>NW_025333857.1:39475000-49475000 GCF_019186645.2 Phyllostomus hastatus
GAAGAGTTTCATATAAAGTAGCACTAGTTTCCATGGTGGGACTGCTTGTGGGGAAGAAAGAGGTGACAAGAAAAAGTTTGAAACACACGGCCTTTAGCCAAGGGCAGTCTTTGGCCTATTAACAGTTCTCAAAAAATCACAGTACTATTTTACTACCATTTAAATTTAATTTATTAATGAAGAAATAATCTAAAAGAGAGGCTTGTTAATCATTTTCAAAGAGTAAGTTCTTCTCTGACCTTTCTCATACATTATTAGGAATGTTGAACCACTTTTTGGTGGATTTCTACTAGAACTCTGATAATGAATAAAATGTGTTCAATAGAAAATTTATTCTCAAAACCAGGACCAAACTCACTTATTTGAATATCAATAAATATTTAGAAAATATATCAATAAGAGAAAATATAAACTCACTTGTCATTCCCTATGGAAATCTCTTTCTGGTTTTGTTTTTTGGTTATCGTGTTCTTTATGTTTTTAAAAAATCATATTAACTGCATTTCATTTGTATACATGTATGGGTAAAACCAGTAATTTTAAAATTAGATGAATTATTATCAAGTTAAGATATATAGACTTGGTATCTGATACATAGAGGCTAAATTATTCTGAGTCAATGAAAAGTAAATTGTAGACCTAAAATGATATTCTCATTTGCAGCCCAGTGGGTCCCCACTAGGCCATAAATAAACCTTAAGAAATAGGACAAACTAACAGTAAATATTAGTAAATGGAGAAAGACAAATTGATGATGGACTACCAAAAAGATCAAAACTGTTACTCCAGTTCCTAAATTATCTGTATTTCTTTTTCTGTACTTTAACAGCTTGAACATTCCTGGAAAAAGTAGATGTGTAAATAACCTGCTAACAGATAGCATTTAAAGAAATGAAATGCTTCTTTAGTGGTATGAACTCGAATAGTTGGCTTTGCCAATGAAGTCTGGTTGCCAAATCTATTTTCAAATTACTAGTTTACTCTCTTTTTGTTTCTGGGTACCACCCCCATTACCACCTCCCCAAAACAAGTTTTTAAGTTTTCTTAAGTGGGGAAACTTCAGTTATTTGATAACATTGGTTGTCAACTTGCTGAGAGAAAGCATGCTCTTTTCTCCAAGCATTTAAGAAACAAATATTTTTAAAATCTCCCTTTCTTTGGCTGCTGGGATAAAGACACCAGCTGCAGTGTGTGCAAAATCCTCGGGTAGAAAGTACCTGCTGTGCTGCTGAATCCAGAAACCCATCCTTGGCCCTAACACAATATTTATGGACTGTAATGGCAGGAAAGCAACACAGGGCAGGGAAAATAGAGACCAGCAAAAGGAGGGTTAACAACAGTACTCTGCATTACATCGTTACATGTTACATCGTAGGAGTTGCATCTGTGCAGCCCTCAACCTTTGCCAGTGTTATTTGCATTTAGGTCTCCAGTTATGAGGAAGTCTGACCCCAAGACCTTTCCCTTGACCTTTCTCTGCTAATTCTAGCAATGTGCAATAAGGCTTTCCACCAAGGGCCCGCCAAAGGTGGAACACCAAGAAGAAATTTCATTTCCCAACCGAGGAAACATTTCAATTTCTAGGAAATCAATTGCGCTTCTATTAAAACCAATGACACATCCCTGTGCTTTCCACAAATAGGTTGCTTCCTGTTGGAAGGCAGAGAGCCACCCTCCCCCCACTTCCAGATGAGCCCTGATTTATCCCTTCTGTACTGAGAATCATGTGAGCTGAAAGGTCAGGCAGTTAAAGATTTATGCTTTGTTTTATAAGATTGCTCAGAGAGAGACTCTTTTCCCTCTCTTGTGTGTTTTTTATCTTCCCCCAGCCCGTCGTCCATTTTTCTGCCCAAACTAGATCATAGAAAGGGAAATGGGGAGACATCCTGTAATAATACCAGCCCAGGGGCTTGCTGTGTCCCCAGGTGGCGGGAGATGTGAACCAAGGAGGGAGAACACCCTCCTGTGGCCTGCCGCCACCCACCCAGACTGGTGCCCATGCATCACTGTGCTTTGTAAATCTTTTTTAACCTCAGTTCTGAACTGGGATTTATTTGTTTTTCTAGGCAGATGGATCTGGCTCTCCTCTGGGCCCTGCAAAATGATCTGTCACTGTCCACCCTGATAACCTATGGCAGTCCGTAATAAAGCCAGCTTGCCAGGTCTAGCAAATGGATGCCATATCTTAGATCATATTGGGTCTTTTCATTTATTACATTCTCATCATGGGCCACCCAGACATTGATCTTTTCTCTAAAATACACACTCCTATATCCCAGCCTAGGACATGCGTCCTAGCAGGGCCTTGTAGAGGATAAGGGCCATATGGGTGGCCCTTCCTGGGTAATCTCTTCAATGCCTGTTATTAGTGACAGAGAAACAACTAGTTCATAAACTGTTACATGGAAAGAAAAATCCTCAGAGCCTATGAATTTATAGCCATTGTGGGTCTTATCAAGCTCATTTACTTCACCCCAAATCTGTCTCTTTCTATTTTATTTAACAATATCATCATGAACCTGTGAACAGGGGGACAGACATGCATAGGCGTGCTTTCACTATATGTTCTCCTTTAACGTCTTAACTAATCAGTCTCCAAATATTACTGACTGACTCTCGAAAAGCCCCCTGCCTCACTGCAGCTCTCCCTTATCTCGCTCTTGGATTACTGCAACAACCTTGGATCTCACCCCTCTGAATTTGCTCCTTTCCCACTACAGTTTATATCCCTCCTCCACCATCGGTGGATCTTAACACATCACCCTCCTCTCTAGAACCATCAATGCCTACCCTTAATTTCTTATATGAAGTTCAAAGTGCTTAGACAGCATCCTGTGTAATTTCTAGATCACTTCATCCACGTATCATGTGCTAGCTCCATGGCCCCTGCGCCCACTGTGACCTCTCACAAATCTATGCATTTATTTCAATAGCTCCCTCTACCTAGAGTATCCATACCTCTGCATTAACTCAGAAAAATAAGCAAATAGACAAAAAAAATAGTGTTTCTTTTTCAGGATTCACTTCAAGTGTCATGTTCTCTATGAAGCATCCCTCAGCACTTCCAAGAAGAATTAATCTCTCCTGCCCACATTTTTTCCCCTGTAATACCTCTTTATTCATTCTTCTATGGAAGCACACATGCCTCTACATTAGAGTAACTTGAAAGCATTTTCTATTTTCCCCATGTTAAACTGTGATCTGTTTCAAGTCACTGGATATCTTTACCCCTAGCAATGGACCCAGCATTTAGCCATTGAGACTAGAATATTCTGATCAGCAGCAAAAGCATGACAAATAATTTAATTAAGGGTCTAATAGTGTTTGGCTTTGCGAAATATTGCCTAAGAAGAATTATATAAATATATAGATTATATAGATTTAGCCTATAATATTTTCTAAAGGCTTAACTCTCAGTCAGGCTCAGGCACTTAAAGTTTAGATTGAAGTGGATTCCTCTCTATAACTTCTAGCCACATAATCTGATAATAATTAAATATCAAATATCAAATTCTAAATCCTAAGACTTGAAATGGCCTTGTAGAGGTCAGCTGTTGCTTTTTGCTTATTTGTTTGTTTTGGCTTCCCAGCATCCACTAGATCTGCCCTCGGTGAAAGCACTCTGAGTTCTTTAAGATACTTACCAGTCCTTTTTTGTATACAGCCTCTTGAGGCTGTTAAGGTTCTGTACTCTCTTTTAACCAAGCTCCTGTCTTGTTGTTACAGGGTGCAGCCAAGAGGGGGACCCCAAATGGGCATTTAAAATGGGGTCCAGAACTCAAGGTGTCCATGAGATTTTAGGATGTCCTCAACCCGCCCCCCAGGGTGTGGGTTGGGGGAAGGGACAAATGGAGGAAGGCCATTGAGAGCTGTTTTGTATAGCAATGGCCTTGTAGCTAACCTCTGGCATGATCATTTAACACATCTATAACCTTTGACTGGTTGTATAGATATATAAAATAGCTGTGGCCATGCTCTGGGCCAGGGGGATGGAAAGGAACTTCCCCACCAAGACGTAACTGGGGGGCAGGTTCCCCCCCCCCCGACCCCCCAAGTTACAGCGCTTGCGTGGGAGCTTGGAGATGATTGGCTCCATGACATGGGGCCACACCTGCCCAGACTCATGATGACAGCCCAGTAAAGCTGGAAGGATATGAGTTCTGGCATGTGAGGCTGAGTGTGGGAGGAGTCAGAAATGGGGCTACAGAGGAAGATTGGCTCGGGGATTTAAACCCAGACTCGGTAGCCATTGGAGGGAGAACCATGCGGCTGTGGCAGTGCAGAGAGGATCACAGCTATTGAGAGGGGAGAACGACGCAACTTTAGTAGAGTGGGAACTCCCGCAGCCCTGTGAGAGGAGAATCACTATGCGGCTTTAGCAGAGAACTGCCACTCAGCTTTAGCAGAGTGGCAACCCACCCCTCCCCACAGCTTTGTGGGGAGAAGCACATGGTTTTGGCTGAGTGGGGACTTCCGTGGCCCTGGGAGAGAGGACCACTCAGCTGGAGCAGAGATCCCGGCGACACGGGTGAGGGTGCCAGGAACCCAGGTAGGTCTCCCAGTCGAGCAGAGTACTGACTGGGAATAACCAGAGGACTGCCTCAGCCATGGACTTCTATTTCCTTTCCTGAGATACGGTACCCCAGGCTGGGCAAAGAGGGAAGGAAGGACTGTGTCTGTTTGTGGGTGTTTTAAGGGACTTTGGGATTTTGGTGAAGACATTAGGTCACTACTTTAGGTCTGTATAGCATTAAATAAACATTTCCTTTCCTTTTCACGAATCTCTGGCGTTGAGAGACGTCTTTCCTATAGATGGCAGACATAACAGACCTGGGGTTTTCTTTCAGTAGTAGTATATCATCCCAAGGCCCCCCTTGTTGTGCTCTGTAACATTGTGACTCATGCCAATTAGAGGATTCCCTCCTAGAACTTGAATTTTGAGCCCTGTGGTAAAAAGACAAAATTGCTGATGTTCATTTATTTGAACAGAGCTTGGGAAGCCTTTGAAAACTTACCATTTAGACACAGGGAACTGTTCCTTTTGATTGTTTCTAGCTAAGTCCTACTACAGAATCCATGTTCATTCCGTGATCTACACAATATCCTTCAGATGGGGATCAGGGAAGCCCACTCCAGAAGGTGCCACTTTGGCATGTGTATTATTTTGAGCTGAAGACAATCAAGGTACAACAGACTAAAGAAGAGCTTTTTACATCTCCCTGAACTGCCTAACAGAATTTAGATATAGGGGATCTATACCAGACAGAAAACTAGTACTAGAGATAACTTTTTACAGGGTCAGGCAAAAGTAGGTTTAGAGTTATTTGTATGGAACATAATATAATAATTAATAGATAATAGTACAAGAACAAACTGTGTTTCACGTACTCACAACTGTAAACCTCCTTTTGCCACCCCCTGTACATCACAAAGACTTACCTGCATGGCATGGCAAATATTTGCTTACCAAACATTTGCTTTTCCAGTCTTGCTATAATTCTCTTCCTCCCCTTTGAGTCCCAGACCATGGTCCTTTCTCCTCAGTTTGGGCCTGCGTATAAGCTTTAATTGCTGGTTGTCTGGGAGCCTCACATCTTTGGGGTTTCTATACATACAAAAGCAAAGTTGTTGTTTCTCCTATTAATCTGCCTTATGTGAATTTAATTTTTATACCAATCAAAGAACCTAGAGGGGAAAGTTTTTCTCGGCTACACTTCTAATACTTGTTTTTAGCTCAAGTTATCCAGATTTGTTTTTATGACTGGTAAGAGAAAGTCCGGAAGGATCTGCTTGTTAATAAAATATTAAACTTGTTCACTGTGGTGTAGGTATTAAGTATATTATGTTACACTCATTGGTTATATTCAAATTGGCAAACTATAAGTGATATATAGAAACTCATGGTTATAATCTAATTATTAATATAGTCAAAATAAGCCTAAAAACTAATTTTTAGATAATTTTAAGAAATCAACTAAAATACCAGGTATGTGTCAAGATTTTTATTCCAGTCATCCCATCACCTAAGAAATCAACAAAAGCAGTTTGATATATATTATATTATTAATAATATAAACAAAGGGTAGCAGAATAAGCCATCCCTAAGTATTCTCCTTTGGCATAAGAATTATTTTGAGCTGATTATTTTGAGAAATATCAGGTATAGGAAAAGCTCTGAATACAGAGAAGTTACCCTTTTGTATAGAAATTTACAATTATAAAGGAAATCTTCATTTGTAAGGGTGTTTCATTCTTTGTGCCAGGAAGAGAAGATGAGTAAATCACAAGAGAATCTTACCAGTGGAGAAGGCGCTGACCTAAATCTGCATAACAAACCATACCCTTCTCCACCTCCCCACACCCTTTGTTCTTCTGTCTTTAGCTGAAGATGGCATTTAGCCCTACCTCTTAGCCGCCTCTGAGAGTTACCCATTTTAGCCTGCATAGCTCTCCTAGCTATATCTCATATAGCATGTGTATGAGATATACATGTTCACAAACTTCTGCTGTTCTCTTGTTAATCTGCCTCTTATTACAGGCGCCCCAGCTGACAACTTAGAAAAATAGAGGAAAAATTATTTTTACTCCCCTATATTGTACATGGAAGTTCTATAATGTTAACTTACTTACAATTTTCCCTAAACTTTTTTACAATGTATCAGTGATATCAGACAGAGGAAATAAAGCAGCGTGAATGCACAATACTTCTAGTTGATTTACAAAAACTATGAACAAAAAAAAGATAGCATAATTCTTTAGTACCCACAAATTTCTAGAGAATGCAAGCCCAGGAAAACCCCTTTCTGCCTGCATGCAAGTCTAACCTCATTTTGACCGCATTATCAGAGCAGAAACTCCTCTCACACTCCTTCTCAGACTTCTCTGTAAGTAGGAGACATCTAAATAAATCACATGTTACTTTATTCCTGATAAATATACTTCATTTGCATAAACATTTCTCAATAACATTATTCTAAGAACAGAACCTGTTGTCATGGAAATTTTCATTGACTTTTTTGGGTGACACTGCTGAATAAAATTATACAGGTTTCAGGTGTACATTCTATAAGATATCATCTGTATATTGTATTGTGTGTTCACCAGCCTAAGTTAAATCCCCTTCTATCATCATTTATCCCCCCTCTTCTATCTTCCACCACCCCCCTTTCCCTCTGGTAATCACCATCCTGTTGTCTGTGTCTATAACATTTTTTTCTTTGTTTAATCCCTTCACCCAATCCTCCAATACCCCACCTCTGATAGCTGTCAGTCTGTTATCTCTACCTGTGAGTCTGTTTCTATTTTGTTTGTTAGTTTATTTTGTTGTTAGATTCCACATATAAGTGAAATCATATGGTATTTGTCTTTCTGTGACTGGCTTATTTCACTTAGCATAATACTCTCCAGGTCCATCCATGTTGTTACAAAGGGTAAGACTTCCTTCTTTTCTACAGCTTAGTAGTATTCCATTGTGTAAAGGTATCACAGCTTTTTTATCCATTTATCTACTAATTGGTGTTTGGACTGCATCCAGTCCAAATAATGTTACAATTTACATTGGGTGCATGTGTTCTTTCCAATTAGTGTTTTGGGTTTCTTCACATACATCCCCAGAAGTGGAACTGACAGGTCAAAAGGCAGCTCCATGTTTAATTTTTCCGAAGTATCTGCATACCTCTTTCCACAACGGCTGCACCAATCTGCATTCCCACCAACAGAGCACAAAAGTTTCCTTTCCTCCACCTCCTCACCAACACTTGGGCTAAAGATAGTTTATTCAGTAAATGGTGTTGGGAAAATTGGACAGATACATGAAAAAAAAAGAAAGTATACCATCTTCTTATACCATACACAAGAATAAGCTTTTATAATTAAAATTAAAAAATAATGCATTTAAAGCTCATAACATATTGCCTGGTACATAGTTAGCCCTCAGTGTTAATGATTAGGATGATGAAGATTATGATGATAATGATGACAATGTTAATAATTGCACCGATAACACCCTAATTTTAATGGGCTCAACTGAATTCATTCTTCTCATTCTCCTCCATGAAAAATGGCAACACTTAAGGGAAAGCAGGCAGCAATAAGAGAAGCTATCTTCTCCAATATGAAGAAGATAACATATTTAAATGTAAAACTTCCCACAGTAAGGAGGATGATGGGAAGACAATGTGAAATTTTCTCTATAGTGAACCTAGGCATTCTAAATAAAGTCAGACCTTTCAGTCTACTCTAGAACACCTTTTACCTCTTCAATTTTTGTCTTTGACATAGTATTTCTGTATATTTTCATGTTTACATGTTGATGTTCTAGTCCACCATGCTCTAAGAATATGTATAAAAATGGTGGCAGTCCTACCTTGGACACTGTTTTTAAGGTTCAAGGGGACAATTTCAAATTAATAGTAGCACAGACAATAACAGGAGACCCAAAGCCTTGGTTCTAGTTGAAATCTTGACACTCACATCCTGTGTGACCTTGAATAAATTCCTTAACTTTTATGGGCCTCAGTATTTGCATTGTTAAGCTGGATATAATTAGGCATGTAAATGCCTCATTTAGGGCTACACTGATATTAAAAGATTGATTGTGGTTCCTACTTTACTTTTGCTATTCCTGGTGTGTTTACAAAAATCTAAGGGTCTTATCTTATTTCTTAGATCAGCTTCTAAGATTTTAATACATTTTTTAAAATTTTATTTTAATTATTGTTCAAATACAATTTTCTATCTTTTATTCCCATCCCGGCCCACCTACCCAACCCTCCCCACCTCCCTCCCATTTCCACCTGCCCTAGTTTTTGTCCATGTGTCCTTTATACTTGTTCCTGTAAACCCTTCCCCTTTCCCCCTGAAATTCCCTCCCCTCTCCCCTCTGAACACTGTCAGTCTGTTCTCTATTTCAGTGTCTTTGGTTATATTTTGCTTCTTTCTTTTTTTTGTTGACTAGGTTCCTGTTAAAGGTGAAATCATATGGTATTTGTCTTTCACCGCTTGGCTTATTTCACTTAGCATAATGCTTTCCAGTTCCATCCATGCTGTCGCAAAGGGTAAAAGCTCCTTCTTTCTTTCTGCTGCATAGAATTCCATTGTGTAAATGTACCATAGTTTTTTGATTCATTCATTTACTGATGGGCACCTAGGTGATTTTAATACATTTTTTAAAAACCTGTTCATTCATGAGGAAGAAACAACCTGCTTAAAGTCAGCTTTACTGTAGACAATTGGATGTATCAAAAGAAAAGTAGACCGATGAATTAAAGTTTTTCTTCCTTTTCTTATGAAAGAATCCTGCAAGATGCCCACATCCTCTGCATGCAGTTCTACAAACTGGTTTGAAGATCAGGTGTAGAATCAGCACAACTGGAGGAAGGAAGGAAGGATGAGGGAAATAACAGTAAAAGATATGCAGGAAGTGAAAAGAAGGAAGAAAAACCTGACAACAAAAGTACCCATTCCTTGCCATTCATTGTGCGGTCCTTAGACCAACGGTATTAGCATCACTTGAGAGCTGTTTTCAAATGCAGAATCTCAGGACTTACACTTGTCTACTGTATGGATGGTGTTGGTGCTTTGGGCAGATCTTTTTCATTTCCCCATGAACCCATCCTCTCCTGTTGTGAGTGTTGACTAATAACTCATAGCTGGCCTTTTTTCTCTCTAAAGAGTTACCCTTGGCCAAATAGGAACTTCTTCACTCAGAAAGCTACACACACTCCCTCTCACTGCCCTACCCAGTGAACTTCAATTAATAACTGACTGGTAGTAAGGGACTGGTGCCTCATCTTACAGTGAGACTAACTTTGTTGCAGTTTGTATTCCTAAGATTCCCCCTGTATTCAGACTGAAGCTGGTCTTCAGTTGATACCACATTTATGAATAGCTTTTGTATCCCACTCTATTTAGCATCATTTATTCCTTTTCTCCTGGGAATACTCCTCTAGTAAGCCACTTGAACAAAAATCCCCATCTCAGACTGTGCTTTATGGGACTCAGCCTAAGTTGGTTTGTAGCAGAAATAGATCTGAGAAGCAGATGTGAAGGATAGAATTTTGTAGTTGGATCCAACTTGCCAGTTGGATCACTTGTAGTAGGTGGTATATTGATAGCCTCTGGGATGCTGTAGCATGTAACTACTAGAACTTTCACTTGAGGAGAATGGGATGTGATACAGGTTGAAGAGCTGTGTTAACTGGTACAATTTCGTACACAATAGAGAGATATGAGGAAATAGCAACTACAAGGACTGTGAAATTGACATGACTGTTGCTAAGTACCTTTGATTTACTGAAGAAAGAAAATGACAGGCTAGGGCTCTTAATAATTCAGAGTAAAGTGTGAGTGTCACAGGCCTTCTTGGTAGCATTTTAAAAGACTCTTACCTCCTAAAGTCAGGCAGGGGTCAGAAATAGCTAAAGATTAGGCATAGAATTTAAGTATGATATTGGCAGAATTTAAGAGAATCCTTGGCCTAGGCAATCTCCTATGACAATATAGAGCCCAGAGTGGGAAAGAGTAGAACCCTGAGATTTTAAATGAAGATACATTAATTTATGAACATTGCATCCTCAACTTCTCTGAGCCCAGTAGGACAGCAAAAGTGGCTTATTTCTTTTTGGAAGACAGATCATCTCACTTTGTTTAAGACTATAAAGGCCTCAAATGAGGTAGGTGCCAAGTAAAACAAGGAATGACCTCCCAGAATCTGCTCTCTCCTCACAGCCTGAGCACTGGGCCCTCAACTGCAGAGCCAGTTGGGAGAAGTGCTGGACCTGTTAGAAACTAAGAGTGGTTATACATCAAAGTTACTACAGAATCTGGATAGCATGCACTATCAGGAACCAGGAGAATATATCCAAAAGTGAGTCCTGAGGATGCTCTATCTAGAAGGGTAGAATATAAAGCTGAATAAAGGTGGATTTACAATATGAAGGAACTATAATCTGGAATGAACCCTAAGTGATGGTTCTAAAATACTGCTGGGATGAAGCACGGGGGCTTTGAGAAAACAATAACCATCATTAAATTAAATAGAGATGCCAAGGAAAATAATGAGAAAGAGCTCAAGGCTCAGAACTGAGCATGCTAGAATGGGACTATTACGTACAACTGGAAAACCACCAAATGCTCATTTTTCTCAGAAGGGCCTGGAGAGCACTCCATTTACTGAGGCAATACGGGATAAACTGAAGGGGAACACCCCAGTATCACCACAGTGTTCAATAGTGTCTGTCCTCTGAGGGCTGAACCAACAGGAGAGAAGCTATCACAGAACTAATGGGACTTATTGGATCTGGGAATAGCAAGGTTAGCAAAGTCTCAATGGCAGCCAGAAGAATCAGACTTGACATGAATTACAGAGATGGCTTGTAGCACATGGTGTTCCTAGAGGTAAGATAAGTGAGCAGCCAACTGCCCAGAATACTGTCAAATATGTATGTATATACACATTCAGAAAAATAAAAAATAGGTGAACATAAGGCACCCATTCTTTACAATGGGAAGTCTGGAACTTTTGCCCAGTTTTCAGACTGAAGTGAGCTCCCAAATGCAGAACCCACTGACTACAGGAACATCCAGGTAGAGAGGATGTAAGGCCCTAGAGCAAAGCAATTACGTACAATAGGGTTGCCTGGTCCTTCCCCAGTGGGACCTATAGCCATTTACTTGGGTAATTGCATACTTAGAAAAGGAGAATATCCGGATCTTTCAAGACCTGTTTGATAAAGCCTGCAAGTTCAATCTGATACCAGGATATCCAAAGTGCCATCTTTCTTCATCTGTTAGAGAAGGGGTATAAAGGGCTCAAGTAATAAAGATAATAAATGGAACCTTATCCATACCTGTTTCACAGTGAAGCTAATTTCTCTATGGACAAACTTGGTTATCATTTCCCTGGTCCCAAAATATGTAATTCAGTTGAATATATTTAGAAGTTGGCAAAAGCTTCTCATTGTTTCTTGACACATAAAGTAGGGGTGGTTGTATCAGGGAAGCCAAGTGGTAGCCCCTAAAACTATCCCCATCCACTTGAGAAATTAGAGTAGATAAAATATTACATCACAGCACAATAACCAGATCAGTTCTACACTCAAAGACTTAAAACATGCAGAGGTGATGTTCTTCACCATATTTCCGTGTCATTCACTAGTCTGACCCCTGCAAAAACTGGTCAGATCCATTGTACCAACTGTGGTCTCTTTATTAGAGATTAAGACAGCCTCAAGTACACAATAGTTGGAAATTGAACTAGAAAACCATAACCCACCCCCAAAATATGAGGGTTTACATTCACAGGAGATTTACAGTCACTGTTGTATCCCAGGCTTATGGTAATTTTCATGAGCTCCGTCATATTATAGATTGAAGAGACTTAGACTGTGTAGGGGAAGAAAACTGTTTTTCCTCTACCTATGTGACGTTTACTGTTTGGGGACCTGTAAATGAGACTGACAAAAGACAGATTAAGAAGAGGAAAACAGTCCTGGCTGTTATAGCTCAGTGGATTGAGCATGGGCCTGCCAGCCAAAGGGTTGCTGGTTTGATTCCCACTCAGGGCACATGTCTGGATTATAGGCCAGGTCCCCAGTATGAGATGTGCAAGAGGCAACCACATATTGATGCTTCTCTCCCTCTCTTTCTCTTTCCCTTCCCCTCTCTCTAAAAATAAATAAAAGCTTTTAAAAAAAGAAAACCCTTTAAAAAGAAACAACCAGAACTTTATTAATATGTGTATCACACATGCACATGGGAACACTCAGATATGAGTAACTCAAAGGGATGCTTATAACTTGGGCTTATATAGCATCTTTCTTGGGCTTATATATCATCTTTCTTTTTTTTATTGTTGTTCAATTACAGTTGTCCCCATTTCTGATACATTTTTAGAGAAGTGACAAAGGCAAGGACTTTGAGTTTCTAAAGGTGGTGGCATACTGTGGGAAGGCAAACATATGGGCTAACAATGGCAGGTAAGTGCTAGTTGCAAGATTTGTTATGTAGAGCTCTTTGTTACCATCTCCGGGCTGATGCAGGCCTAGGGTTTTCTCTGGTGATTAATTTCTGCCCTCCTCATATTTATGTCCTGCTTTTAGGCAAATGGGGTGGGGAGGGCAGAGAGTTTTTCTTGTATTTGTTTCTTCTTTATGCTACAGTGGTATATTTCAATGTGGTACATCTGCCACTATTCAACCGTCTAGATATTTTTTGGAAATTAATACCATATTAACTACATCTGATGATCAAAACATGACAGATACTATGGATGACTTCTAACCTTTTTGTCCTTAACCCTGCCATTGCTGCATATCAGACTCAGAGAGTGCCATGCATAGTGGCAGAGATAGAGGCTATTTGCGAGTCGGCACAGTCTCCCTCTCTCTCATGCTAACCTAGCTCTTGCCCTTTTGAACATCTTACCTATCAGCCAAAGACAACAAAACTGAAACCTCAGAAGTGTACCACTTGTCAAGAAAACCAAGCAGCCACTTGTAGCAAGTCAATGTTTTTGGCCTTCTCCCTGGTGGTGGCAGCAATTCAGCATCAACTAGAATCAATACATTCCAGGTATGGGTTTGCCTTTCCTGTCTGCATGTTCTGAGCTAGCACCACTATCCAAGGACTGACAGACTGCCAACCAATGCATCTCAGATGAATACATTTTACCTAAGAAAGTGCAGCAGCAGACACCATGATTTTTCTCACTAACCCTCTTTTAATATTATTCTTGTTTATTCTTTTACAGTTGTCCCAATGCCCTCCTCCACCCAGCCCATCCCCTGCTTCCACAGTCAATCCCCACACCATTGTCCATGCCTGTGGGTCATTCATACATATTCTTTGACTAATCCCTTCCCCTTCTCCTCAGCATTCTTCCCCTCCCCCGCCCCTCTGGCAGCTGTCTGTTTGTTCCATGTTTCCATGTTTTTGGCTCTGTTTTCCTCATTAGTTTGTTTTGTTCATTAGAGTCCTCTTATAAGTGAAATCATATGCTACTTGTCTTTCACCGACTGGCTTATTTCACTTAGCATGATGGTCTCCATTTCCATCCATGCTGTTGCAAAAGGTCAGAGTTCCTTCTTTCTTTCTGTTGTGTAGTATTCCATTGTGTAAATGTACCACAGTTTTTTAATCCATTCATCTACTGATGGGTACTTAGGCTGTTTCCAACACATGGCTATTGTAAATAGTGAACAGGTGCATAAGTTCTCTGGTGCAACCACTGTGGAAAACAGTATGGAATTTCCTCAAAAAATTAAAAATGGAACTGCTTTTTGACCCAACAATTCCACTGCTGGGAATATCAAAACTGTCCAGAAGGTATCCAATCACGTAACATGAAAAATAGAGACATTTATTGAAGAAGATACAAGGTATAAGAAACATTGTACATAGGACAATGACATCTCAGTTTCCTTCAGAGTAGGCACCTTGGGACCTCACAGTTCTCAAAATTATCATTACTACCCCATTGTATTTTCCTGAATCTCATCAATGATCTGAAATCTTTTCCATTTCAAAAGTGATTTTAGTTTTGGGAAAAGCCAGAAGTTGCAGGGTGCCAAATCTGGGCTATAGTGAGGCTGAATCACCTGGATGATTTGATATTGTATCAAAAACGGCATGAGAAGTGTTGCATGAGCAGGTGCATTTTTGTAATAAAGCTGTCAATCACCAGTTGCCCATAACTGCAGCCTTCTGAATCACCTGAATAGTTTCCTTGGAGGAATATTCAAGCTTAATACAAAATTTGATGCAGATTCATTGCTGTACTCAGTCATTCTGAATGTGATGGCCACACAGTACACATGCTCACTCAATGGCAGCTACCTCCCCCACTGACTAGTACAGTGAAGTCATCATTGTTCATACATGTGCATTCCAGTCTACTCTACTTAGCTTCCAGTTTATATCAATGTTGCATAAACCATTCTCATTATATTAACAATGACTGGACTTTTTCTGTACAGAGCTCATATACCCTAAGGAGCCTGTAACCCTGTCTTTTTAAGTTTAGTGCAAAATATAACCAACCAAAATTCTAAAGAAGCTCTGTTTAGAAGGTACAAACTTAATATAGGTAGAAAGTGATGAGAGATGTAAGGAGTTGATAGTAATGAATGCTCCTGCTTTCCCATCCAGATGGCCTCTATTAAACAGTGTACATAAGAATATTGTCTAATAACAACTCAAGGTTGCCCCCATACCCAAAGAATTGCCTTTGTCCTAACAGGAGTGTCCAAATATTAGTGTGACATATGGTGTGAATACGACACCCCTAAATTGTACCAATAGTATAAACATTTGGCATACATACCTGATTCCTCAAAATATTTGCAAGGTCATGTTTAAAGATACTTCTTGGCAAAAATCAATTCATCAGGAATGCATGTTTATGTCACCAAGTGCTCACAAATTCAGGCAAATGACATATCTCAGATATAAATGTTTGTACATACCTAAGTAGCCATTCACCTTGTATTTGCCCTGAAATTGAAGGCAGCATCTTGATTTTCTTTTCTTTGTTGAGTGATATCTTGTTGTCACCTGTTATTCCAACTCCGAATAATAACAACTCAAAAGAAATCATAAAAAAATAAAAGCACGTATCAATGGTGAAATGAAATCTGCATTTTCCATGGGAAAATATGCTTCTGAGAGTTATAAATAATATACCACATCAGAGAGCTCATCAGAACACGAGGGCTTCATAGAGTGTTTAACACTAGCCATTAATAATAGCTTTCATGTCAAATAAAATCTTCCAGTGGAAGATTTTGTGGTTACAGGATATTCTAATTAAAGATGACTGGGAGACATGAAAAAAAGAAACAGGGCTTGTAAAAGTTGGTTAGTTTTAGCAACACACATGTGAAGGAGTCAGTAAGGGAAAAACTCAGTAGAAAGGCAAGGATTAAACAAAGTAAATATACCTATTTGCTTCTTAGGAGAAGGTTATGGAACTGCAGTATTCCTGTGAAGCATTACAGCAGCAGTTTATAAATTCCATTGGTCTGATTTGGGCACATCCTAACGTCCATCTATTCACAGGATAAGTGATGTTATCCCCAGTTAATACTAATTGTAAAGTCACTGCACAAGAAAATGGTCTGAATGATTGCAGAGAGAATTGACTCAGCACCTGTAACTTTGGTTTACCTGGAAAAGGCTGGTGACAGGAACAAAAAAAAATGAGCTTTATCTGCAGCCAAGGGGAACAATTAAGGTAGACTTAGCAAGAACCCATATTAAACGTGTTTCTTCCTGCAGGCACCTGAGCCCCAGCAGATTTCTCAACTCTCTCCCTTTTTGTCTTCCCCCTATGCCCTTCTTCTCTCTTAGACACAAACACACTCACATATACAATTTTATAATCTGATGTCTTCATTTACAAGAAATGCATCAATCTCTAAATAGAATTACTCTGGCTTTGACTTGAACCTGTGATCAGTTTTATGCCAATAAACCTCATCCAGTGGTAATGACCTTATTTTCCAGCAATGTGACTTCCTGTGCTGAATCTGCTGCAGGGATTTTTTTGTTGTTTATTTTTTTGTTCATTTTTTTCATAACATAAGATGCATGTTGGCTGTTTGGTAAAGCAACGCAGATCTTGTAAGGGAAAGGGAGACAGCTCTAAGGAATTTTGTAGTACAAAGTCAGCTTGCTCTACATGCCATTTTGTTGACAAGAGTGGCAAGACAGATTGAAGACAGAGAAACTGATAGCATAGGGCTTGGCTATTTTAAAAGATCTGGTATAACACACAGAGAGAAATAGGAAGCTGATATTTAATAAGCACATCCCATGCCCTGTGCTGGTCATTTTATTATACATAGGGTTTAGTTTTCATATTGTCTAGAAGACACTGACAGCCCAGAAATGTTAAAGTAACTTGCCAAAAATTGTAGCCAGTAAGTGGCACACCCCAATTTAGCTCCAGAACCGTCTTTCTATAATATCATGTCGCATAAGGAGGAGTCTTACAGGGAGGGAGTGCCATGTATCACACACCAATGATTCCACCAGATAATTATGACCAGATAAGACAAGTGCAAATGGACTTATTCTCTATAAACTTCTGCCACAGTGAGGCTGGGCTGTGGGCCTGGAGGGAAAGTGTAGATGATGGGACACGCTTGCTCTGTGCATTGGCTGCCAAAGGAAAGACCCCTGTGAAGAAAGACTATTAACAATCTCAGCTCCATTAAATTTAAAGCAGCTGCTAACAGTAGGGGCCTTTACATTGTCAATTATATGAATTTTCCTATTATTATGTCATACCAAAGAGCAATTAAAGTACATTCATCAAGAACTGCTTCCGCCTCTCTGGTTCTGTCCATTAATGCCACGGTGGCAGGCCCTAGAAATCCTTGAAGACAAATCTGACTTGCAGACTTTAATTGTTTCAAGGACTTGTGGTCAGAAACACTAGGTGAATATAGTAGGGGGTCAATTACACAATTAGATAGTGATAGACAGAGACTAGCTGAACTTACACAATGCACCAAATATTTACATAGCAGCTCACTTTGCAAAGTGCTTTGACACCTACTATTTTACCTCAGAATTGCATTGATCCATTAACTGGTCTGGGAGGTATATAATTATTGTGTCTCTTTCACAGTCAAGGAAAAGGAGACCAGAGAGTCTCTGCTGTCACAGGCTGAAGTGGAGCCTGAGATGCCCACATAGTTTCATCCTCAATGAAGAAGAGAAACAGCAAAGGACCAGTCTTATCCCTTTGTGCCCCATTCTGGAAAAAAGAAGAGAAAGAATATAGGAAAAAATGGTTCTATGGGAAGAGGCAAGAGAGAAAGGAGAGGAAGAGGAAAAAGAGACTGAAAGAATGGCAAGCGCTGAGACTGTCGGGCTTCCCGAGGGTGGCATGGCAACTCCCGAGAGTTACCACTAAATCCTTCTCTCTCATGGTCTGGTGCACACTATGCCACCTCCTCACAAAGACAGAGACAAACTTCCAGAAAATGAGGGTAGTGAAGAGGTCAGAGAGAATTACCTCTTTCCAGTAAGATTTGACTTCAGAGAAAGCCTACCTACTTTCAAAAGGCAGGTGTCCCAAGGCCTCAACATCATTTTTGAACTGAATAAATGTGGTGTGTAACATTGTGTAAGTTTAAGATTATAGCATGTTGCTTTGATACCTTTATATGTTGCCATATGATTGTCATAGTAGCAATGTTTATCACATTACATAACTACAGTACAATATTATTGTACTTATACAATAACGTTCATCATACTGTACATTAGATCTCTATGGCTTATTTACTACTTGTTACAACTTGGTACCCTTAAATATCATCACTCTTATCCAATCCCCCACTCTCATTCCCTGGTAAATACCATTTTACTCTTTTCTTTTTTTACAGGTTTAATGTTTTTTGGATTCCACATATGAGCTATATCATACAATATTTGTCTTCCTCCATCTGACCTACCTTGCTTAGCATGATGTGATCAATGGCTCTGAAATCACAAGGGACATGACCTCTGCACAAGATGATCCCATGCAATACAGCTCTGTGCAACGGAGCGCTCGTTGAGCACCTGTGCTACACGTTCCTTTCTGTATACTTAGTAGACACTGGAATGAATGGGAAATTCTTCCTGTCCTTGGAAAATCTTCTATTCCTGGAAGTGACCAAAACATTGGCAAATGATTCAATGTGTTATTTTAAATGAAAGAGGTGAGCTCAGGTTGCCGTGGGAGCACAGAGGAGGAAGCACACCTGGAAAAGCCTCTAGGAGTTATTCCAGAGCTATCTCACATGATAGGTAAGGACTGATCAGGTTTTGTTTTCCTCACCTGAGGATATTTATTATTATTATTGATTTTAGAGAGAGAGAGGAAAGGAAAGAGAGAGTAACATGAATGTGAAAGAGTAACATCAATTTGCTGCCTCCTGTACCCACCCTGATGGGGGATTGAACCCACAACACAGGCATATGTCCTGACCTGCAGCCTTTTGGTGCACAGGATGACACTCCAACCAATTGAGCCACCCAGCCAGGGATGATCAGTTTGAAAAAAAAGTAGGAAGTATTTTCCAACAGAAGAAATAGCATAAGATACAGATTCCATTCTACCACTTGGCCAAGCTCATTGTGGAAGGAGACAGAGGTAAAAGCCAGTTTTTGAGAACAAACACTTCTGACCAAAACCCCATATACCTCAAGCAGTAGAATGTGGTGGTGGCTGGGGAATGCAGGACAGAGAACAGTCCCACACATCGAGCATTTCTCAGGACCTGTGTCACTCACTCCGACTCCTCCTGTCTTCCCCAGACTCTGCAGCTGCCTTAGTCTCCCTGGTGCCTCTTCACGTTTCTGAAGACACACTGACCTCCTGATTAGTTGGAACAAAATGTGAAGAAATCCAGTGCTTTCTTTGTTCAAGTGGGATGGTTAATCCTAAGGAATTCAGGATTAAAAACAAACACTAAATTTAAAAAAATGATTAGCATTTGGATTATAAAATCAATGTATCAGATTATCTATTACTGCATCACAAACTACCCCAAAACTTTGATGACTACTCCAAATGATTTCAAACAAACACTTCACCTGCTCACAATTTCGTGTTCAGGAATTCCAAAGGAGGTTGGCAGGGAGGTTGTCTCTGACCCACGTGGCATTAGCTGGAATGGCTGGGACAGCAGCCACTTTCAAGATGGCCTCTAGACTATTTATTGGGAGCTTCAGGATTTTGTGACGTTCTTCCTCGCTCTCACCCTTTTCCCCCATGGTGTCTTATTCTCTAGGGTTTATTCATGTGGCTCAGGACTCTCACAAAACGATAGTTTCGAGGAAGTCTCCCTTCCTGCCTGACAGCTGGCTTCCAAGAGAGCAAAACAGAAGCTGCCTGTCCTCTTTTAATCATCTGAAACTTGAATGACATCATTTTGCCATATGCTGTTGGTCAAAGCAGTCACAAGCCATCCCAGATACAAGGGGAGGATGCATAGATTCCTCCTCTCAGTGGAGGGAGTGTCAAAGAATTTATATCCACCTTTAATCTGCCACAGTAACTCAGTAGAAGTTTGGCCAAAATTTAGCTTCAATAAATTGTATAGCATTTGGAATAGTCATCCCCTGGTTTCCTGTTTCTCATCATGATGAAGCAAGAAAACCAAAGTTTACATCCTAAATTTTTCCTCACTAGTAGATGCCGTGCTTGCAACACCCTGTGTGGTGGCCCCATAGAAGGAACAAGAATGCTAACTGCAAAGGAATTCAGCCCACACCTATGCTTGTTTGTCCCATCTGGGCCTTCTATAGCAGATGGAATACAGAGAGTGGGCCACTGTGAAACCCATACAAGTCTCCTCACCCACGCACCTGTAAATAATTGCTGGAAATTTCCCATAATGCCTGTTAGCCTTTTCAGTGAGCCAAAATGTATCATATTCAATTCAAGTCTGGCAAGTTAAGAGTCACAGGCAGAAAAATCCAAGACCTAATTTTCATTTTGTCTTTAAAGGACTTCACCATCAGAACCATTTGAAACATTATATGTAATATGATTAAGCAGAAGCAGTATTTAAACGTTTAAAAAATATGTATGTTGCCATTGTAAGTAACTGATGGAGGTGAGACTAGAGCCCTAGCCATCTGACCACTTGACTCCAAAGCCCATCTTTCTACTATCTGCAGTTAGCTGCCTAATGCAATTTAAAAGGTAGAAAAGTTCACGAGGAGGACAGGGATTAAAAAAAAAATCTACAATCATTGAGAAAGGATATAAACTGCCACTGCTTTCAAATCCTTTTCAGTTCCCCAAGCTGGTTTTGACAGGCAAGCAGACATTGGGCCTCTTGGGAGCAGCTAACGAACACAGGATTGGGAGAGGCTGGGGAAGATTGAAGAGGAAGGAGCTATAATATCAATAGTTGCCTCCTGCATCTGGCTGGTGCTCAGGGGCACTGAGGGTGGCCCTAGGCAAATTTTCAGAGTAGGAAGCTTATCTTCTAGAATTCAAATCATCACGTCTCAGCCTTTTGACTAAGATCAAGTGTAGAATTCAAATCTTTCCTCTCTTTACTCACTCTGGAGCTCCATAGCTTATGTGCCACCTCCCCCAACAACTTACTCTCCTCACAGCTTCTTGAAAGTCTAGATGGCCACAACCTCACACTCCTCTTTTACACCAACACCTCACTGCCACTCTCACTGCCTCAATACAAAGTGGCTCCTATAAATGATCACACTATCTGCCATTTACACTCAGGTTCAGGGTTTCCCAGGGTGGCTTCTGCTTTAAGAAGTACTTGCATTTCCAGCTTCTTCCCCTTCTCTCTTCATTGGCATTCCCCCAAGACAAATAAGGGAGGCAGCAGCCATTTGGTCATAAATCAATCCCAAGACATACTTTATTGTAATCAAAATAGATTTCAAGAAAAGGATTTAAAGATAGGTGAAAAAGAGGCACAAAAATAATTTTATCACATCACTCAGTAAACAGTTTCTGAGAACAAGTAAAATTTTAGCATGTCTTTACAAGGCTATGGAAATTAATTGTAAGACTCCTTCCGCACCCTATGAATCACTTTTATAGGTAGGAATATTTTTTAAATTAAATAATGCTTTAATGTCATTCAATTTATAAAATTTAGATAAAAGGTGAATAAGAATGAAGGTAAAACCAGGACCAGGTCCTCTGATCCAAATACCATGATCTTTCTAGTCTCCCTGCACATTTTCCTTTTACTTTAGCTCTCAATTTCCTCTGTGCTAACCAGAGAAACTCCTCCAGTCCTCTTTATGGTTTACCAAGAACTTTCATATGTATGCTTTCACATGCTTAGAGGCAACAGGGATCAGTTAAAGGATTCTACACGGTTCCAACCAGGTTAACTACAGTAAAGAGAAACTCAAAATCTGAGTGGGTATAAACAACAAAAGTGTTTCCCTCACACATATCTAAATCCAAAATGAGTCAACAGGACTTCTTCTTTCTAATTCTTTGGGGATGCAGGCTGAGAGGGTGTACATGCCATCATGGGCTCTGAAATCATCAATAGGAAGATGCTGAACTGCACACAGGCTCTTAAAGCTCCCACCTGAAAGGGATACAAGTCTCCTCCACCCACATTTACGGGCCAAAGTGAGTTACATGGCTCTGCCTGAATTCACAAGGGACAGGGAAGTACTAAACTGCCATGTGTCTGAAGAAAGAAGAGATAAAACAATCAAAATTTTCCTACACACACAAAACAAAAATAAGCATGAGTGAAGTTTATCCCAAATACTAGATAACTTAACAATTTGGTTATAATTCATTTAAAGCTCATGTGTAGTTTATGGGTAGACACCAGTAAGAATAAGAAAAGGCCTAGCAGTGAGTGTGGTTCACAATAACAATGAAATCAGGAATGAAAAACACTTTTCAAATTATCGCCAAATTAGCCACAATGTTAACTGGTGGTTAAACACATATAAATATTTTATATACCACAGATTCCTGGTTTCTAGATTAAAACAAAATCATAATTAAAATCAACAATCAAGAATATCCAAGACTTCTAGAATATCTCAAAAAAATTATAACTAATCAACTATGTTATTAGTTATAACCAATAACTAAACCAGGTAGATGGACAAAATTATTATAAAAATGTGGTTGCAACTTAATTGTATAACAGTTTACTTATTATAGAATATTGAAAACTCATGTTATTAACTTTCTATCATTTACATGGAAATCTATCACATATCATTGCCAAAAATCCCTATAATAACCCAGGAAAGCATCTCATCCTTACCTCTGTCTCACAGACGAGGTAACAGAGGCTCTGGGATTCTGCACAATTTGCTCAAAGTCTCATGTGGAAACAGAACCAGAGCCATATTTTGAGCCCTTTCCTGTCCCGTAAACTCAAGAATGGGTAGAAATGTGGCAGTACTGTCACAGATATTAAGTTATTCAAGTTGGAATTATTTTATTCTTCCATTTCTTAAGATGTGTTCTATATAAGAATATGTGTTCTTAGAACTAAAGAGAAAAGGGAAGTAAGTTTGGGACTCTCTGCATTAAGGAAAATAAAACATAATCCCTTTGCCAAACCTTTAATGTACTATTAAGCATTTTGAGTTTCAGTGAATGAGTATAGCAGGCAGAATAACAGCCCCTAAAACACCCATGTCCTAATCCCAAAACCTTACCATACAAGGCAACAGGGACTTTTCAAATGTGATGAAATTGAGTGTCTGGAGATGAGAGATTATCCTGGATTATCCCAGTGGATCCAATAAAATCACAAGGTCCTCATAAAAGAGACACACAAATGTCGGGATCAGAGGAGATGTGATGATATGATGGAGAAAGCAGAGGTCAGAGGTCAGAGGTCAGAGTGGTCCAAGGCCACAGTCCAAGGTTGTGGGCAGACTCTAGAAGCTGGAGAAGACAAGGGGACGGATACTACTCTTGATCTCCTAGAAGAAACACAGCCCTGCCAACGTCTTGATTTGAGTCCAGTGACCACTATCTTAAACTTCTGACCTCTAGAATTGTAAGAAAATAAATCTGTGTTGTTTTAAAGCACTCAATGTGATAATGTCACAGTACCTTATGAAATAAGTACAGAAGGATAATAAGTCTTTGCTTTTTTACTTATTTATAATTGAAGTCGTATTGCCTGAAATACCTATGTCAAAGAATACAGCTTGGGGAACACATATACTCCAGGACCCTACAATTATCTTGAGAGAGGGATTACTGATTTTGAAAATAGAATATGAGATCAGGATGAGAAAAATAATAGTAAATAGAGGAGAGAGCAATATTTGACAATTGGTGCTTGGTGAGAATAATTCACTCCATCACCCCTTGATTTTAGCTGCAAAGGTTTTGTCTCCTAAACATTCAACTTTCCTGCCTCTCTCTGCTGCCTGGCATGAAAAGGCAGCCAGCCCTTCCTCCCCATCTCCTCTCTCTTCAACACAGACACTTCTCTTACATGCTACAAGCAAAAACAATTTGAAGCAGGTGACAGGAGAGCTCTTCTTTTTAATGCCCTTGGCCTCAGGCACAAGACTGGATATTTCCAGACAGTAGAAACATTATGAGGACATCACACATTCTCCCCGTGGCTAAGCCAAAACATACTTTTCAGTTGTATCTTAGAAATGCTGATGAGCATGAGAAGTCTGACAGGCTGCTTCTGAAGCAGGCCTCCCATGCAGCATTTTCCACCTGGGTCTTATTTGGAGCAGCTGCTTAGGAGAGAAGAGAAGAGGGAGGGTAAATACTTCTGCCCTCCAACCCTGCTTCTTGGCCTGACATCAACAGAACCACAAACGGCAAACCTTCTCAGAGTGCAGCATTTCAGGATCATAAGGTATAAATCATCACTAAAGTAGTAGAAAACTGGGCCCCCAGCCTTCACAGGTTCCTACAAACCATTTTTACCTCTTAACCAAGAGAAACACTCATGCTGCATTAGACTTGGAGAGAGGAGGGAAGATTCCTGGAGAGCACCACTGTGGTGACGTCACTGTCAGTGAAGGGGCCAGCGTGATTGAACTGTTTTGCCAGAGCAGTAGCTTCAGTCCCCTGAAGGCAACTGCAATATTCCAGTAAACAGAAAACAAAAGCCTGCTCAAAAGTCTAGGATGATTGTTAATGTGAGTGCCAAAGATACAAAATATGCTTTATTCCAGCATGTTAGGGGGCTGTTGTTTATTCCATTTCACAGCCTGCCCTCCTTCAGCCTGATCAACTTTTGTTTATTGGGATTATGGCCAACTTCCTATGTATGCGCTGGAAAAGAAGCCACTACAAAACAAGCAAGCTTTTGGCAGACTGTTACATTTTTCTTTATCTATTTGGAGGGCCCAAGTGATGTGCAGATGTTGTCCAAATTAGCTCTGCTTCTTTACACAGAAGGCAGGCTCTGGCCATCAGCTATTCTTTAATATTTTCAGTCATCAATAACTTTGGATGAGTAAAGATTATTTACCCCGCTATCTGAAAAATAATGGGTTGACCTTGAAGAAATACCTGGTACAAATGCAAACACCACTCACTACCATTTTTTTCGATGATTCACTCATTTAATAAAGAGTCTACCATGTGCTAGGATAATGGGGATGACTAATGTCTTATCCTCAAGGAGCTTATGGTATCTTGCATGAGTAAATATGTACGTAAATATGTAGAATAGGGTAAGGTCACAAAAAGATGAGTGAGCCATTCTGTGTAGGTGTCAGGAAAGATGTCACACTGTTACTGAACAAAGTGGGATTCAGCCACCTGCCACCATTCACAAGCATAACACAATAATTGGTGGAGAAAAAAGGTTTATATTATAAAGTTGCCCAATTTGGGAGAGTGGAAACTTTCTGACTCCAAGCCATTTCCAATTCTGCAAAACACAGAAAGAAGCCAGCCACACCCAGGACCAGAATCAGTGTCCATATGCACTGCTTCATTCTTATCTATCCTCCTAGGGCTCAAGCCTCTTACACGATTGGGTCTCCATCTCTCCTGCTCCAGGCTCATCTCCACTGCTTCGCCTCAGCTTCCTCCCTCTCCCAGGGCCAGGGCACACTGCCAGATCACTGCAGCTGGTCAGAGAAAGGGGTCCATCCATAGGACCCTAGTGTCCAAGGCTGCTCGTGCCCCTAGGGCCAGCAAACATTCCCTACCCCATGTCTGTACACTAAGAAGGGGTGTAGTCCATGTCACCTGCAGCATGACACCACGGCATCACGTGGACCCACTGCTGGTGAGGCGCATGTTCCCCACAGGCCTGTTTCTGGCTTGGGGTGCAAGGGCAAGTCAAGAGCCATCCATGAGTGGCACCTGGCATCCACTGGGTCCCACAAATGTTCCAGCCCCCCAAAACCAGGCAAAGGAGGAGAAGGCCAAAAGGGCCAAAACTTTATGCCCTTCATCTAAGTCTTCTGCCCCTAAATCTGGCATGCTGTGAGAGTGTCCAGCTTGCCAGCCAATCTAGGCTAACACCCATCATACATGTCATTCCACAAAGTGATTCTGCCCCTCCTCCTGCCACCATGATCCAGAAGTGGGTAGGAGGTTTTTCTAGCTACGCACAGGGCCACAGTTTCTGTCAGCTTCCTTCTGCTGTCACACTGTACTTCTCAGTTGCCAGGGCAACACATGCTGGCATGCTGGGCTGGTTCACGTGCTGCACTAACTTGTTTACTGTTGCCTCAGCCAGCCTCCTCCTACCGCCCTTCCCTTCTCCCAGGGAAGGCAGGCTGTATTGCACCACTTCCCCCTTCTCCCACTCAAGGAAAGACAGCATTTCATGCTACCTTAGGGTGCCTTAGGGTGTCTCCCCCACCAGCAATCTAGCCAGACCCCCCTGTTACAATACTATACAAGGTATTTGAATTGAGTCTTGAGAAAGTAAGCCAGAATGCAGAGATAGTGGCTTTCCAGGGAGCCATGGAGGAGTGAAAAAACAGCTCATCCACTCCTGGAAGTGCAAGTGATGCTGAATGGCTGAATTGTGGGGTGAGGCAGGGAATGTCAGAAGACAAGTTGAAGAGACAGGCAGAAGCTATATTAGGGAAGTCCCTGTGTAACGATGAAGGAGCTTCCACTTTATGTCACATCGAAGAGAACTAACAAGTTTACTTGGTACCACCTAAGATGACAGCCTGTGCTGAAATTGAAATAACAAATGTTCTCTTTGTTTTTCCAGCATTTTCACTCCTTGTGTCAATCAGGTCCAAGTATTTCAAACAAAAGGAATTCTTTTTCTAAGAGAATTTAATACATGGCATGGTTTATGTAAGTGATGACAAAGTTAAAAGCCAAACTGAGACAGTGAAGCAACCTAGAAGCGAGCAACAGCAGAAAATTACTTGTACTGGAACCCAGAAGCCACAGATGTTTGGTTGGAACTAACACCCTGGCAGAAGTTCCCATCTGAGGTCTAGAAGAGAGAGAGATGGGCTCCCTGACAGGAGCCGGAACCGCAGAAGGGATGCACCTGATTCAACATGCCACCAGAGTAAAAAAGAAAGAAAAATACTGACTTCTTCCTTTCACTCCACTTTTCTCCTACTACTTCCCATTGGTCGAACAACTTTAAGGCTAGTAGTCAAGGAAATATGGAAAATGACTTTTCTTGTGACACAAAGCAGTGCAGGAGAAGTACGGAGAATAAATGTGAGAGAAGCCGGCATATGACCTACACAGTCCGGCCCTCTTTTGCTACCCAGCACTCACTGCACTCTTCTACTCACATTTAACTCTCAGGCCACAGCAACCTCTTTCTCCTGTTTCAAAGACTGCTATTTACAGAATCAAAAGAATGACTATTGTGCCAAAAATGAACACATCCTCACCCCCTTCTCAACTGAGGAGATGTAAAGGCCCATCCATCACCATGTTCATATTGAATTAAAGTGTCTTCATGTGATAGAAGTCCTTCTCTTCATGCCAGCACTAGTCCAGTGACCTATGAACTCATTTGTAAAAGCAATCACTACCAACATCTTTGGAACAAAATACTGGGGAGAATAAATTTAAAAATAAAACAGAATAATATATTCATAACAAATACGCACAGCTGTTACAGTCTGTAATTGTAACAGTATCATGTCAGCTGCAAACAACAGTGTTACTTCTTCATTCGCAATTCGGATGCCTTTTATTTTTTTCTTCTGGTCTGATTCCAGTACTATGTTGAATAAGGGTGGTAGAGTGGGCATCCCTGGTGTGTTCTTGATCTTAAGGGAAACACTTTTAATTTGTACCCTTTGGCTATGATATCAGCTGTCAGCTTGTCATATATGGCCTTTATTATGTTGAGGTGTGTTTGTTCTATTCCCACTGTGCTACGAGTTTTATCATAAATGGGTGCTGGATTTTCTAAAATGCCTTTTCTGCATCTATTGATATGATTATGTGATTTTTATTTTTCATTTTGTGTATGTAATGTATCACAATTATTGGTTTGTGAATATGGTACCAATCTTGCATCCCCCCGTATAAATCCCACTTGATCATGGTATATGATCTTTTTAATGTATTGCTAGATCCAATTTGCTAATATTTTGGTGAGCATTTTAACATCTATATTCACCAGGAATACTGGCCTATAATTTTCTTTTTGTAGTATTTTTATCTGGTTTTTGAATTAGTATAATTCTGGCCTCATAAAATGAGCTTGGGAGCTTTCTCTCCTCTTGAACTTTTTGGAATAGTTTGAGAAGGATAGTTGTTTGAAAGTTTGGTAAATTTACCTGTGAAGACATCTCGTCCAGGACTTTTGTTTGTTGGGAGTATTTTAAATTACTGCTTCAACTTCACTACTTGTAATCAGTCTACTAAGATTCTCTAATTCTTCCTGATTCAGTTTTGGAAGATAGTATGTTTCTAGGAATTTATTCATTTTATCTAGATTGTCCAATTTGTTGATATATAGTTGTTAATAAAATTATCTTACAATCCCTTGTATTTCTTTGATGTTAGCTGTTACTTCTCTTTCATTTCTGATTTTATTTATTTGGGTCCTCTCTCTCTTTTTTTTATTTTGATGAATCTTGTTAAAGTTTTGTCAATCTTGTTTATCTTTTCAAAGAACCAGCTCTTGGTTTCATTGATTTTTTGTACTATTTTAGACAGTAAAAATTCCAGAAAGTTGATCCCTAAACAATGCAGTATAGCAACTATTTATACAACTATTTACATTGTATTAGGTATTATAAATAATCTAGGGATTATTTAAAGTGTATAGGAGGATTGCATGGGTTATATGCAAATGCTATGCCATGTTATATAAGGGACTTGAGCATTTATAGATTTTGGTATCTGTCAGCAGAGGGAAGGAGTGTCCTAGAATAGAACCAATTCTCCATGGATACCAAGGATTGACAGTATATATTTGTGGCAGTGTTCCCCAATTCTTCTTCAGGGTAACCCGGTTCTTCCTTAGGCCCTGGATCTGTGAAAAGGCTCATATCTCAGAAGAAGAGAGGTTGTAATTTCCTGCTGCACTTATTCAACATAGTTTTTTTTTCATTTTTATTTCTTTATTTTATTATAAATCTTAGGTACAATCATATTCTGAGCTTTGAGTCGACACCAAAACTCCTTTGGGAATTAATTCCCAATTATTCTCAGTTTTGAGTATTCTATTTGTCACTGGTGATTTCCTCCATATACTACTTCTAAGGTAACTCCTTCTGTGAAAATGGATTTTCCTTAGGTATTATTATCTTGTACTTACCTCACATAAGTAGGATAAAAAAATGTTCTAACATACTTTCGTGAAGTCCTAACTTTCTTTTCCCAGAAAGAGAGGAAATTTCCTGGTTTACTTTATCCCTACAGTTTTACTTTTATTATAGATTTTATTTTATTTTTTTCCTACTTTATTGAGATATAAGTAACATATAACATTATATTAGTTTTAGGTATATATTATAAAATGGTTACTAAAATAAGTTTAGTTAGTGTCTATCACCTCACTGGTTACATTTTTTTTCCTTCCACTCCTGGTATTTTCGGGTTATATAAGTCATGTAATTCTTTTTTAGCCTGTCCTTCTGTTTAAATCCTACACAAACTATGATCAATTAGTTACTATCCCTCCAGGGAAAAATATCTTGTTGCCTCTCAGCCCTTCTTGGTCATTAAAGTAATGTGTTCATTTTGTTTCTACCAATAAAGTGCCATTGCCACCTAATTCCTGACATTCCAAGATGTCTTCTTCCTGCTAAAATTAGTTTATTTCAAAGGCATTATCTCACACTGTCATCTAGAGCCTGCGAATGAAAATCACCATAGACATTTAAGGAAGTTGAGGCTCTTCAAATTAAAGCAATTAGTAATGGTTTAGGAAAAGAAGCATCCTGTAGGTTCTTTTACAAGAAATAGAAGGAGAGTGTGTACACTGAATAAAAAAATCATTCCAACATTTTCACTTCCTTATGCTTTTGAATACTTCTTCAGCTTTCTTTTAGGGAAGTTCTCCATTTTATCCTCTTTTATAGGCCACTTATAATTCCACATCTTAGTAAAACAATCAAGCAATACTTTAGCATGATTTTCAGCTATTTGAGCTAGCACATTTAACCTGGATCCTCAGGTAAATACACCTACATTGATAAATATTGATTGGTCCTACATTATATTCTGCCCTCCTTAGTCTTATGTAAATTCCATCCCCACACATATATTCCAGGGGCCTGCTCATAAAATTAGCAAACACTTACAATTCTTTTGGCTTATACTTATTAATGGATCAGACCTGCAATTCTCCACCTGAGGCATGCTCACATCTGACTCCAATATGAATTTGGAAGAAATAAGAGATATTTCTGATGAGTCTGACAAGAAATGCACATCTCTTTTCAAAGCAACTTTTTAAGGTAAGTTCCTCAAAGTCCAGAAATAAACCCATACTTATTGGTCAATTGATGTACAACAAACTAAGCAAGAATATATGGTGAAGAATAAAAGCTACTGGGGAAACTGGACTGCTACATACAAAAGGAGGAGGAGGAGGTTCAGGGAGGAGGAAAGGAAGGAGAAGGAGAAAGAGAAGGAGGAGAAGAAGGAGGAGGAGGAGGAAGAAAGAGGAGGAGCAGGAGGGGGAGGAGGAGAGAGAGAGAGAGAGAGAGAGACAGAAAGAGAGACAGAGAGAGAGGAAAGAAGCTAGGCCACTTTTTTATACCACATACAAAAAATAAACTCAAAATAGATTAAAGGCTAAAATGTAGACTGTGTAACTATAAAACTCCTAGAAGAAAATGTAGGCAGTAAACATTTTTGGCACTGCTCTTAGGTATGTTTTTGGATGTGTCTCCTCAGGCAAGGGCAATAAAAACAAAAATAAACAACTGCATCAAAGTAAAAAGATTTTTCATAGCAAAGGAAACCATCAATAAAATAAAATGGTACCCTACTGAATGAGAGAAGATATTTGCAAATGATATATCTGATAAGGGGTTAATATTCAAAATATATCAAAAACTCCCTGGCCAGTGTGGCTCAGTTGGTCAGAGCATCATCCCATAAACCGAAAGGTCACAAGTACAACTCCCAGTCAGGGCACATGCCTAAGTTGCAGGTTCAGTTTCCAGTTGGGGTATTCAAGCAGCAACCAATAGATATTTCTTTCTTACATCAATGTTTCTCTCCCTCACTCTCTCTCCCTTCCCTTCTCTCTAAAACCAATAAGCATATCCTCAGATGAGGATAAAAATAAATAATAACATTTAAAAAATTAAAAAATAAAAACCTCATGCAACTCAATAGCACAAACCCCAAACAATTAACCAGTGTTACCCCAATAAATTTAATGAAAAATAAATAAATATACTGAACTCACTTAAAAAAGTCAGTGGAATTGAACAGACGTTTCTCAAAGAAGACATACAGAGTGCCAACAGATGTATGAAAAGATGCTCAATATCAGTAATCATAAAAATTAAAATCAAAACCTCAATGAGATACCACCTCATACCTGTCAAAGTGGCTATTATCAAAATAGACAACAAATACCAAATACAGGCAAGGATGTGGAGAAAAGGACACCCTAGGGCACTGTTGGTGAGATTGTCAACTGGTACAACCACTGTGGAAAACAGTATGACAGTTCCTGAAATTTTTAAAATAGAATTATCACAATCTAAGTGTCCACTGATGAATGGATAAAACATTTGTGTTTTATATTATATTCCACTATAACATATAAAGAATGAAATCTTGGCATTTGCAAAAACATGGATAGATGGATCTAGAAGTGTTATGCTAAGTGAAATAAGCCAAAGACAAATACTGTATGACTTCACTTCTATGTAGAACCTAACAAAACAAACAACATAAAGCAGACACAGACTCCTAAGCACAGAGAATATGCTGATTATTGCCAGAGGAGAGGAGGGTGGAGGATGGACAAAAAAAAGTCAAGGGGATTAAGAGATACAAACTTCCAGTTATAAAATAAATAAGTCATGGGAATGTAATGGACAGCATAGGGAATATAGTCAGTAACATTACAATAATAACTAGATATGGTGACAGATGGTTACTAGACTTATAGTAATCACTTTATATGGTATATAATGTTGAACCACCATGTTGTACACCTGAAACTAATATAATATTGTATGTCAACTATACTTTAATAAAAAAATATTACAGGCTCTTAGTCTGAAGACGGTTGTCATCAGACATAATTGCATCTGCTGGTAATGGAACCTCAGGGATATGTTGAGTTCATGATTCACATATTCAGCTGTATCTGCTTAAATATCCTGCACCCAAACTCAGAAATTCATCCTTTAAAATTAATGTCTTTATACTAACATAATAAATTGATGAGTCTGTGTTTTCAAGTTCTGATCTTTAACTGTGATTTCCCTCCCGGCATAAAAATGTCTAAGAATGCCACAGCAGCTCTCTGATTTTCTAGTAGTGTGCCTTAGCTAAGAGTTTAAGGCTCTAGGCTTATCATTTTCTTTTCTTAACCAGTCCAGCACGACCAGAAACAGCCGTCCCAATTTCGTAGTCAAGTGCAATAGCTAGCTCCTTGTTTTCCCAGAGCCCAGCTTTCAACTGGCACATCACCCCAAACAAACCAGGTTATAATTTAAGTAATTGTAATGCTACTGGATGAGACAGATTGATTATAGTATCCCATTTTCCACCTGAAAGAAGTTTTACACCGTGCTCAAGCTAAAAGAAGCAAGCAATCTAAGCTCAGAATTTGTTCTTCAGGATCTGTTTCCTGGGTTTAAAAAAAAAATTATATCAATCAAGGTCCAACCAGGAAAATATAAATCAATTTAAGTATTTCAAATAAAGGAAATTTAATACAAGCAATTGGTTGCATATGGGTAGTAGAGCTCAGAAACTTAAGAGATCATGAAACAACCCACAGATTAGCAACAGCAGGAAAGCCAGTATCACCCCATAGGGTTGGAGAAAGAACTAATTTCACTAAAGCCCCAAAGCTGGGAATATGTAATGGGGGCAAGAACCACAAGAGGAGCTGCCTGTGGGAGCTGAGACCACTGAGTGAGTGATCTGTCAGGAGCGAGAGTCAAGGAGGAGATGCAGCAGCTGCCAGAGAGACTGCCTCCACGAGCGGAGAAATAACCCTACACCCTCTCCCTCTTGTCCTCCATCTTCTCTCCCCATGGGCTGACCCTACGTAATACTTAGTAATTCCTCAGTTAGTGATTCTGTATTCCAAACAGAATAGAAATGGGGATATGCAGTAAATCTGAAAACAAATAAGCAAGTGACTTGCAAGCTGCCACAAGGGGAAGAGTAATGGGAAGAATTTGCCATCGTCCAACATGGAGTTTTGACCAGACTGATTCAAATTAGCTAGAATTCCTTGTATCTAGTTGCTTTCTGTGTCATGTATATATTACCAGTTCAATCCAGGGTAGTAAGTTTGATTTCATACAAGAAGCTTCATCCTGCCCTGGCTGGCGTAGCTCAGTGGATTGAGCGCGGGCTGGGAACCAAAGTGTCCCAGGTTCGATTCCCAGCCAGGGTACATTCCTGGGTTGCAGGCCATAACTCCCAGCAACCGCACATTGATGTCTGTCTGTCTGTCTCTCTCTCTCTCTCTCTCTCTCTCTCTCTCTCTCTCTCTCCCCTCCCTCCCTAAAAATAAATAAATAAAATCTTTAAAAAAAAAAAAAAAAAAAGAAGCTTCAAAATCTACAGGAATTATGACAAGAAAGTTTGTGTTTGGGTCACTGTCTAAAAAACGTAACCACTTACAGGAGGTGTTGAATATAGACTTTACCTGTAATTCTTTCAGTGCTGTCACTATTAAAATAATTTATACCAACTCCATTTATATTTGTATTAGTGCACAAATAGAACATAAAACACATTTTAAAATATATCAATATTATACCATAAATTTGTCCCAATATCAGAGTTATTAAACTTGAGTTTTAGTCTCAATGAGTCTCCTAAGACTCAGTCTCCTCCACTCTAAAACAGATTAGAATAATTTACAAGTACTTTTCATGTTCAAAAAATGTTTCCCAGGCACATTTGCTAACTGACTTCAACTACGCACAAAGAATACAATGACTTAGCATTGTAACTCCTGCACATCTCATGGTGCCAAATACTATGGTTATTAATCACACAGACAAATGTATACCAAATCGTAACTGTTCTAAGTGATATGAAAAAGAGACATATAATTTCACGGGGGTGATTTCTGTCTAGTTAGAAGAATCAGAAAAGGCTTCCACAAGGAGATGAATCTTGATATGTAGGAGTTCAACAGGGAAAAAAGATGACAAAAGAGTGGCTAAGCATGTGCAAAAGCCCTGTGGCTGGAGGAGTATGGCATGTGTGAGGACAAGGTGCCTGGAGCCTTTTAAAGAGGATGTAAGTGGGGTGCACATTGACAGTGGAGACAGGAGCTAGAATACAAGTGTCCACAGAGCATATAAAATAACATGATTTCTATCCATCAAAGGCTTTAATATGAAAGACGATGTGGTCCAATCTGCATTATGTTAAGGTCACTCTAACTATGTTATAGGAAATGCATTGGAAGGAAAGTAGTTACCATGGTAGCTTAGACTAGTTTGAAATTGATAGAAATCATGAGTAGTAGGTATATTTGAGTGATATATAGAAAAGTAAAACAGACAATGCTGAGTGGGATTAGCATTATGAATTAGATTTGTCAAAGATGATTCTGACCTCCTGGCTTGCATACCTGAGTGGAGGCTGGAACATTGATTAACAGCGTGACTGATGGCATTTGGTAGAAAAAGATGAAGGAAGGATACAACAGAGTACTTGTGAGTATATTCTTGAACATATTTGCTTTGGGTAACCTCGAGCTACTTAAGAGAAAGTGTCAAGCAGCAATATGGACATTAAGGTGAGAAACAAAGGAATAGACTGAACTAGAAAAAGATATTTGGGATTCATCTACCCAGAAATGGTTATTGAAAGTATGAGCAAGAGTTAGATTGCCTCGGAGGAGAGTGTAGAGACTAAAACAGAAACAGAAACAGAATAAACAGATAGGTAGGAGGAATGCCAAGTGTTTTGAGAAAGAGGATGTGTCCAATGCTGCTGAGAAGTCAGAAAGAGAAGTGAAAGTGTCCATTTAATTTAGTGAAATGGACATTATCAATAACATAAATGGGAGCAATTTTAGTGGAGTCAGGGGGTCAAAAGCCAAATAGAGGTGAACTCAGAAGCAATTGGAAGAAATTCTGCTTTAGAGGAGAAGAAAAGATAATGCAGTATCTGAAGGGTAAAGAGGTTTTTGTTGTCATTCTTAAAATATGAAAGAGATAAGCATGCTTGAAAGTTGATGGAAAGTATCCAATTAAGAGGGAAAGGTTTCCTATACAAGAGTGAGAAGAAACAAGCAATCACATAATGTTCTGGAGCAAATCACAGGAAGTCAATTCAAAGTTTTAGACAGTAGGGACATTTCCATTACAATGAAAAATCAGAAAGACTGGATAGATGTGAATTTATGATTGTCTGCTCTTAGGAAGAAGCTTTGTTGTTGTTAGGGAGATGACAAAGGTATCTCGTGAAGGCTTCTAAGTTCTCTGCAGAGTCAAGGTGCTCCTCCTGGGGAGAGCGAAGAACAGCGTGGCGGGTGAATAGGGTGAGAAAATGAAGCAAAGTAGAAGCAGAAGGGCAGGACATTTGCAACTCAGGTTTTCAATGATTGTGTTATTCTGCTTCTTATTTGGCGTGCCCTGGTTTTAAATTAGAAAGTGTTTCCTTGACTCACTATCAGGTTGCTTTGCAAAGATCATTGTATGTCTCATTAAGGTCTCTCTCTCTCACACACACACACCATCATACTAGTCAGCTCTTTAACAAGCTTAATGCTATGTGAATATCGCCATTAAAATTCAATCTGCTGCCACAATTTTACAGTTAAAATCACAGTGGAAATCCCACTAACAAAGGAACCTAAAAAAGTCACTGCCTGACATGTGCTAGATCTGCACAAAGACCTCCCTGGAGTGTTGTTGTCTCTGTTTATCACAATTGAACTTGTACCCAGAGGCGCTGCCTTAATCCAAAGGCTTTACAAATCCTCAATTAAAACTAAAAGAAAAAAAGGCAGCCACAAATTCTTCTTTTCTTACTTTTCCATATATCTGGTGTGAGTGTCCAAGAAACCTAAATGAGAGTTGTTTAAACTTCCATGTGTTAAAGTAATAGAGAAAAAATGTGTGACAGGTAAAACAAAGTGCTTGAAGAACCTGGGAACTGACTGTCAGGTTCACACGGCTCTGCATCTCCCAGTTAGTGAAGCTGCCGACTGAATTATACTGAGATTCTCATTGTCTCAGGCCCTAGTATTTGCTGCAAAGAAGGGGCTTCCTTGGTAGATAACATTAATGGCCATAGAATATTCCCCATGACAGTACAACATGAAAGTTATCTTGGCAGATTTCACTCTTATAATTCAAATTAAGAGAAATTTTCCAAATATAATAGGAAAAAGAGTGTTCCCTCCTACTTTATCAATTGCTATAAAATTCATAAAGCCCTGTCTGGCATGGGTATTCTGTCTATGATGCATTTGATTAAAATTAGACTTGAAGATGAGCGGTAATGGACTTGTCCCAGTATGAGAATGTTGCCACTGAAAACTGGTGTCTAAAGAGAGCATCCATTAAAAGCGAAGTGTGGAGACATGAGAAACTTGCTGCCAATACTGCATCTTCAATTATACAAAATATCTCAATTAAAGGCTAGTGAGGTTGAGGAAGACTTTTATTAAATAAAACAACTAAAAGCTAACACGTTAAGGATTCAACCTTTACACAAAAATGGTATTTGTGTATTAGCCTCCTATTGCTGCTGTTACTTAGTGGATTAAGTTACAAAGTTATTGTTTTACAGTTATATACTCATTACCTTACAGTGATATAATTTAAAAGTTCAACACAGGTTTCACTGGGCTGAAATCAAGATGTCAACAAGACTGCATTCCTTCTGGAGCCTCTGGAAGGGATAGTCTGCTTTTGCTTTTTTCCCCTTCTAGAGGTATCCCTCTTCAAAGCCAGCAGCATGGCGTCTCTCCAGCTGGTTTCATCATCACCTCTTTCCTTCTGACCTCACTTCTGCCTCGCTCTTTCATTTTTAAGGCCCTGTGATTACAGTGGACCCATCTGTATAGTCCTGATTATCTAAGTCAGGGGTGTCAACCTCATTTTCACTGGGGGCCACGTCAGCCTCGCAGTTGCCTTCAAAGGGTGGAATGTAATTTTAGGATTGTATAAATGTAACTACTCCTTAACAGTTAAGTGAGAGCTCAGCACTGCTGCCAGGTAGAAACAAGGTGCTGGGCCAGATAAAATAAGGTATAGGGCCGGATTCAGCTGTGGGCCTCGTGTTTGCCACCTGTGATCTAAGTTAATCTCACATTTCAAGCTCCTTAAATTAATCACATATGCAAAGTTCCTTTTGCTATGTAAGGTAACATATTCACAGGTTCTGCAAAGAGGTGAGTAGCATATTCAAAGGTTCATATCCTCAGGATCAGAATGTTGACATCTTTAGGGGACCATTATTCTGTCTACCACACTTAGGAAAGTGGAAAGAATGTATTTAAAATAAATTTCTTACTGCTAGATATCTGTTTTCTAAAGCTATCATGTTTGAGAAGACAAAAAAAAAAGAAAAATTACCCATAACAGTGCAGTACATCAGATAATCAGACCACTTATTTTCAGCGACAAGAATGCTAAGTAAGAAAAGGGTTCCTTTGGCAAATTGGAACTAATTCAGAAGATATAAATTGATGATTGAAAAGCTACTGGGGATTCCAAGGAATGTCATACCTCCCCTCTTGAGGAGATTACAGCAGTAGAGAGAGCAGGCAGAGGCTGTAAAATGGTAATAAAATGTATTTTAATTAAATTATCCCACCATAAAACTAAAAGGAATCTAAAAACAACAGCTGATTTTTATCTTCCTCATGCTTCTTGAATGGCCTGTGCAAAAAATTGTTTTGAGGCAAGAGCTGAGATGGTTACAAACTATTTCACTGTGGCTCTCTCTACTCTATCCTTTCCTAAGTCTGTCTGTCTGTCTCTCTCTCTCCCTCTTCTGTTGCTGTCTTTCATTTTAGCTTGCAGGATGCATGATCTGAGTGAAGACTCATGTGCATCAGTTCATTACCTTCCAAAGCACAGGAAATCAGGGAACATGACATCACTGCAGGTTCAAATGGGCATAAGGCAAACTGTTGTTTTAGCTGCAGCTTGTTATGCCCTGAAAAACAATGTCTGACGCCAAGAGATACAATGGCCAGGAAAGCTGGGTTTCCAGGAAACAATAACTTTCATATTTTTGTCATCATATTCTAGACCTAAAGGAAATAACTTTCATATTTTTGTCACCATAATCTAGATCTAGATTTGATTTTTTTTTGAAAATCGGAAGCATTGTGTCCACATTTTTCAAATGCTATTGGGGCATGTGATCTAACAAAGGATGTTTTATCATTTATTAATTTAAATGAAAAGTGTTACAAAGCCATAAAAAATAAATTGCATTGAGCTGCATATTGAATAAATTTACTTTATTGAAAAACAATGAAATTAAAAGAAGCCAAGACTGTCCTGGAAAACCCAGAATGCACAGTCACCATTACTTCTACCAGGCAGTTCAGAATGCTATTTGGTTGGAAAGTCCACATTTTACTTTGTGCAGTATCTGCCAGTGCCTTGAGAGCTTTAAAAAAGTCTTTATTCCATGTGAAATCATTTGAAATGACTATTTGGCCTGCTTAATTATCCCAAGAGTCTGGTTCAGTAGTTCAGTCTCTGGCACACTAAATGTTCAATAAATGTAGATTGAACAAACGAATAAATGCATGAACAATTTAAGATTAGCCATACAGAAGGCAGACCAAGTCTCATCTCTGCCAAGACTGAGTACAAAGCTCACAAGAAGACAGAAATATGTATAATAAATATAAGGACAACCACTTATAATGATTTATTAATAACTAGTTCGACTGCATCAAGGTGCATCAACTTGTGGTATGATCATGAAAAGGTTGTATTTTTTTAATAACAAATTCTTTGTCAAGCCTCCATTCCATTGGATTTCAGGCTCTCTAGCAGTATTTCAGCCCAATTTCATAAGTTTTCAGACTGATTTTGATGGTCTCCATTGAAAAAATTCAATCTCATATTCAATTATAGATCTTTTCCTATACAATCTAAGATAGGCTAGACAAGTGATTCTGTGGGTTAGAGTAGGAGGTAGGGAGGGTCTGGGGTCTTCTCTCGTCTGCCATTCCTTAAGTCTTTGCCATCATTACTGTCCTAAAATTGGAACAGGGATGAGCTGCAGAAGCAAGACATTCCGTGAGTGACTGTTCATAGTAAATCAGCCTCTCTTCTTTGTCAAAGGGCCACTGTCTGCTGGCCTTCATTTCCCTTTCTTCATCAAATACTGATTTCCACACAGAAGACATTTATGGGTTCTCAAGTAGGACCTCCATGGGTTTCTCCCTGCACAACTCCTTGACGTGGAAAATTGGACTGAGGCTCAGCCTCTTCCTCCTCACCTCCTGCCCATCCCAGGTGATATGCCTCATATCCCCTTATGATTCAGCTTCCTTTGCCCAATGGGTAACATCTAGGACAGTGATTGAAAAGATCTTAAGATTCAGTTACCTACTCACTTCAGTCAGATCCCACTTACGTGTCCTTGCCATACCAAATGTAGACATGCAGGCTTCACCCTGTGATTTTCTCTTTAAACTCTGTCCCATCTCTCTGGCCAGTTTTTCCATGTTTAAGCCTCAAAAACAGATACTCCTTAAGTTCAGTGGCTCAGAATTTTCTAAGTGATCGTCCTTAGTCCTTGACTTACAATACTGTACACATATCAAGCCATTTTTCTTCCCATAGCAACTCTATGAATGGGATACCAATGTCTCCATTTTACATTTTAAATTTGTAAAGGATTTTTCTAGGTATGTAACAAGTGTACCAGGTATGTCACTCAGTATTTTAGAAAAAGGTTAAATTTTTTAAATTTCATTTGGTTAAATCATACTAATTTAGAAGGTATGATTATAATCATCTTACAATATGATGAGATCAGTAATGCTATGATTCCCATTTACAATAACTTTCACCAAACAAGTGTTAGAATTAGAATTAGGTGTTCTATTTCCATGCCTGATGTGCTTCTTTATTGCTGTGCTATTAATGGAAAATTCTGCTTTCTTCTTGTTTAGGTCCAGTGAGTCTTCTTTTCCAAGACATCTGTGCCATGCACCAAGATGTATATGAATAATCATACACATATAAAATATAAAAATAACAAATGGACAACTGAGTTCATTCACAATGAGTTCACCCAGAAAAAAAATATGCTATTCTAGTGAACTTTCTCCAAGAATAAAAGACTGTACTTGTCACAACTCAAAGTATTCTTGGGCTTCTGGTTGGTAGTTCTCTGATGTTCCCATTTGCATGATCTCCATTCAAGGGGCAAGCATTGTGTGCACTGAAGGTTAGTGGTGGCAAGAAACTTAAAATATGGAAGGTCAAGGCTGCATGGATGGCAAAGGAAATCCCATCCATCGGGTGTGTACCCCATAGTTTTCAAGATTTAAAACATGTCTTCCTGTACATTAAAATCACATGGCCATCATACCCCAGAGCACTTTATAATTTAGTAGATACTCTGTCTATGTATTTATAATTTACAAGGTAGAAAAGAAGCACTGAAAATAGTTCAAGTAGCTTCTGAACCACTTTGGAATATTGGTGCTGAAACAAAGACTTCCATGGAGATCCACATTTTCAGGAAGAGAAAAATTAACCTTATTGGATGGATAACAGGAGTCCTAAAGACATTGGGACCATCTCCCTGTATGTAATCTTTGAATCCACTCTATTTGCATTTTCAGAAATTCTTCACAGCATTATATCACCCATTATAGCTTAAATTCTTTCAGCTAACAAGCGAGTCTCTTAAAAATGCTGCAAAGTCCAGGGAAGGATTAAAGTATTATTAATCAGTCAGATATTAATAGGATTTAAATAAGCCACTTCATGCTTCACTTACCAATTGGCAAAGGCACTGGTTAAATAGCCATATTGAAATTGCAGGGGAAAGTAACAGTTTTCAAGGAGACATTTACAACAATACTCATGACAGTATGGCTTGTAGTAACGAAAAATCAGCCACACTCTAGAGGCCCCTCAAGGAGAATACAGAAAATCATGGTGGGTATTTCTGATAGAATATTACATATCAGGAAAATACAATGATTGGATTAATATGTATCTAAAAAGTACATTGTTCAGAGGGAAAACAAGTAGAGAGAAGTTTTAAAATGGATTTTTAAGCACTTAAAACATTACTTTAAGCAATATCACAAAAGGTGATATAACTTTAGAGTAGTTAAAAGCATTAGATTATATGAAGTCCACTGGTTCTGGAGTCAGATGCCTGCATTTGAATTCCAGCTCTATCACTTCTTAGGTGTGTGACCTTTTGCAAGATAGTTAAGCTCCAGTGTCTCAATTTTAAAGCGGAAATCACAGTAGTACCTATTCCATAGGGCTGTTTTCAGAGTCAGGGAAGGAATACATGTGAACAACTTAGAACATGCCAGGTGTATATTAAGTGCTCAGTAAATATGGGTTATTATTCATTATATATGAACACATGTATGTAGAAAATATAATCATATCAATGAGAATTCGTAATACTCAATGTGAGGGAGAAAAGGAGCAGAGAGACTGAATAGAAAAACAAGGACTTCACTTTTATTTTTGTGGGGTTTTTTAAAATTTACCTAAACAAATGTATTGAACACAAATGATGATGATGATGGTGATGATAGTCATGATGATAACAATGATGATTTTAAAGCCTGAATGTCAAAAAGTAGAGCACACAAAGAGGAACCTAGGAAGGAGTCAAGACAGATGTCACAATTTTGAAAGAGACCTGCCCTATTTTAAATGAGGCTCAAGTATGGGAAGGAAGTCATATTAAGGAATGGAAGAAGGAAGACTTCAGACAGCACAGTTCAATCAGCCTAAAAAGAAGACTTTAATGCAGGGCAGTAGAGCAAGCTGATCTTCAGTTCAAGGGATAAGCCAACTTCTCAGGAAGCCCAGGTCAGACAAAACACCAGTACCCTCTGTTTAAAAAGAGCAGAGAGGTGGAGACTTTATTCACAGAAGAACAGGGTAGGTAATGGGTTTTGGAGAATGCTGAGAGCCTCTTGGACCTTCATCTCATATCATCCATAAACAAGGACCCAAGAAAGCTATGGAGAGCCTGAGAAACATCTGGCAGTAGATATAAAGACTTTAGTCTTTGACAGGTTCTGAGGAGGAGCAGCCATAGGGACTGAGCAGAAGGCCTGATATTGGGAGGCCATGAAGTCAAGATCAGAATGGGAAGAGCTGCAAGGCTAACACAATCATGAAACACTAACAGAGTTACAGCTATAGAAGTCTTCTATTTTCCCTCCATGGTGTCAGACTGCATCTAGAGCTTAATGAAAGTTTTAAAAAATAAAATAAAAACCACATAGCTAGAGAAATCTAAGGGCAAGGTACCAGGCAGTTTTCACAAGAAAATCGCTTGAAAAGAGAGGCTGTTCTCTTCTCTTCTCTTCCTTTCCAAGGTTCTTCTTTCCCCTTTTTCTCATTGCTCCACTCTCCCTATAGTTTTCCACCCATCAAGGAGATTGACTAACTTTGTGTAGGCAGATCTGAGGTTGTTCCAGAAACTCTTGTTCAGAATTAGGCCAATTATTTGACCTCTTTATACCTCATTTCCTTATTTTTGTAATTATGATTATAACATCTACTTTAAAAGTTGTAAGAATTAATCAAAATAATATATTTAACAAGTTTAGCCTAGCATCAGGCATAGAAAATTCTCAAGCAGCATCAATTACTTCTAGCACTCCTCACTTAGGCATTTCATAAATATTCACTTAAATGAAAGTAATTAAAAGTGATATAAATTAAGTTGGAGTCTCTCGGTTGATGATCACTAGTAGAAATATCTGAGTTAATCTAAATGTCTTTTTCCCCCCAACATGTAAGAATTTGTAATTATGAATAAATCATTGTAATATTTTAGGCTTTCCTGGCTAGTCTTTTACTTCATGAGAACTTAATGAGATTTTTACTCTGCCTGCCGCTTTGTGTTACTTAGCATTTTACAATGCCCGAACTCACACATGGAGTAGCAGAGCATCACTCCTCTCAGTGATGTGGAACACAGGAACAGCAATTCAGATTTTGACAGGCATGCCCAGACACCCAGAGACCAATGCGAGATCATGGTTAACACATTCAGAGTATTAATAGTACAATTAAACCACAAAATCCACCCACTTCTGATATTTGATAGTTGCCAATTTCCTTGCTATTACTCCAAATTCACAGATTTCCTGTCTCTCCTGATACATATTTTCTCAACCAGAAATATCCATAATCAGGTAGATGAATTCTGAGTGATATTTCTTCCTAAGTGGACTCCAAATGGCTTGAATGAGTATCTAACTAGGAAAGAAGTGACCTCAATATGTATATATGCTATATGCACTGCTATCATTAATTAAGCTGCAACATATTGTTTCTTATAACAGAGGAGAATGTTAAATTTTGTTTCAATAAATTTTCTTCATATTTTAAAAAATTAATTGGTCATCTTCTTGACAGATATAATTATATAACCATTATTCTTACTTCCTGGTGTGGTTGCCAAAGAGCTACTGCTAGAACTACAGCTGCCATGTTATTATTTATTATTTGTACTTTATAATGAATAAGCAACCATGATACTTGATCATTCCCTCCAAAATGTGGGATTCTCATCTTCTCTCAGAGTACTTCATAAACCATTTGTGACCAGCTCACACAGCAACTAGGTATGCCAGTTCCAATCTATATATCAAATACTAATGAGACTTAAGTAATCTTGTAGGTGAGATAAAAATACTAAATACTATATACTATATACTATATAGTATTTTGTTTCCACACAGCCTAATGGATCATCCTGCTTACTCCACTGGCTACACACCCCGACCCCTCTTTGGAGACCACTGCTATGAATGCTTTACCAAGTCATAAACATTTCAATAGCATAAAAAGGAAACATTTAGAGAGCAATACCAATAGTCTTCTGGGAGCCCACGTATAAAATTAACTGATAAGAATTGAAAAATGAAGAACTCCTGAATTGTGTAAGTAAACAACTTCTAAGGATGCCATATGCTCCTGGGCTCACACGCATGAGCAAAAGAGAATCTGCAAAGAATAACGTTGACTTGAGCCTCATCATTAATGTGAAAAAGAAGTTCTGCTGGGGCAACAGCAATCAGCAACCTCTTTGAACGTCCTCCACATGCATCATACTTAGAATGATCTATTGCTTTCCCAGGCTTGCCATTGCCTTGGCCTTCTGTGTGACGTATTGTGTCATAGTATTTATGGTGCATCTTAACCTGACCTGTTTGTCAGTGTCACCTTTTCGAACCAGGCCTGGTTGTATTGATCCATGATTCCCACCGTAGTAATAGTAGAATGATAAAGGAGCCTCAGAAAAGAGCCCACTCACTATCTCCACTGTCTTTTTTTTTTTTTTTTGATAAAAGAAGCCAGTTTTGAAAGGGCTGTTGCAATCACATTCTGAATCTATTTGCTGGAAAGTAATGTTCCATTCACCGGAATATTGGCTTGAATCATCTTGTTGATTTGGAAAACAAATTTATAAACAACCAACCAACACTTACAAACTCTTATTTTTTAAATCTTTTCCTTCAAAATACTTCATTTACATTTTGGGGAAGTGAATGTGCTAATTTACATATATATTCCTAATTTCCATCTCTTTCCCACCCTTTCTGGTTCCAAAGAATGAATAAAATACACCTCAGTGTTTTACTTCTGCTTGGAGAATTTTATGTATACCCATAAGGATTACTGTGGCATATATTCCCCATTTTAAATACTATTTTCCTCGTCTCTCAAACTCTAATATGGTAAGGATGTATTTGCAAGTTTGTGAGAAAGCCAGATAATATTTCTTTATGAAAAATAAAAGAACTTTGTAGGTTATTAGTGAAGTGGTAATGTGTGTGTGTGTGTGTGTGTGTGTGTGTGTGTTTTTGTCGTTGTACATGGGAGCACACTTAAATGTTCTCCAGTAACTTGGAGGTAAGGGCACTTAGAAATAACTGAGCCTCTTTGGATATCATTTAAGCTACCAGCTGCTGGAATTAAAAGTACCCTCTTATTGTTAAACCGTAAAATGGCCAAAAATGAAGCAGAGCAGAAACATGCCAAATCATCTCACAGACAAAATGTTTCTCAGACCAGAACAATATTGATTATACCAACATAATATGAAACAGAATATGTTCATACAAATGGGGTTTAGTCGATGAAGAATTTTAAATGAATATAATCACAGAGTATGTTCCTAATTCCTTTCTTCACTATTCAAGATGAGTGTAGTCAGGCATTTCTCTGGGAAGCAAAAATCTTTGTTGTGGGTGCAGGCACAGCCAGGCTGTAGAGCTGCTGTCTCACAGATTTTACCCAGCAGCCCACTCTCATGTCTTCGAACTCTTCACAACTTGAGTTGTAAGAGTCACTCCTTATAAGTGTACAGTTGAATTATATTAGCAAATGTATGCAGTTGTGTAATAATGACTACAATCCAGTTTTAGAACATTTCTGTCACTCAAAAAGTTTTTTATGCCCATCTATAATCAATTTCCACTCATACTGTCAACCCCAGACAATCATAAATCTGCTTTCTGTCTCTTACAGATTTAGCTTTTCTGGAAATTCATATAAATGAAATCATACAACATGTAGTCTTTTGTGATGAGCTCCTTTCATTTAGCATCATCTTTTTGAAGATCATTCATGTTGTTAGGTACCAGTAGATCACTTTTTAAACTGCTGAGTAGCATTCCATTGTATGGATATACATGTTAGCTATTCATCAGTTTGGGGACATTCAGATTGCATAAATAGCCTGTCATTAACTAACAAGTCTTCGTGTGGACAAGTGTTTTCATTTCTCTTGGGTACACACCTAGAAGTGGAATTTCTTTATCAGATACAAGTATATATACATGGCTGGGCCATACTCACTAGCAATGTATAAGGATTTCAGTTTCTCCAAATCCTCACCAACACTTAGTGCTACAGTATAAATCTTTTGGATTATCACCATTCTAGTGGGTATGTATAGGTTATCTCATTGTGGTTTTAATTTGCATTTCTCCAATAACTAATGATATTAAGTTCCATGTGCTTATTGGAAATTTATATATCTTCTTTGTAAAATATCTATTCAAATACGTTGCCCATTAAGTTGCTTGACTTCTTATTAAGTGATATTCTTTATATTTTAATTACAAGTCCCTTATCAGTTATGTATTTTGCAAATATTTTTCTCCCAGTCTATTATTGGTCTTTACATTTTCTTTCTCTTGAAATGAAAAAGATTGTTTAAAATTTTTATTAAGTCAAATTTATCAGTTATTTACTTTATTGATCTAGGAAATTTTTGCCTAACCCAAAAAATTGTCTCCTGTGTTTTCTTCTAGAAGTTTTGTGGTTCTGACTATTATCTATTTCAAGCCAATATTGTGTGTGTATGGTATGACATAAGGAGAAGGCTCACTTTTGGGTGTATATATTCAATTTTTCCAGATAAAAAAACTATCTCATCCTTCACTGAATAGCTTTGGCACCTTTGTTGAAAAGCAATCAGCCATAAATGTTAAGGATTTCTCCCTTGATATAATACAAATCATGGTATCCTCTCATGGTAAGTTGACTCCCTACATAAATCAGCTTTTATTCAAGGAATGCACTGCTATGGCTAGTGTGAACGTTAATGCATATTTTTCACTTTAAATAAATTAACTGGAATTCCAGTTCATACATAAATGTGTATGTTCAGCTAACCTAAGTTTCTGAACCCACAAAGATGACAACCTAATTAGGGTAAATTTCTCAAGGTCATCATAATCTTAGGGGGATACTTTGCAGCTAGTCAGCCTCTCCTGATGCCACTTTTAAAAAAATTCCTAACTTTAATTACAAATAAATATTGTTGAGCCTCTTTCATGTGAAAGGCACTACGAAGGATTCAATGAAATATAAACTAGGTCAGTACTCCTCTGACATGGGCCAATATGACCAACCAGGTTGCTCGTGCCCAGAATCTACCATGGTTAGTGGGGTCTAGACTGCTGTTGGGAACCGCCCTGCCTGGTATCAGAAGCTATAACTCCCGCCAAGGCTAAGGCTGAGGGAATGACCTTGGACCATAAGCCAGCAAGGAGACAAAAACTTATCTCCCTGGCAGGAGCGCTGCTTCTGCTCCTTTCACTTCACCCTGTCTGGCCCCCAATGCTTGGTTGGTTAGCCAATGACGGGTAAGATTTCCCAAGGGGGCAACAATCTAAGACAGGCACGATCACGTGGGAGGCCCTCAAGGAAGGACTTTGGGGGCTACAGCAAAAGGGGGTGACCCTTGCCCCTCAGCTTTGACATAGCCTGAGTCCTCATTGTCTGCAATAAAAATCTCCTAATCTCTTAGCTGCCTTACTTACCCTTGCTCCAGCTAAGCCTGAAACAATGATGGAGGGTGATGCAGCCCTGTGTTGGAAAGGGCGAGTTCCCCGGGTGATCAAGCCTAAGAAAGAATATGTAAAATCCTGTGAAACCTGCTTTGTTTAGAATGCTCTCAGTTGAATGATAAAGGTCCAAGGAAGAAGTAAGTTTGTTCCTTAAAGTTTTTTACAGCTCTTTGACCCTCACTCAAAATAGGCCTTCAGACTTCCTTGTTATCTATTGTTTGATCCTTACTTCCTAGCAATGAGTAATGAGCTTTACCTGAATTCTTATGCAAACAAAACCAATAAAAAGCCTGCTCGGGCGGGGGAATGGGGCGTTCCCCACTAGAGAGAGTGGCCATTCCGTTCCTACTTCCCCACAGGACCTGGTTGTCTCTGTGTATGTTTTTCTCATGTGTCAACGAGCCATCCGCAGTGTTCCGCGGTCACTGCCAGTCGGTGGCCACAACAGACTGCTGGCTGTAAGTATTTTGAACATCACCACTGAACATAGATATGGTTCTCACTCCTCCATGAGCTTACAGTATAGTTGAAGAGGTAAGACAACTGTGTATTTAAAGTATTCAAGGAGTAAGTGGTATGTTGGGTACAGAAGATTAAGAAAGGAAGAATCACAGACAGCTTCTGATAATGTGAGCAGAAAAAGTAGAAAAATGTTCCTAAAGATCAATAAAATAAGTCTTTTAAAAGAATAATACTGCATAAAATTTAGGCTTTGTGGACATACAACTTAGTGATGCTGATGCTATGTCATAAACATACTATCTGGTAAAATGAATTTAATTTTTAAAATAATAATATTGATTGTCACCACTTATTGACTGCCTACTGGGTATGAGGCTATGAACTGTATTACCTAACTATGCTAGGCTAGAGCTGTAACTATGCTGAGCTATGGACTAGATTATCCCTAATTCTTACAACAAACCTAATAAATGGAAGACGTTATTGTAGCCATAGGCTCAATTTGACCAGCATGGAATATAAAAGGGACAATTATATTCAAATTGAAATATTTCAAGCCACATTTCTACAATAAAAAATTTATTCTTTTTCAGGATTTTCTGCTCCAAGGGATTACTCAGAACACAAGGAATGCTTATGTAGATTGTAAATTATCCTCCCCATTGCCTCTTGCCTCTGCTTTTGTCCAAGAGGGCCATAATAATTTAGTCATAGGCATAGGGGTCAGTCACTATGACAGCTGATCTTTGGACAGCTAATACAGTGGCCTCAGTTTTTCTCAGTGATGTCACTGAGGAAGTTCCCTGTGATTTTGAATATTCAGTGTTTGTCAAGATACAGAAATATGATGCTTTCTCTCCTTATTGTCACGTTGAGTCCTGATCCCACTGTACGAATAGCTTCTATTAAATTTGGGTAGAGCACTTTCCTGGGTGTGACCCTGGTGCCAGGATCATAAGGAGCTAAGGACTTGGCCACATTCTGGGTCAAGACTTAGGCCTTTCCCCAAGACCTCCTCATTCAAGTCCTTCAGAACTGAAGTTCATATCTCTCTTAGTGTCAAAAGCTACCACAATTCACTCCAGGAGGAATTGCTTTAGAAGAACATTCACATATAACCCTGTCTTTATTATAGAGCTAGGAAAACAGGCTAAGACAGTTTAAGTGAACTGTCTCAGATAAACATAAAATACAAACTCATCATTTTTAAATTCCCAAGCTGATTTTTTTTCACTCTGCTTTAGTGTCCACCAAATCTTTGAAAATTGCAGATAAATCAGTTCTGGGCATCTTGGACCTGAGAAAAGAGCCCAAATGTCTTCCCTCATCTCCACAGAAACACCTAGTCAAATAAGATGAAAAGGGCACCTGGTACACAGCTTAAAAGTTTCTCATTCTGTCTTCATTTCTAGTCTGAAAGAACGTTTGTATAAACCAAATTGTGAGTTATGAATAAACAGCCCAAAGCTATTTATTAATTTGGGTGTAAATAAAAGTACAGTTGAGTTTCATTCTACAACAAGTTCACAGAATCTAACACACAAAGATGGCATTGTCAGACAGAAAAAGAGAGAGGGAAAAAATACACTCCAACATTGCCTTCCTGCAGTGGAAAAATTCTTGTTAGGATGTCAGGCACAGGGTTTATGATAATGGTCTTACCACTCACTAACTGGCTGTACCTCTCCTTCAAGTCACTGCTTTCTTTAAAGACCCCATCATTGCTCAGCTTATCTAGCTTCAGGCTGGGGCAAAGGATGGTGGGTGTGAGGACCAGGTGATATAAAGTAAGCATACACAGAAAAAAAAGTTAATACTAATACGACTACACATTAAGAAACTTTCTTTTTTGGACAACTCAATAATATAAATAATTATCTAGACTAGAATACTGAAAAGACAATGACCTCTGAAGTTAGATAAGTTGTAATAATAACATAAACTAATTCAAATATAGTTTCTACTATTTCTTAAATATTTGACCTTGAGCAAGTTAATTCACTTTACCTCAGTTTTCTCATCAATACCCTAAGGCTGCATTGAGACTACACATCAGCTACTCTCAGTTCTGATCTGTAACAGCGCTATAAGATCAATGGGTTTAATGGAAGCTTTTGGATCTAGTTGACTCAAGTTTCTGAATATGGCTCTTGGTGAAACTAGTGACGTGTTCTTGGTTTTCTTTTGACCAAAGCTGGCAGGGTCTTCTAGTAGACATGGTTAGAATATATACATACATATATACATACATATAGGTATAAATCAATCTAAACAAAAATATACAAACACAAATAATATCTATTTTAAAAAACTATATTAGTGAGAATGAGGATACTTTATAGTAAAGTGCAGTAATAAATAACTCTAAAGAGCTAGTGTCTTATATAAGTTAGTTGATTATTCTCCAACTTGAACTCATGTTGTTTGGGTAAGTTTATTGATTTGAGAGAGAGAGAGAGAAACATTGCTGCTAGAAAGAAACATTGATCAGTTGCTTCCCATATGGACCCTGAGCAGGGATTGAACCTGCAACCTAGCATGGGCCCTGACTGGGGTGAACCCATAGTTTTTGTTGTATGGGATGACGCTCCAACAACTGAGCCACCTGGCCAGGGCAACTACATCTTTATGACGATTGCAGGCCATCTTTTCAGAGTGCCAATATCACAAATATAGATCATAACATTCATCTGTCAGGGGTTCTTCTGTGGTTCACCAAGTTTTAAGGAAAAAGTTGAAACTCCTTAATGTAACACACAAGACCCCTTCGGAGTTGTTACTCCAGCCTCCCTTATTCAGTGCCTAACATGCCTCACTCACTCTCACCCTCCACTCCAGCCCTGACAAACAGCTTCCATGTCCCTGGACGACTCCATTTTATGTCACATCTCTCTACATGAGCAGAACCTGCTGGATTTTCCTGAAATGTCTTTTAGTCACACTTCACCTGATCACTTGTGCTTTATCCCCCACCGTTTCTGAAATGCTTTCTCTGGCTCTTGCAGTGTGATGGAGATGGCCACATCTAAGTGAGCAGCATCCTGTCCATACCCGTATCACAAAGCACCGACTTACAAACATTGTTCCAAGGGGCTGTCACCCTGCTCTCAACTAGAGACTCATAGGAGGCTCAGATGTTGTGAGTTTGATGCTGGATCTTCAGGGCCTGGTAACGTGTTTTTTAAAAAAAGATTTTATTTATTTAGTTTTAGAGAGAGGGGAATGGAGGGAAAGAAACATGGATACTTGAAAGAAACATTGATCAGTTGCCTCTCACACGTGACCCAACTGAGGTCCAAACCCAGAACTCAGACATGTGCCCTGACCTGGAATCAAACCAGCGACCTTTTGCTTTGTGGAATGACACCCAACCAACTAAGCCACATCAGTCAGGGCCTGATAAGATGCTTTGAACATTGAGAAAATAGAAAAGTTTATCTAATCAATTAATGCCACCTCATCTTTGTAGTTTGTTTGATATATCTTTCCACACCCCTCCCTGAGCCACAATTCTTATATTTCTCAAAAAATTACTAATCCAAATATACTATCTCTCTGTCAATTACTGGCATTGGCTGCCTTTGGCCACTGCTGACTGAGGCTGGGCAAAGTGCCAAATTGCACTTGCTGACTAAGTTGAAGGGGTGGACAGTGCATTGTTTGAAGCCAGAGAGGTCTGAAACCATAGTCTTGATTCATCACTCACTACTTGCATGACCTCAGCCAGGGTCCCTTAATCTTTGCCACTCCAATTGCCCCATAAAAAAATAAGGACTATTGTCTCTATGCCATAGGGCTGCTGCTACTGTAGAGGTTAAAAATAAATCCTCATTTTGGGCCTGTTTACATATGACTCCAGATCAAGAAAATTGAGTTTCCTAGAAGCCTCTTTAGGCATGGAAGGAATTGTTTTAGGTTTCTGTTGTGTTTTAAAGGAAACTTCTTGAAAAGCTGATTGGAATAACAGATAAGATCCCAAGAGGCCTGAATGTGAAAACTACCCTGTAAAAAAAAAGACAAAGAATTATTCCTTGAGGAGCAGAAAGTTGGGCAAAAGGGGGAAATAAGAGGGGAAAAAAAGAAAGTCAAGAAATTATAAAAGACTTCCCTGTAACCCCTCAACTTTAAGTCTAAATATATGGAGCATACATTTTAGAGCATCTAACGGTATATTCTGTCCCATGATAAGCAGTCTATAAATTACAGATGCAATTATTATTTAAAGTTCAGTTTCTTATTCTATGATGCATTCTTATTTGTATCCTCATTTTCTTTGCTCATAGCTGTCTATCCAGGGTCTTTAATTGACTGATTACTTTACATCAATTGTATTGAAGTTCAATATACAAGAGATACTATCCACTTAAAATGTAGAGTTTGATGAATTTTGACACATGTATGTATCAATGACACATGTATGCACCCATGAAACCACATTCAAGATACAGAGCTTGTCTTTTACTGTCAAAGGTTTCCTTGAGCCCTGTTGTAATCCATCCCGACCTCCTGTGCTTTATTTAGCCCCAGGTGAGTACCAATCTGAGTTTTATCACTAGAAAACCTAAAATGCTCCAAAAGTTTACATAAATAGAATCAGTCAGGATGACAGACATTCAGGTTGCTTTTGTATATTGTGAATAATACTGCTATGAAAGTTGAGGTACAGGTTTTTGTATGACCATATATGCTTTTATTTCGGTGGCGGGGGGGGGATCTATACTAAAAGTGAAATGGCTGAGTGATGTGTTAAGTATATATTAGACATTTAAGAAACTTTCAAACAGATTTCCAAAGCAGTTGTGGCATTTTGTATTACCACTAGTGGAGAATGAGAGTTCGACTTGCTCCACATCCTTGTTAGTGCTCCATAGTATTGGTACTTTCAATTTTTGCCATTCGAATGGGTGCAATGGAGATTTCTTGTGATTGTGATTTAATTAGCATTTTCCTGGTGTCTAAGGGTGTTAAGCATCTTACTTTTCATGTTTTCTTTTGTCTCCCATGGACTTTTATGCTCCTTGAGCACTCTCTTGTCTGGCTCTAGGTTATCCCTATTGTTGTTCTGAAGTATCACCATCACTGTGCCTACTAATTAACCCTTTGAGTGATGGGAAGACTACTTTCTCACATTACCCTTACTAGTTTATGCTGGCCTTTTGGATTTGTTTTTAGATTTGTGCTGTTCTTTTTACCTCTGGTACATGAATTTGTCAAATCTTAACTGTGGAGATGATCTTTTTAAAAATCAGATGAAAATTTCACACATAGTTAATTTATCTGGAAGTCAACTTTATCAATTTTTTAATAAGTTTGAGATATTGGACTGGAATATACAAGCTACATGTAACGTGGGAAACCCTAGACTAATCACTTAGCCTCTCAGCCAAGCCAATAATAATGACATTCTGATACTCCCTATGAATTTGCTGTAAAAATTGGGATTAAATAAACTTAAATGTGAAAATAAATGTACCATGGTTAAGCTATGTAAGGTAAATTATAAGACATAGCAATTTAGAGTCTTAAAATAAAATGAATGTTTAATATACTTGTCTCCGGGTACATTAAATTTAAGACATCTATTTTCCTCCATGAATTCATAATTTAAATGATAGTAATCAGAGTAAAGAAATTATGAAGAGTGAAAATATATCTCAGATTAGTACCTCATATTGACAAAATATGTATTGTGATAAATGAAATTTATAACATTTATAGGAGACCTTAAGTCAATTGATCTAAAAATGCTGGTATCTATTCTACTGAGCTCACCATACTCCATGAATATTTGTTTCCATGTTATGTGTCAAGAAGAAAAATATCATTTTTTTATAATAATGTTTTAAAATATTTGATCATGAAAAGTATTGCTAAACATATATACAAAAGTTTGTTTAATGAATGTAAACACATTAGTGCATACATACAATTTTAAATGTGGTCTTTAGCTATGAAAATATATATTTATAAAATGACTCACACTTTTTCTTCTAAAAGAATAAAAGGGTTTTGGAAATGTATTTTTAAAGATACATCTTAGGGAAAAGTAAAATGCATTTGTCCTCATCATAGAGAAAGTCAAGGTCACTCTGACCTTAGGAAATGTAAACGTTCTGCTCCAGCAGGAAAATGGGATGTTGTTTAGGACTACCAGGATTAGATAAATCTCTATTCCACAGCAAGATTTCTCTCTGATAAATGCAACTACCATTTTCATCTAATTCACAGATCATTTTCCTACTTTCCTCTTTTACTTTTGTGTTCCTATATGGTCTATAAGTTAAGACCCTGAAGATAATGGTGAGGTATACTCTATCTTTTGCTTTGAAAAGATATCTGAGGAAGGAATTCTTAAAGTCTCAACATTAAAAATAGAGAAAGCCTAATAACATCTATTTCTAACAATGTTCTCTAAAGCAAGCTACAAATGGTCTATTTTGGTTATTCTTACTACAAAGGAACACATGTATTCATCAATAGAATTTGAATTAAATTGGCCATTGTTTTATAAACTAATGGGCAAACTGAGGTGCAAAAATATTACAGGACTTTCTAAAGATTACACAGCCAGTGAGAGACCCAGGACTGAAAACCAAAGTCTTCTGATTCCCCCTCTCAGATTGAAATTAGTCAAATGAGTGTGCTAGAGAGTTCAGACTAGAAAACTGCTTGAATAATTAAGTAATTAGTGACCCTTTCTTACCTGTGTCAGTGCTATATATTATAAGCTACCACCTCCAGGGTTTACTCAAGAAATATTAAGTGAATATTAACTATAGATGTTATAAACATTAATCAGCTGTTAGCCTTTCCTTGGGGAGTTTACAGTGTTGTAGGAGAACATTGAAGGTATGTTTTTGTATGGATATATTAAATAACACAAAAGCAAATCATGAGAGAGGTGAGCAGATAAAGTCATGTAGAAATTTAGGTTGGGTTTGAGAACATTCCAGTATATTTCCTTATGGCATCTAGATCAATACTGGTGCTTAAATATTGACATTTAATATGAAATATTATATTACATAATACTTAAATACAATTAAGTGTTTAATACAAATGAATGTTTAACTGATATTAAAACTATATATCCCATGATGTTGCAATAAACTAAACAATCATTCCTTGTATTTCTGTTATATAACAGAGTCACTAGTACATAATAGGTACCCAAGCCATATTAACAAGCGAGTGAATGGGTAAAGATTTCTAATATTTTCAGTGTTTTGTCCATCTTGAGCAAGCATAGAAGGCAGTTTAGATTTTGGACACTTAGAATAAGTCTAAGAACTAATCTTTCTTATAAGCCCATACAAATGGCAGAATCACATCGACCATCAGAAAGGAGAAACAAAAATACTGCAAAAAGTAAGAAAGAAGGCAGGTTGTCAATTTGTCAGTAGAAACAGGAGATGGATTTATTATCTCAAATAGAGCCAACGTGTGAAAAACATTCCAGATCAGTATGCTAGAACTTTTTGTGAACCTCTCTCTCCATTATAATCAATGAGTCAATTTGTCGATCAGATGGCTGAATTGAGGATTTGGACCTTATAACTTCAAAAGTCAATGGTCAAGCCTATTATATTACAGATTCACCTGGCAGAAACAGCTTCAGTGAGTTGTTGATATTCTGGGTATTTTGCATGCCCTCTAATGATTCTCGAAGGTTTGGTTTTGGCTGGGATCGGAAGGCTAGAATATCAGTGTGAGTAATGTTACAAGCGAGAAACTATGAACTGGTGAACAGTCAAGCTCAGTGGTGTGAAATGTAAAGGATCGAGAGAGCAGCCATGCTCAGCTGAGTGAAGTGAGGCAAAAGCACAAATAGTACGCATCTGGATAACAACCCTGAGGAAATGAGGAGTGACCTCCACTGTTCCAGACTGCTTCCAAACAGGTTTCCTGTCCAAGACTATAGTTATACCTAGAGAGGCAGGACTCAAATTAAACCACTCACTGAAAATGGACATCAAGTGTCTTAGCTCCTATTTACATTGTTCTGTCAGAATAAAAGACAAAGAAATAAGAGTTTGCATATTGATAATCTATATTCCTTGTTAAAAATCAAAGTCTACCCATAATTATGGTGGCCCATTGCCAGAAGTGAAATAATTCATTTGTTTTTGAGTTCATGATATTATTTCATAAACTTCACTAGGACATAATGGACAACACAAATATTGCTCCTTGTACATTAAATTACCTTGTACGTGAAATGTAAAAAAAAAAAAAAGAAAGAAAGAAAAAAAAAACCTCAAAGCAAATAAAAGACAATATGACTTCCCTAATTTCACTGAAATGAATGTGTTCTGTGTATATGACAGATTTTCTGGGCAAAGAGATATTTTTTTCTTATCATCCAAACTCAAACATTAAGGACTTGAAAAGTACATTTTCCTTTTTACTTTAAAAGTGACACAAAATATCTGGCCCTGACATTTAAGGAAGGAATAAGTCAGGATTCTAATGCATGCCTAGCCTAATGAAAATATCAAAAGGGATATAAAAAATATCATATGTCTTCCTTGAGAGAACAATAAAGTAAAATTGTAATAAGCTGCTAAAGCTTATTGATATAATCACATTGCAAAGTTTCTAGAGAATGTTTTCTTTAATGAGAATTGTGAGGTCACTAAACTCTGTTGGTTTCTCTGAATTACATCATCCAATTTTATATGAAAAATAGGTCATAAAATTTCCCATGAGAAAAGAAGAGAAGAATGTCCTTATCACTAGAGACCAGGAGCCAGTGCCAAAATGGATCTGTGCAAACTTAATGAAAATAGCTCCTATCTTCCACCAGTTTTGCCACCACCTCCACATGTATCTTCTAGTCACTTCCCACCAATTTGCTGCTACTAGCCCAAACACTGTGTCTTGTCATTTCTTCACAAAGTCATTTCTTTGTCTAAAATGTATAAAAACTTTCTGCTCTGACCACCTTCTTCATGTCTTCATTCTTTTATGAAAAGCCCTATATGTAGGTAAAAATTTAATGAAAGGTATATGCTTTTCTCTTGTTAATCTGTCTTATGTCGCTTTAATTCTTAGACCCAGTTTTCCCAACACCATTTATTGAAGAAACTATATTTTAGCCCATTTTATGTGCTAAATCATTTAATTTCCCTGTCAAATATTTAAGATTTTATTTATTTTATTTTATAGAGAGGAGACAGGGAGAGAAACATCAATGTGTGGTTGCCTTTCATGCACCTCCTACTGGGGACCTGGCCTGCAATCCAGGCATGTGCCCTTAACTGGAAATTGAACCAGTAACCCTTTCATTCGAAGGTCATCACTCAACCACTGAGCCACACCAGCCAGGGCTCTCTGTCAAATATTAATTGACTATAAATGCATGAGTTTATTTCTGGGCATTCTATTCTGTACCATTGATCTATGTGTCTGTTTTTATGGCAGTATCATGCTGTTTTGAATATTATTGTCTTATAGTATAGTTTGTTATTAGGTAGCATGATTCCTCCAGCTTTGTTCCTTCTCAGGATCACTATTGCTTGTATATAAATTTTTGAAATATTTGTTTTAGTTCTGTGAAATATATCATTGGAATCTTGATAGAAATTGCATTGAGTCCATAGATTGCTTTGGGTAGTATAGATATTTTAATGATGTTAATTCTTCCTATCCATGAACATGGTATGTGCTTCCACTTATTTGCATTCTCTTCAACTTCTTCCATCAGTATCTATAATTTTCTGAGTACAGATCTTTTATATCCTTGTTTAGATTTATGCCTAGATATTTTATTCTTTTTGAAGCAATTGTGAATGGAATTCTTTTCTTTTAATTTTCCTTTCTGTTAGTTCATTATTGGCACATAAAAATACAACTGATTTCTGGATATTAATTTTGTATGCTGTTACTTTGCTGAATTTATTTATCAGTCCTAGTAGTTTGTTTATAGAGTCTTTAGGTTTCTCTATATACAGTATTATATCATCTGCAAATAAAGACAGATTTACTTTTTCCTTCCCAATCTGGATGCTTTTCATTTCTTCTTCTTGTCAGATTGCTGTGGCTAAGACTTCCAGAACTATGTTGAATAAAAGAGGTGAAAGCAGCCATCCCTGTCTTATTCCTGATCTTAAAGGGAATACTTGTATTTTTTGCCTGTTGAGTAAGATGCTGGTAGTGGATTTGTCATATAAGGCCTTTATTATGTTTAGGTATGTTCCCTCTATTTTCACTTTGCTGAAAGATTTTATCATAAATCGGTACTGGATTTTATCAAATATTTTTTCTGCATTTATTGATATGATCATATGGGTTTTATCCTTCATTTTTCCATGTAGTGAAGCACAATTATTGTTTTTGTGAATGTACCAATCTTGTATTCCCAGAATAAATCCCATTTGATTGTATGCAGAAAAATGAAACTAAGCCATCTTCTTACATCACACACAGGAATAAATTTAAAATGGATTAGATTTAAATGTTAGACCCAAAACCATAAAAGTCATAGAAGAAAACATAGGCAGCAACATCTGGAACACTTCTGATAGCAATATTTTATCAGATATATCTCCCCAGGCAAGGGAAACAAAAGAAAAAATAAACAAATGGGATTATCTTAAGCTAAAAAGTTTTTGCACAGCAAAGGAAAACTTAAAAAAAAAAAAGACAACCCATAGAATGGGAGAATATACTGTCCAATACATCTGATAAAGGATTAATATCCAAAATTTATAAAGAACTTACAAAACTCAACACCAAATAAACAAACATGGGCAAAGGACCTGAATAGACACCTCTCCAAAAAGAATATACAGATGGCCAATAGATATATGAAAAGATGCCCAACATTACAAATCATCAGAAAAATTCTAATTAAAACCACAATAAAATATCATCTCACACCTGTCAGAGTGGCGATCATCAATAAATCAACAAACAATAAGTACTGGCAAGGATGTGCAGAAAGGGGACCCTAGTGCACCGTTGGTGGAAATGCAGATTGATGTAGCCACTGTGGAAAGCAGTATGAGGATACCACAAAAAAATTAAAAATGAGTCTGTCTTTTGATCTAGCAATCCTACTTCTGGGAATATATCTAAAGGAAACCAAAATACTAATTTGAAAGAACACAAGCACCCCTATGTTCATTGCAGCATTATTTACAATTGCTAAAATATGGAAGCAGCCCAAGTGTCCATAAGTAAATGAGTGGATAAAACAACTATGGGATGTTTACACAATGGAATACGACTTAGCAATAAAAAGAAGAAAGTTTTGCCCTTTGTAACAGTATGGGTAGATCTGGAGAACACTATGCTAAGTGAAATAAATCAGTCTGAGAATGACAAATACCATATGATTTTATTCATATGTGAAATCTCATGAACACAATGAACTAACATGCAAAATAGAGACAGACTCATAAATAGAAAGCAGAATGACAGCAAAGGGAGGGGGTGGGGAGGGTAAGGGGTGGAGGGATCTAGCAAAAAGGAAAAAGGAGTCATGGACATGGACAACAGTGTGATGATTGTGGGAGAGGGGCATATTAAGAGGACTAAATAGTAATGGGGAAAAATACAATTAAAAAATGGGGGGAAAAAAACTAATTCTTAGTCTCAGTTGGAGACCCTAAGAGGTTAGAGGAGAATTTTTCCTCCTTTACAGTGACATTAAAAAACTAATCAGATACTATTCCATTGGGCTTTTAGTATTCTGTCTGAAAAGCCTAGCTCCCTGGATCATTTTAAATAAAAAACAGAAATGACTACACCATGGGCATGTATACTTCATACTAGGTGGACAACAAAGAATGTTCATCTATAAACAATCTTTCATGTAGTACCTTTCTCACCTCCTTCTTTCATAAACAAGATGATTAACATGAATGATATCCAATTACAGCCTATTCCTTTACATTTGAATATTATGAAGCCACTTCTCTTATGACCTGACAAAGATTCCTTCATTAAAAATAACTGCCCTGTTCTAGTCTTGGGGCATTTCTGATAATGGAGGATACAGTTATAAACCAAGAGATGAGAATTCAAACATTCTTATGATGTAGCACTGCATAAAGCATGGTTTATATTCATCGCCTCTTAAAACTATTTAAAAATTATTAGGATGATTGCAGCATTCTTGGCAAGATGTCCCAATAACTTCCCATTCTCAACCATATATACCACTGTTCAAAATATACATATTCACCATATACAGAATTCTGGGTTGATAGCTGGTTAGTTGTTAGCACTTTAAGACTTTCTTTCATTGCTTTTAGCCTCCATAGCGTTTGACAAGAAGTCAGCAAGTAAATCATTTTTCCTCTGTAGAAAAACATCCTTTTTTCCTAGATGCTTTTAAGATTTTTTATTATCTTTGGGTTTTCAGCAGTTTAACTGTAACTGTCATCAGGTTCTTTGTGTTAACCTGCTTGAGTTTCACTGGCTTGCTCAAATCTGTAATATTAGGCCTTTCACCAATTGGTGAAATTTTTGGCCATTGTTTCATCAAGTATTTTTCTCCTGTCCTCATATTCTTCACTTTTTGATATGTCCACAGGCCACAAAGGCTCTTTTTATTTATTTTTTTCTATTTTTGTCTCTTTCTACAAAGTGGCATCATTTCTATTAAACTGTCTTCAAGGTCACTGGCTACTTTCATCATCTTCATTTTCTGGTCAGGTGAAGTTTCCATTTGAGATGTTTTATTCTACAAGTCTAGAATTTACATTGTGTTCCTTTTTTATAATTTCCAATTGCCTGATGAGATATTTTATCTTTCATTCACCCTGAGCATATTTTCCTTTGCCTCTCTGAGCATAGCTATAATAGATGCCTTGAAATTCTTACTATTTCAACTACTGGGTCAGCGTGGAGTTTTCATTCTTTGATTTTTCTTTTCTTAATAATGAGTCACACTTTTCTTGTTCTTCATATTTTAGTAATTTGGGATTGTATCCTGAACATTGTGAATGTCATATAAATTTTATTTTAACCCTCAAACAATGTTAATTTTTTTACAGCAGGCAATTAACTTGGTTGGACTCAAACTGCCAAGTCTGTCTTCTGATTAGCAGCTCAAAATTAATCAATTATTTTCTCTGCATCCGAATTTTATCCCATGCAATAGTGGTTCTGGAATTATCCAGAGATTTGGGCAAAGTTTACACACAGATTTGGAGGCTTTCTTTTTCTAGATTTCTCTTTTCTAAGATTCCCCTTACTTTCCAGTGGCTGTTGCTACTCAAGTCAATGTTCTCTCAGTGCTCAGGCCAGAGAACTATGGTTTCCTACCAGAGTTTTAGCTACTTTGTGCAAATGTGATCACAGCCTGCCTTCAGGTTGAAGGCCATAAAAATGGCATCTCACCCCATAATGTCCTTTTCCCCGCAAAATTCACTCTGAGCTTAATTGGAAGGAGAATCTATGGCAGCTTTTTTATTTTTTTTAATTTGGCTGAGTAGTACAAGAAACATAGAATTGACTCTTGAAAGATTCTCAGAAATATATAATTATTCATGAAAGGTTACTCTTTCATGTACTTTTGAACTCAAAACATATATACTCTTAGTAATGTAATCAAATCTAGGAGAAGGAGTGCTGCATTTAAATATTCTGCATCATTTTTTTTTCTATTTAAAAATACCTAAAGCATTGATAGAAGCATGTTGAAAAACATGGTATAGAACTTAAAAGAAAAAGAAATAAAAAAAATTGCCATGATAACACACATCACCTCCCTGTGTTAGGAGGCTCATAGTACATTCTTTCTGGGCAAAGAAACAAGAAAAATATAGCAGTAATTAAAACATTTATTTATCCACAAAGAGGCAGCAAATCTTATTTGTCTAAAAGTAACAGTTCTGACAAGTTCTTGTCCAGTCTTTCTGTTATTCTCAATTTTTTGATTGTAGAAGAAATTACTTGAAGAACTACTATTCTTGACCTAATTTTAACCAGGAGTTATTTGGTGATGCGAAAATGATAAAAGTCTTGGAAGAGAACATTCCTATCATATTAAATTATAGTGGAAAATGTTGAGCAAAGCCTGTTGAAAGCCTGTTGATCAAAAGCCTGCTGTGATATGTAAAGAGACATATTCAAAAATACTATAATTCATGGTTCCCTTGTATGTGAATCCAAGAATGACTCTTTAATGGTTGGCCTCAAGAAAATTGGGAACCTGTTATTGATGCAATTATGGAATGGCAAATAATCTTAGAAGAAAGACACAAGGAAGAAATGAAGGAAGAAAGTAAATACCACAAGAATGGGGGAAAAACACAAATAATTGTGGATGTGTATGAAACCATGGTATTGGGAATGCTGTCCAAAATAAGTGGATTTAAGCTTATCAACTGCTAAGGACAACAAAACTTTTAAAAATGTTATTTTACAAATAAGGTGAACAAAAGAGGGTCAGGCCCATTGTATGAGAAAAGGTGTTACATTGATGTTTGATAGAAAGAAAACAGAACATCTAAATTCCTGGTTTTGCTTCTGATTTCTCTGCCAAGTATAAAACAAGCATTCATAAGGGAATACAAAATCCAGAGGTAGTAAAGTTGTTTTATATGAATTGAAGTCATTTGGCTGAGATGGATTGTGTCCCAATGTTCTGAGAGAACTTATAAATGAAATCACTCAACAACCATCCTTCTATTATGAGAAATCTTAGAGAAGGGCAAAGGAATCTGAAAACTGGAAAGAAGCCACTATCAGTTTCACTTTCAAATGGAAGATGCTGGTTTGGCAAACAAACCACTGAATGCAAAGATGGATTACTAAAGGAATGAATGGTGAGTAGCTAGAAAAGACGGCAGCCACCAAAAATGTCTACGATTGACTTGCCACATTCCACTCAGATTTGGCTCTGAGAGAATTACAGGATTTGTCTAATATCGAGGAGACAAAGCTTATGGGGAACTTCAGTGAGCCCACTAATAGTTCTCTTTTCAGATCCTTTTCTACAATGGAGAAATATGGGTTGAATGTTAAGAATTATTATCAGATCAATACTGGTAGATTTACTGTACACAAGTAAGCAGCAACTTGTATAGTAATGAATTGGTGTCAACCCATAAAATAATTTTAACAGGTGTTATGGGTTAAATTGTCTCCTTCAAAACAGATATGTTGAAGTCCTGTGCACCAGTACCCAGGAATGTGACCTTACTTGGCAATAGGATGTTTGCAAATGTAATCAGTCTGTGTTCATTAGAGTTGGCCATAATAATATATGACTGCTGTCCCTCTAAGAAGAAGAAAACACTACGTGAAGACAGAGACACATAGGAACAACACCATGTGACAGTGAAGCCAGATACCAAAGTACTGGAGCTGCAAGCCAAGGAATGCCAAGGATTGTCAGAAAAGCACTAGAAACTAGTAAAAAGCAAGAAGAGATTCTCCTTTAACAATTTCAGAGCAAATATGGCCAGGTCAGCACCCTAATTTCGTATTTCTAGCATCCACAGCTCTGGGTATGTTTTTTAACCATATAGTTTATGGAACTTTGTGGCAGGGTACCTAGGAAACTAATTTCATAGGTGTTGGCCAGAAGCAGCAGCCTGACTCTGACGCTGTCCATTTAACCTTCTAACTAGAGCTAGGTAAAGACAGAATAGACATGCTAAAAAGACCAGGAACAAAAATTATAAGAATAAAAATACACTTAATTTAAAATAATAATGTATAACTAATGTTATATAAATTTTTACCACCATTTAAAAAGTACACTACATGCAGAATTTATTTATATGTTAAAATTTTTAGTTACTCAGAAATTTAAGAAAATCGTTTTTTAATAAATTAATTATAGACCATTCTACCATTTTATTTTTTTTATTTTTTATTTTTTGCTTCTAAAGTAAAAATTCAGTTGATTCACCTGTTTATGACACAGTACACAACAGACAAAGTGTTTCACATCATAGATTTCACTTCCAACTCCTTGTAATGTTCATTTCTTTGGCTAAAAGTAGAGACTAGATGGGAAAGCCAGGCAGTGCTTAGGCAACTGAAATAAGGTTGGGGCAGGAGCAGTACTAACATCTTCCTCACAGGGATGGGCACAGGGGACTATTAGTTGCAAGCTGATTTTCTAGAATTGTTAGCTGGAAGCACAGGAGCACAATTCCTGGACATTCAAGCCATCTTGGACCTCAGTCATCCCCACCACACAGGTATAGCAGCACTTTCTGGTAGTCTCCCTTGGTCTCTCGCTGCATGTAATAGTACAAGGACTTGCCATACTTTTTCTTGAATTCAGATCTGACATGTCCACTTCCCTGTGGGAAATCATGATTCTGATCAAGATCTTGTTGCATGTCCCCTTGCCTTTCATGGAGTCATACAGTCGGTCAGCAAAATACAGGGGCTTGTTCTGGCTACACTGGGCCAGGTTCAGGAAAGCATTTTCCAGGTCTCCCTTGACTTCCATTGATGCTCTCCAACATGCCATAAGAGCTGTAGCTCTTGTACCTTTCAAATACTTTCTGGAGGTGACACACCCTCTGCTCGGTCACAATGCTAATCCACTTGGGAACATCAGTTCCTTTCCTCTTCACTCCAGCATCACAGAGATCCCAGGCATCTTGGTCTATCAGTTCAGAATCAATGACAGAGCCATCTTCTGCTCCTCTACCCTTTTCCAGAGCAACCATCAGCTTGCAGAAGTCACCAGATGTGTTGGAAATAATGTCCTCTAGGCCAGTCTTGTATATTTCCTTCTAGGCTCTGTTAATTTCCTGCAGCTCCTGGTAGGTCCTTGAGCAGATGATCTCAATGAGAGGGTCCTTACCAGTCTCTAGCTCCTTCATGGAGGCATCATACTGAAGAAGTGTTTTCAATAGGCCCAAAATCACCCTCTCCTGGTGGCCGGACAAGGCAGACTTCAATGCTTTTTAGTCCTTCTCTGATAGGCGAAGGCAACATCCTGCCTCTGTTCATTCCTGCAGCTGGTCAAAATGTTAACGATGGTGACCTCATCCACACCGTTGGTTTTGATGGCAGTTTCAATCTTCAAAGCATCCCAGTTGGCGTCAAAGTTAGTATGAGGTTTGTCTGACTCATATGCATTTGGGGGTGCAGAGTGATCACTCTCCAGGCTGAGCTTGCAGAGAATTTCATGAACAGCAGACATTTTGAAAGAAGCTGGGCCCCACACTGAGAGCTATTGAGTGTCCCCAGATGCAGAGCCACCATCTACCATTTTAATAAGCATGACTAGAGTAGTAAGTTTAATTCCAAATGCAATACATTAAAGAGATCCAAATAATTAGGCCTAGTTCAAAAGAAAGCGATCAAAAAAACACTCACAAAACCATGCCATATTAGAATCTGTAGAAAGTAACAAAGTAAATTGACAGAGTTTAGTGTAGAGAAGAGATTACTTGTAGTAGGCACTGCACTGTCTACAAATACTGAAGAAGCATCTGACTGTTTCTCTGTGACCTTAGCAGGATGGACTAGTTTCAAAGAGTCTCACACTCCTAATACTAAGATGCATCAAATAACATTCTACCCACAGTTTATATTAAGAATAAAATGTCCCATTGTGGCTAGTAACATAAATGTAATATTCAATTCTGAGACAACTTTTGCTTCACATTTTAACATGCCTTGAATCAGCAGCTGTCTTACAATCACTGTAAGGTGACAGTTGTAAAGGAGTTTTCACCAACTGCGCATGGACAACCTTGGGTATAGATGTTTACATTGTCGTCACATCAGTTAAGTATGTGCATTGCTGGGAAGTCACATGTTGAGTTTAACTGCCATTTAAAATGTCTTTTAAAATACTGTACTTTGATTTAACAATGAAATGAAACTATTGCCTATGAAGAAAGGCATGGAACAGAGCAAAAATGCATGTATTTGAAGAGCAAATATTAATTAGTAGAGGAAACATTAATCATGAGAGGAATGACTGCAATTCTACATTTTCTTTCAATAAAACAAATGTTTTACTAGACTTGGGAAAAACAGGGCCTTTTGCTATGTCTTGATGGCCTATCTCCTGCTAAACAACACAATTGAAAGTAAGAAGTACTGCCACATTTCTTGAAATACATGAAAGAATGTTAAAAAAATAGGCTGATGTGACCTGTTTATGCAAAAAATAAGCCATTGTAGCATAGTTTAATTGGCAGCATTTTGTTCTTAGTGAAATATAGCTAATGCCATATCTTATGATTGATAATCTTAGATTTAATAAAAATATGGAACTTTCTATTAATATAGAACTTTATAAGGTACAAAGCATTCCCACAAATATTTTTACTGACCTTAACAGCTATACAAAATAGGAATAGGTCTTTTAAATAACCATTTAACAGAAAAGAAAATCAATGTTAATTAACTTATATGGGTCACATGTTTAACACGTAACAAAACTGAAACTAGAGTTAAAGGCTTCTGATAACTATTCCAGAGCTTCTTCTATTAAAAAAAAAACAGAAGTGAGGGATTCATTTAATTTTTTCCCTGGAAATATTTATGGAAATTAGGTCTGTGTGCACAGAGCTTCCATGATATATAAGAATTCAGAAGAACCTTGCCTTTCTGATAACAAACTGAGTGAAAAATTACTTTTCAAAGCCATTTTCATTTTTACATGGTGTAAGAAGGGGCTTAGAAAATATGACTCTAAGAGAAAGTTGAAAGTGATGCAAACAAAAACCAACTCTCTCTCCTGGCAAAGAATAAATAGTTTTCTTATTTTACCTCCAGCAGAGTTAATGTAATTCTGAAATTAAAAATTCTTGCCCTGGCTGATGTGGCTCAGTTGGTTGGAACATTGTCCCATAAACTGAAAGGTCATAGGTTCAATTCCCGGTCAGGGCCCATGCCTGTGTTGCAGGTTCCATCCCCAGTCAAGGCATGTGCAAGAGGTAACTGGTCAATGTTCTCTCTCATGTCAGTGTTTCTCTCCCTCTGTCTCTCCCTTCCGTCCCCTCTCTCTAAAATCAATGAGCATGTCCTCAGGTGAGGATAAAAAAAGTTATTGACAAGATTTCATAATGTAAGTTCACACATATGCATACTACAAACACATAATATGTATAATCTTCAAATAGTTATCTTTCCTCTGAGGCAAATATTAGCTTCTCTAACATATCTCCTCAATATGAAGCATACAAATATTCTGATTTAAAATATAGAACTATGGTGTATTACAGTTTTACACAGTCTCCCAAGCCTCACTTAATCACTTTATTCTTACTATATCTTACTGTTTACACCAATCCTGTAGAGTGTCATCACCACCACCACCATCATAACATCATCGTCACCATTACCATCACCAACATCATCATCACCATCTTCACTGCCATTTGACAAAGAGACTGAGGCTCAGAAAAATTATGTGAGTAGCTTAAAGTCTCTCTGCCAACAAGTGGTTTGTTTCTGCCTTTTGGCTATTGTGAGTAATGCCGCTATGAAGAATGGTGTACAAACATGTTTGAGTCTCTGCTTTCAATTCTTCTAGCTATATATCTAGGAGTGGAATTGCTGGGTCATAGGGTAATTCTATTACTAACTTTTTGAAGAACTGCCAAACTCTCTTCCGCAGGAGCTACACTGTTTTACATTCCCACCAGCAATGCATAAAGGATTCTAATTTCTAATTTCTCCACATTCTCTCAACTTACTGTTTTCTGTTTTTTGGTAATAGTCATCCTAATGGATGTGAAGTGGTATCCCATTGTGACCATGGTCCATTTTTAATTAGGTCATTATTCTTTTTATTGCTGAGTTATAAGAATTCTTTTTATAGTCCAGATATTCCATTTGATCAAACAGCATCTGTTATACATTGATAATGTCCAGTATGAGATTGATATATGAAAAAACCCCTTATTATAATTTGCATCTAGATATTGCCAAAGAATTGCATGTTTCAAGTGGAATTTAATGTGGAATGAAGAGCATTTTTACTTTTATTCAGCGACCAGAGCAGCATCGCGTTCAGTACTTGTAGCAAACACAGCTCTGGTTTGCATCATGCCCTTTTGTTCCTATTGTACCTCCAGGTGCGTGAGTTTTCATTTTTTAAGACATACTACATAAAGAGCCATTCTCCAACCCCAGAAATTACTTTAAAATTCACAGTATTTCCAGAGGATGGGAACACAAGCTGCCATTTAGTTATTAATGAAGAACTCCAAAATAGCAATTTTAGAAAACCACAGGCTGGTGGGAAATGGTATTTTATCAAACGCTGCAAAACCTCCAGGCAGGACATGGAAAGGGGTGGGGCGAGAGGGATTGTTCCAGTGAGTGACTAAATAATGCCTTTCTATTTCCTTATCGCAGAACGTGTCAGGGCAGCGCGAAGGATTCCCATTCAAATCAAGCCGCGGCAGACAGCCCAGGTGGAATACAAATAGACGCAGGAGAAGTAGAGCAGGGTTAGCGAAGTGTGCAGTTGGCGAGATTGATGTTGATACCCTTCACTGCCAAGTGAAATGCCAATAATGCTTGTATAGCATTTTGTGAGGGCAATGGGAGTATTGATTCCTGAGCAATAATAAAGAATGAAGCTGCTCTCTCAGGTATAAAAATATTGGCAACTGTTACAAAGAATTGACTCATAGGGGCCTGAGTGCTGGCCTATCTTAATACAAATAATTCAGGCTTCAGAAAGATTTCAAGAGCAGCCAGGCATGATCCTCAGGCACCGGCCCAGCTATTAATTTACCTGAGGCTTTCAGGGGCCTCCCAGCCTATAAGCCAGTTGGTCTCCCAGAGCAGGAGCTAAATGGATTCCTGAGGTCTCATTGAGAGTTAAGAGAAGACAACCAAAATGAAGAAAAAAGAAAAGGAAGAAAGGAAGTGGGAAAAGAAAGACTATAAAATTTTACGTATTTATTTTTAAAGTTACAGATTCTATTTGTGTTTCCTCCTGAAAGGGAAGTAATGCATGTGGCAAGCACCCAAGCAAACACACTGTATGTGCTTTTAAACACACTTCCATTAGAGGTGTAGTTTCTGGGAATGTTCTATGCTATAGATTACAATCAGTCTTACACAATGAAGCCAAAACACAACACTTACAAATGTATAGACCTATTATATTTAATGATATCACAGAGTTGGCAGGAAAGCTTACAAACATTGCCAATTTACATGGAGCTGGAAAACTGGCCTGCGGAAAGATGCAATGCCCCTCTGCCGTAGTCATCTGTTCCTAAAGTGGAGCAATTTCTTAGAGAAATAAAACTAAATCATCACCCCTGGGATACCTAAATAAACACCTTAACAACTTTTACAAAGGGGAAAAAAGCTTTTGGTGTCACATGAACTCAGTACCTAGCTCTAGGAATCATAACCTTATTTGAAATAGTGGAACCTTTAAAATATTAAACCAGGACCATGGGAGAAAGTTTTTCTTTCTCATGGTTCATATTTTAAATATTTTAAATATGTATATGTGTATATATACACACACATATACATACAAATATATATATACACAAATACACACGCACACACACACACAGCAAGTTATATACTGGTTTAAGCCTAATTATCCCTTAACAGAAGAAGGGGATTTTGAAAATTAGGGAAAAAATAGTTGGGTCATTAAAATAAAATTATCCATTCTCAGATGTTCTTTGACTTTTTCAAAATGTATGCATGTGTGAGTAATTTGTTTGGGTTATTTTTTTCTTTTTCTTTGTTCACTATTCAGCTCTCACTCATGCCTAGGGACACATGCACAACATGAGTAAAAAAGGAGAATTAAAATGTACTGGACTGGGTAAACAATAGGCCAATGCAAACTTAAGATCAACAATGTGAAAGGGGCCCTGAGAGTGTAAGTTAGCTTGTGAAATAACCCACACTAGCTTCAGTGGGTTCTGCAGAAGCGTAGATTGTCTTAATACCGGTTAAAAACTTCTGGCAAAGATAGTCTTTTTAAAATACCCAGTGCCATTGAAGGTAAAAGAAACAATTATTCTCTTATGCCGCTGGTGGGAATGGCACAACTTTCTCATAGGCAATGCCTCCGTATATATCAAAGATTTAACATGCTACATAATTTTTGACCCTGAAATTGCACATTTAAACATAGATATTTATAATTATTTAGCTATAAGGCTCCTCACAGCTAGGTTGTTTATGATACTGAAAAACTGAAAGAACAATATGTAAATTCCAAAATCAGGGAACTGAGTGATTTTAAGTGAAACAGGCTTCAACTCCATTAAGGAGGAAAATCCAAAGTCACTGTGATTGACACTGCTGGGTACCCAGTGTCAGTGTCACCTCACCCTTTTATTTTCTTAGAGTCCTTGATTTTGTTAACTTAGGCAGCCCTGTCCCATCTGACTCAGGAAAGGTGGCCCTCTGCCCAGTTTTAGGGAGGGAAAGTCAACCACAGTTATCCCTGACCTTTATCGATGATGAGAGGAAATAGATTTCTTTACTGCTTAGAACAATTTGACTTGAAGCTTTCTGCTTTAAACATACCATTATATGTGTACAATAGTATAAACATATACTTATATTAAAACACTATTTCCACTATAAAACATAGCTGAATGCACTCTCAGTAATACACTGTTTTTAACACATTACTTTTAAAAGCAAGAATGCAGAGTAGAACATATCCTTTGGGTTTGCTTTTGTTATCAGACATTATGTAAATATATTCCAAAATACTGATTATCTTGAGAATGATAGTGACATTATACATGGCTTTTATTTATGTGTATATGTATTCTAAATTTACTATGGTGAACATGTAATTAAAATAAGAATATAAGAAATGCAATTTTTAAAATCCCTATCAATATTATTTAAAAATGAATAATTTGCTGGCTATGTTTACTTGTCTGCCTTTATAGCAAGTGAGAACCAGGATTTTCTAGTTATTTTTAAGGAAGAGGACAGCAAGGTTCAAAGTACCTAATTTTGCTTCTATAGCAGCAGGTTTCATTTAGAATTAGGAACCCCACTGAATTCTTGGTCTGTGCAGCAGGTACTAGATGAGAAGATACACACTATCTAAAATTGAAAACATTTTCCTGTTCCCATTTTTATAAAATAAAATAGCTTCGCTATTTCATTAATTTATTAAAAACATTTATTGAGCATCTGTTGTCTTCCAAGCAACATGCTAGGTAGACAAAGAAGTGATAAAGATGAATGAAAAAGGCCTCTATTCTGCAGGCACTCACAGTCAAAAAGGCAAAGTGGCATGTGCAACTTCATACTGTAATAAGTTAGTTTGTACTATAATAAGGCATGCAAAAAGTAAGTAGAAACATAAAGAAGAAAGTGATTACCTCTAATTATATTACAAGGAAAATATACAGAGGCAATGGCACATGATTTGGGCCTTAAATAATTAGTAGAAATGACTCATAGGCTGGAGGAGCCAATTCTGGCACAGAAACAAAAAGAAGTATGATTATATATGGGGTGTCCTGGGAAAATCCAACAGGTTAGTTTGACTGCAATGTAAGAAATGCAGTGAACAGTGGCAAAGGAAGAAGTTTAAAAAAGTAAAATGTGCATTCACTTCCTTCTTCAGACAATAAGGAGCTGCCCAAGTTTTTTGAAGCAAGCTAATGACGTGATCATATCTCAGTCTTAAATAATATTGGGGGATAGTCTGAGGGAAGTGCAGAGTGGTTACTTAGAAGATATTGCAATAAAACAGGTAAAAAATAAGGAGGCGTCCATTGGACATATGTACCATATCCTCTTTATCCTCTTTATCCAATCATCTATCAAGGGACACTTTGACTATACCCATGTTTTGTCCACTGTGCATAATGCTGCAATACTAGACACAAGAAAAGATGAAATACTGCCATTTGCAACAACATGGATGATTCTTGAGAATACCATGCTAAGTGAAACTAGTCAGACAGAAAAAATCAAGAACCATATGATTTCATTCATGTGTGGGATACAAAACTGAAAGCTACAAGTGAACAAACAAGACAAACAGAAAAATCAGAGGCACAGAAAACAGTATGCTGATCACCAGAGGGAAAAGGGGGTGGGGGATAGTAAAGGGCAGAGGGGATTGAGTGTATGATGATGGAAGGAGATTTGACTTTGGCTGTTAGGCACACAATACAATATACAGAAAATATATCATAGAATTGTACACTTGAAACCTATATAATTTTATTAACCAATGTCACCCTGATAAATGTAATAAAAATTAATTTAAAAAGAAATAATGAGGAATAAACTGGGGCAATGATAATGGAATTAGAGATGAGTGCAGGAATTAAAGCTATTTAAAGGAAGAATTGATGGGATATTGTAGCAATTGATGTAGAAAAATGGAGAGTAAGAAAACTGATGATTTCAACTTGATAATTCAAGGACTAGGAAGATTGTATTTTAAATGGGATAAAAAATACAGGAATAGGAATTGGTTTGGAGGGAAAAAATGTAATATGACTTTGAAATTCCTGAGGGAGAAGCAAGTAAAGATGGCTCTCAAGAATCTGTTAGCATCTCTATTGCTTTAATTTCTCCCTTTCTTGAAATAAGGGAGCTGTATCTACAAATTACACCCAGTCTTTAAATACCATTTAAAGGGAGCGGTATAAAAATTCCCCCCAACCACTAGCCTAAAATGGCAGGAAAAAATAACCTAGACATTCATTTTAGGAATGGAATGAGGGAAAATCATCAGAGATTCATCAAAACCAAGGCCTAGCTTTGCTTATGGAGTTTGAATTCACAATATTCATTTGCTCTATAAAACAAAAGCTATAACATTAACATAACATTTTTGTTCAGGGCCTTTGGAATGCCTGCAGTCCTTACAAAAGCAAAACCAACCTTCTCTGGAGAAACCTTTTACATCTCAGAGCTCACGGGACTTATCCAAAGTTGTTATCTCACCTGCAGAGTACTTAATAAAAAGTTACAAACTGCCACGTAAGCACCATGAGGGAATATCAACCAACAGAAAAAAGAAAAATAAGTACCTTCAAGTACTTGAAATAAAAAATACTAATGCAAAAATGATTATGAAGATATATAGGTAGATAAAAGAGATAAATGAAAAAAAGAAAACATAAGGAAAGATTAGAATAATATGAGAAAGGAACAAAAGACAAGATAAGACCACTATGAAAGATTATCATTGAAAAAGGTGTTCATGAACATGTAAGAATAAGCTATTTTGTGAATTATAAAACACATAGTACTTAATAACAATGACAACAATATCAAAATTTGTGGGACAGAACTGAAGTCATACTGAATAGAATATTTATAGTCGATATTACATATTAGACAAAAAAGATTAAATACTATTTTAGTTAACTTACCAACACAAGAAGTTTGAAATGGAAATAAAAAGTAAACTTAAAAAATTAATAAAGAAGAATTAATAAGGATGAGAATTAATGAAATAGGATAAGAAATGGTAGAATCATAAAAATAACTTTTTATAAAAACAACATAAAAAGATAACCACTAATTAAAGAAAAGTGGGGCAAATCTTATACTCTGAAAACTAAAAAACACTATTGAAAAATATTAGTGAAGATGTAATCAGTAGAGAGAAATTTTATGTTCATGAATTAGAAGACTCAATATTGTTAAGATGGTAGTAATCCTAAAATTGATCAGTTGATTTTCAACAAGTGTGCCAAGACAAATAAGTGGAGAAAGAAAATCTTTCAACAAGTGGTACTGACACAACCATGTGTTACAGAAAAAAGTTTGAACCCTATGTCATACCATATATCATAATTAACTCAGTGGAATCAAAGACTAAATGTAGGAACTCAAAAAATAAAATTCTTAGGGGAAAAAAAAAGCATGCATCTTCATGACCAGGAATTAGGCAATAGTTTCTTAGGTATCACATCAAAAGCACAAGCAACAACAATAACAAAAAAACTTACCATAATCAATATTAGAAAATTTTCATCATCCCAGAAAGAAACCCCATATGCATTAGATTCATTCACCATTATCCCCCAACCTTCTTGACCCCAGGCAACAACGAATCTACTTTCTGTCTCTATAGATTTACCTAATCTAGAAATGTCACATAAATAGAGTCATATAGCATGTGGTTCTTTATGAAATTGGGATTGCCAGTGGCTGCAGCTATATTGCTCAGAGGCCAAGATAGCTCACTAGTTCTGCTCACTAGTTCTGCATTTCTGTGGCCTAAGTGAATGTGAATAGACTGGAGGGAAACCACTTGCTAGACCAATATTCCTGCTGGCAACGTGGACAGCATTATAGCTAAATCTGACATCCTTGCAAAGGTAGAAGAGTGTGAGTTAAAATCAAGGACAAATTGAGAGAAAGAGAGATAGTAGCTGGAAGTAAAGGAATGAAAAGTGGCTTATGCAATAAAAAATATATCATTATATTGCTGCCTTGAGAGAGGCTCAGAACAAGAGAATAATTTTGACTCAGCACAATTAGACCAAATGCCTGCAAGAGTGAACCCAGTGTTTTCCAAGATTGCTTCCACCTTTGGAACTTGATGATGGTGGGTGGAAACCTGCAAACCAGAGTGGCATCACAGTGGGATACATTCTCATCATACTTTATAATCATGAACAGGACCAATCACTGACAACTGAACGGGACCCTAGCAATGTGCCAATATCTTCTGATTCTTGTTTCTCACTTTATCTCCACTACATACGAAATCATTTAGGAAGGAATTTCCAGGAATTACTCTCTGCTGGGCCATCAAACTATACAGTGTACAACTCCTGACATACTGATCACTGTGTAAATAAAAATTTCTGGACCAAATGCTTAGAAGTTTCCTGCCTATAATATATAATATAACATATGTAGTATAATAGTTGAATGCTGCAGTGTGTTCTATACAAATACATACAACCCTTGTTGCATTGTTTCCTCTGGACTTTGACCTATATGGCTTTTCACTTTGCAGATTTTCCTTTGTATCCTTTCACTGCAACAAACTTAATTGTTTGTATAATAACTTCTGAGTCCTGTGAGACTGTCTAGCAAATCACCAAGTCTGGTGTTGGTCTTGGTGACCCCTAAAACAAATACTTCTTAGATATTTCCACTATGTCATATGTAGTCACTCATTTAAAATTTTCTAGATGAATGAGTAAACTGTATATTATACTATACGCATCATGTCCTCCAGCACTAGAATATATTGCAGGGGACACTCAGCAAAAGACATTTTAACTTGAGTTATTGGAACAACTTGCCATGACTTAACTGGCTTTACTTGTAACCAGAAACAAACAAGATATTCATGCTTTTTCCTCAGAACATATCAAAAGAAAATTGGATAACAAAAAAAGTTGAAAAGAGAAAGAAGAAAGAAAATAATTTATAATGATAATGTTGTAAAGCCAAAAGAAAAATCCTGCAAAATAGAAAATCAAAGTTATTGTAAAACTCTAAGATAAAAAAGGACCTCCTGGCCCTAAACTTAAATAAAAATCAAATATATACAATTTGAAACAGAAGGACTAATGAAAAAGTCTAAGAGAAAAAGGAAAATGTGAAATATAACACAAAATTCCTTTAAACATCAATAGACTAGGTGATTAAGCCAAACTACAAGAGTAAGACAAGATTTCAATATGAAGATTGAGAGATTCAAGACGGCAGCAGATCAGGTGAATGTTACACTCACCTCCTCCCAGGACCAAACTGGAATTACAGCTAAAATACAGAACAATCAACCTGAGTAACCAACTGAAGACTAGTAGAATAGAAGTCTTACAACCAAGGATTTACAGAATATGCCATATCAAGGCAGGTAGGAAGGGTGGAGATGCAAAAAAAGGCAGCAGCTGATATTCGGGAGAGATTTCTCATCTGCAAAATTTCCTCCTGAAGAGTGAGGGTTCTCAACCCCACGTGAGGCTCCCCAGCCCAGAGCACCTGAGCTGGAAAGAGGCATCCACATAACATCTGTCTGTGAAAATCAGTGGGGATTGTGTCTATCAGAGAAAGACAGGAGTCTGGTAAAGACAAAGGCACCTTCCAAAAAGGCCAATGAACAAAATCTCCTTCACAGCCACTCACCCTGAGCTCCAGCAAAGGGAGGGTGGAGCAGACTGAAGTCATATGAAAAGAAACTGGGGTTTGTGGCTTTGGAGAGAAAGTTGAGGGGACAGCTATCAGGCCCCTGTGCTGCATAACCCTCCTGCACCACAGACACCATTTTTCTTTGATAGAGCACTCCCCTCTTTATGGCATCAGCCTAGGGGAATATAATAGCCCCACACTCTGAACTCTCTGTTGCCCCAACCTGAGAAGATCAGGCCCTACTGAGGTGTCAGCTGCCTGGGCCAGAAGGTAGAGGTCTTGGCAGACTCAGGTGTGTCAATGACTGAATGGTGTGGCTTTGTGATGAGGGCATTCCCTCAGCTTCCCCATCTAGCCACACCCTCTGCGCTCCAGGTGTTCAAACCCTCTCAGCGCCTGATGGCCCTGCCCTTCTGAGGGCTGACCACAATCTGGGACAGACTGAGTTGTGTGGCTCTGAGGCATGCACCACTCTTCCCACATTCCCTCAAGCCTGACCAGTAACTCTCTTCACAGAAGACCACTATCCCTACCCTTCAGACTCCTGGCAGTCCCACCTTGTTGAGCTCAGGGTCCTGGCAGAATCTTGGACAACTGAGTAGTGTGGCTCTTCTATGGGGGCCATTTTTTGCTCAAACACCAGGGTGATGCAGAGCCCAACCTTCACACAACCAAATCTTTGTCTGTCTGCGTCTGATAAACTCTGCTGGCCTCAACATGACTCCCTGAGACCTCACCCCAACACTAAATTCAGCAGGCACCTAGCAGGTGGCAGCTAGATTTTTAAACCCTGGAACACTTGCTGAGTGGCCTCAGATCCAACACTGGCCCTCAGTTTGAACCTGTATCAATTTGGTAAAAATCACTCACATTAACCTGGTACTCATGCAACTCAAATACCACCAGAGGCTCTTTCAGTGACTGAGACTATCAGGCAGCTGGCAAGAGAAGGCAGGTGGAGACAGGTGGAGGCAGATCTCAGAGTGTCTTGGGACTTTTGCTGACCTGCCCCAGTGCTCAGTGCTGATAAAAGCAGGTCTTAGGGCAGTTTGGTACATCTTACTAACACTCAGGCCCAGCAAAGGCATCTGCAAACTGTGGATCACTTTGTAGCTTTAAACAGGTTGTGCAGGGCCAGTCACAGGCAGCATCTGACAATGTACTGAACCAGGGTCCCTCCCAATAGGCCCCAGAACCAACACACACAGTGGGCAGCTTCAAACAACATCAGAGTACAATCCAATTAGCTTCACAAGTGGCATATGCAATAAAACAGATTGTGTCAGGAACCAGATCCTTCTGAGGCAAATTCCGATTCTTGTGTTCAGCACATATACAGCTGCTCATACACTATGGTTGGGGTCAGTCCTCACAGTCAGCCAACCTGAAGGCTGACCCCACACACGAAGGGACAATAGCAATCATGACTCAATTACAACAGGAGGGCCCACATAACCCACAAAGAAACATTCCTAGAGGACCCAGATCAGGTGACCAAAGAGACTGTGACTTGTTCCCCACAAGACACCTACTACATTAGGACATTCTACCAAGACTGGGAGCCATAGCAGATCTACCTAATACTTGGAAACAAACACAAAGAGGCAGTCAAAATGGGGAGACAAAGAAACATGCCCCAAATGAAAGAACAGGAGAAATCTCCTAAAAAAGAACTAAATGAAGTGGAGGCAAACAATTTTCCAGATATAAAGTTCAAAAAGACAAATGGTTATAAGAATGCTCAAGGAACTTAGTGAGAACTTCAACAAAAAAAGTACAAGCATAAAAAAGGACATAAAAACCATAAAAAAGAACCAGTCAGAAATGAAGAGTACACTATCTCAAATGAAGAACACACTAGAAGAAAGAGTAGGTTAGATGAAGCAAATTTGGGAGATAGAGGTAGCAATTTGGAAGACAGGAGTAACAGAAAACACCAATCAGCAGCAAAATGAAAAAGAAATTTTAAAAAAGGATATTTTAAGGGCTCATTGGGACAACACAAAGCATAACAAAACCCACATCATAGGACACCAAAAGTAGAAGAGAGAGAGCAAGTGATAGAGAACCTATTTGAAGAAATAATGACCAAAAACTTTCTTAAACAGGTGAAGGAAAAAGACACACCTGCTCAGGAGGTGCAGAGAGTCCCAAACAAGATAGACCCAAAGAGGACTACACCATGACACATCATAATTAAAATGGCAAAGGTTAATGACAAAATGAGAATCTTAAAAGCAGCAAAAGAAAGACAGTTACCTACAAGGGAGCTCCCATAAGACTTTTAGTTGATTTCTCAACAGAAATATTTCACACCAGAAAGGGTTGGCATGAAATATTCAGTGATGAAAAGCAAGGACCAACAACTAAAACTACTTTACCCAGCAAGGCATTCATTTAAAATTAAAGGAGAAATAAAGAGATTCTCAAACAAGAAAAAGTTTTAAAAGTTATTACCATTAAATGAGTATTACAAGAAATATTAAAGGGTCCTTTTTTAAGAAGAAGAAGGAAAAAACAGAGGAACATAGGTAAGAATAAAATGGCAATCAACAAATATCTATCAATAGTAATTTTAAATGCAAATAGTTTAAATGCTCCAATCAAGATATAGGGTAGCTGAATGAATAAGAAAACAAGAACCTATATGTATGCTTTTTACAAGAGACTCACCTCAGAATTAAAGATACACAGAAACTGAAAGTAAAGGAATGGAATGAGATATTTCAAACTAATGGAAAGGGAAAAAAACTAGGTTAGTACTGATTATTTGACAAAATTTATGTTAAAACAAAGGGTAATGTAAGAGATAAAAAAGGACACTATGTAATGATAAAGGAAGCCATCCAACAAAAAAAAATATTACCCTTGAAACATCGGTGCACCCAACATAGGAACATCTAAATATATAAAGTATATCTTGATGGACATAAAGGGAGACATCAACATAGTAGGGGATTTAAACACCCCATTGACATCAATAGATAGATATTCCAGACAGGAAACAGCAGCCCAAATTGCACATTATATCATGTGGATTTAATTGATATCTTCAGAGCATTTCACCCCCCAAAAAGTAAAATATACATTCTTTTAAGTACACATGGAATGTTTCTAGGATAGACCACAAGTTAGAACACAAAACAAGTTGCAATAAATTTAAGAAGTTTGAAATCATATCAAGCATCTTTCCTGATCATAATAGCATGAAACTAGAATTAACCACAAAGATGAAATAAAAAACACACAAAAACATGGAAGCTAAATAACATATTACTTAACAATGGGTTAACATTATATCAATGGGTTAACAATGATATCAATGAAAAAATGGGTTAACAATGATATCAATGAAAAAAATCAAAAAATACCTTGAAACAGATGAAAATGAGAACATGACAACCTAAAATCTATGGGACACAGGGTAAGCACTCCTAGCAGGGAAAGTCAGGTCTATCTCAAGAAATCAGAAAAATCTCAAATAAACAATCTAACTTTACACTTAAAGGAAGTAGAAAAAGAACAAGAAACAAAGCCCAAAATGAGTAAAGAAAGGAAATAAAGATCAGAGTAGAAATAAATGAAATAAAAATGTAAACAAAATACAAAAATTAATAGAACCAAGAGGTGGTTCTTTAAAAAGATGAACAAAATTGCCCTGGCTGCTGTGGCTCAGGGTATTGAGCACTGGACTGTGAACTGAAAAAGATGAACAAAATTTACACATCTTTAAAAGACTCATCAAGAAAAAAAGACATAGGACCCATATAAATAAAATCAGAAATGAAACAGGAGAAGTAACAACTGACTCCACAGAATACAAGGAATTGTAAGAAAATATTACAAACAACTGTATATCTGTTGGGAACCGCCCTGACTGGTATCAGAGGCTGAAACCCCCACCTAGCTAAGGCTAAGGGAACGCCCTTGGAGCCGTGAGCCAGTAAGGAGACAAAAGCTTATCTTCCTGGCAGGAATGCTGCTTCTGCTGCTGAACCCCAAAAAGCTTGGTCGGTTAGCCAAAGACGGGTAAGATTCCCCATGGGGGGAACAACCCAAGCCAGGCACGATCACTTTGGGAGGCCCCCCAAAAGAAGGACTTGGGGGGCTGCAGCAAAAGGGGGTGATGGACCCTCACTCCTCGGCTTTGACAAAGTCTGAGTTCTCAGCGTCCGGGAAGAAAATCTCCTTATCTCTCGGTGGCCTTAGTTCCCGTGCTCCACCTAAGCCTGAAACAATGACAGGGTAGTACAGCTCGGTACTGGGAAGTGCGGATTTCCCGGGGTGATCAGGCCTAAGAAAGAACATGTAAATTACTGTGAAACCTTCTTTGTTTGGAATGCTCTCAGTTGAATGAGAAGGGTCTTAGGAGGAAGTTATTTTGTTCCTCAGCCTTACAGCTCTTTGACCCCCAACTCAATAGACTGGCAGAGTTCTTTGTTTTCTATAGTTCCTTACTTCCCCTGGTGAGTGCTGTACTTTACCTGAATTATTATGCAGGATGAGCCTAATAAAAGCAGGTATGGACGGTGGATCGGCGTGCTCCCCACTAGGGGGGTGGCCATTCTGTCCCTACTTCCCCACAGAAACTAGTTTGTCTCTGTGCATGTTGTTATTTCTCGCGTGTTTATTGTCGAGCCATCCACAGCGTTCCGTGGTCACTGCTGGCCGGTGACCCACGCACAACATATATCAACAAATTAGACAAGCCAGACGAAATCAATAGATTCCTAGACACACACAATTCTTCTAAAACTGAATCTGGAAGAATCAGAAAATCTGAATAAACAGATTACACTTAGCAAAATGGAAGCAATAATCAAAAAACTCTCAACAAAAAAAAGTCCTGGACTAAATGGTTTCACAGGTGAATTTTACCAAACATTAAAAGAAGAACTAACACCTACCCTTCTCAAACTATTCCAAAAACTTCAAGAGAAGGGAAGACTCCTTACCTCATTGTATGAGGCCTGCATTACCCTAATTCCAATAGTTAAGGACACTACAAAGAAAGAAAGTTATAGGCCAATATTCTTAATGAACATATATGCTAAAATCCTCAACAAAATACTAGTAAACTGGATCCAGCAATACATTAAAAAAAAATACAATGTGATCAAGTGGGATCTATTCCTGGGATTCAAGGTTGGTACAATATTCAAAAATCAATAAACATGATACACCACATAAACAAAATAAAGGATAAAATCATATGATCATATCAATAGATGCAGAAAAACATTTGCACTCCAGCACCCATTTAAAACAACTTTCAGCCAAGCAGAAACAGAGGGAACATATCTCAACATAATAGAGGCCATATATGACAAATCCACAGCCAATATTATAATCAATGGGCAAAAAATACAAACATTTCCCTTAAGATCAGGAACAAGACAGGAATGTACACTTTTACCACTCTTATTCAACATAGTAGTGGAAGTCCTAGCCACAGTAATCAGACAAGGAGAAGAAATAAAAGGCATCCAAATTGGAAAGGAAGAAGTAAAACTGCCTTTATTTGCAGATGACACAATACTGTACATAGAGAACTCCAAAGATTCCACCAAAAAAAGTACTAGAACTGATAAATGAATTCAGTGAAGTAATAGGATACAAAATTAATATCCAGAAATCAGTTATATTTTTATATGCCAATAATGAACTAATAGAAAAGAAAATTAAGGAAACAATCCTATTCACAATTGCTTCAAAAAGAATAAAATACTTAGGAATGAATCTAACCAAGAATGTAAAAGACGTGTACTCAGAAAACTATAAGACACTTAAGAAAGAAAATGAAGAAGATACAAATAAGTGGAAGTACATACTATGTTCATGGATAGGAAGAATTAACATTATTAAAATGTCCATACTACCCAAAGCAGTCCATAGATTCAATGCGATTCCTGTAAAGATACCAATGACAGAGCTAGAGCAAACATTCCAAAAGTTTACATGGAATAACAAAAAGACTCAGAATAGCTATAATCATCTTCAAAAAGAAGAACAAAGTTGGAAGAATCATGTTACCTGATATCAAACTACCCTGCTAGGCCTTGCTAATCAAAACATCATGGTACTGGTTTAAAAACAGACATAGATCAATGAACCACATAGAGAGCCCAGAAATAAACCCACCTCTTTAAGGTCAATTAATATTTGCCAAAGTAGGCAAGGACATCCAATGGATTAAAGATAGTCAATTCAACAAAAGGTGTTGGGAAAACTGAAAAGGTGCATATAAAAAAATGAAACTAGTAAAGTTGCTTACAGCATAAACATGAATAAACTGAAAATGTCTTAAACATTTACATCTAAGACTAAAACCATAAAATCCAAGAAAAAATATAGTTAGTAAAATATCAGACATTTCTTGCAGCAATATTTTTTCTGATGTCTCCTTGGGCAAGGAGAACAAAGAAAAAATAAACAAATGTAACTACATCAAACTAAAACGTTTTTGCACAGCAAAGGAAACCATCAACAAAATGAAAAGACAACCCAGGGAATGGGAGAACATATTTGCCAATAATAAATCTGATAAGAGTTAATATCCAAAATGTATAAAAACATTATGAAATTCAACACCAAAAAATCCAATTAAAAAATGGGCAAAATACCTGAACAGATTCTTCTCCAAAGAGGACATACAAATGGTCATTAGACATATGAAAAGATACTCAATGTCACTAATCATCAGAGAAATGCAAATTAAAACCACAATGAGATATAATCTCATACCTTCAGAGTGTCTGTCCTCAAGAAATCAACAAACAAACAACAATGTTGGTGAGGATGCAGAGAAAAGGGAACCCTTGTGAATTGTTGATGGGAATGCAGGTTGGTGTGGCAACTATGGAAAACTGTACATAGTTTCCTAAAAAAAATAAAAATGGAACTGCTTTATGACCCAGCCATTCCACTTCTGGGGATATAACCAAAGTAACCAAAACACTTATTTGAAAGAATATACAGTATGTACCCTTATGTACATTGTAGCATTATTTACAATAGCCAAGATTTGTGAGTAGCACCATTACCTGAGTAGATAAAAAAAGCTGTGGTACATTTACACAATGGAATACTTCTCAGCTTTATAAAAGAAGGAAATCTTAACTTCTGTAAAAGCATGAATGGACCTGGAGAATATTGTGTTAAGTGAAATAAGCTGGTCAGAAAAAGACAAATACCCTATGATTTCACTTACATTTAGAATCTAATAAACAAAATAAGCACACAAACCAAATAAAAACAGGCTTGTAAACACAGAGAACAGACTAGCTGTCAGAGGGGAGGAGGGCTGGGTGAAAAAGGTGAAGGGATTAAGCAAAAGAAAAACAAAGCTCATAAACACAGAGTGATTACCAGAGGGAAAAGGAGTTGAGGGGAAATAAAAGAGGATAGAGTAGGGGTAGATGGTGAAGGAAGACTTGACTTAGGGTAGTGAATACACAAAATAATATACAGACAGTATATTATAGAATTGCACACCTGAAACCAATACAATTTTATTAATTAATATCAATGAAATAAATTCAATAAAAATATCTTTAATGCAACCAGAAATGAGGAAAGGCCCAAAATAAAAAGCAACTGTAACAAAGAACCTAACTATATTACATGTGAATAGCATAGCCATGCTGAAGAGAATAGGGGAGAAAAGAATTAACCAAAGCAATTTTGGAAAATTCTGACTACATACTGTAAAATTACAGGGAACAAATGAAGTTTGTAATCTAGTTAGTAGTAGCATAACAATGATTTTTTTTTAGTTTTAGTGTGTTATATTTTAACAGGTGGTTAGGGAATATAGGGTAAAGGAAACTCAAAACTCTTTGTATTGTTTTTGCAACTTTGATATGACTTTAAATTATTTCAAAATAAAAAGCCAAGTGCCATAACAAAATAAGTAAATGTGAGGACAGAATAAAGAAAACCATTATCTTCAAAGGTGAGTCATGTCCCCAAAGATGGGAATGTCACTTGCCTGTACAAACACATTCACTACGTTGGAATATCTATCACTGAAGCTATGATTGTAGTCATCCACCTTTATTAGGGAATTCCATTCAGTAATTATTAACATGTTTAAAATAGCAAGAAAATGATACGATCAGGGAGCACGATTAATGGCAACCCACAGAAGTGTCACTGAATCAGTACAACAAAGGAAATCTGGTGTGGACAATGACGAAGCTGACCAGAACTGCTGATCATGATCAGAGTTGTAGCAGACTCACCAGGACACCAGGTCAACGGGCCCAACAGTGTAAGATGGAAGCAGCATATGCAGATTAGGGCCTGAGCAGGACCAAATAGCAAAAGTAAGCTGCCCAAGCAAATGGCCTGGTCCCCTGTCATCCATTACTATTGAACAGGCACCTCTTGTGAGGTGAAAAAGTTGTTCAAAATCTAAGGTTGGATACGGACAAGTTGGCTTAGCATGTAGGTGCAAACTGAAAATAGTCATCTGCATTATAGTCCCATTCATGGATAATGCTGAAAATGAGTTGTAAGGAGGAAACCCTTAATAGACAGGGCTTTGTATAGTACAATCAGTCATCTAACTTATAGGAAAAGAAAAGTGGCCAGAGGATAGACTATATATGAATGGATGGGAAGTAGCGCATGGCTTAGCTGGTTGTTCGGGAGCCTTGAAAGAGACCTAAAGATAAGGCACAAAGAGATCTGGAAAGAGGTATGTGTATGGACCTGTTAGACTAGGCAGTTAGCTAGGTATTAACAGAAGAGTAGGGAATGAACAGAGCCAAACACATCTGATCAAGACTGATTAACATTTCAGACACTCCAGGGAGGGTGTGGGGTGGGTAATCAGTCTTGTTCCTCTGGAGTAAGGGAGAGGGGGGGAAGATGCAAAGGGGAATTCCTTTCACTGAGTGCATACACAGTAGGAGCCAAAATGTCAGTCATAAATGGGGGAGGACACTAGCCTGGGAAAGTCTACAAGAGGAATCAGATTGAGGAAGGATACAAGCCCCAGAAAACCCAGAAAAGAGATTGAATGGGGGAGGGGCACAAGCACAGGCTTGGGAAAAGCCAGGAAAGAGATTGGGTAGACTGAAGGAAATCCTGCTCTTTCTTGAACCCAAGGAAATACATGAAAGCTACACAAAGAACCCAACACATACCCTCCTAGGAGCACACCCATGCCCTTCTCCCTCTCAGAGGGATGTAGTTTTTACTTCCTTTTCTCCTCAACTCTAAGGGTCCCCATGAGATTCATAACCCCATGAGGGGAGCAGCGAGCAGCAGATTTTCCTTTTGTCTGTGTAACTCCCTGTCCTGAGTCTATGCAACCACTACCCTCTAGCCTGCTCACTCTCTGCCTCTTTAAGAGTGTACTGTCACTTTTTGCTCTAATAAATCTTGCCACTGTCATTTAAAACTTCTCCTACATTAGTATTCCTCAAATTCTTTTCCCACAACACTAGCAGAAGAAACTGGTGTCTCCAGTAAGAGCCCTATACATGAGGAAATAAAATAAAGATTTTTATATCACATATTAATTCTCTTCAGAGAGCACCTACTACAGAATGGGCAAAAATAACCAAGTAGACAGATTGGCTTAGCCAGTTGACATTAGCCAGTCTTTGCTATTTTCCTCCCTAGTGCAATGATCTCAATTCAACAAGGCTGATCTAGTTATCTCCTTGCTGAAGGCTTAATCTCCCACTTTCAAAGATCAAAAGTGAGCCCCTCAAGGAATCCAATCAGCCCTTTGACAGCAAACTGACTTCATTAGATCCCTTTAACCCTAGAATATATAGCGATTTATCTTTGACCAGAACTAACATAAACTTCACATGAATTCACTTTTCCTTCCAATGGGATCTTAGTCAACACAGCATTATGGATGTGCAGTGTGTTTGATCCACCACACAGGATCCTGAATAATTTTACATGGGACCAAGGGATCCATTTTACAGAAAAGGTGATGTGATAGTGGGTACAAGACCAAAGGATTCACAAAGTACATTCATATTCAGAAGTTTCTCCCTGTAACAGTCTGTGGAAGGCACAGCTAATGTGTCAGCTTGATGATACCCTGCAAGGATGCGGCTCCACCCTCCAAGACAGAGTATACTATAAATCCACCATAGTAGGATTGGCAGTTTGAGCTACATAAGTCTTTGTTGAAGGAAATGTCCTTGGTATCATGGAATGTTAAGCAGTGTCCCTGGCTATACTAGATGCCAGTAGCATCTCCCCCTTCAAGAAAAATATTTTCAGACATTTCCATATGTCCTTAAGACAAAAATCACCCTCAGTTCAGAACCACTGCTCTAAATCAACTATTTAGCATGTCCCTAATAATAAAATACCATTACTTCTAGTGACTAACTCAAAGAATTTGTGCATCCTGTGTCTGAAACTCTGGGATCTACATGTTTAGAAGTTTCAACTGCCATAGAAGAAATATGTCCACCAAGGGAGAGAGCAAAAATCTCATTGTATTTCAAACTATGATGTCATCTAGTCAGAGGTAGTTAACAGTGATGATCAAGAGGATGTAGGGACAGGGTAGAATTTGTTTGGGAGAAAAAAGGTGATCTACATGTTTCTTGGTATCCCACTCCCTAATTTTGATGGAAAATGGACAAGTTGTACAATCACAGACTGAGAAGGAGGTAATGACCAGGGATGAGGAAAGGGGGTTTGAGTCACCCTACTAGGTTAGCGAAGACCACAGAGGTCTGATAATTCTAGAATAGATAACAGAAAAAAGAGACAATGAGTACTGGTGACAATGGTAGGAGCTGTAATTTATTATACTAGCTGGCCTCTTGTTACACCAAGGACAGAGGTCTACCAGAATCCTCGAGCTTCTCCCAGAATATTTAACAGAAGGAAGGAAGGAAGGAAGGAAGGAAGGAAGGAAGGAAGGAAGGAAGGAAGGAAGGAAGGAAGGAAGGGAGGGAGGGACGGAGGGAGGGACCGAAGGAAAGGAAAGGAAAGGAAAGGAAAGGAAAGGAAAGGAAAGGAAAGGAAAGAAAGAAAGAAAGAAAGAAAGAAAGAAAGAAAGAAAGAAAGAAAGAAAGAAAGAAAGAGAAAAGGTAGATCCAAACAATGTAAAGTGTGGGCTGCAATGGGTACTATGGGGTCCTGTCCACAGCCCTACCATTCCTTTTCTCAGCATTCCTTTTCTCAGTCATTCCCAAAGCATTCCTTTTCTCAGTCATTGAAAATGTCAGCAGCTGACAGCTCTCCACTGAGTCTCTCTTCAGGGATTGCCTGAAGCTAAACAGGGTTTCCCAGCCCAACACCCTGACAGTATTCAAAGAGTAATTGATGTAGAGCTCCCCAGGGAACGAAACTGCATATATTCATGTATTAAAATCCATATAATTATTTATGTAGTTAATAACAAGACTCTGAGAGTGGAGACTTGATTCAGTCATTGTCCCTCAGTGACACCTCAAAATGTTCAAGCTCTGTGTCTTTGGTCTGAATTCACCCTTCCCATCATCCTTTAACATCTAACCTAAAACCCTTCTCCTGTCAGCCTCCTAGGAACACTAATTTTAATCGGTTTGAAAGAATTCATTTGTTAAATGCTCCAGGCTTGATGGTGTTTGGAAAGAAATGCTGTTTCATAATTCTATCAGTTTTTTTCATGGTTACTGACCTGTTTAGGTTTCCCCATTTTATAATTTGATAATTTCTATTTTCCCAGAAAATCATCCATTCCAGGATCCCAAATGTATCTTAATAGAGTTATATAATTTATTTCTTTTCTGCATCTCTGGTTATTTCTCCATTTTCCTTTTGATTTAGTATAATGTGCTCTGTGTGATTTTCTTTATTGAGCTAGCTAATGGATTATCTATTTTATTGACTTTTCCCCTAAAGAGTCTTTTCATGGATTATCAATTTTGATATTGAGTTTTTCCCCTCTTTTTAAATTATTTTCTGCTTTTATCATGATTATTTCCTTTCTTCTGCTTTCCTTTGGTTTAATTTGTTGGTCATTTTCTAGTTTCTCATGTAGAATGTAATTCACTTATTTTATCATTCCTTTTGCTCCACAAGATGAATATTAAAAGCTTTGCATTTTTCTCTAATCAAAGCTTGGCCCACATGGCATAGGTCTTGAAATTTGTATTGCCATTATTATTATTTCCTTATTACTTTGTTATTTATTTTTATGTACTCTTTTACTTTATTTTTAATTACCCAAAAGTAACAAATAGAGAAGATTTTATAAATGATAGAATGGTTAGAATATTATTACCACTCAATTTGTAATTTCTATATATGTTGCTATACAGTGAGAGCTATGGGATGATAATCTTCTGAATTTGATATTTTCTCATGATAAAACATTTAGTTGATAACATAATCTTATCCCATTAGTTATTGCAATAGCTAAACTTGGCCTTTTATTTTTCTTGTTGTTAATCTTTACTATTTCCTTGCTGTTTCCTATAATTTGATTATTTGACCTGTGCTACATATCTTCTTTCCCCTTACTCTCTCTCTCCCTAAAATTCTGGTTTTGAATTTCACTTATCACATTCATTTCTTTTTACCAACTTTAAAAGAGAATTACAATCATTTGACTCACTTTTTTAAACCTAAGAAAATGATCACAATGGGAATTTTGTGTGAGTAATAACATTGTATTTTATGTGATGCAGATTTCTTTCAGCATTTTTAGCATTTAAATTTTGTTGCATAACAATAATTCCAAACTTGTTTAGCTTCAGTTCTACATTTAAATGCGTTCAATAATCACTATTGTATACTATAATGATAGTTTGAGTGTGTTTTTTTTCATAAAAAGAGTATAAATTACTGTGTTCCTTGTTTTGTTTGCTTTCTTGGTTGACTTGATTTTATTAACAAGTAATAGATTCAAAGGTATTTCATGTATTATAGTCATTGAGTTCTTGCACATTTGAGGATATTTCTCTGGTGCCCTGATAAGATGATATTTTAGTTGGGTATAATATTCTGTGGTCCCACATTTCTCTCTCAAATCTTTATATATTGCTTTATTGTCTTCTAACACTGAAGGATGCTGAACCATCCTTATTTTCCTCTCATAAAGATGATATTTTATGATCTGCCTCAATGACCACAGGATTATTTTTTCCTTGAATCTCTTCAGTTTATCAGGTTAAGTCTTCATGCTGATTATTGTTGATGAATTTTTCTTATTTTAAAACACACTGTAGCCCCACTTATATGTTTATATTTCCCATAATTTTAGGCTGGGAGATTGTGGATTTAGAACATATACTATCCATAGCTCAGGCCCTTTTTTTTTCTGTTACAAATCCAATATTGACATTCACTCTACCTTTTGGAGGCTTATCTATCCCTGGGAATGTGAAATGATTTCCATGATATATTGTTCAGTGAAAAATGCATAAAACACTAAACATAGTATGCTACCTTTTGTATAAAAATTATCTGTGCATTTGCTTATTTTTTGCAAATACAAACACTTTAAGTCTGAATCATAAACTAATGGACTTGATAACTTAGGTATGTAGAAGGAGATGGGTGGGAGGGATAAGGAAAGGAATGTACACTTTTAACATTTGGTATTATGTTGTTGCTTTATATGTACAAACAGTAAATTTAAACCAACAAGAAGAAGAGAAACAAACACATCTGTATTTTAAATGGAGAAAAATGAATCTTAGTATTGTTGAACAATGTAATTTGACCATGTACTCTTAGTCTAAAGAAAATAAAAACTGCAAGCATATAGTGAACTATAATTAGTAAGTGTTCAGTAGAATAGGTATAAAAATCCTGAAACAATTTTAGGTACAAAGGATTGAACAAATAAATAAATATATTAATGTTATGGAGAATGCTGGTTCTCAAAAGATATTAATATGGAGAGAAGGCAATGAGGAAACCTACAGGATTGCAGTAGAAGTATCAGTACAAACACGATTCTTTACATATGCATGCATGTGTATGCACATGTGCACACACACATTTTTTTCTAGTTCTGTCTAGTAAAAGGACCCAAGAGCAATAAGCAAACCTACAGCTCCAAACTAGGGCTCTAGATACCATTCCCCAATAAAAGGAAGGCAGCAAGTATAACACACCAAATCTGTGATATTCCTTCTCCCACTAATTGTGACTCCTATAGACTAATGTGAGATCTTCAACTCTCCCAGCCTATCCCTCTGACATTATAAACAATGCTACCAGGTGTCCAGATTACTGCAGTCCCTACCACAGCACTTGCTGACTACCCTTCCTAGAACACAGTTCTGTGTCCTGAGTCACTCCATCCTTCTTCCCTCCTGCTCACCTGTTTTTTGGATGCTTTCAGAGTGTTGTTCCTAACTTGGTATAGAAGACAGGTTCTCAACAGGAGGTAAGAAGAAAAGGATAATAAAACTCTAGGTAGAACAGCAGCAGCTCTAAAGCAGTAAGTTGGCCTCTGTATTTATTTGGTTGCTGAGGACTCAGCATTTCTGAACCTAGACTAGTCAGTGATAGATGAAGGAATTTACTCTCAGAAGGTTGGGCTCTTGAAAAGTTCACCAAGGAACACCAATAAGATGGTGAAGTGGGAGACCCCAGCATCCATCCCCCAACAAAGATCAACAATTAGACAGCTATGCATGAACAAAAATAGCAAGGGAAGAGATCAGGAATTCACTTGAGAAACTTCAGTAACACAGTGAAACAAAGAACCCTAAGAATACCCAAACAAACAGAGAAGGAAGACAGCTTCATTTTGCCTGCCTCATCCTGTCCCCCAGGCCAGCTCTGCTCAGTGCCAAGAGGAAAGCACCAGCTAGAAGAGTCCTCCTCCCTAGGAAATAGAGAGCAAGGTGAGCGACCAGCTTCCCAAGCCTTTCAAGGTGCTGCGGGAAGGACTTGCTTCCATTTCACCCCACAAGAGGCCAAAAAAGCTGGGATGTACAGAGACTAAGAACAATTGAAGGACAAGCAAGAAGAGTGGGAGCTGCCAGTGCCAGCCACACAGCAGCAGGGACAACTGTAGTTGTCCAGTTGACCCGTTCTGCACACAGTGCTACTGAAGAAACCAATGGCCAGCAGAGCAGGAATCTCTTGTCTTTTCAACACTCAGAAGTGAGATTGCGGGGTCATATGGTAGTTCTATTATTACATTCCCATCAATCGTGCATAAAGCTACTAAGACCATAGATCTAAAATGTTCTCACAACAACCTCCAAAATGGTAATTACATGAGGTGATGAATGTGTTAACTAGCCTCATTGTGATAATCATTTCACAATGCATATGTGTATCAAATTATCATATCATCCACCTGCAATTTACACAATATTTTATGTCAACTATATCTCAATAAACATGGAAAAATGTATTAAGTACATTTTTAAGTACATCTCCAACAATCACAATTGCCATTACTATGGAAATAGGTTGAAACTTTTAGTTTTGGTCATATTATGAGTTTTGGTTTTTCTATCTTCACTGGCAGAAAATTAAAAGAGACTCTATAAGAGCCTAATGCAATTTTAAATTCAAAGCTGCTTTAATTCTTTTTTTAAAATTTGCTCTTTATTGCATTTTTCCCATTACCATTTAGTCCCCTTATAGTCCTCTTCCCCCAGCAACCACCACCACATTGTCCATGTCCATGAGTCCTTTTTCCTTTTTGTTCATCCCTCCACCTGCTAATGCCCGCCCCTGCGACTAGCTGTCATTCTGCTGTCCATCTATGAGTCTGTCTCTGTTTTGTTTGTTAGTTCTGCTTGTTCATTAAGATTCCCCATGTGAGTGAAATCATATCGTATTTGTCTTTCTATGACTGGCCTATTTCACTTAGCATGATGTTCTTCAGATCCATCCATACTGTTGCAAGGGGTAAAATTTTTTTGTTTTTACAGCCAAGTAGAATTCATTTTTAAAGAAGCTATTAATCTTTATTCATTATTTCTTCATTGTATTCTCTGCCCACTCTTATATCTTAGAGCTGTTTTAGTTTGGATTGCAAACTTACCTGACTTTACTAATGCTCTAAGACATTCTTAATGTTTAGACAAATCCATTTTTTTTTTCGCTTAGAAAATGGAAAGTAGAAAAGTATGCTCTACTACTCTCCTAACATGACTTACTCGGCCATTCTACTTCTCAACATCCTGGAACAAGCTCAAATATCTCTTCTCTCCCTATGGTGGACAACTATCATTTCTAGGCCTTTCTTTACTTTGTACTGTTTTTCCAGGCCCTAAAACATTCTGCTAGAGTTGAACTATTCTCAAGGCAGCAGGGGAAAGCTGCTGAAAGGCAGCTGCTGTCACTCTCTCAATCCTCTAATCTCATAATTTCTTCATGGCCCTCTGCACACCGGGGGTCACTGAACAGCCTTCCACACCTGCAGGTGTGTTTTGCAACTCTTCCCCAGAGTCCTCAGCACTGAAGTTGGGCCATTTCTTGGCTTCCTGCTGCTAAAAGCCAAACAAAAGGAAGTGAAACAACATCATTTATAAAAGCCTCTTCAGAGTGTCAGGATGGGAGTGAGTGTGTACAACACATTTATCTCTGGAGGAAAACAATCTCTCAAAGCACATACCTTCACCTCCAACATGGATAAGTTTATAGGTAAACATGGTTTAACCATAACCTTTAGCCACCACAGCTCCAGGCAGACTTTCATTTCCCATTCTTTCTGTCGTGAGCATTGATTTCTGCTTGTGGCCGGTACTCCTTTCTCAGGAGAGAAGGGAGGGCTGGGGGCAGTGACTTGAATCGATGGAGAAGGAGCAGTGGAAAATGAGAGCCTGGAATTGCTATCTGTATTACTGCCTTCCAGCCACACCACATTCCTGACAGGTTTCCCCACCTCATTTACCATAGCTCCTGCCCTGACCCCGCACTCTCCTGCCATCACAGGGAACAGGGAGGTGGCACAGACTATAGAATTATGTTGATCTGCATGACCGAGAACTATCCTCCACTTTTCATCAAAACAGTAACAGTGATTGCCATCACAGCCCACTTCACCTCTGGAGTTTAAAAAGACATGCAGTTACCACAAACATCCTTACGACAGGTTTAATGAAATTTCAGATGTCTTCTTTGATTCCTATAGGATATTGCTCCCAGTGAATACATTAGAATTCCAGTTTCAAAAGTGTCCCATATATTAAGAGATCGTGAGTTGTAACCCTAACCTAATCACTTTGTCACTGGTGTCACTCATGGAGTCATATCCTTGGTGAATACCTCTGGAACTCAGGAGTGATTTTTTCCCCTCCCCATTGCCAACTTTTATACATCTTCCCTCATTAGCAACAATAAAAAAGAAGGGAAAATGTTCCAGGTTATTTTTCAAAATAAAAAACACTTTTTCAAAATTGTGATGGGTGAGATAATGTCATAAACACATTTTATTTGTTAAAATATTACCCCATTTCACTATAAAAGAAAAAAGGAACCAACAACTTTTAAAATGTGCATTGTCACAAACATAATAATTAGCCTAGCCATATACAGAAAACTCTAAAAATATGTCAGTGGATACATAATTATAAACTCAACAATAATAACAAAGGATACAAACAGCATATCTCTACCCCCAAAGCAGAGTGCATTATAGTGGATTTAGTTATGGGAGTACAATATTCCTTGGCCTGACATGTCCTCTCAACAATCCACCAACCACCTGCAAAAATCCTTCGCTTTTCAACTGTGCTTGAACAATACCAGCTCCATAAAACCAAGTCTGTCATCCCCTGCTGCCCAGCCAGCAATCTCATAGTTCTTACTTGTGTCTTTTCATGTCTATTTTACATAGCACATATCACTTTGTTATGCAAATATCCATTCTCTCAACTAAGTTACAAAGTGTTTATAATTAGTAAGTGGCACATAGTGGATATTTCATAATTGCCTGATGGATTGCTTGATGCAGATCAAAGGTCATATCCTTATCCAAAATAGAAAAAGTCTACTTGATTGCCCAACCTGCGTTACAAAGCTGAATGGTTAGAGGCACAAAGTTAACAAAGCGTGTGGCTCCCTTCCATAGCTGCTATTTGACATGCAAAATAGCACTAATGGATTTCACCTGGAAGAAAACCCAGTGTTGATGGCAGGGCCCTGACTACATAATTTGTAGGGTCCTGTTCAAGATGAAAATGTGGGGCCTCTTGTTCAAAAACATGAAACAGGTACCATTAAAGGCACTGAAGTACGAAGCTTTTTGTTTTGTTTTGCAGCCTCTTTCTCTATTTGTCATATGTTTTTTAATTAGCTATTTATGATAAAGAAAAAATATTAATTTTAATTACTAGAATAAATTTTGCCACTTTACATTGTACACTGCTGGTTTAAACTCAAATATAAGAATATTTAACTTGTATACAACAAAATCACCAAAATTATGTAATTTGTATTTTGTAACTCATATATGCATAGGTATTTCATTCTTACCAAAACAGTGGAAACAATGAACAAAACTAACTTTCTGATGAATAATGAAGAACTAAAAAAAATAAATAACTATAAGTTGCCCTAACTTTCTTTTCTCCTATGTCATTATTTTCAGTATAATGCAAGGAAATAGCATAAGTAATAAAGCATATAAGATTTATTGGTTATTCCTGTTTCTGAAAATGCCATTACCTTCATGCTACATTTGAAGCAAGTTCTAGTTCAAATAGAAAGCATGGCCTCTCAAGCTCTCAAGACTGTGCACGGGCCCCAGTTATTCATTCTTACTTTGTACTCACTTTAAGTCTCTCTGAACTCCCATGCACCGAGGATCCACTGGAACTCTACTCACGGTGCACTGTATAGTTTACACATGAACAGGGTGGCAAAGGGATGGCAGACACACATATTGCACATATCACATGTGTGCCACTGTCTCATTGGGTTTCACTTATCAAATACAAGTTCAAAAATTAAATTATTGATAATTTTAAGGTGGTTTCAGCAAAGCATTAAACCAAACATAGGCCCTTCTGAGCCACAAACCTGTGGATCTGATTAATTGGTTCATGTTCTACACAGTATGAGCTCTGGACTTCTAGGTAAATTTCTCTGAAACATCCTATTGCCAACTGACAGGACCAGGCTGATTTTCTATTTTTCTATTGAAACAGATGTTCAGCCTCTCTCCATATACTTACTGCCATCAGCCACTAACACTGGACTTCTAGCAGACTGCCACAGGTAGGCACTGAGAAGTAGTTGGTCTATATCCTCAGTATTCCTACTTGCAAAGTTCTCTCTGCCTTCAACAGCCTGGCTTGCTAAGCAGAACACCCCACAGCAGAGTACAGTGGGGAGTGCATGCCACACAGAGACCATGCTGAGTGTCTGCCTCCCTAAATCCTGCTGAATCTTCATATTGAGCAGGAGTTTGCAAGCCCCACATTAAGCACAGTTCCAGGAGAAACCTGGAGGTGGAAACCTTGTCAATTGCTGACTACAGAGCTTGCTCAGTTGATAATAGAACTATTGCTACTGCCTGAGAAAGATTACTGTTAGCATTTTGAAAAGGGCAGCAGTGATCTTCCTTTCTGAGAGCCAAAGATCCACAGTGTCTGACAGCTTTGCTATTGGTTATTTTTTCCTTCTTCTCTCTTTCCACACCTGGGATGCAAGAGGCATTAAAGCACTTTTAAGCCAAAGGAGCTCTCTTCATCTCTGGAGCTTTTCACATTGCGTTCTACCACTTAGCAATTAATTAAATTATGACTGATTAGTATTTACTTTTCCTATCACTTCATTCTACCAATAGAAGCTTACACCATCCTTCCGAAGAGTGTTTCTGTTTGTTAATATTCTCCTCTTCATTTTCAGTGAATGTCAGATTTCAACAAAACACGATGGATAAGATGTAACACTAGCACTAATGTCATTAAAATGTAAGAAAGGCAAAATAATGAAGAGATTATTTTTTGCATCTTGTACAAATTACCCCAGTATGGGTGGCTGACTTTTTGTCAGTTTTATTGAGCTATAATTTGTATATGGTAAAACTCACCAATTTGAAATACACATTTCAATGAGTTTCAACAAATGTGTACCACCACACTAACATGATACAGAACATTTCTTTCATTTGACCAACACTTGACCCCTTTGTAGTAAATAGCTATGATTTTCACCACCACAGTTATGCCCTTTAAAGAATTTCATATAAATGGATCCATACATCATGCATTCCTTTATGATGGACTTCTTTCATTTGGCAAAATGGAAGAGGAATATTATGGGAGTAATGTTGGTAAGGTATCATAGTGACCTCAAATACCACTCAATGAGAATTAATTTTCTTGGCAGGTTATAATTATGCATTTACCTAGGTATTAGTTTCTATGCTAAGACTTATGATTTCATAAGCTTCAAAAATCTCTAAACACAGTCTGATAAACAAACAAATAAACAAAGCAACATGTTGTGTGGAAAATGTATCATTACTGCTTGCTCAGGATGACCTACGTGAAAAACTAAGAATCCTAATAATTTTCCAGCTTTGGGCAACATCATTCCATGTACAAAGAAAAATATAGAGATAATCAAATGATCTTAATCCACTTAAGAAAAATGATGTATAAGAAGCAAAAAAATTACAGACAAAAGAAGCTTTTGCTGAAACAGTTAAAAAATAAATTAGAAATAATTTATTTTATTGGGAATTGAGGTGACAATTTTTACTTTTTAAGTAAGGTTTATATTTTTTTCTGTATGATTTAGCTTTTCCCCCCTTAGTCCTCAGTTAGGGAAGCACATTACCTTGTGTTTGCATATTGTTATAAAGCAGGAAGTAGATACAAACAATTCTGACATTTAAATTAAGAAAAAAGAATGTTTATTTCAGAGCAACTTGCCCACTCTTAAAACCACTCTTAGTAACAATTATAACTAATTGCCTTTGAATAGGGCTTCCTAAATTTGATTTAACTGCACTTATTTCCTATTTAATTCTTAGAAAGAATCTGTAAATCCCTATTTTGTAGGTGAAAAGAGAGCTGAAGTAACTTCATTGGCTTTTCTTAACTGGCAAAGAGCAAGGATAGAGCCCAAATATAGAAATTTTGACTCCATATCCTTCTCTTTCTATATCATATCATAATCCTTCTTTACACCATCCCCAACAAGAGATAATTCAGGAACTTCTGAAATAAAACTTCCGAGATAACGAAATCTGGTCAAGGCAGAGAATGGAGTTTTGCTTTCCGCCAGTTGCCATGCAACGAGCAGTCAAGCAGGTAGTCATATCGGGGCCTGAAATTTGATAAAGAATGTTTTTCAGGTTGGACATGACATGAACATCACAAAAGCAATTGATATGGTCGTTGTGACAATGCGGGTGCTAATGGATAAGGTTTTCCTGGCCACACTAGGTGAAAATGATGTGGAAAGTTAACATAGTCCCAGATACACTTTACATGTAGTGAAAAATACATTACTGGCTGGGTTATAATTGAATTCTACCATTCAAGCAACATATTATTTAATTAATTACTTTCTTATTGTTTGATTTCTTATGGAAATATTATTACAAGCTTATTGTGGGTAGTTCCTAAGATAGGCACTGGTTTTATTAAAAAGTACAGAAAAAATTTTTCACAAAGTGATAAACCATTAAAAGAGTTAATACATGCACAAAAAGAATTGCCATGGCAAATGGTATGTCACTCACATGATAGGAACGAAACAAAATAAATACAAAAATGGGGCTAATCTCTCTTGGCTGACATAATTAGGGTAGGGCATAGTGAAACTGCCACCTGTTACTATGCCATGAGATATGGATATAACTCTAACTCAGAAGTGGTGGGGTGGGGTGTCTGTGCTTGAACAGAGATAAAATACGAAATGTGGTCCAGGTAGAACATGGTGTCCCCTTCAGCTGAGAAAGCAGAAGTAACAGCTCAATGCTGTTCAAGTTTCTGGAACTTGTAGGAACAAGTTCCAGAGAGAAGGAAGCTACTCAAAGGCAAGCTTCACATGCCCGTAAGTTCCTGGACCAACATGTGTGCTGTATATGCATAAGACCAAATTCAGTGAAGCCTAAAACAGAACAGTTCCTACGTGATTGAGAAGAGGAGAAATACAGGAGAACCACAGTGGAATACAAGAGTAGAAACACTCTGTGCCTGGTGACAATGGAGTTGTGGTGCAGCAAACATGTAATGACACCAAGAATTCCATGTCTCAGGGATAAAGCCCATGGTCTAGAGCAAAGGCTACTCCGGATCCATATTAATAAAATTGAAATCTCAGTAGAACCAGAGAAAACTGCAGTATATTAAGTTCTTTTGAGAACAAAACTTAACACTCTTTAAAGGGAAAAAGCCATAATTAGGCTCCAGCTGCTCCCTTTTCCTACCTCTTAGTTCTACCAAACCTTTTATCTTTCACCTCAATACCCTTTGCACAAAGTGCTCCTGATTGTGTGTGCGGAAGTAATTTATCCACACAATGAAGAGTTTTCTGGAATTCAACCCTCCTTTATGTAACGTAGATACAATGCTGGCTTTTCAGGAGGGCGGGAGTTTATGTGTAGGCCCCCCAGCATACCTCAAAGGCCTGGAAATACAAGAAAAGGCTGTCTCAGTACATCTGTCAGACATAAAAGCACAAACAAGATAGGCTGTGCAAAGTAAATTAAAGTATTTATTATCACACAGGCAAAATGCATGAAAAGCCAAAGAAAATCAAATCACACCTCAACCTTTCTCTTCAGAACTTCTGGGCCTCCACGTTTATTGCTTGATGAGCAAAAAAGTTAATGCAGAGACATTCTGTGAACAGTATAGGTAAGATCTGAGCAAAATAAAAGTTTCAGAATCAATTCCTACTCTTTCCTTTAGGATCCGGTTTGAAAACAGTAGGTATTGAAGTTCATTATGAGTTTCTGGACACGCTGCATTTTGGGACTCTGAGCAAACACAGAGAAGTTGTTTAATGGAGTAGATTAACGGAAAGAAGGGATAACTTGGGAGAGAAAAGAAAGAATGAAAACAAGTTTATAAAGCTTTACAGTACTTTGAATTTATGTTCATTCTGATTCTAGGGTGAAATTTTTACAGCGCAATATATCCTTTGCTGTTTTTCAAAGTACATACTAAGCTGAATATTCAACTGTGAATGAAGTCACAGACTAATTAATACAACTGGCCAACAAACATGAAAAATTGTGCAACTTTGTCAATAACAAGAAATACACAAAATAAAATAATGTATCTCGTTTCATCTTTTAAATTTATAAGGAAATTTGTTTAATGATATATAAAATAAATTCAGGCAAGAACACAGAATTACAGATAGTTTTCACACACTTCTAGTGAAGAGAGAAATTTATACTCCTAATAGGAAGGTGATTTGCTAGTAGATCAGAAGTTTAGAAATACTCTATTCATTGACCCAGTAGATCTACTTCTAGAAATTTAACCTAAGGGATTAATTTGTGATATGCCCCAAAATTGATTTAAGTTAAAGAAAAATATCAATAAAAGGAATTTAAATAGAATAAGACAAAGTAAACTTCTAGATGATGGTAGCCATGGAAAAAAATCAAATGTATAAAAAATTGTACTTGTGCATAGATAAAAATTTGAATACAGATGACTTCAGGTCTCTATTAAGTTTTTGAGAGTTCAGTATAATTTGATTTACATTTTTAACGGTAGTCCAGAAATGAAAGTAGTTTAATGAATTTATTAAATAATCTGTGATAGTGGTAGCAACTTGTGCATCTGAATACTTCTGAAATTTGAACAACTGAAATTTATTTTGATCTTGGTTTATTTGAAATAGGACATTGTTTACAGAAAAAAACAGTACATAAACTAAAATCAAAAGGAAACATATCATAACTAATTCTTATATTTGTTATTATTTGGCAAAACAAAGAAACAAGACACAATAAACAAAATTTCAAAATATCCATCAGTACCCTGGCTGGTGTATCTCAGTTGGCTGAGTGCTGGTCTGTGAACCAAAAGGTCTCCAGTTCAATTCCCAGTCAGGGCACATGCCTGGGTTGCAAGCCAGGTCCCATGTGAGGATGTGCAAGAGGCAACTGATCAAAACATCCATCAGTTGGTTAGGTTGTTACAAAAAATGCTCTGAAAAAAGAGTTTGCTCTATTATTGTTATGGGCTAGATTTGGTCCCCCCAAATTTATATGTTGAAGCCCTAACTTCCAATACCTGTCTGTGGCTGTATTTGGAGTAAGGTTCCTTTAAGTGGTATTTAAGTTAAAAGGAGGTCATTAAGGTAGGCCCTCACCACATGTGACTGGTGCCCTTAAAAGAAGAGGAAATTAGGGCTCACAGAGAGATACCAGGCATGCACACACACACAGAGGAAGATTTGTGAAGGCACAGCAAGAAGGCAGCTGTCTGCAAGCCAGGGAGAAGGGAGGGCTCAGGAGAAACTGACCCTGCTAACACCTCGATCTTGGCTTTCTAGCTTCCAGAACTGTGAGAAAATAAATTTCTGTGTTTAAGCCACCCAGTCTGTGACATTTTGCTATGGCAGCCTTCGAAATCTAATACAAGGATGAATTAGACCGGGGTGTCAAACTCATTTTCACTGGGGGCCACATTAGTCTTAAAGTTGCCTTCAAAGGGCCGAATGTGATTTTAGGACTGTATAAATGTAACTACTCCTTAATAGTTAAGCAAGATCTCGGCGCTGCCACCAGGTAGAAACAAGGTGCTGGGCCAGATAAAACAAGGTGGAGGGCTCGATTCAGCCCATGGGCCTTGTGTGTGTCATCTGTGAATTAGACCTACCCATAGCCCAGGGAATTTGAATCATTAAAAATATGTAAGCATAACTTCTAAAGTTGCAAAAGTGCCTTACAACAATGATTTTCAAGCTACCCACAATGAAGGGTCTTTTCTTTTTTTATTTCAAATACATTACAGACCAACACTTTGTAAAATATAAAATCACATGCTTCGATGTTGAAGCAATGTCAAATTGCTATAAAAGTATGTAAACATTCTCAAAGTCTGTACTTACTTTGCCACAGACTGGTTTCAAATAGTACACAGACCTACTGGTCCCTGGGCTATGCTTTGAATAAAACTCTCTTAAAGTTTATTTTGTCTAGCCCCCTTCAATTTACAGCTAAGAAAACCGAGGCCCTGAGAATTTCAACAACCTACTCAATATCATGAAACTTGTTAGATTTTTGTACAGCAATCATGTTTCATTCATCCTTAAATAAGTCACCAAAATTTTCAATCCATTGCCTTTCCAGCTGTGCCAATATTAGCCTGATTTCTCTGTTTTCCCTCCTAGAGGTGTATGTCCACCCCTGTCATCACTAATGCTTAGGAAAACTGAGTCATTTAATTATCTTGTTCAGATATTCTACTTCTTCTCAATAAATTACCTTTGTCACCTGTGAGAGACTCTTGCCTTCTGTACAGACATCTTGTTTTCATGTACTTGAAACACTTCTTATTATCAATCCTCTTGTGCAATCTTCCCTTCATTTTCTACTTTTGATTTGCCTGAGCTTTTGTGCACTCTGTAAATTTATTCTGTAATCTTTTCCAGCCTCTCCTGTCCTGAATGTTTTACATCTTGCATATGCCTCTTGCTCACCCTTGATTACTCTCAGCTCTGCTCCCTCATTTACATGGTCTCTGTAAAGCCTGTATTGCATTTATCATTCAATGGTTTGCATAGCCCCTGGGCATATATTAATTTTTGTTCAAATGCTTGCCATTCCCCTCTGCATCCTTCACTTCCATAACATGTCTTATTTGTTCTCAATCATCACAGCCTGTATTCTTCAAAATGTTGATTTTGTAGGCAGTGTTTTCTTTAATATTATAAAATATTATTGAGTATTTCTTCACAGTCCTAAAATAATCTCCATTTCCTTCTTGTGAACAGTTACGGTACCTATCACCTTTTTTCAGTAGCTCTGCAGCTGACCAATTTTGTGATGTTGGGCTAGTCAACTATATTCTATTGGCCTCTTTCCTTATCTATAATATTAAATGGTTGAAATAACTAACATTTTATTTATTTTTTAAAATACTTTATTTATTTATTTTTCGACAGAGGGGTAGGGAGAGGGAAAGAGGGAGAGAAACATCAATGTGTGGTTGCCTCCCTCATGCCCCCTACTGGGGGCCTGGCCCACAACCCAGGCATGTGCCCTGACTGGGAATCGAACCAGGTACCCCTTTGTTCGCAGGCCGTCACTCAATCTACTACACCACACCAGTGTGTAACTAGCATTTTAAATTCTAAATGTTTACCATGTCATTCATCTATCTCTGAAAGAGATAGTTCAATCAATTATAAATTTTACAATATTCTATTATTTCTCCAGCCACCCAATCCTACCCATCTTTCATGGTCAGCATCAGATCTCCTTCCTCCATTAAGTCATTCCTGCTTATTCTAGCCAGTACTTACCTCTCTATATAATAATTTCTCATAGTTATATCTTGTATTTATTATTTAGCCTTTAAATAGCAATTGAGCAATATGTCTAAGTTTATTGTCTCTTCAATGAAGACTTTTTTAAGAGAGTGACTATGAAGTATTTATATAATACATGTATATTAGGTTTTATATATACATAAGTGTATATATTATGTTAAGTCATATATAATTGCCTTTTTTCATAAGTCAAAAATGATTGAATATCAATAGCTTCATGTTTTCAACCTGATACATCAATTTTATTTAATTAAAATTTTATTGCACACCTACAATCTGACATTTTGTTAACTAACATTATATAAGTCTTTCATTTAATAGTGAAAACAGTCTAATGAGTTAAAGATTGTTATCTCCATTTTACAAACAAGGGAACCAAGGCTAAAGGGATTTAAATAATTTGCCAATATTGTAAAGTTCATAATAGATGAGGATTTACATCTGATCTGTGTGACTCCAGAGTTCTTACTTCTTTCTCAAATTTTCTAGAACATAGTACAGCAAAGGTAAATATAATCTCCAGCTTAGAGAATCACAATTGTAAAAAACAAAACAATACACCTTGGAAAGTAATTAGTGCTTTACAACAAAGAGCAAATATTTGTAACTTGAGCTGGTGATTTGGTACCTATTCTGACTGCCTAAAAATATGCCTAACATTTTAACTAAGTTAGCCAATATCCACTTTCTTACTGATAAAGACCTTCAAAGAAACATAAATCAGCACCTCCCCTTCCAAATGACTAAATAATGGTACATTGTTTCATAATACTATATACGGCCATTTAGAAAATAAGCAGAAGCCCTGTATGTACTAACATAGGAGGATGTAGATGTATGCCATTGAGTAAATAAAGAATGCTGTTGAACAAAATTACAATCTTATTCTACTTAGAGGTTTAGAAAATCTAGAAATATATCTTTGTGGTAATAGGAGAATATATACATCTAACTACATATTGCATTTGCATGTACAAAGAATAGTATTTGGAAGGATATATAAAATGTACAGACAGTGGTGCTTGCCTCTGGGAAATTAGAGTAGGAATAGGAAATAATATTTTAAAAGAAACCTTTTAATTTTACTTTATGTTCTTCTAAAGTGTTTGCATTTTTTAAAAACAATTGTTTTGGACTTCCAGCCAAGATGGAGGCATAGGTAGACACACTGTGTGTCCTTGCACAACCAAGATAGGGTCAACTACAATTTAGAAACAGAATAACAACCAGAAATGACAGAAAATTGAACTGTATCGAAGTCGAACAACCAAGAACTTAAAATAGACATGTTCATCCAAACTGGTAGGAGGGGCGGAGTCAGGCAGCCGGGGTGGTCATGGCGCAGAGAGCAGAGAGTGTTGGGACTAAGTAAGTAAGGCATCTGGGGCATGCAAGACCATAGCAGGTGGATCCTGGGTGCACAAGCAGCAACTGGCAGACCCCAGCCAAGGGGTGGCAACCGGCAGACCCAGTGAGGCAACGATTGTGAAGCAAGGCACTACATGCAACCCAGGAACCCAGTACTGGGAAATAGAGCCTTGGGGCACTGATTGAAAACACCTATGGGGGTTGAGGTGCAGAGAGAGACTCCCAGCCTCACACAAGAGGTCATTGGAAAGTCCCATGTGGTGCACAAGCCCACCCACAAAGGAGTTGGCACCAGAGAGGCCCAGTTTGCTTGGGGGAAGAAGCAGAAGGGACTGAGGTCTTATGGAGAGTGGAGCAAGTGCCATTGTTCCCTCCCTGACCCCGCCCCCACATACAACATCACAACCCAGCGACTGGGGTGCCCCACCCTGGTGAACACCTAAGGCTCTGCCCTTCATACGTATGTAACAGGTGCAACCAGGCCAAAGGGGAAAAAAAGAAAAAGATGGCCCAAACAGAATTGAAAGCCTCAGAAGCAGTACTTTTAAGTGACTGAGAGATAGCCAACCTATCAGATGCACAGTTCAAAGCACTGGTGATCAGGATGCTTACAGAATTGGTTGATTTTGGTCACAAATTAGATGAACAAATGAAGGCTACAATAAGTGAAATGAAGAAAAATGCACAGGGAACCAATAGTGATGGAATGAAAGCTGAGTCTTGCATCAATGGAGTAGACCAGAAGGAAGAAAGAAACATACAATCAGAAAAGAATGAAGAAGTAAGAATTCAAAAAGATGAGGAGAGGCTTAGGAACCTCCAGGACATCTTTAAATAATCCAACATCCGAATTATAGGGGTACCAGTAGGAGAAGAGGAAGAGCAACAAGTGGAAAACTTATTTGAACAAATAATAAAGGAGAACTTCCCCATTCTGGCAAAGGAAATAGACTTCCAGGAAGTTCAGGAAGCTCAGACAGCCACAAAGAAGTTGGACCCAAGAAAGAACACACCAAGGCACATCATAATTACATTAGCCAAGATAAAAATGAAGGAGAGAATCCTAGAAGCAGCAAGAGATAAGGGAACAGTAACCTACAAAGAAGTTCCCATCAGACTGTCAGCTGATTTCTCAAAACAGACCTTGCAGGCAAAAAGGGGCTGGAAAAAAGTATTCCAAGTCATGAAAGGCAAGGACCTACATCCCAGGTTGCTCTATCCAGCAAAGCTTTCATTTAGAATGGAAGGGCAGATAAAGTTCTTCTCAGATAAGGTCAAGTTCAAGGAGTTCATCATCACCAAGCCCTTATTATATGAAATGTTTAAGGGACTTACCTAAGAAAAAGAAGATTAAAAAATATGTATAGTAAAATGGCAGCAAACTCACAATTATGAACAACCACACCTAAAACAAAAAGAAAAAGAAACTAAGCAAACAACTAGAACAGAAACAGACCCACAGAAATGGAGATCACAGGGAGGGTTAGCAACAGGGAAGTGGGAGGAGGAGAGAGTGGGGAAAGGTACAGAGAACAAGTAGCATAGATGGTAGGTAGAAAATAGACAGAGGGACGGCAAGAATGGTATGCGAAATGTAGAAGCTAAAGAACTTATGACACAAGGACATGAACTAAAAGGGGGAATGTGGGTGGGAGAGGGTGTGCAGGGTGGAGGGGAATGAAGGGCGGGTAATGGGACAACTGTAATACCATAATCAATAAAATATATTTAAAAAATAAAAATAATAATAAAAACAATTGTTTTGTTCTGTTGTCTAATGAGGAGAAAGAAATATTCCCTCAATCACCCACTTTAATGATAAATTACCTTCCCTTCTGGGAACAATCCATGTGGTTTATTTAAGTTTCATATATTGTGAAAAGTTCATGTTCTAACACTGATCTCAACATAGAAAACTATACTTGCCCGTGTGAGAACTGTTACTTAATTGCCACAGTAAATTTTTCTTAGATCTCTCATTCTTGTTGTGACCATTGTTGTTTTCCATTGAACAATCAACAGTAACTTGACAATGGTCTACAGGACTTACAAAGGGGAGAGTGCGAAAGACCCATGGGAAACCCCACCTAGCTCTCACCTGAGAGCAAGAGATTATTGTTACTGCACAGCAAGCATTAATCTACCCTGTGGTTTTAATGGATTATTCCTGATGACTGCATTCTCTTTTGTCTCATAACAATTATTTTCTTTTAAAAAATTATATGATGCTTATATTTATGGCAACAACCATTTTGTGGCCATAACAAAGCATACAACAGGTTGCTCTACAAAGGAAGATTAGTAGGATGAATAATAATTCCTGTGAGGACTGTCTCCCAAACTATCTTAAAATACTTAATCTCCTATCACACTAAATGTAATTTCACCAATTAGGGATGAATAGCTGCTGATAAGGGACTTCTTATAAAGTGGATATGACTTTGGAGACCTGTGAACTTTTAGACATTTATGTGAAATCACTTTATTCAGATTAATATTCTCATAAGATCCAGAAGGGCCATGAGTTGTTTAGGTGGAGTTTCCTAAAATAGGTGTGAGATTTGGGGACAATTGCTTGGGTGAAGGTATGCTTCTCAGCAGAGGCCTACAAAGGAGTGAGGAAGCAGAATAAGGAAAAAAGGATGTGATTCCTTTCTCCCAGAACACCTACTCCCAGAACCCTACTCCCAAAACCCCTACTACCAGAGCTTTGATGAAGAAAAGGGAGGAACAAAATAGAGGTAATTATGAATTCAAGCACAGAAGACAGGAGACAGAGGTTGAATGAGGTTTTCTTCTCCTCATTAAGTGATCACTGAACAGTAAGGTGTAAAGGGGCCAGGAAGAGTGGGAGGGCAGAATGTTTTCTAAAACATTTAGAAAGTTCTAAACAAAGGTCATTACTCATTTCTTAGTAAATTTAAAAATGTAAATATAGACCTTTATTCTGCCACTGGCTGGATTAGCTTTTTTTCTTTTAGAAATTAAAATCTGTAAACACTAAAAATTGAAGTATTATACACCTTCTATCACCTCTTTTTCATGCATCACCTTGAAAAATAACCTAGGGGGGCATCCAGGTAGTTAGCTTTGGTAAGACAGCCCATCCCCATGTTCCTTTTCTCCAGGACTCTACCAGAGAGAAGAGAACAGGCCTTCGATTTATTGTCTTCACACTTGTGGATGCCCAAATGACCCTCCCTGATTAATGTGACATCATAAGGCACCACCTGGAAAGAACATCTCAGCTCAGTAAAACCTCCTGAGATATATTTTTTTTCCAGAAATATACTCACTTCTTTCAGACTCTGTGCTTTTCAGAATGATGTCAACTTATAACAGCTTCTTGACATTAATTACCACCGTGCCATCCCATAAGTTTAGCTCTCTGAAAAGCAGCCTGAAGCTGTCAGGGAGGGTCACATATTTTAATATCCACTTACCTTGACACCAAAGTAATTCAGAAGATACTCACTTTCAGTTCCTCATTTCTTTGCAAACATTGGAAGGCAAGTGACCCACCATTCAATCCACAAATCTTGATTAATTCCTTCCACTTAGCATGTCCCAATTTCTGCCAAGGTATGTGGTCTGCAGATTGACAGCCTCGTTAAGAGCTTATTCAAGTGCTTGATGATATAGCTTTGAAGTTTCTTGAGCCCTCAGAGTCTGAGAAGTAGAATCTCCTCCCTCTGTCTGCCATTTGCAGCACAATAGCCTGTTTAATACTCAGAAGCAAAGAGATTTCAGATTTAAGGACAGTCTTCTTAGCTTCTGCACATAAATTCTAGATGCAGCAGTTAGGCATCCACTAGGCATCCTTTCGTGTGGCACCTGGTGTCTGCCCAGTATTACCTTTCTCCTGGGGCTTGTAAGGGATGAATAGAAGAGAAGTCCAAGATTAGGCCCATGAAGGAGACTGTGTGCATAGAATGTTTATCTGAAAACATCTCCCAAGGGTGCATCTATTAGTCAAAGCCAAAGATCAAAGAGAAAGGATTAATGTAACTCCATTGGCTATGAATTTCCAAATAAGGTTAATGAGGGCAGAGGCCTCTGAGACAAGCACTATATTCCTGTTTACAAAACATACTTGGTATCCCACTGACAAACTTTCCTGTCAGTAGGTGCCCAAAAAATGATAGCAATGTTAAGGAAATAATAGTCTTAAATGCCACATTACAGCAGTTTGACATTATCAATATTAATAGTACATTTCACCCAAAAACTGCAGATCACATGTTGTTCTCAAGTGCATGTGGAACATGTTCCAGGCTAGATCACATACTAGGACATAAAACAAGCCTCAATACATTCAAGAAGATTGAAATTATCAAACGTATTTTCAAACCACAATGGCATGAAACTAGAAATCAACCACAGGAAGGAAAATGGAGAAAACCACAAATATGTGGAGATGAAATAACATGGTTCTAAATAACCAATGGATCAAAGAGGAAATCAAACAGGAAATCATAAATTACCTTGAGATAAATGAAAATAAAAACACCACCTCACAAAACTTGTAAGATACAGCAAAATCAGTTATGAAAGGAAAGTTTATAGCTATGGAAGCCTACCTCAAGAAACAAGAAAAATCCCAAATAAACAATCTAAATTTGTTCCTTTATGTATAAAGGAACAAAACCCAAAGCAAGTAGAAGGAAGAAAATCATAAAGATCAGAGAGGGAATAAACAAAATAGAATGCAGAAAAACAATAGAAAATATCAACAAAACTAAGAGCTTGTTGTTTGGTTTGAAAGGACAAGTAAAATTGCCAAGCCTCTATCTCATCAAACAAAAAAAGAGAGAAAACATAAATAAAATTAGAAAGGAAAGAAGAGGGATTACAAATGACACCACAGAAATACAAAAGATCATTAAAGAATACCATGAACAATTACAAGCCAACAAACTGGACAATCTAGAAGAAATGGATAAATCTCTAGAAACATACAACCAACCTTTCAAGACTAAACTAGGAAAAAACAGAAAATCTAAACAGACAAATTACTAGCAATGAAATTGAAGCAGTAATAAAAATCTCCCAACAAACAAATGCCCAGGACCAGAAGGCCTCATAGGCAAATTCTACAAAACATTTAAAGAAGGATCAATATCTATCCTTCTCAGACTATTTGAAAAAACTGAAGAGGAAGGACCACTTGCAAACTCATTCTGAGGCCAGCATTACCCTGATATCAAAACCAGACAAAGGCAATACCAAAAACAAAAGAAAATTATAAGCCACTATTACCGATGACCATAGATGCCAAAATTCTCAACAAAATACTAGCAAACTGAATTCAACAGTACATTTACTGTTGGATTATACACCATGCTTAAGTGGGATTTATACCAGGGATGCAAGGGTGATTCAACATCCATAAAACAATTAATGTAACTCATCACATCAATAAAACCAAAAATAAAAATTATATATGATGAGTTTAATAGATACAGAAAGAGCATCTAACAAAATATTTATGATAAAAACTTTCAACAAAATAGATATTGAAGGAACTTATCTCAGCATGATAAAGGCTATCTATGACAAGCCAACAGCTAGCATCATACTCAATGGTGAAAAGTTGAAAGCTTTTCCTCTAACATCAAGAACAACACAAGGATGCTGACTCTCACCCTGTTATTCAATATAGTATTGGAAGTGGTAGCCACAGAAATCAAAGAAATAAAAGGCATGAAAATTGGAAAGGAAGAAGTAAACTTGTCACTGTTTGTAGATAGCATGATACTATATACAGAAAACCATAAAGAATCCACAAAAAAAAATAGAATAAAAAATTCCATAAAACAATAGGATACAACATTAATGTATAAAAATATGTCACATTCCTATACACTAATAATGAACAATCAGAAGGAGAAATAAAGGAAACAATTCCATTTACAACTGCACCAAAAAAAAATACCTAGCAATAAATTTACCAAGCAAATGAAAGATGTGTACTCTGAAAACTATAAGCCACTGGAAAAGAAAATGAAGAGAACACAAGTCAATGAAAGGATATACCATGCTCATGGACTGGAAGGATTAATATTGTTAAAATGACCGTACTACTCAAAGAAATCTATAGATACAATGCAATCCCAATCAACATACAAATGATATTTTTCTCATAACTAGAATAAAAATCCTAAAATTTATATGGAATCATCAAAGACTATGAAGAGCCAAAGCAACCCTGAGAAAGAAAAAGTTAAAGGTGTTGTGTCTCTGATTTCAAAATATACTATGAAACTATAATAATGAAAACAGTATGGTACTGGCATGAAAACAGACACATAGATTGATGGAACAGAATAGACAGCCCAGAAATAATCCCTGACTTATATGGTTAACTAATCTATGATTAAAAGAGGCAAGAATGTACAATGGAGAAATGACAGTCTCTTTAACAAGTGGTGTTGGGGAAACTCAGCAGACACGTGAAAAAAAATGAAACTAAACCACTCTCTTACATTATATACAAAAATAAACTGAAGATGTAATAAATACTTAAATGCAAGGTCTGAAATCATAAAACTTCTAGAAGAAAACATAGGTAATAAACTATTTGACATAAGCCTGAGCAATATCTTTTTGGATATGTGCCATTGAGTAAGGGAAACAAAAGCAAAAATAAACAAGTAGGACTTTATCAAACTAAAAAACTTCTTCACAAAGAACAAAACTATCAACAAAACAAAAAGACAACATACTGAATGGGAGATTACATATATTTGTAAATGATGTATCCTATAAGGGGTTAATATCCAAAATATACAAAATATATAAGGAAATCATACTACTCAAAAAAAAGCAATCCAATGTGAAATGGGTGGAAGTTATGGAAAGACATTTCTCCAAAGAAGACACAGATGGCCAATAGACATATGAAAAGATGCTTAACATCACTAATCATCAGGGAAATGCAAATCAAAATTGTAGCCATTCTCACACCTGTCAGACAGCTGTTATTAAAGTCACTATGATAATCCTTAGCAGCAGCTTTGTATAACAAAAGACACCTTTTATCACTTTCAACACGTGAGATATTCGAAGGGTTTCTGGAGCTGTGAGCCAAAAATTGTGGACAAAGACCATATGTAGAATCTAATGAACAAACTAAACTAACAAGGAAAATGGGGACAGACTCATAGATAGAGAGCAGGATGATAGCTGGGGGTGGAGAGTGGGGAATGGAGGGATTGAGATAAAAGGAAAAAGGACTCATGGGCATGGACAACAGTGCAGTGAATGCAGGGGTGAGGGGGTCTAAGGAGACTAAATGGTAATGGAAAAATACAATAAAGATCAAATTAAAAATAAGAAATATATTTTGGTCATCTGAATGAACATGTATGTGCAACATGTATGATGCACACTTTCGCATAAGAGTGAGAAAAAGGACTTTGAGTTGAAGAGACAAAGATTGGAATTGGTCTTTGATTGTGACATTAAGAGATTACAAGAAAACACAAAATATCATAGACCAATAAAATGCCTGGAGCCCTCACTAGGACAGCCACTTCAATAAAAGGCAAAAAAATCATATATGGCCCACCTTCATATAGCACTTTAGTGCCTACAAAGCTTTTTTTGAAAGGTTGGAAGGTTTTTAAGATACATTATTATATTCAATCTTCACCATCCCTGAGCTATATATTATTATTCCCATTTTACAGATAAGGCTTAAATTCATTAAGTGAATCACCAAACTGGGCCTTGATTCACCATCTTACAGTAAGCACTTTATAAGACCACAGTGAAAACCAAGGTGAGACAGATTTATTTCTGTATATATTTTTTTCCTCCACCTTAAAAAGATGAACATTCAAAGGACACTTACACACGTATTTCTTTCCAAATTAACAGTAACCCAGTGGGGTAAAGAAGAGGAGGTATTTTTTATTCCCATTTTTCAGTTAAGGACACTAAGGATCAGAGAAATTAAAGTAACATATAGAAGGTCAAAAAATCATCTTAAAATAAGATGAATCTTAAAATAGAACATTCCATAAAAGTGATAAAACACCACACACTTCATGATAAGGGAAATTCTTCCTAGCTTTTACATTCTCATGTATGCTTTATTAATTTAGTACTTATTTTTACTATCTTGAAGGAGCTGGTACTATAAAAAAAATGAAAAATGCTCTAAATACAAACTAAACCTGTTGCATATTTACATACACAGAAGTGACTTTTTCTGTCCCAAGACACAGAGGTGGTGGTGTGACTAAGTTGGGATATATAAAATGTCACAAAGTGACAAATAAAAAGTAATGAGTGTGACAGGAGAGAGAAGTAGAGATATCAGAGGTACAGCCAGCTCTTGCCTTCTCTCAGCACATAGGTTGGGGCTGAAAGGTCCTCAGTAACTTCTAAATCCTGCCATTTTAACATTTGGATAGTTTTGGTGGTCCAGCTCAAAATCATCCACTTCTAAAAACTGTCTTCTTCCACAGGGTTACAGTGGGGGTAGGTGAGGGATTTAAAAGCCAGATTTGTACTTTGGGACCCTGGCCACTGGTCTCAGTTTACTGGAACTGGGGCAGCCATAAAAATTTATGATTAGAATTCAGAAAGTCTGTCACCTCTGCATGCAGTCAGGACCACATGTGAAAACGGGGCTGTGGAGCAGCTATATTCTGCCTTATGGATAAAGGAGCAGCTTTAAAAAATTCCACAGAATGTGTGTGTGTGTGTGTGAGAGAGAGAGAGAGAGAGAAAGAGAGACAGACAGACAGACAGAGAGAGAGAGAGAGAGAGAGAGCTGAAGACCTAGGATTCTGTGACAACCCCCTGTACCCATATTACCATCATAAAACTTGTTTGGTTTAATCTATGTGAGCCATTCTCTTTCATTCTGGACACACAGCCAAACTACATTCCCAGCCTCCTCTGCAGTTAGTTTTGGCCATGTGACTGAGCCCGGACCAACAGAATGTGAAAGGAAGCAGTATTTTCTACTTTCAGGCTTGGTAATAAAAACTTCCCCCATGATTTGCCACTAGCTCCCTTTGCTCATCGGCCAGCAAGGTGTTAACACTCAGGACACTGGTGAAAGCCACGTGTCAGAGGCAGAGCCAGGCTAAGTTCCTGAAAAAATGTGCTTATTGCAGCTCTCCTACCCTTACCAAGTAGCCTCTATAAGCTCAAAAAATACATTTCTTTCATGTTAAGATTTCACAGATTATTTCAGCCTTTATGTGGCACAACATCAAGCTTTATGTGACCTCATACAAGATAATTTGAGTAGTATTTTTTAACCTATAGTTGAAGAATCTTAAAGCATCACACTTCCTGTGGTATCTCTTCTAATTCAGTTACTGCCAATCGAAAAGGCCAAAGACATTGCGCCAAACACCCGTGGACCCCGCTCTGGAGCCAGCAGCAGAGGGCTGAGGTGAGGGACTCAGTCAGCCTCCAGGATGTTGAGCAAGCCTACCATCACAAGCCTAACTGTGATGTCTACCTCAGGAGACATCACACACCCAAATGTCCTACCTTTCTTGACAGACATTCTTTGAATGCTTTACCAACTCTGAGAGTAACTGGCCACCTCCATGTGGCTGTGCAAACTAACAGCAGAAGTCTTTTATGCAGAAACTTTGAGTTTCCATTGATGTCAGCACTGCAATGTGTTTCCTTTCCAAAGGATTCAGGCAGGTTTCCAAGATGGACCAGTAGCACCATGTTCAATTACTGGAGTTCTAGCAAGGAAGGGACTGATAAAAGAAAAATGCTTTTGTCAAAGAGCTATATGGATGGCTGCTATGCCTTTAGGTATTCTGGAAGACAGCCTTGAAACAATTCTATACGTGCAGTCTATGAATTTCCTGTTCTCCCCATATAAGCAGTAACTCTTGTATAAGAGCAAATTTAATGGAGTAGTAAGGGCTATTAACGAGGACATATAGGCAGATCTTGGCAAACCTAATTGGGTTTTCTGGTCAATAAAATGTCTCTAGAAAAGGGTGCATTAAATGCCGTGGAGCTCGTTTCAGGCCCAAATGCTTGCTTTAAATGGCAGGTAGTTTTTGTAATATTTACACTAATGGTACTTGCTGCCAATAACATGTTCGAGATTGAAGGTGTGAGAGCCCAAATTCAGAGGAAACAATGAAAACATCTTACCTTGAAGTAATTTTCTCTGTCTTTCATTAACAGAAGAAGCCTGCAAAATGTGAGGAAATATTAGGATCTCACTTTGGGGTCTATTTTTCAGCCACTGTGCCAAGACTCTGGGGGACTCTGAGCACATAAAATGGACAACCATCCTCCCAACTGAAACCCCTTTCTCACACTCTTCTCACATCCTGCTTCGTACAAAACACACAATTTTGTTCTTGCCATTAAAAAAATCCCTACAATTTAATAGGCTAAATCAATATATGAAAGATCACAAAATTAAATAGAATGTGGCCCCTCCTATCCATGAAAGAGTACATGTCCTTGGAGACATTTGTTGGTGGGAGCAGGTGTAATTTCCTCAGCACCTTTTCTTATGTTTTAATATCGTGGTCCTCAAACAGGGAATGAATGAGATGGAAGAAGCCCATCATGGGACCGTACACAATTTCTTCAGTTTCCTACTTTAATATGGTGCCTTAAAAGATACCAATAACCTCATATGATTATCTCATTTAATATTTACAAGAAGACTATTAAATAAGAACTGTAATTCCTGGTTAACAAATTTGAAGATTACATGAGAGAGGACACAGAATAAGTCAACCGTCCAGTAAGTGGCAGAGAGAGAGACTGTTGATTTTAAGAACAGGGCTTCCCTGACTCTTTCTTATGCCCATACCTGTCAATGTAACATCTTTTTTCCCCAAAGGACTTTAGGAGAATATGATTAATATTTATTACAGCTTTTAGGCAAACTGTAAATATAGACAAAAATAAATATGATACTAATAATACAGATAATACAAATTACATCTTTACGGTACCATCCAAAGCTTATTACTTAAGAATAATCAACTACAATCAATCAATACAAACAACAGGGTTCACTTTCTCCCAAAGTCCTGTTTCATTCTTGTTAGTTGTTTGTGATGAACACATTAAATATGTGCTCATTAAGTTTCTTGGTTAACAAAACAGTGTTGATGGTTAACAGGTTTGAGGGGGAAAAACAGACAGACATGGCATTCAAATATATATGTCTACAAAGAAAACAAAAACACTAACTTGCAAATCATTTGCACCCCACATTCACTGTACTATTATAGTGATACAGTGAATGTGGGGTCATATATACAAGGTCTGTCCAGAAGGTATCCACCCACGTAATACGAAAAATAGAGATATTTATTGTAGAAGACACAAGAAACATTGTACATAGGACAATGATGTCTCAGTCTCCTTCAAAGTAGGCTCCTGAGGACCTCACACAGTTCTCCCAATCACCATCATCACCATCAGCTACCCCACAGTATTTTCCTGAATCTCATCCATGGCCTGAAATCTCTTCCCTTTCAAAAGTGATTTTAGTTTTGGGAAAAGCCAGAAGTCACAGGACACCAAGTCTTGGCTATAGTGGGACTGAGTCACCTGGGTGATTTGATATTTGGCCAAAAAACTACACAAGACGTGATGCATGAGCAGGTACATTGTCGTGATGAAGCTGCCAATCACCCACTGGCCATAGCTGTGGCCTTCTGAAACATCTGAATAGTTTCCATGAAGGAATGTTCAAGCTTAACACAAAATTTGACTCAGATTCATTGGTCTACTCACTCAGTCATTTTGAATGCCAACGGCCACACAGTATACATGCTCACTCAGTGGAGTGTACTGCCCCCACTGACTAGTATAGTGAAGTCATCATTGTTCATGCGCATGCATTCCCATCCACTCTCCTCGGCTGCCGGGTTACATCTATGTCATTCAAACAGTTCTCATTATATTAGCAATGGAGGGACTTTTTTCAAACATACTTTATATGTGTGTGGGTGTGTTATATAATTTCCATCTTTTGAATAAAACCTAAATGTCCATCAGCAGATGAATGAATAAGAAGAGTGTGAGGTGATATGTACGTGTGTGTGTGTGTGTGTGTGTATAAAATTCTGCCATTATGACAACATGGGTAGACCTCGAGGGCACTATGCTAAATTAAATAAGTGAGACAGAAAACAGGGAAGTTCAAATAATTTCATTTATATGTGGATTCCAAAAATAAGCAATTCATAAATAGAACAGATGGATGGTTGCCAGAGGCAGGGTGGATGTGTGAAAGTGGTCAAAATGTACAAACTTTCAGTTATCAGATAAAAAAGTTCTGGGGGTGTAATATGCAGCATGGTGGCTACAGTTAGCAATACCCTGTTGTATTTTTGAAAGTTGATAAAAGAATACATCTTGAGTTCCCACCATAAGAGAGAAAAAATGTAACTATGTGAGATGATGGGTGCTAACAAAACGTATGGGGTGATTGTTTCTCTATATAAATCACTGATATACTACAATGTTATGTGTCAATTCTACCTTGCTAAAATGGGGGGTGGAGAATACAAGGCAGCTCAATAGACTTCAGGACTAAAATGATAAACACTGAAGCAAAAAGGTGTTGGTTTGATTAAATGTATAGGAATTTCTAACAGTTATAGCTGTCCAAAAATTGAAGAGGATGTCTTAGAGTGGTTTACTCTTTGTAACCAAATTTGTTCAACAGAGCAATTGGGTCAGCTCTTGCTGGGATTCCCACATAAAGTAGGGAGCTCATTTTTCAGGTTCTCCAAAGCTTTGGGGTTCTTCCTTTCTCTACAGGTGAGCTTTCTTTGATTTGTTCGATTGCAATGACATGAAAATTTTAGACACTAAGAGACAGGGAAATAAACACAAATAGAGAAAAGTTTTAGAAACAAAGAAACAGAGCATTCAAATAGTATTTATCCTCTAAAATCCAATACCCAATACACCTACATTTAGCCTGTCCTACTTTGGTCCTCGGTGGGATTCTTCTTTGGTCTAAGAACCCTGAGTCCCGCAGCCTGTATTATTCCTGCCAGGACTGGGCAGATGAAAAAGTCATCACATCACAACTTATTAGTCCCATCAGTTTACCCATAAAGAAAAAAATGACAATTTTAGTGTAACAAGCCCCATTTGGGAATTTTCCCAAATTTCCCTCAAAATTGTTCTGACTCCCTCTTAAAGAAGGACAAAAGCAATATTTGTTGCATATCAGGCAATAGGCTGACAGCTTCACATACCTCTGTTCCATTCATTACATTCATTCATCTTATTCATAACACTTTGAGGTATGTCCAAGGGACATCCAGTACGTCCATTGACAAATGAAAAGTTTGAGACTCACAGAGTTCAAGTCAAATGCACCAGGTTACACCACAAATGACTACAAAAGCCAGAATTCAGACCCAGATTTATGTGGCCTGAAAAGTTAGGCCCATTTTTCCCATTCCATGATTTATCTCCTCTGAAGATCTTTGCTCAACTCTAGACCAAATGCTTTTAAACCACTTCACATAAACAGTTAGCTATCTTACTATGAAAGCACTCTGAGCAAAAATGCTGTTAACTTTTCTTGAAAAACATCTTAAAACCCTTAGTGCCAGCACCTAATGTTTTCACTGACCTTCCAATATGTGGCCTGAAAGTACATAAAATAAAAGCTGAATCTTGTCAGAGATTTTACTCCTATTTCATCCCTTAAAGTGCCAAAGTCCTATGACTTGGGATTCTCTTGCGTTCAAAATGCCCCCCTAGATCTATCTAGAACTCTGGCACATAAAAGTGCATTTATACACCAGAAAGGAAAGACTTGTGTTTTAAATAAAAATCTGTAACTTTATTTTAACTATGAAATTATTTTTTCATAGGCTTTGCAAGAAAGGCATTATTAGAGTGCAAATAATAGAAAAGAAAAAATATTTTCCCCTAAAACCAAAGCAAAGAGAATGTGGTGAGCAGGGCAGTGAATTGATAGTGAGCATCTGAATGGCAGAAAACTCATCCACATCAATCAGCTCTTGGAGCCAATGCCCTAAGAGCAAAACTGACACAACGTTACACAAGGAGTTATGAGGCTCAAGACACTGACATTCTTCTTGGGGAAAAAAATCATCTTTCATCCTCACCTGACACCATGAAGAGAAGGCATGGAGTAAAACCTGAGAGATGACAATCCAAGAAATTGAGGTAAGGTTTTGGTGCAGTGAAAGTGAGAGCAAGACGTATGTTAAAAATGAAACATCTGCATAGATTCCGCTGAAGTTAAAATGAATGCCTCTTGTGCAGCTAGTATTTCAGGAGCTCCTACCTGCTCCTTGTAAGGGAAATAGTGCCCAGATCAATGATCTAGCATCAGAGCAGCTAGTGATGGAACAGACTTCAGAGCAAGATACACCATCATACCAGGCTCGCAGGTGGTTTTGAACATGAGACCTCTGTTCTTGCGCTGGCTGAAGACTCATGAATTTAACAGAACTAGTGCTGGGAACTGAGAAACAGAGAAAAAAGGAATGGGGAATATGCAGTATTTGGTGATAATAGCTTAATGATATTCAGAGGAGAGTTTTCAATATTCTCTACTAAGCTATCGGGGGAAAAATAAACATTGGCCTCCATTTCATACCACACACAGAACTTAATGTAAGAAACTATGATGTTTTTAGAAGAAAATGTAGAATATTTTGTGAAAAATGAAAAATGTCCTTGTACAGAACACCAAAAAATTAGAAAAACATAAAAGCAGAAGCCACAGACTCAAAATGATGTTCACCCTCCCCAGAGCTATGCCTAATACAGCTCTCCTCTTCTGAAGTCTTGGTTTTTACCCCTTTGGTGTGTGCGTGTGCACACATGCACACACACACGGTATCTCCTTTCTCTCTGTTTTCATTGTAATTATTGTCTGAATTCATTTAAAATCATCACACAGAACTATCATATTTATTGTGTACATTTATTTGCTTGGAGCCAGCGTGATATATTAGTACATGTTTAGCAACCAGCTCTCTAGGGAATCAAAGCCCTGACATATAACATTTGCTGATTTCTATGATGCAACTACTCCAATATGGCCTCTTTCAAGCTATCAACGTGAAGTCACTAGATGTAGAGTTGGGGAGAAGTCCCCACGACTGGAGAGCATGTGAGCCACCACAAGCTGGTCTCAGCCCATCCTGGTTGCCTGTCTCCCCATTGAGTCTATAAACCATCCCTGGTGATATAATTGAATGTGACATGATTCCTCAGTTTCCTCCTTTAGTACAAATGGGTAAACTCACTCAAATAAGTAACCTCCTTAGAGGAGAATTAATTCTACAGCTCTAGTTAATGTTTAAGATATCAGAATGGACATTTACACAGTATGGCTCTAACACCCACATCTTCTTATTCTAGAAGTAGTCAGTCTCCTTTTCCTGTTTGGAATCCATCCTTCCCTCATTTTCGGTCTGCAGGCCTCAGGTTAAGCTCCTTGCCCAGCTCAAGAGTGGATTACATGACCAAAACCCATCTGTGAAGTATATTCGCTAGCCACAGTGATTGACTGGCTCACAGAATTGTCATGTGAGCCAATGACAACAATAAGAATCCGTAAGACCTTGCTGAAAATACTGAGACAAAATTAAGCATTTGTTTCCAGGGACTTGAGCCAAAGAGAATATAAGATCTGGAGCTTCTGGCATCTCCATCTTGCCACCACTTGGAGCTGTGAATGATGCAAATGCAACAGAGACAGAAACACTAAATAATGATGACAATGTTTGAGCCCTGAATTCAGAAATGCCAAAAGCAAAACTTCAGACTTAGAGCTGTCATTTGTGTAAGCCAAAAAGTTTTATTTTCTTTAAACCAATTTGTATCAAATTTTTGCTGACATACAACAAAATAATTTTAAACTGATATAGAAACATACCCTGATTAATAAGCTCTCTGTATTAACACATTGGGAAATATTATAAAAATTCATAGCATGATAATACTTTTTATAAAGCATCATTTGGAAGTTTCTTATAAAGTTAAATACACAAATGTTTTATGTCTCAGTTGTGATAGGCAAAATTATGGCCCCTCCAAAGACGACCATGTCTAAATTCCCAGAACCTGTGAGTATGTTAACTTACCTGGCCAAAAGGACTTCGAAGGAAGCTTGAAGTTGCAATTAAGTTAGGGATCTTGAGGGTGGGAGATTATCCTGTATTATCCAGGTGGGTCAAATATAATATAAGGGCACTTGTAAGAGGGAGACATGGACAGAGACAGAAAAAGAGATATGACCTCAGAAGCAGAGGTCAAAAGGAGGCAGGGCTACTAGCCAAGGAATACCGGTGGCCTCTGAAAGCTGGAACAGTCAAGGAAGTGGATTCTTCCCCAGAGACTCCAGAAGGAACACAGCCCTGCCAACCCTATTTAGACTTCTGACTCCCAGAACTGTAGGAGACTACAATTATGTTATGTTGATTTCAGTGACTACATTTGTAGTAATTAGCTAACAGCAGCAAAATAAATCTAATAAACTAGCAATTCCACTTCTAGATATTTTACCCTAGAGGAATGAAAACTGATATTTACACAAAATCCTGTATGTAAATGTTTATGGCAGGTTTAGTTATAATTGCAAACACCGAAAACCACCTAAATAAATGTTGCTCAACTGGTGAATGAATAAACGATCTGGGTAATACTCAACTCACTGGAATGCTACTACCAAAAAATAAGAATACACTGTTGAAACTCAAATGTGTTATGTTAAGTGAAAAAAAGCTAGATTCAAAATTTACCATTATACTTATGTGACATTTTAGAAAAGACAAAACTATCAAGACAGAAGACAGATCAGCGATGACAAGTGGTAGGGGGTGGAGAAGGGTTGGTCACCGAAGGACAGCACCAGGGAATTTGGGGGATGGAGGAGCAGTTCTGTGTCTAGATCATGTGGATAGTTTCACAACTCTGCATTCGTCCAAGCTCATAGATCTGTACACTAAGGAGAGTGAAACTTATTGTACCTAAAGTTAAATAGATAGATAAATAAATAGTGGAGAAGAAGCACCTGTGTGTCTGAGAACAAGTCTCAGGGGCGGCATAAAGTCCTGTCCATGGCAGTTGTTTTCCTGTGAGTCTCAGTCACACTCAGTCAGGCTTTCACAACCTACTCCCTTTCCTTCCTTCAACCGTCATTTCTTAAATAACTAAACAATGATGTGAAAAAATGTGCTAAGCTAAAATCCCGGAGTGTCAAGAAGCAAGTCCCAGAACAACCCAACGTCTCTCAAAGCTCAACCAACAACAGCTCACTATGTCTTTAAAAATACAATGTTAACCAACTATGACCCTAAGTTGTTGGGTTTCGTCTCTATTGTTCCCTTATTAATGTTTAAAGGGTAAGTATTTCCACAGTTGCATTGGGTTTAAAGCCAAAAAAATAACACCCTTCTGGTTTTAAGATTTCACAACTTTGGCCCTGTGTGCGTCACCAGAGTAAAACAGTGGCTCTATCTTTAAAAAGAGAAATAGAAAAAAAGAGCAGTCTGATGAAAATGGATACAGTGAGAGGTAAAGACAGAGGTAGCACATCTGTAGGAAAAGTAGATGTGTGGCGTGGGAGTGGGTGACCCCAGGCATGGGGAGGGCAGATTCTCCCCTTCCTGTGGCCCAACTTTTTCTTGTATTACTGCATGCGAGTACAGTGCCTCATTTTCTTCACAGTGTAGGTCACAAGACAACAACAGAGGAAGGGAAGGAAAACAAAGGAGAAAAGAGCCAGTTTTTTTTCCAGCATCATAGAAACAGAGCTCAGTATTTCTATAACATTTTAATGGGACTAGAAGACCCCGAAACCTAATGTTTCTCTATGAGATCCTAGTTTCTAGGGCATGGAAAGGTTTCCATTTCATTCATGCCACAAATCAAAGAAATAAAGGGACTGTCTTTATTCCAATACCATGTGATCAAAAATCTGAAATCCAAGGTGGTCTAAGAGTGATCCAAGGTTGGGCCATCTCCGGCAAATGGGAGTTAAGGGTATGCCTCTACCATTTCACCAATTCTTAGCTCAAAAATCCAAAATGGCAATTGGCAGCCCAGGGATGCCAGGAAGGATGGTGTCCGCTGCCCCAGCCATAAACTGCTGCTTGCTATGGTACAAACCGCACACTTCAAGTTCAGTCGTGACCTGCTGGGCCTGGTTGTGCTGCCAGACTGTCCCTGGGAAGTGGCCTGTCTCTGGGCACAGGGCGGTGCTCACTGTATTTACTACGATATAAACATTACTTCCAATAAACAATCATGGTGTATGGCTCAAGACCAGGTAGATGAAAATAATTATCTTTTATATGACAGCAGCAGCGATAAGGCCATATTTATGAATGTCCTGAGAGAGGAGGTAAAGGCCACAAATGTTTGGAAAGAACAGAACAGTATGCTGAGGGATGTGGGGACTTGATTAAACAGCTTGACATTAAACCAGAGAAATACACAGGGTTCCTTTCATCCTGCAGGTCAGGATGGTGTATCAGTGTATAAAGCCAATGGAAGCACCCCTGGCTCCTGGGAGTTTGGTTTGCATGGACAGAGGCTCCGAGTCTTTGACTCAGAGAGTGGAAAGTACACAGTGGATCATTCCAGAGGTGAACAGATGATAGAGAAAATGGTAAGGAAGTGACCAACTTCTTCACAATCATCTCAACAGGAGACTGAAATAAATGGCTTAAACTCTTGGTGCACTGGATGAAAGAGCTGGAGACAATAGTTGCACCAACCGTGTCCCGTGCCACAGCCCAGTCCAAGGCCATGACCACACCTCAATCCTCCCTGTGATCCTCATCTGCTGGACCGTAATTAGCATCCCAGGCCGAGTCCTTTACAGTAACAGAAGATGCTGCTCAGAAACTCCTAAGAGTGTGATCTGGTTCAACATGTCTTTTCTGATTGGCTGCCTTTCCATCTCCAGCTATTCAACTGTTGACAGCTAGGAGCTGCAGTCTTTACAGCAAATGGAGAGACCTCCAAAAGATGGTGATGACACAGCAGAAGCAATATCCACGTTCCTTATTCCATTGGGGCATATGTCAACTCTGCACTGATTCTTAATATTTTGTTCCTTTTGTTTTCATGCCAGGTATTGGAATTCTTGCACTTAGTCTTTTTCTATTTTTTTTAAAAAAAATTTTGTTGGATCTGTTGGGATGACACTGGTTATTTTAAAATTTCAAAACAGGACTCTCTGCTCTAAATGAAGCACTTGAAATCTCCAAGTGGAACTCACTTCCCACTAATTCTATAAACAAGATTTTACTTCTTCTTCTTCCCTACCCTATTGATACGTGTCCTTTCTCTCTAGAAAAACAAGCTAACAAATAAACAAAAAACTCATCTCCTCCCAAGTTTTCTTTGGTGATTCACACCTACCACAGGTACTTGACTCAATACCTACATAGTTCTGTAAACAATAATTCATTTTATGGTGATCTGGGAGACTACAGAACTTGCAACTGAAATTTCTAAATTTCTAAATTGTTTCATTAAACAATTAGTAAAATCATTTCCTTGTGATACTATGGGAATAATTTAAAAAATCAAAGGGAATATACAAACTATAGGCAAAGCACAGAATAACAGGAGAGAAGGCTGACACTTTTATTGTTTTCCATGCACTGGAGTTCACAGAAAAGAAGTGAAATTCAAAAAAGGGGCTAGACTGGTGAGTTTGTATAGTTGACCCTTGAATAACTGGTTTGAACTTCATGAGTCCACATATATGCAGACTTTTTTCATCTTATAAACAGATGTAAACTTATGGTATCAATAAATACAGTACTGTATTATAAATATATTTTCTCTTATGATTTTAACATTTTCTTTTTCTAGCTTACTTTACTATAAGAATATACTATATAATATATATACTATATAAAATATGTGTTAATCAACTGTTTACGTGATTGGTAAGGCTTCTAGTCATCAGTAGGGTAATGGTAGTTAAGTTTTCAGGGAGTCAAAAGTTACACACAGAATTCAGACTGCATGGGAGTTCAGCATCCCTAACCTTCATGTTGCTTGGGGGTCACCTGGATACCATTCCAACAAAGGAAAGAGGTTTGGAGCTTCAAACCCCTTCACGGATAAATTGTAGGGAAGTAACTAGAAAATATGTATATGAGGGAAACCGTTGGAAAACAGGTTTATTTTAGTAAGGTTTGTGTATGCAGACTCAACTCAGTGCGACTTCATTTTGTTGATAACCCTCTTCTCCCTGGAGCAGGGAGGAATACCATCACAAAGCAACACGGATGCCTTGCACTGAGGCAGAAAGGGGGAAGGCAGAGAATACTTTCTGCATCTGTTGATTCTTAATTGCATTCAGCTGAAAGTAGCCCTCATGCCAAAGTGACATATTTTGGGGTGGCATATCCTGATCCCCTTCAAAAATCTTTCCAAAACATATACATATATAGAATATAATTTTTTCAAAACACAGGTCATCAATAGGAAGACCAATTAATATATTGCATGCTAATATAGATTAACTACTCACTTCTTCCTTTATATAGATGCCATGTTGGATAGCAGAGAGGACATAGATTCAGTCTTATAAACTTGAGTGGTGTTCTGGAATTTCAGGTAGCTGTGTGACCCTCATCCTGTGTCTTTCCTCCTGAGTTTAGTGTTTCAATCTTAAAATCAGAGCAATATGTTTTCTTCCCAGGAATGCTAATTAAGGCTATATAGTTAATGATTATATCATATAAATGATGAGTAGACAATATGATATATTAATTGATTAGGTCTCAGTTACATGATCCACTACAGCACTGAACCTACTAAAAACCTGAGTAAGAACAATAAGAACAGAAAGCACTATTGTAAGGTTTCAGATACTTCTGAGGCATTTAGGTGTTTACATTTATACTAAATAGCCCTGGAATTTTTTCAGTTTGTTTTGGTATCTATTTTTTAATAATTTTGTATTTCCCCTTTCACTTTTCAAGTATGAGCTTTTTGTTTGTGTGCTGCTTTGGAGGTGCCTGTGGTGGATTCCATTCTTTGTCTCAGGCCTTCACTGGAGGATAGGCATACATGGTCTTGCCATGGCCTCATGCTGGAGAAAGCACTTCCCTAGCCCTTGACTTTCAGCGTAATGCCCTGCTTTGGCCAATTAGTAGATGTTTTGCAAGCATAGGTTTGAAATGTACCTGTGCAGCTCGACATACTCACTTGCACTCCAGCTCTTGCCGTCAAAAGAGAAGGACTCAGCCACCAGTCCAGTGAGAATAAGAGAAACAAGGAGAAAGCCTTTAACCAGCTTGCAGCTTGAAGCCAAACACACTTACGGCAGCTGAACCCAAACCAACAAACAGATGTATCAGTGAAAAACAAATGCTTCATTTTAGAAGTCACTGGATTTAGGGTTCTTATGTAACTTTATTGTGGCAATAGCTAACATGGTGCCCTCAAATCTTTAGATTTTATCTCATTGTATGATCATAAACTTCTCAAAAACAATAAATTCTCACTACCACCAACATGGCAGCCTCTACCAGATTCCCCACAGTACGCCTATCCTAATGCCGTCTTCTTCTTTGATTACTTAATACTGGGAGATCTTTATGTACATACACTCGTCTTAGAATTGTGTGAAAGATAAGGATTAAACAAGTCATGAGAGAATCTAAAGCAGCACTGTTCAGAAGTATGGTACAAACTAAATATGAAATTTTAAATTTTCTGTTAGCCACTCTAAAAGTAAAATGGTTGAAATTATTTTAATAATGTATTTTAAGTCAATTATCCCAAATGTTATTATTTCAACATGTAATCAGTATAAAACTTATAAGGAGATATTTTACATTCCCATACTCGGCCTTCAAAACAGTGTGCACTTTATCCTAGAGCACATTCAGACCAGCCACACTTCAAGTATTCAACAGCCACCTGTGGCAAGTGGCTACCATATTGCACAGCATGGGTCTGAAGGTTTTCATAAAAAGTGAAATGGAGAGACTTATTTGCAGAGCTTTTCTGACAACTACTGCAAACATTCAAAGGCTTTATCTATTTATTTCTTTGTTTATTAGCTTGTTTTTGGATGGTTGGCTGATTTCCCTGTGAAAGATTTAGATCGCATTTGGCAGCATTCTGTGTTCTAACATCAAACTCGCATTCATCTATTACTTTATCCACATTTTAATTTTCACTAATTTCATAGCTTTTCCAAAGAACAATTACCATATTATGGTTGTTCTTATCAGCTTTGTTCAACACTATGTGAAATAAAACGAGATATAAATGATATATAGTTACTTCCTATGCTTTTCTAATACCATTCTTAAAATATTTTCTCTTCCCTCCTCCACCTATCCCAAAAGATAGCTTCCTACAGGCCTTCAGTTTAAATGTCAATTCATTTCTATGAATTTTTTTAGCTTTTCCTTACCCTACCACCCAGACTTTTTCATTTGTTTCTATGTCCTTAAAAAGCTTATAAACTCCTCAGGTACCTCCTTTAATTTTTTTTTATTCAAATATTCTAGCAAGCTCTGGGTTCTCCAGGCAAACGGTGGCTCACTTCTACCTGTATACTGATGGGCTGATGATGAATGACCATCGCCAGAATGTTTGCAATGAGGGAGTTCATGAATATCATCTATTTTCCAGCCATAAAAAATTCTGAATTCAGCTCAAAGCATTATCAGGAAAGCTTGCATTGGCCAAGAGTTCTCCTTCGAGTGTTTTCTTACTTCTAGCTATGCACCCCATGCTGTCAGGGGAGTGGGAAGTCAGTTTCACAGAGTTGCACAATAAAAATTATTTTTAATATTTCATTTTAGTTAAATTTCAGAAGATTCAAAACCTCATTTATTTCAGATTATTTTTAATATTTTCACTCAGAGATTAATATTATGTTTTTATCCCCCTTTTATTTTCTTGATAATGCTTTCTCTGTGCAGCCTGCATTGCTTAAAATTCTAATTAGAGAATAAAAGCATGAGTAAATTACTTTCAGTATGGCTAAGACCAGACTATCTTCCTAATAAATTTCCCTTTGTTAATGAATTTAAAATAATCTCAATAATCATTTTTATTGAAACTGATAACACCATTGGAATTATAATGATTTCATATTTTTACACACAAATGAGAAAATTAATTTTTGATAATGATTTATATTTCCCCCAATTTAGCATACATCTATGAATAATTTTTAACAACTAGGTTCTCCATAGAATATAACCTTATAGCAGAAAATATCTATGCCATGGTAATGTTGTGGGATACATATCTACAGTATAAGACAGCCATTCCAAAGGCTCATAAAATGAAAACCATTTGAGTTTGACAAAAAAAAAAGTCAGGATAAGTTTATCAGAAACCGTATAATACATACCCCCAAAAAATCAGAGTGAATAAGAAAGCAAATGAGGATGCTAGGATTTTTTTAACCTTTTCTTCTTTGGCTTAATTTGCATAGATACTTTCACTGAAAATATGTTTTACTCTTTCTTGCAAGATGATTTTCATTTCTTATTTAGAGTTATTGTACTAGGAAGGAAGAAATTGAGAGTCATCTGGAAATAAAGTGGTACTGAAAGGCCTACAAATTCTTGGTGCATTTTCAAGATTCTGTTTTGCACTTATTAATACATGCCTTTGTTCCTTCCAGTGTTTTCATACACACACAGCAGTCTCCCCTTCTCTGCAGGAGGTGTGTTCTATGATGCCCCGCAGGTGCCTGAAACCATGGATAGTAGCAAATCTTATACACTATGTTTTTTTCTACACATACATACACCTATGATAAAGTTTAACTTGTACCTTAGACATGCTAAGAGACTAACAATAATAACCAATTATTGATATTATTGGACATATTATTGGACATAAAATAGAACATTCATAACAATATACTGCAATAAAAGTTAAGTGATTGACTTGAGGGTCATGATTAAGTAAAACGAGGGTTACTTGGCCAAGCCTGCAGTACTGTGATAGTCTGTCTGAGGGTGGAGTTGTCCACCAAGGAACTAACAGGTGGGGAGTGTCTACGGCATTCTGGGAGGGGCAGAGTGGGAGAGCTCGAGATTTCACTATGCTGCTCAGAACAGTGTGCAACTTAAAACTTACAAATTATTTACTTTGGGAATTTTTTATTGAATATTTTCAGAACACAGCTGACTGAAGATAAAAAAACTGAAGATAATGGAGGACTACTGTGCACATAAATTTTTTAAAGGTGGGATATAAATGAAGATTTTCTGCAGCTTTAGAGAACAGTAATATTATTTCTTGGGGGCAGAAGAGAAAGAGAAAAAGGATTCTTAGAACGAAGAATCAGGATGGCCTTCAAGGAGGAGAGGTAGCACTTACTGTGGTGATAAGCAATTAGATATCCAGAAACAGAGGTAATAAGAAGAGAAGGAAAATACTCTTAGTTTATTGTACAAAAACATCTGTAAAAGAGGAGCTATTTAATAGAAGAAAGTTGTAACTGCATTTATTTATTATTCATATGTCATTCTCTAAAATATTAGAGGCAATTTAAATAAATATATATGAAATTAATAATACAAGAATTATTAGATTCATTTTTTTTTTTTTGGTTTGTTGAGTACCTCACATGTGCCAGGCTAGAAAAATATATATCTCTGCATTCACAGGGTTTACAACCTAGTGTAAGATACAGAAAAATAAATACATTGACAAATAAATCTATAATGCTCTAAGCAAATACATAAAGCAGGAAAAAAAAGAGAAAGAGAGTAACTACTGTATGGGATCAGAACACGCCACTCAAAAATATGCTACTTTTGCATAAAGATTATTTTGAGCTAAAGGCAATAGTCTCTATTGAGCAATGCAGAAGCCTTCCTGAGTTTCCCTTATCTGACTAAAGGCAGAAATCTCTGAGAAATGAGAACCACCATAAATCCTCTCTCCTGAGAAAGGTTTATGACCATGAACAAGACAGAAAGTTGGCACCAGCGCAGAGATGGGTCTGTACAAACAAAGCTCACTAAAATGACCCTTATCTTCCTTTAGTTTCCTCCATATATTTACTTTTCCAATGTTTGTCACCCTTGGAAACCTAAAACCCTTTTCCTGTGTCTCATTACATCTTCACAATTTATTGCTTTGTTAAAAAATAGTATATAAGCTTCTGAGCCTACGTGCTTCTTTGGATCGTCATTTCCTTTCTAAGAACACCCTCATGTCAAGTTAAAAAATTAACATCAAATGAAGTTCACATAGCTTTTCTCCTGTGAATCTGTCTTTCCTCAATCTAATTTGCATGGCCCAGCTGGAGAACTGAGGAGAGTAAAGCAAAAATGTTTTTGCCCCCTACTGTAGGGTAGATACTCTGGTCAAAGAAAGCCTTTCTGAAGGCATTGAACAAAGTGAGGAACTGAACCGACGTTATGGTGTCACATTGGTTGGGCTTCTTATATGGTGGCTTGAGGCTCACAGAATGTTCCCAAGAAGTCCAGGTAGAAGCTGTAAAGATTCTTAAGAACTAGCTTCAGAAGACACAAAAATTTCACTTCCACTTCATTCCAGTGGACAAGTAAGACATAAGGCCAGCCTAGATTGATGAGTCTCCACCTCTCAGTGATAGGGGTAGCAAGAATTTGTTGCCATCATTAATCCTCTGGAGTTGTGCAAAAGTTTCTAATTAGGTTGGCACATCTTTCCCTGAGGAAATGGTCTGTGTCAGGGCTTAGCAAACTATGCCTAAACAAAATACAGCCACCTGGCCTAATCCACATATTGGCTGTTCTTGTAAATAAAGTTATGTTGACAGAAATACCCATTCATTTATATATTGTCTGCGGTCGCTGCTTTCTGCTTTAAGGGCAGAGTTAACTAGCTGCAACAGACTTCATGGCCTGCAAAAATTAAAATGTTTACTATCTGACCCTTTACTGAAAAAGCTCATTAACTCCTAATCTGCAGGAAAGCAATCGTGCCATTTCCCAATCATCATTCCACAAAGATTCTAGCAATTGCATTGTCAATCTTGGCTATAGGTTCCTAGAAAGAGTTAACTATGCTTTGAAAAATTGAACTTAACAGAAGATTTTCAAAATGAAAGCTGATATCCAAGCAGAAAGCATGTGACTCAAAAAGGATTAATATGTTGAAACCCATCACCCAGCAAAACAAAACCAGAACTGGGGGAAACCAGCTCTCTTCACACCACCCAGACAACCAGGCAGCCAATGTACTACCCCTCCTAAAAGGCTTTGTTTTGCCACTTAAAATTACGAAGAAGAAAACTACCTCAAACCTTTAAAAAAGACACCAAGCGTTTCTTCAGCAGACTGAATATTAAACCCACCAGAAAAGCTCAGACTTTCATACTCCTTCTAGCAATATTACAAGAGAGGAAATTTAAGTCCCTTTTAAGGCATACGCCATCTCTGGAACAATGCAACCATTGGCTAAACTAAACCTTAACTATTAAAGGTATTTGACATGCCTCTTTCCCCATCTGATAAATCATCCTCACCCAGATTCAAGAGTATATAGCATGTATCACACCAGTCTCCAAAGTGGAAGTGTCTACTGACCTTGGGGTTCAAGTCAAATGCAGTAGGGCTAAGACTCGCAGTTCAATCGGCCAGATGAGCAGTGTCAGGACTATAGGAAAGTAGAATGAAGTAGAGTCCAACCCTAACTGCTACAGTGTGGATTTTATAAGATGTTTGTAGGATAGAATAGGGCACATGGCCAAAGGAAAGCAACAATATTCTCATGGAACAACTATGCCATTTCTCCAGAGGAAATCATTATTGATGCTGGGAGTCTTCTAATGCACATCTTCTCATTGTTTGAGAGTGAATTTGTGTGTAGGGGGTCTTCACACACAAACTTCATAATGTTGGAACATTGGATGAATGCCACAAGTGACAATCACAGAGCATCTGGTCTCCCCCATTTGCGATAAGCTTCCCTCACTACATCCATTCTTAGCAGCCATCATATAAAAATTAAGAACTAACCCTAAAACAACAAAAATCCAATGAAAATTACTATTAAAAGTATGCAATGGGTATTTTTAAAACTATGCAAAAGATAAGAATATAATTCATATATAAAGAAATGTACTCATAAATTTTAAATCAATTAACATGAACAAAAACAAGTAACAAAACCTTTAAAAACAATATATACCTTAAAGTATAAAATGTAAATATGCACCTAAAACAAGCAAGAAAGTCCTTAAAAACAGTAAATATTTTTAAATGTAAAACATGAATATTAAAGAATAACTAACAAAAATTGAGTGAGTTTGCAATAACATACATAAAATTAAAAGTAAGTTCAAAGTATATATAGGGATTATATAAATTTATAAAAATAAACCTAGATTTCAAAGTAAGAAATTAAGAAGAAATAATGGCTTTGAATTATAAATTAAATGAGCTATTAATACAAGTGATAGAGGGTAAAATGGCAAAATAAAAAAAGGAACTAATATTAATAGGATAAAATATTAGGGACAAAAATGAGAAGGTAACAAATGAATTTTTCAGAAAATGTAGGAAAATACTAGATTCAGGAAACTTGAAAAGTTAGCAAAGTCCTGAAATGGATTAGAAAAAAAAAAAAGCAGGTGAAGGTGAAGGACAATTCAAACATCACGTACTGATCTGTTAATACTACTGCAACCCAGAACTACAATACAAAATTCTTAGCCCTGGCCGGCGCAGCTCAGTGGATGGAGCACGGGCTGTGAACCAAAATGTCGCAGGTTTGATTCCCAGTCAGGGTACATGCCTGGGTTGCAGGCCATGACCCCCAGCAACCACACATTGATGTCTGTCTGTCTGTCTGTCTGTCTGTCTCTCTCTCTCCCTCCCTTCCCTCTCTAAAAATAAATAAATAAAATCTTTCAAAATTCTTTATTAAAAATAAAAAGACACCCTAAAAAGAACATGCTCCTGGAAACACACAAGTTGAGGACTCCTCAATAAAACAGAAACCCCAGCTTGCCCTGTGCAGAAGTCCCCAGGACCTGAGTGGCTGGCAGGAAAACCAGAATTTGATGTCCCTTCCCCCTGCCTGTCAGGTGGTCCAAGGCCTGGCTCCACCCCCTAAGGCTCTCAGTGATGAACAGCTTGACTTGCTAGTGCACACGAACACAGAAAGGCAAACAGTAGGAAATCAGGCCGGAACACCAGGATGAAAAAGACTATAAAAGACTTTAAATGCCACACTAGGTCAGTGTTTTCCAAACCTGGGCATTTGTTTAAAATGCAGGTTTCTTCCTGCAGGTTCTGATTTAGAAATCTGGGCAGGGGAGGGGTGAAGAGAGTAGATGACATCTGTGATTGTTGCCACCAATAACTTTCTTCGAACAGGTTCCAACCCTTTTAACAAGTCTCCCCACCTCCAAGTAATTTTGATATTATCAAAGTTTAGTACATAATTATTTATGATCTGGAGACAACTGAGACTTTTCTTCAATACCCAGGGATCAGATTCTTAAACACAGGTGATAAGAAAACACTCTGAATAGCAGCAGGTCAGAGTTACACAAACCAAGTAAAAGTTGCAGCCAAATAAGAATAACTCTTGAAACCTGTTGCTTTCACATGAAACTTATCTGTTTTAATGTTTTTTGTTACTGCCAAGCACCACCAGATTAAGAGGAAGCCATGAATATATGTGTCACCGGTAGCTTTTAAGTATCAAAGTATCACCAAAATGAACAGTGAAAGTCCTTTCATAGTCATTTTTCTCAGGGATCAAACGTACGCACTTCACACCATGTCTACCTCCTGCAAGACACAGAAAGGACAAAATTTAAGATGATCCAGCCTTTTCCCCTGAACCTCTGTTGAGCACAATGCTATGTAAGTATCACTGGCACATGCAAGAAATGACTGTGTTTGTACAGCACACTGAATAAACTGCAAGGGATTTGAAAGCCTCTGTGTGGATATGATTTTAAAAATGCATTAAATTTTGTTTATATAAAACAACCTGAAAATAGAAATGAAACACAGTTTCGAGTGTAGCATTTGTTGTGGGCAGAGGGTGCGCCATTCCTCCATCCTTCATGGACAGGTTTGTCCCCACAGGAATTAGACAATTCCGGCTGATTTCTCCTTCAGGGATTGCCTTACCTTGTTTAAGAGCACACGTGTCCCTGGGCAGCCCATACCTAATGACCAGTCAAGGCAAGAATCTAAGGAGCAAAGCATATTGGCCAACAGGGAACAACTCTGAGAATCCTTGAGTGTTCCGGAGCTGGGGAAAGGAGGGTGTTGGCTCAGACCTTGAACTCATGGTCTCCTCTGGCCAGTCCTGCTCCTACCTGCTTCTCTCCACTGGGGCTGAGAGATGCCCCTCCCCCAAAACTACATTTCAGTGTCTGTTTCTGCAGAACCAAATCTGTGACAGTGTTCAAAACTGAGTTATATGAAACTTCCAAACAATCTTTTCAAAAGGTTAAGATGCTCAAGTTTGATTTGCTTATTTCACCTTTTTGATTTCACTTCTTTTATCATGATTTTTCCTTGAAATGGCTACTTATAATTTGATCAGACTTTAATAACAAGCTCTTCAAATACTTGTGGACCCCATCCCAGAAAAACTTTGTTCATACATGCATGTAAAATTTTTAAACTGCATTTTACAACCATCCAAAAAAGTGCAATCATTGAAAATAACACAATAAAAAATATTTTTGAAAAGTATCTTTTCCTTTTCTTTCATTGGTATCAGTAGTGTTGAAATAGCTTGTGAAGTATTTTGTATCTGAATCAAATAATTCTCCCCAAATAATTGAAAATAATGATGAAGCTCTTATTTGTAGACTGCACACATATCATTAGAGCTGTCATCGCGTCCTTCAGTTGGGTGTCGGTAAATGCAAACAGCAGCTGCACAGAGGCTAACAGTTATCTGCTGTGAAATCTGAGGTTCAAGACTGCCCCTGATAGCGATGCCCATCACAAGACCCCATCCCTGACCTGCAGTGCCCTCTTTAGGCTCATGGAACATGAGCAAATCCCTTTGGCTGATAGATGATAAAGCCCTTTCTTGGCAGTGGTCAGAGAATCCAAGAATAATAGCAAATGCCCGGTTTTGCCCATAACCCTGGCTACCTGATCTGACTACTGGATCTGTGATCAGATCTCACTCGGGCAGTCCCCTGCAAGCTCCGGATGAGGTGATCATGGCTAAGTTTGCCAGAAGAATATAGGACACCCAATTAAAGTTGAATTTCAGACAAAGAATAATTCTTTTAGAAAAACTTATCCCCCCAAATTATATAGAGCTTATTTATATTAAATATATATATTTGTTTTTTATTTAAAATTCAAATTTAACTGGGTATCATGTGTAATTACTTGCTAAACCCAACAACCCTACTTGAAGTCCTGAAGGCTCTGGTCAGCCCAGGCTCAGCCTAACCTGGGATGAGCTAAGGAGATGGATAGCTCTTTTTAAATACCTATAATTTACCATATTTTGCTGTTTATAATGTGTTCCCATGTATGGTGTGCAACCACATTTTTAGCCCAAACTTTCAAGGAAAAAAATCTTTCAATTTTTTAATTCAAAATTTTATTTATTTATATCTAGAAACAAAAACAATTCTCATATTCCAGGGTATATTTTGTATATGGATATTATTATTGCTTCCTAGAGTTATACTTTTAATGCATAAGCACAAATAAGAGGATTAAAAACATTTATACAGATATGGATTAGTACTACCCATGTATAATGCACATCTTTATTTTCCCTCAAAAATTTGGGCAAAAAATGTGTGCATTACACACGGCAAAATATGGTACTTTCTCTGCATGTCTTTTGGGAAATGCTGTTACTGGATTTAATATTGCCAATTCCTCCAGTTTTTGGAAACACTCCTTTCCCTCCCTGACACATCGTCTTCTATCTTTTAGTTCTAATGTCTGACCAGTCCTTCTCTGGGTTCTATTTCTTCCCACACTGTCTAAACCAGAGGGCAGTAAAGGGTGGAGTGTAAAAGGGTAAATATTTTAGGCTTTAAGGGGCACACAAGGTCTGTCACAGCTGCTGGACTCTGAAGCCTTGTAGTGAAAATTCAGCATGGACAGCATGGACATGAATAAGCACGGCTGTGTTACAGTAAAACTTGATTTATGCCAACAGGCAGTAGGCCTGCTTGGCCCATGTGCTGTAATTTGCCAATCCCTGCTCTGAATGCAGATGCACTCTTCCTGGATGTCCTAAAACACTTGAATTCCTCAATCCCAAGTTTCCCTCAAAAGCATCTCCTGTTCCTCCTTAATGTTTTCTATTTCTGCCAATGGAACTATTATTCCTGGGGCTGACACAACTCAAAACTTACAGAGTTTGGTTTTTCTTGTCCAAAACTTACGCATATTCGCCCAGTTCATAAGTTCTGTGCATTCAAGACATTAATGCCTTATTTGTGTCTGAGAGGCACGGAAGCTTTCTGTACCTGTCACCCAGCCCGTCGCAATCTCATCCAAATGGCTCTAGACACCAGCATCTGCCTTTTCTAACCGAATTTCCCCAATCCTATCAGACTGCCTTTCCTTAGAATGGTTCTGATTTTTCTTCCTCAAAACTTCAAAGCCCTCCCACCCCCCGCAATGCTATAGCATTAAAGTCCAGGTTCTTCAGCCTGACATCAAAGACCCTCTGTGAACCAGCCCATACTTATGATCCATCTGTTTAATATTGTGTACCATTAATGTTACAGAACAAACAAGGGGGGCCTGGGACGATATACTATTATTGAAAAAAAAAAAACAAAACCCAGGTCCGTTATGTCCACTGCCAGAGGAAAGATGTCTCTCAATGCCAGGGATTCGTGAAAAGGAAAGGAAATGTTTATTTAATGCTATACAGACTTAAAGTAGTGACCTAATGTCGTCACCAAAATCCCAAAGTCCCTTAAAACACCCACAAACAGACACAGTCCTTCCTTCCTTCCCCCTTTGCCCAGTCCAGAGTACCGTATCTCAGGAAAGGAAATAGAAGTCCATGGCTCAGGCAGTCCTCTGATTATTCCCAGTTAGTACTCCATCTCAACTGGGAGACCTCCCTGGGTTCCCGGCACCCTCAGCTGAGTCACCGGGATCTCTGCTAAAACCAGGTGGTGGTTCCCCCTTCTAAAGCTGCGGGGGTCCCCACTCTGGCAAAGGCATGTGGTCCTCTCTCCCAGGGCCACAGGAGTCCCCACTCAGGCAAAACCACGTGCTTCTCCCCCTACAAAGCTGTGGGAAGGGGGAGTCCTCACTCTGCCAAAGCTACGTGGTTCTCTCTTCAATGGCTGCCGTGTCTGGGTTTAAATCCCTGCGCCAATCTTCCTCTGCAGCCCCATTTCTGACTCCTCCTACACTTGGGCACACTTGCCCTCAATCTGCTGTCTTCTCCAGCTTTTCTGGTTGCCATCATGGGTCTGGACAGGTGTGACCCCATGTCATGGAGCCAATCTTCTCCAAGCTTCCATGCAGGCACTGTAACTTGGGGGACCTGCTCCACAGTCACATCTTGGGGGGGTCCCTCTCTATCCCCCTGGCCTAGAGCATGGCCATAGCTATTTAACATATCTAAGTGACCAGCCAAAGGCTATAGGTATGTTAAATGACCATGCCATGGATTAGCTGCAAAGCTGCCCTGCATGCTCTTGCTCTGTGTGTCCCTTCCCCCAACTCATACCTGTGGGGGAAGGGGTGGAGACATCTTAAAATCTCCTGGACACCTTGAGTTCTGGACCCCATTTCAAATGCCTATTTGGGGTCCCTCCTCTTGGCTGCACCCTGTAACATTAACAGTAGTTAAAGGGAACTATGTGCAGTTCCTTAGCCACCAACACACGTTCTTATTTTCTTATCTTTTCCATGCTTTGGTTTTCCTCTGCCCTCCCTAGCCCATGGTCACATAATTCATACCCACATTGGAGGGCCCAGCTCAAATGGGTCTTCCCCACAAAGCCATCCCTAACCTTCCAGCTAGAAGAAATATTTTCACATGCAGAACTCCCAACTACACTTAGATTAACCCTCTCTTACAGCTATTATAATTTCCTACCTTGTATTAAACTTAGTTATGCCCTGTCTCCCCTTAAACAATTAGAGACCTGGAAACAGATTTTCTGAATCTTCTTTCTTTTCCTCAAAGCATTCAATTAAAAATCTTCCAACCTTCTTCATTTTAGGTGTTCAATACATACTTGATAAATGAGTAAGAAATGGAAAGTTAGTATTTTGTTTACAAAAAAGACTACATGATTATAAGGGTGTGGGTGGGAGAGAGGGAGAAAGAGAGAAAGACAGAACCTCCAGATCTGTGGCTAATTTTAACTCATTCTTCTTTTTGCCACCTTCCCTTCTTTTCATTGTGGGGGAGGGGAGAAGAGCACAGGATCAACATTACTTTAAATTCTAGTCAGTGACCTTAAGTTCTTTTATACAAAAGCACAACCTCATTTTCTATTGGTGCCAAGGACTGTTGTTTTGTTTTATCTTGCCTATATCTTTCCTTAGGGTTTATTTGCCATATTTTGTTTGCTTTGAAGAATTTATTATTTTTAACATTGTATTAAAAAGGATTAAAACTTTTTGAAATAGCTCTCGTTTATTAATATTTCCCCTGTGCCAGGCACTGTGCTAAGGGGCTTATGTGCTTTATCTCCTGAAATCCTTTCAACAGTTCCTCCGACCATGGTCCCTCCCCCTGTGCAGCCCATATCTTTATCTACTAAGACTGCCTCTCACATTAAAAATAACTATTAACCTGAAAGTAAGGACTCCAGACTATTAGTAAATGTGTGGTTTTATTGCATGTGTATTAAGAAATGGGTAACTCAGGCAGGGTAGTAGTCAGGGTCAGGTCAGTTACTAGAAATCATACCAGTTATTGTAACAGAGAATTTAATATAAAGAATTTTAACTAGGTATAAAGTTGTAACTAGATAACTAAAAAAAGCAAGAACAGAACCCTAAGGTATCAAAGAGGTAGTAACAGAAGGACAGTTACCATCACTGGGGCCTGAGAGAAAGAAAAGGAACAGGTTGAAAGTATCCAAAGACACTTAAAGGAAGGGCCCAGGAAGCTGACACTCAGACTCTGAAAAGAGGAGCCTTAAGTCGTGTTGAAAGAATTGCAAATGAATTCAGCTGTGTCTACAGGAAGGAACTGATGCTACCAGGGAGAAGAAACTTGCTGGGGTGGGGGGCGGGGATGCTCTTAGGAAGAGGAAGCAAACAGGAAAGAGCAAATAAATCCCTTCGCCCTCGTTCTGCCCCTCTAGCGCCCCCTATGGGCAGAGCCTGACAGAGAACCATCTGGCAAAACAAATATTGTTTGCCCAATCCCTGCCCCAGCAGCACAAAGATAGAGTATAGAAGTGTAGGTTTGAAGTGAGAGGCAATAACTTAAGAAATGGCACAGGAAAGATAAATATGAAGAGAAATCTATTAAAGTGTGACACTTGTGAGCTTGAGAATGAAATCCAATAGGGCAAGATAAGCAAAATGGGACAGATCTCCCACCTATTAAAAATAAATTATAAAGACCTCTAGGTAGGGACCTGAAGACAAGTCAAAGAAAAAAAAAAAGCAGATAGATTTCCTGACTTTAAAAATCAAATAACAGCTTTAAAAAAACACCACCAAGACAAATTACCTATGATCTTGAGGACAAAAAAGCAAAAAGCACAATTGTCATAATTGGTAAAGTGCTGTTAATTCAAACCCCAAGGAATGCTAAAATGCCATCATTTCACACTAGAGGTCACCCCCGGTAAGAAAATATAATTGTACCATCCTTTATTGTCCCCCTGTAGCTATTATAATAGTGGAGAGCTGCTCCTTATTGAAAAGAGATTGGATTTTTATGAGACTGACATGCTAAGCAGCTTTCTAGTCTGGTAAAAGACTGCATTAAACAGAATTCACTTTCTTACTTTAGTGAAAAGCAGATATATTGAACAGATAGTGCAGGAGACAGTATCCATTACACACAATCACTGACCTATTTCAGTGATTGAAATAGGTATCAGCTTTAATCAGAGGTAGGTCAGCGCTATGATCAAGAAAGAATACATTGTATATGACATAGAGACTGATATTAGGTATTTTTTTAATTGGGGAAAATACTTCCTCATGTCAACAGAAAGCAGGTATATTACATGAAATAACTACACTAAATATTTTAACAAAGTCATTAATTTGGGAGTTTATTGCATTAAAGGCATTTACAGCTTAGGAAATTAGAATGTCATTATCATTTGATGTCAAATTATGATGATTCAAGGACATCTTACAAAACTGGCATTTGTTAAAACTCCTAATGGTAGGGATTCTCTTTATGTAGAGAATCCCAATTTTTTAAATCATTTGAATACACTATAAATAAGCTGATCATTCTTTAGCAAGACCACTTTTAGCCTATCTCCATGTCCGTACCCCTTTGATATTTGTGCTCCCAGCCTTTACCACCCACTAACTCTCTTCTGTTACTGTTATTGTTCCGTCATTGTTGTTTACTATTCCTTACCAATAGTCTGGCCTTGCTATGTCTTTCATGGAAAACGTCAGCCCCTGACTTTTTTCTTTATATCTTATTCCAGTTGACATTCATGGAGACATCAAAACCCATGTTGTTTAAACTATCCAAAAACCTAACTCCTCAAGTCCTTGGCCCTTTCACTCACTGTGGTCTGTTCTTGTACCCCATTTCAACCACCAATTTACATGTTCATATCATTTCCCTGTTCATCAAATCAGTTCACCAACTTCAAAACGTCTGCTGCCCCTGCTTATTCTTCCAGTGCCCCTATAATGACAGATAGATAATACTGAATTACATTACTATATTGTACTAATGGATATACTCTTATTCTCTTATCCTTTAGCCTCACCAATACATCCAAACCACTGACACTTCACTTTTTCATAATCCTTCACTTGCCATGTTGGTGCTGCCCCTCACGCCCTGTTTAGAAATCCATGGTTTATCATTATAATCACTTATTTGCTACTTACTCTTTTTCCCTACTTTTCCTCTATTAAATCCCAACCTTGGTTAAACCGAATTATTTCCCCATTCTATGATTTTCTCCACAAAGCCAAATGGTACTAGGAAAAAAACATAGAACCTATCAGGTCTATATCTGAGCATCATAACCACAGTTACATGCAAGTAATAACCAGGGAGTCAAAAGGCCTCTCAACAATCAAAATATATTTCCATGATATATTCACTTATTCACCAAAACAGAATTTCAATGTCTTCCCGGTCCTCAAAACCCTAGCATCACTATTCCACCAAAACACATACACATGTCTACTCCCAATGAATGATGTCACCTCATATTTGAGTGAGAAAGTAGAAGAAACTAGAGAGATGCTGCTTCATCTCGCCACCACCAAGTCTGCTGCCCTCCCCGGATCTGTGCCCACGGTCTCCAACTGTCCCTCCATTATGATGGATGATGTGTGCCTTCTACTTCCACTGTCTACCCTTCCACTTGTGCTCTAGACCCCAGCCCCTCTCAGCATCTCATGGAATCCATTCATTTCCTTTCAATCAGTTTCTCCCTCTCTCCTGAATCATTCCCATCAACATATACACATGCCTCATTGTGACCCACTGATTCATTTCCATTGACTCCATACAAGCTCCATTGATCTCAAAAAAGTCTGGAGAATTTTTCTGCTCTTTGTCATGGCAAAAATTCTTGAATGGCTTATTTACAGCCTTGTTGTGCGTGGGTCACCGGCCAGCAGTGACCACGGAACGCTGTGGATGGCTCGCCGAAACACACTCGAGAAAGAACGACACATGCACAGAGACAAACTAGTTTCTGTGGGGAAGTAGGGACGAAATGGCCACCCCCCCTAGTGGGGAGTGCGCTGATTTACCGTCCATACCTGCTTTTATTAGGCTCATTTTGCATAATAATTCAGGTAAAGTACAGTACTCATTAGGGGAAGTAAGGAACTATAGAAAACAAAGAACTCTGCTGGTCTATTGAGTTGGGGTCAAAGAGCTGTAAGACTGAGGAACAAACTAACTTCCTCCTAAGACCCTTCTCATTCAACTGAGAGCATTCTAAACAAAGAAGGTTTCACAGTAATTTACATATTCTTTCTTAGGCCTGATCACCCCATCTGCACTTCTCAGTACCGAGCTGTACCACCCTGTCATTGTTTCAGGCTTAGGTGGAGCAAGGGAACTAAGGCAACCAAGAGATAAGGAGATTTTCTCCCAGACGATGAGAACTCAGGCTATGTCAGAGCCGAGGAGCGAGGGTCCATCACCCCCTTTTGCTGCAGCCCCCCCAAGTCCTTCTTTTGGGGGGCCTCCCAAAGTGATCGTGCCTGGCTTAGGGACGTTCCCCCGTGGGGAATCTTACCCGTCTTTGGCTAACCGACCAAGCTTTTGGGGGTTCAGTTATGAATAAAGCAGCAGAAGCAGCATTCCTGCCAGCAATTGATTCCACTTGTCAAGGTTATTGGGACTCACCACCAAAGTCCACCGTGTTTTCAAATTTATTTGGCACTGATCTTCCTTCATCTCACTCAAATTCTTGGCAATACTGACACTATCGACTACTCAACCCTCCTTAAAATAGACCCTTAATTTTTGTGGCTCCACATTTTCCTTATACACTAATCACTTCTTCTCAGTCTCTTTTTTACCCTCCTCACTTCATTTCAAGCTTAAAAAAATGGAATACTCCGGGGTTCCTCCCAGGCTTCATTGTTCTCCATCTCCAGTATATTCCTCTGTGAGCTTTTATATACATCTATAACTCTAAATACCACCTGGGGAAGACTATCAAATTCATATCTGCATCACTGTCACTGACCTCTTCATTGAGTTCTAATCTCCAAGTTATAATTAATTATAATTCAATGATTGACATTTCCACTTGAATATATAATCATTTTATTAATCATAACATGGCTAAACAGAACCTTGATGTTCTTGGCTTTATTCACAATGTGCACCTTCAGACCACCCCCCCACCACCACCACCACCACCATATTGCTACCAAGCAGCTGGTGCTCAGGTAAAATATTTAACATCATTTTCATTCATCACCTCCCTTCATCCCTCTACCTTTACATGCAATCCCTTAACAAGTTACATCAGATTCAGCTCCAAAATAGATTTTAAATCCATCCACTCATTTTTACATCTCTTGCATCAGATACTTCCAGTTGGCATCATTAGCACCTACATGGTTGCTGTGGGATCCTACCTGACTGTTTTGCTCCCACAAAAATCTGAACTATCTTTTCAAAATACTAATCCTCCCAAGGAACACAACATGGCCCCAAAACATGCGCACACACACACTATAAAAGCCTTTAACACCACTTAGGAAAAGCAATATGACATGACCCAGTTCCACCTTCTGGCCTCAGCACTGACCACTCAGCTAATTATACTCAGACCCAGTAGCTTTGTTTCTAATCCTCAAACTCACCGAACTTTCTCTGCCTCAAAGCCTTTGCCCTTGTTACTGCCCCTGCAGGGAAAACTCGACATCTCTGTGTGGCTGGTTCTTTCCTGTCACAGCTCAAGCTCCATCTTTGCAGAGGCTCCATCAGTCTGTGACATATCAGTCACCCTGCTTTAGTTTCTTCACAGCATTGATCACTCTCTGAAACTCTCCTGCCCATTTTTGCTGTTGGTTACTTGCTTCTTTCATCTGTTAGCTCTCTATAAGGCCAAGAGCTTTGTGTTTCATTTTCACTATATATCCAGAGTCTAGACAGACTATCTAGAACAGAGTAGACACTAAGTAACTACATGCAGAAGGAAAGAAGATGTGGGGAGGGGAGGAAAAAAGAAGGGAAAAAAAGAGAGAAGGAGGAAGTAAATTGGGTTCAATGATTTTTCCATAAAGATAATGATACAATACTTGTATACTTTCTTAAACGTCTATCTTTCCAACTTCCCCAATTAATTTTCATCTCTGTAAGTCGATGTGTAACAAAGTACAGAGCACAGCTTAGCTCAGAGGCATGGCTCTGTTAAATAAAACTAATCTGACAGGATTAGACCACTGGGGTTTGGTCATTCACATTCTGGATGGCTGGAAATGATAATGTGCCAAACCTCCTTGGGTACTCAGTGAACCACACTCTCTACCATCTCCCTACACACTCCAGGCAATTACCCATCTGGTTTGACTGGCTCGCCTGGTTGTATTTGAATGAGGTTTTTCAGCTGAAAGTAAATGGTGTGTGTCTGACCTGAAAGGCAGCCCCTGGCAGTTGTTGCATCCCAGACCTACTTTCATCTGCAGCCACCCTCTCCAGACAGGAGTCAGAATTTTCCCCAAAAGCAAGGGGAAAGTCAGAGACAAAGGAGAGGAAGGGAGGCCCAAGGCAGGAGCCAGAAGATCTGGGTTCTAATCCCTGTCTGTCTCCAGCCCATTCTGTAACTTCATGAAATCCTCATGCTGCTCCAGGTTTGTTTCCCCAGCTGCAAACTGCAGGGTTCATACTAGGTAATCTCTGGGAATTTCTTCCAGCTCTCACATTCCAGACTTAGAAACCACCAAGTGGTAAGCATTTGCTGGGTTGCAAATTCCCCAACCCAACAAGCCAATCTCCAACCTGGGATGAGTGGCGATATTAGTGCCATTTGGGGGTTTTATATTTAACCAGAACCTCATAATTACAAGGTTAGCCTCAGCACACCCCTTTGACATAGATGGGTGACAAACACTAATTACCTTGTGCTGCTGGAGGAGGAAGGAAGGCACAGAATGACTGATCACCCTCTGTTCTCCAGAAGCAGTGGTCTGGCAGAGACTAGAAATTCACAGACTTCTGAGCAGTGGATCTGAGCTCAGGACACTAGGCCACAGGCCTTTGCTGGAGATACTGGTGCTTTGCTTCACTTGCTTTTTATCCTGAAAGAGATGAAAAATACTTATGATTGCATTCCTTTTTTCTGAATGATTCACTGCTGTTAGTGCTAATGCCATTAGCTAAAAGAAAGAAAGTTCTAATTACTTCAACAAACAACCTAAGAAAACTGTGTGGACAGGCAGTGAGGGACAGCATGGACTCTGAAGTAAGAGATGACCATTGTTTTGTGAGCAGATATTTCTCCAGGTATTAAGAAAGCACAAAAGTGATAATGATGTAAAAGACTCAATTCCACTCATAGCTCTGCAACACACACATTCTCTGAGCCTTGGTTTTTTTCATTCATAAAATGTGACTGATAGAACTTTCATTCATAAAATGTGACTGATAGAACCTAAAGGATAGAACATATGTGATGAGATGAGGCAGTTAGTCCCATTGTAGCTCCTCAATTAATTAACACTTTCCCCTCTTTATCATCCTCCCTAAGAAAAGCAAAATAGGGTGCTCCCTACTTACACACTGTATACCCATCTACACCCAAAGCCTCCTGCTGTTCACCATCATTAACGCAAGACCACAGGCTACTAAAGCAGGCAGTTAATTGTGCATGAGGTTAAGGGATCTCTCCTTCCAGCCTCACTAATGACACACTGTATCATAAGGAATGCATAACTAACCCCGTATCTCCACCTATAACCATGGGGCTAACCAAATTGTCCCAGAGAATATTCTGAGCACAATTCAGGAAGGTTCTGTGAAAGGCTTATAAACCATCAGATGTGAAATCTAGGCCAAGTACTATGATTTCTTGTGAGTAGCCTTTAGGTTACATCCAAATACCTGTCTCTACTCCTCTGAATAGTCACTCCAGCTCCCTTACCCAGCTGCTGGTCACTGTCATTCCACCAGCAGGGACATCCGTAGAAGCCAGAGAGCAGAATAAAGAGATACAAAGGAAGGAAGAAAGGAAGCTCACAAATAAGGCAAATTTCTGCTCTCAGCTTGTTTCCTTTTCTTACCTATAAGAGATCAAGAGAGTAACATTTTCCCTCCACAGCTTCTCCCTACATGGTGAAAAACAGGGGACTTCATGACAGATAACAAACAAGAGACAAGTTTACATTGAGGTGGTCTGTGTGTCCTTCTCATGATACAGGAGCCCTGGACTCACAGCTGTGAATCTGCTTTCAGGTCTGCCTCCACTACCAGTGGGCTGTGTGGCGATTTGTAGGAGAGTGAACTTGCTGAGACATAGCTTCCCCACTTCTGTGTAATAAGCATGGTAGGAATGAATGTTCCCAAGATGTTTACTAGCACTAAAGTGCTACGAATCTTAGAATAACACACATAGAAGCGGGTGCTCAGAATCTGCACCTGCCTCACATTTGCAGCATTGGCGACCTAGAGGTCCACAGTCTCATTAATATTTCTGTGGCCTCTGACATGACATTGTTCATTATTTCTTTGAAATAGGAGTTTTTTAATCTCCTGGAGAGAAATATAAATGTATGTAGGAACTATGTGTTCCAACACATCTGTATCATTAACCAGTTTCTCAGGCATTTTAGACTAAAAAAAAAATCTGAAAACTACATTTGGAGAAACTCTGGTTGAGACATGCATACTTCAAGCTATTGGCTGGGAAAAAAGTAAAAGACAGGAAAAGGCACTTTTACTATTTGCTCCATTTATTTGTATTCCTAGATGTTTAACAACAAATATGTAGCTGTCTGCTAATTTGGTAATATATAAAGGAATCAATAACAAAAATGCCATTTACAAGTGATTATTCTCCAACTGCATAGAAAACTTTTTGAAGACACAAATTACTGGGCCCTACTAAGTCAAAACTCTCAGAAGAAAGTATAAATGGCCCAGACACAGGTATATTCACACCAGGCTTGGAAACCACTGTTAGAAAGCAAAGCCTCTGCAGCCACATCTGACAAGCAGGCTAGTTCCTCTCCTCAGTGCCCAGCAGAAGTAATCTCTCCTCTCACTCATGAACATCTGTGATAATCATCACAGAGAGCCGTTTGCTAATGGAGGGAAGAGAAGTTATTTACCTAGTTTGCAAGCCAAGGGAGAGCTTAATTAATGTCAGAGCAGATACGATTTCCTCCCCTTTCCTTGCCCTAGGAATTCACAGGGATGACGAGAGGATTTTTAATTAATGTTTGAAAAGCATTCTGAGATCCCTGGACAAGAGGCACTGGAAAAGGGCACAACACGAGTGGTGTTGTTAGTAATAGCAGTTGTGTTAATAGAAATAATGAGGTTCTCAGAAGTGGTTTTTAGAAAATCTATGGCATCAATCACCAGTGTGTTTCTGTGGCAAGAATTTTTGAAGAGAATGAAGGAAAAGAGAAAAACGATGTAAGAAATATGTTTAAATGCTTTTGCCTATTCTTTTTCTACCAATTAGTACTGGATAATACTTTGAGGTTCTAGCATAATAACTATGAAAAGTTCTTAGACTTTCCAAGGTAAATTAAAATACAACTATTAATTTCTATGTTATCAGTGAAATATTCTGAACATACATAGGAAGGAAAGAACTCAGGGAAAGGGGGAAGGGTTTTCAGGAACTAGAAAGGACCCAGGGGCAAAACCAAGGAGGGGTGGAAGCAAGGGAGGGAGGTGGGGATGGCTGGGGTGGGGGTGGCAGTGGTGGGGGGTAAATGCAGACAACTATAATTGATCAACAATAAAATAATTTTTAAAAAGAAAGAAAAAAAGAACTCAGGGTTGGGAAATAGAATTTCTGAATTTGGGGCTTATTTTTTGCCGTTTACTGACTTACCATTTACTAGTTATTTAACCTGGGGCAAGTTGCATTGTTTCCTTTTTGGTGAAACTTGGAGATATTGAATAATGTTCTGATGACTCACAAAAATTAATGAAGATAAGTAGAAAAGATAAATGTGGAAAAATTTTGTCTATAGGTTGTTATGCAGATATTATTTATGATGATGTTTGTGATGATAATGTTGATAATGATGATGACAATGAGTTGTATAAGAAATATGGCAGGCATTGTGCTAACCAGCATGGCTCAGTGGGTTGGGCATTGTACCACAAAGTGAAAGGTCACTGGTTTGATACCCAGTCAGGGCATACGCCTGGATTTTAGGCTAGGTTCCCAGTTGGGGGTGTACAAGGGGCATCTGTCTTTCTCTTCATTTCTTTCTCCTTTTCTTCCCCTCGCTCTAAAAATAAATAAATAAAATCTTAGAAGAGAAGAGAAGGAAGGAAGGAAGGAAGGAAGGAAGGAAGGAAGGAAGGAAGGAAGGAAGGAAGGAAGGGGAAATAAATGTACATTATTTATGGTGGATTTTTTAAATGTAATTTCTATTTTATGAAGTGAAATTATTCTTTAAGGCTTAGAATTTTTAAAAAAAGCTTTAGAAAGTTTAGAAAATTAAAGAGTCCTTTAAGGCTTACAATGAAAAGCAGCCAGCCCTGTCCATCCCTTCTACCCAGTCCTTGTTCCTGGGATGCTTCTTCGGTTGTTTCTTTTGATGCTTATCTCTATGTTGCCAATTAATATGCTTATACTCTTAAATCTTGTTTTGTACAAATTTTAGGCATTGTTTATTTCTTATTGTAAAAGACATTAATTATGTTATACTACACCTCCAATGACTCCCCCTCCTTTCTGCACATATGATTAGTTTTACTTTTACTAAAATTAATACTTACTATTTACATTTTTATTGCTGCATATTGTTTATTGCTGGACCAACTAGTATACATTTTAATACATTTTAATACATTTCCTTTCTTATACAACTCTTTGCTTTTCTTAGAGTTTTTAGTTGCCTAGTGTTTATTTAATTTTCTTAGATGTCTATCTACTTCACACTGGTTCTTTCCATATATTTGTGCACAGCTATTAACCTCTTATTAATTAGATGGTAGCTCCACACCATCAAGTGTATCAGATCATATAGCATTTTCCCCTAGATACTTTCTTCCTATAAAACCATGTCTTCCTACTGTAATTGAACAATACTATGTCAGAGATTATGAAAATAGTAATAAATACTTGGGCCTATGGGCCACCAGTACTGTGAATATAAGGCATATGTGGATTTGATGCATCAGCTTATATGCATTTTGTTCCAGGATTCACAGAACTGAAGACATATAAATGGCCAACAAGTAGATGAAAAGATGTTCAACAGCACTAATCATCAGGAAAGTAAAAATCAAAACCAAGAGATATCACCTCATATCTGTTAGAATAGCTTTTATTAAAAAGACAAGAGAGCCCTGGCTGGCGTAGCTCAGTGGATTGAGCATGGGCTGCGAATCAAAGTGTTGCAGGTTCGATTCCCAGGCAGGGTACATGCCTGGGTTACAGGCCATAACCCCCAGCAACCACACATTGATGTCTCTCTCTCTCTCTCTCTCTCTCTCGATATATATCCCTCCCTTCCCTCTCTAAAAATAAATAAATAAAATCTAAAAAAAAAAAGACAAGAGAGAGCAAATGCTGGAATAAATGGAGGAAAATGAAAACCCTGATGCACTGTTGGTGAGGATGCAAGTTGGTAGAGCCACTGTGGAAAACAGGGTGGAAGTTCCTCAAAAAATTAGAAATAGAACTACAACATGATATAGCAATCCTACTTCCAATATATTCCCAAAGGGGAAAAAAATCACAGTCTCCTAGAGACATCTGTATTCCTGTGTTCAGTGCAGTTTATTCATTATAGCCATAGATCACAATGTCTCATGCAACATTATTCACAAGACACAGAAACAACCTAAGTGTCCATCAATGGATAAATGGAGTTTAAAGTCAACCGTACAATAGAAAGAAATCCTGCCATTTGCTACAACATGGGTGGACTCTGACGGTATTCTGCTAAGTAAAATAAGTCAGAGTAAGACAAATACTATATGAATCCTAAAAAGCTAAATTCATAAAACCAGAGAATAAGCGAAGAAAAACAGAGCATGGTTACTATAGGTTGACTGTTAGGGAAAATGGGGAGCTGTTGGTCAAAGTCTCATAGACTTCAAGTTATGAGAAAAAAATTCTGGAGGATCTAATGTAAGGAATGGTAATTGTAATTAACAACACTATATTGTTAGTTAACAATTGTTAGTTACTAAGAGAATAGGTCTTAAATGTTCTCACAACAAAAGAAAATGGAAGCACATGAGTTTATGGATGTTTTAACTAACCTTATTGTGGTAATCATTTCATGATATATACATGTATCAAATTATCAGTTGTTATACTTTAAACTTATATGATCCTATATGTCCATTATATCTCAATAAAACTGGGAAATTTTTCATTACAAAGTTATAGTAATCAAGACAATGTGGTACTCACATAAGGAGACATATTTTATAATATACTGTCTCTCTACGTGTGTGTGTGTGTGTGTGTGTATCAATGTAATAGAATTGAGAGTTCAGAACCAATTCCTTACATTGTAGTCAATTGACTTTTGGCAACATTCCCAGGACAATTCAGTGGTGGGGTTTGAGAAGAATAGTGCTGAAATAACTGAATATCCACATGCAAAAGAATAAAGTTCTCATATAATATGAAAATATTAACTTAAAATGAATGATAGATCTAACTGTAAGATCTAAAACTATAAAACTGATAAACAAAATCCTCAGAGTATGTCTCTTTAATCTTTGATTTGGCAATTTTTTTTTTAGATATAACACCAAAAGCACAAGTAACAAAAGAAAAACAGACAAATTGTACTTTAACAAAAATAAAATCTTTTATGCTTCAAAGTACACTATCAAGAGAGTGAAAAGACAATCCACAATAAAAGAGAAAATATTTACAAATCTTGTAGCTGATAAGTCTCTCATATGTAGAATATATAAAGAAATCTTACAAATCAACCATTAAAAGACAACTCAAACAAAGGAAGATATACCTTCAAGGAATGCTCAACATCATTAATGATCATGGAAATGTAAATCAAAACCACAAGCTACAGCTTTATATCCACTATAATTGTTAAAATAAAAAAGACAAACAATAACAAGTGCCATCAGTGATGTAGACTAAGAAACTAGAATCTTCATATGTTGTTGCTTGTGGAATTATAAAATGATGCAACCACTTTGGAAAAGAGTTTGGCAGTTCTCCAAAAAGTTAAACACAGTGTTGCCATGTGACCCAGCAATTCTATTCCCAGACACATACCTAAGAGATCTGAAAACTTATATCCTCACAAAAAAACTGCACACAAATATTAATAGTAATATTATTCATAATAACCAAATGGTGAAAACCCTGATGCCATCAACTGATGAACAGATAAACAAAATAAATTATATTCACACTATATAATATTATTCAGCCATTAAAAAGGAATGACATGATATATGCTATTAATATTTCAATGATGAACATTTGTCACATTATGCTGGGTTAAAGAAGTGAATCACAAAAAACCATATAATGTATGATTCTATTTTTACTAAAAGCCCAGAGTAGGCAAATCTGTAGAGAGAGAAAGCAGACTAGCAATTGCTAGTATCTGGGGGAAGAAGGAAATGAGGAGTTACTAATGGGGTTTCTTTTGGGGTTGATGAAAATGTTGTAGAATTAGATAGTGGTGAGAGTTGCACAGCTCTGTGAACTAAGGACCAGTCAATTGTACACTTAAGACTCTTACATCGCTTATCATATGCTATGACATATGTCAAAATCTATTCAGAGATTATGGGGAGATAGCAACATGCTGTGTCAGTAAATGTATAAAATAATTACTCTGTCATAAAAATTAGTTTCTTAAAAACACATAAATTTCCATTATCCCTTTGCAACAGCATGGATGGATCTGGAGAACATTATGCTAAGTGAAATAAGCCAGTCAGAGAAAGACAAATACCATATGATTTCACTCACATGTGGAATCTAATGAACAAACTGAACTTACAAGCAAAACAGAGGCAGACTCATAGATGGAAAACAGATGACAGCTAGTGGTAGGGGGATGGGGTTGGGGTGGAGGGATAGAGCAAAAAGGAAAAAGGACTCATGGACATTGACAACAGTGTGGTGATTGCTGGGGGAGGGGCATTTAAGGGGAATAAATGGTAATGGAAAAAATATAACAAAGATTATACATTTAAAAAATAAAATAATAAACCCCTGAAATATTATCATAATAAACATCTTTTTAACATAAAACACCATTGATGCTGAATAAGTTTGTCTTATTAAATTATAATTTCTTTCATCTCTACTATCTAGATCTCTTCAGGAGACATTTTTAGAAAAAATTTTCATCTTTCGCTTCTCCTTGTTGATTGTTTAAGTATATGCATGTGTGCAAGTGGGTTTACTGTCATAGAACAAAAAAGGAGAGAGAAATTCACTTTACAGTGCCATCTATTTACCTGAAACTTAATATTTTCACCATTTTCAGGTATTTACTGAAATAAATTTGAGGCTTTGTTTTGGGATTGGATGGAAATATCACTGAGTTTTAAAACAAAATGCAATTCTTAGACACAAAGCTCAGGGATTATTATTCTCTAAATGATTCTAAATCAGAAAATAACCATGCTAATGTACAGTCTGTGTCTAGGTAGTTTCTTGCAGGTATAATACATTCTAACTAACACTTTCATCAATAAGTCCTTTTAATCTTGATTATTGTTTGAATTCTAAAACCAAATCTAAGCATATGAACGCTAACTCAAAAACCTCAGTAATGAGTTTAGACTGAATACTACATACTGACAGATAAAAGAAAAAATCAGATGGAAATCTGAGGCACTTTCACCACTGTAACCACTATTTTTCTTTTTCTCATTTTAAAATTTTTATTGTATTTTTCCCATTACCATTTATCCTCCTTATACTCCTTCCCCACTGCAGTCACCACATTGTTATCCATGTCCACGAGTCTTTGTCCTTTTTGCTCAGTCCCTCCACACTTTACTCTCCCCCCTCAACTTAGCTGTCATCCTCCTCTCCATCTATCAGTCTGTCTCTATATCCACTATTCTTAACACTAAATTATAAAGGGGAAACAAACTTTATCATTGAAAGCAAAAAGGAGAAATATAACTTATGATCATCAAGTGGTTATTATGCTCAAATGTTAGCCCACTGAATGGTGTCCAATGTACATTGAGAATCCTGAGGGTTTGAGCTCCTTTAGCTCTTCAAAACAGTGACATCATCTTGCAAGAGGCAGAAGGAAATCTCACCCATGGAATTATAGTCTTTATTTAATATCCTAAAGCTAACTCAATATTACTGTGATCATTTTGTTGTAGCTACTAGCAATAACTTGCATTTTTACCATACTATGTTAAAAGCACTTAAAAATTTATCTCATTTTACCATCATAGTCATCATCTAAAGTCAAAAGAGATTAAGTATTAGTGTCATTTTCAAGATAAATAACTGAATTGTCATTTTAACTTCTCGGCTTTGCAACCTAGTTTTCACGGGCTTCTATTATCTTTGCCTGAACTATTTCTTTGTAAAATATCACAAGCAAGTTTGGAACATAAAACAGTAACTTGGCATACACAATTTAACCTCTTCCTTAATAAGCATTACCATATTTTTCAGACTACCTCCTTAGAAAAATGTATAATGCTTTTTATAACTATTGTTTTTATAATAACAATGAAGAATGCAAAAAAACTTTTAGTTCAGTTTATGTATACCACGCATTGCCATGAAGACTCAACACCTGACTCTTAAGAAGTTCAAAAGAAAAAAGTCAGCCACCAACTACTAAAAGAATTGTCTTCAACTTGTGTTTAAGCTTGTCTCTTAGATAATACTTTTTTTGTGAGGTCTTCTACACCAAAGATTATTAGTGCATTTGTGAAAATGGGTATAGGATGTGACAAAATGTGATTGATGTCATTTAATATCTTTATTAAGAAATTATTCTAAAAAATGGGGAGCATGAGAATAGGAGGGTACTATTTCAAGTCTCCTTTTAAGGTAAGTTTTGCTAATGGGCCAGATAAACATTATTATGCAAAGCATGTTTTTGCATTTATTAGTATTCAGTAAATAATTATTATTGATCTCTAACCATGTGTCAGATTTATTCTTGGCACTAGGGATATAGCATTAAACAAGAAATAGAAGGCCTCTGCCTTCAAGGAGCTCACATTACAGTAGATAGAAATAGAAAATAAGCAAATAAAAAAATTAAAAATATTGGAGCATGGAAGACAGAACCAAAATAGAGCAATGGACAAGAATAACTGAGTAGATATTTTTTGATTAGATGGTCAAGGAAGGCATCTGCTGAAGGTGATATTTAAGCTGGTATTTAAATGACTTGAAGAAACAAATTGAGCAAAGATGTGGAAAGAACACCACAGTGTTTAAGATGGAATGAATTTGTAGCTTTTCTAGAAATAGTCTTTTGGTTTCTTTTTTTGAGTTAATTTCCCATCATCTTTTTATTTGTAAACTAAGCCTTTGTTTAAAACAATCTGTGGCAAAGTTGTATAATTTTCTTTGGAATATAAAAGATGGATATGTATGTGAGTTTAAAAAATCTGGAAAGAGCCTGACTTGGTGAAAAACAAAAAGAATCCCATAATAGCTAAATGATAGTGGTTACCCAATAACATTGAAAAGCTAAGCGGGAGCCAGATTCAATGGGATCTGGTAAACCAGAATAAGAGTTTATTTGTTTGCTAAGGGGAAAGATTTAGCACAGAAGGAGAAACTGATGATGATGGATAGAGGGACATCATAACTCAACAATATGATACTAGCTTTCACTTGCCACTCATTTTATGCACTGTTTTGGAGGTGACTTAATGGGGTACAAGTGTACTGATCACTCTATAGAAATAATTGTGAAGACTTCCAGTAAAGATAGCTCCATTAGTTGTGACATTGATGCAAACTCTCTCTGCCAAACATTGAGCAATAATACCTAAAGATAAAAATAGAAATGCAAAAAAAGTTATAGACATCTCAAAATAAAGATAAACATCTCTTGAAGGGGACAGGGAAAAATACAACGTGGTCAGCTGGGCTGAAGCCATAAGCTGTAGACCTCGAAGTCTGTGAAAGATGGTGACAGCCTACAGAGAAAAAGACAGCAACTAGGCTTATTACTTATAGCAAGAGGCTTTGATGGAGTATCTCCTTTGGGAATAAAGAACTGGAAATATATTCCCCCATTTGTTTAGAGCAGCGGTTCTCCACTGGAGGGGTTTTTGTCCCCCAGGGGTTATTTGGCAACGTCAGGAAACATTTTAGTTGTCAGAACTGGGAATGTCAAGATTCTACTCCCATCTTGTGCATAAGGCTAGAGATCCTGTAAAACATTCTACAATGTGTGCAATGTGTGCACACACATGCACAGCTCCCACAACAAAATGTCAAACGTGCCAATGTGTAAGTAGTGCACTATAGAGTATTCAGTCTCAACAGTGAGAAACCTTGTATTTGTATTACTATTAATTTAAGTATTCAATCTTATATACTATTCTTGTATTTACGTAAAGCCTGGACACATCAGAAAATACAGGCAAATTCTCTCAACCAAAAACTAAGCCAAGCTGCCCATTGGCTCAGCAATTCAATCTGTCAATACCCCAATATTGCTTAGAAGCAGGAACCACAAAATGAATAATGAGATGTGCTTATGGGTTACAGTCCTGAAATGCAATTACTAAACACATAGGAAGTGAAGAGTGGAAATAGAGGAGTGTGAAAAAAATATTCAAAATGAGTCTTTTTTTTTAAGATTTTATTTATTTATTTTTAGAGAGGGAAGGGAGGGAGGGAGAAGGGAGAGAGAGAGAGAGAGAGAGAGAGAGAGAGAGAGAGAGAAACATCAATGTGCGGTTGCTGGGGGTTATGGCCTGCAACCCAGGAATGTACCCTGGCTGGGAATCGAACCTGGGACACTTTGGTTCCCAGCCCGTGCTCAATCCACTGAGCTACACCAGCCAGGGCTCAAAATGAGTCTTTTAATCAAAATTCCAAAACATGTAAAGAAATATTAAGAAAACTAGACAACAAAACCAATAATTAGAACATAAATGCACTTGAAATATAATTAATCTTAGGGAAAAATATGATACAGATGAAAATAAGTATACTTATAATAATAGGAAATATAAAATATAAATACCATCAAAAAGAAATAATGAAAGACAAGAAAAAGTTGAAATACAACAAAAAATCATCGAATGGAATTCATAATAGACTGAAGACAAGGAGAACTGGAATAGAAAATTGTGGAATTTATTTAGAGTACATCAAAAGGAAATAAAAAGTAATAGTTATGAAAAATCACTTAGGAAACATAAAGGATAATTTTCATGTTATAATATACATTACATAAGAATTTCAGAAGAAGAAGAAGAAAAGGGAAATGGTTAAAATTCAATATTTATAAAGAAGAGCTGAGAATTTTCCAAGATAACAGAAAGACACAAATCCTCTAATCAAATGTATTCCAAATTCCAAGCAAGATAAATAAATATGAAAGTATTCTTGGATATATTATAACAAAACTGGAAAACATCTAGAAAGAATATAAAATCTTAAAAATTAACAGAGAAGTCAGTGTACCAATCAAAATAGGCAAATTCATCATATGGGATAGCCAGTGAAAATAGAATATTTCAAATATTGTTTGAAACCCCTATCAGTTTAGAATTTTGTCCAGCTATACTATCTTTCAAGAGTGGAAGTGAAATAAAGACATATAGACTTTTTTATGCAGAAAAGACTGTGAGAGCTTATCTGCCATAGACTGTCTCTAAAATGAATACTAAATGATATTTTTCAGTAAAAGGAAACATAAATACTAGAAGTTCCCTGGGTCCCAGTATGATTTTAAAGTGAATGTAGAAATTATATTTTTTTAGATAAAAGACCTCACTCCCACATATTCATTCTCTGCATAATAAGTGAGATACCTTCAAATTTGGTAAAAGACCTTAGTCTCTCCCATATGCAAATTTTCTGTAAATATAATCAAAGATGAGTATTAATCAGAAAGGTATTATCATAGGATCTTCCCAGAAATATTATAAGACAAAGATAACAAAACCAGGAACAAAGTGGGGTAAAACAAATGAAAAACACTGAATTATTATGATCATGTATTTTTTACTTTTCAGTTTTAAAATTACAAATCTAGAGTGCAAAAAATATCTATAAGAGGTTGAAGAAACTATGGCAAAACAACAAAAAGTGAAAATTTGAAATTGCAAACATCAAAAAAGAAGTAGGTAAAGAAAACAAAATAAGAACAAGCCATTTGGAAGTAGCAATAATGGTATATGAGTGGAAAAATCATTCAAATAAAATTGAAAGCCCAGAATTGGACCTAAGTAAAATCTAAGATATCATAAATGTAGTTTTTTTCAATAAGAAAAAGATCATTCAATAAAGTGTTTTGAGATAACTTGGTTACCTACCTGGATTCCTACCTTGCACTTAAACAAAAAAATAAATTTCAGGTAAATCAGACACTCAAACATCAATTTTATATAGAAGTACAATATTAAATTATGGGATGAACTTTAATTCTATATCATTTTGGAAGAAGGACTTTCTGGGTAAGATACAAAGCTCAGAAGCCGCTAGAAGCATTGATTAATAAATATAACTAAATCAAAGTGTTTTCAATTGTCTGCTTGGCAAAAAAAAAATCATGAATTATATTGAAAAGTAACTATAGGCTGAGAGAAATATTTGATACTCATTTCATAAAGTGTTCATTTCTAGTTTCCTTTCACCTTGAGTGCCTTCAATTTCTGAAAATGGTTAGTGATGCAATGGAAAAATATACAAATAAATCTAAACATATAAGACACAAAACATAAAAATAGTTCTTAAATATGCTAAGTGTGCAGAGAAACAATAGTGATGGGAAGGAAACTGGGACTCAAAGCAATGGTGTGGACCAGAAGGAAGAAAGAAACATCCAACCAGAAAAGAATGAAGAAATGAGAATTCAAAAAAATGAGAAGAGGCTTAGGAACCTCCAGGACATCTTTAAACATTCAGGCATTCTAATTATAGGGGTGCCAGAAAAAGAAGAGGAAGAGCAACAAGTGGAAAAGTTATTTGAACAAATAATAAAGGAAAGCTAACCCCAATATGGTGAGGGAAATAGACTTCCAAGAAGTCCAGGAAGCTCAGAATCCCAAAGAAGTTGGACCCAAGGAGGAACACACCAAGGCACATCATAATTAAATTAACCAAGATGAAAGATAAGGAGAGAATCTTAAAAGCAGCCAGAGAAAAGGAGACAGTTACCTACAAAGGAGTCCCCATAAGACTATCAGCTGATTCTCAAAAGAAACCTTGCAGGCAAGAAGGGCCTTGAAAAAAGTATTCCAAGTCATGAAAGGCAAGGACCTACATCCAAGATTGCTCTATCCAGCAAAGCTTTCATTTAGAATGGAAGGGAAGATAAAGTGCTTCTCAGAGAAGATCAAGTTCAAGGAGTTCATCATCACCAGGCCTTTATTATATGAAATGTTAAAGAGATTCATCTAAAGCCCTGGCTGGCGTAGCTCAGTGGATTGAGCGCGGGCTGTGAACCAAAGTGTCGCAGGTTCGATTCCCAGTCAGGGTACATGCCTGGGTTGCAGGCCATGACCCCCAGCAACCGCACATTGATGTTTCTCTCTCTCTCTCTCCCTCTCTTCCCCCCTCTCTAAAAATAAATAAATAAAATCTTTTTAAAAAAGGGATTTATCTAAGAAAAAGAAGATAAAAAAATATGAACAGTAAAATGACAGCAAGCTCACAGTTATTAGCAACCACACCTAAAACAAAAACAAAAACAAACTAAGCAAACAACTAGAACAGGAACAGACCCACAGAAATGGAGATCACATGGAGGGTTAGCAACAGGGGAGTAGGAGGGGGAGAGAAGGGGGGAAAGGTACTGAGAATACGTAGCATAGATGGTAGGTAGAAAATAGAAAGAGGGAGGGTAAGAATAGTATGGGAAATGTAGAAGCCAAAGAACTTATGTGTAGGGCCCATGGACATGAACTAAAAGGAGAGAATGTGAGTGGGAGGGGGTGTGCAGGGTGGAGGGGAGTAAAGGGGGGAAAATGGGACCACTGTAATAGCATAATCAATAAAACATATTTTTAAAAAAATAATTCTTAAGTAAATAAAAAAATTCTCAACTCCACTGAAAAAGGTCATGGACTCTTGTCACTCCAAAATACGGTGTTTTGGCATAATGATTATTTTATGCTGAAGACTGTTCAGAAGCACTAGATACCAGAAGAATTTTCTGCCCTCTCCCCATCTGCCTAGAGGCAAAGCTCAAGGTTTCTGTGAAAAAGGTGTCCTCCTGTACCAGAAAAAGGAGAACACTCTTGTCAGCAGAAACCAGGAATCAGTCACTGAGGTGAGTCTGCACAGATAGACCTTACCAGAATACCTCTTATCTTCCAGCTCGTTTCCCCCAGATATTTTTTCTAGTCACTTTGTTGCAATACATGGGCCTTCGAAGCCCCAAAGTCATTTCTTGTGTCTAGTCACCTCTCCAGTTTGTTGTTCTTTGTTAAATTGGTACATAAGCTTCCAAATCAACTTCTTCAGCTTTTCATTTCTTTTCTGTGAAGCCCTAGCCACATAAGAATATTAACATCTCTAAAAGTTGTATGTGTTTTCTCCTGTTAATCTGTTATTTGTCCATTTAATTTGTAGGCCCCAGCTACTAAAGCTGAGAATAGAGGAAAGCTTTTTTCCCCACGACACCACTCACACCAAAAAAAAATTTTTTTTAACATTTTTCCTAATATATACCAAGATTTTTTTTAAAACTTTGATACACTGAAATAGTGAAAAATTGGAAGCAAGTAGGCCCTTGCTTTGCTTCCAATGAAAAGTTGGTATGAATAACTTCAATAAAAAAAGCTAGGCCATCTCTCTTAATATTAAAAATGTTAATATTAATTTTTCTACCAATGCTGCTCCTAGAAATAAACATGTCCATGTTGAAATTAATCATTTATAAGGATTTTCACTGAAATATTGTTTGTAATAGGAAAATGTTTACTAGGGAGCAAACTACATAAATAATGTGAAATCTCATACAATGGGAAAGGATGCAGTCATTTTTTAAAGTTAGTAATCTCAAAACTGACTGATAAAGAGTGAATCTTAGCATACATTTTAAGTGAAAAATGTTAAGTTCCCATGTAAGAAAAAAGAAATATATACAAGGATTGGCAAATGTAGGTTTACAGTTGTTCATATGGAAAAAGATGTGCAGTTTATGATTATTATAATAGCTTTATTAATTCAAAAGAATGTCACAATGACACAGTATACTTGAGTACAATCTTGTAAGTGCTCAAATACAAATAAATAATACAATAATTAATAAACAATCATACAAAAATAAACAATGTTTTGTGTACTCACAATTGTACACCTACATTTGCCCACACATATACACTGGGTTGGCCAAAACATCCCTTTAGTTTTTCCCCAAAAATAAAAGACATTTTTCATTGTCTTCAATAACTTTATTGATTTGGATATTTTGAGTATGTCAGCTATCTTCCACTCTTGGCTTCTTGTGGGTAGAGGCCAGGGGTGCTGCTAAACGTCTTCCAATGCATAACATAGCCCCACAGCAAATAATTATTTGGCCAAAATGTCAATAGTATCAAGAAACTTTGCAAATCACTTTTGACACATTTGATCCGTCACAGCACCTTCTCCATACACTGTACAAATCTTTTTTGTGTGCTTCAGTTGCATTTTTACCTTTGTTGAACTAATAAAGCATAATATGCTGAAAATGTTGCATATTTTCTTCCATCTTCAATATTAAAATATTGGCACAAAAACTCACTAATTTTGATAAGTTTTTAAAAAATATACACTGATATGACAACTGGTACAATACAATCTAACAAAATTGTTTTGAATAAAGTTAAAGATAACTAAGCCCTATGAGAGCCATTGTGCAGAAAAAACTACATGAATTTCTTGGCCAACCCAACATGTACAGGCACAGCATATCCCTGGAAGGGCCCACTAGAGCCAGTGTAAAAATGGTTGCTGTCACTGAAGACACTGAGTACCTGGCAAATATCAGAGGATATTTTGAATTTTTAATCATATTCATCAATTCCCTATTCAGAAAATAAAATTTAGAACAGATCATATGTGCAATTTGTATTATAAATCTTTATGGGGTGTTTTTGAAATGCATTTTGTCATGGAGCCATATTTTAGTGAATATATAGTAGAAATAGTCACCTGTTGTCAATGTCTTCTTTATTAAAAAGATCTTTCCCTCCTTTTGCATTCATCATGTGGTGTGTGCTATGGCAGCACTTAGAAAGTAGGACTTGTATTGTGCTCACCTAGACTCATGTCTGCTCCACCCCTTTTCAATCATAAGAGCCTTGGGGTCATTCTTAGTGCCGTATTCATCTCTGTATTACCAGCATTCATCACAGTGGCAACACACAGGAATTTGTTGAAGTGACACATCCCTTCCTCTCATATTTTACATTGGAAGAACACTCCTGGGAGGGGCACAGGGGTGCTGCAGACAGCAACATATGGCACAGGCCAGTTAAGCATGGGCTGCCCATCCACCCAGAAGAACTCTGCCTGTCCTGTTCCCTTGGTTACCCTAACTGGTCACTTGACTATTCAGCTGTCCTTATTATTGTAATCCTTCAGATGGCCATCTGCTCTGCTCACGTGGGAGAGCTAGCCCCTGGGACAAGCACTCAGCTGCCCTGCATCCTCAAATCAGGTCAATTACACCACTGCTCCTTAATTGTTCATGACGGGTTGGCTATTGTGTATGAACCCATCAGTAATTTCCAGTTCATTGTGACTAAAGATTCTGGGCTAATGAAGGTTCCAACCTGTCCCCCAGGGTCCCTGGCACCACTCAGCTTGTACATGCTGCACAGCAGGCTGGGTTCCATTTCATACCCTATCAGCTGCTGAACTTCAAGCAAAACTGTGCATTAAAATAAAACCATACCACAAAGGATATGACAAGAAGAAGTGCCATGTAAAGACAATGATTCATTGTCAATGACAAGAAAGAGGGAGAGCATAATCCTGACAATAGCCCTAATCGGTCCTCTGAGCAGCAGCCTGCATCCCTGAGCACAGGTTGTTAGTGTTGTTGTTTCATCTGAGGAATGACCAGTCCCACAGGTGACCGACACGAATGACTCACTGGGCCAGGTTAGGGGCTTTTGAAAATTTTCAGGAAAGTGAAATTATCTTTCCAACCTTTCTCATTTGAGAAACTTTAGTGATCATTTTTCATTCTGCCCTGGAATAAATAAGTAACCTTCCTAAAAACTTACTAGCTACACTGTGAACAGCTGAGTTCCTTTTGTCTGATTGTAAACAAAGAAAAAATTGATGGAAATGTCTTGGGTGGCACATTTGAAAGGCTGTATTTGTAAAAAAATAACAATAATAAAAATTAAAAATAAAATAAAATAAAAAGAAGAAAAAGAAAGAAAGGAAGGAAAAAAACACCTCTTCCTACCTTGAGTGATACTAAGAAATTTAACTTTAAAGCTTTCCAATTTCTTTCACTTACTGCCCCCCAGAACATTATATATAAAATCAGAATTTACTGCCTATTGGAATAAATAAAAACTTTCAATGTCAAGGATTCATTGACACCATATCTGGTAAAGTTGCTAACACAGAATACAGAGTGGATGTCCTGTCAACTTCTCAGTTTTCAGACAACTGTACTTGGAGTTCAGAGTCACATAGATGCTGCTTCCAACATGGTATCACACTAAGCTAAAAAGCCAGTTTGGGGCTGTCAATTCACAATAATGTAGCTATTTTAAATCCTACATTATTTCTTGGATTCAAGGACTTTTCTAACTAAAAGGGAACTGCAAGCCCATATTGTCCAAAACCATGCCTTTAAAACTTTAGATAATCTAAACAGGCTATATGTGTTTCCAAGTCACATAGCTAAATAGTGCTGATTACCAATCTAGCACCAAAGTCTCCTTTCTCCTGGAGGAGCATTTGAGTAAAAAATCCACCCCCAACACACACAGAGTTCTCTAGTATTTCCATTACCAAATGAAATTGTGCCAGTTGGACTAAAATAACCCAAATTAGTTACTTCTTTTTTTCTGAATGCCACTTGGAAACTATATTAGAATGTGATACTTTGGAAAATATTTCATTCAAATAAATTTCAAATTTCATTAAAACCTACTTCCCAGTTCTTCACATAAAAAATGCAATCTAGAGTTAAAATATGTTTTGCAAAAAATCAGATGACAAGTATAGAATTATTCGCTTAAAAAAACTAAATGTCTCTTAGAGGTGACATTTAAATTACATTTAAATTATTCTCTGAAGAAATTAGGTTAATATATCCTGATGGATCTTCAGAAGGAAGAGCCCACAACCTTTCCTGGAGACCTATTTTTATCATACTGTAATGTAGAGAACTCTGAACTAGAAGTCAAAATATTGAGTTCTAAACAAAGCAATGGTTGCTCCTTACTGGAGGTATGTATGACCCAGAACAAAGAACCTCTCCAACCTACATTTGTAAATGAAGGCAAGTTCTTCTTACCCTGTCTCACTGATTTCTATGATCACATGACCTTTATTCCTTAATTTTATTTTTTGTGATGCTTTTAGCACTTTTACCCAGAGAGTAGACACATCCCCAAAAAGCAAATAGATAAAGTTATAAGTTATGACACTAAAGGAATGTGTCACGTATTGTTTTGTTTTGTAAAACAAAAAATTATCCCAGTAGTTATTATCAAAACAAGGATTCTCTCCTTTTAAGCGATTATCTTAAGAAACTATATGGCCTCACATTAGTTTATATGTCACACACAAACTTTACTTAATTACCTTAGAACCTCCGTCCATTTTTTTAATAGTAGTGATATTGAGTATATTACTCAATTTATTTGTGAGATTGGCCATAGTAACTTAATATTGGTCCTCCAAATCAGAATACCATCAAAGGATGAAGGTGTGGCATCACTGGAGATGTATCAAATAATAGCCTAGCATTCGAGTAATAATATGCTTTAAAAATCAGTTGCATGGAATAAAAGAGAGAGCCTAGGAACAAACCCTTGCATATGAAGGGGTTTAGAATGTACCACCCCAAAATGTGTTGCTTTGACATATTGATTATTGTGAGCTTAAAGGCCCTTGAAAAAGTAACCACAGCTATTGGAAGGGCTCTCTGACCTCCCTCTTTCTACCTAAAAGCAGATCATGGAATTTCCCATAAGAAAGGTGCTCTCTCTATATCTGTAATAGAAGAATGCCCTTCCCACCTGAGACTGGAAGTCATCGCTGAAATGAACCTGTACAAACAAACCTACTAAAATAATCTTTGTCTTCCACTAATTTACCCCTTATATTTCCTAGTCACTGTCTCATAATTTGCTGCCCCTAGCCCAAGATGCTTTGTCTTGTCACACCCTCACAATTTATTGCTTTTTTACTTTAAAAAGTACATTAGCTTTTAGGCCTAACAGCTTCTTTGGGTCTTCATTTTCCTTTTGAAGACTCCTATGTACACACAAAAATATTAAATAAAACTGGTATAATTTTCTCCATTTTGCTTATGTCAGTGTAATTCTTAGGCACAGCCACAGAACCCAATCAGGTAGAATAAAGTTTTTTCTCCCCTACATTTATGATCAAGTGATGTTTAACTAAGATACCAAAACCATTCAATGGGAGAGAGGACAATCTTTCAGGAAATAGTACTGGGGAAACTGGGTATCCACAGGCAAAGAATAAAATTAAAACTTTTCTCACATCATATACAAAATTTAACTGAAAATGGATCAAAGACTTACATGTAAGAGCAAAACCCACAAAACTCTTAGAGGAAAAAATAGAGCAAAAGCTCACAACAATGAATTTAGCAATGACTTCTCAGGTATGATACAAAAAGCACAGGAAACACAAGAAAAAAAATAGGTAAATTGGACTTAACCAACATTAAAATCACCTGTGCATCAGAAGACACTATCAAGAGAGTTGAAAGGTAACCCGCAAATGGGAGAAAATATTTGCCAATCATATATTTGATAAGGGATTATATCAAGATCATATAAAGAACTACAACACACTCACAAAAAGAACCATCTGATTTTAAAAATTGGCAAAGGATTTGAAGAGATATTTCTCTACAGAAGATATATAAAAAGTCAATAAATACATGAAAAGATGCATAATATCACCAATCACTAGGGAAATGAAAATCAAAACTACAATGAGATACTACTTTATGCCAATTAAAATGGCTATTGTCAAAGAAAACTAAAATAACAAGTGTTAGTGAGGATGTAGAGGAATTGAAACCATTGTGTATTTCTATTGGAAATGTAAAATGGTGTGGCCACTATAGAAAACAGTATGTTGGTTCCTAAAAATATTATAGAATTACCCTAGGTCCAACAATTTCACTTCTGAATATATACCCAAAAGTATTGAAACCAGGAATCCAAACAGATATTTATACAAAAATATTCACAATAACCAAAGAGCAGAAATAATACAACTGTTCATCAACAGATGGATAAACAAAATGTGGTATATACATACAATGGAATATCACTCAGCATTGAAAAGGAATTAAATTCTGACATGCTGCAATATGGATGTACCTTGAAGACATTATGCTAAGCGAAATAAGCCAGACATAAAAAGGAGAAATATTTCATGATTCCACTTACACAAGATACATAGGATAGCCAAACTCATAAAGACAGAAAGTAGAATGGTGGTTACCAGGGATTGAAAAGAGGGGGAAATGGGGAATTGTTGTTTGAAGGGTGCAGAGTTTCCATTTGGGACGACGAAAAAGTTCTACAGACGGATAGTGGTGATGATTATACAGCAATGCAAATGTACTTAATGTTACAGAATTGTACACTTAAAATGGTTAAAATGGCAAATCTTATGTCTATTTTTACCACCAAAAAAAAAAAAACCGGTGGTGTGACTTTGAGGTACATGTCAACTATGGAGGAGGCTCAGATCACCCTTCAAGACAGAACTTGCTATTCAGCTGCATAAGTGCAGGTGATTGAAAACCTTCAGCTGTTAGTGCCTTCATTCAGGATGCACCTCAGCTTCAAACTGAGACCACACTGTCCCCAGAAAAACTCCAGCCAATGACTAAGTAAGTAGGGCTATCAGGCCTGACAAATATATCCCTTGACTCAAATGTTTTAAATATGTTCCCAGAAGTATATAGCAGTACTATTGAAAGCAAGTTTATCTAAAAGTATATTTGTTAGAGCATTATCTATAATAGAAAAAAAATTTAAAAAACAAAAATGTCCAAAAATAGGAGACTGGTTAAATCAAATATAATATATCTAAATATATCTAAAAGTATATTTGTTAGAGCATTATCTATAATAGGAAAAAAATTTTAAAAAACAAAAATGTCCAAAAATAGGAGACTGGTTAAATCAACTATAATATCTATACAAAGTATTACCAAACTATCATGAAAAATTAAGTTTTAGTAGCATTAATAATGATGAGGAAGTTTTTCACTTTCTATTGTTTAACAAAAATGTCATCTTACAAATTGGATTATCCCATTCTTAATTTTTGAACATATATATATATATACATATATATACATGCATAATCATAAAAGCCATGAAGATTTACATGAAAATAGCAATAATTGTCATATTTTAGAATGATTATGTGTAAACTTTTTCTTCTACTATAAATTGCATTACAGTATCCACAGATGATACTTTCCAATACCTGTGGATATACCTGAAACTACAGAGTAAAGTTTAACTTATAAATTAGGCTCAGTAAGAGGTTAACAACAGTAACTCATAGTAAAATAGGATAATTATAATAATATACTGTAATAAAAGTTGTGTGAATGTGGTCTCTTGCTCTCTCAAAATATTGTGCTGTACTCACTTTTTCACATAAAGGAAGCGCTTTATGGCTTTTCTTTGGCGTATCTGAATTACCAGCATCACTACTCCTGTGCTTTGGGACTATTATTTAGTAAAATAAGAGTGACTTGTACACAAGCACTGTGATCCTGTGACAGTAGATCTGATGACCAAGATGGCTACTATGTATCAGGCAGGGCACGTATACAACACGAAGACCCCAGACAAAGGGATGATTCACATCTTGCACAACATTTCATCACACTACTCAGAACAGTGTGCAATATAAAGCTTAAGAATTGTTGCCCTGGCTGGCTAGCTGGCTAAGGTGGTTGGAGCATCATCCCATATGCCAAAATGTTGCAGGTTAGACCCCCAGTCAGGGCACATTCTTGGGTTATGTGTTTGATCCCTAATTGGGCGCATACGAGAAGCAACCAATCAATGTTTCTCTCTCACATTAATGTCTCTGTCTTTGTCTCTGTCTGTCTCTCTCTCTCTCTTTTCCTCTTTAAAATCAGTGAATGTATCCTTGGGTGAAGAGAAAGGAAGGGAAGGAGAGAGGGAGGGAGGGGAAAGGCAAAAGAAAGAGAAGGGAAGGGAAAGGTAAAGAATTTGTTTGATTCACTGAGCCGCTCCATCTAAGTATTTTGATTTTGTAACTGCCAACTTTGCAAAGATTTTCTATTATGTGTCGAGCACTGTCAATGCTTGGATCCATGGGGAGAAAGACCTGGCTGTATAAGATGCTGACCCTCACCATAGGGAAACATTCTCTAGTGGAAATGACTGATCTTTACAAAACTAAGTGTGGTGCCTGTACTCAGTGCTCTAATAAAAGTATAAACTAAGATCAGACAGCTAAAACATAATCTAATTCCTTTTTTGCTTCCATGTAAGTTCTGATTGGGGCAAATACATGTTTTTCAAGGACAACCATCTGTATAGTATAGATTCACTAGCAATAGGAAAGTACAGACAGAATGCAAAAGATTCAATGTTGTTAGTACTTCACATGAACAATGTCATTCACTGTACTTAAAGACAGCACTATCAGTCCCATTTTTGTTGTTGAGTGGTTCTGGTTTTCTCCTAAGTCATCTCTATCTTCTTAGTGCAAACGGTTGTAATAGTTCAAGATTTTCCCATTAACCGTGAGAAATGGTCACCAGCCATGTCTGTCTTTCTCAGCCTCTCTGCCCTGTTCCACATCAGCTAGCACCAGGTCCCAATCCAAACCAACCTTGGGGGTTTTGCTTCACGAGTTACGTGGGCAGAGTTAATGAAGCTATCACTTGCTCTTGTCTGCAAACAAGGAATGATGGATGGCTATCCACTAAATATATTAAACTTCCTTAGCAGGTAAGAGAAAAAAAGAGATTTCTTCATTTCTTCATTCACTTCCAGCAATATAGGAAGATATTTCTCTTTTCATGCTAGTCACCAACACAACTAACAAGTTCTAGTCAAGAGCCATGTGCAAGAAATTTATTTAACACAGTGCTTCCATTCATTCATTCTACAAACATTTAATGAGTACACATTAATTGGCAAAGCTCTGTGCTATAAGCTGGAGATCCAAAATAAATAAAGTATAGTGCTGATACTTTGGAGCTTATGATATTGTAGGAGAAAAAGACATTAAAACAAATCATTGAATAAAGTATTATATGTTCTAATAAACATAATATACAGAGTAACAATTATAAACACTTTCTATTGAGAGCTTGCTATATAATTACCCTGATAAATACCTCATATGCACTACAATCAGTCAGTCCTTACAACAAGCATCCCCATGCAATAGGGATAGTTTCCCGACCCCATGTGAAACAATTCTAGGACATTTTTCTGCTTATGTGCTAAAAATACTAGGACCAAGTAAGACGAAGTACTTTTGTTCCATGAAATATTTGCTCCTGCAAGATCAGACTGTGAACTAATTAAAACACCTTAATTATGAAGACTAAACTTACTCATCAGAGCTTGCTTTAAGATTTTTGTCTTGTGATATACACCAATCGAAAGCAATTTTATCATAGACACTGCCCAGCCCCGGCCAATTCTGTGCCTTGAAAGACCCACCTTAAAATCACAAAGCTTGAGCCCTAAAACACTACATATACCTTACCTTCATTTATTCATTTTGTGATACTACTAAAAGTTGTCAAATTGGCCTTCTCCCTTACTTCAGAAGACCTAATGAGCTTAGCTTTGCCTGATCAATGGGTTTTTCTGGGCTCTGTTGACACGTTTGTATCAGGATTTATGTGATTAACCTAAACCTTATATTTCTATCCATCCTCCCATTTATAGTGGATTAAAAGAAATGATATTTTATTGGGAAGTGTGTGAAGGAAGGTCACGGTGGAGGTGTTATTTGAGCCTAGTTTTAAAAGACCAACTATTTAAATATTTTTCAAGAGAGGAAACCTTATTTGTGTGCAAACAGACAGAGACATGAATTTGTAAGATAGACAAAAATAACTTAAAATCACAGAAAATGGCTTGGACCAAGAGTACCTATGAGGCAGTCTGCCAGGTGAGAAAGCTAGAAATCTAGGTGGGGCCAGATCACAAAGGGTCCTGCTGTCCTCCCAAGAGTTTTAATTTGATCTTAGAGGCAATGGAAAAACACAAAATGATTTTTTAACCAGGGAGTGATGTAATCAGTGTATTTTCATAAAGTTTATTCTGGGTGCAGGGTGGAAAACTGATCTGGAAGGCATACAACTAGAAACAAGGAGACTCTTTAGGAAGCTGCTTTGATAGCCTAGGAAAGATTCTGGTGACCTGGATGATGTCAGCAGCAGAGGGGCAAAGAAGATGGGACATAGGAAAGAAACAAAGCCACAGGACTTGATTGTTAATGAGGTGCTGTTAGTAAGGGGAAAAGAAGAGTTTAGGTGATACCAGGTTTCCAACTTAAGTTAAAGGATACAAAGTCATGCCATTTCCAAGATGAAAATTTTGAGGATTAAATCTTTTTTGGAAAAGTAAAACAGATACATTCAGGTTTAGACATATTTTTAGACATATTGAGTCATAAGTATCTATGGAATATCTGGATAGGAAGTTGGTTAATGCTGGGATCTCTGAGAGACCCAATAAATAGCACCCTTTCTTCCCTGCGTAAATGAAGAAATAAGTAGTAGAGCAAAACTGATGAGAGAAATACCAACTTTTCTACCAACAGAGACCAAGAAAAAAGATACTGTCTTAGGTTTGTTATCCAAATGGGCCTGCTAATAGGACCACGGAAATAGGTAGATAGACCAGCCCTGCCACTGGCCTTGGGACCCATGAGTTAGGCAAAGAAGCTGAGAAAGGACAGTCACAAGTAAGTTAAAGCAGCCAAAAGAAAGTGGTACCACAAATGCCAGAGCAGGGAAGAATCCAGAAGGAAGGATGATGCAATGTTAAATACTGTGTAGGTCAAGCAAGATGAGGCCTGGAAAAGTACAATGGAACTGGACATTTGGGATGTGGCAATCTGAGCACAGGAGACTAAGGATTGAAAAGTCAGGTAATCTTGTAATCTATAAGGCCATGGAGGTATTGAACAACCATGGGTCTCACTCAGGGGAGCTATAGTAGAATATATGGAATAATATAGTAGAATATATAGTAGAGTATAGGCAAGAGTCTTGGCTAATTCTTATATCCTTCTTCATATATATTACATCCTTCCAAGATAGAAAAGCTGGAACAAACTTATAACCAGCTCTCCTTATTTAGTGGGTAAAATCAGATGATTTAAAGTTTGGTACTAAGCTACTTCTAAAGTCCTAAGAATTTATGAGTGTAATAGCAAATGAACAATACTAGAGAGCAAAAGCCCCCAGAAGTGCTGTTGAAGACGACAAAACTATGGGACCTCTTTGGAAGAAGATGCAATTTAGGGAAGGCACTTATAATGACCATAACTTTGCTCTAAGATAAGTGCCTTCTCCTTCCTGCTTCAGAAAAATGTCTTTAGCCTGACATGCAAGTATCATCCTGATGGGACTCTGGTCTACTTGCCTCCTAACTCCCTTCATCTATCCTATTTTCTATACCGCAAGTCTCCAAACTATGGTCAGGGGGCCAAAATGAACTTCCACTCATTTTTGTGAATAAAGTTTTATCGGGAACACAGCCACATTCATTCACTTAGGTATTGACTATGAGTGTCTCCAACACAGATCATATAATTCACAAAGCCCAAATATTTGCTGTCTGGCCCTTTATAGAAAAAGTTTGCTGACCCATGTGGTCTAGCCTATTTTTCCTCATACATGTACTTTGATTTCCTCCTTCTTATCTTTGCTTAATCTACTCTCACTTTGTGGAATACTCTTCAAATGCTGTATATCCTTTAGGAGCTAGCTTTTTATAATGCAATTTCTTCCATCGATCAATTAAGACCAGTTCCCTGACGTTTCTCCCTGCAAGGCTTTGTTGCTGTTTCTGAATTCGCATAATATCTAAAGTGTGTGGCACCCATTGAAGGATCAATCAGTAATTGTTGAAAGAATAGAGGAAGAAGTCTATTTTAATGTGTTCTCCATTCTTTTGTTTTAATTATGTACACATCTCTAGCACTTCTGTCTTGAGGTAAATCAGTCTCATACTTCTCAAACCATTAAACACTGTATGATGTGATGGGTGTTTATTGAAGGAAGGGCTCAGAAGCTCGAAAACAGGTAAAGCATGAATTAGTCAGTGGAAAGAATTTTTTAGGAGATCCCACCATTCTAAATATTGAATGCTTGTCCAAAATAAACACAGATTCTAAAATCTATGCAGGGCCCTCACATCGTTAGCTTTTATATGGATTTCTGCAATGGAAACATTGCCTGCTCTTCGTTCTGCTCCCTGGTATTTGATACAGCTTAGCAGGAATCATGTGACAGAGAAATGAGAATTAATGAGAATACTTGGGAGCTTGAGACTCTCAAGTGAGCTGAAGAGTCCAGGGAGATATGAAATATGTCATATCCTCATGGGTCATGAATCTAAAAACAAAACCCAGCTACCTTTGGTTTGGATTGAGCAAAGCCTAAAAATAAAAAAGCAGGACTTGATTTTTTTTAATTTTTCAGTGTAAAAGATACAAAAGATAACATGTACCTTTTTAACTATTCTTAAGTATACAGTTTAGTGGCACTGAATACATTTGCATTGTTATACAACTGTTAATACCATCCGTCTCCAGAACTCTTTCATTTTCCCAGACTGAACTATTTAATTTCAACACTCGATTTGCACATTTGGAATCTGGATTTTCTCAGATATTGTCATGGGACAGTCTGTGGCCTCATCAGTTCATTAACTCAAGTCACTCAGTAACTCTCCCCAAGTATAAATCAAACATACAGAATATGATCTAGCTGGTTGTTTAGAAAGAATTCAAGACAATGAAATTTTAGGAGAAATCATTATTCAGTGTGCTAAGGCTCTAAGGAGATTCAAAGGGTACACAGTCTCCATCATTCCTTAATGGCTAGGATTGGGGTTGTTTGGTGTTTTAATTATTAAACAGAATTAACAAGAAATACATTTCATGCAAGCAGCAACAACTACTCCCCAAATCATTCCCAGTGCCAAGCTATACTCATTTCCTGTTAACAGATATTCCCATGTGTCAAAAACACAGTCCCAATAGAGGATTCTGTATCTTCCAACCCAGTATTTCCAGAAACACAATCTTCTTGGCTAACATGGCAATCGCCGCAGGGTGTCCCACAAGGGGGCCACTCTTCACCTTGTAACGTCTAACCGCTGGAGTGTTTGTGTGGCGAAGATTGATTTACAAACCAAGGTGTCTGGTCCCGAGGGCCACTCGCCTCGCTCTAGCCTTCAAGAATCGTATTTCACAGTCCCGGATAACTCACTTGGGTAAACAATCAAATTGAGCATCAGAATTGCCCAGGAAGCAGAAGGTTTGGCAGCCATAGAGCTGGGATGCCGGCTCTGAGGGTTTAAGGCAGGGCAGATGTATCTGGACATAGCACTGACCCTAGCCAGGTTTCTTGACTGACAAGTGCTTGGTTTCTGGCTCCTTGTTTACATCATCGGACAACTCTGGTCATTAATCACTCTCTAGGTTCCAGTCTTCAATCCAGAAAGACCGTGTTTATTAAACAGAAGGCCAAATTCTGGAAGGAGCTGGTTAGAAAAATGTTCAATAGTTTTCCAGTACTAGGGGTCTGTAGGTAGAGCTTGGGCAATTTAAATGGACCAAGGGGAGTGGATTGGCTTCCACAAAGCCCTTGCTCCCCTCAGCCCTGGAGCTGGGCCTGGTGCAGGGCTGCTTCAGACTGGAACAGTGCACCTCTGAAAAGTGGCTGCTGGAAGTCAAGCTGAGGAAGTGCTGCAGGGTGCTATGAGGGCTGCCAGGGAGGAAGCCTGATCTGATGCCATTGCAGGTTCTAAGTCCTCTTCAATCAAAACAGTGTCTTAATATGTCCAAATGACTAAAGGAAATGTAGGTGATGCAAGCAAACTTTACTTAATACTTCATGAAGTGAGCAGTTTCCACTATCAAACATCTAGAGAACTACAAAACGGGGCAGAGCACAGGAAGCTTTTATAAGATAAAGAAAGAATAAGAGGAAGGAAGAGAAAAACAGAAAATGAATAAGGAATGTGGAAGTAAGTATAGAGCCCAGGGCTGGCTGCGCATTCCAGGACGAGCTGACTGGCTGTACTGAGCTTCCGGCCAATGGGAGCATTTACAGGGACAGGAAAGTTAACTAAGCTGGTTTGCTACTGTGGCACCCAGGGCAGGAGTGGCTCCATCTTGAGTCTAGAAAATTATTTCAGCTTATATAAATATACGTATTTTGTGGATAAAATACATATTTTATATTTGGAGGAATCCACATAAGTTTTCATCATTTTAAACAATTCTACTATAAAAAAAACAAATAACAACCTCTGATAAGGAGAATAGAGACTTCTAGTGCAAAAGACCCAGCAAATTCATTTACTCTGAGTGAAAGCCAGGGATTAGAACCCATGCCCTCCTAACTTCCCACATACTGCTTTCTCTCAGCCCAGCTCCTGCTGCACAGTGTGCTCTTTTAACTTCAGAATGTAGGGTGGCTAAGCCATTTACAATGTTCTGGTCTCAATTGTCATTCATTGTGAACAGCAGGAGAAAATGAAACCTTTGCAAGAAGCAGAAACGATCTGCTGTGGACATCCTAGAAATCAATGGCACACCCAGAACAACCACAAACAAGCTTGCCTCAGAACCCACGGTTCTCTGCCCTGAATTCACTTTCACCTGCCTGTGAGCCCTGCACTGTCTTCCCAATTCTTCAAGATGTACAGGGTGAGCAGGGAAATTCTGACACCAGGAGTTTTCCAAAATTATCCCCACACCTGTACCCCAAGGAGCTCTGGGATTTCAATACCTTCCCAGCTACTGTATTCTTAAACACAAACTTGTTTTTCTTTCTTTCATATAATTGAAAGGCTAGGACCTTGAGACTGGGGCTACCTTCCCCTTTAGATGTTCCTACTGAAGTCCTGAATAAAGTGTGGGTGTTTCCTAAATAATCAGTATTCAATGCCATGGTCAGTTACTGAGAACAAGGAGGAGATGTTTCATAGGAAGATTGTCCTGTTCTTTCAGAGAAGGAAAGAACTTCACATAGAGGGGTCCCCAGGTCCTTTTCACTACATAATTTCTCACAAGTCCAAGCACTATTTTTTCTGCTTACATTTAAGAGAATGCATTGATTTAACCAACAATAGGAGGGAAAATGTGTCATCCGGAATACTCTTTCTCCCATTCAAGTAAAGATGGAAGGATTCAAAGCACCACCACCCAAAGAAACAGTGAAGACAGTCTAATTCTTTGATTTTTACAGTCAGGTAGGCTTGAGAGTTTCCTAGTGATTACCCAGAGATTCTTTTTTAAAAAAATATTTTTAGTTATTTATTTTTAGAGAGAAGGGAAGAGAGGGAGAAAGCAAGGGAGGGAAACATTGATGTGCAAGAGAAACATGGATCAGTTGCTTCTCACAAGTTTATATCCCAGGACCTGGCCCGCAACCTAGGCATGTACCCTGACCAGGAATCAAACAAGCAACTTTTCAGTCCACAGGCCAGTGTTTACTCCACTGAGCAACACCAGCCAGGGCAAGATTACCCAGAAATTTAAGTTGTTTATGATAGAACCCATTTCCTGTTTGTGGATCTTGCCACCACACCTCATGACAAGAGCAGGATGACACACTCTCGCAGTTTGCCTGGGACTATCTCAGATGATGTATGATGTCCCAGTGTAGCTACCAATAGCACTTCTGTCACTCTCCAAGGTGTTCCAATGAAGACAATAAATGACAGGGTCACACCTCCTAAGGATGTCTGTCCACTGGGTTTCCAACAAAGATAGATAAAGCCAGGAGGAGGAAGTTAGAAGTGTACAGGGCATTAGCCCTTGGATGGAGCACTCAGAAAACTGGACTTTCTTCAGTATTTGTAGTTCCTGATTCTTTAAGATATTCAAGGTGACATCAGAATTTCCCCAAAAGTATCCCCACACCTGAGCCCATACCTCATGTTGATGTGCATGTTCATCAAACTCACAGAGACATCCATGATCCAAAACTGGCGAACAATCACTCATCCAGTTTATGACCCCAGTCCCTGGGCAAACATCCCAGAGACAATCAGCCGGGTGGCCCCCCTTCTCTTCTCAATGCACCAAACCATTCCCATGAAACCCCAACCTTTCCAAACGAGCCTGCTTCTTGTTTTATTTTTTGTATTAACTCCCTAGGGCCTCACACTTCGGCAAGATTCTGTTAGGTTTGTCATGTTTCAGATGTGTAATGATTAAGAATCTTAGAAGGCAAGGGAGTGGGAGGGAAAGACAAAGCAGAAGAGATGTTGGGAGGGGAAACAGGAGGAGGAGCAATTGGGGAGGAGGAACAGAATGAGAAGGAGGAGGTAGTATTAACAACAGGACCACAGGGACAATCAGCCATGGGAATGATTTCAGTTTAAGCAACAAAGACTGTTTTGTTTCCCGAACTCTCAACTGAGCAGCATTTGGCTGCAACAGAAGAAAGGGATCCCTGGGGAAAGTTGGAGGCTGGGTATTCAGCTGACTCCCTCCTCACCACAGGCTGTCATCTTGTCAGGAGCTCATAAACCAGGCAAAGCGGGGTTCAGTCCCTGCCAGGGTGGAACCACCAAGGGAGACCCGAGATACTGCAGGTGTTTGGGGCGATGCTGAGGGAGTCTCTCTCTTCCTTCTGAACCTCTCCCTGGGAGATCCACCCCCCTGGAGATGCTGCCTTTTCTCAGAGAGACATGAAATAAGGCTCAGACCACTTGGGATATTAAAAATCCCAAGGCAACTTGCAGAGGCAAGAAAGTAGTAAGAGGAGATGGGCTTTTAACTGCAGGACGCTCCCTGCTGGCTCTCTTCTGAGGTGGAGCACACCCATGTTCTTCTCTCACCTGCCTTCCTTCAAAATGAAAAACCACTCACTTAAGAAATGGGTACACAGTTTCCCACTGGAAGGATTGCTGTGAGGACCTGGGACAACACAAAAACGGAGCATTCTCACCATGTCTGACACTCGGTGGCACTGAATGGCAGCTCTCATTAGTGTTCTGCATTGATTCTTTAAAAGAGCTGGCTTTTTCAAAAAGAGGCAAATGACTTCCTAGAAACAAGGAGTATTACCAGCCAGCCTGTTTTAAAAACTAGGTGCACTCGTTCGGGTGACTGAAGGAACAGTATGCCCCGGTCTGGCTGAGAGCACTTTCTAGCACACCCCATTCCCAAAATTAGCATGTCCAAACTTAAAAAATAATCTCTACAGAAGTTGCAAAATGGCCATATGGTACTGGCCTTTCACCCACAAACCAATGGCAGTGAGGTAAGGAAGGGCACATGATGAACAGCCCAGGTGCAGGCCTACAAGGAGAAAAATGAGCGTCTCATCAATGTAAACAGGCAGATTTTCCTGAAAGAAACTCAGGCAGTAGGGCGACAGGGCTACCTGCCTTACACTGGAGAAGTCTGGGCCACGTGAGGCTGGCAACCTCTGCTAGAAATCAGGGGAAGCATCGAACACTTCCACTTCCCCTCTCATCCTCCCACCTTCTCTCTTACTCAGTGTGGAGACCCAGTGCGTTTGCACCCCAAAACTGAGCTGACACTGCACATGGCCTCCCTGAAACCCTGCTTTGCTTTTGGCTGGTAGAACAGATTCTCAGCAACCCTCTCCAGAGCACCATTTGTTACTGCTCTGAACAGGCTGGGACTTGCTTTCAAAAGGTAGCTGGGCCTGGGGACCATGTTTCACTTCTTGACACCATTAATTGGGTTATGAGTCAGAGCTGTAATGAAGACAAGTTTTGGTGTCTCCTGCAACTGTCCTGGGAAATGCACACGCACAGGCCCAAAAGCCTCAGAGGGAGGGAGAGACAGACAGATTTGCTTTGCTTATCAGGCCCACATGGTCACCAGATAAATGGTCAGTGCCAAGGGACTCCTCTGTAGACAGACCTACAGTTTTTCTGCTGTTCCTGGAGAACTTAGATGTCAGTTCCTCACCCAGAGTGGCTCATTAGTAACAGGCGAAAGTGGGAGGATGTAGAAGTGGATTCAGAACAAGCTACAGTGGGAGGCTTAAAGGAGGGAATATTTTGAGAGCCCATGATGGTGAATGCGAAGCAAGAGCTTGTCTTCCATGCAGAACCAGGCCATTGCATATTCAGACACGAGGCCAGCTCCCTCTGTGGGGCAGCAAGGAGAGCAAGCGCTCCCAGCAGTCTATATCAAGGAGCAAACCTCAGAAGGTTTGGTTCAAAAGAAACAGCATAGGCTTATCAATCTTGCAAGAGCCATCATGCATGTTGTCCTGAATCTGTTCCATTAGGCTGCATAAAACATGCAGGCTGGTAAGTCCTTTGCCACAACTAATTTAAAAGTTCAATTATATTTATAGGATTGCTGGCCTCTATAATACCTCCATGCAACTCTATCACACTTCATTTCATTACCCTGCCATTTGGGTTATATGTTTGCAGCCCCAGCTGCAATCATGCTCGGATTTTAAATTCCTCTGGTCTGTTGTATTGTTTACAACTAGCAGGAGGCTCATGCATGGTCGTTGGGAGAGGATGCGTTATGACATCATCTAGGGAAGTTACGATGCACACCATCTATAAAGTCTCCCTGAAGTCCACTGCCCCAGGACAATTTCATAAATCCCAGCATTTTACAAACCCACTATAGAAAGACACATGGTCAGATAAAGATGATTGTTCTGAAACAAGAACTTGGGCACCTCTTCTGGTGGGTAGAAGGAAACATTGTATGATGCTGTCCTGGGAAGTTGAGAAAGCTGGAGTCGGAGGCAAGGTAGGTCAGTGAACCAGGCCAGAATACTGCCCCATGGAGTTTGGGATGCATGGAGGGAGTCAGGGTTTGTGTGTTTGAAGCCATAACTTAGAGGTTCATTCTGTGTGCTGTGGAGTCAGATTGCCTGGTTCCAATTCAGGCCCATTTTTCATGTCTTTGGGCAAGTTTGATAATGACTCCCTACTCCTCTTTCTCTTTTGTAAAAGGGAGAGAATAAAAGTGCTGTCCTCAGAGGACACTTGGCAGGGTTAAAGGGGCTAATATATGTGATGTGCATAAAATGATGCTTGGCACAAAGTAATTGCTTAACACATGTTAGCCCTTACCACTAATATAAATTCTCCAAGCACCTGATTGCTTTGACTGCATTATCTCCAAAGGCACTAGAAGTTGCAGACTCTGCCCCTAAAAAGAATGAACATTTACCCAGATTGCCCAAGCAACCTGAAAATGTGGTGGCACCACAGTTGCCTATTGCCTCCACTTTCTCACTAAAGACACCAGATAGAGGCTTTCTTGTTGGAATTTTCCACAGACAACAATAGCAGATGAGCCACATTGAACAGCCTTCCATTGTGCAGCCAACCATGGAATCAGATAGGGTGCTGAGAACTGAAACCTGGGCTCAGAACCATAGTGCCTCTGATAAGTACCAATTACACCCTTCCTCGACTTTAGCAAGCAGCAGGCTGCAAAATCTGAATGCATTTTCAGGCAACAAAAAGCTAAGTATTTCCTGTTACCCTCAGTTGCTTATTAAACCTCCCATCTTGAGCACTGCAATCTACCCTAATAACATGGTTATTTATCCTCAGCCTGCCTGCCCTTATTCATTAACTGGCATCTATTCCACATGAAGCTACCATCCTGGGTATTTTCAAGTGCCGGGGCTGAACCAGCAAGATTGCTCACTCAAGTAAAACATGGTGGATGAAGCCCCAGCACCACCAAACCCACCACACCCCAGAGGGAATTGTGATTTAGAAACTGTTGTCACCAAATGTTACGTTCAAGCATTAATGGTGTTTTCATCTAACTAGGTCTGAACTGCGAATATTTCTGGGCTCACTTACCCTTAAAGACAACCCCAGCGCTTCACACTGAGATTAACACTCTTTGACACAGCACACGGTGCCAGAGTGTAACATTTACAAGGGGAAAATAACTTGAAAGTGAAGGAGACCCAAAAGGCATAATTACCCAAGGCAAACTGTTTTGTTCATTCAGTGATTACAGTGGTTTTAAAGCCTTATAATTTATCATAGCTCAGAACAATTTAAATCTCAGTTGTGCTCCTTAGAGAAACCGAGACACTTCCCTTTCTTTATTCCTTCTGACAGGCTATTCTTTTAATATCATCTTAGTTCTAAGATGGCATAGACTAACCCATCCCTACATCACACACAGAAAAAAAAGAAAACTGACAGAGACAGGCTTGTACCTCTGCAATAGGCTGCAATGAACAAATAACCAAGGAATATAACAATGCCAAATGGGTGTAATTTCTTTCAGGTTCAAGTATCAGTTTGCTTGTTTGTTGCTGCTAATCACCTCTTAAACAAACAATTGCTTTATCTGTGTACTGTGCCTCATTTCACTTTCAAATTATGTGTGTGTTTTGCTGCTAACAGCTTATTATGATCTATAATTAACAATTTTGCTGAAAGCAGAGCCATGTATTGAAGAGAGCCCACATGCTATCTGAGAAGTACTTGAAGCTGTGGCTTCGTTGTTTTCACAAATTTGGCAAACAGAAGGCACCTCCCTTCTCTGCAGTGCCTCGTCTTCTTCAGAAGTCCAGAAGGCTACAGGCAGAAAATTAAAAGAAAGATTTTGAACTTTGGCAAAATTTCAACTTTCTATATTTAAATCTAAATAAACAAGGCATTCCAAAATATTGCCACAATCTAGAATCACCTAGGGAGATTCTAAATTGACCTCAGCCCAGGCCAGAATCTCTGGGGATGGAAACTTATAATCAAAGTTTCCACGTGATTATAAATTGCACTCAAGATTGAGAATTATCATAACAAACTATCTAGCCTACTTTGCAGGAGCCCAGAGAAAAAGGTAAACCAGTAAAATTAAATAGTTAAAAATTGAACTTACTAGACTATGCTAACACTTAGATTATTTTCCAAGTGCATGGAACACCACCAATTTAAGTGATTTGCAGAAGACTCTTTTGGCTCATCTCTCAGCTTATATAAACTCACCAAGCAAGCAGCAAAGTTGTTTAAAAATTTCCCCCATGGAAGCAGGTCTTTGAGATAATGGAATGGAAAATTATTGGGGAACAGATTCCCTAGATGTATGTGGGAATATGCAACCTGCATTTCCCTTGTGGCTTAACCCCTTTAGAACTTTCTCTGTGAGGCTTAACAAAGTTACTACAGACAGAGCTCCCGAATTCTTGTGTCAAAAGGTCTTTGAATGGTTCTCCACTGTGAGACTGGAGGGAACCCAGTCTCTTTCATGTGCGTCAGAGGAAGAAGGTGTGGGCTTTAGTATTAGTGAGCCATCAGAAATTTTAGGTATATTTATATTTTTTCTTTTGTGATGCAGCCTTAAAGCCTTGTCAGAGAGCTTCCCCTGGACCCAAGGCTAAAGCGTGCCAATTCTGTTTCCTGTGCTCCACACCACCCTCAGTTCAACCCTCTCTGAAAACTACTCTGTCTTTTATCTATTATTTTATTGGACTCAACTAGCTTCATCTCATCAATCAATTCTCATACATGCACATTCAAATGCAAAGAGCTAAGAATGAGTTCTAGGTCTGACTAATGTGACTAAGTTGGTTGGAGTGTCATCCTCACGGTGCATATGACAGGCAACCAATCAGTGTTTCTCTCTTACATTGTTTCTAAGCATGTCCTTGGGTGTGAAATATATACACACACACATATATACACACATACATATATACATATATAAACATATATATGTATATATATGAATGAAGGTGTGTGTGTTTATATATGTACACATATATATGAATGAATTCTAAATTGATTATTGTACTTTTTTTTGCAGGAGGCCAACTTTCTCCTTTCATACTGCTACACAACTCTTTCTTTACGAAATACACACACAATTCTGTTATCTAATCCAGTGGTTCCCAAACATGGCTGGTCATTGGACTCAACTAAGGAGCTTTTAAAATGATAATTGCCTAAGTTCCACTCCCAGATTCTGCTCTAGTGAGTCTGGAATAAGACTCAAGAACCTATATTTTTGGAAGTTCCCAAAGTGATACTGACCATCATCTCTATTTGAAAACCACTGCTCTACTTCCTAAGAGAATGCCGGATCAGACTGAGGGAGAAGGGAAAGAGTCATCCCATAAAGCTGCAGGGGGAGAGACATTTAGAAGTACGAAAGGATTTGGGCCACCTCTTCAAGTGTGTGGTACAGTTCTGGCCCACACAGTAACTATCCAGGCATGTGCTATAGAGGTGACACTGCTCATGAATGAATGGCCCAGGGTTTGCAATTGATCATCATCACTGTCCAAATAGTTCCCACAGGTGTCAAGGGGCAGTACTACCTCTGGCCATGATTAAGGATCTCATTTTCCAAAACCTTTTCTCCATTCAATAGATAAGAAAGCATCTGCTATATCAAAGGGTCTGCTCCTCAAATGAAGACTTCCAATTAAACATTAAAGAGGGAAATGAGAGATTGGGAGGAAGAGAGAGTCAGTAAGGAAGGTTTATAAGTGTGTTAAAATGCGTGAAGCACAGAGAAGAACCCTTACACTTAAAAACCACCTTAACAATGGTGGAAAGAAGGGGAAGGGACTAGTCAAAGAACATGTATGAATGACCCATGGACTTGGGCAATGGTGTGGGGGTTGACTGTGGGAATGGGGGTGGGCTGGGCAAAGGAAGGCAAAGGGGGAATAATTGGGACAACTCTAACAGAATGATAATAAAAAATTAAAATAAAAAACACCTTAACACAAATTATTTTTTAACATGATGGAGCAAGTAAGGGGTGGGAAGCCAAGGAAGACACTTTTCTAAGTGTCTCTCATTGGCTGGTTTGCCTCACAGATTCTCCTCATGAAAAAAACATTCTGCAAGGCAGGAAATATTGTGACTTAAATTGCATTCATGAGATTCCCTGATAAAAAAGAATCAATATGTCAGATCAATTTCTCTTAAACAAGTTCATCATACTCTAAAGTGATCAATAATTGGGAATGATTTTCAGCTGCTTCCCAGCCTTCCCACTTTAGTAATTGCTAGAATTTCATATTGACAGGCCATAGGATGCTTTGAAGGCTGAATTGATCCATTAGCCTGTGGTGCTACAAAGCTGGGCCACAACAGTAAAGCTGCATCTTCCCAGGGACAGGGCTGAAATCAAACAGAGAGTGAGCCATTGCAGTACACGTTTGACCCTGGAGGAGCCAGGCTGTAGCTTCTGTTTGCGACCAGGGAAGGAGGAAGAGAAAGAAGAATGGAAGAAGTAGGAAGAGAATGGGATCCAGAAGAGGAAGCAGCAGAAACTGGGAAAAAGGGAAATGCTGAAAGACCTAGAGCCTGATTATAAATGGTCCCTAGGGTAGAGGAAATGCTGTGTGGCTGGGTGAACCACATATGCTGGGCAGCTGCAATCAAAAGAAAAATAAACTGGAAAGAACTCCAAAAGGGAAGCTAAATGATGTTCATCAGTATCATTTTGGTCCTGAACTTTAGGTCTCTTTTGAACCAGAGTTCTTTTTTAAAAGTGATATGAATAATTACTACTGCCTGGAGCAAAGGAGAAAGAGCCTCTGAGAGTACAGCCAAGGAGAGAAGGGCAAGAAGGACAGGGGGGAAAGGAGAAAGCTCTTCTCTATTTCCAAGAGGTAAAATTATTCATCTTGTAATCATTTCTGGACAGCGAGACTGTGCATTTATACTACCCACTAGCTCAGCAGGTTATCATAATAGGAATCATAACACAAAAAGCATCTCAGAGAAATCAGGGCTCGATTCACCATAGAAAGGAATTACTGTAGGGAGCCGGGTCATACTGCCTTTTGCAGTACAAAATCTAACTTTGGTAACAGGAAAATAAAATCTGACAGACTGTATTATAGTAAGAGGCACTGATTTGCCTGTTACAAAGCTGCAGTTAATCTATTAATCAAAGAATTGTTCATTAACTATCCTACACACCACAGTTACGTGGGCTTCTCAGAAACCTGTTAGAAAGCAATGTCTGTGGAGAGCAAATTTGCACATGAGATGAAAATTGCCCACCACATGCTGGCATGGTTAACCTTCAATTTTTATGTGGAAATTAGGTATGCCTTATTAAAACTCAAAAGCTAGAATTTTACTGCTCTCAAATACAAGCATATGTAGATACCAGCGGCAGGAGCATGGTTCTGAATGACAGGCTGCCATATACTAGCTGCTGGGTTAGACCTCACCAGAGCATAAACTGATGTGTTCCATGCTGTCACACATCACTTTCTGCACATACTAGACATCCTGAAGGATGCTAACCTCCTTGCAATTCGCGTTTTTCAGTTTTCATGAAAACCTTATGTAATGAGCCAGTGTGGCTATTTGCTTATTGTATTTCACAATCAGAGTTCACTCTGGACCACATGCAAATATAACTAATCTGTCCACTCTGAATAGACAGCTGCAGTATCACCTATGTGATTTTTTTATATAAGAAGTTAAACCTGGGAGAAATAAAATTACAAAAATGATGAGTCTGTTTCAATAACAGGTTTGTTGAGTACGTTACTAGATAAACCCATTGAGAGAGTTAGATAATACTACGCAGTTAGCAATCTATTTGAACAAATCTATAGTAAATTATGGAAAGTTAATACCCTTGCTTCTTAGAAACAACCACAGTGGCCCACAGTGGCCCACAGTGGGCAGAGATACTGTGGCAATACCAACCTGATTGATTTCTCTCTTAGAGTGACATGGACAAGCTTGTCACCCAAATGCCTGCTATTAGGGCATGGAGCTAATTTCTACACAGGGTAAGGCAGACAGGCCACACTCTGGGCAGGCTTCTGTGCTGCTCCATTAAAATTGCCGCTGCAATGAGTGATAGATAAGACTTTCTCAGGAAGTGACCTTTGCACACACCCTGACCATGAACCAACTTTATCCAAACAACTGTGGAGGTTTTATAAAATTTACAATCTCAAACTTGTAACTCACTAGATCTGGATGGAATCCTGGAATCTGTACTTTTTTAAAGTTCTGCAGGTGACTCCAGTGGATATGCTGAGGTGGGATCCAGTAAGCGACATCTGGTTCCTTAGATGCTCAGAGACCTTCCTGGGCAAAGCATATACGAATGAGTGGCATGTTAGAAATGCAGAATCCCAGGCCATAACTACTGGATCAGAATTCACAAGACCCCTAATTGTGTGTGGGTATTAAAGCTCTAGAAGCACTGCTCTAATGTGTTTGCACACCTATCAAGTCACTTGGAGTTATCTAGCTACTGCTCATTGGACTGCCTCTACCTTGTTTCACATGCAAAGAAGAGCCTTCACTACGGTGTGCCATTGATTTTGAAAATCTCATGAAGAATATTTCTGGTTTCTGGTAAAACCATTGTTTAAGGAATCATATTGTTTAAGGCTGTCAAATGCTTCACATTAAAGACCTATGAAGAAAATTATTTTTTAAATGTACTTTCAGGACATTTTCTTTTTTTTTTAAAGATTTTATTTATTTATTTTTAGAGAGGGAAGGGAGGGAGAAAGAGAGAGAGAGAAACATCAGTGTGCGGTTGCTGGGGGCCATGGCCTGCAACCCAGGCATGTGCCCTGACTGGGAATTGAACCTGTGACACTTTGGTTTGCAGCCCGCACTCAATCCACTGAGCTATGCTAGCCAGGGCAAAAGAAAATTATTTTTAATGAAAAAAAAAACACACTAGTAGATGTTTGCATGAGAAAATAAAAATAAGCAAGAAAATTAAAACGACAAATAAAAGTGAATAAAAGCAATATATGATTTCAGCATCCAAATACAGATACTGTTGATATTTTGCTGTAAAGTATATGTACCAATTGTGCATCATCATAAACATTTGCAGAGAATGAGATATAGTCATTTGTGACATTGCTTTTTGTATCATCATAAGATTCTACTAGATAAACACATATCATTGTGTGTAATAGTATTATGGAATATTACTAAATGAGGTTATATGGAAGAAGTCCAGTCATTGTTAACATAATGAGAATGGTTTGTGCAACATCGATGTAACCTGGCAACCAAGGAGAGTGACTGGAATGTGCTTGCCTGACCAATGACTTCACTGTACTAGTCAGTGGGGGCAATAGATGCCATTGAGTGAGCTTGTGTGTTGTGTGGTCATTGCATTCAAAATTACTGAGCAAGTAGAGCAATGAATCTGCATCAAATTTTGCATTAAGTTCAACATTCCTCCATGGAAAGTATTCAGATGATTCAGAAGGCTTTTGGGACAATGCAATGAGTGCAATGAAAATAAAAGGGTAGCACAAATGCAGACTTCCGGCCAAGATGGAGGCATAGGTGAATGCACCGTACCTCCACGCACAACCAAAATTGGAACAACAACAATTTAGAGGCAGAATAACACCCAGAACTGACAGAAAATTTATCTGAATGGAAGTCGGACAGCCAAGAAGTTGAAGTAGACCCGTTCATCCAGACCGGTAGGAGGGGAGGAGACAAGCAACTGGACACAGGTCGCAGCACAGAGCACAGGGAGAGTTGGGCGCATAAGGCAACCGGGGGCACGCCAGGCATCTGGGGCATGCAAGATCGCAGCGGGTGGACCCTGAGTACGCAAGCGGCAGTTGGCAGACCCAGTTAGGTGGTGATTGTGGAGCAGGGCAGAGCGCGCAACCCAGGATCCCAGAGAAGGGACTGAGGTCCCACAGAGAACAAAGCTACTGCCATTGTTCCCTCCTGCCCCCTCCCCCACATACAATGTCACAATCTAGAGACTGGGGTGCCCAGCCCTGGTGAACACCTAAGGCTCCACCCCTCACCATAACAGAAGCAACCAGACCCTCGCCCCCCCAAAAAAGAGAGAGAGATAGCTCAAACAGAAGAACAAATCAATGCCCCAGAACTCATCCTTTTAAAGCGACTGAGAGATAGCCAATCTATCAGATGCACAGTTCAAAACACTGGTGATCAGGAAGCTCACAGAATTGGTTGATTTTGGGCGCAAATTAGATGAACAAATGCAGGTTACGATAAAGGAAATGAAGGAAAATGCACAGGGAACAAATAGTGATGGGAAGGAAACTGGGACTCAAAACAATAGAGTGGACTAAAAAAAGAAAGAAACAACCAAACAGGAAAGAATACAGAAATAAGAATTCAAAAAAACGAGGAGAAGCTTAGGAACCTCCAGGACATCTTTAAATGTTCCAACATCCAAATTATAGGGGTACCAGAAGGAGAAGAGGAAAAGCAACAGATTGAAAACGTATTTGAACAAATAATAAAGGAGAACTTCCCCATTCTGGCAAAGGAAATAGACTTCTAGGAAGTCCAGGAAGCTCAGAGAATCCCAAAGAAGTTAGACCCAAGAAGAAACACACCAATTCACATCATAATTACATTAGCCAAGATGGAAATGAAGGACAGAATCCTAGAAGCAGCAAGAGATAAGGGGACAGTAGCCTACAAAGGAGTTCCCATCAGACTGTCAGCTGATTTCTCAAAAGAGACTTTTCAGCCAAGAAGGGGCTGGAAAGAAGTATTCCAAGTCATGAAAGACAAGGACCTATATCCCAGATTACTCTATCCAGCAAAGCTTTCATTTAGAATGGAAGGGCAGATAAAGTGCTTCTCAGATAAGGTCAAGTTAAAGGAGTTCATCATCACCAAGCCCTTATTTTATGAAATGTTAAAGGGACTTATCTAAGAAAAGAAGATAAAAAAAAAACTTGTATAGTAAAATGACAGCAAATTCACAATTATTAACAACCACACCTAAAGCAAAAACAAAAGAAACTAAGCAAACAACTAGAATAGGAACAGAACCACAGAAATGGAGATCACATGGAGGGTTAGCAACAGGAGAGTGGGAGGAGGAGAGAGGGGGAAAAGGTACAGAGAATAAGTAGCATAGATTGTAGGTTGAAAGCAGACAGGGGGAGGGTAAGAATAGTATGAGAAATGTAGAAGCTAAAGAGCTTATGACACATTGACATGAACTAAAGGGGGGATATGGGTGGGAAAGGGTATACAGGGTAGAGGAGAATGAAGGGGGGAAATGGGACAATTGTAATAGCATAATCAATAAAATATATTTTTTAAAATGTGTAGCACAAATGCTTCAAAGATGGTTGAGGATCTATTGAAAGTGGTCCATGTTCTGGAAGGTCTGCAACAAGCAGAACACCTGAGAAGGTTGAACATGTATGGGCTGCAATCAACAAAGATCGACAACTGACTGTGTGAGAACTAGAAGCTGATCTAGGGATTCCAAAAACTACCGTGTCCAAGACTTTGATGCAAGATATTGGCATGAAACGTGTTGTGGCAAAATCCATTCCTTGGCTTCTGCTACCAGAGCAGAAAGAACCTCGTGCTACAGTTGCTAACGACTTGATTCAAACAGCTATCAATGAACCAAATTTGGCACCCTACAACTTCTGGCTTTTTCCAAAACTAAAATCACCTTTGAAAGGGAGGAGATTGATGTGAATTCCAACAAAGGATTTTGGAGAGTGTTTTGAACAATGGGAGAGATGCTGGGGCAACTGTGTGAGGTCCCAAGGTGCCTACTTTGAAGGAGGCTGAGGTGTCATTGTCCTATGTACAATGTTTCTTGTATCTTGTATCTTCTTCAATAAATGTCTCTATTTTACATGGTGCATGGCTGGATACCTTCTGGACAGATGTCATACTACTATTCCTCAGTGTTTTCTTCTAGTTATTGTGTTTGCTAGTATGGACAATATCATAGTAAATGTCCTAAACAACAGCATTTGGATTTGTATGTGCCTAAAAATATTTAAAAATATTTATGTTACATATAAAAATATTTATATGTAATACATATAAAATTGATTGGGTCTCCTAAGAAAATGCTAAGATCACATTTTTCAAATAAGAATTTTAGTGAATAGAGTTTCCCTTTTGTTTCTGTTGTCAGGGAGCTCAAAATAAAATGCAATGCCCAATTGCACCAATTATACTAACCTAGATTTCATATACATAATAATTTGATAGAATAAAAATATTCATCTTTAATAAGATTCATCATTTCTTTTAGGGCAGTGGGGCAGTTATTAATTTAAATAAATGTAATTAGTGCTTTTAAAAAAGAAGATTCCAAAGCTGACAGAGTTCTTTTTAATGCATGTCAATAAAATTATAATTGAGGAAGATAAAGCTCAGCAAATACATTGTTATTTAAATACCAACAGAAATTTTCTTTACTACTCTGCTATTAGAGATTTGTTCCATTATACCTTAAAGCAGTGGGTTTTTTAATCTCATGGCACACATATTACTAAAATTCTGCAGCACACCAAAAATGTGTTTTTTGCTGATCTGACAAAAAAATAGCATATTTTTTTTTTCCATTCACACTGGATAGCTCTTGTTGTGTGGGCTGTTGTTGTTGTTGTTGTTTCATTTGACAATCTAAGGGAAAAGAAGCCAGTGCCCCTAACTAAATAGTCAGGTATTGCATGTTTTAAAAATTATTGGGGTTTACCAGTGTGCCATGGAACGCCAGTTGAAAATCACTGCCTTAAAGCATTCCTCTATGAAATATTTAAATCCATGTTAAGTGAAGGACATTAATTTAAATTCATAGCAAGTTGCTGCAAAGGGGAAAGAGGTGACTACAGGAGGATGATAAAAAGAAATGAAAAGAAGAAACAAAGATGGCCACAGGGAGGCTTTATCCTGGTGAGAGCAACTACTTTGGCAGATTGTCATAGAGTGGTTTATAATACGGTGATTTCTAAATAAAATCAAGCTTTAATTCATATCGATTACCACACAAGAACTGCCTTTCCTCTGCAAAGGAAACATTTAGATTCATTCAGATAAGTGATAAGATTAAGGGAGGGAAAGGAAAAAGGTGAGAATTATTCTATCCATTCCCAGGATCCAAGATGTGAATGTGAGATACTGTCAGACAGAAATTTGTCTGCTCAGATTTGAACTGATGAAGACAGGAAGGCAGGAAATGTAGACAACCAAGCAGTTCCCATAGCAACTCCCAGCAATTCTTAGGAGATTTGACCCAAAGCCTTGTCTCACCAATAACTAACTTAAGCCCAGAGGATAGAAATAGAAGCCTTTGTAGCATTTTCTGCCTTCCAGGTGCCTTTTTGCTTGCAGTTAGTTAATGCTAGGAACACTTCTATCCTTCAAGAATGGTAAAAGTAGATAACCTGAAACCACAAAATAAATTTGAGATAGACGGTTTAATGTAAATCTTAAGAATATAGACCTTGCAAACTTCATACCTCAAGTTACATCATAACCCAGGTAGAACCAACCTCATGGACAGAGAACTCTTCAGATACAGTAGGTCTATTCCTATTGCAGAAGAAATAAGTGGCATTTGCCCTGACTGGTGTGGCCCAATGGATTGAGCACAGGCCTACAGATCAAAAGCTCACAAGCCTGATTCCCAGTCAGGACACATACCTGGGTTGCAGGCCAGGCCCCAAATGGGGGCATGTGAGAGGAAGCTGACTGATGTTTCTCTTCCTCTCTTTCTCCTTCCCTTCCTCCCTCTCTAAAAAATAAAATCTTTATTTAAAAAAGAAATAACTGGCTTTCATTTGAGGAGTGATTTAACTCTGGAGCAAATTCTTTTTGTACTAAAGCTCAACCAGTGGAAATCATATACACAAAATAGGCAGGCAATTAATCCATTTGTAAACAAGTGAGAACAATTCTGCTTAGCTATCTCAGAATTGAAATTTTTCAGCTGAATAAGGTAGAATAATTGTTCTAGTCCAATAGTTCTTAGTAAATAAAAAAAAATCTGATGTGCTAGGCAGAATAGTGGGCCCCAGTGATGTCCACTTTCTAATTCCTGGAACCTGAGAATATGTTATATCCCGTGGCAAGGGGACATTAAAAATTGCAGATGAAATTCAGGTTGTTAATCAGCTGACCTTCAAATAGAAAGACTATCCTTGATTATCTGGGTGAGCCCAGTGTAATCACAAGGGTCTTTCAATGTGGAAGAGGGAGGCCATAGAGGAAGTCAGTAAAAACATATTTGAAGGAGTCATGGTTGGCTTTGAAGCTGAAGGAAGGGGCCAGGTCAAGGAAGACAGGGAGCCTCTGGAAGCTAGAAAAGGCAAAGAAACAGTTTCTCCTCCAGACCTGCCAGAGGAGGGTAGCTCAGCCAACACCCAACTTTAGCACAGAGGGACCCATTTCAAACTTCTGATCTCCAGAACTGTAAGATAATAAATTTGTGTTGTTTTAACCTAGTAGGCTTGTGGCGATGTATTACAGCAGTGACAGGAAGGTAATACACCTGGGAACTTGTTTAAAATGAAAATTCTCTGGCTCTCCAAACTCACTAGATCAGAAACTCTGGGGGTAGGGTTTAACAAAGAGCGTTTTAAGAAACCATCAGATGAACCTGATGCATGTTAACATTTGAGAACTACTAATCTAGTCCAACTCCTTCTGAGGCCAGAAATAGTGACTGATTTGCTAATGTCAAGGGGCTCATTAGTGGCAGAACTGAAACTGGACCTAGATTTCTGGGGTTTTTAAAAATATATTTTAGTTATTTTATGCCTTTTTATGCTATTATTTAGCCTATACCAGATGTTTTTCAACAATGAAGTGGGACTAAGTCTCTTTAGACCAAAATTTTAGGTAATGTGTAGGTAAAAATGCTTTGAATAAAATAAACTGTTATTTTAAAAAAGGAACTTTTATTTAGCTTATTAGTGGTACCATTATAATGGAATTTATACACGACTGAGGTAATGTGCTCAGCAAGCTAGTCTACCTCTTCTCATGCTGCTATAATCTCTCTCTTCTTAAAATGTCACCCATGGGTATGGTACATAACCAACAGCTACTCAAATAATATCTAATTCCCCTGGATTGTGTTACAGAAGGATCAGATGACCCCAGGCCTGTGTTCCTCCTTTGGATTGCCACATACTGATTGAGCAAAGAAGCTCTTTCCACTGTGTTTGCTAAACTCTGTCATTTAGAGAAATTCTATCTGTAGAACAAAGTCCAGCCTAGATAGACATGACAGCTGGATGGATGGCTGGGTAGATGAATGAATGGATAGATGGATAGATAAATGGGTGAATGGATGGATAATGATGGCGGCAAGAAGCAGAGAAAGACTTCTGCAGACAAGTGCTTGGTTCCAGTTCTTGAAGCTTTGGGTCCTATACTGTAACTTCAGTTCTATGAGCTATACCTATTTTTCCTCTAAGATATATAAGCAGTAAATGCCTCTTTTTGCTTAAACTGCCTAAATTGAGTTTCTGTCACTTACAGCCCAAAGACTTTGGAATATGTAGCATTCTTTTTAAATATAATATTGTTCTTTAACACCAAAATGTTGCCTTTCATACTGACAATTCTCTTCATCATCACTTCATAGCAGTTTCAATCTGTACTCCCACAACCCTTGGAAGGCAATGAGCTGAGCATCAATTTTCAGGCTTCTGGGCCTCATCTGGATGCCCCCCACTTGCTACTCTACTCCCCACAGTTCTCACTAGTCTTCCCTCCCCTCCAACTGCATCAACAGTGTCCCTAGTCAACAGTCCAATGGTATGGCACCAAACCTTGCAACGAGGTTTTTCTCTGTCTCCTATGACTTCCACCTATGAACATTTCTACAATTCCCAGCAATATTTACAAGTATACCTGTAATTATTCCTTGAAAACTCATTGAGCATCCTTTCTTCATAAAGTTATTCTGGGCCTTCTAGGTTAAGTGAAATACTGATAAGAGTTACAGTTTTCCTATGACATTTAGTATAAATTTGACTGAAGCCAAATGCTACCTGAAACTGAAGCTGTAACAGTTCTTGGATGATGCTCTACTGTGTGTATGCCATGAGGGTCTGGTTTGGAAACTATGCCTAGTAGGAAAGTGCCTATGTAACAGAGGTCATCATGAATCCTCTCAAACTAATGGGGAAAGAACTGAGTTTAGAAATAATGTTCTATTGACTAAAAACATAGATCTAATGGAAGGGAGGAAGGGAGGGCGGGAGGGAGGGAGGGAGGGAGGAAGTCTTCCACTGACCAAGCAAAGAAGAAGGAGAATAAGGAAGGTTAGCTTTTTATTGTGGATCCTGAAAAAAAGAAAACATCCTTATAGACATGAAATGTTTTCAAGGAGAATAAAGAGTTTCACATTTTAAGGTGAACACTCTAGACGGGTAAATTCATCAAAAATGTATAAACAAATATGCCACAGGGAATGGTATGGTATAACATAACTACCTTCTAGACTGAAAGAAGTATTTGTCTTAAGTAATTATCCAAGGTCATAACACAGAGAGAGAAATTCATATTAAGCTCTCCCCTCATAACCCATGTTCTAGAAGGGAACGATAGCTCTCCCAAGTCCAAGGAGAACATATGTCTTTTTTATGCAACATCCATTTCCCCAACATGTTCCTTGGGCCTAATGAAAAACTGCATCTGCCACATGTCTGGGTTCACCTCAGCAGTCTGCAGCATCAAGGCTTCTTCCATTACAAGCTTGTCTTTAAAATATGGTTTCTAAGTCCTGAGGGCTAATTAAGCACAGCTGGGCCTACATCAGCCCTACTCAAGTGTGACGATTAAACTGGCAAGAAAAAAATCAATCATCATTAATCACCAGATCTATGTAGTGACTTTTAGAGGTGCTAAATGGGTTGAGCAGGGCAATAGTGATGCTTTGATGCTTTTCATTGAGCAACCAAATGGTTAAAGTGAGAGAGAGCATGCATTCCTCCTAGAATGGATAACCTGGGTGGGAACATCACATGTTCATGTGTTTACAGAACAAGAAGATCTAGTTAAAGGGGGAATAAAGTGCTTATAGTTCCCCATACGTTGCACTCCCTCCAATTCTGGCCCACTGTTAGGGCCGGGGGAAATGCATATATAACTATTGTCACCACTTATCACCTGAATGGTACCTCTGTTGAAGTTCAAGATATCTCTTTTAGAGTGAATACATATATATTCACTTGGAAAGTGTTTTCATTGAGCAAATGTTTTTCCTTTTATTGCACTATTCCCTACAGCCCTCCGCCTTATGATGCTTTGAGAGTCTATGCCTTTTCCAAAAATAGTCTCTACCAAAACATTCACTGTAAAGGAGTCTGGTTTTCACCAACCTCATTTAATTTGCCAAAACCATCTCCCTTTTTAAGGAAAGTGGTGTAAAGCTTTCAAATCTCCATGGGGAGAACAATTAGTACTAAGCTTGTTATTGCTTTGTATAATGTTTGATTTAGGTTTGTTTTCCTGTTTTTAATTCCCTTCTGTTTCACTGGCCAAGTAGGCTGGCTGTGAAAGCTGTGGAAATATTTTATTGTGCTCACAATGAGATTTGCTTATCAAATAAAGGAGACCAGTCTCTGGTTTCATCGCTGGACATTAGTTTAGAAGCCATTTGTCCTGTGCCCTGTGGTACAGAGCACAAGCTAGGGTATTACTGTTTTCCCAAAATGAAGCAAGCTCTGGTGTTCTTCCTGGTACAAAATGAGTGCAGGGATTAATTTAGGCAACAACAAACCACACTGCCGCTCTCACACTCCAGCTGAAAACAATGTCAGCATAGGGAACTCATTTGCAGGCCAGTTTGGAAAGCAAGAAGTACAATAATAGGAAAACAGCCTTAAGCAGGTGAGGCAATTTTCACTTTGCATCCGGAAACTTAAAGGTTTGTGTCCACTATAAACTCACCGTGTGATCTGTCCTGTTCTTCGGTCACTCTTTGAGGACTCTTTGCTGGAGACCTAGCCTGGGAGAAGGTCAGCTATAAATCCCAACGCTGTGACCCACTCTGAACCTTTCTTTCATTCCCAGTGCATAACCACTCTCCTCCATACACTTCAGAATTGCTTGAAGGAAAAAAAAAAGTGACTAACATCTAAAGTCAAATTTTCTTCTTCTTTTTTTAAGTCAGAATAGCATATGGAAAAAAATAAAGATGATCCTTTAGGTGTCTGTTCCCCTTTATCCTCCTGGAAGCAGCAACTTTAAAGAAACACAATAGGGAAGAGGTGGCGGCTGAGATGGAGGAAGAGAAGCAACATCACCAAGAAAAGATGGAGGAAAACAGGAATGACAAAAAAGAGAACAGAGGATTCTGTAAAGCAGACATAAAAGGAAAAGGCCTGGACAAAAGCCATAAAGGGAGTCAAGATGGTCTATGGTTTCTCCATTCCTTACTTACCTCTCATTACTCTTAACACTTAGACATCCAGCAGTCTCCTCTCCCAGATCTAGTCCCCCTGTCGAGGACAACACCCCAAGCTCTCAGAGACCCAACCACACCAAAGCAGTGTGCACTTTGTCATCTGTTCACTAGACTGAATTCTTATAGTCTGCCTGACCCCTCTGTGCCCCTCATAGCTTCCAGCATAGTACAGACAGGGCAAGCATTCAGTATACACTTAAAGAAAACAACTAAATAATGAGGACTTGTGGATTACTATGTAACTTTAGAAGGATTTGATGAGGATTTTTATACCTTCAGGACTCTGATTTTCCTGAAAGAAATCATAGGTAACAGCAGGCCCTGGAGTAGATATCATGGTTGTTTAGGGTTTGGGAGGATCTTCAATTTCCACCAAGGCGATCACCTACTCAGCAGCCCTAGGGGAAAGGAAGGCAACAAAAGCTCAAGTTGCATAATAGTATGTGGCTAATTCTGGGCCAGCCCTCTCTCTCTCTCTCTCTCTCTCTCTCTCTCTCTCTCTCTCTCTCATGCACACACACACCATCCAGTTTTCGCCTATCACAATGGATTAAGATCAGAATTTTACAGCCATGTCACTGAAGGTTTTGAATACTCTAGGACTGCTAACACCTTAAGTTGTCAGTCATTGTATATCACAGTGTGTGTGTGGTCCCTGGACGTGTTCTGATGAAGAGGAGGAGAGTGAATGGCAGGTACCATCAATCTAATTTAAAGTCATACAGTCATAAGTTAGGACTCAAGATAGGAAAAGAAAAATATTCAGACGCCCTTCAGGCAAGCTGTCCCAGTGTCATCTTCTAACCTAGGAAATCATTGGCTGGTTAAAGCAAACTCTCACCCAAAACCTGCAAGGCTGACACTCGCTCAATCACTCAGAATGGCTGTTTTTAAGTCTCATGAACAAGATACCTCTGTGTTTCTGGCAATGCAGGTGACCCACATGAAGAGCGCCAGCTGTGTCAAAAAGCTGCCTCACCACCTGAACCCATGTTCTCCATCAGCAGGTTTTGCCAACAAGCTCATCTCCTAGGGCCTGGACCTGGCACAAGGTAAGCAGACACAGAAAGGAAGTGTAGGCAGTGGGTGAGCAAAAGCAGGAGTGATCGCAGATATTTGCCAGGTTGGGTTTCCTGAAGAAAACACCACTGAGATTCCAGCATTCAAAACAGGAAAGGCATAGATTAAAAAAAAAAAAAAAAGCCACGCACCCGCATATGCACACACACACAGGCACATATCCAGAGAATAAGAATAGCTCAGGAATAAAAAGAACTTTCAAGTGAGCACAGATGGCCAGTAGAAAAGTAACCGAGGCTTGAGATAGGAACCCAGAACCCCCCAGACACATGTGACAAACGACAAATATCTAATCACCAGCAGTTCCAGCTCCTAGCTGGTGGAAGGACCCAAAGACTAGTAAGTAGAGGGAGGGGGGCAGCCTGGCTGGGGCATTCAATCCAGGTACTAGTTTTAAAAATCCTCCCTCAGTGCCTGCCTTGGTGAGTGCTTCAGGTAGCTGGCCACTGGTGTGGGTGCTCAGACAGATAATTGTAACATGGTGTTAGAATGGGCCTCTTCACACCTCAGTTGTCAATAAGCTCATATGACAAATACCAAAGCTACTGTGAGATACAACTGCCCACAAACGGAATTTATAATAGCAATAGCAACATAGGGAACGTGTTCCACCAGTCTTGACCCCAGCCACTCACCTTGGGAAGATAAAAGGAAAGAGAAACTAGAGAGAGAAGATTGGTGAAGGATTGTTTTTGGTTTTCTTCCCAGAAGAAAGCCATAGTGAATCCCTATCACAGGTGGAACCCCTTTGCGTAACCCAGGGGCATCAGTCCAATTGCCTTTAATGTGTTCTTTGTGTTCTGGCGCTCCAGAGGCTGCGAGATATATGGAATGAAATATGAATGCTGCTTCCCACCTGCCACCCCCTAACATTGTGAAAAACCATAGCCTGGTTCCACCATACCACGGGTGCCTTAGGCAAAGAGGTGAGGGATACTGCCTTCGCTCCGCATGTCTAATGAGGGAGTCTTTAAGGGTTCACTCCACAGAGCTTTCAGATAGGTTTCCTGCCAATGACATACAAAAAGAACTGGTGCCTGATTCATTTCCAAGAAAGACAAAGCAGACTATGCACTGGAGCCCAACTCTAGCCCACAAAATAGAAGAGTCAGAGGACGTGACTGCCAGAAGCACACAGAGCATGGAATCCACCTGCAACTCTAACATTCATCACGGCAAGTAGGGGGCTGCAGGGGAATATCAGATTAGGCTCAGAGAGCTGCAAACAAGAGGGGCATCAGAGAACCTCCAAAATTCCTGGGAAAATGTCCATCATAGAGCTAGCTGGGACCCTCTGCAGGCCCAGAGAGCAGAAGCCTGACCAGCCAAATAAGAACTGTTCTACTCCTTACATCTCCTTGCCCCCATTCTACCCACTTCCCCCTGACAGTAAAACATAAGCTAGCTAGGGGGAGAAGTTGAGCCTGGAGAGAAGAGCAGGAAAAGCCTAGAGGCTCCCCTCTACCCCTAAGTGTCTATCTGAGGATGAAAATTTTCAACTGTACTCGTTTGCTACTGCTGTGTAACAAATTACCACAATCTTAGCAGCTTAAAACAACATCCACTTATTAACCTCAGTTCTGTAGGTCAGAAGTTTAGTATTGCTTGGCTGGGTTTTCTGCTTAGAGTCTTATAAGCCAAAATCAAAATATTAGCCAACGAGGTCCTAATCTTGAGGCTCTGGGAAAGACCCGACTTCCAAGTTTATTTGATCATTGACAGAATTTAGCTCCATGTGGCTATATATCTGAAGTCCCTGTTTCCTAGCTGTTGACCAGTAGCCACTCTCAGCCCCTATGTGTCTCTGGTTCTTGCACGTGGCCTCATCTACCCACAAAGCCAACAACAGTGCATGGAATCCCTCTCAGACTTAGAATCTCTCTTACTTCCCCTTTTGTCAGCCAGGGAAAACTCTGCTTTACCAGCTTCATGTGATTAGAAGTGGCCCACCAAGCTAATCTCCTTTTTGGCATATCAGGTAACATGAAAATGATATATTATCATCTTTGCAGATTTCACTCATACTCCAAGGGAAGGGGATTATGTGAAACTAAGGGTCACCAGAGGTCATCTATAAATTTTCCTACCAGAAAAAAGTCAGGTCAGAAGTTTTGATTACTCCTCGGGTCTGAACATCCAGATTACTACATCAAGAGTCTGTTTGCAACACAAAGGGATTGTGGTTGTTTATTAGTGAAGAAAATTCTATTGTTCATGTCACTTTTATGGCAAGGGAGAGGAGGTAAAACGGGAGGTTACCGATCAGCCTTTGTGCACCATCTTCCCCACCTTCCTGGACACTGCCTGCAGAGGTGGCGGCCGTCTCCGACTCAGCATCACGGCTGCCCTCAGGCCCCTCATGAAACCCCAGATTGTCAAAAAGAGGACAGAGAAATTTATGTGGCACTAGTCAGACCAGTGCATCAAAATTAAGTGTGACTGGTGGAAATTCAGATGCATTGACAACAGGGTGTGCAGAAGGATCAATGCACAGAACTTGATGCCAAATGTTGCTTATGGGGCAACAGGAAAACAAAGCACATGCTACCCAGTGGCTTCCAGAAGTTCCTGGGCCACAATGTCAAGGAGCTCGAAGTGCTGCTGACGTGCAGCAAACCTTACTGTGCCGAGACTGCTCACAGTGCCTCCTCCGGGACTGCACAGCTGCCGTGGAGAGAGCAGCCCAGCTGGGCATTAGGGTCCCCACTCCCAGTGCCAGGCTGCGCAGAGAGGACAGTGAATAGACAGATCGTGTGAATGTTGCATTGATATTAATAAAACGCATAAAATTCTGCCAGAAAAAGACAGGGAGGTTATCACCAATGAATAGCTGCAGTGAAATAAGGCCTTGAGGGCTCTGTTTGCATCATGAGTTGTACTAGTTGGACATACAGTTTATATAGGGAACATAACCCTAAAGAAAGGTAGGGATGAGTCAAACCAAAATAATGTGTGCTAATGATGGGAATACCAGAGAGGAATATTACAAATATTACAGTAAAGTGGAATTTCCTACTTCAAAGGGAAAATCCCAATTGCTAGAAAAGGCATGTTAGGTGAATCCTCATACACCATAGGGAGAAACATCGTTATGTCACAGGAGCCCTGGAGTATATGACAAGAGATTTATTCCTAGTCCCTTGTAGTATAAACTCAGTTAGACCCTAAGCCCCTAGACTTCAGTGTCCTACCAGGAAAGTACAACAAGAATGCATGGCGTAGGGTGGCATAAACTCTAAAACAGTGCACAAACTGGAGCCCCATATGCTCCAGCAGACCCACAGATGTGTTTTGTTTGGCCCATGCCGTGTTTTAAAATATATAATATCATATCATTTAATGCCAACATTTATATTTTTTTCTCATTTAAAAATAACATCCAGATTCCCAGCTTCTCTTGAAACCCAGAAAGATTTGGAAAAACTAGGCCTGCCCTCAGTGTGGCAACACTTGTCTGCGGCTCCGCTATCAGCAGCCCTGATCAGACTCAGGAGTGGGCACTGCAGTTCCTGGCTTCCCCTCCAGGAGGACTTCAGCCTCGTCCTCTGCCAGGCCTCACTGGGCTCTGCTGGCATCCACGTGGTTGACCTTGCCCTGAAACATTACACAAGTGTTGGCTGCTATTACCTATAAAATGAGGTCACTGGAATGGATGATCTACTTCCGCTCTCAGAGGCTATAATTACAGTCTATAAGATGGGTTCTTTGGCCACTTTTCCCCAAAAGGTGTAAAATGATCACCCAAAACCCAGGGTGGTCCAGGTCCCCTGTGTATGGTATAGAGACCATAAAGTGCTCTGAAAGTCAGGCATTTGTGCTGCAAGTTGCAGAAAGACTTCAATAAACTGCAAATGTAGTTTTCCAGTGGGCAACATTTAGGCACTAACTACTTTAAAAGCAAATAGAAAGTAGAGGAAAGGGCAAAGTTACCATCAGCACTAAGAGACAGGGGCAGCTCTCCAAGAAAGGAGGGCATTTTAGAGAAAATAAACATTTGCCATTAGAGAACAAATCCCAAGTGGTTCTTGCAGAGAAAGAAGCCAAAAGTTTTAGTGCTTTGGGGTTTGTTCTATTTTTTCCCCCACCCCACAAGATACAAATCAATCTAATCAGATAGGGATGGCTGAGAAAATACCTTTTGTTTCAATAGATAATTTCCCAAGGGTGAAACTTCATTGTGTTTTATTTCTAACTTTTTTGTTCTCTTTGGATTTTGTGAAAGCCCACAAGTTTATGAGAAGTTGTCCAGATGAGGACACGGAACTTAGCAAACCATCCTCATCTTTAATCCTCATAAAAGTGGAAACACATACCCATGCTCATGCACACAAAGCACTCAAAACCCGGAAAACTAATTGAGTGCCAAGCACTTCTGGTACCCTAAGGATATATATATATTTTGGTAGCCTGAAGCTGCCAGAAACTTTGCCTGCTGAATGAATTATAGAACAGGAAGCAGATGGGCTGTGTATATGAAACAACCACTATCTGGCATGATGTGCTGTGCAATTTGGCTGCAAAGATTAAATTGAGCTATTGAATGTTTAATACACTATGCATAACAAATACAGCTAGAGCCACAAAACAGCATAAATTACAGAATTGGTATTCACACGGCCTTTCCCAGGAATCAATACACTGCCACCGCTCATAAGAGTCTGTTGTTTAATACACATAAAGAAGAGAAGAATTCTTCTATTAAAATGAGTTATCTGGGCTATTTACCAAAGGCAGTGATTTAGCAGTGGTAGAGTCTATGTAAGTGCTGTTGAATGCAGATGATAATACTTCTTGTCCTTGTCTGCCTGTTTCATTGCGCCTATCAGTTGCTGGGGCTGCGAGTCCCTTGGGTACATTAGCAGTCAGCCCAGGAAGTGTGTTTAAGTAATGGACATAATGTTCACATTTGCTAGACCAGCCTTCTCCCTAATCATGAATTATTCTTCCCCAAGGCTCAATTGGAACATTACTTTAGAAGCAGAAGATTTAATCCTTTTCAGCTGATTGGAGGGAATGATTACAGTATTATTTTCTTGTACAGGCTGTCTCCACTGAAGGTGCCTTTTTCTGTCCCCATCTTTAATAGGCAGCAATCTTTATTTCCCTGGAGGGAAATGGCAATGAATTTGAAATGGGATAAATCTTCAGGAATGCAAGGTGCTGAGGCTGTAGATCACTGCTGGTTAGTTAATTAGTTTAGCCCTCACTTGTTTCATCTCCAAGGTAGAACACCTTGTAACAAGGGGAAACGGTGGGTGGGTGGGCATGTGGGTGGAGTGGGAGAGTGAAGGAACCAGGCGTGGGCAGATAAATAATCAGATGCCTAAAGCAATTATGCCCCTATGGGTTTTCTTCTGTGTAAATGTTCGGTTCTGGATCTTTGAATTCCACTTGCTACAATGACTAAAACAAGCAGTGCTTGCCCATTCTGACTTTTAAGGACAATTCAAGTCTCTGAACGAGATTGTAGCATCTTTATCTAGTAGAGATGGTTAAAGAAAAGTAAGGCAGAGCAGTATAGGACAGGGGACCAAAGAAGGTTGCAGTTGCTACCCTATCGTGGTATTTATAGACAGGGCTGGCCCCGGACTCAGTACTGGGGGGGGTGGGGGAAATGTGTTTGAAAATTCCTGGTGAGTGTTTTTTAAGCACTGCGGCACAGGGAAGTGATAAATAACAATTGATTCAGTGTTTTTTTTTTTAATTTTCATGATTAATGTTTCCAAAGAGGGGAAAAATGTGGCTTAGAAATTAATTACCTTGGGGTGAAGATCTGAGCCCTGGGCCATGTTGTCTCCCTGCCTCCCCTGCTCCCTGCCTCTGCTCTGGCGGGAAGGCCTCGAGGAGCGACCTTCCATTCCCCTGAAGTCTGATTTTATGTGGAGCCTCAACCTGAGTCCCTTCCCCCACCACCCACTTCCTGTTGTTCTTTTTTAAAATATAAATAACAAAGACAGAAACGGATCAAACCTAAAGAGTTCAACTGAATTTTAACAAAGTCCTTGACGGCTAACACATCTTGCATCTGATTTAAAGCAGGAAGCCCCCATGTCTAGCTGCCTGTGATCTATTTAGAATAAAACAAGGTCACGCTGCCTTGGCCCTGATTATAAATATATTACGTTTAAGTGATGAATACCGCATTCATGAGGAGCAGGAGATCAAAAGTGCCTGAGGCTGGCGGTTTTCAATCTCTCCTCAGTGCCGAGTCAGAGACTTAAAATAAACACTGTTAAATCAATGCTGCAGGACTCAGGTACAGAGGCACAGGGGTGATTTTGTTTCCAAAGCTGAACACAACGGGAGAGGAGAGGAGAGGCCATGTTCGCACTTCTGAGAGGATGGGAAGAAAACCTGCTTCCACTGGCGTGGTGGGGGCGGGAGTTGACCCTTCCCCTATTATTTTAAGCCACCAAGAAAGATGGGAGAGGTCACATGTCTTCATATCCAAGGAGAAGATGGCATTGAGGTGCCTGTTTTCTCTGGACATGTTCATTCCTCAAATTCCTCCATTTTTCGTGAACAGTCACATTGGCTCCCCACCACCTGCACAGATGGTAGAATGATAGGACTGGTGTAGAAACTCCAGCAACAGTCACTTTGGTCGGCCCTCTTGATTTAAAGAGAGCAGGAAGCTCTTTAAAGGACGCACAGCTGCGAAACAGCCGACCTGGGACTGAGACCACAAGATGCCTGTGCCGTGTCTATCTGCAGGAGACAAACTGCCTGCCCGCACGTCTCCTTGTTTAAGTCACCCCTGTATTCTACCCCCAGGAACCCCAAACTCCTCTGAATTCAAAAGCCCCCAAGCCTTGGTAAAGCACCACCAGCACTGCCTCTCCTTCCTATGCCATCTCTTTCAATTAATCAATCAAATCGATATTGATCAAGCACCTATTCACCTTTCTCAACAGCTGAGTCCCAAGCAGAATTGTCCTTCCTGTCCGAGGTCCTTTTAGTTGTGTGACCCACCTCTTTGTTTTTTGGTTTACTTCCATCAGCTTCTGACTCAGAAAATTAGTATTTCCCCCAAACTGACATTTACATATAATATCGTATGTTTCTATCCTGCTGTAGCAGGAAGTAGGAGCAATCATCACACACCGCATCATAATGGAAGGAGCTGGTGCTGACAGCTTTCAGCTTGTCTTCCTCTCCCTCTCCTTCCTGAAGGTAACAAAGTTCAGAGAAATGGCCAGAGCTGCACAAAGGAAGAGGTGCAGGGAACTGTGGGCACGATGAAAAGGAATGAACAGGGAGCTAAGGAGTCTGTAAAACTGGATCCTATCCCCAGTTGCAACCAAGATTACTTATCTGTCCTTGGCCGAGCTGCTCAGACTCCTTAGGGCTTTGGGGATTTTTACTGAGAAATATTATAGGTTGGATTTAGGTCCCTAACTGCTCAATCTGTCTATGGTCCTGGTTGTCCCCAAAATATTAATTGGATTTTACATCATTGGGTTTCATTTCCGGACATTTACAATTCTCTGAGTAATGGGTAACATTCACAGCCCAATTACTTTCCCAAGCTCATCAAAATTTAATTTGCTGCAAGCAGTGACACACAGCCCGAGTTTGACTAGGAAGTCGGCAAAGCCACACCAGTGATTTATGCAAGTCTCCCTGTCTACAGAATTTACCATCAGGATGTCTAATGAAGTTTTTTCTCATGTAAACATACAGCTTTCACATCTACTGGAGTTCAAGCAGATGAGCTTCCCAGGACCGAATGTACTAGACAATACACTCCTTCTCACATAAGGAGCTCAGGAAATTCTGCTACGAAATAAGGGGTCTTGGTGTTATTAAAATGCTTCATAGGGTGAAAACCATATCTTTTTTAAAACTTCACAATGATATTTGCATGTTTAAAACACCTGACCCTGGGAGGGTGCATTTATTCTACTATAATTTTAAAAATACTTTGACCTCCACATTTACACTTAAATACTGATACTTGTGCCTTTTTCACACTCAATCTACTATAAGGTTTGTGTGAGGAGGGCATTTTGACATAAAATTAATGTAATTTTAGGAGGCAGGAAATATTATTAGAACTTAGAAGTCACCAATATAACTATTATTAAATTGCTGTATCAAAAGTATTTCTCTTTCCTGTCACTGTTTTTACATCATACTGTATATCTGCACTGTCCAATATGGTAGCCACTAGTCACATGTGATTAATGAGCACTTTCAAGAAGCTAGTCCACACTGAGATGTGCCATAAATGTAAAGTACACAAAGGTTTACAAAGATTAATATGAAGAATGTAAACTATCTCATTAATCATTTTTATATAATTACTTGTTGAAATGATAATAGTTGGACAGCTTGAGTTAAATAAAATAGATTATTAAAATTAATTTTACCTGCTTATTTCTAGTTTTTTAAGGCTTCTAGAAAACTGTAATTACATAGGCTACTCAATTATTTCAATTGGACAATATTGCTCCAAGTGTCTAGTAGTTCTATATCATGGTATCTACCTCTAGTCCAATGTTCATTTAGTCTGCAAATCATTTCCAAGTGTCTACAAAGTGACACGCTCTGTGCTTGATGGAAGGAATTTGAAAATGAATACAGTTTTTGTTTTTAAGGATCTAATATTTTAGAAGAGGAAAGAGGCATGTAAGGAATAATTAGAATCTACATGATACTCACTACTTCCCAGTCAGGGCCCTGACTTTAGCTTAGAGGAAGCACATTCAGGCTCCTTTGTAGCTCTGTCACCTGTGTGATTGCAGCCAAACGTTAATTTTATGTCCTAGGGTGGATCCAGATTCTGTGGAGCCTGAAGTCTTTGGAAGCTGGATTTAGTGAGGGGGAAAAAAAAAGGATGCAAAATGACAATGGCAAAATTAGATAACTAGTATAATTGAAGTATGAAATACTAAAATCAAACAAAGGTGGGAGTGATTAATCCTCTGAGGGGTTCCAGCATGTCTTCAGAAGATCCTTGACTTAGGTCATGCGAGATGAGTAGGAATTTGGTGAGGAGGTTGGGACAGCTTTCCCTGCCAGTGAACAGAGCACGAGTAATGGCACTTTTGGTAGTGGTGTAGAAGGAGCCAATAAAGACAAGAAGTGATATGGAACAAAAGGTGGGTATGGGCCAGATTATGTAGAGGCCTGCATGCCAGGCAAGGGTATGATGATTTCATCCTGGAGTACAGGAATTGGGAACCAATGGAACCAGATTTGGAGTGACATGATTAGAGTCGTATTTTAGAAAGACCATGAAAAGCAGTGGAGAGACTGAACCAGGCACACCTCTGATTCTAAGTATGTACCTACCTCTCCATTTTTGAACTGAGTAATCATATCAGAGTGTCCCAGCACAATCCCATGTCACTGCATTACAGAATGCCATCTCCCACCAAAACTTCCTACAAGTTCTCTGGGTTGACTGGTGTTTACTGAGTCAGTTTTATCTCCCACCTCCCCACAAACTCCAGACCTCAGGCCCTGCCTTCCACCACCCATCAGAAGCTGTTGCTTCTGAATGACCTGTACATTGCCAACCTAGAGGTTTGGTATGGCAGCTCACTCTAGGAAACCTGAGAACTTTCACACACAACAAAGAACTTGGCATCTGAAGAAATATGATTGTCACAGGGACCTACAAAATGAAGGGATGACAATACTCCACTTGGTGCTACCTCAGCCCATAGTGCCCCAGACTTAGCCTGGGCCAGCCAGCCCCTAGAGACACGATTCAGACTCCCTCAACCAGCTAGTGTCCTAATCCCACCCTTCCACCTGAGGGACTTGGTCAGATGAGAACTGGATCTACTGCCACACAGACATAAAACCATCCCATGAGGCCTCTTTATACATTCTTGAGCGGCTTCATCTCTGTATCTAATGGGCCTTTGTCAGGGTCACCTGAGTTTACAACTCTCTGGCAAACCATAACTTTGAACTTAGTTCTGTATTTTGCAGACTCACGTGCTACTTAGGCTAATTGGCTTACCCATTTTCATGGGAACTTCTAGCTCCACCTAGCAATAGGCTCTCTGGCAGAGGCAAATAAATTGTACTTCCAACTTGCCAAATACTCATCTATGGCGGTTGTTATAGAAAGGACCTGGAACTTAACATCCACTAAAATTGCTCTCTTTGTCTTATTCCTGAAGTGAATCCTCTTTGTAGACCTCTGTAGGATGCTATATGCCCATGACTCCTTCAGGCCCTGAATGGGGATCCAATTGCACTCTGGGAATCAGCCTGGCACCCTGATGGCATGGGCTATCTTTTACATCATGACCAAAAAAGTGAAGTGCCTTTCAACACAGGAGTGTTCAAGAGCAGGTGTGGTGGTGGTAGGTGGGGGGAGGGTATGGGAGGATGACTGCACAGAGCTAAAAATCAACTTTCAGAGCACCATATTTACCTTCACTGAAGCCAAAAGCTAACCTGTGAACATATTCAGGAAGGCTGAGGTCCATGCTTGGTAACTGTGGCCAGAAACACTCAACACACCTAAATGCAAGCCTTCGATGACCTTACAGAAAGTATGTACTGAATTGTAGCCTCTAAAATGTGTATGTTGAAGCCATCACCCCCAATGTGACTGTATTTGGAGATAGGGCCCTTGAAGAGGTAATTAGTTAAATAGAGTCATAAGGGTAGGGGCCTAGTGCATTAGGACTGGGGACTTTGTAAGAAGAGGAGGAGACATCAGGGATGGGTACACACAGAAAAAAGGTCATGTGAGGACACATCAAGAAGGTGGCCACCTACAAGCCAAAGAGAGAGAACTCAGAAGAAACAAATGCCGCCAACACCTTTGTGGGGAGCTCCGCCCACAGGCTCCCCTGGCCACCACAGATGAGAATAAGTCTACCAAGACATGGTCTGCCTGGGGAGGAAAGGTGGCCAATCTCCCAAAGTAGAAGGGCCATGAGCCTTTTCCTCAATGGGCTTTTATTGGGTTTAGTTTGCACGGGAATACAGGTAAAGCTCATCAGTCATTGTCAGAAAGTAAGGATCAAACAGTAGATAACATACAAAGAACTATGAGGGCTTATTCTGAGTCAGGGTCAGTGAGCTAAAGGGCTATAAAACTTTGAGAAACAAACTCATTTCATACTTGGACCCTTATCAGAAAATTGTGGGCATTCTTAGCAAAGCAGTTTTCACAGGATTTTATGCATTCTTTCTTAGGCCTGATCACCCCAGGGAACTGCCTGTTCCTACCCGGGGTTGCACCACTCTCCAGCATTGTTTCAGGCTTAAGTCAGGCAGGGGAAGTAAGGCAGCCAAGAGATTAGGAGACTTCTCACAGACAGAATGAGGATTCAGGCTATGTCAAAGCTAAGGGGTGAGGGTCCATCACCCCCTTTTTCTATAGCCCCCCAAGTCCTTCCTTGGGGCCCCTTCATGACCATGCCTATCTTAGGTCATTCATCCCTTCAGGAATCTTATCATCATTGGCTAACTGGTCAGGCTCAAGGCAAAGCAGGGTGAAGTAAAGGGGGCCGAGGTGGTACCCCTTACAGGGAAATAAGCTTTGTCTCCTTAGTAGCTTATGTTCCCAAGGTCTCTCACTCAACCTTAGTCATGGGGGGTTACAGCTTCTGAAACCAGGCAGGGCAGTTCCCAACACACCTTGATCTCTAAATTTCAGCCTCCAGAACAGTGAGAAAATTAACTTCTGTTGTTTAAACCCCCCCATTCTGTGGTATTTTGTTATGATATCTCCTAGTAAACTAATACATAGGGCATTTGAAGAGAAGTAAAATAACTGAAATTAACAGAGCCTATTTTCCAAACTGAAGAAAGAAACTAAGTTTCCTTTTTTTTTCCAGAGAAATTGTGATTTGATGAGTAGGTGGTGGGAGGAGGAAGTGGTGGAGGAGTTTTTAAACGCTTTTTACCTGCCAGGAACTATTCTAAATGCCTTATGTATACTGACCCATTTGACCCTCATGAGATGGGAGGCAGATGTTACTATCCCATGTTGTAGACGAGGAGAGGGAGGCTTAGATGTCCAACACCAGTGTGAGGTGTGGGAACACAAAATCACTGATCTGTGAGATCCAGGCGGGAAATATAAGATGGAAAGCCAAAGACAGAAGTGGAATTCATACATGAGGCCTTGCTTCCTCTTGGCCTTTGGCTTTTCATGGTAGAGAGCTCTGTCACTGTGATGGTTGTAACTATTCCATTTCTCAATATTTGTATTACATGAGCATATCCCCAATACAATAGGAGTGAATATTTGCCCCCAGAAAACACTACCCCTCAGGAAAAAGAGACTTCCTAAGCAAACCCAATGTAACCCATCTTTCACTCTTATGAACTCAAACCACACCCTTGTCTTTCTATGTCCTCTTCTCCCTAGATCATGTCTGTACTTTGTGTGTTGATTCAAACTTAAATTCTCTCCATTGTAATCACCCCCAAGTATTCGGAGAAGTCATAGGGAGTCTACCTTTGAGTGTCTCCATTGTTTTTTCATAGTGTGCCGCTTTCAATAAAAATGCCACATGACTGTTACTTTAGTTTTATAATCTATTAGCAGTTCCAACTAACTAGTGGCTAAACAACAGGAAGTTTAATCTTTTTGCACACATAAATGCAAATTTTAGATCCTAAATTTTTCGTAACTCTGAGGATTCTGAAAGACATTTCTTAAAGAATTAAACTTTAAAGTAAATACACAATCTTTATCACCCTGAAAGCAAAAGCAGCATATACATGCCATGTGAGAATTAGAAAGTTGGGCTATCGCACACATTTGAACTAGAGAGTTTAGATCCATCTTATATAAGTTAAATGAATTTTGTTTTATTTCAGGTTTGTCATGTAAGTTTTGTGTTTGTTTCCAAAACATCATATTCTTTTTAATTTACCCATAAGCTTTGCCTCAGAAATAACTCCCCTACCCCCCAAAAATCACAGAGATTAAAGCTAAAAATAAAATTTAAATACTGGAGAAATGTGAACACACACAGAATGAATGAATGAACTATAAAGCACAGATGAGTGAAAGGAGTTGCGTAGGTTGAAGGGGTATGAGCAGAGAATGGTCATCACTGGGAACACTTGGACGGACTGGCTGGCTGCCAAGAGGCCTCACAGGAGGAGGTGTCCCAATGCAAAAATGGGTCTTTGTTTGTAAAGGCTCCGAAATTTGAATATTCTAGGCAGAATTAGTTTCTCAAAAGCAAAAAGACATAATTCAAATTCATAAGACACTCATGTAGCAGCCAGAATGTTGCTCAGTATATTCCTCCCTGTGGTGAAATCTACATGGGAAGCCAAATTCTCATCAAGAGATTGCTCAGAGGGCCTGAGCTGCACTAGAGGAGGAAGTTGAAAAATCCATGTGTTCTGAGATCAGAATGAAGCCAACATACCTAGGAAGCCCTGAGGCCTCTCTTAGGTGGCATTGAAGGTGACATGGACAAAGTTTTCTCCCAATTTTGTGCAGTTTTCTCAACAGCAACTTAAAGAATATTACTGTAGCTAAACAATCTAACCCATTTCTATATTGGTTAGAACTCAGACATGAGGACACCACAAAAACATCTGCAAACCGCAAGCTTTCATAGAGCCAGATACCACATAACACAACCCCCTTGAACACAGGAAACTTTTTCTTTAGACGTTAATGAACTATTGCCTCTTTACAATTTGGTTTACCAAAACATGATTTCTTTTTTTAAATAATCACTTTAGTTCTATCTGCTCTCCTAGAGAAATTACTAACCACCAATCAGGTTCCAAATAAATAAATTATAAAATAATGCACATCTCAAGAAGCAGTATAGAGTACCTTCTACAAGTCCACTAATATTCTTAAGAGACTTAAAGATTTAGCCCACTGTGGACAAGCCCTATTTTATATTCTTTTCATTATGCATGTCAAATAGCATGTCAAAAACTAAAGAGAAAATTACTATTAAAGAATGAAAATTGTGTATCTTACTCTGCACACTGATTTCTCTCTCAGTTTCAAAAGATCAATATATATTAAGTATTAGAATAAAGTACTTATATGTGAGAGTATTATATAAGAGACAGCATAATGGAGTAGAGAAAAATGAATAATCACAGATACCTGGGCTCAAATGTAGGGCCTTCATTAACAAGCTGTTACATTGTTACATTTTTAAAATGGGGTTGATCATTTCTGAAGTATAAGGTCATTTTTTGAGTTAAATATAGTCACATGGCACTTAATCACAGGAATGCTCTCTGAGAAATATATCATTAGGTGATTTTTGTTGTGTGAACATCATAGCATGCACTTGTGCAAGTCTGGGGCAGTATAGTCTACTGCACACTTAGTCTATTTTCCCCGTGCTCCTAGTCTACAAACTTGTACTGCACGTTACTGGATTGAATAATGTAGGCAATTATACCAAAATACCAAGTATTTGTGTATCTAAATATATGTAAGCATAGAAAAGGTACAGTAAAATTATAGTGTGAAACTAAAAATGGTACCTGTGTAGGGACCTGACCATGAATGGAGCTTGCAGGACTGGAAGTTGCTCTGGGTGAGTCAGTGAGTGAGTGGTGAGTGAACGTGAAGGCCTAGGGCATTAGTGTACACTAATGCAGACTTCATGCACAGTGTACATTTGGCTAAATTGGTAAATAAAAATGTCTTTTTTCAATAATAAGTTAACCTTCACTATCTATAACCTTTTTACTTTATAAATTTTGAAATTTTTAACTTTTTGACTTTTTGTAATAATAGCTTAAAATATAAACACATTGTACAGCTGTACAGAAATATTTTCTCTCTTTATAACATTATTCTATAAGCTTATTCTACTTAAAAACATTTTTTTTTACTTTTTAAACTTTGCTGTTAGAAACTAAGACACAAATACATGCATTAGCCGAGGCCTATACAAGGTCAGGATCACCAATGTCACTGTCTCCCACTTCCACATCTTTCCCACTAGAAGGCCTTCAGGGACAATAAGGATGCATGGATGTCATCTCCTATGATGACAAGGCTCTTTCAGGAACACCTCCTGAAGGACCTGCCTGAGCTCCTCTTGACAAAAGGTGTCACTCTTTTCAGAAAAATGTCCAAAGTGGTTTGCCTTGTTGTTTGTTTTTTTCGTAGATTGCTTATAAGTAGATAATGCACTATGAACCCTCCTCTCTGTTAATGAAAGCATTTTAGGGTCAAGGCCTATATTTTCAGATTTTTTAATGAGCTTGTTGAGGTTTGCAAAAGTTTCTGCTAAATTTTTCAGCGTGAATTTTTTTTGAGAGTGGAAGGGTTTGTTTATTTCTTCTGCAGTTTCCTTTTCTCTCACCTCTTCTTTAGCTATGCATTCCTGTTCCAGTTCACCCAGAACTATCAGTACATCCAACATTGTAATCAGGTCCAGCCTTTTCTTTCAGCATCGCAAACAATCTTTTTGCTTTGGCCGTGATCATCATGGGGCTGAGAAAGATTTGCTTTTGTGTCTCGTCTTCCATCCAGGTCATTAGAAGTTTCTCCACATCTGATACAGGTTCTTGATTCTTCTTGAATTTTTGTTAGTTTTGTCGTCTTCAGTGAAGCAGATCTTTTAACAACTTCTGCCCCTTTGTTCTTATTATTCGAGAATGTAGCTATGGTGGAATGGGACATGCCTGAGTGATATTCCGCCTTCATAGTCTTTAATCACTTTAAGTTTTCTTTCCAGGTCAATCACTCAATGTGGATTCACTGTCAACATTAGCAGTGGGTTTTGTACACTTAGGGGCCACAATGAACAAAACATGAAATTCAATCAAGCACAAGAAAAAATAATCAGTCAAGAGAAGTGTGTGGACACAAAGATGTATGATTCTGCTGCTGGCCTAACAGGGCATACTGCTTAACAACAAACTATTTTTTTATTAGTAAGAAAAGTACAGAGTACTCTCTAAAACAATGATTAAAAAATATGATATAATAAATACATAAACCAGTAACAGTCATTTATTATTATTATCAAGTATTATGTGCTGTACATAACTGTATGTGCTGTACTTTTATATAACTGGTAATGTAGTAGGTTGGTTTATAAGTGCATCACCACATACATATAAGTAATCTGTTGCACTATGACACGATGAAGGCTACAACATAACTAAGTGATAGGAATTTTCCAGCTCTATTTTATAATCTTATGGTACTACCCTTATATATGTGGTTCATCGTTGACCAAAAATATCATTACATGCTGCATGACTATAAGTTAATATAATGTGCCTGGCATATGCAGACACCCAATAAACAGTAGCTGTCATCATTGCTGTCATTTTAGAGATATTCTCATTTTTTCAAGCATTTCTTTTCCCTTCTCCAAAGCAACTCTATATCTCTTCAGTCAAATGGAGTTTAAAAAATATCTCTCTAACCCACATCATGTGTCTGCACATAACTGATGAGAATGTCTACATTCTTAACTTTTCCTAAAGGATACCAGTTTCTTTTGTGTGGAAAAAAAGATGGGTTAAAAGGAAAGGACCAGCCAGGTGAACTTCTGTTTAATAAGGGAACTGGAGTCACACCAGCCTCCATGCTGACCTGGACATGGAGGTCAAGACCAAACATGTATCCTTAAACTAGAGATTAACAAGTAGTTCAGAGGTTGGTTTGTCTCCACTTCCTCATTTTTATTTTTATTCTTTCTATGGTTGCCTTTGAATTTTTAACGTGTGTTTTTTAGCAAATGCTATTTTTAATCAAAATCTTGATTCCCCTCAAACAGGAAAGGGCCTTAACATGGCTTTAACTCAAACAGTTGCTTCCCTTCATTGGGTTATTGAAAGAAGCTGGGAGCATGCAGTGAATACTAGTTTGCATTTACTGACATGCCTTCCTCTTTTAGTTGCCTCCCACTTTATCCTTTTTCATTCAATTTGTTTCTTTTTCTGGTTTCTTACTGAGGTAAATATATCAACAGCTCTTTCAGCAGAAAGGATAATAAACTCTATAAATGATGAACTGGATAATAAACTCTCAATGTTTATATATCTACATCTGTATTTTGTACTCTTTCTCGACCAACATTTTAGCTAGGAATAAAATCCCAGCTTGTTTTTCTGTAAGACTTTGAAAATTTATTTAACTGATATCTGACATCTACTTTTTTTGTGAGAATTCTGTCACCAGTAAAATTATCTAGAAAACAAAAATGACATGGCTTCTTTTTTCTGGGCATTTTTTATACTGTAGGTATGAATCTGTTTAGCAAATTCTAATTTTGCTTGTTATATTTGAGGGATCATGTCTTTTTCAATTCTATAACATTTTCAGCTACAATCTCTTGGAATATAAACCCTTCCCCCTTCTCTATATTCTCTTGTTGGTGTTTTTAATTTTTTCCTCAGTGCCTCCAAATCTCTCTTACATTTTTCCCATCTTATATCTCTGAACTGCATTCTGGCTGATTCTGTTAGATTTTTACAATTCAGAAAAATCTTTTCTTGGGAGCTCTAACTACTAATTTACCTATTTATTGAGTTTTACTTTATTCTAAATCTTAGCATTATTGAAAAAAAACTATAGCTTTAACCTAAATCCTTGATTATAGCAAAGAGATGAAAATTCACATTCTTATGCAAATGTTCTTTCATGATAGATGCTTCTGGAGATGTTCCTGATTCATATTCTGTAAAAATAGACTCTTGCCATTTTGGTCTTATCATAGTGACATATTGGACTCTCACAGTAAAAAGGAGCCAGGAAAAATTTCTAATATACATGCAGACATATATTTTTCCAGTTAATTATCTATCCTGTTTTAAAGCACGCTTATTTCAAAAGTGTCAAAATGTACTAATCCATACTGCAATTGTTTGGAAAACTTCATGAGCAAGTATATTTCAGCAAGAAAAGACATTTGATGCCAGTCAAATTCTCTTTTTTTCTGTCACTATAAATGGCTTTCCCATTTTCAACAGTTTTCAAAATCAAAGACATATCTAAGCTGACAACTTCTTTGGCAAGTTTCAGCTAGATGTAATTTAAAACAGTCAAGGAAGCAAAGCCTAAACAATAGGGTTTTTAATGGGACCGGTGACAGATCCTTAACTACTGTCATGCTGTGTCTCACACCAGAAGACTTGAGAGGAAATTTGTAAAATAAATACTTGCAGTTAAGAAGTACACCTGCATTTGGAGTGTGTGTACTATGTCATGGAAATATGTAAGATCTGAGAATTCAGTGATGTTATAAACTTAACAAAAACATACCTCAACCCCCCCCACCAAGGAATTCCTCTCTTTAACCTTTCAGAATGTTCTTTAGCTATAGTTCACATCCAAAGGTCATTAAAAGGTCACAAGGGATAAAAAAAAGAGCTCTCCTCCTTTTAGCCTCAGATTACTTCTGTATAAAATGAAGCTCTTCACTTCCTGAGGGAGAAAAACGTTCTAATGTGACCCTTGAATCACTATTACTTACACATATACACACATGGTTTTCTTTAACTAGAACAAAATTTTTTACAATTAATGCCATATTAATGTTAATTAATGTATTATATACTTAGAATACATGAGTATTCTGTTTTAGGAACATTAGAAATTTGAGGACTTTTATAAGAAAAACAAACTAAATTGTAAGGAAAAAGGAAAACCAAAATGAGTCTATACCTGACAGTTGGCTTAATGAATAATAAGTTTTTCTACTTAAGTCTCCTAAATTGGGTTTCAGATAAAAATTACTATCTTTGTTTAGACTTTTTATGTTTCAACTGGTAAAATATCAGTTCTGATATTTAAAACTCTTTAATTTAAGTGACAATCATGAGGCAACATAAAAAAGCAAATCTGGGTTTCAGGACACAGCTAAACCTTCCAAAGCCAATGAATGTTTACACAGCTATCAGAGAGAAGAACCCAGCAGGTGGTTCTGGGAAGATGCAGCTTGATTATAACTGTCTTCTCTTCTTATACCAATTCAGTTCATCTCCCTGTCCTGCACTGAATAGCTGCTCAGACCTACAAGTTGCAAGGAGCAAATTAACTCTTGGGTTCTCTAGAGTCATAGTGGAAAGAATATGTATAAGATTGTCTTTTTCTCTCACTTGGTTGAACACCTGAGACTAGAACTGAGGGTGAAAGTCATAAACTGGTAGACTCTAGGGAGACCATTTGACTGTGGGTATTTGTGTATTCCTAAGGATAAACTCTCAGGAAAAGCCTGACTTCTGATCCCTGAAAGATCAACAAGGAGCCTACAAGTAGACCCAGGCCTTCCTTTCTTTAATCTGGCAAAACTCAAAGAACCCAAGTACCCAGAGGCTCTCTTCACTCCAGGTGCCTCTACCTGCTTGCTTCAAGGCCAATAGTGCACAGGAAAGACTTGCTTTCTCTTAAATTTGTTCTAGACTGCCCCAACACTCAGTATACCCCAATCATCCTGAGTCCCAGGAACTCAACAAAAACAGAAGCCAGCTATCAGAAACAAAGACTAGTCTAAACAGAAAGAATTCAAACACAGTGAAGAAAGCTGCTAGAAAAGACAAAAAATTGACTAGAAATACAAAAAACAATTCAAGTACAGCACAGAAATGATGTTTGAGGAAGAAAAAAGGTACACCCACTTAACAATCCAGACATCATTGAAACCAAAATTAGTGGCATGAAAGACAAAATGAAACAAATATCTCAAAATATAAAAGGGTATGAATTATAAGAAAATCATGATTATAAGAAAAAAGATAAGGAGAATTAAACTGCAAATAGTAGGATTTCAGAAAGTGAAAACACAAAGTAATAACAAAGAAATAATTTAACAGACAACAGACCATTTCCTTATGGTGAAAAAAGATCATTGTGGAGTTCACTGAATTCCAGGACAAGTTGTTGAGAAAAACACATATATTTGGGACAGCTTGGTACAATTCTGGACCTCTAAGGATACAGAGGAAATATTATTAGCACATGTACAAAGAAGTAAGTTGCCCGAATAAGAAAATACATCATTCTCTTGCACTTATAATTAGAAGATAGAGGAATAATACTACTAAAAATAATCATTTGATTTGCAAAATTATAAATACAGCCAAGATACTCACCTATCAAGGTAAGATAAATATGCAAGAATGTATAAAGGATATCAACCAAGTATGTCATCTGAGAAAAATAATAGAAAAAGAACTATAAATATACAATAAATAAACCTGAACTTGACCTTATAGATTGTAAATAATAGAAGAAAGCATGTTGAAACATAAAACTTATATAATTTATATATATACACATAAACATATATACATGTACTTCATGATTTATATATTATATATTTGCAGGCAAAATACATACACATTATATATATTTGCATTATCTATACTACATCTATATACATATCCTTAAATATCAGTTAATAATTGATTCTGTAAAAATATAAAAGTTAAGTGTCAAAACCCCCTAAAACAGTACAGATATACTGAATATACTTAAGGGAAATTCTAAACCAAGAATAATGGAGTGAAGAAAAAAGAAAAGAGTGAAAATGTTCTAAATATCTCATTTTATTAGGGAGAAAAATAAGTATTTTAGTAAGGAAAGCTATACCTCTCACTGGGGATAATTGTATCTTGTTTTACATAAAAGCAATAGGTATGTATCATAGTTTAGAGAGACAGAATATAAGTAATAATAGATCACAAAAATATGGTAAACTACCAGATTAACTAAGGTAATGGAGTAAATATTAACTTGAGCAAAACTAGAAAGTAAGGAAAAAAGAAGCCAATGAAAAACTAGATAATAATCATAAGTTAAAGTGGGAGAAAAAATCCATTATATTGGTTGCTACATGAACTAAATCCTTCCATTAAAGGAGAGACTATCTGATTGACTTTAAATGATCTATATTCTATTTGCAAAAAAAAAACAAAAACAAACAAACAAAACACACTATACTGGGATGCAGAAAAGTTTCAAAGAGTTAACTAAAATCAACTCAAAATGGATTATAGACTTGAACATAAAACCTTAAAGTTTAAAACACCTAGAAAAAAATACACGGTGTAATCTCCTCTACATGGTATTGGAAGTGATTTTTTTTTTTTTGGATGTGACCAAAAGCAAAAAGAAATACGTGAGACTACATCAAACTAAAAAATTTCTGCAAGCAAAGGAAGACACCAACAAAATGAAATAGAAACCTATAAAATTGGAGGAAATATTTCCAAACCACACATGCAATAGGGGGTTAATATCTAAAATATACAAAGAACTCACACAACTCAATAGGAAAAAACAGAAAAACAAAAGTGGGAAGAGTGGACATTCTTCTAAAGAGGACAAATGCCACAGGAACATGCAAAGGTGTTCAACATCACTAATCATCTGGAAAAATGCAAATTGAAACCACAATGAGGCATCACCACACAGTTCATAGGGTGTCCACTACCAAAAGGAGAAAGATAACAGGTGCTGGTGGGATATGAAGAAAGGAAACCCTTATACACTGTTGGTAGAAATATAAATGGGTACAGTCACTATGGAAAACAATATGGAGGTTCCTCAAGAAATTAAAAATAGTATTATTATCTGATTCAGCAATGCTGCTTTCAACATATATATCTAGTGGAAATGAAATCACTATCTTGAGAAGAAATCGATTTTCCCATGTTCATTGAATAATTTTTCACAGTAGCCAAGACAAGGAAAAAACCTAAGAATTCATCAACAGGTAAATAGTTGTCTCAATATGACATATCTAATGATATATAAATTATATAGCTGATATAATGATACCTGTATGATATAAATTTGTTAAGATAAATGTGATAATGAACATAATTTGGGCTTTAAAAAATGTGAACCCTGACATATGCAACCACAAGAATGAACATGGAGGGGCATTATACAAAGTAAATTAATCTAGATAAGGAAAGAAAGTTAGGAGACCAGCAAGATGGTAGAGGTGTGAATGAAAGCCACACTAACCTCCTCCCAGAACCAACCTGGAATTAACCTAATTAATGGAGAAATTACCTGGAACAAACAACTGAACACTAGCGAGAGAGAAGCCTTATAACTTTGGACAAAGAGAACAATCAACTTCAGCACAACCTAACTGCACCTGCACAACAGCATACAAGATGTGGTGGGCAGAGTGACTCTCAGTCAACCAGCTAGAGGGAAGGACCCACCAAAGAATGACCCAACAACAATCAAAACCCAATTACATCCAGAGATTCAACATAAGCAGCATAAAGGGCATCCCAAAATCAGCAAGTTCCAGAGACCAAGGAGACTGCACCACTGAATCCCACAGGTCTCCTACCATAGAAGTTCACACCACAAACTCAGAGAGTCAAAACAGATCAGTTTAAAAAGCAGAAGCAAACAAGAAGAGTCTCACAAATAATGGGAAGACAAAGAAACAACCCTCAATCAAAAGGAAAGGAAGAATCCTCAGAAAGACAGCTAAATGAAATAGAGGCAAGTAAACTACTAGATATTGAGTTCAAAACAATGATATAAGGAAGCTTAATGAGCTCAACAAAAATTACCAAAAACTACAGGGAAACTACAAGGAATTTACTGCAAACTCTATCAGCATGAAAAAGGACCTAGAAACTATCAAAGAGTCAAGAGGAAATAAAGAACACAATTTCTGAATTGAAGAACACATTAGAAGGAATCAAAAGCAGGCTAGATAAAGGAGAGAATTGAATCAGTGAGCTGGATGACAAGGTAGAAAAAAAACTCCCAGAAAGAGCAAGAGAAGGAAAAAAGACTCAAAAAGACTGAAGAGGGGTTAAGAGAACTGCAGGACAACATGAAACATAACAATATCCATATAATAAGGATACCAGAAGAAGAAGAGCAAGGGATAGAAAACTTGTTTGAAAGGTAATGAAAGCAAGGTAATGATAGAAAACTTTCCTAACTTGATGAGAGCAAAAGTCAAGCAAATCCAGGAAGCAGAGAGGGTCTCAATCAAGAAGAACACAAAGAGGTCCTCTCTAAGACACATCATAATTAAAATGGCAAAATTCCAAGACAAAGAGAGAATCTTAAAGGCAGCAAAGGAGAAACAGGAATTAACATACAGGGGAGCTCTGATAAGGCTAGCCTTGTAGCTTCTCAATGGAAAAGCTACAAGTCAGAAGGTAACAGGAAGAAATATTCCAAGTAATGAAAAGCAATGACCAGGAACCAAGACTTCTCTAACCAGCAAGACTCTCAATTAAAATGGAAGGCAAAATGAGGAGTTTCCCAGACAAAAGAAGGCTGAAAGAATACACCTCCACCAAACCAGCACTGCAAGATATGCCAAAGGGACTGTTATAAGAAAAGGAAAAAAAAGAGTGAGAAAGGGAAAAACACAGGTATGAAGGAAGTAAAATGGCAGTGAATAAGTACCTATCAATAATAACTTTAAATGTAAATAGATTAAATACTCCAATCAAATGACATAGGTTAGCTGAAGGGGTAAGAAAACATGACCCAAACACATGCTGCCTATAAAACACCCACCTCAGAACAAAAGGCCTATGAAGACTGAAAGTGAAGGGTTAGAAAAAAAATATTCCAAGCAAACAAACAGGAAAAAAAAAAAAAGCCAGGGTAGCAATATTTATAACGGACAAAAAGAGACACAGAAGGATATTCATAATACTCAAGGGAAGAATCCATCAATAAGATATAAACATTATAAATATATATGTACCCAAAATAGGAGCACCCAAATACATAAGGAAAACCTTGGAAGACTTCAAGAAAGATATAGACAGTAACACACTTATACTAGGGGATTTTAACACTCTACTTTAAAAAATGGATAGCTCTTCCAAACAAAATATCAACAAGGATATTGCAGCATTGAACAATGCCCTAGATCAAATGTACTTGACTGATATATATAGAACCTTTCATCCCAAAGAAGCAAAAAAACACATTCTTTTCAAATGCACATGGAACATTTTCAAAGATATACTACATAATAGAACACAAAACCAACCTCAACATTCAAGAAAAGTGAAATCATATCAAGCATTTTCTCAGACCACAAGGACCTGAAACTAGAAACCAACTAACTAGAAACTAGAAATCAAGGAAAAAACTAAAAAACATTCAAATTGATGGAGATTGAATAGCATGCTATTAAACAATGATGGGTTAAGAATGAGATCAAGGAAGGAATCAAAAAGTTCCTGGAAACAAAAGAAAATTAACACGTGACAGTCCAAAACTTATAGAACACAGTGAAGGCAGTCCTGAGAGGGAAGTTCATAGCAATACAGGCCTACCTAAAAAACATAGAAACATTTCAAACAAACAACCTAACACTACATCTACAAGAACTGGAGGAACAACAACAAAGACAGCCCAGACAAGTAGAAGGACGGAAATAACCAAGATCAGAGCAGAATTAAATGACATAGAGACTAAAAACACGATTCTAAGGATCAACAAATCCACAAGCTGGTTTTTTTAAAAGATGAACAAAATTGACAAGACTTTAAGCAGACTGATCAAGAAAAGAAAAAGGACCCAAATAAACCATCAGAAATGAAAAAGGAGAGATTACAACTCATAGCACAGAAATATAAAGGATTGTAAGAAATTACTACAAACAACTATATGTCAAGAAATTTAAAGACCTGGGTAAAATGGACAAATTTCTAGAAAAATATAAACTCCCAAAACTGAATTAAGAAGAGGCAGAAAGCCTGAAAAGACAAATAATAGCTGGTGAAATTGAAGCAGTAATCAAAAAACTCCTAGCATATAAAAGCCCTGGATCAGATGGTTTCACAGGAGAATTTTACAAAGCATTTAAGGAAGAGCTAACCCCTATCCTTCACAGATTATACCAAAAACCTGAGAGGAGGGAAGACTCCCAAACTTTTTATGAAGCCAGCATCATCCTAACCCCAAAACCAGACAAAGACACAACAAAGAAAGAAAACTTCGGGCCAATATCACTGATGAACATAGACACTAAAATCCTCAACAAAATATTGGCAAACCACAACCAGCAATATATTAAAAAGGTCATATACTATGATCAAGTGGGAGTCACCCATGGATGCAATAATGGTACAATATTCACAAATCAATAAATGTAATATATCACATAAGCAAAATGAAAAACAAAAATCACATGATCCTATCAATAGATGCAGAAAAACCATTTGATAAGGTACAGCACCCATTTATGATAAAAACACGCAATAAAGTGGGAGTAGAAGGAGCATACCCCAACAGAATAAAGGCCATATATGAAAAACCTACAGCCAACATCATACTCAATAGGCAAAAACTAAAAGCTTTCCCACTAAGGTCAGGAAGAAGACAAGGATGTCCACTTTCACTACTTCTATTCAACATAGTATTGGAAGTCCTAGCCACAGCAATCAGACAAGAAGAAGAAATAAAAGGCATCCAAATTAGAAAGGAAACAAAACTGTCATTGTTTGCAGATGCCATGATAGAGTACATAGAAAATCCTATAGACTCCACCAAAAAACTACTTGACCTAATAAATGAATTTGGCAAAGCAGCAGGATACAAAGTCAATATCCAGAAATTGAAGGCATTTTTGTACACCAACAATGAAATATCAGAAACAGAAATCAGGGGAAAAAATCTCATTTGCTATAGCAACAAGAAAAATAAACTACCTAGGAATAAACCTAACCAAGGAGGTAAAAGACCTGTACTCATAAAACTAAACAACACTGAAGAAAGAAATTAAGCAAGACACATATAAATGAAGCATATACTGTGTTCATGGATTGGAAGAATTAACATCATCAAAATGTCCATACTACACACAGCAATCTTTAGATTCAATGTAATCCCTTTAAAATACCGATGACATATTTCACAGGTATAGAACAAACATTTCAAAACTTATACAGAACCATAAAAGACCCCAAATAGCCTCAGCAATTTTGAAAAAGAAGAACAAAATGGGAGGGATCATAATACCTGATATCAAACTATATTACAAGGCCACTTTCATCAAAACAGTCTGAGAACAGACACAAGGCATCAAAAACAGATACATAGATCAATGGAAAACAACAAAGAGCTTAGAAATAAACCCAAGTCTCTATGGTCAATTAATATTTGACAAAGGGGACAGAAGCATAAAATGGAGTAAAAATAGCCTCTTCAAAAAATGGTGTTGGGAGACCTGGACAGCTACATGCAAAAAAATTAAAACTCAACCACCAACTTACACCATGCACAAAAATAAACTCAAGATGGATAAAAGACCTAAATATAAGTTGCAACACCATAAAAATCCTAGAGGAGAACATAGGCAAAAAAAATCTCAGATATTCCATGCAGCAATAGTTTCACTGATATGTCCCCTAGAGCAAGGGACACAAAGGAAAGAATAAACAAATGGGACTTCATCAAATTAAAAGGTTTCTGCATGTCTAAAGAAAACATCAGCAAAATGAAGAGGGAGCCAACCATCTGGGAAAATATTTTTGTCAATGGCACCTCAGACAAGGGTTTGATCTCCAAAATATATAAAGAACTCACATGACTCCACACCAGAAAAACAAACAATTCAGTTAAAAAGTGGGCAAAGGACCTGAACAGACATTTCTCCAAGCAGGACATACAGAGAGCCCAGAGACATATGAAAGGATTCTCAGCATTACTAGCCATCAGAGAGATGCCAATTAAAGCCACAGTGAGATACCACTTCACACCAGTCAGAATGACCATCATAAACAAATCAATAAACAAGTGCTGGTGAGGTTGTGGAAAAAAGGGAACCCCAGTGTACTGTAAGTGGGAATGCAGACTGGTGCAGCCACTATGGAAAACAGTGTGGAATTTCCTCAGAAAACTAAAAATGGAACTACCTTTTGATCCAGCAATTCAACTGCTGGTATTATACCCTAAGAATCCTGAAACACCAATTCAAAAGAACTTCTGCACCCCAATGTTCATAGCAGCACAATTTACTGCTATGTAAACTGTTGAAAGCAACCAACAGTTCCATCCAACTATTGGAAGCAACCTAAGTGACCATCAGTAAGTGAGTGGATCACAAAAATGGTACATTTACACGATGGAATACTATGCAGCAAAAAGAAAGAAGAAGCTCCTACCCTTCACTACAGCATGGATGGATCTGGAGAGCATTAATGTAAGTGAAATGAGCCAGGTGGTGAAAGAAAATACCATATGATCTCACCTATAAGTGGAACCTAATCAACAAAACAAACAAGCAAGTAAAATATAACCAGAGACATTGAAATAAAGAAGAAATTGACAGTAACCACTGTTGGGGGGGATGATGGGGGGAGGGGGGAGGGTTGTCAAGGAACATGTATAAAGGTCCCATGGACAAAGCCAAAGGGGAGTAGGTTCGAGTGTGGGAAATGGGGACAGGGCAGGGGGTGGGGAGGGGTAGGGGGAAATGGAGACACGTTACTTGAACAACAATAAAAAAGAAAAAGAAAAAATGTCATTTATATGTAGAATCTAAAAGAAATCAAACTTATAGAAAATGGTTGTTGCCAGGGCCTGAGGAGTAGGGGGAATGGGGGTAAGTTGGTAAAAGGGTACAAAATTTCAGTAGTAAGATGAATAAGGTCTGAGGATCAGTGTATCACTTCATGAATATAGTTGATAACGCTGTATTGTATAATTAAAGTTTGCTGAAAAAGTAAAACTTGAATGTTTTCACCAAAAACAAAACAAAACAAAAAAAGAAATATGGGAGGTAATGGATATGTTAATGAACTTGATGGAGAAAATCCCTTCACAATATATATGCATATCAAATCAGCACATCACACTCTTTAAATATATTATAATTTTATTTGTATAATGAAACTGCAAATTCCTGATGAAAGAAATAAAAAGACCTAAATAAATGTAAAGACATACTATATTCATGGATTGGAAGGCTCAACATAGTAGAGATGTCAATTTTCCCCAAATTGAGCTAGAGATTTAACAAAATTCCAATCAAAATCTCGGCCAATTTTTTATAGATATTGATAAGCTGATTATAAATTTTATACAGAAAGGCAAAAAGACTGAAAGAGACATTTTTGAAAAAGAACAAAGTTAGAAGAATCACACTATCTAATTTTAAGATGTGCCATTATACTACATTAATCAAAATGCTGTGCACTAAAAAAGAAGTAGACACATAGATCAATGGACCAGAATAGTGAGTGGATCATTAGACCAAAACAAGTACGGCCTTTTTGATTGAGGGGCATAGCCAATGTAATTGAGAAAGAATAGTGATTTCATTAAATAGTGTTGGAACAATTGGACATCTATATGCAAAAAAGTAAACCTTGGCCTAATATAAAATTTAATTATAAAATTTAATTTCACTTTACACAAAATATACTCAAAATGGATCATAGATCAATTAGATCAGAGATCTAAATGTAAAGCACAAAACTATAAAACTTTTAGGAAAAAAACATAGAAAATCTTTATTACCTGGAGTTAAGACCAAAAGCTCAGTCCATAAAAGTAAAAGTTAATAAATCATACTTCATCAAAAATAAAAATTTTTCTCTTGAAAGATGATGTTAGAACACTGAAAGGACAAGACATGGTTTGGAAGAAAATATTTACAGATCACTTATCCAAAAACATCTTTTAAACCAAATATGCAGAGAACTTTCCAAACTCAAAACTGAAAAAACGCCCAATTTAAAAATGGGCACTTGAAAAACCAGGGTACCACTTTGTAAAGTGCATGATTATCTAGCCACCATGCTGTATACCTGAAACTAATATAGAATAATATTGAATGTAAATTGTAACTGAAAAAAATTTTAAATGGACAAAGACTTGAATAGATACTTCACCAAAGAAGATATGCAGATAAGCCTAACATCACTAATCATTAAGGTAAATGTAAATTAAAATTAAGACAAGATGCCACTGCACACCTAGTAGAATGGTCAGAATTAAAAATACTGAGAATACCAAGTCCTAGCAATGATGCTTAACAGCTAGAGCTCATATGCATTGCTAATAGAAATGTCATAGCCCCTCTGGAAAACACTTTCACAGTGTTTAACTTTATAGTTAAACAGGCACTTACCCTACAACCCTGCCATTGCACATTTAGGTATTTACCCAAGAGAAATTAAAACTTAAGTTTACATAAAAACCTGTACACAAATGTTTATAGCAGCTCTATTCATAATTGGCAATAACTGGAAACAACCCAAAAGCCCTTCAACAGCTGAATGAATAAACAAGCAAACTATTGATTCACACAACAACATGGATGAATTTCAAAGGCATTATGCTAAGTAAAAGAAGCCAGTCTCAGAGAAGCCAGTCTCAAAGGTAAATACATAGATACAGACACATACATACATATATAAACATATAATTTAAGGAGGTTTTTGCAATTGGATAAAGTGATTATAAAATTTCTGTGGAATAAATAAATCCCAGAAAAATAGTCAAAATAAAAGAATGGCAAGGGGAGATTTTTTTTCTACCTCATATCAGATAATTCTACTACGCCAACTATGATTAAGTCAATATGATGTTGGCCTAGGAATAGACAAAGGATCATTGGTATAGAGCAAAGAATTCAAAAATGATGCCAACATATTTGAGAATTTAATGGGACAAATATACTATTTTAGTTCAACAACAGAGGAGATTTTTTTAAGTACTAGTTTTATTAAAAACTTAAGGGTAAAAAATAAAAACAATTACAATTCTACAAAAATAATATAGCTATATACAGGCTATACAACCTACGTGGCTAAAACCCTTTTAAACAAGATTGGACATTAAGAAAGTATAAAAACAAGGAAAACTATTTGGCTCTGTGTTTTTCAAATGTTTAGGGAAAAAAAGAGCAAAACATCTATTAAACAATCAATGTTAAAAAAAACACATGCAATGGAGGAAATAGAGCATTTGTGCCTTTAATGTAGTTACTGTCTTCCAAATTTATGACATTAAGAAACCAATCAAAATATGGGTAGGATGGGAAACAGGCAATTCAGAGAAAAGCAAAATCAAGAAATATATTGAAGTAAGCTAGCAGTCTGGAAAATTCAAATTAAAATAACAAGGAGATATTAGGCAAAAATGAAAAAGTCTGATCATGTATATTGCTGCCAGTGATATGGGGAGAAAGTACTTCACCACATGGCTGGTGAGACTATGAATAAAATATTAAAGACTTTAGGGAAAACAACCTAGCAATATCTATATTTAAGTTAAGAATCTTCATGTATTTGAACAGAGCCAAGTCACTCCTAGGGACCCACCCCATGTAAATAAAAAGTACCATTAAGTACCAAAAGTACCACTAAGTACCATTAACCATGGGAAGTAGGAGCAAGAGTGTGTGCGGCAACACTGTGCTATCGAGCCATGGGAAACAAAATGAATATCCATCCACAGGGGAGTAATTAGACAGCTTTAACATATCTGTAGCACAAAAATATTATGCAGCCATTAAAAAGAAATACCTGGTGACTTATAAAGCAAAATACAGAAAAGTGCATACAATGCAATCCTTTTAAATGAAAGAGAAATATTGACCAAAAACTATGTATGTGTTATACTTATATATGGTTAAATGAGCACATATATGAGTATATATGTACCATGGATTTCCCTATAATCATATAAGCACAGAGAAACACACAGGAGGACACATACAAGGTTGTCAGCTTGGACTCTCTGGGGATGTAGGGAGTGAACTGAGTAAAGATGGTGTAGAAGGAGAATAAAGGAAGAAGGAAGCTAAGCCAAAAAAAAAAAAAAGTAAAGGAATAAAAGGCTGCAAAAAAAAAACCAACTTTGGTATATATGATAATGTCACCTTCATGCATTTCTGTAAATTTTATATATATATATATATAAAATTATATATATATATATAGTGTGTATATATATATATACACACTAATAAAAATTCAATTTAAAAAAGAATAAAGAAGAAGGGGACCAGATGCATTTAACAGAGGATACAACCACCTTATCACATTTAGAAGGATATTCCAAAAGGTCCATCCTAAGTTTGTTGCTTGAACATTGGATTCTATCTACCCAAACACACAGATTCCCATGCACTTCTTTCCCCCCAATAATATCCCCTGACCATATAGCACAATGAATTCTAGAATCTATTCAACGGGAAATCAGAGTTCCACCTAGGAAACCCAGGGCCACCTCTGCCAGTTGTAGCAGCAACTGTGGTCACACCTCCCTGCCACCAAGGAAACCAGAAGTGAGAGCCGGGACAGACATTGGGTACAGCTCCAAGGAAAAACATTCACTTGATATTTTATGTGAGTGCTGCATTCTAGAATTGTGCAATATAGTGGTCCTGACCAGGAATGTTCCTAATTTCATAGAATTAGGAAAAAACGGAATTAGAAAATTCCTGTGACCATAAGCAGGGATTCCTGCACAGATGAAGGTGGAGGGCACTGAGGCATGGGTGTTAGAATTGGGACAAAGGTCTAGGGCAGCAGAGTGAGATGAGATGGAGCAGGTATAGGGGAGAGAGGAGGTTAGATAAGCATGTAAGAATCACAACACGACAAGTTTTCTAAAGCAAGAACTATTTCTATGCAGCACCTGATGAGAATAAGAAATTTAAATATCATCATGTAGCAGTAGTATAGGCCTGTCTTCACTCAGCATTCAATTCTCATAGTCAAGATCTTAACCTTTAATCAGACAGGTAAATACTGAGGATGTGAGAACAAGCAAAAACTTGCAGAAGTTAGCTGTCATTTTTAGTCTCTCTCGTGACCTGAGTTAAAGTTTTAATAGTCAACTTTTGAAGTCACTTGTATGAGGGACTTATTGGATGCTTTAGGCATCCAATCAGGTCCAAATATTTTCCTCTTACAAATAGAACTATAGACTTAATTATAGCTTACCACAAGCCACCCAGTTACCTAGTGCTTATTCAACTGTTCTGTAAGAAGCAGGAGGCAATGTCTGTGGTCTGATATCTACCTTCAGCTGCAAAGCCTAAAAGCCTCAAAATACAGTGGGGACCCAGGACATCACCAGAACTTTTTTTTAGTTTTAAAAGCACATACATTCCATTTTTCTACTCCACACCTCTCCCTTCTCTAATATGGACTCTTTCACATGGACACACTGTCATATAATGAAACCCTTACTTAAGAGACTTTCAAGTGTATTCATGCTCGACATAGTTTCCACAGTGAATCCTCTCCTGGAATGTAATTGCTAAGCTCTATATAAGCCCACAGCTGGCACACATAACAAGCTTAGACTCTCAACAATGCAGAACATCCAGTGGCCTAAGCAGGCAGTCATGTCACCTTCACTGAAATTGAGACCATGAGGCAGAGCTCCTCTCATATCAAGGATTTTAGAGGCAGTATCATGATTCTATGTTGACAGTAAGACTTGCATATCAACCAAGAGTCTGACCTAAAAGAAGAAGGACTCAAGTATGGGCCAAGGGTTATTTACAGCCTTCTAGCACTCTTAAGGCAGCCTGGCAAAGACCTCTAGGAGAGTAAGAGACATTTTCACTTGTTTCTGATTCTGTCCAACCAGCAGATGAGTCACATAGCTACAGCCAAGATTACCTGATCATATTTCCCCCTTGACATAAGTTAATCAGGACAGTGACAACAGAAGGAGCCAAGGGAGAGAATGACTCAAATATCCAATTGCCGAAGGGAGCCTGGTAAGGGGCATAACGAGTGAGTAGAGTCAGTGACCAAGTCAGCCCCTCCAGAGTTGGCAGAGAAAAGCAAGTGGTTTGTAGTTACAACTTCCTTTTTTTTTAAGTTAGTTAGAATTGTCTGGATCAACATTTAAAAAGAAAAATTTGGCTAACTTCCATCTAAAAAGAAATTCTATCAGCACAACCAATTGATTTGGCTGTCAAAATGGAAATATCTTGGCCAGTATCTTGGTTGAAAGTTTATTATTATGGATTCAGAAGAGTCAGAAATGAGCAAAGTTCTCAAATGTTAGCCTAGTATACACTGTCAAAGGTCATCAGCTCTAATTCCTCCTAGAGACCTTCTCCACTCCAGGTCCTAAATCTTCCTTGCTAATCAATTGCTATAAAGACTTCTTGGAAAACTTTATTTTGGAAATTGTCATTTCTCTTTCTTAAACTGATATTACTGGGACTTTAAAATTTCAAAGCTAGCACTAGCAATTAACCCCCACCTAGAAAACAATTGAAATTAAAAAAAACGGCCTGCTCTCCAGAGATACATAAGCTACACATTTCTAGCAACTGCAATACTCTCTTATTTGGGAAATTATCAAGTGTTGCTTCATAAATGTATTTGTGAACCACAAGGGTTTTTCAGTTGGTCAGGACATTTTCCTATTTAAACATTGATTTAGAAACCTTGCCAAGTAAACCAGGAAATCAAGAGAGCAAAATTATGCAGCACATAAAGAAAGCAGCTGCATTTCTCCAACCCTAGTAATTTAAACAGTCATTTCTTTAAACAAAAATGAAGAGGAGGAAAAAAGAAAAGCAAATCTGGCATCACTAATCTCATTTCATTACACTGGTAACATAAAATATCAGTCATCAAACATATTTGATGGAAAACATTTGCCCATTGTGTTGGTGTTCTTAAAAAGTGAAACCTACAATATAGTACAGAAATTTAATATCGAATTACATTTGAAGGATCATTTCAGTAATTAAGTGAGAAAATGATTTCTAGCAGATGCCTTTCAGTTTAAAAGCATACCCCAGGCAAAATTCCCCAGCACCGAGAAAGATCAAGAGCGTCAAAAGGTTTAGGAACGTCACACACATGCGCGCACACACACACAGGTCAGAACACAGAATGTGCACCTTGAACAATAAAATACAATGTATAAGAAGATGCACATCACAAGATGCAGATAAAGCAAGCAGGTTGTCTTCATTTCCTTAGCATACAATAAAGGGAGAAAGACACAGAGAGACATAGAGATTCTTGCCTAAAAATGTACTGTATGGCTTGTATGATGCTTTGTGGGTAAGTACTGGCCCCATGTTTAAAATTTCAAATTGCACAGATAAAATCTTTGTGGATATTTACTTAATCTCCTGTTTAAGCCCAAGTGGGCACTACTAAAGCTCTCCTGGGCAGAAAGTGTGCTGGAAATCATCATCTTCCTCTCCAACTCATATGATCCCTTCATCTAAATTTTTGCAAATGACAGAGACATATACACAAACTGCTTTGGTTCTTTAATAAACATTTGAACACCAGTGATCAAGAGCAAGGAGAATTTCTGAAATTACTTCTATATAAGTAGCTACCACAATCTGATGAGGCTACATAGAGAAGATACACTCATGTCCTGAAAAGGAAGCAGAAGATAAATATAATAGTGATGACCCTATAATTTAACTTAAATGATCTTTTAAAATGTTACAAAAAATAGAATTTTCTGGATTCTTTATCTTTTTTGGGCCCAGGGATGTGCTATGATTGTTAGCTTTCACTGTAGGGATGCTTAAAAAAAGGCAAAAAGACCACCATGTTAGATATGCTGAATGATCACAGTATTAGTTTGCTAGGACTGCCGTAACAAAATATGACAAATTGAATTGCTTAAGCAACAGAAATCTGTTTAAACTTCCTCACAGTCTGGAAGCTAAAAATCCAAAATCAAGGTGCCAACAGGATTAGCTTCTCCTGAGGCGCTCCGTTGGTTCATAGACAGCCATCATCTTCTTGTGTCTTCACGTGATCATCCCTCTGTGTGTGTCTGTGGCCTAATTTCCTCTTCTTACAAAGACACTGGTCATATTGGATTAGGATCTACCCATATGACCTCATTAGTTACTTTCATAAAGGCCCTAATCACCAAATACAGTCACATTCCAATGTACTGGGATTTAGGACTTTAACATATGAATTTAAGGGGACACAATTTCTCCCATACAGTCCTCTTACTAAAAACAACTCAAAAATGCAGAGGAAAATATTTTGTAAAAATTTTTAATCTATTAATGATGGGTCAGTCGTTTGTCTTCTCTCTCTGAGATCCAGTTTCCTCATCTTTAAGACAAGTGTAGTCTTTTCAACCTTAAAGCATTGTTTTGAGATTAAATTAAGTAAGACCAATGGCTAGAATTTTCAGAATTATCTCTCATTCACAGTAGATGCTAGCATTATTATAAAAACTAGTTTATTCAAAAGAAATGTATATCAGAACCAGTCATAGAATCTTTGCTTGACTAGTCTGCATTCAGTCCTCCCCCTGTCCCTGATGAACTTTTTCTCTCTTGCTTACCTCCAAACCCATATGTGATTACAACAAGCCTGAGAGAAACAAAAAGTATACACATAGACAGGGTTGCAAAATGATATCAACAGCCAAACACCTACATGACATCCTACAACTGGCATCAGCTGAGCACCACAGCCTCCAAGAATGCAGCTCCTGCCCAGAGAATCCCAACTCAATTCAGTTACGGTGCCTGCTCTTTGGTTAATGTGAAAGAGTTTCCTTTATCGTTCTAAGTAAGTCCCCATGTCACTTGAGAAAATGATGATAGCAAATTTCTGTTCCTCCCAACCAAGGAGTCTTGACTACTACGACAGATTCCTATAACTTGAGCCACTACATTCTTTCTCTCTCTGGAATAGCAGATAACCTTGCACAGACAGGCAAAAAGGTTACATCCACTCAAGCTGGTTTGAGGAACACATTTGACTCTTATTTCACTGAATCAACACTATTGCTGTTCTGAAGACTAGTCTGTAACATTCCTGTGACTGAAAGTGGAGCCACTCCATGGCTCATTTCTCTCTGGGACTCATCAATTCCTTTGGAATCATATGCATCTCAATCAGAACAGCAGCCTCTTGGCAGCAAAATTCAGTCCATGTTCCAAAATAATTCCAGTGTGTTCATAGGTCAAAACTCCAGAGGCATCTCTTTAAATAAAAATTAGAAATTAAACTATTGACCTAAATACAGGAAAAATATACAAAGGCAGACATCTCTAAGAAACTGAGGAATGAATTTAAAATAAAATCTCCAAATACAATTGAAAAAGCATTTTTATGGCTCCAGCCCTACTCAACTGTTTGCTAATGTTTTCATGCAAGCAAACATATTTAAAACTCCCACCCAGTCTTCTGACAAAATCAGAAGCCAGGTCCAAAGGCATCTGTGGGACTCATGCGGGTCTGTGTGTCCAAGAAATGTGTGGCTACTGCTGACAGGTTAGGCTTTTATCTACTTTAGACAAAATAGATTTTATGGTAAGAAGTATTACCAGAAATTTAAAAAATAATAAAGATAAAAGGATTAATTAAACAGTGAAATACAGAAACTCTAAACCTCTGTGCATCTAATAACATAATTTCAAAATATATAAACATTGACATAAAGGAAAAAAATTTAAAAATCAAATATTTTAACTACAAAAATTAAAATATGTATTTCCCCCACAGGACGATTTACCCAAAAGAATAAAGAAAACTGACACATGGTTGCGGAGGACAGGAAGCTTTGACTGTTTATCTGACTCTTAGCTGGAAAAGGAGAGAGATTCTCAGATGGACATAGGAGCAGTTCTTCAGAAAGCAAGCACAGAGGCCCTACACATTTGAAGGAGGAGATATTTGTTTGAGGGTTTTTTAGCCCCTCAATGTTGTCCAAAGTATAAGGTGTGATCCAGGAGCTAAGCTATTAGGCCTTTACCTAGTGATAGCACCATCTCAAGCTCAAAGGATTTACCATTTTAACAAGTGCCCTTGTTTTTAAACATTTTCAGATGTAAACTTATACCAGGTTGAATTATACGAAATGACTATTTCTGTAAGTCAACACTGGTTGACTATCAGCGATTTTATACATGCAACCAAATATATTTATATATGTGTATGCTTTGTCACAAAAAAGAAAAGTTTCCTTTACAGGTTTCACAAATAATGTTTCCACAGAACTTTTGAGGAAAACAAAGCATGTAGGCAGAAAAGGATGTCTAGTGAACATAATTTTCCCCAAATTTCTTCCTAGTAGGTAGATATAGATCTAAAATTATAAGAAGTTACTATATCATATTCTACACACTAGTTTTGCAAGTGATACCCAATAGAACACTCTACAGATGTCCACCCCACAAAATGTTCATCCCCCTAAAAAGATGTTGTCTCAAATAAGTCAATAGTCTTTACAGGTGAGCTGAGACTTTAAAGTGAATTACATCAGAATGAACTGGGTTTCTCTCATTTTTCTTGGCTCTTAACAAACTCTTCATGACCACTCTGTGATCTGTTCTCTGCCGTGGTATACTTATTTTTCCCCTTCTCTCAATTCCCCTCCCCAGCTGCAAATATACAGCAGCTATAGGATTTATAACCTCACACTGCTGTCCAATCTCAGATTTCAGCATCTTGATTGAACCATTAGTCTCCAATTCATTGATCCATTTCAGCTGTAGTATCCCTTTCACATGAGGTTTTATCTTTTTTAGTTGATTTACAGGCAGGCCTTAAACTGGCAAGCCTCCATCAATCAGCAAATACAAATTTGTTTTCATTATTTATCTCATCATTTTTTCTCCTTCAAAATGCTGAGAAGAAAGAAAGTAAATCAGAATACTTAAAGCATAATGATTAAACTTTTTTCATCTACAGATGTGTTTATTATGCTAAAACACTTCATTAAATCATTGAACCTTATATTAAAAGGTTTTAAGATATGTTAAAAATCAAAATATTTTAGAATTATTCTTATAACTGCTGATGATATAAAATGGTATATAAAAAGGTACACTGGAAATTTTTGACAAATCGGCAAAAAGTACATTCTACACATTACTGTCTTGCCAAAATTTTCACACTTGCTTCTAAGGTCAAACTTGAACTACCAAGGGAGACTTGCTAAGACATAAAACTACAATTATAATTTATCCATATGATAACCAGGATTGATCTGAAAGTTAAAGGTGACTCACTCAGGAAATATAGATTTGCTGATGAGGTTTTAAAGAGATTCACTAATAAAAAGAAGGAAGTCACTAAAGCACATACATTCATCAGGGACTTGAGAACTATTATAATACAGCCTAGAACCATCTAGTTTTGCAAGAATATTTCCTTCTACAATAACAGGAAGAATTTTTTTCCTTTGACAAATTCACTCATGCTGAGGAACAGTTTGAATTAATAGAGAATGTATTCTTCCTCCAGATCATGAATAAATATAAAAAGTAAGGAACAAATTGTTCATGTAAAATCTCTTATTGACATAAATTTTCAAATTTATGTTAACATTTTAGCTAACATAATTAAGCACTTAAAATACATGTTTCTATTTTAAAATGATTTTATTTTTATTAAAGATTTTTTAAATAATTTAAATATTAATTATTTTACTTTCATTTCTGCTCATGAAGAATTAACCTACAGGAATTGCTGTCCCACTGCAAACATTTGGAAACACACATAAAATATGTGAAATAACTGTTTTCAGACATTAACAGTAGGCAGCACAGGAAATTGATTTTTGAGTGAAGGGAAACAAATTAAACAAGCTCCATGATTACCCCCAGTTTACTGCCTAAAGGCATTCTCCAGGTTGCAGGGCAGTGATGGGAAACTCAGAGCCCACCAAGCCATCCTGAGTTAAGGAAACAGAGATCAGAGTTCAGGGAAGTTGAAGCAGCTAAAATTTGCAAGAGTACTGGAAAGGAAGAAACAGCCCAGAGAAAGAGCTCTGGAGACCTGAACAGAGTCCCCTTCTACTCTTTGACTGACTACTGGTCCATGTAGGTCTTGAGTAAAAAAAACTTCGTGAGGCCTCTGAAAAAACATTGGAAATTAGTAAGCTGAATAATTCCCAGGGTTAAAACAAGGTGGAGAGTAGTTGGCATCTCACCATCCAGAGTGAAGAGACTTCATAATATGTGAAGCCTAAGGTAGAATCCTCGAAAGAGTCTTTCCTTACTAGTTGGGCTATATTAGACCTTAAATAAAAGCTATACATTATAGCCTTAAGGAACTATCATTATAAAGCTTAAAAGTAATCCTCAAAGAGATAGAAATTGACCCCAAGTTATATGTCAGGAAAAGGTCCAAAACTCTTTAAAGGAATCCAACAAAATCAAGCACTCAAAAAGTAAAAGTCACAATAGTTGTCACTTAATGAAAATTCCTGGACTTACAAAAAAGCAGAAAAATACAATCTTTATCCAGTAAAAAAAACAACCAATAGAAATAGACCCATAGATAATAGAAATGATGGAATTAGCAAAGTCCTTAAAAATTGAATTTTAAAATCTTATAAATGCATCCAAGGATATTAAGATATGAAAAAAAATCAATGTCTTAAAATATCAGTTATTTGGAGTCTTGATTCAATTGGGGTTCTTATACAATATATCAAAATTATTCATGATAGCCTTGCAAATTAGTTAGCATTATTCAATCCAGTCACATTCTCCTATAAAAGTATTTATTTGGTTCTTCATTACCTTCAAAAGAAAACTCAAATTATAAGGCATTGTTTTCCAAAAATTGTTCCAGACCATAGTCATCAAACTTTTCTGTGAAGGACCAGATCGTAAACATTTTTTGTTTTTTCAAGGCATATGGTATCTTTTTTTGCCATTCAACCCTGCTCTTGTAGAATGAAAGTAACCATAAACAGTATGTAAATTAGTGGGTGTGGCTAGATTTGGCCATCAGGCCATCACTTCCTGAAATTTACGCTACAGCTGTCTAGTACAAAAGCCACTAGCCAATGTTTTCTTCTAGAAGTTTTATGGTTTCGGGTCTTGCATTCAAGTCTCCATTTTGAATTTATTTTTGCATATGGTATCAGATAATGCCCTAGTTTCTTTTTTTGCATGTAGCTCTCCAGTTTTCTCAACATCATTTATTGAAAAGACTGTCTTTTGCCTATTACATATTCTTGCTTCCCTTGTCATAGATTAATTGACTGTATATGTGTAGGTTTATTTCTGGGCCATCCATTATATTCCATTGACTTATGTATCTGTTTTTGTGGCAGTACTATACTGTTTTGATTATTACAGCTTTGCAACATAGTTAGAAATCAGGGAGGGTGATGCTTCTGGCTTGGTTCTTTCTCAATATTGCTCTATTTTGGTTCTTTTGTGGTTCCATACAAATTTTAGGATTTTTTTTTCTTGTGCTTCTTTGAAAAATGCCATTGATATTTTGATGGGGATTATATTAACATAAGCAGTAAGCTTTTTGACACCTGTCTTAGCAATATTTTCTTGGGCCAGTCTCCTCAGGCAAAGACAACAAAAACAAAATTAAATAAATAAGATTACAACAAACTAAAAAGCTTTAGCACAGTAAAGGGAAAAAATCAAAATGTAAATACAACTTCTAAATGAAAGAATATATTTGCAAATCATATATCTGATAAGGAATTAATATGCCAAATTTATAAAGAATTTCTACAATTTAATATATTTTTAAAAAAAAATAGGCAGAGGCCCTGGCCTGGTAGTTCAATTGGTTGGAGCATCATCCTGTGCACCAAAAGGCTGTAGGTTTGATTCCCAGATGAGACACATGCCTAGGCTGAGGGCTCCATCCCCAGTCAGGGCATGTAGGGGAGGCAGCCAGTCGACGATTCTCTCTCACATTGATGTTTCTCTCTGTGTTTGTCTCTGTCTATTTCTGTCTCTACCTCTCTCTCTCTGTCTCTCTCTCTCTCTCCCCCCTTCCTCTTTCTCTAAAATCAATAAGTATATCCTCAGGTCAGGATTATGAAAAAAATGGACAGAGGGCTTAAATAGACATTTTCCCAAAGAAGACATACAGATGGTCAACAGCACATGAAAAGATGCCCGACATCACCAGTCAACAGGACAATGCAAATCAGAACCATGGAGAGATATTACTTCACACCTGTAAAAATGGCTATTATCAAAAAGACAAAAAAATAGCAAGTACTAGTGAGCATGTAGAGAAAAGGGAACATTTGTGCACCGTTGTTGGGAATGCAAATTGGTATAGCCACTATGGAAAACAGTATGGAGGTTCCTCAAAAAATTAAAAATAGAACTACCATATGATCTAGCAATTCCACTTTTGGGTATGTACCCAAAGAAAACAAAAATACTATTTCAAACAGATGTATGCACCCCTATGTTCATTGAAGCACTACTTATAATAGCCAAGATATGGAAGCAACCTAAGTGTTGATAGATACATAGATATCTATCATTGATAGATACATAGATAAAGAAGATGTAAAATATGTATAAGTATATATGTACATATAAATATATACAAATATACATATAAATGTATATATACATTCACTCAATGGACCATTAGTCATAAAAAGAATGAATTCTTGCCATTTCCAACAACATGAATTGACTTGAAGGTACTATGCCAGTGAAATAAGTCAGAGAAACAAAGGCTAATACCATATGATTTCACTTATATGTGAATCTAAAAAGCAAAACAATGAACAAACAAAACAAAACAGAAACATATTCATAAATACAAGAACAAACTGGTGGTTACCAGAGTGGGAGGGGTTAGGGACTGGCAAAACAGGTGAAGAGGATTAAGAACAACAAACTTCCAGTTATAAAATAAAAACATCATGGGGATATAATATTCTGGTGACAGATGTTAACTAGACTTACTGTGGTAACCATTTTGTAATGTATATAAATATCAAATCACTATGATGTATACCCAAAACTAATTGGATATTGTATGTCAAATATACTTCAATTTTAAAAAGTCACTAGCCACCCTGGTTATTTCAATTAAAATTCAAATTACCTAAAATTAAAATTAAGTAAAATTAAAACTTCAGTTTCTCAACTGAACGTGTGGCAGGAGTGAACCATACAGACACAGAACATTTCCACCATCAGAGTTCTACTGGACAGAGCTGCTCTAGAGACGGCATGCATAAGCACAGCACCAGCTCATTACACCAAGAAATTCAGGTTTCTTTATGCGCTTAGAAATTTCTTTACCTATCTGGACATGTTGACCCAGACTCTCTCTCTGAAGGTGAAACCCAGATTTCTGCAGAGTGAGTCATATGTGTACTAAATATGGACAACTTCTCTGTTAAAGAGTGAGCTTCTGAACACAGTTTCATCGTAAGTTTAAGTTTTAATCCTACTTTATGCCTTTGATTATTCCTCTTGTACTTCTGCCTATTATTCCTACCCAACTGCTGTGTCACACATTACAACTGTAATATAAAAATTAGCACCTCTGAAAACAATGAGACAAACAAAAGAATTACTATCCTGAAGAAATCTGATCAGTGACATCTTTTACATGTAAAATGCTCTTTTTCTATGTTAAATTACTAAAAAGAAAAAAACCTTTCTGAGCATGTATGGTAGATGCTATGCTTTCTCCATTCAAGCTCTCTCCCCATTTAGGTGTGTCATTTAGTAATTAAAAGATATCCTTGCCTCATACACATTTGAATACACAGCATGTTCAAAGTGTGAGATCTGCAGCCAGACTACTAGGATTCAAATCCCAGGTCTACCAATTGTTATCCTGTGTGGACCTGAGTAAGACACTCAACCTCTCTGTGCCTCAGTTTCTTCACCTATCAATGGTGAATATCATTTTAGTTCCTACATTGGATTCCTACATTGGATGATTTAATATATGTAAAAACCTTAAAATAACACCTGCATATAATAAATGCTATCATGTATTAACTATTATTATTTTTGTTGTATCAACATTAAGGCAAAATTTTATAGCTTCAATTACCAAATGATCTCATTATAAATTGGACATATTGGACTCATTATAAACTGAACTCATTCTTGTATAGTAGGAATAACACTGCTGTGAGAATCCCCCACACAGCAAGTCTCTGTCAACACAAACGTAAGCAAATGTTAAAGCCTAAAGTATTATTGAAAATAGGCATCTCTTTTATGGACCATAGAAGCCACTCTCCTACTTTTATCATGCTATTATTCTTTATTTTTCACACATTTGGAAATACTCTAATGGAATTTTATTCAGTCTGAATTCATGTGCTTGCATTTATGTGTATACATCATTTATGAACAGAAACAAAAAATAGGAAAAGTACAATATCTTGCAAAGAAACTGTAGAATGCTTATCCTTTCTTTGTATATCAGTTTTCTATTGCCACAATAAAACTGCATAACAAACAACAAGAAAACCTCAGGAGTATACAGAAACAAATATTTATTTTTTGCTCATGACTCTTCTAAATGACTGAGTATTCTGCTCATCTCAGCTGGGCTTGGCAGACTGCAGCTATGGTCAGGGGTCAGCTTTGGGTTGACGAGGCAAATTTACTGAACTTGGCTGGGCTTTCTCACATGTCTAGGCCTTCAGCTGGAATGCCTGGGCTGACTCAACTCTATTCCATGTGTCTCGAGATCCACCAGACTACCCCAGGCATTTTCTTATAGTGAAAGGCAAGAGAGAACAAGTGCAATCATGCAAATTTCTGTATGTTCTGTGTGTAGCATTCCACTGAACAAAGCAATTCATTTAGCAAAACACAAATTCTGAGTAGGAGCAACCAAAGAAATATGGGACAAACAGCATAATACAGGAAAACCATTAACTGGGGCTATTGATGCAATTAGTCTGTCACACTCTATTTTATCAACTTTATACTTCTTTTTATTGGATTAAACTCACTATTTTTACCTCATAATCACTAGGGTTTTTAGTTTGATAAATGTTTCTTTCTTAAAATGCAGTATACTTGTGTCATGGAGTCACAGGTACCTATTTTAAAATTATTTAAATTCTAGTGTAACTGAAAGATTTCTATTTTTCTACATTCTCATTCAGTCCTACATAAAATGGATTAGCCTCTGATTAAATATGCCACTTTCCAAATCTTAATATGTCTTGCCCTTAGAAAACTCAAAAGAATCATTGATAATCCAAAATAATCAAAGATTATATGATTTTCAGTAATTTTCCAAGTATTACAATTAAAAGTTAATTTGGCATTATCTTAAAATCTAAAAGTATTTTCTAATATAGTAGTGAGCTTGTCTGCCATCTTCATCTTAAAAACTTCACCATAACTTCTCATTAGCTAATTCCTTGCAATGAAGGCAGAATTATTTCATTTTTATTATGCTGTCAGATTATATATAAAACTTTTAGGTATGCTTTTGCCAAAGATAGAAAAAAACTTTTCAAAAAGATATTTTATTTTTTCTTTCTTTTTTTTTCTAAAAAAAAGGAATAAAAAAAACAGCCAATCAGAACAGCAAGAAGAAAAGAGAATTTAAAAAATGAGGATAGTGTAAGAAGCCTCTGGGACAACTACAAGTGATGAAGTGCTTCCCAGATAAGAAAAAGCTAAAGGAGTTCACCACCAACAAACCAGTATTATGTGAAATATTAAAGGGTCCTGTTTAAGAAGATAAAAATATAAACAAAAAATGGCAATACATGCATATCTATCAACAATTGAATCTAAAAAACAAAATACACAAACAAACAGAAGAGAAACAGGATCATAAATACAGAGAATGTTTTGATGGTTGCCAGATGGGAGGGGGTCAAGAGGATGGGCAAAAAAAGGTGAAAAGATTAAGAAGTGCAATAAGGTAGTTACAGGATAGTAATGGGAGTGTGAAGTACAACATAGAGAATAGAGTAGCTAAAGACCATATATGTGCTTGACCCATGGACATAGACAGTGGTGTGTGTATTGCCTGAGGGAGTGGAGTGGGGCTGGGTGGATGCAGACAAATGGTGACAATTTGGTACAATTATAACACCATAAACAAAATATAATTAAAAATAAATTTAGTAGTTATTCTTGGCACTTTCAAACTATTTCTCTTATTTTCCTTCATCAGAAAAAGAAACAAAAAACCCAGCTATTTGAAGCCTATACCACCTAACTGTACTACCCATTACACCTTGAAGTTAGCATCACTGAACATCATGACATTCTGGCTCTTGAGCACTACAGCTGTTAGCACTCTCAGTCACTTCAGCATGTAGGTGGATAAACCAGATGATACCTTGACCTCAGTTTCTTGAATTTCTCACCTAAAACAATACTATTCTCCACTCCTCTTCAGCCAACATTCTGTGAACAAACCCTAGACCTTTTTTATCACCATCTACAAGGCATCCACGTCAAACACCTACACTATGTTCACTATAATCCGTACTTTCACCTCACCTGCTCAAAACCCTCCAGCCACAATTCTCTGACCTCACTGATACCTCCACTGCCTTGAAATTATTTACATATAATAATAGTGTGTATATATATTTATATATATAGGGAAATTTTGTACATAATGAAATTAAACACATGTGTATCATAAAGGTCAAGTTTTTTTGTGTTTTTGCTTAAAATAATTCCTTTTAGATTCATGTGTGCTTCCTAAATAATACAATAATGATGCACCATCTTTCATAATCCAAAAACAAATGTGATTTACCTAGGTTTAAACTTGAGATCCGTAGATATGAACCCCAATATTGCTTACAAACAGTTATATCTTTAACTACCCACATTCTTTCAGGAAAAACGACCACACATTTCAGCAGATTCTCAAAATGACAGGAAAGTAAGTTAAATAGATTAAGAATTGGTGACTCACCCTGGCTGGCGTAGCTCAGTGGATTGAGCACAGGCTGCGAACCAGGCATCACAGGTTCTATTCCCAGTCAGGGCACATGCCTAGGTTGCAAGCCATGGCTCCCAGCAACCACACATTGATGTTTCTCTCTCTCTCTCTCTTTAAAAAAAAAAAAAGAAAGAAAGAAAAAGAACTGGTGACTCACTCTCCTTTTTCAGCCTAAGGAAAACAGTAAGTGTGTCCTCAGGGGGAAAAAACTAGATGACATGCCAGCCAGAAAACAAAAATAACAAAAAACAAAACAAAATAAAACTAGCCATTCAGAACAGTACAAAGATGTTATTCTTTTGAAAGCAGATGTCTTTCTAAATTCATTTCCAATCCTAAATTTCACAGTACTCAAGTCCATTGAATTCAATTCTTGGTCCTATGCAAAACCCTCACCTGGGTGAATACTTGAGGCCAGAAAAAGAATAAAAAAACTTTCTTTTACTGTTTGTTTTTATTTGTTATTACCTCCTTAATTGCAGACATCAATGGATGCGTGTGAACTCTCTATGAAGACTGGGAATGGATGATTTCTTTTTGAAACTATGGCTTCTTTTACAATGGAAATGTGGTTCATGGGCACTGGGAATACATTAAGCACATAGAAAGTATAACACAGTTTTGTAACAATATAGACACATGTATAATTTATGAATCATCATTTTTTGTGTCATGGTTCAAAATTCTAATCATCTTACAGTGTATGTCTTGGGAAAGATTTCTAATGCTGCAAACTAGAATTATAGCCTTATTTTGTTTGTTCTTGACATAATAATGCTGCTGCTATGAAAATGTAAGTTTCATGACTACTGTCCATAAAATGTTTGACAGCCTCTGACAGGCATCCCTTGAAATCACTGCAAGTGAGCATACTTTTCTGTAACATGTAAAACAATGTCCAGTATTTGCTTGTTGTCAATGGACTTTTGTTTTTATGTTTCCCCTTTTTCAGAGTATGTGCTATTGATTGAAAGGCAAATAAATATTTAAATAATTCTTGCCACACCACACAGGACTTCATCTCATATGTAACAGGAGTTCTGAACCTTAACTATTAAGAAAAATTGTTTTTTTTAAAGAAAAACTATTTCAAAAACATATATGATTGTAAAATCTGAGAGTGACATTTCTTTTTTTGAAGTGATTGACCAATAATTTATATTTAACACCCCATAAATTACTTTTTGCCTTCAGGAATAATAGGAAAAATGTTTTTTGTTCAATCCCCTAATCTTAAAAGGTTAAAAGAATAAAATATGTGGGCTATCATGTTCGAGGCATCACCACCAAACCAAAACTTACCACAAAGTAAAGCTTCTTGTTGGTTAGCTGGTACTGTGATATTATTTCAGATGAAGCCAGTATGCATTTGGGCTGGTTATAGAATAACATAAAAGATATTTCTATCAAGTGCAAGACTAAGAAAACTTTTCCTTCTTTGGATGTCTGAGCAAGTATAAAGTTGGTTAAGATACTGGGCTTTAGAACTGAAAGGAGGACCTAGACTCAAATTCTAATGCTTAATGATAACTCTACTAAGAGCTCCTCCAAACTCTCAATTCATATCCAACCATCTATTTCATATCTTAGTTTGGAATATTTAATAGGCATCTCAGATTTATATGTCAAAAACAAGATTCCTGGTGTGTGTGTTTTTCCCCCTTAAAACCTGCTCCTCCCATGCTTTTCCTCATCTCAGTAAATAATAATACCTCCAGCCTTACGCTGGCTCAAGATAAAAACCAAAACAAATAAAACTATCCTTAACTCTTCCCTTTTTCTTATGTATGACATTCAGCTAATTAATAGAATATATTGGCCTTGCACTCAAACACACTCAGAATCTGACCAATTCTGATTACCTCTATCATTACCATTCTGGTCCTAGGGATCATCATCTTATACCCCGGTTATTGCAATAAGCTCTGAACTTACCTCTCTCCCTCTCTGCTTCCACCCTTAAGTTGCTTCTGTTGTTTTCCATATAACACAGCAGCCAAAGTGACCCTGTTAACGTGTTTGTATTAAACCTTATTCTTTACAATAACATTCAAAGATCCTGCTCCCTACCCTCCTATGGTAATGATAAAATAGAGCTCACCAAAAAGTCTACTGCTACCACCACATTGCACAGACTCCTTGAAATTAACTGGAGCCAAAGTATAGAAGAACTAAGGTAAAATACTCTGCCTATTTTTTTCTCTTCTGTAATAATCAAGGTATCCATGTGTTCCAAACAGCACTGCTACGTTATGGCACGTCCATTAGTTCAGGTACTTCAGGAACCATGTGAAACAGAGTCCCTGTCAGCCTGAAATGGAAACAGCATGAAATAAAGTTTTGTTAATCCACTAGGATATGACATTAAAAGATGCTATAGAGACTTAACCTGGCTTATACTTCAGCTGATTATATACTCTGACTTGGTGTCTTACCATGATTTCATTTACCTACTCTGTGTGGCCATTCCAGCTTCCTTGTCATTCTCTGAACAAACTAAGTACTTTCTGCTCTTTCCCTACGTCTCAGTCCCTTGACTTGGTATAGCCTTACTTAGATTCTCTATTTCTTCCTGAGTCAGTTTGTGTTTCTATGAATCTGTCCATTTCATCAAGGTTATCTAATTTTTAACACAAAATTATTCATAACATTCCCTTATAATTCTTGGCACCCTGTTGAATTGTACACTTAAAAATGGTTGAATGTAAACATCCTGTTATGTAAATTTTACCACAATAAAAAAAAGGAAAGGAAATATTCCTAGTCACATGAGCCCACCAGTGACTAGTTCAGAGGAAGATAATCTGTGAGTTCCTGAGAAGGAAGAGCATGGGGCTAAGAGTTGAGGATATTACGTACTTTAAGCCATATAAGTTCGAAGGTATCCTTTAGATAATTCCTTTAGATAATTCCTTTAGATATCCTTTAGATAATTTCAGTTTTAATATTCCATTTGTCTTTTCCACCCATCCATACTTTTGAGTGTGATAAGAACTCATGCAAGTGATGTTAATCATTTGTCTTTTAAGCAGCTCACAAATGGCTTATATCCTTCCTTAGCTTCAATTTTAAGGGGATATTAAAGAATTTTTAGGTAAAGGGTTAAAAGAATCAATCTGAACTCATATGAGTTGAGTTCCAATTATTTTGCCTATGTTCATAGAGTCTTTTTCCCATAGCTATTCTAGAACCATATCAAATTTTCAGATATTTCTTAAATCATACATAATATGTATGTTATTATAAATGCAGGTCAACTATAATGTGATTATGTAAGGAAGAATTGTGCTTCTTTTGCAAAAATACTTCTGTGATTCATTCTGCCTAGCAGCACCATTTGCAAAGTAAATCTCTACTATATGTGTAGGGGTGGGTCACAGAGAAAAAAGAGTGTTTTGATAATGGTCCCAAAGCAATATGTAAAAGTTCAGACATGGGAAAAACACAGGATTGTTATAAATTCCCACTACTTGGGGTGTTTCAATAATCCAAAGGGATTAATAGTCTAGTGGGAATAATGATAACTACAGTGGTACCAAATCAACAAGAAACGATAGTATTGTTCATCTATATTTCTAGATCATGTATCTTGTGAGTCCAGGACAGGAACTTGTTGGGCCCTAATGTTTCCCTTGAAGTAGCATCGTTGGACATATTTTGGAGAGTTGACCTTTCATTTCTTGAGTAATATGGGGTGTTGGCTCCTCCAGTGACATTTTCCTTGTAATACCTACAGGTGTCCTGTTCATGAGCTCTTGATTCTTAGACTTTTTGTTCTTATTTTCATTTTGGGGACTAGTGGTTTTATTTAAAGGACCTAGACATTATTTTCATTTCTAGATTTGCTTTATTGCTATTTTTGAAACTGCCACATGTTAAAGATCTTCTAAATTGGCAATTTCCTATTCCAATTTACTTTTTCTGACTACTTCCAGCTGAGCCCATTTTAAAATCTCTTGTTTGTCTTTATTTTATTTATAATTTTACATTTTTAACTAATCATTGATTAAGAAAAAGGCTTCTAAAGTAAATCTATATAATGCATTTTCTATTTTTCTTATCCTCTCAAAGTCAGGTTTTTAATTATGCACAGCTTGGTTACTTAAATCCTCTCCTAGACCTTCCCCTCATGCTTCATTTAACCATTTCCCCTCTGGTGAAAGGCTAACAATAAATTAACTAGTTGAAACAAATGTTATTTCACATTTGATACTTAGAATTATCTTCAAAAAAAATTTTAAATTCTGCAATAAATACTTACTTGTCTGTATTCTTGATCTCAAGAAAATCCTATATTATAGCTCTTATTGCAGCTCTAATCCAGGATTTAAGGTCAACTTTTATATATCTTTCTACTTGTTCAGCAATGCAATTATTTTTTTCCTGAAAACAAGACAGCTATATTGACTAGGCCTAATCTCCCTCACTAAATCACACTGCTGATTTTAGGTAGGAATTTTTAGAAGCGTGCAGTTCAGGAGTTTGGAGATTTTCAGATGTTTAAAGGAGTTGACATTATCTATAAAAGCACAGATACTCAGGTGAGATTGTGTTTAGTTAGGACTCAGAATGTGTTTAATAGTGTGAGTCTGTTTATGACTTCCTGACTTTCAAAAATGAGAAGCATATCAGATTGGCTTGCCAAAATATGTTTACTGATACAAGTAGTTTTCAGCAACTGAACTTGTTTAAAACTGGGCTAATGCTATGAATTAGTCCTTTCCACATGCTGTGTTTTATCTCACCCACTAGAATATAAGGCCCATTGAGGATGTTCTGTTCATTGTTATATTCCAAAGGTAGAACCATGCCTGTCATATAATATTACTCAAAAATATTTATTGAGTAATAAATATATGAATGAATCAAACCTAAGCTTAGTCATTTACCTGTTTATGAACTTCAGTCAATTGCTTAATCTCTTTTATCTTTAGATTTCTTTGAAAGGGTGTTAATTGTATTTAATGTACAGGATTATTATAAGGATTAAAATTGGTTGTACATATAATACCTTTGGTAAGGTGCCTGCCATATAGAAAGATTTCAATAAGCAGTGATAGTGATGTGGTGACTTCTATTTTTCTTATTATTGTTAGATGACAGGGTAGAATATATGAAATAATTTACTTCTCTCATCTTGCTCCCCAGTATCCTTACTTCATATTGATATTCTACTACCAGAAATATGCTCTAGTCATTCCAATACACCAATTCCTTAATTATTCAAAATCCATCTTTTCTTATGTGCCATTCTATCAGGACCATCCCTTAACTCTTTTAAGGGCTAATAATAGCTGATAATACCATAAATCTATTTCCTTCACAGTGCTTATTTCCTTGCCAGAACTCAGACTCACATAACAGGAACTTAAGGTACCGAGGCAGCCTACAGATTTTCAGCAGGAATGGAGAATGTTGTCCACCATGCTAGCATTCATCTTAAATAAGATGGGGAGGCCCAGATGCCAAAGCAGGCTGTTTATCCACTTCTCCACAGTGCCTCTCCCATGATGATTAATGTATTAGGCTCTCAAATACACCAGTCTGGCACATATCAGGCTCGCCTGTTCAGAGATCCAGATATGGAAATTAAGTAAAATAAGTTATAAAAAGTGTCCCCTGGACCACCACACCATGCATCAGTCCTGAGAGCAGCATAAATGAAGAAGTGACATCTATAGAAGCTGCATGGTTTAAGGAATTGCTGAAAATTGAGAAGAGGCAGTAAAAGTGCATTATTCTTTCAAGTAATCTTTTGGTGACAAGGTGTGATAAATACCTCAAAAGACAGTATGGTAACAGTGCTTTTTACCTTTGTTTTTAAAAAGGGGGTAGTTTAAAATAATAAACTCTATACCGTGTAGCTGATGAGTGACTAATAATAATACTGTGAACATACTTTGTTTCCTTGTCTTATTTCATTCAGTCATCACAACAAATCTAGATAGTAGATCATTAATATTATTATCCACATTTTAGAGGTGAGATCTAAAGAGGCTACATGAGCTGTGCATGGTTGCTAAACTGCTAGGTGGTAGAGCCAAGATTCCAATCCAGGCCAGCCATTTGGCCCAATAAGTCTCTCTTAACTACCATTGGTGCCCTGAACTCAAGTGATCTGTGTTCTTGTAACAGAACCACTGGGTTCTATTGTTCTGGGTTCTATTTCTCTGGGTTCTATTGCCCACCACCAATAAGAACCATGACTCCCAATGCTAGAGTCTTATGAAAAGGACAGGAACTATTCATTCAAAAGTTATACAGGTTCAAATAAAGCATTAAATCCCACTCACTTTAGAAACAAACAAAATAAGCACCTACAAACAAAGCCCTGCCTCCCCTTGCCAAACCAGGCCAGTCAGAGGTACTGTCTCTCAGGAAAAGAAATAGAAGTCTGTAGCTTGCTGGGCAGATTCCTCTTTGTATTCCAGCTTCTTCCAGTCATCCATGCTTGGCTAGGCTCCTGTTCTTAATCCAAAACCACATCCTCATGGTGGGTGGGTAGGAGTCCTTCTGCATCCTTTCAAACCACGTGGCCAAGACCCCGCACTGCTGCTACATAGTCAAGAGGCTTCTTCCCAAGCCACATGGTCCAGAGCAATGGCTGCCCCACACTTGGGTTTACATTCCTATGTGGACCTTCCTCCATAGCCCCATTTCTGACTCCCCTCACAAAGGGTTACACCTGCCAGTAGTCTGGTCTCTTCTCCCTTTCTCAGCTGCCATTGTTAGTCCAGGCAGGCATGACCTCATGACATAGGAGCCACCTCCAAGCCTCTCTCGAAGGTGCAGCAAGCCTCTCTGCCTACAGAGTTACAGTCCTGTCCTCCCTGGCCTGGCGTGTTGCAGGCACATCTACCTAACATTACTAAGATACTGGCCAAGTTCTTTAGATATGCAAAGTAACTCTCAATGGCCCTGCTCTACTTCCCTTCCCCCAACCATGTTATTGGGGAAACTTCTCCATTTGGGGGAGCCCCAATAATCCCTTTTACATTCTCTGCTTTCCTAGAACAATCCTGAAGAGCAGACTTTAATATTTGCAGCTCATGGAGAGCTACCCTTCTGTGGCATCTTCTAGCCACTGTTTGATGCAAATGAGACACTTTGAAAAAGGCCCTAAATTCAAAGCTTGTTCTCCATTTGGTCAAACCAGATTTCTTTTTACTGAAGAAGTACACAGATAATTCTATCATGTATTTCTCATGTTATTTTTCAGTTATTAAAACCATGAGAGTGAGAATTTAGTGTGTGACATTTTGGTGGTCTATGTGGAGGAATTCCTGGTTCAACGTATAATGTCTTTTTAATAATGGTATTGACTATACCGGGTAATATATTTTTAATCACTGTTATGAATAAAAATGATCAAATGGTCAGTAATCTAAGGAGCTCAGAATACAATTATATGAGCCATTTGAATATGGATTAACATGTTCAGTCCTCTAACAAGGTCTATATGATATAACAGGTGTAATCCAGTCATTTCAGCCATTCATGTACCCAGTGGGGGGCTTTGCAACATCAGTTCAGATGTAGTCACCAAACACCATGGAAAGGCCAAAGCAACCAACCACAAATTCAATTTCTAAAGGCCTTGCTCTGCCCTCAGGGGTTTCCCTCTCTACTCTTTTCTTTTCTTTCACTTTTTAATGCTTTATCCTCCCATCACATTATTCTTTCTCATCATGGACTGCCTTGTAAAGAAAGCACTTTAAGACTAGATTGCCAATGCACTGAATTTTTAAACCCTCTAAATAGGACATTAGTTCATAGCTTGAATGTTTTGAAATCTGATCAACATGCCATTTCTCAATACATTAAGCAAAGCAAGCAAAATTAGTCTGCTTTATGTCAGGTGCTTAGCACAAATCCCTTAATAATGTGCTCGAGTGCATAAACCATTAATAAATGCATAATTCCCTAAGACAGGCTTGATTAATTAAGTCATATGTGTATCCTTCTAATTAAAAAAAAGAACATTAGGCAGATGAGTGGAAATTCTGAGTACAAAATTCAAAGGCTTCTTTTGAATGCCTTTTGCCTTTCTCTTCAAGATGAAAGGAATACTGCTGGTTATTGTAGCTGCCAGCAAACAGTTATAGCATGGGCACAAAGCACCCAGAACTCTGTGTCTTATTAAAAACAATTTGGTATTCATCTGCCAATTTGTAACTCAGTTCTCAATCAGGGGCCTGTCTGATTAAGTCAGGCAATTCAAATTTGAGGGGGCAGCTGGTGCCACTATGCAAATAAACAGATGAGAAAGAAATGGGACCAATGAATCAACAAGCAGATGGTAAAAAGCCAAAGCCTGCAAAGAGTACTTGAATTTCTTTTCCTCTCTGCTTCCCATCACCCTGTATCTCACAGAATTTATATTCCAAGGGATTATAAAGATTATCACTTAGTTTAACGATCAACATAGAAGAGTTTCTAACGTTGATCCCTTTAGCGTTAAGGATTTATAGAAAGAAAACATTGGTCACAGGATGCCATGTTAAATGATCATCTGCTTCAATAATTCCTTCTTTTTTAAATCAATTAACCACATAACAGAATTAAGACGTGCATATGTGGCCATCTTTATTTCTGGCCAAGTGTTTCCATGCAAAGCTGAGTGCTCTTCAAAGAGCAGAAAAGACCTCCTCTTGGGTTATATAGGTCTTGAGAAGCAAAGCCTAAGAAAGGCACTGGGTCCTGAATCTGTTCATTACCTCGGTCATACATTCCCTCCTGACTGGGTCAGTGTCACAGAGTCATACTAATTCTTGATCTTTTTTCTGCAACTGGTTCAGGCATTACTCACTTGTCCTCGTCTGAACTGGATCTATTTGGAAAATGTTCACAGAGTCTATCTTTATTTCAGGGAATCTCAAATTTCAGATGCAACTTTTGGCAGTCATGTTGTCGAGATCTCGACATAAACACCTTCATTAATTATGGCCTTGTATCTGCCAAAACCTCTTCTTTAGCTTCCTTTCCTTATCCTGACATCAAATAGAGAAGGTCAAATCAAGAAGATAGTATAGGCAATATGATAAGATCAGATGCAGTTGGAAGTTGTTAAAATATTTGAAGTAGTCATGATATTATTTGGAATATATTTGTTAAATATAGTAATACTGACTCTTACAATGATTTGTTGCAAATATTGAGAGATTGCCTTTAGCACTTTGACAGCTGAGAAGACTGTTTAGAATATGGTTACAAGCCATTGGTTTTATTAAGAGGGAGGGGAACATTTCTATTTTTATAGGCGAACACTAACAAAGGACCAATTCTTGACTTCAAAGATTGTTAAACTCAAGGATATGGTTCTTATTGCTAATGTATAAATCAAAATATTTCTAAAATATTTGTTCATGCCAAATATTTTTGACCAAGGTCTTTAAAATGAGTTTCCTTTATGTTTTTTAAATAGAAAGTATTGTTTTACAGTCATCTGTTACTACCTTGAAGTTCTAAATAGCATGATAGTGATGGCTTTGGACTAGCTTTATATCACATAGTGACTAGCCATGTTCTTTTGCATCAAGCAAGGCAAGGTCTAGCTTTATGATAATTTCTTCATCATGTAAGCCACTGTAACCTATGAAGAAGTCAGGAACAATGCTACGTAACATATTTCTTTCCTTTGAATAAAAAAAGTACTAAGGACCAAGAATAAAAAGCCAATTCCTAGAAATCTGTGAGCAACATATCAAAGCTTAACCATTGAAGATGTTGGGAATAGTCCATAAATGCAGTCACTTGTACATATATACAACTCGACAACTTGTACCACTGAGTTATTTCACTTTAACTTTTCCATTATCATTTCCTACAATTCTTGTGTCCTTACTTTAGCTACCCTATTGGTTCCAGCTCTCCAGACATTAAATCTAACCTGATTTGATTCCTTATTTGTTTTCTAATTTCATATCTAGTTTTGCTGAGAAGTCAACTATTAATTTAATTATTGCTCCTTTGACTTGATTCTCTTTTTCTGTTCCAGTTTGTAAGAGTTTTCTCTTTGTATCTAGAGATGGATTTCTTTTTATTTATCATGCTAAAATATCACTTCTTGAATGTGTGACTTGATGTCTTTAATCAGACTTGGAAATTTTTTTTGACTATTATCTCTTTAAATATGGTTTTTCCAGTTTGCTATCTCCTTGCCTTTAAGACTCTAATTAAAAATATATAAGATCTATCCTGTACGTTTTTTAATCTATTTTCTATATGTCCCATCTTTTTGTAATTTAATACTTCCTTCTGGATTTTTCTTCTAATCTACTTTCCAGTTTGTGAATTCCCTCTTTGTCTGCATCTAGTATGTTTAGTACCTCATCCACTGAATGCATTAATTTGGCTTTATAACTTTAAGTTCTACAGTTTCCTTTTTCTATATAGCTTTTGCTTTCTGCAAAAAAATTCTCTATTCTGTTTTTTATCTTTTTAAACATAACAAGAATAGTTATTTTTAAATCTCTCTCTGGCAATTCCAGTTCTGGAGCCTCAGTGGGTTTGTTTATATTGTCTGTTGTGTTTGCTGTTTTTGCTAATGTTTTCTTTTCTCTTTAGGATTCTATTGTTTGCCAAACATTACATTTGCAAAAATTTTTGTAGAAATAACTTGCAAGTGTGAAAATATCTTAACTTCTACCAGAGAGAATGTTGGCATGCAGCTAGGGGAACTAGTGATGTGGGTTTACTTCATTCTATCTTCAGAAGTTGGAATGATTTACAGCTGAGCTGAAGTTCCAAAAAGGCATGACTTCTCCCAGTTTCCATTTTCCTTAGGGTTCAGCTCTTTGGATTCCTAACCAAAAGTGTTGCAAGGTCACCAGTCCCCCACTCCCCCCTCCCCACCCCTCCTGTGACACTGGACTCCAGTTTTTGCCCCTGCATTTGACACTAAGTCTTTCAGCCACACCCTCCAGAATGAGTAAATGGCCCTAGAGGTAAAGCCGCCAAAAACTCATCCCTGGGCTTCTGAACTCTCCCAGATTTCAGTTCAGTTCTTCTTTACTCGTTTTTTCCTGTGCCTACAAGCAGATGTTTTTTAGTATCCTGTCCGATTTTTCCAGTTATCCTAATTAGAGGAATTGGTTGAGTAATTCAGCTTTGTCCTAACCCTTGAATTCGTGACTCTTTTCCAAATCACTCCTTTTATGTCATTGATCCTGACACAAGCTTAAAAGAGACTCAGTCAAAAACTGATGATATAGTTCCAAAAAACCTATAGAAAACAGACACATATACACACCCAACAGGCCACACTATACCATACCAACTCACCAATTAAAGAAAGTAGTGATACCAACAAAACCAGAATTTTGAAGTTTTGTATAAAATAAAGAGTTCTCCACCCACACTCATGACTCTAACTCTGTCTAGCTCACCTGCATGCAAATATACCTGGAACACATAAAAAGAAACCATCCAGGGGTGTCTAACTCGTGGCCTGTGGGCCACATGCTGCCCAGGATGGCTGTGAATGTGGCCCAACACAAAACTGTAAATTTACTTAAAACATTTTTTTGCTCATCAGTTTTCATTAGGGCTTGTATATTTAATGTGTGGCCCAAGACAACTCTTCTTCTAGTATGGCGCACATATGCCAAAAGGTTGGACACCCCTAGTTGGTCCAGATTCCCAAAATCATTCAGACAATTGGCATTTGCCTGTCCCCACACTGCTTCTTTTTTCATTTTGTCTCTACCCTTAGCTTCACCTATTTGTGTCAGTTTCTTGGCTCCAGTTCCTCAACCAATCTCTTTTATTTACAATTCCCCTTGGGCCCATCATCATCACATCAGCACCTTTCCCAGTACAAAACCTCTGGAATTTTCCTTCTGACCCAACTTTTTGACCTTGGATAAAAATCATTTCACAAGTAAAATTCTACCTCTCTCCACTACATAGGCTTACCAAGTTCATGAGCCCCATAAAGGGCTTTCCAAGGGATAGAAGATGAACATTTTTGCACAATTTCCAAATTATTTAGTGCTTAAACAATTCACTGTTTAACCCAAAATTACTATCTGCTGCAAATTATCTAAGTTGTTTTAAATAGAAACATTTGTGTCCACATTATATTTAAGAGTAAGAAAAGTATCTTTAAAACAACAGAGGATATTGGGGTGAGCATTTTAGTCAAACAGAATTATAAGGACTTCAGGGAGGATAGTGGGGAGGCCAGGGGAGGGGAGGGGAGGGGAGGGGAGGGGAGGGGAGGGGAGGGGAGGGGAGGAGAAAAAATTTGGTTGATGACAAGAAGAGGTCAGAAAATAGTATCATGTCCAATACAGACTGGGTAATTTTCTCAATGGTATATATCTTTAGTTATATAATTAAAGCTTGAGCTACTGGTAAAAAAAAAAGAAAGAAAAAAAACCTGCCCTCAGCTTACTTCAGGCTTTTGTTTGCTTTCCCATAGTGCAGTTTGGAAATAAAGCACTTTATAAAAACAAACAGCAGCAAGAAATAACAATGAATAGCTGTGACTTGCTCTCACTAGCTTGAGTGCCAAGATTCCCCCTCAAGAAAATCTGAGTAACTGGGGGTTTCTAATGGAGACAGCAATAGGGTAAAAGGCACCACTCTAATTTGATAAAGACCTACTTAGTCGACTCTATCATTTAAAATAGGGGAAAAGGTTTCAAACATATTTGTTTTAAAATGATTTATTTAGACCACCAATGATGCCAGAAAAATTTAAAGAGAACATGGACTAATTATTTATTCAGAGGTTTCTAAAAGAGGAGGTGATACATTTCTGATATATGTTTTACAGTTGCTGCCGAGGGAAGAATTAGATCCATGTTATAACTCAATTGCTTTATCGGCCCACCAGGAACTTCCCAGTTGCCTAAAATGCCCTCATGGTGACTTCAGACTTGGCAAAGATGCAACAATTCTATAGATAAATTCCAGGACCACCCCATTGAGAATTTCCTCTTCTCTCTGCTTTAGTGAAGCTTCTGGTAATTTATAACTTCATGCTAATGTCCAAGACTCTCTGAAAGAGCAATTACATAAATATTTTTAATTGTGCTGTCCTGTTAAGCATACAAACCACAACTCATCTTAAGTATGTCAAGGTCATTGGTTATCTCCACTGAAGTTTTGACATGAATGTGACAACTTTAACATTCTTCAGTTAAAACATCTCAGCAAGTTTAGGCATATCAAAAGCTCTCCTGCTGTTCCTGTAAACCACATAAAGTGTGCTAATCTTTCATGAGCCTTTTATTTCTCCATGTTGTCCATTTGGTTAACTCCCTGGAACAATGCGCAAATGATATCAAAGGTATAAATTTAATTATATAAAAGAAACTACTGCCCAAATGCTAACCCTCACCTTTATATATTCACACTTCCCTATACCAAGAAACCTAGGGATGATAGTATAAATTAATTGCAATCCTTCACTACTGTGCAAATAAGTACTTTTCTTCCTCCTCAAAAAAAAGTCTGGCCCTGGCTGGTGTAACTCAGTGGACTGAGCTCAGGCCTGTGAATCAAAGAGTCACTGGTTCAATTCCCAGTCAGGGCACATGCCTGGGTTACAGGCCATGTCCCCAGTGGGGGGCATGTGAAAGGCAACCATACATTGATGTTTCTCTCTCTCTCTCCTTTCCTTCCCCTCTCTCTAAAAATAAATAATTAAAATATTTTTTTAAAAAGTCTGTATCAAGGTATAGCCCATTGAAAGAGGGCATGAGATAGACAAAGGGAAAAGTTAAAGATGCCTCACCTGGAACAGTATTATGGATAAGCAATGAGGAGTAAAAAGAACATCAGATGGATATAAGGAAGTATAAAGTCAATTACTTTAGCAAAGTGAAGAAGTTTTCTTTATCTAAGAGAATTTTTTAACACCTTCCCTTTCAAAAAAAAAAAAAGCTGAGATGTATATAAAAATCTCTTGACACTGCAGAAAAAAGAGAACATGAAGAGGGAATACCTTCAATTAACTAATCATTTCAAAGCCAATGTTGGAGAGCAAATTTCACTAAATATTAGCATTGCACTGACCTATAGCGTAGCACATTCAAAACAAAGATAGCTAGAACTATAGAAATAATGTGAAAACTCTGTATTTGACCTATAAACTTTGGACAATTGCAGAAACAGGGGCAGTGAGTTTTGTGAATATAAAAACCCTGACACAAATCATGTTCACTCCAACACAGACTGCCATGGAACAGGTCCCACCACATCACATCAGAGCAGCAGATACTACAGAATGAACCTAAGAAAATAAGAATCTGAATGGGATTATGACAAAGACATCCCCTTACCACTAACTAGCCAGTAATTCTGTAAATTATTTAGGGAAACATAAGTGATGTTTTGTGGTATATGCAAATATTATATATAGATAGAAAACAGATATACAGTATATATATTTTACAGTGTAGTATGAGGAGCCCAAAACACAGAATTTATTTATGAAGAATTGTGTGTTTATTCTTACATGTTTAAACATTAGCCACCTTCAAAGTAATTCTCCATCTGATGCAGTACACCTATCGAGACATTTTTTTCCACTGCTCCAAACAGCTTTTGAACTCATCGATTCTGATGCCTTTTAGTGCTTCTGCAGCTTTTCGTTTCACCTCTTCCACATCAGCAAACACATTTCCCTTTGAGAACTTTTTTCATCCAGAGAAACAAAAAGTAAATTACCTGGAGCAAGATTAGGTGAATGGGAGGGTAGGGCATGCAAATCATGCTGTTTTGGTCAAGAACTGCTGAACTTCAGCATGGTGTGGGCAGGTGTGCTCATAAATCTCCCATTGTGAAATGGGCAAATGCATTAAAAGAGTCTTCAAAAAAAATTCACTGAGGCTGAAAGCAGCCTCTCACAACTCAAGCTGGTACACTGATACAGATGGATTCCTAGAACACTCGCCTAGCAGAGGAAACCTGTACTACAAGGGGCCTGCCCTTCAAAAGATAATTCTGGTTTTTCTAGGTCTCCACCTCATATACATATTCATACATTAGCTAACAATGCTGTAAATTCATACAGCACACGTCATTATTTAAATTCTACCATTCTCATAATACTTTCATTATCTACCTGTCATATCAGAAGAACTCTGCAAGCTTTTTAAAGATACAACCATGTTAGATATGACCATTTGCCACTCTGATCAATTCTCCACACATTCCCACCCTGCTTTGTGACCTGGGAGCCTGACTTCCATGAACAGCAACAACAAGCTCCCTTGTCCTCTGGCTTCCAATTAGGTTCAGTGGGTGGAAGGTATAGTATGAAGGGAGAGAGGAAAGAGGTTTGGGAGTATTTATTCCACCAACTACTTTCCTGCCAGGCCTTGGGTTGGCAGCAGCTTGGGTCCACTGCTGACAGTGATAATGCACATTAATTCTCGCTGGGCACTGCTCTTCTACAGCTGTAGGAGACTGGTAACTAATCCCTTCGCTTTTCCCTTCTGGCCTACGGTTTATGTGTGGTGAGGGCTCTCTACTGTTGCTGCCTTGGGTGTGTGTCTCTATTGCTTGGTGGCTCCATTAACCTTGCCCATGAGTCTACAAATAGTTCTTTCATTGATCGGTCTCCAGCTTACCCATGTAATCTAAGTGATATATTATTGTAAGTGAATGGAACCCAATTCAGAAAGCAGCACCTTTACTCAATGAGAAGTGCTCTAATCTGGAAACACTTCACATCAGCAGCACATCCTGCTACAGCCAAACTAGCTGTGTCATCTCTCTATAAACTCTGGTGACAGTGTTTTCTTTTCTTTTTCTTTTCAAAGTATAATTGACATGTTGTATTAGTTTCAGATGTATAATATAATGATTCAATATTTGAATGCATTACAACATGATCACCACAGTAAGTCTAATTATCATGTCTCCATACATTGATTGTTACAAATTTTTTTTTCTTGTGATGAAAACTTTTAAGACATTTCCTAGCAACTTTTGAACATACAAAACAATGTTATTAACTAGTCACTATGCTGTACATTGCATCCCCACGACTTGTTTATTTTATAACTGGAAGTTTGTACCTTTTGCTCTCTTCACCCATTTTACCCATCCCCTGCTCTGGCAACCATGTGACACTGTTTTCTGTGCTAATCATTTAGTCACGTGATTTCACACAGTATTTTTAATATCTGATCTATGAACAGTATAGTGATTGCTGGGGGGCAGAGGGGATAAGGGGACTAAGTGGTAATGGAAAAACTACAATAAAATATTAAGTAAAAATAAGATTTTTGCTTATATGAAAGGTCTTACAAAGATATGAAAAGTGAAATAATAGGTCAACATTCAAAGACCAGTTTTTTTCCATAGTGAAATAGCATATAAATGAAAAGAATGAATGCATAATGCTGAAAAGAAAACTTGGTTTTTAAATATTTTAGGGACAGAGTAATGAGATGGTCTTTTCATAGAATCCTAGCACTTGCCATATATCAAGATACCATTTGATTCATTGCTGTTTGCACCCCTGGTATGAATGTCCTTTTTATATGAAAAGGACAAACCTTCTGTAAAAATATTTTGAATGTTTCTCATACAAAATCCAAAGACCACTTCCAGAGGAACCAAAACAATACACAAACAGAAGGGGTCAGGAAGGGTGGGCACACAATGATAAAGGCATGAAAGTACCTTCAGGAAAAAAAGAGACTTCCAGAAAAGGAAAAGAATGGCTGAAGCAGTTGAACTTCCTTTATCTATATCCTAACAAATAGCACCTCCTGTGCCTTAAATATTTAATATGAAATCTGCGGATTTATATAGCTTACAAAATGCCAGGGGCTTATTATCTTTACAGTTTGCATGACAGGAATATTCATATCACGGGGCTCCACGGTCTAAGACAACAGGAATTCCTCCAGGTGCTAATGGCAGATAACTTTCACTGGCTTCAATAATCCACTAATTATGGAACCCCTCAGGTAGAACGATGTCATTAATCTGATTAAATTATTTATATTGCTGGAAAGCTAAATCTTATTAGGTCTTCAGTATTTTATTTGGTCCTCTGGTATGGATATGCAAAAGAGCAAAACCATCTTTTCTCCACTGCATTTTCTGGCTAGAAAAAAAAGCAGCTAAAAAAGACATAACCACGTATTTAGCGTTTTGATGCAAGTTCACAAACCCAGAATTTTCCAGGTCCCTTTTGAAGCCTTGTTCTCAAGGTTGAGGGGTTCTTACCACATTTCCGTAGCAGGGTTCTAAGCCATGATAAGATTAAAGTTCTATCAAAGTCACTGTTAGAGGTACTGTCTAAATTGAGGTGAAGAGCCCTAACAGGTATGGTTCAGTGGGTTGAGCGCTGGCCGAAGAACCAAGAGGTCACTGGTTTAATTCCTGGTCAGAGCACATGCTTGGGTTGTGAGCCAGGTCCCCAGTTGCAAGCCAGGTCCCCAGCTGGTGGCCTGTGATATACAACCAATCTCATAGATGTTTCTCTCCCTCACTTTCTCCCTCCTTTCCCCTGTCTCTGGAAATAAATAAAAATATTTAAAAAATAAATTAAGGTAAAGAGGCTTCATGTCTGCTGAGCAAATTGCTGAGAAGATGCTAAATGGGCCACCCAATCACATTGAACAGACTGCCCCGTTCCATATTTTTTGGCAATATTCTGGCCCATTCTCATGTCCAAGCACTCTGCGTGAGTACTAATTTGTACAATTCTTTATAACCCATAATTTTAAAATATCATGGCTAATCCATCTATCATTTCCATTTTATATAAAGAAGTACTAACTCTACACATTTTATCAGGAAAAATAACACAAGTCTTATAAGAAAAAATGGATGTTTTTAAAAATAAAAATACAAAGTGTTACAAGTCTTACATGTAATCAAGTTAATTAGCTGATATTTTTAACTTTATTAAAACTTTCCTGAGACTTCCAGCCAAGATGGAGGAGTAGGTAGACACACTGTGCCTCCTTGCACAACCAAGAAAAGGACAACAACTTAAAAACAAAAAACAACCAGAACTGACACAAAATCAAACTGTATGGAAGTCTGACAACCAAAGAGTTAAAAAAGAAACACTCATCCAGACTGGTAGGAGGAGTGGAGATGTGCAGCCGGGCAGAGAGGACTCACAGCAAGGCAGCGGTTGGTGAATCAGGTGGTCCCATGTTTGAGCGCAGATAAACCGGGAGGAACAACTGAGGAGTGAGACAGACTGCACAACCCAGGCCTCTAGCACAAGGAAATAAAGCCTCAAACCTCTGATTGAAAACACCTGTGGGAGTTGAGGCAGCAGGGGGAGAAACTTCAAGCCTCACAGGAGAGTTCATTGGAGAGACCCACAGGGTCCTAGAAAGTATACAAACCTACTCACAAGGGAATCAGCACGATAAGGGCCCAATTTGCTTGTGGGTAGTGGGAGAAGTGACTGAAATCTGGCAGAGAGTGGAGCAAGTTCCATTGTTCCCTCTGGACCCCTTCCCCACATACAGCATCACAACACAGCGAAATGGATTGCCCCGCTCTGGTGAATACCTAAGGCTCCACCCCTTACTACATAACAGGTGTGCTGAGACCAAAAAAAATGGCCCAAATGAAAGAACAGATCAAAGCTCCAGAAAAAAACACAACTAAGTGACAAAGAGATAGCCAACCTAACAGACACAAAGTTCAAAACACTGGTAATCAGGATGCTCACAGAAGTGATTGAATTTGGTTGCAAATTAGATTAAAAAAATGAAGGCTATGCTAAGTGAAATAAAGGAATATGTACAAGAAACCAACAGTGACTGAAAGGAAGCCATGACTCAAATCCATGGTGTGGACCAGAAGGAAGAAAAAAACATCCAACCAGAACAGAATGAAGAAACAAGAATTCAAAAAAAAAATGGGGAGAGGCTTAGGAACCTCCAAGTCATCTTTAAACATTCCAACATTCGAATTATTAGGGGTGCCAGAAGGAGAAGAGGAAGAGCAACAAGTGGAAAAGTCATTTGAACAAATTATAAAGGAGAACTTCCCCAATCTGGCAAAGGAAATAGACTCCCAGGAAGTCTAGGAAGTTCAGAGAGTCCCAAAGAATTTGGACCCAAGGGAGAACACACCAAGGCACATCATAATTACACTACCCAAGATTAAAAATAAGGAGAGAATATTAGAAGCAGCAAGAGAAAAGGAGACAGTTACCTACAAAGGAGTTCTTGTAAGACTATCAGCTGATTTCTTAAAAGAGACCTTACAGACAAGGAGGGGCTGGAAAGAAGTATTCCAAGTCATGAAAGGCAAGGACCTACATCCAAGATTGCTCTATCCAGCAAAGCTTTCATTTAGAATGGAAGGGCAGATAAAGTGCTTCTCAGATAAGGTCAAGTTAAAGGAGTTCATCATCACCAAGCCTTTATTATATGAAATGTTAAAGGCATTTATCTAAAAAAAGATGAAAAAATATAAACAGTAAAATGACAGCATACTCAGTTATTAACAACCACATCTAAAACAAAAACAAAAGTAAACTAAGCAAACAACTAGAACAGGAACAGAACCACAGAAATGGAGATCACATGGAGGGTTAGCAACAGGGGAGTGGGAGGGGGAGAGAGAGGGAAAAGATACAGAGAATAAGTAGCATAAATGGTAGGTAGAAAATAGGCAGGGGGAGGGTAAGAATAGTATAGGAAATGTAGAAGCCAAAGAATTCATATGTAGGACCAATGGACATGAACTAAAGGGGGGAATGTGGGTGGGATGGGGTGTGCAGGGTGTATGGGAGTGAAGGAGGGGAGATGGGACAACTGTAATAGCATAATCAATAAAATATATTTTTTAAAAACTTTCCTGAGACTAGTCACCCCATGTCTGCACAAATTTCTACTAAATTTCTCACTTCCTAAATATTCTTCCTTCTTTCAACATTTCCAAAACATTGGGGGAAGATGTGATAATCCTTTCTCTTGTAGCCCATGTCTTTCTTTTAATAGATATGTGCTCAAGACACATAGCCCAACTCCCAGCTAAATTTAAATCATATGATACTAGGATTAGAATTCATAATCTTATGTTACAAAAACACCATCCTCTAGCAGAACCCATAGGACAGAACAGCTCTATTTTCTTCTTGACCAGCAGCTACAAGGCACCAGAAAAATAAACCTATGCTCAAATCCAGCTCCAAACAACATGCATGAGTCCTCCTAGAGACACGTTTTTGGATCATCTGTGTTCCAATTGAATCCGGGAGGATTCGGGCCACATACAGTAAATCTTAAAGCAGTAGACCAGGTATCAATCTGTCCCAGGATTTTCTAAGTGCACAAGTGACTGAACATGTACCTGCACTACCTGGATTCTTCTCTATGAATGAGGGACCCAGTCCACCACTACTAGGAAAGCTGTAGGCAGACATCCCTCCAATGTCAGACCCCTTCAAACATTGCTTCTGCTGAAGAGAGCCTCCACACTCGAGATCGCCCCCTTACCAGGGCAGCCCATATCCATGAAGATCAATGTGGTGGTTATGAAGGCCCAGCCCCTTTGCCCAAGCCAGCATGGTCCTGAATGATCATCCAGCTTCAGAGGTCCCCATGGATTGGCTAAGGTGTCCACTGAGAATGCCCTGAAGTTGGACTTCTTTTTCTGCTCAATCCTGCTTCCTCATCCTCCCTCCCACAGCTTCTGATGCCCAAAGCACTCCTCAATAAACCTCGGGCTTGTTTATTTCCACTGAGTCAGCTCTCTGGGCAGCTCAATCTGTTATAATGTTTAATTACTACACTTCCAAAATATTCTTTTGGTCCAGGAGTATCCCCACCTCTTCCAGATCTGACTCCATGGTGGAGTTCACAATCCGGAAAGGAAGATAAACAACACAAATAGTTCAACAATGTGAATTGTGATAAATACTATGAAGGAAAGAAAAGTTGAGAAAATGTAACATACTGGAAAGGAGCTACGTTAGGTGAGATCTTTATGAAAAGCTTCTATATAAAGGTTATATTTAAACTGAGACCTAAAGATAGTAAGGAGCTAACCATGAAAGGATCTGAAGTGGGAGTGAATTGAGCATGTTTAAGGAACTTTAAGAAAGGTTAGAACTGATAAAGTATAATGAGCATAATGAGTATAATTAGCAAGCAGTTAAGAGCAAGGGGTAAATGCCAGATTCTGTAAATCAGGATAAAGAATGTAGATTTTACACACTAAGAACAATGAGAAGCCACAGCAGGTTTTTAAACAGGAAAAGAACACTATTCACTTTACACATTGGATCCCACCAGTTGCATGGAGAATTGACTGGAGGTGAGAGTAAAGTACAGAAGACCTGCAGGAGGAAGTGCTATAGCCTAGCATGGGACCGTGGTAGTGCAGTTAGGTGCTGGCAGTGGCAATGAAGAGAAGTGGAGAGAATATGTATTTTGGAAGTGATGACATGTATCTGATATATTGATCATGGCTTGATGTGAGGGATTGCTAAAAAAGAAGGAATAATCAAGAATGATGCTTGGGTATCTAACATATACAACAGAATCATGGTGGTGCCATTTAGTTTTGAAGACTGGTAAATGGGAAGGAAAAGCTGTGGGACACAAAAAGAATTCATGTTGGACAAGTTAAGTCGCTTAAGAGGCATCCAAGAAGATATGTAAAATAAGCAGTTAAATAAATACATCTAGATATCATTGGAAAGATTGTGCCCATTGATCATCATCATCATCATCATCATCATCATAATGCCAGGGCATCAGTCAAGGCACCTTCCATGGCTTCCCATTGTTCTTGGTGTATAAAATCTGTATTCTTTTTCCTGATTTACACAATCTGACATTTACTTCTTGCTCTTTACCACTTGCTAAATACACTTATTACATTCATTATACTTCTGTAAGGCACACAAAAAAATTTGCATTTATTTTGTATTTTCTTTTTTATTACTGAATATATTTAATAATGAATATAGTACATCAGAACAGTTATACATGTACCTAATTTAGATATATATTTATAGTATATATAAATAAATATATAGTATATTTTCATATCTGTAATATTTTCCTGATAATGATGAATTATCCACATATTTGGAGACCTTTGCTCAACATCTTGGAGACTCTTGGAGACTCAGTTTCTTTATAACTAAAATGGGAATAACATTATCTACTTTTTTAATTCATAGAATTACATGTTCCACTTTCTGAATGAAATAACATGTGCAATCATTTTGTAAATGCACACACATGCATTAAATGTATGGATAAGTATGTATAAATAACACTCAATATTTCAATTGAAAACCAATTATTTATACTTGAGTCCCTACCACCAACACTCACACGATTCTACAGTCCCTAACAGTGAAATCAGTGAGAACACTTCCTATGTGAATGTATAATGTATAATTGGTTCTAGATCATGATTTCTATGTACCTGTTCTCCCCAGATCCCTGGTATTTCTAAGGAGATCAAAGAGGTATATATAAAAGTTGTACTGAGCATGGAGAGGTGAAGTAACCAAAATAATTGCCAAATGAAGCTCACTAGCACATGTCAAATATAAGGGAATATTAAGTATCCAAAGGATAGGACTTCCTTCAATAAAACAAAAATCTATGGATAGATACTCCCCCTTAACATTCATTTCTCTTTCCTTATCTTACTAACCCAAGATATCATTTTCTCCAAGTACAAACAAGAAGTTTCTTTCCTCTTATAGTTCTTGCAGATATAGAAAACACTGCCTGGGCCTCTGAAGAACACCCTTCTAGTAAGATGCAAGGTGAGTGTTGAAGTTCTAGTAACTTCTGAGGGGTTAACCTAATTTATACAGGCTCAGTCTCTGAACAGCCCTTCTGGAGTCATAACCAGCGTAATTGATCCTCTCCATGGAATTGCTCTGGCAGAGTCAGGTGCCGGTGCTAAAATATAGATAGATGCAGATAAGAGAAGTACTACAGTTTTATCACCAAATACCGGAAACTGACAACCAAAGTGATCAATGATAATAAAGCAAAACTTCCGGAAATCTGTCATGGCAGCAGGAAAGGTTTATTCCCACAACCAATTCTGCATCAGATGTGGTCAAATGGGCTCCTTTTTAAAACCATTTAAGAGCATAACTGTATTATTGCACCTATTGTTGGTAAGATAGCAACATTTTCAGAAACATACTCACCTCTACCCTTGCTGTGTGCTCTGAGGATACATTTCAGAAACAAAAAAATTCAAAGTATTAGAAATAAATGTTTACTAAGTTTTTATATATTTTTGGATATTTAATTGATTTCTTACTTAAAGACGGCCAAGACTAGGATCCTACCTAAACACTAACAGCTAAAATTCATCATTGTAAAGAAATTCTAGAGTTGAAATGATAAGCTTGCATAACTGAAATTTGAAATAGACAGGCTTTTAGTATTAAGGCAAGAAGGGGCCCACTTTGATCATCAATAGTGGTCTCAAAAGTGAAATACACAAATTTTTTTGCATTTATTTTTATTTTGTCTTTTTATTATTGAATATATTTAATAATGAACATAGCACATCAGAATAGTTATACTGTACCCAATTTAAATATTTATATGAATAGTATGTATAAATAAATATATAGTCTATTTCACACTTGCAATTTTTTTCCTGATAATGATGAATGACCCACCTATTTTGGAGACCTCACTCAAAATCTCAGGTTATGATCAATAATGTTTTAAAACATATATAACTTGCCCTAAAATACCTTTCATGAGTATTATAACCATTGCAAAGTTTCCAGTTCAGGACTAAACTGTACCTCTCTGCAAATTGGAAAAAGGAGCCTTCATCCAGGTGGACCTGCTCAAGGACCAGAGTGCAGCCCCACTCACCCCTCAGCAGATACCCATGAGCAGTGAACAAACCTCACGGACATCCAAGCGGGTGGGCCCTGCAGGTTCCACTTTCAGAGACTGTGCTCCAAGACATCAGGCCCCCACACCATCTGGCCAAACTTCTGGGCAGTGGCCCCAACACCCTCAAAGGATGTCAGTTCCTTCATGAGTTTGCTTGACCTCAACCCATATTCTCAGTCTCAGTGTCCCAGCCTCAGAAAGGAGATTTCTGTGTGTACAGAGAACAGATCCATTTACTTTACTCAAGTCACAGAATTATCAAATTTATTACTTTGACCTGAGAAATATAAGTGTCATAGAAACCAGACTTCTTTGTGCCAGCACAATGAGTTCATTGCCTAATCATAAGCAAAATTACATGGGAAGGCAAGTTATAAACAAAAACAAGGCACCCGTCAAATGAATCAAAAGCAAATGGCATCACATCAAGGTGACCAGATGTCTGCAGCTGACAGTAGAGGGGGTTATACCAATATAACCCAAAGTGCTCTAGCTATAACTATTTGGACCATTCTCCATAATAGATATAATCTTGCCAAGAGCGTTGCCAATACAACCAGCATCCTGCACTAAACAGTCATTGGCTAGGATGCTCTCTTCCCCACATAGCGCTTGGAAGGCACAGTCCACACATGTCTCTGATTCTTCTCAAGGATGTTCTCAGCACATCCCTGGATAATAAAACTGCCCCTCTTTCTGACAGGCCATTTTTTTTCTTTACATGTCATAACACTACGTTAGCTTTCATAAGTTCTCGAGTGAAAGCTGTTACTCCCAGGATCCTGTACATCATTGCTACTGGCCCATAAGCATAGAGTTTAATTTTCCAAAGAAAATCCAATTTTTGCAACTTTTCCAGGGGACCACAGTGTAACCCCAAAGTGCCAAAAACAACATGCTGCTCACACTACCTCCAGAACTGCAAAAACTTTTGATGGACAATGGTCAGATTCTCAGGAGTGAGACAGCCATCTACATGCACATCAATCTCCTGACCACCAAATGCTGGTCATGGGACTCTGCTCACTACTGCAAACTTCAAGATGGGGCCCTCCTCATCACTCAGACATTCTACCATGCAATCTCCTCATAACTAAGAACATTCTGCATGGCAGATACCTCCCTTTGATAAATTTATTATTATAACTTTGGCAACCTATAGTGATGTAATAAGGAGAAAACGATGTATTTAGACTCAACTGAAAATAAACTCCAGCAGGCGAAAAATGTGCCCATTCATAAAGATGTTTATACTAATAGGGACCAGCAGAAGAAAATTATTTATTTAAAACCCAAAACATTTCTCTGAATGATAAGTTTGACCTCGGTTTCATGTCAGAGTTAAGTAGAAGAATGTATCCCTATGTGTTTTCATTTTCCCATTAATATATGCTACACCAAGAGAAAATAAATAAGTAAAAACTAAGTCAGTGAAGTCAATGAACTGATGTGAATTAGTTATTCATGTTTTAATGTTGGCAGCAAAAAAAAATATTGCCAGAAAGCACAGGGGCTCATAGATCCCCCAAAGTCAGCTATTTTCTGTAAACATACTTTCTAGACGGTTAATAGCATGTCCTTGGACCGGAGTCTTGGGCCATTGCTCTGTTTTCCCATTAGATCTCCTGCATGTGCATAAAATGTCTCTTCTCATTTTACTGACTGAATTGGCTGCTTTTTTTTTAAATAGTCATTTTTTTACCTTCAAACAAATTGTTAAATTTGTTATTGATCATGCCTGAAAATAACTGTGTGGACTGAAACCTGGAAAAAATTTATCAGACTTTACTGATTGATGTTATTTTTGAAGGTAAATTACCAACTATTACCTAAAGCTGTATTAAACTATTTATTCACATCTCTTCAAGAATTGTGATTTTCAGTTTTCTATTTATACAGAAAATAGTATTTACTTTCTTTTATGCCAAAAGCACTGGGCTAGACAGTGGGGAAAATAGAAAAGTGAATTAGGCCTGGCTCCTGCCTCCAGGAATCTGACACTCTACCAGGAGCGAAAGGTGACACATGCACATAAATGGCTATAATGTGAGGCAGCATGAAATTGGGGTCATGGAAAGAAAGACCAAGTACACTAGGAATTCAAAGGGAGCCTCGCTTCCAGGAGGGATGGTCGGGGAATGCTTTCAGCACAGAGGAGGCGGCATCTGAGTTGGGCATTCAGCCATGAGTCAGATTTCAGAACGCACAGATGGGAGACGAGGCACTGCAAGCAGACAGAATGGCAACAACGACAGAAGTAGCAAAGCACAGGGAACAAACCGTGATCCAATTTGGCTGGACCATGGTGTACTGTAGGGGGTGGTGGTGCTTGGGAAGTAAAGGTAAGTTGAGGTTAAATTATGAAGGGTTTTGAATGCGTGAAAAGAGCATAAACTCTGGCGGGCAATTCAGGTAAAATGGAATGTCTTTATCAGAATGCATTTTAGAGTAATTGATCTGGCAGTGCAATGTGGAACAAAGATAGAATAGAGGAAGGTAAGGAATGATGGTTGATATAACCCAATATATGACCTGGCTAGTGGGCTTCCCAACAGACTGCCACAAACAGAGAAGTCTGAAGGGCAGTGGAGATTTTTCTACACACAATTTCTTATTCAACCTATTTTCCCCCTTTCTGGCTACAGAAGTCAGAAAGCCAAAATCCACTGAGGGGTTCATCAGTCTAAAATGCGAGGTAGGAATTCTAAGGAACTACAGAACCTGGGTCAGAGGTGGGTACCGAAGTCAAGTTCCAGAGCTAAATATCTAGAACCGGAAAATTAAGAACAAACACAAACCAAGTCAGTTCAGAGAAATTTGGGGGTGGGAAGAAAGTCCCGCCAGATTGCCAAAAATGGGATTTTTTAATTTTGTGTTTTGGGGTTTTTTTTGTTTCTTTGAGGTTGTTTGTTTGTTTGTTTTCCTTTTAATGATAATCTAAAAAATTTGTGAAAGCATACTGTGGACCATGTGGGTAAGAACCTCACTGATGAGCATTTTTACTCTATTTCAGTGTGTGTGCTCTCATTTTTCTATTGCACTGACACCAAGTAGTACCATTCAATTTGCAGGGATTTACGCAGAGAAAGCAGAGGAGGACTTTATATAGAAATGACACGTGTGTCAGTCAAAGGCCAAATGAAATCCTGGTGAACTGAATAATGAATTCTCACACTGGCTCAACTGAAAAAATGGAAAATTGAGTCCATGATACCAAAACTAAGCAGAATTAAAGATTCAGAGTCCATTGTACTCGGTAACTAAGTTTCCTTAAATCAGTACAGAATCTAGATTTTATTAATTTGGTAATTTCTTGATATTTAATTTGTATATACATTTTGATTGAAGATTATTTAGCATCTATAACCATAATTAGCTTATACCTAGTTATCCTGCATGAATGTTAGTACCATTTTCTTAAAATGACATCAGTTAATTTAGTGGGAGTACAATGAGTGAAAGTTTTTTTTCACTAAAGGGAGTCTATACATTATGATGTTTGGAAAACATACATTTTGGATTGTGGCTTAATTTTAAGGTAAAAGTATGGCAACTATTTGCTTAAATTGTTAAGGCATAGAAGACACTCATCTGTTTATAGAAGTAAGCCTACTAATTTTTTAAGCTATAAACTTCCAAATTAATATATACAATAAAAAGTTTTATTAGTACCAATTTATTTGTGTCATTGAACTAGTTTATTTACTATGTGAGTTAACCTGATAGCCCCAGGCTATAAGATAAAGCAACTGAACCCAAATTGTAAGAATATATATAATGGAAGAAATTCTTCAATATTTTCCTGACATGTTTTTATTCCACCCTTATTTCGATAGCAGTCAGAGAATGTAAGAAAATGCAATATATTCTTGTGGTAACTAAATAAGCAAATAAAATCAGCATATCAGTCACCACTAGGATTATATTATTTTTAGTATGCTGATGTGAGGTTAAGTTTAGTGGGAGTCTCTATTACATTAATTGGCTACCAGTTCTGCAAAGTGTAATTAGCACCACTATTCATATCTCAGCCCATGTGTGAATTTGGCAGTGCCGTCAGCATAACACACCTGTTTTCCTAGCCCAGGATATCCACTGAGCAACAACTGACTGATATCTTGAATTATATTAAATATATTTAGTAATATTCCTGACATGTGTTTAAAGGAGATAGTATTGAGATTTTTTCTCATTACTAATGGCATATGAAAATATGTAATTTTCCATGAGTTTCACAAAATGTTAGCTAAGTCATGTTTAAACTACCTCCATGAGATATGCATCCCATTATTTCCAGTGTGTAGATTTAGGAACAAGGGTCAGGATGTCCCAAGCTTTAAGACTCTTCAGCTCATCACATTCTTTATGTTTCCTCCTTGTGAATAAGCCCTCACAGTAAGTGCTTTTAGTAGGTGGTGGAGCATGCATGACAATTGAATAACAGCTAGGTTTAGGGTAGGAAAATCAATAAAAATGATTAGACTAGTGTTTGTATAAAAATAAATATTTAAAATAAATAACTTGTTCTAAAACAAATTATGTATACTTATCTAGCATAAATAGCAAATCCAGGTAATTCCAAATAATCACAAATTAGAAAATTATAGGTTACTGTCTCCTCCTTTTGACTGATAACAGTGCCCTCTCAGTCTGTTAGCTAATTTTCATATTTAGATGCTGCATCAAGCAGTCCACAAGTAAAAGAGACATGACGTATTCAAGCCTCGATACTGCATTTCTTCTTGTTTCTTACAGAAACTAATTCCCACTCAGCTTTATTCTTTCCTCTGGAAACACACTGAAGTAACTATTCCTGCTGGATCCCTAACTTGTTTTATACTAAACAAATCACAGCACTTTCCAATCAACTCGCTGTCCCTTTATCACAACTAAACAAGATTAGAGAATCTTCTTTTCCAATGGAGGCAGCTTACTTTCAACCACAACCAACAATATGTTCCTGGAATCATGATGAATAGTCCTATAACCCACCAGCTCCTTTCTCTGTGTGAATTAAGGCATCTCAAGCCCCCTAACTTCTCCAGAATGTCAAAATGTCTCTTCTATCTACCTGCCTTAATACCAGAAACATTATCATTTGCCCTAACCTTTGAAATAAAGTATTACACCCTGAACACTCCTATTAAATTATAAATTAGGAAGGCAACACAACCCATTGACTATTAAACAGAGGTGTACAAAAGAATGACCTGGTGGAGCTTTTCAAAATACAGACACTAGGCCTCGTCCTCCAGAACTTGTGTTTCAGTGGGTATAGCTAGGCGTACATGAACATCGAGAAAGCACCCTAGGCCGCGCTGATATTTACCCTAGCTTCAGTCCACTTTGGAAATCCCTCATTAAACATCCAAACATAATAGAATGGATTCATCTTTTTTAGGTGCCATGAAAGAATAACACAAGAAAAATACAGAATAATATAAAAAAAATGTTGGTGAGTTGGCAGTTAAGGAAGAAAAAAAATAGACCAGAATGGTTTGCTTCAGGGGAAAAAAAAATCTGGAAATCCAGAAGGAGTGAGGAGGCCTAGGATAGGAAAATGGAAGAAAGTTTTGGAACTACTTTCTAATTTATCTGTAGATAGATTTCACTATCAACATTTTCAGCCCTAATTTCTTTATAACTGTGATAAACAGCTGATGGTTCTTCAAAAATTAAACAAATTAGCAAATGACACAACAATTCTATTCCTAGCTACACACCCAAATGAATTGAGAACAGGTGTGGGTTCACAAACTGGCCCCCGTACATGGAGGGCTAGGAGAGATCAAAGAAATAGGCAGGACACTCCAGACTGGTAGGTGGCAGGTTAAATAAGCAAAGGAACTTACAAATAAAGCCCGTCTTAGGTGGCTGCAAGATGAGTAGATCTCCGCACCCACCCACCAGAGTCTTAAAAGTTTATACAGAGGCCTTAACTGGGTTCAGTCATGTCCAGATGGTCTCAACAACACATTACTATCTCAAAGCTGTGTCCTTGGGGCAGCTTTTGACTTGAGGAAGGCAGGAAGAACACACATTCCAAGGACAGGGAAGGGACTGAGGAGCTTTGGATCACCTGGGGCCAGCTCACAGGTCAACCAGTGCTCATAACTTCTCAATGACCTCCTCCAACAACAGGTGTTCAAATACCTGAACATAAATGTTCACAGCAGCAACCCCCCACTGTAGCTGAAGGGTAGAAACAACCAAAATGCCCTTCAACCAATGAATGAATAAATAAATGTGGTATATCCATTATAAAAAGGCATGAAATGTGGCCATGCTGCAACATGAAAGAACCCTAAAAATATCATATTAACTGAAAGAAGCCAGACACAAAAAGCCACATATTGTATGTATGATCATTACAGTCAAATCCATAGAGAGAGAAAGCAGGTGAGTAATTGCAAGAGACTGGGAAGGGTTACACAGGAATGAGAAACTATTCTAATAGGTACATTTTTCATTTGGGGTGATGAAAAAGTTTGCAAAATAGACAATGGTGATGGTTATACAACACTGTGAATGTACTTAATGCCCCTGAATTGTACACTTTAAAATGGCTAAAACAGTAAATTTTATGTGTGTATTTTACCATCAATTTTAAGTGCTTTAAAGGTATGTTGTTTTTTAATTCACACTCTCACCCCTCCTGTAGGAAGGCTGAAGAAATGCACTCAACAGTGAGCTTCACATGGTACTGCTACAGCCCACTGCCTACCTTCTATGTGGAATTCACAGACAGTGCTGAGTGGGTGTGATCAGGAAGAATTGGTCAAGGGCAGCATCTCAAGTCACCCTATGCCTTAGAGGAGATGAATAGAGAAAAAAAACGATAAGAACATTTGAGCAGTGTGGGGTCCTAAGTGTCACTGGTCTTTATGTGGCTAAACCTCACACACTCCTCAGCCACTTCATGGAGTGGCAGGAAATGACTACAGGATGCACCCTGCAATTTAAACCTGACTCCGTAGAAAGGAGGATTCCAAAGCAAAGAAAATGCTGAAGAACATTTCCTTCTGAACAAGTATCATCTTCATCCATGCAGGGTCAGCAAAAAACAAAAGTGCCCATTTTTTCCTTGTGCCACCTAGCTCTACCTCATTGCACATATACAATGCAGAAATATGAAAGATGATGCTATTTTCTGGGGAATTTAGAAAATTCTCTAACTACCTAATTACTGGCCTCCAAAGTATTCGCTATGAGACTTGAACAGTAGAGGAAAATATGTCTCTTTATGGGAAATTTGTCTTCTAATTATATATACAGACGGTCCCTCCTTTTATTTCCCTGGCTGTTCTCTATGGGTTTACAGTAATCAGGCCTTTGATTCATAGCTCATCACAACTGATTATCTTTATTCTAAGTTTAGAGAACACGGGTAAGCAGAATGCACTGCCTAAACACACATGTGAGTGGACATAAGCAAAAGGAAACAGAAAAATCTGTAGGAAGAATTCAAGTTTTGTAAATATATTTAAAGAGAGTATTGAATGGAAGGTCATTCAACAACATGTTTATACAGATTGTTTTAGAGTGATGAGATTACGGGTGATAAATTATTATTTTTCCATTTTTAAAATATATTTCTGGCCCTGGTTGGTGTGGCTCAGTGGACTGAGTGCCAGCTTGTGAACCAAAGGGTCATCGGTTCAATTCCCAGTCAGGGCACATGTTTTGGTTGCAGTCCAGGTCCCTGGTTAGGGGTGTGTGAGAGGCAATCATTCAATGTTTCTCTCGCACATCAGTGTTTCTCCCCCCTCTTTCTCTCTCCCTTCCCCTATCTCTAAAAATAAATAAATAAAATCTTTTTAAAAATAAAATATAGTTCTGAATTTTCTACAATAAATACATATTTATTATGAAAGAAAAAGTTCCATATTAGTTTTCGCTTGATACCTTTCCCACCTAAAGGAACCACCAGCTCATTCTAGGCCTATGCATGAAATATGCCAGATGAATCTGGAATATTTTGTCAAACTAGAAAGCAAAGAAACTATCATAATTAGGATAAGATTAGGACTATTGGATTGTCAAAAGAGACCAGGAGCCAACTAGAAAAGGATTTCACAGCCAAAGATGAAATAATTTGGACATTAATATTAACTACAATGGATTAAGACACATCATATATATTGAAATGTATTAAATTGTTATTACACTAAAATAATTACTTATTGGCCACCATTGGAGAATGCCAGAGAATGAATTCAATATTCTAAAAACTAGTAAACAAAAAAAGAATCAAGCAAGTATCTTGCCTTTCCTATGCTAACTGTACTAGAGGATAATCAAACAGTTGACAAAAAAAGCTATTCCATCTTGTAAATTAGGAAAGAATTATAAATTATCATCACTTTAGAAACCCAATAAACTAATGAATGCAGGAAATTATCATTAATTTTTCTAATATCATCAAAAGAGGGATAACTGGATAAGTAACTCTTACCAGAAGTAGATACCACCACCAATAAGGAGAAGTTTCCAGATCAAACTTTTGTTTTTTAAAACATATAAGGGAAAGAAGATCCCTTTAAATGATAGTGTGATGATGCAATCTACAAAACAAATGAACTAGCTCCTCCAATGAATAAATTACAAGGGGAAAAAATTAGCCAGGAGGGGGACAGCCTATAAATTATAAGACCTATAAATTATAGGATATTGACTAATTGCAATATACAAATATTATTTGAATTCTGATTTGAACAATTGTTAAAAAAATGTTTTTCAGACAATAGGACCAGTGACTAGCTATTTGATGATATTAAGGAAACATTGTTTATTTTTGAGGTTATAATAATGGTTATGTGATTATGTTTCTTAAAAGAGTCCTTAGCTTTTAGAAATACATACTGAAATTTTACAAATAAAATGATTTAGTGTCTTGGGTTTGCTTCAAATGATCTATCTGCTGGTGGCAGCAGGGAGTTAGGTGAAATAGGATTTGCCATGAATTGAAAATGTATCAAGACAGGTGATAGGAATAGGGATCCTCTTTGCACTATTTCTTCTTCCTTTTATGTAGAGATAATAAAAAGTTAAAAATTCCAGAACATCTACAAATACCACCAAACTACCCACCTAAGATTTAAAAGTTTCTTCTTTGGGTGAGTATTAAGGCTTGGGAAAAAGAAAAAAGAAAAAACCCCGACTACCCAACTATGTTATGTCTGAACAGAGGGAGACATCCTGGGACTGGGGGAGAGGCTGGCCAGGGTGAGTGTGGCAATGCCAACAGGCCATCGGAACTTCCATTTCAGTCCGTGTCTTTAAAACACTGGCTTTCTACACTCTAACAATTATTTTCTGAACAACCTGGTGCAGATGTAAAGTGTTTTTGCCTGTTTCTTCTTTCTACTTCTTAACCCAAATGCCTCATGGAATTTTATAACCAAGAATTGGAATGTAGGGGAATGGTTTTTAAAGTGTTCTGGAAGAATTTCTCATAGGAACAGAATTATCTGTTTGTTTGTTTTTTAAGCAAAATACCTCATTGAGGCATTTACGTAGAACAATGTGTATGAAGACAGTAAAAGGCTAGAGGACAATAAAAGAAACAGAGAAATAAATACCTTTTTATGATTTTTTTAATGAGAAGCATTTGGATGTTGCATAGGGAATCTCTGAGAGGTGAGCAGCCTCAAAAAAAAAAGGGGGGTGTGTGGGTGAGAGAATGTATGGACAGCGAGGGGACCCAGTACGCTGGAGGGAAGTCTTTTCAAGGAGATAAGATTGTCCTTAAAGAAATATCCATTGCCAGCTCTGGGTATGGGGCCACTTAGAACAGAGATGGCTAAACTCAGTTTTGAAGTGCCTGTTGTGCTATGAAGTGATATGACCCTCGACCCACCATTCATGCCAAACCGTAAGTCAAAGCAGTCACCCACACAGCCATGTGTGAGTGGCTCATGGAAAAGAACCCAAGGCAAGGCAGCTGCTGCTCATGTTGAGTTGATGTGGGCAGAAGGAGGGGACACCTGCAGAAGAGGAGATCAGTGTTCAGTAGAACCAGAGCAATTTAGAAAGCAATTTAGACCACCATGTTCTGGATTCCTGTGTTATTAATTCTGGGAATGACCATAGAGATCACCTAGACCAGCAGTTTTAAATGTGGTCCACAAATTTGGTTTCTCAGGGATGTTCAGGGGCTACCAGAAGGAACATGGAACCAGACCTTTAATCCTTGCTATATCCAGGAGCATGTAATCTACATTACATTTTAGAATTCTATGTCATATCTTAGTTTTTAAAAAAGATTTTGTTGCTAAAAAGTGGGAAAAGGGCACTGATACTTTCAAACTCCCTCATGTTACAGAAAGGCAAAGAGTTGAAAATGCTAAGGAACTTGACCATGATCATGCAGTAGGGCTGATATTAGAGCCCAGTTCTTCTGATTCCCATTTCACTCCTTTCTCCTCTTGGTTGAGAGCTAACAAAAGCGCCAATAGAAAATAAAAGTCCACTCATGGTTTGATTGGCCTCTCTAAATTTTATGGGTCCTTGGCATCACATAGGAGTCTCTGTGGACCAGATATCAGAAGTCTTCTCAGCAGCATAAACTAGATAGTGGAGAAAGGCTTGGAGGCTAGAGGAGACTTTGCCTTCTCTTTGCCTGTTGCAAATATCTATTCTAATTCGGTTTTAAGGCCCTGCAGAAAAGCCTGAGGTTGAGAAGGAAGTCCCAACTTTATCTATCCACCTGTCCTGCTCCCCCTCCACAACATAGTCTGAGCTACCTTCACTTGCATTCCCCTAATCTGTCTCTCTTTTTTTTTCCAGTTTCATTGAGATATAACTGGCATATAACACTGTATAAATTTAAAGTGTATAGCATAATGATTTGACCCTAATCTTTCTAATAGAATCATCCACCATCTGTCCACCAAATTCTATCTGCAAATCCAAAAATTAAATTTCAGAAAAGTCTCAGGCATAATGGAAAGAAGACTAGGTCAAGAACCAAAAATCCTAGGTCTATAAGACAGTTCTACCACTTAGCCATGTGGCCAAAAGTAAGTTAATTAACTCTTCATCTGTAAAATTGTTCTAATAATACTTACCTCACAGGGTTATTGCTTAAGGAGCAAATGAAGTAAGCCACATAAACATCTACCTCAGGACATGTTACTCATTCAGTAAATATTGGTTGAATATTTTTTCACATTTTATTTCAACCTCACAAAGAAGCACTATAGTACTCACTTGGCATCCTATCATTGGTATTCAGCTAAAGCAAGGAGACCAGCAGCAGTCAGAAAAGGCCATGAAGATACACTTTTTGTCTATGGCTGAATTCTGGATGTTTTTCCTAGGATGCTTATGTGTCCACAGTAAAAGGCAAAGTTGTTTCACTCTAGAACATGTGATCTGAAATAATCACAGAGTTGTTCTGTGGTCACAGTTGACTGCCTTCCCAGGCCACTCTTCCTCTGGTAGTCTCTTGGGGTCCAGGGAAAATGTTGACATCTCAGAAAACATTTCATTCTGTTGGTTCAAGCTTATAGAGGGAGTCGGCCACGCAGCTTCCTTGAGCAGGTGGATCCAGCCAACTGTAAAGAAAACTCAGCTCCCTCCCTTCACATAAGACACTTTAGAACAGTAGGCCTTCAACTTCAAGTGTCAGTGGCAATTCCATCTTCTTATCCTTCCCTTTTTACCATGCCCTCTTATATGGTTCTTCCTCACCAGCACATGCTCAATTGTTTACTTATATAATTCAAACAGCAGCTGTAAATCCCTCACAGAAGAACTGCTCCATCTCCATTGTGTTGCATGCCTGGTTGCCTAGGTGTCTAGTATGTAGCTATTCTGTAACCTCACACATAGTCTCCTGTCCTACCTTCAGCTGACAGACATTCTTTCTCATCAAAAATTCACTGGTCTGAATAAACAAAAGGCTTGATTTCAATAACTTTTCCAGAGTTTCACCAAACTTGCAACCCCTAAAGCAGCCACAATTCATAAGCACAAACTCAGAGGGAAAAGTTTGCACAAAAGTTGAGACATGCTGTATTAATCAACTTTCATCACAATAATGCTAAGTAAAAAACCAACTAGATCTCAGTGACTACACCATAAGGCTCTGTTTCAAGCAGCAAGTCAGCTGAGATGATTCTATGTCATAAGGGCTCACCCTGGTCCCCTGCTGAAGGGAGCAGCAGCTTTTATCATGAGAATGGGTCAGAGGTTCCCAGTGGTTCATGCGTGGACACACACAAAGCATGTAAGACCTAAAATCAAAACTTATACACTCTCAGTTGGTATAATATCTGCAGATCAATAAAAGTGATACACATTAAAAAAATGAAGGGAAAATCACATGATCATATCAATAGATGCAGAAAGAGCATTTGATAACATCTAGCACCCATTCATGATAAACACTCTCAGCAAAACGGGAATAGAGGGAACATACATAAACATAATAAAGGCCATATATGACAAACCCACAGCCAACATCATACTCAATAGACAAAAACTACAAGCGTTTCCCTTAACATTAAAAATAAGACAGGAAAGGCAGAAAATTGTACTTGAACAATGATTAAAATAAAAAAATAATAAATAATAAATAAAAACAGGACAGGAAAGAATTCCTTCTTTTTTAGTACTGCATAGTATGCCATTGTGTAAATGTACCACCGTTTCTTTTTATCCATTTTTCTACTGATGGACCCTTAGACAATGGAATACTACACAGCAGTAAAAAATAAGGAATTCTTTCCTTTTGTACAGCATGGATAGAACTGGAGACTATTATGTAAGGAAAATAAGCCAGTCAGTGAGAGACAAATAGCATTTGATCTCACTTATATTCATTCTGAATCTAATAAATAAAATGAAATAATGAGCAAAATAGACCAGAAGCATAGAAACATGGAACAGACAGCTGTAAGAGGGGATGGGGTGGTAAGGACTAGTGGAAAGAAAGTGGAGGGATTAGTCAGAGAACATATATGAATTACCCATGACATGGACAACAGTGTAGGGACTGACTATGGGAGTAGGGGGAGGGATGGGGGGAAGAGGACAAAGTGGGAAAATTGGGACAACTGTAATAACATAAAAAATAAAATATTTAAATAAAAAAGAAGACAGGGATGTCTACTTTCACCACTTTTATTCAACATAGTACCGGAAGCCCTAGCCATAGCAATCAGACAAAAAGAAGAAATAAAAGGTGAGGGTTTATAGCCACAGACAGACAGAAGATAGCACTTCACTACAACGAGGCTGGTAGGGATTGTGGAGGAGCTGTGACAGGGTTGCCTAGCATCCCATGGGTGGCAGCTGAAGTTCTGAAGGTATATTTCAGCAGCCAGAGGGTTCCCGTGAGAAGTGTGGGGTCTAAACCTAAGCTGGACTCCCCAGCCTACAGCACCAGAGACAGAAAGGAAACCAGATAATATCCAGCTGTGAAAAGCAGCAGGGTTTTTGTCTGCCAGGGACACACTGCTAGAGACCCAGAGAACCTCTTAAAGGGCCAAAGCAGAAAATTTCATTTGGAGCCACTTACCCTGGGCTCTGATACAGGGAAGACAGAGTATACTAGAGACACTTGAGGAGAGTCTGGGGCTGGTGGCTCTGGGAAGAGAACTGAAGGAACAGCCACTAGGAACCCTGTGCTGAGACAGCCCCCACACTGCAGAAGCCATCTTTCTCAGGTGGTGCACTCCTCTCCAAATGGTATCAGCCTGAGGGGAAGCAATAGCCCCACCTATAGGAATTACTCTACCCCACCCTGTGGACCTTAAGCCAAGCTGCTAATTACAGCTTGAGGCTATATCAATGATTAGTTTAATAACTAAGGAAGATCTCTGAGAGCTCTATGAGACTTCAGCTGATCCTCCTTAGGGCCACTGTTGACAACAGCTGGCCTTGGTGCACAGCCTGATTCTTTCTGCACACAAGCAGTCCTGCAAGAGGGAGACACATGCTGTGGGTCACTGATAGCTCCAAACAGGATGACCAGAGCCAGTCACAAGCGTCTGACAAAGGCCTACATCACAGTCTTTATAGACCTACCTAATACATAGAAACAAATACAAAGAAGCAGCCAAAATAGGGAGGCAAAGAAACAGAACCCAAATGAAAGAACAAGAGACTTCTCTCGAAGAAGATCTAGCTGAAATGGAGGCAAGCAACTTATCAGATAGAGAGTTTAGAGCAATGATTTTAAGGATACTGAACAGCATGAAAAAATATCTAGAAACCATAAAAAAAGACCAGTCAAAAATAAAGAATGCAATATCTAAAATAAATATAATATACTGGAAGGGATAAAGAGGAGGTTAGATGAGGCAGAGGATCAAAGCAGTGATTTGGAAGATAGAAAAAAATACCGAGGCAGAGCAGCAGAAATAAAAAACAATTTAAGAAAATAAGAAGATCTTAAGAAACATTTTCACAACATGAAGCATAACAACATTCACATCATGGGAATACCAGAAGGAAAAGAGGAAGCTAGAGGTCAAGAACTATTTGAAGAAATAATGACTGAATACTTCCCTAATCTGGTGAAGGAAAAAGACACACCAGTCAGGAAGCTCTGAGAGTCCCAAACAAGTTCAACCCAAAGAGGCCTACACCAAGACAAGTCACCATTGAAATGACAAAGCTTAAAGACAAGGAGAGAATCTTAAAAGCTGCAAGAAAAAAGCAGGTAATTACATACAAGGTAGCACTAATTAGACTGTCATCTGATTTCTCAACAGAAACATTTCAGACCAGAAGGGAGTGACATGAAATATTCAAGGTGATGAAAAGCAAGGACTTAGAACCATGGCTACTTTACCCAGCAAGGCTATCATTTAAAATAGAAGGAGAAATAAGGAGCTTTCCAGATGAGAAAAAGCTAAAGGAGTTTGTTAACATTAAACCAGTGCTGGAGCAAATGTTAAAGGGCTTGCTTTAAGAGAAAAAGAGAAAGAAAAAAAAGAAACAGAGGTAAATAGTCTAACAATAAAATAGCACTACAAACATATCAATCAATAATCACCTTAATTGTAAATGGCCTAAATCTCCAACCAAATGACATAGGGTAGCTAAATGGGTAAGAAAACAAGACCCATATATATGCTGCTTCCAAGAGACATATCTCAGATTGAAAGATACACATGGACTAAAAGTAAAGGGATGGAAAAGGAGATTTCATGAAAATTGAAAGAAAAGGAAGCTGGGGTAGCAGTACTTATATCCAACAAAATAGACTTTAAAATCAAGGCTATATTAAGAGACAAGGAAGGACACCACATAATGATAAAGGGAAAAATCCAACAAGAGTATATAACCCAATAAACATTTACACACCCAACATAAGAGCACCTAAATATGCAAAGCAATCCTGATAGACATAAAAGAGGAGACTGACAGAAATGCAGTCATAATCAGAGATTTCAACACCCTGTTGACTTCAGTGGATAGATCGTCCAGACAGAAAATCAACAAGGAGACAGCAGCCTCAAACAACACAATATATCAAATGCATTTAATTGACTATTTTCAGAGTATTTTACCCCAAAGCAGCAGAATATACATACATATCAAGTGTACATGGAATGTTGTCTAGAATAGACCACATGTTAAGACACAAAACAAGTCTCGATAAATTTAAGAAGATTGAAATCATATCAAGCATCTTCTCTGATAATAATGCTATGAAACTAGAAATCAATCACAGGAAGAACACTCAAAAACATGCAAAGACATAGAACCTAATAATATGTTATTAAACAATGAATGGGTCAACAACAAGATCAAGGAAGAAATCAAAAGTTACCTTAAAACAAATGAAAATGAGGACACAGCAATCCAAAATCTGTGGGACACAAGGAAAGCAATCCTAAAAGGGAAATTCATAGCATTACAGGCCTATCTCCAAAAAAACAAAAACAAAAAAAACAAAAAAAACAAAAAGCTCAAATAAACAATCTAACTTTGCACATAAAGGAAATGGAAAAGGAAAAACAAACAAAGCCTAAAATGAGTGGAAGGAAGGGAATAATAAAAATCAAAGCAGAAATAAACGAAATAGAGTCTAAAAAATTATATGAAAGAACAATGAATCTAAAAGCTGGTTCTTTGAGAATATAAACAGGATTGACAAAACTTTAATCAGACTCATCAAGAAAAAAAGAGAGATAACCCAAATAAATAAAATCAGAAGTGAAAGAAGAGAAATAACAAGTGACAGCAAAGAAATAAAAAGGATTATAAGAAAACACTATGAACAACTATATATAAAAAATTGGACATCTTGGGAATAATGGATAAATTCCTAGAAAAATACAATCTTCCAAAAGTGAATAAGGAAGAATCAAACAGCTGAATAGAACAATTATAACTAATGAAATTGAAGCAGCAATCAAAAAATTTTCAGCAAATGAAAGTCCTGGATCAGATGGCTTCTCGGGCAAATTTTACCAAAGATTTAAAGGAGAACTAACACCAATCCTTCTCAAACTATTACAAAAAATTCAAGAGAAGGGAAAATTTCCAAGATCTTTTGACAAGGCCAGCATTATCCTAACTTCAAAAATGGATAAAGGCACTACAAAGAAGAAAAGTATAGGTCAATATCCCTGGTGAACACTGATGCTAAAATCCTCAACAAAATATTAGCAAACTGAATCCAGCAATACATTAAAAAGATCATACACCATGATCAAGCGAAATTTATACCAAAAATACAAGATCGGTACAACATTTGAAAATCAGTACATGGGGTACATCACATAAACAACATGAAAGATAAAAATCACATAATCATATTAGTAGATAAAGGAAAAGCTTTTAATGAAATCCAGCACTCATTTATGATAAAACCTGTCAGTAAAGTGTAAATAAAGGGAAATTACCTCAATTTAGAAATGGCCATATATGGCAAACGCATAAGCAACATCATACTTAATGTGCAAAATCTAAAGGGGTTTCCCTCAAGATCAAGAACAAGACAGGGATGTCCACTTTCACCACTCGTATTCAACATTGTATTGGAAGTCTGAGCCACAGCAATCAAAGAAGAAGAAATAAAATATACTCAAATTGCAAAGGAGGAAATAAAGTTGTCATTATTCAGAGATGATATGATATTTGTACATTAAAAACCCTAAACACTCAACAAAATCCTACTAGATTGAATAAATGAATTCATCAGAGTAGCAGGATACAAAATTCATATTCAGAAATTGGTGGCACCCTGACTCAGTGGGTTGGGCCTTGTCTCACTGACCAAAAGTTCACCAGTTTGACTTCTGGTCAGGGCACATGCCTGGGCTGTAGGGCAGGTCTCCACATGGAGGCATGCGAGAGGCAACTGATGGATGTTTTTCTCCCTCTCTCTCACCCTCCCCTCCCCTCTCTCTAAAAATAGATAAATAAAATCAGAAAGGAAGGGAGGAAGGGAGGAAGGGAGGGAGGGAGGGAGGGAGGAAGGGAGGGAGGGAGGAAGGAAGAGAAAGAAAGAAAGAAAAGAAAAGGCATCCAAATTGGAAAGAAAGAAGTAAAATTGTCATTAGTTGCAGGTGACATGATACTGTACATAGAGAACCCTAAAGATTTCACCAAAAAACTACTAGAACTGATAAACAACATTAGTAAAGTAGCAGGTTACAAAATAAATATCCAGAAATCACTTGCAGTTTTATATACCTATAATGAACTACCAGAAAGAGAAACTAAGAAAACAATCCCACTTACAATTGCAAAAAAATAAAATAAAATACTAAAATAAATTATAAAATAAAATAAAATACCTAGGAATAAGTTTAACAAAAGATATAAAAAGACTTGTACTTGGAAAAAATATCAGACACTAAAAAGAAGAAATTGAAGAAGATAGAAATAAGTGCAAACATATATTGTGTTCATTGATAGGAAGAATCAACACAGTTAAAATGTCCATACTAACCAAAGCAATCTATAGATTCAATGCAATTCCTAACAAGATACCAATGGCATATTTCACAGAACTAGAACAAATAATCCAAAAATTTATATGGAACCACAAAGACCCTAAATAGCCACAGCAATCTTGAAAAAGAAGAACAAAGTTGGAGAACAAAGTTTGATATCATGCTACCTGATATCAAACAGGTAATCCCACAAGGCCATAGTAATCAAAATAGTCTGGTAGTGGCATAAAAACAGAAATATAGATCAATAGAACATCAAACAAAGGGCCCAGAAATAAACTCATGCCTTTATGATCAATTAATATTTGACAAAGGAGAGAAAAACACACTGTGTGGTAAAAATAAGCTACTCAATGAATAGTATTAGGTAAAGTGGGCAGATACATGAAAAAAAAATGAAACTACACTTTCTTAAATTATACACAAGAATAAACTCAAAATGGATTAAAGATTTAAATGTTAGACTCGAAACCATAAGAATCCCAGAAGAAAATATTGGAGTGAAACCTCAGACATTTCTTGTAGCAATATTTATTCTGATATGTCTCCTTGGGCAAGGTTAACAAATAAACAAATAGACAAATAAACAAATGAGACTACATCAAACTAAACAGGTTTTGCACATCAAAGAAAATCATCAAAAAATTAAAAGAAAACTCACTAAATCTGAGAACATTCACAAATGATACATCTAATGAGGGATTAATATCCAAAATTCATGAAGAACTTACAAAACTCAACACCAAAAAAATCAAATTAAAAAAATGGGAAAAGGACCTGAATAGACATTTCCCCAAAGAGGAATACAGATGGCCAATAGACATAAGAAAAGATGCTCAGCATCACTGATCATCAGAGAAATGCAAATTGTCTCACACCTTCCAGAATGGCTATCAGCAATAAATCAATAAACAAGTGTTGACAAGGATGTGGAGAAAAGGGAACCCCATGCCCTGTTGGTGGTAATACAGAATAGTGCAGCCACTATGGAAAGCAGCATGGACATACCTCAAAAAAATTAAAAATGAAACTGCCTAATGACCTAGAGATTCTACTTCTGGCAATTTACCTGAAGAAACCCAAAATGCTAGTTCAAAAGAATGTATGCACCCCTGTGCTCTGCAGCATTATGTATAATAGCAAAGAATGGAAAGCAGCCCAAGTGCCTGTCAGTAGATGAGTAGGTAAAAAAGCTGTGGTACACTTACCCAAATGGAATATTATTCATCCATAAAAAAGGAAGAAAATCTTACCTTTTGCAGCAGCATGGATGGACCTGAAGACCATTATGCCAAGTGAAATAAGCCAGTTAGAGAAAGGCATACCGTAAGATTTCACAAAATGTTGTTTATTGGGTTCTGCATAATAAACATTATTATAATTTTGTTTCAACTCACAAAATAGAAACAGAGTCATAGATACAGTGAAGAGACTGACAGCTGTTAGAGTGGAAGGGTGGGTCTGGGTGAAAAAAGTGAAAGGATTAAGCAAAGAAAAAATCATAGACACAGACAACAGTATGGTGATTACAGGAGGGAAAGGGGTTGGAAGGAGGTAGTTAGCATAAAGGGGGGATAAATAGTGATAGAAAGGAACGTGACCTGGGGTTGTGAGCACACAATACAATATATAGATGATGTGTTATGAAACTGTACACCTGAAACCTATATGATTTTATTAACCAATGTCACCCTAATAAGTTCAATTAAAAAAATTTTTTTTAAACTTACACACTGTCATATCCTACTATGTTCCATTAGCCAAAGCAAATCACAATGCCAAGTTCAGATCACTAGGGTGGGAAAGTGTATCTCCTGTGGAGGTAGTGGGGAGAGAGAGAGTGCATGTTCACTTAACAAAAATACAGTTTGTAACACCTACACAGATGCCAACTGCTTATTCCCTATACACTCAATGTTTTCCTGCATCTCTGTATTGATGGCTTCCTTGCCCAGAGTTAAAGTTAGATAACATGATATTTCTATGGACAGGGAAGTTGTCTGTCACAAGAATTTTAGCACCACTGCCTACTCTGCATTAGGTCAGAGATATGGACTAAGCCACTCTGCTAGCTGTGTAGCCATCACTAGAAATAGATGCATGTATAAATGATGTGTAGTTTAAACATGCTCACAAACCGCAGACATTTTTGCAAACTCACCAGTGCCAGGGGAACCTCCAGCTTGTGGTCTGGCCTTTTACGTGGTGTTTCACTTGAGTATTTGCTTTGGAATTTGATAAACAGAGCTATTCACAGAGCTATCACCACATGGTACATTTGCTACCACAGGAACACAGAACCTCTTCTGCAGGAACATCCCCTGTTCATTCTGTAAGCTGAATTCCTGCCACTTCCTCTAGTTCCCACAAAATGGCTGTGTGCGCTCCTACTTCATGGTAATTTGGAATAGAAGCTAATGCATTCATTTTACACAACTCTTCCTTTGCCTCCTTCCTCTGCCAGAATTACCTTCACCATGTTTTATTTTAAAACTTTAAAAAAACCAAGAGGCAGGGAAAATATGGTCTCGCTCGAATAAGTGAAAAGTAGGTGTGGGCAGGGATGAAGGTCTCACTACGGGTAATCTTCTGAAACTTCTTTTGCTCTTCCTTCCAAAGCACATCTTAAGGTCTGGGGTGGGGGGGGGGTCGGTGAATAACAGCAGGCTGACCCAGAATGAACCTCAGAACTCGTTTGCATATTATTTAAATTTTTATTGTAAAGTGGAAGGAAAACAAACAATTCTTCCCCTTTGTATGTGCTCAGGTCTTAAGCTAAAAGAAATCTAGCACCAATCTGGAAATTTAAACACTAATCTGGAAGCCCCACAGGAAGACACCTCACAAAGTGGCAGAAAGTACCACAGCTCTGTAATCAGACCGAGGCGGATTTCAATCCAGACTGGGCTCCTTCCTCTGTCATCGGGCAAGATTGCTTAATGAAACCCTTATTTACTTACTGCTGCATTACAAACCACCTCAACACTCACTGGTTTAAAATGACAAGCCTCTTACCATAGTCACAATTTTGTGGGTTTAGAATTAGGGCAGTGCACAGCAGGGACAGATTGTCTCTGCTCCACAATGTCTGTGGCCTCAGACAGGGTACCGCAGAGGGCTGGGAATGACTGGGATGACCCAACTCTGGACATATGCTGGGGCCTAGATTTTGGCTGTTGGTTAGTCTTTTTGGTTCTTTTCCAAACAGTACCGACTGGGGCTGGAATGTTTAAGATAAGCGCTGGGCTAAGAGGGTTGGGAGAGCTAGTTGGTGCTGGCCAAGTTGCTCTCTCTCTATCTCTTTCTCCCTTCCTCTCTCTTTCCCCAGGCAGCCTCTCCACGTGGCTACCTCGGGCCTCCTCAAAGCATGACAGTGTCAGGACACTTGAACTTCTTCTACGGCAGCTGGAGCAATAGCAAAAGCTATCAGGTCTCTTAAAGATTAGCCCCAGAGTAAGCCATGTCACTTCCACCACACGCTATTTATTGTTAAGCCAGTCTCAAGGGCCAGCTCAGACTCCTTTCCCTTGAAGGGAGAACAACACCAAACCTCTTGATGAGAGGGAGGCAAAGGATTTGTAGCCATTTTTAATTGACCACAGATCAAGTTTCTCATTTGTGAAATAAAGGCAACAAACCCTATTTCATGTAACTGTTTTGAAGATTAGAAAAAAATGTTTTCAAAATATTTGACATTCAGGTGGCATTTTTAAATGGTAGCCTTTATTACTGAGAGAGTTTGACTGAATAAGAGAACATTTAAAACTCTCAAGATCAGATTTTGGTCTCACTGATATAAAAGAAATGCTTATAATATATAATAAATGTCCCTATTCTATTGTTTCCTGTTGAGTTTCCCTGTTATTACTAGCCTTCCACTGTTTTCATGGCTCAGATAAGTCTACTATCCATCCCTATGGTAGAACAGGCCACCATTATGGTGAAACTCTACTAAAGTCTCTGGGGAGTGAGGAATGTCTTGGTGGTTAGAGTAGAGGCTTAGAAAGAAGTCCTGTTACTAGCATGTATGCCAATGTATGCCAAGTCTTTTTCTATAGACATACAAGGAACAAAGAGAAGAACTAACTTTCTGCAGAACTAGGCCTTTCCCCAGGTGGTGGACTGGCACTGTAGACCAGAGAGCAGAGAAATCTTAGAGAAGAGGACTCGAGTTGAAATCTTGAGCTGACACTTGCCCCATAAGACAAGTTCCATACCTCTCTGAACCTTTGTTCCTCTAACACAGGGGTGTATGGTATGCAGTACGGCACATGGAAGATGCTCAGAGGCTTTCCTTATAAACCTCGCTGTGCCAATGGACACAGTTACTCAGTGTCCCAGATCTGGCACCCATTCTGTGCTTTAAACGTCCTGTCCCCCTGAGCACATTCATATTGATAGCACACGTGACTTTCCTTTTGGCTTGGAGAATGTCCTCACTCAGCCTGGGGGTGACAAGAAATCTGAGCCTCCACAGTGAAAGGTGGGACCCCTCTGGAAAGCCAGGAGCTCTCCTGTGGCTGCGGAGCCGTCCAGGAGCGCCTCTTCTGAACTGAACATTTGGTTTCCCGCCTCTCGCCAAGGTGACAGGATGATCTCAGGAGAAGCTGATGCCTATTTCTTCCTCTCCGTTTCCTCAAACTCCTTCCCCATTGCCTGTACCCCGAATAATACATCAGAACAGCTGTCTTTAGAGTGACTGGTGACATACACACCCACAACAATAGATGCTTTTGTCCTCATCCTATTTGACCCAGTGCTGGCATTGTTGACTTCTCCCTCCTTTTGAAAAGGTTCTTCCTTTAGCTCCAACATGACACATGTGTTTCTTCATACGAACTGCACCACCTCATTCCCTGCCCACCCTCCTCTGACAATTAAAATTCAGAGTTCTTCAAAACCTGGTCCTGGGTTTTTTTCTCTTCTCACGTTATAGTCCTTCTCTCCAGGCACTCCCATCCATGACTATCCCTCAATAGCCTGCAAAAACACACATCGCTAGTCCAGACCCCTCCTATGGATGACTCTTTTTAGTTATCTCAAAGGCACTTTAAACACAAAACATCATCGGGATTTCTGAAAGCCTCCCCTTACCTTTGCATAGGAAGTCCTAAGCTATGTTTGGAAACCATTGCTCTAAACTACCAATTTCCTCATCTACAAAACAGTGGGGAAAATAGCCCCAACCATAAAGAGTTAATGAGACATTTTAACAAGGCCGTGTGTTACATACAGGTTTGCCTATTATACATGATCAGAGAACAATAGTTATTGTCATTACTTGGTTGTGGTGGATGCAGTAACATAGAGTCGTGAGGGGCCCGATGATGAAGATTCATGAAGATTCTCACCAGCCTAGCTAGCTATGCGGCATATTTAGATACCTCTAAATGTCAGCCCAATTTCTATTTCTATACATCTGGGGCTCTTCTGACTGGTAGAAAGCACCTTACTGCAGAAGCATCTTTTATTCAGATTTACCTGCAATGCCAGGAACACCTCATGTTAAAAACGTACAATACACCCTGTGAGTCTGATAACTAACCAGGAAAACTTTTGTGGGGCCTTCAAAATGTACAGGGCTCACTTAAACACGTGAGGAGAAAATTTTGATATCAAGTTGCCTCTGAGCCTTTGAAACTATTTTGGGTCAGCCACACAGCAGAAGTTTGGGCCTGGCAGTGAGCCGTAAAACTGAGCCAAAAATAAACCAAAGACCATTATAAAAATGTTGTGCCAAATGCATGAGATGTTAAAATTGCAACATAATGGGCTAAAAAATTACAAAGAGGCTTTCCCATTGTGGCACTAAGTGTTCTAACCCAGAGGAAGAAAAGTTCAAGAGGAGAAGTCTGGAGAGTGAATTCAGTCCCTGGAAATTTGCCTTTCAGAAAGCTAAGAATCCCCCTTCAAGGCTATTTACAATTTATTACCCACCGGGAAGTCAAGAGCATTGATTTTTTTCCCCTATCGAAGAGCACAGGCTGGATAGCCAGGGTACAGGGAGGAGTTTTCATAAAAATTAATTGGGCCACTCAGCTTTTCACCATATTCAGCAAACAAGGCCCTATTTGTCCTTCTCCCAGCCTGGACACGCTCCTCCTGCCTTTCTCTCAATATCAGCCACTCCACAATACACTCGGCACATCTATTAGTTATTTACGGTCTTATTTTCCTGGGCTCCAGAAAAGGTGGTGAATGATTTTCAGTGCAACCCCATGGTAGCGGCTTTCAGAAAGGGCGGTTGCAAGCACCATGTTTCCCTTCCTGGCCCTGCCCTGCCTGCCAGTCTCAGCCTGCTCTGCCCCATCCGTTCCCATCCTCCTTTTCCCCAATTAGGAACTGCTACCAATTGCACATGGACAGATTTATGCATGGCTGGGGACCAGCTTGTCTCCCACTGATTGTCTAAAAGAAGAGTATGTTCTGTGTCAAAAAATCCTTTGCATGGAGTCCAACTGTTTTCTTGGAAATAGCTCCTTTGACCCAGGCCCACAATATTTTTTTAGGTTTGAATTTTATGGGCCTGATGCAAAGCCTGTCAACATACTCTCTTGAAACTTATTCAGGGGACAACATATTTCTGAAGCATGCAAAGGTTTGGGGATATTCCTATCAAACCATGCCAAGAAAATGCACTGGGAAAGAAGAGGGTGGGAGAGGCAGAGGAGCAGGCCTAACAACTGTTTACTAAGGGATTTTTAACACCAAGGCAGATATATGCTACCAACATTTTTGAAGTAGTTTGATGTTAAAATTGCAGATCCTCCATGACCAGGTGAAGCCCCTTGGTGAGGCTACCAGGACTGCTAAGAGAGATCACATGAGAAGATCAAGGTGGAGATAGAGTCAGCAACACAATTGTGAATTGGACCACAACCTCAAGTTCCCCGAAATATTTGCCCTGCTCACATAGGTTATGATGTGCCTTTGGATGCACTAGTAATAGGGCAGGCAGCAAATCTGATGGACTTCAGGTGAACAAGAGTTTATTTAATCTATTCACACAACTGAGGAATGCATAGTCTTGATCCTCATGTGATATCCCGTTATGCAAAAATTCAAATAAAGTGATTTGCTCTCTGAAAGTGGCAAGCTGATGAGCATGGATAGAAAACAAAATATAAAAACTTAAGGCTGATGTCCATATTTTCCTTCTTCAAAACCTCTTTGGATGTTGCAGCAATGTCCAATATATTTAAGAAAAGCCCAAATACATCACCCAGGCCTCAAGCTCCTTGATGTTACCAGCAGAGATCCAGGAGTCTGTGAAACAAAATGGTGAAAGAGAAGAGCTTTTTCTTCTATACTACCCTCTTTTTAGCAGCCAGGAATAACAAGAGAAACCAGAATAGAAAAAGAAACACATAGATTTGTTATCATTTCATTGAAAGAATATGTTGCTGAGGTAGGAGAGAGGGGAGATGCTGAAGTTTGAGAAAATGTTAAACTCTGTCAGCCTCAGAGATGAAAGTATCAACTGGTTGACACTCAAAATCCTAAATCTTTAGGAGTATCACTCTGCCCCAGCTACCTCCTACTTCCTCCAAATACTAGCCTTAATCTCTGTGATGATTTTCTTTTTCTTTTCCACTTCTTTCCTGAACTCTAAGCACTTCATATTGAATTTCTTTCTGATGTCTCATTTTTCCCCTCTTGAATGTTTGTACCTTCTCCTTGTGCTCTTGTGTTAAAATGACATTTATTCTATTTAATTCTTTGAAATCATTGATATACACATGATATTTCCATCTGCTTCATTACAACATTCTTATTATATGCTTTTATGATGTTTTTATACTTTTGCATCTTGCTACATGTAATATCTTTGACTACATCTTATGATAAACCCTTTTTATTCTATTTCATCTTTGAATGATGTAGCAGATACTTGGAGTTGTTGCATGTCCGCAGTGTTCTGGGGTAGCAGGAGGTGCTACCTTGCTGGTGCACATGAAACTCCTTGATGATTTAGGGTTTTGGGTGTTTTATTCAAAATAAGCAAAGGTATCCCACATCTAACACTGATGTTGATTTCATATCTTTCTGACCCACAATTTGTTGAAGCTGAACAAAGCATGTAAGAGGAGGACTAGAACTGAGAAGTGAATGAGGTACCATGGCTTCTAAAGTATCTGCAGAAATATTAATATTTTTTTAACAAATTTCTTAATATTTGTGAGAAGATGTGGTGTGTCAAGAGCAGGATGGGGAAAAAAAAAAGGGAACTAGATGCTCCCTGACAACATAATCTAAAATAATACATTTTCAATAATTATAATAATGATGAAAATCAAGGAGGCAGCAGCATGATATAGAATCCATTCATTAATTCAGTCAACAAATGCATGTACCAGGCATTATTTTCAGGTCTGGGGATGCATCAGTGAATAAAACAGTCATTATCTGCTCGGACAGTATGTTCTAGTGGAAGAAAGCAGACACGACACAAATAAACAGGAAGAAAATAAAGCAGGTTAAGGAGAGACAGAGTATTAGAAGGAATATGTTCTTTAAATAGGACGATCAGGAAAGGCTTCCTAATGAATTGGCATGTGTGCAGAAATCTGAATGTCTTCAAATAGTACTCCAGGCTGAGAAAATAGCAAGTACTAAGGCTCTAAGAAAGGCCAGATCTACACAAAGCAATTTACAGATTCAACACAATCCTTTATTCCTTTCTTTCTTTTTTCCCCCACTCCTTTCCCCCACCCCAGCCATCCCCACATCCCACCCTCAATCCCTATTAAAATACCAATGACATATTTCACAGATATAGAACAAACATTTCAAAAATGTATGTAGAACTATAAATGATCCTGAATAGCCTCAGCAATTTTGAAAAATAAGAACAAAGTAGGAGGGATCACAATATCTAACATCAAACTGTATTACAAGGCCACTGTAATCAAAACAGTCTGGTATTGGCATAAGAACAGACCCATAGGCCAATGGAACAGAATAGAGCCCAGAAATAAACCATGTCAATTAATATTTGACAAAGGGGACATAGCATTTGAAGCATAAAATGAAGTAAAAATAGCCTCTTCAACAAATGGTTTTAGGAGAGCTGGACAGCTACATGGAAAAAAAAGAAACTTGACCACCAACTTACACCATACACCAAAATAAACTCAAGATGGATAAAAGACTTAAATATAAGTTGCAACACAATAAAAGTCCTAAAGGAGAACATAGGCAGGAAAATTTCAGATATTCCATACAGCAATACTTTCACCGATGTATTCCCTAGAGCAAGGGACATAAAGGAAAGAATAAACAAATGGGACTACATCAAATTAAAAAGCTTCTGCATGGCTAAAGAAAACATCAGCAAAATGAAAAGGGAACTAACTGCATGGGAAAATATATTTGTCAATGACACCTCAGACAAGGTTTTGATCTCCAAAATATATAAAAAACTCACATGACTCCACACCAGAAAGATAAACAATTCAGTTAAAAAATGGGCAAAGGACCTGAACAGACACTTCTCCAAGCAGGACATACAGCGGGCCCAGAGACATAGGAAAGGATTCTCAGCACCACTAGCCATGAGAGAGATGCAAATTAAAAGCACAATGAGATACCGCTTCACACCAGTCACAATGGCCATCATAAACAAATCAACAAATAACATGCTAGCGACACTGTGGAGAAAAGGGAACCCTAGTGCACTGTTGGTGGGAATGCAGACTGGTGCAGCCACTGTGGAAAACAGTATGGAATTTCCTCAAAAAAACTAAAAGGGGAACTGCCTTTTGATTCAGCAATTCCACTGCTGGGATTATACCCTAAAAATCCTAAAACACCAATTCAAAAGAATCTATGCACCCCAATGTTCATAGCCATGCTATTTACAATAACCAACTGTTGGAAGCAACCTAAGCACCCATCAGTAAATGAGTGGATCAAAAAACAGTGGTACATTTACACAATGGAATACTACACAGCAGAAAGAAAGAAGAAGCTCCTACCCTCATGACAGCAGGGATGGAACTGGAGAGCATAATGCTAAGTGAAATAAGCCAGTCAATAAAAGTAAAGACCGTATGATCTCACCTATAAGTGGGACCTAATCAACAAAACAAACAAGCAAGCAAAATAGAACCAGAGACATGGAAATAAAAAACAAACTGACAGTAACCAGAGGGGAGGAGGGAGGGAAATAATGGGGGAAAGAAGGGGAAGGATCAAGTCGCGGAACATGTACAAAGGACCCATGGACAAAGACAACAGGAGGGGGAGGACTGAATGTGGGAAGTGGGGGTGGGTAGGGCAGGGGAGAGTAATGGGGTGAAAATGGGGACAACATTAACTGAACAATAAAAAAAAGAAAAGGAAAAGAAAAGCCAGATCTTACTGGCTACTGTAGACAGATAGGCTACTGTAAGGACTTTGCATTTCATTGCAAGAATGATGGGAAACCATTTGAAGGTTTCAAGCAAAATAATAACGAAATCCAATTAGTGTTTCAGCTGCTGTGCCATGACCACCCTGTAAAGTGACAAGAGGGGAAAAGCAACTATTTGAGGCTATTGGCATAGTGCACACCGGAGTCCCTCCAACTGGAGTGGTAGCCGTGGAGATGGTTATAAATGGTCACTATCTGGATGTATTTTTAAAATGAAAACAACAGGTTTGCTGATAGATTGGATGTAGAGTATGAAGGTGGAAATCAGGAACAACTTTATGATTTATAGCCCAAGCAACTGGGGAATCCTGAGGTTTGATGTATGGAACTCAAGATTCTAGTTTTATACTTCATAAGGAGAATTTGAAATTCATCTTCTTTTTTCAGATTTTATTTATTTATTTTTAGAGAGTGAGGAAAAGAGGAAGAAACTGAAAGAAACATTGATGTGCAAGAAAAACATTGATTAGTTGCCTCTTGCACACTCCCAACTGGAAACCTGGCCCACAACCCAGGCATGTGACCTGACTGGGAATAGAACCAGTGACCTTTCGGTTCATAGATCAGCACTCAGTCCACTGAGCCACATCAATCAGGGCTGAAATTCATTTCTAAGAGGAGATGCCAAGAAAGCAGGTTGGACCTAAGAATCATCAGAATGTCAAAGAAGAGACCTGAACTGGAAATGTAAATGTGGGCATCATTACCTTATAAATAGTACTTAAAGGTGTGGACTAGATGTGATCGTGTATAACCATACACAGAAAAAAGTAAAGAAACAGAAAGACTGAACCCTTGGACACACTGCCATATAAGGTCTGGTATATGAAAGATAGCTCACAGAAGAAACTGAAAAAGAATAGATAATCAAGGGAGAAGAAAACGTTTTCCCTGGAAACCAAATGAAGATAGTGTTTCAGGGAGGGAGTGATTAATGTGTCAAATACTCCAAGGGATAGAGTAAAATGAAGTTTGAGAATTAACTACTAAATTTGGCAATGCATAGTTTACTGGTGACTTTAACCAGAAGGATTACAGTTGAGCAATAGGGGAAAAAGTGTAGTCATAACATAATTTCTTTATGATGTGTATTTACACCCCAATCAAAAGTATGGCTCCTGCACACCCATTGCACATGTGTGCACACACATGCACATACACACGCCCCTGGTCCTGCTAACAGGCTCATTTCCCCTTATGTTAGACCCTAACTCAACTTCTAAGATGATTAACTGCTTGTACTATATTTCACTTCAGTGTACAACCTTACACAGCCACATTTTTATTTGATAATTTGGAATAAGTTCTTAATAAAGGGTGTCAGAAAATAAAAGCTTGTGGCAACTAGAAAATACAGTGTATATGGAGGATAATGTTCCCAGTAAAATGAGTGCTCCATTCAGTGTGCCGTGAAGATGACCTCAAAGACCTTAGTGCCATTATTCTGTTGACTTTACTAATGAGGGTAAACACATTTTCCTTGACAGGCAGGAGCTATAGAAACTTCCTTCTCTAGCCACCGAAGAGACAGGCAAGCTGTAAATGCTGGAGTAAGCCTGGACCTGCCCAAACACAGAAGTAATCTATTCATTGGTGTGTATTTAAAATAGCAAGGAAGTTAGAGGTGGACACTTAAATGGACTACTCCTGTTCTCACCAAAGGAGTTGCTGAATGTACTATTCTTTATTGACTGTTCCTGAGCTCACCAAAGGGTACACACATCACCTTTAAGTTTTGAGGACAAAAAATAAAATATACAATTCATGCATCTACCAAGAATAAGTAATGTTTCATTTAGTGTGTTAATCCCTAATACGGAGAGCAGCCTCTAGTTAATTAAGCAAACCAGGACGGTAGAGGCAGGAATGCCAGTGCATCACAGATCTACTGACGACTGTAGATCTTAGCCACAACCTGCAAATCCCCAAAAGTAATTACTGAAATGGGGTCTGTTTCTAAGACTGAGAGCTCTACTACTGTTAAATGATACTGATCAGCTCTATAGCCAAAGGAATGAACTGGGTGGACCAGCAGAACCAATGCTTACAAAGGATGATACGTTTTGAAACTATTATGGACATTTTAAAAAGTACTCACAAAATAATATTATATATTGGTTATGGATATAGAGGAAGAGAGTTTTTATAAAGGTACAATATAACCACACACCAAACTATTCATGGTGGTTACTTTTGGAGGTGTTAGGAAGTAGAAAATGATGGTTAAATGGGATATTAACCATTAATTCTGGGTGGTGGTGGGAATATGGTTATTTGTTATATTCCCTTTTAAACTTTACTATATTGTAAATTAAAAAAAATTAAAAATGGTACTATACTAACAGCCTACATCATGGAGTTCTCTGGGTAGGAACTGTGGAGACAGGCAGCCCACATGGAAAGGGGATCCCTGAGTGGCCACCACAAAGTGAGTCACACGGATTTGTTTGTGCATTGCACCGAGGTCCCTCAGTGCCTCCACTACTGTGGTGCAACTTAACTGTCATTGCACGATTCAGCTGTCCTTGGATGATGTGATCAAGGAGTTCACGACAGAGTAATAGTTTAACTATAAAGAACTACTGGTGGTCCAAAGAGATTATAGCTCTCAGCCAAGGCTGTCTTTCAGCTTCTCATCAGGACCCACCCAGCCACACTTCTGAGCACCAGGGAATGGACCACTCTGACTCCTCATTAGAAAAGATTGCAGGGAAGTCAAAGAAAACTAGGAAGATGAAGACTTGGAAGTGGGATGCAGAAGCAGTCACTGAGCAAAAGCTGAACAGCAAACCAACAGCAAAACCTGTTGATAAATTAGACACAGGGAGAAGAGTAAGTATCAATTATGTTAAAATCCAAATTATCATTCTAGTAAGTGTAATTTGTCACCCATCATTTTTGAGAATCACTCGGCAAGTAGAGCCATTTCAAATCTAATGTTTTGCAGGAACAATATTACAGTTTTTCTTTGCAGAAGACTTTCTGCATGTCTTTGCATTATTTGTAGTAGATAACTCTAAGGTTTAAATAAACTGCATGTTCCAGCAAGAAGAAAGGGAACTAATAGTCACAGAGTTGCTTTTAGGTACAAGGCCCTGGGCTACATGCTAATCTCATCTCAATTCATCCTCACAACAGTAAGGTCACTATCACCCAGAAATGACATTCTAGAAATTCCTTTTAGAGGTGACAAACCTAGACTTCAATTATTGAAGTAACTTGCCCAAAGTTAGATGGTGGGGAAGTAGTAGATCAGATTTCAAGCCTAGGTTGCTCAACTTCAAGCCTTTGTTGTAGAGACAGCTCATTAAGTAATACAGACGTCAGTTGGTAACATCATATGTAGCCATCCCAGTAAATGCAAATAGAAATTCTGTGATATATCTGAGAGGTTTTCATGAGAGAACCTAAAGAACACAAATTTTGGGGGCTATGAACCTCCACCCCTAATCCTCTGTGGACTGTGAAAATTTCCCTAATTGAGATTTAGTAACCTATTATCAAACTTTAATGGACACATGGATCCCCTGGGGGTCTTATTAAAGGGCAGATTCAGATTCAACAGGTCTAGGATGGAAGTGAGATTCTGCAGGTCTAATAAGCTCCCCATCATAATGATCTTGCTGGTGTTAGTTTGAGTAACAAGAAGTTGTAGAATATTTAACTATGTTCAGATGATGATGGCTTACAGAGAAAATCTTCTGCTGAGAGACATTATTAGATTCTGTTTTGAATGACAGGATCTCATCTTACAAAACTACTTCCCCCAAATTACAGATCTATTGTTTCACCAGATACCCACCCAAACTCTGTGGTCTCTTTTTCTTCAATATATTACACACATTGATTTCTCAGTCAAATATGCAGCATCACAGATAAGGTAATTTCAAGATGGTCTTTTTACCATTGACCACTGACATATTTTGCTCCACCTAACAGGTACATATTTCTGTACCTGTTTAAAAATAGAAGTATTGGACATTTCTAAGCATTTTCTAATAGAATCTGTCTCTGTGATCTCAATAAAATGGTCCAAGACACTTAAGGTTTTTTGAGAGATTTTTTTTTTGCAATAGTCCCTTTAAAATCACAATAAAGTTTAAGTACTTCAAACAGTATAAAAAGAACTACATTCCAGCCACTTCCTTTTAAATTTTTACCTAAGCAATCTAATGCAATCTTTATATACATGTTCTCTTGTAATTTAAAAAGATGGTGCTGTTCTTATCCATTCTGAGAACATAATCCTCCTCTAATGTTCTAAAGAAGGTAAACATATTGATCAATTATATTCAAGTAGAAGCAATTATAATTAAACCAAAATTATAATTTTTGGTGATTATGTCTCTGTCACAAGATGGTTAGTGATAAACAATTATGCTCCTTGGGTTTACTCAGCTGATTAATTAGAGTGTATTTTGTGGCTAATGTAATCCTAACAGATCTATCAGAATTCCTGCCTCATCAAAATTTAAACTTTTACTTTATAAATCTTACACTAAAAATATCTCCAAACTAGTGACTACTGTGTTTACCTACAAAATAATTTACACCCTCTTCTTTTTGTTAGCTACTCGACTCTCTTTAGATATCTATATCCATACATAATCCCATTCTTCCTTGCCCAGGTGCTTTGGAGAAAGGCAACTGCACGCCTAGCCAGTCAGCCCTAAACCGAGCAGATTATCCCTCTCCCTGGGCGGAGTAGTTGGGTCATTGATGGACTATCTGATCCAACTGGCAACATTAAAATATGAGAAAAGTTTTGTTGCCACAGTTCAGGAAAGAAGCTCCTGACTCCTCGGAGGGAAGATTCAGAAGGCACCCTCTCCCAGTTCATGGCAAGTATCAATGAAGCCCTCCTTTGACCACAAGGGGGAGCCAACCCTCATGGTGAAGTTGACGCCATGGCAGGAAACAAAAAAAAAAAAAAAAGAAACTACCCTCAGGTTGTCCCATGCACTCTTCATACAGTCTTTCAACTCTCTATTCAACCAGTAATCCTCTAATTGATCTGTGAAGACATTTTGAAAGCCCTTTTAAATGCCTTGCTTTAGTTCAATAATACACTCTGCCACATTTCCCCTAGCACAATAGTTCAATATATCTGTTGAAGGAGGAAATGAGGTTACTGTAATGATGACCCAACCACTTCCTCTTCTTAGAACTTCAGGAAATAAAATAAAGCTCATAATTCAATAGTTTGCAGAATCTCTCTTCCTCTATTTGAAAGCTGGAATGGCAAAATGGCATTTGTCCGTATCTGATCTTCCAGCATACCTCATGTTTGCAAGAATTACTCAACATTTACATGTTCTTTTTAATAGGTTTAATTATAGCTTTTTTAAAAAACACATATTTAGAGCAATGGGGTGCTCCATCCTCTCTTTACAATCTTTTTGCTCATTTGGCTCTTCTTCCCCTTGACTACAGCTCTCATTAAGGAAGCATTGTTATCATTTTTTTCTACTGTGTTAAACTTGAAAGAAGTTTCTTTGTCCAAAAAAAGACCATAGGTAACTAGCCCATGGTAGATATGGCAGCTTCATAGTCACCCTGGACTTGAGCTTCTTCTCTCTCACAGCTGAGCAATCTTTAGCATGTACCCTATGGTCCAAGCTAATTAAGAGCATCAACCTTCTCGTCCATATTCCAAGCAGCACAAAGGAGAAAGAAGGACAGCATAATGTGACCCTTCCTTTAAAGAACTGTACTGATTAACTCACGCCAGATTATGCTATGGCAACAAACTCCAAATATCTGGGGTTTACGACATTTCTTTCTCACTTTCTTCACAAGGGATCTGTGGGTTAGCTGAAACTCTATTCTACATTTTTCCCCTTTTAGAAATTGTTGTGAGTGAATTGTGTCTCCTCCAACCCCCGCCCCCCCCAAAAAAGTCCATATATTTAAATCTTAATACACAGCACCTTGGAATGTGACTGTGTTTGGAGATAAAATGAGACCATTAGGGTGGGTCCTAATCCAGTATGACTGATGTCCTTGTAAGAAGAAATTTGAACACAGACAAGTACTAAAGGGAGATAATGGGAAGACACAGGGGTAGAGATAGCCATCTATCTTACGTAAGCAAGGAAACTCATGGAACATATACTTCCCTTCCCGGCCTCAAAAGGGACCAACCCTACTAACATCTTGATCTCAGACTTCTAGTCTCGAGAGCTGTGAAAAAATAAATTTCTGTTGTTTGAGCCACCTGGCCTATGGTACATTGTTAGACAGCTCTAGAAAGCTAACACAGAGATCCGAGCTGAAGACTCATGACAGAGGGAAAAGAACAATGGCAGAATCTTGCAATTTGTCTCATAGCTTCTCCTTGGATGTGCCATCTGTCATCTGCTCACATTCTATTGGCTCAAGTCAGTTATATGACCAAACTGGGTATTAATCAAGAAACAGAGTATATTCCTCCTAGAGGGAGGCACTGCACATCACATGGCCAGGGGAAGGGATAGATAACCCTCTCACAGCATGCACAGCAAATGATGAAAATCAAAATACCATCTACCACGAAGAGAGTTTTCTGGTTCTCTGTTACTATATAGAAACTGTATCAAAACATAATGGCTTAGATTCATTATTCTCTCTCTTACCATTATTATTATTCTGTGAATTGACTGGTCACTTCTCACTTGAAGGCAGCTATGGTCAGGTGAAGCTGTGTCATCTGAAGGCTTAGCTGGGCTGGACATGCAAAATGGTTCACTCACAGGTCTGGCAGGTGACACTGGCTATCAGCTGTGAACTCAGCTAGAACTCCAAAGCAGAGTACCTATGTGTGGACTCTGCATATAACTTGAGCTTCTTACAACATAGCAGGTAGAAAGCAGCCTCAGAGCCTGGTGAGATTCAAGGCAAGAGGGCATAGACCCCATATCTTGGTGGGAGAAGTGCCAAAATACTTGTCACTGTCTTTAATCCACCATTGGTACATTCCACTTCCACTGTATCTTACTGGTAAAAAGTTAGACAATTGGTCCCATCTAGCTTCAAGGGAAGCTGGGGAAATACTGTCTGTAGAGCAATGTACCCTACTAAAAAGTCAGGTTCGGTTATTAAGGAGGAAGAGGTAAATGGGTATTTGGATATACAATTAACTGTCTTTGCCACAAACCCTCTTTATTCAGTTTTCTCTCTTGAAATAAGTTATATTATCTCTAGAAACTCTTTGCTTTTATTAATTTGTTTCTTTTTATCAAAGTAATAAATGCACATCATTCTTGAACAGCCCCAAAAGTTTTACTATAAAATTATTATTAAATATATTTTTTTGATTATGCTATTACCATTGTCCCATTCCCCCCCCTTTATTCCCCTCCACCCTGCACACCCCCTCCCACCCACATTCCCCCCTTTAGTTCATGTCCATGGGTCATACATGTAAGTTCTTTGGCTTCTAGATTTCCTATACTATTCTTAACACAGCCCCCCACCGCAGCTATTTTCTACCTACCATTTATGCTACTTATTCTCTGTACCTTTTCCCCCTTTCTCCCTCTCCCACTCCCCACTAATAACCCTCCATGTAATCTCCATCTCTGTGATTCTGTTCCTGTTCTAGTTGTTTGCTTAGTTTGTTTTTGTTTTTGTTTTAGGTGTGGTTATTAATAACTGTGAGTTTGTTGTCATTTTACTGTTCATATTTTTTTATCTTCTTTTTCTTAGAGAAGTCCCTTTAACATTTCATATAATAAGGGCTTGGTGATGATGAACTCCTTTAACTTGACCTTATCTGGGAAGCACTTTATCTGCCCTTCCATTCTAAATGAAAGCTTTGCTGGATAGAGTATTCTTGGATGTAGGTTGTCGCCTTTCATGACTTCAAACACTTTTAGCTGCTTCTTATGATTCTTCTTAAATATTCTTCTTTGAATAGTTACCTCAAAATTTCTAAACCAAACTCTTCATTCTTGTGAAACTCTTCCTATCCCACTCACTGTTAAATTGTCCAAAAAAAAAATTTAAGAAAGATCCCAGAACCCTTTGTGTTCCTAGCAAGAGCCTTCCATCCCATTGGCACACATCTCTGGCCTCACCATTACATGTCATTTAACAGGCCATTTACAAGATGGAAGCTAGTCAAAGAAATGATTTCCACATCCCTCTAAATTATCAGGACACCATTGCATCCACTCCAGTCAATAAGGAATCCATTCTTCAGATGCATCTCTCACCAGTTCCACTCGATCCCCATGTAGGTAGATACGTCTGATCTGACTCAATTTTCTAGCCCTCCATGACTCCCTAACACCTTACACTCTTCCCTCTGGAATTCCAAGTCCCCTCTGCCTCTGAGCCCCCCTGGCCTTTGCCTTCACCTCCTTGCTGTAGCTGGAACTTTCCAGCACCAATTCAAGAGCAGCTCTTTCAAGCAGTGGCTACATTTATTCTCATAACCAATATTCAACAAGCCTTGAAAAGGGGCTATATCCTGCCCCTACTCCTTATTTCTATTTCCAAATTACTATTTCCCACAGTCACTAAAATTCCCGCATGGAAACACGTGTTATCAGATTAGATTACCACATTAACTTGCCCTTGTTGCAATAATCTACTGGGTCCCATGTTAATATCCTAAACCTTGTCATTACCAACAGTTCTGCCTCCAAAACTTCCATTTCAAGCATCTGACTTAGATCACCTTTTTCTTGATCATCCTACTAAAATCCTGATCCAATAATTCTCCAACCTCATTGGGACCTCCCACTGACTGCCCTTGCCACATTTCACTGTCCGTCACATATTCTTATTGGCCCCTTCACCCCTGGTTAGAAATCCCTGTTTCTCTTGCATATGCCTGTTATGTCCTTGTACCTCTCTCCTTCTGTCTTACATACCCAGCAAGATCCCAGTCAGACCAGGTGCCTGCATCCAAGCAGCTGAACATAGCAGGAGAAAGCCCCATGACCTCACTGTTGCCCACCATTTAATGTTTGTGCAAACTTCAGCTGGCACCTCAGCACTTCAGACAAGCCTCATCCAACATTTTCTGACACAGTTCGCTCTCTCACTCTTCAGGAGGCCTATTTCACAATTTCTCCTTTTTTTGCAAACCTCCAACAACTCCCCCCAGTCATTTTCAGCTTGTCTATTTTTTCTAAGAAAATGGAAGCAAAACAAAAGGTTAACTGCTGTGATAACCTATCCCCCCCAAAAAAATTTTAGAAGACCATAACAGTTCTTGAGTCTAAGCGAAAAGGAAGGAGATAGATGGAGAAAGTATAGAAAATAAGACAACAGCAGAAACATATTTTATCTGCTTTATACCTGTCTTAAAGTCCAGTTCTAGCTTGCTGTGTAAGATAACCATGACCCCCCACGCCGCCTCAGCCAGGGACCCTGGGCATATGGAGATTAACACTCACCTGATAGCCTGGAACCTGGACCCCAGTCTTGGTTTCACCAACCTTATGGCTGTACAACTATCCCACCCAAACAGAAAAAATTACCGACTAAATTAAAGGCATGAAACTGAAGAGACATTATTGTCCTTATAAAATTGCACAATCAGCCCTAGCTGGTGTGGCTCAGTGGATTGAGCACTGGCCTGGAAATCAAACGGTCTCAGGTTCAATTCCAAGTCACATGCCTGGGTGGTGGACCAGGTCCCCAGTAGGGGCATTCAAGAGGCAACCACAAATTGATGTTTCTCTCCCTCTCTTCACTCTCCCTTCCCCTCTCTAAAAATAAGTAAATAAAATCTTTTTTTAAAAAATGACACAATCAGCTTCTATGCTTTCTTTAAATGTATGCAAATAAATGGCAAAGTGGGACTGGTTTAACTCTTCTGCAAATGTAGCTGAACTCCTTTGGGGAAAGATGTAAATAAGTAGAACTACATGTTCATTATAAAGACACAGACATGCTATTATCACCATTAGTAATAATTTAATTATATTAGCTAATTGTTATTACATTTTTATGGATTCACATGGAGGCAAATTTTGTCTTCCTGCTACCTCTGCCATTAAAACAAAAGAATACTGCTATCCTAGATGGTAAGAATAATGACTACACCTGTCAAAATAGATTTATATCTTGAGCCTCAGACAGCTTCTGCAGTATGTTTTTGCCAAAAATATTCATTTGTTCTTTTTTCTCTTTCTTTTCTTTTCTTTTCTTTTTTTTTCTTTCTTTTTTTTTTTTAGAGGAAGACAAAAGCAGATTTCCACCTCTGCTCTTGGGCCTCCCTCTCCAATGATGCTCGGGGCAACAACCCTTCAAAATTAGGTACCAATCAGTGCCAGTCCCTTTGGTAACCATTGTAATAACATTAACATGATAAACTAATGAGATATTAATGCGGTTGTAATAGACATTTTCATAGGAGTTCCATTGTAATTGAGTAGGTTAATAATCTGCCTTAATCTGTGCTTGGCAAGTGTAATGTATGATGAATAGCAAAAGGTAGAATTTTGATGACTTTCAGCTTGTAAGCTGTTTAATCTTTCAAAACAGAAACTATCTGTTTTTAAAAGCAGGTACATAAGTGAACATGGGAGAAAACTAAGCTCATAGTGTCAAAAGCCTTATTCCTCAAGGCACCTCAAGGCATTTTATACATTTAACTTTCTAAATGGCAAGAGATGGAGGAATGGATATTTAAGATCTTTATTTGTATTCGATATGAATCTGGTAGTTCATCCATTTATTTCACTTTTAGTCTGTCAATACTTAGCTATTAGAACTATGAATGGCAGAGCCTTGAGAATTTAACGACAGTACAATCAGCATTGCTTTTAAAGGAAATAAACAGTATACACCCAATACCCCCCACACACAGATACACACACCTATGACACACACACACAGAAACACAGACACAGAGACACACACATACACACCCACTCATACAGAGAAGAGCTTCTACTGTTTGAGAAAAATAAAGAAATAAGGTCAAGAACCCAGAAAGAAATAAAAAGAAATGTAGTGATGGAGAAGAAAAGGCAAAAGCAAGATTGAAAAGCCAAGATATTCATTCTTTCAGTTAGATTCAAGAGGATACCTGCAAATAACCCTGGTTTGAACTCTGCCGAAAAGGGAGAGGAGCAAAAAGAGCAAGGCCTTTGTATGATTATTTATTCCAGCAAACAACAGCACATGGCAACTCAGAGCCTTTCTATTCCCTGAGCTAATATTTGGAAGACATTGTATCTCCAGGGCAAATTCTAAGAGTTCCTGTCTCTCTAAAATAAAGAGAAAAGGGGGGTGGTGTGGAAATCAGAGGTTTCCATCATCCAAGGATAAAAAGAAAATACTGATGAAATTCAACATTGAACGTTGTACAAGGAAGCTAAAAAATTAAGAGAAAAATGTGATGAAATGCTTTGCTTAGCAAATACAAATGAAGATTATGTAAACCCATGTGATTTTTTCTTTTTTAGGCAGACTGTTGTTAAATGAACTGGCAGCATTTCTAAATCTCCTGAACAGTGAATGTTGCTGCCAGTTCTGTTCAAATCTTCACCACCTCTACAAGAGATCTACTTTCTGGACTGCTCCCTGTGGGCTCGGTCCTGCCCAGTCTGGTTACAAGGAGGAGGGAGTCTGCAGATTCACTAGCTTCCTCCCATCTTCCCCAATTCCACTTCCAGGTGGTAATGACAATGACTCCATTTCTCAGCTTCCCTTGCAAGAACTGACTTCCTTAGTGTGACTCAGCATCGCACTTGCCTGGAGCACAGCTTCCAGGGCATTCACTTGGCTCCCTCATCAAAGCCAACCCACAATTACAAGGGGACTGTCCAGGTTGTGCCTCTAGTTTCACCCAGCATTTCACTCCCTACCAAACTTTTTGACCTGCCTGTAAATTTGACACCAATAAGAGTTTTCAACACTGAAGTTCTGGGGGAAGTTAAATAAGCAGGCCAGGTAGAAAGAGGACTAACATCATGGGATTCAGAAAAGCCTATTTCCAAATTCTGGTTTCTCCACTTAATACCTTATGTTACTTCATCTCTCTGCATATCAGCTTCTTCATATAAAAATATCTGTATCAATCCCCCCAGGCAGCGATAACAAAATACCACTGATTAGTATTTATTTTCTCAGAGTTTTGAGGAGATAGAAAAAGCTAAATCCAGACAGCATTGTTCCAGCAATATCTTTGTGAAGAAAATAAAAATTTAGCTTATATGTTTTCCCTGGCCCTCATTAGCAAAGATTCTATATTTATCAGAGATAACTAAATAATAGATAATTATATTATTCTTTCCTATTAGGAAACATTGGGATAACCATAGTCCATATGGCCAGAATATGCAGAATTCTATTTTCTGTCCCTGCTATTGACTGATAAGGTCTTTTTAAATACTACCATTTCCTTCTATTTTTAGAGGAAATCAAATATTGCATAATAAACTACAACGCAAACAAAACTATGTTATGCTTCTCAGCAATTATAAATAACCAGATCAACCCTAATCAAATTGTATTAACATTTAGAGTCTGCTGAATCAATTAGCTGTGGTATAAGGTAAACAGAATAAATAGAATACTCTTAATGAAAGACACAGGCCATTGCTACCTTTGCCCCTACCCCCATCTGAATTGAAATTGTACACCTCGGGGCCCTCAGGTCATTGGACTCTCGGTTCATACCTAACCCAAAGTTTGCCTAACCCTACATTAGCCAAGGAAAAGCTACAGTCCCCATGTATTCCCATCAACAAGACCTGTAAGGCCAATGTATTAGCTGTCTCCTGACAGGCCCCCAAAAGTTCATAAGAACACTTTCTTCATTTTGGAGCTGACTGAGGGAAGGTTTTTTGTTTTGTTTTGTTTTTTTCCTGCAATCATGGGAACCATCACTATCAAATTTGGGTCTAGGACTATAGCTTTTCAGTGTCTTTCAGTGCCATTAAATCTAGAAAATCACTCCAAAGCCTAAATGTGTCTCCATCCAGTGGCTTCTAAAGGGTTTTTGTTAATATTTTGTTTATTAGATGTCATGCATCTGATTCTATTACTGTTACTCCACTTTCAAAGTGTGTAGAAATCAGTCAGTCCTGAATCCCTGTAAGAGGATATCTCTATTTGCAAAGAATTTGTCTTGGCATCAGCAGATGAATTCACCTATAAATATTAAAACATATCTGGAGCTTAAAAAAATACTGGTTAATGTTTCTCAGTAGAAAAAAATAAAAAGAATGAATAGATGAGTTTTCTTACCCTTTATTTACTCAAAATATATGAAGATGCCCTATATCTAACAAGTCTCCACTTTGACATGCAAAATCTATTTTTGAGAACTGGCAAGTAAAGTCTTCTTGTGGCTCCTGACCTCAGGCCTGACTTCAGCGTGAGCTGGGCATGACTTGGACGTGATGGCTGATGCTGAATTTTTCTTCCTCATCCACACTGCCACTTCCACCCTCCTTATTTCTGTCTTAAGCATTATGAGGATGGCAAGTAAATCTATCTTACTTTGCATTATATGCTCAGTGCTCCCCCCAGAAAAGTAGGTGTTTGATAACTACTGTTGAACAGTTTTCAAATAAATGAATAAAACTTTCCTTAAAAAAAGTTATTCTTCCTGTGCACAAACTACACTCCCACAACACAAATTTTCTGTTCCCCTCATTTTTATTTAGGAATCCTCATAAACCTTTATTTAACTGGATTTAAGGTATTGAGGTAAGAAAAATGATCTTTTTCTATTCTCTCAATTGTCCTTAATGCAGTAAATGCTCAGTAAATATTGGCTGATTTTTAAAATGATAACTTGAAAATTTAGTAAAACAACTGACAATTTATTTTTTTTTAAAAAAAGGTCAAATCAATTGTGTCATGAATCCACTCATCAATGCCTCAATCTTCTAACACCCAAATAAACACTTCTCATGTTTAAGGAGCAGTGATTTGAACCCACATATTCATTTAGATATTAGGAACGTCATAATGTCTTTAATTCTTAATCTTATTCATATATTAAATACTGTTTTATTACTTACTCTGTATCTTCAAAGCCTACTTTGTTTTAATGGAGAAAAGATAGCAGAAGAATATGTAAGAGGTGCCTCGGGGAAAAAAAGAAGGAATTAACTTTGAGGTTTTCTAGTATGAAAAGTTGAAAAAGCATTTCAAAATAAAACAAGTCAGCATTCTCAATGTAGGGAAACGACAGTGACTAAAAAACTCTTTCCGCCTGTATGAGCACGGTCCTCTGCCCCCGTCCCTGGTGCTGGGTAACTCAGAGATATAATTTATGATGGATTCACAAACAAAATGGTCAATGGTTCAGCACAAACCAAACATGAGCAGACACATTTCTAAACCCAACCGTCATGCTGCTTACACAATCTGTTGATCCATTGAACAAATATATGTTGAAAGATTAAGCAGGAGTTGACTGCCATTCAGGAAGATAAATGTAGAGTAGACTCATTTTCCGCCTGACTTAATGCTTAAGGATTTGAATTAGAAGGACAGTGGGGAGGGGGATGCTGCGGGGGGGGGGGGGGGGGGGGAATGGGAGGAAGGGAAATTCCAGTCACCCAGATCTTTAGAATGAGATTATCTTGCCGAGGACCTCACACAGAGGCCTTTACCAGCCATCTTTCACATCCTGGACCTTCTTTCCCCCTTATTCTTTTATTGTAGAAAAAAAAGAAAGAAAGAAAGAAATTCCAAGGAAATAAACAAGTGTTGGAGGAGCACTTGTCTTGGCTATTCAGTCCTTGTTGATAGAGCGATAGGAGACAGATGTATTATACAGTTCAGTTTGAGATTTAAAAGGGGAACAAAGAGTCAGGCTGTCATAAAGGCACATTGTTATCCAGCTGTCTCATAAAAGGGCTGTGAACCATTAAGCTATAGAGAGGACTGAAAGGCTGAAGCTAGAAACTTGGTGTTCCTGCCAGTGAGGCCAATGCCATCCCCGGGCAGAGAGCAGGCTGGCCTTGATTCAGCTCATACTTGTTGAAACCTTCCTCAATTGAGGTACAAGGACAGGCTTCTGCAGTTGCATTTGTTCAGCTTTGCTGGGCTGAAAAAGACAGCCCTTCACTGCTGTTCATCCTGTTCTAAGTGTTTGAGCTTCACAAGAAAGTACTGCTTAAAAGAAAGTAAAAGAAGGAGAAGGGAGGGGGGTAAGAATAGAAGGAGGGAAGGAAGAAGAAGAAAGAAGAACAAGAGAGAAAGAACAAGCATCTGTACAATAAGTAGAATTTCCTTGATTTGTAAACCTGGGACACAGCTACAATACACTAATGCAATCACGCTGCTTCCTTATTTAGCAAGCTGTGAACAATTTTCAGAGACAGCCAACAACTCTGGCCTGGTCAGGAATACATTCAAAAAGAAAACCACTGAGCACTGCAAAAAGAGATGGATCTTGACCTACCAAAGTACATGTGCCAATAAATGCACTAGGAAGCATTTCACTTTATTGAGTGCCCATATGGGTCATGACACAGGAGTAGGAATCATACAAGCTTACAAAAGACCTATGTCAACCTTGCTCTTGCAAAGCCCATATGCCAACAAAGACCATGGGGACATGTGCAAAATGGTATTTAGATGTCCAGGGAAAGGACATCTCCATAATGATTTTGTGTTAAAGAGTAAGTTGAATCTACTAAATTGGGAACAATTTTAGGCAGGTGCTAGATTTAAGCACTGCCACAAAGAAGTAAAGGGAGGTAAGCATGGACAGTTTCAAACATACAGGGTCAACAAGAAGAAACAGTATTCAAAGTAGGCTAAGCATATCTTTATTTGCCAAGCAAAGCAACGAGTTTGGAAATCAAGAGGGTGTCAGGTGAAAATGACTGGTGAAAGGTCTTGAAATTATTTTTAACCCATCACGAGCCCTTGTTTTCATTTTTAAATGCACCTAGCACAAGATGAAGAATTATTAAGATATAAATATATGCACACAATTCTCTAAGTCAGACTTCTGTGAGTTCTAGTTCTTTTTAATTTTTAATTTTGTTGCTTCTCATGAGATTTCCTATCCTGAGTCACCCCAGGCCTCCATGTTGAAGAGGTTAATGGCCAATATTCTAGTCCACTCTTTCGGTTTCTTGTTGTTTTATTTCATAGGCAAATTTTGCACATGAAATAAAATGATGATTTAAAATGATGATACCAAACGTGAATTTGGGCCATTCCTTCCATATAATGCCTAGATTTCTCCTTGGTGCCATTGTCACTCACTTTATCTTGTGTGAACATTTGACTTCCTCATAAAATCAAACCATCTAATAGCATTCTCAGGCAAGTTGTAACTTTTAGACCAGTGAGTCTGAAGTCCATTCTATTCCATTTGTTTATTTTAACTACATATCATTGACTTTGAACTATTCAATCATGAACGTCTGATTTCTCCTCTTCTTGGATGGCTAGAACTTGGCAAGCTAAAATGTTAACTACAAGAATACAAAAGAAGAAACATTGAAAACCAATGAATTCACTGGAAGCTGCTTGCAGTCTAAAGAAAATATGACCATCTGGGTTAAGTCATCATAGGTTATGGATTGAGCTTTTTGTTTGATTTGTCTTGGGACAGGGTGGGAGGGGGGTTCACCTATTGCCCTTTTACAGTTTATGTCCAGCAGCACAATGTAACATATTATATAAGGTCTTAGGCCTTCTGCAAGGCTTGTCCATTGGACAAGCAAATCTATGTTAATCTTATACATGATGGAAATTGGAAAGCATTCTCACATGAGTATATTCATACAGTCTCTTAAATTTATTACTCCTCTGCCCTGAAATGCACAGGGAACATTGTGTATGGTCCATTCTCGCCAGATCCAACCACCACAGGTTTAGGTAAGCATCTCTTATCTTAAAATATCTCCATAGGTGAGTATGAGCTAGACGACAGCAAAGAATGATCTGAGAGAATTTTTTCACTGAAATGGGGAGGAACCAGCATAAGTCCTCACGATTGATTTGTGGCTGTCCCAGTGAAGGGAACTGGATGGATGTGGGCCCAACCTACTTTGGCAAGAGGTGATACTGGCCTGGATATCCCTCAATAAAGAAGTACAAAGTGGTCCTTGGGGGGCTTAATGATTCTGCCACAAAAATTCTATTTTGGATTGAAAAAAAGAATACTGTTTTTATCCCCTAAATCTAGAAGAACTTTTTCCAGTATAGCAAAACTAATGGGAGCCAAAGCTAATGGAGTGTTTTAAAAAGCATTTTATTCTTTCTCAATGAAGCTCCATGTGTATGATGACATTTTCAGAAGGAGCTAAAAGCTATCTTGCCAAAATTAAAAGCACAGTTAGAAAATCTCCAAATACAATGGTCTGCTGGATTTGAAATATTGCTCCAGAGACAAGCCCCTTGGTGCAGGAGAATACCTAAGTCAGCAGAAGGCAGGAGGGAGTGTGAAGACGGTATTTATTATGTCTTGAGACACTCCATAGGTCACTGCTGGTTTCTGTTTACACTGCAGTGACCCTTTACACTCCAGAACAGTTTGTTCAGCTGTGATCTACAACCAAGTACATGCGGTATGTCATCCGGTAGGCCCTGCTCTCACCTACTGGTGTACCCAAGAAAAGAGGCAGCAAGAAATGTCCATTAGACTACAGTTCTTTGAATTGTCCGTTTTCTCACTTCACAGTTTTGTGTTCATAAAAATTTATGTGTGTTGGGTTACTAGTATAAAGCATGATCCTAATGGAGTGGGTTTTATTAAAGCAATTATTTTCACTTTACATTACGGTAATTGAAAAATGAGCCTCTGGAAACAATCCAATCTCTAGGTCATTCTTCCACTCATCTCAATTAGGATGTATTCAAATACTGAAGAGCAATATAATACTTTTTGTAATGGTCTGTGCCAACTCTTTTGCAAAGGATTATTTGAGGTCACCAAGCTGTGATCATAAAGAAACCATGGGCAGGCAGTTCTTTTATCCTTTCAGGTTAACATCTGTGTTCGGACTTACTGAAGGTCTGTTACTTGGAGCTTCCTGATCGTTTTATCCACCCTATCAACAGCGGAAGATTTCTGTCTTTCCTGGATGTGAGAGTTCAATTGTGCTGCCACAAGAAAATGTTTCGTGATTTTTTTTAATCTTCACGGGAGGATATGCTTATTGATTTTGGAGATAGGGGAAGAGAGGGAAAGACAGAGGGAGAGGAACATCATATGTGAGAAAGAAACATCGATTGGTTGCCTCTTACACAAACCCAACCAGGGACCAAAACCACAGCCTAGGCATGTGCTGGGAATCGAACTGGGAATCGAACCCATGACTTTTTTGTTTCTAGGACAACATTCCAACCAACTGAACCACACTGGCAAGGACTTTTTTTTTTTTTTTGAGGGCAAAACAGTCATATACATGTATAATATAAGCAATAATAATATAGTGTTTATTTCCCAAATAAAGCTACAATTCCAGGGACTGGACTATTTCAGTCACTCATTCCTGAAGTATAGTGTTAGCTTGTGTGGGTCTCTTAAAGAGGAATTCCCACATACAGACTACCTTTAATGATGACCTCCTGTAGAACACCTTCCACATCTGCCCCTATGCTGTGTTCATTTAGCACCTCGTACTGCCCCTATCCCAGCACTCAGTGCTGCACAATTACTGCACACAACTGGCTGCTTAAGGTCAGAATCTTATTCACCCATAGAGCCCCAGTGCCTTGTACAGTGCCTGACACACAGTAGGCCCTCAATAAATGTTGCCATATGAATGAATGAAACAAAGTCCAGGGCGCCACAACATGATATTTTAAGTCTAGTGAGAGTCCACAGTGATAGTCAACTCACGTCCTTCAATGACAGGCCTCTGTCTGTTCTTCCTTTCTCCAAGCACTGCCTGCTGTTCTGAAGCCAAATGAGAGGAATGCTTAGTAGGAAGCATATGCTTAGTGACTGAACCAGTGTGCAAACATCTCTGAATTGTAAAGGCTTCAAGGCATGGACCATGCCTTATTTTTCTTGGGTCCTCAGTAACTGGTTTATAGCAGTTGCTTAACAGGTGTATATTGAATAAACCTGATCTTTTAATCTGCAAAGGGTTTTAAAACATAGTATGCCTTATAATACAAATGACTATAAACTGAAAGTTCACAATATATTCTTGACCTTAACCAGGTCAAGACCAGGTCAAGCTCCATGTGTATGATGACATTTTCAGAAGGAGCTAAAAGCTATCTTGCCAAAATTAAAAGCACAGTTAGAAAATCTCCAAATACAATGGTCTGCTGGATTTGAAATATTGCTCCTGCAATACTGCTCCTGCTCTTGACCAGGAGCAGACAGTGATTCTGTTGCTTCTTCCTTAAAACCCACTGGTATCTTGGACTCTGGGTCTTTAATTCCTTTTTTAAAAGTGGAGGGGGAGTGGGGAGAGAAAGAAGAAAGTGGAAGGGAAGGTGAAGGGAGGAGGAGGAGGTGACAGGAGAGGAAAGAATGAGAGAAGAGCAATGACAATAAAATAAAAGATTAAAGGAAGAAAGGAAAGAAGGAACTGAAGGGAAACACCTAAGGAATGATGGGGAAATAAAAGAAGTAATGTTGATGAATGTAAAGTGATCGAGTAAGCACTATTTTTTAAAGATGAAACAAGACAGAATTTAAAATCCTATTTCCAACAACATGGCCGACTAATCCCTCCGGGTATAACTAAAATGCTGAATAAAATATTTAAAATGTCATTTGAATATGTGGCTTGGCTGGCAGGAAAATGTGGATAGATTAGAGGCCAAAGATGAAAAGTGTGAATCTAGAAATATAAGCAAGCAATACAGAAAGTGCTTGTCCGAGGACTATCTAAAAATCCTCAAGAGGCCTATTAACTCATCTTTCTTACTGGATTGCACCCATTTTTCTTACTGGGGCTCTAGCAAGGGAATAGGTCAAATTGAAGAGCTGTGTTATAAAGCTGCCCCTTCCCTCTATAGCCCCCAAATACATACACTCTCAGAGGAGAGAGACCAAAACATTCCACAAACTCTATAGAGAGAGATGTTGGACATAGATGCCTTGTTAGGCTTTGGCCTCAGATTTGGGTAAAGTAAAAAAATATTAAGCCTTGAGAATCCCTAACCACAAGCTGTGTTTATGTGGGTGTAATGTCAGAATTCCTTCTGTGTGACTCCCAAGAAAATACACAATGGAAATTTTTTTTCTTTGTGTGGTCCAGCCATCACACCCACATGCTAGAATGAAGGAGAGAGTGAGGAGAGAGATGAGCCACCTCACTTCCCAGGAGGTGTGCACGCCAGTCCCAGTCCTAACTTCCTCATATGGTCGTCCTGGCTCTGCAGGTTGTCCTTACTCTGGGTTCCGGAATTTACTGGTGAAGGGAAATGGAAGCATGAATATTAGAGGGTGGGGAGAAGTAAGCTCTGCCTTATCTTCAACTACAGAGAATTAAAGTAATACTTGTTCCTTGGACATCTTTCTGGTTAGTAATGGATAGGATTTTTGAGTCTTATTGTGGAATAAATTGGTTTTGTCAGTCTTCAACTTTTCATTAAAAAAGATAACTAGATAAAAAATATATGAAATTGGGAATCAATTCTTAAATAATAAGAAAGAGGGGAGAAGAATCCAAGACAAAAAAAATCATATAAAATGCAATTAAAGTTCTTTTCCTAGGGGAACCTGAAGTCGCTAAAACACATAAAACTGGTAAGAACTAAAGCAGCCTTATTGTTTCCTCTCTGCCTCCTTTTATTTCGCTCCTCAACACAAATTTCCTCAAAAGAGTGTCCTGGCAAAGCCCTCCCACGGAGCTAGAAAAACAAGGAAATCACTGAACTGTTTTCCTTTGATGGAATGTCTTGCTTAGGGCTTTTTGTTTGTTTGTTTGTTTGTTTTTGTTTAATGTTTTGGTTTCTGACTCAAGTATAGAAAATAGCCCTTTTAAATTTTTTAAAAGCTTTCAAAAGGGATATCTTCTATAATAAGATAACATCTTTTTAAAAATCCACACTTAATGCTATTAAATGTTCTCAGGACAAGGGAATTGTAAATTTCCCTTTGCAGGATTAAGTTTAAATTAAAAAAAAAATCACAGCGTTAAATCTGAAAATCCACAATAGAGGCATGTGCAATTTCCCAGAAATAAGGGGGATATTTTATTTTTTGGTGTGGTACTTCCAGCTAATTTACAAGAAAAATGAAATTTACTGTTGTACAAATATTAAAAAGACAGTGACTTGTGAGAATACTTACACTGGCTGAGCTAAAGAAAGAACTAAACTGTGGGCTAATTTGGGGATGCAAAGAGGAAATTTCTACTGCTACAGGCTCCTACACCCTCTCACACACAAACACACACCCGTATACATACACTTGTGTGTGACTCACAGCAACCACAATACTAGCACAAAAGATCTCCAAATGATTCCGCCTTCTTATCTGAAATTTCAACATCTCTACTTAGTCCCTGCACGTGGACAGCAATAAATCCACTATAATCTAGTGCCAGAGAAGGGAGGAAAAACGAAAACCTCCCGCTAAAAAGTGGTTACTTTCTGAAGAGCAGATATGGTAAAACTATTTTGTCATCAGCATTTTAAATGACTCTAGATTCATTTGTTAAGTGTACTCCTGGTAGCAGATCATGCAGCAACTTTTTCCTCTATTTCTGAGATTCCCTGGGTCCATGAGAGTAAAGCACAAAAATGTAGGATTTACCCTATAACCTTAACCCTCAGAAAGACTGGGATTGGGGAAAATATTAAAGATATTTACCTAAGTCAAAATTTGATGGAGGTGTATTTGGTAGGTTTGTTTTGGGTTCAAGGTAACAATATAGATCCACATAAAACAGCTTGACCAAATAGGGTTTTATTTTTCTCTTGTAACGAGTCCCAGAGTGGGCCATCTGGCTCTATTTCTTTCTATCTTCTCACTCTCCCATACTGAGGATTTTGCTTTCATCCTCAAGTTCTCAAACGGCAGCTATCCCTCCAGGCATCACATCCACGTTCCAGACAGGAGAAGGAAACAAGTGACGAAGAGGAGCAGGAAATGTCTGCACCAGGAAAGCAAAACTTTCCTGGATGTCCCTCACAGAATCAAACATGTCTTGTTGGCCAGAATGGAGAGAGTCTAGACAATGGGCTAGTTTTCCCAGGCATATTGCCACCTCAAGTCAAGGTTCTAATAGGAATGATAAGAAATAACGGTATAAATACTTAATGCCAAAATTCTAGAATTTCAATCCATGGAGAAAGTGACTAAGCTTCTCAGAGGAAAGTATAATATCATATTTACTTTCTGCTCTCCAAGCGCTGACACATAGGCCATAGTCATTCAACAACTATTTCTTGAGCTCCGATTGTGTGTCAGACACTATTTTAGGTGCTGAGGATACACCCAGATAAAAATTCTTGTCCCCTTAGATCTCACATTCTAGCAGTCAGAGACAGCTAATAAACTATAGTCACAATAAATAAATAAAGTCTACAGTTTATTCAAAGGTGATAAATTCTGTGGGAAAAAAATACCGCTGAGTAAGAAGAGTTAGGTGTGGAGGGAGGAATGCACAGGTTGTAACAAAAATAAACAAGATTGTGTATTAATTTGTTGTTCTTTTTATACCTCAGACCCTTCTAATTTCATGAATGTATTGTATGCTTTATCTTAAAAAATAATTCAGAATTTTCAGCTCCCATCCTTGAAAGTGCTGAATGCAACTGCTGTTATTTACACAAGAAATGTCAATGATTGTGTTGGGTAGTGTGGTAGGCTAGACATCGCTTCACATAGGGTAAACTGTTTGCAGTTCACTTAAAGGGTCTAATTCCATGAGGAAGAAGGAACACGTCTAGGGAAAAAAGAGCAATTAACAAAAAGAAAGTGCTCTCCTGACCTAATGCTTTTTGAGTGTCAGCAGCCTGGCCTTCTCGGGGAAGCTGCTTTTCAATAGGCATAGTACAACTGGATTAACTTTCCTCTGCTTTAAATCATAAAAATAGAAACTACACTCACACAAGAAATCACATTTCAGAGTTAAAAAAAAAAGTCCAAAAATCAACAGCATCTCCCAAGGGATTGGGGTTTGACTGATTTTATTTAAAGTCTGAGTGGGTTTTGACCACTAAATATTTGCTTAATTATCCCAGCAACGAAGAGTGATGCTCTCATTAGCAGGGTCAGAGGCCCATCTGTGTTCTCTGTCGGTCTTTGTTCACAACTGTAAGCCCACAAATTGCATGTACAGTTGGGGAGTTGGAAAGTTCTAATTGTAGCTCTGATATTTATTATCCCATGAACTTGGGAAAAACAATTTATTTTCTCTGGGCCTTGGCCTATTAGTGCATAAAATGTAGTTAATGCTACTCCACTATAATAATAAAATGTCAATATTTTAATGCTAAGCCAGAGAGGGTTGCCTTGTGCAAATGGTCACTGACAAAAAGCGATGTTCTCCCAGATCCTGACTAGAAAACCCAAAGAGGGCAATAGTAATTTTACCACTGTGGAATCTGTAAACACAGAAATCGGAAACACGCCACGTCCCCTGGACCTGGACAAATTCAAAAGTGAATGCTTCTCCAGAAGGACAGGAAATACTGTGAACCGAATCTCAGAGTGTGGAAGGAAATGACTGAGCCAAAGTCATTGGACGGTTTCTCTCAGCAGAGGCAAATCCAGGTTTTGTGAGACTTGGAGCTTTTACATTCTTTCAGGGAGAGCGAGGTACTCTTCAGAAAAAGGAATACTTAACGAATATTTCTGCAGGTTGAAAAAAAATCACAGCACATTATAATTTTTTGTGGAAAATATCACGAAGTCACAAAATGTGTAAAAATACTGACATTTGGAACTATATGATGCACCTCCATAGTATTTTCCCTTCCCTTTTTGTCTGTATCCTTGACGATCTCTTCATACAACTTTGGTAAGCATTTTCAGAGGCAGATTTACAATGACGCAGATGAAGCTTCAGCTTCAGGGCCCCTCAGTCTCGTGGATCCTTTGCAAGGCCCTATACCGATTTTTTCTACTTTTCATAATTCTCATCATAAGAGAAAAATGATGGTGTCCTTATAATTGTGTGTGTTGTTGTACTATTGGGTTATATTTCTGAGAGGAAAGAACTTACATTTACTAGGCTTCAATGAGAACCAAATTTTCTATTAAGAGATGACAACTGGATAAATTCTCCATACTAGTTTCTGACTGTACATTTCAAACTTTATTTCTCCTCCTCTACTCCCATCCTTACAATGCCAGGCTCTGTTAGAAACACTCATAGATTTTTCTCGACTTCTGCCCAAGATGGAGGCATAGGTAGACACATTGTGCATCCTCACACAACCAAAAGAAGGACAAGAACAAATTTAAAAACAAAAAACAACCAGAACTGACAGAAATTAAACTATGGAAGTCCAACAAGCAAGGAGTTAAAGAAGAAACATTCATCCACACTGGTAGAAGAGGTGGAGATGGGCAGCCAGGCAGAGAGGACTCATGGTAAGGTGGTGGCTGGCAGACTGGGTGGTCCCACATTCACATGCAGATAAACCAAGAGGAACAACTGAGGAGTAAGACAGACTGCATAACCCAGGATTCCAGCGTGGGGAAATAAAGCCTCAAACCGCTGACTGAAAACACCTGTGGGGATTGAGGCAGCAGGGGGAGAAACTTCCAGCCTCACAGGAGAGTTCATTGGAGAGACCCACAGGGTCCTAGAACAAGCCCACCCACCTGAGGAATCAGCACCAGAAGGGCCCAATTTGCTTGTCGGTAGCTGGGGAAGTGACTGACAACCCGCAGACGGCAGGGCAAGTGCTGTTTTCCCTCTGGACCCCTCCCCCACATAAGCATCACAATGCAGCGACAAGGGTTGTCCCGCCCCAGTGAATACCTAAGGCTCCACCCCTTACTATGTAACAAGTGTGCCAAGACAAAAAAAAAAAAAAAAATGGCCCAAATGAAAGAACAGATCAAAGCTCCAGAAAAAATACAACTAAGTGATGAAGAGATAGCCAGCCTATCAGATGCACAGTTCAAAACACTGGTAATCAAGATGCTCACACAATTGGTTGAATTTGGCCACAAATTAGATGAAAAACTTAAGGCTATGCTAAGTGAAATAAAGGAAAATGTACAGGAAACCAACAGTGACGAAAAGGAAACCATGACTCAAATCAATGGTGTGGACCAGGAGAAAGAAAGAAACATTCAACCAGAACAGAATGAAGAAACAAGATTAAAAAAAAAAAAATGAGGAGAGGCTTAGGAACCTCCAGGACATCTTGAAATGTTCCCACATCCAAATCATAGGGGTGCCAAAAGGAGAAGAGGAAGAGCAAGAAACTAAAAACTTATTTGAACAAATAATGAAGGAGAATTTTCCCAATCTGGCAAAGGAAATAGACTTCCAGGAAGTCCAGGAAGCTCAGAGAGTCCCAAAGAAGTCGGATCCAAGGAGGAACACACCAAGGCACATCATAATTACATTAGCCAAGATGAAAGATAAGGAGAGAATCTTAAAAGCAGCAAAAGAAAAGAAGACAGTTACCTACAAAGGAGTCCCCATAAGACTATCAGCTGCTTTCTCAAAAGAAACCTTGCAGGCAAGAGGGGGCTGGAAAGAAGTATTCCAAGTCATGAAAGGCAAGGACCTACATCCAAGATTGCTCTATCCAGCAAAGCTTTCATTTAGAATGGAAGGGCAGATAAAGTGCTTCTCAGGCAAGGTCAAGTTAAAGGAATTCATCATCACCAAGCCCTTATTACATGAAATGTTAAAGGGACTTACCTAAGAAAAAGAAAATAAAAAATATGAACAGTAATATGACAACAAATGAAGTTATTAACAACCACACCTAAAACAAAAACAAACTAAGCAAACAACTAGAACAGGAACAGAATCACAGAAATGGAGATCACATAGAAGGTTATCAGCAGGGGAGTAGGAGGGGGAGAGAGGGAGAAAAGGTACAGAGAATAAGTAGCATAAATGATAGGTAGAAGACAGACAGGGGGAGGGTAAGAATAGTATAGGAAATGTAGAAGCCAAAGAACTTATATATATGACCCATGGACATGAACTAAAGGGGGGGAATGTGAGTGGGAGGGGTGCCCAGGGTGGAGGGAAATAAAGGGAAGAAAATGGAACAACTGTAATATCATAATCAATAAAATATATTTAAAAAGAAAGAAACACTCATAGTGCAAGACAACTTCCCCACACCTTCCTGGCACAACACTGGGTCAGTTATCACAATGAACAGTGGGAACATTCCCTGATGCATTCCCATTGCCAGATGCCTAGCCTACTTCTCATTCTAAATAAACACGAGTGACTGTGAATCACATAAACTCCTCCCACTGAACTCAAACCTGTGCTCCCATTCAACCTCTTAGCTCATTTCCCAACATACAAGGCTATTCCAATGCCATTTCTATGCAAAAGAAAGAGTAGTGGAAGGGAAGTTGCAATGGCAAGAGACCATGATCTTAAACAATACATTTAAAATGTTTTACTTTTGCAAATGTTATACATATGGCCTTGTATATTAGTAGCCCTAAAGTTTAAGCATGATTCACTTAATGGCAATTCTTCCACTAATGCTCAGTCCTGAAGGCGCCATACATGCTCCCATGATGGGCGTGATGGCTCAGAGGATAGAAGGCTGTGCAGTTACATAATATTCTGAGCTCCAGAAATAGCATTTTAACATTTCTAGCTCCTATGAATCCAGAGATGTGGATTCTGGTTTGGATTTCTGAGGACAAATTATTCATTCACCTGTGGTTTGCTTATCTATTTATATATCAAGTCACCCCCAAAATGCTTATTGAACCTCATCATCATTAAGGGACTATACTAAAAGCTGCAGCTGACTGAAAAGCAAGCCACAGTTCCTACCTTTAAAGGACTCAGAGTCCAGAAAAGAAGACAAAAACATATATAGACGACAATGCAAAGCAGACTGCATTGGAAGGATGAAGGAAGTCATGTCCAAGTTGAGTGCAAATGGTCAAGCTGTGGGCTATTTTTTGAGTAACTCCATAACCTCTAATCCTCTTTGATCCTTCGTTTCCCCATCTACAAAATGCAAGTGGCAATATTCATCTCACAAAACTAATGTAAAGATTAAAGGATATAAAGTTGCCTAAATATAAGGCTTTCTGTAAACTCACTCCCTAGAAGCAAAAATAATATTCTTTTATATATTTGCTTCTGTTCTAATGCTCCATAAATCTCTGCTGGAAGTAGAATAATAAATAACAGGATGAATGAAATAAAAATGTAAGAAGAGATGTGGAGGATTTCCAAAAAACATCTAGTTTTACCCAGCACCTAAAGGATGTTTGGGAAATGGTGAAGAACTATCAAGAACGTATCAGACAATAGTCTTTCAATGACAAATGGCAGAAACCCAACTCAAACTGGCTTCAGCAAGTACAGAGAGAACAGTTGGCTTATGAAACTGAGAAGTCCAGGGGCAAATTTGGCTCCAGGCTGGCAGAGCCCGTATTCCCGGAACTGCTCAGCTTTGCTTTTTTTTTTTCATGCTGTCTTTGTCCCCAGGCAAGCTCTTCCCACGCCAGAGCAAATGGTCATCTTCAGCTCCAGATCTTCATGGCTCAAATCTGCAATCTCTGGGGTGTCTCAGATTTTGAATATGCCGATGATCCCACCCATCAAAGTAGTTGGTGGGGTGGCATACCCATGGAGAGACTTTCCCCCCATCCTAAATTTCAGGGACTGAGAATGAGAAGGGGCGGACCTTTGAAAATATCTAGTGGCTAAGTAGGAGGGAAAGGACTACTGGCATTCACCTACAAAGTAGGTTTCAGGTGGAGAAAAGAACAAGAGCAGAAGCGCAAATGTCTGCTGAGTACATACTGCCCCGGTGTCTGGGAGCATACAAAGGTGAGGATGATGTGATTTTGGCCTCTTGGAGGGGAAGTAAGACATGTCTGAAAAATAAACAACCATAATCCCAGATCGGACATGAGCAAAGCCCTGAAAAGGTCGATAAATGCCATTTGTTCAGAGAAGGCAGAGATCTCTTTCAGCTGGAAGGATTATAAAGTTGTTCAGAAAAGACATGGCACCTGAACTAGATTTTGAAGGCGTCTGCAGGAAAAATGGTATTCATAAATTATCAGAAAATTGAAATATCAGCTTCACACCCCCTCCCCACCCTCTTAAGAAGAGCCCTAGCATTGGCTTTCAAAGCTGTGGAATGTTTTCGAGTTCTGATACCTGAGACCTTCCCATCATTTCTCAGACCGTCATCAAGGATTACAGAGGAAATAAAGGCAGATAAGAAAGGTTACAGAGCAGTTTGTGTTGTGCAAGAGTCATGCTGTCTGGGCTCAAGTCTCCATTTTAAATTTTAAATAATTGTATCATTTTGCATTTGTTCCTTTATGTGGCAATTTAACTAGACCTCTTTTTTATTGAGGTAAAATTATAAAAACATAAAATCAACCATATGAAAGTATACAGTTTGGTGGCATTCAAGTGCTTTCCTAACATTGTTCAATCATCACCTCAATCGAGTTCCAAAACATTCTCATCTCCCCAAAAGGAAAATCTGTGTGCCCATTAAGCAATCACTCCATTACCCCATCCCCGCATCTCCCACCCCCTAATCTGTTTTCTGTCTCTATGGATTCATTCATTCTGCACGTTTTCACTTAACATAATACTGTATTTTCAGGTTAACTGGACCTCTTTTAATAGTCCTTTCAATATTCTACAATGTGGGGCTACATAGAGTGGACCTAGCAGCACTCCTGCACTGGGCTTTCTACCACCTCCTGTCCACTGACCCTGCTGGTCAGCATGTCTCCAGGGGTCATGTATCAAGAACTCCCCTGGGCTCTTCTGTACTCATGAGCAAGTATTCACTTGATAATATAATCATTGGTAAACTAGCTAGTTGTATATTGGGTACTTGGAGGCTCCAAAGTAAATTACTTGACCAAACAGAACTCCTTCTCCAGGGACAGTCCCTCAAGGTAAGCCCAGGAAGAGAACAGGCAGTGGGTGGCAGCTCAGCCTTCAACCCTGTCCCTAGCTCCCTGCCTTTTACCCCAGAATTTTAAATCTGGAAGAATTCTTCGAGAACATCCATTTTTTAGATAATCTGTTTTCTTAGGCAATTAAACTGAGGCCCTAGAAGCTTAAACATAATTACCCGTGATTACACAGGTAGAGCACAGAGCCCATATAAAAGCTCAGAAATTCTCTGGCTAAACCCAGTGCTCTCTGATATGACATGGTTTCCAGTAGTTTTCCTCTAGGAGTGAGAACCAAATGCAAGAAGGCAGCAGGTCTAAAGAATACCTCTCACCTCTGGAAACACTGAGAAGAGTCCCATTTGACTATTTTTGTCATCCGTGCAAATAATAAGGCGGTTGGTTAACACTGCAGTTCACAAGGAAAGAAAAGCTGGTGTATCGAGACTGAGACCAATTTTGATCTTAAATTATGAGCGTATAAATGAATGGGCAATGTTTTCTATCATGTATAAATTTGGAGCCATCATTGATTGGAGTTATTTTTCCCTGCAGGGAGTTCTCCTTGTCAACAGGGTTTATATCTTCTATTATGATAGCAAGTGTGAGCTGCATCCCACTGTCCCATTTTGGATTTTCTCTCAGGGGCACTGAAAATGAATGACCTTGTAATGGGGAAGGAGGTAGGGACTGGGGACAGTGTTTAGGGTTCAAAGGCAGTGAGAGCAGCTACACTGCCATTCTCCCTCTCCAAAAACATCTTTTGTAAATGGGAGCTCAGATCCTGCTAGGTAGAAATGTAGGCCTGTAAATACCATGTCAGGATCTTTATATTTTTTTTGTAACATAAAGTTAATGATGCTTAAAATATGCACAGTATGTACCCCTGTGGAACACTCAATTATCTTGATGTCTGAACTTCTGGGGATGGTCTATAAAAAAAATAAATAATTCAGAGGTGAGTGGAAATAGACAGCATTGTAAAACACAATTAGGGAGGGGGGCAGGGGAAGCCCCAGAAGAATATTCAGCAGAACGAAGGAGGGAGAAACAAAATAGTGCTTCAATGTGCTCGTCTTTGTTTTTTAAGCTCATCTTTGAAAGATTTACTTTCCTGGAGTTTTGCCTGAGAGATTTGTAGCATTTCCTGGAGACAATCCACTATTCTCTTTTTAACTCGGGGTGGGGGCACAGGGGAGTTTCCTCCCTGCAAAGCCAACACTCAAACTCTCTGCACCTAAAACAAACAAATAAACAAACACAAACAGCTCCTAATATTTAGGCTTTCAAAAGCAGGTTGGCCGCAAGCCTGGCTAGGATAATCATTTGCACCCTCCTTCAGCCACACATAATACAGTCTTTATGCAGCAAATAGCAAAGTCGTTTCCTCGCAAGTCAAAGGTCACTTTTTGCTGTATTAATAGCTGCTGTGGGAGGGTCAGTGTTGTGCTATCCTACATTTTTTCCAGGGCCTGGAGATGCAATTTCCTCCAATCTGCAGGCAATTTCCCACCAATTTTCTTGGGGAGCTAATAGGCTGTGACAGGAGATGGAGCTAGCAAGTAGCAGGCGGCTTCAGAAAAGACAAATTGCATCTCTGCCACCTAACTGGGCAATCTAGATCGACAGAGTTTATAGCTTTGTAGTGTTATTGGGCCCCATGCTAACAGCAAATCATTCACGCTGCTCGCTGAATTTCATATTCCCTTCCTTCTGAATTTGTTATTGCCACATATCACTCTGTAGCACTTTCCCTGGAAACTATAGTAAAAAGGGGATCACATATATTATTAGAGACTTAAATGTCTCCTAAATTGCTTCCCAGAAATGATTAGCATTCAGTAATTTCTGTGTAAAGACTTAGGGCTAAGCTGGTACGTTTTAAGCGATGGCATGGGAGGGTTGGGAAGAAGAGCTAAAAGGAGCGAAGGAGGTGCTGTGCAACAGGCTGCAGCCCTTCTGTGAACATGCAGAGGCTGTTTCTTCTGTCCAGTAGGTCCCTGTGCTTGTGGACAGTCAAATGCACTTCAGAAATAACAAACATTTGCAAAACATGCTGGTAACATCAATATATGCTTTGTCTAGATTGTGTTTTAAAAGATAACAGTTAAAAATAAAAATAAATAAAAACTCACTATAAACACTGAAAAAAAGAAAATATAGTCAAAAAAATGTTAATAACTATGTTTGGTATCGGGGCACTAGACTTATTGAGGGATCACTTTATTAAGTTGTATAAATATCTAATCACTACGCTGTGCATCTGAAACTATTGTATTGAATATTAACTATAATTGAAAAATTTAAAAAATTTTTAAAGGCAAAAAATAAGTTTAATATAACAGAGAAAATGTTTTCATAGAATTAAACAGAGACGCCCCTACTTTTATTTAAATATGTTTTTTAACACTACAGTAATATATTTTCAATCTAAAAGATTTAATCAGGATAAGTAAGACAAGGGAAGAAAAATAAGTCTCACTAAAGAAGTACCTACTAGTGAGGGTGGAGGGACTGAGAAAAAGGAAAAAGGACTCATGGACATGGATAACAGTGTGGTGATTGCAGGGGGTTGGTGGGAATAGGGGGACTAAATGGTGATGGAAAAAAATATAATGAAGAATTTTTAAAAAGAAGCACCTGGTCATTGTTCAACTCAAGCATTTTTTAAAGATCTTATTTTTAGAGAGAGGGGAAGGGAGGGAGAAAGAGAGGAAGAGAAACACCAATGTGTGGTTGCCTCTCGTGCGCCCCCTACCCAGGACCCAGCCTGCAACCCAAGCATGTGCTCCGACTAGGAACTGAGTCAGTGACCCTTTGGTTCACAGGCCCATGCTCAATCCACTGAGCTACACCAGCTGGGGCACAAGCATTCTGTTTTAATTGCCTGAGTTAAAAAAGCACAAAAATAAATAAGACAAGCCCCAGCTGCTGGGGATTTCAGCTGAGTGGAGGAGACAGTCACACAAACAGATAAACTCTAGGACATTGTATCCCAGTCGTCTGAATGCCACTTTTAAAGAACAGGGGAACAGACTGCCTGCTGAAGTACACTGAGGTGAGGAGCAGAACAGGTCAAAAGGCATTAAATGGTACAGGTAAGTAAGTAAACAGCAAAGGTTCAGAGTGAGCTTTGCTTTCCTCAAATGATTCTAGTTGAGAGGATCAATATGGAAATAGTAATCATTACACTCTGTTATTATTTCCACCCAGAGATTGTCACTTGAAAAGTCTATAAACAGTAATGTTTTGGAGAACACTCCATGCTGTAATGACTGCACTAATATTAAAGTATAAGAAGGCTAGAGAGAGCCTTATGGTCACTGGGGCCCACCATGGGAAAAGGTGTTGGCAGAAAATGTGCTAGAAAGAAATGCAGAAATTCTAGCCAATCTTAAAAACCTCATTCCTAAATGATGTCTATCTCCAAGAACTTAAGAAAAACCTATAATGGTTAAAAACAAAACTTTAACTCAAAAAAATAAACATTCCAGGAAGGCTACTACTTCCTAAAAATTAGGAAGCACCTGATCTTAACAGATTAGTAAAAACTGAAGCAGAAATACCACCCCCCACCCCCAATTTCTCTGGGCTAGATCAGGTGGCTGCTGGAAGGATTGTGTAGTCTCTGCTGAATTTGCCGACACCTGCCTGAAGAGTACTGTTATGAAGGTTTCTTTTTCAGCTCATTATCATACCAGGTCTGCCTAAAGATAAGGAAAAAGGCTCTCCTCAAAGGGAAGAGGAACAAGGCATGGGGTGGAACTTGTTAAACCTTAGGGTTTGCCAGGTTGATTTAAGCAGATCATCCTGGCCTGCTGGTTTTGAGGACAGGTTCACCCAAGCAATAAACGTGAAGGGTTGTAGCCAAGATGTCTGCACTAACTGATCTCTTCCATTTACCAGTTGTGAAATCTGAAACTTCATCATCCATATTTGTTCCTGTCCTGAAGGCCTATTTAGATGAGTATGAGCTTTAAAGACAGAGTGTGTTTTGAATCACCAAGTGTTCAGAGTGTGTTTTGAATCACCAAATTGAATCGCCCATAATAATCCTCCATATACTTTGACTGAATTGAATAGAATGAAAAAGAGTCCCTTCATTAATACACAAATACCTCTGATAGACACCAGTCATTATCCATGTGCTTCAACCAAGCAGGTTCCCATTAAATGCATCTGAGCAAAGGCCTCAGTAGCTGCTTGATTCTCCTGCAGAGCTACTTTTGGAAACCCCCAGCATAGACAAGGGGTGAGAGGAGTGGAACAGATATGAAATGTATACCCATAAGGAGTCTCTAAAGACAGCAAGGACACAATGTGGGAAAAGCACAGAAATGGGCCCACAATTCAAAGCTGCACTTTAAATTTTAGGCATTATGGGAACTTAGTCAAGTGACCTAATTAGAACATTTAATTTCCTTATCTGTTACAGTGCAGGCAGTGTGTGAGGCTCACAGGAGGTAATGCCTGTGATCCTCACTCCATTATGGTCAGCAATGGCAGAGCACCTTGCACAGAGGAGGCTTATAAGAAATGGTAGCTGTTCCTCCTCCTTTCCCCACTCCTCCTCCATCTTCTCCCAGGTCAGCAATGGGTCTTCCCCCCTGCCCAAGCCATCCCTAACTCATGAAGCGCAAAGCCTCTCCGAGATTTCAAGGTTCCACATGGATTCAGCACAAGCACTGGGTATGTGTTCTCTCTTTGTCCTCCCTCTTGCTTTTCTCTGTCATTGCATTTCTCTTGGGCATAACTTCCAAATGGGTGAGACATCATAGCACATTATTGCTCCATGACTGGGTGCCCTCAGTTCCTTCCTGTCATTGCTAGACATAATGGTTTTTAATCAGATCTGTGCCACATCCTGCATGCTACATTCACTTCTGTCTTTCCATAGGTGTCAGAAAAGGGAACCCTGACGTTAATGCCGCCAGAACCATGTGGCTCAAAATGGCATCCTGTGGTCTGAAAGAATCCAAGGGCTTCATTGAGCATTTCATTTGCTACTTCAAGAATTAGGTAAGGGAGAGAATGCAGCTCATTAAAATTCTTTGTCCAACATCACACAGCATTTCATATGTTCTTCAAGTTCAAAACTCAAAACATAAATTTATAAACAAATGTTTATGACCTTTGTGGACTTAGATACAAATGGTTCAGACCCTATAACTTTCCTGGAGGCACCCAAGAATTAGGAATGAATGAGGAAAGGTCACTGGTAGAATCAAAAAATTCCATCTTTCATTTCCAATTAACCTTGAATACTAAATGCATATTAGTTACTGAACCTAAGAATATTTAGAAATAAATGATGTTGAATAAAATTAGTAAAGCTTGCAATTTTTCATAATATGAATAAATGAGATAGAATTAAATATGTTTCCTACTTAAATTAACACTGTCCAGTGGGAAAGAAAATTAGTTTATGCTTAGTAGAAGGATACATAAAATTTTACTATAATTCAGCCCTAAGGAATTTTTTAATTACCTCAGTAATGAAAAATGTAAAATTACTGTGAGTGCATGTGCTGGGATCTTTCAACATCTATTCCTCAGCTTTAAACCACTTGCTATTTTAATATCCAATTTCATAAATATTATATTTCCAAAATGGTTGGCCCTTTAGAAGACAGGAATGAATGTAAGATAACATCTAGCAATAACTTGCACTCAACAAGGAAAAAAATGGTAATATTCACAGACTGTACAGATCCAGCTGAGTTTAAATGCCAGCCAGTTATTTCTTAATCAGGAGCAGTGACAAAAATCACAAATTTCATTGCTGCTCTGTCTTCAGAATTAGGTCCAAGAAATCAAAAATAATGACCTTCACTAGTTTGTGTGGTCTGGCAAAAGATTAAGCCAAAAAAATAAAATATTTTCCCAATCAGCAAATGTTTCTATGAATGGATTGGCCAGCAACCCCAAGCACATTTCTTTGAATTATATCTTGTATTCAATCCCATTTTTCCAATGATCCATTAGTTAACCAGAAATACTGTACATATTTTAATGGGTTAGGAGACCTTAAGGGAATCGATGCATCTCGAATGAATGCCTCAGGGGACTTTGGTTTATTGCATAGAAGATAATTCTTTCCTGAAAAGGAGCAAGCTTCATTTGAAATTAAGATTTGAAAATCATAAATGGAATCAACTGAGCCAAGAAGTCTTTTGTGATGTACGGTGCATGGGAGGCAGATGAGCACTTGCAGATGACTTGGGGAGGGAGAGGAAGGCCTTGTGGACAGACAGAAACGCTTTCCCCCACCTGTGTCACTTCAGAGCCTGCAAACAGAGTGTTTTGTGAAGGAAACTTAAAGGATTTTCCTGGTCAATGTGCAACACTAAAAAGTCTGTTCTTGAGAGAGAGAGAGAGTGAGCGACAGGGGATAGATAGAGAATAAATGCTGGTTGTGTTCCAGAATATCTTGATGCAGTTAACCACAAAATAAGTGATTAGCTTATTGTAAGTGCAGCCAGTTTTTCAAGTCATGGAGTAATCCACTGTGGATTGCAGCAAGGAAGTGGAACAAAGAGTGTGAAATGAACAGATGGATTTGATTTTAAACAAATTAGACCCATGACAAGGGATGTAACAAGTCATTTTTCAGTTTTCCATGCTGTGGGTGAACTTCCCTTAGCGACCTTTCCAGCCTGCTAGCTCATGTTTCCCCTGCCAGGAACGCGGGCCTTTCTGGGAGAGCAGCTCTGTGCTTTGGGATTACAAACTACTGTCTCTTGCTTCCACTAAACTGGTCAAACGAGGCACCACAGGGACTGACACAACAGAATGTTTGATTAGTTAATCTCCAAACTATTTGCTCTTTTAATCTCAGACTCGTTCCTAGACACTCATAAATACAGAAACAAATGTTCGGGAGACGCCACACCTTTGAAACTCGGGATTCTGAGAGTATTCCACAGTCCCGTGTTGGCATACCCATCAATGTGGCTGATGCCAACCTCAGGCTGATTCATGACATGGATCATCTTTGTTCCTTCCACAGTTGTTTTAATCCCACCCCTGCCTCCCTGCCCCAACTTCCTGGGTTCAAATGCTGAAAGCTGTCAGAGGTGGTCCCTGTGCACTGGGGCACACCCCTCTACCAACCTGAACTCCCTGGCTGTATCCACAACCTCAAAATATCCTACTGTCTTCTCACTACTTCAGTAAAACTCCCATCTCCTTACTGCCAGTGTTAACTGCCCAATAATGGGTCTATATAAATTCATACTAAGAGGTGAACGACTGGCCCTTTTAACTTAAATTATAAGTCCTGGGAGAGAAGAGGGAATTTCAGGGGAGAATGGGAAGGGTTTACAGGAACAAATTTAAAGGACACATGGACAAAAACTAGGGGGAGGGTGGTAATGGGAGGGAAGTGGGGAGGGTTGGGTGGCTGGGCTGGATTGGGAGTAAAAGGGAGAAAAAATTATTAAAATTTAAAAAAAAATTCTAAGTCCCCTAACTGACCCTTCCTTCTAATCTCCCTTCACAGAGCATTTAGAGTGATCTGTCTGAAGCGAAGAGCTGACCAGGTTGTGATGATTCCCTGTGACCCACAGAAAACAAGGAAACCCCCATCCTGACTCCATCTGAATCCCCACCCAACCCAAATGTCCACTATTACTGCCCAGGATTAAACATTGCTCCTCTCTCTTCCTGGCACAGAATGATACTGAAATTTACACCTTTCCTCTGAACCCTCTTAAGTCATTTAGGACACACTTCCTCTGTCATGAGCGTTTGGTAAAATCTGTGTTCAAAATCTTAGCTCAAGCACCACTTTCTCTGGAAACTCTCCTGACTCACAACCACCCAGCAAAGGTCTCATCTCCTTCTTGGTGTCAAAATCTTACCTAGTTTGTGATGGCAACTCAGCAATGTTTACTTGATTTCTGAAAGCTCAAATGTATCCAAATTAGTCCATCAATCAGCTACAAAATGTGATGGATGTGACATTTTTGTATTAAGCACAGAAAAGCAAAATAATCCAGTGTGTAAATAAATATCATAAAAATTGAGTGTGTAGTAGAAAGTAACCAACACAAGGAAGAGGCTTGTAGCTTGTCCTTGTTCCCAGAAGAGGGACACCGAGTCTCATCTCAGAGTTGCGCACAAGGGGAAGGGCCCATATGGGCCTGAGGTCGGTGGAAGCTGCCAAGTTTCTAACAATGCAGCCCATAGCCACTGATGAGCTGGTGAGGATCACCTGTCTTCCTCATCTCCCAAACATGCCCTCCAAAGCCTTCTTCGCTACTGAGAAGTCTCTCTTTGTCAGCCTAGTTTTGGGTTTTGTGGGGCTGCAGAATCCAGCCAGGTAGCAGGTACAGCACCAGAGAGGTGACATGAAGGGGGAAGCCACCAGCGTGCAGATCCGGATCAGTTCCAAAGTCTCGTTCCCTCTCCTGGCCTGACGTGGAGGAGAGAGCAGCACAGAAAGAGAGTTCACAAGGAGTCAGAAGTTACCTGAGAGTGAGGAGGAGGGAAACTACAAAGGAACATGGGCTGCATCTAGGAGATCCTTGAAGTTAAACAAGCGAGAGACTTTGAGACCATCTGGGGAGAAAGAAATTCCACAACAGAGAAGGTTTCGTGGAGTCACGCTGCTGTGGATCTCGCAAGAGCCTAAAGATTAACTTCCGTGGTGCTTGCTTTGGTGTGTGAGTCCGTCCTGTGCCACTTCTCACTCTGAGAAGTGGCCTTTAGATGATTTTGACCTTGGGCAAACATCGTAGAGTGCACTTACACAAATGAAATGATATGGCCTACTATGTACCTAGGCTACGTCGTATAGCCTATTTCTCCCAGACTACAAGCCCATACAGTCTGTTACTGTACAAAACCGCATGAGATTCAATCAAGCACAATAGAAAGTGATGCAATCAAGAGATGTAGCAAATAAGACATGGATGAGACTTCTGCAAGGTAACACTGCATACTGTTTTAGAGCAAACTTTTTAAATAAGTAGACAGTATGCTCTAAAATAATAAGTATAGTATAGTAAATATATAAACCAGTAATACAGTCATTTATTATCACTATCCAGTGTTATGTGCTATACGTAATTATATGTGCTATACTTTTGTACAATTGGAAGTGCAGTAGGTTTGTTTATACCACTTTATTTACAAACACGGGAGTAATGGGTTGAGCTATGACATTACGATGATTACAATGTTACTAAGTGATAGGTGTTTTTCAGCTCCATAGTAAACTTATGGGGCCACCATGGTATAAGCGGTCCCCCCTTGGCCAAAATATTGTTATGCATCATAGCATAATAACATTATGTTATGATAATGCAGCCAGGATACACTCCATATACCTATCTTGATATGGGTGGTGTAGGCTTGCCAGATAAAAAACAGGAAAAACTAATACAAAAAATTTATTTGTTGTTTATCTGAAATTCAAATTTAACTAAATCCGGCAATCCAGGTGCAGACCCAGCCCTGTATAAGAACACATGGGGTATAGACCAGTGCTTTGAACTGGGCAACGTTTGAGGGAACATTTTTGGTGGTCATCACGTGGGTGGGCACGCTACTGGCGCAGAGAGTAGAGGCCAGGGACCCTGCTCACCGTCCTGCACAGCACATGACAGCTCCCACAGCTAAGAATTGTCCAGCCCAAATGTCAAGCTTTCATCTATGTAAAAATTCAGCAGCTAAACCTTGATATGTTCTTTGTGTTGTATGACTATCACAATAAAGTTATGACCAAAAAATTCAAGACCAACAAAATGATCTACTCTGCATTAGGCACTTTGAAATATTTGAATTAAATTGGATGATGCCTCTCAACAAAATGATAAGAAAAAAATGAACTCCATTTTTAACTACTTTTGGTCATTAGAATGTGCTTTCCAAAATATAAGTCCATGAGAAGAGTAGGCAATAGGGAGCTCCAGGAACTTTTGAGTTGCTTATTCCTTCAGCATTTACATGAGACTTCATGGCCTCCCTGGGGCCTCCCAGCAACACCATGAGATAGTTCATATTTTCAAGGAAAGAACTGCCAGACCTGGTACCAACTACTAGCCTAAGCTAGTTTACAGCTTTAGCACTGGCTCATAAAAATCAACATAGAGCAGGAAGTGAAGGGCGATGATATTCAATGTGTTTCCAAGTTTTGAGAAACTGTGAAGTTCCCAACTGGTGATACATCCAGGAGTAAGTGTGGTCATTTTTTTTTTAAATGTCTTGTCTTTTCATTTATATGTATTTGTTTCAAAGGCTGCTAAGTTTATAGGACGCAAATTAAATTATCACGTTATTTGGACCTAACTAGTTAATAAGCACAAATGTTAGATAGCGTTTTTTGACCTGGGTGCCATGAGCAGAGAAAGTTTGGGAACCTTGGCTCAAGAGAATGGAATGATTGTGTGAGTTCAGCAATATTTATAGGGTCCATATCACACGATTTTGCAGTTTTTGAAATTAAGTGTGTTTGCCCAAAGACAAGGAATGTTCTCTACATGACTTTTGAATGAAGGGTGAAAAATACCTTTTTATTTACTTATTTATTTATTCATTTATCTAATTCTGTATTTATTTATTTTTAAAGCCACTTATTGTTAAGATGTTATTGTCATACAAAAAAGCTGTACATTTTTAATGTACACAAATTGATGAATTTAGAATCTGTGAAAACACTGCCACGAAGAAAAAAAAAAGGGAAAAGAAAGCTTTTTAAAAACAGGGTTTGGCCCTGGTTGGTGTGGCTCTGTGGACTGAGCACCTGCCTACAGACCGAAAAGTTTGGGGTTCGGTTCCCTGTCAGGGCACATGCCTGAATTACGGGACAGGTTCCTGATTAGGGGCCTGGGAAAGGCAATCAATTAATATTTCTCTCTCACATCAATGTTTCTCTCCTTCTCTTTCACCTTCCTTTTCCTTCTCTCTAAAAATAAGTAAATACATTCTTTTGGGGGAAAAAAGGAGTTTGTGGCTCCTAGAAGAATATAGCAAAATGTGATTTCAATCGATGGAATAAAATATGAAAACCCACAAAAAAAGAGAGAAGAAAGTAAAATTTTGGATCAGTACATTTGAGGACTGGGGTTTTATTTTCCTGAGTTTTAAAGTGACAGCACAGACACAAGGGCTCCCTCTGTTCTGGGAATGGCCTGGCCTTTTGGAGAGCAACAAAGGGCGCAAGATGAAAGGCACAAGGCTGAACATGAGAGCACTGATGTCACCACATCTATCTCATAATCACCAGTGGAAAACCGCCCATTCCTCCTTCAGTTAGCATAGAATTTTTCATTGTGTTCAAAGCACTGCCACAGCCATGCTCATTTTGTCACCTGCTTCTCAGCAAATAGCACAGATATCACTCCGTCTGCAAGCCTGGCCCTGGCTCTAATTCCTTGGCTTTCCAGAAGGCATCCAGGCCTCTCTGCTTTTGCACAGGCCAGGATCCCTTTGACCTTTCGCAGTTTTCCACGGTTGTGCCATATCTAGTCACTTGCAGGCAAGCACAATTAGTTGCACTGCCTGGTGCCAGGGGAGAACTGCCAAGCTGGTGAGGAAATGAATCAAAATGAATTGAAATTAACCTGCAGAGAACTGATGAGGAAGACTCAAGCTGCAGCAAAAATCAATGAGTGAAAAAAATGATCTGCTCGAGAAAAATCAATGAATCCAAATGGGCTGACCATAGAAAGGAATTCTCTCATATTCGCAGGCCACACCTGACCTCAGATGTGCTCAGCCAGTCCAGCACTCACCAGCTTGCTGAGGAGAGCCTCATCTGTCTTCCCCCACAGCAGAGCTTCTCAAACTTTAATGTGCATATGAGTTACCTAGGGATCTTGTTAACATGAAGATTCTGATCCAGTAGGTATGGGGCAGGGCTCAAGAATCTACATTTCGAACAAGCTTTCAGGAGATACTGATGCTGCTGCTGGTATGTGGACCACACTTTGATTGGCAGGCAGCAAAGTGTGTCATCCCTGGTCCAGAAGCATCAGCATCATTTGGGAACTTGATAGAAATGCAAATTCTGGGACCCCCCACCCCAGACTGAAGCAGAAACTTTGGGGTTAAGGCCTACAAATCTGAGTTTTAACAAGCTCTCCAAGTGATTCCGATGTACTCTAAAGTTTGAAAACTGTAAATATTCTAAATGTAGACCATGTTTTCTCATGTAGGTCCATAATCATCTCTACCATGAAAACTTCTCATGGTAAGCAAACTTTAAAATCTCTTGCTGCCCTCTAAAATCATCATCCTTAAATTTCTAGTTTGTGTTAACTTTCCACATGCTCTTGTCTCCTAAATTCCATCAAGAGTGATTGTCTTGGTCTTTAAACTCTATCAGGAGCTACTTGAGAACTCAGGCCATACTTTGTTCATCTGTGTATCTCTGGCTTAGTAGTGTTTGCCATATAGCATGTCATCAATAGACACTTGTCCACAGGCTGATGATGTATGGATTCACAGTGAAGCCAAGTATGGTTCAGTGAAGGGCAGGAATTCAGTTGCCAGTTAACCTTTTCAAGTGGATAAAATATAGGTATTTGTATTAATTATCTAATGCTGCATAACAAACCACAAAAAAACCCCCTCTGATTTAAACAACTGTCAACCTACTTTTGCCCCACCCTGCCCCCTTATCCACAGGGGACATATCCCAATGCTTACTTATTATCACTTATGGTTTCTGTGGATCAGGAATGTGAGTCCAGCTTGGCGGGGCAGTTCTGGCTAGCCCTGGGGCTCTCTGATGGGGTTGCAGTCAGGCACTGGCAGGCTAAAGTCAACCGACAGCTTCCCTGGGCCTGAAGGACCTGCCGGCTCACTCGCATGGCTGACAAACTGGTGCTGATTGTTAGAAGAGACCTCAGTTCCTCTTCACGGGGCTACCGGAGTGGACTCACAACATGGCAGCTGGCTTCTCCCAAAGGCAGCAATCCAAGCAAGCAAGACAAAAGTCCCAAGCTGTCATTTTCTTAGTGTTCTGTTGGTCACACAGGTCGGCCCTGATTCGGTAGGAAAGGACTAACTACACAGGGCCTGAATACCAGCAGGCAGGGGTCACCAGAGGCCACGTTGGTGCCCGGCTATCATGTGTATTTCAGGTTGCCACAGAGATGGAGTTTTCTTTCACAGTCTTGGAGAGGAAGTGAAATAGTGAACACATTCACAAATACAGATTTACAATAGAAATACATGCTTGAGAAAAGTAAAACAATAACGAGGGAATGAGGTGGGAGGGTGCCTGTAGATAATGAAGTCAGGGACTCTCCAAGGTTATGATATTTGAGCTGAATGATGAGAAGGGATCTCCATGGGGGACCCAGGCAGAAGGAACTGTTTGTGCAAAGGCACTGGACCAAGCTGAACGAGCTTGGCATATCTCAGAGACAGAAAGAAAGTGACAGTGGTGGAGAGTTATACAGAAATAGGGAGTACCTGGAGGAAAGGCGAGCCTCCAGCGAGGCAGAAGAGGCTGGTAGAGTTTGGTGTCTCTAAAGCAAAGAGGGAATTTCTAGAACAAAGTAGTCAATTGTTTTAAAAACTGCTGAGAATTCAGACAAGACAAACGTAAGGAATTGTCCAGTGGATTTGGCAAGAAGAGCGCTGGAGACCTTGTCAAGAGCAGTTTCCAGGGTGGATGGGATTCAAAGCCTATGAGTGTGCTGAATGGAGGCAGGAGGTGAAGAAATGGAGGCTCTGGAACGGAATTATTCTGAGAAGAACCAACCTGATATGGTGGAAAATGGAATAGTACCTCGGGGCATGGAGTTAAGGAAACTCTTTTGTTTTGATGTTTGGCTTTGGTGTTTGGTTCTGAGATGGGAGATTGAACAGCCTGCAGGGGCTAAGGTTTGCAGAAAGGAATGAGGCAGGGCACGGATGTCTGGGGTACAGACAGCTATCACTTGTGACCGCGTTTTAATTAGACCCAGTTAATTCGAGATAGCTAATTTGGCAGCCTGGGACATTTTTGTTTTTGATTTAATTGGGAATTGTAGTTCTTTTATTAGCTCTTCTCATTTAACCCATGAGTAGATATTTAGACTTTAGTGTCTAATTTGTAGACTTTATGAAAGTAATAAAGTGACACTTTTTTTCTACAATATACAATTTTAACCTCCCATCAATTTGGACTTGTCTACTGAGTTTTGTGACAGAGAGTGGGTGGGTGCAAAGACTCATGGCCCCAGCTGTGTTCTGCCTGGGGTACCCCAGTGACATGAAGGGGTAGTGAATTTTCCTACAGATCACTGAAATAGTCAACTTTTATTTACTTTAATTACATACATGTGACATCATGGAAGGCTTTTGTGTGTTTTTTAAATAAATAGAAGAACTTCCCATTGTTGCCCTGAGGGTTTGGGAAAGTCAGCACCAGCCAGCAGCCTCCAAGTTCTCACACTGTATCTTAGGAATATTTTCCTTTTCCGTATGTGCCCTGACCTGAAGGAGGTGGAGAAATACGGACCTCAAGACACTGAGTAGGAGGTCAAGAGTCAGACCAGGGCTTCTTGTTTTCTCCCCAATTCCTCCCGGATGGGCCCCTGAGCCTCCCTCCAACCTCTGCTGTCAGCCCTGCCCTGCTCCCTGGAGGAGTTCCTCTCAGCAGCCTTGTACAGGATGTTATATATGGGGAGGGGCAAAGGTAGGTTTACAGTTGTGAGTATGCAAAATGCAGAGTTTATTCTTGCATTATTATTTATTAGTTATTGTATTATTTCCAATACAAACAACTGTCAACCTACTTTTGCCCCACCCTGCCCCCTTATCCACAGGGGACGTATCCCAAGACTCCCAGAGGACTCCTGGAAGTGCAGATAGTAACAAACTATCTGTAGGTACCATTGCTTTTTCCTATACATACACACCCATGATAGTTTAATGTATAAATTAGGCACAATAAGGGACTGACAATAACTAATAATAATATAGAACAACTGTAATATACTGAAAAGTCACATGAATGTGGTCTCTCTCAAAACGTGCTACAGCGCCATCCTCGCCCTCCTTCCTGTGACGACGGGAGACGACCAAACGCCTGCACGAGGGACACAGTGAGCGGAAGGACACAGGTGTTCTCAGAAGGAAGATCACAACCAGCACAAGTTTATTTTTCATCCTTCACAATTTTACAGATGGAGGATTCATTCTTATCATTTATCTTAACAAACTCGGTGTACAATGTTTTCTTTATTAAGTTAAAAACTTTCAATTGTCACTTCAAGGAAGCACTTTAAGGCTTCTCTTTGATGTATTCAAATAGCCAGCCTCACTACCCTTGAGCTTTGGGGTCACTACTAGGGAAAATAAGGATGACTTGAACATAGATACTGCAATAACCCATCGGCTGACCTGGTCACTGAGTGGGCCACTAAGTGACTTATGGGCAGGGACTGTCCCAGCAGGGCTGTACACATTTTGGCATCTCTGGGCCACACTGGAAGAAGATGGGTTGCCTTTGGCCACAGATTAAATACATTGCAACACATAATCACACACAAAAAAACCTCATAACATTTTAAGTAAATTTATGACTTTGTGTTGGGCCGCATTCATAGCCATCCTGGGCCACACACAGCCTGCAGGCCGTGGTTTGGACACCCATGGATACACTGGACAAGGATGTTTCCGTCCTGGACTGAACCAGCAGAAGAGCATGAAATTTCACCACGCTACTCAGAATGGCATGCAATTTAAAGCTTATGAATTGTTTACTTCTCCAGGTTTCTGCCTGGAGAAAGGGAAGAGGAAAAAGATTCAATAAAATCGGGGACCCACGGGATGTGCAGGTTAATGTCAGTGTTCCTAGTGAATGGAGATAGCACATCTCTAGTCAGGCGTCCCTACTCTAGAGGCAGTTAATTAGGAAGTCAAGACCCCTAATCCAAACTTCATACTCCAGATTGTGCAAATGCTGCAAAGGTCATTATCTAAATTAGCATCAAGGGTTCCTTAATTAGCACAGGAATGTTACATTTACAATTTTCATTGGGAAAATAAGTGTTTTCAAACTATATGGTTAGCTAGAACGATGTGCCATCAACCTGCAGGGATAGTGCAATAAGCACCCTGGGAGCCTGCAGCCCAGCAACTCCAGAGCGTTCCCTGTTCCAAACGCCATGTGGTCCTGGGCGGACCTGTTGTCTGATCCAAGGAGAAGACTTGCTGAACCTTCCCTGCAGGGTGCTGGTCAGAAAGCTCATGAGGAAAGAGGCCAGGGGTTGCACTAAGCCTACAGGAAAGGTTGGATGATGTTTTCTTACAAAAGTTGGTGTATTCTGAGACCAGCTTCCACTTTTTGTTTGAAGAAAAAGCTCTTATTTTTAAAATTATTTTAATTATTGTTCAAGTCAGCTTCCACTTTTAACAGACCACCTGTGTCAGTTACCTGTTGCTGTGTGACCAACCACCCCTAATTTATATATATGTATGTATATACACAGGTATTTACAATCTAAAATAATAAAACAAGGCTTACTAATATTTAAAAGCAGTTTTAATGATACAACCCCTCCCTGGTTCATATGTTTATAGGGTTGAAATCATATAGTATGTAGCTTTTTCAGATTTGCTTCTTTTACTTAGTAGTATGCTTTTAAGTTTCTTCCATGTCTTTTTGTAGCTTGAAAGTTCATTTCTTTTTAGTAGTGAATAATATTTCTTTGTCTGGATGTATCACAGCTTATTCATCCACTGTATTAATATGGGCTTTCCAGGGAAAAAGAACCAATAGATTAGAATAGATAGATGGATAGATAATATAATATATATACATGGGTAGACAAAAGTAAGCTTACAGCTGTCAGTATGCAAAACACAGTTTATTCTTATATTATTATTCATTTATAATATTTTCCATACAATTATAAACCTACTTTTGCCCACCTTTATATATATTATATAGTATTACATATATATATATATTTATATAAACAGAGAGAGAGAGAAAGAGGTGATATTTATTATAAAGAATTAGAAAGAGTAAATTCTCTCTTACTCAGTCTTTTTGTTCTATTTAGGCCTCAGTGTGACTCAATGAGGTCCACCCTCAGCAGGGAAGGGAGACTGCTTTACTCAGCCTACCTATTCAAATGTTAATCTTATCCAGAAACACTCTCATAGACCCACCTAGAATAAAGTTTAGTCTAAGATCTGGGCACCCTGAACTCCAGTCAAGTAGACACGTAAAATTAACCATCACATCCACTCAGCTACTGAAGGACACCTTGGTTGCTCCCAAATTAACAGTTATGAACACAGCAGCCACAAACATCCTTGTCCAGGTTTTTGTTTGGACCTCAGTTCTTGACTTCTTGTGTAGATACCAAGGAACAGGTTTGCTGGATGGTGTGTTTAGTTCTGTAAGAAGCTGCCAAACTGTCTTCCAAAGTGGCTGTACCATTTTGCAATTCTACCAGCAATGAATGACTATCCGTTGCTCCACACCATCACCGATTTTTGCATAATTTCAATATTTTAAATATTACAGTAAAACATTATTTATTTTGATTGCTGAGTTTTTTGTCATCATCTTGAACTTTGAGCCAAAGACGAGTGCCTCCCTCAACTTACCCTAGTCCTGGCCCTGGTCTCAGGTCCTTCAGTGCAGAAACCAGGTCTTATTATCATTTTTAAATGAAAGGTGGCAAGTAGAGTACTTAGTAAAGTGCCTGACACACAGTAAGTGCTAAATATAAATGTTAACCATAGTAGTTATCATTATATCTTTCAAATAGCATCTACCAGAGTTACCTGCACAAGGTACATGTTTGTTAAATGAAGTAATAGCTTGTTATACAACTGACGTATCCTCTTACCTTTCACCTATTTCAGAAGCCCATAATTGCCTGTGTTGTCAGACTGAACGAATCTGGTATTTGGGGCCTGCCCTTATCTTTATGTTCACCTCTAACATTTCAAAGGTTGCATTTTAAAAAGTCAAGTCAAATGCTTTCAGGTAGCAAATGTTTCCACTGAGTCCTGGATGGAAAAAACGTTTTCTCTTCAGGCTGGAAAGAACTGGGTTCCCTTTGCCTCATTTATGGAGTGCGATGAAGATACGCATTTGCTCTGGGATTCTCCCCGATGGGCGAGATAACATCATGGTTCAATCAGAGTGTTCCAGGCAGTATTGCTTCCACATGACTGAATGTCAATGAGGTTATTTTCTATTCGCAAGTTCAAAAATTTAGGTGTAATTCAGTACTGACGTTAGAGTTTGCTCATGTTTTTATCAACTTGTTTTATTTGATTGGCATTTATTTCTTCTGTGGTTTTCTTCACATTCTAGAATCATTGAAATGTTGATCCAAATGACTTAGAATATTTCAATTGCTGGCAAGTCACAGAACTGTAATCCCTAAAATTGAAATAGCCACAAGACAGATTAACTCAGAATATAGACAATGACAACAAGAGAATCTTGGGAAACAGCCTATGGAAATGCTGGGAGGAAACAATTCCCATCCTAAGGGGAGAGTCTCGGGTACTTTTGTGACTGTGCTTGGAAGCTATTCCAAAAGTTCTCACAATTATGCAGGGCAAGCCATTTAATCATCTGCGTTTGAACAGCTGTCAATTGACAGCATAAGGAACTACACACTGCCTACGGTGACATTTCTGTTCAAATCAAGTCAAGGTCTCATTTATGCACATCTCTGTATCCCCCAACTGAAGTCAAAGAAATCACTTGTGCATGACTCCGGTGCATCCCAGGTGGTACGTCAGCCTTGCCCATTTCACAGTCAATACGAGGAAATATGGAGGAGAGGAAGTGGTAGGTTTAATGTTTTTTTAGCATGTGATAATATTATCTAATTGGTGATTTATCTTAATGTTTCTCTGCCCCCGCAAGAGGGGTAAAGGCCAGCAGCAAAATCCATTTTAGGATTTTTCTTATTGAGTCATTCAACCAACTCTTCATCACCTCACCCTTAGAAAATGCGGTAAGTTATGGCTAATGAGAAGGCGTCTCCTGGCCGGGGATGCTCAGAGGAACATGGCCGATAAAAAAAGGGCGGTGTGAACTCGGGGCTGAGCTCATCCTACATGGGTGTTGTCTTGCAGATGTGTTTTATCAGAGAGTAGGTTTGTGCTAAAAAAATTAAGAGCTTATGTATTTCATACCACCATTAATAGCAATTGGTATTTACTATGTGCAAATAATTGATTGAGGTTTAAAACTTAAACAGTAAATAAATGTCTACTCTATTTAATATAAATAATTTACGTCTAACATTAACAGGGGAGCCCAGAGTAGTTGGCATGCTGAATTATATTTTAACAAAAGCTGACTAGAAAGACAAACTCATAAAATGAGTGATCGAGCATCTCTAGCAACAGCGAGGATGGAAATCACTTTAAAGCAGCCTGCTCCTTTCTGTAGTCCCTTCTGCTACTAAGTTTCCTGCGTTCATCCCATGTTGAAATGTTGGATTGAATTACAGCTGTGACAGGGCATGTTTTAACAGTATCTTGCTTACCTGTGGGGGATTCACTCTGCAGGTGTTAGGGACTACCTAGAGTTTTTCAATTATTTAAATGTGAATGTTAAGATTTCCAACTATTGCATTCTGAGAGTCCACACAGGCTGACAGCTGTCGAGGAGAAGGGAGGGGTGCAGGGACTGAGAAAAGAAAACAAAAGAGAGAAAAACCCATGAACACAAACAACAATGCAGGGATTGCTGAGGGGAGGGGTATGGAGGAGGGTGTGGGGTGGATAAATGGTGACGTAAGGAGACTTGACTTGGGGTGGTGAACACACAGTACAGTGTACAGATGATGTGTTGTGGAATTGTGTACCTGAAACCTGTGTAATTTTGTTAACCAGTGTCACCCCAATAAGTTCAATAAAAAGGAAAAAAGGATTTCCAACTATTTCATCCTGAGGGTCCATGTCTTCTAGAAGGCAAAACATCTAAAACGGCTATAAATTAGCAGACAATGTGATCACCTATTCAGGCACTCCTGCAGAAATTAAAAACAACATAACATTCACACTTCTATATATTAAAGATATGGAAAGTCTGAATGTCAAAATATCTGGTATAATAAATTACAGCCCAGAAGAGATGGTTACTGTGCTGCTAAGTATCAGTCCTGAAATTAGAAAGACAAATGTGCAACACAAGGAGGTTTGCATATTGACAAAGTATCTATCATGAAAAGTAATAATAATAGACTAGACCACACTCCTGAATGATTATTTGTTTGATAAAACACAAAAGGACAGATTCTTGGCTGGGTAGATTCTATTTTGTTCACTCTTCATGTAAGAGAGTCTTTCAGCCCAATGATAGGTCATGGGATTGTACAAATTGGCATTTGCAGATATCAAAAGGATGCCTGCCACTGAGAGAGACGGTGGGGTTTACTGTCAGTTGCTGGCTGTCATCGGCCTTTCTGATCCTGTTTCCATGGAAATTGACATTAGCTAGGTGAGGGGAGAGGGAAGTTATGGGTTGCGTTCTTATTTCATTACTTCAAATAAGAAGTTTGAACCTTTTACCTTCTTTGCACCCGTCTGAACCTGGTTTCCCTGGTAACGGAATCAGGGATGCCACCCCTCAATTGCTGACAGCAGGAACTCTTCCTCTGCTGATCTCAGAAGACAGCACTGAAGGGGCGAGTCAGCGAGTCCTGGGATTAGCTGAAAGGGCTCGAGGAAGAAATTGGAAGTGACCTAAAACTTCCTAAGGTTTTTTACAAAATGCAAGTTTTTAATTCAATATCTAGTCATTCAAGTACAACAAATATACAGGCGGTGATGGTCTGCCACAGGCCTTAAGAACTGCCATCCTTCAACTACCTAATGTCACTGGTCTGCACAGCTCCTCTGCCCGAGGCTCAGACCACCTACTTATGCATTTTCTTACACATCACACTTACTTTTCTTAGAGGGTTAAGACAGAAAGGAACATTCCAGATGAGGGTTCGTTGGGTCATTCCCCACCCCACCCCGCCCTGGCCGGAGAGCAATGTTCTCTCATCATGAGTAATTTGCTTTCCAAGGGACTCTAGATGTTTTTAAAAGGATTTTCATTGCAGAGAAAATAGTGCGTGGAGAATGTGGTGGCACTAAAATGGCTGTCTGCTTAAAAAAATAATAATATACAAGAAACCATAGGGGGAAAAAACAGTGGCCATTAAACGGAACTATTAAGAATGGCTGTGCTTTACATTCCAAATGCGAAGTTATGTATCGGGGCTATTACAGTCTCAGAGCGCTGTGTGCTGGATTCAGTAGAATGGCCATGTAAATTGAAAAGCAAACTAATGTCTCTTCAAGCTCTGGAAATCACAGAAGGAATTTGCTCCCAAGTGGAAAACGCTAGGCGATCAACCAATGAATCACTCACCCAAAGAACAAGAGCTTTGTCTTTCTCATCAACTGTCCTTTATGCAGAAGCAGGATACGGGTCACTTCATACAATATCAGAAAGAAAACCAGAAGGGCATGGGTTTCGGCCCCACGGACCTCACTTGAGGTCTGATGCTTTGTATTACAGAAAAGGAATCAGTGTATGCCTTTCTTTAATTTTGCCATTTAAACATCCCCAAGAAATAAAATACCCAAAATGCTTGCTGAAAATAAAACTCTTGACGGAGATGCTGGTGTTTTGGGTAGAGGTAAGAGATTTCACTTTCATGCAAACAAGAAAGCCAGCTGCAGAAATGAAAAACAGACTTATGATGCATTCACACCCTATGCCCTAGCAATCCCATTCTTGAGATTATTCCAAGGAAATAGTTCAAAACAAGAAAATAGTTCTGTACTTGAAGATTCTTAATGCAGTGTTGGTTATCAGAGTTAAAATGTGGTTATTTTAACTACGCAACATAGCAGTAGTCTGACAAATGGCGGTGTATCACTTGATGGAGCCAATAAAAAGAACTAAAGACAGCGCAGAAATATGGGGGAAAGGACGACGTCTGATAGCTTAAAGTGAAGAGCAGAATACAAAATGAGATGAGTACTACGCTTACATACGAATGCATGTACAAACAGGGAAACATATCAAAAAATTAGAAATACATCAAACACAGAAATATTAAGATGAAGAAATCTGGTGCTTTTGTTTTTGTTTTTCCTTCTTTTACACTTTGTAACATCTTCCTTCAGTGATGTGTAATTTCATTTTCGGACCCTTCCTGCCTCATTTGTGCAAGTGGCTTTGCTTGACTGTCACTTAACTGCATCAGTTTCGTAGCAAAAATCTGGGTCATTAAGCCAGTTACTTCTCTAACTAGACATAGAGTGAAGAAAATAAACAGTAGCACGCCCTGCTCTCAGCAAGGGCAATGGTCACATGCATCAAAAAATGTTGACACCTGACAATGGACAGGTGAAAACGGTACAAGCCGCACAGCTCAAGGCTTTTGAGTAAAATGCATAGCACTGTCTTCAAAATAGCAACAGATATATGCCACTCAAACTATCAGGGGTATTGAAACACACATTTTCCTCCTGGAGAGAGTAGTCTGAATGATCAGTGCTCTAAGAAATGAAGGGCACCCTTCCCAACATAACCTATTAAGTTAAAATCCATTTACCGACACTGCTAGTATCTTCTTCCAGAGCTGAGAGATGCTGTGCACAGAGTAGGCAAAGCCCAGTCGTCCTCGGATGGTGTCAGGACCGAAACATGTCTGTGGCACCCCTACAATCTGGGCGTGCTGCAAAGAGAGTCCAAGTCTTTTTAGAAATTGCCTTTTTGGATGGTGACATTTCAGTTTGGCTATTTCTAGGTAAAGATGACAATTTGGAGGGTCCTGGACGCAGAAGCCTGACCTTTCACGATCCACAGGTGCGCGTGAACAGGCTAGGCTGGAGCTGCTGACAGTGCCAGTTCCCGATGTATATGCTCTGCTTCAAGTCCACCCTGGGACCACCCCTCACTGCCCCAGGCATTCACGGGTAACAGTGGGCAGCCCCACTGGCCTCAAAGGGGCAACTTCTCAAAGAAAAGAGTGACCAGCACCATGTTAAATTTTCAAAACTGTTGAAGTTTCAAAAAAATTTATATATGTTCTTAAAATGTTTTAAAATCGTCATATTTAATTGTTGAATTCTAAAAAAAGAATGGTATCTCATTTAATCCCTCTAACAGCCCTATGAGGTAGGCATTTTTATTCCAAATTTCCCCCTGAAGAGAGATGCTGAGGGGAGAAGGAGCTTGAACTCAAGGCCACGAACAAATGGTAACTCTCACCCCGGGGCCTCTCACCCCACAGGAGTCGATTCCAAACACAGCATTCTTGTAACACACCACACTGCCCGTGGCATTCTCACTACACTCGGGATATTGCTCATGCAAATACAGAAGAACCTCTTATTTTAAACACAAAAATGGTATGTCTGGGTTATGTAGTTCCTTACTTTTAACTCATTACTAAGGTTTACCATCATTGGGGTTTCTAAATTACTTGTTGAGGTAAACAAAGCGGAATGATGGAAAACAACACAATTCCTGAGAACTATAAATCTTTAATATTAAAAATAAAACTCAAGTTGACACAACAAACACTCATCTTGAAAAAATGAGACATACCATTTGAGTGTCTAAAAGAAGGTGTCCAGGGCCTGTGAAAGGTTTTCTAGGAATCGTTAACAGGGCAGAAGCCTTGAATATGGAGAAAAGATGATCAGTGAGCTGACCTCTCCAGGATCCTTTTAAAGAATGGATCTAAGTTAGAGTAAAATTGAATGAGAAGATATCCTTTATTGCCTGTCATTAGCAGACGGTTTTTAGAGTACAAACAATGCGATCAGTCCAGGACGTACTAGTGCTGCAGTGCTCGGCTGGGGCTGGTATGGGTGGACCTAGCATCTCCGGAAAGCAATTTGGCAATGCCTAATAATCAAAGGTCTGAAATAACATTCTATCTTTTGATGCAGTCATTCCATTTCTTGGGATTAATTCTAAGGAACAGAAATAAGGAGAGAACATATAAATATTTTCTTTACAAGAATTATAATATCTCAATGTTTGAAATAGCCTATATTCCTAACAAATGAGAAATGGGAAAAGTATAGTAAGCCCAACATTGTAAGTTTTTGTGAATAAATTTTAATAATAAAAATAGCCCTGGGTGGTGTGGCTCAGTAGACTGAGCACTGAACTGTGAGGCAAAAGGTCACCGGTTCAGTTCCCAGTCAGGACACATGCCTGGGTTGTGGGCCAGGTCCCCAGTAGGGATGGTGTGAGTGGCAACCACACATTGATGTTTCCCTCCCTCTCTCTCTTACCCTCTCTCTAAAAACAAGTAAATAATATCTTAAAAACAAAAAGAAAAATAAAGTCAACTCAATAGCAGCAAAACATAAAAATAAAAAATAAATAAAAAGCCAAATAATCCAATTTAAAAATTGGCAAGGGACCTGAATACACATTTTTCCAAAGGAGACAAATAAATGGCAAATGGATACATGAGAAGGTGCTCAACATCACTAATCAAAATCTCAAGGAAATGCCACCTCAATACCTTAGAATAATATCTATTACCACGAAGACACGAGATAAATACTGGCGAGGATGTGAAGAAAAGGAAACCCTCATCCACTGCTGGTGGGGATATAAATTGCTGCAGCCACTATGGAAACACTATGAAGGGTTCTCAAGGAATTAAAAAGAGAACTACCGTATGACCCAGCAGTACCACTTCTGGGTTTAAGGAAACAAAATCATTATCTCCAAGAACTCTCTGCACTTCCACACTCATTTGAGCATTATTCACAATAGTCAAGGTATGGAAACAACCTGTGTCCCTGGACAGACACATAGGTAAAGAATGTGCCTCACATACACACACAGGAATATTATTCAGCCTTTAAAAAGGAAATCCTGCTTTTTGGGACAACGTGGAAAACTTAGAGGGCAGTATGCTAAGTGATAAAGCCAGACAGGGAAAGACTACCACAGGGTATCACTTGTAAGTGGATTAAAAAAAAAAAAGTTGAATTCAGAAACAGAGTAGAATGGGGATCACCAGGGCTAGGGGTAGGGGAGACAGGGAGACACTGGAAGAAGGTACAACCTTAGTTGAGCAAGATCTGAGTCTAATACTGCAAATCTCAGTTGTTTAACTGAAATTTGTTGAAAGTAGAACTTGTGTGGTCATCAAAAAGGTATAAATGTGAGATGACACTTTATTTCTGTGGAGGAAATCCTTTCACAGGGTAATGTATTGACGTTATCAAATCATCATGTTGTATGTACTTTTTAAAATTTATTTATTTTTAGAGGAGGAGGGAGGGAGGGAAACATCAATGTGTGTTGCCTTTTGTGCCCCCTACTGGGGATGTGGCCTGCAACCCAAGCACGTGCCCTGACTGGGAATTGAACCAGCAACACTTCGGTTTGCAGGGCGACACTCAATCCACTGAGCCACACAAGCCAGGGCTATCTATATTCACTTTAAATAGTTTAGGATTGTGTGTGTCAACTATAACTCAAGCTAATATATAAAAAGAAGAAAAAGAGAGTGAGAAGCAGGTTCTAAACCCATGCAGACGAGGTAGAAGAGTAGAATTAAGACGATGAGCTTTGGAGCATGACCACCCGGGTTAAATAGGACTCCACCAACAGGCAGCTGTGTCGTCTCGGGCTGGTTACTGAATCTCTGTGTGCTTCACTTTCTCATCTGTGAAATGAGTACGAAACCAGTAATGGCCTCATTGGGCTCTTGTGAAGATTGAGTAGGATAACAGAGTTCAACTGTCCTTGGCACATGGTCACACTCAACAAATGCTCATTATTATTAATCATCTGTGTTATACTTGACATAATCGGCAGAAACTACATATTTTTCCTAGATGGTACAATTGTGGGTTTTTATTTTCTTCTTCGTACCTTGCCCTATTTCCCTGAGAATTAAGAGGTATGTGAGACTTTCATGGAATAAAAGAGTCATTTTATGGAATATAAAAAAAAAAAAATCAACAGAGAACATCTGGAAGCCCTTGGCGGAGGGCCTGGCACACAACAGCTCTTCCAGCCAGTTGCTGGAATGGCACCGCTGGTTGTCCTATCTGGCTAATGCAGAATTAGTCACTCACACCCAAGACGGCTGAGAGCTGCCTGCCCTTAGTGATGGCTTCCTCAGGGCAGTGCCTCACCCACATCCTGCCATTGCTGTGAGCGGGTTCTTCCCCAGTCCCCACCACTGGGATAATTCCACCTTAGTCACCCGCCAGCGGCCACCTTGGCACGTGCCGAGTGAGATCACATCCTGCATAAATGCTGGCTGATAGAATCTTATATGACAATGTCAATAAAAAACATTCTATAAAAGTCAGCAGCTTATTGTTCTATACACAGTAAGTATTCCAATTTTTCAAAGGACTATTTCTAACTTTTAAGTATGCACCATCACTCCAACTAAACACTGTTTATTCTCAAGTCTTCCACCACATTAGGGCATCACTGTAGGTTTCCCAAGCTGTAGAAGACACATAACTCACACCAAATTATGGCGAAGTTAAAAAGCATTTTTTTAAAAACTCAAGTTTTGTTTTAGACCTAATATTCAGCTTCAAAAGTTGGTTTTGGGTACAAGAACCATATGATTTCATTCATATGGGGGATGTAAAACAAAAAGCAACAAACAGACAAAACAAACTCACAGACACAGACGACAGAATGGCGGTTACTGGGAGTGAGGGTGGAGGGTGAAGAGGGTAAAGGGGTCAAGGGCATGGTGCCAGGAGACTAGACTTGGGGCGATAAGCAAACAAGGCAATAAATGGATGACATATGATACAACTGTACACCCGAAATTTACATAATGTTAACCAATGTTACCTCCCAAAATTTAATTTAAAAGAGGTTCTGGAAACAAGAGAGTAATACAAGAACAGGAACTTCAAAACAGTATGCCTTGTATTTTACTGTCATTTTACTTTTAATCCTCAGCCCCAAAGCGTAAACCACGGCAGGGTTCCAGTCTGAAGAGAATACGAAGACACTCAAATACCTTCTGATGACACCAAGCTCTACTGTCAGGATCACTGCCCCAGGGGGTCAGCAGTTCGCACTGACGCCCTGACCGGGAGCCTCAGGACCACCTGGGAACTGGGTTGAGAAATGCAAATTGGCTCCCACCCTGACCTACCGAAACAAGACAGAGACTGGGACCTAGATTTCTGACTTTTAACTAGTGTTCCTGGTGATCTCGATGTGGATGAAAAGTTTGAGAAAAACTCCTCTGGAAACATGAACCCAATTAAAATCACTGAACTGTTTAAGTGTTAGAAGTCTGGGGAGTACGTTCCCCTGGGCAGAAAATGACCCTTAAATCCATGCTTCGTCGTGCTCAGGGGAGCCTGAAACTGTGGTGATCTGCCGATCTCATTGCCGAGTGAAGAGTGAAGAGAAGACGTCCTTGAGGAGCGAACAACCCATGAACCTGTAGCAGAGGGGCGGGTTGGAAATGTCATCACGCAAGCGCCAGCTGACGACGGAGGCAGCAGTCTCCTGATGGAATTAAACAGTGTGCTGAAATTAGGAATTTGGTCCCTAGGTCTGATCTGTTAGAAAACTTCTGGGAAAGTCACAACTCGGTACGCCTTCAGCAAAAGTGTAATTTTTAAAATCCCTGTTATTAACACTCCACAGCTTTGAAACCAGCTGCTACCTGCCAGTGGCGAAAGCCTGAAATAATTAACCCATCAGAAGTCCCACCTCTCAGACATTGTGAGGATTATTATAATTTGACAAACACTTCCCTATCACCTCTGGTAAATAAAAGGAACTTAATAAATGTGAACGGTCATACTGATGAAATATTTTGTCATTTTTATAAGAGATAGAAACAGTTATGAAAAAGGCATTATAGAAGCATACCATACCAGAAGAAAACTTCAATTTTTACCCAATGAACTTCAATTCCATGGAAGAGCTACATGGCAGAAATCTACATTCAAGGTGTAAGTCAAGACTGAGTGATCAAAAAAATTAAACAGATATAAATCTACTACGAGGAATGGAGAAAACAATTATTTGCATCAATTAAGTTATAAATTAGCAGGCACAAACCTGTCTACACTTGTAATATTGCACCAGACTAGGAAGTGTGTGAGTTGTAAATGTTTCAAATGAAGTAGAGAGGAACTTGGGCTAGCTAGGAAAAGTCACAACCCACTCTGAGATTTGAAAGAACACAGGCAGGATGCATGGTAAACCTGAACTTGGTTCCACCTCGGACGAGGCCATGGGGACAGTTCCCAAGAGCCCTGGTTACTTAGTTAAGGATAATGACAATCACCTCACATTTTCATATGCAAAACTGCCTACCATGGCTCTTGGCCAACACTGGTGATGTCTAGTTGCATCTGAATTTATTGAACCCTAATTTGTAATCCATATTCAAGGCAAGAGGTATACAAACATTTTGCTTACCTGGGTTTCAACGATCATGATTTCCACCTCTCGGAGGAGAGTGCTAATTCAGTTACTCTCTAAGTTCACAGCTTAAAAAAGCAATCTCCCATTCATACCCCTCCATTCATAATCCTGCTTCACATACCCACTTCTGACCCCCAAGGCCCCAAAAGGCAGGCACTGTAATTTCATCACTCTCATTTTATGAGTGGCAATTCTCCAAGATTCCAAACCCCCTGAGCTGAGGGACTAGCTCTGGAATGCCTCTTCCAGGACCAAACTAGTGTCTCATCCAAAAGCAAATGGAAGTGGTTTCATCAGGCTCAATATAATTCTTCAGTTGATTAGGAAGGTCTAGCCCTAGACCTCAGAAAATCCCATTACAGAAGGAGTATCAGAAGCTTGAGAACCTATAAAGCATGAAGGGAGAAAATACACAACAAAAAATGGGACTATTTCTTTAACTTAGAATTCTTTCAAATATGTCCACCCTCTTCACAGACACATGGCCGTCCAGCTAGAGACCACATTTTCCCACCTGGGAAGTGACTAAGCCCCTGCTATTCACTGGGAAGGAGAGAGCTGAACAAATTCCCAGTCACCTGAGTGAAAGCACATCCCTTCCTCTCTTTCCCCAACACTGGCTGGACGGGACTGGGGACAACGAAGCCATCGTGGAAGCACGGAACTACGCCGCTGGCCTGGGTCTCTGGGTTTCTCGTGGGAGAGACACAGACCCTTCGTGGTCTCTAAGCTGCTGCACAGTTGGGTCTCTGTTCCAGTAACCTAACCTCTACCCTGTTATCACAGAAAAAAGGGAAGCCAGGGAAGGAGAATAGAAAAGGTAAACATTATGTTAATAAGCCATCAGGGTCTGTAGTACAGAAACCTGCTTCATTACACAAGGAAAGGATGAGAGAAATCAGCTTTAGTAATGAGGGCCTTGCCATTCGCTTAATGAGAAGAGAAAATATTTAACAAATTCTGTACACAAACAAGCATGACTTTGGCAAAAAGCAAAACAAAATAATGTTGTTAAATGTATAGAAATAAGGTCTGGATAACCAATGAGAAAATATTAAGACAAACTACGAACAGCTCACTGGATCATAAGAAAATTAAAAAACCCTTAGATACTATTTTTAAACAGCCAGGAGACTTGGCTTAAAATTATTACTCATTATCTTTGAAACTATAACAGTAAACAATAGGTATATAAAGAATGAGCCTTGTAGTCTTTAGGAGGAAACACGCATGGCAACTTATTAAAAGCCCAGGGTTAGATTTCATCTAATCAGATTGTAAAAGCCTGTCCACGAAGACCAGGCCAGATGAATGACGGAGAGGGCGGCTGGAGCTCCAGGGGAAGCCCTAACGAGGAGAATGAGGCTAAGTGCTGGGTGTGGCGGGCGTAAGTACAGTAAATTAATATAATAGATTAAATAAGTACTAATGAAGACAAAACCAGCTGACAGACCATCTTTCTTTTTACAGGTTAATAAACTCTACAGCTTTGTGAACATCATCCGTCTCCTCACTAAACCCAAGTTACCTCCAGTTCCTGGAACGGGAAGCTTGTGAAAGACAGTGCAGATTTGAGAAGGCTAAGCCTCTTCTGTCTCCCAATGGATCACCAAGAGAAAGCAGAGCTTAACTCTGAGACCTCGAATTACAAGTGTGCCCTAACAAAAGAATGCACTTGGACCAAGTTATTTTAGCTTTCCAAATAAAACTGTTATTAATATACCTTCAATTTACCCACAATTCCTAGTCTTGAGCATCCAGTAACTCGCAAGTGTTGATTAGGTTCTAGTGCAGCGGCAGCCTGTGACCAAACATACTTACAAAATCAGAAGCGCATTTTAAAACCCTCTACAAATGTTTGGGCTTTGCTTATAAAACCCACATCAATGATCACAAAGTGTAGAGAAAAACAAAAAAAAAAGAATGAAAAGGAAAACCACTTATTGGTACTAAAGCCTTTACTGTAATAAACCAAATATATTTACAATTTATACAAATGTTTAACCTTCAACAAAAATACAAAAAAACATTTCACAAGATGCAAAACCAGGAAACAAGTTCATTGGAGACACCACTGCGCTACCAAGGGCGGAACGTGAGGGGAGCTGCAAGGAACAGGAAGGTACTGCAGGCGGATCACACAGAAAGAACAGGCCGGCTCTGCCTGGGTCGGCGGGCTCTGCTCCTCAAGCCCACAGCCCTTGGCCCCTCTGTCCACCTCGCTCGGTGCTCCATTTGGTCTAGGCAGATAGGTGACCTTCTGTTGATGGGCTCATCACCTCCTCTTTGTAGACTCAAAGTAGTTTTGTGTCAAGGTTTAAAAACAGGTTTTCTTGGTTTTAAAGTTACGACTTCTATTTCTACAAATTCAAAACATTTTGGCCCAATTCAACTATAAACATTAAAACACATAATGTTTTCAGTAGATGACTTCATAGACTGTAGCCTTCTTGTCCCCTGAGCCAGTGACTATGTACTTATCATCCACAGAGATGTCGCAGCTGAGCACAGATGAGGACTCTTTGGACTGGAAGAGAAAAAAGTTGGGGGCACATTTAATGTGGGACAGATTACTCAGTGGCCCCGCTCCCTCCAGGGTACCTTCACTCTGGCATCGCTACAACACCGAGGTCCAACATGTCGTTCTCAGCAGGGAACGCTGACTTACCTGGAATATGCTAGCTCCGTAGGGGGTCCGCCAAGCGTTGAGGAGGTTATCTTTTCCAGTACTCACAAACCATTTACCTAGAATTATCCAAGGAAGATGTAGTTTAACAAGATTAAACCCCTACTATACTTTTAACTACGTGGACCTAATCAAACTTAGAGCCATTTTCAATCATGAACTATCTTGTCCAAGGGATGGGCTATGACACAAGTAGAGAAAGCAAGTTTTAAATCCAGGTTCTGCTGTGAACCACCTGCAACCCTGGGTTTAATCAAAGCAGCAACATGGACCATGTCAGCCCTCTTAGCCACAACAGGTAGCATCACACCCTAGCACACAGTGGGTCTTCAAACAGTGCATCATGAAATTGTCCTCCTTGTTAGCCTCCCCATCACAAAATGGGACTAGGAAAAATTAAATGACAAAACTAAGTAAAATGCCAGACACGATAATATGGCACATAGAGTGTGGTCAGTAAGCAATAGCTACTCATCCAGCCAGCACCAGCCCTGTGAACATTTGATTGCATGTGAATTTCTTCCCTCTTTAGCCTCATGGCAGCACGATACTCGGGTGCAGCGAAAGAGTCCACTCTCTGACTGTGGGCTCCTCATGCTGGCCAGTCCCTAAGGACTTCCTCTGCTCCTGCCCCAGTCTTCAATAAAGCCCCACCCCCACCCCAGATTCCCCCCAATAAAAACAAATGCGTCAAAACTTTGTATGAGGCAATTTCACCACCTGCTGACTTTTCTCAAATTAGGAAAACAGACCAAAACAGACATCACTGTGCTCTGAGGGACATATTAAGACAAGAGAATTATTGCATCCAGCTGCTCAGAGCACATTTTTTCCAGATACGATCTCTACTATACTTTTTTAGATGTCTTTCCCATTTAGGCCATCGGTGTCCTCGGGTTTCCTTTCAGCTGAACTCACCACAATAAGCAAATTTGAGGGACAGCACGCAGCTCTCGTGCAGATGCAGCTGGTACTTGTCGGGCTTGTTCACGTGGAGAACTTCCACGTTGCTGCTCTCCATGCCCACAGCTAGCCACTCCCCGGTTGGGCAGTACCCAAGGGAGAATATCTACAAGAAGCAAAAAGGCTCACTAATGACTGCCTAGTCAACTTAGGAAGGAAAATGGCAACAAGAAAGGGGGCGGGGGGGAAGGCGGGGAAACAGCAAGAACAGAAGTTTGGAACCAGCAAACTCCAGACTGAGGTCAAGTCCACAGGACAAGCGACCCAACCCAGGTGAGCCAAGTGTTAAAAATCGTAATGAGACAACCAGAAAAATTGGAACACACGCATGTGATGACATTAAGAAGTTATTCTTAATATAATGGTATTCATGTGCTTTGTTTTAAAGGGATCCTTGTCGTTTACAGATACTGAGAGACTTACGGCTGAAATGACAGAATGTCTGGGGTCTGCCACAAAATGATCCCGTGTGTGGGGGTGGAATGACAGACGAGACCAGACCGGTTGTGTATCACTGTTAAAGCTGGGTGACGGGCAGGTGGGGCTTACTGCACGACCTCCTGTGCTTTTGTATGTGCCTGAACATTCTCTGTACTCCTCCCATATGCATGTGAGAATTTCCGTAGGAAGTTTTATTTCTAAAAAAGGCAGACCAAAAACAGTATTCTACTCATACTGGGGAAAGGGTTAAAACAGAGAAAACTGTAAGAAACTCAAAATTTTAACAGGGACACAAAATTTAGTAGTGTGTTGTTTTCCATTTTGTTCTATTTTTTCTGAGTGGAATTATTTCCATTACAAACAAATAAGTAAACAAGGAGTGATGAAAAGGATAATTCTGTCATCAGAAAGCATTTAAAAATGGCAGGTTTTCCCAAAACAGGTCTAGATTCTTCATCTAAATAATCTTCACAATCCACAAAGTTGAGATTTTTATATCATTTCAAAACTCCATAAATGTAGTCAGCCATGAGTCCATTTGCTAAAGGATGAGTAATAAAATGGGCATCCACTGAGATGCTGCTGCATTTTTTTATGCTCCCTGATGCAAGAAAAATGAATTAACTTTCAGAGCTGTTGTGATTTTTCTCTACTCCTTGTGTTATGCCTGCATGTTTCTCGAGCTCTGTTTATAAGTGAGTCCAATACTCATTGCTCACCCCCACCTCAGATGGGGAGAATGCGCAAAAAAGACCCAGCGCTGCTGAAGGAAAACGACACAGTCCTGACTGCAGCGACTCCTTAAACGAACTCATACATGAATATGAGCTTAACATGGCTTAACCTACAGGAGTTGAGACACCACTTGGAGGGTTTCAGGGATTTTCTGTTTGTCTGCTTGGGGTTTAAAAAAACATTCAGTATCTCAAATTTAAGCCCAGTTTGTTTGTATAGCTGCCACTACTGTGGGGGTGTGCAGGGAAGGACAGGACACCACGCACACACGCACGCACACACCACACCCCCCGCACAGACGCCGGGTGGGAGGAAGCCAGGCACCTGCGACGTGAAGTCGTGCTGCTGCAGCTGCCGCCCTTCACGCAGGTCCCAGGATCGGACCGTGTTGTCCAAGCCGCCCGTCCAGAGCTTGGTGCCATCATTAGAAATGTCAATACAGCTGGCCCCGTCTGTGTGGCCCTGGAATTGCCTGATAAAACAAACCAGATTGAATAATGATTTCCTGCCAGAGCTCAAGGTAAACACTGTTGTGTTGTTAGTTTTGGACTCGGGGTGTGTGTGTCAGTGTCTGCTGATGTGCAAGATCAAACTAACCTTTCCCCGAGGAGGAAAAGAGCGCACCTGCATTTTCTCTTTTTCTTTTTTCACGATCCAAGTGCTAGAGAAATGGAATGCCATTTCAGGTCACTACACAGGAGTTAAATACGCTCCTATAGCTGGCCTTACAAACCCATCTGGAAGGTAAAATTTCTCCCAGATTTGGAAAAGTGTTTAAGTTAGAGGGGGGGAAAAAAAGAGACAAACGCACAAAATCCTAACCGTATACCTTAAAGAAAAACAGAGGCCCAGCCCTTAATCCTACAGGCCTGTATCGCCACATTACAAACTCAGGGTCGAGGAGCACTCAGGTTTCCACGAGTGCGTCAGCACGACCGTGGCCTTCGTGGCAACAGCATGAGCTCGTGTAGGCGCTCCACCTTGCTGTCTGGGTTAGAAGGAGCCTTGCATTCGAAAACCTGGACCCCCAGAGACAATAGGTCATGCCCACCTTCTGACTCAGAGGTGCTGAGCACAGACAAAGCTAACTGCTGAGGCCAACCCACGGCACCTCCACAAGACCCTGCCTCAAATCCCAACACAAGCCTGTTCTCTTAAAGGGAAACCTTAAGCTTCAGTCACAAAACACCACCAAAAACAATCAATCAAATACAATCTTATGAGCACCGGTTTTCTGCCAGGCAAAAGAGGGTCTTGCTGAGGAAGGGGATCAGCGTAAGCCTCTGCAGGCTGGCAGTCTAGGGGTCCTGGACCTGGTTCTGCATGCCAAGAGGGAGCTGGTAGGAGAGTAACCAGAACAGGCGAGAGACTCGATCACCACGATAACAGGCAGGGCCCATTGGAGAGCTGCTCGGGAATTTCAACACCAAGAGGAAAGTTTTAATGCCTGTCCTTCGGTCACCTTGTTATTCCCACAGATCTCTACCACACTTTTAAGCTGAGCTCGGAATTTAGTGAGTGTGTAAGAGAAGAAAAAAACACCACTGTTGTCCTCTCTTTAAAAATCTCTCCTCTGCAAGCTATTCTGAACTTCCGTCTTAGTCCTCTCCCCACACACCCCAGTTCTTCCAAACTCTGTCACCAGGCAGGTGCACCCCAACCACCTGTGTTCTAGCCCTCCCCACGGCTCACACAGGTGGAGAGCAGACCCTGTTCCAGCTGCTGGAAGTGCTGCTTTCCTTTCCTCCAACATTCTTGACACCCAGCAACCACCTCTCCATTTTTACCCTCTGACCTCTTTTTACTTCTAGAACGTGAAGTACTTTCACTCCTTGACTATAAATGTCTTTGCCGACTTAGAGCGATCCATGGGTATTCCTCCATCCCCCTGCCCAGACATCTCTGGTCTACTCTCAGGCTCCTACAAGGCAGACCTGAGGACGGTTCGGAATGTGCTGAGTCTCAGCAGATACAAAGATACCAGACAGACTCTATACTGCCCTGTCACACAGAGTAGCTCCTATCCAAGTGTGGCCAGTCCAAATTAAGGAAGAAATTTATAAGACACCCCACATTATATACGACAGGGATGCACTTACAGGGAGCTGGCCCAGAGCAGGAGTTCAGAACACAGATACAAAATGCCTGGACCCTGATCCCAGCTCCAACACACCCAACCCCGGCAGGTAAATGGAACCCTTCTGAACCTCAGGCTCCTCATCTGTAAAACCAGAGTAACAACAAGGCAGACATCATGAGGATTAAAAGTTGAAAAGCACTGAGAACTGGTATATTGAAAGTGCTATTTCCAAAGTTATAAAGAATGGAAAAAAATCATGAACACTTGCTAGGTTAAAAGTTTGAAGTAGGTGTCTGCTTCAGCTCCATTAAGTGATCCGTTTTGCTCAATCTGAGCTGCCCAGTGAGTGGCAAGAGAAAAACAACCACCACGCTGTCACGTACACACAGGAACAGAGCCTGGCTCAGAGACACTGACTGAAGGGACAGCGAGCTGCTGTGACGGCATCCACAGTCTGCCTGCCCCTTCCTCTGGCACACGGGCCCAAAAGCGTTAGGAGGAGGCCTGCTAAACAATCCGCGAGACTGAAGTCACACTGTAAAGAGTGTTTCTGAGTGACACTGGGAAACCAAAGGGCGAAAGACATTCTAGTTCTGCCTCAGATGTTTCCTTAGTGCTTACATTTTCAAAACCTCTTCTGTAACATCACAGAATTGTGTCGAGGGAGCGAACTGCTGGAGCCAAGGAGAGACAGAAAAGTGGCAGAATGCAGCTCTCCCCACGGTTACTGGGGCAGGCCCCGGGAAGCCGGGCTCACTCCTGGGTGAATGGCCCGAGTTAGTTACTGAGAAACACGAATATTTGAAAACCATTGTGTGTGAAATTCGTGGAACCTTCTCTTCTAATGTTCTTTTTCTTGATTTTGTTATCCTTCATTAGTTGACTCCTGTTTGCACAAACAAGGTTCTAGCCAAAGCCAAAAATATCTAGCACTGGGGACCCTTCCTACTATTATGTGATAGATAATGTGCTGCCACTTGGCAAAAGCCAGGAATATTTCTGAAACATGTCTAGCATCTATCTGTGCCTGAAGAATGATCATGGGAACCCAAGAGAGTTAAATATAAGGTCTGGGGGACACTGAGCACTCAATCAACATGGTGAGCGCCTCAAGGGAAGTGGCACAACTCTGTCTTTGCACTCCCAACACAGCTCCAAGCCCGGCATACAAGGAGGGTCTTAATGTGTGGGCTGAGTGTCTGGGGCAGCTGGAGAAGCAGGGATGACAGGAGGCCTTCTGACCCCCCACCACAGAAAACCACCTGTGCTCACCTCACCAGCGTCTGGTTGTGCAGGTCCCACACCGCGATGTTGCCGTCGCTGCAGCAGGAGAAGCAGACCTTGGAGTCGGGGCTGATGGCCAGGGCGTAGCAGGCTGGGGCCGAGGACGTCAGCTCTGCCTTGATGCGCGGGGTCGGAGCGGCCAGGTCCCAAATGGACAGAGTGCTGGCTTCCCCTCCCACTATCAGAGTGCAGCCATCAGGGAGCAATTTGCAGGAACGGATGTAGTTATCTCTATTCTGTGAAATGAACATAATTCAATTGCTGTAATGCATTACACCAAGCAGTAACAATGCCATGTCCTCTAACTGCTGCTATCTTGGTTTTTGATTTGAAAAAGCGGTATTTCACAGACGCTAACAAGCAAGAGTTCTGTAGTAAAAATCAGGATCTGAATGCAGCTGTCTCTTTTGAAATAGTAAACAAGATGAACTCATAGGATCGCACACTGAGATACCACTGTACCTCCTGTCCAGTTCTCCCTGAGTAGACAGGACGAAAGTACTGGCAGATGTAAGTTAGGTGTATACACGTACTTCTTCTTTGAAGAAACCACTTTTCAAAGCTAGTTTATATATCTCTGATCTCATCATTCTCCCCTACTTACTATATGGAGCTGTAGAACCCCTGCCTATGTTGTTTTGGTTTTCAATACTCTTAACTGTACCTAATGCTGGCACAGGGTCTCTCTTCATTAGTCAGATGGATCCTTGTCTAAGAATTTCACAGAGCTGCTTCCTCTGTAATACGGCTTCTGTCATTATTTATGTTTCTCAATCCAAAAGCCAAATAAACTGATAAAAGAGGGCATTTCTCCCTCTTTTAACACATCAACACATCTTAAAAAAAGAGGTGGGACCTAAAGTGACCACCTCCCCCCACACCAAGAGAAGTAATTGCTATCCTTCAACCCAAATAGATGTAGCTGAAATTTTTTACTATGCTTTAACCACATCCCATCACTCAATAATTAGAGAAACTTTAAGCACGTAATTTTTTTTAAAAGGGTGATAAATGTTACAAAAGAATACTACTGCAGAATTGTGGGCTGCGTGTAAGTATGTTTAAGGCATAAATGGAACTAATTTTAAGTTATTTTATAAAAAAAAAAATAAGCCCTGGCTGGTGTAGCTCAGTAGATTAAGCGCGGGCTGCAAACCAAAGTGTTGTAGGTTCCATTCCCAGTCAGGGCACATGCCTGGGTTACAGGCCACGGCCCCCAGCAACCGCACATTGATGTTTCTCTCTCTCTCTCTCCCCCTCCCTTCCCTCTCTAAAAATAAATAAATAAAATCTTAAATATATATATATATATAATGCCAACCACATTGAAAAAAATAAGCCAATAATTATACCCCCAAAAGTCTCAAAAATACTGCCCTTCTTTTTGGAAGCACTCCCTTTAGAATCCAGGTAGGCAGTGAGTACACTGCTCCATCTGCAACTCCCACACGCAGGCGGACACCAACCCCGGGTAGGGTGGCCCTTCATCTGCCTCAGAACAACGGCATGCGGTCTATAAATCCTGGGGTTGGATTTAGAGACCGAAACGTGTCCCTATGTGTTCCATGACCCTCAGAAATGCACAGCGGTATTCTCGTCCTCCGGTAGGTGGACTGGGTACCTTGGGAAAGCATTCTCACCATCTCTGTTTTGCTGATGGCTGCCCCGATTTCCAGCAGTGGGATCTATTAACCCTTTCCTGAAGTTAAGGTAATAAAACATAGCCAGCTCCCCTAGGCCTCTCTGAAAACACAGACCCTGTTCAGAATGGTTTTAATGCCATGTTATCAAATGTTTACTATTCAATATTTATCCGAAGGCTGCAGGGAAATTAAAAGTTGAGTGGATTGCTGGGCTCAGAGTCCAGGGCTAGCTGAGCTTTCATCCATTAAATGGGAAACCCTCTTTTGAATACACATTCAAACAACGAGAGCTTCTGTAAACGACTCTAAAGTATTTTTTTTTTTTTTAAAGAAATCCATCAGGGGATTTAACCACAGAAAGAGCAACAAATGAAACCTTCACATTTAAGGGAGAGGGTGGGGGAGCTAAATAGCTAACACAGGAAACAGAACGGGCTTCTATTTCCTCATAATGGGAATAAAACCCAGGCCCGGACAGCTATTTCCTTATTGAGTCTCCAGGGAGAAATTACCCTTGTGCACCAGTTCCTGCTCACTCACCAGACAGTCGAGCTGAGAGACAGGGCTCTTATTGCCGGGGTGGCTGATGTCCCAGACCTTGACGCAGCCCTTCCCACCCGTGTACACGTGTCTTGTGGGGTTGCTGATGGTCACCGCGCACACCACCTCCCCGTGGTTCAGGGTGTTGATCTGGCGAGCGTGTCGGGGGATGCCGGGTCCAATGAGGGCGTCCGGGGGGAAAGGGACCGGCTGCATCTGGCCGTCGGCCGTCACGTGGAAGGAGTATGCACTTTTGGACAGGGAATGATTGGAGAGAAGAGAATGACATGAGAGGAAACAGAAAAAACATTTACCATAAAGCAATTAGTCACAACCTCAGCACGCTTCTATGAGAAAGACAAAAGGGAAGATTCACTTGTTAGGATTTCCTTTTAAAATCACATATAAGTTGAAGTATTTACTGATGGAACAAATTTAAAAGAGTAATAGAAACCTAAGGTGTACCAAAAGACACATATATTGAATTGCACTTAAAATTTTTTAAATGTTTATCCATTCCATAAAGCTTTCCTTCAAATCCCATGATAAAAAACTAAATGTGTCTCCAAATTAACATAAAATACCTCCTTCGAAGTATCTTATATAACTGCATCATTTCTTTGTATAACTTAAAATGATTACTTTTTAAAAAAGATTTTATTTATTTATTTTTAGGGAAAGGGAAGGGAGGAAAAAAGAGAGAGGGCAAAACATTGATTCAAGAGAGAAATGTCAATCAGCTGCCTCCCACACCCACATGTGTCCCAACCGGAGACTGAACCCGCAACCCAGGCATGTGCCCTGACTGGGAATTGAACCGGCGACCTTTTGGTTTGCAGGATGACATCCAACCGAGGAACACCGGTCAGGGCAAAATGATTATTACTGATGCGTACGACTAGACTAGAGCTCATAATAATTACAAAAGAAACAGCTTTCCAAAGGTACCAGTTTAAGACTTGAATTTAAGCTCTGTTTTGCATAACCAAGAGAAAATAAAAGAGATTCTGTTAGGTCAAACGGCTTTGTGACAAATTTCAAGTGTCTTCCTCAACACTCTCCCCATCTACCTTGACCACAAACTCCAGCAAAGCTCCCAGCTTTGTAGCCAGGTGAGGCTCTGTTCTGACCAAAGAGATCTAGCAGAAGCTACTGGTACTTAGAGGAACTTCTTAACATAAAATAAAGCAGACCCTGCTGGAAGACATGCCCTGTGGAAGACATGAGAATTATCTGTACTTTCCACTCAATTTTGCTATGAGTCTAAAACTGCTCTAAGAAATAAGCTTATTAATTAAAGACACAAAAGAAAGAGAAAGAATTTTAAAAGGGGGAGGGGAATGTGCCTGCCCCCTTCTCTTTCTCCTTCTTCCTACCTGAAATATAAGCAAAATGACTGGAGCTCCAGCAGCCTTTTGGGGCCAAAAGGTAACTCTGAAGATGGAATCAATTACTGAGGGAAGCAGAACAGAAAGATGGATGCAGAGGCCTTGGTGACACTATGGGAGAGAGAAATAAACTTTATCTTGGCCCTACATCCAAACTGATGGAATTGTGCATGTGGCACTGAAGACCACTCTTACTTTCTTCCTGTCAGAAGTGTCCCTAGGTGATCCAGAAGTTCAACATCAAACCTTTTCTATGCATCCACATGCATAAACAATAAATGACGTATAGAGAGTTCCCTCTTTCCCATAACCCTCTGCTATAAATCTGGGCACTCTCTGGAACTTGTCATTGGCACCCTGCAGTCCCTTTACAGATCTAAAGACCATGGGTATTAATATATCAAGTACACATGATATATCAATACATGCACATTACATAGTTAATTGAACCTATGCCATTTACTATATTTGAAATCAAAGAGCATTTTATTGCCCTTGAAGATGAGACCACAAGAACTGGGGTTTAACTCAAGGCATGTCCTAGGAGAGTTATTCAAGGTCCAATATCAAGTTATGTAACTCAGACATGAGGCACCCTGACCTGGGTCTGAAAACAACAAATAACCAGGTGAAGCCGGAGAAATGACCAATAGAATTAATAATATTGTAATGACTGTGTATGGTGCCGGGTACTAGAAACATCGGGGGGAGCACTTTGTTAAGTATATGACTGTCTGACCTCAACTAATACAAAATAATATTGGGTACGAGCTGTGATTTTTTTAAATTGAAATTGAATGTATTTTGGGAGAAGAGTGGTTGACACAGAGAGAACCTGCCTCTGCAAGCTCTCTGTGCCGTGAGAATAATGGCAGGTGTGAAGGTTAGTTTCTGTTTGCCATAAATCAACTTCCACATAGGTGAAATTTCCATCAGGAGCCCTTGCAGCAATTCTGGATTTTCAAGGAAAGGGAATTTTTTCTTGCTTCCAATGGAACCCTGCTTATTTTAGAGTTCAATGTTCCAGATCAAAATAGACGCACACGGTACAGATGGAGAGCTGTACTGTCATCTCTGGAAGACACCACCTGTCTCCCAGGTGTCCTCCTCTTTAAACTGCGCAGGAGGTCTGTGATCATCACTCTGAGGCAATTTAAAATTGATTCACAGTGCGCAGAACTGCTGCCAGAAGCTGTGAGCACTCGTCCGCCCCAGGGGAGACCCGTGTGGATGTTAATACGTAAGTCCTATGGGGCCTCGGAGGGAGCTGGCAGTGCCCGCTGTGCTGGGAGCCTAATCAAATGGACAACCCGGAACTATGCAAAGTGGGGATGGGTCTCAAAAGAGTAAACTGGAAGTGAAACCAGGGGAGCAAACGAGATGGTTTGGAATTAGTCTTTCTCCTACAGGTAGAACAAGACCTCCTTTGGGAAAAGGCCGAGTAAATGGCGCACCACAACAATGTTAAAGAGATCCAGAAGGAAGCTTCCTTCACTACTGATTGAAAAACTAAAAAAGGTCAAATCAACCAAAAAGGGGCATTTACAAACAGAGTGTATTTATAAATACCTCTCAAACCTGAATTCAGAATGAGGCCAATCACAAAGGAATGCATATGCTGTGACTGCATGCACAGAAGTTCAATCCTAGGCAAAACCCAAGGTCTGAATGCTGGGTACCCTGGGCAACCAGAAGGGACACACGGCAGGCTTCCGGGGTGCTTCTGCTGCAAAGCCACTGAGCTACAGACATACAGTTAGTGCACTTTCCTCCGTGTCCATATCAATAATTAAAATCTTATGTTCACCTGTTTATTCACGAGAACAGTTGAGGCGAGGGCTCCCGATGGATGAACGTGTTAGACCAGGTCCACAGCCAAGTCCAGATCCCAGACTTGGGTTTAAATGGACCTGAGACGTGAAGCCCTGGCTCACTGGCCCCACTAACTGGGTCTTCCTAGTCAGCCCACCTACCTGAGACCTGTCACGTGTCTGTTTTGCTCATCTCTAAGGTACAAACAGTAATAAAATACAAGGGTCGAAGGGGTTGCTGTAAGGATTAAAAGGGGTAACAGCTGCAAAACTGCAGAACACTGACACAGTGCTTGACACCTGCAGGGGCCTTCAGGCGATGACAGTGCCGACATTAAACACTGGTGGCTTTAAAAGAGGAAAGAGGATATGTTGAAACAAGGGTTCTTATCTGAACCAGCGGACAAGTGTGAGGGTCAGGAAGCACATAACAACGAACAGGCACGAAAAGTCAGGAAATTCAAAGGCATGGGAGAGTGGCACTTGGCAAAGAGAAGAGGAGAACAGTTGGACAGGATTGTGGCAAACTGCAGGGCAGAAAGCACAGTCCCTGGAGCTCTCATTAGGGCGACTCTGCTAGGGCCACCCACCTGTATCCAAGAGAGAGAACGGAGTCCCAGACCCACCCAGCTTTTTGAACCCAGCATCTACAGATCCAGATCTTAGTGTGAAATCTGGTTGTAGAACTGAAAAGAATAAAGCCCAATGGACATCACAGACTTAAAAACTGAATGAAATCACACATGTTCGGAGCGGAGACTCTTCATTTGCTGGGTACACAGCAGAGGAGAAAGAACTCAGAGCCCCTCCCCCCCACCCCACCCCAGGGCTTCCTTGCAGCGGTGGTGGCAAACTGGAAAACAAGACTGCGTTCAGGGAAGCAGGTTTTTTCCTGGCAGGCTGGCTCCTGTTAATAAAACTATGCTGTGTTCCGTGGCCAAAGGAAAACAGGTGTTTACAGAGTTATTGGTTTGCTGTAAATAGACAGGAACAGCAGCAGCAGAATCCAGTAAACAGTAATGAAGGACCACGGACCCCAGAGGTAATGGCTGTGGCCAAGACTCCGCTGCCTGTGGACTTGGCACGCTTGACGTGCGATTTCTTACTGTGTTAACAGGCATCAAAAATCTGATCGTGTCAAATCCCCTCACTCACTCTTCAGGCTCTTTAGAGACCAAGTCCTTCACAATTGAGCCTCATTTCATATGACTGTCCTGTACCCCAAACTCCCAGCCGCGTGGAACAGGCCAGTCCCCTCAAACATCACAGGCTGTCACATCTCCACATTGTGCACAAACGGTTCCCTCCTGCCTAGAATAGCACCGCCTCCCTCTGAAGTGCACCCACCCCCTTCCTCGCCTGCCACAACAACCTCCCAGCAGGATGATTCTTTTGCTATCAATCTCGACTACGGCAGGGCTCACACTGTGGACTATTTACTGCACGTGTTTACATTTCTGTCTTTCTCATTCTGGAGTTCTTCAGGGACAAGTGGATGACTTTACCAGCTAGCATATTCCTGGCACTCAGTAAATGAATCCAAACACCCCCAGTTGCTTACTGCTACCTAATCACTTATAAATTGAGGCATGAAAGGTTGCTCTGGCAAGGAAAGTCAGCTATGACAAGAACGTGGGGAGTCCTCTGACCCCCTGGGTTACGCCAGCCAACTTTTCTAAAGGAATTTCTAGTAGTTCCACTCAGTATCACTAAGAGATGGTATCAACTTTGCTAAGGGGGTGAAAAGCAGTTCCTTGAGAGCTGAGTTGAACCAAAAGGCAATGAAAGCAACTATACTAAAGGAGTGGAAGCTCAGCCAGCAGAACCCACTGGACATGGGAGCCTTCCAAAGCAAGCTGAGGCAGGAGCAGCCACAGGTCATGCACAGCAAGCTCGACCCTGCGGCTGGTCGCTGAAAAGAATGCAGTGAACTACAACAAGTGAGGAGACAGAGGCTCAGCTTAATCACTAGTAAGATGAGGGGGTCAAATGTAACGTATTTGGGCACCACTTCCCTACTTATACAATGTGCCATGACTAAACTTACCCTACGAACCTGACTGCTGAGGTGTGGAGTAAATGAAGTTATATGGGGAAGCACTTCCAAAACAGGTATGAAGTACAATGTAGGTTCGACCTTTGGTTGCCATGCCCCAGGAGGTAGCTCACTCTCCCCTCTCACTTAGAGAGGAGTGAGACGGATACTGAGCCAGCAGCATCCATCGCTGCAGATGTTCGTCGAAACACGAGAAAAACATCCACACGGACAACTGAGTCCGGTGGGGAAACAGGGACAAAACGGCCACTCTCTCTAGTGGAGAGCATGCCATTTTCCTGTCCAAGCAGGCTTTTATTAAGAATACAGACACAGTTTGTGGATTACAGCTTGACAGGGAAGATCAAAAGGAATAGGTAGTTTTCAAAGGGACTAACAGAACTCCCGCTGGGATTCTGGGCTTAGATTTTGGGTTTTATCACTTAAAAAGACTACAGAACCTAAAAGGCTAGTTTCGTTTCCTGCCTGTGCCTTCATATTCTAATTCAATAGCATCCTCCAGCAAGCAGATCTCACAGGATCTTGCAAATTCTGTGTCCCAGGCCTGATTACCCCAGGGGTCCGCCGACTCTGGTCTGGGCTGCACCACCCCTGTTATTTCCACAGGCCTGAGTCAACAGAGGAGACAAAGGCAGCCAGGAGACTTGGATTTCTCACAACTAAGAACAAGGACTCAGGCTTTGACAAAGCCGAGGGGGCAGGGGTTGATGTGGATCACCCCTTCATTTCCACAGCCCAGAGTCTCTTCCCTGAGGCCTCCTTGTGATCATGCCTGTCTTAGGCGATTCCCCCCATGGGAAATCTTACCCATCACTGGCTAACTGATCAAGCATTGGCGGCTGGCACAGAACAGGCAGCGTTCATGCCAGGGAAATAAGTTTTGTCTCCTTAGTGGCTCCTGGTTCGGAGGTCTCTCACTCAGCCTAAGTGTCGGGGGCGGGGGGGGGGGGGGGGGCCGGTTACAGCTTCCTGAGACCAGGCAGGCAGGGCGGATGCCAACAGAGGAAGGCGAGCAGTACAGGAGAGGGTGACGGCCCACCCTGCTAATAAGTGGGAGAGCCAAGATTTAAGTCCAGGGCAGGCCAGGTACAAAACTGGAGCTCTAACCTTTACCTTAGCTTCCATATCAGCACTACCTTTGACATTTTCACCTCCAGAGAGATAATGTGGGCCCCGCAGGACGGACACACCTACCCTGCATAAAGGGACATCAGGCATGTCAACATGTCAGTGCCCTTCTGTACAGAGCCCTGGGCACAGGAGGCTTTGAGGACAGGGGCATCTGACTCATCCTAAGGCAGATGAGAATAATGTAAGTAATGACTCTGAAGGATACCCGTAACCTCAGGAACTGGAACAGTGAGGGTGGTGGCTGGGGCTGAGAGGGTGTGAGGAGAAGTCATAAGAAAATAAGAGCCACGTTATTCTAAGATTTCAGCAAAAGAAAATAGATCCTCAGAAATTTAATTCACCTACTGTGCTAAAATCCCCCTCTCTGCCAATTTAACAAGCTTTATCTTTAACACTTCTTAAGGGTCTGCATATCTAAACTTTAACATCAATCAAATCCTTTACTTCTTTCACAGGATTTTTCCAGTTTGGTGTCTTCCAACAGGACAGAGGGCTGTAGTAACAATTAAATTACAAGTTGAGGACTTCAAAGCATTAAGATAGAAAACTTTTTGTTTCCTTATATAGTTGACTATACTGCTCTTCTCATTTTTTTTTAAAGTAAATGCAGAAGAAGTAAAGAGACATGGAAAACAGTAAACTACTACACAAAGAAAACAAGAGGAGACGGCCTAGTCCATAAACTGGGAGGCTCTCTGGCCCAGATCAGCCTTTGTGATTCTGAGTTCTAGGCCCTTCTTCCTCCTTCAGTTAAACATTTCCAAATTTGTTGGTGTGCTGAGGCAGCAATAGGCTCCAATGCAGGACAAAGATACAAGCCAAGAGATTCCTGGACAAGTGAGATAAACAGAAGCTTAAAATACAGCTATTTCAAAGCTCAATTCAAAATTCTAGCCAAGATTCCAACCACTATAGGCAAGTATCACTATCTATACAAGAAGTGTACAGACTACACTTACAGTTGATGAGCTGAAAGCCATTTCTGAAGAAGGGAAGAGATAGAGAAGTAAAGGGAGAGACAGCTGGCCAGCAGGTAAACACATCTGACATCCAAAACAAAAAACGGGCCTCAGATGTCAATATAATCTCAAGAAGTTAGCTACACATTCCCAGATCATCAAAGGGTAGAAAAAGCAGAAGTTAAAATAAACCCACATGGTGATAGTAAAGCACAAGAGAGGTATGTTACTTTTAGTATTTAAGAGACTAAAACACCCAAATGCCGTAACAGGTTACAAAAAGGGGGAAGGGGGCTGAATTAATTTTCAAATCCACCTAATAAACCAGCTGTGGAATCTAGACATGGTCAACAGAAAAATCACAAGCAATTCCAGAGGAAAAAAGGGCAGGGAGCGGGGTGGAGTGTGGGCCACTAAAGAGTCTCCTTGGCTGGAGGCCAGGGAGTGGCCGCTCTTCACTGCTACAAAACATGTTTTCCTAAGAGGTGATTTTACCCCAAACGTAGTTAACATTTTCTTTTCCCTTTAGCTCCGACTCCAAAAGGTACTTTAAAGATTTATTTAAACACTAAACAAGTGGGTAGAAGATTTCTCAATTACATGTCTAGCATTAAAACACAGGGTGAAGGAGCCTGGAACTAAGCTGGAATCTTCAGCCAAACTGTTATTAGTCTGAGTTATTACTGACCTCTAGGTGCTACCACAGGAGGCAGGTAGAGCACGGGAGGAAAGCACAGCCCCTCAGCTAGAAAAACGTCTTGTGGGGTGGAGGGTGCGCAGGAAGCACAACTAAGAGACATCAATCTGACTAAACTTCCAAATCTCTTTCACCAGTGATCTACATGGAGCTCAGAGGAATACATTTCCTTACAACTGAAAATGAGTTCAAGATGAGCCAACCAAACGGTATCAAATAAATCTCACCTCGAAGATCTAGAAACAGTCGGGGTTACCACTTACAAATCTCCTTTGGGAAAGATGAATCTGGGGGTCTCCCACAGTCCTGGGCTCACTTCCCACCCAGTCAATGCAGCAAACATTTGTTTATGGGTATCTGTGCGCAAGGGGACAAGGGGACCTCGGACGCCTCAGTTTTAGTGGGGAAGAAGCAGACAGAAATGACATGTCGACACAAATTTACTCGAGGCCAAACTGTGAGAAAGTGTTACAAAACGCTACAAGGTGCTGCTGGAGAGATCATGTATGGAAAGTCACAAGCAAAGGCTTTGTGGAGAAGGCAGCAACTGAAGTGGCCTTCGAACAGAAAGTACTTCCACAGGAAGAGGAGAAGGGTGGTAAGGAGAGAAGGTGCTCGGCGAAGGAGGAGGAACCTTCAGGGAGTAAGTGGCTGTCCCATCTAGCCAGAGCACAGGACACAAACACAGACACGAGGCTGGAAGAACAGGCTGCAGTGGTAATATTACCAGAGGGGCCTTGAATGCCACATCAGGAACTTCTATGCAACTTCTGGAGACTTCTGAACAAGAAACAGATCCAATCAGATAAAGATTTTACAAAGGATAAAACTCATCTAGGATCCTATTGATGAAAGTAGGTATAAAATAAGTGAGGATTTTAACAAATAAAAAGACTGGGTAAAAATGGGAGTTAAATAAGGAAGAATCAAACCCTAAAGTTTGGGAGACACTGGGGGATATGCTTTTAACAAAGATAAGTTAGGAGAGACGGGTGTGGGAGAGGGAACATGGCCATGTTAACTGAAAAACCCTCCTGAGATCTTAGATAACTTTAACACCAAAGACAAGTACAGAATAGTGGCAACATGAGTCATCTAGTCCACTTTGATACTAAGAATGTAGGGACAGGACCTTTTGCATATGTTGGTTCCTCCATATGCAGAAACCTAAAGGTTTCTGTCCTGCTCCTATGGGGTTAATGTGGCTCGGAAAACACTTCTGAGAATTCTTCCTTGACCCTTCCCCCATATGGGATCAGCCTGTTATAGGTTTCATAGAAGAGCTCCTCATTGTCATAGCTCTTATCTCAATTATAATTAGGCATCTATTTTTTGTGATTATTTGATTAATGTTGTCTCTCCATCACTAGGCTGTGAGCTCCCAAAGGGTACCCCATGCATATGCAGCAAGTCTTGGTGAAATCTGTGAAAGAAGAGAGGAGGCAGGTGACTATCTAGATTTTAGTGAGCAGGTGGTGTAGGAACCCGAAATCGCATCCTACAAGATAGGGCTGAAGCATGGACATATTCAGCCAGAAGAGACTTTTCGTGGCAGATGGTGGTCTCCACACATATCTCAAGAGCTGTCATGAGGATGATGTATGAGTGGCGTGCTGTGTGGTCTCAGGGGGTAGGAAAGAACCAGGATTGATGGGTAAAAGTTCCAGGGAGACAGATCTCAGCTTAAGGCCTGGGAGAGTTTTCACACAGCTGGAGAAATGGACTGCTCTAGGCAGCAGCGAGTCCCGTCACTAGACATGCTTGGTCAGAGGCACTGGCCACTCGGTGAGGCTATTGTAGGAGACCTAAGCCCCCGATGAGCATTCACTATGCTAGGGGCATTTCAAGGTCCCTCCAGCACCAACGGAGCTCTTCTGGCTGTGCCACTTTTAAGAGGCAGTGATCCATCTGCACAAGATTCCTCAAGCTCCCAGTGCTAAAGGAGCTTATCTCACGCTGTCCCCTTTGCCCCATGGGTTTATTCCTTCCTGCACATGCTTCAGCTTTCGGTGTGTCAGCCTCATTCCAAGGAGGCTCCGCCCTTCCAAATTTCGGTCATTCTTTCCGTGTTTGCCTATAACCCACTGCTCTGTCTTCACAGCACTTATCATTAATCACAAACAAAACTAAAGAATTCATTGTTCCTGTAATGTCTCCACCATATCAGTAGCCACCTCCTCCACCCCCAGGCAGGGAAGGCAGAACATTCTCTTGCCTGAGGCATGTCCAGCATTTAGCACAAGGCCTGACACACAATTCTTGCTTAAACATCCATGAATAGCCATCCACATATTTCAACTGGTATTTCTCAAAGAATGACACTTCCAAAGCCTTTACTACCTTGTTCACCCAACACTGAAGATACTGGTCTGTGACCCTTTCTCTTAAGTGTCGTAGACCAGTGCTGTTCACAGTGTGGTCTGCAGACCGCTGCTATTGTGAACTCATTAAGAAGCCTCTATGTAACAGTCAGTTCATGACTCGTGTACTAAAAAGTTGGAATACTTTGTCCCCCCGCCCCATTCATCATGTGTGCAACGAGAGTATCAATCTGCCGTACTGGGAGAAAACTGGTCTGTCACCACAGGCAGGTGAGAAGTGCCTCCTCAGGCAGTGCTACTCCACTAACGGGAAAGCAGAGTTACTAATTAATGGACTGATACAGGGAGGAAGACTGTATAGCGCTGATCCTGGTGACAATGGGGAAGTTGATTTTGCCTTCTGATATTGACTCCATCTTGCTCACAGAAAATACAAAACAAGAAATATATTTTAACTGTTTTAGACAGCAATGACTGCTCTGATCCAACAGCCACTGTCCATTTAACCAAGAGAAGAGCACCCTCACATGTGAGAAACTCACAACTTTGTCACTGTGCCCAATGTCCTTGTCTGGGGCACCTCATATCCTGTTTACACTGCTAGGAACAAAATCCAAGGTGCTCACAAGCCAAGCACATGAATATTTTGGCTCTAATAAGCATGACACCAGTACTGTCATTCACTGAAGGTTTAAACTTTGTGTCTAACCATGCTATTGACACATACAGTGCTGTGCATGCACGCGCGTGCGCACACAACCCCTCCCCCCCCCCCAAGCACAAATACAGTTATAAAGAACTGGATCTCCAGCCTTTGAGACCAGCGTGGTAGTGAAGCTCCGCCCACCTCCCCCTTCACATATCATGTTCAAGGTGGGGTCCTGGCAGTGGGGCACTCCTCCATACCAATGACTCTTGAAACTGGTTTTCCTTAATGGTTGGTTAAACTGGCTTTATTTGCTCATTATTTCTCCAAAGATTCATCAGTGACTATTAACTACTGCCTTTTATCACAGCATTACTTGTCATTTACCCACTCACCAGTCAGTAGGATACACAATGGTTACCCTGTCAAAAACACGTATTTTAAAATAAGCTAAGTGTTCGGGGATGTCGCAGGCTGGACAAAAGGTGGCACACCCAAGAAAACACACGATACAGGAGTTCATGGGTATTTTATCAGAAGGAATCTACCAGCTAAGTAAGCATTTGCAACAGTGCCCCACTCCCCAGTCCCGCTCTTCCCTGGGCCTTGATGTCGCCTAAATTCTTAACACCTCTACTAGTTCTTAGTGTAGAGAAAAGCCTCCTATTATCATCAGTCAAATCACTATCAGACAGATACTATAATGCATGAAAAGTGGAACGACAGGAATCTGCGTGCCTAAAAGCAGTGATGAGGATAAAGAATTCTATTTTTCCTCATGCTCCTGGCTTAGTTGAAACAAGGCTTCAATCAAAACCACACAAGGATGACCTGGTAGTTGCACGGACCACTCAAAATAATGCAATAATAACATCTGCTTTCGACTTCACGTGTCCCTTGCAAATACACAAAGGTAAAGGGTACAACAAAAACAAACTGAAGGCCTACGACACGCACCTCTATTTAGAAAAAGCAACAAAGTTGGAGCAGGCTTTCTGCCATCTCCTATCCCAGGGGAAGTACTCCTATCCCAAAGCACTTGCTGAGAAGTAAGATATATTTCAATTTTGCTTTGTACAAAAATTGAAAACTTTGGGACATTTCTAACTACTATATCACATTTCTAACTACTAACATAATGGAAAGCAAGTGATTTCAAGTGACTCTGGAAGAATAATCAACAAGGTTTTTCAAATTCTGAATGTTCCTTGCCCTTAATCTCTCTTTCTTGCTTCCCCACACAGCCATGCTGCTCTTTGTAATTCTGGGCCTCTCAGAATAAGGCACTCAACAAATCTTTACTTGGGGATCAAACTACCCCTAACACAACTGTCATCTCTACCAAAATAAGGAAAAGGTAGCACTGAGCTGGGTAAAGAGACAACACATTTCAAATTCCTGAGATCTCCAGAGTTCCTGACAGCTTCTGCCCATGACATAGCCCTGCTGGAAATCCCCTGTAGCTGCCCTTTAACCCCACAGCCCAGCAGAGAAATTTTCTGAAGACGGGTCAAGGCAGGAGGGCCAGCCGCCTCTGGTTCATGCATCCCTCCTCACCCTGTCTCCAACGGTTTCTCTCCAGAAATAACTAAATGCATGAGCTCACCCACAGTGAGAAGACAGAGGCATGACACCTACAAGGTGCCTATTTATAGAAAGTGTTAACACTCCTCAGGAAAAGACACTAGAAATCTCCTTGGAAACGCCCAGGCCTGTGCTCCCCTTGGAATTCTAGTCTGCTAATAACCATGACTAAGTAACCGCCGTGAAAATAAAACATTGGAGGTACTTACGGTTTTCCCCCAGGGATTCCTGCCAGGTTGGGAGGGATCGTAGGTACTCGCATGTGAGGGGGAGGATCAAATCCAACCTAGAAACAAAATAAGGCAGACTGAGTTTATACGGGGGTAGGCACCTTGTGAACATCTCTAAACACTTCTCACTGGAAACTTCATAGATCTCCAAAGCAACATAAACAGGATCAGTAACATGTGCTGACATTTTCCAAAGGAAACACTATAACAGAAGAAGTGATACAATCACCTCTAACTACTACAAGACATACTTCTTTCTACTGAGGTGGAATGGAAGATGATTCCTCGTGTACTGGGCACCAGCCTCCCATGGCCAATACAGTCTCAGTTCTCGAACTGAGTTCATTCTGGAAAAGTGCTCAAGAAGCGTGTGTTCAAAAACCAAATCTCCTTTATCGCCTGAGAAACACGTGACTGATCATACAGGTATCAGCAGGAAAGGGTTGTCAGTTGAGAACTGAACTTTTATTTGACAACCAAAGTTTCATGCAACAACCGAGACATTTTTATCGTGAACAACTTGGTCAAGAACTTAACCGCTTGAGATGGGAGACACTGGGGAACTGAGGTTTGGCTGTACTTCCTGTGGACTCAGGACGGTCTGCCTTGTCCAAGCAAATACACGAGCAGTATGTTGTATCAGTCAGTATTTTTCAACCTTGACATTATCGATGTTTTGGGCCTGACAGTTTTTTGCTGGGGGCTGTCCTGGAGATGGCAGGATGTTTAGCAGCATCCCTGGACTCCTCCCTCTAGTGCCAGTCTCCAGGCATAACCAAATGTCCCTAGGAGGCAAGAATCCACCCCCCCACCCCATTTCACACCACTGGTCTAAGTTAATCCTTAAGGACTCATACATGATGCCGTGCACCTTAATGACAATACCTAGTCCCTCAGCTGCCCACTTTGCTTTGAACTATCCTCCCTCCAATGCAGTGTTTCCTGCTAGTGCAACAGAAGGGAAGAACCAATGAACATGACTCTCACTCCAAGTTATTTGAAGAGAGAGAAGAGAAATGCACATGATATATTTCAAACAACCAAGAGAAAATTATTTACAGACTTTTATTTGCTATGGGTTATAATGTAACCCCTCTTCCTTATTTTCATTCCTTTCTTCCTGTTTGGGCCTGCTGCACTGAGATCACTTCTTAAAACTAAGCCATGCTATGGGGTTTAAAGGATAATACAGGCATGGAAAGAGAAAGTTATGGCTTCTCAAATATTTTTTCCTAAGAATTAAAGAGGGAGAAAAAAACCCTTCAAGAAAACGAATGAAAAGGCTTCTGTAAGCTACTTGAGCCATTTCATCGCCTTCCAAAAAAAAAGAGTCTACTTTGGTGGGAGAAAACCAGATGTCCCCTGAACCGCTAACACGGCTCCTAAACACTGCCTTTCTTCATCCACAAAAACAGTAAAGCAAAACATGTTTGGCTGTAACTGAATGAAGCGGCATGTGGATGAAGGCGAACAAGACGAAGGTGGCAGACAAGGACACTGGGTCTTTGTTTCCGAGGCGTGGGGGCTGCCACCCCATGCTCCCCAGCCCCCCATGCTCCGCGGTCACCTACCATGGGGGAGCGCCCGTAGGCCACCACGGCCGCAGCAGCAGCAGCCGCACTCATCTGTGGGGACATGTTGTGGAGGCTGGCGTAGGCGGCACCGGGGCTGGTCAGCTCACCGTTCATGCCAGCGTGGGGGACCATCCCGAACGGGGCGGGGTACGGGCCAGGCACTGCCAAGGGCGTCCTCAGGCCGGCCGCTGCAAAGAAGCACAAGCCGCACGTGAGTGCAGGATCACTTTTAGTGCCATTCATTAGGGGAAAGGAAAAGGAGGGATGCTGTAGGGGTAGTTAATCACCTCCAGTTCTATACAGCATCCCCTTTTCCCCAGAGCTGAATTCATCTCCGGAAAGAACAGACCCCAGGGGAAGCACTGCCCACATGGTAGCAGCAAGCACTTCCTCCTTGGTAGCACTGGGAAATCAGGAGAAATTAAGCAGCATTACTGCACCCAATTTGCACAAGGCAAACTGAGGCACAGACACTACCTACTTATCTGACTTAATTTCAAAAGGTGTTCTTGATAAAATTCAAGATTTCTGTCTGATCCTTTCATTTCCTGGGACCAACTCCAAATGAAGACCCGATCCTGGATTTAGGTAAACCAAAGTATGGGTTTAGAAGGAATATTCTGGTGCCTCTTTTCCTTCGGGCTTGGATGTTACTTTTTTCCTTTCCCAGTGAGGAAGATCAAGTTGAAAGTTATGAGCTTATTCACAGGCTGGGGTTCCAGTGAAACTCCCCCAATTCCGACTGAAGGAGAGGAGCGGTCCTTGATTTCTGATGGACTGGCAGAAAACCGGCCAACAAAAGTAAGCAAGATGCACACTGGAGCCGGCCAGACAGGCCATTTCAGTCAATATTAGCAAACTCAAAACACACAATGACAGTTTGGGAAGGAGCTTACATTCAGAATAATTATCAGAAATGTTATTGAAGTCCCTAGGATTTGGATTATTTGGAAATAAAAGAAAAGCCAATGTAAACAGTTGGAGATCGAACAGGGTACAGCTGCTGAAACCCAAGGATGAACATCTGTTTCTTATCATGGCTTTTCAGAGATAGGAAGGAGGAGGGAGGCAGTAACTGCATTCCTCGTTCAAGGGGAAATTGCGTCACAACACGAACAGATGACGAATCAAGCTGGGAGAAGAAAAACAAAACAAAGCACAACCAGAGGCGATGCTCTACCCGCTTGGTTGACGAGGGGGTCCATGGCTGGAGGCTTGCCGAGGCCTGGACGGAGTCCTGGAGTGGCGCTGGTGCCCGGCGTTGGCATGTCGCTCCGAGGCGTCGGTGTGCTGGATTTCAGAACAGGCGTGCTGGCTTTTTCATGCTGGTATCATTAAACAAATTAAATGAGTATTATTTTTAATCCATGCCATATTACACAATTTATCACAACAGCAGCTGGGACACTGGGCACCTTCTAGCTACTCCCTCAGCCAATTTTCATAAATCCACACAATGTTGACAGCATTAACTTGTGAGCGAGAAATGCTGACCTTTCCTCTTCCTGCCAGAAGCAAAACTCTAGCTAGAGACACAGAACACAATCACACTTCTTCCTCCGCAGATTTTATTTTAAAAAGTATTTTTCGATCAGGCTGGTAGATTTTGGATCTGGGCCAAGTCAGAAAGGTGACCAGCCAGAGGAAAGCTCCTGGTCACTAAGAAACAAATGCCCGGTCACCAGGAATGTCAGAGGGATGACCCCTTTTCTAATCTTGCCTTCAGCGGCAGTGGGAGTGAGAGTAATGGTAGGAGACAGCGGGGTTGTTGATTTTGTGAGACACAAACCAATCCCAAAGGCAAAAGCCCTACACTAATCCCATCATAGTGTTTGAGAAGTATGCCTAAAATGGACGGACAGTCCTTTGGAATTAAGCATCATTGCTAACTTGCCTACAAAACCAGTGTGAACCATTAGTGCATGAGTCAAGACAATAACAGGGCTACAGAGCATCTTCTTTTGCCTCTCAACCTCTCCTGTCCTTTAAATCAGCCTGAGAAGAGCTGTGGTGCAGCAGCAAAGAACGTGGGCTAGACAGAGACCCCAGCTCTGTCTGGCTTTGGATCTGATGGGCTGTATAAACTGGCAAGTTCCTCAGGCTTTCTTCCCCATCAGTGAAATGGCATGAAGACAGACACTGTGTAAGGATTAACTACACAGTTGTTGTTATGGCTCAGTTATTGTGAGTTAAGAGATGACACACTCCACAGTGTTTGCTAAATGACTATGAGCATGACAGGCTCTGCCACAGCCCCGCCACCAGCTCCAGGCTTTCCCCAGGGCCGCCTCGTGTACATCACCAAGCTGACCAGCCAGCCAATCACAACAAGCTCCAACAGGATGACTCAAGTCTCAAACCAGGTAAAAATGGACACCTTAAGAAAACAAGGACTTCTCAGGACATATGCGGTTTGAGCTATATGTTAACAGGGAAGTTTCAGAGAGCCCGTGCTAGGAAAATATCCCCTAAATAAAAAGGCAATGGACATTGCTTATCGCTCCCTTGTCATGGCCCAAGAGAGACAACTGAGAGAGAAAAGTAACACTGTCTAGGAACAAAGAGCAGAAGAATGAGTGTCACTTTTGACGCTCAGAAACACAACTCTCAATCAGCAAAAAACCCACATTTCAAATACGTTAGGGTCCTCTGGTCCATGGAAAAAAAAATTAAAAATTAAAAAAACAAACAAAACTGAACTGCTAAGTAGGTAAGTATAGGCAAGTAAGAGTTCTTATTACCTACCAAGCTCATTTCTTTGGATTTCAGAGAAGTGGAACTTCCCGAAGAGGCCGTGGACGCTGGGCTGCTGGAAGCATCTTTCTTCAGCAGGCGGTTTTTGTCGATCCCATTTTCCCGGGGTGAGTGGGCGGGGCTTGCTCTCGGAGAAGAAGGGTCCTCAACAAGCACAAGCAAAGTTTCCATGATTTGCTTACCGTGGACAGTTCTATCCCTTACCCACTTATCTCCATACTAATTCTCTAAAGTAAAGGAAATGCTGATAGTCTTGCAGATTTAGGAGACTCGAGGGTACGCGCATTAACACTGTTTTAATTAAAAGGATGGTGTATGCAAGTACACCCAATTAGATACTATAAAGGGGGGGGGGGGGGGAACCTTTAGAAACAATCATATCCCCACTCACGCTCAAATACTTGGCCTAGAGGGCATGGGAAGAAAATGAGCACCAGACACCCAACTTAGGAATCCAAAATGATTAGGGAAACCGACTTTACTTTTTTAAGGAAACAAAAGTTCGGGTCAGCTAGAGCGTTACCGCTCTACCCATGAACAACCACCATTAAGTTCTTAATGTACAAGGGTGCGAGAAACCAAACTCGGGCTCCACCCTTCCTCACAAGTCACTCCGAACATCAAGTTTGACAAAGAGAACAGTTACCTCATTAGACACATCCACAACTAAATTGTCATCACTTTTGTCACCATCACTGTCCTGGAAAAACAAAAGTTTTAATGCCATTTATTTAAGGTTTGAGACGCAGTTAAATTTCTATAGTTCTTGGCATCGGGCAGACTAAAACACGGCCTGGGATATGCCTAAGAGCTCCCTCCCAGATTGCCAGTCCTAATAATGAATCTTCTTCTCCCCGTCTTATCTGACCTGAGGCTACACAAAGCCCCAGGCAGGAATTCTGTCTCCACAGCACACCACTTATACAATCACAGCCCGAGCATGAGGCTGGGCACATCCGAAGGGCTCAATAAATAAATGTTTGCAAGCTGAATCTCCCTTATAATCTGAAATCCACATTGTATCAGAGGCCTTTCCCCATTGGATGTCAAATTAAAAACACAATTTCATGTCACTGCTTTTCACCTTGAAGACAACCAACAAATCTAATGTTTAGACAACTCACAGTTATAAAAACAAACCATACTCCTGCGGGTTGACTAATTATTGCAAAAAATAAGATCAAGCAAGCAAAAGGCTAATAAAAAACAAAGGTAGTTACTGGCTTGAACAACATACCAAGATCTGACCTCATGTTAAGATTAAATCTCTTTAGCGGTCAGCTGGGAATATTTTTGGAGAGCTGGAAGGAAGACAGGATGGCAGTAATCACAGGACACCGGCATCCTGCAGTAGGGCTTTCACTGTCTCTTAATAAAGCCATACATTTTGGTCATCAGAGGAAACTCCAAGGTTGAACTGAGTTTGAAAAAGCTTCAGAGAAACTGTCCAATTTGATGTTGGGATGAAGTTTGAGGCAGGCTGAAAAAGGCTACTTACTTCCTTAGCCAAAAGGGCTGAAGTCCTTTAGTGCAGAGTAATACAACTGAGCATATGGAAAAAGTAAGCTATCACAACGGGTCCTAATTCTTAAAAAGAAGCAGACTCAGAGTTTATGATCTAAACAGTCCTTTACTGATGTCAATTATCAATTAAGAATATACAAATATTAGATAGCTGTTAGTACAGTGCAAATATTACCCACATTGACCTTCTGTGGGATACAAATCCAGGCTAGAAAGTTAACCTCAACTTAAAAGTTATGTCTTAAATGTTTTTTTCTCACCGTACCTACAGCATTACATGTGGGAGACCTAACATGCTTTCTTCAATAATGTCTTACTTGAGACATTGTTATAAAGGCACTAGGCAATTCACAAGCAACAACACAAATGACAACCAATGAGGAAGCCTAGGTAATTCAAAATAGTCCACTGAAAGAAATATTTTCATGTAACAAAAGAAAAGTTAATACTAAAAAAAATTTTCTTTCGCCCAGTGAAGTCCATGGAAACACATAAATGTTTTTAGGTGTGCAGAACCCAAGGATGGCATAGTAAAAATATAAGCTAAAAGTGTTTCCCTTTTAGAAAAAATATTTTATAGAAATGGTTAATGTATTGTAGTATATAAACCAAACTGGCAAAAGGCACAAACAATTAACTTATTACAACAGACCTTTGAAGTGAGTCCTTAAGTATTCTGTAATTTAAATCTTAGCTTTGTATCGAACACCTCCGCAAACATAAACTTTCACAGAGCAGTATGTGCCTGTTACAGGTTTGAGGCCTCTGCCCCAGATTCTTCAACATCACCTGAATACATCACTCTCAAGCACCTCAACCACAACTAGACCTACACGCATGTTACAAAACAGTCATGCAGAGATACGGATTGTAGCTCACTCGCTATTAATAACTTACATACATGAGTGGAACAACTTGGAACTGTATCCAAATTTCTGCATATAATGGGCCATATCACCAGTTTATTAACAGTTAATGCTGTACACAATGAAGTACCTGCACAGGATGCTGGCTCTGGGGAAAAGATAAGGGACAAACATGTGCTAAACAGCTTGGGCTGATTAGGACCAAAACTCTAGGTTCTTAGGATATTATTATAGGGCCTCTGACAAAATATCCATCCTGAGCCCTTGGTTTGGGAATCCTAGCATAATGATTAAGATATGGATGCTTGAGTCAGAGCATTCCAGGCTCAGCCACTAACTCTGACCTTGGGCAAATCACACTTACAAGCTCTGTGCTTTAGTTTCTTTATAAAATGAAGGTGACAGTACCAAACTTACAGGGTTGTTTTAACAGTTAAATGAAACAATCTATGTACAATAAAAGCACCCAGTAGCTGATACTAACTTTAGCTGTTGCTTAAGAAATGTTACCCATTGTTAGCAACAGGTTTGAGCCAGTCAGCAAGAGTCAGAGAGGCCTCGCGTGGAAACCTCTGCACAGCCTGTACACCAGCCAGTCAGAGGCAGACCTTCCTTCCTCCAGGAGCGTGGCCTAATTCGGCTCTCTACTCTCATACTCTTCCTGAGAGCGTGTTCATCCTGAAATAGACACTGAGGGACACACAAGGAAACTCTAAGTTATCCGTCGGCTGCAATGTTCATGACGTCAAGAACAGAGCCAACGGCCATTTGGCTTGGTGTGCTCCAGTCCAGTGTTTCTTTCATTTTTTCCACTTAACTGCTTGCTGTAGAACAGAACGAACTCTGCCTCAAGACCTAATGCAAACTTGAATATACTATCAGCATGGCATCCAAAAAGGTGTTTTGTGACACCACAAATCTTCCCCTGATCATGTTAGCAGCACAGATTGCCCAATTTGCAAAGCCCAAGACGAAACGATAATGCGGGCCCCTGTTCAAAAAACGAGAGTTTGAAGATGGCTAGAGCACAGCATTAAAACCGAGGGAGAGACAGGGTCCTCTTACAACCAGGGCCCTGTGCAACTGCACAGACCGCATGCCAGTGAAGCCTTCTTCTATCCCTGCCTTCTACCCCAGCTTGAGCAACTAAGGCAGAAAGACTAAAATTTAATATTGAGCCTGGCAGAAGCATAATTTACAGCTTTAGAGGAAAATAAAATCCTGTAATGTAAGGATATATCCTCTTCATGGTATTATTTTAAGGGATGTGGATTATCCCTAAGATCATACAGTATGCTTGTATACTCACTTAGAAAATAAGTAAGCAACAGATTATTTCAAGTCCTTTATTCACTTACATAGTGGCTGGAGTCCTTATCATCCACCTTTCTTTTTTTGATGTCATTGGAAAATTCAGGCCCATTTCTGCGTTTATCTGTACCTCTTAGACTGTCTGGGACCAAGAGGGAATTACTCTGCAAGACAAAAAATTAATCAAAGATTTCTTCCCAGGTCTCTTTGTACATGTGAAAACCCAACCTGAATGTGATAGCTGTTTTAGAAAGGTGATACCTACACGGCCTTTCATTCCATTTAATTCATCTCATCTGAAGACTTGGCTGGCAAACACTTATAGAACTTGAAACACTCAGAAGAGAGACCCTGGCTATGCAATCAAACCATTCTTCAGGCCCTACTCACTTAAAATGTACTGTTGTGTTAACTGTTAGAGAAATGGGAGCTGGCTGCTTGAGGATGTGTTTTTATTCTTTCCCACCACAAGTTCCTGGTCGGGAACATGAATGGTCTATGAGTAAAATCTGAGGTTATTCTATCAGACTTACTCTGTGACGGCAAGAGTCAGTGTGTGTTTCTTTAAAAAAAAAAAAAAAAAAAAAGGAAAGAAAAGAAAAAAGCAAAGAAAATGGGTGGAATTAATAGCATGGTTTCCTAAAAGACAAATCAACACTTTCCACAGCTACAATGAAGAAACTCCCTTGAATTCTTTTAATTTATTGTTGAAAGTAAGAGTTGATGTTCCTCGCCAAAAGCACCGAAATTTAAGACCCAAAGAGGGAATTTCAGCCAGTGAATCGACAGCCAGGCCAGTTCCCACACATAAAAGCAGAAACAAGGACTAATCTTTTCCACAAACCACACAGGATACTTTCATTCGCATGTGCTTGAGTATGAACTGTTGACCCAAAGAAAAGAGGTATTTAGTTATTTGGGGGTCACATGGCATGATCTGACAGTCTGTCAATTCCCATCTCCTCTGGAGCTAAAGCATCAGAACTTGTTACAATGAGTTATTTTAAGTGCCGGATTAGCATATGCAAGGGGGCAATTTGTTCAGTGATGTGTTACTGCCTTGAATGCTGAGCGAGCTGTGCAAAAACCTTTCACAAAGCACAGATAACCCATTTCTGAAAGATGTTGGGGAACTAAGAAGGGGATGCCCCGGGCCAACAGACCATTGTTACCTTTCTCCAGCAAAATTTAAAAGAGAAGGGTCTGAGGAAAACCTTTACATCAGACCACCGCTAACACCACTGTATGTACCAGAAGCAAATCTTTTGCTCCCATTTTTAACAACCATGAGTATTCATTCCTAACTAGCCTGCAGTAAACAGCCAGGTGGCTGGCTCTCAAAACTCTCCAGTGACAACTGTGGACCCCACCACAGGGGCATACACAGCTCAACCACATCCTGGAGGAACCAGAAGGCAATCTGAAGCCTCTTTGCCACTTCAGAGAATGACTCTGACATGAGCTGAGCTTTTCATTTATGACTGCTCAAGCTACACAAATGCCAGGAGGCTTACTGAAAAACAGGGGGAAGGACCAATGCAATTCAATATAAAGAAGCTCAGAGTAATGTCTTTAGCACAGGATGGGGGGCTGAAAGGTGAGTTAGCTGGATCCCGGAACTAATTGCTTTGGCAAATGCTAAAAACAAACCCTTCCAAGGCAGACCCCCACCCCCTGACAAGATGCAGAGGCATAATAAAAGTTTTGCAAAGTGCTAACATGCACTCAGAAAAGCTGAGCCAAGGAGGGGAGTAACAGCTTGTGCTTAAGTATAAAAAGTGTACAAATACACTTGTGTTACAGACTGTATCAGCCCCAAAGTCTCCTCTTCCAGACTCTGAGCAGATACATTTAAGGACAGGGCTATATCGATTGTATGTCTGCCCACGTACCCAGAAGCCTAGAGTTGGTGTCCACTGGCAACTTCAAAGTCTCTCATCAGAATGTCACCTTTGTTACCCTTCTGCTGTACCTAGCACAGGGCAACCAAACCACTAAGCCATTCAAAGACAGCTTTTAATCATCTTATTTTTTTCATGATATCAAGTGGTATTACGAACATAAAAGTAAATGACACTCCTGGTATGAACAATAGAATTTTTGTTAGAAAAATTTATACAGCATTCCTATTATCTAGACCTATAATGGAAGCATGTCAAGTTTTGAGGCCTTCCCGTCTATGTTTTAGAAGTTACTACTGTAATTCCTGCTTGAGCAGCTTCAATGATGCTTACAACCTGAATGCATTTTTGAGAAAGCTCTGAAAAGTTCCTCTCAATTTGGACAGGGCTAGCAATTAGCACCACTGCTTGTATGAAAATTGGCCCCACTCAAATGGCAGATTTAGACAAGTTACGAAACAAAACGTCTCATTGTACCCTTGGTGCTGTGAAACTGATTCAAAACAAGGCAGTGAAGGGTATGGGCTGGAAAGGCTGGAGAGCCACAGTTAGGAGCCAGGGGGTTCCTGGCTCACACTGCAGCCCCACCAAAAATGGACCACTTTCTTTTGCCCTTGTCCCCATGAACCCAGTTTTCTGTGTGTAATCGCCCCTGACATCCTCCCAGCTCTGACGCTGCCTTCATTGTTGTTCTTGATTTAAGCAAATAGTTCCAGTCTAATGAACTTCACAACAGCAACAACCACCTTTTGCTTAACTACTGCCTAAGTGACCCCAAGCTTCATGGTTCCTACATTTGCTCCCCAGGAACACAACCAAAAGTGATTTCATGGGTATTACTTACTAGATGTCTCACGTTACGGTAAATCTGTCTCTCTCAAGCTGTGTTTTTCCCCATGCACCATCTAATGGCTCAGAGGTGGAGTGCAGTTGTTTTGATGGTCATTCCGAGCCATTTCATACATACTTTAAGTATGAAGGGATTATACCTGGGTACTGACTGAATATCCTCTGGATCCTTCCAAATTCAGGGCTCTATCTGGATTTGTTAGATTTGGACTAGGATAAAAAGGTAAAATCACATTTCACGCTAACAATTAATCAACATTTAAGAAGAGGCGTGGCAACAGAATAAAAACTGAGGCTGCTTCACTTTGTCATTATTTTAAAAGTCGTGCATTGTAAACACAGATCTGCCCAAAGTAAACACGCTCTTCCCATTAAGTCAAAGGACGATTATCCCCCCATAAGAGTGATTTCTAAGCTCAATTTCTGCACTTGAATACTTGTACCCAAATACTTGGCCCCAAATACTTACCACTTACAAGTCACACTAGCTCTTTAGCCTATGACGCTTAATTAACATTCTAATGGGCAGAATAATAATAATTATTATTCTAATAATGTGCGATATATACTGCATGCCTTTTCTGTTCCCCTCTTCTAAACACACAACATACACCCTGATTCATTCAGTCATTTGTCCGCAATATCAAAAATGTGAACATAAAATAAAAAATGAACATTTCACAGCCTACTTTAAAATAACCCTGAAAATGACCCAAATTTCTACATTTGCTTTCATGAGCCCTACCATTTATAACCCAAGATTTACACACACACACACACACACACACACACACCTCAGCCGAGAACGAAACAGTCCAGGGACCCACTGGGCCAGTTTCACGTGGCGGTGACCATGGCTGATAGGAATCCCACAGACCCATTTACCACCACAGACCTCTCTCTTTCCTAGAGTCTCTTCCTAGAGTCCATATTTTGAAAGATTTTAATCTCCCAAACAGCACTCATCAAGTACAATTCCTTTTTCCAAGAGTTATTTGCCAAATAAATATTTAATCATGAATCAGTTTTTTTGATCAGCATGAGAACTAGTGTTACCACATTTGACTGACATACTCTAATTCCAGCCAAGAAGCTCAATGTTTTATTTCACCTTGCAGCTGGTAAAATTTAAATATCTGCCAGAATTTTTCAAACACTATAATTATCAGGCAGACTTCTACAAAAAAATGTCCTCAGGGCTGGGATTTCCAGACTATATATATGTTTTCCTTTGTTTTAAAATTTCGTTAAGAACAAAACAAAAGCATCTTATTTACCTTAGATCTTCTATAAGAACTCAAAATTGGAGTTTTATGCAGCCCAGGGGGGATATTTAAATCTGAGCAAATCAAGATCAGGAAACACATTATTATTTCAAAACAAAAATTCTAAAACCATGATGATTTTTTGTGCCTTACATGTTGCATGCATGGGTATACAGCCAAGTAAAAGGATAAAGGGAGATACATATCCAACCCATCGCTCAAGAAAAATGAACACCCTGGAATACTCAGTAGCAGAGACATAAACAGAGTTCAGAAGACGTACTTGCCCAACTGGCATGACTTTCTCTGTTTTATGCTGAAACCATACATGAAATGAATACATGAGATGCTTGGACAGAGAAAACATGCTCCACAAGAAGCGATGACCTCTCCCTCTTAAGAATAACCTGTGATTCTTTGAGAACGTAAAATCTCAGTGGGCCTCTTCACTGGGCACAGGGAAATTGTTCACTATGACTAATACGTGCTTCCTGAGGGTCACGTTTTGCACTACAAGTGATATGACGGTGCAGATCACTAATGAGAGCAAAGGACCCACTCAGAGAGAAAAGAAAAAGTAGCGGCAGATCTTCCAACATTAGAACCAGTGTGCACTCCTCGAGTAGTTAAATCCAGAGCACATTTTCCTAATTGGTTGAACGTGTTTTGTAAAAACACACACCAGCAACATTCTCTGCTGCAGTTCAATGGAATCACATTAACTAGACAGTTGGTAGAGAGTCCGAACCTAGTGGGTAGAAGTAGACAATATAGTCTCTTCAAATAAACTAAAAGTAAGCATTATTACACCATACCTTCATGTAAGAGATTACCGTATAAACAGAAGAGTCTGTTAAACCTCAGAGAGCTTTCAGTCAAACAAAAGAAATGTCAAGATTTGGACTTAGTGTTTGGTGCCTTTATTCAGACCACTCAGGACACTGTTTTTATTTCATGCTCTCATTACCCACTCAAGACTAAGGTAGGACCCAGCTGCTTCAATATGCATAAAACCAGTCTTTAGAGACTTATTTTAATATTTTTACTTTTCTTTTAGCAATTTAACAGTAATAGTTGTTCATGTATGCTGAGATACTTTGGAAGGTAGACTCCAGAAAATATGAAAGAAATCAAGTTTAATGAAACATTACATTGTCAGTACTATCAAAACACTTGCTACAAAGCCTTCATATACCCCTCATCTACTCTGAAACCTCAAAGCAACTCTCCTACCTACCAAATCTCAGCCTTGGAGCCACCAGCCTCAAATCTGAAAGGAAAAACCTTTGGATACAGCAAAGCTAGACAGGTTTCCCTAACGTGAAAATAATGTACATTATTCAAATAGATTTCTTTAGCTGCCATGCTGATTCCCCTAGGGAACTTTCTCCTCCCTGCAGGAAAAGTGTTTGTGTCAGAGGTACAGATTGGAAACTCATGACACCTCATTTATCCTCGGTTACACTGAGGCAGTGGGAACCTAATTTTCCAGCACACTCTACACTGACAATTAACTTCTCGGCGAACATTAAAACAATTAGGTGACGATGCACCCCGTCACATCTGTGTGCCGTCTCAACCAACACCTGGTACCAATTAAGTCATCACCCCATGCTGTACTTTTTGTTGCAGTCCAACTGGTCATACACGTATTCTGCCTGACATTTCGACAAATGTATTTACCTATAAAACTAACAAGATTCCCCCCTTGTCAATGGCAAAAAAGTGGAAGGAAGTGGAGAGGTGTGGAAATGTGTCCACTTGGCAACCACATCACATCTCACAAGCCCTCGTGGTGAAGTGGTCCGCTGAAGGGTATACATCTATTTTTCATAGTTAAAATGCAAACTACAGAAAGAACCAATGTGTCCCTGATCTTGATGTAAGAACTCAGTGCTGTCGGATGCAGAAGGGGGACAGTCAGGAGGATTCCTGCAAAGGGATGCAGCCATGCAGGAGACAGACAAACCCAGTCAGTATTTGGACTGGAAGAGTAAGTCAAAGTAATAACACAATGCCTTAGGCATCACCTTTTATGTCCCCAGCTTGCTCTCTACTCCCCTTCTCCAGGGAAAGCAAAATAAATAAAAGCTTAGGAGCTGACAATAAATATAATCACTTTAAAGGAATTTTTAAATGAACTCAGAATGCCTTCATTCCTCTAATCAGGACCTTGGTCACAGCAAAAATCGAATCCATACTTCAACCTTTTTATAAAAGCATGTTTTTGAAGGGCTACTTAGGGGTTACTGTTCTTTCTGCAGCCTCTAATGAGGTACGTTTGTTGCAAGACCAGGCCCTGAAACTAGAAAGCGCTGGGTCAGGACCTGACTGCGAGTTATTTGGACATCCAACGGCTCTTACACTCAGCTCTCCTTATCTGAAACATGGGACATCGAGAGTTTGTTGCCTACTGCATTCCAGAGGGAATGAAAAGATTGTGGGGCCAAAATGAAAATAAAATTTAGGAAAACCAGCTCCAAATGATGGGCATCAAGTTATCTAATTACAGAATACAAACCAAGTCTAAAAAGGTTTTGGAGAAATAGTCTCTACCTGCTCTTGTTTGTTTGTTTTTTAGACTAAGGATGCCCTATATACAGTATAATCACAAGGAGATAAACCCTAAACATTCTCCAGTCACACACAGGCTCCAATATCCACCTGGTGAGATACAGCATCCACAATAAACAGACAGCTCACCTGTTACAGGTACACACCACTACCACCAACCTAGAAACAACCCGGGCTTTCCTTTCTTCAGGGGGCCACCCTTCTCATGATAGTGATGCCAGTTTTCCCACAGGATCCATTTCTTTAAAGCACATGGTTTCAAATTCTATCAAAAGGGAAATCTGCTTAAGAAAACTTTAGTGTTTTCTACTGTGCCTAAATAATGAAATTTTAGGTGACTCATCTCAGTTTCATCCCTTATTTCCAGGCAATTCCTTGACATGCCCCAGGTCAAGATAAAGACTTAGACAAAACTACCTTCTCCTAGACCCATTTACGAGACGGTTTGATGGATGATTATCACGAGACTGACCAAGTTCATGAGAAGCTGACGTCAGTTTCATGGTCCTAACACACTAAGAAACACCAGTAACTGCCGCCGTGTCACACAGGCCCTAATCTCCACAACTGCCTCACCCATTGTATTTGAAAAAGGCAAGGAAAGAAGTAACTTCATTGAGCATGACTAATAATGCATTTACTGTCTTGCTAGCAGGTACTTGGGTGCTGGGGGGTGAGAGGATGTTCCCAAAGGCTTGCTATGTTACAACTGATGACGTGGTGTTTCTGGTTCCTCAACCCTGGCCCTGTGAGGCAGCCACCATCACCACTTTGTGGAGGAAGCCTGCCTGTGTGGTCCGAACTCCCCTGACATGTGCATTTGTCCAACAGGTGTTCTGTCTAACACCCCACCCCGATGCTGCCATGTGCCCAAGAAACCACTGGGAGATAATGTGATGTTCAAAAATAAAATTTCAGAAAAACACAGTTTTCTCCAAAGAAAGCCTCACACTTTATTTTCTCCTGTGCTCTCCAACATGCTGAGTGTCCTTTTGAGCAAAAAAGTGAAGTAACGGGTGGTCCTGAACTAGGATCTGGTCTTTCCCTACCTCAGCCAGTTAGCTAGGTAAGCAGAACAAGTCAAGAAGAAAAACAAAATAGATGTACCATCTTACGTTAAACAGAGAGATGGCTGATGTAACTACTTTTAAGTAAGTTCTAAATACGAGACCAGTAATTTTCGAAGCCAGTTACAGGAGTGAGAACATAGTCCCTCAGTGACATGATCTAATTCTCAACTGCCATTAACTAAGTAAATATGTGATAAGAGGCACCCAACCCTCCTTGAGCTTGGTGCCTTACTGATAAAATGGTAACTATACCATGATGATCTCTAATGTAGATGAACAGTACTTCAGACTTTTCTGGACCAGGAACCGCTTTTGAAAATTTAATGAAAAGTTATGACCTCTCCCCAGAATCTGGTGACAAGAATGCTGACCCAGACCACTACAAGCAATTGTTAAGGGTTCAAGAACCCTCTGAAGCCCATCCATGGACTCTGCCTAAGTCCACAGACCCTCTGTGCTCTGGAATCTCTCCCAAATATCACCTCCAAGTCCCCTCCCTTTTCTAAATGTTCCAAATAGTATCACATGGGTCAGGAAATGTCAGTATTTTCATTAAAAAAATATACTGCAACATTAAAAGATATCACTGCAAAATGACAACAAGTGAGTCAAACAGTGCTTGGCCCATAGTAAGTGCTCTGTAAGTATTTTTTTAATCTAATGAGTGTTTAAACACATATTCTACCCTATTTTCTTACTAGCCATACAACTTTTAGTCAAGACTCTAATTCTAGGTCTTTCAAGCAAACTTAAGTGATATCCCCTTCAGCCAAAATTGAATGCAACTCATCTCTAATTCAAAGATCTGATGTGTTCATAGCTACCGAAATAACCTTTCTAGGTCACTTCATATTTCTTTGTTCAACAGTAAACAGCATTCTGACAGAAGGCTTATGTGAAAAACCACCACCACTACCAAGTTTTGCAAATTAGAAAAACATTAGTCAAATCTTAATTTATAAACAACTCAAATAGCAAAAGAAACCTCTTAAAGGTTACTGGCTTTATCCTTCATCCCTTTCAGAAACAAGCAACTTAAGATTTTGAGTCTCCATGTTTTCATTCTACTCTTAGTGTTTTCATTTCTTGGGTTTTACATTAAAACAGGTTATGTTAAGGCTGTTTTCTTACCATAAACCTTAAAAAATGGAATAATTTTATCACTAAAAATAAACAAACATGTCCTATAAACCAGTTCCAGACTTACAGATACAAATCCATAAACACCCACATTCTTTCTGGATCTATGTAAGTTTCTGGTTTTTGCACTTAATATAAACGTTTGTTCACTACAAAAAGAAGAACAGAGAAATATAAGACTAGAGGCCAGTGTGGAATTTTTCAGAATAGGACCCTCAGCCTTCTGACAGAGGTTTTCAGAGTCTGGTCCAAGAACTGGCCTGATGTTCCGAGACCCTTACACATCTCTTTTGAGGGCAAACTTTCTTCCTATAATACAATGTTTCGCAACCAAAAGAATGCATAAGGTGATGAGAATCCAGCTATCCTCTTTTAAACCAGGCACTAAAGACATTTGCAAACATATAAAACCACTCTTTCCACTACAATTGTTTTATTTTAGAAAATAGTTATTTTGTTAAATAATGTTAACACAAATTAAGTACCTCTTTATCTGCTTAAGTGATTTTAAATGTGTTTTATGTCTAACCCAGCAAAATTTCAAAATATATAACCCACATAAACCAATCTTATTTGGGGTCATCAGTAATTTTAATTTATGGGTATAAAGATTCTGAGACCATAAACATTGAAAACCTCTACCCTGTACAACTGACCTTAACCCCTCATTGGGTGGAAAAAAAACAACAACAACAAAAAAACAAGAGCATTAAAGAGCAATCAACTAACTTTATCTGCCAAGTAAATTCGACTTCATAATTCAAACCACTTTAGATAAGTTTTGTAACATTTAGGCTGATAAGATGATGTACACATCATCTTATTACCTACCCACTGCTGCCCATGTTCAATTTCACACAAAGTCTGAAGAGCTACTTATTTATATAACTGCAGCAAAATGCCATTTATGTGGACAGCGAACAGTTTAATTCCTCTCTACAGACCTAATTAAATGTTTATGTTACAAATTAGTGTAGTTTTCCCATTTTATATCATCATCACCTAGAGTTATCTGTAACAATTAGGTAGGAAACACATTACATATTCTGAAAATACTCTGAATATTATAAAATATTCTGAAATTATTATTGTCAAAAATTTGATATGAAAAAAGGCAACATTCAAATAACACATTAAGTAACCATTTATTTTATATTATTTTAGATTGCTTTATGCAACATATCTATATCCACACTTTGATTTGAACATTCACTGACTACTAACTCAACATGTGGACTTAAAAGCAAACCACAGCCCTGCCTGGTGTGGCTCAGTGTTTGAGTGCCGGCCTGTGAATCAAAGGGTCACTGGTTCAATTCCCAGTCAGGGCACACGCCTGGGTTACAGGCCAGGTCCCCAGTCCGGGGCACTGGAGAGGCAACCACACATTGATATTCTCTCCCTCTCTCTCTTCCCTCTCTAAAAATAAATAAATAAAATCTTTAAAAAAATAAAAAAGCAAACTATAGCTGCCTGAAATTCAAGAACTACTTTGACCTTTTTTAAGGACATAGCTCATCATCCTTCCTCCATCCCACCCTCACTTCCACAATAAATTAAGTTCTTGTGTACATTTTTCAGTCAAAAATACAAACAGGAGATTAGACACATTCAAAAATAAACAAGGAGGTCTGAACACTGCCTCTACTAGCTTAAGCATGCAAACCTCTACTCGTTCTTGCCACTCACTGGCGTTTCAGAGGGGTACATGCCAAGGTACACCTTCCATGACTGCCTGAACTGTTGCTGAAACTTTCTACAGTCTACTTTTTATAGCACTTTAGTCTCCTCTCCTTTCCTTCGTTCCTTGAGAAAGGCCTTATGATAAGTGTGCCTACGAATCCCAAACTACAGGTGCACTTCCCATTCACCTTACATATAGTAAACACTCAATAAATACATATGCAGTGATATATGGTGAAATAAAAAATTCAATCAATTAAAACCTACAGCAGACTAAAGGACACAGGTGGGCTCTCTCAACACCTGAGTCTGTTCTCTGGTCCAGAATTTGTTTTTCAATTTGATACGCTACTGGATGGACATGGCAGAAAAGATGATAATCTACAGGGACACTGGAACATCAAACATAAAGGCCACCTCCATAAATCAAAGTCAGTTTACCTGGGTATGTACTCTGCAAGGAGGATATTTTATTCCCTAGCTATGTATTTTTTCTCTCCACAACATTTTCCAGAGAAAACTTATAATACCAAAATTTTTAAGGTAGGTACCCTCTCCTTTCACCATTATCCATTCTCCCCCAACACAGCCTGATGCATCAAGTATTCCAAGATTTGTTTCAAAAAGAATTTTTAAAGTCACTACTATTCTACACAGACAATGGAGGGGGGGAAAAAAACAAATTTTTCAGAATGAAAAGAATTACACATCTTCCCTACAAACCCATAAAAATTTTTTCTCAGAATGATTTAAAAGTTCAATCTCATTTTTTTTCTGACCACAGTTAAAATTTAAGATGGTCAAAATAATGCCATATTCAAAAAGAAAGGCAAAAACCATACGTTATCATCTAAAAAGGGGCCAATTTCTCACTCCAGTTGATCATATCTGAGAGATGCATTTCAGATACAGATCTCCCCGCAGCTAACTGGCACATATATGCACAGGTCAAACATGCATTATGCAAAATGGGAAAGATTTAGGCTGGTGAAAGGATGAACTCTCCAAGCACAGAACACTTGTCCACTGGATTTGTTTTTTTTTAAGAACTTAGACTCTCAGTTCTTTAGTCTAAAATAAATTTAAGTTCAAGTTCACTCTCCAAGGACAATTATGAAAAGAAAACTAGATATGGAAACCTAGCAACTGAGATGCATTTGCAGAGGATAATAAATGGTTCAGGTAGCAATAACACATTACTAACCAATTTCACATATGGATTGTGACCTCTTGCCTATAAAACTGATTTAAGATAAAAATGAGCACTCTTTTAAACTACAGGAAACCTAGACTCAAAATGCAACAAGAAACATTTTTTACGTGGGTCTGTGGCACACACAGATCATAGCCAACAGCTCTGCCCAAAAATCACATTGCTCTCATTTAACAAAAGTTTTATGGAAAAGATGGGGGCAGGAGAGAAGAGGAACAGTCTTATTTAAAAAAAAAAACAAACAAAAAAAACTGGTACTGAGAGAGACAGGGAAGAATTTGTGCGCCTGTGCCTGTGTTTAAAGAAAGGCAGCTTGAGATGCATTGCAGGAAGGGGGGTGGGGGTATGTTGATGTGCAGCAGGCATTAGAGTACTTACTGTGCCCGGTTCTCTGTCTGCTCCCGAGGTTACCAAGAAACGCACAGACATGCCCGTTCAGACACAGAGGCAAGAACAGAAATAAAAAAAAGGGGGGAATAATTAGAACACAAGCCCCAAACAGTTTTAAAAATGGCTTTTATTTATATAAGTCATTGCACATTCCTAATACAGTGATTTCCTGAAAATTACAGTATTTTGTAAACATAAGATTTACAGTTTAACCATACACAAAGCCTATTTTTTTATTTCTTGACAGAATAAATTACTTTTCTTCAAAAAATTAGTCAAGTGCAATTTTGCCCAATATTTAACGCATACTAGAATTAAAGCCTATGAAACTAAGTAGTAACAGATGCAATTATCAAACCTCTCATTTGAACACATTCACTTTCAAATTTAACTTCTTATTTCGCCCCATTTAACAACATTACTTTCTTTGAAAATTACCCAATTAAGCAGTTAACAGTTTTCCATAATATGGTACAGGCCACTGGCATTAACTAGGCAGTTGCCAAGATGTCAAGATGCCTGCAATCTAACGAGATCGAGAAATCTACAGATGCCCATGTTAAACCCTGAGAACTTCCAGGGTGAACTGTATTTCAGTGGCCAAGCTTTGCGACAGTTCCTCTTAGCTCATTGTTTGCTCTCTGAATAGGTTGGGGCTTTCTTTAGCGGTGCACACAACTTTGCAGCACTGTATGAGTGTGGGGACAAAGTCCTAATCTGGCTTGCCCGGCCTCTCACCTCTGTGGTGCTCTGCATCATGGTGCTTCTTGTCATCTTTTATTGCCAAGTGAGACTGCCCACTCAGAGCACTAGACAGTGCCAGAAGGCCAGCACTGCCGCCCAAGGGCGGGATTCCAGGAGGCTGAAGTCCCGAAGGGTGAGGCGTTAGGGGGACTGGGGGTCCGTGGCCATGAGAAAGATGCTGAGCTTGCAACTGCTGCTGCTGTTGGTGGTGGTGAGGGAGGAGGAAGAGGAGAAGGTAGTGGTGGGGGTGGTGGTGGTGACGGCGTTGGCGGCATCCAGGGAAAAGTAGACACGACATGACAGGATGGAGGGGAACAGAACAGGAGGATGACACGCACACGAAGGAAGTGGAGAGACAGAGGGAGGAAAAGAGAAAAATATGTGATTAGTGCTCTCAGTTCATCAGAAGCTTTTACCTGATGAGTTGTACTCTTCCCAAAATACAATCCTCATATCTATACTGTCCTTTCTGGCATAACCAACCCCTGGGAATGTAGCTGTTCACTATCGTCAGCAAGCCAAAGTTTGTAAGCAACTCACATATTAGAGTTCTATCTCTATGTGCCTCAAGGGATGAAATCCAGTATGTCATTGGACCCAAGATGCCACAGATTCAAGACTCGTCCTGATTTCAGAAAGGTTAAAATTGGGGAAGCACAGGTATGCATCCTACAATGTAGTAACTGAGTAGTCATCAGTTACTAAGAGACTCCGTTTTACCCCAACATTCTTACTTTAACTTACCACAAGGGTATGATGAAACAAAACCAAAATACTATCTTTCATTAACAGAAACCAGAAAGCAGGAACACCCAGCATTTCTTATGTACCTCAACTCCAAGGACTGCATGTCTTTATTTCATTAAGCCCTCACTGTTGAGTAGGTACTGACATTCCCATTTCACAAAAGGGACCAAGGTTGAAAGCAATGAGGAAATTGCAGAGGGTCTCCCAGCAGGTGGGAAGGGAGTAGGGTCAATATGGGAATGGCCCTAATGGCTGCAATGGTCACTGTGCTACTGCATACAACATGAGGTCACAGGGAGCCATGCATGTGACATATGGAAGAATCTTAGCTAAGGAGAAGCCTTGTTAACCCCTTACTTTTTCTGAGCTCCACGTCCCAAACCCAGTCCTTCAATGTCATAAGGAAAACAATGAGACCCAGAGAAGCCAACTACTTCGATGGGAAAACACTCTCACCAGTCCTGTGGGACACCAGGCATGGTGACCCAAGTCCCCATTCCCAAATGCCATTGCCTCTACCGGTTAACCCATTCCAGAGATTATAAATCTCTTCATATTAAAAAGTATTATTGCTCTCATCTATTATATTTAAGAGCGTGTTGCAGACATGGAAAAGTATCCAAGAAATGGCCCTTGTACCATAAATCTGGCCGCTTTTCAGCTGTCCAACATAAAACTTGTTTTTGATGAGACACTAAAAACGATTAAAGCTCAATTTCTAAGGTGTAATGGTGTTAGGAAATTCTTAAGATTCTGATTTGTGCTCACTTCCCTGGGACTCAGTTGCCCGTTTTATTTATTACCCCCTTGCGTATACTGAATATATTAAATCTTCACTCCAGGACCTTCAGTAATTTCCACCTAGAATACTGATCTTTAATTGAATCCCAAACAAGCTCCCTGCCCTCAAGAGCAAGAGAAAGCAGCATCTTAAAAGCAGAAATCAGTGTCCAAAATAATTTTATAGTATATCTTCAACTGCCACTAGCATCTTTTAAAAAAGGTTTAGGAGCCAATGTTCTCTCTAAACTTCCATTCCTTCCAAAAAGAGCACAGTTCTAATTAGAGGGAAATGGAAAAGGGGGCGAGGTCCAAGCGGACAGCATTAATAGCATTCTGGGAAAGTATTTATAAACTACTCATTCGCCATTCGAGATCATAATAACAATTTCTTTACACATAAAATCACCTTCCTGTCATCCAAAAGACACTAATTCTTGCTCTGTCACCTTTTAAGAGCTCGGCAATAGCAAGACATAAAACTGAAGAAGCTGGCAGCGGCGTCGCGGTCCACTAGGCATGCTCATTAGCACTTAATTAGGAACTAGACACCTGCCATAAGAAATGCGCTTGCAGAAGGATGAGGACCAGGTCTGCCCTACTAGCAATTACTATCATTACTTGGAGACTAAGAGCTATGTCCGGCTTCTGGGGGGGAAATGCAGTGATGCATACACAAGCAAGAGCAGCGGGGTAATTAAGCACAGCACTGATTAAAAGAAGATGAGAAAGGCTAAGCAGAGGGGAAGGCAGGAAACTACAATGTTGAGAACACAACCCTACCACCCCTCCCTGCACAGCCCCACTACCCTAAAAATCCAGAATCGAGTCACCAAAAGATGACTTCAGAGGTGGAATTTTACGTCAGAGCAAAGGCAAAATTTGGACATGCAAGGAAAACAACAGATTTCCTGCCAAACCCAAGTTAGTTTTTAGAAAAATGAACTGGAAAGTATTCTCTGATGTGTTACTGAAAAGAAAGGTTACCGTACATAATAAAGGGGCGTTGCCCCTGCAGCTGAGAAATAGATCTGTGTGGTCACACCCAACATTTAGGCACACCCAATAACTCAACGGGGATATCCAAGAGCCTAACTTGCCATGGACAGCTCCACTTCTACCCCTCTAAGCTCTTTCCCTTATAGAAATAGCTCACTGTCCATGATCAAGGTAAACTAGATTCCTCCACCCTTAACTTGGCCATCTTGAAAGTTTGTTTTTTTTTTTTTCAAAAGCAAAATCGCATCAAAATGGAAGGCGTACTAGGTAGCAAAAAGATGGGTCCACCGTTTAAGATACTGTAAACCCAGGAGACAAGGATCCATCAGTGTCTCACATTGACTTCTTTAACCTGCCAAATAAAGGTCCCAGATAGTACTTTTGTTTTCAGTATCTGGCCTCAGCTCAGAACACAAGGGAGGGTGGTGCCATTGCACAGACGACAGAGTGGCTTGCCTTGGGGCTCACAGCCAGAACGATGAATGCAAAGCTTTTGTTCCCTAGAACAGCATTTCTCCTGGGACCACAGCAGCCTAGTCACGTTCACAAAAGACCTCGTGTTTCTCCCTTTCCCAGGTAATGAGAACCTAAGGGTGTGCAACACTGCTAGCATACCATTGGACACTTACTGGGAGATAAACGCACCTGTACCATGCATTCTTAGCAGTGGCAGATGGTAATTTGTTCTTAGGTTTCTGACTCAAGAGAGCCAACTCTCGAGTTCCTGCTTCCCAATACCCTGTCCCTACCCCTGAAAAAGGTATCTTTTGCCCCACCATTCTTCCAAGGAAACTTATAAAGGAATCAAGGCTAAACAGAGAAAGCTCTGACTCGAGTCTCTCAGAATAAGGTGCTTATGAGGTAAGAAATGTTGTTTCTAAGGTAAAACATTTATTGAAAAGAATAGAGGGCCCACATCCTGGAGAGTAAAACAAGTCCAGAAGGGCAGCCCACCTGTCCCATGTGTCCTTGGAAAAACATTTTTTCTCAACAAGGCTTACTGAGACAGGCAACGCAGTGCCTATCACTTTCACCAAAGAAAAACCATGAATGCTGCTTAAGCATATGTTTCAGAACAAAAGAACTACTGGCATTGCTATATGGCCAGAAAAAAAACCCTAAAAATGAAAAACAACCACAAATAAACAAAAAACAATGGCTCTGTCAATTAGGAGAATTTGCATGCATCAGTCCCCTACAGACCCAAACCTGGGCTCATCACCAGGGAAAACTATAAAATGTTTCTCAACATGACAGCTAGGGTAGGAAAACTTAACCATCTACCCACTTATTATAGTTTACACTAATTAGTAAACTTTTGCTCAAGTTAATGCCTATAAATTTATACAGCACAGAACACAAGCAAAACAGTTAATAAGTCCATTAGAAAAGGCATTTTTGATAAGCAATGGTGGCTTTTAGCGATACAGTTGGTAACTGAGACTATCAAGCTAGACCAGTGGGTTCTCAAACAGAGCAATTTGGACACTACCCTTTCCCCATTCCAGGGACATCTGCCAACATCTACAGATATTCACGGCTGTCACATCTGGGGGTCTCAAGGGATAGAGTGCTACTGGCAATCAATGGGTAGAGGGCCAAGAATACTGTTCAACATCCTATAATGCACAGGGCAGCCCCACACCACAGAGAATTATCAAGCCCAAAATGTTAATAATACTGAGACTGACAAATTTTGGGCTAGATCTAAGCCAGAATTCTGTCCCATCACATTAGAATCCAGGTTCTCGAACACCCAGGGACTTGCCAAATTGTTGCTTAAAATATAAAAACACTTTCAACATTCAATTGTTCACTTTCCTTTTATCACCATTGAATACCTTACCAAAACTTAAAAAAAAAAAAAAAGAGCATTTACTTCCTAGAGCTGATACCACTAACAATTTCAAAACAAAACAAACAAAAAAACTTCCTATTTTAAAAAATACCTACACAGGTAACTTTTACATACTAGTGTTTCTGGTGCATTACCAAAAGGTTTAGGTTGGGGGTGAGGTAATGTGATGAATGTACTTTTTCTCACCCAAACAATCTGAACAGGCTGAGAGTGAAACAAAACAAACACCAAACCCTGAGTATTATAATGATACTGAAAACCACAAGGAATAAAGTAACCTCATCCATGTCAAACAACAGCCACACATTTAGAATTTTAATTCACCTTCTACCTAGAGCAGCCTGGGTCAATTACATTACTATAATGAAACTGACTTTACTGTTTATACTCAGAGCTTCAATGTGATAGTGTAGTGTTTCTACATTTTTGTTCTCAGCCAGGTGTAGCACATGCTTGCTTCATCATCAGAGCTGCCTATGCAGCTGCACAAGACACCAGAATGCAAGTGAAGGCCAATGCCAACCTCACCCTCACTAAAGGCTAAGTTCAACCACTGAATCAACTTGAATTCAATCCCATTTATAACATCAGGAAAAACTGCATCACAGAGATCACAAACTGAACCCAATCCAAACTAAAACTATGTCCCAAAATAACATCTCTAAAGCTAAAAGTGTGACAGTAAGTAGCATTTATAGCACTTGGTATTTAAACACTTTTAAAGGGGAAAAAATGTGAAAAGTAGTATTTGTTGACAGTTCTCTCCAAATCACTCTTACTTGATTTCTATTTCCCTGTTCTTTAAAACACTCAATTCTTATCCTGGGAGAGTGCAGAAAAAGAAAATTGCTGTGCTGCAGTAAACAAGCGGGAGAGTGGGGAAGAGCTGTGTGGCAGCAGGAAAATCAAGGACACTGCTGCCTGAGTTATCTGAAAACCTCCCATTATGTGAATGGCCTCTTGCGTGAAGAGGGGCAAGGGTGATAAACAAGCAGAAACTGCTTTCTGGGGCCAAGAATTCTCAAGACACTTGAAGACAATTAAAAAAAAAAAAAAAAAACCCACAACAATCCGTTGAGAGGCCCCATCTCAATACAGCAGTAGTGCACAGAGAATGACACACACAGAAAAAATGATGGCCTATGTGTAGGCAGGCAACAGGATGAAGGCCTAAACTTCCGAAAAGGAATGCCCTCATCTTCATTCCTTCTGCATTGTGGCTAATCCACACAGGCCACCTCAGCCCTCATCACTTGCTCATGCCACCTGCCCTAAATGACTGTTATAGGTGTGACAGGGACCAGAACCCTGGGACTTAAGAGGCCTGAACAGTAAGTTTTAAAAAGCCATGTTTATTTAGGCAGTCACTTACAAAACCACGTCATGTTTTAGTGAAAAATTTTTCAACATCATTAGCCACCAAGGACATGCAAATCAAAACCACAAATAGGAAACCACTATATGCCCAACTAGGATGGCTAGAATCAAAAAGATGGACAGTAACAAGTGTTGACGAAGATGTAAAGAAATTGGAGTTCTCATCTACTACTTTGGAAAGTAGTCTGGCCATTGTTCAAAAAGTTAAACACAGAGTTACCATATGACCCAACAATTCCACTCCTAGGTAGAGATCCAAGAGAAATCGTGTCCACACAAAAACTTGTACACAAATACTAGTAGCAGTAGCCAAAAAGGTGGAAAAAAAACCTCAATGTCCACCAACTGATGAGTGGATCAAAAAATGTGGTATATACTGCCTTAGCTGGTGTGGCTCAGTTGGTTGGAGCGTCATCCCATAACCAGAGTTGCGGGTTCAATTTCTGATCAGGGCACATATCTAAGTTGCAGATCTGATCCCTGAATCCAGCGCCTACAATCCTAGTCCAGGTGCATATGGGAGGCAACCAATCAATGCTTCTTTCTCACATCAATGTTTCACTCTCTCCCTTCCTGTCTCTCTAAAAGCAATGAAAAAGTGTCCTCAGGTGAGGTTAAAAATAATAATAAAAAAGTAGATATTGATGCAATGGAGTATCATTCATCTATAAAAAGGATTGAAGTACATGCTACAACATGAATAAGCTCTGAAAACATTATGCCATGTGAGAGAAGCCAGGCACAAAAGGCCGCATGTTACATGATTCCATTTATATGAAATGTTCAGAATAGACAAATCCGGTGGCAGGATGACCAAGTGACTGCAGAGATTGAGAGGAAGCAGGGCAAGAAGACTGACTGATAGTGGGGATATGGGATTTCTTTTTGTAGTGTTACAAATGTTTTAGAATTAGGTAGTGATGATGGTTGTACAAGAATATACTAACATACACGAAGCTATATGCCTTTAAAGGGGTGAATTTTATAGTATATAAATTATAAGTAATTTTTTAAAAATACACATAGATATAACTCATAAAATTGGGTACTCTATACTTTCTTAAAAAGAGAAAAAAGTATGATTTCTCCAAGGAATCAAATACAAATCACATAAAAAAAAATGTGTGGGGACATTTAAGAGTAAACAATGCTTCAACAAGTTCTCTAATAACTAAAAAACACTCTTGACTACTCAGGCACTCAAGCCAAACCCTGCATTGTCAGACACCTAGCTGTACTCCCAGTAAAATCTAACTTAAACCAAAGGAGAAGTAAGGTATACAGAAAGATTTCTTTGCAATATTGCTCATACCCTCTGGAAAATTAATAAAAGGGCTGGACTACAAGAATTTAAATGGACAGCATGTAACCAAATACAAGTTAGTGGAGCTAGAAGATCCTTGTTTGTTGTAGCCATTTCATTTTCTCTTCTAGGTAGCAGGCTATGCATTATGCTTCTAGGGCGAATTTGTTTTATAAAGAAACTTACAGCTGGGTTATTGATGGGCTTTCCAGGGATTAACGGCATACTCATAAGAATAAGAGGCTAACCTCATCCTCTTAAACTTCACACACTGCAATCTTATAGACAGCTGACAGCTACAGCCAGAGGAGAAAAATAATCCAACATTTTGCTAATCCTTAAACCAATCATCTCATGCAACAATGGGAGCCCTTTAGGTCTACAACTCAATCTCTTAAGGAGAGAAAGGCTCCTGCTACAGACACATCAGGCGTTTATACTCAGCCATCCTCTACACAAACAAACATAGCCAGACATCACAAAATACCCTACACTTATTCCATACTAAGTTATTTTAAAGTGAAGAGCATTACAAATTTGCCTATGAAGTAGAAATATACTGGGTTGGCTGGCCAAAAAGTTTGTTTAGTTTTTTCTGTAAAATATAAGATATATTTTTCATTTTCACCAATAACTACTGATTTGGATATTTTGAGTATGTCAGCTATCTCCTCCGTGGTTTAACATGGACTGTTCTCAATTAATGTCTCAATTTGATTGGTATCAACTTCAAATGGTCTACCCTACCACAGAGCATCACCCAGCAAGAAATCTCCAGCATGACACTTCACAAACCACTTTTGACACATTCGATCAGTCACAGCACCTTCTCCCATACACTGCACAAATCTTTTTTTTTTTTTTGCTTTCGGGTGTGCTTTTAAGTTTTTTGAAATAATAAAGCATAATATGCTGAAAATGTTGCATACTTTTTCCCATCTTCAATATCAGAGTGGCTATACAGAAATTCACCAATTTTGTTGTTTTTTCAAATGCATGCTGAAATAACTGTTAGAATACAATCTAGCAAAATTATTTCCAATTAAGTTAAAGGCAATTAAGCACTACTACAGCCATCTTACAGAAAAAACTGAACAAACTTTTTGATCAACCCAATACAAATTTGACCAATAAATGGAGCCCTAAACCTGAACCCCATTGGCTTTGACGTAAGTTTTATTCATGGAAAGTAAGTCAAACTACATCCAAATGGGTGAGAAAGGAAAAAAACAAAGTTACCCACATCAACCCCAAATTTCTTGATTTCCTGAAGCTCACAGGCAATTGCTGTAAGAAACTGTTCAACTTCTTATATCCACAGTTAGCACTGCGGCAGCTATCAGAAATCTGGCACTTCATGGTATGGGAAAGAAAACCCCCACTGGTCATCTGGACATCTCTTCCTTCCAATTCCATCACAATGACCCCTGCCACCCCCCAGTGCCAACAAAGGCCTTGTTCCCTCCTCTCCTCTTTACGGTAAGGAAGCCAATGATGCCTTTTCCTCACATTTTTGCTTCTCAATTCTCTCTGCATCTGTTCCAAAAGTTAACTTTATCCCTTTGGTTTTGCACTTTGAGTTTGTTCATCAGAAATTAAATAGTGATGACTTTCCATTGCTGTATCTTTATTAAAGGACATTCATGCACGACAATATAAAGGCAGGAACAGAGCATCTGGCTGGGTCTAATCTCAAACACTGGCTTCCATGTAACCACTAAAGAAGACAAAGGAAGTTGCTCCTCATAGGAGGCTTGCCCAACTGGACACACAGATCTGCTCCAGACACTTAGAGAAACCAGGCAGATAAAACTGCAGTTCAAGATGTCAGGACCACATGCTGGGTGAAGGCTGCCCACCAGGGTCTTATCCCCACAAAAATCATACAAGCTACATGATACTATCCCTCTACAGATGGGGCACTGATAGAAGTGAACTGGCCAGACAAGGTGTCACAAAGCCAGAAAGTTGAAGCACCAAGTGTCCTAGAGACTTGTTTAGAAACAGATATACAACCATGCAACTGTTACCTTTAGAGAAGAAAACTGCACTCCACTACTTACTTTTTAATCAAAACCCAAGCATTTTTCCTAAGGGGGGATGGGGGGTGGGGGGGGGTGGGAACTGGCTGAGAAGGACCAGGAAACCTCCTGCGTGATGGAAACACTGCACAGAGAGCAGTGTGGTTGCAGGGGTGTGCATACACCCAAAGAGGCAAAACCGTACACGTGAGATCTATGCATTTCACTACACACAAATTACCCCTCAATTCAAAAAGAAAATCTGTGTGTGCATATATATGCACATTTAAATTTATATGATATCTATTAATTATGACATGTAAACCAGATAAAAAGATAGGTGGAATCCCAAATTCAGCTTCAATTAATTGCTTAGGATCAGAGCAGGAAGAAGAGAGCTCTTAGTCCTAAACTCCCCAAAACAGTGAGGAGTGATCTCAAAGGGCCCTTCTGTCAATTTTTCTCTGACTTCACATCGTCATTAACTATTCCACAAATTGTTAAATCATTTTGCTATCTATTTTAAGCATTTTTAACGATTCCAGATTTTTTTTTAAAAATCTTTGAGAGATGCTGCTTAAACTGTGGAGATTACCCTGATATATATATTTATATATATATAAAAATCAGCCCTGCCTGAATAGCTCAGTTGGCTAGAGTATCATCCTCATACACCAAGGTTGTGGGTTCAATCCCTGGTCAGGGCACATGCAAAAAGCAGCCAATGAATGCATAAAGAAATGGAACAACAAATCGATGTTCTTCTCTCTCTCTCCCTCTCCCCTCCCTCCCTCTTCTAAAATCAGTCAATAAATTTAAAAATTTCAAGGCCTCAAATGAGTATGTTCCCTTTGCACAATGAATTTGTTTCTAAAGCACATTTCAGCTGTGTCAAAACAAATAAACCCTGTGTCTATGAATATCTCTACATTATTAAATACTCTATTGTTACAAGTATATAACATGCTTAATAGCCAAAGAGCTTATGAAAAGCAAAATTCAAAGAGTAGGGCTGCAGTTACTATTCTGTTGATTATCAACTTGCTATTAGTGGAAGTTATTTTTTTAAATGTTAAATAAAAGCATTTCAATAATTTCTCCAAGTATCAACTATCTAAGGAACTCATTTTTCTTACAAACCATAGTTGAAGGCAGGTACTGTGGTGGAAAAGATTTAAAATTCAGTTTTTACATTAGAAGAACAACTTTTCTATGCTGGTGAGAAATGGGCACCATTAATTCACTCAACAAGGATGGAAAAAATATATCCTCTCTCTTCCTCCTAAAAGAGCATCCATAGTTGGAGGACACAAGCTAAATATGCCTAGAAGCTTGGTGTCCTTGGGAATACTTAACTTTCTCCAGGTTTGCTAAAGAGAAATATCTTTAGCCCTGTCAAGCAAGCAGTGAGCTCCTTGATTGTACCTTAAAGGGAATGAGAATGTTTCGGCTCATTTGCATTTTAAAGGGTACTCTTTCATGATCTTTCACACTTGTAATAGATGTCTAAACCGTTAAATTACTATTTCTTTTCTTAGCCTGAAAGTCGATGCAGATGAAGAGCGTGGCCTCTCCCATTGTTCTTTACCCTAAATCGGTCCCTGAACAATACTGACAGCTGCTATCAAACCGGGCTGCATTTACTCTGCCCGCAGCTGCTGCTTGTAGGAACAGACAGCCTCCTGGAACCTCCTCCTCTCTGGGGAGACAGGTTGACACACTGCATGTTCAATGAAGGGGTTCAAAGGTCCACTGAATTGTCAACCCAATTTTATGCTACTTCGATTTTCCAGGACGCACACAATTCCTTTCAAGCAAAAATCAAGCATATGCCAGTGCATGAAACTCATGGTGTGGGATAATTATTGACCACCACGAACTTTAAAAGTGCCTGACACAAATTAATATACTGATTCAAAAATTACAATTATAAAAACCACACATGCCAGTATGTTGAAGACATGCAATTGGCGTTGAGTCTTGTGCTGGGCCCAATTCACTGATTTGGGTTATTGTTGCTAGCTAGCAGAGCTAATCTGCCTTTCTAATCTCCACAACATGTTTCCTGGACTAAAGCCATTCATAAAATTAGCGATTCATCTGCCCTTCTAAAACTACCTGCTATTTTTGTTTTCTGATTCTGCTCAAAATAAGTATTACCTATCAACATCTGGTCAATACAATTTCCTCCTTTCTAAAATGTGTCCGACTGGGCAGTGCCTTTGAGAATTAAAAAGAAACGTTTTGCCATTAAGAAACAATATGTAAAAATTTAGAACCTATCAGAAAACAAACATGTTCCACAAAGTTTAGCTGGGTACTTGAGAACTGCTTTGCATATGTTTTCTTTTAATCAAAACAGGCTTTTCCAACCTCATTCATTAGGGTTAAAAAATTCTGTGCTCAAGCTACAAGTACAATTTGCTATTAGTCTTTGCTAATCAAACACGGTACATGCAGAAGTACCAGTGAATATTTGATTTGATCTCTGAAATAAAGCAATTCATTACACAAGAAAAGGGTACAGAAGGCAGCAGACAAATGCAGATGTAATTGTGTTTTTTGTTGAATGTGATTAGAGAGCCCACTAAGTAACAGTCAAAAATGTGATACTAAAGGGGGAGAAATGCAGAGCCTGGACCTGGGGGGAGTAGGAGAAGGGGAGAATTGTTTATGCAGAGCTAAGCTGTCAAGTGTAATAAAGCAGCTTGAATAAAATTTAAGCTGAAAATCCACTGAAGCTCCCCATTTCAGGGAGGAAAAAGCTATTAAAAGGAAATGAAGGTCACCCTCCCAGTTTATTTCACCTAATTGACTGCCAATAGCTTACCACAGGCAACCCGACTGCAGATCTGCAATTGAGAAACTGATGAAAGGAGAGTTTTCAAGCTGAGGCTCATTCTTTAATCCTCCTTGGCTCTTATGTTTTTTCTCCATCTCCAGTTGGGATGTAATTTTAAACCCTGATGGATTAACTGGTTCTATTGTCTGTGGCCGTCATTGGACTATAGCACTCTTAATCCGTACAGCAGCATGTCTAATTATCATTACAAAGTGTCTGAGAGAACTATAAAGACCAGCAGGGCATCTTCTCACAAGCAATTAACATAAATTGATAAATGAGTGATTTGAATCTGCTCAAGGCACTCACATATGAATAAAATCAGAAAGGACTGTCCCTTGTTTCAGCTACTTTCACTTAGTCTGGAAAGGCAGAAAACCTGAGAACCATCCTGGATACTAAAGGGAGGGGGCGGGAGTGAACTCATGCAGGGGATGGACCACAGGGTTCACCAGGCTCATTAATGCTGAGCAAATGACTTGTGATTGACAACCAGTCGACAGCGAGGAACACTAACTGAACTCAACATAGGAGAGCAGAAACCTGGTGAAAGGCTAGAGGGCACTAGGGCAGACAATTATCACTTCTTCAACAGCAAGACAGAGAGTTCTTTTCATTGGGGTGCCACTTAAAACTTCATGAAAGAGGCACAAGAAAGAAAGACCAAATAGTTATATAGGTTCCAATACCCTAGGAAAGCAAAAGGCAAGGGCAAAACCAGCAAAATGAAATGGTCATCATGAGACATGTCTTGACCTCACTGTGCTCTAAAGTTATAGCACAGAATAAAGAAGAGTCTAAAAATCTAATTTAAACCTGTTTTTAAAACTGGCTATTGGAGCAAAGACGGTTAAATGTTACAGGATAAATGGTATTTATTTTCCCATTAAAATGTAGATCGATTTTTCTTTTCCTTCTATAAATGTTTCTCCTATCATCTCCTTTACGCTAATCTCTCTTCCCCTACACACCTCAGCCATAACTGAAGCCCCTCTCCCTCCCACCTTTATCAAATGGGTGAATGTTAAGCTATACAATATTTTAGATACACAGATTAAGCCATCAAATTAGTAAGAAATGAAAGCTGGTTATACACACTGTAGGAGGTAGACCTGGTAGGCCACGTACCCCGATGATGGCATTCAACTCTGCCATGGTCACCTGTTTGGCACGTTCGACAGCCTGCGCCACCTGTTGTTGGTGCTTTGAAAACAATGAGAAGAAAGGGTTAGCAAGGCCCTGTACCTTCCAATCATAACAACAAAAAGACAAATCCCACATGCAATGCATATTGTAGTATATGGATGTATATGCAAAGTTTCCCCAGCACACATTTCACACATGTAGAAAAGAGAAAGAAAAACAGAACAGTACTTCCCTTGTTTCTAACTAACACCAGTCACCACTAAACTTCTGATGGCAAAATTAGACTTGGAATAGTAGAAAGTCAAAAAGGACATCTAAAATGGTAACCTGAAGCTTCAGAAAATAAACAGTATGGAATGTGGAAAATGACCCTGGTTTGCAGAAGGGGTTCTGATAAGTTTGAGCAAGTAAACTTTACAGCCGTTTTACAGTGCCCATTTCGATACTAAAAATTTAAATATTAAATCTTCTATCACTTCTCTGGGCAACAAATCTCAGCCCACAAGTAGTTTCTGCAAACTCTGGGAAATCCTCTCCGTTAGCCCTTAGATATTTCACGCCCCCTACACAAAGGAAAGGAAGACACCCACTCTTAGCCCACAGGCTGGAAATGCTCTGCACACCTCCCGACTCCCACCATTGAAGAAAAGAAAGCCACACCGGTGCTTTGGGGGGCATGAGACAGATTACAGCAGAGATCAGGATTACCAAAGTCTAACAAACAACACAATTCAAAAGGCCAACAAATCTAAACTGTAACATCAAGTAAAAGTTGTGCTGAATCAAGTGAAAGTTATGCTGAATGAGGCTGCTGTAATAGCAGAGATGGCCCTATGTAGCACAGAGCAGTAGATGCCAATAACAGACACTCAGTATTTCAGCTCCAAGTTCAGTAAGTTTTCCACTCCATCTCAAGATATATATATATATATATATCTTGAGATGGAGTGGAAATATATATATATATATATACACATATATATATACACATCCTGTACATACTTAAGAACAGTTTAGCATTTATGAGCTTGTATCCAAAAGCAAGGTAAAATTTAAGGCCAGAATTAAACATACTGATTTTGAGTCAATCTCATAGATTACTGATATAAAGAGCTTTTCCCCTCTTGAAATATTAAAGTTAAACCTCTGGGGCTTTGTCAATTAATAAAATGGCTTATATATGTATATAACTCCGTAAGTTAAGATAACATGAACACTTAGTTCATCCGTAAGAGTATCAGCATCCTCTCCCTCCATGGACAGCATTGAATCAACCATTATACGAGAACAAATAAAAACCTGCTTCCATGGTCAAATCAACCCTGATGGAACCATTTTTAAAAGTCATTGTAAGAAAAGCTCTCTAGAGAAAAGAACACTTGGAATCATCAGTAGCTATTAAGCTTATACTCCTCCTCAAAGAAAAGAAAAGCTTTAAGTTTGATATAGTCATTTTAGTCAGTTTTCCAAAGGAAAAAATTAATTTGAGGTTGAGCTATTGCCACCATTTCTACAGTGTGCCCTCGGATCTGTTAGATGGAATAGCAGGGGGTTTACACACCACAGCTGTAACAGATGTTCTTCACACTTGTTCCTTGTGATAAAATTAACATCTTAAAACTAGCTAATTTGCAAACAGAGAAGCAACATAATTGCACTTTAACAGCTGAACAGTTTTACTTACTTCCTGAGACAGAAATGGGATGACTTGTGCACAAATCGTATTCAATCTCTTGGCGATTTCAGTCTATAAAGAACAAAGCCATATAAATGTTTAGTATACACTCCATAATCAGTTCAGAAAGATAAAACTTCATACCCAACACTTTAGCCTTCCACTGCCTCACACTTGAGGGCATGAAATTGCTTTCCCAGACTACCTTACTAATATTTATCTTGAGATAAACAGTAGATATTAATCCCACTTGCAAAGTAAGACATAACTGCACGCTTTATTGGTCACTTAAATAAGAGATAATGAGCAGTTTAATTGAATTGGAAAATCTACGTGGTTTAAGGCTATATAATCATTTAACCTGGTGATTGCAAACCCCTTCACAGACTTATTCAATTATGGCGTTCCATGGCACATTTATGTTGTTAGAGCAAGTTCATTCAAATGGGTGTCAGAAACCAGGGGAGCAGGAGCCCCATCAAAGCGGTGTAGCTTTCAAGGTACAGTCTAGAGGGAGTCCAGAAGAAAGAAGGCATGGACCTCTTTCCACCTGTCCCAACTCTAAACAAGCCAAGAAAATAATGCTAAAACAGAACTCAGAGACAGTCAAGACGTTCTGAATATCTGGTAAAGTTTCACCACAATTTAGAGCATCAAATGTGAAGACCTCAGTGACAAGGCCCACGTTCCAGCTGAACGTAACAAAACATGTCCTGAGTGTCTGCAGCGTGGGCTGTTCCAAAGAAAGTAGGAAACGTCTCTGCTCAGCTGCAAATCCACAAGATCCTTCTGGTACAAGGAACACACTGGCAAGGGAGAGGAAAAAAGGTGCCTGCTTCCAGCACAGGGTAGGATCTACCTCCCTGCCCCACATCCAACAACCTCTAGCAAGGCAAAACAGCTCTGCCTTTCTCTAACTCTGAAGAACCAGTTCAGCCTTAAAAGGAAAAAAAAAAACAAGCCACCTAAAAAGAGTGCCAGCGTTGACCTTAATTATTTCATTGTTTTCCGTCAATGTTAGTGAAGTTGGTAATGAAAAGGATCACAAACAGAAAATTATGAAGCACACAGCCATGCCCTTGAGAAATAGAGAATAAAATAACTAAGGTAAAGTAGAATCCTCAGAAACCATATATTTAAGTATATAAAAGAGAACTGTCGCTTGTCCTCTAAGATGATTCCATTTAACTGAGCAACAAGGCCTTTGGTTTGATGGGATTGCATATGCGCCAACCCAACTCAATTCTCCCCCACCACCAGAGATAGAGTTCCAGCCTGGAAGAAATGTAGTACTAGAAGGGGAAATGGCTGGTACAGAGAGCCAACTCACGACCTTGCTTTAACCAGCAGGACAAACATATATGGAAAAGGATGCAGCTGTACCAGGTGCAAAAACAGAACTGGGCAGCCCCACCCAATTCAACCGATTATAGCCACTCACTCAACCTAACTCAAGGTCATAGCTCTCCTTTAAAGTACCAGCAGACTTCCTTTTCCTTTGCAACAGGCTTTGGTACTATATATTTGGTTCTATGAGGGGGAACCCAAAAGAAACCAGAATTATCTTCTGGAGGAAGGGCTCCTTGTAGTACAGGCTCCCCCCACTAGGTGAATGTTCTAAGAACCCATCTGTGTCAGTGTACCAACTGGTGTGCTATGAGAGGCTGAGTTCGACTTCAGAGATTTTTTTTGAAGGCTCTCAACGCACTTGCCCATTTCATGATGAATGATTTACCAGCGCACCTGACCACACCATGCTGAGTGTTCAGCAGTTTTTGACCAAAAAACAGTGTGGCCCTCCGTGCCCCACCCTCCCTATTCATCTGATCTTGCCCAGACTGGCTTCTTTTTGTTCCACAGGATAAAAAAGGGCTTTAAAGGGAAACATTCTGCTGATGTTGAAAAGGTGAAACAAAAAAACATAAGAAGCACTAAAAGGCATCAAAATGGACGAGTTCAAAAACTGTTTTGAGCAGTGGAAAAAAGACTCACAGACAATTCTTTTATAAATAAATCCCAGGGAGGGGGGATTTGGTTGCCCCTTATGTCAAGGAGTAGGGATGCCCTTCGTGAACTCTCAGACCCTTGTCCTCCAACTCTCTACCTACCATACATCCCAACAACACTTTTTTATAAAGATTTTGTTTATTTGTTTTTAGAGAGAGTGGAAGGGACGAAGGAAGAGAGGGAGGGAACCTCCATGTGTGGTTGCCTCTCGAGCGCCCCCCACTGGGGACCTGGCCCACAACCCAGGTATGTGCCCTATCTAGGAATTGAACTGGTAACCCTTTGGTTCACAGGCCAGCACTCAATCCACTGAGCCACACCAGCCAGAGCTGAACAACATTCTACACTTTCCCGTTCTCCAAAATTCACACTTATGGTTCCCAATCTTAAAAATGATTAATGCTCACTTTAAGCACACATCCAGGTCTATCATGAAAGGATAACCGTGAATAACATTTTAGTGATTCCGAGAAGCATCATTCTAGTACTCACAAACCAAGAGTAGAGAGAGATATGTTTATATCAAGAGGCCCCATTACACATACTGCCTTCCTATAATTTGTTATTTCCACTATAAAATGTCTCATGGATACCCTCACAATCAATAAATGACATGAATGAGGATATCCTTGATGTATCCCACAATACAAGCCTACTAGTGTTTAAGTACCCCAGACATTTATGTTTCATCTACTTTTCCATGTTTACAAATTCTATGTCAAATAACCCTCTACACAGATCTTTGGAACCCCTAGGAGAGAAACTGCTAGGTCAAAGTGTATGCATATTTTTAAACTGGAATGCATGATGATAAACTGCCCAGCAGTAAAGCTTACCAATTCATATTATCACCTGTCTATAAGGGTGTATGCTCTCCCACAGTGTCAATATTGGGTTTTGTTGACCTTTTAAAAAATCTTTATCCATTTAATAGATTTAAAAAAAAAACCTCACTGTTATTTCCATCACTCAGATTCTTCCAAAAACTAAACCTTTTCATATATTTATTGGCCCACTGTATTTTTTCCTTTCTCTGTTTTTCTTTTAGTATTTATGCATCACTGTATTTTTGTAGTTCTTTCCATATGACAAATATTGACTTTCATAGTTTATCCATCTTGCCATTTGTCTTTCTGCTGTACTTACTATAGATCTTTTGCTATGCATTACTAAGTTTTTATGTGGTCAAACTAAAGAATAATGTTTCTATGTTCCTACTCACTGGGTCAGAATTAGAACACTCCAAAATTATAGATTCCATTCTTAATTTTCTTCTATGGTTGTACTTTCTATGCTTAAGTACTTGATCTTTATTTTGGTCAAGAAAAGATGATTTATTTATTTAATAATAATATGTGGCTTTAAGGTAGAACTTATTTTAACTGTCAGGAGACCCTTAAGACCTGGTCTAAATGAAATGAACTTGTAAATCTTTAATAATATTAGTTATTTAAAGAAAAAAACACAAAAAGTACATATTAAAGCATAGCTCATATAAACTGGGTTACAGTAGGTAAGACAGAAACAGGAGGAAGGTTACAAGCTCAAACTTATGAAGAAACACCAAAAGCCACACCATCTGTTCTGGGAATTCTAAATAAATGGTCTGGAGAAGAAATAGAAATAATGACAGAGGAGGACCTTTATCCAAGCTGTCTCCTCCCTCTGCCAGGTCTGACAAGTGAGCTTGATTTTGAGCAAGGAAGCCTAAATTCAAGTCTCACCTCCGGTTTACCCAGAAACTCTCTGAGCTGCCCTAGCTTCTCTATAAGGAGACTTCTTAGCTCCAGGCAGCATGAGTGAGGATGTGACTTTTTTCCCTGACAGTGTTTTCTTTATGAGTTCTAAAACATCACTGCCACCCCAGGAGGGTTTCATAAATGTTTTTCCCAGCCTTTAAAAAAACTCTGAAAAGCAGCATGAAAACCAACATTAATTCTTAAGTATCATCTCTTGTTTCAATGCAAGACCTCTAACTGAACACAAATTAACAAGTAGTGTTTCCCACCCATGCTTCTATTCCAACCATAGTTTGCAAGCAAGTTAAACTGGATATTTGACCCTGCTGAAGCAGGAATTAAGAAAGTCTGTAAGCTGTTCAGACTGCCTTCTACCTCTTCCAAAGGATAACAACTCCAGTGGAAAAAAACTTCAGGCTACCCTGGCTGGACTGAGCACCGGCTTGTGAAGCAAGGGGTCGCCAGTTCAATTCCCAGTCAGGGTGCATGCCTGGGTGGCAGGCCAGGTTCCCAGTTGGGCACATGAGAGGCAACCACACACTGATGTTTTTCTCCCTCTCCTTCCCTTCCCCTCTCTCTAAAAAGTAAATAATTAAAATCTATTTAAAAAAAACAATAGTGCCCCATAGTGCCCCGTGCCAGAGCACCCTGGCCCAGAACCATTGCCCAGCCTATGCCCGTGGGCTGCAGGCACTGAAGTGGGCCGCACAGTGGAAAACAACAACAACAAAACTTCAGGCTAACTGTACTCTCCACCTAGAAATCATGTTCCTGATGAAAGCTGAAGATGTACTTGGTACCTACTAATAGTCGTAAATGCTTATAAATAAGCCTTCCTTGTGCCTGTATTTCTTACACCATGTAAGGCAACACATTTAGTCAGTGTCCAAGAACTATGCCCAAACCAGATTTGCATGGAACCTTTGTGCCCAGAGACTTAACCAGCTGGGTAAAGGCCCCAGCATCAAGCCTTACCATCATGGATAACCTCCACCCACTGAGGCAACAGGAAGCAGGCATCAAATTACCTGTTCAGAACTATCTTTTATTCTCCTAACCAACACCAACTCTCCTCACTGACTTGCTTATAATAGAGTTAACTCTCACAACCAAAAAACTTGGGTTTGCATCTAAGCAAACCAGTGCTAGGTGTCCTTAAGTCATTTCAACCAGCTGGCCACAGGTCTCTTACTGCCAATCTATTTCAGTGTTTCATCAAAATCAAATAAGCTAATACATAAACTACGGCTGAACTTTTATAATGAGCTGTTCTCTTTCCTTAATCCTTCAAGGCCTACCTCACATCCACTTGGAAGCTGCCTTTCCCCCATAAAACCAGAAAATAAATTCTTCTCTTGGCCCTTTAAGATCCTCTACAGCATTTGCTGTCTTTGGGTACACTAAGTCTTGGTTTAAAATCGCATCTAACATAAAGTTTCCATACGGATTCTTAACAGCTTCCAGCACAGACGTCTTCCCCACAGGATGAGCTGGGAAGCATGAGAACAAGGCTCCTAGGAAACACTGTGATGCAGCTCCTCACTGCCCCTCGGCCACTAACACTGCCCCCAGGGCACACAGTCCACCTGGTTTCAAGGAATGGTTCACTGACTAATAATCTCCACATACCCAATGATCAAGAGGTACCAAGATAAACTACTACCAAACAGTGTTAGAGAACAAGGCTCCGTTTATAATAACAAGTTACATCCTATGTTAAAAAACAAAATTCAACTGGGTAAATCTGAAGATCTCTAACTGGCTTTATTCAATTAGTCATGAGTCAGACAGCATGTGATCTAGTAAACAGAAAGGACCTCGAAAGAGCTGACAAAAGGAAAGGTGTTTAAAGGCACAAAGGAGAAAGAAAAAAACAATTATTAGCAAAGAATGTACTGTTTCAGGAAAAGTTTGCCTTGGTTTGGCAATGTGAGGCTTAGCACAGGCAACTCCATTTTGGGCCTGTTGTTTCTTTTTGACCCTTAGTTGGTATAAGATTCACATATTTTTAACCACATTAAATATGGTCAAATATCTCAAAGGCTAGCTTTTGAAGCAAACCCTGGTATATTCTGCAGGGCTCTTAAACTGAAGACATGTTCTGGGCATCTGAACTTAAATTTTAGGATTTATAATTCCTAAAAGCTCAACTCTCCACCTTTTCATGCTGCTTATACCTAGTCTAATTACAAGACCGAAGAGGCCACTCCCCCATGTCTGCTCACTTCTCCACTACAAAGTGATGTATAATGAATGCTGTTTGAAGCTCAAAACAGGGTGAGGACTGCTTAAGAGTAATTGCCCATGGTCTCAAAGCAATGCAATGGCACCTTGCCCAAAGTCAGATTAGGGAGGGGAAACTCCACCACCATTAAATTGCAAATTGATGGATCATAAAAAGTGCTGCTTATGCTAAGGGCTGGCAGACTGATTTTTGCTTTCCTAGAGCCAAGCAGGAAGCCCAGAGAAAAACACAGTGGAGTGTTGGTAAGAAGTATCTGGCAACAGATAGATGGGCAAGAACATGAAAACAAAGCACACCCAAGAAAATAGATAATGTCTAAATCCCTTCTGACCACAAGTTTCTGCATCTGTGAAATGACAACAGTTAAAGACAGAAAAATGTTCAACTTCACCAACAACCAAACAAGCACAAATTTTGTTGTAAGGTGGGTCATCTGCACCAGTTGTTAGTTTATTTTTAAAAACTAATAAAATATGACAAATAATGAGTCCTCTGGGAAACTGAAACAATCATAGTATTACTGATGACAGAGTAAATTAGTAGTCGCCTTGGAAAGCAACTGTCCAGTGTGTTTTAAAAGCATGAAATTATCCAAACTCTTTGGTAAGGCTTCCCACAGCTATGAATTTATCCTAAGGAAATAGTTCAAATGAAAAGCATTCTATGCATAAAGCTGTTTGCTGCAGCGCTAGTTTCAAAGCAAAAAAGATAAAAACAGGTAAAGATGTAACAGATCAACACATCACAACCATTTGCAGAGTTTCTGAAAAAATTTAACACTTGTCCTCCTGAGAAATCAGTTGTCTAATCAGTTGCCTAATACTGGGAGAACAGTCAAATGCACTGCATCAACCTAAAGGCAGAACAAGTAACCACTGAGGTCATATTTATGATAATGATGCTTAAATGACCAACATTTTGCCAGATAAAGCAAGAGAAGAACAAAGATGTGATGTCAGTATGACTTTTGTTTTTGTTTTAACACGACATGCATGTGGCCAAGTACTGTTGATACCCAAAATAAAAATGGAGATTATGCTGGGGGGTAGGGTTACTGGTGACTTTCTTTTTTCAGTGACCTTGTGAACACCACCTTGAGCTACTGCCTAAATGTATGATTAAACTGGAAAGAGAGGAAAGGGTGGTCAAGCCCACCACACCTGTGATAGACAGTGGCACCCGAGTGACAACAATGCTGGCAAACCCTAGAACCAGTTGGATGCCTGGCCCTCTTACAGTCCTCAAATCACCAATGGAGAAACCAACGCCTAAAGGAAATGATTTGCCCAGGATCATAAAGCAAGATTAGAAGCCATACTCTTTGCTTAGTCCTTTCTTCAGGAATCAAAAGTGGAAAACTGGGAAATACTCGAGATCAGAAATAAAGCTAATAAACTCAGCCTTGTTTTGCAAAGCAGTACAGCCCAAACAGGACTGCAGGAGCATAAGGCCAAGGCCATATCGTCTCTCAGTCAGCCACAAGAAGCGATTCCAGTCTGTCAATGACAGGCACTGCACCCTTGCTGCCCTGGCATAAGTGCTCTGCAAAGCAGAGCAGGCATTTTACAAGTGACCTCAGTTATAAATTGTGAATCCCAGGTAAGCAAGTCGAAGCCAAACTGCACTTTAGTCCTCTTCTCAGGCAGAGGGAGTCAGTGTTATCAGCCCCTGGCTCACCAGTAGAGCAAAATCCACAAAACACATCTTCAAATACATCCCTATTTCCTGAAGATGGTGTCTGATGTACCTAGAGAAAATTCAAGATGTTTGGATAAAAACCACATACCCAAAATGACATATGCAAAATACTACAAATAACCTTGTGACACACTGCTCCCCTTTGGGGGGTGAGGGTCCTTGGCCTAGAGACTTCCTTCAGAACATCCAATATTCACTGGATTACTACCTCCCACCATAGCACCTCATGAAAAGGTTAATTTTACCTTAAGTTCTAGTACACCAGAGTAGCTTTCTGTTTAAAATAGAATTGTGTCAATAAAATGACTAATCACATTTTGGAGAAATCCAAATGAAAAGGACTTGGGGTATCATTAAGTTGAGGCTGTGATGAGGTCATGAGTGATTCTCAAACTCAAGAGTGTTTTGGAATCACCTGAAAGAGTAGCTAAAATGTGACGTCTGGGCCCTGCCCAGAGTTTCTCTGGCCGCAGCTCCTGCATTTCTATCAAGTCTCCAGGTGATCTGCAGTTACTGGACTAAGAACCACAGCTTGAGACGCATGTCATCCCATCCGTAACCACAACAGTGGCAGTCTCCTGCTTAGCACACAGCAGGTCCTCTTCCACTTCCTACTCTCCACTCTTCAATCTGAGCAGGTCCCCTGTAATGAGCGTCAAAAACAAGTGGGCAGGGAAGTCAGGCCTGCCTCTCTCCACAGCCTTGCCACAATGCCATGGCAGCCTTCTGCACACATTTTTACAAAACAAGGCCAATGCAAGAATACAAACTGGGGGTGTCGGAACACATTTGCCTACTGTAGGAAACAACCTCAAACAATATTCATTTAAATGATTCCACCCATGGCAATGTAATCTCGCCTGTTCTTAAACTCTATGATTAGAACAAAACAAAGAGTACCAGATGACAGAAACCCTTTAGTGGCTCAATTAATCAGAACATAAGTCACCAATTACTGGCAGATAATAACTTTTGTGTTCCATCTCCCCCTCACTTGGCAGCTCTTACAACATTCTCAATCTGAGTCCTTTCCAACTAGGCGCAGACTCCATCCTTCCCCTGCTCATCGTTCACTGCAGCTTCTCTGGAAACAAGGAGGGGTTAAAAGAAAGAGGGAAAAAACCTGCTGAAGGCTGCTGGGGCGGAGATAGCAACACTAATTGCTCCCATTCTCTGGCTCCTCCGGAGACAGATTGCAGGGGCCTGCATCTCCGGAGAAAGCTCTTGCACTTGTATCTTCTTCGTGGCAGCTCTCAGCAGAGCAACTCAAGTGCCCTTAATTGTTTATGTTCTTAATGCAGAAGTCTCTTGAATGCATTCATTTTTAATAGCAGGCTTGAGTATGGGGCCCATCAAAGAATGACAAAGCAACTCTATTCATTGGTTCTCCTTCCTACAATGATGGTCTTTTGATTTATTTGCAAATGACAAGCTTGGCAGGCCCCACTTGAGGGTTGCCCTCATTTTTGTTTTGTTTTGTTTTGTTTTTTAAGAATTCAGTTGCATTTCCAAAATGAAGTTGAGTCTGCAACACTGTGTATTTGTGTAAATTTTCCCCCCACTTCAGTTCCTTCTAATTAATGACTTAAATGTTTTGACCCAACTGTTGCCAAGCAGAGCATTTGGGCTTTAATTTGTCATTTTGGTAAAGATGCATCCTTGACAAAAGCATAGCAGCTGTTTCAGTGCCTAACCGGCAGATTTCCATTATTCAGAAGCGCCTTGTTATGGGGTTCAGAGAGTGCTGTTCACATGAAATGGCACTGACTTGTCCCATGATGGAAAAAGACAGCTTTTGGTGGCCTTAAAGGAAAATGCACTCTACTGCACCATAGGTTTTGAAGACAAACTCTGTAGGGTGAATCACAGAACATTACTGTAAAGTCAACACCTATTGTTCTCAGAAGGGAAAGAAAGAAAGCCTCCCCTGAAATACACCCCAGCAAATATACATCTTTCGCCCTCTTCAAAGGTCTTAATCATGAAGGAGCTCGTAAGAAATTAGATAATATCATACAACAGCAGAATTAGTGGGAGGAAAAAACCAACTGCATCATTATCGTCACAGGAAGACTAAAATTACAATTATGAAAATAAAATATACCTATGTAAAGACAAAGGCTGCCCAGGAATGTGCAAAATCAAGTTACCTCCGAAAACAAGGTTTTAGAGAAGGTTCTTTCTTCAAAATGTGTAACATGATTTTCTTTGCAATAAAACTGAAAACACTCTCCACTGTAGCTACCTTCTAGGCCTGTGTTACCTGTCTTTGGTTGGTACTGACTTCCTTTCTGCCTTCCATCTACGATCTCTATCTCTATGCCTTCCAGGACGACAAAGCACTACAATCAAACACTACTTACTGATCCCTGACGAGGATTTCCCATCCTCACTCCCCACATCTTGTTTGGAGATCACTGGATCAGCAGTTTGGTGTGAATATTTCCCTAACAGGTTGGAATCTTTAGCCAATCCAGAGAGTAGGAGAAGAATTTCCTGCCTGAGGTGACCATGGAATGGTGCTCCCTAATTTTAAAAGCATGCTACCCAAGAATGACACTGCCATTCTTCTTCCAAAGTGACTTCTTAGGGAAAGCAACTATTCCTCCAGGAGGCCTACGTCACCAGTGCCATGTGACCCAGCAGCAGAATGGCCACAGGTTGTGTGTGTGTGAGTGTGTGTGTGTGTGTGTGTGTGTGTGTGTGTGAGAGAGAGAGAGAGAGAGAGAGAGAGAGAGAGAGAGAGAGAGAGCGCCCCAGAGCAAAGCCATTGAGCCCCCAGCTCAGTCTCAGTCTGGAAGCCCCACTCCAGGGCCTTACTCCCCCACAGGCTTTGTTACTGGAGAGGTGGTACCTTGGGAAGGAAGACAAGGTTCTTGGCCTTTCCAGTTGGAACCTGAGATTCTCTTTTCAATTAACCTCATGTGCCAAAAAACCTGCGAAGCTCCAGAAAGAAATTTACCCTCAGAGTGGCTGTAAGACAGATTTTAAGGGAGGGGCTTCTGCTTCGAATTGGGCGACCACCTCTTCCTTAGAACAGTGCACTGCTAATACCCGGCAAGTGCAGGGAATCACAGGTTGGGGGCCACTGATGTAGAAAAACACTGTGCACAGCAAAGTCAACATTTAAAAAAAAATATTTTCTCGAAAGCATCTTAGCTCATCATTAAAATGAAATCTGGGATGTTGGTATGAATTTTCAAAGCATAACCTTTTGGAAAAGCTTTTAAGTATTTAAGAAGATGCTAAGTACAAGGATTCTAGATGACAGACTTCACTAGTGTATTAAAGATTCACAGAATATTAATGCAGCTGTGCAGGTGGAGGCAAACAGGAATATCCTTTTAAATACAAATTAAGTTATTATTTTAAAAACACTGGTCATCACATCATATTACAATACACAGAGAAATCTAAGCAAGAGAAAAATAATCGTCATTTCTCCAAGATAATATTCAAGCCACTTTTCAGGGAGAAAAGTATACTGTATGAGAGAAAATTTATTCAGGGTTACATGGAGTGACCAAAAATATATACAACTAAAAGTATGCTAAAGAAAAGCCCTGGGTTCTCTTATGCCCAGCCATGTCAATTTATAATTTTAAATATGATACAGTGTTACGATGTATTGTCTAAGATATACGGGGGAAGCATTAAATTAGAGAGAACAACTAAATTATGAAAGTAAGAACAACTTATAAAAGAGGGGCCACCAGAAGTTACCACTCCTGTAATTCACCAGTTATTTTACAAGTAGACAAATCAATTTCTGTGCTCATGTGTGTTTTTAGAAAGCATCCCAGATATTCTTCCATTAATTATGTGGGTTCAGGACATGTCAATTCTTGTTTCCCAGAGCAGTAGAAACCAAATTTAACCCACATATCCTGTTACACTGGTCTGCCCTCACAGGGTTCCCACAGGGCTGGGCTGGTTCAATAATGCTGAGCTCCTTCTGGAAGAACAGCACAGACTTCCTGCCATTTGGACTGTGAAACACAGTAATCCACGAGGGAATAAAGGTCAAGGTTGCACTTTTGGTCATTACTGAATCATTTGAGATGATCTGTGGTGAGGATGAGAGGAAAATCGAAGGCTGTGAGAACGCTGCAAATGGCTTGACCTCAGACCAATTTTCATCTCCATCTGTCTAATAGACATGTGGATAAAAGCCCTCCCTCCTTCTGGGCCACTTGGCTGTTTTCAAATCTGTGGCACAAGCCAGGAACCAGTTAAACAATAAATGCGTTAATAGGGGGAAATAACCTTCTAAACCCTGGGGTGACGCATACTCATGTTTTGGGTCATCGGCTAAAGTTTGGAAGGCAATTTTTTCCAGTCTGTAAGCAGTCCTGCAGCTAAATCGAAATTTTAACAAATACAGAGAATCATCTGCAGTTCAGGGGCTTGTGCCAAAATCTCCTTACTCGTACATGCAAATATATGCATACTTACACCTCCACCCCCCACACCAAAAGACATCCACGATTTCTTTTACGTCTGTTAACACACACAAAGGGAGCAGCAGTTCCAAAAACTGCACGCTGCTGAGAAGTCAATCTTTTTTCAAGTGTCCAATTAATGATGCTTAAGCATTATTAAGGCATTTCAATCCTTGAATACAAAATATTCCTGGGAACCCAGGGCCTAATTATCATTTAAGCCATGGAATCAATGTATATCCTGATTTTTACTAATATTCCCCTGTACTTGTTTGGCCAAGCTACTTTTTTAAGGGAACGTTGTGCCATATATAAGTTTAGGCCCCCACAGTATATCAATGTCAAACAACATCGTGTCAAGCTAAGATTCAATTCAGGTAAGTGCCACTGCCAAATTTTCTTGTTCCCAGACGGGCTTTAAGATTATTTTATTGCTTAAAATTTAATTTGTTCCAACTCGTGTCTCCATGACAACGTTGGCTAACCCTGCAAATCATTTGGGTAATTGGATATCTTATCTTTCTATTGCTCTCAAATCGAATGATTCTGCTAGAATTGTAACAGCCAATCAAATTTACAGTCCTCCTGAGTAATAGACTTGGAAAAGTAGCCACATTCATCTCCTCTTTACAGCCATATTAACCAGTATGCGACAAACAGTAGAATCTGGTCTTCAAACTATACTCCAAATTGTAAACATTGTCAATACCAATATTCTCATAGTGCAAAGTCTACTCAAAAGCCCCTTTCCTTTTATACTGTTTTGAGAAGCAACACTTGGTACTCACTCATTCTGCATAAACCTTGAGCAAGTTCAGTACTTCAAGGGAAACTGACAAGAGTAATTCCAGTAGCTAATAAGAAAAACTAAAAAAGAAACCACAGCTTTCTGGTATTTGACCTTGTGATAAAATAATGACCAAAACAATGGCTGCACAAGATGACAGTGTATGCTGACATTTATGTTTCTGAGGCTCTTTACATGGGCAAGCCATATTTGATCCATTAGTCAAGAAATAAGAATACAGATTTAACAACCAGTTCGAAAACCCCTGTACCCTCAGAGAAATCCAAGCAGTCAAAATGTGACACCTCTTTATACGTCATTTAACTCACAGATATCACAGCATCCAATGCAGTCTATCGTGGAAGGCTTCCCAAAGTCAGCAATTCCCCTGAGTGACTGATAGGATTCTGGTCTTTGGTCAGCTAAAAAGTACAGACCTTGGATATGTTTCCGTGGTCCAAGTCCAATCTTCCTGGTAGCCCTGCAAGAAGATAGGCTCTGCAGGAGCTCACAATGCAGGCACTGTCAAAGACCGAGCCAGCTTACAAATGAAAAAGGCTCCAGAACCTAGGCCAACTGGCAGGCTGAGGTGGGTATCAAGAACCTCACGCTTTCCCTACTCAGTCCCTACTCAGGACTTCAGGACCTGCTCAGGCTAAACACAAAGAGACAGAAACATGTAGCTTCTCAGCACACAGATGTCAGAAGGCAGCTGAGCTTTTAAGCAATTGTGAGAACAGGTATTGTGAGAATTTGTTTCAGCTGTGCCCTCCTTTATCCCCAATACTTACAAAGACACCTAAGACGGTTCTACAACTTCCTGCTGGGCAATAAGAGACAACAGCTGCAGCTTCCAGCGTGTCCGATCCCAATGGCCCTTTCCTCCCTCGTGCGTTTCTGCTCCTGCTCTCCAAATATCAGCACACAGCAGAAGCTGTGCATCTGACAGTCCACAAAAACCTCAAGCCCATGATGCACACTGGAGAACATTACACAATTACCTCTTCAAACTTCTGCACAGCACCTTAGGTATTTTCATAGCCAAAAGACATACCTCACCGAAAGGTGTACTCCCTCATCAAGGGTGGAGACTTTTTTTCTCTGAGTAACAAGTTGGTCTTGTAATTCATTACTGTCCCCCTCACCAACAGAGTCTCTTCAAATTAAAAGTTGGATTTTCTACACTGAAAAAAAAAAAATCTGAAATGCACCTCCCATCCTTTTTTCTGCCAAAACTCACTTAGTAAAATGAACCAAATCCTCTTTGTTGTTCATCTATTCTCTTGAAAAAACTCAACACAACTCTATTTTCACTGTTAGCAGTATTAACCACTTAAGGCTGATGCCTTCCAAAGGCATATTTTACTGTTTGGCCTAAATAAGGCACTTTAATTCCTCCAGATTCCTTAGACAACAGGCTGCCAGTAGGGCCTTCATTTAAAAAAAGAAAAAGTTCCTTTTCAGCCTTAAGATAAATGCTTCTGATCTTAAGAAGGAAACAAATAATAAACTTAGTCGTTGAGAGGGAAAAAATGAAAAGTGAACAATTCAGAACGAGGGAGGAAGGAAACTAGTCTTGGAAAAACAAGATGGGAGTGTGGCCTACAATTCCCACAACAGGGTACAGTTTTAAAGGGATCAATAACAGATTCCAAGAACAGCTATCCTCAAAGTGCCCACATAACAGGCACCATTGTAATTGCTTCTGTATAAAGAAACTCACTCAATCCTGGCTAACTACCCTCTGGGGTAGGTCCTGCCTTCATCCCCTAACCTACTAGCCTGTTAATTCTTTTGTAAGGAGGAATAATTAGCCCCCACACAAAAGGAGACAGGGAACTAGAAGGATTTACAGGGAGCTCCCACAGCACAATTCCTAGGGCATGTGGGAGCTCAATGGATGGGGACTATGACTACTCACTCTAATGCACCAAATAAGCTTACTGGACAATAATAAACCTATGAGGCTGATTTTTGAAAACCAAAGCTGTAAAAGACAACTCCTGAGAACCAAGAGGGCACCTGTAGCTGCAGGCTGCACAGGGACCGGCTGCCCTTCCTCCATCCCGGTGGCCCATCCTTTATTATCTCTATACCAGACCAACATGCAGATCAATGTTTAGGCCTCCTTTCCTAAACAGAAAGCGACCTTTTTATTTTCACTCACTAATCCATAGAAGCCTTTCAAACGGCACAAATAAAGGCGGCTGCATTTTGTTCTCTAAATCAATTTTCTCCCCAGACATCAAGTAGATGTTCCCGCACAGAGAAAGAACAGCCCTTCCCTTCTAATTCAAAAATCCATACTGTCATTGCCCTTGCAAACTGCTAAACAAGCAGTATCGGCAAGTCACTTGTGTTCTATAATATATTTACTGCAAATCCCAACGGCTCGCCTCCTAATGCAGTTTTCTATTGTGTCTGTGCGTGTCAATACACTGGCTGGTCACCTTACTCATAAGAGGCTCTGAACCGCTGTTTGCTCAAGGCATCAAGAGGGAACAGAGGCTGCACTCTCATAGACCCCCTGCCCTGGAGAGCCTCCTCCACACACAGGGCTACTCAAAGAGGTTTTGTTTTCTGGTATTTCACACCTCTCTACTACCCCAAAGGCTTCTCAGGCCAACTTAACTTCTCCATTAGGACAGTTTCCAGCCACACAAAGTCCAAGGTCAGAGTCCTTTTGCACGATTATTTCTCAGTTTCCCAACTATTAACACTAAAACTATTTCCCCCAGGAAATATACTGATTTCATCTTAAAGGTGCAATACACAGGGCCAAAAGGCAGAAGGGCTGGGGAAGAGAAATTGGCTTTCTCATGTAAGTACCAATTCTCACTTTCAGGTGCCTGGTGAAAAACAAAGTACCCTCACACCATATAATTGTGGATCACTTAATACAACCACCCAAAAACACAAAGGGCAAGTCCAGGAGGAAAAACACCTGTTAGGATGGAACTCTTAAAATGTACTTGGAGAAAATTCCTCTTCCATGTTATCTGTTTCAAACAGTGTTGGTAGCTAAAGAAAGGCCCAGCCATCTAACAAACCCCTTAAGTTTTCCAGAATTATTCTTTTATACATTAAGTAGGTGGGGGAGCAAAAGCTCTATGTAAGATCCCTGACAAGCAGATACTACAAAATGTTTACTCTGGTATCATATAAGTGAGTACATCATGGGTATTTGCTGTATATTTCTTTCTCCTTTTCTGTATATTTGAAATTCTTAATAAATGTTTGGAGGGCGAAAGGGCTATGTAAAGACTGTGAGTAAATAATCAATGAGTATAATCATTACTATTAAGAAACAAGTCAAGTTTAATGCCTTGAGCAAACCTTGTAATTCAACTTATCCTCAACACTATCAGGACTGTGGTCCACCTCAGGAAATAAGCAGTGGTTCCAGGGATAGTCGCTGATGCACACACTCAATTCACATGCCTCAGCAACATACTGCTTCTCTTTCCTCTCTTTCTTGAGTACAAACCCAAGTCTGTTACTGTAATTAAACTCTCCATTAAGAAGCCTCAGTGGATATTCTGACTATAAATCACTTTTCCAAAAGGAAAACAACTGAGCAAACATGGTTAGATAAGATGATTAGAACTAAAATCCTATAAAACATCTAGTGAAATCAGAGTTCATTCTGAATTTTAGCATAACGGCCCACACTCTGGATTCATTTTTACTCTGGGTTCCATAGACTTGCTGAGGAATCCTAACATATCCGCAAAGAGCCAGAACTGTTACGCAAAGCTATGGTGTACGATTTTGCCAAGCAGCTTTCACCTGATCGTCATACAGGTTCAGGATCCAAATACCACCTTACAGAAGGAGCACATTAAATGTTACTTAACAAGTGACTACTGTGCCTGACTCATTGGGAAGGGTAGCTGTCTCAAACTCAAGCTTTAACCAGACTGCAACCTACCTACCTGGAGTAACAAAAGAGGCACATGAAAAAAGTATTATTACAGACATCAGAGTAAAAATAGGTAGTGTGACAGCCTCCTGTTGGAGCAGTCATGGAATGCCTCGAAGTATAAACAGGCAGTGTTGTTACTGGAACTGGACCCTGAAGGTTATCGAGGAAAACACAAAACACATTTTAGGCACAAAGAAGAGACCCATTTGGCTGGATTACAGGACCTGGAAGGAACGGGAAGCAGGTGGCCAAGTGAGACTGGCAGGGACACTAACTAATCAGGGGCAGACACAGCCGCTGTGAGTGATAAGCAGAGGCAATTACTGGAGTAGGAAGTCAAAATTTTAAAGAATAGACATACCAAAAAGGTCAAAAGACCCAAGCCCCTAAAGGTGTTTTGCATTCATTATCTTAAAGATACTCCCCCCTTTCAGGGCTACAGTTCCAGAAGTGTTTGGAATGCATGGCTAGTGGTCTGTAGAGTGGGCACACTACACCCTAGGGCCACACAGGACAAGCTGATGTGGTGCACTGAGAACGAGAAATTTATTTTAACCTCTCCACTTAATTTTCCTCTTCATTATAAAGGTATATTTATATAGCTTATAAATGTATAAGAAGTCTGGTGATATGTTTTCAAACTTTTTACTGGCAGGCTGCACAAAATACCAGACTAATAATATGGTTAGATCGGTAATGGTGCTAATATCAAACCTAGCCTAGGACTGAACATGTGTGAAAAGAGGGCAAACAATGTACTCATGGTTATGATTTCATGTGTTTAAAGGCAGGCAAATGGAATTAAACTTAAAAATGATTTTAAAACGGAATTATAGCCTTGGCCGGTGTAGCTCAGTAGACTGAGCGCTGGCCTGCAAACAGAAAGGTCGTCATTTCCATTCCCAGTCAGGGCACATGCCTAGGTCGTAAGCCAAGTATCCTCATGCATCGATGTTTCTCTCCCTTCTTCTCCCTCCATCCCCCACCTCTAAAAATAAACAATCTTTTAAAAAAACTTTTTAAAACCCAAATTATAAAATAATGAAATATAGATCTGTACAAAATCACTTTTTTTATTTTTATTTTTAATTTAAGATTGCCTTTATTTTTTAGAGAGAGGGGAAGGGAGGAAGAAAGAAAGAAACATCAATGTGTAAGAAAAACATCGAATGGTTGCCTCTCTCATGCCCCAACCTGGGACCTGTTCAGCAACTCAAGCATGTGCCCTGACTGGGACTTGAACCTTTGACCCGTGGGTTCACAGGCCAGCTGCGCTCAACCCACTAAAAAACACCAGCCAGGGCAATCACAGGTAATTTGATAATATTTTGTGTCAACATTTCTTGGACTTGCATAAAAAGCATTATGGTGATTGGTCTACCAACTATTTGCAAAATAGTTTTGCAAACAGTTTTAAAAACCATTTTTTTAACCAAGTGAATGGCAATAAATGAATATATTAATTTATTTCAAAATTTCAGTGTAAATTTTTTTCACTTTTTGGGTCAAACCATGCCTCAGAAAAGTAGAAAAATCTCTCCCACATCTAAGTGCCTACGCCCACTCTCTCTCTACTTAAAACACCAAACCATATACATACAAAAGTCCTATGGCACATATCTCACTACAGCCTAGTGAGGACTATGTTGAAGGTATAAATGGCTAATCTTGTCAAACAAGCTGACAAACCGAAACAGCTATCTAAAATTTAATTGTAAACTATATACCCAATACTTCACATTAAAGGTACTGAGAATTTAAACGTTAAAATAATCTGAAGCAACAGTAAGCAACAGGGACTGTATGGAATTGGGTGACTGACTTAATCAAAGCCTTAATAGAGAGAACCCAGTCAGTTTCTTAGTTTCCTCCCATTTAATCCACTTCTGGAGACCAAAACAATTTAATAACTGCAGAACAAAGACTCAGATCTATGGAAACTTTAAATGGTTCCATGAGCCAATAACTGAATATGCATATATCTTTAGTTTAACTACTACGCAAGATGACTTAAATATTTGCTCAGGGAACGGGTTTTTTTCCCTGTGTTTCTTAACAAACACTATTTGGAGGAACACCTTAAATCCTCTAACCAATAACTCTCCTCCGTAGATACACATGTGGTGCTGGGTTCCAGTGGGGGAGTGGTGTGACTCCCTATCATGAAATGAACCAAACCTTAGAACCTGCCTCGTCTAAACCCTCCTTTTTCAGACAGGAAAACCAAGGCCCAGGCAACATGTTCATGACTTGGCCAGTAGCTAAACAAATTTCCTAATTAAGGCAACTCCAAGTATTTTACACCAAAGCGGACCCTGCAGGTCGCCACAGCTCCCAATGGGCCCTGCATTCTACCTCTTCTCTGCTCTCTTGTCTCTGAACTTACCTCCCTCCCTCGCCTCACCCTATTCCCAACCCTGCCAGGTCCTGACTTTACATATTCTGTTCCCCTTGGAGTTTTGGCATCAACTTTGAATTTTAAAAATAGTATTTTTTTATCTTGAGTACTACGTTTTTTAAGTATCTCCCTTAAATTGTGCCCAAAGCAAATGCCTCACTCACCTCACCCTAGTCAGCCCTGGACAGAAACCAGCAACTAGCCCAACTGCTGAAGAGGATGGGTAGGTGCAGGTTAACGTATTAAGGACGCACCCTGCTTGCCGATAAAAACAAAAGTGAATCTTGCAGCTCAGAATTTGGACTCTCAATGCACAGAAAGCTTTATCTTTTACTTATGCTTGTAAAAGACAGGCCTGGGTAATGAAAATGAGGTTGGGGACCACTCCAATCGTGATGACAGCTACCCTCTTTGTATTACAAGATTAACACCTGGTGAAGCTTAACTCTAAGTGCCTGCACTCCAGCTAGTCATTTTCCATTTGGAGGACACTGACTTAGGGGGAAAAAAATCTCAACGTGAAAAACTGCAGACAGAGAACACAATGGGTTAAAAAACAGGAAGAAAGATAAAACTTCAGACAAATACTGAGAGAATCACATCTATGGAACTAACCTACAGGTAAATCCCTAAAGCTCCACCTAAACACTTAAAAAACTACTAAAGAACAACTTATTTTTTTGAGACACTTCAAAGCACATCAAAATTGTGAAAGCAGTTCTCCACAACTTACATGGTCTGAGACACTGTACTTGCTGAAATATTGCCTGGAAATGGAGCCTGGAAACGTTAAGCTCTCATCTGGTTTTTCCTCTTTCTCCTCTTTCCACCCCAAGACCAGGACCGAAGAATACTCTTCCCTCCCTTCCAGAGCTGGTCCTTTCATTCAAATTCATTACAGCCCTGGAAAACCCCATACGCTCACTCTGCCTGCTCTTCAGAATATAGGCCCAGTGAGACAAAGTGACTGACCAAACCCACTGCATCACTGGGTCTCATCCAGGAGTCCTGGCCACAGGTTTCAAATTTTCTTTTATCTTTAGACATTATTTTAACCTGCAGACAGTGTTGCCAGGTTGATTACAACTTTCTACATACCCATACCTGTGGCCCCCACAGATCAATCAGTACTGCTAATTTTCTTAACTTTCAGAACATATATCTAGCCCCAACGTATCTTGTAAAATCACGAAGTTGGTCAGCACAAAGAGTAAGAATGGGCGAGACCTGCAGCTAGGCAGACTTGGGTCACTACACAGAGGCCGAAGGATGATTCTGCCACTGGCCTCATCCTCAGGAAAGAAACACTGAATTGAGGACCAGGTACCCAAACTGAAGCTTCAATAGGTACTCAGCCTTGACAACGCCCACACTCTGAACATGCGCCCACAGCTGCAGGCAGAGCAAAACACCCACCCCCAATCTACTCCACAGAATGAAGCAAATCACTTTTGAAAACTGTTCAGTGCTATAAAAATTCAGGCCACTAATGACTACTTATGGCATGGCTTCATCAGACTGCTGAAATGATACACAAGTGGAATAAATAAGGCTTATATATACATTTACAGTGCACACTGTTCCCAAAAATATCAAATGAGGTAATATGCCACATGACAGGCGGAAAAAAGCCTTTAAAATTCACACTGCTAAACACAACAGGCACAAACCTGAAAACAACCAGACTCACATTAACCTGCTGGTTTTAATTGTACCCCAACACTTTAGTGGCATCAGAATTGCTTCAATTTTCCATGAGAAGTCTCCACCTCTCTTATATAGATAGCCAAAATTTTAAGATCTACCCAGAGAGATATGGGCAGGCAGAGATTAATAAAAGTTTCAAGAGAAAAAAAAATCGTCTTAATGCTATAACAAAAGACTTAAGTATCCATTACCATCTCTATGCCATTGACTTCTCAGGAACCAGCCACAAATGGGAGCAGAACAAGTAAGGGGAAGACTTATCAGGAAGTGTTGACACAACATAAACAGAGACCGTGGGCACCAAACCAAGTAAGGAAACCACAATTATACCATTCTTGATTTGGACGCACTTCCACTTTTTTTTCCCCACACAGAAAAGTCTGGTGAGACTTGACACTGAAATCTCTAAAACTCATTTCTTCAACAAACTTGCTGAAAGGTGGGAAGGGGGAGCAGTAGTCACACTGGAGATAAATCTTAATAACGTTAAAGCTCTAACCAAGGAAGTTTCCCCATCACTGCATTTTTTCAGTAACAAAGATGTTGTCAGAAATGACAATTTTTTTGTGTCCCCTGATGATGCCTTGCTAGCATTTGGTTATAAGCCATAAAGCAGGACTAATTTCAGCCTGTCAGGAGTCCCGCTAATGCCCAGTTTCCCCCTAGAGAGAATTCCTGTCAAATCTAATGAGAGCTCCAAAGGCCCTCTCTACAATATAATGAGCACTTAGGCCATGCTGGTGATCAGGCGGCAAAAAGCATCAATTTGAGCCTGGCTACACCCTGGGGGCCAAACGTCACCAGTTTTAATAAGAATTATGATTACTAGCTGTACCAAATGTCTCCTCAGAACTTATTATTAATGTGTGACATTCAGAAGGATGTTTTTCAAATGTAAGGCCACTTTAAACTGAATTATAGTACTGCTTTGCATACCACTCTAGTTAAGGGTTTGTCAGCATTTACAATATAAACTAAATTTCAGGGGGCTGAATACCCTACTATGAAGACTACAGTATCTCAGCTTTTCACATTTTTCTAATTACTGAGCCAATTGTGACCATCAATCGCCTGATGGAGTATAGAAACTTACTAGAAAACTATTTTTGCACCATGGGGATTCCTGGCTCTTTTCTCTCCTTTTTCTTTCCTCCTGAATGATAAAGAGAAAACTCCACCATGAAACTTACAGGAACCCAAAAGAATGACATGCCTCCTTAGCTTCCCCAGTAAGTCTAGCACCAGCATATATTACACACAACTGGCATTCCCTTGTAAAAGAGTTGCTGAGGTTATTAAATCCTTTGAGAGTTTATGAATTTAAGAAAAAGCTTAGATACCTCTTACTCTTGCAGAATATTGGTTAACCAAAAGGGTGAGGGAGGCCTTAGGATTGGGCAGGTTAGAACTTCTTGACCAAGCTTATTTGCATAATGTACTTAAATGACCATATATCTTCCAGGCCAATTAAGATCAACAAGTTACAAGTGCCTCATCAGGCATTAGCCATTTAAACACACAAAAACAAAGGCACAACCCCAACATAAACTAAGCTATCAACTCTGCAAATCAGAATAAAATCAGCATTTTTAAAGACCCAATTATATTATCGATGAAAGGCCCTGAACTTCACTTTCCAAACACATATTTGAGAACGAATCTAATGTACAAGATGATAATTTAACATTATGAAACCTATGATGAATTAAAAATCAAAGAGTGCAGAGTTACAAAAGCAGAATTCAACTCTGAAACACACTTGCTTAATGAAAGTCTTTGAATATAAGGAAGATCTGAAGGCTGAACTAATCAATTTCTCCACTGTGCCCCAGCCGGTCAGCCATGCTCTTTAATTTAATGAAACAAGGGTTTGAGATGAAATAGCACATATACATCAAGTAAGAATTGTATTGTTGCACTTTGAAATGTGTCCAACTGTGCAACTTCATCTGATGATAATTTTTTAAGAGGCAATCGATTTCTAAAAGACTTATTGTACCAGCGTCTTGATGAAAAAGTGAATGTCAGCATATCTCCAGAATACTTACACCCTGCCATTAATGCTTTCTTTGGCAGACAATGACTACTCAATCGAGGGTCCTTTGGGCTGAGCAATCATTTAGCTTTTCTTCTCTTATGAGGTCCTTAGTGCCTTGTTCCAGCTCAATACTCTTTTTATACACCATTATAGTAGCCATAAGTGTGAATTTTATGGGAACTTGCAAACTCATAGTCATAGCTAGAGCTTTCCAGTCACTAATCTTTTCATGCTTTTAAAATCACCACAACTGAAGCAACTCCCAACATATGCTGTGGCCATAAAGGAAGGCTTTTCTTCACCTCCAAACCTGCACCAACTGAGAAATCTTTCAAGAACATGTATGCTATTAGCCACTAATCCTGAGTATCACTTTATGCAGCCCCAAAGCATAAAGAAAATTCCACAGTTAGTCATACACCTTGTTTAACCTGATTTGAGGATGGGAGTGTCTCACAGGTCCACACTTCTTTCCAAACCTGAACAAAGACATTAACTCTTCTCAACTTCAACAACTCTGCAGAATGCCCGTATCTTTCAAGGAGAATATAATCTATCCAGGTGGAAAGGAAACTCAAGAGCCTCAATTCCTAACTGCCTATAAACAAGCTAGTTTACATTTCCAAAGCACCTCTCACCCATTCATTTAAACATTTTGTAACTGTCTTGCTGCAGAATACTACCACCAATTTGCAGGAAGGGAAACCAAGGCAGAAAAATGGCACACAACCCCCCTCACCCCCCCACTGGAGGACAAAGGCAGTGTTAAAAAATCATGACTCATTTGTCATTTCAGCTTGAGATTTAACCAAAGCTTACCTGTTTATGCATTTCTATGTTTAATCCATATGACATTTCATAATACTGTAAAAAAAAAAATCAAGCATTTCATTAACTCCTGTTTTACAGTTCTAAGAACACACATTTGCTCATATTACATGAAAAGGATACCTACCATCACATAGTGCCTCTGCATTTCTGTCTTCTCGCTCGCCAGTTTCTCACATTCCAATTTAAGGCTACGAAAACAAAACAGGCAACTTAATGTAAACATTATGTCACTTGTTTTAACATCTGCCTCACATATTTGCACTTCAAGTAAAAACACAGACCAATTTGGAACAGCCATAAACTATCTAGATAAACACCCAAAAACTTTGTCCTTGCATTTAACAGAGAAAAGAAATTGAGTATTTGTATACAGAACATCCATTCGGCTACTATCCTTTTTCTTCTTGGTGCATACCTGGTCAGAGGACAAGAAGGGAAAATCTGTCAAAACCTCTGATCTACCCAGAAGACTGATTCCTCCTGATGGTCATCTGTTCACTCCCACTGCCCTCCATCAAAGTTTGCTTCTCTGGACTCCACCCAAACCTGGCCTTTGCACAATCTTCAGTCTCAGGCAAAGGCTGTATTCTTTGCCAGCTCAAACGTCTCTAGGTTTGAAAATAACTGTAAAGTTACTTCTACAATTGTTGGCCCTTTTTAAAACCTTTGTTTTTTAAATCCATGCCAAAATATGTCAAGCAGGTACTGCAATAAAGTGGGCTGAAGTCCCCTCCTGCTTGGTTAAACACACTGTGGGCAGGAATGCCTCAAGCTCGAGATTATTATCTTCAAGTAGACAAAAGGTCAATAATCAGAGAGCCTCTGACAAAATAAGAAAATTCACACTGAAGCGCCTGTGTGCTTTTTCTCAAGCATGACAAAAATAGAAACTGTCATTATACAGTTATTTCTTAGCTCTAATCAGTTAAGACTTAAGAGAAACAAGAGAAGAAACTAACATTTCTGGAAATCCACTATGAATGGGTTGCTTTACAGTTTTCATTTATGAACTTTATGAAGTTGGTCTTACTAGATAAAAAACTAAAGCTGAGATGGGTATAAATGTGACTCCAATCCCTCTCCTTTCCAAACCAACCCAGACTGACACCAAAGCAAGGGAGCTTTCCCTTACACACATCCACCTCCCCCCACCTTCACTACCAACGCTGGGCACAGCTAAAAAGCATCTAGCTTTCAATAATGGACTTTGCCTCCGACCACCCAATTCTCTAGCATGGCAAACAGTGATTTCAACACTGGCTTTGCCTCCCTGAACTCGCACTCCAGGGCTGGGTCACCGACTGAACCAAGGTTTTAGCTCAGCCTGTTGCAAAATAAATAAATGAAGTGCAAATATTGATGGTTCTCATGCAACTCCTAAATAGACTCCCTGGAACAGCAGCAAACGGGTAAAAGGGAAACAATGGGAGGGGAAGACAAGAGAAGGGGCTGCCCTGGAAGAGACAGGAAAGGGGGTAACAAGAATGACAGGTCTTTACTGTGACTCCACACGCCACCGCCTGGACGCCTGTACTAAGTACAGACGTCGCCGCTTCCACCGGGCTAGACAACGACGGGCAGCGGGCTGCCCGGGCGACCATTCGCCTGGCACGGCTGGACACGCACCTGTGATACTGAGCCTGCAGAAACTGGAATTCCTCTTTAATGCGGTCCAGGGACTCCGGAATAGTGAACTTGAAGGGCTGGCCTGCAGCCTGGTGCGGCGTCTGAGGGCGATCGTGAGGGGGACCGAGGGTCGGGGGGATGCGGGTGGATGGATAAAACGGTAAGTCAGAGGACACAGAAGTGGGTTGGACATAAACGAAACAAAGTTAGAAACGGCAAAAAACGGGGTCCTGAACTCGAGTTTGAGCTTTCCCTTGGGGAGGGAGAAATTGGACCCTCCTCCAACCCCCGGCTACTAGAGAGGCCCAGAGCCTCCTCCAGCCTCCAGGAAAAGGGGCTCCCCGGCAGCCGCTGAGAACCCGGCCAGACTGACTATAACGCCGCCCCCTCCCCCACGGGGGGCGATAATGACCCAGGGGACCAGAGGAGAAAAACAACTCCCAAACGCTCTCCGTTCCCAGAGTCGTCGGGGCCACCTCCAGGCGCGCCGGAACGGGGCCTCATTGACATGCAAATAGGCGAGACAAGAAACAAAAGGGGGGGCGCCCTACCCGCCCCGGGGAAAAGGGAGGATGTGGCTGCGGGAGCGAAACCCCAGCCTCTGCGGGCTCCCCCGCCCTACTCCTACTGGAGTCTAGACGTCAAGTAGGAGGGGGCCCAGAGAAAAAGGGGGGAAATTGGGAGTTTAAGCCCACAATCCACTCCAGGAGGCATGGGCCTCGGACCTCCCAGCCTTGCACTCCCAGAAAGGAGCGGGGTCCGCCAAAATGTAGCAGCCACCCGCCCCCCTACGGCGAGGAAGCGAGTCTTCTCTCCCACCACAACCCTGCCCCCCAGCCAGCCGCGCCTCACCGGGTGCCGGCTCTGCGGGAACATCGCTCTGGCGGCGGCCGCGGCTCTGTTCCCGGGTAACTCAATTCTCCGCTCAATTTCCAACTTTAATCCCGCCGAGTAAAATTAAGCTGGGAAGCGAAGCAAAGGCGGGATGCGTTGAGGGCTCGCTGGCCACGCACGCAGACGCGCTCGGAGGAACAGACTGGCCACCTGGCGCCGGGATGCTCCTGTCGGTGCGGGATCCTCCGTTCAGGGCCACATCGCAAGGCACCCCAAGCCCGGCTGCACCAAAAACCTCCGCGGCGATGCGCCGTTCTGCAACTCGCAGGCCTCAGCCGCTCCGGCGGGGAGGTGAGAGCGCGGTGATTTCAGCCCGCTCCCGTAGGCGATTCGCGTCCGCCGCAACCGTCCCGGGCAAACAAATCCAGACGGTCTGCTTTCCTTTGCTCTTCTCCTGGTCTGCCTCCTCCCCGGGTTTTCCCCGCGGCGCTGGCGGCGGGCGAGGTGCAGGTGGTACTGCGCCTCCAACTAACCCCACACAAACCTGGTGACGTTCGGGGCCGAACCCCGCGGGTCCGGGTCGCGCCTTCGGCCGGACGGTCGCAGGACCCCGAGAGACTTAAGTGAGTGATAGGGGCCCCGGTGGAAGGCTCAGCGCCCAGCGCTCTGCAGCCTCAATCCCGGCCGAGGAGCGCTGAATGACAGCGAGGCGGGGAATGTGCTGAGAGGGCGTCCGGAGGCTGCTCCGATCGGTCCGTGCGGCCGGCACTCGACGTTCTCCGCGATTGCACAAACCTCCCAGACCCGACGGGGCTACTCTGCGGAGAGCAGTCCCGGGGCCACCCACTGCTCCTCGAGGCTGGGGCGCATCCGGGAGCGGTGCCTGGTGAACACTCGCTCCGCACAACCGGCCCGGCTGCTTCGGACCCTTCCTCCGAGCCCCTTCCTCGGTCCTTAGTCCTTCCCTTCGTCTACCCTTCTGTAAAAGGAGCTCCAGCCCGCTGCAAAGTTCTCTCACTACCCGGGGTAAGACATCCACGAGACAGTGGCGAGGAGAGCAGGAGTGAGCTCCGCCGCCCCGCCTCCCCGCCTCCTTCCCGGCCGGCAAACTCCGCGGGCGAGCGCGGAGTAGCCGCGACAAGCGGTAGCCGGTGGGGGTTAAGTCGCCGCCGGCCGGCGGAGGTCCGGGCTGGTGGCACGGGTCCCGCCCGGCCGTGAAAGGGTGGCGGTGGTATAGTCCGCTGCCTGTGGGACGCCGGGCACAGGGAACCCGCCGACGCTGCTGCTGCTGCTGCCGCTGCTGCTCCAGCAGCCACCGCTCCTAACCCTGCCGCCGCCGCCCGCGTCTCTCGCGCCGGTTACATTAACACGCGGTTTCACACTCCGGAGCTAACCAGCGCGGGCTCCGCCCAGCCCCGCGCGAGCCCCGCCCAGCCCTTAGCTGGCGGGGGGCGCGAGCACTGAGCCGGCCAGCTACGCGGCCGGGATGGTTGGGAGGGGGAGCAGAAGTCCAGCGTCAGCCAATAGCGTGCGTCGCGCCCAACGTGGGGCGCAGACGCGACGCCTCTCGGGAGCCAATTGCGGCGCACCACTGGACGGGCCGCCCCCACTTCGTTCCCCCTCCTGTTCAACCCCACTCGCTTCCATCTCCGCCGTCTCCCTTGTCTCCCCTCCCTTCCCTCCCAACCCTTCTCAGCCAGCCGCGTCCTCCCGGCTCGCAGAGGAACAGTTCCTGGAGGAACCGCGGGACGCCGAAGCCAGCCAATGGGAAGCGGCGAGACACGGAGATTGGCACTGTGGATGGGAAGGTCGGTGGGAAGGAGAGCGGCGGAGCCTGGCTGTCAATCAAAGTAACGTGGGGCCTGCGAGGGAGCGCGCGGGTGCGCGCGAGTGGGACAAATCCTTAAGCGTGTAGCCGCGGAAGCTGGGGGCTCGAGTTTGCAAAAATCCTGCCACTTGTTCACTTTTCCTTTTAATTAAAATCCTGACATCTCAGTGAAAATACCTCAGAGACTAACAGCGTAGTTTCTTGGCTGGGGTGGGGGCAGGGAGGGGAGGGGTGTAGGCTTTTTGTAAGTCGGAACCAAACGCATCTTTGGGGTGCTGACCCCTTGTTTGAAGCTACTCTTTTGAAAGTGAGGTCGCATTCACAGATTTCTCTGAGGTTTGTTTTTCCTTAAGCTGCCTTTTCGCGGGTGCAACGAGAAGAAGTGGACTGTGCACTTGGTGGAAAATGCATAAATGGGCAAAGCATTGGCTGTCACACGTACGCCAGCCGCGTAAGACTGGGCTTTTAATGCCCACGCCTGCTTTGTACCCCAGATGATAGGATTTTGTTTTTGTCGGAGGGTTTCCAGCCTCTTTGCAAAACAGTCGGTCTGCCTTCGTTTGGCGACAAATGTACCCAAAGTGCTACCAGGGTAAGGCACGCGCATCCCAGTCGCAAATACGATGCTTTGCCCCGCGGCTCGAAATCTAGGGTCCTTGTCTTAAAAGTCCCAACTTCGGCTTGTTGGGGGATAAGGGGCTACTGAGAGTTTTGAGGGCCTCAGCAACACGACCGCGAGTCTGTTTCCAATTCCTGGAAACAAAAGGAGACAATGGGATAAACCAGCATTGAGACCTGAATAACCAACCAGTCCTGCTCACAATTTGGGTGGTACCCCAAGGCTGAGCCTAGTAAGGAGCTAAGTGGGAAGTGCTGGATAAATAACGTGGCAAAAATTATTAAGAAGTGGAACTTAACTTAAAAGGGGTTTTGAGATTTTCAGTAAACGGACATACTGTATAAATCTTCAGGGGTTTTTTTTCCCGTTTCCCTCAATATACCACATAACAGAAAACCTTCAATACTGCTGCATTTGTACTTTTGTTTAAAGAACAGTTCAGTGGAGCTGTTTCCACATGATTAGTAAGTGAATAATGCTGTTTTAGCCAAATGGTGGTGAATTCTTGCATGAGAAAGAGACATCTTTGACAAGCATTTATCTTACATTGGAATGTACTTACCAAGTTTTTAGTACTAATAATCCTGCGGTCCAATTATTCTACTTTCAAGAAACTTATGCAAAAACATTTATTTAAACAGAAATGCATTTTATTCCAAGATTTGCTTTTACAGAGATCTTTTTTTCTTGAAATATTAAAAGCATTATTGTAGATGATACATTTTAACTGTTGGAGTTGTTTTTAAATATGTATGATATTGATTAATCTATAATTGCACCAATCCCAAATATCAATTATAAATAAAAAATTAAAGGAGCAATTTAAGCGCGTCTTCACAAGACCATGGTAAATTCTTAAACAAGTTTGGCATTGTGGCTTTGCAGTGTTCTTATTAATTTATTAAGTGGGATTAGGACGGGGTCTTATTACTCATTTTGATAAAATGGAGAATGCAAAGGAAGAAAGCTCTGCCCCTCTTTTCTTGGTTAAATTTGGTGATGACCAGAACAGGCTTGCTCCACATACAGGACTTCTTAAAATCATATGATCCGTGGGCAACTAAGTTTGTCCTTTGGCAACCTGTGTGCGTTGTCATCTCCATCTAGTGATTGGGCCACATGTGCCAGGCTGTGGTCAGTGCATCCCATGATCAGCTCCAGGACATTGTAGAAAGTGCTTGGATGTCATACATATGCCCGTGTATGCTGGAACAACTGGGGCCGCTGAGACTTCTCCCTGGCTTACCTAAGTTTGACTTTGACTTTACTGGCATAGTCTGGTTAATTAAGTTTAAAGGGAGAAATTAAAACTCTGTATTTTGAGACAGGAGCAAAAGTGTGGCTACTTCTACTCCCCCCTTTCCATTCCCTTCACAATCATTTCTAACACAGTGTCTTTAAATGTTTTCTAGTACAGCTATTCAAACCAAACATGTCTACTCACTGTATTTCCCAGTTCACCATGGGTAAAAATTGGAAGTTCTCTTTTAACCAGTGCTTTCTTACTAGTAGAGTTTGAAACCAGACCTTCTGATTTTCTTAAAATGTAGTAACTAGGGGGGAAAAAGAAAAATGATTTTAAAATTGGAAGGCCTTGTTTGCATAAAGATGGTGGGTTTTCTATGGTTTCTTTCTCAGGCAGTGCATCCTCCTTGAGAGGGAGAAGGCTGGGCCCCTTTTCAAGGTCATACTTTCTCTATGATTGTCATGCTGTAATAATTATACTACAAAACTCTCATCAAACTGCATTACAAATGATGGTGTTTAAACAATCAAGTAGCTTTAATCTTATGTTTTAAATAAATAATATATGTGCAGATTGCCTACAGCCTGTTCAAGAGTCCTCATGAAATCTATAATTTTGATCTTCTATTTAAAGTCTGTTAAGCATAATCTTCTTTACCTTTAACATATTCAAATGTTGACGATGTTTTTACATGAAATAATACTAAATATTCTGCTTCCATAGGAAAAAATTGTCTCTGAAAAAGCTTCCTTTTTTATCCTCTGCAAATAAAAAATATGCAGTTTATTTTATCACTAGTGTATATATGGGTATATTTATATTCATTTGTTGCTAATTATCATATGTTAACTCACCAATAACATAAGTAATTATAAAAACTAGATGCTATATATAGTAGCAATAAGAAAAATTATGGCTGCTAGTCATAGAAATTATGTATCTTTTAAATCTATTTTTTAAATTTTAAGTAAAGAATAATTATGTCAACTTTTAAAACATCAGTTTTATCATTTTCTCTTCCTTTTAACTGTGAGTTACTGTGTATACATTTTATTTGACTTTTTTTAAACTGGGAATTTCTTAAACCTAAGAATGTAGGGTCCAGAAAAAGTTTTCCTACAATTGCTTTATAACCTTTCTTCCCAACCCTTTACCAAAGAAAAGAACAGGATGGGCAGGGGGGTGGCGGGGAGAAAGCAGAGACGAAAAAAATCAGTAGCAGATCCATGCAGCAGTAAAACCTCAAATAAAATCACATCCAAAGAATCTCTTGTGGTTTCACACAATATGGTAAAATTAGAGATTGCAGGAAACCAACTAAATTAAACTGGGAGCATTTGAAGAGAAATGAGCAGACTTTATGAAAATGACACATTGACTGACCAGTATGCTTTTTTATCAACAATTTTTTTGTTAAGACGCAGATCAAAGGAACCTGCATATGTTTTCATTTTGTTCTAACTAGAAAATTACATCCAGATGTTTAATAGGCATTCAGTTGGTTTTTCAGCATTGATTAGATATGTTGGTTCTGTTTGCTTACAAGTGTAGCCGGATCATTAGCTAATGCAAAGAAATGTTTGCTGTGAGTTGCTAATTAGGGCTTTTGGAAACCCTCCATGCTCAAGAACAATTTGTACAGTGGCCAGAAGAACTTGTGGGACTCTGGGAAGTTGTTTTCCCTTTTCTGTCAGGGTAGGGAGAAGCAGACGATCCTGTTCCCTAATCTCCCTTTTGCCTACGGGGATTGCATTGCTATCCATGAGGACTGGAGTGCAAATAAATTAGGAAGGGACCACACAGGCACTCCCAAACACAGAGATAAATGTACTCTTTCTGGAACAGCCACCATGCTGTCTTTGGGGATGGGGGGAGCGAACATCTAAAACACTGAACATTAACATGTGGAAGATGCTTGGTGCTAATGTTATCAAATACACAGCCTTTTTAAGTATACTTTAGAGACAGATGGGAAAGCCCTTTATGATAAATGAGTGTACTTGAATTCATTACTGTAGTACTTATAATTAAAAATGTCTCCTTTGCAATTTCAGTGCTTTAACAGGGTATAAGAGACTAAGCTTGAGAAGGAAGGGGCTGGGGCTAGTGAAAGGAGTGAGGGAGCAGAATTTGGAGGAGAGGATGAGCCTGGGAGGAAATGCAGTGTTTACTTTCACAGCCCATCCATTTGTTTACCTTGTTAAAGCCCCAAAACTTGTAGGAGATTAACCATTCACACAGCATTCAAATAAACTGTTTGAGAATTTGAGGCACCAGGCAGATAAACATCTTGGCTGGCCAATCACGTTTTTTAAAAACACTTGGCCTGCACAAGAACACCACCTCTACTGGGGTCAAACTTCTGTTTATTTAAGTCTGTATTTCTAGAGAGGTATCAGGCCAAAATAGCCAATGTTTATAAGCTATCATAGAAGTGCAGAGACAAATGCCATCGTATCATGTTCTTCTGCTTAGGTGCCCTTTCCAAGCCTGTTTGCAGCTGGTGCTCATGTATGACACACTCCTGTGTTGTTAAATGCAGATTAATTAATTTGGGATTTTCACACCAGTAGAATAGATTCATTAATTTTTCTTGAAATATGTCAAGCAGGGGGCCTTTCTGTCAGAGTTTTCCAAGTCACTTAGGGAGATGCCCTTGAAAAGCAAGGACAGTATTTGGGGAGCAAAATCGGATACTGCCTGGAGCTCAGGCCATAATAATAGGTCTCAGTGAACTTAACTATCCACTGCCCCCGTCCCCCTTAACCCATTCTAAGTCTGATAAAAGTTATGAATAAAAATTCTTTCGGTTTAGCATTTACCTCAAAAGAGGCTAAAAGGCATTTGGTAGACAAAGGACAAAAGTAGTTAAAGGAAGCACCTTTGATGCTCCTTCCTACACATTTGAATAACAAGAGCAGACCTTAGCCTCTTACTGCTCTTGGCCTTGACCCACCCGTCACTGGCCCTGCACTCTCTGGGAAATCAACATTAAACTGAGACACCTTTCCTTTTATGTTAAAAACTTTTTATTTGGCAGTACCATTTAAATGCCTCTCTCCTTGAAGCAGCAATATCTTTTTTTAATATATTTCATTGATTATGCTATTACAGTTGTCCCATTACCCCCCCTTCATTCCCCTCCACCCTGCACACCCTCTCCCACCCACATTCCCCCCCTTTAGTTCATGTCCATGTGTCATAAGTTCTTTAGCTTCTACATTTCCCATACTATTCTTGCCCTCCCCCTATTTTCTACCTACCGTCTATGCTACTTATTCTCTATACCTTTTCCTCCTCTCTCCTCCTGCCACTCCCCTGTTGCTAACCCTCCATGTGATCTCCATTTCTGTGGTTCTGTTCCTGTTCTAGTTGTTTGCTTAGTTTGTTTTCATTTTTGTTTTAGGTGTGGTTGTTAATAATTGTGAGTTTGCTGTCATTTTACTATACATGTTTTTTATCTTCTTTTTCTTAGATAAGTCCCTTAAACATTTCATATAATAAAGGCTTGGTGATGATGAACTCCTTTAAGTTGACCTCATCTGAGAAGCACTTTATCTGTCCTTCTATTCTAAATGAAAGCTTTGCTGGATAGAGCAATCTGGGCTGTAGGTCCTTGCCTTTCATGACTTGGAATACTTCTTTCAAGGCCCTTCTTGCCTGCAAGGTCTGTTTTGAGAAATCAGCTGACAGTCTGATGGGAACTCCTTTGTAGGTTACTGTCTCCTCTCTTACTGCTTCTAGGATTCTCTCCTTCATTTTCACCTTGGCTAATGTAATTATGATATGTCTTGATGTGTTCTTCTTTGGGTCCAACTTCTTTGAGACTGTCTGAGCTACCTGGACTTCCTGGAAGTCTATTTCCTTTGCCAGAATGGGGAAGTTCTCCTTTATTATTTGTTCAAATAACTTTTCCACTTGTTGCTCTTCCTCTTCCCTTTCTAGTACCCGTATAATTCAGATGTTGGAATGTTTAAAGCAGCAATATCTTTGAAGGGTTAAAGTTTGAGTTCAGCTAATCTGTGATCTCTTTGTGTTCTTGGTTGAAGGCAGGTGAGCTCTAGGGTTGGAAAAGGGGCTAGAGGTCAGGGAAATATTCCAGATACCACCATGGATTCTAGAATGGCAGCAAGTCTAGGCCTGGACAAACAAGTCCAGTGACATAAATACAGAATGTTAGGGCTAGAAGGCAAGTAAATATTCCAGATACCTTTATGGATTCTAGAATGGCAAGTTGAGGCCTAGACAAACAAGTCAAATGACATAAATTCTGAATGTTGGGACATTCCACAAGACAACTGTCCTGGGCTCTTTAAAAAGTCACTGTCAGAAGAAGGGGCAAAAAGTGGGAGGACAATTCCATAAAAACAGACATAATGAAAATGCAATAATTGAATTTTTATTGCCTCTTGGTCCCCAAAACCCCCCAGATATTACGGAAGACTCTCTTGGACAATTTTAACGTAGATTGGGTCTCAGGTAATAAAGAATTATTGTTAACATTTTTGACACGAGAATACTGTGGTTCTGTAGGAGGATGTTATTCTGAGAAGATGCGTGGTAAGACATGCAACTTCACATCATGCCAGCAACTACAATTAAGAAGTGTGTGTAGAGTAAAAGAAAGCAAGTTTAGAAAAAAAGACTACAGTCATAGAATTTAGGGATAAAGTCTGCAGCTATTCATTTTACTGTTCTTTCAACTTTTCTGTATACTTGAATTGTTTCATGATAAAATGTTGGGAACCGCCCTGACTGGTATCAGAGGCTGAAACCCCCGCCTAGCTAAGGCTAAGGGAACACCCTTGGAACCGTAAGCCAGCAAGGAGACAAAAGCTTATCTCCCTGGCAGGAATGCTGCTTCTGCTGCTTTATTCATGACTGAACCCCCAAAAAGCTTGGTCGGTTAGCCAAAGACGGGTAAGATTCCCCACGGGGGAACGACCTAAGCCAGGCACGATCACTTTGGGAGGCCCCCCCCAAAAAGAAGGACTTGAGGGGCTGCAGCAAAAAGGGGGGTGATGGACCCTCGCTCCTCGGCTTTGACAAAGTCTGAGTTCTCATCGTCTGGGAGAAAATCTCCTTATCTCTTGGTTACCTAGTTCCCTTGCTCCACCTAAGCCTGAAACAATGACAGGGTAGTACAGCTCGGTACTGAGAAGTGTGGATTTCCCAGGGTGATCAGGCCTAAGAAAGAATATGTAAATTACTGTGAAACCTTCTTTGTTTAGAATGCTCTCAGTTGAATGAGAAGGGTCTTAGGAGGAAGTTAGTTTGTTCCTCAGTCTTACAGCTCTTTGACCCCAACTCAATAGACCGGCAGAGTTCTTTGTTTTCTATAGTTCCTTCCCCAAATGAGTACTGTACTTTACCTGAATTATTATGCAGCATGAGCCCAATAAAAGCAGGTATGGACGGTAAATCAGGGCGCTCCCCACTAGGGGGGTGGCCATTTCGTCCCTACTTCCCCACAGAAACTAGTCTGTCTCTGTGCATGTGTGTTTTTTCTCGCGTGTTTATCGTCGAGCCATCCACAGCGTTCCGTGGTCACTGCTGGCCAGTGACCCACGCGCAACAATAAAAAGTTTGGGAAAATAATTTCAGCTTCATTTTCTACATCTTTTTCTTCATATAGTAAATGGAAATTCCTTTTGGAGTTAAAAGATTGATTTACAATGTTACTAGTTTTAAAAAGTACCAAAAAAAGTGATCATTATTTTTTTTTTATCATGGAAAAGCTGTCATGTTAATAACCAAAGTATTACCTACTGTTTTTGCTCTGGATCTTTAAATTATTTTATTTTATTTTATTATTTATACTATTTTATTTTTGTTTCTTTTTTTGCAATTTCAAATATCTATTAGTTATCAATTAATATAAAATTGCAATCTTGAAAAAAATTACATCAGCAGTTCTTTAATGCATCATTTTGTGGGCCATCAAGCTCAGAATCACCAGAAATCCTATAAAATTGACTGTTTATATGTTAAGAACAAGGTAATAGCAAATAAATTTTATTTTAATTTCTTAGTTCCCATTTTAAATAGTTGTTCTCCTGGCCTTTTCATCATTTGAGCCTAGAGGGAAATTTATAAGTGTGATTTGGAAATTTCCTTAATATTGTGAAATATAATGCTGAAACAGATTATTTCCATGTACTAAGCTTTAAATATTAATTTTGCAAAGAAATGAAAATAGCACTGAGTCTTGGAAGATGATGTTATGCTCGCCTGTAATCACAGAGACACATGTTTATGATATGCTAATAGTTTTCTAGAAAAGTCCTGAAAAGTGACAAGGCATAATCTGAGAGGTGACAGTTGGAATGTGGCATCCATGATTTTTTTCTTTAATGGTACCTATTTAGCATTTTTTTTTTTTTGCTTTTCTTATCACCATCATGTTTACTGAAAGGAAAAATTTCTTGTGACAATGGTAAACAGATTCTAGTTTTCATGTGAACAGCTTAAATCCACAACTTCCGATGAAAAACTTGCCTTAAAGAGACAAATTTGAAAATACAGGGAAACCAGGACTTTTCAAACAGTGACTAATCAGTGGGCCCAATATTTGTAGCCACCATCCACATAAGCAATGCTTATATAAAATGAAAATGTTAAAAATAAATGTTTCACCATGACAGAAAAAGCCCCACGGGGACAGCTACCGTTCTGGTTTCTCCTATTGGCAGCCTCCACACTTCAGCAGAACTGGCAAGCTACAATTGACACTTGAAAAAGTGTTACACAAAACATGACAAGTATTAGAGAAATGTTGATTAATTTAAACAGCCCGCCTCAAGGAATAATACCTTTCTTAAGAAAACTAGTTCTCTAATTAACATTTCTTTTTTTAAAAAAAACATTGTACTTAATTTACTTTTAGAGAGAGGGGAAGGGAGGGAGAAAGGCAAGGAGAGGAACATAGATAGGTTGCCTCTCACACAGCCCCAGCTGGGGGCCTAGTCTGCAGCCCAGGCCTGTGCCCTGAGTGCCCTGACTGGGGAATCAAACCGGTGACCTTTTGGTGACCTTTCAGTTTGAAGGCTGGTACTCAGTCCAGGGCACCACACAGCCATGGCCAGGTTAGCATTTTTACAGACAGGGATCTTCAGGTAATTCCACAGAAGTTATTTGCCTTTGCCAGAGAGAAGGTATGTGATCATATCTGCATGTTTGATTTCTGAAAATTAAAAAAAAACACATTAAAAAAAGGTGATACGTTGAAAAGCCAATGGGCCCTAAAAAGAAAGGAAATCCTGACCCGTTACAACATAGACAAACCTCAAAGACATTGTGCTAAGTGAAATAGGCCAGAAATAAAAGGGCAGATACTCGGTGATTCCATTTATATTGAGGTAGCTAGAGTGGTCGAATTCAGAGATAGAAGGGGAAAGAATAGAGGTCGCCAGGAGGTGGGGAGGAGGAGGAATGGTGATTATTGCTCAGCAGGTGCCAAGTGTGAGTTTTGCAAGATGGAAAGAGTTCTGTGGTTGGGTGGTGATGGCGGTACCACAACAGTGTGAATGTGCCTAATGACACTGAACTGAACTGTACAGTTAAAAATGGTTAAAATGACAAATTGTATATTATGCATATGTTAACCAAATTTTTAAAGTTAATTAGGGGTCTTTTATTTTTTTCTGTCTTGCACCAGTTTTACTGAGGATTCTCCTCCTTTTCGTTTCCTGAATTAGCTTATTGGGCAAATAAGCAAAACATTATTCCTCTTTGCTTGTTGAGCACTTATTGTGTCAGACAGGGTTCTCAGTGCTTTACTTGTTGGTATTACCTCATTTGATCCTCACATCACTTCTGTTAGGCAAGTACTATTATCATCCCTGTTTTACCAACGAGAAACCTGAGGCCTAGCACTTTCCCAGAGTGGCAGGTACTGGCACTCCAGAGAGCCCGCTACCAGCCACTACCCAGAGCTGAATACTACGTTACAGTGCCATTTCTCACTCTGTTCTCACTAGATCACGTCCCTTCCTGATCTTCTGATAGGAAAACGCGTTTTCCTATATGTGTTTTGCCCTCAAGCTTGGTAGGATTTCTCTTGGTACTTTTGAGGTGAGGTTGATACCTGTAAACAGAGCTAACAACTCTCTCAGGGCTCTAGAATTGTGTCTGCCCTCAGAGAAATGCTGCCACCTTCACTTGTATACTTTCTGGCAGTACCCAATCCATACCCCAAATTGCAGTGCAGCAAAAAAAAAATGACGGGCTCAGTAGCCCACTAAAGCAGAAGATTGAGGGAGACTGACTACAAGTCTTCATTTCATCTAGGACAGCAAAGCAACTGTCCTTATTTACCAGTTCACCAATGATAACATTAAAAATATAGAAATATAATAACAAAACCAGGAGACCATATATAGTTCTGTGATTAATAATGGTTTGGGATGTCTTGGGAATAGTAGACATATACTTTGGGTCCTGATAATATGTTTGGAAACATTCAAGTTGCTGAATGTAAATGGATTTGTTTCTAGCCCCCAAAAGCCCTCTCAGAATCAATGGCTTTCAAATATCTTTGTGAAGCATATTAAGAAACCCATTTTTAAAATCTCAGTCCAGTTCTCTCCCTTTTTTACGTATACAGGCACAGGTCACATCCATAGGTTGCAACACATAATTTAAAAGCACTGCTTTAAATTATGCTGTTGTATTAGTTAGGATTCTCCAGAGAAATAGAACAAACAGGAGATATATAGAGAGAGACTTATTATCATTTATTACAAGAGTTGGCTCACGTGGTTATGGAGGCCACAGAGTCTCACAATCTGCCATCTACAAGCTGGAGAACCAGGAAAGCCAGTGGTGTGATTCAGTCCAAGTCCAAGGGGCCACTTGTATAAGTCCCAGAGTGGTGTGAAGTCAGGAAAATCAGGAGCTAGATGCCCTAGCTCAAGAAAAGAAGAGAGTTCACCCAAAAGGAATTTACCCTTCTCCCCTATTTGGAGGGTGCACCTAATGGATTGGATGACTCCCACCCACACTGGTGAGGGTGATTTTCCTCAGTGTACTGAATCAAATGCTGATCTCCAGAAACACCCTCATAGACACACCCAGAAAGGTTTTACCAGCTCTCTGAGGATCCCTTGGCCCTGTCATGTTGACACATAAAATGAACCATTACAACTATAGGGATTTTCAATTTGAGTATTAACACCTCCAGCTTATGCGAAGTCATTAACCCCAAAACCATGTTCATGAAAAATGGCAACACCAGTCTACTCAATAATGTTAGGGAAAGATTGTTCTTTCTTTCCTTTACATTTAATTTTTAAAATGATAAATCATAACCCCTGCCTTAAAGTTTTAGTCTAAATTCCAGAACAGTAGTATTCAGAGCTCTTCAGAGAGTTTCCTGAATAATTATATTGTCACTTCTTCCTCTGAGGTCCCTTTTCTCTCTTCCCCCCTCCCCTCTCAAGCATCCCCATCCCATCCCCCACACCCCATGGCATGCCTCATTCATCTCTCTCCAGGGCCCACTCAGGGTTCCTGGAATGGAATTTCTGTCTTACTGTGTTACCTTGTGCAAATCATTTCTCGCTGGGCCTCAGTTTCTTCACCTATAAAATCCTGGTAATAGTACAAGCCTCTCAAGGTGGCTGCCCGAACTGAAAGAGATTAGCTGAGATTACATAGTACAGTGTTTAACACAATGATTGGCCCTGACAACCTTGTTTTCTTTATGTGTTTTGCTTGGGGCTTGAGGAAGGCCTTGCCTTAGGTTACCAGGAGCTGGAAAAGTGCCACCCCAGCTACTGTGCATCCTGGAAAATCAGACTCGACTACAGTGAGATTCCAAAAGTGTGTTCTGTCATGGCCCAATACTCAGGCCCAGGAACTCCATCACGATGGTGTTTCTCTGTGGCAGGATAAGTGGATCTCAGAGAAAAGCCGAGCCACTGACCTTGAGACCTTGAATATATGCCCTACCACCCCATGCCCATTCATAGGCTGTTTGATACTAATGAAAAAACACAAGTACACACATGTCTTTGGAAGTAAAGATGCAATTTGGGGCGGGAAGGCTATGAAAAGAAATCATGAACAACATCAGTTATTTTTGGTGGCTAACTGCCCTGAGTTGCCCATTTAGATAATACAATAAGAAAAAAAAGTGTGGCTAAACAGCAAAAGGTTAATGGAATTAGGTCTCAAATATGCTCCTCTTGAATGTCATGCCATCTCACCCATTCAGTATGAAGTTGTACATTGGAAAGACCTTGAGACACACATATAGAAATTAGGAAGTCAATTAGATATTAGCTGCACTCTTGAGGAATGTGATCTGGTCTAGGATTATTTTTGAACTGGAACTTCCACTCCTCTCAGAGACTTTTCTTTCACATCATCTGTTTTATTAGCGATGGCCAAGGTCTCAAATCTGTGAATAAGGTTTAGTGAGAATTGATGAGGCCTGGCTAAATAAGAATCCTAATGGCTGTGGGTTGCTATTATGTGGTATAAGTCAAACTCAATTATCTTTAAATTCAACAATTCTCTGTCTGCTGAGAGACTCTTTAGGACCTCTTCCATGTGTCTTTCTTCATTTGAAATTTTCATGGGGGAGTGAGAAAAAAAGATTTGTCCCTCTAGATCTGGCTTTTTCTAGTAAGGGAAAATGAGACTATCAGGTAAACAGTCTTGGATGCTCAGATCAGGCTTAAAACAAAAACTCACGATTATAAAGCATAGTATGCTTAGCTTCTGTATACATAGACCAATTCTACCAGCTTTTATATCAAGATTATTTCCCTCCCCCACTGCAACCATTTAAAGAAAAGTTCTATTTGGGAGGCTAGAACAAAGCCTATGTTTGTGCTGTGAACAGTACAGTGAGCTCCCAGGGTTGGAGGAGGAGAGAAGAGGAGAACATGGTACTTCTTGTTCTTAAATTTCACTCAATGATATTTCCTTCCATGTCCAATGGGAAAGCATCTCTAGAATTTGCGTCTGTCAGCTGTTATGGAATGTCTTCAAACAAATCCTCAGAAACACACCTCACTTTTTCAGTAAGTGTGTTCACATAGTAATACATTAGCAGACATGACACAGGTGGTACCCCTTTGAAGGCAACCGCAGGGCTGATGTGGCCCCCAGTGAAAATGAGTTTGACACCCCTGCATTAGAACCAGCGTGGACTGGAAGGTTCACCATTGGGCTGGGCTAGAGCTAGGAGACTCTTTTTTAGGAATGAAGTATTCTCCTTACCATCATATTTGGGGGTTGAGTATAGAAGCCAAGATGGTTTAGGAGAGAGATGGTGGTGGTAGGGAGGGGGTGTTGGTTGTGTGTGGAAGATGTTAATGCTGGGAATTTTTTTAACAGTGCAGAAAGAGCCTAAAATCTTCCTTCTGTGAACCCTATTATTCACACTTTGAAAACACCTGGGCTCAGTTTTGATACCCAGGATGTTCCTGAAAAACACAGGGAGAGGCCTTTCTAGCCATAGTACTGTCAGTTCTTGACTGGGAGCTGGGCCTAGTAGTCTGGTTGGTTGGTTATTTATTTATTTATTATTCTATTGTTTTTTAAATGTTTCCTTGCTTTTGACAACCTTGCACTCCTCACCATTACCAAGAAGTTTTGGGAAGTGTGAACCAGTAAAATTTTAGCCATTCTAAGTTTTGAAAAAAGTTTTGTTTCCTCATAGTTATAGATGTACACTTGAATGAAGATAACTATATAAATATATAATATTGGCTCAAGACCTGATAGCTTTATTGTTTTAAATAGCACAAATCCGTGGGCTATATATATTTCAGTTGTTCGATGTTCTTACGAAAACAGTCATGAAGAAGTAGCTGTTCTCACAGGTATAGGGGCAGTCTTAAGCAATAGTTGGCTGTTTTCCCCTGAGCTTGGGAACAGCTGCGAATTCCCACTTTGGAAGTCAGGCCAACAAATCTAGAGAGAATGCAAATAGAGTTAGAAACCTGTGAAAGCTTTTATTCCCTTCCCCAGACTTATATTGCAAAGTGAATTGCTTTACAAATGTAAAGGGGAAGAAAAGAATAATGCTTTGAGTATAGGGTGATTTTTTTTTTTTTTTTGGATGAAAAGCAGGATTTTAATGGGTGCCCACAGTCGGCTTAGGCAGCCTCTGAAAGCTCTTCTTGTCAGACAGCACCCTAGATAGAAGGACCCATTGTTTTCTAAATCTGAGGTTATCATTCTTCCCTTTACCTTTTCTGTTAGACCTTTTAGTGTTTGCTTTATCAGAGTATTTTAATACCTAATGTGGTGACTTGGTGTAATTTATCTCATTAAGCCTCTCCTATTTTCTTCTGTTTACATGACTAATATTATTGTGTTTTATAGAGCTTATAACAACAAGCTACTCCTTTGTTCCATTGTTTCATCTCTAGGCCAAGAATCAACAAATGAAGTTTTTATCTTTCCAATCTTGGACCTCACCTACTTGTCATTCAGTTTGTATAGATTGCGTGAAGAACAAGTTCCTTTGAAAACAAAGCAAGGATTCATGTTTATGACCTAAAAACGCACAATTACCATTCTCAAAAGGTCCTGGTCATTTTTTTTATGAGTAGTCTGGCAAAGACTCACTTTATGGGGTGAGGGGAGCATATATATACTTCCTTGTGCATTGAACGCCCAAAGTCCCCTAGCAAGAGTACCTACTCCCTAACTTGTATTTCTTCAGAATGTATAGAATATCCTAGAAGCAGGTAACCTGAGCACTGGAAGTCACCTGGTGAGGTTATCTTGTCCAAATCTCTGCCCTTCAGCAAGACCACACCCAAGCCAGAGAGAGGAAAATCAGTCCTGTTTTCAAACCTCTGAATGAATCACGTATTTGAAATGTCATGTCAGAACATTCCTTTTCTAAAGATTCGGCCTAATAAAATCTTTGTTATTTCCTTAATTACTCTTTTTCTTCTCCAGATGGAAAATAAACAAGTACCATCCTAGGGGAATCACCAGTTTCATGAGTGGGAACCTCCTGTGTGGCCATGGTCCTCCAACTTCAGGACACACCAGAATCATACCGCTGGACCCCAACGCCCAGGGTTTCTGATTTCAGAGGTGGAGGAAGGCTTGAGAATTTGCATTTCTAGCAAATTTCCATATGATGCAGATGCTGTTGAACCAGGGACCTCACTTTGAGAACTGACGATCTAGGAACTTGAAAGGAGAACTATGAGGATAATTAAGAGGCAGAAACAAGAAGATTAACAATAAATTAAACAAGTTAACCTCTATGTGGAAAATGGAGTTAAGCTGTCCCCGAGCTCACCAGCTCAGAGACCACTGGGGCAGGCTGACCCATGTGAACAGTAGGTTAGGGTATTAGCCTGTTAATACTGGGAACTGTGAGAGTACACGTGAGGAAGGCAGTGTTCAGGCTAGGCGGGGACGAGGCCTGGAAAGCTTCCCATAGAACTGGAAGCCTGAGGAGTGATTCCTGAGTTGCTTCTGCAAGAAGGGAAGGTATCCAGATGAGGGGGCAGGGTTAGGCCTGGGCTCTTCCAGCAGAAGGGACAGTTTGGAATTAAAGAGGGGATGTGGAGTTTTCTTGGAACAGCAAATCACCTAGTTTTCCCAAAGGGGAGACAGGCAAATAAAGTGGTGGCGATGGAGCTGAGGGGTCTGCAAGGACGGGCTGGATCTTCAAGGAACCTCAGAGTGGGCAATACTCTGAAGATCATTACATGACAGAGTGTAAAGAACATTTTTTTTGTTTGTTTCTGAAGGGGAGAACAATTTATTTCTCTGCTTTTCTATTATATAAAGAACAATTTAATACAGTCTCATGAAAGGGGACATTGGAGATGAAGAGAGAACAGAGTACAGCTGTGCTTGCCCTTCCTTCTCAGTAACCACAGCTCTTCTAATGTGTTTCCTCTGGTTTTCAGCTGAGGTCCGGGCCTTGCTAGCTTCAGGGCCTAGGTGTAGACAAAATTTCCTCTTAATTTAGTTGAGAGATTTTGGATTTCCCTAAATGGAAATTTATAAAGACACTAGGCAAACATAAAACCAAAGAAAACAAAGAATGCAGAAGTGGCGTCTGGAAGTAAACAGGCCAGGTTTTAGCTCCATCTTTTACTAGCTATACAGCCTTGAACATGCTCCTTATTTACCAGTGCTACAGCTTCTATATTTAAACAGAGGCCTACCCTATTTTGCTGCATATAATGCTCACCCACGTTTTTGGACTGAACTTTCAGGAATAAAATCTTTCATTTTAACCTTTAAATTTAATTATTTATATTTAGATACTTGTTTTTGTATTATGAAGGAATTTTAGCATTTTTTAACATACTATGGCACAAGAAATTTTATGTAACAAATAATTACAAAACACGAGAACAGATACAAGGTGTTTCAGGTACTACGCACATATACAGTGCATCCTTATTTTTCCCTCAAAAATTTGGGCAGAAAGTATGCATTATACACAGCAGAATACAGTAATTCCCTAACAAGAGCCACATGATCTTGCATGGGCTGGTCCCTACCTGCCTTCTTTTTATTTTCTTTACCCCTAATATTTCAGCATACTTCTTTAAAAAATAAGCAGAATCTCTTGTTAGCTACACTCATCTTAGCACATATGGAAAAAATAATACTTATTATTTTATAAGGAACATTTTCTACTTTCTCCTATATTTTAGAAGATTTCATTGATGCTCTGAGATTTTACTTTTGCGTGCACTGAAGTTGGAGCTTTGTATGTGACTTCTTTTAAATCTCTGCTTAGCACTTAAGGAGGCTCTTGCAATCTTACACCAAGGCTTTTTAAGTTCTAGGGTATTTTATTTTCTTTTATTTATTTGATATACCATCCTCTCCATCTGTTATCTGTGCTATCTTCCTCTGCAACTGCCTGTGGAACCTCTGGATGGTCATGCTATGCCTCTTATTCTTATCCTTATCCTTATCCTTCTTTTGTGTTTGGTGTTTTCTGTTCTTATCCTTCTTTTGTGTTTTATGTTTTGGAATTCATTTAGGAAGAAATTCCTTAGTTTGATCTTTTAACTCACTAATTTGTCTTCCAGCTTTGTTTTACTCTACCCAAGCTCTGGAGTATTTTTAATTAATGATCAATATTTAAATGTTGTACATCTTCTTTTGAGTTTTTGATGGATACAAAATCTTGAACCTCTCTGTGGAGAGACCTCACTGTCTCCATTTATACATTTTCTTTTTTAAAAAAATTTATGAATTGATTTTTTTAGGGAGAGACCAGGGGCCAGGGTGCCAGAGAGAGGGAGAGAGACATCAAGTTGTTGTTCTATTTATGCATTCATTGGTTGGTTCTACTATGTGCCCTGACTGAGGATCGAACCAGCTACCTTGGTGTACACCAACTGAGCTACCTGGCCAGGGCCTCCATTTATAAATTTTCTAAAGTTCCCTTTAGTTTTTTTTATTACTCCTACTACTTTATGTTTTGTTTTTTCCTGAAATGCGAGTTCCCATATGCTCATTTTTATTTGTGTTTCCCTGTCAGCCCTCTGTGGGCAAAGTATGTTTTTACAGCTCTCTTCCTCTTTTGATTATGAAAAAGGGATGGAGTATGTTGACCGGTGGGGTGGCTGACAGCTAGTTTTCTTTATGTGGGCTTTTCCCCATTGTTCTTATGTTTTGCCAACATGGTACCAACCTGATACTTAGCAGAAGCCCCACCACCTTGTTTTGCTGGGCACAGATGTTACCATCGCCTGCTCATATGGAGCAGGTCATCTCCATGAATTACTAGGCTGGGTCCCTAAGGAGTGTGTCCATCCTTGTTAGCTAATAAATGTGCAAGTAGGAACCGTTGATGGTTCCATGAAGCCGGTGACTCACAGTTAGGTTTCATCAGTTTTCTCCAGTGACTTTCTCCAGCAGGGCTCAGACCTCTGGATAGAGTAGCCCCTACCAGCCTTTTTCAGCCTCATCTTTTATCCTCCAATTCTTACTCTGCTCCAACTACATAAAGCTTTCAGTCTTGTGTTTGTCATGCTCCCTTCGACTCCAGGGCCTTTGCACATACCCATTCCTCTGTATGAAATAGTCTCCAGGAATTTCCATCTGTGGCTACTCCCTCTAGGAAATCTCTGATCTCCCTGAATAGGTAAACTCCCTCCTATGGAGGCTTTTGTAGTATCAGGAACTTTATTTGATAGTACTTCATGATTTTTTGTGTAATTATTTACTTAATGTTTGTCTCTGCTACTAGTTCAGCAAACTAGTTCACCAGGTCATCTAAATGACAGCAGTTTTGTCTTATTTTACAGTTGCTCCTTTCAGGGATAGCAGACGACTACTTTTCCTCTGGTTCACTAGGAGCAGCTGTAGGAATGGAGTAGAGCTCCTACTGAGAGAGCAGAGCAGCGAACAGAACAGAGGCTCAGGAACAGAGCCAGTGTGGTTTCACAGGCAAGAGGAAGGAGGGCTCAAAGCCCAGCCCAGAGTCTGTTCAGCCTGACATAGCCCCTGCTGGATGTAGACCCCGAAAGGAGGGAGGGTTCAATAACGCCAGGGGTCAGATCCAGCCTGCCTCTGGTTTTACGTCCCTCTCACACTAAGAATGGCTTCTACCTTTTAAGTAGTTGGGGGGAAATCAAAAGAATAATAATATTTTGTGACATGTAAAAATTATAGGAAATTGAAATTTCAGTGTCCATAAATAAAGTCTTATTGGAACACAGCTGTGCTCATTCATGTTTGCCTGTTTGCTTTCATGTTACAACAGCAGAGTTAAGAGTTGGCATCGGAGAGCATACGGCCCAAAAAGCCAAAAAACATTTACTATCTGGTCCCTTAGAGAAAAGGTTGGCCAATCCTCCCAGTTACACTGTCAGTCTCAGCTATGACAGTGACTTTGACCTGCGCCCCCCAGAGCATCTTCTGTGTTCAGTGTTGCATGACCTCCACAAACCCCACCAGGTCCCATCTCAGGGTGCGGTCCAGCGTGCCGCAGGGAGAGAAGGGTTAATTAAATGGATTAATTAGGAAAATCATTCTTGAAGGAGGTGGGAGGGGATGAGATGAGAAAATACAATGGTCTGGCTCAAATGCTGGTTTCACTGCTTAGAGCAGTAGGATCTTGAGCTCGTGTCTTAACTTCTCTAAGCCACAGTTCCCATATTCTGAAATCTACATAATTACACTCTCAAATATAGTGATGTTGGGAGGACTGCTGAGCTGATGGATGCAACAGTGCTTGGCATATAGTAGGCGCTCAATGAATACTCACTACCATTTAACTACTATTTATTGTATAATCATACGGAGCACACCACTGGGAAAGCTGGCCTTAGAGAGGGGAGAAAGCATTCTTGCTGTGCAGCATGTGGAACAGAGTAAAAACAATGGACATTGGGGGTAAACAGCCCCGGGTTCAGTCTGTCTCTGCTGGTGATGCATGTTTGCATCCCTGCAGCTTGGTCCTAGTAAAGCTGATTAACTTCTCAGAGCCTCAGCCCTCCCTCCCCCATCATTTATGTAACCCGGACAAGTGTGGGAAACCACCTGTTCATCTCAGGTGAAACACGCAGGGCTTTTGTTTCACCCTATGCCCACAAGCCCATTCAGAAAATTCTTACAGCAAGCATTTCATGAGTTTAGTAAATTTATTGGCCATTTGAAGAGTTACACTTTTGAGACTGGGGGCATATTGTGCCCCACACCGTTTTTTTCCAAACTTCCTGTTCTCTTCTCTTCTCTTCTTCAGCACCCTCCCCACTCAGAAATTCTCCACACATTTCCCCATGGTCCCCCCACCCATATGACCCAAAGGGCTGATCAAGGCATTTTCCCACAAAGACGGTTCTGTCCCCAGGAGGAATTCTCCTACCAACTGCCAAAAGAATACATTTTCTCTATCCCTTAAACAAGGAAAATAGGAATAATTATGCCTACCTCACAAGGTGTTTGTGGGAATTAAATGAGGTAATGTACCTGCCCGCTCAGGGCTTGTAGAAGGCATTCCATAAAGGTTACTTCCCTCCCCTCTTGATTCTTCGAGATTTGAGCAAAGAGAGAAGCTAGGAAATATTTTGAGATGGGCATGAGGGTAGATAAGGCAGCCAGGAAGGTCATCTCCTTGGCCATCACCCTCCAGTAAGTAGAAAAGATATTTGCCAAGAGAAACTGCAAGAGGTAGAGGGGCCAGGGCAGAAGCCAGACAAGTCTGGTTTATCTTGGAGTCCATCCAAAAGGATTTAGTTACTAAAACAGCAGTTCCTCTACATAAATCCTTCAGGTTCTTGAAAAAATATTATTAAATCACTCCTGCATCATAAATAATCCTAATTTGATTAATCTTGCCTCTAGGCCAACACAAGGCCCCCTGTCCTCGTGAGCACACAGCTGAATGGGGAAGGTACTCCGCCTGAGTGGCATTAGGTAGTGGCATTAGGTAGCCTGCAATTTACACTGGCAATCTCTGATGTTTTCCAGGCCCTTTCGATTTGGGCTCTTCTTAGCAGTAATCTTTCCTTAGCTGTAGGACACAGACAGGAGGTTTATTAACAAGGTTCTGTGGCAGAGGTCTGGGAATTTGGGAACTCTGTTACTTCTCTATTTGGACTTGTATGACGTCCTGTTTGCATTAGTCTTCTCTTTTAACCACAGAATGTTTTTAAACTCCTTCCAAAAAAACCTCTCTTCCATTTTGCTGTGGGCTGAGGATGTTTCTACCCAATGTTGTGAAAACAAATGGTTGTATTAGTCAATGCCCCTATCCTATCTCTATCTCTCTTCCTCTCTCTTTTTCAGACCAGAGATTTCTTGTAGCTGTTTCTTCCAAAGCAAAGACAAGGGGAAGAGCAGTAACATGTGTCTGCTACGTGGCATTGTTTGGGGCCAAAAAAGAAACTAGGCTTATAGAGACACATGGTTTCAGTTCCTGTCTGCCCACTGTGTGTCTTCCGAAAGATTCTTTATGAAATGTTTTGGTTACACGACTTAATGTTTCTCCTGATTATGAAGGTAAGTTGTGCTCATGTAAAAACATGAAGACACCAAAAAAATATTAAGAAATGTAAACACAATCCAGGGGTGAAGTCCTTCAACCTCACTGTTAATATCTTGGTGTATTTCCCTAGTTTTGTTTTCTCTGCAAATGTGTGTACATAGTTGCCAAATGTGATCTTGGTGTACACAGAGTTGCGAACCTGCTTCTCAGCCTACATTCCTTTCACCAGCATTTCTGAGTCATTAAAAAGTTTTCAGATCACACTCCCTTAATGGCTGGATCCTACTTGCGGTATTGCCCTCATGTATTTAATCACTTGAAGATTATTGCACCCATAGGCTACAATAATCTTCAGTTTTTCACCATGTAAATAAAACTGCAGTGAGCATCTTAATACCTCGTCCTTCATATCTGAAAATTCCTGCAGAAGTAGGATTACAGGCAAAATAGAAACCTGGAACCTCACTTTTGTCACCACTGACTTGCATCAGCCCAAGGTGTTTCATGTTGGACATCATAACAAAATAGCAAAAGGACTGACTGAGTTTTGCCTATACAGTGTTTCATGGTTAGCAACTGGAGGACAATATAAAATAATGGTGTTGCATCATAATTATGATTTGGTAATATTCCAAGTTGATGATAATAATAGTAGCTGCCCAGGCTGGGTGGTTCAGTTGGTTGGAGCATTGTCCCATGCACCAAGATGTTGTGGGTTCAATTCCCTATCAGAACAAATACCTAAATTGTCGGTTCAATCCCCATTCAAGGTGGGTGCGGGAGGCAACAAATCAATGTCTGTCCATCTGTCTCTCTGTCTCTGTCTCTGTCCCTTCCCCTCTGTCTAAAATCAATAAACATATCCTTGGGTGAGGATTAAAAGTAATAATAGCTCACATTTATTAGATTGTTAATATTCGCTAGCCCTTTTTTAAGAGTTGTACAGATAGCAACTCATTTAATCTCACCGCAGCTCCAGAGGTAGATATTATTATCATACCTATTTTACAGATGGGAAAGCTGAAGCACAGAAGGGTTAAACAACAAGGTAAGTGGATGAATCAGAATTCAAACCCAAGCATTTTGGCAATAAGCCCAAGCCCGTAAGCACAGGATGATCTCACCTGAAAATAATCAAGTGGGTAAGATTCTTCCACGTGCCAAGGCTACAGTGCGTGGGGCTCCCTAAGCTGGACATGGGCTAGTGACCACTGCTCACTGCTGAGGTGTGGCCCTTCTTTCCCCCAGCTCTTCCCGCCTTCACTAGCCATGTGCCTGCCTGGCCGAGAGCAGGAGAGAAACCCTGCAGTGAGCACCCAGTTCTGTGTCTGAAAGGGAAGAGAAACATAGATCATGGTGGTCTCAGGAAGCTGCCCATTAGGAAGGGAGCTAGGAAATAAATGGAAAAGCTGCTTCAGGGATTTGGGTTTCTGTTCTGTTTTCATTTTTGTTTTGTTTTCATTTTTGTTTTTGACAATTGTTAGTGAGTCAGGCTTGCCTAATGAGAAGCAGTATTTCCCTTGCATTTATCACCAATTCCATTTCAGTGGATCCTCAGCTCATCAGTTGCTGCAGTGAGCTGTAAAGCAGGAGGTACTGGAGATGACGGTGACTGAACTCTGAAGGAGGTAACAAATCACTTTTGCTCCTGTCCACTGCAGATCTCTTGGTCACAGTGACCTCCAAACAGCTGCTCAGCTTGGGTGGTTCTAAAGGCACCTCATTGTGAAGGGTGCTGCTCGGGACTGAAGTTGTGATGAGGTCATTTTCTTTAGTTCCACCTCCTTAGGCTTACTTAACACAATACTGGTGTTACAAAAGCCTACACAGGGTGCTGCTGTGTCCTAAAGTCCACTGGTGCTGCGGTGAAACAAAACACAACACAACCACTGCAGCAAAATCCAAGGCAGCAGCAAATCCATCCTGCTTCTCCTTCCTGCCTTGCCAGGTTCCTCTAGGAAAACCCAACCAGAGGGTTTGCTCCAGTCCGCACTGGCTCAGGATTGACATGTGTAAAACTTTGAGCAGCACTAGAAATGAACTGGGGGAGCAATGAACCACAGAGCCTTTCGGAGAAGCTGCCTGCATAGAAATTCTCCCAGCGTCCCTGCTGTGGGGGACTCAGAACAGCCAGAAATATGCTTTAAGTGTCTGTTCTTCCTGTTCCTGGCACAGAGAGATGTTTAATCATTGTGTGCTGAGTTGCCATGGGTTCTGCTGCGTTAAAGTGGATGGAATAGTAAAAGGTAGGATAGAGATGCTTTCTCCTTTCACTTTATCATAATAACAATAACATGATAACATAAGAAAAGTTAATAGTAAGAGTTTATTATAGGCCAGGCCCTGTTTCATGTACTTTACATTTGTTAATCCTTTCAAATTCTTGCAACATTCCTTTGAAGTAGGTGTTTTTATTTTGTTTTGTTTTCTTTTTTTAGGACTTGATTTTTTTAGAGCACTTTCGGGTTCACAGCAAAATTGAGGTGAAGGCATAGAGATTCTCTGTGTACCCTACCCCCCACGCATGCACAGCCTCCTGCATTGTGAATGCTCCCCCACAAAGGGGCGCATAGATTACAGCTGGTGAACCTGTGCTGACATGTCATAATCACCCACAATCCACAGTTTACATTACGGTTCCTTCTTGGTGGTGTAATTCTGTGGGTTTGGACAAATGCAGAGTGGCATGTGTCCACAGTTATAGTATCATACAGAGTGGTTTCATTGCCCTAAAAATCCTCTGTGCTCTGCCTATTCATCTGTCTTCACCCCCCATAGGCGTTTTTGATATTTCTATTTTACAGATAAAGAAGCTGAAGTTCAACAACGTCTCCAAGGTCACAAAGGTACATGTGGCAGGATGGGAACATGGACCGTCTGACTGAGCCCTTTACCACTGCACTGCGCCACAAATTGAGTAATTTAGGAACCTAACGTTCTATGAGAAGTATACCTATGTAGCATCCTAAAGAAATGTTACAGTGGATTTCCCGCTCTAACATACACATGTATATTTATAGATGATAGCATTTGTAACACTAAATTATATATGTATTTGTAGGGTGGGGTAAAAGTAGGTCTGTAGTTGTTTGTATGGAAAATAATACAATCATAAAAATAGAAGAAACTTTCTCATACTTACAAGTGTAAACCTACTTTTTGTCCTACTCTGTATATGTATTTCCTCAGATTGATCAGCATACAGTGAAGCTAGCTTGAACAATGTTTTTTCCTTTTTTTGTTTTAAACGTATGGTTGCCTCTCATGCTCCCCTTACTGAGGACCTAGCCCACAACACAGGCATGTGCCCCGACTGGGAATCGAACCAGAGACACCTTAGTTCACAGGCCAGCACTCAAGCCACTGAGCCACACCAGCCAGGGCAAATGAACAATGTCTTAAAGTTAGTGAAATATTTTGAAACATTTTTAAGGACAACATCACGTGGAAAACTGTACATACCATCATAGCATGAGTACAGCCTCATGAACTTTCATGAACTAGAAACTCAGGCATGCACCTCCCAGAACAAGAAACACATTACACATTAACTTTTATCCTGACTTCTAACAAAATAGATTCGTTAGCAAAGGGGAATTTTTAATAGTGGGGAAATTCAAAGTTCATCAAGAATCCTGTTTCTCTGAGTACCTCTGTGATTCCTAGTCAGCCCAGGTACTCAAAGGCTCTGAGAGCTAAAAGGTAATTAAAATAAAGTCAAGTTCACATTAGAAATTAGACCTCAAAAAATAAAAATGAAGTATAAAAGATTCATCATCTAGTTCAGTGAGTTGAGGGCACATCAATCTGCTCCAATCCCTTTGTTGTTGTAGAGAATCCAGAATCACCCTTTCAAATAATCGTAAGGATGGGATGGGAATGGGGATGCGGTTAGTATACTCTTCTCTAAATATATTTGTAAACAAAATGACAAGCAAATTAAGGGGGGTGTCTATGGTACTGTATAGATAAAAACATCCAGAGTGCATTCTAACGTTCAAGAATTATATTAGGCATTGGTCCTGGTCAGGTGGCCAGGTAGCTCAGGTGGATGGAGTGTCATCCCAATTTTCCAAGGTTGTGGGTTTGAGCCCCATCAGGGCACATGCAAAAATCAACCAATGAATGCATAAATAAGTGGAACAACAGATTGATGTTTCTCGCTCTCTCTCTCAAATCAATAAATAAAAATTTAAAAAAGAGAATTATTGGCGTACTGTCATATTTGGAAGCCTCTGAGCCCACATTGTAAGATTTCCCACAGGAAGCTGGGGGTGGGAATAACAGCCATGGCAGTGTGGCCCTTCCCCATGTTGACTGATTGGACCAGAAGCAGACATCTGACTCAAGGCTAACCAATAAGATCCTCTCTCTCAGGAATTTATCACTGGAATGAAAGGGTGCTACTAGTGTGATCTTTTAAACCAAGGGCGCATGAACTCTCTCACTGCAGAGACAGGAATTAGATGTGCTGAGAGACAGAGGTGAGGGCTGTGAAGTGAGATTAGAGAAAAAGAGATGACCTGGGAGCAAAGGAGCTAATTGGCTTCTGCTGGGTTTCTAATTTTGTTCTTGTTCAAGCCATCATGAGCCCCAGCTTTGCCTCTTCTCCTGGGGTGCCATCAGATATTCTTCAACTTCTGTACTCTCACCTTCACTCTTTTGATAATGCTAGCTTGAAGGGCTTCTGATACTCACTATTCTAGCTATAATGGCTGTATAACCTATCACCCCAAAATTTAGTGGCTTAAAGTAAGAACACTTATTTTGCTTATAAATCTGCATACTGAGCAGGACTTAACATGATGGTTTGTTTCTGCTCCAGCTCAGCTCCAGCTGGGGCAGTTTGCAGGCCAGGGGCTGAGATTGCCTGAATTCTGACTCACATATACCTGGTATCTGGGTGCAGAAGGCTCAAGCACCCCATCTGGGGCCTGGCAGAGATGGAGCTATGTGGAAATCTCTCACTTTGTGGTCTCTTCGTCACCATGGCTTCGTGTTTAGATGGACTTTCACCTGATGGCTCAGGGCTCCAAAAGCACAGGTCCCAAGGGAAGAGGGCCAGGTGGAAACTGTATGCACCTTTTGTGACCTAGCCTCCAATGTCATGTGGTTTTATTTGCTCCTCATCCTATTCGTAGAGGCAGTTACAGAGATCCACCCATGTTCAAGGGGACCCTGCCTATCAACGAAGGAATGCCACCACATTGTGACAAGAACACATGGCTGGAATGTGTATTAGTGTTGGACACTTTCAGAAAATGGAATTGATCATACTTATAAACAAGACTTTGATTAACACATGGAATAATCTCTAAAACTCAAAAAGGTATTAGAGTTCCCAGAATATTATTAACATTGTGATGAAATATGTCCTGGTTGGTAGGTACAATGAGAAGTCTTTCTTTCTCTTCCTGCTCTGAATTAATGAACATCAAATTTACTCATAGGTGCTCTCACTGGGTTCTACCTAAGAAACAGCATTTTAAAGATGACTTTTCTCCTTGATTCCAGAACCATCTTATATTTCTATTTTACCATATAATTAGGAATAGATGAATTCAAATCCCATGTTGTTTCTAGTGAAAGGTTCTGGCCATCTTATTTTCAAATGGCATTTGTAAGCATATCCTTTCTTGCTTGGTGAATGAGTTTTTCCCTCCAACTGGATCCTTCTCATGCTTTTAATAAATAATGATCCAGATTTTCAGGGTCCAAAATACTCCATAGCTGTAAAGTAGGCACTACTGAAGGACATATTAACTCCTTCAGGCCTCCAAGGTGCTATTTAAAATGTTATTGCTTCATATCCCATAATAGAAGCGTGGGCCTTATTGATGGCCTATCTCTTGAGTGTGTGTATTTGGAGGGGAAAGGCTAGGAGGGGAAGAGTTGTGAGCTGGAACAGGAAGCTGAATTAACTCTTTCAACAAGGCTTAAAAAAAAGGTTTACTCATGTAAACTTTCAAGCCTAAAAGATACTGAAGCTTTCAAAATAAGTCAGTAGCTAAGGTAGTGTTATTAGATGCAGTTAAGTACTGGAAGGATGAAGTCCTTTTTGATGCTGGCTGAAAATAGGTGTGTTCTATAGATTAGAGCAACATTTCCAATACTGTACTAAAATGAAGTTAACTGAAAATATGCACATTCTGATTCCATGTAGAATATTCATCAAATTGTCATTTTTTTAAATTAAAGGTTCCTGAGTTTGTGTAAACAACTTTCAATTAAAAAATTCACCCTGTTATTTGAAATATGGGAGAGAAAGATAAGACCATTGATGGAATTTTAAAAATTCTACCTATAATAATGAATGATTATGCATGAATCTAGGGGCAGCCTCAATAATTGTTATTGGGTCCTGGTAAATATTTAACAACCATCTCCAAGGAGGGGTGCAGGGGCAAGGAGAGCCTGAGCTTGTAACTTACCAAATTATATGATGTAAATATCTCTACCATAGCTGCTTCCACACTACCAACACGGTGTCACAGAATACAGAACTGGGAGGAGATATGCTCGGGGTGCTCTCATGAGCTAACTATGCCAGTCCTGCACACCACTATTTACAGCTGTTGGAAAACTAGTCAGATGATTCTTGAATAAAGCTTGTTATGATACTAGTGGGGGAAAAAGACAGATTTTAGGTTGCAGGTTCTGTGGCAGAGACATTTAATGCTCACTGGATCTTCACTCACTCCCGGACATTTCTCATTGGCCAGTGGACTGGGAGAAGAGGCAGATGCATTCAGAAGTTGGTATGTAACCCTCAGGCCTCACCCCCCTTGCCACTATAATAAAGTCACAAGCTCCCAGTGGTACAGATACAAGATGGTGGACCCAGGATCAATCAATGTGATTCCATGAATGTCTGTGTGGAGCCCAGCCCCCGTACATCAATGTTGATTGGATGTTGCCTAACAAACCATCCCATACAGAATGGCTTAAAGCAATTTATTGCTGCACCTCACAATTCTGTGAATTAGCTGGGCTCCGCAGGGAAATTCTCTTGGTCTTCTCACCTAGGCTTTCATGAGGTTGTAGTTAGATGGTAGCTGGTGCTGGAAAACTTGACTGAATTAAGGATGTCTCTGCTCAGGTCTGGCAAACCAGTACTCTTCCACATGGAGTCTCATTCCCTAGGCACCTGTGCATGACCTCGCTTTGCAATAGGATGGTCAGACTTATGTCATGAGTGACTTCAAATGCAGAGGCTTTCAGGATTTCCTAAGGCTCAGGCTGAGAACCATCAGAGTGTCACCTCTGCAACATTTTCCTGGGTATGTGAGTCATGGGATCAGTGCAGAGACACAGTGGGAGGTGACTATACAAGGGTGAGACTACCAGGAGGTAAGAGTCATTGGCAGCTTTCTTTAGAGATTAGTTATCACATACCACAGATAAGAAACAAACCTTTGTTATGTTAAACTACTTAGCTTTCAGGTTAATTTGTTCCCTTGGCAAAACCTAGCATAATCTAACTAATCCAGAAACTGGTCCTGTGTTAGTGAAGATAAGGTAGATTGTGCTGCAAAAACAAACCTCAAAAAATTACTGGGCTTAACCACTCCTCTGAGTGGTTTGATGGCTCTCCAGGACTGATGCCTTCCACGTGTGACTTAGGGGTCCACTTGCATTCTGTTGATACACCGTCTGAAACGTTGCTTCCAGCTCACAGGGGCAGGAGGAAAGAAGACAAGGGGAACACAGGCTTTTAAATACCTACTGACCAGAACTGGTCACGTTTCTTGCCCCAACTCTAAGCAGGCTGGGAACTTTTTTTGGAGGGGGGAGTGTTGTGAATATTTGGTAATTAATCAATATCTCTGTTATAAAGTTGTGTGTAGCTCTTTACTTCTTTTGTTTTTCCTCTCTTTTCCACTATAAGGAATTTAATAAAGAGAGAGGGAGAGAAGAAGGAAAGAAGGAAGGAAGGGAGGGAGGGAGGGAGGGAACTAGAAAGAATTTATAGAATGCAAACCACAACCACAAACTGTTAACAAAACTATTAACAAGTACTGATAAACAAAAGCTATTAAATAACTGTAATGGCAGAGGCTTTCACTGTTTTTAGTGTTTTTTTTTTCCTTTTAATCAGCAATGATAAGGAAACTAAACCAGATTAAATGCTATCTTATTGGAGGTACAAAAGCAAACAAGATGAGAGAAGTGATTGAAGAGCACTTCGTAAACCTCAATCCATTCAAATCAGTGGGGCCTGATTACTTGTGTCCCAGAGCACTTACAGAATCAGCAAATGTGATTGCAAGACCACCAGCCTTTATTAGAAAAGGAGGGTTGGACAGGAGAAGGTCCTGACAAGTGGAATCTGCAGATAGAGTATGTATTGTTGTGTGTGGGGTTTTTTTTTTAAAACTGGGAAAAGTACAACCACAGTAATTATAGACTATTCAGCTTATCTTGGATACCTGGGAAGATACAAGAACAAATCATCAAACAATCAATTTGCAACCACCTAGAAGAGCACAGGGTATGAGTGGTAATCAACGTGATTATGTGAAGTACAAATTATGCCAATTTAATTTTATCTATGAGAGAGTGATGAGCCTGGCAGAGGAGGAGGAAAGCAAGACCTACAGTTGGATTTCAGTAAGTTTATTTTACTTTTATCTCCATCCCCTGACATTTTCAGCATCAGCTTTCCAAAAGGATGTTACCTGGAATGACAGTTGGGCGGGCATGACTCTGGATGAGGCACTCAAAGTGGTAAAAACAGGCTGCCATGGATATTAATAATAATTATTATTTTAATCAGTTGATGTGGACAAAGAAGATGACAGGCAATAGTGAGATGTTGAGGTACAAATAGCATTTTCCACCACTGACAGCAGATATGAGAGAAGAGATGCAAAAACCAGTCTAAGAAATGCAGCAACTAAGTAATGTGAGATCCAGAAAGGGAATGGTAAAAGGGAAATTACTAGAGAAATTATGTAAGAAAATTTCCCAGAAAAGGAGATGCAACTTTCCATTAAGAGCGCCCAATAAAGGCCAACTACAAAAAAGGGAAAATAACCCACTTGGACACAGCTTGGTAAAATTTTAGAACTCTTGGAATAAATAAAACTTTCTAAAAGCTTCCAGAGAGAAAAATTAGGCCATGTAGAGTAATGAATATTGAGAGATGTTAAACTCTCATTAACATTTTTGAGTGCTAGCAGATAATTTTTTTTAATTCTGGGGAAATTGAAATTGATACTGATTTTCATATTCGGCCAACCTATGAATCTGTAAGAGTAGAATATGGGCATTTTACATAAACCAATACTCAGAAAGTTTATGTCTCAGGATTCTTTTCTTAAGAAGTCACCAGAATATGAGGTCTGTCCAGAAGGTAACCAGACATATAATATGAAAAAATAGAGACATATATTGAAGAGGAAACAAGAAACATTGTACATAAGACAATGACACCTCAGTCCCCTTCAAAATAGGCACCTTGGTACCTCACACAGTTCTCCCAATCATCATCAACTGCCCCATTGCAATTCCTGAATTTCATCAATGGTCTGAAATCCCATCTCTTTCAAATGTGTGATTTTAGTTTTGAGAACAGCCAGAAGTCACAGGGTGCCAAATCTGGGATGAGGGGGTGCTTAGTCACCTAGGTGATTTGATGTTTCACCAAAAAACTCTGTACTAGATGTGATGCCTGAGCAGGTGCATTGTCATGATGAAGCTGCCAATCATCAGTTGCCCATAGCTACAGCCTTCTGAATCATCTGAATAGTTTCTGAGGAGGAATGTTCAAGCTTAATGCAAAATTTGTTGCAGATTTGTTGCTCTGCTTGCTCAGTTATTATGCATGCAATAGCCACACAGTACACATGCTCACTCAACAGTGTCTACCACCCCCACAGACTAGTATAGTGAAGTTCACACATGTGCATTCCAGTCCATTCTCCTTGGCTATCAGGTTGTGACATCGATGTCACACTAACTGTTCTTGTTATATTAATAATGGTTGGGCTTTTTCCAGACAGACCTTGTATGTACCCCAGCAGATTGAGGAGGTTATCTAAGAAAAAAGAAGATAAGAGATCTAACAAAGGAATAATATAACTATCCAAAACTGGGAGGAGTTGGGAGGAAGAAGCTAATATAAATGAGCTAAATTCTTATCTGTGGTAACTAGTGGCCATTCATAATCATGACATAGAAGGAGTTGTGGGGGGGTGGGGTGCTCCGCCCGCAGCCACCCCACCCCCACCAGCCGCCATGGATGAGAATAAGTCTACCGAGACAAGATCTGCTTGGGGCGGAAAGGTGGCCGATCTCTCAAAGGAGGACCAATAGCCTTTCCCTTAATGGGCTTTTATTGGGTTCATTTGCACAAGAATACAGGTAAAGCTCATTAATCATTGTCAGGAAGTAAGGATCAAACAATAGATAACAAAGAACTCTGAGGGCCTATTTTGAGTCAGGGTCACATAGCTAAAGAACTATAAAACTTTTAGGAACAATCACTTCTTGCTAAGACCCTTATCATTTAATTGAGAGCATTCTAAACAAAGCAGGTTTCACAGGATTTTACATACTCTTTCTTAGGCCTGATTGCCTGGAGAGCCCACCCTTTCTTGTACAGGGCTGTACCACCCTCTGTCATTGTTTCAGGCTTAAATCAGGCAGGGGAAGTAAGGCAGCCAAGAGATTAGGAGACTTGTCTCAGACAGAATGAGGACTCAGGCTTTGTGAAAGCCGAGGGGTGAGGACCCATCACCCCCTTTTGCTGTAGCCCCCCAAGTCCTTCCCTGGGGGCCTCCCACGTGATCATGCCTGTCTTAGATCGTTACTCCCTTGGGGAATCTTACCCATCATTGGCTAACCAACCAAGCATTGGGGGCCAGTTATAGTTGAGGTAAAAGGAGCAGAAGTGGCGCTCCTGCCAGGGAAATAAGCTTTTGTCTCCTTAGTGGCTTACTGTCCAAGGTCGCTCCCTCAGCCTTAGCCTTGGTGGGGATTACAGCTTATGAAACCAGGCAGGGTGGTTCCCAACAAGGAGTAATGATTTTTAAAACACCCCATATATTCAAAGAATGCATAGTTCATGAGTGATTTTTCATAGGCAGACATGTAAGGTAGTGGGGCACAATCTCACAGCACAAGTACCAACAATCTCTGTAGCGTAAGGACATTCATGTTACTGATGATCCTATAGCCAGTGGCATTTTTTTCCATTCCATTATCCACGCCCAACTATAAGATGATATTTCCAAACTTAAAGCCCTATCTGCTTTAATGTACTCTGCTTTACAGAGTACTCCCCGCAAACTTAATAGCATGGTACATGGCCCTGTGGCCTCTAGTATTTTATTACAACTAACTTGAATTTCAAAAGAATGTATTCTCAGAATTGTGTTTTTGCTCCAACTGAATGAAAGCTTAGATGACCTTGTTATAGGATAAAAACTATTTTAAAATTATAGTTTTAAAAATTAAAATAAGTCACTTGAATCACTTCTAGATGTCTTGTGCATTTCAATAACAGTGTGGTTCACAAGTATCTGTTAAATGATGGCAGGTGCAAGTAAAACTGTAGCTTCCTAAGTGAGTTTCAAAAAATTCAATCACATCAACATGTAGAACCAACTTAGTGCAAGTTAATGAAATGACCAAGGTGAGCCAGCTGCAAGAGGAAAGGAGCCACTCACCAAACTTGTCATATCCTAATTCCCGTTATCAAGGAGTGTGTAATTACAAGTTCCACTGTACTTCTGATTGCTGGCTAAAGTGGCATGCCACATAGCCACACAGATAAACACAGTTGCCGTACACACTGCTTGCTAATGCAATTCTTGATTACTCTTAGCAGGAGTTAGACTATTTCAAATTTTGCACAAAATTGGTACTTACCTAATTGGCCAATTACACTATTTCAAATATTAATTATTCTAATGTATCTAAAATATGAGCATATGGTAAAAGTAGTATTTATTTCTGAAAAGTAAGAGAATGGAGGGGGCGGAGCTGTCTATAACCAGAAGAACTAACAGCAGAAATGTTTAAAACAGTATTCACAAGAGATGGGACTGCGTTGGGGGACAATCATCAAAAGCTCTTAAGTACCATTCCAAAAGCTCCTAAGTACACCACAGGTGGCAAACACAAGGCCCGAGGGTTGAATCTGGCCCTCCACCTTATTTTATCCAGCTCAGCACCTTGTTTCTACCCGGTGGGAGTGCCAAGCTCTCACTTAACTGTTAAGGAGTAGTTACATTTATACAGCCCTAAAATTACATTCGGCCCTTTGAAGGCAACCTTGAGGCTGATGTGGCCCCTGGTGAAAATGAGTTTGACACCCCTGATCTACAGTTTAGTTTATTATATAGTGCATTTACTACTCTAATACAAGTATCATAGTATAGTAATTAAATTCGTAAAAACAAGAACAGTTGCCTCTAATATTTCTCAGAGAGTGGATCATACCATACTTGTTAAAAATGCAGAACTCTTGTTTCCAAATGCAGTCCTGTTCAATTTGATCCTATCTATTGGGGCCCAGGAATCTGCATTGGAACCATAAGTCTGGGCATGAATCTCAATAAAGTCTTGTTTATGTATCCTCTTCAAGTCTATGCGAGGACTGAGTTTATTGTGAGACCATCATATGCTGTATTGCCTTCCATGGTTTTTACCATATCACACAGCATCTTTCCTTTCATTTCTTCACCACCAAGATGAAAAACAAACAAACAAACAATGACCTCTTTTTCTGTCTCTTTTTGCATATGGTCTTTTTTAGGGAGTAACAGTTCTTGCCAAGATCCTTTAAGCTGTGCCATCTCTTGAACACAGAAGAGGTAAGAAAATTCGTTAAGCTTTAAAATTCACAACAATGACTGGTTTTTTAACTATGTAGGGAGAAACATTTTGCGATTGCTTTTGTATCTTATTTTGGTGCTGATCATTTTTTCTTTCATTCCTATGACTGCAGGAATATTGATCTCAGCCTTACTTTGACCACTAATGACTTATGAGGGCAATAGCAGAGACACACACCTCCAGCCTCCTGGGAGCTTAATATTCTGCTACAACATTTGCATTTGTAAGCGAGCACCTGTGTAATCTATATTCTAACTATTTGTTATTCTCCTTTAATTACATATTGGTAGTGGTCTATTTGCAGCCAAGAGCAACCAACTGGAGAGTCAGAGAGATTATTAAAATACTGACTTTAAATTAGAAGGCCAAGAGGAAACAGCTGGGTTTGTTCCTACCCAATCAAATATGGTAGTTCAGGGACATCATCACTCCCTTTCCTGGGATGGGAAGCCGGATCTGAAAAATTAGTACAGTAGTTTTACCTTACAAGGACTTTTAAGTCCTTTTATTTCCTGTGGCACCAATATTTCTGGTAGCTTCAGCCTTACCTCATCTGGAGAACACTGTTTTGTTTGGCAGGTGATACATTTTTACATCCATACTTCCTACTTGGAGCTGACCGATCTCTCAAGTTCGGGTTCAGGGCTTTGTGGATGGCCCATCCAGTCCCAGAAAACTCTTCCTTTTAGCATGTTGGTAACTTTTTAACATAATTTCAACTTATATAGAAGTTTCAAGAATTATGCAAAAACCCATATGTCTTTTACTAAGATTCACAGTTACTTATCTCTTGTGCCATTCACTATTTCTCCTTCTAGGAGTCCGTGCACTTCACAGTCTTTCTTTCCTGAACCGCTTGAGAGTGAGTTGGAGACATTGTGTCCTTTTCCCCAAAAATATTTTGGTATTTTCCAAAGACTAGCATTCTCTTTAATAACCATGGTTGTTATCAAAATCAGGTCCAAACTTAAATTCAGATTTTCTCAATTGTCCCAGTACTGTCCCAATAATTGGTGATAAGCTAGTTTTTCCCCAGGCCAGGACCCAATCCAGGATCATACATTGTATTGAGTTGTCATATCTTCTTTGTTTCCTTTAATTTGGAAAATTTTCTCAGGCTTTGTCGTCTTGTCATTTTTTAAATAAAAGACAGATCAATACTTGTTTTGTTTTGTTTTGTAGAAGGGCCTTCATTTTGGATTTGACTGGAGTTTCCTCATGTATAGACTTGGGTTATGTATTTTTTGGCAAAGAAAGCACTGAGGTGATGTCATGTCCTTGTCAATGTATCAAATCATTGATGTCCTTTTCTCCCAATGTTTGACCACTAGGATGTTTTCTCCACCAGAAAGCTAAAGCTTTTCTCTTTGTAAATTACAACTAATTTGTGGAAAGATAATTTGAGACTGTGTCAATATCCTGTTTCTAAATTGTTTTTGTGACTACTTTGGCATCCATTCAAGATGTTCTGATTCCATTGTTCCTTCCAGATTTGTTAGTTGGGATTTTGCTGTAAGGAAGAGATTTCCCTTCTCATCATTTACTTACTTATTTAAATATGAACTCATGGATTTTCATGTTATTTATTGGGTTGTAATCTATTAATGTCAATTTTTATTATGATTCTCAGATTTTCCCAGATTTGGCCAGTGGGCAGCTTCGTCAACCTGCCTTGTCGTTGTGACATGTTTCCATGATGCTTCAAGCACCACTGTACTTTCTGTGGCAATTGGCTCATCTTGTGTTTGTCCGTCGATTCCTGGAATTAGGCATTTTTCCATTCAGCCCTCAGGTAAATAAAATCAAATTTATCTTTTATGTCTGCCCCTCCCATTTCTCTTCACCTTGCAGTAACCTCTCCCATGAGTCCCTCCTATAATCATGATTTTCATTATCTCTAATTAGACAGGAAATTCTGATAAACTCATTTACCTTAAAACTGTTTTGGAATGATTACATAACCTTTTTTAGAATTGTTTACATTTTAAAAGAGGAAAACAGAAAGCAATACTCAATGAAAAATATTAATCATAGAATGGTGAAGGAGATATTTTTAATAAAGATCTCAGTAAATTTTTCAAGTATAATTCTTAAAACTGCTAAATATTTTGTTTTGTTCTTTAAAATTTTTATTTATTGAATTTTAGAGAGAGAGAAAGAGGGAAACATCAGTTTGTTGTTCCACCCATGTATGAATTCATTGGTTCATTCTTGTGTGTGCGCTGACTGGAAATCAAACCTACAACCTTGGCATATCCGGATGACACTCTAACCAGCTGACTTATCTGGCCAGGTAGATTTTTTTTTTGTTAATTGACAGAATACCAAATGGCATTTCCTCTTCAATTCTTATGAAATCATCCTTTTATTATGATAAAGTTTTTTATTTCTCCAATTAAAATTTATATATTTTAAAGAAAAATTGCAAGATTTACTGTATATCATTATATAGACATCATAAATCACTTTAAAGACTACTATTTAGTCAATGTTGTGTTCTACTAAAACCTCTAGTTGTATTATAGTATAAAAATTAAAAGCTGGCAAACTCTTACCTAGGTAATTCATTTTTTAAATGTTTAGCTTTTATCTAGGCAAAAATTAAAAACTGGAGTAATTATCTGAATACTTCCGCAAGGTCAGTTCAAAATTCCTGCATCATTTTTGTCTTTTGAATGAGAGTGAACTTTATATTCAATTGTCTACTCCATTTGTCCTGGTACAGTAAAAGTAGGAATGACATTTCTCCAACATTTTAAGAGGAAAAATATTTTCAAAACTTACATTAAGACTTCTGATTGTATCTAACATTCTGAGATGATTAAAAGAGGACGAAGAGGTCAGGGAGCATTCAATCTGAAGTCCTTGCAGACTAGATTTAAAACATTGTTTATTTAAAATCTAAGATCAAGTATGGTTCTGGTCAAATATAATTTACTGTTGGCAAATGCTAGGTTGTTCTTTAAGAAAGCATTACTTTAATCTCTTGTGGATTATTTTCTTAAATTTAAGCTTTACCTTTTTTTTACTTTTTATTTTTTATTATTCCTCTTTTTCTTGTTTTGGGAAAGGGGAGTTTTTTTTTTTAAGGAAATGCTAAATGTAGTGAATGAAAATGTACACCATCACTATTATTACTGAGCCTATAATGAACTGCGTTACCATCAGTGTCCTGTATCTAATGCATTGTGGTCCACATGTATGCTTTCCTATTATAATCTCTTAACTTGTGGCTATTGGATACTTACATTTTAATTATTTTTTGGATTCTTTCCTATCAAATAGTTTATCACTGGGTTTGTTATTAATACTTTACTAAGCCAATTTGTTATTGGACATGTGAATTTTCATTTCTTAATTAATTTTTGTCACAAGACCATGTCCATAATTATTGTGTTTCATCAAGAAACAATAATTAAATGCTGACAGGGTTCATAGATGTATTCCAGTGATTTTTTTATCCTCTCTTTCCTTTTGCTTTTTTAGAAATATTTTATTTATTTACTTTTTAGAGAGAGGGGAAGGGAGGGAGAAAGAGAGGGAGAGAAACATGGGTGGGTGAGAGATACATCAACCCATTGCCTCTCACACACCCCCAGCTGGGGGCCTGGCCCACCTGACTGGCAATCAAACTGGTAGCCTTTCAGTTCACAGGCCAACACTCAATCCACTGAGCCACATCAGCCAGAGCTCCATTCCCTCTTAAATCTTGACTCTGTCTTTACCTTTTAACCATGGTAAGCAGGTTGTAGAGAATAGACTGTGTAAAACATAACGCTCCTTCACAGGGCTATTTGAAGAACTAAATACAGTAATGAATATGGAAGTTCCAGCACCATGCATGACACCCAGTACTTACTTTTCCTGTTGTGTTCTTTAAAGAATTTTACTCTGACAAGCTTGACGAGTCATCAAAACTGCTGTGTTGGGCAAAATTTTACTTTCAGAAAATGAAAGCCTGTGAGTGACTAAACATGGCTCTTTTAGGGTTTACATTTAAGTTGCCATAGGTAGATTAATAGCTTTGCCAAAGGTGGAAACAAGACAGTGTGTTGGGAAGGAAGGAACCTTCTTCCTGGTACAAAAGATTAGCTCACTCACTAACCTGCCAGGTGACTTTGCTTTGAGACTTTAGTTTCTTCAAATGTCTTAGGACGTGGCTGGTGAACAAGGTACTTCTGGTTCTAAAACCTGAGAATTCTACAGATGCAGCACTTTCAAAAATGGATTTATCTGTGTGGTGAAAGAAGTCCTGGGGGATATACAACATGCTCATCCTTCTGGGTATTCCTGGGTGAAGACAGGAGGGATGACCTTATTTCCCCCTCCCCTCCTTTCCTCCCTCCCTGCCTTCCCTCCCTTCCTCCCTTCCTTCCTTCCTTTCCTCTATCCTTCCATCCTTCCTTCCTTCTTTTCTTCCTCCTCTGCTTCTTTTTTCCTCATGGATTATAGCTCTTTTTCCATAAATGTCCCATAGTTTTGCAAACTGTTCAGGGCAGCAAGTGGTCGTCTATGTGAGTTGTGGTTTCCAAAGTGTGTTTTCCTTCTTTCCTTCCTTCTCTCTTTCCTTCTTTCAGCAATTATTTACAGCTCCTTCCATGAGCACTGTACCTAGGCCCTGGGACACATGAGTGAACAAGGATATCTCAGTCCTGCATTTATAGGACTTGTAGTCTTTTTTATCTGTATTTTCCTTTTTCCTGAAAAAGTGTCATAAATACAGAGAATCTGAAAGAATAGTACCAGGAATATCTGTATTCCCTAGATTCACCAATTGTTAACAGATTTTCTTCTCTGTGTGTGTTTTTCTGAATTGTTTGAAAGTTACAGACGCCATGCTTCACCCTGAGAATGAAATTTGACATGCCTCTCCAAGTTTTGGGCAAAACTATTTTATAGATGAAGTTGTGCTATCTAGTTTAAGTGTTATATGATAATCACTTATTATTTGTGATTAAGAAACAGAAAGATATTTAAATTGGTGTTACATATTACATCATCAAAATATAGCAGAAAAAGCATAGGTTTGCTATAGAGGTCTGGATTTGAATGCAGGTCCTATATTCTCCAGCAGCTCAACCACATTAACTAATTTAGTGGTTTAGCTCTCCACAGCAGACTGGAGCAGACAGCACCCTCCCCACCCCCACAGTCCCCACCCAGTATGCTTGTCCCTCCCTTCCAACTCCTTAGTATTTTTTGAAGAACGAGGGCTCTTTTATACTAACCCTCATTCTTGTCACCATTCTCAGCTTCACCCCAGGCTTGAATGCCACCAGTTCTCTATGCCAGTGTCCTCATCAGAGAAATTTGAAAAATTTGTACCTTGAAGGGTGTTGCAAGAATTAGAGATTCATAATTATAATATATGTAAAATACATGGCACAGAGTCTGCTGCATTATGATCATATTATATTATCATATGCATATGCTCAACATACCACCACTGTTATTAGAGTAGTCTTGGGGGGTAGCAGAGAGAGAGAGAGAAGGAGAGAACACTTAAAAAGGGACGAGGAAATGGTATAGCATAGAAGAGAGGGATATTCAGTTTCTAAGCAGTTACTTCAAAAATCTTCCAAGAGTGTTTATGCTTATGCTGTGACCTCCATAAATGTTCAGCTGGGACAGGGTTATGGCGCAATGGTCATCAACATTTAGGAAGCCCTTTACAGTTTACAAAGCACATCCACATTCATTATTATGTTTGTTGTATACCCTCTTTCAAGGAGATCAGACATGCTTAATATTTAGCCCAAGGACACAAAGTAATTAGTAGGGGAGCTCAAATTAGGAGTTCTGATGGTAGAACAGACTTCTTTTGCTGAAAATGTGCAGCCTGGAACAGATACCAAATGTCTCTTTTCTAAATTCCTGACCAAGGGACTCTTTCCTTATGGTGTTGGTTACTGAAATGCTTAGTTAAAGCTCTTTGAGTCTATTTCAGACTTGCAGCTCCTCATCTGTCATATTTTATCTGCATTGGGTGACATTTCCTGTACTGTCGTGTGTTGTCAGTCAGCCAGAAAGCTTTAGTTATTTCTTTGTCTCTGCTCTCACAGAGAGAAGTACTGGTTAAAATTAACCTGAATTAACACGGTCACATGAATATTAAAAATGCATTTGAACCTCTGAGCTGGACTAATTTCATTGCTTAAATTATATTGCACTGGGCAAGTTCAAGACTCACCCAAACATTGGCCCTTGTTTTCTGAAGGACTTAGAACATTGAGACTATTTCTCACTGTTGACCTTGATATTTTTTGCTTCTTCATGTGCGGCTTTTTTTTTTGGATTAGAAAAGTATTGCTATTTTAAACAAAAACTGACTATCTTTGGTTTAGCAAACTAGTGTAGCATAAGACATCTTAGAGGAGATGACTGAATTCTTTATTACTCAATTCAAGATGTTTTCTTGTTTCTTTTCTGATTTCTTCTTTGTACCACAAGATATTTAGAACTATGCAGGTGGGCAAAAGTAGGTTTATAGTTGTTTGTATGGAAAATAATACAATAATTAATCAAAATAATACAAGAATAAACTCTGTTTCATATGTTCACAACCATAAACCTACTTTTGCCCACTCTAATTTCCAAATATTTGTGAACTTTCTAATTACCTTTTTACAGTGTTATAGCATAATTCTGCGATGTGCAGGGAACTGATTCTATGTGACTTCAGCCGCGTGAAAGTTGCTGAGACTTGCCTTGCTGTCCAGCACACGTCAGTTTTGTAAACGTTCCAAGTGCACTTGAAGAAGGAAGTGTTTTCTGTAGTTGTTGACGGCAATGTTTCTTGTATATCAGTCATGTCAAGTATGTTAATCTTGTTCAAATCATTGTATTTTTCCTGATTTGATTTTTTTCACTAATATTGACTGTTTGCTTACCCTCTTATTTCCTGAGAGAACTATATTAAAATCTCTCCCTAATATATGAATTTATTTCTGTTTTTTTTTCAGTTTTTCCTACGTCTATATTTTGAAATAAAGTTACTAGATGAAGATAAATTCAGAATTGTTCTACCTCCTGGTAAGCAAAACCTCTTTTGTGTCCCTCTTTATCTCTAGTGATGCTCTCTGCTTCAAAGACTACTTTGATATTCATATAACTACACCTTGTTTCTTCTGCTCAATATGTACATCCTTTTAATAATGTTTCTCCTTTTTGTAGCCAGTTACTCTGCCTTTTTAATATTTTGTGTGTGTCTCTCCTTAACATTTTGCCATATTTCCTTTATATATTTTTGGTGACCTTTTAAATTAAACTGTAGACATTGTGAGTGTTCAAAGTAGTCTTTTAGTGTATATCCTCCCACCAAATAATCCTCTAATATCATGTCTTACCCAGTCCATACTCACGTATGCACAGTCATCCTGAAGGGGACATCTATAAGTGTGTGGGTCCTTGCATTTGACTGTACGGCTCTTAGTTTCTTAAAGTCTAGAGTAAGCTAATTTAATTCATACACTATTATCTCAAGAGTGACTATAAGGAAATGAAAGATATTATAAAAATTGCTCTTAAAGTGTATGTAAGAAATATAGAAAAGAAAAAAAGAAATAGAGTCAGCAAAAAGTTGAAGTGAGGAGATAACAAACACTTTTACATCTTCCACCAGTTTGTGCACGGCTGCCTTTCTGGTGTACTTACTATTTCTATCTGTCTACCCACCTATTTGTCAGTATTTTCACATGGTTGAGGCCATTCTGTATATGATTTTTTTCCTTTAATATAAGCAATTTTGCCTTTTAAAAATATTTTATTTATTTATTTTTAGAGTTAGAGGAAGGGAGGGAGAAAGAAAGGGAAACATTAATCGGTTGCCTCTTGAACACCTCCAACTGGGCCTCATCCTGGCTTGCAACCCAAACATGTGCCCTGAGTGAGAATTGAACCCAGGACCTTTTGGTTTGTGGGACAAAGCCCAGTCCACTGAGCCACATCAGTCAGAGCTGTAGTTGTAATTTTCAATGGCTGCACCATCTACTATTAAGTGAATGTACCATAACTTTGAAACAATCACCTTCTATTGAACATGTAGTTTGTAATAGTTAATAATAGTGCTATAAACCTGTTTTGAAGAATTATTAGTCTGGTTCACATTATATCCATCATATTCATATTATAAGGCTGAGAAGTGAAATTTCTGAGTCCAAAGTCTTTCCATAAAAAATCCCAATGTGCCAAACTTACTGCATTGGAATAAATATTCTCTTCAAAGCAGACACAACATGGTTAATTAGTTATTGTGGATATTTAGTCGTGTGGATAATTAGTGACCATAGGCCTCTAATGGATACTTGGTTTTTGCCCACCTGCTGAAAAGCTGAAAATGCGATATTTTCTCAGGTTCCATCAAAGCCAGGGCATCGGCATGTGACCTGGGATAGATTAAGTCAGCTCCCTCCAGACTTCAAGGCTGAAACTATTTATGCAAAGAAGCAGGCACAGTGAAGAATCCATCTGGGGTTGTGTGCAGTAGCAACAGTCATGGGGTGGGGGGCAGCACCTGACGTCATTCTAGCCATTAGGTCCAGCTGCTGCCGGTAGTGGCAGCAGTGTCCTCAGCAGAAGGGCTCTGGCATGATTTTGGGTCTGGCCCTGGCTGATGGCTGGCGTCTCTTCTTTACTGAGCCTGGCTGTCCAGTCTCCCTCCATCCTCTATCAAGTCCCAATACCCTTTAATGAAGTGCTCCTCTACTGAAACCAGCCAGCTTGCAAAACAGAACTTGACTGATTTTCTGTGCCAGGATTCTCTCCCTGTGTAGCAAGATGTATTTCAAAAAGCAGGAGAACTGGCATGCACGGAAGAGATTTGGGGGAATAGAGAAGGTTCAGGAAAGTAACTTGTCAGGACTGGTGAGATGGTAAGAGCGAGGGTGTGTGAACTAGGCTAATATTGGAAGCTGAAGAGAGCAGCTTCTCAAGAAGGTAACATTTATCATTCTTGGGCACCTGAATCTGGTTTGTCAGCAGAGTGATTCAGGGCCTGATTCAGGAGTCCAGCCCTTATAAATGTGATACCGGGAACCAGATCTGGGAAGTTGACTAAATGTTAAGCCTGCAGATGGACAGTGAGCCAAGCAGCCTTATTTGGCACTGACTATGGATGTGAGACTAGGTGGGTTACAGGGGCCGTAGCAGATGAAGCTGTCGACTTGACATGGAAGCTAATGATCACCATGGAAGGCCACGAGCCTGCTTTCGGACATTCTCTTTGGTAGTTTCTTCAGAACCGATTTTCAAGCAATGAAACCAAAGCAGCCTCATTACATAAGAGGTCTACTTGGTGACCGACCTAAACCAGTATTGCCCCAGCTTCACCACCTTTCCCATGGGGATGGGTTTAAATACATTTTGGCCATTTCAAAAGTCCAGGAAATCGAGATTACTGCTGGGGACATTTAGAAGCACAGTGACAGCTGTAAGTGCTATCTCTGGAATAACCATTGGCATCTCCCTTTCAGAGCACAGAGAACCCAGGAGCCTTTCCTGCCCCTCTTCTTCTCCTCCAGGTGTGCTACCTTTGCTTTTTTCTCTCCTTAGCTCTCAGGGCCCTTCTTTTGCTTCTGCAACTTGTTTCCTGAGCCTACACAGCCCAGCTGACTCGCTTCTACTACCTCTGTAACTTTCTAAATAAACTTTCTCTTATAATTTGAAAAAAAAAAAACCCCACCTATTTATTTGGGCTTTATTTGTTTCCAAAGTTATAACATTGCTTCACAGCAACTATCTTCTTTAAATCTCTCAACAGTCCTGAAAGGTAGGTATTAGTAATCTGTTTTCTGGAGGAAAGTACAGGCTGAAAAGTTAATGATCAGATAAGACAGCAAATGAGTGGTAAAGCAAGAATTCAAGCCCAGATCTGGTTCAGTCTGAAGCACATGCTCTTTCTGTAGGCAATGCTTCGGGAGGTTCCAGAAATACTTTAAATAATTTCAGCATTACTGTTGTCTCCCCAGGAGACTGCTTTCAAGGGAATGATATACATCTGACTCTATAAATGCTAGATTTTAAAAGTCACAGTTAACATACACAGAAGTCCATTTGCAAAACAACCCACAGGATTCTGCAAAAAGGCTGTGAAATCTTGAAGGGCTTAAAAACCGTGAAAACTCATAAACAGTAGATGTGAATACAGCTCAAGTAATATAACACCTTCATTGATTTTCATACTCAGCAAAAGTATTTTTAATGATGAAAAAATACTCCTCACTCTATGAACTCAATGGCACATTGAAAAGCTGGCCTAACTTGTGTCACCTTAAAGGAGGCTGCTCCCTGTGTGGACAGATTCCTTTCTGTCAAGGGACAGAGGGGCAAGTCCACTTGGGGAGGGGTTTGTTTCTGGGCATTTCTTTCCGAAATTCTTAATATGTATTTGTTAAGTACCACACACAGGTAATAGCTAAAAATCGACTCTTCTAGGTTTCACTCAGATAACCAGTCTTCAGACTGATGCTACTGCCTAGGTAAAAGGAGAGGAAGGGGCAGCAGTCACGTAAAGGACACTGTCTTTCACACTTCCTCCCCCTGAAACAGTGAGGGAGAGGCTGTTGTGTAGCAGATTGTGTGTGTGCGTGTGTGTGTGTGTGTGTGTGTGTCAGTGGGGGTGGAGTGAGGCTGGGCAGGTGGTCAAGATTTCAGATTTTCTCTTTTAAGATTATAGTTTGCTACATGGGCAACGGCTGATGGTAGTTGTGGTGCCTGTCCTGCCTGGAGGCCTCCCTGAGGAGTCGTCTTGTGTTGTTAGGAGCCAGAATGGGGGCCTGGGTAGAGGGCTGCCAGGGTGTCGAGTCTTAATTTGTCCTTGCTCACTTTGGGTGGTGCTCCGTCCTCTTTACCTCCAGTCACTGACATGGTGGGAGATGTTGATGGTGGTGCTGTGTTAAGATTTTCTTAAAAAAATTAATTAAACCAACCAATCAATCCAACAAACAAAAACTTTTTACTCCCCAAATCTCCCCCTAGAGGGAAGAGTCAAAGGCTGTTCTGAACCAGCCCAGCACTGATGTCTCTGCTGTCACTTGGAAGTGGGTTTGGTGGGTTTGGTAGGGGCAGGTGGGAAAGAGAGAGGCAGAGGGAACTCCTTTGCCATTCCCATCCTGCTACAGTTGTTTCAGACGTGCCAGCTTCCAGCCAGACTGTCCCAGCTTCCAGCCAGACTGTCCCAGAATGTCCCTGCACAGAATGCAAAATAAACATGTTTTGTAAAAATAACGCTTTGACGTCTCCCAGCCTTGGACGCGGCTTAATTAGGGGTGATGGCCGTGAGGCACATCCTCTCAGGCTGCGCTGGTGGAGTGAGAAGGAGACCACCCATGGCTTCCCAACTCCACTGACTGTGCGGCAAAGGGTTCAGAAGAAAAGGATTTTTTAAAAACAATAAAAAAAAGAGAATGAAAGACCTCTTTGAAAACCCTTACGTGTTCCCACTATCTCTTACAGCGAGCCATTGCCCGTTCATTAGTGTGGCCCAACAGTCTGGAGATTTTTTTTCCCCACTTTGGTATCAGCCTAACCCTTGAGATTAAACTCATGGTAAGCCACCTTCCAAGGTTAGCTAAAAGAAAGTTGTAACTCGGAATGCCACCTAGTCCTTTAGCTATTGTACCTTTTCATGTACATTCTTTGAGGAGTAAGACAATAACAATATATTGTTTTATTATTCAGAATCCCCTTGGTTGCTGGCAACTGAAATTCAAACTGAGTTTGTTTAGGGCCAAGAGAAGCATTTATTGGAAGGGTATTGGATATTCTAAATAACTGAAGAGAGGGTTAAAAGGCAATCTATGGGAAAGACAAGGAAACAGCCAAAAATTTAATGCAAAAGGAAATAAGACTGAAGCCAGAAACCAAACTGCTACCAGGATTCTCTCTCTCTCATCTCTACTTCTCCTGGTTGTCCAAGTTGTTTTCTTTCATTGCAGATCTTGAGTTTCCCGTATTGTGGGTTAAAACACCAAAGAGGGACTGACTTTATTTTTTCATTGCAGATAGAAAAGTCTTGGGGAAGGCCCTGACTGTCCTGGCTGTAGACAAGGGCGCCAGCCTGGTCCAGTCTTGTGTTGGTGGGGTGGTATCATCTCCGAGCACAGTAGGTCGCCCAACTCCCTTGTGCCACATGTTTGGAGTGTGGAAAGAAGCCATTCCAAAAAGAGAGTTTTTCTTAGAAGGAGGGAGGAGTTCTAGTCAAACAAAATAACAGATACCCACAATAAGTATATACAATATACTTGCACATAGACCTGAGAAATGTTTCTTATGTGGCAACTGAAGTCTTGAGAAAAGTCAGAAATCAAAAACCTAATCTAGATATGTACATATGGCAGGAACATAGGATTCACTCATTCGTTCACTCATTTTAACTTGGGACTCCAACGAACACAAAGTATATTGAGAATGACTGGACCCCCACTCTAAAGAAAGCCAAGTACAAATAGTAGTTTACACTCAAATTTACACATATCACATACACATACACTGCAGATTCATGTGGACCGGGCATTTTTCCGCTCCTTTGAATTGGATTCTCTTCTTCATGCTCTCCATTGTTTTTTTTCTGAGTGTTGCCCGCGCCAATCCACTGGAGGAGCTGTGTTCACTGCAGCCCCCTGACCTGAGTGAGTTCCCTCTGCACACGCTCAAGGGGGTCCATTGTCATTCTGCTTAGGTGGCTGGCTCCGCAGGTGCTCAGAGTGGACGGAATGTTCAAAGCCTGCTAGGCAGGATGAACCTTCTCCTGACTGGTGTCTGCAAGCACAAAGAATGTTCCTTGCATCAGCTCCACTGTGTGGTCTTGTGTCAGATCACAAAACACTCCTCTCCACCACCCATGTCACCTGACTCTCCCTGCCACAATACATTGCCACCCCACAGATATTACTGTTCATTAACTCATGTCTAACATGTAGTGGCTTATACTAGGTGTTAGTGAGTGTCTAAAAATAGATACAGAAGTGAGAAATGAAAATTGCAAAATGGCTGGGTGTAGAAAATGATGTGACATGCAACAGGCCTTTTGATATTCTGCCCTGTGGTTATATTTTACAGGTTAAATAAGATTAATATTCTTGGTCAACCAAAGGCATATAGGCACTTCAGACATTTTACTTCTTCTTAGACTATAGCAATATCTGTTGTATTTATTTAGTTTAACAGGACTTTGTCTCGATCTGGACCATTCATACAAGATGCTTTGCTTAACACATTTGCAATCATGTATGTGTGTTTGCATTTCTAAAGTTTTGCATTTCAAATTAGGCCACTAGTTTCAGGAAATGTACTCCCATGTACACATGGTCCTAATTGAGACAGAAGACTTTATGTAAACGAGCCCCCCACATAGTCATTAGGAATAAAAGGTTTTATGTTTTCTATTTATAGGAAGAGTTTGGAGAAAAAATAAAGGGTTTGGCTTAATTTTAAAAAACAGTACAATTGATTGTATACTTGAAATGCAAAATTGTAGGCTAGCATTTTTCTAATTGTATTACTAACCTGAAGACCCTGACAGGGGCAAAGGAAGGTTGCAATATTCCTATCAGTGATGATTCTAGCTCAGCAGACATTTCTTCTTTTCTTGACTCCTGCATCCCTGGAACAGCACGGCCATCAGGGAGGAGTTGATGCATTGCTTCCTCTCCTCCTCTGTTCTCTAGGAAGCCTGGCTAACACATCTTCAAACATGCTATAAAGATGATCTCACAAATAATTTTATTACTATGAATCTTACATTTAATCTTTCATTTACATTTAATCTTTCTGACAAATCTATAAGGTCAGTATCCTGGGCCCACTCATTATAAATGTCAGGGCTAGTTTGTATATCCACAACTTTTTATTCTTATGTTTTTTTTAAGGACCTTTCTCACTTCATTCACATTTCTCAAATTAAGGTCTGAAGATCCTTGAAAGTCTGCAGTTGTATTCTCAAGGGGCCTCGAGTTCTCTGCAAGAATTTAATTTTGTTTTCATTTTGATGCTAATAATGACTATCAACATATTTTGGTTCCTTTGGTTGATCAACTTAACAGAGAGCTGCCATGTGCTTTCACGACCTGCATGTTTTTCTATGCTGAAGATTTTGTTGGTGCCAGGGAATGCCACTTTGTCAGGGACAAATGATTTGAGGAATTTAAAAAAAGAGAGAAAAAGGAACATTCAGGCAGTTAATATGTGAGGGTTGTGTTCTCTCTAAGCAAAGGCCAAGTGATTTCATCACAGGATATATGAAGAAAGGTTCTGCTACATTTAAACAGAGACAAGGAGTGGAAGCATTGAGTCATTGCATAGCATGTGGTCAGCACACTGGACTCAGAAGAACCTGCACGTTGAGGGGGAGTGCCACATTCAGGTCGTGGGGTGGAGTGGCCGTCTGCGAGAGTCCCATGAAATCAAAATTGTTAATTTCAAGTTTATGAGTCCTACATTTGTTGATCTGCAACCATGGTTAATTTTATTGTTGTATGATATCTATATACAAATGTTCTTTATGTCTAGTTTTTCAGTATGAGAAATTATCTTACAATTTATTTGTTTACTTTTCCATTGTCTGATTTTTTACATTAGGGTATACACTTATGTCGAGCAGAGGCCTAGGTTGTATAATTTGCTCTTTTGCATGACAGTTGGAGCCTTGGAGATGGAAAGAATCTAGGGAGACCTTGCAGACCAAGTGAAGAAGAGAGTCTAGGTTATAACTCTAAGGAAGTTATGGATTTAAGAGGTGAATAATAGAGGGTGAGCTGGCAATGGAGACTAAAGGAGCATCTAGGCAGAAAGGAAAGTGTCATGTCATGGAAAGCAATGGAAAACCTCAAAAAGGAGATAATAGTCTGCCTCCAAGATGAATATAGTAAGCGTCTGTTGGCTATGGTGACTTGGTAACCTTGGGGAAGTACATTTCACTGGGGTGATGGGGTAGAAACTAGACTTGAGTGGACAGAAGCATGAGAGATGAAGAAGATGAGGCAGTAAATGTGGGCAATCCAACTTCTTCATGGAATTTGGCAGTAGGAGATCCAAGGATGTAGCTAGAGTTGAACATAGGGCAGAGGGAGGAATTTTTTTTTTAATGGAATATAGTTGAGCTGATTGGCTGAGGCTGGAAGAAAAGCTGGAAGACAAGGAGCGGTGGAGGATAATGATGTCACCAAGTGTGTGAGAGGCAAGAGGTATGGCATCAGAAGACAAGAAGAGGTGGACTTTAGATGGAGTAGGGCACCACTTCCATTATAACAGGAGGGAAGGCAAGATATTAACTCAGTACCTGCTGTTGGCAAACAACAAGGAACACCGTCCCTATCCTCAGGAAGTTATAGTCTAGCTGGAGTGGCAAGACGTTACAACAAAAAGAATAATAATTCAGTCTGTGAGAACCCTATAGGCAATGAGTGCTGTAGAATTTCAGAGGAGAGCAAGATTAACTCCTGATTCGGTGATCAAGGAAGTTTTCAGTGGAAGTGGCATTTGATTTGGAACTTGAAAGCAGAGTAGGATTTTACTTGCTGGAGATACAAGTGGAAAGAGAAAATAAAGGAGAAGAAGAGTGCATTTCATGTAGAGGCACTGGCATGAACAAAGGATTGAAGTACTATACTTCAATCAGTTTATCATTCAGCAAAGAAATGGGGACTTATTTTTTTTTATCTGTACTCCACTGTAACACAGCAATTTAGAGGAAGAAAGAGACCCTAGAGATTATCTCCTCTAATGCCTTTATTTTCTTAGGTACGAAAACCAAGGATCAGAGGGATAGAGGTGATTATTAAAAGTCACAAAACATATATGAGAGTTAGGCTCCAGCTCACAAATGCAGCTTTCCATAATGACGTTATTATAAGTATTGTAAGGTTAATAATACATTCAGTAACTGTACCTGGTTTTATTGAATGATTTCAGAGGTATAAGGGAGTAAAAATCAGAAGGACTTTAAGTATTTTCTTTAAAAAAGAAATATTACATAGTCATGGTGATCAATTGCAACTGAGTTTTTCTATGGAGATGTTTCTTTGCAACCTGCATTAATGAAGGGATAAGGATACTTTGTTAACTAATTATTAACTAATGATTAGGAGGGGATTAACTAGTGATTTCCTGCAGTTCACCAGATTTATAGTGGTGTCCTATGCCTTGGCCAGAGGAAGCCCCAGTTGGCCAAAAGTGAATTTGAAGAAAAATTTATGTCTGCTCAAAGTACATATTTACACTGTAGGAGGAGAGGAGCATGAGAAGGTATTAGTTTCCTAAGGCAGCTGTAACATATTACCATGCTTTTAGTGACTTAAAACAACACAAGTATATTATCTTACATTTCCCAAGGTCAGAAGTCCAACACACATCTCACTTGGCTAACATCAAAGTGCTGGCAGAGTTGCGTTCCTTTCTGGAGACTCTAGAGAGAGTATCTGTTTCCCGCCTTTTCCAGCTTTTAGAGGCTGCCCACATTTTTTGGCTGTGCCTTCCTTCCTCTGTATTCAAAGCCAGCAACATTGCACCTCTCTGACCCCTTTTCTCTAATCACTAGAGAACCTGATCTGCCTCTTGATGGTGCCAGGAAAGAGGTTCTCTGCTTTTAAGGATTTGTGTAATTAGATTGGACCCACCTGGTTTACCTGGGATTATAGCCTTATCGCAAGAGCCTTAACCTTAATGACATCTGTAAAGGTCCTTTGCCATATAACAACTCACAGCCTGGTGTAGCTCGGTGGTTGAGCGCAGGCCTGTGAATTGAAGGGTCACCAGTTCGGTTCCCAGTCAGCTCACATGCCTGGGTTGCAGGCCAGGTCCTCAGGAGCGGGTGTACGAGAGGCAACCACACACTGATGTTTTCTCCCTTTCTTTCTCCCTTCCTTCCCCTCTCTCTAAAAATAAATGAGTAAAACTCCTTAAAGAAGATAAAGTAGAAATTCACAGGTTCCAGGAGTGGGATTTGGACAAACTGGGTGTGGGGAGCATGTTATTTTGCCTACCACAAAGAATGAAGAGGAAGAAAAAAATTATGGATTCTTAAAGAGATGATTTATAATTAGTAAAGAAAATGAGCAGTGAGAAAGCTAAGATGGTGGCCTAGGTAAATTGCAACTCATCTATAGAACAACCATTATTTAGAACCATCAGAAATCATAAATGGAAGTTCTGCACTATGGAATTAAAGAAGTAGCCACATCGAGATGGGTAGGAGGGGCAAAGACACAGAATGGGCTCATCCCACATCCATATGTGGCAGATAAGGATTGGGAGGGATATCTTAGGACCAAGGGGTCCCAGTCCAACAACAGGCCACCCAGCTTATGGTTCCAGTGCAAGGAGGATAAGTCTCCATAACATCTGGCTGTAAAACCCAGGGGGGATGGAGGCTGTGGAATACAGAAACTACTGGATTCCAAGACAGTTCCTATTAAAAGGCCCATGCACAGACTTACTCAGACTCACTTCTTCTGAACTTTAGCACCAGAGCAGCTGCTTGAAAGGCACCAGAGGCATATGGAGAAGAACTGAAGTGCCTGGCATCAAGGCAAGAACTGGGGCACAGCTTTCTCCTAGACAGAACTGCTGTCACTAGCCATTCTTTCTTTTTTGAGTCCTCCCCCCACAGAGCCACAGAGCCAGGAGGAGGATGTCATATCTGAGACTCCATCAATCAGGCTCACAGTTTGCCCCACTCTGGTGATTCCCTGAGGCCCTGCCCCACCCAACTTTTAGACCCAACCAAGCTGTTTCCAGTGGCTTTCCATCCAAATGGCTTGTCTTGGCTCATGCCTCAGATTTTTCTCAATCCTCTCAAACAAGCAACATATGGCCTTAGCAAGCCATGTATTTTTGCTAAATGGCCCCAGGCCTGGCACTAGCAGCAGCTGGCCTTGGTTCACAGCTTGGCCTTGCCTGAGTACCTCCAAGGCTAGTACAAGTAGTAGCCATCTGCAGATCAGTTGTAGCTTAGCTTAGGCCAGGTGGTTGACCTTGACCTGTACCTCCTGGGAAGCCCCAAAGCCAGTGTGCTCAGTGGATAGCTACAAACCACATTGGAACATCACGATCCAACCACTTCCACGAGCAACACATTCAAGGGCAGACTCAGTGGGCATCAGAGCCCTGCTGAAGTAAGTCCTGCTTTGTGGAGTGGGCCTCTGCATAGCTGATCTCCACAGTGGTCAGAACTTGGTGGTTAGTGGTCACCTCCCTTGCAGGTAATTGGCCTGGGTAAATCCCTCCCATGACCTGTCAGCATTAATCAAGGCTCAACTACAAAAGGAGGGTGTACACAGCCCTTGTAGAGGGTGCACCTTGAGTACCCAGCTTGAGTGATAGGGGAGGCTGTGCCACTGGACCTTACAGAACACCTACTATATTAGGCCACTGTACTAAGCCAGGGAGTCGTAACAGCTCCCTGTACTTAATACATAGAAACAAACACAAGGAGGCTACCAAAATGAGGAGCCAAAGAAAAATGACCCAAATGAAAGAAGAGAACAAAACTTCAGAAAAAGAACTAAACAAAATGGAGACAAGCAAGCTACTAGGTGAAGAGTTCAAAACACTGCTTATAAGGATGCTCAATGAACTTAGGGGAAGAGCAGATGAACTCAGAAGAACTTCAACAGGATAAAAAAAGGACATAGAAACCATAAAAAAGAACCAGTCAGAAATGAAGGATATACTAACTGAAATGAAGAATAATTTACAGGAAATCAACAGTAGAGTGGATGCAGCTGAGAATCACATCAGCAATTTGGAATATAAGAAAACAAAAAACACCCAGCCAGAACAGCAAGGAGAAAAAGAATCCAAAAAAAAAGTGTAAGGATAGTGTAAGGAGCCTCTGGACAACTTGAAGTGTACCATTTTATCATGGGGGTGTTACAAGGAGAAGAGAGAGAGCAAGAAATTGAAAACCTATTTGAAAATATAATGACAGAAAACTTCCATAACTTGGTGAAGGAAAAAGACACACAAGTCCAGGAAGCACAGACAGTCCCAAACAAGATGAACCCAAGGAGACCCACACCAAGACACATCATAATTAAAATTTCAAAGGTTAAAACCAAAGAGAGAATCTTAAAACTAGCAAGGGAAAAGCAGTTAGTTACCTGCAAGGGAGTTCGCATAAGACTGTCAGCTGATTTCTCAAAAGGCTTTGCAGGCTAGAAAGAACTGATAACATTCAAAGTCACAAAAAGCAGGGACCTGCAGCCAAGACTGCTCTACCCAGAAGAGCTATGATTCAGAATCAAAGGACAGATAAAAAGTTTCCCAAACAAGAAATAGCTAAGGGTTTTCATCACACAAACCGTTATTATATGAAATGTTAAAGGGATTTATTTAAGGAAAAGAAGATAAAATATACGAACAATAAAATGGCAATAAATACACATCTATCAGCAATTGAATCTAAAAAACAAAATAAGCAAACAAGCAGAACAGAAACAGATTCATAGACACAGAGAACATTTTGATGGTTGCCATGTGGGAGGGGGGTTGGGGGGTAGGCAAAAAAGGTGAAGGGATTAAGAAGTACAAATTGGTAGTTACAGAATAACCATGGGGTTGTAAAATACAGCATAGGAAATGGAGTAGCCACAGAACCTACATGCATGACCCATGGACATGAACAATGGTGTGGGGATTGCCTGGGGAATGGGGGGTGGCTCAGGGGCAGGGGGCAAAGGGGAAAAATTGGGATAATTGTAATAGCATAATCAATACAATATAACTTTTAAAAATGAGCATCAAGAACCAGTATAAATTCACTAAATCATAACAAATACCACTTTCTTATTTAACAGAGTTACTGGGCAAACAGATGTGAAGAATGCCAGGAACAAATTTATCAGCCTGGTTTTCTCTTAAGATGCTCTTGTTCAAAGCTGACAGAATGTGTGTAAGATGTCAATGCACAACTCATTAAACAACTAATGAAAAGTGCCAGTAGATGTAAATCTGAATGAAGACCTTCTCATATGTCACAGGTCCTTTAGTTTTTGTCCTTGGTCCTTTAGTTTAAGCATTATCAGTGACTTGGATGAGGACATAAAGGTCAGGTTCATCAAACTGGTAGGTGACACAACAGGATAAAAAGTTAGACAAAATCTTGATAAACTGAGAAGATAAAATGAGAGCTTGCAAACTATTTGTAGCCAATATGAAGTCTTAAATTTCAGGGAGAAAATCAGTTGAATACAGTATGGATGGCATTAAATTTCTGTCAATTTATATGGAGTAAAAACCAATGGATGTGTCTGTGAAAGCAGAAGTAGCGTCAATGGCATCAGTTAATGACTTCTCAGCATTTATGTATTGAGAACTGTGCTGTGGGCTTCACATATGTCAGGTATTTTCACCCTCAAAACATTCATAAGGAAATGATTATACCTGCTTCAGAGATGAATCTAAGGTTTAAAGAAGTGAGGTCACTTGTCCAACATTATAAAATTATCTCTCAATACAAATTCGGGTCTGACTTCAAAGCCCATATCCATATAACAGAATCACCAGAGAGTCTTCAAAAAGCCAAGGAGTTATAGCTGCATTAGTGTAAACACTGTGTCCAGGTCATTGTATAACATGTCTTCGGTGTATCTTCCAGTTTGGGTTCTTCATAATAAGAGGGGATTTGACACTCCTGAGTGTGCATAGAGGATTATGACTAGGGTCAGGAGTAGCTTGGACACCAAGTTATATGAAGAGTGATGGGACAAAGTTGGTATATTTTTGCCAAAATGAGAGTTGGGTAGGGATAGTTGACACAAAAGTATAACCACATCCTAAAAATATTCAAAGACAGAATGGAGTTTTTTCTTCTGGAAGTTGTGTAGAAACAGATTTTGGTTCAAGAAAACTTGGGAATGATGATTTATCATGCGGTCAGCTTTCAAGAACAGGCTTGTGAGCTCCTTGGAAGTAGAAACCAAGGTGCTTTTATCTCTTGGGTTAAATGATGCTTGGCAGGACAGGTGCTCAATTTGTGCCTGTCAAATGCATTAACAAGTGACTTTGGGACATCATGTGTGAAATTAGTGAATTGAAAAGCAAGTTAGAAGAGAGAAACTCTAGGGTTATTTCTAAGTTTGGGATTTTTCTTTGATTTAATTTAGATTGTTGACTTGAGATAAGCAGGCAAGCAACCCACAGCCCTGGGTCTGCTGCCTTTCTTTGCCTAAGTGGTAAGTCAATTCAGAGTTCTAATAGCCTGATTAAGATTAAGTTCTAATGACCTGAATATCAAGATCAAAAGTATCTCATATTTGGATTGCAAATAGCTCTCTTTCTAAACATGTTGACATTATAATTGTTTTTGAGTAGTCATTTTTTTTATCCTGCATTTTGGCAGAATTGATTGTATAAATCAGAAAAACAAATTAAAGCCGCTATCTAGCCACTTTCTGGAAACAAGCTGTCAATATAAGGGTCCTGAGGGGTTGGTTTAGAGGGTTCATTTAGAAAGTGAGTCATAAACTGTAGAGCAATGAAGATGACCAAGAGGATACAGATGTGGAAGGAGATATCACATAACTGGGGCAAAGTCAGCAGAGTGTCCTATATTACATATGTGAAGAACCTAAAGAAAGGCTTGAATGTCTTCAAAAGTAATGCTGAGACCATACACATATGTCAATCCCATACTTAATACAACAAGATCTATAAATACTACTAATTTGTGGTTCCAGTAGAGTAGACAGCTGATTTTTCCCTAATATTCCTGCATTTCTTTTGCTTCATTTTGATGCCCAGCCAATGGACCCAGGTAGGGTAGATGTCACTGAATTGGCTGCGATGCTTTTCATCCACTCCTCCAACACACCAGCATTTTATACCCAGTGATTTCTAAACCTTGTCATTATTGTCTTACGAAGTTCATTATGATATAAGACCATGTCACATAGATACATACATAGATACCATAGATATCTAGATACCAAGACCATAGAGACATACAAATGCATCATCTGTTCAATTGTTGAGCCCTTTGGAAGGTGCTTAAATGAAATTTAATTTAGAGGATTCCCCAGTTAATTTTCCTTTACAGTCATCCTAAGTAAAAAGTACTTACTCATTGGTCCTAGATACCTGAAATTTCCACTATTAGCATTATTCCTTTAGTCCTTGAGAAGATTATTTAAGAATGGTAATCCACTAAATCACTTGAATAGAGGTAGTTTATGAAGTAGTTTGCCTGTCTTTTCTTTCGGATCCCCTGTGTATCACTTAGGGTCTCTTTAGGAAATGGATGGCATTTCCGAGTTAGGTAATTGGGTTTAGTGAAAGGGCTGTTTAAAAGTGTGTGTGCTTTGAGAACAGCCCATACTAGTAACACCATGGCTTCATTACCACACTTAGCCTTGAGGGGCAAGGAGTGGTCACTAGAACCTGCAGAGGCAGTTGCATAAAGAGGCTACCTAGAAGTTGCTGTGATGTTTGGTGGAAGGATGAAGCAGGGAGGAAGCTGGAGAATAAATATCTAGGTTTCACTTTCCTTTCTACTGCTAGCCTCCCACATTAACTAAACCTAAACAAAAGCAGAGGATGAGGAGGCCCGTTGGTGTCATCCACATAAGTCAGTCATCTGGCGGCAGGGTGGAGAGACAGTCTGGAGGGAGACAAGGAAGAGATCCAGCCAAATCTGTAGGAAAGTTGATGTTCTGAGGGCAGTGTGATCAGCCTTCTTCCTGCATTCACTGTTTCTGTGGGCCATCCAGTTTATTGTTTCTACTCCTCCCTTCACCCTATATGCTCATGTCCAAATAACTCCACCTTAATCTCCTATAGGCCCCTCACCCTCAACATGCCCTGAATGAACTCATCATCTTTATGCCTTTTATTTGACCTGTTCCTTCTCTTGTATTTTGTTAGAGTTAAGGTATCACTATCTTGCTGCCCAAGTCATAAATCCAGGAGTCATTTAGTACCACAATATATCCCTCACCCCCTACATCCAATCATCAATTCTACTGATTTTACTTCCAAGATATTATTTTATCTAGCTTCTTTTTTCTGCATTTCTACTCACTTTTCTTGTTTACTTCCTCTTATAACCTGTCTCCTGGACTCCAGGAAATTCCCGCTTGAAACCAGGACCCACATTGCCATCAGAGTGTGTATTTAGAAATCAAATTCTGTTTTATTCATTAACTAATCTAGAAAATAATTATTGAAAACTATTATATGCCAAACATTATGCGAAGTGTTAGAAATCAGAAATGAGTAAGGCATGTTTTCTGCTTTCAATTGTAATCTCATGGTCAAGAGAAGTAAATATAAATTGATAGAATTATATACAAGGCATTTGGCTTATAATAAGGGTAAAGGTAGCAGAGAAAACTCCCTGGAGAAATTAACACCTAAGTTTATCCCTGAAGAACTAATAGGAGATAATCATGTAAAAAGTAGGAGAAAAGAGACAGGCAGGGAAAGATATTTTTAGGCTATGAGTGCAAACTGATGCACACTCTAGAAGCAGGATAGAGTGGAAAGAGCTGGAAGAATTGAAATAATATAGTGTGGGTGAAGCAGAAAGTGTGAAATCAGTTGTCAGATGATGAAGGGCTTTGTTAAGGACTTTGGACATCTTCTGGAAAATGATGGGGGACCTCTGTAGGACTTTGAGCTGAGTGTTGGCATAATCAGATTTGTGTTTTGGAAAGATTACTTTTATATTTGTTTGGCAAATAGATTTGAGAGGAGAGGCTATGACTGCAAACCCTATAGGCACAAAAGTACAATAAGGTAATGCTATGAACAACTCATGTCCATAATTACGAACACTTAGATGAAATGTACCAATTTTTTGAAAAATGCAAACTATAAAAGCTCAAGAAGAAATAAATTACCTTAATGGTTTTACTTTTTTGAAAGAAATTTAATTTGTAGTTACAAACATTCTCACAAAGAAAACTGCAGGCAAAAGTCATTGAACTGGTGAATTCTAACAAACATATATAGAAGAAATTATATCAGTTTTACATACTCTCTTTCAGAAAATAAAAAAGAACAGATTTGAAGCCAGCATTAGCTGATACCAAAACAAAGAGTACAAGAAAACTACAGACATTTATGAACACAGATGTCAAAAATTTTCAACAAGGTATTATAACCGAATCCAGTAATACATATGTATATATAAAAAATGAATCCAGTAATACATATGTATATATAAAAAACATAATACAGTCATACCTCAGTACTCATCAGGTTCAGAACTCATCACGCCCTATACTCATATTTTGATGAGAAAAAAAATGTTTTAGCAGTAGGCACTTGCTTGGGACTCATTGCACTTGCTACAACTTATGTGAGTAACGATGCTGCCCCACAAGAGAAAATGCTTCGTCATTTGGTACTCATCAGTTTTGACACTCATCACAAGTTCCAAAACAAATTAATGATGAGTACCAAGGTACCACTGTATATCAGAACCGAACAAAGTTTATCCTGGGAAGGCAAGATTGTTTTAGCACTCAATGTATCAATGTAATTTACTACATAAACAGACAACAGAAGAAAAACCACTTGATCATTTCAATAGTGGTAGAAAAATGTCTTGATCATAGTCAACATTTATTCATGGTGAATTTCTCAGTGCTCTGGAAATAAAAGGGAACTTCTTTTACATGATTAAGGACCTTTATAAACATCAGTAGCTAACACCATACTTAATAGTGAAAGACTGAATGATTTTCCCCAAGATTAGGAACAAAGTGAAGATGTCTGTTCTACCATTCTTATTCAGTATTCATACTGGCAGTCTTAACCAGTGCAATAAGGCAAGAAGAAGAAATAAAAGGAATTCAGATTAGAAAATAAAACTTTCTAAATGACATTATTGCCTAAGTAGAATATCTCAAAGACTCTACAAAAAAGCTCTTAAAACTGAAAGTGAGTTTGGTAAGTTCTCAAGCTATGGATTAAAGTACAAAAAGCAATTGTATTCCCTTATAAAAACAATAAACAATTGGAAACCCAAATTGAAAATTTACATATACAATATTTACATTAGCTATACAATAGTTAAATATATATACATACATATATACATAGGTTTAAACTGAACAAGATCTGTATAATTAAAACTACAAAATACTGATGAATATAAAGAAACCATGTTTATGAATCGGAAGATTCAACATAGTTAAGATATTAATTCTCCCCAATTTGATCTATATATTTGATGTAATTCCCATAAAAATCCCAGCAAGTGAATTTGTATTTATTGGAAAACTGATTTTTTGAAAGATTTTATTTATTTACTTTTAGAGAGAGGGGAAGGGAGGGAGAAAGAAAGGGAGAGAAACTTCAATGTGAGAGAGATACATCAACTGGTTGCCTCTCGCACACCCCCAACTGTGGACCTGGCCCACAACTCAGGCATGTGCCCTGACTGGGAATCAAACCACTGACCCTTCAGTTCACAGGCTGGCACTTAATCCACTGAACCACACCAGCCAGGGTGGCAAACTGATTTTAAAATTTATATGGAAAGGTGAAGTAGAATATCCAATAATATTTTGAAAATGAACAAAATTAGAAGACTTATACTACCTGAATCAAGATTTACTTAAAGCTACAGTCATCAAGACAATGAAGTATTGATAAAAATATAGACACATAGATCAATGAAATGGAATTGAGACTTTAGAAATGAACTCGTGAAATTTTGGTTAGTTGATTTTTGAAAAAGACACATAGGCAGTTCTATTGAAGAAGGATATTCTGTTCAAAAACTGCTCTTTAACAACTGGACATCCATGTGCAAAAAGAAAAAAAATGAACCTTGACCTAGATTTCACATTTTATACCAAATTAACTCAAACTGGATAATCGAAGTAAATGCAAAACACAAAATTCTAAAACTTTTGAAGAAAACCTAGGAAAAAATCTTCCTTTGCTTGAGTTAGATAGAAAACTCTTTAATTTTTTTTTTTTATTGTTGTTCAATTACAGTTGTCTCCATTCCCTGCATTGGTCTTCCTGCTCTGCCTACCCACGAATTCTTAAATATGGCACAAAAAGCTGGATTTATATGAGAAAAATTGATATTAGATTTCATCATAATTAAAGACTTTTTCATTGTCAAAGTTGTTAAGAGAATGAAAAGACAACTTACCAGTTAGGAGAAATATTTGCAAGTAATGTATTTGATAGAAACCTTGTCCTTAGAATATATAAAGAATTTTTCAAAGTCAACAATAAGAAAATCAAAAACTCAACTTTTAAAAAAGCAAAAAATTTCAACTGGTACTTTATCAAAGGAGACTTATAGATGGAGAGTAAATGCATAGAAAGATTTTTTTTATAAAGAGTCTTTTAATATTTTATTTATTTATTCTCAGAGAGGGAAGGGAGGGAGATAGAGAGAGAGAGAAACACCAATGTGTGGTTGCTGGGGGTCATGGCCTGCAACCCAGGCATGTACCCTGACTGGGAATCGAACCTGCGACACTTTGGTTCGCAGGCTGTGCTCAATCCACTGAGCTACGCCAGCCAGGGCAGAAAGATTCTTAACATCATTAGGTATTAGGTGTTAATTGAAAGACAAATTAAAATCATAAGATAAACTATACACCTATTAGAATTAATAAAATTGAGAACCGACAATTGTCCATACCAAGTCTTGAAGTTGTACAATAACTAGAACTCTCATAGATTGCTGTGAGAATGCACAATGGTACAGGCACTCGAAAAACAGTTTGGCAGTTTCTTATAAATTTAAACATGTACTTACTATATGATCCAGCTATCTTATTCCTGGGTATTTACTCTAGAGAACTGAAGACTTTCATACACACACATACACACACACACCTGTACAAAAATGCTTATGGCAGCTTTATTCAAAACTGCCTAAATCTGAAACAACCCACATGTGCTTAATGTGAGAATGGATAATCCAACCGCAGGACACCCATGCAATGGAATACTAGTCACCAGTACAGAGAACTATTTGACAACATGCAACAACTTGAATGAACTGCAAGGCCATTCCACTAAATGGAAGAAGCCAAATTTTAACAGTTATGTTCTATGTAACTCCATTGACGTATTGTTCTGGATAAACTGATGCTCTAGCAGTGGAGAACAAACCAGTGGTTAGTGGTGGAATGTTTGACTAAAAACAGGAAGCCTGAAGAAGTTTGGAGCCCAAGAAATTTTGGGCAGGGGCTGATAGAAGTGTTCTGTATCTTGATTATGGTGATGGTTGTATGACTACAAGCATTTGTAAAATTCTTAGAGCACATCGGAAAAGTGAATTTTATTGTACGTAGCTTAAATATTAAAAATTTAAGAAGTAACAATGTGGCTTCATGTTAGAAAGTCACACAAATCAGTAACATGGGAGGAGATGATCCAATCTCTGTATCCGTCCCCAGTGGGGACTTCAATTATTTTACAAAAGTATGTAGATAGGTAATCAATCAAGTATCCGCTGTTGGGAGAGTTATGTAGTAAGGGATCATTAAAGGGCCTGGGCTCGAGAAAAGCCCTGAATAATTAGAGTGGACCACTAGGGAGGACTCGCATGTGTGAAAGGGTAAAGTGGCTTGTTTGATGGATGTTTCAGTCCGTTTCAGGCTGCTATAACCACATACTATAGCCCGGGGAACTTGAGCAGCAGAAATTTACTTCTCAGAGTTCCAGAAGCTGGAAAGCACAAGATCAGGGTGCCGGCACATTCAGTGTTAAAGGCGAGCTCTCTGGCTATATCCTTACACAGGGCAGAGGAAGTGTGAGGAAGCAAACTCTCTTGCCATCTCTAATCCCATTATAAGAGCTCCACCCCCATGACCTAATTACCTCTTAAACACCCCCATCTCCAAATACCATCCCATTGGCGATTAAGATTTCGACAAATGAATTCGGGGGTGGGAGTGGGGAGAAGGAAGGCAGAGGCCACAAATGTTTTGTGCATAACAATAATGGACTCTCTTGAGTAGCCGAAATTGCGTTGCTTGTGTTGCTATGTGGCTAGTTCCCTTGGGCTGGTCTATACTAAGTGGAATAAAAGTTTTTCTGAATCCTAACGTTGCTTAACCACATCCCCTTATGCTCTACCTTGTCTGTGAATAAGGGAGGCTGGTTTCATCAGATGCCTACTGTCTGGTCTCTCCACACTAAGACATTTGGCCACTCCGAAACAATGTACTCATCGGGCAATATTTCCAAATTCATACACTTAGTGTTATGATGCATTAAACTATACCAAGCAAAGAAAAAAAAAACAAACAAAATCCAACAGCCCAAAACTCAGTTCTTCAATTTTGAGGTAAAGGTTAGTTAGAATCAAAGGTATATGTTGAATTTTAAAAAGAAAACCCAACATTAAAAACATGAGTATTAGAAGATCAGTGAAATAAAAAGTAAGCAACCCCAGTAAAATTTTGCAGAAGCTTACTTTCATAAATACATGACTTTTTTATGGCTTCTGTTGACGAATTCTTCCGGAAAGGAATACTGGTTTTACAAGGTCCTTTGGACAGAGAAATGAGGCTAAAATGGATGTTCTCAAAAAATAAAAATAAATAAGAAAGAAAACTATCAAGTGAGATTCACTAATTCATAAAGAAATGATTATTGATTTGATACTAATATTAAACATCATTTAAGTTTCAGGGTTTTCTTTCTGACTGGAAAAGCATCTCTTCCGGGTTGTTGGTTCACTTCAGTGCAGTGTAATAGTTACTAATTAGCAGGGTTGGGGGCATTCAGGGTTGGGGGAATGTCCAGAGATGGACATTCTTTGGTGAAAGTTAAGGAAATTGACAGAGGTACATACATTCTGTCTTTTTTAACTATAGGTGGAATATGTAAGTACCTTGAGTAAGACCAAGATTTTTTTACTTAAGTACTTTGGGGTTTGTTCTTGTGAGCAGGTGATTATACAGGTACTCAGACCTCAGTTCCACCCCATGGAGTAAGGATGGCTTATATCGATGTTCCACTACCCCACTTCCCACGCCCATGTTTGCCATGCCAGAATCCTTTTTAACTAGTTCTTGAGGCAGCCAGTAGCAGTCACTCAGTGTAGTAGTGTGTTAGAGTTGCCAAAACAAAACATCCCTGCATGGCTTAAGCAACAGAAATTTATTTCTCACAGTTCTGGAAAGTAGTTTAAGATCAAGGTGTCCGCAGGTCTGGTTTCCTCTGAGACCTTTGTCCTTGGCTTGCATAAGGCCACCTTCTTGTGTATGTGCCTCCCTGGTGTCTCCTTTGTGTGTTCAGACTTCCTCTTCTTACAAGGACGGGAGTCAAATTGGAATAAAACTCACTGTACTGGCATAATCTCCTCTTTAAGGACCCTATCTCCAAATACAGTCTCATTCTGACATACTAGGGGTTATGGTTCTAATATATGAATTTGTGGGGGATGCAATGCAGCCTACTACACACAGATATAATTTGTGTGCTATCTCTGCCACAGAATATGAATACAATAGCTTTACCCAGAAATTATTTAAAGTGAATATAACCTACTTTTTTTTAACTGAAAATGTTTTCCAACCCTTGGACCAGAGTGTACTCTTTGAGGAGGTTTTATTGCATGACCTCATCTTCAGGGACCTCCTGATTTCTTGTGGCAGTGGAACGGGAGGTGCCCACTGTGAGCCGCACTCCCCTCAAGGCCGCAGCACATCATCTGGCAACGGTTTCTCAGCAGAAACTGTGTCAAGGCGTCACCACCACTTCAGAGTCAGCCAAAGCCAAAAACCGAAGAGGGGACTGCCCCAAACACTGAGTCAGTGTCCCTGCATTTGGAAGAGTTCCTCCACCTCCTTAGCCTGGAGGGAAGCCAGGATTGTAAAACCTAAAGAATTTGAGCCACAGTGATTCTATCTCATTGCAAAATATTGCAAACGTATTTACACACATGCACGTAGATTAGAGGGGTATTTCCCAACAATCTTCAGTTAATAGTTCTTGTCACTGGAGAGCTACAGTAACTCTTTGGCGCTTCAGAAATTACCTTCATCCACAGATTGAAAGCCAGGAACAGTCCCACTATTATTTTATATGTAAGACTCAAGGAAATTACTTTGAGAACAGTGATGTAGAGGCAGTTAAGATGTGTAGATGGGTGTTTAGTAAAGAAAGGTGGGCATACATTTCTCAAGGCCTGGTGAATTTTCTGGAATTATGCAATAGATAATGGCTCAAAACAATCCTCTTGAAATATTGCCCTCCAGGAAACTTTGTCCTCCCTGGGACTGTGTCTGACATCTTCTCAGATCTCAGCTCTTAGTGGGACTCTTATCAGAGCTGTGTCCAAATATGTTCCCTGGAGGACTAAGCCTGCCAAAGGCCATGTGATGTGCTGGTAAATGCCAAGTTCCAGAAATTCACACAGTGACCTTGATGGCAATACAATGTAACATCTTTTTGCTTCAAGTTCATACAAATTTATATTTGTATAAATATAAATTTCAGAGAAAAACCTCTGTTTTGCAAAGTTAAGTACACTGATAATATATATATTTTTCTAAACATAAAAAAATGAAAGCTGCCATTTTGTTGTCAGTTAGAATAAAAGAACATTAACTCTTATATCACTGGAATATATTAAATAACTAATTACATTAAGAATAGTGTGTGTATGTCAATTTATGGAGAAAAAAAGAATAGTCTAGAAATTAGTCCTTTGGAACAATCTGCTTGACACATTAGCAGGAAAGCTTATTTGCATATATGCTATACCCACATTTGAGAGAGAGAGAGAGAGTAGCATATATGGAATATATGGTGTTTTAAAGGGAGTAAACACCATATAGCTACAGTTAATTCTGGTGGCAAAAGACAATTTTAGTGTTTTTGCAACATTTGACAATCACTTCATTTTTGTAATACCATCTAAATTAGCATTTTTAAGAATCCACATATTACTTAACAGAAAAGGCCTAAGTGGTATCAAAAGAGACTGGAGTCAAATTAAGTTTCCTTTTGTCCAACTTTTTGTCACTTCCTGCCTTCATAAATAGGGAAAGCAAAATATCTGTGCTTCTTATTCATGTACATCTGCCAAACCAATTAACACCTTCTGAATGTTATCTTAATTGCATTTATTAACATAACATTATCATAGCAGAGAGATAACATTCAGGAGGTATTAATTGGTTTGGCAGGCACTCTTGAATGGGGAGCAGAGAGAAGCGCCCTTCTCAGTATATTGCCTTTTTTTCTTTTTCTTTTTTTTTGGTCGTGGTGGAGAGGAAATGAGATTATGATGAAACAGAGAAAATGTATCCTTACCAAAATGGCAGCCACATCACAGGGTCACTTGATTCTTCTTTCTAAAACTTGTAAAGAGGTGTCTACTCTAAAGCCTACCTGTTAGATTGCTGACTTAGATGCCCTCTCTGCACTAGTGTCTCTGTGCAGTTCTGGCTAAGGAGGCCTCTGGGGGCATGGAGGAACAGATATGCTTCTCAGGGATGCACTGCACTACAAGCCATACATTTTTATAGTACATCAACTGCTTTAGAGATAATTTGAATAAGGTCCTCTGATGAGAATTTGAAAGGGCTTCTACCCTTTTAAAAAAATTTAATCTTTATTGTATATTTTTTTCATTACCTTTTAGTCACTTTATACTCCCCACCTCTCAGCAGTCACCACACTGCTGTCCATGTCCATGAGTCCTTTTTCCTTTTTGCTCAATCTCTCCACCCCCTATGCTCCCGCTCCACCCCCAGCTGTCATCGGGTCTCCATCTATGAGTCTGTTCCCATTTTCCTTGTTAGTTCAGTTTGTTCATTAGATTCCACATATGAGTGAAATCATATGGTATTTGTTTTTCTCTGACTGACTTATTCACTTAACATAATGTTCTCCACGTCCATCCACACTGTTACAAATGGTAAAATTTTCTTCTTTTTTATGGCCAAGTTCTATTCCACTGTGTAAATGTCCCATAGTTGTTTTATCCAGTCATGTACTTATGGACACTTGGACTGCTTCCATATCTTGGTGATTGTAAATAATGCTGCAATGAACATAAAGGTGCTTATGTTCTTTTGAATTAGTGTTTTGACTTCCTTCGAATATATTCCCAGAAGTGGGATCTCAGGGTAAAAATGCAGATTAATTTTTAATTTTTTGAAGTACCTCCACATTGCTTTCCATGGTGGCTGTACCAGCCTGTGTTCTCACCAACAGTGTAAAAATATTTCCTCTTTCTCCACATCCTCACCAGCACTTGATTTATTGATGATAGCCATTTTGACAGGTGTGAAATAATATCTCATTGTAGTTTTAATTTGCATTTCTCTGATGATTAGTGATGTTGAGCATCTTTTCATATGTCTATTGGCCATTTGTACGTCCTTTTTGGTGAAGTGTCTATTCACACCCTTTGGCCATGTTTTAATTGAGTTGTTTGTTTTTTGGTGTTGAGTTTCATAAGTTCTTTATAAATTTTGGATATTAACCCCTTGTCAGATGTGTTGGTGAATATGTTCTCCCTTGCTGTGGGTTGTCTTTTTATTTTGTTGCTGATTTCCTTTGCTGTGCAAAACCTTTTTAGTTTGATGTAGTCCCATTTATTTATTTTTTCTTTTGTTTCCCTTGCCTGGGAAGATATATATGATGTGTGCAAAAAAACAACACTAGACCACCTTCTTACAACCACACACAAGAATAAATTCAAAACAAATAAAAGACTTAAGTGTTAGACCTGAAACCATAAAAATCATAGAAGAAAACACAGGCAACAAAATCTCAGACATTGCTCATAGCAATATTTTATCAGATATATCTCCCCAGGGCTACTGATCTTATAGAATCATAGACCTACAGAATATTATAGCTAGATTCATCCATTCATTAACTCATTCAGTAGGCATTATTAAGCACCTACTGTAGTCCAGAGACTGTAAAATGTGGGGGTAAAGGAATAAACAAGAATCAACACCTGGCTCAAAATGTCCAGCTGGCACAGGAACTGGTCATGCAGACAGTGATTGCAGGTGTGTGGGTTATTGTAGACACCCAGTACATATTTACTGAGTGAATGAATTTATGAAATATGATCACTGTGGTTCCACTCTGGTAGTGGTTGGGAAGGTGGGGAGTGTGGCGGTGTATGGATATGTGTATAAGAAGGCAAAACTAAAACTAACAGATGATTTGGGGAAGGTTCGAACAGGGACTGAATTAAGGCAGAAACACTAGGTATGAAAAGGTGGGCATAGATGAGGACGTCTCCATGGAAAAATAGCTGCTAACATTTACTGAGTGTTTTCTTTGTGACAGGCAGTGTTCTTGGCACTTAATATGAATTTAATTTTTCTTAAAAACCATATGAGCTGGTCCCATTATATTGCTTATTTTAAAGATTAGGAGACTGACCTGGCTAGTGTGGCTCAGTGGACTGAGCATGGGCTGTGAACCAAAGTGTCGCCACTTCGATTCCTAGTCAGGGCACATGCCTGGGTTTCAGGCCAGGTACCCAGTGGGGGCCATGTGAGAGGCAACCACACATTGATGTTTCTCTCTCTCTTTCTCCCTCTCTTCCCCCCTCTCTAAAAATAAATAAATAACATCTTAAAAATAAAAAAAATAAAGTTTTCTTCTTATTTTAAAAATAAAAAAAAAACAAAGATTAGAAGATTGAATGTGGTAGCCTGAATAATGCCACTCCACCCACCCCCCACCCTGCTCCAAGACTGTCTACTCTCTAATCTCAGAACCTGTGAATATGTTACACTACATAGCAAAAGGGACTTTGTGGATGTAATAAAGTTAAGGATTTTGCTTGGAGGAGATTATCCTGGATTATCCATGTGCTCCTGATGTAATTAGAGGCCCTTTATATGAAGGGGGCAGGGGGGCAGGAGTAGAGTAGACATGAAAAGACACAAGGGTGGAAGCAGAGGCCTGAGAAGAGAGAAGAAGGCACATGCAGGCTTTGAAGACGCAGGGGCCACAAGCCAAGGAATGCAGGTGGCTTCTAGAAGGGCTTCCCTGGGGCATGCCGTGTAATGAGAATTCTCCGAGTTACCCTTTTCATTTTCTTTGGAGCACTTATCTCTATGGGAAAGCACTTAGTTTAATTGTACAATATTTTTCCTTTTTTTTTTTGACTCTCTCCTATTACATTATCATTTCCATGAAGGCTATTTCTGTGTAATTCACCATATTGATCCAGTGCCTGACACAACAAATGTGCCCAATAAATGTTTGTTCTCAAACTTGCCCAGGGTGGCATATTTCCTGGCTGTCACAGTGTCCCCCGAAGGTCTTGATATGTTGAAATAACAGACTTATAATCACTTTGTGACATGAAGGTGCACTGCTGAGGTCTCACTTCAGTGGAGAACTAACTGACCCAGTTGCTGGGAATGTGGTCTGCTGACAGCCTTATTGTCAGCCCCTCCAGGGATTACCTCACTACCTCATTTCTCCGGAAAACTGCCTGACCTAAGATTATACCCTTCTTGGTGTGGCTTACACCCAACCACTGACTGAGCTGGGTTTAAAGGCCTGCCTGGCCATTTCAGTCCAGCTTGAGACAACTCTGGTGGGCCGTTTTAGCTCTGGAGCTCTTTGTGGGGTTGTCCAAGGCTCTCATTGAACCCATATAATGCTAGATTTCTGCCTCACCTGACCTTGTTTTCACTTCTCTTCCACAGCTGTTGATCCCAAGGACAGTCCTTACTGAACATCCTGTCCACTGAACTCTGTCTTAGAATCTGCTTTCCGGAGACCCCCAATCTTAAACAGTACTAAGCATAGGATTTTGTCTTGAGCCAGGTAGTTAAAATAAGCAGAAGCAGAATCCAAAATTTAATAAAAACTTATAGAAGAGCTTAATATTAAAGAAATACTCTCCATTGGTTAAATTAGAAAAAGAAAACTGCTTATTATTAAAGAATTATCGGTGGAATCCCTCAACATGTTGATGCCTCCCAGAAAAATGGATTGAGAGGCCTGTGAAATCTCTGCTCTAAGTATTGTATCTCTTGAACTTGTCTCTTTGATTTTTCATCACCAACACTCTTAATTCAAACCATCCATTACTTTTCTCTCGGTTTAAATCAACAGTTTTGAGTCCCTTATTTTGTCTCCCTCCAATTTTGTCTCCATTGTCTAACTTAAACTCCTCATCATGCTAAGCATGGACTCTAAGCTTTTAACATGATATCCAAAGCCCTCCCTATTTCTAGACTCATCTCTGGCATCCCTAATCAACCTCCCCCTTTCACTACCACCTCCTTTATTTTGGTCCTGCAGATTCTCCAAATTCTCCATGCCCATCATGACCTGGATTCTCTTTAGAGTTCTTGCCTTGACTTTTGCCCCCATGACCTCTTTCTAGTCTCAGCCATACAAAATAACATATACAGTTCACATGCCTTGTCCGTGCTTGCCTCTGGGCCTTTACACATATTGTTCTCTCTGTATTATTTTCCTTTTCTCTGTCTACTCCCCTCCCACTAAGCCTTTTTCCTTCCCAGGTTGATTTCTGTTGCAGATTACCATTCCATGATCCCCTGAGGATGGACTTGGTAGCTCTCCTATGTGCTCTTACGGCACCCTGTGCTTGTTTATTTGCTTTTTTTGGGGGGGAGGATAACAACCTTATCATCTGTAACTTATCACATCTCTAAATGGCTGTCTCAGCTATGAGATTAAATTCTTTATTCACAGCTGTGACCACAGCCACTAACACAGTGCCCAGCACATGGAAGGTACATAGAAAACATATTTTGGTAAATGAATGAAGTCTCATGAAAACCCTAATACATAAGCAGGCTAGACATTTTTGGCCACATTTTAGAAATATGGAGATTTAGGTGGACTTAGCCAAGGTTGTATTGCATTTGGGTCTTCTGATTACAATATGGTAGTACTTACAAGAAATGCTCTAATTCTTCATTCATTCTACATTCTATCATTCCACAAATATATGAATGCCTGCTGTTTGTTAGACTCTGTTATGGGTGTTGGATTGAAATAATTTGTCTTGTGGAGCTTACATTCTAGAAGGAAAGATGGACAACAAACAAATAACACAATAATGTTGAGTAGAGGTAAGTTCTGTGAAGTTAATGGTTCTTTAGAAATGGGGGTCAGGGGATGCCTTTTGAAGAAGGTGACATTTTAGCTGAGGTCTGAACGATAAGAAGGGAGCCAGTGGTGAGATGAGCCAAGCAAAAACCTTCCTGACAAAGAGTAGAGCATGTGCAAAATCCTAAAATGGAAAAACAAAACAAAACAATGTTCAAGGATCAGAAAGAAGGCCAGAATGGCAAGATCATAGTGAGAAAAGCTGTCAGAAAGAGCAGTAGTCTAGATCATATAGGGTGAGTAAATTCTGGCCAAGAATTTGGATTTTGTTTTAAATGAAATACCCCTCCCCCTCCCCTGATTTAAGATTTAAATCAGGGACTAACAGTTTCTTAATCTGGACTATGATAGAGTGGGAATCTTTGTGATACAGAAGATTTGAATGATTAGGATTTCAGGAAATGGAACCCCATGTAATTTGGAAAATGTAGTCCAGTATGATAACAGCTCTAGGAGCTGTGTGGACTCAATGATAATTTTCCCTGAAGAATTAGAGGTGTTTTTACAGGCCATGATGAAGGTTTCCACTAATAAACTCCACATCTCATGTTCCAGTCTCTTATTTCCAGTTGCCTGCTGGATAACTCTTCCATAATATCCTGCAACTTATGTCTAAAGTAGATCTACTGGCTTGTGCACCTACCCTACCATGCAGTGGTATCCTCCTTCTTTATTAACGATCCATTGATTTACTTGTGGTATAGGCATTCTAAAGGGCAACCTAGTAACCCAAGCCCAGCTGATCACCGAGTTCTGCTGCTTCCACCACACAGATATTTCTCAGGTGCAACCTCGTTGCCCTTGTCTGTCTTTAGGTTCTTATCTGTGATCAGCTGGACTTCTGCAGCAACCTCCTAACTCATCATTAGTGTTTCTTACTCCAGCCCATTTCAGGCTACTCTCAGACCTAATCTTCTTCAAAATGCACTCTTTCAAGTTTTAGCTCTACTACAAAAGCAATACTTTCTTATTGTTAAATGGACAAATCTTATCACCAATATAAAAGCCAGTGTATATCTTTCTAGGATTTCTTCCATGATTATACACACATATACACAGATCAGATTATAATATAATTCTGTTTGCTGATCTGCCTTTTTATTTAATAGGTTGTGAGTATTTTTATAAATGACATTCCATACATCTATATCATTTTTGTAACTTTATATTATTGCATTATATGGATATACTACCAGTTACTTAAATAACTGTCTTTTGAAAGCCAATCAGATTATCTTGCCTTTATTAATGATTTTATATTGAACATCTTTCTATATTTATCTACTTATATCACCTTCTGTCTTACTTCTTAGGAAATATTTACTTGAAATGGGGCTTTTGATCATATATAATTTCTTTTTGGATGGGGGGGTGATGCAGTGAACTTTATTGATGGTGCATGATAAGGTAGGGCTCCCGAAGCCCCTCCATTCTTCAGTGTATCTGGGATGAAAACTGGAAGTCAGGAGATTCTTAGTGTGTTGGGGGATGAATTTGGGACAAGGACTCCTCAGCAGTTGAGGGCTTTTCTTCCTGTGTCTGGGGCTGGTGGTCCAGGGGTTTCTTACTCCTTGGAGGCCATGTGAACCATAAGGTCCTCCACCCTGCTGCTGTAGCCAAATTCAATGTCATACCAGGAAATTAGCTTGACAAAGTGGTCACTGAGGGTAATGCCAGCCATGGCATTGAAGGTGGAAGATGGGTGTCACTGTTAAAGTTTCAGGAGACAACCTGGTCCTCAGTATAGCCCAGGATGCCCTTGAAGGTGCCCTCTGATGTCATCATATTTGGCAGCTTTTTCCAGGCAGCAAGTCAGATCTGCAACTGACACACTAGGGGTAGGGACATGGAAGGCCATACCAGTGAGCTTCCCATTTGGCTCAGGGATGACCTTGCTCATGGCCTTGGCAGTGCCAGTAGAAGCATGGATGATGTTCTGGGCAGCCACTGCTATAGCTTTCAAGAGGGGCTATCCACAGTCTTCTGGGTGGCAGTGATGGCATGGACTGTGGTCATGAGTCCCTCCATGATGCCAAAGTTGTCATGGATGCCCTTCGCTAGGGAAGACAAGCGGTGGTGGTGAAGGAGGCATTGCTTATAACCTTGAGGGAGTTGTCATATTTGTCATGGTTCACACCCATCACAAACATGGGGCATCTGCAGAAGGGTCAGAGATGATGATCCTCCTGGCTCCACCCTTCCAGGGAGCCCCAGCCTTCTCCATGGTGGTGAAGACACTGGTGGACTCCACAGCATATTCAGCACCAGCATCACCCTATTTGATGTTGGTGGGATCTCGCCCCAGGAAGAGGGAGATGGACTTTTCCATTGATGAGAAGCTTCCAGTTCTCAGCCTTGACTGTGCCTTTGAACTTGCCATGAGTAGAGTCATACAGGAACATGTAGACCGTGTAGTTGAAGTCAATGAAAGGGTCATTGATGGTGACAGTATCCACTTTGCCAGAATAAAATGCATCCCTGGTGACCAGGAGCCCAATATAGCTGAATCCATTCACTCTGACCTTCACCATCATGTCTCAGGGTTAAGGCCGGCAGTGCCAGGGAAGACACGGCTGTCTGTCAAAGTAGAGGAGGAAAGAACCTAATTTCTTTTAATACTTTTGTGGTTTCATGACTTATATGTGTTTTCAACTGGAAATTTTTTGGCGTGAGGTGTGAGACAATGGTCTGAACTGGTTGGCCAGCTTTCTGATATTGTTTACAGTTTTATCCATTCTTTTCCCAGTGATTTCAGGTACCAACACTCTGTCATGCACTAAGTTCTATTTTAAAACTTTCTGTTCTATTCTATTAATCTGGCTATAAATTTTAGCAAAAATACCCTGTTGTTTCAAATCTACTAGCTTTCTAACAGGTTTTAATATTTGGTAGGCCAGTTCCTCCTCTTTGCTCCTTGTTCATTTACTTATATATTTTTTTTGTGGCAGAGATTTACTTCCCCCAGCTACATTTTATTTTATAAATAACATTTAGCATCACTGTATCAAAATTTCCCCCAAAACACACATGAGATTTTTGTTGATTATGTTAAACTGATACATTATTGTGGAAGAAAATGGCATCTTCAGAACTTTGAAAAATAAATGTGGTCTAATCTTTATCTTTCTTAAAAACTTGTCATAGCTCCCCCAAAGGGAAAGTCGTATTTCTTCGCATGGCATGTAACACTTTGTGCATTGTGACCCCTGCTTACGTTTCCGTGTCTTTCAGAGATTTTAAAAAATCTTAGATTTCAATACCTTAATGAATATGGAGCAGTTATTTGAATCTCAAATTTAGAGCAGTGGGAGAGGTGGGTAGGAGAGAATGTATTGGCAGTTTGAAGATATTCTTTGGAAATCTCTATTTACCTCATTTGCAGTTGTAACCAAAGGCCAGAGCTCCTAAGCTTGATTGCATTTTGGCCCGTAAACCCACCCAGTGGAAGAACATCAGTTCTAACCTGCAAGCATTCCAAGAATATGTGCGTGATCAAGACTATCTTTCTTTAAGTCTTGGGAATACTGGACTTTCTAAAGTTTGGATCCTGCTTGTAGACATTGAAGGAGAAAATTCCACTAACTGTAAAATAAATAATTTGGCCACTGTGTGTTTAACTTGTGGCATAATCTCCAAACCCTGGCCAGCCCCAGTAAAAGTTTCTGTTGGCTCTTTTTATCCCTCCTCACCCTTCCTTGTTCTCCGTGTGTTTCCCTGTTCTCTGCCATGGACAATCTGGTGGTGGAGATCTGGGCCAGTGATTGTGGGTGAGCAAAAAGGAAATGAGAGGGAACAAGGAGAAACGTTAAGAAAACTAACTTGGCAATGTTAAAGCTTCCTGAAAAAGGACAAATATTCTTTGAAAATTTATCTTTATTTTGTAAAGTTCTCTTTAAAATTTTAATTTTTAAATTAATTTTCAACTGCCCTTTGGGACATAACATGTGAGAATTCAACAGCAAACCCCCTTGTGGGATGTGGACTGTGGTTTTTATGACATCTAGCTAGGTCCTGGATCCTTACTGTGTACTTGTTTATATAAACCATGTTAACTGGAAAATCTTATAAAAATTCAGTCACAGTATTTGAGAATTGGATTTTGTGGTTATCTTGCTAAAGCTGGAATATAAAAACAGCCCCCTCATTGCTTTTAGCATTGGGAAGAGAATAATAGCACAGGTTTTCAAACTCCGGAGACGTCATTTTGAGCAATGGTTTTCGGTTTCCCTACAAACAATCTTATAGGATAGATGCTAAAATGGGTACCATAGATTAGCTTTTGTTTTTTTCTACCTTTATTTCTTTGCCTTGTCTTTACTAGTGTTGATACTGCCACTGAGAAATAAAGTAGTAAAAAGATGGACAGAACAAAAACAGGAGTAAGAGCAGACAGGTGCAATTTATAAACTGGATCATTACCAGTGGACAATCAAAAGCTTCCTCTCATAGTCCATATACGTTGAAACTAAATTGGTAGAAGACAAATAATGCCCAAAAGTTTGTTGACCTTTTTTCCCCAATGTGTGTTGTTTTCTGGATGTCCTACATGAGTTTTTGCAGAGAAGATACACCCTGCCTTAACATCACTTTAAAGATGAAGTTGTGAAGCTGTAAAACTATTTAGCTGCTAGAGGAATTGGAAATATTCTTGAGGGTGATCTTTCAAAATTACAGAGTATCTATTTCAAAAGACTGAAAACATGGTTATAATTTATCAATTACTAAACACAAAAAGGGAGGAAATAGAGAGAGCATGTATAAAATGGTTTTAATTTTTAAGAAATGTTGTAAATGGCCCTGGCTGGTGTGGCTCAGTGGATTGACTGCCAGCTTGCAAACCAGAGGATCGCCAGTTTGATTCCCAGTCAGGGCACATGCCTGGGTTGCAGGCCAGGTTCCCTGGTGCAGGGCATGAGAGAGGCCAACTACACATTGATATTTCTCTCCCTCTCTCTCTCCCTCCCTCCTTCTCTGTCTAGAAAATAAATAAAATCTTTAAAAAGAAAGAAATATTGTAAATGCACCAACTTTAGTTTCCCCTTTGAGTTCAGAGGCTTAGTTATAGTAAGCAGAAGTAAAAGAAATCAACCAAGCCATTTGCCTCTTCCCAGATCATGAATTATAGAGCTTGGGGTTCAAGGACACTGATTTCCCATACAACCCTGCAGGGAGTTGAACTGAGCTCGGTTTGAGGTCACAGCAGGGCGGCAGAGGACAGAGCGTAATGAGATGTCTGGGCTGTAGTGTAGCTCATCAGCTGCTCATCTGAGAAGTCCTGGTGGATGAATGAAGCAAATGTGGCTCATGAATTCAAGTTGAAGCAGGAAGAAGAGTGAACAACAAGGAAGGGAACCAAATAATAGCTCAGATCTCAGATGGTGGGTGACGGCAGAGATAAAATATGGTCTTTACAGGGGGCCTTGCCTAACCAGGGCTGAGAGTTAGAAATGCACATTTATCTGCTATTTGTCCACTTATCTAAAAGAAATTTGTAGTAGAAACTAGAAAGGGATTTCATGCAGCAGAGCCACAGCATGCACCATGTTAACAGATTATGTCCATTGCATAGAGAGGAATCAAAATCACCAACCGTTATAGAACCTATATTCAAACGTAGAGAGAGACTCTTGTTTTTTTGTTTTTTGTTTTTCATTTCCAAACGAACATTTCAAACATACACAGAAGTAGAGAGGAAAAATACACTGAACCTTATGTGCCTATTACCCAGCTTCACCAAGTGCCAACATTTCACCTGTCTCAAAAAAAATTTCCTTTTGTTGAAGGGAGTTGGCAGGAGAAGATACTTGGAGGGTGAAACACTCTCTGAAGTCAGGGAAGCCGAGGCCCACGTGGTCAGCAGGGCTCCCTGCGTCCGTCCTGTGTGACATTGTTACAGCATTACCGCATTACTTGTTAGATGAAAGGTACTCCCTCTGTGAATAATCAGGTAATCAAAAAGTGTGCGCCACTTCAACTCTTTATTATGTGTACTTCAGGCACTTACATTTAAAAACTTTTAAATATATCATTATTTTTAACATACATCATTATTTTAATTATACCCAATTAAATATACCTGCATTTTCTCAGCATGCATCATTCCATACTTTACTAAAAAGCACTTTGAATCAAATTTTATGCCAGCATTCTTTATTATAATTTATGTGTGCATATCTACAGCAGATTTATACATTTTGGAAACTAATTATCGAGAAGTTTGTTTAGGCTTTCAGTAAATGTGAAACTTAACTTAAACTTCAATTTACTTTGGTGTTTATAATTTTATGGTATTATTTTATTGTTCCATAACACATCAATCTCTTTTATTTTCTCTGAGGAGAGCATGGGCACATGAAGAGAAGTCATTATGTTACCAGAACTGTTTGTGTCCAAGTCCTTAAATTTTTTCATCTCTTTTTGGTTCCCCTAAAACACATTCTCTTTTTGGATTCTGCCACAGAGTGGACCAAAAGATTGCCTGTGAATCAGTCTCAATAACATGAAAACAATATTGCTAGATTATAGCAATATCAGAAAATACAGCCTTGCCCTGGCTGCTGTGGCTCAGTGGATTGAGTGCTGGCCTGCAAACTAAAGGGTCGCCAGTTCAATTCCCAGTCAGGGCACATGCCTGGGTTGTGAGCGAGGTCCCCAGTAGGGAGCGCATGAGAGGCAACCACACATTGATATTTCCCTCCTTCTCTTTCTCCCTCCTTTCCCCTCTCTCTAAAAATAAATAAATAAAATGTTAAAAAAAAAAGAAAATTCAGCCTTTGGTGATTGCTTTTAGCATCTGTTGAAGAATGTTTGTTAGCTCTTTTTACCCAAAAGTCTGTAACTTTTTATATTTGCTTTCGTATCACTCATAGTTCGGCTTAAGAAATTCTTACTCCTGGTGTTTGACATGCGATGGAGTAGTGCAGAGACCCTTAAACTGGAACTCAATATACTTCTTGTACTGTAGTCAGCTCTTTATTGTCAGCTGCCACCCCACCCCTCTGGCTGTCTATAACAAACTGATCTACCTCATAAGCTTGTAAAAGAAGGATCCAGCTCTAGAGTTGTTGGAGGCAACGAGTTGGTCCAGTTTGATGCTGATGACTTGAATGGTTCCAATAACCTAGATTCCAAATCTTTGGATTGACTCTCTGACATTTCAAACCCTTGCCTTTTCCCAGCCCCACATCCCCTGGTTTTGAGATGTTTATTTACCTCCTCCAGTATACAAATCAATACTTTTCTATATGGTTTCTGGATTAACTAATCTCCAGCCCCGACATCTGTTTTCTCAAAGGAGGGAGCCTACTGTCAGAGCAGCCCTGTGCTATTCCTCACCTGTCTCCTTGAAGTGAAGGTTTGGTGTTACAAAGTGGGTCAGTTGCATTCTCTAATGCCTTCTCAAGTTAGGGACTTGGAACCAGGTCATCTGTAATGCTCCTTTCTTTGTTAACAGTCTACTTTGTTTCTTTGTAATATTTGTCTTAAATTTTAATATCACATGATTATGTATGATTATATTATAATTGTAAAGTTTGAAATAGTACATAAATGTAAGAAAAATGGCTGTAGAGACCCCTTAAGTTCATTGTCCCTCCTCTTCCCCCTTTTATCGCCAAAGCTAACTACCCACATTAAAATTCCTTGATTAATTTGTCTACTAAAATTTTGTTGCTCAAAGTTGCTTCTTTGTAATCTTTCAGTAGCTATGATTTGTACTGTTCTATTTTGGACAGTGTTAGTCATTCAAGAGTCTGCGCTGGTGAGGAATGGTGTGGGTGATCTAAAAGGCTCGAGCTTTCAGCAGAAGATTTGAAATATGAATAATGAATTGTTCTCTTGGGTCTTAATAAGATTCTGTGAAGTTAGCTCCCTCCCTTTCCAGTAAAGAGGAAATTTGAAGGGAAGGAGATGGTGGTGAGATAAGCAGAGGGAGAAAAAAATGTGTTCTTTCATTTTACAGATTTCAGTATATAAAATTAGTCATTAAGAAATTGTGTTTCCTTCTTTAAAATAGCCCATGAAATGTGTGTGGAGAATGGTATTTTTTGCATTGAGTTTTGTGACTCCAATGACTAAGTTTTTCACTGAGTAGCATAACCAAGAGCATAGATTATGGTAAAACTCGATGTAAATAGATGTTTCTCTTAAAGTAGTGCTCTCTATTAAAATGATAATATATGGCAATATCTATAGGCAAATTATTGTATTAACATCAGCATGGTAGAGCAAAATTTAAAGAAATACAAATACATTGGTATACTCCACTTCTCTTGTTGTTAGCACTGTCTATTATCAATAGCTAATTATTTGAACAACAGTGCATTGGAGAAAAGAGTTTTTACCTAACCTTGAGTCACACCCTTTCTAGAGTGAATACAGTTTCAAGGTTTTTAGAAAGTGGTCAGAGTAGCACATGAAACTCTTTCAGTTTCCTTTCTATTGTTAATCTTTTCACTTTAGCAGATGGTACTTATAACTCCTTTTACATAAGACTTTATAAGAATAAATCCCATTTTGGTTTCAGTTACTTTGCTTCTTTGCCCCATGCAAAATTAAAGGTTAAAAAAAAAGACAATTCCTATATGTATTGAATATCAACTTCAGTAATTTTCCCCCAGGCAGAAGAATTTAAGGGAATTTAAGAACTTGAATTCACATTTTTCCTTTCATTAAAAAAGTAACTAATACATAAAGAAAAAAATACTAAAGATTTATCTATTACTGAAAGCAAAAAATTTTGTACCTTAGATTCTATACCCAACAAAATTTGTGTCCCAGTGGGAGGAAAAAATAAAGATATTTTTGGACCTTACCACAGACCATCTTTGAAAGTAATTCTCAAAACATATTGGTGTAAAACAATGAGGAAAACAAAATTCATATAGCAATGAGAAAGATGTGGGCCAAAAAGCATTAAAAACTTATCGCTGAGTCTAAAGAACTATTTAACACATAACACAGACACGGTTGTTAATAATGAGGAACTAAGCCGTGATTCGTGAGGCTCAGTTGGTTGGGAGTTGTCCAGCAAAGCGAAAAGTCCCCCGTGCCATTCCTGGTCAGGGCACATGCCTGGGTTGTAGATTCACTCCCTGGTCTGGGCACGCGCAGGAGGCAGCTGAGCGATGTTTGTCCCTCACATCAATGTTTCTCTCCATCTCTTTCTGCCTCCCTTCCCCTCTTCTAACAATAAATAATCTTTGAAACATCCATGGAACTAAAATCCCAACCTGTAAGTAGTAGATGTGAGAGTACTGGGATAATAGAATAGGAAAAAAAAAAAAAAGATGGGGCCAAAATTGAAGATGTCTTAAGATTCTTGCCTGAATCAGGAGAATAATAGAAATACTGATTATTTTTAGAAATTGATAAGACACAGTCCCGTGCCCCCTAACAACTTTTTGTACTGCATACATGCTGGTGGGCCCATAAAGTTGTAGTGGAGCTGGAAAAGATTTCTATCACCTGGTGACTTCACAGCTGCTGTAATGTAGCACAAAGGTTGCAAAACTCAAGGCTATGGTTGAAATGACAAATGACTTTAACCTGGGTGTGATACTGAGGCGTTCCTAGAGGTGGTTCCTGAGGAAATGACTAATGAGAAGTTCCTGGAACTGGAACAGGAATGCACAGCTGAAAAAGAGGCAAGAGAAAAAGAAACTGCAGGGGAAAGAAAACAAGATATCCCTTCCCATACCCCCTGCCAAGAAAATTCACACTGAAGAGTTTAGCAGGAGCTTTTCCAGACTTCAATAAACTCCTTAAATGTTTAAAAACATGGATCCCAACACAGAAAGATTTTCAGTGATAGAGTGGAATGTTCATGGTGCCTTATCTGCTTATAAGCAAACCCATGATGAAAAGAAAAACACAAACCAACCAAACTACCATTGACATACTTCTGAAAAGAGCGACAGCTCCTCAAGAAGAGCCTCAGGTAGGTCCCTCTGATGGGTGTTCTGGAAGAAAGCATTGTTATCATAGGAGATGAGAGATCCATGTGCAGCAAGCTGTACAATATGTTTGTGTTTAAGCTAAGTGTCATGGAAGAGTCAAAAGGTTAAAAAAATTAAAAGCTTATAAAGTAAAAATATTATAGTAAGCTAAGTTTAATATATTACTGAAGAAAGAAAACTATTTTTAAAATAAATTTATTGTAGCTTAAGTGAACAGTGTTTAGAAAGTCTACAGTCACCTACAGTAGTGTCCTGGGCCTTCACACTCACTCGCCACTCACACACTGACTCACCCAGAGCAACTTCCAGTCCTGCAAGCTCCATTCATGGTAGGTGCCCTATACAAGTGTCTCATTCTTTACCTTTTACATCACATCTTGGCTGTATCTTTTCTATGTTTAGATACACAAATACCATTGTGTTATAATTGCCTACAGGCTTTACAGGTTTATGGTCTAGGAGCAATAAGCTATACCATATAGCCTGGATGGGTGGTAGGCTCCACCGTCTAGGTTTGCATAAACGCACTCTAAGATGTTCACACAACAAAGTAGCCTACCCAGTGACACATTTCTCAGAATATGTCATTAAGTGACGTATGACTGAATAACTATTTAAGTGTGAATATTAAAATGTCAGGCAATCCCTAAGAAGAATAGAAAAAATATTACATATCTTTATAAACATTTTTAAGAAGAAAATGAATGGAACAACTAAGCCAATGCAACAAAAGGTAGAGAAGAAAAAAAGAAACTGAATGCAAAAGAATGATAAATAAAAAGCATTAAAAAGGTGTTCAAAAATAAATGAAATATATGTTATTCACACTAAATAAGAATGGCTTAAATTCTTCCTTTAAAATGTGGACTTTCAGACTGCAAAAAACCCCCAACTTTGTGCCGTTAAGATATGTGACATTACCCCCCAAATAAAAAAGTTTGACCAAAAAATGCAATAATCATGAAATTGTGTGCAGAAAAAAGTTATGAAATATAAAGAAAAAAGATTGATACAAATACAAAGGGAAATGAACAGCCTGTAATCACAGTGGGAGATTTTAATACAACTTGGACAAAAATGAATAAATCCAGGAGACAGAATTTTAAAACACATTTAATAATCCTGTTATATATAATTTATACATTTTAAGTATTTATAAATTTCATATTCTTCAACTAGAGAATTTATACTATTTTCAAAGATCCTTGGAATATTTACAAAATTTTATCATGTATTAGTTTACAGGAAAACCTCCATAAATTCCAAAGAGCAGAAATCATACTCCATATTTTCTGAACAAAACAAAGTACAATTAAATAGTAACAACAGAAGGAGAACACTATAGTTTTAATTTATGCATTTTAAAATAAAAAAAAGAGGAGATCTAAGATGGTGGAGGAGTAAGTGGAAGGTACACTAACCTCCTCCAAGAACCAACCTGGAATTACAACTAAATTGTAGAGAAAGTATCCTGAATACCAACTGAACACTAGCTAGAGAGAAGCCTTATAACATGTACAGACAGAAGAAACTGTTTCACCACAACCTGACTGGTAGGGGGTGCGGAGGAGAAACAACAGGGCTGGCTGGGCTCCCACAGGTGGCAGCTGAAGATCCAGAGGGATATTTCAGTCCCTGGAGGGGGTCCAGTGAGAAGTGTGGGGTCTACCCCCACAAGCTGGGCTTCCCAGCCTACAGCACCAGAACCAGAAAGGAATCCAGGTAATATTCAGCTATGAAAAGCAGCAGGGTTTCTGTCAGTCAGAAGGAGATGGCTGGAGACACAGAGAGCCTCTTAAAGGGGCAGCACATAAAATTCAAGAAACTAAGTGTATTTAATACTGTTTAATGGACTGCAAATCTCAAATGCTTAAGAGCTAATTCCATAACTAGAAGGAAATTATTCTAATCCAGTTGTTGTTTTACATAGTTGAGGTACCAAAACTGACAATGACTGCGCACACACACACAATGACCACTTTTGGCCCGTTTGCCTTAGGAACAGTAACATAGAACTCCAAGTAAAATATTATTAAAGTGAATTCATTATTACCAAGTGGTATTAATCCAAGGGATGCAACAATGATTGAACACTAGGAAATCTGTTTGTGTACTTTACTATATTAAAAAGAGGAAAAACCTTTGGTCCATCCCAATAGTGCTAAAAAACACTTGATGTAAGTCAATACCTGTTTGCGACTTAAAATAATAAAAAATGAGTTACTGGCTAGTCAGAGAAGGAAACTTTGTTAACTTTGTAGAAAGCATCTACCAGAGATATAAGGCAAGCACAAAATGTTTGTGGTAAAATGAAACATACCATTGAAAGAAGCAAGACAGGAAGGCTTTTTATCACCACCCTTACTCTAAATTATAATGAAAGTACTAGCTGAAGCTTTTAGGTATTAAGGAATAGTATAAGAGGAAATGCATATAATATTGGGAAGCAAAAGAAAAAATATTTCACTATATATTATGCATTATAAATGTATATGTATATATATTTACATAAAATCTGTCTAAAAAATCCAAAAGAATCAACTGAAAAACTTCAGCCCTTGGATATTTAGTTAAAACTACAGTGTCAAGCGAACTGATGATACTGTAGTAGGAACTCTCTCAAATTAAAGAGAAATACCATGGTTCAGTGTGGGAACACTTAATATTTAAAAGATGTCAGTTCTATAGAATTAATATATAAATTCAGCACTGTCCTAGTTATAATTTCAGCATCATGTTAAATGTAATTAGATATATTGATTTTTTAATTTTAATTTGTTTATTTTATAAATTTATCAGGGTGACATTGGTTAATAAAATTATATAGATCTGAAGGGTACAACTCCATAATACACAACTGTATTCTGCACTGTGTTTTCATTGCCCCAAGTCAAGTCTCCTGTCATCACCACTTATCACCTCCGTTCCCTTTCTTATCTCACCCAACCCCCTTTCCCTCCAGTAGTCACCGTACTGTTCTCTATGAGGTTTTTTCCCCCCTTAGTCATTTACCTTTTTCACCCATTTCCTCCGCTCTGACAGCTGTCAGTCTGTTCTCTGTATTTATGAATCTTTTCTACTTTGTTAGTTTATTTTGTTCATCATACTCCACACATGAGTGAAATCATATGGTATTTGTCTTTCTCTGACTGGCTTATTTCACTTAGCATAATGTTCTCCAGGTGCATCCATGTTGTTGCAAAAGGTAAGATTTCCTTCTTTTTTACAGGCGATTAGTGTTCCATTGTGTAAATGTACCACAGCTTTTTTATCCACTCGTCTACTGTTGGGCACTTGGGCTGCTTCCACATCTTGGCTATTGTAAATAATGCTGCAACGAACACAGGGGTGCATATATTCTTTCAAATTAGTGTTTAAGGTTTCTTCAGATCTATTCCCAGAAATGGCTTTGCTGAGTCATAAGGCAGTTCAATATTTAATTTTTGAGGAAATTCCCTACCACTTTCCATGGTGGCTGCACCAGTCTGCACCCCCAATAACAGTGCACAAGGTTTCCCTTTTTTTCACATCCCTGCCAACATATGTTCTTTGCTTAGATACAGTGATCTTAAAAATTTTTTGAGGACAAAATGTAAGATGAGCATTGTATATATATTTATTTTATTGTTAGTCTTTATATCTCAAATGCATTTTAAAATTAATATTTATCTCTTTGAGATGTAATAAAAGCTTTAAAAGGGAGAGAAAATGTTCAGTAGTACCTATAATAATTTTGAAAAAGAACAATAAAGGAGGACTGGTTCTACCAGATGTCAAAACAGGGCATGTCGCCGTAGCAATTGAAACGTGTTGCGATTGATGATGGGAGAAAGGAGAGATAGAGACTCACAACAGACATGAGAGAGCCCTAAGCACGTGCAGGTATTTACTCTTTGGAAAAGTTTGCATTGCAGATAAGAGAGTAAAGTGTGGACTATGTAATAAATGGTGCTGGGAATATTAGCTATTTATTTGGAAAGAAAATAAAGTGAAAGCCCTATCCCTTAGATACATAAAAATGAATTCCAGATGCATCAAGAAACTAAGTGTAAAAATAAATACCTAAGTAAATATAAACATTAGAAGAAAATGTAGGAAAAAATAACTGAGGGTGGAAACATTTTTTCTTTTTAAGATAAAGCAAAAACTCGGGAGCTGTTAAAAAAACTGATTTTGATAACAAAATTTAAAATTTAAATTGTAATTATCATTAAATTATAAAAGAAAATAAAAAAGGTAATGACAAAATGTGCATGTCATAAATCCTGTTGGTAGCATATGTAATTTAAAATGGATAATGTATAGAGTTCCTAAAACTAATTTAAAATACTTCCTAAAATCCATAGAATATAGCAAATTACAGAAAAAGGAAAAACAGAAGGTAGTTTTTGCCCACCAAATTGGCAAAGTTTTTAAGATTTGATAATAGCCAGTGTTGGTGAGACTGAAAAAACAGGTACTAACATATGTAGATGCGGGTGTAAAGTAATTGTTATTTCGGCAATACCTATTAAAATTAAAACCAGACATTCCTCTCAAATCAGGATTTCTAGCATGTGCACAGACACTCATAAATGTCTGTGGCATTCTTGATCATAATAGCCCCCAATTGAAAATGACCTGAATGTCCATCAAGAGAATCCATAATTTATGGAACATCCATACTCTTGACTGCTAAGTGGTAGTTAAAAAGAATAAGGTAGAGTTCTGTTTATTAACTTGAAAAGACCTTTGACATGTAATATTAAAAAATAATAATAAAGTGGCAAAATCATCTGGAAGGATACATACCAAACTGTAAAAAGAGAATCCATCTGGAATGGGAGGAAAAAGATTTTAAGGAAAGATGTACTTTTATTGCTGATATTTGTATAAACTTGTAGATAACTTGTGCTATTTTCTTCTGTATATTTTAAGAAACTTGCCCTGGCTGGTGTGGCTCAGTGAATTGGTGCCAGCCTATGAACCAAAGGGTGTTCGGTTCAATTCCCAGTCAGGACACATGCCTGAGATGTGGGCCAGGTCTCCACTGGAGGGTGTGTGAGAGGCAACCACACACTGATGTTTCTCTCCCTCCCTTCCCCTCTCTAAAAATAAATAAATAAAATCTTAAAAAAAAAAAAAGAAACTTGTATTCTCCTTGCCTGGTTGACTTGCCTGGAAGATCATCTACCCTGTGACTAAGTGGAGACAGAAGCATAGGGCATCTTGCTCAGACACTTTTGTGAATCTCTAATGTCTACTGAACAGAAATTTCTTTGCAATAAAGGTCAGCCCAGTGCTGTTTTGTATGGCAGATGAAAAGTCCCTAGAAGTAAGAACATCTCTGACTTGCACATGCAGAGAATCAAGTCTTTTTGCCTTTCTGTGTTTGCAAGATCTGTCATTCATAGAAGGAAGTCAACTCTTCTGAAGTAACTTGCTCCAGAAGTAGCCAGGATGGCTGTTGTCAATACCATGTACTTTTCACTGGAATGGTAACAAATTCAAACTGACCAGTATACAATTTTCAAACCAATTTCTTTATTTCTCTTTTCTCTCTTAAAAGATAGGCATTAAAAAATGCTCATTTTCTATTTTAAGTTACATCCATTTTGGCCCACAAGTCTTAACCCAAATAGTAATTTAACTTAGTTTTGTCAATATGAATACACAAAGCTTTAAAAAAAAGAAAAGAAAAGCCCTCTGCCATTCCATTTTTTTAGGAGAGAGAGCACCCCCATGTTAGAGCAGTGAGGTGTGACAGAAAGGGGGATGCACTAGGAATCAGAAAATTTGTGTTTGAGACTTGTCTTCCAGGACCTTTTTTTTTTTTTGTTTATGTTTGCCTTACTTTAAATTCTATTTTTCAATTATAGTTTACATTTAGTATTATTTTGTATTAGTTTCAGGTGTACAAAGTGATCACCCTGATAAATCTAGTACTCTTCTTGATAGGGGAACTCAAGAGTTAAAGATTTTATAGCCTTAGATGATAGGTTTAAGTGAGTCATTCCTGCAGAAAGCTGTTATTCCAGGAACTGGAATGCCTGAGCACAGGACTCCAGGAAGTCAACAGGCAATTCAACCTTGGTGCCCCAGGGGGTATGCAAGTCCTGGAGACCCTATCTGAATCATTGTGTCCCAGGGAGGGAATACCTGTGATGCAGATAAAGAATTGTTGATCAACAGATTAAGATGTACCAGGAAAGTCACCACAGGATGGCAATTCTTATCCAATTAACCTTTCCCCCAAACCCCTTACCTACTCTTTCTCCTCCTTATGAAGAGGTCAGTCTGGAAGGAGATAAGGTGGTTTTTGAGGCTACATAAACAGTTGTCTTCTCAGATCATTGGCCATCTGAATAAAGCACCCATAAATATTCAGTCCTTGTCTCTACTTATGAGTTCTGGTAGTGATAGGCAGAGTGAACACTGATTTTTCCAGTTTCCATCTAATACCATACACAGTTACTACAATATTGACTATATTCCCTGTGCTGTACTTAACATCCCCATGACTATTCTGTAAGTACCAATTTGTACTTCAGCTTTTTCACTATGCCTCCGCAACCCCCACCCCTCTGGTAACCATCAGTCTGTTCTCTATCTATGAGTCTGTTTCAATGTTGTTTGTTCACTTATTTTGTTCTTTAGATCTGACACGTAAATAAAATCATATCATATTTGTCTTTCTCTAACTGACTTATTTCACTTAGCAGAGGCCTGCCTTCCAGGGCCTTCTGCAATTCACTTAATTTCTCAGCCTCCTGTTATGTCAGCTGTAAAATGGAGAGATTAGGGAAAACAGGAAAATGGGCAGGGGTGGGGTGCAGTGGTAGGGAGGATGAATGAATGTAGGTAATGGAGGGTAGGTAATGGAGGAGAAAGACTTTGAAAGGTATAAAGTCACAGACCACCATGAAACTTTATACAAGCACATTGCTCCTATTCTCTCTCTCTCTCACACACACACACACACACACACACACACATGCATGTTTTAGATTTCTGTTTTCCTTCATTTATGTTTCCTTTAAAGTAGGCATTTGAACTCCTCCTGACACACTCAGCTCTATCTTTTGTTTCATGTACCCATTGATCTCACAGGCACCTGAGGCCTTGGGTTTAGTTCTATTTTTTTAGACGGCCCCTGTTTTCTCCCAGAGGTGCATTTAGCTTAGTGTCAAAAGCACAATGTGTTCCCTTTCTGTTAACTTAACCTCTATGTTGTTTTTTAAAAAATCAGACTCAAAAGAACAGGGACCCTGGAAAGCCTATGATATGTAAATATTTAGCCAGGCAGATAGGGATAGTAAGCATTTTCTCTCTTAACACAGAACATGATTTTATTTGCTAAAGCTGCAATCTTGTTTGATAATCCAGCAGTTTATTATCAGGTATGTGGTGAGACACAATGCCACAGGGAGAGAATCAAGAACCTTCACGTGATACTACAGGGTTGATTACAAGGACTGGAGGAGTCTTCTGGAGGGGATTATGTTAAACATAGCTGTTCTATTTACAGTTGATTTCCTCCAAACACTTTTAACCATTCTGCTCCCAGCCTAAGTAAGTAAGTAGGTCATCTGAGAACTTTCAAAGAAGACAAGTCTTCGCAGGTGTGGAACAACTACATGTGTCTCTTTTCCAGGCCCCAGTAAGTCCTTGCTTCCCACTCAATGCATTTCTGAATCAGAGATAAAAAGAGAGATGGTGCTCTATTGAAGACAGTATTTAAAAAACAAACAAAAAGAAAAGTCTAGTTTGAAAACAGAACAGGAAATCCTTCCACCCCAACAGGTGACACTGGGGTCCCTAGCCTAAGTATTAAGTCCAGTAAACTGGATTAGAGAAACCAAAATTTTAACAGGACAGTGATTGGTAGGTTTATCACAGATGTGATCTGTGGTTCCTGAACCAGAGGCAACACCCCACAGGGTATCCTCAGAGACCCTCCTGGGCGTTGGAATGCACAGATCCAGGAGACAGAAGTACTCTCAGAGGGGTGGTGTCCCTGGAGTGCGGCAAAGAGGCTGTGCTGCTTCTGGACCCTGGCGCAAAGCAGAGCAGCATTCCTTTCCATTCATCTTTGACTACCCCCTTCCTCTCTTCCTTGTATCTTCTCAGGATTTCTCACTAAGCAAATCGTCTCCACTGGAAAATCCAGCCTTCAAGTGGCAGGCCTTGGCTACTTGGCTGCTTTCTGGCTACTGGAAATAGAGGCTGGAAAAAGTGTGGCTCTATAGGACTCTGCAGTTACGTGTGTCCATGGGGATTATCTCACTTCAGCCTGTCTTGAGATAAGCAGAGGCAGGGGAACTGAGTTTCAAAGAATTGAAGTATCTTTCCTAAGTTTACACAACGGATGACCTCTTCCCTTCTTTGTTCCTTTCCATTCTTCCTCCTCTCCTTTTCTTTCTCTTTGGAAGATATTTTTTTAAGAATGTAGACTCTGAAACCAGATACTGGGTTTTAAATCCCTGGCTCTGCATGTCCTTGGACAAGTTACTTCTCTTGGTATGCCTAAGTCTTCAGTATAAAATGAGGATAACAATACTGTTTATTCCATACGGTCATTGGGAGGACAAAATTGGTTAGTGCAAGTGTAGCACTTATTATAGTGTCTGGCACATAGCAAATGTTTAATGAGTTTTAGTTATTGTCATTATTATTGTTGCTCTTTCTTTCCATTCCCCCATTTGTCCCCATATCCAACATTAATTGAATGTCCTTTCTGGTGGGCATTGTGCTATGCTAGGGAAATGAGTAAGAGAGGGTTCCTTTTCCATAAGAGCAGGGGCTGGCCACATGGCAGATGTATGCCACAGCCTGTGTGTCATCACAGATGAACTGTTGGGTGTGTCAGGTGCCCATGGCTAGCTGGGAAGATCTCCTGAAGAGGAGACCTGCCATTTGAGTTGAACATTGGAGATGAAGCCACTGTCCTCTAAGCCAACAGTAAAGGGACAGATAGAGGGGCCAACATGCAGGAAACCGCTGCAGGAGTCTGGGAATGAGAAGTTATACTAGTTAGGGCTGCCATAATAAAGTACCACAGAGGGGTGTCTTAAAGAACAGAAATTAGCGCCTGGCTGGTGTAGGTCAGGGGACTGAGCACGGGCCTGTGAACCAAAGGGTCACAGTTTGATTCCCAGTCAGGGCACATGCCTGGGTTGCAGGCCAGGTCCCCAGCAAAGCACATTTGAGAGGCAACCACACAGTGATGCTTCTCTCCCTCTCTTTCTCTTTCCATTCCCCTCTTTCTAAAAATAAATAAAATCTTAAAAAAAAAAGAACAGAAATTAATTTTTTTTCACAATCCTGGAGGCTCAAAGTCCAAGATTTAGGTATCAGCAGGTGTGAGCTCTTCTGGGGCTCCTCCATGTGACTTGTGGACAGCTGCCATCTCACTGTGTCCTCCCACGGTCTCTTCTCTGTATCCTAATCTCTTCCTGTAAGGACACTAGTCATGTTGGGTTAGGATCCACCCCAATGACTACATTTTGTCTTAATTACCTCTTTAAAGGCCTTATCTCCAAATGTAGTCACATTCACAGGTAGTGGGGGCTGGGCTTCCACGTATGAGTTTTAGTGGGGAGGACAATTCAGCCCATGACAAATCATCTCAGTGTGGGCCAGTCAGGTGTATGTGGATGGGTGTCAGGGGACGAAGCCAGAATGCCAGCAGTGCCCAGGTGTTGAAAGGCCCAGCTTGTTATCAGGCTAAGGTGTGTGTGTGAATGGGAATTGACACCAACCAACATATCTAGGCTCCCTGGATCCCTCCAGCTGGAGTATGAAAGGCAGACTGGAAAGATCCAGATTGTAGTATGTCAGAAGAGCCGCTGGTTTGAATTTTAGTTCTCTCCCACAGCACCCCAATGCTATGGCAGTTGAAGGGAGCCGGTGATTCTCCATCACCCAGAGGGTGAATGTGAACAAGGCGTGTGGGTGTAAGGGGACAGGTGGGTGGGGATATGTGTCTGTGTCAGCATCTGTGGGGAACTTGCCAGGCTCACACAAGGGAAGAAGCACCGCAACAACAGATCGAAGCAGGCTCTGGTTTTTCCTTTCCACCCAGAATTCCCTTCAAGTGTTCCTAACATAATCACATATCTCACTACCTTATTTTGTAAACGGGAGAACAGCTTCCTTTTCGTTCTCCTGCCAGGTAGACGCACACAGCAGCTCTTTGCTGTCGACAGTCAGAGAATGAGATAATTACCCGTCTCCATTTTTAGAATCCTGCTCAAAGTCAAACATCCTGGTGCAAAAAGAAACGCCGCGTTGGGAGGAGCAGCAGCACCTTGTGTGGTTCCTGCTGGGTCTGGAGGCCTGACTCCGCGGTGTCCTGCCCTGGTTTTACTCGTCTCTGGATGTCGCTGCTTGGTCAAGTCGCTTCATCTCTCTGAGACTTGGCCTTCGTTTTTGTTAAATGAGGATAATAATATATAAATGGCCATGGGAGTGATGAGAATTCATTGACAAAATATATATGGGTCCTTTGTAGACCTTATAGCTTTATGTAAATATTAGTTCCTAGATTTAAAAAGAATATTGGATGTGTTTTTATTTTGTCAATTTGGTGCCTTGGCATTTTTGATTCTAATCCCAGCTCTGTACTTGTGCCAGGGCCTTGGGCAAGGTGCTTGCACACTCTGCCTTTTAGTGCCCTGATTTGTCAAGTGGACGTTCTCTCTCCCCCCTCTCTTCCCCTCCCACTCCCTCTGTGTGACTCTCTGCTCTCCTCTCTTCTTTAGCTCCTCTCCTCTCAGATGATATAAGCCCTGATTGCTTGGTGTCCATGCTGTCTGCCAGGGAAATAGAAAGGGTGGAGTATCATCTGGATGGCTTCGGTGAACATTAGATTCTCCCTCCTCTGATTTTGACAAACAGAGTGACAGCCCATCGCTGTGTTTAAACAAGTTAATATGTATGTTCCTTGACATAAGGAAGCGCTCTAATCATGAAATACAGCTTGCATGTCATTTGGTTTTGAGATTTTATTGAGTACTAGTAATCTTGACATATTTTGGTTGGCACCACATACTTGGTATAGTGGGTTAGCGGTTGGATAGTTTGCAGACTTTGTGAAACAAAATCCTCATTTAATGGTTTAGTTTGGCTACATTTCGAAAATGTACAAAAACATAATGCACTTCCATTTTATAGTGCTTTCTTTCCAACTTGTGGCTTTAGGTTTTGTTTTTAATTTTCTTTTTTCCTCAATGCCCTTTCTTGTCTCTCTCTTTCTCAAGTACCAACTGCAGCAACCCCAAAGAAGGACAAATGTAGGAACTAGGTGAACTGCAATCAGAAGAGTCCTCTTTGTACTACTTGATGTCAAGAATGTTTACACCCTGGTGAAATGCTCTGAACTTCTGCATTTGAGTGCTGGGATCCAGGACACCTGAAGGCCACCATGCAGTGGAGTGATAGCTCTGAAGTTCCCCAGTAGAAGCACCTGACTAAGTGTGCAACGAGGCTTCAGTCAACACCAGCCCCCAAAGTCACTGAACTCTGTGACATCATGCCCCAGCAGGAAATGTCAACAGGCCTCTGGCTGGGGTCCTCCTCCCATGCTTTCCTTTCCTCTGCTGCCCAGTTCCTAATGCAGGGACAATATTTAGAAAGCAGAGGTGGATTCAGGCAGCCCTCTCAATTACTTTGGCTGAAACTTTCCTGAGTACATTTTGCTATCTCTCGCTGATGTAAACGGGCACTCACAGTTGGCAGGGGATGCTCTTTCTGTTTTAATTACGCAAGGCATAATTATAGTTCCAAGTCCTGGAAGTGGCATAGAGTTCTTTGGAGAACTTCACAGGGATTTTTCTGTTATGACATAGTTTATCTGAGGAGAAAAAAAAGTAAGGCAAAAGGCATTTCCAAAGAGGAAATAATAACTCTATTCATGTTAGCGTTCCATTCCATATTGAGTAGAAATCACAAAATCAGAGTCTCTTTTTTTTTGCAGTGGGGAAGGGGGGGCATCACAAAATGTTGGATTCATGTAGTGGTGGGAAAATCTGGATAAATACTGATGAATGGACGTGGGTGGAGGAGGATATACAGATACAAAAATAAATGTTTTTACTTTGGAAAGCAGCAGTGAAACATCCAGCTATAACTGAGTGAATTTGTAAGTACCCTGGACCCTGGGGATATGGAAAAAGATCTCACCATAGTAATAGTAATCTGGCCTAAACCCGAATCACGAAATCCCTGTGCCCCCAGATGTTCAGCGAGAGGGCACTTCGTTACTCTGCTGATACAGCAAGAAATCACAGCACTGCCAGGGTAATGGAGAGAACAATGGCAGAGGTGGAGAGATGGGGCTGTTTCTCTGTTATGAAACATATTTTTATAGGTAATTCTGATGTACAGTAGGTATTAAATAGAGCAACTAAAAGATGGTTTATTTTAGATTAGTGCTAGAGTGAAATTTTCCCCATGGCACTAATAATCTCTCAGCTTTCACAGGCCCGTTTTCCCTCCATGTTTCTCCACAGACTCCCAGCTCCGTCTCTTCTGGCATAAGGGTGAGCTATTGCATCACAATTTCTGCCTTAGGAAAGGAATCACCTTTACTCACTGTGCTTGTGATATTTAGAGAAGAGGGGTAAAATGCACTTTTTTCTTTGGAGGTGAGGAAGATATTAAAAAATTCTGCCTTTGCAATGTAGAGCTAGGCATGGATGCACATAGGAGCAGCCATGGGTGAAAAAAAAATGGCATTTCAAGAATAGCATTTTGTAATTGAGTGGTAATTTAAGATGCCCCTTTATGCATGTACACTGGTTTGAAATCCAGGGGACGTACCATTTTAGCCTAACATCTTGGCTGTCTGCACCATGCAGGATGCACAATCCTTGTTTAATTGTGTTTTTCTTGCATACTTCAAGGGCTGACACAGGAACAACAATAAGAAGCCTGTCGTTGAAACTACATCGTTTCCATCACAGTGGGGGAAAAAAAATAAGGTCAATTGTGAGCTTGGAGCATTGTTAGGTTTGAGCCTGCCCAAATTATTATATTTCATTCATGTTAAAATTTAAGGAGATGAGAAACATATTGCCCGAGAAGCATAAGTTATTTTACATCTGCCCCTTCCCCCACTGCAATACTGAAAGCCTGCCTCCTCTCTCACCCCCTTGTTGCTGGAGGGTGAGTTCTCTGTCAGCCACCCTCCCTCCAACAACCCACTCTGTTGTTTTTTTTTTTTCAATTTGTTAAGATGCTAAAATCTGCTTTGTATGATTTATGAAGGAACTTGAAGCGATTATTTTCACAGTGCATGAAAATTCCTCGGGTTCATGGGGGGATGGCCAATCTGTTACACTGTTTGCTGTGGTGGACTGGATGGGAACACGAGCAGCTCGGAGCCATAAGGAGATTGTGTTGAGTTATTAAACACTTGTGGTAAAGCTGCTTATTGTTAATTCCCCGATGTCCTGCTGAAGCGATAGGATAAAATCAGATCGGATTAGATCAAAGACCCTGGGAGCCAGCCTTTGGAGCAGATTCATTTAATCAATAAAGAGACCTCCTGAGACAGGGGGAGAGAATAGGGGCGGTCCGGTCGCACAGGAGATTAAGATGGGGGTGGGTGGAGCGGGGTGGGGGTGGGAGGCAGTGAGGAGTGGGGAGGGGTAGTGGTGGGAAAGAAACAACAGTTTACATGTGTTTATTTTTATCCCCCCCCCCCTTTTTGGGATGTCATTCTCCCCTCAAACATTTTAGCTGAGCTCACCAAAGGGTATAAACATTACTTTAAGATTTTATTACTCCAATACTTTATTACTCAAATAATGCCCTTGTAAAGCTGGAGGTTATTTAAAAGAAAAAAAAAAACACAACACAGCTTCTATTCCATAAAAGGTATTTCAACAAAAGCGATTTAAGCTTAAATGAGTCCCCAAGAAACATTAATCCTTTATGAGTTAATCTGCAAAATTTCCTGTTGTCCCTTTGTGAGGAGAAATAGAGAAACAGCAAAAGGCCAAAGTTTGGCCCCACCCCCCTCTTTGTACTCTCCTGGATGCCCACCTCCCAATCCCCGCCAATAATTATAAAGCATTGTGTATTAAGAGGTATGATGCAGAGTCCTTCATCCATGATTAACGCTTAAACGAATGCATATTCATTCATCGCTTAGTCCTACCAAACCCCTCTAAAATGAGGCCTTGCCAAGAAGTGACATCCATTAAAAAGTTAGCCACAGAAAGTGAGAGAAAAAGTGAAGGATGGAGCAAATTAAGGATTCGAGTCCCTCAATGGTTATTGGCCTTAATGGTGTTGTAAAAATGATGTCGGCTTTTACCAGGAATAATTTATATTCCGAATTAAATAAGGATATGTATCTATAAATTCATTCTATAAAACTTAATTTCCCATCTAGATATGCTGATTACTTCGGGCCGGCATACCTTTACCGGTTGTTAATTACCTCGGGATGGTTTAACACTATTTTCCAAATCAGCATGCATGCATAAAATGACTGCGATCCAATTTGACACATTATTAGTGATGATTATTGTCATAGATAAATTAGATTGAACAGAAAATAACCTTCATCTTTAGCATGTTTTAGCTCTCAGAATTAATGTGATTTGGTGAACACATATAAATAAAAATCTGATGAGTCCCTGCTGACTACAGGGCCTACTGGTGCTGAAGTGTATCAATTTCATGCAGATGATGAATTCCTTAAGCATTCAATGATAATCATGCTTGATTTGACAAGACTTTCTCATGCTATTTTAGGGCCTTAATTTTCTGTGAAGTTCTGTCAAGTGCTCATCAAGCACCCACTTATCTCCGTATCTTAACCTGGCAGCCAATCACAAGGTTGCCTAACAGCACAGCTACCAAGTGCCAGCCCATTAATATTCGAGTCGCATAACTGTCCAAGGAGAGGAACCAATCAATGACTGATTAACATTCAGGTCACATGACTCCCGAGGAGAGTAAATGAGTTACACAGTAAGACATCAAACAAATTTTCATCTTGAAAGAGTGATTGCTTTTTCTGCTGCTGTGATGTTTGTCAAATTCGCTCTAGCCTTGTCCAATTAAGCTCCATGAGCTGAATTAATAATGAAGAGATGTAAGCACGGTGCCAGCATGAGAGCTGTGAGTGGTGCCACTGGAATAAGAACGGCTAAAAAATAAAATTCTTAGAATGATTGAAAAATCACATCTGGCTAACTGGAATAATTGCTTTTGCAATCTTGATGCTGTTTTGTACTCTCCAGTGCAAAGTGTGAACTGGAGTATGCTAGGACATGGTCCTTATTTTTCCTTATACTTCCAGGATGAATGTGGTTTGTAGTTTAGAATGATTTAAACGCATTACGTAAATACATGTTAATTGGATTATTGTTGTGGCCCTAGTAATGAATGTCATTTGCACACTCAATTATGTTCTGGGGCCTTCTAGAGATGTCACTTCTGCAGGTTTAAAACTGTCCATAGAAGGAAAGGAGCTTATTCTTGTATCCTGGGTGGAGGACAGAAGGAAATCAAGTACTTTAAAGAGAATTCGTGTATGTGTATATATGTGAGTGTTCTCACATGCGCACTGTTCATTTTATTAACACAGTAAATTAAGTTCACTGAATTATTTCATAATGCTCAGGTGAACTTAATGAGAATTTTCTGAAAAAGACAAATGCTCTCTTCCTGTTGATAACCAATGACAGCTTTCTTATAGTTTCAGGGAAAGTTCTATTCAATCTAGTCAATTGCATTTCAGTACTGATATGCCACTAAATTCGGGTAACATGTTTAGAATAGAGAATCTATGACTAATAAAGCTTTCATTCTTTCCCTGAAGGGAGTGAGACATGACTAATGGTTTATTGGAATTATCAAAGAGTGTCAAATCCCACTTAATAAGTTCCAGCGTGAAATTAGCTAAATTCCCAAAGGCCTCTCTAAAACAATATAGTCAAATAAAAGGTGTTGGGTGTGCTGGAAAGAGTGTTAAAACCAGTTACTTGGAAGTGATGAGAAATAAATCTAACTGTAGGCAGGAGGCAATGTTTATGTATACAGTTAATAACCTTCTTAATGGGACTTCTTGGCTTGGTGATTCCCATATGGGAAGAAAGTGAGATGTGGAACACAGGGTTGGAGAAGGGCTATAAGTCAATTCCCAGCACTGTTAGTCAAGGATGGAAATTGCAAAGAGAGAAGCAATGAATTTAAAAGCCCCAGCAAGCAGACGGAGAGATGAGCTGTTCTACGGGAGGAGCGGGGATGGTGGAGAGTCCCTGTTGGACCATCCTAATAGAATGAAAACCCACTTAGTCCAGAGAACAAGGGACGTCACCAATTCCCCAAGAGTGGTTTTTTTCCAAGAGTTCCTGCTAATGACTTAGAAAATAATGTTGTTAATAACGTCTCAGGGTGAGTGAGGCCCAAAATGGGGCATATTATACACAAAAAATGTTTTTAAGCAAAAGTAAAGATCCCAACCACAAGACTCAAACTGAATTTCAGAAACTTGTGAAAATGTGGCTCTGTTGTATCTGAGATACCCAAAGTAGTGTAGATTAAACTGATATTCTTCTCCTGAATATTTCACCCATGGCTGGCTTTGCAGCAAACTGGCAGCCTGGAGCTCTGCTGACATAGTCAACCCACATGCAGGGGAGCACTTCCTACAAGCACCCCACTTCCTGGCACTTGAGAGCCTTGGAATGGAAGGCAGCTCAGTAGCTTTAGAAGGTCCCGAATGAAAGAGTATTCCTCTTTCTGCATAACTTTACATAATTAATAGCTTTCCATGCAAACTATTGTTGGCCTTAATTGTTGCTTCAACAGCTGTTTTCATTAAATTGTAAAGCCCGCTGTGTCTAATCCTTTGAGCCCTACTATTGGTAGTAAGAACAGCTCTGAAGCTTGCTTTGGAAGAAGAGTTAGTTCCCTGCCAAGCTGGAAAACTGTCATGGAGTTACTTGAAAAATAAGGCCTACAGTGAGACTGGTTGTGTAGCTAATCCATTAGGCTTTTCAAAAGAGCCATGCTCTGTACCCTTATGGCTAAATTGACCCAACAACCAATCAATGCCTTTATTTGCTGCGTGGCTGCCCCTGAAGGGTCTTATAGCTGGGTCCAAGTCGTAATCAAAGCCTCCATCAGTACTGGGGCCCTGATGACATAAATGGCCAAACTTTCAACACAGCTGGCCCCGGTCCAGTCACACCATTTAGAAGATACAAAGAGGCTGTGTTGCGTGGTGGAATTCATTTTCTTGTTTACTTCCTCCAGAAACAAGAGCATCATCAGCACGCTCAGTGCATCGGATCAGACCACGGAGTTGTTGACAGAAGCTTGGCGAGGCTTGCCAGCTTTCCACACGAAACGTTGGCTTTCTTCTCATCCACCCCCTACCGTTTGTGTCTTTGCCAATTGTAGCACATCAGAGCGACCATTGAGATAATGACCGTGAAGTCTCATGATACACTTTGATGAAGTGTAACATTTTTTAAAGGATTTTTGTCTGTGCCAAAATGATTGAGGCAGCTGACTAAAAATCACCCCATCAAAATCAAGGCTGATGAACAGCAGGCAGAGGCCTGAGTCTCCCCAGAGAAGATGGGGAGTTTTTGCAGCCAAAGTATTTCTTTCCTTGTCTATGCACACCACAGATTTTTTTTTTTAAAGTCATCTTTGTTTCAGATGAATATATGTCAGTGAATGATGCTTCAGGCTCCAACATTTTAAAATTCTTTTTTTCCTATCAACCCCCAGAAGATTCAAAGAATGATTCCTTTCTGACAGTTCCTTCCTAATGACTTAGAAAACAACAAGGTTGTTAATAACTTGGTCTTGGTTGGGAAAAGCCCATCAGGCCTTGTAGTGCAAGTCAGACGCTGATCCTGGACTACTGTTCGGGTAAATTTGGATTTCTCTAATTGAGCTGGAATTGAGAGTAAGTTACACAAAAATGGTCCTGAGCCAATGAAAAATAAAATCAAGCTGGTCACAATGTAAATGAAGATTGTGTGCTTCTTGAAAAAAAAAATCGTGTGTTTAATTTATTGCCCTGATCATCAAACTACCATTTATTGAATGTGTGCTGTCACTCAGGATGATTTAGGTATCCACACCGAGTCTGTGATCTTTCCGACAACTCCATTTTACCACTTTCATTCTAGGTGAGGAAACCGAGGCCCAGATAAAGAACCTGAGGCCTGGAAATGCTAAATGACTTGAAGCCCAGAGACCTGGGAAGTGGAGAAGGCAGGGTCTGACTGGTGTGCTTGGTCACGGGACATGTCCTTCCATCTGTGGTTCACTGCTTCCATTGTACACCTGATACAGCTCATTAAATGGTGCTCAGTGGGATAAGAGGAAACAATTTGTGGTTAAATTGGTAAAGGCAATGAATAAAATGGATTTTCAATTTGCTATTCTCACCTCTCAACTTTTCAAAAAGACATTAGCTACATGGCATCCTTTCATCCCAGTTAACAAATGTGTGTTCAGAAACCAGGTTTCAGTGGGAGGGGATTTGCAGTGAGGTTGTGGCCAACTTCAGTTTGCCTGTAGTTTACCTTTTATTTAGGACAGGTCCTAACTTTAGGAGGGCGTGTGGGTGGTGAGCTTTAGGACTCCTCAGAATGTCACAATTAAAGAGACATCTGTGCCTAAGCAAGTTTCTGCAGAAACCACAAGTGGAAAGGGGGTTACAGTTCAGTTGCCTTCAGAATCTTTGTTTCTGCTTTTGAAGCAAGAATGTATGAGGTTTGTCCAGAAGGTATCCAGCCATGTAATATGAAAAGTAGAGACATTTATTGAAGAAAATACATGAAATATTATACATAAGACAATGACACCTCAGTGTCCTTTAAAGTAGGCACTTTAGGACCTCACACAGTTCTCTCAATCACCATCAGCTGCCCCATCATATTTTCCTGAATCTCATCGATGGTCTGAAATCTCTTCCCTTTCAAAGGTGATTTTAGTTTTGGGAAAAGCCAGAAGTTGCAGGGTGCCAAATCTGGGCTGTAGTGGGGCTGAGTCACCTGGGTGATTTGATGTCTCACCAAAAAACTGTATGAGCAGGTGCATTGTCGTAATGAAGCTGCCAGTCACTAGTTGCCCATAGCTGCAGCCTTCTGAATCATCTGAATAGTTCCCTCAGAGGAATATTCAAGAATAATGCAAAATTTGATGCAGTCATTTTGAATGTGACACTCACACAGTACACATGCTCACTCAAGGGCATCTACTGTCCCCACTGAGTAGTACAGTGAGGTGGTCATTGTTCACACATGGGCATTCCAGTCCACTCTCCTTGGCTGCCAGCTGACATGGATGTTGCGCAAACTGTTGTCATCATGTTAACAATGGCTGGACTTTTTCCAGACAGGCCTCTGTGTCAGAGTGGGGTGGAGGACAGTAATTAGGGGGAAAAGTGAGAGTAAAGGAAGTCAGGGGCAGGGGAATAATGATAAAAACTGCTTGTATTTGAATGTGCAAATGAGATCCCCTTGGGCCTCTTTTAAATGTCTTCACACTGTTTCCCTAAATTCAGTCAAATAAAAGGTGACAAAAGCTCAGACAATAGAACAAAGGCATCAAGCTAATTTAGTGCACGCATTGCAAGGAACAAGCTGCAGGGTTTGCAGGGTTTCTCTACCCTCTTTCCAAGGAAAGCATATTTTAGGAGTCCAGATGGATGCATCCCAGTTTTCACTGAGAGTGTATTAATTATTTAGACTTTAAAAAGAAACAGCACCCTAAATCCAAATGTTGCAGAGTTTAGGCAACCAAATTTGCACACTCGGGGCCTTGTGAGAGAAAAAGGACAGGGGAGGCCGAGTGATGGCACAAGTGTCAGGAAGGCTTCTAGTCATTGAGCAGAAGCCAGGCAGGCATTACATATGTCCATTTGCACAAGGAGACTTGTCTAATGGACCCAGAGGTGTTCTGAGAGTTCTTTCAGCCTCCCTTCCCCACCTAAGTATGGGAATATGCATTTTACAGTGGGTGAGTAATCTACTGGGAGAATCGATCACAAACTCGTTAGCTCATTTCAAATAGCACTCAACTTCCAAAGCAAAATGGCTGCAGTACATTTCTTTCAGGAGCCCTGGAGTAAGGGAACCACAGACATCCATCTGATATTTATTTATTTATTTATTTCTCATCCCTTTTCTTCCCATCTGATTTTAAAGGAAAGCTCATTATCTGTTTGAGCTCATCCCTTACCCTCACTTTCCTTATTTGTAAAATAATGAGTTTAGATTCTCCGAATCCTTCCCAGCACCAGAAGTTGATAGTTTGGGATTCATTAAGTACAGACTAATGGCTTTCATTTCCACCGATTCTAAGAAGACCCTGAAACTAATTCAATCAGCCCAAATTGACAAATAAAAAGACCTATTTTTTACTTTCGAAATATGCTCTACTTCCAAGCATTTGCTCATGTCAGGGATCCTCAAAGTGCGGTCCCTGGACCAAAGGCATCAGCGTTGCCTGAAATGCAAATTCTCTGTGCCTTCTCCTCCCCCTCCCCTGTCTGCTCATTGGCTTACTGACTCAGAAACTCTGGAAGTGGGGCCCAGCCAATTTCATTTAACAAGCCCTCTGAGTAATTTTGGTGCTTGCTTAACAAGCCCTCCAAGTAATTTCGATGCTTGCTCCAATCTCAGACCACTTGCTCAAGAAGTTCTGGCTGCCTGAAATGCCTTTTTTTGAGGTCTATTTGAGACCTAGCTCAAATTTTGCTTCCTCTAAGAAGCCTTCCAAGCACCTCCCACATGATTTTGAGTTCTCTTTCTGCCATCTCAGAGCATTTCTCTTCTACTGTTATACAGCTTGTTTGTATCTGCTATATCTGTACATGTCAATCTTTGTCCAAGATGTGGAGCCTGGCAGGCTCTAAAATGGTCCCCAGTGATGCCCATCTGTTGGCATTCACCACCTGCATATTATTCTCTTCTTGAGTGTGAGTTGATCTTATTGACTTATTTCTATGGCAGAAATGATAGGATGTCAGTTTCAAGATAAGGTTATAAAAAGGCTGGCATCCATCTTGATCAAGATCTCTTGCTTGTCCCCTCTTCCTCCTTTTCTCTCTCTCCCCCTCCTTTTCTCTCTGTCTCCTATCCCCCCTCCTTCCCCTCCTCTTCTTCTTCCTTCTCTTTCTTCCCCTCTTCCTCTATCCTTACCCCCTCCCCCAGCCCAGCCATCATGGAAACAAGGCCAGGCTATCACAGGCTATCCAGCTAGCAAAGCTCTGGCAGATGACAGGCCACCTGGGAAGAAAAGCAGAGAGGCAGCCCTGTGGAAAGGCGCATGTGAATGAGCTTGGAAGTGGATCCTCTCCCGGCATTGAACCTTGAAGTGACTGCAGCTCCTGCCTTGATGTACAGCCTTGTGACTGACCCAGCACTAGAACCACTCAGTTGAACCACTTCTCAATTCCTGAGCCACAGAAACTGTAAGATCAGTGTTTGTTGCTTTATGTTGTTAAGTTTTGGAGTAATTTGCTATGCAGCGATAGATACATAAATATGCAGGACTGGCGTGTTCTTGTATTTTCCAAATCACATAATGGGATGCTTTCCTCATAGTAGGAGTTTATGATAGGGTGGAACTGGAGGAATGTTGCCTGGAGAAGTGTTCAAGAGTAGTTAATTTCCAGGTTTAAAAGGGCTGCATTCACTGAAGGTCCCAGTGAAAACATGTCTGAATAACTTGCCGGAAAAAGAACAAAAAGGGTGGGAGTTAGGGGAATCTGGAATGAAAGGAAGAAGGAAAAAACATGTAATGTTTGAGGGAAACTCAGGCCTCTAGACTCTGCAGTTGTGGTTCTCAAACTGGACTTTTAAAAAAATCATTTGAAAATGATGATGGCCCAACCACCCAAATAAATATCTGCAATATGATAAAGAAAGCCCAGAAGTACCGACATGCCAGCCAGAGGCCTTCATCTGAGGACCAAGTGTGATATGAGGAGGCTGAGCTTGGATTTAGCCAAGACAAGTATGTCTAAATGACTTGACCTCATGTCTATTCTCTTCCCCCACTACGTCCCCTTTTCTCAATATCCTAACATTCATATGTTCCAATCATCAGCTCCCAACTTTGCTTTGAATAATCTAAAAGGAAGACCCAAAAATCATGTGGAATTTGGGGGTAGCTAGAATTTGGTCATCCTTCTTTTATGCACAGTATATCTCTTGCCCAGCTCAGTATCACCTCTGCTTTCTTTTCCCTTTCTCGTCTGAATGAGGGCTCAGAGCACCTGAGAGGAGGGTGTTGAAGAGGGGCTAGCAGCCCGCTTGCTCACACAACCAGGAGCTTGTTCACAGACCGGCGACGTGTTGCTCCTTCTGCCCTTTAGGAGTAGGTCTGAAATGCTCCTTGTGTGTTCCTGAATGCTGCTGCCGCCTCTTTTCACCACACACACACACACACACACACACACACACACACAAGATTGCAATACACTCCTCTGAAAACTCTAATCTCAGAGACAATGAAGCCAGCTGGAATCAGCAGTGGAATCACCTCCTCTGGGTCCTTCAGGAACTCATGGAAATTGACCTGGGAGACTGCAGACTGGGTGAGGAACGAAGACTTTAATTGCAGTGAGCTTGTTTGCATTTTCCTTGAGAAAAATCTTGGCTTGGTTGACAACCACTATAATGTGGTTTATTTGGTGTAAAGTCAAGTGATTTTTTTTTCATTTTAATTTTCTCATTTCCTGAACGTAGGGCTTTCTTTTTGAGTATTTTTTTCATTCCACTGTCATTGCCATGTTTGGCTTCATTTTGAAGAGTAAAAAATTTACTTAGGAAAAAGGCTCAGTTAAGTTTCTCATATATTAGATTGGCTATTGCTTGTGTTATTTAACTAAAAAAAGAGCCAAATGAAACTATGTAACTCTGTGATTTAAGATACAGCACTTTAGAATAAGTGTCAGACAAAACTGTTTCTCTTAATGATCTGACAGGTGGCCTCAACAAGCTCTTTCTGAGTTTGGAGGGATTTTGAAGTTGGTGCTTTACAACAACTGTGGCCTTTCCCTGGGAAGATGCTCTGGGTTCTACCTGCTGTAATTTCTTACGTGTCCCTTTCTCTGCACGCCTGCCTCACCCTCCCTGAGGGGCCTTGGGTAGAAATGGCTGTCTCCTCCCTCCCCCTCCCAGGCTCTCCCCACCAGAGGGGAAACGTTGCCCACATGTGGCTAGCTCTCAGCAGGATCTGAGCAGGGTCACATTTCAGTGGATGCGAGTTAGGTTAGATAACTATTGCTTGGCAAATCTCACTCTCCCCTTGTAGATTTACCTAATCTACATTTGGAGGAAGATATAAAAACTCTATTGGTCTCTGGTCCAATTAATTATTCATAATAGTTCTTCTTTGTCAGAAATTAAAGATAATATTTTGATCCCTCTTTCATTCTTGATTCCTCTCCCAAACTTGCATCTGTGTCTCAATTGGCTCAGCAATCAAAGCCTGGACTACAACCAACATCCTCTTCACCCACCGGAGATTGGAGGGCTCGTTCCAGCTCCTCAATGTGCTGCTTGTGACCTAACCTTGTCTGACCTTGATTCATCTGGTCTTGGAAATGTGGAGGTGGGTTCTGCTCTTCTCTACCCCAAACTCATTCCTGCCTAGAACGATGCCGAGCACAGGCAGAGGCCAGACAAAGGTGGCGAGCAGGCAAGGCGTGGAAAGAGCGAGTGCTGCCCAGCCCTCACCTCCTCCCTCTGTTTATCCTTTTGTCAACTTGGAAGACATTTGGCAGGGTAGAAAAGCCACGCATTCCTGGTATAATTTATAGGGCACTGTTAAGCAGCAGATGGTATAAGTGGTTTATTTTTAAGAAGGTTATTACTGGTCACAAAACTTCAAGTCAGCTATTTTCAGGGAGTCCTTATGAAGGAAGCCCCTGTTTGAGGCATCCACCCTCAAGAGCATCTCACAGAGGGCTTACTGTACTTTTGCACCCAACCACATTTAATCCATTTATAAGACCCCTTTGTATGAGATGCCTTGCCAGAGGAAATTGATGTAGGATATTGCAAATGGCTTTTAAGAATGTCTTTTCTATAGAAGAACTTTGTAGTTCTGAGAGCAAAGTGGGCTTTTCTTTTTTTTCCCATATTGTTATGACTTGACATCTCCGATGTGGAATGTTTCCAGCCAGTTATGATAAGAAAAAGCTGGACTTTTCACTCTTGTGGAAACCACAGCAGAAGAAAGCTATTATATTATCTATTCACTTACTCTCCTTCTGTAAATATAAATGCATTTAAGAAACGGGTCCAAGTTTGGGGAAGGGAAGTGGCAGCACTTAAAAATCAGGCAATGAAAAATGGAAAGTTCAAGATGACAATGACTAGTCATGTGGACAGCAGAGGGTAAACACGGGCCTTGCAGGGAGGAAGATAGTTTCTCACCCCGTAGTAAATTTCAGACTTTGAATTGTTGGGAATGAAAACAAAATTTTTAAATTAAAAAACTGACATCACATGCCAACTTGCTTTGTTTTGTTTTGTAAGTAGGGCAATGTGAAGAAAGCAACTCTTTCAAGCTCATCATCTCATAAAATGAAGGACAGTATGATATAAAAAAAAGTAAGACATAATTTCATAAAAAACCACCCTTTAGCGAGCCCATCCCTATGTAAATATCACTGTGTTGGGCTTTTTAGCTTTTGTTTTTCATCTCACAACAGGCCAGTGAGTTTTCCTTACTGCCTGACCCCAGTTCAAGACCTGGTGCCGGGAACCACCGCTCTGGGCATTAAGGGTATATTGGCTGTGAAGTCAGATGACCTAGGGTCAAGTCCTCGCAGTGTCACAAGTGGCTGTGTGGCCTTAGGCAAGATATTTCCCCAAGCTTCCATTTCTGCATATATATAATGTGGATAAGAGCAACACCTCTTCTTTGTAAGGCTGTTGGGAGGAATAAATAAAGTAAGGGACAATGACTGGTGTGTAGTGAGTGTGCAGCACTTGTCAGCTCTTATCAGGGGACCGACATCCATCCGGACCATTATAAAGACAGGCTGTAGAGTGAAAACAGAAATGGTGAAATGGCTGACATCAGAGGGGCATGTTGATTAATAACTTAGCCTTCCCGATACTGTGGCCCAGAGCCTCACTCACCCGCAGCCTCCATCCTCTTGACCTGACACACTCCTACTTGTTCCTCAGGATATCCTCTTTTAGAAAGAGTCCTCTGCCTGCCATTTCCCAAATTCTTTTAGAATTGTAATTAAAAAAAATTCCCTGTCTTTTGTTATGAAATTGTGAGGTCTTGGAAAGCAGGGATGGCATTATCATCTTACCAGAAAGAGTTACCCTTTTTTCCATGTGTCATATCCACTACAAAATAGGCACTTGATAAATCTTGCTCACTAGGTATTGTATTGTATAAATACACCGAATCGTGCGTGCAGATCAACATGTATGTAAACAAATGTTAGGCAGTGTGTTTTAGGAGAGTAAAGTGGATAAGCCATTTCTGGGGAAAATGTGTATTTGATGTTTGAACACCACGGGTTTGAACTGTGGATTGTTTTCTCTCAAGTGACAGTTTGAAAAAATTTGCATACAAACTGTGTAGCCCAAAACATATGACATAAACTTACGGTATCACTGAATTCAGTACAGTAATACAAATGTATTTTCTCTACTTTGTGATTTTCTGAATAACATTTTCTCTTGTCTAGCTTACTGAATTTGTTATAAGGATATAGTATACAATACAAAATATGTGTTAATCAACAGTAGGCTATTAGTAGTTAAGTTTTTGGATGTCAGAAGTTCCACATGGATTTTCGACTGTGTGGGGCATCAGCACTTCAATCTCTGTGTTGTTCAAGGGTTAACGGTATTTTTAAACTTATTTGAAAAGAGGACTTTCTTAAAGGGAGGAAGTTAGCACCAATCAAACAAACATAACAACAGCAAGTCTCATTTATTGAGTGTTTACTATAGGCTGACACTCTTCAAAGTGGCTTACATGCATTATTTTCTCAAAGTTTTACAGTAATCCCGTGAGGTTATTGTTGCCATCCATATTTCACTGATGTGGAAACTGAGGTTTGGAAAGGTTGAATAAATTTCACAGATCACACAGGTGCTGAGTAGTGGAGTTGGGACTTGAACCCAGGTCTGGTTCCAGAGCTCATGTGTGTATTCCACCACATTGCAGGCAACATCCATCACCCTGCATAATACCCTCAGAGCAGTGGGGAACACCACCATAGAATTTCTTTTGCATTTTTTATTTTATTACTTTTTTAAAAATTTAACCTTCATTGTACTTTTTTCCATCACCATTTGTCCCCCTTGTATCCATTTCTTCCCCACAATCACCACACTGCTGTCCATGTCCATGAGTCCTCCTTCCTTTTTGCTCAGTCCCTCCAACCATTAACCCACCTCCCCAACTAACCACCATAGAATTTGATGGTCTCCCTCTGAGGCATGTTTTTTGCAAAAACATTATAATTCAAAGGAACATGACTTCAGAAATATGTGGAAATATTATTATAGTTGGAGAAATTCTGAAAGTTTGCTGATGGCTAAAATTATACGCGGGGTGGGCAAAAGTAGGTTTACAGTTGTAATACAAATTAGTAACATGATAATGAATAAATAATAATACAAAAATAAATTGTGTTTCATGTACTCACAACTGTAAACTTACTTTCCCCCACCCCTCTATTTGGAAACTTGGGAAGATTTTAATATGGGAATGAAATTAATTTTGCAAAAGGCAACAACTGAGAAAACAAACTAACAAAACAGGTGCAAATGTGGGGCATGCAAAAAACAACTGAGGAAGATTCAGTCTAAAACAGCCCCAATTACTTTTATGTGAAAAGCTAGACACTATCCCACCTTGTGGCAGAGGAACTGGTGCCCGTTGGCAGATATGCTGAGTTGCCAGCGTCCTCCTGTAAGTGGAATGCAGGCAGTGGGCTCACTTTCAGATCTTTTTATTTAAGATCTAGTTCTTTTTTTTTTTGACCCACTACATTAAACCTAGTAAACAAACAAAAAGATTTAAAAATATTTTTTCTCATTAAAAGGACTACTAACTAGTTTTTAAAAAATCTGTACTTAGTGAATTGCATGATTACAGCACCGATTGCTATCTTTTGCTAATTCCAAAGTCTAAGAGGTGCCTAGTAACTGGAAACTCAATACAATTTAGAAAACAAATCACAGCAAAATCCTGGAAAAATAGAAGTACTTTGCCACAAGTCCTTTTGACCTCTTATCATCCATTTAATGTTTTCTAACTTTCTTGAAGACTGGGTTTGCGTTGACTATTACTTTCATATTATCCACATTTTCTGGCAGTGGATGGACTGGATTGAATTCTCATCGTCTTGGAATTGGTCCAAATATCCCTTTCCTTTGAAGTCAGTTTTAACTTTGCTTCTGGAATAGCAGTGGAGGATCAGGATTATTTTTCCTATTTTCTCAACCATAGCTGCTCTTGGCATATTTTAATGCGTAACGCTTGCCTATTTGGTTTTAAAGCTGTGCCAATAGCCAAGAGTCTGACTGGCTTGAACAAATACTATATGATATCACTTATATGTGGGATCTGAAAGAGCTAAACTCAGTAAAAACAGAGAGAATGTTGGTTACCAGGGGCTGGAGGGTTTAAGGGCACAAACTTGAAACTACTGATGAATAAATCCTGGAGAACTAATACGCAGCTTAGTGACTGTAGATAGTGATGCTGCGTTATAGACATCAAGCTTCCTAAGAGAGTAGATCTTAATTATTCTCACCATAAAAAAAGAAATGATAATTATGTGATGTGATAAAGGTGTCAACTAATGTTATCATGGAGATCATATTGCAATATATAAATATGTCAAGTCAACATGTCATGCCCTTTAAACATGCACAATATTATGTCAATTCCATCTCAATTAAAAAAATAACTTTAAAACTTTAAAAAAGAGTCTTACTGGCTTGAAATCTACACGTGGCATGGCAAAATGTGATTTTAACCTTTAAAGACAAAAAGAATACCCTCTATCCTTTACTTTTCTAATTTATTTGGGGGAAAAGTGTGCTGCCTATAATTATATGGTATATGTAAGAAAAGACTAGCTAAAATTCACCAATACAGCTTTTTTTATAAAACAAGACAACTTAGGTGGGTAAAAGCAACGTTAGGAATCAGACCAGGGAAAGAAATCAACCCAGAAGTCACTATGTTTTATTATGAAAGTAACAATAGCATGAAATGACTTTTTAAAAAAATTCAGAAACAGCCTACACTTATCCTCAGTTAGAACTAATTATTAGTCCCTGGTTGAACTTCAGAAAGATTTAAACTGCTATGAAACTAAGTGTTCAGAATACACAAGCAAAAGTCTTCTTAATTTAATGATCACAAAAAAAAAATAGATCAAAAGAAGGTTAGATGTAGCACTAAATCCTTAAAAAACATTTTAAAAGACCACACATTGTCACATCAACTAGGACATGGTACAACAATGACTTCTTTCAACAGAATTGTGTAAATATTTGACCTCAAATGTCATTATGGTTAATGTATATTCTAGACCTCAGAGGACACTGAGACAGAGGCTTTGCCTCCTGATTGTCTCCCTAATAGCCTTTGCTTGCTTGGGAAATAGTGATAATATACTGAGTCCTTAACTTGGTACAGTTCAACTTTTAGTCAATAGATAAAACAATAATGATCTCATCCTTCAATGATGTAAGTTCATGAGATTTGTAAATCAGTACATAATAATAACTTCTGGGTTAATTATTAACTCTCAGGAAATAGTCTCATTGATTGCCTTCAGGGCTAATACCATTCCTTTTTTTAATTCTGAAAAGATTTGATGTAGTTGGTGCACATTCATGACTGTCCCACAAAATAAAAGTAGATTATAATTACACTAATATTTCTAGAACTTGGTATCACTCTTGCAATTTCCTATTAGTTTGAAACATACTGCCCTGTATTAAATTACTCATTCTGATAACTATGTGAGAAGAAGATGCACAGATGGTATTTCTGAGAATGGCATCAAAGCATTTAAAATGCTCATTGGCAGCATATTGCATATTTATATGTGAGTGGAAAGTCATCTTTTGGCTACATAAGTGCTGCAAAAAATAAACACACTTTGGTCTCTGATGCAAAGTTTAAAGTTCTTATGGCAATATCTGTTTCTTCATTCTGTTTACCAGGTACAATAAAATAGTCAGCATTTATCAGTCAACTGCATTTACCAAACACCCACTGTGCCTTCAGCATTGGGTGCTGGGGAGCCTTGGAGAGAAAGACATTCAAGGACTTTACAGTTTAATAGGGAAGAAGGAGAAACACTAATGTGTACACGTAAACAGCAGGACTAACGAAGTAGAAACAAACACGCAATCCTGAGCAGCTGTGCAAAGACAGAGGCGGGAGTTGACTGAAGAATGGGGAGGGTGAGTGGAATGAGTGAAGCGGCTGAAATGAGGTGAGTCTTGTTTTGTTAAGGCTGTGTTGGTGTTTCAACAAAACGTGTTTTCCATTTTCTCAAAAAATGGAGGAGTAGTGTGCATACGTGAACAGAATTTTTCATTCTGTTTTGGAGGAGTCTATGGGATTTCCGGGGAAGGAAGAGAGGAGAAATGCCCGTGGCAGTGGTTCTCGGTGCAGTCCTGACCATCATCATCATCATCATCGGGCACCTGTAAGACATGCAGATCATCAGACCTCGCCCCAGAACCAGAGGCAATGACTCTGAGCGGAGCCCAACTCGCTGTGTTTCCACAAGCCCCCCAGGGCAGTCTGATACTCACTTAAGTCGGAGAACCACTGCTCCGTGAGGTGAGTCTGAGTCTGGAGGAAAGGTTACATTCCTTTGAAATGGCAAGTCCAGAGGCCAGCTACAACATCTGTAGGAGGCATTGGAGAAGACAGGAGCAGCTGGGGAAGAGGAGGCAGTTAGTAAAGACCTCACAGCTCACAACCACAGGCTACATTGAGCCCTCTGAAATATTATGTCAGAGCCATGATTTGAGTTAATGTCTTCAGAGAATTCTAACTTTTATGAACATGTTGAGTGTTGCAATTCCATGTGGCTTTTAAATGTAATTTCCTTTACTTAAGGAAAAGATGAGATGGGAAGGGGATTTATATGGGATGGATGGTGGCTTGTGGTGAGATGATAAAAATAGAGAAACCATTTTCAAAAGGAATAAAGCATCAGCAATGTTATTTTTGAAAGACATTGCTGCAGAACCTGTATACACATACTGAAACAGCAGAATAAATTAATAACAAGAAAAGCTAATGTTTATATAGGTCTCATGATGTGCCATGCATTTCTAAAGTATTTACATAAATGAATCCATTAATCTTCACGGCAACTTCTGCAGTATGGCCTATTGTTATTCCCAGGAGATAAATGTGGCAACTATTATAGCACAGAGAGGTTATGAAACTTTCTCAGGGTCACACAGCTAGAGCTGGGACTAGAACTTAGGCTTTCAGGCTGTGTTTTTAACTGATAAACTATGTTATGCTGCAAGAATTTAAACACTTGTTGACAACTATTTCTATTTTGAAAGAGTGACTCATTGTTCTAAATTGTTTGGCATTTGAGAATTAAGCTTCAGGGCCTGACGACATTCTTATTTAATTTTCTGGTTGGCCGGCCCAGTATTTCCTGAGTCTACCCAGTTCTCTGAGAAGGTAGCTGAAGCTGACTGCTGGGGAGAGTAAATCAGTTACAAAAGAAAGGTTAGAGTCGCTGCCCAGAACAGAACTTGAAAAGACTCTGGATTGATCTCCCTTCAACCCAAAACAGTTTCCCTGGGCCTCAGCAATTCCGGCAGGGTTTAGGAGCTCCTAAAAGACCTGGGGTCCCCTCTGAGTGCAGGGAACTGCACTCCATGGGGTGGTAAAAATTAGAGGAAGAAGAAAGGAAGAACTTGGGTGGGTTTGTGGATATTGTCTTGTTTTCTATAGGTCATTCTCAGGACAATGGTCACCATTTACTGGTGAGGAGCATGGGCTTTGGGTTCAGGTGACAACCTGGGTCAGAGGCCCAACCCCTTCCCTTGCTCAATGTGGGAACTTATTGCTATGCCTCAGTTTCCTCACTTATACAATGCAGATAATGTTAGTGCTTGCTTTTGTATTGTGGAGAGGATTAAATAAATTATATGCTTAAAGTTCTCAAGTCAGTGCCTGGCGCAGCGCAAGCCCTAAATAAGTACTAATCCTCCTTCTTGTTTACTGACCTCCAGCTACCTGCCTGGCACTGTTCTCCAAGTTATTGACACCAGCAGTGACCAGGGGCCACGGTGTCTCACGACACTGTGACTTAGGTATCTCCCATGTTTCAAGTGAGGAAACTGAGTCTCAGCGGGGTCATTTGGCTGAAGTGACACTAGTGAGGCTTTAATCAAGGTGAGCCTAAGCCCATGGTTCTGTGGCACTGCTGTCCCCTCTCCCACAGGCAGAAGTTGCTCCTACACGTACCCACACTGGACTGAAGTAATTGGCTCCAGGGTCCTGGGGAAACTGTTACTAAGTTACTGCTTTGTTCACATTTTTAAAAGCTGGGCTTGAAGCAGCTTTTAATCTCTTCACTCATTAACTTTTACCACTCTGTGGGAATCTGAGCGCCCCCCTCCCCCGCAGGCTGTCTCATAGACGCATCAGTATAAGAAATGTTTGATGGGGCCTGCAGTTTGCTTGTGGTTATCTGCCCATTTGAAGTGATTTAGAAGTGGTATGAGTCACCTATGAGAATTTCTCCGAGGAAACCACTGTGGACTCAGCAGTCACGTTCCCTGACACTTCTCACAGCCTGCTCTTGCACGGTCGCTGACACACTGGTGCCATGCACTTGGAGCTGTCTGTTTATTGTTTACATATGAAGGACCAGCTGGTCCTGATCATCAGGAGAGGGAACGTGAGTCAGGGTCCACTATGACCTCTGACCTCTGACCAAGTCTGGGCTGCTGTGTCATTGCCAGGCACACCACTCAACCGCATGTTGCTGCAAATTTAATTTGCTCTTCTCTGCTTAGGCAGGCAACAGATTTAGACTTCTTTGGTAGATTGACTTCTCCCCCTGGTGCCTTACTGTGTCCATGGCAGGCAAGAAAGGGCAGTATTGGGGACCCCAAATAGGTGCCCTAGGTGTGTTGTGAAAGACTGAAATTCAGAGATATATTAAATGGGCCATTAGCTCATATCTGTGCCTGTTTTACAGTTATTTACATGGCAAATCTCTTGGCTTTCTAATATTTGCTTTAAAGTATACTATATATTAAGAAACCAAAGAAGCAAGAAATGAAATTCACAATATTAATGTCTACATAAAACTAAAAATAGAGACTGTATTTGACTTTTAGGTATCAGGTGGAAACATACAGAATTTCCAATATTTAATATTTTTGACCTAAAAAACCAGAATAGCCCTTGGGAAACAATGGAGTTAAAATTAAGTGAGAAAAGAAAAGATTCAAAAATATCAAAATGAAAGTCCCCTCTCAACCTCCACAAGTTATTAGCACAAATGATAAACTATCTAAGGAATTTTAGCTAGAAAATTTAGCAACATCTTTACTGAAGAGAGGTGGGAAATATTTATGATTCAGGAAAGATAAATTCGATAAGACAAAATATCAGGGGAAAAATATTATGGGCACTGACAACTTTCTGAGTCTCAGTTTCCTCATCTGTAGAATGGGAGCATTATACTGGCTGATTAAATGTGTAGAGTCTGAGACTTCATGGATACTTGAAATAGTCATAGGATTTGGAAACCAACTCTCCATGAGTCAGGATGCTTCACAGAAGTTAGAAAAACCTTTTTGAAGATGTGTGAAAAAAAAAAAACCCCAGATCAATTCACTTTGACTACCAATAGATGATTCTTGTTACCACCATCCCTGAAAACATCTTCTCCCATCTCAGTGTGGCAAAGGGTGTACAACACAGACCCTCACCCTCCTCACAGGATGCCAAGGAGCTACAGGGAGCTATAGACAGAGAAGGAGCCTTTTCTGGGCAGTTAATAAGCCAATCAGGTAAGAGGATTTTACAGATGCAGTGGAGAGAAGCAAAGTCTCCTTGACAATATCATGATAATGTCTGTATTTTCAAGCAAGTCCATCAACGAGGACTAAAATCAGTGCTTCAAATGGAAATGATCTCCATTCAAGGAAAGAGCATGATGCTAATAGGTAACACTTTTAATATACCGGTAATACGCCAGACACTCTTCCAAGTGTTTCAAATGTGTGGCTTCTCTTAATCCTGATAACTCTCCGAATTCAGTGCTGCTTATTCAGATGATAAAACTGAGGCACAGCTGGAAAGTAAAGGTTGGCAGTCCACACAGAAATGGATTACCCAGAAAAGGCTGGATAACCCCATGAGAAGAGAAACTTTAACCAGGAAGGAAGCATTCTTTTAGCTTGGAATAGTGGGAGGAACTGATGTTTCTATCCTAGTCCTACTGTGATTCATTTACTAGAACATGATATTTTATGTCATTTAGTTATATTATACACACATATGCACATAGTTCTCATTCTCAGCTATTCTGTTGCCTTCATAAATCCTAAGATAATGAGTCTTTCCAGGAACCGTTACAGTAGATAACTGGGCGGGCGGGGCCGCACCTGATAACTGCAATGTAAGTGCAGGGTTTGGTGTCTTGCTGACTTGGGTAAATGTCCCAACTCTACTTGTCAGCTGTGTGACCCACGTGAATTGCCTGATGTCACCTATCATTGTAAAATAGGTTTAACAATACCTACTTCACAGAGCTGCTGGAAGGTTTAAATGAGATCACACATATAAAGTAATTAGTACGGTACCTAGCACATAGTAAATGCATAGGAAATAGTGACAAAAGTAGCTCTTTCTAGAGTCGTCTGACAAGGTAAGGCCCCTCCTTTCATAATGCTCACTTTTCCAGGTTTAATTGGAGTGTGACATGTAATAATCTTGTTCTTCAAGGTACTGTAGTGACCCCAACAGATAGAAATATATTTAAAGTAATAAACTTGTTCATTATCTTGCCAATTTTGTGGGCCAATCAGACGGGATCTACGCTAATCTTCTGAATGCAGTGACAAAGGTGGTGTCTGAAGCTCAGAGTTCTGTGGGGCGAGTCTCCCCACAGACGCCTGCACTAGACCTCCCCCTGCCCAACCTGCTTTTCCATGTCTGCGCACAAAGCCAGAGCTATGTGTATTTTTGTGCCTAGTGTTCTCATATGTTGATTTTTTTCACCTACTAAAATGTAGTGAGCTTAAGAAAAGTTCAATTAAAATGAAACACAAATATTTTCTTTCTTACTGTGTCATTAAAAACTCTCACCCCCACTCCCTGAAGTTCCTTGGCACCCACCCAAAGGAAACATTTTCCCCTCTTGGCCTGCGGTGTTTAAACACAGAGGAAGCAGATCTGCTTAGTTTGTCTCGACAGGATCCTCACATGTGGAGAGGAGCAGAGGTTTCAAAGGACTGGAAAATAGAGAACAAAGTAGAAAAGTAAATGAAAAAGAAAAGGATGGAGAACAAAAGCTGAAAGAGGGAGACAAGAAAATGATTTTATAGAACAAGTCTAGAATGGGTGATTCCTGGCAGGTGGAGTCTTACTTTGGCTTTCTGCATTGAAGGTATAGAGCTCCTTGTCAGGTGATGACCTCCTCCAGAAGAGAGTCTAATATAGTATTGTTGTTGGTTTGGTTATTACTGGTGGATCCCAACATCATTCAACACAGCTGGTACTTCAGGTTCATGCAGTCTCATCATAGATCGTCTTTACTAGTAGTAGCAGGAGCACTAATATTTGTTAAACATTTACTATGAAGTTAACAAGGATTAGATTCTTTAATGCTTAAAAAATTAGCGAGCTATATACAATTAGAACCCCAATTTTAAAAATAGGAAGTCTGAGTTTTCGGGAGGTTACAACTAGTAGATGATGGAACCTGGGTTCAAATCCCACCACTTGGACTCTGGAGCATGCACCCTGTATCATATTCTGCAGCATGCTCCATGGTTTTGGACAACTTCCCCCCCCCTCCCCCCGCCCTTCCTCTTAATCTTCCTGCCTTCCCCGCTTTACATGAATCCCACCCACAGATCTACTTTGAAAGTGGTGGAGCATTCCATTCTATTTCCAGTCACAGAGCTAAGGGACTCCTACCAGTCATCTTTCTGATAGTCACTAATCCAGTGAAATCAGCATCAGACTCCACAGACAATTCAAATAAGGGGAACTGCTCCATCTAGAGTTCCATTTTGCACATAAATTATTTGCTATTTCCATGGGAAGCCCTTCCTCCTTTTCCCCCCTCCACAGAAGGCTTTGTCTTGTCTAAGCACTAGCTTTCCATTCCAGGTCAGACCCCAAATAAACTAATCTGTGGTGGTATACAGAGAAAGTGGCTTCCTGTAGATATTTGGAGGGCAGCACATTCCTTTTTATCTTCTCTTTTCTAAACAAATATACCCCTATTTCAGCCTTTCTTCCTAGGGAGCTACTCATTTCTTCTCATATTCTGAGCTCTCTCTTTGTCTCTCTTTCTTTCAGCTCATCATTTAGGATCTTCAGTTGCTGTTCTGCTCACTTTAAAACCGTATAGTCAAAACTGAAGTGAGGTTGGGCTATTGCTTTACATCGTACTCATTTTAATCGGCTCATCCTTACAGTCGTGTAGAAAGATTTCATCCTGAAAAGTGACACAAAGGCAGTTGAAATCCAGATAAGAGTATCTCTGATCTTCATCTATTGAGGTTAACACATTTGTAAAGAGGACACAAGAGTTTTTTACTTACAAAGTTCAACTTCACGTAAGAAAAATCCCTGACCCTTAAAAACAGTCGTTCCAGAAACCCTTAAAAATGGTTGGTTGAAAAGATTCCTAGAGCGGATTGGCTTCTTGTGGTTATGTATGATCATGTGCGAGGTATACTACTGACTGTGTGAGTTTGAATAATTAATCTCTACACAGCTCAGTTTCCTCATCTATGAAATGAAGATAATAAAAATACATTATAGGGTTGGCATGGGGAATAAATTAAAAATATATCTTAGAACTTTACCTAACATTGGAAGTTTAATATGTTAACTGTTATTAGCATTTATGTAAAATGCTGATCTCCTCTTTGTTATTTTAGTAGTATCAATTTGCCACGCACACATTCTTCCTTCCTTCCTTTCTTCCTTTGAGAAGAATGTATTTATTTAGTACCTAACATATGCCAGATGCTATTTGAGGCTCTGGAGCACAATGGTAAGCAAAAAGAGATAGAGTCCCTGCCTTCATGCATTTTACAGTCTAGTGGGCAGACCAGACAGAAATTCAACAATCATACAAGATTGTATAGATGTCCTATGATATGTTACAAAGGGTTTATGAGCTGGTTGATGGTGCCAAGTGAGTTCAGAACAAGGGAATTTGGCCTAAACAAGGCAGGGGAGGGTCTTCCTCAAGCATCCCTCAGGAGCTGATATGGGTTAAGAGCTAAAGGTGAGAGGAAGACAACTTGGCAAAGTAGAGAGGGAAGAGTGTTCCAGGCAGGGGAATGAGAGTGGAGAGGGTTGGGGGAGGGGGCCATGATGCAACAAAAAGAGGAAAAATGGCAAGAGACAGAATACTCTAGGCCAAATGAACTTGATAATTTTTGGAGCAGTGGGGAGCTAGAGAAAAAACATTTATTTAAGTTTTATGTGTATGTGTGGGGTATTCAGATTTTAGTAGTATTATTTGAATTTTCAAAGGATCACTGGGAATGAATTACTGTGAATTAATGTGAAGAATAGTTTGCAGGGGGCTAAACAAGATGCAACAGACAGGTTACAAGATGTGGTCGTTTATGAGAGATGACATCCATGGACTACACTGCAGATGGTTAAGGTGGAATGATGTGGATGGATGGGAGCAGCACTTAACAAATAAAATTCATGACATTTAGATATGGATAAGTTTGGGGATGGGGCAGGGAAAGCTGAGTCCCATGGATGAGTCCACTAATTCTAATGAGACTGAACATTTTTTCATTTGTTTCTCTCTAGTGACCAAAAGGTAGAGTAGGTACAATACGTGGGGTTTTATAGAGTTGAAGTAATCAGCAGACCTGAAACATCTGAAAAAAGGCTGCTTGGAAGTGCTTGATTAGCCAAAATGAAAGAGAAAGTTGACCTTCAGCCCTTGTTTTAATTTTGTTTCAGTGGCAGAAATCATTTTTGGTTGCTCTCTGACTCAAGTAAACAACATTCCCTATCAACTGATCCCTCTGATGGTTGGTTCCACTTCTATATTTTCACGGGGACATGATTCTTACTGGCAGTAGAAGTTCAGCACCCACACCTGCAGCTGTGAAAATACTTGCTCCTCTCCAGAACTATTAGTACTTCTGGGAAACACATCACAGTGCCAACCACTCAATGGTCCTGAAGTGACCCTGTTATTTTGGGAGGCACTAAAGGAAATGATAAAAAACAAAACAAAACAAAACAAAACCAGGTGGCACTCACTTTGGGCATTGAAAGGTGTAAGTGATAAAATGCTCACTATCCTTAAAGACCAAGGGAGTAAATGTGTGCTGGATGTTCCCCAGACTCTCTGTGTCTGCAAAATACATCTGAGCTCGGTGAAATAACCCAGAACCAAAGTGTTCTCTTTAGTTGAATAATTAGACAGCAGAGGTGGTCAATTTAGAAATACTATCTCCTTTTTCTGTCCTTGTTTTAGAGCTTTTATTACAAGAAAAAATGCAATCTTTAGGCAGACTTGAGAGCATTGGAAAAAGATGGGTGGATTTTGAACTGTTGTGAGAGGCGCCCACGTATTGTTTGTTTTTGTATACCAGAACATCCATGGTGCTTGTTATCTAGTACAATAGATACTCAATGAATGTTGGTTGGATAAAGATTCATCTGTGCTTTCACGGGGTGTTTATATGGTATGGTGAGTTAATAATTTTTTATTTTTTGCCTGACTTGGTAGAGATGGATGCTTCTTATACTCTATATTTATTTTGAACACTATTTAGCTACAAGGATATGCTAAAATGAAATAATAAAGAAATCAGGTTTTCTATGATTTTACATACACAGACAGATGCTCTTGCTAGCAAGGTACCGCTATGGATGCCTTTCCCTGGAACATGCTTTTGCAAACTAAATTGCACTAGAATGAGGCATTGATGTGAGAGGAAGGGAAGGTAAGATAAAACTTGCAGCTTAATGTCTACACAAGATTGCCATTTTAACAATTATTTTCAACTGCTTCTCATGTACCTGTCACAGGCACTAGAGATGATTTACTAATGATTTGTGATTTGAAATGACCCAGAATGTGGTCCAATGGTCCCCTGTCCTTTGAAGCAGTTTGTCTGTTCTCTTGATTGCTGCTCTGTAATTTTCCACCATCAGCATCCTACTCAGGGCCCCAATTCTCTTTTCTGTCCTGTTGGAAGAGTCCCTTTACCTCATTCTCACACTACTTGAGTCTTGACTACTTGTTGCTAGATTATTCTTTTACTGATTCTCAAATTGTGGTTTTCATACCAACATCATTAGCACTACCTGGCAGCTTACTAAAAATGCAAATTTTGGGGCCCCACCCTAGACCAACTCAAGAAGAAATTTGGCCTTGGGGCCAAGCAACTTAATTTTAACAAGCAGGCAATTTCAAATGTAAGAATCATTGCTAAATGTAAATGTCAATTCTGAGCGTATTGCCTCAGTTCAATGCCCTTGTATGTCCTTTTTGCCAGCAAATATGGAAGCATATATTTGTATGTCCCTATATTCAAGGCCTTCTAAAATAGAATACCAGCTTATGATTCCCTGTCCTTGTGGGTATAATCCACACTTCAGTCCAAATGGATTACTTGCCCTTCTCCCTGCCCTTCTACCTTCTCTCTGTTAGTTTTGGGTCCTCTGTAGAAATGCCCCAGATTCCCTCTCATTTGTAGAGACCTTACTTGTGTATTCTCGACAGCCCATTTAAAAATTAATGTTTCTTTAAGTAATTCATAGCTGAGACTTAAAAATCAAATAATACTGAAGTTTATAAAGAAACACAATGAATAGAAAGCATTAACATCATTAAAGTGTCCATAATACCCAAAACAATCTATAGATTCAATGCAGTTCTTATCAGAATACCAACAGTGGTTTTCACAGAACTGGAACAAATAATCCAAAAATTTGTATGCAAACACAAAAGACCCTGAATAGTGACAGCAATCTTGAAAAAGAACAACAGTGTGGGCTGTGTCATACTGCCTGATGTCAAATTATACTATAAGACTATAGTAATCAAAATAGCAAGGTACGGGCATAAAAACAGATACAGACTAATGGAACCAAACTGAGAGCCCAGAAGTAAATCCATGTCACTGTGGTAAATTATTCTATGACAAAGGAGGCAAGAACACATAATGGGGTAAAGACAGTCCATTCAATAAATGGTGTTGGGAAAATTGGATAGGTACATGCAAAGAAACAAAACTAGACCACCTTCTTACACCATACACAAGAATAAACTTGAAATAGATTAAAGAGTTAAATGAAAGATTGAAAACAAAAAACTCCTAGAAGAAAACATAGGCAGTAAAATCCCTGACATTTCTCAGCAATACCTTTTTTTGATATATCTCCTTGGGCAAGGGAAACAAAAGGAAAAATAGAAACAGTCTCATAGATGCAGAAAGCAGACTGATGGATGCCAGAGGGGAAGGGGCTTGGAGACAGGGTGAAAAAGGTGAAGGAATTAAGAGGCACAAACTGGTAGTACAGAACAGTCATGGAGATGTAAAATACAGCATAGGGAATATAATCAATAATATTGTAATAACTATCTACGGTGCCAGGTGGCTATTCAAAATACTGGTGAGAACACTTGGTAAAGTATACGATTATCTAACTGCTATGATGTATGCCTGAAACGAATAGAAAGTAATGTAGAATGCCACCTTTAATTGAAAAAATAAATAAAAGACAAAAAGAAATAAAAAAGGAGCATTGCACTTCACAATCCTAATCCTTCCTATCACCCCAGTTCTGTATCCCAGGGAAAACCATGTTAGCCATTTCTATTTTAGTTCTTCCTGTGTTTGCCTCTATTTATATAACTAACACAAATACTTTTATTTAAAAGTAATTTTAAAATATTACCTACTAATTTCTTGACATGGTAGATAAAATTTACGTAGATAAAATTTGCTAGCCACCCCGTCCCCCTCTTTACTCTTCTCAATATATCCTCTATTAAATCTTGATTTTATGCCAAGTTCACTTTGGCATGAAAAGCGATCTCTTTGGTGGAATGTTTTCAGATGCTGCTCTTACCCTGCTCCATGGAACTTTGCATCTCTGTTAGAGCCTTGCCCCTACCCCTCCTACCCTGCCTCCTTGTATGACAGCAATGTTTGTATGTGTGTAAGGGCCATAGAAATCAAACCTCTTTTTCTGCTTTCTTTGCATCCTCCCAGGATAAAGCACAGGGCCTGGAGTAAGGTACAGATGAGTAGATGTGGCCAGTTTAACCATAAAGTAAAATATATGTCTGATTTTCGACACTTGGTGGTGGGACAGAAGTACTAGAAGTGAGTCTCCCTTTTCCAATGTGGTTTTCTAACATTATTGTGGAGAATATTAAACTGGAGTCAGGAGATGTGAGCCAGACCAGTCTTCTCAGTGACTTCTTCTAAAATCTTCGGTAAAGACCTCAATAGCTTTATTTCCTTTTTCTTCATCTATAAAGTGGCGACAATAATATCTATGGATGTAATTGTAGTGAGTACCAAATACAACAGCACATGTTATTAAATATAAGGTACTATGTTGGTTTGTTATATTTAAAACAAAAAGGCAACCCATTTTATGGTTGCACATGGGGCTATAAAGAACATTAGAAACAACCTTAAATAGGGAAAATTAAGTTTTAGATTATCCAGGGGCTTTTTCTTCCAAGATCAGCCTAAGATTTCTTTTCCCGGGGGAAATTGTACTCTTGTCTGAAATTTGAAGCAAGAAAATTAAAATGTTTAGTACCATTTGTCTATTCTTACTCGTTGACGAGAAATCAGCATTGCTGGCAACCTCTCCTGCTTTTAAGGGATTTCAAGCTTTATCTTGACTTGATGGTTGAAAAAAAAAATCAACCAAAGATACATTTTCAAAGTCCTTGGCCAGCCCTACTCGTTAGAAAAGTGTGAGCTACTGTTCTATGAAAGCTAATTAAATCTTAAATGTATAAGCAACTCTCAATTATCAAGGTTAATGGGACTACATACATACATAATTATATCTTACATTTAATACAGTGCTTTTAACTTCTTCAAAGTACCTTTCACTGTATTGCATATAAAACAGATGGATTTTTAAAAATACACAAATAAAGTGAAAAAGAAATCTTGGAATCAATAATTTCAACTTTGTACCTTTCCAAAGCTATTAGAACTAGTAAGATTGTTTGATAGGACTTCCATCACCCACCTGTCTTCTAGACCCCTCTCAACTAAAGTTGAGAAATGACTGAAAGATCTGGAGAAATCTCCAGAGGAAAGGAAGCCACGGAGAAAAGGAAGCCAAGGACCTGGGCCATTCACAAACCAGATCACTAGCTCCACGATAATTAAGGATAATTGACTATATGTGTGGCTATATCCAGAAAGTCCAGAAAGAGATGAAAAGCCATAGGAAATGATGCATAAGTAGGAGTATTTTCAGGGATTTCTTCCTTGCCATTCACTCAGTAAGCATTACTGATCACTTACTATATGCCAGGTGCTTTCAGAAAGGGGGTGGATACAGCAATGAATAACCCAGGCAAGACTGCTGCTGTTATGGGGAGGACCTCTTGAATGGCGAAGACAAACAATAAACAAGAACATAAATACACAAAGAGGATAACTTCAGTAGCACTCAGCACTGTGAAGTCCATAAACCCAGGGATGCGACTGGGGAGGGTGTGCTGTTTTAGATAGGGCAGCCTCTCACTATATCTGAGCTATAACCTGCAAGAGGAGAGTGCTCTGTGTAAGTCTGCTAACCAGAACTTACCGAGAATGTCAGAAGGAATGAGGTCCAGGCCAGTCCCAGGTCTGTGGTTATTCATTTTGTGTCCTTTTGTGGATATTCCTAAAACCTCCCCCTGATTTATTGTCTCTATAATGGGGTTGCTAATACTGATCACCTTGATGGCGGTTCTCTGAGGAATAATGGGTAAACAATTGTGTGGAGCTATATAAATGCTAAATAATGATCACAGTAATAACCTTTTATTAAAGTCAGTATCATGATAGGCAGCTCACACTCGGACGCCTTGGCAAATGTGGAAATCGATACAGCTGCTCCCTGAGCACCCCAGCACCATCCTTTAAAATAGAAAAAATAAATGAGCCGATGATCATGATATTCAAAGTGGTTAGTGATCAAATAACTGTCTTGAGAGAAAGCTGCCATGTGAAGTGTAAAATGGGAGTCTTGAAACAATGGCACATTACAGCCCAGAGCAGGTAGAGAGCTGGTGAATGCAACTGGATGCTTACTGAGACTCACCCCGCTGGCTGCAGGGTGGTAACTCGAACCTGATCAGGACAGGCGCTGCCACCACCGAAAGCACTGGCAGACGGAAAGTGGGATAAGAAAGAGCCAGATCAGCAGCATCTCTGCCAGCAGCCCCATCTGGCCCTCTTGGCCTTGATACGCTTCCCCTGGGAGGACTGAGAAGCCAGCACCAAGGGGCCCTACCTTGGAAGGGCACCAAGGAAGTGAAAAAGGGGGGAGGAGATGACTGAACACTGCCTTTTTTCTTTTCTAGAATGAAATATTTTAATGCTGGCAAAGCCTTTGATTGTCTTCATACCGGAACTTCCTTACACAATTAGATGGGAATCCATCCCCTTAGCTGCTCCCCAGACCTCTCCCCAAAGTGTAACATTAATGCCACAAAAGCGAATTCTTTTCTGTGGGTCTTACAGTCTCTTTATCTCTTTAACGTAAGTATGCATGTGCCTGTCTCTCACCTCACATTGGCAATCACATTGAGTGACATGAACACACACCAGCACACATAGCACCCCCCCCGCCATATCCTTTGTTAAGCCTTGACTCAGGCCACATAGCAGAGACATTTAAACTACTGATACTTCACTGAAAGTCAGATAGAAATATAAGACAAGGAAAACAAAAACCTTTTTAGGCTGATACTACACACTTTGCAGGATATTGATGGAGCAAGTCACTTTTCTACTGTGAAACAGGTAGCATTGAGGTGACCTGTGAGGTGCTAAGAGCTCCCAGTGCATGCTACACTTTTTGAGGGTTGCTTGGAGACTGTGGAGGTTTAAAAGAAGATGACAAGATAGCCCGGTCTCCTACGCTAGTCTTTATGGTTTCAACTGGGGTGGGAAAGGCTTAAGATCCTAAGAAACACTAATTGATTTTAATCCAATGGAAATGTTTTAAAGTGTCAAATACACTGGGACGTTATATTTAAAGCACTTTGAGTAAACATGCTGCAGGGGAGATAGTACGTGTTCACTAAATTTTCTGCTGGTAGGTAAGGTATTTCCATCTACCAGTGTCTCAGGCTGCTCAAACCTGAACTAATTTATTTAAATATACCATTTCTTCAAGTGCTTTGTTTCCCAAAATAAGTCAGTGGAGGAATCTGGGAAGAACTGTCCTCAGGAGATGTGGTCATCTTCAAGGCCAAATCTGTCTGGACTAGGTTTGTTCATTAGCAAGACTGCCTGAAAGGCTTCCAGATGTTGTGTGGTGTTTTTAATGCCTTATCAATAATAGACTGTCAGTAAGGTGGGAGATAAAAGTCCTAAGGAGGGAGAGTGTCTGCTCGGATTCTGTGCTTTTAAATGAAGCTAACCTGTACTCAACCAAATCTAGTATCAAACCCCAAGAAATGGTTCCAACTAGTGTCTTGGACCCTGTATTTCACTTTGCTCTGGTTTTGGACCCTTTATTTCAATTTTTCTCCCCAAGTCTCAATTTCTGTTTTTACTTACCACTCGACTTTCTTAATTCCCCTTCTCCTCCCAGGTTCTGGCTCTGTCCTCATGCCTTGGGATTTGATGACTAATTTTGGCTTTTCTGCTTTTCACCTTTGGCACTCCTCTGGAAATGGGTAATGTTTATCTTCTGGCTTTTTCTGTTCATGGTTACTCAGAAGTTTTGACCCTACTCAGCCAAGATTTGATCCCAGGACCTTTCCTTAGCTTAGACCTGTCTCAGTGGCATCTGTGTGGGGCGTGACTCCTCCAGATGAGGGCACGGGCAAGAGGGAAGATCAGGCAAGGGAACAGGAAGAATACCTGGCTCAACTGAAAGAGCAGGGCACTGAAGCCTCGCTGGTTGTACATCTCTGCCTCCTTACTCCTCTGCTTTTTCAAATTCCCTCCGGTCTCTACTCTTTCTATTTCAATTTTTATTAAGTCTCCACCTTCTAAGTGGTCACCCTTTCTAAGTATCCCTTTGTAAGACTTAAATGAAAGTGAGAGTAAGTGGTAACCATTAGCCAAAATAAGTTTGGTAGCCAGGAGAAATTGCTGAGTCTCCAGTGTCTTTACAGCACTCATCAAATGCCATGTAACCATAGTAGCTGGCAAAATGCTGTGGTTCTCCAGGTGGTCAGTCGCTAGGTAAGTCAGTGAACATCTGTTGAATGAATGAATGAATGCATATTAGTTGTGTAGCATTGTATCATATTCTTTAAATAATACAAAGTGTAACATTTTGTCCTTGTCTTAAGAAGGATGCCTCAGGCCCATTCATAAAGAGACTGTTTTTAAATGTCACTGAGGGTCAGAGCAGTGTCACTACTTCTAGGGAACGAGTCATTACTAAATGTGCAACCAGCTTCATTTGGGCAAAAGGGAATGTGAACAAAGCACTAGTTATGGCAGAAACAGATACCTATAAGCTAATGAATTATAGAAGTTGAAGATTTCATTATAACCAGTGAATTTTGCATATAACATTTTCATAAATAGCAAACTGCCTAACATGTAGATGAATAGAATGAGCTGAGCATCCATAGAACCACTCATGCCAAGTGATACAACTTGACCCCAGAAGCCTTCACTCTCCTGTCTGACATAATAATCTTTTACTTACTTTTCTTTATAATTTTATCACCCTTATAAACTCCCCTAAAAAGTTCAGTTTTACCCAGTTTTGAGTTCAGAATTGATTAAAAGACAACAATAATTGTATGCAACATTGGATGTAAAAAAGAAAATTTGTTTTTCTTTTTTAATAAGATATTTTGAAGCATACAATTTCTGTTGGTGATCAAGACATTTATGCCTTATTCCACTTATGTTTTCTGGCTTCCAGTCACTCTATTTCTTAATACTTCAAAGATATTCTTCCCAAAGCTTCCTTTGCTTTTATACTAATGCTTTCCTGGACTCAATGGAACTTTGAAGGATACTGAGCCCATCATAATGAAAATGGATGTTGACATTCCATGATTATCACTGTAATTATTCCTAATTTGTACTTTGCTTCAAAAAGTCTCTTTCTTTGCCCTATAAAGTCTGTACTTTCAAAATGGTATCTATAGCTTTAATTATACCTGACAATAAACTTTTCTCACCACAAAATTTGTTTGATCATGGACTATACCCATCATTATCTTCAAATATCCTATTTTTTAAAAGTCCCATTTATATCAGACTCCCAAAGAGTTATAATATTTGTAATGGTGTTTTTCTTAACTGTTTCTGTAATCACTGTTTGTAATTACTGCAAATCAAAGTTGTATGAATGAATGGATACTGATTGAATTATCTACTAAACAGGAATGAAATGGTGCCTTAAACTACTGTGCACTGAACAAACCTACAGAGTTAAAACTGAATGGAACTTGGGCAGCTTGGTCTCTATAGAGAGTCAAATCAGATGCTTGTAGTTAAACAAGGTACTTCAGGTCCAGAATAATCCTGCTAATCATATTTCTTCCAAATTAATTAGCTAATGTAAGTTTCCATAAAGAAGAGGTCTTCTTGTGGGTTCTGGTGAGACAGGATTTGGGAAAGCAGAGAGCAGCGGAAAAGCTCCTGGTGATAAGATCAAATAAAGCAAAGGACAGAAGACAAAAATGAGAAGGTTATATTTGTGAGAAGTGGTCTGGACCCTGAGTGCTGTAATTAACAAGCTTGAAACATTGCCACCCTGCTTTGTGAAACACAATCTTTTTTGTTGGTTATTAGTTTCTTTGATGTAGGTTTCACATTTTTCATGATGTAATAGTGAGATATAGTGTTATTTTTCTATGGATTTGAATACAGTGAGTAGAGTGCTCTAGTTGAATCAATAGCTGTGTGTAAAGGAAACAAGATTGGCAAGGAAAGTTAGGTCAGATTATGAAAATCCTTAAAATGCTTATATTGGACTTTATCCTTCAGATGTCCTTTAGTGTTGTTATAGTTTTTGTTTGTTTGTTTGTTTTTAAAGTGGGAACACTATGAGGAAAGCAGTGTTTTTGGTGGTTTCTAAGGAGGAAACAGACTCCAGGCAGGAAGATTAGGTAGGGTGGTCCAGCAGTAATTCAGGCAGTAAGAAATAAAGCTGGACTAGGCTGGCAATGGTGGCAATGGCTGGAAAGTAAGGGATGGATGCTACATCATATAGGGAGAATTTGGCTTGTTTCTCTTGGTCTTTTCAGCCACTTGGGCTTAGTACTCTTCAGTCTTCCCGATTTATTTCCCTTACATTTATATCTTCCTTCTCTCTTAATTATCTAATTTTTCTTTCCCACTTTCCCCCTATTTTTTGCTTGCATTGAAAAATTCTATTATTACCTTATTGTGTAACATGATGACTGAATCAGTCAGGTAGATGTTAAATGGGAGATATGGATAGAAACTAACCATAAGATTTACTAGCTAATTAAATATGTTGCTGCTTAATTAATTAATTTGTTTTTATCCTTTTTTCCTCTATTAGAAAGAAGGAAAGAAAAGAAATGAAGGAAAAAAGAGAGTAGAATGGAAAAGGGGGAGACTTTTATTTTTTCCACTTATTCAAGAAATGCTGTGTTTCCAGAAAAAAAGACAGAGCCAAAGAATAGGAAAAATACAACAAAATAATTTATGTCATTATAATTTTATCATATATTTCCCCTGTACTCAGTTGGGTAAAGTAGAGATGCCAGGGTGAGAGGCAAAAGACCAAGGTGTGATGGGTAACATCCTTCCCTCCCTTTCTGTCAGAATGTTTCTCGTTATGAAAAGGTGGGGTTGAACTCCTTACCGACTGGCTCATTGACTAGGATGCTGCATAAGCAAATTTCAGGGACTTCTGAGGCTAGGGTGTAAGAATCCTGGGTTTATTTGAACATTTACTCTTGGGATGCTCTCTTTTGGAGCCCAGCTACCACTCTGAAAGAAGCCCAAGTCACATGGAAAGTCCACTTATAGATCCTTTATTTGGCATCCCCAAATAATAACCAGCATCCTCTGCCAGTGATGTTCAGCCCACTTGAGCCAACAGGTGATTGCAGCCCCAGCTGACATCCAACTGCACTTCCTAGAAGACCCTAAGCAATCCCAGTCAATTCACAGACCAAAAAGACACAAGGATACGTTACTATGTTGTTTTAAGCTACTACAGTTTGGTGTGGTTTGTTACATAGTAATAGATAACTTCTTTCATCATGACATCAAACACGAATAATACTTTATCAGATGTTTGAAAAATTCATAATGCCACCCAGAATGCATGTTTTTCCTTTTTATGTATTTTTTCTTTAAAGATCACTTTATTGCTCATGAACCTTGAAATTGGAATCTAAATTGACCTCGGTCATAAATCTGAGGAAATATTGGTATTTAAGCAAATAGTTTAACACTAATGTATTTTTAGTACTGGTTCAGGATAAAGTCATAGTAATGTGATAAGAATAATTTATTATGATCAGATGATGGAGTTTAAATCTTATTTCTGTCCTTTATCATTGTATGACCTAAGGCAAGTTCTTTAATGTTTTTGATTCCTAGTTTCCAAAGCTCTCTTGCAATTGAAATTCCTTAGTAATACGTGGCAAAACACAGATGTTAAATACATTTCCATTTCTTTTCTCCCTACAAAAGTCTGTGCTCATAAGTGCAACCTTTTGAAGTTTTAATATATTATCATACTACTTCCTAAAATGGAAAATTTTATTATTTATCAAATATTTCTCTTGATAAATATTTCAGAAGTTTCCATAGTGTTGCCTTTGCTAGTGTGAGCTACCTTACCTTTCCTGAGGGGGTTGACCTATTCAACACATTTTGGGCACTCACTGTGTTGCGAAGCTCTCACAAAGGCACCTTCGGTGTCAACTTTCTTTGGTTTCAAGGACGTGACCCTGTTTCACATCTTGAATGTGGTTCCCTACCCTAGTGCAGATGTTAATAAGTTAAGTGCATATCAAATAAGAATTTTAATCTTGTTCATCATATGTTTATGTATTTAAATTTAAGAGTCAAATTGATATAATTGGTAACATTACCCATTTGCTTTGATTTGAGATGCCAAGTGATTGAAAAAAATTTTAATTTAGAAGCAAATTACCTTGCTTATTTGAATTTATCATTTTTGCATAACTAGGATGAACTAATTTAATTTGCAGTTATCCTTTTAAATGACTTAAATGATGTCTGCTGAGATACTCAGGGCCACATGATTACTCGTTCTCAATATTACTCTGTCTTTCAGGGTTGGAAGCAGAAGTGCAAGTTGTGAAGCTTGGCGACAGAAGTTGCAAGCTTTATCTTTTCTCCGTTAATATCTTGTTGCTGCTTTGTTCCATTCACCTCCCTCTAAGCTGTTTTATGTTTTCCAGAGGGACCACACATTGCATTCGGCGATGGTCCCCCTTTTCCAACTGTTCTGATTTTATACCATTTTCACTTGATGTTTTGCTCACATCTCGGTTCTGCAAAGGGAAAGCTGGCTATTCATTTGGTGAGTTATGGTGGGAATCTCCAATATGATGCCCTTTGGGAGGACTGAAATTTCTTTAGCAAATATTGCTTTTTGATAATGCATTTAAATGAGTCGTTTCAAAAATTTGGACACCAGACTACTGGCTGGGGTGTCTGGAACCTATAATTTTAAAATAATGTTTCTTAAACTGCAGGTCTTGGCAGGTAGTGGATTATAAAATAACTACTATAAAATAGTGGGGGTCTCGACAAGCACTTAAAAGCAATGAAATAAAATGTAATAGATAATATCAGAGTGCATTATATATAACATGGTAAATACAATTTCATAAAACATTTTTATTAGTTTTGTGCATGTGTGTGTATACTGGTCTGCGATAAAAATTATTTTGTATATTTTTTGTGAGTCGCTATCAAAAGAATTTGAAACCCACTGCCTGGAATTAAAGCTATCTGAGGCAGTTTATCTGATGAAGTATATAGCGGTTTGAAATGAAGTTTTTTAAAATACAAAATACAGCCCTGGCTGGCATAGCTCAGTGGACTGAGCGTGGGCTGTGAACCAAAGTGTCGCAGGTTCGATTCCCAGTCAGGCCACATGCCTGGGTTGCAGGCCACAGCCCCCAGCAACCGCACATTGATGTTTCTCTCTCTCTCTCTCCCTCACTTCCCTCTCTAAAAAATAAATAAATAAAATATTTAAAAAAATACAAAATACATATTTAAAATACATATTAAACTCTAACATATTTAAAATACAAAAGTAAAGATAACCATTAGTACATATTTTAAAGGCATTGGTGGGTTACTTTCGCCTGCAAAGCCTAGCCCTGAAATGCCTGAGGACTTTCCAAAGGGCCAGAACCCAGTTATCCCAACGAATGGTAGGAGCCCAAATGCTATCTGCCTGAGAAGGTCTGAGGTAATAGGTTATTCATCTATCTGTGATATCACTGTTGTCTGCTGTGGTTGTGCTATGGGTGAATATGAAGCACGATCTTGGTCACACTAGTATTTAATTTAAATGGGGAAAGAGAGATGGTCTCCCAAAGGAACTGATTTTGCCCTGATCCTCTCTATGGTTTTAAATTCTTACATTCATAGCCTGTAGAGAAGGAAGAAACTTGGTGTTCATTCTAACTGTCTCATGTTACAAAGCAGCAAATTGAGGCTTGGAGGCCTGAGGCCATTAAGATCTGGCTGTTTGAATTGGGTACTTTCAGAAAGGGTGCAAAAAAGTAGAAGTATCTGAGTGCTACTTAGGGACGGTAACAAACAGCATTGACTGACTGGTTGGTGGTGGGCTGACAGACTGGGTACTGGGGGAGAGGGAAGATTCAAAGATAGAGTTTGAGTCTTTAGTTTTAGGACCCATACATATGGGAGGCATTCATTTTCAAGGAGGGCATAGGAGAAAAAGTGTATGTGCAGAGAAAGATTATGAATTCAGTTTGGGAATGTTGCATTTGGGTGCCTTTGTAAAGTCTCCAAAAGAATGTATTACAATAAATATACGCAGGAGGAAAACCATGTGGCTATTGAGTTATGGAAGTTTAGTAAAGTCATTATTTCCAAGAAAAAGTTATCATTCATAGCCACAGTAAGGCCAAGTAAGACAAAGACAAAAAGATGCCTGTTAGGTTTAGCTATAAGGAAGTTGTTGGTGACTTTCCACTCTGATATGTTGCTTCAGAAATCAGGGAAGGTCCATCCTCACTGGCAGGTAGTTGCAATATGTGTGCTGTTAATTGCAGATGGAGGAGGAGTGTCCCCACCTCAGGCAGGAAAACAAGTGAATTTCAAGGCCTTTTTAGTTTACCAAGCAGTTTTAGAGAACAGTGGGTTTCAAGTAATGAGGACTTACTGTACACTGGGTAACCTTCTGTTATGCCTGGTGAATAGGACTCAGGGGAGGAGTGGGCTTGAAGGGTGCTCTTGAAAGTTCATAGTCAGAAATTTGGGGGTCTGTCTTTACTGACTGCAAAGGAAACTCAAAGAACTGTGTCTGCTTAAAGCAAAATGCCGTCATTCTCCTCCCCCCGACCCTAGTCTGCTGAGAACTCCCCTGAGCTTGTGGTGGCATTCATGGGGCTGATGATGGCTGCTTAGTCTAGGCTAAACAGACCTTAGGGTACAGTTATGACTTTGCCATAAATGTGAAGTGACTGGGAGAGTCCTCATAAAAACAAATAAAATCTCAGATCCTCCACTGTCAATCTCTTTGCAGTTTGCTTTATTCATAACTGTGTCCATGTGTTGCAGGCACAACCCATTTCATAAACACAGCCACCTTATTGCTTACTAATAAACAGACACTTCTCATTTTAAAGCAACTTAGCATATCAAACTTGGCAAGAATTAAATGGCAAAAAGAGGTTTTATTTTATTATATGTTGTTCTTATGTTTGTCTTAAAAGGATTTTTGAGATGGCCTTGACCTGATTTCTGGGTCAAGTGGAAAACCAGTGTCCAAGTGGGAAGCCCAGATGTCCACCATCCATCTCCTCGACCCTGAGGTACCTACCAGTGGAGCAGAGGGGAGGGCATCAGAGTTACTTCTATTACTCAGAAACTTTAAAGGTGTCTTGAAAATCTTTTCAGAGTTTCTTTCTTTCTTTCAGCAAAAATTCTGAATCTTTTCCCTCTTCTGCTGGGGATACAGAGATAAACTGCATGATTTCTGCCTCCAACAGCTAACAATGTAATGGGGAAAGAGTCACCAAAAGAGCTAACTGTAACACAGGCAATAAGGACCACTCAGTTTGGGGACTAAGTGCCAGGTGAGAAGAAGAGTGGGATGTTTAATTATGTTGGTCAGGTGGAGGGTAGGAGGTGGTCCTGACAGTGACAGTATGGGGTGAGATTAGTAAGGAATTAAGACCAGATAAGACTGAACCTTGAAGGATTTTGTTAGACAGTGAAGCTAGTGGGAGGGTGTGTGTGAGCATACTTGTGTGTGTGTGTGTGTGTGTGTGTGTGTGTGTGTGTGTGGGTGGTGGGGACAGGGAAGAAAGTTTCCTAGAGCAATGGAAGAACACAGAAGTCTGCACTTAGTTGGATTTAGAGAGAGACTTGCATTGTTGGAATATGGGAACCAACTGGAGGGGTAAGTTGGGGAAAAGAATTAGTTGAACAAATCTTGCTTCCCTAGTTCATCAGTGAGAAAGAACAAAGATGTGGAAAGTTTAGGTGGCCCACTTAAAGTTCACAAGGATGAGAATGCAGAGAGTAATGGAAAATGATACAAAGGGTGAAAAACAATCCTTTGAGATGCTAAGAAGGAGAAGCTTTCTGTTTTCTTAAGAACGCAGGTGGTTTTGTCAGGATTTTAGACTGCAGATGTCAGAAAGTGTACCACCGAGGACCTGTCAACAAAGGTGGTAAAGATGTGTTACTTTAGTGCTTTGTGCAGACAGGTCAGTGTGGGCGAAGTGGGCCTGCGGCTCATGTCTCCATTGGTGCTTCTCCAGCTTCCATTTCCAGCTATTTCCAGATTTGTTTCGGCGATTAACTTTAATCTTATGCTTATCTATATTCTACATGCTTAAGGCTACTTTCATTGACCTGAGGTTAATTTTTTCTTCTACAAAGATACAATTCCATTTTGCCAACAGACTCAATGGAAAAATTCTACTTTATGACCAGTTTGAAGTAATTTCCTTATTCTATATATTAATTCCAATTATATTTGTCAGCATTTTGAAATGAAACTATATGCTAAATATTCATTATCTGCCAGTCCCAGTGAGCTTTCCACCTGCCTCCATCCTGCTCTGTGCCCAGCACCGACGGCTTCCTGGCCTGTCAATGTCCAAGGCACCAGAAGGTCAGAGAGAAGCTCAGCGCCATCTCTGTCTGGGTTTGAGCAATCGCTACTCCCTTACCCCTTCAAGCCTAGAGGTGCTAAGGGCTCCCTGTTGTTGCTGGCTCTGGTGTTTTGCATCTTTGGTCTGTTGGGTAACCCCTTAGTCCTGCCTACATGTTCATAAACTCCTCACTTGCTCTCTGACCACTGAGATTTTCCTGCAAAAACCCACTGATGCTCATTTAGATATGTTCACCTGAAGGATATTGAAGATACATATATGATGCTTTGCATTTGTATACTAAGTTTATTAAATAAACCAAATTCAGTGGGTACAATGGGAAACAGCTTTTTTCTTTATATTAACATGTAATATAAAACTTAAAAAAATGGTCCCACAATGAACAATGTTCTTTAGGGCTTTTTCTTCCTTACCATCTCTAAGGAGGGATGAACCTTATCTTCAAATCCAGACAAGGGTCCTGCTTGGTCTAAGCCACTGAGGAGAATCCCATTTTCTTGTCATAGAAATTGATATAGATTTAAGCCAATCAGAGCATGGCATTCCTCTAGCTGTAGAGATTTTATCATGGTAGTTCAATTAGAGTGAAGTTTGGGACTTTTGTATGATAGTTCTCAAAACTGGCCTTGGACCACTGGCCAGTTAGCTCAGCTGATGAGCACATGGTACTAAAAACTGGCTTTGGCCTTTGCTTTATTCGTACATGTGAATAGAGAACCACCATGATTGCCGCTGGCAGTCCTTTTAGGAGGCCAGCCCAAGAAAAAAGCTAATATTTGAAGGCAGGTAGAACTGAGACAACAGAAGAAAATTGTAGCCAGAGCCTGGACCAAGCCAGGCCTGAAACAGCCATGAAAATCTTATGTTCTTTTCAGTTATAGAAGCCAGTAAATTCCCTTCATTGTTTAAGCCAGTTGAATAGATTTTCTGATATTTGCCACAAATTTTATCGCTACTAATAATATCTGTCATATTTAAGAAGTTTAAACTGAACTGTGAACAATTCTCATTTGAAAGACAATACTTTTACAGCTTCTGGATAAAAAATACATGTACAATTTCTGTTACATACACATTGTAAAGGATCAAAAGTAAAATACCCAAAGCTGACTGTGACTGCTTTATTCATACAGAAAAGAGAAATGGAATTTCAAGGGAAACAAATTTTAATATTATAGTTTCTTGAAGATAAAGGGGACATTATAGATGAGCCAGGGCTGAAATGGTTTGAGAAAATTGACAGCTATTTTGACATAAACTTTTGCCAAGATAGGCAGAAGAGAAATGAAGAAAAACTGATACTAATTCATGGTTGACCATTTCCCAGTTACTTTCACAGACATTATCACATTGAGTTCTACAACAGTCCTCTGAGATTGCTACTGTCGCTTCCATCCCCCACCTCCACTCCCATACTGCGTTTGTGGAGATAGACTCAGAAAAGACATGTAATTTGTTCAATATCATGTCATTAGTTAGTGTCAGAGGTAGGATTTGAGTCCATATTTTGCTCTTTCTACAGGGGTCTGTAATGCTCAGCAGGGTTGGGGCAACTTAGCTGAAACTATCATACAATGGTTTCAGAATGCATTTAGCAGGTGCTTCGTGTGCTGGAGGTTTGTTATATTGTAGATCCTAAGCTTTAGCTTTTTTGGTATTATTTAATTTTCAAACAAGTCTGGCTCTTTGCCCTGGAAATAGCAAACACAAGGAAAGAATTGGCTTCAGTAGTGTTTGCTTCTATATAACCTAAGCAAACAAAAATGCCTTATTCTGATGCACTGCTTCCTTCTTGTTTTCCTAAAAAGATTCATAAACCCTCTGCCAATATAAGTGTTGGGGGAAATGAGTTTCTGAATTGTTGTTCTAGGAATTGCCTTTTGCAGCTGAAACTTTACCACTCAGTAAAACCCTCCCCTGCCATCTGCTTGGCTCCAAAACTGCTACAAAGGTTGAGAGAAGCTGCTTAAATTATGAAGAACCAAGTATCTATGATAGACATTCCATGCCATGAAAATCTCTCTCTTTTTTTGAGCTTGTTGAACACTGGCTCCAGAGGACCATATTTCTGGGATTGCCAGGGTATTATTGAAAGATATCAGATCTTTAAAGACAGTTCTTTCATCAACAGATGGTTGTTTACATAAGTTCATCTCCTAATCTATGGTTGAAAATTCATCTCATCCTGGGATGAGAAAACAGGGATGTGAGGGAAGGACTAATGTAACTTATTACCCCAAGAGAATTTTTATACCCAATGATTTCCAACAAGTATTTTTAAGGATGTTCTAGTGTCAGGTGCTAAGCAGCTTTGCCAAGGAGTAGGTAACTGGGCGTGCTGGGGATATTTGTATTTCCCACTCACTCATCCCAGCAGGCAAGTCCTGCCTTGACATTTGGTATCACAGGAGAAAGGAGGTTTTGGGAAAGCAAATGTAGCCTGTTCTCTGTATGCTTTCTACCTTCTTTGAATGCTCTTGTTTGATTTTACATATGTAAATCTGGGAAATGACGGGAATATAAATTAGTGTTTTGAAAATGTTCACAGATCCAATACCTTGTTTGAGGAGGCATTGGAAAGGGCTCAGGAAAATATTCTGGCTGGTTTCCTGAATAACCAGTTCAGAGGTGGCAAACACACAGGAGGTTTATTTCCATTCTGACCCCTTCTTACTCTTCTACTGCCAGGCATCACTAATAGATCGCTGCGTTCCTTCAGACAAAACCTCAGAATCTTGCCTAAAATACTCTAAGTAGCCATGATCAATTAGTCAGGTTTGGCACATGAGAAAAAACCTTACTTTTCAAAGCTGGTTTTACATATCTCTAAATGCGAGACTCTCATTCTACTTTACATTTCTTCTTTACCTCTTCATGAAGTAATAGATCCAGGCCTTGAAGATAGGAATCGGGGAGGCCTCACACCAAGACATTCTCAGCAGAGTGCAGAGCACAGAGGTGTGAGGTGACCAGGTGGGTTAAAGCAGAGTGTGCATTGGACAGTCACATGAAATGAACTTGAAATAAGAGGGAGGAGTCAGATTAAGGTGGATATTGCATCCAAGCCAGAATATTTGAATGTGCTTTCAAAAGTCAGTGTTTCCAAAGGCTGGTAAAGGTATTAGGGTTCTTTAAAGAAACAGAACCAATAGGATAGGATATGTACACACATACATAGAGCCAGAGAGAGCCAGAGAAAGCCACAAACACACACACACACACACACAGAGGAGTGGGAGTGGGGATTTATTCATAGGACTCTGGCATTTCTGTAGCTCAGTGTTACAAGCATGGGAAAGGAATTCAAATAAGTGTTGTAAGTACCTTATGTTAGCCTAGCTCAAAGTTTCTTTTGTTTTAATGGTTTAGTGTGATTCTAGTAATAAAGGTTTCAATGGGGTGGGTAGACAAATGCCCATGCAATGTTTAGCCTGTTAAAATGGCCATTTGCAAAACTTAAGCAGAGTATATTCTTACCAAGAACTTTGAATAAGGGCAGGTTGACATGGAAGAAAGCATAATAGGAGGGTTAGAGTGAGACTGGGAATGTCCTTTCTTTCTCCAAATTAAGTCCCACGATTATAGTGGACATTTGTTAAAGCCCTCTCTAATGTGGGCAGGGAAAGATCTCCCCAAAGTGTGTGTGTGCTTCCAGAATGCTAACTCACCCCAGACTTCACAGTGGGGCGTGTGCATTAGACCACAGTTTCTCAAGCTCTCTGTGGTGATGAACCAGTTTGCTTCCTTTTGCACATCCCCAGCCACTGTGGACTGATAGCGTGTTAATTACAATAAAAATAAATCACTGAATAAATGACACATGAAACAAAAACACACAAAATACATGTCTCCATTTTTTATTATTAGATTTAATTACTCTGTCAAATGGCAGTAAATGTTTCTTTATAACCATTCTTAATCTCTATACTTAAACTCTTGCAGATGGTAAGATAAGTATGAAAATAGACTTTGGTCGACAAAACACACCTTGAGTAGCACTGACATAGACTTCACTAAGAATATTCTCTGGTTACCAGGAATTGTTTCAGGAGTGTCCTTATGACTCAGCTGGTTCTATTCAGTGGAATACTGGGACTCTAGTTGAGAACACTAGGACAACAGTTCTGTTTTTCCTGCCAGGATGCCATCTTGGGACCACAAGACAAGTGGACTGGGAAAGCATCAACACTCAGAAAGCAGAACCAAGGGCTGGTAAGCCAGAAGCTCAATCTACTCCTGCACTGTGGAGAAATATAAGCCAATGAATTAAACTTTTGCTGAAGGCAGAAGTCATCTGGTTTTCTATCATCTGTAAGAGAAAGTGTCCCATGTGACACAGTGATTAATTTGCACATTTCTCCAGGATATTGCAACCATCTTCTCTTTTGCCCGTCACCTTACAAACTAGAAATCTGGGTATGCCTTTCTTCTGCTTATGAAAACCTTAGCTTCTCACTGCCCTCAGTACAAAGTTCAAGTTCAGCTTCTTAAATTGTTATTTAATGTCTTCCACAATTGAGTCCCCTTCTATTTTTTAGCCTTTTTTTTTTTTTTTTGCTGCTTTTGTCCTTAAGCACTTACCTTATGCTTTATTGTGATGAGACACGTACTATTACATATGTTATAGGTTCACTCATCTTCCCTCTGGCTGCACGGAACTTCCTCTACCCACACCCTTTCAGACTTTCTAAGAATAGGATCTTGAGAACATAAGGTGTTCATTATTTTTAAATGTTAAGCCTCACACATCAACATCATTCCTGCTGATTCAAGGGCTGTTTTTGAGTGTCAGCAGATATTTGATAAAGACTGCATTTAAACACGAAAAGTCTCATTTCATAGGGAATCTAATAGGGTTATATTATGAAAATCTCAGAAAGCAAAAAGCCTTGAGAAGTACAACTTTAAATTATTAGAAAAATGAATAAGCAAGAAATGAAAGCATAGGTCTGCATCAAAACATGTACACAGGTGTTCATCGTAGCTTTATTGATAATAGCCAAAAAATAGATATACCCAAATGTTCATCAAATGATTCATGTCTAAACAAAATATGGTCTCTCCATACAATGGGATATTATTTGTCATAAAAAAATGAAGTAGTGATCTATGCTACAACAGAAACAAATCTTGAAAACATGCTAAATGAAAGAAGCTAGATACAAAAGCCTACATATTATATGATTCCATTTGTAGGAAATGTTCTGAATTGGCAAATCTACAAAGAAAATAGATTAGTGATATCTTAAGGCTTGGGGGGGCATAAGAAGATGGAAAGGTGAAGGCTAAAGGGAACATAATTTCTTTTTGAGTTTTGAAAAGTTTTTAAAATTGATTGTGGTGATGCATGCACAACATTCTGAATATACTAGAAGCCATTGAATTTTAATGGGTGAATTGTATGGTATGTGAATTGTGTCTCAAGAAAATGCTTTTTAAAAGAAAGTTTATAAGACCTTTATTCACAGTTGCCAAAATTGGAAGCAACCACAATGTCCAAGGTGAATAAATGAAGCAACTGTGGCACTTTCAAATAATAGAATATATTCAACACTAAAATGAAATGAGTTATTAAGCCATGAAAGGACATGGGGAAACCTTAAATGCATATTACTAAGTGAAAGAGGCCAATTTGAAAAGGCTACACACCGTATGCGTCCATACAGTGATAGATGATATTCTGGAAAAGCAGAACTCTCATGACAGTAAAAAAAAAATCAGTGATTTTCTGGGTTTATGGGAGAGAATGAGATAAACAGGCATAAAAAAGAATTTTTAGGGCAGTGAACCTACTGTTTGATATTATAATGGTGGACACATGTCATTATACATTTGTCCTAAACCCATAGCATATACTACAGCAAGAGTGAACCCTCATGTAAACTCTGGACTTTGGGTGACAGTGATGTGTCCATGTGGGTTATCCATTCCAAAAATGCCCACTTGGTGTTGGATGCTGATAGTGGGGAAGCTTGAGCCTGTATGTGGTAGGGGCATACAGGGCTATGCACTGCCTGTTAAATTTTGCTATGAAGCTAAAGTGCTCTAAACCAGAAAGTCTAAACAAACAAACAAACAAACAAACAAACAAAGTAACTTGAGGTGTAATAGGAGGAAGGAGAAGGTAGAGGGGAACACACTCTCATAAGGCCTATCTCAGTTGGCAGAAACTCTGAAGTTTTCCCTGACTTCTCTATCCACTGTGTCCTGGCTAAAGAATTGATTGCTCTTTTTTTAATGTTTGCATTGTGTTCTTATTCCTACTTATTTAATAATTCCTTTCACTTTATTTTAGTTGTATGCAGATCACTTAGGGGAAGAATATATTTACAAGGTCCACAAGACCAATCAGGTGAGGCTGTTCAAGACAAGATCTACCCTAAGGCTTTGACGCTGGGAGGTCCCATCCTACCACCATGGGACTAAGAAGATCAATAGCTTAGCACAATGTACCCTATCTCAGCCTTTGGTTGTGTGGTAGGCTGAATGTTTGTGTTCTGCCCAAACTTCATAGTTGAAACTCTAACCCCAATGTGATAGTATTAAGATATGGGGGCTTTGGGAAGTGTTTAGGTCATGAGGATGAAGCCCTCATTAATGGGATTAGTGCCCTTAGAAAAGAGACCCCAGGAAGGCTTTTATCCCCCCACATGAGATAGTAGAAAGAAGACAGCTGTCTATGAATGGGGAAGTGGGTGTCACCAGACACTTCTGTTGGTACCTTGATCTTGTACTTCCAAGCCTCTAGAGCCATGTTAAATAACTGTTTAAGCAACAAGTCTATTGCATTTTAATTATAGCAGCTAGAAATGACTAAGACAGGGATTTTTATAGCTGTTAGGAGATTGATGTAGATGGCAGAATGTCTGTATTTTAGAGAATAAAAAGAAATAGGGTCAAAACAAAAATAATGAAATATTAAAATAAAAATGAAAACAGAAAACCTTTTATTTTGAAAATACTGGATTTGTGATGTGTGTGTCCGTGTGTGTAGCACGTCCTGAAAGTGTTTATGTGTTAAGCTTCACTAACTTCAGGGAAATAATTGCTACAGATTTACCCCCAAGGTCATTTGAAGGTTTAATCATTTAAATTTATTATATACTTGTATATGTTGTTGGTGGGAATTATGTCCTTCCATGGGATCAAAAGAAAAGCATTTCAAGGACCCATGCATGAGAGATTGTGGTGTGGCATGGTTTATTTGTGTGGTAGAAGCTGCCTCACACACGGGTTTGCAGTGTCCCATCTCACCATGGAAAAAGTCCAACTGAGTCCTCAGCAAGGCCAAGATAAAAGCTGGTGTCCAGAGTTCCTGCTCCATATTTTAGTCCAGTCCAGCATCTAGCTAGCTTAGCATGCGTTTCCAAAGGCAGTCCATTTCAGGCTCCCTCCGTTAGCCTGCATGTGAACCCATGTGGCCATGGAGAAAGGTCACAATATGTGGGTCGAGAGCAGGTCATCCAGACAAGAGACAGCTTCTTTGTTCCCTTGGGGTTGTGTTAGCTTGGGTGTGGGACAGACCAGGTGATTTCTCAAAACAATCAATCAGTTTCTCAAACTATCATGTACTTTGGGTGAGTCCAACTCCCAACTAACCCCTTCTTTCCCCAGGCTGGACTGACAGGCCTCTCTGGCTTAGTACCTCCACCTGCACCATTTGGACTTCTATTGTACATATGCTTGCCTTCCTCTGCTCCCACTTGGTCCACTTGGTACTGGAGTGGAGAAAGGGAGGAGTGTTAATCCTCTTGGACAAATGCTGTAGATCCCTGGAGTGTGAAGCTGCAGCTTCCTGGCTATACAAGCAAACAGACTTATGCTTCCCAGTTTATTAAACTCAATGTCTAGTTCCCTTTGCTCCCCTCTTCTAGATAAACACTGAAGGTAACAATTTTGGTTTTGTGAATAGTGAGTAATAAATTATCATTTTAATTAGTCCCTCTGATTGAAGACAGTAAAGGCTGACCAAATCAATTAAAATTTGCTATTTAGCACTCAGGAAACTGAGAATAAAAGAACATTAGGTTCTATGTCTGTGTTCATGTAAGAAAAACCTTCTGTAGGAATGATGGATTTAAGGACATATATGATCGTCAGTGTAAATGTCTAGGCACAAGCAAAAATTCCAGGCAGTATTTCAGACTTTGTGAGCCCCAAATCAAGGTTTTCAAACAATAAAGGGAGACTCAGGTAATATCTGGGTTATAGGTGGAACAAGGGGAACATTCATTAAGGTATATATATATGACATAAGGTGGGTTAGAAAATAGGATGGCAGAGTAAGACACAGGGACCTGGAGGAAAAACAGATGTGTGGAGAAAAGCTGCTGGGCTAGTGTTGGGAGAGGAGCTGTGACACCCTCTTGAAAGTGTGCCCTGCCTCACCCTCAGAAACCCTTTGTGACTCCTCAATGTTCAGTGATGCCAGGCCTGGCAATAAAGTCAGGAGTCTGCCCTCTCAGAGCTCAGTTGCCTCAGGCAGCTTTGCCATTCAGAAAATGACATTCAGCCAGTTTCTGAATAGCCTCTCAGAGCTTTATCTGAGCTTCTCAGAATCTTTAGATTGTAACCACACCCTAATTTACATCTCTGTGCTGTGGTTTCTCCTCCTCTTCTTTTATTTCCTGGTGAAAATATCAACCTTCTGGGAAAATGAACCCACACAAAAGGTAAAAAACCCTGGGAGAGCCCCCAAAGAGATTCTTTATTGTTGTTTCTATTTCTAGTCCCGCATTTATACATGGGTTTAGTTGGGTCAGAGAGATACTTAAGATGGTATGTCTGAGGATCACTCTTCTAAGGGGAGAGACCAGGCAGGGCTAGGGGTTCAGGGAGGACTCAGGTTACTATCTGAGGCTCACACACCATCTGGGTGTGGTGGAACATTTCTGAATAAAACCCCAAACAGTGATTTCATCTCTGTTTGAACTCTAGGTTTCAACTATAGGTTGAGTTATTTTGAGTCTGGGATCTCTGTAGAAGATCCGAGTTCTCTAATACTTCACCATTTGCCATATTCCCATGTCAAGCCTCACTAGACAGGCCTTCCCTTGTACTGGGCTGATCAGGAGAGCTGTGCTGAGCTTCTGAGAGCTTCTGAGCAGAGACTGGAGCCTGAGCTCTGTTCCGGGTTACAGGGACCTGTCTGAGGGACATATGTGTGACTGTCGGCCTCAGATTCTATGCCTTCCTTGAACAGAGGACTTCTGTCTGAGAATACCACGTGTGAATCTCATAGACACAATATTACTTTGACGTTTTCAAAGAAGAAAAAATTGGAAATATCTTTGAACAATAGAAATTGATAAAAGGAAAGAATATGAAGTTTTAGTAATTAAAATTGAGTCATATTATTCTTAGATTATGAATGTCTGAATTTCCTAAGGAGAGAAATGACTCTTTTTTTTCCAGTGTCAGGGCAGACCCAAGAGAACCAGGAAAAGTAGGAAACTGAAAGGTAAGTTTCTGCCTATTCTACTTGAGCTCCCCAAGGGTGACCCTGTTCCTCCTTTCCATGAAATCCCAGGTCCATGATCTCTGAGGCTGTCAGTTGCAATACAATTCATCTCAGGAAACAGAGCCCACAGATGAGAGGCTCGTGAGAAGACAGTCAGAACCTGAGACTCTCCTCAGATTCCCTGCTCTGCCATCTCTGGGTATGAAGTAGTGATGGACCTGTGCAGTGGGTGTTGCCCAGTAGATGTCAAGACTCAGAACTTGTATCTCCTGACTTTGAGAAAGTTCTCTGACTTCAGGATGATCAGATTCCTCTTTGGTGTAACTACTGACCTCTCTGCTTCACAGAGTGGTTTTCAGCATCAAATGAGATAATGTTAGTGAAAATGGTTTATAAATGAAGCTACATACACAAGGGAACAATTTTAATATTATCACTGACCATTTGACACCATCTACTGAAGTGTTGGGACTTTCCAAGTTTAATATCTTAATGGTCTCCCATAAAGAGACTCCTCTATAATACCTGTGCTTCTACCTTCATCCCATAAAACCCACTGTCCTGGCTTTCCAGATTGCAGATACTACCAGAGGGAACAAGAGGAGAAAAAGGTGCTGATTTCTATCCTTAAAAGGTAACTTGTCTTTTCCTCTTTCTTCTGATACTCTTTAGCATGTTCTATGCAATTTCAGGGATTCAGTGCAGCCTTCCATAGCCATGGGAGTGGGTTGCCATAGGAATGGGGGTGTGAATGAAGGCCTTGGGGTGAGTGGTATTGAGTGCATTGTGAAGTCATGGATGTGGGGTAATGTGAAGGGGCAGCAGGCTTCAGGTGGCCCCACCCCCATAGGCAAGTAGGTCCTCCTTTCCTTGTTCTGGTCCTGGCTGCAGCTTTGTGCCTCCTGTCTCCTGCAGCCCCCTTGGCCGGCATCATGATTCCACTCACTTCCGTCAACTGTTATGTCCAGACCCTTCTTGTGAGGTGTGCAATAACGCAACCACTGAGATGGATCAGCTGCTGTTCTCACTGGCCCAGGAAGATTCTAATCCCTCTGGGTCCCCTCTGCCTTCTTCTGCTCCTGCGACTAAGCCATTGTTCACTGAGTTCCCTGCCTTCTCAGCAATCCCTCCAAGAGGCCTAATACCACTTCCTTTGCCTGAGCCTTTCCCACCACGCCCCTCCATTCTTTGCCTTAATCCAAGAACTCCCTTCAGTAGTTTTCCATCACCATCACCACCGTTTCACTCTCTGTCACCAAAGCGTTTTCCTCCTTTGCAATCCAAATTCCCAGTGGACCGTTCTCCACCCCAACGCCTTGACTTTCCCTCTCGGCCACCGCATGACAGTCATAGTGCAGATGCTGCTGTCCAAGCAGAAGACCCTCTGACCCTGAATACCATCTTTCTTGACTCTTCTATGACCCAAGATACCAACCCCTTGTCTCAATCCCTGACCCAATCTCAGCCTCTATCTCTCACTCAGATCCAAACCCAGGCTCACCTTCAGTCCCCACGCCCAATCCTATCATCCAGTTCCGTACACCAGATTAAGAGCTGTGGAGTATATTTCCATAGACTTCAGGATGAATCGGACTGTCTCAACTCATCTCAAATTCAACACCTCGAATGGAATGTGTTGCGGAAGCATCAGGAAAGTCTGTGGGGTTTACCTGCTGTGGTCCAAAAATCTCAGAAGAATTTTGTTCTTTAACTGCCAACAATCCTTACTGCCAGTCATCTTGAGCCCATGTTTACTTTCCATCTTTCCTGTAAACTTTCCCCTCAGCAATAAACTTTAGAAGAAACTAGAACACCTTAAAGAGAGGCTCATCCAACACCAGTGCGGCCTGCCCCACAGGATCCATGAGTCTTTGTCATTGATGAGTCCTCTAGCCATTTCTCTGGTATATCTGAGTAATAGAGAAATTAGGGCCTCTCCTGCATCTCTTTGTATAAAGGACAGAGTAGCGAAAATCTAAATAATGGATTGAGCCAACCAGGAAGCTTCTCTAGGAGGAGCTCAGAAATGCTTCAGCTAGAGGAGGAGGAGGGGAAGGATGAGAAACAGCCCAGAGAATGATCCAAAAGATTATCTGTTGAATGACTCAGGGAGTGCTTCAGAAAAGGATGTGGTGCATGACTCTGAGAAAGACCTAGGCAGTTACATGAGTCAGGAGAAAATTCAATGATGTTAGGGCAGAGTATAAGTCAGACATGAATGGAAAGTGTCCTGAAAATGCATTTGAAGAAGAAGTTTGAGGGAATCAATGAGAGTCAGCTCCCTGGGACTGTGCATAGTTAGTAACATGCTATCAGGCAGGCACTTTTTGTGAAATCCCCCACTGAAATAAAACAGAGAAGTTAGCCACCATCAGTGGGTGGGAGCAACTGCCCTAATACTTCCCAGGAGCTTGCCTTCCTTGAATCCAGTGCACAGCAGATGCTGGAAGCCCGTATTACCTGTGAGGATGATGTGTGACTTCTCGCCATGTTCCTTCAATCCATAGAGATCTTTAATTTGAAAGATACTTCATCTCACTTTTCAACCTACATGTTTTCTGAGATGGATTCCAAATCTGGTGGTTTCATGCTCCTTAGAGGAAGCTCTAAAATCCTTAAAAAAGACAAAGAGGGTATAGCAATTTCAGCCGCCATCATGAATTATCCTCTCCCTGCCACATCTCTTGTGGGCAGGGAAGAACAAAGGACCCTAAGACCATCACCCACTAATATCCACCACAGGCTTGCAGAGAAGGTTTAGAGAATTGGGGATGCTACACAGATGGTTCTGCCTGTCACAAACAGCATCATTGGCAAAGCAAGTCAGAGACATTTTCCAATAGCCAACATTTGCCCCCATGCAAGGCTAGCCAGGACTGAACATTAGCCAACAGATCAATGTGTGAATTCCAAGAATATACTAAAAATGGGAAAAGGTAGAAAAAATGGATAAGAAATCAGAACCTGTTCTAAGCCCAGTGTGTTCAGGACTGAGAGCTTGATGCTCTTCAATCCAAAACTAGTGAATGAGAGTGAAGTAGAAAGTACTCTAACCACTGAAAGTCCCCAGAAAAGATATCAGTTGTCCAAGATCCTAAATTATGAGGCCTTAGAGAAGAACTTAATTGCTGAGTCAGACTTTAAATAAGAGAACAGGAAGCATAGCCAGGTCCAAGGCCAACCCACTGACATGTCACATGACTCAGATAGCTTGATTATCAAAGCTTCATGCTCAGGGTGTCTCCAGTGTGGACATGGGAGCTTCCCAGGTGCTGCATGTCCATCTGGAGGACAGAGGGGTCAGTATGGAGCAGTGGCAGGAGCCTTGGCTCCCTAAGCATGTCTTAAGCTTGTGCCAGGGTAACAAGTTCCCAGCACTGCAAGAATAGTGAGCCCCACAGGCTCCAAATCAGAAGAGCTTGGTGGAGGGGACAGGGTTGGAAACATCCCAAACTAGAAGGGTTTTCCTACTCTGGATGAGGATACACTTGGGAGCAAATCTCCCCAAACTTAGTCATAGGAGGGACAGTTTTCTTCTAAAATCCTTTTCACAAATAAAATTAGGTGCTTTTTTCAATAAATTTGTCCTGGTATAAAATGCAAAAAGCAAGAAAACTCCTAGGAAAAGGGCAGCCCCATTTCATCCATACAGAGCAGAAGCCCAGTTAAAAGTAGAGCTGCCTTTGTTGGGACAATGGAAGCTCAGAAACTCATGACAGACATTGGGAAGTTTCTAGAGGAGAAACTGGGATTTCACCAGGCAATAGACACCATCTGCTCTCCAGACACCTACCCTCCTGCCCCCTGGGCAGTGAAGTTTGGGAAAGCTCAGCAGAAGGCAGCAGTGTGGGCCTAGGTGGAGTCTGTCCAGGGGCATCCTTTCAACTCCAGGGTTCCCTCCAATACAGTGACAAATACAAGGTTCTGCTGCCCAGCAGCTGTCTTTGTTGGACAGAGTTCTGCAAACAGCTGAGAAGTCAGAGACAAGGACAGACACCCTCAGAAATTTGTGGCCTCAAAGCACCAGCTATTATGTCAGAAGCACACCCTATCTGTGCCCCACAGGGAGACTGTGCCCCATCCAAGCCCCATCTGCAAGCCTTAACTTGCCCAGGGGCCTCCTGATGCCCTCAGCACTGCTGAAGGTCCTGTATTCAGAGATCAGTCTCCATTCAGACAGAAAATGTTACTCCAGAATTTTCTGGGGGAAAAAATTTCCCACACCAAAATAATTCCTTCCCTGTAGACAATATTGATTCACCTTAATAAATGTTTCTCTAGTAACAGTGATGCCTTTTCTGTGTACTGTGTTGCGGGCATGGGTTCAGGGTACCTCATGACTTGTGCTTAAAGGAAAAAAGTTAGTATAGCACTGATTATTTTCTTTCACTTCCAAAAGTGACCAGTCCCCCTGGAGTTCTTGTTGAAAAATAGATATCATGCTTCCCTCCCCAAAAGCTCATTTCCTCCCTGAAGAAGTTGGAGGACATGGGTTGTCACTTACCTCTTAGGTTAGCATTAATAAACATGTATAGCAGTCCACACCTTTCCCCTGAGACAATGCTTTCCACTTGTGCAGACTGGGACACAAAAACGGGGTGACTGTCTTAGAGAGCACTTGAGGTAGCTTTTGCAGTAAAACTTGCAAATACTGGGTACAAATGAAAAAAAACAACAACAGACGTCCACCACAGCCAACTCTCACTACCACACTTGTATTTTCTTGTCCAGAGTTATGTCATTGACCCTACAATGTCTGAAGATTGGGGTCACAAAAATGCAGAGTTTGTGGAAGCCTTGGGAAAGACAATAGGTGGGAAGAGACCCAGGGCAGGGAACTTGAGGAGGTGAGCAGGCAGTGGAGGGCTATAACATCCATGTAGATTGAGCTTCCCATAACCCAGCCTCCCAGTTTCCACATCATCTCATATTGGGTTCTTGACGTCCACTCCAGTGCAGTTACTGCCCCACTGTAGAGCTTATTGCCAAGAACACCTCTGCCATCTGGAACAGTATGGTCTGACCTTCTACTCTTTGACCTTAAACATCTATCCTTACAGTTTATATGCCCCTAGTGAATTTTCCAACCCCACATCATTTTACCACTCACTCCTTGTCAATCCACCAACCTCTTTCTTCCTCCTTCACCAAAATAGGCTAGGTGGTCTTATTGGGCAAACAACACTTAAAAAGCTGCAATACAAATCAGTCCCTTCAAATTCCCTTTTATCTTGTCTGTCTAGCAAAAATTCAACCCTTTGTTTTTCCAGAAGTGCTTTGCTATTAGTAATTTATCACTACTGGATTACCTCTCACAATGAGTCAACTGGTGCCCCAGAACTGCCTGGAAATCATTCATTCATTCCACAATTATCCCATGCTTACTAAAGTGGACAAAACAAATGGAGCTTAGGTCCCTGTTTCTTTAGTCCATTCTCTCTCCAAAGTTACTCAAATCTATTTCAAATTTCACTTGCCACAAACTGAGTCCATCTTCACTTACTCAAATGATGTGCTAGACCACTGTTCTCAGAGGACCTAGAAGCCTTGAGATGAGAACTTTTCAACAAAACACTCCAACAAAACACTGTCACATTCTTTCTTTCCCCTTTCCTTCATGTTATATGGAAAGTAGTTTCCTTCCCAACCTCAAAGGAATGTCACTTCCTGAAATCACCTTATTGAGGGATAGCTAAATTCTAGACTTGATGGACTGATACATCCCTGCCAAGCATCCTCCCCCACCTTTTTATGAGGTGAGGTGCCTAATATATTTTATTTTTTTTTAAATTTGTTATTACAAATATACATAAACATACACCAGCCCAGATAGAATAATATATGTCCCCAGTTACCCTCACCCAACTTTCACAGTCATTATTTGGCATATGTATGACAATCCGTTTTTTACATTATGATTAAAGTGAAAAAGGCCCATTGAAATGTCTTGCCATCCATCTCACAGACATATGCTATGTGCCCAGGTCAAAGCTCTCACGTTTCTTTGATATTTATCACGTGTGGAACACGTAAACAGCTTTGGTGATGAAAAAGCATTGAGCTTTAAAGGCTTTGGCAACCAGTTCTGCTCTGCCTTTTAGTCAACCCTGAGGAGTCCTTTGAGTGAATTCTTCTCTCAACTCCATTCAAGAAGTAATCTTACAGAGAAAATCCAGTGCACAATATTGCACAGTAACTATAATCACACAGTAACTATACTAATATGCTAACTGCAGAGAAGTAGAAAAGTATGTAATAGGCTTTGCTATATGTGGTTTTAAATATTTAGAAAATGTTTTTCCTGTCACACATGAAGAGGTGTATAGGAGACCATTCTGTGTGGTGTGTGCACAGCTCCCCCACACAGAAAGGCCAGTGGAAAGCAAGGTCCGATGCACAGGACCCACGCCCAAAGATAGGTTCTTCCTCGGGGAATCAGGCCTGCATTATACCTACACTGCTATGAGACTTCCTTTTGCAAAAACTCCCTTACCATGAATTGAGGCAGCAGGTGCTTACTGTAACTTCCTAAAGTCTGTGCTAAACCTCTCTGGTATGGAGTGTAACCGGTTCAACCACTTTTGCCCTTGGTCTGCAACATCCTTCTCTTTGACGTAATTAGCATCATTCTTTCCTTTGTTTTCTATAAAAGGTAACCACCTAAAGCAAAGCTATGCATAGTAAATGAGGACTGTCCTCAATGTAATGTGCCCAGGAAAGCAATAAAAGTTTGTCAAGGCAAGGGTCAGCACGCTCTCCTCTTGAGAGAGTGGCCATGCCATCCCTTTTCTTCCACCGGACTCGGTAGTCTATGTGAATTTGTCTCATCTTATCCATAACACCGTGGACCCCATGAGCCAGGATCCGCATCAGATGACAAACTCAGTAAATGATATATTTATTGATCTTTTTATTCCCCAAATGCCATTAAAAGTAAAAGATTACCATTGATGAAAAGATGCCCATCATCATTAGCCATCAGAAAAATGCAGTTAAAAACACTATGAGATAGCACTACACACACATAAAAGTATCTAGAATCAAGAAGTCAGATGAGTGCCATGGAGAATGTGAAGAATATGGAACCCTCATACACTACTGTTGAGAATGAAAAATAGTGCAGCCAGTTTGGAAAACAGTCTGGTACTTCCTCAAAGTGTTAAACATAGAGTTACCATATGACCCAGCAGTGCCACCTGTAAGTATATACTCAAGAGATAAGAAAACATGTTCACAGAAAAACTTATAAATATTTCGGATTTTATTTATTGAGATACTATGTCTGAGTCTAGTTAAAGCTTTATCTTGTTTCATTTGTATTGTTTTCTTAGGTTCTATTTTATTTCCTCTCTGATCTTTATTGTTTCCTTCCTTCTGTTCTTTTTCTAGTTCCTTTAGGTGTTAAGGTTAGATTGACTATCTGAAATTTTTCTTGTTTCTTAAGGTAGGCCTGTATTGCAATGAATTTCCCTCTTAAGATTGCTTTCACCGTGACCCATAGATTTGGAATCAATTGTGTTTTCATTTTCATTTGTCTCAAGGTCTCTTTAGATTTCTTCCTTGATCTCATTGTTAACCCTTTCTTTCTTTTAGTGTGTTACTTAGCCTCCGTGTGTGCTTTCTTTTATTTTCCTTGTAATTTCTAGTTTCATACCATTGTGGTCAGAGAAGATTGGTATGATATCAACTTCTTAAATTTGAGACTTGTTTTGTGGTCTACCCTAGAAAATGTTCTATGTGTACTTGCAAAGAATGTATTTTGTACTGCTTTGGGGTGGAATGCTCTAAAAATATCAATTAAATTCATCTAATGGGTCAGTTAAGGTTGCTGTTTCCTTGTTGATTTTCTGTCTGGAAGATCTATCCATTGATGTCAATGAGGTATGAAAGGTCCCTACTATGACTGCTTTACTCTTGACCTCTCCCTTTATGTCTGTCAATATTGTTTCATATCTTTAGGTGCTCCTACATTGGGTGCTTACATGTTAAATAAGGCTTAAATCCTCTATTTGGACCGATACCTTTATAATTATGAAATGTCCTTCTTTGTCTCTTATAATAGCCTTTCTTTTAAAGTCTCTTTTGTCTGACATAAATATTGCTATCTTCTTTTTTGTTTCCATTTGTGTGAAATATCTTTTTCCATCCCCTTTCTTAAAGTCTGTGTGTGTCATTTGATTTGAAGTGGATCTCTTGCAGGCAGTATATGTATGGATCTTATTTTCTTACCATTTTCTTAAGATGATTATGGAAAGGTCTGTAGTTATTGCCATTTTATTATTTATATTTATGTTTTCCCCCTTGTTGTTCTTAAAGATGTCCCTTAAACATTTTTTGTAATATTGGTATGAAGGTGATCAACTCCTTTAGGTTTTACTTGTCTAGGAAGCTCTTTATCCCTCTTTTGATTTGTAATGGTATTCTTACTGAAAAAAATTAGTCTAGGTTGTAGGTCATTGCTTTTTATAACTGAATATTTCATGCCAGTCCCTTCTGATGCAAGAGTCCAGATGGGTAGTAGACTTCTGAGGGGGTCACTTTACAAATTAGATAAATGTCTAACCATTATACTGTATACTTGAAACTATTATAAAATAATGTTGAATGTCAATTATAATTGAAAAATAAACAAATGTTCATAGCAGTATTGCTCATAGTAGTCAAAAAATGGAAAAAACCCAAATATCCAGAAACAGATCAATGGGTAAATAAAACATGATATAACCATACAGTATAATATTATTGGCAATAAAAAATACAAATACATGCTATAACATGGATGATCCTTGAAAACATTATGCTAGGTGAATGATGCCAGTCATAAATACCCACATATGATTCCATCCCTATGAAATATTCATTTAGGAAATCTACAGAATCCAAGTAGATTAGTGGTTACTTAGGGCTATGGGGAGGGGATAGGAGTGAGGTGATAGCTAAAGTTTACAATGTTTCTTTTTAAAGTTATGAAAATATTTTGAAGTTGACTGTGGTGATGCACATATTTGTGAATATACTAACAATTGTGGAACTATACATTATAAATGGTTGAATTACGTGTGAACTATCATTTCAATAAAATTGTTAAAAAATTAAGAGTTTAAAAAGAATATGTGCTTAAGAAAGACAAGAAGGGAAGAAGATGGGACAAAAGATGTCAACACATTTTTGGAAGATGGAAATCCAGGTGAGGAGTAGTAAGTGACTAGGAGAGCAGAGGATGTGCTGGCAAACCCATTCACACCACAAACCCCCAGAAGACAAATGACCTGGTGGCATCAGACAAGAAATTAGGGGTTCCATGCTGTTAATATACTGATATTACATTGTGTATAATTTGTGAAAAAAAAAAACAAACTATTTTCAGAGGAGAGTGGTTGTCTTTTATTATTTTGTAAAATCCTGTTTGTAATGTTAGTATGTTTCAAAGGTGCAGAAAATCCCAGTTTTCTTGGGTGGGACAGTATCAGACAATTGCAAAGTTGGCACTGCACACTTCTGGGGACAGGATAAAAGGTGGTGGTAGCTGTGGGAATCAAGGGCAGAAGTATCAAAGTTCTGGTAAAATTCAGGACATGGATCAATGGTCCATTTTTAAATGAATTTATTTGGAAATAATTAAACTGTGGAAAAGTTATACGTGTGGAAAACAATATACCTTTAATTGAGATTTACCTACTAACATTTTGACCCATTTATGATCTCTTCTGTTTTTCTCTTTGTTTTTGTGTACTATGAGTACATTTTTGAATATTTGAGAATAGTTTTCATGTATTATGTACTTTCTCCTCTTTGTTTTATTGTATATTTCTTAAGAAAAAACATTCTCTTACATATAGAACAGTCATTCCCTTCATAAACTTAAGATATGGCATAAAACCAATAACTAATCTCCCATTAATATTCCATTTTGTCAACTTATGACATAATGCTATTTGTGGCTTTTAAAAAAACCTCCATTATGGGATTTAGTTCTCACGCATCTTTAGTCCCCCTTTATCCAGTTCAGTTTCTCAGGCTTGTTTATTTCTGTGAGAGGGCCATTTTTGAAGAATATATTTCATGTGGCATTTTTATAACCCTTTCTTACCTAGAGCCTTTTGGTGGTGCTTATTGTGCTGAGACTTTAAAGGATGTTTTTGAGACTTTTGGTCAAGATGGCAGCATAGGTAAACATGGCTTGCTTCCTCACACAACCACATCAAAATTAAAATTAAAATACAGAACAGCCATTAGTCAGAACAGTCAGCAAAGGAGTTGAGTGGAAGTCTGACAGCTACAGAATTAAAGAAACCACAACTATCCAGACTGGGAGGAGGGCAGAGACTTGGAATGGGCTGGTCCTACATCCACGTGTGGTCGATAAAAATTCAGGGGGGATATCTGAGGAGCAAGGAGTCTCAGCCATGCACCAGGATGCCCAGCCAAGAGTTCCAGAGCCAGAAAGAGAAGTCCTGATAACTTCTGGCTGAAAAACCAACAGGGATTGAGTCAGTGGAAGAAACTTCTAGAGTCCCAAGCAGTTCCCCTTAAAGAGCCCACACATGGATTTACTAGACTCACTCCCTCTGAGCTCCAACACAGGGGTAACAGCTTGAAAGGCACCTGTGGCATATAAGGAGGAACCAAAGTGCTTGGCATCAAGGCAGGAGTTGGGAGACAGCTTTCTCCCAGACAGAAAGGCAGGCAGAGGCCATTGTACCTTTTTTGAGCCCTCCTCACACAGAGCCACAAAGCCAGCAGGCAGGTGCCATATCTGAGACTCCAAAAACCTGGCTAACACTGTTTGCCACACACTGGAGATACCCTGAAACTGTCTCATCCAAATTATGGGTCCACACAAACTATTAACCATGACTTTTCCATATGAATGGCTGGAATTGGCTCATGCTTCACAACTTCCTAAATCCTATCTAACAAGCAACAGCCGGCCTCAGTAAGCCTCCAGTCCCCCTACCTCTTCTTAAGTGGTCCCAGGCCTGGTACTAGAAGCAGCCAGCCTAAGTTCACAGCTTGGCTCACCTGAAAGTCTCTAAGCCCAGCACAAGCAGCAGCCATCTCAGACTGCTTTACAGCTCAGGCAAGGTGGCCCCAGGTAGAACACAGGAGGCGGTTGATCTTGGCCTGAACCCCCAAAGAAATCCCAGAGCCTACATACCCAGTGGACAGCTACCGACCACATCAGAGCAACACCACCCTGCCCCTGCACAGCTGATCCTCCATGGGAGGATGGAGGTTGGGGATCCATGGTCGTGCCATTCTTGTAGCTGACTGGCCTGGGTAAATCCCTCCCACTGATTTTCTTACAGCACTCATGACTCAACTACAAGAGGAGGGAGTACTCAGCCCACATGGAGGGTGCACTTCAAGTACCCAGCCTGGATGATAGGGGAGGCTGTGCCAATGGACCCTACAAGACACTTACTACATTAGGCCATGCTACCAAACATGGAGTCAAAGCAGTTCTACCTAATACTTAGAAACAAACACAGGAAAATCAACAGGAAAGCAAAAACCAATATGTGAAGCCCAATTCCTCTTTTCCTTCCTGTTATACTGAAAGGTCCCCTGGATGTTTTCAGGACATTGCCCACCCCCACAGCTGGGATGTGTCCTTGCTTTCCAATTCACAGCACTTTCCTCACTGTGTATAATGTCTGGCTTAATTACAGTTGACTTCAAAAAATGTGCATTTGAACTACATGGGTCCACTTATATATGGATTTTTTTCTTTTTTTTCCAGTTTAATTGTATTTTTTAATGTTTTGGCTTTTCTATTACAGTCGTTCCCAATTTTTTCCCCCTTTTCCCTCCTCCACCCATTTCCTGCCTCTGCCCTGCCCCCAGCCACTCCTGCTCCCACAGTCAATTTTTTCAATTTACTTGCTCAGTTCTACCAATCATAGTTCAATTGACCCAGGAAGTTCAATCGACCCTGGCAGTTCAAAAATGCATTGCTTGTTTCAACTGGCAGTTTTGAGTCTGTATATGCACAGGGCCAATTTAAGTTATATGCAGACTTTCGATTGTGCAGGTAGTTGGCACCCCAACACCAACGTTGTTCCCAGGTGAACTGTATCTACCTTCTGGGAGGCCAAACATTTGCTTCCTCACAGCTCAGGGCACCTAGCGCAGCTCAGGAACGTCTGGAGGAAGGAACCTTCAGCAGTGGGAGCGATTTGTCGGGGAGGCTCCACCCAACGTGCCCTGGGGGCGGGGCCACGTTCAGGAGCCGGTTGGGGGCTGAGGCTTTTGGCTTCCTAAAGTGGGGGCTCGGGGCAGATGCTGAGAGGACACCTCAATCTTCTGGGTGCCAATTTCCGGGAGGTAGGAGGGGAGGTTTAACACAAAGAGAGGTTGCCAGAAGGTACGAGGCTCCCCAATGATTTCCGCCAGCCCTGCCTGTCGGGTCCTTTCCTCAGTCCCCCGTTTCCATCCCCATCAGCTGGGCCTTAGCAGCTCTCATTCCCCGACTCCTCTGGAGGCTGAGGCCCCAGAAGACGCTCAGAGGCCCAGGGGGATGGGGGTTTGTCCAGCCACCGAGGTCCTCCTTCAACGTGGGGACTGCACCAAGCTCCGCGGAGATGGCCATAGTCATAAAGGTAGTGCCAACACTGACGACTGTAGGAGCTTCACCCTGCCCTGGCTGCCTGGCCTTGTGAAGTGACCTAAGTTTCAGGTCCCAGCTGTTCTGTGCCGAGACACTAATGTGGACTAATAGGTTCTGTTCTGAGAACTTGCGTAAACAAGTAAAAGGCCCAGGTTGAGGAATGAGCGGGGTGCCCCGATGCGGTTAGCTCACGCATGGGCCTTGGGAGGGAGGGTCTGCACAGTCAGGACCCTGAGATGCTAAGTTCCCAGCCCACACTGCAAGTGGTGAAGTCGTCATTTCTGGTTCTCTGCACGACCAGTGACTGGAAGAAGATGCTCACAGCACTCTGAGTATTGTTTTCGGAGAATCCAGCATGGGTTTTACCTGTCTGGGACCCATCAGTGAATCAAGTAATCTAGTAATCTCAGGTAAGGTTTTCATTGCAAGGATAGATACACTTAAGCATTTATTGAGGACCCACTGTGTGTCCAGGTTCTTTGTTAATTAGGAGCTGTCATTATGTTTATCTTAGGAAGTGGTAGACGAGATTACTTTTTGTGACTTTTCCACTCTTAGAATGTATTATGTAGTAAATTTTAAGGATATGGAAAAGCCAAAAGAAGAACCTTATAGATTCCCACCTTCAAAATAATTAGTTAATTTTCTGATGCATCTCTTTTCAGATTTTGCTATGCCTATTTTTTGTTGCATTTCTTAAATACTGCGTACTTTACAATAAAAACACTATCATAAGTTTTTATGTTATAAACTTTCATAACTAACATTTTTATAAAATCCTATTAAGTGGAGCAATAGTAAATTTCTACTTTTTAACATTGAGATAGTTTCTAATATTTTGAAATTTTAATATTTTGTTTATCATGTTTGCTCATAATTGTGTTTGCTATAAACGGTGCTGTCCAAACAGCATGCAGCTTTCCCTAGATGTCTGCTTACCCCAGGACTTCATCCAGAGCTGGATGCTTTTCTCTTTCTCTATCCTCCTTAGATGAGTGTGCACTCATGTGGTTACCTATTTCAGCACTAGATTCTCCTCTGAGTTTCAAGCTACTGAAGCCAATTACTTGTTAAACACCCTCACTGTAGAATCTTGCAGACTTAACCCATTGTCTTCCTCTATCCCCAACTTTCTCTTCTTCTTATATTTTCAGTATCAGTTATAGCACCTGGACACCCCAGTGTAAACAAAAGAGTCATTTTATACTCTTCCCTCTTTATTTTCTCCATAGCTAGTCAGAAAAATCCTAGAGTTCTCTAGTCTACTACATCCCCCCTCTCCCACTCCCCCAGATTATAAATTTTTCAGCTTTATCTTTATAGTCTACATTAATTATGCTAGTAAAATATTGTCATAGTCTCTGAGTCAGAATTAAAACATTCTCATTAAGGTATTTTCAATTTAATCACTTACTTGTTTCCTCATTATTTATATTACTATAGACTCTTGGTTTCCTAACTGATTCAATTAAAAATGTTACTATTTATTTTGGTGCCCAAATTTCACAAATTTAGTTACTTATTGATGTATCTCTATAATTTCTTACCTTCTGACACAAAAAGATTTTTCAGGCTGATTGTATACTTTTTCCTACATCAGCCCTGGGATAGTTTCAGCTGTTTCTCCAAGTATCTTTAATGGAGAATGGTATTTACAATCTAAAGTCAGGGTGTTAGATGTGCTCATTATTATTAGGATGTTGCTTCTAGGGCCTCTCAGAGAGCACAGCTAGGGAATATGTGAGGAATCTCTTATCACCACTGTCCCTTCTATTTACGGATGTCCTCTTCTCCCACTTGTGCTGCGACATCAGTGTGTTTGGCAGTTGGGATATGGAGACACCAAACCTCCGTACGAGGGTGAACAGAGCGTTCACCCTGCTTGGGCTCTGACAGTCAAGTCTGGAGCATTGACAATACCTCTCAAACTGCCTTTCCCTCCCGCATCTCCTCTTGGTGTGGATGCCTATTTTGTTTGGCTTACCTAATGGGCATAAGGCTCAATTATTCAGAAAGGGAAGAGGAAGAGAGAAATACGCCATCTTTTTCTCCCTAGCTTTCATGAAACATAACTGACATGCAAAAGACTGCATGTATTTAAAGTATACAACTAAGTGAGTTTGATAATTAAATGATCACATTTTGAGTTTTTTAAAAATAAACTTTTTATTTTAAGGTGAATGAGGATTCACATGTCATTTTAAGAAATAAGCAGAGATATCTCAATGTGTACTTTATACAGTTTCCTCCAAACATTGTATCTCACAAAACTGCATTATAATATCACAATGATGATGTTGACCTTGATGGCCCTGTGAAGGTAACCAATGAAATTCTTTGTTTTTGCCTTCACGCATTCTGTGGATTTCTGCTTCTTCCACCTAATGGTTACCCTCCTGTTGGGGTCTTTATTGTAACACCGAATAATCTATTGTTCAAGTGTCTGTTGCCTTTATTAGACTATGAGCTCCAGAAGAAAGGACCAGTGTTTTATAAATTCTGTTTTCTAAGACCTGCCATAGTACCTGACATATAGCAGCCATTTGGTGTTTGTTGAATACTCTCCCTTCCCCATCTCAATTCAAGGATTGCTTAAATATGCCAAATGCCTTGAATGTGAAAAACACAATATTGGATAATATAAAGAGGACTGATTGCTTAGATATTTAAAGAGATTATACTGTATTCCAAGATGTAGATCCATTTGCTGTGCTGGAATTTAGCCTCACTCCATTCTAAGGGAAGACACTTCTGAAATGTGTCACAGGTTTGGCTGTTTGTTTGTTTTCCTTGCTCAAGCTCTTATCCACCTAGTCTGTCTCCCTGTTGTAACCAGACATGAATGTGGCTTTAATGGAACCTAGTGTTTGGAATAAATGTTAAAAATAATTTCCTCTTCTCCAGATCTAGTATTTCTGTGATTCCTCTTAAAGGCAGAGCCTGAATCCTTATTGTTTAAAAGTTTGAAAGTCAATATGTTCCGTATTTTTTGTCATAAATGCAAAAAAAAATTGACAGTGTTTTGAAAGACAACAGAGGGGGTCTGTGCTTCAGGATAAAAACGACAGCATTATTATCACTGTGATCCAGAGATGAAAACTTATAAAACATTTTGGCTCAAAGAGATGCCACGTGAATTTAATAATTTTCCTGTGGCTAATCATTTTCCAAACAAACTGTAGCCATGAATTAATTCCTTCTAGAAAGACAGACGTGTATCTTCAAACAAACTGCCTAAGCTATTCAGTTTGCTTTTTGATTCAGCAAGATGGATTATGAGGGGTAACAGCCAGAGCTGTGACAGCTTTGGCTAAATCCCACCTGGCATTCAATCACTTTCTCATTTAAAAAGCTCTCCAAGTTCCTAATTCTACAAAAGGAATGCCTTGACTTGGGGGTGTGGAGGGAGGTTTAACATGCCAATTAAAAAACTCATTGTTACTCAAAAATTCTTGGGGTATTTTATTTGTGTAGTGAAAGCAACCCAAGTGTGATTTCCTGTATGAACAATGATGCACTTGGGCTGACAATGAAGTGAAGTAAAAACATTGAGGGTCTATAATACTGCTTTTATTGAGTTTTTACTGGTCAGCGAACCTTCTTGGGGCACAGGGAAGCTGCCATTTTTCTGCTTTTATGTAGCATATCACCTGTAGCACCCACCGACAATCATGTTACATACACAACACCCATGGGAAACCTCCTCCATCATATTCATCAGCCTATCTGGTTACCATCTGCTTCATTCCCTTCACCCTGGCTAAAACTGTCTGTAGGGAAGGAAAAAAAATCATAGCTTTCCAGTCTGTATGAGAGTTCCAGACAGAGGAGTTAAAAGTACAGAACTAAATGGCTATTAAGTAGTTCTTTCAGTTCTATGATGTTATGCAAGATACCTCATATTTGGTTAGAATCCTTAAGTTAGTGTTAATCTTTTGAGGCCAGCAACTGTCCCCTTTGAAATATCAACATATTGGTCAATATTTGTCACTCATGAAGTGTGTAGCAGATAATTTGCCATTACTAATTAAAATGCCAGCATTCAACAATAAAGTACTTTAAAAAATAGGAGCCATTAAAATTAGGTAGGTCTCAGATGTACAGTTCTATAATACATCGTGTATATAGTGTATTGTGTGTTTGCCATCCCATATCAAGCCTTCTTTGATCAAGAAAAAAGAAAACAGCAGCGGTAGATTTTTAGTACTATTTATATTTGGAGAAAAAAATTACAACTATTATAACCCTACAATATTAGTTTGGAGAAATTTGTTTATTTTATAAATCAACATATCTTTAAGACTAAAGAAAAATAGGAACTAAATCAAAGCTGTCCTTATTTATAGTAAAATCATTTTCCTTTACTTGCACTGAAGCAGCAGAAAAAGGATAGCGTTAGCATGGAGAATTCTTGACTGTGTCCATGGGAGGGTGATATCCTGGGAGGGAAAAATATTAAGAAACACAGAAATTGGCTTAAAGGACATAAAAGCAAAAGCAATAGATGGCAAAATTAGATGATTTTATATTCTTTTATTCCCTGTCACTGTTCTCTGTATGAAAAGTAATTTTATGCCTGATGCTTACTTCTTAAAGTTGTTTTTGAGACTTGGTTTCTAATATGTAATTACTTAGCATTGATTTGATCACATATGCTAACAAGAAAGGAAAACCATCAGTAAGAAACCACAAATCAAATCTTCCCTTGAAAATGAGCTATGGATTTCAACTACTTGAACAGATTTTTTTTTACCTGAGTTGTTATTAAGTGCCAACATTATTTATATCTTATGTGCTCTCTATCTGCACAGCTCTGCAAGAGCACAGGGCACAAGGGTGGTCAACCTATGGGAAAAGAAAATAAGTTTGTAAGATTTGGTGTTTGGTCCCTCGACCATTCAAGAGTGGCTATCTATTAAAATATTGATATGTGCCTAGGGTGTCATCTGTTTATGATGATCCAGTAACAACTATCTTTGAGAATACTGAGCTTGAAGTTTAAGAAAAGCATGAAGTGAGAAAATGGAATTATGCAAGTCACTTTTCTTATCCCGAGTGATTTTTTTCCCCAGATGCATAAAGTCCTCAAAGGGAAACATTTTGCTTATGTAGAAGAGGTGAAACAAAAAATGGCAGAAGTACTAAAAGGCATCAAAATCGATGAGTTTAAAAACTGTTTTTGAGCAGTGGAAAAAATGTGTTGATAGGCGTATTGCATCAAATGGAGAGTACTTTGAAGGACACTGAAGTTTAAATGTAAGAACAAATACATAATTTTTTATAAACGAATTCCAGTTTTGGGGAGACTATCCTCGTATTCCAGTGATAGGATTGGTGTTGGTTAGTTCTGCTAATAATACTGCTGAATATATAGGTTTATAGTTATTTATTTCATGTTTGTGGAGTAATAGAAATGACTTTTCTCTCAACGCAATAACTATACAAGCAATTCAAGTTTACATATTTTGGCTTAATTGTATAGTAATGCTTTATATGTATAAAGTAAATGGTAGTCCTATAACTACTAGTGTCACCAATTTTGTATAATACTTTCTCAACATATCACATGAAGAACCCAGGAAGATAGTAAAATAGTACCACTGTCCCCACTTTACACATGTAATAGTTGAAGCCAGTGGAGGTAGTGTGACTAGACCCTGGTTGCTTAGTATGTGAAGTGATTGGGAGGAAGTATAAAATAAAAACTTGCGTTTCTCATCTCAAATTTCTTTCTGTATGTACTGTTCCTTCATCCTAAAGAACTAAAAGGTGATTCTTCTGAGTTCTGCTTTTCCAAGGTAGTGATTATTCCAACTTGGGTTATCTTACTTCCTGTATATGAGCTGTGGTTTTTAATCTGGAGCTGCAGCAGCAACAATAACAACAAGTGTTAGTTGTATACTATTCATTAGATGCCATACAGTGTGTGTGGCATTTCATGAACGTTTTCTCTCATCATCTTAAAATCCTATACAGTAGGTAAGTAATAACCTCATTTTACAAATAAGAAAACTACTGAGACTTAGAATGATGTTTTTCCTTCACCAATAAAAACAGTTGTATTTTTTAGATACTATGATTTAAAGGAAAGAAAAAAAATGTATTGCTAATTTTAAACTGCATACTATAGACAGATATTTATCAAAACTGTATTCCTCAAATAATTTTCTTATATGCATACTTAATGTTTTACACAGAAAGATTTCTATTTAACAAGCTTCTAATCATGGGGTTTTTAGAATCACTTCTTTCTATATTCCCTAAGATTTCTATTAACTTTTATGGTCTGAATAATTTTGGATATTGAAGTTATGTTTGTGGCCAGTTATAGTGGACTATAATGGCTCAAAGTCGTGTCTTTTCTTCATGTTTTATACTAGCTTCTTTCCACGGTTCCTTCTGGGAACTTCCTCTTCAGCACCCCATACTCTCACCCTTATGAGGTGGGATGGGATGTAATAGACCCATTTTGGCCAGATTGTTTCATTTATTAAACCTTAGTGATTGATTATTTTAGGGATGGCCAAATAGGGTTGTGTAATACGGAATTTGGCCTCAGCTCAAGGAGGAGGCTGGCCTTTGTCCCAAGTTCCTTGGAGGTAACCTCTAATCCCTTGGAATTTCCTAAGAGTGTTTTCGTTAGTCATGATGGGCCCGTTGGATCACATCTGGTACTTTATTTAACAAAATGAATTACGGTGTGCCCCTCGGTGTGCCCCTCGGACCATGCAATGTCAGCCTGACTTCCAGCAGGCATGTGGGCTGGAGATTAGGTTAAACCATGTAGGTAATTATTCAATTAATCATGCTTACATATTAACCTCCTGTAAAAACTTTGGCCACAGTAGCTTGGGTGAACTTCCTTAGCTGGAAGTATTCTTAGAGTATGGTCATACATTGGTGCTGGGAGAGTAATGTATCCCTGAGGATGTAAGCTTTGTACCTGGAACCATTCCAGACTTTTCCCTATGCATCTTTTCCTGTGGCTCTGCTACAATAAAACTGTAATGATAAGTTGATTGCTTTCCTGAGTCCTCTGAGTTTTTCTAGCTAATTATTGAACCTGAGGGTGGTATTGTAATACTCTAAATTTGTAGCTAACTGACTTGAAGTGAGGGTGGCCTTTTTGGGACCCCTGAACTTGAGGCTGGTGTGTGAAGTGAGGGCAAGCTTGTGAGAACTGTTTCCTCTGATTTTGCACTTTGGCTTACTCACTGCAGTTGGTGTCAGAAGTCTTGGGCAGATGTTGCCATCCAGAGAGCTCTGCCCTTACCTTTGAGTTTCACTAACCTTGGGTAAAGGTCAAGCAGAATATTCCATAGGATTAATATTTGGGCAGAGAGGGAAATTGTATTTCTGGAAATTTTAAGCTGGGGATGTTAAGCTGGAAAGATGTAGTTGGCTTGCTGATGGCCATATTGACTACCATGTGATAGCCTGTATGCAGAATGTAGTTAGGTAGAGTAATAGAATAATGAAGTGGAGAGAGAAAGGGGACCTGATAATATTGTTTGAGCTCATTGATTTCACTGTGCCAGATGCCATATGTATCCATGGCTTCCTGATTCAGTAAATCATTAAATTTTCATTTTGCTTAAACTAGTTTGAGCTGGCTTCCACCGTTGCAACCAAAGAATTTGTCAAACATCTGTTCTTTGGACCCAGTGTTTCTTCTGGAGGATCACAAAGCTCCACATGTATTGCTGAATAAAACTTTGTCCAGGAGTCTTATTTTCATATGATCCTCATAATCACTTAGAGCTTCACCTTAAATATACTTCAAGCTTTTATTTATTAAGAATAAACCTTATTTTTATGAAAACATTTTATTAATGAGTACCCATGTTTATCATCCTGAATTATATTATCTGTCTTATAAAATACATATTAGACAAAAATATATTATCTGTTGAATATATATATTTTTGTCTAGTATATATGTATATATATATTTTGATGTGGAAATTGAGAATAAGGGGGGAAATGTAAAGTTCAAAAGATTTTGGAACTGTATATACTTCCTAAATATTCTTTGTTGAGCAGAAACAAATAACTAATAAAAGTTTGATGTTCTGGGTGTACAGTCTTGAATTTGGAAGCTAAATCTTCTGGATTAGAATTATATTATACATATATTTTCATATATAGAAATTATTCCATGTATAAATTAGTGGATAGAATTTACTCAAGTGCAGATTATACCTACATACACATATATTAAACAATGATTGAGTTTGTTCTGTGAGAAAGCAACAAATACTTTAGAAAATGGGGAAATTAAAAATATTCACTCACTGAAGATATGTTTCTTTAGTACCTATTATATATGAGGTATTCTGAAAATACAGCAGTGAACAAAAATGTAATCTCACTCCCATGGAGATTAAAATTTGGTGGTATACAAAGAAAATAAACATTAGCCATAATCCTACTCTTTCGATGAGCACAGTTAAATAGTGTATTTTCAACACGTAAATGTTTGAGTTGTATGTGTACGTGTGCACATGAGCAACAGTTGGCATTATGTTCTGCATATAGTCTTGGGTGCTGCTTTTTTTTCTTCGGCTTTTTATCTTTAATCTTATCTTAAGCTGTTTGACTTTCTTCAAAGACATTATTTTTAATAGGTACTAATAGTAAGCCATATTTATTTACCTTAAAAAGCTTTTTTTATTACCACATCATGATGAGTAGTTTTATTCATATTTATTTGTCTAGACCATGATAATTTCATGAAGGTACATTCTTAGAAATGGTTAAAAAGACAGGGGTATTTTGAAGGTTTGTTTTGATAAGTATGAACATTTTCCCTAAGAAGATTGTATTATGTTAGATTCCTGCCAAAGAGTTAGAAAATGCTTATTTCATTTCACCTTTGCCATCATTAACTCCTGATGTACATTTCTTGTTACCAATGTTTTATACTTTTGTTGTTAAAGGATTATCTTTAGTAGTAAACCCTCAATCGGTTATTCAGGCACATAGTGGATCATTTGACATTTTGTTCTGCTTTGCTCACTTGGCAGCACTGGTCTTGGTTTTGGAATAACAATGAAACTCACAACTAACAATAGGCCTCACCCAGCTTTAAATTAATCTGGCACTAGGGAAAGATACTGATACACATGAAGGAAGCATGCACAACAATGAGGAAGAGGTTTTGTAGTTTCAGGCATAGATTTCAATGTCCCAGTTACTTTATATTTGATATGTGTGTGGGCATGACAGACAAGACTGGGTAGTAAATCATCTCAATTTAGGGAAGCCATCATTTCCAGGGTCCCTTCAACTTTTATAGAGCTCATCAAGGAGCCTCTTTAGGGATATAGGAGTAGATCCTTTTCTCCAGTGCTGTTGAATCTTATCTATATACATTCCTCAATACTTGATAAATATTTTTAACAATGAGGTACAGGTGCTTGGTCCAGTATAAGTTTTTAGCTGGAGATTAGTATTTATTTTGGAGCCATTATAGATAAACTCCTAACAATTCCTTGAGATAGGTGTAGCCATCCATGGGGCCAGAGGAAAGGAACCAACTGTTAACTCTTTCCTTTAATCCTGTATCTAGAAATTTTATTAAACATTCTTTGTAATTTGGAGCAACAATCAAACTCACAACTCATAATAGGATTTGTAATTCTAAGACTTAAAATTTATTACATGTCTTGTGGATGTGTGGATGTTTTGTAAGTACGTAGTTCTTTCATGTGCAAATTCTGAAAAGGTTTTGTATATATTTGTGTTTGTGTGTAATATATATATGAAGGCTCTGGTTTCTGGAACCAGTCTACCTGGAAGCAAATCCAAATTTTTCCCTTACTTAAGTGACTAGACCTCTTGCTTTAACTATAAAATAAAGATAATAGCACATACATCACAGAGTTGTTTTATGTATTGCAATTAATTCCTGATACCTAATAACTATGTTAGATACTATTTTATATTCTTGCTCAAAAGTGTAGCTCTTATTTCTGTTTAATGTCCTTGTGCAAGCCTAGTTTCCAAAGCTGCCTGAGGCAACTGAGCTCTGAGAGTATGGACTCCTAACTTTATTGACAGCAGATTCTTTTGAGATACCAGCTGACGGTATAAGGGGAGTCCCTTGTAGGTAACTAACTGCTCTTCCTTTGCTGCTTTTAAGAGTCTTTGTATTTAACCTTTGGCATTTCAATTATAATGTATCTTGGTGTGGGCCTTTTTGGGTCCACCTTGTTCAGGACTCCCTCCACTTCTGAACTTGTATATCTATTTCTTTCACCAAGTTAGGGAAGTTTCCTTTCATTTTTATTTTCAAGTAAGTTTTCAATTTCTTGCTCTTCCTCTTCTCCTTCTGGCACCCCTATGATTCAGATGTTGGGCTGTTTAAAGTTGTCCCAGAAGTTCCTAAACCTCTTCTCATTTTTTTGATTTCTTGTGCCTTCATTCTGTTCTGCTTGAATGTTTATTCCTTCCTTTATCTCCAAATCATTGATAATGAGTCTTGGTTTCCTGCCCTTCACTGTCGGTTCCCTGTATGTTTTCCTTTATTTCACTTTGCATAGCCTTTACTTTTTCCTCTACTTTGTGACCATACTCAACCAATTCTGTGAGCATCCTGATTACCACTGTTTTGAAATCTGCATCTAATATGTTGGCCATCTTCTCGTCACTTAGTTCTAATTTGAGAGCTTTGATCTGTTCTTTCATTTGGGTTATATTTCTTTGTCTTGGTGCACCTGTTACATTGTAAGGAGCAGAGTCTTAGGTATTTGCCAGGGCAGGGCAACCCTCTTTGCTGCATTGTGGCGCTGTATGTGGGGGAGGAGTCTGAGAGGAAACGATGCTCAGCTCTTGGTAGGCTTTCAGCCACTTCCCCTGGTACCCACAAGTAAATTGGGCCCTTCTGGTTCTGATTCCTGGGTGTGTGTGTTTGTGTAAGTTCTAGGACCCCATGAGTCTCTTTTCTTGGAGTTTTGATTGGTTCTTTTATTTGGGCCATATTTCTTTGTCTTGGTGCACCTCTTAGATTCTAAGGGGCAGAGCCTTATGTATTCACCAGGGTGGGGCAACCCACTTTGATGCTTTGTGGTGCCCCATGTGGGGGAGGGGTGAGAGAGGGAACAATTCCTCTTGCTCAGCTCTCATCCTACTTTCAGTCATTTTCCCTGCTACCCACAAGTGAATTAGGCCCTTCTGGTGCTGATTCTTGGGTGGGTAGGTTTGTGTATCTTCTAGGACCCCCTGGGTCCCTCCAACAGACTCTGCTATTGGAGTTTCTCCCACTGCTGCAACCCTCACAGGTTTTACAGCCAGAGGTTTTGAGGTTTTATTTCCCAAGCTGGAACCCTGGCTTGTGTGGTCTGTCTTGCTCCCCAGTTATACCTCCTGGTTTATCCTCATATGAATGTAGGACCTCCTGGTCTGCCAGCTGCTGCATCTCCCACCTGGTCCACCAGCTGCCACCTTGCCACACATCCTCTCTGCCCTGGCTGCCCATCTCCACCCTTCCTAATAGTCTGGATGAATGTTCTTCTTCAACTCCTTGGTTGTCAGACTTCCATACAGTCTGATTTTCTGGGAGGTCTGGTTGTGTTTTTGTTTTTAAATTGTCTTCCTTTTGGTTGTGTGAGGAAGCAAAGTATATCTTTTGCTTCCATCTTGGCTGGAAGTATATCCTTCTTTTCTGACTGGGTGTTGTTTATGCTTTTGAGGTTCTCACTAAGTTCCTTGAGCATGTGTATAACCAGTGTTTTTAACTCTGCATCTGAGAGATTGCTTTTCTCTATTTTGTATAGTTCTTTTTTTGGAGTTTTTCTTAATGAAATTTGTCAATTTTATGATTATTTTTATCACCTTAGATTTTAAAAATCTATTCAACATTTCCTATTGTTACTTATTCATTTTTTGTTATTATTTTAAATGCCTCCTGCTTTCAAAGTATGTTTTATTGTTATATAACCCCCAAATTCTTTTCAATTAGCAATAATCATGCCTTGGACAAACATCATTGGCAACAATACTGCCACTTTGTATATATGTCTTATTATCAATACATTTTGTTTATTGTTTAATAATAAAGTCTTCAAGACTATGAAATGTTGTGGAACATTACATATTATTTTTAACTATAATTTTATTTTTTTATTAAACTTTATTTTGAGGTAATTGTTGATTTATAAACACTTGTAAGAAATAATACAGAGAGATCTATCATGTACACTTTACAAATTTCATTCAATGGTAATATCTTGTGAAACTGTAGTACAATATCATAAATAGGATATTAACATTGATATATTTAGAATGCACAACATTTTCATCACCACAAGGATCTCTTATGTCACCTTTCATGTACCTACCCATTCCCTCAACTCTTGCAGCTACTTATATAATTTTTATAATTTTTTAATTCTAAAAATGCTGTATAAATGGAGTTATATAATATGTAAACATTTAGGATTGACTCCCCACCCCCCAGTCATCTTAATTCTATGAAGATTCATCCAAGATACTGTGCTATTTAGAAGTACAAATAGGTAGTTACAAAATAGCCATGGGAATGTAAAGTACAATACAAGAAATGGAATAGCCAAAGAACTTACACACAAGACCCATGGGAGTGGGAGGTAGTGATTGATATGGGGTAAAGGGAGAAATAGGGCCTAATGTAATAGTGTAATCAATAAAATATAATTTAAAAAACAATAAAATACAGATTGAGAAAAAGTAAATAAATAAAAGTGAAAAGGATCTAAGAAAAAGATTTTGCCAACTGGGCTGCAGAATTGGTAAATGAAGAAGAAGAAAAACTAGTGTGTTCCTTTTTATTGTTGAGTAACAGTACCTTGGTAAACAAACCACAGTTTAACCATTTACCCTTTGAAAGACATTTGGGTTGTTTCCTGTTTTGAGCAGTGAAGCTACTATAATCATTTTTGTGTAGGTTTTCCAGAGTGTCTGTACCATTTTCCATTTATTGTAGCAATGCATTAGTGATCCTGTTTCTGCATCCTTGTCAGCATTTAGTGTTGTCACTATTTTCTGATAGTTGTATAGTCATCTCTTCATGATTTTAATTTTCATTTCCCAGTGACTCATAATGTTGAATACTTGTTCATATGCTTATTTGTGTCTCTTATTGTGAAATGTGTCTTCTTATTTTGTGCTTATGTTCTAATTGGATTATTTATTCTTTACTATTGAGTTTTATAAGTCCCTTATATATTCTAGAAACTAGTTCTATGTTACATATGTAGTTTATTAACATTTTCTTCAAGTCTATAGCTTGTTTTTCATCCTCTCAATAGGGTCTTTTGCAGAGCAAAAGTTCTTTGAATTTTGGTGTAGTCTAACTTATTGTTTTCTCTTTTATTGATTATGCTCCTTTCTCTACAAACTCTTTGCATAGTTTTAGATTCCAAGGATTTTCTAATTTTTTCTGAAAGTTTTGTATTTTACATTTAAGTCTGTAATCCATTATGAATAAATTTTTATATAAGGTGTGAGACTTAGGTTGAGTTTTTTTTTTTTTTAACATTATGGATGTATCCAGCACAATTTATTGCAAGACTGTTTGTACTACAATACATTGAATTGTTTTCACATTTTGTCAAAATCAGTTGGACATATTTGTTTGGGTCTCTCTGGGCTTTTTTTATTGTATTTTTTCCATTACCACTTATCTCCCTTATAAGCTCTTCCACTCCACCCAGCCCCTCCCCCTGCAGTCACCACACTGTTGCTCATGTCCATGAGTCCTTTTTCTTTTTCATTTTTGGTCCAAGACTCCATCCCTAACCTCACCCTGCTGTCCCTGGAGCTGTCAGACTATTCTGACATTAGATTCTACATATGAGGGAAAGCTCATGGTATTTGTCTTTGTCTGACTGGCTTATTTCGCTTAGCATAATGTTCTCCAGGTCCATCCATGCTGTCACAAAGGTAAAATTACCTTATTTTTTTTTATAACTGAGTAGTATTCCATTGTGTAAATGCGTGATAGTTTTATCCACTCACCTACTGATGGACACTTGGGATGCTTCCAAATCTTGGCTATTGTAAATGGCACTGCAGTGAACATAGGGGTGCTTATGTTCTTTCAAATTAATGTTTTGGATTTCTCCAGATAAATTCCCGGAAGTGTAATCACTGGGTCATCATATATAGCAGTTCCATTTTTAATTTTTTGAGGTAACTCCATATTGCTTTCCATAGTGGCTGCACCAGTCTGCATTCCCACCAGCAGTGCAAAAGTGTTTCCCTTTCTTCACATCCTTGCCAGCACTTGTTTGTCGATTTGTTGATGACAGCGTATCTGACTGGTGTGTGGTGACAATCTCATTGTGGTGTTAACTTGCATTTTTCTGGTGATTTGTGATGTTGACCATCTTTGCATATGTCTATCAGCCATCCGTATGGCTATATTAGCCTTGGAGAAGTATCTATTCAGGCTCTTTCCCTGTATTTTAATTGGATTATTTGTTTTTTGGTGTTGAGTTTTATAAGTTCTTTACAAATTTTGGGTATTAACCCCTTATTAGCTATATCAGAAAATATGTTCTCCCACTCAGTGGGCTTTCTTTTTATTTTGTTGATAGGTTCCTTTGCTATGCAAAAACTTTTTAGTTTGATATAATCTCAATTGTTTATTTTTTTCTTTTTTTCCCTTGCCTGAGGAAAAAATGCTGCTATGAGCAATGTCCAAGATTTTACTGCCTATGTTTTCTTCTAGGATCTTTATGGTTTGGGGTCTAAATTTAAGTCTTTAATTCATTTTGAATTTATTCTTTCTTTAAATATATTTTATTGATTATGCTATTACAGTTGTTCCATTACTCCCTTCATTTCCCTCCACCCTGCACACCCTCTCCCACTCGCATTCCCCCCTTTAGTTTATGTCCATGTGTCGTAAGTTCTTTAGCTTCTACATTTCCCATACTGTTCTTACCCTCCCCCTATTTTCTGCCTACCATTTATGCTACTTATTTTCCATACCTTTTCCCCCTCTCTCCTCCTCTCACTCTCTTGTTGCTAACCCTCCATGTGTTCTCCATTTCTGTGGGTCTGTTCCTGTTCTAGTTGTTTGCTTAGTTTCTTTTGGTTTTGTTTTAGGTGTGGTTGTTAATAATTGTGAGTTTGCTGTCATTTTACTATTATGTTTTTTTAATCTTCTTTTTCTTAGATAAGTCCCTTTAACATTTCATAAAATAAGGGCTTGGTGATGATGAACTCCTTTAACTTGACCTTGTCTGAGAAGCACTTTATCTGCCCTTCCATCCTGAATGAAAGCTTTGCTGGATAGAGCAATCTGGGATGTAGGTCTTTGCCTTTCATGACTTGGAATACTTCTTTCCAGCCCCTTCTTACCTGCAAGGTCTGTTTTGAGAAATCAGCTGACAGTCTGATGGGAACTCCTTTGTAGGTTACTGTCCCCTTATCTCTTGCTGCTTCTAGGATTCTCTCCTTCATTTTTACCTTGGCTAATGCAATTATGATGTGCCTTGATGTGTTCCTCCTTGGGTCCAACTTCTTTGGGACTCTCTGAGCTTCCTGGACTTCCTGGAAGTCTATTTCATTTGCCAGAATGGGAAAGTTCTCCTTTATTATTTGTTCAAATACATTTTCAATCTGTTGCTCTTCCTCTTCCCCTTCTGGTACCCCTATAATTTGGATGCTGGAACATTTAAAGATATCCTGGAGGTTCCTAAGCCTCTCCTCATTGTTTTGAATTCTTATTTCTCCATTAATTTCCGTTTGGTTGTTTCTTTCTTCCTTCTGGTCCCCTCTATTGTTTTGAGTCCTAGTTTCCTTCCCATCACTGTTGGTTCCCTGTGCATTTTCCTTTATTTCTCTTATTGTAGCCTGCATTTGTTCATCTAATTTGTGACCAAAATCAACCAATTCTGTGAGCATCTTGATCACCAGTGCTTTGAACTGTGCATCTGATAGGTTGGCTATCTCTTGGTCGCTTAAAAAACCGGCTCTGGGGCTTTCAATTCTGTGTGAGCCATCTTCCCCCACCACCCCCTCCTCCTGCTTTGGTCTGGTTGTGCCTGTTACATATGAGGGGCAGAGCCTTAGGTGTTCACCAGAGCAGGGCACCCCAGTTGCTGGGTTGTGACGTTGTATGTGGGGGCGGGGTCCGAGAGGGAACAATGGCTCTTGCTCTGCTTTCCTTTGGACCTCAGTCCCTTCCACCACTTCCCCTGAGCAAACTGGGCCCCTCTGGTGCCAATTCCCATGTGAGTGGGTTTGTGTACCCTGTGGGGCTTTCCAAGGACCACTCCTGTGAGGCTGGGAGTCTCTCTCTGTGCCTCAACCTTCACAGGTGTTTTCAATCAATGTCCCAAGGCTCTATTTCCCAGCACTGGGATCCTGGGTTGTGCGCAGTGCCTTGCTTCACAGTTCCCACCTCACTGAGTCTGACGGTTGCCACCCCTCAGCTGAGGTCTGCCAGCTGCTGCTCTTGCACTTAGGGTCCACCTGTTGCGGTCTTGTGCACCCCAGATGCCTTATGTGCTCAGTCCCAATGCTCTCTGCTCTCTGCGCCACGACCCGCACCCTGCTTCCTGACTCCACCTCTGCTACCAGTCTGGATGAACGTGTCTATTTTAACTTCTTGGTTGTCTGACTTCCATACAGTTCAATTTTCTGTCAGTTTTGGTTGTTATTTTGTTTCTAAATTGTTGTTGTCCTTATCTTGGTTGTGCGAGGAGGCACAGTGTGTCTACCTATGCTGCCATCTTGGCCGGAAGTCTTGAATTTATTCTTGTGTGTGGTATAAGAAGGTGGTCTAGTTTCATTTTGCTGCACATATTTGTCCAATTTTCCCAACACTATTTATTTAATACACTATCTTTAGCCACTGTATGTGCTTCCTTTGTCAAATATTAATTGATTATAAAGGCGTGAGTTTGTCTGGGTCCTCTTCTGTTCTATTGGTCTATGTGTCTGTTCCTCTACCAATGCCATACTGTCTTTCACTGTAAGTATCAGGTTAGTGGTAAGTTTTTTATTGATGCTCTTTATCAAGTTGAGGAAATTCCCCTCTTGTTAAATTTTTCTTAGAGTTTTAAAAACATGAATGGATGTCGAATTTTGTCAAATATTGTTTTCTGCATAATTGTAATGATCCTGTTAGAGTATACTGGTAGATTGTATATTGACACATTGTATATTAATCCATTGATAGCCTTTCATTTCTGGAATAATTTTCACTTAGTCGTTATGTATATTTCTTCTTATATACAGGAGAGGGCAAAATAGGTTTATAGTCATGAGTACATAAAACATAGTTTATTTTTGTATTATTATTTATTGTATTAGTTTCCATATTAACAACTGTACATCTACTTTTGTTTCACCCTGTATTGGGGAATTCTATTTGTTAAAATTTTAAGGATTTTTTTTGCCCATAATCATGAAGGATATTGGTCTGTTTTTCTTTTTGTGTGTGTGTGCTTTGTCTGTCTGGTTTTGGTATCAGGGTAATGCTAGCTTCATTAGATTAAGTTGGAACAGCTCCCTTCTCTTCTGTTTATCCCTGTACCTGTAGGATCTCTACTTATATTCTCTGTTTTGTAACTGATCTTTTCTTTATCACTCCTGTTAGAGCATAGTTAATGTTAGTCTTTTTTTTTTTCAAAGAACCAGTTCTTTTTTCACTGATTTTCTCTAATTTTTCTTCTGTTTTGTTTTTATTTCATTGATTTCTGTTTTTTTCCCCAAAGAGAAAACGAGTATTTTAATTCAGTTTCACAAAAAGACTTCACAAGTACTTGAATTAGACAACATCAAAACAGCATGGTATTGGCAGGAAAACAGACACACAGACCAATGGAACAAAATAGAGAGCCCAGAAATAAAACCACATGTATATGGACATACACTTTTTGACAAAGGAGCCAAAAATACATAATAGAGAAAAGTAAGTCTCTTCAATAAATGGTGCTGGGAAAATTGGAAAGCCACATGCAAAAGAATGAAACTAGATTACAGTTTTTCTCTATGTACAAAAATTAATTCAAAATGGATCAAAGACCTAAATACAAGATCCAAAACAATAAATTACATAGATGAAAACATAGGTAATAAACTAGTGGACCTTGGTCTTAGAGAACATTTTATGAATTTGACCCCAAAGGCAAGGAAGTAAAGGCAAAAATAAATGAATGGGACTATATCAAACTGAAGAGTTTCTGCACAGCAAAAGAAACCACCAGCAAAACAAAAAGGCAACCAATTGAATAGGAGAAGATATTTGCCAACAACAGCTTCAATAGGGACTAATATCCAAAACATACAAAGACATTGAAATTGAGAACAGGCTGACAGTGACCAGAGGGGAGATGGGATGGGGTTATAGGGGAAAAGGGTGAAGAGTTTGAAGGAACAATTATAAAGGACACATGGACAATAACAGGGGAGGGAGGTGGGGAGCACTGGGGTGGTGGGGAAAGGTGGGGAGAAAAGGCAGAAAACTGTGCTTGAACAACAATAAAAAATGTTAAAAAAAACAACTCAGACAACTCAACACCAAACAAACAAACAATCCAATTAAAAATGGGCAGAAGTCCTGAATGGACACCTTTTCCAAGAAGACATACAAATGACCAACAGATACATGAAAAGATGTTCAACTTCAGTAGCTATTAAGGAAATGCAAATCAAAACTACAATGAGATACCACCTCACACCTGTTTGAATGGCTATTATCAATCAGGCATGTAATAACAACTGTTAGAAAGGTTGTGGTGAAAAAGGAACCCTCATTCACTGCTGGTGGGAATGTAAACTGGTACAGACACTATGGGAAACAAACATTATGGCGGTTCCTCAAAAAAATTAATGTGAAGTTACCATATGACCTAGAAATTCCTCTTCTGGACATCTACTCCCTAAAAAACATTTATTCACAAAGATTTATCCACCCCTATGTTTATTATAGCGTCATTCCTGGTTGCCAAGACATGGAGACAACCAAAGTGTCCTTGGATACAGGATTAGATAAAGAAGATGTGGTACATATATACAATGGAATGCTCCTCAGCCATGAGAAAGATGAAATACTGGCATTTGCAACAACACAGAGGGACCTTGAGAATATTAAACTAAGCAAAATAAGTCAGTCAGGAAAAGCTAATGACGATGTGATCTCACTCATATATGGGATGTAAACCTGAAATTCATCTACACAAACAGCAAACCAACAAACAGTATGGTGTTTACTAGAGAGAAGTGGATGGGGGAGTAGTAAAGTTTAAAGGAGGTCAAATATATGGGGATGAAAGACTATTTGAATTTAGGTGTTTGGCACACAATGCAGTATACAGATCATATATCATAGAAATGTATACTATAAACCTATATAATCTTATTAACCAGTGTCATCCCCAATAAATTTAATAAAAATAAAAACATCAGGAAAAAAAATGCAATCACTTAACCAGACATCACATTGACAGTCATTCAAATAAAAGATATTTCTAATTTAGAAGAAAAAAATGATGAAAACAATCTTGTTTCTCTTAAAAAGCAAGGAAAATAAATAATCCTGAATAGGTTCAATGGTGATTTCTTGATCTTCCTTGCATATCAAAAGCTACATATTTTTTTTCCCTCAAACATCTGCTCTAAGAGCCAACTCACTGCCTTTCTGTTCTAATGTGGGACTTTTCTCACAGAAAAATTAGATCTTTTATTATAGACCTACAAATTCCTGAGGCTGTGTTCATTTTTTTTCTCAGTCTATGTTATCTATTGTTCAGATTGGATAATTTCTGTTGTAGCATTTTAAGTTTTGTGATTCTTTCCTCTGTCACTTCCATTCTTCTGTTGAGCCCATATGTTGTTTTTTTTTAATTTTTGTTATTTATTTATTTTAATATTCCATATATAAATGAAATAATCTGGCATTTGTGTTTCTGCTTGACATTTCACTTAGTGTGGTAGCCTCTAGGTCCATCCATGTTGTTGCAGATGGCAAGATTTCATTCATTTTTATGTCTGAATCAAATTCCATTGTATATATGCACCACTTCTTCATCCATTCATCTACTGATGGACACTTAAGTTGCTTTCATATCTTGGCTATTGTAAATAATGCTGCGGTGAACATATGGATGCAGTCTTTTTGATTTATTTAGTGGTTTGGGTTTCTTCAGATAAATTCCCAGAAGTGGACTTGCTAGGTGTTTCTTTGTTTCTTGTGATATGCTTTTTTTTTTAAAGTGTGGTATTTCATATGGTATAAGTATCGCTACCTCAGCTTTTTGTTGTTTCTGTTTTCCTGACATATCTTTTCCATCCTTTTACTTTCAGTCTGTGTGTGTCTTCAATCTGAAATGAAGCTCTTGTAGATGACCTATGTAAGGGTCTTGTTTTGTTACCCATTCAGCCTGCATAGGTCTTTTGATTGGAGCCTTAATTTTATTTACATTTAAAGCAATTGTTGATGGATATGTGTTTATTGTGATTTCATTCATTTTTTTAAATCTTTTTTTCCCTTCTAACATTTCTTATAATACTGATTTAGTGATGATTAACTTCTTTAGCTTTTTCTTGGCTGGAAAACTCTTTATCCATTTTTTGATTCTGAATGATAGTTTTGCTGTGTAAAGTAATCTTGGTGGGAGGTTCTTACTATTCATTACTCTGACTATTTTGTGCCCAATCCCTTCTGGCCTGGATAGTTTCTGTTAGGAAATTAGCTAACAGTCTTATGGGAGCTCCCTTGTAGATAAGTGCTATTCTCTTGTTGTTTTTAAAATTTTCTATTTGATTTTAACCTTTGGTATTTTAATTATGATGTGGTCCTCTTTGCATTCATCTTGTTTGGGACTTTGTTTCCTAGATTCGTATGTCTATTTTTTTTCTATGAGGTTAGGGAAATTTTCATTCTCATCTTTTCAAATTGGTTTTCATTTTTTTTAATCTCTTCTCCTTTCAGCATCCCCAGGTCATGAATATTGGTACACTTGATGTTGTTTCAGAGGCTCCTTACACTACTATCATTTTTGGGGATTCTTTTTCTGCTCTGATTGGGTATTTTCTGCTTCTTTATATTCCAAATCTCTGATTTGATTCTCTGCTTCATATACTCTGTTGTTGACTTCCTGTAATTTAGTCTTCATTTCAGTTAGTATATCCTTCATTCTTTTAAAGGAGGTTTCTATGTCCTTTTTTATGCTGTTGAAATTCTCACTAAATTCCTTGAGCATCCTTATAACCATTGCTTTGAACTCTGTTTTTGGTAGTTTGTTTGCCTCCATTTCATTTAATTCTTTTTTTCTGGAGACTTCTCCTATTCTTTCACTTGGGACATGTTTCTTTGCCTCCTTACTTTGGCTGCTTCCCTATGTTTTGTTTCTATGTATTAGGTAGAGCTGCTATGACTCTTGGACTTGGTAGAGTGGCCTTATATAGTAGGTATCCTGTAGGGTCCAGTGGCACAGCTTTCCTAGTCATTCAAGCTGAGTGCTCCAGGTGCTCCCCATGTGGACTCTGTGTATTGTCATGTTGTAGTTGTGCCTTGATTGCTGTTGGCACATCAGTGGGAGGGATTGATGCCCAGGCTGATCAGCTGCGAGAACTGGCTGCTACTACAGAGGGGTTGCTGCTGTGCATGGACTGACCCTACAGAGTAGGACTCACTTTGGTGGGGCTTTGGGACTCACTAAGTCCACCCCTTGTGTGTGTCAGTCATGGAGTGGTTGCATTGTAATCCAGAGTGGTCTGAAGCTTTCCACTGGGTGCCTTGGTTGGGGTCATCTGGCATGAGCTACAGAGCAATCTACAGATGGTTGCTACTTGTGCTGAGCTTGGATGTACCTGGGAACTGGGAGAAGCCAAGCTACAAATGGAGGCTGGCTGTTGCTAGTGCCCGGCCTGGTGCCACTTAGTAAGAGGCCTGGGGTATTTAGAGGCCAGATGCTGCTTGTTTGAGGGATTTTAGGGAAGTCCAAAACGAGCCAAGGGAGGCTGTTTTATGGAAAAGCCACTGGAAAGGACTTGGGTGGACTCACAATTTGAGTGGGGCAGGAGGTCAGGGAATCCCCAATGTGTGACCAACAGTGTTAGCCAGGTTAAAGAGACTCAGGAGCTCACCTGACAGCTCTGACAGAGGAGGGCTTGGCAAAGGAGCAATAGCCTCTGTCAGTACTTCTGTCTGAGAGAAAGCTGCCCTTCTAGCCCTTGTTCTAAAGACAAACAATTAAATTCCTCCCCATATGTCCTGGTGTGTTTTGAGCTCCTGTGCCAGTGCTGGATTCATGAACGCTCTTTACAAAGGAATGCCTGGGACTCCAGGAGCTTTCTGTCTCAGCCACAATCTCCTCTGGTTTTTACAATCAGAAGCTGTGGAGACTTCTCTTCCCAGCACTGGATCCCTGTGCTGAGGCTTCTTATGAAGGCCTGGGACCCCTTGCTCCTCAGGGGAGACCTCTACAGCTGAGATATCCCTCTCTATTTTTAACTTCCACTTGTTGAGTATGGGACCAACCCATTAACATCTTGTTCCTCCTACCAGTCTCAATGTGGTTTCTTTTTTACATCTTTCATTATAGGACTTTGTTCAACTAGATTTCTGGTGTTTTGAATGATGGTGGTTCTGTAATTTAGTTATTATTTTAGTGTGGTTGTGGGAGGTTCAGAGTACTGTGTTTACCTATACCAGTATTTTGCCTGGAACTTTGCATCAGTTTCTTTACTTTACAGGCTTGTTTACAGGATTATATGTGTTAATATAGGTAAAACACTCAGAACAGTTCTTGGCCTGTAGTAAGTCTTTGTTATTTGTATTTACCAGTTCTTAAGCCCATAATATTTTTACTAGTCTATATAGTTTACATAACTGTGTTTGGTAAATATGTTACTGCAAAAGTAATGGGGGCACTGATTGTAGGAGTTACAGTGGCAGCTGTTTCAGCTTGAATTCAGTTCTGAAAGAGAATATCAAATGCCTTTCCTAATGATGGTATCAGGATAAGACTCAATTGCATCATCATAAGCCTAATGTCAAGGTTTATTAGCCATCCTCTGAGAGATGCCTTATTAGAACTGTCTGCCCTTTCACTAAATACACTTTATACTATAGTTTCTTGATTTTAAAAAAATTGTCAGCCGTCCTGAGAATTCAAATGGCTGTTACAAGCCAGTAAAATCTGCAGACCATAAGTGCATGAGGTCTAAGTTCTAAGTATTATTCACTTTCCATGAATAACTAGGCACCTACTAGTGCCATGGACACACTGAGATTAAAATGTGTGATGATGATTTAAGTAAATGACTCTAGGAATAAAATTTTTAAAATATTCTCAAGAACATGTGATTTGAAAGTACATTGGAAAATATACATTTTCAAAAAGGAAATCAAATTTCATTCATGGTTTTAATAGTCATCTCATTTTCTAGTAAGTGTAAGACCTGAGAAGATGTTCTGTGTTCCTGTTCAAATGAGCAAATTGCTGCAAAAATTATAACCGATTAAGCTCACTTATAAAATATATTTGATTTACAATGACTGTGATTTACACCAAGGGCTATCAAGAATGACTTTGCCTATCTTTTGGACAAGAAACCACAAGACTGTGCCAAAAGGGGTCTTATCATTACGTGCTATATGTGCTATAGAAAATGTACTTTAGAAATGGCCTAAACCAACTTTGACTTTGGAATCAAATTTCAAAATACCATGCCCAGTATATTCATGAATTCATTAAATAAAATTAGATAAACATTGTTTTACTATTTTCTTTTTTTTAAATTATTTTAATCTTGGGCACTAGTCTTACACTTCTTTCGTTGACTACATCCCTGTGGGCTATAGATGATAAATTTCATTTATACAAACTACTTGAGCCTGTACTTTCCTAGGGTATCATACCAGTGGGAATTTGAAGCTTATGAGTGGAATAGCCAGTGGAAGTGGCTTTTAAACCTCTGAGATGCATTCCCTCCCTTTTCTGGTACTTACACCTACTCATGCACACATTTCCCTACTACCCTGTCTCACAGTATGTTCTTATTCACCTGGACATCATTTCCTATGATAATTTTTTCTTTTCTTGTCCAAAGACTCATTTTACAATGACCAGGTTAAATCATTTCTCGACAAAAGTGTTTGTGTACCTAATTCCATTTTTTACTATAGTGTTAATGGTAGTGGAGAACTAGATCAATAGGTTTCACCTTACTGTTATTCTTGCACCCTGGAACAAACGAGATTCTCTGATGCATATTTGTTGCATTCATTCAATTATTAATTTATTCATTCATTTACTCATTCTCCCATCAAAAATAGTTATTGTTGCATACCCTGTGGAAAAATTCTTCAGGGCTCTGAATACATGTTGAAACTTCACCACTTAGTCAAGCCATTCCCTGCATCTTGCTTGGATCCAAAACTGTTACACAGGTTGAGGAGAGCTGCTTAAATCTATGGTTGAAATTCCATGCAATGAAATCTCTCCTTTTTCCAGCCTGTTGAAAACTGGCTCTGAAAGACCACACTTTTAGGATCAGCAGGGTACTACTGCAAGGTACCAGGTCTTCAAAGGCAGCCCTTTCACCAGTAGATCATTGTTCAAAAAAGTTTTTCTGAACAAACCTCATAATCCAAACTCTTGTGTTTGCAAACTCTTCTCATTTCCAATTCTGGGGCCAATCAAGTCTGAGAATTTAAGGAAACCTGTAACAGTTGTGATGGCTTAATATCATCTTAGTCTGTTCATGTGAAAGGGACTTGCTGGAAACACAGTAGGCATGGTTCTTCAGGTCTAATTGTCAGAATGCCTAATTTTTGTGAGCAAACCTGTCTTGTTGGGCTTTCCTAGAACCTACATCCCTATCTTTTCCTCCTGTGTTCAAGTCTTTAGTTCATCAAGGATTAAAGTTCTTTTATTATCAGTTCAGCCCTTGTAAAAGTCTGGGTTAGTCTTTGATACTTGCTTCCATGTCTCTCTAACATTTACTCCTTCCTTTGTTCATTCATCCATTCACTTATTCATTCATTCATTCAGTCAATATTTTGTTTATTAGAGAATGTTGCCAGGTGCTAATTCTAAGCATGGGGATTCCAAGTGTCTTATGTCATGCCCAGTAGAAGCATAGATAGAGATGTTAATTCTTATGCAAGTAGTAAACTGACAGAATTCTGTAAAGGTGAAAGAGAAACAGAATGTATCAGATGAAGAGCCTAGGCAATGAAATGATTTTATGAGACAATCTGGAGAGTGAATTGTATCACACAGGCTACTCTCCCCATTGGCAATGGGGCTTGGCTGTTACACCAGGAATGGGAATGGGAATGGGTGGAGGCTGATGTACACTTTCAAGTGCCTCCAGACAGTCTGGTCAGGTGAAGACATGTCCTTTGGGAGCCTTTCGGTGTGAGCTATTAGCAGCAATACCCTTGACATCTGGTAGATGAGTGTACTACAATGACAAAGGGGATCTAGGGGATCTAAGAGTATGTGCTATATAATGATACCTAATATTTAGTCTCTGAATATCTCCATAGAAATTAGTAATTGTAAAACCACTTGGAGGTGGAGTGATAGAGCTCTGCACATGAGGAGCACTTAAACCAAGCCAGGTATGAGAGCATTGTGGGGATGGAGTGCAGGTGAGATGGTGTGATTGTCAAGGCAAATTTCCCAAGGCAATGAAACATAAATTGGATCTGGAAACGTGAGCCAGGTTATGGAAGAGGAAGGAAATTTCTGGCATAGAGCATGAGAATGAACATCAGAGAAAGGGCTACATGATGATGACTTTGAGGGGGTTTAGGTACTTTTGCCTCTTCTGGAGCCTACCCACCTCCATGAAAAAATGTTAAAATGTATTTTATGACTGCATAGATATAAAATATGGATATAATTCATGTTGGATTATAATTTATTTTCTTTAGCTTTTAGAAGAGTTTGTAACATTTTCATGGGCCCCGAAAAGTACCTTGGCCCTGTGCCTCTTGTGCTTCATGGATACGTGGTTCCTGTTAGAGAAGGTAGCAACATGTGGGAGGGCAACCCTGAGTAGTTAGTTCAGTGCTGCTGGACGCTAAGTGTGTGGCTGTTTCTGTCTCCTTGCCTTTGGTTCCATCGTCTGCCTGCCTGAATTTCAACTTTTTTTTTTTTTTTAACCTTTTCCTTCTAAGACCATGCTCTATTCAGACTGGACTGGGTTGGATATAGTCTCCCTAAATTCATATCTACTCAGAACCTCAGAATATGATTATTTTGAAATAGAGTCTTTGCAGGTGTAATTAGTTAAATTAAGGTGAATATCTTGGATTCAGATGAGCTCTTAATCCAAGTACTGGTATCCTTGTAGGAAGAGATGGCATAGCAAGAAGAAGGTCAGGTGAAGGAGACAAAGGTTGGAGTGATGCAGCTACAAGCCAAGGCATGACAAGAATTGCTGGCATCCTTCAGAAGCTAGAAGAGAGGCATGTAAGAAATTCTTCCCTAGAGCCTTGGAGCATGGTCCTGAGGACAGCTTGATATCAAATTTCCAACCTCCAGAACTGAAAAGAATAATTTTCTGTTTAAGCCCCTCAGTGTACAAAACCTTGGTGGCCCTAGGGAACATCTCTGTAAAATGTTTTGTCTGAATCTCAGGTGTCCCTGGTTAGGACTATTTGGGCACACAAAGTTGGGCCCAGACTCAGGCTATTTGACCATTGTTTTCTGAAGTGGCTGTTCTACTTCCCAGCCCTGATAGTTAATTCCTCAGCACTGAAGGGTAAGCGGAGGAATGTATAAACCAGAAAAGTTGCTAAGGTAGCTTTTTATCTCACCAGTGTAGTTTCCTCCACTCATTTATTGCATTGCACTTATCAGCAGTGCTGGATGCTAAAAGAAAAAGGAGTGATATCTTCAGAGTTCCAAAGAAAAATGTTTGCTTTGGGGACAGGAAGAGGAGAGGAAGCTTGGTGTATTCATTGTTTAATATCTTTCTTTTATCCTTGATTCAGAAAGAATGGTCATATAAAACCCATCCATAAAATTAGGCTTTGCCAGTTTTCTAGTAATTTGACAAAAAAAAAGGTTGAGAAATACTGTGTAATACATGCAAATATGAACATGTATATTGCAACATCTCAAACTATGTGCGGCTCAAGGGGAAGGACCATATCTTTTTCTTCTTCGTGTTCAGCATCTGATACAGTGCCTAGAATATGGTAATCTTCCAGTAAATGTTTGCTGAATGAATTAATCTGCTATTGTATTGACTACCAAGGTGATTTAGCTCCTCAGTGTCACTGGGCATATGTCTCTAACTGCATCACATACACACATCCTAAAGTTGTATCTTTTAGATTGGATCATGATTTCTTTGGTGAAGGTATATGAATAAATAGCTATGTTCTCTAGGTAGTATCTCCAAATACGTTTTCAAGATCAAATTCTCTCCACTTATATGCTTATATGCTTGACAAAGCACTGTCCTTTATATATAGTAATACAACACAAAATTATAATTTTATAATTATAATTTTTCACTAGTGATTGAGAACTTCATCTTTAGTAAGTTTATTGGATGCGGAGAGTGATTTTAACATTTACTGATTGTTTACTATGAACCCGGACCAGGCTAAGCCCTATACATTAGTTCCTCCCTATTTATGGGTGGTATGTTCCAAGACCCTCAGTGGATGTCTGAAATCACAGGTTGTACTGAAGCCTATTTATACTATGTTTTTACTATACATACATACACTTTATGGCTTCTCTTTGACATGTCCAAATTGCCAGCATTATTACTGTGCTGGCATAGGGCTTGGAGTCATTATTAAGTAAAATATGGATTACTTGAACACAAGCACTGCTCTACCATGACAGTCAGTCTGACAGCCAAGATGACCAGTCCACTAACAGGCAGGGGGTGTGTACAGCAGGATACATCAGACACAGGGATGAATCATAGCAAGGACATAGCAAGGCAACATGAGATTTCATCATGCCACATAAAATGGCATGTAATTTAAAACTTATGAATTGTTTTATTTCTGGGATTTTTCATTTAATATTTTTGGACCACAGTTGACCACAGGTAACTGAAACCACACAATGAAACTGCAGATAAAGGGGGATGTGGTATAGGCAATATCTCATTTTTTAAAAATCCTCATCTGAGGACATTTCTTCATTGTTTTAGAGAGAGAGAGCATGTGTGTGTGTGTGTGTGTGTGTGTGTGTGTGTGTGTGAGAGAGAGAGAGAGAGAGAGAGATTGAGAGAGAGAGAGGAGAACATCGATGTGAGGAAGAAACAATGATTGGTTGCCTTTTCATATGTACCAAGACTGGGGATTTAGCCTGCAACCCGGCTGTGTGCCCTATTTGGGACTCAAACACGTGACCAAGGGTGTCATTCTACAGGATGACACTCCAACCAGCTGAGAGACACTGGCCAGGGCATGGAACATCTTATTTAATCATCACAGCCTACCTATGAGGTTATTATCAACACTTTGCTGATGAGACAACTGAAATACGGACAGATAAATTTGCCTATAATGGGAAGTGCTAGGATTCAGATAGTTTTCTAACTGCAAAATGCTCTACAGGTGAATCTCAAGCTTTCGTGTACTAAAAATTATCTCAGGAGCCTGATAAAAATACATATTTTTAGGTTTTGCTCCTAGAGAATCAACAAGTCTAAGGTAGGCTTAGGAATCTGTATCTTTAAGTATCATCCAGGTGACTTGGATGCAGGTGGTACATAGACCACATTTTGAAAAACATTGCTCTGTATGATGAGATGCTAAGTGCATACTGTGATCATTATTATTGTTTTAATTATGTTTCATTGATTATGTTGTTACAGTTGTCCTAATTTCTCCCCTTTGCCCCTTCCATCCAGCACCACCCACTCCCTTAAAAATCCCCAACCATCGCTCATGTCCATAAGTTATGCATATAAGTTCTTTTCCTATTCCATTTCCTATACTGTACTCTACCTCCCCATAGCGATTCTGTAACTACTTGTTTGTACTTCTTAACCACCACACCTGTTCACTCATTCCCCCACACCCCCACCCATCTGGCAGTTATCAAAATGCTCTCTATATCCATGGTTCTGTCTCTGTTCTTGTTTGCTTAGTTTGTTTTTCAGGTTCATTTATTGATAGATATGTATTTATTGCCATTTTATTCATAGTGTTGATCTTTTTCTTAAATAAGTCCCTTTAACATTTCACATAATAATGGTTTGGTGATGATGAACTCCTTTAGTTTTTTTCTTGTCTGGGAAGCTCTTTATCTGCCCTTTAATTCTAAATGATAGCTTTACTGGGTAGATAATCTTAGCTGTAGATCCATGTTTTTCATAACTTTGAATATTTCTTGCTAATCCCTTCTAGGTTGCAAAGTTTCTTTTGAGAAATCAGCTGACAGTCTTATGGGAACTCCCCTGTAGATAACTAACTGCTTTTCTCTTGCTGCTTTGAACGTTCTCTCTTCAACTTTTGGCATTTTAATTATGATGTGTCTTGATGTGGGCCTCTTTGCATCCACCTTATTTGGGACCCTCTGCACTTCTTAGACTTGCATGTCTATTCCCTTCACCAAATTAGGGATGTTTTCTTTCATTATTTTTTCAAAAAGATTTCCAATTTCTTGCTTTTTCTCTTCTCCCTCTGGAACTCCTATGATGTGAATATTGGAATGCTTGAGATTATCCCAGATGTTCCTTACACTATCCTCATTTTTATGGATTCTGTTTTCTTCTTATTGTTCTAATTGGTTGTTTTTGCTTCCTGTGTTCCAAATCATTGATTTCATTCTCACCTTTATCCGCTCTACTGTTGTTTCCCTGTCTGTTGTTCTTTGTTTCAATTACTGTATCCTTGTTTACTGACTGGATCTTTTTTATGCTGTTAAGGCCCTCACTAAGTTCCTTGAGCATCCTTATAACCAATGTTTTAACTCTACATCTGATAGATTGCTTATCTCCATTTCATTTAGATCATTTTCTGGAGTTTTGATGTGTTCTCTCATTTGGGCCTTGTTTCTTTGTCTCCTCATTTTGGCAGCTGGCCTGTGCTTATTTCTATGTATTAGGTAGAGCTGTTATGACTCCCTGTGTTGGTAGCATGACTACTATAGTAGGTGACCTGTAGGGTACAGTGGCACCACCTTCCTGATCATCCAAGCTGGGTACTTGGGTTACACCCTTCATGTGGGCTGACTACTCCCTCCTTTTGTAGTTGAGACTTGATTGTTGTTGGCAGGTGAATGGGAGGCATTTACCCAGGCCAGTCAGCTGCAAGTACTGGCTACGACCACTGACCATTAACCTCTGCCCTCCATGAAGGATCAGCTGTACAGGGGTAGGGGGTGGTGCTCTGACATGGTCTGTAGCTCTCCACTACATGCACAAGCTCAAGGGTTTTCTAGGTGGTGCAGGCCAAGGTCAGTTCCCACCTGTGCTCTGCCTAGGGCCATCCTGCATGGACTATAAAGCAATCTGAAAAGGCTGCTGCTAGTGTTGGGCTTGGAGATTCCCAGGTGAGTCAGGCTGTGAATCTAGGCTGGCTGTTGCTAGTGCTGGGCCTGGGGCCACCTAGCAAGATGTAGGGATCTGGGGGCTTACTGAGGCTGGCTGTTGCTTGTTTGATAGGATATAGGATGTGTGGATTATGAGCCAATACCAGCCATTTTTATGGAAAAGTCACAGTTAACACTTTGGGTTGGCCTATAAGTTGGGTGGGACAGAGTCTCAGGGGATCTCCAGAGTAGGGCAAACAGTGTTCACCTGTGGCACTCACCTGCCAGTTTGTGGCCCTTTGGGGGAAGGGCTCAAAAAGGCATGTGCCCTGACTGGGAATTGAACCAACAAACTTTCTTTCCACTGGCCAGCATTCAATCCACTGAGCCACTCCAGCTAGTGCTCCCTCCCAAATTTTATTCACTACACATTGATATTGGATTAGCCCTTTCCATGTCTCCACCTCTCTTACCAGTGTGGATAGATGTGGTTTCTTTAATTTTGTAGTTGTCAGACTTTCATTCAACTCGATATCTGATGGTTCTGAGTGCTGGTTGTTCTATATTTTAGTTGTAATTTTGATATGGTTGTCTATTGTGATTATATTTTATCTAAAGTCTTTGATTCAGTAGCACTTTCTAGAACTATTTATTGTAATAACCATTCATTCTCACATTTTGGTTTTTTTTTTCATATATCAGGTGTTCATTGTATTGGGTTTTGAACATGACCTTTCTCTATTTTTTTATAGATAATTCTTACATTCATCCATTGTAAACACTCTTTGAGAAAACCCACTTGGACCAATGGACAAGAAACCTTGGAAAATCCTTAGGTCATTTTGTGACTGGACCCAGTATTAGTTAAATTTAAAGATGGCCATTTACAAAGCAATGCCCAGCATTTCCTGGGATCCTCATTAAATATATTTAATTGGTTAACCCAGTACTATTTCTGCTATTTTTAGAAATCTGTCTACAGCTCAGTAACTCTCAGAAATTACTTTTTCATTGTCAATTTCCTTAGCTTTCCTTCCCCCAAACCTCTTTTACCCAATCAGAAGTACAGCATTTTGGAAAATAAGTCATCTTTTACTAAGAATATTTTCTCTTACTTTCAAATGTCGTTAAGAAAGAGTAAAATATAGACCTAGCAGTATTTTTTTCTCAGGTGTTCTGCTTTTGAACAATCCTTTCCCTTCCCAGCAATATGCTATCACCTCAAGCAGAGTACCTATTATGAATTTAGCTTCATTCAATTTGATTTAAAATGAGAAAAACAATAGATTGTACATACTTGTCCACTGGAATAAAAGAATTTTATTTAAATATGGTTTCATACCAACAAGTGATTTTGATATCCTGTCAAGCAAACTCCTAAAAACATCTTTCAATTTTAGAGTATTATATGACACAGATTAAAAAGAATAATATTCGTGATGAATCACAGGTGAGGAAACCAAGGCACAGACATATGAAACTAGCTAAAACCATGAAGGAAATTATATAAATAATCCAGTGCTTTTCAGTGAGTTCCAGAGTTGGAGGCAATTACCCAGCTGGATTCCCATGAAAGGCAAAAGCTTTCCACTAGCAATGGTTCAGGCTTGCAAGAACCAAGTTTCCATTATATTTGCAGCCATGGGTAGTCAAGTGGTGACCCAGCTGGTCACAGAAAGTATGTGGGCTCAATGAAGGGTTGCTATCCAAATGATTACTGTATGAGCAACTCAAATTCTGAACATTAATGTCTCATTAGCAGAGAAAGAATGTTTCTCTTAGTCTAGACAGTGTGATAAACTCAGATGCAGGTCTGTGTTATGTAACATATAACCTTTCTCCATTTTTTGTTAGTGGAAGGTCCAACAACTGAAGGCTGAGAGATTTTCAGTTCTGTAGTCAGCCCCATCGTTCTTGGGACGGCAACTGATAATTCAGTTGATAGTCACCTGGGGAGAAGCAAATGAATTTGGAGGCCTAAAAAGTCACTCAGCCTCCACACTAATAGATGTTCATTGGCTTTCTTCTTTCAGCACTGAGAGTCTTGTTTCTCTACCTTTTGAGCATAATTGGCTGAGCTTTTCCTCAAGTGGCGTGTGCAATTCTTCCAATGATGTGCTGACCATGTTTATATTTTATCTGTGTAGCAGTCATGTTTTATTATTTGTACTGGGGGAAAAGGTCATTATGTTAATTGTCAATTGATGTTATTTTCTGGACAGACACATTCCTGACAGGCCAGCAGACAATACCAGGGAAAAGGATGGTGAGCCTTACCTAAAGGTGAACTGGGAGCTCCCTTTGAAAATGTTTCTCAAGCTTTCCTGATTAAAAGAGTTACCTGGGGTGTAGGTTAAACATTCAGATTCTGAGCTTCTCCTGTGGGCATGCTGATGCGGGGGTGGGGGGTGAATATGTCTCTTGCATATGTATTTTAACAGCCATGTGATTGTTGCCATGAGGGAAGTGTGGGGAGCAATGTCCTACACAGCATGATTTTGAAAGATGATCAGAGGAGGGGAGCTCCTGGTTCCCAAATATCCATCATCATTCCCATGAAGATATTTCTCGTGTTACTTTCCCAAACCTCTATTCCATACCTGCCGCTAATTGCCACTCAATTTCCACTTGGGTGTGCTGTTTTTACCTCAGATTTATCATGTCCCCATCACTTCACCTCAGCCTACAATTTCCATCCCATTTCAAGTCATTCCCTTTCCACGCACTTTCAGTCACAATGGTCCCAAACTGAGTGTTCTTTCATGTTGGTACCAACCTCTTCAAACCTTTTGACCTTTTTCATGTTCCACTTTATGCATGAAATGTCTTTCATCAGTTTGTCCATAGTACAGTAAGTTTTTCCTTAAGAACTCAAATATTACTTGCTTCAGCTTTCCTCTTTTTCAGCTTCCTCAGGCAGAGTCGATTCTTGCTTCTGTGTTTTTATAGCATTTCTCTTAACTGTAAAGTTTGTTATGCTGGAATTATTTGTTCATTCACCTTTCTTAGTAGGCAGCATGGTTACGGACAATGTCTTTATATTTCAATGCCTAGCTGGATGCCAGGTAGACAGAAGGGATTTCATAAATATTTGTTGAGTGACCTTTAAGACTTTAAAATGATTATTATCAAGTAAAATATGTTAATTAATTTGTTTATGTAAGTCCAGATATTCATTCGTTTATGCACTTATTTAGGCAAATATCTACTGAGTCCCTAATTATATGCTAAGCATTAGTGATTTAGTGATAAGTAAAAATTAGACATGCTCTTTGCTTTGTGGAACTTTGAGTAGAGAGAAATATATTAACAAATATTTAATAAATAAAAGATTCACTACAGTGAAAAATATCATGGGGGCAATGAAAGTATACACTGGAGGTGGAGGTGTCATACCTGATCCGAGTGTTGGTAATAAACAGGGACTACCTAGGGAGGATGGGGAATGAAGAGCCTCCCAGGCTCAGGAAAATGTTCGAAGGCCCTGGGGTGGGAGGAAGCACGAGGAACTGAGAAGTGGATAATGTGTCTGGAGCAGGGAGAGCAAGTAGACTAACGGCCAGAGAAAATGTTGTCACCTAGAGTGTATGAGTGTTCATAGGTCCTATTAAGATGTTTTGTTATTAATCTAACTGCAGTGGGAAACTAGTGAAAAACTGAGTGATTTGGGAGACTGCTGGAGAAGTTCGTGATTTTGTTGACTGTGTTACTGTTTTTTTTTTTGTGGAGAGTTCTGTTGGCCAAAGGATGGTGTGCTTTACTGTTTATTTTTGTTTTGACCATGCAGTCTTTTTCAGGACAGGAACCATGTCTTATATTTCTTAGTGTTCCTGGCACCTAGCACTATACAATAAATAGAGTAGGTGACTATGAGATTGTGCTTCTTGGGAGTGAGGCTTTACATAAACACACTTAGAAAGAAAGTTAGTTAACCAAATCCATTATAGTTTATAATGACAACAACGTGTGTTAAAATAGTGAGAAATGTGTTTGACATGGTGAGTGGACAGTTGGTTATCCACTACTGTTTTAATCAACAAAGACTGTAGTGCAAGTGTTCGGGAAGGAAATAATCAAGGTTAGTTCCAGGAGAACCTTTTGTCCTTGTCCAATAATATTTTTTTATCCCTCATGATGCTTGAAATCTTACTTTACAGAATCATTGCTAGGCCTTAAAAACCCTTTGGTCTTCAAGTCCTCTTTGAAAATGTAAATACCTAGTCGTGGATAAAAGATACATTAATATTTATCAACTGATGTATTTGGGATATTTTGATGAGTATTCAAGTATAAAGAAAATATATATATTGGGTTAGATTGGGGCATTGGTGATATGGTAGTGAAGTTTGCCAGGTTTTGCTTCTGTTGTCACCTTTAGAAACAAATGTCATTTTTTGACTGATGGCAGTGATTGTGCTACTGACTAGCTGAATGTGTATGGACTCTGGCTTCTAATAAAAGAAGGAGTACCACTTTTCTAACCTTTCAGACACTGACGTTTAATAATATCATGAAGGACAGTGCGATGAACTTTGGGAGATAAGTTGCTCTGTCATACAATCTGAGTAGGTGGCACTATCTACCCAAAGCTATTGTGTTTCAATGGACTCCTCAAATTACCTTTTTAGAAATAAGTTATTTCTGTAAGGCCAGGATTTCATAACCAATACTATGTACCTAACATTAAAATCATGTTTTCTGATCTTCCATCAAATTTTCAAGACTTCTTTATTTGCCCTCTTACTCAATGAATTTCCAGTTGCTGGAAGGTACATGAATAAGAGAACCCTTGTTGAAGTTTTGGGTTGAGGCTCTTTTTCTCCAGAATATTTCATAATGGTTTAAAAAATTAAGACCTCTCTGCGGGACAAGGCACATTCTCACACACATTTCACAGAAATTTTCTGATTTCTCTCTCGGGCTTTCTCCACTTTTCCCTATGGATTTTTATCACATTATTTACATATTCAGTAATTGTTCCTCATTGAATGGATTGTGACTATCACAAATCTTGTATTAAAAATATTTTTAAGTATAGAAGGTCATTCTGTTATTAAATAGAAGTGCTTTATTTCTTCACATAGTCACAAGAGATGTCATTGATCTTGTTTGAAATTTTAATGAATTAAGAAATCACCTCCAAAGATTAGTGTTCTGATTATTCATTCAGGTGACCACACTAACCAAAGACTAATCCTCTCTCTCTCTTTTTTTTTTAACCTTTTCCTTTGAGAGGTGCTCATCTCAGATCCTAATTTGTCTAATGGAGTCTAAGTCAGGAATCAGCAAACCAAAGGCCAAATCTTGCCAGCAGCCTTTTTCTGTAAATAAGTTGTTGTGGGAACATAGCTGGAAGCTTCTATAATATTTAAGTAATGTCTGAGAAATAGAGTAAAGAAATAAAATGGGGTTGCTATAGTCAAGCTGCTAAATTACTAAAATCAAGTATGTTGAGGTATGAAGAAATGGTCCTTTTTTTATTTTAACTAGCTTGAGAACTTAAACTTTTAAACTTTCCAGTTCTGATAATGCCAAATGAACATCAAACCTCCAGATAACCCTTTGATAACTTCCTGAAGGACTAAGGAAAGAATCTTCATTCTTTCAGACCTCCTGACATCCATTCTCCAGATGACTGGTTATTGAGAGGATTACCATCTCAGACCAATCCAGGGGCTAAAAATGTAGGACTCATTATTCTCTATAATGTACTTTTTTTAAAACTATAAGAACACTTAGTTTTTCTTTTTTCTTTGTAACACACTGGTCATTGCTTAGTTCTATTTTCAATCCTAAGACCCTTGAATAAATCCTTATCATTTCTTTCTAGCCAAAGCCTCCATATTCTCTTTGAGTTTGTTTGACATGTATATGCTGCATTTGTACTACAATTGAAGATTTGAGTAGTTTCAACAGAGAACATGTAGCCTGAAGAGCTGAGAACATTTACTGTCTGGCCTGTTATAGGAAAAGTTTGCCAATTCTGGTCTAGATATCATTTTATGTATTTGGTGACTCTCAACATAGGAGGTCCGTGAAAGCACAGATCGGATGTGATTTCTCTCAGTATCTTCAGTACCTATCATAGTGATGTTTTTTTTTTTTTGGAAAGAGCTGTTTAAATCGGAATAAATGACAGTAACCTAATCCATCTGTGTAATCCATCATGTTCCCCCATCCCAAACCTTAAGGAATATGGGAAAGAACATGGAACACCATGAATTTTTATCAGGACAATTTTGAGTTGACTTTCAGGAAAATCTGTATTAACATGGAAAACTCTGATCTTGGTGTGCTGCAAAGGGTTCCTTCTATTCTCATTCCAGCAATCTAGGGATGGGAAGGTAGGGATGTGAGGGAAGAACTAAGGCAACTTTTCTGCACCAAGAGAATTTTTATAGCTAATGATTTCCCAAAAGTATTTATAAGGCTGTCCCATTGGCAGGTGCTGAGCAGCTTGGCTAAGGAGTAGCTAAGTGAGCATGCTGTGGAAATTTGTATTCACTACTTATCCTAGCAGGCAAATTCTCCCTTGATATTTGGTATCACAGGAGAAAGGAGGTTTGGGGGAAGCAAATGTAGCTTGTTTCTGTACTGTTTCTGCCTTCTTTGAATGCTCTTGGTTGACTTTCTCTACCTGTGTATATCTGAGAAATGACTTGAATGAATGTAAATTAGTATTTTAAGAAGTTTACAGATCTAATATCCTGTTTGAGTAAGTATGGGAAATGGGTCAGGAATATATTTTGGCTAATTTTCCTAAAAGCCAGAACAGAGGTGGAAAATATGTATGAAGTTTATTTCCATTCTGATCCTTTCTCACTACTGTCAGATATTACTGCGTTCTTTTATACAGAATCTCAGAATCCTTAAAAGTGTTCCAAGTAGCTACGACCCATTAGTCAGTATGGAATTAGACAAAACCTTACTATTCAAAGCAATTCAAAGTGGTTTTACATATTTCTAAGTGTGAGACTCATATCTACATTTTATTTCTTCCTTACCTCTTCATGAAGTAATTGATCAAGGCCTTGAGGGTAGGAAGTGGGGAGGCCTCACACCAAGCCATTCTCAGCAGAGTTCAGAGCAGAAAGGTATGAGGTGATCAGATGGAGTAAAGCAGAGTGTGCACTGGAAAGTCATATGAAATGAATTTGAAATAGGAGGAAAGAACCAGATTAAGGTGGACATTGGCATCTAAAAGTCACAATATTTGAATGTGTAAAGTTAGTGTTCCCAAAGCCTGGCAAAGATATCAGTCAGAGTTCTCCACAGAAACAACCAATGTGGTAGAGGAGTGAGAGTGGGAATTTATTTAAAGGAATTGTCTTAGTTGATGGTGAATAGTGGCAAGTTCAAAATCTGCAGGGCAGGCTAGCAGGCTGGAAATTCCCTCAGGAGTTGATGTCTTCTTGAATCTGAAGGCAGTCTGGAGGCAGAATTCGTTCCTCTCTAGAGGAAGCTCATTTTTTCTCTCAAGTCCTTCAACTGATTGCCTGAGGCCCATACTCATTAGGGAGGGTTATTTGCTTTACTCAAACTGGTTTAAATGGTAATCTCATATAACAGACACCACAACTGAAACATTGACTGGTGTTTGACCAAACAATGGACACTATAGCCTAGCCAAGTTGACACATTACAATGAACTGTCACAGTAGCATGGATAAGTTTTAGTGGCAGATAAATTTATGCTTTTAAATTTGAATTATATATTTTAATTTAATTTATACAGAATTTTTGGTTTCACAGAAATTATTGGTTAGAAAATATATATATTTAAGTAAAACAGTGGATTTAAAGAAAATTATTAAATATTGGGTAAAATGGTATATAGATATGGTATTTGAATGTTGTACTGAAATGTCTAAGATTAGAGAATTGTAAGCAACAGAAAATCCCTCTACTCTTATTGCAAGGAAATATCATAAGAAAGTGGGGTTTTAGGAATATTAATTCTGTTGCCCTGAGCAAAGGCCCTGAGTAGAAAAAATTAATGAATAAATATTACATTTAAAAATTCATTACTTGCTACAATAATAAAATAATGCATTTTCTTTTTTTAATATATTTTGATTATGCTATTACAGTTGTCCCATTTCCCCCCTTCTCTCCCCTCCACCCTGTACCCCCTCTCCCACCCACGTTCCCCCCCTTTAGTTCATGTCCATGTGTCATACTTATGAGTTCTTTAGCTTCTACATTTCCCGTACTATTCTTGCCCTCCCCCTATCTATTTTCATCCTACATTCTATGCTACTTATTCTCTATACCTTTTCCCCCCTCTCCTCCTCCCACCCCCCCCCCTGCTGCTAGCCCTCCATGTGCCCTCCATTTCTGTGGTTCTGTTCCTATTCTAGTTGTTTACTTAGTTTCTTTTGGTTTTGCTTTAGGTGTGGTTGTTAATAATTGTGAGTTTGCTGACCTTTTACTATACATGTCTTTTCTTTATCTTCTTTTCTTAGATAAGTCCCTTTAGCATTTCATAAAATAAGGGCTTGTTGATGATGAACTCCTTTCACTTAACCTTATCTGAAAAGCACTTTATCTGCCCTTCCATTCTAAATGAGAGCTTTGCTGGATGGAGCAATCTGGGATGCAGGTCCTTGTCTTTCATGACTTGGAATATTTCTTTCCAGCCCCTTCTTGCCTGTAAGGTCTCTTTTGAGAAATCAGCTGACAGTCTGATGGGAACTCCTTTGTAGGTGACTGTCTCCTTATCTCTTGCTGCTTCTAGGATTCTCTCCTTCGTTTTTACCTTGGCTAATGTAATTATGATGTGCCTTGGTGTGTTTCTTCTTGGGTCCAACTTCTTTGGGGCTCTCTGAGCTTCTTGGATTTCTTGGAAGACTGTTCCCTTTGCCAGATTGGGGAAGTTCTCCTTTATTATTTGTTCAAATACGTGCTCAATTTGCTGCTTTTCCCCTTCCCCTTCTGGTACCCCTATAATTCGAATGTTGGAACGTTTAAAGGTGTCCGGGATGCTCTTAAGCTTTTCCTCGATTTTTTGAATTCTTATTTCATCATGCTTTTCTGCTTGGTTGATTCTATCTTCCTTCTGGTCCACTGTATTGTTTTGAGACTCAGATTCCTTCCTTTCACTATTGGCCCTCCTCCTTGTATCTTCCTGCATCTCTTTTATGGTAACCTGCATCCTTTCATCTAAATTGCGCCCAAAGTCAACCAATTCCGTGAGCTTACTGATCACCAGTGTTTTGAACTGTGCATCTGATAGATTGGCTATTTCTTGGTTGCTCAAAAGGATGAGTCCTGGGGGACTGATCTGTTCTGTTGGAAACATGTCTTATGTCTTTCCCTGTCTCTCTCTCTTGGTCTGGTCGCTCTTGTTATGGTGGGGGGCGGAGCCTTAGGTGTTCACCGGGGCTGGGCACCCCAGTCGCTAGATTGTGATGTTATATGTGGGGGCGGGGGCGGGAGTGGGGATGGGAACAATGGTGGTAGTTCTGTTCTCCTGGGCTCAGTCCCTGCTCTGGGATCTTGGGCTGCGAGCTCTGCCCTGGTCCACAATCGCTGCCTCACTGGGTCCGCCAGCCGCAGCTTGCGTACTCAGGGATCACCGCTGCGTTCTTGCGCCCCGGATGGCTGTCACACCGATTTTGTGCCAAATTTTCCTCGACTTCCACGCGCTGCGGACCCGCGCCAGCCCCGCACCCGCCCGGCTCGTCGTCTCCTACCAGTCTGGATGTACGGGTCTACTTCAACTTCTTGGCTGTCCGACTTCCATTCATATAAATCCTCTATCAGTTCTGAGTGTTATTCTATCTGTAAATTATTGTTGTTCTAATCTTGGTTGTGGGAGGAGGTACGGTGCGTCCACCTATTCCTCCATCTTGCTGTAAGTCAAAATAATGCATTTTCTAAGGAGGCTGTTTGCCATAGAATTTCTGCTATTGTTGATTTTTTTTCTAATTGCTTATGCTACTTTTTTTTTTTTTTTACAGGTAAAAGTTTTAAATGTTATATAATCTGAGCAGTTGGACTTTGGATTTGTGATTTCTTAAAAAAGTTCTAAATTTAGAAAGTCATACTGGGTTTTAAATCCTCAAATGTGATACCTGTTTGAGTGGGCATTTGGAAAAAAAAATGTTTTAAAAATATTTAACTTCTGTGGATCCAAGAGGGCAGCAGAGATGAAAGTTACACTCACCTCTTCCAAGGACCAAGCTGGAATTACAAGTAAATTACAGACCAATCAACCTGGAGAACCAACTGAAGACTAGTTAAACAGAAGTCTCCTAAGGAATTATAGAAGAAGGCACATGGAGACTGGTAAAAAGGGCAGAGATGTGGAAATTACAACAAGAAGGCTCATATAACCACACAAGGGCCATTCTTGGAGCACCTAAGTCAAGCGACCAGGGAGATTGCTTCATTGAGCCCCACAAGACACCTACTACACAAGGCCAGCATACCAAGATTAGGAGTCAGAGCAGATCTACTGAGTATACTAAAACAAATGCAAAGAAATAGCCAAAATGAGGAGACAAAGAAATATGCCCCAAAAGAAATAATGGGGGGAAAATCCCCAGAAAAAGAACAAAATGAAATGGAGGAAATCAAACTGCCAGATGCAAGGTTCAAAAAAAAAAATGCTTATAATGATGTTCAAGGCACTTATGAGAAGAATGGATGAACTCAGTGAAAACTTACAGAAATAGCTTAAAAAAAGGACATAGAAATCACAAAAAAGAACCAGTCTGAAATGAATAATACAATATCTAAAATGAAAACACTAGAAGGAATCAACAGCAGGTTAGATGAAGCAGAGAATGAAATCAGTGATTCAGTGGACAATAGCAGAAAAACCCAAGCATAGGAGCAAAAAAATAAAAAGAATTTTAAAATATGAGAACAGTTTAAGGCCCTCTGGGACAACATCAAGTGAAACGACATCCACATCATAGAGTACCAGTGGGAGAAGAGAGACAGAAACGTATTTAGAACCTATTTGAAGAAATACCGCTGAAACTTCCCTATCCTGATGAAGGAAAAAGACACCTGTCCAGGAAACTCAGAGAGTCCCAAACAAGATGAACCCAAAGAGGACCACACCAAGACACATCATCATTAGAATGTCAAAGGTAGAGACAGAATCTTAAAAACATCATGAGAGCCCTGTCTGGTGTGGCTCAGTGGATTGAGTGCCAGCCTGTGAACCAAGGGGTTACCAGTTTGATTCCCAGTCAGGGCACATGCCTGGGTTGCGGGCCAGGTACCTAGTTGGGGGCACGCAAGAGGCAACCACACATTGATGTTTCCCTTCCTCTCTTTCTCCCTCCCCTCCCCTCTCTCTAAAAAATAAATAAGTAAAATCTTTTTAAAAAATCAGCAAGAGAAAGACAGTTACATACAAGGGAGCCCCCATAGGATTGTCAGATGATTTCTCAACAAAAACATTTCAGACCAGAGGGATTGGCACAAAACATTCAAAATGATGAAAAACAAAGACCTACAACCAAGATTACTTTACCGAACAAACCTGTTACTTAAAATTGAAGGTGAAATAAAGACTTTTCTAGACAAGAGAAAGGTAAAGCAGTTAGTTACCACCAAACCAATATTACAAGAAATGTTAAAGGGACTTCTTTAAGAAGAAGAAAGAAGAAAAAAAGGGAAACATAATTATGAAGAATGAAGTTGAATATATACCTACCAATAATCACTTTAAATGCTTCAATACAAAGATATATAGTAGCTGAATGGATAAGAAAATAGATATGTAAAGTAAGATTTCCGGTCAAGATGGTGGCATAGGCAGACATGGCTTGCCTGTTTGCACAACCACAACAAAATTACAATTAAGATATAGAACAACCATCATTGAAAACTGACAGAAATAGGGTTGAATGGAAGTCTGACAACTATGGAGTTAAATAAACCACATCTGTCCAGGCTGGTAGGAGGGGTGAAGATCTGAAACGTGCTGCTCCACATCCACACGTGTGGTGGATAAAAATTCAGGAGGGATATCTTAGTGGCAAGGAGTCCCAGGCCTACACCAGGCCACCCAGCCTAGGGTTCCAGTGCCAGGAAAGTAAGTCCCCACAACTGATGGAAAAAACCATCAGGGATGGAGTCAGTGGAAGAAACTTCTAGAGCCCCAAGCAATTCTTCTTAAAGAACCTGCAGAGACTCACCTACTCAGACTCACTCCCTCTGGGCTCTGGCTCCAGGGTCATGACTTGAGGGACAGCAGTGGTGTGCATGGGGGAGGCTGAGATGTCTGGCATCAAGGTGAGCAGAGGCCATTTTCCCTTTTCTGGGCCCTTCCCCCCACAGAGCTGGCAGATTGAGGGTACCATATCTAAGATTCCATCAACCTGGCTAACACTGTTTGACCTGCCTTGGAGATCCCCAGAAACTCTGCCCCACCCAACTAATGGGCCCACCCAACTAACTGGCCCATGCAAGCTTTTCCATGTGAATGGCTGGTCTTAGCTCATGCTTCAGAACTTCCTAAATCCTCTCAAACAAGCATCTCCCGCATCAGTGGACCCCAGGACCAGAACTAGCAGCCTAGATTCACAGCTTGGCTTCCCCTAGAAATGTCCAAGCCCAGCACAAGTAGCAGACATCTCACATTGCATTATAACTCGGGTAGGGTGGCCCCAGGCAAAACACAGGTTGGGGCTGATCTTGGCCTGCACCACCTGGGAAACCCTAGGGCCAGCGCACCCAGTGGACCACAGCAATCAGATAAGAGAAACAAATAAAAGGCATTCAAATTGGTAATGAAGAAGTAAAAGTATCACTTTTAGCAGATGACATGATTCTGTATTTAGAATATAGAATGCAGCTTGAAGGGCACCATGGTATACAGGGAGAGACCCAAGTGTCTGGCATCTGGGTGAGCAGAGGCCATTGTCCCTTTGCCGAGTCATGCCCCCACAGAGCTGGTAGGCTGGTGCCATATCTGAGACTCCATCGACCTCCCTAACACTGAGTGACCCACTTTGGAGATCCACAGAGGCTCCACCCCACCCAACTTACAGGTCCACCCAAGCTGCTTTTCCATAACAATGACTGGTCTTGGCTCCTAAATCCTGTCAAACAAGCAACAGCTGGCCTTATTGAGCCCTAGAAAGAGCCAGATTAGCGTCACAGCTTGGCTTAACCCAGAAATCTCCAAGCCCAGGATAAGTAGCATCCATCTCAGACTGCTTTACAGCTCAGCCTGGGTGCCCCAGGCAAAACACAGGTGGGTGCTTACCTTGGCCTGTACCACCCAGGAAATACCAGAGCCAACACACCCAATGGACAGCTATAGACCATGTCAGAGCACTACCACCCTGCCCCTGAACAGTTGATCACCTATGGAGGGTGGAGGTTGGTGGTCAGTGGTCACCGCCAGTCCTTGCAGCTGAATGGCCTGGGTTAATCCCTCCCACTGATTGGCCAACAGTAACCAAGGCTCAACCACAAGAGGAGGGTGAACTCAATTCACATGAAGGGTGCAATTCAAGTACCCAGCTTGAGTGACAGGGGAGGCTGTGCCACTGAACCCTACAGGACACCTACTGCATTAGGCCACACTACCAAGACATGGAGTCAGAGCAGCTCTACCTAATACATAGAAACAAGTACCGGGAGACTGGCAAAACAAGGAGTCAAGGAAACATGGCTCTAATGAAAGAGTAGATAGACTCCAGAAAACAAGTTAAAGAAAATGGAGATAAGAAATCTATCAGATGCAGAGTTCAAAACACTGGTTATAGTGATGCTCGAGAAACTTAGTGAGGACCTCAGCAGCATAAAAAAATACCCAGTCAGAAATGAAGGGCACACTAATTGAAATGAAGAACAATTTACAGGTAAACAACAGTAGAATGGATGAAGCTGAGAATCAAATCAATGATTTGGAACATAACCAAAAAACAACCACACAAAGCAACAAGAAAAAAAAAATTCAAGAAATGAGGATAGTATAAACAGCCTCAGACAATTTTAAGAGGTACAACATTCACCTCATAGGGGGACCAGAAGGAGTAGGGAAAAAGCAAGATACTGGAAATCTACCTGAAAAAATAGTGAAATAAAACTTTCCTAGTTTGGTGAAGGAAACACGCATGCATGTCCAGGAAGCCCAGAGTCCCAATTAGGTTAGATGCAAAGAGGCCCACTCCAAGAAACGTCATTATTAAAAGCCTAAAGGTTAAAGATAAATAGAGACTCTTAAAAGCAGGAGAAAAGAAGTTAGTTACTGGAAGGTTGCCAGATGGGAGGGGGGAAGGGAAGAATGGGTGAAGAGGTGAGGGGATTAAGAGGTACAAATAGGTAGTTATAGAATAGCCATGGGGATGTAAAGTACAGTATGGGAAATAGAGTAGCCAAAGAACTTATAGGTATGGCCCACAGACATGAACAATAGTGGGGGTATTGCCTGAGGGAGTAGGAGGTGCTGGGTGCAGGGGGTCATGGGGGGGAAACCAGGACAACTATAATAGCATAATCAAATTATACTTCACTGATTGTGCAATTACAATTGTCCCATTTTTTTTCATTTTTATTCCCCTCTGCCCTGTACCCTGCCTCCCACCAGCATTCCCCCACCTTAGTTCATGTCCATGGGTCATTCATATAAGTTTTTTGGCTTCTCCATTTCTTACACTATTCTTAACCTCCTCCTGTCTATTTTGTACCTACCATTTATGCTTCTTATTCTTTGTACCTTTTCCCCCACTCTCCCCCTCCTTGCTGATAACCTTCCATGTTATCTCCACTTCTGTGATTCTGTTCCTGTTCTAGTTGTTTGCTTACTTTATTTTTGTTTTTGGATTCCACTTTTAATAGTTGTGAGTTTGTTGTTGTTTTACTGCTAATATTTTTTATCACCTTTTCCTTAGATAAGTCCCTTTAACATTTCATATAATAAGGACTTGGTGATGATGAAGTCCTTTGACTTGACCTTATCTGAGTTGCACTTTATCTGCCCTTCCATTCTACATGATAGGTTTTCTGGTTGGATGTAGGTCCTTGCCTTTCATGATTTTGAATAATTCTTTCCAGCCCCTTCTTGCCTACAAGATTTCTTTTGAGAAATCAGCTGATAGTCTTGTGGGAACTACTTTGTTGGTAACTGTCTCCTTTTCTCTTGCAGCTTTTAAGATTCTTTCCTTATCTTTAATCTTGGGTAATGTAATTATGATGTGCCTTGGGTGTGCTTCCTTGGGTCTAACTGATTTGGGACTCTCTGAGCTTCAGGACTTTCTGGAAGCCTATCTCCTTTGCTACATTGAGGAAGTTCTCCTTCATTCTGTTTTCAAATAAGTTTTCCATTTCTTGGTCTTCCTCTTTTCCTTCTGGCACCCCTACGATTCATACATTGGAATGTTTAAAGTTGTCCCAGAGATTCCTAAGCTTCTCCTCATTTTTTTGAATTCTCATTTCTTCATTCTTTTCTGGTTGAAAGTTTATTTCTTCCTTCTGGTCCAAATTGTTGACCAGAGTCTCGGTTTCCTTCCCTTCACTGTTGGCTCCCTGTATGTTTTTCTTCATTTGACTCTGCATAGCCTTCACTTTTTCCTCTATTTTGTGACTATACTCAGTAATTTCAGTGAGCATCCTGATTACCAGTGTTTTGAACTCTGTGTCTGACAGGTTGGCTCTCTCCTTGCTGCTTAGTTCTTTGTCTGCAGTTTTGATCTGTTCTTTCATTTGGGCCATATTTCTTTGTCTCAGTGCAGCTGTTATGTTGTAATGGGCGGAACCTTAGGTGTTCACCAGGGTGGGGCAACCCACTTCATTGCGTTGTGGTGCCCTCTGTGGGGGAGGGGTGAGAGAGGGAACAGTGCCACTTGCTTGGCTCTCACCCTGCTTTCTGTTACTTCCTCTGCTACCTACAAGCAAATTTGGACCTTCTGGTGCTGATTCTGGGTGAGTAGGTTTGTGTACATTCTAGGGCCCCTTGAGTGTCTCCAATGAACTCTCTTGTGAGGCTGGGAGTTTCTACTGCCATTGTAATCCCCCCAGTTTTTTATAGTTGGAGGTTTTGAGGCTTTATTTCTCGGGGCTTGAACCCTGGGTTGTGCGGTTTGTCTTGTTCCCCTTTTGTTCCTCTTGGTTTATCCACACACAAATGTGAGACCACCAGGTCCTCCAGGTCCTCCAGTTACTACCTTGCCTCGAGTCCTCTCCACCCTAGCTGCCCATCACCGCCCCTCCCTACCAGTTGAAATGAATGTTTCTTCTTTAACTCCTTGGTTGTCGGACTTCATATAGTTCACTTTTTCTGGAAGTTCTGGTTATTTTTTGTTTTTAAATTTGTTGTCCTTCTTTTGGTTGTGCAAGGAGGCAAAGTGTATCTATCTATGCTTATATCTTGGTTGGAAGTCCAATAAATTTTTTTTTAAAGAAACAATAAACAAATGCAGTAAATTTGCAGGATATGAAGTTAGTGTACAAAAATCCACTGCTTTCCTGTATACTAACAATAAAATTTTAAAATAAGAAATGAAAAAAATTCCTTTTGCAATTACAAGCAAAAGAACCAAATACTTAAGAAATAAATCTAACAAAGGATGTGAAGGACCAATACACTGAAAACTACAATGCGTTATTTAAAGAGATTGGAAAAGACAATGAAATGGAAAGATATTCCATGTTCATGGATTGGAAGAATCATCATATTTTAAATGGCCATATCACCTAAAGCAGCATATAGATTTAATGCAATCCTTGTAAATATCCTGATGTTGTATTTTAAAATTCATTTTTATTTTTAGAGAGAAGGCAAAGGAGGGAGAAAGAAAGGGAGAGAAACATCTATGTGTAAGAGAAACGTGGATCAGGTGCCTCTTGCTTACCTCTAACTGAGGACGTAGCCTGGAACCCAAGCATGTGCCCTGATGGGGAATTGAACTGGCAATGCTTCAGTTTTTGGGATGATGCCCATACCATTGAGCCACGGTAACCAATAACCCAATGTCATTTTTTAAGGAACTAGAACAGAAAAATCATTAGATTTATATTGAGTCAGAAAAGAGCCAAAGCAATCCTTAGAAAAAAGAATGAAGCTGGAGGGATCACACAACTTGACTTCAAATTATACCACAGGGCTGCAATAGTCAAAACAGCATGGTATTGGAAGAAAATCAGACTCAGACCAATGGAACAGAATTGACAGCCCAGAAATAAAACCATATGTATATGACCAAATGCTTTTTGTCAAAGGAGCCAAAAACACACAATAGAGAAAAGAAAGCCTCTTTAATAAATGCTGTTTGAAAAATTGGAAAGCCACATGCAAAAGAATGTTCCTGGGTAGAAAATTAATGCAAAATGGATCAAGACCTAAATATAAGATCTGAAACAATAAATCACATAGAATAAAACATAGGTACTAAAGTTATGGACCTTTATCATAGAGAAAATTTTATGAATCTGACCCCAAAGGCAAAGGAAGTAAAGGCAAAAATAATGAGACTATATGCAAAACTTCTGCACAGCAAAAGAAACTGACAACAAAACAAAAAGGCAACCAGTGGATTCGGAGATGATATTTGCAAACACTAGCTCTGACAAGGGGTTAATATCTGGGTTCACATTATTCTGGTACAATTATTCTAGTGCTTTTGGAAAATACTTCTTAGAGACAATATAACCAAGTGCAGTCTGAGGTCTGAGACAAGACTTCTGTGTGGTGATATACCCCAACTGGGAAGATGTCAGGAGGTTGAATAGGGATCTCACTCTAACAAACGTCATCTTGGAATGGCTGCTTGAAATGTTCTGAGGAGAGCTGTATTACAAAATCTGGGGGTGAGATATCTGTAAATTATGTGAGATTTATTCCTGGAGAGATCACATTTTAAACTTTTATTATTCATTTGTAACTTACTGAAACAATGAATATTTGATAGTCAACATTCAGATAGCTAAATAAATATAAAATAACTTGAAGTTCTATATCTAGGTTCATGTAAGCAAAAATATTCTATAGGAAAGAGATTTGAAGACGTACATGTTCTTGAGTATGAATGTCTGGGCACAAGCAAATTTCAGGCAGTATTATAGATTTTCAAGGTAGTGGACCTGGTGATCCAAGTCAAGGTCTACAAATATTAAAGGGGGAAGGACCCGTAATCATGGGGTTATACATGTAACAAACAGAACATATAATTAAGGTAAATATATATGATATAAGGTGGGTTAGAAAATGGCATGGCAGGGTAGAGCAGAGGAACCTAGAATGCCAAAATGGGTGGAGGGACCTTTTGCATTGGTTGATGCAAGAGGGACCATAGACACATTCTCTTGAAAGTGTGCCCTCCCCCACCCTCAGAAACCCTTTGTGACTCCTCAATGTTCAGTGATGCCAGGCCTGGCAATAAAGTCAGGAGTCTGCCCTCTCAGAGCTCAGTTGCCTCAGGCAGCTTTGCCATTCAGAAAATGACATTCAGCCAGTTTCTGAATAGCCTCTCAGAGCTTTATCTGAGCTTCTCAGAATCTTTAGATTGTAACCACACCCTAATTTACATCTCTGTGCTGTGGTTTCTCCTCCTCTTCTTTTATTTCCTGGTGAAAATATCAACCTTCTGGGAAAATGAACCCACACAAAAGGTAAAAAACCCTGGGAGAGCCCCCAAAGAGATTCTTTATTGTTGTTTCCATTTCTAGTCCCGCATTTATACACGGCTTTAGTTGGGTCAGAGAGACACCTAAGATGGTATGTCTGAGGATCACTCTTCTAAGGGGAGAGAACAGGTAGGGCTAGGGGTTCAGGGAGGACTCAGGTTACTATCTGAGGCTCACACACCATCTGGGTGTGGTGGAACATTTCTGAATAAAACCCCAAACAGTGATTTCTTGGCTCTGGGTTGGTTATTTTGAGTTTGGGATCTCTGTAGAAGATCCGAGTTCTCTAACACTTAGCCAGGAATCATATTCCCATGTCAAGCCTCGCTAGATGGCCTTCCCTTGTATTGGGCTGATCAGGAGAGCAGTGCTGAGCTTCTGAGAGCCTCTGAGCAGAGGCTGGAGCCTGAGCTCTGTTCCAGGTTACAGGGTCCTACGTGAGGGAGCATATGTGTGACTGTCGGCCTCAGATTCTATGCCTTCCTTGAGCAGAGGACTTCTGCCTGAGAATACCAAGTGTGAATCTCATAGACACAATCCTTTCAGTTTTTCAAAGAAGACACTTCAAACATGTTAAATCTTTAAAAATTGATATAAAGAAGGAACACAAAGTTCCATTAATTAGTCATTTAATATTTGGATAATGTCTGAGTTTCCTAGGGAGAGGAATCACAGAAATGAGTCCCAACCCATCTTCTTTTGTTCTCAGTGCCAGATCAGAGCCAAGTGGAGAAGGAGAGGTGGCATTCGGAAAGGTAAGGTACTGCCGATTCCAACTGAGCTCCCCAAGACCCTTTCTCTCCTTTCTGTGAGGTACCAGGCCCATGACCTCTGTCAGTTACTAGACACAGTTCCTCTCAGGAAACAGAGCCCTCAGAGGAGAGGCTCATTCATGGGAAGACAGTCAGAACCTGAGACTCTCCTCAGATTCCCTGCTCTGCTATCTCTGGGTATGAAGTAGTGATGGACCTGGGCAATGGGTGTTGCCCAATAGATGTCAAGACTCAGGACTTGTATCTTCTGACTTTGAGAAAGTTCTTTGACTTCAGGATGATCAGATTCCTCTTTGGTGTAACTACTGACCTCTCTGCTTCACAGAGTGGTTTTCAGCATCAAATGAGATAATGTTAGTGAAAAGAGTTTATTAATGACACAACACACACAAGGGAACTGTTTTAACATCATTGACCATTTGACTTCGTTTACTGACTCATGGGGCTTTCAGAGTCTAATATGCCAATGGTCTCCCATAAAGGGACTCCTCTGTAATACCTGTGCTTCTACTTTCATCCCATACAACCTACTTTCCTGGTTTCCCAGGTCCGAGATACTATAAGAGGGAACAAGAGGAGAAAAAGGTGCTGATTTCCTTCCTTAAAAGGTAACTTGTCTTTTCCCTTTTTCTGATATTCTTTAGCATGTTCTATGCAATTTCAGGGATTCAGTGCAGCCTTCCATAGCCATGGGAGTGGGTTGCCATAGGAATGGGGATGAATGAAGGCCTTGGGTGAGTGGTATTGAGTGCATTGTGAAGTCATGGATGTGGGATAATGTGAAGGGGCAGCAGGCTTCAGGTGGCCCTACCCTCATAGGCAAGTAGGTCCTCCTTTCCTTGTTCTGGTCCTGGCTGCAGCTTTGTGCCTCCTGTCTCCTGCAGCCCCCTTGGCCAGCATCATGATTCCACCCGCTTCCGTCAACTGTTATGTCCAGACCCTTCTTGTGAGGTGTGCAATAATGCAACCACTGAGATGGATCAGCTGCTGTTCTCACTGGCCCAGGAAGATGCTGCTCTCTCTGTGCCCCGGCTGGCTTCCATAGCTCCTGTGACTGAACCTTTGTTCACTGAGTCCCCTGCCTTCTCAGCAATCCCTCCAGGAGACCTAATACCACCTCCTCTGCCAGAGCCTTTCCCACCTCACCCCTCCATTGTCTCCCCTAACCCAATGACTCCATTAGGTGATTTTCCGTCACCATCACCACCGGTTCACTCTCTGCCACCAGCGCCTTTTCCTTCCTTGGTGTCCGAAATCTCAGTGAACCATTCCACACCTCAAACCCTTGATTTTCCTTCTCTGCCACCACATGATAGTCAGACTGTGGAAACCCCTCTGACCCTGAATACCATCTTTCTTGACTCCTCCATTACCCAGCACATCAGCCCCATACCAGATTTGGTCCAGACAGTGAATCCCACAGGATCAGTTAGTTATAAACAGGTACCACCAACCTTGTCTGTTTCACCACCACCAGACTGCACTTCAACTGTGATTCAACCTAAGTCAGTTTACATCTCCTCAAAGCCTGTTCTGGAGAACTCATCTCCAGATGGCACTGGTGCATTGTCCACTCATGTCCTGCAAGGCACTGAGCATCCAAGACTGTCAACTTCAAACTTTTCCTATCAGAAAGCTCATACAAAAGACTCATTGCCTTCTACCTTTTCCTCAGATAAGGATGTGGAGAATGACTCTGAGAAAGACCTATGCAGTTCCATGGTGAGTCTGTTAGGGCAGACTCTAAGTCAGAGGAAACTAGAAAATGCTCTGAAAGTACATTTGAGCAAGAAATTTGAGGAAATCAGTGAGAATCGTGTCCCTGCAACTGTGCATAGTTCATGGCACACTATCAAGCAGTGTCTGTGAAATCCCAAACCAAAATAAAACAAATTTGCCACCATCAGTGGGTGGGGACTACTGCCTGACTACATCCCAGGAGCTTTCCTACCCTGAGTCCAGTGCACAGCGGATGCTGGAAGCCCATATTACTAAATTCCTATGAAGTTGTTGTGGGGTCTTTCTGCCAAGGTCCTTGCATCCATACAGATCTTTAAATTGAAAGATACTTCCTCCCATTTTATGTTTGGTTCCAACTCATGCTTCTCAAACAATGTGATTGCTGAGGTGGACCCAAAACTGGGGGCTTCATGCCCACGAGAGGAAGCCCTAAATCTCTTCAAAAAGACTAAGTGTCAACAGCAATTTCAGCAGACGTCCTGAATTATTCTCTGCCCACCACCTCATTTTGGAGCAACGAAGGACAGGGGACCCTGCGATAATCACCCTCTGATATCCACCACTGGCTTGCAAAGGAGATTCAGTGAATTGGGGATACCACACAGACTCTCCTGCTTGTGACAAATAGCATCATTTGCAACGCAAGTTAGAGACATTCTCTAGTAGTCAACATTTGCCCCCACAGCTGCCCACAAAGCAGTTGCAGCCAGATATGAGCCAAAGGATAAGAGCATGGATTCTAGTGACAGAGCAGGAATACAACAGAGCAAAATTACAACCAGAACCTGCTTCCATGGCAAACATGACCAGGGGTGAGGAGCTTTATGCTCTAATCCAAAACTAGTGACTTCTTTACAACCAGCAAGCTGGGAGCCTCTCAAAAAATAAATGTGATTGAGACTAAAGAAGTAACTACTGTGACCACTGAACAACCCCCACCCCTCTCAGCAAAAATATCAGTTCTCCAAAATTCTAAATCATCAGAACTTAAGAAGCAATTATGGCTGACTTAAAGTCTAAATAGAGCAGGGACCATAGCTAGGCCCAAGGCCAGCACACTGACATGTCCTCATAATTCAGACTGCTTGATTGCCAAAGTTTCCCTGACTCATGCTCATGGTGCCTCCAGTGTGGACATGGGAGCTTCCCAGATGCTGCATGTCCATCTGGAGGACAGAAGAGTCAGTATGGAGCAGTGGCAGGAGCCTTGGCTCCCTAAGCATGTCTTAAGTTTGTGGGCAAGGAAGGACAGGGGACCTTGAGACAATCACCCTCTTGTATGCACCACAAGCTTGTGGAGGAGGTTCAGAGATTAGGGATGCCAGAAAGACACTCCTGCCTGTCACAAACAGCATCATTGGCAGAGTAAGTCAGAGACATTCTCCAATAGCCAACATTTAACCCCCAAAGCTGCCCACAAGGCAGGCCTGGCCAGACATGTGCCAAAGGATCAAAGTAATAATTACAGGTCTAAAGTAGAAATAAGTCAGGGCAAAGAGATGGAAAAGAAATCAGAACCTGTTTCCAAACCCAACGTGTCCAAGGAGACATTTATGGCTGAGGAGATCAATGCTGTTTAATCCAAATCTAATGACGTTTTGACAACTGTCAGGTTGAGAATCTCCCAAAGAATGTGAAAGATAGTAAAGGATCAACTAACTGTTGACCATTGCAACCTCCCCAGCAAAGATTATCAGTTCTCCAAAATCCTAAACCATCAACTGTTTTAGAAGAGCTTAATTGCTGAGTCAAAGTCTAAATAGGCGAACAGGAAGCATAGCCAGGCCCAAGGCCAACCCACTGATGTGTCACATGACTCAGCCTGACTTCCAAAGCCTCCCTGACACATGCTCAGGGTGCCTCCAGTGTGGACACAGGAGCTTCCCAGGTGCTGGAGGATGGAGTCAGTATGGAGCAGTGGCAGGAGCCTTGAGTCCCTGAGCAGGTATTAAGCTTGTGCCAGGGTAACAAGTTCCCAACAGCTGCAAAGAAGGTGAGCTCCACAGACTCTAAATCAGTAGAGCTTGGTGAAGGGGACGCAGGGTTGGGAACATGCCAACCTAGAAGGAAGAGACTTTCTACTCGGGATGTGGCATTAGAGGAGACACCTGGGAACAAGTGTCCTCAGGCGTTATCTCTGAAGGGACAGTCTTATTTTGAAAGCCTTTTCAGAAATGAAATGAACCACTTTTTTTCAATGGCTATATCCTGGGATGAAATGCAGAAAGCAAGAAGACTCCCAGGAAAAGGGCAGCCCCATTTCATCTGTACAGAACAGAGCCCCAGTTAAGAGTAGAGCTGCCTTTACTGGTACTCCAAAAACTCAGAAAGTCATGATAGACGTTAGGAAGTTTCTAGGGGAGAAACTGGGCCATCAGCAGGCAATAAATACCATCTGTCCTCAAGAGCTGATTCCCTCCGCAGTGAAGTTTGGGAAAGCTCAGCAGAAGGCAGCAGTGTGGGCCTGGCCAGAGTCTGTCCAGGGGCATCCTTTCAACTCCAGGGCTCCCTCCTGTGAAGTGACAAATATGAAGACCTGCCACGAATAACCTGTCTTTAGAGACAGGGACAGACAACCTCAGAAATTTGTGGCATTGAAGGACCGCTGTGTCAGAAGCACCCCCAATCTGTGTGCTGCAGTGGGATTGTGTCCCATCCAAGCCCCACCTGCAGGCCTCAAGCTGCCAGGGGCCTCCTGCCACGCTCACCACTGCTGAAGGTCCTGTGTTCAGAGATCCATCTCTACCATTTAGACAAAATAATGCTGCAGAATTTCCAGGGGAAAAAGTTTTCCACCCCCAAATAATTCCTTTCTTGTGGAGATACTGATTTTCCTTAATAAATGTCTCACTAGTAACAGTGATGTCTTTTCTGTGTACCATGTTGGGTATATGGGATTTGGGTTTGTTTCTCAGGGCTTGTGCTTAGCAGGGAAAGGAGGTAGTTCAGCTTTTGCTGATTGTTTCCTTTGGCTTTCAAGGGACCAATCACCCTGGAGCTTTTATTGACAAATATCATGTTCCCATGTCCCCCCTTTCCTTAAAAACCCTTTTCCTCCTTAGTGAACTTAGAGGAGATGAACTCTGTCACCTACCTTGTAGCTTAGCCCTAATAAACATGTATAGCAGTCCACACCTTCCCTCTCAGAGAATATTTACTATCCTCTTTAATAGTAGAGAAGACAGGCCTTCTATATCTGAAGAATACCAAGGAAGGCATATTTTTTAGGAAATATAAGTGAAGAAGAAATGGTACCTTAATTGTTGTTTAGAAGTCTGATCATAGGCTCTCACAGGTGGGTGAATCCTCAGTGGAAGGGTTTGGAGGGATATTGCTGCAGGGAATCCTGAACTAGTTGGGGTAGGTTCTAGGAACAGCATACCTGCTGCTCAAAAAATATGTTCATGGGTCATGATAATAGGTTGGGAATGCGTACTTTAACCTTGACACTGATGTATCCCTACTGGAAATTCACCTTGGGGAAGTGGTTCCATTCTCTGGGTATTTTTTCACATTGATTGATGGCTTCTTTTTTTTTTTTTTCCTGAGCAAAACAACTCAGCTATCAGTGAGAGAAATGTTAACCAGTCAGCCACCTACCTCCCATGGTAAAATAAAACTGAAAGGAAGGGAAAGATGCCTTAGACTAAGCAAGAAAGTAAAAACAAATGAAGAGGGGAATGACCTTAGTAGTCGAACAAAGGTTTATGCCTCATCATCCCCACACTGTGACCTTTCCTGCTCCCAGATTCCTCAATCTGATCTAAGCCCCACCTGCCTGAGGCTGGTCAGAGCTATGCAAAACATACCGATGTCTAACATCAAAAAGTCATGGGGCTGCTCCTGGAGGACTGAAGCAATATTTGCAGGGATGTCATCAGGCATGGCATCCCTGTCTTTGGGGAAGGTGATCTTGGTGCCTTCCATCCATGCTGATGGAAATATACAAGGTCTTTCCTTTAGTGTGTACAGGTCATTTATCAGGATGAAGATGTCACCTTTGGTATTTATAGCTTTTGTGGAGCTATAGATGATCTCTCCCAGGACACCTACAGCTCATGAACCAGAGGTGAGTTCAACTATGCACCAGGATTAAAGATGTTTGGGGTCTCACCATGGACTTCCAGGGAATGCTCTTTTTGGCCAAACCGGTACTCATACCCACTCTTGCCATAAAGATTTGGAGAGAAGGCAGCTCCACTTGTACAGACTGGGAGACAAAAATGGGACAAATGTCCTAGAGAGCACTTGAGGTAGTTTTCCAGTAAGCTTTATGAATCTTGAATGTCAAGAAAAAACAACAAAAAGCCCCGAAACAAACAAACAAAGAAGATGTTCACCACAATCCTCACTCACTGCCACACATGTATCTTTCTTTTGTCCAGAGTTATGCCATTGACCCTGTGAGGTTGGAAACTTGGGGTAACAAAAAAAAATGCAGATTTTGTGAAAGTCCTGGGAAGGATGAAAAGGTGAAATGGAGCCGAAGGTAGAGGTGAGCAAGCAATGGAAGGCTGTAACAACAACATGGATCGAACAGCCAATAACTCAGTCTCCCAGTTCCTGTATCATCTCATCTTGGGGTCCTTTACTTCTACTCCAATGCAGTTACCAGTGCAGTTACTGCCCCACTGTAGAGCTTATTGCCAGGAATACCTTTGCCATCTGGAGTAATAGTCTGACCTTCCACCCTTTGGTCTCACCCTTTATCTTTCCAGCATATATGCCTCTTTTTAATTTTTCTACTTCAGGTCATTCATTTTTCCCTCTTACTCTGTCAATTCATTATGCTCTTGTTTCCCTTTCTTATCATGTGCACTTGATGGTCTATCAGGTAGCTAACTTTTTAAAAGTTCCATTACTAATGGGTCCCTTCTAGTCCCTCTTTGGTACTTCCTATTTGGCAAAATTTCAACTCTATATTTTTCCAGAAGTATCTTCCTATAAGTAACTGATCTGGATTTTATTTTATTGGATGAAATATCCCAATTGATTCTACTGGAGCCCCAGAACTACCTGGAAATCATTAATTCATTCCACAAAACATCCCGTTCTTAACATGTGAACAAACAAATGGAGCTTAGGTTTCTGTTTCCTTCACCCATTCTCTCCCCAAAGCTACCTCTTCAAGGCTATGCTGTGCAGTGCTGTTTCCAATCTTACTTTCCTAAAACTGAGTCTGTCTTCATTTGTTCAAATGATGTGCTGGACCACTGTTCACAGAGGAGCTAGAAGCCCTCTGTGATGAGATGGGAACTCAACAACAAAACACATAAAAAAATACTTTCACATCTTCCTGTCCATTTTCTGTTCTGCTACATAGAAAGAGGTTTCCTCCCCAACCACAAAAACAGAACAAAACAAAAACTTCCTGAAATCTCCATATTGAGAGATAGCTAAATTCTAGTCTTAATGGACTGATACACCCTGGCCAGGTATCCTTTTGTCCCTTCCAGTTCCTTATGAGTTACGTAACATCTTTTATTTTTTAAAGCTTTTTTTACAAAGAAATGTTTAAACATGCACAAGAACAGATAGAACAATATATTTTCCATTCATCTCTTCCAACTTTCACAATTGTAATTTGGCATATACAATGCATCCTATTTTTACAATACAATAAGGTGAAAAGGTTAATTACAAATGCCCATATATAAAAATATTCAGATAAAGAAATCTACATGGACATAGTAGATTAATGGTTTCTTAGGGCTGGGGGGAAGGGTGGAGAGGGATAATAACTAAAGATTATAAGGTTTCTTTTTGAAGTTATGAAAATATTTTAAAATTTACTGCAGTGCACCTATCTGAATATACTAAAAATGGGTGAATTGTATGGTATGTGAACTATAATTTCAATAGAGCTGTTAAAATAAGTAAAAGGTTTAAAATGAATATATCTTGAGAATGACAAGAAGGGGAGAGGATAGTACAAAAAATGTCAACTCATTTCTAGAAGATGGGAAGTCCAGGCGAGAGAGTTAAGTGAGGAGCAGAGCAAAGGAAGTGCTGGCAAACTCATTCACTCCACAAACACCCAGAAGACAAATGACCTGGTGGCACCAGATAAGAAAGAAATAGGGCCCTGGCCAGTGTAGCTGAATTGGTTGGATTGGTTGAATTGTTGTCCTGTAGCTGAAAGGTCTCCAGTCCCATTGCCGGTCGCAGAAGGCAGATGATGGGTGTGCAGGAGGCAGCCGATGGGTGTGCAGTGTTCTCTCACATCCATGTTTCTCTTTTTCCCTTTTCTCCTGTCTTGAACGAGAATAAAATAAACCTTTAAAAAAAGAAAAAAAAAGGAAGAAATTAGGGGTTCCATGCAGTAAACATCTTGAAAATTTTTTATGATTTCTGTTGTATATTATTTTTTAAATCATTTTTGTGGGAGGGCATGGGGTGCTCTTCAGTATTTTGTTAAAATGTTAGCATGCTTCAAATATGCAGAGGATTCTAGGTTTCTCGCCTGGGACAGGACCTGAGACAACTGTTGTGAAGTTGGCATTGCACACTTCTGGGGTCTGGGTATGGTTGTGGTGGTTGGCTTTGGGAATCAAAGGCAGAAATCTCAAACTTCAGGTAAAATTCAAGACAACAGTCCATGGTCCACTTAAAAAATGTATTTGGCCCTGGCTGGTGTAGCTCAGTGGATTGAGCATAGGCTTGCGAAGTGTCGCAGGTTTGATTCCCAGCCAGGGTACATTCCTGGGTTGCAGGCCATGACCCCCAGCAACCGCACATTGATGTTTCTCTCTCTCTCTCTATCTCCCTCCCTTCCTTCTTCAAACATAAATAAATAAAATCTTTAAAAAATGTATTTATTTGTAGATAAACTTGTGGAAAAGTTGCATGGGTGGTATAACCATAAACCCTTTGTCTAGATTTACCTACAAACATTTTGACCTACTTACTATCCTCTCTGTTTCTGCCTCCTCCCTCCCTCACATTTCTCTGTATATGAACACACTCACATATACATTAATGAAAACTATGCATACATACCTGAATGTTTGGGAATATGTCTCATGCATCATGTATTTTCTCCTTGAATATTTCACTGTGTATTTTTTAAGAAAAAGCAGAGTTTCTTATATATAGTAGTTATTCCCTTTGGTAAATCTAACATTTGGCATAAAACTTTTAACTAATTTCCATTCTTATTCTATTTTTGTCAATTTATTGAGTAAAGTCCTTTGTGTATTTTTTTTGTTTTTTTATAAAAACATTCAAGATTCTGTCTAGAATCATGTACTGCTTTTAGCTGTCATGTGCCTTTTTTTTTGTAAGATTTTATTTATTTACTTTTAGAGAGGGGAGAGAGGGAGGGGAGAGAGAGAGAGAGAGAGAGAGAGAGAGAGAGAGAGAGAGAAACATCAATGTGCAGTTGCTGGAGGTCATGGCCTGCGACCTAGGCATGTGCCCTGACTGGGAATCGAACCTGCAATACCTGGTTCGCAGCCCGCACTCAATCCACTGAGCTATGCCAGCCAGGGTGTCATGTGCCTTTATTCTCCTTTAATCTGGAGAAGTTTCTCAGCCTTTTTAGGACAAGGCCTTTTTGAAGAGTATATTCTATGTGCTATTTTATAATGCCTTCTCACATGGAAATTTCTTGGTGGGGCTTAATTAGGGGTGTCCAACCTATGGCCCACAGACCGCATGTAGCCCAGGATGGCTGTGCATGCAGCCCAACAGAAAATCATAAATTTACTTAAAACATTATGATATTTTTTGTGATTACGTGTCATAATGTATTTGATGTGTGGCCCAAGACAACTCTTCTTCCAGTGTAGCCCAGAGACACCCAAAGGTTGGACACCTCTAAAGGATGTTTTTGTAGTTGTGAGTCCTAAGAACCATAGATACAGGACCAGACTTGGTATTTAAAAAATAGCAAAGATGCAAAGATGTGTGGAGGGGTTTTTATGAATGGAGATAACTTCATCACTCAAGGAAGGATATGGGAAAGGGGTGAAGCTCGAAATGTACCCTGCTTTTCCGGGGGAGACAATGGTGAAGACGTGGATGCAGGAGAAGATACACAAAGAATGGAACTGCCATTACTGGCAAAACTTCCCTGCATGGGAGGAAAAGGATTGGGTGTCTGGGGCCAAGACTCAGAGAGGGGATGCAGGCAAGCAAAGTAAAGAGTTGACACGGTAGGCTTCATTTCAGTAATTTATATCTAAATAAGCTGAAGGAGTTATAATAATTAAATGGCATAGAGAGATAAATACCATCAAGAAAAAATACATTATTGTTTTAAAAGGTATAGAGATACCAATAGGAATTTTGGTACACAGTGAGAAAGTAAATTGGGAAAAAAGAATCATAAACTTTTCATGGAAGAAGTAACCATAGGTGTGATTCAAGAAACACAAAAATGTATTTCTAATGAGTTGTACTCATTAAGTGATGCCAAGGAGAAGCCCACTCCTTAAATGAAGGCTTGTTTGGTCCTGCAGGTTGTGGGCCAGTAAAATGAAGAAATTAATGTTTTGCAGGGAGTGAAGGGATTTGGTAGATAGAAGAAAAAAAAAGGGAAGAGCAGAGAGAGAATGTATGGCTGGAAGGGGCTGAAGAGCTTAAAGGAGATATTGGGATAAAAAGGACTAGTAAAGATTTTAAAGTTATGTGCCATGGGTCCCTGGGTTTGCCATATCTTGTCTCTTTTTCATGGTTTTTGTTTGTTGGTACAGGCTACTCTGGTCTCTCATGCTTTTTGGTAAATGTGGATTCTTTAGGGTGATATGGGAGTTGCCACTGAATATATTTCTGGTTTTATACAGGTAAAAACACATTATACATAAGGACAGAATAGATCTTGGAGGTATAAATTCCTGGACACAGCAGACTTTCTAAGGTCGTGTCGGGTCCAAAGGGAGATCACCAGGCAATAAAAAAGGTCTCAGGTACTATCTCAGAACAGATAGAAAATTTCACTAAGGTAAATATATAGTATGGTGAATGGGTGGAGTTGTAAGTTAAGTTGGAGGGATTGAAAGGGCCCTGTAGGGATGGACAGGTCTACTGGGCTGGATAATGGTGGGATGGGTTGTGAGTTCATCTTCCCTTAGTTGTCCCCTCCCCCATTTTCAAGAACCTTTGGTATCTGTGCTAAAGTTCTGTGATGTAAGCCTGGAATTTGAGTCTAGAATGTGGTCTCTAGGTCCAGCTGCCTGAGGCATCAAATCACTTTCAATGGTGCAAACCTCTGTCTGAGGAGCCTTACTGCATCATGGCTGAACTTCAGCTCCACTTCTTAGTTATTCCCATCCTTGCCTTCCTGTGTGCGATAGGGCTGCTCTTTCTGTCACTGTGCTACCTAAAAATCAATCTCTGTTTCCCAGTATTTCGGAAACAGAGAGACATCAATCAGGTAAATATTAAATCTTTCCAAATATAACATGTAAAGTTACCAGTTTTTCTCTATGTACTGCTTCAGCTACATCTCACAAGCTTTATTGTTTTTTATTTTCACTTAGTTTAAAGTTCTTTTTCTTTTGAGCCTTCTTCCTTGACCCATTAGTTTGTAGTATGTTGTTTAATCTCTAGATATTTTGGGATTTTTCCCAGCTATCTATCTGTAATTGATTTCTAGTTTTAATTCCATTACAGTCTAAAAATGTACTTTGTATGACTTTTTTTTTATTTGTTATAGTGTGTTTTATGGCACTGAATATGTACAGTATATCTTGGTGAATGTTTCATGTGTGCTTGAGCAGAATGTGAATTCTGTTTTTGGATGAAGTTTTTGTAAATATCAATTAGGTAAGATGATTGACGGCACTGTTCAGGTCAGCAGTATTTTTACTGATTTGTTGCCTGCTGAATCTGTTCCTTTCTAGTAGAGGGGTGTTGAAGTCTCCAATAACAACAGGAGATTCATCGGCTGTTCTACTTGAGTTCTATGAATGTTTTCTTCATCTATTTTGACACTTTGTTGTTAAATGTTAAGGATTGTTGTGACAGCTTGGGAAATTGACCCCTTGTTGTTATGTAATGCCTCTCTTTATTCCTGATAATTTTCCTTGATTCAAAGTCTGCTTCTCTTGAAAATAATATAGTTACTCCTGTTTTTTTTTTTTTGGTTAGTGTTAGCATGGTACATTTTTCTCTTTCCCTTTACTTTTAATCTATGTGTCTCTTTGTATTTGTAGTGGATGTTTTGTAGACAAAATACAATGTTGTTTTTTCTTTTTAATCTATGGACAGTCTCTAACTTTTAATTGGTGAATTTAAAACATTCAGATTTACTGATTTCTTTCATATATTTGCATTAATATCTACCATACCTGTAACTGTTTACTTTTCATCAAATCTTTTTTCTTTCCCTCTTTTGCTATCTTGTCTTAAACAAACATTTTAAGATTCTATTTTCTGCCTTAGTGTATCAATTTTTCTTCTTTAACAAATATTTTAATAGTTGCCCTAGAGTTTTTAATATACATATACAAAAAAGCTAAGTCCACTTTTATACAATACTACATCACTTCACAGGTAATGCAAGCACCTTACAACAGCCCTCAGTTCCTCCCTCCTTTCTCTGCAACATTGCTGTCATTCACATCACTTATTCATGTACTATAATGCTCCAATACATTGTTTTTATTACTATTAGGTGAATTGAGAATCTTAAAAATAAAAGTTTTATTTTATCCTCATTTATTCCTTCTCTTTCTTTCCTATATAGATCCAAGTTATCATTTGCCTTGTCCCTGAAGATCTTCTTTTAACATTTACTGCAGGTCCAATCTGCTGTGGCTGAATTTTCTCAGTTTTGTTTATCTGCAGTGGTTTTTTTTTTCCTCCTTCACTTTGGAAGTATAATTTAACCAGAACTAAAATTCTAGGTTGGTACTTTTTCTCCTTTCAACACTAAATATTTTACTTCACTCTCTTCTTTCTTGTGTGGTTAATGAGAAGCCCATAATTCTTTTTTTTTTTATTCTTTTTTTAAAGACTTTTATTTATTTATTTTTAGAGAGGGAATGGAGGGAGAAAGAGAGAGAGAAACATCAATGTGCGGTTGCTGGGGGTCATGGCCTGCAACCCAGGCATGTACTCTGACTGGGAATCAAACCTGCGACACTTTGGTTCACAGCCCGCGCTAAATCCACTGAGCTATGCCAGCCAGGGCAGAAGTCCATAATTCTTATATTCATGCTTATTTTTCTCATTCTTTCAAAATTCTGTCTTCAGGTTTTCTAGAGTTTAAATATGAAATGTGCAGGTATAGACTTCATTTTAAGTATTTATCCTGCTTGATGTCCTCTGAGCCTCCATAGTCTAATCTGTCATTAGTTTTGGAAAATTCTTGACCATTATTACTGCAAATACTTTTTCTGTCTCTTTTTTTTTCACCTTCTGATATTCCAGTTACCTGTATATTATACATTTTGAAACTCAGAGTTTCTGGTTATTCTGAGTTTTAAAATTTTTAAAAATTATTTTTCTTTTAATTTTAGTTTACACATTTTTGGATTGACATGTATTTGAGCTCACTTATTCTTTTCTTGCACATATGCAGTCTAAAGATGAGCCAATGAAACACATTTTTTGTTTCTGTTATAACATTTTTTGGTTTGAATATTACTTTTTGATTCTTAGAGCTTCCCTCTCTCTGCTTATATTCCTCACCTTCTTGTGCATTGTCTATTTTTTCCATTAGGACCCTTAACATATCAATAATAGTTCCACATATGATAATTCCCAAATCTGTGTCACAACTAAATGGGCATCTGATGCTTGCTTTGTTTGTTCAAAGTGCTTTTTCTTGATTTAGCATGACTTGTCATTTTTTGATGGAAGCCAGATATGATGTTTTGGGTAACAGGAACTGGAGTAAATAGACCATTAGCATGAAGTGTTATGTTTTCTGTATAGGTGTTGACAGTATTTAATATTTACTGTAGCTGTATATATGAGAGGTTTCCATTTACTTTAGTTTTTTGATTTTTGTCTCCTGTGGTGTCTTTAGGTTTCCCAAATCTCCTCCTTAAGTAGAGCCTATGCTTTGCAGCACTTTCAGCTATGATCCCCTGTAACTCTCCTGGAGCTCTGTTTATGTGGTTGTAAGGTCTTGTGGGAGTACATATGATTAAATCTCAGTCCTTTACTGTGTTTCTATACCTGGGTTGTGATGTCCACAAGTTTTGTTAACCTCCCCCCGCACCTCCGACTTTTTACTCTTTAGATGAGACGGAGTTTATGGAAGGCCCAGTTTGAATAATTTTCCTTCTCCTATGTAAGATAAGGTACTGATGGTCTCGTTCCCAACTTAGGAGGCTTCTGTGGTGTATAACACTCAGGGAGTATTTCAAAATGGTTCAGAATGGTTATCTTTCACCTCACCCCATGGCTTGGCCAAAAACATGAGAGCTTTTTTATGGCTTTTCACTGTGAGAAGCTAAAGGAATTCTTGGAGGCAAAATTCATAAATAGTTCGCCCCCTCTAAGATAGTGACTCTATGAGTTCCTCACTCTCATGCTAGCCCACATGCATCCTTCAGCAATTTGTCAGTATGTCTTTTATGTGTTCTTACCAGTTTATGGCTCAAAGGCTTCTGCTCCAGGTAAGTTGATCTTGACTACAATTCTCTGTATTTACCTTCTGTGAAAATTTTGAGCAGTGGTTTGCCCTTCAATTCTCTGGTGGCTCCAAGAAAAGTCATTGCTTTTCCATTTTTCAGATTTTTGCTTCTATAAACTGGAGAAGTGACTCCTAAGCTCTTTAAATATGGGAGCTGGACCCAGAAGTTTCCCCGGCAAAAAATGATTCTTTATTTTCCCATTCCTCTTTCCACATTTATAAATTAGTTTTTTTGGGCCAGAGGGCCAACTAAAATGGAAAGTCTGAGAAGAGAATAGGGAACATCACTCTTCTAGGGGAAAAGACCAAGTGTGTCTAATGGTTCAGGGAAGATTAAGATTTCACAGATTATCTGGGTGTGGTGACATCCCAAATACAATATATCTGTAGCTCTAGATTGTGTTTAGGTAGTTTAGGATCTCTGCACTTCATTAAGAGTCACATTACCATGTCAGGTGTCACTGGACCAAGCTTTCCCTTGTGCTGGGCTAATCAGGAGAACAGTGCTGAGCCTCTGAGCGCCCCTGAGAAGACAGAGGGTTGAGCCTGAGCTCTGTCACAGGTTACAGTGCCTTAGCTGAGGGAGCATACATGAGACTGCTGACCTCAGAATATATGTCCTCCTTAAGCAGAGGATTTCTGACCGAAAATACCATGTATAAACCTCATAGACACAATCTTCCTCTGAGTTTTTCAAAGAAGAAGAAATTGACAATATTTTATCCCCCTTAAAAAACAATAAAAGATAAAAATGCAAGTTCTGTTAATGAAAATAGTCATATTATTCTTGGATCATAGATGTCTCAGTATTCTATGGAGCAGAGTGAAAGAAATGAATCTTAGCCCCTCATTCTTTTCTTTCTGTTTCCAGCATGAGGGCAAAGACAAGAGGCAAAAAAAATGTGGGGCACTGAAAGGTAAGGTTCTACCTATTTTGCCTGAACTCTCCACAGGTGACCATTTCTCTGCTTTCCATGAAGTCCCAAGTCCATGGTCTCTGAGCATGTTAGTCACTAGATATAGTCCCTCTCAAAAAACAGCCTTACCAAACAGAGGCTCATGAGAAGGCACTCAAAACCTGAGACACTTCTCAGATTCCCTGCTCTGTAATCCTTGGACAAGAAGTAGTGATGGACCTGGGCAATGGGTGTTGCCCTTAATGTGAGATGTTGAGAGTAAGAACTGCTGTCTACTGACCTTAAAAAGGACTCTGACTTTCTGGAACTCAGATTTCTCTTTGAGATAGCTATTGACCAATGTTCCCGAAAAGGTTGTTTTGAATTTCATATGTGACGATACATATGAAAACCCTTCGTGAATGATACAGCAATGTACATCTGAACTTTGTTACTATCACTGAACATATGGCCTTGTATTCTAATTTTTGGGCTCTCAAATCCAATCTTCCAAAGGTACCTCTAAAAAACATTCTAAATAGCCTCCTATAAGATGTCTTTGCTTCTACCTTCATTACTCCCCTGGTTTCTCAGGTTGGAAATCTTGCCAGAGCGAAGAAGAGGAGGCAAGGAAGGTTCTTTCTCTTCTGCAAAGGTGACCAAGCTTTACCACATTGTTTCTGTAATCCCCCTTTTTCAAGCAGAGTCTATGAATTTGTGAGGTTTCAGTGAAGCCTGGGATTGACATGGAAGGGAAGATCCTCAGAGTCAGCATGTGAAAGCCTTGGGGAGAGAAATAAAAGTTATAGTGTGAGATCAAGGAAGTAGGAAAATTGAAAGGATTATATGCAGTTGGGGGCCCTACCTTTGCCAGACCTGCCAAGATCCCTTATGTTTTTTCTAGTCCTGGCTGCAGCTTTGTATCTCCTGTCTCCTTCAGGCCCCTAGGCCAGCATCATGATACCATCCGCTTCCGTCAGCTGTTATGTCCAGACCCCTCCTGTGAGGTGTGTAATAATGCAACTGCTGAAGTCAATCGGCTGCTGTTCCCAGAGGCCCTGGAAGATGCTACTAGTTTGACTTCCACAGCTCCTGGTACTAAGTCATTATCCTCTCTGTCTCCTACCTTCTCAGTAGTCCCACCAAGAGACCCAATCCCCATCCCTCTAACTGAGCCTTTCCCACCACAACTCCATATTTTCTCCCCTAATCCAATGACCCCCTTAGCTGACTTTGTTTCACCTTCAGCACTGGGTTACTCTGCCACCAGAACCTTTTTCTACCTTGGAATCCAAATTTCTAGTAGGCCATTTCCCACCCCAACCCTTTGCCTATATCCCTCTCTCACCACATGACACTCAGAGAACAGATTCTATTATCTACCAAGAATCCACTTTGTTTCTGAATACCATCTTCTCAAGTGATCCCACACTTACTCAAGTTATCAACTCCTTACCAGGTTTGTCAGAAACAATGAAGCCTACTGATTCATTTGGTTGTCAACATGTCCCACCGGTGCTGTCTGTTTCAACACCACCAGACTGCCCTTCCACTGTGACTCAATCAAAATCAATTGTCACTTCATTGAAGCCTGTTGCAGAGGACTCATCTCCAGGTAGTCCTGGACCATTGTCCAGTCATGTCCCAATATTCAGAAACTCTGACCTTTCAAACCTATTAATATCAAACATTTCTTGTTGGCAGACTTTTGCCAAGAACATGTTTCTCCCCACATTATCACACTCTCATTTTCAGCAAGAGCATGTTTTCCTCCATCTACCAGAGACCTGTCTCTGGGGAGACTCTGTTTCAAAGCACACGGAGGCCAGTAGCCATTCTTTCCTAGGCCTTAACATCCAGGCACTCCTGGAGAGTAAAGTGAAAAAGAGAAAGATTTTAGAGAAGAAAAAAAGTGAGGAGGGACCATTTTCAACACAAATGTGGTCAGAATACCAACGGACGTCTTCAGGAAATTCATCGCAACCACCTGATACACAGGATGCCACAGTCCCCCAGACTGGCTGGAACATTGAAGACAAACCAGAGCAGCTGTGTAATAGCCAGCAGCTCTTGTATGTCAAGACTTTGGGGAAAAACTTGCAGCAGAAATATAGCCAGCTCTTCTGGGGTCTTCCCTCTTTGCATAGTGAGTCCCTGGTGGCTGCTCTCCTGGTTTCTAGAAGTAGTTCCCCACTAGAGAGCCGTTTTGTTCTATTCAATGGAATCTGTAATGCATCTACAGTCAAAATGCAGCAACAAGAATCTCCACTACTTCCTCATTTCCATCTCCTTCCTCTACTCAATGTAGACTCTCAACATTTGCCTCAAAATAGGCCCCAGTCACAATCTTTCACTCAGGTGCAGCATCAACCCCACTTTCAATCCCAACTCCCAATCCAATCACCTTCTCCGTTCCAGATTAGAGACTGTGTAGAGCCTATCCATAGACCCCAGAATGAGTCAGGCTCTAATATCTTGAGTGAAAATCAACACCTGGAATGCCACACATTGCAGAAGCAACAGGAAAGTTTGCAAGATTCAGTCCCTGTTCTCCAAAAATCACAAGAGGCCACTTGTCCTCGAGCTCCCAACCTTCCATTGGTCAGCCAGTCATCCCATGCCTATGCACCAGCCTCTATCCTCCCTGGCCATTTCTGTATCACCAATGAGCCTCAGGAGAAACTGCAGCTCTATGCTCCAAGGAGGTTAATTCCACCCTGGTGCCCTCATGCCAGTAGGAATGTAGAGCCTCTAGCACTGATGGCACCTCAGTATAAGTTAACAGAAACCTCTCAACAGAAAGGCAGTCATGCTCACTTACAGTTCTCTGACCTTCAGGGACAGTGTAGTAAGTCTCTAGGCAAGGGTGAACTGAGTTTCCCAGGAAGTTTCTGTGAGGGGGATCCACACAAATGTCAGCTAAGAGAGGAAGTGAAGCGAAATCTTGGGTATATCCTAGAAAAGAGCCCAGAAGACAGCCCACAAATGGTCTCAGAATGCTACCTAGTGAAGGGTCTGAGGGCTGCCTCAAGGATAAAAAATAACTGTGTATGCCACTCAACAAGTCACTTGGGGAATGAATTAATAAATGTCTTGAGGAAGGACATAGACCAGAATCAAATGAAAACCATTCTTAGGTTACATTTGAGCAAGAAGTCTTGGCAGATCACTGAGGGTAGGATCCCTATATGTGTGTGTCGTTCATGGCTGGCTGAGGACAACACATTGCTTTCTTCTGGGAGTTCCCAGACCAATTTGGAAAATATGCATTCAAAAACCACAATGATTGGTAGAGTCAACTGCCAGATTACCACTCTGGAGCTTCCTTTTCTTGATTCCAGCACGCAACAGGCACTCGAAGCCCATATTATAAGGTTTCGTGTGAGTCAGAGGTGGGGCCTCCCACTGAAGGTTGTCAAATCTATTAAATTATATAAACTGAGAGAAGCCAAAACATGGCCTCTTCCCCAATTCCCTTTCTCAGGCACCCATATTTCTGCGGTAGTTGCCAAAGCTGAGGTTTCCAAGCCTCTTGAGGGAACTTCCAAAACTTTTCAGGGAAACAATCTGAGAATAATAAATTCAGTTTCCATCCTGGATTGTCCTCTGGATTCCTCATATGTACACAGTGAAAGACACAGAGTCCAGAAAATATCACACACTGATATGGAACATAAGCTTGCAGAGAATGCCCAGACAATTGTACATGGCAGGCAGACTTTTCAGCTTCTTACACACAGCACCATAGACAAAGGGAGTCAGAGTAAGACTTTACTGTACAATAGATGCAGCCAAGAGATGCCCAGAAAGCAAGCTGGAGCTGGACATGAGCCAAGGTATGAGAATGTGGATTCCAGTGATAGAGCAGAAATGATTCAGAGCCAAAAGACAGTGGAGAAAAATTTAGAACATTCTTGCATCTCTAGCATGTTTAGGGAGATATTCAACGCCCAGGAGCTGCATGCTCTTAAATCACCATCTTGTGACATCTTGACAGCCCAGGAGTTTGGAGGCTCCCAAATGATAAATGTCAATATGAGTAAAGAAGAATCTACCCTGACCACTGACTGTTCCTCATCAAAAATATCAGACCCCCAAGATTCTAAAATATTAAACCCGAAAAAACAGGTCCTTGGTGAGTTTACTTCAGATCGCTTGCTTTGCATGTCCTCACTGACTCCATCCCAGGGCATCTCCAGTGGGGACATGGGAGCTTCCCAGAGTCCTCATGTCCACTTTGAGGACAGTGGAATCAGCCCAGAGCTGAGGCAGGAGTCCCGGGTCTCCAAGCATGTTTTATGGGAGTGTCAGGATAACCATTTTCCACCAACTGAAAAGGAACTGAGAACCATGGGCTCCAAAGCAAAAGAATGGGGAAGTGAGGATTCAAGTGTAAGGACATCTAAAGCTGGAAAGAAGAGCCACCCTATTAAGAACAGAGAATTAGAGGGCACTTTCACATCTCTGTCACAGGATGAACAGTTTCCTCCTGATAGTTATTTCAGAAAAAAGATGAGGCAATTTTTTCAGTGGATCAATCCCAAGAGAAAAATCAAAGGGCTGGAAACTCCCCAGCAAAGTGCCAAGTTCATGTCAAGCTTTGCACAGAAACATGACTCAGCTGAAAGTGCAGATATCTTTTTGAGTTCTGAGCTTCCTGAAGCTCGTGAGCTCATGGCAACTATTGGGAAGATCCTAGAAAAGAAATTGGCATGTAGTCATGAACTTGAGGACTTGAAGTTAAGTCAACAGAAGTAGGAACTGCAGGCCTAGGAAGAGCCTGACAAGGGACATCCCTCCAATTACAGGGCTCTCTCTGACACACATCACAAAGATTGTGCAAGTACTGAGTGCTGCAATCAAGAAGCTGTCACTGCTGACCAGAGTTTTCTTAGAAATGCTATAAAGAACAGAGTCAGGATCAGACATCCCCAGAAAGTTGTAGCCTTCAAGGACCAGCTCTTTTGCCTTCTTTGGAAGAGCGTCAACACCCTTCCCCACACTCTAGGTAGTCTGTGCTCCATCCAAGACCCATCAGCATATGTCAACTTATGCCCAGTCCCTCCAGTCCCCCTTACACCTTACAAAGACACTGTGTTCAGAGATTTGACTCTTCTTTTCAAACAGAAAACAGTTCTTTAGCACTACAAAGGAGAAAAAAATTTCCCTGAAGAAATTATCAGGTCATTGTTGAGAAAGCTTCACCATTTTCATCATAATATATCCTCTGAAGAGAACAATCTTTCTTTAGAATAACCAAGGATAGTGATCCTGCTCAATAAATGTTTCTTTTAATGGAGTGTGGTGTTCTCTGTGTACTACATTGGGTTGTTGGCATTCCATATCCCTGGACTTGTGCTTAGGGAAAGAAAGGAGTTATTTCAGATCTTACTGATTTCTTCTTTTTGTTTCTAAAAGATGACCAGTCCTTTGTTGTAAGCCTAACAGTGGCCTTTTCAGTTTTATCCTGGGGTCCTTTATTTGACCCTGCTCAGATGTCCTATAGTTAAAACACAATTTTCTAATAAAAAGTACAAAAGGTTTTCTCTAAAACCTTTCAAGCATTTTCAAAGTGATAAAAATCCTAAAGTCCAGAATTTGACTCAAACTATCTTTTTATCTGCTCCACTCACATTCTGAACTATATGCAGGTGTAGGGTAGGATGAGTTACTCTGGTATAATACATCCAGAATTTTCCATACAGAAAGTTTTGAGATTGGGAATGGGATAGGGGGATATTTAGAAACTAAGGTTAGTAGTAGGAAGAAATCTTCCTCTTGGATTTCTAGGTGAAAAATAAATGCCACCTGTTGCTAAGAGTTCTTCTCTGACTCATGAAGCTTGGGGTGCTAGGACATGCCCCCCCCCCTTAACTTATTCTAATGAAAAAGTGTAACACTTCACCATTTCCCATTCCTCTACCCTTACTGGAGCAGGAAAGAGGACAGAATTTGCATTTCTGAAAAGAGCCAAGGATATGAATATTTTCCTGAAAACAGTGACTAATTTTCATTTAGAAAAAGTTCCTGATTCCAGAGTATCTCACAGGTGGGTAGGCATTGAGTGGGGTATATATGAATGGGTTGTGCTGTTGTGGATACTGGGTTGGCTAGGGTAGGGTCTAGGAACTGGGTGGGTCTGGCTGATGGATCTATTATAAGTGGGCTGTGAATCCAACTGGACAGAATATTTTGAACTGAATGTTGACATCTCCATACTTGTGAGAGCACCTGAAGAAACAGGACAAGCTCTTCCTGCTCCTCAGGGAAACCTCTTAAGGATATCTAGCTTGATAGCACTATTCCAAGACCAATAGATCACCTGGCCATCACTTGTAGGAGTGGTCACCAGGCAGCCACCAAGAAGTTTGGGGCAAGGGAGATAGAGTAAGAAAAATATAATTGTGGAGTGGGTGGGAAAGAGGAAAAACATGAGAAAAATGATTTCATCATCACAATCCATGACTGCATCCTGGCCATCCACCAAACACTATCTTACCTCCAAGACACATCCTGGAGACTAGTCAGGGTTTGATAGAGGACAATGATACTATTTTAGCACAAGAGTATGTGACATAATCATGGATTATGAAGACAGTATCTCCCGGGATGTTGTCAGGGAGGTTGTCCTACTTGGTGCCTACCTTCCCACCATACTATACCTTCCACCAAGGTTCTAGTAGTATAGGGTTGTTTTAGTTATCTCTTGCTATATAACAGATACCCCCAAATTTAGGAATGTAAACCAGGCTTACCTGGATTTTCCACTTCAGAGTCTCCAAAAGGCTGAAATTATAGTGTCAGCTGGGCTCCAGTTTCATCTGAAGGCTCAAATGGAGAAGGATGCATTTTTGTGCTCACTTATGTAGCTATTGACAGGATTTGGTTCCTTAAGGCCTGTTGGATTGAGGTCCTCAATTTCTTGCCTGCTGCTGGCTGTAGCTGGCAGGAGTTGACCCTCAGTTCCTTGTCATGTGGGCTTCTCCAACATGGCAACTTGCTTTACAAAGCCAGAAGAGAGAGTTCTATAGAGACAGAAGTTATAACCTTTCATGAACTAATAATTAAAATGACATCCCATCACCTTTCACTTAATTTATGAACCAGAAGCAAATTAATAACTAAGCCTACACTCAAGGGAAAGTGTAATTACACATGGTGTGAATATCAAGAGGTGTGGGTATTATTGGAATCTTCTTAGAAGTCTTCCTAACGTGAGGACTTCTTCCTGGACACCACACTAAGTTCAATGAAGCACAAGTGACCAAAGGGACCAAGTGGATCCTCATCCTCAACTATAGGAATGTCATTAAGGTCAAACTGCTTAATTGCTAAATGAAGTGGTGACTGGTAAGAAAAACATCAAATAGTTTGGAGTATGCAAAGAAGGAGGGATAGGTGGCATGGGAACAGTGCCATGGAGATAAAGCTGTTGTGGCGTCATCGTGAATGGTAAAGTGAAAGAAGCTGTTAGAGCCACCTGACTCATCAATCATTGAATTTAGACTTAGAAGAGAGGAAAAATTAGGTGCAATAAGGTTTGTTTTGGCTCTACTACAATTTCTTCACTCTGCCCTAGCTCCCAGACCATAGGCCTAAAGGAGCAACCTTCAGCTCCTGTAGAGATACACTGCTTCTAGAGTAAGCAAATCATTCAGGTTGCAACGCTTAATATCTTTTATTAATATACTTAATATATAGCAGTCCATCATTTCATATTTTATTCTCCAGTTTGACCATCAGAGAGAATGAATCACCCAATTAACAGAAAATTCAGTATTGTACTGGGGAACTCAGAACATGTAATTCCCATTGTGGGTTGTTTTTCATGTACTGATGGCCTAAGGACTTCTAATCAAGGGAGATGTGGGGGATTAAAGGGTCTGAATAACTGGCCTAGGGTCATATAACAAGTCATACCTCGTGCCTATTGCTTCTACTCAGGGAAACACTGGATGAGGCAATGAGACAGAATTTGCACACTCAGGATATCTAGGAAGTATCCTATCCAAATGAGATGGCAGCACTGTCCAGGAGTGATCCCAAACTCTTGTTCTGCTTCTAGGACTGTTTTCTGTTTTCCAGACAGCTGTTCCTATGGGAAAGCAGGACTGTCATAGAAAGCAGGAAAGTACTGTATTTTTTGGATTATAAGATGCACTTTCTTTTCTCCCCCCCCCCCCAAATTTGGGAGGAATAATGGTTGTTAATGCTGCTGTTGAGTTCTGTTTACATTTACATTGGTGAAATACTATGTTATTTATGTTATTAAATATTTTACCACATTTTTTGCTTCAAAATTTTTTTCCTATTTTTCTTCTCAAAAACCTAGTTGTGTCTTATGGCCCCAAAAATATGGTATTAGCTGAAAAATGATTGGAGAGATGAAGATCAATTTCTCTAGAAAAACATTTCATGTACTTTATGCCCACACTGAGGAAATATAGTGTTAGGCAATTTTGGGTGTGTATGGGCAGCATTTATATGATATAGTGTGGCATCTGAAGAATTATCACTAACATGCTATCAGAATGTGTCACCAGAATTTTTACAGCCTCATGTTCACACTCTGATCTATAATCAGAGCAAACAAAATGCATGAATTGACAGGTACCTTCACCTCGATTGGGCATGAGGACCCAAGATCCCAGCTTTAGGTATTATGGATTTCTCTGGTTCCAGGTGCTGCCTAATAAAGTCAGATTCCTTGAGGTAACCTTCAGAGGGATTAACATTGAAAACTGTGACCCGTTCTTCAGTCTCAAGGAAAGAGCCCGGACTATGATAAGGGGCCTCTTCTCTTAAATATTTTCTTGAAGAACCTCCATTATTTCTGAATCAGAGTGTATATCAGGTTATTTTCTTGGGGCATGAAGACATGATTGGTCTTCATTAGGGAGGTCAAGTGGTGGGTTCAGAGACTTGTGGAGGCTGCCTTCTTATCTCTTCCAGGAGATTCAGGGTCTGTTCTTTCCATGAGGGGATTTTGACGGGGAGGGAGTGCAAAAAAGAAATGGATTATTATGCAAGTTTAGTAGTGCTTCACTGGGGGGTGGGTGGTGGTTAATATGACAATGATAAGAGTGTGTTATTTTCCTGTGCAGCATTTTTGCCCAGCTTTAGGCCATCTTTATTTGAGGTAGAGTATTTTACCAAGTTATTGATTGATGTTTCTACTCCCTGCCATAGGGAACTTAGAAGGAATAAAAATTAACTTTCCCTTTTGGTCTTATAGGAAGTTCTGGACTTCTGGTCTCTGGGATTATTAATGCCTTCCATGTTTCCTGACTCAAACAGAAGTTGTGAGGCACCTGTTGTACAGCCCTGTGCAGACTCCCATATGACAGGAACATTGACCTGGTGTTCCCAGGATAGAGACAGGGTTCACACAGTTCCTGGCTTGAAATAAGGATAGCTGCCTAAATGTAGCAGTGGCTCCAATAACTTGAGAATAAGGATGTGAAGATAAGTTCCTTAAGTGGGTGGGTTCTGTGTGAAAATCCTCTAGTAGAAGTTTTTTAAGGAATGAAATGATGTTTGCTGAGATGATTAATCATCAAGCACTATTATCTTAAAAGCTGCAGCAGTACATTGCATTGTAGACAGTTGGTAGAGAGGTGGTATAGCCACTGGCCTTTTAATAGGCCAGATGGCATTGGACATTGAACATCAGAGTTACAATCATGACGGACTCAAGAACTCTGCTTTTGAAAACAAATCCAAAAAACCTGCTGACTCATTTCATAAAAAATCTGAAAGTAAGGCTGGCTTCTGTCAGGAGTTTCCATACTGGGACTCAGTTAATGCCATCAAGATTCAATTTCTACCCCTTTTTCGACTCTGTATTCTGGACTGGCTTCATTATGAGACTTTGTGTCTGGCAAAATCCTCCAAGTTTCAGGTGCAGGTGAAAATGGATTGTCTCTCCCGCTAGTCCCTTCAAAACTCCTATTGTCTCTAAATTGTCTTCAGTTGGGTCCTCTGCCCATTTTTGGCCAATCACTGTTGCCAAAAATATGGAACAATCTTTTGGCCAGGTCTGAGTTATACATCCATCTCTTAAAGGAAGAGTGTTACTAGGGAAAGACAACGCCACTTGCACATGGACTGATACTGAGAATGGGCTTAGTTCTCCAGAGGGTAACAGAGGAATTATTTCCAGAAATTGAATGAATGCTGAATGTCAGAGCAAAACAGGAAAAAACAGATGTCCCCTATAGCCCTCCTCCTCACTGCCCCATTTCTTACTTGTCCACAGTCAGTCCGCTAACTGAAGCTTAGGGTTTCAGAAAACTCCAATTCTGTGGAGACCCTATACTTCCATTCCAGTTCACTTATGGCTGCATCCTTGAACTTCTCACCAGGAACTGTTCCGCCTTCTGAAAATATAGTCTGACATTGAAACTTTATACTTTCAGTTTATGCTTTCAGAAAGCCAATTCTTCAACCTATTCAGGAACTACAAGCCACTTTATACTTTCTCCCTGTCCATCTGACAATCTTTTATCTTCATTTCATCCTTCTCCAAGGAAAACTTTATGGTCCATAACTTAACCCTAAACCTAAATAGTTCTATGCTAAACAACTTACCCCATTCTGCTTTCATCTCTTCTGCCTGGAAAAAATTCAACTGCCTTTTTTGGACCTGCCTTCCAATAAGGGACTTATTCTTATTCGATAACGTCACACAGGTATGTTTGCGCCACCATAAATTCACAGTCTACAACTAATGCTAAGTAGGCTCCAACACTGCCTGAAAAGAACCCACTCATTCCTTCAGTGTTTAATATGTACTAGGCATTCTTCTAAGAACGTGGGGCACTGGAGTGAAGAAAACAAAGTTCTCTGTCTTAGTGGGGCTCATGTGATTGCTTTCTTAGCCAATTCTCTTGCCTAAATACTGAGAACTATTTCACTTTCCTACAACTTCTCCACACTCCTCACTCCTTGAGCATCTGTGCTAGAGTAGAACACTGCAGGGAATGAGAAGTCATCAGAAGGGAACTTTACATCATAAAAACTTTAAAACAGCAGCAAAACCAAAACCAGTATGGGAACCCCCATTCTTCTCACCTCTTTCCTTCCTATTATACTAAAAGTTTCCCCTGGATGGTTTTCTGGACCCTGCCTAATGAAGATTTATCCTGGTTTTCCCGTTCACACTACTTTCCACACTGTGCGGAATATCTGGGTTAATAACAGTTGACCCTCAAACGACGTGGGTTTGAACAGCAGGAGTCCACCTACATGCGGATTGTTTCAGTTGAGTTGCCCAATTCTACTGATCACAGTTCAATTGACCCACGAATTTAATTAGTCCTGGCAGTTCAAAAATGTGTTGTTTAAGGGTCAGCTGGCAGTTGTGAGTCCATGTATGCACAGGGCCAACTTAAGTTATAGGCAGGTTTTCGACTGTGCAGTAGTTGGTGTCCTAACCCCAGTGTTGCTCCCAGGTCAACTGTATCTACCTTCTGGGAGGCCATACATATGTTTACCTTGTCACAGCGCAGGGCACCTAGTGCTGCTCGGAACGTCTGGAGGAAGGAATCTTCAGCAGTGGGAGCAATTTGTTGTGGAGGCTACTCCCAACATGCCCTGGGGGTGGGGCCACATTCAGGAGCCGGTTGGGGGCTGAGGCTTTTGGCTTCCTAAAGCTGAGGGGACACCTCAGTCTTCTGGGTGCCATTTTCTGGGAGGTAGGAGTTGAGGTTTAACACAAAGAGAGGTTGCCAGAAGGTACGAGGCTCCCCAATGATTTCCGCCAGCCCTGCCTGTCGGGTCCTTTCCTCAGTCCCCCATTTCCATCCCCATCAGCTGGGCCTTAGCAGCTCTCATTCCCCGACTCCTCTGGAGGCTGAGGCCCCAGAAGATGCTCAGAGGCCCAGGGGGATGGGGGTTTGTCCAGCCACCGAGGTCCTCCTTCAACGTGGGGACTGCACCAAGCTCCGCAGAGATAGCCATAGTCATAAAGGTAGTGCCAACACTGACGACTGTAGGAGCTTCACCTTGCCCTGGCTGCCTGGCCTTGTGAAGTGACCTAAGTCTCAGGTCCCAGCTGTTCTGTGCGGAGACGCTAATGTGGACTAATAGGTTCTGCTCTGAGAACTTGAGTAAACAAGTAAAAGGCCCAGGTTGAGGAATGGGTGGGGCACCCTGAATGCAGTTAGCTCCTGCACCTTGGTGGCCCGCAGGGAGCCTTGGGCCTTTGGAAGGTCTGCACAGACAGGACCCTGAGATGCTAAGTTCCCAGCCCACACTGCAAGTGGTGAAGTCATTTCTGGTTCTCTGCACGACCAGTGACTGGAAGAAGATGCTCACAGCACTCTGGGTATTGTTTTTGGAGGATCCAGCAAGGGTTTTACCTGTCTGGGACCCATCAGTGAATCTAGTAGGAGTGGTTCCTGGGAGTCCCAGGTAAAGGCTGAGGAAGGCCTTTGTGTCCCTGGACGGAGACGTAGCCATAGATCAGTTTGTCAAGGACTGCAAGATCGGGGACAGCAGGATGTGGGCCTCTCACACTGACAAGACTGCAGGCTTTTTAATAGGGCAGAAAATCTCAGGTAAGTCTTCATTGCAGGCATAGATAGACATAGGCACTTACTGAGGGCCAAGTGTGTGTTGAGGTTCTTTGTTAAGTAGTAACTGTCATTATGTTTATCTTAGGAAAAGGTAGAAGAAAATCATTTTTGTGACCTCCCAATCCGAAAGTATGTAGCAAATTTGAAAGATATGGAAAGGTTGAAAAACCTCATAAATTTCCACCTTTAAAACAATTTCTGTTAACTTTTTAATTTTTCTCTTTTCAGATTTTTCATGCCTTTTTTATTCAAATAATAAGTTCTTTAAAAGACAAACATTATCATAAACAACTTATATTAGTATAAAATTTTATATATAACTTGTTTATCATAACAGCCTATTAGGTGGTAGAATATTAATGTCTTCTTGTGCTGACATTCGGGTAGTTTCTGATAATGTGATTAGGTATCCACTCATGTGGTTATTTCAGCACCCGATTCTCCTCTGAATTTGAAGCCCATGAAATCAACTGCTTGCCAAACATCCTTAGTGTAAAATCTTCCAAACCGAAGCCATTGTCTTACTCTATACCCAATCTTTTCTTTTTCATATATTCCCAGTATCAACAACCTGTAGCTCCTGGACACCCCAGCAAGAAACATAAGAGTCATTTTACATTCCTCCCTCTTAACTTTCCCCATTGCTAGTCAGCTATTACATGGATGAGCTGGAAAAATATGATGGGAGAGAAATCCTAGAGGTCTCACAGTCCAGTTCATTTCCCCTGGATATGTAAGAATCCTTAGGTTATAAGCTGTATTTTTGGAATCAATTTTAATTATGTCACTAATATATGGGCACATTCTGTGAGTCAAAATTAAAACATTCTCAGTAAAGTTGAATATCTATTCCAAAGCAAAAACAAACATTTCATATCAAATCTTCAATTTATTCATTTACTTATATTCATGCTATTTATTTCAATATAGACTCTTAGTTTCCCAGTTGAGTCACTTCAGTCTGTCACAGTATTTCACAGATTTAGCTAGGTACCTCAATCTGACTGTATTCTTTTGATGTATCTGCATAATTTCTTACTTTCTGATACAAAAAGATTCTTCAGGCTGATTATATACTTTCCCCTACATCAGCCCTAGGAAAGTTTCAGCTGTTTCTCCAAGTAGCCCTCGTTCCTTTAATGGAGAATGGTATTTAGAATCCAAGGTCAGGGTGTTAGATGTGCTCATTATTACTAAGACGTTGTTGCTTCTAGGCCCTCTCAGAGAGCACAGCTAGGGAATATGTGTATGTGTATACACACACCTGTTCACACATTTGAACATTGATTTATTTCTATAAGTATACTGCAAATCATGGATTTACTTCAGTACTCCAGTTGCAATCCAACACTACCAGGTTCATTCTAGTTTTCTGCGTTTCCATGCTTGTGACTTCTTTCTCCAACAATGAGGAATGTGGTTTCATTACACTTAACATATTTACTTGTTTAGTGAATCCTCCTGTATGTAAGCAATCTCCCACCACCGTCCCCACTATGTATGGATGTCATCTTCCACCACTGGTGCTGAGACAGCAGTGTGTTTGGCAGTTGTGTTATAGAGACACTAACACTGCACCAGGCAACCCTTCTATGCCAAGCTTTCTTCACCCTGCTTGGGCTCTGGCTCTCATGTCGGGGACATGGCTGACCCCTCTCTAACTGCCCTGTCCTGCCTCCTGCATCCCTTTGTGGTGTGAATGCCTATTTTGCTAGGCTCAGCTAATGACTATAAGACTGAGTTATACAGAAAAGGAAAAATAAAGAGATATGTAGTATCTTTTTCCTTTGTAGCTTTCTGGAGGAATAATTCACATTCAAAATAATTATAATATGTTATGGGCATGTATAATATAATGTATAACATGATGAGTTTTGATACAGAAATAATCACCATCAAAATAACAAATATATTTCCTCTTCATATTGGGTTTTAAAAAATTAAACTTATTTTTAGATATGTGCAGGTTCACATGCTATTGGGGGGAATAATTAGAGAGTTCTCATATATTTTACCCAGTATCCTCCAGACACAGCATCTTACAAAACTGTAGTATATTACAACCATGATGTTGACATTGATATGGTTAAGATGTAGAACATTTTTATCAGCAAAATATCCCTCGCGTTGCCATTTTATAGGCATTCTCATTCTCCTCCTATCATTAGTCCCCTTCCAATCTGCTTTCCATTTTTATAATTTTAACATTTCAAAAATGTTTTATATATATTGTGGAAATGCAGATTGGTGCAGCCATTATTGACAATGATATGGAGTTTTCTGAAAAGATTAAAAAATGGAACTGCCTTATGACCCAGCAATTCCATTTTTGGGTATATACCTGAAGAAACCCAAAACACTAATGCCAAATAATACAGAGTCTGGCACAAATAACATTCCATTTTTATTATAAAATCTTTTATTATAAAATCATAAGGATGTAATTCTGTAACATAACAGTGTCACACTCAAGCACACCATATGCCGTTTTAGGTGAGATGTTCCAGTTAAAACTATAACTTATCACACCCATACTATTATCCTACCTACCACACTCAAGCAGGCCCTAACTTCTGCTGGACCCTGTATATTCATCCCTATGTTCATTGAAGCAGTATTTACAGTGGTCAAGATATGGAAGCAACCCAAGTGCCCATCAATAGGAGAGTAGATAAAAAGTAGTAGTATATATGTATGATGTAATATTAGTCATAAAAAAGAATGAAATCTTACCATTTGCAATAGTATACATGGACCTAGAAGGTATTGTACTAAGTGAAATAAGTCAGTCAGAGGAAGAAAAATACCATATAATTTCACTCATTTGTGGAATGTAAAGAACAAAATCAATGAGCAGACAAAGTAGAAACTGACTCAGATACAGAGAACAGTCTGATGGTTGTCAGAGGGGAAAGGGATTGAGGGATTGGGTAAAAGAGGTGAAGGGATTAAGAAGTACAAATTGGTAGTTACAAAGTAATCATAGGGATATACAATATAGCATAGGGAATATAATCAGTAATATTGTGGTAACTATGTAAGGTGCCAGGTAGGTACTGGAAATACTGGGGGAACACTCTGATTGTCTAACCACTATGCTTGCTGTACACCTAGAACTAATACAAAATAATGGTGCATGTCAACTGTAATTAAAAAATGAAATTTAAATTTAAAAATTAAAAAAATATTTTATATACATTGAATCTTACAGTATGTAAATTGCTGGGTTTTGCTTCTTTACTCAGCTTAATTCTCTGGAGACTCATTTAGGCTATTGTGTGTATCTCTAGCTCATTTTTTTTTACTGCTGAGTAGAATCCCATGGCATGGTTGTATTAGAATTTGTTTTAACTGCCATTTGAAAAGCCGGATTGTTTCTAGTTTGGTGTTATGGGTAATACTTCTATGAACATTTGTGTACAGGTTTTTGTGTGAACATAAGTAAGTCTTCATCTGTCTGTGATAAACATCTAATAGCATAATCGCTGAATTGTATGGTAGTTGCATGTTTAGTTTGTTAAGAAACTGAAGCTGTGGCTGTCTATATGGTTTTACATTTTCATCAGTCACATATGTGTGATCCAGTATCTCCTCATCCTTGTCAGCATTTGGTGTTGTCACTATTTAAAAAAAAATTAGCCATCTGACAGTGTAGTGTTATCTCATTGTGGTTTTAATTTGCATTTGCTGAATGACAAATGATAGTGAACATTTTTAATGGGTTTATTTGCCATCTGTCTTATCTTCTTTGGTGAATTGTCTCTTTAGGTCTTCTACTCATCTTCTGATTGATTGTTTGCTTTTTCACTGTTGAGCTGCCAGCGTTCTGTGTGTATTGTTCATATTAGCCCTATGTTGGACATGTGACCTGCAAATATTTGCTCCGCGGCTGTAGTTTGTCTTTTTATTCTCTTAACTGTCTTTTACAGGGCAGCAGTTTTAAAGTTTGAAGGTCCATTCATCAATTTTTTCTTTTACACGTCATTCTTTTGGTGTCACATTTAAGAACTTTTTGCCCATCCTTAGCTCCTGAAAGCTTTCCCTTCTTTTTTCTAAAAGCTTATAGTCTTATGTTTCACACTTGTCTGTTATCTATTTTGAGTTAATTTTATATAAAGTTTAATAATTTAATATAAAGAGATTTAGGCTAAATTTTATTTGAAGGGGAGACAGAGAGGCATATGGATATCCAGTTGCTCCAGCACTATTGAAAATCTTTCTTTATGGAATTGCACTTGTAATTTTTAAAAAAAGTCATTGAACATATTTTTGGAGGGTCTATTTCTGGGTTCTGTATTCTCTTCCACTGATGTACAATCTGTCAGTACCACATAGCCTTGATTACTGTAGCTACAATAAGCTAGTAAGTCTTAAAATTAAATAGACTGATTATTCTTGCCTTATTTTTTTTCAAAATTGTTTTAGCTATCTCAGTTTCTTTGCCTAATATAAACTGTAAAAATTTTTGTTTACGATTGTGTTAAATGTATATATCAGTTTGGGGAGAATTGACATTTAGTTTGTTGATTCTTCCAATGCATGAACATAGTATATGTCTCCATTTATTTAGGTATTCTTGATTTTCTTTTCATCAACATTGTGTAGTTTTCAGCATACAAGTCCTGTATATGTTTTGTACACCTAAGTATTTAACTTTTTAGTGATTATAAACAATAGTGCATTTTAAATTTTGTGTCCATGTACTCATTGATATTATATAAAAATACAATAGATTTTGTACATTTATATTATGTTTTTTGAACTTATTGAACTTATATATCAATTCTAGGAGGATTTTGTGCAGAATCCATGAGATTTCCTATGTAGGCAATCATGTCTTCTACAAATGAGGGCAGTTTTGTTTCCTTCTTTCTGGTCTCTAAACCTTATGGCACTGACTACAATTTCCAACACTGTATTTAATAAGAGTGCTTTAGAGCAGACATTTTTGCCTTGTCCTCAATTTTAGGGTGGAAACATTTAGTCTTTAACCTTAAGTATCATATTAACTGTAGGTTTTTTATAGATGCTCTTTATCAAGTTGAAGATACTTTCTGTTGCAACTTTTTTTCGAGACTGTAATCATGGATAGGTGTTGCATTTTGTTAGATGTTTTTTCTGCATTAATTTATATAATCCTGTGGTTTTTTTTCTTATTTAACCTGTTAATGAGTTGGATTACTTGATTTTTTAAAATATTGAACCAACCTTACATCCTGGAACAAATTCTTCTTAGTTATATGTATAATTCTTTGTTATATTTGCTGAATTCTGCTTGCTAATATTTTATTAAAGATATTTGCATATGTATTCACAAAATATTGGTCTGTAGTTTTCTTATTTTTGAAAAGTATTCCTGTATCCCTTATTTTCTGGAATATATATTGTAAAATTGGTGGTAATTCTTTTCTAGACATTTGGTTGAATTTTCCAGTGAAATCACATATATGTCTGAAGATTTTATTTTGGTGAAGGTGGTGAGTCATTAAATTAAAAATCCATTTCCTTTATTGTAATTGAGCTAGTTATTCAAATTATCTATTTCATATTGGGTAAGTTGTGTTAGCTTGTGTTTGTTAAGAAATTTATCTATTTTACCTAAGTTTTCAGAGTTATTAGTGAAAAATTGCTCAGAAAATTTCTTTATTATTCTTTAAATGTGTTTAGGATCTGCTGTGATATCTACTTTCTTGTCTTGGTATTGGTAATTGGTTTTTTCTTTAGTTTTTAGCTGATGCATCTGGCTAGGGGTTTAATTTTATCAATGTTTTTAGAGGACTAGCTTTTAATTTCAATGATTTAAAACTTTTTAATTTTTCTATTTTATTAATTTTTACTCTTGTTTTTATTATTAATTTCTTTTACTTTAGATTTAATTTGCCCATCTCTTTTTAGTTGCTTAAAGGAGAACCTAATATTATTGATTTTAGATGATTCTTTTCTAATATATGCTTCTAGTACTATATATATTTTCTTTAAACACTGCTTTAATTGAACCTCAGGTATTCCAGTATGCTGTGTTTTGTTTCAATTTTGCTCAAAATACTTTTAATTTTCCCTTTGATTTTTTCCATCCATAGTTTATTTGTAAGTGCTTACTTACATTTGGGGATTTTCAAGTTTACTTGTATTAATTTTTTAAAAAAATTCCATTGTTGATGTGGTACATACTTTGTCCAGTTTGAGTAGTTTAAATTTGTTTGGTGATGTGTATGTGTGCATATGTGCTCCTGTGTGTGTGATCTGTGTTTTAATCCAGTATGTGTTTTATCTTATAAATCTTGTCTGTACATCTGTATGTTCTTGCTGTGTAGAGTATTGTATAAATGTTAATCATGTCAAATTGAATGATAGTGTATTCAGGTCTTCTATGTCCTTACTGATTTTTTTTTGTTTATCTGTTCTATAGATTATGAGAGAGCGCTATTTAAAATCTTTGACTATAATTGTGGATTTGTTTATTTGATCCTGGAGTGATGTTTTTCCTTCATGCATTTTGAAAACTCTGTTATTGCTGCACTAATATTTAGGATTCTTATAGATTGATTAATTGACTGCCACTCCTTTTTAAAAAAAATTAGTGACCCTTCTTCTCTCATGTAATCTTCATTTCTCTGAAATTCACTTTGTCTGATACTAATGTAGGTACTTAAGCTTTTTATTCTTTTTGTGCCTCATACTGGTTAATTCATTTGACATGACATCAAGTTTTCTGATTATCACCTTAGTCGACCCAAGTTTGCTGTTTAACTTCTCTAATGAATCCTTCATTTCAGTTATTGGACATTCCAGCTTCAGAATTTCTGTTTGGTTCTTTAAAAATAATTTTTGCCTCTGTATTGATATTCTTTTCTGTTGAGATAACAGCTTCCTGATTTTCTTTAACTCTTTGTCCATGGTGCCTTTTACCTCTTTGAGCATATTTAAGACAGTTATTTAAAGTCTTTGTCTAGTAAGTCCAATATCTGTACTTCCTGGGGAGAGGTTATGTTAATGTCTTTTTTTCCTTTGTAATGGAGCATAATCTTATACTTTTCCACATGCTTCACAGTTTTATATTGAAATTGAAAACTTGGCATTTTGACTTGTAAAGCTATCTAGTGTTCCTAAGCACAGGAAGGCTGTGATGTGCCTAACAGAGAAAATATGCTATTAATAAGCTTCATTTAGGCATGAGTGTAGTTGATCATAAATTTAAGAAACAAACGAGAAATGTTAAATAAGTTGTCCTTAAATAGAAACACAAATAAAAAGATGTTATATATTGATTGGCTGAAAAAAATGTTCCGACCAGAAGCTGTCTTGAACTTAATCCTTCATTTCTCTTAGGGGTAATGGTTCAATATTTGCTAATTAATTATCTGCAGTGACATTATGGAACACAATTACTGTGAATAATGAGAATAAAATATATTTCCTCTCATTTTGTGGGTTGCCTTTTCACTTCCCCGGTGATATGCTTTAAAGCATAATGATGAAGACCAATCTATTCATTTTGTTGTTGCTCATGCTTTTGGTGTCATATATAAGGATCCTTTGCTATATCTAAGGTCAAGATGATTTACCCCATGTTTTCTTTTAGAAGAAGTTTTAGCTCTTACATTTTTGACTTTGATCTATTTCAAATCAATTTTTGCATGTGTTGTGGAGCAATGGCCTGACTTTATCCTTTTGCATGTGACTATCCTGTGCCCTGGCACCATTTGTTTGAAAAGAAGTATTGTTCACCTGTTGAATGGCTTGGCACCATTGTTGAAAATCAGGTGACCATAAATGTGTTTATTTCTGGACTTTCAGGTTTTTTTCCCCATTGATTTGTATGTCTCCCCTTAGTCCAGTAACATACTGTCTTATTTACTGTTGCTTTGTAGTAAATATTGAAATCTGTAAGTGTGAGTCCTCCTCTTTTGTTCTTCTTTCCTAAGATGAATTCTTGTTTCTTCATTCTTTTCTGCTTGAATGTTTATTTCTTCCTCCTGGTCCAAATCATTGATTTGAGTCCTGGTTTCCTTCCCATCACTGTTGGCTCCCTGTACATTTTTCTTTATTTCACTTTTCAGAGTCTTCACTTTTTCCTCTATTTTGTGACCATACTCAATAATTTCTGTGAGCATTCTGATTGCCATTATTTTGAACTGTGCATTTGGTAGGTTGGCTATCTCTTTGTCATTTCAGTGTATTTTTTCTGGATCTTTGATCTGTTCTTTCATTTGGACCTTTTTTTTTTTTTTTTGTCTTGGCAAGCCTTGTAGAGAGTAAGGGGTGGAGCCTTAGGTATCCACCAGGGCAGGGCAACCCAAGTCTCTGGGTTGTGATGCTGTCAGTGGAGGAGTGGTCCAAGAGGGAACAGTGCCACTTTCTCAGCTCTCTGCCAGCTTTCATTCACTTCCTCTGCTACCCACAAGCAAATTGGGCCCTTCTGTTGCTGATTCTTGGGTGCTGGGTTTGTGTACATTCTAGGACCTCATGGGTCTGTGAAATCTCCTATGAGGCTGGGAGTTTCTCCCACTGCTGCAACCCCCACAGGTGTTTTCAGTCAGAGGTTTTGAGGCTTTATTTCCCCGCACTGGATCCCTGGGTTGCTGTGTCTGTCTCGCTCCTCTGTAGTTCCTCCTGGTTTATCCACACACGATTGTGGGACCGCCAGCTCTGCCAGCCACCACCTTGCTTGTCCTGGTCCACCAGCTGCTGCCTTGCCCAGTCTACCAGCTGCCACAGTCCTCCAGCTGCTGCCTTGCCATGAGTTCTCTCTGCTCAGCTGCCTGTCTCCACCCCTTCTACCAGTGTGGATGAATGTTTCTTCTTTAACTCCGTGGTTGTCTGACTTCCATATAATTCAATTTTCTGATATCAGTTCAATTAAAAAAACTGGAGTTTTTTTGTTTTTAAATTTCTTGTTGTCCTCCTTTTGGTTCTGCGAGGAGGCACAGTGTGTTTACCTAAGCCTCCATCTTGGCTGGAGGTCTACCTCTTTTTTAAAATATATTTTATTGATTATGCTGTTACAGTTGTCCCATCCCCCTCCCCCCTTTATTCACCTCTAGTCAGCCTATTTGAGACTACCAGTGATCCAAAGTCTGTGGCTGTCTTCTTCAGTTGTTAATCTAGTCACTCTGTAATCAGCAGTTAGGCTTAAGCACTACAGACTGGGGCAGAATAATTCCTGTCAGTGGGGCTACCTCTTCCCCTCAGGACATAGCCACTGGAGGGGAGTGCTCTGCCTGAGCAAGATGGCTCCTGCAGTATGGGGAATAACAGCACAGGGATCCTGGCAGCTGCTCCCTTAATTCTCTCCCCAAAGTCACCATCCCCAGTCTCTCCTTAAATGTCTCTAGTTCAACTCTGTCCCCCCTTTGCTGGGTAAGTTGCTGCAAATGAAATTTTGTGCATTGGCCCTTTAAGAGGCTTTCTGTCTCTTCAGCTATCTTTCCCTGGCAGGCAGAAACTCTGCTAGTTTTCACAGCTGGGTGGTATCTGGGTTTCTTTCCAGCTCTAGTGCTATAGGTTGGGGAGCCCAGCTTGGGGTTTAGATCCTACACTTCTCATGGGGAACCCCCTGGGTGCTGAAATTTCCCTCCAGCACTTCAGGTGTTGCCCATGAGAACCCAGCCAGCCCCCTCATGCCTCTGTACTCCTTACCTGTTATGGGGTGGTGAAGTGGTTTCTTCTGTCTGTCTATGGTTATAAGGCTTCTCTCCAGCTATTGTTCAGTTGGTTATTCTGGATGATTTTTCTATAATTCAGTTGTGAGTCCTGGGAGGAGGTTAGGTAGTTTCCACTCACTCCTCTACCATCTTGGATCTCTGGAAAATGCACTTTAGAAATGACCTAAACCAACTTTCAGTGTTGAATCAAATTTCAAATTATCTTGTCCTATATATTTATAAATTTATTAAATAATTTAGATAAATATTTGTCCACCACATTTTTTTCTTTCTTAAAAAAAACCCTAGCATACTAGTCTTATACCTACCTCTCTGGTTGGCTATAACCCTTTGCCTGTAGATTATAGATTATATTAATGCAAGCCAATGTAACCTATGATTTTCTAGAGTATCGTACCACTGGGCACTTGAATCTTATGAGTGGTATGACCAATGTAAGTGGCTTTTACACTCTTGAGGTGCATTCACTCTGTCTTCTGGTACTCATGCACACTCATGTACACATTTCCCTCTTTTTCTTATTCTCAAGGTGTCCTTATATACCTGCATGTAATTTCCTATGGCATTTTTTTCTTTTCTTGTTAAAAGGCTTATTTTACAATGATAGGTTAAAATACTTCTCAACAAAAGCATTTGTGCACCTAATTACATTTCTTATTAAGGTATTAATGACGGTGAAGAACCAGATCATTAGGTTTTGCTTTACAGTTATTTTTGTGCCCTGGAATAAACAGGAGATTCTATGATACCGATTCCTTCCCTTCCCTTCCCTTCCCTTCCCTTCCCTTCCCTTCCCTTCCCTTCCCTTCCCTTCCCTTCCCTTCCCTTTCCTTTCCTTTCCTTTCCTTCCTTTCCTCTTCTTTTTTCCCCTTCCTTCCTTCCTTCTTTCCTTCCTTCTTTCCTTCCTTCCTTCCTTCCTTCCTTCCCTCCTTCCTTCCTTCCTTCCTTCTATCCTTTTCCCCATCAAAAATTGTTATTGTGCCCTGGCCGGCGTAGCTCAGTCAATCGAGCGCAGGCTATGACCTGGGAGTCGCAGGTTCGATTCCCAGTCAGGGCACATGCCTGGGTTGCAGGCCATAACCCCCAGCAACCGCACATTAATGTTTCTCTATCTCTCTCTATCTCCCTCCCTTCCCTCTCTAAAAATAAATAAATAAAATCTTTAAAAAATTGTTATTTTTGTAAACCCTGTGCAAGGCATTCTTAAAGACTGTGAAGACACATCGATAGATAACCTGCTTTGTTTATTTTTTTTACCTCTAGGTTCCTATATCTCCAATAGACTATACATATTGTAAGACAGAGACCATGTTTGTTTTGTTCCTCCTCCTATGTCCTGCTCCTGATAATATCACTTCTAAATAATTAATTGATTGAATGACTTGAGAGTCCATTGAGAATTACTCAATATTTTAATGAGGTGAAAAAGGAAAGAAGGTCAAATTGGGCCTAACATGGAAACTATCTTATTTATTTGTTAAACTCCATTACTATCTTTGGTAGACAATTTAAAAAGAACACTAGAGCTAGAAGTGCCTTAGCAGTCAACTAGTAAAGTCCCTCTCTCCCTTTCTAGGGAAGTTAGTAGAATTAAGGTGATTAACCCATGTTCTGGTGTTGTAATGCAACAGATCTGGAACTTTAACCCAGGTTTTAAGAGTTCCAGATCTTTGATCATATTACTATCCTGTGACAGTGTATAAGGATAACCTCAAAAGAGTTAATCTGTGTTTTACATTTTAGCCTTTACACACCAAGATGAAATTATATCATTCTATATAAAGATTTTAACCCTGGAGAGAGATCCTTAAGTAAATCAGGGTAATAAAATGTGGCAGATGTTAGTTGGCATCACATTCATGAAAGAATAACTTGAGTTGGCTGTGTCTTAGAGCTTATACTTGTCTCTTGCATGAAAATGTTTCATGAAAATGTGTTGGGGCTTTGACATGTGTGGCAACCAATTCTCAAAAGAGCGAGTCACACCTCCTCCTACTCTGCAACTGTTAGTGCTAGCTTCTGGCACAGGTTGGAAACATTGAAATCATGTGGTTTGGCTTGCTGGTAGAGAAGAGACCATGAGCCAGGAGAAGGCAGCATTAGAGAAAAGACAGGAAGGGTATGACACAAATGAGGGTAAAAATGGAACCCCAGAGAAGGGGGCTGGCAATTGGATATAGTGTACAAGAAAGAATGAGGCTAATACAGAGCATTTTCTAAGATCTATCAGCTTTAATTTCTACAAAGAGAAATGATAGGTTTGGAAAATGCAGGTATGATTTTGTAAGTACAATTTTGAGGATGCTGAGTATTTAAACAGTTTAGAGTGGGTTGCAGTATCAAAAGAAATTGTTTGCAAGGCAATACAACAGAACAGGGATAGGGAAGGTGAATTAATTCTAAACAGATAACTGGGAAGCAAGATAGAGCTCTTCTTTGGTAATAGTCTTTTGGGCTGGCTTTCAGTGGATGGTATTTTGGGGGTGTCTGGCCATCCCTCAGTTAACTGGAAGGAATGGACTTATTACACTTCTGCTGCTTATGGGTCTGTTAGTCTACTGTCACTACGTTCCTCGCTTGTTCTAGGGCATGGCTATGGCAGAAGTCTCATGCCAAATAGCTGAGATAGGGCTAGGGAATTATGGGAGCTGACTAGGTAGCTCAATAATAATCTTGAAGCATTTTGGAGTGAGGCTTTCCATGGCTACTGATTTATGGGTTACCTGAATTGGGATCTTGGGAGAAGGTATGAAATTTTGAAAATATAAACAAAGCTATGCATAAAAAGAAACATACATTTTTTAGTAGAACCAGCAAATATATATATATATACATATATATATATATATATATATATATATATATATATATATATATATATATGTGTGTGTGTGTGTGTGTGTGTGTGTGTGTGTGTGTGTGTGTATATATATTCTAGCTCCTTTATCACATGTGAGAAAAAAAAGCTAGAATTATGAGACTGGACACATAACATTAAATTCATCACATTTCTGTAGAATTTCCATGTGTACAGTTATTTTTATATGCTTTATTTTTTTCTTGTTCAAAACATGTGAGTAGGTATTATTTCATTCTTATTTCACAGATGCAGACATTGAGCCTCAGAATCATATATAATTGTGCAAGGTCATGTAAACACTAAATCAGGAAGCAATCTCAGGCCTTATGGTCCTGAAGTATTAGTTTTTCCTCCAAGGTTTTACAGTTTCACTCCAGTGCAGTCTGTGCATGGCTCTGGGTGGTCTTGACTGGGCCCATGACTCTCTTGGTCATGAATGTGTCCACAGTGCCTAGTCTGTGTGATATACTGAATGATAGGCATTCAGTACATGTGTTACAGGTAAAAATAAACAAACAACAGGGTGAGAAATATAAGTGATTTTTAATGATAGTGTGAGTTAGATATTTGCCCCAGTAAACTCCACTCCTAGAGATGGTGCCTTATCATCCACCACCACTGTTGACTACCTAACCCTCTAATTTTCAATTAGACTGAGAAAGAAACACAAAGAAGGGTATAGGCAACTAATCCAGGTTTCATCTAGTATCTGACTCAAATTTTGGGTTAAACATTAGCCCATACTAAATCACATTACACATTATGGATCAACATTATTTTTTCTATATTCAACATCACTGATACAGAACATCTATCAGGTCATGTTTTATATATATATATGTATGTATATGTATATGTATGTGTATATGTATATATATTTTTCCTTCTATTCTCATCCCAGTGAAATAGAGCAGTAGTTTTATTTATTTCACTAAAACCTCTCTCATACTTTCTTTGTATTAAATTTAATATTATTATATAATAATACACATATTGTTTAGCATTTTAAAATTCTGTGTTGAGATTTTTTTGGGAAAAGGTGGCTTATTTTCTGCTACTTCCATTTCCCACAATTTTAAATACAATGTTAAGTGCTTAGTTGGCTCTTAATAAATACCTGCTGACGGAGTAATTTTCTGAAAAGAGAATGAATTATTCTTAATTTTGTTCCTGTCTGTCATTGGATGATGAAAGTGGTATATGTCATAGAAGTATGATTTAGCCTATTATGTGAGGGACCTAGTTTTGTATCATATACAGGTAGGTTTTCATCCCTGAGTAGCAGCTACATACCTGTGGAAATTTGGGTAATTTTTATAATACTCAGAGTCTCAATTTTGTCATCTGTGAATAGAAATATAGTTACTGTACTATAGGGTAATTATGATAATTACATAAGCAAATAGATGAGAGACCACTACAGTACTGTATAACATGTAACAGGCAGCCATTTTTTTTTTTTTTTACTACACTCTTAAATAGTATTCTGTGGGGAAAACCAGTTTTAACTTTAGCTTTCCAATTTTATAAGATGTGTAATTCTGGAAAAGCAACTTGACTTCTCTAAATTCAGTTTTTGGTAAACTTAGACTGAGAGAGTATCAAGTGTAATGGTTAATGAGAATGAATTTTGTAATCCATAAATCCTTAAACAAATGAAAGATATTTATTACCATCCATATTTTATTGACTGTGATGAGGAACTAAGAAAGGAGATTGCGTTTTTAATTTTCTTTTCTCTTTCAGTTGAAGAAACTTGTACAGTGAAACCTGGCCTCAAAGTAGAATATTATCCTTTATCTTTTGGCCACAGGGTCTAATTTTGATGGATACTAGTTGTTATCATACACATTTGTTAGTAGAGATGGTAAATATAATATTTTCAGAGTTTTTTTTCAGCAAATATCAGCATTTTTTGCTGATAGATATATTTTAAATCTATTGGTATAATTCCAGCACTACTTTTTTTCTCCCTCTTTCATATCTTTTAAAAATGATTTTTATGGTTGATCATAGTAATAAACATTTATCAGAGCTAACAGACATCAAACATGTTATAAAATATATATTTCTAAACTTTAAATTCAAGAATGGAATGAGCAACCCTTATAACAGTCATTCATAAGAAACATGAAAAGAAGGTAGATACATAATGCACATTTTCTTAAAGCATTATAGGGAAGACTTGTATATGATGCAAATGCAAGGTTAATATTAGTCTTTGCTCTTGTTGAACTCAAATGGCAGTATGAATATTTGCCTTCCATTCACTGAACTTCCAGAACCTCCTTAGCAAGATTTATCTTTTCACATGAGGGTGTTAATCAAGACAAATTCTATCACAACTGTTGCCACACATTTCTTGCCATGTGCTGTGTTGTTAGTTTACCCAGAGCCTACTTCAAAGGACTATAATTTCAGGATTTCATCACTTCAGCATTTCATCTGTCATTCTGGCAATATTTGATGCTTCTTTTATCTTTCAGTTTTTTTCCATATAAACTATTAATATATATGAAAATGCATGTGTCTCTCTTAGACTCTCATTACCATCTTGCCTGCACTGCTAGCTTTGCATGCAGCCTGCAGTAAATTCAGTGTGGATGGTCTAAGTAAGTTATGGAGAAGCCAAATGTGATTGGACAGATTCATAAAATGTAGTCAGGTTGTATGCTACAGAATATATATTTCTTTCTCCTTCCTCTACACCCACACACAAGGCACTGTATTTGCATGCTCTGTGGGAGAAGTCTTGGCCACACATAAATAAGTTGATGAAGTCCAGGAGTCACATAGCACTTACCAGACATTGAGTTGCAGCTCATGAATCAGCTAGAACTAACTATAAATAAATGGCCATGGGCTCATTACTGTGCTGGTTATGGGCCTTTTCCGGTGATTGGTTTTTAATCTAAAAATAGGGACCAGTAGGCTGTTTCAAATATTTCATGTCAAGGGAGTAAATGTCCATAATCAGCTGCCTCCTTTTTTTCCTTCTTGAATCAGGACTCATTGTTAATACGTAATGGATAGGAAAAGTGGTTGGCTCTAGGCTTTCTAGGTTGTAATTTCACCTCAGATGACAGAGCACAAAGCCTTATGTGACCCTGCATTAATGGTTTATCATCTCTGTGTTCCTGTTTACTAAATTTCTGAAATGCAATTATGTCATATGTTATAAAATTAATCTCAGCTAGTTAGCTGGTTGGTTTACTTTCTGGGCACCCATTCCATTTTTCATGATTCTTCACCTTGTGCAGTATATTTGTTAAAACTCTTTTAGTTGCAAGTGACTGAAATGCAATTTGAAGTGGTTGAAACAGAAAGAGAACTGATTGACTGACTTTTCTCCTTCATCTGATGGTGTTCCAACCAAGACTAGGGCTCCAGGGAGCAGTCACATGACTTCCCTTTCTTACAAAGGAAAATCTTACTTATGCTTCTTGAAACTTAACATTTTTTGGTTCTGCCAGGTCTTTCAGTGGGTTTTCCCAAGCTTTTGTCCTAGAATATTAAGGGTACCTAAGCTCTTTATATGAGAATTTTAGATTGAGGAAGCAGTAGTGGGAGAGAAATTTTCCTTTTTTCTGTGGGAAGAAACAAACCATCTTTCCATTTTTTAACAAAGGCCATGTTGGACTTAAATCAGTTAAGCTTATTAGGCCTGGTCTGTGAGGGACTAAAACAGGGATCTTTCCCTCTTTAAAAAATAACCAGAGTTCTAAAGAATATCCCAGTTCCACAAGACTATGTGGTTATATATAGTTTTTATGCCCTTCAGGATTGTGTTTTCTACTTACTTTGTTTGCATAATAGTTCTAAAAACACAAGTTGATGAAAAAAGTAATTTGGTGACTAATATGCTTTTATACTCCCTGTTACCCTCTTTCTCGTCCCATACCATTTTCAGGTTTTGTCACAGTATTATCTGGTTTATGATGACATATTGACAGATAGAGAACATACCACATGATTTTCTTCCTTGGGCTCAATATCCTTTGTCAAAAAGAAAGGACGTCTGCCTCCTTCTTACAGCTACTGGCGTTACAATATGTCTGTAACAAATACCCTCCATTGCCTTTTGATCAGAAGTCACCATTTGTATCCCTAGTCTGGGAATTCTTTTTTTTAGTGTGGATAGCTAGCTCTTTGTAGAGTTATTTCATACCCACCCTCCAACCTACAACTGCTTCACAGTTGGACTGTATATCTGAGACTAGATGGTCTCAGATGGGATTTGCTTCATCTTACGTTTCCTTGTGTTGCTGAGGTCTTTACATTAATCCAAGCAGGGATTCAGACACATCTAGGGAATGTCAAATGAACTGATGGGGCAACATACCAAGAGGCTATTAGATTGGGCTAGTTTGCTTGAGATTCCCCTTTGTCTGCCTGACTTCCTTTCCTCCCTTCCTCCTTCTCTTCCTTCCTTCCTTCCAGCTAGAAGAGACACCGGAAATATATATTTGAAATGGAAGCCTAGGGAACAAAAGAATGAGTATTGCACACAAGGTCTGTTTTTTCAGATTGATCCCTGGACCTAGCATCATGGCTATTTGTGTTAGCATTTTGGGGGGTGGGGGGGGAGAGAGAGAGAGAGAGAGAGAGAGAGAGAGAGAGAGAGAGAGAGAGAGAGAATGTGAATGGATATAGTGTAAGAAGGCAAGCCAAGGGGCCCTTTTTCTTGAAGTCATCTGTGAGACAAATGGGCACACACTTCACTACTTTAGTCCTATTGTGGCAAATGATGTTAGAAAGTGGGAGATAAGTACAGTCTCTCCATTTCTGCACAAAGCACATGACCATTTAAGAGCACTAAAGTCTATAGGGGAAATTAGTTTTGCAGGCAGATTTGCAAGCAACAGGAGGCAGTACCCTTCCACAGACATTAGCATCTTCATGGTGAGCTGCTGCTGCATTGGAATTAAGTAAACTGTCCTCATGCTATTTCTGTAGTGGTAAACATCAATGAAGGGGATGAGGATGGGAAGAACATGGTGGGCCATACTTGGTAAGAGGGAAGACTGTTCACGAACCTCAAACAACACATTTGAAGAACTCCTAAGAATTATTGAGCAAAACCTGGGATCCTATGTGAACAGTTTAAGCCAACAGTCAGTGAAATAAAAGGTATTACTTTTAATCAGGCAAAGTTATACTCTTTGAGGCCTAGGCAAACAATTTACTCTTGAAAAGATTTTGACTTCCTAGTTTTCTTTGAGATATTGTAAGAATTGTAGCTACCACGGGGGAAAAGGCTTTAAATAAATGCAGGACTATTATTGCTACAACCTTATTTTTTAAAAAATTATGTGATACACTAGATGAATACATACACACATAAATATACATATATATACTTACACACATGCAGAGAGAAAGAGAAAGAAAGATGATTTTAAAGAATTACTGACCATAGAACAATGCCAAATTTGTACTATTTTGATGTACTTTCATCTCTTTATTCACTATTTGTTAGAGAAACATGATTTACATCCTCACAGATGTTTGGGTATGTTGTATAGTAGACTTACACTATAGTCAGTTTTTTATTTTCTGTATAATAAATAAACTGTGTGTATTCCAAGAAATATTCTGTAATTCCTGGGAATACTTGTTGAGGCAAACCACATATCTAAGATCTACATGTAACTGGGATTTGAGGAAGAAGAGGCTATTCTTGCTATTTCTCCACTGACCTGAGGTAAGGCCATTGTCTTTGTCTATGTAAATTCTTTCCTTTCTGAGGAGATGGGGGAACCATTAATAAAAACTGATGTTATCAGTACACTTCATAGCTTCTATAACTTTATCCAATTTAGAGCATTTAATTCCACTAACTAGAAGTGCAGATTTTTTTCACAGACAAGTCTCTACTAACCCATCTCATGGCAGCTCTCTTGTAGCATATTTTTGGGTTCTGATTTAGTCACCCAATTAACTAACTTGCATTTGCAGCCTGACCACTTGTTGTACAATCTTAGCAATGATCTCTTCATTGCTTGTTTACTATAGAAGCTCTAAGGACACATAATTTTTCTGTGGTTGCTTGGAATTTGTGTTTGGACACACTGAACTACTTTCTACTTCATTGGCTGTGACTTGCATTATATGATTTTTTTGGTCAAATATTCCAAAGATTTACATAAACACAGCCAAGACAAAGCCTTCCTTTCTTGAAAGACATCCTCTAGGAATAGTAATGTTTATGCTTAAGCTTATCCTCTCTCTTCCTCAGTACTACGTTGACAGCCATGAGAAATGTGTTTTCTTTAGAAGGATCACATATCATTATTCTCAAGTCATCAGAGCCACCTCCTACAGAACTTTGGCTTGGTTTTCTTACCTTGAATTTCCCATTGATATTTCATTTAGCTACAACCAGGTCAAGCAAAGCTGACTGAATCCAGTCTGGACTTCATTTTTTCTTCCCTAGGCATTCCTACTTTACATGTTTTCATAAATGGTTATTTCCAAGCCTTCTTCTGTCTCTTCAAACCTAAGATCCTATGTGTCCTTTAAGACATGTAAAAATAATATGAGGAATGGAAAAAATACATTTAGTAGAGCTTGGACCTCTTTCAAACACAGAGACCTTGACATGAGAAACCAAAACCAGTCTTCCTATACTTAGAGATATTTGCTCATGATAAAATGTGGCTTCCTGTTTATAAGACTAATCCAAATGCATGAAAATCAACTTGGTTATTAGAGGGCTCTTGCCAAACTCTCTTTTGGGTGATGTAAGTTCAAGTGATTAAAAAAATACAGTTATAGAAAAACTTAGTTAAATATAGGACTGGAATATTGACATATTTCTTGCTGAAATATATTTGAACAAACTATACCTATTGAAATATACATCATTCTAGCAGAACTTATTAGATATTAAAAATATTAACACATTTTATTTTCACATATTTTATTTTCAATACAATGAACACTCATTTTTCATTACTTAATGTGTTGAGTAGGAGCTTAATGTGTAATGTGCTTAATGTGTAATGTGCTTAATGTGTAATCTGTAGGAGCAACTTAATGCCCATAACAAATGTAGGCTTTGGAAGGTTTAAGCAGATTCTTTTTTAAGTCTCCCCCCGTGACAGACTCAAAGCAAATAAAATACTTAAAGTTCAAAATAGGGCACATATATTTAGCATTATATATAGAAATACTATGTTTAATGTAACAATTATGCATGTGATAATATTTATAAATTAACAAGTTTGGTTTTCCTGTGGTGCTTTATATTCCTAGCCTCAAAGGATCATGAGAAAACCATATCCAACTGACCATGGAAAATAGTCTGGACTTCCGGCCAAGATGGAGACATAGGTGGACGCACGGTACCTCCATGCACAACCAAGATTGGAACAACAACAATTTAGGGGTAGAATAACACCCAGAACTGATAGAGAATTTATCTGAATGGAAGTTGGACAGCCAAGAAGTTGAAATAGACCCGTTCATCCAGGCTAGTAGGAGGGGTGGAGATGAGCAACTGGGTGCGGGCCGAGGCGCGGAGAACAGGGAGAGTTGGGCGCATAAGGCAACCAGGAGCTCGTAAGGCATGTGGGGTGGGCAAGAACACAGCAGGTAGACCCTGAATAAGCAAGCAGCAGCTGGCAAACCCAGTGAGGCCTGCTCCGTGGAGCAGGGCAGAGAGCACAACCCAGGATCCCAGGGAAGGGACTGAGGTCCCAGGGAGAATGGAGCTACCGCCATTGCTCCCTCTGGACCCCGCCCTCACATACAATGTCACAATCTAGTGACTGGGGTGCCCAGCCCCGGTGAACACCTAAGGCTCCACCCCTCACGGTAACAGGAGCAACCAGACCAAAAAAAAAAGAAAAAAAAAAAAGAAAGAAAGAGAGAAAGAGATGGCTCAAACAGAAGAACAAATCAGTGCCCCAGAACTCATCCTTTTGAGTGACCAAGAGATTGCTAACCTGTCAGATGCACACTTCAAAACACTGGTGATCAGGGTGGTCACAAATTAGATGAACAAATGCAGGTTACCATAAGAGAAATGAAGGAAAATGCATAGGGAATCAATAGTGATGGGAAGGAAACTGGGACTCAAAACAATAGAGTGGACCAGAAGGAAGAAACAACCAAACAGAAGAGAATGGAGAAATAAGAATTCAAAAAAATGAAGAGAAGCTTAGGAACCTCCAGGACATCTTTAAACATTCCAACATCTGAATTATGAGGGCACAAGAAAGGGAAGAGGTAGAGCAACAGATTGAAAACATATTTGAACAAATAATAAAGGAGAACTTTCCCATTCTGGCAAAGGAAATAGACTTCCAAGAAGTCCGGGAGGCTCAGAGAGTCCCAGAGGAGTTGGACCCAAGAAGAAACACACCAAGGCACATCATAATTACATTAGCCAAGGTAAAAATGAAGGAGAGAATCCTAGAAGCAGCAAGAGATAAGGAGACAGTCACCTACAAAGGAGTTCCCACCAGACTGTCAGCTGATTTCTCAAAAGAGACCTTATAGGCAAGAAGGGGCTGGAAAGAAGTATTCCAAGTCATGAAAGACAAGGACCTATATTCCAGATTACTCTATCCAGCAAAGCTTTCATTTAGAATGGAAGGGCAGATAAAGTGCTTCTCAGATAAGGTCAAGTTAAAGGAGTTCATTATCACCAAGCCCTTATTTTAGGAAATGCTAAAGGGACTTATCTAAGAAAAGAAGATACAGAAAAAACATGTATAGTTAAAGGACAGCAAACTCGCAATTATTAACAACCACACCTAAAGCAAAAACAAAAGAATCTAAGCAAACAACTAGAACAGGAACAGACCCACAGAAATGGAGATCACATGGAGGGTTAGCAACAGGGGAGTAGGAGGAGGAGAGAGGAGGAAAAGGTACAGAGAATAAGTAGCATAGATTGTAGGTAGAAAATAGACAGGGGGAGGGTAAGAATAGTATGAGAAATGTAGAAGCTAAAGAACTTATAAGTATGACACATGGACATGAACTAAAGCAGGGGGAAGTGGGTGGGAGAGGGTGTACAGGGTAGAGGGGAGTGAAGGGGGGAAATGGGACAACTGTAATAGCATAATCAAGAAAATATATGTAAACGAAAGAAAGGAAATAGTCTAAGCATTTTACACATGATAGATGACCTTCTTGGGGCAGGCAAAGGGTCCCTGGCATGGTGAGAAAGGTCAGTGTGTCAGGATAATCCGGGTACATAAAGATTTAAATATACTGGTCAGTTGGAGGTCCACAGAGATGGCCATTATCCCTTTGTACAGTTCCATACTTCTTTATGGGCCTTACTGGGCCAAGAGTGGGGTCCTGGAGCAGCCAAGGCCATTGTAGCTATGGGAGTGAGGGTGGGTCTTGCAGGCTCTTATTAGGGAGAAAATATACCTTCTGCCCTAATCTTTTCTTCCCCTAATCCATTCACATTTTTTTCCTTGAATCTATTTATATTTTTAAGAATTCTAATAAACATTTATCAATTAAGTAACAATTATCTTTATATGAATTCTAGAAAAAAGGAATGTTATAAGAAAATAATATTTCAGATTAAAAAGATGAGAATATGACCTTAGGTCAATATAAATTTTAAAAATTGAGATATAATTCATAAACTATGCACTTCATTCTTAGAGTATCCAATTCACTGTTTTAATATGTTCACAATGTTATTCAATAATCACCAGAATCTAATTTTAGAATTTTTCATCTTCTCTGAAAGAAACCCTATATTCATTAGCTGTCCCTTGTCATTCTCTCACCCTTCCTCCCACCATCCTTAAGCAAATATAAATGTATTCTCTGTCTCCATAGGTTTTCTTATTCTGGATATTTCACATAAATAGAATTGTACAATATGTGGTCTTTTCTGATGAAAGGCTTCTTTTACATAATATGTTTTCTATGCTCTGTTGTAGCATATAGCATGTATCAGTACTTTATTTTTTTATTGCTGAATAATACTTCATTTCATGTACATACCACATTTTGTTTATCAGTTCATTGATTCATGGGCTTTGGGGTTTTCCACCCATTGGCTATTGTGACTTGTGCTTCTTTGAACATTCATGTACTAGTGTGTGGTTGAACATCTTGTTTCATTCTGACACCACCTCTGTTTATTAATAAACTTCTATTGAAACATAGCCACACCTTAGACATAGAGTTATTTACCCTTCATTCCAAAGAAAGTCAGTCCCTTTAGGCAGAGATGCAGAACCTTTGTCCTTAAGGCCTACCTTTCCACGTGGTCAGAACCCCAGAGCTACAGCACCAAAGCCAAGGCAGGTGCCTGCCATTCCAGAATAACTTCTTCCCTCTCCCTCTCTATAAATGAAGAGGTGTAGCAAACCTTGGTATTATTGTATGGAATCTACATAATGTGGATGAGCTGGGGTGGGGTGATCGGGGCCCCAATATTCTTGGCCTGCCTAGAATACAGCTTCTATCTTAAGAGTGAGAGCTGGTTGGAAGAAGCATTATCTGGTCCTCTTGATTGTGCCAGCTGGAAAAGAAGTTTTGCAACACAGGGGAGAGGGTTTTGAGAAACACCAGCAGTCTGCTTGTGGAACTGAAGCCCCAGATATGAAGGTGGGGGAGAGGAAGTCTCTGTCTTTTGGGTGACAAATGCCTGGAGTAGACCTTCTGTAACTTGAGAGGTGGGGTAGGTGCATAGTGGAGTGAGTCATGGCTCAAACCCTCATAGACTCTTACTGTTCTTACCAAGATTTAGTACATTTTCTTGAATGCATGTTTCTCCATTTGCTTTTTATCCTTAGGAAAATTTCCAGAGACTTTATATAATTGCTTCTTATAATTTTCACTAAATGGTTGTTTGCTGAAGAGTGGGTCTTCTGACCTTCTTACTTTATCATTCTGGGATTCCTGCTTCCCTCTTCCACATTTAAGTACAAATATTAAGACTATTTTGTCATAGTTACTATTAATAGTACTTATATAAATATACAATTAAAAGATAGTACTATTAATATACTATTAATAGATAGTACTTGTATATTTCACACATCATTACTTTTTGGGTTTCAAATTCTTTTTCTTTTCTTTCCCTTCTTTTTTTTGATTACATCTTTTGATGCATGGAGCTTGAAGTGTTTACAGTTGTCTTTTTATGAGAAAAGAAGCTCACGTTAGACATGAGTGTTTGCCAAAGCAACATTCTTAGTATTCCTTTACCTGTATTTGGTCTTTTTGAGAGAAAACATGGCAATTCTATAATTATTTCTCCCTACATGTATTGCTTGATGCTAAAAAACAGATTGTTTCTTTAATGGCAAGTGGTAATACTGTGCACTTCTATGAAAGGTAACTTAATTCAATTTTTTTCTGAAAAGATTGAGAATTGAAAATAAAATGACACCTTTTAGTGGAAATTTCTTGTCATGGCTTTAATCTGAGATAAAGGTAAGTAAAAACATCCCATGACTAGGGGAAACAGATGAATTATAATGGGTAACAATATTTAAAAATTTGAATGGTTCATGGGGAAGTATAAGTTGTACATAAGAGTCTGTCAGTTAATAGTCTGTGACAGAATCTTTGGTAAAAACACAGACCTCTGAGGAATGATGTTCAAAGTATTTGCTTATTGACTTCATTTTGAGTGTAGAACTTATACAAGACTCTGTACCAGAATCCCTCAAAATCACCTTTACTGCTTCTGCTTCTGCATAGTAGCCCTGAAAGTTGGCTTTAGAAGTGTCCAAATTGCAACAGACACACTATTATCAATATTATGTGTGTGTGGTACTTTTTTCTAGGTATATTAGTGATTCTGCATTTGTGGAATTATTCCTCATGAAATGATGGAAGTAGTGATTTTGCAAACACAGTTGCCCAAGACACCTGTTTCTATGGACTGGAGCATTTCTTCTTATACAACCAACCATCATTCCAAACAGGCTGGGCAAGTAGTGTTTTCTCTGCCCCTGCATTTGAAATTATTGCCCACTTCTTTTACTGTACTGTAGTTAAAGTGGATTTCTGTCCATAAACTTACTTAGAGTAAATGCTATGTCTCTTGGTACTTTTTACATTTCCTAGGACTAATTTTAAAAAAATTGGGGACTAGGTCACCCTTTTTCATCTCCATGCATGAACTTTGTTGCAGAGATAACCTGTCCATGAATCACCTTGGGGGAGGATTTGTGGATGCCAGTGTCTATACAAGAAGGATTCTGAAGTCTCCTTCTGTTCCTGGCTTAAAAGGGCTTAGGATCTCAGGAGGATGAGGAATGGGTAGTAGCTAGAGTTCTAACGATTTTTGTTCTGATTGTGTTACTGCACTCTCTTCATTGTCTTTCCCCAACATGGGATACCTATTTATTGAATAATTAATGTGTGTAAGACAGTGCATCTACACACACACACACACACACACACACACACACACACACACACACACACATATATATATATATATACCCAAATATATGATAAAAAGATGGCCAGATGGAGGTACTGATTTTTCAATACCTTCGTTTCGGAAAAGTAACCTGACCTGAGCCACACAGAGCAGAAATAGCAGTACTGGAATGAAACTCAGATGTCTTGTTACAAGTCCATGGTCTTTTCCTCATACCATAGAAGAAGAGTGGGAGGTGGAGGCAGGGGCATCCATGAGATGGAGAGACCAATGGGAGGAGAGAGAAGACACAGATTCCAGGGTTCCAGGTTCCAGGAAATGAGGAGGAGTCAAAGTAAGCATGAGGTAGAAGAGAAGGTCTTTTCTTCTTTTTTTCTGTGTGTATTAAATGTACTTCACGTAGGATCCAAACTTTCTGAATTCCCAGTAAGCAAAGATTTAAATTGTTTACTGATACTGGTATTTCATAACTTGGTTTCATGAAGGTTTTCAAACTTTTCTGTTGTGCATATTATAAAAGTTTACCAGACTTTGTTTTTAGAAAACATTATATTTTTAACCTAAAGCTGGGAAATACCAATGATTTGGGGAATCTTCTTTGTATCTTCTATAAAAAAGAAAAATTATCAAAGGTATGTGTATATAGTTAAGAAAGCTAATAGGACAAATAAATTTTCATTGTTCCACCTTTTCCCATTCCAGTGTCTTGCAGAGGCAACCTATGTTTTTCATTTTATATTTCTAAGTAAATATGCATTGATCACAAATTCCTAAATTTTCATATTTATTTGTATTCTTCTTGCTACAACAGATAATGGATGGATATATGGGACTGAACTTCCTTATTCCAACTCCCACCTTTATTTCTTTTTATTTTCTTAATTTTTGCTCAATACATCACTTTTTAGCTTATAATTTTATTACATTTTTAAAGTAAAACATTTTTATATAACTTCTGTTTATTAATTTTTATTTTGTTTTGTTAATTTTAGACAGTATCTCTTGACTCCTTGTTTTATATAATGCATACATTAACTCCCTACCTGTCCTTCTGCCTATTCTTCCCTTTGTCTGCCTCCCAGCTTCTGACAGCTGCATTTTCATGACTGTTAACATTTCCATTTCATTCTATAGCTATTGTTAAGTCCTACACACATATTGTTAAGTTACATACTTTGTAGGTAATTCTGAATGTTTAAAACTAATACATACCATTCAATTTTTTGTTTTAAATAATGATAGCTAATATTAATTGAGTGTATACAATATGCCAGGCACCATTCTAATTCGTTTACATACAATAACTCAGCTTTCCTTACATACTTACATTCATATTACTACACAGACAGCACTGTGAGGTAGATAATATATTTTACATATATTTACAGATATGGAAACTGAGGTATTGGGAAGTTAACTAACTCACTTAGTCATGCAGCTAAAAGTAGGCAGAGCCAGGATTTGCATCAACGTAATCTTAACTCTAGAGTGTGTTTCTGCTTGAATGAGCTTTTGCCATGTACCCAACCACACCAAAATTGCAGTGACTTAAAACAGCAACCATTTCTTTACCTCATGATTCTATGGGCAAAGATTTGGGGTGGTCTTAACTGGGCAGGTCTTTGAGGCTTACCATGTTCATTCCAGCATCTCTGGGCAGTGAGGCAATCCTCCTTCTGGAAGTTAAATAAATGTTGGTTGGGGCCAAGGAGAACACCATGCTACATGTTTTTCATCATGCAGCAGGCTAGTCTGGTCTTATTCACAGTGCTGATGTGGTTCTGAGAGAGAGTAGAAAGGGAGCAAGAGCAAGAGAGTGAGCAAAAGCAGGCTAGGCCACTTGAGGCCTAGTTTTGGAAATGGCACAGTCCACATTCTGTGGGAAAGGAAATAGACTGCACCTCTTGCTGCAAGTTGCTGGGAAGTTCCATTGCCAAGGCATGTTTAGAGAGAGAGGTGGAGAGCTGTGGCCACTGTAGTGTCCTACCCCAACTCCCTCCCTGGAGAGCCAATGTGTGTGCTATGCTAGCATTTCATTGTAGTTCCAGTGTCACCAGTCAACATGAAAAATAAAATTTATTAAAAAGACTTCTCCTTAGACTCTATCAATTGCTTAATTTATATTATATATTTATATTAATTTTTCCTTTATTTTTATTGCTTACACTATTACAAATGTCCCCATTTCCCTACCTTTGCCCACCTCCCCCCTGCCCTCACCCCCTTTTTCTCTGCCATCACCACACTATTGTCTGTGTCTGTGGGTTATGCATGTATGTTCTTTGGCTCATCCCTTCACCTTCTTTCATGCAATGGCTCCCTCCCCCACCCCCTCTGACAACTGTCAGTCTGTTCCCTGTATCCATGCCTTTTTCTATTATGTTCGTCAGTGTATTTTGTTCATTAGATTCCACATATAAGTGAAATCATATGGTGTTTGTCTTTCACTGACTGGCTTATTTCACTTAGCATAATAATTTCCAGGTCCATTATATTATATTTTAATTTGTTTTATATTAAGCCATTTCTTTCTTGCATGTTTTTTTCCCTAGGGTTTATGATTGCCATCTCCTTCTTACGAAATACATACTTACTTTACTATACAAATAGTATTTTATAGCTTTTTATTTTCTTTTTCTAATGCTTACCATCCATTCCATTAAAAATTTTTTTTTATCCTCACCCAAGGACATTTTTTTCTCATTGCTTTTAGAGAGAGAGGAAGAGAGAGAGAGAAACAGTGATGCAAAAGAGAATCATTGATTGGTTGCTTCCCATACACACCCAGACCAGCATCCTGTGAGCCAGGACCAGGGATCCAACCAGGAATCTAGGTACGTGCTCTGATGGAAATCAAACTTATAACCTTTTGTTTATGAGACAAGGCTCCAACCAACTGAACCACACTGGCCAGGGGCCATGTTTTATTAAGATACTTCTGGATCCAAATGATTCTGGTTATAATTTACACAGATTGCTCTGTAGGTTGTCGTCCTGGGATTTTGTTTTCATGTTTTTTTTTTGTTTGTTTTTTGTTCTGTATGTCATGTCTCCTTCTAGGTTTTTACTTTTGTTTTGCAGGGGGATATCTTCAAACAACTTCTGCAGAATAGAAGTAAACTCTTTGAGGCCTTTTACATTAGAAAATGGATTTATCTTCCCCCTTATATTTACCCAAACATTCTTCAGGATGTAGTTTTCCAAGATCAAAATATTTTCCTTAAGTAGTAGTATATCTTGTCAAATTTTCAGGTAAATGTGAAGGGAAAATGAATCCATTTTCTGAAATGTAAGGCCTCAAAAAATTTACTTGTATTCTGGAGAAATTTGGGCACACAATGCAATAAGGATTGCGTATCATAGAAACGTACACTTGACATCTTATACTCTTATTAACCAATGTCACCCTAATACATTTAATTAAAAATAAAATAAAGTAATTAAAATAAATAAATAAAATCACAAAAAACAAAACATTTTCCTTGAGTATTTTGAAAATCTTGCAAAATTGTCTTTTAACTTCTACTACTTCTAATGAGAAACGTGATGGCAGCCTGACTCTTCTTCCTTTGCAAGTTCTGTGTTTTGTTAGTTCTTTCTCTCTCAGATGTTCGATTTCTCTATCCTTTTTGTTTTGAAATTTCACAAAGATGTGTTTAAGCATCGGTCTTCTTTTAATATCTATTGGATTCTTTTAAATTTTTGTATCTCAAAAATTTTTATTTCTTACTATTTTTATAATAATTATTCCTTGTTTTCTCTAGCATTTCTATTAGTCTTAAATTGATTTTCTTTATATACATTTTTTTCATCTCTTGCTCTTTTCTGTTCCACATTCTGAAATATCTCCTCAGCTTTGGCTTTTAAACTTTTGATTGAATTTTAAATTTTTTTCAGTCATATGTTCAATTTTTTATTTTCTAATTTTTCTGATTTTTTTCTTTTTCTTTTGCATTTTGTCATCATGTTTTTTAATCTTCATGTGAGGATATATTTTATTGATTTTAGAGAGAGAGGAAGAGGGAGATAGAGAGAGAACCATTGACATGAGGGAGAAACATTGTTTGGTTGCCTCCTGTATGTTCCCTGACGGGGTGGGGTGTTGAGCTCACAACCTAGGTATGTGTTCTGATCAGGGATTGAACCCACAACCTTTTGGTGTATGGGATGATACTCCAACCAACTGAGCTACCTGTCCAGGATGATCACATATCTTCTTGAACATTTCTTACTATAAGAGATTAAATTTTATTTTTTTACATTAGTTTCCTTCTGGTTCAGTTTTTAAATTTTTTTCTTTGATCTTAATTTTCATGTACTTAGTTTTCTTCAAATGACTTTTGATTTCTGGGTATCTGTTCATATATTAAGCTGAAGAAATAAGACGGCCCTCTGTGGATTCTGTGCATACAGGGAATGCTGGTCAACCAGCAGGCTTAGCTCTGATATAAGAGAGTTGGAAGCTTATTGTCCTATATAAAGGTATAACAGAAGAGGGTCAGGGGTTAATAATTAATATATAAAGGTCTTGTATTAACTCTATTCTTCAGCCTACTTCCAAATCTGATCCACTGATCTGCTGATTTGTGTTTCACAGTAATTTCAGGATTCTCCTCCTTCCACCATTGAAATTTCCTTCACAAATAATGTGGTCTGTATATTTTTCCTTTCTATTTCACTTATTGACATTCTTTTATTTCTTTTCTATCTTACATATTTGTTAAAATTTACTCTCCATGATCACGTTATTTTCTTTACTGCAGATTTTTACCTTTGTAATTCCTTTAACATAATTTTAAGAGGTTCTAAAGAGGAAGGAGGGGCAAACCTATACTCTCAGTTGGACACTTTCATTCAGAAGTTTTCTCCATACCTTACTTTTCAAAAAAGAAAAGTCCTGCCTTTACATGTTTTTCTCAGGAGGAAAATACAATATTGTTTAACTGATGAAGGGATGTTCTTTCATGTGGTAACATCTATATTTGCTGTATTTTCAATTTTTTCAGCTAAAAGTTTTTAAAAATAAAGGTGTTGATCATTTAGCATCTACTGGGATAGGAATGAAATACTCATATTAATACTCATATATACTCATATATACTAATAATACTCATATATACTAATAATACTCATATATACTAATGTATTATCCAGATGTCACCCCATTATGGAATATGGTAGGACTCTTATATTCCCCTTTCCCAGCTGTCCTGGGATTATCTGATCTATAGAACAAAAAAATCTTACCATAAATGTATATATGTATGCTTAATTAACACAGACAGATTTCTTGTCAGTGGTTGGTATATTAATCTGGCAAACATTTTTTCTATCAACCTGCCAAATTTTTGATTCCTTGAAAGTCTGCCAATCTAATTCTTAATGTCTGTAAATATGGGGAGCCCTTTATTTAGACTTCCTTGAAACAGTGGCCTGCCTTCTTGCTGCTCTTATTACAATTCTTTTAGATTGTTCTGTTTCTTGTTCACTTCTGCTCGAAACCCGAGGAGGTCGTCCCCTTGCTCAGTGGGTAGATTTTGCCTGGCCTGCTATCCAAGCCAGCTCATATGTGACTAAGCCCTCTTTGAGTTCTTCTTTCCCCTTTTCTCCTGTAAATACATCTAGCCTCTGTATCTTCACCATCAGCCAAAATATCCCTTTGATTCCTTTTGAGAGTTTTCACATTCACTTTCCCTGCATGTCATTTTTTCCAGTGCAATGCAAAGGGGATATTTACAGTAGCCTTTTGGAAATACAAATTAGATAAACAAGAAAGGTCCTTAGAAATCATTTGGACTTTCATTTTCAACAATCTTAGATTATTTTGGGGAGGATTCAAGATGCAGGAATAATAATTTTTTTAGGAGTCTAAAGTACCTCTCTCAATTAATCTTACATATATTCATTCAAGAATATATGTTGAATCCTATTAAATCCTTGTATACTGGGGTATTATGGTGATCAAAGAATGTATGTGGATTCTATTTAGGCATTAATAAAATAATCACAGAAATAAATGTAAAATTGCACAAGAACTGTGAAAGGGAGAGATGGTACCTTGAGAATTTACCATCATCAAGGTTGGGGAAGGGTCTTAGGAAGTGATATTTGACTATGAGAGGCATGATGTGATTGTATTTGCATTTAAAAAGATTATTCAGATTGACTCTGTTGGATGGGGGGCAAAAGTATGTGAGTGGGAACAATTAGGAATCGTGCAGGTGAGATATGAATGTAGTTTGGTCAGATATTGGAAATGGAGAGAAGAGTTATTTAGAATGTAAAATTGATAAGACCTGATGATTGGTTAAGCCATGTCAAAGTGGGAGAGAATATTTTGAGGATAATTTCAAGGCTTGACTAGATCAGTGGATTATGATGTCATTTATTGGAATGGGTAGCACTTAACGAGAGCTGAGTTAGGCAGGGAAGGACAAGATTGTATGTTGGATTCTGGACAGGCCAAATCTGAAGGAGTTTCCTTATCTGAGTGGAAATTCCATGTAAATATTTAGTTATAAATAGACAACTAAAACTGACTCCGAACAGGGTGCTTACTAGTTATTTTGAGAAGTTGCCTAGAGACTCAGGGAATTTTCCCAGGTCAGACCACTTAGTGAGTTACAGAGTTTTTGTTAGGACCCAAATATCCTAATATACAGCAGTAAGCATTCTCATACAAGTCTCCACAATTCACTATTCAAAGGTATTGCTTTACACACCTTTTTCTAACTTGTAGTCTCTCAAGGACCACACTTTGATTCATACATTTTATTCTCAAAACTCAAGATTCATTTTTTATAAGAATTAGTTTATTTTTTAGAGCAATTTGGGGTTTGCAGGAAAACTACTTAGAGTTTTAATATACTCTCTGCCCACAAACAATCACAACCTACCCTGCTATCACCATTCTGAACCACAGTGGTACATTTTACAATCGATGAACCTCATTCACACAGGTTATCACCCAACACTTTACATTAGGGTTCACTCTTGGCATTGTACATCTTATGGGTTTGGACCAGTGCATATTGACATGTATTTACCATTATAGTATCATACAAAAGAGTTTCACTGCCCAAAATTCTTTGTGTTCCACATATTTATCTGTTTCTCCCCACTAACCCCTGGCAACCACCAAAGATTTTATTGTCTCTATAGTTTACTCTTTTCCAAAATGTCATATAGTTTGAATCATACAGTGTGTATCCTTTTAAGATTGGCTTCTTTCACTTAATAATATGCATTCAGTATTCTTCCATGTCTTTTCATAGCTTGATAGCTCATTTCTTATTCGTGTTGAATAATATTCTATTGTCCTGGTGTACCATAGCTGATTTAACTATTCACTTGCTGAAGGACATCTTAATTGCTTCCAAGTTTTGGTGATTATGAATAAAGCTTCTGTAAACATCTATGTGCAAGTGTTTGTGTGGACATCTTTCTAGCTCCTTTCGACATGTTTCCAACTCCTACCAAGGAGTGTGATTACTGGATGGTATGTTAAGAGTGTGTTTAGTTTTGTAAGAAATTGCCAAATTGTGTTCCAGAGTAGCTGTACCATTTTGTAGTCTCACTAGCAATGAGTGCGAGTTCCTGTTGCTCCACATACTTGGCAGTATTTGATGTTGTCAGTGTTCTGGGCTTTGGCCATTCTACTAGGCATGTAGTGGTATCTCACTGCTGTTTTAATTTTCATTTCCCTGATGACATAATATGTTGGGCCCATTTTCATATGTTTATTTGCCATCTGTGCATGTTCTTTGGTGAGGTGACTGTTAAGGTCTTACTTTCATCCGTTTTTTAAATTGGGTTGTTTGCTTTCTTATTGTTGAGTTTTAAGAGTTCTTATATACTTTGTCAAATGTGTGTTTTGTAAATACCATCTCTCAGCCAGTGGCTTCTATTCTCATTTTCTTAATGTTGTCTTTTACATCAAGGTTCATTTTTTAAAAATAATAATTTAAGGTTCATTTTGACATAAAGTTTTATTTTCTGTGCACTCTGGCTTTATGTGCTGAAAAATACTCTTAGAATTTGGAAATTTATGTTGAAAAGTGAAGTAGCTTTTGTGAATTCTGAAGTACTCTCTAGAGTGACATTTTAAACTTGACATCTTAGTTTACCCTTGAAGGCTCACATTATATGTGTCACTACTCACCCCCTCAAAGGGAATTCTATGCTCTTTATATTGGAAAGGTGTGGAATTTTAGCCATGAAATGAGAGCTCAGCATTGTCTGCACTTTCGGTCTCTCATTGGAGACAATATAAAACTTATTCTTATAAAAACTGTAATAATGTAAGAGGCAATATATTAGTGAAATGTGCATGTGATGAGGAATAAAAAGATCTGGTTTCTAGTGTCAGTGCCGACATGTGATAGCTGGTAATTTTGGTTAAGTCTTACAAAGCCTGTTTCCTTATATAAAAAGTTGGAATAATATTAATTAGTAATATACATTTCAGTTTCTTCCTTACCTTTTCATGGCTTGACAGCTTGTTTTTTATTTTTTTTTTGTGATGAGTAATATTAATAATATTGGGCCCTGGCAGGTGTGGCTCAGTGGATTGAGTGCCAGCCTGTGAACCAAAGGGTCAATGGTTCAGTTCCCAGTCAGAACACATGCCTGGGTTGTGGGTCACACCCCCAGTTGAGAGTGAGCAAGAGGCAACCACACATTGATGCTTCCCTCCCTCTCTTCCTCCTTCCCTCCCCTTCTCTTTAAAAATGAATAAATAAAATCTTAAAAAACATAATATTGTGATGGTTAATTTTATGTGTCAACTTTCACAGGCCCTAGTACCCAGTTTTTGGTGAAACACCAGTTTAGATATTGCTGGGAAAGTATTTCTTAGAAGTGCTTGTGGTTCAAATCAACAGACTTTTTGAGTAAAGCAGATTACCCTCCATGATATGGGTGGGCCTCATCCAGTCAGTAAAAACTTTAAGAGAAAATACTGTGGTACCCCAAAGAGAAAGGAATTCTGCCTTTGATCATCTATAGACTTGAGACTGCAACATCAGCTTTTCTCTAGATCTCCAGCCTGTGGCCTACCCTGCAGATTTTGGATTTTTCTCTCTTTCTCTGTCTACTCCCCCAACACACACACATATACACACGTGCATGACATTGGTTCTATTTCTCTAAAGAACTCTGACTAATATGACTAATACAACTGTTCAGTCACTATAATAGGATAAAATCAACTAGTGACTGTAACTGTGCAGTGTAAATTTCAGAGTACCACACACAAATATCAATGATATAAAACTCAAATATGTAGATTTGGAGGCCTTCCCATATAAAGGGGTGACTATTTTCTTGTTTTTATTCATATTTTAATCATGTTTGTATTCATGTTTGCCATTTCTCACTTTTAAAACTTGTTACAAAGTTAAAGAGCAAATCTGGAAGTCAGAAATGAGCTGTAAGTGGGTCAGTGAAGAGTTGGAATGTGTTGGATCTCAGAAATTTAAAGAAGAGAGGGAGTTGGTTGTGAGCACAAGGATAGGGATGAAATAAAGGTTTCTCAATTTGGTCACTCACTAGGAATTAACAGATGACTTGTCATGGAATAGGTTCTGTAGGCTGATGGTGGCGGATCTCCACTTGCACGGACAAATCCAAAGTCACATGTTTTCTTGAAGGTTATATTTTTAAGTGCACTCTAGAAAAAGAGTAAGCTCTGGGACACATACCCTGTAGAGTTATCTCAAAAACATTTATTTTCAAAGGATAATCATGCTTCATCAAATTGCCAGAACAAGAAGTTAGTTCTGCAGGGTAGGAAGTCTGCATGTGAGTGTAAGAGTGGAGAAGACATTTTAATATCTTGCTTTTTTGTTCAGATCTCTCATCAGATTGTTGGGGAAAGTTCTTAATAAGGCAGCTAAACACAGAGAGTGAAGAACTTTCCTTAATATACTATGCACATTTGATCCTATCAACATTGGCAAATTTCCCAGGTCAAAAGCTGCTATTAGCTTGCTGTTTCTTTAGCCAACATATTTTCATTCAAATAATCTACTGTGTACTGACATGCAAGAGAAATATCAATTCCTAACAAAATATGGCCCAATATCATCTAATGTGTTATATACCTAAGGATCATTTCAAGGATACAAAGTTTAATAGAACTCCTTAAGTCCTGTACTAACTAAGTGTCCCTTTTTGCAGTAACCATATTTATGGTTATGCAGTAACTAAGACCATATTTATTTTCAGTTGCTGGGATATATGACTTCTGTTCAAATGGTTTTAGATAGATCCACCCAGAGTTGATTCCTTGATGCAAGTGCTGATGTGCAAACATTAAGAGGCTGAATGCATGCTCAATCAATAATGTATCTACAGGCTCTCAACGGAGTTCAGTCAGAGTATCTATTAGACCTTGTCTCTGCACATCTCATCTCTCTACCTTATTATTCAAACATTGCAGGGAACTTGGCTGCAGTAACCCACCTTGCTTTTATCCTCAGAGGCATAAAGAATATTTGTTTGCAGTGGCTCTATACATATTTGAACCTATGTCTCAATGATTATGCACAATAGTGCATACTCCAGAGTCCTTTATTTACTCAACATTGATTTAAAAACATTTATTAGGTGCTTTCCAGATATTGGGCATTGTTGGGGATAGGAGACAAATTCTCAGCCATCTGTATACCACTTAGTTGGAGAAGACAGACAATAAACCAGTAAACCAACAAATAAACAAGGCACTTTATAACTAGTATGCATAAGTCCCAAAACATAATGAAATAGGTATTATAAGGTGGGGAGTGGAGTTGATAGGATTAATTATATAGTCAGGTAAGGCCTTTTGAAGGAAATGACTTTAAGCTGATTATTGAGCTGAAATTTCCAAGGTAGAGGGAACCATAGTTCAGAGACCCTGAAGTAGGATTTAGTATGTTAAAGAAACAGAAAGGAAGCCTGCCTGGCCAGCGTGCAGAGAATAAGAATAAGAAGAGATGAAGGAAGACTGTACAGGGTCTTGAACACTGTGATTGGGAGTTTGGATTTAATTCTGACTATATTTGGGAGCCACGGGAATGTTTTGAGTTGGAGATTGGCACGATTTGCTTTTCCTCCCTTCTGCCATTTTCTCCTTGCTCTTGTCCAAAGATGTAACATTCAGCATTTTCATGTGTTGTCTGAGTCAATATTCCAAATAATATATTCTCTGGATAGTTCCTGTCTGTTCAAGTAGCCCCATTCTATGACGTGGTAGTTGCAGTATTTCTACTCTTTTAAAAATAATTGCTTAATTATTTTCAATATGTTTAGATTAATATCACATGACCTGTGATACTATAATACCTTATGAAGTGAAATTGAGTTGGTTCCATTATATTAGACTTTGCACATTGATAGCATATGAGTCAACATTTAGCTCATAGACATGTTTTGTTTGGTCCATTTGGAATTTCACAAATTGGAAAATTTAACTAAACATCTTGAGTAATGGGATGAGCTTACTTGCATATGTTCAATGGCTCACATTTGGAAAATAACATTAGAGAAGGAACTTATAAGAAGGGATTTAAATTAAAGCTAAAAGACAAACAGGCCAGGGAGGCACATTTTATAAAGCCAGAGGTGAAACCCTGAAGACCAGTGTTTCAGTGCATATGACCAGCAGGGAAAACTGTTAAGTTATATAGAGCTAAAGGGATCTAATAGTTATATGTAATGAGCCCATACTGTAGGGGTTCAAATCCCAGTTCTAGCAGTTTTTAGGTGTATGACCTTGGACAAGTTACTTTATCTTTCTCTGCCTCCAGTTTCTTCTGTGTCCATAATGGAAATAACAAGTACCTTCCTTATAGGGTTGCTATGAGGATTAAGTTATTAATACATAGGAAGCACTTAGAACAGGGGTGTCAAACTCATTTTCACCAGGGGCCACATCAGCCTCGTGGTTGCCTTCAAAGGTTTACGACTGAATGTAAGTGTATGACTGTATAAATGTAACTACTCCTTAACAGTTAAGTGAGAGCTCAGCATAGAAACAAGGTGTGGGGCAGGATAAAACAAGGTGGAGGGCTGGATTTGGCCTGCAAGCTTTGTGTTTGCCACCTGTGACTTAGAACAATGCCTATTACTTGTAACATTCAGTAAGTATTAGCTATCATCATTACTTTTTAAACTTTATGTTGACACTATTACAGATGTCCACTTTCCCTTCCCCCCACTTTGCCCTCCTCCACTTGGCCCCTGCCCCCCTTTTCCTCTCACTATCACTGCACTGTTGTCTGTGTCTATGGGTTATGCATGTATGTTTTTTTGGCTAATTTCTTCATCTTCTTTCATCTAGTCCCCACTCCCCTCTAAAAGCTGTCAGTCTATTCCATCTCTCTATGCCTCTGTTTCTATTTTGTTCATTAGTTTATTTTGTTCATTAGATTCCACATGTAAGTAGATAATATGATATTTGTCTTTTTCTGACTGGCTTATTTCACTGAGCATAATAATCTCTGGGCACATTAGTTATTATTATTGTTATTATCCTCATTTTACAGACAAAAAACTTAACACTGAAACAACTAATTGACATAGAAGTTACCCCACAAGTAAATAGAATAGTCAAATCCTGAGACAATGTCTTTTAAGAAGCTCTGTGGAGATAATTACTTCAGAAGTAATTTGAATGATTTGGCTTGGGTACCAAAATTGCCAATTTATCTCTGTTTAGCCCAAAGTTTTCTCTAAATCAGCAGTTCTCAATTTCTTAAATCTCAAGATGCTTTAACACTCCTAAGAATTATTGAGGATCCCCCCAAACTTGTATTTATATAGCGTATGTCTATCAGCATTTACCATACTACAAATTAAAGCTGACAAACTTAAGAAAATTTACTTATTAATTTGCTTAAAAACCCAAAAGTAAAGCTATTACAAGCTATTATAAATAACATTTTAATGAAAAATTACCATTTTCAGAAAAAAACATTTAGTGAGAAAGTAGAATTATTTTACATTTCTGCTTCTCTCTAATGCTTGGCACAAAGACAGCTACTGTGTTTTGCCGTGTGTAGTGCCCACCCATGTTTTTGGCCCAAACTTTCAGGAAAAAAAATCTTTCATGTAAAATTTTAAATCAATTATTTATTTATATTTAGTACTTTTTTGTGTTATATAGGAATTTTAGCATATTTTTGAACATATTATGGTACAAGAAATTTTATGGAACAAATCATTACAAAACACAGGAACAGATACAAAGTATTTCAGGTACTAACCATGTTTAATGCACATCTTTATTCTTCCCTCAAAAATTTGGTAAAAAAAGTGCACATTACACATGGCAAAATATGGTAACTAGATTCTCTTATATAATTTCACATTCAATCAGTTTCAGTATTACTCTGGAATACTCCAAAGTACATGCATCATCGTATTAATATGAAAGTAGTTTTGACTTGACAGACTCTCTGATAGTTTCCTGGACACCCAGGAGTCCTTGGACCATAATTTGAGAGCCATTCAATTGGTAAAATCAGAGATTTGGGATGGGAAAGGTACTAATTCTGCCCACATCCCCAAACTTACTTTAGAGGGTGAAAATCAATGGCCAAGAGCAAACCTTGCCAGGGAACACACAAGTAAAATCACACATTTATTGCCTTGCATAATATTAATGACTAAAGCTATATACCATTGCTACAAATGCTCACAGATACCCCCAAATATTCATTGTTTTGTTTAATTATGAAATATTGGCTCTCTAATCCCTCCTCTCCAAATTGTGTGTTTGAAAGAGCTTAAGTGGAGATGGTATTCAGTTGCTCAGAAGTAAATTAATGAGTAAAAACATGTTCTTTGAATTCACAGGAAAGTGCGAAATATGCCACGCACTCACCTGTCTTCCTCCTTCTTGTCCTTCCAAGCTCCTTGGCCCTCCTGAGTGTTATATTAGTTTGCTTCATAATGGGAGTTTCGTAATTCTAGTGGTTTCTTTCTGCAATTGATGGGGATAGATGGAGTATTTGAGGGATAATTTCCACTTGATAACAGACCCAATGACCTGTGACGAATTCAGTTCTCTCCTTATCCATTAGGTCTTTAGAGTTCTGAAGACTGACTCTTACACTGACTGCATTTAGAGAAAGAAAATTACAATCACCCCAGCAAAGCACTGATATTTTAGATTGGTACATAGAAAAATTTTTGGATGAACCATTTCTTGTAATGGGGTTTGTTCTGATATGGTCATTCTACTCGTGGACTCTTTAATAACCCAAGTATTTCATTTCTCCAGGAAAAGCTTGAAGTCCTACATCTTCTACAAGTGCCATCAGTAATGTTTTCATTTATTCATTCAACATTTGTTGGCTAGCTACTGTGCCATATACAGTGATATATTTCGATGAATGTCCTAAAGTTATATATTTGAGGTGTTCAGGAGATAATGTATATAAGTAAATTATTTTAATATATGTGAAAAATGTTGTGCTAGAAACATGAGCATAGTGTTTTTTGAGATGAGCAAGAGGAGTCTGATTTTACCTGGGTGGTGTGTGAAAAGTTATTCACTGGAACTGGGCCCTTTAGGAGGTACAGGGATTCAAGGCAAGTGGGAGAAGGGCATTACTGACAAAGGTAACAAAGTAGGTAGATGCTAGGAGTTGTGAGAAAGCATGAGGTGTACAAGGAATAATGAGAAGTTCCAAGAGATTAGAATGTAGGGTGCACATGATTAGAGGTCAAAGCGAGGCTGGAGAGGAAGACTGTGGTCCCACTATGACAGGTACTATGGTCTGAAAAAAAAAGGGATTTACATTTTATCTCTTAAGCCACAAGGAACTATCAGTGGGCTGTTCTGTTGAGATGAATATTTTAGAAAGATTTCTCTGGTAGTGAATGGGCAGGAAGGGGAGTGAGAGAATGGAAGGAATGTCCAGATGAGATAAGATGGTTTCCTTCACTGAGACACTCATTGTGGGAACAGAAGGGAAGCAGTAGGAACAGAATTGAGTTATTTGGAAGCTAGAACCAACCATTGTGGAGACTGGATGTAGAGAATGAGAGTGGTAGTCCTAAGGACAACTTGTAGGAAACTGAACTGGTGAGGTGAAATTAGAATGATTACTAACCAGATACAGAAACCTGGAGCAACATTAGGAGGTGATAGAACTGATGACATTGACTTTAAATATGCTGAATTTGATCAATTTGTGCCTTATCTAGGTGGCACTTGGAAATGCAGATCTCAAAGGAGAGGTTATAAGGAAGTTTGAGTTTTTCTTCTAGAAATTTCTGTAATATGCTCAGTCTATATACTACCTATGAAGTTGATGAAACCATTTGCTGTCATTTCTGTGGATGTTTTGCATCTTAACTTTAGCTAGAAATACAGTTTTCAAAGGCTTCCAAATATTTTGGGTCCCCGGTAATAAGCTTTTAAAAGACAGAGATGATGGAGTCTGCTTCTTTTATTTTCTCACCATGCCTAATGCAGAGCTAGGCAAAAATTAAAAACAAACAAACAAAAACAAACAAACAAAAGAACACCTAAAGGCTTTCTTTAAGGTTTGAAGACAGAGTCAGATACTGAGGACAATAAAGAGTATTTTAGAAAATTGAGCAATTAAAGCAATTCAGAGAATTTAAAAAAGAAAAGAAATCCTTCAGAAAGATTCTTAGTAAGAAGTGGAGAGAGCAATGGAATTCAGAAGATATATGGAAAAGTGATAGTGATCCTCTTTTATTTGGGGGGACTAACACTAATTGGAAGGACAATGATAGCTATGATGAAATTTTCTTAGAAGAAAATTTTTTAAATATACACAGAAAAATCTAAACAAAAGCATTATTGAAGGTTAATAAGGTGATTAAACTTGATAATTTCAGTGAAAAAGCTTGATCTCTAAACAGGCACTAAAATCAACAAAAATGCTATTTATTATGACTAAAATGAAGCAGAGATTACCAACACCTTAAACACCTTAAAAATATGTTTTGAGAATTTCACACTCCACAAAGAGAAGGTACTACAGACTGACTGAAGGGTAAACTCTTACCATACAGAAATATTTAGATATAAGCTCAATGGAATGTACTAGGCTTTTTGCTATGACTGTGAGGAAGACATTGTCAAATAAGTTTATTTTGTTTTATTTGCAGGTGATGTATTGTTTTTCTTCTATATCATACATCATAACTACATCTATGGTTATTTTTTAAATCACTTACTTTAGTTTGTAACAGATACTGGTTTGTTTCAGAGACTATTAAAAATATCAGTTCCAATCAGCTTTGGGGAACACCATTTTTAGGTGGTGCATATCTGATCCATATTTAACTTTGTTTACTATTACCATTCAAGCAGAAATAGCTCAAGAGAACCTGCCAGATGAAAGAGATGGTGTCATATCTCTTTTAAATAAAAATCGTTCTAAGGCATGCACCTGGGGAAAGACGACTGAGATTAAAATCAGTGACTCTTTCACCTCCTTTTGCTCCCTCAAGCATGAGAAGAGGAGGGACTGAGAAGCCTTGACAAGGAGAGCAGGGACTTTAATGGAGGGCAAGGAGGGCTCGGCCCTATTTCATAATTATAGATGTTCTTTCAGACATCAGAGGTGCAAATCCAAATACATTACCATTCACTAGAGGGTAAAAGCCACTTAAAAGAAGGACCATTTAATTCAGAGAAATTCAGGCTTTTTCTTTAGCCAGATACCTACACATTATATTTTCAGCTCCTTGAAGAGTCGAAGATTCTGAACGGGGAGCTGTACCTTGCCCTTTTTTCCACACTTGGATCTTTTTTAGTGTGTAGGTGAGTATATTTGTCTGCATATGGTCCCACAATTTGTTTTGCAGCCTAGAGAGGTTCCTGATGACCAGCACTCTTCACTTCTAGTTACTATGCCATATATTACTTTTATAGCTTCCATCTTGCTATTTCAGAGAATAAGAAATATGATCACAGGGCACCTGGAGTTAATAACCAATTTTAGAAGGGTATTGCTTAAATGGTTTCTCAATTAAGTTTCAATTGGTTCCTTTTGTTGGTAAAAATGAAATCCTCATTAACAATAGAGTTTGCATTGTAACATTTAGTTGAAGTTTGAGGATTCTTCCTATCATTTAACATTTAATGGCATTTGATTTTCCCAGCTCCTATTTTTATCATAGTGCTCCAGGTTTCATCCATTAGAGATACATTCCTGCTTGGGCCCCTGGGCCTAATGAACTCCACCTATTAAATTTTGTAGTGTACCATTCTTTAATTTAGTAGGTCGTTATTAAATTAACGAATCTGGTCCTAGTCCCTTTCACACATGGAAGAAGGATTCAAATGTTCCTACATTATTGATGAAGATTTTTTGTTGTATGGATGCCACAGAAGCAGTTCTGTAGCCAGCATTTCTTGGTGGCCAAATATAAAGCCTTCTAATTAGAAGTATGTGATGCTATAATGAAAACATTATCGAACCAGCTGTACTGTGTGTACAGATTTTCTGTTTTTATTCATGTGTGCATCTATTACAAACATAGCACAAATAGAGTATAAAAATAAGTTAACACTTACAGCCAAACCTGTTAAATTTAGTTCAACAAATTGTATGAAACCCTCCATCTGTTTGCTACATTATCCTCACAATGATAATAGGCAAGGCAGATTTGCTAGCTGAGTTTTATAGAGAGAATGGCTTCAAAAAATATATAATGAGCTCCCTAAATGAAACCAAAGCAAACAGCATTATTTTCTTCTCTGGGGCTTTGAGTGTTTATGTTGTGATATTACATTTACACAGATGTTATTGTTGATCTGTTGTGCCAAAGAATGATTTTGAAGCTCATTTATCAATAATTATTGCTTTGGCCAGTGTGAATGTTCCAAAAGAGTGGACAAGTATAAGGAATAGCTCTTTTCATTTCTTTAGTAATGGCTGTTTTCTGCCTCTCATAGCTTTTCTCTATGGTTTGCTCTTGGCGTTGCAGTTACAACCTTTATATTTTCAACAAGACAGCAGGACCACAAAGGTCTTTGTCAAGTAGTAATTTGTAAATGGAATAATATTCCTATCATAAAATATTGTGGGTTGTGTGAGACAAAGAAGCACCTGGCACGATGCTAATTTCTTAGTGGGTTAAGAATTTTGCTTACCTCCCAACACCTGCTCATCAGTGATCTTGTCTATTGTTGGGGACACTTTAGAAATCCCATGATGTGTCTTTCTAGAAAGTTAAAATTCTTCTGACTATAGTTTTGTGAACAACTAGTTTGGTGCTCAGATATCTCCTTCATGATAATTTTTAAAACCTTTCTCACTTTAAATGGACAAATAAGTAGTTCCTATTATGTGTGAAGCATCTGTGTGCTGGATACACAGGGGCCAAAGATAAATGAATCACACAACCTTCACAGGTTCAAATGTTTAGTCTGAACTCTAGGCACACTATTATTCTATAAACACTGATTTCCCTTTGAATTTTTGAATATTTGACTGAGGAAAAACCTTAAAAAGCTGTCAAGAAGTCATAGCTACTTGTCAGACATCTAACAATTCATTATTTTCATCATCTCTTTATTTATTATTAACTTCAAACAGGGTGGGAATCATCTCATAGAAATAAGAACTGTGAAACAGAACAGGACAGGCTCCACCCAGCTTTCCCCATTTCTCCAGGTGTCGGGCTCCATCTCCCTTGTGCACGAAGTGCTGGCGGTGCCGGTCAGCAGAACTGCAGGAAGGCCTGTCTTCGTGTTCCTATCCCCCATGATTCTGGGAATTCCTGAGACACATGTACATGTTCACTGAATCCCATTCTGGGGGATGCTTGTGCCTCAGCCCCTGTTCTGGTTTACTCAAGTCACATTTAGGGGTTTTCTGGCAAAGTTCTTCAGGCTACTGCCACTCACCCTGACTTGTGAACACATGTCAACACGAACCCTTCCTCAGACTCTGTGTAGCACAACATTTTACAGACTCTACAGAAGCCTGCAGGTAACTTAGGAAATGACAACACAGAAAAAAATTCAGCGAGATCCTGCACATTATAACTTCTAGAGTTCACAGGCCATATTTGCTTACAGGGTGCTCTACACTGGTTTTCCTTCTTTGCCCCAACCCAGTGGTCATATTCATCTTTATAACAGGATTGGATACCTTTGTCCAGGTTTTTTCTATTCAGAATCCTGATCCCCAACTTTCTCTTGGGCTAACAGAGAAGAAAAAGGAATAATAAAACATCTCTTCTTTACCTTTAGGCTGTGGTTCATATCCCAGTACCTCCATAACCTCATTCTCCATGTAGCACTGCCTCCACTTAAGAAAGTCTTTTCCATCATTAGGCGGAAGAGTTTAGCATCGGTAAAGGTGCCACTTATTCCTATAAAGCAGGATTTACAGGCTCAGATGTCTTTGCAACCTATTAAACATAAATGGGGGATGTGGGCTAGATATAAGGAAAAGTAGGCTGTCCTCAATTTTTCTTGAAATAAATTGTTGATGGGCCTCTTAGTATATCTTTTATTATTTACTCTTTGAGAGAAAAAGGTATAAAATGTATGCATCTTAAGTCTGATGACAAGTGTCACCTGACACATATAATAGTAGAGAAAGGTGGGATGGTGGTGGATGGAGAGCAGCACATGCTCCATCTGTGGAAGGCTCGGGGGCTCAGCCCCAGCGGTTACACCAGAGAAAGCACGGTGCCGGTGCCGGTGTTTGCAGCTCTTCCAGCTTCATTGGGAGGCACCAACAATCCACAATCCACACTCCACTTGATAACTACTTGTTAAAATGCTGTTGCCTTTTAATTTGATAAATTCTAACATTTTAAAACCAGTGTGAGGGTTAGGGTTAGTAGTGTGTTTTTCAATTAAGCATGTCTGCAGCCCAGATCTGACCTAAGGCTGCTATCTTGCAACCTCTGTTGAAAAGAATATGGGCTTTGACTTTGCAAACCAAAAGTTTAATGGAAGGTTGTGTTTTTTTGTTTGTTTTTGTTTTTCCAGGTCATCTATCCATAAATAGTGCTCTCCTCCTTTGGAGCAACAGGAGTAAAGAGCTAAGACATTATAATAGTATTTTGTTCCTACTACATAGAAAAGATGAAGGTTTGGGGAAGAAAGGTGGTTTATATGAAAATCTTTATTTTGGTTATAGGAATCAGTGTGGAATAGCAGAAAGTTATTGAAGAGTTTGGAATCAGACAAATCTAGGCTTAAACCCAGCTCTGACATTGAGGTGTAACTCACCTTTGTTATTTGTAAAACGGGAATCATAAAGCTTAGCTTACAAGTTAGAATAAGGCCAGCTAATTCGTACAAATGTCTAGTCCATTGTAAACATTAAAAATATGCTTTCTTCCTTTGTACCCCTTACTTACTTGTTTTTTTATTAATTTCCACATTTACCTTAGTTCCAGTGCCAAACTCTTGTTTGCTTTGTTTCTGTGTAGGTTTTGCAAATGTGTAGAAGTGGAATGGCTGTCTCAACAAGTTCCAATGAATTACTAGTTTTATCAAATGGCAGACAGTCAGGTCTCTTGCAAAGTTCAGTTTTGGCACTTCCTCAGTACATTTAATCGTATTCAGAGTACTGAGTTAATCCACCTTGATGTGCTTACTTGATGTCTAATGGCCGGTCCTGCTGACCAAACCTTAGAAACCTTCAAAACCTTATTTTGCATCCAGAGCAGCCAAGTACTTTCTTCCCCAAGTTTGTAATACATTTATTGTTTTTCTAGTTGCATGCATTTCTCTGTCACATTGCCATTCATATTATTCTTAGAAATTTGGGGCAGAAAATCTGCCATCTTTTTTCTCTTTGCTTGTCATTATTGGTCTGTACAAGACAGTATGAAGCAGTCTGGAGTAAGCACAGGCTGGGTATCAGGATGGTATGTTCTAGTAGCAGAAGGTCTGTTATTAACTGTATGCCATTAGGCAAGTCATCTGATACCTAGGGGCTTGATTATCTCTTTTATAAATCAGAGCTAATAGTGTTTGCCCCGCTTAACTCTCTGGGTTGTCATGAGATAATAGAAACAAGGAATTTCACTGTACAAATGTAATGTGATTGAAAAATAAAGGTCATCATTTTAGATGTTTAAGAAATAGAGCAATGACTCTCAAACACTGCTATACATTGTAATTACCTGGAGAACTTTAAAAACTCCCCATGCCCAAACACAGCCATTAAATAGCCATTAAATCAGACCCTGGAGGTGACACTAGGCATTGATATTAAAAAAAAAATCCCCAGGCAATTTAATGCACAGCCAAGTTCGAGAACTATTGCTTGCTATTTTGCTCATGATCCCTCTACCAACAGTATCAGCATCATCTGAGAGTTTGTAGTTTGTTAGGATGGCAGAATGTCAGGAACATATTGATTTAGGTGATTCATTTGCATATTAAAACATGAGAAACACTGCTTTAGAGGTGATTTTATTTGATTTATTTTGCAGTTGAGGAAATCTAGAGGTCATAAGAGATTTTCCAAATCACACAATTCTAGCTCATGAAGCTAGGTCTAGAATTCAGGTTTCTTGAATTCTAAACCCCTGCTTCTTCCACGCTCTGGATGTGGACATATGTTATGCTCCATATAGAAGGAAAAGGTGTGGATAAATTGTCAATAGTGTGTACATTTTGACACCACTTAGAGACTTTTTCAGATGTGGCCAGTGGATTTGCTATAATCAATTTTATCTTCCCAGACACATCACCTTTGAGAATAATGGTCATGAGATGGAGAAAGTCACTGAAATCTGCACTTACATTCTAGCTTTGAATATTTTGGGAGAAGTGGGGTAGTTGGCTACTTGATTGTGCTTGTTATTTAGTTCCTTATTAAAAATCTTTCACCCCAATAGCACAGATTCTAATAAAAATATTTATAAAATAAGACTTTTTTGCTCTTCACTAGATGATGGATTCACCTCAAAAGACCATGGTGTGGGATAAGAATACAAATGTGGAGCACAATTAATAAAAAAATTTTCTGCTCTGGATGGTGTGGCTCAGTGGATTGGGCACCAGCTTGTGAAACAAACAGCCACTGGTTCGCTTCCTGGCCAGGGCACATGCCTGCATTCCAGGCCCAGAAGCAACGCATTGATGTTCTCTCGCATATTATCTTTATATGTCTATCTGCCTCTAATGATAAACATATAATGTTTATCATATAATGTTTATCATTATATGTCTCTCTGCCTCTCTTTCTTTCTCCCTTTTACTCTCTCTAAAAATAAGTAAATAAAATAAAATAAATTTTTTTTAGTAATTGACTTGGAGCTTTTGGGAAAGGGGAAAACCTGGAAATTTGAGGGTGCAGGTAGTTCTGTATCCAACAGAAGCCAACTGTAAGTTCTGTAAGCAGCCAACTGAAGATTCTCAATAAAGAGCTTGTGCTGGGCTCTGTGCTCTCACTCATTTAGTCAGAGTATCAAGGAAGCTGGGGAGAAAATGGTGGCTTGTTTGTTGTTGATCTATCCAATCAAGTACCACATGGATGTAGCAGATGTATGCCATGTACACTGAGGTGTGCACTTTTAAATTTCCCAGGGCAGTACTTGTTAGAGAGAAGCAGTATGTAGGACTCATCAGGCTTCTTAGTAATATGTACCTAGTTCTCTCCTCATCTCTGCACCCGCTGTGCCGCTGATTATACTGTAAGTAATGGCAGCTTTGCCTTGGGAGGTTATGGATATGCTACAGATGGGTGCAACCCATCAATGGAGGTGTGTAAGTTTCAAATTGCTAGTGGCAGCTCCTTGCAAGACACCCATGGGGAGCAGGAGGGAGGGAACCCTAGTGGGAATGACACCCAAAGCCACAATAATTTCTGACAATTATCCTCCAGTTTTTCACATCAGCTATTATGTGTGTTTTAAGGATCATAGACAAAATGGTTGCTTTGCTCTATGGAAAATCTGGTGCTATAAAACTATCTAATTTTCTTCACATGATACCATAATACCTCTGGTATCACGTCTGTAGCTAAAGATTCCCCCTCTTCCTTTTTATTCCTACATTTTCCTTTATGTGATGTTCCTTCCTTTTATTCATTAACTGCCAAGGGACTTCAACCTAAAGTGAGGATGGTGAGGAGAACCATAACAGCAGTGGGCCTCACAGCTTCCTGTTCCTATGGTAAGAAATGCGCACATGTGTGCATGTGTGTGTACCTGGTAGAGAAAGGATTCCTAGAGACCTTGAATGGTATTATTAGAGTTAGAATACATTTAGAAAACTCTAATCAAATACATGTAAAGACCTAGCCAGGTAATATGAATAAGTGGCCCAAGAGGTAAAAGGCAAAAGGGACTGAGGCGGACTGGACAGCTCCCAGCCTTAGAGAGCGAGCCACCAATCTTTGCTGTCTGGAGTGACAGCCCAGTCCTGCAAGATCTTCTCATTTTTTAAAGAGATGAGAAGTATAATTTTATGTTATATTTTCTGATATCTGAATGTTCATAGTTAATTTAAATTTCTTTTTGATACTATGAATACCAGTACTTTGCAGGCCAAAAACAGTGTCCAGGGGCTAGAATAGGCTTGTGGGATGGCAGTTTGCAAACTTGATTTAGCCTGATGTCCTCATTTCCTGAAAAAAAAAAGGGATTTGTCCAAGCTCATGGCATTGGTGAGTAGAAAGCCAACAAAAGAATGCAGGTCAGGGGGCTTCCCATTCCTCTCACCTTTCAAGACATCCACAGTAGGGTCTGTGTCAGGTACTAAGCTAGGTCAGGGCTGGGTTACAGACAGGGATCTAGCCCTCAGTGAGCTTACAGTCTGGCAGGGGTGCCAGACAAGCAAGCAGATAACTGTAATACCCTTGGAGTATGTGCAACAAAGAAGTAGTTACAAGATGCAGAGGCAATAAACATGAAGAGGGACAAGTGTCTTTTGCCTGAAGGAAGAATGGTATGGGGTATAGTTGGGGATGGGTCTCCAGAAAAGGTGCCTGAGTTGGGTATTGGCACTTAAATATTTTAATAATAGTCATAGCTTTTTGTTTTCTTGATTCTTTTATATTGGTTCAGCAGCTGGTTTATTGCTATGATTCTCATGGATTTGGAGAAGTAAAAATTGATTAAAAATTAACTTACATTGACTTTTTGAAGTTCACACATGCCCTCTTACTTGACCTCAGAAAATTTTTTTGAGAGGGTGTTAATAAATAGGGCAGGTATTAACTCCATTTTGTAGATGAGGAAATTGTGGACCAGGGAAGATAAGTGCATGACATGGAATCACCTCATAGTATGTACACAGGCATAACTGGGCAAAAGGCAAGTATTTCTTGTTTGCCATTGGTGCTGTTTACACTTTGGGTCCTGGCATAGTGTAGTATCACATCGCCTGGATATGCGCCATTCACCCTGTGCCACAAACCCAATTCTGAGTTCTAGAACACTCAGAAGTCTACCTCAACTTTCCTGAGAGATTGCTAAGTCAGCTAGCACAATTCCTCTGCCAGAGGTTAAACTTCCAGTTTTAGAAGTGCTATAAGGTCCAGCTCTTTTCCAGTTTTGGGACAAAGCTAAGGAAATATTTTTTCCGAGTCTTTGTTAATGATAACAGTGATACCTGAACATTTGTCTCCTGGAAATAGGATTTGAAGATCCATTCTTACTGTTCCATGGATATAAGGTGAGACCAAAGTTTGGAAAGACTCTGGAGAACAGAAACAGTCAGGCATCCCTTATAATGCAGTTTGTGTATTACACAAAGAGGCCTGGACAAAGGGTCGACTGGGAGATGAAATCCAGGTCCTGCTCCACTGCACAAGTTGTTGGCCTTCAGGACTACATGTAGTGGGAAGGGGGTCAGGGTAAAAGGCTGAGTGATTGGAGGGAGGTGGTCCTAATTGGAGGGAGGGCCAGCACAGGTTAGCAGGCACCTTGGGAATGTGATGGAGTATGGTTGAACTCACACAAGGAACTTCACATTTACAATGGTTTATTTTAGCAGTTCTTTGAAGTGTGGCCCAACTTCTCAGATGAAAATTTAATCAGCAATAACAGAGCACTTGTACTGAGTGTTCAGTGGGTGTTTGCAACTGTACTAGATATTTCTATATCTATCTATATATCATTCAATGTAACCCTCCAAGAAGCCTGAAACATGAACATGATCAACTCCATTTTTGAGAAGAAGCACTGAGTCTTAAGAAAAGTTATGTGACTTGCTAAAGGTCACAAATGTGGTTACCAAATGGTGGAGCTGGGATAGAATTTAGGTCTGGCTAAATCCTAAGGACTAAGGTTTCTTATCATATGAAACCTAAGCAATGGGAATGCATTTTCTGTGTGCATAAATTCATTTCAAATTCATTTTGTATCATGGTTTCCTTTGGGGGGTGTGTGTACTCACACGGATATGAATATGGTGTGGTGAAGTGGCAAGAGAGTAATAAACATGGAGGAAAGAATCAAATGGATGAATTTATTTCTATGCCAAGGCACTATGTTGGCTATTCACCTTCAGTTTCTCTGCACTAATGGAGGTAAAGAGTCTGGTGGAAAATCTCAAAAGTGGATAAATGAAATTATATTTGGCTTTGAGTGTGAGTGTGTGTAATGGCTTAGAAAATTATAAAACAAATAAAGAGAACATTTAGTCAATATTCAACTTGGGAGGAATAGAAAAGCTGTGCATTTCATCAATTCTGTTAAATAACATCTCTCCACTTCCATTTCCCACATAGCAGTGTCTCTTAGGTAGGCACAAGTTACCCTTACAAAGTGGACTGCTCTATCACTCACAATTTTGATAACATTTGATAAAAGCTTTTTTGGCTTTCAAACCTTCCTGGAGTGGTTAAGGTAATTAAAAAGTTTCATGTAATTGAGGAAATTTTCAGCCTTCTAAGTTTTTCCATATTTTATTTTTTTATTTTATTATTGTATTTTCCCACTACAATTAGTCTCCTTATATCCCACTCCCCCCTGCAGTCACCACACTGTTGTCCATGTCCATGAGTCCTTTTTCCTTTTGGTTTGATCCCTCCACCCCCTTCCCTGCCTCCCTCCAACTAGCTGTCAATCCTGCTCTCCATCTATTAGTCCATCCCCATTGTCCTTGTTAGTTCAGTTTGTTCATTAGATTCCACATATGAGTGAGATCATATGGCATTTTTCTTTCACTGACTGGCTTATTTCACTTAGCATAATGTTCTTCAGGTCCATCCATGCTGTAGCAAAGGATAAACTTTTCTTTTCTTTTCTTTTTTTAATAGCTGACTAGTATTCCATTTGTCCCAAGTTTGTTTTATCCAACCACTTGGGCTTTCATATCTTGGTAATTGTAAATAATGTTGCAATGAACATCGGGGTGCTTATGTTCTTTTGAATTAGTGTTTTGGGTTTCTTTGGCTATATTCCCAGAAGTATGATCAATGGGTCAAAAGGCATATCCATGTGTAATTTTTTGAGGTATCACCATACTGATTTTCACAGGGCCTGCATCAACCTGCATTCCCACCAACAGTGCAAAAGAGTTCCCCTTTCTCCACATTTTCTGTGGCACTTGTTATTTGATAATTTATTGATGATAGCCATTCTGATAGGTGTGAGGTGATATCTCATTGAGGTTTTAATTTGTATTTCTCTGATGATTATTGATATTGAACATCTTTTCATATATCTATTGGCCATCTGTATGTCCTCTTTGGAGAAGTGTCTATTCAGGTTCTTTGCTCATTTTCAAATGGGGTTGTTTATTTTTTTGGTGTTGAGTTTTGTAAGTTCTTTATAAATTTTGGACATTAACACCATATCACATGTACCAGTGAATATATTCTCCCATTCTCTGGGGTGTCTTTTTTATTTTGTTGATGGTTTCCTTTGTTGTGCAAAAGCCTTTTAGGTTCATGTACTCCCATTTGCTTATTTTTTCTTCTGTTTCCCTTGCCTGGGGAGATATATCTGATAAAATATTGCTATGAGCAATGTGTGAGGAAATTTCCAGCCTTCTTTTCTGATTCCTGTTCAACTGTAGCCTATAATTGTAAATAAGAAAGACTACCAGCTAATTTAGTCTTACATACTAAACACCCAACACATGTGAGTCACTGTGTTAACTTCTGGAGAATGCACATATAAAAATGACACAGGCAGACATGCAACTAACTGTACTGTGGTTGGACTGTAATAAAGACAGGTCCAGACCATACAAGTTGGGGATTCTGAAAAATCTAACAATTTGATGTCTTTAAAATCAAATAAAAATATTGTTAACATTCATTTAGCAGTCAGGGTTATTAGAGGCTTTTTGTTGTTGTTCAAGTGTATCATCAGCTTTGATTAGCAAGATCAGTTTATGTTAACCACTTTGCCATTTTAATCCAGTGAGAGCTCTCTTTATAGTGTGTTGCCTTGGGCCACCACCCAATAGTCCAGAGAAGAAGGAAGCTTGTGGAGACAGGGAAGGGAGACAGAAAGGGGAAAGACTAATTCTGACAGGGGACTGAGCCAGGCCTCAAAGAATAAATAACATTTCGAAAAGCCAGGAAACTCAGGTCGGGATAGGAAGGGTTGGTTAGGAAGAGAGGGCAGCAGGGGCAAAGGCATGCCCAACCAAGCTAAGGTGCTAGGACAACCAAATACCCTTTATAGTTGAGTACTATTCCATTGGGTAGTCTTACCCACATTCAGGAAGTCTCTTGCTGGTGGCAGAGACAGTCCTGATGAACTATTTCTGGAAGGTTCAAAGGTTTTATTTTCACTGTGATACAGTTCTACTCATGAAAGAAAGAAGATTGAAGTTGAGGTGCAGTGGGTAAGGGCCAGGCCAAAGTGCTTCTCTTATTGATGGTCTGGTCACTCCCTTTCAGGCATGCCTGTCCTTGAGCACAAACATTCTGGGTCAGTGTCCAGACTACCCTGGCTGTCCTTCACCTTTTCTCAAACAGCTTATCTTCAAAGGATATGCCGTTTGGTGGCTCTGTGTTACTTATTTTTTTATATGGCTGGCTTAGGAAGTGGCACATCTTGAGATCATCTAAGGACTTGAGTTAGAGTTTACAATCTTTTATGACAACTATAGTAATTGGACTAATTTAGGAAGTTAATCAAAAAGCAGGGAAAGTGTCTGGCCTAAGGGCCTAGAAGAAGTAAGGGGATGTCTGTAGAGACCCTCTAGGGACACCAGAGAATCTAGGCTGGAAAAACACCTGGAGTTCTGGCAATGCAGACTTGTGGAGAGGTTCTGACAGACAGTGTTCAAGACAGTAGACAGTACTCACAGGATGAAAACTCTCTTTTAGCCTCTGGCCTTTTTTCTTTAGAAACAAACCCCATTTTGTAATGTTTCTTGTTTAAGCATTAATGAAACCACAGTTTTTGCCTTGTTTCCCATCACAGGTACAACAGATACAGTAACTGAAGCTATTTAGATGACATTTAGAGAGGATAATATTTAAAGAGTGGAGTTACATGGAGATTTCTACTCCAAATATGTGGGAGTTGAGAAGTTTTATCATCACCTACTTTTCTATCATTTTTGATTATTTTAAGGACATTTTCTTGACTTTTTTTAAAAAGGGTATTTGGTAGAAAAATAAATGGTATTTTAAAAAGTAAAAAGTCTGTAGCTAAATAAGTTTGGAAAATGCTTGGGTTAAAAAGTGAAACTGATTTGTTTCTGAAAGTGTGGGATTTACCAAATCTTTATGTATGCTAATGTGCTTTTTGAGTTTATAAGAGGTTATATGGTATTCATTGTTTTTTTATTTATGGCAAACTAAGAGCCGCTGGATGCCATATGGAAATTATTGCTGCAGATCATAATTTACACATGTTCTCTGGGAGAAGCCCCTTTATTGCCAAACTGTGGTTGTGTAATGTGCAAATTGACAATGAGAGCACTTGGGGTTGTATGGAGACCAAGTGAGATTTTGAGAACTATAAAAGTGCTAGGCTAATATAAGTTATTATTGCTGTGTAACATTTAGAACATCAAAAATAGAACATTTTAGAATTATTATTCACTGTAATAAAATATTAATGGTATTTCTACTGTTCTATTAATTACAAAAACACAAGAAGTTGAGAAGTTTAGGGGACACCAATAGAAGTTTGAGTTCTAGGCCACAGTGTTCTATTTCTTATATAAAGGTAATAAAGGAGATATTCTTCAGTGTTTCAAGAAAAAATTTATTTAATATAGGACAATAATGATGCCTTGGGGGATTGGAATTAATTTAAAGATATTATATCAAAGCTGGTATTTTTCTTTTTAATGTTTATTGATTCCAGAGAGAGGGAGTGGTGGGGCAGGGCAGGGGGAGAAAGAGAGAGAGAGAGAGAGAGAGAGAGAGAGAGAGAGAGAGAGAGAGAGAGAGAGAGAGAGAGAGAGAGAGAGAGATCAGTGTGAGAGAGAAATATCTACTGGCTTCCCTCCATACATGCCTAGACCAGGTATTAAACCCATAGCCCTTTGGTGCATTGGATGACACTCCAACCTACTGAGCCACACCAGGCAGGGCATAGCTGATTTTCTGGGAACCAGAAATAGTAAGAAGTCCAGGTTTTATCATACAATCAAACTCAGCTTATCAATTCAGGGATTTCACAGATACATCTGTATAAATAGAAGGAATGTAGCATAATTGGACAATTAAAAAGATAAATAAAAGAGATCCCTTATCTACCTTATTATTAATGTGAAAGAAATATTATATATTTAAGCTATTTTAGATTGGACACTGGGTCTTACATCATCTTATAGTGTTCTTCCAGCACCTGGAATAGTGTCTAGTTAGTTTTTTTTTTTAATTTATTTTATTGATTATGCTATTACAGTTGTCCCATATTCCCCCTTTGCCCTTCTCCACCCAGCCCCCATCTACTCCTTCAGGCAATCCCCACACCTTTGTTCATGTCCATGGGTCATGCATATGTGTTCTTTGGCTACTCTATTTCTTATGCTGTACTTTGCATCAACATGACTATTCTATAACTACTAATTTGTGCTTCTTAATTCCTCCACCTTTTTTTCCCATACCCCTGCCTCTCTTCCCATCTGGCAACTGTCAAAATGTTCTCTGCATCTATGAGCCTGTCTCTGTTCTGCTTATTCATTTATTTTGATTTTTAGACTCAACTGTTGATATATATGTGTGTGTATGTGTGTATTGCCATTTTATTGTTCATATTTTTGATCATCTTCTTAAAGAAAACCTTTTAACATTTCATATAATTCTGATTTGATGGTGATGTACTTGTTTAGCTTTTTCTTGTTTGCAAAGTTCTACCTAGCTTTGCTGGGTAGAGTTAATTGGTCTGTAACTCAATATTTTTCATGAGTTTGAATATTTCTTGCCAATGCCCTATAGCTTGCAAAATTTCCTTTGAGAAATCAGCTGACAATCTTATGGGGGCTCTCTTATAGATAATTAACTGCTTTTAAGATTGTCTCTTTGTCTTTATCCTTTGGCATTTTTAATTATAACGAGTCTTTGGGTGTGTTTCTTTGGGTTCATCTTGTTTGGGACTCTGTGTACTTCTTGAACTTGTATGTCCATTTCCTTCATCAAGTTAGGGAAGTTTTCTGTCATAATTTTTTCAAAAAGGTTTCCAATTTCTTGTTCTTTCTCTTCTCCTTCTGGCATCCCCATGATGTGAATATTAGTACACTTGAAGTTATTTCAGAGACTCCTTACACTATCCTTATTATTATTATTTTTGGATTCTTTTTTCTTCTTCCTGTTCTGATTGTTTTTCCCCTTCCTTATATTCAAAATTCCTGATCTGATTCTTGGCTTCATTGACTTTACAGTTGATTCCCTGTAAATTGTTCATTTTAATGAATATATTCTTCATTTCTGAGTGGCTATTTTTTATGATTTCCATGCCCCTTTTTATGTTGTTGAAGTTCTCACTAAGTTCACTGAACATCCTTATAATCAGTGTTTTGAACTCTCCATCTCGTAGCTTGCTTGCTTGCTTCCATTTTGTTTAGTGTTTTTTTTTTTTCCTGGAGTTTTGTTCTGTTTTTTCATTTGGGCTATGTTTCTTTGTTTCCTCATTCTGGAAGCTTTCCTGTGTTTGTTTCTATGTATTAGGTAGAGCTATTATGCCTCCCAGGCTTAGTAGAGTGGTCTAATGTAGTATGTGTCTTATAAGGTCCAGTGGCACAACCTCTCCTATTATCCAAGCTGGCTACTTGAGGTGTGCTTGCTGTGTACAATAGGAGGGCTGTGTACACCCTCCTGTTGTAATTGAGCCTTGATTGCTTGGAACATCCAAGGTCAGACACTGCTTGTGTTCTATCTGGGGTCACGGCATAAGCTACAAAGCAATCTGCAGATGGCTGCTGCTTATTCTGGGCTTGAAAGTGCCCAGTGGAGGCCAAGTTGTGAACCAAAGCTGGCTGCTGCTAATACAAGGCCTGGGGCAACTTAGCAAGAGCTACAGGGCTTGCTGAAGCCAGATGCTGCTTTTGAGAGAAAATAAGGAAATCTGAAACATGGGCCAAGATAAGCCATTCTTATGGAAAAGGCACTTGGGAAACAGCTTGGGTGGGCCCAACAGTTTGATGAGGGCAGGCTTCAGAGAATTTCCAGGGGGCAAAAGGTGTGAGCCAGGTTGGTAGAGTTTCAGATATGGTACCCTCCTTCTGGCTCTGTGACTCTGTTGGGGGAAGGCTCAGAAAAGGAACAGTAGCCTCTGCCAGTATTTCTGTCTGAGAGAAAGCTGTTCCCAGCTCTCACCTCGATGTTGGAGAATTCACTTCCTTCCCATATGTCTCTGCTGCTTTTCAATCTTCTGCCTTCATGCTTCAGAGGGAATGAGTCAGCATAAGTCTGTGAGGGTCTTTTAAGAGGAACTGCCAGGGAATCTAGCAGTTTCTGTGCTCCACTGCCTCAATCACCACTGTTTTTTTTACAAAGAGAAGATCTGGTGACTTCTCTTTCTGGCATTAGAACCTGGGCTAGGGGGCTTGGTGTGGGGCTGACATTCTTCACTCCTGAGATATTCCTCCCATTTTATAAAATTGTATTTCATTAGTTATGATTTTACACTTGTCCCATTTTTTTCCCTTTGCTCTCTTCACCCAAAGCTTCTACTCCCTGAGACCCCCTACCATAGTTCATGTCCATGGGTCATGTATATAAGTTCTTTGGTTACTGAATTTTCCATACTGTACTTTACATCCCCATGGCTATTCTGTAACTACCTATTTGTACTTCTTAATCCCCTCACCTCTTCAGCCATTCCCCTACACCCCCTGCCATCTGGCAACCATCAAAATGTTCTCTTTATCCATGATTCTGTCTCTTCTTTTTGTTTGCTTAGTTTGTTCCTTAGATTCAATTTTTGATAGATATGTATTTTTGACATTTTACTTTTCATAGTTTTGATATTCTTTGTTTTCTTGAATAAGTCCCTTTAACATTTCATATAATAATGGTTTGGTGAAGATGAACTCCTTCAGTTTTTTCTTGTCTGGGAAGTTCTTTATCTGACCTTCAATTCTAAATGATAGCTTCGCTATGTAGAGCAATCTTGCTGTAGGTCCCTACTTTTCATGACTTTGAATATTTTTTGCCAATCCTTTCTAGGTTGCTAAGTTTCTTTTGGGAAATCAGCTGACAGTCTTATGGGAACTCCCCTGTAGGTAACTAACTGCTTTTCTCTTGCTGCTTTTAAGATTCTCTCTTTATCTTTAACCTTTTGCATTTTAATTATGATGTATCTGGGAGTGGGCCTCTTTGCATTCATGTTGTTTGGAACTCGTTGTGCTTTCTGGACTTGCATGTCTATTTCCTTTAACAAATTATAGAAGTTTTCTTTCATTGTCTTTTTCAAATAGATTTCCAATTTCTTACTCTTTCTGTTCTCTTTCTGATACTCTTAGGAGGCTAACGTTGGACCTCTTGAATTTGTCCCAGAGGCTGCTTACACTATCCTCATTTGTTTTCATTCTTTTTTCTTCTTATTGCTCTGTGTGGTTGGTTTTTGCTTTCTTATGTTCTAAATTGCTGATGTGATTCTCAGCTTCATCCACTCTACTGTTGTTTCCTTATAAACTGTTCTTTACTTCAATTAATATATCCTTCATTTCTGACTGGATGTTTTTTATGATGTTGAGGTATTCATTAAGTTCCTTGGGCATCCTTATAACCAGTGTTTTGAACTCTGCATCTGATAGATTGCTATCTCTATTTGGTTTAGATCTTTTTCTGGAGTTTTGATCTGTTCTCTCATTTGGGCCATGTTTCTTTGTCTCCTCACTTTGGCAGCCTCCCTGTGTCTGTTTCTCTGTATTAGGTAGAGCTGCTTTGACTCCATGTCTTGGTAGTGTGGCCTTATGTAGTAAGTATCCTGTAGGGTCCAGTGGCACAGCCTCCCTTATCATCCAAACTGCATAATCAAGTTGCACCCTTCATGTGGGCTGAGTATTCCTTCTTCTTGTAGTTGAGCCTTGGTTGCTATTGGCAGATCAATGGGAAGGATTTACCTAGGCCTGTCAGGGGCAAGGGTTGGCTGTGACCACTGACCACCAACCTCTGCCCACTGTGGGTGTTCAGCTGTGCAGGGGCAATGTGGTGGTACTCCAACATGGTCTGTAGCTGTGTACTGGGTATGCTAGCCCTGAGATTTCTTAGGTGGTGCAAGCTAAAGTCAGCCCCCTCCTGTGTTTTCCTGGGGCCACCTTCCCTGAGTTATAAAGCAATCTGAGATGACTGCTACTTGTGCTCATCTTGGAGATTCTCAGGTGATGCCAAGCCATGAATCTAGGCTGCCTGCTGCTAGTGCCGGGGGCCTGTAGCTCAGTGAGGCCCATTGTTGCTTGTTTGAGAACATTTAGGAAATTGTGCAGCATGAGCCAAGACTAGCCATTCATATGGAAAAACATCTCTGTTGGGCCTATAAGTTGGGTGGGGCAGAGTCTCTGGGGATCTCCAAAGAGGGTGAAACAGTGTTAGCCAGTTTAATGGAATCTTAGATATGACAACAGCTTGCTGACTCTGTGGCTCAGTCTAGATGAATGTGGTTTCTTTAACTGAATAGTTGTCAGACTTCCATTCTTCCTGATTTCTGATGATTCTGAATGATGGTTGTTCTATATTTTAGTTGTAATTTTGATGTAGTTTTGCAAAGAGGTGAGCCAAGTCTCCTTATGTCCCGATGTTGACCAAAAGTCTCTTTCCTGATTATTATCTGCCACACATGGATGTGAGACCAGCCTGTTTTGTACCTCTGCCCCTCCTACCAGTCACGATGTAGTTTCTTCTTCAATTCTGTAGTTGTAGAACTTCCATTCTGCACAATTTCTGATGGTTCTGAATGATGTTTGTTCCATAGTTTATTTGTAATTTTGTTGTGGTTGTGCGAGGAGGTGAGCTGTGTTTACCTATGCTACCATCTTGACTGGAAGTTCATGCTTAGTGAATTTTAAAATACAAATTAAAGGACAGATTGGGTCCTGTGTCTGTGTTCCTGTAAAAACACAGTTTAAATTAGATTACTGTTTAGTGGGTTCATACCTAGTTGACAATAAGATTATAATGACTCAGTGTCAATATAATAGTATTTATTAGTTGAATGAAACTTCACAGTGGTCAGTCTTTGTGCAACTCAGTGGGGATCCATTTAGACTAATTTACTTAAAGAAAAAAAAAAGAATCCCAGATATCAGAAAAGGTAAATTCTTTACTGTTTTTAAGTAAGCATACAATAAAAGGGAACTTAGCATCAAACATCACATACTAATACAGGACAACAAAGCTCATTGGTACCAAATCAAGATATTTAAGGTACAATTAACAGTGAACAGGTCTTTGCTTATAAAGGTGAATTTCTGAGATCTTTAGATATATTATTTTTCAAGAACTAGATAACTCCAGAGCTGCACTCATTTATCCAGGCCTTTTTCTATTAAACTAGGGTAATGCTTATATTTTATTTGTCTTTGTTTGTAAAGCTAATATGTTCCCATGCCATTATGCTTATTGGAACCATGGTGTTATGTGTAAAATCAAATAATCCAGATTTTGGAATCAATTAGATCTTTATTGGGCTATTTTCTGCATTTGGGAGATACTATAATTAAATAAGATGATTAGGAAATGGATGCTGTTCAGAGCTGCATCATCCAGTATGCTAGCCACTGGCCATATGTGTCTATTTAAATTTCAGTGTAAATTAATTTAAAAAACCCTATCTGCCTGGCCACATTTTAAGTCCTCAGTGGTCACATGTGGATAGTTGCTACCGTATTGGACAACACAGATGTAAAACATTTCTATCACTGAAGAAAATTCCATTGGACAGTGCTGTTCTATCTAGAGAATAAAAATGTAAATGTTAAGGTATAACTCTATGTGAGTTATTTAGTCTCAAGGAAAGAGCTTGAAAAGGAACAATAAATTACACACAGGTAAAATTGTATCAGGGAGGATTCAGATTATACTTTTTGAAGTCCTTCCTGCCTATGAGGATTAAGAAGCTCCAGAATAAACTGAACATGCAGAGGGCAAGTGTTTTCTGGGTTGTTGTTAAAAACACATAGAATAGTAATTTCTAACAGTTTTTTAAAAGATTTATTTATTTATTTTTTAGACAGAGAGATTAGGGAGGGAGAAAGAGAGAGAGAGAAACATCAATGTGCAGTTGCTGGGGGCCATGGCCTGCAGCCCAGGCGTGTGCCCTGACTGGGAATCGAACCTGCGAAGCTTTGGTTCACAGCCCACACTCAATCCACTGAGCTTCGCCAGCCAGGGCTAATTTCTAACAGTTTAATGTAAAAAATTCACATGTATGGATGCTATTCTTTTATTAAAAGTTAACTTTTAAAAATGTTCACATATTGTCCCCTGCCCCAGTCCTGAATGTAATGTTGCCTTTGGTATCTGTTGCATGAGAAGCCACATGAGGAAGAAAACCTCCTATGAAATAAGCTTAGCACTTTGAAATCAGTATCTAAATAGAGTGTCAAAAATGATATTTTTTGTTTTTGTGGGACACGATATTTGCGTTTGTGTGGGACATACTGCTTGGGCATCCCCAGCCAACACTGGCTGCTCATGTTGACTCCTAGACCTCATCTGGTAGCTGTGACCCTGTCACCCTGAGGTCATGGTTCATGTCTGGGGACCGCTGGTGTGCACATTCACCTTGGAGGGGGTTCAGGGGGTTGGACTAGAGGCCATAGACAGAGGCATGTGAGTTTTCAATGTTATTTTTGGACCTCAACTTCATGATTAATTACTTCTGCTCGTATGTTTGAGTTGTCCTACCTTTTTTTTCCTGGCCAATATCTAGATTTTAATCAATTTGATCTGAAATGAAATTTTTCATTTGATTTAAAATCAGGCCATCGTAGTCTTTCAAAAACTCTATGATAGCTTCTCCTGTCTAATCTTTAGTACCCTGAGAGATCATTTTATTAAATATAAAGCCAGATGATCTTTATCTAAGAGGTCCATCGGAATAAGTGACGTGCCCACATCCCATACCTGGCAGGACCTTCCTTTATGAACATTTAAGCGTGAAAATCTTGGGTTCCCTTTTTAGTCCTGCAACCTTGGCTTCCTTGAGAATGTGATTATTTCTTTTTTTAAACTTTTCTTTAAATCTACATTAATAACATAGGTCTGTGAACATCTCATTGAAAAATATTAGCCTTCAGGAGAAAAGGGATTTGGATTCTTGTGTTCATTAGCCCAGGATGGGAGGGTTCCAGGGCCAATGGTTAAAGGTACAGCCGCTTGGTTGTCCTGTGTGTAACCCCACATGGACAACAGACTCTGTTGGAGGAGCAATAATGAGGGTTTCCTTTTATTTTAATTTTGCTTTATTCTGGAGACTAGGCTCTTGTGGCAGGAAAACAGATTCCACAGTCCAGCAGAGGCAGCCTGCATCATGGTTCAGTGAAAACCCAAATCCCTTCAATCACTGTAAGAACAATGTTTCTTTCAGAAGTGCCAGAAGCACAGTGTGTAGAAATCAGCAGTCAGGCCATTTTAGCTATAGGAGCAGCCCTGTCTATACTGAAGATGATTTTTTTTTCCAATAGTTCTGGACTTGTCTAGGAAAAGAGACCCTTTTTTACCAAGTGGACTGCAAAGACATGTTCTGATGAAGAGGTGTAATCCTTGTTTTCGGGTCCATAAATTCTTAAGAATGAAAAGGAGAAAGCATTTCAGGTAATTGTGTAGTTTAAGGAGTATTTATTGTCAACTTTTTGTCAGGCACTGTGGATATGAAACTCCTTAATGGGGAAGCTGAACAAGTCAACATGCAATCACAACATCATGCAGGATGTTTGGTGTTGGGACAGTGTAGATATTTTCATGGTAACACAGAGGAGAGCCATACAACCAGCCTGTGTCAATGAGTGGGGGCTGGGTTTATGGAAGCCTTTCTAGAAAACTTAGTATCTAAGCTCAGTCATGAATGATTAATTCTCTAAAATGGTAAGGAGACACAGTTGGGGGAATAGGAGATCATAAGGAGAATATTGTATGATTTGCGCAGAGTGCTACAAAGTGTTCTGTTCTGGTAGAACATAAATAGCAAATTGTTGAGTATCAGGAGATTTAGAAACAAAGAATGTTACAGACTTTCCCTGAACATCACATGATCATTTCTTCTTAGCTCAGTATCCCAAAGGAAAGTAACTGAACTCAAATACATACATATGCACACACACGCTGAAAACAATAAAGACAACATTTGAGAGAGGTTTAGCTGAGGTCAAAATGAGAGCCATCAGCCAAGAAACCAGAGCCCCAGTCTTGTCAGAGCCCAAAAGGAAAGGGAAAGTTTCAAATGCTGATCGACTCTTGAAAATCAGGGCGATTTTCCCCTGATAGCTCCCCAAATGGCCTCACAACAAGCAACAAGCATTTCTGGGCTTTTTGATGACTCATTCTGAAGACTGTGATGCAGAAACAAGAGTGGGATCAGCCAAAAGAACAGTTATTCCCTCAATTATGAATGTGACAAGCATTGTTCTTTTGATGACGGGGCCTCTGTGGCAGACAGCTAACCACATGCATGCTCAGCCTCATTATTCTTCGCTGGGCTCAGTCTCCAACATAGACTTGCCAGAAACAATACCCCCTTCCCCCGAAACAAAGGTATTCTCTGTGTAAATAAAACTCCATCCTGTTACTTAAAGGATTTGGGCATTTCAGTCCTTCATTAGCAAACTCTTTGAAGTATGGGTCCCAGCACATCTGTAAAGGGTCTTAGGCTTTTCTGAGGCTATTTTTGGATTTTGAACAAATTCAACAATTTCTACAGCATGGATGTCTCATTGTTTTCTTATAAACCTTAGGATTAGAAAAACATATCACTTTAATTTTCCTCTGTTTTAGTCAGAGACTGAGATTTTCATACTAGTCAGAAAAGAACATTTCCCTAAAGCAGAAGCTATTTACAAAGCCATGGATAATTTTTATTTTCTTTCGCAGCACAGCATGAGAATTGGAAAACTCTTGTGAGAACTGATAAAGAGGACAGAGCGTGTCCTTTGTTTCTTGGCAAGAGAAGCTTCTTCTGTTCCAAGTGCTGTAGCTGAAGGAAACATAAATCTACCCCCAAAAGAGCCCAGATCATGTTTGGATTCAAGTGGGAAACCACTCTCCTGGTTATGCTTGGGTGGCATCTTTGGCCGCTTCGGGTAACACTTTCCTCTCGGTGGAGGGCTTGTGAGTTCCTCTGAGTAGGTTGAATATGCTATGCCTTTTCATTCAAAGAAACTCAATCCATATATTTTACAGAAGCAGGAGGTTGTCTTTTGAGGCTGCTTGGGAAAGAATGTCTTGTGGTGAGTATCAGCCACCTGAACAAACATGAGCACAGTGTGGGTCTCCCTGAGAGGGCTTTCTCAGGATGGAAGGGAGAGGAGCCACTGTTTTCATCTCCAGAAAAACTCAGAGGAGTTTACTTTCTTATGAGAGATACGGCTCCATCTGGGTCTGACTTGGGCCTTGTCTAAATCTTTGGAGGGAAAGAGGTGGCAGGTACGTACATCAAACCTGCTATGAGTCATAGAGACTTCCTTCAGAAGGGATAACAATGTCACATTTAGGCATCTGTCAGTTTTTCACCAGCCCCATTTTTGTTGCCAGAGAGGAGAGGGAGAATGGGGAAAGTGAAAAACCAGACAAAGGCATTAAACACAACATGACCTATTTAATTGGGAAACTTCTTAGGTTAGTGTACTTTCTACCCAAGATAATTGTGGCATTTAGTTATGGGTATTCAAATGGAACAGCCGTATAACTATCCAGGGAGGTTTACTTTGGTTTGGGTTTGGGGCTGCTCCTGGAACCAGATTATGTGAGAAGCCCTCGCGATCAGCCAAAAATAACTGCTCCCTCACCTACCTCCTAATCCCTGGAAACTATAATGTTAGCTTATTTGAAAAAAGGGTCTTCACAGCTATGACTTAGTTAAGGGTCTTGAGATGAGAAAATTATCCTGTATTATCTGTGTGGGTCCTAAATACCGTGACAAGTGTCCTCATAAGGGAGAGGCGGAGGGCGATTACGCAGACAGAAGGGGAGGAAGCAGTGTGGCTGCAGAGGCAGAGATGGGAGTGATGTGGTTGTGAGCCAGGGAGTGGCAGCAGCCACCAGCAGGCAAGGATGGACTCTCCCCTAGAGACTCAGGAGGGAGTGTGGCCCTACCGACAGTTTGATTTGGGTCCATGTCGCTCATGTTAGACTTCTGACCTCTAGAACTGTCAGAGAATGCATTTCTGACATTTCAGGATTTTAGGCCACAGAGTTTGTGCTTTTTATTTTATTTTATTTGTCTTTTTCAGCAACCGCAGACACTAATACCGTCCTGGAATGAAACCACCAACAAGTTACCAGGCACTCAGTACCTTCATCATGGTAACATGTGGTAAACTAGGGAGGAAGGCAGCTGTTCTGGAGCTGGTTGCGTTGGTCCACTGGGGCAATAGTCAGGCAGGGAGACTGGAACGGTGCCAAAAAAGAAAGGGTGAGGAGCAGCTGAGGGTGACGACAGGCTCCTGAGAATGCTGGGTTCTGGCAGTGTTTGTGGGTAGTTTGGCCTGTCCCTGTAGAATTGGGAGAGGGCCCTGAGGTCACATGCCTTCCGACACTGAATTCACAGGGCCTGGTGGGAAACAAAATAATGCCCTTTCCTGGATTGTCACCAGAAGAAACGGTGCAGCAACAGCACAAGAGGGAATTTGATGGTCCTGAAATACTCATGCTTCTTTTGTGTCCTGTTGTCCAAACACTGTCCTCACCAGCTTCCTTTGACCCCCCTGCTGGGGAAGAGCGCCCGTAGCAACTCTGATGCCTGAACACATCTTGGACTAAAACAACTTTATCCATAAAGTGAGCCCATGGCTCTTAGGTTTTATATATATTTTCCTGTCCTACATTCATTTATTTTTTTCTTCTAATCACTTTATGTGGTTTATTGCAACATTAGGAGGGTTGATATTGAATTTTAAAGTGTATTTTATAGCACTCTATTTGTTTTAAATGAAGGTATTATATTCATATTTATCATTTCTTCATTGATTATATGTGTATCTATCTATAATGAAGTCCTAATAAAAATATAATCTTTTATACAATCTGATTTGGGGATAATTACAAGTTTGAAAAGTTCTCAAAGACAGCTTTGGGAGCAAAGAAAGCTGAAATGAAGGAGTTCCCAGATGTTACCACTTCCCATATTGTGAGGGTGCAGCCTGAAGTATCTGTCTCAGCTCCCCCATTTTGATTTATTTGTTCACTCACTTCTTTCTTCTTTCATTCACTTGTTGATTTAAGCACCTACTAAGTACAGGCAGTGTGCCAAATGTGTGGGCTACACAGCCTGAGAAACTTCTCTCCTGTCCTTGAAGGGTTGCAGAGGCTGTGACTTGGTGGCCTGCCCAGTTTTCTCTTTTTAAATTGGAATTTGCATACTTTGTAAAAATTTTTACCTCAGACATCATGTCTCTCTATGTAGATGACTTTTTGTATTTACATCATCTGCCTGATCCCCGAAGACAACAGAGTTTTAGACATCCGACTTAAATTCTATTTGAGAAGAACAGTCTCTGGGACTGCCCTCATTTTAGACTTTAATTCTTGAATCATTATCAACCTCCCATGGCAACTGGAGACATGGAGTCTGGGAACCAAGGCTAGAGTAAGTGAGCTGAAGGAAAATGCCTGAACACTGGCTGAATGAGGATATGGCCCCAGAATTGAATGTCCTGGTTGGAGACTGGAGCCTGGTAACAAAGACTCAGAGTGCTGCGATGTCAGATTCTGGGTCCTGAGAGGAAAACATTATTCCTTAGGGGAGATCTGAGAGTCACACTCCCTCTTTTTGGAATGTAAGAATTCCACAGACAAAAATACTAACCCAAATCCCAGATGGATGACACTGGCATTGTCACCTGGTAACCACCATAACAAGAAAGACCTAGTTCCTGAGAATTATTCATGACCTGAAACAAGTTGGCAAAAATCTGGCTGTGTCAGAATGCAAATCCCAGGCTATTCTGGGTGTGAAGAGAAATGATTGGCAGGTAGGAGAATTCAGGTTTACATCTTGTTGTAATTAGTGCCTCCAACAGTGCCTGGTATGTAGTAGGTACTCAATAAATAAATATTTATTTATTTATTTATTTATTTAAAAAAATTTTTTTACATTTTTTAAAGATTTTATTTATTTATTTATTATTTTTAGAGAGGGAAGGGAGGGAGAAAGAGAGAGAGAGAAACAATGTGTGGTTGCTTGGGGCTGTGGCCTGCAACCCAGGCATGTACCCTGGCTGGGAATTGAACCTGCGACACTTTGGTTCGCAGCCCGTGCTCAATCCACTGAGCTACGCCAGCCAGGGCATAATAAATATTTATTGATTTGACTTGTTTTGTGCACTTGGGGTGGGTAAATTGGAGGAGTGAGGCAGGCTGGGTTTTGGAGCTCATGGAATTCTCCCCCTCTTGGGTTAACAAAAGTTTATATTTAAGACAAAAGAACTGAAGAGGATAACTTACTTTGTTGTCCCCAAGCTTGTGGGTACACAGAGAAGCAAGTTACTTAACTTCTTTCACCTCCAGTTCTTCCACGTGTCCTAAAGGGTAAGAAGAAGTGCCTTGGGAAGGCTGCTGCAAATTCCAACTTTAAAGAAGACTTGGGGGCTGGGATGGGGTAGGTGAAATGAGAAAAAGTGGTCAAAAGGTACATACAAACTTTTAGTAATAAAATAAATGAGTTCTGGGGATAAAATGTACAGCATGGTGACAAAAGTCAATAATATATATTGTATATTTGAATGTTGCTAGAGAATGAATGGTAAAAGTTCTCATTACAAGAAAAAAAAACAGTTTCTAACTATCTGTGGTGATGGATGTTAACTAGACTTAGGGAGGTGATCATTTTGCAATGTATACATGTACCGAATCATTATGCTATACACCTAGAACTCATACAATGCTATATGTCAATTACATCTCAACAAAATGAATTTAAAAATAAGAATTATTTCTCCAGGAATGTGCACTATACTTTAAAAAAACATACCCATCTTACATTTAATATTAGAGGTTTATGATTATTAGAGGCTTGTACTTGAGAAATGGTGTCTTTAGTATCTAATTTTCTAACTCCCAATCAAGTAACAAATGGAAGAAAGTAGCTTGGCTCATTATCCATATTATATTTAGGTCAGAGTTAGTTATTGAGCAATGATGGTGGAGGCCAATATAAAACTGGATGCAAAATTACCCTCAGGTAGCTCAGAATCCGTAGTTCTAAGCTATACTCACCTGACCATGGTATGGATTAAGTGCAATGGCAGAAGGTTGAACTGTTGAAATAAAAACATAAATAGATAACAGGGTCTCTTTGGGGAAAGCCGCCTGACTGTGTCCTGAGAGTCCCTACAAGGTGGCATCATTTTAGAAAATGTGTCAGAGTCCCGTCTTTGTCTTGTTGAATGCTCCTCAGACTCGTATTAAACAAATCCACAAAAGTACTTGTAAACCCAAAATGGAAAATGAGTAATTTATAATGAGAATTTTAACATCTTATGAAATGGACCCTCTTTTGTTAAAAAAAGAAAAGATAGTAAAGTATGCGTGCACTTGACTAGAACAAAAATTGTATTCTTGATTGAAAACCTAGTAGAAGGCACATAAGATTTTAGAACTAAATATCTATTTAGGTATCATCTCTAAGTTTTAAGAGATCGGGCCCATCAAGAAATAACCACCATTTAATAACAATGGCCATACTAATAAAAATAATTAGGAGTAGTAGTAATAAAAACTACTTATAGGGAGAGTCTGCTCTAAGCCAATTGCTGTCTTAAGTTCTTTGCCCACATTCACTGAATTTAAACCTTGCAACAACCTCGAAGGGTCGGAATAATTGTTCAACTTCAATAAGCATGGAAATTGGGACTCAGAGTAACTAAACAGCTTGTCAAAGGCTACAGAGCTTTTTAATACAGTGATATCATAAATGCAGGTCAGTTTTCTTTCAGTTATACAGTTGTTAATCTTCATCACTTCCCCTCCCATCCTGTACCCAGAGGCAGCAGAAAAGAAGATGATCATCTTCTTTGTGTCATGTAATTTATATAGGGTTATATAGGGCTGTCTAATCTAAGCCTCAACACATCTTTGCACAATATAATAGATAGTATATTGGAAATGGTATTTCCAATTAACAAATAGAGAAGGAAACTGGTTCAGAGACACAGTATAATTTCCCTAGAGTTACAACAGGTCTGGGACTGGAGCTTATGTCACCTTGACTCCAAAGTCACCTTCTCTTCATTATGCTAATAGATTTTCTACTTATTAAGCATCTCTTCTGTGTTAGGCACAATAGTAGGTGTTTTGGGGGAAAGTATCACTGATTCTCACAAATACTCCATAGGGAAGATCTTTTGATCCCTATTTTGTAGGTCAGAGAATTTAAGTAAGTGGCCTGTTATCAAAAGTTAGCAAACCTAGATCTGGCACAGTCCCCGAAGCCTCCCCTGTAGCCATATTAAATGATTATTCATATGACATTTTTTGAAAGGTACTGAACTCTCTCTTACACAATTTTCTCTTCCCCATATGCTTGCTGCAAGGATAATAATTCCACCATTAGACCAAAAGTGTGTGGTAGAACTTATTTGGGCTAATTAATTTCTCCTTAAGGTCAGAAATGGTTACTATGGAGATAGGCATTCTGATGGAGAGCACAGAGACAGAGATCTTTTTGGACTGTGGTGTTCAACTGTCAGAGGACTTGCCTGAGTGGGAAGTCCCAAGGGGAGCTCTAGGAATCCAGAGGCCAGCAGGAGGCACAGCATGTTGTGGGAACATAAGGAAGTATCCAAGTGTGCCAGTGGGGCATGTTAGAGGCCACGTTGCTTAGAGCAGTGGTTCTCAGACATGAGGATCATCTGAGGCCTTCTTAAGACACAGATTGCTGAGGTCCACAGATTTCTGAATCAGCAGGTCAGGTTGGGGTCTGAAAATCTGCATATCTAACAAATTCCCAGGTGATGCTTAAATTGCTAGTTAGTGGCCACACTCTGAGAACTATGGCCCAGAACTATGGTGTTTGGTCATCTTCTGCTAGGTATTGTATACAGGGACAGTCGGGGAAGAGACATAGATAAGGGAAGTAGAGGGCAATAGGAATTTAAGATTTTTTTTGCATTAGCACCAGATATTTTACATTGTGTCTCAATTTTTAGTCTGTACACAGCTAAAACTATGTAAGGAAAACACAGTTACTAACGCCTGGCATAAGCATATACTCAAGCAATGCCAGAACAGATAGGATTGGCATTTAGTACATGTGTTAGAGTAACTCGAAAGCAGCATACCCCTGTATAGAACTGAAACAGTCATTTATTAATTGGAAAAATCCCAATTTCTTTCTTTTGTAGATGGACCACATGGTTGACTAAAAAGTCAGAAAATAGAGCCTAATTACAATGCATTTATGTAAAACATAGATTAATTTTCTCTTTCATTATGTCATTTACATTTAGCAGACTTTGATTTGGTCCTAAATTTCAGTCATTTGGCTTGACCATGTGAATTAAAGGTACAAACAGGTGGCTCAGAATTCTTGGCTGTTTATTTCCTGAATCCCAGAGAGTCATGTGCTTAATAACTGATGATATGTGATGAATTTTCAGTGAATGCCTCTGGGTGGACTGTTCTGACTTGCAGCTCAGAGAGAAGCTGGAATAGAAAGCAAAGGAGAAGGTTGCAAATCCCTTAATGAAATTTTTAATAAAAGCAGCTTTGAATGCATGCCTCTTTCAAATCATTGCATCCCACCATTTTTGAGAGTCGACATAACTGATCAAGAGAGTGAGCATTAAGAATGCAAAAAGACAGTACAATTAAAGAGATAGGCATGGCTGGGAACAAGTGAAAGCCAGAAAGTAGCTTTGAACCAGGATCAGGAAATTTTCAGGGTGGCCAGTTCTCATTGAGAATTTTGGGATGCCTATCTTTTAGTCCTTAACCCTGAAGAGTGAAAGTGTGCGGTAGAACTTGGTACTTACTACCACCACATCACCATACCACTTTGTTCCTAGAGTTTTCACAGGGGTGGGAAGAAAACTTAGCGCAGGAGTATTACAGGGTCAGTCTTTTGCCAGGAGAACAATGAGAACTGGAAGTCAACGAGGAAGTAAGCTGTATGCAGGTTTTTCTTGGAAGCTAAATGGTCAACCTCACTTCCCTTCCTAGGCTGTCTTTCTATCCACTCCAGTGAGAGCCTCTTTTCCTGGTGGCACTGAATTCATCTGATGGACTTCATTATCGCTAGGCAGATGTCAGACTCTCCCAGTCACAAAGGATGATGAGAAGATGGCAGGGGTCTATTGGAGGGACATCTGTGATACCTAGATCCCTAAATTGCTCTTACCACTCACAGTGAAAAAGGCAATGGTTTTGTCTGAAATAAGGGTTAACAGCCACTTTCTTTCCTTTCCTTTCTTTAAAAATAAGTATTGTTTTATAGCCTTCTTCAGAGCCATAATGCAGGTATGGATTGACCTCAGAGGTCCTCATGGTATTTCCTAACAAATGTAATTAAATAAAAAATCAGCCGTGGCAAGCCCAGGAGATGAGAGAGACAATAAGGGCAGGCGCAACTGTCTTCTCAACAATTATTTGCAGACATCATTAATAAATTCCCCTCTGAAGCAGCGATCAAGCCAATTCTTCCTTTTGGCAAGATGTTTAACTGCTGCACAGAAGTAGCTGTAATCAGACCAAGATTAGAACAGAGGGAGGCTTACTTTATGTATTTCCTCATGTAGTTTTTGAACAAGCATATGTGGTGCCAGGCAAGTAAGTTTCCCAACAGCCCCATGTATATGCCCCTCAGGAGTCCTCATTCATTGACATATTTATTATACGTGCTGTGGAAAGTTTCCCCTTGCCCCATTTTTGAATCTTTTGTGTTTTATCAAAAACAGAATGAAATACCCTCTCTGTATGTTTACACTGCAAGTATGTTTTGAGGGGGGAATATCTCAAAAGACCCCACTGAGGTGTAATTCACTGCAGGTTGTTTTATGGGGGAGAGAAAAGGAAGGAGATGAGGAGAAGAAAAGACCTTTTTTTTTTTTTTCCAGAAAAGGATTTTGTGGCTTTTGGCACTGTTAATAATTTGTGTGGAAAAATAATGTTTTCTTGTGTGTTTAATCCTGTGCCAAGGCAGCTGCTGGTGCAGTAGCGTTCTGCAACAAATTAGAGGGCAGTTAAAGCGAGATTTTCCACCATCAAGAACAAAGCAAGGCCAGTTAGCATGAGGACAGCTTGTTCTAGTTGCTAATGTGCTTAAAAACTTGCTGCACATAATTTGAAACAGCTTTTGTGTGAGGATGCCGCTCGGGTTTCTGAGGTCTAGTTCTAATTCTAAATCAAATGGAAGGAGATGAATTAGAAAATGACAAGTTATGCACTGACATCGTCTGTACTGGCTACAAAGATACTTTTTTTTATCCTTGCTCTTGATATGAAAGCTAATTCCCCTCAATATTAAAATATTTAATGGATGACAGCTGTCTGAAATATGAAGCCTGCAGCCCCTATTTACCGAAGGAGAGTTCTCAATAACTTTGTGGCAGCTCTAACACACTTACAAATTATTTAAAGATGTAGTACCTTTGCTGGTAAGGAAGCAGATGTTAAAAAGATTCAGTGCCTCCTTAAAAGTTGATCTGAATCTCAAGAGTTTTAATCAATGTAGCTCTTTATTTCACTGACTCAGAATTAAATGGGTTCCTTGGTTGAAATGCATTAGAAAAGAGGATGCTGTAGTCCAAATACTTTTCAGTGCCTAGCATTAAAAACTTTCATTTGTAACTCACATAGACTGCAGAGAATTAGATCTAGGTGGGAGAGAAATAGGAGAAGGCACATTTGCTGTTGGAGTTTTTGCCTACTTAAACATGGGCTGGGCACCACTAGAGTGGTGAGTGGTTTCAGACCCTGTATGAGGAAGGAATAAGGATTCAGTTCTTAAATTCATATTCAGCAGGCTGAATATTAAGTTCTTCTTAAAGGCCAAGTGGACTGCCAAAACTCTCACTAATAGGATTTCAAATGCTATAGTTGTAGTTTTCCTGGAAAATACTAATGAAAGACATTAAGGTCCAAAGAAGGCCTTGAAGAAATCTAAGAGGTCAAAATTTCTTGGGAGACTGTATACATTTAAAGGTAAATGGGAGGATTTTGACTGAAGTATATTAAACAGCAGAATTTTATCCAAAGGAAGTGTAGGATACCTGCTGTATACCTGCATTGTACCATTAGCACCTAGGGTTGGAAAATTACAGTTAACCCTTTAACAAAGTAGGTGTTGGGGCACTGACCCCTGTACAGTTGAAAACATGTGTATGATGTTTGACTCTCCCTACTGTTGATGGAAGTCTTGCCAATAACAGATATCAGGTAACACACATTTTATATATGTAGTATACACTATATTCTTACAATAAAGTAAGACAGAGAAAATAAATTCATATCAGTGTTGTTCAACCGTATACACTCTTCTTTGGTCTACATAATGTCAAATATAGGCTTCTTCATTTTCCTTTAGCACAAATGCAAATTGGTCAAATATTTAGTATTTGTAAACATTTATCTACTAGTACTTTATAAACGTTTATAAACTAGTTAAACTGAAGTGAACAAGAAATTAGAAATTGGTGTAGAAAAGGTATGGGTAGGGCTCTTAACACACAGGAAAAATGAACAGCTGAGTATTTGGTGAAGAGCTACTTGTGTGTGGTTGTGTAGGTGGTATACTGCACAACTCAGGGGGGTACTGTTCAGTTGGTAGTCTGTGTGAATGGTATCGAAGAGTTATGTAGTGCACAACTTGTACAGCCATGTATGCTCATATGTAGATGGTTTGATTTTAAGGTATATGGCAGATTGGTTTGACTTATCTGCCAAATGTTGCGCTATGGATAATCACAATACCTGACTAACTTGTCTAAGTACCATTGAAAGGGATAAGATTTTAGGGGTTTATATTAAGGGTTTATATTAAGAATAGTATCTGTGAAGTGACTTTGGTTAGTGAACACATTAACTTCCCCATACATTTTTTTTTGGTGTACCACAGAGTTTTATTTTTTTAATTTTTAGTTATATTTTATTGATTATGCTATTACAGTTGTCCTGATTTTCCATCTCTACCTAGCATCCCTCACTCCTTTAGGCAATCCCCACACCATTATTCATATACATGGGTTATATGTATAAGTTCTTCGGCTACTCCATTTCCTATACTGTACTTTATATCTCCATGGCTATTCTGTAACTACCTGTTTGTACTTCTTAATCCCCACATCTCTTCACCCCTTCCCCTACACCCCCCTGCCATTTGGCAACCATCAAAATATTCTCCTTATCCATGATTCTGTCTCTGTTCCTGTTAGCTTAGTTTGTTTTTTAGATTCAATTTTTGATAGACATGTATTTTTGTCACTTTATAGTTCATAGTTTTGATCTTCTTTTTCTTCAATAAGTCTCTGTAACATTTCATATAATAATGGTTTGGTGAAGATGAACTCCTTCAGTTTTTTCTTGTCTGGGAAGCTCTTTACCTGACTTTCAATTCTAAATGATAGCTTTGCTGTGTAGAGCAATCTTGGCTGTGAGTCCCTACTTTTCATGACTTTGAATATTTCTTGCTGGTTCCTTCTAGCCTGCAAAGTTTCTTTTTAGAAATCAGCTAACAATCTTATGGGAACTCCTCTGTAGGTAACTAACTGCTTTTCTCTTGCTGTTTTTAAGATTCTCTCTTTATCTTTAACTTTTGGCATTTTAATTATGATGTGTCTTGGAGTGAGCGTCATTGTAGCCATGTTGTTGGGGACTCTCTGTACTTTCTGGACTTGCATATCTTTTTCCTTTACCAAATTAGGGAAGTTTTCTTTCATTGCTTTTCTGAATAGATTTCCAATTCTTTGCTCTTTCTCTTCTCCTTCTTGCACCCCTATGCTGTGAATGTTGGAACACTTGAAGTTGTCCCAGAGGCTGCTTACGCTATCCTCATTTTTAGAAAATTCTTTTTTCTTCTTGTTGCTCTGTGTGGTTGGTTTTTGCTTCCTTATGTTTCAAATCATTGATGTGATCCTCAGCTTCATCTGCTCTACTGTTGTTTCCCTGTAAATTGTTCTTTATTTTAATTAATGTATCCTTTGTTTTTCACTAGATCTTTTTTATGCTGCTGAAGTCCTCACTAAGTTCCTTGAGCATCCTTGTAACCACTGTTTGGAACACTGCATTTGATAGGTTGCTTATTTCTATTTTGTGTAGCTTGTTTTCTGGAGTTTTGACCTGTTCTCTCATTTGAGCCATATTTCTTTGTCTCCCCATTTTGGCAGCATCCCTGTGTTTGTTTCTGTGTATTAGGTGGAGCTGCTTTGACTCTGTGTCTTGGTAGTATAGCCTAATGTAGTAGGTATCCTGTAGGGTCCAGTGGCACAGCCTCCCTTATCACCCAAGCTGGGTATTTGAGGTGAGTCCTTTGTGTGGGCTGTGTACACCTTGTATTTGAACCTTGATTGATGTTGGCAGATCAATGGGAGGGATTTATTCAGGCCTGTCAGGGGCAAGGATTGGCTGTTACCATTTACCACCAACCTCCACTCTCCACAGAGCATCAAGTTTGCAGGTGCAGAGTGATGGTGCTTCAATGTGGTCTGTAGCTGTTTACTGGGTACACTGGCCCTGGGGTTTCCTGGGTGGTATGGGCCAATTTCAGCCCCCACCTGTGTTTTGCCTGGCACCACCCCACATGGACTATAAAATAATTTGAGATGGCTGTTACTTGTGCTGGGCTTGGAGATTCCCTGGGTTAAGCCAAGCTGTGAATCTAGGCTGGTGCTGCTAGTGCTGGGCCTGGGGCTCACTGAGGCCTGCTATTGTTTGTTTGAGAGGATTTAGGAAGTTGTGCAGCATGAGCCAAACATTCATATGGAAAAGTAGCTTGGGTGGGCCCATAAGTTGGGTGAGGTGGAGTCTCTGGGGATCTTGCTGATCAAATAGTGTTAGGCAGGTTGATGGAATCACAGATATAGTACCAACTTGTTGACTCTGTGGTTCAGTCTGGATGGATGAGGTTTCTTTAATTCCATAATTATCAGACTTCCATTCATCTCGATATCTGACTATTCTGAGTGATGGTTGTTCTACATTTTAGTTGTAATTTTGATGTGGTTGTGCAAAGAGGCCATGTCTGCCTATGCTGCCATCTTGACCAGAAGTCCCCATACATTTTTAATAAAAAGACATTGTCAATATTAGAAATCGAGATGCTCGAAGAAAGGAATATAGCAAAGATCAGTTTTAATGGTGAAATAGGAAAATATTAGAAGCTTAAGGGGCAGTTTAGATCAGAAAGAATAATAACATGGTATTGTAGACAGTAAACAAACAGCTTGAGAGCATTGAGGACCAGGGTTCAAATCATACAGAAAGGAGAGGAAAAGCTCAGCATATTTCAGAATTTTATAGACTCTCTTTGAAAGAACAAATATTCATTAAAAATTTTTATTTCTGCCTCCAGGTTAGTAGGAAAAGTCCTACAGAAATATTTTTAAATATTTTATTTTCTTATCCGTTTCTAAAAGGCTATTTTGTCTTTGCAAGATTCAACATTTTAACAAATCATTATTAAGCACCTCTTTTTTTTGCCATCTCCTGTCTCTTATGGGTTACTCTGGGGAGTAACCTTGTGGGACTTCCTAAGCTGGTGGAACATGCTCCAGATGACCGATGGGGCCTTCAAGGAGAGGTATAGAAAGCCACTGGCTTGTAAGGGAAGTATCTACTCGTGATTGCTACGAAGACTGATGTGAGATACAGGTGAGGCACCAACAGTGTCTGCTATGGTATAATCCTTATAAATAGGGAAAAGATAGAAACAAAGAATATGATTCATATTCAGTGCAGAGCTGAATGGAGTGAAATAAGTTTCTTTACCATTAGACTTCTCAATAATTTTAATATTTGTTATGAATATTCTAAAAGGGAACAAATTATGCATGTTTTATCAAGTTTACTTGAACATGTGTTTTATCAAGATAGAACACATGTTTAGAGATGCATCTTGCATGGTTAAGGCATGGAACATATTATGTAAATCTTTCATTCCTGTTTTTACATAGTGTCTCTATGTTCAAGTCACACTCCTAATCCCTAGATAGGAATAAGGGGATGTCGAGGTAAATATGGCTTGGGTCTTGCCTTTAAGTTGCTTATGGCCCACTAGGGAAGTTATGTGTGACAACACTTATAATGTAAATTAATAACAGATGGAAGGGATATGAGAGATCAAAGGAAGTAAAGATTATTTCAAGATGGGACACAAGGAAGTTTTCCTGGATGAATGGCATTGATCTAGACCTTGAATTTTAAAGAGAGAGGATGGTAGCAAAATTATTCTAGACCGAGGAAGTAGTGTAAACAAAGACATGAAGGGTGGAATTAATGGAGAGTAGTGTTGAAAAGGCCTCCTTTTATACAGGCTCTTAAAGTCTACAAAAAGTAGTCTAGAAAACATGAAAAAGTCTTATAGAAAATTTCTGTCAGTAATAAGCTGTGTGTGTTTGCATGTGCATGCACATGATTGCAATGTTTCTGAAAAACTTTTCCATGTTGATATGGGAAACCTTGTACTCTTAGTAGATGAATCTAGAAAATAGTTCAAAATCTCATGGAGCTGCCTGGTACTGTCTAGGCAGCTCCCATGGGATCTTTGTTGTGTTCATTACATTTGTATCTGTTATGGCTGCAGGGAACTTCTCTTTGCAAAAAACTACTAATTCCAGAAGCAACTGTACTCCAGAATTTGTCTATTTAACCCTAAAATTCAAAAACATGGCTTCCACTCTTTCAATCTAAATGCTCTTTCAAATGCTTAGGCATCTACCTGTAATGAAAGGCCAAAGTGATTAGTTTAGTTCTGATGTCAGCCAGGGTATAAATGATTGCAGTGAAGCTCTGTTCCTGGTAAAACAATTCAAAACACATGTAATTATATTGTTAAAAGTATAGCAAAACTTTCATGGAAAAACTTTAATGAGATTACTTTTTATTTTTTAAATGTTGCCTTCCTATCCAAGTGTATACATATTTTTCTTATTTCCATAAAGTGTTTTTAATTTTATATTCTTATTTATTAATGTACCTAATATTTTGTTTCTCCATGTCATTTTCTTTATTGAAGCATCAATTTTAAAGATTATATTGTTTTTGCAAAAATTATAGGTGCTCTTTATAAAAATATCAATCAAAATTATAAAAATAAAGAAAAACTCTAAAAATTTCATATCCAAAAATAATTGTCATTAACATTTACTGCATGTGATTCTAGAAATACTGGCATTGCATTTCAGCAAGAAAGGCTGATAAAGTGAAACATGGGTAATTGCTGAACTCTAGATAAATCTCTCTTTAACACAAATTGGGGCTTCGTAAAGTACCCCTTTAAAGATTTTCATCAAAGTGGTATGGCTAGATATAAAAGATTTGAATCTTTTTTTAAGCTGTGTATTCCAACTTAGAATCTGCATTTGAAAGTAAGAAAATTAGACTTCCCATTTTCCCTACCCATTTTTATTTTTGTATTATTATTTTAATATCATCAATTTATATTTTGCATTCTATTCTGTAATCATCATTTTCATAGTGCTTAATTTTTTTTTGATTCACCTCTTAGTTAATTGGATAAAAGACTCTTAAGTGTTCTAAATCTGAGCTTTTTCATGTTTTAGGAAAACATTGTTCAATATAATTTTCTTGATGGTAGAGATGTTCTGTATCTGTTCTCTCTACTGAAGTAACTACTAGACATGTACAGCTACTTAACATTTAATATGTGGCTAGTATGACTAATGGACTGAATTTTAAATTTTATTTAATTTTAATTAATTTAAATTTTAAGAGCTACATGTGGTTAGAGGCTACCATATTGGATAACAATTTGGTCTTTAATGATTTAGCATATCTTCAAATCTTTTATTTTTTATATTTTAAAGGTCTAAAATCTTGGAAAACAGTTTTCCTTAGATTTCTGTTGGCATTGAGTGCTGCTGTGAAAAATTCTGAGGCAGTTCCAAATTTTTCTTTCTTATCTGACAATATTTTACATTTTGAAAGATCCCAGGGACAGGCAGAGGAGGCTGTCTAGAGCTCTTGTAATGGACAAGATTATGATATTTTCAACTATTTTTATATTTATCAACCAATACTAATAACAAAGTTGTATGTCCACATGGATATATCAAAATGGAAAGTTTGTTATATCTGCAATGTAGTTGTTATTAACCCAGTTTTACAAAAGATAAATTAATTTAGAGAAGTTAATTTTTCTAATGTCACACAGGCAGTAAATGGCAGAAATAGGACTTGTTTTTCTATCACTCCAATGATTTAATTTTTTTACCAGAAAAAATTCTTTTCTAAAAATGAAATCTTGTATTAAATTCTAAGTTATATTTATAGATGGGGAGCAGACTCATAGATGGAGAGCAGATGACAGCTAGTGGGGAAGGTTAGAGGGTGGAAGGATTGAGCCAAAAGGGAAAAAGACTCATGGACATGGACAACAATGTGGTGATTGCTGAGGCCGGAGAAGGGTATGAAAAAAGAATCTGCTTGCCGATTCTGGTATTTTGGTTGGGATTGCACTAGATCTATAAATTAATTTGCGCATTAGGGAGACTGTCTTAGACTGATGCCATTACCCATGCTGGAATCATTTACTGTTAATCTACAATTCTTCTTCCAATTCTGGGCTCGTTAAACAACCAGATAGGTGGTAACCTGGAAAAGAATACAGTGATCAGAGGATGTAAATGGTCAGTTTTTTGAAGATATTTTTTCCAAAAAAATAATAAGCCAGCATTCTAAAAAAATAAAAAATAAAATTGCTTTTAATTCTGTATTTTAAATTTAAAACATTAACTATTAAACAGCCAATATATGAGCATACTTACACTGTTGTAATCAACACCAAAATTTGAAATCCAAGCTTGTGACTAACAGTTACAGACTTCCATTACTCAGCACCCAACTTATTTCTATCTTGTTTGGTTTACCCTGTCCTGGAATTAATTTCTCGTGCAGATACATAGTTATAATAGTCACTCTTTTCTTAATGGCATGTGTTTAGCTCAGGACATTCCTCAATTAAACTGATCCAGAAACTTAAAAGAAGGGCAGTAGAAAAAGTTTGACTTTAAAATTGAGTCATAACCACATCTAATAAGTGCTTGCATTTCTTAGCTTCAATAGAAAGGTCAGCCCCAAACTTACAGTAGACATCAAAGTTACATGGAGTATGTTATGTGTCACTGGCTCAATTATAATTGACTGACTATTGAGCTATACTAAGGGCTTGGGCCAAGTAGCCATATGTGAGTCTTTCCTGGTATTTGACTGAGAAGAACGTGTTATGATGTAGTAGGTGTTTACCTGGGTGCTTTTATATGAGTGAATTTTTTAAAAGGTGGATATAGACCTATAACTTTTCTGGGTAATGATACATTTGTAAGTTTGCAAAATGCATAAAGCTAGTAAGGGAGTCTTTCTTCTGATATGTGTAATAAGTAAAAAATGTGTTAAGTTGTGATCTTCAGTGTCATATATCCTGATGATTACACATAAAATTCTGTATCTTATTTTTTAAACACAGTTTAAATTATTAAAACATAATTAAAAATCTATTTGAACTAAATAACCCATGAAACATTGGTGAATATAGTTTGACTTACTTTGTAGCCTCACTCTCAAGTCTCATAGTCCTTGGCAGTTACAAATATTTATGTCAGCGTAACATCTATCAAAAAACATTGCCCCAAGCTTTCATGATTTTGCTCCTAAATTCATTATTCATGTTCTTTCTTTTCTAGCCAGGATAAAAATGGTAGCCCACTTGGACCTGCTTCTTGTTCTGACCTGGCAAAGAGTTAGAGAGGATCACTCTTCCTGGTTTCAGATCTTGTAGACCTTAGAGCAAGGGGTGTGTGTGTGTCTGTGTGTGCTATAAAAAGCTGATATAAATTATTGGGGCCAGTGGCCCAGGAAATGATCTAAGATGATTATATAGCATATTAACAAAAGTCTTGTATAAAGGTCTTTAGCTGATCAGTTTTTGCTGGGAAGGGCACCCACTTTTTTTTTTTTCTTTACCAGCCTGAATCATGGAAAGGAATTCCAGAAGTGGACATTCCTGTCCTCTGACTTTTTCTTGAGTTGAAATTTCATGCTTCTGTGGTTTGTTGTCTGATTCTTAATTGGTGGCCATTTCTTATCTCCTTTACTAAACTAAGAAAGATTTACACAGTCAGAAGGAACAGAGATCAGATGTGTGGAGACAGTAAAGTCTGAAGTATGCAGAAGAAAAATCACACACTCTGACTTTATGTGTGCGAAAGCAGAGTTGCACTTCTAAGTTTAGAAACAGCCCAAGTATTGGTCCAGATTATACAGTCCTTTTTCAAGATCTGGGAAGAGTAACTTTCAGAGGTTCATAGATTGGGCACCCAAAGAGTGTCAAAATCCCTCAAAGATGTCTCCCATGTGAAGCCTGAGATATGAGATAGATTTATTCATTGAATGAATGAAGAACCTTTGAGGATCTGTAGTCCACCAACTTCATCTGATATATGGGGCAAGTGAGGACCAGGAAAGTGCAATGGATTTTTTAAGGCCATAGGCCAAGTGAGTGCCAGCTCAACTCTCACTCAAGTGCTTACTATTCAAGCAGACATTATCCTTGACTCTGCAAAGCAGAAACAATACCCATCCCCAAGGAGCTGATTATATAGTGTGGGAGCCGGCACTGGAAGAGAAATTTTAGAACAGAGTGCTGAGGGTGGAATAAATTTTATTAAAGTGACTTTGTCATTTTACTTAATCTTCTAAGGACCTACTTCTGTAAGTTCTTCTGCATCTGTAGTTACCAGCCAACATTTATATGCATGATTATTTTTTGTTCATCAGAAAGTTCCTTTAAGGGAGATATACTGTTACTCATCCCATTTTATGGATAAGTAAACTAGGCTAAGGAAAGTAAGCCTCTTGTCTGCACACATTTTGTTGTACAACATACTAAAATAAAAGAATGTGTCTGCTTCAAAACCCTCCCCTCCAAAATACTGTCAAGAATGTGAAGACAAGCTACAGGTCTGGGGAAAATATTCTCAAAAGACACATGTGATAAAGGACTATTGTCCAAAATACACGAAGAACTCTTCAAACTCATTAATAAGAAATCGAATAACCTGATTAAAAATGAACAAAAGGCCTGAAAGACACCTCACTAAAGAAGTTATACAGCTGACAAGTATATGAAAATATGCTCAATATAATATGCCATTAGAGAACTACAAACTAAAACAACTATATGCCTATTAGAATGGCCCAAATCCATAAACACTGACAACATCAAATGTTGGTGAGGATGTGGAGCAACAGAAATTCTCCTTCATTGCTAGTGGGGACGCAAAATGGTATGACCACTTTGGAAGACAGTTTGGCAATTTCTTACAAAAATAAACATATTCTTACCATATGATTCAGCAATCATGCTTCTTGATATTTACTCAAAGAAGTAGAAAACTTACATTTATGGGAAAACCTACACATGAATGTCTATAGCCATTTTATTTATAACTGCTAAAACTCAGATGCAACAAAGATGTCCTTTAGTAGGTGAGTAGATAAAGGTGGTGCCCCTCAAAAGTGGAGTATTACTCAGCACTGAAAAGAGATGATCTATCAAGCCATGAAAAGATGTGGAAAAAACCTTAAATGCATATCACCAAGTTAAAGAAGTCAACCAGAAAAACCTACCTACTGTTATGATTCAAACTACATGACATTCTAGAAAAGGTAAAACTATGGAGATGGTAAAAAATATCAGTAGTTGATGGGGTAGTAGGGAGGAAGGGATAAATAAACAGAGAACAGAAGATTTTTAGGAAAGTGAAACTGTTCTGTATGATACTAAAATGGTGGCTACATGTCATACATTTGCCAAAACCTATAGAATATACAAGAGCAAGACTGAACCCTAATGTAAAATATGGACTATGGGTGATAATGATGTGTCAATTGTAGGTTCATTAACTGCAACAAGTGTACCACTCTGGTGGACAATGTTGATAATAGTATGGGTATGTAGGCAGCAGGTATATGGGAAGCCTGTACTTTTTACTCAGTTTTTCTGTGAACCTACAACTGCTCTGAAAAATAAAGTCCATTAAAACAAATACTGTTAACTGTTTTGTTTAGATTCATCAAGATTCGATAAAGTTAGCTTAGCAAGCAGCTGGCCCCAGTTCCAGTGTTTTCTTTTGATTCACATTGAGGGATAATGTTTTATTCAGCTGAGCTCTAGGTATCATTGGATCTGCTAATCCCTCCATTTATTTTGAACTCTTTCACAACTTTGGGTGGATATCAAGAGAAGAAACTAAGGGAAAAATTACCTTCAGCCAAAAAGAGAAAGGTCATGCACCTTAAACACTTTAAAATAAAAATAACACTCTCACTATATTAAACTTCCTCAGTTGAAATGTATTGTTAGTGGTCTTTTTTCTCCCACAGTTGTGGGTGGGTAGATTATTACTAGGTCACACTGACTTTGAACATTATAGGAAGGCCCCACTGAGTTTATTATTAATTCTGTATATAATAGGAAACAAAACAAAATCCTGTACACAAGCCTGACCCTTTGTTTCCAGTTTGCATTATTATTTGTTGTGGTATGCTGCTGCCTGACCTGATGTAAATACTAAGTTCATGGCCCTTTTTTTGAATTTAACAGTGTAACCATAAATCGCTTGTCCGTTTATAAATAAAATAAAATGTGGGATATGATGGAGCTCGAGAGAGTGTATTGTCTGAAATTTCTTGGATCACACTCTCCACACAGATGTGCCAAAGCTGTTTGGCAAAGCATAAATTGAACTGGATGTTAGAGCTATTCACAGCCCTCTGGGGCAGGTGGGCTGGGTACTTGGCTGCAATTGCCTCAAAGCATTAGAAAATGGCAATTGCCTGAGACTTTTCATGGTTTCTCCTGAAGAATTACTCTCTGGTTTTCCAGTATAATTGCTAGGATTGATTTGAAATAGGCAGGAGTATTGCTGATTGAAACCCCCCCAACAATTTAGAAATCATCATATTCAGACAGAACATAAAAAGGAGACTTCTGTATTCTCTACAGCACAGGTGGCAAACATAAGACCCGTGGGCCGAATCCAGCCCTCCACCTTGTTTTATCCGGCCTAGCACCTTGTTTCTACCTGGCAGCAGTGCTGAGCTCCTTGCCCCTAGTTAAGGAGCAGTTACATTTATACAGTCCTAAAATTACATTCGGCCCTTTGAAGGCAACCATGAGGCTGATGTGGCCCCTGGTGAAAATGAAATTGACACCCTTGTTCTACAGGGACAGATGTGAAGAGAAAGCAAAATTTATTTCTCATTAAAGTTTATTCTTCCAATTTTATTCGGTTGGGAAATGCTAACAGGTTCTTGAAGATTAAATTCCGCATCGGATTTGCTACTTCTTTCTATGTTAGTGGTTTCTCATGGAATTAGAGTAGGATATGTGACCTTGTAAGTTGGAGTTAATTGGTCATTGAACAATTGGTGTGGGAATAACTTGAGAGATAGTCTTACGTTATGGAAAGTGTGGTAGCATCCTGGGTGCTGTCTTTAGTTCTGCTACTAATTAGTGTTCCAAACTGAATGGGACACTTAAATTTTATGGGCTCTGATGCCTCTTTTGTGAAACCTGGGAAGAGAGGCAGGTGAGTAGGGTTAGCCTATGGCCACTAGTGTTCCTGCTGGTTCTAACTATTTATAGTTCTGTGAAAATGAACTGGAACATGAGGGGTCAGCTTTGGATGTCTTCCTTTGAAGAACGTTCCCTATGCTTTTCTATCAATTTAGTGACGGGGTTACGAAAGCTGCCCTCTACTATGTAACCCTCCTCTGTCTGCCCTCTACTACAGAACACACAGTCCATGGGAAGATCCTGACTCTCTAGTTCTCCATGGGTTAACATTTTGTGCTATTACTGTTCAGAGCTTACAAAATCTCAAAAAGAAATTTTCTGCACCTGAACACTGTCTCTTGGGGAATGGAAAATTTGGGTCTACCTTCCTTGATACTCAGGAATCTAGGATTGCTTAAATCAGTGCTATTCAAAGTGTAGTCTGAGGGCTGGCAGAATAAGCAACACCTGGGAACTTGTTGGAGCAAATTCTTAGGCCCCCCTCAATATACCGAATCAGAAACTCTGGTGATGGGGTCAAGGAATCAGGCTATGACAAGCTCCCTTGTTATTTTTTACACTTTCTAAAGTCTGAGAAACACTGGGATGGATCAAATCAAATTTTTGTCATGATATTTCTGGTAGCTTCATCTCTATGTAACCTTGCATTCTCTTGCTTTACTGAATTGCCACTATAATTTTTTAAGTATATTACATCGATATGCTATTATAGTTATCTCAATTTTTCTTTCTTTGTCCCCCTCTGCCTGGTACGCTCCTTCCCTCCAACAATCCCCCCTGCTTAGTTCATGTCCATGAGTTGTGCATGTAAGTCCTTTGGCTTCTCCATTTCCTATACTTTCCTTAACCTTCCCCTGCCTATTTTGTACCTACCAGCTATGCTTCTTAATCCCTGTACTTTACCTTCATTTCTCCTCTCCCCTCCCCACTGATAACCTTCCAAATGATCTCCATATCTATGATTCTATTCCTGTTCTAGTTTGCTTAGTTTGTTTTTGTTTTTATTTTTAGATTCAGTTACTGGTAGTTGTGACTTTGTTGTAATTTTAATGTTTGTTGTTTTGATCTCTTTTTCTTAAATAAGTCCCCTTAATATTTCATGTAATAATGTCTTAGTGATGATGAAGTCCTTTAGCTTTGCCTTGTCTGGGAAGCACTCTATCTGCCCTTCAATTCTAAATGATAGCTTTGCTGGATAGAATAACTTGGTTGTATGTCCTTGCTTTTCATCACTTTGAATACTTCTTGACAGTCCCTCTTACCTGAAAAGTTTCTTTTGAGAAATCAGCTGACAGTTTTATGGGAACTCCTTTGTAGGTACCTATCTGTTTTTCTCTTGCTGCTTTTAAGATTCTCTCTTTATCTTTAACCTTTGGCATTCCCTGTCACTTCACTCCCTTCCTGTATGTGACTGGTGCCCCTCTATCAGTGGTGGTGGTTCCTAGAGTGGGTGGGTTTGTGTATGTTCTAGGACTATGCAGGCCCTTTGAACAGCCTCTCCTGAGAAACCAGCAATTTCTTCTGCCACCCCAACCCCCACTATAAAAACTGGCTATAAAAACCAGAAGTTATGGGGCTTTATTTCCCAATGCTGGAACACTGGGCTATGTAGTCTGACCTGGGGCTGGGATTGCTTGCTCCCAAAATATCCCTCCTGATTTTATCCACCACACATGAATGTGGCACTTCCTGTTCCACCAGCTGATTCACCACTGCCACAGTACATCCTCTCTGCCCTCGTTTCTGGTCTCTGCCCCTCCTATCTGTCTTAATGAATTTGGCTTCTTTAAGTCATTTGTTGTGGACTTCCATTCAGTTAGATTTTCTGGCAGTTTTGGGTGCTTTTTGTTTTGAGGTTAGTTGTGATCCTTTTTTATGTTTGTACAAGGAGGACAAGTATGTCTACCTACACCTCCATCTTGACTGGAAGTCCTGAATTACCATCATTGATATACCTGAACCTGCTGTTTGACGTTTCAGGATGACAGGTAATATCCCAAAGCAGCAGCCTTCTTTATAGTACCTGAGGCCCAAATATGCGTCCAGATGCTTCTATCCCATCACAAGTCTGTACTTCTAGAAGACCAGCATTTGTGGAAAGCTATGGAATAGGCTGCTACCTAGTCAGCACCCTGAGGCTTCATGTCAAACATAAAAACAGAGGAATAAGAGATCACAGGCATATGCGAATCTTAACTTTTAACTCTGCCCAATAAATACATATGTGTCAGTAGACACATTTGTGCTATCTCACTAATTATGTAAATCATTCAGCTTCACAGCTAGGACTGAAGAGGATGAAAGACTGCTTCCTAATACTTCTAAGAGAGTGAAAGTCATATTGTATGTGGTTGCAAAATTATTGGAGAGGTAGGAAAGTGTTGCTCTCCTTTGTTGGGAGTTCCTCTCTGGGGCTGTGTCAATCTTCTTAGTAGTTTTATGATGCTTTTGAGATGAGAAATTTCACATCTTGCTTCCATTTAGCAATTAATATAACTATATCATATATTAAAAATATAATATGAAACAGTGATAGGTGATATGATATAATGAATGACACCTAAGAAGTACTGTTTCCTCTTTCTTGTTTTGAGATAGCAGAACTGAGTTTATAAGGTTTGGCATTAGCATTTAACATCTCTATGATGAAAATATCTAAAGTGTCATAACTCAGCACAACTGTATGCTAACTGTACACATTGTGTGTCATGGGGAAAGAAATGGAAGGAAATAAAGGGAAAGTAGGTGATTGCTCACATGATAGAGGGAGAAATTGTCCTGCCAATTCCTTTCTAGAACTGTATGCATCATGTCCTGTGTTTGTGATATTGCACAGGGAGTCATTGTTAACTATGAATAACATTATTGGGATGACAACAGTTTAAGTGCAAAAGAAATTTGAGTTCTGAAAAACCAGGCAGACACACACTACATGAAAAATGTATAATGCATCACCATGGCCAGTTGTGTCTGTGGCAGTTAAAATACTGATACTGATTAAGAGGCTCATCTCTTTATTTGATTGTGTCTTGTGGTGTGAATCTCTATCAAGGGTGGAGGGTGGTGGGGAGAGCTAGTTTTCTTGAACTGATGGTACAAAGAGTGGTTTTGGTTTGCTTCTCATGTATACACATAAGGAATAAGCTTCTTTGAGTTTGCATTGACTTTATTATCAGAGATAATAAGTGGACAAATTTTAAAGGAGAGGAAATGTAAAGGGCTTGCAAAGGCTTGGAAGTTGCTGTGTTAAGGCAAAGCCAGTTACAGATGGCTTTGCCAGTGTTGCTGTCACTGTTTATTTGATAACTTGATACTTTATGGAAGAAAACTTGGAGTCATACTTGATTTTTCCTTTCTCTCCCACCCAAATCCATGAGACCTGCCACCTTTTTGTCCTTCGTGTTTCTAGAATACTTTCTTTTCACTCTTGCTCTCATTGCTTTGATCATCCTTAGTCTAATTCTCACTCACTTCGTTCTTCTCCAAAGCTGCCTAGCTGTTCTCCCACCTCCAGTATTGGACATTCTTTATTATAGTTGCCATCATTGATCTTTTTGCCCTTTGAATCACGAACTCTTCTGTAGCATACCATCCACCACTATGGCAATATTTTCAGAGTGTTCAAGATAACCTAATGGGTTACAGGAAGAAATGTTAGGACATGCACATTTCTAAAGAATTAAGAAATTAAGGTATATTTCCATTTAATATAGGGAGTGACGCTGGCACCCATACTCTGTCCATGTGTCATGTTTGGAGTTGAGGTAACCCAAAGAAAGAGAGGGAATTCCATAGCATAGAGTGGTGGGAAGCGAAAATGCCCTTTGAGTCTGCTTAACTGGATTTACAGATTATGTCATCTAATTTTAACCAAATAAACTTCCAGGAAAATGGGCTAGTGACTTATAAAGAAATATAAGACAATGGCAGAACTGGCACTTGCTTTCACTTCATACAAGCTCTTCGTTAGCCACATTATGGGGCAAAACCAATCATGATGTAATTAGATCTTACAGAATCAGCTAAAAAGAAATGAAAATTATCAAGAAGATTATTTGAATTGTTAATAAAAAACCACTCCCACAGTGCAATCTCTGCCTTGAGATATTAGCTAATGATGATGGTAGATATAGTAATAAATACAGATTATATTTGTATATGCAAATTTTTAAGCTGATAAGGTGCACAATGAAAAGCTAGCTCTCAGGATAAATTTCACACTCCTCAGTGAGACATGCCAAACTCTCATACCTCAGCCTCTAGTTCCAATCTAATGCATCTTCTGTCCACTCCTTCATCTTACTGGACCCCTTAGATACCCTGAATTACTTGTTTCCCAAAGACTCTATGCTGTCATGTGTTTACATGTCTAGGATTTTCCCTCTGCCCAAATACATTTTCCTTACTTTTCTCCTGTACAAATGTGGTCTCTTAAGGCCCACAACTCAGGGGCTGTTCTGGGAGGACATTTTTGCCTGCTGTAGTGGTTCCCAAAACCTGGCCTGGGAAGCTTTAAAAAATATGTGCTGCTTAGGCCCCACCCCCAGAGAATTTATTATTTCAAAAGGTCCCTATGTAATTACAATGTGACAACTTGATTCCAGCCACCATCACTTTGACTTACAGTCATCAGCGCATATGTTTGTCTGCCAGGTGTATGCATCCAGAGGACAAGAGCTATGTTATTCTTTTCTGTGTCCCCAGTGCTTATGACATTACCTGGCTCTTAGTGGATGCACCATAAATTACTATTGATCTAAATGAGCAGCTCTTAACCTTGGCTACACATCAGAATCACTTGGGGAGCTTTAAAATATATTAAGGTCTGGTATGGCTTAAGCATCAGAATTTTTAAAAGCTCCTCATGATTTCAAAGTTGAGCTCCAAATTGAACTCTATAGCTATTGATCTCAACCAATCAATTAAACAATTAGCATTATCAGTAACAATTCAAAGCTTAGGTCCCAGCCCTTGTACTAATTAATTGTGTGACTTTGAGCAAGTCACTTAACCTTTCTGAGTTTCAGTTAACTTACCCTCAATATACTGGAGTAGGGCTCAGAGGTTTTGAAAGAGATTAGCATGCCTATGATTTGTTACTCTATGTATCTATTGTTGCTTTAATTACCTTACATTTTAGAAATTTTCTTATTTTTGATAGGAAAATTCATTTAAAATATATCACACTTTCCTCACTTCTTAAACAAAAAAACTGAACAAAATTTGTTTTTCTCTTGATGTCTCAGGATCATTAATATACAACTCCCTGTCCCACTATCTTCTTACATAGTATTAACTCCAAGCACCATTGGATTATGTAGTTTATTTGTCCCAATGGTAAATGGTTCCAGACTGCTATAATTTCCAGTTCCCATGTGTGACTTTATCTATTTTTCTTCCTACCACATTGTTAATTGGTACTCAATACTGCTTCATTACGTGACCACCTCTTCCAGTCTCGCAACTTTCAACTCGCTGACTATAAGGTGGCATGGACTGAGGAGAAAAAAATGTATGTCTAAAGTAAAACAGTTACAGAACTGTTTAGTCATTATGCTAAAGTGCATGGTAAGGGAGTTGAAGTAAGATAGGTTCCAATCTTTTTGTACTATATCTCCTGTAGGCTTCAGTATCCTCATCTGCTAAATGGGGATAATAGTATGCATATCAAGGATTATGAGATACTGCTTGCAACATGCTAGGGTAATACCTAGCAGTACTAAACACTAACACGTGTGAGCAACAACAATCAATAAGAACACCTGCTGTTTTTTAAAATTATATCTATGTTATAGGTACTGTGGCAAGCACTTTATATAGATCAATCATTTTATACCCACAAAAGCCCTTTGAGATTATGTCTTCCATTATTCCCACTTTACCTGCTAAGAAACTAAGATTAGAGAGGCGAAGTCACTGCCCCAGGTTGCAGACCTTGGTTCACCAAGGTTACACATGTGGCTGGCCATCACATGTGGGGAAAGTGCTTTTTCTACCACTCTGTCTTCAGCCAGGGTTCAGCAGGGATGGTGGACCATCCTTGATTTTTTTCTTTTATCTTCCTCACTCCTCTCTTTCTACCTGGGCTTCTGCTAAGCACCTGGTAAACAATACCTATGGTGATTTCCTAGTTGCTTTTTAGAAATTCAGAATTGTCACTTAACAGTGAAATGCTCAAGGCAGGTTCTGTGTTTAGTTACCTTTAACCTCAGGAACTAGAAGATTGTCCAGTTCACACTAAATGTTCTGAGTGGAATGAAACTTTAAGGCAAAATTGGTTTCCATATGTTTTTCCTTCTATGTTCTGAAAAATTACTCCAAATCTCTTTAGTTCTTGGAATTATGGGAAGTGGAGGGAAGTTGGGATCCCAGAAAGAAATCATCTGCCAGGAAACAATGTCATTCATATTTCCCACTGTGGGATTCCACCTACTGCTCCTATAGGACTGTTAACAATTCTGGGAGTAGGAGAATGTCTCAAACAGGTGTTTTCCAGGCTCTGGCCTTGATACTTTGGCCAGGGAGGAGAAGACAGGGGACAGGGAAAATCAAGAGCACAACTATTGAAGCCACTGTTCAAGAATGTATCTTATTTTAGAATTGCTATGCAAAATGCCACTTGAGCTCCAGATGCATGGTGCTCAGCTGGACTTGAATGACAACAAGATATGGCTAACTATTTGGGGGGTGAAATGACCTCTTGATATAGGGATCCAGAGCCTGAAATAATGATAATATTCTCTACCTGTCCTTTCTGTTGGAAAGCTGGAGAAGCAGAAAGAGACTGATTCCATCTGCTTCCTATAGAGAGTTGTGATTAGGGGATGAACCAGACAACGTTAACCATAGAAAGTGTGCTTTGAGGAGTGATGTACTCAGTTATTCTCCCCTCCCCAGTCCTCCTCACCTCTCCTTCCCCTCCCCTCCCTTGCCCTCTCCCTATTTTTTCTTTCTTTTTCTATCTCTCCCTTTCACTAATCCCCAATAATTAAATGCAAAAGCTACTTGACTACAATGACAGGTTATAGATTTAAACCCACAAAAGTCAGGAACTGCAGAACTGAAGTCTTTAGGGGGAATGTTAACTTTATTGCTTTTATATCATTATGGTATGCTATATAGTTAATATCCTAATTTGTAATCACCAATACCACAGGAAATTTTGCTATGTCAAACTGTGGCTTTAGTTTTCCTGACTTGATTGGTTATTTTGAATGTGGAACCCTACAAAAATGTGTATTTTATCATTTATCATTCTAGATCATTGGCCGATTAAATTACTTATTACTCATATGCTTCTCAGCTCTATGTGCTTCCAGATATATAATAAACTTTGTAAAGTCTAATGAGGGCAAGTCCATAAAGATAAGGTTAAGTAACCCCAATTGTGCTATTCCTATTTGTTTAACTGATTTGTGTGATATAATGAAGGAGTATTTCTTACCTGGAAGATAGTTATAAGGAGCCATGAATTAACCAATATTAAAAACTTTGTTTAGAATTAGTCCATAAAAGACCCTTCTGGTTGACTGAGTGCATTGAGGGCCCCAATTAACATGCCCCTACTCCTTGTCTTCTGACTTGGAAGCTCCTTCTTGCTGACAGTGGGCTTGATCATGTGACTTACTTTGGCCAAAGATATGCTTTAGCTAATGTGATGTTAGTGGAGGCTTGAACAGCATTTGAAATTTTCCATCTGTTCTCTTGAGAACATGCCTGGGATAGCCTTCTGGATTTATAAAAGGGAGCCAATCATCCTGTCCAAGGCCATCGAGGACAAATCAACCTCCTAGCCCATATACGGGCTGACTGCATGCACATGAGTGAGGCTGGCCAAGATCACACAAACCTGGTCCAGGTCAGCAGAACCATCCAATCAACCTGTAGACTCAAAACAAATAATAAGGTACATTGTTTTAAGCCATATAGTTTTGACACATTTTGAACACGACATTATTGTGACAATAGATAATTGATATACCTCCTATAAACTTGCTAACATGGGAGAATGAGTTAAAAAATATACCTTATTCGCTTCCTTGAAGGAGTTTCTTTGAGCTGTGAACTTCATATGGTGGCATCATAATGGAATCAAAACTTCTGTCATTAATCTTTTATACTGCTGTTCCACATGCCTGGTCATATGTTGTATCACCCCATTGTGTTTCTACCATTTCATGGAGACAGAATTGCCATTCAAAAATACCTAGCTGGAGCCTTGGCAGGATGGGTTGGTTGGTTATAATGTTGACTTTCTATGTCAAAGTTATAGGTTTGAACCTTGGTCAGAGCACATACTAGAATCAACCAATGAGTGCACAAATAAGTGGAACAGCAAATCAATGTTTCTCTTTCTTTCTCTCTTCCTGTCTCTCTTTCTAAGACAATAAAAGAATACCTAGCAGGAGCTCTGGTTCCCAGCATCTGTCCCCCGACCCAAAACTTCTGTTTCCATCCTCTTCCTTATTTGAGACTTGGCTAGGGAAAGGAGAAGCTCTGTGAGTCTTAGATGATCTCATGAATAAGGTCCTTATTTCCCCATCCATTAAAGGCATTTGTCTTTCTCTGGCTGCCTTATTTCACTTAGCATAATATGTTCTGAGTCCACCAGGCTGTTGCAAAAGCTAGGATTTCCTTCTTTTTTATACTTGCATAGGATTCTATTATGTAAATGAACCACAACCTTTTAATTCACTCATCTACTGATGGGCACTTGGGCTACTTCTATATCTTGGTTATTGTAAATAATGCTGCAGTGAGCACAGGGGTGCATATATTCTTTCTACTTAGTGTTTCAGGTTTCTTCAGATATATTCCCAAGGTAGAATTGCTGGCTCATAAGGCAGTTCCATTTTTAACTTTTTGAAGAAACTCCATACTGTTTTCCACAGTGGCTGCCCCCATCTGTACTTTTTCTCCACATCCACGCCAGCATTTCTTGTTCTGGAAAGAGGCTTGACTTTGGATAGTGAACACACTATTAAATATGCAGATGATTTACTATAGAATTGTATACTTGAAACCTAAATAATTTTATTAGCCAATATCACCTCAATAAATTTAATAAAAATAAAAAAACTAAAGACAAATAAACAGATAAACATGTGTTCAAGGAAGATGTGTTTCCATAAACACACCAGAAGGGAAGAAAGCACTGTAAGAAGTAGCCTTTCACTTGATAGTACATCTTTTTTAAAATTTACATTTTATTGATTATGCTATTACAGTTGTCCCAATTTTTCACCTTTTGCCCACTTCCACCCAGCACATTTCACTCACTCAGGCAATCCCCACACTGTTTTTCATGTCCATGGGTCATGCGTATACATTCTGTGGCTACTCCATTTCCTATACAGTACTGTATGTATCCATGGCTATTCTGTAACTACCTGTTTGTACTTCTTAATCCTCTCATCTCTTTGCCAATTCCCCCACACCCCACTCCCATCTGGCAGTCATCAAAATGGTCTCCATATCCATGATTTTGTTTATCTTCTTCTTGTTTGCTAACTTGTTTGTTAGATTCAATTGCTGATAGGTATGTATTTATTGCCATTTATTGTTCATAGTTTTAATTTTCTTCTTTTTTCTAAATAAATCCCTTTAACATTTCATATAATAATGGCTTGGTGATGATGAACTACCGTAGTTTTTTCTTGTCTGGGAAGCTCTTTATCTGCCCTCTGATTCTCAATGATAGCTTTGCTGTGTAGAGCAATCTTGGCTGTAGATCCCTGCTTTTCATGATTTTGAATATTTCTTGTGGGTCCTTTCTAGTCTGCAAAGTTTCTTTTGAGAAATCAGCTGACAGTATCATGGGAACTCCTCTGTACGTATCTCTGCGTTTCTCTTGCTGCTTTTAAGATTCTCCCTTTAACCTTTGGCAATTTAATTATGATGTGTCTTGGAGTGGTTCTCTTTGCACCCATTTTGTTTGAGCCTCTCTGTGTTTCCTGGACTTACATGTCTATTTCCTTCACCAAATTATATAAGTTTTCTTTCATTGTTTTCCAAATGGATTTCCAATTCCTTGCTCTTTCTTTTCTCCTTCTTGCACCCCTATGCTGTGAATGTTGGAACACTTGAAGTCTCAGAGGCTGCTTATACTATCCTCCTTTTTAAAAAATTATTTTTCCTTCTTGTTTTTTCTAATTGCTTGTTTTTTTTTCTTTCTTATGTTCCAAATCATTGTTTTCATTCTTAGCTTCATCCATTCTACTATTGTTTCCCTGTAAATTGTTCTTTATTTCAATTAGTGTTCTGTCATTTCTTACTGAATCTTTATATGCTGCTGAGGTCCTCACTAAGTACCATGAGCATCCTTATAACCAGTGTTTTGAACTCTGCATATGATAGATTGCTTATCTCCACTTCATTTAGCTTTTTTCCTGGAGTTTTGTTCTATTCTCTCATTTGGGCCATGTTTCTTTGTCTCCTCATTTTGGCAGCATCCTGTGTTTGTTTTTATGTATTAGGTGAAGCTGTTATGACTCTCTATCTTAGTAGCATGGCCTAATGTAGTAGGTGTCCTGTAGGGTCCAGTGGCACAGCCTCCCCTATCACCCAAGCTGGGTACTCAAGATATGCCCTTCATGTGGGTTGAGCCCTCCTTCCACTTGTAGTTGAGCCTTGATTGTTTCTGGCACATTAGTGGGAGAGATTTACCCTGGATAGTCAGCTGCAAGGACTGGCTATGACCACTGGCCACCAGTCTCCACCCTCCATGGAAGATCAGCTGTGCAGGAGCAGGGTAGTGGTGCTCCAATGTGGTCTATAGTTGTCCACTGGGTGTATATGCTCTGGGGTTTTCCAGGTGGTGCAGGCCAAGTTCATCCCTTTCCTTTGTTCTTCCTGGGACCACCTGCATGAGCTATAAAGCAATCTGAGAAGGCTGCTACTTGTGCTGGGCTTGGAGATTCCCAGGCAAAGCCAAGATGTGAATCTAGGCTGGCTACTGCTAGTGCTGGGCCTCATGTCATGTAGTAAGAGGTACAGGTGCTGAGGGCTTACTAAGGGCTGGTTATTGCTTGTTTGAGAGGATTTAGCAAGTTGTTAAGCATGAACCAAGACCAGCCAATCATATGGAAAAATCATGGTTAACAGCTTAGGTGGGCCTGTAAATTGGGTGAAGTGGAGTCTCAGTGGATCTCCCCAGTGGGTCAAACAGTTTTAGCCAGATTGATGGAGTCTTAGATATGACTCCTGCCTGCTGGATTTGTGGTTCTGTGGGGTAAGGGCTCAGAAAAGGGACAATGGCCTCTGCCTGCTTTTCTTTCTGGGAGAAAGTTGTCCCCCATCCTGTGCCTTGATGCTAGGGATTTCAGTTTTTCCCTGTATGCCTCTGGTGCCTTTCAAGCTGCTACTTCTGTGCTGGAGCTCAGAGAGAATTAACTGAATAAGTCCATGTGTGGATTCTTTAAGGGGAACTGCTTGGGAGCCCAGAAGTTTCTTCCACTGACTTAATCCCTGCTGGATTTTGCAACCAGAAGTTATGGAGACTTATCTTCCCATCATTGAAACTCTGGGCTGGCAGGCCTGGTGTGTTGCTGGTACTCCTTGTTCCCGAGATATCCCTTCCGAATTTTTATCCACCACATGTGGATGTGGGATCCGCCTGTTCTGCATCCTGCCTCTCTTACCAGTCTGGATATATGTGGTTTGTTTAATTCTGTAGTTGTCAAATTTCAAGTCGACTCAATTTCTGATAGTTCTGAGTGATAGTTGTTGCATAGTTTAGTTGTAATTTTGATGTGGTTGTGGGAAGAGGTGAGCTGTGTTTACCTCTGCAGCCATCTTGACTGGAAATCTCTTGACAGTACATCTTGAAAGTCTTATCAACATCTCTAATTACTGCCAAGTACCCTACTCTTCAGAATGAGGACAGAATATCTCCTCTCAGCATAATGCAAAGGTGCCAAAGCACTGCATTTACACACCAAAAATTTATTTCTGACTACAGAGGATTTTTAATGATTTTATTATATGCCTCATAATCCATTCCTAAATCTGTTTTCACATAGTTTACATTTACCAATTAATTGTTGAAGTTAAGGACTGCTATATGAGAGGCATTAAAGATAATAATGAGGGGTTAAGCTTCATTATAATGACCAACTTTGAGGAAAAATGAAAATTTAGGATGTCTGATCAAGTATAATAGATTCATTGTTCAAGACCAAATTTTTGTGCATTTTATCTGAGTCTGGGGAAGAACCCCAGCCTAGACAAAGGCAACTGGATATCATGGTGAGTATTTCTATTCTGTTAAGTGCAAACACAGTAAGTTTAGCATTTTTTAGTAAAACAGTGAAAGTGCTCCAAAAGATGAGTGTGAAAGGTACTTACATCTTTGGCTGTTGGATGGTTGCTAAATGCCAGTCATAGGTAGGCCAAGAAGGAAAGAATGACGTATGGACTTGCTTTGGAGCACATTCCTGCAAAAAGTAGAAGTCTGGTGTTGTCTGATTGAACTCTTTATATTTTTTTCTTATTATCAAGTTGTTAACTGGTATTTCATACTGCATCATTATACAGACTTTCCTTTTCCATTCTTTCACCTTGCAACTTGCTGGCATGCTGGCATTGACTGGAAAGAGAGACCTATGGTGTTGTGTGCACACGGAACTGGTGGGTGGGGTATAGAGTAAGCAAGACCTGTGTTCAAATTTACTATTCACCATTCATTAGTTGCATGACCTCAAATAACTCTGCACTTTAAGAGTCTCATTTGAAGCATGGTAAAATGGGAAGATAATAGCTAACAGATTGTTACAAGGATTAAACAAAATAATGTATGTGTGTCTGGGGTGGGGTCTGGAACAATGTAGGCATTTGATAAATATTCAGGTCCCATCTTGCCTCTGCTTTCCCCTGTATTCTAACATTTACAGAAGCTCATGTGTGCTATAACAGAGAGGACTGGGAGTATGGGATATTTTTTAGTATTCAGAATCCTTAGGGTAGCTCTATATGAAGCCTGTAGCTAACTAATGAAGCCTGATTTCTTGGGCATTTGCCTCTTATGGCTGATTGACTTGGTAACTGAATTATTCAAAGATTTTTATAATATGTTTGAGTTTCTTATATCCATTCGGTGGCTAATGATTCCTAGCCAGGCCTGGGGCCTCAGTTGAGACAGAAAAACAGCTTGTTCAGAAAATGAGAATTTTTTTTAAATTTAAGAAAATAATTATTATGTTCTGATGGATATCTGCAATTATTAGTTTGAGATTTATTGAAATTGGATGACTGGATAGTGACAGGAAATCTAGACAGGGAGCCTGGGAGAGAAGTTGCTTTATGGATTCATTTTCATAGGAATTCTAAGGGCTGATGATCACAAAAGTGGTGAAAGTGCAACAACTCCGTACTACAGTCTACAGGGGGCAAAGTTATGCTGGCCATTTTTAAGTCAGAGAGCAAAGTCTGAACCTTTCCCACTTGTCTAATCTCTCACTGATGCTATAACTTTATATTTCTGTTAAGGTTAAAATGCCATCTATAAAGATGTCATATCAGTTTAAGATGTTTCTGTTATTAATGCTCACTACTTGTGTTTAGCCCTGGACTATCTATCTGTCACCAAGAGGTGCTCCTTAGATTCCTCTAAAATGTTATGTGTTTGTTTTTAAATACAAATATGTCAAAAAATTCCTGGGGTTATCTCCAGAGAGACACCTGTGCAACTGAAAAATGACCATATTTGAAGTAATTGCTGGATTCACATTAAAAATACAATGAGGAGAAATTGTTCCTAACCTTGTTTTGGTTTCATTTTTCCATTTTAATAAAAAGAAATAGTGAATTGGATGTGTTTTCAAGAAGGAAGCTATTCCCTTCTCTATCCTAATGTTTCTTCTATCAGCGATGTTTGTGGGATGCAAAATAAAACTCCCCAAATTAAAAAAAAACTCCACCTTTTAAATTTTGACACACTCTCAAACCAAAAAGAACTATTTTTTAAAAAGATTTTTATTTATTTATTTTTAGAGAGGGAAGGGAGGGAGAAAGAGAGAGAGAGAGAGAAACATCAGTGTGCAGTTGCTGGGGGTCATGGCCTGCAACCCAGGCATGTACCCTGAGTGGGAATCGAACCTGCGACACTTTGGTTCTCAGCCCACGTTCAATCCACTGAGCTGCGCCAGCCGGGGCAGAACTATTTTTTTTATTGGCAGGTTACTTGGCCAAATAGAAAAAGGTAGGTACCTTTCTATTTATAAAAAAGATGTGGGTGGGAAGGGGAAGTGCCCAGATTGAGGTGGTATACGTGGTTGACCATTAACAGAGTTCATGAACTTTACCTCTATCATTCAGGTGCATTGTCAGCAAAACTTGTATCTGTGAGCCATTCCTCTCCAAAATGTTGATTTCTTCCACCCCATCCTCTGAAGATGGCTAGTTTCTTAGATATTGTTTTTAAAAATTTATGTATTTATTCTGTCTACTCTCTGTGATATTATCTGTCAAGAGCTGCAGTTTTTTCCAGATTGTTGTTCTTTCCCAAGAAATAGTGTACTTTGAGACTACCTCATCTTAAGAGAATGTAAAGGAGAAACATGTGTGCCAGCTTAGTGGCTTCTACCCTGTGGGATGTGGACTTTGATGGTGAGGAGCCATGGAAAGACTCCAAAGGTCTGTAAACTTCCTATGCTCCAAAGGACTAAGTAGTGTGCTTCCACATTGATGTTTCCATCCTTGTTTTTGGATGTATATGTATGATTATTCTGAAGAATATACAAATTCATTTCAGGTTATTGCTGAATTCTTAATAGCTTTTTTCCAGTTTATGTTTTCCCAATCAGTGGTAACTAAAAGTGCACCTATTACATGTATTTTTTAAAGTAAAAATGGAGCCTTCGTGTTTGAAATGTTGGAAAGCCCCTGCCCTAGAATGAAAAAAAGTGGGAATAATTATGTTTAAAAAGCCACCAGTAAATCTGAAGAGAAAGAAGAGGTTTGTATGAAGTCTAATGAACTGAAACAGGAAAATTAGACAACCAGACTCATGAGATGGGAATAACCAAAATAGCTGGTAAACAGATTACTTAGTTTTAGTTATCTACTACTATGTAACAAATTACTAGGATAGTTAATGGCTGTAAGAAACATCATCTCCTTAAATTCTATGGGTTATGGGTTGACTGGGCAGAGCGTGGCTGTTCTGCTCTGTTTGATGTTGTCTGGGCTTCATTCACTGAGTGCTTAACTGGGCTGAATATCTGAGATGGCTCCCCCACACGTCTGACACCTTGGCAGGGACAGCCGAACTGCTGGGCCTCCCTTATTCTGTTATCTCAGAGCTTCTCGCTTTGCATGTACTGTCTCCAGTAGGATGACCAGACTTCTTATGTGGTGGCTCAGAGTTTCCAAAAATACTGGTGGGAGCTTCCAGGTCTTCCCAAGGTTTAGGTTTAGAACTACACAGCATCACTTCCTTCTGGTTGGTTAAAGCAATCACAGTTCAATCCAGATTCATTGTGGGAGCGGCCTATGGAAGACAGGGTAATACCTGCAGGCAAGGTTCATTAGAAACCATTTTATAGACTAGATGCCATACCCAGTTTATGGTCATATTAAAAACAAAACAAAACAGTATTGGCTAGGACAGTTTTGCTCAACTTACTCATATAGCCACTGTATGCTCTCCCATATCTGGGGGTGACAAGAATTATTACCTTAATTTTCTACTACTGTAATTGCTACTGTTAGTAATACTTTATAACAGCCACAACAATTTTACATCAGTCCTTCAAGAAGGTTTGTTTGAGACAGTACTCATGCCTGTGCCCTACCTGTCAGGGGCAGGGAGAGGGATTGCATCTCTCTCGATGGTCTCTGTTGTAGAAGGCAGATACTGCTTTTTCTGGGTCTTGAGTGACCATATGTCCCGGCTTGCCTGCAATAGCCCTGGTCTATGTTGATTGTTACAGCATGGTTAGCAACAGTGCCCCCTTTATTCTTAATAGATGTTTAATGTGGATGATAAATTATCTGGTCATTCTATGGCCAAGATCTACATAATGAGGGTTCTCTGAAACTGGAAAGGGAATTCAGATTGTAGGAGACCAAAAAATTAAAAAATGCCTACTTCTGCCCTCTGTTGGCCTTACAACATTCACATATACTCTTCTTATTATACTCATACCCTAAAAAGACATGCATCCATCTAAAAATGCACCTAACTCTTCTTTGTAAACCTAGTACTATAGCCAAGATGAGTAGTATTCTTAGATATATGGCCCTGAATCTTGTTAGTTGCTTCATCCCACTCCAAACTTAGAATCTCTAGGTATTGTCCATGCTGCTCTTAGTTCTATCCCAATCCTGTTTCCATTTCCTATCATCTAATGAGTAAACTGTAAAGTTAACTACTACTAACACAGTCCTTATACAATGGTTACAGCAAAGGCAGAGGAAAGGAAAAAATGAGTTAAAATGTGTAAGTATGAATCTGACAAAACAAAGAGGAAGGAAGATCTTTTAGAGGATACACTTCTCCTTTCTGCATCTGGCACCTTACCCTGAACTTGCAGTCCTGGGTTAGTAATACTTTCTGACTGACCTTTTATATTTATCTCCCTCCCTTGAGATTCAAAGTAGAAGGGAAAATTGGTGGAGCCCCTACATAATGAGCAAATGCCTTAACTGCCACAGGGAGGGGAGTATCTGCCTTTCCTTCTCTCCAATGGTGGGAGGCAAGGCATAAGATTCACATACTAGTGGATGCTCCTCAGGTAGGAAAAGTACCAAATGCTTATCACTTCCTTTTATCTAACACTATATTGACATTGATAGGTAGGGGGTGAGTATGTAGCTCTAGCTTTTAAAGTCAGTATCTAGGGAATTTGCAGGCCGCAAGATTACCAGCGGTAGTCTGGGGCTGCTGTCTTGGGATAATCTCAGACAAGATGCTCATGCAGGTGGGGGAGAGTCTTGACAAGGTGAGAAGTGTGATGAAGTGGGGGAGGAGGGAATACTAGACAGGTTGGGGAAGCACAAGAAGGAAGTGTTCTGAGAGATCTGGATTTGGAAGAGTATGTAAAGGATGCTGTATAATTTAAGGAGATAGGGAGGGCATAGAATCAGGGTGTATCTCTCCCTCAGCTTGCTAAATGCCTATCTGTGCCAGGCAGAGGGCCAGGTAGGAGGATTGGCTGGAGCTAAAATAATGGAGGACACATGAGTCAGATTCTTATAAAGGGTTAAAAAATGACCCCAACACTTAGTAGAAGTCCCTTGTGTTGAATCATGAAAGCTGAGTCCTCATCTAAGCCTACCTTAGATTGGGTACATTACCATATAGAGTGCTTATTTCTTAATTCATAAACTAAGGAATTTAGATTAGATCAGTGGGTCCAAGCATGGAGTCTGCAAATTCCAAGAGCTACTCAATATAGAACAGAGGGGTGGGGATTTATGCAGAATTCAGTGTACTATCTACATATGGATTCATAAATTAATTAAAAAAGCTAATTCCTATACATAAACATTACACCAAGGCTGTCAAACTTATTTTCACTGGGAGCCACATCAGCCTCGTGGTTGCCTTCAAAGGGCTGAATGTAATTTGAGGACTGTATAAATGTAACTACTTGTTAACAGTTAAGTGAGAGCTTGGTGCTGCAGCCCAGGTGCCAGCCAGATAAAACAAATTGGAGGGATGGATTCAGCCCGTGGGCCTTGTATTTGCCACCTGTGCCTTATACTTTAAATGTGATAACCAGTGATATGGAGGAAGTTGGGCGCGCCATGTAAACACACTGTGGGAGTTTCAACCTATTCCAGGGGTCGGGGAAGGTGTCCTGGAGGAACTGATACTTAAACAAAAGGTGAAAACCAAAACTGAGTGTTCCATTATGCTTAGGAAAAATTCCATTGTGGGCATGACAAAGATCAACACATATAGGGTATGTATATTTCTTTATCAATGTCCTAGTTCTAACTCTGAAGAAATAAGGTTATTGGAGAGAGGTTTATTGCTGGTGGAGAAATGCTGCACAAACTGTGCAGGGACTTGGGTAACTCACGTGACCTGGTGATTTTTCTCCAGCTCTTGTCTCTTTTAAGGCACCGCAGTCCCACAGCACTTCAGCCGGGAGATGCTTTTGGAATTGCATATAGAAATGTACCTTGATTTTGGACTTCGAAGCCATTACAAAATAATTGTCGACATGCTTTCTATAGACCTCATTAAGGTGGGTATATGGCTCTGTGCCTTTCTGTCATGCCTGTGGTAGTGAAGGATGGTTTTAGATGTATAATTAAAGTAAGTCCAGAAAGCATGATGAATCAGTCACCAGTTTTATTAGAATTGCAAGAACTTGGCCACAGACCTTCATTTGCCTTCTTTTTACTGTCACTCTAATGTGATTTATTTTTTTCTTGAATATTTTGCTGGTAAAAATTAGTGAAAATTCTACATTTTGTCCATCTGAGGTACTATTATAACAATGTTTCCATGGCAAAATGCCCCCTTCCTTTTAGAGTAATTGTTTAGTTTTTGCCATGGATTTGGTGGGGAGCTGATTTAATAATTATTCATCCTGGTCTCCCAAGTTGACCTCTTCCCTATGAACCTAGCTGTTCTTGAGCAAGATCCTATGTGACTAGTGAAAGACACTTCCGGTGTCTCTTCTACAAAAATTAAACGTCAGGAGTATCAAAAACATTTTATGTTTTTATGAAATGCAAACTCATTTTGGTGTTATCCCTGGATTTTTTTTATAACACCCGTTATCTTTTCTGTTCAAATCTCTCTTCTTGCTTTATCTATGCATTTTGAACATTCTGGATCAGCTGTGACCAGTACTTCCCATTTCATGTGTCAAGGCAGTAATAAGTTTCATATGCCACTGCCCAAACTGTGGACTTCATGCTCAGAGGGACAAGCAAGCATAATGATACCCATCTGGGAGTGAGCTTAAAATAGTGCCCATGTGTCATTTTGCAGTTAGGAATCTAGATATGGCTAATGGGGTGTTATCAATCAGTAGATAAAATTAAAATCCTACATTAGGAACCACTCCTGCCAGAAAGAGTGGATTTTGTCACAGCTGTTTTTTATTAGATGCTATTGTGTTCTTTAACAGCAAATTACATAGATCAGAAACTTATGGTTAAGAGTTTCCCCAAGTGAAGTTGTAAATAAGCCTGTTGTCCTCTGAACAAAGATATTGCAGGAAGAGAGGAAGCTCTGAGCAAAGTGTTGGTGGACTTAATAGGGCAGTTTTCTGCTCCCCCTTGGAGGCTAAATAGCTTTCTCAGAAGGGAATAAATATATTTTTGTGATCCTAGTGTAGAGAAATGACCTTTTGAACTATGAAAGAGAAGATATTAAAGCTTTTACCTGGCTAGTGTCTACTAACAACTAGCATTTGATTGATTCCAGAATTCATTAAATCTTAAAAGGGAAAAATTAGCTAGGGGTTGGGGGGAGGAGAGAGAGAAAGCTCTGTACCAAGCAAGCACCAAGTGTCTCAGCTCCAAATGAAGATAAGTTGTTTGAAATGAACAGCTAGGAGACAGTCAGTGCATTCTCCTGCTTATCGAGGCTCAGTAAATTAAACTTAGTATGCTCAAAGGCTGGCTCTATGCTGATGTTCTAGCCTTATGGAAAATAACGTGCTTTCTCCCCTCTTTCCTTCCCTGTCTCTAACAGATGACAGTAATAATGAGAACTAAAACCACTCATGTCAGTGTATGAAAGGAAACTGACTATTTAAAAAAAATAAGAAGACATCTTTCAGTGCCATCTGCTGAGGTACAATAATGTTTTGTAACAGGTTTTGGAAAACACATTAAAAGGCTTCATCTGTGCTTGTCCTTTCCAGTTAGTCAAGATATAGTTGTGTGTCTCCTGTCTGATGTGGATTCTTGAATCATGTAATTATTTCTAATTTATCTCTAAAATTAAGCAACTCAAATACAATTTTAATTGGGATTTCATTAGGTACTTATTATACCATGTGTCAAATGACAGTTGATTATTCTGAGCATGGATATAGAATCTGAAAGAGATAGTGAGAGAATGAGGGGTACCTCTGAAAGCTGATGGTGTTCAATAAATATGTCTTTAAAGTAATCAGTTGATATATAATTAACGTAAGTAATTACTGCAATTAAACCCTATTTATGGAACACTGCTGTGTTATTTCCCATCCTAAGCTTAAACATGATTGTTGTTCTTTTGCCCAAATAAAATTAATGTAATGAGAGGAAAAACAGAATAAATATAGGGCTGGATAACAGAGAGAGGAAAATATTTCCCCTTTATTGGAGAACATGGCATGAAGAGAAAAAAATATTTTCATCAGAAAATGGTGTATGAGGCTTTAAAAATATCCTGTTTACCTAAATGAATTAGGCATATTCAATGCACAGTGAGAAGTAATAGGACTAATAGGTGGGCTAAAAGTATGTGAATCTGGATGAGGGAGGAACAAAGATATTGCTGATCTAAAAGACTGGACACAGAAATCCAGCTAATTAAACACCCCTTCGCCATGTGATTGCTGTTTTAATTGGTCTCTAGATCCTCAGCACTTAAGGTAGTGACTACCTATAGTCAGTACTTTAAACATTTAATATTACATGATTAAGACTAGGTCAAGTCTGCCTTGAGTGACAGTGAATGTCACTCAAGAATGGTTCACAGGGAGATGATGGGAAAAAAATGAAGGGGAAAAAATGGACAGACAATTGTGTTCCTTTGTCAAAATAGGCATTCCTGACCTCTGATTTTGGGCAAGATGGGCCAGCAGGTAGTTGATTGACTCTCCCTCCTGAATCAACCTGAAAAAAGTAACCGACAAAAAATATATGAAAAATATGGTTTCAAGACACTAAACACAAGCAATAAAGGACAATTTCCAGAGACAGGGGAAGCAGATGAGAAGGGCCATATGATTGTTCAGTTTATGCCTGGAGTGTTTCCAGGTTTTGGCACAGTGGAGGAGAACTCAGGTGGAGCTGGGTAATTTCTCTGAGTTAAGTAGATATAGCTGGGAATCTGGGAGAGACCAAGGGAGCCAGAGTTTGCAGGACAGGGGACCAGAGAGGAGAGATCTGTGAGGAGAAAGAACTTCAGAGATCTGTAGATCTCCTTTGAGCATTCATCTGAATAATTATTAGCACAGGCTATTGAGGGAACATTCTGAGGCCATGGAAAGCACTATCTGAGAGAATTAAAAGGAATAATCACCAAAACACATAGGACTTGGAATAGTTCTTATCCTTGCCAGCTGGAAGAGTTCCTATTATTACTTACTCTAGAAAAGGTAAGAATATCAGGTCATTGGATAAAGTATTGAGGAAGGATTTAACATGGTAATGTGGCAAAATTAACTATAGACTAAGCATTGCTCTGTCCCCACCTAATAAAGCTTAAAAGAAAAACTCAAAGAGGGTCATGGTTTAGTCAGTTCAGGCTGCAATAACAAAAATACCAAAGATTGGATGACTTAAACAAGTAACATTTATTTCTCAGTTCTGAAGGCTGGGAAGTTCAAGATCAAGATGCAGTCAGATTCAGTGTCTGGTGGGAGCTATCTTTCTGGTTCATAGATGGTTGTCTTCTCCCTGTCTTCTCATATGGCAAAGTGAGAGAGCTCTCTAGGGTCTCTTTTATAAGGGCACTAATCCCATTCATGAGGCTCTACCTTCATGACTTAATCACCTCCCACAGGATTTATCTTCTCCTACACTGGGGGTTAGAATTTCAACATACAAATTCTGAGAGCCATAAACATTCAGTCATTTTGTTTCCAGCCAGCTTAATTGTGTCCCAGAACAAAGCTCAAGAACATATATAGGGATACAAAAATATTTAGTGTCTAACAAGGTGAAATCACATTTTTGGCATCTAATTCAAAATTATTAAGCATGAAAAAGAGCAAGAAAATGTAAGCAATAATAAACAGAATGATCAATCAATTGAGAAACTGAATTTCCCTTTACATTGTAAGATAAGAAGCAAATCCTTTCCCTGAAAAACAGTTATAAAACTGGTCAATATTGCCAAAACAAAGATTTTGTGGCTCTTGAAATCAGTCAAAGGCAAAAAAACACCAAGTTGAAAAGCAATTATTTATAAAAAATCGCTGAATATCAGGTAAGAACATTGGGAATCCAAGCCTGGAGGTATTTGCATCCTGTTGGGGCAAGCCAGGAAAGCCAGCTGCTTTGCTACCAGAAGGGACTCACCTGATTTTGTGGGAAAGGTGAAAAACCCACTCCCAGCATTCTCAACATTCTCCATAAAAGTATTTTAGAAGCAAGCAAATGAGGAAGGCCAGCAACTGCTGCTCATTTGAAGTGTAGTCTCATTTGGGAAATGCAATGGACCAATGGACCATCCAGAAATTAGTGAGAGGGATCCTAGATATGACAGAGTCATTGATGGAGTTGATAACATCTCTGTACATCCATGGCTATCTTCATTGTGCATGTACATAGGAGACCAAAGACAGTCTACATTATCCTCATATCCCTGGATAACTGAGACCACAAAGCTATGCAGAGTATATGGAAGAGATCCCAGCAGAAAATAAATGCTGGTGTAGGACAAAGTTCTTGAACTTTGAATAAACCCACAGACTCTTAAGCTATTCAGACACAGAGGTGACTTAAAGAAAGCCAAGATTAAAAATAAAACATCTTTTAAAAATCACTGAGAAGAGACATCAGGGGCTAGACATGCAGGGGAAACCAATTCCATATATTTATAGTAGATAACTTTCTAAAATAAACAGAAAAACCCAGAAACAACAGCGACTTTCAGAGAAAATATCAGAATCTAAAATTACTATAATACATAATCTAAAATGTTCAATTTTCAACAAAATAACAAAACATTCAAAGAAACAGGAATGGATGACCCATACTCAGAGGGAAACACAATCAATAGGATCCAAATGTTAGATTTAGCAGAGAAAAGCTTCAAAGCATCTATTACAAATATATTGAAAGAGTTAACTGAAGGAATGCTTAAAATTAAAAGGAAAGTAAGATGACAATGACTTGGTAATTAGAGAATATAAACTGATTGAAAGTATAAAAAAGAACTATACAGAAAGGTTGGAGTTGAAAAATGTTAGACTTAGCAGAGAAAAGCTTTAAGGCATTTATTAAAATATATTTGAAGAGTTAAATGAAGTAATGCTTAAAATTAAAATGAAAGTAAGTAAGATGACAATGACTTGGTAATCAGAGAATATAAAGTGATAGAAAGTATAAAAAAGAACTATACAGAATGGTTGGAGTTGAAAAAATACAATAACTGAAAAAGTTCACAAGAAGGGCTCAGTAGAAGATTTGAGAAGATTTAGTGAATTTCAATTAGATCAGCAACAGTTGTCAAAACTGAAGAACAGAGAGTAAAGATTGGAGAAAAATGAACAAAGCTTCAGAGACCCGTGAGACAACAGCAACTTCATCAACATAAATATGACAGGACTCCTAGGGGGAGAAGAGAAAAGAGAAAGGGTTAGAAGAATATTTTTAGAAATAATAGCAGAAAACTTTAAAAATCTAACAAGAAAACATGACTGAGATCCAAGAAGCTCAACAAATACTGAATAGAACAAGCACAAAGAGATGAATACCTAGTTACATCATAGTTAACCTGAAAGACGAAGAGGAAATCTTGAAATTAGCAAGAACAAAAAGACTCATCAGGTACAAGGGAACCCCTCTCCCAATAAGATTAACAATTGACTTCTCATCAGATATAACGGTGGTCGGAAGTCAGTAAAATGGTACATTCAAAGTGCTGAAAGAAAACTGTCAACTAAGAATCGTCTATCTAGTAAGAGTAACCTTCAGAAATGAAAGTAGAGTACTTCCAGCCAAGAAGGAGGCATAGGTAGATACTCTGTCTTCTCACACAGCCAAAAGAAGGACAACAACCAATTTAAAAACAAAAAACAACCAGAACTGCCAGAAAATCAAACCATATGGAAGTTTGACAACCAAGGAGTTAAGGAAGAAACATCCAAACTGGTAGGAGGGACAGAGACAGGCAGCTGGGGCAGAGATGATGCATGTCAAGGTGGCAGCTAGCAGAGCAGGTGGACAAGGCAGTGGCTGATGGACTGGGTAGTCTCAAATTCACATGTGGATAAACTGGGAGGAACAATTGGGGAGTGGGGCAGACAGTGCAACCCAGGGTTCCAGTGTGGAAAACTGAAGCTTCAAAACCTTTGGCTGTAAAAATCTGTGGAGGTTGCAATGGTGGAAGAAACTCCCATTCTCACATGAGAGTCTGTTGGAGGGACTCATGGGTTCCTAAACGTACACAAACCCACCCACCTGGGAATCAGCAGCAGAAGGACTCAATTCGCTTGTTGGTAGCAGGGGAAGTGACTAAAAGCTGGGTGACAGCTGAGCAAGTGGCACTGTTTCGTCTCTGACCCCTCCTCCACATACAGTGCCGCAAAGCAGTGAAATGAGTTGCCTCCACTTGCTCAAGAATATTTTAGGCTCCACCCCTTATAACATAACAGGTATACCGAAACAAATAAATATGGCCCAAATATAACAACAGATCAAAACTCCAGGAAAAAAACTAAGCAACTAAGAGATAGCCAACTTATCAGCTGCAGAGTTCAAAGCACTGGTAATCAGGATGCTCACAGAAATGACTGAGTATTGCCACAAGGAAAAGGAAGAAGTGGAGACTACATAAAGTGAAACAAAGGAAAGTATATGGGAAACCAACAGTGAAAAGAAGGAAACTAGGGCTCAGATCAACAGTTTGGAACAGAAGAAAGAAATAAGCATTCAACCAGAACAGAATGAAGTAACAAGAATTCAAAGAAATGAGGAAAGGCTTAGGAACCTCTGGGACAACTTTAAATGTTCCAACATCTGACTCATGGGTGCCAGAAGGAGAGGAGGAAAAGCAAGAAATTGAAAACTTACGTGAAAAAATAATGAAGGAAAAATTCCCCAATCTGGCAAAAGAAATAGACATACAAGTCCAGGAAGCACAAAAAAATCCCAAAGAAATTGGACCCAAGGAGGAACATGCAAAGACACATCATAATTAAATTACCCAAGATTAAAGGTAAAGAGAGAATCTTAAAAGCAGCAAGAGAAAAGGAGACAGTTACCTACAAAGGAGTTCCTACAAAACTATTAGCTGATTCCTCAAAAGGAACCTTATAGGCAAGAAAGGGCCGGAAAGAAGTATTCAAAGTCATGAAAAACAAGGACCTACATCCAAGATTACTCTATCTAGCAAAGGTATCATTTAGAATGGAAGGGCAGATAAAATGCTTCCTAGATGAGGTCAAGTTAAAGGAGTTCATCATCACCAAGCTCTTATTATATGAAATGTTAAAGGGACTTATCTAAGAGAAAGAAGAAGATCAGAACTATGAACAATTAAATGACAACAAACTCACAACTATCAACAACTGAACCTAAAAAACAAAAACAAAAATGAACTAAACAACTAAAACAGGAAGAGAATCACAGAAATGAAGATCACATGGAGGACTATCAGTAGGGAGAGGGAGTGGGGAGAATGGGGGAAAAGGTTCAGGGAATAAGAAGCATAATTGGTACAAAATAGACAAGGGGAGGTTAAGAATAGTATGGGAAACAGAGAAGTCAGAGAACTTATATGTACGACCCATGGACATGAACTAAGAGTGGGGGGATTGCTGGAGGGAGAGGGTGTGCAGGGTGGAGGGGGATAAAAGGGAGAAAAATGGGACAACTGTAATAGCATAATAATAAAATATGCACAAAAGAGAAATGAAAGTAGAAAAAATGACATTCTCACATAAACAAAGGCTGAAAGAATTTATCACTAGCAAACTTGACTTACAAAGAACTAAAGGAAGTTCTTTAGACTAAAAGGAATGACATTAATGGTAACTAAAATCTACAAGAATGAATAAAGAGCACTACATTTGGTTATGTGGATAAATGTAAAAGACTGCATAAATATCTTTTCTTCTCTTAAATTCTTTGAAAGGCATTATAGTATAAAACAGTAACTATACCTATTGTTGGATTTGACATATATAGATGTAACATATGTTATAGAAATGGCACAAAAGGAGGATGCATTCAAATTTCTAAATTTTACCAGAATTAAGTTAGTATTAGTTTGAAATAGATTGTGATGAATTAAGATGCATATTGTAATCCTTAGATTAATTACTAAGAAAATAACTAAAATTGTATAGTAAAAATATCAACTGAGAGACTTCTACTTCTATAAAAGAGAAAAAGAAACCAGATTTACTGTCACCTAAAATGACCAAGAAAAAACCCACCTAGTTAAAATGTATGAAACAATGACTTTCAACACAGTGACCATCAGAAAGGAAGAATTACAAAGTATTATATGGACAGTTTTGAGGGTAATGCCTGTATTTATTATTCTGATGGTGGTGATGGTTTCACATGCATGCACAGATGTCAAACTCTATAAATATATGTAATATGTTATATGACAATAATATCCAAATAAAAAGTATTAAAAGCATTTCTGCAAATCATGGGTCTATATACTTAAAACAGATGCACAAAGATGTATAACAACACACACAATTTTGCAGAGAGGTGTTATAAAAACTAACTCATGTTATCTTGGAATTCTCTGTATGGAATAGTTTTTCATAATTTGGAAGTAATTTTGAAAAATATTTGGAAATGGATTATTTGAAAAATGCAGAAGCATAGTTACAGTATATATCCTGGTAACTTTAACCTTGAACTCTAGGAATATCTTAAAAAATATCACAAAATATAATTTAAAGAAAATATACTATATAATAACTTCATCTGCCTTATAAAAAGTAAACTCTCTCAGACTTGCCTAATTTTCTTTTATGGCAGAATAACATATAGAGGAAGAGGGAAGGGGCTGGCCTATTGCTACATATTTCAGGTAAGAGTACCAACTGTGGCAATCAAGTTTGGGGATAGATGGAAGAGGATTGGAATAAAATGAATTTTCATGGCACAGTGACTAACTATGGTTCTGAGAAGAAGTCACAAGGTTTCTGAGGTTGCTTTTTGATGATTGGGTAGGTGTGTTGTCATGCAGTGAGACAGGGATTATCAGAACTGGAGGTTGGAGAGAGGGAAGAGATGATTATGGTTTTAAGAATAACACAGGGAATTTCTTTTGCATTATGTATTTGAGAAATATATGCATTTGTTTTTCAGCTCTTTCTCCTAATGTTCATTCATTTAAAAATGACATTATGTATACAATGGATGTTTTGCCACCTCCTGAAAATGGTAGTTCTTTTTTCTAACAATAATAGAGATTGATCTCCAGGATGAACTCTGGGGGCTTTAGTAATCAGTGAGTTAGCATGTATTTGTTGAGATTTTCTCTATGCCACATAGTGTCAGATTCAGAATAATGAGCAAGACAGACAATGTTGCTCCCTTCATGGGCCCTTTTCTTGGGGACTTATAAATTACAGAGGCATTATTCTGGAAGTCAAAATGGAACATTTCAGCCCTTCTTTTTGCAGTCACTGTTAGAGATGGTGACAAGTGTTTGTGGGGCATGATCCAGGAATATAGAATTGAGATACTTCGTGCAGTCAGGGATCCAATTCACTGAGGCATGTGACAGCTCTGATCCTGCTTCCCTCAGTCTCAGGCCTTGCTCCATCCATTAAACTCGGGAATATGCCTAGATTTCCTAATTATAGGAGGCAGGGCAGAGTATGTGGAAGTTCTGGGTACATTCAGCCTTTTCAAATTATGGCATAAGTGCTACCACAAAACCAGGCTCTTGTTACAGCAATTCCAGTGACAGTTCATTGAAAGGCAAAATGAATGTGGTGCTCTCTTGTTCTCTGCAGTAAGATCCACCCCCCACTCCCCCCGCCCCCACATTACTGACTCAATAGCAGTTTGGTGTGAATGGTGTCTATGTTAAACTTGTGCTAGAAAAACAACTTGAATTTGTGAGACACTGAGTACTAAAGTGGCTTTTTCCTAAGATCTTCTTGAATTTCATTCACTAAGCATTCACCCAAACTCTTTATACTAGAGAAAGTAAGGCGGTGTCATTATTTTAAATAATGTAACACTCATTGCTCCCTTGGTAGATTTAATAGCACTGGGGCAATTATTACAACACTACTTTTGCACATTTTTAACTCAGTAATTTAATTTAAACTATTAAATTGCTTTAAATAGGTTCATCTAACATTTAAATTAGATAAAACTGGTTTTGTTTACTTATTAAGTCCTAACTAATTATTTCAAACGTGCTTTGGTTGCTTTAAGAATGACATACAGTTATCAAAAGTCAGCCCATTCCAATGTTTAAATACTTATATTAGCTTTGAATTTGTCAGTGCTTTTTAAAACTGTCCTGAATTTAAAGACATTTAAATAAATGAGATTTTATGGCAGATTTTGAGTACTCCAAAACCCCAGTGATATTTGGCAGCAGTGAGAGTATCATATAGAGGTATGCCTCTGAGAGTTAGTTGTAGTATAAGTTTTGAGGTTTAGGTCAACTTCAAGCCAAGGTCGAGTTCATCATGACCAATGTTTATTACCATCTGAGACCTACTTGTTGGTGTTTGAAATGATTTGATTGTCTCAAAGTAACCTTTATAACTACATGTTTCTTACCATTTATGTTCTCAGTAAAAATTGGTCTGAAAGTGTTAGAATGACTTAATTTTTTTATTTTTAAAGATCACAATTATAACTTGGAGAAAGATAGAATAAATATTTATTTGCATTTACTTCAGTAAGAATTTTAAATACTATCATTATTTAGGTCCAACTTTTAAAGATTTATGGGTTTCATTGTCTTTTTTGTTCTTGTCTTTTAGTCAGAGGGAAACCGTGTCAATAAAAATCTATCTTTAGAGAAGGAAAATACACCCCAAAATTACTTTAGAAAGTGTTATAATTTTATTCTATTCCCTTTGAAATTTAGGGTATATAAGTATGCAACAGAAACCAGGTGCTTGGCCTTTTACAGTGTTAGCTATTATCTAAACCGGAGTTGGCACCTGAAGACTCTGAGACTTGACTCATTGTTGACAGAAAAAAAAAAAATCCTGTATGCACCAAGCCGGGCAGCACCTACAGCGGTACACGTTGTTCACTGAGCGAGTCCTGGGGAGCTGTACATACAGGCTGGGAATGGCACCCCCTGGAGTTGTTCACTGCTGTCTGGTGTTCAAACTCTGCAAGTCTATCCAGTGGTTTTTACAAGGTTTTCATCTTATATGTTATTTCATTTCTACCTGCTTAGATTCCTATGCCTTTGTTTATTCAGAGATTCACAGTCCTATTATTAAGTATTATTAAACACTAGCTAGTTATTTGCATCCCAGTTGCTTCATTAGATACGAATAATCTGATTTCAGTGTTTCACATAATGTCCCAGGCAGTGAAAATACCCTTCGCTTACAGCACATACATATACCAAACAATGTTAGTGTTTCCACAAGTGTTAACATTTAAAATGGTGCTTCATTCTCATGGAATTGTTTTGTTTTCTTCCTCCTATTATTTTTCTCTCTCCTTGTGTCTAAGAAGTTACAGCAACTTAATAGCTTAATATTGATTTGAAATCACTATGTGTTATTAAACAAATAAAATAATAGTAAAGAGAATTTTAGAACCGTTAGCTCACACTAACACTTTTCCATTCAATATGCCTACATTCCTGACATTTAAAGTCACAGGTCCCCAAATTAGCATGTGACATTTTCATCTGGAGTCGCTCTTAAAAATAGTGGTTTCTAAAGATTCTCCCATATTAATGCATCTCTGTTTATTGCACAATTTGTTTTCCTCCAAGTTAGGAACTTTTGTGTCTACACTGGGTGATTATTTGCTGTATGTGCAGGTAAGAAATACGGATCTAAAGTGCTCGTAGTTCATAGGAAACACTTTATTGTCAGTCTGGGTCAGTTCTCAGTATATGAAACCCACTCAGAGTATCTGTCTCCTTGCACTTTCCCCGTGTCAATTTTCTGTATAACCTCCTGTCATAAATTGTAACTTCAGTTGTTATCATAATGATTGGTTTAATCTTTATGCCATAATTTCTGTTGTGACTTTTTCTTTTTGGCTGGAGATGTGTATGTAGGTAGTACTTTGCTTCTTGCTTTTCTTGGCTGTAAGTTACAGGCTTAACTCTGGAGACTCAGAAAAAAAAATCACAATTCTTTAAATATATCCACACTGCTTGGGTGTTTTATGATTCATTCATCCTTGCTTTCCATTGATATTTATCCAATTCAGCAAAACCATTCTCTTAGCTTTGCTGTGTTCAGTTTTGGATTCATGCTTTTATCAACTGGGAGAGCTGATTGTGAATGTCGTGCTTGACCTGCATGGAATCGCACCAACCCATCTGGAGAGTGCAGTTTCTAGAAGTCGTGTGTGGGTGTGTGGTTGATTGAGGCAAGTCAGTAATGTCACAAATAAGACAAAGTGCAGCATGGGATCCGAGAAGGCATTATGGCTGCAATCCATGTCAGTTACATTTCCTATATCCTTACTGTGAAATTCAGTGGTATAGGGTGTATTTCAGAGAAATCCACAGGCCTGTACTAAATGTCCCAATAATATAAGAGAAGAATTTGGGTAAGTGAAGTTAGGGGTGGCAATTGCATTAGAGAAAGAGCCTGGCTGTCATTCTAGCTCCAGCCATATCAGTACTTTCTCTCTAATTAATTCTGTATTAGTTTCTTTGTTGAATAATCCTGTTGAGAGCTAACTTGTTGGGGACAGTTTGGGCTGTGTGGCAGCTAAACTAGTCTGGCTGGAGAGGGGGCCACAGACTGAATTACTAGAAGATGAAGGTTGTGCTCTCTTAAACTATTATCTGAAAAACTCTATGTATGTCTAGTACGGGCGCGCCTTTTATTTTATAATGCTCTATTTCCAGCTGCCTCCTGGGTACCTCTGCATGGATAAATGCAGTCACAAACACCATGTTGAAAATTAACAACCATAGTCTGCCTTCAGTGAACTTCTCCTTGAGTTCCCTGTTTCTGTAAATGATAAAATGATTTTTATACATCCTGAGGATTAAAACTTGTCTCATGTAACTTTTCCAATCAGCATACCTAATCTATTGAAAGTCCTAAAGATTCTCCTAAATGATGCAGATACCTGCCCACAGTGTCCACGTGATTATGGATGAAATGAGACATTTACACGAACTACCGGGTCTGGTGGAAGAAAAGGGACAGCATGGCTGTTCTCTCAAGAGGAGCAAAAGCCATGTCCTCCACAATGATGCCTTTATTTCTCTCCTCTGCACATTACTTGATGGTCCTCATTTACTATGCACAGATTCGATTTAGGTGGTTACCTTTTACAGAAAACAAAGGAGCCAATGCCGCTAATCATATCACAGAAGAGGGATATTTGCAAATGAGAAGGCAAAGTGGTTGAACTGGTTAGTCATCCTTGGAAGGTTTAGCATGGATTTTAGGAAGTTACTTTGCAGTAAATGTCCTCAATTCAGGGTGAGGGAGTTTGTTAGCAAGACCAAGACTCAAAGTGACCTAGGCACATTGCAGGCCTAATTCCCCACAGCAGAACCTATCTGTGGGCGTGGGTCCTGTGCATCTCCTAGTGGGAGCTGGGCCCACGCCATGCAGAACGGTCTCCTACACTTAAAATATTCTTCCCATTAAATGATTCACATTTCCCCTGCCAGCCTTTTATTTCAAGCCTTTACTACTTCTCACATGGACCCTTTCAATAGTTAGATAAGTGATATCAATCCTTGCTTGCCTATTTCCCTTCCATCCCATAATATACAAATAGGCAGATTAATCTTCTGTACTAAAATATGGCTATTATACCACCTCCTTGTTCAAAAACATTTAATGACACAATTGCCCATCAAATTAAGTGTTAATTCCTCAATCTTGCTTTTTAGACCTCAAAAATAAAATTTCAACTCATCCATTTAGTTATATCTTGCATTTCTTCTCTATATAAATTTTTTTTCAGCTAAAATAGACACTTTGGAGTGGTTGGGACATAGATTATGTGGGAACAAGGAGAGGGTTTATGAGGAAATGGAGGCAGTGGCTAGAGCTAGAGTATAATCAAGTTCATATATATCACATGAGCACATTGTCATCTACTAAGTGTAAGGAATATGTGCTAGTAGGTATTATGTGATAACAGCATGCAAAGGAAAATAAGGTAGATTCCCTGCTCATGAAGAATTCATATTTTAGTTAATGATATAAAATCATATAAAACATTAAATAATAATAAAACATTTAAATTTATAAGAAGAGATAACCCAATGCAGAACATAATTGTTGAATTTTACAGTTTCTATAAATTTTAAAGGATGTAGAGATCAGTTTAGACTGAGTGAGCTCTATAGAACAGATGGGACTGGTTACACGGTCACAGAAGAGGTGCAAGGTAGGGACCAGGACCTGCCCTGTGGAGGAGGACCCAGGTGAGTCAGTAATTTTTTTGGAAAGAGATGATTAGGAACTCACCAGGAAAACTTCAAGCAGACAGGTTAGAGGAAAAAACTGAAATCAAGACCTTGACATATCCTATATTTAATCCTATACACCCCATCAGCTTTTTCCTTAGAATGTGTCCCCAAACACTTTCTCTCCAGCCATCTGGTCTCAGACAACATCATTTCTCATTGGGCTGTTGCAATAGAGCACATCTGGCCTCCTTTCTTTTATTCTTACTCCTACTCCCACTCACCAAGTCATAGTCTGTTAAGGAGCCTTAGTTTATTTTCAAAAAATGAATCAGATCACTCAACTGTCTACATGGTCCATTGCCTCAGAATGAATGAAAGCCCAAGTCCTCATCATGATCTACAGAACCCCACATGATCTGGTCTTCAGCTACCTTCTTACTGCATTTTCTCTCAGTCCCTGCCATATTTTCTTGTGGCCTTCCACACTTGCTTCCTTGCTTCTTGAACACCCTAAGCTCATTCCTTCTCAGGGCCTTAGCATGTGACATTCTCTCTGTTTGGGGCATCCTTCCCCAGTTAGCTGTGTGGCTCCCTTCCTCAGTGCTTCAGGTCATTTCCCCAGAAAGACAGTCCCTGCTCCCCCACCAAATATTCATGGTCACCGGGCTATGACTTTCTGTTCCCTCAACCTGCTTTGTTTTCCCATGTTGCCTATATGACTGATATAGTATATATTTATTTGTTTACCATTCATCTATTTCTAATAAAATATAACTCCATGAAGGAAGATATTCTTTTTCCTTTGATGTATCCAAGCACCTAGAACAGTGTATGATATATACTAGTTGCTCAATAAATATTAAATAAGCTGAGAGAAATACCAGTGACACAGAGGAACCAGAGGAGATAACAGCCATACTCTCAAAGGGTTGAGAAGGTGCAAATTCTAGACGGTAAGAATAGTGTCCTACTTTCATTCTCTCAGAAGGACACAGATGATAAGTACGCAAATATGATGATTTTAGAGGGATAGGTCTATGAAGAAAATCTTAAAAATTTCAAAGCAGTAGAAAATGATGGTAGTGAAGTGTGGGCCATTAGATGGAGTAGTTAGGGATATCTTCTCTGAGATTATAATTGAGCTGAAACCTGAGTGATAAAGTTCCAGCCAAGTGACCATTGAGGGGATGAGATTTCTTCATAGTAGGAAGAACAAGTCCTGGGACTACATTTTGCCTTTGTGTCTTTTTAGATTTATGAGTTCTCTTAACTATATCTCCTGAAGACTCTGTTGGGGGGCCATTATATATGTAACTTTTGAGTGAACCTAGACAAATACCCAACTGCAGAAAGGAAATGTTAATATTATTGATAATCCCATGGATTAGTCCAGTACACAATTTAAAATAAAGGACATAAAGATAGAAATAAAACATTTCACTTATTCTTTTTCTAAAAGTATATTTCATCAATTATGCTATTACAGTTGTCCCACTTTTTTCTTCCCTTTATCCCCCCTCTTCCCTGCACCTGCCCACCCTCCAGCATTCCCCGCCACCCTTAGTTCATGTCCTTGAATTGTACATAGAAGTTCTTTGGCTTCTCTATTTCCTAGACTATTCTTAACCTTCCCCTATTTTATGCCTACCAATTATGCTTCTTATTCCCTGTATCTTCCCCCCATTTCCCCCTTCTCCTCCCCATTAATAACCCTCCATGTGATCTCCATTTCTGTGATTCTGTTCCTGTTTTAGTTGTATGCTTAGTTTTTGTTTTTTAGGTGCAGTTGTTGATAGATATAAGTTCATTGTCATTTTATTGTTCATAATTTTTGATCTTCTATTTCTTAGATAAGTCCCTGTAACATTTCATTTAATAAGAGCTTGGTGATGATGAACTCCTTTAACTTGACCTTATCTGGGAAGCACTTTATCTGCCCTTCCATTCTAAATGATAGCTTTGCTGGATAGAGCAATCTTGGATGTAGGTCCTTGCCTTTCATGACTTGGAATAGTTCTTTTCAGACCTTTCTTGACTGTAAGGTTTCTTTTGAGAAATCAGCTGATAGTTTTATGGGAACTCCTTTGTAGGTAACTGTCTCCTTTTCTCTTGCTACCTTTAAGATTCTCTTCTTATCTTTAATCTTGAGTAACTTATTTATGATGTGTCTTGGAGTGTTCCTTCTTGGGTCCAATTTCTTTGGGACTCTCTGAGTTTCCTAGACTTCCTGGAAGTCTATTTCCTTTGCCAGATTGAGGAAGTTTTCCTTCATTATTTGTTCAAATAAGTTTTCAATTTCTTGCTCTTTTTCTTCTCCTTCTGGCAGCACTATGATTCAGATGTTGGAGCATTTAAAGTTGTCCCAGAGGTTCCAAAGCCTCTCCTCATTTTTTTTTTTTGAATTCTTGTTTCTTCAATCTGTTCCAGTTAGATGTTTATTTCTTCCTTTTGTTCCAAATTGTTGATTTGGACCCTGGTTTCCTTCCCTTCACTGTTGGCTCCTTGTATATTTTGCTTTATTTCACTTTGTATAGCCTTCATTTCTTCCTTCATTTTGTTCATCAAATTCATTCAATTCTGTGAGTATCTGATTACCAGTGTTTTGAACTCTGCATCATATAGGTTGTCTGTCTCCTTGTCGCTTAGCTCTTTCTCTGGAGTTTTGAGCTTTTCTTTCATTTGGGCCATATTTCTTTGTCTTGGTGCACCTGGTAAATTGTTAGGGGGTGGGGCCTTATGTATTGCCAGAACAGGGCAACCCACATTGCTGCATTGTGGCACTGTCTGTGGGGGAGGAATTAGAGAGTAAACAATGCCACTTGCTCATTCTGCTCTGGCCTCACTTTCCAACAAATTCTCATGTGAGACTGGGAGTTACTTCCATCTTTGTAACCCACAGTATTTATAGCTAGGGGTTTTGTGTCTTTAGTTTCCTGGTGAGCCAGCCCCTCCTCTCCAGTGCAGTCTGCTGCCTTGCTGTGGGTCCTCTCCACCACCCGGCTGCCCATCTCCCCGTCTCCGCCTTCCTACCAGTCTGAATGAATGTTTCTTTAACTCCTTGGTTGTCAGAGTTCCATGAAGATTGCTATTCTGGCATTTCTGGTTGTTTATTGTTTTTAAATTGGTTGTTATCCTTCTTTTGGTCATGCGAGGAAGCAAAGCATTTCTACCTATGCCTCTGTCTTAGCTGGAACTCTCCCTCACTTATTCTTTTAGCAACCACCAATTAACAAGACTTTAAGCACTCTTACCTCCTCCTAATTATGGGTTCCCCAGGCTCTCAGATGTGCTCAACAATAAAACCTACTGTTCGGCATGTCTTCTTTTCTCCACTTGTTCAAGTTGTAGTGGCATTGTAAAGTTTCTTTTTTTTTCAAATACATTGGCATAGTTTGTTATGTTTATCCTTAGGCATTTTATTTTTTGATATTGTAAATAGGCTTTTTTTCTCTTATATTTTAATGTGGTTCTGTAAATGTAGACTACTGATTTTTGTATGTTAATTCTACAACTAGCCATTTTGCAAATTCTCTCATGTAATCATTCTGGGACTTTCCTTTAAAATATTTGTCAGCACTTCAGTATAGATTACTAGAAGTATTAATAGAAGATCTCAATTTGTTCATTGGCAAACATTTATTGACCACTATATACCAGGGAAATGTCAAGGTCCTGGATATCAGGACCATCATTAGCCCGGGAGGTGTTTTGTGATGATTAGCTTCCTTAAGATATTTTTATTTATGTCTATTGGAAAATAGTTATAATATCCTGATTTTATTTAGAAAAGGTTTTATACTGCTTTGTTGGATAAGTTTGGTAGTCAACCTGCAAATCAATGATGTCTACAAATTGTTTCCCATCCCCTTGGATGTGGTGCCACTGTGCAGTGCATAACCTGCACATGCAAACACAGCAGCTGGGGAAACAGCAGTGAATTAGGTAGTCAAGGATTCTGTTCTCTCTGGGCTTACCTTCTGCCAAGGAGAGATATTTTTGCCAGCACAGTGAATGTGTAGGGCATAGAGTGTATTCCTAAAATCATCCTTATTTTTGTCTCCTTCAGTCTCTTTAAATCTGCTTAGTGGAAGTTGTCCTTCCCCTCTCTTCTGAATGAACATTCTCGCAGTCCTGTGACCTTTGTTGTTACTCTCAGGTAATACACTGTTCTAGTCATCGGGATCTTAATTTGGCTCACATCTTCCTCCCTTCCATAGTTGAAAGCCTACAGTCTGAGAGTGTGGTTGACTTCCTCTCTTTTTGATATTGATCTTCTCTTTCATTCGTTGTGAGTGAAGTTGTGAGACAGCTTCTTTTTTTTGCCTGTGGCCCATTTCTCACATATCCTTTTTGCTGACAAACTCTGGGAGTTTGGGCTGATCTTAACATGGTCACCTGTCCTTTGTTTCTGCCATCAGAGAGGACAGCAGCCCAGTCTCTAACCTATTAGGTTTCTAATATAAGAATCAGACAGTCTACTCTCCACGCAAAACCTGAGGGTCACATAGCAAACCCCAACAAGTCCAGCTGGAGCCTTGCGTCCTAGGCTTGGGATCCAGGAGCCAGGATTCCTCCACACACATATCTTTCCTGCATGGGGGCCCAGGAGAAGTTGTAATGACAACTTACCTCTCAACAGAGTAATCCTCCTCACAAAATCCTCTTTCTCCCTTCTTTCATCTCTTTTATATAGTTGTTATAAATTTATCATCTACTCTTGGTACTCCAAATGTGGTCTGTGGGCCAGCAGTATCACTATAACCTGCGGAATTATAGACATGTAGATCTTGTACTCACCCTAGACCTGCTGAATCAGGATTTGCATTTTAACAAGATTCCCAAGTGATTTATGTGCACATTCAAGTTTGAGGAGTGCTGATCTAATCTAAGTATTTTAGCTTCTTATTTTTAAGTTTCTGCTGATAATTTCCTCATACTTCATGTTGCATTTTATATCACATTTTGGTGCCTCAATGGAAATTTATACTTTAGAATCTTATTACACAGACAAGAAAAAAAATTTAAATCAGATTGGTATATCTTCTATGAAGAAAATGTAAAAGGGTAATTGTATTGGGTTAAATTATTGCCCCCTTCTTCCAATTCATATGTTGAAGTCTTTATTTCCACTATCTCAGGATGCAACCTTATTTGGAAATAGGGTCATTGCAGATGTAATTAGTAGGCTAAGATTAGCTCACACTGGAATAGGGTGGGCCCCTAATGCAATATGATGAACAATCAGAAAGCAAAACCAAGAAAACAGTCCCATTGACTACTGCAATGACAATAACAAAAAATAAGGTACTTAGGAATAAATTTAACCAAGTGGGCAAAAAACCTATATAGGGAAAGCTATAGGACAATGAAGGAAGAAATTGAATGGAAGCATATATATTGTTCATGGATAGAAAGAATTAACATCATTAAAATGTCCATACAACCCAAATCAATCTATAAATTTCACATTCCTGTCAAGATACCAATGAGATATTTCACAAATCTGGAACATATATTCCAAAAATTTATATAGATCCCAAAAGATACAAAATAGCCTCAGCAATCTTGGGAAAGAGCAAAATTGGAGGTATCACACTACCTGATATCAAACTATACTACAAGCCCATTGTAAACAAAGCAGCCTGGTACTGGCATAAGAACAGGCATACAGATATTTGAACCAGAAGAGAGAGCCTAGAAATTAACCCACACCTCAGTGGTCAGTCAATATTTGACAAAGGATGCAAGGAAATACAATGGGGTAAAGACAGTTTCTTCAATAAATGGTAGTCAGAAAATTGGACAAATATATGCAAAAAATGAAAGTAGACCACCAACTTACACCATGCACAAGAAAAAGCTCAAAATGGGTAAAAGACTAAACATACATTGCAAAACCATAAAAATCATAAAAGAAACATAGGCTGTAAAATCTCAGACATCTCTTGGAGAAATATTTTTGCCAATATGTCTCCTAGGTTAATGGAAGTGAAGGAAAACAAAATAAACAGAACTACAGCAAACTAAAAAGCTTATGTCTACACAGCAAAAGAAACCATTAACAGAATGAAAAGACAACCCACTGTATGGGAGAACATATTTGCCAATGATGTATCTGATAAGGAGTTAATATCCAAAATATATAAGGAACTTATACAGCTCAAGATCAGGAAGACAAACAATCCAATTAAAATATGAGCAGAGCACCTGGATAGACAGTTATCTAAAGAAGACATACAGATGGCCAATAGACATATGAAAAAATCCTCAATGTTACTAATCATCAGAGAAATGCAATTAAAACCACAATGAGATATCATCTCACACCTGCCAGAATGGTTATCATCAATAAATGAATAAAAAAAAAGTGCTGGGGAGAATGTGGAGAAAAGGTAACTCTAGTGCAGTATTGGTGGGAATGAAGACTGGTGAAGCCACTGTGGAAAACAGTATGGAGTTTTCTCAGAAAATTAAAAATAGAATTGCCTTTTGACCCAATGATGCCATTTCTGGGAATATATCTGAAGAAATCTGAAACACTAATTTGAAAGAATATATGTACTCCTATGTTCATTGTAGCATTGTTTACAATAGCCAATATTTGGAAGCGGCCAAAGTGCCTACCAGTAGATGAGTGGATAAAAAACTCTGGTATATGTACACAATAGAATATTACACAGCAGTAAAAAATAAGGAAATCTTACCTTTTGCAACAGCATGGATGGACTTGGAGATTATTATGCTAAGCAAAATAAGCCAGTCAGAGAAAGACAAGTACCATATGATCACACTTATATGTGGAATATAATGAACAAAATAAACTGATGAACAAACTAGAAACAGAGTCAAGGATACATGGAACAGACTGATAGCTGTTAGAGGGGAGGGGGTGTGCTGGATGAAAGAAGGTGAAGGAGTTAGCCATGGACACAGACATCAGTGTGGTGATGATCAGAGGGAAGGGGGAACTTGGGCTTGGAGGAGGAAGGCAAAGAGGGGGTGGAATGGAAACACCTGCAATAGTATCAACAATTAAAAAAAGGAAGAAAAAGAAAAAAACTAGGAATAGAAAGGAATTTTCTTAACAAGTTAAAGAACATCAAAGATTAAAGCTACCATTAGCATCCTAAAAAATATTAGCTTATACTGGAGTAGACTGGAAGAGGGTGGGCCTCTAATCTAATATAACTGGTGTCCGTATAAAAAGGGGAAGATTTGGACAAAGACATGCACAAAGGAGTACGTCATGTCAAGATGAAGGCAGAGATTTCTGTGATGCTTCTACAAGGCAAGGGATGCCAAAGATTGCCAACAAAATTTCATAAAGTAGGGAAAGGGCCTGGGACAGATTTTTTTCTCACAGCCTTGAGGAGGAACTGACTTTGATGACCCCTTGATCTCAGACTTCTGGCCTCTAAAACTATGAGACAATGTCCGTTGTTTAAACCACCCACTTGGTGATAGTTTGTAGAGCAGCCCTAGAGTGACTTATGTGTTAGAGCTGGGAGGGGGCGCACAGGAGAGTATCACAATTTAGGGAGGAAGGTCAAGAAACACCGAGGAGTTAAACCAAGTGCCACCCACAGAGCAGGAGAACTAAGAGTGGAACCTGCTTCTTCTACCCCACAATTGTATACAGTTCCTGCTAGGTCATCTGCAGCCTCCTCCCTGACCTTTGTAGGCAGTGAGTGCCTATTTGTTGATGTGACATCAAAACTGTGTCTTGCTTTGGAAAATGTAAAGTGAAGGGAAAAGGGCAATTTCTGGTAAATGGATGTAATTCTCAGCAGGCTGAGTTTTTACCCTGTTAGCACTAAGGAATTTTACTCATGTAGTGAGAATGAAAACATATTGAAGCAAATAACCCAAGTTTTCCATTGCAGTTCTAGAAGAGGAGGATTTGGCTTGTAGTTAATATTCTCTGCTTAATTGCTCTTTTCTGTTGTGCTGGAGATGAAAGTGCCCTGTGGTCCTACTCAAGCAGCTGTTTATTGATCTGTAGACAGGCTGGAGGAGTGACCATGTGGCGTATAGATGGCAGGCTGGGGAGACATGGGACATTTGTGGGACGCCTAGGAACATGGCAACAAAAGTGTGAGGCAGGTGAAGTTCCCTTTTCTGCAGGCACCTCATCCCTTAGAAAAATAAGTTTTTAATGATTGACATGCATATTCACATTGAATTCTCACAATACAACTTGACAGAAGTATTGTAACCTCTAGTTTCCCAAATAGGCCCTTGGAGCTCAGAGGTTAAGTCACTTAATTTATGGGACATGATACAGTTAGCATCAAGTTTGCTGAGGATGTGGACTCTTTGAGCAAGGCTGTCTGGATTCAGATTCCAGCTACATCCCTTATGAAGCTCTGGGACCTTGGGCAAATACTTACATTTTCTGTACCTCAGTTTTCTGGTTTGTAAAATATAAGTAATAATACTAATAGCTCATATGTCCTAGAGTTGTTGAGAGAATTAAATGGATCACTATATATAGTATTTGCAAATTCACCCAATATGTGAGGATTATGTAGGAGGAGCGTGTTTCACTCCAAAACGGTGGTCTTTCCACTGTGCACAAGCTACCCCTCTCAGTGTCCAGCTGCTCTCACAACACTTGACCATTCTTCAGACCTTTTTCTCCTTTCTTTCTCACCACAATTTACCTCCTCTGAACTTCAGTTCCTCAGGAACTATCAGGCATTTGGATTAGTTAACCTGATAAATTTCTGCAGACTGAGATGCTAATGAGTGCATCTGTCTTGATGGTGTGCTTTTTGTGCTGTGGCATTTGAGTTGTGCAGACTTGGGTATGTTGTCTTACAAAGTAGAGGTTGAACAGTCCCTGTGGAAGGACTGGGCCAGAGGATACACCAGCAGGAGAAAGGTTGGGTCTACTTCTATGCAGAGCAAGACTGACGTAGAAAGTGCAGCCATTGCCCTGGAAGACAGATCTGTGTGCCATCAGTCCTTTGCTCTCAGATCTTGCCATTTGTTAGAGACTTTTGCCTGCACACAGGCCAGGCAGATTGGGTGGAGGGGTTGGAAGTGATAGGGTGGGAGTGTCATTTGAAAAAAAGCTAGTCACTTTATGAACCTTTGTAGAAATTGATTTACTAGTTCCACAGTCTTTTGTTACTTTAACCATTAAAAATTTCCATTCATAGATTTACCTTTTTGGCGATGTTTTCTCAAGCCAAACTGATTATGTATTTTAAAATTTACTTATCTCAACCTATTTCTCAGGAGTAGATGCTTAAATTGTGGTTCAACAAGTAAGCAATTCCTTGTTCAAAAAGATTATTCCTGCCTAATCCTTACCAGGCTAGAGAAGGTTTTGAATGAAGACCCATCCTCACCTTCCAATGGTATGAATAGAGTATACTGGACAGAAAACATTGGCAGAAATCAGGAAAGAAATACACTGACCTGGTACCTGCTGCTAAAAACTGGACCAAGAGGGGGAGCGGGCCAAAGGGCCACAGTTCTTTTGAGGGAACAAGCGTGCAGGCACATGTGCATGCATGTGTTTTATTTCTGCTGACAGATGGGTCTTAGCTACCAAACTTGGAAGAAATGTAGACAGTAAATCAGTTTTCTCATTTCATGACAGTCTTTGTCGTGAAAGATGATTCTAAACGTAAACACAGTGGGTAAAATGCCACTTAGAGGGAATTTAATAAACATACTAATTTAGACCTCAGCAAGAGAGCACCTAAATATCAAACATAATGATATACCACAAATCAAATATTCAGGATATCTATTTTAATCTAAGAGGAAACAGAACTCTTTATTCTAATCTTTCTGTAAAGCCTTTGGCTTCCTAAAGTATGTGATCTTGTTAAATTAAAGGATTAAAGTGAATGCATCCTTACTTTGGTATGTACTTACAACTAAATAAATAACATGCTTGTTGTGACTGCAAACAAAATGAATTAAGTGAAACAAGACAGACAGCATGGACTTGCTGATGTCTTTGTTTTTGACAGCCCCTAATCCTGGAAACAGGAAGATATTGAGATGAATAAACATTCCTTGCCTATGTGAGCTCCCAAGTGGTTAAGTCGATGCCCAGATTCGTGCTAAGAAGTTCAGACACTGAAGCATCTGGAGACCTTGCATATGTATAAAGGAGATCTCTCCCTGCCACTGTCTTCTCTGTTTCCTGCTTATCCCAAAACCCACTAATGCTCTAGCGTTTGGGCCCTCAGAGTAAGGGCGGGTTGGTGGGGGGGAGCACTGAGGTGGAGAAGACAAATTCCTCATTAGACACTTTTGAAGAATTGCCCTCCTTGAACAGCTGTCCCAGTTTAGTCTCCATTGGCTGTCACTGAACCTTTAAAAAAAAAAGACCTGGTGCTTTCAATGAAACCTCATTCCCAACAACGTTTAACCCAGGGTTCACAGATGTGTCCCCTTTCTTCAGAGAATGCTGTCCTAAACCAAATGTGCTAGCAGTTAAACAGCCCATGAACACACCACAAATATTTGTTTATTGGGAATCAAAATGTGGAGTGGGCTACAAATCTGGGGGCTGGATTATTAAGACCAGATTGAAAAGGGCTGTGGTGGTGCCAGGGTAAATATTGCTAGTGGTACAATATTGAAAAGATTGGGAAGTCATCAACCGGCCCTTCAGAACTGAAACACATGATTTAACCACAAGCTGTACTTTATGAAATCTTAAACTGTAACACGAAGAGTGGCCTAATTTAATCCATGTGGGCTACATGTTTGATGTCAACAGACTTTTCTTTTTAAACCGGTCGGAGAATGCAACAGGGTCTTTAGTCTTTAATAAAATCCGGGCTATTTCCTGCAAAGTCACTTATCTTGAGGGATTAATTATTTTTACATTATGATGGGTATTCCATGGATTCCACAAGTTTCCCTATACTTCTTTTGTACATATTCTTTTTGAAAGGGACAATTAGCCATAAGTCCTAAAATGTTAGTCTCTCACAGGTATATATAATAGGGGTATGGAAGTAGATTCTATGGCAGACAGTGCTTCTCTCTCTCTGAGGGGTCAGAGACAGAAAAGAAGACAACAGTTGCTGTCATTAGTCATACGTGTGATACTTGCTTTACACAGAGACTGCATGTGTCTCCTACGCAACTCTTCTTAAAGCAGTTTGGGACATGGCTCGGGCTGGAGCTCTCCCATAGGTCCAAGACATGTTCTTTTCACTAGAGTATTATTTCCATATGACTCTAAATTGTTTTCTTTTTTCCTACCAGATGGACAGCTAGTAAAGCCTGTAATTCTTCATTTTTTAAAATATTATGCCCATTAACTAAAAATGCCAAATGATGAAAATTTCTGAGATGATAGTGTCAGTTCAGATTGGAATAGTTGAAAATGATACAGTATCTGCCCTCAAATAACCCTGAGGACTGCTAGCTTGATAAAAGCAAGGATAACATAACTAGGTTTTTTTTCCCCCAAATAAAAAGTAAACCAAGAAGGACTCAGGCCTATGTCCCATCCCTGTCTATGCTCAATTCTGTACAGAGTCCCTACTCAACATGATGGTCCGTAGACCATAGCATCAATAACATGATGATTTGTCAAAAATAACTCAAGGGCCCCTCCCCAGACCTACTAAATCAGGATGTACATTTTAATAAGAGCCCTAGGTGAGTCACAACACTTTGAAAAGCAATACTATAGAGGGATTGTGTGCATGGCTATAGGAGGCCTTAAGTAGTTGAACTAATCCTTTGAAAAGTACCTCAAAGGAAATCTTCCTTTGCTGGAGGTAACCCTGAAACATCAGAACTGATGAACTAGTATCAGATATATACAGGGTGGGACAAAGTAGGTTTGCCGTTGTGAGTCTACAAAACACAGAGGTTATTCACGCATTACTATTTATTAATTATTGTACTATTTTCCACAACTCTAAACCTACTTTTGCCCCACCCTGTAGGTGCTTGTGTGTACCCATATTTCTAACGAAGTAGTATAGGATGGTGTTAGATACCAAACACGAATAAGAAGAGCCACTTATTCATCCCTCTGTGAAAGCCTGAGGCTGAATACAGTGAGAAAGGAAGTAGGCTGGGGGCATTCTTATCTCAGTTTTAAGTAATTTTAAAGCTGAACTCTGCTGTTCAACTCTGAATTTGAAAATTCAAATGTTCTGCACAAAAAGGGTGCTCACAATTTCAAGTTTTTCCTCTGAAGGTAAATAGATAGGTAAGGAACTTTTTCTTGAGGCTAGGCTTTTAACACCTTAAAAATACTTTGGTTTGTAATATGTAAAAAGCACACATATTCTGCATAGTTATGAAATTTAATGTTCAATCCAAATTATAAAATATTATTATTTATACTAACTTTAACATTTGTCTTGTATGACAACAGGGAATATATTATCATTAGGTGCTTTTCTATTCTTTATTAAAAAAAATAAATTGGCAAGGTCAAAAACTCAAACTATGGAAGTATAAAATGAAAACAAAAACAAAAAACTTTCTCCCTACTTCTTTAGGCTCCTTTTCCAGTACTGGGAAAATAATTATGGTTAACAGTTTGTTTTTCAATATTCTTCCAGAGGTTATTTATTTTTTAATTTTTTTTCTCTCTTCCTTCTCTCTCTATATATCTATCTAATTATATATATAATGTATATACATACACACACACATATATATGACAGTGTATATATTTTTAATCTGAACCATTTGAGAGCAAGTTGCCTACATCATTACTCTTTATTCCTAAATCTATCAGTGTATATTTCTTAAGAATAGGCAATTCTCTTACATAGTCACCATATCGTTATCAATTTTAGTGGATTTAACATTGATACAATACTTTTATCTAATCTCACATCTATATGTTAATTTTATCAATTGACCCAATAATGTCTTCTTTAAGCATTTGTTTTCCTTCAGTATGGGATCAAGTATAGGATCAAGTACTACATTTAACTGTGTGTTGTTGTTTTTTTTAAGTTTCCTTCAATCTGGAATGTTGTCTTAGCCTTATTTGTCTTTCTAGACATCAACATTTTGGATAATACAGCTCCCTGCACCCCCTACTTTTGAATAGAAAATTTCTTTTTATGGGTTTGTCTGATGCATCCTCAGGATTAGATTTAGACTCTGTACTCCTGGCATTATATACTATATAAGTGACATTGTTTCCTTTTCAGGATATTACACTTGATGTGTAAACACTTAATATCCTCATATTAATTTTAATTACCCACCAAGGGTTACCAAATTTTACTATAGTATTTTTCATTTGCAATTAATAAGCAATCTGTGAGGAGACACTCTATGACCATGCAGTCTTGCTGCTCATCAAAATTTGCCCCTAAGTCCATTGACCATTCTTACTAGAGATAATTTTTAGTATGCATTACTCACTCCTGGCTAAGGTCCTGATATCTGGTCCTACCTGGCCTGAGAGTGTGCAATTGGCTGTCGCTAGATTTCCAGTGGGGTCCATAGTTGGCGGGCTTGTAAACAGGGGCTCAGGCAAGTATAGATTCTGACTGTTTCTGGGGTGGATTGGACCAGCTTCTTTACCTTGTTTAGTTGAGTGGTGCTATAACAAGGGCCTGCTTCAGGGTCCACAGTTGGGTCCTGAGTCAGTGGCTTGCTAACCACATTTATGGACACATGTGGGTCCTGTCAGGTCCCACAGGTCCCAGGTCAATGGGTAGGTACCTAGGTAGGCAGGACTGATCATTTAGCATAGCTGAAAGGGACTGAAACCCAGGCAGACCCAGCTCTGTTTCTGGTTCCACAGCCAAGATTGAGGTCTTTAGACCTAACTGTAGAGCCATGGATGGGCATGTCTTCCCACCAGGTCCCTGGGTGAGCTTAATTTTTCCCTTACCATGGGTGGAGGGGCTGGAGCTGAATATAGGTCCCTTTCTGGATTTCCTGAGGTATTGTTATGAGAATGTCTTACTAGGTCCTTTTGGCAACATGACTGCTTATGGACTGTTATTGAGAGGGGCTGCAAATAAATAGTATAGGGCCCTTTTAGGATAACCAAGGGGCATAGATAGAAGTGTTTCCCAGTGGGTCCCTGTGCCAACTAGGTTTGCTTGTGGACTGTGGCTGGGAGGTGCCTGGAGCCTAGTATTGGGTCCTTAATGGATCTCTTAAGATTGTAGATTCCTAGGATTGTTTCCCACTGATTTCCTTGACTCTTAGGCCTGTTGGCAGACTGTGTATGAGAGAGAACTGGAAGCAAGTATGGGGCTCTTTCAGGATTGCCAAGGATGCAGATGGGACTGTTTCCTGTCAGGTCCCTATGTCAGCAGGACTGCTTATGATCTGTAGCAGAGACAGGTTGAAGTCCGATTACAGGGCCCTTTCAGAATCCATATAGCCTGGCAGTCTTTGGTGAGCTTTCTTCCAGGGGCTCCTGGGTCAAAGCCAAGAGGGACTAGAACAAGTTCACAGGCCACTTCTGGTCCACAGCTTGGACCATGTCCTATGAGCCTATTATCCAACACATGGGTGGAAGGGACTTCTTGTGGGGCTCTTTGTATACTGTGCTTGACAGGACCATGACACATGGGACTGCAGCTTAATCTTCAGGGTTACAGAGATTTTTCTGGGTATTTAGCTGGGACCACGGTCAGCAAATGGCCTGCCTTCTCAAAAGGCTCTCCACAGTCTTGAACTGTAATGAGGCTTGACAATGTCCTATCAACACTCCCACAAAAGACACGTCTATTGGACCATGGATGTCAAATTGTTGTTCAGCAGAATGGGAGAGAGGGACACCTTGTTTGGCCATCTTGCTGATGTCCCTCCTGGTATTTCTTGCAGAGAGGATTGACTGATAAACTTCTACAGTTTGTATACACCTTTGAACATTTTTATTTCTCCTTCATTTTTGCTGGAGATTGAATTCATGACGGATAATTTCATTTTTCAGTATTTTAAAGATACTGCCTCATTACCTTCTAGCTTATAAAGTTTCTGAAGGACATCTGTTGTTTTTATGTCTTCCTTTGCATGTTTTGTACCCTTTTTCTATTGTCTTTAAGACCTTCTGCTTGTGTTTAGTGGTTAGTGATTTAAATATGATTTGCCCATGTGCATCTATTTTTTACCCTGTGGTTTTTGGATCTGTGGTTTGGTGTCTATCATTAATCTTAAAAAATTCTTGGTCATTATTTTTCAAATATTTCTCCTGTCCTGTCTCTCTTCTCTGGGATTCCAATTACATGTAAGTTATACTGTTTGATACTGCCCCACAGCTCTTGAATGTTCTGTCTTTTTTGCTTTCTTTTTGTCTCCTTGTATTTCAGTTTAGATAATTTAAAAAATCTATTTTCTAGTTCACTGATTCTTTATCTGCCTGTCCTGGCTCACTTATAAGCCCATTAAAGGCATTCTTTTTCTTTGTTAGTATGCTTTTAATTTTCAGCATTTCTATTTGATTCTTTCTTACCGTTTCTATCTCTGTGTTAATATTATCCATCTGATTTTTAGGTGTCATTCAGCTGCTCCATTAGACCCTTTGACACACTAATCACAGTTATTTTAAATTTTATGTTAGACATTTAACATCTTTGTCATATCTGACTCTGGTTATGATGATCACTTTGTCTTCTGAGAGTGTGTTTTTTCATGTCTCTTTATATGACTTTCTCTGTCTCTGAAACCTGAATATTTTGTGTAGGTTGTTAGAGATTGAGGTAAATTTTATCATTGAAAATGGGCATACGTTTCCTTCAGCCAAGCCCTTAGTACCTTAGCCCTTAGCCCTTAGTAGATTTATTAATCTAGTTAAGGGTTGGGCTAGCTTTGAGCCTTATTGTTGCTATGATTACCCCAAGTGTATGCCATGTGCTTTAAATTCTTCTAGGGATATTTTCTACTTTCAGGCTAGGAGGTTGTTTTGTTGTTGTTGTTTTCTTTGTTATTTTTTTCAGTGATTGCTCTATCCTCAGCATTAAATCTTCCCTTTCTGTTATACCTTAGATCTTTTTCTGGCATGTTACTTGTGACTCAGTGCTTATTAGCTATTAGCCTGAGTGTGGGGACTGGGGGTGGAGGTGGGTATTCTCCACTATTTTATTTAAGTCTCAGTCTTAGGCAGTCATTGTGTCCCTGAATCTTGGGGATGTGGCCTTATCAGGGATCCTGTCCTTCTCTAGCAATGTTCTGGACTTTGTATATACTGCTGCTACTCCTTCAGGGTCCAGGTTTATTTCCTGTTACCTTCCCTCAGCTGCAAGGGGACTTTACTAATGTGCTAATTGAGATGATGTTTCTTACCCCTTTCCCCAAAGAGTAAAGTCTGCTTTTATTTTTCTGTAGGTAAAAAGGGAGAGAAGGGCCTGGGCAAATGTCTTGCCCCTCTGTAGTAAATGATGTTCTCCTATTCCAAATTTACGACAGAAGAGAGATTTTTTAGGATTCTCCCAATCATTTCTGTGAGTGTCTGGAGTGAAGCTTGTCACGGTGGGGGGGAGCAAAAGTCCTTTATATTTGTTGCCACTTAAGTCTTCACCCTCTAACCAATGTACATTGGGCTCCAGAAATTTGCCTATCTCTCTAGACAAACTCTTCTCACTGGTATTTGACTTCTGGTTTAATCTAGTCAAGTTAGATTAAATTCTTACTGGCATTTGAACTACTAGGTAGCTTACTGCTCATAACTCATCTCTCCCTGTAGGTGCCTCTTTCTCTCTAAGTTCTGGGCCATTTAGTTGTCAAAAGTATACTGGTTGATTTGAGAAAAGTCACAAGTTTGCTCTCCTTAGATGTTTTTTAGTCAAAATTTTGGGAGTGATGCTCTTTCAACTTTCTGCATCTCCAAACAGAGATTAGATGTCTATTATTGTTACAAAAATTATGATAATGGATTTGTATTTTCAAAATGAAACAACATAGAACAGATTGTTCATATCGCAAAGGCAACTTTCCACTTTCAGCAGGAGCTGAGGTAGAGAATGAGAAAAGCAGATGGTGAGGAAAAGTACAGGCACATTCACCTAGGGTTACGAAGGTCGGATAGTGCGTTCTGAAGTACCAAAGGAAAAGTATGTTTAGCACTAATTCTTCCTTTGAGAACTGTTTGTGAAACTTCTCAGAAATTAGTGTTTTGCAACCATGTAGATGGATCCTGGAAAGGAGGCAGGATGTTTTCGCTGGCTTGCCAGTCTACGTCATTCATGATTTCAATATTTTTCTGTTATTTATTTGTTTGTTTGTTTATCTATTTATTTATAGTATGTGTCCTGACTGGGGACTGAGGATCAAATCTTCAACCTTTTGGTGTACAGGGTGGTACTCCAACCAAATGAGCCAGCCGGCCAGGTCTCTGCTTTATTTTTTGATCTCTAAATTATCATTAAACTCTAAAAAAATGTATTATGTATTTTCATTCATAAATAACTTATTTTTTCTTCAAAATCATACATGGATTCTCCAATAACGTAGTATTGTAATTAAACATAGTACATATGCATGTATATATTTAAACAAAAAGAATACTTCTCGAACAGAGTATGAACTATTCCTAACTAAGAACTGGTAGATTGATAGCTAGTGGAGAAATGACTAGCCTAAGAACCAGGAAACTAGAGCTTCCTTCTCTGTGTAACTTCAAGCAAGTTAATTAATATTTCTGGAGCTCAACTTTCCCAAATATCGAAGGAGGTGTGGGGTGAGGTTGTTAAAAGGTCTTTAACATTCTTCCTACACTAATGATTGCTGGAGTATAGATTGTGTTTCCTGATATCTGAAATCTTTCACAAGCATGCATGGATACCATAATAGGTTGTTATGCACAATTTATTATATGGCTTCAGGAGCCAGTTCCCCTTGCTCTCGCACATTGGGGGTTCCTACCTCATGATTCATGGGGTAGCACAGTAAGTATTTGCTGCTCTCAGGCTTATGTCCATGCTCTTGGTTAATGCAAGAAAGCTCCTCAGAAGGTTAGATTCTCACTTTGTTTGGAACCCAGGTGAGGCTGAATTTCTTACAATTTTGTGAAGAGCCTTCTTCTAGTGGTATTGAAAGTGCAGTGTAATTCACTGCCGTGAGGCTTTGCGACAAAGAGACTGTTGGAGGCATATGCTTACATGACATCATAGATTCTAGGTACCCAAATCAAACACATAGAATTTTCTAAAGAAAACTTATTTAAGCACTTTTAGAGGAAAATGAACTATCCATGTCCTGCAACTAACTAGATGATCTCAACTATAGAAACATGAGGACTGGGTTGTATTATCTGCAGACCCAAAGGAAAATATTACAAGCTACACAAATTAAATAGTTACAAGCTATTTGCTGAACTTGAGAGAAGTGAGTTCTTTGCAGGAAGAAGTAAGATGAGCAGGCATCACTGTGGAAAGGGAGAGAAGTAGTCAGTTCTTCCGTAGATGCTCAGAGTCAAGGGTACCTGTTGGACATCAGAAAGGAAGTGTCCTGATAGGAGGAGGCAAAGGGAAAACTGGAGTGTTTGATTCATGTGACCAATGCTCAGGTTTTAAAGCCTTTGTCCAATTTATATTGAAATATTGGATAAGTGGCAACATTGTAGCCAGACTTGCAAAATGTATTATATCATGTGTCTTATTTGGAGTGGGACTGCCAGAAACTGTGTTGAGAGGTTTGGGAGGCTCCACTGGGCTGAGTGTGAAGTGATGATCAATTACTAATGCCTGCCCTGAGCACAGGAATAGGCTCTGATTCCTGGGCCATTGAATATCTCCAAGGGGGTTGCATTTTATTATTGAAGGTAAGCTTGGTATGTTGCTTATAAACCAGCTAGGGATGAAAGATCTATTTTAAGAAATTTTAAATGGTCAGAGATCTGATTTTACCTGTACCCCTGAAATTTTTCAATGCTCAGGTTTGTTTTACTTCTCTGCTGCCTAATAGAAACTTTAAGTAACTCCTTTTCCACTATCACACAATTAAGAAACATACTTTCCCTTTTTATTCTTCTATAGACTTACAGGCCAGAAAGCTTTTCAAAATACCTATTTGACACAGCCTTCCCATTTTTTTTTTAGCTACTGTACTAACTTGGCTATGAATCCCTTATTCACCTGGGTAACTTAAAGCTTTGTATCTGCAGAGAAGAAGGTGATACCTAGACTGAGCAGAAAACAGCAGAGAACACAATAGAGTCTTTGCCTTGTTGTCTTGATTTTCAACAGCTAGAAAATAGTACCAGGATCACACCTGTTGTTTTGAAGATGAGAGGGAGAGTGTTGTTTTAACTGTTCAAACCACTTCCCTGAGTAATGTTCAGTGGTTAAGGACAACCTGAGGTTTTGAAACAATGATGTTGCCATCCCCCAAATATTTTTACTGCCATGGGAACCACCTACACAGTGCCTTAGAGCAATATTCCCAGGCATCTCCATCTATCTTTTCTCACTGAGGTTCTGTAGTTGTTCATTTACCTCACTCCCTGCTTATCACTACCAGTTTCACCCATTTTTGATTATTTGAAGGGCAGCATAGCATAAGGTAAAAAATTTAGAAACTATGTTTCTTAAATCTTTTAGAAGCAATATTATTGTGATAATACCAATGGCTCTTGATTTTAAAAGGTATTGAACTCAGTATTTATTGAATTAACACAATGAATCTATTATGCAGTAAAATATTGGCAGTGTGCTCATGCGCCCCAAATATCATTTTTGGGAAGTACTGTTTCCATGCATGTGTTAATGCCCCAACCAACTGAGCCATCCAGCCAAGGTGGCTGGTGGTACATATTAATCTTAAAATATTTTTTCCTCAGAACTATAAAGTTATTTCAGCATGTGTTATTTTGGAAGAAAAGTCTGATACCAATCTGGTTTTCATTCCTTTGTAGGTTGCCTTTTCTCTCTGGAAACTTTAAAGTTCTTCCCCTTATTCTTAATGTTTAGAAATGTCATGGTGGGTATCTTTTCTGTGCTGGCCACTGTTGTATGATTTGAGTTCTTAATTTATGGAAAAGCATGTTGATTGAATTCTTACTTCATTTTCTCAGTTATCACAACCCTTACCACTTGAACTTTAGAGTCTTGGACTATCAACTCTAATGTGTTTAGATTTTTCAGAAAGTGAACACTCCTGTGTATCTCCTCTATTCTCAATACTCTACTACACCAGTTTTAACCTTGGCACACATAAACTAATTACTAAAATTCTGTGGCATACCAAAAATATATTTTTTTGCCAATCTGACAAAAAGTAAGTATAATTTTGATTCATTCCCATGGGGCAGATATTGTTGTGTTGGCTGTTGTCATTTTTATTTGACAATCTAATGGAAAAGAGTCAGTGCCTCTGACTAGATAGACATTGCATGTTTCAAGAATTCTTGCAGCATGCTTGTTTGAAAATTGCTGCTGTGCTACAACACCAGTTTACTTCTGACACCAGATGTTTAGGGTTTCCACACACAAAGTACTACTGCCACAGCAGCTGGGCATCCTATAATTTAATTTAATTCTTACATTGTCTACTTGGAGGTAATATCATAACCCACAGATTAAGCCTTTAGTCCCACAAGATTCCTCTCTATCCTACCTCAGACGAAAAATCACAAGTCCAGGTTGTTACTTGTGCTTCTAACCCACCAATTGTACTGGCTATAAATCAGAGGTTCCCGTGACCCCCTCCTCAAGTTCAATTAATTTTCTAGAGCAGCTCAAAAAACTCAGAAAAACAGATTACTTACTAGATCATTCAGTTATTACAAAGGATATTAAGGGATACAGATGAATAGCTAGAAGAAGATACCTTGGGTAGGATCTGGAAGGATCCCAAGCATAGGGGGTTCTGTTTGTCTCCATGGAGCTTGGGGTGTACCACCCTCCCAGCATATAGGTGTGTTCTTGTTCACCAGCTGGAAGCTCTTGAAACTTTGCAGTTCTGAGATTTTTGTTTAGGTACCATTGACTTAATCGCTGGTTGTGGTGATTGATTTGAACTTTGGCTCCCCTCCCTGGAGACTGGGGGAAGAGGAAGTTGGTGGGGAACTGAAAGTTTCAGCTCTTCTTGGTTGGTTCTCCTGGCAACCTGCCTCCACCCTTGGGTTACCTAGGAGCTTTTCAAAAGTCACCTAATTAACAAAAACTTAGGTGTGGTTGAAATGGTTGACTTATTATCAATAACAAAAGATACCTTTATGGCTTCTCTAATCAATTGGGAAATTCCAAGGGTTTTGGGAGTTTCGTGTCTGAAACAGGGACGAAGACCAAATATATATATATATAAAATCTTATAAATCACAATATCACAAAGCACAATTTATGTTGTATTGTGGGATGGAGAGGGATGTGGCTATTGATTATTTCATTTAGAAACTTTTAATTAATGTTCTATTTTCATCTCTACATCTCCTTCTGAGCTCATTCATCTCTTCCGCACAACATGGTGTGTATGTATGTGAGTCCAGAGCCTCTTTGTGATTCTCTCAGGTCATAGACAGAATTCTCTGCTGAATTTTTCTTCATACATTGTCTAGTTTGTATCCTTTTCCCCTGTTCCTGAAACTGCTTTGATTATATCCCACAAACATGTCAAGAACTCATATTAGCTCTTGGCCCTTTTATTTTCTTTACCACTGAAGATTTAAACTTAATTATTTTACAACATTTTAAGTGAACTTTCAGAAAGGAGAGGAGACAAACATCTATTGTATAGCCAACTTTAACTAGAATGACAGAGTTTCCATGTAAATTTGCTTGATGATAAAATTTGGAGGTGCTGTACACTGTAGAGTGTTCTTCTTTTATGTAGTCATAGGTACATTAGCCTATTAGCAGGGAGGACAAGTCCTGTCAGCAATGAACATGTTTAACCATGACAACCCCAATGTTTCCCAAACTTCTTTTTATCATGGAGGGCTTTGTGTGGAGGATACTTATTAAAACCTTGCTAAATGCAACATTCCACATATTACAATTCAAGAAATAAAATTTCTTAACTAATCTTTTTAGTTAAACAACTAAATAGAGTAACAATAAGAAAAAATAATGTAAATAATTGGAAAAAAACAATTTTAGGACTAAAATGGATTATAGAAAACTTGCTACCCACTATTATTCTTCTTTTTAAAAGATGAGAAAATTAAGTTTTATAAAGTATAGGGACTTGCCCAATATAGTGACTGACTTTATGAGTCTTTTGTCTCTCTGAACAAGACCATGCTTTACTTGATAGCACTGATTCATAAATTGTAGGACACCATGATACAGAGCCTGTTAATACCCATTCATTGCAGTGTTAGATGTAATAATTCATCTCTCTGCATAAAGGTGGGATTATTTACTCAAACAATCTCACAGCCCTGGAGCTGCTGTACAGTGAGTTTACTTGGCAACAGGACAGGTAGAAAGAGATTCTACTTATGGCGTCCCTTCTAGCCCCAGGAGGGCCATGAAATAGCTGTTTAGGGTAGTTTTGGAGAAGAGTATTTCTACCTGTCATTATGAGTTGTGCTCTTCTTCCTCCCTCTTTACCCTCCCCTTCCTTTTCTTTTTCCTTCCCACTGTCTTCCTGTGTTCTTCCTTTTTCTCTCCTTTTCTTCCTACCCTCCTCCACTACTTTATCCTTCTGCTTTTCTCCTCTTCTTTTATTTAGGAAACTGATAGAAAAATTTCCCCACAGTCTTTTATAGAAACTTTAAAGCAATCAAGTAAGATTTTTTACAGAAATGAGGCACTGTTTGATGGGGGGGATTTGCAGGCATTATATGTAATCTTTTTCTTGGAAGAGACACAAAAATCTTGGCATACTTTGCTTAAGATCAATAGTCATTATCTATTAATTCCATGTGTTTCTCTTAAGAAGGAATATTATTTTTTGGATGTATTGTGGGTGTAAGGTTTTATATTAAAAGAGGTTTTCCTGAGGCTGTCCTTATTACATCAGGGTCATAAAACATGTTTGAATCCCAGTCAGGATGGTCGCCCAAGTTTCCTAAATCTCAGTCCAATTTCCTTTCTCTACCTTATATTGCTTTTTGTATTTCTTAAATTCCTAGTAAATTAAAACATATTTTGCCTGATTTATCCAAGCATTATAGACTCCTCTTAGTTTTAACTTAGGTTAAGTGTTAGGATGAGTTTATTTTTTTAAGCTTTATATTTTCCAACAATGTGGGGATGAAGAAATATTCTAATTGTTCATTTATTAGTTCCTACATTAAAAATTATTTGACAGAAAAAGCAGTCTTCTGGGTGGTTGTATTATAGCAATTAACAAAAATAATTTTCTACATTCAAAGGGTTTACATTCTGGGGAAGGGGCAATAGAGAGATACAATGAATAAACATACAAATTAAAATGTAGTATAGTGACGTGAATTTATAAGGTTTATGAAGAAAAATGTCAGGATAAAAGAATGGATAATAATGGATATGCTGGACAGTTACCATAAAGGTGGGCTTTGAACTTATTTTAGTGCCTGTGTGATTCTGCTGAATGTGACTAGTTTTTTTTTTCTTTTTAATAAGGTGGATAGAAAAGGTCATTTTAATGAAGTGAAATTTAAGCAGAGACTTGAATGAGGAGAGAGAATAAGTCATGCATATATCTGGAGGAAGAGGATGCCAGGCAATAGGAATTGCAAGTGCAAAAGCCTGGAAAGGGGGGCGTGCTTTCATCTTCTTGAGTAAAAGCAGAGAAACTGGTGTGAGCTACAATAGAAAGTACAAAAGGAGGAGTGGTAAGAGATGTGTCAGGGGCAAGGCTCATGTTGGGCTTTGAAGGCTAAAGTGAGATCTTCAGAGATTTGTTTCCCCTACCTTAAGAGGACATTTTAAGGTTTGAGGATAGCAATGACATGATCAGATTTACTTTTAAAAGTATGTCCAACTCCTGTGAAAAGACTAGAATGCAGGAGAATAGGAATGAAAACATTGAACCAATTAAGAGATAATTACAGTAATGTAACTGACAGATGATGGAGGCTTGGCTAGGTCATAAAGAAGTAATTCTATATTTGGGATGCATTTTAAAGGTAAGGCCAATAGCATTGCTAATATCTTGGTTTTTAAAATATTTTATTTATTTATTTTTAGAGAAAGGGGAAGGAGGAGAGAAAGAGAGGTAGGAAAACATTGATTGGTTGCCCCATTGGGGCATTGATATATGCCCCAACCGGGGACTGAATCTGCAACCCAGGCATGTACCCTGACTGGGAATTGAACCCACAGCCTTGTGCTTTATGGGCAGATGCCCAACCAAGTGAGCCATACCAATCAGGGCTCACTCCTGATATTTTGGATATGAGTTGTTAGAGAAAGATGGGAGTCAAGGGTAGCTGCAGAGTGTTTTATGTAAACTACCAGATGAATTTATTGAGAAGAATAAAACAAAGTCAGTTCTTAACATGTTAAATTTGAGATGAAAATCAGCCCCAAAAGTGGAATTTTTAAAAGGCATTTGGATACATTCTTCTGAAGTTCAGGCAAGGGGTCAGTGGTAGAGATACATATTTGGAAATATTCAGAGTTTTGAAGTAAAGTCATGAAAGTGAATGAGATCATCTAAGGAATGAATGTGGATAAGGGGAGAAGCTGTGCAATGACAGGGCTGTGGCATTCCAGCATTTTGAGGTGAAGTAGATGAAGAGGAGGTAGCAAAGAGATAAAGAGGGAATGGTCAGTGAAGCAGGAGGGAAACCAAGAAAGGAGTTATTCTCCATGAGTCAAGTGAACTCTGTAAGCTTCTCTATTATATCGTGGTGACCTTTGGCACCATTGATGTAGTCTTTCCTTTGCTGTAAATATCACCTTGAATTTAATTGTGTACTTTTTAAAAATATGTTTTATTAGTTATGCTATTATGCTTGTCCCATTTTTTTCTCCTTTGCTCCATTCCAACTAGTACCCTGTTCCCTCCAGCAATCCCCTACCCACTTAGTTCATGTCCATGGGTCATGAATATAAGTTCTTTGGCTTCTTCATTCGCTATACTATTCTTAACATCCCCCTGTCTATTTTGTACCTGCCAATTATGCTTTTTAATCCCTGCACCTTTTTCTTGATTCTCCCCCTCCCTGCTCCCAGCTGATAACCCTCCAAATGATCTTCGTATCTATGATTCTGTTCCTGGTTGTTGGCTTAGGTTTTTTTGTTTGTTTGTTTGTTTTTAGATTCAGTTGTGGATAGTTGTGAGTTTATTGTCATTTTACTGTTCATAGTTTTGATCTTCTTCTTTTTCTTACATAAGTCCCGTTAATGTTTCATGTAATAATGGCTTGGTGATGATGAACTCCTTTAGCTTTTTGCCTGCCAATCTGCGGCTGCTGCTTCTCCATGCCATACTGTGTCTCCTTGTCTCTCTGCCTGTCTCTGTGACTCTGCTCCTCCTACCCATCTGGATGAATATGGTTTCTTTAAATCCTTGGTCATCAGATTTCCATACAGCTTGATTTTCTGACAGTTCTGGTTGTTACTTGTTTTGAGATATAGTTGTAATTCTGTCTGTGGTTACATGAGGAGGCAAAATGTGTCTAACTATGCCTCTGTCATGACCAGAAGTTAATTGTTAATTTAATGGACCCCAATGAGCCATGTCTCCTGGTGGCTAAGACCTTGTATAGTCTCTTCCACATAAACTCTGAGGTTAGATAATCTGACGTTAGCAAGTATCATTCATGTAGAAACTTGATAAACACTTTTAGATTGAGGTTTATTCTTTTGGAGCCCTTGCTCTAGAATCCAGCTTCCATATGAAGATATTCCAGCCAAGGCACTAAACATGTGAGTGAAGCCATTCTGTATGATCCAGCTCTCACTACCATTTGACTGGAACTGCATGAAAGAGCCCTAAAAGACCTGCTGAAGCAACTCCCAGCTGAGCTCCAGTTACCCCACAAAATTTTCAGCAATTACAGTGATTGTTGTTTTAAGCCACCAACTTGTGGATTTTTGGAATGTAGCAACAGGTAAATGAAACAGCTTGTACAGATACAGTTGACTCTTGAACAACACAGGTTTGAACTGCATGGGTCCACTTGTATGAGGATTTTAAAAAATGAATACTATGAATGTATTTTCTCTTTCTTAGGATTTTCTTAATAACATTTTCTTTTCTCTAGCTTACCTTATTGTAAGAATATAGTATATAATACATACTGCATTCCCACCTGCCTCACTGGTCATTCCTTCTTTGTTAATCGACTGTTCATATTATTGGTAAGGCCATTAGTAGGTCAACAGTAGACTATTAGTAATTAAGTTTTGGGGGAGTCAGAAGTCATATGTAGATTTTCAACTACACAGGGAGTTGACACCCCTAAACCTCGTGTTGTTCAAGGGTCAGTTGATTTAGTGTTTGCAGCAACATTCATATATCTGAACATCATTATATGTGTTCTTGTTCTTACATTTCTTAAATTATGTCTAGAGAGATTGAATCATACATGTTTAACTGCCTTTATTTACTATCCACACTTCTGTCATTTATATAGATACATAAATCTGCACTAAGATATAAGTTTTACTGGGATTGGCTCTAGAAAGCAATGCTGGTTGTATGTTTTCTGTTGAATTGATAGGGTTAAAATAAAATATAGGCAGCTTGCCAACAACAACTTTTTAAAAGTCAAGGTGTCAGTTTTTTAAAAACCTATAATTGTCCCTTTTTATAGAAACAATATTATAACTTTGGAGTTTACTGTTTCAAATTTCTTTACTGTTGGTCACTCATTATCTTGACCATTTATTCATTCTTTCACTTAACACATTTTGAGGTTTCCTACTCTCTTAGTGCTCTGCTAGATTCTGGTGAAGTGGAGGAGAGCAAGAGAGAGATGGCTCCTACCCTTGTGGAATCTTAGAACAGTAAGACATCAACCAAGTAACTGACTACATGCTAACTAATTTGATAACAATGCTGATAGGTACCATGAAAGGGGAGCCCATAGTGCTGTTAGTTTGAATAGCGGGGACCTGACCTGCTGTGTGTGTCAAAGTGGCCCTTTCAAGATGTTGTAGCCGAAGAATAAGTGGGGCAAGAAACTCTCAAGAAGGTGAGGCTCTGGACACCTTTGGGGATATAAGACAATGAGAGCAGAGAAGCAGGGTGAGTTTAAACAGTACCATATAGTTGTCTAAGCTTTGATAGTCTTCCATATTCATCTAACAATGCAAATAAGATTAGAATTACTTTATAATTGCATATTATTTTCTTTGATGTGAATACTTTCCTTTCTTAGGCTGAGTTCTCAACCAACATTAAAATGGTTTTACACACACTGAAGTTTTCTGGAATAATATGTGAGAAATGGTCAGCAATGATTACTTCTGATTTGTGGGATTTGGGGTTGAGGAATGGAAAGGAGGATTTTAAAATATTTTTCATCAAGTGCTTTCTATACTTTGGGAATTTTGAAGTTCTTGTTTTGACTATGTGTTTTAAGAAAGAGAACAGTAGTGGTGATGCTGAGGAATATTTCAGGAAATAAAATCCAAGGAGGACTGGTGGGAGTGGCAGGAGGAAGAACACACCAGAGATAACTGGTGTGCTCCTGATGTGCACAGCTGGATCAATGATGGCGTCAGTTACCCTGATGGAGAAGGCTGGACAAGGCAGGGAGGTCAGAGACAGTTGAGTTTAGCATCTCTCCTGTTGGCATTCCTGGTCTTGGTCATGAGTAGGATAAGCTACTCGCAAGCTCCTGTCCTTTGTCATCTAAGGGGCTTTCATTCAATGAGGGAACATTCTAAGTAAACGAAATGAATCCAGGAATAAGTGAGGGACTGGTGTAGAATAAGAAAGTTGCCAGCCTGAAACTTTCAAATAAGAATGTTGTGTCATGGTGCAGGCATTTTTAAAGTTGATGTTTCAGTGCAGACATGCATATTTTCCTCAAAGTTTTATTGCATGTGTACATAGTTGTAGCTACATTGGGGATTTATAATGTAACTTTAACTAGCTTTTAAGTTTCTTGTAGCAAAAACCTTGTTTCAAACATCCATATATAGTGGCATCTTGTACCAAAATAGTTACCCCAGAAAAACTCACTTAAAGATTAGGTCGAACAAATGAAAATTCTGTGAAGACATATCACCTGAGGTGATATTGAGAAGGGAGTAGACTTCTTTATGAAGATTTGGGAGGAATGCAGGATGATTCTTTACAGTACATGGTCTTAAAAGGACCTCAATAATTCTGCATCTATTAAGTTAAGAAGTGCCTAGAATTTAGGTGGAATCTAACTCAGAGAATCTGGGTTCATCGCCTATAGCCTTAAGTGCTGCATTATAATGCACAAAGTGATAGAAAAATCTAACAATATTTTATTATGTTTGACATATGTTTCTGTGAAAGATAGAGATATATTTGCTCTAGGCTGTACAGAACAATAGAACAAATTCTCAGAGTATATCCTCCAGTCCAGACTGACATAAATCCATGTACAGAGGATTTTTGAGACTAAGAAGGGGAACTCTTCTTACTGTATTAAACACTGACATGGCTCGTGTAGATCTCAGCCAAAGTTATACTTTGAAGAGGGGTAGAGCTGTTAAATTTCATCTTGACTTATTTTGAATTGGCTCTGCAGTGGTGACTTGGTCTTGGCCATGAACAATAGAGGTTTCTGACTCTATCTGAGCATTTGTTCACACTATCCCAGCATTGGTCATATTGATACAGAATTTGAATGATATGGGGAAAGACTCCTTTCTTTTCTTTATAGCTCTAGAGGGTTTCTATTGCACACTCTGTGGAGGCTGCAAAGGAAATACAGCTTTCAGAGAAGAGGAACTTCAAATGCAACGAGAATAGAGAAATGGAAAAGAGTCAGTATTAATCAGACATATCTGAAAAGGGTGCCTATAGGTCAACGAAGCATAATACCAATGTCTAGATAATAGAAGATGAAATAAGACAGTAGCATTCAAGTTTTTAAATTTACAATTTAAAATAAAAGCAGTTTTTAACATTATAAAAGTTATACATGTTCAAGGTGAAAAGATTCAACTATTAGAGGAATGTAGGTAAAAATAAAAAACATTCTGACTCTAGGTTTGTAGCCTAGGTAACAGTCTAGGACTTTCATGTGTTGTTGTGTTTAAATTATATAGTAATTCTTTACCTGAGAGTCTAGCAGGAATATTCAACAATGAAACTGATAAAAGGCTTAATTTATAAAAATTCTGTCATTTGAATGATGGAAGAATGTTAGGCTTATGTTTGTTAATATTACTTAGTAATAGAGTAATCTACTGGACCTGAATGATCCATCAGTGATGCCAGAGACCTCGAGCGATGAGATGCAGGTCATGTGGTGTGCATCACAGGACAGACGGTTACAGCAACTGTAGCAACCTCACTTATAATGCATGAGCTGCCACGCTTTTCAGTCATTTGTATGTGTTGGTAGGTGAATCAAATTGCAATTCAGTCAATATCTATAGCAGGGTTGCAATCCCTCTTCTGACATTCTTCAGTAAGTTTTGTACTATAATTAAGAAAGTAATACAATATACATACCATATATTTTGTAACATCCACAGAGAAGGTGGGGTAATATTATATAATCATATACATTAATACTTCTACAATGCTATATAGGAACAAATCAGATTCTGCTGCCAACTAAATTATTTAAAAAATACCAAATTTTCAGAAATGTTCATATTTTAGAATTGTGCCAAATAAATTATGAAAAAAACTTTAAATTTTCAGAAACTTCCATATTTCAGAAAGTGTACTGGTGAGATATCCCACTGCTTAATCCTGATACTAATGAAAAAAATGGATGCATCCAAGAGATGTTGGCATTAGATTGAACCTTTTTCTCAAACACCGCATGCTCTTTAGGTGTGAGGAAATGTGAACTCCGGAATTATCCTTACTTAGCACAGATCACATGCCAGTCTTTCAGGTGAATTACTGTGTGGATATACAGAACGGAGGACGAATGCAGTGGGTGCCTTCAGAAGTTTGCAGTGAATAAGCCTCCTGGTACAGAGTTTGGAGTAGCACAGAGGAGGGTCTGCTTTTAAGCAACAGAATCTAGTTGTGATGGAGTAGCTTGAACTCTTATTTGGAAATTAAAGGAGTTCCTTCTGTGAAGATTTTTGGCTAAGAACACTGAAGCTCTCCATAGAGAATTTTGTTAACTCGTGCTTTTGCGGTTCAGACCAAGTGTGGCACATGTTTAAATGGAACGTCTCCTGTAAAACCAAAGCTTGCTGTTACATTTCAAGTAGCTCTTTAGATACCTGGTCTCTATTGTGTGATTTGAACATAGTTTGTCTTTTATTTCTGTCCAGTTTCCATGACTCAAAACCCTTATGTTAGACTAGAATATGGTAATAGAGGTAATTATGCCATTGAGTATGCGGCCCAGCTCCCCGATTAAGGTTTTGCACCTGGATATCATTATTCTTTCCCGTATCAATTTATTATTTAAGGACTTATTATTTGAAAGCCCTTATAGTGCATAAGCAATTAGAGTAGCTGAGAGTCTGTCTGTATTAAATGTATTTATTTTGCTTTCCCAGCTTTTTATGCCAGAATAATTAAATTCCCTTCTAATGTGTCAATAGCAGACTATTTTAAAATTGACAGCTCTCTTTTCTCTCTTCAGTAAGAAAAACAACCACAGAGACCAACAGATAAATAATAAACTTAAAAAATAGAAAACCAAACACATACTAGATGAGAAGATGTCCCCCACAATCAGCAACAATTACTGAATCTATCTGATTTTTTTTAAACAGAATTTATAAATGCTACTGTTTCATTGACTATGTAAGAAACAACTTTCTCCTTGGAAATGAATATTCCATGTTGCAAATTTGTCCAAGATAGTGTGTGAGTAGCAAGATATTATGCTAAGCATTGAGAATAAAGTGACCTGGTCCACAGAACACATTTGGGAGTGACCTCACAGGAGTATTCATTTGCATATGCTTTGGATGCAATGAATACTTTGCAAATTTTGAGTTTTACCATGTACTGTTGTAGCAGAAGAGCTGGTCTCTTTTCTAAAGAGTATATTTGCATATGATAGCTTAACAGCTTTTCCCTTTTGTTCCTCGAATATTAAGTCAGTTCCAGGAGAAAATAAATTAAAGGTGGCTCCTTACAGTTTGAAAAAAGTATAATTTGAAGATAAGAGCAAAGTCTGAAAAGCAGCTTTTACTTTCAAAAGCTCAGGCTAAGAAATACTGTTTTTCTCTATCTGCCAGCTGAGCTGTCTCTGATTCTTGGTGTTGACTGTCTTACCAGAAGCCCTGTGAAATTGAAATAACTCATCAAAATCTTCCCCATCTATTGTTTGTCTGCTTGGTAAAATGCAGCCTTCACTCCTTTTGTTCAAGGTTTGGACCCTTTGTTTAAAATTCAAATATTCTTGGTAGGTGAATGAGGGAGCTCAGAGATGAGTGCTCTCTGAACAACAGTGATTATCTATCTCAGAGGCTCCTGGTAAAAATAAGTTCTGGCCTTAAAAAAGGATTAGGAAACTGTAAAGGGTACACCTTTGGAGGGCCACACCATGCACTAGCATATTAAAAGATCCTTACTCCATGGGGTGGAAATCTTTCAAATTTTTTCCAGCTGTTTTAAACATTTAACCTTGGTATTTTTTTTTCCTTCATGTAATACCTGTTAGAGTACTTGGAACTAGTAATGCCTGTAATACATTTTGGGATGTTATGCAATTTTCTGGGTAGTATCTTGGAATTGTTCTCTGATTGCTCAAGGATATTCATTTTACCTATTCAAGGGGATAGTATCCTTGGGATCCTTCCTAGTTCTGGTTCCCAATAGACTGTGGCCAGCCAGGGATCATAGATTCTCTGTTTCTCTGCAAAGGGGTAAGTAAATATTGGAGGTACTGGTTTGCTTCTGGAAGGGTCTGAGGTCAGTAATCAAGAAGCTGATTGACATTTTTAGTTTTGCTTACACTTTTTGACAAATGTTACATAGAAAAACCTTTGCTAAGCTTTTGTCAGATTACATATTCTATTGTCAGAATGTATTCCAATATATTCCATTGGAGCACGAACACTGGTGACATTGTTCTTTATCAAACTGTGCCTCCTTAAATATTTTGAGGGACAGAATGAGGTTTAGAAATCTTATGCAGAAATAAGAGGACTGCATTTTTAAAAATCTGTATTAGGCTTCCTTATAGATATAGGTATCTGTGGTTATTCTTTTGCTAAAGATGACTCAGTTGTTTATTCCTCTGATTTTTTTTCTTTTATATCTAGAAAAGAAGCTAAATAACTCTGGAGCCATTTTCCGATTAATTAAAATAGAGGAACCCAGTGAGATTCATCTATATTTTGTGCTTTGTTTGCAAATCTACTTAAAAATAATAATCATGTCTTTCCCTAGTTGTTGCTAAATAGGCCTGCAGTGGGTGCAGAGTCCTTCTACAATAGCAGATTGAACAATACTGCAATTTTGAATGACATTAAGGAATTGAGGACTCAAACTGGCAACATAACAAAGTATGTTATCTCTGAGGAATTTTGTGCTATTGATTCTAACTAAAAATAAAAATAGTGTAGTCTGGGATACAGGAGAACAGTTTAAAAGCCATTGGGGTAGTAGAGATGGTGGTGTAGGTTTATTCATGATAGGTAATAATAGAACATAATACTATGAAAACACCTGTGATCCTTTCTTAACTATTTTAGTTGAAAACTGTCCTTGACAAGGCTGTTATTATCTGAACAAATTATTTATTGTGCTAATGAAATATAAAATACTTCAGTCATACTCTTGAGAAGTTTATTCCAAAAAATTACACATAGACAGTTCTTTCTGTCCGACACTTGGGAATTAACTTCTACACTTAACTGGTAAAATACAATTAAGTCATATAGGTCAAAGGACACAGAGCATCAAATGAGTTGAATATGTAAACAGTGATATCTTCTTCTGCCCATCAATTCCAAATGAATGCAAATAAGCATTTCAAGAAAAATAATGTAGATCACATGAGTAATGTTTCCTTTAGATGTAAAATATGCTTATAGGATGCCAGGCATCTATGAAAATTTAAAATGTGATAATGTATCTGGACTTTTAAAATTATTAACCCCATAAGGCAGACATGGAATTTGACCTTGCTCACTATTTTTCCCCTTTTTTAAAAATTGTTGTGAAATGTGCTCACTATTTTATTCCCAGAGATGCAGTTCTGTTGCTGGTTGTTAGTATTCAGTAAATGTTTATGGGACGGATAGGTCAATGGATGCATAGATGAGGGGAATATTTGAATATCTCTGGTTTTAATTCTGATATTTGGCATTGTATAGACAAAACAAGAGTGTGTTTTCTAACCTAAGAAACAACCCTCCTAACTACTGAAGTCTCTTTAATTTTCAAAAGAAGCAAACAAGCACCCTAAAAATAGGGTTCCAAATAAAAGACAAGAAGTAAGGGACATACTTCTACAGAAAAGTGTTTATTGTTGATCTGCAATTCAGATTTAACTAGGCATTTTGTGTTTCTGTTTGCTAATACTGGCAATCCTCCAAAGAAAGATGCTGCTGGTGTCCAAAGATAGTTTCTGTAGAAAACTCTGTTGGGGCCTAACCGTATCCCCTTGCAGCACTCTGCACACATTCCCCAGCATTTCCAGGGTTTGATACTAACAGATAGCACCTTCAACTTAGCCCTGGAGATGACTTTTGGGCACTGGAGTCTCTTTGATCATCAGGTGAATTCTTCCCCCAGGATCAGGGTGAGAGTCGGTCTTCATCAGAAAGGAAACTTCAGCCTTGCTTGGTTTCTTCCTCTCCCTGCCCTGTTTCTCCCACTCCCTTACTCCCTTCTGCTCAGCACACTTGCTTGATGAATCAACTGCAACCTCAGGATCTGCTTCTAGGAGACCTGATCCAAAACAATCTCTGAGACTATTTACCTCTATGTAGCAAGAAGGTCTGCCACCAAAAAACAGGCAACCTAGATGTTTAAGAGTTTTCTTAGTTGAAATATGTCTTTCATTTTTTAATAAACTTTAAATAATAAGCAAGTACTCTATTTATAGCATGGGGTCCGAAGGAATAGCAGCAGAATTTCCCTCCTGAATAGGCTGTGATTCAAACACAATGGCCTGCAGAAACTCTGTCATGGCAGACTCAGAACTACAGCAAAACATGGTATTGGGTTAATGTAACAGACTGTGGTCTGCGCTCTCCTGAAGATGAGAAATGCACCTGGATAGATAACTTCATTCTGATATGATATTTCTACAAATACCCACTTTAGTAGTAATTTTCTTTTTTAATCTGGGAGGATTTGTAAATTGTGGTTTGGTCATCTTGTTCCCAGGTTGAACCTGAATTACCATCTAATTTATAGCCTAGGGAATTTTGGGTGGGTATATTGTGGTGAAGAGCTGTGTTCATGATCAGTTTCTGCATAGCAAATTGCTTTCAAATTTAGCAGCTTAAGACAACAAGTATTTATTATTTCACACGTTTTTTGATGGACAGTAACCTGGGAGTTGATATACCTGGCGATTCTAGCTCAGGGTCTTCCATGAGGTTGCAGTTAAGCTGTCAGCCAGGGCTATAGTCTCTAAAGACTTGATTGGAGCTGAAGGATTCACTTCCAAGCTCACTCACATGGCTGTTGGCAGGAAGCTTCAGTTCTTTACCATGTGGGCCTCTCATAGGGATGCCCACCATGTGACTTCCCCCAGAGTGAGTAATATAAAAAGAGAGAGTGAGACAGAGAGCACTTATTCACAGGCACCCCAGATGAGAGCTGCAGTCTTTTATAACCTAATGTCAGAAGTGATATACCATTACTTCCAGCATGGTGTATTCATTAGAAATGAGTCACTAAGTTAGCTTCTACTCAAGGGGAGGAGAATTAAAGTCTACTTCTTGAAGGGAGGAATATCAGACAATGTGTGGATGTACTTTAAAATTACCTCATGAGCTCTTCCCCAAAGTAATATTACTTGAATTGATTATTTTCATACAACAGATATTTAAAGATACATATGAGGTACCAGACTAAGAACCTGAGATAAAAATATGAATAAGATTAAAGCCCTACCAGTAAGATAGTCATGGCCCACTGGAAGGTTCAACCATGGAATACCACATCACCTACACGTGAGCATCACCCTTGCCACCCAGAATCGCCTAGAGAGTGCTGTAAATATATTGATATCTCGCTCCATACAGACCACTGAAACAAAATCTTTGCGGATGGGATTCAAGCATCAGGATTTAAATTTTTTTTCCCAGGGTATTATAATATGGAGGCAGGTTGCAAATTCTATTTAAAATTGGTTCAGGCACTAATTACAGTGTGACTTACAGTTCCTCCAGAAGCCAACCATATGACAAGGATTTTAGAACAGGTAATTCATTGGCAAGGGACCCCAGAAAGCACTGACAATGTAAGTGACACAGGCAAGGAAGCCAGTACCTTGTATTAGCAAACAGGTTACCACTATGGTAGGGAACTTTGGAAAGAGATCAATCACTGCAGTCTTTTCCTTACTGTTTGCTCCATTCTTAGTTTTAGGTGTTTTCTTTGTACTGTGTCTCAGAGAGGTCCTCTTTTCATGTTCTTGCCTCTTTTCCAGTAAGACACCAGGATTACTCCTTGTTTAACACTTGTTAGCCTGGTTTGGGTGAAGGAATGAGGGGGGCATTATCTTGTTGTGATTAAACCCCAGTCCTAGGCAGGTACTGTGTCTCTGAGTCTCAGAATTGTGGCTTTCTTAAGGTTCTTGCCTCATTCCTAACTGTAGATCTGGGCCCACTGTGTATCACTGTCCCTATGGGTAAAGAGTTTTGTTTGTTTGTTTGCTGGCTAGTTTTCTTCACCTAATGGAAATGGGTTTTCGCCAGGTTCCTAAGGGGAACAGTGCTTATTGCTCTTCCCATAGCAATTGGAGGCTTTGGTGCTTTGCGCAGACTGGGAAAGAGTCTGGGTGACTGCTGGTCCCCTCCTCTACCCTGCTCCATGAGAAATTTGTTCTCCAGATTCTCTCCAATCTTCTAGTGAGGTCTGTGGCAAAGAGTCTACAAGTGGATGCAAAATTCCCTTATAACTGGACACTCTAAGGTGTCTATATTCTCTCAAAGCCCATACCTGGTCTTTACCAATATGTTAAAAGTTGTTTTGAATTCTTCCTGATATCTGGCTGCATCTCTTAGGTAAGTAAGTATTGGTATACTCTTTCTTTAAATTTCTAGTTTGTTGCCCTGAATTCTCAGCTCTCTGATGACTTCAAGAAAAGTTATGAATTTTCAGATTGCCCACTATTTTTGTTTTGTTTTAGTAATAGTGGAAGCATTTTTTTTCCAGCTTTCTACATCCCAAGCATAAGTGGAAGTCCCATATGTCTCCCAGAGTAACTTTTTACCTTGTTAATAAGAGGTAGAACCAGGATGTAAATCAGACCGTTGATTCCATACCCCATCTTTTCAACCACTGAGCAAATGAGTTGCTTCATCTTGGTAACGTTGAAGCTTCACAGGCACTTTGCTGCTGACCAGTGATGCTTTTAATCTGTGCTGTCTAGTACAGTACACACTGGTCAGACATGACTATTTAAATTTAAGTTAATTAAAATGAAATAAAAAAAAATTATTTCCTCAACCTCACAGCCATATTTCAAATGCTAATTAGCCACGTGTTCTAGTGGTGACCATCTTGGACGGCACAGAGTAGAACATCTCCACCACTTCAGAAAGTTCTGTGGAGCAGCTCTGCTGTAGGTCTTAATGACAACATGACAGTCCCTTGGAATGAGAGAGGAAAACCCCACTCGTCTCCCTCTGAGCTATGCTTGTGAAACGGAATATAATGAAATGGTTTTTCATTTGATCAACGTTAACTGTCTTTCTCTCTGGCCACCCATATGCCATCAGGGTGTGGTCACAACAGAATGGATTTCCAGGAATGCCGAATCACTGCCCTTTAATTCACTGACTTCTTGTAACATTAGCTGCACTGTGATGTTTCTGCCCCTAACACGGATTCTCCCTCAGGGGCCCCATCACACTTGACTGAAATTTGGCTCTCTTCAGGTTTCCTGTAGTCAGTCAGACAAATGGATAGACACATCTGTGTTTCATATATACACATGGAACACATCTGTGTTAGTCTGCATAGCAACTGTATTCTGAAGTCAAGTAATTTTCCCAGCACCCTCCTTAGCTCACATGCAAATCAGTGGACCCAGACAGACCATGGGGAGGCCTGCCACCTAACCCCACTTAAGTACCTGGACTTACTGTCATTAGATACCACATAAAATGTGCCACAAAGTCAGTTCATTCAAGATTTCATTTAGGGATCCTAAAACACATACACCTTTAATTTTGTCTCTGAAGGTTGGAAAACAAAACAAAACTTGGAGTTTCCATTGAATATGCTTGTCACTAACTGTTACTAGGTTCTATTTATCTAAAACCTTGCTTGTGTTCATCTCTCTTTTTTTATCACATGCTCATCTACTTTAGAGATTTTCCCCCAAAGTCTTCATACTTTACGTGCAAAATAATAATAATAGCAAGCATGTAGATAGCACATAGTCCATTTGCTTCTCCCCACAGCCCTATGAAAGAGATACAATTAATATCATCTCTGTTCATAGATTGGGACACTGAAGCACAGAGGTTACGGTTCTCAATGCTAACATGGTAGAGCAGAGATTGGAAGACTGTCTGGTTCCAGAGGCCAGGCATTTGACCTAAATGTTAATTATCTAACATTACTAATTACCTGCCTTCCCAATTTTTACATGTCCCAATTTTTCTTGAAGACTAATTGCTCTGAGCATCTTCCCTACTGAAGGGAACTATTGGCCATGCTTTCCAATACAGATATTCCTGGTCTGTTTGTCACTTTCGCTCTGAACACTTAGCTCTTACACATCACCCAAACAACCCATCTCCTAAGTCCACCCTCTGACTCTCTCTCCTTTCTGACTTGGCTCTGACCCAGCCATTTTTTTTTAAAGCTGGGTTTTTGTTTGTTTGTTTAAAGAGATCAGTTCTCTGTATCTTCAACACTCATTTTCTTAATACCTTAAAGCCTCAAACTAAGAAGAATTTAATGGAATATATACTGTAGTGTTTTTTTTCAAAGTAAGGAAGGTCTTTTTTTTATTCCATGTGTGTAAAGAGGTAAAAATGTAACCATGTAATTAAAGTCACATTAGATTTTATATATTTCCTAGGAAATTTAAATGCCATGCTTGAAGAAAAATTGTTAAACCACACAACACATTCAGTTCTTCCAATTCTGATACCAATGAACTAATTCATTTTTTTGTTATGAACCATTATCTTTCTTTCTCTTATATCACTTCCATTTCTTATACATCACGTACTTTGGTTGAATCAGCCTTTAGGGTTTATTTCTAATGAAAATGTTTAGGTGCCATATTATTCATATTAACAGTACAACATGTAATAATAATGTGATGGAATGAAGAAAATGGCACAAGTAAGCTGTATTCATATGTTACATTTTAAATGAATAAATGCTAAGAGAATTAAGGTGCTAAGCATGCTCAGTTTTTATTTATCAAGTGTGTGCACTTTGGTGACATTGCTTTCTGATACATATTAAGGCTAGATTAGTCACTGTGCTGTGTCATTTATCTAAACACGATTCGTGACCTTAAACTTCCCATTTGTTCTCATCCAAGCTAACCTTACGAGCCAAATTTAATATGTTTTTTTCCTAGTACTAGTGCTTACAGAAACCCATATTCCCTGACATTTAGGAAAAAGTGTTGCCCACAAAACCCATTAACATCTAAAGAGATTAAATTAAAATACATTTAAAGGCCTTACACGTTCCCCCAACATTTATACTATAAGATTTCAGTGTAAGGCAAACTTTTCCCAAATTTCTGATAAGTTTTTTAATTGTATAGGAGTTAAATTCATGTAAATTCAGTTTTTCTCCCCCTCTTCCTCTTCTTTTTCATAGATGCAGAAATAACAACCTAACTGGGAAATTTAACTAATTGTTTAGATAGACATTCTGATATAAAAACGCTCTTATTTAGCTAAACACTGTTGCAAAAATAACTTCTTTTGTCTTCTTTTCTCTTCCCTTCCCTTGATTTTTACTGGGAGGAAGTGGGACATTGAACTAAGAGCCATAAGCTTAATATTGTAACTATTAATGTTCTTATTTGTTTTTTATTCTTAAAGCGTCATATATTTACTTATGCCAAATGCTTCCTTTATATTTGCTTAGGCTATTAAAATACCTAAAGAAATATAAACCACCAAAACATCATATCATGTTAATTATTTCTATTATCATTATTAATATGACAGTGGGCCTAAGAGCATATTTGAAAAATATAATAATCACATCAACTAAAACAAGCAAGAGGTTGAAAAAGAAATTTAGCTTAGATTAGGTAGAGACATCATTTAGGTGGAATTTATAAGGTGATAACTGTATCCTAGAATCAGAATGGGAAGGGGAAATGTGTGCAATAAGTAATCTGGCTAGAAATGCGAAGTCCCCACCACAAACATGTGAGTAACTCTCTTGTTCCAGAGGTCAGAGAACTGGAATGCAAAAAGCAATGTTCTATTTTTTTTTTTTATCTTTGTTCGAGTACAGTTTTCTCCCTTTTAATGAAGGACATGCAGTTATAATTCAAAAGATGTTAATCCTAAAATATGGGCCCTGGAATTCAAATTCCATCTATCCTTTCTAATTGTGTGACAATAAACAAGTTTTTTTATGACTTCAGTTTCATAACCTATAAAATGGGGATTGAAATAATACTTTATGTAGAGTGCTTCACGTACTTCCTAGTGCATGGCAAACAACACCACAAGGTAACTGCTATAATAATAACATTGTTAATAATAATAATAGCAATTACAATAATGGTAATATATAACATTATTAAAACCTTAAAGCAAGAGATCATTCCTTTTCTTTTTTTAAGTGTATCAAGTTGCTTTTTAAATTTTCTGTCTCTGTAGAACTGTAATGAACTAGAGTCCTTTGCATGAGCAGAGATAGGGTAGTTCTACTAGAATTGACCAGGATAGAGTTGAACGGGGATTCCCCTTGGGATACAACTGCATTAGTTCACTATCAACTCCTAACTTGGTGTGCTTTAATAAAGTTTCTAACATTGAATGAATGTACTGCCGGATTTAATTTTCATGCCCTCATTTGGGGGACCTTTTATGTTTTAAATTTTTAATTAAAAAGAATTTTTTAAAAATAGATATATTATAGAGTCATATACCTGAAACCTATATAATTTTATTAACCAGTGTCACCCCAATAAATTCAATTTAAAGAAAAGGAGAATATTTGAGGTAAAGGGTAAAAAGTTAAAAAACAATTCTGATTGTCTTATCCTGAAATGTCCTTTCCTACTCTGTTCTCCCACAATTTGTCCATCTAGCTAACTCCTTTCTACCTTTTAAGACTTAGTTTAACAGTTACTTCTTTAACAAGCCTTTCTCAGTCTACGTAATTGGATTACATGTCCCTCTTCTGTTTGTCTATATCATTATACTTACCAGCCTGGATTTTAACCATTCATTTGTACACACCTCTCTTCAGATGGTGAATTCTTTGAAGGCAAATATAATGCTTGTATCTCATTTAGATAGCAGACTCTCAATAAATGTTTGTAGAATTAAGGAATTTTATATTGAAAATAGAGGAAACCCAAAAGTTGGTAAGCATATGGAAAAGTACTCAGCATTATTTCTCATCAAGGAATGCAAATTAAAACCCCAGTGAGATACTCATGTACACTCACCAGAATGGCTGATGTGAAAAAGACTGACTATACCAAGTTTTAGACAGGATGTAGAGCAATTGAAGCTGTAATACACTGCTGGTGGGAATGTATATTGGTTTAACCACTTGGGACAACTGTTTGGCTGTACCTGTTAAAGCTAAACATATGTCTGCCTAACGATCCAGCAATTCTACTTCTAGGTATATGCCTGAGAATTCCTAATGCCCACCAAAAGACAGCACAAGGATGTTCATAGATCTTTGTTCATAATAGTCCCCAGTTGGAAGCTCCACAAGTGTTCATCAGTAAAAGGATGAATAATCAAACAATGGTATATTCTAATAATAATAGAAAAAAATGATCTCCTTATATACACAACAACACGGATCATTCTTAAACATATTATATTGAATGCAAAAAGCCAGACACAAAAATCTATAGGATTTTATACTATGAAGTTAAGAACAATCTAATAATAGCCAGAGAGGAACAAGGAGGGGACAGTGGGGAGAAGGGTTACTATAAGGGACACATGGACAAAACCAAGGGGGAGGGAGGTGGGTTTGGGGGGGAGGGGGGAGAAAATAAAGACAACTATAATTGAACAATAATAAAATAATTTAAATTAAAAAAAAGACTAGGCAAAAGCAATCAATGGTATGATAATTGTGATAAATTCTCAATCATGGTTACCTCTAAGGGAAGAATATAGATGGGGAAGGAAGTTGAAGTAACCTTTTGGGTTGATGGCCATACTATATATCTTGATTTAAGTGGTAACTAGATAACTATATGTGTATGAAAAGTTTATCAAGCTGCACACTAATACTTGTATACTTTATATAAATTATATCTTTAATGAAACACTAAAAAACTTTACAGAATCCCAAATTCCTAATAATTAAATTTTTTTCCATACTCTTTTGCAGTTTTTGTTCATTTTCTAAATTGTGTATATTTCAATAATTGTCTTAAATATACATTACTCCAAGATGCTTAGATTTAGTCAACTAAACCCCAATAAAGACACTATAGAGTGATAGCACCAGGAATGGCAAAGCAAGGACCTATAAAAACTGTCTCCAGTGTAAAAGCTTTGAGAACCTGGATAAAAAATTGTCACAGTCAACTTTTCAGAACAACCAGTATTAACCAAGGGCACATAGGAGTGTTTAAGATAACTGGCTGAATCTCAGTACGAACAGAGAGCTTTGTGGTATTTTAAATTGCCTCATGTTTATTTCCTTCTTCCTAGCCATGTGGTAGCCTGAAAACCAATACTCTTACAATCATGGTGAAAACTCTCAGCCCAGAAGCAGTGGAAGGAGAAGCAGACCTCTGAAGGACGGATTGGAGCTCTTCCAAAGCTCAATTCCCTTACAACAGACATTGTTTGACTTGTCTGGTAGTTGCCTAAAATTTTTCTACTTTTGGGATTTGTTTTTATTTGACCTAAGACAAACAACTTGTTTCTAATGAGCATTTATCAAAAAGAGTCAGTTCCAACTGTGTAATATCACAGCTGCCTAACATGGTGGTAAAACTTGGAGCAAAACAAAAACTGACCAAAAAATTGAAAAAGGAAAAGATGAGGAATGAGATATCACAGAGAATTTTAAAAGCTCTGACATATTCCTGGGAATCTGGAAAGCCATATATACGTGTAAGGTTATGTGCATGCTGAGGAAAGACTTGAGAAGGCCTTAAGTACTCATGTTTAGTTGACCTTGAGGATTCATGAAGATGTGAAGTGAAAGCTAAAGCAAAGTAGTAAACTACCTGCCTGTGGATTGAAGGCATGCTACAACATACACACACACAGCTACTCAGCAAAAGCTAAAGACTAAGGATTTTAGACAAGTTTCTTTCCAGTGATTAACTAACCATTATGCTAACTGAACAGACTTCAGTTGCCACCCATGTCAAAGAATATTGACTATACAAACTTAATTCAGGAAAGTCACTAAAAAGATTGAAAGTAGCAGCAACAACAGTCACAACAAACTTCATAGAGAGACTGGAATCTGATGTCCACAGTAGCTGCATTATATTATTTAGAATATCTAATTAGAGAGAGATAGGCAGAGACAAAAAAGTGACACAGGAAAAAAGGTCAATTTAAATTTTCTTTGAGGTAGCACAGACATTGGAAATACTAGATAAAGATTTTAACCCTACTGTTTAAAACATACTCAAAGAACAAAGGAAAACCATGTCTAAAAAATAAAAAGAAAGTATGAGAATGATTTCTCACCAAATAGATAATATCAATAAAGAGAAATTATACAACAGAACAGACTAGAAATTCTGATGTACAATAACTTAAGTAAAAAAATCATAACTACTTAAGCAATTTTTTGATCAAGCAGAAGAATCAGTCAGCATGAAGACAGAACAATTATAATGATCTGTCTGAGGAGACAGAAAGGAACAGAATGTAGAAAAATGAACACAGCCCCAGATACCTTTGAGCATCATCAAGTGTACCTACATATGAATATGGGAGTCTTGGCAGGAGAAGAGAGAGACAAAGGAATAAAAATCATATATATTTGAAGTAATAATGGTTGAAGAAGTTTCTAAATTTGATGAAAAAGATTTAATACATCCATCCAAGAAGTTCAACAAACTCCACTTAGATTAAGCTCCAAAACATTCACACCTAGATAAAATACAGAGATGGACAAAAGCAGATTTACAGTTGAAATATAAATAATATAATAATAAATACTAATTCAAGAATAAACTCGATGTTTCACATACTCAAAACTGTAAACTTACTTTTGCCAACTTCTGTATAATCAAACCATAGAAGGACAAAAATTTCAAAGAAATCTTGAAAGCAGCAAGAGGAAAGTGACTTACCATGTACAAAGGATTGCCAATAAAATTGATGGCTGATTTCTCAACAAACCATGCATGGAGACCTGAAGGCAATGTAATACCATATTCAAATTACTCAAAGAGTATTAACCAAGAATTCTATGTCTTGCAAAACTTCAAAATGGATGAGAAATAAAAATATTTCCAGATAAACAAAAATTGAGAGAATCAGTCTTATTCTACATGAAGTACTAATGGGAGTCTTTCATGCTGAAATGAAAGGATCCAACATAGTAACTCAAATTCACATGAAGAATTAAAGAGTATCAGTAAGTATAACTATATAGGTAATAATAAAATAGTGTAAATTTGGTTTGATATAGTCCCATTTTTCTTTTGTTTCCCTTGCCCGAGGAGATATAACAGAAGAATTCTTGCCATGTTTTTTTCTAGGATTTTTGTTTTGTGTCTAATATAAATCTTTAATCCATTTTGAGTTTATTCTTATATGTGGCATGAAAAGGTGGTCTAATGAAACCATCAAAAAATGAAAAGACAACTCACTGAATGGGAGAACATATTCACCAATACATCTGATAAGGGGTTAATATCCAAAATTTATAGACTTATACAACTCAACACCAAAAAAAAAAAAAAAAAAGAAATCCAATCTAAAATAGGGCAAAGGACCTGAAAAGACACTTCTCCAAAGAAGACATACAGATGGCCAATAGACATATGAAAAGATGCTCAACATTACTAATCATCAGAGAAATGCAAATTAAAACCACAATGAGAAATCACCTCACACCTGCCAGAAATGCTATCATCTATAAATCAACAAACAAGTGCTGGAGAGGATATGGAGAAAGAGCCCTTCTTCACTGTTGGGGGAAATGCAGGTTGGTGCAGCCACTGTGGAAAACAGTATGGAATTACCTCAAAAAATTACAAATGAAACTGCTTTATGACCCAGCAATTCCACTTCTGGGAATTTATCCAAAGAAACCTGAAACACTAAGTCTAAAGAATGTATGTACCCCTGTGTTCATTGCAGCCCACTCTGGGATTCACCACCAGGACAACAGCAGAAAAGGTGCTAGGTGCATATGGGAAGTGAGGGAAGTGACTGGGAAGTGGGCGAGTGCTGGGAAAATCTCCAGAAGCCAGGAAGCTGCACTCTCTCCTCTCTGAGCCCTCCCCTTACACAGAGCCACAAAATAATGAAGTGGGTTGCCCCACCCTGGCAATTACCTAAGGCTCTGTCCCACATAATTTACAGGTACCTTTTCTAAGATAGGGAGTTAAAGCAGCTCTACCTAATATACAGAAACAAACAATGGAGGCTACTGAATTGAGGAGAGAATGAAACACAGCCCAAATGAATGAACAGAACAAAACTCCCAAAAAAGAACTAAATGAAATGGAGATAACCAAACTATCAGAAGCAGAGTTTAAAACACTGGTGATCAGGATGCTCAAAGAACTCACTGAGTTTGGCAAAAACATAAGGGAAAAAATGAAGATTACACTAAGTGAAATAAAGAAAAATCTGTAGGGAACCAAAAGTGGAGAGGAGGAAGCTGAGAATCAAATCAACTATTTGGAACACAAGGAAGAAAAAGGCATTCAATTAGAACAGCAAAAAGAAACAAGAATACAAAAAAAATGAAAATGGGCTTAGGAACCTCTGGGACACCTTTAAACATACTGACTTTGAACTCATAGGGGTGCCAGAAGGAGAAGAGAAAGAGCAAGAAATTGAAAACTTATTTGAAAAAATAATGAAAGATAACTTCCCTATTTTGGCTAAGGAAATAGACATGCAAGTCCAGAGAGCAGAGACCCAGACAAGATGGACTCAAAGAAGACCACACCAAGACACATCATAATTAAAATGCCAAAGGTTAAGGATGAAGAGAAAATCTTAAAAGCAGCAAGAGAAAGGTAGAAAGTTACCTACAAAGGAGTTCCCATATGACTATCAGCTGATTTCTTAAAAGAAACTTTGCAGGCAAGAAGGGACTGGCAAGAAGTGTTCAAACTGTTGTAAAGCAAGGACCTACTACCTAGATTGCTCTGTCCAGAAAAACTATTAGTTAGAATGAAAGGTCAGATAAAGTGCTTCCCAGACAAAGTGAAGCTAAAGGAGTTCATTATCACCAAGCCATTATTAGATGAAATGTTACAGAGACTTATTTAAGAAAAAGATCAAAACTATAGACATTAAAAGGGCAACAAATTCACAACTATCAACAACTGAATATAAAGAAAAAAAAAACTAAGCAAACACCCAGAACAGGAACATAATTGTAGATATGGAGATCATTTGGAGGGTTATCAGCTGGGAGGGGGAAGGGGAAGAATGAGCAAAAAAGTACAGAGATTATGGAGCATAATTGGGGTACAAAATAGGGGAAGAACAGTATAGGAAATGGAGAAACCAAAGAACGTCCATGCATGATTCATGGACATGAACTAAGGGTGGGGGGAAATTGCTGGAGAGAAAGGGTGTTCCAGGCAGAGGGGGCAAAGGGGAAAAATTGAGACAACTGTAATAGCATAATCAATAAAATATATTTAAGGAAAGAATTGAAAAAAATCCCCAAACATAAGAAAAAAATGTGGCTATAAATACAATTTAAATATCTACTCAAACTGTTACATGTAGTAAATTTCAGCTCATCATTTTACTTTATATATAAAGTAACAGCTTACTTTATATATATATATATTTATATAAAGCCAAATGACATTTTAGGTAATAGCCTAGATTCCACTTACCTAACTTTACCAGTGTTGTGTCAAGCTGTAGAATCATAAGAAAAAATCCAAGAATCTAAAATGTGAGGGAGGTAGGGGGTATATTCAAATGATGATTTAAGAATTGACAAAAAAAGCAAAAAATAAAAAAAGAATTTTTTAAATTTTCTCTGAAAAATTATCTCAAATGAATTCAATTTAAGATTTTTCAAAAATTTGTGGTAACTGTCTGAAAAGCTAAAACAGTTTTTAATAACTATTATCATTTAGACTAGGTAAAAATGGCCATCAAAATGCAGAGGGATTAATTACTGTTCTTGGTCCCCTGTACACTAGGGGGAATTAGATGTCAGTAGTTAGTTGCATTACCATAGTAGATATTTGTTTCTTATCCTCACATTCTAACCCACTTTAGTACAATGCAGTGAGGGACTAATAATGCAGAAAATCAGAAGTTTCAAACATTTAGCCGCAGTGATTAAAGTCAGAGCAAGCAAAACCAAGCTGTTGTGAAACAAAATGAAATTCATGAGGGGAAACAGGCTTTTTGCCACAAGCTACATAAAGGCTTCTCTGATGCATATTTGCTATTTTCTGTAAAATTGTTTTTCTATTATTTTGTTTCTAGATTTTCCCATTATGTAAGTACTCATCTTTGCTTAAATCACTGTGCCATTAAAAATAATTTTAAATTTTGAGGTAAAAATTTTTAAAAATTTCTAGATTATGGTAAAAGAATGTTTTTCTTGTCAAGGACATATGCCAGAATCAAATCCGAATGGATCAAACTAGGGGTGTCCAGACAGATGATGATGGGCTTGATATATTGTTCCCAGAGAAGGCTGATAAAACCATGAACTGCCTCTTTATCTGTCTGCTGTCACCTCACTAAACTTTCCTCTCTCTTTAGGATTTTTTAGGGAGGTTTCCCTTTTACATGGGAATTTTTGCCTTGGAAATTTACCATTTCCTAAGTGCTCTTATCTATTAAAATCATTTTAAAGTTGTGTTCTTATCAAAACTGTGAAGTAGAAATTATCCTCATTTTACATGTTATAAACTGAGATGTGAAAAGTTAATTGAATTACTTAGGGTCTCAGTAAATAATCATCTTGAAATTTAATTCTTCAGACATGAGGCTCACTTACCAGGAATGTTGTATGTAGTGTAGACCCTCACAGTATTCAAGCAACAGTATAATTTTTGTTCCTTTGTTAATTTTTCCCTTTCTTTCTTGCCAGTTTCTTTGAATTCTCAGTTTTTACCCATGTTCAAAAGACTGTCACATTTTTATTTTTTGCTTCTTCTGATTCTTTCATTAAACAAACTCCATTACTGCTTACACTACTCCATGCTGGTAGTTTGACTTCCATCGTTTCTGTACAGAGTTTTAAGAATACACTTCAGAGTTTGGTCAAATACACTGTTTTTTGTTTTGCCTGTGCTGAAATCCATCCTCATTGCTGAAGTCTCCTGAGGTTCCATGAAATGCGATGGCTTTTTTGATTTTGTACTGTGGGGGTGGCTTCTACTCCTGGCACAACATCTCTAGGTGGCCTCCTCTCTGAAGACAGTGCTACTCTTAGGCTCCAGCTGGGGACCCGCGCAGAGGCCTCACGGCCCATGACAGGCCTCTCCCATCTCTAATCTCAGAGAGAATTTTCTCCTGCCCTGCTGCTTTAATAAGAACTTTCTCTCTATTCTCCGTCCAGGCTACCTAACTTCTGAAATATATTTAAAATATAAAATTCACTGTTATTTGTTGAATTACCAACATTTGGGTATTGTGTATTAGCTTTTTGATATAATAGTTTAGCATTTATTTCTCTTCACTATTCTAATTCTTCTGCTTCCATTCTTCCATTACATTCATCTATCACATTCTTTGTTCAATCATTTGTTGATAGTTTTAATATTTTTACTTTATAAATCATTACTTTATAAATAATATACATTGCAGAACCAAGTAATGTACTGTGACTTCCTTCATTTTAGGGTATCTTTGTTTCTGTAGTTAATCTTTTTCTCAAATATTCATTTGTTTAGTTTTCTATGAACCTATTTCTATTTTTCTAAATCATCAAATAGTTCTGTTGCCAGACTAAAAATATTTCTATATAACAAAATATAAAATAAATCAGTTAAATTTTCTTTCTCCAAGAACCCTCCTTTGACATCTCTCCAATTTATTTTAATGTAGTCTTTCACTTTCTCCCTCTGTCATCTGTTATTCTGGGACGTTGTTTTCTACCCTCCCATTTTGCAATCTCTGTATTTGGATCTCGTATAGATAGCTTACCTATATTCTGTGGCATATCCTTCAGGAGCTTTCTAGGAAAAGGTGGGTTGAAATCATTATCATTATTCCTTGGGTGTTTAAAATTATTGATTGTTAATATGGCTAGGTAGAGAATTCTGGGCTGAAAATAATTTTGCCTTAGAATTTTGAAAACAGCTTTCTTGTCTGCTAGGTTTTATTGTTGTTAGTAGTTTTTATGAGGTTCTGGTCTCAATTTCTTTTTCTACATAAAACCTCTTATTAGTTTCTCCTTATCCACAAAGTTCTGAAATTTCATGATATACTTTGATACATTTTTTTCATTCATTGTTCTGGACTTTCATTGGATTTGTATGATTTGAAATGCATGTCCTTCAGATTTTAGAAATTTTCTTATATTATTTGATAGTTTTTAGCTCTTTCTTTTTCCTTGTTTCTCATTTTGGAATGACTCTTAAAAAGAAGGTAGACTCCTGAACTAATTCTCTAATTTCTGAAAATTTTCCTAACTTCACCTTTTTATTTTACTGTCTGAGAGATTTTTCTTGACTTTGTCTTCTAATACGTATAACATTAACATGTTTATTTTGATAGCATATTTTTAATTACTCTTTCTTGTTCTCTCAGTATTTCTGTTTTACATAGCATCTGGTTATTGTTTTATAAACATAACACTTCCTTCTATCACTTTGAATATTTTGAAAAGATTTAGAAATCCCTGTCTCTCTTTTATTAAAATCTCACTGTCATGTTGGAATCTCTCCTCAAATGCCTAGCGACTCATAGGTATCAGTGAATACAAAAAAAGAAAAATTATATTTTTCAGAAATCATTTGTAATTTACAGAAACTCAGTTTAAACTCGGTAAGAAAAAAGAGAAATCTCCTGTCATAAACAACCATTAACCATAAAGTAGTCTTAACATAGAAACATAAAAACAATTGGCAGGCCTGGAAGGGGGATAAACACATAAAGGTGGCCTTTATCCATAAATTGTAGAGGCTCCCAGCAGGGGGAGAGACTGCTCAGCTTGAAATTTGGACATTCTCTTGTGCTTAGGACAGTCCTCGTTACCTCTCCTTTTCAGCTCAACTTTTGTGTCCCCAAGTACCCACACTGACATTATCTTGTGATGAAGTTAATTCCTTCTCCCACATGAAATGAATGAAAGAATAGAGGGACAGAGGAATTACTTTACCAAAAAGAAGTTATAAGAAAAAAGGAGTATTTGAATGAGAAAAACCATAGCTGTTCCTTAAAGCCTTTTAAGAATGACAGTGAAACTCGGGACCCTAAAAAAATCACCTTATTCTGTAGATAAGTTATTATTGCTCTCAGTAACGGAGCAAAATCTATTCTTTTCCAGGACTGTGATCTGTGATTCTCCCATGTACTTCACTGAGTAATACCTAGTCCTCTCCCCTGTCCAAATGTGTTTAAGATATGTCCTTGTGAAAGAGAGTATAGTCTTAACCCAGAAATTCTTTAAGACATCGCTTCTCAAACTTTTACAAGTAAAGTAATCTTGTAGGTTCTTGTTCAAATGCAGGTGCTGGCTCAGTAGGTTCTGGGTGGTGTCTGAAATTCAGTTTATCTAAAAGCTTCCAGGCAATATTGATGGTTTCCCAAGCTTCAGGACTGAACCAAGTCCTTCGTGGGTTAGGGCTTCATGTAGGTGGGCTAATGCTACCAGGATCATAACTTCCACTGACCAGAGTACAAAAAAAATGAAAAAAAAGTAAGACCTTTGGGAGGAATTTACATTTTCTGACTGTCCAATACCTTAGGCCCTCTCTGCTTCTGTGTGGGCACAGATGTGACAGGAAGTCTTTAGTTTAAAAATGTGACTACAAATGGTTGTGAGATTGGCCAAAATCAATTCCTTGTCCAACAGATACTAACTGATTATTTTTACACAGTCTAAAATCCATGAAGTAATTAGGAAAGCCAATAAGAATTAAATCATAGGCTCAGTAACTGATAAGCAGATTGCCCCATGATGAGGGCATGGCTATTCATAAATAGTAGGAATATGCATCATCCTGTAGCAGTGGTCCTGATTCACACACTCTTTTTGTTCTTCAACAGTAGTACTTCACTTCCACAGCATTATTGCTCCCAGATTTAGCATGTATTTTTCTTTACAATAAGAATAGAAACTTGAATAATGGCAACATATATTTTTCACTGAAGTCCCCCTGAGTCCTTTCCATATCCTTTTATATTTCTTAGAACTTATATTTAGTCATTCCTCACATCCTTGCAATCTTTAAATAATAAAAAATGAAAGCACTGCTGTGCATAATTTGGCACCAGAAACAACCCCAGCATTGCTTAGGGGTGTGGAGTGACATGGGCTTGGGGACTGGGGGACCTCTGTGTGCTAAACCTTGTTCTGACATTACCTCCTTCAGGAGTCTGAGGTAAATGCTCAGCTCAATTGCCTCCTGCTGAAATGGTCAGAAGGCTGATAACACTTCATCTGTCTTTTCCAGAGAGAATTAATTAACTGGCAAAGCAACTTTAGGTAGAGGTTGAGGGAGGAAGGCTTATAAAATACTCAAAATTATGTAAGTTCTGTGAGAATGTGTTCACTGGACCTCATCAACCCCAAAAGTGGTTTACAAATTTCTATCCAATTAATAATTTCTAAAATTTAAAAGAGCAGTTAACACATATTAGAATCACAATAAGAAGTATGTTTATACTTTATATATATTTATGTAAACCAAAGGATTATTATGAACTCTTGTGATAATTTTTTTACAATTCATGGATTTACAGATGGGACAACCTTAAAAATTGACAAAATGAGAACATAATGACATTCTCTGTTTTTCATACCCATGTTAGAGTATAATGTATAGCCTACTGAACACATCTATGAAAACATCATTTCAGAAAATTCAGCCCAAATGCAGATGCTTCAACCCAAATGTTTTTACTACTTGAAAACCTATAATCCATAAACTAATCCATTAATTAGTATTTTTATTAGTATTAGTGTTTACTAATTCTAATTGGTAACCTGAGTGTTGTTGTAGATCCTTGTCAGTCAGTTACAGAAAATCATATAAGAGTTTTTGCTTGTTTTTACAAGCTGAGAAAAATTAAATTTACCCTCAGAATCTCTTTTAATAAAACTTTGTACATGAAGTACATGTGCTCCATGATTTTCTTGGCTGTACAAGGTCTGTCCAAAGAAAGTCCAGCCATTATTAATATAATGAGAACAGTTTGCATGACACTGATGTAGCCTTGAAGTCAAGGAGAGTGAACTGGAATGCACATGCACGAACAGTGACAACTTTGCTGTACTATTCAGTGGGTGTGGTAGATGCCCTTGAGTGAGCATGTGTACTGTGTGACTGTCACATTCAAAGTGACTGAGCAAGTAGAGCACCCAATCTGCATCATATTTGGCATTAAGCTTGAACATTCCTCCTCAGAAACTATTTAGATGATTCAGAAGTCTTTCTGGAACAATGCAATGAGTGCAGCACAAATAAAAGTGTGGCATAAACACTTTAAAGATGGTTGAGAATCTGTTCAGTTATCCATGTTCTCGAAGGCCTGCAACAAGCAGAATGCCTAAGAATATTGAGTGTGTATGGGCTGACAGTGTGAGAGCTAGAAGCTGATTTTAGGATTCCAAAAACTATTGTACTGAAGATTTTGATACAAGATCTTGGTATGAACCGTGTCATGGCAAAATTCGTTCCATGGTTTCCGCTACCAGAGCAGAAGGAACATTGTGCTACTGTTGCTAATGACTAGATTCAAACCACTGCCAATGAACCAGATTTCCTCAAGAATATCATAACCAGAGATGAATCTTGGGTCTATGGGTAAGATCTGGAAATGAATGCCCCATTGTCCCAGTGGAAGTCACCTGTTTCTTCATGCCTGAAGAAGGTGCAGCAAAGTTACAGCAAGAACAAGACCATATTAACTGTGTTTTTTTTTAATTGGAAAGGTATCCATCACAAGCGCACCCCTCCAGGCCAAACAATTAATAAGGAGTACTACCCCAATGTTTTTTGTTGACTGGGAGATGCAATACAATGAAAATGCTCACACCTATGGGCAACTGGTGATTGGCAATTCATCATGACAAGGAGCCCACTCATGCATCATGCCTGTGTGGAGGTTTTGTTGAAACATCAAATCACCCAGGTGATTCAGGCCTCCTACAACCCAGACTTGGTACCCTGCAATTTCTGGCTTGTCCCAAAACTAAAATCACCTTTGGAAGGGAAGAGATTTTAGACTGTCAATGAAATTCAGGAAAATATGATGAAGCAGTTGATGACAATTCCAACAGAGGATTTTGCAGAGTGTTTTGAACTGTGGAAAAGATGCTGGGAGAACTGTGTGAGGTCCCAAGGTGCCTACTTTGAGGGGACTGCAGTGTCATTGTCCTCTGTACAATGTTTCATGTATCTTATATCTTCTCTAATAAATGTCTCTATTTTTCATAGCACTTGAATGGATATTTTCTGGAAAAACCTTGTATATTTTCAAAGACTTATTAAAAAGAAAATTTTTTAAATTATGTGATCAATAGTTATAAAACTGGAATTTTTGGTTGTGTCTTAAGAAAGACGTATTGGTGATATTGAGCTTACTAAGAGCATGACAGTATTGAGAATGACATCAAAAACCTAGAGTCCAGGACTTTATTAAACTTGGATATGATATATATTAATCCGATCACTCATGCATTAACCACTTACCATGACAATTAGCTTGTTAAATAAAGCTCCTCTTGGATTTTGAATTTGTTATTTGGATTTTGATACTTTCTCAAAGGAAAATTGTAGGAACCTCAGTCAGGGCAATCTACAAACCAGCTATTTCTATTATTTATTCCATGAATCATCATCAGAGACTTTTTAATCAAGGAAAGTGGAGGTTTGTTACCAATTACTCAGTGAATCTGTACTATTTCTCATAGCAATTCTGAATATTCAGAGAAATATCAGAATAGTCCATTTGGCTATTACAACAGTCCAGAATTTTAAAGTCATCTGAACTGACTAGTTAGAAAACCAAAAATTCACAAATTAAATACATAGCTCATTCATTTCTTGCTTTGGTTACACTGACACAGCAACTATGAGAGTGAGTGTTTGGGAATTTTTTCATTTATATCATTTACCTATGGCTCTCCACCAGTTTATCCCCAAATATAATAGTTTAAAACAACAACCATTGCTTCTCTCATGATTCTGTGGGTTGGGGACTAGCGCTGAGCTTGGCTGAGATGGCTTGGCTCTGCACCAGCAGATGTTGGGCTGGGCTCAATCTTGTATTTGGCCTATGGCTGGGGCAGCTCAGGCTGCTCTCTGCATGCTTTCTCATCTTCTGGGAGGCTAGCCCAGGATTTTCTGCACAGTGGTAGAAGAGCAAGCAGAGAAGGTAAGTCCCAATGCACAAGCCTTTATATAACTTCTGCTTGCATCATGTTTGCCAATATCTCATTAGTCATACAAGTCACATGACTCAGAAAAAACAGTGTGGGAGAGGACTATACAGGGAATGGATATAGAGAAGAATGATTCTCTGGACTGTAAAAGAAAGGGGTAACATCATAAAGTCCTAAAGGAGAACATCAGCAGGAAAATCTCAGATATTCCACACAGCAATATTTTCACCAATATGTCCCCTAGAGCAAGGGACATAAAAGAAAGAATAAACAAATGGGACTTCATCAAAATAAAAAGCTTTTGCACAGGTAAAGAAAACAGCAAAATGAAAAGGGAACCAACTGTATGGGAAAATATATTTGCAAATGATACCTCAGACAAGGGCTTGATCTCCAGAATATATATAAAGAACACACACAACCCACTCCAGGAAAACGAAAAGAAAAATCAATTAAAAAATGGGCAAAGAACCTGAACAGACACTTCTCCAAGGAGGACATATAGAGGGCCCAGAGACATATGAAAGGATGCTCAGCATCACTAGCCATCAGAGAGATGCAAATTAAAACCACAATGAGATACCACGTCACATGGGTCAGATGTAACCCATCTGACCATCATAAACAAATCAACAAATAACAAGTGTTGGAGAGGATGTGGAGAAAAGGGAATCCTAGTGCACTGTTGGTGGGAATGCAGACTGGTACAGCCACTGTGGAAAACTCTATGGAATTTCCTCAGAAAACTAAAAATGGAACTGCCTTTTGACCTGGCAATTCCATGCTGGGATTATACCCTAAGAATCCTGAAACATCAATTCAAAATAACTTATGCCCCCTGATATTCATAACAGTGTTATTTACAATAGCCAAATGCTGGAAGCAACCCAAGTGCCCATCAGTAAATGAGTAGATAAAAAACTATGGTACATTTACACAATGGAATACTACACAGCAGAAAGAAAGAAGGAGCTCCTACCCTTTGTGACAGCACAGATGGATCTGGAGAGCATTATATTAAGTGAAATAAGCCAGGTCATGAAAGACAAATACAATATGATTTCACCTATAAGTGGAACCTAATTGAATAAACAAATAAGCAAGCAAAATATAACCAGAGACATTGAAATAGAGAACAAACTGACAGTAACCAGAGGGGAGAGGGAGAGGAGTAATGAGGGAAAATAAGAAAAGGGTCATCGAGGTACATGTATAAAGGACCCATGGATAAAGCCAAAGGGGGTAGAATTGAGGGTGGGAGGTGGGGATGGGTGGGGCAGGGAGAGTGGTGGGGAGAAAATGGAGACAACTGTACTTGAACAACAATAAAAAATAAAAAGTTTAAAAAAAGGAGTAACATCAGTCACAATTACTAACACAAAGATCCATGCAGCCCTTTCATATTTTAGAAAGTGAATATCAGATCAGATCAGGTGTGGGCAAATTATGGCCTGTGGGACATAAAATTTTATTGAAACACTTCTATGTCCCTTCATTTATGTATTTTCTATGGCTTTTTTACACGACAGTGGCAGAGTGGATCAATTGTTACATAGACCAGATGGCTCACAAAGCCTAAAATATTTATTCTCTGGACATTTACAGAAAATCTTTGCCAACCCTTAGATAATTGACCTCTTTTCTATCTCTAAATTGTAAAGTAACTGGAGTACTTTTACAAGTTGAACTGAATTTCAGAGGTTAAATTTGAAGTGTCTTTTGGGGAATCAAAAACTGGGTTGAGAAAAGCTATATTCCCAGCCAGTGCCCCAAACAATGGTCATTTCCCTAGGATGAAAGGCATGTAAAAAGATACTACCAAGATAGGCTGTGAAATATTAATAGAGAAAGATAGGAAACTGATCCCTTCCCTGGGTGTATGTATGTGTGTGTATGTATGCATGTTTTAAATCTTATTGACTGGTACAGCAAGTTGATTCATGAGAGAATTAATCCTTTCCCCTGACACCCCAATTTGAAGAGTTTTGCAATGCTTACAAACTCACACAAGGCATAATTGAAGACAGTAAACAATGCCGAGTAATCTCACTAGATTCAATAGCACAAGAATGTAGAGCTGGTAGAAAAGGTGAAATATATATATATATATATATACACATACAAGTATTTGCGTAACTAGATTTTTGTTGTTTTCTGTGCTCTTAGTTCCAGTTAAAGATATTTCACATGCAAGAGAAATAATCTCACATGTGAATACAGCAAGTATAATAATTTTATATAGTATATAATGTATGGTAATATATATGTGTGTATATATTATAAAAATAGTATGGAATAGTATTGGCCCACAGATATATAAGTAGATAGGTAAGTCTATAGATTTAAAGATAAATCTATCTATAATAACAGAATGCCACCAGGCTATGAACATTTCTGCAGTTCTTCCTCACACTTACTACCATCCTGACAAATATGCATCTGATGGTATTCTATGAGAAAAAGTAATTCTGGTTTTATAATGCATAATATTTACATTTTGTTGAAATTTTCCATTGAATGTTAATTCAAATATCTTTGATTCAGCCTAATATCTATCATGCTGTGAGTCTTGAGCAACTCCAACTTGTTTAACACTGAGTATGTGTAGGTTCATATTCAAAGCCAGGCTAATGTCAACATTAGACTGAGATACTATTTAATAATCAAGAGTCAACATAAACTGGGAAAGCTGAACACACATACTTCATATGTGACCTTCATGCTATGACTATTTTATTAATTTTGAAAGTTTAATGGTTAACATCTTTAAAGTTTAGTATGGAGTTTTCTTTGATATGATGTTGATGTTGTGAGGATTAAATTTGCTAGCCTATGTGAAGTGTTTATATGAGTCAGGTGTCTGTTCCAATCTTCTGTATATTCTTAAAATTGGCTATTGGGTTTTAAAAGGGTTTTTTTTGTATATAAGTCCTTTATCAGATGTGTGTTTTGCAAACATTTTCTCCCAATCTGTGGCTCGTCTTTTCATTTGGTTAACAGTGTCTCTTGTAGAGCAGAAGTTTTTAATTTTAAGAAGTCACTTATCAATATTTTTCTTTCATGGATCATGCTTTTGATGTTGTATCAAGAAAGTCATCGCCAAGCTGGTCACCTAGGTTTGCTTTCATGTTATTGCCTAGAACTTTCTTACCAGTTTTTTAGGGAAATTATTCTTATACAGTATAAAACTTTATCTTCCTTAATGCTTTCTTCTCATCACACAATGCCTTTTTTCCCCTTTGTCTTTACTTATCTAGAGAAATCCTAATAGTTTTTTAAAGAGTTAATTCAAGGCTCACATCCCTCAAAACTTGCACTGACTACTTCAGACCACTTTGATCTCATCTGTCTTTGAACTCCTAAAGCTATGGTAATCCATACTATATTGTTTGTTACTGTGTTATACTCTGTTTAATGCTATTTTAAAAATTATTTCCATGTGTTAATCATATCTTCCAGGCAAGAGAGTTAGAAATTATGCATTCTTTAGAACACCCAGCAAACTTAGTGTGGGTTGGACCCAGAATACAGTCTCAAAAAATGCCTGGAATCAGGAAGTTGCAAAGTAAAATTGTTTAGAGCCTAAGTTTTGAAGTCGTACCTACAAGGTTTTTATTTCACCTCTGCAACTGGAGCTTATATGATCTTTGGCAAATAAGTTACCAAATCTCCCTGAATTGAGCATGTTTATCTATAAACAGAGGGATGAGAATAATATCTACCTAATATGGTTGATGTAGGTATCAACAAGTGATAAATGTGTGTAAGCCTCTTAGCATTCATCCTGGTACATGGCTTGTGCTCTCTGTTGTTGTTATGATTATATTATTCTTTCTATAAATAAAGTAGACTGACAGAAAATGAGTGAATTAGGTTAGTTACAATGAAGATGCAAATATGAAAATACTTTGTGACCTCTGAATTCAGAATCTCAGAACACTACATTTCAAATCCCGGTTTTGTCTTTGTTCTTCCAAATTGGATCCAGCTTTCATAACTGCTTGAGTATTCAATTTAGTGATCATATTTACCAGCTCTTTCATCCTGGGAAAGCTCTGTTCCCCCTTTCATTCTTCTCTCTATATCCTCTGTTTTTTTCCTGTTAAAAACCTATTAAAACTATCCCTCAGAATTGTTATGAGGGTTTATAACAAAGAATGTCTGTGAAACAATAAAGATTATTGTGTGAAAGTAGCACAGTGTCTCAGATTTTGTGTCTGTCCAATAAATACTACGTTTTGATTTTTTTTTTCACCATGAGTGACCTTTAAAAATCTTTGTAAAATTCTCCCTTATACTCCATCCTCTACACAATTGTCAGAATGGGCTACCCAATGTCCCAACCTGGCCAAGCTGCTTCTCTGTATTTCAATGGCCTCCTGCCATTGGGTGAGAGAGTCCAAGCTCCTTAGCTCCCCATTAGAGGCTTCAGCTTCCCTCTTCCAGTGTGACCTCAATTTCTGCTTCTCCAACTCATTTTGATACTAAGAAGTGCCAGTAATTTCTGCTTTCTGTGTTCCATTTTTCCTGTTTTATACTTGGCTAGTTCTTTGAGACTAAGTTTAGTTATCATCTCATTTAGAAAGATCCTGAGCACATTCTTCTTACTGCCAGGCTGGTGCAAATTTGTTTTTTTCTACAGCATCCTTCACTTATTTGTAGGTCCTCCTCCTAGGACTGTGAGCTTCTCGAAGGAGGACAGGATGTAAATGACCCCTCAAGGTTTTCACAACTCTGTTTTTATGTAAAAAATTCATGTGGCATCAATGTGGTAGCAGCTTTAATATTAGGCATAAGACATAATAAACATATGTACTGACTGTATGCTTTAATATTAGACATAAGACATAATAAACATATGTACTGACTGTAGGCTTATAGAAATTTTGGGGCTATACATAGTAACTATCTTCAATAAAATCTTTAGAATGAATATTTTTTTAGGATTAGGCAGTATGTGTTACGTAAATAAATTTTTTTATTCATCTCATTTGGGAAGAACTCTGAAGTGCTTCATAAACATTTATCTCACCTACTATGTACTATTAGTTTGATTAGGTCCTCCCTCTTCATATAACTCAGATTTTGTTAAAGTGTCCACTCCCTCATAGCTCTTATCTTTCAGGGGTCCCTGATATCATTTCTAGCTCCAGGGGTGGGTCCAGATGACTCTAAACCAGTGAATATATTCTTAACATCCTTTACTATGGATTGGTCCTGGAAACCAAGCTTAAACCAATTAGCATATGATAATCCCCTGGGGATTATTAGAGATGAGCCCAGGAGCCCAATGAGCTCAGTCAGGCTGCAGGCAGGTCCTTTTTCCCTTCGGTTGAGGAGAGGGTCTCTCTTTCCTGCTTGTGGGACAGAAATAAGAAAGAAGAGTATTGCTTGATCTTAGAACCCTGGTTAAAATCATTTTGAGGCAGATTGCCTATTACTTGCAAACAAAGCGGCCTGACTGGAGTCTTGTTTATAACTTTTTTTTTGTTTCATATAAACTAAGATATAAAATAGTTTCTGACTCAGCAGTGCAATGAGTACAGAAACCTACAACCATCTCCCTGGGAAATGAGGGCCTAATTTACAGGTATATGCATGAGATTTACTCACAGAATATCACTTTCTCCCCTTGAAATGTAAGCTGTTATGAAATTGGCAGTCCACTAGACTTTTCAGAAATGATTTTTCATTTATTTGCTTTTAGAGAGAGGGGAAGAGAGGGAGAAGGAGAGGGAGAGAAACATCGATGTGTGAGAGAGACAGCAATCGGCTACCTTGCACATGCACCCCAACCAGAGACCTAACCTGCAATCCATGCATGTGCCTGGGCTGGGAATCAAACTGGTGACCTTCCAGTTTATAGAAGATGCCCAGCCAACTAAGCCACATTGGTCAGGGCAGCAGCCCAGTAGACTTGAGAGAAGAAGAGTAAAGAGGGGTCTCTGCACATGATGGTGATCAGAGAAATCACCCATGGAGAATGGAGAGTGAAGTATCTTTTCTGGTAGCTAAAAAAGCTGAATGTCGTCTGCCTTGAGGTTATTTCACTTTCTTCTCTGGATTGTCTAATGGTAGCTGAGAGTGAAATATCTCCCTTGGGATGTAACTGCCCCTAAGCTGAGGAGTCAAGCATTAACATGAAGGGAGAGCGAGCAGGAAAGGAAGACTGTGTGCTTTCCTGGAGCTGTTAATAATATACTGGACAAGGGCAATAAATAATTGATAGTTGTCACCTGGCTGCTTCTTGGTTATTCATGGGCTTCAAGACGGTCCTTTATCTTAGCGCCATCTAATCGTGTTACATCACATGCACTCCTCGTCGCCAACATTAATATGTCTGCCGGTGACATGTGCTGCACACTGGCTTTTCAGAGCTTTTACAAACTGCTGATCTGCACCAGTCAGGAGCAATGTAATTGTCACCGTTAGACAGATATATTATCGCCAGACAGAATAATGTAAATAATACGAAAAATAACCTCCAACTCCAACGACAAATCTCCATAGTTAGGGAGAGGTCTCTTCCATCACATCTGATGTACAGCTCCCCTGAATGAGAATTGCGGTAGTCTGGAGGAAAGTGGGCTCAATTCAATCAGGCTAAGCACCTGCACTCTTTTGATTATGTTCATGGCAGAGACAGAGTACATGTAGATTCTGGAGTAAAGCAATGGGAGACTGAAGATATTAGATTTTTGTTTCTGGGACCTTTACCTACACCTGTAGTGGTACCACAGGAACCTAGTAGTGATTGCCTTCCATGGCAGTGTGGCCATATTAACCCACATTCGGTAATTCCTAAATTTTGATTATAGGCAGAATGAAAGCAGCAAGTGCAGAGGAAATAAATTCAAACAGGAAGAAAAGGCAAAATATGTGCTTTAACTGGCAGCTAAAACTACCTACATATTACACAGTTCATTTTACTCTTACAGTGTTCAAGAGAGTGTAATCTAATGAATTCTTTTTATCAGCTTCTGTAAGTCTCCCCATGCACCTGTGGCAAACACTATCCATTCCTCCTCTTCCTTGCCAACAGAATCTCAATTTTGAACAGGATGGCAGAATGCCTGGCTAAATACTAGCTTCCTCAGCCCTCCTTGCAGCTGGGGAGGAGGGTGGAATGGAGCAAGTGGCAGCGTTCTGGCCAATGAGACATGAGTGGAAAATTGTTGGGGATTTCTGGACATATTTTTGTTTTCCTAATAAAAGGGGCAGATGTTGCTGCAGCCCCCCTTCTCTTTCCCACCTTCTGCCTGCCTTGAATGTCTGGAACTAAAGCAGCTCCAAGTATAGATTAAGAGATGCAGAGATGCAGACATTGGCCTTCGTGAGCACAAATCAATGCCAACAGTTGAAACCTCTGGGTTTCTTCTTACTTGAGAAAAAGGACACTTTTTTTTAAGTCTCCACAGGTCATGTTTTGTTTTGTTATTTGACAATGACCATAATCTTAACTATGGACCCCATCTAAAAAGCCTTTGCTATAGCTACAGCATTAAAACAAAACAAAGATGTAAAAAATCATTTTAAAAGTCACATGGAGAAATTACAAGAGATAATGAGTAAAAGAATAATGAAATTAATATTTATTGAGGATGTACAATGCACCAAGCACTTTCATAAGACCTTCACATGCAACTCATTCAATTCTCACAATCACCTTAGGAACTATGTTGTGTTGCATTCCTATTTTGTAAATGAAACAGAGGCGTAGGGAGGTCAAGCAAATTGCCTGAGGGCCCACAGGTAAGAGGGGATAGAGCCAGGACACCAGGCTCCAGGGTTTAGGTTTTTAACCACCATGTTTTCTGATTTATATTTTCCATTCATAAAATAAGAAAACTATGTAAAAGTTTTAATTGATGAATCCATGGCTACATAAGGTCCTTTGTGATGAGTGTTGAGTAATACTAGGGAAAGGATTCTTTTTTGGGGATATGATTTCAAACAATTTTTGCTTTGTGTAGTATTTTTATTTTCAGAATCTCAAAACAAAAATTTAATCTACTCATCCATCCATCATATAGAGATTACCATGGCAACTATCTGCATTGCATCTAACATGTTTGCATTGATATATATATATTAAACTTGCCCAGTTTTTGAACTGTAGTTAAAGCAACACATTCTTTAAATTTGGATCACCACAAAGTTGAATTTGAAATCCAACTGTTTTTTGTTTTTTGCTTCTCTGAAGGCTAGTGCATCTGTTTATTCATTAATTATCACTGAAAATGAGATAATACATGTCAAAATGTTTTGGAAACTGTTAAAGAAAAATCCATAAATATGAAAATTGTTGTGTCAAAGAGGTATTTTGATGTGGTAGAATGAGAATTAGGAAACTTGAATTCTCCTTCTGGCTGTGTCTTTGAATTACTGTGTGACATGGGATGGGTCATGTATACTTTCTGGGCACTGTTGGCCTGACTTTTGTTTTCTGGGTCAATATAGCTCCCTTGTTCTATATTCTGACCAGTTAATAAAAGTGAGCTGAGAACATCCGACACATGTTTGGACACACTCATGCAGAACCTCATCCTTCCCTGTTTGTTTCCAGCTTGTCTTCATTTGACCTCATGTAAGTACAGTTCCAAATGTGACTCCAAATTTAATTTCTACATTCAAAATGGACCAATAATAATAATTCATGTTTATTTATTACCATGCCCATTCCTACCAGCTTATGCTATTCCCTTAACATGAATAAGTTTTTTTTCCCCAAGTTACTTATTTAGACTTAAGCTTCAAGGTCCAGGTCAAGTTCTGCTTCCTCTCTTTGATATTGAATCACCTCTAAAATGGTTCACCTAAGTTGTTTTCATTCCTGCATATGGATGGAAGCTCCTCAAGTTTGGGGACCATCATTTATTTACTCACATATATACAAGACCTATCTACCAATGTCATTAAATGAGAAGGAGATGGCTCATTCTTCTACCATGACTAAAGCCAGACACAGAGACCTCAACCAAATGAATCATGATGTATATATGTATCTTACCCTTCAGATACTTGTTCTGCCTTGACGTTTAGTCAGTTTGAGTTTAAGTTAGTTGAAATTTAAAACATTACAGGGATTTAAAAAAACACAGTATCAGCTAATATGTGCCTTCCAAATACAGCCATGTGAGTACAAGCATTTGAATTAATATTTGTAAATAAATATAAATGGCTTTCCTTTGGGCAATTGGCAAAAGATTAAAAACTTCTTCCAGAGAATGACTGAGTTCCTCTTGATGCCAGTTGAGGATTTGAAATTCTCTCAGAATTACAAGAATACTCATCTGTGGCCACATCATAAGAAGACAGATATTCAAGTGCTCTCATTTACAGAGTATTTTTTGAGCTTGAAATCTCACTTTCAAAATGGGCCAATAATAGTAGTTTGTATTTATTTATTGCCATGACCATTCTCACTAGCTTATTCTGTTCTCTTAGCATGAATACCATAATTTTTTTTGGACCATAAGACGCACCTAGGTTTTAGAGGAGGAAAATAGGGGAAAAATTTTGAAGCAAAAAATGGGCTAAATTATTTAATAACATAAATAACATAATATTTCACCAATGTAAATGTAAACAGAACTTGACAGCAGCATTAACAACCATTATTCCTCCCAAATTTGGGGTCGGGGAGGAGTGCATCTTATAGTCCAAAAAAATACAGGTAAGTTGTTTTCCTTAAGTCACAGACATAACACAAACACTTAAAAACTTGTTCATATTTGTAACCACTTTTTATTAAATATATATTTAGCTGAGTACTTGACAATTTGTGTACTTTTTTTAATTAAAGAGAGGCAGAGTGAAAATCTACCATGTAAGTAAACACTGAGCTACCTTTTTCATTCTACTCTCAAGGGTAAGTAGATAGTATCTCAAGCTGTCTCTTGACGATTGTGGTACGTAATTCATTAGGCCTATGGGCAATTGTAGGATGGGCATAGGCGGTTGGTAGGATGCCAGTGTGATCACTGCTAAAGTTATTTATTGGCATGATGTCATTACACAGGTGCTGACCTGACCACCTAGCATTCCTCTTTATTGACTTTTCTATTGCAGTTGTGCGTATTTACCTCAGTGTTAATGTAGTTTTAATTGAGAGGTCTTGAAGTCATGGACCTTTCATGCACTGGTGTCTGGAGTCTTTCAATCAGTATTTTCTTCCACATTCTTGAAAGACTTCATTTTCCACCAAACATCTCCATTAGTAGCCTCCTTTTCCTCACATGTAGTGTTATAAGGCCATAGGATTCTAATCAAGAAAAGAAGTTTCTGCTTATTCCCTGAGTTGTCCCACTAAAGACATTATCATTATTCTTAAAGGATGCTTTGATTTACAAAAATGGTTTTTACTACTGTACTTCCAGGTTCAAGGTTTACTGATCAATCAGAAAGGAAGTAAACATGTTTGAAGGTTGAGTCAATAGGAAAACAAAAAAGTGATGTCAGTTAATACGTGGTTTTACATGTCTTAAATTGACATACAACTCTTTCAGGAAAATATCTGTTAAACAAATGAAGATGTATCTCTGTTCTGAGTAATGTCTATGGCTTTGGTTTAGCAAGAAAATAGCTTTCTATCTTACTAACATTTTCTAGTTCAGTCTGGGTATCTATATTCTCTATTTTTCTTTCTCTCTTGTTTGATATCCCCCCTCATTTTTCATATGCAACCTCTAATTATTCACATGAAGATATTACTTCAGTAAATGAAAAAAAATTTTAAAGATTTTATTTATTTATTTTTAGAGGGGAAAAGAAGGAAAGAGAGAGGGAGAGAAACATCACTGTGTGGTTGCTTCTTGCGCACCCCCTGCTGGGGTCCTGGCCTGCAACCCAGACATGTCCCCTGACTGGGAATTGAACTGCAACCCTTTGGTTTGCAGGTCTGTGTTCAATCCACTGATCTACACCAGCCAGAGCAGTAAATGAAAATTTTAAGAAGCCCTTAAAATAAAATGTCAGAGAGAATACAGAAAATTAAAATTCTTCCTGAGATAGCTTGGCCCAGGTGTGTTGGAAGGAATTATGCAAAATGTAGGCACAAATTTAAATGATGATTTATTCAACAATGATTGCTTAAAAGTTTTGGAAATACTTTTCTTTACCATGATTTAATTAGAATTAAAACATCAATAATTTAGCCCTGGATGGTGTAGCTCAGTGGATTGAGCATGGGCTGTGAACCAAATGATTGCCAGTTCAATTTCCAGTCAGGGCAGATTCCAGGGTTGCAGGCCAGGTCCCCAGTGGGGGCCATGTGAAAAGCAACTACACATTGCTGTTTCTCTCTCTCTCTTTCTACCTCCATTACTCTCTCTCTAAAAATAAATAAATAAAATCTTTAAAAAACAAATAAAACATCAATAATTTTAATGCACTAATACATGGAGCAACTCTGTGATAAGTCACTTATGACATGGTATCTTTGAGTGTGTCTGCACAATGTCTGTGAGAATACTCTGTGAAGCCAGATTTCATGGGTTCAAATCTTGTCATTAAAACTCAAAAAGATGTATAAATTAACTTTTTTTCCTGTGCCTATTTCTCAACTAGGGTAGACAGTAAGGTACTTACCTCAGAGGGCTTTTCTGAGTCCTCATGAATTAATATCTATAAATTACTTAAAGTAGTGCTGGGTACATAGTAAATACTTAAGAAATATTATCTTTAAAAAACCCAAATTAAAGATCTATATGCTTTTGAAGACTGTTTTTTTTCCTGTAGTATAGTTAGTAACTGCAAATCTTTAAAGTATATTTAAACTTTGCTAGGTGACAATTTCTATAACAATACATCATATCATTATAAATTGTGATCCTATACTGTGAAATATAGATGGCACATAAAAGCTTAAAATTTATTAGGCTATCTAGGGTACCTATCAGTAATACTGGAGACAGAGCAGTATATTAAAGTGACAGCAAGCTTCACTATCTCTATAGAAACCATAGAATTCAAAGTTATCTAAAATTTTTAAAAAATGCACTAGTGCCATTGAACTGTAGATGTGGTATGGGTCATTTTCATAGAACTGAAGTTCTTTTTAAGGGCTTTCATTGATGAAAAACCAAAAACTACTCTAGATACTAACTCTTTATGTGTTAGTTGAAAATACATTTTCAGAAAGAAGCAGTTTTGTGTATTTAAGGATTTGGGTCTTAAGATTTGGGTGTTAAGATCAGAAGCTTCAGTTTGCTTTCTGGGTCTACAAGTAACCATTAACCTATACAAATCTCAGTTTTTCATCATCTGTACAATGGAGATAATACATAGCTTTGTTACTGAAATTAGGTAATGTATATGAAAGCACTGTTTATATTATGGTATTCATTAGGGCACTGTATGATTGCATGTTTCCCAAACAATGAAGTTCTAATGGAAGTTATTTTAATGCTCCATAAAAAAAGCTTTGTGGTCAAATAAGTTTGGGAAACACTATGTTCTTGTAGCAGCTACATTTGGCATGTTGCATGTATTTCCAGGCCTTCCCCCTTCACAGAACTAAATCAATGCCAATGTATAAAAACTCACACACCATCACACTGGCGAACATCCAATTAAAAGGATATTCATACTTATGAACCTAAGTAGTCACTTTTTTAAAGGAAAATACTTTTCAATATTTTTACGTCATCAAAAGATGTTAAAAGTTATAATTTAATACATTTTAGATAATTCAGTGCCAGTCTTTGCCAGAAATTCACACATTTTTCATCATTCAAGTTTACAAGTTTATTTTGCTTAGCATATTAAGTTCAAAGCTTTTATTTGTTTCACTAATGGCGGTATATCTGTAGTTGGGAGCAATGTGACATCGTAACCTTAACATATGGAGCATATTCCACCTATACAAGCTATAAGGTAGTGGAATCATATTATGTTTGAAATATATTTAGTTAGTGAAGTTTATTTTATAAACAAACGTAATCTCATTTGAAATATTCATACAATGAATATTCATGTTTATTTTTAAAATAAATCTTTATTTTTTAAAAGATTTTATTTGTTTATTTTTAGACAGAGGGGAAGGAAGGGAGACAAAGAGAGAGAGAAACATCAGTGTGTTCTTGCCTCTCACACACCCCATACTGGAGACCTGGTCTACAACCCAGGCATGTGCCCTGACTGGGAATTGAACCACTGACTTTTTGGTTTGGAGTCTGGCACTCAGTCCACTGAACCATACCAACCAGGGCATAAATACTCTTGTTTTGGATCAGAATTGTTAACAAAGTTTGGTATGAAAGTAAATTATGCTACCCTCTGCTACTATTAATTACAAATAATTCCCAAAGTAGGAAATATAGAGCTCACAGGAATTTGTGTGGCTTGTCCATCTCTATTTTGAAATACTCTGGCATATGTTTTGGCACTAGGGCTCATGTATACAACACATATTTGAACATATTTTAGCAACCTTTTTTAGTAGGAGCCTTGGCTCCGGTGAGTTTTGTCTGTGCCATTTCTTGTGCACTCTCGGTGTAGATGTTACATCATTTTTCATCTCGATGCAATGGCAAAGATGGGTGTAATGCTTAGCATTTTCTTTTCCTATTGTGTCTCTGTGCAGTGTTTTTACAAAGTAACAAACCTATTTTGTGTCTTCCTCCATGAACGTATTTTAAAAATGAACAAGAATAGCTCTGCAATCAATCTCTTTATCCTTAGCCAATTGATTTGTGAAGAAATATGTTAACAGGGACTTCAAAATCATTCTTCGTGTACATTTTGGAATTTTTCTCTGGATTACATTTCTCACATAAGGATACTAGTTTTATTACTCAGCTCTGTGCCCCTGACATCACATGCATTGGAATGCCAACAGAGCAGGTTTTAATAAACTCCACCTGAATCACCTCAGTGCTGCATGCTTCTTCAATGTGCAATATGATTTCTTACTTTGAATGATTGTTTAAATGCATTTTTATTTTGCTTGTGTGTCTACAAAGGCACATCGATAAAGCACACCTACAAAGTCCTTGGGTTCTTAGGATCACTTTCAGATCTCTTCCTTATAAGGAATTACAAATGGGAAAAAAAAATGAGGATTTCCTGAGTGCTCATCTTCACTCATTATTCAGGAATTAAATTTGTTTGGCTGGGGGGAGGGCAGATATAGAAGGTTTTTCTTCAGGCTTTACATCTGTGAAATAGAATTAATGCTGCTCTCAAATCAAATAGAGAGAAATAAATACATGCCTCAAAATGCCCTTGCAAGCCACAAGGGGCCCAACTATGATGTATTTAAACTAGGGGGACAGATATGGGTAAATTGAATAGAGAATCAGAAACAGTTATTTGGTACTGATTAAGGTAACAGAGTTCTAAAATAAAATTCATTTATTTATGTGTATATCTAGCAAATAATTATTTATGGCATGTACTTTCTAAGCTCTGAAAACTGAGAATGAAATAGTTATAGTTTCTCTGCTTTCAGATATTACAAACTTCAATGTTATGATGAGGAAGTACAAGGTAACAAAGGAGCATGTAGTGGGAGAAAATAACATGGTCTGGCTGGCTGATGTGACAGAGATTATTTCAAGTAGATTAGGATATGAAATTTCATCCACAGCAATTGAGATCCATATGTTAGAAGTGATTTTCTCAGGTGTAAGGGAAGAATCCTTATAGGTCATGCATCTTGACAGTCAACAGTTTTGATGTCAGCATTGTGTCTGGACTCATTTATATTATTTATTCAAAACAAAGTCCTACATTAAGGACTGATGGTATGGTTCTCAGAGAGAATTTAGACCTCTATTTCAAATGCAGATCCCAATCATTATCTGCTTCACACACACTCTGGAAACAATGATTGTGAAATAACAGTGAGTGTACCACAGTAGTCAAATAGAGATAATGAGCAGCTGAATAATAGTTTTAGCATGTAAATATCTACTACTTCTATCAGAAAACAAATTGGCTTTCAAAGAATGAGTTGTTTCAGGTTCATGGTTGGCAGGGACATTATGAATGAGAAAGCTGCTTTGGAAAGAAGGCTTCATTAGATATATAATCTGCCTGATATCGACGATACTCAAAGTAACTTTTCTCTCATATTATTAATGAGGATTTAAATATGTAATAAAACGTCTGTCTTACTTCCCTTCTTCCAATTTTTAGTCTTGTAATTTTAGACTTAACTCTTGAGGTTTTCTTGGCGTGATTAATCTGTATTTGTTTAAAAAAACCCACACTACTTCCTATTTATGAAAGAGATCATCATATGCTGTAAGTCAGACTTTAGTGTTGAGTTCTCTAATGGGCTGCTTAGGACACTGGGGTGAGTAACAGGGCAAAGCTGCTTTGCAGTGGTGTGTCCAGGGGGAAGGAAGGGGCAAGAAAAGTGAGTGGGTATATACTGGAGACTTGTTTCCATCTGCTTGGTCTTTTTTCTGGGGCCAGGCTTGCATGTGGGATATTTTAAAGCTCAGCTTTTAGGTTCTGTTATTATTGGTATAAAAATGTGCATATTAGCAAATTAGAAAAGGAAAGACAAAGGGGAGTAGCAGATGAAAAGAACTGGTCAGTGTATAAAGGCATTTTTGAGCATTTCTGAGATCAATTAATCCATTTTATAGATGAGACAACTGAGGCCAATAAAGTAGAAATGTGTTTATTCTTAAAAGCAGAAATCAAAATCAAAAGTTCATTGTTGTTCATCTTGAATCACCAATTGACTTTCCTTTCCTTTTCCTCTTATCTGAAAACATTAGAAAATCATTGTTGAATTAATCTAACCTTGGGTAAATAGCTACACATCTCCCATGGTGTGTGGTCTGTAGGAGTTTTACCATCTCTAGTTCTCTAGCTCATGCAATGAGTGGATGTTTTTATGTGTGTATGTTAGGATGGGGGAGGTGTTAGTGGCGATAGCCACACACATGTGTTTAGAAAATCCAAAATGCATTTGGCCCTAAGCAGTTCCCTCCTCACCTACTTTCTAAACCCATGTGTATTTCAAGAGAATCTTAATCCATATGTTCCCGATTTACTTTCACTAAGTCATCTGTATGTTGTTGGTAAGAGTCCTTTGATGTCCAAGAAGACTTATGAGCAATTTTTATGGCTTCTCTAAGCCTTTGTTCTTTCAAGAGGCAAGCTGTGCTTTGCCTGCATGGATGGTAGTCTCATTGTAACAATTAGGAAATTTTCTAAAATTTGGAAAGGAGACAGTGTGAATCTTAACTTTGACCAAAGGCCCATTGTTTTTCCGAATGCCAAAACTATAGATATCTTGTCTGACTCAAGGAAAAAAATATGCTGTCAATATTCCAGCATCCCTTTATTTTATACTTTGATCCTTCTGTGCTTGGATAAATTGATTCCTCTTGACTTGTTGAGAAGACAGTTTATTAAGATACTAATTTGTGCTTATATTTCTTCATTTATTTATTTATTTTTCTTCCTTATTCTACATTGTTAGTCAGACCCTTAATAATTTCCTGCCTCAGAGAATTTTTTTGGTAGAACTGAGAGAAAAATCCTAAACTTATTAAAGTCATTATTTGGTGCCCCAGAGAATAAAAGAGGGAATTGCCTTCCAATGCAAGGAGTTTAGGGAGCTAATCCCCTTGGCTGAGATGGGAAAAGGGCATGATTTGGTCCTTCTGGAGTGGGGTTTATATCTTATTTTGGGCAAAGTCATGGGGAGTTGACAAAATCTCAGAAGTGACGGCCAACTAAAGCGCTGGGGACTGTACCCTGAGCTCAGGAGCTCCGAACCTAGCCCAGTTGCCCACATTCCATATAAGGAAAGGAAGCAGCTCAACTGCCTGTGACCTATGAGAATCCTATAGGCTTTGTCACTGGGCATCTCAGTAGCAACCAGTTGGAACAGTGTGAAAATTCACTGAAGTTCTGGTAATAAGCAAAACCCTGGGACTTTTCCTCTTTGGACAGGTAATCATGGGTGACACTGAATTTCCCTTAATAGAGCAGGATGAGGCTAAAGTAACATTTTGAATGATTTGGAGAAAATTTGGGCATGTGATCATTATGGAATACCTGAGTTTGTATATTAAGATTAATTTCTGCTAGACTGCTAGACTCATTTATTTTTATTTTAGAGTGCCATAAATGTCTGCCACAGACATACCCTAAGTGGTGCTGTCCTATGTCAGGTTCTGGAATGGGAAAAGTGGCTTTAATGATATAAAAAAAGATTTCCATCCCTGTCTTCAAATTGCTTACAGCTGAGTTGTGAGCAGAGGCAAGGTTGCCACAGTGGTTTTGATGGACTTTTATAGAATGCCTTAATGAGTTACAAGTACTAATTGCTTTAAGTGGATTATCTCTTTTAATTTCTGCAATAACTTAACCAGGCAGAAACATTTATTATCCCCATTTTACAGATAAGGAAGCTGAGATTTAGAGAGAAGGCAACTTCTCCAGTACCATACAGGCAGTAAATGATCAAGCCAGGACCTGATTTAAGTTATTTGATTCTGGTGCCCATGCTCTTATTCTGAACTCTGTACTGCTTTCAGGAAGCTATAAAATAGTTCATGTAATTAAGTGTGAAAAAGAAGAGGGACTGAACAACTTCAAAGAGAGGGTCAATGAAGCCTGGAGAGATCAGCAATAGGCTCACAAGTGTGGGATTTAAAATGAGTCATATGACAGTAAGATTCTAATGGAATTTGGATATCATTTAACCTGTCTCCTACTCTTTACAGTTGTGGAAATTGAGCCCTCAGACCTGCAGAGGGTAGTGGCAGAATGACATGATTGAAGGTATGGATATGGCAATAATTACAGCACCATTATTTTTACAGTAAGAAACCAAGCCAGAAAACAACAGAAAGGGAAAAGCAACTTACAGTGGACCTCAGGACAGTATGGGATCTGGCTATTGTAGAGGTCCGTGGATTCTGGCCATAGCTCTGATCCAAAATAGTGTATACTCTTTATTTCAAAGTATACCTTCTATCTTAGTATCTTGAATTTTTGCTAGAAAGACTTTTTTTTTCTGGATACCGTGCTATATTTAAATCAGATTTTGTCTTGATAGGAGCTGTGATTCTGCATTTTCCACCAGGCTCACATCCTAGAATCTCAATGATTCAGATATTCACTGAAGTTTGAGGACTAGTGCTGTAGACAGTGGGGATCGGGTACATGGCAGACACTGGAGACTTTAGAACAGATAAGAAGCCAGGCCTATAAGGATTTATTAGGTTGTGGAACATGGATTAGAGACCAGAGAGATCTGTCCAGATGTGAATGTCGGTTACCGTACAGAAAACGGCTTATCAAAGGAAGAGAGCCTAGAGTGGCTTTGGGAACAAATGAGAGCAGCTGAATAAAGCTCAATTTGAAAACAGAACTAGTAGACTTAGTGACCGACTAGGTTACAGCAATCAAATCAATTGCTAGCCCTCTCATCTCTAACTCATAAATAGTTGTCAACTACTTACAGCTCTCTCCATTCTGACATCTATCCTGTTATTGCTGCTGCCTTCTTGCTAGTTTTCTTGACTCATTCCTTGTCCTAACCCCTTAACCATCTGTTCCCCGCTGTTGTGAGAAGGATCATTCTAAATGCAAAGCCCACTATATCACAGTTCTGCTTAAAAGTGTTTAATAGTTTCCTATTGCTCTCAGAGTCACTTAGATTTATGTATAAAGCCTACAGGGCCCTCCCTGGTCTGGCCTCTATTACTTCTAAACCGCTTTATCTCTTGCCACTCTCTGTGCCTCTACATCTCAGCTTTGCTAAAATTGGATCAGAGCCTTTGTACAGTTCTGAATTTTGCACGTGTTCTGCTCACTCTTTATAGTTTCTCTTCTCTCTTATCTGATGTGCTTAGGTTTCATTTCTTCCAGGAAGCCTTCCTTGACCACCACCACCCTACCCAGATTGGATTAGGGTTTCCTCTTATATGTTGTCATTAGGTACTCTGTTATTGCATTTAATGTGCAAGGTTCTTGAGAGAAGGCCATGTCCCACTTATGGTTTAACCCAGCACCTAGTATAGTACTGGTTCATGGTAGGTCCTCATGATGTGTTTGTTGATTAAATGAACAAATGAGTGACTGAAAAAGAAGGAAGAGCCAAGGATATCACCAGTGTTTTATGTATGATTACCTCAAGGAGTGGTAATGTCAGAGCTCTCACTTATCTCTTCAACAGCTTCCATCTTAACCTTAAGGAGACACGGGAAAGTTTTCTTTGTCAGGGCAAAACCAATAATGACAAAAAACTCCAAGACCTAATCTATTTTAACTGAATCTGTTTCCTGGACACTTGGAAGTTGATAGGTCTTCCAATCAGGGAAATAATGATCAGATTGTGTATAACAAGACTAGTATCCATCAACTCTACTTTGGATAAATCACATTAAGGAAAAGGGCTATATAGCCATTCATTAAATGGCATCCTTTACTATTTAAAAAGAACCTTTATTCCCCTGAGAGAGGGAGAGGCAAGGAACAGGGTGTCTCGATCCTGAGCAGAAGCAGCAACCCACTTGTGTGTTGACTTTCTGTTTGTGAGATATATAGTCAGCATTTCTAATGAATCTGCTGGAAGCGGCTGGAATATTATGATTTATAGCACCTTCCCACTCTCTATCATAGCATTTTATTAGATGGATGGGAAGCTGGTAGTAATGAGGTTAGGAATGAGAAAACATCCATCAAGCCCTGCTACATCTTCTCAGGAAAGACAACACACTATCTCATATGTCACAGGCAGTGATCTAGGTCACGATGATATAAAATGCGTGATTAAAACCAAGCATTTGACACTAGATAATAGGCATCTAGTTAAAAAATAGCTCTAGTGTTCCCGACTTTTAATTAAACCCAACTCGTAAATATGCACTGTGGTAAATATACTGCAGGATGGGGCTTGTTTATATGCCACCACATAACAATTACCTCCAGAATGGGTGCTTTATTTCACTACATGGTGTTATTAGTCAGGCGATGGACTGAAATACAAATGTTAAGGTAGTGATGTCAGAGAGACCTGCCACAGCAGTGTCACCACCCCTCCTACCTTCCCTGGGATTCCTGCATTCCTCCTTCTCCAGCATCCTCTCCCCACCAGAGTAATCAATCTAAAATCAAACATGTTTAATCATTTCCAGCAATCTCTCACAGTGCCTTGGATTGCATCAGTACCGCTGGAAGAGGGAAGATCTTTTAAATATATAACCTAGGTATTCAGTATATCTGTCCTGCTAATGGGTTTATTCTTTGACAGAGACTTATTAGAAAGTTTTTTAAATACATTAAGTCCAGTACTAGAACACTAATATAAAATTGAGTGGTGTGGATATAGAAACAGACTCAATGAGCAGGGGTTTTTTTATTGGTTGTCAGGACTTGCGTGGTAGGATGGACCACAGTCATGTGATATTTACTGCATCTTAGTCATGCACCTTCAGTGAGTTCTCAAATTTGATAAAACAAGATTAGGTAAGATGTTTTCCTAGACCTTTTTCCCTCTGGTGACCTATGAATCTGTTAAATCGGTGTATCTCAAACTTTCATGTCACACAAATAAATCTCTTGGGGATCTCATTAAAATGCAGATTCTGATTCAACAGGTGTGGAGTCAGGTCTGAGATTATTCTGTGTTTCTGAATAACTCCCAGTAAATGCTGAAGCCGCTGGTTTGGAGGCCACACTCTGAGTGGGAAAAATACAAGCATCATTTCTCATCATTACAAGTTTTAAAGCTCTGGGTCTTTTTTTCTCTCTTCTAGTGCAATTACTGATTTTTATGTAGTACTCATGAGTAGAACACCTACCTTCTTTAAGCAGCATGGTGTTAGAACTGCTGCTTTTTAGCTAACAGTATTAAATTAAGATCATTTCTGAGTATACCACCACACTCATGAAGTTCAGTTCAATTCAGTTAGTATTTCTCCAGCGTCACAATCTAATTTGGTAACCCCTTCCTATGATCCGAAAACTCCCTGTCAGAATGATTCTTCATCCCTTTAGGTTCCACATGTTCATGTTTAAGCTGTTCTTTCTTTCTTTCATCTCAAAGGAGATGAAGAACAGCTGATCACCTGTGGAGGTAATTTATCCTAAATTAGCATGGACAGACCACGTGCTTCACAGCGAGAAAATTCTATTGAGAAACAGGAAGCCTACCAGCCAACTCTGTCCCTAAAGACTTGTATCTCACCAGAGCCAGGGAGCAAAAGGTTTCATACTCACAACAGGCAAGGGGTTAAGCAGCCACAAACAGCTGTGAATGGGCTGGTCTGAGCTGCCTGTATGCATTTGGAATAAGAAGAGTTCCTTCCTGCATGAGATTTAACTTATTATTTCATTCCTTTTTAATATGAAGATCAGACCTCTATTTTCTTCCCTTTTATTTTCATTCGGTTTTGATGTGATTGCCATAATTATGTGTCAGCTATTACCATGCACATTCTAATTACTCCACTTATTGCTAGAATGGCTGTTACTACATACTGCTTTGTTCATTAGTAAACTCTGAAGGGACTTCCTTGCACATGGCACACTTTAGAGTCAGTATGATTTTACATGATGTGTGATACTCAAAAGCATCATTGTTTTGACCAAATTCACAGAATTAATGTGTGATTTTTAGTTGGATTTTCTTGACAATACTGACAATGCAGTTCAGTATTTTTCATTTTGAACATGTTTGTTGCTAGGAAAAATAACAATCTCGTTATTTGACCAGAGTACAAAAAATGGGGAAGTTATGAATCAATATTTTGCTTTCGACTCCTAAGGATAGCACCATGGTGTTTTAATTTTCAAATCACTGAATTCCTTTATTGATTTTTGCTTTCAACTGCATGAATTGGTAGGTTTTGTGAATTCTAAACTTGGCTTCTCTATTGACTTATGGTGTCTTAAGAAACTGCTCAGTTGAACCTCACTTTATCCATCTGTAGAACAGTTAGAGTAGAGCTATCTTTCAATGTCTTAATGATGTTGTGACTTTAACATGCTGATTTTGCATGCAAGAAGATGTCAATATCCCCAAATCTTGGAAAAGCAAAGGCTATTATATGTAACAAAATTTTATTGATTTTACTTAATGTATTCTAGGCTTCTCATTGAAAATAAGCTCTATGCCCCCTCACTCAGTGACTATATAGAAATACAACCTAATTTAGCATAAAGTTTGCATACTTTTAGTAGATGTAAATATTTTAATTTTTATTATATTTTTTATGATTCTAAAATTTCAGTAAGATATTATTCACATCTCTCCTTCTCATCACCCACTCACTAAACTGACCAGAGAAAAATAAACCAGATCTGAAAAACAGGGATAAGTGTTTATGAAAAGATTTTTTTCAGCCCAAGGGGAGCAAAACATCAATCCTGAATAAAGAGAACACAATTTAAAAGTGTTGTTTACAGGTATAAGTGTAGATACTTGTTTTGTACTTTCAATAAAGTTTAAAGATCTTTAATATTAAATATTAAAGATGGAAAAGGACATATTGACATGAAGAGCTGGGAAGAAGAGGTAGGGAGAATTAAATAGGGAGCTAAGTAAGATGAATTGTTAAAAAGTAAGAAAAATAAAGTATAATATTAGAAGTAATATTTGCAGAAAATAAAATGAACAGTGTGGAAAACAAGCTTGAGAATCTCAACTAGAATACAGAGAACAGGTTTAAAGGAAAATATGTAGAAATGGATATAGATATGGAGGTCAGAATAAGTGTAACAGAAAATATAATATCTATAAAGGATGAAAATGTTTTTGACCAATGAAAGCCTTTATCTGAAACAAAATAACACATTATAAACCAGAAAAATGTATTCAGTGAGAGAAACCTATATGCATATTCTGAAGAAATGATTAAGTTCAAGTATAAAGACAGACGCTCCAAGTATCTAATCAGAAATAATACAGAAGTTTCCAAAAAATCTCATTTACAATTACATCAGAAGAAGAAAAACCACATGATTTCATTTATATGGGGAATCTAATGAACAAAACAAAATCAACAAAGTGTAGAGAGACTCAAGGTAACAGAGAACAGACTGAGCTGTCAGAGGGGAGGGTGTTTGGGCCTGGGTAAGAAAGGTGAAGGGATTAAGCAAGGAAAAAAAAAAAAGAAAGACTCACAAACACAGACAAGAGTATGGTGATTGCTAGAAGGAAGAGGTTGTGAGGGATGTAAAATAAGGTAAAGGGGGGATAAATGGTGATGGAAGGGGACAAGACTTGGGGTGATAAATGCTACTAATACTATTATAGAATTGTACACCTGAAACCTATATAATTTTATTAACCAATGTCATCCCAATGAGTTCAATTAAAAAAATTACAAAAAAACTAAGGTAAAATAAAACAAAAAATAAAATAAAATAAAATAAAATAAAATACTTAGGAATAAATTTAAGCAATAATGTAAAAGATCTATACTTGAAAAATTATAAGATGGTGAAAAAAGACATTGAAGAAGATACAAATAAGTGGAATCATATACTGTGTTCATGGGTAGGAAGAATTAACATCATTCAAATGTCCATATTACCCAAAGTAATCTATAAATTCAATGCAATTTCTATCAAGATACCAATGGAGTATTTTACAGAACTGGAACAAATATTCCAAAAATTTATATGGAACCAAAAAAAAAAAAAGCCCAGAATAACCACAGCAATCTTGAGATAAAAGAGTGAAGTTGGAGGAATCATGCTACCTGATACCAAACTATATACTACAAGACCATAGTAATCAAATCAGAATGGCACTGGTATAAAAGCAGATGTATAAATATATATATATATTTAATACATAAACATTTAATATGTTAACTATATATTTATATATTTTTTAAATTCTTCAAGTATTTAATTGCAAGCAAAAGAAGGAGTTATGGCAAGAATCATATTTACTTCCACTGTAAGACCATAACACCACAGACTATATTCTTTCAAAAAGCATTTGCTCTAGCTTTTAGCACTGACTTCATAAATGACAATAGTTATGACAATGTATCATGCAAAGGATGTGAAAACAGCAGCTTGCGTGTGACCTCCTCATTGCTGCACATGCAGGATATGTCTGGGCACCCAGCATGGAGTGACCTCCAAGAGCTACCTGCCCACCCAGACAGACTGGAGGAACTACTGGCTGTGCTCTCATTGTAGGCAGGGTGGTGCTGGCTCCTCCTTTCTAAATTAAGTATCTACCCAGATTGGGTAAGTATATACCAGTTGTTCAATTAGAAATACTATGACTTGAGCCCTGGCTGGTATAGTTCAGTGGATGGAGTTCTGATCTGTGAACCAAAGGGTCACAAGTTCAATTCCCAGTCAGGGCACATGTCTAGGTTGTGGGCCAGGTCCCCAGTAGGAGGTGCATGAGAGGCAACCACACATTGATGTTGCTCTCCCTCTCTTTCTCCCTCCCTTCCCTTTTCTCTAAAAATAAATAAAATCTTTTTAAAAAGTATTATGACTTGATACTCACCTCAGAAATGACTTATTAATAATTTTCTCAATATCTCCTGAGTGTTCTGCCCTGCTCTCTTCTCTATCATCTTAAATTGCAGAGCAGTATGGTAACAGCACTTACTTTCACATCTTTAAAAAAAATAGCTGGACTTCTGGTCAAGGATGCAGAATAAGTAAACACAGCTTGCCTTTTCACACAACCACATCAAAATTACAACTGAATTATAGAACAGCCATTACCCAGAACCAACAGAAATCAAGTTGAATGGAAGTCTGACAACTGCAACATTAAAGAATCTACATCCATCCAGACTGGTAAGAGGGGCAGAGATGTGAAATGAGCTGGTCCCATATTCATATGTGGTGGATAAAAATTCAGGAGGGATACTTCAGGATCAAGGGATCCCAGCCCCAGACCAATCCACCTAGTCTAGGGTTCCAGCAGCAGGGAGATAAGTCCCCATAACTTCTGGCTGTAAAAACCCAGTGGGGGTTGAGATGGTGGAAGAAACTAAGGGATTCTCAAGAGACTCCTCTTAAAGGGCCCAACAGTGGACTTAGGAGTCACACAGACCTATCCCATCTGGGATTCAGCACAAGGGCAACAGCTGGAAGGGCACCATTGGCATAAGGGGAGAAACTGAGGTGACTGGCAACAGGCTGAGTGCCTGGAGACAGTTTCCTCCTAGGCAAAACTCCAGAGGCCAAGCAGCGGCATTGTGCTCTTTCTGAGCCCTCCGTGACACAGAGCCACAGAGCAGTCACTTGGGTTGCCCTGCTCTGGTCATTACCAAAGGCTTTGCTCTATATAAATTACAGGTGCACTTTTCTACAATAGGCCATACTACTAAGACAAGGAGTCAAAGCAGTTCTAACTAATACATAGAAACAAACACAGGGAGGCTGCCAAAATGAGGAGACAAAGAAACATGGCCCAAATGAAAGAACAGAACAAAACTCCAGAAAAAAGACTAAACAAAATGGAGATAAATGATCTATCAGATGCAGGGTTGAAAACACTGGTTATTAGGATGCTCCAGGAACTTATTGGGTACTTCAACAGCGTGAAAAAGACCCAGGCAGAAATAAAGGCTACCTTAAGTGAAATAAAGAAAAATCTACAGGGAGTCAACAGTGAAAGGGATGAAGCCAAGAATCAAATCAATAATTTGGAGCACACAGAGAAAGAAAGCATTCAGTCAGAACAGCAAGAAGAAAAAAAGAATTAAAAAAACCAAGGATAAGCTAAGGAACTTCTGGGACATCTTTAAATGTACCAACTTCTGAACCATAGGGTGCCAGAAAGGGAAGAGGAAGAGCAAGAAATTGAAAACTTATTTGAAAAAATAATGAAAGAAAACTTTCCTAATTTGGTAAAAGAAATAGACATACAAGTCCAAGAAGAACAGACAGTTGGAGAGGACCACACCAAGATACATCATAATAAAAATGACAAAGTTTAAAGACAAAGAGAGAATCTTAAAAGCAGCAAGAAAAAAGCAGATAGTTACCTACAAAGGAATTCCCATAAGACTATCAGCTAATTTCTCAAAAGAAACTTTGCAGGCTAGAAGGGACTGACAAGAAGTGTTCAAAGTGATGAAAAGCAAGGACCTACAACCTAGATTACTCTTTCCAGCAAAGCTGTCATTTAGAATTGAAGGGCAGATAAAGTTCTTCTCAGAGAAGGTAAAACTAATGGAGATAATCATCACCATGCCATTATTGTATGAAATGCTAAAGGGAATTATATAAGAAGAAGAAGAAGAAGATAAAAATGATGAACATTAAACTGGCAATACATTTACAACTATGAATAATTGAATCTAAAAAACAAACTTAACAAACAAGCTGAACAGAAACAGAATCATACATATGGAGATCATTTGTAGGGTTACCAGTAAGGAGGGGGAAGGGGAGAGATGGGGGGAAAGGTACAGGGATTAAGAAGCATAAATTGGTAGCTACAGAATAGACAGGGGGATGTTAAAAACAGTATAGGAAAATGGAGTAGCCAAAGAACTTATATGCATGACCCATGGACATGAACTAAGTTGGGGTTGGGGGGTTACTGGAGGGATTGGGAATACTGAGTGAAGGGATGCAAAGGGGGAAAATTGGGACAACTGTAATAGCATAATTCATCAAATATATTTTTAAAATAAATAAACATTTGCTAGTGCAAACAATGCTGTAATGAAAGAAACCCAATTGAGTCTAAAAAACAAACTAAACAAACAAGAAGAACAGAATAATGGATATAGAAAGTGTTTTAATGGTTGTCAGATGGGAGGAGGGGTGTGGGGAAATGGGTGAAGAGGTAAGGATATTAAGAAATACAGATAGATAGTTACAGAATAGCTGTGGGGGTATAAGGTACAGTATAGGAAATGGAGTAGCCAAAGAACTTATGCACATGACCCATGGACATGAACAATGGTGTGGGAAGTGCCTGAGGGAGTGAGGGGTGCTGGGTGGAGAAGAGCAAAGGGGAAAGAATTGGGTCAATTGTCATAGTGAAATCAATAAAATATAATTAAAAATAAATAAATTAAAATTTAAATGTAAGTTAAAAAATATAGCTGCAAAAAATGCCTGAATGTAAATGGATGCAAAGTCAGCCACTAAAAATAAAAAGGTTTGGAGTGGACTTTGATATTATTCAGAAAGTATGACTCTTTAAACAGAGAGTTTTAGAGAGTAAGGATAGTTCAGGGAGAAACAACATTGCTGGAATCTAGTAAATGCATGTGAAATTCTACCCAGAGTTTGTTTTCAATCTACAGAAAGAGTAGGGTTTGAGAGAAAAGAACATTATTACAGTCCACCAAGAGCATCCCCTCTTCTGAGAGGCCATAAGCATAAAACAGGGTGTTGGATGGGGTAGATGCAGCCAGATCCAAGTGGTCTCTTCTCTTAACCATCCTCTTCTCCAGTTATTTGCTGATGTTTGCAAACACTGGCCTCTTACCTGTCCCTTGCTTCCCACCCTCCAGCATCAGACTGTACATCTTCTTGCAGCAGTTGTTGAGCCTTTCTACCCAATAGACTGTCCTTAAAAGGTTGAAGAGTCACTCAGAAGGAATCCCAGACCTGGGGTTTCCCCCTCAGTGTTATAATCTCCCTCAGCAGGACACAAAAGGACCACATATCATTTTGAGTGGTATAGATATGATCAAAATAGGACTCAATTGCTGTCCACTGGAATCTGACCCTCAATACTATCTAGGTCCATCTATCTTGCTGCAAGTGCTAAGATCTTCTTTTTATGGCTCAATAATATCCCATTGCACATAAGTACCACCTTTTCTTCTTTTTTTACTCGTTATTATTCTTTTGGGTGACACTAGTTAACAAAATTATACAGGTGCACAATTCTACAGCACATTATCTGTGTGTTCACCACCCCAAATCAAATCTTGGGGATCAATGGAACAGAATAGAGAGGCCAGAAATAAGCCCATGCTTTTATGGTCAATCAATATTTGACAAAGGCAAAAACATAAAATGGTGTAAAGGTAATCTGTTTAACAAATGGCATTGGGAAAATTGGACAGATACATGCAAAGAGAGAGAGAGAGAGAGGGAGAGAGAGAAAAAAAGAAAGAAAGAAACTAGACCAGCTTCTTATACCATATACAAGAACAAAGTCAAAATGGATTAAAGGCAGATGTTAGACTGAACACCATAAATATCCTAAAAGAAAACATAGGCAGTAAAATCTTGTACATTTCTTATAGCAATATTTTTTCTAATGCATCTCCTTGGGCAAGGAGAAGCAAAGAAAATATAAAGAAATGGAATTACATAAACCAAAAAAGTTTTTGCACAAAGAAAATCATCAACAAAATGAACAGACAACCCACTGAATGGAAGAACATATTTGCCAGTGATACATCTGATAAGGGGTTAATATCCACAATTTATAAAGAATGTATAAAACTCAATACCAAAGAAAAAATCCAATTAAAAAAATGTTCAAAAGACCTAAATAGACACTTTTCCAGAAGGGTCATACAGATGACCAATAGACATATGACAAGATGTTCAATGTCATTAATAATCAGAAGAATGCAAATTAACCACATTCAATCATCAGAGAAATGCAAATTAATGTCACATCCAGATATGACCTCACACCTGTCAGAATGGGTAACATCAATAAATCCAGAAACAAGTGCTGGCAAGGATGTGGAGAAAGGGGAACCCTCATGCACTGTTGGTAGGAATGCAGATTGGTGCAGCCATCATGGAAAGCAGTATGGAATTACCTAAAAAAATTACAAAGGGAACTGCTTATGACCCAGCAATTCTACTTCTGGGGATATACCCAAAGAAATCTGAAACACTGATCAGGAACATGCACCCCCATGTTCATTGCAGCATTATTTACAAACACCATCATTTGGAAGCAGCCCAATTGCCCATCAATAGATGAATGAATAAAAAAAGCTTTGGTACATTTACACAATGTACCAAATTGTCTGTTGTTACAAAAAAAAAGAGGGAAATCTTACCTTTTGCAACAGCATGGATAGACCTGGAGAGTATTATACTAAGTGGAATATGCCGGTCAGAGAAAGACAGGTACCATATGATTTCTTTTTTATGTGGAATCTAATGAAGCAAATAAACTAATAAACAAAATAGAAACAGTCATAAAGATACAGAAAACAGATTGACAGTGGTCAGAGGGGAGGAGGTTGGGTGGCTGGGTAAAAAAGGTGAAGGGATGAAGCCAAAAAAGAGAAAACCTGCATAGACACAGACAACATTATGGTGATTACCAGAGGGAAAAGAGGGTGGGGGGAGGAAGAGGAGAGAAAAGGGGGATAAATGGTAATGGAAGGAGACTTGACTTGGGTGTTGAACACACACTGCAACATACAGATTATATATAGAGAATTATATACTTGAAACCTAACCTGTGTAATTTTGTTAACCAATGTCACCCCCATATATTCAAGAAAAGAAAAAAACACAATGATATACCACTTCATACTCACTAGGTTGGCTATATCAAAAAGACAAATAACAAGTGTTGCTGAGGCTATAGAAAAATTGGAACTCTCATATACTGCTGATGGGAAATGAAATGGTGTACTTGCTTTGGAAAACAGTTGGGCAGTTCCTCAAAAGGTTGAAAATAGAGTAACCATATGAACCAATAATTCCACTCAGAGGTATATTGCCCCAAAAACATGAAAAGATAGCATTACTCATAATAGCTTAAAAGTAGAAACAACTCAAATGCCCATCAACAGATGAATAGATAAATAGTATATGGTATATCCATACAGTGAAATATCAGACAGCAGTAAAAAGAAATGAAGTTCTGCAACATGCTACAACTTGGCTGAACATTGAATACATTGTGCTAAGTGAAACAAACCATTCACAAAGGTCATATATTGTGTGATTTCACTTGTATGAAATGTCTAGAACAGGAAATCCATGGAGATAGAAAGTGTATGGATGCTTGGTGGGAAATGAGGAATGACAGCTAATGGAGATGATAAAAATGTCCTAAAATTGTGATGATGGTTGTAAAACTCTCTGAATATAATTACACAATTGACTTGGACACTTAAATGGGTGAATTTTGTATGCTATGTGAATTATGATAAAAAGTGTTATTTAAAAAAATCAAAAAATTGTAAAAAAACAAAACAAAGAAACCAAACAAAAAATAACCTTCCCATGTTTTTCAGTCTATTTCTGTACATAAATAGTGTTACTGGTAGGAGACCCTGAAATAATACACATTTCATCTGAAAGAGATTCTGGTCCAATAATTTCACACCAGTCAAATCATCATTTGTGTGAGAAACAAACAATATCAGATAGGCAATGGCTGAAAGAGTGACTCAGGTACACTTCTTGGGAGGAAAAATGAACCAAAGAAAGCATCAGCTGAGAGATGAATTGAAATCAAATAACTTAAATATAGGGAAGTCACACTTTGAGGAAGACTAGCAGTAAATTTAAAGCCAGGTAAATTCACCCTTATATAAGATTACTTACAGAGTCACAAATGGGAATATGAATATCATCAATAATTTTTGAAAGAATATAAAACGTGAAAAAAATTTGGCCTAAAGGGACAAGTATATAAACTGAAACAGATAGTTGGGAAAAAAAGCTACTGTAAGTGGAATGAATTTCCTTTTTTCATAAAAGGGAGTCAATGGATATTACTAACTAAAAGATAATGTTCAACTGTGCTTAGAATAAACACCAATTTGAAAAAGAATGGATAACTTATAAAAGATTTAGAAATGTTGCAAAAACATAAAGGACAGATAATCTAAATCAACAATTTTAATTTATTATTCAATACAATAAATTAAACTAGGTATAATATTGCTAGCAAAATATAATCAGGGTTGAAAAAATCATTTCTATACTTTGCACAAAAACTTTACCTAAAATAAAATTATAGAGTAGTTAAAAAATAGTAGCTGCGCAAAGTTACCAGGGAAAGGCAAAAGAAGAAAGCAGTTTGTATTAAATTAACATTAGTGCAGATTTCAAGGCATTATTTGATCAAAAGAGTATAAAAGCAAGACAAATAATCATTAAGCCTCATTATTTTACTTTGAAAAATGGTATAATCTGCAATGAAGTATGGCTGTCATGAACTTTATTTGATGAATACTATACAGCTTAACATGGAAATGCAAACTATTAGAAATACAAAGAGATGTTGATATAATCATGATGGCAACACAAATATTACTGTATTGTTTTTAGTTCTTGACAGATGAAATAGGAAAAATACAACTAAGGGAGTATAGAGTGAATATTAAAACAATACTATTGATTTAATAGAAAGATATCTAAGTCAAAAACTTACATAAATAAAATATATTTTCTTTTGGGTTGACCTAAAAGTTTTTGCAAAATTGATTATGTGCTATAAACATTTTAATAAATTCCTCAAATCATAAATTTTTAAAGACTGTATTCTGATCAAAGTATAATGTAAATATTAATAATATCAACAATAATGAATGTAAACAAAACACACAAAAGGTAATTTAGGCATTTAAGACACTCAAATATGTTATGATTAAGAAATAAGCAAAAAATGAAATTACACATGAATTAGCAAATAATGATGAGAGTAGTTCACATAATGTTTCCTGGTAAGGGTCAAAAATTATAATCCAGAAGTAAATTATTTGTTTAAATTATTTAGTTATTAAATAAAGTTTGCAGATTAAAAAGTTTAATGCATGGAGTAGAAAAACAAACCAGTAGCACAAGCAACTACTGAGTATAAATTTAAGAATTAATGCCTACAAAACAAAAAAAAATGGAAATATGTTCAAGAACTTATTCTTAAAGAAGAAATATTGATATCCTTTAACTAGTATGATAAATATAAATGAGGAAAAACACTCAAATATACACAATTTGCAATTGATAACTGAATATTTCTTCCTGAATAAGTTCTTCATTTGGCTTTCATGATGCTCTGACACTGGGTTTCCTTCCAGCTCCTTGGATACCCTATTGTTTTCTTTGTAGGTTGCTTGTCCTCTGTGACCTCAAATATTGGAGGTCCCCACAGTTGATCCTTAGCTCTCTTTTCCCATGGCTTTGAATGGCATTCACTTATCTATGAGTTCCATCCTTACATTCTGACCCAAATCTTTTCTTTGAAGTTTGTATATTCATCTCTCTATTTTATATTCTTCTTGGAGATGTGACACATATTTCACCTTTAATATATGGAAAATTGAACTCTTGTTCGATTCCCAGCCAGGATACATCCCTGGGTTGCAGGCCATAACCCCCAGCAACCACACATTGATGTTTCTCTCTCTCTCTCTCTCTTTCTCTCCCTCCCTTCCCTCTCTAAAAGTGAATAAATAAAAAATAAAAAAAAAAAGAAAATTGAACTCTTAATTGCTCCTTTTCTCTCAAACATGTTCTTAAGCTCTCCTCTTTATCCCTATCTGAATAATTGACAAGCCATTTCTTAGTTTCACAGGCCAGGAATATGTCCCTATTGTTCTACTTTTTCATTTGCCTCTCTTAAGCAAGTCCTATAATTCTCCTTCCATATCATATAACCCAATGAATTCTCTTCTCGTATCTCCTAAGCCACACCCTAGTCCAAGCTGTGAGTCTCTCTTGCCTAGATTACTGCAGCAGCCTCCTTACTGGATTCTCATTTCCACATCTGCTTCCTCTACACTATTTAATCTCCACGTAGCAGTGACAGAGGCTTGTCTTTTTAATAAATACATATTCAAAATTCTTTGATGGATTGCCAGTACAGGTAAAATACTATATAGTCCACACAAAAATCTGCACTTGAATATTTATAGCAGTTTTTTTCATAGTTGCCAAAAGTTGGATGCAAGAAAGATGTCTTTCAAGAGGTGAGTATGTAAACTGTGGTGTGTTCAGACAATGGAATCTACTTCAGTGGTAAAAAGAAATGAGCTATCAAGCCATGGAAAGACATGGAGGAAACACAAATGCTTCTGTCTAAGTCAAAGAAAAGCCTACATATTGTATGATTCCAACTATATGACATTTTGAAAAAGGCAAAACTTTGGAGACAGAAAGATCAGTGGTCGCTGGGGTCTTATATGGAAGGAGGGAGGGAAGAATGGACAGGTGGAGCACAGGGGATTTTTAGGGTTGTGAAATCATTCTCTATTATATGGTAATGACATTACGTGCTTGCCAAAAGTACAGAATGCGTGAGGTCTGTCCAGAAGGTTTCCAGCTATGTAATATGAAAAAATAGAGACATTTATTAAAAAGAAATACAAGATACAAGAAAAATTGTACATATAATACAAAAGATACAAGACACAAGACAATGACGCTCAATCCCCTTCAAAGTAGGCACCTTGGGACCTCACACAGGTCTCCCAATAGCCATCAGCTGCCTCGTCGTATTTTTCTGAATCTCATCGATGGTCTGAAATCTCTTCCCTTTCAAAGGTAATTTTAGTTTTGGGAAAATACAGAAGTCTCAGGGCACCAAATCTGAGCTATAGTGGGGACACAATATGTGAACTGGCATGTTGTCGTGCTGAAGCTGCCAATCACCAGTTGCCAGTGGCTGCGGCCTTCTAAATCATCTCAATCAGTCATTTTGAATGTGATAGCCACACAGTACACATGCTCACTCAATGGTGTCTACCATCCCCACTGACTAGTACAGTGAAGTTGTCATTGTTCAGGCATGCACATTCCAATCCATTCTCCTTGGCTGCCAGGTTACACCAATGTCACACAAACCGTTCTTGTTATATTAGCAATGGCTGGACTTTTTTCAGACAGGCCTCAGTACAATACCAAGAGTGAACCCTAATACAAACTGTGAATGTTAATAACAATGTTATTCATAATTTATTCATAATTTCCCAAACTTTCACCTATTATAACAAAGTTGTCTTAATAGGGAAACAGGGCGCGAGCAGTATGGGATGGTGAAGTGGCAGAATGAATGAGGATGGAAGGGAAGGGTGTTATATGGGAGTTTATTGTACTTTCTGCTTGACTTTTGGGTAAACCAAAATCTTTTGAAAAGTAAAGTCCAGTAATTTAAAAATTATTTAAACTCTTTGCTATGATCCACAAAATGCTTGTTACAAGTTACCCCATTCTTGGATATGGATAGTTGAATTATTTTCCATTTTACATAAAGAACTTTACAAACCTAGTTACAATTTTATGTTTTGATTGTATTACATAATCTCCTTTATAGAAATTTCCCAGCAAGCATTGAAAGACCCACATATCCATTACCTGCCCAACTCTCCAAAACCTTCTCTCCAGGTCCTCTGCACCTCACTCCCTGTGTTTCAGCTATTTTTTACTTCCTTTTTATAAAAGATGTTGTTTATTTATTTTTAAAGGGAGGAAGGCAGGGAGAAAAGAGGGAGAGAAACATTAATGTGTGGTTGCCTCTCGAGTGCCCCCTACTGGGAACCTGGCCCACAATCTAGGCTTGTGCCGTGACTGGAAATTGAACCAGCCACCCTTTGGTTCACAGGCTGGCACTCAATCCACTGAGCCTCACCAGTCAGGGCTTGTACTTCTTTCAATGCCTCAAAAACAGCAGGTTTTGTCCTGCCTTGAAATATTTGGAGATTTTTTAATTCCTTTCCTTCACAGAGCTAGTTCTTTGTAATAGCCCAGCTCTGGATTTAAATGTCACCTCAATGAGATGTTCCCAGATTTCTCTAATTTTGAACTCTCATTAGTCCTGTGGTGCTGCCCCAATTATTTTCTATTACTGTATTATAATACCTTTCTACTTATTTGTTTACTTGTTTACCATTGTTCTTCCCGACCAAACTATGAGATCCTAAAAGGCCCTGGAACCATATATGTTTGCTTATCAGTGATTACCTAGAAAGCTAAGCAGTGTCAGGCACAGAGCCTAAGGTCAAAAATCTAGCAATTAATAGGGAAAATGATTCTAAGATCAGATATGGGCCAGATAGAATACTATAGGTGAATGTCATGAACAACTTTTTATTCTAATTAATTTGACAAACTTAATATAATAGTAAATTTACTAGGAAAATGTGAATTTCTAAAAATCAAGAGAGAATAGGAAATCTGAATATTCATGTAATAATTGATAATGTATTAAACTCTGAAGAGGATACCAGGCTATTAATATTTTAAGGGTGATTTTTCTCCAAACCTTTAGGATAAGAGCAATTTCTATATTATATAAAATGCTATTGAGCCTTGAAAAAGATGAATTGATTCCCCAATTCATTTGTGAATTGCAAAATATATCCAGTTCATGTAAGAATATTCAAACCCCCCATATAAATAATAGCAACTGAAATATAGACTATGCTAAAATAATGATATGCTATGAACATTTTATTAAGTTTAGAAAAAGATGGATTGATCTGCAACTCACTTTATGAATTGCAAAACTGGCTAAGTCACTTAAGAATAAAGATTCAAAAACCCAAAATAAAGAGTGGCAACTCAAATACAGCATTATATTAAAACACTAATACACTCTGAACATGCTGGCTTTACCACAGACATGCAAAGAAATTTTAAAGGTTGAAAATTTATTAAAACAATTCATCATATCATGAGATCAAAGAAAGCAGAAAATTCACATGATCATCTCAATTCGTGCTGAAAAGGCATTTGAGAAATTCAATTTCAATATATGAAGAAAACTTTTTTGTAAAGTAGGAATAGAAGGATATATCTATGTTTAATATGATAAAAACTATTCTAAACCAAAATAAAATATTTGAACTAAATGTAAAAAAACTAAAAAATATGTAGAGTAATATTTGAGAGCACATTTTTTACCTCTGTACCTCAATTTCCATACCTGTAAAATGGGCATAAATAAATGAATTTTTCTTTATGGAGTTGTGAAGATTATATCATATAAGGTATATAAATAGCTTTAAACAGTACCTGGCACATAGTAACAGAAATTAAATTTGGAGTTATTTTCCCTCTTCATCATTAAAATATTGAGGGTAGTTTCACTTTGAGTGATTCATGTATAGAAGCTTAAGGCATCTTGCAAGGAAAGGAGTGAAGTGAGACAGTCCAGAAGGGTGTGATATTAGGTTTTGGATCATGAGAGCCCAGAAGAGCAAAGCTAAGGAAGAGGGGACTTGGATCTAGAGGTTCACATTCACAGCCTTGATGCTGAATGACCTCACAGTAAATTCATGCCTCGGAAAAGCTGAGGCCAGCAGACCAGAAGAAAAGAATTATCATGAGGGTTACTCTGAGCGAGTCTAAAGAACTGAATCTCTCTGGCTTACCTGGCCAGGTCATACATAGAAAGTGTCTCAAGACTTCATCTGGCCACACTTTCTGAGAAATAAAATCATGCTGCCTGTGCCTTTTCTGATAGTCTTTAGTTATGGTTTGAGGTAATTTTGTGCTATTTTGATGCTTTAAAATCTCATATCCAACTGGATCCAGTTTTTCAGGGAAGATGCCTCTCTGATACTCCCCAGGATACTGATAAACCCTAAAAGGACTGCTGGATATCTTACAGTATGTCAAATGGAATAGTTTCTAGTCTAAGATTTTTAGATTTGAGGATGACCCAAGGCATGTTGGTCTGGAGATGATGGAGAGTAGAAACCCCTATGATAAATATTATATACCTATTTATAAATAGTACAAGTAAGCATTATCAATATTGCTTTTAAGTTTTTTCTTAGAATTTCTATCCAATGAAATAATATAGGAAAAAGACATTTTAAAAGTATTAGAAATATAATTATATTTAACTAGAAGTACTAGTTACCTAGAAAGTTTTTTAAAAATGTCTGTAAAACCCTGAGGACTAATAAGAGAAACAAAGTTCAATAAGAAAGACATCTCACAAAATATGTATACATACATATGTAGTATACATATATACTTTTTTCACATAGTTCTTATAGCTCAGCAATAACCATTTAGGAAATAAGGCCATTCAGAATAGCAATGTAAATTCAAGCTTAAAATGACATCTGGGACATCTACCTAAAAACAATTCTATAAAACATTTACTAAGAGACTAAAAGGAAGAGTTAAACAATTGGAAACACCTACCCTGTTGCTAGACAGGAAAAATCAAGATTACAAAATGTCATAGTCCCAAAATTAATCATAAATTACAGTGCAAATAGTACAATGCAAGTTTGGCTATATTTGATGAAATGATTTTTAATTTATGAAATATAAACAGCTATAATAACAAAGAAGGAAATATTAATCTAGAAAGTATAATATGTATAACATTTGTACTACCAAATATTAAAGTGATTGATAAAGCTACAGCAATTAAAACAGTGTTTCAAAAACAGATGAACTGAACAGAATAAAAATCTAAAAATAAACCCATGTGTATGTAAAAATAGCAAAGTGAGTGGAGATTACATGAAAAATGATGCTGGAAATATTGGTTAACTAGTAAAGAAAACAAAAATATGAAAGTATACCTTACATTATATAATGAAATATGATTTAGATTTTACAGTTTTTATATTTAAATATAAGAAAGTTAGGTTTTAAATAATACTTAAAGGTGTGAAAATCTTTTTGAAAACTTAGAACAAGTCTCTTAAAAGTATTATAAAAGAAAAATATTGATGTGTCTCTACATGGCATCAGTAAGAGGAGTAGGTTATGCCCAAAGGATTATTTCTTCTCACTAGCAATGTTCAAGCATAGGTTCAGTCACTGACCTATTAAAAGTAAGTGGTGGCAGAAAAATGGAGAAAACTGTATTTGAACCACAATTAAATAAATAAATAAATAAATAAATAAACAAACAAAGTTCTATAGAATGAATTCAATTCAGTGGTGTTTGTCAAGACAACTTCTATGATCACCTAAATTTCTTGAAACATTTAATCTTTAAAAATATTTTTAAATCAATGTTTTCTTGATGTGTAAATGATACTACCCCATATGTTGGAAATCTTGTTATATTTGTATATGTATTTTCATTTCTGCTCTTTGTTGGCAACAGTAAAGAACAGTCAGATGTCCCCCAGCCTCACAGATAATGTGATTATAACCTTAGCCTGACCTACTAATTTCATGCTTGTCATGCAGTGATCACTGGCACTCACCAGCCAACCTGTTCAGGCCGAAAAAAGCATAATAGGATATGTGATTGCAACTTGAGTGGGTTACTGAGCTTGTGCTGGCTGTAAATAATAGTTTAGAAACAAGAAAGCGTGGTGAAGATAGAGTGTGAAATCCTAGGGATCTCACCTCACTTGCCCTTCCCTCTGTGCCTATCGCTTAGCTTATTGCGTAGAAAATGAATGTGCACAATTAATACCAGTTTGATTTATAGAACTGCCATTTCTCAATAATCATAGAAACTGTCCATGTCATCAGTGGTAAGGAAGATTCTAGATCCATATTCACATGTTTTGTTCTTTCTGTACAATATTTCTTGTAGGCCACATTTACTGTGAACTACTGGAAAGGTGGAAGCAGTATTAGGTGCTGGAACAAAATAGAAAGATTTGGAAGTTGGTGGTCTAGTTTGGAGTACACGATAAACACATTATAAATACTTTACAACTCTACAAAACACATATTCATTTTCCAGAGTACAGAAGCATTAGCGAAATACAGAAAAAAGGAACAATTGGAAATCATTGTGTTAAAAGCCTTTAATTTCTGACTTTTGCCAGCCAATTTCTCTCCACTGCAAAGGATAATATCAGTAATTTATATTTTGAATTACATACTACTTGAAATGACTTTCAAGTTAATTATTAAAGTCTACTTTGGTGGCTTTGAAAACTAAGTTTTACCAATGTCACCGCACTTGGGAATTGTGGCTTTGAAAGGGATTTGGACAAAAATCCCTCCCGTTTGGAGGGTACTATCAAATGTCCTGTATGGAAGCAGGTCTTCATTTCAGACACTAAGATAAGTGTTCTTGATTCGATGGCGGGTAGGAACAGTTCTATGGAAAGAATAAGTAAATTCCTAATGTGAGGGTGAGTTGCTTTTCTGATGCCACCATGATTCTCATGGCATGGGTGATTTATTATGTTGGATTATATTGTCCAACTCTTTTTTCAAAGAAATAAATCACATGCTTCTGTTACTATGATAATATGCAAGCAACTATGACCACTGTTGAATGCTCTCTCAGCCACATCTTTTATACTTTGCCAATTAAGCAGAAGGTAGGGAATGTTGGCAGGGGGACTTAAATGTTTCATCTAAAGGTCAACACCTAACAACAGAACAGCATTTATCCTGAACTGGACTGTAGAGTCAGCACTGGGTTTGAGCCCAGTTGCTGTTGGGGGACCTAAATATACAGTTCTCCAAATGAGAGCAGGTGGTGTCAAAGGAGCTATACTGGTGTTCAAGACACATCCTAAAATAGCTTTAAGCTTCTCCATGACCTCATTTTGCCATGCTGGCTTGCTTACGAGTGTGTTTTTGAGTGGTGTTAATGTTCTAGCATTAGCCATTATAATTTATGGACTGACATAGTATCGTTAACACTGAGCATGGATTGTATTCAGTAGCCAAAGCATAACTTTTTCCCCCTCTATGTTTCCTGCAGCTGGCCAGTGTTTTGTAACCAGGACACCGACTCTGGAGCCAGTTGGTAACTTTAGACGTTTGATTGGGTGTGCTATTGGCATGGCGGACGTGGTTAACCGAGGATAATATTCGAGTATGCCTGACAGTTTCAAGGTTTCGTACTGTTAGGCAGGACTAGTTTTAGCACAAGCAAAACCAGATAACTGTATCTAGAGTGAGATTTTATTTAATAAAACTGCTTTAGGTAAGGTAAAAATAACTGTGACTCTTTAGCCTTTGACTAGGTGAATGAGTTGGAAATTTTTTTTAATTAAACTTTTTTTTAATCAAAATAAGCCAATGTGGTGTATTTGTAAAGATCCATAATGTTGTGAGACTTATAATGAAGAGCGGCAGCCCCTTCCCTTGACTGCCTCTCTACCTTAAGTCCTGCTTCCAAAGGCAACTCCTTTCCACTCTTTTTTGATATTTCTCCTGGCTTTGCCATGTTTCTAAATAACACAGTTTTGCTCATGGTTTTTGATTCTTCAGTTTTAGAAATTACAAACTGACTTTCTATTATGAAAGATGAACACTTAACTGGCTTAAGCCCCTTTGTCCCCAACACACATTCTTCCCTCCTCCCTTTCTTGTTGTTACAATTTTCATTGAAATCAATATTAGACCCTTTTCTCATCACAACTATATAAAATTATTCGTTTTCACTGGGGGCAGGAGTAGTCATTTTTAAACTATACATTGAGATATTACAATGGTTTAAATTAAGGGGTTTGATGCCATTCGGGTGATGCCCTGATACGGCTGTAGAGATAGAATGTTGCACAGAACATAAAGAACTAGGCTGCTTCCTGAACTTAATTGGAACACAGCAATAACATAAAGACCATGTCAACAAAGGGAAACCAGAGGAGGATGCCCTGCTGGGGAGGGTACAGGCAGGTCTATAGTCCCTGGCCCAGGTGACTCCCACTACTTCTGTTTTAGTTTCACAATATCTGTGAAACCTAAAGCTTGCTGCTCATAATAGTCCCTGGGAACTTATTTATGACTCAGTCTGAGCTCATGAGTCAATTTCTCCTCCAAATCTCAGCAAGCAGGAGGAGTGGTGAAGCCAGCTATCGATTGAATTTCAGGCAGCAGGTAAAGACTGGCAGTGGCTGGAGCTATTGCAACTCTTGTTTACATTTTGTTATTTGGAACTAAGGAAAGGCTGAAGAGTTGAAATTAAACATTACAGATGCTTACAAGGTTACAATAATCCGGGGCTGAAGTGAAGGTGGATGTGTTTTATCATGCATTACAAATGGCAAAATACATAGAAAAAAATACGGCCTACAGTTTTAAGGTGTATCTTATGGGTATGTTGAAAAAGTCATTGAAAATGACCATATAGATTCTTACAGTACTTTCATTAACACTTAACACAATGCCCTTTACACTCTAAGAAATAATAGTGGTTTGTTCATATCTCAGCTGTTTGGGTATAACAGTGTAAGGTATAGTATAACTTACTATAGAGAAGCAGGCCTTATTCAAGCTCCATCCTTTCACGAGGACTGTTGCTTGCCAAGTGTGCCCACTTGAGATGCTGGACTCTAGATGCTAATTGTCCTTTGCATTATCTGGTCAAGTTACCAATACCAAAAGGGCTCTTTTACTTGAAATAGAAATAAATAATTGGGAAAGAGTGAACACATAGGAGTAAATTATATATAGTTCATGGAATACTTGATTTTAGCAAGTAAATACATTCAAGGAGCTACAAATGGTCTATAAAGTGGTTTGGGTATTTAATTCATCCCTACTCTTAAGGGAATTGGTAAAATACTCACCCAGAGTGTGTTAAGAGAAATCTCTCTCTCTTTGACCTATTAGATCTTTGTTCTTTTCTTATGTTATTTCTTGTTCATGCCTTGTATTGATCCATATCTTGTATCTATTTGTCATTATTCAAGTTTAGATATTAAACACTGAGTCATTATACCCTACCTATGTGTTTATATGAATATGAGTATTTATTTAATAACTTTAAAAATTAAATGTTGTGTTGAAACACTAGAAGACAAAAAAGATACAGTTGATAAAACAAACAAAAATCATAATCCTGGTGCCCCAGAGAAAGCCATTGTAACACATGGTTGTATGTCCCTCTCCTGTGTATGTGAGATATCTGCGAGAGTGGGTTAAAAACAGAAACCATACTGTTTTGTAGCTTGCTTTTTTAAAATTAGCATTTTTCACATCTTAAAACTCTTCTTTAATGGTATTATTGTTTGGAGTTGCATCATGTTTATTTGTATGACTCTGCAACAATTTGGAATAATAAATCCATACTGCTGGGACATTAGAATGGTTCCAATTTTTTCAGTTATTATATCTGTAGCTATTTCTATTCCTGTTCCTCTGTATTACTGCAAAGCCTTGGGAAAAACTGGAAACAAAGAGGCTTGCCATTGTGTACTGTACAGATTGCAAAATATACTGTGGTTCCTAAATACCCTGGCATGCCTATCCTCTCTCTGTTGCTCTCTCTCTCCCTCACTCTCCTACTGTTATGTATTAGGAGGGCTATAAAAATCTCTCAGGATGCATTTGGAAAGAGTAGAGCTTCCTGTTTGGGTTTTAGCCAAGAGGTTCCCCTCCGCACATCTATTGCTAGCTTTTTAATCACAACAATTTGAAGGTCATCCTTTTCAGCCCAGCCATGTATATTGTTCTCATACTTACATAACTAGCCTCCCTGGGCCCAACCTCTCCTATCCACAGTAGCTTATAGTGAAGGTGCAAGAAGCAGCCTGTATGATTCAAGGGCTTGGGGATACTGCGGAGGCAGAATAGTGTAGTGGACAACCTTCTTGTCAAGACCCTTGCAAACAAATTATTGCCTGTCAGCCTCAATTTTGTCATCTGTAAAATGGATTTCATCATACCCAATTATAACATTTTTAGGGCATAAGAGTGAGAAGGTAGGTATTGCAAACTTACCACACTATCTCTTACAGGGTATTAATGGTGGCACGATTTTGTTCTGGAGAAATAGCGGATGGCAAGAGCTATGCTGACACTGTGTTGAGGAGCACAGCCAGAGGGACTCAGCCAGATGGGAAAGGATCCTTAAAACACATCTTTCATAGTCTTTCTTTGCCTGACCCTCCTTCATACATCTTGGAAATGGCAGCCCTTTCAATTCCCACATTTTCTTTGTCCTGAGAGGCAATATGATACTGATCGAAAGAAGAAAAATCACTAACAACCTGAAAACTGAGTGCTCCAGAATTTGTTGGAGCTTTCCCAGCATATTACTATTCATCTGTGCTACTTCCCCTGTCCCCTGTACCCACCAGCTTCAGTTTTACTGTTTTTCAAAAAATACTTTACATATTTTTTTTTAAGAAAAAGGGGAAGGGAGGAAGAAAGAGAGGGAGAAAACATTGGTATGCGAGAGAAACATCGACAAGTTGCCTCTCTAAGGCCCCCAACTGGGGACCTGGCCAAAAACCCAGGCATGTGCCTTGGCTGGGAATCAACAGGTGACCTTTCATTTCGGTGCTCAACCCACTGAGCCACACCAGCCAGGACAAGTTTTACTTTGTTATTAACAATAAAGGCTTTGTTCGTGGACAAAGCAGATACGTGCTTGGTCTCAACTGATTTGTTTAAACCTCACTTAAAGTTATTGCTCTTTGCAACCCAGGGTGTTTCTGGTATTTAAATGGAAAAAAATTCTGAGCAAATGAATTAAATAGCACATTGCTTTACAATGAACACTTTATTACCAATGAGCTAGCTAAGGAGCACAGAGTAGCATCATAACTGGGGTTATATTCCTTACCAAGGTCACCACATTTAATTACTCAAAAGTGTCATCAGCAAAATGTTATAAATGAAGATAGTCTCATTATTAATCTAAGTAGTAATTTTAAGTGGTACAATGTTTCAAGTCCCATAAAAGGAGCATTAATATACCTTATGCATTGAGATTATTCAAGGGACATTTATGAACTATAAAGTGTACATATAGTCATAAAGTAACAAACTATGTCATAAATTTGCCTTAGCTCAAATTAATATGCCTGCTATGACAAATGTTAACATTTAAGGCACAACTTTAAATTTAAACTCATTTGGAGGCATTATTTGAAAGATCAAAATAATTTAAAAGCTATCAAAGTAAATTTGATCATTTTTAAAATAAATAATTTTGGCTCTAGCAAGTAAAAGCATTTGGAATCATTTCTTTGACCTTAAAGCTGCTCTCAAATTTGAGATGTTGATTTTTTTTAAAGAGCTGTTGAAGTATCTAAATATTTCAAGGGCTCTCCAAGGATTTTCCTTGTGAGAGTTTGAAGAGCAGTACTCTTAAATCTTGCCTTTCTGTTTATGTTCTTTTTCTCTTCTCTCAGCAACTCTAAGGGCAAAATGGAGTAAGAAAAGAAGTTACAGAAAGGCCCCTGAAGCAAGAGGGAAGATGGGATCGGGGAAGGACAGTCATGCCTCTTTGCCTTTGAGGTGGAAAGTATCGATTGGCTGATGTATGCATGTACGTACGTACTTATCCACTTAGATATGGAACTATATGAAACTCTAAGCACACACATACAGGGTAGGTTTACAGTGGTGAGTATGTGAAATAGCTATCTTGTGTTTTTGTTAATTATTGTATTATTTATTGGTATTATAACTGTAAAACTGCTTTTGCCCACCCCTGTACATACATACATGTACATATATCTTACGCTATATGTATATGTGTGTATACACACATATTTATATCTCAGCCTCGAAGTCTCAGCTCTTTTTAGAGCCCATTTAACAGAGTTGCTGTCTTTTTCAGATATAATTGTGTGCTCTGGCACTGTGTGGCAGAGACTTTATAAGCAGATGTCACTGAAAAGTAAAGCATGACAGACAAACCAGTTAATAACCGCTGTAACATTACTTTCTAACTCTGTGAACTTGAGGGTATTATTCATTTATTGAGCATGAATTTCTTCATCTGTAAAATAGAACTTATAATATTAAGGTTGAGATTTACATGAGAAAATGCAATGAAAAGTATATAACACAGAAATTGGTCAAGATAGAAGAGTGCTCAAAAAGAGTAGCTGTGCTCTGGCTGGTGTGGCTCAGTGGATTGAACACCAGCCTGTGAACCGAAGGGTCACTGGTTCAATTCCCAGTCAGGGCATATGCCAGGATTGTGGGCCAGGTCCCTAGTAGTGGGTACGTGAGAGGCAACCACAAATTGATGTTTCTCTCCTCTCTTTCTCTCTTCCTTCCCCTCTCTAAAACTAACTAAATAAAATGTTTTAAGAAAAGGGTAGTTGTTGCAGTTATATTTTCTATAATGATTACTTTCACTAATAATAGTGATAAGTTGAATTTATCATGCAAAGTGTTGACTGAAAGGGATTGACTTTATTATGTTTTTTAGGTATTTGCTTATTTTACTCAAGTTTCTTGAAATTATGCATGCAGCCTAAGTGCTATTTATTTATAAATATATTTCTAATCTGGGTCCTCATTAGATATTTTTTCCTAAGCAAGTATTCTAACCCACTTTAGTAAAGATAAGCAAAGTGAATATGGATGAGAAAAAAGAGCTAGACCATCAGAGCCTAATATTTTTAGCTTTTGCTTATAACCAGCTCCTGGATAGCATATGGGAAAGGCCAGGAAGATTAAAAAAAAAAAAGAAGAGAGAGAGGGAGAGAGAAAGAGAGAGAAAAGAGAGAGAGAGACTGTCCAGAGGTTGGTCTGGAAAGAATTGTAGTCTCACTTGCTCTGATGTTTATTAAAATACCACAAAAATTATATTGCTACTTTGATCTCGACTCAAGAGAATGTCATGAAATTGGCACCTAATTTATCAAGTCAACTATATTTGTCCGTTTTGGAGCATCTTGCAGGCAGGTGAGAAGGTAGATGAGGAAAGATTTGATGACATGCATCTCTTTTGAAAGTGTAATATCACCTAGATTTTGGAAAGAAAATACGATATACATCCTGGCATTACTAGTCAATGTCCACCTAATTATAAGAGCTTCAGGAACCCAGTATTCTATTTGACTTCAAACATGTAAAAGGCTCAAGTCATTCAACCCAGTTATAAAGTTTTCTGAGGATTTGGTCAGATCATTTTCTTCCCTCAAATATTTAATTGAACCAGTTGTGGGTAATGAGGTCTGCTTCTTGACAACTTACAAGTAGTTTTCACACTGACTTATCCTTAATCATACGTTTTATGTCATCTTTGGCATTCTGCGCAGGCAGATGGGAATTCAGCAGGACAGTCCATGAGCGAACTGGCCAGTGACAAAGCCTTGACTGTTTCACAACAGGCTGCCTTTGAGAGCACTTTTCACTCAGGCCCCATGTCAATGTAAATGTTAAAAGACTCTGGAGAGTTTGCAATCGTTTGGCCCATGGTTAAATTATTATTTTAACCCTTCCTTTTTCTGATTACCGCTGATATATATTTTAGTTTATTTGTTTTTTGTGCTGTTTTCTTAAAGGTATCCACACTTTACTGGAAAGGCAAGCTGAGCAAAATAATACAAAACACAGCAGAACTTAACAACTATTGGCCTAACTTGTTGAGGTGGGGCCTATTAATCTTTTTTTATTTCAGAAAAAAACCCTCAGCATTATTGCTTGGGTATAGAATTCTAAGAAAGCCCCCGGCTTGCTCTGAGCAGGATTTTTCTTTTATGAAGGAAAGATTACAGGAAAGAACACCAGTTGTAAAAATCTTTTAAAATAATTTGCATGTAAATAATGCCCAAGGATGTTATTTAGGTATAGGAGTATTGCAGCTTTTCCAAAATGGAAGTGAATCCAAAAAAGGAAGTATAATTTTTATAGATTGTGTTTGAAAGAAAGTAAAATGGAAAAGGAAAGGTGAGGTGGCTGATTCCTTTGTAAATGGTAGATGGTGGTATAGTGAACACAGCGGCAGCAAGTCTGCGTTTTGTTTTTCTTCAGCCCCATGTGTTGCTGGTTTGGATGTGTGGTGTTTCTTTCCTGATGCTCCCAGTCCCAGTTCAAACCTTTATATCCCAGATTTCTGTTCTCACATTAGCTATGTATTAAAATTGCCTTATGTCACACACTCCATGCAATTTAGAAAAAAGATTTTTTTTCCTTGAGGAACAAACTTGAAAAAACAAAATATTTTTATAAAAAGCAATTTGCTTCGCTAGGCTTTGTCTGCATTCTCAGTACAATTGCTGTAGATTATGAGTTTGAAAATGAGTTGTCTTCCTTGCAACCTACTCTCTCCCCCTGTTGGGTTGTCTTGTGAAGTCATAATCCTCTATTTGCACAATAAGTCTGTTGTCATGGAGATTAATGTAGATGTTACAAATATACTATTATTTTTTACTTCATTTTAGGATGTACCCAAATTAGAAATTAATTATTGATTTATTCACCAAGTATTTGGTGAGTCATATGAGAACAGGTAGAGACACTTCAGCTTTTATTTCTTACTTGAGAGGTAGAAGTGATTTCACTGGTGAAAAACACAAATATCTAAGAAATAATAATTGTAAAAATCTTAAAATAAACATTTTTGAAGAAAAGTTGAAATATGTGAAACACTAGGATAAAATTTATACTCTATTTAGAAAATATCTTCCAAGAGTTTCAAGGCATCCCCCATCTTGAGAAACACAGCTTGTCAGTGTCATTTCCTGAACAAGTTCCTCCTTGGTGCTGCCGTGTTTACTTTCTTAGCAAAGAAAAGTGAAACAGTGAGCACTCCAGTGCATAAACCCCTCAACCATTGAGATATTGAATTCTGATCTTTAATAAACCAACATTGATTTACTTCACTGCTTCTGTTTGCTTAGTTAAGCTCCATTGGCATAGGCAAAGGCACACATAATTTAATCAAATTGCTTTTTTTCATTTGATTTTTTATTAATGTGCAAAGCAGGCTCTAAGCATTCAGAATTTATTATTATTATTTTTTTGCCAGTAAAATACCTTTCTTCTCTCTTGGAGGAGAAGTTTGAAATTACAGTTAATTTCATTCTTCACTCTCAATATGCACAAAGACAAAATACAACCAAAGGTCTTAATTTTTGAGTGTCAAATTTACTTTCTTTTTTGAAGTCAGAACTGACTCTTGAAGAATCCAATATAACATGTAAACAGGATTGAGGTTTGATATTTCCAAATTTCAGATGCCAGTAAACAAGTCAATATCTTCAACATTTTAAATTAGGCAACATTATGTTTGGAGCCGGTTGTGATAATTTTCTGGGATAGTTTCTTGAATCTCTTAAGCAACATTGGTGACTACTAAACATGTTTAACATGCCAGCACTTCCTTGGCATGATATAAAGAAAGAAATAAAAAAACTCAGAAAAATGAGAATGTATATCTGTATTACTATGTAATATACAAGAATCCATCACATTACTATGTTCCCTGGGGACAGGGCAGGAGACACTACCTTCACTTAAGCAATAAAGAATGTACCTGGATAGGAAGTACCAGAGTCTTTGAGGAGTCTAGTGATGGTTGTCCTTTGCAAGCTGGGGTTGTTAGTTAGAGATGCTACCATGGTCCTGGGTTCCCTAAAATTGGTTGGGATTATAAAATTCTAAAACAGAATAGTCCAAGTGGCAATCCTTAACAGTAAGAAACAAAGTTTATGTGTTTACTGTAATAGATAACAGGAATCTATGGCAATGAGTAATAGATTATGGTGGTGTCCTTGGAATGAGACATAAGGATAATGACTAGAATATTGCTCAGTTTTTTAAATACAAAAACAATAATAATAACCCTTAAAGTGTAGGGCACAAAGCTGACATCCACCATCACAATGGACAATTGTGGCTCTTCTTTCTATTTTCAGATATACTGGGTAAGGCAAAAGTAGGTTTACAATTGTTTGTATGGAAAAATAATATAATAATTAATACAAGAATAAACTGTGTTTCACATACAACTGTAAGCCAAATTTAACCCCATTCCATATATTAACTTACTAACTCATAACCCATTGATTGAAGGGAAATGTGGATTTCCTTAAAAAAAAAAAAGCCTTTGTAATTTTACCAGGAGTACATATGGAAAAATATTTCTCTGGTTATTCCCCAAATAGTTACTTTTCCCTGGGGAAAGAGGATTCCAGATTTTTTTTAATATATTTTATTATGATATTATAGTTGTCCCATTTTTTTCTCCTCTTATCCCCCTCTGCCCTGTACCCTCCCTCCCACCAGCATCCCCCTCCAATTAGTTCATGTCCATGGGTCATACTTATAAGTCCTTTGGCTTCTCCATTTCCTATACTATTCTTAATCTCCTCCTGTCTATTTTTTTCCTGCCAATTATGCTTTTTATTCCCTGTACATTTTTGCCCATTCTCCCCTCTCCCATTCCCCACAGATAACCTTCGTGTGATCTCCATTTCTGTGTTTCTGTTCTTGTCCTAGTTGTTTGCTTAGTTTGTTTTTCTTTGAATTTTTTAGGTTCAGTTGTTGATAGTTGTGAGTGTTGTCATTTTACTGTTCATGGTTTTTGACCTTCTTTTTCTTAGCATAAGTCCCTTTAACTTTTCATATAATAAGGACTCAGTGATGAACTTCTTTAATTTGACCTTATCTGGGAAGCACTTTATCTGCCCTTCCATTCTAAATGATAGCTTTGCTGGATAGAGTAATCTTGGATGTAGGTCCCTGCCTTTCATGACTTGGAATATGGCTTTCCAGCTCTTCTTGCCTGCAAGGTTTCTTCTGAGAAATCAGCTGACAGTCTTATGGAAACTCCTTTGTAGGTAACTGTCTCCTTTTCTCTTGCTGCTTTTAAGATTCTCTCCTTCTCTTTAATCTTGGGTAATATAATTATAATGTGTCTTGTGTGTTCCCCCTTGAATCCAGTTTCTTTGGAACTCTCTGAGCTTCCTGGACTTGCATGGCTATTTCCTTCACCAGATAGGGGGAGTTCTCCTTCATTATTTTTTCAAATAAATTTTCAATTTCTTGCTCTTCCTCTCCTTCTGGCAGCCCTATGATTTGGATATTGGAACATTTAAAGTTGTCCCAGAGGTTCCTAGGTCTCTCCTCATTTTTTCAAATTTTTGTGTCTTCATCTCATTCCAGTTGAATGTTTGTTTCTTCTTTCTGTTCCAAACCATTGATTTGAGTCCTGTTTTCCTTCCCTTCACTGTTGGTTCCCTGTGTATTTTTTTAATTTCACTTTGTGTAGCTTTTACTTCTATATTGTGTCTGTATTCATTCATTTCTGGAAGCATCCTGATTACCAGTGTTTTGAACTCTGCATCTGATAGGTTGTCTATCTCCTCATCTCTTAGTTCTTTTTCTGGTTTTGATCTGTTCTTTCATTTGAACCATATTCCTTTGTTTCAGCATGCCTGTTATATTGTAAAGAGAAGAGCCTTAGGCATTCCCCAGTGGGGACAACCCCACTTTGCTATGTTGTGTGTAGGATAAGGGTCAGAGAAGGAACAATGCCACTTGCTTCGTTCTCAGCTGGCTTTCCGTCACTTCCCCCATTGCCTACAAGCAAAGTGGGCCCTTTGGTGCTGATTCCCAGGTGGGTGGATTTGTGTATAATCTAAAACCCTGTGGGTGTCTCTAACAAACTCTGTTATGAGACTGGGAGTTTCTTCCACTGCTGCTACCTCCACAGGTTTTTACAGCAGAGGTTTTTGAGGTTTTCTTTTCCCATGCTGGAACCCCAGATTGTGCATCTGTTTCACTCCCCAGTTGTTCCTCTTGGATTATCTACACACAAATATGGAATCACCCAGTCTTTCAGCCACTGCCTTGCCACAGGACCTCTCTGCCCTGGCTGCCTGTCCCTTCCCATCCTACTCATCTGGATGAATGTTTCTTCTTTAACTCCTTAGTTGTTAGACTTCCATATAATTTGATTTTCTGGAAGTTCTTGTTGTTTTTTTCTTTTTAAATGGATCATTTTCCTTTTTTTCCTGTTGTCTGAGGAAACAAAGATTATCTATCTACACCTCTATCTTGGACAGAAGTCTCTAGGGTACCAGATTTTTAGACAAGGGTTAAAATGAGGTCTATGTGGACATTAGACCTGAAATGTTATCATGGTTCAATTAGGGCCAAGACTTATGGAAACCTCATGAAATTTGATATTATCTTGATCCAGTGGGTTTGAAGAATTATTCTATGCTTATCTCCCCAGTCCAGGAGGGCATAATTGTATATACTATACATAGAATCTAGCAGAACTTTTACATTGGTTTTGTGACTTATGAAGTATAACCCATTATGGTAGAAAGCATTGTAGAATCCTCTAAAATTGTCCCAACACTTGCCATATAGTCAAAATAATAAATAAAAATAACAATGCTCTTGGAATAAATTGCAGAAATTAGTACCACTATCAGGGATGTGAGGACATAGCAGTGGTGCTCCTTGTTTTATTCCCTTACCCCAACTCTGTAAAAAGCAGCTGGATCATTACAATAGATCATAGACAACCATAAACTCAGCCAGATGGTGGTAGCCCTCATTGAAGCTACTGAGCTGGATGCAGTATCTTTTCTGAAGCAGATCAGCACTGCCTCTATTATTTAGCATGTGGCTATTGATTTGATTAATACTTTTTTCTAAATTATTATCAGTGTGAAGAATAACAAGTTCATCTTTACATAGTAAAGACAGCAGTGTACTGATACAGTTTGTCTTTAACATCCTGCTTTCTTTCATAAGGAATTTTGATCATTGTATCAGTGGGCTCCCATTCATACGACAGAAGCCATACTGATTACATAAAAGATATCTTAATATAGAGAATTTTTAACCTACCATAAGAGAACTGAAAAGGCAAAAGGAGCATCAAGTGTCCCATTAGTAACAGTTATAGGAAACACTTATCACTCTTAGGAGTTGGGAGTAAAAAGGAAAAGATTGGGATTATTAAAATAGAAGCTTGAATGAGGGGCCTTGTGAAGACGGCACTCGGATGGCATGGAGAGACCCTGCTTGGTGGTATAAGTGCCTTAGGAGGTCAGTGGAAGGGCCATTTGGAGCTGAGATTTCGGTCTATGAGGAGAAGGCCCCAGCTGCTATGCTGTTGACTCTTTTTGTGACAAGTCTGGCTCTACTCGTGTGGAAAAACTGCAAGGTGGAAGTTGCTTGTGCTATACTGGAATCAACTAGGAATGAGGTAAACCATAGGTCTGAGAGTAAAGTATATCACATCACAGAAAATTCCCATACAGGAGGGTCTCAACAACAGGTGAATTAAATGACACGTTAACCAGTCTCTCTCTCCTTGGCAACCTTGTTATTGCACAGGAAGATCACACACAGAGGAAACTTGGTATCAGAGGTGGAGGTTATTCACAGATCCAATAGCACACGTTCCTTTTCACTAAAAATGATCTAGCTGCTGCCACTGCAATGGCCAAACTGACAGTAAAAGTGACTGCTACTCTGTGGGTATGCAGAGGTGTCTTCTTAGCGCTCCCATCCTGAGCTGACCATAGGCTTTGTCTCTTGTTCCCTGAGTTCCACTTAGTTCTTCCTTCCTCTTTCCAACCACCCCCTTCCTTTCTTCCTTCCTTTGCTTCCTTCCCTCCTTTCTGCTGACCCTTCACTATATTTTTATCTTCAATTTCCCTATCCCTTTTATAAAATGCATGTATTTGGATCTTGGCAACAGGTTTTCCTATCATTCTTTACACTTTGACTATGCATGTTTTGTCTTCTAGTGTTATAATTGTTACAATTCAACACAAATTGGAAACTTTTTAATGTAGCTCTCAGGATGTGTTGGGACAATGAAAATGTAAAAATAAGAGTATCCACTGGGAAGAAAGTCTTTTTCCTGGAAAGTAAATATCAGCAAAGGATTTATGAACCAAAGGCAACTGTAAAGCACAGTAAAGCAGTTAGTTATGCTATAATTTTCTTTCAGGTTGTGGCTCATAAATTCATTTGCTTTATACTATTTCTGGATGAGCAGCAGTTATTAATTTTAATGTAGTTGATTTTATTCTTTTCCCTTATAGTTTGATTAGTCTGTGCTCTGTTTAAGGAAATCATCACCCTAGGTTTCTAAAAATATACTTCTTTGTAGCCTTCTGAAAGATTTATAGCTTTATCTTTTACATTTAATTATTTATTCCACTTAGAATTTATTTTAGCTTTTATTTAAGGAGGGGATCCAATTAAAATTTTCCCATAGATAACCAATTGTTTCAGCAACATTTAATGGCTAGTTTCTCCTTTTTCCCAATTATTTATAATACTAGCTCTTTTCCTGAGGTCATTGTTCTCTTTTTGTTGGTCTATTTGATCAATCGTGCACTAATGACATATAATTTTTATACTTTTATTATAATTCTTGATATCTCAGTAATGCCAACCACTGTACCATGCTCTTCTTTTTCAGCAGTATTTCTGTAGTGTTTCTAAAAGTTTTCTCCTTATTTTACAAATCAACTTGGTCATTTTATAGGCATTTTTCTTACTAATATGTCATTATTTTCTCATTTGCTGAAATGTTTAAACATACTTATTTTTATATTATGAGCCTGATAATTCCCATTTCTGGAGTACTGGTGTTTGTACTGGCTTTCTCTTTTTGTGCCTTCTTTCCTTGTGAATGTTGCAATTTTTACTTTGAGTTCCAGTTCAATGGAACTCCATCTGTATTAATTCTATGACTTCTTCTTGAAGGTATATTCATCCAAAGGACTTAATTCTGTTAGAAGCCAAGGGCTACCAATAATCCAGGACAAATTTAATAAAAATGTTGGTTTAAGGTCTTTGGGATTATCCTGAAGATGTGCCTCGCTCCTCACTATCACTTCTCAAGGAGATTTTCACTTCATCCAATGTGCCAGGTGAAAATAAAAACTTTTCTTGTCTTTTTCTAAGGGTCTTATTTATTTCTGCTCCATGCTATGCCATGGGTATATCTTTTTAAGGTACCTTCTTTATGTAGACGTGTCTTGTTAGAGCTTCCATGTTGAGCTGGTCTTAACGCTTGGTCTCCGGTTCTCAGCACTGTACTGGTTCATCAAACAGACACTCGGTGTGCCCAGGTTCAGTATACGTGCTCACAGTAAAAACTGCTTTGATTTCTTGTCTTTCCAGATTTTGATTTTACTTCATTATTGACCTTTGACATTTCCCTAACTTTCTTGCTAGTGCAATAATTTAAATGCCTTTTCTTCCTTCCTTTTTTCTTTCTATATTGTTTCAGCACTTTTGTTGTTTTTAGACCAGAGGGTCTAGTCCACCATGTTTGAAAATAGCAATCTTTATGAGACCAGTCTTTAAGAGATGTGAAATGGTAACTTCGAGGTCGTAGACATACACATCATCAGCCCTGCCACTTACTGTCAGATTGGCTGACCCTGCGATCCAGTCTTTGGCTGATTTCACATCTGTTCCTATAAAATATGCTCCCCTGTCAGGGTTGTTGTGAGATTTGAATGAGGTTATAGAGGTTGAAGCTCTGAGTATTGAATTGACTGACACATATTGAACTTTCATAAATTGTTGTTAAACAGCATGATTAATTATACACCTTTCTAAATTCATGTTTTTAAGAATTCTTATATGGATCACACAAATATAAAGAGATTAATCAGGTAAAATATGCAATGGCTTGTAAGATATCAATACTAGGAAGTTTAAAATTGTTTCTCTTTAAAATGTTGGTTGTTAAACTGGACTACTGAACATAAAAACAAATCTTCACAATGACTACATATTTAAGATAAGCTGTATAATTTGAGGATAGATCTTTGCTCTGACAACCCTTGGAATAGAGGAGCTTTAGCCTTTTGTTTAAGAAGATACACATTTTCTAAATCTCACTAGCACCCAGTAGCTCTGTGGTAAGACTTTTGCAGAAACTAACAGCAGTGGCTATAGATTTTCCATCCAAAAACTTGGTTACTTTTATAAATTTTCACTGGTGTACCATCTGTGTAGAAGATTGAGCATAAGTTCAGTATACTCTGATATTTTTAGCCTCCAGATTGTTTTTTAAAATATTTATTCATTTACTTACTAGTTTACTAACTTCTCTGATTTTTTTCCTCTCTACTTGGAGTGACAAACATTTTAATGATCTCTGATTAATTCTAGAGCAGATATATTTTGGTAATTGCAAAATATGCATTTAGGAGATAATTGTTTTGATTTCCTTGTTGTGGTGTAAAGTTCAATAGTGTCTTGACACAAAATAATTATGTATGTATGTAGAATACAAAGTAAAAATATTCAATTATCTAGAAAAAAATAGTGAGGTGATTGTGGGTTTCTTTAGATTCATATTCCTAGCCCTAGAGAAAGTGAGCATTTGACTTATAACCAGAATGGGCTATCCACACATCTATTTCCTAATAATGTTCAGAATAAACCTTAGTTTAAAAATGTTCCCACTTACATTCACACTGTATCAGAATTGTTTTTATCAACTTGATTTTCCAGCTGGAAATTAATGTACTGCATTCAATTCAACCTTATGAGTATCTCTCTTGTATTTCAAGAAATATAGTTGCTTTTTAGAATACCATTATTTCTGATGTATAGTGGTTCTCAAATACACAAAGGCCATATTGTTTTTTGGCAATGCTAATGAGTGCAAAGAAATTCTCACATATAATTAGTTTTTCTCTTTTCCCCCTGAATAATAACTCAAGTTAAACAGCAAGCAACACTGTGCTACCTAGAAATAATAACCATAAATATAAATTAGTAATGATTATTGAGAACTTAGTAGGTTGTCTCTATATTATCTTATTTAAAACAATTGTCTATAAAGTAGATACTATTATTGCCACATCACAGGTAAGAAAACTAAAGCACACTGAAGTTAGGGAATGTGTTTAAGATCAATTGTGTGGCTTATCGGTAAATAGCAGAGCCAAGATTGACCCTCAGACAGTCTACTCCTAGGCACAACCTCTTAATTCCTCCAGTGTATGTTCTTTAATATGTAATAGGGATTATTATCTCTAATTTATGCAAAAGGCACTAGCCTAGGAGAAGTGAAGTGCCTTAGCACACAGCAGAGCAGAGACTTTGTTGGACTCTGGGTTCCTTCCTTCCATGGTATCAGAGCCTACTTTATCACGTGGTGAAATGAATAACAGATTACATGCTCAAGTCTCAGTTTACGATGTTAGTTTGGCCTTAAGAATACTGCGTAGTATAAAATATATACTTTTATACATGGAGGGTTATCAGCAGGGGAGTGGAAGAGGGAGAAAGAGGGAAAAGGTACAGAGAGTAAGTAGCATAAATGGTAGGTAGAAAATAGGGGGAGGTTAAGAATAGTATAGGAAATGTAGAAGCCAAAGCACTTATGTGTATGACCCATGGACATGAACTAAAGGAGGGGAATGTGGGTGGGAGGGGGTGTGCAGGGTGGAGGGGAATAAAGGGGGGGAAATGGGACAACTGTAATAGCATAATCAATAAAATATTTTTTTAAAAAAGGAAAAATATATTCTGGAGTGAATTATAAAAATACACTGGCCTTTATCTGGCATTTTGAATGAGGTTTTATATGTGTGTGAGTTTGTATATGATTTTAATGGTACTATTAACTGATGTTGTGCTTCCTTTCCAAGTGGGGGAAGTTATCAGCTGCTAATCCTTCATATAGAAACTTTTATATATAAGTATTGTTCCACTTTCCATTTTGGGTTAATTACAGTTGCCATAAGGCTTGTGTGATAACTCTGATGCTTCAAATATATATATGAGCTTGATTAGAGCACAAGAGACTATTATAGAGGTTTAAATATGAGTATTTTTTTACATGGTCCAAGGAAGGGCTCCTAAGTAATTATTCTCAGTGAGAGTTCCAGAGTGACCAGTTGCTTCCAATATTCTTTTATGGCTTGATTTCATTTGCTTAGAATAGGTTACAAAAAAGAATGCTAAAGGGCACTGCACAATCTTTGAAAAGCTTCTCTCCCCGTCTTCACTAATATTTCTATTGCATAACTGCTAAAATTCTAAGCTCATTTGTAGGAGTGATACAGAATGCCTGATGTTTAAAAGCAGGAGGTAAAGAATTACCACTTACCATTTTTGTGACGTTGGACAAGTCATGGAATCTTCCAAAGTCATGTTTTCCTTCTCTGTTGAATCCCTGTCTAAAATGCCCATTTTCCCTATACATAGATACTGTTGAGGGAGTTTCATAAGTTAGTGTATATGGGAGCATTTCATAAATGAGTAAGTGCTATACAAGTAACAAGTGCAAGAGCATCAACAACTGTCTACTAGGTTGGTGCTACGAATTTTGAGGTGATTTGTTTATTTCAGTTTTTAACTAGGCATTTCAGTATTAGACCTTAGCTACAGTGAAGTAAAGAAAAAAGACATAGAAAAAGAGACTTGTACAGAATGGGAAATTCATTGAGTTTCAAATAAAAATCCTTACCATATTCAAGTTAATCATGGGTCTCTTATTCAATTATTGACTATAGAAAGAATTGGGAAAGAAGGCTTAGGGAAACCCTCTTCAGTGTTTCCTTCATTACAAAAGGAAAAGGAAAGACATTTGAGTGTATTATTTTTAATTTATTTATTTGGCATTTATATAAGCAGTAAAGTTTTATTTCAAATGATTACTGCAGTCTTCAGATGAACTTAGCTTAATGTGTCTTGATTTGGATAGAGGGTGACATAATCTTTATATCTAATGACAAATTACAAACTCTATTCTTTTACTTCAAATGTAACAATTTGGTGTTTTCTTGGGTACTTCATTTTTTTTTGTAAACACGGCTGATCTGTAGATGAAATTAAAAGGAGAAATTTCAGGAAACTAAAATGTCAGATTCCCCTACAGACTAGTGGACTAATTTCTTCTTGGCAAGGTCCTTACTGTAAATCTTAGCTTTGCTATAGAATCTGCTGTCTCCCTCTTATGAGAAGTGCACTGATGGGGAAACCAGACAAAATTAAACTCTGTTTCTCGAGAGGCAAGACACTATGAGTACCATGGAAATTATTTAATTACAAGAAATAGGCACAAATGGATATTGCCATTATATTGGAATAGGCACAAATTTGGAAGAATTTTACCTGCTCAAGTCCAGGACAGTCTGGCTTTCAAAGGGGCTTTGGCATAACTCTTCAAAGAGAATTCACTCTTAGTCACTCTTATATGAAAAATGCACACTTTTAATAGTTTGGACAGAGCCACGATACTACTAAAACATGCAATAATATGAAGTCTTACATTTAATGTAAATTACTCATGAGGAAAGACCACAGACATAAATCATTGGAAAATAAGGCTAGCTCTGACTTCAGTTAACTTGCCTGTCATGTGACTTGAAGTAGCAACTTAACTTCTTCATGCTGTCATTTTCTGATCTGAAAAATAAGGATTTGGGATTTTTTTGGTCCTTTCTTCTGTGATGATACCATTCACATTTATAACATGCTCCATTCAGTACCATATCTCATTCCATACAGTGATTCTTAATAGGAGTGATCTCTGTCCCTGTCAGGTTGTGAATCACCACTAGATAATCTTTAAGGTCACTCAGAACTCTTAAATTCTGTGTGTTCCAACTCCAGAAAGGTTGGGGGTTCAGTGGGATGTTTTTAGGCAAACATTTATCTTTCACATTACTTTCATTTAAGGACGATTACTGCTTTCGGCAGGAGGATGCTTCTGTTGCTAAACCACCATTTTGCTGTATTATAAGTAGTTTAATTTTCTCTTTGGTGTGTCAGAAACATGCACCAGAAATCAGCTTTAAGGATGCTTCTGTATAGTGTAAGCAGTTTAGTATCTGGAGCTAAACTCCCAGCTTGAATCCACAGTGAGAATGGCTTATTCACTGCCTAAATTACCATTGAGATACTTTTACATTTATACCGAGGAATCCAGGGAAAGTATAAGAGGACATAATAAACTTTCATTAAAGATTTATTTTAGCCAGTATTTTAATTTACATTTTTAGAAAAGATTTTAATTTTTTTCATGGAATCTGCAGTGCAAGTACTATTGTTAAGAGAAGTGATTTCATTGTTAAGGTCCTCTAATCATAATTATAAGCTATTGGTTGAATGTCCATAAATGAGTTCTAATTATTGCTATGAAAAGAGCAATGTTGTCATTCACTAGGTATCTTTATATGAAAGGATATTTGGGAAGAGAGCCAATACTGCTCCATTGCTATTAAAAGAAAATGGTCAAATTTACCTTGGCATTCTGAAATAAGAAATTGCCTTTCAGATTTGCTTTGGCTATAGATTGAGGTACACTTATCTCCTCCCTACCTCACCTCCCACACTCCTTACATTTCTACAAAGGAAAAAAAAATCACTGCCAAAATGGAAGAGAATTGGAGGAATTCTTCTGGCCTTTGTTTCTACATAGCCTCACTCATTTCTTTTAGGAGAAGGGGGGACCAATTTCCCTGATAGGTGATATTTGGGGATGTGTTTAGTTTCTCTCTTTTAGAGCTGTTTGACTTCAGGAGCTTGGGTTCTATGCTTGCTCCTACCTATATGTATAGGCACCCAATGAGCAGACCAGAGCCCACATCTGTCTCTATCTCCACTCTCAGGGCACGGGTGGGTATAAGGCTGCAATTCTTATTAAGCTGGTCTTACACTACAGACCCATGTTCTTTAAATAGATCTTTGAGGGCCTGGTGTAGTAGTTCAGTTGGTTAGAGTTTCCTCCTGATATGCCAAAGTTGCAGGTTAGATCTCTGGTCAGGGCACATATAAGAAGCAACCAATGAATACATAAATAAGTGGAACAACAAATAAATATTTCTCTTTCTCTCTTCCCCTCCTCCTTCTCTCTCTCTAAGATAAAAAAAGTAGACCCCTGAAAGTTCATACTTCAGGATGGGAGAATATTAGAAGGCCAGAATTTGGTCACATGTCTAAGAGTCAAAGATTATGTCTTAATTTCCATCAGTCTGGGTCCTTACTTATCAGTCAGTTTCTCAATTGGTTTGAAATTGAGATGGGATATGACTGTGAACAATAATCACCCTTAAAATCCCCAAAGCCTCTTCTACTAAGTTGTAAAGAAGAAGGAAATGATTATTATTATAAAAGTCTGTATTACTTATTTTGATCATGGGCTTAATTCATTTAAACATTTTAAGAATTAATTAATTGATTTTAAAAGGAGTAGAAGGGAGGGAAAAAGGGAAGGAGAGAAACATTGATTTGTTGCCTCTTATATTCATCCAGACCAGGGACTGAAGCCACAACCCAGGTATATGTCCTGTCAGAATTTAACTGATGATCTTTCCATTTGCGGGATAAAAGCCATCCAACTAAGCTACATCAATGAGGGCTAACTTTATCTTTTAAAAACTTAATTTTTTTAGACTCAATTTAGGTTTATAACAAAATTGGCTGGTGCATATAAGACTTCAAATAAAAGGATTTAGACTGAATTCCAGCCAAGATGGAGGCATAGGTAGATACCTCACCTCCTCATACAACCATATCAAGGAAACAACCAATTTAAAAACAAAAACAACCAGAATTGACAGAAAATTGAACTGTATAGAAGTCCAGTAACCAAGGAGTTAAAGAAGAAATATTCATCCAAACTGGTGGGGACAGGGGGACAGAGATGAGCAGTTGGGAAAAGAGGATTCACAGAAAGGCATCAGCTAGTGGACCATGTTGGTGAGGTGGTGGCTGTGGTGGCTGGCAGACCAGGTGGTCCCACATTTGTGTGCAAATAAATCTGGGTAGAGAGACAGACTGAACAACCCAGAGTTCCAGTGTGGGCAAGATAAGGCCTCAGAATCTCTGGCTGCAAAAATCTGTGGGGGTTGTGACATTGGGAGAAACTGTCTCTTGAAAGCTGGGCAAGAGCCAAGTAAGTAGCATTTTTCCCTCTCTGGCCCTGCCTCACAGAGAGTGCCACTACACAGTAAAGCAGGTTGTCCTGTCCTGGTGAATACCTAAGGCTTTACCTCTTACAATGTAACAGGTGTGCCAAGACAAAAAAAATGACCCAAATGAAAGAACAGATCAAAACTCCAGAAAAAATACAACTAAGTGATGAAGAGGTAGACAACCTATAAGATGCAGAGTTCAAAACACTGGTAATCAGGATGCTCACAGAAATGGTTGAGTATGTTCCCAAAATAAAGGAAGACATGAAGGCTATACAGAGTGAAATACGGGGAAGATATACAGGGAACCAACAGTCAAGGGAAGAAAACTGAGACTCAAATCAACAATTTGGAACAGAAGGAAGAAAGAAACATTCAACCAGAACAGAATGAAGACACAAAAATTCAAAAAAATGAGGAGAGGCTTATGAACCTCTGGAACAACTTTAAATATTTCAACAGTCAGATCATAGGGGTGCCAGAAGAGGAAGAGGAAGAACAAGAAATTGAAAACTTATTTGAAAAAGTAATGGAGAATTTCCCCAATCTGGTGAAGGAAATAGCCATGCAAACCCAGGAAGCTCAGAGAGTCCCAAAGAAGGTGGATCCAAGAGAAACACACCAAGATACATCATAATGAAATTACTCAAGGTTAAAGATAAGGGGGGAGTCTTAAAAGCAGCAAGAGAAAAGGAGACAGTTATCTACAAAGGAGCTCCCATAAGACTATCAGCTGATTTCTCAAAAGAGACCTTACAGCCAAGAAGGGGCTGGAAAGAAGTATTCCAAGTCATGAAAGACAACGACCTACATCCAAGTTTAATCTATCCAGCAAAGGTTTCATTTAGAATGGAAGGGCAGATAAAGTCCTTCCCAGATAAGGTCAAGTTAAAGGAGTTCAGCATCACCAAGCCCTTATGCTATGAAATGTTAAAGGGATTTATCTTAGAAAAAGAAGAGGATCAAAACTATGAACAGTAAAATGACAACAAACACAAAACTATCAACAACTGAACCAAAAAAATAAATAAAAACAAACTAAGCAAACAACTAGAACAGGACTAGAATCACAGAAATGGAGATCACATGAAAGGTTATCAGTGAGGAGGGGAAAGAGTGGGGGAAAAGTACAGGGAATAAGAAGCATAAATGTTAGGTACAAAATAGACAGAGGGAGGTTAAGAATAGTATAGGAAATGGAGAAGCCAAAGTACTTATATGTATGACCCATGGACATGAACTAAGGATGCTGGAGGGGCTTCAGCAGTGCAGGGTGGAGGAGAATAGAAGGGACAAAACAATGGGACAATAGCATATGAAGGAAATATGCTTTTAAAAAAGGATATGTATACTGTAAAGTTTAATAATTTAATAATTATTTATTAAGTTTTCAGTTGTTTTAAGCCATTACAATTGCATTGTGCTGAAGATACACTGAGATCAACATAAACAAACTCTTTCTTCTCATACAAATGTAAATGAGATGATTTCAAAGGATAGTATAGTACTTTAATGAAAATTCAATCTGAAGATTGGCTAGAGAGTAAGTGACAGATGAGGAAACTGCTTTATATAATGTGGTCAACCAATGTGCATCGGTTAAGAGTCTAGATTATGCTATGGAGTAAATAATCCCCAAACTTTGGTGGGTTAACAGCACAAAGTCTTGTTTTTGCTCAAGGTATATCTTCAGTACAGATAGTAAGGTGGCAGGAGGGTTGTACTATGATCATCATACTCTGTAGCAACACAGGATGTCAGCGGTTCTATGATCATTATAGTGGGAAGAGGACATATGGTGAATCACACACTGGCTCTTAAAATTCACACATGTCATTTGTGTGTAAAAGTCTATGTGTCACATTTGCTCAAATTTAACTGGACATGATAAGTCACATGGCCATGCCTAATCTCAAAGGATGTGAGGGAATCCAATCATAGAAGTGCCTGGAAGGAGGAGTACTAGAATATATGAACATCCCTAATGACTATCAGAGAAAGTCTCTGAAGAGGTGACAATTTAGCTGAGACCAAACATAGGCTTTGGCAGTGATTCCTAACCTTTGCTGCCCATTAAAATCACCTTGGACAAGAAAGTGAAGGGATCAAGAAGTATAAATTGAGCCCTGGCTGGCATAGCTCAGTGGATTGAGTGCAGGCTGTGAACCAAAGTGTCGCAGGTTCGATTCCCAGTCAGGGTACATGCCTGGTTTGCAGGCCATGACCCCCCGCAACCGCACATTGCTGTTTCTCTCTCTCTTTCTCCCTCCCTTCCCTCTCTAAAAAATAAATAAATAAAATCTAAAAAAAAAAAAGAAAAAAAGAAGTATAAATTGGTGTCACTGAATAGTCATGGGGATGTAAAGTACAGCATAGGGAATATCATCAATAATATTACAATAACTATGTACGGGGCCAGGTGGGTACTAGATTTAGTGGGGTGGTCATTTCATAAGTTATATGAAGTCTAATCATTATGATATATACCTGAAACTAATATTTGTTGTCAATTGTAATTTAAAAATAAAGGAATTATTTTTCTTAAAAATCACCTCAGACAGACACTGTACTATATACTTTTGGGCATTAACTTCATTATATCACTGGAATGCTAAGATTCTAGTTTTAACCCCATTTTGCAGGAAGATATGGCTGAAATGTAGGGTGGTTTATACTACTTCAACAAAGTCACAAAAATATTAAGTAGAGGAGTCAGAATTTTCACTCAGATAGTCTGACTCTAATTCCTACAATCTTTAAGTATCCTATTACACTTCTGTTTAGATTATATAAATTCTGACCTTATATATAACTAGGTTAAAATCAAGAGTTTTAATCAATCAATTGGTGTCTGTGTATATATGCGTGTGTGTGAGAGAGAAAGAGAAAGAGAGGGAGAGAGAGAGGGAGAGAGGAGAACATGAGTGCCCACTTGTATAAACACACTCCAACCCTCAGTAAACTGGACTGCTTTATGTCATGGCTACCCTTGTTTGCTCTACTCCAGACACATTGGTCTTATTATCTCTTGGACCCTCAAAGTACATTTTAACCTCAAACTATTTTTACTGGCTCTTCCCTCTAGTTGGAAACTGTTTTCCCCAGGTAATTTTCCCCCCTTCTTCAACTATTTGTTCAAACATCACCATTTCAGCAAGGCCTACCATACCATTTAAAAGGATAACCATTCCTCTGCACTCCACATTTCTCTTACCTGCTTTATGTTTGTCTGTATTTTATATTGCTATATAAACAAGTACATTTTATTTATTTAATATTCTTTATTTTCTTTCTATCTGACTCTAAGACACATCAGACTATGAGGACAAGGATTTTTCCTTTGACTGTTGATGTATCGCTAGGGCCTATAGATGGCTAATACATAGTAGGAACTCACTACACAGCGGTTACCTGAATGCTCTATGGGAACTCAGGCCTTAGAGTTGACTGAGGAGGGTAAATGAGATTGGATGTCACAGCCTTGCTGCAGCACATGGAGGCTGAGAGAATGCCTCTCTGGGGGATAGAGTGTGATCTCTTCAGTGGGGCCTTCCAGGGCTATCCCCATTCCAGAGTCTGTAAACAAGCCTGAACAACAGTCATTGAAGCAAAGGAGAGGAATATATCATGAATAACCATGGAGGAAACATCTTCCCCTCTGTGTTTCACTCTTCCCCAACTCATGAGAGATGAACACTGGGACTGGTGAAGGTACAGAAGCCTGGGTGGATGGGTGGGTGGGGAAGACAAAGAGCTGACTATCCTCTACTCAACTCCAGACTTCTGGGGTCGTATTCCATCCCACCGTGGGGGCAGAGAGAACCTGAGGCAAACATGGGATTAAAGTTCAACATGAAACAGGACTGTGGCTTCCAATACTGAAATTAAGATTGTTATAATAACTAGAATTCATTGAAAAAATAGGAAATCTGCCACAATTACATTAAAAGACTTACTACACAGAAGAAAGGGCTGGTTCCATGTACTAGACTTGGAGAAATGTATGAAAAACAACCCCATAAAACTTTATTGTTTATCCTCCAGAAAAAATAGTACTCCTCAATAAATTAGTTTACTTTTAAATTACATTTTATTATCTCATTTTAGAGAAGGTAGAAATTAAGGCTTAGAAAGTTAAACAACACATTTAAGGTAACACGATAGAAAGTATTAGTCAGAATTAAATACCAGATCTGGCTGAATCCAACATCAATACTTGACTGCTGGGGATAATTTTTCACCTGCAGTGAGATGGAAGGAAAAGCAAAGGAAATCATACACACATACATACATACAATTTTTTTCTGCCCAGCCCATTTTACATTGTTCTTATGATGTGCTAAATCTAGGTTTTTACCTCCCTCCATAAGAATCTTCTTTAACAGTTTAATAGCTCCATTTTTATGCAACTGAAATATTATCAGCAGCATAAAGAAAATATTAATATACTAAGATGGAAACTGGTTGCACTCACTCCTTTGTGTACTGTTCCTTCTTGGTTGTTTTTCAGTAACATTCAATTAATAACTAGCATTCAGTTAAAAGCTGGAATTACTTCATTAGCTTAGCCAAATTATCTTTTTATGCTGGTGATAAATAAGCAGCTATTAGCAATGACTCACGTTAGTTCCATGGTTTAAAATAGCTAATTTCCTCCTGGATGCTTTACAGCACTCTCACTGATATTTATTTTGCTCAATGGTATTCTTATTACCATACTTGTGCTAACAAGGTCAGTCTCCTCTCTTGAACAAGATTATACATTTCTGGCTGTGGCCCTGTAATGTCAGCATCTCCTCCAGCTCTCTGAGCTCCAGCTGAAGAAGGAGGGTAAGTAAAGAGGTCTCTATACTATGGTTTATATAAAGGAGACTGACTGTAAATCAAGCAGTGGTAAAGCACCAAGGAAACAACTGGCTACAATAGCCACTCACAAGAGTGTGCCCTCTACTGGAGGTGTGAAGAAACCTCATTGTTACAGGCCTGGTACTGTGGTACTCTGTGAAATTAGACATTATTAGAAGTCTACTGAACTTCTGATTTCCAAACTATCCTTCCAGCATCTGGTGCAAGATTTGCACTTCCAGAGTGCAGCTATGGGTACTTTGCAGGAGGCAAGTGAAACTTATCTGGTTGGCCTTTTTGAAGACACCAACCTGTGTGCTATCAATGCCAAACATGTAACAATTATGCCCAAAGACATCCAGGTAGTATGCCACATATGTGGAGAACATGATTAAGAATCCACTATGATGGGAAACATGTCATTCTTTAAAAAAGAAAATTTTCTTCTTCCTGTTATTGGTAGTTCTGAATGTTACATATTTTTTTCCATGTGGTCAAAAGGTAGCTATGTATATGATTGCAAGCAGAAAGTAGGGGACAAAAATCAGGTATAGGCAGTTTTTCCATTTTCATTTGTGTATGAATTTTTTAAATATAAATGCAGTGACAAAAAGCTTTAATGCAAGTAAAGATGTTTCAGTGAATAAGTTTCAGCAGTTCAACTTTATAATAATATAAATAAACCTGTTAAATTTTTCTGGACAATGCCAGCATTTGGATTTTTTTAAACAGGTACATTCCTTATTGATGGCAACTAAATGGTATTTGTAGCATTTTTATCATACAGTAGATTCCATCCATTCACTATACTGTGTCATCCTACATGCAAATGTGTATTTAATGTTGTTTGTCTTCTGTACTGTTCATGTAAGTTTGCTGTTAAACTACATTAAACTATTTCAAAAAGGTTAGACATTTCTTCTGTAAGGCTAGGTTTGGTGGAATCTACTTTATTAGGGGCACGTATTTTTGTTTGGACCTCTGGGTTGGCTCAAGATCTAGGGTAAGATGTGGAAGACAGACTAGCTGCTTCAAATATTGGATGAATTTTCAAGGACACAAACAGTGCATGCAGGGAAGAGGTAGTCATACTGTGGAGGGAGGGGTTGAAGGCCAAAGTGTTGTTCCCTCTATGCCACCCTTTCTCTTGTGCTTTGCCTTATTTTTTCACTTTGTTTCAGCAAGAAAAAGAGACTCAAATGGACTCAGATAGCTTCTTTTTACAGTTTAATGTATCATTTGTAGAATGTAATCATCTTGCTTAACTAGTAAAATGACTGACCCTGAGAATTTTGTCTCATTAACTATCAGAACTTAAACTGATGTTCAATTAGTTACCACACTCCTCATATGAGGTCTGTCCAACCATTGTTGATATAATAAGAACAGTTTGCACAACATCAATGTAACCTGGCAGCCAAGGAGAATGGATTGGAATGCTCATGCCTGAACAATGACGACTTCACTGTACTAGTCAGTGGGGGTGGTAGATGCTGTTGAATGAGCATGTGTACTGTGTGGCTGTTGTATTCAAAATGGCTGAATAAGTAGAGCAACTAATCTGCATCAAATCTTGTGTTAAGCTTGAAGATTCCTCCGCAGAAACTATGGAGATGATTCAGAAGGCCACATCTATGGAAAACTGATAATTGGAGCATCATGATAATATGCCCCCTCATGTATCACATCTCATTCAGAGTGTTTTGGTGAAACATCAAATCACCCAGGTCACTCAGTCCCCCTACCACCCAGTATTGGTGCCCTGTGACTTCTGTCTTTTCCCAAAGCTAAAATTGTGTTTGAAAGGGTAGACATTTCAAACTATTGATGAGATTCAGGAAAATACAATGGGGAAGTTAATAGTGATGGGAGAACTTTGTGAGCTCCCAAGGTGCCTACTTTGAAGGGAACCGAGGTGTTACTGTCCTATATACAACGTTTCTTGTATCTGGTACCTTCTTCATTAAATGTCTGTTTTTCATACTGCATGGCTGGATACTTTCCAGACAGATCTTATATGCCTATTTTACCCAGAGAACATTGAAAGCTGTCCCTAAACAATATCTAAATGTTCTACAAACATATCAGAAGGAAATTAGCAAACAAGAGTAAATCAGAAGAACCAGTTCTTCTGTGTTGATTGGTGGCTTCATGTTCATTAGATCAAGTTTTGAAGGTAAAATTTTTACATGTGATTCTGATGTTTGCTGATACTTTGTAAATTTACACTCATGATAGTCTTCTTTGGTAACTGTAATATATTGGGCATCAGTTGAACAATCAGTTGATCCAGCGAGCTAGGATACTTAGAAATTTCTCAATAAAAATAGTCCACATTTTAAATTTAATTTTGTTTTGTTTTTATATAACATAATTTTTAAGAGGCCAAATCTAATTCTGGTTCTAAAAAAATGTATTTAAGAAGGATTTTAAAGGAAACTATTAAACAAATGCTTAGATATAATTTAGTACTTTTCTCACTGAAGTATCACTATTAAATATAGTCTTGGTATCCTCCTACTAGAGGTAGTATTTCTTCTATTGTTTCCAATTCATTTTTAATCTCTTAATGAAGTCAAAGGTTTTCCTGTTTGTATTTTGCTTCAGTCTTAACTAGGCTACTATTCTGTAGTTTTACTAAGATTCATAACTTTTCTTATCTACTTGTACTCAAGATTAATCAGTTTCTATATACTTACCTGACCACATCATGCCAAAGAGAAAATTTTCACGATAGCATGAGACAATTTATTAAATAGAAATACCATAATTATGATTTTGGACCCATTTCAATGGATCTCATTTTTATAAACGCTTTGATAAAAATCTTAGCCAGTTTTTTTTTAAAGGCTAAATAGTTCAAAGACTATTAATGAATAACTCACATTATCTTTTTCATGTCTATGTAGTGTTACAGAACAGATCCAGGGGGCGGGTGAATGATATACTATTACTGAAAGGACCCCCTCTTTCCTCTGGGGATTCCCCTCCCCATATAAGGTTTGCTTTGCCTACTGCCAGAGGAAAGACATCTCTTAATGCCAGGGATTGGTGAAAAGGAAAAGAATTATTTATTTAAAAGTTATACAGGCTTAGAGTAAAGACTTAATGTTTTCATTAAAATACTAAAGTTCTTTAGAATACTCACAAATGCACACAGTCCCTCCTTCTCCCTCTGCCCTAGTCTGGGGTACTATATCTCAGGAAAAGAAGTAAAAATCTGTGGTTCAGGCTCCCATCACCATCAGGTGTGTCGCTGCCACAATCTCCAGTTAATCCAAAGCCATGTGGCACCTTCTCATGGCCCACCAGCAAGAGTCCTTTCACCCCTTTTCTTCAAGGCAAAGTCTCTCCTGTTTCCTAAGCCATGTGGCAAAAGGGAGCATTCCAGAGCTGCATGGTCTTAACTCTTGCCCAAGCCACATGGTGATTCCTGTCATGGTTGCCATGTCTGGGTTTAAATCTCTACACCAGTATTCCTCAGCAGCCCCATTTCCAACTCCTCCCACAATCAATTACACCTGCCAGCATTCCTGTATCCTTCCAGCTTTACTGGGCTGTCATAATAAGTCTGGGCAAGTATGACCCCAAAGCATGGAGCCAATCATCTCCAAGCTCTCACAACCAGGAGGAGTTGCTTCCCAGTTACATCCTGGGTTGAAGTCACTCCCATCCCCCTGGCTCAAAGCTAGGCAACAGCTATTTAACATATCTATTAAACCCATTAAAGGCTATAGATATGTTAAATGACCATGCCAGAGGTTAGCTGCAAAGCTGTTGCTATGCAAAACAGCTCTCAGTGGTCTTACTCCATGTGTCCCATTCCCTAGCTCAGACTGGTGGGGATGAGGACATGGTATATATATTTTTCTCTAATAATTCCTGGACACCCTGAGTTCTGGACCCCATTACAAATCCCCACTTGCCCCCCCGTCCCCCACTTGGCTGCACCCTGTTACAGCAGTAGTGAAACATTTACTAATTCATGATATTACCTCACTAATTTTTTCATGTGTGTTTTCTTGTCTTTCCAACTGTAATTAACTTATTGGGGATAGGTACTATGTTTAATTATATTTTATAGTTCCTGAAAATTTATCTTTAGAGTTGAACTCATAGTGGATTCTCAGTTTTTGTCATTTGGTGTAGCAACTATAGTTATCATTGCCAGCAATAGAAGCACAGTAAGTCATTTAATGTGTTATGTTTGGCTTTCACTGCCCTTTCTGGTTATCTTTATTATTTTCTGAGGCTGTTTATCTATAGCATTTCATTGCCTTATTTCAGTACACATCTAAAGCTCAACCCATGTCTGATCAAATCATTTGAGTCCTTTTACCAGGCTGTAATAAAATACAGAGCCTATTCTCTTATGAATAAAACTTGAATTAATTTTTAAAGATAGTTTTTGGTAACAGCTTTATTGAAATAAATCCACCCATTTAAAATGTTCAATGAATGGTTTTTAGTATATTCACGGAGTTGTGCAACCATTACCACAATCAATTTTAGAGCATTTTCACCGCCTCAAAAGAAAAACAAACAAACAAAAAAACCTCTATATCCTTTTGCTATCAACTTCCAATATTCTTATCTCCCCCAGTCCTGAACAAGCACTAATCTATTTTCTGACTCTCAATATATTTTGGACATTTCATGTAAATGGACTCATAGAATATATTGTTCTTTGTGACTTCTTCACTGAGAATGATGTTTTCAAGTTTCATCCATGTTGTGGAATATATTAGTACTTCATTTTTTTAATGGCTGGATAATATTCCACTATGTGGATATACCACATTTTGCATACCCATTCAACAGTTGATGGACATTTGGGTTGTTTTCATCTTTCACCTGAAATTTTTATACCTACTCAGATAGCCTTAAGGTTTTTCTGCTACTTAGCCCTATTACCTTGAAATCCCACAATCAGAAAAACCCAAGTTATGCCTGTAAGCTTCAAGATTCTACTATGATCATTCTTTCCAAAGTCACTGATTCAAATATAAAAGAATAGTTTTCTAATTTACTGGTCTGTTTATATATACTAACCCCCAAAGAACCTCTTTATTTCTGTTCTATCCCTAAGTAGCTCCTTATTCATATATTATACTGCTGCCAATTTTCCTCAATTCTAAGGCATCGCAGTAATATAAATCATATACTGTTCCAGAAGATTAGTTTAAAAAGTTTTACCTTAGCATTTAACTTTAGTCTTTCATTGAGTATCTACTATGTACTAGGTTCTTTTTTCTCCTACTTTTAAATAACTCAGTATAAGGGGAACATGCACTGGGCAATAAGTGTTTATAATAGAATAATATAAATGGTCTTTTAAAGTCTGGCTGTCCAGAGGGAGGAGTGTGTGTGATTACATGGAACTTGAGGGATGCTAGAACAGTGAATCAGGGAGAGGAACATGCTAGGCAAAAAAGAGCAACATGGAAAAAAAAGTCCATGGAAGTAAAAATATTTGGAAGTACCATAAGTTAGGGGAAAGTGAGGAGAAATGACTAGAGCAATATAAGGAAGTGCAATTAACAGACTTTTGAGTCATGGAGGTTTATTTTGAAGTTCTAAATACTATTAATAGGTATTTGTTTATTACAGTGATGTAGACAGGGCAATGATATAATTAGTAGGAAGTTTTCCATGGTTTCTTAGAAACATGACTCTGATAAACCATAGACATTGGAGGACAACTGAGTAGCCATTGTGATAATCAGAGTTACAGATCTTGGAAGTAGATGGTGGCAGTGCAAATGGGGAGAAGATGCATGCAAATATTTGAACCAATGGGACTTGATGACCTTTTTGAAGATATTATGTTAAATAAGAAAGAGAAGTCGAGGAAGCATTCCCTGTTCCAATGTGGGTGAAAGGCCATGTCCTTCCATGAAGAAACACAGCATCATGTCTAAACTTACATGGTATATTAGTAGCATAATGCCTCCTCTCTAAAACATTAATAAACAGAAAAACAATAATCAACAGTTGTCAGTTGTCAGTCTACAGATCCTCTCTGACCTTGACAATGCCTTACCAATGCTATGTAACAAACTCCAAACTCAGTGGCATAAAACGTTAGCACTTTGGTCATACATCAGCAGATTAGAGTTCCCTGATCTAGGTGGACTCAGCTGGGCTTGGTGCCACAGCATTTCTCATCCTCCTTGGATCAACAGCCTACTAGAGGCATTTTCTTCTCATGGCAAAAGGCTGGGGCACAAGAGAGCAAGCCGATTGTGCATGAATGTTTTGAGTATTTTTTTCTGGCTATGTCCATCTTATTAGCCAAAGCAAGTTACATGGTCAATCCCCCAGACAAGGGCCGAGAGGTGTATTCTACCTACTGTGAAGCTATGACGTAGGTATGGACATGTGATATTATTACAGGAAGGTGAAATATGGAGACCAAAAAATTCATCTATAATATTCAGTATGGCTGTTATTGTTACTCTGGGAACCAAAATCCATTTTTCTCAGTGACTAAACATTAGTCCAGTTTTTTGTGGTGGTTGCTGTTATTAATCATGAATAATGATTAAGGGCCATCACAAAGGAAGCCTCCAGTTAAGTCTGATCTAGTACATGTGTGTGACACTGCTGAATTTGGGTGACTAACAGGTGTCTGAGCTGGATGGGCATGTTCCTGTTAAGCATCCCACTCATGAGAAACGCAGCAGCTACAGCTACACCCCCTTTCCCTCCTCTGCTCTAGTAAATCTTACTATCTTCCCTAGGGATCAGCCAATTCCAAGGTATTGATTGGCCTTGATCCTGTTTAACTTACGAGAACAATCAAGCGCCCCACTTGAGGTGATACAGTATCTGCTGTTCCTGGGAAAGAATGACTAAATAAATGTCAAGGAGAGGACGAGATAAGAGGCAGTGTCCGCCTCTGCCCATAAATGGTGTGTTTGTCTTTGTGTCAGTTTCCACAGTCACCTGGAACGCTTTTACTTGTTGTTCAAGGGTTTCCTGCTGTAGACGCTTTTTGCTATCTCTTGCATCCCTTCCCATAAGGTAGGCAGTTTACAGTAATAGCCTTGGAATGAAGCTCTGCTTCAGGCAGGAAAGGTTAAACATTTTTAAAATGCAAACCAGATAAATTTTTAAAAACCTCAAAATAGTCTTGGTGCCACAACGCCTCCATTGCCATCCCCAGTCGTTCCCTTAACAAAAGATGTTCCTCTCGTATGCAAGCTCCTCATTTGTCAAAGGAGAGATTTCCCTGTCTTCTCAGCAGCACACTCTGTATAATTTAAGGTGACTCACTGTACAGGAAAGTTCACCTTCCATTAGCATGTTTTCTCTAGTAAGCACTCTCTAGCAAGTGCTGTAGTGTAAACATGAGTGCCTACGAATATGAACATTTATTAAATAGCACTGATGAATATTTCAATACCTTGGGGAGAGCAATTCACAGCTCAATCATTCAGGCTGTTTTAAGTGCAGCACAGGACAATTCCACTACATCTTCCATTAATATTTAATTGCCCATTTTATTCTGTTTACCTTTTTGGTTAATATATAATTTAAAGCCCTTCTACTAAAAAGGGGAGAAAAGAGAACAGCTGTTCATCTGCTTTTAACAAATCTCTGGTGAGAGCTTTTACCTCATTTAAAATTCATTGCAAAGAGTTTTTATTTAATATCAGTAACACAAAACCTCAGGTATTAAAAGTAAAACTTGGAATTGACTCTCATGCAAAAAGCCTTGCTGTGACTCGGGTTTGATTACCCGTGAGTGGCAGGCATTGACAGGAAACGTCTGAATCGCCAGCAATGGCGCCGTATGTCACATCCTCATGAAATAGAATCACAGTAACTCGACCTGACACATTCTGACAACATGTCGGAAAGTTGTTATGCACCCTGCAGAATGTGAGTCCTGTCATCCAGCAATGCAGATTTTACTGATGGGATAAAACACATCTCTGCTCGCTAAAGGACAAGGAAGTCAAATATGTGCGTGGCCTCGAGCAGCCAGGGAATCCCTGATGCACTAACCGTTCGTCTCCTTGGCCCTCCCTTGGTAGATGCCATCAGCTTCTCGCTTTGCTGTCTTCAGGTTCCAAGGGCTCATTTCTTGTCATTTTAGATTTTCTTTCCTCCCAGCTGGATGCAGCTGTTTGCCACAGTCTGTCCCTAAACCCCACCTGCTGGCAGGGGCTCTGATATTTACTGACAGATGTCCATGTTCTTGGGGGCTTCTCAGACCTCCCAGGCCAGTGAGTAAAAACTACCCAGATCCACCCCAGAGAGGGTTACCCCATCTCTTCAACCTCAGTCACCTGGAATCAACAGCTTTCCAAGATGACGAGCTGGGTTTCCTGCTCCCTTGGTCTCTGCAGTGGATTACACCTCCTTCTCTATGTTCTATGGCTTGTTTAAATGTTCCCAGCATGACCAAGTCAGCAGAAGCAGAAACCCCCAAAACATCATCACCGCTGTCATTTCACTTCAGTTCCAAAGTTTCTTCTTCAGGGTAAATTTCTTTTATCTGCCTTGCATCACTTCATTGCTGCTTTCCCCAGTCTCTGTTGAATGTGGTTCACTTTCACCATCTGGCTCTGTTAATAGAAGCTCTTATATAATGATTCCTCTCACTCAATCTTTTTTTCATTCACAAATACCTATTAAGGACTGAAGCAGGCATAGTTTAATCTGGAAATAGAGGAATGTCATAGGGTGGGAAGGAGGAAGAGGGAAAGATAGAGGGTGACAGAGATACACACAGAGACATCCTACCCGCCCTTAGGAAGCTTACATAATTTGAAATCACTGACCTGAGCTCTACTGTTGTTGAACACAGGCACAGTCACACTCTACCCTTGCCCCGGATGCTGGGATGCCTTTCTGAATGTGCCCAGAGTGCCTTAGGATTCAGCTAGAAAAGGAAAGAGATCAAATATTATTATAAATTGATTATAAAGGCATGTTATTTAGAGCAACCCCCCACCCCATGGCCCCCATATCAACACCCTCTACCCTTTGAAGCTTGTTTTATGAGGTAAAGTCTGTGTCTCCATCTCTTGAATCTGGGCTGTTCTTGTGACTTGTTTTGGCCAATAGAATGTGGATTAAAGAATGGTGTTCCAATTCTGACCTTAGGCTTCAAGAGGCTTGTTTGCTTCTGTTTTCTCTTGGACTCTACCTCAGCCTGGGCTAGCCTCCAGGAGAATGAGACTTCATGAAGCAGAGATGAAATATCCCTGCTGAGACCATCCTATCCTGGCTAATAGCTCGCCAACCCCTTTTCATGGTAGAGATCCCAACCAAGATCAGCAGAGTGCCTATCCAACACATGGCTGACCACAGATGTATGAGTGAGTAAGATAAATGGTCTTTTAAAGTCTGGCAGTCCAGATGGATGAGTGATGTATGATTACATTGGAACTTGAGGGAGGTTAGAACAGTGAGTCAGAGAGAAGAGCATGCTAGGCAAAAAGAGCAACATGAAAAAAAAATCCATGGAAGTAAAAATACGTGGAAGTGCCATAAGTTAGGGAAAAGTGAGGAGAAATGATTAGAGTCATAGATGGAAGTGTAATTAAGGACAGTGTAATTTTATCTTACCAAAACTCACACTGATAAGTATTTCAATACCTGCAGTTTGTGGCTAGCAGAACCACTGTGACAAGAAGGTCAAAAGGCCAGTCCTCCCAGATACTTGTGGGCAATAAGAATGCATTATGTTTTAGGCCATTAAGTATAGGGGTATTTTGGTATGGTAAATATATTCTCTAAACTTCTCTATGGTCCACTTAGGTGAGATAAATTCCTTCACTCCTGTATCCTTTCACAAACTCCACTCAACCAGATCTTAGGATTTGACAGTTTGGACTTAGTTCTCTCTCTCTCTTTTTTTTTTTTTTTTTAAGTTTTAGAGCCAGGCAACTGGATCAAATTCCTTAAAAATTGAACTTAGAACACAGTGAGCTAGAAATGAAATGAAAGCCCAAGGCTAAAAGAAGGAGAAAGATATAGTTTAAATTCATTTCAACAGAGAATTGGATGACTGTTTGCATTGATTTATATCTCCTCAGAAAGGGTTCTCATATCTCTGGGTATAGTCATTTACCAGCTTGAGTGGAAAAACTGATGCTGTGATGTAACGGTACACAGCTCAAATTGTGGTTACAACTCACATTTCCATCCCTCTTCCCCGTTATCCTCTGTATTAATTCAATCACAGAAGTTAGGTGGTTTGGTGGGGAGACCTATTAAGTCATCTTTCTTTCCCCCAAGAGCCATATCTGAATTTCTGCCCATGGTATATTTTCAAATGCTTTCTCCAATAAAGCTGAAAATGGCTTGAGCAATGGTCCACCCTAAAAGCTTTAACTGGAAGTATATTCTTCAAGCACTTTACCGGAAACAAAATTAATGCAGAAAAAAATAATTGGAATTTTATCTGACCAAAACTCACACAAGCAAGGAAATTCAGAGTAATAGTCAGATTTTCTATGCTCTCTGCCCCCTTTTTTCCTTTGTGTTCTTCCCTAGTGATATCAGATACCTCTTGGTGGGGCCTGAGAGCACATCAGGGATAGGGTTAGGTATAACAATGATTCAGGAACTATCTGAATTACATGGCTGATCTGAATTTGTTAGATATGGCCAAGTCCTCAAAAGTTTATCATGCTCAGAAAAATCTGAATTATTTGTAAGAAGAATAATTTTAACCAGAGAGAATCACAGCATTGTGGTTTGTAACAGCTGAGCTCATACAATCACCTTATAGACCAGATTATGGCCTTAGGAGTGTCAAATTCTGGCATTTGGCCCTATTTCATTGCTTCAACTTCACATAGAATAAGGTTATTCTAAAAATATCAAAATAGAGTAAGGTAATCCAGTATGGAGTAATTCCTGAGTTGGGTGGATTTTCATGGGTGTGGACTATGGAACTGGGAACACTCAGGTAGATATGAATCCCATATATGGGTAGCATGACCTTAGTTAAGGTTACCTAAATATTTGAAATCTCAATTTTCTCATTTTTCAAATGAGTGGAATAAGGTATTTCCCCTGGGATTGCTATTAAGATTACATGAGATAATGTATGTTAAAGGAATAGACTAACATTTCCCCAAGTGTGTGCTGCCTCATGTTAATGGGGGCTATGTATAAAAAGCACTTTCTATGATCGAATAACTGTGGAAAAGAGTGTCAAGTGAAATTAAACTGTTTTCTGTACTTTAGCACTTCTCAGAGTTTTTAATGTACTAGTAGTATTCAAAGTGAATCTCATTTTCTAGATTTATTTAACTGCAGTACTATAATACCAGTAGGAAAGGTATTGTGCAGAAAATAGTAAGTGTCCAGAAATGTTAATTTCCTTTTCTGTTCTCCTTCATAGACTGGTCCCCTGTGGCTTGGTAAGCTCTAAGCAGGAGAACTGTTTCGTCACTCTCTTCACCCCTTCTCCAAAGTTCTTACAGTGGTGAGATGAGCCAAACAAACCTGGACAGCCCTTCAAATGTAAAAATGGTTCCTCATCTCATGCCAGATGATGCTTATTAGCATGTAAAAAAAATCCATTATTAGAAGATTCAGATAATACTGAAAGGTGAGATATAAAAAAGTAAAAGCCTTACTATGTACCAAAATCCCAAACGGTGACAAAATGATGACAAATATGGAGCAACAGGAACTCTCTTTCATTGCTGGTGGGAACGTAAAATGAGGCAGCAACTTTGAAAAAAGTTGGGTAGGTTCTGACAAAACTAAACATACCCTTGTTATATATCCAGCAATCATGCCCCTTGGTTTTTACCCAAATGAACTGAAAACTTGGGTCCACATAGAAACCTGCACAGGGATGTGCATAGGAGTTTTATTCATGATTGACAAAATTGGAAGCAACCAAGATGTCCTTTAGTATGTAAATGGCTAAATACACTGTGGAATTTGTGGAAATGGAACACTACTTAATACTAAGATGAAGTAAGTTATCGAGCCATGAAAAGATGTGGTGGAGGGAACTTAAGTGTATACGACTGACTGAAAAAAAGGAATCTGAAAAGACTATCTATTATATGATCCTAACTATGGGATATTCCGGAAAAGGCAAAGTTCTGGAGACAATAAAAAGATAAGTAGTTGCCATGGGTTAGGAGGGAGGAAGGGATGAATGGACAGGCAGAGCACAGAGGAATTTTAGAACAGTGATACATGCCATTGTATGTTTGTCAAAACCTATAGGTTGTATAACAGCAAGAGTGAACCCTAATGTAAACTGTGGACTTGGAGAGAGAATGAGCTGGCACTGGGGCTTCACCAGCTGTAACACCAGCTGGTGTGGAACACTGAGAGTGGGGCAGGCTGTTCCCATGTGGGGCAAAGGGTATCTGGAACCTGTCTGCATTTCCAACTCAATTTTTTCTGTGAACCTAAAATTAAAGTTTATTAAAAAAAAAGTCTCCCTTCCCCACACTGAGATCACATTCCAAAGACAATCAAGTCTTGTTGCCTACCTCTTCAGATATAATTATACATGTACCAGTACTTCACATAAATATATGTATATATGTGAGTGTGTTTTGTATATATAAAATACATATACTTTATAAAAAAATTTAAATACTCTTGATTTTTATTGTTGTTCACTTTTATTACACAAATCTACCTATTTATCTACCTATCTACCTACCATCCTTTGCCATTCTAATGGATTAAAATGATATCTTCTATTTGTTTGAATTTACATTTTGAGTTTTGAACAGCTTTAGCCTTTTTCATATGCTCATTGTTCATTTGCATGTATTTTCTTCTGTGGGCTCACCTTTTGCTTATTTTTCTATTGAATTTTTTTTAAGATTTTATTTATTTATTTATTTTTAGAGAGGGAATGGAGGGAGAAAGAGAGAGAGAGAGAAACCTCAATGTGCAGTTGCTGGGGGTCATGGCCTGCAATCCAGGTATGTGGCCTGACTGGGAATCAAACCTGCGACACTTTGGTTCTCAGCCCGTGCTCAATCCACTGAGCTATGCTAGCCAGGACGAATTACATTTAAAAATATTGATTTGTGGAAGTTTTGTAAATTAAGAAACTTATCTTTGCATTTAACACATTAAATTGAAGAAATATACTTTATACCATGTGTATTATAAAAATATTTTCTATTTTGCCATTATCCATAGTTTATTTTTGTCATATAGAAATCAAAAAAATTTATACTGATAAATTTGTTTATTTTCATTGTATTTATAATCATGTGTCTTGATCAGGAAGAACATCCCTATTCTAATATTCCAATAATTTTATTTATACTTTGGTTGAGAATATTTAAGGATTCATTTTTCCATATTTAAATCTTTGATATAACTAGAATTTATTTTGGTATAAAGAATAAAAGAAGGATTCAACTTTTACTTTTCCAAACAACATACCAGTAGTTTTTTGTTTGTTTTTAATTTATTTTTATTTTTTGATATATTTTATTGATTGTGCTATTACAGATGTCCCGTCTTTACCCCCTTTATTCCCCTCTGCCCTGCACATTCTTCACACTGGCATTCCCTTCCTCTGCTTAGTTCAAGTTCAAGGGTCGTGCATATAAGTACTTTGGCTTCTACATTTCTGATACTATTCTTAACCTCCTCCTGTCTGTTTTGTAACTATTAAATATGCTTCTTATTCCCTGCACCTTTTCCCCTATTCTCCCCACTCCCCCTCCCTACTGATAACCCTCCATGTGATCTCCATTTCTGCGATTCTGTTCCTGTTTTAGTTGTTTGCTTAGTTTGTTTTTGTTTTGGGTTTTTTTTTTAAGGTTCAGTTGTTGATAGTTGTGAGCTTATTGTCATTTTACTGTTCCTCATTTTTGATCTCCTTATTTTCCTTAGATAAGTCCCTTTAACATTTCATATAATAAGGGCTTGGTGATGATGAACTCCTTGAACTTGACCTTATCTGGGAAGCACTTTATCTGCCTTTCCATTCTAAATGATAGCTTTGCTGGATAGAGTAATCTTGGATGTGGGTCCTTGCCTTTCATGACTTCAAATACTTTTTTCCATCCCCTTCTTGCCTTCAGGGTTTCTTTTGAAAAATCAGTTGATAGTCTTATTGAAACTCCTTTGTAGGTAACTCTCTCCTTTTCTCTTTCTGCTTTTAAGATTCTCTCCTTATCTTTAATCTTGGGTAATGTAATATGAAATGCTTTGGTGTGTGCTTCCTTGCATTCAACTTCTTTGGGACTCTGAGCTTCCTGGACTTCCTGAAAGTCTATTTCCTTTGCCAGATTGGGGAAGTTCTTTTTGATTATGTTTTCAAATACATTTTCGATTTCTTGCTTTTCCTCTGCTCCTTCTGGCACCCCTATGATTCAGATGTTGGAACATTTAAAGTTGTCCTGGAGATTCCTAAACCTCTCCTCATTTTTTTTGAGGGGGGGAATTCTTGTTTCTTCATTGTGTTCTGGTTGAATGTTTATTTCTTCCTTTTGCTCCAAACTGTTGATTTGAGTCCTGGTTTCCTTCCATTCACTGTTGGTTGCCTGTACACTTTCTTTTATTTCACTTTTCATAGCCTTCACTTTTTCCTCTATTTTGGGACCATATGCAACCATTTCTGTAAGCATCCTGATTACCAGTGTTTTGAACTCTGCATCTGATAGGTTGGCTATCTATTGCTTAGTTGTGTTTTTTTCTGGAGCTTTGATCTGTTCTTTCATTTGGGCCATTTTTTGGTCTGGGTGAGCCTGTTATGTATTAAGGGGTGGAGCCTTAGGTATTCGCTGGGGCAGGGCAACCCACGTTGCAATGCCAGAGCAATGCCAGCTCGCTCTGCTTTTGGCCAGCTTTCAGTCACTTCCCCTGCTACTGACTAGCAAATTGGGCTTTTCTGGTGCTGATTCCCAGGTGGGTGTGTTTGTGTATGTTCTAGGACTCTGTGGGTCTCTCCAATGAACCCTTCTCTGAGTCTGGGAGTTTTTCCTGCCAAGTCAACCCCCACAGCTTTTTGCAGTCAGAGGTTTTGAGGCTCTATTTCCCCATGCTGGAACCCTCAGTTGCATGGTCTGTCTCACTCCCCAGTTGTTCCTTCCAGTTTATCCACACGCAAATGTGGGACCCCTGGTTTCCAGCTGCCACCTCATCTGGTCTAGGAACCACCCCAGTGGTTCCAAATTTTGCCCACCCCAGTCCTCCAGCTGCTGCCTTGCCACGAGTTCTCTCTGCCCCAGCTGCCCATCTCTGCCCCAGCAGTCTGCATGAATGTTTCTTCTTTAACTCCTTGTTTTAAGTCCACCAGTTGTTTTAACCTCTTTTATAGGTAATCCTGTTTTTCTCCATTGATGAAAAATGCCATGTTTAATTTTTTGTATGTATTCAGTTCTATAGTTGAATTCAATTAGTTTGTATATTTCTATTTATAGCAATTCATATCTTCATTTTTTTTAGATTGGATTTCCTAGGAATAGAATGAACATTTTAATATAGTAAGTTATGTTTTATATATTTATTATAGTAATAAAATTTCAAGCCTAACAATTTACTATTAACATGTTTAGGTATGATTGAATTAAGAAATTATCTATGTATGTGAGTTAGAGGGATGAGAGGGGGACAGAGAGAGAGAGCATTGTAAGGTAGCTCACAATAGGTAGTTTTGTCAGATTGTTATGATTTTAAAACTTAAAGTAAAAATAAAAAGCAATACAAACTAAATGTGTGTGTATATATATACTAATTATATATATGTGTGTGTGTGTGTGTGTGTGTGTGTGTGTATATATATTTTTTTTACAAATCAGAAGCAGTGAAGTCAATGCTATTTACACCATTATCCTCCTAAACTTTCTGTGTGGTGAGCCAGTTTTACTATTCCCACTTAAAGATGGGGGGAAAGGTAAAAAGAGGGAAATCTGATTAAAGCCAAAAATGAATCAATGCAAGGACTGGAAACAAAGCTTTAAAGTTGTTACTACAGATATCCTCATAAAAAAAAACAGGCTGAACACTTGTTTGGCTTACATTTTCTGTTGGTGTTGTTCAAGAAGAGAAATTTACAGATCACAGTTGATGGCGGACCTAGAAAAGCATGTCCAACAAAGCTTACGAAAATAGCTTAATTTTACTTTAAAAATTTTTTTAATTTTTAAAAAATATTTTTTAGATCAAATACATGGCATTTTTCTTTTTTATTGAATTTATTGGGGTGACACTGGTTAACAAAATTATGCAGGTTCCAGGTGCACAATTCCACAGCACATCTGTAAACTACATTGTGTTCACCACCCCAAGTCGAGTATAATGGCTTAATTTTACTTCCAGCATTCAGCTGTGGGTAAAATGATCCTTTAGAGATTATTAAATCAGAGCAATTTTAAATAAATCAAACTGAACCTTTAGAACTATGGGGTAGGGCTAGCAGTATTTTCTTTTTCTTTGCTTAGTTGCAGTCATGCCTGTATGTTTTTACCATTTTCAGATGGAAACTTGGGCGTAGATTCTAATCTAATAGTTCATTTCATATATCAAAAGGCACAGTACACATGTTATTCCCTTTCTGATTACATCTTTTCTAAATATTCTTCTTTCACCAAAATTAAATTGCCTATTTTGTTGTTACTTTTCTCAAAAAGGAGGGTAATTTCATGCAGGTATTATAGCCACTATCTGAACCCCTTGCTTTTTATGAAAACACAAATTCAAAAATGAATCTCTAAAACACTTGGGTTCTTTATTTCCTATTTGCCTGTGATGTTTCTTGTCTAGATTTATCAGATGAAAGATACTCTTTCTTTATCAGCAATATCACTATTATTTGCCCACTTCCAAATTCTCATGCTTTCAGTGAAAAAAATCTGATCCCCAAATGGGACGAATCTCTAGTCTTTTATATTTGTTAAGACAGCTGCAAGTAATTATTTGGTGTCTCTGTTATTTCCTTTTCCATTGTCTCCAATTCCCCCTGTTATTATTATAAGTGCACTCAATTTTTCCTTGATGTTTGTCCCCTTAAATATGCATAGTGCTTACAAAAGATTTAAAAAATTTATCTGCTTTTTCTAATGCTTACTATTTAATTTGTATCCTTTAATTTTTTAATGTTATTCCCACTTTATAAACCAGAATTTTTCCTTTTATGTTAATGACTGTTGTGTACCTTTCTCATTATGGGTTATTCAATATCCAGAAGAAAGGAACAAAACGCTTCTCCTGTTTTATCTTAACTTCAGCAGCTTTGTCTTAGCTACAATCCCCTACAACCGTAGGAGGCCTCCTTCCAAGTGACCAGCAAAAGTACAAGAGTTCCAAGGCCCTAGGGGAGCTTCTTTTCCTTCTCATTATCTCCACCAGCTTGAGAGTGCTGGGTGCCACCTGCCTGCCAGGCTTTAGCAAGACCAGCATTGCCAGATATAAGGATTCTTCTATCTTGGGGTTCACTCCAGCTTGCTTAGTTCTGGGGTGCTTAGTTCTTGCTTAGTTCTGAGCAAAATTCCCCTGGATTCTCTGAAACTCTGCTGATAAGTAGTTTGTAAACCTTGCTCCTCATTTGAAGCACTAACTGTTACTTACTGGGTTGAAGAGTCCAGTTTCAGTTCAAGCTATGCTAGGGAAGCACTATGTGCACTCTCTGTGTCCCACACCATCAGTAATGCTGGCATTGTATCACTTTCAACACCATCCTATGGATCAAGAAGTGGAAATCTGATGCAGATCCTGGCCCGCATGGGTCCATGCGTTGTGGATGCAGCAAACAAATTCACATGGACTGTAGAAGTCCTGTGGAGAAAAAGGGATGGCATGGCCACTCTCTGAGTGAGAGAGGGTGAGCACTGACCCCTGCTTGGACAGGCTTTTATTACTTTTCTGGGCACATTACATTGAGGATGGTCCTTATTTATTATGCACAGGTTTGCTTCAGGTGGTTATCTTTTACAGATAACAAAGGAGAGAAAGTTGCTAATTACTACAAAGAAAAAGGATGTTTGCAAATGTAAAGGAAAAAGGTGGTTGAACTGGTTACACTCCATACTTGGGAGGTTTAGCATAGGTTTTAGGAAGTTACTTTAAAGTTATGCAGTAAACATTTGCTGCCTCAATTCAGGGTGAGGGAGTTTTAGCAAAATGCAAGCCTCAAAGCATCCTAGGCACAATGCAGGCCTGGTTTCCCGTGGGAAAGCAGATCTGTGGGTTTGGCTTCCTGTGTGTTGACTTGCACCTGTCAGTTTTCCAATAGGGCTAGGCTACCTTCACCATGCCAAGTGGATCAGTTCCCTGTAGAAATCACCTAGAAGAGATCTAGAGACCTCTCAGTAAGTCAGACTGGATGTTTTAGCAACATGCTTCTGCTTGTAGTTCCCTCACTGTACTATGCTGTTGCTACCTACCTCGCAGCCTTGGCCCATGGCACCCCTCTATTGCTAATGGTCTTCCCCCCTTAATATAACAGCTAACTCCCTACTCATTCCTTATTTAAAGACACTTTTCATTTTTATCAAATATGCATATACTTAGATCAAAGGGTCAGCTACTTCTATGTGGTATGTCAAGAACATGAACAGTTCCTAGTTTCCTTTTCCTGATACCTCACCCTAGCGACAGTCACTTCCCACTCTTTTGTCTTATTCTTGTGGTATTCACATTGTAGGCATTGTTTGTTGACTTCCCAATATGGAAAGTAAGCATTGGGTTTCCTCTACTGCCACTCTGCCCTCTAATACTTACGGTATCAATGGTAACTACTTAGTGTGTCAATATGGAAAAATTATAGTTGGGTTTGGTAAACTTAGTGTTTATATTATTATTATATCATTCAGACTTGAGTAACAGTAAACTGTAATCATGTTTCCTTACCTGTACAACCTGTTCTTTTTTTTTCCCTGGACATAAGAAGTTCCTTTTTTTGTTTGCTTATTTTACTATATACTTTAAAGAGGCCCATCTTGAACACTCTGCCAGGTACCTAAATCTCTCAATACTTTAATTCACATCTGTTATCCTAACAGTTTTCCCCTTTGCAGTGAGCTCTCTCAGAACATTCCGACTTGGTTTAGTCTGTACAGGTTGCACTCCATGCCTAGTGCACAGCTGCCACTTCCAGATTCCCATTTGCCAAAGTCCCAGCAATTAGCTTTGCTGCTGATCTGTGTTGGATCACTTGTTCTTGTTTCAATGTTGCATTATCTTCTCCTATTACTCTAAGGATATTAAAGATAATTTTTTTTGAGATTTTTGTTCTTCTTGCATAGTCTCTGTTTCTTCCATGTTGCTTTTCTTTTCTGTTTATTTCCCTAGGATATTTAATAGTTCTGCTTCAATTTGAGAGTAGGGGAATAAAACTTATTGGAAACTCTGAGCACGTGAGTGAAACTAATCAACAGAAGTAACATTATAGGGTAATTTTGCTTAGGTGATGTTGGAAAACTCCTGATTTCAGTGCTATTTTGTCTTTTCTTACTGACTGAACAGTTTCTCCAGAAGACACTCTTGCAATCCCCTACCTGGAGGGCTGAAGGCCCAACAGCCGACATTTTGAAGCTGAGTGGATAAAGCACACTAGAGTATGTGTGCTTTTAAATTTCCATTTTTAGTAAAGCATACCTGCCCTTCACTTGTTCTCTTACTCCAGAGGGCCCCTATGTTGTCTTTTCTAAAAAATAAATTTCTATCTTCTGCCAAGGTAGGATGGTATAGATTGGGGATGAGATAAAATTGGAGAGAAAATTTTTTTCAACAGCTTTAAACCAATTTTCTTATTAGCCCATATTCTTCACCCCATTTTAGATGATCTCTCCAGTTACTAGGCCTATTGAAGATCTGATTTTATGCACCTGTTTAAAAAATTGTCTAATCTGTCTTTTCATGTATAGTACACAACCTTGAGTCATTGTAATATGTTATCTATCTTATGTGACTATACTCAATTTGCTAATATTTTTATTATAATTGTGTATCTATACTCCAGAGAGTGATTGGAAAGCAGTTTTATTGTTTAGTCTTGTTCTTATGAGATTTTGATAATCAATTTTATCCTGTCTTGGGAAGTGTTTCCTCTTTTTCTTGTCTCTGGAGAATTTGTATAAAATAGGAGTTATTTCGTTATAAGTATTAGGTAGAATTTTTATTACTGATTGAAGTTCTTCCATAAACATAAAATGATTCATAATTTCTCTATGTGTCAGCTATAATTATTGATTTCATTAAAATTTTCAAATTTATTGACATAAAGTTTTTTATAATATTGCTTTGTTGCCTTTTTAATTCTGTAAGGGACTGTAATGAAGCCCAAATTTTCATTTCTTGTATTGGTGCTTTTCCATGTTCTTTCTTCATTATCTTCACTTTTAATAAGATGTTTATAAATTTTATTATTCTTCTCAAAGAATCAAACTGTTATTTTCTTGATCTTTTATATATATTTTCTACTTCATTCATTTCTTCTTTTATCCTTATTATTGTCTTTTTTCTACTTTGGGGGTATTTAATTTACTATTCTTTTTATAATTTCATGGTAAAGTTATTTTGGTACTATGTTTTAACCTTTTTTCTAACACAGGTTTTAGTTGCATTCTTCAAGTTTATATCTTTTAAAAAATTTTCATTTTAGACTTCCAGCCAAGATGGAGGTATAGGTAGACACACTGTGCTTCCTTGCACAACCAAAACAAGGACAACAACATATTAAAAAAAAAAAACAACAACCAGAACTGACAGAAAATCGATCTGTATGGAAGTCCAACAACCAAGGAGTTAAAGAAGAAACATTCATCCAGACTGATAGGAGGGGCAGAGATGAGCAGCCAGACAGAGAAGACATGCAGCAAGGCAGTGACTGGAGGACTGGGGTGGGCAAGGTGGTGGCTAGAGAACCGGATGAAATGGTGGCTTGCAGACTGGGTGGTCCCACATTTGTGTGCAGATAAACTGGGAGGAACACCTGGAAATCGAAACAGATCACACAACCCAGGGTTCCAGTGTGGGAAAATAGAGTCTCAAAGCCTCAAACTGAAAACACCTGTGGCAGTTGAGGCAGCAGTGGGAGGAACTCCCAGTCTCACATGAGAGTTCATTGGAGAGACCCACAGGGTCCTAGAATGTACACAAATCCACCCACCAGGAATCAGCACTAGAAATAGCCAATTTGATTGTGAGTAGCCAGGGAAGTGACTGAAAATCGGCAGACAGCAGAGCGAGCAGCACTGTTTCCTCTTGGACTCCTCCCCCACATACAGTGTCACACACAAGTGACTTGGGTTTCCCCTCCCTGGTGAGCACCTAAGGCTCTGCCCCTTACTACGTAACAGGTGTGCTGAGACAAAACAAACAAACAAACATGGCCCAAATGAAAGAAGAGTTCAAAGCCCAGAAAAAATACAACTAAGTGATGAAGAGAGAGCCAACCTATCAGATACACAGTTCAAAACACTGGTAATCAGGATGCTCCAGGAACTCACTGGGTACTTCAATAGCCTATAAAAGACCTAGGCAGTATGCAGGTCACATTATGTGAAATAAAGAAAAATCTATGGGGAACCAACAGTGATGGGAAGGAAACCAGGACTCAAGTCAACAGTTTGGAGCAGAAGGAAGAAATAAACATTCAACCAGAACACAATGAAGAAACAAGAATCCCCCCCACCCCAAAAATGTGGAGAGGTTTAGGAACCTCCAGGACATCTTTAAATGTTCCAACATCCAAATCGTAGGGGTGCCAAAAGGAGAAGAGGAAAAGCAAGAAACTGAAAACGTATTTGAACAAATAATGAAGGAGAACTTCCCTGGCCTGGCAAAGGAAATAGACTTTCAGGAAGTCCAAGAAGCTCAGAGAATCCCAAAGATGTTGGATGCAAGGAAGCACACACCAAGGCACATCATAATTACATTACCCAAGATTAAAGATAAGGAGAGAATTTTAAAAGCAGCAAGAGAAAAGGAGACAGTTACTCACAAAGGAGTTACCACAAGACTGTCAGCTGATTTCTCAAAAGAGACCTTACAAGCAAGAAGAGGCTGGAAAAAAGCAAATGAAGTCATGAAAGGCAAGGACCCACATCTAAGATTACTCTATCCAGCAAAGCTATTATTTAGAATGGAAGGGCAGATAAAGTGCTTCCCAAATAAGGTCAAGTTAAAGGAGTTCATCATCGCCCAGCCTTTATTATATGAAATGTTAAAGGGGCTTATCTAAGAAAAAGATTAAAAATATGAACAGTAAAATGACAACAAACTCATAGCTATTAACAACCAAACCTAAAAACAAAACAAAAATGAACTAAGCAAACCACTAAAACAGGAACAGAATCACAGAAATGGAGATAACGTGGAGGTTTATCAGTGGCAGAGTGGGAGGTGGAGAGAGGGGGAAAAGGTACAGAGAATAAGTAGCATAAATTGTAGGTAGAAAATAGACAGGAGGAGGTTAAGAATAGTATAGGAAATGTAGAAGCCAAAAACCTTATATGTACAACCCGTGGACATGAACTAAAGGAGGGAAATGCTGGTGGGAGGGGGTGTGCAGGGCAGAGGGGAATAAAGGGGAAAATGGGGCAACTGTAATCACATAATCAATAAAATATATTAAAAATAAATAAAAATATTAAAATTTTTTTCATTCAGTTCAGAGTATTTTCCTTTTAATTGTTTTTTTACTTTTACATATGACCTATTTATAAATATGCTGTTTAAATTCTAAATACTTGGTTGTTTTTCTACTTAGCTTTTCATAATTAATTTTTAGTTTAATTGAATCTGGAAACATTATATGACCATAGTCAGCCCTCACAAAATTAGTTGCTAAATTAGTGTGTTACAATAGTAATTTAATCATGGCTCACTCCTATTTTGCCTATTAGTTTTTCATTTTAACAATTCTGAGGTTTTTGGTAAGTCATTTACATCTCTCAGACTTATTTTATGCACTTTAAAGTAGAAAGTTGGAAAGATGAACTCTAAAATCCCCTTTATAGTTCAAATATTGTTATTCTAAGTTACCTTTTACTCTCTTAACTAGATTTCAGCAACATGATATTTAAAAGGAATCCATAAAACAAATTTAATTATTTGTTCATACACCAAACAATTGTAATTGGCAGAGTAGTTGACATTTCACCAAAGCATAGATGGAATTTTGGTTAATTAAGAATAAAGCATTATACTTAGATTCTTAAAAAGGGTATGTAATAGTTAATAATATGTGCTACCCTTGACTTTTAGGGCATGCCTGATTTTATGAGATCATGAATGGAAACATTGAAATACCACAATGAAAGCTATAACCTTATCATGGAGAGCCTGAGTATCCAGGAAATATTGGAATATTGCAAGAGAAAAATGATTCTATCACAAATTTTAGCCTCAAGTCACAGAGTACTCTCTTCCAAATGTAGGTTGCTGTGCACTCATTTCCTTAATAAGCACTGTGCTTGTTAAAAAGACAAATTTATTTCAGACTCTTGTGAATTTTTCCTTCTTGCCCTGTGCATTGGAAATACTTGGTAATTTTTTTTCTGATAATGAAGTGGGTTTTTTTATTGGGTTTTGTTTTTGGATTTGGGTCTTTGAGAAAGGAGTCTGGCTTTAGATGATTTTATTTTGTTTTGTTAACAGCCTTAGAACTTTCTGTTTTTTTAGAGTGAAAGAAATAGTAGGTAGCTCTTCCAGTTTGTTAGGCATTGTACTAAAGCACACAGATTTTTTTAGGACTTGGGGTACTTTTTGGTACCTTGAAAATTGTGATACTTCTTTTTTTTAAATTTGATATACATATATACATTGTGAAAGGATACCACACCCCCTCCTTCTAGTTACTGATGACCTTAAAGAAATGGATGACCAGATATCTCCCCAGAAAAATTGGGTTTATTTAGGAACAATGAATTTCAACTTCAGACATGTGGTCTAATGGCAAACCATGTACCTGTCCTAAGAAACAAATGAGAGGAAACTCTCAGAGGAGAGGAAATTGGGAGAGCTGCTATAAACAAAGAGGTCTTTCTGTTGGGCTCCCTGGATCTCCCACCAACATAGGGAGTGAGAGCTCCCTCTTCTGACCTCCAAACTCATATTAAATGACGGCTGTTTCTGTTTATTAAATTTTACATTAATTAACATAGCCATCACTTCACGTTTATTTTTTTTTTTGATGAAACCATTGAAGTTCTTACTCAGCAAATTTCAATTATACAATGCATTGTTTTCAGCTGTAGTCACCATGTTTTACATTAAAACTTCAGATCTTATTCATATTGTAGCCGAAAGTTGGAACCCTTCTACCAACCTCTCTCAATTTCCCCCAGCTCCCAGTCCTTGGCAACCACCTTTGTACTTTGTAGTCACTTTAATTTTTATTCTAGAGTCTTTGCTGACTTACATATCTTCTATTGTGGTTTTACTTGGGAGAATCTTGGACACAGAAAAGCTTAAATTTCATGTCAGTAAGTAAAATACTAGACCCTTCAGAGATTAGCCCAATGCATAGTTCTACATACAAAAGCATATTTTATTTTCTTAAGTGATAACCTATATTTTTCCCTTAGAAAAAAGAAGTTTTAAGCCCACAATTTTGTAATGTTCCTTATTGCCAACCTCAGAACAAGATAATGAATCATTTCTAACAGTTTTCTCACTAAGACATAGTTATCCTTAATAACTATGTTAACATGGCTTCTGTTATCCCAGCTTCAGGCTCCCCTCCTGAACGCCTGTCCTGCCTGCCCACAGTCACATATAAGCTTGCTTTACTTTTGGCATCTCCTCTGTTTTTAGTGTCCTGTTTTCTTTTCTAGACTTAACATTGCAGATTCTTGCTTTCTTCCTTGGTCTATATTTTCCTGAATTTAAAACTTCCTTTCTCCCTTCTCCATGCTATGTGACTATAATCAGTAAAACTTCCCCCATCCTTAACCTTGGTTGCTCATATTTCTAACTCTCTATTTCAAAATCTGTGAAGTCTCAGAGAAGTAGTGTGGGTAGGATCTCACCTATTAGGGCCCCCTCTTTCCCAGGAAAAGAACCTGGACACAATACTGTTGTCTTCCTATTGGCATTTCTTCCTCCTCCTCCTCCTCCTCCTCCTCTTCCTCTTCTTCTTCTTCTTCTTCTTCTTCTTCTTCTTCTTCTTCTTCTTCTTCTTCTTCTTCTTCTTCTTCTCCTTCTCCTCCTCCTCCTCCTCCTCCTCCTTCTCCTTCTCCTCCTCCTCCTCTTTCTTCTTCTTTCTTCTATAATCACCCAAGGATATACTTATTGATTTTAAAAGAAAGAGAGAAAGAGAGAGAGAGAACCATTGATGTGAGAGAAAACATCGATTGGTTGCCTCCCATCTGCACCCCAACCAGCTATTGAACCTGTAACCTAGGTATATGCCCTGACAGGGGAATGGACCCACAACCTTGTGGTGTATAGGATGATGCTCCAACAGAGCCACTGGACCAGGGCCCTACTGGCATTTTTTCACAGTTTAAATGGAAGATAATTTAAGAGGAAGAGCCTGGAGGAAAATGAGGCTGTTTTACTTTACTTTTAGGTTCCAAATCTATCTACCACCTCGGGACATTAATTTAAATTTAAGAAGCTTAAGAATCTGTGACTCCTTGTCAGGGTCTTTTAATTTACTCTGAGTATTTTTATCCTCAGTATTAGGAACATTTTTCTACCTAGGTAATTTCAAAATGCAAATAACAATAGCAACAACATCAGTACAAACATAACATTGATTGAGAAATAACTATGGTCCTAATCACTTCTATATGCATTCTCTCACAACACAACATAACACAACAACATAATGAGCTAAATCCTATCATAATCCTCATTTGAAAGAAGAGGAAAGAGGTTTAGAGAGGTAAATAAATTGCCTAAGGTCACATAGCTAGCATATGTTGAAACTTGGGATAGCATCCAGTTCTGTCTGACTCCAAAGCCCAGTTCTTAATTACTAGGAATTTTGCTTTCTTCTTTGCTCCATAGTTTAACATTCCAGAGTGATTTCTGAGATGTGTGGTTTGGCTTCATATTAATGCCAAATTAGAGGTTTTGCATTAAAAGGTTTTTATTTTGGGAAGGATGTGGCCAAGTGTGTCCAAGCAGTAATAATATTTTACATATTTTCAGTAGATGGCTTCATATTGATCCTGCATGGATGCCTCCTATAAAGGTGAAAAGTTTGATTTTTAGAGAAATCAAGGTACGTTCCCCAGGTCAAATGTGAATGGCAGAATTAACACATGGGTTGCAGTTTTTTGAAACTATGTTATTTTTCCTAACACAAGTGACTACGTGACTACTTACCAGAATGATTCCAAAGTGTCTCTCAAATGTCATTTTAGCTGTGTGCTGGCTCTTACATTTAAAATATATATTTTTATTGATTATGCTATTACAGTTGTCTCAGTTTTTACCCTTTGCTGCCCTCTACCTGGTACCCCATATTTCCCATAGCAATCACCCCTTCCCACCTTAGTTCACATCCATGGGTCATGCATATAAGTTCTTTAACTTCTCCATTTCCTATACTGTTCTTAACATCCCCCTGTCTATTTTGTACCTACCAATTTGTGCTGCTTAATCCCTGTACCTTTTCCCCCATTCTCTTCCCCCTCTCTACTGATAACCTTCCAAATAATCTCCCTATTTATGATTCTGTTTCTGTTCTGCTTGTTTGCTTAGTTTGTTTTTTAGAGTCAGTTGTTAATAGTTGTGAATTTATTGCCATTTTAATGTTCATAGTTATGATCTTCTTCATTTTCTTAAATAAGTCCCTTTAACATTTTATATAACAATGGCTTGGTGATGGAGAACTCCTTTAGCTTTACCTTGTCTGGGAAGCACTTTATCTGCCCTTCCCTTCTAAATGATAGCTTTGCTGGATAGTGTAATCTAGGATGTAGGTCCTTGCTTTTCATCATTTTGAACACTTCTTGCCAGTCCCTTCTAGCCTGCAAAGTTTCTCTTTTGATAAATCAACTGACAGTCTAATGGGAACTCCTTTGTAGGTTACTTATTGCTTTTCTCTTGCTGCCTCAAGATTTTCTCTTTATCTCTAACCCTTGGCATTTTAATTATAATGTGTTTTTCTGGGGTCTTCTTTGGGTCCATCTTGTTTAGGACTCTCTGTGTTTCCTGGGCTTGCATGTCTATTTCCTTCACCAAATCAGGGATGTTTTCTTTCATTATTTTTTCAAATAACTTTTCAATGTCTTCCCCTCTGGCACCCCAATGATTCAGATGTTGGCACTTTTGAAGATGTCCCAGGGGCTCCTTGTTTTTTGAATTCTTTTTTTTTCTTGCTGCTCTGATTGAATGTTTTCTTTCTTACGTTCCAAATCATTGCTTTGATTGATTATCAGCTTTATTCCCTCCACTGTTGGTTCCACTGTAGATTCTCTGTAGGTTCTCTGTAGATTTTCCTTTATTTCACTTAGTGTAAACAACATTTCTGCCTGGATATTTTTAATGCTGTGGTAGTGCCCAGTGAGTTCATTGGGCATCCTCATAACCAGTGTTTTGAACTCTGCATCGGATAGGTTGCTGATCTCCATTTTGTTTAGCTGTTTTTCTGGAGTTTTGTTCTGTTCTTTCATTTGGGCCATGTTTCTTTATCTCCTCATTTTGCATCCTCCCTATGTTTCTGTGTATTAGGAGAGCTGCTTTGACTCCCTGCCTTTGTACAGTGGCCTATCATAGAAGAAACACACTGGATGGGGTAGAGCCTTAGCTAATCGTCAGGGTGGAGCAACCTGAGTCCCCTTCTGTGGCTCTGTGTCGGGGAGGGTTCGGAGAGGTGACAATGCTGCTGCCTGGCCTCTGGAGTTTTGTCCAGGAGGAAGCTGTATCCTGGCATTTGCCCTGGTGCCAGTCACTTCAATTTTCCCCTGTATGCCACTGGTGCCCTTACAGCTTTTGCCCTGGTACTGAAGCCCAGAGTGAGTGAGTCTACGTGAGTCCTAAGTCTATTGCTGGCTGTTTAAGAGGAGACTCCTTAGAATCCACAGTTTCTTCCATTGCCCCAACTCATGCTGGTTTTTATAGCCAGAAGTTATGGGGACTCATCTTCCTAGCACTGGCACCCTGGTTTGAGGGGTCTGGTGTGGGGCTGGGATTCTTTGTGCCTGAGGTATTCTCACACCCCACCCCCATTTTTATCCACTACACATGTGTGTGGGACCACCCATTCTATGTCTCTGCTCCTCTCAGTGTCTCAGTGCCTCTCCCTGTCTCCACCCCTCCTACTTGTCTGGGTGACTGTGGTTTATTTAATTCCTTGGTTGTCAGACTCTTATACAGCTCAATTTCCTGATGGTTATGGCTGATATCTGTTCTGCAGTCTTGTAATTTTTTCTGTGGTTGTGCGAGGAGTGAGCCATGTTTACCTATGCCTCAATCTTGAATGGGAGTCTCCTACTTTTTGGAGATGATAAGAGGAAGTATCCTAAGACTATTTTGAACATTTTATATATAGAATTCCAGTTTCCATTCATGATCTTGTGTGCCATAGAAACTGGTATTTCATAGAATTTCATGAAGAAATCTCTCCTTAGTCACCAGGAGAAAGGGAACTTTGGATGCCTTTATATCCATTATTCCTGCCACATCCCCTGCACATTATTAAAAAGTCAGCATTCTACAGACTTCCAAGTGTAGCACCTTCTGGTGTGGCATTTGGTTCCACTCCACCAAATCTATGGTAAACTCTATGTCACAGATTTCAGTTTTTGTCCAGTGTGATATATTAAATTGCAATGGCCAATAATGTTAGTAGCATTTTATGTCTGTTGGGAGTACATCACTTTTCCCAACTGTTGCAGCAGATCATAGTGATTCCTTAGTCAGAATTTTAATTAAGAGAAAATATTTTTTGGTGATGCCACCTTAGGCAAAACCGAAAGTGCCAGGTCCTCAGTAGAACCCAAGCAATTCAAAAGCTTACATATGGCATTTATTAGCTCTGCTTACGTGCATAAAGTTTCTGAAATGGGTTTGCAACACCATTCTTCAAAATACTGGGGCAGAATTTCACTCAGTATTTAAATCCTAATCAAGGTCATCCTTACAAACAGCCTTGTATGATTGTCAAAAGCAACAGCAAAGGCAAATCCTTAACAAATGACTGATTATGAAAGTGAAATCATTACTAGATATGTAAGGAAAGCTGTTTTTGCAAATTCTTCAAGACAAGAAAGGAAAAGGAAAGGAGATGGGTACTGTGTTCAACATTTTGCATGTTATCTAATTTTCAATAATAAGCTGGTAAATCAGGTTCTGGGAGAAAGAAAAAAATGCACTGGTTCATGACTTTTTTCAGTTTCTATGGTCTAAGTATTCCCACCATGGCCAATATCAGGCTATCGACATGATGTCACTCTGTTCAGAATTTAAAAGAAATGCACACATTTGCTTCTTATGAGCAATTAGACCTGGCTATTGCAAATAACTGAATCCTTGCAGTAACTTGATAAGGTAGGTGTTATAATCAAAGATGTTTAAGCCATTTACCCATAATCACAATGGCTAGGAAATTGTAGCACTTGAATGCAATTGAAACAGTCAGATATGCCTGACCATGAGTTCTGTACTTTTTATGCTGTTCCCACTACACCTGGAAAAAATAAAGTATGTGATGAAAGCCTTTCCTGTGCCAGGCATTGAAGACATATCATCCTGGTAATACCTAAAAATAATGAAGAAGGAATGCATGAAGCCTCCACACTTGGCCTGATGTTATTTCTTTATTCATCTACATGGGAAATGTGAAAGAAGTTTTCAGAATTTCTAAGAAAGGTACCATAGAAAGAGATTAATTGAATTCAAATATATAAAGAAATGGAAAGGAAATATCTAATGTACCTTCCAGTGTTTCTTTTTCTTTTTTCTTTTGTATATATATACTTGTGTATTGCTTAAAATAGTTGGGGACTGAATTATAGCCATGACATTCTTGAATGGACAAGAATTCAGTGTAATTATGCCCCCCATTCCCTACTATTTTTCTAAAGAAATATGAGCCCATTTTGCTTTTCTAGTTTGTCTCAGGAAGAATTTGATAATGCCACAGGATAATATAAGACAACAAAGAAATGGGCCCATTTTCAAATCCCACCCAAGGTGATCAAAGGTGTTTCATTTTATTTTGATTGATTTCTCATCTGTTCCTATTCCCTGTTTAATTGGAAAGAATTGGCAGAGAACGCTTAGTGTCTAAACCTATTAGAATCAATTCTAAATTTTGTTTAGAAAACTTAGATGAGCACTCCGGCTCACAGCCTTAACGAAGCCTAGGATGCTGCAGTTTTTATAATTAGGTTACCTGGAATAAGTGACTCTCCTAAAATTGTGCTGGAGTCTTTGCAAGCATTTACAACGTTGCCAGATAGATGTTCATAGAGGTTTTAATGCCTCAGTGGCCTGAAAGAATGAAAGGACCTCTCCAAGTAGCTAATTTACCACCTGCCTAGTGCTGTGTCCATGTCAGTTACACAGTTGAAAGAGAGTGAAATTGTGTTTTTGTCTGCAGTCCCTAGTCAAGCCAATTCTGTCCCAAGGCTGTTACAGCATTATGGAGAGACTGGCTTAGAGGCTCAGATAATTGCAACCGTTAGTGAAAATTACAGTATCTCAAAGTGACTGCTGGACTATCTGGATTCTGAATAGAAATTCTAGGAAATCTAGAAGTTTGTGTGGACAATGTGTGGGAAGCAGATGATGGGGAAAAGACTCTCCTGAAGATCTTCATTTTCTGATATTGACTGTGAGTTTTGGTTGAACTTTGGTGACAAGGTCAACAGACACCAGTGCCTATGCTCTTCCGAGTCGGTGAGATTTGATGAGGAATCACTCCCTTCAGAGCCCTAATGGGAAGCTTTCCCAAAACTCCTTGACTGTTCTTCATGTGGGCTGATTAGCCATGGCCATATCAAGGTAAGGGTATGGACTCTGGAATCTGAGTGTTTGAGTTTAAATCCCAGCTGTATGATCTGGGACAAGCAACTTAACTTCTTTGTGCCTGAGTTTTGTCATCCAAAAAACTGGGATAGTACTAAGTCATAGACTCATAAGTTATATGACTGGAGGTAATGTTATACACGTGCTCACCCGGTAAATCTACCCAAACTGGGTGCTGTAGTGGATGATGTCAATGTTTGGGCCGTATCTTCTTGCATTCACTTCTCTGCATGGTGAAGACTGTTGTGGCAAGCACCAGCCAGAGGTCTTTTTCTCTAGTCATGGGTTGTTCTGCATGAAAGACCAGCCAGAAGTTCTGAAAATGTTCTTGGAATAAGCCCCAAGTCAATGACAGAAAGGATGTTGTTGGATAAATACCAAGCTTCCTTGTTCTTCAGTTGAGATAATTCTGGAGTATGTTCTGTTGATGTGATTTCCTAACACTTTCCAAGGAGATTAAGCGCAAGTGGTAACTGGCTTGATAACACCTATTTCCCTCTCTCTCTCCCTCTCTCCCTTCTTCTCTCCCCTTCTTGCTACATTACTTTTTCCCCTACTATGGTTTTCTGGAGTCAACTCTCAAGCTACTTGCATATAAATGGATTTGAATTGGGTGCATAAAAACTTTCATAGAGATAATATTACTTTCTTTAGAATCTCCAAAAGACTAATACTGGTTTTTATGCTTCTATATTTATATATAAAGGTTTTTTTTAAGGAAGATAAGTTCTGGACTTAGAGACAGAGGATGCAAGTTACTGACTAATTGGGTAAACACATCTAAAAAAGTTCTCAGTTTTATCATGTGATACTACTTTTATCTCATATTGTAATAAATGAGGTACTGTACATAAAATGATTCTACAAAGGCTACATTTATTGTATCATTAGGGCTTTGTTTTTCCCTTAGAATTTTTACCACTTGACAAGGATTCTTCTACAAGAATCCTACAAGATTAGATTATTTATTAGTTGTGTGTAATTCTACAAGATTAGATTATTTATTAGTGTTAAAAAGGACTATTTTGGCCATATATTATGGCCATGTTATGGCTTACCTTCTGTTATTCAATTTTGATTAGCATTTTAATTTCAACTTTCAAAAACCTTAACTTCCTTGTCATTGTGGCAGCTAACTGATGACCTAGCCGTAGTTTGGATGTCTAGTAACAGGCAGGGCAACCATGGCTTTTTGAGCCGTGTGTCCCAGATCCTTGTATCTAGCTCTAAGTTGCAAACTGCATGAGACATTTCAATTAATAATGTTAAAAATATTTCTTTTTCCATTATACAAACAGTTCATGTGCTGTCTGACTAATTTTGCCAAGTATGAATTTACCAAATTACTAAGCCACAGGCAAATTCAAACCTTATTATAGCTTTTTCTTGTGACTCAAAAGTAATGAAAAAGAAATACAAAATCATAAAAAGGAGCATTATATTACTTATTATATTAGCTAGTGTAGAAAAAACCTGATCATTAAGAAGTTCAACTACTTAAAGAAATTATTTTAGACAAGTGAAAAAGCAATGCATAATTATTTTCTGAAATTTTGTAAAATAACAATAAAATAATAGGGGGAAATCACCTATTTTCCCATTGAGAATTGAGAACCATTGAGAGAAGAGAACAATGCTGTTTGAAGGTATTTCCTTCCTATTTTACATATTTTTTACAGTGTTGATTGTATCATGTAATGTGTATTTTACCATAACACATAAATTTGGGTATACATCTGGGGTTATTCAGCAGGCAAGTCTCCTGGCTAAGAGCTATCAACCCAGTTCTCACTTGTTTTTGGCTTCCATTACCCTACTGGACTGTTCCTCCACTTTACTTTCCTGCCCTCTGCCCCAGCCCTAGCTCCGAACCTCTCAGGATGCTGCCCATAAAGCAATCAGGTGCCTGGGTTCTGTCATTTTGGTACCACTTTTAGAGAGAGGGAAAGGGAAGGAGAAAGAGAGAAAGAGAAACATCAATGTGTGGTTGCCTCTCACTGGGGACCTGGTCCACAACTCAGGCATGTGCCCTAACTGGGAACTGAACCTGTGACCCTTTGGTTTATGGGCCTGTGCTTGATCCACTGAGCCACACCAGCCAGGGTTAAAACATGTGTTTTTAAATTATCAATATGACAAAGGAGCTGGTGGGAGGCAATTTTAAATTATAATACTACTTCCTTTTCTAGAGACTGAACCAGTAAGTCACTTTAAGGAACAAAACTTATTATGAGAGAAAAAAAAGATTGACTGGTTTAGTTATGTAAATACTTGTTCTGTCTGTTCAGACTTTTTCTCTCTCTCCTTGAAATGCAGACCAGAGAAATCTGATTTTAGCAAAGTCTCCTCTTCTTGTCCCTTGACCTATTGTGAACATTGTGAACCAACTTTTCGTCAGAAGTCTAGAAGCCTTGTGGGAGTAAAGAGACTAATACCGCAGCTCCTTCTCCTTAAGATTTGGCATTAGACAGATTTGGAGTAAAACACAGTGTTCCTGGCTGAGGCTTCACGACAGGAAAGAACCACAATAGTGAGAGGTGAGAACTCACAGTGAGAAAAAGTAAGTGAGTTTCAACAAGTTTTAAACAAGGTCCTAAGACAGGTTTGGCTTCAGCAAATCCTGAACTGAGCCTTCACATGGTCCCAGGCCTGGCCAGCATGGCACTGGGGTCATGACCAGGCAATGACAGTGTGGCCCTAAGGGTACAAAAGTACATGGGATTTTCTGTAGCTGAGGAAGCTGCATGCAGCTGTAGCCATCCTGCCTGTGACAGTGCCAACAGTGCTTCCTCTAAGTCGTGGTCACCCCTCTCACTGAGAGGATGATGGAAATCCTCTAGCCTGTGTAACTGTGATTAGGGGTCACATGGGTTACAAAACTTCCTGCCAATATAGGCATGTGGGTTTGTGAGGGACTAATTACAATAATAAAAAGGATATGGCTATGTGTACACCTCTAAGCCGGTGAAGCAAGTTACTATTCCTCAAGCATTTTTCATGTTATTACAAATTTTAATGCCTTCCTAGCAGTGTACTGAGAGAGTACACCATATTTTATTTTTTCATTTCTTCATTATTGGACATTAAGGTCTTTTGCATTAAACATTTCTGATAAAAATCTAGTATTTGTTTTACCACTGTTATCAAAGAGTAGTAGAAATATATTTTCTAGTGTTACAAATATGTGGGTGTAATGTAAAACAAGTCATTTAGAACACAACAAGCATTATTCCTTAGGTCATGATGAATTCACCTTCTTTCTTTTCTTTGATTTGAGGGACACGAGGGATCTTTGCCAGGGTGGGGCAAGCTAGGGAGAGGGGGCGCAGAGAACCATGTAAAGTCCATGCTTGAGTCCAGATTTTCTAGGGCACCTTTGATTAGAAGGAGGGTCAAGGATAGTATAGTATGCTGGGTGGAAGGTCCATATCCATTAGATGTAAAGGACTACTGCTCTCCCCAAGTCCCCAGCAACAAGCACATAGTAAGTGCCTGGTATGTATCTTGCGAATTTTTGAATGAATGAATATTTCCGCTGAGCACTCAGGGAACAGATTTCAAGCCTATGCAAGCATTCCAGAATTAAAGAATCAGATTTGCACAAATTCACCATGCAATTTTGAAAGTGCTAGTTAACCTCTGAAAGACCATTTTCTTGTATGATAAATGGTGATGGTATCTGTACTTACCTATACAAGGAACATAATATTATAACACAAATACATCCATGTGGTCCCTCCTCATGTTATGTTATGTTATTTCAAGATATTATTTTCCCTGAATGTGGTTATGTGATCTACACCTGGATGTAAAGAGCAGCAATGACAAAAATGAAACAAAAACCCACTATTACCAAAGGAAATAATAACTGTAGTTCATGGCCATAAATAATACTTTGTGGTAGCTAGGAGACTATGTGAGGCCTGTATTTTTGAGTGCACATTATTACTTTTGTTTGATGTCTCCATAATGTCCATTCATTTGAGAGCCGTGGCATAATGAAACCATGGGTGCCACTTTTAAAATTGGAGAGTTTGTGGGACAGTAAATTGGGTTTTGTTTTGTTTTGTTTGTTTCCAGAAGACATTTGCCACTGCTGTGTTCTGGCAACACGTCGGCCTGAGCGGTCATTGTGCAGTCAGGCCCAGTTACCTCACCGCGAGCAGCGGCCCATTCAGAGCAGCTGCCCTGAGAAGGTTGATTGTGGGGTTATCCTTTACATTTATTCACATTTTTTTGTAGACACCGGGAAATACGTTTTCTGCTACAACATAGAGATTGGATTTAAAAGTTCTGTTTTTGTGGGCATTAAAAGGAAACATTAATTGAGTAATGAGATAAAACTCTGCACACAAGATAAGTGGTAATAAAAAAACCAGTGTCTTAAAAGGGATTAGATCTCTGCCATCAGCAAAATGCATTTACTATGTATTATCATATGCAAATCTCCGTGTAGCCCTTTGGGGCGAGTTGGAGAGGTAGTATTGTGTTTTCAAAATTTAGGGACAGAAACAACAAAATTAAGGGTCATGTTTGTGGCAATAGAATTTGTAACTGAAGACTGGAGTGTGGGTTTTCTCACTCTTCTACCACTTCACCACGCTGCTGCAGGACGTGCCAGAGTCTTGGAATCTTTATGTCTTTGTCTCCAGAGTTGTTCAATCACAGTTCAAGAGTATCTTGGCAAAAGAAATGAATGTCCTTTCTGAAATTGAGATCCATTAATATACTTATATCATCAGTACAGCTCCATCTACAAACTCTTATAAATAACATGAAAGCTTTAGGCATTTCTTTCATTTCTTTCTTCTCTCCCCTTTCCCTTTTTGCATGTCCAGAGAGACTTATTTTTACAATGCCATATCCGAAGGAAAAGAAACATAGAAATTCTTGTTCTTCATCAAAGCTGTTACTCTGGCTGCTTTTTATTTAAATTTTAACAAATACATTTTGTACATTTGGTAGTTTATCTCAGCTACTTCTCATATATGAAGTGATTTTAAAGTTTTCTCTTCTGTTTTCCAGCCACAAATCTTCTTTATAGAAAATTGCAACAAGAGATAGTTCTGTTCTTTTTGGAATGCTCTCCACACAGAAAAGCCTGGGAGAAAAGTTGTAGCATATGTTAGAGACCCCAGCTTCTAGGATCTGGGCCAGAATAGGCAGCATGCAATAGGCAAAGGTGATTTTCTCTGTTTTCGGGCTTCAGTTCCTTTCTTTAAAAACTCCATTTTTGTGGCCAGGAAAAGGCAATAGAATTGGCCCTGAAACAGATGCTATTCAGATTTTTGGGTTGTTAGAGCACAAGTGAGAAGGCAGACTAAAAGTAGACAAAATAAGTGTGTGTGCACATGTGTACACACATGTACACACAAGTATAGAGGGTCAAAACTTGAGAACCTGATATAATCTGTAAAACATAATGCATTTTTGGCTCCAAGTAAAAATGATGGAAAGTGATTACTATATATCTGTAGTTCGGGGCATCCGCAAACTTTCTAAAGCATGGTTGACATACAATATTATATTAATTTCTTGTGTACAACATAGTGAGATTTCGCACTGATATACCTTATAAATTGATCCCCACAAAAAGTCTACTCTCCATCTCTCACCATAAAAAGCTATTGTGATGTTATTAACTGTATTCCCTATGCTCAGTTTTATACCCTCTTGACTTATTCAAGTTGTAACTATAAGTTTGTAACTCTTAATCTTCTTCACCTTTTGCCCATACCCCCACCACCCAACACTCTGACAACTATCAGTATTTCTGTGTCTATGAGTCTGCTTGTTTTGTTTGTTCATTTGTTTAGTAATTTTAGATTCTGCAAAAGTAAAATGATATAGTATTTGTCTTTCACTGACTTATTTTACTTACCATAATACCCTTTTGATCTATCCATGTTGTCACAAATGTCAAGATTGTCTTCTTTTTTGTGGTTGAGTAATATTTTCCAGTGTGTGCATACACACAAATATATATACCCACTTCTTTTTTTTAAAGATGTTATTTATTTATTTTTAGAGAGGGGGAAGGGAAGGAGAAAGAGAGAGAGAGAAACATTAATGTATGGTTGCCTTTCATGTGCCCCCTACTGGGGACCTGGCCTGCAACCCAGGCATGTGCCCTAGACTGGGAATTGAACTGGAGACCCTTTGGGTCACAGGCTTGTGCTCAATCCACTTAGCTATATGAGCCAGGGCTATACCCACTTCTTCTCTATTGATTTATCTATTGATGAACACCTAAGTTGCTTCCATGTCTTGGCTATTGTAAATAATGCTACAGTGAACATAGGGGCGTATATAACTTTTTGAATTAGCGTTGATTTTCTTCAGTTAAGTGCCCAGAAGTGGAATTGCTGGGTCCTTCTTTGTTTCTTGTTGTAGCCTTTGTATTTCCTCTGTTATAAGTTTTGCTATCCAGTTCCTTTTTTTGTTTCCATTTTCATGAAATACTTTTTTCCATTCCTTTACTTTTAGCTGTGTGTGTTTCAATCTGGAGTCTGGTGTAGGCAGCACATGTAAGGGCCTTGTTTTTTTATCCATTCAGTCACACTATATTTTCTCAGTGCATCAATTAGCCAATTTACATGTAAAGAAAGTATTGATAGGTACTTTTGTGTACTTTTGACATTTTAATTGTTTTTATACCAGATTTAAAGTGCTTGGTCTACTATCTTAATATATATTTGCCTTTACTGGTGAGAAATTTTTTCATATATTTTCTTATTTCTAGTTTTACTCTCCAGTTAAAAAAATTCCCTTTAATATTTCTTATAATGATGATTTAGTGGTGATAAACTCCTTTAGCTTTTGTTTGTCCAGGAAAATCTTGATCTCCCTTTCAATTCTGAATGATAACCTTGTTGTGTAGAGTACTCTTGGTTCTAGCTCTTTCCCTTTCATCATGTTGAATATATTGTGCCACTCCCTTCTGGCCTGCAAAGTTTCTGTTAAAAAGTCAGCTGATAGTCTTATGGGCATTCCCTTGTATGTAACTGGTTGGTTTTCTCTTGCTGCTCTTAAGATTCTCTCATTATCTTTAGCTTTTAACAATTTAATTATAATGTGTTTTAGTGTGGGTCCCTTTGCATTCATCTTGTTTAGTATTCTCTGTGCTTTTTGGATTTGGATGTCTATTTCTTTCACCAGGTTAGGGAAGTTTTTAGCAATTATTTCTTCAAATAGGTTTTCTGTCCCTTTCTCTCTCTCTTCTCCTTCTACACCCCTTATGGTCTGAGTTAGTACACTTCACATTGTCACAAAGGTCCCTCATGCTTCCCTCATTTTTTAAACTTCTTTTTTCTATTTGACCTTCCAATTGGGTGATTTCCACTGCCCTGTCTCCCTGATTGCTGATTCATTCTTCTGCATCATCTGATTAGATGATTCTCTCCAGTTTATTTCTTATTTTAGTTGTCATAGTATTAAGTTCTGATAGGTCTATTTTTTAATAACTTTTATCTCTTTGTTGAAGTTCTCACTAAGTTTATCCACTTGCCTGAAGAATTTGATGAGCATATTTATGACTATTACTTTGAATTCTTTATCTAGCAAACAGTTTACCTCAGTTTCATTTTGTTGTTTTCTGGGTTTTTATTTTGTTTTTGTTTGTTTCTTTGAACATATTATTTTTCTTCTCATTTTGCCTGTTTGTTTCTATGTATTTGGTAGGTCAGCTAAATATTCTGGTCTTGAAAAAAGTGACCTTATTTAGAAGATGTCCTGTGGGTCCTAGTGGTGATATCCCCTTGTCGCCAGAGTGACATCTCTTTCTTGAAGTCTTCAGTTAAATTGTCTTCCTGTGTCCTTGCCCTTCCTTTTTTTTCAAGTCCCATTGCACTTATTGCTTATATGTTGTTTACTTGTTTGTCTAATTAAGGATAATAGTTATTTGTCCACTTCTTTTACCCATGGGCTCCCAAGAGAGCAGGAAACACATTTTCTGAATCTTTTAATTCCTCTTTGTAATACTACCTTATACACAGTAGGCCTTTTTGTTCCCATGTATGAAGTAAATCAATTAACACATAATTGAAATTTGAGAAGAGTATTTGTATATTGTAGTATCTGTATTCAAGTGTTACTTCAGAATTTAGGAGCTATTTAATGTGTGTAACTTTTTATAAGTAGAATGTGAAATATTTAAGCACAAAAATACCTAAGTAATGCCAATCAGACCACTTTTAATATCAACTGCTATGCCCAAGAAAGATGTCAGATAGTGGGACACCTGCAATAGACATGGTGAAAAGACTCCTAATTAAAGGGGCTCTTCCAATCACACAGAATTTATTCTTGTCTAAAGCCAGGAAGATCTATAAAACATCTCTCTGTATAGCTGAAAAGGCATCATAGACATTCACAGGTGCTACCAAACAGACAACTTTTATAGGACTTTTGGTGGGAGGCAATTTTTGCAGAAGGCAAGTACACTGGAGAATAATTGTACTTCCAGAGTTCCACAGGTCTGTGAAATTAGCAATTAACTACAGAAATATCTGCAGCAATAGAAATGTGGTGGGTGAGTTGTATGGAGCAATGGCATGCTGAAACGTTGCAAAAGGAGACAAATTCTAGTACCAGAAATCTTAAACACTAGTTTAAGATAGGGGTACATTGGTCCTAAAATGATGCATAATTAGCAAAAGATGGGAAGAAGAAGATCCGACTCAGTCTGTCAGTTTCTATTCAGACTTCTCCCTAGTTAGGAAAAAGCAGTAAGTTATCAGAATCCACTAGAGCTTTACTTCAACTTAATTTTTAATTTTGCTTATTTGTGTTTGGTTAACTATTTAGTAACCTATACATTTTGTCTCATTATGTAGGCTTGTTTTTTTTAAGAAGCATAACTTAACCATTATTGTTTAAATGTATAACTTAACCAGTTATAATGAGAGAAGCACCAATTCAGTGAACTAAATTGATAATTTCTGGGACCTTGATAAGCTGCTATCACAATGTCTACTAACAGTGCCTTTCTTTGTACATATACCAGTCCTTACACATATGCCCTGGGAATTAATTTGAATGGATTCCTAACTGATTCAAGGACAGAAGATATTTTTGCGTGGTATCTGTTTTCTTAGGTTCTATTTCTTTCTTTCTTTTTATCCTCACACAAGAACATATTTTCATTGCTTTTAGAGAGAGAAAGGAATGAGGAAGGGAGAAATACTAATGTGAGAGAGAGAGAAACATTGATTGGTTGACTCCTGTACATGCCCAGACCAAAGATGGAGGCCACAATCTAAGTATATTCCCTGACCAGGAGTCAAACCCAAAACCTTTGGATTATAGGACAATGCTCCAACCAACTGAGCCACACCAACTAAGGCTTAGGTTCCATTTATAAACTATAGCTAATATGCATAATGAGTTAATCTGATTACAGACTTGAAAACTTTGCTAACTCTAAGAAAATTCACATGCTGCTAATTTATCCTCAACAACACAACAACAAAAAAGGATGGTTAACAAATCACTGGCCTGTAAAAGAGCCTCTTTATAAAGCTTTTTAAGATCATATGGAGGGGCAGTGACTGAACAATCTGATCTAGACACACATTTCTTGCAGGGGCAGTGCACCAACCACAAGGAATGACATTTCACAGAAAAGCTAAATTGGCTTTTAAGAGCAAGGCTCCTGGCTTCAAGTTCACAATGGCGTAGAAGATCCTGAGCTTACCTCCTCTCATTGACACCAAAACTATAACTACATATAGAACATCCATCTCTGGGAATAACCTAAAGACTAGCAGAACAGATTTCTACAACCATGCATATCAAAAAAGTCACAATGAAATGGGTAGGAAGGGTAGAGACTAAGTCTAGTCAGGACCTATACTACCCCTCCCCATCACAACTGCAGAGTTTGTCCCTGAAGAGTGAGGTGTCCAATCCCCAGCCTGGGGGACCTGCACCGGGAGGAGGAGCCCCCATACCACATGGCTTTGAAAACCAGCAGGGCTTACATCTGGATGAGCCAAAGGACTGTAGGAAACCCAGCTTGTGCTCCTTCCGAGACCTGGCACCGAGGCAGCAGTTTGAAAACCATGTAGGTCATACATGAAGGTGGTACATTGACTAATTTTAGTGTGTGTAGTGAGGGACAAAGATCTATCAGGCATTTCTCCTGAGTCAGAGGTGCTGGTAGGCACCATTTTCACTTTTCTTTAAACTAGTTGGTCTAACATTGGAAGGTGCCATTTCTGACACTCTTCATTAAACTTACTAACATTGTTCACCTCACCTTGGCATTTCACTCAGGACCCACCTAAGCTAGTACCCCTCCAAAGCAGCTCCTGTTCTGCCATACCCAGTGGGTGCCCTCAGTCAGCACCAGCACACAGCAGTGTGTCTGCAGTAGCATGACTGGGCCTCGTGGCAAGTCACACTGAAGATTTGCCCTGTGCAACAGTGAGCCCACAATAGTTGTGGGCAGGCCTCATAGCCAGCAGATCAGAGACCAGCAGCACCTGCCAATGTGTCCATAGAAGTTGGTTCAGCCACAAGAAGCAGCCATACTAGTCCACCCAGACCTTGACAATGGGCACTTTTCAATTGGAGGAGTTCTCAGGATGAATGGAGACAGTTGACAAAGATACTCTGTCTAAATACATGAACATTCATCACATGGAAACAGCTTTGGCATCCTTTGTACCAAAGCCCATGTGAGTTAAGCACTATATGCTTGGTAATCATACATGGTAACAAACAGTCTTGGTCTCCATTGACTGAGGTAGAAAGGAAACACTCATCCAAAGTGAAACAAGTCATCAAGGGCTCACATACTTGTCACAGAGAAAAGAAATTCGAGCAATTGAATAAAGCCTACTTGTCCTGATTGGAAATCCTTTCAGCAGGCCCCCAGATATTTCAGCATCTCTTAATTGTTTTAATTTGCAGCGTTTACTTTTCCTGCATGGAGATGTCAGGGACAAATCAAAAGAAGTTTTGGTCATTGTTGATAAATATTGTAATTAAACCCTTTGCTGACTGATGACTACCCGGAGTTAGCAGCAGGTGGGAACAGGTCCTTTGTAATCATTATAATTGTTTGAAATAGTTCAGTTTTCTGGTCCAGGACTGTTTACAGAGAAGAGGGCTGCGAGAGACAGTGCAGATAGCCCTGCTTTAGCCAGTATCCTTATTAACAATGCACAATATTATTTGCTGGTTAAATTACCAAAATATTTAAATATATTGTCACTAGGTCAAACTAATCATTTGTTACAAAATAATAATAGCTATAGTTGCTTCCCCTTTAATTTTGAAAGAGAAAATATTATGTTCACGTAGATATGCATATCTGACATGACATTTTCTTTCCATGACACTTAGGGTCTCTGATGTTACAGTATTTCTTTTTCATCCTGAATAGACATTTACATGGCTTTTTAAAGACATTTATGGAACATATGCAATATCCGCTTTACCCAAAGCTACGGAATAATGATGCTATTATTGTAACCATCTATCTCTTAACATCAGTGTCTTCTGTGGTTTTATAGTCCAGTTATACGGCTTTGTAAGAAAGACTGTTGGTTAACATTAATAACTGCCTTCATTGACAACATGCATCTCTATCTGGAGTCAGCTCCTGAAAGCATCCTTCCCAGTTAGGAGTGCGGTGGTATAGGAGGCGGGACGGCTGTCTTAAGGGAGATGGAGGAAGAGCCACCCATTTTGCTCCACTTCACTGACGTCCAAAGGAAAGGCGAGTCAGTCTCCCATTCCCTATTATAACTCTGTGCTTGCAGTTTTCCACCTTGACAGACAGTAACAGTTTCAGCCAATGCTAATTTGGGTAACATCTAAAAGGCTTGCCTGACAAGGCAGATTCAAATTATGAAGCAAACCCCTCACATACTGAGACCTTGTTAGCTAGATTAGTGGTGGATTGGCTCCTTGTGACAGCTTGTTTGCTAGAGGTGAGCTCTCTGCATTTCCAATGCAGGCATGTTATATCATCATTTAAAGAAAAAAAAATAAAGATGTCGTTTTTCTTGTTTGTCACGGAGTTCATGTAATATTCCCTCTCGATTTTCTCATTGTTGACTTGAGAAAGAAATAGCAGCAAGTGTGTACCTTTGAGTGCGACAGCTAATTTTGTTATGGATGAACAGAGTATTGTGACAAAACAGTGGCACAGCTGTCATAACAGCTGTCACACATTAATCATGACAGTGACAAATAGCATAATTACCTTATCTGGAATTCCTAGCATGCACACTCAGTATGCCCCAATGCCGAGCGAGCATATCACGCATGGTTTAATTAAAAAGACATCAATACAGGTTAGTTAGACAAGGGCTAGAAGACATTGATCCAAAATGAAAATAAAATTATTTATAGGTTAGTGTTTAGGGATACCCAAAGACCAATTAGTTAGCCAACATGATAATTTGAATCTATTTTCCCAACTGGCCCTTGTCAATGAGTACATCACATGGAAAATTGCCTGCTCTGCCCCAAACCAGCAGCTCTTCCTCCAGGAAACATTTGGTTCCCTGTTTTTCCAGCCTCAGCGTGGGTCCTTGGGAGCCATCTTTATGTGCTGTTAATTGATTGAAAGGACTCTATTGATAAATATGTGAATTACCAGTGAACAAGCCATGGCTAACATTTTTGTTAACATGTTTTTTCAAGTAAGGCACTGAGCAGGAGAATGATATTCAACAGAGTAACTTTTGTTTCATTTGGAAAGTATTCCTAAGTAAAAAAATATAGGCAGGTGAGCCTGCATTTAAGCCTGGAAATGACAGTCTCTTCCATGTGCTGTATTTTAATATGAATGCCTGTATTCATGTGCATATACATGTCCTATCAGTATGTATAAATATGCACACATGCCAAATATATGTATATTTTTGCCCCCTGGTATTTTAAGCTCAACAATTCATTGAATTTACTGATTGAATTCCTGGGAGCCAGTTCCTGAATTGCTCTGAAGCTGCCTCGATGAAATATTAATGAATCAATTTCCATAGACATGGACTCATTATCTTGCTGGATGCCACTGGAAAACACAGTCCTGCCTGCGGTGTCCTTCCGCCAGCCCATGACATGATTTGATTCTCTCTCTCTCTTTTTTAATTAAATAAAAATTGCCATCATGAAATTTTTGATAACTTTGGAACAGACATTTCCATTTCTCTTGATAGGCACCTAAATGGAGGTAAGCCGTTTAGAATAAATTTATGTATCATTTACGTGATACATTGAAAAGCCGGTCCTGGAAACAAACAAAAAGAGAGGTGGCTAGTTGAGTTCTGTGGTCTCTGTATTGCCCTTTGGAAATGAGGAAACTGCTTTAATTCAGAACAATTGATCTACTTTGGAAAATATCTGTGTTTTAGGAAGCTGGGTCAACCACTTAATTGTTTACAAAGTTATCAACTTTAGAAAATGTTACTAAGTGCAAACACATTGTCACCTTAATTTAGGACTAATAAAATGTAGATGGAATTATTCAGGTTGTATCTACAAAATACTAAAACAGCTGATTAGGACATAAAACATCTAGTTAGTCAAGCGGTGATTGTCTACATACAAAATAAATAGCTGGCTTGGGTTTTTGTTTTTGTTCACTGAAATCAGCTGGTTTCTTGTGCCTTATACAAATCAATCCAGGGATGTAATAAAGCATATTAAACCACAATTATACCAAACAGAAGATTTTTAGCTTTCTTTTTTTTTCCATTCATTCTGTTCCAGTAAAGATTATTAATGCCTGCTTTGGGTACTATTCAACACCCACTTTATAAAACTCTAAAAAATCCACTGGTAAATGGTTGCCAACATTGTTAGATAAAGACTAGGATTATGTTCTCAAATTCAATGGCTTTCACCATTTTGACTTAGAACCAGTAGTATATCTGAATGTCATGTGATCTGAGGACAATATTGCCATTTCAACACATACATATTATATGACCTGAAAACAATATTACTATTTCAACACATACATTCTTTCAGAGGAAAGGTGAATGCACAAGCTTGACCAAGGAAATTTTCTCAATAGTAAGCCAAGGAAAAAAAATCTTTGTTGAGAGAAACCCTGGCAGGACCTGATCCTATTTCAGTCTAGGTCCTGAGGAGCCCTCTTGGCTCCACTTCTCCCCAGGGTGAATTGATACTGCACTGCAGGTCTGAGGAATGTCTTAAAGTAGTTGTTGGCTTGAAACAGTTCGATGAAAGCTATGAACTTCCCCCCCCGCCACACACACACACACCACACACACACAACGGCGCCTACACACAACATTTTTGCATAGAATGTCAAGGTGCCCATTAGCATGGGCAGTCCACATAAACACCCTTGGTAATAAATCCCTTCTCTAGATATAAACATGGTCAGAAATAACCTAGAACTAACTGCTCTAGAGGCTGGACTCTGTTATAAATCTTTAGTGTCCAAATTGGGCTCCTACGGAAACTAGAGGCAGAAACTCAACTTTCTTAAGAATTAACCTAAGATTATTTATTCTACTGAGTAATAGTACAGAAGATTTTAATGAGTAAGAACCAAATTTAGGTAAAGTTATAAAAGTGACAGGAAAATAAAAGCAGCTTCAGCTTTCCTTGATCAGGATTTTTGGAAGAAATCTCCCTCCTCTTTTCACTGGCTGTGGGACTTTCTGTTTGAGGGCATGTGTTTTCTGCTGCGCATTGCTGCTTTTTACCTGATGTCATCTCTCTTAGTACATTGTCAGCTCTTAGCAAGTTGATTCTGATTCTCCTCATTCTTCCTGGTGGCATCTAGGATTGCGTCTACATGTAATTGATGAATACATAAGCACATAATGAATAACAATGTGTTGGCTTTAATAATTAAAACAGAAGCATGGGTTTGCTCTGAAACACCTAGGTAGTTTCTTGAATTTGGCACATTGCTGGACTGAAAACTCTTGAGGAGGCCAAAGTGTTTATTTTGAAAGCAAGTTTTCTTCCATGTCTTCATAACACAGTTTGATTCCCCTCCTGACTGCTAGTGTAAGAACTAACCTTTTACATAAAGGTTAGGTTGATTTTTATTGTTGCTAATGGAGTAGGGTATTAATCCACTGGCCAAGATATCGACCCATTTTTTCTCTCCCAAACTTCATATTTTTGATCTTGAGAAGTAGCTTGTATATATTACACATACCAATATTTTACATGTTGTGTAATACAAAGTTCCCAATTTTTCTGTGCCTTTTAAACTTATTTCATGCACTACTTAATGAAATCCAGTGGGAAATCCTTATCCACCCTGAGAGAACGAATGTGAGCAGGACTTTATGGCTCTCTGCATCCCATTATCCCTTGGATTTGTAGTCGAGTCTTTTACTCTCTGTGCCTCAGAGTGCATCAGCAGCACTTCTTCATCCAACAGTGACAATCAGCAGGCTTCCCATGTAAAAACTAGCAGCAGCAATTGTGTTTATTTCCCTGACTAAGAGGTTTCCTATTTATCTTCCCTGAGGTGGTGCTCATGTGGATGTCCTGATATTGAGCAACTGGACAGATTACACCCTGGAGCCACATCTGCGGACGTGCAGATCAACACCGTTTTCATTGCCTTGGTGCCCAAGAAGTTTATCTGTCAGTGGGATTTACTGCTTTCTTCATGAATTGCCAAGGCTTTGTCTCCCCATATTTTCTCTCCTCTTCCACCTTATTTGGTTTCAAACTAAATTAGCATAATCTGATCTGGATTATTAACAGCTGTTTAGTTAGTTTTTGTTTTCTGCTATTAGTAATAAGGATTTCCAGCAGGACTTCTGTATAGGGATCTCGGCTGGTAAAATATGTAACATAACTATTGTGCATAGGAAGAAAAATGACTTTATTTGATGAGTGTATCTGTAATAGGGTTGGTTTTACTTGCCATGACTAAATGCGTAGTAAAGACACTGCTTTGGACATTGTTCACAGGACTAGTTTAATTAAGTAATACTTAATTAATTAATTTATTTTTCTGATGTTGCTTCAGCTTTTAGGGCATAATCCCTCAAACTCATGTTAGAGCGTTTTAGTTTACAATACACTTTCACTGATACTGTCTCCCTTGATTATTAATAGAGCCCTGAAAGGTAAGAGGAAGGGGTTTTATATTACAGTTTTCAATTTTACAGAAGGGAAAATCAAAGTACACATAGATGAGAAAATCACAAAGTCAGCTGCAAAGCCAAAACTCAGATCTAGGAAATCACATGTGCATTTCAACTTCTCCCTACTTAACTCCAGTGCCTCCTTCAAATAATTCATTTTACAACTGTCAGCTTGACTGTCTCAGGCTTCTCCTCACCTGTCCCAAAATCTGATGCCTGTTCCCTCTTCAGAACTCTATGACTGCTGACTTGATTATAATGAAAGATGTAAGGATTAATGCAAATTATCCACTTATCTAAACTGTAAGTGAAGCAGAAAAAAAAAAGTGAGAGTCCTTTGGAGTATTGATTGCTTCAATGGTTTTTCATCTGCCTGCACATTTGAATTACCTGAGGAACTTTAAAAATAAATAATGATGTCTGGATCTGGCCTCCAGAGAGTCTGGTTTAATTGCTCTGGAGTTGATGCCCAGACATGGGGCATTTTTTTTAAAGCTCCCCAGATGATTCTAATATGCATCGTGTTGAAAACCACTTGGGAAATTCCTTCTCTTTACCCACATTTGGAACCATCACCTTATTTTTTTTTCTTACCAGCTTTTGAGAAATGCCATGTTTCCTCAAATACAATCAACATTGTGTATCTTGGACACCATTAATGGAGATACTCTAAAATTTAGAATCTAAATGAATAAGTGTGTGTGTGTGTGCGTGTGCACATGTTTGCTTTGGCTACCCTGAGAAGAGAGTGATTGTGAAGGATGTAGTGGAAAGAGAACATGGGCTAGGGACATTTTTGGCCTACATTTATAATTACAAAAATGTCGGCCCCCCGAGGGCAGTAATTTGGTCTGCTTTGGTCACTTTTCTTTCCCTAGTATGTTGTACAGTGCTTGGCACATAGCAGGCACTCGACAAATATTACTAATGAATATTGCCCCAACACCTCCTTCACTCACCCTGAGCTAAAACTATCCAGAACCCCTGAAGTTTCAAGGGGAATCCCAGGCTTGGTGCCTATTCAATACTGTTTCTCTATTAGAAGATTCACCTCCCCATCTCTTCTTCCTTAAAACTAAATCCTTTCATTCTTTAAGGCATAGTTTTAGTAAACTTTCTTCCACAAGCCTTTCTGATTCTCTTTTGAATCATATAGGTGATTATTTATATTTCAGTCATTACTCCTATCACACAATTGTATGTGTATGTTTTCACTTTCTTTCTAGTCATGACACATTTTATGTTTGCATCCCTTTTCAATATACATAGAAAGCTCTCAACGACTATCAGCTTGAATGAATCACCATTGCTTCTGGTATGTTTGATTCCTACATTACACAACAATGGGAGGTTCAATAGCATTTCAAAATGTTTGATTTTGTTTTATGTGTTGTATTTTATAAAGTGCTTCTGCATGCAATATCTTGTTTGCTCCTCAACACAACTCTGGATAGTGAAATAGAGGAGTTTTATAATTTTAAGTGAAAAGAAGCTGAGGCACAGTGATGTTAAATAATCTTCTAAAGGTTACACGCACAACCCATCAAAGGCAGGGTGTAGGTGAAGTGGCTAAATTTCCAGTTCCTAGTCCATGCAGTTTCACTAAAGAACTATCTGTTTTCCCCAAAACTGGTGCATGCTAACTGACACTTTTGCTCTTGTTAATTTTCATAGTCCACACCTCTCCAGCTCAGTTAAAAAACCTTAGTTCACTGCCAGGTAAGCAGTACAGATTATCTATGTTATTTGTGATATAAATTGCTGTTTTTAGGCAGAACACAATTCATGTAGGTCAGTTCTTTTTCGTCCTTGCTGTTATTTTATGCTTCATGTTGTTCTTGTTTCAGTGTGTCATGCATGGCCTGTTTATTTAACCTTCACTTTGTTTATCAGATCAAAATCATGCTAGAAAACCAGATACACCTCTGTAACAGTATGAGTAGATGAATAGCCAGGTTATAAGAAGTACCACATTGAATAGAACCAGTAGAAAAGCAATGTGAAACCAATGGTATGCTGCATCCCACATGGGTTTCTGTGTATTTATTTTTAAAATATTCAAACCCTTACCCCTACCTGTTTATCAGTTTCTAAAAACCAATCAGTATCATGAACCCTGGGTGCAGAGATTCCTTCTGCTTATACAGTTTAGTTCCAAGGAATTATTAAGAATTCATACTAAATGACCTGAGGTTTTATTTTTTCATAAATATATAATGCATGTGTCAGTGAAAACATCATTTTAATCATGTGAGCAAGACTCACCACTGATTTATCCAAGATGGAATTAAACAACTTTTTAACAACAAAAGGGTAGTAAATAGCCCTTCTGTTTATGAGCATTTTGTTCAGTTTTAAGAGTACCTTTTCAAGGATGGAAATAAAACATTGTCAAACACTCTGAAATGAGATAAAATTGTCATAAGATGTGGTTATATTCAGAGTTGTGTTTGCCTGTAAGACGTAGACTTATGATGCTTTTACATTTTAAATAAATGCACTTCAGGGAATATCACTAATGAAGTGATATGGGGTCACCTACCCACCTTAGGAAAAGGTTACTACATTAAGTAGCCCATCAATCATTTTGAATTAATGTTGTACTCTAAGTGAAAGCACTAAACATAATAGATTTATTTTGTATTCATGAGGGTGTCAAATGCACACCCATAGGTAGTCCCATGTCATTTGTTGGTAAGGAAAGAAAAATTTAAATAAATTTTGACCTATTCACAATCTCTTTGCTATGGCTTATTCCTGGATTCATGTTGTGGTACTGATGGACATGTGATGCATGTGGGGGAAAGTTGGAACCTTCACTAAGAAGTGGAATAAAATCTGTGTCAGGAATAATCACCTTGGGCTGCTGGTTGACAGTTCCATATCCTCCAAGGGATGCCAAATGGTCAATGGGGTGCCTGAGGGCCAGGCCATGAGTAGGAATTTATGAGCCCGTAACAGGGCTGCCTTATTTAATTCACTGCTTCCAGAATCTATGTCCACCTTGCCTTTGAGTAATAATTTGGCATCATCATAAGCATCACTTTACCCATTACAAAAGCAATGGAATAATCTTTTCTTGGTGATGTCTAGGCAAAGATAATTTAGTATGACATTGAGCATCATACAGAAAAGGCTTTTTCTCCTTCTTTCTATCTTCCCTGGTGGAAGTACTAAAGAGAAATCCTCCTTTTTTTCTTCCTCTCATTAAATCCATCTCCATGGGAAGAGGAATAATAGAAATGCAGATAAATGAAGTAATGTGTCTATGATTCATTTAGAAATGTCTCTCTACTGGATGGAATTAATGTGTTAAATGGCTTGTTGATATTATTGTTATTGTTGATAATATTATATCCATTTTAAGAAAGGGGGAACTTAGTCATAGATTGGTTAAGTAACTTGCTATGATTATAGACTTCAAAAGTGGTAGAGTCACCATTTGAACCAGTATTCTGCTTTCCTGTGATTATAATAGTATCTACTACATGAAATTGTTGTGAAAATGAAGTGAGGCTGGGAGTATAATTTCTCAACAGTGTCCATTAGCATTAGCTACCCTGATTAATGGCATGATGTGGCATAAATGGCCCCACCCATCTTACTGGGGTAGAGTTTTTCATCTGGAAAACATTGGACTTGTCCTCCATGTTAGCTTACTGTCATTGGCTCTGGTTACCAAGATAGCAATGAATATCATAGTCAGAGATCCACTTCTCAAGAGGTCTTTACTACCACAATTGCTCAAATATTTCTGGGTCCTGTGATGTTCAAATCCATGTCCATAACTAAATAGCTATCTGCACTTTCCAAAATTTCTTCTGGGTGGCAGATGGAGACTGCTGATGCTGCTTTGGGGCTTCTGAACCCCAAACTTCTTACAAAGTTATCTGGGGAGACTAGAGTGTGACACTTACGCATCATTGTTTGAATGGTTTTTTTTTTTTTGAGAGAGATGCAAGCACTGCCCTTGATGAAACAATATATTCAACACATTTTTCATTCCTGCCTGGTTGTTAGTGAGGATGCTGGTGAGAAGGGCTCTGTAAGTGGTTCTATATATTTATAACCAGCAGGTGAAGCAGAGAGGAATAAGATATCTTTTTCAAGCTGATGTGCAAACTCCATGGATTAGTTCAAACAAAGAAACATTTATATAAAAGTTATTTTTTACATATAAATGGTCCCTTTACTTGTAAATTCTAAGAATCAGATTGATTAAAAAAATCAACTCTTCAATATACCTTAAAACATCCAGTTAATGCATAAAGTTCACACAAGGCTACTGATTTTTAAAAGATCCTAATACTTCAGAGCATCAGACTTTTTTGGAGAGTTAAATGCTATACCATTCAGAATACTAGAAGGTAAAGGATAACCTAGTCAAGGGCTCTGACTGAAGATATTTTAATGAAGGCAGTATTGAGAGGTGCTGACATGATTAAAGTGATCAAAAATAGAGGGTGAAGCATCCTGAGACTAGCAATAGTGGAAAGACAGTACCCCATCCAAACCTGAATGGCCAAATGGAAGAAATGATGCTTTCAGAATTGGGAAGGAGGGGCTTCCCAGTAGGAATTATGATTATATAGAATGCTACCACTTCCAAGGTCATTCAGTACCAAGGGATTTAAATCTTGGTTGTAAGTGTGGCATAAAGAAATGTCAGATATTTCATGACTGAACTCTTAAGTTACATAAGGGAAGAGGCTAAGAAGCTAAGCAGAAAACTACTGCAAAACAGAGTAGATTATTTAACAGTCTCTTGGTCTGAGGAAATAAAAATTTAAGTGCATCATACATCAGACTCAATTGTGATCCTAAATAATTGCATCCTAAGAATGACTATGACCAGAGGTAGACCAAGGTTTATAAAAACTGCAGCCCAGCCTTGACTCCTGACTAGATTAAGGTAATTATGCAAAGAATAGAGTGAAAGCTTTCTGGAATACAATAACATCATCCAGAGCCTCTACAATTATTAACATAAAATGTCTAGCATTCAATAAATTTACCATGCATAACAAGAAAGAAAATCAAGAGAAAAGGCGAATGAACCATTTATTGGGTTTATCAAACACACACTTTAAAATAAGTTATAATTAAAACATTGCAAAAAGAGTGATGAAATGAAAAAATGCACCTAAGAAGTAGAACTTAAAAACCAAATGGAGCCCCGGCTGGTGTGGCTCAGTGGATTGAGTGCTGGCCTGCAAACCAAAGGGTCACCAGTTCGATTCCCAGTCAGGGCACATGCCTGGGTTTTGGGCCAGGTCCCCAGTAGAGGGTGCTCAAGAAGCAACCACACATGATATTTCTCTCCCTCTCTTTCTCTTTCCCTTCCCCTGTCTCTAAAAATAAATAAATAAAATCTTTTTAAAAAAGCAAATGGAAAATAGAGAATAGAGAAATTTAATGATAAAATTTAAGGACCTGATGATTACTTTAATAGCATATTGGAAGCATTATAAAAAGAGACTATTAGTTACAGAGAATTGGTCATTAGAAAATATCCAGGCTGAAAGCTGGGGAAGAAAAAGAGTGGAAACTGCAGATAATAAGAGACATATAAGACATGATAGAAATATCTAACATAGATGTAATTACAGTCCCAGAAGAGTAGGAGAAGGAGAACAGGGCAAACACAATATAAAAAGGAGGTAACTGGCTCAGGATTTTCCAAAACTGGTAGAAGACATCCAAGCAAAAGATCTAAGAAGTATTATGAACCAAAACAAGAATAAATGTAACTAATACTACACCTAGCACATATAATTGAAATTGTTGAAAACCAAGGGCAAAGAGAGGATATTGGTGGCAGACAGAGGGGAAAAGATGCATTATCTTTAAAGAAGCAATAATAAAACTGTTGGCTGACTTGCGAACAGAAACAATGGAAGCTGAAAAATAATATGATGATTATCTTTAAAGTGCTCTGGAAAAAAATTGCTAACTTAAAACTTACACTTACTAAAACTATCCTTTAATAATGCTAGCAATAGAAAAACATTTACAGACAGACAAAACTGAAAAAATTGTATCTTTATCAAATCTGCATTCACTGAAATACAAGAGGAGGTCTTCAAGAAGAAAAAATAATCCCAAATTAAAACAGAGAATTGCAGGAAAGAATGAAGAGTAACAGAAAGTGAAAATATGTGGACAAGCATATATTAATAACACCTGAACAGAACAACACTACTATCATTTGGAGGTCTGAGTCTCATAGAATTAAAATACATAACATTGGGAAAAGGGGTAGGACAGATGGATTTGAAGTGTTCTAAGTTTCTAACATTGTCCGGGAACTGGTAAAATTAATAAGTTCAATCAGACTAACAAAAATAAAGGTATGTGTAGTAATCCATAGGGTAACCATTAAAATAATAGTGAAAAATTCTGTTATTCATTGGCTAATCGATGGGGAAAATGAAACAATAAAGATATGGATTAATCCAGCATAAGAGAAGCAAGGAGAGAGTATAGCAGAATATAAAACAAGTGGAACAAATAGAAAACAAATAATAAGATGCTAAATATTTACCCAAGTATATCTGTAATGATATTAAAACTAATACAACTATTTTTCAAACTGAGTTAAAATGAAGTTGCTTACAAGAGCCATATCTTAAAAATGATGACACTGTGTAATGGAAAGTAAAAAAATGGAAAGATATATACCATACAACCAAAGTGTAACTATACCAGTATTTTATAAGGTAGATTTTAGGATAAGAAGCATTACTACAGATTAAAAGAGGCATTTAATATTGATAAAAATTTAATATATCAGGAAGATAGATTTCTAAATTTATATGCACCTAATCACATAGTGTCAAAATCTATAAAGCAAGAAATGACAGAACCAAAAGGAGAGACAAATCCAGTTATAGAAGAGACTTTAACATACCTCTCTCATCAATAAATAAAATAAGCAAATAAAATATCCATAATGGTATCAACAATTTAAAATTTGAATAGATGGTAGTTCTGGTTTCTGCATAACCAGTATAAAAAGTCTTCATAGTATTTTGGCCTGAATAGCATGACTAAAATGTAAATCTGGGAATGAGTTTATGGAAGAAATCTTGCCATAAGTTTTGGGGTTTCCCATTTAAACTAACCAGTCCATTGAAATATTCCATATTTCATCAAGTTGTCCTTGATATAACCTTTTAGATAAGCCTACATTTTAAGAAGTAGCAGTGAAAAGTCTTGTCTCTTTTATTTTATTAAGTACCTCAAGGGAAAACAGGATAAGTTTCAGAAATGATAACTACTCTCAGATATTTTTTTATCTCTATATAATATAATTACACTGTGTGGCAATAAACATACCCCTTATCTCACCTATCATTTATGTTTGCCATTTGATGATTCATATAATATGCTAACTTTTTAGCACTCTGAAAGTAATACATTGAAATGCTTCTGTGTTTGAATTGTGTTTCCTTTTGGGTTGTCACTGTTTTTAGCATAATTTTAATTATTACTATGCATCCTACATTACAGATGAAGTATAAGAAAAGCATACATTGGGGCTTAATAACAGGGAATAAATTCTTCATTCAAAAATATATTTAAATCACAGGCAGTTACAGTGAGTGATGTGTGTTATAGATCCAACTCTGAAATGACTCCTACCCCTGGTTTTATGATACCTTAGCACACCTCCAATTAGCTCAAGGGGTATGAAGAGCTATTAAAAATTCTCAAAGGTAATTTCTGTTAAACTTATTTTAATTAAATAAATATCATTCAGCATGTTTATGGTAGCTGACACAGAGGGGACAGTATGAATTTCAGAAAACAGGGACAGGGTTTAACACAGTGGTGAAAGGTACATTATTACAAAACCAAGGAAAAAGTGGACTGATTCCCCCTTATCCTTCTAGAACCCTCTCCTCCACTCCAGTGTAAAGAAATACTTAGTAAGGTATCCTTCAATATGACTAAACCCCATGAAGGCTAAGAGGGTATACATTTTCTGAATAAGGCTATGATTGAGGGATACATTTATTTGATAATAATAAAATCAAGTTTGTTATTCAAAGAAAATTAGAGATATCAAAATATGAAGTATTCCTATTACTAAATAAAATAAGAGAATATCACTTTACAAAATTATTAATAGTTTTGCAGAAAATAAATTTGGTCTCCAAAATCAAAAATAATTTATTATTTATTTAGCTAACTTTAAATCACAAGAATACATTCTCTCTCTGATGTGACTGAAATTTATCCAGGTATTTGATTGATTCTTTATCTAAATGTGGCTTAAAGGTATTTAAATATGCTTTTATATTTTTGAAACCTCAAATAGTCATTATTCCTTAAATATTTATGAGTAAAGGATGTCTTCTGTAGTTTTCATAATTAACATTTATTTATGTTTAGTTAGCAGGTTAGTCCTCTACTTGAACTACACACTATTGAGATGACAAAGATTTAAACTCCAGCAAAAATAGAAATTAAGTTAAATGTGATTAATTCAAAACTTCTGATACTTTACTGAATAAAATACAAAAAATTCTAAATATGTTTCTTGCTTTATATATGTTTTCTTTTTTCTTAAAGCCCTAATGTTACGAGTGGCTGGGCAGGGGAAAGCAATGGGGACAACTATAATAGAACAACAATAACCAGAGGGGAGAGGGGAGGGAGTTTCAGGGGAAAAGGGGAAGGGTTTGCAGGAACGAGTATAAAGGATACATGGACAAAAACTAGGGGGGTAGGAAATGGGAGGGAGGTGGGGAGGGCTAGGGGGTTTGGCTGGGATGGGAGTAAAAGACAGAAAACTGTACTTGAACAACAATTAAATAAAAAAAAAGAACAACAATAACAAAATTAAAATTGCAAAATATTAAAAATAAAAGTAGTACTTTAAGGTCATTAGAGATTATCTAGTCTAGGGGTTGAAAATTTTTTTCTGTAAAGGACCAGATAGTAAATATTTTTGTCTTTACAGGCCCCATCATCTCTGTCGCAGCTACTTAACTCCATCTTTGTAGCAGGAAACAGCCATAGTCATTATGTAAATAAACCATCAGAGCCACATTCCAATCACACTTTATTTGGGAGAATAGGTAGTGGCTGTATTTGGTCTGTGGGTCATATTTTGCCAACCCCTGAAAGTCAACAATGTCTGGTCAGTTATTTGTTGGTCACTTACCATATGCCATGTGCTAGGCGGTGGAGATAGAGAAATGTATCTAACCGGGTTCCTACCCCAGAGAGCTCTCAGACTACTTAGAGAAAATACACAAGCAAGTAAATAAGTATAACATATTGTTTTGGTAGCATGACATGTAGAGAGTGTAGAAGAAGGAGCAGAATTCTTAATTTAGGAGCATAGTGAAAATTTCTTCAGGTATACAAGAGGAGGCATAACACTTTGGGAAAAGGAAATTGTGAAAAAGTTACAGAATCATGAATACTAAGTTTTAATACTAAATAATGATCTAGTATGGCTGAGGCATAGTATGGAAATGGCACTTAGTAAGCAATGAGGGTGGAAAGATGGGTGGTCTTCATGCTCCTTGAGTGAGGCCTGCTCAGGACACTAGATTTCTGGCAGAGGTAGTGGGGACAACCAAAGGGCTTTAACAGAGGAAGCTAGGTAATCTTATTTGCACTGTTGAAAGACACTCCTGGCAGTGTCGTGAATGACACAGCTGGGAAAAAAAAGGCAAGACTCAAGAAAAGGAAACCAAGTCATGGTGAATAGTGAGGGTTTGAACCTCACAGTGAGGGTTTGAACCAAGATGAGAGCATTGTGTACACAGCATTTTATTCGGTGTATTTTCCTGCCAGGTCTTATATCTGCCAGAGAAGGAAGCATTAATATACAGAATGATTGAAATATTTTAATAATTTAAAGGACATTCCTTATTATCAGATATTGTACAATAAAATGTTAATGAAAATGTGTCTAGGATGGGAAACGGTTAGTATATTATGGTATTTCTACCATGTGGTTAGGAATCATAAAATGTGGTTTCTATTCTCAGCTTTGCTACTTAAAGTCAGATGTTTTAAAGTCACACCCTTTAACATTTCTGAGCCTCTGTTTCTTTTTGGGATAAAGTTAACTGTACTATCTTCTTTTCAAGTTTTTTGGAGAATACTTTTCCTTCTAGGATTATAGGGAAATTACGTAAATGATTGTGAAATTGTTTTCAAACTATAGTTCATTGTTCAGTGGTAAGTTATGATCATAATACAAAGAAAGCATCAGAGAGAACATGTGACTCTGGATTCCCTCATCTACAACAGATAGGTCAGAGATCAGAGACTGTTAATTTATTGGCAGAAATCCACATCTACCACAATTTTAGCCAACTCAGGAAACTAGACTCATGGAAAAGGAAGCCCAGAGGAACCCATAAGATTAATGATCCTTGTGAAATGGCCCACTCTAAGCTTTCAGGCTCCTAGCATTTCACTGACGGGGGAGTGCCTGCCAGCATGTGCACTCCCACACAGCACACAGATGCACAGTGCGTTTAAAATCTCGTCCTTCATGCTGAATCTTACTATTAAATGCTACTTGCAATCCCTGTGGATATATCTACAACATAAATGTCTGATATGTGGCCAAAGTGTCAACATCTTCTTTTCCTTTTCTTTTTGGCTCTGCAGTCCCTATTTGACCCAGTTCCCCTGGTACACAAAGATACATGCACATAACTATAACGTATACAACATGCTACACACACAAAATACACATCAACTCATACAGAACACTTTATACACACAACACACAAATGCACGTAACACAAACACACCCAACACACATACTTAGTGATCATACCACACATACAAAATACATGGTTACTACATAGACAAACATAGCACAAAGGACACACTTGAATCATTTAATATATACCACACAGAAAACACATGTAACACACACACAAAACCACAGACATAGAAAGTGCACAACACATCAGTGGTAGGTTTTCCAAATACCAGTTGTTCATTTAATGCTTTCATAACATTTGCTTTATTTATATATCACCTGAACATTTTTTTACTTAATATTTTTATATCACCTGTACAGGTTGCACTTCAGAACAATTTTTGTGTTATTTTCCTGCTCTCCCTTCTACTTCTTCATGCTTGACAAACTGTTGTCTTCTTGTTATTTATATAGGTTAGCAGAAGTATGTGACAGAAGTGCTGGTGTGGATATGGTACATTTTACCTGTCATGTATGAAAATTTTGATTATTCTAACATCAGTGGGCATATCTACCCATACACAGTCTATAATTTATAAAGAAAAAATTTAAGATAAGGATTACTTTTAAACTAGAAGGCACGTCAGAGGTTAGCCAGTCCTCTAACGAAGGCTCATGTTATTCTGCCCTAAGCAGCTAGTGCTAAGAAAACCCAAGTTTATCAATAGCATTGATGCCAGTTTTGGAAATCATCTATGATGACAAATCAGCAAATTGAACACAAATCGTCAGGTTGACATGGGTGCTCTGAAAATAATGTCTCAATCTGCTCAAGGACAGATTCTATGAATGAATATTTAACTTATTAAAATACAATTTGTGATAATCAGAAAAATTATAAAAATATGCAAAAGCAAATTAAAAAATTAAAAGTGTAATTACTTTTACTATTAGAAATGTCATTGTCCTAGAACTAAGCTTATTGAATCAAAAGAACATACACATTTTTAATGCTTTGGAAACATGTAGCATAATTGTTTTCCAGAATATATGTGCCAATGTATGCTCACAGTGTGAAGCATACATATTTTCATTAAAGGCCATATTTTCGTTAAAGGCCATATTTTCATTAAAGGCCATATTTTCATTAAAATTGAATATTGCTATTAAAATAATCTTTACCACATAGTGCCTCTTAAAAGTGAATTCTATTTTCATAAAGGTTCAGTTTGGAGGAGAAATTTTTCCTGTGGCATCTGATATTCAAAATCATGTTGATTAAAATGAAAAAAAGAAGTCTCTCTTAATAGCTAACTTCATGTCCTGAGTAATTAACATATTCCACTCTTGGAGTTAAGTTCTGACAGGATATTTGAAAGACAAAGGTATTCTCATAGATATAAAACATTTATTTAAAAAAATTAGTGCTTGATTTGCAGACTGTCTTTGAGACATTTCTGATGCAAAATGACTTCTCATAAAGGTAGGGCTGCTACAAATTCATTTGAGCAAGTCAAAAGGAGTATCTCTCATCCATCTGTTTATAGTACTTTCTAAGAGACAGGACTTTCTTTGAGTTTGATATAAAGTAAGTGCAAAAATACACATATACACAGACACCAGTTCTCAGATGAAATATTGTGCTAATTAGTTAGTAAGCCTTAATGACATATCAATGGAAATTAATTATGGATGTTGCTTTTTACATGTATTTCATTCCAAAGACTGTACTATCTAAGAAAGTAGAGATCAGAAGTTTGAGATAACTATAATTTTATATTTCCCAATTATTTTCCCCATGGGTTGAATTTATTTAAAAAATATATCTTATTTCAGTTGCAATCCAAATAATGCCCTCTTCAGGATATGTGGACAACATTTAAGTCTATATAAATCACTAAAGGAAAACTAATTCTAGGCAAATGACACCAGGATGAGCAATGCTTACATGAAATAGTTTTCTCAGAAAAATGTCCAAATTATAATACATTCTAGATATTTTTTTCTTAAAGTTCAGCATTAAACATAGAATCTTTTTATTTCCTTGAGGAATAAATATTCTTTGCTAATGCTAGTTTGTTTTACTGACACTTTACTACTGTCAGGCAGCGTGACCTTGGGCGACTTGCTTAACTTCTCAGGAGTGTTTCAACGGTGAAAGAAAGAGAGGGTGGTAACTTTAGGGGTTTTAAATTTTTTATTTTGATAACATTCAAACTTACAGAAAAGTTGTTGTAATACAAAGAAATCTCAGATACCAATACTCATTACACCAAATCTACAAGTGTTAACATTTTACTATATTTGTTTTCCTTGTATCTATTTATGTAGTTTTCTAATTTCTTTGATAGTAAGTTATAGACATGATGCCTCTAACTCCTGAATATTTCAGTTTATATTTCTTAAAAATGAAGAGTTCTTTCATATACCACCAGAAATATCAAATCCAAAATTATTATGTATTGTATGGTTGCTTTAAGGATGTTTAAAATTTTAAATTAAATGATTAAAAGTGGATTATGCTTTATATTGTACTGCCAACAGGCAGGATTTTAAATTTTCTGAACTTCTCAATAAGACTTTAAAATTATTCCTCTTTTATTTTTTGTGGATTGCTCTCATAATGATAGCTCCTATATACATCTGGGTTCTTAGACACAAGCCATTTGAACTGTCTTGTGCTATCTTAAGTAAAGTATCAAAATTAAAAGAGGAGTGTTGGGAGTATGTTAGAACTCAGAGAATTAGTAAAAGACAAGAGAAACAAAAAGTAAAAAATATGCAGGAAAACAAGAACCATAGCTACGTTCTCAACCACTGGTGCATCTGGTGAAATGCTGTCATTGGAACCACAGCTCTCATTGATGCTGCCATCACCACACACCCTTTCTATGTCTTTGTATCATACACCCAAGATTCTAGATCTCAGTCTCATTGCCCATGTTTAGGCTGTGTGTTCATCTTCTGGCTTTACCTGTCAGGAGAAAGAGGCTATAGCGGAAGGTTGGTCTGGCCAATATCTAACCCCCATGAACTAGCAGAGGGCCAACTTCCTATACAGCAACAAGGGGAATTTGAGGAATGGTGTGCCTGTATATTTATTAACAAGAAAATATATACAGATTATTTTAAATTGGATGTATGAATATCATCTCTGTGAATTTACAAGACTGACAGTAAAACTAAAAAAAATCACAGCTAAAATTAACCCATTTATGATTTGCAAAATCATAAATGCAAATGCTCATGGCAATTAAATGCTTGTATCAGAAGACAGGTCCATTTGCTTATTAAGGAAATTTCTTCAGAAAAGAGGTCTGCTCTTACAGATAGTTTTAGTGTACATAAGTAGCAGTGTCTCTGTCATGCCTACCCCTCTAGCACCAAGAAAAGTAAAATAGACTCACACAAGATTTATGACAGTTGAGTTTAAATGTAGAAATGAAGCATCTGACCCAGTCAGCAATGATGTCCATTAGTTGTTTTATGTAATATTTCAGGAGAGTAATATCTGAAACATTAAATAAATAAATTGAAAAGATTTCATGAAACTATGAATTCTAAAGAACCCCACCAACCTCTTGTGACCTCTTTGAACCAAAAGACCACATATAAAAAAAATTAATGGAACAAAGAAAGGAACTTGACAAAGAAATTGAAAAGGAAGGGAAATTACTACATGTAACCACAACTGGGGACAGATTGTATCACAGGGTTATTAGAATTTGGAGGAAAACATTATTATTTTTTAAATTGAATTGGATTATTTATTACAGTTCTAAAAAGTATTGAACATGACGAAGATTCCTAGCAAATATTAGATTATACCAGGAAATAATGTATATGAGAGGAGCATCTCAGAGATAAATCTCTATATAAACATTACAAATATTAAATTTTTCTTCTTGTAGCTTCAATCTGATAAGAATTGCTCTTATATTTTATAAATAGCAAGCAATGTAATTCTGCTCCTTACCTTTGTAGATAGGAGCCTCGGTAATGCTTTCCAGAACTGACAACAGTGGCAGACGCATGACTCCGGCCAAGTCGGTGACCAGTGTGAGGGGATTCGAACAGGAGAACAGAAGAATTCTCCTGTGGGCAAGTGTGGCTTTTGTATTTAGTTGTGGGGTTTCAGCTGATTAACTCCTTGCACCCCTGTTTCCACCTTTCAAAATCCTATTCAGACAAAACATTACCTCCTCTAACATACCTCACTGAATGCCATAAATGAAAATTTCCTTTCCATACCCTTGGGTCCCTCATACTTTTTGTTATAAATGTATCACAGTGGTTTTTTATTTTTTTCTTGCATGATAGAGCATTATAGGTATCTGTCTTCTCTAATGGATTATAATTTCTTTGAAGGCAAATTCTACACACACACACACACACACACACACACACACACACACCCCACACACACACTGGAGTAGCAGACTTTATCTTCCTGTAAAGTCTAGGTATTCTTTAAATTATAATAGAAATAAATGTTTTGTTTTGTTTCCCTCCTTGCCCGTTCTACCAGTGAAAAAACTCAAATTGCCATGTAGGTCATAGCGACTATCTAATCCTGGTCCAAGCTTCTCCTGCATGTCCCACAAAGATCCAAGAAATCAAACAGGTTTACTTCCTGCCATCCTTACATGTTGGTGATATGAACTGTATTCTCACTGCTTGTGTCCTAAGTGCAGTTTCCTGAGAATATTGGAGAAAGAAAGGGAGAGAATATAAACTGGTGTCAGGGAGTCTCGAAAAACTAGAGGTCTTCTAAATGAGAAGGGGACAGGTTCATTACAACAAAAACACTTCAAGCCACACGGCTCCAAACACCTTGGGATGGACATATATCTGCATTGAAAATCCAGGTGGTCTCCAAAGCTTTTGCCTTAGATTTCTGTTTTTATGCCCTGAAGAAATGTAAAAGCTTTATAACACTCAGACTAAATACAACCACTCTTGCCACACTTGTACTCAAAATATATGCCAGAAAAAGAATGCAAAGAGTGTATCCTGCTTATTGCTAACAAGCACAAGCAGCATCATCCAATTAGCTAACACCTGGAAGAGAAAGCTATTTCCCGCTTTAATGCTGTTAGATATTTTTCTAAGTGTGAATAATTGGAAAATTTTAACACTGAAAGTGTCCTATGAATTTTTGGTAGTAATTATGGTGTGAAGGTCTGACCTTTTCAGCATTCTTACATGCTCTGCCTCCAGTTCCTTGAAGGTTAATGCTGTACATCACTGGTCTCATAAAACATTGCTGGAAGATTTGAGAGCAGAATCTGTGTGTGAGTATTTGCCATTCTCCTGGGTTTAAAGGCTCTGAGTGAGTTTCTTTTCTGATGCTGGCCTCCACCATATCTACTAGAAGGGAAAAAAGTGTATATTACTTGCATACTTTTTGAGAAACAGACCCCAGGAGATGCAGAGAGCAGCTTCCTGTTCAGAGCAGTCTTTCTCCCCCTCCCCATGGGCTCCTGTGAGGTACTGGGAAACAGGTCTAGGGGCCTGAGTTTTATTCCTGCCTCCCACCCAGTGGGCTTATGTGAGAAAACTGGTGGTCTGGAAACATTTGGAGAAAATCTTTGTGTCTACTCAGGCTGTTTTATGCCATTCCAATATTAAAGCAAGTCTCAGTTTGCATTTTGTGTTTGTAAATGTAATAATTCTGTAAACCCAAAGCTGGAAATATGCCTAGGATTTAGAGAACAAAGCTGGACATGTGCATCTAATTAAGCTAAAACACTGCTCACAAGTTATGTCTGGAATGTATTCTTTTTTAAGAATGAGTAGGGGGAAGTTTTGATCAATGTTTTGAATCCTCACTAAGGAAAATTTTTCATCAAATATTTAGAAAAGAACCTTATGTATAATTTTGCACAGAAAAATTGTTATAGAGCAACGGTATTTATGGGAGGGGTCTGGAAAAAGTCAACATAGGTTTGTTTCCCTGTGTGAAAGTTTAAAACTGTGTAAACGTGTTTTATTATAAAGAATTCTAAGGATTTGATCCCCCTTTTACTGACTTAACTATAAATTGGGTGGGGTGGAGTACAGCTACATTTCAAGAAGCATTTCACATTAATTTGGTGCTTAGCCTTACAGTTTACTGAGGAGTCAATTCAATTTCATGAATCAGGGAGGCAGATTAGTGAAATGAGTCCATGCTGACCTAACAGTCAAGACTTTTGAGGCTCACCTGTAACTAGTTTTTGTATTCCTGTTGTGGTCACATTATAGTCAGATGGTAAGGAGCCGTGTCTGCATGCAGTAAGGGCTTTTTTTTTTTTTTTTTTCTTTTAATGTGCCTTGCAAGAAAGAGTGCTTCAACCACCAAATGTATGCCCACTGAATTGCTCTGAGGTTTGTGCTTTATATACTGTGTGGAATTGTGAGGAGAGTAGTCTTTATTGATTTGAGCTAACAAAACCAATATTTTAATTCAAATAGAGCACTCACCTGGGAAAATGGCAAATTTGGACAATAGCCCTTACCCCAACCTTGGTTCCTTTCTTCTCTTTGTCTCACTATAAGTTAACAAATAATTGGCATGCACTTAAAGCTTGCTGCCTTTTTAACTGAAAGCAGTGTGTGATCCTATTTTGGTGATAGGTTGAAAATGGAGCAATATGTATATTGCTTAGGATAGAGTGTTTGGGAGAGAACTTGACATCTGTACTCTAAGATAATTAAATCTCTAAAAATTGTCATGTAAAATATTTTCTCAAATTGCCTTCAAAGACAGCAGATTTAACAAATGTTTAGTTGTAATTAACAACAAAACAAACACTGTGGTGTTTTTGTGTTGTTTTGTATTTTATTATGCTTGGGGAAGAAAAGACATAAAAATGACTGTAGAAAACATGATGGATCTGTCTGTACCAGGAGGAAAAAATTACATAACCTGAAACACATGGGCTTGTTAAACTCTTTCTCCTTAACTCACTCATCACTCAGGAAGCTGCCTCAGTCGCAATCTAAAATTGACCATTTCAGGAAAAGCAAACCTCAGCCTTCTCCAGAGGGTCCAATCTGAGTTGTGGTCACTGTTTTACTACCAGTAATTTTAAATCTTCTTGGAAACATTACCATTCTAATTTACTGTAAATTTTGATAGATCTGTGAAACCACACTGGAGATGTTGGTAAACAAGATAGATATGTAAAGTATGGATTGAGAGGAAAACAGAATACTAAATAAAACTAAAAAAACCTGTAGTATGAACCTGGAAATCATGTGACTTCAAGTTGGTTCATGAATTGCGATACAGCAGAATATCAGTCAACATATATTTTATTTTTTTAATATATTTTATTGTTGTTGTTCAGTTACAGTTGTCCCACCTTTTCCCTCAGTGCTCTCCTTGCCCCTGCCCCTCATTTATACAGTCAACCCCCATCCCATTGTCTGTGCCCATGAATCCTTATTCATGTTCCTTGACTTGCCCCTTCCCCTTCTTTTCCCTATTATGTTTACCTGTGGACCTCTCAGCAAGTTATACTAGAACCTAATGTCACAGGAAAGTCATAAATAGTGACGCTTCGAGAGAAACTAGGATTTCTTCATATTGCCCCCTCAGGAATGCAGGGGCCCAAGGGAGCCATTTGGAGAGAATGAGTGGATAAAGTGAAAGCATTTGTCAAAGTATTTCTCTTCCTAAATATGATTTTGTCTCATTATCTTCTCTAGGAAGTTGAAATAGTGCTGTTTTTTTAGGGCTGTGATTTTATAAAGCAAAAGATATTCCACACCAGGGCAATTCTTGGCATTTAAAAATCAAATGAGTCTACTCACAGCAACTTGAAAGAGCCAATTGAGTGTCCCTATGATGGATTTTATTAGAAAGTGTGGGGTTTTTTGAAAGATTTTATTTATTTATTTTTAGAGAGGGAAGAGAGGGAGAGAGAGAGAGAGAGAGAGAGAGAGAGAGAGAGAGAGAGAGGCAAACATCAATGTGCAGTTGCTGGGGGCCGTGGCCTGCAACCCAGGCATATGCCCTGACTGGGAATCGAACCTGTGATGCTTTGGTTCGCAGCCCGTGCTCAATCCACTGAGCTATGCCAGCCAGGAGAAAGTTTGGGTTTAAGAGCACTCAAAATTTCAACAGGTATTTGTTAACCATTTATGGAGGGGTCAGTCAATAAGTTTGGAAAATATGGAGGTGTTATGGTACAGTATGGCAGCCACTGGCACTGGTTTTGCCACATAGGAGAATAACACTACAAGATGTTTTACCAAAATGTAAAACAAAAACCAACAAACCAACCAACAAACAAAAGAGATGGAGTCTTCTTGACTCCAGAACGTTAGTCGGGGAGATTTTATATAATCCCATTTCAATACATAGTTACCAAGAGTTGTACAGACTTTCAATTAAAAGTGGTAAGTCGAACACATACATTTACTTCATTCCTTCCTACTCCTCTGTTAAACCAACAGCAAACCTACAAGGAGAAAGCAGAAAGAGAAAACAGCAACAAAATTTTAAAGGGAAAATGGTATACTATAGCAGATCTGAGAAAACTAAATCCTAAATTGTCAATGAAAACGGTGAAAGATTTGACTTAAATCCCCAAAATTCCTTGTATTCTCATGAATTTGTGATGCCAAGTAACTGGATCTGGAAGGTAAAGGTGTAGCTTTCAAAAAAGAAGGATTAATTGAAAGAATATTTAAGATAAATGAGTCTCAGTGTGAGCAGAGGGCTAGAAGTGAATTCTCTAGAGAAGCAAAACAGAGGGTCTCTGCCCTGGGACACACCAGGCACAGCTGGGAGGAAGGTTTCACACTGAACAGGAGGATTAAGTCAATGTTACTGACTTTGAGATTTGTCCAACATAATGACTCCGCCATGCCATTCAACAGTGAAATCCACAGTCAATAGGCCTCGCCCATGAACACAGAACTTCCAAGTATCTTCTTAGTGGCCTTGTCTTTAATAGGAGCAGAATGTGAAGGATCATCAAGCATTTAAAGAAAAGTAAAATATCTGGTATAAATGGCAGAAGTCAAAACAACTAAAGCAATAAAGAGGAAACAATATGCAAGGAGTATGACCAAGAAAGAAACCTATTATTAATATTATTATATACATAGTAGTAGATACTACAAATATGTAACTAAAATAAGAGGCTATATTTTAAGGAAAATTCAGAGGACATAAAATTATGTGGAAATTAAAAATAGAAATATAAAACTCAAAGATTAGAAAGACAAAGTAAAGAACTTTCTAGAAAATAGAGAAAAAGAAGATAAAAAGTAAAAGTGACAAAAAGAGTTAGCAGACCAGTCTATAAATTCTAATAGATGAAAAACAGAAATTCCAAAAGATAGAACAGAAACAATGAAATGTAGAAAATCTTTAATAAATGACTTCAGATAATTTCCTAAAACTGAAGATCATGAGTTTGCAGAAAAAATGAGCTCACAAAGTATTTTGAAAATGGATGAAAATAGTATCTTACTAAGGCATATCACTGAAAAATTTCAGAACATGGTGAATAAAGAGAAGAGTCAAGTGGAATCCTGAGAGCGGGGGGAAAACAAAACAAAACAAAAACAGATGGCACACAAGAAACAAGAATCAGACTGGCTCCAGAACTCTTAACCCAACGTTGAAGAGGGTAATAGAGCAAAACTTTCAAAATTCCAAAGAAAAGCAATTTCTTATTAGGGTCCTATACTAGAAAACTATCAATTAAGTACAGATGTAGAATAAATTTATTTTGTGACAGATATAATCTCAATAATTTACCTTACAAAAATTACTGAAGTTATGGAATTATGTGATCTACAGATAAGTGAGTAAACCCAAGACACTAAATACACGACATCCAGAAGACATGCAATCCCACATAAGAAATGGGCAAATACAACACCCTGAAAAGGCTGAAATAAAACCCCAGGACGAGAGACATACAGCAAGTCTAGAGAGAACCCACTGCAGACTGGAGCTGATCAGAAAGAAGGCTCCATAAAAGATCTATTCAAGCAGATGATATTGATCAAATACCTAATGAGTTTGAAAATACTGAGATCTTTTTTTAACCAGAGGAGGGGTTGGGTACAGTACTAATGACTGTTTAGAAACATAGACGATGAAAAAAAAGATGCTTAATATATTCAGGAAGATAAACAGATAACAATAACATGTAGGTGTGAAAATGTAAAAATAACTGTATTGTACTGTATGCTCAACTGTGCATAGAATTGAAATATTCATAATAATGTAGCAATGGGTGCTGGTCTAGCCAAAATTAGGACTTGGCTTTATTGGGATGAAGGGATCGAGGAAGTGTGCACCTGTGTAAAGGGTATGGGGAGAAATCAAGCTGCCTCAAAAGTAATGTCAGTGCATCAAGACAAAAGTAAAAAATCTGTAGTAGGATTTTCTCATTAAAGTTATGAAGATAAATACTAAAAGAAGAAGCTAAAAGATTTAAAGTTTCTGGAGAGTCAGGAATTTGAGGAAGGTGGTTGGCTGGAGAACTCACTGTTTTTTCTAGCATAGAACTAGCTGCTTACTTTTAGACCACGTGTGGACACAATACAAACATATGAATTAAAAAAACTTACCAATTATTTTGCTAATGCCAAATTCATGACAATACCATTCCAGTTTAAAAAAAACAAATTTCAATGCTTTGCCTTAAATTATAAGTTTCAGTAGTTTTAATGATACATTTTTGAAGTCAATACTAATGATACTTGATTAACAATAAAACTATGCTCCTTTAGTATGGAAACATTTTATGTAATTATACCTGGGATTGTGAATAGATAATTATGTAATCATCTAGGCTTGTTATTACTGAAACCTAGAAATAATAGCATTATTATATGAAAATGAATACCATAAATCGTCACTCAATCTGAAGCCACAAATACAAATCCATTTATTCACATTTCAGATATAAGTTTAATTGGATATATCATATCTTGCAGATTTAGAGTGTAAGAGTTCTAATTTCTTTATAAGGATGCTACATATACACTGAATAAACAGTGAGTGTCTATGATAAACAACTAAAAGTTGTTGGACATTGTGATAAAAGCTTTAATAAAACTTTGTATTATTTAACATAGATACAACTTGTGATTTTTATTCTTATGTTATAAATGAGAAACTATAGCTTTAAGTAGCCCAAGACATCTAACTTTATTCTACTAATCAGTGGCTATGCCACGACACAGCCATTCTTCCAGAAACAGAAGGACATACGGGCACTAGAAGTCAAGCTTGTGCATCATCACCTTCTTTGTGAGTCTTTCCCCATAAGTGTCAGTTAACTGTCACAGTGTTATTTTGAACACAGTAAATGGTTGCAGCCGTGCCTACCTAAATAAAGGCTTCCAGCAAATTCATGTCATCCTTATGTAATACAGCATAATTCATTTGTATGCTCTTTCCTCTAAAAAACTCTAAGGTCTTCTAATGAAACTTCTATTTTTTTTTAAATGTAAGTATAGGTGGTATGCAATCTTATACTGGTTATATTTGTTTTAGGTGTACAATATAGCAATTTGACATTTTTATTTCTTACAATGTGATCACCCCACTAATTCTAGTTATCATCTGTCATCATGTAAACGTCTCATAAAGGTGTTGACTATATTCCCCTTCCCCTTTTCATCTATCCCTTCACCTTACCCCACTTCTGGTAACCATTTCTTCCATCTCTGTTTCTGTGAGTCTGCTTTTGTTTTATTTGTTTGTTCTGTTTTGTTTTTAGATTCCACATTTAAGTGAAACCACATGGTATTTATCTAATTCTACCTGATTTACTTTACTTAGCATTATAGCCTCCTAGATCCATTTCTAATGTTGGAAGTGGCAAGGTTTCATTTTTTATTGCTGGCTAATATTCCATTATATACCATATATCTTTTCTATTGGTATATAATATTCCATTATATACTGCATATCTTTTTCATGCACTCATTTACTGATAGACACCTAGATGTTTCTACATCTTAGTTATTGTAAATAATGTTGCAGTGGACATCAGGGTACATGCATCTTTTAAAATCAGTGTTCTTGTTTTCCTTGGATAAATACCCAGAAGTGGGAATGCTGAGTCGTATGATATATCTATTTTTTAGTTTTTGAGGAATCTCCATATGTTTTTCACATTGGCTGCAGTTTTCATTCCCACCACCAGGGCACAAGGGTTCCCTTTTCTCCACATTCTCCCCAGCACGTATTCTTTGTTGATTTTTTGACAATAACCATTCTGACTGGCATGCCATCATATTTCATTGTGTTTTGATTTGCATTTTCCTGATGATTTGTGAGTGATGTTGAGTATCTTTTCATATGTCTGTTGGCCATCTGTATGACAATTTCTTTGGAAAAATTTATTTTCATGTCCTCTGCCCATTTCTCAATTGATTTTAAAATTTTTTTGTAATTGAATTGTATGAGTTTCTTATATATTTTGTTTATCAACCCCTTATGGATATATCATTTGTGAATATATTCTCCCATTCACTAGGCTGCCTTTTTGTTTTGTTGAAGGTTTCCTTTGCTGCACAGAGCTTTTTAGTTTGATGTATTCCCAGTTGTTTATTTTTTGCTTTCTTTCCCTTGCTCGAGGGGACATGTCCAAAAAGATATTACTAAGGCTGATGTCATATAGTTTACTTTCTACACTTTCTTCTAGCAGTTTTATAGTTTTTTTTTGTAACAATATATTTTCATGACCTAGATAGATACCAGTCTCATCTAAATCTGGTATGTGGGTTTTGTTATGTTGTTTAACCCTGGGAATGAAAGCTTTAAGGGCTAAGTCTGAGGAATTGATAGGAGTTTATAAATATAAAAAACATGGGATTTAACCAAGTGTAATGATTTTTCTTTGTCCAGACAATGAACTAGATTGTTCCTATATTTTAACTCATTCACCCAACACATTTACTGCATGCTTACAACATGAGGAATACTATTCAAAGTAAAAATGATGGTCTAATTGGTAAGTTTTATTACTTAGAGAAGAGTGAAATAACTATTTATTGAATACCCTCTCTTTGTTAGACATATGCTATATATTATCTAATTTAATCTGTATGAATAGCTAGCTGTAAGGTAGATAAAATTATCTTTGTTTTAAAAATAAGAAAACATTTATTCCAAGATGTTAACTTGCTTAAAGTCACAGAGGTAGTAAAAGGTGAAATAGGGATTTATCTCTGATTGTGTTTGATATGTATTATTCTTTCTTTTTAAAAAAGATTTTATTTAGTTATTTTTAGAGAGGGAAGGGAGGGAGAAAGAGAGATAGAGAGAGAGAAACATCAATGTGCAGTTGCTGGGGGCCATGCCAAAAACCCAGGCATGTGCCCTGACTGGGAATCGAAACTGCGATGCCTGGTTTGTAGCCCACACTCAATCCACTGAGCTATGCCAGCCAGGGCTTATATGTATTATTCTTATTGAATGTTCACACAATGCTAGGTTTTGTGAGTATTAAAAAGCTAAATATATAACAATGTGAATATAGTTAACAGTACTCAACTGCCTATTTAAAAATGGTTACAATGGTAAAAACCTTATCAAATTATGCATTTATATATGTTCAGTATATTATCTATTAATTATACTTCAAAAGCTTTTTTAACAAGTTAAATATAATAAATCATTGTTTTATTTTAAAAGTCCCTATATTTAGCTAGTTCATATGTCTTATATGTGGATACTTTAGGAACTACTTAGAAAACAACTAAATTATTTCGGAAACAAACAAAACACAAAAGCCTCAGAGGTACAGCATAGTGATAATCTTGTACACTAATTATGTACCCTTATTTTGCAAATGAATAGCTTAACACATATTTTGGCTATTACTTACCAAAATATCTTAAAAAGATGATAATGATCCATAAAGATGATATAGAAATTCTTGAAAAGAAGTAGGCCACTGGGGATTGAAAAATGAAAATAAAGATGAGGAAGGAGGTTTTTTAACTGAAGATAGACTAAACTACTCTCTGGGGGAATGACATCACTTGGATAAGATTACCCAAGTGATTAAAGGGTTGGAAAATATCCCATTGAGAAAAGTCTAAATGATCTGAGATAGTTTAATGTAAAGAATGGAAACTATGAAATTATATATCAGTGAATAGTTTTTGAGTTTATAAAAGGGTATTATTTGCAGGAATTTTCTTCTGTAATGAGGTCTGCACATAAAAAATTAGCTGATGATATAGCAAAGGATGTATTTGCTAAATATGATGCAGGTTATTAAAAACTGAATTAATTTACCAAGCAATGCTGCAGGCTGTCTTTAAAGGAGACTGTTACTTTTTCAGCCATCTGGAGTGGTTTGCATGTGATACTACAGAACACCATGCAATGGGAAATAAATCAGGGTTCCCCTTAAATACTCTTCCAGGTTTCTAATTTGAGGCTTGATTTTAACTTTTACTTTGCTTCCTTTTTCAGAACTTTCCAGCTGATGGCTCAAGCACTATCATGTGAGGCACCAGGGTAGGTGAGATAGCCAGCGGTCCTCTGGGCCCTCGTTGCTCACAGTGTGGTCCGTGGGCAGCAGTCAGAGTTACCTGGGAGCTTATTAGATATGCAAGATGGTAGGCCCACAGCAAACCCCTTCAGCCAGAATCTGTCCTTTAAAGAGATCCCTAAATGATGCATATGTACACACAGGTTTGAGGAACACGGGTCCAGTCTATTCTCTCTATCCCTAGAGTAAATGGTTTTTTCCTTTTTCCTGAGCAGATTTTGTCCAAAAGAAAAAATGGAAGAAAAAAAATTCTCCCTTGACCCAAACGATTATCTTTTATTTGGGAAATTATTCTCCAAAGAATCAAAAAAGGCTTGGCCCTGGATGGGTAAAGAAGTGTCATCCCAACACACCAAGATTGCGGGTTTGGTCTCCAATCAGGGCACATACAAGAAGCAACCAGTGAATGAATAAATAAACGAAATGACAAATTGATGTTTCTCTCTCTAAAATCAATAAATAAAGTTTAAAAAACAGATTTACATGATGAAAAGGGATAATTTAACATTGAGAAGTAATTGAAGTTGGTATAATGTTTTCTACTACACAGAAAACTAAAAGCAAAGTTTCTCTCTCTCTCTCTCTCTCTCTCTCTCTCTCTCTCTCTCTCTCTCTCTCTCTCTCTCTCTCATTTCATATGTATGTATCTCCCTGTGCACACAGATGTGTGTTTGTAAGACTAAAAACCTTAGGAAATTTTGCTGGATTAACTTTAGCATCTTGACTTTATTTGAATCAAGATGGAAGGTAAGCTCTTTGGTTTTTATAGACCAATAGAAATGAAATCTAAGAGTAAAGCATTGTAAAATATGGTGCAAATCAACCAGAAATATTTCAAAGGGCACTACTATTAAGACAACATGGAAATGGAAGAAACAACTGCACAACATTACAGGCAAAATGAAAGTCAACTATGTTAAGAGAGTAGGGAGTTTCACAATGATTATTTGGGTTTTAACTCTTATGAGAAAAACACAAGGTGCCTCTGGATTTTCATTTTTCTAGTCAGCTTTCCCAAACCTATTATAAACCATTATTTTAATCATTTGTATATCCCACCTCTTCTCTATATAAGCTGTAAAATAAAATCACTTTAGGTAACATTATTCTATACTCTGCCTTACTTGCCTCAGTACACTTGTAAGATAGGAAGGATTTGGGCTGAAGTAAAATGAAATATTTGGTTGTAAGCATCATTCTAAAGACAGTATGTAATGCAGTTTAAAATATGAAACATTCTCCATAAACTAATTTAGAAAATGATTACAACTCAAACTCGCTTGGGCCAATTTATTTTCTCTGAATGAAGCATGGACTCTACAACTGGAAGCCCAGTACAATTCTATTTTTTTAATTTTTAATTTTTAAAAATTTATTGGGATGACATTGGTTAATAAATTATATAGGTTTCTGGTGTACAATTCTATAATTAATTGCCTGCATATTATACTGTATGTTCACCATCCTAAGTCAAGTCTCCTTCCATCACCATTTATTCCCCTTTACCCTCTTCTACTTCCCACCATCCCTCTTTCCCTCTGGAAATCACCACACTGTTGATGAATTGTCTATGAATTTTGGTTTTTATTTTTTCTTAATCCCTTAATGTTTTTCACCCAACCCCCCAAACCCCCCTCCCCTCTGACAGCTGTCAGTTTCTTCTCTGTACCCATAAATCTATTTCTATTTTGTTTGTTAGTTTATTTTGTTCGTTAGATTCCACATATGAGTGAAATCATATGGTACTTGTTTTTCTCTGACTGACTTATTTCACTTAGCATAATACTCTCCAAGTCTATCCATGCTGTTGCAAAAGGTAAGATTTTTTTTTTATGGCCGAGTAGTACTCTATGGTGTAAATAAATATATGACAGCTTTTTAAAGCCTGTTGCAATTTTAAAGTGCTTAACATTTTTGTTTAAGTAGCTGAGGCTTTATTATAAGTATTTCTGTTTCTACAAGCAACCTTTCTTTCTTTCAGTTTGTAAACTAACAGATAAGAAATATCTCCCACCTGATGCTGTGCATTTATCTTGAGCTTCTACAGTAATTAGTGAGGTTTCTGGATGAATTATGCCATTTAACATATGTTATGAACTATAACCACATTTATTGCCTCATAACAATATCATTACAAAGGAAAGCTGTGCAGATTGAGAAGCATTTCTTTGTAAACCCTAATAAGTGAGCAATATGTATGTAAATATTTACTTTTACATAATTCTCTCACTGTTTAATAGTGACTCTGCATTCAGCCATTTTAATTAGGTTGAATCTTCAGCTCTTTAACATTTAGATATTTATGTTTGATGCTCTGTTGATGAAATTTTCTTGCTTTTAATCTACATTACACGTTCAAGAAGTCTGCCTGTGCAATATCAAAGCTTTAAACACAAATTAGGTAGAAGGAAGGCTAGCAATGCAATTAGAATCCATTCTGGGCACACTGTGGCCTCTGTCAATTACAGTGAGCTGCCAAAATATTTTTTAAAAATTATTACATTAGTCACAACTGGGAAATGTACTAAGCTTAACATTAGTGTATTTGTGAATAGCTTGAGCCACATTCTCTGCTGTCTTTGTGTCTTTAGGTAGAAAAGAGACAACTGAAGGGTATGCAATGGAGCTTTAGTCGCTGGGTAGGGAGGAAACAGAAACAGATTATGAGATGAAAGAAACCCTTATCTTTGAGCATTGGGAACTCCAGTGAAGGAAAAGATGCTGAGTTGAATCTGTAATTTCTCACTTAAGTGCCCAAAGTGCCCTGTGTTTGGGGTTAGGGTGGGTACAGATATGGGTAGAGAATGTCTGCTCTAGTCCTCAGGTGCTGTACTCCTTGAGTGTGGATATAAGTGTGGTTTGAGGCTTCCAGAATTCTCTCCTATTGGTGATGGCAGTGGTTACAGTAGCAGTGGTATGGTGGAGAGGTTTAGGAGGACAGGATAGAGCAATGAAGAATGGAGAAATCAGGTTTTGAGCAGAACATGTATTTTTATCATTGGTGAGAGCAGAAGCTGAGCCCTTGACCATCTATGAAGATAACAACAGCAATATGAACTAATATATATATATATATATTGGTTCATATTGCTGTGTGTATATATATATATATATATATATATATATATATATATATATATCACTTACTGTGCATGTGTTGGGTACTCTTTTAAGCACTTTACATAGATTTGCTCTCTTAATCCCCATGAACAACCTCAATGGGATGTTTTATCTTCATTGATATCATCACCATCATCATCATCATCATCATCACCCCATTTTTCAGATAAGGAAACAGGTATAAAAAACTTGCCCCAGGTCACAGAACTAATAAGCTGCAGGGCCAGAATTCAAGCCCAGAGTGTTGTTCTAGGGTCTGTGTTTTCTACTGTTTCTGCTAAACATTGCCTCTCTTGATGTCCATGTCAATAGCTCATATTACATAGTAAGCAATTGCCATGTGCTATGCCCTACGTTAAAACTTCCTCATATATTATCTCATTAATTTTTCATAACAACACTACGAAGTGGGGATGGTTTTATTCAATTTACAGGTGTGAAGACCATAACAAATAATCAGAGGAACCAATTTTTAGACTGTAGCCTGAGGTTACAGCTTGGCTTTGATTGTAACAAGACTTGATCCCCAAACATTTCTTTGGAGAATGACCTCCAATGGGTGGGTAGCTTAGTGCAGCCACAGGAATAGGGAAGAAAAAACTGGAGAAGAATTGCCCTGGTGCACATTGGATATAATACTGGTATCACAGGCTAAGATGGCCACAGGGAAGAGCCTAGAAATATAGATGCTTTGCTTACAGTGTACAAGTGAGCTGCGTGTATCCCAGGGGAGGATAATGAATCTCTCAAGCACTTTTCTATGATATGAGGAACTTGAAAGAGAACGAGGTTATGCTGATTATAGTGATAAAGCTTGGATCCAGCAGTTTAGATATGGTTTTAATTGTTTTAGTAGTTGTTAACCACATGCACTTCAAATGCTGGGAAAAGTCTTAGAATTATATTGTTGGGTCATTTGCAATATGACTAACCTTACCTCAGCCAAACTTCTCATGCAGAGAAAAGCAGGGATAGTCTTTAGTGATGAGCCCAAAGAAAGAAGGGGAAGAAACCAAGAAACTAGAGAAGACAAAGCACTATAAAGAGAGTAGAGAACATCCAGCTGACCGTCTCCCAGACCTCTGAAGCAAGAGTGAAACGCTAAAGTTATGGACAGAACCAATTCTGTGGCCATAACTGCCTCAGTTCTTGGAGGAAATTCAACAAGCTAGAATGAAAGAATTTTTCTGTAGGTAGAGTCTGAGCTCTTTAAGTCAAGATGCAAGTGGGGAGTTTCTACTTACAGAAAAGAATATTCTGTGAGATAGAAGAGGAGGGAGAGTGCTGAAAAGCTCATCGCAAGGCAGTGACTTACCCAGATGGCAAAAAAGAGCTCTCAGTGAAAACAAGAATTTGGGTTTACTTGCCAAGCTTAGTTCATGGATCTATTGAATTTCTCCCAGTCCAAGACAAACTAGACTTCTAGATGTTCTCTGTGTCTGGAGCTCAAGAATGGATCACCATAAATAGTGTGAGTCCTTGAGAGTCTTTAGGTCCTCCTTCTTTTTGGAGAGGAATGCAAAATGTACCTGCAGCAAAAATATTTATGTCTTGACATCTGTCTGGATGATAGAGCAAGGGAAGGAGATAAAATGATTGTAAATAATTGCACATTTTGTACCTAGAAGAAAAGTCCAGGAGGAAACTTATGTTGGCAATGAAGTAACATGTTCTGATTTGTGTATGGTAAATTAGTGGGTCTCAAACTGGTAGATTTCTCTCCCCAGCCAATCTAAATGGAATGGACCTTCTCACCCAGTCTGTTGTCATCAATGCTGATGTTCCAGCAGTAGACATCAGAGAACAGCTATGATTGCTGTTGTCTGAGCCAACCAGATGATGATTGAAAGAGAGAAGTAGTGTTCAGCTTGATGTGAGACATCAGACATTACCCCTTAGCACAGTGTCTTTAAACACTCCTTTTGTGAATCGTTAAAATTCAAGGCCAGTCTACAAAATTAGCTTTTATTACCACATCAAAGTTGCAGTTTCATTAAATTGGAAAACCTGACCCCTGTCTTCTGCCAAAATCTCATTTCTTAAGAGGAAAATCTGAACCTCCTAATTTATCATCATTTGTACCATTCACCCAGGTCCTCGAAGATCATTAATATCAACTTCAGAACCTCGTTTCCTCTCCTAAACAATTATTGTCTTAACAGGCCTCTCTCTGGCCCTCACTGGTACTGATGTTTATATTTATAGAACTCTATTAAAATATTAGGTTAATGCTTGTGCATTGTCTCTGGATCCATACAGCAGCATCTAGCAGAGGCAATTTAATGGGATTTGTGAGTAATGTCCTCATTTTAAAAATCAGAATACCGAGGTTCTACTGAGACCCAATGGCCCTACAAGACCACACAAGACCACTTGTAGGTGACATAACTTGGACTGAAATTGGTGTTCTGATCCTTAGAGTAATGAATTTTTTTCACATTGCCACTTTTGGACCCAACTCCAAAGCTCAAGAACCATTAAAACTGTAAAGACAAAGACAATTTTCTATCTCACTGGAAGAAGATGTACAAGTCTCAAATTAATCTAGATATGATGTAGGAAGACTTCCACTCATCCTAAAGGTGAGGAAGTTTTTGTATTTCATCCAAATAAATTGAAAAACACTAAACTTCACTAATAGCTCTTCATAACTTCTACACAAATCATGTGAGCCTGTTTCTAAGAATACTTATATCTAGTTGTCACACTTGATTCCTCCCTCTCATGTGCAGAGTGGCTTTCTTTTGTAATCCTCAAATCACTTTTCTTTCCACTCTCAGAAGTCATGAGCAGGGCAGTTATAGCCCTATGACCTAACTTATGGTTGAGAGCCGCTGGGCAGCAATGTGGTACTTCTTATAGGTTCATGAATACTGTTCTTAGTCCTGGGAATCTCATTGATCTGAAAATCTCACTTAAGAATAGCTGATAATCTTAATTTAACCTCCTTCTTTTTGCCCAGTTGAAGGAACTTATTGCAACAACAACACATTCTCAGGATGTGCCAGTAATAAGATTTTCATAAATATGAGTTGATCTTGACAACTATTATAGTCAATTCCCTCCTTCTTCCTCCTCATTAAATGAGAACCAGGCTAGATTTTATATTACTAATGCATTGACAACCAGAGTATGCCTAATGGTGGAATCAGAAAAATGAAAGAACCCCTGACTGGTTCCATTTACCAGCAGAGAAGAATAAAAAAGAATAAAAAAAGGAATAGGTTTTCCTCAGTGGTTAATTTTTTATTCATCTGGAGATCAATGTCTACTTATATTTACTTACTTAAGGTTATCAAGACTAGAAATTCTCTAGAGGGCAAGGATTAGAGGTCAGGAAGTCGTATAGTTAGAAATTTCTGAGCAAAGTTTGTACATTTGATCTATTGAAGGCAAGCTCAATGGTAACTGAGAAATCTTATCCTAACTAATCACTATGATGGGAGAACTATTAGTTCTGACAGACTCATTGCTAAAAAATATTTCAAAGCTGAAATTTTGGACATGTCATTCTTCTCCTTAGAACTTTCTACATTTTATCTTACCTACAGTATAGAACCTAAACTCTATAACATCATTTTAATAATCTGGGCTCCATCCCTCTGCTCACTTGCATCTCTTGCCATTGTCTTTCTCTCCAATCTCCTGTTTCTAACAATTTATGATTCTCCAAATACCCTAAACCTCACAGGTCTCCCTGTATATTCTTGTCCTATGCCTTCTTCCTGGAATGACCCTCTCTTCACCTTGGTCAACTGGAAAACACTCACACTTCTCTCTAAATTCAATTCAAGTGACATCTGCTTTGTGAACTTTTCTCTGTGATGTAGAGGATTCCTTTCCTATGCTCCAAGGTATCTTGTACCCAACTCTACCCTCTATCATCACCACCACCACCACCATCATCATCCTGTGTTGGATTTGTCTTTTCTTGGCTGCCTGCATACCAGAAGGCAACCTCCTTGAGAAAACATTTCATGTGGGAGAATAAATGATTGTCTTCTAGTCTCAAAACACTTTATATACAAACTCAAAGGTAGGAGAGTATGTAGGTAACAAGTGAATGTCACATGCAATTTTTTTCACTAACAGGTTTTGTGTCTTCAATAAATCTTTTCTTTTTAGGTGGATTTTAACTTCAGATATAATTGAAACCAGAGCAGGTTATTAAAGTTGTGAATGAGTTCTCTTATACTTTACCTACATTTCCTATTACGTTCCTGTCTCTACTCTTCCCTATCCATGTCAACTCTTTCTTTGTGTGAGAACAGTTGAAAGTGTCTTTATAACCTCAGAAATACTCAGAACCAGCTAGGATTTCAGAGCCCCCCCAAACAACCAAAAATACAGATAAGAGCATGTTTATAGAAACATAGCTTCTAAATGTATTTTTAGAATCATTTTCTCTCTGTTCCCCTCTCTCTTGAATTTTTAGAATTGACTCAAATTCCTCTTCAGGCTACCTTGATCTTTAAGTCCTCAAATGAAACTAAACCTTGCTTTGCTTCGATTTGTTGCAGTTTCCTTTTTTCATGACATTACAAAAATCAACTAAATTTTCGAGAGATCAGAATGTTGCAACTGAAGAAGCACTTTCATATTTGAGGAAAGAAGAATCAAAATTCTTTCTCCATATGTTACACTTTCAACAGGGCCAGTCTTTAACCCCTGGAAATTTACAGTGTCAGAATTCCTCAAAGAAATTTAGAATTGAGAACGATATCCAGAATGACCTTATAACTACATACCGGAATCATACCTCTTGTCCAGATTCACTTGAGGGTCCCTGAATTCTGCTACACCCAATTCTGTACATTCCTGGACGAAGTTCAAAAGAATAACTATCTAAAAAGGACAGAAATTTCTATTTTCATTCGATTCAACATGTGGTTTGAGATGCATATTGGAGAACAGGTTTTTTGTTGTTTTTTTCCCCCTTATGATATTTCAAATTCTCTTGATGCCACCTGGAAACAGATTTCCTTTCACGATGTCAGTATAGTCCCATATTTCTCTAGCTCTTGTTTCCTTTCTATCTGTTTTCCAGTATTTCTTGATTGTAGTTGGAGAGACATTTGTCCCATTTTACACCTCCATTTGGTAGGCTCTTTTGCAGGCTCCATGGGGTGGGAGTGCAGGTGAGGGTGGATTTCACCTGCTTAGTTTCTCCACTCAGCCCTGACATCTTCCTGCTCTCACCCCCCAGGTTTCTCTCCTTTCCAATTGCTTCTACTCAGACTTTTCTTCAGTTTGTCCTGGAACCATACCTATTTTCACCTTGATAACTTGAAACTTTCATGTTTCTTGTGGTGGGTGGGGGTGGGGACTAGCAGCTCTTACAGCTAATCATGACAACATTTATAAAATGGCGTATCAGTAAATATTTGAATGAAGGAAAGAGAGAATGACATTTACCAGTTATAATTTTCTCTGGGATGTTTGCCTCTAGGTTTTATTGTTTCCTGAAAGGGAATACTACATCTAGTTTTACTAAATCCTTCCTTTATTTTATTTTATTTTATTTTATTATTTTTTATTGTGCACTTTTCCTGGTAAAGCAGCTTTGATTGGTAGTGCGGCAAAGTTCTTTTGTATAAAAGAGATACTAACATAGAAACAAATAGGTGCAGCCCTAAGTGTGCAACCTGAGTGTGGACTGAAGTGCTGGATGTCTATAAAATTAGCTCAGTAGAAGACTTTTGTTTTCAGGCTGTAATACCTCTAATCAGCATAACTTGGAAGTTTTTCTTCTGTGATGCTGCCCGAGTAAGTGATTCTCAGTCTTCGCATGCCATCTTTCAGCCATGACTTTGTTAAAGCAAGCTAATTTAAGCTTATGCATAATTACAAACCTTTTGGTGGGTATAGCAAGATGCTTTGATATTTCTATTTTACTGCCCAAAAGAACTGAGGGAAGAGGAGCTCATTATGAGGAAATAAATGTCAATTGCTATTACAAGCTACTACCACTAGTGTTCTCTGCATATCCCACTCACATGGCATTGGAAGTGGTAAAATTAATTTTAAGTAAGTCCACCCTTCAAGAGAAATTCATAGCTTTTACATGAGCTTGTCTGTCTCTGAATGCAGGGCACAGACATTTGTCAACTCAAGCATTTGATCAGGACCCTCATGGCCTTGGGGCAAGTTTGACCTGGACTTCTGCCTTTGCTGCTGTCTACATGATTTTAATCCAGAGCACCTTGAAAAAGTATTCTCTAGTGGCAGCAGTTCTTCGGAGGTGGACAGTTGCAAAGATTTAAAGTATTTGCAGAAGCTAAAACCAGGAATAGTTTCCTTGATTATCTCCTGTTGTTCTTATGGCTGAAACATATAATCTTGATGAATAGTGTAAGACTTCCCCATCTTGCTATCCATTGCTGGAACATGGCATGTGATTTGAATAATGCTGGTATTGCTTCTGATCAGGTCCTTTGTGGATGAGACAAAGACACAAGCCTTAAATGATTACATGCCTGCAAGACTATACCAACTCAATAAATAAAGATTGGAGATATAACTCCTTTATACAAATATAAATCAGGGTCTGGTCAAAACAGAAAAGTACATTTCCAGCTAGCTCCCATTGTTGGTGGTACTGGAATTACCCAACCATAAAATTTGCCTGTGCTGAACTAGAACTTAATGTTTAGAACTGGAAATAATTGCCTGAACATTGTTCACCAAAATTAGAATAAATAATTATACTCATTTCAACAGTTAGTAGAAACGCTAGGTAATACAAGAGAACATTACTGAAACTTTAGAAGGAAGCAAATTAAAAGGGACAAAAGAGGGGAAGTTCCCTCAGTGTGGGGAAGTTAGATTTGAGACTCTTCTGCTGTAATTTCAGCCTTAGTCAGCCTCCTTGACAATTTTGTAGACAGACACAAATTCTTTTCAAACTTGTATCATCTAGTTACTGAGAGAGGAAAAGCCAGGTTTCTAATAGTTGTACCCTAGAATTTATGGACATAGACAATAGTCTATTCATTATTTCTCTGTTTCCTATTGTGGTTCTTATTTACTTAAACCAGTAAATTGGAAAGACAGAGAGAGACAAGAAAGAAGTATCCAGCAAGGCTTTTTCAAAATGATTTTGTGCCAGATGTGGAAGAGACAACCTCAGGAAAAGTCCACCCACTAGAAAGAGAATAGATCCATTCATTAATTCTTGATCTACTGAGTGCCATCTATGGGCCTGGGATGCAAAGGGAGTTGTGGCCCTGCCTCGCCCAGGGAAGATGTATGATCATAGGTTGAAACAAATACTAGGCAAGGAAGGTTCACAGTATTCACAGTATGAGGGCATATAGGAGGGGATCTGAAAGGACTTCAAGATCCAGAGGCTTCTATGAGGAAGCTGGGATCTCAAGAAAGGATAAAATTTAACCAGGATAAAGGGGTAGAGTAAGGTCCAAAGTGTAGCATGAGGTAGCAGAGCCCAGAAGAGAGACAAAGGCAGAGTGAGTGCACAGAGCATGGAGGAGAATAGTAGGAAGCTGCAATGGAAAGGGAGGCAGCTTGTAAATGCCATTACAGATTTAATCCTTAGCCTGAGACAATTGGGAAGGGGTTATATCATGGTGGTTAGTGATCTGATCACATTTTCAGTGCTGTCTCTGGCTAGAGTGTGGAAGAGAGAAAGAGGAGGAGGAGGAGGACAAGGGGAAGAGGAAGAAGAGGAAGAAGAGGAAGAGGAAGAGAAAGAAGAAGAAGAAGAAGAAGAAGAAAAAGAAGAAGAAAGAAGAAGAAGAAGCAGCAGCAGCAGCTACTAGAGAGAGAATATAGCAATTTTAGAGAGATAAAATGGAAAATTCGAGATATACTTAGAAAATAAATTCATTGTCATTAGGGGACAAGTTTCACATGAAAGGCGAAGTGATTCATAAGGTTTTGGATTTTAAATCTGGGTGTGTGGTGGTGCCAATGGTATAGAAAATAATGTAAAAGGCACCAGTTTGTGGATGGGAACTATCCATGATTTCTGCTTTGGGCATGTTGAATTTTAGGTGCCTTTTCAAGGTGACTTTAAGATGTGGCAGAGGAAATAAAACAGGTTTTAAACTGTAACAAAGGTGATCCAGATGCATCAAGAACGTTTTGCTTCTTTATTTTCCATAATTGATTCTTACTTTCTCATAAATTCTCCCCTCACCTGGTAGCAGAGTTGCTGGTGTATTTTAACATGATAGTTAATATATTTCAGTTTTTCTTCTGGTTTGAAATAGTAGCTTTTCTTTTCCTCAGTCTTTTTGGGTAAATTTGGTCTTTCATATTTCTGGTCCTCTTCCTGTACCTCCTGAAATGATGTTTGGGTGTAAAGTTCACACAGGAGTGGACAACCCGTGGCCTGCAGGCCACTTTTGTCCCAGGATGCCTAGGAATGTGGCCCAACACAAAATTGTAAATTTACTTAAAACTTTTTTTTGGCTCATCAGTTTTCATTAGTGTTTCTGTATTTAAATAGGTAACCCAAGACAACTCTGCTTCTTCCAGTGTAGTCCAGAGACGCCGCAAGTTTGGGCACCCCAACTTAGAGATCTTCATGTTAGCCAGCAGCAATGGACAAAAAAGCTTTGGACTCACACTGATCTCTGGTTCTCACTGAGTTTTTGCCTCTCAGTGGTCAGTCTAGTCCTGGACCTGGACTGACGGTCTGTGAAGTGTGACTCATCTCATTAGCCATTGGGGACATGACACAAACATCTAGTAAAAGTAAAACATCTAGCAAAAGTAAATTTAACTGCCATACATCTCACATTCTCTGACTCTCTCAGGCTGAAATATATTGTTTTTCCTCAACCATAGCACTTTTTAAAAAATTTTCAAATGTCAGATTATAATCTGACTTCTTCACATCAGCTCCACCATCGACCACAAAATTCATAAGGGAAGGGACTTTGGTCAATTTCTTTGTATCTGAGCCCTGAGCATAGCACCTGATATACAGATATGGAAAGACTAATTATTGGATTGAATTGAATGGGATCTCTTACTTCCCAAAGCTTGTTGGTAGTAAATCAAGGTACCAAAATTGTTTCTATTGTTATTTCATTTTTTAGATGCAAAAACCAAGTTTATTTTGTTGTGCTGACTGGTATGAGGAGAAATAGGTAGCCTGAATGAAAGAAAATGCTGTGAAATTGGAATCTTTTTCTAAGTCTCCTTCTTTGTGTCATATTGCCACAGTTACTCACTCTCTTACAACCCTTATCCACTGTCCAATTTCAAAGAGGCCAGGCTTAAGAATAGCAGTGTTTGATGGGCCTCATCTGCATAGGTGGGGCAGGATATAGAAAGCAACTGAGTAAAAATGGATCATCAGAGATACAAAAACAAACAAACAAACAAACAAAAAACTTTGTCTTCTTTTGGTTTTTGGCTCTATACCTGTGCCTAGACCACGGGTGGCAAACACAAGGCCCTCGGGCCGAATCCGGCCTTCCACCTTGTTTTATCTGGCCCGGCACCTTGTTTCTACCCAGCAGCAGCACCTAGCTCCTTGTCCCTAGTTAAGGAGCAGTTACATTTAAGCAGTCCTAAAATTACATTCAGCCCTTTGAAGGCAACTGCAAGGTTGATATGGTCCTTGGTGAAAATGAGTTTGACACCCCCAGCCTAGATATTCCCATACTGCCAATTGCAAAGGAAGAGAAAACATAAAATTACCAAAACACCCCAAACTGTCTCCACCTTAATCACTGCCATTTCAAGTTCTCACCTTCTGACAAGCTCTGGAAATAATGAAACACCGAATCTCAGTTCTGGGAGAAAAATCATAGATTATGTAGACCACAAGTTCTAGAGTCTAGAATTTAGACCAGCATGGGGCAGGGCCCATGCTTTTTTCTGTTCACTAAAGTGTCCCAGAACATGAAAATGGTGGTGCAATGGAGCTTGATTCATACTGTATTTGTTGGATGAATGAAACATCTATCTTTGCAGATAAGAAAACTGCAGTTGAGAACAGCAAAGACACTTGCCTAGGGTTATACCACTTGTAAGAGGTAGATCTGGGAGGAACCCCCGTCTCCTGACGTCTCATTTGCTGCACTTCATGCTACATAATAATATTTCCTGCAGCTTAAACCACAGAAGCACTCACCCTTGAGTGCTGTAATAGGTTTCTAGAATTTATTTAAACCATAAAAAAAGCAGGACAAATGGTTGCGTTGGCTCACTTAATGGATCAGGTATCCAGGAATGCCAAAAGTGTATTTATTTACTTGCAGGTAGAAAAATCATAATTCTTTTTGTGCTTGTCCAGTCAATGTAATCTTTTTTTTCTCTTCCAGTAAAGTGTTCATTGATTAGAAATTATTGTTGAAAAAAGACCACCACTCAAACAGCGGGTCTGAACTAAGCAAGATATATGAACCCCCAAGTACCTGTTATGGTGCTGTGAAATGTATGTCCTCCCTTTATTTATTTTTTTAAAGATTTGTACCATGCAGAAATGTAAGCTCTCTCTTGTGGTTATATTGGTGAAATTCAACTGGTAAACAAGCTAAGAAGAATGAGGAGGCACATAATCTTAAGTGTTTGGGAATATAAGAATCAAACATCACATCATATGTGTGGTAAGAACAGGGAGGATACATTTTTAAGCATTAGTGTATAAATCTACCTTTCCTTTTGCTATGTCCCTTTGCTGTCTTTTATACACTCGGTTTGGACTATCTCACTGACTGAGATTAAAAGCTCTGAGTTAAATGGTGGAATAATTAAGCATGAACATTTCTTATGTTTGGGTTTATGTACATAGAATATTTAGGCTGATTATTTTTAATTTAATAGTGAATCATTGTGTCTTTGCAAACTGCTTCGACTGCACTTTTTAAAAAGATGCTCTTCCCTGGAGCTCCCTGGAGGTAAGATCTTCGCAGACTGTATTAAACCTACAGGGCCAATAATTGTTGCTCCTGATAAGGGAGAAAATTCCCTCCAGCAACTAAAACACTAATGTTCCAGACTTTTATTAAAATAATCCTAGGGAAATGTCTTCAATTCCATCACCTTGTTAGGCAACATCAGCTGTGTTATTACTATCTATTTGTTTCTATGCAATGAACACTAGAATGCAAGGAATCTAATGAGCAAACTGAACTAACAAGCAAAATAGAGAGAGACTCACACATAGAGCAGGCTGACAGCTTTGAGGGGGAGGTGGTTAGGAGGTGGAGGGATTGAGCCAAAAAGGAAAAAGGACTTATGGACATGGACAACAGCCTGGTGATTGCAGTGGCGGTGGGGTGGGTGGTGGTGAGTATAAGGAGGAAAATAGTAATGGAAAAAATACAATAAAAATAAATTTTAAAAACTGAGAAAATAAGCAAATATAGATCTTCCTGATTTTTCTGTGCCAGCTATCATTTTGTAAGTAAATATATATTTTTAACAAGGGTGGAGAAGGATAAGAAAGAGGGAGACTTGACCACACTTTTTTCTTAACCAAGTAATCTCATAATTTTAAAATCCTTGATAATATCAAAAAGAAGCACAGGTTCAGTCTAGCCACTGATGCTGCTTTAAATAGCTCTCTGCTCCTGCGCAAGTTCCAATTTTTTCTAAGCCCTGCCACATTTCTGCTATCACCCAGCCATGAGCACCACTGCCTTACAGGCACGCACACCACATGGAGGGAGTGGAGCTGAAATTAGACGCAGCAAACAGCATGCTGTCTTATTCATGGACTCAATAAAAGCACTTCCTCAGGGAGATATTATATTTCCATCTTCAAGTCTAAGAGTTTGGGCACCCAAAAGTGATTGTCAGCAGCCCAGCCAGAGCAAATTTAACCTCGCTCTGAACTCTGGTGGTGCTCCAGCGGGACTGTCATGAAAATGTTGACTTCTGGCCCTGAGTCTCCAGCTCTAAAGTAGAGTCTGGAGAGCCAAAGAAAACACAGTCCGAGTTAAGAAGTGAGGAGAGAAAGAGGCCAGAAACCTCATCTAAAGGACCCTCCAGCTCAGCAAGCACAAGGAGAGCCAAAGAGTTACAAGTAAGGCCTCTCCCTTTTGCTCGACATCAATCAGTGCCTCTATTTTTTTCCTGTAAAATGAGCATTGTTGAAATCCTTACTGCTCAAATTGTGATCCACAAACTAACAGAGCAGGCATGACCAGAGAGCCTGTTAAAAAGGCATAATCTCAGGCCCCACCCTAGAATGAGTCAGAATCTGCATTTTGGCAGGATTGCCAAGTGATTCCCATGCACATCAAACTTGGATATGCTGCGGCGCACAGGGCCCTGGTCCAAATGCCCAACAGCAAATCCACAAGGGTAGACCCTTTTTAAACACAAAGAACGTGACTCTAAAGTGAACCCTGTCTGTCAGATTAGGAGCACTTCACAGCCCTGACCTGTATAAACCAGATCAGTGAGCGTTCACTACATGGCACGGGCACCCACTGAAGGCTGACTGCCAGAACAGTCCTCCAGGGGTTTAAAATCTGGCTGCAAAGAGATAAGCAAAGAAAAAAAACCCAGCACTCACACACACACACACACATACCGGAATCTAACCCAGGGGCACTATTAAAGCTGAGTTTGCATATCTACCTTGGGGAAAAAACAGGATAACAGAGACTGTTCTGGGAGTCCTATTTGCATAGGTGTTCTTGAGTCCTTTGCAGCTCTATGCAAGGAGGGATTTGGGACTTTGTCTAAAATGCAGAATTCAGACCCTGTCAAAGGGTACAATTAGCACCTGTCCTTTGGGAAAAGAGCCTGGTGGAGACTGGAAATTCTCCACCAGACTCTCCTTGGGACAGGGCCTGGGTCTTCAGAGCTGTGACACTCTGAAGACCCAGGCCCTGCTGCAAATTTAGCCAGATGAGACCAGCATGGGACAGATCTTTCTTCCTCTCTTAATGCCACTCTGGGGCCCCCTCACCAGTTCCTTGAGGGGTGACACCACCTTGTCACTGCTCTTCCAGGGGTCAGGGAGAGCCAGAGGGCTGATAAAAAAGACTTTTAAGTATTCCATCTTCCCAGAGTTCTCCGAGTTCTCCAGGGAAGCAGGAGGCACCAGCGCACTCCAGGCAAGGGAAATGCTGGGCACAGCTGAGTATGGCCAAGGATGTAGCTGCTAAAAGCCCTGGAAAGCCGTTTTGGATAGGATCGGGCTCTTGACAAGAGACATCAGCTGTGGGAAATGATGCTGAAAGTCGTTATGCAAAATTCCTGCTGGTGAAGGTCACTGCCACACAAAGCAGACATCACATTACCTGACTATGTGTCAGGCACTTTATGATATGAGCTCTAGGGGAAGTATACATTTCTGCATTTGGCATTTGAGGAACTGAAGGCTCAGAGAAGTCAAATTGTTTGTATCTTAGTGAACCAGGGTCAGGTCTGAACCCAAGCCTCCCTGGCTCCAAGTACCATGTTCCTTTTATTGAACTCCCCAGAACCTCCCCTGGGGAATGAGACTTGCCAACCAGAATCAAGGCAGGACTTCGCAGGAAGTTAGTAGTTGCCCAGAACCTTGCACTAGGAGAAGCAGGGAAGCATGCAGGCTAGTGGAGTTTTCCTGTTGAGAGCTCTGCAGCTCATTCCATTTATGGCCTAGAGACCGTGTGGTTTTTCATGACCATCCATTCCTTCCTGCCCTGCCAGACACATTACAGATCTTGGGATGGAAGTAGAATTAACCTGGCTGAGGAAGTTTGAGGGGCTACACAGTAAGGTCAGCTTTACAAGCAAGCAATCAATGCAGTCACACAGGGCATCTCACTCATAAGGGCCCCACACTTGGGTTCTAATGTTCTGACAGTGCTGCCTTGAAATTCTTTTTACTTTTATCTTTGAATTTCTGTTGTGTAAGTAAAGCTGGTGGGACAGTGGAGCATCTGCATAGGGCATGAACTTGGCTCATACACAGTCCCTCCTCTAGTTGCCTGCCCTTTGCTGTCTGGTCCCCTCAGGCCCTTCCCTGCCTTCCCTACCCCTAGTGCTCTCCACCCAGGGATTTAGGTATGCATTTGGTCCTACATGGAGATTGCAGGCCCTTGGGGGTTGCCTGTTTGCCATGGGTTGAAGCAATGAACTTGTGGGAAGGAGATATTGACTTCCTACCTCTGGCTGCGACTCCACATTTTCATTTTGTACTGAGCCCTGCAAATATGTAGCTGGCCTTGGGCTGCGGTTTTGTAGGGTTGGAATTCAAAGTGATTAGAAGTTCAGCACATATAGACAGGGCCTCTCTCCTTTCCTTCCCAGAGGCCGTGGGGGAAACAGTCTTGACCATCTTTCTTTCTCCTTCCTTGTCCTCCCACACAGCTCCCAGGTCTAGAATTACTGCCCTGTTCACAGTCTACGTCAGCTTGACAACAGGCATTAGGAACAAATTTTCTCTTCATCTTTTTTCCCCTCTGTGGTTTCTAAGACAGATAAATTGGAGATCAGTCTTTTAGCATAGTGGGTAAGATCTGACACTAGGGTTTATGCATTAGAGGTTAAATAGATAAAGCAATTCTCTAGCAATATTTTGCTTTGAGTTTGCTTGGGCCTATAGGAGCCTTCCATTTGGTACAACTCACTGGTATTTGGGGTTAAAGCCCCCAAAACAATGAGTTGTCACTTTGCTTTAGTTTCTTGGTGTATGTATTTCCCTTAGGGAACTTATTTACAGTAGAAAGCCCTGAGCCAAGGCAGTTTATATATACTGTTGATGTCTGGACAAACATCATATTAATACCTTTCTAATAATACCTACTGTCACCCCAAGTCTAGTGATGAGAAGAGGGATGAAGATAGAAATTTGTAATCTTTCAGTAAGTTCTCTTTAGTGACAAATCAATACTCTTTTCTTTCAAGAAATCTTTAGAGGCCAAGAACATTGCTGAAGGAAGCTTTAGCAACCTTTGGTTATAAGCCAACCACAAAATCCCAGCATGGCAGAATGAGTGGTCAGGAAGAATTAGGAGGTCATGCAAGGTCAATGTCACTTATGACTAATAGTCACATTTTGTATACAGGTGGCAATTAAAATATAAAACCATAGCTCTTGAGAACTTGAAGCAGCATTAGAGATAATACCTTTCAAAGCCCTCAATTTTCAAATTAAGAAACTGATGGTTTAAGAGGTGGAAAAAGCATTTTTTGTCACTCAGAAAGTCTCTGTAATAATTGCTCTTTGAGATCCATGTCTCCAACAGCTGGGGCCCTATTCTTTCCATTATACTATATCCATAAAAGTATATTAATAATTGTAGATAATTATATCTAACAAAGGTAAAATTATGTCTAATGTGAGATGATAATTTCTTATAAACTCTTAAAATTAGGACTAATTTCTAGATAAAGTATAAATAGAGGAGTGGGTGTGAGCACGCACACATGCATGCACCCTGCTTTATTACACAAGCACCCTTCATTAACCGGTGGAATGAGGCAGTGGACATTATGGCGAGGTTTAAGGATTCTGGAAGGGCTCTTAATTATCTCCTTAAAACTTATTACCATAGACTAGAAAATACCTAAAATTCTAAAATTAGAGATTCAATTCCCTAAACTAAAGCAAAAGAGCTCTGGCCTGCTGAATGCAATCAATTTAAGCATGAGATCCACAGACCTGAAGGACTGGCAAAATGTCCTTACCACTCTCCTAGTCTAGTCTTTCTCTGACACGTGACTTCATTATACCAACCTCTGGAGAGTAGTGGCCTATTTTGCAAGAACATATCCATCCATCCATATCTTTTGTTCATCCATTTGTCCATTTATCCATCTCAGAATCTTTTCATTTATTTATTCATTCATTCATTTAGCAAATAACTTTGAGTCCCCCTACTCTGCCATTATGCCAGATATTATTTATTGTCTCTCAGTAACAAACCCACCCCCATTATTCTGTTTAGATTTTCCCCTTAAGAAACATTTCTGTGAGATTTGGAAGGCAGGAGAGAAGGAGAAGGCATCAGTTTCTAGAGCAAAAAGTGCCCAGGCCAGGCAGATGGCAGGGGGCACTGGCTGAACAGCATTCTCCTGAGGATCATCCACTTTTGTGTCAACAGCAACTTAGTTTTGGATGGCAGCCTCCCTGCATTTATGGTACTTTTAGACTTCCTCAGATGTCTCCAACATTGTATAGCTTCACTAGCTATATAATGGCTAGGTAAGCTTTTAAATTCATTACTGTTCAGAAAACCTAAAATGGTTTCTCCTTTCCTGAAAATTCTTGACAGAAACAGCCAAGCACCAGGCAATGAACAAAAGATATAAAGCTGAGTCCACCTGCTCCATTCTCAGAAACTTCTCCTTCTATTGAATAGCATCTTATCTCTCTGTATGTACACCAGTCCCTTTCCTGCCCTAGGTAGCCACACATAACAAATCTTGATCGTTCATTTGTGTTGTAGCTCAGGTTGGCCTTCCTGAGAGCAGGTGTCCATAGGGAGGAGAGAAAAAGGTAAGGACAGGGGTACATGATTGACTGGAAAGACGAAATGTATTCCTTTATTGTTTTTCTTACTTTTAGAACATTGAAGTTGGATTCTATCCTTGGAGAGTCTTGTGCAAATCCCACTGGCTCCAGTGAGAGTCATCTATCTTTTTCAGGACAAGGTGGCAGGATAGAAGGCTTAGTTAGCCTGGCATCTTCACGTGAGGTCTCTGTGGCAGTCTCCTAATGAGGGACATGCTCGGCCCTCAGTGTTGCCTCTATTAATCACTAGAGAGGTGACTACAGTGTACTTTCACTTTCCAAAATCATTTCTGTTCTTCACCAGTTAGTTAGTAAGGAAAGATGTCATGAGCTCAAAAGGGGCCTTCACATTCGATCAGAACTACCACACAGCTGAGCCATGAACCAACCTTGAGCTTGATTCCTCTGTCTTTCTTATGTTGCTGGAAAACTCTGTGGCTGTGAGCTGCCCTGGTCATCTTTCACAGTGGCCAACTCTTGGCAGTGTGCTTAATGGGAGAAAAAGTGGAATTAAGTGGATAATATTTTATAAGAATTTTAAAAACCACTGGAAGTATAAAGTTGTGCTCAAAGAGTCTCTGAATCCTCTATAAATATTTATTCTGACAGAGAAAAATAATATTTTCTTCAGTCACCCAATTTTTTCCTGGTCTGTCAGTATTTTCTTGCCATAGATAAGGGTTTTCTAAAGAATCTGTTACCCCAGCAATAACCCCAATGTGTGTACACGTGGTGGTCATATTAACTCCCCTACTAGTATTTAATACCTAGGGGAATTGAAGAACAATGGAGCCAATTGTACAGTAAATAGTGCTGTGATTTTAAAAAGTCTCCATCTAACCTAATAAACATTGTAAAGAGTGTATAGCTTTACATCGCTCATTTCTCAAACTTCTAATGTAAGTGAAGGGAACTTTGAGTCCACATTTGGGGGAAGTTACTTGCAGAAAAACCCATGAAGACTGTTAAATAACAGGAGAATTTCTTCTTTGACAGAATCTAGATATGTTGAATTTATTTCACTAACTGAGTCTGGCTTTTATGCATGTGTGTGAAGAGGCTGCCTCATTTTTCCCCAGAAGAAATGATTTTCCTTTTTTTAATGTGGGCTAGCTAAACTTTCTTTCTCTAAATATTTATTTAATGCTTACTCTGAGCACAGCATTGCCTTGTGTAGTGTGAGAAATCCCTCAATAGATTTATTCTTGAATGAGAAGGTAAAAACATCACACCTAAAATATAAATTAATAATATGAAGACATTTGTCATTAGGTATACCGATTAATTTAAAATATTTCCCAAACTCGTATTCTGTGCAAGACAGGGTGCTAAATATTTGTTTTGATACCTCCCATTTTTCTCCAAATTCACCATTTATTCCTTTTTACTTGTTCTCAGCTCAGTGCCTGCTGTATTTGTGTTAGTTTTAGCCAGTGGGAGACACTGGCATGAGATCAAGAGTGAGGAATGAATGATGCCGTAGTGGCTCTCCCGCTTCCTTCTTGCTGGATCATCCTACGTGGGCTGCTTTACTCACAGAGCCACCTTCTTCGGATGCCAGTAAATGTGAGGTGGTGCCCTGTCACTTCAGGTCCCAGATAGAAATGGCTCCTTGCACTTTCTGGTCCTAGAGTACTGCACTATTTTTATTGGTGAAGGAAACCACAAATTCTAGCCACAGTTTTGCAAATAGTACCTAAAATTTAATATAAATTAAGTTTAATGTTATACTTCTTTCCTGCCTGGACCTAAACTCTTACAGAAGTAAATCAGACAGATACCCAAACTCCAAGGAAACTACAAGGCATATTTCAATATGAATACGTGAAGACAGAATTTGTTAATGTACCAGCAAGAACAGTAAACTTGATACTAGGTAATACAGATTCTCATCCCTGCTCTGCTTCTAATTGTGAGCACTTGAGCAAGACATGTTTCTTCTTTGGGTGTCAGTTTCTTTAGGTGTATAATGGCTTTCCTTAAAAATGTTGGTTTCCTTAGGTGAGCCTGGCTTTCTTGAATGTTTCTAAAGAAGCTGCCTCATTATTTCCCAGAAAAGAATGATTTCACTGTTTGTTTATTTGGGTCAATTAATATTTCTTTCCCAAGATACTTACTGAGTGCTATTTTGTAGATGTGCTCAGAGTTTCTGTCCACTGTGGAGATCGTGTGACTTCATGCTCTCTTTGGGTGCTGGAAAGAGAAAGCAGTTAAATGCTATAGTGGCTGCAGAAGTACCTGGGACTAATACCACCAAGAGTTAGGAAATTTCTGAGGAAGAAGAGATTGCTGTGATAAAGGAAAATTTCATGGCATAGATGGTACATAGGAAATCTTTATTTAATCTGTTGGATTAGAAAATCATTAAGTAGGTGAATAAGTGTTGGTGAATCTTCCTGAGCTAATGCAGAGCCCTATGGAATTTTATGGAATTCCTGCAATTCCATGCACAGAGCAGTGCAGCTATAGAACTGGACTTCCCGTGGGGGTTAACATGTATATGATCCCAAGAATCCTCCGAGTCTCTCCACAGAGACCTCTGTGTCTATTTTAGGATATTTAGAATCACTACTGTTCCTGTCAGAGCATGTACTTCTCTGGCCTCTGAGCTTTCCAAGCAATCTCTTCTTTGCTTCCCATGTCCCATGACACTGGACTTCTCAAAGCCAGCTGGACAGCTCAAACACTTCTTTATTGGTAATGACTCCAACTCTCTACTTCTAGCAGTGAATTTGAGGCTGTAAGAGAACCAAACCTCAATGGTTTGTTGGGCAGGATGAGGGGGGCATGGTGTGCTGGATGGGAACCTGGAGACAGAACTTGTTTGACTTCCAGTGAAGTTGCTGTTGAAGAAGTTTATTGAATAACTAGTACTTTTTGGACACAACAGTGACCAAGCCTTCATGGAACTTAAGTAAGTGTTGTGAAAGAAAGAGAAGACTACTAATATATTTTAGTCTAATATTGTAAGCTTTGCAATATGGCATGGCATGTCCCTGGGTTGTAATGGAAACTCAGAGAACCATATATAACTGAGTTATAACTCAGTTGGCAGGTACATGGGCTACAAAGGAATCATCAGAAGCTTCCTATAAGAGGCAATGTTTGAGAACAGAAGTGATGTACAATAGTTCCCCCCATGAAGAGAGAGGAGAAAATGTTCTTATCAATGAGAATAGGATTACTGAAACATTTGAAATATAAAATAGCAAGTGATGTGCTTAAATTGTGTATATGTGGGTATCATGTGAACAAAGAATGGTTTGAGGTATTAGAAGCATAAAATAAAAATGGAGGAATATTCTTTTTTAAAAAAATATTTTATTTATTTATTTTTCAGAGAGGGAAGGGAGGGAGATAGAGAGAGAGAGAGAAACATCAATGTGCAGTTGCTGGGGGTTATGGCCTGCAACCCAGGAATGTACCCTGGCTGGGAATCGAACCTGGGACACTTTGGTTCCCAGCCCGCGCTCAATCCACTGAGCTACGCCAGCCAGGGGAATATTCTCTTAAGGGTTAATTGGGCCTTCATGGTCTGAGTCCTCAGAATCTAACCACCCAAGATAGTCTTACTAGTCTGGGAAACGCATTTTAATATCCACCAAGTCAATTTCTGAAGGAGACTGTGAGGATAGCAGGTGAGTGGGTGGGAGCTCTCTGTGCAGTATATTTCCCACACATCTCCTGGCAAAGGGCCCTGACAAGTAACAACAATAAAAACTTCACATCATTAAATCAGTGTATAATGGAATAATGTAATTCCCTCCATGGATGACTTGGGAATCATATTGTCTTGCCAAAGATAGGGAAATTGATTCTTCCAGCCAAACAAAAGTCTGCGTTTCAGGGAGGCTTAGTAACATGCTCTAGAAGTTGTCTCTGGGTTAGGGAATTATTGCTATTTTTCTCCCCTTTTCGTTTTAATGGGTTCCTGAGAAATACTCTGATTCTCAGGGCTTTGTAGGGAGGGAAGAAAAAAACAGATTTAATGCTATTCTAAGTCTTTAGACACATTTACACATCCTCCATCTGCTTGGGAGAGAAACTATTCAGATTTTAATAACAAGAATTGTACAGGTCTTCCTTGAGGCAACAGAAAATACATGTGATAAGGGAATAGCCATGAAGTGCAAAGGCGCATTTAGGACTTAACACTTATTGACTGGAGCTGCAAAGAAGATGTGAAGGATGTGTGAAAAATCCCAAATAAAAGAGCTTGAGTAACATACAATATGGATAAGAAAAATGTGCTTTAAAAGAAATGCAACTGTCACAAATGAACACGGCGGGGGGAGAAGAGGAAGGTGCCGAGGGAGGAGAAGCATATGACCAGAATGAAGATAAGCAACAGTCTCTTCTTGCAAGCTTGGCTCAGAGAAACAATATTCTGTTCTAGAATTATTGGTGTGCATCACCTTCATTCTAAATACAATTTAAAATGCAAAAATCCTAAATTAGATCACTTTTTCCTTCCACTTCTCCACCAGGGAGGCAGATTTCAATCTTACAGCAACAGAAACCTACAAACCCTGGGAAGGGTGATCAGGACAGCTTCAGCATGCAGTCCTGCAAGGTGGCTGGGGCCACGGAACCCTGCGGTCCCCCGTCAGGCTGGTGTGGGGCATGTTGTACCAACAGTCACATTCAGGGAAGACATGGAATGGGAAGTTTGTTAACTGTGTGTTACTGCTCATGAAGACCTTCTGGGATGAAGTACTGGATGTGTTTTTGGTTGGTTTACAGCCAACGGGGTGGACTTGTTCCACACATTGTGAAATGTCACTTTTCTATTTAAACCCTGAAAGGGCTTTGGTTTCACATGTTTACCAGTTGTCATTTTTATGCTATTCTACAAGAAAAACCCATCTGATTCTCGTAGCACTTATCTGTGTACCAGCTATGTGCAATAGTCTTTAAAGTATGCCTTACCAAGTGTCTTTAAGATACTAAGTGATCTAATCATCTTAACGACAATTTAAAAGTCCCCCGCCCTCACACTGTCCACAGTATTAAGTCATTGGACTGAAAGATGTAAAGAATGACTGCTTACGTGTTACATCATTCTTAGGTGTAGATTTTTAGGAATTTTAGCAACTGGGATTTATGTCAAACCAGAGAAATGTCCATTGGTCCATACCCTTGGCTTGGAAATATAGTGGACCCTGAACAAAATAAATATCCTGGCCCAAACCAGCCCCTGCCCTCACACATAGGCCACCTCTCCCCTCCTCATGGACAGGCAGCTCTCTGCGGCTCCCTGGCTCATGACCTTCACCTGCTTTCTACCACCCATCTCAGCTACTTTGTAACCTCCAGTTCTGGCATGGTAACCATTCTTGTCTCTTACACGGTTTGTTGATCCCCCTGGCAAGTTTAGGGACACACATTTCAGTTTACTTAGAGTCTGGGAACTTCTGTAAACTGGACACTATCTACACAGGCAGTTTCATGCTACATTTCCCTCTGCTGTGTGGGCAGGACTAAAGGAAGTTTCCTGATATTGGATGTATGCTCTCAGGGGGTATTAGGAGTTTTTCTTTATTTTAGTTGCCCTTAATTAACAAATATTTATTGTACTCTTAACAGGTAACAGGCACTGTTAGGGTTATAAACTGTAACCGAAGTGTGACTATTCCTGAGGAGCTAAAGGCTTACTAAGGAAGAAGATGTGTACAGGTAGTTACAATTCCAAAAGGTTGCTATCAGTTTAATATCCTAAGAGACAAACCCAATCCCTAAAGGAGGCAGCATAGAAAAAAGAAGCTTAGAATATCACTGAAGTCTGTCTCTATGGAGGCAGCTTTTGAGATAGACCTTGAAGGATGGATGGAATTGCAGGAGGAGAAACTGATAAGAGGGTGCATTCAGATTGAGGAATTAGTGAAGCATCAAGACAGGTTATATGCAGGTATCAGCAACTGGGATAATTTTTCTGGAGCAAGTGATACACACAGAGGAGATGAGATAAGAAAGCTAAATCTAAAACATTTGTCCTGAAACATGTTGAACCAGGGAGCAGTGCTATCAAAGCAAGGATGCTTAACTACTAGTGGCGATTAGGATGGATCAGTGGTTCTCAACTGGAGGCAACTTTGCCCCTTGGGAACATTTGTCAATGTCTGACAATGCATTTGGTTGTCACAACTAGATGGGAAGAAAGAGTAGAATCTAGTGAGTAGAGTCTAGGATGCTGCTAAACATCCTACGATGTCTTTTACAACAAAGAATGTCAGTGATGCTGAGGCTGAGGAAACCTATGTGGAATGAATGGGAATTTGACAGCTGGAAGGGGAAATGAGGGTTAAGGCAGTATTGAAAGGAAGGAGAATCTCAACAGGGTACTGGCAGTAAAAATAGAAAAGAAGAGATAGCTGAACCAAATATTTAAAGATGGAATCAGCAATAAATTTGGCAAAGAATTGCCTGTGTCAAGGAGAAAGAAAAGAATAAAAAGAGAATCCAAGGCTTCGAACATTTTTTTCTTCTTCTTTTTATACATACCCTGCCCCCCTCAGCAAAGTTTTGTTGCTGAAAGTGAATAATGCCTATGCATGTACATTCTTTGCTTTCCCTTTGTTCTTTTTTTAAATTTTATTTTAATTGTTGTTCAAGTACAATTTTCTATCTTTTACTCCCATCTCAGCCCACCCACCCAGCCCTCCCCACCTCCCTCCCATTTCTACCACCCCTAGTTTTTGTCCATGTGTCCTTTATACTTGTTTCTTTTGTTTTTGAGAATGTTTAGCACCTTTATAGAGATGGAATCTGCAACAACCGTCTGGAAGCAAAACCCAATATATCCTCTTGTCTAACAACATAGGATTGAAATCATATAAAACTGAGTTCAAATCCTAACTTTTGCATTTACTAGTTGTATGGTTTGCACATGTTTCTTTAGTTCCATGGGCTATTTCCTCATTAGAAAAATAATAATAATGCTACCTCCTTCATGTGTCGCTATACAAATGAAAATAAAATAAGATCATGTCCATAGAACACATTTCCGAGCAAATTTTTTGCTCCATAAATGTAGCTGTTATTCTGCCACTGCTGTTAGGTCTTATTGTCCAGCTTGAAGAGTTTCAAATGCTGATCAGAAAGGTCTTATCTACATAGCTACCTTTGATGAACACTAATGGCCAACAAAGTCAGAGCGTTCAGTTTCAGTGATTTGGAAGATGTTTTTGGCAGATAATTTGGTTTATGTGAAAGTGTTTTTTAGTGTTGTGTCTATGGTCTCAGGTGTAACTATTCACAATGACAACTCTAACTGAAGAAATAATGACTAAGGAGAGACATGAGACTGTACTTGCATGGCTTTAATAATGGCAAAGACTGATTGAATTAATGTGTGCTGAGTACCCACTCTAAACAAACACATAGGGAGAAAGAGCACTCATAACATGGTTTGTACCATGAATAACAAGGAATAACAATCTAATTATAAATATCTTGTTGTGGTTAATGAGAAGCAAAGATAGCATTTAAATCATCTGAAAACCAATTGGACTTGACTTTACTGTTTGAAAATGTAATAGACTCGAAAGTTTTTCTTTAATGTAAATATATTGCCATATTAAATTTTATCATTATATTAAATCATTTGTTATTTGAAATGTGCGATATACATATTATTTTTGTCTTGTTTGTTAACTATTATTACTTCTCAAGAAAAAATGTGCTCTCATTTGTTTATTTTCACACATGTTTTGTATGTTTAAGATAAAGAGTGCATCATGAAATAAAAGTTACTAGAGTCCACCTTTGAGAGTTTGACAGGTGCTCTATCACAGAGACTTGTGAATAGTAGAAGTGTTTCCAGCAGATCCAATGATTAGGGTAACACCTGGACTTCTGAGTGTTTGAATTAGATATCTATTTTTTAAAAGTCTGAATTTGTTGCTTCATACTGACATCTTACTTCTACCACCATTCCCCAATATGTTATGCATTTATTGGTTATATTATTGAGTGCCTGTATAGTAAGAATTGTAGGTGCTTCACAGGAAATTCTTCTTTAGTATAATGAAGCACAGAAATTATAAACAAGTAAAAGACCAGAAGAAAATAAGTAGACATGGAAGGGTTGCAATGGGAGAAAGAAGTGCTAGCTAAATGGAAAAAGAAGAATAAGTAAGAGATAAAGAAATAGCTAAGCCATTGGGTGCAAGTCCCTGTTACCTCCGAGAGAGACCAGATGGATTCTGAAGGTGTTGAAGACACTCCACGGAGCCTCTCAGTTCTTCTAAGAGTTGTGACTCCCTTCAACTCATTATCTCTTGTTGTTGTGAAGTACATGTGTTATCTGTGTGTGTAACTTTAATTCTTTAAAGTTTGCACACAGAGAGTACTTGGGAAAGTATGTCTTGTCATAACTAAGTATAAGTATTTTCATCCTTTCACAGTTGCATAGAAATGTGTAAATAAAAAGAGATTCCTTTTTTAAAAAAAATCCCACTAACAATCAATCTTTAACCATGGGACTAATACTTGCCAAAGAAGACACTTACTGAGAATTCATGAAATATGGTTCAGCCATTTCTTTCTAAAAATCTTTCACAGAAGATGACATGTTCTCTTTGTTACAAAACATCATTTTTTTGCAGTACTTGTGATGCCATTCAACACTGCTCAATGTGGCACATAATAGATATTCAATAAATATTTTTTAAATAAATAAATTCAAAAGTAGGCTTCTGAGTTGGCAAGGCAGGCATCTTTCAATATTTTAAGTCCCCATGAAAACAATTCTTGACTGTATACTCACAATCAGTAATTGTGAGAACTTCACTGGGCATATATATTCCTATAATTATATGCATGCATGCATTTGTGCATAAATATTCCTATAATTACATGCATGCACACATATATTCTGGACTTCATTTGAAAGGTTTATGTGTGATGATACACTGTATATAAAGTGTGTCTTTATGTTGATATCTATTCAAGGCATGTATAGCAACTGTACATATGTTGCACCATATGGCAGAACTTCAATGCCCATCTCTCAGTTTTATTCTTGGTGTTGCTAAAGAGATGACTTGTGAGATAAGACAGCCTTAAAATAGGTCAGAGACTTCGGGACTCAATTATTCTTTCTTTTTATTTTATTGAATTTATTAGGGTGACATTGGCTAATAAAATTATATAGGATTCAAATGTACAATTCCATAATACATCATTTGTATATTGTATCGTGTTCACCACCCAAAGTCAAGGATAGACTTCCATCAACATTTATCCCCCCTTTACCATCTTCTACCTCCCCCCACGCCCTTTCCCTCTGGTAATCACCACACTGTTGTCTTTTGACTATTGTCTATGACTTTTTTTCTTTGCTTAACCCCTTCACTGCTTTCACCCAGCCCCTACCCCCTTCCCTTCTGACAGTTGTCAGTTCATTCTCTGTGTCTATGAGTTTGTTTCTATTTTGTTTGTTAGTTTATTTTGTTCATTATTTCACATATAAGTGAAAGCATATGGTACTTGTCTTTCCATGACTGGCTTATTTCACTTACATAATACTCTCCAGATACATCCATTCTGTGACAAAGGGTAAGATTTCCTTCTTTTCTTTACGGTCAAGTAGTATTTCCATTGTGTAAATGTACCTCAGCTTTTTTATCCACTTATCTGCTGATGGGCATTTGGGCTGCTTCTAACACTTTGCTATTCTACTCACTTTGGGTTTTGTTTCGACAAGCAGCGAACAAGTGACTATTGATGAAGCATTTTCTTTTGTGGAGTGGCATCATGACTCATACAAGTTCTAGCAGGTGTGATTTGTGGTGAGGAAGTGCCAAGTGCTAAAACATCTTTTTCTCATCAAAATGTGATGAGTACCAGGTTTGATGAGTTCTGAAGTTGACGAGTACCAAGGTACCACTGTACTTTTATGTCTAAAGTTAGATTATTTATTTGAAATTTTTCTTGTGTCTTAAAGTAGGCCTGTAATGCTAGGTATTTTTCTGTTATAATTTCTTTCGCTGTGTCCCAGAGGTTTTGATTTATTATGTTTCCATTTTCATTTGTTTCAAGGTATCTTTTGATTGCTTCCTTGATCTCATTGTTTAACCCATTCATTTATTTAGCCTCCATGCCTTTCAGTGTTTTTCAGTTTTTTTTCTTGTGATTGATTTCTAGTTTCATACCATTATGGCTAGAGAAAGTGTTTGATATGATATCAGTCTTCTAAAATTTACTGAGGCTTGTTTTGTATCCTAACATGTGGTCTATCCTAGAAAATATTTCATGCAAACTTGAAAAGAATGTATATTCTGTTCTTTTGAGGTGAAATGATCTGAAAATATAAATTAAGTTTATCATATCTAATGTGCCACTATTTCTTTTTTGATTTTCTGTCTGGAAGATCAACCATTGAAGTCAACAGGGTGTTAAAATCCCCAACTATGACTGTATTTGTCAATCTCTCCCTTTATGTCCATCAAGATTTGTTCTACATATTTATGTTCTCCTATGTTGGGTGCATAAATGTTTACTATGGTTATATCCTCTTATTGGAGTATTCCCTATATCATTATGTCATGTCCTTCTGTATCTCTTATTATAGCCTTTGTTGTAAAGTATATTTTATCTGATATAAGCATTGCTACTTTAGTTTTTTTACCTTTCCATTGGCATGAAATATCTTTTCCTATCCTTTTACTTTCAGTCTGTGGGTATCTTTCATTCTGAGATGGATCTTGTGTACAAGGAATATATATGGGTCTTCTTTTCTTATTCATTCAGCTACCTGATGTCTTTTGAATGGAGCATTTAAGCCATTTACATTTAAAGTAATCTTTAAAAGTTTTTCTTTTAATTTATTTTTTAGAGAGAGAGAAAGTGGGGAGAAAGAGAGGGAGAGAAACATCTATCAGTTGCCTAAGTTGCATGTGCCCTGACCAGGCTTCAAACCAATGACCTTTCTGTTTACAGGACGATGTCCAACCCAGAGAGCCATACGAGTAGGGGCTTGGCTGCCTCTTTGTGTTTGTTTCTATGTATTAGGTAGGTCTGCTATGTCTCCTAGTCCTGGTAGGGTAGTCTTAAGTAGTAGGTGTCCTGTGGGACCCACTGTCACAGGCTCATTAATCACTTGAGCTGAGTGATCCAGTAATGTCCCTTCTTTGGGTTATGTGAGCCTTCCTGTTGCAATTGAGTTTTGATTGCTATTGGCTTGTTTGTGTGTGGAGAGGACCCTCAGGCTGGTTGACTGTGCAAGTGGACCCCAACCACAGTGCTGAGCTGCTGTACAGATGACCCCAAGAGGAGATTTTCCCCACTGGTAAAACACATCATAAGGAAAAGACTGAAAGTGAGAAATACATTGGCTAGATAGCTAGCTTTCATAAGCAAAATTCAAGCTACTGTAACTTCTCTTTCCTGATAGACTGCTTCTGCAAATACCTTTCCTATAGCTACTCACTTTAGTTGATATAACCCAAGAATCAACAAACTTAAATCTCTTAAAATCATAGAAGATGCCAACTTGAAGGGCCCACTGAAGCCTAGTTTAAGTAGCTGCTCAATAATAGGCAAATAGATTGAATAGACAGCATATTTTGTCTTCAAAACAAACATATTTAAAGGAAACTATATTTATGTATATTTTAATTTTATTCTGCTTTGTATTGTAAGAAAATCAGACTTTAAAAACACATGCAAAGTGGCCACTTACTAATTCATTTCTTAAACTAATAATTCAGCATAATGATATATCCACCACTGATAATTCGCTACAAGTTTTGTGTTCATTCCATTTCACAATCACCTTACTATGTAGATATTAGTATTTTGATTCTGTAAATGAGTAAACTAAAGCTGAGGGACATTGGTAATTTACCTCAGCTCACTCAGCTAGTAAAAAGCAGAGATGGTGTTCCAGAAATATTTTTTAATAAATAATTAAGTAAAATAATAAAGTTGCTTGGAAAGCATCTTTTAGCTTATCTGACTTTTAAACTTAATGTATATCTGGTACATTGTACTTATAATAAATGATATAATTTCCCTTTCATATGCTAATAAGCAGGAGAAGTAGTTGTCAATATTAAGGGCCTGTTACAAATTTTAAGAGTCTGACTTTGATAGACCTTTAGCATATGCAATCTCATCAAGTATTCAAAACTATCATGCAAGAAAGACATAGTATCCCCAGTTGATAAAGGAGTAAAGTATAACCCACTGAAATTTACAGTTTTGTCTAAGATTGGGAAATGAATTGTAAAAATGAGGTCAAACTAATGTCTGCCTTATTCTAGTCAGCTTTTTTGTGTATCATTCATAAATATGAACAATTAAGTTATAATAAACTTTAAGTAAAGGGTATAAAATGGAAGAAACAAAACAAATGAATAAAATAAAAGAACTAAAATAAAAGAAACTTTAATTAAGAAAAAATTATTTTATAGATGTTTTATCTATAAACATCAGATGCCTTTAGTTGGAATCCTTGTGTGTGCAATAGGTAGATAGAATAAAGTTGCTTGAAGAACCTATGCAATACAAAAAAATTTACCTTTAATGCACTTGTTCTAGGCAACATATTGAAAGGGTGATATAAAGCTAAAAAAGACATAGGCTCATGGAAGAAAAGACTTCAGCCTCGGAGAGAGGTACTGGGAAAAGTCAGGGTGACATCTGTGTAGCATGTGTAGAACATGCTGCAAGTCTGCACTGAAGCATGAAGATAGAAATGTCTAAGAGGAACACCTTCAAGGAAACAAAATGGTTTGAAAGATCACCTGGTGCAGGACTGGGATCAGCAAACTGTGGCCCAAGCTAGGTCCAGCGCCCTGCTTGGTTTTGCAAGTAAAGCTTTATTAGGCTCTCCATTCCCGTGCCCACTCATTTACATTATCACACTTAAGAGTTGAGTAGTTGCAACAGAGGCCATACGGCTCACACAGCCTAAACTCTTCACTGTCTGACACTTTACAAGAAAAAAGAAGTTCCCTATTGAAAGAAGTTTTATACTCTTGGGATGTATCAATAGTAAATATATGGAAAACTATGGGGGAAAAAATGAAACAATTATCAAGTCTGGAGAAAATTAAAAGTTGAACAAGAAAGGTACTGCCCATGCGTATTTGTTTCAAAATATAACATTTTTAATGAAAAGGTGGTGTGTAGGTGTGTCTTGGGGGTGGATAGGTAAGGAAGCTAACATCTTTAACTTCTGTAGTAGGACATAGAAAACTCATATCTAAAATAGAAAAAAAATTAAGACAGTAAAGAATTATTTGGAAACATGGAGGTAAATTTCAGCAGCAAATGCTGAAAATGGCTGCCTCTATAAAACAAGAACTAAGGCTGAGAATGTGTAGGTCAGGGGTCAGCTGCTTTGCAGTATTATTTGATTGTATAAATCACACACACATATACTACTTGGTGGGCATAAAAATTAAATTTCAAATATGATAAAGAGTATTGAAGAATCATTAAATTGCACTGAGCTTCAACAGTGGTAAATTCTTAGAATCATGTACCCATTTTGTTTTAGCAAACATCTGTATTTGAAGGACCCTCCTGATAAAAAGAAAACAAAGGACAGAAAGCACAGCTGAGGACATGAGGAATGGATAAAACAGCACAGTTAAGCTGAAGAATGCCCATGTCCACACCATTCAATCCAAGGCAAGCTCAGCTGTACACATATTCTAACATATGGTAAATTTCCAATCTCTTATCTCTCGATACCACTTTTCAGTCACCAAGGGACTATTTTGCAGAAGGAGGATCTACTACAATACAATGGGCCAGGGGCTTGGTAGCCAGGAATCAATCTTTTTTTTTTTTAACATGGAAAAAACCATGATTCAGTACTCTGTAAATAAAATAAACACAGTTCCCATACCCTTTGAATATATAAAACAATTATTTAAGTAACTTGTCAGTTTTTATATTTTGAGAATATTGCATCTGTATTTTCTTCTGTATCTTTCTATAGTTTTGGTTTATGCTGCTAATATTCTTGATCAGAGAGCAGAATCATTCATTTTAGTTTATTTGGTTTTTAAAAATAAAAATGGGTACATTAAAGTATAAATACATTAGTCTCATCACAGGGGAAAATTAATCACCATCATCTGCCAGGTTTATGATTTTTTGCAATAAGCCTGTTCAAAGGAAATCAAATGTAAGGAGCTGTGGATCTTTGTATGAAGAATGTACATTTGGAAGTGTGTGTGTGTGTGTACATACACACATGTATATACTCTTTGGGTGATTCTAAGAACAAGATTTGATTAAGAGGCTACTTCTACTGTAATATGATGCCATCTTTAATTTAATTTTTCTATAAGAAAAAGTCAGTTTAATCAATGAATCAATGGGCAGAAAACTATAACAAATAAGTGAAATTGGCATTTCTTTTTCTAAACTCCACATGAGGTTCGTCTACTGCTGAGAGCTTACCAAGTAAGAAGGAGTCTAGACTGAAGTCCCCAGAGGACTTTCAAAAGGTCAGAACAATACCTGGCTTTTCACAGGTGTTGTGCCTGGACTTTGTTATTCTGGTAAAATGGTTTGCAGCACAACGAACTCCAGCAGTTCATCTTGAAATCCGCAGAGTGATCACAATGTTGTTCACCAGAGTAAATTCAGGTCTTGCTTCTTATCTTGTTTCACACTTCCAAAGGGCTCATCCAAGCATTGATTTCCTGAGACGATCTGCTCCAGGTTAGCTTTTTTTCCCCTTTTTCTTTTTCGACAGAGTGAACCAAAAGAAAACCCCACATATAATATCGTATGCACACTTCCCCAGCTTGGAGAGGGTCAGCTGTTTATAAACCAGGCCCCTGTGCGGACTGCTTTGAAAAAAACAGTAGTTGTCTCTTGTGTATGGATGTGGATCACAAGCTATGAATCATTCCCTGTCTTTTTACTAACAATCAGTTGCAGAGAACAGTTTTCATTTTTGTTGTTGTAGCAAAAATCCCTGGAGGCCTCCAGGTGCTTTACAGTCAATGTTCGGATGTTCAAGTGAAGTGAATGTGTCACCTGATAATAATTGCTTAGGTAAAGGGGTTTAACGGTATCAGGAACTCAAAGAGACTGGCGTTGGTCAGGCAGGATGGCAAGGTTGCCTTGTCATAAGGTAAACTAGTTCAAAAGTGGATGGAATGATTTGCTAATATAATCTACACTTTTAAATATCCATTGTTCACTTAAATTCGTAGGCATTTGCTCAATGGAGGGCATTCAAAAGACACTTACAGAGCTCTTTGAAAGCTGGCTTTAGATATCTCTTGCCACAGCAAATGTAGCATATTTTTTAAAAAATATATTTTATTGATTATGCTATTATAGTTGCCCTATTTCCCCTCTTTTAATCCCCTCTGCCCTGCACACTCCCTCCCACCCCCCTTAGTTTATGTCCATGGGTCGTACATAAGTTCTTTGGCTTCTTCATTTCCTATACTATTCTTAGCCTCCCCCTGTCTATCTTGTACCTACCGAATATGCTTCTTATTCCCTGTACCTTTTCCCCCATTCCCCTTCTTCCCTTCCCTGCTGATAATGCTCCATGTGATCTCCATTTCTGTGATTCTGTTCCTGTTCTAGTTGTTTGCTTAGTTTGTTTTTATTTTTTTATTTGTACTTTTTTAGGGTTGGTTGTTGATAGCTGTGCACTTGTCTTTTTACTGTTCATATTTTTTTATCTTCTTTTTCTTAGGTAAGTCCCTTGAACATTTCATATCATAAGGACTTGGTGATGATGAACTCCTTGAACTTGACCTTGTCTGGGAAGCACTTTATCTGCCCTTCTATTATAAATGAGAGCTTTGCTGGATAGAGTAATATTGGATGTAGGTCCTTGCCTTTCATGACTTTGAATACCTTTTTCCAGCCCCTTCTAGCCTGCAACGGTTCTTTTGAGAAATTGGCTGATAGTCTTATGGGAACTCCTTTGTGGGTAACTGTCTCCTTTTCTGTTGCTGCTTTTAAGATTCTCTCCATATCTTTAATTTTGAGTAATGTAATTATGATGTTCCTTGGTGTGTGCTTCCTTGGGTCCAACTTCTTTGGGACTCTCAGAGCTTCCTAGACTTCCTGGAAGTCCATTTCCTTTGCCAGATTGGGAAAATTCTCCTTCATTATTTTTTTCAATAAGTTTTCAATTTCTTGCTCTTCCTCTTCTTCTGGCACCCCTATGATTCAGATGTTGGAATATTTAAAGTTGTCCTGGAGGTTCCTAAAGCTCTCCTCATTTTTTGAGTCCCTGTTTGTTCATTCTGTTCTAGTCAAATGTTTATTTCTTCCTTCTAGTCCAAACCATTGATTTGAGTCCTGGTTTCCCTTCCCATCACTGTTGGTTCCCTGCACATTTTCCTTTATTTCACTTTTCACAGTCTTCACTTTTTCCTCTATTTTTCAAATATACTCAACCAATTTTGGGAGCATCTTGATTACCAGTGTTTTGAACTCTGCATCTGATAGGTTGTCTATCTCTTCACTGCTTAGCTGTATTGTAGTGCTGTATGTGGGGGAGGGATCCAAGAGGGAATAATGCCACTTGTTCTGTTCTCTGCTGGCTTTCAATCAATTTTTCTGCTACCCATAAGCAAATTGGGCCCTTCTGCTACTGATTCCCAGGTGGGTGGTTTTATGTATGCTCTAGGACCCTGTAGGTCTCTCCAACAAACTCTCCTGTGAGGCTGGGAGTTTCTCCCACCACCTCAAACCCCACAGGTTTTTTCCGTTAGAGGCTTTGAGGGTCTAGTTCCCCACACTGGAACCCTGGGTTGTGCTGTCTGTCTTGCTCCCCAATTGTTCCTCCTGGTTTATCCACATGCAAATGTGGTACCACATGGTCTGCCAGCTGCTGCCTTCCTTGATCCACCATCTGCCACCTTGCCCACCCCGGTCCTCCAGCTACTTCCTTGCCATAAGTTCTCTCTGCTCCAGCTACCCATCTGCACCCCTCCTACCATTCTAGATAAATGTTTCTTCTTTAACTCCTTGGTTGTCAGACTTCCATGTAGTTAGACTTTCTGTCAGTTCAGGGGTTTTTTTGTTTTTAAATTTGTTGTTGTCCTTAAATTTGGTTGTGTGAAGAGGCACAGTGTATCTACCTATGCCTCCACCTTGGCCGGAAGTCTCCACAAAAGTAACATATTAATCACATTGGTGATCACAAAGCTCTCTGCACAAGGACAGTGGATGGTTTTGACTGAATGCAGGGTGAAATATTAAGATTGCTGGAGACTTCAATGCAAGCTTGTTTCCTGCAGCATTGTAGGAGTTCAGAGTCCTCCCTGAATCTTTGTCTGCCTGGGGTAGATAATTGAAAATTCCAGTTCAATGACTTGTTGATCCACCAAACAACAGAGCTGGCATTCTAAGCAACTAATTACTTATTGTGCATTCATAATGTGTGAGAATGGATGATTGTAGATGGAAACAGAGCTCTGTTCTAATTTTTAGAAATATTTATCTTACAACAATCAGGCCCCTAAAAACAGTTACCAAAACAGAAGTTGTGTCCATCCAAGGCAGGTGCTCCACCTTAAGAATAAATGTAGTTTTTAAATTTGTAAATTTAGGAGAGAAGCAAAGGCCACATGAAGAATTAAGCCTGCATTATGAAATGATCTAGGTACACTTTACTAAAAGGAAACTTTCAAGTGCATATTTGCCATAACTTTCAGGTTATACATGATGTGGTTCATGCTAACTAAGCATGGGCTGTTTTAGGGAGCTGGAAACCTCTGACACAAGGATGGCAAGAGGCTGTATGGTTCTGATACCCATCCCATTTTGTCTAAACCCACCTCTAGAGCCATCTTAATTCTTCATGGTTTTGCCTTAACCACTTTACCTCCTCTGACATACTCTAGGCAGTACTGGATAGTGCCGTTGGCAAAGCTGATAAGGTGTTGACTCTTTTTGTCAGCAACTATGCAGAACAAAGAGCTCTCTGCTTCACTTATGCCAAGCTCTGCAACTGTATTTCTGTTGCAATCACTACTTTTGTTCCTAAGAATCCATGTAAACGTGGCTTACAAATACTTTTAAATGCCAACAATTCTTACTGGTTTTGGAATGAGAATATTACCTATTTTATTTTGTGGTATTGGGTAATTATGACTTATTACACATGCTCATTAAGTGAGTGAATGAATGAATGAATGTTGCTTAGAAGATAACTCACTTCCCTTTTGGCTATTTTTTCTTTCACTTTAGATATCTCCTATCCTCTTGGGTAAGATTGAGACAAAAGGCCTCATCCTGGGGCTGCTTGCTTCTCTTAGGCCTCTATTATTTACATATTCTACACTCCCTTTTTTAAGTCATACATAAATATTATGCTATATAATTATAATGGTTTGAAGTAAAAGTATAAACCATTATCTTGTCAATATTCAAGATACTTAAAATATGTCAGGAAAGTACACATTACATGACAAAGCAGTTAGAAAACAGGTGGAGGCATCATACTTCTTGATTTAAAACTGTTTTACAAAGCTATAATAACCAAAACAGTATGGTATTGACATTAAAAACAGACATATAGACCAATGGAACAGAATAGAGAGTCCAGATATAAATTCATGACTATCTAGTCTAATAATTTTTGACAAGAGTACTAAGAACACACAACGGGAAAAGATATTCTCTCTAATAAATGCTATTGGAGAAATTGGATATCTACATGCAAAAAAACTAATCTGGACATGTATCTTATACTACTCACAAAAAAATAATTAGAAATGTATCTAAAATCATAACACTCCTAGAAAAAAGCATAGGGAAAAAGCTCCTTGACATTGATCTTGGTAATGTTATTTTGGATTTGACGCCAAAAGCACAGGCAACAACAACAAAACAAACAAACAAACAAAAAGTGGGACTGTATCAAATTAAAAAGCTTCTTCATAGAAGAGGAAACAGCCAACAAAGTGATAAAGCAATCTACAGAAAGACAGAAAATATTGGCAGATCATCTATCTGATAAGGGGTTGATATTCAAAATATATAAGGAACTTAACAGCAAAAAAAAACACCCCAAAATAATCTGGTTTAAAAACATAGTCTGATAAAAAAATGGGCAAAGAAAAATCCAATAAAAAACAGAAATAATAATAAGAGAAGAAAAAATAAAAAGGCAAACTACATACTAGGGGAAATAGTTCCAATACATATTTCACAGTGGACATAAAATTTGAGTATGTAGAGAATTTCTACTCTGAATAATAAAACAAATGACCTATTTTTAGAACACATGGGCAAGGGGCCTGAACATTCTCTTCTGAAGAAGACATACACTTGACTAATAGATACATGAAAAGGTACTCATTATCACTAATCACTAGGGAAATACAAAACAAAACCACTATGAAATATCAGCTCCTACCTGTAAGGGTGGCTATTATAAAAAAAACAAGAGATAAGGTAACAAATATTGGCATGGATGTAGAGAAAAAGGAACACTTCCACACTGCTGTGGTAATCATTTCACAGTGTATATTTACATCAAATCATTACATTGTCTACTTTAAATATATGCAATTTTATTTGTTAATTATTCTTCAACAAATCTAGGGAGAAATATCACGAAGCAAGGCCCTTGCAGAAACTAGAATAAGAATTCAAAGTACAATTGGTGAGCTTTGAGTAATTCAGGGAATGCCACATGATATCAAACAAGGGTATTAATACGTGGGTAGGATTCGAATAAGCAGGCAGGAGAAGAAAAGGGTGTTCAAGGTGGGAAACAGCATAGAAATGCTTTCCAGAAAAATCGTATTGCTCAGTCACCCTCCTTTTCCAAACTCCTCTCCTCTCCAAGCTGAACAAGATTTCTGGTTGTTTCCATAGCTTTCTGTACATGTTCTTACGATAGCATTTATATACCATATCCTCTTTCTTTACTTAAGTTCTTCATATTTGTATAGCCAGTATCTGGTCAGTATCTGGCATATAATAGGTAGTCAATAGACTTTATGACTCAATGAATGAAATAAAGATTGAATAATGAAAGGAAGAGCAAAAAACAAAGGGTTTGTGATGAGATAAAAATATAGAGATGAAACTTTATGAATTGAAAGCTTACAGTAACTTCTTCCCTGTACAGAGTAAAGCAGAAAGACTTTTGATAGACTGCAAGGATGTACAAGATAGTAAGTAATACAGGCTCCCTCTTTAAACTCACTTCCTACAATTCTTCCTGGTGCTTACTCCATTCCAGCCACAATGGGCTCCTGGATATCTCTCACCTGGCATCTCTCCACCTGGGGCTTTTATGATTCCTCTGACTAGAATGCTCTTCTCTTAGTTATCTGCATGGCTTGCACTTTCACTTCAATCAATACGGCTTATGTGTTCCCTAATCAGAGAGCCCTTCTCTGACCACCCTATCTAAAAGTGCATCTGCAGACTACCCTGTTCTCTTACCACGCTTGACATTTTTCCCTGGTTTCATTTCTTATTGTCTGTCTCCTCTCCCTAAAATAGAACTTCTGTGACAGCAGAAACTTGGTGCCTAGCACACAGTTGGCACTCAATATTTCTTAAATGAGTAAATAAAAGGATAACAAAGAAACAAAGCTATATCTGATAGATGAATTCTTATGTACAAGAGCATCTGAATGAAAAGTGGTCATTTATCAAGGTTTATCTTGCAGAGGCATGCACAGTAGATGGAACTGAAAGCTTCAAAAAGCAGAAATCTAATTAGGTGGTGTAAGTTGAGCAGGCCTGGCTTGGGAAGGGAGCTTTGGAGCAGCGAGAGAATGCTTGGTTCAATCGGGCAGGTCACTATTAGCAGGTCTGACTCTCTTGGCATTTTGGAGACTCTCCCTCTCAGCCTTTTCCCTGCTAAAAAGGTTGGCAACTTTTCAATAATCCCAGGTTGTCTGAAGGTAGTTTCCCCTCCTCCAGTGTTTTTATGCAGCATGGAGCTACAGAATTGCTCCATTAAATGCCTATCTCTAATCATGAAATTTGCATGGAGAAAGCACTTAGCTCATCTGGAAGGAACTCTGAGGGCTAGAGTGAGCACTTAGCAGGTTAGGCAATCACGAGCTTAAAGAATTATGTTCAGTTGCACTAGGCAGATTTTAGTGCACTTCTGGAAAATAATTTAAATCTTTACCCCCTGCTCTCAGACTAAGGTATATCTCCTTAAACCATGTGCCTAGCAAGCAGTCTCAGATCTGAGTTTCCCTGGATGATAATAAGCTAAAGCATCTGACAGGTAGTCAGTCAGAGGATGTGGAAAGAGGTCCTGAAAATGTTTTCTCCCTATTTTAGCTACCTTGAGGCAACCCAACATGCAGCCTGTTTGACCACTGGGCATAAAGAGGGATTTTGAGTCTGGTATACTGTAATTCTGATTTGGCCTTATAAAATGCTTTGTTTTAAGTCTGCTTGAAAGCAGTTCAATGCAAGCAGATTATTCATTTGCCATCTCTCCTTCAGTGAATTTTATTTTTAAGAGTCCTGGTTTAGACTTCTGTGGGGTGTTTCTTTTTTCATAAGTAAAAGGCACCAGGGAAGAAATGTGACTACCTGACAATGTGGAAAGCACCCCAAGTGGATTCTGCAGATGAGCTGGAAATGACAGGTGAACACTGTGTCTTAAAGTCACCCCAGGGGATTCTCTCTCTGATGTGAAGGAAACAGCAGGGTCCATATCTTCTGATTTAGTCTTTGACAGGCTGCTTTTCTGAAAGTGGCTGCAGTGTAGTGAGTGCTGGATTGGGAAAAGAATAACAGCTGAAGGGCACCCTTTGCCCATGGCAGGGGAAAGAAGGGCATCTGAGGAGCTACCAAGATAAAATTTCAGAGGTTGAAATTAGGAGAATCTCTCAAAAAGCAGACTTGTATTTAACTTGCAAACATAAGAACTTTTGCCTTGATGATAGCATTTTGAGATTGAGTGAAAATACGGAATGATAAAGCACCTCTTTGTAAATGCAGTTTTAGTTAGGAACTCACACACTCCCACAGATATGAACTTGGGGGATTTAGCAATGGGGACTAATGCACCTTTCATTGATTAGCAGACAGACAACAGTATTTATTTACCACCAGCTTTTAAAAAGAAAAAAAAAACCCTTTTCATTCTGTCTGTGGAGAAATAAAAAAGTAAGAATCAAGATTTTTCTCTAATCAGGGAAAATCATGGCTTATACCAAGAAAGTATAGAAATGCAACTTTACAGAGTTATTAGAAACATTTACATAGACTACTTATTTCAAGAACAAAAATTCTCAGAAAGACAAAAATATTGACATTAGAGTAGCACTGGAAAGATAGCTATAATTCTAATTTTTTTCTAATTTCTTTTCAAGTGCAACCTAAGGATATTAAACATTGAATAGATTTGCCCCTTTGATGGTCAGGATAAGATTTTGAGACATAGCTTCCATTTCATTTCTCTTCTAGAGATATAAAAGCATGTTTTTCTTTATACTCAAAGTTACTTTGATACCTTGAATGAATTTATGTACCCCAGGGTGCACAATTTATTCTTAGAAAACAGTGTGCTTAGGTGTCTTCAATGTAGGTAATACTTAACTGTTTATTGCTATGCCTTGTTTCCCCCCCACAGTTTTCCTTCAGATGGGAATCATTGAACTACAGGATATACTTAAGTGGAAAGCCAGCAGATGGTCAGGCTGAGTTGAAAACACATGGCTGAGTATATTGTTTGGTTCAATCTTCCACTGGCGCAGAAGGCACATGCATCTTAATAGTCCCCTTTACCACCTGGGTTAAGAGATTCCCTTCATTCTAGGAAATATCTAGACCATCATTGGAAGAACTTTACTATCCTACATCTGAAAAAAAGATTTGAGGTGAGCATTTTAAAAACACCAACCACCAAAAAGGTCTAGCATAAAGATTTTTTTTCTTCTCTTATAAATCAATTGTATTAAGATATGACTTATACCTCAATAAAATTTACTAATATTAGATATTTTAATTTACAATGAATTTTGACAACTATATATAGTCATGTAACTACCACTAAAGTTAAGATATGGAACAGTTCTATTATTTTAAGTTCTCTTATTTCTCTTTTTGGGGAGTCCCTTCCCATCACATTAGCCTTTGTCAACTGACAAAGTACTTTCTGTCATTATAGTCTTGCCTTCTCTAGAACTGTATATCAACAGAACCATACCATATGTATGTAATCTTTTGAATTACACAAAACAAAATATTTTTGAGACCCATCCATGCTATTGCCTATCTCTTTTTTATGTCTGGGTAATTTTCCATTGTATAGATATACCAACAATTTTTAAATATATTCACTAGTTGATGGACATATTGATTGTTTTAGTTTGGAGCTATAATGTATAAAGTTGCTATGAAAAAATTATATATATATATATTTATATATATATAAAATTATATATATATATATATATATATATATATATATATATATACCCCAATCCCCTTGGATAAATACTTATAAGTGGACTCTCTAGGTTGTATCAAATATCTTTTCTCTCTTTTGTTCAGAGGATTTTAAAAAATTGAAGTAAAATGCCCATAACACAAAATTAATCATTCTAAAATAAACATTTCATCAGCATATAGCATATTTATAATACCATGCAACCACTAGCTCCAACCAGTTCCAAAATATTTTAATTGCTCCAAAAGGAATCCCCGTACTGTTAGTCAGTTACTCCCTATTAACTTCTACCCTTAACCCTTGCCAACCACCAATCTGATCTCTAACTCTATGGATTTATTTGATCTAGCCATTTCATATAAATGGATAGAATCATTAGAATGTGACTTTCTTGAGGCTGGTTTCTTAGTGTGACTTTGAGACTCATCAGTGTTGAGGATTTATAAGTATTCCATTCCTTTTTATGCCTGAATAATATTCAGTTATATGTATACATCATGATTTATCCATTTATCTGTAGATGGAAACTTAGGTTATTTCTAGTCATGCTGCCATTAACATTCATATACTAGTATTTGTTTGAGTATCTGTTTTCAGTTCTTTTGGGTATATACCTAAAAGTTGAAATGCTGAGTTAATTGGGAATTCTATGTTTAAATTTCTGAGGAACAACCAACTCTTCAATAGCAACTGAACCACTTTACATTCCAGTCAATAATATAATAGGGTTTCAATTTCTCCACATATTTGACATGTGTTATTTTCCATTAAAAAAAGCACAACCTTCCTAATAAGTGTGACATGATATCTTATTGTGATTTTGATCTGCATTCTGTTGATGTTTGCTTCACATATTTTGTATCAATTGGTGCATACATGTTTATAATTTTTACACCTTCTTCATGTATCAACCCTATTATCAATATATAATGACTTTCTAAGTATTGTTTTTGAACTAAAATCACTTTTATCTGATATTAGTCACCCCAGCTTTCTTTTAGTTACCACTTGCATGGAACATCTTTCCTATCCTTTCACATTTAACCTATTTTTGTGTTTGGACCTAAACTGAGTCTCTTATAGACAATACAAGTTTGGATCATGTTTTTGTATTCATTTTGCAAGCTTCTATCTTTTAATTGGTGAATTTAATTAATTTACATTTAAAGCGATTACTGCTAAGGTAGGACTTAATTCTGCCATTTTATTGTTTATATATGATAGCTTTATTTGTTCCTCAGTTCCTCCAATACTGCCTTCTGTTTTGTTTGGTTAATTTTATCTAGTCTGCCATTTTGTTTCTCTCCTTATTTCCTTTTCTGTATACTTGATAATTATTTTCTTAGTGGTTACTAAGTGGTTAAAAACATTGAAATTTAAATCACCACCCAAATTTATAACAACCTAATTTGAATTCATACAACTTTGCTTTAATAGCAAAAATCTGCTCCTATGCAAATCAATTTCCCAGCCCTTTAAGTTGTTATTTTCACAAATTACATGTTTATACCTATGTGCCAAATATATATTCCTAATTATTGTTTTATGTGTTTTTGCTTTAAATCATATAAGAAACAGAAAGGGGAGTATAGGCAAAAATACAATATTACTTGTTTTTATGCTTGCATATGAATCTACCTTCACTAGAGGTCTTTATTTATTCATATAACCTTACACTTCAACTCCCATTATAATTTCTTGTAGGACAGGTCTACTAGCAATAAATTCCCTCAAGTTCATATATTCAACAAGAAACAATTATTTATGATTGTAAACCACCATGTTTTAAGAATATTTGTTAAGCAGTGCTATTAAAACAAACTCTTATGTAAAAATTGGGAGTACAAATAGGATGCAGCCATAACATCAACCTAAAATATGTGGCAATGATTTTGAAATGAGGAAACTATTGTAAGTAGCCTGGGAATAATAACTCATGTTATTTGGTGATGGAACATTTGGTAAATCTGTCTCCTATTGAACTTGTGGTATTAGGGATAGAAGTTTTGAGGCCGATTATTGATGAGATGAGGTGATTGTTACTAGTTATAGTTGATGTGGTGCCTCAAGAAAGAAAAAAGCACAGAAAAAAATTATTAAAAGAGAATAGAGAATGCTCAGAAAATCTAGAATTTTCAAGGTTGAAAAACAAAACCCTTTCACATCCCTACCAGTTGAAGATAAAAATAACATTATGAGTTTAAAAGACCTTCTAAGACTCAGCTTTTTGGCAAAAAAACAAATTGGGAGTTTGGTTTTAAAGACACAACCTCAGAGCAAAGACAAAGTATTTATGTGGCTGTGACACCTTTGGTTAAGGAACTCTGAATAAATTAAGATAAGACTCAGATCATTATAATTTAACAAAATAATTCCTATAAAGGGGACTAAGGGTGTAATCCCACTGAAGGAAGAACCTGCAATTAGTTGAGTCAAGCAGGCACACCCCAAAGGAATTACATATGTAACCTGGCATATTTGGCTGATTGATCCAACTCATATTTTTTCAAAAATGTTTTTTAGAGGGCTATATATACACAAGTACATTAACCTGGACTTTAGAATGGTAAGTGAAAGAAAACATTGGTATTCCAACTTTATACAGGCAGGAAACAGGCAAAGAAAGCCGTTCAGGTTCTAAGAAATTATATGAGTTCTGTCCAGAAAGTAACCAGCCATGTACTATGAAAAATAGAGACTTTTATTGGAGAAGATCCAATATATAAGAAACATTGTACACAGGACAATGATACCTCACTCCCTCTCAAAGTAGACACCTTGGGACCTCACACAGTTCTCCCAATCACTATTAGCTGCACCGTCATATTTTCCTGAATTTTATTGATGGTCTGATATCTCTTACCTTTCAAATATGACTTTAGTTTTGGGAAAAGCCAGAAGTTGCAGAGCACCAGATCTGAGCTGTAGGGGGGCTGAGTCACCTGGATGGTTTGATGTTTCACCAAAAAACTCTACATGAAACATGATGCATGAGTGGGCTCATTCTTGTGATGAAGCTGCCAATCACCAACTGCCTATAACTGCGGTCTACTGAGTCATTGAAATAGTTTCTGCAGAGGAATGTTTAAGCTTAATGCAAAATTTAATGCAGGTTCCTTGCTCTACTCAGTCAGTTTGAATGAGACATCCACACAGTATACATACATGCTCACTCAATGGCATCTACTGCCTCCACTGACTAGTGCAGTGAAGTCATCATTGTCCACACATGTGCATTTCAGTCCACTCTCCTTGGCTGCCAGGTTATATCAATGTCGGGCAAACCATTCTCATTATATTAACAATGGTTGGACTTTTTCTGGATAGATCTTAAATTCTGATAGTCTTTTCAGATATGGCCAAGGATGATGAAGGAGAAGATATTACAGCAGTCGAATTCAAGAACCATGGGGAATGGTGGAATAGGTATTTCTAAGAATTGGATCTAGGGCCTAATCAAGACATTTTTACTGCCTTCAGTGGGATTTTGATGACTTCTATGTACTACCCATTCTTCTTTTTTTCCAAATGGAAATGTTAATGTAGTTATTCTGCCTCTTTTCATCATTGTGTATATAAGTAGAGCAGATAGCTTGTCATTTTAATTCATAAGCCTCTGGATCATGAGTTGCCACATTTTGGCCTGATATAAATAATGCCACAAGATCCTGAACTTTGATCCTGATTGAATATGATTCTTTGAGTATCAATAATTTACATTTGGGAGGGAAAATTGTGATAATAGGGAAGACTGTATAGTTTGCCCAGGTATAGCCCATGGGTCAGCTGGAACATAGCTATAAATTTTATGATGCTTTTTACTATCCACTATTAAATATAGTGGAGTAAATGCCATATAAAAATCATGGTTTAATGCCTTAAGTATAAATTAGAAATAAAGTTTATCTTTGTCTATGACATAGTCAATGACTATTCGCTATGACAAAAACATATACTAGATAACTACTGGGCCAAAACAAGAAAATACATGGTTTATATCTCAACTCAAACCACAATTTAGACCAAGCTCAGATGATCTGAGCTAAGCTCAGCAGAGACCTAACACATCCACAGAAAGATCCATGATAGACAAAAAAAAAGTTTGCTTTTATAAGCCACTGTGAGGTATAATAACAAATATAAACATTCAGTCTTTGACCCCAGTTTCTGCCACAGAACTCCTTAACTTTTGGAAATTTTTGTCTTTTGTATGTTAATAATATGATTCATAGGAGCCACTCTAGAGAAAACACTGTGAGAACAGAGCATTGGAACTTTCAGTACCATCACGCCCCAAACCTTTGGGGAGGAGAGAGAAGATAGAAGATAAATCCAATCACCAACAACCAGCATTTTAATCAATTATGTCAATATCACAAATCTGCCATAAAAACTCTTAAATAATGAAATTTGGAGAGCTTCCAGATTGGTGAACACATTAGTATGTTGGAAGGGTGACATTCCCAGAAAGGGCTTGAAAGCTTTGCACTGCCCTCTTTCCCATAACTTGCCCTATACGTCTCTTCGGTTAGACATATAGAGTTGTATCCTTTATAATAAACTGGTAATTAGAGGTAAAGCACTTTCCTAATTTCTGAGTTGTTTTAGTGAATCATCAAACTTATGGAGGGGGGTTGTAGGAACACCTGAATTTATAATCTTCCAGGCCAAAGTGCAGGTAGCCTGGGCATCCCATTTGTGGCTGATAGCTGAAGTGAAGACCGTCTGGTGGGACAGAGCCCTTAACTGGCAGGATCTGCAGTAGTCTTGGAAATTAGTGTTTAAATTGAATCTAATTGTTGAACACCCAGTTGGTATCAGAAAAGTGATATGGAAAAACAGCATGTATTTGGGGGAACGTTTGTTACACAGTATTATCGCAACATAAATGTGACAAGTACAGAAACTATTCTCTCATAACACTTAAAAAGAAAGCTTCATATTGAAATAAAACATTTGGTTAATTAATCATAAATTTAAGCATACATTTCCAATGTTTTTAATGTAACCATGATGTACATAGATTCATGCAAGGCTAGCTTAATGCTTAGTCAAAAAAATGCAAAATTACAGAAGCTCCTAAGAAGCATTATTTCATTCACACAGCCAAGATTCTGTGACATAAATGTTGTGTCTGGATAATGAAGTAACACCTGAAACTATTTTTGTCATTGACATCTTAGAGTGACTAAACTTATGACAGTCTTGTTAAAGGCTTTTATTATTTTTTTAAGGAGAACAAAGGGCCTTAAGAGCACTAGATATTATACTGGGCAAAGCTGGATGAATAGGGAAAGACTTTGTTAGTCAAAGACCAACTTTATTTCTAATTTATACTTACAGCATAAGTCATGATGTTTTATATGGAACTTACTCTGCTGTATTTACTAGAGAATCACCCTAATTTTATTCATTTTTTATATTTCTTAATTGTTTCCCCCAAAGAGATCATTTTTCTGAGATATAATAAGTTTTCATCGAATCTTAGGAATCTTTCCATGAGTAACTGCTAGTGTCCACAGCAAGGCAGAGTAGAGGTCTGGACCATCTGGAAGAGAGCCTAACTACAGATGACTCTCGGCTATGATTATCCAATCAGACATACTTTTCTATGGCATGGCCTAGAGAACCCCTTAGATACAAGGTTCCAGAGAATTTTCTATACACAAGAAGAATCTTTGAAGTCAATATTCTAAGAAGAAATAGAAAAATCTTTGTGCTTTCCAAAAATCCATTGTAAGAAACAGGAATGATGTAGTCAAATTTAATCTTTTCAATAAGTACCTCAAAATAAGTTTGTTCATCCAGTCCTCCCCTCCCCCTCTGCCTCTGACAGTTGTCAGTCTGTTCCATGTATTCATGTCTCTATTTCTATTGTGTTCTTTAGTTTATTATGTTTATTAGATTTTACATATATGTAAGATCATATGGTATTTGCTTTTTATTGACTGGCTTATTTCACTTAGCATAATAATCTCCAGGTCTATCCATGCTCTTGTAAAAGGTAAGATTCCCTTCTTTTTTCACTGCCTTATAGTATTCCACAGACCATATATGCATAACCCATAGACAAAGACAACAGTGTGGGGATGGCCTGAGAAAAGGGAGAAGCGAAGGCTGGGTGAGGATAGGCAAAGGGGGGAAATGGGGACAAATGTAATAGTGTAAAAAATTTTTAAAAAGTTAAAGATATATCATAAAGGTTTAGTTAAAGTACTACAAACCCCTATGTCAATATGAAGTCTATAAAAATTCATGGTTCTCTCCTCAATAATTTAAGTCCATTTTTGAAAGTACGTGTTTATATATAAAAAGGAGAGGCACATGAAGGCTGGCATAATAATGTCAGCTGTTGGCCATATGGAAAAATATAAATTGTCATAAAAGCTGGCCAGATATAAAATCTTTTAGATAGATTTTTAAAAATTATATTTTAAGCATTTGAGCAATATACTAAAAAATGCATTGGTGAACTACATTAGTAATTATTTTGGCTGTAATTTCACATGGTCCTTCCCTGTGTAATTAATTGTTTTTTAAGCCGACCTGTGGAACAGGGCAATGGAATATGTTTTTGATTGGGATAAAAATATTAAAGGGGAAAATTTTCCAAAAATACATTTCTTAACCTTCAAAAAATAAGTTTGTTTAATGTGGAATGGAATTTCCTACAATTTCATGTGCCATAGGCTCCTATTTAAGGCATTACAATTAATAAAAAATCAAAATGGCCTACTAAAAAAAGTGGCTTTAACCAAATGGTTATGACATATCCTAATAGTATTATAGGGCTGAAGGAGAAGACTGAAACAAACATTTGTTCAATATATGGGCCAGAAATTGTATGTTTTGGGAGAGAGATCTGTGAATATTTCCTTTCTGTCTGCTATAAAAATACACTAATACAAGTATTAGTGACAAGTATCAAGTGGCTCTTGGTTTTGGAAACACTTCCTGCCTGAATTGGTCCCTAAATAGGTCTTCTGAGAGGTCTGAAAGGAGATGGTTCACATCTAACCACGTTTGTAGCTCCAAATTTTGAATGTGTTGTGTATCCAAAAGTTACTTAAGGATGAATTTATGAACGATGTTTTCTGCTCTTCAAATTCTATGGAAACTTCTTTGATCCATTAAGTTTCAGTCTTTGGTTTCAGTGGCCTTCCAATGGTCTTCTTAATCTTTATTTTGCTTTTTAAAATGATTCTCTTAATATCATCCATTCGTCTTTGCTTTGGGCCAACCTATGGTGGGTTCCTGTGGAGAATAAATCCCAGTCTCCAGTGCAGGGGCTGATCGCTGTCAAAAGTGTCAGGCCCCAGTTGGCAGCCTGGATTTTTCCTGAGAAGGACAGTGAAGTGTCTTCTGCTCTGGAGCTGCTCCCTCACTGCCAGTCTTCTGAGACCCAGGAATTCATGATCAATTCTCAAGAGATCTGTGAAAACCAACACCAAAATCGAAATCAGCTAGACTGATTTACTTCCTCAGAAATCCAGAGATCTCTGCAGACCAATTGTACCAGCATGGTTCTTGTCTCCTTGGTCCACTTGGTTCAGCCTGAGTCAACCCTTGGCTCCCACGGGTCTTATAGCCATGTTCTTAGCACCCCCTCTGGGTTCCATGCAGATCTCTATTCCTTTGAAAGGAGGCATTTGCTTTTGTTTCCAGAAACAAGTTTCTATTTCAAAGACTCCAACCATGAATGCCAAAGAGAACCTCTTCTTCCTCCTGAATCTCAAAGTCTCTGCTGCGTCTATTCACCTGTGAGCATAAAGGGCTGTGGGATCTTTAGCTTGTGTCTAACTCAACAGAAGTGTTCTCCATCTGCCGTGAGATACAGCCAGGATATCAGAAGTAAGGCAAAACTCAGCTAGCTTTGCTGAATTTTAAGTAGGTAAGAGGTGACTTTTTACCTTTAAAAAGTTTTAATTTTATAGTATAAACCTGGCATTCAGTCTCTGTGGCTGCAGGCTACTTTATTCCTCTGACATAGATGACTGAGAAGCCTTGGAACATAAATATATGCAATAAGCCAATAATTCTGCCTGCTTTTCTGCTGCTCCTACAGGGTATCTCAGTGCTGGCAAACAGAAGGGTAATGGGAATTAGAAGGAGGGGAAAACAGCAATAAAAATATAAATCAAAGAAAGAAGAAAATCCATTTGCTCCTTGGCAGCAGAGACAGTGCTCTGCTAATCCATGCTGAGTGCAATCCAATACCCCTTTATATAATCCTGTGCCAGTGGAAGAAAATTAAAGTTTAATGCAATAACGGCTGACACAAATCACTTTTGTTGCCCAGAAGCAGATTAAAGAATAGTTAAAATCATACAAATCTAATTTCTTTTTTTTTTTGGTTGTTGTTGCTTTATTCTATAACATCTTGATGCTTTAATCCCTAGCATCAGTTTTTGATTATTAAACATATATTACCAACATAAGAGAGATTATGGGAAAAACAGTGACAGCTAGGAAATGATTTGTGCTCAAATGGTATGTGTTAAAGCTCTTTCAAAATCCATAAATTTTTCATAGGTTCATAGAGGTTCTTGCCTTTAATCAATCTGTGTCGAGGGAATTTTAAAATAAGCATAAAGGTAATGGAATGCTATCAAGCATAATTGGGGCTGAAAAGGACCATCACAGTCCATCAGCTATCACTCTCCCATTGTGCGTGTGTGTGTTGCACACATGTGTGCATTTCCAGTCTCTGTTTTGATCACTGCCACCAATGGGACAATTTGAAAACCTTGTAGAAAGATACACTGAATTTTAAAATATCTTAATTGTGTTTACAATTTCTCCCTTTTTCTGCTCCCTCTAGAGGAATTGGTTTTGAAGAGACGGTGACTTGCCTCATCTATGAAATAAATTTCTTCCTTAGAACAAAGGCATTTTGAAAAATAATGTCATCCCACCTACTAACCTATATAAAATGTCTCTTTCTAGATACAAATGCTATAAATCATTTAGAATTTCCCAGCTCTACCCAAAGACCCAGGACCAATAAGTGAAAAGAAAACTCATACAAGTCTCTTCCTAACATTTTTATAAAGCAAAGAAGCTTTTTCAGAAATTCTTGTTAGAATTGAGTAAAACTTTTGCTTTGATACCCTGGGCTTCCAGTAATGCTCTCCAGGTGATTTCCATCAAGGGTTCTAAAATCACCTCTGTTGCTTTTTATGGGAACCTTCTGGTTAATAGACATTATCCACATTTAGTTCATAATTGTCAGTAAGAGATTTTCAAGGAAAGAGCATTCTAGATGCTTGCTTCACATGTCCTGTTAGTATGACTTCTTTCTCCTCTTAAATTTAATTTTAGTGTGTGTTTTTAACTGTTATGGAAGTTTCAAACACAAAAGCAGAGAGTATATTACCCCACTTGAGTAATGATCCATTAATGTACTATTTTCTTTACATATATATACTATTACCCATTCTTTACCAGCCCCAGTTATTTTTTAATTTAATAAGTTTTTTTGTTGTTATTCAAGTATAGTTGTCTCCATTTTCCCCCCACCACACCTTCCTGCCCTGTCCATCCCCACCTCCCACCCTCGATCCTACCCTCTTTGGCTTTGCCCATGTGTCCTTCATACATGTTCCTTGATGGCCCTTTCCCTTTTTGCCCTCATTATCCAGCTCCAGTTATTTTAAGTAAATTCCTGATATCATATCGCTCAATCTATAAATACATCAGCATATATCTTTACAGATAAAGATTTTCTTTTTTAAAATATAGCCAAAACAGCACTAGGTCAACTTAGAAATTAAGAATAATTTATAAATATCATTAAATACCCACTGTTCAGGTTTCCATGATTACCTCAAAATGTTAATTTTTAAAAAGTTTATTTGCTCAAATAGGGATTGAAATAATGTTTCCAATTTTAATTGGTTAATGCATTTCATATTCTTTTCATCTGCAATCTTCTGCTTTCTCTTATCTCAATCTGTGTTTCTTCTTTTTAATTGTTGCACAAACTTCTATATAGTTTCCCATTATCTGAATTTCACAAACTGAATCCCTCTGGTGTCATTTAACATGTGCCTTTCCTTGGAATTTCTCCTAACTTGGTTGTGAGGTATGCAGTCTTGATCTGTTCTGGAACATGTCCTCCTGGTTTGGTACTCGTGTTCAAATGTTGCCAATGTTTGGTGGAAGGCACTCAAGGCTGGGTTCAGACACAATCATTCCAGTGGCCATACCAGAAATAATTACAAGTGTTGGAGGCTTTGTATGGAGGTTTCTTTCTGAAGAGCTCATACCTTCTTGGGTTTCAGTACTCAGTGGTTGGTGCATGTTACCTCCTTTCTTGCTCAGCTCACCTTGGAGTACTGTGCGTACACTTCTCAGTGAATCTAGGGACACTTAGAATTTTGGATCTGGATATGATTACAGAAATTCTAATCTATAGCACTAAATATTTATATTAAAAAAGAAACTGAGGCCAAGAGAGAACACACAACTTGTTCAAAGTTGTATGACTTTTAACACAAGCTGACTCTACGATTCCCGTATTGACTGCATCTAGAGTTTGACTTCAGTTCTGGGCACTTGGCATCTTCTCTGCATTTAGAGCAGAACTACCGTTCAGGATGCCCTACAAGTTAATAATCATTCTCCTGTAGGAATATTGTTGGTAAACGAGATTCAATATTATTCCCTAATGGGTTTTGGTTATACAACTTAGATTTATTATCAAAGCTGAAAAATACAGTTTTGTAAGCATGTATGTATGGCCAAAAGTTTTATTTGTTAAAGACTCCTTTAGTGTCAGTAAGGCCTTAAAAATCAGTGGTTTAATTGCATCATGTAGATACTAATTTAGCCTTGTGATTTACTGTATTTAGAACTAAAACACAATTTTATATTTTTACCATGTATCTCTAGGTGGTTTGACTTTAAAATTTTGAGAGTGAGCCATTTCTGGCAGCAATGCTGGTGATTTGTCCTTAGCCAGTTCATAAACACTAATGAAATATGACTTCAACAGGTGTAAAAAAAGAACTTTAATTAAGTGCTTGTTACATGCTATGCACTGTACCAGATTTTCTACACATTTGGCTTAAATTAACACATATAATGACACTAAGAAGTTTGCTCTTGTTATTGTTATTTTATGTGTGAAGAATTGAGCTTTTCAAAGTTAAGGCAAAGTTTCCCAAGCTTACACAGCTTAATAAGTGAAAATGCTGAGCTTTAACCAGAGTTGTCTGAGTCTAAATTACATGGTAGTTCTGCCATATGTTACCTCTGTGACATGAGACATGGAGTTGAAAGACCACAGCTTTGCCTCTCATTAGCTGTGATAAAACTCAGAAAATTACTTGATCTCAGGTTTATCATTCCTAAAAATGGATTATAAAAAGAAATTAAGTCTGTCATTAGAATCAAAGGCTGGTATATGTGATTTTTAATACTTGATAAATGGTAATAACTTATACATAAGTTTTTCATTCTAATTTACCTTCTCATCCCATACACATGACAATTATTCTGCTTGTGTGGGCCACTATGGAATTAGAGAAAAATATGTCTCTTTTTCCAAAATGTGGTTTGACTTCCTAGGTCAGTAACCCCTGAGAGTACTTGTGAATCTGGTACAGAAGAGTCATATAGTTTTGCAGTGATGGGCAGTGGACAAGGAGAAATGCTCTCCAAATTCCCATCTAAGGAACAAGTTGTCCAGCCCCTGGGAGTGCTGTCAGCAGTCAGCCTCCAGCTCTCGGGCCCTTTGTGATTTCCCCAGCTGCTGAAAGCTGTATAACACAGAATAAATCCTTTCTAGACTGGCCCCCATACAATGACTGATTGCAGCAAGGATATAAGGCCCAGCGATTGAGTCCACAGTGGGACACTTTTATGCCATGTATATCCCAGAGCTTCCCATAGGTTTGAATAAGGTATTGTGGGCCTGTGTGACTTCTCTCCTTTTTTAGTCCTTCTTTCTTCTCCTTCCTTCCACAGATAGGGATCCATAGCCATACCTAATCAGTGGCCTGCCATATTCCATTCCATCATCTGCTTCCACAGAACCTAACCTGCAAAAAACGTATTTATAAAGATACTTCTTCTTAAATTTTATTCTAGGAAACAAACTATAGTATGTCTGCCTATTATGCACTTAAAGTCTGTTTCAAATGAAATTCTTTCAGACGTCTAATGACATGCAATATGTTTGAAAAAGACAGATACTGTCTGATTCCAGTGGGGCATCTTGGGGCTACTTTCTTCAGATAACTGAAGAGGAATAAAAAAGGCTGTCCTGTTGTCTGCTGCAATTCCTGGATTTATCAACTAAATCTCATCAATAACAATGCCCGCAACAAAGAGAGCATGTTGTCATTTGATTCTTTCCTGAGAAGAGAGAGAAGGGTTTTTGTGGGTAGATTTGATATTTTATTTGCAGTGCATTGTATTTGACTCTAAGAGTATAGTAGTGTGACTGAGAAATGAGCAGTGAATGGGTGATTTTTTTAAAATACAGTGGAGGAAATGGAACATAGGAAAATAATAGAATTAGAACCAGGCTAGAACATTGACCGCAAGAGCTTCAACATATACCTAAAATCAAGTGGTTGGGAATAAAAAGAAGAAACCCATTGTACAAAGTAAGGGAAAAAATTAGGCTAAGAAAGTATTCTTGAAAGTGTGCCTTCTCTTTCTTTCTTTCAGCCCCACAGGCAATTTAAATTTTCATAAATTTTCAAAAAATTTTTAAATGTAAAAAAAATGTAAGGAAGAAATGACCTTTTATTTCACCATCCAGATAGTTCTTCTAGCAAAAAGAGAAAATAAAAAAATTATAGAAGCATTAATAAAAATCAAGTATAAAAAATTTAAAGAGTAAAGATAGGCATATTATGAAAAGACAAAGCTTTCCTTTCCTTTAAATGTTTATCCCTTAAAGAAGTCGCTAATAACAATTCTTTATTAAATTTTTTAGAAAAGAAAATTAGACATATATCACTGTGTATTTTGTGCACATTTAAGTATTTAGCTATCTATGTATGTGAATGTGTGTACAAATATGCATATATTATTATCTTCTGATTATATAATTCAATTTACTCCAAAACTCAGTGGCTTAAAATAACAATCCTTTTATTATATCTCGTGATTTTGTGAATTAGAAATTTGAGCCGGGCCCAGCTAGACGATTGTTCCGCTCTATGTGGCACTGATTGGGTCTCTAGGAAATACTCATCTGGTGGCGTGTGCTCTGGAGTTTCCTCGTACATAGCACTGAGGGATCCCAGGGAGCAAGACAGAAGCCAGAACAGACATTTAAATCTCTATATTTTCTCTGCTGGTCAAATGGAGTTACAGACTAGCCCAAATTCAAGGGGAGGAAAATAAGGTTGTACTTGATGATAGCTGGAGTGTCAGAGTTGCCATGTGAATTTATTTTAACTGAATATTAGGTATATTATGTATATACTATATGTGTGTGTATAGTATGCATGCATATTCATTGATGCATTTATCTGTATTCTACAAGAAATGCACACAAAAAGACAAGTTAGATACTCAATAGTCTTAAAACCAAAGAATATGTATGGTGTCAGATAACCTCTCAAAAGTAAAATTTCTCTCTTACAATGATAAGATATCATAGAATTGTAACTTCATATTTTAGAGGAAAAGCCTCAACTACTCTTCATGATAATAAATGAATATAGATTTCAGGACATGGGATTGGACTCTGACTAAATATAGCAACACTTTCTGCCTACAGCTATGAAAGATACCTATTAAACTGCTTATCTTTTTTATTTTAAACATATTGATCATTAATCCAAAGCAAACAAAGCAACACGAATGAAAAGTCTCCTGATTGATTTTGAGGATTCTTTCCTATTCCATTTGCTCTTAATTTAGTTGTCATACTGTTAAATAATATTCCTGTAGTTTGGCTCCTTGCAAACTAATAAAGCAAAAATAGTAAATCCTGCATTGCTATTTTCTGATTTTGGTAATAAATTGGCATCTCCTAACTAGCTATAAGGGAATTATCTGTGGTGAGACTATAAGGGAGTAAACTCTATTGAAGTAAATTGAGTTTGTCTTCCCTCTCCTGCCAGCCTACCCTAAGGCTGAAGTACTGCCCCTCTTCTCCCTTGTTCAGCCCATTCTCAGTGGTAACCAAACTGTTCAGGACCTTGGAACCACCTCATCAGGTGGGAACTGTCAGGTGGGAACTGATTAGGGAACTGTCTCTTTACTGTGACCTTTCTTTCCCATCATCTCATTTAATTCTTGAAGGAGGTATATATACTTGTGTATATTTGAAATATTTTTACTTGTCTATACCCAAAATGCCTCATGTTTCTATTCTCACACAAGGAATACTGTGCATACACTTTTATCCATCCTTTTCTTCTTTCATTCTTTTTCACTTAGTTCCATCTGTTCATAATCACAGCAAATATGCCGAGAGCTTTCAATATTTATATTAGAGAAAATTAAATGGATACATTTTTTTAAAAGTCATGTATATTCAAAGAAAACACTTTTTTAAATTCTGAAAAGCTTCATAGAAATATAGAGTTCCCTAACTTTATTTCATGTACTTCATGATTAATCATATAAGTTTACTGCTATCACTATTTAATAAGAAAAACTTGTTTTACTACCAATACACTTGAAAAGTAATGAAATTACCCTCATTCTTTCACTAACCCACCAGTAGATATTTATTGTATGCCTCATGGACATTGTTTTAGGAACTTTGGGATGTAGCAGTAAATAAGACAAACTAGTTCTAAAAAATTTGTATTGTTTATGTGCATATAGTTGGATATCAAGGAGGACATTAAAATTCTTTTTGATCTCTGTTTGGGGCATTTAGGTTTCAATCACTATATCAAGCCAGCATTCAGAAGGCCTCAGGTATCATCATTTGGTGTGATCATGCCCCAGGATGCTACCTGAAATACAACTCACATGCCTCTGTGTTATCTTTTGCTTCCAATAACTTTTAGATAGTATATATCTAAATAACATCTGGAAGACAACTCTCCATGGGTCTCATGTTTCTGCACATCTTGTGAGCAAGGCATTTCCTGCTTTGTTTCAGACTGTCTTTTCAAGGATATTTATAGTGAAGAGCCTTAGTAGATAGGAATCATATCTCCCTCAGGAGCAAAGGGCAGGCATGGTTACTGTCCAGTATAATAAAGATGATGTATCCCTCTGGAATGATGGGAAAGCATGCTTAGTGCTCATTATTACAGATTTGAGTTCCCTAAGCTCAGGGTTTCTCTCTTGCAATGCAACCCTCTGTGTAAGTAGGTGTCATCTGGCCTTCATGTTACCCTGTGGGAATTGGGGTTCATAGAACTGCTGCAAAAATGCCAGTGCTTTGGCTATTGCTATCGCTGTGAATTATAAACTGTCCTTCATCTATGACCTAGGAGTCTTATGTCTTCTGCCATCAATCAAGAAACTGTGGCAGAATAACTAGTTAGTGTGTGAGTTGGTAAAATCTCAGACCCTTCAATTCTTGAAGGTGACTTTGCCAAGGAAACTCTATTGAAATGGGTGTTATTCCAAAGGTGTTATTGGTGAACGATTATTCACTAACCCAGAGTTTAATAGAAAATAGGGCAGAGATAGGAAGGGATGCTGTTTCCTACACTCCAGTTCTTGAGAAATATGGCCATGTGTTGTTCCACACTCAGAGAGGAAAGCAGGGTCAGTGCTGTGAGGACTAAAGCAAAGTGTTGATATGTCTCCTTCAGCACTAATTATTTTGAGAATGACTATTTTTATGTACATTGTAATAAAATATGTTTTCTAATTTGATGCATTCTTAATCACAAATTACTAAACATGGCTCTAGTTCTCTGTAGGATACAAGCGCCTCCTTAAAAATACAATTTACTAAAGTCATGCACAGCATAACAACATTTTGGTCCATGATAAACCACATATGCAAAGGTGGTCTGATAAGATTATAATGAGCTGAAAAATCACCTAGCAACATAACAGTCATCATAACAGAATGCAGTGCAGTACATGTGTTCATAGAGTGCTGCTTTAAACAAACTAATGCACTGTCAGATGTATAAAAGTGTAGCACTCACAATTATGTACAGTACATAATACTGGGTAATGATAAACTACTATGTTACTGGCTTATATATTTGCCATACTATACATGTACAATTATTTTAAAGTGAACTCTTTTTACTTGTAAAAGAAGTTTACTATAAAATGGTATGCCACGTTCTGCTGGGAGCATCCACATGCAACCCGTATCTACCTTGTTTCTTCATTTCATTATTTTCTTTTGTGCCTGATTTAATCTCATGTCGTTTAGCACATCACAATTCCTAAGCACACAAAGTCAACTGCTAACACTGCCAGTAAGAAACCACATTGAGTGATTGACCTGGAAACACAATTAAAAGTGATTAAGGACTATGAAGGCAGAAAATCAGTGATGGTTATTGCTCACCAGTCAGGCATTTCCCATTCCACCATAGCTATGATCTTGAAGAACAAGAATAATGTAACAGAAACTATTAAAGCATATGCTTCATTGAAAGCAATAAGACTACCAAAAGTTTGAGCAGAGCCCGTATCACACATGGAGAAACTTCCAATGATTGAAAGACCAGACACAGAAGTTTATCCCTCACAGCATCTTGATGATCACAGCCAAAACGAAATATTTCTTTGCAGTGTTGAAAGAGAAGACTGGACCCAACAATAATGCTGAATTTACTGTTAGTCCTGAGTGGTTTAAATGATTCAAGAATTTATTACATAATATGAAAGTGAGTGATGAGTCTGTGAGTGTTGATGACAATGGCAAATGAAGTTGTTTTTGAAGCTCTAAATAAACTGATTGGAAAATTATTTGCCAGGCAAATATTCAGTATATATGAAACTTCCTTTTGCTGGAAGTGGGAGCCTAAAAGGGCTTTTATCCATAAAGTCAATGCCAGGTTTCAAGGCTTTCAAAGACAGGATAACACTCTTGTCTGGGAAAAGTATTGCAGGCTAGATCTGGCTTTTGTGATCTGGCACAGTGAGAACCCCACAGCCTTTAAGCATATCAGTAAGCACACACTGCCAGTGCACTATAGGATCAATAAGAAGCTATTGATGACCAAGTTCCTCTTCTAAGATGCTCTTCTGAATTTGTGTGCCAGTGAAATGAAGAAGTATTGTTAAGAGAATAACATACCTTTAATGGTTTTGCTTATTGTTGAAAATATTCCTGGAGATCTTATTGCTTTTCATTGGTGATATTCATCCCAATATCATAGTGGTGTTTCTCCCTCCAAACACCAGCTCTTTGTTCCAACTAATAGACTGAGGAGTTATAGCAGTTTTTAAGCCTCCTACCTGTGAGGATGTTTGCCTAGGCTGTTGCTGCAACTGGAGAAGACACTGAGAATACACTGATACACTCTGGAAAGATTACAACATCTATGACTGCATTGAGAACCTTGCTCAGGTCTAGGGTGATGTTACCAAGGAAGGTATAAATGGCATCTGGAAGAAGATATTCAAAAGATTTATTCATGACTTCAAAGGACTTGCTAAGGATGAGGCAGCTGCAAAAATCAACAATGTTGTGGCTGAGATGCCAAACAACTTTAACCTGGTTGTGGATGAGGATGACATTGAAGATCTCTTAGAGGTGGTTCCTGAGGAATTAACTAATGAGTTTTGGGAACTAGAAAGGGGAACACATAGCTGAAGAAGAAGCAAGAAAAATGGGAAACTGAAAGAGAAGAAAAAGAAGACCCCCCCCCCCAAATTCACAGTCAAATGTTTAGCAGAAGCATTTGTAGACCTCCTTAAAATGTTTGAAAACATGGTAGGGTGGAGTCAAATAATGGAGTAGGTAAACCCTGACCTCATCTCCTCCCATGAGGTGACACATCAAAATTACAACTAAATTATGGAACAACCATCACTGAGAATCACCTGAAGACTAGCTGAACAGAATTTCTATAACCGAAGAAAGGAGAAACTGCCTTGAAATGGGTAGGAGAGGTGGAGGCTGGGTATGGGCAGCTCACACACATGATGTGGTGATTAATAAATGGGAGGGGTAGCATATCTATGGAGGTATCCCCTGAGAAATGAGTATTCAAGTGGGCTCCCCTTAACGTGGGCTCCCCTTATCGTGGGCTCAGCTTAAAGGGCTTGCACAAAACCGTACTCCAAGCTCCAGTGCAGAGGGAGCAGCTTAAGAAGCACCTGAGTCATATGGAGAGGAATTAAGTTGATTAACTTTAGGACAAGGACTCCCACCAAGATTCAACTTCCATTGTAGCTCCCACCAAGTGGCCCCAACCTGGCACAAATGGTAGTTGTCCTCAGCTCTCTTTTTAGCTTCCACCAGATGATCTTAACAGTGGCACAAGCAGCCGCAGGTCTCATTCACATCTTTGCCTCTCCCAAGAAGCTCAAAGCCCAGCATAAGTGGCAACCCACTGCAGATTGTATCATAGCTCCTACTGAGTGCCTGCAAGTTTAGCACAAGCAGCATCCAGCTTATGCTAGCACCAGAATTCCTTCCAAGAGGCTCCAGACCCAACACTCCAGCAGCTGGAATTACACTGCATTACAGCCCCACCCAAGTGGGTCCACAGATGCAGCACTATGGGGAGTCTCAATTGACACCAGAACTCTGGTAAAGCGATTCTTCTGTGGGGTCCAGAACCCTGGTAAGGTGATTCTTCTGTGGGGTCAGCCCCCACAAAATAGCTTCTCTGTTGTAGTCACAGCTGAACCTCACAGCCAGTTTTCCTGGAAGTCAACCCAAACCACTGATATGCCAGCAACAATGGAGGCCCAACTACAAGAGAAGGCCATAAACATCCCACACAGGGAACACTCCTGAAGTGCCTAATTCAGGTAACCAGGAGGGACTGCACTACCGGGCCCCACAGGTAATCTTCTGCATAAGCCCACTCTTTCAAGATTGGGAAACATAACAAATATATCTGATAAATAGAAACAAACACAGAGAGTCAGCCAAAATGATGAGATAAAGGAATATTCCCCAAAATGAAAGAACAGAACAAAACTCCTCCCCAAAAATGAAATTGAGACAAGCAATCTATCACATAAAAAGTTCAAAATATTTGTTATAAAGATGCTCAATAAACTTGGGAGAAGAATCGATAAACTCAGTGAGAACTTCAAAAAAGAGATAGAAAATATAAGACAGTCAAGCAGAAATAAAAAAATACAGTAATTGAAATGAAGAATACACTGCAGGGAATGAACAACAGACTACATGAAGCAAAAGATTGAATCATCAATCTAGAAGACAAGGTAGTAGAAAAAAAGCCATCAGAACAGCAAAAAGCAAAAGAGGATAAGAAAAAACACAGGATAGTTTAAAAGACCTCGGGGACAACATTAAGTGTACCAACATGTGCATCATAGGGGTCCCAGAAAGAGAAGAGAGAAAGAGATAGAAAACTTTTTGAATAAATAGTGACTAAAAATTTTTCTAACTTGGCAAAAGAAATACACATACAAGTACAAGAAACACAGAGAGTTCCAAACCATATGAACCCCAACAGGCCCACACCAAGACACATCATAATTAAAATGTCAAAGATTAAAGTACAAAGAGAGAATCTTAAAAATATGAGAAAAAAAGCAGTTAGTTATATACAACAGAGCCCCCATAGACTGTCAGCTGATTTTCAAAAGAAACTTTGCAGGCCAGAAGGTATTGGCACAAAATACTTAAAGTGATGAAAAGCAAGGAAGTGTAACAAAGATTAATGTATTCAGCAATGTTATCCTTCAAAAATGGGGAGATAAAAGAGTTCCTCAGACAAGAAAAAGCTAAAGGAGTTCATGGGCCACTGAACCATGTTATAAAACATGTTAAAAGGGCTTCTTTAAATAAAGAAGAAAATGCCAAAAGTAAAAATAAGAAAAGTTAGGGAAGGAAAATCACACTGATAAAAACAAACAACTAGTAAAAGTAGTAGGTCATTCAATCAAAGAGCTAGTATGAAGGTTGAAAGACAAAAGTAACAAGATCATATGTAAAGACAATAATAAATTAAGGGATACACACAAAAAACTGATGTAAAAATTATGACAAAAACATAAATGTGAAAAGGGTAAGTAAAAAATGTAGTGATTTTAGAATGTATTTGAACCTCTGCGACCATCAAATTAAAATAGACTGCAATTAACATGTCTGAGTGTATATTATATGAATCATATGGTAACCATAAAGCTAAAACCTATAATGGATATACAAAAAATAAAGAAATCCAAACATAACACTACATAAAATCATCAAGAGGAGATGAAATAAACAAAGGGAACAATAAAATAACAATAACTGTATACATAATCAATAACTACTTTACAAGAAAATGGACTAAATGTTTCAAACATAGCTCTCCATAATAGCCACACATGACTCTACATGAGCTTGTTTCGAATGGTAAGGAAGACAAAGTCCTAAAGAACACTGTTAATTGTGAGAATGTATTTTAAAGATTTTACATTAAACTTTTGTGTAAAGAAAAAAGCTGTCCCCTGAGTATATCACACAGAATTCAGTTTATTTTATAAACATTATACAATGCAAAGCATATATATGTATCTTCATATATGCTTTCTGTGAACATACCTAAATAAGCTATCATTTGGGTCATGGAATGTTCAAAGAGAGCAAGTGTGGAGTTTACAAAGATGTGGGCAGGACTAAAGGACAACCAACTGGCCAGAGATGGTGAAGCACTGGAGCTAGGAACATAGGGAGCCCTTAGCTCATCGAGGCTTGAAGGAGGAAGGGGAGGGAGAGGTTGTCCCAGCCCAGGCAGGGATGGAGCTGAGCTTTCTGACCTGCTGGTGCCTTGGACATCGGCAGGCCAGGAAGTCCATTTGGTGCTGGACACACAGCAGGATGGAGGAATGTGGAAAGCTCACTGGGACAGGCAGATGATGAATATTTAATATATACATTTCCATTTCTAAATTCTGCCAAATATTATTGTAATTGGTTTATAGAATAAGGAAATTACTTTAAACTGGTCATAAAGTAGCATTTTCCCATTGACTCTCTTGGCAAAAATGGAATTGTATTCCTGTGGAAGAAAAAAATTAACCTCAGGTCAATGAAATTAGCCTTAAGCATATAGAGTAGAGATAAGCATATGATAAAAGTTAATCACCAAAACAAATTTTGAAATAGCTGGAAATGGAAGCTGAAGAAGCAGTGATCCCGTGTCAGGCCACCAATGGAGACACGAGCCTCAGGCCCACTTCGCCCACATTGACCTGTCTGCACAGAGCACTAAAGTAATACGTCTTTTACCACCTTTGCTAACAGGTCCTCTGTGGTACACTTTCTGACATCTACAGTCTAAAATCACCTATATTCTTAGAAAAACAGAAAACGTTGTCCTTATTAGTATCTCAAAGGATTGTATTTTCCCCTTTGCATAATTTTCCATTATTCTCTGCATTTTTACGAACTTCAAGTGGGTCAGCTAAACTCTCCACATCATTGTTCTTTCTCACTGACAAAGTAGGAAAGTGAGATTTGTTCAACGCTTTCTCCAACCTAGCCCTTTAGTTGGTTCCCACACCCCAACAATGCAAGTCTCCTTCTTTTTCTAAATCCGGCTAAGCACATACTTCTGTGTTCTTCCATTTGCTCTGGAAAATTTCTTCCTTGTCCCCACCAAACACACAGACACACGCATGTGCATGCTCCCACACACCTTCCCAGTCACTTTATTCTTTAAGAAAATCCTTCAATGGTCAGGTTAGATATCATTTTTTCTCTCACCACCTCACAACTGCCAACCTATTCCCTCCCCCATAGCACCCCTCTTCCTCTGTCTTGCCAACAAAATTAAATGTCCCCTCTCCTCTGCCCTAACGTTTATTTGGGTTCTGAAGTATGTTAGACCAGCTGAGTAAAGCCTGGATGAGGACATCACATATCCTCTAAAAGGGGCATCCATCAATGCAGAAAGATATGGTATCTCTCCCCAAATTTCATTAGTGCATGAAAATGTGTCACTGCATAAAATGTGATTAAGGATTAATCTTTTAATTCCAGGGATGGAACTCTTCTCTAAGTGAGTGGGCCTTCACACAAAACCCAGACTCACATGATAGGGATAAAGCACAAATAGCCTTTAATGCTGTTTTCCATCTTTCCAAGATCAACCGGGAAAGAGGAGGTTCTCTGCTAAAAAGGGGAGTTAAAGGTTAGGGTTTTCCAGCTGTCCAAGCCAGGTACAAGCCCCACTATTGAGGGAGAAGTGTGATACCATCTCACTGGCAGACTGAAACCTGGGGAAAACTGGGTCCTTCTAATCTTGTTATGGAAAACACAGTACTCCCAACTTTCAGGCACAGCAAGGCAACAGTGATGTCACAGGTGGCATAAGTTATCTGTTACCACAGACTTTCTCAGGCAGAAAGCATTTGGGCTTCTACCATTCATTGGGATAACTGGGTGCTGGCCCTTTGGAAAGTCCTCAGGCATTTCAGGGCTAGTCTTTGCAGGCGAAAGTAACCCACCAATCCCTTTAAAATATGTACTAATGGATATATATATATATATATATATATATATATATATCCATTAGTTACATATCTATTAGTTACATATTTATATGTATATATATTTCTGCACATATATTTCTACACATTTATATTTTGGACATATAATCAGGGCTTCATTTAAAACTGCTGTATAATAATATTGCCTCAGATAGCTTTAAACCCAAGGCAGTGGCTTTCAAATTCTTTTGACAGCAACTCACCAAAAATGCATTAAATCATTTTTATCAGATTAGTATAAACAAACATGAATAAAACTAATAAAAAAGTTTTATAAAAGTTTACTGATCCTTGTTACATATAATACACTCTAATATTATCTATCTATTCCATTTTGTTTCATTGTTTTTTAAGTGCTTGTCACAACCCCCACAATTATTTTATTATCCACTAATGGGTAAAAACCTGCCTTGGGAGAAACACCATTTTAAAATTATAGGTTCCAGATACTCTAGCCAGAAAAGTAGTGTCCAAATTTTTAAAAGGCTCATTAAAATGCATTACCAGAAACCAACATTTGCTAAAGAAACTTCAGTTCCCCTAAAGAGCATTGACTCTAAGACTTGTACAGGGAAAACACAAGATGGTTCTGAGAAATGCTGTGTGCGAAAGTAAGAAGTTCAGAGAATGACGGAGTTCGGTCACAAGGACCCAGCAGCCAGTTTTAAGTGGCTCCCAACTGTCTAACCTATGACAATGTGAACATTAAAATAAATAATGATAAAAAATTTTTTAAAGAAATAAAAAATAAATATTAACATAAACTATAATTAACAAAATAAGATAGAAAATCGTGAATCCATCTTAAATGAATAGTTTGATGCATAAAATATATATTTATATAAATATATACATAAATATATATATTTAGTCTCAAAGTATTGCTATACAAAATAGTACTAACAAAGAAAAAAGAAGACTTCACAGAATAAAAGTCTGGCAGACAACACTCTAATCAAGTGATCACATTGAGCATTATTAGTAATGGGGCTAAGGAAAGTCACACTGACTGACAGGATTAAATATAACATCAGTCCCCCTTGTGTGCTATTCCTACCAAAGACATAATCTGAAACTAATTGTGAGGAAACATGAAACATGTCCAAGTTTAAAAACATACTGTGTGACAAAATAGCTGGCTTATAATATTTAACTCTCATGGAAATCAAGCATCAACTGAGGAGCTATTTCAGACTACAAGGGACTACCTTTTGTTACACAACTTTTCATGACGTTTTATTCCATATGCATTTACTTCCTATTTTAAAAAGTTATTCATTAAATGTTTTAAATAAATAAATACTTATTTTAAAAAATGTGAATAGTCAAGAGAAGCAATTGAAAATGTGTACAGTGAGACATATAGATAGATGTTCTGGGCAGCATTATTTATAATAATGAAATATGGGAAACAAATGCGCAACTATCTGAAAAATAGTGCTGACTACCCATTTAAAGAAATACTATACAGCAACTAAAAGAAATGAAGTACATTTATCTGCACTATTGTACATAGAATGCTAAGTTATCTATTGAATAAAAGAACCATGCTGCAAACAATACACACAATGTGGTCCCATTTTATATCAAATCAATAGACTATACGCATTCTTGGTCGATGCACAGCACAAAACGCAGGTCAAACAAATCTTAGTGATGATTCAGTGTTTGCCTCCTAGAAAGGGATGATCAGTGGGGGTTTTTATTTTTATATATTTTTTAATTTTCTTAGTTTTTCAATTACAGTTGATACATACAATATATTAGTTTCAGGTTTACAAAATAGTGATTTGACATTTATATCCTTTACAAGCTTATCATCTTAATAAGTCTAGCACTCATCTGACACCATTCATAGTTATTACAATACCATTGACAATGTTCCCTAGGCTATACTTCTTAATCCCTTTCACCTGTTTCACCCATTCTCCAAATCCACTCTAATCTGGCAACTATCAATTTGTTCTCTTTCTCTATGAGTGTGTTTCTCTTTTGCGTTTTAGATTTCACGTATAAGTGATTTCATATAGTATTTGTTTTTCTATGTCTGGATTATTTCACTTAGTATAGTACCCTGTTGGTTCATCAATGTTCCCACAAAAGGCAAGGTGCCATTCTCTTTTATAGATGAGTAATATTTCAGTGTGTGTGTGTGTGTGTACACACATCTTTGTTATCTATCGATGGACACAGGTTGTTGTCATATTTTGGCTATTGTAAACAATGCTGCAATGAACATAGTGCATATATATTTCTAAATTAATATTTTCATTTTCTATGAAAAAATATCCAGAAGTCATGTTTCTAGGTTAAGTGGTAGTTCTATTTTTAACTTTTTGAGGAATCTCCACAGTGTTTTCCATAGTGGCTGCACCATTTGACATTGCCACCAACAGTGCATGAGGACTACCCACAATATTTCCCACAATATTCACCAACTGTTATTTGTTGACTTTTTGACAATAGCCATTTTAACAGGTGTGAGGTAATATCTCATGGTGGTTTTGATTTACCTTTCCCTAATTAGTGATTTCGAGCATCTTCATATGTTTGTTAGCCATCTCTGTGTCTGGGATATCAACCTTAATGGGAATGTTTTAATTTGGACTCAGTCTGAACATAAGTTACATTACGTAATTAAAAATTAATTACAAAAATACATCTCGTGACCTAAAATACTTGCACTGCATTTGGTCTTTAAAATTATATCTTGCATGGAGTTTTTAGAAGAATTCACTCAAAGGATTCTCAGGGTTGACTAAAAGGTAGAGCAGAACTGGTTGCCAAAGCCTTTAAAACCCAATGCTTATTCATCACCAAAGCTGTTTACATCTGTGGTGGATGTGTGTTCCACACATGATAAATATCAAAGAAATGTGAGAGCTTTGACATGGGCATATAGCGTATGTCTGGGAGATGGATGGCAAGAGTTTTGATGGGCTTTTTCACTTTATTGTATTGTAAAAATGGGACGTGTTACACACACCAAATGACAATTGAGAAAGTTGGGTAAGGGTACCTGGGAACATATATTGTTCTATCTGCTCTTGTGCATGTTTAACATTTTTTTTAAGAAACTTTAAAACAATAAAAGATGTTAGGTGTGTCATAAAGAGAGGGAGGGGGCAAATGGATAACCTGGCAAGGTGCACCAGCCCATTAAGACTAGAATGTAGCTATTGTTCAACAAGGTGATTTCAGGAAGTGTCATTCCTTTGAGGTTGGGAAGGAAACCTCTTTCCATGTAGCAATATGGAAAATGAAGAGGAAGATGTGAAAGTGTTTTTTTAAAAAGAGTTTTGTTGAAAAGTTCCCATCTCAAGGCTTCTAGGTCCTCTGAGAACAGTGGTCCAGCACATCATTTGAGTAAGTGAAGATGGACTCAGCTTGGGGAAAGTGAGATTGAAATAGATTTGAGTAGCTTTGGAGAGAGAACAGACTAAGGAAACAGGGACCTAAGCTCTATTTGTTTTGTCCACATATTAGTAAGAATGAGATAATTGTGGAGTAAATGAATGATTTCCAGGTAGTTCTAGGGCACCAGTAGAATCAATTGTACCATTTAATCAAACAATGATCAGTTAATTATATGATAACTTTTCTGGGAAAACACAGAGTGGAAACATTTCCAGACAGGAAGGATCAAAGAGGACTGCAAGGGGACAATTTGTAGTGGAGCTTTAGAAAAGTTGGCTACCTGATGGGCCACCAAGTCTGCCTTGGTAAGGGGGGAAACAAGAAGAGCTTTGTGGATTGACAGGAACTAAGTGGGAAAACTTAATGACCTGGACTTGAAAAATTAACAAGGGGAATTTTTGTTGGAAAGATAAGGGATGAGCTCAAATGGTGGAAGGCCGGACTGTATGTATTACTCTCGATGGCAGAAATGTTCCTGGTAACAATTTCTACAGTGGGCCAGTAACTACACTGGTAACTGTACTGGAGTTACCAGTAAACTCCAGGACCTAAGATGAGATGATGTGGGAATGCGGTCTGGGTTATTGGCTGCTGGATCCACACAGATGTTACAGCCCTCCACTGTCTGCTCACATCCTTGAGTTCCCTGCATTGGACTCCATTTCACCTTTTCGTCCATCCCAGGACTTTAACAAAATCTGCATTTTGTTGTTTTGTTGTTGTTGTTACCTGAAGCTTCAGACATTGTAGTGTCAATGGCATAATTCTGGACAAGATATAAGTGTGGTAGTGAGGGGGTCTGTGGTGATTTTTATTTTTTTTGTTGTTCTTGTTTTTCCTTGAAACTCAGGACTTACAAGGCTTACTGGGAAAAACCTCAAGTGCTCTCTAAAACACTCATTCTACTTTTATATTTCAGTCTGTACTAATGGAGTTGACTTCCCTACAGACCTCTATAGTACGGGTGAGTATGTGTGCAGATTTGGCCAAAAAAGCATTTCATGGAGGTTCATGAGGAGCCCCAAACATCTGTAACCCTGGTGCATAGTCAAGAACTCACCTCTGGTTCATGAGCAGCAGGTGTTCTGGGGGAGATCTACTATAGCTCCACCAAGGCCATGAGTATCAAGTGACATCTCCATCCTGATAAGTGAAGTGTACAAGTTAAGGGCAAAACCTTGTATATTTCCAACTCTAAGACAGGGGTGCCATAACTGATGACATCTCAGAAAAGATCTTTTCAGTACTCAAGAACAGCCTCCTGCCCTTCTGGCATAAGGTATCACTATGCTGTGCAGTGCTCTGGTCAGCCACAGCAGGTGGATCTTAGACCAGACTGAGGAATCTGGGAGCAAAACAGGGTCACCATGTGGGGATGATGAGGCATAAACCTTTGTTCCACCAGCAAGGTTACTCTTTCCTCTCTTAATTTGTTCTTACCTTCTTGCTTACTCTAAGACATTTTTTCCTTATTTCAACTTTATTTTATTGTGGGAGGTAGGTGGCTACTTGGTTAATATTTCACTGATAGGTGATGGAAGAAGGTTTTGCTCAGAAAAAAATATGCCATGAAATATGAAGACTGAAGAAATAACCAGAGATAGGAATTACTTCCCCATGGAGACTTTCCAGTAGCGATACTTCAATGTCAAGGTTAAAGTATGCTTCCCCAACATATGCTCATGACCCATGAGACAGATTTTTAACCAGATCTATGCTGTTCTTAGACCCTTCTTGAACCAGCCCAGGATCCATTGCAGCAGTATTCACCCAAACACTCCTTTTCGGGGTTCACTTATCTGTGAGGTCCTCTGATTACTGACTCCTGAATAATGATTACGCCACTCTTTTCTTCTTTACTGATATTTTCTGAAAAATATACCTGTCATTGATCTTATTCCACTATAGAAGGCCTGCTTTCTGTACTGTTCAAAAGGATATTAAGCTTTTCCTGAGGGGGAAGTTGTGGGCTGCTGTACAGGTTTATTAATGCTAAGAGGAAGGTGACAGAGCTCATCTCAAACTTCATCAGGGAAGAAATGGACTTTTGCTGGGGCACATGGTATCTATTTATCAACAAGAGCCCCAGGGAGACTGGTCACTTTGAAAGCCAAAAGAAGCAATCAGTGAGACCTGAGCTAACTCTCTCCTTTCCCTAAACACAAGTCCTGAGAAACCCAAATCTTATGCCCCCAACACAGGACACAGAAAAGACATCACTATTATTAATGAAACATTTATTAAGGCAAATCAATATTCCCCACAAGGAAAGAACTGTTTTGGTTTGGGAAATGTTTTCCCCTGGAAATTCTGTGGGATCATTTTCTGTCTAAATGGTAGGCATGGATCTCTGAACACAGGACCTTCAGCAGTGCTGACAGTGTCAAGAGGCCCCTGGACAGCTTGAGGCCTGCAGACAGGGTTGCAGATGGGGTTGGTTCTTCAATGCTACAGTTTTCTGGGGATGTTCATCCTCATCTCTGAAGACAGCTTCTTTGAAAAAGCCCTTGGTGATTTGTCCCTTTATAGGAGGCAGCCCTGGAATTGAAAGGATGTGTTGGACAGACTCTGCCCAGGCCCACACTGCTGTTCTCTGCTGACCTTTCCCAAACTTCATTGCAGAAGGAAGCAGCTCTTGAGGGCAGGTGGTATCTGTTGCCTGCCAACACCCCAAGCTACTCAACCCTGGACACATTTGGCATGGAAGCAGGTTCTGATTTCTCCAGCTTTTTGCCCTGTTGCATTCCTGCTTTGTCAGTGGAATGTATGCTCTTATCCTTTGGTTCTTGTTGGGCTTTGGCTTGCCTTGTGGACAGCTTTGGGGGATGCATGTTGTCTATCAGAGAATGCCTCTGACTTGCATTGTCAATGATGCTGTTTGTGACAGTCAAGAGAGTCTGTGTGGCATCTCTAATTCTCTGAACCTCCTCTGCAAGCCCAGGGGGTGATTGTCTCAGGGTCCCTTGTCCTTTCTTGCCCACAAGTGAGGTGGCAGGGAGAGGAGGATTCAGGATGGCTGGTGAAATTGCTGTTTCCCCATTGTCTTCTTGTACGGTTTTAGAGGGGCATGAAGCCCCTAGTTTTGGAGTCCACCTCAGAAAATAGGTGGTTTAAGGAAGAAGAGTTGGAACTAAACATAGAATGGGAGGAAGTATCTTTCCGTTTAAAAATTTCTATGGATTCAAGGACCTTGGCAGGAAGGCCCCACAACATTTTCATATGAAACTTGGTAATATGGGCCTCCAGCATCTGCTGTGCACTGGACTCAAGGAAGGAAAGCTCGTTGGAAGTATTAGGACAGTAGGCCCTGTCCATTGATGGTGGCAAACTTCTCTGTTTCACTTTGGTTTGGGATTTTACAGAAACTGTCTGCCTGATACCATACCATGAACTATACACAGTCCCAGGAAGCCGATTGTCACTGATTTCCTTAAACTTCTTGTTCAAATGTATTTCCAGGGCATCTTCTAGGTGTTGCTGACTTACACTCTGCCCAGACGGACTCATCATGTAACTGTCTAGGTCTTTCTCAGAATCATACCCTACATTCTTTCCTGAAATCTCTTGATGGAAATCACATCGTGCCAAGGTGGAAGGCAATGAGTCTTTTGCACGAGATTTCTGACAGGAAAAGTCTGAAGAGGGGCTTGGATGGTTAGAGCCTTCTGGGACATGAGTGGACAATGCATGAGTGCTATCTTGAGGTGAGTTTTCCAGAACAGGCTTCGATGAGATAAAAATTGATTTAGGTTGAGTCACAGTTACAGTGCAGTCTGGTGGTGGTGAAACAGACAAGGTTTGTGGTAGGTGATGACAAGTAACTGATTTGGTAGGATTCACTCTCTGGGCCAAGTCTGGTGTGGGGTTGATGTCTTGGGTAATGGAGGAGTCAGGAAAGATGGTATTCAGGGTCAGAGGGGTTTCCACACTCTGACTATGATGTGGTGGGGAAGAGGGAAAGTTAAGGGTTTGAGGTGTGGAATATTTCACTGACATTTCAGACACCAAAGAAGGAAAAGACACTGGTGGCAGAGAGTGAATCCATGGTGATGGTGATGGAAAATCACCTAATGAAGTCATTGGGTTAGGGGAGACAATGGAGGTGTGTGGTGGGAAAGGCTCAGGCAGAGGAAGTGGTATTAGGTATCCTGGAGGTACTGCTAAGAAGGCAGGGGACTCAGTGAACGAAGGCTCAGTCACAGGAGCTATGGAAGCCAGTGGGGGCACAGAGAGAGCAGCATCCTCCTGGGCCAGTGAGAACAGCAGCTGATCCATCTCAGTGGTTGCATTATTGCACACCTCACAAGAAGGGTCTGGACATAACAGCTGACGGAAGCGGGTGGAATCATGATGCTGGCCAAGGGGGCTGCAGGAGACAGGAGGCACAAAGCTGCAGCCAGGACCAGAACAAGGAAAGGAGGACCTACTTGCCTATGGGGGTGGGGCCACCTGAAGCCTGCTGCCCCTTCACATTACCCCACATCCATGACTTCACAATGCACTCAATACCACTCACCCAAGGCCTTCATTCATATTCCCATTCCTACGGCAACCAACTCCCATGGCTATGGAAGGCTGCATTGAATCCCTGAAATTGCATAGAATATGCAAAAGAGTATCAGAAAAAAAGGGGGAAAGACAAGTCACCTTTTAAGGAAGGAAATCAGCATCTTTTTATCCTCTTCTTCGCTCTGGTAGTATCTCCGACCTGGGAAACAAGGACAGTAGGTTCTATAGGGTGAAGGTAGAAGTATAGGTATTACAGAGGAGTCCCTTTATGGGAGACTATTGGCATATTAGATTCTGAAAGCCCCATGAGTCAGTAGACAAAGTCAAATGGTCAATGATAATGTTAAAACAGTTATCCTATGTGTGTTGCTTCATTAATAAACTCTTTTCACTAACATTGTCTCATTTGATGCTGAAAACCACTCTGTGAAGCAGAGAGGTCAGTAGTTACACCAAAGAGGAATCTGATCATCCTGAAGTCAAAGAACTTTCTCAAAGTCAGAAGATACAAGTCCTGAGTCTTGACATCTACTGGGCAACACCCATTGCCCAGGTCCATCACTACTTCATACCCAGAGATAGCAGAGCAGGGAATCTGAGGAGAGTCTCAGGTTCTGACTGTCTTCCCATGAATGAGCCTCTCCTCTGAGGGCTCTGTTTCCTGAGAGGAACTGTGTCTAGTAACTGACAGAGGTCATGGGCCTGGTACCCCATGGAAAGGAGAGAAAGGGTCACCCTTGGGGAGCTCAGGTGGAATCGGCAGTACCTTACCTTTCCGAATGCCACCTCTCCTTCTCCACTTGGCTCTGATCTGGCACTGAGAACAAAAGAAGAGGGGCTGGGACTCATTTCTGTGATCTCTCTCCCTAGGAAACTCAGACATTAATTATACAATTATTAAATGACTAATTAATGGAACTTTGTGTTCCTTCTTTATATCAATTTTTAAAGATTTAACATGTTTTAAGTGTTTTCTTCTTTGAAAAACTGAAAGAAGGATTGTGTCTATGAGGTCCATTCTTGGTATTCTCAGGCAGAAGTCCTCTGCTCAAGGAAGGCATAGAATCTGAGGCCAACAGTTGCACATATGTCCCTCAGATAGGGCCCTGTAACCTGGAACAGAGCTCAGGCTCCAGCCTCTGCTCAGAGGCTCTCAGAAGCTCAGCACTGCTCTCCTGATCAGCCCAGTACAAGGGAAAGCTTTGTCCAATTATGGGCGAAACCTGACATGGGAATATAACTCATGATGAAATGCAAGGGAACTCTGATCTCTTGCAGAGAACCCAAACTCAAAATAACCCAACCCAGGGCCAGGAAATCTCTGTTTGGGGTTTTTAAAGAAATCCTCCACCACACCCAGGTGGTGTGTGAGCTTCAGATATTAACCTGAGTCCTCCCAGAACCCCTAGCACTGCCTGGTGTCTCCTAGAAAAGTGATGTTCTATCTTCTCATTAGATCTTATTAGGTCTTCTCATTAGAGATCTTAGGCGTCCCTCTGACCCCACTAAACTCATGTATAAACGTGGGACTAGAAATGGAAACAACAATAAAGAGTCACTTTGGGGGACTTTCCCAGGGTTCTTTACCTTTTGTGTGGGTTCATTTTCCCAGAAGGTTGATATTTTCACCAAGAAACAGAAGAAGAGAAGGGGTAACCACAGCACAGAGATGTAAATTAGGGTGCAGTTACAATCTAAAGATTCTGAGAGGAAGCTCAGATAAAGCTCTGAGACAGTATTCAGAAACTGGCTGAATGTCATTTTCTGAATGGCAAAGCTGCCTGAGGCAACTGAGCTCTGAGAGGGCAGACTCCTGACTTTATTGCCAGGCCCTCCTCACAGATCATTGATGAGTCACAAAAGGTTTCTGAGGGTGGGGGAGGGCATACCTTCAAGAGAGTGTGTCTGTGGCCCCTCCTGCATCCACCAGCCCAGAAGATTCCTCCACCCATCTTAGGCCTCTGTGTTTCTCTGTTCTACCCTGCCAAGTTACTTTCTAACCCATCATATACGATCATATATATTTACCTTAATGAAATGTTTTGTGTGTTCTCTATGTAACTCAGATATCACCCAGGTCCCCCTTTAAGATTTTGAAACCTTGACTTGGTTCACCGGGTCCACTACCCTGAAAGTCTGAAATACTGCCTGGAATTTGCTTGTGCCCACGCAGTCACACTCAGGAACGTGTATGTCCTCAAATCTGTCTCTCCTATAGAAAATTTTTGCCTTACATGAACCTGCATACAGAACTTATAGGTATCTTTATTTAGTTTTTGTGAATGTTGACTATCAAATATTCATTGTTTCAGTAAGTTACAAATCAATAATAAAAGTTTAAAATGTGGCCTCTCCAGGAATACATCTCACATAATTTACATATATCTAAAGCCTGGGTTTTGTAACAAAGCTCTCCCCAAGAACATTTCAGGCAGCTATCCGAAGATGACGTTTGTTAGAGTGAGATCCCCATTCAATGCCACAACATCTTTCCAATTGAGCTACATCAGCACACAGAAGTTTGGTCTCAGATTTCAGACTGCACCTGGTTATGGTGGTTCTAAGGAGGGATATTTTTCAAAAGCTCTGCTAGAATAATTTGCTGCTATTTGAGGAGGCACATTAGAGATCAGTCATTAGTTTAGGATTCTCACGGGTTCTCAGTTCTCTAGGGACAGGCCCCAGTGCTCTCTCATTCCATCCTGATCACTGTCCCTGGGATGAGCCACATGGGTGCTGCACTTCTCGCAAAAACAAAAAGGCTCAAAAATGCATTCTAGGGCAAAATCCTTTAAAACTTCTGTTAAAACAGTGTCCATCATTGACACAACAAACTTTTATTGAATTCTACTATGTAGTATTTTTAGTGGAAATATTACCAAAATAAGTCATTCCCTCTGTACTCAGGTAGGTTTTATGCACTAAGGAAAGCCTGCAAATAACTCTGAAGAAGTGATAAGAACTATGAATGAAGTAAAAATAAGAACCTACAACATAGATAAAGAGACAATTGAGTGTTAAGCAAGGAGGGAGAGAAGAAAGGGGTCAGGGAAATCCTCAGAGTATTTGCCAACTGAAATAGGTGTTGTGAGGTCTTTTTCTCCTTCCTCCATGTCCTCCTTATTGTCCTCCCCCTCTTCTTCCTTCATTAAACTTCGTTACTTGGAACAGTTTCAGGTTCACAGCAAATATGGTAGAAAGTGCAAAGTTCTCATATGCCCTCTGACACCCCACCACATACACACCTTCTTCCCCACTATCAAAATCCATCCCTGGAGTGAGACATTTGTTACAGTGAACTGGCATAGACACATCATTATCACTTAAAGTCCATAGTTTACATTAGGGTTCACTCTTGTTGTCCTGTGTCATACATTCTTTGGGTTTGGATCCAATACATGATGACATGTATTCACCATTGTAGTATTATACAGAGTAGTGTCATTGTAGTATTATACAGAGTAGTGTCATTAGCTTTATAATACTACTAAAAAGTAGTGTTATACAGAGTAGTATCATTGTGCTCTGCATGTTCGTCCCATTCTCCCCTCTAATGTCTAACAACCACTAATCATTTTACTGTCTCATGGATTTTGCCATTTCTAGAATTTTATCTAGGTGGACTCATAGAGTGCGTAACCTAGATTGGTTCCTTTCACTTAGTAATGTGCACTTAAGGTTCCTCCATATCTTTCTGACCATAATGGTATGAAACTAGAAATCAATCATAAGGAAAAAAAAATTGAAAAATACAAAAAGATGTAGAGGCTAAATAACATGTTACTAAACAATGAATGTGTTAACAATGAGAGCAAGGAAGAAATCAAAAGATACCTTGAAACAAATGAAAATGAGAATACAACAACCCAAAATCAATGGGACATTGTGAAAGCAGTCCTGGGAGGGAAATTCATAGCATTACAGGCCTATTTCAAGAAATAAAAGGAATCTCAAAAAAACAATCTAACTTTACACATAAAGGAACTTGAAAAAGAACAACAAAAAGACCGAAATGACTAGAAGATATAAAGTAATAAATATCAGAGCAGAAATAAACAAAAGTTAGAGTCTAAAATAAACAGCACAAAAGATCAATGAAACCAAGAGCTGGCTCTTTGAAAGATAAATGAGATTGAAAAACATTTAGCCAGACTCATCAAGAAAAAAGAGAGAGGATCCAAATAAATAAAATCAGAAATGAAAGAGGATAAGTAATAATTGATACTGCACAGATATACAAAGGACTGTAAAAATATTATGAACAATCACATACCAACAAATTGGACAATCTGGGTGAAATGGACAAATTCCTAGAAACATACAATATTCCAAAACTGAATCAGGAAGAATAAGAGTATCTAAATAGATGAATTACAACTAGTAAAATTGAAACAATTATTGAAAATAATCCCCCAAAAAACAAAGTCCTGAACTAGATGATGTCGCACATGAATTTTACCAAACATTCAAAGAACTAACATCTATTTTTCTGAAACAATTCCAAAAAATTCAAAAGGAAGGATTACTCAAAAACTCATTGTTTGATGCCAGCATTATACTAATTCCAAAAACAGATAAAGGCACTACAAAAAAAGAAAAATTATAGGCCAGCACCCCGATAAACATAGATGCTAAAATTCTCAACAAAATAATAATATTAGCAAACTTGATCCACTGATGCATTAAAAATATCATATGCCATGATCAAGTGGAATTTATTCTGAGGATGCAAGATTGGTACAAATACCAGTAAATCATAAACATGATACACAACATCAACAAAATCAAGGATAAAAACCACATGATCATATCAATAGATGCAGAAAAAGCATTTTAGAAAATCCAGTGCCCATTTATGATGGAAACTCTTAGCAAAGGGGGAATATTGGGAATTCCTCAACATAGTAAAGGCCACATATGAGAAACCCCCAGCCCACATCATAACTAAATGGGCAAAAACTACAAGCATTTCCCTTAAGATTGAGAAGAAGACAGGGATATCCACTTCCTCTATTGTTATTCAACATGGTACTGGAAATCCTAGCTTCAGCAATCAGACAAGAAGAAAAAATTAGAGGCATCCAAATTGGAAAGAAAGAAGTGAAACTGTAATTTTTGTAGGTCACATGATACTGTATATAGAGAACCCTGAAGATTCTACCAAAAAATTATTGAAAATGATAAATGAATTCAGTAAAGTAGCAGAATACAAAATATCTTTCCAGCAATCAGTTGCATTTTTATATACCAACAATGAGCTATCAGAAAGAGAAACTAAGAAAATAATCACATTCACAACTGCTTCAAAAAGAAAAAATACTGTCCTGGCCAGGAAGCTCAGTTGCTTAGAGCATCATTTTGATAACACCAAAGTTGTGAGCTTGATCTCAGTAAGAACACATACAAGAAACAAGAAATGAATGCATAAATAAGTAGAACAACAAGTTGATCTCTTTCTCCCTCCCTCCCTCCCTTTCTCACAAATAAATAAAAAGGAAAAAATACCTAGGGATAAATTTAACCAAGGATGTAAAAGACCTTAAAAATTATAGCACACTGAGGAAAAAAACTAGAGCTACAAATAAGTAGAAGCATATATCAGGTTCATGGATAGAAAGAATTAACATCATTAAAATGTCCATATTGCCCAGAGCAACCTATAGATTCAACTAGACCACCTTCTTACACCATACACTAGAATATATAAACTCAAAACAGATTAAAGACTCATATATGTTAGACTTGAAATCATAAGAATTTTAGAAGAAAACATAGGCAGTAAAATCTCAAATATTTCTTGCAGCAATATTTTTTTCTGATATGTTTCCTTGGGCAAGGGAAACAAAAGAGAAAGTAAACAAATGGGACTATATTTAACTAAAAAGTTTTTGCACAGCAATATAAACCATCAATAAAATGAAAAGGCAACCCACTGAAGAGGAGAACATGTTTACTGATACATCTGATAAGGGGTTAGTATCCAAAATTTATAAAGAACTTATACAACTTGACATCAAAACACAAACAAACAAACAAATAACCCAATTAAAAATGGGCAAATGACATGAATAGACACTTATCCAAAGAGGACATACAGACCAGACAGTCAATAGACAAATGAAAAGATGCTCATTATCACTAATCCTCAAAGAAATGCAAATTAAAACCACAGTGAGATACCATCTCATACCTTTCAGAAAGACTATCATCAATAAATCAACAAACAACATGTGTTGCTGAGGATGTGAAGAAAAGTGACCACTTGTGCACTGTTAGTGGGAATGCAGATGGGTGCAGTCACTGTGGAAAGCACTATGGAGTTACCTAAAAAAATTAAACATGGAACTGTTTCATGACCCAATGATTCCACTTTTGGGAATTTATCTGAAGAAAAGTGAAGTGCTAATTTGAAAGAATATATGCACCCCTATGTTCTTTGCAGCATTACTTACAGGAGCCAAGATACAGAAGCAGCCCAAGTGTTTAACAGTAGATAAGTGGATAAAAAAGCCATGGTATATTTACAAAATGTAATACTACTCAGCCCTAAAAAAAAAGGAAATCTATTGGCAAATAAAAATGTAACTGATTTCTGGACATTAATTTTGTATCCTGCAACATTCAACATCAAAAGAACAAACCTCCCAATTAAAAAATGGGCAAAGGACCTGAATAGACACTTATCCAAAGAGAACATATGGATGGCCAACAGACATATGAAAAGATGTTTAACATCACAAATCACCAGAGAAATACTAATTAAAACCACAGTGAGACAGCATCTCATACCTGTCAGAATGGCTATCATCAATAAATTAACAAACATCAAGTGCTGGTGAGGATGTGAAGAAAGCAGAACCTATTTGCACTGTAGGTGGGAATGTAGACTGGTGCAGCCACTGTGGAAAGCAATATGGAGATATCTAACAAAATTAAAAAGGACCTGCCTTTTGACCCAGAAATCCCACTTCTGGGAATATATCCAAAGGAACCCAAAACACTAATTTGAAAGAACTTAAGCACCCCTATATTCATTGCAGCGTTATTTCCAATCACCAAGATATGGAAGCAGTCCAAGTGTCCATCTGTAGATGAGTGGATAAAATGCCTATGGGACATTTACACAGTGGAATTCTACTTGGCCATAAAAAAGAAATAAATTTTACCCTTTTCAACACCATGGGTGGACCTGAAGAAGATTATGCTAAGTGAAATAAGCCAGTCAGAGAAAGATAAATACCATATGATTTCACTCATATGTAGAACCTAATGAACAAACTGAGCTAACAAGCAAAACAGAGACAGACTCATAGATGGAGAGCAGATGACAAGAAGTGGTAGATGGGAAGGTTAACAGGTAGAAGGAACTAGCAGAAAAGAAAAAGGACTCATGGACATGGACAATAGCATGGTGATTGTGGGAGGGAGGAGGGTATAAGGGGACTAAATTTAATGGAAAAACACAATAAAGATTAAATTTTAAAAATATGTATCTGAGATATTTAAAAAGATTGCTTTATGTCTTTTCATGGCTTAATAGCTCATTTTTTACTATTTTAAAAAATTTATCTTTTAACTTTATTGTTTACACTATGACAGATGTCTACATTCTGCCCACACTCTGGTCTTGCCCTCCACTACCCTGCCCTCACTTCCCCTTCCCTCTGGTCATCACCACACTGTTGTCTGTGTCTATAGGCTATGCATGTATGCTCTTTGCCAAACTCTTTCACCTATAGTTCTCTTTCTGCCTCCCCTCTGACAACTGTCAGTCTGTTTCATGTGTCCATGCCTCTGTCTCTATTTTGTTCATCAGTTTATTTTATTAGATTCCACATATAAGTGAGATCACATGGTATTTGTCTTTCACTGACTGACTTATTTCACTTAGCATAATAATCTCCAGGTCCCTTCAGGCTGTTGCAAAAAGTAAGAGTTCTTTTTTTTTACCTTTTTTCACCTGCATTGTATTTCACTGTGTAAGTGTACCATAGTTTTTTAATCCACTCATCTACTGATGGACATTTGGACTATTTCTAGATCTTGGCTATTTTAAATAATGCTGCTAATGAACATAAGGGTGCATATATTCTTTTGAATTGGTGTTTGGGGATTTTTATGATATATTCCCATAAGTGGAATCATTAGGACAAAAGGCAATTCCATTTTTAATATTTTGAGGTATCTCCATACTGTTTTCCACAGTGGCTGTACCAGTCTTCATTCCTACCAACAGTGCATGAATTTACCCTTTTCTCCAGATCTTTGACAACATTTGTTTGTTGATTTATTGATGATACATATTCTGGCAGGTGGGAGGTGATACCTCATTGTGGGTTTAATTTTCATTTATCTGATGATTAGTGATGCTGAGCATATTTTCATATGTGTGTTTTCCATCTGTATGTCCTCTTTGGAGAAGTGTCTATTCAGGTGCTTTATTCATTTTTAATTGTATTGTTTGTCTTCCTAATGTTGAGTTATATAAATTCTTCATATATTTTGAAATTAAACCTTTACCAGATGTATCATTGGCAAATATGTTCTTTCATACAGTGGGTTCCATTTTCATTTTGTTGATTTTTTTTGCTGTGCATAAGCTTTTTAGTGAGATATAGTCCAATTTGTCAACGTTTTCCTTTGTTTTCCTTGTATAGTTCTTTTCAAATGTTGAATAATATTCCAGTGTCTAGATATACCACAGTCCATTTATCATTCACCTTGGACTTCTTGGTTTACTGTGAGTTTGGCAATTGTGCATAAGTTTACTCTATGGAGGCATAATTCACATACCATATAATTCACATATTAAAAGTGTATAATTCAATAGATTTTAGTATAATCGTAAAGTTGTAATCATCACCATCTATTTTAGAACATTTCATCGCTATAAAGAAACTATTCTTTTTAGTGTTTACCCTCCAATATTATTGTGCCCAGCCCTAGGTTACCATTCTTCTACTTTCTGTGTAGATGTGTCTATTCCAAAAATTTCACATGAATGGAATTATACAATGTGTGTCATCTTTTTACCTGGTTTCTTTCACTTACCATGTTTCTGTTATAGTGGATATCATTACTTCATTTCTTTTTATAGAAAATATTTAATTGGCCCTTGCCAGTATGGCTCAGTTGGTCAGAACATCACCCTGTGATCAAAAGGTTGCAGGCTTGCTTCCCAGAGATGACACATACTTAGGTTGCAGGTTAGATCCCAGTCCTTGTGCATATAGTCCCTGATACTGGTATATAGACAAGTTGACCAATTGATGCTTCTCTCTCATATCGATGTTTCCCTCTAAAAGCAATTAAAACATGTCCTTGAGTGCAGATTTAAAAGAAGAAAATATTTATTTGAATGGATATATCAAATTTTGTTTAAGATTAAATAGTTAAACATTTGAGTATTTCTACTTTTTGCTTACTATGGCTAAAGCTAGTATAAACATTTGTGTATATGCTTTGGTATAGCTGTATATTTTTATTTCTTACTTATTTTTTTTGCACTAAAAGTTGTACTTTGTCAAAGCTTTCTGTTTTCTGAAATATAGGTAGTATGACTATAAGACTCTCTAGGAAGTGAGATCTTTGGGATCTAAATGCAGTTTTTAAATATCAGGGTCATCAATGTGTCCTCCTCCCAATACTCTCAAAATTTCTCATGAATCAGCACAATGATGGTGATTGTGGTGCTTAACATTTAAAAATAATGAACACCATATGTTTTCAAGGTCATATTATTAGAAAGTCTGAAAAGGGAGTGGATAGGGAAATCCAGTGAAGTCAGAAGGAACATGAGCAAACCTATAGCATGTAGTAAAAGCCATGTCTGGTTACAATAAAGTGTAAGGTAAGTGTCTGAGAATCAGATTAGGAAAAAAGTAGAAGGGACTCAATTGTGGAAGACATTGAATGACATTTTAAGAAGCTTAATTTGATGCCCTGGCTGGTGTAGCTCAGTGGATTGAGTGCGGCCTGTGAACCAAAGCATCGCAGGTTCGATTCCCAGTCAGGGCACATGCCTGGGTTGCAGGCTATGGCCCCCAGCAGCCGCACATTGATGTTTCTCTCTCTTTCCCTCCCTTCCCTCTCTAAAAATAAATAAATAAAATATTTAAAAAATACAATTAAAAAATGTAAGAAGCTTAATTTGAACTTTGTACTGAGGGCAGTAGAAGCTAAAGTTTTCTTAAGAAAAAGAAAGACATACCCAGGTCTCTGGTTTGGAAGATAACTGGTAAAAGAGAAGTTGGTTGCGAGCTCCTGGGAAGATCTGCAGATTAATCACTGTGTCACATAGGACTCCTTCTCTTGCAGATGGCATCCTAGAAAGAAAAACAGAACTGTTGTCCTAGTGTTTTGAATTAGAGTCCCAGTATTCCACGGAATGGGACCAGCTCAGTCCCAAGAACACTCCTGAAATTATTGCTGGGAACTAGAGAATACTCTTAGTCAAGTCTATGTCAGTGCTACTCAAAGTGTGGTCAGTGGACCACTGCCTGTCCTCCCATTTTTGTTATCATCAGCAACAAGCTAAGGGTAGAAATAGGGGATATTCAGAAACTTTTATTGCAATTTGATGGAGTAATAATAAAAAATATCAAGGCTTGTATTTTGTATGTTTTTGTTTCCTGTGCCATTTTCCCGGTCATTCTTTTTTTATTGTATTTTACACAATTTCAGTCCATGGTGGATGGGGATATGGGAGAGAAGCAAACTGATTCATCACCACAGAAAGTTTGAGAAACTATGGTCTAATGAACATGCTCCACTGGGAAGCCTGGGGTGAGTTAGCATTCTGGAATCGCACAACAAGACTTTGAGGAGACATTTCCCTGTCTACATTAGAGGGGGCTTTAACAATGTCCACTATAATCATGGAACCTAATTGGAGAGAGGAAGTACAATCCCAGACTCACTTTAACCCTCCTATTTTCTCATGCTTTCTTCCATGTTGACCTGCCCGTATATGGAGGCCTTGGTAAGAATTTATTTTGTTTAAGCTTTGCATGTGCCCATTTTAAAAGGCTAAATATTACATGACATTTGTCTATCCTCCCCATTGGAACTTTTATTACTGCAATCACAGCATTTGAATGACTGTCCTAAGCCTATGAGAGAGAAAAGCAACTTTGAGCTAAATTAACCCAAGTCTAGCTCTGATGTTCTTGCCCATGCTATTGGCACTGAGATGTGGAAACTGCAGAGCCCTATGAGAAGTCTAAGAAAGAAATTACTTAGGACAAATTTCAGGGACCTAAGTTTGTCATTAAAAATTTATTTTGGAATATACTTTTAGATTACCTATCTCGGACGTAGAGCAAGTACATGTACAGCAAGGAAACATGTAGCAGTTTATCAAATACCAGCTTATGATAGTATCTAGGGTTTTTTTGTACATTTTATTTAAACAATGTAAAAATAGGAATAGAAGGATCTGGATAGAAATGGATCAGAAAGTGCCCTGGCTGGTGTAGCTCAGTGGATTGAGCACGGGCTGCGAACCAAAGTGTCGCAGGTTCAATTCCCAGTCAGGGTGCATGCCTGGGTTGCAGGCCAGGTCCCCAGTGGGGGCCATGTGAGAGGCAACCACACATTGATTCTCTCTCTCTCTTACTCCCTCCCTTCCTCTCTCTAAAAATAAATAAATAAATAAATAAATAAGTAAAAAGAAATGCATCAGAAAGTTAACAGTATTTGTTTTGAATACTCTGTGAGAATCATGAGGTTCTTCCTTCCAGTTTTACATATTTTTCAACTTTGCTGTATAATACTTTCTAGATGGGAAGAAACCCACAAAAAAGGTACATTTTTTTTACCTCTTCCTAAATAAACATATAACTATGTTTAATTTAGAAAATGTGGACACATAGTAGACACCCAGTAAATGCATGAATGTTTCACTATCTGCAGTGTAGACAGCTGCCTGCGATTTTCTGCACTGCAAAATGCCTACACTCCTGTCAGCTAGAGAGGTTCATGTCCTACTGCCTCAGTCCTTGCAGGGCTTGGCAAACTGATTTTCGTCTACTTCTTTGTCCAGCGACACAAATGCTTTGATGGGCATTTTCCTGGGGTTCCCAGGAACCAATTCTACTAGATTCACTGATGGGTTTCAGAGAAACTAGAGCCCTGTTGGCTCCCCTGAAAACAATAAAACAGATGAGATTTGAGACATAGGTTACTCGCGCAAGGCCAGGCAGCCAGTTCAAGGTAAAGTCTTCACAGTCATCAATATTGATACTCTATTTATTACTACGACCTCCTCCTTGGAGTTCCTTTACGTACCTCCTACAAAGAGGGTGTGGCTTATAGGCGCAGCCCCGCCCCCAGGCCTCTGGGCAACTTCCGAGGCAGCAGGGACTGGCACCGGGGTTGAGAGTCTGAGAAAGCACGAGACCAGGCAGTTGGGAATGGAAATGACGGTTGGAGAAAAGGATCCTTCCGGTAGGGGCGGGGGAAGGTTACTTCAGAGTCTAGAAACTTTCACAGGTCCTATCTTTGAGTTAAATGTCAACTCTTAACTTCCATAAACAATGGAAGTAACCCAGAAGCCTGAGATTATGCATCTGGCCCTTTGGCCCAGTTTGTAAGAAGCCAAAAACCTCAAACCTCTCAAGCTCCATCCCTGGATATGGTCCTGCCCCTCAGCATCGTGGGGTTCTTTGCTCACGTCGGGTGGAGGACACGGGTGGAACCTTACCATAGAAACCCCTCTCATTGCTCGCACATCCCTCCAGAGGTTTCTGAGCTCCACTAGGTGCATCAACTTTGACGAGGTAGACACAGTCTTGGTCCTCTGAGAAGGTAGATCATTAAACCAGACACTTCACACTGTATGAAAAGTGTTTTGGATTGGAAAGCAAGGATATTTTCTAGCTTGGAAGATCAAGAAAAGTATGCAAGGGAAGTCTTTCAACGTAAGTGAAGGAAAAGAGGTAAGGGAGGATGGAGGTTTATGTCTTGGTTTTGGTTTTGTTGTTGATTTGAAGTTTCTGTGATGAAAAGTTCTGATCTGATGACTTCCCTTCCCATTCATCTGTGGTGGTCTAGCATATATGCTCAATGAATGAGTATGGAGAAGTTGTAGAAAGGTGAAATAGTTCTGAGTACTTAGACAAGAGAATCGACTAAGAAAACAATCATAAAATCTCCACCAAGACAGGGAGCTTTGTTTCCTTCAGTGATGTGTTCCTAGTGCTTAGACAGTGCCTAGTACATATTAAGCACTGAAGGAATGAATGGATTCTGTTCATGCATTGCTGGGACTGACAATTAGTTGTAAAACATAAATTTATGGTGGCAGAAACATACTTAATTGTGTGATTTCATGCAAGAGGAATCATTCCATAATTAGAAGACATGTCTAAAAAAGGCAGAGTTGAAATTTTTCAGGTAAAACAGATGACAGGAATATGAGGCAGGCTGTTCAGAATAGAGCTATTCAGGTTTGGGGTTAAGTGATGGACCACAAAGTTTTCCTTGGAAAGGAAATGAAGACAAAAGGGTCAGATGGACAGGAAGAAAATGAAAAGAGGCTTGTAGTTCCTGAATAGGTTGAGGGATTGGCATAGTTGGGGGCATTAGGTGAAAGATTAAAGTTGAAAGGGTGGAATGTCAAGCTATATTTTCAGAAGGCGGAAGTGCTCCTGGTGGTAAGTTCTAGGAACTGGTCATAACTAAACTGTGATGGGGGTAAAGGGCTCTAAGATAAGAAGGGGTCTCAACGAGAGGCCAGGTTATTGGATGCTCTATCCACATGGATGTTAAGGCCTCTGACTGATCCTCCCACTTGCAGTTTCTGTCCTGGGCCCCATTCCACCTCTTTCCTATCCCAAGTCTCCACACAGTCATCATTTCCAGAAACTCCAAGTTTGAGGAAGTGAAATGGCTCTGACAAGAAGGGAACAATAAGGCAGTGAGAGACAGGGCTGTAGTAGACACCTGTTTTGCTTTTGGTTTTGCTTTGGCAACTAGCTTTTACTTGCCTTCTGGAAATAGTCCCTATGTTGTCCCTGCATTGTCCTTTGGGGAAATAACCTCACACCACCTACACTTTCATGCCACCCTTCCCTTCTTCTTTGGATGCTCCAATCTCTTTGATGTTTTTCTACCAGTCTGCATTCCACTTAGATGCTAAATAGGTTTTGCCTTCGTGACATGGATATGGATGAGGACAAGCATTTATTTGGCATCTTTGGTCACTTTTGCTTTAGTGAACTAAGTGGGGTTTCTGAAACGACACCCTTATGTTAGAAAAACTTCTAAGACAGTTTCAGGGATTCCCACACCTTTTGATATTTATAGCCATGCATAATTAATCTATCCCTTGAGTGCTGGTTGGACTTAGTAATTTGCTTGTGAATCATAATATAAGGGAAAGGTGATAGCATGTAATTCCCATTATTAGTTTACAAGAGTGTGACTTCTGTCTTTTTTAGCAGACTCTGTCTTCACTTTGATGAAACAAACTGCTGTATCTGGAGAGGCATAGACAAGAAACTGAAGGTGGGCTCCAGCCAGCAGCCAGCAAGGAATTGAAGACCTCAGTCAAACACGCCTTACAGTTCTAAATCCTGACAAAGAATGTAAGCACACAAGTGGGTTCTTCCCCAGGCAAGCTTTCAGACGAAAACTGCAGGCAGTGCCAGGTGACACCAAAACTGTCACTTTTTGAGAGACCTTGAAACAGAGAACTCAGGTAGGCTTCACCTGGATTCCTGCCTCACAAAACCAATGAGATAATAAGTGTGTATTTGTTAAGACACTCATTATTGGGGTACCCATTATACAGTAAGAGATCACTAAAATATTCCTCCTAATTTACTCTAACCTTGGTGTGTGATGTCGTGCATGGTGTGTGAAGGCATGCAGCACATAAGAGGACAGCCCCCCTAACATCCCTGTAAATAGTCTTAGTGCTCAATATTTATCCCACATACTTTTTTGTTGAAATTGTATTATTGACCTTCACCAAGCCCTGACTAGTTTCTAGGAAGTGAAGTTGAGGTAACATAGTGTTGGGTGAAAATGATGGCCAGGGTCAGATCATGAGGTATAATTATGAGATCATTCTTCTCCTTGTTGTATTTTTTTCTTCCTTTCCCCCTCCATCTATCATGGATATTTCTTTAATTTCTCTCTCTTTTCCTCCCAGATTTTGTGTGGCTGCCTTGTGACCACTCCTGCAAGTGATGGCTAGATGATCTTCTGTTCTTAAAACAATGCTATCAAGCTAGGCATCCTTTAGAGATCCTTTGAGGAGCTGGAAGAGCTTGTCTTCTTCCTCAAGGTGCTCTCACAAGCACGAAGACCTCATCATTCAGCACAAAATGTGTCTTCCAGACATATTTACATTCCACTTATAATACATTCATCAGCCAACTCAGCCATTTCCTACACCCTGCCCTGGCCAACCCAGTGACCACAATTTCACAACCCATCTATGCACACCCCAGCCTGTGACTGACTACCTGTGGGACACTGAAATAGCAACTTTTTCCAAATGAAAGTAAGTCACTGTTTTCAGAGAAATATTAATATCCCTGGTTCCTTTCAGAACTGCAAGTTCTATCTTCCCTCTTGCTCCAATAAGTGCAGAGAAAGTGGAAATGGTGAACTGCCGCACATTTACATTAGAGTGCGGCAAGGAGTGGGGGACATGTCCTAGCAGCCCAAACTGTTTTGTTCTTTTACACCCAGGACTCACAAGTCTTACTATAATAACAAACTCAAGTGCTCTTTGAAACACTGATTCTATTTTTGTGTTTCATTCTGTACTAGTGAATTTGACTTCCCTGAAGACCTCTGTAGTAAGGGTGGGCTCATGTGTGCAGGTTTGGCCAAAAAAGCATTCCATGGAGGTTCACAATGAGCCCCTAAATATCTGTAACCCTGGTGCATGCATAGGCAAGAACTTACCTCTGGTTCACTGAGCTGCAGGTGTTCTGAGGGAGATTTTTTATAGCTCCACCAAGGCCATGAATATCAAAGGTGGCACCTTCATCCTGATAAATGAAATGTACACCATAAGACCTTGTATATTTCCAACTCCAAGACAGGGGTACCATGCCTGATGACAGCTCGGAAAATATTGTTTCAGTACTTGAAAACAACACCCTGCCTTACCCATACCATAAGGCATCGGTATGCTGTGCAGTGCTATGATCAGCCATGGCAGGTGGAACTTAGATCAGTTTGAAGGAGCTGGGAGCAAAACAGGGTCACAGTGTGGGGATGATGAGGCACAAACCTCTGTTCTACCCACAAGGTCACTCTTTCCCTCTTCAAATTGTTCTTGGTTTCTCACTCACTTTAAGTCAACTTCTCTTATTTCAACTTTATTTTATTCTGGGAGGTAGGTGGCTGCCTGGTCAATATTTGTCCCACTGAAAGCTGAGAGATGCTTTTGCTCAACAACAACAACAACAAAAAATTTATGAATCCCCCAGCCTTAAGAAATACCCAGTGATGGGAACCACTTCCCCAACAGCACTTTCCAGTAGGCTACTTCACTGTCAAGGTTAAAATATGCTTCCCTAACACACTGACATGACCCATGACACAGATTTGTAAGCATATCTATGCTGTTCCTAGACCCTTCTTGAACCGGCCCAGGATCTTCTTCAGCAATATCCACCCACTTTCCTTCAGGGTTCATACCTGTGGGATCCTCTGATTGATAACTTCTAAATGATAATTAATCCGCTGATATTTTCTTCTTCACTGATATTTTCTGGAAAGTGTGCCTTGCCTTGATCTTATTCAGATATAGAAGGCCTGTCTTCCCTATTGCCAGAGGATATTAAGCATTATTTAGGGGGAAGGTCTGGACTGTTATACATGATCATTAATGCTAAGTTATGAGGCAGAAGACAGAGCCCATGTCCTCAAACTTCACCAGCAAAGAAATAGGCTTTTGGAGAGTGGCATGATATCTATCTATAGGCTTTTTGGAGAGTGGGATGATATATCTATCAACAGTTGTTCAAGGGACACTGGTCACTTTTAAAATTCCAAAGAAGCAATCAGTGAGAGTTAAACTGCCTCCTTTCTCTAAGCACAAACCCTAAAATACTCAAAAGCCATTCCACCAATACAATATACAGAAAAGACATCACTATTAATAGAGAATCATTTATTAGTGCAAATCAATGTCTCCACAAGGAAGGAATTATTTGGGAATGGGAATTTTTTTCCTCTGGAAATTCTTCAAAATCATTTTCTGTCTAAATAGTAGAGATTGGTTTCCGAACACAGGACCTTTGGCAGTGCTGAGGACAGCAGGAGGCCCCTGGCAGTTTGAGGCCTGTAGGTGGGGCTTGGAGGAGGCACAATCCCCCAGTGGGGCACAGACTGGGGTGCTTCGGAAGCATAGCTGGTCATTTAATGCAACAACTTTGTTGTAACAGCTTCTTTGTGGCAGCACTTGGTATTTGTCATTTCACAGGAGGGAGCCCTGGAGTCGAAAGGATGCCCCTGGACAGATTCTGCCCAGGCTTGCACTGCTGCCTTCTGCTGAGATTTCCCAAACTTCAGTGTGGAGGAAAGGGGCTCTTGAGGGCAGGTGGTGTCTATTGCCTGCCGATGCCCCAGTTTCTCCTCTAGGAACTTCCCAATCTTTTGAGAAGATTGCATGATTTTCTGAGTTTCTGTTGTCCTGGTAAAGGCAGCTCTACTTTTAACTGGGCCTCTGTTCTATGCAGATGATACAGGGCTGTCCTTTGCCTGGAAGTTTTCTTGCTTTATGCATTTTGTCCCATTGCAAATCCATTGATAAGAGTGTTTAATTTTATTTCTGAAAAATCTTTCAGTAGACTATCCCTTCTGAGATAGGGTCTGGGGAGGCTTGCTCCCAAGTGTCTCCTCTAATGACATGTCCTGAGTAGAAAATCTCTTCCTTCTAGACTGGAATGTTCCCACTGCAGCATCCCCTCCACCAAGCTCTTCTGATTTGGACCCTGTGGGGCTCACTTTTCTTGCAACTGGTGGGAAATTCTTATGTTGGCACAAGCTTAAGACAAGATTAGGGACCTAAGGCTCCTGCCACTGCTCCATACTGACTCCTCTGTTCTCCAGGTGGACATGCAGCACCTGGGAAGTTCTTATTGTAACTGAAGAGCAAGTGGGATCCTGCTGCTGCCTGCTGCTACCCTCTAGGCAAAATTCCAGAGGCAAAGGTTTGGTGATCAAAGAAAGAAGTCTTTATTCAAAAGCTACACAATTTTAGAGTAAGAGCTTTCTATATACATTAGCCACTTAAGCCTATCAATTAAGGTTAAACTCTTTAACTCCTGAGATATCCTATCATTCTCCTGTTAGTTTTTAATCATCTTATTTCTATAGGATTAGTTCATAAACTAAAACAACATAAGATACAAAAGCTACACAGTTTAGGAAGAATAGTGGGTTTCTGCCTCTGAGCCCATCCCTCTAGAAAACCCAAAGAAACATACCCTGCTACCCTCTGCCAGGCCAGCCCAATTCTAGGCTGCACTGGAGTTTCTTCTGTCATTGAAAATACTGTCCACAAGTTGCTACAGCAGGATCATCCAGGCATCCTACAGGAACAGAGCCAGGGAGCCTGTCTCTGCCCTCATTTTATTTTAAAATCTTCTAGCCCATAATTCCATGCCCTCCAGAGGTGTCATCTTCTCAGCCAGTCTTAGTTACTCCTCTCTAGTAATCTGATCAGATCTCTTTGTATCACCATGTCCACACTGGAGACACCCTGAGAATGAGACAGGGAGGCTTTGGAAGTCAAGCTGTCTGAGTCATGGGACCTGTCACTGGGTTGGCCTTAGACCTGGCTGTGCTTCCTCTTCTCCACCTTTAACTTTAACTAAGTAATGAGCTGTTTCTTAAGGTCTGATGATTTAGGATCTTGGATAACTGATATTTTTGCTGGGGAACTTTTAGTGGTCACCATATTTAATTCTTTACTCTCATTCACATTATCCTTTGGGAGGTTCTCAGCTTGCTTATTTTCAAGATGTCACTAATTTTGGATTGAAGAGCGCTGAGCTTCCCAATCCTGGATATGTTTGGCATGGAAACAGGTTCTGATTTCTTTATCTTTTTGCCCTGACCTATTTCTATTTGATCACTAGAGTTCACACTCATCCTTTGGGTCTTGTCCAGCCCTGGCTTGCCTTGCTGGCTGCTTAGGTGGGGGTGAATGTTGGCTGTAGGAGAATGAGTCTGATTTGTGTTGTCAATGATGCTGTTTGTGACAGGCAGAAGAGTCTGTGTGGCATCACCAATTATCTGAACCTCCTCCGCAAGTCCGTGGATATCAGAGGGAGATTGTCTCAGGGTCCCCTGTCTTCCTTTGCCCACAAGTGAGGTGGCAGGGAGAGGATGACTCAGCACGACAGGTGAATTTGCTGTTTCCAATTTGTCTTCATAAAGAGATTTACAGCTTCTTTTAAGGAATGTAAAGCCCCCAGTTTTGGAGTCCACCTCAGAAATCAGGTTGTTTGAGGAAAAAGAGTTGGAATCAACAAGGAATGTGAGGATGTATCTTTCAGTTTAAAGATCTCTGTGAATTTGAGGACCTTGGCTGGAAGGCTATACAACATCCTCATATGAAACTTGGTAATATGGCTTTCCAGCATCTGGTGTGCACTGGGCTCAAGGAAGGAAAGCTCCCGGGATGTATTCAGGCAGTAGTCCTCACCCACTGATGGCGGCAAACTTCTCTGTTTTATTTCGTTTTGGGATTTCATAAAACTGTCGGCTGGATAGCGTTTCATTAACTACACATAGTTCCAGGGATCTCACTCTCATTGATTTCTTCAAACTTCCTGCTCAAATATGTTTTCAAGGCACTTCCTGCTTGTCTCTGACTTACACTCTGCCCTGTCACAATTAAATTTTCTCCTGACAGGCTCATGTAACTGTCCAGGTCTTTCTCAGAGTCATGTCCCACATACTTATCTGAAGTGCTCTCTGAGTCACTTAACAGATGGGATCATTCTGTGGGTTGTGGATCATTCCCTGGGCTATGTATCTCATCCTTCCACTCATCTTCTTCTAGTTGAAACATTTCTGATTCTTCTCATAGAAGCTTCTTGGTTGGCTCAATCCAATATTTATATTTTTGCTGCTCTGACCCTTATATACAAAAATCTATTAAAGGTTTTAATTTTTCTTTGACTCAGATATCTATGAATAATTGTTTGGAGGCCTCATCAGTGACTAAGACTCAAGATCCTGCAGAGCAGACCCTACCAGTATTGAAGGTGATGCTCTAGTTTCTCCCCAAATTCACTACTGATGGGAAACTCTACAGGAAGGACGGAGATTGAACTCTGACCCAGAAGAGCCAGCTGCAAGGAGTATTGGGAGCTGAAGAACAGAAGTTTTACTGAGACCTTTGCACCACAGAGGGTAAACCCCACAAAATTCTCTGCTGTTTCTGCAACACATTTCATTACAGATGTTGAATTTCAGATGAGGTGAGACATTATGATTCATTCAGGGGTCTATGGAAAATATATTACACAGCTCTTAATTGGGGGTATAGGACATGCTGGTAGAATTGGGTGTGAGCATTGAAAGTGGCCTGAGTTGAATCTGTGTGAGAGGTAGGGACTGGGACAGGGGTAGGGTTTGAGGCAAGGGTTGAGGCTGGACCTCAGGCAAAGATGGAAGTAGAGTATAGGAAAGTATTGAGGATTCTTGACCTGTGGATGCATTTGAAATTGTATTGAAAATAAGGGTTGACAAATAGTCACCTGAGACATGAACAACAACATGCAAGGACTTATTGGGCAGAGATGAGACACTCCTAAAAAAGTGGATAAGTTTTTGCTAAATGGTCCTCCCAGATTTTATGATACGAATATCACTAATAGATGTAAAGTTTTTTTGTTTTTTCTTTATTGCTCCAGAAAGGAAGGGTGGTTACTGAGTCATGCCCATCAGCAATGGAATCTAACATTTTTCTTGAATAATTTAATTTAGACTGTAGGCAGACCCAAGTTGTTTTGGAAAAGAATCTCTTTTCTTTTCTTCCACATAAGAAATCACCCCCCACCCTTTGCACTTGTCATTCCAGGAGTGTCAGCACATCAGAGCTGAGAAATGAAAGGTGTCCAGAACCTACAAGTTTGGCTTCAGGGTCCTGCCCAGAAGAGGTATTTGTAGAATTTAGGCAAGCAGCTCTTGACTAAAATCACATCATGACAAGATGGAAAGGAATAAGTCTTTGGCAAGAACTTGGGAACAGAAAAAGTCTGAAATTGACAGGCTTGGATGGTCAGTGCCTCGCAGAACATGAGTGGACAATGCACCAGCGCTGTGTGGAGATGAGAGTCCAGAGCAGGTTTTGACAAGATGTAAACTGACTTAGGTTGAATCACAAAGTGCAGTCTGGTGGTGGTGAAACATACGAGATTGGTGGTCCATGATGATAAGTAACTGATTCTGGAGGGTTCACTGTCTGGGCCAAATCTGGTAAAGAGTTGATATTTTGGGTAATGGAGGAGTTAAGAAAGTTGGTATTCAGGGTCAGAAGGGTTTTTGGTTGGACAAGAACATTCACACTCAGAATATAACGTGATGGCAGAGATGATAAGGCAAGGGGGGTGGGGTGCGGAATGGTCTACTTGGAATTTGGATTTCAAAGGAAGAAAAGGCTCTGAGGGCAGAGTTTGGCCAGTGGTGAGGGTGTCAGACAATTATTCAAGGGAGTTATGAGTTAGGGTAGCAATTTTCAACCTTTTGCATCTCAGAGTACACATAAATTAATTACTAAAATTCCGTGGCACACAAAATATATATTTTTGCCAATCTGACAAAAAAACGTGTAATTTTTATTTATTCACACTAGATGGCTTTTTTGTGTGTGTACTGTTGTCATGTTTTTATTTGACAAACTAAGGGAAAAGCGGTCAATGCCCCTGAATAAATAGTCAAGCATTGGATGTTTTCAAAAGTCATATAACACACAGGTTGAAAATCGCTGGGTTAGGGGAAAGAATGGAGGCGGGTGGTGGGAAAGGCTCAGGCAGATGAGGTGGTATCAAGTGTCTTACAAGGAACTGCTGAGAAGGCAGGGGAATCAGTGAACGATGAACAATCGCACAGTCACAAGAGCTGTGAAAGCCAGAGGGAACGCAAAGGGAGTAGCATCTTCCAGGGCCAGTGAGAATGGCAGCCAGTTGATCCCAGCAGTTGTGTTATTACACACCTCACAGGAGGGGTCTGGACATAACAATTGATGAAAGCAGGTGGAATCATGATGCTGGCCCTGTAGGAGACGGGAGATACAAAGCTGAAGCCAAGTCCAGAACAAGGAAAGGAGGACCTGATGGGGATGGGGCCACCTGAAGCCTGCTGCCCTCTCACATTGCCCCACATCCATGACTTCACAATCAGCTAAATAGCACACACTCCAAAACCTTCATTCACATCCCCATGCCAATGGCAACCCCCACCTAGGACTATGAAAGTCTACACCAAATCCCTGGAGTTGTGTAGAACATGCTAAAGAGGGATCAGGAAAGGAGAAAGACTAGTCATCTTTTCAGGACAGAAATCAGCCTCCTTTTCTCTTCCTCTTCTTTCTGATAGTATCTCCAACCTGGGAAACCAGGAGAGGAGGTTATATGGGATAAAGGTGGAAACACAGGTATTACAGAGGAGTCCCTTTATGGGAGACCATTGGCATATTAGACTCTGAAACTCCCATAAGCCAGTACATGAAGTCATTAATAAGATAACATGAATAAGATTCCTGTGAGTGTTGCTTTGTTTATAATGTACTTTTATATATTTTATCTTATTTCATACTAAAAACCACTCTGTGAAGCAGAGAGGTCAGTAGTTACATCAAAGAGGAATCTGATTATCTTGAAGTCAAAGTACTGTCATAAAGTCAGGAGACACAAGTTCTGACTCTGGACATCTATTGGGCAATACCCATTGCCCAGGTCCTTCAGTGCTTCATGCCCAGGGATGGCAGAGCAGGGAGTCTGAGAAGGGTATCAGGTTCTGACCTTCTTCCCAGGAGCCTCTCCTCTGAGGGCCCTTTTTAACAAGAGGGACTATGTCTAGCAAGTGACATGGAGATCATGGGCCTGGTACCTCATGGAAAAGAGAGAAAGGGTCACCCTTGGGGAACTCAGGTGGAATAGGCAGAACCTTACCTTTCAGAGTCCCACCTTTCCTTCTCTTCTTGTTCTGTCCTGTTGCTGGAAAAAAAAGAGAAGGAACCATTTCTCTTACTTTTCTCCCCAGGAACTCATACATTCATGATCCAAGAATCATATGACTCTGTTTTAATTACAAGAACTTTGTGTTCATTCATTTCATCAATTTTCACAGCTTTAAAATGGTTTAATTTTTTCTTCTTTGAAAAATTCAAGCAAAAAGTTTTTCTATGAGGTGCACACTTGATATTTTCAGAAGTGCTCTGCTCAGTGAGGGCATATTATTTGAGGTCAACAGTCACATCGCTGCTCCCTCAGGTAAGACCCTGTAACCCAGAACAGAGCTCAGGCTCCAGCCTCTGCTCAGAGGCTCTCAGAACCTCAGCACCGCTCTCTTGATCAGCCGAAACACAAAGGCTTAGTCCAGTGATGCCTAACAGTGGAATATGACCCATGACATAGTGCTTGTTAAAGCTGATGTCCTTCAGAGATCCCAAATTCTCTAAATAATTGTATACGGAACTAGGGAATCCCTGTGTTTGAGATTTTAGCCTGAGACCTGTGAGCTTTGGATTGTAACCTGAGTCCTCTCTGAACCCCTAGGCTGCCTGGTCTTTTCCCCCAGAAGAGTGATGTTCTAGCCTCTCCTCAGTCATCCCATCTTAGGTATCTCTTTGACTGAAACAAACTCATTTGTAAATGTGGGACTAGAAAAGGAAACAACAATAAAGAATCTCTGCTGGGGCTTGCTAAAATTCCTTACCTTTTGGGAGTATTTAGTTTTCCAGAGTAAAGTTGGTGATGATGGAATCCCCACAATGTACCATTGGAGCAGAAGGAATAATCGCAGACTATACATGCGAGTGAGGTTGGGGTCAATGTTTAACAATGTTGAGCAGAAAAATCAGACACAGTTCAGTAAGGCTATTCAAAAATAGGAAAACTTTCCGTTTTATGGATTTCATTTTCAGAATCACAAAGTCATCTGAGGAAACAGCTTTAGAATGCAGACATTTGACTTTATTACCAGGCTTGCATCACAGAGCATTGAGGAGTTCCAAAGCATTTTCTGAGTATGGGGAAGGGCACACCTTCAAGAGAGTATATCCACAGCCCCTCACCCACCCACCAGCCCAGAAGATCCCTCCACCTATCTTTTGCCTCTAGGTCCTCTGTCCTATTCTGCTGTTTTATTTTCCAATCTCTCTTTTACCATAGCATGTATTTACCTTAATAAATGTTCCATTTATTCCATTTCTAACCCAGATATTACCTGAGTTCCCCTTTATGTTTAGAGAACTTGACTTTGGTCTCACTGTGTCCAGTATCTTGAAAATCCAAAATACTGTCTGGAAATTTTGCTTGTACCCAGACATTTATACTCAGGAGCATGTATGTGCTCAAATCTGTCTTTCCTATAGAATGTTTTCGCCTTACATGAACCTGCATACAGAACTTAAAAGTTCTTTGAGACTTACTTAATTTTGTGAATGTTGAAGAGTAAATATTAGTTATTTCACAAAATTATAAATGAATAATAAAAGTTTAAAATGTGATCTCTCCAGGAATACATGTCACATAATTTACATATATCTAACTTGCAGATTTTGTAACAAAGCTCCCCACAGAACATTTCAAGCAGCCATCTAAAGATGGCAATTGTTAGAGTGAGATCCCCATGCAGTGCCATGATATCTTCCCAACTGAGGTACATCACCACATGGAACTCTGGTTCCAGATTTCAGATTGCACTTGGTTATAATGTTTCCAAGGAGAGATATTTTACAAAAGCTCTGCTAGGATAGTGTACTGCTATTTGAGGAGGCACATTAGAGATCAGTCAGTTTAGGATTCTCACGGGTTCTCAGTTCTCTAGGGACAGGCTCCAGTGCTCTCCCATTCCATCCTGATCACTGTCCCTGCAATGAGCCACATGGTGCACTTCTCACAAAAACAAAAAAGCTCAAGAAGAACACATACTGAGCTAAAATCCTATAAACCTGCATTTAAAACAGCTATAAGATATCCATTATTTATGCAAGAAACTTTTACTGACTTTTACTATGTAGTTTATAAATTGGTTTTTATTGTATTTTTTCTATTACCATGTATCCTCTTATACACTCTTTCACCCCCACCCACCCCCAGTCACCATACTGTGTCCATGTCCATGAGTTTTCTCTTTTTCTTTATTGCCCGGTCCCTCCACTCATCCAACCTTCCAACCCTAGAGCTGTCAGCCTGCTCTCTACCTATGAGTCTGTCTCTATTTTGCTTGTTAGTTCAATTTGTTCATTAGATTCCACATATGAATGAAATTGTATGGTATTTGTCCTTTTCTGACTGACTTTTTCACTTAGCATAATGTTCTCCAGGTCCATCCATGCTGTCACAAAGGGTAACATTTTTTTCTTTCATATAGCCATGTGGTATTCCATTGTATAAATGTACCATAGCTGTTTTCTTCACTCATCTACTGATGGACATTTGGGCTGCTTCCAAATCTTGGCTATTGTAAATAATGCTGCAGTGAACATAGTAGACATATTCTTTTTTTCTTTTAATCATTTTTTATTAATGTTCAAATACAGTTGTCTCCATTTTCCCACCACCACTTTCCCCTGCCCCACCCACCCCCACCTCCCACCCTCAATCCTAACCTCCTTTGGCTTTGTCCATGTGTCCTTTATACATGTTCATTGATGACCCTTCCTCTTCTTTCCCCCCTTATTTCCCTTCACCCTCCCCTCTGGTTACTGTCAATTTTTTCTTAATTTCAATGTCTCTGGTTATATTTTGCTTGCTTGTTTGTTTTGTTAATTAAGTTCTACTTAAAGGTGAGATCATATGGTATTTTTCTTTCACCACCTGGCTTACTTCACTTAAGATAATGCTTTCCAGTTCAACCCATGCTGTCACAAAGGGTAGGAGTTCATTCTTTCTTTCTGCTGAGTAGTATTGGCATTGTATAAAGGTACCACAGTTTTCTGATCCACTCATTTACTTATGGGCACTGAGGCTGCTTCCAGCACTTGGCTATTGTAAATTGTGCTGCTATGAACATTGGGGTGCATAGGTTCTTTTGAATTAGTGTTTCAGGATTCTTAGTGTATAATCCCAGCAGTGGAATCACCAGGTCAAAAGGCAGTGCCATTTTTAGTTTCCTGAGGAAATCCCATACTGTTTTCCACAGTGGCTGCACCAGTCTGCATTTCCACCAGCAATGTATTATGGTTCCCTTTTCCCCACAACCTCACCAGCACTTATTGATTGTTGATTTGTTTATGATGGCCATTCTGACAGGTGTGAAGTGGTATCTCACTGTGGTTTTAATTTGCAGCTCTGTGATGGCTAGTGATGCTGAGCATCCTTTCATATGTCTCTAGGCCCTCTGTATGTCCTCCTTGGAGAAGTATCTGTTCAGGTCCTTTGCCCAGTTGGGTGGTTTGTCTTCCTACTGTAGACTTGTGTGAGTTCTTCATATATTTTGGAAATCAAATCCTTGTCCGAGATATGACTTGCAAATATATTTTCACATACAGTTGGTTCCCTTTTCATTTTGCTGATGTTTTCTTTAGCTGTGCAGAAGCTTTTATTTTGATGAAGTCTCATTTGTTTATTCTTTCCTTTATGTCCCTAGAGCAAGGGACATAAAGGAATATGTCCCTAGTATATGAATATCAGTGAAAATATTGCTGCATGGAGTATCTGAGATTTCCCTGCCTATATTCCCCTCTAGGACTTTTATGGTGTTGTTACTTACATTTAAGTCTTTTATCCATCTTGAGTTTATTTTTGTTTATGGTGGTAATATGGTGGTCAAGTTTCATTTTTTTCCATGTAGCTATCCAGATGTCCCAACACCATTTGTTGAAGAGGCTATTTTTAATCCATTTTATGTTTCTGCCCCATTTGTCAAATATTAATTGGCCATAGAGACTTGAGTTTCTTTCTGGGCTCTCTGTTCTGTTCCATTGATCTATGTGTCTGTTCTTATGCCAGTACCAGACTGTTTTGATTACCATGGCCTTGTAATATAATTTGATGTCAGGTATGGTGATCCCTCCTATTTTGTTCTTCTTTCTCAAAATTGCTATGGATATTTGAAGTTGTTTATGGTTCCATATAAATTTTTGAAATATTTGTCCTATACCTGTGAAATATGTCATTGGTACTTTAATGAGGTTTGCATTGAATCTATAAATTGTTTTGGGTATTTTGGACATTTTGAGGATGGTAATTCTTCCAATCCATGAACATGGTATATGCATCCATTCATTTGTATCTTTCTTAATTTCTTTCTTCAGTTTTGTGTAGTTTTCTGAGTACAGGTCTTTTGCCTCCTTGGTTAGGTTTATTCCTAGGTATTTTATTTTTCTTGTTGCTATATCAAATGGGATTTTTTTTCCTGATTGCTATTTCTGATATTCCTTTTTTGGAGTACAAAAATGCCTTTGATTTGTGAATATTGACTTTGTATCCTGATGTTTTGCCATATTCACTTATTAGGTCAAGCAGTTTTTTTTGCAGAGTCTATAGGATTTTCTATGTACACTACCATATCATCTGAAAACAATGACAGTTTTACTTCCTTCTTTCCAATTTCTATGCCTTTTATTTCTTTTTCTTGTCTGATTGCTGTGGCTAGGACTTCCAATACTATTTTGAATAGAAGTGGTGAAAGCAGACATCCTTGTCTTATTCCTGATCTTAGTGGGAATCCTTTTAGTTTTTGTGCATTGACTATAATGTTGGCTGTAGGTTTTTCATATATGGCCTTTATTATGTTGAGGTATGCTCTCTCTAGTCCCACTTTGCTAAGCATTTTTATCATAAATGGGTGCTGTACCTTATCAAATGCTTTTTACACATCTATTCCTATGATTATGTGGTTTTTGTTTTTTCTTTTGTTTATATGATGTATTACATTTATTGATTTGCAAATATTGTACCATCCTTGCATACCTGGGATGAATTCACTTAATCATGGTGTATGATCTTTTTAATGTATTGCTGGATGAGGTTTGCCAGTACTTTGTTGAGGATTTTAGTGTCTATGTTCACCAGTGTTATTGGCCTGTAGTTTTCTTTCTTTGTTGTATCTTTGTCTGGTTTGGGGATTAGGATGATGCTGGCCTCATAAAAAGATTTTGGGAGTCTTCTATCTTCTTGGATTTTATGTAATGCTCTGAGAAGTATAGAGGTTAACTCTTCCTTAAGTGTTTTGTAAAATTTTCCTGTGAAACTGTCTAGGCCAGGGCTTTTGTGTGCTGGGAGTTTTTTGATTACTGCTTCAATTTCATCAGCTGTTATCAGTCTGTTTAAGGTTTCTGCTTCTTCTTGATTCAGTTTTGGGAGATTGTATTTTTCTAGAAATGTTTCCATTTCACCTGGGTTTTTAACTCTTTTGGCATATATTTCATCATAGTAATTTCTTACACTCCTTTGTATTTCTGTGGTATCAGTTGTAATCTCTTGTCTTTCATTTCTGATTGTGTTTATTTGGGTCCTCTCTCTTTTTTTCTTGATGAGTCTGGTTAAAGGCTTGTCGATTTTGTTTATCTTTTCAAAGAACCAGCTCCTGGATTTATTGATTCTTAGAATTGTACTTTTAGTCTCTATGTCATTTAATTCTGCTCTGATCTTGGTTATGTCCTTCCTTCTACTTGCTCTGCACTTTGTTTGTTGTTGTTCTTCCAGTTCTTGTAGATGTAGGGTTGGATTGTTTATTTGAAATATAACTTATGTTTTGCTATATTTCCATAAAATGTTTCTATCTTTTTTAGGTAGGCCTGTATTGCTGTGAATTTCCCTCTCAGGACTGCCTTCACTGTGTCTCATAAGTTTTGGACTGTTGTGAGTTTACTTTTATTTGTTTCCAGAAACTTTTTTATTTCTTCCTTGATCTCATTCTTAACCCATTCATTGTTTAATAGCATGTTTTTCAATCTTCATGAGTTTGAGCATTTTTTAGTTTTTCCTTGAGGTTGGTTTCTAGTTTCAGGCCCTTGTAGTCTGAGAAGATGCTTGATATGATTTCAATTTTCTTGAATTTGTTGAGGCTTGTTTTGTGTCCTGTCATGTGGTCTATCTTTAAATTGTTCCATGTGCATTTGAAAAGAATGTGTATTTTGCTTCTTTGGGATGAAAGGTTCTATATATATCAGTTAAGTCCATTTGATCTAGGACATTGTTCAATGCCACAGGATGTTTGTTGATATTTTGTTTGGAAAGTCTTTCCATTTTTGACAGTGGGGTGTTAAAGTCCCTTAGTATAAGTGTGTTGTTGCCTATATTTTTCTTAAAGTCCTCTAAGATTTTCTTTATATATTTGGGTGCTCCTATGTTGGGTGCATATATGTTTACAATGTTTATGTCTTCTTGATGGCTCTTCCCTTGAGTGTTATGGACTGTCCTTCTGGGTCTCTTTTTATGGTCTTTGTTTTGAAGTCTATTTTGTCTGATATAAGTATTGCTGCACCAGCTTTTCTTTTCTTATCCATTTTCTTGGAATATTTTTTTTCCAACCATCACTTTCAGTCTGTGTAGGTCTTTTGTTCTGAGGTGGGTATCTTGTAAGCAGTATATATGTGAGTCATGTTTTCTTATCCATTCAGCTACCCTATGTCTTTTGATTGGAATATTTAATCCATTTACATTTAAGGTTATTATTGATAGGTACTTATTCATTACCATTTTACTCTCTTTGTACCTTTCTCTCTCACTGTTTTTCCTCCTCTTCTTAAAGCAGTCCCTTTAACATATTTTGCAATGCTGGTTTGGTGGAGGTGTATTCTTTTAGACTTCTTTTGTGTGGAAAACTCCTTATTTGGCATTCCATTTTAAATGGAAGCTGGCTGGGTAGAATAGTCTTGGTTGCAGTCCTTTGCTTTTCATTGCTTGGAATATTTCTTGCCATTCCCTTCTGGCTTGTGTTTCTGTTGAGAAGTCAGCTGCTAGCTTTATCAGGGCTCCCTTGTATGTTACTTCTTGTTTCTCTCTGCTGCTTTTAATATTCTCTCTTTCTCTTTAAATTTTGCCATTTAATTATGATGTGTCTTGCAGTGGGCCTCTTTGGGTACTTCTTGTTTGGGACCCTCTCTGCTTCCTAGAGTTGTGTGGCTTTATCTCTCATCAAATTAAGAAAGTTTCCCGCCATTGCTTTTTCAAACAGATTTTCTATCCCTTGCTTCTTTTCTTCTCCTTCTGGTATCCCTATTATATGGATATTATTCCATTTCATGTTGTTCTGCAGTTCCCTTAACCCCTATTCATTCTTTTTGTCTTTTTTCCTTTTCTTACTCTTCTTGGGAGTATTTTTCTACCTTCTCCTCCAGTTCACTGATTCTATCCTCTTCTTCATCTAGCCTGATTTTGATTCCTTTTACTGTGTTCTTTAATTAAGAAATTGTATTCTTCATTTCCTCTTGGCTCTTGTTGATTGTTTCTATGTCCTTTTTTATGCTTATATAGTTTGCAATAAGTTCCCAGTAGTTTCCCTGTAGTTTTTGGTAATTTTCACTGAGCTCATTGAGCATCCCTATAGCCATTGTTTGGAACTCAGTATCTGATAGTTGACTTGCCTCTATTTCATTTAGCTCTCTTTCTGAGGATTCCTCCTTTCCTTTTGATTGGGGGTTGTTTCTTTGTAGGATTCTCATTATTTGTAGGATTCTTCTTGTTTGCTTCTGCTTCTTAAATTGATCTGTTTTGACTTTCTGACTTTGTGGTTTGAACTCGATGGGAGGCCCGAGAGATTCATTGGTGCAGTCTCCTTGATCACCTGAACTTGATGCTCTTAGGGTGCCCTTTATGTCTTTTATGCTGGTTCTCTGAATGTAATTGGGTTTTGAGTGTTGTTGGGTCTTTCTTCAGTGTGTCCTTCCCTCCAGCTGGTTGACTGAGGATCACTCCACCCACCACATCTCATGTGCTGTTGTGCAAGTGCACTATTTTTTTCTTTCTGGATCTGCCTCTGGTGATGTCAGATGTTGACCTTGTCTGACCTTAGGCAGCCTGTTCATTACTTTCAGTGATCTGATGTCCCTGGCTGTCTCCTTTAATTGTTAATCTTATCACTCTGCACTCAGCAGTCAGGTTTAAGCACCGTAGGGTGGAGCCAAATACCTCCTGGGGTAGGGGCTAGTTTCTCCCTTCAGGCTGCTGCTGCTCAGAGGGGATTGGTCTGCCTGAGAAGGATGGTTGCTATATACGGGGATTGGCTCAGCACCAGGATCCTGGTGGCTACTCTCTCAGTTCTTTCCCCAAGGCCTCCATCCCCAGTCTCTCCTCAAGTCTCTCTAATCCACTCTATCCCACTTTTGCCATGAATGTATTGTCTCTGGATATCTCCTTCAGCTGTCAATCTGGTCACTCTGCACTTAGCAGTCAGGCTTAAGCACCACAGGACCAAGGTAGATACCCTCCTGGGGTTGGGGCTGATTTTCCCCCTCAGGTTACTGCTGCTCAGAGGGGAGTGGTCTACCTGAGCATAATGGCTACTACCATCTGGGGGGTGACTCAGTACCAGGATTCCTAAGTCTACTCTCTCAGTTCTCTCCCCCAAGCTTCAGTCTATAGTCTCTCCTCAGGCATCACCAGCCCACTCTGCCCCTGACTTTGCCAGAGCCCTAGGTAAATGGCTGCAAATGATTTTGCTGCTGGTTATTATCCATGTATTTTTTGTGCTCTGGTACTCTAGCATTGGAATTCCAGCTTAGGGTTTAGACCCCATTCTTCTTAGGGGGATCCAACCAGCCACTTAATTATCCCTCCAGCACTGCTGCCTGTGGGTGCCCAGCCAGCCCCCTTGAGTCTCTAGCACACTTCTTACCAGAGAGGTTGTGCCAAAGCTGTTTTTTCTGTCTGTTTGAAGTTATATGGCTTCTCTTTGGCTATTGCTCAGTTGTTTGTTCCTGGTAGTTTCTCCACAGTTGAGTAGTAATTCCAGATTGGCCCTAGAAGGAGGTCATTGTGACTTTCATTCACTCCTCTGCCATCTTCCCTCTTCTCCATAGTAGAAATACTAACAATATAAGGCCCTACTTCTGCCTTCAGGCAGATGTTAATGCAATAAGTGAGACCTGCAAACAACTAGAATGAAGTGATATGAACTAGAAAAGATGTAGGAATAAGAACACAAAACAGATAAAGAAGTAATTAAGTGTTCTGCAAAGAGGGAGAAGAGAAAAGGGTCAGGGAAAATCTCAGATTTGGTATCAGCTGAAATGAGCATTGTGAGGTCTTCACTTCCCCCTTCCTTGTTGCTCTTCTCATTCTTTTCCTCCTCTTCTTCCTTCATTAGAGCAGTTTTAGGTTCACAGTAAATACAGTATAAAGTGCAAAGTTGTTCACATGTTAGTAAGCATGGGATAATTATTTGTTGAGTGAATTAATTACTTCCAGGGAGTTCTGGGTCACTGGTAAAATTTATTGTGAGATTTCATCCAATAATGATCAATGATTACATGAAGACATTTCTGGAAACACAAACGACTGAATTTTTTTCCAGACAGAAAGGATTAAAGGGGACTGGAAGGGGGCCATTTGTAGTGGAGATTTAAAAATATTAGTTACACAGTAGACCATCACATCTACCTTGGTAAGGGGGGAAAACAAGAGCTTTGTAGATTGACAGGGAATAAGTGGGAAAAATGAATGACCTGGAGTGAAAAAAATTCACAAGGGGCATATATGTTGGAAGCATAAGTAGATGAGGCCAAAGGTTGGAAGGTCGGACTATTCCAGATGGCAGAGGCATCCCTGGCAGTAAGCTCTACAGTGGGGCAGTAACTGCAATGGAGTGGATGTAAAGGACCCTATGATGAGATGATGTGGGAATGGGGGGCTGGGTTAATGGGTGTTTGATCCACATTTATGTTAGAGTCCTTCAATGCCTGCTCACCTTTTCAGGTTGCCTTTATTGGGCTCCATTTCACTGTTTTGTTCTTATCAGGGCTTCTACAAAACTGCCATTTTTTGTTATCCCAAGGTTCAATTGTAGGGTCAAGGGCATAATTCTGGAAAAAGATACAAGTATAGTAGTGAGACACTACCTACTTTGTGGTGGACATCTGCTTTTTGTTTGTTTGTTTTCCGTTGTGGTTGTTATGCCTTAACACTCAGGATTCACAATGCTTATGGAACAACTCTCTGAAGTGCACTCTAGGCCACTCATCTCTTTCTGTGTTCCAGTCTATACAAGTGGAGTTGACTTCCCTGCAGACCCATATTGTAAGGGTGGGTATCTCTGTAGGTTTGGCCAAAAAATGCATTTCATAGAGGTCCGTAGAAAGCCCCCAAATATCTGTAACCTTGGTGCTTAGTCTGGAACTCACCTCTGGTTCATAAGCTGCAGATTTCGGGGGGAGATTTACTATAGCTCTACCAAAGCCATGAATATTGAAGGTGACATCTCCATCTTGATAGGTGAAATGTCCATGCAAGACCTGGGACATTTCCACCAAGCATGGATGGAAAGAAGGCACCAACATCACCTTCCCCAAAGACAGAGATGCCATGTCTGGTGACATCCCTGCAAAGTTTTCATTCTCAAAGAGCAGCCTTTTTGGTACAAGGCATCACTATGCTGTGTAGTACTTGAATCAGCTTGCATGGCAGGTGGAGCTTAGATCAGATTGAGGAATCTGGGAGCAAGAGAGGGTCACAGTGTGGGGATGATGAGACATAAACCTTTTTTCCACCAGCAAGGTCACTCTAACTCCTCTCCATTTGTTCTTACTGTCTTGCTTAGTCTAAGGCATCTTTACCTTACTTTAAGCTTTGTTTTACCCTGTGAGTCAGGTGACTGCCTGGTTAACATTTCTCCTGCTGATAGCTGAGTGATGCTTTTGCTCAGCAAATAAAAGAACAAACAAACAAATTTAATCAACTCCGTAGCCTGAAAAAATACTCAGAGACAGGAACCAGTTCCCCAAGTTGACTTTTCAGTAGAGATTCTTCAATATTATGGTTAAAGTATGCTTCCCCAAAATAGTAACATGACCCATGACACAGATCTTTAAGCAGATCTATGTTGTTACTAGACTCTTCTTCAACCAGCCAAGGATCCACTGCAACAATATCCACCCACACACTCCCTTTCAGGGATCACCTACCTGTATGGTCTTCTAGTCACTGACTTCTGAGTAATGATTAAGCCACTGTCTTTTTCACTGATATTTTATGGAAAATATACCTGTCCCTGGTCTTCTTCAGATATAGAAGGCTTGACTTCTCTACTGTTTGAAGGATATTAAGCATTTCCTGAGATGGGAAGGTGTGGGCTACTATGAACCTAAGTTTCTTAAGGCTAAACTACAAGGGAGAACACAGAACCCATGCCCTCAGCCCCATCAGGGAGGAAATGGACCTTTTTTGTGAAGAAAAGTTCCAGGGGCACTGGTCACTTTTGGGATCAAAAAGTAGTCAGTAGGAGCTGAACTAATTTCTTTCTTTCCTTAAGAAGAAGCTTTGTGATACCCCAAACACCATCACAGTACACAGAAAACACATCATTATTATTAGAGAAACACTTATTAGGTTGAAACAATATTCTCCACAAGTAATTATTTAGAGCTGGGAAATTTTTCTCCCTAAAAATTCTGGACATGTGTTTTTGGTCTAAATATTAGAGACTGATCTCTGAACACAGGACCTTCAGCAGTGCTGAGAGCAGCAGGAGGCTCCTGGGCAGCTTGAGGCCCGCAGGTGGGGCTTGGATGGGGCACAATCCCTCTTAGGGATGGGGCACAGATTGGGGGTGCTTCTGACATAATTGCTGGTAATTTAATGCCAACTTTCTTGGTGTGTCTGTCCTGGTTTCTGATATGTGTACTCCTTGTACCCCCTTGGCCAGCAAAGACAGCTGCTTGACAGCATGACTTGGTATTTGTCACTTCACAGGAGGGAGCACTGGAATTGAAAGGATGCCCCTGGACAGACTCCCCCCGGGCCCACACTGCTGCCTTCTGCTGAGTTTTCCCAAACTTCACTGTGGAGGAAAGGGGATCTTGAGGGAAAGTGGTATCTATAGCCTGCAGATGCCCCAGTTTTCCTCTAGAGACTGTCATAACTTTCTGAGCTTCCATCATTCCAGTAAAGGCAGCTCTACTTTTAACTGGGCCTCTGGTCTGTGTGGATGATATAGGGCTCCCTTTTTCCTGAGAGTTTTCTTTTCTTTTTGAATTTTATCCCAGGATGAAACCATTGAAAAAGGTGCTTAATTTTATTACTAAAAAGGATTTCAGAATAAGATTGTGCTTTCTGAGATAAGGTCTAGGAAACCTTGCTCTCAAATGTCTCCTCTAATGCCATGTCCCAAGTAGGAAAGCTCTTCCTTCTAGGTTAGAATGTTCCCAAACCTGCATCCCCTCCGCCAAGCTCTTCTGATTTTCAGCCTGTGGGGCTCACTATTCTTGTAGCTGTTGGGAACTTGTTACCCTGGGACAAGCTTAAGACATACTTAGGGACCCAAGGCTCCTGCCACTGCTCCATACTGACTCCTCTGTCCTCTAGATAGACATGTAGCCCCTGGGAAGCTCTCATGTTCACACTGGAGACACCATGACCATGAGTCATGGAGGCTTTGGAAGTCAGGTGTGTGAGTCATGGGACAGGTCAGTGGGTTGCATTTGGGCCTGGCTATGCTTCCTGTTCTCCTATTTAGACTTTGACTCAGCAATTAAGTTCTTCTCTAAGGTCAGATGATTTAGAATTTTGGAGAACTGATATCTTTGCTGGGGGCGGTTTCAGTTGTCACAGTAGTTGAAAAGCTTTATTCACATTAATCCTTTGGGAGATTCACAACCTGCTAGTTGTCAAGATGTCATTAGATTTGGATTGAACAGCATTGATCTTGGGAATCTCAAGATCAATGCCCTGAATGTCTCCCTGGACATATTGGGCATGGAAATAGGTTCTGATTTCTTCTCTATCTCTTTGCTCTGACCCATTTCTACTTTATACCTATAATTATTACTTTGATCTTTTAGCACATGTCTGGCCAGGGTTGCCTTATGGGCAGCTTTGGGGGGTGAATGTTGGCTATTGGAGAATGTCTCTGACTTACTCTGCCAGTGATGCTTTGTGTGACAGGCAGGAGAGTCTGTGTGGCATGCATAATTCTCTGAATCTTCCACAAGCCCGTGGTGGATATCAGAGGGTGATTGTCTCAGGGTCCCTTGTCCTTCCTTCCCCACAAGTAAGATGACAGAGAGGGGAAGATTCAGGATGGGATTTACAGTTTTTTAGGAGCATGAAGCCTCCAGACTAGGAGTCCACTTCAGGAATCAAGTAGTTTGAGGAGAAAGAATTGGAATCACATTAAAAAATGTGAGAAAGAATCTTTCAATTCAAGATCTCTATGGATTCAAAGACCTTAGGTGGAAGGCCCCACAACATCCTCATAGGAAACTTGGTAATATGGGCTTCCAGCAACTGCTGGAATTCAATTCTTTGAATCCAACTTGTAGATTCAAAGAAGGAAAGCTCCTGGGACATATCCAGGCAGTTGTCCCCACCCACTGATGGTGGCCAACTTCTCTGTGTTATTCAGTTTGAGATTTCACAGAAACTGCTGGATAGCATGCCATTAACTATGCAAAGTCCCAAGGAGCCAACCCTCATTGATTTCCTCAAGCTTCTTGCTCAAATGTACTTTCAGAGCACTTTCTAGTTGTCTCTGACTTACACTCTGCCTGGACAGACTTATCATGTAACTGTCTAGGTCTTTCTCAGAGTCATACTCCACATTCTTATCTGAAGAGTCTTGACTAAAATCACATTTTGCCAAGGTGAAAGGCAACAATTCTTTGGCATAAACTTCATGACAGAAGTCTGAAATTAACAGTCTTGGCTGGTCTGTGCCTTGCAGGATGTGAGTGGACAATATACATGAGTGGAGTGCTGTCTGGAGATGAGTTCTCCAGAACAGGCTTTGAGGAGATGTAAACTGACTTAGGCTGAGTCACAATTGAAGTGCAGTCTGGTGGTGGTGACACAGACAAGGTTGGTGGTACCTGGTTATAACTGATCCTGTGGGATTCACCATCTGGACCAAATCTGGTATGGGGCTGATGTCTTAGGTAATAGAGGAGTCAAGAAAGATGGTGTTCAGGGTCAGAGAGGTTTCCTCACTTTGACTATCATGTGGTGGCAGAAAGGGAAAGTCAAGGGGTGTAGGTGGGGAATGGTCCAATGGGAATTTGGAATCCAAGGGAGGAAAATACTCTGGAGCCTGAATTTGACCCAGTGGTATGGGTGGCAGAAAATACCCCAGGGATTCATTGGGTTAGGGCAGTGATTTTCAACCTTTTTCATTCTATGGCACATGTAAACTAATAACTAAAGTTCTGTGGCACAAAAATGTATATATGTATACACACATATATATTTTGCTGATCTGACAAAAAATAGGTATAATTTTGATTCATTCATACTGGACAGCTATTATTGTGTTAGCTGTTGTCATTTTTTATTTGAAAGTATAAGGGAAAAGAGGTCAGTCCCTCTAAATAAATAGGCATTGTATGTTTTCAAAATTCATGTGGCATACATACCAATTGAAAATCAGTGGGAAAGGAGGAAGAAGAGAGGTTGGTAGTGAAAGAGGCTTAGGCAAAGGAGGTAGTAAGGCCATAAAACACTAATAAAGAAGCAACTAAATGTTCTCCAAGGAGGAAGAAGAGAAAGGGGTCAGGGAAATCCTCAAAATTAGTGCCAACTGAGATGGGCATTGTGAGGTCTTCCTCTTCACCTTCCTTTTTGTTCTTTATGGTCCTCCCACTCTTTCTTACTTCATTTAACTTTCTTATTTGGAACAATTTTATGTTCACAGAAAGTATAGCAGAAAGTGTAAAGTTCTCATATGCCCTCTGACACCCAACCACATACACACTACCTTCCCCTCCATCAAGATCTAGCACTGGAGTGAGATATTTGTTACAATTAATGAACCTACATGACAAATCATTATCACTAAAAGTCTATAGTTTACATACATTCTTTGGATTTGGATCAATGCATGATGACATGTATTCAACATTATAGTGTCATATAGAGTAGTGTCATTGGCTTAAAAACCCTCTGTGTTCTGCCTGTTCATCTGATTCTCCACCCTAATACCTGGCAACCACTGATCTTTTTACTACCCTGGGTTTTGCTTTCCCCAGAATTTTATTGAGATGGACTCATAGTGTGTAGCCTTTTCATATTTGTTTCTTTCACTTACTAATATGCATTTGAGATTCCTCCATGACTTTTCATGGCTTAATAGCTCATTTCTTTTTAATGCTGAATAATATTCCAGCATTTGGGTGTGCCACAATATATTCATCCATTCACCTTGGACATCTTGGTTGAATGCCAATTTTGGAAACTATGAATAAAGCTCCTATAAATGTTCTCCTTTTTAGTTTACTTTATTAATACATAATTCACATACCATACAATTCACATTATTAAAAGTGTACAAATCAATGGATTTTGGCATATCAAAGTTGTGCATCCATCACCACAATCAATTTTAGGACATTTTCAAAGTATAAAGAAACTCTGTTCCCTTGAGCCTGTACACTTCAATCTTACTGCCACCTGACCTAGGTTACCACTCTTCTACTTTCTGTGTATATGTGTCAGTTCCAAACATTTCACACACATGAATCATACTATGTGTGTGTGGTTTATTTTTTTGTATCTGACTTCTTTCATTTACGATGTTTTTAAGGGTCATTTCTCTTGTAGCATATATCATTACTTTATTTCTTTTCATAGAAAATATTTTATTATGTGGATATGTAAAGTTTTGTTTACAGATTAATCAATTGAACATTTGTGTGTTTCTACTTTTTGCCTGTTATGAATAAACCTGGTATGAACATTTGTGTACCTGTTTTGGTGTGGATGTATGTTTTTATTTCCTGCTTATTTATTTTTGCACTAACTTCAACATTAAAGTTGTACTTTGTCAAAGCTTGTTGATTTCTAAAATATAGATGGTATGACCATTAGAGTCTCTAGGAAATGAGATTGTTGGGGTTTAAACACATTTTTTATTAAATATTGGGGTCATCAATTTGCCTTCCTGTCAATATTCACAAAAATAGCCACTTAATTAGCAGAAATGATGGTGATATGTGATGCTTAACATTTAAAAATAATGAACACCTTATGTTTTCAAGGATCTATTATTAGAATATCTGAAAAGGGTGTGGGTAGAAGAAATCCAGTGCAGCCAGAAGGAACATGAGCAAACCTATAACATGTACAAAAAGGCATGTCTGGTCACAATAAAGCATAAGGTAAGTGTCTGAGGATGAGATTAGCAAAAATTTAGTCTAAAAAAGGAGAAGTGGACTCAATTGTGGAAGACATTGAATGAAAGTTTAAGAAGCTTATTTGAACTTTGTACTGAGGGCAATGAGAAGCTAAGGTTTTCATAAGCAGAAGAAAGGTATACCCAGGTCTCTGGTTTGGAAGATGACTGGCAAAAGAGAAGACGGTTGTGAGCTCTTGGAGAGATGTGCAGATTAATCACTGTAGGACTCCTTCTCTTGAAGATGGTAAATAACCAGATGAATTCTGGCTTCAGCAAAAATTTTAATTCATTGGCTTATATTTCTCCACAGTAATTTCTTCTGATTTCTCAGTGTTGATGCATTCCCAATCCACTTGTCTTGTGGTCCCAAGATGACATCCTGGCAGAAAAAACAGAACTGTTGTCCTGGTGTTCTGAACTATAGTCCCAGTATTCTACTGAATGGGACCAGCTCAGTCCCAAGAACACTCCTGAAATTGTTACTGGGAACCAGAGAATACTCTTAGCCAAGTCTATGTCAGTGCTACTCAAAGTGTGGTCAGTGGACCACTGCCTGTCCTCCCATTTTTGTTATCATCAGCAAGAAGCTAAGTGTAGAAATAGGGGCTGTTTAGAAACTTTTATTACAATTTGATGGAGTAATAATAAAAAAATATTGAGGCTTGTATTTTGTATGTTTTTGTTTCCTGTGCCATTTTCCCAGTCATTCTTTTTTTATTGTATTTTACACAATTTCAGTCCATGGTGGATGGGGATATGGGAGAGAAGCAAACTGATTCATCACCACAGAAAGTTTGAGAAACTGTGGTCTAATGAACATGCTCCAGTGGGAAGCCTGGGGTGAGTTAGCATTCTGGAATCGCACAACAAGACTTTGAGGAGACATTTCCCTGTCTACATTAGAGAGGGCTTTAACAATGTCCACTATAATCATGGAACCTAATTGGAGAGAGGAAGTACAATCCCAGACTCACTTTAACCCTCCTATTTTCTCATGCTTTCTTCCATGTTGACCTGCCCGTATATGGAGGCCTTGGTAAGAATTTATTTTGTTTAAGCTTTGCATGTGGCCATTTTAATAAGCTAAATATTACATGACATTTGTCTTGCCTCCCCAGTGTAACTTCTTTTACTAGAATCAAAGCATTCAAATGACTCTTTTAGGCCACTGAGAAAAAAAGCAACTTTGAGCCAGACTAACACAAGGTACTTACTACAGTGATCCAAATTCCTTTGCCATGTTCTTGGCATTCAGATATGGAAACTTCAGAGCCCTGTAAGAGGTCTGAAGAAAAAAAAATTACTTGGGACAAATTTCATGGTCCTAAGTTTGTCATTCAAATACATTTTAGAAAATTGTTCTCAATTACTTTTGTAAGGCAGTTGTATAGCACAGAAACGTGTAACAGTTTGGCCAATTGCAGCTTTCATTTCTCTTTTAAAATAAAATGGAAACAATAGAAACACAAAATAAAAATAAAAAGCATAACCTGAAAGAGAATTTTGATTCCTTTTCTATTTTAAGCTCTGCACTGAAAGGCTGGCTGGACAGCAACCTGTGTTTTTCATCTCACTGTCCTCAGGGGCTAATACAGGTACATGATTTGAGGTGTCTGCCTCACTGAGAACTGGATGTGACCTTGGAGAAACTTGTGTTGTGGCTTTCTCATTTTACTAATTGGAAAATGTGGACAGGGAAGGATTATTTTTCTCTTTAATCCTTTCTTTTGTATGTTTTTGTCTATTTGTGTGTGTGCACATGCTAGCTCATAAAGCTTGGAAACTTGGTATCTGCACAGTTTTAACAATTCAGATACTAATATGAGACTTCTTTTTTTCAGGGCCCTCAATCACCTTCCAATATAAAGATAAGTGCTCAAAAGTGACAAATGTTATCCCATACTGCCTCAAAATTGCAATTCTTTGCCTAAGTGAACTTCACGATCAATTAGCAACACTAATAGCAACACTTTTTTGTTGTTGCTAGGAATATAATGAAAATATAGTATATGTCTTTATGCTTTCTGCAATAAAGTATACCTAACATAATGTCAGTGTACCTTGGTGACCCAAAGTTAGTCTAATAAATAGCTGCAGCATTCCAGAGGAGCAGGGACAGTGGGTCTGGGATGCATACATAAATGTGCATTGGCTCCAGCAGTAGTTCCAAACCTGCCACCATGAAAAGAAAAATCCATCACTTGTATATTAGGATTTTACCTCTTTTTCATGTAAACACAATCATTGTTTATCAAATACACACACAGCAAAAAACTGACCTGTCACAGAACTGCCTTTAGTCAGCCAGAGGACTACCCCTAAGAGTTAATGTAGTTTAGATCACTTTTGTCTGTTTAGATCAAGAGAGATGAAATGAAATAGTAGTAATGGCTGGTAAGTACTTAATATGTGCCCCAAGTGTTCATTTATCCCATTTCTTAACTATCCTGTGAGGGAAGAAATAGGTCTCTCATTTTACAAATAACAAGACCGAACCCCAGAAAGTTTAAATAGTTTTCCCAAGGCTACAGAGATAAAAAACCAACACAGTGAAAGTTTGAACTAAACTTGCTGTGGTTCCAAGCCTGTGTCTTTACTCGACAAAATGCTGTCCCAGAGAACAGAGCTATTGGGTCTTAATCTCTGAATCTTCTGATCCATTATAATACAGCTGCTACATTTTACTGTATATTAAAAAAACACCTCAAAACATACTGGCTTAAAACAGTGAACATTTTTTTTCTCTCAGATTCTGCAATCTTAGCTGGGCTTAGCTGGATGATTCTTCTGCTGATCTTGCTGATGGTCACTCATGTGAATTCATCCAATTGATAGGTCAGCTGGGACACTAGGATGGCTCGGCTTTTCTCTCAGGGCCTCTCTTTTTTATGTGGTTTCTCCTTTGGCCTCTCTATATACCCCCATCAGGGTAACAAAGTTCTTACAATGCTGATCACCACTCCTTAAACCATAAAGGCAGAACTTAAGGCTTAGACCAAGAACTCTTATAGCACCACTCTGCCACTGCTGGTTAGTTAAAATCAGTCACATTGAAAGGGAGAGGACTACACAGGGGCAAATACTGAGATGTGGATCATCTCATTGGGTGCCAGCAATGAAATGGCAGTCACCATAATCTTCAGTGTTGGCATCACCAACTTTGAAAGGTGCTGTTTCTTCTGTTCCTTATGCTTCATTATGTCCAGTTTTTCTCTCTTCTACTGGTGGTTCTCCACTTTCTCCTACAATTTCTGAACTTTTATACAGTATAACTGGTCTTCCTTAGTCAGCTATAAATGGGGATTCCTTCCTTTCAACTCAGAAAACTGACCAATTACATCATGTCAACTCTATTCCTCTTGTTGTCAGTCTTTGCAGCTAAAATGTCCTATTTACAAAATTTCCTTTGGTTTGGTTATTTTGTTTTGATTTTACATCTGTGCTTAAAACTGGAAGTCTAGTTTAAAGGCAAATAAAATCACTGCATCAGTTGGCAACTCATATCAAATCACTTAAACACTCTACTCTTGTAAAGAAAATCTAAAATCTGTGAAACCCTTCAGCAGTTTTACCTGCAAGAAGGCAAGATGTCCAGTTCAGTGGTCAAGTCAGCAAATCAATGTTTACCATGTTTTACATGCTTTAAATTCTTTTAGCAGTCATTCATCAGGACAAAAAAGCAAGAGAGGCCTATAGGAGTAAGATAATTTGCAGCATTATCACACTAGTTCACAGCAGGTTGTCTCTCACAAGAGGCTAAAATGAGATCAGATTGTGTCCACTGAATCACTCAACCTGTCTGATCACTGCTTTTTGCTGTCAAGGGAGATTCAAGAGTACCAAAAAGTAGTCAGGGCCAGAAGATCTGGCTGTACAGATACCACCAGCATGAGGAGGGCAAAGGAAGTAAGAAGGGGAAAAAAACCCCAAAAACCTTAAATACCCAAGGTGAAGATCTTTGCAGAAATAAATCATGAGTTTCCATTTGAAATATTAAGGAATTAAAATGAAAGTTAAAATCTGGGTTTCTAAATCTGTTCACTGACAATGTTAATCACTATTTATTTTGTTCGTCTCCCAAGGCCAGTCATGGGACCCTTCAGTGTTAGACTGTATCTCCGCCAGGCATTTAGGTGCAAAAATAAAAAAAATAATTAAATTCAATTTGGCTAGTTATACATTTGCACAAGTGAAGGAGGTAACTGAGAGAAAATGTCTTTGTTCTTGTTTTAGACTAATGCATTGACTAATCTTTGCTATGTAGTCACAAACATCAGAAGTTGATTAAAAATGTGCATAAATTCCTACTTAAATGGATTATACATAAATTCATTACAACCCTTATAATGATTTACACAAAATCTAATTAACCATCTATGATAATTTTGGAGAATGACTACATTCTTATGTTCTCACTAAGAAAAAATAGGTAACTTTATGAAAGAAAAATTTGAATGAAGAATATGAGATGGGGCTAGCCATACTAGAAATTTTAATATGTTACAAGACTATGATGACTTAAATAAGATACTACTGAAAGAAGATTGTATTGAAAGAAGAAATGTATTTATATAAATATATAAAACATACTAGATAGTTCAGAAATTAATTTTGTTGCATATAAAAATGTGTTAGAAAATAACAGCAATATCACCAGAAAGGGAGAACTATTCATGAACTCATGCAAGAATAACTGGGTAGGAATTTCAGGGAAATAAAATTAATTTAGGTCCAAACCCTCATAGTGTAGTACAAAATAAATCCCAGATATATCTAAAAGGTTAAATATTTTTAAAAGAGATTTTTCCAAATCTCCATTCAAATAAGGCATTAGATCTGTGAATTTAAACCTGGCTTCCTAAGCTTAACATCCTTTTAATAAATCATAAAGTCAGAGACCAACTGATCATTTTACATAAAACTTAAAACTTCTACTTGTGGGAAAAAAATAGCAACAGAAATTTTTTTTAAAAAACCAGCAGATTTGGAAAATTACATTTGGACAATGTTGCAAAATGTTAGCCTCTTTAGAAAATAAATTATTACTGCAGCAACAGCCAATTTTCACATTTATTATTTGTTGTTAAATTTTTCCTGTTCATGGCCTTTGTTCAGGGCAACAGAATTAATCTTTCTAAAACCCCATTTCCTTAAGACATTTTCTCATTACAGGGGTACAGCACATCTCTGTTGCCTACCAATGTCTGCTCTTATTTTAGTGTGACCTTCATATACTCACCGTATCCACACCTCATCTGTATTCAGTATTTATGTAATATTTTAAAAAAACAACTGTTTTACTTAAATAAATTTACCTTTTTCCAGCAATTTCTGTAAAATTGGAACTTTCATATGAGTAGTTAAAATATATAATACAAATTTAAAACCATAAATCTGCCTGCCTCTGAAAATTACCCATTATTACTGTGACAGCTAATTTTAATGTGTCAACTTGGCTAAGCTAAAATGCCTCATTGTTTGATCAAATATGAGTCAATATTTCAGTTATGGTATTTATGTAGTGGGACATGTAATTACCACTCAAACCAGTAGATTTTGAGAAAAGCTGATGACCCTCCATAATGTGTGTGGGCTTCGCACAATCAGTTAGTTGAAAGACTAGAAAAATGGCTGAGGTCCTCTGAACAGGAAGGAATTCTGCTTCTAGACTGCTCTCAGATTCAAAAAGACAACATCAACTCCTGGGGAAATTCCCAGCTTGTTAACCAGCACTGCAGATTTTGAGTTTGCCATTTTTCACAATTGAATGAACTAATTTCTCAAAACTCCACTCCCACCTCTCTCTCTCCCTCTGTGTGTGTGTGTGTGTGTGTGTGTGTACACACGTCTTATCCTATTGGTTCTGTTGCTCTGGAGAACCCTAATACCTTTACCAGCCTTTGGGAACTCTGACTTTGCACATTCAAATATTCTGGTTTAGATGCCAAAATCCACCTTAATCTGGCTCCGCCCTCCTTTTTCAAGTTCATTTCATGCGACTTTCCAATGCACACTCAGCTTTACTCCATCTGGTCACCTCATATCTTTGTGCTCTGCACTCTGCTGAGTATGCCTTGGTGTGAGGCGCCCCCACCCCGCCCCGCCTCCGCCCCCGTTTCTGACGTCAAGGCCTTGATCAATTACTTCATGAGGAGCTAAAGATGAAGTAAATATATAAAACCACCTTTGGAAACTAAGGCTCCATTTCATGCACCACTGCTGACTAAGCTAATCCGTGGTGGCTATTTTAACATTTTAGGAAAGATTCTGATGCTCCATCTGAAGGAACGCAGTGATCTATTAGTGATGTCTGACTGTAGAAGCGTGAGAAGGGGTCAGAAAGGAAGTAAATTTCCTACACATTTGCCACCTCTGGCCTGGTTATTCAGGAAATTCGCCACAATATTTTCCCGATCTCTTTCCAATACCTACTAAATAAGGTATTAGATCTACGAGCCTTTTAAAAAAACTAATTTACATTGCAGTCATTTCCCAGATTTATATACGTAGGGCAAGTCAAACAAGAGCACTCTAAGAAGGCAGAAAGAGTATGGAGAACAGGCTACTTTTGCTTCCCCCAAACCCCTTTTCTCCTGTGATACCAAATGCTACAGCAGAACTTGCCTGCCGGGATGAGTGAGTGGGGAATACAAATATCCCCAGTACTCCCACTTAGCTACTCCTGGGAGAAGCTGCTCAGCACCTGACACTGGGATATCCCTATAAATACTTTTGGGAATGATTAGGTATGAAAATTTTCTTGGGACATAAAATTGCATTAGTTCTTCCCTCACATCACTACCTTCCCATCTCTAGATGGGAAGAAATGAGAACAGAAGCCACACTTTGTAGCACAGCAAGATCAGAGTTTGATATTTTGATAAGGGTTTTCCTGATAATCAACCCAAAATTGTCCTGGTTTTGGAAAAATTCCCCTATACCTGGTTTTCAACAGTTTTTTTCCATGGTCCTTAAGATTGGGGGTGGGGAAGCATGATTATTTATACAGATGGATTAGGTTATTTTAATTTATTCTGAACCTGAGCACCTCCTTTCAACAAGACTGTGATAGGCACTAAAGATACAAAGAGAAATCATATTTGACCATGGTTTCAGGGACCTTCTACTTTAATTGATAGTCATTGAATATACAAAATCATTGCTTACACCAGGGCAGGCAAACTTTCTCTAATATAACAGGTCAGATAGTAAATGTTTTCAGCACTGTGGGCCATTTGTTTTCTGTTGCACCTACTCAACTCAGCTACTGTAGCACAAAAGCGACACAGACAGTACTTAAGTAAGTGAGCATGGTTATGTCCCAATAAAAATGTATTCACACCCTGGCTGTTGTGGCTCACTGGACTGAGCACTGGCCTGGGAACCAAAGGGTCGTCAGTTCGATTCCCAGTCAGGGCACAGGCCTGGGTTGTGGGCCAGGTTCCCAGCTGGGGGCATGCAAGAGGCAACCACACATTGATGCTTCTCTCCCTCTCTTTCTTTCTGCTCTATCCCCTTTCTAAACATAAGTAAGTAAATAAATAAATAAACATCTTTAAAATAAAAATATAATAAAAACATTTATTCACAGAAAAAGGTTGCTGGCCATAGTTGGCCTGTACATTGCTGATCCCAAACTTAGACTCTGTTAAACAAATTAGGACCTGAGATGAGCATCTCTGAGAGAAAGAGGTAAAAAAACATTAGTGGATGAGTCTTTGGTTAGCATGGTCACTTGAATAATCAAAATCTTTTCCTTGTTTGTGATTTACTGATTTATTAAAATTCCAAATAAGGTCTATGGCATCTCTTGTGGGTATATCAGAAAATAAAGCAGGTCTGTCCAGAGGTATCCAGCCATGTAATATGAAAAAGAGAGACTTTTACTGAAGAACATAAAAATACAAGAAACATCATACATAGGACAATGATGCTTCAGTCCTCTTCAAAGTAGGCACTGTAGGACCTCAGACAGTTCTCCCAATCACCATCAGCTGCCCCATCATATATTCCTGAATCTCATCGACAGTCTGAAATCTCTTCCTTTTCAAAGGTAATTTTAGCTATGGGAAAAGCCAGGAGTTGCAGGGTGCCAAATCTGGGCTGTAGGGAGACTCAGTCACCTGGGTGATTTGATGTTTGGCCAAAAAAATGCATGGGATGTGATGCATGAATGGGTGTGTTACGGTGATGAAGCTGTCAATCACCAGTTGCCCATAACTGCAGCCTTTCAAATCATCTGAAGAGTTTCAGTGGAGGAATGTTCAAGCTTAATGCAAAATTTGATGCAGATTCATTGTTCTACTAGCTCAGTCATCTTGAATGGATGGCCACATGGTACATACGCTCATTCAACAGTGTCTACTGCCTCCACTGACTAGAACAGTGAAGTCATCATTGGTCACAGATGCACATTCCAGTCCACTCTCCTTGGCTGCCAGATTACATCGATGTCATGCAAACTGTTCTTGTATTAACAATGGCTGGGTTTTTTCTAGACAGACCTTGTAAAACTGAAAACAGCAAAAACTGACCTTACAGTGAACAAGACAGACAAAGAAACAAAAATTCATAGACACAGACAATAGTATGGTGGTTTCTAGAAGGAAGAGGGGTTGGAAGTATATTAAGGATAAAGGAGGTCAAATATATGGTGGTGGGAAAAGATTGACTTTGGCTGGTGGGTTCACAATTCAGTATATGAGTATATCCCATATCTGAGTGAAATCATATGGTTCTTGACTTTTTTATCTGACTTACATCACTTAGCATGGTGTTCTGAAGATCCATCCATGTTGTCACAAATGGCAGGAAGCACTATTTTAATATTAGGTGCACAGATGTTCCAATGAAATCCTGGTCTTACAAAAAGAAATTGTTTCTAAAAAGTTGGTTTGAGAAGTCCATTGAAACACTTTGGGAAGATAGTGCTACTGGCTCAACTCTTACGAAAGAACAACTTATCTTCCCAAGTTCACTGCAGTCTCTCATGATATCATTAAATTTGTATAGTGTTCTAAGAATTAGGGGAAAAATACTCTGTGTTTTATCCTCAAAAAAGAATCCAGACAGATTCAGCTACAGTCAGTAGTACAACACTGCCATCATTCATAAAATTACTTTCATTTCTAAAGGAGGCAACAGAAGCAAAAACTGAGGACTGGACCGGGCAAGCTTCGTTTCCACATGACTGATGCCCCTGATCTAACCCAACACATGTATTTCCTTTATACTTGAATCCTCATCAAAACATTCCAAGTATATCAGTTGATAAATATTAACCTCTTACCCACAATTATTTACATTTTTAAAGAGGAGTCTTGAAGACCAAATGGCTTTTAAGGCCTAGCAATGATTCTGTAAGATTTCAAGCACTATAAATGACAAAATTAATTTTTGGACAAGGAAAGAAGGTTTTTCTGGAACTAACCCTGATTATTAGCTTCTCAAACACTTACAAAAGAGTCTTTGTTGATAAAAATAGTAGTGCATAACCAGCTGTCCACTCACTGTGTCAAACATGTTTCTCACAATTTTAATACAAGTTGTTGTCATTATAAACGATAATGTATTTGGTTAACTAATTTTCTAATTGTGTTTATGTAAAGCCTCACTCTCAAGGATCTGAAATAAAATAAGAAGCATCATCTCTTAAGTCGCCTGCTCTATTTATTGTATAGTGCTAGCTGCTGGGAACAATAAGAAATATAAGACATGGTTCCTGTCCTGAAGGTTACATGGTCAAAACAAAAATAACTAGTAAAGCAAATCATGGTTTGGCCAATATAAATCCCCTCCCAAAATGCAATAACACACTCACCAAAAACATTAATTTTTCACTAGTTTCCCAAATCACTGTTTTTCACTAGTTTCCCACTGCAATTAGAATATAAACAAAACTTCTTAACAGGACCTATGAACACTCATACACTCTGGTGACAACATTTTCTCTGGCCGTTAGTCTACTTGCTGTCCCTGCTCCAGACACACACACTATCCACTTCTCCGTCCCTTGTGCTTCCTCCCACCCCAGGGCCTTTGAACAGACATTTTCCTGGCCTGAGAGGCTCTTCATTCCCCATCCTCCCTAGGTAGTCCCTGTTTATCACCAACACTCGGATCAGGTATGACATCCCCCCATGCCAAGTATATACTTTCATTGCTCCCATGATATTTTTCTCTGTAGTGAATCTTTTATTCATTAAATATTTATTGATATGTTTCTCTCTACTCAAAGCTCCATGAAAGCAAGAAGCATGTCTAATTTTTGCTTAGCACTGAATCACTAATGCTCAGCATACAATAGGGGTTCAGTAGACATTTGCCTAAATAAATGCATAAATGAATGAATGAATATCTGGATTTATATGAACAAATTAATCCACATATTCTTATTTGATAATAATCATTTTAAAGTCTAAAGTTCACTCAGCAAACATTTATGAGATTCCTGCTATCTACCTGGCACCCCACTAGGCACTGTAATCTAGAGGTAAAGACATTGTCTCTGTCCATGCTGCCTACTAAAAGAGGCAGATGAATGAACAAATAATTCCAACATAACATACCTTATATGTAAGAGAAATACAAACGGCTATGAAAACATAGAGATAAGAATTAACTCTACCTAAGGACACTGAAGAAGACTCAAAGAATGCGATATTTGAGTTCTTCAGGAAGAAATAAGAGTACAATGGATAAAGAGAAAAAATGGCATTTCGTGCACTAAATGGAACATGAAAAAGGCCAAAAGGTTTGAAGAGCTTGGTATCAACACGGAAGAACACAGTTTGGGACCATCGTGACAGAAAGCGCACAGAAAGGGAATGACTTGAAATGGGATGGAAATTGTAGGCTGTGGTGAAGTGATGAGGACATGATAAATCAGAGGTAAGAACAGCACACCCAAGTGGAAATTAAATGTCAATTAGTGGCAGGTATAGAATAGAGGTTTGGGAAAATAATATGAGAAATATCTTCATGGAAATGATGATGGATATTTGGGAACCAGGAGCTCCCCTTCTCTGATCACCTTTCGCAATCATGCTGTGTAGGACAGTGCTCCCCACATTTCCCTCATGACAACAATCACATGGCTGTTGAAATATATATGCAAGAGACATATGCCCCCCACCACCACCACATTAGCATGCCCACAGCATGTTTAACCAACACACCAGGTAACTCTTATAACCAGGGAAGCTTGAGAAGCATTCTTGAAGGGAGCTCCCATTTCACCCTCAGGTAAGGTTCACCATCCTTTTCTGTGGCACTGTCCGTGAGCCTGTCAGGGATGTGTCCGTCCAAGAAAATATCAATGTCAAGTAATAATTAACATTATGACCTTTTCTCCCAATGCAATAAAAAAAGCATGACTGTGCTATACAGATAAAATATAAGCATCGTCAGCACACCATTGAAAGAATTAATTGCACGTGTCACTTGAAAATTTCAGTGAGTTATGTTCAAAAAGTAGAGGAACCAGACTCTTAGTGCAGAATTAAGAAAGCCAGTGACTTCTATTAGTGCAGAGGGTGAGTGACTTTTTAGGCCTCCAAATTCATTTGCTTCTCCCCGTGACTATCAACTGAATTATCAGTTGATGTCCCAAGAACGGTGGGCTTGACTACAGAACAACTGAAATTCTCTCAGCCCTTAGTTGTTGTACCTTCCACTGAGAGAAAGGAGAAAGGATACATATTACATAACACAGACCTGCATCTGAGTTTATCACACCTCCTATACTGGAAAAACATTCTTTCTCTGCTAATGAGATATTAATGTTCAGAATTTGAGTTGCTCATACAGTAATCATTTGGATAGCAACCCTTCATTGAGCCCACACACTTTCTGTGACCAGCTGGGTCGCCACTTGACTACCCATGACTGCAGATATAACGGAAACTTGGTTCTCGCAAGCCTGAACCATTGCTAATGGAAAGCTTTTGCCCTTCTTGGGAATCCAGTGGGTAACTGCCTCCAATCCTGGAACTCAATGAAAAGCATTGGACTATTTATATAATTTCCTTCATTGTTTTAGCTAGTTTCATATATCTGTGCCTTGGTTTCCTCACCTGTGATTCATCTCAAGTGCTATTTTTTAACCTATTTCATATAATACTATAAAAATAAAAGGTATTTTTAGAAGTTTGACAGGATATCAAAATCACTTGTTGGTGTGAAACTTTATTTGAACAAAAGCCTTTTTTATTCCAGTGGGCACATATATATATATATATATATTGTTTTTCTCATTTTTAAATTGAATTGAAATGAAACTAAACTTACAATTAGGTACTCTGTTTGAGACAATAACATTGTTGGGAAGGGAAAGGCTTGTTCAAAAGCAGAACGCCTGAGAAGTAAATACTGCTATGTCTGTATTTTCCTTTCTTTCCTAATGGCATTTGAATAGAAGATAAAATGTTCTTGATGAACAATGACTTGTCTAAAATGCTGTATGGATGATTGGGTAAAAGAGGTTTTGGGGAAAGAGAGATAGGAAAAAAGAATAATTTCTGAAAGTTACTGAGCTGTAGACAGATTTCTAAAAATACCAGAAATTGTACTGGGTCATCCAATTAGATGTATTTAAATGAGGAAATGCCCAGGAAATGCCAGGTATTGCTTTGTAAATGGTCATCTATAAATTTCACAAATATTTTGTGTCCAGTCATAAAATGGCCTATGGGACATTCCAAGGTTTCTTGCCATTTGGTTCATATGGATTTTCTCACAGTGTTTACAAGGGATAGCCATAAGAATTATTTGTAAAGAATAAAATAGAAGAGTCATATTCAGAATCAAGTACAATGGACATCTGATGTATGACAAAAAAGAAACTACAAGACATGGGGAAAGAATGATCATTACAATAAATAGTGCTAGAACAACTGGATATATACAAGCATGAAAACTATGTCAAATTCAAGACTTCAGATGAAAAATAATCGCAGTATGCATTTGGCATATCATCATATAGCTCAGTGTTTCTCAAAGTGCTGCCCATGTACCACCTGCATCCATGTCATCTGGATGATACTTAAAAGATACAAATTTCTGAGCATACCTTAGAATTGTTGATTCTCTAGAAATAAGACCTAAAAATCTATATTTTTCTCTCACTCCCTTAGATGATTTTTAGTGCACTAAAGCTTGAGATTCACTTGCAGAGTGTTTTCGGTTAGAAAAACAACCATCCTCATCTCAGCTCTGCCCATTATCAGCAAATTCATCAATCTGTCTTCATTTCAGTTTTCTCATCAGTAAGGTGTTGATAATAATAACCTCATAGAGCCCTGGCTGGTATGGCTCAGTGGATTAAGTGCCAGACTGTGAACCAAAGGGTCACCGGTTCCATTCCCCCAGTCAGGGCACATGCCTGGGTTGTGGGCCAGGTTCCTAGTATTGGGCAAGCGAGAGGCAACCACACATTGCTGTTTCTCTCCCTCTCTTTCTCCCTCCCTTCCCCTCTTTCTAAAAATAAATAAATAAAATCTAAAAAAATAATAACAGTAACCTCATACATAGAGAATGACTACATGACATATTGTATATACAGAAGTCCCCTGCCTTATCCACAGTTTTGTTCTCCACAGTTTCAGTTAACTGCAGTCTAAAAATAGTAAATGAAAAATTCCAGAAATAAACAATTCATACATTTTGAATTGCGTGTTGTTCTGAGTAGCATGATGAAATCTCGTGCAGTCCCACTCTGTTCTGTCTAGGACGTGAATCATCTCTTTGTCCCCGGTATCCATGCTGTGTATGCCTCCAGCTGTTCATCACTTAGTAGTCATCTCGGGGATCAGGATCAGATTTACTCTAGCAGTATCACAGTGCTTGTGTTCAAGTAACTCTTATTTTACTTAACCATGGCCCCAAAGCTTAGAGTAATGATGTTTGCAATTGGGACATGCCAAAGAGAAGCCATAAAGTGCATGTGTGCATAGGAAAAAACAGTATATATACACAGGTTGGCACTATCAGCAGATTTAGGCAAGCATCTATTGGGGGTCTTGGGACGTATCATCTGCAGATAAGTGGGGACTACTGAACAGTGGTTAGCACAGTCCTAGTTCACTCAGTAAACGTTAAAATTACTCCCTATATTTGGTAAACCTACCAGAAATAAAGTTATCACTAACAAAAATAGTAAAATAGTAAAATTATAGTTTTGTACTGTGTTACTGAATGTACAGGACAGGACTTCCACTTGTGTGTCAATGGGCCGTGACAAGGTGCAGAGGTGAAAGACAGTGATATTGATGATACTGACCCTGTGTAGGCCTAGGCTAATGCATGTGTTTTGTGCCTTATTTTTTAACAAAAAAGTATAGAAAATAGAAAAATAAATACATTTGAAAATAGAAAAGTGATTATAGAATAAGAGTATAAAGAAAATATTTTTTATAGCTGTGTAATATGTTTGCATTTTAAGCTAAGTGGTGGAAGAGTTGAAAAGTTAAAAAATGTTAAGTTTATAAAGTAAAAATATTACAGTCAGCTAAGGTAGATTTACTATTGAGGAAAGAAAATTTTTTTTTACAAATTTGGTGTAGCTTAAGTGTACAGTGTTCATAAAGTCTACAGTAGGGTACAGTAACATCCCAGGCCTTCACATTCACTCACCACTCACTCACTGACTCACTCAGAGCAACTTCCATCCCTTCAAGCTCCATGCATGTAAGTGCTATATATAGGTGTGCCATTTTTAATCTTTTCTACCATAATTTTACTGTACCTTTTCTATGTTTAGATATGTTTATATATACAAATACCAGTGTATTCTAATTCCCTAAGTATTCAGTACAGTCTGTGGCCCAGGAGCAATAGGCTATACCATATACTCTGGGTGTGTAGTGGGCTATACCATCTAGGTTTGTGTAAGTGCCTCCTATAATGTTTACACAACAACAAAATCACCTAATGGTGCATTTTTTCTGAACTATCTCTGTTGTTAAGCAATGCATGACTGTATATTAAACTAAAGCTGTGATCTTGTTGCTTTTCTGATGCATCAATGAGTCAACAACTCTGCTGTCTCCTTCCTAAGTGTTGTGGACCATTTCACTAGAATGTAGCCTTGTTCTCTTGCTAAGTCTAGTCTGCAGACCTGTGTTTTGGATCAGGCAACTGAATTTTGCACAACGCCCCCCACCCCGGCCCCGGGTGCCCTTCAGACACGAAGAACAGGACAGCCTTTCCTACAGAGTAAATTGCACCATCTGGGTGATGGTTTGGCACCTCTCTGGGGTCCTGACACTTGGGCTTGTGTCTCACAGAGAGACGTGGTAGAGGTGATGCATTACCTTCCTAGATGTCTATCTCTCTTTTCCAAATTTTAAAAATTGTCTATGTATAATTTATTTATTAATCATGGGGTCAATCACTTTTCTGTTTATGTTCTGATGTCTGCTTTGCAATGAGTGTAAAATTGTATTAATTACTAATTTACTTATTTTCTAAATGATTATATCCTTGATTTCTTCACAGTGCTGATTTTTTTCATTATTTATTTTACTAATAACAATGATATATAGTATATTATATTAAATTTATATATGATATATGATATATTTTATAAAACATTCACTTATTTATAGTATATATAATAATTATATAACATGTAATAACATATCTACCATATATTAAAAATGTATAACTAAAGATAATATGCATATATCTGTATAAATTCTTATTATAATATACATAAAATTATATATAAATATTCACCTAGATAGGTGGGCAGGAAAGCAGGATTTACTGTGGTGACAAATTAACCTCCAAGTCTGAATGGTTTAATTTACAAAGATTTATTTCTTGTTTATATTCAATGTCTAACATGATTGGTGAGGGATTCTGTTCCACAGAGTTGCTTGGAGTTCAGGGTTGAGTCATCATATGATGCTGCCACTTCAACATGACTTTCAGGGTGGCCATTCATAGAGAAAAGAGTAGGGAAGACTCACACCTTCTCTTATTTGCCTTTGACCACTTATGGCACATGGAATTTCCACTCAGACCATCAGTCAAATCCAGTTACATGGCTTTCTCTTAACTGGAGAAGGGACTGGAAAATACAGGGAAGTAAATGGACTATTTGGTGAGCACTACTGCATAAGCTACCGTAGTAACTAACAGAGCTGGATGAACACTACGCTCCCATCACTGGTGGCATGAGTGGAGTTAGGCTTGAAAAGGAAAGAGAATAAATAACCCCAGAATAAAACTCTTTCTCTGCCATCCCTAACTCCAAGATGCAGACAGGGAGGAGGAACAAATTAGTCATATCATACATATCATATCATACATGTGCACATGTACACACATATGCACCCTTTAGTACCTTCAAGCTAAAGGAACATTGTCTGGAGGGAAAGGAACATTTTAAATCAGATATGATATTGAAATTTTGAACTGGATGAGGCAGGACTCTTGTCATGGTCACCAGAAGAGGCAGATGGACTCCCCCCAAAATAAATTTAGTTGTGATGTAGAGCGATGACATCAAACATACACAAATACCAAGAACATATGCAAAGATTGATTACTTACATAATTGAGGTCTCTGGAGAGAACAGGTAGGTCCTTTGAGAAAGCCAGAAAAAGTATTTTTACTGTGATTCAGGAGTGCGACTAGGTGAAAGTTTGCCCACCTGTGTGCAGGTCAGAGCTTGTGTGAAGTGAATCTCCTCTCCTGTGTCAATGGAGGAAGCACCAGGCTTCCTTATCAGCTAGCCCAGGTGTGGGGTACGAAGAGAAGAGTAAAGAAAGAGCTTAAGATCTGTTAGCATCAAATATCAAAAAATGGAGTCAGCATCCTCATTGCAACTCTGAAAATGATGAGATAGTGTGGGATCTGCCTGAGGCATTCGTGTTTGAGGGTCAGAGGAAAGGTAACATTTGCAGCGTGAGAAAGGGAAGGTCAGAAAGCTCGTGTTAAGGTTCCTCTACAGCAGAAGGGCCTCTGAAATGGGGTGAGACTTAATCCATAAGTGAGTTTACACCCTTATTACTTAAGTGAGTTTTACAAAGTTGAAGAGTGCTTTAGTTATATTAGTATCTGTCAGACTAAGTGAGGACAGGAAAGTCCAGTCCATACGACTTGGGTATAAAGCTTTGACAGGGCAGCTTTGAGATGAGGCCCCACCCCCAATAAAGCATCCGATGTGATGTAGTAATGGGGCTTGCAGAGCGTTGGCATGTGGGCCAGAGGCTGAGAGGTGAAAGGCATCAGGGCACCTGCAAGTGCATTATGAACCAGTGGCACATATCTTGGTACACATTAGTGTCTTCCTCAAATAAATTATGCCATTTAACATTTAATTAGCCATGTAAAATAGTTCAAAGGCTCATAGTGGAATTATTTTAAAATGGAAACCTAGGTAAGGAGAGAGGAGACATTTGAATCAGAAAAAAAAAACACATGAGTATTATGAAATAAAATGTCTTCTCTTTTTCCAGAATGTTTAAAAGTTATTTCCCATAACCTTAATTTAAGACCTTCAGGCTTTTGGGTTAAACTGAAGATTTATAAAAACACTCTGTGTTAAAGCAGGGATTAGACATCCCCCTTCCCTTTTCATGGTGTACATATAACTCTAAATCCTAAATTTACTTAGGGCTATTTGCCAAAATCTGTTGATGTTTGGAATTAACTGGGACCTGTGTTAAAATATGGATTTCTAAGCCTCATCCTACACCCACTGCATGAGAACACTTAGTGTATGGATTTGTATTTTTAACAAGTGACCCCCCACCCTCTTCCAGATGACTCTGCCAGCAGCCAACTGTTGACACCCCTTCAACATATACACTGGTGTAGGACCTCAGTTGTACTGATAATGTCTTTACTGTCCACTGAGGAAAACCTGGGGCAGTAGAAAAACAACACTTTTGAGAACGTATGAAGTGTCTCTCCTCTTTACTCTAACAGCACCTGGTCCACACCACCATTAAGAACAGTTCACACACTATTGACTTTTCCCTAAGACTGAGTTTCTTAAAGACAGAGAACAAGTGTTTCCTAAGTTGGAGCTTTGGTAATTAGGACAGGGATTATTTATTGAGTAAATGTAAGAATTAATGAATAAATATATGCATGAATACATAAATATATGAATGTGATAATTATATTAATTAAAGAGGTTCAAAATAATTATGAAACAGGCAGATAACAAAAAGTCAGTTGTTAGTTTTCCAGGAGAGCTTGTATGACCATTATTCCCAAAGAATTACCTACATACCCAACACCATAAAAATCTGAGGGCCAAAGTTTATACATAATGAAGGGGCAGTAAAACCTTCTCATGGTCTCTAGTAACAAGCAACTGCTAAAACTTCTTAACAGGGACAACATTCTAAGAAGAAGTAAAATGTGCCTATGTATATATAACCTAAACCATGTATATGCCATGCAAGAACGCTTTATAAGTAGGAACTTGTTAAACATTTTTTACTGTAATTTTTATTCATTTATTAGTCTGCGTTCTTGCCTCATGTTGCCATGTTTCTCTTCACTGGGGAATTTTATGCCTGCCTGTCTGCCTGTTTGAACTTCTATGTTTATGCCAGGTTTTTCTTTTACTCTATATGGTATCTAACATGCTGCACTACACACATTGGTACTTAATAAAAATTATTTGAGCATGAAGATTTGATTACTGGAAAATGGCAGTTGAATATTTAACAGAAGATGACATCTTTGCATTTAAATGTGCACTCGTTTTTTAAATGTTAACCAGAAATAGTTGGGGAAAACCTTAAAGAATGAACTATTATGTTTCTGGATTATGTCGGCAATAATTCTGTACTATATTAGTTCCTTCAAAGGTGAATGATTTTTTATTATGATATAACCTTAACTTGCCATCTGTTATGAAACAGTGTATGATTCTTAAATTTAGGATTTTCAGCTTCACAAACTCTCCAACAATTATGAACTCTGACTTCATAATTAGGCCTAGACAAGGGTAACAATCACCTGCTGCTCTGTTAATGTTATTGTTCATCTGTGAACCTTGCAAATTCTAGTAAGTGACTGTGATATTTGCTTTGAAGAACAAACATTCTTACAACCTTTCAGGGAGTAAAAAATTCTACCACAAATCAGTAATACTCTTGGAGCTTAACAGGCACCTTCAAACACATCCAATCCAACTCTCTATCTACTTGCAGGAACAGAACTCCAAGTTGAAGAACACAAAGAGTACGGAACTTTCTTCAACATCAAGTCTGTCGGGCAGAGTTGGGATTAGAACTCATGTTTTTCTATTCTAAAATTCTTGCCAGTGTCCCTCCCACACAAGTTTAAGAGAAAGATATTTTACAAACAAAGACAAGATGTACCCATGGTAAAGCATTCAGGAACCATGCTTTTATGGAACAATATTTTTGTGATTATGCTGCTGGATGACTCTTACATAGGTAATTTACAGAAACTTGCTGCTGTGGGCAGCATCTGCTATTGCTATATGAGGTTTGCTGAGTGTTTTTCTCAGTAGACTATATACTCTGGTTACTGGATAGTCAGCATCTTGTGAACTATATGTTCATATATAGTTCTTATGGACTATAACTTACTTCTCACATAGTTCTCAGTAATGACCAGGAATTTAATAATAATCACAGGTGTTTGCCTCTGATAATGAAAAACATTTCCTCAAATGATATTAAGCTTACCAGCATTAAGAAGGAAGTCCCTCTTAGTTCATCCAAGTTCAGCTTAAGGTCTCTCTCTCAACTCAATTCGTAAGAGGTAGAAAAGAATTCTAACACAGAAATATCTGACCAAACTCTGTGCTCTTCGCCGCTATTCTGCAGTGCCATCAATGTGACCTGCTCTTCCATCCTCCACAGGCTATCTGGAGCTAATGGACACTCCCATAGCTTGATGCATACAACTCAGGGTCCTTGCTTAAATGCACCACAACCTAGCAAGATCCTGTCCCTGTTATGCACTGTGGTAGACACAGAAAGCTGCTTATCATGAATGTTTGACATTTTATTGACCTGCAAGATTATTTTTCTCTTGAATGAGAGCCTTCTGGAATCAAATTTTTACAGTCACCAGAAACTCTGTTCCTCTAAAACATGTTCCTTCATGATGAAAAACACCCTTTGCCACTTAGACCTGCCCTTCCCACACACACACACAGAATGCAAAGCAACTCAGTTTAATGAGAATGTGTCTAGCCAATCATAGGTCATAAATGAATAAGTCTTTACTCTGGGCACATTTGACATAATAGAAATTATTCTCAGAGGAGGGTTATCAGTTTAAAATATACAATTTGGGAAGATAGACCACTGAGTCCACTGCTGAGCTATTCTCTCTGACACAGTCAAATGTGTCTTTTCAAAGAGCAGGCTTCACAGTGAGTCAGAGCACAGATATGAGAGGTGCTGGAACAATCAGGCAGCCACCCAATCGTGTAGCTTTTCATTCTTTCATTAGGTCATTGTCTTCCCCTTTCAGCCTTTCAGAAGAAAGAAAATATTATTCCCCATGGCAACATCTAACAAATTACATTGGGCCTATTTGGAAAGGAATTCCAGAATGAAAGTAGTATTTTTTTAAGTAGTAGAAAGATAACTCTGAAGTGTTCTGTCATGGAAAAGATTTAAGGGCTGAAAGAGTTGTAGGCCTAGGGTTTGCAAGAGACAAATGGCCACTCATCACTCTTGCCCACCCAGCCCCTTTCCTCGCTCCCTTTCTACCTTTGACTCCTCTCACCCACTGTTTCCTCAATTCATTCCTCCCTGTTGCAGAAGTTTATTGTGCAACTCCTATATTCTAGCACCTAATGAGGTGAGGGGTACAACTGCCTTCACATGAGACTAAAGTGGGTAACACATGGCATTACAGAACAGAAAGGGAGAGAATTGTTGGGGGGACTTCAGAGCAGTGGTTCACAGCCACAATACCTGTGGTGAGAATCCCTTGGGAACTTAAAAAAAGAAAGAAAGTCAATGCTAGGGATGTACACCAGAACAACTGAATCTGAATTTCTGGAGAATGGCGGCTCAGTGTTTTTTCAGGAAACAGAACCATTACTTTTATCTGGTGTTTCTAACCTCCCTGGAGGTAGCCTATTAGCCCCTGGCAGCACAGGGCAGATCAAGAAAACCTAGAAACACAAATACCAGTTGGCTTTCCTAAAATTAACAAGGCAAACTATTTTTCATTTTCCTACCAGGTTATACTGTGATGATTACAGAACAATCTATTGACCCTTGGAATTACAGTTTACAGAGTGCTGGAGCTGGCCTGGTGTCTGTCTTCTGGAGGAGGAAGCAAGCCTCACCTGACATCTCTTAACCTGGGCAGCCTACTTGCTTTTCAGAACCACAACTTGTGCTTCATGAATTTCACGTTGTAAGCAGTGAGCCTCACAGAGAAAAGCAAGTGTTAGAGACTTGAGGGAAGAGTGAGTTTCCCTTCTAGGGAGAGCAGCACTTGAGGCATCAGAAGCTCGGAAAATATTTGCACAACAAACAGTATCCATTCCATTTTATGGGGAAAGGAAACTGACTCCTAAAGCTCCCACTGTTTTTTGGTCTAAAGCTGCCTAAAATGCCTATCTCCAGGTTCCATGTCCCTATTTCTGTGTGATGATTTTCAGTTATGGAACAAACCACATATTTAATAAGTGGCAAGTATCAATCATGAAAAAAAGAGAAGGCAATCTTTTCATTAACAAGAAACATCATATTTATTTAGCCTATATATATATATATTGGAGTAGGGAGACTTAATAATAGTTCCTCAAACTGAAGACAGAGTATAAAGAAGGCAAAGAGGGCAGAGGCATGATTTTTTGACTCAAGGAAGCAGAATAATTGCCTGGCATAAAAGAAAGGTGGGGGAGGGGAGGGGGGAGGGAGGAAAGGAGGAAAGAGGGAGGGAAAGAAAAAAGAAAAGACAGGGAGCAACAGTAGGTAGTTTTGTGGACCATCACCAACCCAAGGTGTTGCCATAGATCCACAATGATTGTGAAAATGACCATGGGTCTCAGGAACAGTACTGTAGCGCCATATCTGCAAATAAAGCTTCATTCAGTGGTAGAAATTGTTGGGTATGGCTGAGCTAGAATCCAGACTATTAAATGACCTTACTATTTTGGGGTAGGGGAGGGCATATGAGAGGGAAAGGGAAGGGAGGAGATCAAGAGGGGCTGGTGTGCAGAACCATTTCTTGGCTCTCTTATAAATTTATAGCACTAGTTTTTGTGAAGTTAGTTTTGTTCTTGGCTTAGCAGATAATTATGGGGGATGAAACAGGTAACCAGGTATTCAAACTTTTGGCATCTCTGGGCTATACTGGAAGAAGTGTTATCTTGGGTCACATATTAAACACACAAACACTAATGAAAACTGATGAGCAAAAAAAAGGTTTTAAGTAAATTTATAATTTTGTGTTGGGCTGCATTCATAGCCATCCTAGGCTGCACATACAGGTTGGACATCCCTGACTGGTAAGCACTGGAGGAAGATGCACTGATGTGATTTTTACATCCTGCTTGGAGGACAAACTGTTTAAAGGTCTTGGCTCTTTCCAGCCTGAATTGGGTTGTCCCTATGGTATTCCAGATCAAATAATGCAGAAGAATTTGCTGTTGAACTACATTGGTATGTGTGAATGTCCTACTGTATCTATAAAACAAGACTCATTACAATTGGTCTTGCACAGGTGGAGTTTTACATCATGAGAATGGGTATTCCTACCATTAATCAATTTGGAATAGATTACTACTTGGCTAGGAACATGGCCTTGAATAAATCTTTAGTTTTGAGAAAGACACTCCTCCCCTCCTCGGACCCTACCATGAATGGTCTTGAATTCCAAAGCCTAGGCACTCAAAATATTCTTGGTGAAATGGATGAACTAACTATCTCTACCCAGTAACAAAAGTGTATAGACTAGAAAGTGACCCTTTCGATGAATCCGAATATGTCCTTTCCATCATCTTTGCTGTGTAATTAAATCACTAAAGATTTTTTACCCTGGTCTTAAAGATACTGGGGAGAATTAAGGAAAGAGCTTGCTTCATGCATGGGAAGGTGAAGTTAAATGGAGGTGTACAACCCCTGCCCCCCGCAAAAACAGAGAGGGGGTAGCAGAAAAAGACACCCTTAAAAGGATGTCTATACCCAACCGAGTGGTGGTCCTGTCACAGGACTTGTGAATTGCAGTTTATAGAGTCCTGGGGACAGTGAGAGCAGGAACAGAGGATATGAGCCAGCCGAGGAATGTAAGGGCCCTGATTTCGAATATCAAGGGAGCAGCAATGGGAACTCTCAGAAAGAATTTGCAATGTGCAAGTGGGGCTCTGAGTAATTAAAATTGGAGTATAAAAGGAAGTGAAAACAATTAGAGCCAAATCAGTGACGTTTGCGCTCTGACTGGCAAATATCCTTATGACATGATCCAGGAACCAAGCAAGTATTCTAAACACACTGCCAAACATTGTCATCTGTTGTTCTTACAAGCCAGGCCTGATAATGAAAACTGCCAACAAACCTGTATTACATGTTTTTTATGTGCCACATACAGTACTAACACTTTAAAATTCTTAGGATAATATTTTGAGTTTCATAACACAAGCCTCTTTCTGTCAATGAGGAACCTGCAGCTTTAAAAGGTTAAATAAATTGCCCAACATCAACAGTCGGTAAGTGGAGGAGCTGGAAATCAAACAGGGATCATTTGTTCTAAAGCCTGAGCTCTTGACCATGGTGCTATGCTGTCCATTAAGAACCAACACTAAAGGCACGGGAGTGGTGGGGAGGGGAGAGGAAAGAAGGACAAAATTAATGTAATATAATTCCACCATTTTATGACATATCTTCAATACAACCACTTTTTGGGGAAAAAAAAGAAATAAAATATTTAAAGTATGCCAATTGTAAGATAACCCTTGATTTCAAAAATATTAAAGTGAGAAAAATGAGTACCATAGATTATGGAAAATATAGCACAGTAAGTACTTCCCATGTTCCCAGGCCCTTGCATATTATCTTATTTAATATTCATAATGATCCTCACGGAAGAAAATTACTTGCCCAAAGCTATGTAACTGGCCAGTGATAGCACCAGGATTGAAACCCATACCTGCCTGAGCATTAACTCAATACTTAGGGGATATGAAGCCTTCATTCCTAATTTTTTCTTCTATGACAGGATTCCATGACTTCGTATTTGAAAGAACGTTCTTAGATGTCGTTTTCATAATGGCTGCTCCAGAAAGCAATGTAAGTGAGTTCCTCAGTCACATTCAGACTTTTCGGGTGCATTAGAGAAAATGATAATGGCTTCTGCAATTTAGCTAGTAACCACCACTTCAAGAGCTTTCCTTTAGAGCCAAGTTACTTATGTGATTTTCATCCAGTTTACTTTGGAACCTAACACTGAGGTGGCTCAAGACATCATGTGTGAAGGGTTATTATTTTTTCTCACCTAGAGAAGTTATAAATATATTTCAATATGCCAGTTTCTTGCAATGTGTAATATTCTTTTTGGTATATACACATTTGGATACTATAATAAATGTTTTGGGAAGAATTAATTTAAACTGATACTTATTACCCTTATGGTTAAACAGTTAAATGTAACTTTGTAAAAGTTTCCTGCTGATCATGAAGGCATAGCTTAACTGCAGGGAGTATTTGTCTCAATGAGTAATCAAATTCTGAAAAATATAATTGCTATGGAAGAGACTTATACTAGAAAGTCCAAATGATTGTTGGATTCTCACTACATCATTATATATACACATACAAGTGTGTGTATCTACAGGTATGTGAATGTATACACATAGTCACATACACATATGCATTGGGAGGAAACATCTGAACTACAAAAGATAGTGTATATAAAAATGTCCTTAGAAAAAAATAATAAAAAAAATTAAAATATCCTTAGATAAATACATTCATGCACTGTCACAGACATAAATATATGCACTAATGTATATATGAGGTCTGTCTGGAAAAGTTCAGCAATTGTTAATATCATGACAACAGTTTGCATGACATTGATGTAACCTGGCAGCCAAGGAGAGTGGACTGGAATGCATAGGTATGAACAATGACGACTTCACAGAACTAGTCAATGGGGGCAGGAGATGCCATTAAAGCAGTGTGTGCACTGTGTGGCTGTTGCATTCAAAATGACTCAGCAAGTAGAACAAGTCTGCATTAAATTTTGTGTTAAGTATGAACATTCCTCTGCAGAAACTATGTGGATGATTTAGAAGGCTGCATGCAGCTCTGGGCAACTGGTGATTGGCTGCTTCATCACAACAATGCACCTACTCATGCATCACATCTCTTGGAGAGTGTTTTAGTGAACCATCAAATCACCCAGGTAACTCAGTCCCTCTACAGCCCAGACTTAGCACCCTGCAACTTCTGGCTTTTCCCAAAACTACAATCACTTCTGAAAGGAAAGAGATTTCAGACCCTCAATGAGATTCAGGAAAATACGATGGGGCAGTTGATGGCGATTGGGAGAACTGTGTGAGGCCCTAAGGTGCCTACTTTGAAGGAAACTGAGGTGTCATTGTCCTATGTACAATGTTTCTTATATATATTGTATCTTCTTCCATAAGTGTCTCTATTTTTCATATTACATGGCTGGATACTTTTGGACAGATAGTGTGTGTGTGTACATATGTACCCCTCATCAAAGACTAGTTATAAAAAATTGACTGTAAATTATATTTTTATTGAAATTGATTTTAATTAACTTGAGACGATATTAATTGAAATACTTCTTTCTTTTTAAAATTTATTTTTGCTCTCTTTTATTGCATTTATATATTTTAACTTTTATTTGTTTTATTTTTTCAAACTGAGGAGTAATTGACAAATTACTTTTTTAAGTTAAACATTCTTGGGCAATTTATATGATTTACAAAAATAGAAGTGTATGTTTAGTTTTCTCAAAGCATCCATATTTTAAATTGGTACATATGTGACATTTGTTAGTCATATCCTCAAAGCATCTGTATTTTAAATTTGTACATGTATGACATTCATCCATGTTAGTCACACAATAAATATTTATTTAGCACCTACTGAACACCTATCATTCTGCCAGGTACTGGAAAAGTGGTATGTGTACACACACACACAAATATGTATATATATGTATATATACATATATATACACATACACACACATACACACATATATCTATTCTGTATATCTAGATATATGTAGATACACACAGAATTAAGATATGTATTTATAACCAGAAACTTAATTGAAATAATAAAAATTTCTAGGTCTCCCAGCAGTCTGTTGGTCCTTGGGAACTGTTTGCAAGACAATCTATCCTTAATCCCAATCTGTTAATGTTCACCAGGCATTTACCCTTGATTCCCACATACAAATTCAAGCCCATGGCCAGAGAGTTCAATATATTCATTTTAAAGTCCACTCTGCAACTTCAAAGCCAAGAGCAGATTGAGAACATTATTCCAAGCAGAAAAATGCATGTTCAGATCTTTTTACTACTACTCGTAGGCTGAAAAAATAAAATGAGGAACTAAGGATAGATGAACAAAAGACGAAAGTCACCTGACGAGCATTTTGATGTCGTTAGCAATCATTTCTCTGTGAGTCCAGGACTCTGTGTTTTTGAAAATCCTTCAACAGTTAAGTAATACCAAAAAATCGGCCCCCCTCAAGCAATAAATTACTTTGATATTCACCACAACACAACAACAAACTGGCTGTCAAGTTTGGCAACCATTTGAAAAGAGGCGGGCCTGCTTTCTGAACTCTGAATGGAAACATTATTTTTCCTCCACTAGAAGCCATCATCACTCTTTCACCATAAGGAAGGTCACACCATCTTTCACAAAAGATTTGCCTGCTTGTAATTATTGCCTGCAGCGTACAGACAAACGCAATCTTTTAAAATGCTAACTGTGTTATACTTGTACCCAAGGGATCCTGGGTAGAAATGTACGGCGGCCTCACCAGTTTGTCTTCGAGAGACCTTCCAGTGCTGATTGAAAACAGCTGAACTAAATCAACAGTTACCTTGAGCCAGGGGCCTTTGGAGAGCAATTAGAGTCAAGGCTTGGGTTTTGAACCCAATATGCTCTGTCAGTCTCAATGATTTGTGTTTGTTGTACTCAGTCTCATTTCCTGCATGAAATATGAGGCTGTATAAAGAGGAAAAATTCCCAAGATTAAAAAATATTTGACCTCAGTGCATTTGCGAGCATAGCAGTACACATGTCTAAATGACCATTTGGGTTTGTAGTACAAAGTTCTATTGATGTTGGCAGCCTGAGCTTCCCAGTCTCAAAGCCACATGAATGGTTTTGAGTTTCAGTCAAAAAATGTTTTCCACATGCTTTAGTGTGGGCCAATTTACACAGTAGATTTCGTGGAGACAGCGGCCAAGTGCTTCATAAAGGGCTGCCTTCTCTGGGATCAGGGAAACCACAACAGACACATTGCTAATGCAATCTAATTATCTGCTTGAATATTTTTCCAGATGTATCCAATGTCTAAAAATAATGCAATAAAAAAGGTATTATTTGGCTCCCTCGACTGAAACAGTGGCATAAAGAACCTGTTTGTCTAGAGGGAAAGTTATGACATTGTACTTCTATGACTGCATTTAAATCAGTCAAACAAAACAGTACCCACAGAGTGGGCCGGGCTTTCTGTTTGAATGAGTCTTCCAAACCGAGACCTTCGTCTAAAAGATCATGCCTTTCTGTGAAGGGGCGACCCTCTCAGTTATAAGTTAATTCCTCTCATTCGTGGTTTCCTCACTTGACGGGGGTTGGCTAGTGTCATTCATCATCACACAGAGAGCCCCTGCGTTTCCACTGTGCTCATTGTAAGTCTCACACAATGGGACAGCCGGCCGTTTCCTTCCTGTCGGGGAAAAAAATCTTTTGACTAATAAGTTGAGATTTTTACCCTGTCCCCATAGAAAAACTGGCTGTTCTGAAGGTCTTAATGTTTCCCTTTTGTTTTTCTACAACAGGATTTATTTTTGTATAGCAAGGCCCATACTTCAGCCGAGTTTCCTTTGTGTCATTTGGATCTCAGCTAGCCCAGCAGATACATGATGTTATGCCAGGTTATTGTTCAAGTTGTTGGCAATGAGGCTTATTCCTAACACATCCAGCTGCCTAGAATACAAGCACATTCAGGAATTTGTTAACTAAATTGAGAGGTCTTACCAACCTGTATCCCTATCTACACTTTTAACAAAGACTTCAGAATGAGCTATAAAATTCTAAATAAATCACCAAAGCGAGCAACACATACACACACACTTCCAAGAAATTAAAAAGCTTATGAAAAATTTTATCTTTGTATTTTTTCCCCTCAATTCTCCTTCTGGCAGCAAGGTTTGGGGTGGGGGACATTCTGCATTGCACCTTTCAGGAAGTGATAAATCAGAGGCAAGATGTTACCTTCACTGTTTTCACTGGTCGCAGACACAAAACCACTCTGCCAGCTTCTCTAATTCCCACATTGCACCACTGACGTGAGCAGAGATGCCCAGTGTGGAGAAACCTTTAAATAGTTATGCGCTGAAGTTGTGGCTGAAACTAAAGGAAAGGAAAGCAGAATGCCAAGAACTTCTGTGAGCTAATGATAAGCAAGCGAGTCCCCCCAGGCTGGTTTATTCCGTTCTTCTTAATTGAGCTATTCTCCTTGCAATGAGAGCTCTTACTGATGGATTTGACTCCATTGTTTCTTAGGAAATCTTGAAACCATATCCTCATTCACTCCATTGTCTTTTTTTCACCCCCATTGGCTGGGATATGGTTTCAAAATCTGTCCATAGTTTCCTATAAAGATGTCCCTAGGGAATGAGGTCACTTGGGTTTTCCAATTAGAAAAAATAAACAGTTTCATTCTTCTGGCAATCCTTTCCCATTGCATGACCCTCCCCACTCCTCCTCGTAGCAATGTATGATTATCCTATTTCCATGTAGCGTCAGGATGTTCTCAGGGAAGAGGGGGAAACAATGGATGCAATGAGATGTCGGTCACTTTGGCAAATAGAGAGTATTTTATTTAAAAGAGAATTATGTTTCAAATGTGTATTTATAATTTAGTTGTTTGGGATTTGGTTTGTGCTTTCTTGTAGAGGGAATGTTATCAATGGAAATACTCTCACAAAGACTTTTTAACCCATCATGAAAACTGTAATTCATGTAAAAGTATTATATTAGCATAAAAAATCTTCCAGTTTTTAGTGGCAAACCTATCTCCTATTTAGGTAAGAGCCCTAAGGCTGGATTTTAGGAATAAAAGGAAAAAAAGAGTTTATTTTTGCATTACTGGTAGGGTTATCCAAGTGACATTTTAGAAAGGACAAAGCTAGTTTGTCACCCTGTTCCAGAAACTCATCTATAATTTTTATCTTACTTTCTTACAATCATCTTTTAGAACCTAGTAGTTTCATGTTTCTCTAGACTTTTTTTATTTTTTGGTATTTTGAAGCCTTGCTTTCTCATTGTCTCAAGTGTGGAATAAATTATATACAGCCTCTCACTCACCTTAATCAAAATACCTTGGTATTATCAGAAGAAATGCCTTGTGATCAAAATGATTTGTGCTGAGGTATGAATAATATCAAAATCATCTCAGGCTATTTGCATTTTCAGAAAGCATGCAAACTAATCCCACATAATGTTTAATTTTTTTTTCATTTCAGGAAATGTAATAAAATTTTTTAAAAAATTCAGTCACTTAGGGAAAACAAGATTTTGGTGTCTGGATCTCAACCAATAAGCAGGTCCGCCCAGCTCAAGGCTTTGCCCCTGAAGTCAACTGTTCTGACACTGCACATACGATCTCTCCCTGAAGCTCTACACTGTGGAGAAGGGGCCCTTTAGGGAAGCTGGTTTGCTTCACCAACGTCCTTGGTCTGACAGTAATATTAGTACAAGCGTGACTGTAAATGCAAGACTGACTGCAGTAGAAAATAAGATGGAGCTCTGAGATCTAAATTTCAGTCTTAGAAAATGCAATCTTCATCATTGTTTTGGGCAAACAGAGTCATGATACATTTTTTTAAAAAACTGTCACAGAACAAGTTAAGACATGAGACACTTTGAACTGAACTGCTAGGGACTAGACTCATGGGTCCTAAAATTGGTTATTTTGGTTTTGAAAGTCTGGGTTTCGGTTTTTATGGTTTTGAGGATCACAGCATGACATGGAAGTGTGTTTCTCAAAATATAATTCATGAATCATTTGTGTCCTCTGGTGGCTTTTCAGCAAATAGTTTAGGACTTTCAGAGGAAAAAGACATTAAAACTTTGTTCACAAGTGTTTAACGGATTTAAAGTGTAGGACTGACTATGACTCACTGAGGTCTGCTATGTTCTCAGTAGCCAATAGCATCCTAAAATGCAACCACTCTGATTGTAACCAAGCAAAGCGGGGCCTGTGCACATGGCGCCTTGAAGAGACAGGGTTTCACTTACAGGGGTGAAATCTTGGTGGGGTCCTGAGAGCACTTCTGCTCGTAGTCCTGTTCTTCCAAGAGACCCAACACTTCCCTTGCTCCCCACCAGGCTATAAGCCAAAACCAAGCCCAGTAGTTCCCTATCTCCTTACCTGTTCTTAAGCCAGCTGTGCAAACATTTCTCCATTCCCTTTGGAAATGCACTTGTGGATTCCAAAATCTCCATCCTGTCATAGGAGCTCTCTCCTTCCAGATCTGGAGTATGTTGTCCTCAGCCTCCATTTAATAGTCCAGGAAAACATGTGCCGTGTTGAACTGGATCATGATGAAGTCCAGGAAAGGCCCAAGTCCCAAGAAAGTGACTTCTCTGTATGTTCTAGTCCCAGGAGTCCAGACGGAGTCTGGGTCTGAGAGGCAGCAGGTCAGCGTCTTGCAAGGGAGAGTCCTTGGTGCCTTCGGAGCCAGTAAGAGTGAGCATGATCAGAGGAGCAGTGTGCTGTTCTCTCTTTTGGCTGTTGCTTCCTTACTACACCAGGCCACATGGCTGAATCCTCAGAGGAACAGACGTAGCTCCTCCCTCACTACAGGCTGCATGGCTGAATCTTTCTTACCCGGCTGCCCTCTTCACTACAGACCAGCACAGCTGCTACCTACTCTCTCAGTCATCATGGTGGACCCATCCTCCTCTCTCTGCCTGCCCTTAGTATAAATCCTGTCCGGGAACTTCCTACATGACCTCCTATCTGGCTCCTCCCACAATATGCTACATATGCCAGTTTCTTATATCTTTTACTCTCTTTTGGCTGCCATTTTCACTCAGGGCAAGAGTTCCTGTGACACAGGGGCTTCTGGAGAGGGCATTCACCTCTCCTGACTAGGTCAGGAGTCCCTAAATGCTCTCAGAGTCACTTAGACATCTTGCACCTTGGGAGGTAGCACAGCTATTAGCTTGCCTTTTTGTTATGCAAAGTATTTTAAATGCTGTATGATCTCCTTCCCCCATCCCCCAACCATGGGCTGTGGGGACTCTGGGGACTTCTTGCTCTGCACCCCATTACATGATGATCAGGGCTTAGGTTCTACTCAGTTAATTAGATGTAATACATGTAGGTTAATTTATTTTTACATTACTAGATTGTTACAGTTCGCATTAGTTACATTTGTCTTTTCTAAAACAATCATTACTGTTGCTATTTATTACTAGATTCTTAATTTTATTAAAAAAGAAGTCACATACAAAAGCAGTGTGTGCAAATGTAAAGATAGTTATAAAAGTAGTAACAGAACTATATCTAGAAGCAGCCAGATATAGAAAGTGAAAATGGAAATCCAAAAATAAACAATGGAAAATTGTATTTAAAAAGACTGCCAATTATTTTGACCCTCATATGTAATAAATTGCTTTTTATAAAACTTGGTTAAATCATGTCATGCAGGCATCAAAGCATGCATGTATTACATTTGGTACTTCTCTGGTTTAAAAAATGATGGTTCCCTATAAAAATATTTTCCAGTTTTAAATTTCTGGATATTATTGCTAAATAAACTGGGGATATCAAAACAACAGAGGCATAGCTCAGAAGTTACATTTCTTGTAAGCAAAAACAGGTAGAGGTGCAAGTCACACTTTTCCAAGGGAGTTGGTAAAACTAGCTGGAAAGTTGGTAACAAATAATGAGCTCAAAGTGAAAGCTTAGTAAATATTGGCAAAACTTCCTCATCATTTGACAATTGTATATCATGGAACATGAATGGTTGATAATATGTGTGGTCTAGGAAATATTTTGCTTTTCTGTTGGTAAAGACACTATTGAATAAGTTTTAAAGAAAGAAAAAAGTCTTGGCTAATATGTGACATGTGTGTGAAGTGCTTATGATTTTTTTTGTTTGTTAGTCATTCAAAATCCATGCTAGAAGAAATTACTAGTCTGTCACTAGTGTTTTTCTGAAGCAGAGGTCCACGGGGGAAAAGAGTATTGGTACTGTTACTAACAAGGCATCAGGAGTGTGCCCAGCAAGGGAAAGGATTGCTACATAAGAAGAGATTATGGCAGACTGGCAATGTACACACTCTGCTATTCGCACAGAATGGCTGGCAATCAATAATATGCCTCCGAATCTTAGTTCTGTATTTTTTAAAAAAATAGAAATTTGTGGATATAATCAGATAGCAGTGCATTTTTTAGTATAATCTGGGAAATAAAACTCTTCTTTTTCATACTGAAATATGTTGGCTTCCAAGAAGAAGTTTTTGTAACTTTTAAAATGATGAAATATAACACACATAAAGAAAGGTACATAGCCGCTGAATGTGTCATACAATGAATCATTAGAAAGTGAGCACCCTTTTACCACCACCTAAGTAAGAAATAGAATCTTATCTGCACTGAGGAAGCATCCCCCTATCCCTGGGTATCTCTTCTCAATTATATTTCCTTTATTCCTTTTAGCTTAAAAAATACTACACTGATATGTATGATAATTTATTCCTTGATATTATCTGTATTTTATTGCTTTTTATATAACCCTAAATAAAATAACTAATATTGACTGGTTTTAAACTTTGTATAAATATAAAATTAATTTTTTTTCAATAAACAATGTTTGTAAGATTTAATTAGGTTGTTGCACACAGCTCTAGTTTAGTTGTAGTACAAAATTCCACAATTAAACCAGAGCTATATACAACTTTGATTGTACATAATTTTTAAAATTGTACATAATTATACATAACTTCCATTATATTAACAATCACAATTTATTTATTAATCCTAACATCCTACTTCCTCATGGGTGCTAGAGTTGTTTTACTATTGCAAAAATTATTGCCATGAACTTTCTTTAACATATTTTCTGGCACACACATAAATGTGTGTTTTCTCTAGGTACATACCCAGGAATATAATTGTTTGGTATTGTTTGGTCATAAGATATTGTTTTGTCGCAGGTATGTGCAGGTAAAGACAAACTTTTCTAAAGTGGTTGATCAATTTTCACTCACATCAGCTCTACATAAGACTTTCTTGCTCCATATCTTCACCAACACTTAGTATGGTCAGAATTTTATATTTGCCCAAGCATGTAGATATATTTAGGAAGATGTCACTGTCATTTTAATTTGCATTTCAACGTAGTAAGTACACAGATGAATCCTTGAAATTATAAATACAATAAAAATCTTCATAAAATTGATAACAGTGAAGATCTTTTCTATTATTTGAAATGGTTCATTCAAGTGGTATGACTTAATATATTCTCTAGTAGCTTGAAACTGTTATTTCAAAGCTGAAATGTCACCACTTTAATATTAATTATAACATTCTAATATTTATCACAAAAACTGAGCTATGTGACATAAGCAACATCTGCTGTTTTAATACTTTCTCAATACTTGATATTTTGTTTTATTTGTTAGAGAAATAACTTAATGATTAATTCACTTCATTTGAAAACTACACTCAGATAACAAACAGAATATAAAAAATGCCTTCCAAATGTTAATATAACTAAAAGATGGTGGTAATAATTCACTTGCTCTATTTTCCGACTTGAAATGTTGACACCTCTAGCCTTTGTTTACCTTCTGCTCTCTGACCCCCTCGATGACAGAGAACTGGATGTTATTGTCAGAGGATTCTCTCCACAATTTATGACTCAATGCACAATAGAAATATCTCAAATTTTCTGAGAGAGTCTCCAAACAAATGCTAGCATTTTAATGATGTATAATATTGCAAAAGGACAGTTTAGTGTACTTGATAAAATACTAAAAAAAGCCTGAATACAAAAGTTACAGTTAGCACTAATAGAGTAATTTTTGTCCTTGTGGAGAATACCAAATAAAACTATTTCAGTCTTTTTGATAAAAATGATATAGTAACATTAATTATATGTTATATTATGCTTTATATTGTAATTTAAATTATTATGATACTATTTTAGAAAATTAATGATCACATTTATTCCAAAACACCAGTAAGGAGTCTATCAATGATCAGAATTGGTTAAATATTGGTATGGTATAAAGTACAAATGGCAGAGCTGACGGTGAAGCTTCCAGAACTGACTTGGCACTGCAGTTTCCTGACAGTCTGGGGGACTGCTAATATTTCTGAGTTTCCATTTCTTCATTTGTAAAATAAATCACATGATAGTTGCCTTGATTTCCTCATAGTGTTTTGTCTAAATGAAATAACATAAAAATATTTTAAAAACCATTCAGTTATGAAATAGCTGGTATCGGACTAACTGTTCTAGAAAGTGAACATTTAAAAGTTGGATACAATGCAAGAAAAATTGTTTTTGAAGACAAAGTAGAGCAACCAAAATAAGGCATGAGGGGCTAAGATTCTGGAGAGGAGGATACTGTGGGCTTACATTTGCAGGCAATTTCCCTTGAAGTTTCACGTGACCACTATTCAGTACTTGAACAGAGCAAGATGCTGAGAAAAGAGGGAGAAAGGGACTCCAGGCATCCCTTGGAGGCACTGCAGGTTCACTTCCAGACCGCCACAGCAAAGCTAATATCAGAGCATATAAACGTTATTTTGGCACTATACTATAGTCTGTAAGGTGTGCAACAGCATTACATCTAAAAATGTACATACCTTAATTAAAAATACTTTATTGCTAAACGGTCTAAGCATCATCTAAGCCTTCAGTGAGTCATAGTCTTTTTGCAGGTTGAGAGTCTTGCTTCAAGGTTAATGAAAACACATTATCTATGTAGTGCAATAAAGCAAAGCACAATAAAAGAGGGGATGCCTGTACTAAGCTAAGCAGAGATTATCACAGCTTTAGGATTTTCTAAAGAGCAAGGGCCCTAATAAACACTAGGATTTTCGTGGAGAACCCTGAAAGCCTACTCCCTAGGAGCAATAACAAGCCAGAAACAGACTAGTATGAATGGAATTAAGTTGATATACCTATATTCTATATGCTTCACAGACGAAACCTAAATCTCTAGAGGAGATAACATCACCTATCAACACTAGATTAATTCATACATGTTGTTTAGCATTCACTTAAAAATGACCACACATGCCAAAACACATGACTAAATCTACAAAAATCAAGAGAAAATAGAAACAAATTCGTAAATGATCCAGGTGTTGAAACTAAGAGACATACTTTTAAAAAATGGGATAGGAAAGGATAAATATAAAGTATAAAAATAATGAAATAGAAATGTTTTCAACTAATACATTTAATAGCAGATTAGATAAATAAATAGGATTAATAAACTAGGAGATAGGTTAGTAGAAAATATCTAGATTGGAGCAGAGAGAAAGGAGAAACAGGTCTTAAAACCCATAGGAGATCAGTGAGACACAGTGAAAAGTCTGAATTTACATGTAATTGGAATCCAGAAAGAGAAGTGAGACAGAATAGGAGACAAGCTTTTTAAAAAGATCAGGGCCTAGAATTATCCAAAATTGTTGAAAGGCCTACTGATTCAAGAATATCTATAAATCAAAAGCAGTATAAAATCAAAGAACATCGCACCTAGACACATCATAGTAAATCTGTTAAAAGACAGACAAAGAGCAAATCCTAAAAGTATTCATAGGATAAAAAGACACATTACCTTCAAAAGAACATTAAAGTGGTGGTTAAATTTATAATAGTATTATTTCTTTCTTAAATGTTTGTAAGAATTCACAAATGGATCTATCAAGGCATGAAATATTCTTTGTGAGAAAGTTTTCAATTTATATTCAATTCATTATAGATATCAGAAAACTTAGATTTTCTTTTCTTTGATTAATTTGATGCTTAAGATTTTAAAAGAAGTTTGTTTATTTCTTCTAAATTTTAAAATTATTACATCTGCTTAAAATCATGTGCTCTTATTGTTTTTTTAAAGTGTACTTTGAAGGAATTTACTTCCATTTACATGTCATTGATAATTTGTGACTTTTCTCTATTTTTTATCATTCTTTCCAGATATTTATTAATTTTATTAACATTCGTAAAGACTATTCTTGGGACTTTGTTTATTTTTCTTTATTGTATTTTATTTTCTATTTCACTGACTACATCTCTTAAATATTTTATTTCTTCTCCTCCTTTGACTTTAAATTGCTGCTTATAACTTCTTAGGTGCTTGCTTACTTCCTTAATTCAGGCTTGTTTCTTTTCTAATGTATTTATGTTTTACTCATAAATTTCCCTCAATAATTGCTTTAACTCATTTTAGGAGGCCCGCATAACTTTAACACCAGAAAATGTAATGAGAATTTCTGTGTCATAATGGCCAACATTTCCTATTAAAATAGATGCATTTCTTTTTTAAACATACTATTAATAAATTTACCTACTTGTTTGTAAGTGAAACAGAAATTACTTCTCATAGCAAGCTTCATAAAGTAATCAGAATATTCATTAAAGAGCTTTAATGCAAATTGCAGGAACTCCTCGGTCTCTACTGGATCAGAAATTAACAACCAGCACAGAGGAAAAAAACTAAAAGAAATGTCCTAGTGGTTGCTTGACAACATAATTTAAAATATTTTTATATGGTCTGTGGAATAAAAGCAAATTTAAGGATTCTTGAACAAACTTCCTTCATTCTGTTACCACATTTTCCACTTTCTCATTGGAGCAATGGTTTCTTAATGCACTGTGTTTGTGTTTCCTGGACACTTTCGTTGTGTTCTGAAGATAAGCTGTCAACACAACCCCAGAGAGTTTTTGGAAGGGAAAGAATGCTCAGGGACACTGCATCGGCCTACAGCCCTGCAGGAGACACATCCTAAAAATGTCCCTTTTACCCCAACTCTTTGTCTTTGGAGAGGAACCAATCTTCTTTGTTTCTGGCATGCACAAGATATATTGGAGGAGCCTGGATGAGACGCTTAACATATCACCCTAGGAATACCTTGGTCTTTGGTTTGGCAAAACATCACCAGTGGAGGTGCTAACAGCTGTGCAACAGTTTATGGGAGTGGCATTGAGTCTGGTGACTGCTTTTATTTTTTCCCCTTCGGGAAGCTTGTTTTCTTTGAGTCACCTTTTGACTGTAATGGATTTATTTTCTGTATCTATTTATTTCAAAGATCTTGGGCAATGTTTCTCAAGATTCACGGGAACAATGATTCATGGTTCTGATGAAAAAGGGTGTTTAACATCTGTTAGAACTTATGTTCCTGCACATTTTTTATGGCACATATTTGACATTCTAAAAAGTTTTGTAATATCCATGATGATACATAGAAATTTCTAGATTATCAGTGCTTGTTGGCTGGTCCATGCACAAGTAAAATTTAAGTGTGCTAGAAGATTTAGATTACCATCTGCCCTATGTAGGTATGATTATTTTAAATGAAGCCTATGTTACTTCTTTAATATGAGGCAATTTCAAAAAAGAGAAAATATAACTTGAAGAAACAATCATTTGTTTTCTAACACTAGCAAAGATGGAGCATGCTTTTAGGTGACATTCATGACCTTCCCCATCTCAGGCCGCCAACAGGACTTCGAGACAGGACATGTCTTGCTCCCTCACAGCTGTGGGGTTCTTGTAGGAGAGTCATGTATTTTTTAACTAATAGTTGGTCTAAGTAGGTAACTGAAATTTTTTGTTTTCTGAAATTCTGTGTACACATTCAGAATATTTTTACCTCAGTAGATCTAGTCATTAATAACAATTTTAAAAATAACAAGTTTACATAAATTCTCTCTCTCTTTTATGACAAATGTAGGTTTAATGTGAGAAAGAGACTAATAAAAACATAGCTAACAACCTTCCCCCACCCCCAACCACATTGTGAGTTTGGTCACGTTTGCTTTTGGCACCTTTTCATTCCCTTTCATTGTACCTTTTTATAGCAACAAGACTCCAAGAACCAACAAAATAATCTTAATTGCAGAAATGTAACCAGTGCCTTAAAATGCAGGCCAAAGCGGTCAGATCACAGCTAGATAGTGTGCCTACGTTTAGGCACAAACTTGTGATTGTGATTTCAATACATTTAGAAAATGTATATGAGAGAAGAAATTGGTGCTGTGCTATTTACTAGTTTAGAACCTGTGAGCATCCAAGCAACTGATAAATTAATCCAAAGTAACAAGCTACCAGACCCTCTGAAGCCTCTTCTGGTGGATAGCTGTGGATGTTACTTGGCCCAGAAAGGGCTGATGGAATTTGGAAATAAGCCTTTAATGAATCAAATGTGGCATAATGCTTGCCCTCTATCTAATCTAGACTAGGGTGGCTACATCAAATCATATATTCAGAGTCTAGGGCTCCACTCCTGAGAATTCTAATTCAATATATCCATGTTGAACCCCTAATATCCATTGTTCTTCTGACACTCCAAAACTTTCCAAGTAACTCCAAGGTTTATCCAGATTTACAATCTGCTTAGTCCAGAGTGCTTTAAGTATGAAAACTTGATGCCCAGAGTAGTGACACCAACATTCTTTCCAGTATCCCACAGCTGGTCTGTCTTACATCAGAACTTGGACTATCACCTGACCTACTTTGCTCTCTCCCAGTCCAGTACTCATTGTCTACACCCTGCCACGTGCTTCATGTAAACACCCAGAAGATCCAAATTTCTGGAGAGTGAACACCATCCCCTCCCCATTCCCAGACACCTTAATTCCTTTCACCCTGAAACACCTATATAGATTGAAATATGCTTGTATATTTATGTAGGTTTAATTGCTCATGGGTTGACCTATTCAATCAGTCTTTGGTTACTAGAAAAGTGAGCTAAAACTGTTTTTTTTAAATATATTTCTGAATCCTTTTACCCCGTAGGCACAAAATATAAGCCAAGGGTCACTGTGATAAGAGAGACAGCTGCAGGTCCATGGAAAAATCCTCCAGAGCAAAATCATCAGCCTTCAGTGGAATGTGAATTGAAAGCCAAGAACTGTTAGTAAAAAGAAAAGATAAAAGTAGAGGAAAGGACAGAGGGAAATGAGCAGGAGGTGAGAATGCAGAAAGCCTGAAATAAGTCCAGGGAAGCCTATCTCTGAGTAGGTCAGCACACACAGGTTGGCGTGCAGGATAAGAGACAGTCACCCAAAAGGAAGAAAGATGGTCTTCAGGAAGGGAAGATATGCTTAAAATTAAACACAGGGGAGGAAAAGGGTGTTTACAGTTTTCTGAGATGAGATTCAAGGCTGAAGTCATAGTTTGGCAGCCAAACCAAAGAAATTTGGTTTCCCTCTGAAAGATTTATGTCTTCTTGGGTTGAGAAATATGCCTAGCTGCCAATAGTTCACAAAGCAACAGAGAAAGAAATACTACCTACGTTAGTGTTTGGGTTGGGAGTTTTCACCTTGATTTGGCAAGGTACTTTTCATTTTGGAAGAGAGAAAACAATTCATGTCAATTTCCTATGAAGATCTCAAAGCACTTTGCCTAAATTATCCAGTGGTTATAATGTTTTATTTAACTATAGACAAATATCTTAAATAGGGAATTAAATTTGTTGAGGAACATTAACAGGACCTGTAAAACTCATAACCTTTCTGTTCCAAAGCCCTTTGAGATAACATCACCTTCAAAGAGAACAAAAAGAAATGTAATCAAACCCTTTGGGAATTTCACATAGTGGTTGGGAGCAACAAAACTTCGAGTCAGCTCGGCCCTTTGCTGTTTGTGTGACCTTGAGAAATTACTCAACCCCACTGTGCCACCTTGCCTTATCTGTGAAGCAGAGATAATAACAAAGTCTACTTCATAGGGTTGTTGAGAGGATTAAATGGCTTAAGCCCTCAGAACAATGCTTGGCACTCAAAAAGGATTAACTTTTATTATTACATATCCTGAAATTTCTGAGATATCCCAATTTCACATATTCTCTCTTACTGCAGTGATATGTTATAGAAAAATCCTAAAAAATGCCAAATAACTACATTTTTAGATTATCTTTCTGGTTTGGAAATGCAAGAAATTCCTTTATCTGGTTATATGTCTATTTTTGAGGGTCAGAAAATGTTATGTTGACAAAGATAGAGGTATTGAAACAATGAGAAGGGAAATTTTTCTGCAATCTTCTCTAGCTCCAAACCATGGTTTTCATTCATGGGGACGTGCTCCCCTGGCACAGTCATCTGGGGTCACAATTTCCCCCACACCTCTTCTGCCCACTTATCTTTCCTTCTCCTCTCCTTTCTCTTCTTTCCCCTTCCTGCACCTTCTTTCCCTTTTCTTATATCTTTCCCATCCTTTCTCTCTCCCTCTTTCCTTACTCCCAAAAGTCTCTTCCAGGCCTTATTCCATTTCTTCCCAATTCCCCCAAGTTAATCTATATTCAAGTCCCGATAGATGTTAATTTCTCTGCCCCACCTTCTCTTTGAATCTTCCCTCAGGCCCTGAATGTCCTCTCTTCCACCTCCTCTGCTATGCTTTGCCTATAGTCTTTCTCAGCAGCCTTCACAATGACCCAGGCCACATAGACAAGTAATGTGGTTGATAGATGGAACTTGAACAAAAGGTAAGCAATCTGGGTTCACTTCTTGGATCTTTTATTTGCCATTTGAGTGACCTTGGGTGAGGCACTTAACCCAGCTGAGCTTCAGTCTCTACACACATACACTCTGTGCTCTGAGGACCCACAGTACTATTAGGTTCATATAAGGCAGTTTAAGTCAAGTGATGTGTTTAAGTGTCATGTACTGCCATTAATGTCATCATTGCTCCATCCTTCCTAGTAGGCCAGATATCCTGCTCATTTCTAATTTATAAAAGAAGAGGTGATTTTCACATACAACCCCCATTGTTATTCCTATGGGTAGTTATTATACCTGTGACCCTTTTTTTCCCCAACCTCAGCTCCTCTTTCTTCCCCACACACTGTTTACACCAGTGGTTTGAAATCACTCAGAATTTGCCACACTTGACGTGCTGCACCTCATTCCATGACCTCTCAGAGGCTGCACTTGCTGCTTTCCATCTGCCTGGTGATTATTTATTGCACCTCAAAACCTAGCCCAAGTACATTTTCTTCTGTGAGATCCTCTCTGTGAGTGACATATATCTACTGTTGTATATGTCATTTCAGTTCAAAATTGTCTATGCTCATATCTGTTACTCCTATTAAACTATAAGCTTCTTGGAATAGCAAGTCCCAGGCATTGCCATTCTCAAGTCCTAGCACAGTGCCTGACAGATGATGTGTCTGAGAAACATTTGCTGAGTTGAAATACAAAGTCAAGTAATCTTTCCTCTGATCATGTGAATATAGACTGACACTGGTTTTGGAATTTCAAAACTTGGATTCAAGCTCTGGCCAACCATAAATATTGGCTGTCTGATGATAACCAAGTCATTTAACCTCTGAGTGACAGTTTTTTATTATGCAAATGGGGGACAATGTCAATCCCTGCTCATCAAATGTTCGCTATTTGCCTTTTCTCACTTAATCCTTAAAATTACACAGTGATGTACCTATTATTATTCCAACTTTACAAGGAAGAAATCTGAGGCTAAACAACTAAAACAATCTCATAACTAGAGTCAGTGCTTCTTTCATTCTCATTGTTCTTCAGTCCACTTTGTTAGAGCATCAAGGATGATCTTCAAATAATGGTACACCCTTTGCAAAACAAACAACAAACAAACACAACAAACAAAACCTCTAGTGGATTAACTGCACTTAGAAAAACAAGTCTCAATGTCTTCTTATGTCCTGCTAGCCTCACATGCAGTCTCTTTGAAGTATGTCATAAAGCACTGCCTTTTACCTTTTTTGAGCATTTAGGGACACTGGTTGAATTGCTTTCTTTGGAACAGGTGAGCTCTTTCCTGCCCCAGGGACATTGCATGTGTTGTTTCTTCTGCTTAGAGCACCCTTCCAGTATATCCTTAGGTGGATCCTTCTGATTCAGGTCTTTGCCTAAATGTCACTTCCTTGGAGTAGTTTTTCCTAAAATCCAGTCCCATTTAGCTTCAGATCTATTGCTTTCTTTTTCAGTGCCCTATTTTATGTTCCTCAGAGCACTTATCACAGTCCAAAATCATCCTTTATTACTTGTCTCATGTATTCTCAGTTCCTGGCTGAACAGATTCAGCACTAATTTGTTAAGAGAATAAACTGTCGGAGAAGGATGGACCTGAGGACTGTCTGACTCTAAATTTGAGCCCAGGCCTGTCTGTCTCTCAAGCCTACATGCTTAGCCACTGTATTCTTTCTCTGCTGTAAGATTGCTGGGAAGGAGCAGTAGGTTGATATAGAGACATGCTTTGTAAACTCCAAGGGTTATGTCAATGTAAAGTAGCAGAGTTATGCAATTCTGTCCCTCATTGTCTTCTGCTGGATGTCATGTATATTGAAACTGTCCACACTCAGGAGGCAAAAAGTCACACCAATGTCAGGAAAGAAAGGCCATTGGCTACAAAGAGTCCTTCTGTTCATATTCCTTAAGAAATTGTTGGTGACATTTGTAAGAAATGGTCTCCTTTTTTAATTCCACTCTTGGTCAGACCCTTGCTAATCGTGCCCTTATCTTCCATGCTGTTCACCTTGCTTTCCTCACAGCTATTAAGGGAAAATTTACCAAAAAATATTTCATTTATTTTTCATTAATCAACCTAATGCATTCTGTTTTCATGGAGATTTTAGGTCTCCGTTCAACCCCAACTATGCTGTATCCCCACAGAGGGTTTGGGTAACAAAATTCAACTTAGAGCTAGTATGAACAATGTCGAGCCCTAATTTTAAGGCCCTCCTCTTCCATTACCATGAGTAAGAAAACAGAAGCAGATAGGTTAGTTCACCTGAAATCAACAAACTAATCACACAGCTAGTTAGTGGCAAAGCCAGAATGAAAACCTGTTCTCTAAGTGCTTCTTTCCTAAAACCGGTTGGGTTTGTGTGTTTGTTTACTTATTTATTTAGTTTTTATGGAAAGTCATCATGTAAGTTTCCAGTGTGATTATGATTCAATGAAGAAAAATATATTTTTACATCTAACCAAAAATAAATGTTTATCCTGTGGTACACAAATAAAGTAGCAACCCATATATTTTAACTTTGCATTTATAAAAGTTCCCAAACTTCACAGACAAATAAACTATTGCAGTATCAGTGGCACAAATTAATGTCCCTTCACTATATGCCTTTGACCTTCTAAGCTTCAATCAGCATAATTTTAGAATTTGCTAAGATCAAGAGTCACTAGTATGACCTAATACTTAGGTATTTGACTATTCTGTTTTCCAAGGAAAATGTAGATTATGGCTTTAAAAGCTATTAATTGCAAGAGTTAATTTTTTTTATTTTTATATTGTGAATATTTTTGGAACTAGACTGTAACTTCTTCATGCTTTGAACCTTTAGGCTCTGCTCCGCTGGTGTCTTGTCTTATGAGAGTGAAAAACTGAGACGAAGACAGTATAGTCAAAGCACAGAGGATTACACAGTTGTTTTAGCAATTAGATCACAGAGATTAAAAATAAGATTTGTGAATTTTTCCTTATCTAAATGTCTAAGTCATTTTTCCTCATTCAAAGAAAGCATGTTCTTATTTATATGGGAAATACATATAACAAGAAGAAAAGGAACAAAACTCTATGGCCTTCTAAATTGCCTTCCAAAGTGTTTCTTTTTGGCCCAGGTATTCCATATTAGCCTACACATTCAACCAGACTTTCCAGAAGAAAGTTTTGAACTTCACTCTTTCCATATATTAAAAAAATTGTTTTTACTCCCCCCACCATCATTTTTAGTCAATGAAGCTAGTTTCTCCTCTCTATAGGAAGTAGATTATAATGTTTGAGTCATAGATCATTGCTATTACTAATACATAATGCCACTTGGAGCATACCCACGTCCTAGAAAGTTTCCAAGTTTACAATGTCTGCTTGAATTTTTCCAGAGAACATTTGTCATTTCATTCAAGAGCAGACTTATGGGTAATCATTTAGTCAAAACTACTTGTAGTGATTGCCATTTGTACCGAAAATTATAAAGCTCCAGCAGGAGTAAAGCCAGGATTGCCAAGTCTAATGCCAAGTCTAAATGGGCACTGCTTTTTTTGTTAAGTGTTGGGTAAGAACGAATACCGCATCCTTAAATTTGGAGGAAATTAAAGAAAGAGAACCATTCTTTGGTCAGAACTGCATTTCCTAATCTTCGTTTATTCTATTTAATTTACACAAATACACCTACTGAATATTCATAGAAGTCACATACAGAGAACATTTAATTATGATTCATGCATCTAAAGAAAAGTCTTATTCTAGCTTTGGGGGCTCTGATATATCATTTTTAAAGAGTCTAGAGTTTAAAAAAGAACAATGAAAAACATGAAATAAGATATTTTATGCTTCATTATAATTTCATATATAACAACCAGCAAATGAAAAAAAATATGTTGAGAGGGTAGTTTCTGAGATATCTAGTCCTAACATGTGAACAAGAGCTTACTGGGAGGCAAGTTAGTATAGACATAACTGCTCTCCTAGGAAGCAGCTTTGAGTTTGAAACTCTATAAATTATGCTTTTATGAACATGATTCTGTCTTACTTTCATCATGTCTAGTGGATGTAAGGGTTAGTGCATTGCTAACCAGAGAGATGACCCCTTAGGGAACAGCTGGCTGTGTACACTAGAGGAAGTAAACACAGTTTCTTAAAGGGTACCACAGTGAGGTCATATTCTGAAAAGAGATTATAACAAAGGCAGTTTTAGCCCACTATTTATTTTCTTTTCCAATAACATTCTTTAAAAAATGAATTCAACTTTTACATTAGAAGGTGATTTTCTCAAATGCTGACATAAAAAGCGGATCTAAGTCGTTACCCACAAAAGAGGAACTCGGCACTCATTTATGGTTAATTAAATTACGGGTGAGACATGATTGATACTGGATCTCATAATGGCAAAATGCGTTTTCTTTTTGGAAATAAAGCATGTAAGTTTCCGCTGCTATCTCACATTGGCCAAAGAGATAGGAAGCTCCAAACCTGTGGACTGTATGAATAGTGAAAGACAATATGAGTGGACAGGTTTTGGAAGGACTACCCCACACTGAGAGATATGAGCGTGTTGACAGAAACTCACTAACTTACTGCCTTGAGACTGGCAATAAACAAGACTTCCCGGGGAGCATGTTTAACCACCATAAGAACAGATTTTTTTCTGACAGCAATCATCCTAAAAAGGTTTTTATTCAAGTTTAAATATAGTTTCTCAGGCTTTAAGGCCATGATGCTAAAATTTGGCCCCTGTGAATTTCTTTATAGCAATAAGGAAGTTGTCTATATCCACCATATTGAGGATTGGTATGCCTTTATTTGGTCTGTGGAGTTAAAACCTAGAGAAACAGATTCAGACTTATTCTGATCTTGGGCAGCTGGAGAACCAAGCTGATTAGAGGGCAGGCACCTGCAGTTCAGCTGAATCGAAGACCTATTTTACTTAGACCAGAAATTATACCTGGGGACAACAGCAAAATCTGGGAGGGGCAGGCAAGAACTGCAGAGTCAGACAAGCTAGAGGTGAGATACTTGAAAACAGCACAGATGGAGAGGAAAATGGAAATATGATTGCTCATTGGTTGAGAGTCAAACAGAGCAAGACTTAAACCCCATCTCTACCTCTTTCTGCTTGTGAGGCTTTAGACAATTGTGGTTGAAATCAAGGTTGGCCATGTGACTTGTTGGGCAATAAAATATGAGCAGAAGTAATGAAAATCATGTCCAAATAGAGGATTTAAGATCCATTATGTGTTTTTTTCTTTGTTCTGTTTACTTTGCCATGAGGAGGGCATTTTGCAGATGGGGTCTATTCCTTCAGCCTGTATTCCAAAATAAAGATGACTTGTAGGAAGAGCCAGAGCCAAATTGCAGAACTGCAGCTGGCATTTATCATGAGTCTGTGCCCTTAGCTGTTAAAACCTGTTACCACAGCCCTGGCAGGTGTGGCTCAGTGGATTGAATCCTGGCCTGTGAACCAAAGGGTCGAAGTTCAATTTCCTGTCAGGGCACATGCCCGGGCTGTGGGCCAGGTCCCTAGTAGGGGGCATGTAAGAGGCAACCGCACACTGATGTTTCTCTTCTTCTCTTTCTCCCTCTCTTCCCCTCTCTCTCAAAATAAATAAATAAAATCTTTAAAAAATAAAATAAAATTTGTTACCACAGCATAACCAGGGAAAAACTAGCTAATATAAAAATTTCATAAGTCTTTCTATGTTTCAGGTTCCTCATCTGTAACATCAGGATGAAAAAGATGGGATGATGTTTGGATATTTGGTGTTTTCTTAGCAGCATCTGGCAAGCAGTAGCGATCATTGTTATTCCAGGGGCCCAGGCTGTGAATCTGTGGGACAAAGGATCAGAAATCCAGAGGAAGGACAAGGCAGGAGCTGACGAAGACCACAAGGCCAAGGGTCTACACAGCTAGATGTTGGGGTTTAGCTGGAGGCGTAAGTAACATACCCTGGGGGGTGGAGTACAGGGAGGCAGGGGAGTAAGTATGACACTTTCTAGTGGCCTAACTGCCCTCTGAGAAACATTCTGTAAAGGCTTCCAGTGAAGTCCGAAGTCCAATTCCACTGAGAGCATAGGTGGATCCGGGCTCTCTGATGGGGACAAATATGTAGATGTGATAGTAGACAGTTATTGACATGAGGTTTACAAGGCAGATCTTTCCAAAACAAATGCTCTATTTGTTCCCAAGCAGTTTTTTCCATTCTTAAATGTTAATTGAATACATTATGGTTATGTCTGGAATTCCATAAGGACAAAATTCTCTCCTGGTGGTTTGAGTTACCATTTTTATGAAAGCTACACTATTTATGTCTCTAAAACTACTTAACAAATAGAAAATGGGCTAGTAGCTCTAGACAGATTTTAACTCTATTAACACAAACATACATTTATAATGATAGGTATGGTTCATTTTGGTGGTAGTGATCAAGTATCCTGTTGCTGCTGATGTTATATCAGTCATGTGGGTTTTCTTCCTTAGATTGTTTAGAGGGGAAACCTGGTTGGCTGCATTCCCTGATGCGGGAAAACTGATACACAGGACAAGGAGATCAACAGGGCCAACAATGTTTTATCGGGTAAGACACACCTTGCCAATAGAATGATTTTGTGAAGCTAGAGGGTAAAAGCCAAACCAAGCGTCCATTGAAAGTGTCAGTGGTTTTCAATAGTAGCCACACATTAGATTCACCTGGGGCAATTAAAACTGATGCTCAAACACCATTCTCAATGAATAAAAAAATAAAACCAAAACCTCTGGGGCCAGGGACTAGCAATCACAAATACAAAATAAATAGAACTCCCTAGTGTGCATCCAGGGCTGAGAACCACGGACTTAAGAGGTGGAGAAGTCCAAGGCTGAGGAGGACTCTGAGGAAGGGAGCAGCTGAGAAACCAAAACGAATAGAGGAATAGAGAGAATACTGGCTGGTGCTCCTCAAACTTCAACATGCATTATCATCTCCTAGATGTCTTGTTCTGAGTCAGTGCCACTGTGGGGACTGAGCATCTGCAGTTTCTAACAAGCTCCCAGGTGATGCTGCCAGCCCCTGAACCATGCTGGAATAGATGGACAAGTAGGGAAAGCAAGGAACGGGAGTAGAAAAGCAGGAGTTGTTCCCTAGGCTACTACAGCCGGAGGGACTCCATAAAGGCTGCATGGGCAAGCCAAGTGTGGATGAAACAACAATAGTAGGTGCCAGTAGAAAAAATATAGATTCCTCATAAATAAAAGGATGTTTGTCATAGTTTGAATTTATTCTAGGAGTTTCATCAGAAGAAAAAGAACCAGATTTGGATTACCTCATAGCAGATGATACACATAGAACTAGAAATTAAACACAGTAGGAACCTTGCATATTAGTCAAGGTAATTGCTTTATAAAGATCATTCACTTTAAGATAACACTGAGGCAACGTAGGAGTATTGATATACAACCATGACAGGAACCAGTTCAGAAAGCAAAATTAAATGGTCGTAAAAGGCATTTTTAAAACATTGATATTATTGAGCTCATTTTAGTTGGCACTCAGACATGATAATAAAGTATATTGAATTATATAGTAATAACATTGTTTCCTTCTTAATTTTCTTTAAATCTTTCTGATTATCTGCAGGGGGGAAATATTAGTTTGAGATTATATGTCTTTAATAATTCTCTAATACCTATTAATTATACTTTTTTCTTATCCTCACCTGATGACATTTTTCTCATTGCTTTCAGAGATAGAGAAATATCAATGTCAGAAAAACAGTGATTGGTTGCCTCTCACACACGCCCCAAATGGGATCAAACCAGCAACCTAGGTATGTGCCCTGACCTGGAAGAGTACCCATGACCCTTCCTACAGGACCACGCTCCAACCAATTCAGCCACACAGGCCAGGGCTAATTAACCATTTTAACAAAAAGAAAACAGTACCACATTCAAAATTCTAGCAGGCAAAACATATCACTGGTTTATTTTTATTACAATTATATGTGTACTTACTTTCTACTTTCAGTAAGTGATACATATATACACATGCATATATATACATATATATATATAAATTCTAGTAGTAATGTTTAATTTTATTTTAATACAAATTTAAGTAAATTAAGTTAGTTTCTTTAAATAAAGTATTAGTGATACTGCAATAGTGTACAGGTAGGCCAAAATCATGAAGGTGGTATTTAAACAGCCAAAGTTTTGAAAACCTGACATGGAACAAACATGAAACTACTTTGAACCTATGCTATTAACAAACTTATGCCCAAACAAATATCTGTATTGATTCATTTACCAAAAACTGCACTTAGAATAGGCTTATAAACACAAACCAAATTCAATCAACAAATATTTGTCTAAACAAAAAGGCAATTTTGGAAAGTCAAAAGCTCTGATGTAGGAAGAAATGGATCATCCTGAGGAAGACTCGACTATTGTCCCTGGCTCTTCTTCCTGTGGCCTCATGGAATAATGTTAATATATCATCCAAAGAATCTTGTCAGGTATTTGAAAGACATTGTTATGATCCTTTTGAGTCATCTCTTTAACACATAGGATATTTGTCCTTCCTTAACCTGCTGCACATGTGACAATATTGAGTGCTATCATCATGGCGTTAGAACTCTTCAACGTGTCTTTGGGCTTCCATCACCATTTTTGTATACCCAGTGCTGTCTTGTTATTAATTTATTGCTGAGAAGCCCTCTCTTCTACACTTATGTACCCTCTGACATCCTCAGCTTAGCATCATCCCAATTAAAAGGCACATGTCTCCTGTTCTCGCTTATCAAAACTGACCTGTATCATTTTTGCATTCTTTTGAAATCTGAGATATTAGCATTGATGTGTTTATAAATGTTTGCATCTTGACAATCTTTTGTTTCTTACCTAAGGGCATGAGTAATCTGGGAATTTTAGGGACAGTGAGATAGCTAGGAAGGGAGGACCTACCAGCAGTGATACTTCTTGGCATCTATATCTTGACATGATCCTCTATATGTTCAATTTCAATAGCATGTCCTTGATTAAAAACTGTTTTCATGAGCATGTCTGTGTGCTTGTGTTGGGGTGCAAGCAGGCAAGAGGGAGGCAAAAGTGTGTGCTAAGGAAAGAGAGCTAGGTACTGTGGTTACTGTTGATTAAAGAGGAGATTTCAAATAAGACTATCTCAGGATGTTACTAAGACAGGAAGCCAACAAATATACCTTTATCCTAAAAGCCTATAAACAGGCATTAGCATTAAAATAACTTCCTAACTTGATCTAGTGATTGTCATCCACATTTCTTCTAAGGATCAAACTAACATAATGTGGGTTAAATAGCATTGACCTTTAATACTATTTAATCCCATTGATTTCCCTTATTCTCATTTCTGAGTTTACATTTTTAAGTGACATTTTAAAGTGCATATACTTAACAGCACTTAATCTTTTTTTAATATCAGGTGACAAGTGTATAATAAAATGGTGTCAAGAGCAAAGAACAAAAAGGGAAGGTTGCTTGGTATTTTAAAAGTGAGGAACGATATATGGCAGAGGGATACAGTGGGAACAAGAGTAGTCTGAGCCAATTTAGGCTAGGAATGAAGAGTGCAGACTCAAACAGTGAGTTGCAGTGACCCTGTGCATTCAAACTGATTGGCCAGGCTAAACACAGTTTTCAGTAGCTGGAGTAGACCGCTGTTCAGATGCTGTCTACAATAGATCCAAATCATACGACTAGTATCCATGCTCAGCTATATACCAGACACATCAGGACTTACCTGTGTGCTCCATATTTCAGCACACTCTCACCCTAGACCTCCAAGTATCTTAGAAACATTGGCTCATTGGTCCCTACAACATTCCATTTGTGGTGTTAAGTTACAAATATTATGGGGCCTGTTCTATAGCTGAGAAAGCTAAGTTACAGGAAGGTTCAGTAGCTTGCTCAAGGTCAAAAATTGGTAATAGAGATCAAGTGCAGACTGGAGGGGACCCAGCAATAGTTCCCAGGATACTTCAGCAGAGTCACTCAGAAATCCTTTCAGTGATTTCTCAGTGTTATTCCCCAGGGCAACAAATTCACAAGGGTTAATAGAAAGCTTCTATGGGGCAATTGTACAGGCAGGTTTCTTTCTCTAGGGGACAGATACTATGCTGTTATTTTAGACTTCTCCTACATTTTCAAAGGGGAAGAATTAATGACTAAATCCATCTAACACTGGATACAGTTCACATTTAAAGTCAGAGACACCACCTTTCAATACAGACAGCCATAGTTCAGAAATGCTTCTTGGAGAAGTTTTTGCAATGCAAGAAAACTCTTGGGCTTTCTGAAGCCACAGCCTAGATATAGTTTCTTTTCCTTCAAAGAGGAAACTTGAGAGGGAACATTTAGAATACCTTCACAATCAGTCCTTTTTGTGGACAGTTTTGGCTTGAGAAACTTCAAAATGTTGTCCTTATTCTGTGGTTATCTTCATCTCCAAGTACATTTTGAGAGCTTTATATGAAGGGATTTAAGACATTTTTTGGTGGGTTCTTACACTTTAGCTTTCTTATGAGCTGGCAGTCTGATGGGTTCACAAGGAATGGAGGAAATGGAAAGGAAAATGGGAAGTGTGCAGTTATTCTCATAGGTGAGACTCATACTTTTGGTGGTGGCCACACTCTTGCCTCACCAGGAGTAGGAGTTTAAGGCTTTTTTAATCTGTTTTTCAAGATGAAAAAATAATTAAAAATTATCTCCAGATTTCAGATACAATTGTGTGCATTGTGGGTGACACTATTTTCTAAGATTGTTAACTTTTGATGTGAGCCAATTTTTTTAGATGCATCTTTATAGTTACAACAAGTTCTCTGAATAATATATGGAAAAACATATAAACTTTTTTCCGAAGATAAGAAATATTTTATCCTGAACCATTCAAAAATGTATATTCTCTTGAAACACATTGCTACCTTGAATGTTTATAATATTATACATAAAAGTAAATCAATAATAATTACTATTTATTAAGCAGCATACTGCCTAACTGTATAAAGTATATATGTAAAATTTAAAGATATATGTTTACATATAGGTATACATATATATGCATAGTTATACACATAGAAAATCTTGTTTAACAATTCTAACAACCCTTCAATGTAATTACTAGTTTTATTATTTTACTTATGAGAAAGAGGAGGCTCTAAGAGATCCATAGTCTCGCAGTTAAATATTACTGACAGAATTTTCCGACATCAAAGCACATGGTTAAATTTTAAAAAACAAAGATGCAAGTTGTTATCTATGTACTTTTAGTACAACTAATCTGGAGAGAAAACAGTACTAGGAAAAAATCACTATCTGATTTCATTGTCAGAATAATCTCTATAGTGGGCAAGACCTATTAGGCCCAATATTCTGATGAACACTGTGAGGCTCACATGATTGCAAAGTTTTGCCGTGAATTCTTTAATATCAACATGTTTGATAGCAGAGTCAGAACTGTGGGAACCTGCCTTTATTATATTATTTAAATTCACAACGAGAGAAAATCATGCCATTTCAGATCCTAAAATCAGGGTAGCCATGTCTTCGATCGTGACACTGGTACTCCAACAGTAAGATGGCATCAGACTCTCCGTGTTGGTGAACACAAGGCATGGGTCTGGGTGAGCAAACATCCGTGGAAGACCAAGTAACAGAATCATAGTCGATGGATCAGAAGTGTCAAAATCTGTAAACAGTAGCACTTAAACTTTGCACAGAGTTCAGCAAACATTTGCTGCATCTTCATTCCTTAGAGCTTTGGAAATTTGGGGTTCAAATGACTTCTTGAGCCAATGTGACTACTGTATTCCTTCAGGTTCTGTTACAATTTCAGAGTCCTCTCACGCTGGAACTCTTCATTTCTGTGACAGATCAGGTTGTCTCCACTGTGTCCTCTCACCTGCAGATGGGCTGGTAGAGTTAGAGCTGCTGATAATCTCTCTATATATTAAGTAGATGGGTAGGTAGACAGGTAGGTAAGGTAAATAGGTAGCTAGGTGATAGATGGATAGATAGATAGATAGATAGATAGATAGATTACACTTCTGGATTTGATACTGAGTTGCCGTAACATTATTTTTTCTACTCCAATAGACTCTGAACAGCTGATGCATTTTTCTCACTCTGTTTATTGGTCCTCTCACGGTAAGTCTTCCATAGCAAGAGGGTTTCATAAATCCTAATTTACCACCATTTGAATTATCTACATTTCACCTGGCTTCTCCACACAAATGCAATTTTAGGCCAAGAGCCCAGCAGTGTTATTCTTTGAATTTTATATGCCCATAGAGCTGAAACATTTGAAGTGCAAGCATGGGACCAAATACATTTCAATTAGATGTTGGCACATACAAACACTCACAGACACTAACTGGCACAGACCAACTACCATTCACTAAATTTAATGTATGTGCTCTAATGGCATGGCCAATGGTAGAGGAATTTTGGAGCCTGGAGAAATGTAAAAGGAGTGGAAATTATAGTCCACAGCACAACTAGAAGTACTTCAGAAAGGTTTTGAACAATTAGCTTATTTCAGAAATGAAGAATGCCAATTGGATTAATTTGCCAAATCTTGGCAGAACATTGATAACAATTTCTTTTTGTCACTATTTACATATCTCTCTGTCCCCTTAGGTCTGGAGGACTGAAAAAGCCTGCTTCTTATCAGAGTCAACGAGTATTTATGTTAAAGCCTTTTTTCTTGAGAAAGCACAGAGTGGTGAGCCCCCCTTTTCTCTTTTCCTCCTGAATCCTGTGAATGTTCAAGCTTCAAGTCCTTTTTGACTTTTTTTCACATATAAAGTTTCTTATGAAATATTCTAGGTCTATGCTTGGATTGAAATTTCTTCATTTGGGGCTTATAACTACAAATCAAAATTTTTATCTATTGTTATTATTATTTGCAAATTTCTAGTAATCATTTTTATAGTCTACAACTATGAGTGTTATTGTTCCCTATCCATGTTATGATTTCAAGTAAATCGAGCAATGAAAATTTTATAGCGCATCCCTAATTGTGCACCAGACTGGAACTGTTCATACAAATTCCAAGCAATTATAAGGCTTTCTGGGAAACATTGGCAGCAAACAGTGGATTAAATGTTTATAACAGCAAGCCAGATGGGAAACAGAGATAAGAAAAATCTCATGGAAACTTACTTTTTTTTTCCCAAACCACAACACTATTTTAAATTAACCTGACTAAGGGAAAGCATTTTCACATTGCTGACCAATAATGAGTTTTTGGTAAGTAATAACATTTAAGTTGTGGGAATCATTTTACAAAGCTATAACTCGTTGTATCAACTATGACTGATGTTACAAACAGACGGTTGATGAATAAGACTCCAAGGATGTCTCATTTAGAGAATGCAAATTTTTAAAGTGAATGCTGAAAAGATGCTCAACATCACTAATCATTAGAGAAATGCAAATTAAAACCACAATGAGATATCACCTTGCAATTGTCAAAATGGCTATCATCAATAAATCAATAAATGACAAATGTTGGCGAGGATGTGGAGAAAAGGGGAACTCTCATGCACTGCTGGTGGGAATGCAGGCTGGTGCAGCCACTATGGTAAGCAGTACGGATGTTCCCCTCGTTATTAAAAACAGAACTGCTCTATGACACAGTGATTCCACTTCTGGGTACATATCTGAAGAAACCCAAAACACTAATTCAAAAGAATACATGCACCCCCGTGTTCATTGCAGTGTTACTTATGATAGCCAAGCTATGGAAGCAACCCAAGTGCCCATCAATAGATGATTTGATAAGGAAGATGTGGTACATGTATACAATTGAATATTACTTGCCCATAAAAAGAACAAAACCACACACTTTACCACAGCATGGATAGACCTAGAGGGTGTTATGCTCAGTGAAATAAATCAGTCGGAGAAAGACAAGTACTGTATGGACAAACAAAACTGAAACACACTCAGACACAGAGAGCAGACAGGTGGTTACCAGAAGAGAGGGGTTTGGGGAAGTGGGTGAAAAAGGTGAAGGGATTAAGAAGTACAAGTGAGCAGTTACAAAATATAACAGGGATGCACAGTACAGCATAGGAAATATAGTCAATAATATTGTAATAACTATGTATGGTGCCAGGTGGGAACTGGAAATATCAAGGGGAACACTTTGTAAAGTATATGATTGTCTAACCACTATGCTATACACCTGAAACCAATATAAAATAACATTATAAGTAAACAGTAATTGAAAAACAAAAAAGTGAGTGCTTTAGAAATAAAAAGAAATGTGGCTTATCTTATATTAAAGGTGGAAAAGTTACATGGAATTATTAAGCTGTACTTGACAATGTTTGACATAGAGACTGTGGTGCTTATATGTAAAGTCAGCTTGTGCCAACAATACTCTAACTGCTTGAGAACTCAGGGTGAAGACTGACATTTTTATAGATAAAATCTCTTAATGGACTTGATCAATAAGTGTCCCCCCACCCCCATGAGCTCATGCTTGCTTCCTCTAATGTGATTAAAATGATCTCCAAGTTACAGGGATAGATTTGTAGAAAAGTTAAAAACACTGAAGTTTCAAGCCCCCTCACTTGCAAGGGCATGGTCCCTGGAAAGATTCCTAGCAGTGTGTTCACATGCTCGTATTTTTTTTTAAGTTTGAGAGGAAAGATATTTAACTGTAATTGGTTAAGACTACTGCCTCATTCTATTCTGATTTTCCCTCTATCACACTTCCCCCTTGTTGGGTGTGTTTGGAGTGGCCACAAGAATTTTTGGATTATGAGTAAGTGAAAGTTCAATTTGGGAAAAATTTATTGGGTCTAGAGAATATATTTATGTTAGATGCAGTAAACTTCATGTATGGTTAAGTTAGTGCTACTGTCCAAGCTTAGAAATGGCCTCTGGGAATAGTCTACTGCCCACTGTGTCTCTCTAGTTGTCATGGAAATATGAATGTGTGGGCCAGAAGCTCTGTTAAAGCACTGCTAACTATGTCTTCCCATGCCTGGCACACCCTAGTGGTGGAGAAACATGGTTTAAAGTACATACAGCAAGGAGGTGGTCTATTGAACATTTTTCTAATCAACGACTGTGCAAAGGGGACTCAGACTTAAAACAAATGCAATGACTTTTTAAGAATTCTAAGTTAAATTTTTCAGGAATTAGGAAAAGAACACAAACATAAACAAACTGCACAAATGTACTTAAAAAGTTGGTCAGGCTCAAAGATATTATTTTAACTGCTGGTTGGAAAGATATTTTAGAGTATTTAAGTGAAAAAGATGAGAAATTACAGATGTTCGATTTAGATGGACATATATGAAGAGTATTTTATTTTGCCACCTTTAATTTTCTTTCTCACAGGAGTTGAAAAATATTATTATAAAAATTAATGTGAAATATGATACAAAAGTGAGCAATCAGTAGAAATTATTCTTATCTTAAGAAGGGAATTTGACAAAGATTTTCATACCAAACCAAAAGCAGGAATTTGTTCAGTTGAAGAGATACATTTTGAGTAGAAGAAATGTCAGGCCCTGAAATTGTTGTGAATCTAACAATGAAGAAAAATGAATCATATGAATGCATTTGGTAAACACTTATATTTCTTGTACTAATTAGCTTTTCCTGTGCAACAAACTTTTCCTAAAACGCACTGACTACTACATCACCCTACAGGCCAAATACAGACCACAGCTTATTTCTGTGTGTCCCACAGCTAGGAATGGTTTTACATCTTTAAAGAGGTATTTTCTAAAAGAAGAAGAAATGCAACAATGGCCACAAGGGTCCTACAAAGCCTAAAATATTTATTACTGATCCCTCACAGAAAAAGTTTGCCAACGCTTGTCTTAAAGCAACAATTTCTTTAGCTCACTGTTCACCATGCTGGCAGTCTGGGCTGGGCTCAGCTGGACGTTCTCCCACTGCTCTTGGCAGATCTCATTCGAGTGTCTGCCGTCAGCCAGGGGGTGATCTGGTACGCCTCCCCTTACAGGTTTGGCAGTTGGCGGGCAATCGACTGGGAAGACTGAGCCACAGCTTCTCATTATTTATAGCAGAGAAGTCAGGGCTTGTTCTCATGATGGTAGATGCAGTGTTTTCAACAACAACAGGCAGTGAAAAGCCCCAAATCCCACCACTTTTTAAGTACCAATTTGTATCATGTTTGGTAACAGTCCATTAAATAGAATCAAATGACTAAGTCCAGAGTTATTGTAGAGAGGGCACTACCAAAAGGCACAGATAAAGAAAAAGAAAATAATTGTGACCATTTTTATAATCCTCCATACTTGCTGATTTGACAAGAAATAATGACAATAACAAAGATAATGTAAAACTAATAAAATGCCATTACTCTGTGGACATTGTTAGCAAACTTTTAAATAAGTGATGTCAATTTAATGAGTATTTAAGATTTGACACACTCCTGAAATTTTACATAATTATCAATACAAGTTGTAAATTTGAATGAATCTTTGTTAAACTATCAATAATAAAAACACTTGCTAATGGACTCAATTGTCTTTATATTATTTTTATTGAAAAGATATTACACAATCATTCTCATGAATCAGTAAGGAAAGCATATACAGCCAAAAAAAATAGGAGAGATGTATTATAAAAGAGTGCCAGGTATTTCCATTTAAAAGTGGACATTTTTCCAGATTTTGTGAGATGGGTGGTATTGTCAGCTTTCTAAAATTTGTAATTTATTGAGATTTCTTTTCTTACTCTAAAACATAGTTATTTTCATACCTAGTTATATAGATATATTTTCTTTCTATAGGGCTTCCAAAATATCCTAAGTTTCAGGTCTCATAAAACCTGGGTTCACCTAGGGAAGGACTAGTAAATACTCTTGCTTTGGAGAGCAGCTGGCACAGAGGAAAAAGGGAGAAGGGAGTTGCCAGTTTCTCATGTCAGGGTGGGGATGAAGGGTCAAGAGGTGGTATTTGGAATCCTAAATCTTCTTGTCAGCTCCAAGTTTGATTTTAAAACTTCTAGTAAACCTTTCTGCTCACCATCAAATCACATACAATCTACCACCTCTAGGATGAACAAAACCCCATAGTTTTTGAAGGCTGCTAAGCTGAAATATAGGGTACCTGCTCACCTTTGTCGATCTCATTCCTACTTCCCTGGCAATTTTCCCTCCCTGGAGTGTCCCCATGAGATCAGAAGGGGGTTTCATTTGGAAAGTGGAGGAAAAAGTCTCTGAGAGGCCGAGTGCACTGGGAAAGCTAAGATTGCAAACATTGTTTATCTATTGACAAGGACTTTCTTTTCCCACCATCTTCCCTCAGCCTTCATCCTTCTAATACACAGAGCCTGCCTTTCTATATTGCTGAGAAATATATCTTATTTGGAAAATGAAACTTTGTCGTATGGTAATTAGCATCTGTCAAATGCATTGTACATGCAAAGCCTATAGTAACACCAGAAATCCGGGACAAAGAGGGGAAAAATATATTATTTATATAAATATTATATATTTAATTTTTCACAAGTGAAGATTCAGGGTGATGGCTTTGAAGGGGCTATGTCACCTGAAGATGAGTGTGGGGGGCAACTCAGAAAGGGAGGAAGGATGATGAGCAATGACTGGCTTTATGCAAGGGTATGTCTTTATATATTACATGATACCTCTGTATCGTAAAGTGCAGAGTCGCAGATCTCCAGAAGGCTCTTAGAAATCATCTAGTACAGATCCCCACCATTTACATCAGAGGTACTTGATTTTATCCACACCCACCAATCTAACTGACTTACCAGGGATCCTCCAGCCCACCACAGAGCCGTGGTTCTTAATCACATTTCCTCAGCACTTCTCTGGCTAAATTAGCAGAACCAATCATAGTATTATTATTTGAAACCAATAGCTGTTCTCTAGAGCCATTCCAATATTAATTCAGACTCTTAAAGTTGTTTCTAGTATTTACTATGCTGTACCCTCATATTTTTCAGATTTTATTTCAAGGTTAAAATCTCTAATTCTTATACTTAATTTCCACTTGTGGTTTATTTTCATTTTTCCTTGTACTGTTGAGGTGTCTAGAGATAGCAATTACACAGAGAGAATGGTTCTTCAATGGGAATTGTATTCTTCCCAATCCAAAAACAGTGTGAAAATCGCATCAAGGAAGCTAGGTGATAAGGCCGTTTATATTTAAATACAGCTCTTGATAAAAGCAAGTGAATTCCAAGTACTCTATCTCTTTTATAAGTGTCTACAATATGTTATAAACTTAATATTTATTTGATAGTAGGTATTATGGGATCTCCAGCCAGTGATTACACAGTCCTTATAGTTCCTAGTTGTCATTATCCCTTTATGCCAAATGACTAGATTTTGATTCTGGATGAATAAAGTGAGGCTGAGATAAGCTATCTCCAAATGTCTCAAAGGACAGTTCTCAATGCTCCTAAGAAAAAAAGTAATGCTAATAAGTTAAATATGTATAGCCATGTAACTTTTTGTCTTTTAAAAATTATCTCAAATGATCATTTTAAGAACTCGATAAAGTAAGAAGAACAGTTATTATTAACCATAGTACAGTTGAAGAAATTAGGGTACAGAGACATCAAGTGATGAGCGTAAGTTTACAGAGCACAGTAAGGACGCAACCGGAAGAAGGCCCCGGATGCTAGCCTGGTTCTAATGTTTTTTCCCTCTCTGTACCATTCATCTTTCCCAAACTGTACATAACCCTCCCAATGCCCTCTCCCACATCTACACTAAATAAAAAGAAATAGTATCCATGATTTTCAATATTGTTTAGAATTTTTTATTTTGTTGTTCAATTAGTAGTATAGTGCCTCTACAATAACTCTAGATAATGACAACAAAGTTCACTTCTGCATAAAAATATTTTTTGAGTAAATGATACATAGCTGTGAAAAGTCTATAAATCAACCTAAACATTTCTCCAAGACTTGAAGGACAAAATGACCAAAAGACGTTCCATAAGACCTGCAATCATTTTCTTTGATAGTGTACTCTACTTGGGATTACAGATCAGTTGTTTGTAGATTCAAGAAATAGCCTATAATTGTAATGATTAAAAATGTATCCCAAAAGTAAAACCTAACTATTAATCTATTATATTTATTAGCTTTCAGTTAACATGTCCAGAGGCTAATGCCACAGTGATTACTCAAAGCCAGCACACAATAATTTATTTTACTTTAACGTTTCTAGATAAAATAGCAAAATCATAGTTATTAAAAACACTACATCACTTTAACTTCCAGTTGCCTCTCACAACTACTTTTCCCAGAGTCATTATGTCATCTGACATGGGTCCAGGGCCTCTGAAAAGAAAACCCACAACAAGGAGGCTGAGCTGTGAGGAAATCTGGAATGACTGTGTAAGCAGGTCTTAATGAATGTTCTTTGGCCTAATTTACAAAGTCTTCTTCCTACCCTTTAGAATTCAGATATTTGAGACACAAAATTAAAATAATGCCACAACCAAGACATGGATACAAGTCCAAATACTATGCAATTGCTTCATCACCCCTAGGAGATGTTCTGATTAAAATGAGTCACATTGACCTTGGATGACATGGCCTAAGGGGCAATTATTTCCCAAGGGACTTAATTAAATGCAATTAGACCAGTGAGAGTACATTTAACGAGGCCCCCTGTGATACCTATGTTTCTAATTTATTTTTCCAGTAACTTTCACCAAGGATTTGATTCACTCAACATCCATCAATAGATAATGATCGGACGCTCACTACTTCGAGGTGGTGGTGAGACACATGCATCCCACGATTCAGGATATAAACAGAAAAGAGACACATACCAAGTCAGACAGTCATAAGGATGTATGTGTTTGAGCCAGATGGATAGTGGGAGAAAGAGCAAAACAGAGTCAGAAGGAGAGGTGCTCAGTGTGGGTTTGAGGCAGACACAGAAGGCTTTACTGACAACTTGGAGGACTTAAAGGGTGTGGATAGGATAGAATGATACCTTTGAATCATGGAAGTCTAAACTTGAAAGGATTTTAGGATTCATCTAATCTCATAATCTCATTTTACAGTGAACACTCTAGAGCTCTTAATGGGTTATCTGGTCTACTCAAAGCCGCCTTGCCCATAGCATGAGGGTATGTTAGAAAAGAAGAGTGATATGAGCAAGCTGAGTGGCACAGGGAGATGTTTGAGGTGTGTTTTGGGGGTGGCATGTTGACCAATTAAGTAAGGTAAATAGAAGAGGTAAAATATTGGTTGAAAAGGTAAGTGTGGGCCTATTTATAAAATTCCATGTTTGGAGTTCAGAATTCATTTTGTGAAGAAAAAGGAATGTAGACATGTACTTGAATTGTAAGTTCTTAAAATTAAAGAGGTATTTTCCAGAAGATTAATCTGGTAATTGTGTCAAAATTAATTGAAACAAGAGCCTTCCATGGTAACAAGGATCTCTAGGAATAATATGAGAAGCCCAAATATTGTGCAAGTTATTCAGGACGAAGGAGAAAGAATATCAAACATGACTCCTAGGTTTAAAGCCAGGATGTCAAGAGAGCAGGCAGTGGAGCTAGTCAGAGATGGGAACCATTTGTTGAATCCTGCAGAGTCAAGGAGACCCTGAGAAGGAAAGCAGTGGTCCAGAACCAGAGAAGTCTGGGAAGACCCAGGAGCTTAGTCAGCAATGAGCTAGATAAACAGTCTGGACCTGAGATGAACTTGGACACTTCAGGTTTGAGTAAAGCTGTGGTCTGGGGAAGAAAAAAAACATCCTGTTGGAGGCCAGGAGAGCTCTGTCACTGAAGGGAAAGGCATGGCCTGCCCAGACCAATGGTCAAGGGCAGGAAATTTGGAATGAACTCTAAGATCCTGACCCAGACCAGAAGCAAACAAGGAGAGTCTGGCGAGCAGGGGAGGCTAGGATTCAGGAGCAAGATCACAAGAGGTGTGGATGAGCAGCATTAAGGAACCATTGATACTGTTAATCAGGGCGCCTCAAAGACTGAAGTGTTTTCTTAGAGCATCTGCAAATTTAGAGAAGCTCTAAGAAAAAAATAAACAAGTATGGAAATTAATTCTTAAAAAATATATGTATTTGTCGCTGAAAAAAGAACACTGTAGGATTCCTTACATAACAGCATGTATATATGTATACATGTATATGTGTATATATGTATATGTAAATGTATACATATATAGGAAACTTATACTGTTTTATTTTAAATTATATGGGAGCAGGGATTGTGTATGGAAATAGAACATGGCTTTATCAGTGAGGCTAAATGTACTTGTCTATTTCTGCTGAATACCGAGGAAACCTTTGCTCCAAACAGGAAGTTGCTGAGATGTTTCACTCTATAATATTGGGTTGGTCAAAATGTTCATGTGTCATTTTCTGTAAGATGGTTCTAGTAGCACTTAGTTGTCTTTTAACTTCATTTGAAACTATTTGGTTGGATTGTACTGTGGCAGCTTAAAAAATCTTATCAAAACTGGTGAATTTTTGTGTAGCCCTTTTAATATTGAAGATGGAAGGAAGTAAGCAACACTTCTGGCATATTATGCTTTATTATTTCAAGAAAGGTAAAAACACATCTGAAATGCAAAAAAGATCTGTGCAGTGTATGGAGAAGGTGCTGTGACTGATTGAAGTCAAGGGTGGTTTGTGAAGTTTCATGCTGGAGATTTCTTACTGGATGATGTTCCATGGTCAGGTAGACCAGTTGAAGATGATAGTGATCAAATCAAGACACTAACTGAGAACAATCAATGTTATACCATGTGGGATACAGCCAACATACTCAAAATATCCAAATCAATAAAGTTATTGGTGAAAATGAAAAATGTGTATTTTATTTTACAGAAAAACACTGAACGAACTTTTTGGCCAACCTAATATCAAGGGACTATCTTACCCTAGAATTGGAGGCAGAATTAGGATCATGCACACTCCTATTTCTAGAGAGCAAACTAGAAAGGGAATTTACCCAAGTCTGATTTAGTTCTTGAAAGAAAAATAGGAAGGAAGCACCATCAGGAGATAGAACCGGTTTCCAGGAAGAATGATTAGTTTCCATTTTTGTTGTGTTAATGCGAAGCTGATAGCAGAACATTGAAGGAAAATTCTCCACTATTCAGCTGAAGGAGGATGACAGTTGGAATTGTAGATTTTGGAGCCATCCATACACTGATAAGTGAAGGTGAGTAAGGTAGGCATTGTTGCTTCTCATCAGTAGTCACATCAACTGTTTATGTGAACTTATTTCTGTTACCTCCATTTTGAAGGTACTGACTCATTTCACTCAAACGAGAGCATAACTGGCTGTGGTAGACTTTGACCTCAGCTGGGCTGGAGCATAATTAGATGAACAGCTATAGAGGTTTGTGAATTGCAAACCCATCTGGTGGTGTGACATGGATATAAAAAGAGGCCTGCTGGGAAGAGGTGGCAGGCCAGAGCTCAGTGGCTGGCTGGTCATCAGCAACCACTGGGCATATGCTTAATAAAGCAGGATTTATAGCTCCATCAGTCACTGGAATTAAGACTGGCTCATGTCAGCCTTTGAAAAATCAGGGAAGATGTGGTTGAAAAGATTCTCTCTTGAGGTTTTTTGTTACTGAAGGCCTTATCCTGGCCTTTCACAGCACATCCTGGAACTTCTACCCCATTCTAGCTGAAACCACACAGCCAAAATCAAAACAAAAAATGAGATCAAACCAAAGTATTCTGTGGGGGAAACTGCTTTTGAATAAAGATTGTCCTTATTTATATGAATTGGTTTATAAAACATTTAAATTTAGATTGCAATGGCCAAATTCTTCAGGTACTCATTTTTTTTCACTGAGCCAGTTTTAGTGCCATTAACCATGGGTGAACAATGGGGTGGGTATGACACAGAAATGCAGAGACAGGTCTGGGTCCATTGGCTTGGTAATAGCAAGAATGAGTGTGTTCCATGCCAGCCCTGTTGAAACGCACCCAATTTTGGAATGATAGTTTAATAGAAGCAGCCAAACATGGACTTCGTCCAACCTCAAATGTCCTACTAAAACTGTGTGATGGCTCATAAAGATAGCTCTGTCTCTGGGAATTTTATGGACTAAAGCAGTGTGTTGAGGTGGTGAATAGTACCCCCAGTATCTCCATTAAGAGCTATGTCTATATTGCTTTGGACCACCATGAAGCAAAAAGAAATGTTCAGTAGAGAGGAATTAAGTATGAAGTCTATATGCTCCTTCTCCTTCTGATTCTGCACAAGTCCATTTTTATAAAAAAATCTTCAAAATGCAAAGAAAAAATTCTAACAAACAAATGAAGGAATATGATGGTGTTCCATTGTTTTTGACAAGGCATTTTTCACTGTCATTAATGTCCCTTCCACAATGATTCATGATCCCTGACATGTTTCTTTCAGAATTTACTACCATGTGCCCACACTTTCTAAACATCTTTAAATTTAAACTCAAATATTGTGGAATATATAACACACTGGGTTTGCTTTTAGCACTAGTTTCTAAGGAGCTCAGAGCAAAATTCACTGCTGAATTTCTTATCCTGAATGTTAGATACTATGACCTTTGCCCTCTTTTAAAAAATCTGTATTATAAGCATAATTTGGCAAGTTTTTAATCTCTCAATATTGTGGGTAGTTATATGGGGATATAAAATTAAAGAAAATTGAGAAATATGATCAAGCTCTTCATTACTCATGCTTTGCATGCTCACCCTGATATGAGCTTTTTTCCCCAGTGCAGCCTGGCTTCACTGAGCAGGTCACTCACATTAATGCTTGACGCACTGTCTCAGCACTGAGCTTACTGTGGGATCTTGTTCCCATGTATTCCAAACTAGAAGGAGGAAGATTGAAGAGGGGAGGATATAGAAGGCAAGGCATAGAAGGAACAAAGGAAGAATCCATAGTTTCATGAACAAGTAAATGAAAATAAAAGTGTGTTCAAGTACTTTTTATCAAACACTTTGAAATTCCTTTTCTCTCTGGAATTTTACACACCTCCTGACCATTAGTATTAATTAGTGAGAGGCTAATGGCAGTGCTCTATGGGGTCACAGGAAGAATGATGGCATATAAAATTTTGATCATATGGAAGAACCATTGAGGCAGATACTAAAATTACGTGTATTTTGGCTCTATATTTGGCCTTAGACACTGATATGCTTTACTCCTACCCAAATCTTTTTGATCTTGCAATTTAGGGACCAATATAATGTGTTTTAAGATATCTTAAGGCATCATCAGTTATGAGATTTGTAACTGCTAATGAAATCATAGTGTAATGAAGTGTACAACATGGGTCCCCTGGTAACAGGAAACACCCTCACAATCCCTATAGGCAGGATTGGGGGAAGAGAAGAGCCAGAGGAAGGTATAGCTTTTAAGATACATTCCACCCCGACCCTTGGTTTTGTCCATGTGTCCTTTATAGTTGTCCCTGAAAACCCTTCCCGCTTTCCCCCCATTATTCCTTCCCACCTCCCCTCTGGTTACTGTCAGTTTGTTCTTAATTTCAATGTCTCTGGTTATATTTTGCTTGTTTGTTTGTTTTGTTGATTAGGTTCCACTCAAAGGTGAGATCATACGGTACTTGTCTTTCACTGCTTGGCTTAGCAGACAACTGTACTTGAACAACAATCAAATAATTAAAAAATAAAAAATAACACATACGCACACAAGATACATTGCATAACAAAGGGAAAAGAACAACCTCACCTTCCTGAAGGGAAAAAGAGTGCTGCCCAGAGTGAACTGTGTACGTGACTGTGAGAACCTACAGTGATTCATGGCATAGCCAGGGAGGTGGAAGCCCTGCCCAGATGCCTCTGTGTTGCTGGGAACTCTTTCCCTGACTAAAGATGGCAGACAAAAGAGGGTCAAAGACACTGGGGAGCTGACAAAAGTGGCAGGCACTAATGCACCATAGGAAGACCCAGATACTAGGTCATGCAGTAAGTTCTAAACTGAGCATTTAAATTAGGGCAGACTGCCACGAGGTCTAGAAGTCAGGAGGTCTGCCTGTAGGTCTGTCTTCCCAGGAGGTGTTCAGAAGATCTGCAGAAAAGCCTGCCATGAGATTGGGAGGTCTGTCTGGAAGTCTGCCTGGGAGATTTGCTTGGAAGTCTGCCTGCAGAAGACTGAGGCAGAGCTGACAGTGCTGTGGGCACCTGCCTGGCCACTGAGACTCCTGAGACATGCTTGGAGATGAACTGTGACTGGGAATACTGAGCTGCAGACTTCTGCTTTTCCGAAAGACAGTACCTCTGAGTGACAGATTCTGAAGCTGGCCTGGTTTGGCAGAGGGAATCAGGACTATTTGTTGTTGGGCATTTTTAAAGGAAACAGGACTCAATGGCAACAATCTGTTATTATTCTAAATCTATATAACCTTTAAATAAACAACCCTTTTCCTTTTTTACTAATCTCTTGCCTTGGGACTTATGCTTCTTAGTTGTGAGCAATTGAACCCCACAGCAGTTTCAGAACACCACTGGCAGGGTTCTATAACAACAGGGAACCCCCCAAAAATGAAATTTTGGATTGAGCTGTAACTGATGATTTTGGATGGAAATTGCTCATAGAAACTATGAATGCATTTATTGAATAAAAGAAAAAATCACCAAAAATGTGCTGATTTTTCTGGGTGCCTGATGACTAAAATTTAATTCATATTCTCTGTGAAGTAGAAGAACTCATATCCTTCTATTGAAATTTCCAAGTAGAAATTGTATATATATTGGAATCATTTAGTGAGGTCTCTTACATATAATGAAGAAGACGATGGTCAAGAAACTAATTTTATATTGTGAAATACATGTATACTGAGGAATAACAAAGTACCCACATCTTTAATAGCAATTTCCATTTGTTATGACTGATATGAGAAGTCCAATGAGAAAGGACTGATGGAATATTGATGTTTATATCAATAGTTGCATTTCTTCTTCATTTAGTTTCTTAATCATTCCATTGCTGAAACACTATAATTTCTCCTGAGGTCTAACACCAACTGAGTCTAGGAGAGGCTGTAGGAACTCTTCACTCTAATTGAATTAACATTTCAAATTCATCAAATATGTACAGTTTCCAATACTTGGACATTTGACTAAACTGATTGATTTAAGTATTTAGAAAGCATAGCTGTGGTACTCACAATCTCTGTAGATTTAACAAGTCTTATTGAAATGTAATGCTTGAAAACAAAAATACCTCTAAGGAGCTTGGGAAAATATACAAAGCCAACTCATTTTTCCTTTCATTTTTTATTTACTTATTCAATAAATACTTTTTAAATACCTATTGAGCTTACAACTTGGAATTTACAAATATAAACCAGACAGAATTATTATCTTATTTGTCCTTATGCTTATGGCTAGGGACTGGTGGGTGACAACTATATTACAGTGCCCTCAGGGCAAGTCAAGGAGGTGCCATGCGAGGGCATGAGTAGGACACCTAACCTAGACTGGAGTACAGGTGAAGGCAGAGAACAGACCAGGCTTCCCAGAGGGGAGTGACCAAAACAGCTGAGAGGAGATGGGGAGAGACTGATGTAACACACACAGGACCAATTTTCCACTGTATCAAAAAAAAAAAAAACAGACAAGAAGGAGGAGGAGAGTGGAAAAATGTGTGAGTTCCATGGCAAGAATCTGAGACAATTCTCATCCCATGGTTTTTTTGTGTGTTTGGGTGGGTGAGTGGGTGCACGTGTAGCAGGAAACTGTGACACAATCACATCTTAAGAGTGAAAAAGAAAAATCAGATGGGGAAATACCAGCAGGGAAGGTTGTGTGAGGAAGATAGAAGAACTGAGAAAACTAAAGCAAATCTGAAATAGCTGCTAGAAAGAAGCAGAGAGTGAGAACACCTTAGAAAAAAATAATAGGTTTGCCAAGAGTATTGAGGGGCCAGTTAAGACTAGAGATCGTGACCTTTTAGAGGCATAATTTCCCATAGTTCTGTGATGTTGACCAGCAGGAATCCACTGCCAAGGTGTAGAAACAGAGGAAATGGAGAGACATATGACTGAGAGTGAGGGATTTTTTTAGGCTAGAGTGTTAAAATAATCACAGGCAAAGAGTAAGTTCAGAGACATAAGCCATGCAGTCTCACCTGAAAAGGAAAAACGAAGTCTGAGTGAGACTGGTGGAGGGGTTCAAGGTAGTGTGAGTCTCAGCAGGGTCAAAGATCAAATCTAAAGAAGTATGCGACTCACTAAGAGGACTGAAAGATAAGAATTGATGGGGGTCAGTGTGTGAATTTACACTTGGTAGGGGAGCAGTTCTTGATGACACAGTGCAGTGCGTGTCTAACGGAAGAGATGGCTGAAGTGAAGTCAAAGGCAAGGTCTGTGGAGAAGGAGCCCTGGGCATCAGGGGACACACCCATGCAAGGGTGGAAGTCGCATGGGAGGATATTAGGATGTGAGGTGTAATAGAAAACTGAGCCCTGTGATAGGCTCACTAATGAAGTGACAACTGGACAGCATGTCTCTCACAGAAGCAGAGTTTTAAAAAGATGCTGGAGGAATGAGAGCATGGGAAACTGGGTGAACACCAGCCCCACTTTCTGCACCTGCTGGGAAAATGTGAAGCTTCTCCTAGAGAAGGTATCAGTACCTCACTGTCCTCAGGAGAGAGCCTCTGGAGGAAAGGTAAAGGGTTGAAGATTTAGACGTGAGAAGGTACCATGACTTGTCCATAGTCACCAAATAAGGCACTGCCCATATCACTTGGTACTTAGGGTTTTAGAACTTGCCAAGGGCTTCCTACTGCAAGCACCTGCAACCCTCTACCAAGGGCCTTCTATGACTGCAGGATACGGTGCTTTCCCCACCCTTACACAGGGCAAACAGAAAGGTGGGGGGGACTTATGCCCCCAAGATCAATCTTTAACAAACAATGGAAGGAGGCAGTGGGTATGTGCCCCAAGTTCCTTTGTATCCAGATAAGATAACTCTAAGGTAAGTTCTACACAGTTTACCAAAGTCCCAGAGAAAGCTACAGTGGTCCACACTTGCTAAGCAGTGCAGCCTGCGCCAGTTTCCTTCCTTTGTCTGTCCATGCCCCTACTCTCTTAACTTCTTGGGATTGGGGTTGCTGGGTAAAACCCAGGATGCCCAACTACACTTGAATTTCTTATAAACAGTAACATTTTTTTTAGTTAAGTATGTCCCAAATGTTGCATGGGACATAACTTACACTAAAACATTTTCTTGGTTACTTGAAATGCAAATGTAGCTGAGCTGCTGAATTTTTCAGTAGCTTCCCTGAACTGTGGTTTTGTTTTCCACAGTTTCAGTTACCTGCACTCTACACAGTTTGAAAATATTAAATGGAAAGTTCCAGAGCTAAACAATTCATAAGTTTTAAATTGTGTGCCATTGTGAGCAGCATGATCAAATCTCATGCTGTACTCCATCCTGCTCAGGATATGAATTGTCCCTTTGTCCAGCATCACTGTGTTGTATTCACTGCCCACTTGTTAGTCACTTAGTCATCCTCTTTGTTATCAGATCTGCCATCGCGGTATCACAGTGCTTGTGTCCAAGTAATCCTTATTTTACTTGATAATGGCCCTAAGTAGTGACATTGGCAATTTGAATATGCCAAAGAGAAGCTGTACAGAGCTTCTTTTAAGCTCTGAATAGGTGAAAGTTCTTTACTTAAAGAAAGAAAAAATACTGTATGCTGAGCTTGCTAAGCTCTACAGTAAGAACAAATCTTCTATCTGTAAATTGTGAAGAAGGAAAAAGAAATTCATGCTAGTTTTGTTGTCAGACTTCAAGCTGTAACTCTTCTGGCCACAGTGCCTAATGTGTGCCTTGTTAAGATAGAAAAGGCACTAAATTGTGAGTGGAAGATATGAACAGGAAACATATGCCAACTGATGGTAATGTGTTGCCCTAGAAAGCATTGAGCCTATGTGAAGACTTCAGCAAGGGATCCTTTGAAATGAGGAAAACCAAGACATTTACTACAAGTAAGGGATGCTTACACAGATTTAGGAATAGGCTTGGACTGAAAAATATAAATATTACTGAAGAATTAGAGGGAGAGAGAGAGATCACATTCATGTAACTTTTATTACAGCATAGTATGATAATTGTTCTATTTTATTTTTAGTCATTGTTGTTAATCTATTACTGTGCCTAATTATAAGTTAAACTTTATCATGTATAGGAAAAACATAGTACATATGTTACAGAGCTCACCAAAACTGTAAGTGAGAAGATGGGTATCCATCCACACAGTGCCTTGGTAAAAGACCCAACAATTAATGCTGGAAGGAGCAGATCCTTATTTACAACATTCCAACTTTGAGGGAACTCAGAGCACCTCAGCTTGGAACCCTCCTTTCCCACAAGACTCAGCATTTCCCATGCTCCCCATCATGCTACCAGGCAGAAACTCCAAAAGTTTCCCATTTCCTTATCTGTACAGGATCTGGAATACATTGCCATCAGTCTCCATATAAAAGTCCAGGAAAGCACGTCCTGTGTTACTCTGGATCACAGTGAAACTCAGGAAAGGCGCAAGTCTTAACAGTCCAGGTAAAATCCAGGTATAGCAAGACAGGATCTTGCAAGGAAGTCCTTTGCAGCTCCCCAGGCCACCTGGCCTCCTTCCTCACCATAAACTGCATTCTACTTTCCTTCTTCTTTCTAAGTCATGTGGCCAAGACTACTCCCAAGCCACCTGGTCCAGAGCCCCCATAGGCTCCTGCACTTGAGTTTAAATCCTTACCCCGATCCCCGTCCATAACCCCATTTCTGACTCCTCCCACAATTGGCTACCCCTGCCAATGCTCTAGTCTCTTCTGCCTTTCTTGGCTGCCATTGTTAGTCCAGGCAGGCTTGGCCCCCTAATATAGGGCAACGAACTTCCTTCTCTCACATAGGTGCAGCAAGCCCCTCTGGCTACCTCAGGATTCAAAGTCATGTCCATCTCCCTGGCTCCAAGCATCTGCCTCAGCTACTTAACTATCTATGAAGCTAGCCTTTATTGATATGCAAAGTAACTCTCAATGGCTGTCCTCTGTTTCTCCCTCTCCCAAGCCATCTTAGTGGAGGACTTTCCCATTCTGGGGACCTCTATATTCCCTGTTACAGATATAGTGTTTGGTATTAACCATAGTTTCAGGCCTCCACTGGGGTTCTTGGAATGTATCCCCCGAGGATAAGGGAGGAGTACTGTTCTGCTAACTCTGGAACCCTATCTGGGATTGCTTTCCAAATAATCTACTTGTAGCCATATCCTTGCCTCAGGGTCTGCTTCTGATAGAGCCCGAATTAAGACAGCAAAAACTGTCCTGGAGGAATAAATTTTGAAGAATTAAAGAACAAACTTCAGTAGCAACATTCTACTGCAACATTCAAATCAGATAGAAAGGATGAAGGGCTGTTGATCTAACGCCAGCTATAACTTAGTTATCAGGAAAAGGCCCCAAACTAGACTCAGTACAATTAGCCTAATTAGTAGAAGCCACCACCTCATCAGGAAAGCACCTGTTATCCAGTCACCTTTATTAAACCCAATGCCATGTGTCATTAGTATGGCAGTGCTGTGATAATGCTCTGTTGATTCCATCATCACACATCCCAATGTCTATCACTGGAGAAGAGCCTCTGTTTCAATAAAATAACATAACTGATTAGGAAAGGGGTATCCGTGCATCCCCAATGCTTTCCTTGACCTGCCACTGCCCAGCAATTAGTCAGACTACATTACATCAACACTGGGGATCTCAGGTGCATTATTATTAATGAGCTTTCCCACTGAGGCTTGTTTGTTAATAATTTGATTAAAACCCCGAATGTTTACTTGTTGCTGTTCCTCCTGAGAGAGCCCTCTGCAAATTCTGGATAGGCACTCATTCACCCATTCACCCCAGCAACACCACCACCATTTTCCAAGCTGTTATTTACTGAGCCCTGATTTCTTGTTTCCAGGAAACCCTCCAAGCCTTAATGGAAATGTGGTTTCATTTCTCATCACTGTAAAAATAAGCCTTTCATAGTATCTGCATCTCCTCAACATGCCTGGTGATTTCTTTGTCTTGAATTTCAATGGTAGTTCAGTTTGTTTATTGCTTTTGTTCATGTGCAGTGAATACAAAACATTAGTGCTAATGGAAAGTTGTGTTCCATTCAGGTAGAAAACTTGTTCAAGTATTGAACAAAACTGCTAGTTTATGAATATGTGCTAACTTCTCTGAATAGTTAAAATGATGTCCCATCAATGCCATCTAATTTGGACAGTCACACTATTATTATTTTACTGTAATATCAGGCTCTTTCATCTCAGCAACACATAGCGGCAGTGGCAGTATCAGCAAACCTGAAGGCTGCCGACAGCACCTGAGTCACTGGGGAATGCAGTGAAGTTCACTTTATAGAAAATGATTCTCACTTTTCCATGCATTCCACAGACTTCTTTTTGATTTTCATGTTGAGCCTATTGACTTCAAAGTGTCCTTTCAGGATCACTCAGAAAGCCAGACACCCATTGTGTCCTGATTCCTAGACTTTGCTCCACGCTCGGCACTCGTTTGAAATCTGTGGGGTGCTGGCTAGAAGAAGCTCAATAAGCAGCAGAGAGAGACAAGTGTCTGGCCTCCAACCTCCTTTCTGAAATGATTACAAAACCAAGTAGAGACTGGGGAACTGGTTCTCATCTTGCCAATGAGTCTTCAGATCCAGCATGGCAGGAGGATGGCTAAAAGGAAGATACTTCATAGAGGGTGCTCACATGTCTCGGCTCTGTCTGCACAAGTTTCACCGTTTTGAAATCTCAGGAAATTAGACCGACACCAATTTGGAGGAAAATAATCTCCTGATGTATACATTATTGAATTGCTTGAATATAAATGAGAGATCAAGGTGGATGGAGATAGCTATCAGCATTAGCTTTCATCACAAACTCCTGATTGGATTTCAGAATCTCCCTTATCTCGTGGATGAATGGCAGAAAGCCTGCCCACAAGAGTCATAAGGGTTCCAAAAGGATGCATAGAATGCACTAAGCTTCCCCCTATCTGCTTCTTTCCAAGGTCAGCATTGTTCTGATAATAAGGATCAGGTGATTTTACTATTAATGTCCAACTCAGGCCAATATGTAACTTTATGAGGCCAGCCTGAAGAACCACAGCACTGCTGTTTCTTTCCCTTGGCCCATGTGGTGGTTGCCACAATATATTTGATGGTGGCATGGTTAACAACACAGGTTGATCGTATGAGGGGGCCATGGTGACAAGGTATCCCTAGCTACCACCCAGTCAGCTGTCTCCAATTTAGCTTTGTAATTCATTTCACTTAACTATTAAGTGCATTCTGAGCAATTTTTACATCATTTAGTGTCTAGACTATACTTAAAATGACAGAGCAAATTGTTGAAATGTGCAAAAATTCAGATAAAACCGGAATTTATCATTCTGTTTCATGGAATTCCACAGTTCACTTTTAAAAAATCATCTTTTCTTTATCACTTGAACCTAGCTAGGCATGTTGGTATTTGCCAGGATGAAAGCTTTTCACCACACAGATATCTTCAGACCACTACACATTCGTATCCTTCATACCATCTCAGTTTCACAGGGTTTGGGAAAGACCTAAGTTGGAAAATAAGAATTCATAGGCATCTGTCTCAAAGCTCTCTGGACCCCACTTGCCTCTGTGTGTAGAGCACCCCTCAGAGCATGCTGGGAGCTTGTTGTTGCTACACAGTTTTTTTCCAAAGACCCCAGGCAAGGGCCACAGCATTTTAATCTGGGCAATGACCCTTCTGAGCAAGTTCCAGATAAAGTTAGTGATTTACAAAAGCTTTTATCGGTCTCCTGATGGCTTTTATGGAGTGAAACACTACATGACCCATGTGATTTGTTTTCATTTACAAAGGTGCAGAGGCTTTGAATTTAAAAATGGAACGTTTTCTTCTCGTGCCAAATGTAAACAATTTAACATCCATTTCCCATCCAGCTATTTTACCAGTTCAAAAGAGTTTATATGAATCTTATCTGTATTATATTTCCTGCTGATTGGCAGTGCCTCCTACTTCAGCTGGGAAGCCAAAAATGTGCTGGCTCAGATTTGAACAGGAAAGGAATAACAAAGAAAACTGGGAAATAAATGTAATGAGTGGTTACGGGGTGCTGAAAACTATACTTATCATTTCTTATTCTCGAAGAGTTGGTGCTGCCATATTGATTTATGCCTGGGAAGTCTTTTATGGAAACACACAACAAAAGCTTCAGATTATTTTGTCAACAAGAAAACACAGTTTACCTTATCTTCAAAGTCCCCATCTATTCCTGATTTGAGCAGTTCCATATTCCTTGCTTGCTGAGATCTCTCTGAGCCCTGGAGGAGATTTGCACTGGATGCAGTAATTCACTGTAGAAGATAAAAGCCCCCAGAATGTTACAGAGCTGTTTTCCAAGGCCAGTGGAGTGATTCTGTGGGGACCAGGAGGAGTCCAGAGAATGAAAAAGTATTGTGGTTCTTCCAGGCCGACTGACAGCCAGTTTACTGAGCCCTTGAGAGCCATTTTTTTTTCTTCTAAAATGTAAAAGACATTTATTTGGCCTATTGTTTGAAGACTTAAGTCTCTTTCTCACATTCAAGGTCTGGACGATTGGAAAGGAGAGGAGGGAAAGAACAAAATGAGCTGTCTAGACATTTCCTAGTGGAGTATCGTGTTTATAAGCCATTTTCCTTGCCTTGTCCTAATAACACATTATGAACTGAGATAAAATGCTAAATCATAAACTTGGCCCCTATTGTAAGGAGGACAGGCAAGAGTTATGTTTTTTTTTAAATCAAACATTAAATTTTTCTTCAAGGTCATATTAATTTCTATTAATTTCTATTAAAGTCTCTCCTCTAGCTGTCTTTTCCAGAAATGTTCTCGTTTGCTCTTGGCTTCCACCCCCACATTCCCTTACACTCCTCAACCTACACTCATCCTCAATTTCCTCTCCACTTTCAAACCTCAGTTTAACTGGACTTACCAAGCATGTGGAGTGTGAGTTATTTTTCAATAAATACCTTGGCTTTCCTGTCCATTGGCATCATGACTATCACCACCATTTAACAGTTGGATGCTCACATTAACAAGACATAATGTAACTTGAGTACTGATTAAAAAGGATAGATGCAAATGTGCTTTCTGAGGCCCTCTAGGCAAGATGGATACAATAGAAAGAGCATTACAGGAGTCCTAGTTTCCAATCCTTGAGTAACCTCTCTGAGCATCCATATTATTCAGCTATAAAATGAGGCCATGGAGCATGATAACCTAGTAAATGTCTGATTCTTGAAAGGTTTTTTAAAACTTTTTAGCTTTGTGTTTCCAGGAAGCTGACTACATTCCTGAAAATAACTCCCTGGCATTAGATGCCTTTGTCATGAGGACAATAAAGTGCTGTACTAGAATACACAGGTACTGATCTTTGTATTTTAAATCTGTTGATTACTGTTGGTTCACCAAGTGTTCAACCACCAACTAACTTCTCAATCATCACTCAACACACCAGTTCCCTGAGTGACAGCACTAGCTACCATCTCTGGTACAGTGACAGTGGCATTCTGAAGAGCAGATACAGTGGTACATATGAGGGCAAAATAACTGGTAAACTAAAGCACACCAGCCAGGAATTGTGAACATTTGACCATTCCTTAGCCTCTCGTTCTTTTCCCTACACTGTGATACATGCTTTCTTATTTTTTTGCCCATACAACACACACACACACACACACACACACACACACACACACACACACCACACACTAACTTCTTGTCCTGTATTTATATATGGTTTCTATTTGAAAGGTCATCAGTTATTTGGACAATGATAAGCTATTTCATTAAATAGTAATCTCCAAATATTAAGCAGTTCTAGAGAGGAGGACTCTCATTTAGTTCATTTGATAGCATGCAGTGTATATAGTTAAAATTGAAGGTGGAGGCACACCACTTCCTTAGCCTCCAAAACCCAGCCTCAGATAGAACATCTTGAGATAAGATTATGTTTAAGGAAGGCACATATTCACTTAAATAATATACCTAAATACATATAGTTTGCTTCTTATCAAGCCACTAGTCCTAGAGCAGTATTGCTTTGCTCAAATTAGATGTTCAAACAATATCTGTTAATTTAAAACAATGGTGGATAAATGAATAAGTCACCTTTATATTAACATATATTGCACCAGTAACTGAGTGATGAATGGTGGTTATTGTGGTGCCTACTTCATTCAAGTGGAGAAATAATATCAATGTGTCTCATATGATAACTTTTTTACCTGTTTGTTTACTTCCCCAAGGACAAACCATTAGACATATTAGGTTCATCCACTATCTGGGCATCTTTGAGATTCAAAACTATACAGAGCTCCGTCCTAAAGCCTATTAGATAGATAATTTGATGCTTCATTCATATCTAATGGAGACAGCTATTAGGTTCATTGATGCCAGACATTGGCTGGACTGGTGCTTTAGAGCTAATTACTCAGTTTTTCTTGATGTAAATGAGGGAGTGGGGCCCGCATGATCTCCAGGTGCCTTCGTGGTGCTAATATCTTATGGCTCTGAAAGCAGCAACTGTCCTCACAGAATGGCTTTGTTCAAGATAATATTCAGTGGATGAAAATGATAGCATTTATCAGTAGTTATCTTTGAGTCATGTGATTATTTATGCCATGATTTTTAACTTAAGATTTAAACTTTTCTTTCTCAGAACATTTTTATAATAAATATACATGATTTTATAATCATATGAGAAAATATAAAGTCCTCCCCATTTTAAGAGAAGAAAACTCTCACTCTAGGAAGAAAAATAAAAGATAGCAATAATAATAAGTTCTAGAGCAGTGTTGTTCAGACTTTAGCCCTCAGACTTGTGGGCCCCATCCTGGAGACTCTACTTCAGTAACTCTGGATGATGCCTGAGAACGTGCATTTTTACCAAGCTCCAGGATCATACTTTGAGGGACCTGGGTCTAACAGTGAAACATCATGTAGATATCAGTCCTACAAAAAGTTATTCCTGCTCTGGCTGGTGTAGCTCAGTGGACTGAGCGTGGGCTGTGAACCAAAGTGTCACAGGTTCAATTCCCAGTCAGGGTATATGCCTGCGTTGCAGGCCATGACCCCCAGAAACCGCACATTGAAGTTTCTCTCTCTCTCTCTCTCTCTCTCTCTCCCCCTTCCCTCTCTAAAAATAGAGAAATAAAATCTTTTTTAAAAAGTTATTCCTTTCACAGTTACGAGGGAAGCTTTCTGTATCAAAATCTATTTAACTTGAGAAGCATCTAGGGCTAAAGAATTGTCAAAAGGCTCAGCTCCACTGGAAAACTGTGGTTCTCCCCACCCCCAGGATGGGTCCTGAATGAACCTGGAATAATCAGCTCACCATCCCAGAGTTTAATTTATTTGGAACTAAATCTCCTGGACCTTCTCAAATTGTGCACTAAGAAAATACAGACTGATAGGTAACATCAGAGGTGAATCTATGGAATTTTGGTGCTAGACCATGCTCTCACTAATAAAATTGTGGGTCATCCCTTGGCAATGGGTTAGCTGGTCCATCAACTGAACTGACTGTTTTATAACCAGGTTTTGTTTGAAATGTCAAGAAAGAAAAACCCACAGAGAAAGAGAGAGAAAAAATGGCTCCCAAGAGCTTAGAATATCAACTTACTAAGGGTTAAATCCTTTGTAAATTATATGCATCATAATTAAATGCATTATAACTGAAAATAAATACCTAATTATGATTTTGTTGGTTTGGCCACACTGCTGGGGTCTAAATGACCGAAGTAAAGCAAAATGGATCCTCCAACCACAAAATACTTTCAATTTGTAAGTCCACAACCCAGAAGCAGCAATAACACTGATATTTATTGTTTACTCAGCGCCTTTTATGAACAGAATGTTTGTGTGCCCACCAAAATTCATGTGGCAAAGCCTTACCCCCAAATGTGATGGTGTTTGAAGAAGAGACTTTGGGAGATAATTAAGGTTAGATCAGCTCATGAGGACAGAGCCCTCTTGATGAGATTAATAGTCTTTATTAGTAGAAAAGGAAAGCTCAATCTGTCCATGAGCAAGCAATGAAGAAAGGCCATTCAAGAACCGAGGGGCAGTTTGGCCACCTGCAAGTCAGGAAGAGCTAATCAGGCACTAAATTGGACAACACCTTGATCTTGGACTCCCTAGCCCCCAGAATGTTGAGAAAGAAGTTTCTGTTGTTTCAGCCATCCTGAGTCTGGTATTTTTGTAATGGCAGCCTCAGCAGATCAGGAGAGTGCCTTAAATGAATTACCTAATTTAGTCATCTCCACATGGGCACTTTAAACAAGAAACCACAAAGTCTTGCAATGATGTTTTCAGAGTCCGTGTTACTCTGGCAAAAGTGTTTTCTCCTGACCTGCTATAGGCTGACAGCTAAAGAATCATGTTACCTATTTTTGATAGGTAATTCATGTGTGCACACACGTCTGCCAACTTACATAGGATAGGTAAAGATGTGTTTGTAAGCACATGTGTCTAAGATAGGGTGAATATGGGGCACAATTTATTTAGCGGCTAATTCCCCCATCCCTTTTTCCTCTGAAGTGATTCTGTCTCTACATTTCCCCAGAAGGGAAAAAAGAAGGGGCAAAGGAAGAGGGAGAAAGGAAAAGGGAAAGAAAATAACCAAGAATGAAAAGAGGAAAGAAAATGATGTGGATCAGGTAGAAGGACTTAGAAAGGAAGACATGGAGGAGAGACTTTGAGAAGCCCTGCTTTCCCTGCCCAACACTTGGCTCTTTCTTCACATCCCCAGGCTGCCACAAACCCGTCCCTCATGCTGCTTCTACCCGTGTCCCAGCCGCATGCATGCTGAAGCTTTCAACTCATGCTCCCAGTTCTACTGCCAACACTCCAGCTACAATCGGAAAAAAAAAGAAAAAAGAAAAAATTGCAGTCTCCATCATTAGCACTGCACCAAGAGGGTGATTCAAGAAAGCACAAAAATCTACAAGGAATTTCCAGTGTTTTCCAATTCTTTAAAACTACGCATGATGAGTGCACAGCAGCTCCTTACAGCCCTTCAGGGGGCAGCCCACCACTTCTATCTCCCTCCCAGCTCTGGAGCCCTATTGAAGTGTGTACAGAATGGATACCAGCAGCCTCCTTCAAAGTGAATTCAAAACTGCCCATTACACATCACCCCATATGCAATCCACATTCCATTCTTTGCAGGGTTTGGTATTGAGGATGCACATTACTTAGGAAAGAGCAGCCTTCAGGGTACACTCTATTTCAAAACACAATTAAAATAAACTCTTCAAGTGGAAATGTAAAAGGCATTTGTATTCTATTAAAGCCTTTGGCCTTATCAACTGCAGAGTGCTCCATTACAAGGTCATTAGCCACCAGCCTTTCACAATGGGCAGCAGGCATCAGCTACACAAAATAAACAGCGGCCCCAAATACCACAATAACTTTCTGTACCTGTTCTTGTTTGCTTGCTGAGCCCTTGAACACTGGAAGTTGCTGAAATACATAAAAAGTGTAGCAGCTTGAGTCAATATTTGCCAGCCTAAGCGAGCAATTTTATTTAGTGAGATGACTGAACCCCTTTGAATAAATACATCCTGCAGCAGGAGAACAACCCCAGGCAAGCACTGAGGAAAGGGCTAAGGGCAGAACTAGCTCTGGGGCTGGGGCTCTGAGACTTCAGAGGACCCATCTCAGCCCCTTTCCTGCAATTCACTGCATCCTGAGGTAAGGGGTCCAGTCCAGGGGTGTGGTGCCTAGGTCAAGGGCAAGCTGGGAAAACTCCACTTCTAGGTTGCACTCTATTCTAGAATGGGGGTTCTCATCATAACCACCAGCAAGGTTTGGTAAGAACACTGGTTGCTGGGCCCAGAGGTGGATCCACTAAGTCTGGAGTGAGACCTAAAAATGTGCATCTCTAACGAGTTCCCAGGTGATATAAATGCTGCTGGCTCTGGGACCACACTTTGAGAGCCGCTGGTCTAGACCAGCTCTGTGCAATGGAAATGTAATGCCAGCCACATGTATAATTTGAAATTTTCCAGAAGCATGTGAATAAAGTTTAATAACATATTCAAAAGGTAATGGATTAAAATTGTAATCAATGTAAAGATTACTAAGATACTTTCTATTTTTCATACTAAGACTTCAGATTACAGTACATATTTTGCACTTAAAGCACATCTCATACTGGACTAGCCACATGTGGCTATTGGTTGCTATATTCATAGCAGAGTACTACACAATCCTCTAGGGATACAGGACTTAAGAATTCCCAAGATGCAGCCATAAGCCCTTCAGGGCCTCGGTGTCCTCACAAGCACGTATTTTACTGTTGGAATAGAGTGCACATCCCCAGACTCAAGAGTGAAAGTGATGGTGAGTGTGAGGGGCTGAAGGGTATTGGAATAAAGGAGGAGATGAGAGCTAGGGTGCCTTTGAAGTGTGGGACAGAGTGGGGGTGGAGAGAAAAGTGGGACAAGCTGGGCTGTGTATATGTGTGTGTGTGTGAGAGAGAGGCAGAAACAGAGACAGGGACAAAGAGAAGGAGACAGAGAGAGAGACAAAGGAGGTAAGACAGGTAAGATGATCGATTCTGTTCCAGGTTTTCTTTAATTACAGAACAACTCATTCCCCATGACACACCCTCATTGTTACACAGTTCTTGCTGCTGCTGCATTCGCTGGTCTTCATGACCCTTAGTTTTTTGGGTCTGGCGCTATCCCAGGGTACTGCTCATAAACAGAGATACCTCACCTGCCTTTTACTGAGGCCTCTCCTCCCCAGCTTTTCCCCCTTTCTTTTACAAGTGGCTTGGGGTCTGACTCAAAGGAGTGATCATAAAGAGAATGATTACTTTTACACTGGCTGCAATAGGAGAGTTCTCTAGGAGGAGGGATTTATACATGGAAATCAATACCAGCATTGGAAAGCATTCCCTTTTGCCTGTATAAGTGCTGCCCACAGGGTCAATAGCTGGAATTAACCTGGATCCTTTTTTTTATTATTATTCTTTTTAATAAAGCCGCTTTATGATAGACTCTGAAGTGAGCTCCCAATCTGAAATGACACTAGTGTGAAGGGAAAGAACCAATAGTTTCTTCTAAGAATCATCTATTGTCCCAATGGGGACCTCTCCCCACTCCCACCACCCTCACTCTCCAATTCTCCAGAGAGTCAGAAAGGGGAGAGAGAAATTAAGCCTTTTATGAGCAGAAAATGGCACTGACGTAAAAGAGAATGAGCTCATTGCCCTGGTGTTAGATGCAGCTGTGCCGAATGCTTACTGTATGCACTCAGTATGACTGTGTGAGTCCATGCTTGGGGCTTTATTTACCTTATTTGACTCTTTCAAAAATCCTATAAAAGAAAGCAATGGGGACTCCTAATGGGTAAAGGTTTCAAGGAAGAAATAAGTGGTTGACAGGCTCCTCCCATTGAAGTCTTTTGGATTCCCCAGACTGTGCTGTCTGTTGGATCCCAAAGATTGAACTGATGGGTGTTCCTTACTTGCTGGTGTATGTGTTGAAAGCCTTATGCATTTTATTCCAGCCAACTTCTGTCATTCCTCCTCTTACAATGTACAAAACTGATCAGTAAGGAACTGCTTTTGTGATAACCTTAGAATCGGTCCTCGAATGCCGTGTCTTTCTTACTTGTATTAACCTCACAGTAAATCTTGTTAGTTCTACATTTAAAATATACCAGACTCTGAGAATGCTGTGTCACTTCCACTAATTTTCCACTTCACTCTCATCCTCAGGCAGACTCTGCTTCACAGAGTAGCCAGAGTGAAACTTAAGTAAGTCAGATTGTGATAGGTCCATGCTTAAGATCTTTCCGTGCTTCCCATCTCATTCAGGGTAAAAGACAAATTTCTTGCAATGGCTATAAGACTCTACACATCCCCCGCCCCCCACACATGCATGCAATCCTCTGATTTCATCCTTTTCCACTTTCCTCCTTGCTCACACCTCTCCAGCTACATTGTCTCATCTCAGTTCTTCAAGATCAACAAGCACCCTCCTGCCTCGGGGATTTTGCACTGACCATTTCCTCCACCAAGAATACTTTTCCCTCAGTTAATAAAATGGCTCACTCCATCACTTCTATCTGGCGTCTACCCAAAGTTTTATCAAAGAGAATCCTGCCATGACTAACTTAAACCTCTCATTCTTTTTCAGCCTCTCTGAGCTGCATTTCTCTCCAGAGCTTTCTACTGACCAACATATTAAATATTTACCTGTTTCCTGTCTTTGTCTTCTGATGCCCTACTTTCTTCATCAAAAAATTAACTCCATGGGGGCTTAATTCACTACCAAAATAGTTTCTGGAGTATTTTCTGATAGGCAGAAGGGGTTCTGTAAATATTTGCTGAATGAATGGATGATAACCGATTGACTGCCATCAGATATGGGAAAAGGGGCATAAAATGATTTTTAGGGAAACAATTGGGTGATCAGATATTAAGATCCTCCTCACCGGGAGCCAGCTCTGATAGAATCCCTTTAATGTAACCTCGGGAAAAGTTTCAGCACCACTTCTAAACTGGAGGTCAATACTTACTCTGTCTGATACCACTTGGTAAGTCTGTGCCCCTAGTATTTACGGTATTTGAATTAAACAAGAGCACTGCAGTTAACAATGCAAGCTTTTCCTATGATCCTTTGCAATGCTCATACCTCAAAGGACAAGTTGCCATCAGTGTGGGACTTTGGGCATGAGTGTCATTCAGCACTGTGATTCTGAAGACTTCTGTCTTTCCCTTGGCTATGCTACCTCATCTGTCTGAGTCTTTGTGAGCAAGGATAGAAAGAAGAACAACAGGCAACTTGCAGACTTAACCAAGTCTTTGTGACAGATGGTTCCTTTAAGGACTTTTTGTACCTTGAGCTGGGTGGGCTCCTTGGTTGGACACTGAGGCATACAGCGGAGTTGGAGAAGGCTGGATAATGAACAGTGTTCAACATATAATTCAGCTCCTTCTGCTCTGCTACTTGATGTGAACCCACCAGGTCAAAGCACGACAATATTGGGGAAAGCCTCTGCCCTTCAAAACAGAGCACTGCCAATTCAAACTGAACCAAAGTAAGTACTTACCTGCCCAGACTCAATGTCAGACAATGTGGTAATTCCATCTCTCTCTTTAACCTTGTTTGGCTTTAGGGATCTTGCCATACACGGCTGGCCTATCACTGTTGTTTCAGTTAACCAGTAATTTCTAAATTTGCATGTCATCTTATTTGATGGGGGCACGGTCTTATTGCAGGTATGTGCAGCTCACAAGCCTGAAACAACAGCCTGTATCAGAAAAGATTTGGAGGGAAGCTCTGACTGCCCAGCAATATTTTAGTGTGCCTTTGCCTGCCATAGCAGGAGAATAGTTCACAAGGGTAATGTATTCTGGTCGTCTGCTGGAACGCTCAACTGACAAGAGCCCTATTGAGAAGATGTCCGTTCCCCCGGGAGCTTTTCTGTTTACATGTGCCTGTACTCATCTTTCAGCTGAATCAGAAAGCTGAATAGAAACTTCAGTGTTTGAGAACACAAAATGGATCTGGATGCTTAAAAGGACTTTTATACTGAGAAACCCAGAGTTAACAATCTTCACATGTGGGCTAGTTCTAAAACCCTAGAATTTGGGAGTTCTCTGGGACTGCAGAGATTCCTTCTTTTGCAATCCATTGTGGCTGTTTCCATTAAAATTTAAAATAATTTAAATCAAGTAAATTAAAAATTCAAAGGAAAAGTTTTTCAGTCACTCTAGCTAGTCATAAGCCACCTGTTGGGCAGCACAATCATAGGATACTTCCATCATCGCAGAAAGTTCTATTGGACAGCACTGGCTAGAATTCTCTTCTCACTTTATAGAAAAGAAAACAAAGGCTTATAGAGTCAAGGTCAAGGGCCTTTCCCTCTTGTCTTACAGAGAGTAGCTTGCTTATAATTAGAAAAGATCCAGTTTGTCTTACTGTGTCCATTCATACTACCAGGTCATCTCCCCCTCTGGTGATAGTATCAAATATTATTCTAATAACATCTAGCACAAATACAAATGAAGAAAAGCAAGCCGATGACACAATTAGCCACTAAATATCCCAGTATGAGTAATTAAATAAAATTAAAATAGAGTCAGGAATTCACATCTCCTTCATGAGAACTCTGTAAGACTAACACAAAGAGAAGAGACAGTTTTCCCTCACAGCGCTGTGCTTATGCCTGCAGCTCACAGGTCTGCCTCAGCTACTATGGGACTGCATTGCGTATATACCTAATGAATGCTTTTTATCATGTTTCTTTGGTTTTGCATAATGAATGTCATGGGGCATTTTGATTACCTAAGTAACTCCAGGAAAGCTTCCCTTGTACTGTTTATACAGGGTACATTTAGGAACATTTTGTCCATAGCAACCAATTAGCAATAATGGCTATTATTAGCTTGTATATGGAAGAAACTATTTTCAGTTACCCTGTGATTCAAAACTTGCACTAGAGCCTAAGGTGTTAGGGTTGAGCAAGCTATGGTTTTGTAGCTAATGATTCTCCACACAAAGAAAGCTGAAAAATTCCTATGAAGCCTGAAGCCTACAACGTACATACAAGAATCTCTTTCCAGTCATTTGACCTCATTTCCCTAAGCACTATCAAAATCTCCTACTTAAGCCAAAGAATGTCAAGCTAACACTACCTCTTTCAGAGTTGATGCATACTTGAGGAAAATTTTCAAGCTCCTAAGGGTCAGGAACTATATCTTTATTTTACTGTGCCCCCATCACTCAACATTGTGCCTGGAACACAGTACATGTTGTTATTGTCTGTGGAAAGAAGGAAGGAAGGAAGGAAGGAGGGAAGGAAGGAAGGAAGGAAGGAAGGAAGGAAGGAAGGAAGGAAGGAAGGAAGGAAGGAAGGAAGGAAGGAAAGAAGGAAGAAGGGGAGAGGAAAGGGAGATAAGGAAGAAGGAAAAGAGTGATATCTTAAAATTTTCATCTAGGCTTTCAAATAGAAAACAAACATATATCACAGAGAATTTTAATTGTCCCAGTTTGCTTCCCTTTAGTCATATGGCTAAAGGTAAATAATACCTCTGAGGTGAACAATTCTTGTTTTTGCCTGCTCAGCACCCCCCATATTAAGAGAATGTCTCTCTTCCTTCAGCCACTACTTCCCTTCATGCCGTGTGCTTCAGCTGGAGTTGAGCCCACTCTTGGCTCCAGGGATGGGCATTAGACCTGGGTCTGGACAAAGAGATTAGTTGAAATGCGAGAAAACTAATTGAAATAATCTCCAGAGAGATCAGGAAGAAGTAAGTCTCTGCTGGTATGTCTAAATTGCAGGAAAATAATCCTGGAATTATTACTAGTCACCTTAGGGTACCTCATTGACCAACACAAGGAAAAAGAAGAAGCAAAAAAATGGAGGAAAACAGATGCTTGACATCATAGTTTGGACATCTAGATTCTGTCTTGAACTTTTTAGTTACATGAACCATAAATTGTCCCACCCCACATATGAGCTTGTTTTAACTTGGTTTTGGTTACTTGAAACAGAAAGAGGATGATTGATGTGAACACCAATCCCCCAAAATCATTCTTAAAACACCACTACATGAACTTTGCAGCTGGTAACTGAGAGTGGTAACTTCTCCAGACTTGAAAATACTCTGAACCCACAGGAGGAAAACATGCTGGCACTTCCCAATGAATCACATGGTGCCCTGTGTCTTAAGCATACATTCATTCCAACAACTTTAAGTGCCTACCATCGGCCAGGCACAGTGTACTAGCTAGGCCCTGGGACTCCGTGCCGAAGAAGACCTTCGCATCTTTCCTCAGATTTCTAGGCACCTGTGGTCTTCCTGACAGGGATCCATTCATTTCCAGATAGGTGTCCTTGTATTGCCACACTGATTCCTCTGCTTTATCCTACTCTTCACCTCACAATTCACCCATTGGCTTTTGTTCTGCACTATCCAGACTTTGATTTTCCTAACCCATTTCATGGGCCAGCTCAGCCCAGGCATGGGCAACGGGAAACAAAGATTTATATGCCGTAGTATATTTTGTATTTAATAACTGATCTGTCAAGACATTTGTCTGCATAAAAAGTTGGGTAACTCATGAGTGGATTGGCAATCGTGGCCTCCAGTAAGTTATGTTTCCTGCTCTATTTCATGGCAATAGACAGCTTGGCAGATACCAGTTCTCATGTGCTCAGAAGTCTTCAAATACGCTTATACTCGTTATTTTTTCTGTGGAGAAATGAAAAATAGCCTTACTGTAAAGTGGTACCTTACAAGAATACACTCTATGATGATCTGGTAGCAAGGAATAGGCACTGCTAGTTAGCAGGCTGCTGGTACAGCTCCAATAGTTTCTTTTCATTCCCATTGCAAAGGCTCAAAAATACACAGAGACACAAAAACACTAAACAGTAAAGATAGAATTTTCCAAACTCCAAACACCAGTTCTTTCTATTATACTTTTTTATCTTCAGATATTTTATTACCATGGACTTTGGAGGACAAAGCATGGAGAACTGACATTTCAGTTAAAAAGATATTGTATAGTTTATATACAGATTCAATTTTGGAAAAAAAATGTGGAGTATAGAGATAATAACAAAACTGGCCTCACATTCATGTCTTCATACTGTTCTTTTATTATTAATCTATAAAAGCATCACATATTATCTATCTGGTACTGTCATGTCACTCTGTGTTTTGCCTTTTTATGTTTTCATTCACAAATCTAATTTGCATGTGGACTAGTTTGAGAAAGTTCAGAAACCCAGCTCAGTTCTAGGCTTAAAGACTATGATGGACACACCTACCATCTGTCATTAAATAGCACAACTATATATCCTGGAATCATTTTCATATCTTCCTTAGGCATATGGGAGAAGTACTGGTATGGATTGAAGAAGTTTTAGGGCCGGAATTTTTACTCTTAGGGAGTTAAAGATCTTAAAGAACTAGGGTATGGTTATATGCCTAACACCCTGCCTCTCTTACTTTGCAACACCAAGTGCATTTGATTTTTTTGTTGTTGTTGTTGACTTTTATCACACATCCTTACAGACTGTAAGTCTGTTGAGGACAGGACCTGTGAAGATCTTCTTCAGCATGGAGTCCCCGGGCCCAGCTAGTACACTGTGTCTGGCTGATGGTAGGTGCTTAAAGTAGTTGGAATGAATGTATGCTTAAGACATAGGGCACCATGTGTTTCATTAGGAAATGCCAGCATGTTCTCCTCCCATTGGTTCGAGGTTAGAAAACTAAATTGAGAAAAGATGACGCATAACTCTGAGCTAGGTCTCACTTTGAAGACAGTGCTCCTAGCACAGTGAGTACAAATCACCTCAATCTTGAAGAGAAGGAAATAGGAAGGAAGTAGTTTGCCCTCACGGTTTCTCTGGCAGGGCCAGTTCCCTAGACATGTATGTCAAGTGAGGAAGAGGAAGGCCTTGGAGACCCTGGTAGTTACTTCTACTCCTGGGTCACTTCGACCTCTAGGGCAATGCAGGCATAACAAAATAGATGAGGAGCCCTAGTCCAAGGAATAGTAACTTTGCAGTAGTAGCGCCAGAGGAGAGAACATCCCTGGAGGCTCCTAGACAAAAGTCCAGCATCTTTACTTGGACCTCTTTCCAGGTGTGACCATGTCTAGAAGTAGCTTCAGCTCAAGAACTTCAGCAGTTTCTGGAAGAAAGATATACCTGGGGAAAGAAAGGTAGCTGTTATGGAAATAACTGGGTCCTGCATTTACCATATTCTAAGTAGTTCAGGACAGGTTGGCTTAAAGGTCCATACAAACACCTGTTCCCTTTCATGAATGAAGAACAGGAAGCTGCAAACAGTAGCTTCACTCCTTGGAGGCAGGTCCATGCTCTGAAACTGCTACAGTCTTGTGTACCCCCACACACGTATGAGGATTCTGTTCCTTGATCCAACTAGGTTACTTATCCTGCTGTCAGAATATTTACTACACTTGACTTGGGAGTACATTGTACAAGCAGGCTGTTTGTCAGAATATCGAACAGGATAAGGTGTGGGGATTACAAAAAGCTTCCAAGAAATGGTTGTATGGCTTCTCTTGTACCTACTTGCTAAGAACTGTGGAAGTATGGCAGAATTCCATCTTCATCAATAAATACAGTCTGTGAGATTAGTCCTACCTATTTATAATGGTTGGAAGCCACTGACATATACCGAAATAATTTAAAAATTTTAAATGGGAAAACGGGAAAATCAAGTCTGCAATACTCCCACCCCTATGTACCAGCTCTTTCACTTACGAGTCCTGTGATTATGATCAAGTCACTTAACGCCAGCTAAGCCTGTTGGTAATCTCACTCATTACAGTATGTCCATTGAGATTTTCTTTTTACCAACTACTTATTGAGAACGTATTATGTGCCAGTAACTGCATTAGGTGCTATAAAAAGGCTGGTAATAGCCAGTTCACAAAGTAATTGCCTATATTAACTGAGATAATTTAGAAAATCTCCTAGCACAGAGGGATAGTTAATAAATTTCTACTCTATGTGAATTTGGGAAAAAAAAAACAAAATAGATGGTTAGGGAGAGAAAAGCTTATTTCAAAGTTTGGTCCATCTAGGTGCTAAACCTTGCATATTATTGCTAAAAGTTTTAGAGGTATATATTTTTTCTCAGCAATAGAAAGGAGGTATTACACTGAGTAATTGCTCAAAGGTCAGGTAAAATGAAATTTAGGATCAGCATCTACACATGCACGCATATTTCCCTATGTTTGCTTTGGAAGCCAGTGCATGATATGAACCATATTCAAATAAAGCTTTCTTAATAAGGAAAGCCACCTTTCAGGGAGCATGCCGAGAGGTGTTGTAGCCTGAGGATCACAGGAGTGCTTCCTTGGCATCCTCTCTGGAACAGCCTTGAGTGATGTGCACACACAACCCTCTGTGATCACTCTGCTCCACAGCGCACCCCTTTTCTCTAGTTCTCCCCAGTCTCTCCAATAGGCGGCTACTCCATTTCACCACATAGATAGTCAACCAGTGCTGCTGGGTGACCTGAAGAAATTTAATTCTATAATCTCTCTACTCCAATAATTTGGAGTGAATGAAACTGGGATAAAATTTTTCAGCATACCAAGAAATGGATATCCTGGGTGGATATCCTAGGGCCACAGTGAAAAGACAAAATATTCCTGTTGGCTGCTTTGCTTGGCGAATCAGTGGGGGTTAATTAAATGTCCTACCGAGAATGAGGAATCTGGTGTGTTTTATAAAGCTGAAATATCCTTCAGTGAGGCAAAGTGAAGGTTTTCCTCAGAGGAACCTGCTGACTAACATGAGGTGGGTGAACCTCTTGGAGGAGCCCTGAGCAAATGCAGCTGGTATGCAAGTGAGGAGCTGTTTATTGCCCAGCACCCTGGGGGCCCGGCTGAGGGCAGACACATTTGGGGCAACTATGCATTTTTCTTACTCATATCCTCCCAAAAGTCAGACCTCACAGCATTGTTAAAAATAGAGAAAAGTATTAGAGAATTCTATATTGTAATCAGTTTCCAGACAATCCTACACCATGTAAAAGAGACTGTGCTCTTTAACCAAAAGCTTCGTATTCTTTTTTTTTTTTTTGACCTCATATCAAATCTTTAGAAATGTATTCCTCACCTTGCTCTTTGTGTCACCCAGCCTGGTTTGGTGCTCCCGTGAATGCAGGTAGCTTTAGATCTTTGTCTTCTCTTCAGTGGAACACGGCCCCCTAAGAAGTTAAGAGGGGTGCTTCCAGGATGCGTGACTTCTCTTATCATTTCTTTTTGTCTTTGAACAACAGCTTGAAAGATACCTTATTAAATGCAAAGTGAAGAAAAATTTCTTGATCAAATTCCCTAGGTTTCTTTCTTTCTTTCTTTCTTTCTTTCTTTCTTTCTTTCTTTCTTTCTTTCTTTCTTTCTTTCTTTTTTTTTTTTGGAAGTCTACACTTATAAAATTCTGCTAAAGATCTTTGGAAGACATTTTCAAGGGGAGTGAATTATGGAAATGTCTGACTTCATAATTCATTTTAGAAAGGTTAAGAATAATTTGGCTCCATCCAGAGAGAGTTTGGCAGGGATGGAATAAAGTCATCTTCACTCATTTACAGAAATATAATAAAAGAGAATTGAACAATAATGGAATGAAAAGTTAAAATTGACCAATTTTAAAAGTCAATAGTATGTTTAAAGGCAGTCTTCAGGTTTACTATGAATGGGGTGAAGGGCTACACTTACGAAGTAATTAACATCAAGTTAAATACAATGAATGCTGGTAAGAATGTAATGTCACCCAGTTACAGTCGCTCATGTTTGCTTTTTCAAAAAAGGTATTAATGAACTCAAACAAAAAGTGTCATTTGAATACATTGATTTTTTTAATTGTGAAAGCCATTTTTGAGCCAATTTCAAAAGTCTAAAAATTTTGAGTTTACCTTTGAAAGTAAGGCATTTCACCTGGTCAAGATGCCATGGGCAAGATCAGCTCCATAACCTCTTCAAATAGAGCTTCAAACTTTTCTAATGATAAGGGATATCAGAATAGATAAAGAATTATAAAAACAAACAACCCAATTCAAAAATGTGCAGAGGACTTGAAGAAACATTTCTCCACAGAAGACACATAAATGGCCAATAAACACATGATAGCACATTCAAGAGCATGGGCCACTGGGGACTTGCAAACCAAAAGTTCAATGAAATAACACTTCACATCCTTTAGCACGGCAGTTATGAAAAAAAATGAAATGAACAAGAGTTGGCCAGGATGAGAAAAGTTGTAACCCTTGTGCATGGCTTATGGGGATGCAAAATGATACTGTCATTGTGGAAAACAGTATGGCAAGTCCTTCAAGAGCTCTATCCAACAATTCCATTGCTAGCTATAAACTCAAAGGAACTGTAAGCAAGGACTCAAATAGACAGCCACACCTCTGCTCATAACAGTATTATTCACAATAGCCAAAATGTGGAAACAACCTAAATGTTCATATCTATTAACAGATGAATGGATAAATGGATAAACAAAATATGATACATGCACAGAGGAATATTATTCAGTCATAAAAAGAAAGGAAATTCTGATGCATGCTACACATATTCTGCTAAGTGAAATAAGACTGACATAAAGGGCAAATGTTGTATGATCCTGTTTATATGAGGTACCTAGAATGGGAAATTCATGGAGACAGGAGGTAGAATGGAAATGACCAGGAACTGGGAGGAGGGAGGAATGGGGAGTTATTATTCAATGAACACGAAGTTTCTGTTTGGGACAATGAAAAAGTTCTGGAAATGTAGAGTGGTGAAGTTGCACAACATTGTGAGTATACTTAATGCCACTTAATTAGATACTTAAAAATTGCTTAAAATGCTATGTTTTATGTCATGTATATATACCATAATTTTTAAAGTAAGGACTAAAAAAATGATTCTCTCTTTGATGTGCATTTTATATATATATGTGTATTATATATTATATATTTTTATTATAATTTAGATAATATATAAATTATATATATATATATATATAATCCTAACACCAACTGAGCCTAGGCTACAGGTCTCTTCTTTGTATTCTGACATATCCCTGTATGTGTCCAGTTATAAAATATGTGATTCGATATTTTAACCTCTTATTTCATTCTCTTCACTAGTTATAAGCTCTATGAGGGCAGAGACCATGTCTGGCTTGCTTTCTGATGTATCTGATACCTGGTACTGTAACATCAACTAGCTGCTCAATAAATACTGGTTGTAGCAAAATGAAAATTATTTCTACTAGGATTCCAATGACCTCTTCAAAGCTTATTTGAATTTGAAAAATAATGGACTGTACTAGATACCATAATATGCTATAAAATGTCAAACACAAGCTTTGAAGGAAAGAAACTCAAATTATTTATTTTTACTGTGTTGCTTTCATAATTTAATATAGAGATAATTTATTTTTAAAAGAAAGAGAAGTTAGCCACTTGGAAGGAAGCCCGTACTGCCTTTTGCTACATGACTCAGTCTCTTCTGCAATTTCTATGGTCTTCAGGATCAATTTCAACACGGGGTTTTGGTTTTTTTTTGCCTTATTTGTTCAAGCCTACCGCCTATTGATGAAAAGGGGCAATTGCAGGTCTAAACAACAGACTTTCTGACTTAAACACTTCCCTAAAAGGTCTGTTTTTTGGCATGCTTCATTTTTTCCTGGAAAGATTTTGAGCAAAGACACAAGGACTGCCTAGATGTATATGGTTTGCAATACAATTTCAATTAAAATCAATGTTTAGCTAATTTTCAAAAATCTCCTCGATAAACCATATCACCCAGACTCACACCTTTGGCCAGTCAACGTCCACATCTGCTCGTCTGGCCATGTGTAACCAATGGAATGTGACAGAATTGACTCTATGACTTCTGAGTCTAGGACATGACATGTCATACAGTTGCCTATGGGTGGCTTAGACCCCCGGCTGCAGGGAAGGCAGACGCCATGTAAGAAATTTGACTACCCCCAAAACTCCATACTCTGACAAAGCCTTGCATGGACAGACCACACAGGGAGGGAGGGAGAAAGACCACTGGCAGCTGTGCTAGCCATCCTCGCCCGGCTGCCAGACACATGCTAATGAAAGAGTCGCCTCAGACCCCCCAGTCCCAGGACATGCCACGTGGAAAAGGCCCAAGACATATGGCCTCAGGCATGGAGTCCACCCAGGGGAGGTTCAGGCATCATGGCTCCGACGAGCCATTTCTGCTGTGCTCTGTCAAATTCCTGACTGATAGATTTGGGAACATCATAAAATGGGTGTGCATTGTGCCATCGAAATTTGGAGAGGTTTATTATATAATGAGAACAGAACTTTTAAGTGTTTGTTTGAAAATACTCCTATTGCGTCATGCTCACAGACCCATGGAGACATGTATTTCTGAAGCACCCAAAAAGAGTTTGACCTGAAGCTCTGCCAGTGGGAAGGTCACTTGATCCTTTTAATCCTCCATTTTATCATCTATGAAAAGGGATAACAAATATCTACTTTATAGGTGATTGTAAAAATAAAATAAAATATTGCATGGGAAAACACTTAGTAAGCTCTGAACTGCTGTACAAGATTTCTAGCTGCAGTGGTAATTCAGCGTGGCAACAGTAGGTTTGTGGACAGGGATGATGGCAGTGGCTGGCGTTGAAGATGAACCAGGGGACAGTCACTGCTCCCTGTCACCAAGGGAGCGAACCCTGCAACTGCAAGGACAGTTTTGAATCTTGGCATTGAAAAGTGCTCTGTGAGGCACAGAAGCATGAGAAAGTTCCTATCCTTAAAAAAACTTGACAATATCATTTGAAAAATAACATTTAGTTACATGAAATGTTAATACATGTTCATAGAAGAATAAAATAAATTAGACCCTAGAGTGTAGACTCCAGCTTCCTGTGGGAGTTTAGAGCTGAGAAAAATCCCTGTGGATCTCTAGAAAGGGCAGGTCTTTCCCGGAAACAGAGGATGGATATTCCCACTGTTTCTCTGGGTTCAGGGAAGAGAGGGGCTTTCAGAACAAATGGGTGGGGACATGAATAAAGGATACACAGGGGTGAGACAAAGGAGCAGATATGCTTCACAGTTTGTCCAACTGAAAACCCTGGGAGTATTCCCAGGGACGCTGTGTGTTCCAGGTCAACTATGTCCCTGCACAGCGTTCACGTGCAGCCCTCTTTGCTCTGGTTCCAAGGACTCGATTGGTTTTGTGCCTGAAAGAAGCCAGCAGACACCAGTCATCTTTTCCTACTTAGGTGGGCAGCATTGTCCCTCACCTTTCTGGGTAAGGTGTGCATTCCACAAATTCATTTCTTTTATTTTTATCTAATATTATATTAGTTTCAGGTGCACAACCAGTGTTTAGACACTCGTATAACCCACTAGGTTATCATCCCGATAAATCTTGTATCCATCTGACACCATGCATAGTTATTAGAATGTTTTCCCTATGCTGTACTTTACATCCTGGTAACTATTCTGCTACTACCAAGTCAGAAACTCATTTCTTGATCAGTGGAGAAGTGAGAAATTGGAGGAGTCAAAAAATGTTTCTCCCCCAGAAATAGTATTACAAATAGTGGTCAAATTCCCAGGGTTCCCTCATGGGAAGTGCTTAGAATCCAGCCAGTATGGCTTGTCACTGGTGGTCAGGGAGAAATAATTCACAGATTCTATTGGGGATGTTTGGGTCATTGCTCTTCCCAGGGCAGGAGGAATGTTGATGACAGCAAGACTCTCCAGATTCCCCCTGCTCATCCTGTTCTCTCCATCACTTTTGCTCTGATTTTTTGGTTTAGTGACTCTTGAGAATTCTAGGAGCCTCTAGTCCAAGTCCATCTCACAAGACCTTCCTCAGGCAAGAGCAGCTTCTAGGACATTCCTGTCCTTTTTACTGGCTTCCAGCGAGTTGTCCTGCCAGCCTCTCCTTTGTCCCCACTCTTTATGATTTCACATCATAACCTCCCCTCTCAGACCACAGGCAGGGCCTGCTTCTCTCTCCCCTCACTCTCTGAGTCACCTTCCCTGGCTTTGTGAGAGCTCCTATCCCTACCACAAGGGAAAACAGGAGACACGACAGTCTCAACAAGTCACTTATCAGCACCATCTTTTCTAATCATGGGTTTATAAATGGATCTGGCTTTGCACATTGCCTAGGTTTCAACTCTACCTGTTCCAGGCACAGCCAGAAATGTCTGCCACTTCACCTCTTTTCCCTAGAAAGAAGCTTGGCTCCGTTTATGCTGAAATGCTCTGTCTCTGCACTGCATCTGCCTCACTCCCCTTTGCATTTTCTGTTCTCTGAGTGGCACTGAGAAGGATCTGCCTTAGAGCTGCCTTCGAGGAAGAGTCAGCAATAATCATAATTAGAGTTGCTATTGTCTTTTTTTTAAAAGATTTTATTTATTTATTTTAGAGAGGGAAGTGAGGGAGAAAGAGAGAGAGGGAGAGTCATCAATGTGCAGTTGCTGGGGGCCGTGGTCTGCAACCCAAGCATGTGCCCTGACTGGGAATCGAACCTGCAATGCTTTGGTTTGCAGCCTGCACTCAATCCACTGAGCTACGCCAGCCAGGGCGCTATTGTCTTATTGATTGTCTAGTATGCTAGGAACCATGCAAGGCTCAAATTTATTATAACAGGTAAAAGTAACAAGTTCGTCTGTCACAGTGGGCAAAGCATTGTCTCATTTAATAGTGTAGCCACACCACAATGTAGGAATCCTTAGTTCTGCCCCACAGATGAGGCAACTGCTGAGAGTCAGAGAGTAAAGTGGCTTGTCCAGAGCCGCATGACACCCATTCTTTCCCAGGCCAAGGCCTGTCCTTTTCTTTCCAGCATGGCGGAGACTCTTGGCCCTTCCTTTGCAGCTTGCTGATTTTCACTCAGGAAGTCATTTAGAAGAAGGCATGGGATCATATCCTTGTCTCTGTGGTAACAGTGAGTTCTTCTTTCCTTTCTCCTGGCCCCAGATCCAACCCATCCCAATCACTTGGTAGACCTCACCAATGTCACCCTCCCTGACAAACACAGAAACAAAGATGGGAAGAAGTGCAGGTCCAGACAATGTGGGTGGTGGGATTTCTCAGGCCACAGATGAGTCTTAGTAACTGCATGAAGGGGAGAGAAAAAGAGAGGGACTCCTGGTGCCAACATGTTAAGATGGGCATGTCATGAAGTTCTTGCCACCATTGCAAGAATCATCATGAGGATCAAATGAGATAAAAGGTACAGAAAGCTTCTGAAACTAAAGGGGCATGGAGGTATGATAATAGTATGTATGCCATATTTCCTCAACTTTAAATTGCTTTTGTTGTTTTTCTTTTTGAGATTTTATTTATTTATTGTAAGAGATGGGAAGGGAGGGAGAGAGATGTTGATTCAGGAGAGATACATTGATTGGTTGCCTCTCCCACACCCCCAGCTGAAGACCTGGCTTGCAACCCTGGCATGTGCCCTGGCCAGGAATTGAACCATTGACATTTTGGTTCACAGGCCAGTACACAATCCACTGAGCCACACCAGCCAGGTAAATTGTTTTTATTTTTTCTTTAATATTTTAAGTGTTCTAAAAATAAAATGAAGCTTATAATTAATAAGTGCATTAACTTTGGCAAGATATATTTTCCCTGCCACCAAAAGATGTTATTAATTCAGAGGTAGATTTCATGATGGACAGTTCTTGAATCCAGGACATTCCATGTGGATTAATTTGATATCCCCAAGTCAGGGGCTAGGGATAATATTGAAGTTATTATTTGCTCAAGAAAGAGCATATTCTAAGATTCATGGCCCTGCCTGAACCATGCAGTATGGGAAAGTCTCTAGCTATTGTGATGCCAACTTGGAAAAAAGAAGCTGAAGGTGGAAACAAGCTTTAAACTGCATGATAGAGCAAGGTGGGACAGAAAGAAGCCCATCTCAGCCCCTAAAACTTACTAGGCCAAAGGTGAAAGTACAAAATGGAAGCCCCTCGGGTCCTCCCTTATCTCTTCTCAGTTCAGCTCACTGCTTTAAAGAAATAATCTTCACATATATGTGTCTGGGCACGTAGAACTGCACATACAACTATCTCCATTTGACCCTGATAGTCATCATTCAGCCACCCGCTAGATTAAGTGTGCTGCATCAGTGCCATGGTCTGCCTTTGACTAGACCTAGGAAAGAGGCTCACACAGGCTCTGGAAGCATGCTCAGGGCCCTTTATGCAGGAAATTCCAGAATCCCAGTACTTGGAGCATAGATTAGGCTCTAGACTCTAGAAGAGGAGTTAGGTAGACACACCTCCTTGACCCTGAGAATTTAGAGAGAGAACAGCCCAGAAGACTAACTTTATTTCTAACATCAACTGTAATCTTGAAAATTTAGAAGGACCTCACAGAAATCGCTAAAAGCTATTGTACTCATGGCTTTGGTTTCTTACAGGGAAAGGATACATATTAAAATCAGCCAAGGGGAAAGAGGTGTGGGGCACAGTCCAGGAGGGTTCCAAATGAAAAATTGCCCTCTCCCAGGGGAGTCATGGACAGTATTCACTCCTTTCACTACCAACATGTGATAATGTGCAGAGTATTAACAACCAGGGAAGCTCCTCCAAGTGCTGGTATGCAGCGCTTGTACTGGGTTCAGTCACAATGAAGGCTGACTTCCTACATGCCTGAGTTCACCCTCAAGTTCATACAGAGACTGAGCTGTTATCTTTAGTCTCCATCCTATTTAGAGGTAGAACATATGAAAATATGGCCCAAATTCCTCTTTATAAATCACATTGTTAGACTGTCCAATGTGGTCCAATAAACAACCACACCCTTCCTAGAGATCACCTCCCAGGACATCAAGCCAAAGGCCCAAGATTTCTTTGCATAAGTTTAATTCCTTATTACCTAACCTCACACGTCAAGTTCATGGGGAATAGGGTTTCCAGAAAAGATATAAGACACCCAGATAAATTAGAATTTTAAAAAATAATTTAATAAATTTAAATATTGTTTAATGAACAATATTTTGGTATAATTATATCATATATAGTTACACTAAAAGATTACTCATTGTTTATTTGAAATTAAAACTTAACTGGGTATTTTATATTTTTAGTGGCTAAATCTAAGAATTCCAGGATTTAGGGAAAAGACTGAAGGAGGGCCAAAATAGTGCCTTCTAAGGCATGAGCCAACAAATCAGGGTCCACTTGTCTGGGCCTAAGGGTGAGACTGGGCAGCATATTCGTATCTTTTCTGCAAACCTAAAGCAGATTTGAGAGTAGACAGAGATCAACCCAAAGATCTCTAGCCAGAAATGACAAGACTGAACAGGAAGAATTAAAAACACAGCTATGGCTAAAACTAGCACCTTGACAAGGAGAAAGGACCAGAGGAGGAGAGACAGGTTGACCACTCCAGACACAGCAGACGGCCAGAAGCCTGTTACCATGACTCAGTTTTGGATATCTCAGGCTCATGCCTGCCAACAAACCTCTGCCTGAGCCTGATTCAATGGACTGAAGTTTGCCTGGTTTCCATTCCAGTTTTACTACTGATTAGCTGCTGTCCTTGGGGAAGTTACTTTATTCCTTTGAAACTGTGGTTTCCTCTTCTATAAATTGAGAATACATGTTTCACAGATTTGTTAGAGAGAAACTGAGCTAATTTATATAAATTACCTTGTATGTGATAGTTGCTTAAGAAAATTTACTTCCTTTCCTTCCTTTTTGTTTTTGAAAGAACAACTTATATTTTAGTATGAAGGTATCTAAGCTAGGGTTCGGGGGAGTGGCGGGAAGATAATGGAGACAACTGTATTTGAACAACAATAAAAAAAATGTGAGGAAAAAAAAAGACACCAGCCAGAGAAACTAACTGATAAAGTGGGCTGATTTTTTTCATTTTTTTACTAAGCAGGTCAAATCCTATTTGGTTCTATTCCCCATCCCTGCTCTAAGTCCACTAAGTAAACCATATTTATATGAAAAAAAGTTACAAATATCCCACATATAACTATGTTTCTTAGAAACCACTCCCCCAAAACACCAACCATTTAATATTGTTCGTGTTGTGGCCTTTGTTCCCAAACAAGAGAGGAATTCTAAAAGTTCACATGTTCTTCATCAAGAGTAATCTTCATCCCCCAAAGGAAAGATCTCCAAAGTGTTTGAGTTAATACATTCCTCTTGCTAATGTAACCAAAATATTCCAATGTTTTCCCTTAATACTCTCAATTTACAACTAGCAGACAGATGCTTCTTCTCAAAGGCCTTCATAAATCTTCTTATATGAGATGAAAATGAAGGATTTATTCTTGCCCATCTTTTAATTTTACTCAACATTCAATGAGTTATTCTTACAGCTGGCATTTCAAATGTATTAGTAGAATTTATCACTCAAAGGCTTATGCAAGGACTAAATTACACTAATGAATTGACTATGCATTTGAAGCCTAACATGAGGCTAAATATTTTCTGGCTTCATTTCTGTATCTCAGCAAACGGCTTAATTTGCTCCCTACTTATCCATTACCACTAAATTGTCTTGCTATTATTGTAGTAAATGGCTGCAAACCCTGGCTTGCCCTGAGGCTCAGGCTGAACACAGTGGAATGAGGACATTTACTGCTTTCCACTCATTTGTGCTGAGCTGGAGGAGATGGCAGGGGATGGTAATCTAACCCACCTTTTTTAGTACCTCTCACAGTCACAGACTATTCTTAATAGCTGACATTTCCAATGCATTAATGAAATTTATCATTGAAAGGCTTATGAAAAGGTTAAATTACACTAATGAAATGACTTTGCATTTGAAGTTGAACATGAGGCTAAATATGTCTTTCCTTTGGACATATGGGATAGACCTTTCTGTCTTCTTTCTCTGCAAAGCAAGCTCAGCCCAAAATCTCCCAGATACGGTCTAAAACTCAAGTTCTCATTGGCTCCCTCAGAAACACTGGCCCCAGGCAAAAGGCTGAGAGGTGAAGGTTGTATTAACCAGGTTTTCTGCAATGGAAGTCCAAAGCATGGATCCAACTTCTCACCCTATGATTCAACTCACGCAGAAGTAGTATTTTAATTGGGTGTTTTGAAAGTAGTCCCTAACCCTTTCCAGTCAAACTCACATTCTTGAACTTTTTACCACATGCAATAGAACTCAATCAGATTCATCTGTCCCCAACTAATCGGCCCTAATTCAACCATCTGGCTATTCACCTCCTCATAAAAACCTCAAGTAGACACTATCTTGCTCTCTTGTAATTCATCTTCTGTTTTAAAAAATGGTTGTGGGGGAATGAGAAAACCAATTTTTGGTTTCTGCAAGCCTCTGTGGCATGCAGAGGCTCTCTTCACATAATGCCAAGGGTGAACTTGTGCTGGATGGGGAGCAAGGTATCCTCTGTGTTGTCTGGACCATTCTTTAATGGATGCTCTCAGCTTCCATTGATTTTTCTGTGAACATGCCCAATGCCTCTCTACATACCAAAAATTATTCTATTTAGGATTCACCAGAAAGAAGACACCTATGAGTCCACCTAACCAATTGGTTTTCCTTTTGATTGCCTTGACTCTCAGAATAACCTCGCAAATTCTATTGCTTCAGCATCACAACACAGGGCATGTTGTATCATTCACACACCCAGATATCAGGTGCTGCTTTAGCTTCACCTTTAGCTGAGAGATCTTTCCAGCATCCATAGCAGCTTCATCTTGTATGACAGGACACCAGGAGACCCTACCATGCTCTCTGTGTTACATTCACATCTTTTGTTTGGCATTTTTTCACACAAAAGGGAAAATAACTTTTTTTCTATTGGGTTACATTACAGATGGCATAGAGTGCTAACCTCAGGGACAAAATGATTTCACATTTACATGTACCAGAGCAAAAAGCAGAATGCAACCATGTTTGTGGAGTCCTCCAGCACAGGGAGAGAGCTCCCAAACTCATGATTTCTCAGAGATGCTGGCTGAGTAGAGGCATTTGTAGTAAAACTAGGCAAAGGAAGCCCCAGTCACCCACTTAAAAAAATCCTAAGTACATTTAAAAATTGTAATTCCTTGCAAAAGTCCATCTATGCCCTGTGATATTTCCAGAGTAGAATATCAACTGTTTTCTTTGGACCTGTTTAATTCTCATAATTTGGCTCCTTACCTTTATGGGAAACAGAATCATACCATCTCTGATTCAGACCTGTATGACAATACAGTTTTCCTGGGGAAAACTCTGAAGGTACATGAAGAAAGAAAAGCCAGAGAGTCAGAGCTGGAAAATCTTTAATCGGAGAACTCTGTTTTAAAGTCCAATTTGATTTTTTCAAAGCAAGTTCACTCTGCATTTTGAAGATGTATTGGATGAAAAAGCTGCCAATTGTCCATTCTTTTAGCCACTTCTACATTTGAAAATAATATTTTACATTGACAACAAGGTATAAAATAACATACCCTAATTATAGTGGCAAGCTATGCCAAGAAAAATAAAATGCTAAGTCACATGCACAAACGCAAAACTTTATGCCACAGCAGACTAATGTAAAACGTACATTTGATGTGCTGATGAGTCCAAAGAGAGGCTAATGTTTAAACTTTAGTGCTTCTTTCTTTAGTGGGCTTTACTTAACTTCATTCCTTGGGCAATTATAACTACCTTGCATATGCATTGATGGTGGAGTATTCTGGACCACATGCCAATGAAGTGGACTCTCCTATTTCAGTTCTTCACCATGCAAATGCATTAACCATCCAGAGTACACACACACACACTGAGCAACTGAGAGGTTTTGTATGATGGATGATTGCCTAATAGTTTAGGATGCTGCATTCTGATGAATTAGGCATTCCTTCAAAGATACCCTTATCCTGATTTCCCGTACAAGGCCATAAAAATTCCTGACTCCATGTGTTTGCATTCACTCTAGATTTCCCTTCCCTTCTACCCCCAGTGCCAATATTGCAGAACCCAGACCAAATGCTCCTTTTTAATCTCCCATCTCCTCTCAAGTCTGAAGTATTTGCTGCCTCCACAATATTGGTAGCAGGTACACCTATAAAGAGACATTGGAAAAACGCATGGTGATTATGAGCAGAGGCTTCTAAGACATATAGATCTGGACTTAAGTTTTAGTTTTACCTCTGACTACTTCAGCTGTGTGACACCTGGAAAATTCCTGATCTCTCTAAGTCTTGGTTTCTTCCTCTGTAAAACAAGGAAAATAATATTGATTTCATAATGTTGTTGAACTGATCAGATCAGATAATACATTTAAAGTATACAGTGAAGTGAATGGTCTATACAGAATTGTAATAAATGCTAGATATTGCTATTATATCAAAGCACCTACCACTTTCTTCCTAAATTCTATGTGTAGCTCTATATCCACGTAAGGCACCCCCACTCAACTCTTAATTCATCTAGACTGGGAATCACGTGTTCTGCACCTTTGTCTTTCCCAGAGGTTCTGGGTCAGTGCTTTGCACCAGTCACATGTTGTTAAATAGATGCATCTTGGAGCTTTTGAGCTGGCAGTTTACGTTTGGCCCTTGAAAGCCAGGATCGCCTCAGATTATCCCTGTGAAGCAGATGGAAAAGAGGCACCATGTTTCAAAAAGTCAGTGAGGGACCAAACAACCCCAGTGACCAAGTGACAGGACTGAATACCTTCCAGAGGACAATGACATATATTTCTCTGTTGAACTGTGAGCTCTCAAAAAATAAAAATAAAAGCAAGACAGAATCTTAATAGGAAAGGCCACACTGAGTCTGTGAAAGGCAAACTGCCAATTAATCGGGTTGACTCAGTGGAACTATTTTTTAAAATGTAACACTCTGTATGAAACAACCAGTGGTTGACAGAGTTAGCCATTATAAGAATTAGTTGTCAGTCAGCTCTTGGGTTCTCAACATACTAGGTTCTATTTTGAGCCTTTGCCCTAATTGTTAAAGCTACTAACTTACCAGATCTCCAGGCCTCATAGAATTCTCACGTCAGTGCTATGTGAAAACTAAAATTAATTTTCCTTAGTATTTAACATTCATAGGACTTCTAAGAGGCACACCATTGTACCATGACTTTTAATTTCCTCACAGCTTATGTAAATAGGAGGCCGTCTACAGCTGAGTATGTGTGAGTTTTTGCTTCTCTCTCTCTCTCTGAGAATTGTTTTTGAAAAATCATCTTTAATTTAGAGAAGCATTGTATATAAAAGAAGTGTATACATTGCCATCTGCTAAAAAGTGTCAGAAGACTCCCTGTGGCGAAACTTGCAGCATCCTGTAGTTTTCAACTCATTGCTTGAGGGATTCAGCGAGGTTTCTCCTAAACACTGTCAAGGCTTTGCCGAACATTTGGCAGCATCGAGATTACTTTAAGCAGCTCATTTTGCTGATAGCCTGAAAAGATTTCCTGTTTTTATGAGGTAGCTCTCTTTCTAAAGAGTGGAGTTGGGGGATTGGGGGGGGTACCACTCCAGCAGAGAGAATGAGCGCTTGTCTCAGGCACAGCTGAGCTCTGGAATGTGAGAGATCCTGTTCTAAAGGACATTACCCAAGAACCAGGCAGCTTTGGGGATTCACCTTGGCAAGGACTATACTCAAGAGAAAGGTGAACTACCAATGTCATTTCCTGATTTTTACCATCAACATCTGCGTGAATGGGGAGATTATAGATTAAGTTACCACCTGGACCTGTGTGTGCACACATACAGACACACAAAAATGTTGTGCACAGCTAGAGTAATCTTCCTTAAACACTAATTTTGACATCTTTTCATCAAAACCCTTTAGTGGCATAAGTTTTCAAATCAAGTTCTTTAAGTCATTCATTCAACCTTTTCTCAGTTGATTTTCACCCCCTCCACATACACACCCATTTATCCCCCCAACACACACACCCACTTCAGCTCATCCCATCATCTCATTATTCCCAAACATGGCAGTTCTGCTCAACTATCCAACTAACCCATCTGCACATATGGCCTTGGCCGTGCATCTCATGCCTATCTATTTCATAACCCAGTCATTTTCACATTTAAAAGAAATCTTTTCAGAAAATGGAAATTGATTATGTAAAACTGGTAGAAACAGAGCTGTTCTGTTTAAACAAGAAAAGAGGGGCCTCTTCTTTGCCTTCTGAGGTCCCCCTTGCCCTCCTTGCCATTTTGAAGTGATACCTGAGTCACTTCTGTAAAGGAGTATGTTCTAACAAACAAAAAAACACACTCACTCCCCATGTTAAAGTATTCCTCATCCACACCATGGATTCAGGTTGCCCCTGGACTCTGCATTCCCTGAGCATTTATTGCTTTGTTTTGCCGAGCAGCACACTTTGTGGAGAATGGGTGGCCCAAGAACAGTATGACTTCATTTTATCCCTCCCCGCCCATCTCTAACTCCTGCAACATGGCCAGTGGCTGGCATAAAAGTAGTGCTCTATTGAATAAGCAGGTGTAGAAGTTTCTCTTTCTATGAAGTTTCAATCTACAAATTTTCATGAATGTGAACAATTCTATACACCAAAGTCATAACTCTCTTTAACACCATGAGATGGAAGTGCCAGTTGAGTTTGAACATTTAAATCATGACCACTGTTGTGATCCTGAAGAAGTGTCTTATAAATGAATGTAAAACATGTTGAATGGCACTTTTCAGTTACCTTGGAGTTGACATTTGGAGTCCAAGCTGAAGACAAAGAATCCCACAAATGTGGCCCCTCACCTGCAGGGCTTACTTAGAGTCAGCTTAAAAATACAGCATGCTACAGCCCCATCCTTCACCTCAGGTCCTCTACACACATATAAGCAAGAGGCTGAGGGAAGGGACGTTGAGAGAAAGTTCTGAGAATCGGAGCGGTGGCAACCGCCTTGTGCCATATGATAAGATTGTGTTAAGATGTTTTTTGTACTCCTTAAAGCCAAATGAGGGGCCCTCCAAGATAGATGCTTGTAAAAAAAAATGAAGGTGTCTGTAAGAATGAGACCCCACACACCATTTTCCTTTTGGACATGGAGGCTTCAGGTTGAACTTGCTGCTTTGCCTTTTCTTTTCCTAAGAACTAAAGAAAAGTGAATTGAGGGGTGGCAGGATGAAGAAAAGAGGACATAGGGGAGCAGCCTGCTTTCTCTCCATCGGGCACTGAGTAAGGTATCTGGACTGGGGCCAAGAAGTCCTCCAGCCAGGCAATGGAATACCAGAAGCAAACAGTTGTAGGGTGGAGCATCACCAATGGGAGCATGATGGTGGTGAAAGGTGTAGCAAGGCATGAAGATGGAGGTGGAGCTAGATCCCAACTCCAACAGGAAACTGAATGGGGAGCCCCAGAGGTCCCTGCAGAAACTCACACCTGTACCCAGTGTATTTGAGTGACTGCACACTGAGGCCTTCCATAGCCAGCCAAGATTTGGCCAGAAAATCAACAACAACCCACAGAGAAAGGATCACAGCCATAGATAGTTATGTCAAAAGAGAGTTACTACTCTTTGTCTCCTCATGTCCTTCCTCTACTTCATCACCATAGGAATCAGGGTTTAGATAGTAGAAGAGCAAGTTAGGATTCAAATTAGAGTATGTTTAGTGCTAGAGGTGGCACTAAGGTTAGGGAAGGAAATAACACAAAAGTGAAATATATGAAGAGAATTGTAAACTGGATTTCGGTGGAAGGACCTGAAAAGTCACCAATATTCCCAAACTGTCATTAAAGGATATTCAGAGGCATTTGAACTGAATGTGGTTAGGCAATGGTTGGAAATATAAAATATTTCAAGTTATCTCCACTGAGTCAAAACTACTTGATAAAAAGCTACTTATATTTATTTATAGTTAGAAGAAGGAAAGCAAACTGTAAATATCTTAGTATAAAATTTTTAAGAAAACTCCAAAGAAACAAAAACCTATATTTAGATATTCTACAGACTGTCTGCCTTAACAATTTATGTCTACATATTAGTCATATGTATAATGTCACTTGGGATTCACATGCAAAAGACCTTAAAACTTAATTTGTCTTGAAAGAGAAGTGGTTACTTCAGCATGTGAAGTAAGTTCTTACTGATTAACATTATTTTTGAACTATTTTTTAAGGTAAAAAGTTAAAGTCCCATCCTGCCCCATGTTCACTCTCTACATCTAACCCATGTTAACAGTTTCTTGTTCAGCTTTCCAAAAATTCCCCAGGCCTCTATGCACATGGAAGAATATGGGTCTGTGCCCTCTTTTCAGCAAAAGGGGCCTTTACCAGACACAGTCTTTTGTGACTTCCTTTTTTTCATTAAAAATGTGTCGTAGACATGCCTTTACATTGTACACACTGGCCCACCTTATTCCTTTTAAATACTACATAGTATTTCACTTTATTTTTTACCTCATTTTGCCATTTCTTCATGCATAGGCTTTTAGGTCATACTTTTTTTATGTGCTACCACATAATAAATCAGTGGTTATCCTGATACACATTTGTCTGCTTCTAAAAGGAGAGTCTCATTTAATTGTAAACTCACAAACCTATGTTACAGTAATATTGCTCAGAATGCAGAATCTGAAATGTTACATGATATTGAAATACCAATGAATAACCAAAGAAGATTAAATTTTGCTCAGTATAGTTGATAATGTTATTATTTTATTTTCTATCTTTTCAGTGATGAAATTTTATTTTGTTTTTTATTGAATTTATTGGGGTGACACTAATAAAATTATATAGGTTTCAGGTGTACAGTTCTATAATACATCATCTTTATATTTTATTGTGTGTTCCCCACCACCGGTCATGGGGATAGAAGGAGTTCTATCCCCATTTATGCCTCTTTTCCCCCTGGTACCTACCTCTACCCTCTTTTCCCTCTGGTAATCACCACACTGTTGTCTGTGTCTATGAGTTTTTGTTTTAATCCCTTTACCCTTTTTACCCAGCCCCCAAATACTTCCCCCTCTGACAGCTATCAGATAAGTAATTTTAAAACCTTACATGGTAACCCTCAAAGTTGTCAGTTTACATATGATAAAAACAGCTATCTCTCATTTAATCAGCACACTGCATTGCACCATGTTCCATAACAGAATGTACTGAATGTATACACATATCTTCCGAACCAGAGATACGTGGAGAATTCATAGGGTAATATATACAGTCTCCTTGTGACTGGTGATTGCGGAAGCTAACATAAACAGTGTGACTATTTCCTTTCTGGGTCACTCAGGCTCCACAGATGACAAAGCAAAGGCACTGCTTCAAGGTTTATCTTCCATCTGTTTGTCATTCTTCCAAGTAATCTCAACCTTTCCCCATTTGTCTGAGTCCAAAACATCTTCTGTTTTAACAAACCACAGTAAAGGGCAGAAAATACTACTACTGAAGGTATGTCTGAGCTGTCTTGAATATGGGAGACTGTGTTTTTCTCCCCCTAAGATACATGTTTGTGTCAGCATGAAGCTCTTCTGGTATTAAGCCTCGTGACTGCTACCCCTGAATGCTCAGTATGGCTGCCCACCCTGGCGGACCAGTCTCGAACAGAAGCCCAAGCCTCCCTGGAAGGCAACTCTGTCTGACCATGGGGTTTATCCCAGGGCTGCTTATACTCAGCGGTACAAGCTGAGAAACCTCATCACAGAAGCCCCTCTTCTGAAAGGTGTGTCTGTGTGAGCATACGTGTATGTGTAAAAAGACATTTCAGTTTTCAATAAACTGTTTACTGTTCAAACATTAAATAAATGTAGAACTGTTTTAATCAGCTGAACAAATATTTAATGTACACTCCAGCATAAGAGCTATGTTTAAAAATATCCTCTATACTGTTAAGACACAGGGAATTTATGGAAACTAGTGACCTGAAAGGTAAAACAAACATTCAGGGGGAAAAATGAAGTATATGATTTTAAATTTAAACTTCTCTTTCCCCTGTTTTGTTAGCATCCAAGAGCAGTGTGTGTGTGTGTGTGTGTGTGTGTGTGTGTGTGTGTGTGTGTTAAGTCCTGGAAAGTACTGGTTAAATATATTTTCTAAAGAAGGTAGTGGTTGGGTGACTACCACATTAATTTTCAGTAAATTGTTATGAGAAGATGAAACATAGCAAAGTTCATGTTCTGTCCAGGACTGTGTTCCTTTAGAGGAGTCAATGTTTGTTTGCTCTTGAGGTTCCAAACACGGGAGGTCATTCATGACAGCAGTGGCTGGGCTTCTGTCTGCAGCTGTCAGAAGGGATTGTCTAAAACTCTGACAGGAAATGCTAAGTTCTTGGAAAACATTTAATCCTCAGTAGATTCTGTGTAAATATCATAGAAAGTTGGCGGAAGGTGTGTATTTTTAGAAAAAAAACCTCTTACAAAGATACATGAGAAACATCTTTAATAAAATGGATGCCATCAACTTTACACTACTGCATTTTTAGTTGTGTTTGCAAAGATAAAAACTAAGGGTCTTAAAGTGGTCGTGCTTTTGAATTCTTACCTTTTTGCTAACGGATGGCATCTTCTCTGCCTGAACTGATGATTCAAAACAAAGAATTGTAAGGGCACAAGCAGTACTTGGTTGTTCGTGGCCTTTATTTCTCTCAGCATCTGGTGATAGCATCACACGAAGGCTGTGTTATTTCATGACCACACTCCTCTGCCATTTTGATCAAATAGTCCACCCACCCTACACTATCAGAAGAGCCTTTAATAACAGTTTTCTGTCCAGTTTGTCAAATTATCGATGGAGTCAATTTGGTTCAGCCAATTCGATTCAACATTAAGAAGTTTAAAATGCCAGATTTATTGGCTTTCCAAAGCATCCCTTTCTTAATGCAATTACAGTTTTTAGTTTCTTTCTGGTTTACAATAGGCATTTGTTACATGAAAAACTTGAAGTTTTCAAGTAATTTTGTTTTCACCACTTCTTTTGGGACATGGTACTATCCACACATTGAGTAAGAAAGTTTTCTGCCACTGGTTTAAAAAAAATGCTTCAATTTTAGTTGGAATCCCAGTAATTTCTGACTGCCTCTCATTCAGTGACAATTAATCCTTCTGTCCATAATCACTGATAAAGTCGCCGTGTTTCTGAGAAGGCTGGAAAAATAGCACTTCAGAGTCTAAGTTCAGGTGTTCATAACATAATGAAGAGGAACTGGAAGTTGAGAATTACAAAGAGAAGAAAGAAAAGGAAGCTACTTAGCAATCAGATGAAACACAGTGTTTATGAGATCACTAGAAACCCATTTGAAGCACTTTTTCCTAACTAGCTTTAGCAAAAAGGAAGTTGTCAACTTAAGTCAATGAATATAACTCTATATCCACAAGGCTATGAAGCAATTAATGCACCTTAATGCCATAATGAAATGGTTGGAAATTATAAAAGGCTTCTTCCAGATTTGGGGCTGCTTTTCCAGGAGGGGGCTTTGATGTCTGCTTTGCCAGGCAAAGCTGGCTCTTATATCAACAGCAAGATGGTGTGTTTGGCAATGGATCCACAAGCATAACGCAAACATGCCTGCCCTCCTTTGCAGTGCCCTCGGAAGTAACTACTGTACTGGAGCTGAAAAAAAAAAAAAGGAAATTATGATGTTTGTTTATTTAGCTTTGGGTAGAGCTCTGGCTGTAGCAATCTCTGAAGCACCATGAAAAATGGATGGTATTTCCCACAGCATTTTTAGACATAAGTACAGAGAGAGCAATGAAAGGGTCTCCATACTGATGTGGCTTAATTCAGGCTTATTTTCTTTCTGCACCCCAGCTTTCTACACCTAGAGTGTGGGTATGATATTAACATGCCATCTGCTTAACAAGGGCTTGCCCCAACAGAATAAGAAATTTATAGGTAGACCGCCATGTGCTTTTCAGACCTTGGACTTTTACATACAAGCCTAGAGAATGGAATTAGATTCTATGCAATATTTACATTAGCAATTTCCTTGTTCTAAAAGTCACTGTGAAACAAGAGCTTCTTTAGGTTTTCTCTCTGCCCTGCTGTTTTATTTAGTGTTATCATTTCCCTTCCTCTCCATACAACAGGCCATAGGTGTGAGACTGTCTATTCATATATTAACAGCTATTATCCCTATCAATGTTATTTCCCTCAGTTTCTTTTTTTTTTCTTTTTTCTTTTTTAATGAGGTTTAAACTTAAAGTGATCCGGAGCACAAAGGATTAGGAGATATAAACGGGAGGTGCTGTGCCTTAGGCATACCACAACACCTAGCTGATGGTTTTTTCTTGCAGGCAGGTAGATAAGCTTATCCTGGAAGACAGTGACTCATCTGAGTCTCCCAGAAGATCAAGGCCACTGTGCTCAGTACTGGGAATCTTAACCTTGCTTACTCACAAGGCTAAGTGATTGCTCTGGAGTGGAGACTGGGAGAGAACAGGCTTAGCTGCCATAACCACTTCTGACTTTATAATCCAATGTTACAGTAAAGATACTCCTCCGGCATTCCAGGCATTCCCACAACAAGCCTGGGAAGCTGTGGAAATAACTGCACTTTCCCAGGACTGTGCCCAGAAGGCCTGCCAATTCAGAAGGCCTCTCTAGGTGTCCCTTCCCAAGTCCTGGAGCTTTGGACTCACACACTCCAATGCCCGGGGTCAAGTTTACTCAGTAGAAGCTCTACTGTTCAAACAGAGTGGGTTTATGGTCAGGAACAAGCATCACCACACACTGGTAAACACAAACAAGTCACCCCACAGAGCCCCTTTCTTTTGAAGGGCGGTGCAAATCCAAGGGTCAGCGGTCAGGAGGAATATCACCAAACAAACGGAAGCTGTGTTGCTCCACCATGAAACATGAGCAACACATGTCTCCAGGAGGATTTACTGTAGCATGTCCAAAATAAACGGACATGGGTGAGTGGGTGGGGGTGGGGTGCTCTTCCTACTTCAAAGTCCTGTCCCAGCTGCTCGTGGAGAAAGAGGCTCCTTCAGGATTTCTCCCACAAGAAAGCACTTAGGAACCTGCCATTTCTGGATTAACTGTCTTTATCTTTTTGAAACTGGAAGAGACGACAGCACTTCTGTGTGTTTTCTGTTGATGTTAAACAGATGCACTGGTTTGTTCCAGCCACGTGGGTCTAGTTCAAGAGGAGGCAGTGAAAGGAATGTAGTCGCTGTTGGGCCAACGTGAACAGCATGGCTTTGCTCATTATTCTGCATATGTGTTTAATATTTTCATTTGATCTAATGCCTCAGTCCCCCTAACAGGTCAAACTCTACCTACCTACCCTTGGCTCTTTCCAGAAGCCAACAAGTCTCCTGGACAGATAAGGACACAGCCTCCAGAAATTCACCATCATTTCAAGATCAGCTGCTGTTTCTTCAGTAGATAAGATTGTGTCTGCAAGTATTTATTTTCCCAAAGCATGATTTGGCTGTGAAAGATGGTGAAAGAAAAGAGAGCTAGGGGAAGGGAAGGATGGAAAAAAGTAAATGTTGGGTTGATCTTTAATTATATATTTATTCTTAAAGTTCAAACTGCATTTGAAGCAGTTTGGGTTCTTTGGGGGCTCTCCAGGGCCAAGCAAATGTCAGAAAATCCTCACATTAGAAAATGTTTTCTAATATGTTTCATAGCTCTGCTTCCAGAATACAATGCAGTGAAAACTGAATTGAAGGTATTTTAGTTTATAGAACTTTTACATTTTTCCCCTTTTTCCAAATCAGACTCTTGCAAGCATTAGAGGGCCAAGAGTTTTGGGAAGTGAAGAGGATATAAAATATAAACAGGTTAAATTAATGATATAGTAAAAACCTTGACTTGAAAGACTCTGTGAAGTTTTCTCAGATCACATTATTTCAGGATCCTTTCCCTCGGAGAACGACAACTCCCAGCAAACTATCGCAGACATTTTCCATCAGGTGGAGGGTAACTGGCGCCTGGCATATCAGTCAGTACCCACATGGAAAGTCACTTTGACAGATCCAGACTTGAATCTGCCTGAAGGTTCCAGGAACAGACGTCAAAACAGGGCAGGCTTCTGGAGACGAGGAGGCTCAGTCTGGCCCAGTGTTCGGAGCCCTTTAAACCACTGACCTCCTACTGCACTGAGTAAGATTGTCTATCTTAAAAGCATCAAGGGTTATCATTTTCTACAAGTTATTTCCCTGAACTCTGCTTCATGCCAGATGATATTTTCATCCACATGGAGACTACATTGTCTGATGACCAGATTCCCTGGTTTTATTAAAGGGATCTGTTTACAGTTTGGGAACCATATTCGGTGAAAGCTGTACGTGTCCCAAATGGCAAAGGCAGCTTCTTATAGAACAAAAAAAAATTTCTTAATGGTTCTAAAAATTTTCACTTAAGAGAACATCATGCATCTAGGTTCGTTTGCTTATTTGCTTGGTACATTTCCCAAGACCTCTGATTTCAATCACCTAGCTTTTTGCCACTAATAAATATTGTAATGATGGAAACATAATGGCAACCAATCATTTTACAAAATGAAATGTGCTAAGTGGAACACACACATACAGTTAACTTGACTAATTCACAAAAGCCTATGGTTTAGAAAGACATTCAGGTTTACAGTCTCTCCTCTGCACACACCTGATATATTGTATTTGATTCTGGGTACCCAATTCTCATAGGAACATGAATAAACACAAGTCTATACAGAGGATAATAACACAACCATGGAACTTCCAGCTTTGCACATACATGTCAGTTGAAAGAAAGGAAAATAACAGGAAAAACATTTATCTTAAAATAACAGGAAAAACATTTAGCTGCTTCTTATGGCTTAAAATATATCATATAGAAGACGAATATGACTTACCTTGAATGTTTGCAAGTGTTACACCCAAGACTAGGTAATATAACTTGCAAAGTGATTAAATTTCTTATTTTAGGGAAAAAAATTTTGACACTGATGTAGAAGAAAGCATCTTTCTTTTTCTCTTTTTCTTTCTTTTTTATTGTTGTTGAGTAGAGTTGTCTTGATTTCCCCCCCATGGACAAAGGTAAGAATTTTTTAATGTTCAAATAGTTCCCATCAGGCTCGGGGCAAACACAATCTGACTGGGACTTGGTGAGTGATATTCAAACATCACATAATTGTTTGAAAGATCCATAAAAAGTCTGTTGCAATGTTCAGATTCTGTGATCCTATAACATGCAGCATAACCGAAATTTTGCACTTCAAATCATAAATGTAATACCTCATCATGCAGGTACAAATAGAAACACGTTGATAACTTGACTAATCACTTCTTAATGTTTGTACTGTAAATAAAGGCAAGGGAAAAAACCTCTGCTATTAATTGACAGCCTTTGCAAATACCCCATAGGTTTGGATTAGAAGCTGGGCCCTTGCAAAGATCAGAAGGCAATGTCCTACAGTGAGAAAATTGATACCATGAAATCACAATTCTCTTTGAAGCTCAGAGTCGAGGTTCAGTGAGGAAAGTCAAACACGCAAAAGTCAAAATTTGCCAACTATGGGGAAAAAAGTCAGCGTCTGAAGCCATTTCAAGCAAAAGTGTCATTTCTAGCAGTGGTAAATTGTCAAGAATAGGTTTAGGAAAACTAATGAAACCATGCTTTCCTCCCCATATCTTTTGTCTTAAACACCTCTAAAAGCAACTGGTTAGTAGGCCAGAGGGCATTTGCCTAAGCATCTGTGGAATTCAGCAAATGCATCATCCTTGGAACCTAAACAATGACATGGACAGGATTTGCTGGACTAGTTTCATGGAGATAGTCAAATACTTACAGCAACTGAAAGTAAACTTTACAAATGTTCTTTGGTAAAGGAGCTTATTAGTAAGCATCTGAGATTTCATTCACAAAATCATCTGGCCAAACATGCCTGGCACAACCCCCTGCCCCATTCCCATCGCCAACACCAAAGTCTTTTTGATTTGCTTATTCACATAACATCAAATTAATCATTTTACAGTGAAAAATTCAAAATCATTTAATACACTGACACATTAAGCAAGCACGATCCTTATTTAGCTCCCAAACATTTTCATCACCCTAAAAGGAAACCCCACACCGTAGAGCAGTCACTCCCCTCTCTCTCCCAGGACCCTTGGCAACCAACAATCTGCTTTCTGTCTCCATCCATTTACCTATTCTGGGTATTTCACATAAAAGAAATAATACCATGGGTGGCCTTTTGTGTCTGGCCTCTTTCGTTTGCCAAGTTTTACAAAGGCAAAATATAGTTTATATTTTGTACCATGCTTTACTTTGTGGTTCAAAGTACCTTCTTTTGGATATCAAAAGGAATAATTATACTCTCTATATAATAGCTCTCTACAAAGTGGATTTATTCCCCTTGTATCTCATATGATTAGACCCTCACAACAATATTATGAAGTAGGCAGGAATGCCATTATTAGTACTATTTTACAGGTGAAAATACTGAGGCAAGGAAAGCTGGTCCAGAATCCCACAGTAAACTTAGTTGCAGCATTTGTTTTCTTATTCCACTGCCTTTTCCAAGGCACTGTATGGGCTGCTGTCAGAACTCCTAGAAACACTGAATACGTACAAGTATCTATATTTTTAAAATTTCAAAAGCATATTTTAAATGACTAGATAAACAAAAATAGCTTTGAATACATTAGTACTATTTCAACTCAATAGAGAGCTGTTTTGACACATAACAGTTATATATGACTGAAAGTACACCGTGCATACAAGACCACATATGGTCCCAAGTCCAAAGCTCCACTTGGAGTATCTTGAAAGCCAACTCAGCCACCAAATATTTGGGCCTTGAGAGTTCTCTAGGCCTTGGCTCTGTTGTCTGTACAGTAAGAAAGTTGAGCATAAATGACCCATAGGGTCTCTTCCAGATCAAAATTTTGTAACACTCAGCTAAGTTCTAGCTTAAATTCAAATTGAACTTATCACCTGCATCTATACAAGGTCAGCACAACTGGTTGAAATGAGAATCAGTCACGATGAGTTTTAAGTTTTACTCACGACTAATGTCAACAGCCATTCTCCCTTGCCACAGTTTTTTGAGAAACCGAGAATGTTCTTTATCAGACTAAATATCCCACCTAGATTTTATTGACTAAATGATTTTGGTATAAACAGGTAATTTGTAGAGAGGTCTTAGTAATTTGGTGATGGCCAGGTTCTTGTCTTTTTCATGTATGACACTATTCCAGACATTTCTCTGTAATTAAGCTGCTCATTTCGTGGTAAAAACTGCCCACATTTATCACTTGTGAATTTTGCACAGTCAAATTAGGACTGCAGACAGCATTTTAAAGCATGTTCGTAGACACATGGGTTTTTTTTTCCAACCTGATGCTCAAACCCAACTATTTATTTTCCACCAACCAAAAATTAATATCTGAATCTTGTTATGCCCTCTCCATAGATTTTCTTTGGTTAAATTTTGTGTTAAACTGTGGCTTCAGCAGTTCACCCAAGACTGAGGAGTCATCAAATTTAACAGAGCTAGACTGCCATCTAGAGACCAGAATTTGAGTTCCAACATCCTGGTCCTCAGTGAGCTTGCCCTTTAACAGAAAAGAGCAATCTGCCAACTAAAGAAGCCCCTGCTCAATTTTGCAAGGTGGGAGGCACCCATGCAATCTAGAGAGGAGAGAGTCCAGAGCAAAGAGCTGGAGGTGGACTGCTTCTGAAAGTCCTCCAGGTAGGTGACTACAGGAGGCATTAATGGCCATGAGTAGACAGAATCCTGTCCCTGGCACAAGTTAGAGTCTCCTCTAACTTGCCATTGTAAACAGACTCCCATTTGCTGGAAGTGGAAAATGCATTGCTGGCCAGTTCAGATTTTCCAAACTGCACCATCAGCCAGAAAGGAAAGAGTCCTTCTATAGGGCAGTGAGAGCTGCAGAACTCTTTCATTTTATGTGAGAATCCAATCTCCATAGTTCTCATAAAACTCAAACCTGGCTTCTAATTTTCTGCGTGAGCATCACTTAGTTTCTGTATCTTGCGTACATTTGATAGTATCTTTTGTGTGTATGATACCTGCCACTTAGAAGGACCAGTAGTCCCTAAGTTTATGGAATTTAGGTCGGAAGATAGTACTGTTTTTAGTGTCTCCAGGGAAAGTGCATAGCTCGGAAATCGCTCCTCCCTTCGTTTCCCCAAAGCTGTCCTTCAGGACTGCATGGTAAGGCCATCTGTTCCATCAGACAGTCTTTTGATGGATGTGAAGAGGCTGACTGGAGGGGTAGAGCTGAGACTGAAGTGGCTGAGAATTAATTAACTGCATATCCATTTGGTAACTGTGCCCAGAAGTTAAGCTACGGGAATGTCTTATAAATCACAAATAACAACTATTATAGTTAACCTTAAAATCGTAGGCCACAAGACTTCCTACTTTGCTGATGCTAATTAAATGATCAAGCCTGTCCAACAGAACGCCAGGAGTCTTTCAGTTCATGATGGGAGTGGCCAAAAGATGTGAACTATCTTGAAATGTTTTTATAATACAGAATGAAGTGCACCATATGCATCCCAAGTTCCAGTGATGTCATTTTTTGGCTAGACCTCACATGTTTTAGGAACTTTTAAAACCCCAAATTTCTTTTGTTGCAAGCATTAAACAGGGTCTGGAAAGCAGACACTTCGGTGTGGGATTGTAAGAAGAGCTTGAGTTTCAGAGTCTAAGCAACTGAGCTTTGGACCTCTGCTCTCACTCATCAGACACCGTGGGAAACATCTAGAACAACTGGGAAAAAAATGACAGGAAGAGTTAGTATGAGGATTAAACAGAAAAACATATCTGAAAGTGGTTTGTGTATAGTAGATGCTTAACAAATACTCCTATCTTTCCTTTAAAGTCTTACATCTGTTTCCCTTACCTTAGTGGTGCTCCACAGCTAGAAACAGGATGTTAATAATATCACTGGGTCTAATAATTTTGTTTTATCCCTAGAATGCTAAATCTTCCCAACCAATACTTATTAAGCTTAAATATTCATATGAATCACGTGGAGATCTTGTTAAAATGCAGATTCTGGTTCAGTAGGTCCAGAGTGAGACCTGAGATTCTGCATTTCTAACAAGCTCTCGGAGACCCCTGCTGGTCTGGGGCCACATGTTGGGTAGCCAGGCCCTAAACCAAGGAATGGCACACTATGTACTTACTGCCCATTGGTGAACGTCTTGTGTTTGTAAACAAAATTTCATTGGAACGCAACCTCACCCATGGATTTGTACACAGGTGGGCAAAATAGATTTATAGCTGTAACACAAATAAATAATATAATAATTAATAAATAGTATAATACAAGAATAAACTCTGCTTCATGTACTCAAAACTGTAAATCTACTTTTGCCCACCCCTGCATAACATCTAAGGATGCTGTTTCAGCTATGATGGCAGAATTTACTATTTGGCACCACAGTTTACTGACCCCTGCTTAAACCACTCTCTTACTTGTTCCAGATGTGCAAACTAAGTTAATCATTGGCAGAAGCATATGGAGGGCTAGCAGAAGCGTATGGAGGGCTGGCAGAATAAGAGGGAGAGGGAGCTATCTGTATTAGTTTCCTAGCACTGTTGTTACAAATCACCATAATACTAGTGGCTTAAAACAACACATATTCATTGTCTTACAGGTCTGTGGGTTAGACCTCAGACAAGGGGCTTCACTGGGCTAAAATCAAGACATGGACAGGGCTGCATTCCTTTTCAGAAATGCTAGGCGAGAATTCATTTCCTTGCCTTTTCCAGCTTCTGGAGTCTACCTGCATTCCTTGGCCCCAGGCCTTTTCCTTCATCTTCAAAGCCAGTAATAGTGTCTCTTTGACTCTTCCTCCAGCATAACATCTCTCTCTGATCATAGCCCTGAGGAATTCTCTGCTTTTAAGGGTCCGTGTGATTAAATCAGGCCCATCCAGAACCAGATAACCCAGCTAAATCTCCCCATCTCAAGGCTCTTAATCACATTTTCCAGGTGAGGTAATATATTCAGGGGTTCCCAGGATTAGGGCGTGGAGTAAAATCTCCTTGGAGATTCTGACTACCACACTACCTCCAAGCACATTTTTCAAAAAGACACTCTTCTAATCATTTCTCTACTATAATATGTTATGGTAGTTTTCACATTATGATGAAAAGATGTTAGATGAAGCAGAAAGACCATGAAACATGTAGAGAAAGTAGCCAGAGGGTCTACCTTTTAAGTGCTTTTTTTCCCAGCAAGTAAGAGTGCAAGCTCACTACCCAAAGATATCTTGTACCTCTGAAAAGGTGGCACACTGCACAATTCCAGGGGAAGCCCTTAAGGAGCTCAGTGTACAAAAGTTAGCTGAAGATTGAAACCTGAGATCAGAATTTTTCTATTCCTCCAGCTATGGATCATGAGTAAATTGAATTCTTTGGAAATATTTCATTTAGCTCACACCACACATAAAACATTTGCCCACACTAATGTCTTATGATAAAATTAATTACTGATGCATTAAAATCAACCTGCAGAAAAAGATTGTAGAAAAACATACCTTAATAGCTATGGAGTAAGACCATTTGAATAGCAAGAACCGTAAAAATAAAGTCCAGTCACTCAAACTTGTACCCATACACAGTGTCATTTCCACAATAAGATCAAGCAACCCAGAACCCAAGACTACAAGAGGGAGGAGAAGTGTTGACCTGTGGCATTGGGGCAAGAAAGCCAGGAAAGAAATAAAGAACAGGGAAAGGAGTTCTCCCAGGAATACTATTCAGTTACATCTAAAGCCCAAGGAGGGAGGTTTTAAATATAAATCACTGACAACTGCCTGCTAGGCTTAATCCTTCATATTTTGAGTATGTCATGGAACTCCATAAAAAAGCTTTATTGCAAAAGCCTTTCTCACTCTCCTAAGCTCATTCTCTCCAACAATGGCAGAAATAAAATAACAGGTAAGTGACCAAGAAAATATACGTGGCTCAACCATTGTATAAGATTTTATTTTGCTAAAGGTCAATGCAAATTATCATGAAATCCTTGGAGATACTGTTACATGGTTGCTGGGGACAAAAGGTTCCTTTTAAGAAGAGCTTCTTAGAAAAGCGAAGGGTGCTGTTTCAAGCCTCAGCTAACTTTTAGTTAATGACTCTTGCCTTTTCTCCTACCAGCTCTGCTTATTAAAAGCAGAATGCAATTTGGAGTGTGTGCTGTCAGAATGAACAGCAGGGTCAGGCACTAATCCCCAATTATATGCCCCCAGGATGCCTGCTCCAGAATGAGGAAATGCTTACATTTGATCGTGTTTGATTAACCTTCCAGGTAGAGAAAGAGAGGCAGCCAGGGGTCTGCAGCTACTTGACATGGCATTCTTAGGGGGGTGCAGGAAAAGTCACAGCCAGTGTGCTGACTTAGTATAGCAAATGTAGGTTGTGGCTATACAATAGCAAGCAAGCCTTTGGGGGAAGAACATCACCAACCTGGGTATTTATTTCCTTCAAAATATTCATTACAATACAATAATCCCTACTGGGCATGCAGTGCTTTATGGAGTGCATAATGCTTCAAGGGTATCACCACCACGTTTGATCTTCACCACGTTCCTTTGTGTCAAAAGGTTAGAATGAAGGTTAATTTTTTAATTTCCCAATTAAAAAATCCCCATTACCTGTCAATACACTTCCTTCTTGCCTTGGTGTTTAACATTTTCTTGAGGTACAAACTGTCATTGGGTGCAGGAGGGGGATGCTGGGACGGCCAGAGGATAGATAAAACCATGTGGTTTGAAAAGATATCTGAAAACATGGGTCAAAGAAAACACAGGTGACTTCTATTTCTGGGGCTATAGGTACAATTAGAATAAAAATCTATCAGGGTTATGGAAATGGTTTAATTCTATTGTAAAATGTAGCATTATTTAGCAGTTAAGTCAAAAGTTGAAATTTGCTGTTTCAGTGAGTGTGAGTCCCAGGGCAATGGTTTCCCTAGACACTCAGCGACGGCTGCTGCATTCAGTCTGCTACTAAGAAATGACTGTGAACTAATCAGTAGTTCTCTCATCTCTCAAGAAAAGTTTGTTTTTGTGTTTATCACCCCTTAGCCCTTGACTCCACACCCATACATTGAAGAAAATCCTGCTTGTCCCTCAAGACTCAATTCAGCACCATATTCACCATGAGTTCTTCCCAGACAGTATTATTTGTTCTGTCTGTGCTGATCTATCAATGATATAATTACCATGCTTTAAGTCATTTACATGGTTTTCATGATCTCTCCCTTATGAGACAATAAGTTCCAACTGGGCAGGGCAAGTAAAACATCTAGCACTTTGTGTGTACTTGTACTATGTTTGCTGGTAAATGCATGAATGGAATAAAGAAGCAAGAAGAATCACCATAAAATAATTAAACTCACTGAGGCCAGGTTTGATCAAATGCACATCAGAAACTCATAAAATACATATTTAAACTGGGCATTTTTCAAATACAATTGTTGCTGACTCCTTAACTAAGAGTTGTTGTCATCAGTAGCTTGATATGATCATTTTATCACAGACCTGAAGTAGATGACTTAGGTTATGCATATTTTATAATTGTCTACTCCAGCTAGCTGTGCCTGATTCATAAAATAGAACTTCTTCATTCTGAGCAAACTCTAATCAGAAGAATAGCAGCTGAAAAGTCTGCATTTTTCTCTACTGCCTCATTTTCCATAGGTTAATACCAACAAGGTGTATATCCCAGTAATTCCCTTTCCAAAATCAAAAACACCTTGGTTCTTCTACAACTGTGCTCCTAAAGCCAATGAGGCTCTGAATTCTTACTAACCAGCAACATCTTAAATGTATCACAATAGATGAAATCCCACTCTTTTCTACCTTGTTTACTCAGCGAAGGCACACACCTTTTCAAACTGTGGGCGAAAGAACTGAGGATGCAGGATTGGTGCTGGATTCAATTTTTCCAACCAAATGAAAAAGAAAAAACTCTTTTGATTACAAACCAAGCCTTCATCCAAAAACCCAGCAAGAATCAATCTTCTTGCTGGAGTTGCAAATTTCTCTGTGCAAGAACCTTAGTTGAGTAAATATGCCCAAGTAGACTTTGTTCTAGGCAGAAAGAAACTTTAATAAGAAATAGAAGTGGGCACTTTTGCTTGAGTTGAAGTTGTAATTTCAAGTGGAAAGACAGCATGAACTCTTTTGGAAAGGAGAAGGTGATGGAACATTAACTTTTTAGTCATCAAAGGGCATTTCTGGACATTTGTCTTTATCTCTAATTTTCTGCACAGCTATCTGTTACCCTGGTAACAATGTGTTTTATGTCTGCTCTCCATTAGCCCGCATATAGTTTTATGAGCCATACAAAGAAAGTGAAGGAGGAGCTCAACCTCCTTGGGAGTGTTATTTTGTTGTTAGCTTTCAAAGGAGCTCAGACAACCAATCACTTTTGTTCAGGCCAGGTGAGAAGGGGAAGGTGTTTTATTATTGGCCAACCCCAAAAGGTAACAGTTGTCTGGACTCCAACCACACCTTAAGTTTGAGAGATGATAAGACAGTAGCCCCAGCTATCCAAATAATTATGAACTCTTCATGACTTGTTTCTCAAAAGAAGGAAAAGAGGAAAAAAGTAAGCACATGGAAGAATAGTATTCCTTTCCTTTTTTAAAAAAAAGCTATGAAATACGTTTAAAAATATTTTATGAGGTCACACTAAAAAAAAGAGTAATTGGAAGAAAAATTCTGCTTGTCTAAGCGAAGAGCACATTTGTAGCGGTAGGGTAAATGTTTTATCGATTGAGAAGCTGGGAAACTCAAGTCATTACTCACCATGGGCTAAAGAATAATTGCTAATGCTCTGGCGGAAAGATTAAAAACAGTTTCTGGAAGTATTTCTTACAATGATCAATGGTGTATCATCCCAGGCCATTGGATCTTCAATAACATTTTTCCCTTTTGGGATACAATCAATTTTTATAATATGATTCATTTGCCAGTGGGCATGCTTTCTTCATACAATGAAAAGGCACTTATGCATCTTATATTGTTGAAAAGTAATCTTATACAGCCAAAGATCAGTCTGTGGTATAGGAGACTCACTTGAATCCATCTCTATTTTAAATGGGTTTGGGAAATCATCTGGGGTGGGGAAGAAGGGGGTTGGGGAGACAGTTGCTAGCTTCTTTGTTATTGCTTTGTTAACCCTTTAAGAATGCATTTAGCACACTCAAACAGCACTGGTGATCATCATAACACCAGGGGAGTGACTAAGGGTGCTGTTTTAGATGTGAACATATGCCACAGTGAGCTTGACTCATTTACAACACTAATTACCATGGTGGAGCACTGAGGTCAAGGGTTGCCTCACAGCTGTCTACTGGCTGCACTCATCTGACAAGGTCTTCGGCATCCCTTGGCAGAGCTCCACTCGGGTCCACTGCTGCTGAACCCATCAATTCATCCTTGCTTTAATAAAGAACAGCTTCTGTCTGAGAGGATGTGCTCTCTCCAAAACTTCTCCCAAGAGAGAAAACGCTGAAAGCCTGGGCACAGTTGCCTCGCAGGTTCCACTTTGCCATTGGACTTGTGATGAATGGCCCCATAATCAGGGAATGTCAAGTGAAAAGGCCAACAAAAAGAGCATGAGTGCCAAGCTCAGGAAGTGGTCCAATGTTCTTTTGAAGGATGACATGCACCCCAACCTGGAATTTTGTTTCCATCTGAGAATGGCTTTTATGAGATTGCATAAAGATTAGTCCATTTTCTGCCCATTCCAAATTCTCCCCATTCAACTCCTGGGCTCTGCACCCAATGAACCGAACATTCAAAATTAAAAGAAAATAAATGTAACAAAAATATTGAAAATATTGTTTAGACTGCTGACATTTCAAATATCTCCTTGTTTGATGATGAGATTATGCTCAACCTGGGTCTCTGACCCTCTAAATTTTTGTTTTCATTTGGATGTCTAGCATTGCATAGGCAGTGTTTTTCATTTTGCATCTGGTCTATTTATTTGGTGAAACAAGTTATTTGGTGAACCAAGTTATTTGGTTTCCTATCTTTTTTTTCTTATTTTCAAAGTAAAAATTTCTTAAGAAAAATAAATATTAAAAGAAAAGGTAACATATCTAGAATATTTTAGAGATTTTACTAAATAAAAACTTCTTAATAATGTCACTTCAAAAGTAGTCTTCCTAAAAGAAAAAAATTAATCATCCTACTCATCATCATAAAAGTTAAATTTATTGACTGCTTACTTTGGGCAAGGCACCAAGTACAAGCTAAATATAGATATTTCTAACAACTACTCTGTGAGGTAGGTTAGTATTACTACCTACATTTCTTATAAAAGAGAAAATTGAGACCTAAAGAGGTTAAGCAACACTAACCACTTCCATAAAGCTAGGTCAATGTAAGGCTAAGAATAGAACCAGATTTGTCTACTCTGAAGGCAAGGCTCTTAGCTACATTACTTTGTTTCATGCTCACAAATCCTCTTGGTTTTTGCAAAACCAATGAATGTAATCATGTAAATTAATTTCACATCTAAATCTAGAAATCATGACATTCCCTCCTGTGCTCCCAGTGAACCACACCTCCAGTGTTATCTTTGGTAACTGATACTCTGTGAACCTTACACTCCTGCCAAAATGCTCTTCTTGCTATTTGGTCTATTTGTGCCTACTGTCTGTCCTCAGTTCCAACGTCACTTCTGCTATTGCAAATGTCATATTCCAAGTGACCTTGCCAGCATTTCTCTCTCACCACTCTGAACTTATACTTCACTTATGTTTCTGTGTATTTTAGTAATTTCAACGTGTCATGTATTTTATTGTATATTTGCATCACTCTTGGTGCCTTGCAATAAGTTCTGAATTAAAGTTTGCTAAATGAATGAACAAAAGGTATACATCAATGCCAGTTCCTCAGAAATAACCAACACTCTACTGGTAGAATTTAGTTTAAATAATTTCTAGATATGCAAATCATTCCCTAACAAAATTTTAGGTTTTTAACCTAGTTAAGAGTTAATCAGACCTTGGTTTTGGGGTAGTGTGTTACTTTGCTATGGTGTCCATAGCAAAATATACAGATTGTCTGGTTTAAGGAAGAGAAATTTATTTTCTTATATTTCCAGAGGCTAGAAGTCCAAGATCAAGGTGTTGGCAGGTTTGCTTTCTTTTGAGGCCTCTCTCAAAAGCTTACAGATGGCTGCCTTCTTGCTGTGTCTTCACACAGTCTTTTATCTATGCACATACACTCCAGGTATGTTTTTGTGAAACTGGATTAGTATCCACTGTAACAACCTCATTTTAACTTAATCATCTCTTCAAAGGCCCTGTCTCCAAACAGTCACTCCCTGAGGTACTGGTGGTTAAGGCTCCAATATATGATTTTCAGAGACACACTAGTCAGCTCATAACAGATAGCTTTTGATAAAAAATAAAAGGTACTATATTAGGATGAAAGCATTAATAAGTCTTAAAAATGGTTACTTCTGAAATTGACTGACATTCTAAACACAAATGCTTTAGAATCCCCAATCCTACAATTCAGACTTAGCTTTAAAGAGTGGGCCATTATTTTTGATTGTCAATCTGTCAGCAAATTTAAAAATATCTGAATTATACAATTTATAGTGAACAAAGTAAAAATCTAGGGGTATTTCAACTATAGGATAATTCATCAACTATAAGGAAGAGTCTCAAAACACAGACTGAGTTATGGTAAGCAGGATGGTATATGCAAAATTCTCCCTTCAATATAAACTTACGAGGGTCTCTGCAGAACGGTATAACAAAGCTTGGTTATTCCCATAATTGCGTTTGCTAGCTCTTGGGCCCGCACAGTTTTGATGCTCCAGTGAAGTAGAAAAGAGCTCATAGATTTTCAAGGCTTTGACTCAAGCCAGAGATATGCTGTTAACAGTTCAAGACAGGGGAAAATTGTAATATATGGCCTCCAAATTTATACTTTTTCTGACCCGGGTAATGAAACATAAACCACACATCCAGCCTTTGATAAAGCAGTGCTCACTTGTGCAGTGAGGGACAGCAGGTAGGTATTTATTTCTCTGGTCACCACCCTAAGTTGTCCTTGACTGGTAAAGCTTTTGCATTAACCCTTTTTTCAAAGGACTGTGAGGGAAATGGCTCTTGGTGATGAAATATTATGACATTCAGGTTTCCATTTGCTTGTAATTAACTCATTGCTGTGCTCCTGTGTGCTATGGCTGCTGTTATAATAATACCATCTTGCTGAGTGATTGCAAATAACCCAATGGAGGGAGGGAGGGAGGGAGGGAGGGAGCGAGAGAGAGAGAGAGAGAGAGAGAGAGAGAGAGAGAGAGAGAGAGAGAGAGAGAAAGAGAGAGAGAGAGAATTTCTGCAGCATGAGTCAGCCTCCAGTAAGTAAAAAGCAGGTTGTCAGAATTTCCCATCCAATAGATGCGCCTGACGCTCCAAGTGACCCTGCTTTGAGCTACCATCCCTCTCTGTGCACTACATGACAAAATGGGAAATTCACTGACCCAGTTTTTGAGAATCAAGAGAATTATGACTGCAAAGTGATATAAAATAGAAATCACTAGAAATACTAAATAACCATGACCATCATTAATGGAGTTGTGGCAATAAAATATCACTTAATGGGCCAGGAGAAAGAAGTTATGGTGGGCGCAGGAATTGAGAAGAAGAGAAAGAAGAGGAGAAAGAGAGAAAGAGAGCCTGAAGATGGGCATCAGCAATGTTGTTCTGAACCTTTAGAAATCCTTTCATTTGATGCAGGTGTGACCCAGCATAAAAAACATTGTGAAGTGACAACTTTAAAAAGTGAAATGTAAGACTTAGCTCCAAGGAATAATGAGGTGTGTGTGTGTGTGTGTGTGTGTGTGTGTGTGTGTGTGTGTTGTAAGTGGGATGGGGGAGGGTGTGGCTTTTGGAAAAAGAACAGAATTGGTCTCTGAAGGAATAGAGCTTAAAGGAGGGGCTTCATACTGAGTACTTTACGGGTTACTAATGAATGAGGCCTGATACTCACCTCTTCATGGGAGGGGGCGCTAATACAGGCACAGAAAGAAAGAAAACCAGGGCCAATCCAAAGAATGAAGAAGCAATTTAATCTTCTAGGAGAAGAAAGATTGTGCCTTTGAAGGGAGTTCAACGGTTCAGCCACTGGGGAGGCTGCCTACTCAGAGGCTGGAAAGTGCATCTTCAAGAAATGACATGTGAGAACCCCCGGCTATAACTGGGGGAGCACAGAGGCAGCAGAGCTACAACTGTGACTGGGTATCATCCCAGCAACCTGGGAGAATAAAAGAGCATGGAGGGTGAGGGCAGTTTCCAGGCTCACTCTCAGTTCCTTGTGACAAAAGCTGAAGGGGAGGGGGCCAGGGCAACTCTCAGAAGATGAGCAGAGGGTCTGTGATAGACAGCATGGGCTTTGTCACCACTGGTGCCCCCTGGCTGTACCCTCAGAATAAAATGTTGGAATTGACTCAACACAGGTCTGAACAAGGGATCCAACACCACTAAGAGAAACCAGTGGTATCTCATAAAGTTTATTGAACATGAAAGTACAAAATCAGAATTGAATTCAGTTGACTGACCAATGTGTGAGTTTAGATCTCTTATTTAACTTTTCTGAGCCTCAGTTTTTTTCACATGCAAATATGAATTATAAGAATTGCCTCATAGAGGTGCCAAAATAATATAAATGGAAGCATAATACAAATACCTGCTGAGCATCTATTATGTGCCTAAGATGGAATATGAACTAAAGAAGAAATGCAAAGGCTTCACCCTAATGAATCTCATGTTAGAGACAGTGCATCTATCAGTTAATGCTCATCAACACTTGCTTAGTTCCCCTCACAGTTAGGTGGTGGTCACGGGACTGGAGTCTGACAACATGATATAGGTGGATGTGGTGTGAGACACTTCTAGGCCTGACCCTCAGAAAACATCCTTCATGATCATGATCCAAACACTCTCTCGCCTTCTGTGATGATCCCAGAGGCCACGTGTTCCAGATTGTAGAGCTACATATACATAACACCTTCCCAGTCTGTGTCTGACAGTGATTGGAGCCAAAAGTGAACTTTATCGTCTTGACCACTGAGTCTGTCTCACTAGGGAACCTGAGGCCTGCCAACATGGCCTGCCATGTGAGTGAGCTTGGAAGTGGGATTTCCTCCAATGAGTTTTAAGATTACCATCGCCCTGGCTAAAACAAAAATTGTAGCCTATTGTTGGACCCTGAGCCAGAGGCGACCAGCTAGGCTGCACTCAGATTCCTGACCCACATAAACTGTGAGGTAACCAATGTTTTGTTGCCTTAAGCTTCTCATTTTTAGGGTCATTTGTTACACAACAACAGATAACTGATACAAACCCAAGTGTCCATTAATAGGTGAGTGGAAAAACAATCTGGTATATCCATACAATGAAACACTACACGTCAATAAAGAATGAACTATTGAACCACCACATGGATGAGTCTCAAAGTAATAATTAAAGAGTTAGAAGCCAAAAAAGAATATACACTGTGAGAGTCCATTATATAGTCTAAAAACACAAACTGGTTTACAGTAGAAGAAGTCAGATCAGTGACTGCCCGGGATTGGAATTGAGCTGGGGCAAGAAGTAAAGGAGGGTAAACGATTACAAGAGGGCATGCAAAAATCTGGGAAGTGATGGTTATGTTCACTATCATGATTGTGGTGATGGTTTCACAGGTATAAATATGCCACAACTTATCAAACTATGCTCTCTAAATAAATGCAGATAATTGTATGTTAACCCTAATTTAATAAATCTGGTAAAATAACACTGTGTTCAGCCATGTAACTCTAAAATGATTGACATTGTTGGAAAACTAATTTTTGTTCCATTACCTTGAAAATCCAGTAGTGTGCTCTTCATCCTAGCCTTGTGTTTGTGTGAAACAAATCTTGTTTTTCTGTTCAGCCACTTAGGTCTATCTGTTGAAGGCATACTGTCAAAAATAACACATACTTCCTTTTAAAATAATAACCATTTAAAAGTGATTGTCTCTCTCCTTGTCCAGGTTTGTGGGTGTTTCATTTACTTTTCCAGATTTGACCTTTCTCTTCCAATTACCCCTGAGGCAAGACTGCAGGCTCCTAGGTTTATGCATTCCCAACCCAACCCAAGCTAAAGAAGCTTGTCAGAGGGTAAACAGATGAGTGTTTGCCCAACCAAGTTCATTAGCAGTGTAAAGAGGAATCAAGACTTCATTCTGTACGTGGTAGGGTCTACAGAGGGGAAAAAAACAAACTCTCAAAAATCTCAACCCACCGTGCTCTAAATCAGGCAGCAGGACCAATTCTCACCTTTTCAGACTTATTTAAAGTGACTTGTCGGTTGGCTTGTTTCCCTTAGAGCTGGGTTTATTTCTGCTTTTCTCCCACTCATTTCTTTAACTTACCCAACCCTTTGCCTACTACCTGAAGAATCACCAGTCTGTGACAAACAGAAAGCCTTCCTCACTTGGGCATAAGGTATTAATCTAGCTAAAATTCTAGCTATGATATTATATGACCTTAACACCTTTAAAATTTTATATTCAAGAAGCTGAAACTTTTAATGGCTGACTAAGCTTCTAGAAGCCATAACTTAGAAGATACCCAATGCATTTTATAATGAGTAAATTAATGAATCATTAGACTTCAGCAGAGCTGAATACTATTCAGTGGACTTAATGATTTCCCAATTAGAGAAACTACATTTATTATTTGTGGGGTTTGCTAAGGAAATAGTGCCAAAATATTTTTTATTAACGGATGTATACAATTATACAGATATTATAGACATAGCAATTTACAAAATGATAATTTAATTGCATACTTTATAAGATGAAAGTCATATTACAAGGTTGTCAACAAATGTTATATCTCACCCCTTGGAAAAGACTTGTTAGGGTCCTGCAAATATTTTGAGGTGCCCAGGATTACTGGTTAACAATCCACTTTTATGATTCTGTCAAATCAAATTCTTTTCTCCTCCAGTTTGGAGTGAGAACTGAAAATATTTTATATCCAACCTATTATTGGCGGTCCACTGTTATCTCATTCTCTCTTGACATCTACCTTAGTTATTTACTCTTCTTCCCTTCCTCTCGCCCTCTACACCACAGCAACTCTCTTCAGGCCTCCAGGGAAGGTGATATTTGTTTATAGGAAGGCCACAGGTGAATTGTACAACCCATGCTTTTTCCTAGTGTCGTAGTCTCATTGGAAAATGAGAAAATGAATTTTAAATCAGAGCCACATGGGAACAAAAGGATGAGGACTTGGTGAATCAGGGGGCAGAAGTCCACTACCATCGTATATGTGGATAAGAGGTGGGGCCCTGAAGGCTGAATCAAAGCTGTGAGAAGAGAATGTGACGTCAGCTCCTAGGAAAGCAGCTGAGGGCTGTGCTCCATGCTGACTAAATTATGGAGTGACATGAACAGAGTCTGAATCATAGCTCCATTACTAAAAGCTGTGTGACCTCACTCAATTTCTTCATCTATAAAATGAAGATGTATTTGCCTTATTGTATTTACTCCACTCTGACATGTTGTAAATAAGGTAAAGCATGTAAATCTTTTAGAATAGTCCCCAACACATAATAAAGGCTTAGAAAATGATGCAGTATTTCTGAATTATTTTCCAAAGTGTGTTGAAAGGAACATTTATTTTATGGGACTTTACTAGACATTATATGAAAAAATTGTTCTGAGGCCATATTAATTATAATATATGAAGTTAAATAACTTTAATTTTTAAAATTAATTTGGGATCTCTGGAAGAATTTAATAAGCTAATAAGTATTGAAGAGATATTGTATTTAACTTCCCTCAACTTGATTGTGTCAAAGGACCATTTTGGCTATATTCTATAGGAACACTCCTTGGCAGTAGTTAATTACCTAATGAAAGACAAAAACATTCACTTTGGGTACCAGCAAATGAGAAATTTTAATTAAATGAGTGTGTTTATTTCTAGAAAGAAGCTAGTTTTAATTTTAGCATACAGGTGTTTTCATATTTTAAAGACTAATATTACTTTATTATATAGTTTTATTATGCAATAAGTGTGAAATAAATATTACAGGTGATATAGTATCACTAATTCTCAGGGATTCTAAAAGGTCCTAATTTAGCCCAGACCTAGCAGATAAAATAATCATTAAGTATCACTCATAAAAATTAGAGAACTCAGAGCAGTAATGGACTTTTGTAATAATAAAGGGTCAGTTCACCAAGAAAATACAGGAATTCAAAGTGTATATTTATCCCAAAACCTAGATGGCAGGGCTGCCACACCAGTGGGCTCAAAGAGGAGTTTTACCTCATAATGAATTAATTATATTCCATACCTCACCCATACTTGATCTAGATGACATTCAGATGAGTTTTGGGACTTAGACTTGATACGGGAATAAGTTAAGATTTTAGGAACTATTGAAAGGGGGTGAATGTATTTTGCATGTGAGAAGTATATCGATTTGGGAAAATAACAGAAGGAGTATTATGGGTTGAATTGTGTACCCCAAAAACCCATATATTGAAATCCTAACACTCAGTACCTCAAAATGTGATTGTATTTAGAGATAAGGTCTCTTAAGAGATACCTAGTTTAAATGAGGTCATCAGGATAAGCCCTAACCCAGTAGAACTGGTATCTTCATTAGAAAAGGAGATTAAGGTACAGAACCACATAGAAGAGGGAGAACCATAAGAAGACAAATGGAGAAGACAACCATCCATAGTCTAGGAGAGAGGTCTCAAAGGAAACAACTTTGCCAACAACGCCTTGTTCTTGGACTTTTAGTTTCCAGAATTGTGAGAAAATAAATTTCTGTTATTTAAGCCACCTAGTGTGTGCTTCTTTGTTATAGCAGTGGCAGGAAACTAGTACAAATCCAAAAATGCATGAAGTAAAACACAAAACTGAAAAGATAAGTAGACAAATCTGCAATTACGGTTGCAGACTTCAACACTAGATAAAAGAACTGAGCAATACTAGTAACCAACAGATATAATTGACATATATGCCGTAATTCATTATTGTGATTATAAATTGACATCTAAAAAATACCCCAAACAATAGCAAAATATATATTTTTAAGTACACATGAAATATTCACCAAGAGAGACCATACTTGGGTTACAAAACAAACATTAAAACCTATAGCCAAGATCACACTTTATAGAGAAAGACTGTTTCTCCCCAAGATCAGGAGCAAGGGAAGAATGTCTCTCTCGTTACCCCTATTTAACATCATAGTGAAAGGCTTTGCCATGGCAATAGGCCACAAAAATAAATAATAGATAAACACACAAGAAAAAATTAAAATTATCCCTATTCATGGATGACATTATTAGAGAAAATCTCACAAAATCTGCAAATAATTTTTCTCTAAAACTAAAGGGTGCATTGAGCAAGGTCACAGGATACACAGTCAGTACAGACACAAAAATTCCTTCGTATTTCCATATACTAACAATGTATAATTAAAAACTAAAAACTTAAAGATAGACATTTACAATATCTCTTAAAAAGGAAATCATAGTTATAAAACAAGCAAAACATAATCCAGATCTATATACTTAGAACCACAGCATGCTACTGAGAGAATTCAAAGATATAAATAAACAGAAACACACTGTGCTCATGGGAGACTCAACACAGCAAAGACTGATTCTACCCTAATCAATCCAAAGAGTTAATGAAAATAACTTTAATCAGATATGGACAGGGTTTTTGTTTTTTTTTTACATATGGACAAACCTATTCTAAAATGCATAAATAAAGGCAAAGGAAGTAAAATACCTTAGCTAAACTATTTTTGAAAGAAGAAAAGTTGGAGAAATCATGCAAATTTCTATGAAACTACAGTGAGTACTAATATAATGGAGTATTAGCCTAGAGATAAATATGTGCACCATTGGAACAAAATGAAGAGTCACACAAATATAGCCATTTGATTTTCAACAGAGATGGAAAAGCATTTCAGTGGAAAAGTGATAGTTTTTTTGACAAATAGTATTAGAATGATTGGACATTCACAGGCAAAACATAAAAGAATCTTGATGTAAAGCTCACAACTTACATGAAAAGTTAAGTAAAAAAGATCACAAATACATGTTTAAAGAAAACATAGAGGAAAATTTCATTATCTGGAGATACAGTTCTTAGAAGGGGCACCAAAGCATAATCTATAAAAGAAAAACTTGATGAGTTGAATTTACAACTTTTTGCTCAATTGAAAACACTGTTACAAGAATAAAAAGGCAAGCTACAGATGGGGATAAAATATTTGCAATTCACATACCTGACAAAGGACTTGTATCTAGAATATATAAAGAACTCTCAAAACTCAACAGTAAAAAAACAAACACCTCAACTGACAAATATTTAAAAGCTTCAAATGGATAGCAAAGAGGGTATATGGATGCAAAGCAAGCCTATAAAAAGACGTTCAGCATCATTAACCACTGAAAAAATTGAAATTAATACCATGATGATGTATTTCTACAGATCTATTAGAATGGTTAAAATAAGTAATACTAATAATACAAAATGCTACTGAGGGTGTGGGACAGCTGGAACTTCCATGTATTGCTCATGGCAATGCAGAATGGTAAAACCACTAAGCAAAACAGTTTGGCATTTTCTTATAAAATTACATGTTTAGGTATTGTGTGACCCAGTGATCTCACTTCTGGGTATTCACTCTGGACATATTGAAACTTAAGTGCACACAAAAACTTACAATTGAAGGTTATTAAAGTTTGATTATTTATAACAGCTTGATTCTTTTTAAAATCCACACCCAAGGATATATGTATTGATTTTAGAGAAAGAGTAAAGGGATTGGGGGAGAGACATCTATGTAAACAAGAAACATCAACTGGTTTCCTCCCATATGGACCCTGACTGGGGATTGAACCTACAATGTAGGTATGTACCCTGACTGGGGATTGAACCTGCAAACTTCTGGCGTACAGGATGATGCTCCAAACAATTGAGCCACCCATCCAGGGCAACAGCTTGATTCTTAATAACCAGAAACTGGAAATGACTTAAGGGTCCTTTAACAAGTGATTGGATACAAGCTGTGGCACATCAAGACAGCAGAATACTGTGTAGCAAAATAAAAGAAACAAACTGTTGATAAACACAAAGACATTATGCCGAGTGACAGAAGCCAGTCTCTAAAGGTTACAGACTGTATGATTCCATTTATGTGACATTATGGAAAAGGCAAAACTATAGTATAGATTAGTGTTTCCCTAGGAGTTAGTGATGGGGGAAGTGGGACTTTAAAATTTGTCATCTAGTTTGAGGACCGAATATTTTTTTCTTATTATTACTCAGTCTATTCAGTTACTTTCAATGTATACGTGTTTCCATTCTTCTGGGAGCCTAGGATTTGGGAATGCAAAAAAAAATTGATTCAATTTTTGTTTTACTTCTGATCACGTTTTCCTTCTCTAAAGCAGTGAACATAAAGAGCTGTGCTGATTGAATATGGGAAGACCAGTGGTATGAGAGACCATAGTTGTGGTGTTTGTTCACTGATAAGCAAGCAGAAGTTTGGATAGGCTCACAACTTACCCAAGTTCACACAGAGAGTAAGTGCAAAAGTGTATTCAAATCTGAATTATACATTTTAAGTTCCATCAATTTTTCATTGTAGTGCTTCAGTGAGGTGGGAAGTTTTGTTAGAAAGAGGAGAGGACTCCTGTTGGGTGAACAGAGCAGGAGGGGGCATATTGTGACTTTTGTGGGCCCTGGGCACTTTTGCCTTTGTGGGACCCTTCTTCCATTATAACATTCATGTTAAACATTACTTTTGATACAACTTTAAATACTTAAAAAAATTTTTCCTACTGTAGGCAAAATTAATAGATTTTCAAGGACCCTAAAATGTTAATTTCCTTTAAATTTTCATTTGAAGGAAATCAAACTTTTTATTCAACTCTGAAAGTGTATTTTTTCTCCTGATTTTAAAAGAAATTAAAATATTTTTGTGGCTCCATAAAAGGATCCTCAATAATGTGCCTACTGTGCCTAATAGAGAAATTGCCCCTGCAAAGCAATTTAAACATTGGAAAGATTCTTTAAATTTCTTAGAGGGAAGGCATGATAGCAGCATTACAAAAAGGATGGTACTCTGACTCCAGTCAGCATAAAGTGGACCTTCGGGGAAAGAGTTAACACAGTTACACTTGTTGAGCAAAGGCATTTGAATCTATGCATCTGTAAATTTTCTTTTTAATAAAGCAACTCAAACTCATTCCTTTCATCCACACCCAAATACTGTAAATTGCCAAGTGATGGTAAAGAGAGGACAATTAAGGGAGGAGATCCTCGGTTTCTGGGAAACTGTCAATTACACAGCTTCCTTTCTCCGGTGCAGCTGGTGGACTGACCACCTGAGCTCCAGGAGCTGCCGAGTCAACAGTGGCTGGGTGAGCAGATAGATCATTACTTACACCCCCTACAGGGCAGAGAGAAACTGACATTTTCCACTCACAGACCTCTGTACTCTTCATTGAGAAGCCCTGTATTTCTCCCTTCTTATTGGGAAAATGCTACTAGAATCACCTTTTGGTCATACCCCTCAAATACCATATGAATTTATTTAATCTGCAGCTCTCTTCAGTTATTTCCTCTGTTGCCCAGTGGTGTGCCTTTGTTCATGTTTTCTTCTTTCTGTTTCAAGGATTCTTTTCCCTTTTCCATTTACCAGCCTTTACGACCTAGGCCACCTACTCTATGTCCGCTTTCCAGATCCTGGCTTTCGGAATTAGTATTGTTTTTCCTTTCATAGAAATTCTAATTATCTCTGCCTCTACTATAAAATAGGTATCATAGTTGTGTTCCCCCCCAAGTCCAAAAAAAGAGTACCTTCCAAATTTTTCTTTCTTTCTGCCTGGGAGGTATTCAAAAACAATTGTTGAATTTTGAGATTGAGTCGAAGTCCTTTCTTTAGGCTCATCATTGCTGCAATCCTTCCCATCGATTCTCCCATGTATCTTGATTTGAAAGATGTGAAATATGCAAGCATGGGGCATCTGAAGAGCTAATACATGTTGCCAAGCACTTCAGACAATCCTCAATTTCTCTGAAATGGTACTTCAAAGAACCTGTTAAGGATTCAGAAGCAGCCACTGAGTTAAGTCCCCATGTATTAGATCAAGTAGTTCGTTAGAAACCACCAGTGACACCAAAAAGCAAGATCCCAAGATACTTTTGATCACAAAGTCCTCAGTAGCTGTCAGTGTGCTCAGGGAGAAATACCTTACATTTTCTCAAGTTCAAGCTCAATGGCAGTACTTGCACTGGCCCTACTTCCCACCACCTCAATGTTTCAACTTCCTTCAGGAGTGTTACTATAATAACATATAAAACTATAATAGCTATCATTTTCCAAATATTTATTGTGTTTCAGGCACTGTTTTGTTCTTACATACATTGTGTCACTTCCCCTTTAAAAAACCCAGTAAGGTGGATATCACTATTACCAGTTAGTAATACCCAAGCAAATTCTGATTGGATCCAAATTATGCATGATGCCTAGATACGTTCTGCACAATACTGTTGGTAGCCAGACCACTATTTCCTTTAGCCAGACTGCAGCATACAGGAGAAGTAGTGGAGACGGTGACAAATGTGGAGGTGGGGGTGTCTCTTCCCAAAGTGGTTGAAGTGGCCTAACTAATTCTGTGTTATGTGGCATGTCTCACAAGTGCTTTATACAAGGTAGGTTCCCAAGAAATGGCAAGGCTAACACTATTGTTTAATGATTGTATGAACTCTTGAAAATAAAAGGCCAAGAAGAAGTACTGCTTTTAACTGTGCATCAGTCAGATTGATGTTTGGAGGCAAGAAGAACTAGAAATTAAAGATACATTCAGGAGTTTTTGCCTAAAATTCAGCAACCAAATGCTTCAACACACCCTAGGAGGTCCTCCATACCTATGTGTTTCTGTCATATGTACTGCCTATACCTCCTTTCCAGTATACATGGGAAGAAAGAAGATAGGCAACACCACCTTTACAAATAGCCATTTGAAGTCATTGGGCTATAGGAACAGGAGTCAGTACAACAGATTTTTATGATACTCTTGATTTTTGGGGACCTACTTCCTTCCAGAATATCTGTATCTGGGAGTGAATTAAGGGAGTGAATAGAGAGGACTCAGCTGTCTCATATTAAGAGAATGCAAGCAAGATACAGAGTTTTTATTTTCACAGAGCCTTTATACACCCCATAAACAGCCCACTCAGAGTCCATTGTGATGCAGGAATAAATGAGTATTAAAATAACACGCGGTGGGAGGTCTCCGTGGCTCCCATGATGCCTTTGAAATCTGTGTGGAGCACATGCCTGTGTCTGTTCCACAGTCTAAGAAAGTTCTCTTAAAAACGAAGTTTTCTGGAATGGAAAAGGCTCGTAGCTGGATTATCAAATATTTAATGGGAACTTTGGGCTGCTTAAAACAGGCATGGTGTTTTGGTGGAGCTATATAACATAAGTCTCCATTGACTCTTCTGTGAAGCTGGCATCTCTGACACTGATGATACTGATAACCAACAGTGTCCTGAAACTCCAGTAGGATGACACTTAAAGCTTACTTTACAGTCTATATAAGAACTATTGAGTATTTACTTCTCTTCCTTAATTATTTTTAAAATTGAAAAATGTAAAACTAAGACAATTGTAATAAAATAGCTCACACAAAAAAGGACAAGCTTAGTTTTCACTTAGGAATTAAACATAAAACAATCCCTTTAAAATGTGCTTTTATGCTGTGTGGACACTGATTTATCATAAATTACTCATCACGTCTGTGAGGTTTGTTTAATCAGACCAGGACAATAAAAAATGTGTAGGTCCTTAAGTGGCTTTAAATATGTGCTCATAGGTTCACAGATTATCTTTGTTGCCTGAGACAAAAATCCTAGAATAGGGCTGGGAGTCCTGGGCCAACAGGATTTCTCTTTTCTTTTCTCTTTCTCCCTCCAAACTTTTCCCCCCTGGGAGGTCTATGAATACCATTTTCTCATAGTATTCTATCAGCTTTTCTGGGACTCTACGTGATCCTGCAGAACTAAACCTCAAAGGCAACAGCAAAGAACAGTTTCATGCAACTCTGCAAACATAAGGGAAAAATCATAGCCTTTGTAAAATTTGGAATCAGAATTAATTTTTCATAAACAAAGCATGATCTCCTTAAATCACACAATGTAGATGAACAAGACAGATTTCCTCAGTGCTAATTAAGGAACACCCTGCTAGAGGTCTTCAGTTAGAGCATTTATAAACTGAAAAGGACTTGAAATAACCAAAATTATTTGTAACAGTAGGGAAAAGACAGCCACATTTTTCTAAATTTCTGATTGCAAGGGGAGAAGTTGCAAGGGAGTAAGTAAATATTTGTTATGACACTCAATTCAAACTTCCCATTAAGTAAGGGACCCCCATGTTGTGTGAAACAATGGCAAGTTCAGGGAGAAGGTGCTTACTGGTAAACTTGAAAGTCACGTAAGATGGTAAACCATCATCTCTCTTTGTTCTTTTAGAGGACTTAATAAGGATATAATGGAAGACAAAAAATTTATTTCCCCTGCAAATAGAAATGTTTCACCAGGTGATTATAGCATGATGGGTTTATGTCCTGCTCATTGGGAAGCACTTGCAAAGTTTGGCTGAGTATCATTTCAAGTTTGCTTCATACTGACAGATATAAAAATGATGCTTGCTTACTTGACATTCTGAAAATTGTTTTCAAAGCCTCATTACTGCAATGAGCATTTTGGAATAATTTTTTCCTGTCTTCTTTCACTAACAGCTTATATGAAATATTTTTCCTCTTTACATCCTTTTAAGTAATACATCAAACTAAATCTAGCAAGACTCTAACTGGGGAATACTTGATTCCTTGGGTGGATATGGGAACAACGCAACCTAGCTTAACATTTGAGGAAGGATTTCCACCTTTTAGCATTCCAAAATTCCAGAAGCAAGTCAAGCTTTGTCTTTTTGCCAAGTTGGAGCTTATGGGAGCACTCCAGGGAGCGATTTTGTTTGCAATACGTGCCAGAGAAACAAGTTCTTTCATTGTACAACATGAGCTACCTCATGAAGAAAAAAAAGATGTAAGGGGTAAACAAGCAGTAGTGAGAGGGCCTATTGTAAGTTTTGCCCAGCAAGAGATAGACATAGAATGTAACACACATTTTCATATTTCCAACTTATCAGCAGAGCAAACCAACACTTTACAGTCCCAAGGGCCAGACTCATTCCTTGGTCCCAGGAGTTCTAGATTCCCCAAGAATTTGACCTAACATCCTCACATCTCTGTCTGTCATTTTGAGAAGTTGGAATGTAATGAGTTTACATATACCTAGGAAGATAAAAGCATAGACGTAATTCTTAGTGGCCAGTCACAAGTGGAAATCCCTAAACTCTTTGCTAGTTTAACTTGGAATAGGATGTAGTATCTGAGGGGCAGGGCACACTGGTGATTATTCTCTGTATGAGTGTTTCTAGAATATTGGCTAGAACCGAAGCTCTTAGAGGCCCGCAAATATTAATTAGGGCTTCTGTGTACCAGCACCTATATTATACAATAGTATATTATATCACTAAAAAATCTGCAGCCCAGTTTTTCTTTTCTGTTCATCCCAGAGGATGCCCACTACGAAAGGCTGTAAATATTTCTTAGGGAAAAAAGAAACTGAAAAGATAATCTATTAATGCATGTCTCTGAATTTCTATACAGTTGTCCCTTGAACAACAGGGGTTTGAAATGTTTGGGTCCAGTTATACGTAGGGTTTTTTTTTTTTCAACAAAGGCCTGTACTGTTTTTGACTTATAGTTGGGAGTCCATGCATGTGGAGAGCTGACTGAATGCAGTGATTTGAGCCACTTGATATAGAACGTTTGAGCATGTGTGGATTTTGGTATCCACGAGGGGTCCTGGAGCCAATCCCTTATAGATACTGAGGAACAACTAAGTTTTGGGGGAGTCAGAAGTCATACATGGATTTTCAACTGGCCAGGGGGTTTAGTGCCCCTAACCCCCACATTGTTTAAGGGTCAATTGAATTTTATGTTATTTGAGATGCTGTATTCAATTTATTTGGCTAATGATGCAGGTTAGAATTAAGTGAAATTAATTTAATATCTTTACCTTAAAGCAATGGCTCAAGACTTGCACCACACTGTGTTAAGCTTCCACTGCTCAAGCCCCCCAGCTTTCTCCCTAGCCAAGTGCAAGGAAGGGGAAGAATGGGTTGACTTATAGACAAGAGTATCATCTCTCCAAGACTGTTGGTGGTTAGGAAGCATGTATCCAGTTTATGGATACACCACACACAAGATTGCTGCTAGGAAACAGGTTGACAATCTGAATGGAGTGGTCGGCGGAACCCTCTGCCTCAACCTCCCAATATTTCTTATGCATATTATAGGTTATAAATTGTAAACAATTTGTTGTGCTGATTTTTTGGTTTGTTTTTGCTCTGGACAGAATATAATAATGTTTGCCACTACAAAGACAAGCTTAAAGTTCTGGGAGCCACCAATGAATTATTCCATGACTCTGCTATATTGGAAAACTAGGACAGAGGAATCGACCTCCCCTTCACAGTGTACAAAGGAGAAGGCGACATCCTCCCAAGTCCCAACAAGGGCAGGTGAGTGGAGGGTGTTCTCACACATCCCATCTCTCCATCTCTAGTCTCATGTTCCAAAAACATGCACTTGTTGACTGCCATGTTTCCTTTTTCATTTGTAATCGTAGGATGGTTGTGTCTTCCTGTCATAAGTGATAGCCTGCCTCAGGATATCACTTGCCCAGTTCTCAGCGTTAATGGGCGTCCAGCTGGCAGTGGGTGGGATACGAATCAGGAAGGGAGGGAAAGCAGCTTGCCGAGGCAGAAGCTCATTAACTGTCACTGAGGAATCACATACCAGATTTCTCCATTAGAAAAGTGATGCTTTTTAGAGCATTGCTTTATTTATTTATTTACATTAAAGGACTATTTTTAGAACAATTTTTAAGTTTACAGAAAAATTCAGGAGAGCATAGAGAGATCTCATATGCCTTCTGCCCTCTTCCCCCCACCACAGTTTTCTTATTATCAACCATTTGCATTAGTGTGATATATTTGTTATAGCTGTTGAAGCAATATTGACACATTATTACTAACTAAAAACCAGTATTTTATATTAGGGTTCAGTCTGTGTTGTACACTGCTATGGGTTTTGACAAATGCATATCGTGTATCTGCTAGTATCGGGTCATACAGAATAGTTTCACTGCCCTAAACGTCTTCTTATGCTCTGCCTAGTTATCTTTCCCTCCTTCCTAATCCCTGGCAACCACTAACCTTTGTACTATCTCCATAGTTTTTTCTTTTCCAGAATGTTATAGTTGGAGATACATACTAGGTAGCCTTTTTTAACTGGATTCTTCCACTTAGCATATGTATTTAAAGTTTCTCAGTGGTGTGTGTGTGTGTGTGTGTGGCCCGACAGTTCATTTGTTATCACTGAACAATATTTCATTTTATGGATGTGCCATGGTTTGTTTACCCATTCACTCATCAAAGGACACCTTGGGTTCTTTCAAGTTTTGGTAACATTTGTGTGCAGATATCCATATGGTCATGTTTTCAGCTTATAAGTTTTTAACTCATTTCTGTAACTATCAGGATGCATGATTGGTTATTGACTGTTCACTATGACTGTTCCTTTTTGAATTCTACCAGCAATGAATGAAAGTTTCTGTTGATCCACATCCTTGTCAGTATTTGATATTGTCAGAATTTTGGATTTTAGCTATTCTAGTACGAGTGCAGTGGTATCTTATTGTCAGCTAAATTTGCATTTCTCTGATGACACATGATGTTGAGCATCTATTCACATGTTTATTTGCCATTTGTATATCCTCTTCAGTTAGGTATCTGTTCATCTCTTTCATCCATTTTTTATTCAACTTTTTATTTTCTTATTGTTGAGTTGTATGAGTTCTTTGTATATTTTGGATGTAAGTCTTTTCTCAAATGTGCATTTTGCAAACATTTTCTCCACTTTAACTTTGTTTTTATTTTCTTAACAATGTCTTTTGCAGAGCAGAAGTTTTTAATTTGGTTTTAATGAAATTCAACTTATCTTAATGAAATTCAACATTGTCTTTCATGGGTTGTTCTTGGTGTTGTATCCAAAAAAAATCATTGGCAAGGTCATCTAGATTTTCACTTACACAATCTTCTAAAATTTTCATAGTTTTATATTTTCCATTTAGGTCTGTGATCTGTTTTGAGAAATTTTTGTGAAAGATGTAAGGCCTGTATATAAATTATTTCTTTTTAATTTGTTTTTTGTTTGTTTTTGTTTTGTTTTACCCATGGATATCCAGCTGTTCTAGCACCATTTGTTGAAAAGACTATTGTTTCTTCACTGGATTGCATTTGCTCATTTGTCAAAGATTAGTTGGCCATATCTGTGTGGTCTGTTTGCAAGCTCTTTATTCCATTGATCTAGTTGTCTATTGTTATGCCAATATCACACTGTATAGGTCACTGTAGCTTTATATTAATTCTTGAAGTAAGGTAATGTCAGCCCTTCAATTTCATTGTTCAATATTATGTTCACTTTTCTGAGTCTTTTGCCTTTTTATATAAATTTGTATATGACTATTTATGTTAATTCAAGCATATAGAGTCTAAGGTTGCTAATCAAAATGAAAACATGCATTTCTACTTTTACATTTAATAGAGTTAGCATCATAGAGATCATTTAGAAATAAAAATAATTTATTTGCCACTAACTCAAATAACCTTTTCCAGAGCCCCTGTCTTATGAGCTCTGTTTCTAGAGAAAGACAGGTTTTTCTTTCCTGCTACTTGAAAGTGCATTTGTTGGAGAAGGGCAAACAAGATCAGAATCACTTTCCAACAGTCATATCACAGATTGTGTGGAGTGGCCGGCTCTGTTATGTCTCCTGCATTTTTCTTGAATGGTGCGAAAAATAGTACATTCTAAAAGCTACCAACTAGTAAGGAAGATGGGACTTCACTTTATTTGTCCTACAGACAGAGCACAGGGAATCTGAGATACACCTCTTTCTAAAGTTGAAAGTCTTTTGGGTCTTCCTCTTTAGGTGGTAATCTCAACTTTTCAAGCAAAACTTAAGATTCTCTGTAGATTCATAGTAATTTGGGCATTATAGAAGAACAAACATATTATGTGGACTGTCTGTATTAGGCCCAAACATGGGTTCAAATTCTTAAAAGAATTAATATAGGTAGTGGATTAAGTCATTCTGTTTATTTTCCAAATTCTTCCATCAGTTTTTACAGCCTTCCTTATTATTGCACTACCTGCCTAAATTCACAGAACTGCTCCCATTCCTCCTTTCAGAGGGTGTCTTCAGAAATCTTATCTTGTTCCAAAAACAGTTATTTTATGAGAAACTTTTAATTAACAGGCATGATCCACATTTATTTAGCTCTACGCCTGTGCAAACAGTATTGCATTGGATCTGATAACCTGTGCAGGGCAAGGATGAGTGTGTTAACCGGACCCTATATAATGGGACATAAAGGCAAATTTTCAACAAAGAAGAGTATAACAATCATAAATAGGAATGAGTACAATCAGTATGTCTCCAGTGGGAGTCCACAGCCATATTGTCACATGATGGTGTTAACAATGGACTTTCACTCACAACTGGTTGAAAAGAATCAGCAGACCTTTACAGGTGTATGAACACATACATACAGACACATGCACGTGCACACACACGGCAAAATCAAACTGTTCTTCCTCTCGGTCTCAGCAGGGACTGTCCTTCATTGTCCATTCTCCTCATTTTCTAAAGAATGTGAGTCCCACCCAGTGGAAGTCTTCCTTTGGAGTGACTCACCTCTTTCAGTAACATTACCAGCATTTCCACTTTGTTCCAGTTACAAGAGGCAGTTGCCAGAATAATTTAATGCCCTCCTGATAATTGCCAAGGCTAATAGAGGAACTGCTACAACTCTTCAAATGCTTTTCATTTACATGTTGATTTCTCATTTCCCACTTGGGGAAGGTGTGCTTGGCTCTGAATGCTTTTGATCTAATGGTTCTGTGGTCTGACCTACTTTCATTTTTCTTACTGCTGACGTTTATATTATTTTCTTTATTTAAGGACAGAAAATAACAGAAAAGGTAATCAGCATGTATTTAGGTCATTGTAAGTGTCCCAGTTACATTTGCATTTTTCTACTTAAAGTCTAATGCTGCCTTTGAATGATTTAAGATATTTGGACAGAGGAAAAAGAACCCTTCCCTCCTGTAAATCCACAGTAAAAACAAAGAGAATACATAATCTACCTGCCTTGATTCAGGACCATGTAAATTACAACAGCTACAGTCATAGATTTTGACTGGCTCCTAGAAACCATCCCTTAGGACCAAAATCCAGGTAAGGCAGGGAGCCTCTCATTCCCCCACAACACTAGAGGCTTTGAAGGACCCAGAAGACAGAAACCTACCTTTTTGATTACAGGCTTTCAAGGTACAGTGTGATCTGTGTCCCACACAGGAGAGGTGACATCCAAGGGAGGAATCCCAGAGCTCTGCCTCACTTTCTCAGTGTGGGGAATAGCACAAGAATTATGCTTCAAGGGTCATTTACATACTGTATTTCAAGAATCAGAATGAGGTTGGTACAGACCTCCAAAATGATAAAGTAGCAATGAGGACACCAAATCTAAGAAGACAAAATTGCACCCCATTATCAGGGTATTTGGGGCAGGTAACAGAGACAGACAGGAATGACGATGATGAGTTTAGTAATTAAAGGGCTCCAGAGAGTGATAAGAACTCATCTGGGCCACTAGTTAGAAGGCTTCACATCAATTTCTCAGTTGTGGTTTTCTTTTACTGTTCCAGAGACAGAGTGCAGTGTTTCCCAACTGCATTCTATTTTGCGATTGTTGCTCGTAAGTCTAATACCTGTTTTTGTAGTCAAATAAGTTCAAAGAATGCTACTTGACAGAAAGTTTCTTTCTTTCATTTTTAGTTTACAATTTCTCAGAATTTTTAATGTACAAATGTGTGTTGTGAATCTCTAAAAGAGAAGAAAAGTATTAAATATATTCCAGATGCACTGCCAAGGAATCCCCCCTATGAAATGACACTATTTTGTAATTTTTATTGAAATAACTTGTGCATATTGTTACAAAATCAGACATTACAGATGAAATGGTAATGACAACCGTAGTCTCTAAGCCCCTTTTCTGGCCAATATATTACTATTTCAATGAGAAAATTCCTTTAACTTTAACAAAGACTATTTAAAGATTTCCTGGTTTAAAAAATATATAGGAAAACTCTATTATAAAGTGCCCAACTGTTAATTTAATTGTACTCCAAATCACATGACTTTTACCTAATAATTAAAGATACATAGAGGTGAATTTTCTTTATAACATTTAACTATAAAACATCATTTTAAAAAGAGATTTTCTGTTTATATTTTGTCTTTCACCACCTGGCTTGTTTCACTTAGCATAATGCTCTCCAGTTCCATCCACACTGTTGCAAAGGATAGGAGTTCCTTCTGTCTTCTGTGGCATAAGATTCCATCATGTAAATGTACCATAATTTTTTGATCCACTCATTTACTGATGGGCATTTAGGTTGCTTCCAGCACTCGGCTATTGTAAATTGTGCTGCTATGAACATGGGGGTGCATCGGTTCTTTTGAATTTGTGTTTCAGGGTTCTTAGGGTATAATTCCAGCAATGGAATTGCTAGGTCAAAAGGCAGTTCCATTTTCAGTTTCCTCAGGAAATTCCATACTGTTTTCCACAGTGACTGCACCAGTCTGCATTCCCACCAACAGTGCACTAGAGTTTCCTCTTCTCCACATCCTCCACATCCAGCTCCACATCCAGCACTTGTTTGCTGATTTACTTATGATGGCCATTCTGACCGGTATGAAGTGGTAGCTCACTGTGGTTTTAATTTGCATTTCTGTGATGGCTAGTGATGTTGAGCATCCTTTCATATATCTCTGGATCCTCTGTACATCCTCCTTAGAGAAATGTCTGTTCAAGTCCTTTGTTTTTTATTTGGGTTATTTGTCTTCTGAAGTGGAGTCATGTGAGTTCTTTATCTATTTTGGAGGTCCAACCCTTGTCTGAGGTACCATTTGCAAATTTATTTTCCCATATGGTTGGTTCCCTTTTCATTTTGCTGATGTTTCCTTTTGCTGATGTTTCCTTTAATCATACAGAAGCTTCTTATTTTGATGAAGTCCCATTTATTTATTCTTTCTTTTATGTCCCTTGCTCTAGGGCAGGAGTGTCAAACTCATTTTCACTGGGGGCCACATCAGGCTCGGGGTTGCCTTCAAAGGGCCGAATGGAATTTTAGGACTGTGTAAATATAACTACTTCTTAACAGTTAAGCGAGAGCTTGGCACTGCAGCTGAGTAGAAATGAGGTGCTGGGCCGGATAAAACAAGATGAAGGGCCAGATTTGGCCCCCAGGCCTTGTGTTTGCCACCTGTGCTTTAGGGGACATATTGGTGAAAATATTGCTGAATGGGATGTCTGAGATTTTCCTGCCTATGTTCTCCTTTAGGATTTTTATGATGTTGTGACACATTTAAGTCTTTTATCTGCCTTGAGTTTATTTTTGTCTATGCTATAAGTTGAAGGTTGAGTTTCATTTTTTTGCAAAATATAAACAGAGACATTGAAACAAAGAACAGACTGATGGTAATCAGAGGGAAGAGAGGAGAGTGATAATGGGGAAAGTAGGGGAAGGGCCATCAAGGAACATGTATAAAAGACACATGGATGAAGCCAAAGGGGATAGGATCAAGTGTGGGAGGTGGGGATAGATGGGGCAGGGTGGGGAGTGGAGTGGAGAAAATGGAGACAATTGTACTTGAAAAACAATTTAAAAATTATTAAAAAATTAAAAAGGATTTTCTGATATTATCTAGTTTTTTTAAATAACACACTTAAAAAGTTATTTACTGATTTATCAACTTTTGAAATGAACTTTTGACTATCTAAATTGATAGGTTGGGATTTTTACTTTATTTGCACAGTATCCACTCCCCACCCTTTTCTTAAAATAGTTGTGTAATTATTTTTAGTCACTTTAATGATTGCCTTTGTAACTAATTGAATACACACAAAACTATTTCTGATGCCATCCACCTTTTTTTCCTTTTATTTCAAAGTAATTTTAGATATTCAAAAGAGTTGCAAAGATAGCAGAGAGATTCCATATGCCCTTCACCCAACTTCCCCCAAGATTAACACCTTATTTGACCTAGTTCATTTATCAAAATGAAGACACTAACATTGGTGCAATACTATTAACTAAGTGAGAGACTTTATTTTTCTTTTAGTGTATTCTTTTTCTGTTTCATTATCCAACCCTGGATATCACATTATATTTAATCAACTCGTTTTCTGACTTTCCTCCCATATATGAGTTTCTAAGTCTTTCTGGTCTTCTTTAACCTTAAAAGTTTCAAAGAGTAGTAGTCAGGGGGTTTTCTGGCTGTTTTTTATCATGACTACACTGAAGTAATGGATCTTGGGGAAGCCTACCAGAGATACCCTTCTCATCATATCAGGGCTACATGATATCAATGGATTTACTGCTGGAGAAGTTAACCCTGATTTTTTGGATAAGGCCCTTGGGCACATTTCTCCAATCTAAATTACCATATTTTCCCTCCCACGTGCTATTCTTTAGAAGTGAGTCACTAAGGACAGGTATTCTCAAGGGCAGAAGAATTAAGCTTCAACTCCTGCAGCCATAATAAAAAAGCTTGTGAGTATATACTAAAATCACCACAAAAATATTTGAGGGGAAGATACTTCGAGACTACACAAATACTGCCTTTAAGATTCTTCTCATACATGCTCGCTTCGGCAGCACATATACTAAAATTGGAATGATACAGAGAAGATTAGCATGGCCCCTGTGCAAGGATGACACGCAAATTCCTGAAGCATTCCATATTTTTTTAAAGGACACATGGACGAAAGCTAGGGGGAGGGTGGTAATGGGAGGGAAGTGGGGAGGGTTGGGTGGGTGGGCTGGAATGGGAGTAAAAGGGAGAAAACTGTACTTGAACAATGATTAAAATAAAATTAAAAAAAAAGATTCTTCTGATACTTTAAAATTTTTCTGTGGATCTTGCCTGCAGTAATTATTACTGTGATATTTTAATGGTGATTTCCTATTTTCTTAATTCTCTCTACATTTGTAAATTAAAACTCTTCTATAAGGAAGACTTGTCTCCTTATAGGAGACAAACTCTTCTGTTTAGTCATGTATGTATGTATGTATGTATGTATATATTCAAATATTATTTATACCATTGTGGGCTCATGAATATTTATTTTTCTTTATGTTATAAACCAATAATATAATTTATTTTCTCACTCAAATTGTTTCAGCTTTAATTATTGGCAGCTGTTTCAGATTAACAAATGTACTTTTATGTCCTTTTGACATGACACACCCCATCCTTTTTATTTTTAAAGATGATACTTTAGATTCATTTTTCCTATTCCAGCCCTGGAATCAGAAATTATGGTTTCACTGGTTCCTTTTGTTAAAGAAGGGTATTTAGAAACAAACACCGAGGCACTGGGTGTACTTATTGTGAATGAGGATCACTGCTTATAACTCCTTTCAGTGGACGGAGCTAGAAATAGATTACGTGCACTAACCCACATGTATATAAATATCTATATTTATTGCTGTACCTGTCTCTGTGTGTGTAAAACATGAGTTCACACTAATATCTCAGACGCTCATCTGGCACCATAGGTTTCAGTCTAACATTTCCAACCTGCTTATTTGTACCTTCTTTCTCCCACTGAAAGTGACTGGGCTTCTATAATCTACAATATGTTGACTTATTTATTGATGAACTTAGAGTAAAGGTATAGTAGTTTCAGAATTACTAAATCATACTCCTGTAAGAAACAAATTTATAAATGAGAATTTAGTATTTGTGTACAGATATTTTTTATTTAGGTTTAGAAAATCTAGCCCTGGCTGGCATAGTTCAGTGGATTGAGCATGGGCTGCGAACCAAAGTGTCGCAGTTTCGATTCCCAGTCAGGGTACATGCCTGGGTTGCAGGCCATGACCCCCAGCAACCGCACATTGATGTTTCTCTCTCTCTCTTTCCCTCCCTTCCCTCTCTAAAAAAATAAATAAATAAAATCTTTAAAAAAAAGAAAATCTAACATTACAGTTTTTCAAAATTATTTAGCTTCTTTCTTCCCAATACCCTTCAATGAGCTCATTGTGCTAGGCAGCTATTGTAGAACACTGTGGTTTGTGGCCAAGTCATAGATCTACTATCACATGACCACATGAAAGAGTTACATTGCCCAAAAGCTGCCTTGCAACCCATTTGTAGTACCCCCCGTCCCCATCCCTCCTTCCTGTTGCTCACCTGATCTTGTTTCCATCCCCATAGTTTTGCCTTTACTAAAATGTTTTATAAATTAAATCATACAATATGCAGACTTTTGGATCTGGCTTTTTTCACTTAGCAAAATACATTTATAATTCATCCATGTTGTTGAGTGAATTAAAAGTTTATTTCTTGTAATTGCTGAGTAATATTCCATTGTGTGGATGCACCCAGTTTGTTTATCCATTCTTCTACTGAAGGACTTCTGGGTTGTTCCCAGTTTTGGGTGATCAAGAATACAAGTTTCTGTGTGAACATAAAACTATAATTCACTTGGGAGTATGACTGCTATTGTAAGTGTGTGTGTACAAGAAAATTACCAAACTCCTCCAAAGTGGTGCAGCCACTTTGCATTTCCATCAGCAATGAATAATAGCTTCTAAAATCACCATATAAAAAGACTATGCAAATATTACCTTAAAAATTATTGTTCTTCATTATCGCTAGTGTTTAGTATTGTCAGGATTTGGGGGTTTTGTTTTTGTTTTTAATGTTAGTTATTCTAAGAGTCATATTTTATTGTAGTTTTAATTTTTATTTCCCTAAAGAAATACTCAGTGAAGCTGCCTGGGAATACAGTATTCTTTTGTGGAAAATTATTAATTACTGATTTAATTTATTTAATAGATACAAGACCATTTCCTCTTAAGTGCATTTTCATAGTTGGTGTCTTTTAAGGAACTGTGTTTTTGGTTTTTTTTTTTGCTCAGCTGTAGAATTTATAGACAGAAATTTGTTCTTAGTAATCTATTATTATTCTCTTGATCTGTTAGGTCAGGAGTGAGGTCCTCTCTTTGTTTCCTGATATTAGTTGTTTGTGTCTTTTTCTTTTATTTTGGGGGCATTCTGGCTAAAGATTTGTTCATTTTAATTGTTTTTCCAGAACCAGCTTTGGGATTCATTGATTTTTCTCTATTGTTTTTTCTTTTTTCAATTTTATTTATTTTGAGGATAATGTTTATTACTTCCTTCCTTGTTGTTTTAGGTTTAATTTCTCTTTTATTTTCATAAGTTGGTAACTTAGCCTGCCAATTTTGAGATCTCTTTTGGGTTTCTAATACAAGCATTTACCACCATAAATTTGCCTTTGAGCACTGTTTTAATTGCACTGTACCAATTTTGATAAATTAAATTTCTATTTTAATTAAGCATAAAATAAATTTTTTTAATTTTCCTTACAAATTCCTACTTGACCCATAGGTAATTTAGAAGTACATTACTTAATTTCAAAATATTTTTTAGTTTTCCTCTTTCTTCTTTTATATTTAAAGTGAATTTTTGTAGATAATATAGTTATGTCTTGCTTTTTTATCTATTCTCAAAATTTGTCTTTTAAATGGTGTGTTTAGATCATTCATGTTAAAACATTATTAATATAGTTGGATTAAAATTTACACTTATGCCGTATTTTTGTTTGTTCTTTTTTTCTCTGTTTTCTCTTGGGTTTGTTGGATGTTTTTATGATTATGATTCTATTTTATTTTATCTCTTGATTTATTACTTATATCTATTTTTATCACCTTTCTAAATCTAGATGTACATTTATTTTTATGTTGCCAATGCTGACAACATTGTGCTCTAAAGTCACATTTCTGAAAAAGTCTCCTATCCTTTGCTTCTAGGTTGGGCTTACATTTTATATTTGCAGTAAGATGGCTGTCTAATATTACTCACTGGAGAATCATAAATTGTTCTATGATTACATTTACTTCTTCTCAATTAAATATATAACCCTCTGCATACTCAAGGAAAAATGCCCAAAAGGTTTTACAGTTTTATATGCCAGTAGCCACTCTAAAGCATGCTGCATTTTCTTTACATTTGAACCATGCCTTTCTCAAGCACTTTTATCCCTTGTTTACAGGGTTTCGTATTGGTGTTTGTTTCCTTTGCATGAAATGACACATATGCAGTATTTAACCATAACCTTATCTTTTCCAAGGTTCACATCTTTTCCTACTGATAGAGTCCATTCAGCTATTTTCCCTGAAGACTACTCACTTCCCATTGCAATCTGGATCATGACATTTTTGCACAGTATGCTATTCTTTCTTTCATAAGTATTTAATGCCTTTTTGTTGTTGTTGTTCTCTGCCTTTATCACATTTTGAATTTATTTCACTGATTCATTATTCAAGAGTCCTTGGTTCTTCTGCTTAAATTTGGGTTGATTTCTTTCTAGGCCTCTGGTGGCACCCTTTCCTGCTCTCCTCATAGGGGAGAACTGTCTCTTAGATGGTGTAACTTTCTCCTTCTAGGATTACCATACTTACTTCCTTTTCGTACCTTCATAGGAAAGTGTGCTTTGGGAGGAGTAAGGGTAACATTTTTACTCTACATGTGTTAACTGCCTTTATTCTGATCTCAAAACAAAACAGAAAACAAAAAACAAACAAAAAAACCCTAATAATTTGAATAAAGACAGGCACAAATTAAAATGAATTTGTAATTTTTCATTACAAAATAAAAGGCAGTGCTCCAGTTTTATCACTGAGGATTTTGATCCTTTGGTTCTTGATTCTCTGAGGTGATCAATTTTTGCTGTCTGGATGTTTATATGGTTGTTATGATCTCCTGAACCCAAAAGTCACACTGCAGCACTTGGGTATGGGTGTTATTATTGCACGCACTCCGCTTGGCACTCCGGCCTTTCTTCCCAAGGCATCATTCTGACCTTGTATCTCTTGAACTGACCTTAAACATATTTCCCTTTCTCTCACATTTTAGGGTTATTTGTCTTTTTGCTCTACATTTTAGGGAAATTTATTTACTTTACAGTATTGACATTTTATTTTAGCAACCATATTTTTCAGTTTTGAGATCTGTTATTACCCAGTTGTTCCAGGTTTGTCCCAGATATGAACTCCTTGATTTGGGAGTTCATATCTTCTCAGTTTTCCTGAGTATAGTAATGAGAGCAGTGTTCATTTTCAGTTATTATTTTTGTTGATTTGCTTGTTTAAGTTCATTTCTGTGTTTGAAGCCAGGGATAAGTTTTCTATTTGTTTAAGGTCTGTTCTTATCAGAAGTTAACCTTTCTACTTGTTTATGATCTGTATTTTTCTTGTTTTAGCCTGTTCTCAAATATTTAATTAAAATTGATTATCCAGTCATGCATAAGAATAATGCAATAGGAGGATTGGCTGGGGGTCCTGGGTTATTGAGAGAAACTTTGTATCTGCCTGGGTTACTTTTAAGAAAAGCAAAGTCGGTAATAAGCTCTGCAAGTGGTAGAAAACAAAGGATACTGTTCCGGGGCACAATCATCCACACTGGCTTCCCCAAAATCATCCAAGACAATTTGTTCAACTCATTTGGGATGAAAATAGTCGAGGTTCATTTGGACTGAGATTGAAATGCCTGGCTTTCAGCCCTTTGTAATTGAATATGGGGCTGCTTATTGTTCTTTATAGACTTCTGATTAATTATTCCCTATGATTTTAGGTCCATCTTTCACTCATGCCTCATTGTACTTGCAAATTTGAGCCAGGAGCTTTGTCAAAGTTCTACTAGGAAAAATCAGCTGCTTTACTTTCAGAGACCTTTGCCTGTATATTCAAGACCCTGGTTTCCACTTCTTAGTTTCATCAGTTGGAAATTCCATCCTTTTTGCATATTCTAGAAATTCGATGGTATTTCTTGTCCTATATTAGGCCCTGTATTGACATTTTGTGACGTAGAAGGGATTAATGCAGTGACTCAGTCTGCTATTCTAAATAATTTGATTATACAACAAGTATAAATAGTCTCCAAAAAAATGTTAGGAGAAAGTACTGATAACTGTAAAGTTGGTGTGATAGAAACACAAACAAACGACAACACGGACTGGGAGTTCAGGAGACGTGTGACTGGATTGCACCTGTGCAGGAGAAACCACTCCTTTGCACGTCACAGTTCCTATTTCTTCACAGGTGACAGCATTTGCCTCTATACTGTGTATGATAGTACATGACTCTTATCCTTTTCCATCGAGACCACTAAGATGAAAAGGAAAGAACATGAGCTTTGTGTTAGGTAGACTTTAGTTCACATCCTGACTCAGCCACTGTTAGTTTTAGGACATTGGGAATCGTCTACAACCTAGGGTTTCTCAAGTTCTCAGTGATGTTTATCTCTCACATTTGCTAAGGGGAAAAATACGTACAATATTTGCTAACACATAAGAAACTATGAAGTGAATATAAACATAGATATCATTTGGGTGTAAAATAAAAGTTTACTAGAATACGGTGGAGATAAATATTTTCTGCTTGCCTTGGATTCATGCTCTACACTTTGATGCCCAGCTCAGAATTCTAGGAGGGCTGAACAAAGAATTTTGTGGGCACTCTAAATTTGAGATTAGAGAACAAGAGATAGAACCATAAGGAATTTGTGGGGAGAGGTTTCTTTCCTGCCCCCTCACTGCATGCCAAATGCTTTCCTCTACAAGTAAAGTCTCAGTCCTGAGCCCTCCTCTGCTTTTCTGTATTTATCTGGTCTTTATTAATTCTATTTCCCCCTTTGACCTTTTGAATATAAAGAGGTAGTAACAGCTTCCTGTGATGCTAGTCTCGAGTGCCTCACCATCCCTTGTTTTTCCTCTAAGCCTCCCCACACCTCTGTAACTAGAGCCTGATTAGAGTCTCTTCATTTGAGTTACCTGGGTGAATTGCTTTTTTCTGGATTGTGATTGATACAACATCTGGTAAAAGCAAGGTTCCAGCACTTTTTCAGAGAGAAGAATGATGGAAAGAAAGACTAGGAAAGTGTCTTTTTCTTTTTCTGGGTAAAGGCATGATCCCTGTGACATTTTCAAAGATCAAGAGTTTTGGGGGGCACCCCACATTCCATCTCTCATTTTCACTCTAATCGTTTAATCAGGTTTATGTAATGAAGATTTTCCCTAGCATCCATGTCTGTAATCATCCTTCTTTGTAATCAGGCTGATAGCAGAATTACCATGGGGTAGGTTCAGGTGGGATGGTGTTACTTCTTTGAAAATCTACCTCAGCCCTCCCCTGACACAAAGATTTGGCATTTGCTCAACCTATGCAAGTCCTTAGGAAACACCCCTATCTACCCAGCCTGGGGTGGCTCAGTAGATTGAGCACTGGCCTGGGAACCAAAGGGTCTCCAGTCCAATTCCCAGTCAGGGGACATACCCTGGTTACAGGCCAGGTCCCTAGTAGGGGGCATGTGATAGGCAATCACGCATTGATGTTTCTCTCTTTTTCCCTCCCTTCCCCACTCTCTAAAAACAAATAAATAAAATGTTAAAAAAAAAGAAAATATCACTACCCTATTTTCATCTTTAAACTGATTGCCAAGTCTAAGCTCCTCCTGTGTATAAATTTTTGAGTTGTCCTTACCATTATGTTGTCTCTGACTTGCTCAAGGTTACGTGATGAAAATTTTAGCTGTACCATCATCAGCAGGACCCTGGATCAAGTCATGTATCTGCTCGTATCATTAGTTCTATAAACACCAAAACTCCAATGTTAATAAAGCAGACTTAGTCATTGTACAAAGAGAATCAATCAGAAGGAAACTTGTCTGTTTACAAACTGAAGATACAGCATGAAAACACAAATCCATAAACATTAATTAAATCTTAGTGAAGTTACTGTTATTTGATGAACTCATTTGGCAGGGCAGAAGAAGCTGCTTGTTAAATATTATCACCCCCAATCTCCTAAGAAGGAGTAGAGGCTTCCAGAAAAAGAACTGAAGTGTTCTTTGAATGCAAAAGAGAGGTATCTTACCAAACTAGGTGGAGAGGTTATTCAAGGCTGAAAATATATGTAGGGGAAAAACTTGAGATTAACTTTTAAGATGAAGAGTCAATTCATTTGAAATGGAAGAACAAAACAGCAATAACTTTTATTTAATAGTACATTGCAAAGAAACACAAGGAGTGACCCTGAACATGGGTGTATTATATGTTAAGTTTGTAAAGAAAAACTTTTGAAGAATATGAAAAACTTCCAAGTAACATAGTAAACAGTTTTTTAAGCAGGGATGGTTATAATCCTGAATTCTATAGTATTTGAAAATGTAGCGACATAGCTTTAACTGTAGTCAAAGGAAGACTACTACCCCTGCTTTTGATTCTCTTTCCCTCTGTAGTTTATCCATAATTCTAAGAACTTCTGTTAAAAAATTCAAGATGTTTAAGAAGTTAAGTTTTGACCCATGGGAAATTGCTCTTAAGAAATACTATAATGAAGATAAATTGATAAATCTTAAAATATAAAATAATATTTTTCAAATGCCATATTTTTATGTTTTACTTATAGATTTGTGTATGTAGTTATCTTTAATATTTCAGGGAAATGTTATGGATTATAAAGGTGAAATGTATATTATAAAAACTAACCCTTTAATCACCTCCCAAATTTTATGTACATTGATATCACAGTATATTTTCTTAAATTTTTTTAAAAAGAAATAATTACAGGAAAAATAAAGTTCATCAATATTACTCCCAATCCTGTTCAACTTTCTCTCTTCACAAAGGTGATAGGCATCAAAGGTGACAGGAATTTGATGTCTTCCCTTTCCTGTTTATGCTTCGTTTGCTGTTTCATCACTTACTTACTTTTTGTATATTTACATATGAAAGTAAATAATGAACAAAAATGTTTTATTTTTAGAAAGATATTTTCTGCAAGTTTTTATACATCATTTATGAGAACTATTGTTGTTGATTCATACAAACTTTTTCAGGTATTTTAACTGCTGTATAGTAGGATATCATATGATTACATCATATATTACTTATTCATTCTTCTACTGTTCTATGTGCAACTTTGTGCATACAGCATTGTCCACAGGTGAAATAATCTCTTTTAAGTATTTACTTAGATGGGAAATTACTGGGCCATGTTATGCCATTTTCAGTTGCGCTAGAAACTGCCAGGTTGCCTCACAAAGTGGCCATACTAATGAACATGCTCCCTATCAGAATATGAGAATTCCAGAGTTACCACATTCTCTCTAAACCTTGACTGACATTGTAAAGCTATATTGTTGCCAAGCTAACTGGTGTGAAAGACAATCCAGTGATTGTATGATTCCTTGATGTCTAGTGAAGTTGAGTATATTGTCACATGTGTCTTTCCCATGTGCTTTTTCATCTATAAATTGCCATTTCCTCTATGTCCCTTTCTAATTTATTTATAAACTTTTCCTACATTCTCTGAATAGTTGTTTACCCATCCTCTATATTACAAAGGTCTTGCTATAATCTTTTAGTATTAACTCTGGTTCTTTATGCCCTACAGAAGTTTTCATTTTTCTCACTGAAACATTGATCAATTTTACCTTCAAGGTTAAGTGCTTATGTGTATTGCTTAAGAAATTATTTCCTATCTTTTGGTTGTGAAGATATTTTCCAAATATAGTGCCCAGTAATTTTATTATTCCAATGTATACCTTTATTTCACCAGGAATCAATTTTCATGTGTGAAGTAGCATAGAAGTCTGATTTTTTTCCCCTATCCATATAGAAAGCAACATATTCTAATTCCAGCTATGGAATAGCACCTTCTTCCTGTCTTTGAAATGTTGCTTCCATCAGCTAAGAATTTTCAAATATGCATGGGTCTCTGGAGATTCTTGTTTTTTTCTTATTGATCTAAATCAGCGGTAAATGACACTGTTATTTTTATATCATCTTAATAGTGTCGCTTTATTATAAGTTTTAAAATCAGAGTTTTTAAAAAGGGGCTATTTGGGGGCTTACACACTTACATATGAGTTTAGCCATTAACTTTTCAACTTTGACAAAACAACCTTGTTGGGATTTGAATTTTATTAGAATTTATAGATTAGTTTGGGGTCTTCCCATAGCTTACATGTTTTAAATATCTCCACATAAAATACCAAAGAAATTCAGGAAAATAGTAGATATTAACCAACCCATAGATATACTGTGATTAAATTATGAAGTTAAAATCATTTTAGCTGTAATATGTTGAAGAAAAAGGGAAGACTGAAATGGTTTTTGTAAATAGTGTATTTTTTGCAGTTATTTTACCAATCTGGCTAAATCAGACATGTGATCTCCAATGTTTTCATCATTCCAGATCTACCAGTGAGCTGTTAACAGAGAGTCAGAATAATTGTATAATCAGCATTTGGATGAAAATAATGATCAAGCAATGTATTCTTATTGAACACCTACTTTATTCTCAGCACTCAGCCCAAATGTACAATAAATACATAGAGAGTTAGTTTCAGAATTGCTAGCCTATACCGCTATGAAAAACTAATTTACTACATAGATTAAATACATTGTTACAGTTCTTTTTTTGTTTTGGGCTAAGGATATAAAGTCAGAGCACTGTACTTAAAAATTATTTGAGTTTTTCTTCTTTGGTGTGTTTGAATTATTCATAAGAAATACAGCTAAGTTTATTTTTTTGTTGGTGTTTCATTTTATATTTTCTTTACCTTCATTCTTATTGATTTAAGATTTTGCTTCTTTGTTTGTTTTGCCTTGAGTATGTAAACTCATAACATGACTTCAAAACTTAATACACTACCAACAGTTATACACAAGAAACGTTACCCCGTATTGCTTCAACCTTGTTCTTACCATTGCCTTCTACCAGTCACATTAGTTTCTGCTTCCATCTGCTTCTTATTGTGAAAATAAGTAGATATGTTTATTTCTAACACAAAAGGAACCACATTACATATCTCTTTTGCTCTTAACTTTGTCACTTTCTAATATATCCAGAAAATTGCTTTATTATTTTTTATTCCTTAATATTACTCCCTTTTGTAGATAAAGCTAAGTTTATTTAGATAATCTCCAACGTTAGGAGTTTAAAATGGTCTCACTAATTTGTGATTAAGAACAACACTGCAATGAATAATCTTGCACACATGTGTTTTTGTGTTGGTGGAGAGGCATCTTCAGGTTAAGTTCATAGGAATGCACTGCTGGGTCAAAAAGTAAACATGTGTGTAGTTTCTTTAGCAACTGCCAAATTTCCCTTTAAATTACTTTTTTACCAGCAGTGTATGAAAGTGCTGATTTTCCCACAGGTGTACCTCTGGTAGATGAGAAATAGTACCTCAGTATATTTTAATCTATATTATAAAGCCTCTTTTGCATGTAAAAAAAGGCTTTCTTTATAAGGTTGTTACTTACAAGTTGAACACGTCTCACTAGTTTGAACTTACATGACCATACTTAGCTGCAAAGGAGGCTGGGAAATATAGTCTCTAGCTGGGTAGTCAAGAATTCAGCTAAATTTTGCTTGGACATGGTATCTATTATTAAATGTAAGAAAGATATGAGGGATAACAAGGGATAAAAAGCATTCTCTATAACAAGTTCACTGATTGGTAACCAGTGGTCTATTATACATTATATTTCTAAGGAATTAGTTATTTTAAAGTGATCACTTTATGAACTATGCCTATTAAAACACATTTATTCAGCAAAGCTTTTTAAAACATGTGGATAAGATATAAAAACTGCCTTATCAGGAGATGACAGCTTGGTGGTGGAAAAAAAGTAACAAATAGAAAATTCTAAGAAAACACATAAAAATTATACATACACCAGTTTTGAGAGGTTAGGGAAGGTGTCCCTGAAGGAGTAGAATTTAAGCAGAAACATTAAGAGTTGTTTTCAGGATGAGAAGTGGGAGGGCAAAGTGGGAATGGAGAATTTCTGAGAAAAGGATCTGAGTGTTCAAATGCCTGATATAGAGAAAGAGAGAAAGAGTACAGTTCAATCAGTGTTGGCTACTGAATGCAGCAAGGGGAGAGGTGAGCAGTGGCCTGGAGAGAGAAATTGGGCAGATCACCAATTACCTTCTGGGCTTTGCCAGGAAGTTTGTTTTTCATCATTTAGAGGGCAAAGGGGATCCACTAAAGGATCATAAGCATGACAGACAGGTTAGACTGGTGATTTAGAAAGACCATTTCATATAGAGGATGTGTCACAGGGGAGTGAGACTGGGCCAGAGATGCCAGAGAGAGAGGCGGCGGGGAACACAGTCAAGTTACAAAAACATGATTTCTAGCCATCTTACTATAGCTAGTGAAGATCCTTAGGTTAACTCCAAATAAAATGGTTGAAATCAGAAGTCTTCTAAACCAGAATAAGGAGCATAATGTGGGGAAGGGGAGTGAGATGGTTTACTGTTACGCCTTTATAGACACACAAAATGTTATGTTATCGTCCTAATTTTATGAAGGGTATACCAACAAAATGGAGAAAGAAAATGTATTCTTATTCAAATATAAGGTAATTAAAACTATTATTCGGATCACCAAAACACTCAAAATAGCAGATTACAATAGAAAAGGAAAATTTCAGAATCTGATATAAAAAAGACAACCATCTCAATGCAGCATGCATTTAAATCAACCCATCTGTCAAATGGTGTGAATTTTTAATTAAGGTCAAACGTGTATTCTCAAGAAAAGTGGAGAATTTCAGCAATTAACTAGTTATTTGAGGTAACTAGCTTCTTTTCTTGAAAACCTGTAGTTAATCATGATAAAAACACTGAGTTTATTCCTTGCCTTAACTGATAATTCCCTCACTTTCTTCTTTCATTTAGCATTTGCCAAGATAGCCTCAAAGTCCGTCATAAAGCTCAAAAGTTAATAACATCAAAGACTTTTCTTAGAAATTCACTGCTGCTGTTTTTACAAGCATAGCCCATTTATTGGTTCTTCTTAAGGAAAAAAGAGGGGAGCTTACTGCCCTCAGAAGCTGACTGATGCTTGTAGTGTCTCCAAGGGCCATTTGGCCAAAAAAAATTGTCCAAATGTTCTTCATTCTGAGCATTGTGGATAATTAATCACTTCTATTTTCCAAATTGTCAGCCCTCCCTAGCCCCTTTACCCTTTAATCTGCTGCAATGTGACAGAAATGGCTGGTATATGTCAACTTGTATCACTTAGTGGAATTGCTCCTGAAACACATATGAAAGGGAGAATCATTACTCTACACAGTGTTAGAAAACTGTTTTCTTTCTTTTGTTATCCAAAGCTTAATCTTTATAAAAATCAATAAAAGTAGTAATTGTTTGTATAAATGAGTCCACAGTTTTTCCATTAATGAAGTAACTGAGGTTCAGTCTGCAGTGTGCCGATAAAGTTAGGAGCCAGGAATTCTTGTCAGGTGTTCTGCAAAGTCAAAATGATACATTGACATGCTTAACATCTCATTTTATGGATTACATATTAGTTGAGTTGCAACTTTAAAACTGCACCTCTAATTCTAAAAGTTATAATGTTAGACCAGTTTTATGCAGAGCATTTTGACGGTGTCAGATATCGTTGTCCTTCATGCTTTTCCATGGATCTGAGGTGTGTTAGAGTAGGATGCAGATGCTGGAATGACTTCTTGATATTCTAGAGGACAAGATAAGTGACTCCTCTGATTTTATCATTCTGGAAAATTTTATCAATAGTTTGAACACTACTCATAAATAAAGATTTTTTGGTGTTTGTACAATTTGCAAACATGTACTTTTTTCCCTAAATATTATATTTTATTGGTCAATTGATTGATAATAGGTTTCAATCAGCAACCTCTTTGACTCCCAGTAGTAATTTAGTTGCAACTAGAAACTCTTTAGTAAGCTTCCACTTAGATGTAAGATGACTTCACATACATCACATATGACTGAATCCTGTTTCAAGGTTACAGTTGGACTGGTCAATCCCTCTTAAACCTTGAACATCAAGTGTAGTATCAAAATGTGTATGTGCTGCTCTATAGGTCCCAGCCTCTTTTCAGGTAGATTGCAGCAGGGTGATTGTGCTGAAGCTAATGGATGTGGATGACAATGATCAAAGTCACTTCCAGGCCTGGATTTTAAAACAACATTCCACTTGATCTTCTAATTGTCTCTTCTCTTACAAGTTATATATGTTCTGCAAAAAATTACTGAAGAATTTAGTGGCTTAAAAAAATCTTAATTCCTGTGGGTCAGGGATCAGGAGTCTCTCAGAAGGTTATGTTCACCAGGAGCTGCAGTCATCTCAGGGCTCCACTGAAGAAGAACCTGCTTCCAAGTTCACTCATTTGCCTGTTGGCAGGACTCAGAACATCAGTGAATCTTGGCCAAAGGCATCAGCTCTTTGTTATATGGGTTCTCCATGAAGCTATCCACATCATGGCAACTTGCTTCTCCCTGAACAAAGAAAGGCTCCAAGAAAAGGGAGGTGGAGAAAAGAGCGTGACCAAGACAAAAGTTATAGTCTTTTTATAACCTAATCTCAGAAGTGACTTCCTATCAATTTTCTATATTTTATTTATTAAAAGTGAGTACTTAGATTCATCCCACACTCAAAGGAAGGGCATGAATAATTCAAGATGGGGATCATTGGACTCCATTCTACAAGCTGTCTACCAACACAGTAATCCTCAAGGCCGTGTGTCCCAGGTGGTGCAACTGCAAGATGGAAACATCCAGAAGGAAGCACTTCACTTACACCGAGAACATCAACTTTCCCATGAAGGAATTGGTTGCAGAAAGAGAATCTCTGAACTCCTCAGGGGTCCCTCCTTCAAAAGAGCACCTGAAAGTTATGTGGGTATAGATGTACCTACTGAGAAAATAGAAAACTTACTTTCATCTCTTGAATCAAATCTAAAGAGTCACTGACATTTCTTTTGTGCAAGTTTTCTTATACATAAAAGTAGAGATTATTCTTATTCAACACATTCATTGAAAGAATTAAGAGAGATAACTGAAAAACACCTAGATGACTCTCACTTACAATAGCATCAAATGAAAAAAATATACTTGGAAATAAATGTAATGAAGGAAGTAAAAAATCTGAAGATCTATACAATTAAAATTATGAAAATTGAATAAAGATATTGAAGAAGACATAAATAAATGGAAAAGTATTTCATACCTATGGATTTTTAAAATTTACTTTTAGAGAGCAGAAGGGAGAGAAAAAAGAGGGAGAAAAACATTGAGGTGTGGTTGCCTCTTGATCTGCCCCTACTGGGGACCTGGCCCACAACCCAGGCATGTGCCCTGACTGGGAATCAAACTGGTGACCCTCTGGTTAGCAGGCTGCACCCAGTCCACAGAGCCACACCAGCCAGGGCTCATGCTCATGAGTTTAAAAAATTAATATTGTTAATATGTTCATACTACCCAAAGAAATCTACAGATTTACTGCAATCTCATGATTTCAATGACATTTTTCACAGAAAGGAGAAAAACAATGCTAAATTTCACATGGAACCACAAAAGACCCCAAATAGCCAAAACAATACTGAGAAAGAAAAACAAAGCTGTAGGCATCACCTGTCCTAATTTTTCTTCTTCCTTTTTTCTTTTTTTAAGGATATATATAGAGAGGGAAACATTGATTTGTTGTTCCACTTATTTATGCATTCATTGGTTATTCCTGTATGTGTCCTGACAAGGAATTGAACCCACAACCTTGGCATACTAAGACAATGTTCTAATCAACTGAGCTAGCCAGCCAGAACTCATGTTATAATTTCAAACTATATATTACAAAGCTATAGTAATCAAAACTGGCATGAAAATAGACACATAGATCAGTGGAATAGATAGCACAGAAATATATCATGCACATATGGTCAGTTTTCAATAAAGAGTCAAGAATATACAATGGGGAAAAGATAGTCTCTTTAATAAATTGTTTTGGGAAAATGGGATACCCACATGCAAAGGAATAAAACTGAACCCTATCTTACACCGTACACAAAAATCTATTCAATATAGATTAAAGATTTGAATGTAAGAACTAAAACCATAAACTCCCAGAAGAAAACAGAGAGTAAATTCCTTAACCTTGACTGTGACAATGATTTTGGATTTGACGCCAAAGGCAAAGGTTACCAAAGTAAAAAGTGACACCACATCAAGCTAAAAAGCTTCTGCACAGCAAAGGAAATCATCAGCAAAATAAAAGGCAACCTCTGGAATGGGAGAAAATATTTGCTAACCATATACCTAATTACAGATTAATATTCAAAATATACAAGTTGCTCATACAACTTAATAGCAAAAATAATCCATTAAAAATGGACAAAGGGCATAAACAGAGAAGTGCAAATAAAAACCACAAGGAGATATCACTTCCCACCTGTTAGGATGTCTCTCTATTATCAAAAGGACAAGGAATAACAAATGCTGGGGACTTTGTGGGGAAAAGGGAACCCTTATACACTATTAGTGAGATTGTAAACTGATACAGACACTATGGAAAACAGTATGAAAATTCCTCAAGAAGTTAAAAGTAGAGATAGCATATGATCCAGCAATCCTACTTTTAGGTTTGTATTCAAAATAAACAAAATCGTCATCTTAAAGAGATATTTCTACTCCCATATTTATTGCAGCATTACTCACAATAGCCAAGGTATAGAAATAACCTAAGCATTTGTCAGTGGATAAATAAATAAGGAAAATATGATACATATGTATATATGCAATGGAATATTACTCAGCTTTTAGAAAAGAAAGAAACATATACTAAGTGAATTAAGACAGGCAGAAAAGGACAAATACTAAATGGTATCACTTATACGTGGAATCTTAAAATAAAACAAGCTCTCAGCAACAGTGAGTAGGATGATGGTTGCCAGAGGCTCAGAGGTGTGGCAAAAAGGGAGAAGCTGATAAACATGTACACATTTTCAGTTATAAGACCCAAAGATCTGAGGATCTAATTCATAACATGATGGCTATAGTTGATTTACTGTATTGTATAATTGAAATTTGCTGAGAGTTAAAGTATTCTCACAACCTCCCCCTCACAAAAAAAGTATGTGAGGTGAGAGATGTGTTAACTAACTTGATTGTGGGAATCCTTTCACAATCAAGTATATATATCAAATCAACATGCTGTATACTTTAAATACATTAGAATTGTATTTGCCACATAAACTTCAATACAGCTGGGAGAGGGAGATAAAAGGTGGAAACAGCTTAGATTCACAATTCTCTGACAACTGAAAAATGTAAAGGAAACCTTCCCAATCCACATCAGACTGTGGCGGGAGCAAGTCATAAATTCCTGTTGAGCTGAGCCCCTGACATTTCACAATTCGTTTGTTTTAGGATTATTGTGTGAGGTTAGCCTGACTAATTCATCAGCTTTCATTTCCTGGTGCCCTAAGCATATGCATTTCTTCATTCTTTTATAAAACTTTTTTTTTCAAGAACCGATTTCCATGTTGATCATTGTCATGATCATGGACAGACAAGCATTGCACTCTTGGTCTCTGCTGGTCTTTTGTGAGTACTGAGAAGTAAAGGGGGCAAACATTAGGTTGGGAAATCCTTCATGTCATAGGCTGGGTTGTATTTATGAATTATTGATTCAAAAATATTAACTTTATATGCATTGTCATATAGCCTACATTTATTCTGTATCCCCTATAGTACTTTACTCAAAGTAAGTAGAAAATTAACTGTATTAAATGAATGCAAGTAGAATCCAAATATTTGTTGAGTTATCTTCACTTTTATCTTTATTTCCCCTTATCATCTATCTCCTAGTCACCCAGTTGATTTTGGCTTAGATATTTATTTCAAGGAATTCCTGAAAACCTTCAAGACTGAGTTGGGGGCACTTCAAGCACTTCTGAAGCACCAGGTACTATTTCCTGCTATAGCCCTTATCACGCTCTATGTCAGTTTCCTATTTGCTCATGTGACTTCCTTAGAGTACACTAGTGCTTGAATGCATTCCTGTTTTCCCAGCATTTACATAGCACATAGTACATAGTATGTACTAGGGATGCTATCATTCTTTAATAGAAGATAAGTAACACAAATAGCAGAAGCATTAGTGTGGGGAATTCTGCCCTAAGGAGTCCTCTGGGTCACAGAGGAAATGAGTCATCCTGAACACAATCTGTTGTTCTGGTGGAAAAGGAGGTGGTAATTTCCTCTAGTGGAGAATGCCCCGAACCCACCTCTGAAACAGCTTTTATTGGGATCAGCATGTGCAGGGGTATACAGTATATATGCAAAGTTCATCAATCAATGTCTAAAGGCTATAGTTACAGAAAACAGATATTATCTATAGGTAACAATTGAGGAAACACAGAGGTCTGCCTCAGGTCAGGGTCTGTTAGACATGCTAATGCCAGATGGTAGTTAAGGCATGTTTCATGACATAAGGGGTTCACTCCTTCTGCTTTTGGATTTAGATATCTGACTCATGTCAACAGGGCCATACAAAGCAAAGCAAGCCTCAAGGTGTATAATGCATTCTTTAAGCCTGATCTCCCACGGGAACCCTCAGTGCTAATATCGGGTCGTGCCTGCCTCCTGCATTCCCGGCATTCCTGTTGAGACTTACAGGCCTCTTTCAAGGCCTTGCTAGCATGAGGCTGCAGTCTCTGATACCACACAAAGTGGTACCCAACACATTAGAGCTTTCTGGGAAAACTTTGGTAAATATCTCAAAGACAAGGAGATTAAAACACCCAGAATCTAGCTAAATGATGATGTATTTGACCAAACTACAGAGACATTTTTCTGATTAGTCAGGGTAAGTAAAAGGGTTCATGTCTCTGTAATCCAAGCAATAGAGGAGGCAGGCAGAATGAGAAAAGAGTAGCAAATATTAGCTATTAAGTAGCATTGATTCAAAAGATAAAAACCAAAGCAATACAACAGGGACCATTGCACTCTAAAGATAAAATAGATACACATGTAGAGATGTTTACCTGGGAAGAAATACTTCCCAATCTATAATAGAAAAAAATATATGTCTGAATTTAAAGTGTTTTTATGTATAGGGCACAAGTGTGGGGATTTAGGTAAAATGTCCAGAACAGGCTAATCCACAAAGACAGAAAGCAGACTGGTGGTTGTCAGGAGATGGGGACAGGTAGCAGGGACAGGTAATGGGGAATGACTGCTAACAGAAGTAGATATTTTTTTACAGAAAATATAATTTAAATGTTCTTAAATTAGATGCTATGAAGATTGCACGACCTCGTGAATGTGAATATACATACCACTCAGTTACACATTTAAAATGGTGAATTTTATGGTATGTGCATTATATCTAAATACAAAAAAATTATTGAAGCACACAATAAAAGTGGTAAATAAACAATGCAAATTTTAAATGTCATTTAAGAATATTTTACAGTTTTTATATTGTAAAAATGAAAGCACCTGAGTTAATACCAGACACTAAAGCACTCTCTGGGGACCATTCTAATAGTTAAACAAATTTTAGCAAGCCCTGAATTATTTGCTATAATATTATAATCTAGTTTTGGGCCTGGGCTTTTACATTATATCTGGTCTTCAAAAATGAACACTTGGAGGAAATGTGCACATCATATCTTAAAATTGGTTATTTTTCATATAGATGTTAGTTGGTTCTCTTTCAACCTAAACTTTTTCTCCTATCCTGCCTTTCAACCATTGAGAATTGCTTTTTTTTCCTTTGAAAGAAAAAGATCTTGTGGTATCTTCCTTCATTTTCTCTTCTCTTTGGAATATTAAGTTTTAAAAAATTTGCTTCACAGCATTGAGCACAGTCATTTCAGCTGAGATTCAGGGCTCTATGAATAATATACAGTCACTCACAAAGAGGAGAGGCCTCTGGCTGTGACCCGTTCATCAAACATCCTTACTGTCCCCTGGGAAAACTGAGTTCTCTTTTTTCCTATAAACCTCTGGAGCCTGGAGTCACAAATAGGAATGCTACTGGTAATATGTGGTGAAAACATTTCATCTCATAACATAGCATCAAACTTATAATTCACGTCATGAGGAAGGGTTAGTAAATTTCACCAAATGTTTCTATTAAAAGAGACAGAAGAATTAGGATGGCAAAACAAAACTCAGGAAGTACATCTGAAAAAACTGGGTGGTAAATTATCCCCATAAACCTTTAAACATGAACTTTCATTTGATGCTATAGTTTCTCTGCTACCCGGAGTCCATGCCCATAGCGAGGCATCCCTAAAGCTTCTGTAAAACATAAATCAAAGTGCTCTGACAAATTTCCAAATGAATGAAACGGCTTGATGGGATCATTGTTTATCTGTCAAACAATTATGGTTTGAGTCCATTTTAATGCCTGCTTTTCAAGGAATTCCCAGTGCACTCACCAACATTTTATTTCATTAATCCTTACAATGACTTTGTGAGCAGCAAACAGGACTCAAGTTATTGTCCCCATTTCACATGCAGAAAAACTGACTCTTAAAGAAAGTGAGTAGCTTGCTGAAGGTTCCCCAAGCAACTCCCTTATGAGATGTTATTTTTTTCTAGTACTTGTCCTTCTCTGTGAGTAATTAAGGTTCCTATACTCAAGGACATCTCAGCAGTGCTTTAAAAAGCAATTTTCTTTCTTTGACATCTAACTATCCATGAAGATAGAACTTGGATGCTCAATTGAACAAACCCAAACTGGACTCAGACTTCCTAGAATTAAAGGGCAGGTTATATTTCTGGGCTTCTTGGAGTTTAGTGGCACCACCCCTAGACTGCTAGGCAGACAGATAGACGATGGGCATACAGACAGACAGACACATGTAATTTATTTAGCAGACAGATGTAAAACTAGGCATGGCAACGTACATACTAATTACTCTTTTCTTTTAAAAATCACAGTAGGGTTAAGAGGATTGTTTTCAGTAGGATATAAGATGAGAGATTAGAGATGGAATAATAAGAATCTCTCTCCAAATGACATATTCAGGTCCTCCCCAGGTGACTTAGTTTCATAGCAAGATTTATGCCTGGGGCACCTTCCTCCACTAGATAGATTGAGACAAGACCATAGGCCATTATGAAGTCAAAGGCATGAAATAGTAATTAGCTACAAGTAGCCCAAGGAGACGAGAAAATGCTGTCAAAGTCCAAAATTTGCAAAGCCAGCTGAAGCTTCACTTGGCTTTATGGAAGGTCATTTGAGTTACCTATACAAAACCTAAAGGAACTGAAAGCAAACATCTCATGGATGGGTTTTCCCTGCTGGGGGGAGGAAAAACGCCCCCTGGCCTCTACACTTTCTTTAAATCAGAGCTTCTCTCAGTAAGAGGTAGGCTGGGTAGATTCTGATGGATGTTGTGGGGCAGGGAAAAGGAGGCGGAGAGGGAGATGAGTTCGTGAAGTTGGGATAGCATCTCCTGTGTTTAAAATAGAGAGCACCTCCAAGAAGAGAGGCCCTGGGTAGACTTTATTCACTTAATAGACTTTAAGTGCCTGAGGACACAGTACAAACTTGTATCACATTATCAGACAGGCCCCCTCACGGCATCAGTGTCGGCAGAGGCTCATGAATATGTAAATACTATATGTATCTTGGAAACATGCTTGACAAGAGAATAGCTAAAATGAACTGATTCTAGTTATAAGCCCATCAGCCTGCCATTCTTTATGTTTGAACAGGCAGGCTATTGCTAGGTGACAGATCATTAAGGCTATCTACTCAGTCAGCGGAAATGAAGAAATAATTTGTTCCTAATAACCTTCAGATGACCTCCCAGGCAAAAGGGAGTCTTTAAAGTGCTGTCTCTGCCGATACATGTCAGGCGCGCGTGGGGTTCTTCTGGCCCCAGAGTCAGAGCAGGGCGGCTGGTGAAACAGATTAATAAACACCTACTGACAGGGACATATCGGGAAAAGATCTCATCACCTGCCATTATCAGGTTGATGAATAATTCAGAGCTTTCCATCAGAGATGGGAATTTCAGGCAGCGCTGAGCTCTACGCTCCCAGAGACCGTGTGTGTGGCGGGGGAGGGCGGGGATGAAGGAGCTCACTGCCAGGATTAAATTGGGGCCTCGAAGTCGTGCTTCTGTGCAGGCACCAAGGTGGGGGGTGGGATGGCATGACTTGCCTCTTGGGAAGGTGACCAGTAAGGGTTAGGGTCGAAGACCAGCAGGAACCTTCTCAAAGACTCCCGAGTGGCCTGAAACGTCCGGTGCTCTTGAGGCACCCCAGCACTTGCTTGTCTAGCACTGCTGCTGGTGAGGGAGGCCGCAGCCTCTGTTTCCTCACCTTGCAGGTGGACTCCAGAGGGAAGATCAGGCTCTCCGACACGCACCTGACTCCTCGTGTAGTTAATTTTGCCCCGATTTCCAACCTCTCCCTGTCTACGAGGAGCTATCTGCACCACAAATGTAATCACTGTAACAGCTTTGGGGGCCAAAAGGCCTCCATGGGGATCTCAGAATAGTGTCTATCAACTGTGTGACCCTGGCCATGCTATACAACCTCTCTGGGACTCAGTTCTCCAACCTGTAAAATGGCCTCAATGATATCTGATTCAGACAGTTTTAAAAACAAGTAGGCATAGAGAGACCATAGCAGGGTTTCCTTGGCACCAAGGAAATGCACACTTTATACTGGAGATGAATAGCTGCTTCCAGCTCCCCACCCGTTTTTTAACCAGAGACAAAGCAGGAAATAGATTGTACAGCCTAATTCGGTGATTCAAGGAGAGTTGAATAAAGGGACCATTTCCGTAGGTGCTAGCAGGGTTTGGCAAGCTAACAAGGGATAGCAATGTGCATCAGGACTAATGACAGCTGTGATCCCTTAGCCCCTCTGGGACTTAAGGGCAAGAGATGATTTGCTGCCTGACAGAAGCCTTCCATAGAGGGTCCCAGCCAACCATGGTGACCTGGCTGTTGGGGAGCACAGGAAAAATATCCCCACTGCACTCCTCTCCTGCCCTCCAAGCTCCTCCCAGGGGCTCCCTTTCACCGAAGCCACCTGGATGCCAGGCAGAAAGCCTGTTGATGGGTTCCTGAAGGTCAGCTGCCTAGGGCATAGATCAAGGTGGAGAAAGGCAGGACTTGAATCTAACAGGGACAAACAGAAGAGATCCAGCAGATCACCTGACTGGTCTGACGGTCAGCACTTCTCCATCTCCGATGCTTTGCAGTGTGTACAGTGAATTTAAAACAAAGCAAAAGAAAGGGCACACGTGTGCATTTTAGGAGCTTAGGGACTAGACTAGTTGAAGGTGGAAGAAAAAAAGAGAAAGAGTGAAAGGGGGAAGAGAGGAAAAATTAAATAGTATAATGGAGTCAAGAAAAATTTAGGTCATCACTTAAGTCACTGCAGATCCTTTACTAAGCCATTTCTTCAACTCTGTGGTTCTGTCACACATAAAGTGAAAACTCTGGAAAACCTGATGTCACAGACCCTTCCTCACATGAAATTTATGACCTTAAGCATGCTGATAGAGTAGCTCCATCAGTGCTTCCCCTCCCAAGGACTTGAAGTAGGCATGCAAGACGAAGATCGCCATTGCTTGGAACTCAGAGTCACACATTATCTCTTCCTAAACTTGAACTTGGCATAATGCTCAGCAAGCTGAAACACTTTTGATAAAACGTATACATCATTTAGAACACAGGTGGCAAACACAAGGCCCACGGGCCAAATCTTGCCCTCCACCTTATTGTATCCAGCCCCACACCTTGTCTCTACCTGGCGGCGGTACCAAGCTCTTGCTTAACTCTTAAGGAGTAGTTACATTTATACAGTCCTAAAATTATGTTCGGCCCTTTGAAGGCAGCTGTGAGGCTGATGTGGCCCCTAGTGAAAATGAGTTTGACACCCTGATTTAGAACCTCATCATTCCATGTGCCCAACCCAATTTGAGCCAGAGCCTTTTCTCTTTGATCAAGAGGCAGAAGAAAAAGAAATTCTGTTCCTAAAAGGTAAGCATAGAACGATCTCTGTCCAGAGAGCTAAAAAGACTGTAGATATTTTTGAGAGTCAGTCAGTTCTAGTGAAGCATCATTTTAAAGACTTTTGTTAAGTGGCTTAGAGATAAAGTGTCTTTTCAAAAACATTTGGTTTCAAGAAACAGTGAAAGTTAGGATGCATTTGGTAGTTTGAGGACTGAGATGAGACCGAGAATAAGACTACAGCAGACCTGGAAAGGAGACAGAGCAAGTATAGCACAGGGTGGCCCTAAGCAGGATGCAGCAGAAAGTCAGGGTTGTCCAAATTCCCATCCACCTGGATCATTCTCTTTCATAAGCATTCCGAATACCTTTGTCCTACTGTATTTTGTATAGAGCCCTTAGAAATGAAGAAGCCTATGCATGAGCCTATAGCATGACAGAGAAGGAAGTCTTCTAACAGGGCTCAGACGGCCTTAAAGAAGGAGCTTCTTGGTCATTTGATTCCAGAACGAATGGGTAACTCATTCATTCCTTCTCTTATTTGTTCATTTATTCATTCATTCATTTTTTTTTCAAAAACTATTTATTGAGGAGCTATTCAATTCCAGGAAGTCCTCTGGAATATATTCATAACTTGTTTAGGGATTATAGTCGGGGAAGTCTCTGCATTTTAAATGACAAATAATAGCCAGTCATGAGATAATCAGCAGAGAGAACATCCCAGGTAGAGGAGAACTAAAGCAAAAGCCCTGGAAGTCTGACCAAGCCTGACATGAGGGAGGAGTATGAAGAAAGTGGTGTGGCTGGAGGGTATGAGTCCAGATAGCAAAGCTGGAGACTGCTCAGAAAGGAAGGGAACAGACCACAGGGCCTTGTGAGGAACTCATGACTACATCTCCAGGCTCCAAACAATGAGCAAAAGCACATTGTAATGGGAAATTTAAAGTCTTGTCAACTACAGTCTTCATGTGTTAATCTTGCATTCTAATTCAGCTGATAGAACCCACAGGGCAAGGATATCCAATGATATTAAGGTGCCTCAGGAATGCAGGTAAGCCACAGTGAAGCTGCACAAGATACATCTCCTCTGCCCTTCTCTTTTTGTTATCCAATATAAATATATTGCATTTCTTCTTACAATTTTGACAGGTAAAGGTCTAAAAAGCCATTTTTACCAATATATTCTCCCTAAGGCTCTACTATAGGATGGGCAGCTTGAATTTCAAAAACAGGACACAACAGACTAACTGGCCAAAAGCATGCAGCACATTTACGCACAAGGAGGCAGGAGGTATATACCCTGGTTCAGGAACGGAGAAGAGTCCCCACGTCTAAACTACTCACGTGGTCTTTTCCTTCCCCATGGCCTATTTTTACCCTTGGAATGAAACTCGGACAGAACTCCAGAATATGTTTTCTGCGCCTCTAGTTTTACTTGTGAGTTAATTTCCAATATCTCCAAAAATAAGGTTTCTCTTCTGGACACACACAACAAGAAGGCCAGTCTGTTTTAGAAATTTGTCAGAGTATGGACAAGTGTGTGTGCTGTTTCTGGAGAAACTCCATGATCGTTTCTGTTCCGGCTTTGGCTATGCTCTCCTCTGTGTTTATTATCATCCGAAAGCATCTGACAGGTGTTTTCATTGTTTATCCATTTGCCTCTGGGTTCTGCCATGTAATGGAAACTCCTTTCAAATGCAGGTTCAGTAGCCTTTATTGAGGATCTTTTTCAAATGTATAACAGTAGCCATTACTGCTTAAAGCAAAGCAGTGACTGAGGTGAGTAGTTAACTTACAAGTAACAAAGACACAAAGCCAAAGAAAACAGGGAGAGAGAAAAGAATAAAAGTAAAGATGATTTATAAAGAATGTCAAAAGGGAAAAGAGTGTTTTATTGTTTCTTTCTTCCTTCCTTATGCCATTAGAAAGAATGTTGAAGAGTTTCTTACACCAAGGATTAAGCTGTCTGCTAGGAAGAAAAGTGACAGCAGACGTAGAGTTGGGAAAAGTAAATCCTAATTAGGAAGACTGTATGTTCCGGTTTGCCTGGGAAAGTCCAATTTTCCACCTGTTCTTCTGGCATAGTTACTAACAGTGTTCTCCCTTCACTTTCCAAATTGTTCTTTTGGAATAATAAATGATATGGTGGCCCTGTCCTAACCCTGCCTCCTCCACGAACAGGCATGTGTCCCTGCGTAAATCCCTCACCTCTCTGGACCTCAGTTTTTCAAGGGTATAGATGCAATTATAACTAAGTTGTCCCATATCCTCTTATTCCATGGTTCCATTAAGGGTACAAGAAGACAAAGTAGAGTTTGGGGGATTATGAAATGTATATGCTTTGAATTAAAGAATATCACTTATTTCTGAGGGTCATGTTTGCCTCCTAGGTTAGTACAACTGCCTTTGACTTGCCTAATAGTGTTTGCTAGTGATGCTTGGAAAGATTAATCTATGTAGACACTGCACTAAAGATCTTAATCCTAAAAAAACTATGGTTCCTATTTAAATGAGCTCATAGTCACTTTAAACCATCTTTCAAAACTACTTCTGATTGTAAAATGACATATTCCTAACCACCATGCCATGTCTAGGATGCTTTGAGCAAAAAAGGTTCTTAGCACATCTATTAGGCTAGGCTAAGGTATGCTGCAATAACAAACAATCCAAATTTTACTGGTTTAAAACGTTTATTTTCCAATCATGCTATTCCCTCTCTAAAACCCAAATTGATGGAGTAGCCACCATACAGACTGAGGCCCAGTACACTGGTACAAGAAAAGAGGCAGGATGGCAGATTGCACACTAAATCTTTTAAAAAAATTTTTAATTGTATCGCTAGCTATCAGAGAGATGCAAATTAAAACCACAATGAGATACCACTTCACACCAGAGAGAATGGCCATCATAAACAAAGCAACAAACAACAAGTGTTGGAGAGGTTGTGGAGAAAAGGGATCCCTAGTGCACTGCTGGTGGGACTGCAGACTGGTACAACCACTATGGAAAGCAGTATGGAACTTCCTCAGAAAACTAAAAATGGATCTCCCTTTTGACCCTGCAATTCCACTGCTGGGACTCTATCCTAAGAATACTAAAACCCCAATTCAAAAGAACCTATGCATCCCAATGTTCATAGCAGCACAATTTACAATAGCTAGATGCTGGAAGCAACCTAGATGCCCATCAGTAAATGAATGGATCAGAAAAGTAGGGTACATTTACACAATGGAATTCTATGCAGCAGAAAGAAAGAAGGAGCTCCTACCCTATGCAACAGCGTGGATGGAGCTGGAAAACATTATGCTAAGCGAAACAAGCCAGGCAGTGAAAGACAAATACCATATGATCTCACCTTTAACAGGAACCTAAATAACAAAACAAAGAAACAAACAAAATGTAACCAAAGACACTGAAATAGAGATCAGGCTGACAGTGACCACAGGGGAGAGTAGAGGGAATTTAAGGGGACAGTGGGAAGGGTTCACAGGAACAAACTTAAAGGACACATGGTCATAGACTAAGGGGAGGGTGGTAATGGGAGGAAAGTGGGGAGGGTGGGAGGGGGGAATGGATTGGGAGTAAAAAGGAGAAAACTGTATTTGAACAATGATTAAAAAAATCCAGTGTTTATAATACAATTAAAAAAATTTTAATTGTTGTTCAATTACAGTTGTCCCCATTTTTCCCCACTACTCTCCCCTGCCCTACCCACCCCCAATCTTTCACATTCAGGCCTGCCCATCCTGTTGTCTTTGTCCATGGGTCCTTTATCCATGCTCCTTGGCTTGACCCTTCCCCTTCTTCCCCCCATTATCCTCCTCCCCCTCCCCTCCAGTCACTGTCAGTCTGTTCTTTTTTTGCACACTGAATCATAAAGCTTCGTCCAGAAGAGACAGCATTTTGGTTCACATTTTATTGGCCAATTCAAGTCATATGACTACACCTAAGTTCATGAAGACAGGAAGTAAAATCCCAACAAACCAGAAAGAAGAACAGGAGTAGTTGGTGAAAAGCACTAGTGACTACCACACCAAGGCATTCATAGAACAAAGGATCTAAGATCTGTCTTGCAGCTTTTAATTCTCTGGAGCTCCAATTAATTCGAAGTGAAATTTCATAGAATTTGTGTGCATTTCAATTCTGTTTCTTTAATGCATCAAGAAACTCTGTTAACCACAGATTTACCAGCTCATCTCTGCTAAAAACAGTTTCTGTCTATCCAAGTATGCAGGTAGAATGATATAAACTACTTCTAATGCAGTCACATCCCTCCTCTCTCCCAGAAGGTCTTAGCTGTATCAACTATACAACTAAGAGATGGCAGCTCAATGAAGGAAAAGGTGTGTTTACCTCGGGAAAGAGTGTCTTTATGACACTGATCTGCTCTGATGAATCCACTAATGCGAAATTTCTGACCCAATAGGCAGTGATTGCACAGCTCTGAGACTCCTCTCATTATTCATGAAATATGTGCCGTGCGGTGTCAGTGCTCTCCCTGCCGACTCGCTGCCAAGCAATTACTCATTTCCATCACTTAGCTTTTTTATTATTATTATTTTTCAGTGGGTGTCTATATATTCAGCACACTTCAAGAAGCAAAGCACAGTCCCAGAATGAAAATGATGCTCGTCTTGTTTGATTTTAAATAGAAAAGCACTTTCAGGTCCTTAAAAATTGATGTTGTTTTAAACTTTACAACAAGCAAGAGGGGAAACTGGGAGCTGCAGAAATAAATGGAGAGCAATCAGGAGCATTTCCACTGCTACACATATTTGCTACCCAAGAGTGGCTGGAGGGACTATCTCATCTGTCCTGATTTATTTCTCTGACTCCCCCCAGGAGCCCTTAAAAGGAACAGTGATCCAGGAATGGCTGCAGAGCTGTGGTTGCAGTGCTTTGCCAGGGGCAAGAGTACTCATGCACAGTGGCCCATGCTTACAATGCGGCAGGATCCAGGAACCATGACCCCTTCTCGTCCCAGTGTTTGCTTGCTAAGTCTTGGTAGATAGAGAGTTTAACGCAAAAGGGTGACTGTCTTTTGCATTTACTGATATGATCTGTGCAGAGTACTGGACATCACAATTAAGGAAAATTCCAACCCCAGAAGTTGTGCCAACAAGGATTTGGAAGTGATGAAACTTTGTTAAACCAAGTCCTCAGTCCTTGGCTCCAATCTTCCTGTGTGAGCAAACTCTTCTCAAACTCTAATGTCAATCACAATGACACTACTTCACAGTTCCTGTATCCAGCTCTTCACAGTCTCCATATCTAAACTTTCTTCTGTAAAATTGCTACCCGTATTTAAAAATGTAGCATATCTTGCTCCATTTCTTGAATGTGAGCTGGTCTTATGACTTCCTAGGCCAATAGAGTATGTAGAGCAACGGTGGGCCACCTTTGAGCCTACACCGCTAAGTTCTTGCATGTTTCCCCTTAACCTGTCTTGTACCCTTGCGATCTCCATGGGAATGTGCTTGGGCTCTAGCCTGTTAAAAGATGAGAAACGTGGAGCAGCTCCAGGACACCCTAGTTGTCCCAGTCAAGGCCAGACAAAATAGCTGAGAGCCAGCTGAGCCTCCAGAGCCATGAGTGAGCCTCGCCCAGATCAGCAGACACCTAGCCAAATCCCAGCTCACCTCAGACACATGGGTAATACATGTCTATTGTTTATTACTATGAGGTTTTGTGACTGCTTATAAAGTCACATAAGTAATTGGCTCATTTTCCATCAGGAAATTACGATTTTCTTTTTCTCCCCCTTTCCTGCACCCCACTGTAACATAATTATCATTTATACTTTGGTCTCTCAATTTTCTTTAGCTTCTTTACTTTATTCCACCTATTATTATTAAGTACATATCATTGTGCTGGGCAACATGGTTAATATACAGAGACTGGTGAATCAGAGAAATTTCTCTTAAGAAGCACTCATTCTAATACTGCAGTTCTCAATATTTTTATCTTGACTAACAAAATGGATGGCATTAATATGAGCAAGACACTCTCAAGAGCAAGGCTGAAGTTATAAACAATTCCTGGTACAATTTGCTTTCTCTTCCCATGTCTCCTATATTTAAGAAATTGCACTTGAATGCTAGAGAGTTAAAGGAGTATTAAAAAGTTCAAAACACATCAGAGATGCCACCCTGAATCATTTGTCTGTTGTTATGTTACCTACCATTAGTTATAAATTACAACACACTTCAGTGCTGATTGCTACATCCTGGGTTTTGATGTCCCAGATGAGAACTGACCTAGTGAAAGGAGAATGCTGACATCCCGGCTATTAACTGCAATCCAGGCAGATTGAAAGAAGGGCTTAGCAGAAATATAAGCAACAGACTGTGAGGGCACTCAGAAAGGAACAGCACTTTCCAGCTGGGGCACAGAGGGAGCTTTTCCAGGAGAGTTGACATCTGATCTCAACCCAGAGCTTTGACAGAGATTAAATCACTTTGTCCCACCTCCTCCAAATGCAGATGTTCCCCAGTCCTTTTCACTGGGCCCAGAGGAGGCTGAAATTTCAATCAGAGCAAAAATATTTTGTGTCATACCCACACCTTCCTGACACAGGTGATAGAAAAGGTAACACCTCAGAACCTGGAGCTTTGAGTCCAGCTTCCCTGATAGTTACTGTATCCAAAAAGATGTTCAAAGAATCAGCACCCCTCACTTGCATTACAGACAAAGGTTCAAGTCAGGCCAGATTCCCCAGTTCTCTGTCATCTGGTTTATGCAGAGCTGGGACAAACATGGCTTTCTTCTCCCTGGGCTGATGTCTTTTCCACTTTATTGAGTGTTTGATGATCTTTAGAAGTCCCTTCTGACCTTAGCTTCTGAATCATGTTTTCGTGTGCGGCTTGCCTGCCAGTCTAAAGGCAGGATTTATAGACACCATCCCTCCCACTCCTGCTTTTGAGGACCAAATCACAGGCGTCAAAGCTGCTCTTTACAGACAGAGGCCTTGGGGATCCCAGAGGACTCTATTTTAAGAAAAACTAGTTTTGCATTTTCTCCTCTCATAGCCCTAGCAAAATGTGATCTTTCAGCTTCACTCCACTGCAGGGTTTTCCCAGGTGGTTGCTCCATTATAAGATAGAACAGGAATGGAAAACAGCTCCCGCTGGAAGTAGGTGTCACAATGACAGCAATAAAGTTCTACAGAACACTATAGCCTAAAGAAGAAGGCTTAGAAAAGGGCATTCTTTCATGTAGTTTGAAGAGAGGGCACTTCCTTGGCAGGTAGGAACAGTGTATGGAGCCTTGGCTCCCTCTAGGACAATCACAGTGCAGACTTTTAAGATTTAAGACCAAAGCTAGGACATGTTCTACAGTTAACAATTCTTTTGAGAAGCAGATGCTAGTTGGCTGCTCAGCCCCAATAGACACTGAATGCTTGATGACAGGTGACAATCCAGAGACTTACAGAATACCTTGTTACCATTATGTCCTTCCACAAAGCAGTGCTTCTGACCAAGAACTCATGAGCAGTGCGAGACTGATACACCAAGCCACCAAGCTGGGTGGCACAGCAGAGTCCATCACCCAGTGGAAATGCTACGTATGAGACTCTCCACAAGCACATGGCTCACATTTTCATGGTTCCTACCTTTGCTACATTTTCTCCTTTCTCTCAACCCACCTCTAGGGACTCAGTAGGAGTTCCCTATGACTAGATGACCAAGGAAGAAAGAAATTCAAGTTTGTTTTATAGATGGGTCTATGCAATAAGCTGGCAGCATCTAAATGTAGATGGCTATGATACCACAGCTGAACCTAGGGGTGGCCCAAAGAATCTTGATGAGGGGTCATCCTGCCAGCAGGCAGACCCTTGCAGCAGTGCATCTGGGTTATTCATTTTTGCCTACAAGGACAGAGAACATAGTATGGACCTATATTGATTATGGTTTGTTTGGGTGGTCAGGGACTTGGAGAAAGACCTCTTAAAAATTGGTGGCAATGAGGTCATGGAGACATCTGTGGGTAGATCTCTCAGAATAGGTGAAATATGAAAGAGTCCTCATAATCAGAGGGGCAAGATGACCTATTCTGTAGCTGTTGGTCAGCTTCTTCTTAGCCACTCCTGTCCTTGCTCATTGGGTTAATTAACAAACACAGTGGTTATGTCAGCAAAGATGGAAGTTATGCATAGAATCAACTACATACATTTCTGCTCACCAAGGCTTATAGCCCCTGCTCTGAGCACACCTGCCATTGCCTGCTGTGCACCCACAGAGGCAGTAGCTACATGGAGATGACAGTTTTCCGGGGACAGCTCTGTGAGCTTCCTTTTTTGTTGTCGTAATTTGGTGATAGGATGTGCTGGGCTTCACATATTTGTCTTCAAGCTCTTGATTTCAGGAGCTTGCCAGTGGCTTTCAGGAAGATGTATTAATAATTCTTTCTCTGATCTTTCAAATTTCACTTCCAGATCTTCACTTTCTCAACATGAAGCTATACCTGTATAGAGTCTAATTTCCATAATATTCATGGGAGCTTTGTTTCCTTAACTGAAACTTTGCTGGTGAGAGAAATTAAAAGTTGGGTATGTAGACCATGTGTTTCATCTAATTGAGGGCCATTAGGATTGCCAGCCTTTAGGACGTGTATTTGTATTTGTAGTTTGTCTGTAGTCTGAAAGATGAGGAGTAGTGTGGAATGAGATTCTTATGCATAAAAAGAAAGAAAAGACTGGAAAGAAATACCCCCAATCCAAAATAATATTACAAACTTTCTTTTGGTGGTGAGACTATGTAAGGTTTATGTTTTCCTTTTTTCCTTCTACAATATAATTTCTGTTTTTCATAGTAAATATACTTGATCTATTGCTTAATTAGTGAAAAATAGAAAACTTTGTTTTTTAATAAAATCAGGGAATTTAAAAAGTATAGATGACTCTGGTGACTTGTATATACTCACTAGAGCATAGTACAAAATCCATTTGTTGCATAGAGTTGAATTAATCAGCCTGCACCTAGTATATATCCACAATGAGGTTACTAGTTCCAAAAACACTCTGGCTTTCAGTACCTCAACCAATCAGTAAGACTAAATGGGTGTTAGTGAGCTCCTTCAGCCACAAGAAAAGGTTTTCAAAGGTTCCATGTACAGTGGTTTATTGTGAGAACATATAAGACATTAAAATTCCTGGAATTTTAAATTGCCCCAAATTCATGAAGGGCTCAACGGGGCCCTGGGAGCCTGGACTTCGACTGAGGTTCATCTGGCTCTAAGGCAACTCTTGGGAACTTGGGAGAAAGTTATGGTCTTTACTGAAATATTGTGCTAATAAGTGATTCAGCTTCTTCTTATGCTTGTCATCATCTGTGTGTGCAAGTTGCTAAGGAAAATTAGATCACTCATAAGCAAAAACGAAAAATCTATCTTGTTGTTTATATATCACATCACAGTGTGTTATCTTAAAGGCAATGGGACGCTGTAGTGGAGTTTGAAGCAGGAATGTAAATTCTTCAATTCTGGGGTTGAAATTAATGTAAAATGCCCTAGAAACAGGGTAAAAAGAGAAAAGTCACAGAGGCAGAGAAGCCAACTAGGACACTAATGTAGCAATCTAAGCAAGAAATAATAGTGGACAGACTCAAGAAACCAGTAAGCAAAACCCAAATTAGGTTGGAGAAACTCATGAAAGTATCATGATAGCATAATTAGAAACCTATTTGTTTGACTTTAATAAAAAGCCACATTTTTATTGGCAAAGAATAACAACAACAAAAGATTTATCTTGCTTTTAGCCAAATATGATGTGGGGGTCACAATCCTAAGGATTTGTTCTGTTTTGTTTTTAAACAATGACCATTTATTTAGCTCCTGGATCTCCGGGGCGGCTGGGCTGTTCTTCTGGTCTGGGCGGCCTTGGATGTTTCCTGCTGGGATGTTTTCTCATGAATCTGTGATGGGCTGGCAGGTCAGCTGGGTAATCCTGGATGGCCCCATTCACATGAGTAGTGGTCAGCAGGTTGTCAGCCTGGGCAATGGAGACAAGTGGACCACATGCCCCTAGTCGTTGAGCAGGCTAGCTCAGGCTTCTTCACATGGTGGCAGTCCCAAGGTTTCAAAAGCAGCAAGAGAAGGCAAGCCCCAACGCATGAGCACTATTCAAGCTTCTGACTGCATTGTGTTCGCTAATGTCTCACTGGCTAACAATAGATTTCTTCCTGTCGGTCTGATCAAACAACCTGTGATTGCTATATCTGAATGAGGAAAGCATTGATTACCGTAGACTAGGTTGTGTTGCAGTAACACGTAACCCCAAACCTCAGTGGCTTAAAACCACACATCGCTCACATTACATGTCCACCAATGGTCAGCTGAGGGCACTGTTCTGTAGCATTCTGGCTCTAGGATCAGGCTTAGAAAGCAGCCACCATGGCCACCATGCGTCTTCCACTGTGTAGAAGGAAAGAGAAAGTGAACAATCATACACTAGCTTTTAAAGCATGCTTGGAAATTTCATTTCATGAAATTGTATTGGCCAAAGTAAATCAAATGGCCCCATCCAACTTCCAGGGAGTAGAGCAGTGCAATCCTACTGCATGCCCAGTTAGAACTAAACATCATCCTGAGAGCAGTGCTAATGTCCACTCCGTCGCTCATGGCTTCATCTTTAGCAGTGTTATCTTGGCTGCCTTGATTCTCACAAACTACCCAGGAATCAGGAAGAATGTTCCAAAGTAAAGCCCCACCACAGCAGCAAGTAGTGATGTTATTAATTCTCACAGGCTTAGTTAGGAAGCCCTAAGGCCTTACTTATTTATAGTTACAAACACCCAAGACATTTCCTGACAGATTATGGATGTGCAGTACAGGAATAGTCTTAGCAGAATTTCCATTCTGGTTTCCGTCTTGTCAGGAATGTTCCCTGTGGTCTACCTAGGGCCTCCCAAGCCATATCCAGAGCTTGTTCTTCCCTGCTCTGTCTTGCTGTGCACTGTGACTATGAAGCAGCTGTCCTTCACCACAGTGGAGAGGGCTGTGCATCCACAAGGCATTGTTGGTGCAGCAGCTTATGCTAGAGGAGCACTTCGGAAGAGGGCTGGATATAAAGCGGAGGGACTTGATTGAATTAGAAGCACATACTCTGGATATTCTGATCAGCAGTTTTTACAGATCTCTCTCTGTTTGCCAGAAAAAAATCTTTTGACGTTCACATGACCTGCGAGTATTTGGGATTTATTTTCTGTACCTTCTACTATATCCAGTAGGCCTCTCTTGTCTTCTTGCACCCTCACATTCTATAAAACAAAGGAAGGATGCTCTTTAGCAACAGTTCTGTTGTCCCTGACAGAAGTAGACAAAAAAAGAAGTACTGAGAATGAATAAGGGCCACAGGACATCCTACCCCTGGGCTCCACCTTGCTTTACACCTGCCAGCCCTCTAGGCAAGGGTTGCCATACTTCCCTGATGCCAAGAAGCAACCAGAGTTTGTTAAAGTACAGATTACCCAGCCTGTCCTGGGAAAGAGTTAAATCAGAAGGTCTGGATAGGGCCCAGGAATCTGATTTTTTAAAACACTTAGACGAGTCTTACATCAGGCAAATTTGGGAAAAAGTGGCCAGTATTTGTTCCCTTTTCCTTACAATACGTGGATGTTTTTCAACTTCGCCAAACAAAGATGCAAGGCTGGAAACCTTTCTCAAGTAACTTCAACCAAATCTGCCTTCTCCTTTTAAAAATTTTCAGGCTGTATGTATACCATATCTATTGTACTTTCATATAAGTTTTATAGTATTAGGCTACTGTCTTTAGCTATTTTACTACATATGCTTAGTTTCTTCCTAGAAATACAATATACTTAAGGTCAAGGCCAGTGCCTTCACTGTGTTTTACCTTCCTTTTCCTCATTCTACATGTAATGCCATCTATCTGTCTGTCTATCTATCCATCCATCCATCCACCCATCCATCTACATCTTCATTAGAATGCAAACTCCATGAGACCATGGTGCTTCCTCTTCCACAGCATCTCCAATTGTGCCCAGTATATATTAGGTGCTCCAAATACATGGGTCTTAGCTTGTGGATAAAATTAAAAAGGAAATTTGACAAGTCTGAGGCACTTCAATTGTTATAAGGTTGTTTGCTATCTTTACTGTGCTTTGTCAATAGGATCATTCCCTTCTTTCCTAATTTTTGTCCTCTTTCCAGCCTCTGCCTTTTCCTCTGCCTAGATTTTCCTAAAGAGCATTTACCTAATTGAATGGATAGAGAAACAGAGGCCCAGAGCTGAATACAAATAAAGTTTTGATTTTTGCCTGCCCACCATCTGTTCCTATTCATTTTGTTAACTGAAGCCTGTTTCTCCCCCAGGGTACCATCTCAGTCTCTGTTTTGAGGGGAGATTGAGTCAGACCTGACAATCAGCATATTTCCTGCCTCAGGCTTGTTTCAGGAATGGCTATAGGACCCCCTTTGCTGGGACTTCAGGAAACACTGGCTCTGGTTCTGCTGAGGTAGCTTCCTGCAGATTATTAGAACAGCTTAAAGTCTGGGTGGGTCTCCCATGGAAAGGGCCTACCTGAGCTTGAAATCAACACAGAGGAGAACGGGACAAAGTGCTGACCAGAGAAAGAGACAGGCATGGAGAGAGCCACGGAGACCTGGGAATGGTCTGTGACCCACTTGCTCCGCACTTCACGCAGGCGTGCTGCACATTGACTGCGGGTAAGGCACAGCCATCGTAGCCAAGGCGGGAGCATAACAAAGAAGCAAGCTCTCTTTGCAAGGAACACGCTCCCAGGTTCTCTCCCCGTGCACACACGTGACCAGGCTAACCACATGTCATTCTTCACCAATGTCATTCTTCACCAATGTCATTCAGAGACTTTACTAAACGCCCATTCCATGCTCTTTTTCAAAAACTATTTTTTACTGTTTTTTTCTATTACAGTTCACATTCAATATTATTTTGTACTAATTTCAGGGGTACCACATAGTGTTTAGACAATCATATTCTTTACAAAGTGATCCCCTCGATATTTCCAGTACCTGCATGGACCATATGTAGTTATTAAAATATCATAAACTATATTTCCTACGCTGTACTTTAAATCCCTGTGACTGTTTTGTAACTGCCAATCTGTACTTCTCAATCCCTTTACCTTACACTCGATATTCAAGTTGTCATGCTTTGGGCAATAGACTTGTTTCCACTCTAAGAGCTTCGACTGGAGGGTCAGGGCCAGATTTTCTACATGCTGTACCCCCACACCTAGCACAGTGCCTGGAGGTGCTCCGTGCTCAATACATGCTGGTTACACGATTCAGGTTGTGCCTAGAGTAGATTGCAGAGTTCATCTCTGAGTTTCCTGACCTGAAAATACAAGCAGCATACCTCCACCAAGAAGTAGAGACATGAAGGAAAAACTGTGTCATGCTTTCTCAACATTGCTGGGGCAGAGAAGAGCCAACTATGAACAGAAGTTGTTGGCCCCTCTCCCTCTCAGCACAGAAAACAGCCTCTGGCCAGTGTGTGAGGAGACGAGCCACCCAGAGGCAGACAGCAGCCTGTGCTCCTGCCAGCTGGGCCCTTTCTCCACAGGCCTCTAAGGAGCTGGGAGAGATGGGGCGTGACAGAAAGCTAGGCCTGCTGCTCCGCTCACTGGCAGATGCCTGAGGCAGCCCGAATGACCCATTGCACACCGTGGGAAACAGAAGGACAGTGTTTCAGCCCCCGAAGGGAGAAGACTGAGGGTAAGAGAGAGAGCAAGCAGAGATGTGGGGTTCTGTTTTGTTTTGTTTTTGGCATCTAATCCCAAGGAAACTGGCAGCAGCCATCCCTGTGTGAGCATCTGGATCCCACTGGGTGGAAATGCAGGTGAAGTCCCTGTACCTAGCTCCTTTATCTTTTTCCTTCTTTTATTTTCTCAGGTAATAACACCTTCCTCCAATTCTTATGAAAGGTTAGTAAACATCGCTGTTTTTATTTGAGAAGCATTTTTTAAAGATTTTATTTATTTGTTTATTTATTTATTTATTTATTTATTTATTTATTTATTTATTTAGAGAGGGAAGGGAGGGAGAAAGAGAAAGAGAGAGAGAAACATCAGTGTGCAGTTGCTGGGGGCCGTGGCCTGCAACCCAGGCATGTGCCCTAACTGGGAATTGAACCTGCAGTGCTTTGGTTTGCAACCCATGCTCAATCCATGTGGTATACCAGCCAGGACGAGAAGCATTTTTAAGAGACCAATCAAAAGACCATTTCTCCATATCTTGGCTATTGTGAATGACACTGCAATGCACATGGGACCAACCATAGATGTCTCCTTGAGGTACCAATTTTATTTACTTTGGATATATACCCAGAAATGAGATTTCTGGTTCATAAGGTAGTTCTATTTTTAATTTTTATGAGGAACCTATTTATTGTTTTTCATAATGGCTGCACCAACTCACACTCTCTCCAATATCACGTAAGGGCTCCCTTTGTGCTCATTGATGGATGAATAGCACACACACATATAGAAATACTATTCAGTCCCAATAAAGGAGGAGGTACTACCATTTGCAATCATGTAGATGAACCTGGAGGACATTATACGAAGTGAAATAAACCAGACACACAAAGAAGTAGACTGCATGATCTCACTTGTATTTGGAACCTAGAAAAGTTGAACTCATAACACCAGAGAGAATAGTAGTGAAAGAGCCTGGGGCATGGTGAAAATGGGGAGATGTTGGTAAAGGCTACAACATTTCAGTTTTGTAGAACGAACACATCCAGAGACCTAGTGGGCAGCATGGTGACTGTAGCCAGTAACACTGCATTGAACACTGGAAATTTGCTAAGAAAGTCGATCTCAGGTGCTTTCCCCACACATACAAGAAATGCTGTGTGGGGAGACAGATGTGTTAGTTAGCTTGACTGTAGTAATAATTTCAGTGTATATCTATATGAAGACATCATGTACATCATAAAAATGTAGAATTTTTATTAAAGGAAAAAAAGACGACTCATCTTCAGTAACCAACCCGTCTCCCTGGACAGGATTTCTATAAGATTTTTCTTCTGAAAGGGAGGGGTGGACTTTACACGCTACTTCACAGAAACCCTCCCTTCAGATTGTCACATTATCTCATATCTGGTTTGTGCCTTGGCAACCTTTTCTTTCTTGAACTCATGGTGAAGTCACGTCCGAAGTAAAGATAACAAGTTGCAGGCAGGATGGTGGTCATGAAACAAATGTTGTACCTGAAAAGAAGTGCCAATGGAAACAATTCAGGCAATCAGATGAACATTTCTTTCCTCTCTGCACATATTTCTGATGAACCAGACTTGGCCTTGGACCAACAGCACACTCACACTCACATTCTTTGTCTCGTCTTCTCCGTTTTGCATGCTGCCTTGTTTTTATTGTCTGCCTTGAAGGCAAATTCTAATCAACATTCCCGTGCAGTAAATCAAGATAGAAGAAGGTTCCTAGGGTATGGATACAGCCAAATTCTACAGTGCTCAAGAAAGAGGTGATATTTGTGCAAATACAGCTCATGATCAGCACCTCTATTTCAGTTCTTGAGGAAGGAAGGTGAGTAGATTCCTATCAGGTATGCCCAGCCCTGAAGACCTCATGTCTTACTCTTTTCCCTGGAAAACATACTTTCAGAATACAACCAAATCTCCAAGGGTCATGCACTTCATGAATGCTAACAATTTCCTAATCACTGGCATGATGTTTACATAATGGTTTCTATTAGCACAACAACAAGTTTTGCAATGGTGCCCTGCATTTGTTTGGTGCCTCTTGGTATTTCCATCTCATGACAGTGATGAAAAAGGATCTCCTATTTTCCTTGATATTTTGAGGTAGTTATTACCAGTTGCAATAATACAAACTGAATTGTCTACAATGGAAACCCTATTAATAGTGACAACCTGATATTTGCTACCATTTGATCTCAGGAACAAGAAACTGCTTTATATGCTCCTATTATATACTTTATGTGTAAACTGTTAGTAAACAGTTTACAAATTGGCATTGACAATCATCAAGTTGTATATCCCAGAGACACATGGGCCTAAGCTAGGTGTGACCTCTGACAAAAATGGCCAGTTGAGGTAACAGCCTCAAGTCTCTCGAATGACCGAGTAGAAAACAATATAAGGCATTGTTACTGTTGTTGTTATTAAGTATCATTTATATCTTACTATCCCTTCCCTACAAAATTTTTCATCAACTATTTTAGCAAGTAGCATTGGCTATAATAGCATAACATATAACAAATATTTTATCAAGTAGCATTGGCAAGCAGCATAACATTAATCCTCATAAAATAGGGTTAAGTATATATTAACATAATAGATAAAGGCATAGGAAAAAAGAGGTTTAGGAAAAAGTTGCAAACAGGGATGTGTTGGAGCTGACTCGCACCACCCTACGAGAGCTAATTGTACACAACTCTCCCAACTTTGTGTTCAGTGACCTCACGTGGTAGCTTGAAAGTGGCCACCATGAAAGTATTCACACCATGGAATGCAGCAAAAGCTGCAAATCAGTGTGCCTCCCTTCCCTGAACATGGATTTTGAAGCATTTACCTGTGTACTGGTGGTTACGAAATGAGTAAGTAGCTGAGTTGAGAGTTAAACACTGTTCCATCTGACTCCACGCTGGGTGGAAACCTGGGGCCAAAGCCGTCTGGAGAACCTTGTTGTAGTTGTAGCTTTGCCATAGAGTTTCATGTCCTTAAGCAAATCCCCTTTTCTACAGCACATAGCTGAATCTCTAAATAAGGAATAAAAGTATGCAGAATTGTTGAAAGGCACTATCAATATACTTTCATTTGGTAAAACAAGAATTCTGGGCTTTGCTAATCACCACCTGTTGCCATTGTGCTCATAGAACAGAAGTGACCCGAGAGCATTCCTCCTCCTCATCCCTCCTTCCGTAATCCCTCTTCCCTGGCCCCTTTGCTAAATTTCTCCCAGAAGTCCAGAAGCAGACTCTAAATGAGGATTCCTGTGCAAGAGATTTATTATGGAAGTGCTCCTCAAGAAACCATGGGAAGCAGGATAGGGATGGGGAAGAAACAAAGTAAAGGTGTGGTTTCAGAAAAGCCATAGGACCTCAGGTACAAACGTTACACCATACCATGGCTGCAAATCAAGGGAGCGAGGCTTTGGTGTCCCCTTCTCCACTACTAACCACTGCTACATAGCTTTTGGCTTTGTGGAAGGGGAGTTAACAAAATCCCAGGCCCATTGATCTCTCTGCATTGGGTGGTGGGCTCCAGTGCCCACCACTGAAAGCCGCAGGTGTCAGTCTTTAGAAGCAAAGACTGGGTGCACAGAACCGGGAGAAAGGATGTACCGACAGCGACTACTGTGCTTCCACAGACTGTGCACAGTGAGAACCCTGCTTCATGCAGGCTGGCCAAAGGTAATGCAGCTTGTCTCAGAAAACTCAACATGATTCTTCTATTCTCCTCCTGGCTTAGCGGAAGCATATGAGGGAACACGAGCACGCCAGAAATATGGAAAATTAGAAAATCAAACCTCTGGATGAAGGCATCCAGACTCATTTGAGAGATGGACAGAGACAGAAATAGAGACAGAGAAAGCTCATACATGGTGGACAACCACTTGCAGGAGAAACACAGTTGTTCCCAGCTACACTGAGCCTTGGAAGATGGAGTTTTGCGTACTATGACAAGTCATGGTATTTGCTAGTTTTTTTTCACCCACTCTTCCCCCATCTCAAGTAAGAATAAAACTACATGGCCTATACACTTAAATATAAGGATATTTATACCATTCTTTTAATTTTGTTCAGCGAAGAGCTTATACTAGTTCCGTGGGTGGGCATTCAGGCCAAGTATAATGCAAAACTATCCATTTAATCAAGTAAGTTATTCTTGCCACAGGAAATCATAACATAGTGAGAAATCTCTTTATACTCCTGCATAATTTCTATGACATCCTAACATGCTACAGAACTCAATATTTCCCTTCTGCAAAATGTCAACAAATAATGTAACAATTATTACCTCATTGTGTCCACTGGGAAAACAAGGTACCAATTAAGTGGCAAGCCCATTAGAGGAGCTCTACCACTTCCTCTTTTGAAATAATACCTCATTGTATGGAGACTACAATTGAATTGAACTGAATATGAATAGTTTGAGACATTACTTAGTTTTGTGCCTAATAGCCGTACCTCACACAATGCTGATCAGGTTTTGGGGGTTTGGGTTTTTACCTCTTACATCATGCAAAACTATATTTTTAAACTCATTTTCCCATTCTCTTGTTTTATTTTAAAATGTAATTTTAGTCATAATAAGGAACAGAAAATCCTAGTGTGAAATAGTTAATAACAGTTTTTAATAATCATTACTCATAAAATCTCAAGTGGCTTTGGTGGGCATCTGGTCGTCATTAAGAGGATTGAATTTATCAGACAAGTCATTTTGCTTAATTAGGTGGCTAACTGGCAGGGCCTTTCTTACTGAAAAAAAAAATGTTAAAATCATCAGCAAAAGCCTCAAGAAGTCCTTAGTTGGACTGTTTTTTCATTGTTTTACTAAGTATCATTAAATTCCCACTTGCAAACCCTAGGAATTAATTCAAGTTCCAGGACCCTGCACGAAGCTCACATTACCAACTAGACAACTTAAATTGAGGGCAACTTAACTGAAAATAATAAAGTGAATCAATATCTCAGGTCCTACTATACATAGAGGAAGTCATGCTTTAGTCTGATACTTGCTTTAAGTGTACCCCATTCCTTACATCTGCAAGTCTAAATCTTAGAACGATCATGACCTAACAGAGTAAAAATGCCCAATTAGCAAGCTCCAAGTCATCCTTAGGTAGAGGAGGGAGCTTCAGAGATTACAACAGATGTTTTAATTGGACAAACACCAACTGTTCCTTTATGCTGGAACTAATAAGCTGTTACTCAGTGCCATCTTCATTTTTCATATGTATCAAATAGAGAAAAATAGAAATTAGCATCCTAGTCTCAAAGTTAAGAATAAAAGTCATCTAAGATTTTTAAAAAGGGATTAACACTAGAGTTAAATGAGCAAGGTAAAAGATTGCTTTACGTGGAAAATGCTAGGGCAAAAATCTGGAGTGCAACATCTCACTTCACCAATTCTAGGGGTTCTGACACTTTAATAGGCAGTTCAAGCCTTTCTCTTCTGGTGATGTCCTTTTTCCTTATCCCTGGACAGGAGCTGAATTCTCGTCTTTGAATTCAAATATTCCCCAAGAATCCTATGGAGGCTGCCCACTGCTCATAGGTTTAACAACTCTATCAGGAAAGAAGAAACAGTAATAATTGGATCCCATGAGCCTCTACTTGCAATAGTCAGGGAATGGAAGATAAACAGATTGAGCTGTGTGGCCAGACAGCCAGACGTGGGAACACCATTTGGCAGAAAACAACCAGAGAAACAAGAAGGAGAGTCAGCCCCAGGGACTTCCTAATGCACAGAAGTGCTCTGAGTATGTGTGCACTATCCAGGATGGAGAAATTCCAGGCAGAGGTTTTCCAACCACTAATGTTTGCTTACGGTGAAAAAAAGGTGCTATAACTTGTGCTTTACACAGATTCCTTCTCAAACTCTGAAGTCATAAACCACTGGTTTGCCCTCACATTTCACTGTCTTACACAGGGTACCTTGTACTCTATATAAGCTGAATTTTTTAAATTTTAATATTTTCCTTATCATTTTTTCTTCCCATAAACAAAGGTGACTGAAATCTTGCAGATATCAATTTTTAAAGCCTTTTTATATAATTAATTGATGTGCAAAAGCAACATGATTCCAGTATAAAATGATTTTCATATATTTTGCCAATTCATCATAATTTGATGTATTTTTAAATGGTAGGTAGATAAAAAACAGGATAGGCTTTGTCACATGATAAGTTTATTAACAGAAAAAGAACAACACAACTCATGGGTCTTGATTCAAAGTATCTCTGTGTCTTAGTCTTTAATCAGCAGATCCCAGTAGGGTAGGCTAAGAGCCCTGGTTTTCCTTCCTACTGCCACCGGTGACTTGTGTGCTTGGGCAGGTTGGAAGCTTTTGGTCTTCAGGTTTCCTAAACTATAAAATGTGGGGGTTGGAATCCAAGGGGATTTATTCTATTTTTTATTGACTATAGTTTGTAATAAACTAGAAAGTTCACTGTAGCTAGAGGTGATTTTGTTTAAGTGAGAACATAAAATGAGAAAGTTGGTAGCAATGTTAAATACCAGCCACATAATGGAGATTCTGGAGTGTGATGAAGAGAAAACATCATCATAAACACCATTTACTGAGTGCTTCCCACAGACACAGGAGCTGCCAAGGGCTTCTGTGGACTTTCCTAGTATACGGAGCCAACAAATGGTTATTTAGAACCCAGATGAACCCACAGCACTTCTACCTTCTCAAGTGGATGGCTTAGTTCATACCATGGATATGTGGCTAAATCTGTCTAGTCTTCCTTTTCTCTTCCAGAGCCTGGTAGAAAAGGGGACATGGTAAGATAGGAATTTTAGTCTCTTCCAGGGATGCAAAGAAAAGACTAGTTTAGAAGTATGAATCACTAAATAAGTTTAATGGGTCTCCATTCAAGTGGAAGAAACAATAATAAGCTAAGATGAAGTATCTTCCCAGAGGATTCAAGTTTGAGGAGCGCACAAAAACGGAAAGGGTAATAATATAAGGAATATTTAGAGGCAGATAGCTTGGCAAACTGTATAAATATGTAAAGCCCCCTCATTTTCCCAGCCTGTGAGCTCAAGGACTCAAGTTCTACAAGTCAGAATGGAGTCACTGTAGAGAACATGAGAAATTAGTGGGATTCAGCAGGAACTGAACCCCAGACATAGAGCAGACATAAAATAGTGGTAGCCCATGGAGTGCCCGAGAATCCTGAAGAAAGTTTTCACCTTCTATACAATAAGGAGCAGAGACATAGCACGTGTGTTTAGATCTGAATGTACAAGAAGACCTCAACCTGGAGACACTTTATTCCCAAACCCTATCCCCAAGTCTTACCACAATCTTATAAAGTATATATCATCACCCCCATCTTACATCTTTCTATTCCACAGTGGTCCAAGTAAGAGACTAACTCTGTGGTTCAGGAAGAAAAACAAAAAGTGTTTGGAGAAAGTGTTTTCATTGTTTTTCATGATGTCAACAAAAAGCCACAATCTTGAATAAATGGATCTAGGATTAATATTTGGGAGAAAGGTGACGTAATGGTGGTGTTTATCTTTGAGTGCCCAAATTAAGGGAGGTTAATGGAAGCAAGATAGGGTGCTCTGTTTTTACCCACATGGCTCTTTTTCACTCCTGTGACTCCGACCTGTGCACAGTCCCATCTGTGGTACCTGAGTGTAGTCAGAGTACCTGTGGACTACCTGTTGGTCCTGTCAGGGTTCCCACAAACATCTAGAGAGGGGATGTTTGGGGTTGATTATAAAACAAAAACAAAACTCAGAGAAAAGATCTTTCCTCCCAAATGTCTTTAGTAATCTTTTTTTAACTCTCTCTGCTTTTGTAAAATGTAAAAAAAAAAAGGAAATTAAAAAAAGAAATACAGAAAAAGAAAAGAAAAAAGGAAAGTAAATTAATCCGTTCAGAGGATTGACCCCACCAGACAAACCCACCCCCCAACCCCCGTCGTTGCATCCATACTAAATGTCATCCTATTGTTTTTAAATTTATTATATTTCAGCAAACCTTCCAATGAGTCCCTCAGGGTGGTTCTGCATAGTGTCAATTTTAACAGTGAAGTTTGTGTGCTTCGGTGTTAAACTCCCAGAGTTAAAACCCCCAGGGGTGCCCCACCTTTTGGAGACTTTGGGCCACACTGGGAGAAGAAGAGTTGTCTTGGGCCTCACATTAAATACACTGCAACATGTAATCACAAAAAAATCTCATAACGTTTTAAGTAAATTTACAATTTTGTGTTGGGCCATATTCACAGTCATCCTGAGCATCATGCAGTCATGGTCCTCAAGTTGGACACCTCTGCACCACATACAGGAGTGAAAATGCTGGCACAATGGGAGAAGATTTGTCAGGGACTTCACACATTTTCACTTTTTCCCCTCGTTTGGAATATCTGGCTAGAATTCAGGATGAATCCTGCATCCTGGGCATGGAATAAAACTAACCAGCCCATTATGAATTCAAAGCTGGCCTTAACATTAATGATTCTTGTCTACTGAATTAATAACAGCTTTCTAAGGTCTAAAAACATCTGCTGAAGCAGAGTTGATGAATAAAAACTACTTACTCTTATGAAAAGAAATAGGCAAAAGAAACCAGTTTTATTTATAGTAGATAAAATCAAGATTTTTTCGAACCATAGAAATATTAGAATCTCATCCCAGTAAAATTGAGAAGAAGAGTTTTTAAAAATTTAAAATCATCTATTTTTACAATAACATTTGGGTATATTTTTTCTATGTGTTTTTCATATATTGGAGGTTGTGTTTTTTTAGGTCATACTGGTTTATAACATCATATAACTTTCAGGTATACAACAATATAATTCAGAATCTGTTGACACTGTAGCACAGTCACCACCCAAAGTCTAGTTTCCATCCTCACCATACATTCGACCTTCTTACCCATTCACCTTCTCTCCAGCTGGTAACCACAGGTCTGTTGTCCTTATCTATGAGTTTTGGTTTTTTTTCTTTCTTTGTTCCTTTCTTCCTTCCTTTGTACATATGTATACATATGAATATATGTATGTATATATGTACTCAATTGTATATATGTTCTACATCTTCTTTATCTATTTATCTATCGATGATGCTTAGGTTGTTTCCATTATATACAATTGAGTATACTGGTTTTTTAACATACCATTTAAAAGAACCATGTTAGAAGCTCTCCCTAAGGATAATTTTAAATGACAAAATAAATTCCTTATTTTGTAAGTAAACTATGTATGATTTATGTGGATGACCTACATTGAGTGTTTAAGCACATTTAATTATTTTTTATTAGGTAAGATTCTGATAACATAGAGTAATATTTAATAGTACCAAGTGTATAATTTAATATTTCTTTTTGACATAGTCATAAAGTTAATGTAGTTATAATGCTCTATCCACAAATACATTGGGAGAAAGCAGTCACAAATGGTGCTACTTCGGAGGCATGGTAATTGTACTTTATGAATATATATGTCAGCACATCACCCATGACCCTGGTCAGAACAAGCAAAACAAAAATGTTGTTCTTTCTGCTGTGAACCATAGAAATGACCCAGGGGTGAGGAGAGGTTGTAGCTCCAACAACAGACTTCTGTTTCTGCAATCTACTCACAGCCTCTTCTTCCATTGTGACCCTTCTACACCTTACTCTTCCCAGGTAGATTCCAGTACAATTACTGCATCTATGGCCCAGATATTTGTGTTTCTTTTGGCCTTCCTAGTTCCTGTTGAAAGGTCACTCTGGGGGCTGTGGGAGTTGATTTTGTTTTTCTCATATACTAGAAAATTTTTTTCAAGTTTTAATTTTTCTTTCTCACTTATATTTCCTCATGCAACTTTCTGCTTGATGGCTCGTTTCCTACCCAACCCTCCCAACATAGCTTCTGGTTGTTTTGCTTTCTTCATCTCAGATCTGTTTGTCAATCTTTGAAAGGACTACGAAGGATGGTCTTTCCTTGCTCCTGACTCCACCAGATCTCAGAAGTCTCTCTCAGTCACAGAGAGGACCTCAGCCAGTTAGAACTTAGGAGGCCAGCAATTCAAAAAAGGCATGAAGCCAAAAGCCTTGCCCTAGTGCTGAAATGTTGTTCTGCTAATGTGCATGTCATGCCTAGTATTTCTTATTAATAAGGCACTAAATAAGGCCATCCAGTGTTTCCATTGCCAAAAGAAAACTCTCTTTTAATTAATCAATGTAAGTGGGCTCTTACTGGAAAATGGAAGGGAAATGTTTCTAGAACTCAGGATATAATGTTACGTCAGGGAATGCCATGCCCTCTTTTTATTTTAAAGTGGAAAAATTTTTTTAAATGCAGGGAAGCTAGATCTGGACTGACTGAGAAAGAGTCAGTTCACAAATTGTTAAGGAACAGGTGCCTTTTTGTAAACTCAGGACTTTGTTTCCCAGTTTGCTTTTGCTACAACTCATTTGCATTCAATCTGGTAAGAACTCATATCAAGCAAATTATTTGGATGGAGCAATTTTTGAAATAAGATATCATTTACAGTCAAACAGTACTTCTTTCTTATTTCTATTTATCTTTCCCTCATGGACCAGTGCAATTATTGTTCGATCAGGGACCGACATAAATATTAAGCAAAACAGGAACACCACAAGATCACCGCATGGTTTGGCTTGAGTTCAACTTACTTTCCCTCAGTGCCTTTCTTGGTGTACAGGTTAACTCTTCTTTCATCTTCCAGTTCTTCTTTACTTCAATTTTTCTCCCAAGACAATCTGATTTCAAATTGATCCAATTTGATTGATCAAAAGCCACCTAGTTTTCCCTCCATTGTCACATAATCTATTGTTTAATGTAGACATTCAGTCACTATTACATACTACGCAAACCAAAGGAACTGATTTAATTAAGAAAATCAGGAGAAGTTAGTATTTCAAAGTGCAGACTGAACACATGCATTCCTCTCCTCTTTTCTTTGACAGCCACTCCTACAAGTGACAGAAGCCAAAATGGAGATGTCTGAGATGAGAGACTGAAGAAATTCTTGAAGTATGAAACCTTTGGAAATGTGAGTCTGATTGGCCCCAAATTTTCGATCAGAATAATTGTGTACTAAAAGGAAGTGATTCTGCCCTTCAAACTTTGAAGGTAAAATGATTTAAAACCTGAAATTCTAAACCTGGCCAATTTTTCAATTGATTATGAGGGCAAAAGGAAGTTCTTTTCAGTAAAACATGTAAAGAAAAAATAATTGTTTAGTTCTCAACTACAGTTGGTATACAACATTATGTTAGTTTTGGGTGCACAACCTAGTCACTAGACATTTATATGAGTTACAAAATGACCAGCCTGATAAGTCTAGTACCCAGTGAGACAATACATAGCTATTGCAATATTATTGACTATATTCCCTACGCTGCTCTGTACGTCTCCATAACTGTTTTTGTAGCTGTCATTTTGCACATCTTAATCTCTCCCTTTTTTCAGCCATTTCCCCAACCCTCCTCCCAGGTGACAACCATCAAAATGTTCTCTGTATTTATGAGTTCATTTCTGTTTTGTTTGTATATTCCAAAACTTGTTTTGTTTTCTATATTCCATATATAAGTGAAGTCACTTGCTATTTGTTTTCTTCTGCCTGACTTATTTAAGTTAGCTTAATACTTTCTATGTCTATCCATGTTGTTGCAAATGGTAAGATTTCATTCTTTATTACAGCTGAATATATTCCATTGTATATGTATTCCATCTCCTCCTTACCCATCCATCTACTGAGGAACACTTAGGTTGCCTCCATATCTTGTTTATTATAAACAATGCTGCAATGAACACAGGGATTAGTGTTTTTGGCTTCTCCTCATTAGAGTTTAGTGTTCTGGGTTTCTCCTCATAAATACTCAGAAATGAAATTGCTGTGTCTTTTGTCTGTTGTTATAGCCTTTGTATTAAAGGCTATTTTGTTGGATATAAGTATTGCTACCCCAGCTTTTTTTGTCTGTCTATTTACATAAAATATCTTTTTTTCATCCCCTACTTTCAGTTTGTGTGTGTATTTTGATCTAAAGTGCATCTCTTGTAGGCAGCATATATATGGGTCTTGTTTTCTTATCCATTCAGCCATCCAGTGTCTTTTCATTGGACCATTTCATCTACTTACATTTAAAGAAATTATTGATAAGTATGTAGCTGTTGTCATTTTATTATTCATATGTTTATCTTTTTTTATTCTTCTTAAAGAAGTTCCTTTAACATTTATATTAATACTGGTTTTGGTGGTGATGAATTCCTTTAGGTTTTTCTCGTCTGGGATAAAACCACATCTTAAATGTTACTTCTTTGGAATCCTTTTAGAAGAGGATGCTTAGAGTTGTTGGACTCAAGGAATGTAAGTATGAACACCAAAAGGAAAAAATGGAATCAAGAAGCATCTGAGATAACACAAGAAAAATCCCAAGAAGGTGGCCTGGGATAATTAGCCCAAATGAAAGCAGAAACACACAAAATCACCAAAAGGTTGATTTGATGAACAGTTAGAACTTTATTTTGAAGTCTTTCTTTAAATATTTTTCAACTTTATTGAGGTACAATTTATTTACAAAATGTTGCATGTATTTAATGTATACATCCTTTTTTTTTCTTCACCCAAGGAAATTTTTCATTGCTTTTAGAGAGAGAGAGGAAGGGAGAGAGAGAGAAACATCAATTGGTTACCTCCCACCCCTTGCATGCAGCCTGACCAGGGATTGAACCCACAACCCAGTCATGTGCCATCACTGGGAATTGAACCAACAACCTTTTGGTTATAAGACAATGTTCCAACCAACTGAGCAACACTGGCCAGGGCTGATGTATACATCTTGATGAGTTTGGATATGCACATAAATCCATGAAGTCATCACTTCAAGCAAGTTAATAAATACATCCATCACCTCTTGCTTTCAAAAGACTTTCTGTGTCCCTTGGTTTCTGTTTTCATTAAGAACACCTAACCAGAGATCTACCCATTTAAATCTATAAGTATATAACATTGCACTGTTGACTACAGGCAGTATGTTGTACAGCAGATTTCTAGAACTCATTCATCTTGTATAACTGTAGCTTTGCATCGGTTGCACAACATTCCATTTCTGTCCCATCAATCGCTGGAAACCACTAATCAATTCTCTGATTGTTTAAGTTTGACTCTTCAAGACACCTCATATAAGTGGAATCAGGCAGTACTTGTCCTTCTGTGACTGGCTTATTTCACTTAGTAAATGTCCTTCAAGTCTCTCTGTGTTGTTGCAAATGGTAGGATTTCCTCTTTTGAAGCCTTTATGTTGCTACAGCCACTGACCCCTTATTTGACTGGGTGAGCCTTCCCTTAAACACAGTCCCCTGGGGTGTTTTGATGACTTATGTTCTTCTTTTCTTCTGCCTTGGTCTGAAACACTGTGTCTTGGTGGTTTTGCCACAGCAGGGGCAAAGACAGGGCATGAGTTCAGGAAAACAGAAAAGCCAGTAAACAGTGTTAATGTAAAGTCCACTTATTTGTTTCTGTACAAACTGGTAAGAGTGAAAGCAGGGGCAAGATGAGAATAAGAGAAGAACAAATACTGAACTTTCACACAGGGAATATAAATTCCCTGAAAATTGATAATTCAATGATTTAAATATTTGGCAAGTTAACCAGGGCATTAGATCAGTAACTCAGTAGCCTCCAACTAAAATATTTTCAAGAAAAAGGGAAATGTTTTAAGAAAATACAAAATAAATAAGAAATGAGGTTATCAAGAACATAATGATAACAGTATATGTATCATCTCCTAAGGAAAAAAGTAAAGCAATCTGAAAGGGGAGGAAATGCTACACAAAACATGGAAGAGCCCATGTGAATCTGAAATTCAGCATGAATTTGAACAATGTATACAGAAAAAAAAATTTGATCTTCACCTAAAGAATATTCTTGGTTGATTGACATGTGGTAAAGGATGGGGTGGCAGTGGGAACAGTAGAAAAGGAAATATGATCACAGCAGCCTGTTGGAAAACGCAAAAAAGTAGAGAGAATGAGGTTCAAGTATGATCAAGGCATGGCTCCATTTTTCTTTAATTTTTGCTACTTTTCCTTTTTCTTCCAGCTAAGCCGGCTGCTCATATCAATGCAACCTCCTGCATCATGTTCCTAATTGAGGGGTGGGAGAAGCACTTAACTTTGGGAACTACTAAAATGGGAAAAATTTCTGTGCTGCCTTCAGAAGATAAGTTTCTTTTCCTGACACTTGAGCAGACTTTTCTAACAGTTGTCCCCGAGGGGCCAGCTCTTCTAATTCCTCTGACTGTCAAGATCATAGTCCAGATAATCTATGTTCTTTTTCTGTTTATCTAGGAACTCTCCCATGAAGTCTAAGAGGCTTCCCACAATCAGTGAGCTTTGTGTTCATTAGACCATCCCTGAACCAGTCCTCATGACCTGGATGTCATGTGCTGACTGGTTTCAGCATGGATGGTCTAAAGAAAGCAGGTTACTTGGACAAGGTCAAGTGTTACAAGGACAGGATTTGGGGGAGAAAACACAACATGTAGCACACTGTATCATTGTCATAGCTTTTTAAAACTTTATTAAAATATTTCCCTTTTCCCTTTAATTTATCTTCAGGGTTTAAAACCACAATGTGTAGTACAATAGCTACTAAACATGTATGGCTATTTATATTTAATATATAATTAATTATAATTAAATCCAATTAAAACTGGTTTCTTTGTGTGTTGGCTATATTTTAAGTGCTCCATGGCCACATATGGCTAGTGCCAGCATATAGGACAACACAGTTATAAAAATGTCTATCATCGCAGGAATATCTAGTGGACAGCAAGCACTAGGTGGAAACACAAAATGCTCTGACTTGAGGATGCATGTTTTCTGTGGAGTACTCCCCTTGCAGATGCCTTAGATGGAACTACAATGTCTGTTTCTTTCCAAGATCTTGCAGTGAAAATTACAGGCACAGAGGGCTGCAGCTTTGGTTAATACGTCTTTGTTTTGTGCTGTTTTTCAAGAGAAATCTCCCATGGATGATTGGATAGAGATCACGAAGTAGAGCAAGTATTTAGCCCTTCTGCATCACTTTTGGCTTTCCCCTTATTCAAATCTTTCCTTTTAGGCTGTGCTCTGTTGCATGATTTCTCTCCTCAAGCAGTAGCTGATACTCCATGGGGCAGCTACCATATAATTTCATTTTTAAGGTGAGTGTGCTCATTACATTGGAACTGATGTTCATTTGCATTCACATGTATAGTGGTTGTAGTAGAATTGGTACAAGCATGGAAGCAAAACTCAGTATTTAACAAAGAAAGAATTCAGTGGTAATCAAGTTAGCTATATTTAATAACAGATTGCTAATATAATTGGTTCTGACAGGAAACTGATTTCATGGGGTACCCAAGGGATCTCATTCTTCCATAAACCATTCCCTAATTCTTTTGCACTTAGCCATAGCCTCAACTGGTGAGTTTTTGTTGTTGTTGGTGTTGTTGTTGTTTTTTTACTGATCCAGAGCTTCATTCCCTAATAGTCCAAGTCTTCAAGTCTTCAACCATCAGCCTTTTGTTGTTGTTGTTATTTGTTCATTATAACCTTCACTAGTCAGCATGAAAAACTGTGACAATGCAAAGAATCCACTAGATTGCAGAAATAACCCCTCTTACCCTCATTGGATAGTAGCAAACCACTTTCTCTTTATTAATTAAGATTAATCTGTTCAGCTACTATATTAATTCTTTTTTTTAATTTGTTAGTTAAGTGCCAGTCATGGGCTGGGCAGGAACAGACACTGTGTTAGACTTCTAGAGCCTTGGCCCATGTGGCTGAAAAAGAGAAAGAGCATCAATCTCAGGCCTTTCTTAAGCTTTGATTATATTTCGTTGGGTTTGGGAAGGAGTAAGCTTTCTTTCAAACATCTAATCCTTTTCCTGAATCTTCCCTAGGTTTCATGCCCTTATCCTAGTCAATCTTTTCCCCAGATTTCCCTACACTACACCCCTCCCCTTCATGGTGGTCATTGGGCCTCTACTGTGCATGCCTCATAGTTTTGCAATCTTTTTTCTTAATGTAGGAATTTACTGCTATGAACTTCCATCTCAGAACTGCTTTTGCCGCATCCCATAAATTTTGGTATGCTGTGTATACACTTTCATTTCTCTTAAGATTTTTTAATTTCCTTTTTTGATATTTTCTTTAAACTATTGATTGTTCTGCTGTGTGCTGTTAATCTTTACATATTTGAATTTTCCAGTATTTTTCTCTTATAATTGATTTCTAGTTTCATATCATTGTGGTCAGAGAAGATGCTTGATATGATTTTAATCTTCCTAAATTTTTAAGACTTGTGTTGTGGCCTAACATACCTTGAAGAATAGTCTATGTGTGCATGAGAAAAATATATATTCTGCTGCTGTTGGGTTGAATGTTCTATACATGTTTGTTAGATCCATTTGATACCCTCAGACAGCAGCTTGTGAAGTATGCAGTCAAACCCCTTGCAGGGAAAGACTGGGAGATGAGAATTTTTGCCTGATCTTTCTGCACCCAGACCTGGGGGGAAAGCTGCAGCAAGTGCTTGTATGCCCTTTTACAACTGCCTCTTTGCTATAGTCTGTAGGACTGCTAACTGTACACTCCATTTTCATTCAGAGCTAGGTGATTTGGGAACCTGTCTCTGAAATTATAGCCTTAAAAGTTGGGGTGCTAGATTTTGTGGTCTAAACCTTTAGCTCTTCAGGGAGCTGAGAGTTGGGGATTCTTCCTGACAGTGTGGCACTATGATAGGCGTGAGGTTTATAACAAGAGAGTGTCTCAACCTTTCCAACTGTTTTGATGTGGGTATTTTCTGTCACTCAATGTGTAGGAGTCACTCAACTCATTTCTGGGTTTCTCTCAGTGGGAACTGGTCTGTGTGCTGTTCTCAGAGCATCCACGGAAGGGAAAGAAACTAAGGAGACTCGCATGTCACTATGATGTCCAGACCTCAGGTTATTTCAAACACTTTAGAGGACTAGAAATCCAAGAAATACTATGTGAGAAGAAATTCCATCACAGATGTAAAAAGTAATACCAACATACTGGTTGTAAGAGAAATAACATTTATTGTGTCATTCAGTCCTGATGACTCTCAGAAGCAGGGGTGTTATAACTCCCATTTTCAAGATAAGATAACAGTTCCTGGAAAGGTAAATGACTTTCCCAGGTTATTAAGTCACAGAAACCAGTTGATAGCTGGTTTACCTCCTTCAAAGATCATATTTTTCTACTTTGTTGCTTTTTAATAACAATTAAATTTGGTTGGAATACTTGGAAACTAAATAAAATATCTTTACACCCTGCACAGGAAAATTACATCAATAATCCAGGCAACTGGAACAAATAATACCAATGGTAGGAGATGCATTTATAATTATTTAGGCACTTAACTGGTTGTCTATTTTTTCCCAATGTATTGTAGCAGCTCTCCATTTCTTTTCCTTATCCTTTCTTTTCTTTTTCTTGGTTAGAAAAGTAAATATAAAATGTACAAAATATAATTTCTCTCACAATATCTTTGGCTTCCTTCCTTTTGTGTAGTTTTCTAATTGTAATGAGGTCAGCTTCAATTTGCCATATGGAAACTTAATTAAAAATGAGTAGATAATCCAGTCCACTAAAAGGTCAATCCTATAAGAAAAGAAAAAAAAGGTGAACTTAGTAATTTAGTATCATATAAAATGTACTGTCTTTTCTATGGTTTTATTTAAGTTCTCACAAGCTCTTGTTCTGGCTTTGAGAACTGCAAAATCTGCTTTTAAAGTGTTCTTGTAAAGTAAACCACTGAAGAACTTTGAGCCTACCTGCTTTTCTCCTAGGAAAATGTTAAATTTGACAGTATTATTTAAAATGATATTGGTTGAAACCCTGCATTGTTAAACATGCCCCTCAAAACAATGAAAAGTAACAAAAACAGGTGTTTTTGTGAGTCTCACCCCTTTTGAGTTGCACAATGTTGGGCTAGAAATAATCAATTTAAAGACTTTTTCAGTTGTAGACACCTTAAACACAGACACTGGAGACCTACTATGTGGAGTGGTCCCCTGCAAGCCCTCTCTCTCACTCCCGTGAATTTTCACACACACATCCACACAATCATCAGGCTCCAAGAAGTACAGACCAGGCATCAAAGAAATGTACATTTGAAACGTATATGATCCTATTAACCAATGTCACCCCGATAAAGTTAACAGAATAAATATAAATAAATAAAATTATTAGCTAGTCCCCCTTTTCTTAGATGGGGGAATGTGTCCAGGGATGTCAAGGGCTGAAGTCAGTGTTTCATAGGCCCAGGGTGCAGGTCTAAGGCCTCAGCTGCCATTCTTTGGACTACAGTGAGGCCACTCCCTCAACCAGTTCTTCTTTAATTAGGGGGAAGGGTCCTATTTGGTGCCACAATTTACTTTGCATTTTTAAAGGTCACTCACTTTGAGGAACAGTTACAGAATCGCCTTCCCTGAAGGATAAACCATGTTGACAAGATGCCCAACCATTCAGGACTAGAAAGGAGCTATGTATTCTTTGGAATTTGTTTTCTTCCCTGTATTGCTACCTTTCTCCATCTTACCTGATATTCATGCAGATACAGTTTAGTTGAAGCTTTAAAGTAATTGTTTCACTAAAGAGTCCTATTATTTTGATTAGGATGTGTGTGGATAAGCCAAACTTATAGCTCATTTTTTAAAATGAGCTTCATTAAAGAATAATTTGCTTGTAATACACTGCACCCATGTAAAATATAAAATTTGATGTGTTTTGACAATTACTATGACAGTGACCACCACCAGTATCCTGCTATAGTTGTGCATAAACATTCTAGCTGCTTCACAGATTTGCTAGCCCTTGGCATTATCAACTTTTTTACTTTAATATGTTTAATGGCTGTTAACATGATATACTCTAAATTATCATCTCCCAATGATTAATGATGGTTAGCATATTTTCATGTATTTGTTGGTCCTTTGTATATCTTCTTTTTATAAGTGGCTGTTCAAATATATTATTGAGTTGGTCAGTTTCTTATTATTGAGTTGTGAGAGTTTTTTAATAAATTCAGGATACAAGTTCTTTTTCAGGTACACGTTTTGTGAATATTTTTTCCCATTCAGAATTTTTACCATTTACATCGTGGAAACACTGATGATCCCTGTAACCCATTTTTGAGGCATATTATATAATTGGTAAAGCAAAAAAAAAAGTTAACAATGCATTATTCCATAATTTAATTTTAAAATACACATTATTCACTAATTAGCAGTGGTTATTTTCTCCAGCCCAGGCTATAAACTATGTATTTCACTGTCTGATTCTTTTTGTTTGAAAATAGTTATATAAATGTCTAATCACTTTGTTTTGCACCTGAAATGAATACAATATTGTATGTCAACTATGATTGAAATTATTTTTATTAAAAAAAAGAAAAATAGTACATCATGATTAACGCACAGGAATTTTCTTGACACTAACAGTCTTGCTATTTTCATGTCTAGTTTAACAAAAGCACACATATACACACAATATATAATCAAGTGACCCAATACCATAATTGTCTGTTGAGTATTTATCTTTTTATGTAAATGGATCTCTTTCTAAATTTGTAAGTACCTGCTTAGCAATAGTCTTGTCATTAGCCCACAAAACAGGCATGAACATTTATTAGAAAAACAAAGTAGACTCAGATTATTCCCAGCCTGAGATGCTGAGCATCAAGGTTGAACTGAGAAGAGCTTTTACAACCAATTGATACAGCCCTGAAAATGGAGTTTTTTACTGGTAATGCCAAGAGACCTGTAAGTACAAAACCAGGCGCTGCGGTGATAAACATCTGACATTTTCATTTGCAAGTGTTCATGTTTCATTTTAGATAATGTTTCCCCTATTTACTTCTTCAGCAGCAATGCATCAAATATCCTACAGTATAATCCTTCTCTCAGCACTTATCAATGAACTATGAAATAGTATTAAATAGAATTAATTAGAAGTTTTAATGAATCATGTCTGTCCTCATTTATTACACAATGTAATTTTCAAGGAGTGATTAATTACGAGTTACAGATGAGTGAATGGTTAATGTAGTTTGTTAACCTCAGTAAGGAGTGACTGTACACAGCAAGCTGTTTCTTCTGTTTATTAGCACGTGGCTCTGTACCACCATCAGTTTAAGTGAATGGAAACATTTTAGTGACTTTGTGATTAATGTGTCAGCTAATATTTTACTTCCTTATTTTCTTTCCTATATGTCATGTGCATATTGGTGAGGCTCAAAATTAGAATTTAGCCATCCTCATTTTTGGAGTGTCTCTATGTATTTATTAGTTTTCCCATATCATATCTACCTGAGCTACATGATTATTTTAAGTAAATCTCATTTAATATGAGATGGCTTCCTTGAAATGAGTCTCCCTGAACATTTCCTTGAAGAATATACCAATTTACCACATCATTACTGTCATTATCTAAAAAGTGGTAGCTGGTTGCCCTTCATTTTCAATTTTCTAACATGAGCCTTTCAGATGCTGAATAATGCCCAAGCTCACAGAATGTAGTGGCTAAATACAAAGCAATTTTGTGGACAGGAAGTTATTGAGACCTGTCTATGGAAATGCCAGTAGGGCTATTACCTTCCCAACAGACACACTAACGAAAGACCACAGGATCCTTGAGGATGAGTCACCATTTTACAACTTCCTAGTCTGTTTCTTCTTTAAAAGACTCATTGCATACAGTCATACATAGGTGGGAAACCCTCATAGCATGCCCCCCCCCCACAACACTTCCATTTGCTGGCTGAAATACAAAGAGCAAATACCTCATTTTTGCTGTGCACAGCAGACACAAGACTCTTCTGCTCTGAAGCTAGTTCGATAGCTCTTTGGAGGTCCAGCTGACCTCAGTAGGAAGAATAATAATACTTACTTATATTAGTGTGATATTTAATGATTTTCATTATTTTTCACAAGTAGTATCTTATTAAATCTAGCTAAAAATCCCTTGAATGAAGAAACTATATACTATGTACTATGATTAAAAGCAGGTTAACTGGTTTTTCCAGGGCCCTATAAGCAGTGAATAAATGACCAAAAGATTCACTAATGCAACAAACATTTATTGAGCACCTAATTGAAACATGTACTACTCTTTTGTGGATGCCATAAGATAAAATCCTTCTCATCATGGACCTTAAAGATAAATGGTTGAAGGTAGTCATAACTCCTGTGAAGAAAATAGAAAAGAAAGAAGCTAGAGAGAAGCTGGATGTGAGAAGGGTTGTTATAGACAAGGTGGTAAGAGAAAGCCTCTTGGAAGAGAGGTCATATCAGAATAGAGCTGCCTGATGAAAGGAATCGGTTATATAAAGAGATCATTCTAGGCAGAAAGAATAGCAAATGCAGAAATTATGAGACCCTGTGAGTGTTTGAGGAGGTACAAGAGACTGATGTAGCTATAGAGAAATGTAGCAAGGTAGAGATGAAGTTAGAGAGATAGACAGACAAGAGATCTTCTAGTTAGTTTCCTTGGTGGTCTTGGCAAAGACTTTGGATTTAAACTCAAAAGATAATGGAAGTTGAAAGGGCTTTTCCAATTCAATTCTGCCCATACTTTTAGAATATGAGAAATAGAAGATAATGTGCTAAAACATCAGGCAGCATTTTAATTTCCATTTCTTACTATAAAGAAGAAAAATAGAAGAGTTTCTTCTAAAACTTTGAATTTGAAGCTATTAATATAGAAGTATACTGGTAATGTCCTCTCTTTATTAGAGGACTCAACTTTCAGATGAGCAATGCTCTTTGAAGTCAAGGGCTATGTGTTATATACTTTTTTGATTCTGTACTGCTCACAAATCAATGTCTTATATTTCCAATCAGTGCTCTCTGAAATGAACTGAATGGCCTGATATTCATTGCTCTGTTCATCCCAAGTCTGAGGAATCCTGATAGGAGATGACATGGTATTTGAAATCACTGTAACAGAACAAAAGGATCCAGAAAGCACTCCTTACTTAACACATGGCTTCACAGTGTACGTGCTATCCACCCAGGCATCCAATTGTAGTGGTATACTGCTAATCCCTAAAGCAAGTGTATAATAGATAATAATGTACTTATTTTGCTAAGCTTTTTCTTTGCTTAAATCTATGTTTTTTTCAACTACTACCTCAAGTAAAACTGCAGAGTGTTAATTCTCTAAGGAATGCCATAGAAAATGTATCCCAACTTCCACTCTACAGAGACTCTGAGAAGTGATGAGCTCATATAAAGAAGCAACACCATTTTATGTTACAACAATGGGATTTTACCTAGGAATCTTAATACTATAGGTTCCTAAGAGCCAAAATTTTTTTATTAAGGAATTTTTAAAAATCTCTTTTAAAGCACATGCTCTTATTATCACAAAAGCAAGTGTAGGAGAGAGAAAAAACCTTTTTTCATTACTATCTTGGTTCAGTGGCTGGGGCCTGTGATGTTTATTACCAATGTGGTGATGGGCCACTCTATTCTAATCACAGAGTGCAAGGTAAATTGTAATGTAATAAGGACAACATATGAACACAAACATATGAAACAAGGTTTTGGCCTTTGCAAATTTCTATTTCTATAGTAGCTGACAAGACTAAAAGAGAAGTAATATTTTTAAATCAGAAGATATTATGCAAATGTTGAACTCTGTGCTGCATTATATAAAACATACTAACTTTCTCAGAAGGGATATAAGTTAGGGTAAAAGTCTAAGGAGAAAATCCACTGGTCAGTTCAAAATTTAATTGTTTTAATAGACATTATTTTTAGAGCACTTTCACCACAAAATTAAATAGAAAGTACAGAGAGGTCCCATATGTCCTGTGACTCCCTGTCCCCCAAACCCCCACCCCGCCACAGAAACACTTCTATTAACATAACACACCAGAGTGAGACATTTGTTACCACTGTGATGAACCTACCAGATGAACCTATACTGACACCTAATTATCACCCAAAGTTCATAATTTACAATTAGGGTTTGTTACATGCTATATTTAGTTAGGAAAGAGAGCAAAGGAAACTAAACATTGCGTTTAATAAACTGGGAAGGGAAAGCCTGTTTGTTTGCTCAGCCAGGAAGCTATAGCTTCACACTCCAGGGGATTATAACATTTCTTCCAGAGGATTAACACTTCTACCTTCCCCCTTCTGGGACCAGATTAGGGGTGTGAGTTTGGGAAGGCAGGTACACGTGCAATAGAAGTCAAAATGCTGCAGGGGGTGGTGCTGGACCACAGAAGCCTGTCAGTCTAGCATGAGGAAAAAAAGGATTGGTTGGGAGATGAACCCGCCCAAAGCACGCAAAAGTTTAGGAAGTGAATTGGTTATTTTGAGGAAGCCCCTGGTCCATCACAAACCTAAGTTAATATAACCCCAAAGGAACAAAAAAGCTCTCTCGTTTGACTGGGTGACCCACACTCACCCAGTGCGTTTGTGCGTCCTCCTTCCATGGCCATGCAGCCTTAGCAGCCCTGTAGCCCATGGCCATGCAACTCCACGCGCAGGCTCCAGGAAGAGGGAGCTTAAAATTAACTACAACTGGAAACACATGCTAAGCTAGCTGGATGCTGGACTGGATTGGGCTTTGATACGGAGCATAAACTTTGGGCAGTGGCCTACATCCTGTTTCTATTGAAGACAAGATGGGACTTTTTCCGTCGTGAATGGAGATAGATGGGACACTGGGGAGTCAGGAAGAGAACTTCCTTAATTGTACATCATTAAGAAACCATAACACAGATCCCCATTCTCCCATGTAGGTCTCAGGAAATTCTTTTCCTTAAGTTACTTCAAGAGTCCCACTTCCACCAGTAACAGATGGCCTTCCAGCAGTAACAGGCTCATTCTTGCTGTTGCACATTCTTATGGGTTTTGACAAATGTATAATTACATGTCTCCATTATTTTAATATCAAACAGAATAGTTTCAATACCTAAACATCCTCTGTGCTCTGCCTATTCAACCCTCCTTATCTCAACCCCTGATCTTTTTCCTTTCTCCATATGAACCTACTTTTTCAACAATGCATCTTATGAAGTCTAAAAACAAATCAAATATTTTGATGAAAATTTATCATTCAACTTGAGATGTGTTTTAGGACTAAACTGCAGACCAGATTTTAAAGAAAGGTATAAAATGTAAAATTTCTTAATTTGTATGTTGAATAAAAGTTGAAATGATTACAGTTTGGCTACATGGATTGAATGAACATGTTCTTAAAATTAATTCCATCTATTTATTTTTACATTTTTAATGTGGCTACAAAATTTTAATTATTATGTGGCTTACATTATATTACTGGACAGTGTTACTGTAGAATTATGATAGCTAAACTACAGAAATAGCATTAACTGGGAGACCAAGCATTTCCCAGACATTATGAATATACTGCCTTCTACTCTATTTCATTAAGTTAATATTAGATACAAATTTAAGAAATTTGCCTGAATAAATATGATTTACTATTGAATAAGATTAAATGATCATAGATTGTTAAATAGATTTAACAAAGCAGTATTGGGGAATTAAACATTTTAGCCATAAGCATATAAGTTCCTATTTTTATAAGCTATCCATGGGCCCTATAACAACATGACCCCATTTTGCCCATAAACTTCATCCCTCACAGTCCTCTCAGCTCTTTGGTGTGTACCCCATTCTCTATGTGGACCTTTGATTTAATAAAAATTGCCAGAATTTTCCCAAGAAAATGGAAGTAGGCAGATAGAACTAGCTTATGTTTATCCAAAGCTGACAGCATTTTGTCTTCTTTCTACCTCTTCATACATTAAATATGAAATCAGAAAGAAGGGCACAGAAGAAGCATCACAGAGAGTTTTTGGAGAGAAAAAAAGTGGCAGGTTACACACCTGCACTCTCTCCTTTTCTTAGCTCTTGGATTCACTGATGCTTAAAGGGGGGAGATAGCACTTAAAAGTGCTACATTGGTACTCATGCTCAATCCACAAGCCTCCTCTCTCATCAGTGCTTCTACAAAGGGGTGAGGGAGGCAGAGCAGAGGGAGAGTCAGGAAGGGAGTCTAAAAGTGTTCTTTTCATGCTTGCTCAGCTCTCTTCTGGTTCTCAGATCCCACATGGGCCATGCAGAAGGACATGAAGGAAATCAAAAAGCGTCAGCTGAATTCTGAATGGCATGCCATTGTTTCTGCTCCCACACACATTCTTAGTGCAGCTTTGTTTTTGGCTTCTAAGTCAGATGATTTTCATTAGATATTTGGATTATTCTACAATAAAGTAGCAAACCCATTTGTTAAGCGAATGCATGGGTTTGACTATCCATAAAAGGGAAGCTAGTATTTGTAAGAACTCAGAGAGATGTCTGACAAATATTTAATATTTATCACCTTCTTTAGTATCTGAGTGGAAAGGTGGCTTGTTTTTATTTTAATTTGCAAGTTCTGTGTTAAAGAAGTTAGAACTGAAGAATGGTAAGGAACACTTGAAGAATGAAGTAAGTGAGTCTCTGATTTTGTAGTTTCATCAGGTTAAGAATTCACTTCCTGTTCATGTACTGCACCATGTTAGTTCTAACTTCCTAATCGTTCCTTCTGTCTGGATTTCTCTTCCCTCTCTGTGCCTATAACTCCTCATCCATTGTCCTCTTCACCCTTCATGTCTCAGTTTCAATGCAGTGTTTGGAGGGAGGGTTAGTATAGTATGGTATAAAGTTAAAATTAACATAATGGTTGGAATTTTTCTGATTTCTTAAATCAGTAAATGCAGTAAGATTCTAGGAGAAGGCGATAAAGGTTTAATCATATGTAAATAGCCTGATCTTCAGGGTAACATGAAGGTGCCCTTTTATCACACTTGTAAATTACCCTACACTTCTACATAACACACAGTACAGTTACAATGATCTGTTCAGTACTGTCTCAGTAACTGAACTACACATAAAAACAAGGAAGCTGTCAGCTCAGAAAATAAGCTCCATGAAGGAAAATATTGGTCTGGATTTTATTCCTGATACCTAGCCTAGTTCTTGGCATGTGATAGTCACTGAATGAAAATTACTGAGTGAATGAACAAATAAATTCAAGAATGAAGAGGTCACTTTTCATGTTCATCAGCAATGCTTTACTAGAAGGGACATTTTGGGAAATAAACCATAAGCCCATACATATGGAATAATAAAATCAATAAATAATATATCTAGTTTTCAATGTAAAGTACTTCAATATTAAAAATCTATACTTGTTTTTAACTACTGAGGTGTGATACTGTAAGTGAGCTAAATCATTCTTTCTATAGCAGGATGTAATAAAAAGTCTAAAGTTAATAAATCAATCATGTACATGTATGTATAGTTAGGATATACAATTAACATCAAAAGAAAAAAGAACAGAAATGATTTAAAATTATTGACACTGGGGAGTGGATCTTGGGATGCTTTATGTGACTATATCTTTATTTGTGAGTGGTTCTATATTTTTTACATGTTTATATTTCTTTGATGATAAAACAAAAATCTCTATCCATTTTCTAATAGCTCAGCTTCAGTAGTCAGTCACTCATTTCCCACTTAATTCTTTGCTTTATAATACTAAATACCATATTTTTCAAATTAAATTATAGTGTTCTTGACATCACACTCATGTCAGATATGTGTTGACGCTCCTCATGATGTTATAATGTAACATGTTCTACATAGTGTATGTTAATATCTATTGACTGATTAATAAAGATTGAGGTTATGACTTTTACCTAAAATAAGTTATGTTTACAATTTAATTTTTATTTAGTTTTACACTCCCTAAAGAAGTCCATTATTATAATCTTACAACAATAGGTATTATCATACATATTGTCTAATTAAATAAGTATTATGAAGACATATTATGAAGATACAAGAGATAATATATGATCCCCCATGTATAAACAGCCTAAACATATTGGTATTCCAGGCCAGCAACATGATGACATCTCCAGGTGAGCACCTAATGACCCTACATCATAATAACCCTATGTAATAACAATAATAATAATAATAGAACTTTCGATGTTATTTCAATGATTACCCTTGAAATGGTTTACTATACAATAGTGTAAAGTAAAAATTAAAGTAATGACTGAGATTCTTATCATTTTTAAAAAACTAGTGAAAGCAACAAGAGGCTGGGAGAGAATGATAAAGTTTTAATCATCTATAAATCAAAAGAAATATCCATGTGATTAGGCTATTTGTTGCCTGTTAGAAGCATAGTAATATGTAATCATATAATTCCAGGGTTAAAGAGACCAGAAACAACCATTTTTCCACTTTCTCATTCTGTGATTCCTAAGTTTTTACTAAAACATACCAACAAAAAGTCATCTTGCATTGTTAAACATTCTCTCCCGAGGAGACTCAGGGTGACTACAATGTTCTAACTTTTAGAAAATTTTCCTTTATACTGAGGAAAAATCTCTATGTGTAACTTCCGAGTTAGTATGACCCATTACAACCATTCAGAATGAATCCAGACCTCATTTCCTGTGAGACCTTTCAGACATTTGAGGAGCAGTCCTCTTCGACAATATAGGTTGGGATTGTCCTCTCAGTACTGCAACCTGCCTTAGAAACCACTTCTTCACTTATGTTTACTTCCATAATTATCATGGCATTTCTGTTTTCAGGAATCTCTATTACTCTGGGTTAAACTTTATAGAAGGAAACTTGGAAAAACCTGGAAAATCTAACAGAAAGATCCTGTTAACAGAAGGAAGCTGAGAAGAAGAAAATCTAAACATTTGTTCTTGGAAGACAACCCCAATGTGAGATGATGATTTCCAAGGTCAAGAGTTTGGAAAGGTTTTCAGGAACATCTATAAAGGACACATGGACAAAACCAAAGTGGGTAAGATCAAGGGTGGGAAGTGGGGATGGCTGGGGTTGGGGGGAGTGGAGGAGGGAAAATGGAGACAACTGTACTTGAACAACAATAAAAAAAGTTTGGAAGAAACCCATAAAAACTTTTACCCTCTTCCACCTTCCAGTATGTCTGGAGCAGGGAGTTCACTTTTAAGACCTACCTCATAGCAGCTCTGAATTGCCCTCCAGAACTATGGATACAGGACCTGCAGCAGGAGGAGGCAGAACAGACAGGCTCTGTTTCCACCTTTTTTAAAATATATAGTCTATGCTATAGCTTAATTTTTGTTTCCCCTAATTCATGGCTTAGTTCTGAATCTTTCTCATTTTTAGTCTCATTATAGTCTTTCTCATTTTTATTCTGCATGGGTGCAATTGTTGACCTTCAAGACTGTTCCTTAGGCATTGAATGGCAATGACCCTGTCAGCAATATCACTTTTGCCCCCTGTCTGACACCTTTGCAAATGCACTGGGCCAGGAGTCTTTTTAATAAGTTTTCCTTCCATTATTTCATTAAGCTGGCTTTTATTCAACTACTCTTATCACTTCAAGGCAAAGGGATTTCTCATTGAAATAAGAACAATGTTTTGAGTGCTCATAGAAAACTGAGTTTAAGAGTTCCATGCAATTACATTTCTTTTTACTCAGCTCACATCATTATCCTTACCCTGAAGGTAATCAGTATGAAAACTGTCAAAATCTTTGCTTTTTCAACTTCTAGTTTTCCAAAATTATGGTCTTCCACTGAGGACATTTTAAAGCAAGGGATTCAAATCTAGAACCTTATAGCTTTAGAAAATGCAGAGGATTACATGGAAAAATCAATTATTCTTTGGACTTAATTTCTTTCTTGTTGGGGGCATGTCAGATATCCTCTCAGAAATGTAAGCATGCAAGTCATTAAAATGGCTAAAAAATAGTATGTGAGCATTCATAGAAGCCGTGGGCTGAACCAAATGTGGAAGTCAAATTGAAAAGTGACATTGACATCTTTCTTGCTGTGATTAAATTACATTCTACTCTAAAATTTTATTATTCCCCAGTCATCAGCTATGTTCACGTCCATTCTATTACAGTCACATTCTAGATAATTGTCAAATTACAATTTGGTTTAATTTTTAAGCTGGAGGGGAGTTATATCAATTTTCAACCTAACAGAGAGTACTTGGGAAAGGCAAAGCTATTTTTGCCTGTTGATAAGAAGTGTAGAGTTTAGAACCACCTTCACACTATTGCCACGTGCAATAATGTGACAGCAAGCAGAGCTGACCACGAGGGAAATCATCACAAATCTTAGTCTGTTTCTCAGAACATGGCCTGAAGAGTCTACATTTATTCACTGATGAGCTTATTTAAAAAATGCAAATACCTAGGTCCACTCAGATGTGTCTGAGAAGAAATCCATTAAAAAAAACCCTTCAAATATGTGACATCATGCAAAATTTCACCATGAAATCCCAGTCTTACAATGCTCTTTATAGATTTTGTCATCTATGAAAGCTTTTCTTCTCTATATTTTAATTCTAATAATTCAGGAAATGATTTATCCCCACTCCCTTTACATACACATGTATGGAAGTCCCCACACAGGTTGCTGTGCAGGTAACAATGCAGACGTCAGTGGCTTCCCTTAAAAGGCCTCAGAATGCAATCTGTCAAAAGGCACATTCCTTGAGTTCTACATCATACATTGTAATAACCTGACCCAGATTAGCATCACAAAGTCTGCAACGTATTCTCCCTTCCTCCACTCATCTTCTATACATTCAAGTTGTTTTCCACTTACTTTGCCATCTGTAATCCATTGCCTTTCCACAGTATCTTACTGTTGTTTGTTTCTGTCTGATTTTTGAAAGTAAAAAGAGCAGCTTTTGATTGACGTAATAAAGTGCCCATAAAGCACAGACATGTTGACCACCAGCATTATAATTCTGACTTGTGACGCATCACTACTGCTTAATAGTCACTTCTGCCAGTTTGAATTCCCAGAAATTCATAAAACATATGAAGAACTTTCCCTCTATCGATCTGTATGGTGCCTGAAATTGTGTTTTTGCAGACTAATTGAAAACAGCTACACCTCATCACTTTCCCAAGCCCCAGACATCCTACCTGCAACTCAAAGTCTGCCCTGCATATAAGTAGCCAAGTCAAGAGTTGCTCAGAAATGTCTGCCTACAAGCTTCATACCAACTTTTAGAGACATTCCTTGGAATTAAGACATTATCATAATGTCTTAATGTATTCAGATTTCTATTGCACTGCATAGAAAGAGAAGAGAAGGCACAGAAGGTCACTCATATCTTAGTATGTTACCTGATTAGCTTGTCACCTTGAGACACAGAGGCAGTGAGGCAGAGGACTGGTCCATTTTAACAAGGTGCCAAAGCACAGAGCATCGGTTTATAAACTCTTTGAAGAAGTGAGCGCTTCTCTTTGAAATTACTAACATATCTAGCATATCATCGATCTTTGTACTTGTTGAACAATGCTTAATGAAGAGAGCACTAGGAAGCAAATTATTTAATATGCTTGTTGAAGGCCGGCTCTTTTTACTTTGGCTTCTGTCACTTGAATTCAGTTACCTTTGACCTCACTTTATTGCCATTTTGTGTGTTGGTCTATTGTTTTGACATTTCTTCCTGTGTGTTCTACATGGGTGAGTTTTTAGACATCCTAAAGTTTTGTTTCTGACCATCTTATCATGCAAATACGGAAAGAGCAGATATCAGCCTCTGTTTCTGACAATGGTGGTAGTAAGGAGTGAGTTCTAGAAATATTGTTTATGATCATTTCACCTTGAAAAAAGAAGTAAAAGTCACTAATAATATGCGTAGGCTTAGATATGGAGTATACTTTTATTTAGTATATATGGTACTTAATAGAGCAAAATTAATTTTTTTCTCGTATTTCATTTTTTTAGATTTTATTTGGTCAGATCAGCACAATCTGTTAAGTCATATTAGGGGACAAAATGAGCTGCTGCAGGAACAAATCCCTCTCAGGGAGTGTGCTTTGTGTTTTTGTCTTTGTATTTTTGTTTGGTTGTTTGCTTTGTTTTGTTTTCAGGGTTTTCTTTTTTTGCAAACATTATAATAGGTTATTTTTTTTAACTTTGGTTACATTTATTTTTGTGTGTTTATTGAAGTATAATTAACAAAAATATATATTTAAAGTGTGCAATTTGATGCATTGTGAAATTATTATAATCAAGTTAATTAACATATCCATCACCTCACATAGTTAACTTTTGGGGGTGTAATAATAATACTTAATGATCTACTTAACTCTTTTAGCAAATTTCCATGATCTAATATAGTATTATCAACTATAGTCACCATGTGATAACTTTAGAACAGATTCTCAGACCTTATTAATCTTTTGACTGGTAATTTGTACCTTTTAACAATCTCTTCTCATTTCCCCCACCCCCCCAAACCTGGCAACTACCATTCTATCCTCTGTTTCTATGAGTTTAATGTTTTTTAAATTCCACATATGTGACACCATACAGTATTTGTTCTTATCTGTATGATCTGCCTGGCTTAATTCACTTAGCATAATGCCTCTCAGGTTCATCCATGTTATTAAAAATGCCAAGATTTACTTCTTTTTAAAGTTGAATTATATGTATACATACACACACACACACACACACACATATATAACTTTTTCTTTATCCATCCATCTGTTGACCAACACTTAGGTTGTTTCTACACCTTGATTATTGTGAATAATGCTGCAAAGAACTTGGGAGTGGGGATATCTCTCTGAGATACTAATTTCATTTCCTTTGGTTATATACCCAGAAGTGGCATTGCCAGATCAGATGATTGTTCTATTTTTAATTTCTGGGAAACTCCATACTGTTTTTCATAGTAGTTGTACAGTTTACGTTCCCACCAACAGTACACAAGAGTTCCCTTTTCTCCACATCCTCACCAGCATTTATCTCTTGTCTTTTTGATCATAGATATTCAAGATGGTGTAAGGTAATATGTCCTTGTGATTTTGATTGGCACTTCCCTGTTGAATAGTGATTGAGAACATTTTCATGGACCTGTTGGCCACTTGTATGGCTTCTTCAGAAAAATATTTATAGGTTCTTGGCCTATTTTTAAATTAGCATGTTTTTTAATCTTTATTTTGGTCTGTTTTGTTTACTGTTGAGTTATTTGAGTTCCTTGTGTATTTTAGATATTAACTCCTATTGGATATGTAGTTTACAGATATTTTTTCCCATTCCAGAGGTTGCCTTTTCATTTTATTGATAATTTTTTTGCTGTGCAGAAGCATTTTAGTTTGACGTAGCCCCATTTGCCTATATTTGCTTTTTTTGCCTTTGTTTTTAGTGTTGTTTTTGAGGAAGAGAATGCCAGGATCCTGAGATTATCTCATGTGCTTAAAATCCTTCCTGGTGTAGGCTGCGAGAGAATAGAAATCAGGCCGATTTGTATCGTTTCCTTTTTCTGTCTACCACCACCACAACAATAATAAACAAATATTTTATTGAGTAGCTATTTTGTGACAGGGATTGTGATAACATTTACATGGATTATCTCTTTTATTCTCCCACATGTTGTGAGGGAATGGGTGGTTCAGTATCTTATACAAAGTCACACTGTTACCAGGTGCTGATACCAATATTTGAAATTGCGTACAGGTGAGTCCAGAGGTTGCATAGGTAATCCCATAGAACATTGCCCTTCAACAAAGCCTCCCCCTCCATTTTTAAAAATCCAGGTCTATGTTTTATTTGATTCATCTACACAAGTGAAACAAGGAGAGCTGGAATGGGCAGTTCATTTCTGGAGCTGCCTTAGCAGCCATCTGAAATCAGTATTCCCTGAAGGAGAGTATTTTGTAATTTATAGATTTTAAAGGAGAAGGGCTAGCCCACTAGGTGCCTTGGATATGGCAGGCTGTGAGAAAGAGTGTAGAGTGTACCCCATCCCAGATCTCATCAGCACGCCTCAGTTTCTACACAGAGAGGAAATCATGACAGTCAGCCCAGTTTAGCAGGACACAAGCGTAGGTAAATCCTGGAGGCTTGGAAGCTGTGCTTGTTCTATTACCGGTCTCGGATTTCCTGCATCTCAGTTTTTGACTAGTACTAGAAAGTCATCAATGGGAAGATTGAATTCTTTAAAGAGTTTTAAAAATCAGGATGTTTCATATTAACATTCAGTCTATATGGCACTAAATCCTTGCCCAGGAGTAGCAGGTAATGATTTTACTTTCAGGAGTTCTTGCTCTAAGATCAGTGTCCCACACATGTAAGGTATTACCAGAGAGTTCTTTCTAAAGGTCTTATCTCTCATGTTTAAAATCCTTCCATGCCTTCTGATCTTAGTTGAAATTCCTTGCCAAGACTTACAAAGCCTTCCGCTCACCTGTCCTTTACACAACCCCACACTTCATTAGGTGCAAAACTATTTGTAAGTTCCAAAACTGTCTTACCCTCTCACCTCTGTGGGCCTACAGCCCTACAGATCCTTCTGCTCCAGAAAGGGCTCCCCTCTTGTTTACCTGGTCAATTTCATTCACCTCAACCTAAAATGTCAATTTGTATCTCTCACTCTGAGTCAGTTCTCTGAATCATCTTCCTTAGACTGAATGAAAAGTATAGGCCAGTGTTCTCAGCCTGTGGTCAGGAGCTCAGCTCTGCAGTCTAATAGCAGGCTTTGAATGACCCACTTAATAGCTGAGTCAACCTAAAGTAAGTTATTGACTTTTCTGTGCCTCAGTTTCCTGATCTATCAAATGGATATTAATAGTACCATACTCAAAGATTACTGTAAACATCTAATGACAACACATAAGTAAAGGACTTAGCACAGCTCTGATTCATTATTAAGTTCTCCATAAATATTAACTAACAATCACTGATTGGTAATGCTATGTTGTTTTAGCATATTAATTGTCACATCTCTCACTAAACTATGAGCAATTTGAGTTCAGGAACTGATCTTTTATGTCTGTTTTCCCATATGCTTAGCACATAGGTGCTTCATAAATGTTAAATGAGTGAAAATTAAAGATCATGAATACAATCGATGAATGAATAAGATGTTTATGTGTAAATGTACCAGTTATTTAATTATTGTGTTATACATGTCAGGGTTATTTAAAAGTCTTCAAAGAAGTGTGTACCTGATGGAAATTTGATGTGATGCACTAATTGTAAGTCACATTTGTAACAGGTGTGAGGAAGTGGCCTTTTTCTTAAAACAGTATAAATCCACCTGACATAGAAGCAGAGAACAGCTTCAAAATCAGAGCCTCTAGATGGAAAAAGATCATCATAAACTGATTCCTCAATTCTTTGTCCCCCTTCCTGTCCCATGTGAAATTGTTTCTGCTGCCATAAACTGGCATGCACTGCCCCCCCCAATAAAAGACCCACTTACTCTTGTAAACCCTATCTCAGATGTGGACTGAAATCTCATTCTCTGCGTGGTCACAGCAGAGGTCCAAAACTTCATGGAACATAACAATGACCAAGTTTCTCAAGTCCAGGGACATGATGGAAAGACTAAGAAGTTGTATTGTTCTTGTATCCTTTCTCCATCCCATGGAAACAATGGTCGATTGGTTCATTGTTTAATATCTGCTCTAATTTCCACCTATACTCAGAAGTTATGAAGTTATGAATGGTACATCCCAAATGCTCCTACAGCTCACTTGCAGACATGACTTAGGTTCTCTTGCACTGAGTAAATGGGGAGAGCAAGCAGAGTGATGGACTGGCTTGGGCAGTGTCCATTTTGCCTGCAAGGCTAAAGCTCTCTCAGGCCCAAGTGACCTTCTTCAGTCACAGACTGTGGGTGGGGTGCCGTGGTGCTAGAGCCATTGCTGGGTCATTGTTGCTCTAAGTTCTTAACTCTCTTATGGTGGGAGAAGCAGCTGCTACCAGGGTATGTTATTTGTGTAACATTGTATTAAGAACCCTTTCTGAGGGGCCTCATCTGGAACCCACTTTTTGCAGCCCAACCACAATTTTGTAGGCACCTAAATCCTGGTATTAAATTATTTACTACTTAAAACAGCTAGAAAATTACTGCTATAATGTCCTTGGCAGCTTTATTATTGCTGTGGTCATTTTGTTCTATAGCCAGTATCTTCCCCTTCCCTGGCTCCCCTTACTTTTACCTGCAACCCTACCTATCCTACACTGGAAACTGAATTAGTAATGCTGCCTTTATCCAGAGAGGAGGTAGAGTCTGGGCCATACATCTTGGCTGTCCGTTCTTTACCTAGGGTTATATAACCCACCCCACTCAGTTTGCTCTCCAACCCAAAGGTATAGCTTCTCATTAGGAAGTCCACTGCCCTTTACAAATGATTTGCAGACACTCACTGAGCCTCAGTGAATAACAACCCAGTGAGGGCTTCTGGATCCACTCACTTTGACAAAAATCTCTTCCTCTTTTCTTAGTGTAAAATAGTTTCAACCACTACAAACCCCACAGAGAAGAACAGCCCAAAAATACACACCTGAAGAATACCCCAAGAAGACAAACTCACTAACGTGAGAATTAACACACACAACAAAAAAACTACCTGTGAAAGCAGGAATAAAACTCTTGCTTTCACAGGTCACAAAATGTTTGTCCATAAATGGTAGTAAAACCAAGAGCCTTTGCTTCCTCTATGTATTTTTACTCTTTTCACTCCCTTCTTAAGAAAGGAGTTTGACTCTTAGGCTAAAATCTAGTTTTGAAAATGCAAAAAAATTTACACAACCAGGCTGTGAGCACTTTGAGAATGAGAACCATCTTACTCATCTCTCCATCCTCAGCACCTAGCATTGGACCTGGTCTGTAGTCACCATATGCGTTTCAGCAACAATTCTGTGACACCAACTGGGTGTCCAACAATTCAATTAAATTCTGACACTATCTACCTAGAGTTAACAGGTTAAGGTGATTCCAATCCAGAAGATGTCCTCCACTTCAGATGTTAGTCACTAGTCTCTGGTGTTCCCAAGCTGCCTACCTGCACCTCTGCCCGGCTAGATAAAAATGCAGGTGCTCTCACAATACCTTTCAGGTTGATAATTTACTAGAATGACTTACAGCACTCGTTGAAAGCACTGTACTTACAATTGACGTTTTATTATAAAGGACTCAGCTTAAGAACAGCCAAGTGCAAGAGATAAACAGGGCCTGGTGCTGGGAAGAAAAATGCTGAGCTCCCAGCCCTGTGGACTCAGGTTGTGCCACCCTCCAGTACATTACACAATATGTTCACCAACCTGGAAGCTTTCGGAACCTCATCACTCAGAGTTTTTCTTGAAATTTCACCACATTGGCATGACTGAATCAATGGCCACATGTTTGAATTCAATCTCCAGTTTCCCTTCTTCAGTGCCCCTGGAGGTCGAGGGTGAAGGGGCCAAAAGTTCCAGACCTCTAATCATGTGCTTAGTCTTTTGGCATGGCCGGAGCCTCCCTCGAAACTATCTAGGGGCCCACTATGAGTCACCTTGGTAGCATAAGCTCAGATATGGTGAAAAGGGGCTTGTTATGAACAATTAAAGGTCACTCCTATCAGGAAAATTCCAAGGGTTTTTGAAGCTCTGTGTCGGGAACCAGGAACAAAGATCAGCTATATCTTTTATGACATCACACCATTTGAGACACATTTGCCAAACTAAATTGAGTTGGCTACCTTCAAGTTCCCATTAGTCACTTTATAAAAATTAAATAAAAGGGTCTTCAATTCTAGGATCAAAATGCTCCCACTGGAAGTAATGATCTGTAAGCTCTTCCTTGAACATCCATTTAAAACACAGCTTAAATAATTCCCAGCTGAAAGCGTGAATTTAAGTCCCTTTTTAACTACAGATGATAGGAAATGAATTCTGCCACCTGAGATGGACAGTTAAGGCTTTAGTATATTTACTACTAACAGTTTTATATTACCTTTGAAGTTGATATTGTAGGAATACCAAATACTTTTACGGTCCAGACGCTGGGTGAATATACTACCCTGCCTGCCAGAGTAAATTTCAAGCACTTTGAATTTTATCAAGGTAAGTGCACAGTGGAATAAAACATCTCTTGTGTATCTGACCAGTGTTGGTTTTAACTATGAAAATAGAATAAGAGGATAGAGATGTACAGTTCCTATGCTTCAGGGTTTACATTACTTTGATTACAAGAAAGCAAAGCTGCCAGAAAAGGTTTGCTTTTGTATAGAAAAAAAATTTAGGTAGATAATAGATGAAGAGATAGATAGATATATAGATGATAGATAGATGATACAGATTTACATTTATGTAAACATATCTGCACACATGTATGTGCAGATATGTGAAGGCATGTATTTGAATATGTAGGAAGTCGGAGAGCTTGTTTCTGCAAAGGGGCAAATAGGCCATATTGTCACTCTCACAATTACTCAACTCTGCCATTATAATGCTAAAGCAACCATAGACATTACATAAAGTCATGGCTGTATTCTGATAAAACTTCATTTATGGACACTGAAGTTTGAATTTTACGTAATTTTTGTGTCACAAAATAATATCCTTCTTTTGATTTTTCATCAGCTGTTTAAAATGTAAAAAACCATTTTTGCTCTCAAGCCATACAAAAAAAGGCTGCTGGCCCTTGTGGACAAAAAGGTTAATCTAATGATGATGCCTCTTTGCTCAAGTTGAATGATCTGAGTGAACCTGCATTAGCTGGGTACTCTATCAAGTGAGTTATTTGAATTCCACTGGATGTTAAAAGATATCTTCCTATCTGCCCTTGCCAAATTTCCCACTTGGTTAGAGCGTTGTCTGATATGCCAAGGTTATGGGTTCAATCCCCAGTCAGGGCATATATAAGAAGCACCAATGAATGCATAAAAAGTGGAACAACAAATAGATCTTCTTTCTCCCCTTCCTCTCTTCCTCTAAAACCATAAAAAATTTAAAAAGATATCCCCATAAACAGTATTATCTCTGAAACTCTCCAGCCCATTCTTCTACCCTGCTCCCCTCCCTCTGTCTGTCTTCTGCCTCTATCTCATTCTTGAAAGACAAGAGAAGTTTAGTGGCAAATGTGCCCCAGATACATCCAACTTTGACTGTTCATTCTATTAATATCAAGGTAACATAGCTGATGACAGCTTCTTTCACTGATTTATAATTCATGTTCCTGTTAAGGGGTATCTGATCCAATGAGTTGTACATATTTCACTCTGAATATGCTAGTAATGTCAGTTTCTATCTAAAGAAAACCACAACCTATTTATTTCTTGACTGGGGAATTAAAGGAAAAAATGCTTCTGTTGGGGCTAGGGCTGGGGATTAGAAAAATCCCAAGGCCAGAAAAATACCTCTGACTTTGAAAAATCAAATCCTGTTCAAATCTCAATCAAACCATCTCTTAGAGATCCTGCCCCAGTCAATGGTGGGTGTCCTGTGGCAACATGGTAGTATTTTTTATGTATTAGCTTCAGAGTTTTGAGAGATAGCTTTCCTTTACAAATATATTTCAGGAAGTGGTTGTATTTTTTTTAAAAACAATTTTTAAAACTCTGTTTAAGTGAATAGGTTCATCAATCAAAAAGCCCGAAGGCAGGTATAAAAAAGGTCAAAACTTTTTTATTGTTATTATAGCAGGAGAAATATCTGAGCCCCGAGGCTCAATTCGTGAAGAGCATGATCCACAGGACTCCTGTTCAAGGTAGGCAGCCACTGAGACACTTCAAACGATCATCTTTATTACAGAACAATTGCCTGACCCAGTTTCCTGGTCAGCCACATGCTTTTGTAGAAACTTCAGGAACTGATGAAAAAGCTCAGCAAAGTTAGCATGTATACTTTCATCTGGGGCTATTGGGAGGGAAAATATGAAAAGGTTTCCAGGTTCCTGTATTTAGCACTACCAGGTCTACTGGCAGAGAAGCAAAGAATGAAACAAAAGATACGGGCATGTTTGAAAAGGTGGCGACTAACATCTTGACAAATGTGCTTGCTATTAGAGTTTCTAGAACACAGATGTCTCTCTGCATTCATAGTCTTTTTGCCTCTCAAAATATTTTGATATCATAATAAAATCCTGCTTTAAAGTACATTTTGGCCATCGAGTAAGGATTCACTGCCTCAGTATAAAAGATATTCTTCCATCTAGTCTTATGTCTCCTTGAGAAACAAAAATTCTTGGTGCGTAAGCATCTAAACAATATTTAATTTAGAATCCTGACATGCATCATAAAACTAACATAAAGAGCAACAATGTATGTTTTAATGATTTCGAAGGGGAAAACACATTTCCACAAACAACTCTAAGTTCCATTCATTGCATGGTGGAAAATATAACATCTTTAAGCAAAGAGATCTTCAGTTTTTTATTTTAAGCATCTGTGTACTTACATTTATTCGTAAAAAGAATCTTTCAAAAGAGCTATTTGGTTTTAGAATTTACTCTCCCAGTTTTTTTTTTTTGGTTCATTTTGGAAAATGTCTTCTTAATTCATTTTTAGTACTACTTATTGTATAAGTTTTCTAGGGCAGCTGTGACGAAGTACCAAAAAACTAAGTGACTTAAAACAATGGAAATCCCTGGCTGGCATAGCTCAGTGGATTGAGAACGGGCTGCAAACCAAAGTGTCACAGGTTCGATTCCCAGTCAGGGCACATGCCTGGGTTGCAGGCCATGACCCCCAGCAACCGCACATTGATGTTTCTCTCTCTCTCTATCTCCCTCCTTTCCCTCTCTAAAAATGAATAAGTAAAGTCTTTAAAAAAACAATGGAAATCTATAGTCTCATTGTCCTAGAGGCTAGAAATCCAAAATCCAGGGGTCAACAGGCATGTGTTCTCTCTGATGGCTCTAGGGGAGAATCCTTCTTTGTATTTTCTAACTTCTGTTTTTTTTTCCAGCAATCCTTGGTATTTCTTGACTTGTACATAGATTACTATGGTTACATGGTCATCTTCTCCCTATGTATCTTCACATGGACTTCCCTCTGTGCATGTCTATCTCTGTGTTCAAATTTCCCTTTTATAAGGACACCAGTCATATTGAATTGGATCCATCCTAACAACCTCATTTTAACTTGATTTCCTCTGAAAGGAACCTATTTCTAAATAAGGTGGTGTTCTGAGGTATGGGGTTTTAGGACTTTAACACACCTTTTTTTGGGCACACAATGAACCCACTACACATGTATTTTTATGAGTCTAATATGATAACTTTTTTGTTAAATAACAAAAAATGGTTATATTTAGGAAATGCCACTGAGAAAACTCAACAGCAACAGAGAAGGTGCTATTATTCCTAAGTTAGGTTCAGTTGCCTTAGGTCTTCATGAGTTTGGGTGACTGCCCACAGATAGATGTAGCTTGGTCCAGGCTAACTATAGAAAGAGGACAGGTCTGGATCTCTTTTTTGCAAAACTTTTTCTTTAGGTTCCTAGTAAAATATGTGGGACTCATTCTGACCCTCTGTTAGAATTCGCTTCAAGGCCCTCCAAGTCCCACAAGCCACAGTGACTACAAATGAGCCAGCGCCAATGGAGCAAAGAAATCCAGATTGCAACTATTGTATTTTGCTGTGCATAATGCACAATTTTTTGCCCAAATTTTTGAAGGAAAAATAAGGATGCAGATTATACATGGTAGTATTAATTCCATATCTATATAAATGTTTTTAATTCTTTTTTTATGCTTATATGTTAAAAGTGTAACTCCAGAAAGCAGTAACAGTATCTGTATGCAAAATTATATGCTAGAATACAATGATGGGTTTTACATATAAGTAAAAAAATTGAATTAAAAAATTCAAACAAAAGATTTTTCCCCTGAAAGTTTGGGCCAAAAACATGGGTGTGCATTATACATGGCAAAATATGGACTCTATAAACCTGCTGATGCAGCATCACCCCTGACTGACACTGTGGCACTGGGAGGCACCATGGCTCACAGATTTACAAAGCCTTCAGCATGTGCAAGCCAAGAAGAGAAGCTTTAAAAGAAAGAAGACATGTCAACACCTTGATGTTGAATTTCTAGCCTCCAGAACTATAAAAAAAATAATTTCTGTTGTTTAAGCCCCGCCCCCCTTCAGTGGTATTTTGTTATTGTAGCCCTGGCAAACTAGATATATTACATTTGATAGATAGACAGGTAGGTAGGTGGATAGATCCATAATGTAAGAGCTAAAAAAAGATTAATGTTTTTCTTTCCATCTTCTAAGTTCTTCCTGCTGGCCAAAATTAAATTAACAGACAGATTAACAGGAGAAGAGTGAAATTTTAATACATATGCATGGGGAATTCACATAAGAATTAAAATTCCAAAAACAGTGAGGCAACATTGGGTGCATGTGACTAGTTTAGACATAGGGTAAAATGGAAGTGGGAATGGTGTCTTAGATTTCAGAAGTGATAATGGGTGATTTACAGATAACTGGGGAGGAGCAGAACACACATGGCAGCAAATTCTTCCTAAGCAACTCAGTAACAACTGGCACATGGGGTATCTAGCCAACAGGCCTCTGCTTGAAACCCTCCTATTTGCCATACTTAATAAAATTAGGCTAAGGTGAACATCCTAAGATTATTTCTCTAAAACAGGTTTTTCTATCTGAATCTCTTGAGCAAGAAGTTGGGGAGTGGGGAGTGTGTCAAAGGTTCTTCCTGAGTTTTCTTTCTTAATGAACAGCTTAATATCAATATTCCAAAAAAAATGCAGGTTCAGGGTGGCAAAACGTTGTTCCCTAAAATACATAGATGGTAGATAAATAGAAAGATGATAGATCTTGTGTGGAGGAAGCAGTGATTGGTATTTCACTAAGGATGTAAACTTTCACTGGCTTGGATGGGAGCACAATCCTCAGTGTATTCATCAATGATCTCCACACGACAGACAATCCCAAAAATTCCAGTAGCATATAAATTTTATTTTATGTTCACACAACAGAAGACTGGCTGGGGTTTAGTGAATCTTGTGTGAACGCCATTTGACCGAGTTCTAGTTTGCAAGTTAAGTTCAACTGTGGCATTCTTACAGTACAAGTTTCTACTGGGGGCATGTTCTCTTCACTCTGATAACAGAGGAGAGCACACCAACCACAATAGCACTTTTCATGCCTCTCCTTGAGTCCTGTTCACCAATACCCCATTAGCCAAATCAGACCACGATATCAAGCTCAAAGTCAACCATGGCTAAATACACTCCACATACCACAAAGCTGTGGTAATAGCGTGAATATACAATAGTACTTAAGGGGAATGAGGAATTAGATTAATTATTTGATCTACCACATTTATGTTCCATCAGTGTATTTTTGGGGGTTGAGTGGCCATGCACTTGGCCTTAATAAATAAAATTTATACTAGAGTCTTATTACCCAGTATATCTAAAATAATTGGCCCTGACAACTTTCTGCGAAGCAGTCACTTCTTATCACTGAGCCTGTTTCTGCAAAATGATGAAAAGTCTTTTAATTAGAATTACAATTATTGTACAACACAGCAACCACTGGGCCCACATGGTGTTTTGTTTGTTTGTCTAATTAATTGCAAATATTTAAAAGGATTTCACATTAAAATTCAGTTTCTCCTAATAAACTAGAAAATCTGACAACAGTGAACATCAAAGCAACAATCACCAGAAATGAAGTTGCATCTGCCTGTTTAGATTCTATCCTCCTCTGATGCCAGAGTCCTCACCAAGCAACTTCTCTTAGGTACTTGCCTCCTTCTGGTATTTGAGTTTGGATCCCCAGTCTACAGTAACCAGCTGTAACAGTCTGAGATTCTAAATTGAGAGAGGATATACTCTCCGGACAAACTCATTTCCAGCATTGCTCTTCAAGCAGTCTCTGTGTTTGACAATGTTTAAATTTGGGGAGAATTTCTAATTACAACTTTTGCCTTGCACATGAAATCTATTCTTCCCACTCTTTATTCACTGCCAGAAGGGAATGCCTATGAGTCACAATAGTCCAGGTTTCCATGTAGGGAAGTTCTCTTCAGGGTTTAAAGCAAGGTGATGCTAAAGGCATCCTTTTCTGGGACTGTTTGGGAGCTTGTCCTGCACAGAAATGCAGATGGAAATCTTTTCAGCACTCTTCCCTGCCTGTACATATTATTCAATCCATTGGCAATGCTGTCAAAAGAACCATACAACCTGGAGCAGCTTGAAATCAGCTTGTCCTTGGGACCAGCTGCAATGATAAGTGGGCTTTCAGACATGCTCTGCTACCCAGTGCTTCATTCACCATGGTGAGCACAGCTCTGGGAGTGGTATCTCTCACAGAAAACCTCAGACCAAAGACATTGGAACTTGGAAATATAGTCACAGACAGGAAGGCATACTCTGTAGCAAGAGTTGAGAGACTTAAAGAGAGTTGGCTTTGTTATTGATGTTTATTGATCTGGGTTGTGCAGTTGCCCCAGAAAAGAGAAAAGGGAAAAAGAAAAAGGTGGCAAGAGCAATATATGGGAGAGACCCAGGAAAGCCAGGAGAACCATGACAAGCAAGTTGAAGAAAAAGGCTGTGTCCCTACTGTCTTTGACCCACTTGAACACTGATTAGAATCCTTATGTAAAGGTACCCTTCCTGGAGCTGGAAATGACATTTCCTAGACTTTTGTAATTAAATTTATTTGTGGATTTTTCTCTCACTTAATCTTTTTAAATGTCTGATCTTATTTATTTGTTGCCCTTAGAGAATCCTATTTTTGACTGGACTGAGGCTTAGAGGTAGAAATTCTCAAAAGGACAGCCTCTGTCTCTTGCTTCTGTTTCTGGCATTTTTCTTCGTACTGCTTCATTCTCTGGCCAAAAGGTTATCATAATCTGCTGTTTCTTTCTTATTTTTCTTAGGATGCCTTTTCTTCAGAGCAATACACTGGCATTTGTGTTGAAGGACACCTGGGGTAAGAAAACACTGCATTTTGAGCACTTTGATCCTGGGGTTCTTATCTTTTTTGTTCACGGGCATTATGTTCTTTAGAGATGAAAACTTGCAGATTCTGATAGCTCTTCAGGGCCCCAGCCAGAAGGCCCAGTGGTTATCAGTCAGTCAGGATATCCTTCTCTTTTCTTTTCTTTCTTTCTTTTTTATTGCAATAACCCAAGTTGAGAACACTCAGATTGGCATGTACAATGCCACCTTGAACAGACTTATGTTTCCTTTCTCCAGTTCTCTTTGGCCTATAACAGGAATGCCCCTTATCCAGTGGTAGGAAGACATGGCAATGGGTCAAGATAGCCCATTTTATGAGGAAACCTTGTTTTTTGCCCCCACCACTGATCTGAAGCACACAATCGTTTCACTCTTCAGAGCATCAGCAGCAACTTCCTTCCGTGTCTCTACCCTTCCCATAAAGGAATGAAGTTTGCATTTATCATCCACTTTGATGAGTTTCTGGCAGCCAGTGGCTGAGAAGCTGTTCCACTTCATCCTGAAGAAGCTGATCACCACCAAGATGCTTCAAAAAAAGAGCTGACCTCATTTAATCCTTACCACAGTCCTTTACTGTGCATCATTATCCCATTGTTTGTATGATAAACAGAAGCTCAGAGATTTTTCTAAAAATTGTTCATACCACAAATGGTAGAGGCAAGATTTGAAATTATGTCTCTGCCGCCCCAGACCATGCTCCTTCCACTGCAGGAAACCTGTCATCTTGAGATAAAAAGGTGGGGTTAGAACTAAGGTCTCCAACTGTTAAAACACCCAAATTTACACATCTACTAAGTAGCAAAGCCAGGATTTGAAGCCAGTCTTTCTGACTTCAGGTCCTAAATTCTTAAGCATTTTGATGATTAGGCTTTCTAAATCTCCCCATCTAGGCAGGTGTCATTCTGGAGGCTAAATATATTCTGGGAAGGGAATTATATAAATTTATAACTATTGAGAAAAAACAAATGAAAAATTATTTATCTTCCCAATTAAAACAAATCTTCCTGGCATACAGGACCCAAGCATTCAGGTATAGACTAGAGAAAGAGCCAGGATCCACTGTTATCACTCCAGCTGTGTGTGTGTGTGTGTGTGTGTGTGTGTGTATGTGTATGTGGTAGGGGTGTAGAGTTGAGATCCTCTGATGATGGAGACAGTGATGCTGAGGTCAGAAGACACACCTGCATCTGATACTTTGGATGATCATAGACAATTCACCCCAGTGTTGTGAAGTGGAAAGTCAAAGGTCCATAGGATCAGAAACCAAGAATTAAGGTAAAAATAAAGCAGAAATGATGACAATAACCAAAGTTGGAAAGAATGCTCTATATATTATTTTTAAATATTATGTCTTCTGCTTTGTGGATGGAGAAATTGGTCTTGAGAGAATTTAGACACCTCACCCAGTGCCAGAGTCAGAATGTGGCAGAACCAAGATTTAAACCCCAGAATACCTGGATTCTAAAGCAGCAGGATGAGGGCAAGAAGCTTCTGTGAGCAGGAGGGGTCAGATGAATGTAGACTGTTGGGAAATTTACAAAGGCTCTGTGAAAACTGAGAGCCAACTGCCCTTAGCAGGCCTTAAAGAGGAAGTATTCAAAACCCAGTATCTTACAGTTACATTGTGGTAGAGGAGAGAACACTTGTCACTTGTTTTTAAAGAAAACCATTTAAACTTTATGATGTAAAGACAAGGAGAACAAAGTAATGGATTAAAAGCTTCACTATCCTGAGTGAAATGCTCAAATAAACTGTTCAGGCAAAAGAAAGAAGGAAGAAAGGGAGGGAGGAATGAATAGGAAGAAGGGAAGGAAAGATGGAGGGGAGAAGAAAGGAAATGAATGAAAGGGGAAAAAATGAAGGAAGGATGCAAAAGGTAGAGAGAGAAAAAAAAGAAAAGATGGAGAAAGAAAAGAATGAAAGAAGAGAGAGAATTTTAAAGAACATGGGATCCACCACAAGTCCTAGGCCTCAGCAGTGAATTACAGACAGCTGTCACTAAAGATTATTTTCAGATAACAAAATTAAATACACCCTCTTATTGTCCATGTCCCCGTAGATCCTGAGTTCTGGAGATCATCATCTACAACACATACACAATTTTGATAATTCTCTAGGGACTTAGATCAACACCATGCATACAGTGGGTGTTGAATAAATAAAAGGTTGACATTGATTGATGGTCTGTTCTCTAAAGGAAATTGATCTCCAATTCAAATCTTCAACATAACACTGAGCAAGGTTAATCTTCATATCCCCACAGATGGAGACTAATGGGATAGGCCTAAGTAGGCAGAAATGCATCAGGAAACCAAATTGGGAAATGATAGCTATTGTCACCTAGGGAACTGCCGAAAGTGGATGTCACTCATGGCCTCCAGCTCCAATGTCTGAACATTTTCCCCCATAGATATCAATAGACTGGTGAAAGAACACCAATAAAAGTGAAAAATGCATATAAATAGTTTTTAAAAATTACCAAAAACAGACATTAGCTAGTTGGTCATGAATAAGTCTTAGTTATTTGCTTTTGAAACATGGTAGCTGCTGAAATGCTGCAGGTGGGTGAAGCACAGCTCCCCCACTTCACCCTCAGACCACGTTGCACACAAAATGTGTCATATACACAGACAAGTATTTATTTATTCACTTATTTTAATTGAATTTATTGGGGTGACATTGGTTAATAAAGTTATATAGGTTTTAGGTGTATAATTCTATAATAAATCATCTGTTTATTCTATAGTGTGTTCACCACTGCAAATCAAGTCTCTTTCTGTCACCACTTATTTCCCCTTTCCCCTCTTCTACCACCCCCTGCCTATCCCTTCCCTCTGGTAATCGCCATATTTTTGTCTGTGTCTATGAGTTTTTCTGTTGCTTTTTCTTTTTTTCCTTTGGCTTAATCCTTTGCCTTTACAATCCACATGTCTTCAATACCATTCATTTCACCAATGAGAGACGTTATTTCTAATAACCATTACAATGCTGATTAGAAGTTGCCAGTTTCTCCAATAAGAACTTATTTCCAATACCCACTGTGCTGGTTAACAAAACTACCACTGTGGGTAAAAGATAAGGATAAAAAGAAGTGTGAAGTATGAAGTGTGAAATCTGAAGTGTGGCCTTTGTTATAGAGTGTTAGATGACTACCCCTAATAGAAGTATGGACTTCTATTTATAACAACTCACTACCCCTTGGAGTAGTAAAATCAGCTCATTGGTTTATATTATACTAGCTTTGTGTTAGCTACTTTAAAGTACATAGCAAGCAACATAACATAAATGAATCAAATTTCAATAATTTTCTCATTTAAAAATAATGATTTTAATAATTGTCAAGTGAAATGCATTCCCATATATACATTAAATATATTTAATATTCTCTCATTCTTGAATGTGAGAGACCATAAAAGACAAAACTGCCTATTGTCCATATAAACACAAGAAAACGCAGCCACTCCAAGGTGACTTCATACCCTGCAATATAACCAACATACTAGTTTGAGCTGCAATTTTCAGGCTTGTCTTTCCAGTTGAGGGAACACACATCAGCTGGAGTCACTCTGCTTCCTAGTTTCTGGAGGTTTGGCTCAAACTCTGATTCCAAAGGCAGGTAAGTCTGTTGTCCTCCATGAGACTGGGAAGGCCTCACAGTTTTGCATCCCCTCTGGCTCTGACAGGTACACGAAGCTCTACACCTGGACTCTGCACAGTGCAGCGTATAGGCCTCACCCTCCCGTGTGTCCCAAACCTTCTTCTCATCTTATTAACCCCAATGTGGAAGTCAGCTCTTTTCACTGATTTTCATGGTACCTGTGCATGGACTCCTTCCCTCCCTCTCGTCCGCCCTCCCTCCCTCCTCACTCACTCATTTACCCATTCAGTGGCTTTACTAGAGGTCTGGCAATATTGAGTGGTTTATATCTCAAAATACAAAAGTCTAATATTTAACAGAAAACCACTTATTCTGGTCATTCTGCCACAGATACCAAGGCCCCACATCCAGTTACTTACTCACACTGAGGCACAATGGAGTTATTGGCATCATGACATATTGGTTATATTATTTCATAGAGCAGACTTAGTTACTTCCCTTCGATGCCTCCCTTGCCCCACACCCAGTGCTTTTAAATTTTGCACCATTAGGTGATTTGATTTTTCCAGTAACACAAGACATTTCAGAATTGAGAAAAACAACAAAAGGCAAAGATATTCAACATAATGGTCATTTTAAAACTGTATTGTGTGTAAGAAAGAAATACCAGGAGCACTCATACCACAGGACAATCACCTAGAAATTGCCAGTGCACCTTTTCTGACTTTAGATTCTGGGCCATTTACATAAGAACTGATATCCAACAAGGGTCATTTCTCCATTCTTCTCTTCTAATGTATCTCATTATTTTTCCTACATCTAGTTTTGTGATATATGACCTTTCTTCAGTTTTCTAGAGAAGAAAAGATGGCTTTATTTACTACATGGTGGAGATATTATTCTCCCAGAGACAACTTCTCTCATTCCAGTTAACTCTCCAAAGATGAAAAACTGACATGGTAAGATTATAAAAATAATCCTCAGATATGTTTATATTCCCCCTGAGGTCTGAAATGGAAGGTGACAGAGAAAGAGGCTGGTATGTTTATTGCTGGTAAACTTCTCATGTTTGTTGCCTTTATTATTATAAAAAAAAATAAATCTGGGATCCATTTACCTATCCAACTGCAAATTAAGGAAATATGCGCCCCAGGATCTCCTGAAGCCCGGCAGAGTACTGCAGAAACCAGAGAGCTTCATTTAGCCCAAGAGCTAGCTAGGGGCAAGTATGTTAGCTTCCAGAGCAGTCCTACCCAGGTCCATGTGAAAAGTTTGGGGAGTGTGGACTGCCAAGAACTTCATTTATGATCATTTAGGAATATATATGCTAGCAGTGAACCAGCAAATTCACAGCAATAGTATTTCTCAAATGTCAATGTGTAAGAGAATTACCTGGGAGCTTATTCAAGTACAGTTTCTAACTCAGCAGGTCTCGGGTGGGGTTGAGATTCTGCATTTCTAATACGTTCCCAGGTGACATCAGTGCTGCTCATTCAAGACAAGTAACAAGAAGACACTAGAGACAAGTGAAAGTTCTTGTATAGACCCTAGAGGACATTCCAAATGCAAGATATTTGGAGTTTTGAGGTCCCTATTATTAAGGAGCTCAAAAGTGTGTGCGTGTATATATATATGTATATATGTGCATATATATGTATATGCATATACATATATAGTGTCTAGATAAAGTCATACTGTTTTAAATTTTTAATTTTTTTTGTGGAAGAAAACAGCATACATAAAAAGTGAGCAAAACATGCTTCATGGGTTTTTCACAAAGCCATTTCACTGCCAACCAGACCAAAAGAAGAGAATATCACCAGCATCCCAGAAGCCTCCTCACACCCAGGTCTAAGTCCCTCCTTCTCCCCCTCCCTTCCCTAAGGCACCACTATGACTCCTGGGAGCAGAGAGTGGTTGATTGTAAACTTTATATAAACAAAACTGTGCAGTAAGTATTCTTTTTTTTCTGGTTTCAGTCACCATTATGTTTGTGATACTCATCCACGTTATTGTACATAGTTTGTTGTTTTTCATTCTTCCACACCGGGAGTCAACAACGTTTTTCTTTTAAGAGCCAGATAGTAAACATTTTCAGCTTGGGCTGCCCTAAGGACTCTGCTGCAACAACTCAACTCTGCGGCGGTAGAGGGAAAGCAGCCCTAGACCGTACAGGAACAAAGAGGCCTGGCTCTGTTCCAATTAAACTTCAGTTACAAAGGCAATCATAAGTCAGATTTAATCTGCAGGTCAGAGTTTATTGACTCCTGCTCTATCTTAGTCCATTGTGAGTATTAATCACAATTTATTTCTTCATTTTCTCTTAATGAGTAGATTAATTTTTATTGAAATGACTACACATTTAGCAACTTAAAATAATACAAATTTTTTATCTCTCAGTTCTGCAGGTCAGAAGTACGGGTGGGCTCAATTTTTTCCTCTCCTCCAAGTCTTTCAAGACTCATATCAAAGTGTTGGCTGGCCTGGAATCTTATCCAGAGGCGCTGGCACAGAAATTGCTTCCTCACTCATTCCAGTAGTTGGCAGAAGTGGGTTCTTTGTAGTTATAGGACTAAGGACCCTGTTTCCTTGCTGGCTGTCAACTGGAAGCTGCCTTTAGCTCCTTGAGGTCTCTCTTTAGCCCTTGCACATAGAACTCCTACATCTCAGAGCATCAACACACCAAATCCTCCTCACCTTCTCCTTTAGAAGCGTTATCATTTTGTGTTTTTACATTTAAATGTGCAACCTTCCTCAATTGACTTAAGGTATATACAGTATGAGGGAGTGATGAAGACTCATTTTTTCTTCCATGTGGATATCAAATTGACCCAGCATTATTTATTGATAAAGTTATCCTTTCTCTTCTACTCTGCAGTGTCTAATCAGACAGTGGGCATGTATATGTGAGTTTATGTTTGGACTACTTGTTCTACTGTTCTACTCCCCTATTCTTACACTACTTTGTGCCACCTGGTGGGGAGGTTGTAAGGATGGCCTCCATTTGCCTCTAGCCAATTAAACCACCAAAGAACCTAGGATTCACTGCACGAATTACTTGGCTATGGTGAGTTTGCTATGCATTGCTGGGTAATTTTGAACTTTACCCTGAAGGGTAACAGGAGACAGTAAAACAATAAGCAAGCAATTAGCTTTTTAATTGCTTTTTAATAAAAATGTTAGGTGAAAACAACACAGACAAATTGTGCTTTAAACAGATATACCAATAATTATAGAGAAGATGAGTGGTGAACCTGGAGTTTATCGAAGTGGTCAGGATTCGAGATGACAGGTCCCTAAGATGGGCTCAGGACAGTGGTGGTGTAGATCTAAAAGATTCAATGGATACTGCTTGGAAACTAATTATACCTGGAGTGTTGACTCTAGCGATGAGAGACATGGTAACGAGCAATGGTACTAACAGGGAAGTTGGGAGAAGTTAGGAGTTCAGTACTGAGTATGTTGAGACAAGTTACTCACAACATATCTAAATCAGAGAATATTCAGAAAAGAAATCAAAGCTGGAAATAGATTTGAGGGAGTGCTCTGCATTTAGATGATAATTGGAGCCATGATTAAATCCAGTCATCTGGCAAATGTGTACAAAGCAAGAAGAAAAGCATACTGTGGATAGAATGCTGGTGAATTTCATCATCCATATAGTGCACGCTAAGAGAGAGAGAGAGTGAGAGAGACTGGCTTGTTGTAAAGTAGGAAGGGAATCAGGAACAAACAATAATCTCTCTTACATTTACCTCCTGTTACAAGTTACTCTATTATTGCCATCTCAAAATAGCAACTGCTGTACTTAAAATGTATAATGTTGTACAGAAAAATATTGATCTTTGTCCTTTTCTATATGAATCCATTAAAATAATGTTCTCTATAGTTGAAGCATTATCTACAATGTTAATCAAATTATATGACCACACCAGAGATTGAATTGATGAGAAAGACATTCATAAATGATAATAATGCTTGTCATGATGCAGTGAGGTAGCCTCATTTTATTTTAATTAAAAACAGGTAATGACAGAGAAGTAGAAAGGAAAAAGTCTCAGCTGGAATGATGTGCTCAGGACTACAAAGGATAAAGGCAATGTTCCTTGGAGCATGGAGACGGTTAAGGTGAGATGGCTGGACTGGGAGGGGATTGGTGTATCCTCATCTGCAATCCAGGGTTCCATCCGCATGCCCTGGTAGATGTTGGATATTCTGAGCTTTTGATGATGAGATTGGGAGTTCCTAGTGATTTCTCTGTGATTTCCTAGCAGAGTCTACTCAATGAAATGCCTGCAATGTAGATAAAAGTGAAAAGCAAGGCGTGATTGGACAGGAAACTCAATCAGCCAGCTCAGCTGTCCTCACCCTGTGAAGAGACTGTTGCCCTCCAGGCTCTTGGACACAACAACCAAAAGCCATCAGTTCACAGGTTCCATGTTCATTTTATCCAGTAAAGGAGTTGCTTCATCTACAGGGCAGCAAAACAACATAAAATTAGAGGAGGGAATCAAATCAATAGTCGGTCCAGAAGGAGACAGTGTATATTCTCCTTTGAGTTGTTAGCAGGTGCACTGGCGGAATACAGATAAGTTGATAAATGGCTGATTCGATAGACTGGTAGCAAACACATGCTTTGCCAGAAATGACTTTTAAAGTCACCATACATCAAACAGACATTGTCAGCCTTTGAGGATAAACCTGTGAAGCCTTGTTGTGCTCTTTGAACTACCTCTGAGACCCAGAGACTGAAAAGGGGCCTGAGTGTTCCTCTGAATCCATTGGGAGGATTGAAAGCTTCAAAGAGGAACGCCATCCTGTCCAAGGGGAAATGCACTGATTGAAGGAACCAGTGTGAAATAGTCTTTAATAATTACCAGAAAGCTGGAATCGACTGGTGTTTTGCTGAGCTATATTTTATCTTTATTGGATTAACTGTGACACAGTAGGTTATGTCAAAGGGAATCTGCATGAATATTAAAAGTAAATGTGGTGTGAATAATAGATAACTTACATTAGATGCACCAGCATGCAGTAATTTTTATTCACCTACATAATTAGATTAAAACAAATCTGCTGAATAAAATACATTGTCTTACTATAATCTGGTTTGAAAATACCCAAAATTTATGGCCAAAAAGATGTTTGCTGATATTTTACATATAAATACATAATTCATCGTAAGAAATGTTTTCCAAAAGCTTCATGGCAGTTACAAGAGTGGGTGATTATGAATATGAACAGTCTAGAGCCAATAAGAAGTACCCTTCAGGTCAAATAAGACTCCTACAATGTTGACACCAGAATAAAATGATGTGACTTTTATGTTTATGTCTAGGAAATTACGAGGGGTAATAAATTACCTAAGAAAATTAAACACAGAAATCTCCTTACCTGCAAACTGAAAGTCTACCTGTGATTATTTTGAAGTGTCTGTTTTCTTTTGCCTACTTTAGTTCTGCAAGGTAAAGCTGTTTTTAAGGCAAGCTATGTTCCCCATTTGGGCTGGGGAAAGCTGGCATTAAGATTTTTCTGGTAGATCTCAAAGCCTCCCAGTCTTCAAGCTGGTATCTTCCCACTTCCCACCATTGTCTCCCCAGAGGCTGTTTCCCACTGTAAAAGAAATTTAGCTGGAATCTGCTGTAACAAAAGGTGTGTTCCAGCACTGCCTCATTCCACCCAACTCTGGGTGCTGAGGACTCCCCCATGCATCTCTGTCAACTCCTGGGGGCTTCTGCATATCCTAAGCCATTGGGGGGAAAAATGTCTGCGTATAACAGTTTGAGTGTGGTTCACCAAAGTCCATGGGAGGAGTAGACCTCACTTCTGCTGTATGATGCATAGGAAATACGCTGGTGGATACAGGTGGAAGGCTCTCCCCAGAGAGAGCCAAATGGCTCATGAGGCAATAGAGGAGTGGGGTTTACTCTTGAATTGATGGATGGGCTGCCAGTCCTAGCTAGTCCACCACAGCTCTCTGTTGCTGGCAGGAGATGGTGTTGGGCTCTTTCTGTGGATCCTGCTTTCCTCCATGTAGTCCCAGGTTTCTGTTCCTTCCCTCACCCAGCTGTTCCTCTTTCCCTTTTTCCTCCCAGTGCACCTTGGCTAGGTGGCCACATGCCCTAATTTGCCTGGGTCATGTTCTACCTTACTCATGTGGTCCCAGTATAATGAATAACAGTATCATTTTTACTCTCAACAGGGACCTAATCTTGTCCCTGATTGAGTTTTCAGTCACCCTAATCTTGTCCAGTCTTTCTGGGAGGTCATTATTTGAGTCCCTTGGTCTTCTCTGGTAATCTGTTGTTCAAGCATAAACCTAATTCTTTGCCTCCTTCAGAGACTTATGCTTGGATTCTTTAAAGCATTTTTCCCCCTCTATCCACAAAATCGGTTCTTGCAAATGAAAGGTTTGGCCATCCAAGTAGGTTTCTGAGGCTGGTTTCACAAGCTTATTTTGGCCGTCCAAGACAGAACATTAACTACTTTGCTTTCTCTTTATATCACTGCTATTCTAATTCTCCTTGAGGCCATGTAGATGGCTAATGCCAGAAAGTGCAAAATGTCATATACAAAAAGTCTAGAAAAAAACAAACAAGGGTTTTATATTAAAACATATTTCCACACCATGCTCCCATTTCTAAGTCCCCATTTGCAACTTTCAATCTCAAGACATTCTTGTCACACCTTCTAGAGTGCCTAATGTAAGCTTTGTGGGGGGGAAATAATTACTATGAATTATTGACTATATACCAGCATCCAGCCCACAGATAGCCTCGTGCACTTGCAATAATCCCTTAGGGTGGGTGTTGTTATCGTTGTTCCCACTTAACAAATGCAACGAGCAGTGCAGAGAGAGGTTAACTCACCTGTACCAAGTTATAGGGGGCTTAAATGGTTGATAAGCCTGAGCAGTTTGACTCCAAGCTCCTGCACTTAAAACAAAAGGCTCTTCTAAAGACACAAAACTTGCAGATCTATAACTTGGCAGATTAATAAAAATACAGGATAAACTCCTGTTCCTGAGAGAGAAGAGGGTATGGTAAATGCTGTCAGAATCCGTTTTCACTTGCATCGTTTCTGGCAAATGACCCCCAAATCCTCCCAAGAGCAGCTTCCAAAGGAGCCTTTGCTGATCCTCCTCTGACAGGATGGGCCAAAAGCCTTCCCCCCAGAATTGCTCTCTCCTCATAATTATTCACATCTGTATGCTTCACAGCAGAGGCAAGCTTTCTGTGCAGAAGGGGTCAACGGAGTCGGCTGTTTGGTTAAAAGCAGTAGCAAGTCCCTCCAAAGGCAAAGTGTAATGTGGCACCTGAGCTCCACCTACCGTGCTTCTGGAGGTTGCTTGAAACCTCGGAGCACAGCTGGCCCAGCATCCAGCCTCTGCTCTGCTCCCAGACGCCTCAGCCAGCCCGGAGGATCCCACTGGGAAACGGGCCATCAAAGAGGCTGCCAAGATCTGAGGGGCTGCATTCTCTCACAGCTCCTCGCAGGAAGTGAACAAGTTGAAGGGACTCATGACAGAGGTAACAATCTGCAAATGAAGCTAAAGGTGTATATTCTAGAGGTTGGCTGAAAACAAATGAACAGGCTCTAGAAACTTAATTTAACATGCATATGTGCCAGAGCAGAAATCATTTAAGCTAGTCTCTCGTGAGAGTGGATATAGTGCATAAATAGAATAACCAGCGGTTACAAATATGGAGTGCTTTAGGATTGTCAAAGCAATCACACCAAAATTACCCCAGTGATGCCTAATCTCCATCATACACTGAATATGTGCGTGGGCCCATATTGATAAGATGGAATTAATATCTCAAAGGCAAGGCTGTCGTTTCCCTGATCGAGTTAGGTGTTTTTCAGTGATGGATGAGGTCGAACTGGGGAGGGCAGAACTTGTCAGAATTAACACAGATGTTCCTACATGTGGTGTTTGGGTTGCAATTCTCATTTGTGGCTTTTATTGTTCCCTCCTCAACCTTTTGCTGCAGTGGCAGATGTTTCCTAAGTGTGCACCTTTTGTATGACTTGACATCCCTCTGCAGAATGATACAGGGCCAAGGCTTCCCGTGAGGTTACAGCTAGTGCATCTTGTATAATTTTTTTTCCCTTGATCAATGTAATGTATGCATGTAGCAGAAAATCAAATAGAATAGACTGGCTTATAAAATACATTGAGTCTGTCACCTCACAACTTCCCACAGCACTCTCCAAGGGCAATCACATTTAACTATTTCTATTTCTGGTTCTTTTGCGAGTAAATTGTGGATCCGAATAATTTGGGGCTAATTTTTGATGTACAAACCTTACAATTTTAGTTGAACTTCTTGTTATTATTGAAAAGGATACTAATATCACCCTCATACCCTCCTCTTCTTTTAATTTTTAATGACTGTATCACTATTTTTAGGGCTTCTAATAGTTACCTTTAAAACTGATAATGAGCCCTGACTGGCGTAGCTCAGTGGATTGAGCGCGGGCTGTGAACCAAAGTGTCGCAAGTTTGATTCCCAGTCAGGGCACATGTCTGGGTTGCAGGCCATAACCCCCAGCAACCGCACATTGATGTTTCTCTCTCTCTCTATCTCCCTCCCTTCATTCTCTAAAAGTAAGTAAATAAAATCTTTTTTAAAAGATTTAAAAAAACTAATAATGAAATACATCTTCCCTGATTTTGTGTTCCATACATTTTTGAAAATATAAATTAAATCCCAGTTTGTAAAATAAAAATTTTAAATCTATCCTTCCCACTCTCTCATTCCCCACCCTCCCACTTCCCAAACTATTTTAAACATTTAGTTGTAGCTCTGCTTTGGACTACAGATTACAAAAGTTTACTAACACTACATATCTTAGCATGGTTGTATTAAAAGATAAACTGAGGCATAGTTTTAAAATGTTTGTTTATTTAAACAAAAATAAAGTTGAATCAGGCAGCATCCACTCTAGCAGACAGAAAAGAGCTAGGAGAAACTGCACAAAATGAAAGACTTTCATGGCCTGAAGGGCCTGAGAACAAAGAAATTATACTAGATTAAAAAATGGGTCAGTTATTATAAGGTTACTTTGCTTTAGGGGAAGGCAGGGGCCTGTCAGGCAGATTATCTAACTAGTGAAGACCAGGTGATTCCTGATTGGTTTAAGATTCCATTTCTGGGAGAGCTGAAACTGTAATTAAGTCTAGGGAGCTTGGCGTAGCAACTCCATTTGGGGCCTATTGTCTTTGTCTGTTTGCTTTAACAATTATAACTATAAATATTGTTCATTGTGAAGTCAAAGAACAGGCTAAAGTTATATTCCATTGTCTGCAGTTCCAGTGACACACAGCTCTCTCTGTCATTTAAATCACACTGTTCCCATTATCAAAGTCACTGGCTCTAGACAAAATCAAAGTCATCAGTGATATTTCTCCTTTCCCTCTACCAACAAATCAAAACCATGCCATATTTTGGGTTGTTTTGTGTTTGAGCCATGAGTTGTATTTTTTTCCTGGCATTTTTTATTGTCTTTCTTTTTTTATACTTGAAAAAATTATGTCCTTCATCATGTGTCTAATGCTTTGCAGCTCTCATTCCCTTTGCCTTGATATATATACATCCCCATCCTTTGAAGATGTTTTACTTGGATTCCACTAACTCTGTGTTCTGATTTGGACTTGCTGCTTTGTCAACCTACTCATCAGCTACTGCTGGTATTTTGTTTGACTTCAGTAAGTTCCCTCTCTTGGGTGCTGCAGTATATCCTCATTTCCTCAGATATTCTGAATGAGAAGTAAGTTCTTGCATGTTTGGAATGACTTTGTTTAGCTCAGAATGTGACTCAGTGTGGGTCGGGGTTAGTTAGTTAGTTTGTTTGTTTGTTTGTTTAATTCAACCTCTTTCTGGTTATTGAATTTTTTATTGCAGTGAATCTTCGTTGTCCATGGATCTAGATTTTTTGTCCTCTTCTTTCTTTAATGCTTTCCTCCTTTGTATTGTCTCTGCTTTCTCTCTCTCTCTCTCTCTCTCTCTCTCTCTCTCTCTCTCTCAATATCCTATTAGTTCAGTACTTGAACTCCTAAACTTATCTTCTGTATCTTTTATTATTCCCCCAGCATTTTCTTTCTCTTTGCATTTTTGCTCTACATCCTGGAATCTTCCAAATATCTATTAAATTTGTTATTATGTTAATAATGTTTTCAGTTTCCCATAATATTGTGTCCTCCTGATTTTTCATTCCTTAACAACTTGTTGCTTTACAGGTGACATACTATTTTGAGAATCCCAATCACATTTTTTCAATAAAATGTTTTATTGAAATATTTATTGAGATGGTGGGGATTCACATGCAGTTGTAAGAAATAATATACAGACTTCCCAAGCACACTTTACCCAGCTTCCCCCGCCAAAATTTGCAAAACTATGGCATAATATTACACCAGGATATTAACAATCTATTGATATTCAGATTTCCCCAGTTTTATTTAAACTCATTTATATAAGCGTATGCATTTAGTTCTGTACACTTTTATCACATGTGTAGATTTGTGCATCCTCTATCACACTTGAGGCACTGAGTAGTTCTATCACCACAGGATCCCCTTGTGCTGCTTTTTTATAACTTTCCACTCCCTTGTAACTCCCTTTGTGTCTGCTTGACAATCACTCATCTGTGTTCCATTTCTATAATGTTGTTATTTCATCATGCTATATAAATTAAATCATATATGATTAATCTTTTGGGATTTGCTTTTTTCACTCAGCATGAATTACCTGGAAATTCATCCAAGTTATGCGTGTTGATTTTTTTCATTTTATTTTTGAGTACTATTCTATGATATGTATGTAACACAGTTTAGGGCATATTTAACAATTTCTGCACTGAAGGACACCTGGGCTGTTTCCATTTTTTGGCTATTATGAGTACAGGTGCCAGGAATATTCATGTACAGGTTTTATGTAAACACATGTGCTCATTTCTCTGGGGTAAATACCCAAAAGTGCTATTGCTGGAATATATGGTAGTCACATGCCTAGTTTTATGAGGAACTGCCAAACTCTGTTGCAAAGTGGCTGTGCCATTGTACGTTCTCACCAGTATTGTATGCACGATCTGGCTTATCCACATCTTCACCAGCTTTCTGTGTTGTCACTATTTTCTTCTTTTAGCCACTGTGATAGAGCGAGTAGTGATACCTCATTGTACCTTTAATTCATATTCCCTTGATAGCTAATGGTGAATATCTTTTCATGTACTTATTTGCCATCTGTAGATCCTCTTCAGTGAATTGTGTCTATTATCTTTTGCACATTTTCTGACTGGGTTGCTTTTGTTTTCCATGCTGAGTCTGAGAGTTTTTTATACATTCTAAATATTAGTCTTAATGGGTGTGTGGTCTGCAAAAATTTCTCCCAGCCTGTTACTTGCCTTTTCAGCCTCTTTATATCAGCTTTTGCAGAGCAAATGTTTTCATTTTTGGTGAGCTCCAATTTACCAATTTTTCCTCACCCCTCTTTTTTTAATGCTTTTTGTGTCAAGTCTAAGAAGTTTCCTCCTGTCTTTAGATATTGAAGTTTTTCCCTATATTTTTATTTGTTTAAAATTTTATAGATTTATATTTAAGTTTATGGCCCATTTTGAGTTAAATTTCATATGAGGTTTCAGTCTAGGGTTTTTTTTGTTTGGTTTTTGTTTGGTTTGGTTTTGTTTTTTGCCTATGAATGTCCAAATGCTCCAGCACCATTTGCCATTTGTCGAAAAGGCTGTCCTTTCTTTACTGAATTACTTTTGGACCTTTGCCAAAATCAACTGGGCATATTTGTGTGGGTCTATTTCTGGGCTTTCTTTTCTGTTCTATTGATCTATGTGTCTATCCTTCTGTCAATACCACATTGTCTTGATTACTGTAGCTTTATAGGAACCCTTAGTAAGTGATCGTGACTGCTCCCACTTTACCTTTCTTTGTCAGGTTGTTTTAGCTGTTCTAGGGCATATGCCTTTCCATATAAAATTTAGAATAAGTTTGTCTATGTGATCAGAAACCATTGCTGGGATTTTGATAGGAATTGTATTAAACTGATAGGTCAATTTGTGCAAAATTGTTATCTTTACTATGCTGAATCTTCCAATTCATCAACACTGTCTCTCCATTTGTTTCTTGATTTCTTTCATCAGCATTTTTAATTTTCAGTATATAGATCTTGCATTAAGTGAATGTCTTTTATTTTCTTTAGAGTGTAAATGCATTATGTTTTGTTATTTTGATTTTCACATGTTTATTGTAAGAGAAATGGGATTGATTTTTGTGCGTGTAAATCTTGTATACTATGACCTTGCTGAACTAGTTTATTAGTTCTAGGCAGGTTTTATGTAGATTCTGTGTAATTCTAAATGTACATAATCATATTATCTGCAAAAGAAGACAATTTTATCTCTTCCTTTCAAATCTATAAGCCTTTTACTTCATTTTCTCACTTCATTTCAGAAGCTAGAACACCCAGTACCATGTTGAAGGAGTGGTGAGCAAGAACATTCTTTCCTTATTCTTGATGTTAAGAGGAAAGCATTCCATTTCTCACCATGCTATTAGTTGTAGATTTTTTATACATGCTGTTTGTCACACTGAGCTAATTCACCCCATTCCTAAATTGCTATTTTTGTCATTAATATGTGTGAAATTTTGTCAAGTGTTCTTACTGCCTCATTTAAGATGATCATATGCTTTTTCTTATTTAGCTTGGTGATAAGATGTAGCACACTGATTAATTTTCAATGTGGAACCATCTCTGCACACCTGAAACATTCTGAATTTGTCGTGGTATACAATGCTTTTTATATATTGTTAGATTCCATTTGTTAAAGATTGTTAGATTCCACTTGTTAAGGATATTTTGTTGAGGATTTTTGCATCTAAGTTTAGGAGAAATACTGATGCATAGTTTTTTTTTATACTGTCTTTGGTGTTGATATGAGGATAAGGAGGTCTAAGCCATCTTGTCTACACCAAAAGTTTTCAATCACATTTTTAAAAACTCTCTTCAATTACTTGTAAATTTCCCTTTCTAAATACTTGCTAATTTTTGTATTTCCTCTTCCCTACTTCAGGGTTCATAAAGGTCCAGTGGTTCTTACTTTTCTACTCATAGAAGCGTGATGCATCTGGAAGCCTGAACACAAGTTCCATGTAGGTGCATGGGGCTTGTCTACGTCACTTTACAGTGTATAGGCAGAGAGCAAGCCATTGGTGCATGAAATATTATTAACAACTTTCTCAAGAGAGATGAAACAGAGCAAAGATGTTGCCCCTAGAGTACACATAAGGAAACCTGCTGATTACAAGGAAGATACTGTCAGCAGCAAAACCCCTGAGAGGTGTAAGCTGCAGCAAGTGAGATGGAGGAGAGAAGTGAGAAGTGGTAATGAAAACACAGTCATTTGAAGTTCTATATTTGGAATTGCATACTTTTTCAACCTCTTTATTTTGTTCTATTTTCTTTTTTATTTTGTTTGTCTGAAGATAAGATCTCTTAAGTAAGTTGAAAATATGATTGGCAGAATTTAAGGAAACTAGCTTAGTGGCAGGGCTCAAGGAAAAAATCTTACATCGTTCCAGCTTTTGCAGATATTCAGATACTAAATGATTGCCTCTCAGCTTGTCCACACATGTTTTCAAGGTGCTCTTTTGAGCCAGAAAGTCAGTAGAATATGTTATTAAATTTCTCTTAGGAAATACTGATTTACACCAATGCTTGAAGAAAATACTAGGCAGTCTTCATCTAGTTTTTTCTTTACTAAAAAGAGTAAGATCCCTGACTGGTATGGCTCAGTGGGTTGGAAATTGTCCTGCAAACCTAAGGGTTGCAAGTTCGATTCCTGATCAGGGTGCATGCCTGGGCTTCAGGCCAGGTCCCCAGGTTGTGGTGTTCAAGAGGCAACTAATTGATGTTTCTCTCCCTCTCTTTCTTCTCTCCCTTTCCCTCTCTTTAAAAATAAATAAATAAAATCTTTCAGACAATGTAAGAAACATCCCCCTGCTTTTTAAAGTACTAACCAATAAGTAAACTCTTCCACTTCCTCATCTGTAAATAACATACTTAACACTTTACCTTCAATCTCTGACATTAAGGGCCCCCCATTCCACCCACATCTTTATGAATTCAGTTCCATAAGGCTGGGTAGTCTTTGGCATGGATGCCTAAGGTAATCAAAGCCTCAGGTATAGATAGGTAGTGATGACTCAGGTGAGAAATGTGATAAAATTTGAAACAGACCAACAACAAGTTTTTCAAACACCAAAAACCACCACCATCCATCAGATAGATTCACAGAACAGGCAGGAAACAAAGATACAATGTCTTCTTTTTCTTAGATGAAAGGGATCTCTATAGCCAAGCGAGATTATATAATGGCTTTAGGTATATATCAAAGAGCAACACTCTCAGGGATTGAAAACAGGACCTCAGACATCATTTATTATCATTACTGACAGAGAGTCTTATCGAGTACTTTCAATGGCAGGGAAGTCACTATTGTAGGAGATTGCTCATACCATCAGAAGATATTTCTTCCATAAATAGTTGAACATATATAACTCCCTAAAAGAAGCTTGGCTGTTTGTTTTGGTTTTCCCAGAGCAGTTCCAGGTTATATTTATTGTCCTGATATGACTATTATGTGTGCTCCCTTTTATTCTCAAGAGTCTTCTGGTTGCCTGCCTACAAACGTCAAATTTTAGTTCTAGTTTTGTCCCTGAAATTAACTCTAATAGATTCTCAATATATAAAGATACTCAGTACCCAAAAAAGAAGTACACATAAAGTAAATCCACTTAAAATGGTTATCAGAATCTTATGGTGAAAAGTAAATTATATTTTTATTTGGCCAGTACATTGAAAGTAAAACTTGGAAGTATAGAAGAAGCATATTTATCTTATATCACTAGTAAAATTTAGGTGAGAATTGCATCTTTATGCCAACTCCAAGAATAGGTTTTTTTTTCTTTAGGAGGCAAATTTTTAAGATATGAAATATTGATAGAACATTTATTATGTCACATTTTACTTTTATAATATTACTATAAAGTGGGTAATTTTTGCAAAAATCCTAAAAAATTTCAATGGTTTTCCCAAGGGTTTCTCTTAATTCTTTATTATATTAGTTATTCTTGTTTGAGGTGCTGATTAAGCCATCTTGGCATGCTTATCTTTCTTCACTCTTCTTTTGGACAGCCGTGTTTTCCAATGTCTTTTCATTGAATCTAGTAGTTCTCCAACATCACTTGCATAAACTTTATAAAATCTTTTCTGGTTTGCAAGATAATTTGCAATTTCCCCATGCAGTAAATTTATATTGATTTTGCATTGTATTGTGGACCATTTATCAACATTAGGCAATGTAAGAGAATAAAACACAAAAATGTTTTGATGGTTACACAACAGTGTTGAGCAGCAAAAGTGTCTGAGTTTTTGAAACTGAGGGAACTTAATTAAAATTCAGATGTATGCTCTGTTTCTACTTTTAACAATAATAACATCAAGTACCATTTGTGAACATTTACTATATGTTAGGCTCTCTGTGTGACAGTGTGAATAAAGACTGAATATATAATCTTGATCATCAACAGACAACTTAAAAAGCAATTTTGATGAATTAAAAGACAAGGAACTAAGTAAGTAAAATGAAATGAGACCTACAGGTAATCAGTGATTTTCTAATGGCTTGGATATTTGAAGAAGAGTAGAGTTAGTCATGTAAAAATGTGGGTAATAGAAGGAGGCATGGGGCAGAGGGAGTAAATGATCTGTGTGAAGTTCAAAGATGAAAACAGCAGCACACTTTCTAAGAACTGTATTGAAATGTTCAAAAAAGGAGAGAGCATGGCATGCAAAGGAACAGTGGTAAGAACTGGGACTAACAAAACTGTCAAGGCTAGGAATTGGCCCACAAGTACAGCAGAATAAAACCAAACAACTGCATCTGAATGAGAACTGAGAAGCAGCCCACACAATCAGTATCACCCTAACCACTGCCCATCGGCTAAGATACTGAGGCTCCTTGTGAAAGTTTTTAACTCAGTGCTTCTCTTAAAGTATATATGCTGCTTTTATATTAGCAATAGATAGTTATGTTGACCTAAAAAAACAAGCCTTTATGGATATAAATACATGTAAAGATAGATATATGATAGATAGATAGATAGATAGATAGATCCAGACAAAGAAAGGCAGGCATTCTTTTGTGCAAAAAAAATTTCTAAGTATTCCAATCTATATTCCTTCATTTTCTAACACCTGCAGAGTGCATCCATAGTCTTGACTATTTTCAGTTCTTATCTCTATCCAACTAAGATGGGCTCAAGCCCACCTTTCAAATGTAAAATTATTCTGGCCAGTTATTTTGGCTAAATTTCCTCCATCCAGCAGGGCTACATACAGTTAGCCAAGAAAGTAAGACATCTCAAATCTGACCTTGACTATGACTGATTATAAAATTTTATATGAAAGAACATCCTGTAAATCATAACTTTGACTTGTCCTGTCTTTTCAGAAAATGAGAAAAAGCTTTTTTACTGTAAAATTATGTAAATCTCAGGAAATAACCTACTTTGTGTAATTGAGTATCTTAGGTCAAATTCCCTTGAAGCATACTCTGTGACAGGGATTTGAATATACATGATGAATTGACAGAGTGCTCTACAGGAAAAGTCCTGTAAGGGAATGATTGAAGCAGGATAGAAAAGAGGCAAAAACTGAGCAAGAATGTGGTCTCAAAGTGACAAAAGCCCTGGAACATAAATTGTACCAAAGAGTTGTTTTCCCTTGAGGCAAGGGCTTACCTTTTGTAGTTTCATATTACTCAGCAATTGGCCCTTCCATAGGTGGAAGATGATAATTAAAAAATCCTCAAATAAGAGCAATTTCTACAAAATAGAAGGTCATTTGTCAGCATTTACAGCCAACATTCACAGTACCCTGCTAAAGAGGATTGGGTAGGGCACAAAAACAGAGCCCACCACTTGGACTGCCCAAATCCACTTGTTTCTCACATTCTGTTCACTCTATCTAGCATCCAGGCATATAGCTACTGTAGAATTCTGTGGTCACAATTCCTAGAGAAATTTACAAGAGGGGAATTTGTGGATCAAATTATAGTACCTGGTATTACAGTTATACTCTAGACCATAACATGTTACTATTTCCATCCTTTACCATCAGTTCTAGACTTCTCTTGCTCTTGGCTTATATCTGAGCTCTTTAAGTGGCCCAATCTAATGGGATGACTCAAATCCTCACTACTAAGGGATTTGAGGCCCTTATAAAGCCATGGTTGCTCTCCTTCACCATTTACAGTTAAACTGAGCATAGAAATACCAAAGCATGCCCTATTGGGTTATCTTAACAGCAAACATTCTCCTCTGCCCCGTTATGTAGCAGCATCCTTACTACATCTGATAATCAGAGATAATTACCCCTGCCAGTATAGTAACTCCTTTCTGAGCCTATTGGTCTACTGGCAAAGGAGCTCAGAGTGAACAGGAAGCATCCTTACCTTTAAATCAAGTGAAATTCTGTCTTCTGGTGGAAGAATTTTCCCATCTGGGTACATTAGGAATGGAAAGAACAAATTCCCCCATTAGACCTCTGGTAGTGAAAAGGAACACAACCACTTCTACTTCCACCCTTTGCTTCCCAGACGCATGAATTCTACCCAGTTGGGATTCAATCTCATATAATAACCAACCCTTACTTGTGCCTCAACACTGAGAGCCAATGGAATTTAGATATGGTGCTGGAGAAACTGGGAGGGTGAATGTTGAAGACTGGTTCATCCACAAGAGAATCTGAGGTAGGAGTGTGAAAGTAAGAGGCTTATTTGTGTAGTGATTACCAGAAACCCTCGTAGAGAAGTGGGGAAATAAAATACAGAAGAGAAGAAAACCAGTTTACATGCATTAATAAAAAGGTTACCACTGAGGGCAACTTTGAGTCAATCCCAACAGTGACCTATGGAGAGATTGTGAAATATACCTCCGAGTTTTCCACTTGAGGGGTTAGAAAGTGAGAGTATTTATTCTCCAGCTTCCATCCATAATTGGCTGAGGGATTCTCTTCAGTACTTCTGTTGTGCCCTCCCTGTGGATGACTGAGAGAGTCCTCAGGTAGAGAGTTGTAGAAGCTGGCAGTAAGACACTGCTCGCATGTATGGGAGTGATGAATGCCAAGGGTATATGGTGAGAGCACCAACAGAATATATTCAAGGTAGGTACTCTAAATAAAATGAAATTAAGTTTCTAGTACCAGTGGAACAAGGGCTTGTAAATAGATATTTAGCCTGAATTACTTAATGGGGAAAACATTACATTTCTTATATTTCATTGATGAACATTTATAAACCTCACAACTGTTTTCAGAGTTCACTTTGATATGGGAAAATAAACTCAGAATGTTGTTATTCACCACTAGAGCCTTGGGAAAAACAACTGGCCTAGAGTTGAGAATTTGCAATAGGGCTCCCCATGGGCCTCGTTTTCTCCCTTGGTGAAAAAGCAAGTACCTAATTCCAAGGAATTTAGTTTCTGTAAAAAGTATTAAAGTTCTATTAAAGTAAGAGGAATTATAAAATGACACCATAAAAGTTGACAGATCTCAATATACTGGTAAAGAAGTACAAATGGCACATATCAGAACTGCATTAACCCAGACCCTGTAATTACAGATATTTAATAAAATTAATTTAATGGCCAATATCCCAAAATTGTAAAAGCACATGTAAAAATCCAATAAAATGGAATAAAATTAGAGTGCATTTTAGACTTTTAAGAAAATTAGGGACTAGTGATTTCTGCAGCAACCTTATGTCAAAATAACACCAGTCCTCAAAAACACTCCGAACTGAGTCTGAAACTCTAAAACAAACCAGAGACAGAATCTTCCATGATCAGGGCACAATAACCACAAAAAAACTCCAACAAAGACAATAATATAGAATAATATTACAATAGATATAAGATAATGGTCAGAAGATTTGAGTTATGATCTTATCTTTAGCACTTATATTCAGCACTTCAGACTAAAAAACTTGAGAAAGTTTGTAAGCTTTGCTGAGCTTATTTCCTGTAACTAAAAATGATACCTTCCTATATACATTATTGTAGGGTTATAGTAACTGAGATGATATATTAAAAAGTAACTCATCCCGGCTGGCGTAGCTCAGTGGATTGAGCACGGGCTGCGAACCAAAGTGTCGCAGGTTCGATTTCCAGGCAGGCTACATGCCTGGGTTGCAGGCCATAACCCCCAGCAACTGCACATTGATGTTTCTCTCTCTCTCTATCTCCCTCCCTTCCCTCTCTAAAAATAAATAAAATAAATAAAATCTTTAAAAATATATTTTTAAAAAAGCAACTCATAAATCACATATGTTCAATATGATTAAGGCCTTAGTTTATGTTTCAATAATAAAAGTATAGAGCAGAGACAATTAACCAGATAACAACAAATAAAAATCTCATACTGTGAAATTAGAAAGCAAAGATGGATTCTCAGTAGTAAAGGTAATTTTGTGTAGACCACTGAGAAAAAGAGAATTTTGTCTGTATCACTGGGACTTCTAGTTCTTGCATTTATCCAATTCTCCCTCTTCCTGAACAGGTAAGAGTATTAACTTTCCCTGACCATGTGGAATTGAATGGAGTTATGTGACTAGTTCTAGGCCAATAGTCTATCAGCAGAAGTGATGGCTGACTCTACTGGGCCAAAGCTTTAATTGCCAATGTGCCATTCTTTTCCCCTATTAAGGTGACTGAGGAGGCCTCAGATGGTGGAACCAAAAGATTCAAACTGCCTAGATAAATGAGCTGCTAAATGGAGGAACATTGCCCTGGAAAGTCACATGGACCCACAACAGATTTTTGCATGAGGAGGAAATACAGCTCTGTGAAACTTTGAGTTTGTTTTAGTGGTTTTTGTCACTGCAGCACAACTCAGCCTATCCTGACTAGTATAATCACTGAGATAATCATCCAGGGCTTCTGAGTTCCTCCATATGACACAGCCACACAGTTTTGCAGCTGGTTAACTTTAGGTATTTGTATCTCATAAATACCATTAATCAAGAAAGCTTTTGTATTATTCACCCTTTAATTTGCTACTTGTCCTTAGTTGGCATCTTCACAATGCTAGAAAATTTAGTTGGTTTATTAAATTCAATTTTTAAAAAGGCTGTTACTTTCCTTTAAGAATAGTCCTCCATAGAGATGTTTACAGAGTCAGTATAGAATTATTCCACTATCCCAAATTTATTTTATATTAACTATAAAATATGTAGCATAATGCACCTGGCCAATTGCAACATAGTTTCTAAGACTAGAGAATGAAAATTATTTTGTTATTATTTATTTATAATCCTACATTTTTCTAAAAGCATTTGGGACACAAATGATGAATGAATTTCCAGTTCCCTTCACTGGTCTTCTCCATGACAAACTGCATTGCTATGAACCATTTACAAAAGAATCCATCCATTTATAAATATTATAAAATACGGATTATAAATCAGAAAAATGAGCACCCACAAACAAGTCTATTACCACAAAATCTCCATGACTTTGGGAAAACTGTTTACATCCTATTACTATTTCTACATCTATTTAATTGGGAATGTGTTGGCCTTTCCAAACATGCAATATTGGGAGAGACAGATATCACTAGGGAAAGAGTGTAGAAACTTGTATAGAGAACAAGAAAACATTCCAAAGGGCATTCCACTTATTAGAAAGAGACTTGCAAAGTAAAATGAAAAGAATATATTTTTTAAATTACAGTGGTTCATGAAGTTTATATTTGGTTTTAATTTCTCTTTTATTTTTGAAGAATTGACTGGAAGAGAACTGCCATTTAGAATGGTGAGGGTTTGATCATGGGGTGGATTTCTGAAGGGGGGACACTTTGTTTACTACATGGCTTTGAACTTGGTCTCTTAAATGCAAATCAACGTCACTCACCTTGGACATATGTGGTTTGGTGATTTGGAGTTTTCTTTTTAATCTGTATTCATGGTGAAGACTGATGTAGTTGTTGTCAAGGTATGGTACCTGCACCAGCAGGAGCAACATCACCTGGGAACTTTTTAGAAATCTACTGAATCAAATACTTGGCATGGGGCAAGTCCTGCCTGTGGTTCTGACGCATGCTGAAGGTTGAGAAACATTGAACAAAAGGGTCTTTCCTAAGAACTCTGCAAAAAACACCCAGATCTATTAAATGTATTCTAGCATTCAGAGATCAGATATCAATCCGAGTACCTGTAAGACATTTTCTAACATTTAGACACATTTTCTGATTCTCTTAGATCAAGATCTGACTCCTTAAATTTGAAAATGTAACCAGTTTTTATGCTTAAGTAATAAACCCTTAAAAATATGTGATTTATATTGGAAGTGTGACACAGTCTTAATGGTAGTATTGCAAATGGCGATGCAATAATTAAGCTTCGATCTCCTTTGGAAAAAAAAGGAGGGGAAGACGTGAAGAAGGAGGTTACTGTTCAATGAACTGCTCTGTCATTTGCCGCAGTGATTCTTAATTGTGTCTCATTACGGCAAGATGATCATTACTCTACTTGTCTGTCTGATTTAGAGACCACTAAAAGTGTCTTGTAACACGCAGCCGTCTCCCTTGCAACAGTCCTTTGGCTCTCACCCTCATTACTCAGAATCTGTCCAATTATTTGTCATTAAAGTAATAAAAAGGACTGCAGCAGAAAATGTGGGAGGTAACTGTTGGAGGTCTGCCCAGGGAGGAAGAAAAAAATGCAAACTGTTTTCAAGGCACTAGGAAGGTGACATCGTTAATTAAGTGTTAGGGAATATGCAAATCAGTCCTACTCTCAAGAGACTGTAATAAAACTGAGAAAACATTATTATCACTGCAAGTAAGGGAAGGCCGTATTACCCCATCTGGAAGACTATGTCGTTTTCTGGTGGAGATTCAAACACGAAGGGAAGGGGGCTGGGAAAGAGATGAAGGAGGTGGAGTTGTTCAGGGCCATTGAGTGTGCTCAGGCTGTTAAGCATTCAGAATTAAGGTGTCAACACGGAAGGCCAGTGGATTACAACTTTTAATGAGGGATGTTTGTCTAATCACAGGATTTGCACACCCAATTTCCTCTGCAAAATGACTTACAACTCATCAGCAGTCAGTGTTTTTGTAGGTTAAAGGAAGAGAAGAGGAAGTGAGGGGGAGGCTAACAGCTGGCATAGCAGGCATCTTGGGTGTTGTTTTAAAGGTGGTAATGAAGCAAAGCATTTAGAGGTATGTGGACACTTGATTCTTTATTAAAAAATATGCCAAGACCGACAGAGAACTCTGGACCTTTGCTCAAGCTGAAATCTCTACCTAGAATGCCTTTTCTCCATCCTCTCCACCTCTTACCCTGGCCAATTCATTTCTTAACTTTTGAAGTTAATAGTAATTGTCTATTCCTTGTGAAAACTATTCCCTATTTTAACTTCAGATAAGTATAGCAAAGCAAAAACAGAGTGCTTGCTATGCAAACATAGCTTCAAGACAAGTTCTTTTGCTTCCTTATTTTATTCAGGTCACAGGTATTTACATAAAACCTTTCTATATGGAAATATTGGACCCATACCTGACCCTAGAGTTTCCCAGGCAGACTTTCATTTGATCACAAGGAAATTTAAGTCTTCTTAGTAACCTTTAGGAAAAAGTTATCTTGCATACTGCATTAGCTAATAACTGTTTCTTAACAAACCATCCTAAAACATAGGTGCTTAATTATTACTTGGGAGTCTATATTTCAACTAGGTCTATGAGCTTTGGTCACCTGGGGGTTGGGTTATGTGACTCCGCTACTGAGTAGGCTTGACTTGCTCACATATTTGGGTATCTGTTGTCTCTAAGTTCACTGAGAAAGGGCTTAGTCTGGACCACTGAGCTCTCCTGCATGGTATCTCTAATCCTCCAGTAGGCTGGTGTATGCTTGTTCACAGTCTGGTGGCAGGATTCTGGGAGAGTGAAAGCATGCAAGAGGTTGAGTATAAGCTTGGAACTTGTGTGTTCTCATTTTTGTCCCATTTTATTAGCCAGAGGATTAATTCTAGAATCAAGAGGTGGAAATACACTCTACCCTCTGATGAGAGGAGCTACAATGCCACACTTCAAAGGCTGAAGATAGATAGGATTGCAGAATCAAGGCACTTTATTCCCATTTGTGAGCATGGACAGAGCTGGATGTGCTGAACTGTGTGGATCATGAAAGGATCTTACTTATGCCAAGAACCACTCTCAAGAGACTGTAATAAAAGAGAGAAAATGAGTTCCTCCCAACCACAGAATGAACTTCCTTGCTGTGTTAATTTCCTGAAGCTGCTGTAACAAATTACCACTGACCCAGGGGATTGAAAAAACATAAATTTATCATCCACAGTTGTGAAGGTTTAAATCCTGAATCCTCTTCTTCTGTCTAAGAATCTTTGTCATTGTATTTGTGGCTCACCCATATGATCCAGAATACTATTCTCATCTCAGAATCTTTAAGTGAATTACATCTGCAAAATAAGGTAATATTCAAAGATTCCAGCTATTAGGACTAGACATATTGTTTCAGAGGTCATTATTCAGCCTATTAAGTCCACCCTCTGTCCCCACTGAAAGCATTTACATCATTTCCATGTGCCAAATTCACTTCATCCCAAGATCCTCAAAAGTCTCAACCCATTACAGTCACCTGAGTTGATAACTTGAGTTAGTCCAAATCCTCATTGAATATCAACTCAAAAATCCTAAATCTCATCATCAAAATTATTTAAATTATGTATAGGTGAGACTCTGACTATGATCCAGCCTGGGCAAAATTGCTCACTACTTATGGACTTTTGAAATTATTACACAACATACCCACTTCCAAACTACAATGGTGGGACAGGCATAATATAACATCTTTTTCAAGGTCACCATTCAGTCCACTATACTTACTATCACCTCATTACTGTTGCTGAGTTAGTTGTGAGACTAGTAAAGCTCTTATTTTCCCTTTATGTAGTTAAGAAAGCAAAAGAAGAGGGACATGATTAATGTCAGGACTCTGAAACAAAATTGTAAATGATAGTAACTTGGTTGCTTATTCCTTGTCCTCTTCCGTTCCTCCCCTGCTCCAGTCAATGGCTTCAACTAGGAAAGGATATGGGGAATCATGCTTGTAGAGTACTTTAGAGTAGCTTTCTGAGAACTCAAAAATGTAAATAATAAGTCACTCTGGAATCATTAAATCTGGTCACACAAACCCCAATTCTCACTAATCCATGGGAATTCCTTTTCAGTTATCTACTATTATATAACAAATCAACCCAAAGCTTAATGTCTTAAATAATATTATCTCTCATGATTCTGGAAGTTGACTACATAGGTCTTCTATTTCACTTGGTATTGGCTAGCGAATTTGCATAACTGAAAAGTCCAAATGGCCTAACTCATATGGCTAGGAGCTGGTACTGGTTGCTGGCTGGGGACTGAACTAGGTCTGTGGCTAGGGGCCATATTTCTCCACTGTGTGGGCCTCTTCTTGCAGCATTAGAACTTCCTTAGAGTATGGTGACTTGATTCCAAGAAGAAGCATCGTAAGAGGAAGGAAGCAAAAGCTGACAATCCTTTAGAAGACCAACCATATTTAAAGGGAGGAAAAATAAACTCCAGTTCTTGATGGAAGCACATCATGAACCTATAGAACCTAGAGAAATAGTTGACAACTATCTCTGGAGACCAGTTATCACACCAGTTATCACTTTCCTTCCTCTGCCCACCAGCAAAGCTACCATTAGAGTTTCACAAACATGGGTGGCTATGTGGGTAAGTGACAGCTAAAATCTAGTTCATGCCCCACTTGCTGAACCACTTACCTTGGTTAGATCAGGGCTGCATCCACTCACAGGAAGGGATGCCTTTTTCACACTTGCCCCATGGGATAATGGCAGCTTTGTCTACCAGCAGACCCATTAGTTGGCCTTGTAGCTTCCACTATTATCACTCAACAAGATTGTTAGCAGAGGATTTCTGTAATAGAGCTGAAAGGATGTTGATCTTGAGGTTGGAAGTCCTTTATTTGAGACTGGCATCTGCTACTTAATAGCTAAGTTGACTTAGACAAGTCAATTAACTCAGCCATGGAGTGTCTTCATCTGCAGAACAGAGATGATATTTCTTGTTCTTATCCCTCTCACACTGTGGTAGGGGTCAAGTAATATACATGTAAGATTACTGTAGAAAATATAGACTACTATGTAAATGTGAGTCTCCTATCTAAAAGTATGCTCACTCCCCCCTACTTTTGCTGATGTCAGTCTCCTATCTTTGTTGAGGAATTGAAGCACAAAAGACTGTGAAATGTTAGCTAACAGAAATCTCTCTAACTAGAGGAAATGAATAAGAATAAGGGGATCTATTGTCATGACAAAAACTTCATATTGGGCCAAAGATCATCAGCTATTACCACTTTCATCCCTCATTTGCTTAGTGTTCTCAACTGTGAAACATGAGGAGCTAAGAATCACTTCTAGTTCCTACATTATTGTATTCATTTCTTCAAAGCCCTCCAGGAGGAGAAAAAGAATATTACCTGCCCACTTTAAATGAGTGCAATGCCTGTCGAAAACACAAGGCACCAGGTAAATGATAAATAATTACCAAGTCAAGAACACATTAACATTATGTAAAACACTCTGGAATTTTTCTGCACTGTGATCCATTGAACTGTGTCACTCTGATGACCAAATAATGAATTAGAATCCAATTATGAAAGCACTATGTGTTTAATGCTAACCTTCTCCTATGTCTCCCCAGTACCTTGACAACAAGTGCACATACAAAGTGGGTATGAGTGCATCAGAGATCTCATTTTTATAGCCAATGAATATGTTTTTCAAACTTATGTCTCCAAGGATAATTCTTGTACCCCAGTTTGTCACATAAAAGGAATTCATCTGCATAGTGGCCTTGTTCCAAATCTGTGTGGTAGAATGAATATAGGTGCCAAAAAATAGCTACAGTTACCCTTAGAAAATAGGAACAGAATTCATCCATTGTCTGGCATCATATTAATGCAACATGATAGAACATGATATATGAGTGTTGTACATATTATCATTTATTATAAATAATAAGCTGCTACTAACTATATGCCAAAATTGGTGAGAAGTACACTATGTTTACTTATTTAACCCTCCTCGCCCAAAACCCTACAAGATAGATATCCCTGTCCTTGCTTTATAAGAGAGGAATTTGAGGATAGAGAGGTCACCTAGTCTGTCCAATGCCACTCAGAGAAGAAGTGCTTGAACTGGGGTTCAGATCAGGTCTAACTACTTTCAAATTTGACACTCTCATGTAGTCCATTATATGGACTGCAGAAAGCCCCTGGCTTCCAGAAAATATGTTAGTTTTTCCATTAAGTTTGTTATGGATTTGCAGACTCCATGGGCTTTGGACCAGAGCAAGTAATAAATCCCATTCAGTCTTATCACTCCCTACCCCATCTTTAGAGGAGAAGTTCTGGGTTTTACCTCTCATCTGAATTTCAGTAATGTGATGTAGACTTTCCAAATCAACAGGGCAGAAAATCTCCAGAGAGGTAGAGGATGTCTCAAGGGTGCAGCCCATGTGAGTAGCCTTTGTTTGGACTACGCATGCCCCCTTTGAGACCACTCAATACTGTGGAACATCCCAGAACAAACAAATCCAACCCCAGAAGCACTGGCCAATTGGTGCTAATTTTACTACTTTTTCATGGCGATGGAGAATTCATGTCACACACCAGATAGTTGTAACCTAAAAGAACAATTTTATTAGACTTCCTTGTTTCCCCAGAGTTTCCTCCTCTTTACCGTCCATCCACTTTATGACTTCCTTCTCCCCTTTTTTCTATGATCTCTTAAAATTCCCTTTTTCGATTTAGTTCTTCCCTCAGTTGCAATACCCAATTTACTACAATGAGACTTCATTAGAAGAGATAATTGGCTAATAAATAATAATTCTGATTTCATCTCCCTCAAATAACTTAGTGACAATTTTAAGGCATTCCAGAAGGGATACTTTTTTAAGTGCATGCTATATATCTAGATGCTTTCATATAAATGAAGAACTGAAAATTAAAATTCAAGATGAATGTTACTATTCTCATTTTTACATAGAATGAAATTGAGTCCCAGAGTTCATTGATTTTCTCATGTCCACACAGTTAATGAGTTGAAGAACCAGGTTAGGACTCTATCCACATAAATTTTACTTGTTTCTCACTAAATGGCTTGACACATAGTCCCCTGTAGATACTCAAAATATTATTGGACTGAATTCATATGTAGTACAAATGAATTGTACTACAGGTACAGGTAGTACAGGTAGTACAAATACCTGCATCCTGGTATTGCACTCAAGACCATCACTTTAGTAACTGAGCAAGTACTTAAGGGCAATAAGAAAAACTGTAATCACAGGAGACAAGCTGTGTAAGTTAGTTGGTGTATGCAGATTCCTTTAAAAGCATCTGAATTTCAGGGGGAAAGAATTAGAACAAGTTTCACTTTCTAATAAACTGAAAAATATAGTCCTAATTTTTTTAATATATTTTCTTTTAAAAATGATTTTATTTATTTAGAGAGAAGGGGAAGGAGGGAGAAAGAAAGGGAGAGAAACATCACTGTGTGGTTGTTTCTCATGAACCTCCTACTGGAGACCTGGCCTGCAACCCAAGCACGTGCCCTGACTGGGAATTGAGCCAGTGACCCTTTGCTTTGCAGTCCAGTGCTTAATCCACTGAGCCATCCCAGGCAGGTATAGTCCTAATTTTTAACACTGCTGAAGCAAAGCAATTACCTTCAGTCTCTCCCATCACTGACAAAAGAGACAAGTCCTGTTTCACTTCTCAGGGAATTGAAATAAGAGTTTTGAAACTTAGCAAGGTATTTCAGCAGAGAATGTAATTGTTCCTCAATCGCTGTTTCTTCTTCCTCATGGGACAAAGTTAGGTAATAATTCTCAGCCTCCCACATAATCAAATTCTGGCCAACAGAATATGCACAGTAGGTCTGCCACTTCCAGGGCTGACCATAGACACCACCTCTACCACCCTCCACGTTCTTGCACTTGCTTTTGGAAGATTTGGAGAATGGAATCGCTGTAAAAGGAAGAGAATCTATATCCCTAAATATCTTAGTTTTGTTTCCCCTGAAAGTGCAGCTTCAGAAAGGAACTTAAGTGTAAATGGTGTTTGAGGACAGTGATCCCAGAAAGCAGGATGAGGGAGGAGAAGAGAGTGAGACACCTCCTGAGAGGTCTGCAAATTGCCACCCCCCCACCCCGAGAATTGGCCACCCATAGGTTGGAAGGTGGGAGCATCTGTGTGTCTGCTTTCATCTGTCATCCTCTCCTCAGCTAAGAGCTGCCCTCAGGATAATAACCCCCTGCTGCTCTGAGTCTTGCAAGTGCTAAGCCAAGGATCCCCGAGGAGAGTGCAAGGATAAGGAACAGGGTGTAAGCTGGAGGTGAGCTGCTGCCTGCAAGATCTTTTCATACCTGTCAGAGTCAGCAGTCAGAGACACGAGGCCCGAAGGGTGTGGGATGGGGCCCACAGTGTTTCTGCCGAAAAACAGTATGTCCCAGATTCCTCCCCTACAAACCAACTCACATTGAACCATAACCTGAGCAAAACATAAGCTTTAATTCTGGCAAGTCCCAGAATTTTAGGGCTTTTGTTTTGTTTTGTTGAAATGTCTAGGTTACCCTCATTAAAACAGGTGAGACAGTGGACCTTCCAGAGCCTATGACATTCTTGGTTTTGTCTTAACCATGGTGGATGTTTTATCACCATTATCAGTTAGGTGTTAGATATTCAGGTATCCTAGAAGTAAAACATGATAAAGCAGAAGTTACTTTCCTAAGTCTCACTGGCAAATTGAAAATTTAAGATGAATTTTTACTAGAAAAATTCTTCATTTTTTTAAATAATTAAGATTTTTAAAGAATAATAGTATTCATAATACTGCAAGAAGGGTGGCAAAGTAGTTACATAAAATAAATAATATGGGAGGTATAAACTGGTAAATGTTTCTACTAATTAATTAGTATTAATTATCATTTATCAATGATACATACTTCAAGAATATCTTAAAGTTCCTAAGTTTATATTCTTAGATTCTAAAGCAATCTGATTAAATCTATTTATTTGTATGTTGTCTTACCGAAGAAACTATTCAAAATTACTCCTCTGAGCCTTCCATAAAGCATTCCCTAAGGAAATAGTCATAAATTCACAGGTTTGAGGCCAAAAGAAATAATGTCCCATTATTTATAATAGCATACAATTGAAAATGAACTAGATGCCCAACAATTGGAGGTTCATTAAATTATGGCATAGACATATAATAGACTATTACGTGCTCATCATAAGTCATGACTTAAAAATATTGAATGTCCTCAAGATGTATTCATGCATAATGTTAAATGAAAAAAGATACAATTTTGCATATGAAATATAGTATGTAACACAAAATATACACACATAAATTAACAATTGGAGAAAAATATATTAAAACATTAATACTATACCAACATTTTAACAATGTACCTGCTCACAATAGGATAAAGACTAATTTTATTTTACTGCTTTGCTTTTTTACTTCCTAAATTTGCTACTATGGGTATGGGTATATCTTTCCTTTACTATTGTAAGATTATTAAAATGTTTTAAATTGTATTTTCCAAGCATATTTTATAAATAATGATGGGTCTGCTTTGGGTATAGTCTGGGTGTGTGGGAGGAGCTGCCCTGAGACACATGGAGACTTTTGCTGGCAAAATTTGCACCTGGTGGACAAGGTCATGTAGGGTATGTTATATATAGCATTTAATTAGGGCAAAGTGCTTAAACAGAAATGTTATTGTGTGACTCCTCGGCTAAAAACTCTGCTGCACCCCCCCCCGCCCCGCCTTCAGAGGAAAGCTCCAGCCCTTTAGCATCCGACCTGCCCTTGCCTGCCCTCACAGCTCTCCTCTTATCCTGCCCACAGGCACCTGCCCTCCAGCCACAGTGATTTATTTCCTGGATGCTCTGGGAGTGTGTAGTGGTACTTCCCATCTCAGCGCCTTCAGACAGTTGTTTGCTGTGCTTAGAACGAAAAAGGAGTGAGAGAAAATGTGAGAGAGGAATAGAAGAAAAGCCAATATGGGGTGCATTATCACACTTCCTGCTGTGTGCCAAAGGACTCACTACACTGGGGACCTTCAGGTACACCTCCAGGGGGCCTCCCAGATTTCTCTACCCAAAGCACAAGAGCGAAGAGCATTTATTGATGGATTCCCATCTTATATTTGTCCTGGGGTATTGATCCCTTAGATATCTGATGTGCATACACACTAGGGCTGCCTCCCATCCTCCTGAAGACTCTTGACTTACTCCTGCTTATCATTCAAAATTCACTTCTTAATTTCTTTGGAAAGACTCCTTTGATCACCCCCATACCAAATTCCTAAAGCTCCCTTAGGTACCCATACTCTAAGTACCCTCAGGATAATGCTGTCCTGTAACAAAAATAGCATGGATTGTGCATCCTGTCATCATGAATCATGGAACTAAGCCTTCTCTCCTCTGCTGGGGCCACAGGGCAATGAGCAGATTTTCTCTTCCATGTCTTTATCTCCACCTGTATTCCGTACCCACACAGGATCTGGCAACAGTAGGCACTTAAAAGATAAATGTCACTTCAGTGAATGTAGCAAATAGTGATATTCTTTTAATAAGCATAAACATTGTGGCAATATCCCTTATATTGTCTTCCCATTGCCAACTGAGTCACTTTTCTCCTCCTGAGCCATATCTCTACACCTGCTACTGCCACACTGCCTCTCACTGAAGCTCAGATCCGCTGCAGAAAGCAGAGCAGCCTGAACGCCTGCATCATCTGTTATCTGCCTGCCAAGAAGATCAAACCCAAAAACAATTTAAACCCTAAAAACCGTATAGTATGTCATGATAATATTTTTTTCCAAATTTGCACTCCCTCCTAGCTTTGACTGTTCACATGCCCTTTTCTGCCAGCCTAAATATGCTTTCCCAGCCAGACCTGTCCTGACCTCGTCATTTGTGGTCCCTTTATACCCCCAAGTCTTGACTTTTAGAAGATACTTTTTCTTTTTTTTTTTTACTTGCTGGCCCTCCCTAAATATTCACAGTCTAGAACAGGTTGAGATTCACTTTATCTTCCTCAATATTCTTTATACATTGCATTTTATTTTATTCATTAGAAATGCCATGAGGAATTTTCTATGTCATATCAAATTTATATTTGTACAATGTCACAAAGACCAAAATATACATGATGATACTGATTTTTACCAATAGTTATTCAGTTATATTCTCAGCAAAATTTGTTCAGTATCTCTGTCAAGCTCCTTAAACAGGTATTCTCCTCTTCTGCCCCACAGCACTCAGTCTCGCTGATAAATACATACAAAATTAGTAAAAGAATATAAATTTGAAGACACAACAAATGATTAGCTTCCCGGGATACCCACGGGTGTCAGTCTGACTATGAGCCCTGGTTGTACCATATTTTTGGTTGTGGTTTTGGTTAGTACATGCTTCTTCTTCATAGACAGAGATATGCCTAGCATGCCATCCCTGCCATCTCAGACAGCTGTAGGGAACCTTTCACAAGTTACAGAGAAAAAACTGGATGCATTGAATGGCCTCAGAATTCTGAGCAAACCATACCAAAATTGGGATCATTGAATACTAATAATTTTTAAGCCATTAAAAATTATTTTCTCATAAACAAACTGATACAAAAGACATACTGTGGTCTACACCAGAAGTGAGTGAAGTTTTTCTGTTAAAGAACCAAATAAAAAATATTTCGGTCTTTAGGAGCCACATGGTCTCTCTCAACTACCCTCTACTGTTGTAGTGCAAAAGTTGCCTAGACACTATGTAGACAAATGGGAAGGGCTGTGTTCCAATAAAAATTTATTTATAAAAAACAGATAGTGGGCCACATTTGGCCCATAGGCTATCATTTGCTAATCCCTGGTCTAGATAAAGAAATTATTCTCAAAAACTTAAAAGAATTCAAAGGAAGACTACTCTTTTCAGGAATAAAGCTCTTGTTTACCAGGATGGCAACCGGGTGGCTATTTTTTATCAAAGCCAAAGTAGATCATTGACCCCCTTCTCTAAAATAGATTCGACACCAAATGCAGTGCTGAAGAAGCTTGACTCTTGCAGAGCCTTACTGATAGAGCTCAAGGTATTGTTTGGTTTTCAGCAGTACCCAGTAATTCAGAGCAAAGTGTATGCTAAGGAAATCTAATTATATTCAAATACTCAGAATCTATATGTTTTGATTAAAAGTAACAGGAGAAAGCTAACTTGATTTCCCAATGTGATACACAAAGTCAAACTTCCTATGTCAGAGACTCCCTGATAATCCTGCTGTAAGGCTCTAATCAAGGAGAAACTGATAAGCCTCTTGGAAAAATACAGCCAGTGGATTGTGTGCCTGCCCACCTCTGCTTTCCAGGTAATTTTTTGCTGCAACTGGATTTATACTAGTTAGAGGTTTATAGGTTATAGCTTCCAGAGAAATCAGGATAGAGATTACTGTGCAACCTTACAAGGAAAAAAGTCTATTTCCTATTCAGCGTTTAGTTTCACTTGAAGAAAAGAAAATTAAACTATGACTCAGAAGAACCTGAGTCCATGTAAAAGTTATTACCAGAGGATTGCAGACAGGGATAATGAAGTGTTTGAAGATTCAGTTATGCAGAAGTAAACCCCAAACATGTATACATTCCCTCCTTGAGCTGCTCCTCTCTGCCAGGCGCTCCAATTGTAGAAATTTATTAGCATCAGCCCTATTTATGATCTTTTCCAGACAGAGGTAAGAAACAATTGATTTAGATCAGGGGTGTCAAACTCATTTTCACTGGGAGCCACATCAGCCTTGTGGTTGCTTTCAAAGGGTCAAAATAATTCTAGGACTGTATAAACGTAACTACTTCTTAACTGTTAAGGAGTTGAAATTACATTCCGCCCTTTAAAGGCAACCACGAGGCTGATGTAGCCCCCAGTGAAAATGGGTTTGACACCCCTGATTTAGATAAACTCACACTGGTAACCAGTTTTCAGGGGTAGCTTCAGCTTCCTTTAAACAGAACTAATGCACTTGACTCTATTAGCATAATTACATTTTAAATTTGTATTCTAAGCTAGGGGTTTTTGACCTTTATGGCTTTTTTATGAAAAGAAGGTTATTAAAGTTATAAAGTAAGATACACAAATAAAATATATGTGAGTGCAAAGGAAATGAAATTTATTGAAATACAATTCTCAAAAGTTTTTAATATCTTTTTTTAAAATTTCTGCTGCCTCTACTTCTTTTTCTCAATTCTTCAAGTCCTCATCATTGCTTCTCTTTGTTCTCTGAGTAAAGAAGTTGAGGAACCAAAAAATAAACTATTATAAAAGACAAGAGCCTCTGTCTTTCTAAGATTCCAAGTAGCTTTGAAGTAAACTTGACAGTAATAGAGGAATGCTGAGGAAGGTTAAGGAATCCAGCCAGCTGAGAAAACACTCAACTCCTTTCACCTAATCTAATTCTAGTAAACCATGGATTCACCTCTTCCTTAGCACAGAATGTGTCTCCCTAATGTGGACAGTAAGCATTATTTTCTGACTGTAGCATTACTCTTCTAACCAGCACCCCATACCTGGGAACTCCTACCCATCATGCACATCTCAGCTTAGATAATACATCAGTTCTGGGAACTTTCACTAACTACCAGGATTGGGCAAGGTTATACTTTGTGTGCCTATTGCATACAACACCAGAGGACTCACCAAGCCATAAAATAATTTCCTATTTACCTAATAATATGTTTGTCCACTACACTGGCTTCTTCTCAGTGCCTGATACAAGACCTGGGACAATACACCCAGATGCAATGAGTATTTGTTGGCCAAAAAAAAAAAAAAAATCCTAAGAAGACAGGCCTCCCCCATAACCTTTTTGTTATCACTCCATGCTATTATGCCAAAGCTAGATATTCCCCCCAAAGATATGCAATTCGGGTGGTGTAAGACACTGCTTTAAGATATGAAAAAATTCATATTAATGACTGAGTTACAAAATTTCTAGTTGAATCCCAAATTTATTGAAAGTAATAAAAGTTTTTCCTTTTATAGTATATGGTAATTAGTAATTGTTCTTATGGTAAAGCTGGAATATAATATTTTAGGTGTCCAACAATCTACTTCTAGGGTTGATAGCCAGATAGAACTGCATCCAGATATTCACTGAAAGACATGTGTTAGAATGTTCATGTCAGCACCCCCCTAGTAAACCCAAATTAGAAACTACCCAAGTACCCAGCAAAGGGAGAATGGAAGAGTAAAATATAGTATATTCACATAGCAGAATACTAGAGGCTCATGAGAATAAAGAGACTATATGCAAATATATGGATAGTTCTCACAACACAATTTTGAGTAAAAGAAACCAGCAAAAAGTGTACATAGCAGAGAAGTGCATTAAAAATGGGTGAAATAGGAATTGTGGGGTTCTTTTTGTTGTTTTTTGTTTTTGTTTTTTTTTTTATAAATGGTGGTAGGACAACTAGATATCCACACACACAAAAACAAATCAGGACTCCTACTTCATATCATATATAAAAAATTACATTCAAATGGATCAAAGACCAAAATATAAGCATAGATATTCATGACCTTGGATCAGGCAATTTTTAAATTTATGGTATCAAAAGCACAAGCAACACAAGAAATAATAAACTGAACACCATCAAAATTAAGCAATTTTATGCTTTAAAGGACAACATCAAGAGAGTGAAAATACTGCCACCAAATGAAAGAAAATTTCACAAATCATGTATTTGATAAGTACTTGTTTCTACCATACATAATGAACTGTTACAATTCAATAATAGAAAGGTAATCCATATAAAAAGTGGGCAAAGCAAGTAGACAGTTCTCCAAAGAAGATATACACAAATGGCTAGTAAGCACATAAAAAGGTGCTCATTATCATAAGCCATTAGGAAAGGGTAAATCAAAACCACAATAAGATACCACTTCATACCCACTAAGAGAGCTATGGTTGAAAAGATGAAAAGACAGGCAATAGCAAGTGTGGACAAGGATGAAGGGAAATCAGAATTGTTATACTCTACCAGGAAAAATGTAAAATGGTGCCCCTGCTTTGGAAAATAGTTTGGTAGTTCTTCAAATACATAAACATAGAGATAACCTGTGATCCTACAATTCCAGTCCTAGGGATATACCCAAAAGAAATGAAAATATGCCCACCCAAAAACTTATACATGAATATTTATAGCAACATTATTCATAAAATCCAAAATGTGGAAACAACCCAGATTTGTGTATTCGTGCATGAACACACAAATAAAATGTGATATATCCACACAATACAATATTCTTCAATAATATAAAAAATGAGTTATTGATATATGCTATAATATGAATGAACCTTGAAAACATTATGCTAAATAAAAGAAGCCAGTCACAAAGCAACACATACTGTATAATTCAATTTATATAAAATGTCCAGAAAGAGTAGATCTATAGAAACAGAATAGATTAGTGGTTTCTTGTGCTAAGGGTGGAAGAGGATGTTGAAAATTGATGGCTAGAGGGTATGAGGTTTCTTTGGGGGCTAATGAAAATGTTTTAAAATGAACTGCAATGATGGTTGCACACCTCTTTAAAAATACTGAAAGCCACAGAATATCAAGAGAGCGGTTGGCTTTTGGGAAGGCCAGGGGTGACTTGTTGGGAACTTCAGGAAGGCTTCTGGGAAGACAGGGATGCTCTGTTTCTTGATCTAAGTCCTTGTTTAAAAGTTACAAGAGTATGTTCACTTTGTGAAAATTCATTGAGTGGTTTGTTTATCATTTTTTGAAATTTTAGTGTCTATATTTTAATGAAATAATTTTTAAAAAATATCTAACTAGGTGTGGTAGGCAAGATGATTATCCTCCAAACTGTCTACCTCTTAATTACTAAACCCTGTGAATGAGCTACCTTATATGGCAAAGGGAATTTGGGTTTACAGATGGAAAGTTATTAATGAGCTAATTATAAAGTAAGGGGATAATCCTGGATTATTCATTAGAGCCAAAGGTCATTAATCACAGGGTTCTTTAAAGTGGAAGAAGGAGGTAGAAGTGAGGTCCCCTGGATGTGAAAATGATGTGAGAAGGACTCAACTCGACACTCTTGGCTTTGCAGGTGGAGGAGGGGCCACAAGTCAAGGAACACAGCAGCCTGCAGGAGCTGAAAGAGGCAAGGAAATGATCCTCCCCGGAGCCTGCTGGAAGAATGCAGCCCTGAGAGCTCCTTGAGGCTCATGCCACACTTCTGACCTCCAGAACTATGAGATAATAAATTTGTGTTGTTTAAGCAACCACATGTGTGGCAATTTGTTTCAGCAGCCATAGAAAACTAATCCACATCAAATTTTAAATACCTCTGAAATGAGAAATCATGGATTTTTTTTAAAAGATAGCCTTCAGGCAACATGGAAGAATTACAGAACAAAAATCATAATCCCTAATGAAGCAAAATAATATTGCTTATGGGAACAGACCTGGCACTAATGTTAAACTCTCCTGTGTCCTAAATGTGACCAGCAACAGCGGATCCCAGTAAAGATGAGAGTTAATGGCCAGCATGTCCCCAGATGACATAAACCATGGCAGGTGATCACCTTCACAAGGTATCAAGGAGTGGGCAGACAAATCTGGATAACTACAAAAAGCAGTAGCGCAACAAGAAAGAGATATGAATGGAAAGGTCTCAGGCATTCTGGAATTTACACTTTATGACATGTGGTTGAGCTGTGTTCCCCAACATTTTTCTCAGTTTCAAAGTTGAATGCCTGATACAATCTTTAAGTCATAGATGCTATTGCAAAACCACAGAAGCCATGTTAAAAGAAAAATGGGACATAATTCTTGGAATATAAGTATATTAAAATTTCTACTCTAGTTTCATTTTACATATGCAAAAATAGTGACTTGAATACAAAATGAGCCTAAAAGTATGATAGAAAAAGGTAATAAGATGCCAGTCATAAAAATGATTCTGTTATCACAATCTCAAATATATTCAAACAATATTCTTGAAACTCTAAAACCTAGAAAACATGATCTCTATATCATTTATTTTCCCTTTAACTAGGAAATACTTAAATTATCCTATATAAAAATCTTCTCTCATTGTCCAACTCACAAAACTTAAAAATGTGGCTACAAGCTTAGGGACAACCTTCTGGGTTTTAATAGGTCTGACATTTTACCCAGAAATTAGATAGGATCCTATATCATATACTCACTCTTAGGAGAAATAATAGTTTCTTCCCTCTTCAAATTAGAATACTGCTTTCACATTCTGAGAGTGTCCCCCTGGTTCAAGACAGTATTCACCTGTAAAATCAATTTCCAGATCCAGAGAGTAATGTTTATTCCTAATGCTACTATTCCATGATTCCATGAGAGAACAATTTAGTTCCATCCTGAGACTTTGGGCTGATATGAGAGCAAAGGTCCTGGGATCATAAACTTTCCAACTATGTCAAATCCCAAAACTGAAAGGAGGAAATAGGGCCTTTGTGCTCCTTTCTGAAGCTCATTGGACTCTTTTCTTGGTGGGTTTTGGAGATATAAATTGCCTCCTGCTGTGTGCTCTTTAATTTTCTATCCTCATATTCAACATGAAGAGAGACCTGAGAAGGTTAACCCACACACAGTATGCATTACCCATTGCCCTTTTCTGATTTCAAATTATATATATAATTATAATTATATAATTAGTATATAATTAGTAAAAAAGGAAATCCATGCCTTCTGGTGATGAAAAATTAGAAAATCAATAGGTGGTTGCCTCTGCTGAGGCTCAGGGGGATTTCGGGTCGTCAGTTGGGGCTGCCAGTTATATCTGAAATGACAACATAGGCATCCTCCTCAGGCCTCAAAGCACTGAGCAGATGCCCCACTTCTAGGCTGGCTGGCTCAGAAGATCTGCAAAGAGATATGAAATGAAGAAATTGATCTGTGAAAATGTAGGTAACAATATAGAAGCAATAAAGTTGCTTCTTAATGCCAAAAAGCCTAGAAAACAAACAAACAAAAGATCTGTATCCATTTCTGAAAATGAAGAGAAATTGTTTTCTCCTACTCCCCCCGCCCCCACAATGGTGCATTTCTTCAAGCACTGTTTGCTAGTTCATAAACCAAGAAGGCGTGTTTAGGAAGTTGTCACGAGCCGCCCTCTTAGGTGTTGGACAATATATAGCACTTTTTACTGTAAATTGTGTGTTGGCTTGATTTTGTGACCTGCTTGCACAATCCTGTATTCTTTCAGTGCTGTTTGGGGGATGGACACATTTATTGATGTACAGAGCTTTCTATGTTCATGAACTTCTGCATATGGGGACTTGAATCAAACTTTTTGTGTAAATTTTTTCACTGAGACTATCCTTTTCTAAACACTGGTAACCCATGGCCAACTGAAGAAATAAACAGCAGGCTCGCGTGTTTGTATTCAGTCTGTTCCCTGTGTTGTAAGGTGCTGTGTGGCGTACAGTTCCGGCAACGCATAAATAAACCATTGTTGTATGCATTCACTTAGGTTTATGAACAGTGGAATCCCAGAATTGTTTTGTTCCATTCTAAGCCTCAATTATTGCTTTTAAAGAAATATACTATTTAATCGGCTCTACTGGATTTGCTCCCCAAGATAGGTGTAATGTCATATGTAACAAATTAGTATTTTGGAATTGCCTTATAATTTGTGCAATAAAAAATTAACCTAGATTGAGATCACAGGTGTTCTTTTGAGGTATTTTTAACCTGGTTTCTTAAAAGTTAAACATAACTGCTATTCCTTTTCCTTTCAAAATGCCTACTAGGGAAAGCTCTTCCTTCTAGTCTAGCTCAGTGTTTAGAAGCAGGAGCTGTGGAAGGAGCTGGACTTAGATTCTACATTATTTCTCTGGGTCTCCATTTCACAGCTTATTAAAGAGGACTATTTGTTCCTACATTTTAAGGCTGTCATGAGGAATGATATACTTTGCCATGAGTCTGACTCATACTCTACCTCAGGTCTCAGATTTATCTACGATTGTAACCCTCAACCCTGGGCTAGCACTCCACTTACGTATGAGTACTCCCATTAGACATTCTATTTGCTTCATTATGTGGCTCTGCATTATTTGTACACATGGCTGAATCTAGTCTTACCACTTTCCGCCCCCTTCCCTCACCCTTCCACATATTGCTGACCATACACTTACTAAATCTATATTTTTACAGAGAACAGACCTAAATCTATATTTTTACAGCTTCTGACAATCACTGATGCCATTCAACAATGTGTTCATTCGTTTGCCCTTCTGGGCACATAGTGGAATTGTACTTCCTGACAGTTTGTGAGGAGTGAGTTCATGTGACCTTTTGACCAATGAATTGTCAATAGAAGTAATGAGAATCACTTTCAGGGAGGAGTATTTAGTTGCTGGTTTGATACACTACATGGTCTTTATCTTTCAATAAATGGCAACACTCAAAATAATGGCAACCTGCTGACTCAAAATGGTCATCCTGATGGACTACAGGGAGCATGATGGTCCATGATGGGCACATACAATGAATATGATATAAACTAATATTAATTTATGTTACTTATATTTTGAGGCTATTTGCTATTGTTGCATAACTCAGCCCATCCTGACTGATCACAGATGTATCCCCAGTCCCTGACATAGTGACTAGCCTAGTGAGATTGTTACTCATCAAAAACAGTGCTGCTACACAGGATATATACTCATTAGCATAGTTCGCAAGTCAGCATCTTTGATTTCCTTGTGCTCTAAGTTCTCTTAAACTTGGGTTATTTTGCAGCAGCGAGAATGAAAGGCCCTTTTCCTCTATCTGAGCCATGGCCAAGTGTCCAGTAATCACTTTCTGTAGAAACTGTCTTGTGTGGCCTGCCTTCAACCGTGCAGCAACAAATCATACTAGGTACAAAGTGGTACTAAGAGAGCTATGAGATAAACTTCCAACTGTCTCTGCAGGTGAAATAAACTAATATTTTCTAAACCTTATGTAGTGGAAGGAGACCTCCTGGCCAAAGTTAAGAAACAAACTTATTAGTGTCACCAGCAAGAACTGAATAATGTGTTTTCCTAGAAAACCCAACATGCCATGGGTATATTTTTTTCTTTCTCTATTGCCTGTTGATTTGAGCACCCTCATGAGTCATTAAGCTTCTTGAGTACTTGAGATTTTTGGAGAGCAATTACAGTTAATTATGGAAACAGTGACTTTTTTCCTCCTTCCTTCAAAGATTTTATAAACCAGTGGATGGACAGATATGAAGTACACATTCAGGCCAGAGACTTTTGGACTATGGTCCTGTACAGACAACCAGATATGGACAGAAAGTAAAGATAGTAAAAGAAGAGATGGGATAACAAGGAAAAAAGTTCAGGAATAAAAGAGAAAACTATTAGCTTCAGGAGAAAATATAAAGGAATGACTTTGAGAAACCAAAACAGATAGCAAGAAATCTGGTAACAAAACTATTAATCAAATGAGCAATGAAATGAAGGAGGGAATACAACACATTTTTTAAAGATTTTATTTATTTATTTTTAGAGAAGGAAGGAAGGGAGATAGAGAGAGAGAGAGAAACATCAATGTGCAGTTGCTGGGGGTCATGGCCTGCAATCCAGGCATGTACCCTGACTGGGAATCGAACCTGCAACACTTTGGTTTGCAGCCCATGCTCAATCCACTGAGCCATGCCATCCAGGGCTAAATGGAAGCGCCTGAACAGGGACATGAACCCTGGACCCTCAGATTAAAAGTCTGATACTCTACTGACTTACAACACATTTTTTAAAAGAGAACTAAGTTGGAGGCATCAGCTCACTGTGGCCAAATATGTCAGACAGGCAAAAACAGAAAAGAAAACTACAACCAGTTGAGCAAAAAGGGTAAAAGACTTGTGGACATGGACAACAGTGAGGTGATTGCTGGGGCATAAGGGGACTAAAAGGTAATGTACAAAAAATGCAGTAAAGACTAAATTAAAAAAAAAATAAAGGTCATGTCTTAGCAGAGCAAAGAGGAAAGAGATGGTGAGTATTACAATATTCATGTTAACAACCCAGTCAGAATGGTAACTAAAGCAAGGGTAGAAATATTTCTGCATGACTTACATTGAGAATTTGCTCAATTGTCTGGTTTTCCTGGTACAAATCTGGCCCCAGGTTGTAGCTACTCCTCCACACAGCCACCACCTCTAACACCCAGGGTTCTGGAAATACAAAATACATCTGTGCTATTTTCTACCTAGGATGAATTCTTTGTCCATAAACTAAGAATTCTTTTTTTTTCAATTACAGTTTATATTCAATATTATTTTTATTAGTATCAGGTGTACAGCATAGTGCTTAGGTAATCATACCATACACTTTATAACTGTTCTCCCTGATATTTCCAGAACCCAACTAGCACCATACATAGTTTTTACAATATTATTGACTATGTTCCTTATGCTGTACTTTACATTCCTGTGATTGTTTTGTAACTACCAATCTGTAGATTGTACTTCTCAATTTTTTCACTTTCCTCACCCAGTTCACCAACTCCACTCCCCTTTGGCAGCCATCAATCTATTCTCTGTATCTATGAATGAATCTGTTTCTGTTTTGTTGATTCACTTATATTGTTTTTTAGATTCCACGTATAAGTGAAATCATATGCTATTGTGTTTGTCTTGCCCTGACTTATTTCACTTAACATAATACTTTCTAAGTCCATCTTTGCTGTTGCAAATGGTAACATTTCATTCATTTTTATAACTGAGTAATAGTTCATTGTATATATGTACCACTGCTTTTTTATCCATTCATTAAGCGACGGGGACCTGCATTACTTTCATAGCTTGGCTATTGTAGATAATGCTTCTGTAAACACAGGGGTGCACACATTCTTTCAAGTTAGTGTTTTGGGTTTCTGAAGATATATACCCAGAAGTGAAATCACTGGGTCATAGGCAGTTCCATTTTTAATTTTTTGAGAATCCTCCACAATGTTTTCATAGTGGCTGCACCAATCTTCATTCCCACCAACAGTGCACGAGGGTTCCCTATTCTCCACATCCTTGCCAACACCTGTTTGTTGATTTATTGCTGATAGCCATTCTGACAGGTGTGAGGAGATATCTCATTGTGTTTTTTAAATATTTTATTTATTTATTTTTAGAGAGAAGGGGTGGGAGGGAGAACGAGAGGGAGAGAAAAACTGATGTGTGAGAGAAACATCAATAGGCTGCATTTTACACATGCCTGCGCACAATCAGGGACTAGGCCCATGGCCCAGGCATGTGCCCTAACCAGGAATTGAACTGGTGACTTTTTGCTTTGCAGGATGATGCCCAACCAACTGAGCCACACCCACCAGGGTTCACTGGGGCTTTAATTTGCATTTCTGTGATGATTAGTGAAGTTGAGCATCTTTTCATGTCTATTGACCATCTTTATGTCCTCTTTGGAGAAGTGTCTGTTCATATCCTTTGCCTATTTTTAAATTGGACTGTTTGTTTTTTGGTGTTGAGTTGTATAAGTTCTTTATAAATTTTGGATATTGACCCCTTATGAGATGCATCATTGATAAATATGTCCTCCCATTCTGTGAGCTGTCTTTTCATTTTATTGATGGTTTCTTTTGCTGTGAGAAAACTTTTTAGTTTGATGTAGTCCCATTTGTTTATTTTTTTCTTTTGTTTCCCTTGTCCTGAAGAGATATATCAGAAAAAAATAAGAGATCTCAAGATCTCTTGAGATACCCGATTATTGTTTGCTGATCAACCTAAATTCTAGCTCAGCTAAGAAATCAATTGGGAGAATAGAGAAAACAATAGCAGGGTACAGTGAGGACTCATGCACAACATTTGGCTACTATATCTCATTTCTCACTTTCCTCCACTTTTTGAAGATCCATAAGCAGTTTAAGGGGCAAAAATAAGCTAAGATATTCAGAAAATACTCAAATTCATGAAGTTCATCGGGAGAGTGAGGAGGATGAAGAGGAAAGAGACAAGTCGATGATGGCATCAGTGAAGCACATTCTGCTTGAGGCCCTCCGAGAAGGGAAGTCGTTCAGCCATAAAAGAGACAGTTTATCTTTATTCATGACTATCCCTGAGCAGACCAGAGCCTTTCTCAAAATCTTTGAAAGAAGTTTCAAATCCAAGGAGGAAAAGTTCTTAGAAAACTTAGTCACATTGAATCAGAAAATACATGAAGTTGGAATAGAACTGAGGAAGGCTTTAATGCAACACAAAAACTGCTTGACAATAAAGTATTGAACAGAACTACAAGTCTCAGACCAAAGTGGAAGAAATTACAGATTAGGTTCACTCAATCATCTGTATTTGTTACTTTTAACATGAAAGTAAAACTAATTTCCAAATGTGCTTTTATAAAAATGGTATTTATATGTAGTATACATATATAGACAAATCTCACACATATATATGTATATATACACATACATAATATATACAAATATTATATATATTTATTGTATATGTATGTATACACACATATATGTGTGTATGACTTGTATGTGTGTGCATTTTGGCTTGTTTTTTTCAAATAGAGTACTTCAAAGTGTTGTTCTTCCAGAACTCTAAGTAACTTATTTCATCTTGAAAGAAACATTCTGGAAGAGATTAAATTAAGAACTCAAAAACTCATAAAAGAAACCTTGATAATGAAAGCTTCCTACAGGCAAGGACATGGGAGATCTGGTATCCAATAGGTGCATGATAGTGGTTTGCTGACTGAATAACTGACTTACAAAGTTATGAAGAGAAGGAGTCATCATTATAGTTATAATCTGTGCTTGTAGTGAAGGACTTCAGTGACAATGAAGCCATTGTTTGCTTTTATTATCTTCTAGTGAAAAACTATTGTCATAATTTTTAGATTACAAACGAAAACTCCATATCAGCAAAAAGAAAAATCATGGGTTCAAAACTCAGGAAACCCAGTGAAACTCAGAGGTGCAGTTTTTGATGCCAATGACTATATTCTTTGTTCCATTCCTCTGTGGCTTCCTATTGGCACTAGATGAGTTACATACCCTCCCTGAACTTGACTCCTCATCTGCAAAATAAAATTGGAGGCTCACCTTCACCTCCACACCAACCACATAATAGAAATATCAAAGAAGCCCTGGCTAGTGTGTCTCAGTGGATTGAGCACTGGCCTGTGAGCCACAGGGTTGGGGTTCAATTCCCATTCAGAGAATGCCTGAATTACAGGCCAGGCCCCCAGTAGGGGCAGCACAAGAGACAACCACACACTGATGTTTCTCTCCCTCCCTTTCTCACTCCCTTTCCCTCTCTCTAAATATAAATAAATGAAATTTTAAAAAAAAGAAATGTCACGGAAAAAATTAGAGGGAATGGGGCTCAGAACCCAGGAACTGAGGAAGCTGAGTCTACACCATTCACTCCAAGCAGAACCTCCAACATGACTGTTGGATAGGATGTTAAAGATTCCAAAGCCACATCAAATGGTAGCATAGGAGAGTAGGGAAAGCTCATGACAGAGGCAAGAGAAGGACCTCACAGGAATTCTAGAAGGAAACTAACTCTTTATTCCATCTTTTTGAATGAAAAGCAATGTACTTCTACTTTAAAGGAACAAAAAGTGGGCCCAGTATCATTTCTACAATAAGATGTTAAGGGGAGTCCTGGCTGGTATGGCTCAGTGGTTGAGAGCCTACCTATGAATCAAAGGGTCACTGGTTCCATTCCCAGTCTAGGGCACATGCCTGGGTTGCAGGCCAGGTTCCCAGTAGGGAGTGTGTGAGAGGCAACCACACATTGATGTTTCTCTCCCTGTCGTTCTCTCTCCCTTCCCCTCTCTAAAAAAATAAAAGAAAATCTTTTTAAGAAAAATATGTTAAGGGGACATTAGATACATTTGTGAAAAATAAAAGGGATCCAATTAGTGACAATGAATCAAAGACACTGTGCCCCTGGTAGTCTTGTTAGAGAGATCACACCCTAGGGGATGGACAAAGTGAAGGTAGAGTCAGACGATCTGAGATCCATCATGGACCTCAAAAGAGAGCTAGGATTCTAAAGATGCAGATATGGGCCAAGGATGGTATTTTAGTCAGAACTGACAGAAAGAGAAAGGGCAATGAGGGACAGGATACCTCTGGATGGTGCTTAAAGCAGCGTTCAAGTTACCACTTCGGTAGGAACTCATCTGCCTTCTGAGAATGGAATAGGCAGACATAAGGCTAAAAAAACAGGATAAGGCTTATTGTAGAGGACACTGGTGTTGATGTGATTAATTTACTCTTAATTGGTAGGGGAAGTCAAGCCACTGAAAGTTTTCACTGACAAACTCTCCATCTTTATGCCAATAACTAGGCTGAGAGTAATATACCTGGGATCTGTCTATATTAGTTTTATCTATATTATTACCTTGCACCTCTCTCAACTAAAAGTGTGAAATTTTGAATTAACCAAGGGTAATACATGATGACAGTATCCTGGGCTGTGAAAATAAATTCATGAAGTATGAACACATACACATAGTTTTTCAATAGATTTTCATTGCAAATGAACATTGTGTTATAGTATTACTGCTCATCTAAATTCTGCAAGTCATTTTAATATAACAGAAACTAATTGACCCTGGTTGACTGTGAAGGCATAAACTGGCATGGGGAGTGGCAATGTCACAGGTTTGTCATTTTCTTCCCCCATAGAGAAGATACAATTACACTGCTAGATGAATGAAAGAATAGAATGAATGACTTTTCCAGGAAGATAAACCAAATGTTAATTTTATGTAGTCTAAGATATATGAGGATCATAAAGTGTTTTTATTTTCTCAAAATAAAGCTCTAAAAGTCAAACTTGGGAGGGTGAATTCTAAAGCTGCTTAGAGCACTGATGCCCTCATGTGGGAAAAAAAACAGTTCACACAGATTTCAGCCTCTAAGAAGTACCACGCACATGGGGGCATTCTACATGATAACAGGGTAGAAGAAATGGATGGTTCCTAAAATGATTATCAATGTACATTCAGAATTCTTTTTCTCATCAACATTCTTTGGCATCATTGGTTAGCATACAGGCTGCCAGAAATCAGCTGGTAATGTATGGGAATGCAATAAGTCATTTTTCTTAATAATATGTACAAGAATTTTTTAGCTAATTTCCAGTTAACATAAAAATATAATAAAGATTTGAAAAACAGCATTAAAGATATACTTTGAGGGACTCTTCATTATAGCTGTCTAATATTGTCCATTCCAAGGGGCTGATGTATTGAATCAGGAGTATATATAAACCTAAAAGCACTGCAAACTTCCAGCAAGGCCACAGCCCAGAGTTTCTGAGCCTAATACCCCAGGGGAAAAATCCATTTGCGATAAAAAAAAATTGACCCTAAAATTCAGCTTGTTCTCTTCACTGTGCAAAAGTACTACCCCAATTTGTTCCTTTAGAGTTAATACACATTTTGGATTCTGGAAGAAAATGGTATAGCAAAGAAGCCAGAGAAGGGCCAATTAGAAGGGTAAGAGGAAACCCAGAATACTTCTAGTCACCCTATTTTATTATAGATGTTCCCACCTACTCAGATTCCCCAGCCTAGAAAGATTCAGAATATCATACCAACTTCATAGGCAGGCACTCTCTCCCCTAGACCAGTCCACACAGACTCAGACATAAATTTTAAAGATTCATTACAAAGAGTGCACCGTAGTTTGATGTTCAATACCTAAAGCCCAGATGCAGACACTGTAAGAAATACGTTGCCTTTGTTTTGATCACATGTTTGTTCTAAGGCCACAGATATCAGAACCTTTAGCTTTCCCTCCCTGTGTCCTGATACATTATTTCCTTCCTACTCTCTCTCAGTTATTTATTCCCTCTACTATATAAAACCCACTACTCATCAATGACAACCTGGCATAAGGAGAGCATAGAGTTTTATTTTGTAATATAATCAGTGGTTACTTAGAAACAGATGTCAGTGGCCCTGTGTGGAGAAGGACTCTGAGATTGTGACTAAGCTCATTTGGAAAACATACTGAAACTGAACACTAATGCTTTCTTTGACTATAGGTGTGTGTGGTCATGTGGTGTAGGCAACAGAGGGGCCCGTGTAGCATTAATGCAGTTTAGATGGAAATAGATATAGATATAGATATAGATATAGTAATATATATGGTAATATATATGTAAATATATGCATACTAAGCCCCCTGGATTCCTCATCATTCTCTGATGATACCTCAGTCTTTCTACTTCCTGTATCTTCTCTTCCCCACTCTAACAAATGAACTCCTTTTCACTCTTCAAGACTCAACTAAAATGCCTCTGCATCAGTTGTTTGTTCCTCTTTGGTCTCATAGCACACTGTTTATATATCTATTTATGGGCTTGTAACTATTAATATGCATGTACCTCTAAGCTGTGCGCTACAGGAGGGCAAAAACTTTGCCAAATTGAAGTTTTCTCTACAGCCTAGAGGAGTGTTCTTTGAATAACAGGCACTAGTTCTTCTAGGAAAAAAAGGAAGAGCAGAATGGAAAAAATAGAGGTGTTCTCTTTCCCAGGAGTATGTGTTACTTTGCTTAGTATTGGAAGAACAAGTTTCATTTCCTATGAAAGGGTTTTCAAGCTTCAAAGAGAAGGTGGGGTAGCTTCTTCAATTTCCCTGTGGTCACCAGGTATAAATACTCGAGTCCCTTGATCAAAACAAGACTTGGTCTTTTATTTTAAATTTTCCCACATTTTTAGTGAGCCTTCTATATTCCCACAAAGCTTATTATGTGTATCACATTTACCTCTTTGTCCTCAAATCCATTCTCTGCTTACTCCTGCTCTGGTCCATGCTCTTGGGGTGGTGATACCCAGAAATCACATTTTCAGTTGGGTTCAGCCAATGGGAGGCATTAGCAGGAAATGTAGGAAAGGGAGGAAGGAAAATTCCAGGAGTTAATACACATTTTAACTTATAATTTAAAAAGTGTAAAAAATACACTTTTTTAATCTCTCTCTCTCTCCCCATCTCTCTCTCTTTCTCTCTGCTTTGAGCAATGTATCCATTGGCAGCTGCATCCTCTCTGTGGTCTCTGCTTCCACAGGTGAGCTCTCTGTGTCTCCCAGACTCTGATAACACCAATTCCTTCTCTCTTAGTTTTTGCATCTCAAACAGTGAGAACAATTCCCTGCAGCTGCTAATCTCTGCTGCTGGCTCTGTCACCAGTTCTAACAATTCTCTTACTTGTTCCCCATATTAAAGCCCAACTAATAAACTACTTGGTACAGACTCTATTTTCCTGACATGCCCCTGATGGATGCACTGTGCTAGGGCTGTTCATATTTGCCTTGAAATGTTGATCATCTTCTAATCAAATGGGAACACAAGAGCATTCTGATGGTCACTATTCACTATATAGGACTATAGAAACATATTAAGAAGTATATCAGGGAGAAGAGCACACTGAAAATTCTGTCCAGGGTCATTATTATTGGACCAAGGGGAAAAATTTAAAAGACATAAAATGGTGATAGAATTAAGAAGTGAGGCATAGGAAAATATGTGTAAATACAAATCCACATTTATAAAAAGTCCTCCCATGTCCTGTTGGATGTCAAGTGGGAGAGTAAGATAGAAAGGGCAGAAAAAAATTAATCGTAAAGAAACTCATAATGGCCCCATCCTCCTGCTACTTTAGAGAACATTGGCTTATTACAAAACGAATTGTACCAAATGATGAAGGAATTTCAGAAACATCACAAACCTGTCCATTTTTTTTTTTGCACAGTGCAGCGTGTTAGGCTGGTTGGTGACACAGGCTATGAAAGAATTCACAAAGAGAAGAAAGTGCAGAGAGTAAAGGTTTTACTTTACTTTCCCAAGGGAGGGAAAGGGCTAGGTGCAGAGAAATACACCAGCACCAGTACCAACACCAGCACCAGCACCAGCACGGAGGGGTTAGGGCTTTTTGAGTTTTTATCTGGTAAATGGGGTGGTTGTACAGCAGGATGTTTCAGCTGGGCTGCAACTTGTTTTAATGTTGTCTTTGGGTGCAGAGTCCAGGCTTCCAGTTGTTGTGGTCTGGTATATCCTGTTTCATGGGTTCCCGGAGCCTCTGCACCTTCAGGGCACTTCCAGTAATTTTGTAGTCCTGAAGGCAAAGACTCATAAAACAATTAGGATCAGTCATGCTTTACCCCATAAAGTTTATGGGGCCCAACCATCTCTGGGAAAGAGGGCTTGAGAAAGTAGCTTTTGTCTTATTACAGTGGAGCATGGCACAGTTTGAGGAAAAAAGCACTTTCTGTGATTCACATTTACCGGCATGTCTTCAGACTCCAGGGCCGAAACTCCCTCAGCTGGGGATAGGATGGGGGCAGAGCCTAATGCTTTGTAGAGGTTACATAAGGGATTGAAACAAACTCAGTTGGAATTTCCACCAGTCACTCTCTCAATTAGCAGTTAAGACAGGGAAGGAGAAAGAAAACAGAGCAGACAGGATGTGCTCTATTTCATTCCTCAAACTGAATTTTTAGCTGATGAGGCAGGGTCTGAAAATGAATGGCATTTGCAGCTGCATACCAGAAAGGACCGAAAAAGCTCAAGTACAAAATGAAAAGTTCAAAAGCTTTGAGACTTCATTCTAACTAATTTACACACTTCCAACCTATGCAAGAGCAGTGGAACAAAGTAAAACGAAATGATAGTTTGTTATTCTATTGCATAAAATGTTACCATCCTATTCTATGGATGTTTATTTTCCATATATAATGTCATTATCATTATTTCTCACATATTTTGTGAACATTTCTATCTGAAGATTCATTCTTCCATCATTAAAGCAAACTATTTTTTTTACATTTTGAAATTATTTTTGTTCCAACAATGGCCCTTGTTTTCTTTTTCAGACTATATATACATGATTTCTAAATTTTCTTCACTATAATCTATAATTTCCTCTGAAATTTCTTACAGTTCTGTATCTTCTTCCTGCTTCTCTGTCAAATTTTCTTCAGCTTGTTCCCATTTTGATGATTTAGACTTCTACCATATAAATTCTTTACTTCTTCTAATTCATTTTCAAGTTCTGTAATGCAACTGTTTCCTCTATTTTCCACCCTCTTTTAGTTCCTTTAATATTCCATCCTGCTGTCTTTTTGCTTAGGAAGTTTTATGTGTTTCTTTGTTATTATTTTTTATTAGTCATCTTTGAATTATATTTTTGCTGGATCTGCTGTTTGCTATCACAAACTCTAATATAAGAAAATAAGAATATTTCTTCAAGTACATATACCTCAAAAAGGATCCATTAATAGCAAAAATGGGGAAATATGTTTGCTATCACAATTATTATTTCACATTTTCTGAAATTGCTAGACAATGCAGTTAGTTAAGAAAAAATTATTTAATTTGGGGAAAAAAAGAACAGAAACACTGAATTATGTTCCAGAGCAGTATGCTCTCTGGAAAAAGTCCAGCCATTGTTAATATAATGAGAATGGTTTGCACAACATCAACATAAACTAGCAGCCAAGGAGAGTGGACTGGAATGCACATGTATGACCTATAACGACTTCACTGTACCAGTCAATGAGAGCAATAGATGCTGTTGAGTGAGCATGTGTACTGTGTGGCCATTGCATTCAAAATGATTGAGTAGAGCAATGAATCTACATCAAATTTTGCATTAAGCTTGAACATTCATTCGCAGTGCAAATAAAAGTGTGGCACAAATGCTTAAAAGATGGTCAAGAATCTGTTGAAAGGGATCCATATTCCAGAAGACCTGCAACAAGCAGAACACCTGAGAATGTTGAACATGTACAGGCTGCAATCAACAAAGATTGGTGACCGACAGTGCGAGAACTAGAAGCTGATCTGGGAATTCCAAAAACTACTGTGTCTGAGATTTTGACACATGATCTTGACATTAAACATGTCATAGCAAAATTCATTCTGTGGCTTCTGCAACCAGAGCAGAAGGAACCTTGTGCTGCAGTTGGAAGAACTGTGTGAGGTCCCAAGGTGCCTACTTTGAAGGGGATTGAGGTGTCATTGTCCTGTGTACAATGTTTCTTGCATCTTGTATCTTATTCAATAAAAGTCTCTATTTTTCATATTACATGGCTGGATACCTTCTGGACAGACATAAAATTCATAGAAAACACCAAAAGAAGCAACCAAAAAACAAGTAATACAAACAGTAAGAATTTGATAAGATGCCTAATTACAAAGAGATTATAACATCACTATATATAGCTTCCCAATATATTGAAAATACCCATTAGTATATTTAAGGAATTATAAGAATGATTGTTATGTTAACCAGAATTTGTTTAATAGTAAGTATAAGAAACATAAATTTAAACAATAAAGGAATGTATTGACTCACATATCCAAAATGTCCACAGGTAAGACAAGTGTTCAATACAGTGGCACCATATTAACAAATATCCTCTTTCTGTTGGTCTTTTCTTTATGCCCTTCAGGCAAGATCATCTCTCCTCCAACCAGTAAACCAAAGTCCTGGATTTCTCTCTAATTGGCTCACCTTAAGTCAGTCAAAAACCTATCAACAAGTCCTTATGACTAACATCATTCTGTGTATTAATTGGATTCGACGTGGATGATGTGGCCATTCATCTTGAACCTCTCATTGTAGCAAAGGGGTCTAATTATCCACCTTTGAAGTTGTGGGTGGGAGCCATAGCAGCCAAACCTGCTCTTTCATAATAAGGTAGGGTGAATGGAATATTAAGGAAGCAACCACAATGATGACAGTAATATGATAATAATAATATTGACAGTGCCAATAATAATAACAGCTAAAATGTACCATTTTGGAGTTCTTGTGTAAACTCCAATAATATTATTTACATAAAGAGCTTATTACTTAATAATAAAACATATTATCATCTAAAGAATAATAATAATAAGATGATAGTTGTTATAGGAGAAGGAATCATAGTAGCAGTACTAATATTAGCAGCAATGATAATATTGTATAGGTAAGTACTGTTATTCTCCCAACTTTGTACATGAAAAAGCTAAAGAGGTTACATAAGTACTTAAGGTAAATAGAGGTTACATTAGTTTAAGATAAGTCACAGAGCTAAAATTCTAACACTGATTTCTCTTGCTCTAAAAGAAATATACAAGAGTTATATAAAGAAAAAACAAGAAAAAATGGCTTAGAAACAATAGAATGTCAGAATAAATGGAAAGTTACACCTTATTCTTGAAAAGGAATGCCCTATATTTAAAAGATTAAGAAACTATTTTGCTAAAATCACAATGAAATTATGTGCGTGTGTGTCTGGTGGCACTTTGTTTTGTGAGTGAAGGCAGAGAGAACAATGCTCACTGAATATTTCACTTACTTTCTTATACACCTAGCTCCCCTGCATTTAGGCCACACTAGGTGACTAGTGCTGGACTTGAACTGTCCGATACCATACCTACTAGCTGTTTGCAGGTATTTACATTAAAATATTTTACAACCCTGACAACAGTATGAATGACACTTGTTCACAGACATGCCAATTCTATCCAGTGGAGAGACAATTGATTCCCTCTCCGCTCAAAAAGACAAGTTCTGCTTCTATTTGTAAATTAATTTTTACATTTCTTATTCAACTATGAAAGTGTGATATTTCCATTTCTTTGTACCAGTTGTAACATTTTACTGTCTTCTCATTACTTGAGTTAAATAAAATCTTTGACTTATGTTCATTTTAGTCTAGTTTGAGACTCATAGTTATATACTCTTTAAAATACTTTAAAAGATCTCCTGGCTGGCGTAGCTCAGTGGATTGAGTGCAGGCTGTGAACCAAAGTGTCACAGATTCGATTCCCAGTCAGGGCACATGCCTGGGTTGCAGGCCACAGCCCCCAGCAACCGCACATTGATGTTTCTCTCTCTCTCTCTTTCTCTCTCCCTTCCCTCTCTAAAAATAAATAAATAAAATCTTTAAAAAATACTTTAAAATAAATAAGGATAATATTCAAACTGAGTCTAGCCCAAATCTTCACATTTTATAATGAGAAGGAATTGAAGCCCTGAGAAGTGAAGGGATGAAGCACAGAGGTTTCAGCTCAACTTTTCTTACCAAAGAAATCCTCTTTATTAAATGAATGTAATGAACATGCTATGCTGTTTACTAACTTATGTTGAGTAGTGATTGTTGTTAGTACATCTCCATATTGTATGATGTGTATATACTAATATTAAGGCTGAATTACCAGTAAAAGAGGCTAGAGTCAACATGGACTGAGTTAAATTTTCAGCTCTCCTACTTCTAACCACATGACTCATGCAAGTTACCTTTTCTTTATTTCAGCTTCCTTTCTGGAAAGTGGAGACAATAAAAGTACTTACTCTTAAGACTGGTATAGCATTAAACTGGATAGTGCTTATTAAGCTCTGAAAACTGCCTGGCACATAAAAAGTGTTCCACAAATGCTGTATGCTATTCTCGTTCATGCCAGTCTAAGGCACACTTTGCTTCGGAAGAATTATCATCTTGAAATGCACTAACATAAAATGTAGGGAAACCTCGATTTATCCCTTAGGTGTCATTGTGAAAAGTTGTAAACTAAAGTGTTATACATCAAATTTTATTTTCTACCTGTATTTTTATTGTTTGCACTATTAAAAATGTCCCAATTTCCCCCAACTTTGACCATCTCCACCCAGTCCCTGTCCCCCTCCCTCTGGCCACCACCACACTGTTGTCTATGTCCATGGGTGATGCATTTGTGTCCTTTGGCTCATCCCTTCACCTTCTTTCACCCAGTCCCCTTTCCCCCTTCCTTCTGACAGCTGTCAGTTTGTTCTCAAATTCAATTTTAGTGCTATTAAGTCCCCTCTTGTTAACAGCCATGGATTGATTGATAAAATTTTAAATAATTTTGTAGCACTTCTAACTACCCCCTTTGACATACTAATAAATTTTAATAAGTAGTTTTAGAACAGACCCCTATCTATATTCAAGAGTACATTGTTATTGGCTAAAACCAACACTTCTAGGGATATCTACATACACTTAATGCTATGGACCCAATAGTCAGTTTCTAATGTAATTTAACAGCAATTTAGTAAAATATATAATAGTAGATTAATATTAGTAATGAAAGTTTATTTAAAAAGTAATAAGAAATAACATTCTCACCTTTCTCATGATTGTGATTTTTATTTTTTTTTATTTTTTAATATTATTCATGTACAGTAGTCTCCATTTCACCCCACCACTCTCCACACCCCACCCATCTCCACCTGTGATATTTAATCATTACTCCATATTTTTCTCCAGAGCACTTTACTCAACACTTTACTATTCCCCACAAGCATCCACCACAATGTCTGCACATAGTGGATGTTCAATCAATGGGATAAACTAGTGTACATTGCATGTTGTCCTACTGAAAACCGTAAGCAGCTGTGACCTGAAAATAAGAATGGGAGCTGAGCAGTTGTGCACAGAGCTGCCTCTTGTTCACTTTTAGTTTTCATTATTGTTCTCCCCTCTATGCTCCCCTTTCCTCTGCAATTCTAGGATGCTCTATAATTAGAAGCCAGCCAGGCATCAACTACTTCCTCTGGGCAAGTATGTACCTTAACACCTCTCAGTGACCTTCCATGCTAATTAAACTACCGTGTGAGAATAAAGAACATTGGTACTTAACTGAAATAAAAAGCAATTAAGTGGAAACATTTGGAGATGATTGTATGTTAATAAGAAATCTTAATCAATGTGTATACCTATGAGACCAACCATGTTCCAAGGAATGTTCACACAATTAGCTCATTTACTTCTCACAAATCTCTTAGGAGTTCTCTTTATCCCTACTTTCATATGAGGGACTAGAACCAGGGCTAGTTAAGTACATTGCCCTATGTCAACCATGACTAAAGCTGATGGTGACTCTGAGTCCAAAGACAAAGATTCTTATTGTTTCCTCATAAAAACTCTAAAGAACACACAGAAATGCTTTTAATGACCACTGGTGTTCAAGAACCTATTCTGATTACTAGACTAAAAGGATTTGAATTAAACATTGAATTTTAGTATAAAATGAATGATTTTGAGGCTTTGAAAACAATCTGTTTCTTAAGACAGCTTCCTATAAGTTTTATGTACTAGGAATTGTCCTTTCAAATATGCTTCCACTTTTATTCCCCAGACATGTGGGATACACTTAAAAACATCTGACAAGGTTCAAATGAGTATATTCTCTGAATTATTCAATCCAAATTAGTGAGATTGTTTATATCAACCACAAGAATTTCAGCATGCTTTACACAATCTATGCAGGGCATATGATTCTGTGTAGAGTGATTATAACAGTGTTTCTGAGCCATAAATAAAAGTTTCCACAGTTAACACATAAAGACTTTGTAACTATCAAAATTCCCTGAGATTTCAGCAATAGCTTTTCTAGAGAAGTTTGCAAACCCCATAGCTTCAGACAGTAAACTCTTGGAATTAGCTCTCATTCAAGTAAATAAAGGAAGATTTGTTTCTTGACAGAAGAAAGAGTGCCAAATGTGCCCAGATAAACTGAATCTACTCTACTGTATTTTTGGGTACACATGAACCCCTCATAGGTATTCACAAACCCCTTAGAAGAACCTAAGAATACCTACATGACATGTCTAGATATAAATCTAGCTGATTTGATAAAGGGTAATATCAGTTCCTAAAATGAAGAATCATTCTCCTTTTTCACTATAATTCAACCAGTTTTTTATTTCCAATTTTTATTAAATTAGATTATTATGTTTATTACATTCATGCCATTTATGTTCACAGTGTTTTGCTAGAAATATACCAAATAACGTGGAAGAAATACTTCATCCCCTCTTAAACCTTAAGGTCTACTTTAGGATGCAAGTAACATGTTTTGCTAATTCTAAGATTACATTTTTTACGTAAACATCTCAAATTGCGATGTGTCACACAGTTGCTGTGGACCGGGGTAAACTCAGGATGTCGTTGTCAGGATGTATTTGCCTAAACACACTCATGACTTTGTTCTAGTTGTACATATTGTCATTGCTTCAGTTGAATTGTGTACTATCTGGAGTAAGTTTAATTATATCTAGAGTTTCTTTAAAATATTACCCTACATAATGGCATTGAAATGAAACCTGTGTAGGTAGAAAAGTGCACTGAAACTGGGCATAAATTTCACACAAAATAAGCAATTATTTTTGGAAAAATTCTAAATTTTCAAACAACTTTATTATAAAACAAAACTAAATATGTTAAGGCACCTGAAAAAAGGAAGATATTCCAAAATATACACATGTAAATGAGAGCAGGAGACATTGCCAAATCCCTTAAAATAGATAAATTTCAAAACCACAGGAGAGTATGCTAACCATTGTTAAGGAATAGTAGCATGCATAGTTTAATTGGCAGCATTTCCTTCTTTCTCTCTTCCTATTATATAAAATAATACTTTGTCATGGTAACCAATGGAAGTCAATGTTATCTTAAATTGGATGCATGTGATATTTACAAAATTAATAAATAGTGGTGTGGGGCAATTTGTATGAAAGCCAGAATGAGTGGTTTGAAGAGAGTAGGACTTTAATGGGGACCTGAGAAGGCTTTGGAATGAAAGCAGGAACTGGGTTTTGTGGTAAAGACAAGTTGGATTTTAAAAGTGGGAGTAAAGGTGAAGACATTTTGGGTTAGACAAAGATTATAAACAGATATTTGGAATTAGATTAAGTCTGATACACCCAGGGGCAGGCATAGATACAGGCTTAGCAATTAAGACAAATTATGTTTTGAGAGTTGTCACAGGACTAGACTTGAGTGTCAGCTGAGGAATTTGAATCAGATACCATAGTTAATGTGGACCCTACGAACTTTATTTTTTTCTCATTTTGGAAAAATTTTTATTGGGTTTCAAATTCTAAATTGACATATTTTCTTTTTCTTTCAACAATGTAAAAGCACTGTTCCACTGTCTTCTAACTGCTGTTGTTTCTACTGGGAAACTATTAACACCTTCTCATTCATTCTGTGAAGTTAATGTAGTTTTCTTTACATCTATCCTGCTTGATATTTCAAGGGTTTTTTAAATGTCAGTTGAAGTCTTCATTCAGTTTTGGAAAATTTTTGACCATTACCTCTGCTTCTGCCAAAATCCCATTCTCCTCTCCTTCTGGAACTATAATCACGTGTACATTGTACTTGCTCCTCTGTCTCACGGGTATTTGACATTTGTTTTATTTTTCCTTCTATTATCTTCTTGGTGCTTCAGTTTATATCTTTTTATTTTGACACTTCTTTTTGGTTAACTGTTCCTACCTTCTGGTGTGTTTAATCTGCTGTTAAATTCATTTATTGAGTTAATAATTGTGGATATCGTATTTTTTAATTCAATAACTTCCATTTGATTACTTGTATAGATTCTAATTCTCCAGTAGCATTATTCATCTTCTGTTATAGTTCTTAAAATGTACTTACTTGTTATTCTAAAGTCATTTTCTGATAGTTTTAATATCTAACTCACCTGTGAGATTGTTTACATTGTGTTTTGTAGTTTTTTTATTGTTTTTATCTTGGTCCTGGTTGTATATCCCTATTACTTGACTAAGCTTAGCAGCTTTTTGTTAAAAGCTAGACATTGTTTGTAACAATTGCAAAGCTTTGGATGCTGTTGCCACCTTCCCCTCAGTGTTCCTTCTTTCCTTTGCTAGACAGAGTGAGGCTGAATTCTATTAATCCATCAGGGCACAGTTAAGGGTGGGTTGCTTTTAAGTAAAGCTCAGTCTCTCTGTGGCCTGCCTCTGTTTCTAAGGTTTAGTGCCCCAGGCTTTTCAGCTGAGCAATTTTTTTCACCAGCTCCCTAAACCCTGACAGACTTCAAATCCAATGTCTGGGTTATGTAAAGCTGGAAAACTCTGATTTACATTTTAGATGCTTTCAGATTTAATTTGTTGTCTTCTACACAGTGCAGCTTCATAATTTGGCAAATGCCTTAGGAACAAAATTGATCTATGTTTGAAAGCCCTTAAGACTCTGATTTTGTCTATTTAACCATTTTAGATTGCCAAATGGTATGATGTCTTGCCCTTCAGAGTGGCTCTCTGCCTGGGCAAAGCTCATCTCCTCTAAGCCTCTTGTTTATGCCCAGAGCCAGCAAATTCTGGCAGCACTGCTTATAGATTGTTTGCTCACCTCTCCACAGCTAATGCCTCTCTGGAATCTTAGACTCTTTAGCCTAATTTCTTCACTGATGCCTTTGCATTCAACATTTTTGCATTTTATCTGGCTTTTCTATTTATTCTTGAAATGATTGTTTATTTGTTGATTTACAGAAAACTAACCCATCTTACCTAGATGCAGAAGTCTCAGATCAATAGGTCCTTAAACAAGAAACTGATATAATAAAATTTCTACTTGCTACATGGATAAAAGGAAAACCCTGGGAAAAATGAAACAGACCTTGGCAAAGGTGGTAGTGGCAGAAATTGAAAGGAAACTTGGAACTCTGAGAGCATTAGTTCTAATCTTTACAGTACCTCAAGACAGATATTCTTGGCCTTGCTTTATAGGTTAACCAATAAAAGGACTTAGACATGTATTTTCTACCCCCAAAGTCTATGTGTCTTCTGTATGGTATAGTGAAACTCAGTGCAAAATAAGTATGCCATCACAAAATGTCAGTTGTTTGATCTGTCAAATGAAAATAATAATATCTACTTTATAGAATTGTGATCAATGAGATAAATACATGTGAAAGCACCTTATTAACTACAAAAAGGTGTATGTTCTAAAGGTGATAGGATTTTGGTCAGGTAAGGTACACAAATATAGAAATGACTTCATGAAGGAAGACATAGTTCATACACACAAATCCCTAGACACAGAATGCATGGCATGCAGGGCCATGAGGGGAAGCAGTGGGGTTGGTCAGGAGGCAGAGGGAGCAAAGAAAAAACGTGGGCAAGAGCCTTGCTATGGTTTCTGCATGAAGGAATTGTGAGGCAGGTTAAGCACATTTAGGATTGCCTACTTTGAAAAATTTCAGTGGGCTTTGGGGTATAGAAGCTGTCCATACTTGCCTGGTACCTGGCCCTGGTGTGATTAGATCAGGTAGATAAAGGGCCATAGCGTGAAAGCCCAGTAAGGGAGGTGGTTGGGGGTACAGGCTCATGACTGGTTGATTTGCATATGAAAGACACACTCCCAGATGAGTTGTTCCCTGTTTCCAGGAATTAGCTTACCCTGAGAGAGGCAGTCGCTCCAGTCAGCAAGGCTTTAAGAATCAAAACACAGAAACAAAAGACATGATTAATACAGTATATATGAATATTAAGTGGCGGTTATCTTTTTCAAGTACCAATATTCTGCCAACTCTGAGCTCATGATGAATAGCGAGATTCAAAACTGTGAAACCCTGCACTGGCATCACTTTGGTTGCCTGAGACGATGTATATATGTAGATGCCCAGTTCTTCATGGAGACTCACTCCCATGGCCCAGGGAAAAAAAGGAATCTCTGTGTTGCCTTAAGTGAACCTTGTATTTATAATGGCATCAATGATATTTAACTCACTAAATCAGTGCTGCTTATAAAATATAATGGCGATGGCAGTAGTATTTCAATTAATAATTTAAAAATTCCAAGTTTAGATATTTCCAAGCAGCTGTTCCTTGTTATATGAATTATTTTCTAAGAAAAGAAATCATACCAGAAGAATATTTTTTAAATATGCCACATTGTACAGATTATCTCCATTGTTTTTTTTTATTGAATTCTCTACCCCAGCCATAAACACATTTGTCATCTGGGCAGTGTTCAACAGTATTCAAACTAACAAAGTAAGTTCCTTCTTGAATATGAAGGCTGTGGGAGCAGCTTTTCAGGGTGGGAGTATGTTAGTTCCAGATCTATTAAAAGAATAAAAGTCCCCATGCTATACATTTTGTTTTCCTAAGAGTTGGGTAATTAAATTAAACAATTTCAGAATCTTATAGTTTAATAGTTAAAAACCAAAGTATATATCATAACAATCAACCCCAAATTGTAAGCTATTTTATTCATTATTGGATTAATTTATTTTTTACAGAGTACAATGTGTTTCCATAATAAATAAACCCATTGGCAGAGGGAGTATAGAATAAACACTCATTAATCTTATATTTCCCAAATCCTCTCCTAAAATCTGTTTACTGGGGGAAAATATTTCCTGTCTACACCTTATGTTTCCTTCAAAGAAGGAAGTTCACATAACAGAACTCCTCTCCTCCTTCCGTTCTTTCCTCATTCCACCCTCTGGTAGATGCTGGAGGTGACTATACTGATAGGTAAATTTAAAAATAACATCTGGGATCCTGGCCATTTCAGCTCAGGTGGTTGGGCATCATTCTACAAACCTAAAATGAAAGGTCTCAGATTCAATTTCTGATCAGGACACAGGCCTGGGTTGTGGGTTCATTCCCAGGTCAGGGCACGTGTGAAAGGCAACCAATTGATTTTTCTCTCTCACATTAATGTTTCTCTCTCTTTCTTTCTCCCTCCTTCCTCCTCTCTCAACCCTTTCTCCCTTCCTCTCTCTCTAAAAGCAGTGAAAAAATGTCTTCAGGAGAGATCTAAAAAAAATAAATGAAAATAACATCTGGGTGTTCTCAGCTCAGCACTGCTCCTCCTCCCACTTGGTAGTAAGCCTCCTAGCACGGAGCATAAGGCCCCTGCTCCTCCACACTATGAGTTCCATCTTGGTCAACCAGGGTGATCTGAAACCTCACATACTAGAGGTCTACATACACATCTCATCATAGTGGTGTCACATGTATGACTTCTAAGTTTAGTGATCAAGCTAGCCTGGCCATTTTTGGTAATGAAGATGATATTTTGTCCTTCATCTTCAATCTCTTAGTCTTTAATTTTTTACAGTCTGACAGGAAAGGTAGGATCTATTCACTGGGAGACCCCCACATTATGCAGTCTATTTCCACTGCATTGTAGAATGCACACATATTTCCATAATCTGTTGCTTTGGTGCCCTGCTATTTAAATATAAGCAAACATCACAAGTTTGTTCCATTTTCTTTTCACTGATCATTAGTTAGCTTGAATCATGAACTAAAAATACCTTTTTATAGCAGTAGTTTCCTATCAAGGGTCTTAGAAGACATGGCTCCCACCAGAGTTTTCAGATGTGCTTTAGAGACTGTGTAAGGTGAGGGGATGGGAGGTGGGAATATTGGAGAAAGTAAAGTAAGAAAATCAAGACTTTAAGAACCTCACTTCAAATTCATAAAGAACAATTCAACTTTGATTGTTTAATACAGTGGGTTGCCACAAAAGCATACACTTGAACAAAGTTTTCATTAGAAAAAAAATAAGGTGGTTAAAAACTATTGTCCCCTATAATCTTTCCTCATTAGGTAAATATTTAGCAGAACATGATCATAAAAATCTTTTTATACTTCACATAAAGCTATCTTCCCTGGAGAACTTTCCCCATTGTACCAAGTATGGGATCTGTAACCTAAAAACCACAAGGAAGGATTCTAAGTCCAGTTTGGGACTAGCGTTTTGGGGGTAGAGCATTTTCCAACACTGATGTTCAGTTTAGAAGTTCTGCCTTTTAGTTACCTTTCCTTTCAGTCATCTTCCAGACACTGAAGTCTGGTTATGAAACAACCTGGGAGTCAACCTCCTGCCCCTGAATTGTAATAATATTCAAGGAGATTTTTAAAGTCTCATATTAGATCTAATGATCCATAAATAATTATAGGACAGATGTTGATTGAAAATCAAATGACAAAAAGAGGAACAACAAGCCTTCTACTCAACAGGAAATTTCTGCTCTGTCTGAGCCTTCTCAGAAGGCCTTCACCAGATGCAGAAACAATGAACTCCAGTTGCCCATCTGCTGACTGAAAACCGGCAATCTAGGTCGGGCACGAGGTCTTCAATCTTCCTCTCTCATGCCACACACGGTGAACAAACGCCATTTTGGCTTCTTACTGGCAGCCAAAATTGTAATGTCAACAAGTTTACTACCTTGTAAAACCAATGAGACAGTTGGAAAGAAAAAATAAATTTTCTGGCCAAATACCTCCAGGAAGCTAACTAAAGGAATGTTAATCACCAAGGGACTTTGTCCTAATTACAAGGAAGTGCTAAACTCATTCCAGTTAACCATGGCTTCTTCCTGCAATCCATTCTTATCACACAGAACCAATTCCTAAGAATTAAGAAGTATTTTTGCTTTAATGTTTGGCTATAAATACTACTCAATGAAAATAAAGCCCAAGTATTATATATCTACATTCAGGACTGGCTTTGTAATTTGCAGAGCCTAATGCAATGAAATCAGGGGCCCCTGGCCACACTCACAGGCATAAGGAAAACACTGGAGACCACTGCAAACCCCTAGTGAGATGCTTTTCACTGCCTTCCATCAGGCCGGTCCCCGAAGCAGGCAGGATGAAAATGGGTTCCATCTCATTTCCTTACTTTTGTAACTAGTATTTGGGTGAAATCTTTCACAATATCCATCTCAGTCACTGCCAAGTTAGACATTTTATCTCTAGTTTATTGAAAACTTCTAATTTTGCATGTGTCTCTTCACACCAGTTATGAGAATTAGCAATTGTCTCACTTTTCAGGTCCAGCACAAAGCTGGATGGTTCTTAGTTCTCATGGACAAGTTGGTGGGTTCAAGGAAGCAGGGCTGGAGTTAAACCTGAGATGAATGCAACTGTTCTACATAAAATAGGAAGAAGAATTTGATGTGTGAGGGGGGACTCACACATCAAATAGAGCAAGAGGAGAAAGAGCTGATGCAGGAAACAAACTATGTGATGTACAATATGGTTCTTTTTCTTAACTTCCAAAGTTGTCAGCAAGATCAGTGTGACTGATGTTTGTGGACTCAGAAAAAGAAGAAGGTGGAGGGCTGCCTTGGATCTCTGTGGCACAGAGAAGTGGCTGCTAATGCAAAAGAAACTGAAAAAATGAGTAGAAAATCTTGAGAACATGAGAAACCTCAGCAATTAGTCGAACTCATAGAAGGAGAACTGGGGACTTGGAACTTTCACAGGCCATGGGATTAGACAACTTGAGCCATGTTATCTAGTTCCAGAGGCAATGGGTATCCTGAACTCCAAGCACCTGTTGCATTTAACAATTACAAGAGCTTTACTAGGTGCCAGACCTAGTGCATGGTCACCACTCTTTATGCATCAGCTCATCTCATCTTCCCAACAACCCTGTGCAATAGGTGTTACTTTACAGATAATCCAAATAAGACATTAAGAGGTTACAGGATTTTCCCAGTACCAGACACTTCCTAAGTATTGGAAGTAGGACTGGAAACCAAACAGTTATCTTCTACAATGATCTCACTCGTGAATTCTGAATATCTACTTTCCTAGACCACTGACAACATTATAGGAAATAGAGTTGCAGAGTAGTCAAGGTCATATGATGTATTAGACAATTGTACACTTGGAAGTTATATAATGTCATCAACTAATGTCACTCCAATAAATTTGATTTAAGATAATTTACAAGTGAGGAAAGTGAAGTCAGAAACGTTATTAACCAAGGAAAGCTAGTAAGTGACAGAACGAGGATCAAATATTGTGGCTGGTTTCACTTCTATTTCCCCTCTAACCATTTTTGGCTCATCTGATCATCGAGCTCAGATTCAGATTCTAGCTCTGCCCTTCATTTTCTATGCAATGTGAGAAAATTATACTGGATCCTTAGTTCTTTTAATCAGCAATGTTATAATTATAACTACTTCAAAGTGTAGTTCTAATGGAATATGAAACAATACACATGAGAGCTGAAATGCATTACGCAAATTTAAAATATATTTATTGCTGTTGTTTTGGAATGAAGGAAAGTTCTTCCCATGATGCTTTCCCCTCTCCCATTGCTCAGTATTTACAAGGGAGAAAAGGAAGAGATACGTCTTTTGAACAATGTTAATTTCCTCTCACGACTTTTGATAATTTATCCCTCTGAGTAATCCAGTCTCATTACATTCAGTCGTTCGCTCTAAATGCTTGGCAGGCACCCAAACAATTATTTGTTCAACTCAATAATCTAAGTTTATTGTCTTAAATAAATCACACCTGACAAATAACCCATGCTTCAAAATGATCTTTAAAAGTGGATGCTAACGTGACATTATCAATTCCAAAAATCATGGATGATTTTAAGGCTTTAAACAAAACAACTTAAAAGCTTGGCATTTTAATTTATTGCTGTACTGCTTCCAGTAACTGTACTTTGATTGGTTTCCTCTACTTACCAAGCAGTAATATTTTTTTATGTGAAATGTAATTTATGCTTTTAGAAGACAGCAGCTTTGAGTCGTGTAGGCAGGAACAATGTAAATATAAAACTCTTCTTGAAGATCTAATGCTTTGCTTCATTTAATTTTCATTTTTAAAATGCTAATATCAGGAGCCACAAACATAAAAAGCTCAATGTATTTAATTTCCATAAAAAGATATTGGAAACTCATTTGTATAATTTTTGAAGCACACTGAGGAGAGCAAAAAATAAATTTTTCAGTATATGTTATAAAAATGAAGGGAAAACAGATTAATAATGTGATCCTAATTGTCACAAATGCTGGTCTTTAGAAGCCACGCTGGAAAGACACAAAGTAATGAAATGATGACTAATCAATATATTTGAATAATGTAAGGCTAAAACCAATTAATAAGTATTCAGGGAACATTTATCATTTCAATCAAAGCAAAGTTATATGTTTTAATGGAGGAAAATATTGTCATGAATATCCCAGAAGAATGTATCAACAAAACAACTTATATTAAATACATGAGTACTTTTCTCCTCTTTATTTGAATGTAAATTCTAGGAAAAACTCTCTTTTGTATATTCTTGGTATTCCAGCTAAATAATATCCAATTAAGGAAGATTTTTAAAACTGATGCAATTTTTCATTGTTTTTTTGCAGCTCACTACTCAGTTTCCTCTTCCATAATAGGACAGAGAAAGTGGTATGATTAATCCGAAGCACTAGCCTAAAACTAACCTGGTTTCTTCCCTAAACTGCTTGTCAAGACTTCCTCAACTGGTCAGAAGAACTCACTATAAAAGTAAGTATGTTAGCTAAAATGATTCTCCCTTTGATCTGTTCTCGAATAATCATCTACCTCACATCCAGAAAAAGATAGAAATAAAGCAGATTAAGTAATATAAATATACTGGGAACCAAATATGTAGAAAATTGGGAGCAGAATACTTTATAATTAAATACAGCACATCCCATAGAAACACAGTGTCAGAAACCAGACCTCTAGAATACAGTGACTAGATACAGTAGTCCTCCCTCATGTGAGTTTCACTTCCCATAGTTTCATTTACCCATGGTCAACCATGGTCTCAAAATATTAAATGGAAAATTTCAGAATAAACAGTTCATAAGTTTTTAATCACATGCTGTTCTGAGTACTGTGCTGAAATTTCACACTGTCCTGCTTTGTGCCCCCTGGGATATGAATCATCCTTTGCCTAGCATCCCTGCCCATTCGTCACCTAGTGGCCTTCTGGGTCAGCAGACCAATTGTCAAGGTATCACAGTGCCAGTGTTCAAGTAACCTTTGTTTTAACTAATAATGTCTTCCAAACACAGGAGTAATGATGTTGGCGATTCATACACACCAAAAAAGATATCATAAAATGCTTCCTTTACATGAAAAGATGAGTAGAGTACAATGAGATTTTTGAGATAAGTTGTTCACATAACTTTTCTTGCAGTATATTATTATGATTGTCTTATCTTATTATTAGTTGCTGTTGTTAATCTTTTACTGTGCTTAGTTTATTCATTCAACTTGACCATCGGTATGTATGTACAGGAAGAACATAGTATCTATAGGGTTTGGTACTATCCAGTTTTAGGCATCCACTGGGGTCTTGGCACATGCCCCTGTGGGTAAGGAGGAACTACTCTACAAAAATAGAGCCACTGAACTACTTAGATAGAAGCCTATTAACAATATTGAAGTTTTCTGTGGGATTTAGATTGTGATCAATCGTCTTGTAATTTATATTAATAGTAAAAAATAAAACTAACAAAAAGGTTATGATCTTGACAGTTAATAATCTAGTACTTTAGTTATTAGACACAAATGATTTTGTCCATCAATATTTGTGTCTAAAAACTAAAGTACCAGATTATTAACTGTCCATATCATAAAAAATAGCAATTCAATATTATTTTTAACACCATTTTAATTGTTTAACCTGTTTATACTCAATCTCCTATGGGGATGCCTATATTTTAGAAGGAATATTGCCTTTATTCCACATAGGAATATTTTAGGTCATCCTTAAGAAGTCAGATGACACAGTTAGCTGATGACACAGTTACCTGGTATTTTGGAGACTGGTATTTTCTGAGTAAACAGCCCAGAAAATTGATACAAAAACATGGTTTTCTTCTTTAACAAAAAACTTGAAGCTATAGGGTCAGCAGAGTACAAGTTCCTAAAGGCTTCAGCTAATTAAGCAATGTTCTGCTGCCCTGAAGCTATCTAGAAATTGCATTTAAAAAGTAACCCACAAATCAAATTGCACAGGACTACACACAAACCCACGCGCACACACACACACACACACACACATACAGGCACACACAAAAGCAGGTAGATGAGTGCATGTAAACATGTGAAAAGTAGTTCTAGAATCTAGTAAGCAGTGTTGTATTAATGTCAATTTCCTCATTTTGATATTATATTGCAGTTATACAAATATTACTATTTCAGAGAAGGTAGATGAAAGACACATGGAACCCTGTGTACTATTTTTGCAATTATTCAAAAGTAAGAAATTGTTTTATTTCAAAAAATAACTTTATGGATAATTATGCCTCAGTGAACTGATGCATTGCTATATGTTGAATGCTGGATCAGTACACAGAGAAAAAAGACCTAAATAAAATTATTTTAAAACAATGAGGCATGAATTTGTTGTCATTTTACCATGTTTTGATCTAACACTTTCAAAAGAAAATCATTTTAAGTTAGGATTAAGGTATTAATTATTGGTTTGTTGGTAAATGTTAACAATCCATTCGTGAGTAGGAAGCCCTGATTTGTAGCATTTGCCAGTTTTGTTTTGTTTTGTTTTTGTAGTGTAAATATTCCACTATGGCCAATTTCAGACTATAAACTAATAATTGGCTCACAAAATTCCTGATAATTTAGCAATCAGCTCTCCTGTGAAACCTATTTCACCAAGAAGGAAAATGTGCCCTGAGTGGGTTATATGCCCTGTTGGCCCCTTGACTTACTCCCACAGTGAGGGGCATGCCAGGACAAGGGTCAGAGCTGGGCCTCTTCGGCTTAAACCCCCTATGTCTAGATCTAAATCATTATCCTACATGCCAGCTTCATCCATTCAATCCTCTTCTACCTGTTCACTTTATAATTAAACCAGGATTCAGCCAAGATCAGAAATATTTGATACACCAGAGAAGACATGCTGTTTAAGTATTCCTTTGTGGGATTATTCTTAAATCAATGGTTTTCCCTCTACATCATATATCTGAATCATGCCATAGGCTGTAACCAATTTGCTTATCACTGATTTTAGAGAATGAAAACAAAACACCTTCTTATGTTAGTACACTGCATATTCCAGTAATCACTCCCACAAATGAATGATGACAGCTTCCTTGGAGGTTCTGTGCTCTTGACTAAAAATTCATTTCTCTCTTTGATAAAGCATGTGTCTTTGAGGGATAGGACAGCAATGGAGCAGTGGGAGAATAAAAGGATACTTAGCTAGGCAACCAGATTCTTGTTCCTATCTGTAGATGGTGATTGATGCTGGCCATCAACTCAATCATAGCTGATTGGTCCAGTTTAAGTTCAATGCAAAATAGAATACCAGCTTAAAGTATAAGATAGTTCACAAAGACTGATTTAACAGCACAATTTAAACAATGACTCTAAATTTTAAGGTAATAAACTTCTAGGATAACTAAGGAGACAAAATTAATTTTAAATTACAGGGAGTCCTGATTTCTTTTCGTCTTTCTAGACAACGATCATTAGACAAACTATGAGTGTCCTTATTCCCTGAGAGGTAATCCCACTCATTTCTGTTCCCTGGCTAATTGTTGTGGAATCACTCAAATTAAACTCCCCAAATATGTGTGTTAAATTGGCTTAAGATCACTATGAAAGTTTTATGTTACACGTTATTAATTCAGCTCATCTTTTCCTATGATTTTCTACTACATTAAAATAAAATTTAAACCCATTTCCTTGGCCTACAAGATCACACATTCATTTTTTTCTGAATGTAGATAAAATTTAGTGAATTATAACTAACATTGTACTTTAATAAATAAAATGGAATGGGATAGGATGAGATGGGACAGAACGGGATGGGATGGGATGGGATGGGATAGAATGGAATAGAATAGTCATTTTTAAGTATTGTATGGGAATCTATCACCAAGGTTGCAATGTTATTTTTATACCAGTAACAATTAAAATAAATAAATTGAACTACCCTAATGACCCTGCCTTCCTCTCTGCACTCATGTTTTATTTTGTTCTAGCCTTTTAATTCTTATTTTCTCAGTGTAGTTCAGTTTGGATACTTCCTGATGAAAAGTTTTTGAATTTGCTAAACCTGTTTTCTGCTTTGCCTGATCTGCTCTTAAATCCACCCAATAAATTCTTAATTTTATAAATTATAATTTTTATTTGTAACATACAGCTTTTTCTGTCTATTGCAATTCTCTTTCAAAATTCTCCAAATTTTTATGTGATTTGTTCAGGCTTTTCTTATTGTCTTTAATGTACATTTAACAGTTATTTTTAAATACTTGTCTGCTAACTCCAAAGTTAAAATAATCTTCCATTGCTTTTTTAAATAAGTCATATTTTTCATTCCTTTTTATTCCTGGATTTTTTATTATAGGCAAGAAATTGTGGAGACTAAATCTGAATCATGGAGACTAAAGCTGATATTATCCCCCCATACCCCTACCCTGAGAGGGTTTGCTCTTAACTCTGTTGGGCAGATGGAGGGAGGCGCTGCTTGTCTCAATCCAAGGAGGATTTGAGCTGCTGAGTAAGGACAGATTGGAGCATCAGATAAACTCTCTTCATTTCTGGCCTTAAGTATCTTGAGCATGATGAGATCAGTCTTAGTTGAACTTCTCTGTGGACAAGGAGACCTGGAGTTTTGACTCATCCCATCTAGCCTTGCCTCCAGCACCCTATCATGCTGCAGAATTAATTAAAGTTTACACTGAAAAAATCAGCCAAATTTTTTAGGAATCCTTTAGATTCTAGTTCATAATGTCAGTTCACATGAAAATATTTGCTGGTTTCTCTTCCTCCCATTAGAACCTGTATGCCTGCAGCAAGCTCAGTCCTCAGACCTGCGCCCAGACTCTGCAAATTGCCCTGGGTATGCACATTTAAGCCCATCAAAAGAGTTCTTCAAATGACTTTACTGAAGAATGGACAAAGGATTTGAATACACATTTCTCTGAAATATATATTCAAATGGCCAATAGGCACACAAAAATATTCTCAACATCTATCGTTATTAGAGAAATGCAAATCAAAACCACATGTGATACTATTTCACACCCCTAAGATGGCTATAATTTTTTTCATAAATGAAAATAGCAGGTGTTGGTGAAGATGTGAAGAAATTGGAACCCATGGCTGGTAGGAATATAAAACAATTTAGCTACTGTGGAAAACATTTGGTGGTTTTTTAAAAAAATGAAACAAGACTTACCAGCCAATTCTACTCCTAGGTATCGAGTAAGTTTACTCAAAGGAGTTGAAAACAGGTGCTTCACAGCAACACTATTCACAATAGTCAAAATATGGAAATAGGTCAAACATCCATTAACTGATGAATGGATAAACAAATGGTAGTAGATGTGTACAATGGAATATTACTCAGCCTTAAAGAAAATTGGAATACTCATACATTCTACAATGCAGGTGAACCTTGAAATAGTAGGCTAAGTGCAGGAAGACAAATGCAAAAAGACAAATATTATATAATTCCATTTATATGAAGTACCCAGAATAAATAAATCTACAGAGAGAGAACACAGATTGGTGGTTTCCAAGGGCTAGAGAGAATAAAGCAATGAGGAACAACACTTAATGGGCATGGGATTTTTTTTGGAAATGCTAAAAATATTTTGGATAGAGGTGGTGGTTGCACCACCACCATTGCAAGTGCACTAAATGCCACTGAATTATTCAGTTTTAAATGTTTAATTTTATGTTTTGTGAACTTTGCCTTAAAGAAAAATGCTTTCCCTTAGGAGTTGAATTTATGTACTCTTCCATGCTTCCATAATTCTACAATGTCTTTTAACAAGTGATTTAAAAACTTCTCCACTTCTGTCTAGTTGTTGCAGTAAAAAAAAATCCTAACCAGAAGTAAACTTCTACACATTACATTTTTAAATTTCTTAGTCATGTATTACTTTCCAGAATGATTTTCTCTATTTGCTTACTTTCTTCTCTGTTATCTGCCTGCAGCGATCCTTAGTCCGTGCATCCAAACTTCCCTTCAGACCCTCTTCTGACTCCTTCACTGCTGAATCTGTAAATCTAGCCCAGGGCCAGGGTCACAGCAGGTGCTGAACAAATAATTCCTGAATACATGAAAATGTTTTCAGGAGAAACAGTATAGTTCTTCTCTTTTAATGCAAGTTCACATAGAACTTCCATCCATCTGTGTCCCTGAGTTCAATGATAAGTCTGTGGTTGCTGGGCATGGGAGTTATATGTCTATTGTCTCTAAAGCAAAATCAGTGGGGAGGAATGGAGAATAATTTTTCCAAGACTATGGCACAAAACTGGTCATAAAGGTAGATTCCTTAACACCAAAGATTGGCACATACACACACATGCAAACTGAATAGCTATCAAATGCAGCTGCAGAGGAACCATTTGCTATTGCAATACTAGAGTGTCGTAAGATCCTGGCAACCCGAGATGCTTCATAAAAAGGGTTGCTCTGGTGACCAGACCTCAACATGGAGCGGCATAAATTAAAGCAGTCAGATCAGATGCCATCTTGTGAAGCAGTTCTTGAGATCAGACAGGGATAGGACATATTTGCTTACTTGATCTCCACTGACTGACCAGGCTCTGAAGTGCCAAAACAAGACCTTCCCAATCGATGAACCTGGCCTCAGTAGTGGCTTTTAAGGGCTTCTCAGCTGTCCTTTCGATCAAACTGCAACATGAAAACAACATCAAAGATATTCAGCCAGCCTTCTTCAGCAAATGTTATTGCCAAATTTAGATCTCACTTCCAGTGGGTAGGCTCTTAGGTTTCCAACCAACCTTGACAATTTTGGACTTTATGTAAGAAGTTTCATTGACTTGGTAGGAAATCAGACTTAATATTTCTAAATAAATAGGACTTAGCAGACGAGAACATGGCTAATGAGTTTCCTCAGAAATCAAATAGCTGTTTTAGAAAATGGACACTACTTGCATAGATTAAAATCACCCTTGAAAAATTGTCTGCAATAAACGAAATCAAAATTGAAGTTCCTTATGTTTACTCATTTCTATAACTTATACATCCAATGAAAGCTTAAAAAATAAGCTAAGAATTTGAAATTGTGTGAATTGTACCTTCTAAGATTTGATTTCTGTGCCTTGCACCACATAATTTTGTCCTTGTTTTCTTATGCTTTTAGGTATATGTTTTACTATTCCCCATGTCAAACCCACTTGTTTCAGGTTTATTGTATCACAAATATCTAGCCACACAATGAGAACAGTCTGTAAATAGATTTCATGTGGCTACTTCAGTCAGTAACTATTCTTTTAAAATATGCCTTACGTGTAGTATTTTATATGTGAAATACCTATAGGTGATCCAGTGAAAGTGCACATTAAAGCATGTCAATAATATGTTTACCTTACTACCCTAATATCATGCATTTCTCTGGAGAGTATTAATTCTAGGGAAAGCTAGGATTTTGGCACATAGATAACACAGGTGATAATTATATCAGTTTCAATTCAGTGAGACTAAGTTTAATTTCTATACAAGCTATAGGCCTACATTTAATAAGCACTTAGAGTCTGTACATTAATAATAATAGTTATTATTATTTAGCATGTTTTTCCTCCTCTTCTCGAGAGAACGACATTTAATTGCTTCTTAAAATGAACTTAAATTCTTGGTATCAACATAGCTCATTCTTCAAAATAAAAAAGTAAGTAATTTTCTTAGCACCCATGTGACAGTTTACCTTTCACTCCTGTTTTTGCCTGGTAATTCTCACCATGTTAGAAAAACAGGCATTGATTTTATCTATAGCTTCAAAAAAAGTGTTTGTAAAGTCCTGCAATTTAACCCACATTGGCATAACTTCCTCATTTTATTTATGAGTTGTCTCTGCATGTATATGCATTTAGAAAAAAACTGATTCCAAACTTTGAGTATTTCGCTGCCCATAGAAATAGGTAACAGAATTACACTTTTCACCCTTTACAGGACATTAGGTTTCTGACTAAGGGAACCTACACAGACCTAGTGCATAACCTCAGACTGACATCGGCTCCCAGTTACAGCTGTGGGTGGTTTCTCTGACATCTAGGGGCTCTTAGAAAACAATGGCCAGGAGAGGCATTTTCACTAGGCAGAGGTTCTGCCTAGGTGAGCAGACGCCAGGGCAGATGTTGGTGAGCACACACCATCCACCCATCAGGCCACCAAGAGGCCACTGGGACAGAAGGAACAACCATTTTGGCCAACAACATGGCATGGGTGAGGTAGGCTCATTGATGCAGGCCAGCAATTTTCTCAGTTGAACCTGGTGGTTTGTAAAAGCCAATGTGCCTGTCTTGTAAAAAGCAAACTCACTTTCTTGGTGCTGGGGGCAATAGGTGCTGAAAACTATAGAGCACATCCCCTGAGCTCTCCAGTCTCCGGTCTTCAATGGCATGAAATCTGCTGGAAATCGCTGCCTTTTAAACATGTGCCTATTTGCTTTGTGCCTTCAGTTCAGCTATGGGGACAGTGTCCTTCTTAGTTCAATTTTTGTAATGAGGTTGATCCACAAGTAACTCTTGTTCTTTCTTCAAAGGTCGAACTTTTTATTGTAATTTTAATTCCATAAGCTCTTTTACTCATTTCTGATTATCTATTTTTGTGATTCTATCTTTCAATGCAGAAACAATAATATGTTTGATAATCAGGTGCTTCACCAGATTTCCCTGGAGCTGTTAGATGATATATGTTGTATTATCTATCTAATATTGAAAAAATGATGAATTCTAAGAATTTAGAATTAGCATAGCCTTCTGCTGGCCTGTTTTTGCATAAACAATAAGTAAATTGAGACTTGGGAGTGTTTACTCTATATCCCACCCTGGCAGATATGCTCACCAACCCAAAATCCTAATTTGTGAAAAAGGTATCTTTTTTCATACATTACTAATGTATATAAATTAAATGTATGTATTATTTGTTAAACAGGATAAAGTTTAAATCTATCTGTATATTTGTTATATATTTATTAAATAAAATTTTAAAGGAGTTATTTGAAATATACTGATCCAAAATACATTTAACTAAAATGGTAAGTGATTTCCCTTTTTCCTTTTTTTAAATCCTTACCCCATGGCATTTTTTTTATTGATATTTAGAAAGAGGTGTGTGCAAGGGGAGAGAGAGAGAGAGAGAGAGAGAGAGAGAGAGAGAAACACTGATGTGAGAGAGAAATATTGATTGGTTGCTTCTCACAGGTTCCCCAAGCAGAGATCAAACCCACAACCCAGGCATGTGCCCTGACCAGGAATTGAATCCACGACTTTTCAGTGTATAAGAGGATATTCCAACCAAGGGAGCCACATCAGCTAGATCTAAAATGGTAAGTTGTTTCTTAAATCTCAAAGAGGATCTCCCAGACTGTGTATTACTAGAAAAGAGGTTTAAAGGTGAGTCCATAGTCCCATCCACTTCTTGTAACCCTGGTTTTCATGAAGCTGCTCTTTGAAGACTGTCAGGGCAGAGGCTATCCTTGGCTTTCACAACAACCTCTAACCTAGAAATGTAAAAGAAGGCAGACCCTGAAGCTCAATCAAGCATTCGTTTGGTTTAATCCTGATAATTTTCACTTCAGTGACCTGACAGTGCTGTAGAGTAATTGTTATGAAAATTACTACCTGCCTCTGCTTACTGTGCACAGAAATTTAGTAATGGAAGCATTCAATGAAGCTCTCTGTGTAAAGACTTCATTGCTAGTACAAGATGTATTTATTAGGAAACATTATCATTGTTCAAGTTTAACTACTTCCTTTTAAAAACCACTACCCTGAATTAGGCTTCCATCTTCATATTGCTTGATCAGCAAGACAAGGTGTGTAGGAAGGATCTTTGTATAAACAGAGTCAAGAACTATGAGATCAGAATGAGATTTCAAGGCTCAGAAACATTAGCCCACCTATTTCCTTTCCCCTAAAATCCCTACCACCAGAGTTAAGGCAAGCTCTCATGTGTTCCATCAGCTCCTACTACTTCCCCATCCCTATGGTAGTTGTTATGAGAATTGCCAAAATCCATTTAGAAGGCAAATTTTAATTAGGTATCAATAGTCATGAAATATTCAGAACTACACAATTTTACTTCTAGGAATTTATTCAAATGAAATAATCATGGATGTGCATAACAATTTTCCTATCAGAATATTAATCGCAGTTTTATTTCCTTTTAAATAGCATCAGCAAAACAGTTGGGTATAATCTAAGTGTTCAAGAATAGGAAAATTTTTAAATTAATTTCCATATAAAACAAATACAGCCAATGTGAAGTTAAGAGCAAGGCTTTGGAGCCACAAGTAGTAGGATCAGAATCATACTCTACTCTTGAGTGGAGTATGATTGTTCAGAGTGATTAGTTGTTCAATCTTGGGCAAGACACTTAACTTTTCTAACAACTACTTCCTCATCTGTAAAATGGGAGTAACACCTACATTATAAAAATCCAATTGGGTGAATTGAATTATACAATTTAGATATAATAGGTAGTACAGAATCTACCATATAGTAAGTATTCATCATATAATTACTAGTTATTATTGTAACAATAAAACTGTATGCAAGGAGAAAAGTTATATTGTGGAAGAATATTTTAATGAAATGCTCACATCTTTTTGTTAAATCAGAAAAACTAGTCATGCAATAGAATATAAGGAGTAATCTTTTTAAAAAAACTATAAAAATATGGGTATGGGTATAAAATAATAGAAAGACACAGCATAATTTACTAGTGTTTAGTCCTAGTAATAGATCTAATGGGGGATTTTTGCTTTTCCTCATGGTGTTTTATTTCACTGATATATTATATATTGCAAACTGAATGAACATGTTTCTGCAACTTGTGAAAAGGTGACTGCTGCCCTAAAAGATAATAATAATTATTTACATTAAAAAGCAGGAGAGATGGCTTCCAGCTAGGGGGATTAGGGAAAGCTACCGGGAAGATATTGCACATGAAATAAAGTCCAAAGTGTATGCAGAATTTGCTCTGGTGTGCACAAGGAGGGCACTTCTGAGGGAATACAATAGAAAGAAGGGACATGCAAAGATGTAAGTGCTTGAAGCTTATTGAGGGAAGAGCTCATGCAGTTCAGTTGCGTGAAGTGTAGAAAAAGGTTTCCCTGCATCAGGATCAAAAAGAATCTGAAGGCCAAGGCTAAGAATTGGCATGTTGTTCTAAATCCAGCAAAATGTTAATAGAGCTTCTAGAAAGAAAAAGAGATTTGTAGTCACATAAGTTAAGGAAAAGCTTCATGTTTTACCCTCTTCAGATATCCCCAGTGTAATTTTAGTGTGTTAAAGTCTTTGCCAAATTGTATCTTTAAAATACACAAAACCATCCATATTTAACTCTATTTAACCCAGTCTTTGTATATGGATCAAAACACTATTTCTGTACACCGCCTTAAATATAGCATGAATAGCAAACGAACTTTGATAAAAAGAAGAAGAGAAAAAGTTCAAAGTAACAGAGTTTTATCTGTGTCAGAAAAACATGAACAAAGCATTTCATAGGTGTCTGTAGGACCCAAGAAACAGAATGTTGGAAAGGACCACACCCAAGAACTAACAGGAGAAGGCAAAAGACAAACTTTATCTCCCAGTCCTGCCTGAGTTGATTCAGTCTACAACGCAATTACCCAAATGCTCTTCTGTGAGGAACCAGATGGGAAATCTTCATGAATAAGACGAATTGGGGGTCACAAAGAGTGAGTCTAGGAAAAAGCGAACACTTTGTCCCCAGCCTGCTATCATGTACAAGCCCTGGCTAAATACAGTGAAGGAAAGTCAACAGCTCTCCAGCCGCTGACCAAGTGCAAAAGAGAAGCTGTGGTTACCAAGCACCACTTAGCTTTCTGTGCCCTCTTCCAGACCTGGTCCTCTCAATAGCATTACTTTTACTTGCGTGGCACCTTTCACACATGTGACTTCATTAATAAACATCATAATTCCATGGAAGACGGTAGAGCAGATGAGCCCAGTTTACAAAGGAACTTTATCAAAGTTAAGACTGTAATATAAAATAATTATGTAATAATGAATATAGTCCTAAGGAGACCCCTATCACACATACCCACAAGGCAGCAATGTAACTCACAAAGATTTAGAAACATTGACTATAATTAATAAACACTATCAAATATAAACACACAGCATCAAAACACATAAATGTTAGAAAACATATTACTTAAGTAATAGCTGAAAGATGAAAATGCCAGTATCACATGTGTGAAATCTTCAGAAAGAGAGTGTGAAAAATATGGGAAAGTGTAACACACAAGGGGAGGAAGCAGAGAAGACATGTGCATTCATCACATCAAAATCAACTGATTTCTAAAATGTGCTCAGTGATATCTTAAATAACAACCCAAACAGTAAAAAGGACTGCTCTACATCTCACATTGTTCAAACATTACACATTTTAGTTACACATTACACATTTTTTAATTACAGCAAGTACCAGGGCTCTAACAAATCCATCTGGCTGCTCCCTCATTGAATGACTGTCTAGGGTCAAAACCTTTTGTAGAGTCAAAAGGGGAAGCAGTGATCTGAGAAACAACAAAATTTCATCCCGTGCATTTTCCTTCTCTAGAGATAAACACAATTTATCAGCCTCCTATGTAAACCAGAGAAATTATCTAGGTCCTCCAAGTGTCATTGTTGAACTTTTTTTTGGAATGAAGTTGAGGCAATATTTTGACTAAGTTATGGGGGAAAGAGAGTTTAGAGTTTAAACTCTGATTTGTTAAATTATGTAATTGTCCTTTGTTCCACAGAAATTATGAAGTAACTTGAATTGCAGCCAATTACAAATTAAATTTTTCCAAATTCACTTCCAAAACACTATATATACTGGTCCACAATGAGTAACTAGAAACACTTTAGTAATGCTTAAAGATGGGGAAATCAAATTTATTAGGCCTTATCAAAAGCACATTAAGCACACTTTGCAGTAATTTTTATAAAGAACCCACTGGAATTTAATGGTCACTCCAAGATGTGACTAATTATATGATTTTGGGTATCAGAAAAAAAGAAAATAGAAAGTTCTCCACAGCTAAAGTAAGATTCAGATTTCTAAATTTTATCTCATCTCTAGGTGTGTGTGCATGTGTGTGTTTATGTACTTGTACACACATGGGTATGTATGAAGAGAGGGAGAGACATAAAGAGAGAGAACTATAAATTGAAAAATTGGTGGGAACAATGGAGATGGTAATTATATTTCTTTTCCTTTGAGATATTGACCAAAATCAGAAATACATATAACAGATTGTTCTTTATTGTAAATTTACTCCAACAATACTTGAAAACAGTTCCTTAAGCTGGATTATTATAGTATCCATTTTTGTCTGAGTTCATAGAATCTCATGAGATTTTAAAAACTCATTAGCTAATAGAATTGCTCTAGATCTGGAGGTTCACTAATAAAATAAAATTCTCTAGTGTTTAACTAGCAAATTGTACTTGGTAATTGGTTCTTTGTAAATTGCACTTTGATGCACCTTGTCCACAGCTTATTTGATAAGGGGAAATACATACGCATATATACATATATATTCAAAATTACATATCTATATATTTATACCATGAAGTAGCTAAAAGACAGTTTCCCAGGCACAGTAACTTTTTTTCTAATAAAACAGCTATACAACACTCTGGTTTGCATACTATATAGAAGTATGTCCTTTAAATATTTGGATGTCACCTATTTCTTCTCTTGATGTATCTTTGGATATATACTTTAGGAAAGAGCTAAATCCAGGGAACTGCAACAGTTTGAATGAGTAAACCTGACTATATTCTTTCCAGGAAAAATCTAATTCTCTCAGGAAATCTAGAGGTGACCCATAAGGAGTTAAGAAATTTTGTTTACCTGGAAGGAATAAAACTACACTTTTGCTATTACAGGAAACTCAATGCGGTCAAAGCAAGATTCCTGCCGCGCCAGCAAGTCTTCCGCTTTGACCTCAATAGTCATTTCTGTTTTTTTAAATTTCTTTTAGTACATTCTATATTAACTTGATTAATTTCTGCATATTTATCATCAAATATTATTATTAAAAATATAGTTTTCTGGTCATGAAAAAGAGGGTATATTCCTCCAGGACATGGACATTTAACAAAATTTATTTTTTCTATTTCCAAGTAATTTAAGGAAATCCAGTTGAAGAGAACAGCACATAAGAAAATCCTATACTTAGAAATATCTGGCAGGCTTATATTCTCACAGATATTAATACATGTAAATAGTAATACTTTAACATTTATATATACACATACATGTATATAAATGTAAGTACAATAATCAAATGTACTTTCACCAATTTATTAGTAATAAATACAAGTTTATTTTTAAAAGTTTGGCAATCTCAAGCTTTGTCACAGCAAATAACCAGCAACAGTACAATTTATTTTTTGTTAATATTCTATGTGCATGTGAGAGTAGTAGGTACAGTTTAGGAAAGGGAGGATGATGAGAGAGAGGCATTTGATATGTATATTGAGTTTAATTCAACAAGTATTTACTGAATGCCATTCCTAATCAGGGTACCAATAGGTTTCGTTGTTGTGAAATTTATGAAGGAGACAATGTAAGGAGTGAATGGCTGTGTGAAAATACTTAGGGAAATAAGTCATTAGTGACATACAGGATGGCTATTCAAGCTCTCAAATATGTTAACTTTGATTATTTCCCTTTTAAAATAAAACTTAAATTTTAGTTATAAACACACCACATTGTAAATAAAGTGATGTTTTCAGGACTTTTCATGAATTCAGAATTATATGGCTTTAAATTGAGGAGCTTAAGACCTCTATAATATAAGTGTGCCTGTATGCATGTGCACTTCTTAGAGTTTTGCTATCTCCTCTCTCACTTTCAGTCTGTCAATTACCATCTCTTACTGTCAGGAGTATGTCTGCCTATAGCAGTCCTTCTCTTCGCCCTTCCACCCTTCTTCTTTTAACCTATGTGGTCTTGGAGACCATACAATCTGACTTGCTAAAGATGTTTGTAAAGTAAAGGTAAATAAGCTCCACAGAAGAGCTCAAGGAACTGTGTTGTAAATAGTTAGCATATTTTGAGTCATCTGTTTAGATTGTTCATAACACTTTCTTATGTACTTCATGGCCCTTGGCTCTGCTCTAGAGAGGTAAACTTGCCAGTGGGTTGGGTCCTGCTCAGTGAAACTCAAGTCATCACAGTCTCAGTCCAGTTATAGGCTTTAATAGCTTAATAATGAAAAATTCTGCTGCCTTATTTTAAAACCATTTAAAAGTTTAATTATTTAAATTTCTTCTATATTTGTTGAGTTTTGAGAATTTTTAAAAATTCACTTTTAATTGTTTTCTTGTTTTGGTCAATATTTGCCATTTTCAACCCACAGGAGTAAAACAAAAACTTAAATTAACAAAATATGTATTGTTGAAAATTTCTAAAACTATAGCATAAAATTATTTAAATAACTAAGCTTTTAAATACTTTATATAAGGTTTAGTAACAATACTTCTGAATGTATTAAAGCTTAACTCTGACAAAAACTCTTGGGATCTTCCTTATTATTATATAGCACAAAGACATGGACCTGGAGAAAATTATATTCTTCTTGTTTTCTGGTGGTGGGAGATGTGAGCTTCAGAGGCAATTTTAATCAAATTCATCTACTAGAATGTCTGAAGAAAAATGAAACGCCTGATACATGGAAGTAACTGCTTTGAATGATTATTATGGTAGATTGATTACAAAAATGACTCAAGCTTTCCAATCCTATGTATTTCTTATGTACAACAAAATCTCATACAAAATAGGAGTTTCAATAACTTATTCTTATTCCAACACCATGTTGCATTTATTACCATAGTTTTAAAGTAATGTCTTAATATCTGATAAGGCACATTACTCTTCATTATTGTTTGTTTTCAAAATTATTTTATGTATTATTAAACATTTACCCTTTTATATGAATCTTAAAACTCCTTTCATAACTTTGGTGCAAACAGTCATTAGGAATTTTGCTTGGAATTGCACTCTATTTATAGAATAATTTGTGTAGCATTGATATCTATTAAATATGAAGTAGCTTCATCCATGAATATGGTATACCTCTATATATTCAGGTTTTATTTTGTGTTCCTCAATAATATTTTATCCCTTTCTTGTGAAATTTTGTAAGTGACTTTAAGAACTTTTCTTAAGATCTCTGTAATGTTTAAGGTAATGTTTAATCTTTTCAACTGGCCAAAAGGGCTTGTAGGAGTCTTAAGACCCAAAACAGCCTGACATACTCAAAATAGCCGTAATTCCTACAGGCAGAAAGATAGTTGAAAAAAAAGTTGCTCAAAGGGTATATTCTCTAATGCCCTCTTTAGAAATAGCCAAAAGGGGTCATGGGGAAAAAAGATGATCCAGAGAGCAAAGACAAGACTCAGGAGAACAATCAGCTGAAAGCCCAGGTCAGGAAGCAGGACTGGACCCTAACTAAGGAACATTCTCTATCTCAAAACAGAAAGGCAAGGCAATATTTGACCAGGGAAATTTAGTAATTGTTAGGTGCTTCACAATCTTCTCTTTTTCCAATATGAGGCATAGTTTGGTGATCTTTTTCATTTATTATTATTATATGTTATTATATATATGTGGTGGTAGATGTGTGGTGGTAGATAGCTTATCTTTTCGGTTCAAAGATTTCTGAATCAAGAGAAGCCACATATGGATCTGATAGAGGTTATGATATCCTAGACTTTGAGCCAATTGCTTTGATTGAGTTCTTTTGGGGGAGCTGAGGTAGGATGAGATTATTTTGCATGTGGATGAGCTGAGAATACTTGTGGTCATAGGAGCAGACTGGTAAATTGTGTTGATGGTGTCCAATCTCCATGTATCCTTACATTTCACCAAATAACTTCAGTACCTTAACTTTGTATGTAGGGAGATCTGCCATATCCCTTTCATGGGACTCAATTATTTGACTTACTTTGGCCAATGAAATATTAGCAAATGTCAGATTTTACATAAGCAGCAACTAAGAAATTTACTAATTGAGGCTTATTGTTTTGTGTCTTCACTGTAAGCATAAGAATAAGCCCAAGCTAGCCTGTTGTGCCAAATAATGAGAAACATGTGGAGCAGAGACAAGTTGCTGCAAACTTCCTAAGTCTAGCCTAAATCAGCTGATGGTCAGTGGATCACCCAGCCGAGATCAACCAACTTGCCTAGCCAAACCACCAGCTGACCCCAGACATGTGCACCACAATTGTTCAATAGTTTTGCCACTGAAATTATGGCATTATTATAGTGAGAATTCCTTATAAAATTGTATAATTCCCCTACTAGACATGAAGGTAATGAGGTAAAGGTCAGGTCTAATTACTGTAATCTTTGAATCTCCCACCAAGCAGAGTGTCTCATACACTTTTTAAAGAAAAAGTTAACAAACTTAGTTTGTTAGTAAAGTAATAAATTGTATAAATTGTGGATTAGATTGCATTGATTATTTAGAAGAACCTCAAAGGGTTCTGCTACTCAGTTGCCTAGCCAAAACAGAATGAAAAAAAAAAAAACCCAACAGTTGCTGCATGGCAAAAAGGCCATTAGGACCACGAGAGAATGTATCACCATGGATGCTGCAAAGGAGAAAGGGATAAGATTACTACCCAATCACAGAATAAAATCGTTCAATGCAATTAAGTTTGAAGTGGCATTTGTTAGTTATGGCCTAGAAACAAATACAATTACAATTCCTTCTAATCAGCAATACAACAAGAGCTGTAGACTAACAAAACTAATTTTCCTACAGTAGCCCTTAAAATGATGCTATATATTTTATGGATTTTTTACTACCCTCTTTATCTCAGATAAGAAAGGTCTTACTATTCAGCTAGCAATCAAATGTGACTGGTGGAAAAACACTAGAGAGAGCGCAATGCTCCCCACCACAAAGCCAAAAGCTTCCTCATTTGCTCTAGCACTTCCAAGAAGAAACCACACATCTTGTGCTACTTTTCTCATATTCCATTTTATATAATCTTGGAGTTTTTATTATGGCCAACTAACACTGTGGTTTGTGACTTACTTTCGCTAAGAATAAGCCTCCTCATTTATATTTTGCTTACTAAACCATTTCAGCTGGTTTTGTGAATCTTTTTATTTTTCCAGAAAACTCATTTTCTATTTTAATAATTGAAAAATGGGTGTCACCAGACAACATAGGTAAAAATGTTGTACCTGGATGACTACTTATAGCTATGAATGAATGTGTCAACCCAGAATACTGCACAGAGTTAAAATAGACTTCATTTGTTTCCAGCACATCTGAACTACAAAAAATATATATGCATATATATTCTTCTAGCTTAAGGGAATAAATGCCAGAAGGAAATTTGGACCTATCTGAACTAATGAAACACAAAAGCTTAATAAATGGTGGATAAATTAAAAAAAAAATTGTGCTTCTTTTACTCTGAAACTTTCTTAGAAGATTGTTTAAAGCAAAAGTAATATTTTTGGTTATAATGAATAATACATGTAAAAATAAATGATATGACAACAAGCACAAAGGGTCAAGTACATGGAATTATTCTATGTTAGGATAACATAGACACTTATGGACAGTGGAATGTTTAACAACAAGGTATATATAGTAATTTCCAAAATATCTTGAAACTATATAACAGACCCCCAAATAAGCCATGGATCAAAGAGGAAATTATCACAGAAGTAGAAAATATTTTATACAAAATAATAATAACACAGTACATCAAAATTTGTGGAATAAAGCTAAAACACTCCATAAGAGAATATTTATAGTGTTAAAGTGCTCTGTTAGAAATATAAAATTTAAAATAAATGATTTACATTTACATCTTAGGAAGCTAGAAAAATAAAAGAAAATTAAACCAAAAATAATTAGAAGGAAGAACATAATAAATATAAAACAGGAATCAATGAAGTAAAAATATACAGAAGAAATAAAAAATGCAAAGTTCATTCTTTGAAAATGTTAAGGAGATTGATAAAAACTTTAAAATAGTAATCAAGAAAAAGGGAAAAAACAAATTTTCATAATCAGTCATGAAAAGTCATTATAGATACTAATTATACTAAAAGGATAATAAATAAATAAAATAAACTTTATGCCAATAAACTCGATAACTAAAATGAAATGAACAAATTCTTTAAAAACTACTATTTACTAAAGCAAACTCAAAATAAATAGAATGTCAAGTAGTCACATATTTATTAAGGATATTGAATTCATAATAAGAAATTTTTTCTAATAAATTAAATTCCAGAGCTAGATTGTTTCACTAATAATTTTTTTCAGACTTTAAGAAGGAAATAGTACCAATTTTAGACAGAGTTTTTCAGAAATGAGAGAAGAGAGAAATGCTTCTCAATTCATTTGATGCAGGCAGCATAACCCTGATAACAAAATCAAACAGAGATATTACAAGAAAATAATATTACAGACCAGTATCCATCATGAACATATGTGCAAAATTTTTCAAGAAAATGTTAATAAATAGAATTCAGCAAGATATATCAAAGATAATACCTCATGATTAAGTCGGTTTAATCCCATGAATGAAAAATTATTCAAACATTCAGAAATCAATCAGTGTAGTTCACCATACTAACAGAACAAAGGAGAAAAATTAAATGAACATCTCATCATTTTCAGAAAAAGCTTGGGACAAAATTTAAACACCTATTTATAATAAAAACTCAACAAATCAGAAATAAAAAAGAATCATCTTAATAAAAGGCCTACATTAAAAATCTTAGGGCTAATTATATTTAATAGTCAGATATTGAACACTAAGAGAATGAAAAAGGCAAGAATATCTATTGTCATGGTTTCTATTTAAGATTGCACTGAAGATCTAGTCAATGCAATGAGATAAGAAAAAAATAAAACAAAGATTTTAAAAAGATAATACTGTCTGTATTCTCTGATGACATGATTATCTTGCTGAAAATACCAGGGAACACATTTAAAATTTTTATTAGAATTAATAAGTGAAATTAGCAAGATCACAGGATACAAGATCAACATGTTGGTCTTCTAAATTGGTTATCAAAATTGGACTTCTTATCTTCAAGATGAATCAATAAAATAAAAAGGGATGACACACCCTCTGGGGAAAAATATGTGTATATAAGACACAATCAAATGAAGTATAGACAAGAGACTTATATAGAGATTTCTCAAAAGAAGATACAACATAGCAAGTAGGCGCACGAAATGAGGCACAATCATTAGTCATCATGAAAATGCACATTAGAACCAGAAGTGAGATATCATTTCATACCCATTAGAGGGACCCAAATTAAAAGTATGAAAATTCTAATTGTTGGCAAAGATGTGGAGCAGATTAAACCCTCATACATCCCTAGTGGGATTATAGAATGATTCCATCCTTTTGGAAATGAGTTTGGTAGTTTTTATAAAGTTAAATATATACTTACCACATCATTTGGCAATTTCACTCCTAGGTAGTTACCCAAGAGAAAAGAAAACACGTGTCTACAAAAAAAAGTTCAAAAATGTTCATAAAAGCTTTGTTGATAAGACCTCCAAACTGAAAAGAAGTGTATATCCACAGGGAAATGGATAAAAACACTATAGAATAATCATACATTGGCACTGTAGTTATCATAAAATAATCCCACTAGGGATTATAATCCCACTAGGAATGTATGAGGGTTTAATCTGCTCCACACCTTTGCCAACAATTAGAATTTTCATACTTTTAATTTGGGTCCCTCTAATGGGTATGAAATGATATCTCACTTCTGGTTCTAATGTGCATTTTCATGATGACCAATGATTCTGCATCATTTCATGTGCCTATTTGCTTATTATCATTATAAACAGCAACACTGATAATTTTCTAAAACATATGTTGACCAAAAGAAGTCAGAAAAGTTTTAGAACAGGAAAAACAAATTCTAGTAAAAGAAAATCCATGGTTGTTTGGTGCCAGGAGAGAGGTGGAGTGACTTGACTGCAAAGAGATGCAAGAGAACTTTCTGGAACAATAAAAATGTATGTTACAAGTGGTATGGTGGTAATCTGGGTATATGCATTTGTCAAAACTCATCAAAGAATACACTTAGATGTATATATTTACATATAAATTATACTTCAATAAAGTTGATTTAAATGTTGAGAATAGAAGCAAGGTTAGAAGGTACATGTAGAAAAATATAACTTAGTTCACCTCTTTGAGGAAAGGAAAATGTTGTTACTACAATATTGACTCTCTATCCCCAAATAAACACTGATATGAATAAAGGACATTTTCAAAACTCAATCCAGTCCTTGGTAGAACAGGCACTTTAACTTAAATAAGGAAACAGACATAGTAATGGGCCCAGTCTTACTCCAGTAGGCATCTGAGTGGAAAGCAGAGAATGTTAATATGACCCTTTGGTTCTAAGGGAATAGAACACTATTCCCTGCTTAAGAGTTATGAGGTTCTATTGATTTATTGTCTTTGTTCAATAGGAGTTTAGACTGAATTCCCCTAAAGAATGAATGTTTGTTTTAGGGAGAGATCTGAACATATGCATTTAATTTTAAAGAAATATTCTTGCATCTCAAGCTGGAGGTGCCCTGGAGCCCTAGGAAACCTCTAGCCAGGGGCCCCCAACAGTTCCCCATCAAAGTTTTTCTAACTCCCACTCATCCCCTCTTCAGGGGGTAGTAAGAGCTTTTAAGCACTGTTGATCCTGTCTCCCAAAGTCCAAATAACCTAGATTTGAATCTGATAAATTGAATGTAGTTTAAGGAGTGTTTCCAAGTATTTTAATCTTTGGCAGGGTTTAGCATGAGGACCCCAGGAAGGTGGGTTAAGATTGTTTGATAAAAAGAATACTCTTTAAAGAAAAAGACACAAACCTTGGATCAGAGAAGCGGACTAATAAATGGTTTGATTCCATGGGCTGCTCCCTGTGAACTCCCAGGTAAGGCACATGGAGAAAGAACTTTTAACTTGCTCCCCTTTGCACTATAATTCCTATTGCAAATGGCTGCACCCTTTAGTGAGTAATTATGTAAAGACCTGCAAAGCCTGACAAGGTGCTCTTGGGGGAGCTGAAGGCCTAAGTCCTAAAGGAGAAGAGAATTCTGCTCCTCATGAACTTCTTGTAGCCTCTGACAGTGGCTTAGCTTAGATCTGATCGAGTGTGTTGGATATAATGATGAATATCATCCTAGTTCAGTGAACCTGCAAGAAAAAATGAATAAAAGGGAAGAAGCAGAAGCTTGGAAGCAAAGTGCAGAACACTAAAAAGAGTAAAAGAAAGAAAGATATTTTCAGGCAATAAAAACCAGTATGACAAATATTTATTGGGCACTACAATGCACCTGGTACTGTACCAGGCCTGAAAGCATAAGAGCTCTTTTAGCTTCATAATCACATAAGAAATTGGTGTTATTATTTCACCAATAATGAAACTGATGTCCAAAGGATTATAATAAAGTGCTAGAGGCTAGCATATGGTTACGTGGGAGTCAGGGTTAAAATTCAAGTTCATATGACTCAGAAATAATAATTAAAGAAAAAGAGGAAGCCACAGAATGGGAAAGAGAAATGGACCAAAAGTCACACAGCAGAAAAAGTGAAGCTGGAAGAGGGCGGACAAGTTCTGTGCTATTGGCGCAGCTCTGCAGGGAAACCTCAGGGAGGGGTGGCTGCTCACTCTTCTTCCACAGTGTAATTAGCAAAGTAACTAGCAGTCACAGCTCTTCAGTGAGATCCTTTCCTCTTAAATCTTCAGACTAACTGAAGTTTTTTTCCCCCCACCCTAGGTTCTTACAACATGGCAGCAGACTGACAGCACAGGCATCACCTTTACCTGCAAATTTGTTAGAAATGCACATTCTTGGGCCCACTCCTCACCAGAAACTCTGGGGGTAGAGTTCAGAAAATGTGTTTTCTTAATTTCAGTTTTGTTTTGGCATAAACACAGATTCATTATCTTGCAGTTATATAGGTTAGAAGTCCAAAACAGGTCTCACGGGGCTAAAACCAACATGTCAGCAGAGCTGAGTTCCTTTCTGGGGACCTAGGGAACTTCAATTCCCCTCCTTTATCCAGCTGCTAAGCAGCCACCTGCTTCTCTTGGCCCATAGCCTGTTCCTCCATCTTCAAGGCCAGCAGCAGTGAGTTAATTCCTGCTCACATCACATCCCTCTTCCACGTTAGAGGATCTCTGTGATTACAGTGGGCCTGCCCAGATAATCCTGGGTAATGTTCCTATTCTAAAGTCAACAGATTAGCAAAATCTAATCCACCTGCAGTTTTACTCCCCTTTGCCATGCATATTCACTGGTTCTGAACATTAGGATGCAGACATCTTTAGCAACTGTGTTTAACAAACCCTACAGGTGCTGCTGGCCACTCTGACATTGGACAGCCAGCACTCCAAGCCTCCGCATTTGCCAAGGACTTGGTTCTGCTCCCCCATCCACATCCGTACACCCCCAGGTCCCCAAATCTGAAAGGAATTCGACCACAGCTAAAAGCCTGTGTACAAATGATCATTTTATTAGGGTGAAATCACAACCACCAGAGACTGCAATGAACTTTTCCTAGCTATTGAAGCTTGTCACCTTCAGAAATATCATTAAGGACCTGGATGGTATTCAAGAGCTAATATAATTTACTAAGAATCTATTAAACAAGCCAGGCCTGTGGAGTTGTTCTGCCACATGAGCATTTTTCACTTTAATGATTAGGCTGCAAAGGAAAGGAACCAGCTCTCCTATCCAGATAGGGGCTGGCTGAGACGTCCTTCCTCAGATACTTTTCCTAGGTCTATGACAAAAGCTCAGACCTAATAATAATGAAAGAATGAAAGCCTCAGGGAAGACTCACATTGTTAATTGTGATCACAGTAAAGTACATCGAAAGTATAAAAGGTGAATGCTGTGCACATTTCCTCAAAGAAATTTTTCTGTTAAATTCTTTTCTACTCCACTCTCCCCAGCTTAAACCTGACCTTATGTTCACCTTGATATTTCGCTGATGCTGACTGGCTTTGTTTCTTTCTTTCTCTTTTAATATCCAGTGCTCATAAGAATGTGTGGTAAGAGTTACACGTGGGCAAAAAGGTTAGTAGAGCCAAATTAAGCCAAATTACAATAAGTAACAAAAGAGGAAATAAAATACTTCATTAAAATGATACATTCTTATTATGTATTATCATGTATTTAATACAGGACTTGCTATACATCACAAGTGTGTTATTGCTATGCATATTTAGGGTAGGAAAGTAATGAAAATAATATTTCATTCTGTAATAGTAAAGTGGTTTTATGGGCAAAATTTGAATGGAAAGCAGTAAAATCAAAAAGTAAACCTGATAATCTCTGCAATAAGGTTAGGCTGGGAGGGGAGGTGGGGGAAGAGTGAGCTTGAAGGAGGTGAGGAAGCCAATAGAGGGCGAGAAAATAAAGAAATTCCAATTTCTTGGCAATAAATCTGAATTTGTGAAAGCTGAAGTCAGCCAGAGGCTTTGTGTTGTAGTGAACCAAAGTTTAGTTCAATGGCAGAAGCAAGAAACAACGGAATGCCACGGCTAAGATATTCACCACTGTTTCTTCAGCAGGAGGCAGTTGCCGATGGAAAATGTGCTAAAATACAGCAAGAAGGAAGTGGTAACAGTCTTAAAGGGAATTAGAAGTATGGCCACTGGAAACTCCAGACCAAATGAAGGTGCTACAATAAATCCACTCCAAACAAAGGCATGTAGGCAAAGCCCACTTCTCCTTCTCGAATTATGAGGGTTTCCTTTCCTCTGTGCACATTGTAATGGCCTGTGCAGTCTGTGCCTCAGTAGTGCTCCTGCAGGCTGCTCTTTCCTCATGAGTCAAAGCACAAGACTAGACACTTAAAAAAAGTCATGGTACAACCATATTAAAGGTGTTTTGCAGTTGTGGGACATGTGAGAACCCACACAAACACATGCAATGCCTGCAAGTGTTAACTAAAATCTAGCCATTCATGAGTCCCACTTGCAGCACAGGAAGGTGCGTTGCCTTCATATGTCCACCCTAAAAGACTAGTGTATAATTCATTCTCAAGTTGCTATGAGAAGAAGAAGGAAGGAGGATAGAGTAACCTTTTGGTGCCACACCTGGTCTCTGGATTTCCAACGTGCTAATGAATTTTCTGAGCTAGGAGCGTCAGACCGGCTGGCAGTACATTAATCTGAGGGAGCACAAAGCAATACATCCTCCAAACTCAGAGGTGGGTGAACCAATTTAGAAAATGTTAAATCAAATCCAAGCAGTTCCCTAAAGACAGTACCAACCTGCAAAGCCCCAAGACATCTGGAAAAGTCACTCTAGCACAGCTCACTGAGCTGCAGCTGAGTTCCTAGCCTCCTGTCATTATCTGTATCCAGAAAATAAGGCATTTGACTGTGCACCTCTCTGAAATTTCTTCCAAGTAAAGACACTTGGCAGGGGGCCTGTAACATTAACCACAAGCTATTTCTCAAATACACCCACCTATAGGTGAGCACCTGTTCTGTTCAATATTTCTGCAGAAATACCTTTTTTTTAATGAAAAGACTACTAACAGAGATAAATATATGTTTAAAAAAAGATAGGAGTAACACACTGAGGGGGAAAATATACTGGGAAGTAAGCATGTTAATAGTAATTTTAGAAGATATATTGCTAGAGTTCAAAACCGTTTTTAAGATGGGCTGGTAAAAATGATGAGTAGATGAAGACAAAGGGGAGTGAAATATAAAGGCATCTCATTCTAAAAAGGTTTTACTACATTTAAACACCGGAGGCCAAATCTAGCATGGCTGGATCTGGAGGCCCCCTGGGATGTTCTGGGACCGTGGGGGAATGCTTCACAGACGCCCAGGGGAGTCGGGTGCAGAAGATGTCTGCAGGGCAGGGACCAGAAGAATTGCAGGATCCTGGAGATTTAAGGTTCAGACCATAATATATGAGCCTGGGGAATGGAAAAAGGAAATGGTGACAAAGAACGTGCAGGTGGAGGGCAAGCCAAGTGGAGTCCAGACCCGGACCTGCCCTACCCCAAATGACTCATTGCTCCCACGGCTCACTCTTGGGGACAGGGAAGGGGAAGGCAGTTTCTCTTCATTATTCCCTTCCTACAATTAAGCAGGATAATTAGCACTCAGTAGGGCGTGGGGGACGGTGGTAAAGGGTTGACTGAATCAGTTTGACAACCATCCGACTGAGAAGAGCAATGTGCTGGGAACATATCCCTCCATTTTTAACTTGCTGTTCCCTTGGGTTCCCTGCCCCACTTTGCCCTAACACTTGAACCCTGAGAACGTGGCTTTGTCCTGGAGCCCACATGGCAAAAGTTACCCATGGTGGGAGCAGCAATAGACTGAAAGACTGCAGCTTTAATTTTTAAGAGATACTGTCAAATGACTTTCCAAGAAAGTCTATAGCAATTCACATTTCACCAGAAGTTTATGAGAATGCACTTTTCCTTGCTTCCTATCTAAAATTATTATTCTCATTCATTTTAACTTTTGACAATCAGCTAGGTAGAAAGTGAAAGTGAATGGCTGCTTTAATTTCTGCTTTACTCACTACTGGTGAGCATGAGCACATTTTCATGTTTATTGGCCATTTGTATTTGTACATCTATGAATTACTTATTCATTTTTAAATCTATTTTTCTATTACACTGTCTCTTTTATTTGTTTTTACCAATTTGTAAAAGCCCATTGCACACAATACATATTACCTCTGTTACATATATTCCAAAATTTGATTCCATCTATAATTTTTCTATTAATTTTATTTCTGTTATCTTTTGTGTGCCCACTGTGATTAATTTAAGCAGGAAAAAAGTTAATAAAGCATGTTAGCTATTTCACACATTTGTGAGGAAGGTGGAGAGATGCCTGAGGTGAAGTCTCAAGCACAGATGCCCAGCTCATGTGGCACTACTGGCCTAATGAGAGTAACCACCCAACACACATGTGCCAGCAGCTTCCTTTGCTACAACTGCTCTTGCTGCGGTCCCCATGGTCAGGGACTGGGCCGCTCTCTCTTCTGCAGGACATAGTAAGAAAGCATGTCTTCCTGACCACAGTGGCAGCTCTGGTCTCGGGGTCACCAGTTTGGCATGAGGCTGAACCTGAGGGGGCAGAACAGGCAGGCAGAAGGAAGTGGGACACCATTAAACCATTGCCGGAAATAATATTGGAACCCATGGCACCTCTGCATTTCCTGTTAGATGAAATAAGTTTCTGAATTGTTCAAGCCTGTTAAGACAGGGTTTCTGCTACTTAAGATGCCAGCGTCCTAAGAGATGTAGAAACCATCATGTTCTTGTTACCTTTGTTCATGGCAGATCTTTAAAAACATTTTCTATGTTTCTATAGCAATGGAAACCATTTTATTTAGGTTTTCTAATTTGTGCCTTTATTTATGTCAGAGGCACAGTAAATTCTCCTATAATATGCTCTGTATTGTCCAGTATTATCAACTATCATTTAAATCAGCAGTGCCATTCTTTCAAACAAGCATATACCAGTGCTGAAAATGGTGAAGAAAAGTCTAGAGCTCCACATTGCTCACGTTTCTTAGTAGACCCAGAGTACTACAGTTCCACAGAACATCACGTGAAAAGCATTGCTCTAATGCCAATACTGTAAGCTATAAGAGTACCCCAAAACACAGAAAATTTTCACTAAAAAGCAATATTTCAGTTCTATTTTACAGATTTAAAAAATGTCTTTGATCACATTGTATATTCCCATGGTTCAAGCACCAAAAATATAAAATGTTATTCAATGAAATACAGGCACAAATAACACCCCCTTTTTATTACAAAATATTTTATTATAAAATCATAAGAATGTAATTCTGTAACATAACAATATTACAGTCAAGCATACCATGTGGCATTTTAGGTGAAATGTTCAAATTAAAACTATAAATTAACTCTGGCTGGTGTGGCTCAGTGGATTAAGTGCCAGCCTGCACAACAAAAGGTCACCAGTTCAATTCCCAATCAGGGCACATGCCTGGGTTGTGGGCCAGGTCACCAGCTGGGGGTGTGTGAGAGGCAATCGATCGATCGATCAATGTATCTGTTGCACATTGATGTTTCACTTCCTCTCTTTCTTCTTCCCCACTCTCTAAAAGTAAATAAATAAAATCTTTAAAAAAAACCTACAAATTATTACATTCATATTATGACCCTACCAACCACAGTCAAGTAGGAATTACTTCAGCTGGACCTTGTGTATTCCTGCCTACACCCCACTTACTCAATTCCTTCTATCACCACAGTTTTGTTTAATATTTCTACCTCTGTATTTTAATATATGAATATAAGTGTTATACACATTACACAGATACAATACTTACACACACCTGTATATTTATAATACTTCTGTGGTCTTTTAAACAAACATACTATATACATGCATGCATGCATGTGTGCATGTATATGTATGTTTATCCTTGCGTATATATTTATATTTCTCTGCCACCCTTTCTTTCCCCTGACAATGTATACTAGTGATCTTTCTATATCAGTTTATGAATAGCTTTTTCATATAGTTATAGCAACATAAGATAGCATAACTCACATAATCGGTCCCTTATTGATGGCATTAAGATGTTTCTATTCTCTGCTATTACAAATAATGCTGCTGTGAATAATCTTGTACATATGTCATTTCAAGTGCATATGAGGATATCCACGGGATGCCTGCTGAGAAGTGAAATTCCTGGGTGACAGAGTAAATGCATTTGTAATTTTGATATATGCGGCCAGATTGGCCTCTACAGAAGCTGCACTAATTTGCCTTCCCACCAGTAGTGAATGTATGTTTCCCCCACTGCCTCACCAACTCTCGTGTTTCCAGGGTTTTTTTTTTTTAATTTGTATCAATACTAGAGGGAAAGATGGCATCTCTGTCAATTTTTTTACTCTGATTTTTTATGAATAAAATTGAGCATCATTGCATATGTGTAAGAGCCATTCGATGTCTTCTTCTGTGAACTTTCTATTCTCCTTTGCCTGTTTTTCTTTTGGTTCATTGATCTTTTTCTTACCAACTTCTAGAAACTCTATATTTGGAGAGATTAGCCACTTGTCAGTGATGTGCTTTGCAAATATTATTCTTGGTTTATTATTTGTATTTTAACCAATAGCATTTTGCCATGTACAAGACTGTGTTTTAACTTTTATGCAGACATATTTACAAATCTTTTACAAAGCTGTTTAATTTTGTGTCATCCAGGAATGACTTATCTACTCCAAATTTAAATAGAATTCTCCCTTGCTTGTTTTATATTATCTTTATGGGTTTCAGTTTTTATACTTACATTTTTATCAGTTCCATATTTTTCATGCTGAATGTTATAATGTATACTAAGATTCTCACCTATTCCAATATCATTGCCTGAATAGTCCATCCCTTCCACACTGATCTGAGATGAAACCTTTATCATACATAAATAGTAGGCAAAGTAGTACATAGTAGGCAAAGCTAGAAGCTGATTCTCTGAAAAGTATTAAACCCCAAGTCATACTTCAAGAACTAAATGGTCCAAAACATGAGAGTAAATTCAAAGGACTTAGGGCAATTCAAGGGATCATAAGAAACTAATTTACTTAACTCTAAGAAAATAAATTTGAGATCATGGACAAAATAGACAATTTTAAAGTGAAATATAATTTGTCAAAAAACAAACCTACAATTAATGTTTTTGTCATTAGAAATTTATGTCTAAGAACACAATATGCTACCTACCTGTTTATGTTTGGGGAGCATCCTGCAGGGTTAAGTATCTTCACATAGATGTTCAATTAAATCTTAATTTTTTGTTTTATAATTTTCTTCTTAATGATGACACTTATGATTGTTTGGGGTCTTCTTTTCCTATATACTAGGTCTACATAGTTATAATCCTTTTAAACTCTTTAATTTACATTTCAATTATTTTAATTTTTCTCAGTTCTCTCTATATATCTTACTGTTTTCTGCAACACATACCAGACTAGCCTTCTTGCAATTTTGTCTTATTCCATGATAGTTTATTTTTTTTCTTTCTTCCTGAGTTTCACCAGCTCATGTTTTATTTTCTTTTATTGCCTCATCATCTTTTTCCTGAGTTTTTGCTTTGATTCTTTGTGGTTTTACTTCAAAGAGGGAACTGGTTCACAAGGTTCTTAGTTTATATTGAAATATTTATTCACAAATTTCACCTGTCCCAGGGTAATTTTTCTCTGGTGAATGTTGTTTATCAATAAATTTTGCTAATTCCTCATTTTTTTATATTTTATAGGTGCTGTGAAAGTTCCTTTGTATTGTTCATTATTAAGTGAGTTGGGAGGTAATGGGACAAATATTTTCAAGTAATTTCCATACATAGAAAGGAGTAAGGGTAGGCTAACCGGTTTTCACATTGCAGAAGGTTTTCTTCCCTTTAGCTGCCACAAAGCAAGACAGTTTTTGTGAATGTAACAGGTCCACGGGATTTTGCTTTTAACAGAGTCTCTTCTGCGCCTCTGAACCTAATTGCCTCTCCAGGGTGTATTGTCTGTCTATTTCTGTCTCCATGTCTTCCTCTAACATCCCTCTGCCCTGACTCTCTTGATTCATGCACAATGTCTCCTGCATGAAACTAAACTGATTTTGGCACACCTTGCAAGTTACTTCACATTCTTTTTTCCAGTTGCCCAGAAATGAAGTTTGTGTTTTTGTTTTCATGTCTCTTTGTTACTTGCTTTTGTTCAGTTTTCTGGAGAAGATGAAGATTGCTACATGTATGTAATCTTCATGCTAGAAAAATTCTACTAAAAATTATGCTATCTGTAGTTAGGAGAGACCATATATTATAGACTAGGTAAACCAGTCCCTCAACTGATGCCTGAATTCAGGACAGGTTTATTCATCTGTAAAACTCTGGCCCCGCAGAAATGTGGCAGCCTGAGTTACAAATGGGGTTCATGCCGCTGAAAGAGGCCCAGGCCAAGAATATAAGACATTTGGAGTTTACTCTTTCCTCCACGACCATCAGAGGTAGAGCGAGACAATTATCTGGGTGGGCCTCCGATTCGCCAACTGAAATGGATGAGATGATCATCGTTAGCCCTCCTCTATTAAAAAGGTCAGCAGCTTTTATAAATATTCTGACAAATTTGGGAACACATCAGACTTCAGGACATAATAACCTAGATTAGAAAGATACATTTACATACTAATATTTTTATTGTCTCAGCATAAACAATTTATGCTGAGACAAACTTCTGAGGGGGTCCTCAACCATGACACTTCTCTCCCTTCACTAGATCACTTGTTAGGACCAAAATTCCAACAAACATAATTTGGAAGTGTGGGAGACATTTTACCTTTTCCCTATACTTGGCATTTTAATTATTTAATTATTAATTATTTCCAAGTTGAGCTATGCCACTACCTAAGAATTTAATTTGGAAAACAAATTACATGTCATTTCCCTGAAAATCTGAACTCTCTAAACCACTAAAACAGAGTCAACTTTCAGCAATATGATAGTTAATGCTCATAACCAAATAATTATTTTTTACACTGGAAATGTCTAAAAAGTCACAAAAATTCTTTAAATCTCTTTCTGCTTGCTGACATTAGGAAAACAGAACAAGTTTGCTTCACTCCAAAAAAATAACTGATTTTTTTCGTAGTGATTAAATCCCATTAAAGAACTGCATTCTTAGATAAAGTCTTCTAACAGAATTGTCTTTATTAATGGAACTGCTGAGAGTCAGACAGTTGTAACCACTCTAGGGACAAAATAGGACTCTCCCAGTGTAACCTAGCCAATCAGAAAGGTGACAAGTCCAATCATTAGGGGACAATTCAGTAAATACGCACAACCAGAGCATTAGCTACTAATCCTACTAACACCAGTTGACATTTCGTTATTAGCTGATGGGCATCAAATATAACTTGTTAGGAAATACAAGATTGTTTACTTTTGTTCTGGTTTTGATAAATACTTGGATTCTTCTTATAAAAACAGTGTTAAACTCATGTTAAATTTCAAAATGGAAACCTACTTGATAAGTATTCTTATCATGACTAGCAGCCTACTCTAAAATCACAAATGCAAGTTTTCTCAGCCCGCTTCCCCTATTGTTCATTTTAAGAATTCAACTGAAGCTGCTCGGCTACTCTGCGGACCAGAAGGTGTGTAACATAAACTACTGCGTCAAGGTTCCTCAGCACTGTGTCTGGTGCTTTCCAAGGTGTTAGGGACTGAATGTTTGTGTTCCCTCCAAAATTCATATGTTGAAATCCTAGCCCCACTGTGATGGGATTAGGAGGTTTGGCCATTGGAGGGTGGTTAGGTCACGAGGGTAGGACCCTCACAAATGAGATGAGTGCCCTTAGAAAAGAGGACCCAAAAAGTGTCCTTGTTTTTTTCCACCACATGAGGCCATAGCAAGTAGCCTGATTTAGAAAGCAGCCTCTCCAGACAATAATCTGTCAGCACCTTAATCTTGGACTTCTCAGCCTCCAGAAATGAAAATTACTTCACAGCAAAATTTTTTGCTGTGTATGATGCACACTTTTTGCTCAAAATTTTGAGGGAAAAATAAGAACATGCATTATACATGGGTAGTTCTAATTCCGTATCTATATAAATGTTTTTAATTCTTTCATTTATGCTTATGCATTAACTGTATAGCCTGGAATATGATAGTGGGTTTTGTTTGAAATAAAAATAAATAAATAATTGAACTAAAAAATTAAACCAAAGATTTTTTCCTGAAAGTTTGGGCCAAAAACATGGGTGTGCATTATAGATGGCAAAATACAGTGAACCTCTTTTGTTCTAGCAGTCCAAACAGACTAAGATAAAAAAGTAAATATAAATATCCCATTTTACAGGTGAGGGATATAAGAGTTGAAAAGACAAGGCACGAGAAAGGGGGAGTGCAGCACAAATGTTACCCTAGGTGAGAGCCACTACTCTAGGTACAAGTAGCGGAGCACAGATTTCCCCGACGTGTCTCTAAGCCCTGATCTTTCTGCCCACCTTCGCATGCGCACACTTAGGCATCCCTCTAGGAAAGATGGGAAATGCCATGTCCTTAAAGGCAATGCCATGACTGGAATTCCACAATTAGCAGGCAACTGAAAGGTAACCTGATGTATCACATACATTTCTGTGACAGATGCCACTTCCTCTCACATTTTTATTCACCAGAGCAAGTCACATGACCACACCTCACTATCATACATTCAGAAAGAGGAGGGAGGGAAGTATTTGGTAGGCATCACTAATGACAGTGGCACTTAGTCTGGAGGTTGCATCTGTGGATGATGAGGCTCGTAAAGTCAGTTTGCACATCACATTGAAGGACTTTGAACTCCATGCTCTAGCACTCCAGGAACCACTGAAGGTTTTGAGCAAGCCCCTGGCACTATAATGGATTGAACAGCAGTTTGGATTCACTAAACAGACACAGGCCACTAGACTCCAGGACTTGCTCCTCAATTATTGTTCCAAACCAACACAGTTCATGTTTTTTCTCACTTACCAAAGCAGAACTCACTGCATGCTCCCTCAGGGCAGTTTCTCTCTCCTACAGCAGAAGGACATGATCTTTTCACACTATAAGGAGAAACTATTATCTGGCACAGGGTGCAGAATCCTACCAACACCACTTCAGGTGAATTGTTGTTGTATCTGACAGGAAGGTGATCGAAAGCTCTCAGAGGAAAGCAGCCTGCCCCCAGGAACAGGCACAATTACACAGCTGTGTAGTTGAACTTGTTCCTTTTATTTAGTGGAGGAACTTTAGAAGCTCCTTCTCTGAAAAAGGGAATGTGAGCTTTTCTGAGACATCAAAATGTAAGTCTTTGCTGTGACTTATCTTGTTATTTTTGAGACATTCCAAGCTTCATGCTCATCACTGCAGAAGGCAGTTGTGCCAATTTCCTCAAGTCTGGTCGACAATTTGTAGCATTATTGCTGTCACTTTAGGCACTTTAGACTGACATTACTTACAAATTGGTTCTATATATAGTTCTTTTACCCTGTAAAATTAGACATTTAATACTATAAGATAATATGTATATGTGAATATATAATTGGCAAAGGATTTGTGTACAGAATATATAAAAATTATAACTCAAAACAATTATGAAATACAATGAAATGGACAACAGACTCACACACTACAAGGGAATATATATGAATAACCAATAATTACACAACAATGTTCAATATCATTAGTTATCAGAGAAATGTAAATTAAAACTATAGTGAGATCCAGTCATACATACTAGAATAGATGACATTTAAAAAACTGGCAATACCAATTGTTGCCAAGAATGTAGAGCAGCTGGAATTTTCTTCTACTATTGGCAGGAGTGTAAAATTGTACAATTGTTGAACTATTGGCAGTTTCTGATAAAATTATACTTACATCTACCCTACCATTGAAACATTTTACTCCTGGGTGATTAACCTAGAGAACTTTCCATATATATCCACAAAAATACATCCATAAGAATGTTCTACCTGCTTCATTCAAAATAGCCCAAAATTAAACATCATCCAAATGTCCATCAAGAACTGAATGAACAAACAACTGATGTTATATTTTTAGAATGGAAAACTACTCAGCATTGTAAAAGAACAGACAATTGCTTCTTCCACAACATGGATGATATCAAAACACATTCTAAAAGAAGAAGTGAGAAACCAAAAGGTTACATTGTATAATTCAATATATATAAAGTTCTAAAATAGGCATAGTTAATCCACAGCAATAAAACTTTCAACAATGATTATATATGGGTAAAGGGAAGCAGTATGGACTAGAAAGAGTGCATGGAAATTTTCTGGGGTAATGGAAATATTCAACATTTTCACTAGCATATCAGTAATGCATAATATGTTTATCAAAATTTATTACACTCTACACTTAAAGTCTGTGCATTTCCATGTATGTTACTTATACCTCAAAATATTAAAAATAGATGTTTTATAACCTGGTGTGAATAATAACAGCTGGGATTTCTTATAAAAGCATGAACCTTGATATACATGTCATACTTAGTCCTGTGTACTTGGAAGTTTCCAACACACGAGTTTTATACAGGAATCAGAAAAACAAAAATCTTCAGTAGGCAATAGCCAACATAACTCAGTGAAATGGTCTGGATATAACAGTAAGGAGTGGTGGGGCCCGTGGTGAACTGCAGAGAGAGCGATGCATCTCGTAGAAGCCATCAGATATGACTCCAGCCAATATTTGCTTCTAGGAGATGCTGACCCAGAGTTACCAGATCACCTGGTTTTTAAACAGAAATCAGTAATCTAGATATTTATATGAAATATATTGATATTTATAGTTTGGAAAATAATATTTTAAATGTGAACATCAATCAAGCCAACCATTATGTTATATATATTTATGTTAAATAACTTAAAATTAATGGGGGAGTCAAGAATTGGAAAATACTAGTTTAAGGTAATAGTTAATAAGCCTAGTAGTTAATGCATATAAAAAGCTATTGTAGTGTCACAGGTTCGATTCCCAGCCAGGGTACATGCCTGGGTTGCAGGCCATGACCCCCAGCAACCGCACATTGATGTTTCTCTCTCTCTCTCTCTATCTCCCTCCCTTCCCTCTCTAAAAATAAATAAAATAAAATCTTTTAAAAAAAAAGCTATTGTTTCAGAAACTGCAGTCATGGCCCACCCTGAGTCCAGGAGAGCAGAAGCCATTGACCTTTGTGCTCCAGAAAAGACCGCAAGTAATAAAGGTGGTATCTGAGCCATTGTGTTCCTGAGAGTGTCCACAGCCCAGGACACAGATAAAGAAAATCACCAGTCAGCAGATGAAAGGATGTTAGGGAAATTGCCAGACTGCAGCTTTAATCTCATTAATCTCTTTCCTGAATTCTAAATCCCTTGAATTCCAAACCCCTTCCCTACACTTTTACCCCCTTGTAAAAAAGGCCAGCTTGAAAGGAAATGTAAGACAGTCTTTTAGGGTACAACCCCACCATCTTCTCAGATCGCCGGCCATTTGAATAAAGCGCCCATGAAAATTCAATCCCTGTCTCTGCTTATTGAGTCTGGTAGGTGACAGGCAGCATGAACGCTGGTTTTTCCGGTTTCAAAATGCCACTGGTTTCCTCCACCCTGCCTGGACTCCAGCTATCTCACTACAGCATTGCTCGTCTGGATCAAAGCATGCAGGAGAAAATAATCACTGCTCACAAACCAAACAGCAGGGCATGTGGCAGGGCAAACTTTCTTAACCCAGGCAAGCTCAGGTCCTTTCTATTTGGTAATGGAGGAAGAACATGAACACAAAAGCGTGCTTGGATCCCATTTCAAACTCTTCATTTTCCTTCCTCTCCCAAATTGCTCCTGTCACCTCCCAATAGCAGCTGTAGGAGGCGCTGTTCTCAAGTGATGCTCTATGCCCTGTTACACATACACACCAAAATTGCCTAAATCGTTACATCCTGTTTCACCAAATTTGCTGGAGAAAAAAAGAACATACAAAAAGAAAATCAGTTATCTGAATCTTTCCATTATCTTCAGTTTGTGGTGCCCTGCAGACCACTGCATCACTGACTAGATGCTCGCCTGTCTCTGTGGATCAAAGGTAGGATCCTTTGGTCCTTACATCCTAGAGTTCTTGGGGTAGTCCTTTTGTCAGCCTATTTCCTTATAATTATTAGTAGCTGTCCGTTTCACTCTCAAAAGTGCCCTGGTTCAAAAGACAAATCCAATGGTCACTGTAGTCAAAGGGTATATTTTGCTTAAAGCTAGAATAGTTATCACACCTAGACTCTGGAGGTTTATAACCCAGAGGGAAGCAAAATTTTTTCTTGTCTTTCCATGGCTCATCTTTTAAGTCCCAGATTCCTAGACAAAGAATGTACAAATAACAAAGATTTACACTTCATCTCTGAAATGATTTTAAAATTCATAATAAAGAAAAGACAGGCATGCCTCAGAGACATTGCAAGTTTGGTTCCAGACCATTGCAGTAAAGTGAGTGTCACAGTAAAGCAAGTGTCGCAATAATGCAAGTGTTGCAACAAAACAAGCCAATCTTTTTCCTGGGGAGCATCTTGCCTTCAATTTGTAAGTCAACATCTGTGAAGCACAGTCAAGCACAACAAAATGAGGCATACCTCTATGTATTTTGTATGGGTCTCAGCCTATCAATAACCATGGACTGGCCCTTGTGGTTCTTATTATGATTGCAACATGACCTTCAGCAATAGCCATTAGGAAACTTTGAAAAGATAAAAGTTTATTACTTACAGGGCCTAGAAATTACATAACACACCTAGGGCCAAGTAGTGACATCCCAGTAGAAAGAGAGAGGGTGTGTACCTGGGCCTGGGGTTCTGCTTTAATTGGGGTAGAGGGTGAAGACTTAGGATTTCACAGGCTCACTCTTTTTGAGTGAATTTAAAACACAAGAGCAGGAATTTAAAGTACACATAGAAAAAAACAGTGGTCAAAATGGTCAGTTATCAAAATCAACCAAGATCTATAAAACAAAGGAGCCTCAGTGTGTGTGTATGGGTGGGTTGGAGCGGTGGGAGGGGGGTGGGGTGGCTGGCTGTTTCCCTCATCCTGGGGCCCCTGATGTGTTTATTAGAGACAGTCAGTCTTCTTTGAGATGGATGCTTAGGTAATCAAAGCTTAAGTCAGGCACTTGCATTACAAAAAAAAAAAAAGGAAAACTGTCAGGGCTTACACTACAGTATTAGAAGCCAATAAATGTGTGGTTTGCCCAAACTAGGCACTATAAAAAAGATGATCTGAGTCACCAAATCCTTGATTTTAATATGACTATAGTACATAAATTTAAAGCATAAATAAGAGATTTGAAAAAAAAACTTTATGGTGTAACAGCAAGTTATCTGACACAAAAGGAAATGGGGGAGGAGGGCTGGGGAGAAGGGAGCATGTTGGTATCTCTGAGAAGGGATACTATGCTCACCTACAAAGTGAAAACCTTGGGTGACGTTAGTTTCAAGTTCATGAAAACCTTGTATGGATTTAGGAAGATGCTAGACCAGAAGGTACCCATGCCTCATATCTCAGGGTGCATCTAAAAGGAAGCTTTAGGCCTTAGAGACAAAAAAAACACAGAATTTTAGTAATTAGTTTACAAGATGGAAATGGTTGAAAATCGCTGCTATACAGTGTCAAGGCGAAGTAAGGGGTCCAGGCAGGAGGAGATAGGGCAAACTTTGAAGACAAAGGCAATGCAGATAGTATGAATAGAACATCAGAAAATCTCCAGGGCCCCACAAGAGGGGCTCATATATGGTGAGAAATGTCTAGTGGATCAGCAAGGCCTCAAAAAGGCAACACATGGTCTGACGTGTTACCCAGAGGCCATAGTAGATGGGTAATCACAGTGGATTTCAGTTACCAATAGAGGACAAGAATCAAATGAGCAGCCAAAATGAGACACGACTTTATGGATCCCAGTAGGGGACAAAGGACAATCAATCATGGACCAAGTGGCCCCTTCCCTCAATACCATGAAGCCCCATAGTCCCTGGGAACTTAGCTGCTACACTAGGGGAAAAGAGCGGGTGAGAACACTGGTTTTAACTATGTTTATCTTGAAAAGTCTGAAAAATAAAGTTGATTGAGTTGATTGTTAACCAGGGAGGTTAAGTTTTCTGCTTTTAAGCCAAAAAGGGTGTGAAATAGAAGCTAAGTTTCATTTTTGCACATCTGAGTCTGTGGCCTGTGAAATTCATACCCACCATGTTGTATTTCCCCAGGTGTGCTATGGCTTTTTACTGTTGCTTTCCACCTGATAACATAAAAAGCATAAAAATCTTAAGGCAAAGCAAGTTTGGTGGCCAGATTTCACTGAAAAAAAAATGTATTTCAACTCCACAGAACACCCAAAGAAGCCATAAATCTGGCCTGTGTGTGGCATTTCAACTAGTTGACTCATTATCCTCAGCAACGTTCCCACAATCAGGAAATCTAATTTTTGTCATTTGTTTCAAGCTCTGCCCCCACCACAACTCAAACCCGAACTGCCAAGAATAACAAAATTGACAGATTTGTAATTCAACTCTCCATTTCCCCTTCCTGTTTGTTTGATGGATGTGTAGATTAGCAGTGAAATGGCCCAAGACTAGCAAGAAAATGAGAGAAAAATATCTGGTCGTGGCCTCATAATAGAACTTTACCACTATACCTTGCCAACCTCCTGCATCTATGTCTTTGCTTTAAAAACACATGTGCACAGGCACACACACAAACACACATGTACACTCACTCACCCTCCATAAAAAGACACTATTGTGTTCTCTGTCTAATATATTTAGATCAAATCCATTCTTAGCTTTCGAATAAGAATAAAATATATATACCTTTAACCTTTGTTAATTTACATTCATCCACCTGTATTTTTTAAAAAAAAACCTCACAGAGATTCTTCTGAAGGAGAATTGTCCTTGATCCCCAAAAAGCTTTACAACTATGCCCACACACTTTTCTCATAAACACAACAGATGGAACCACTTCCAAACCCTCTACCTCCACAACAGCATCTCATCCTTTATAGATGTCTTGTGTAGTTCGCCACCTTCTTTCTCTCTGAGCACCCATGTCAACTATCAGCCTCAGACCTTTGTCATTGCCCTTTGCACATGACAGTGGATTTTCAAATGTGAAGGCCTCAAATGTCCTTCCTTATTTCAGTTTCCATGGCACAGGTCCCTTCCACTTTAACCAATGGCCTGCTCACATGGCTAGATCCTACTCACCATAACCACTGAAGATTGCTTCCCTCCAAAGTCTCCACTACCAGATATTTCTTTGCTCTGACCATAGCTCATTTCCTTCTATTTTGTCTTAATTTACACACTTACGATGACTGTTTTATATGATTATGATCTCTAGATCTTTGAGCTCTGCCATCCCCCTTGAATGGACAAGGGCCCTCTTCTGGACTCATCTGAGTCTCTAACTAGCCTGGCCAGTCATTCCATCACAGTGATAGAATAACCCCTTCTATAACATTCTACCACCTTATCTTCACAGACACCCCAACCTTTTATTTTTCCTCATGATATGGTATGGCCCCTGTATCAGCTACCAAATACATCTATCAGCTTCCTGAAATACATTTATATGTATGCAACATAACCAGAAGTGAGCCCTCATTATTGTCTGGGGATCCTTTTTGCCCCTGTTGGAACTTTCTTATATTCCTTGAGCCGGGTTTCAAAACTTTAGTCTCCAAAACCTCCACATCCATCCCTACCTGGAACCTCTCAAGTATACTCTTATGAAGATCAATTCAATAGAATAGTAGCTGTTTCAACTCCCTTCCGCTTGATCTCAAAATATTTCTCTGTTTTGCCACTTGGTTCGTTTCGTTCCATTTTTGCTCCAAAATTTTTCTTTCTCTGTTTCTCATTTTCAATCTCACTCTCTGAGCTCTTTGAACTAAGCCAAGCAACATGTTTAATTTTCCAACATTCTAAAACACTTCCCTTCACTCTGACCAGAGAAAGATCATCATTTTTGTGTCTCTCTTTTCATCCTTTTCACCCTCTCTTTCAAATAAAAACTTATTGAACAAGTATTTTAACTTCATTCTTGCCTCTGGCCCTTCACCTGCTTCTTAACTCTTACAGTCTAGTACCAGCCTTTCTTTCCCAGTAACCACATCTCAGGGCCCACCCTCCATTTCTTCTAAGTTGTACAACACTAACCCCCACCACACTGAAACTTCTCTCTTGTCTCTGCTGAAACTGGCTCTCCTCTAACCTGTCTAATAAATCTATGCCTTGTTTTCCACTCTACTTTCTCCTCCTGCTCCCCCACGTGTAGGCAGATCCATGACTGTCCCCAGCATGAGAATTCTCTCTTTACATCCTTTTCTTCAGTGACTTCATCACTCCTAACATTCCCAATACCTTCCTAGATATCTTCAATTCAACAACCTATTTACATCTCAAAATTAGTAGTTTCAAAATTTAGCACATCTCCTCCCCATATACCACTTTCTTCCAGGATTTTCTATTTTTATTAATATTCTTTATCATCCTCTAAGTCACCCTGAGCTAAAGGTCAAAGAAGTTGCCAAGCCATACATCATCCTTTGCTTGCACACCCAGGTTTCACCATTATCTTCCAAATTCTATGACTCTAACGTAAGTTAACACTTGTCAGCACTCCCCTTACATTATAGTTCAAACTTCTACTATGTCCCATTGTAACTATTGAAATAGCTAACTTGCCTCCCCTCTCATCTCTTCCTTCTCTAACTTATCCCAGATACTTCTGTTGTACTAATCTTTTTACACACCACTGTAATGATACCACCACTTCTACTCAAAACAGTCAATGATGGCCATTATCAACTTAATTAACTACAAACTTGTCACTCTGGCATTCTGGAACTTCTATAATATGGCCCCAGCCTGCTTTCCAGACATCGATTCTACTTATCCTCATATCCCATTGGAAGAAGCTGGAAGAAAAATACTAAGATCAGTTAAAGCTGAAAAATGTCTTTATTCCCTTCCTTTATACTCCCTTTGTACTAAGAGTTATGTTACTACTTAAAATCATCTGCTTAAGTACCTGTCTACTCTAGTAACCTATTTTATCTTTATTCTCCCATTGTCCTGTGGGTATATTTGGATTAAGGAGGACAAATAAACATATTTTCCAAGAGGCCAGCAGTCTTTTTTCCTAAATAACATTAGAATGAAAGTGCGTTATAAAAGAAACACTGGGTTTTCAAAAATCTAACACAATCCCAGAACTAAAAAATATTATTTTTAGTATGGTTATACTAAGCCTAAACTAAACTCTTTATAACTGTAGAAATTAAGCTTAACTTTTACAAACTAATAGAAATGCAGGGACTTCCGGCAAGATGGAGGAATAGGTGGACACACCGTGCCTCCTCGCACAACCAAGATTAGAACAACAATAATTTACAGATAGAATATCACTCAGAATTGATAGGATTTATCTGAATGGAAGTCGGACAGCCAAGAAGTTGAAGTAAACCCGTACATCCAGACTGGTAGGAGAAGACGAGCCGGGCGGGCACGGGGCTGGCGCAGGTAGGCGGCGCGCGGAGGTCGGGGAAAATTTGGCGCAAAATCGGCGCGACAGCCATCGGGGCGCAAGAACGCAGCGGTGATCCCTGAGTACGCAAGCTGTGGCTGGCGCACCCTGTGTGGCAGCGATTGTGGACCAGGGCAGAGCTCGCAGCCCAGGATCCCAGGGAAAGGCCTGAGCCCGTGAGAACAGAACTACCGCCATTGTCCCCTCCCGCTCCCGCCCCGCCCCCACCCACACATATAACGTCACAATCTAGTGACTGGGGTGCCCAGCCCCGGTGAACACCTAAGGCTCTGCCCCCCACCATAACAAGAGTGACCAGAGACAGGGAAAGACGTAAGACATGTATCCAACAGAACAGATCAGTCCCCCAGGACTCATCCTTTTGAGCGACCAAGAAATAGCCAATCTATCAGATGCACAGTTCAAAACACTGGTGATCAGAAAGCTCACGGAATTGGTTGACTTTGGGCGCAATTTAGATGAAAGGATGCAGGTTACCATAAAAGAGATGCAGGAAGATACGCGGAGGAGAGCCAATAGTGAAAGGAAGGAATCTGAGTCTCAAAACAATACAGTGGACCAGAAGGAAGATAGAATCAACCAAGCAGAAAAGCATGATGAAATAAGAATTCAAAAAATCGAGGAAAAGCTTAAGAGCATCCAGGACACCTTTAAATGATCCAACATCCAAATTATAGGGGTACCAGAACAGGAAGGAGAAAAGCAACAGATGGAGCACATATTTGAACAAATAATAAAGGAGAACTTCCCCAATCTGGTAAAGGGAACAGTCTTCCAAGAAATCCAAGAAGCTCAGAGAGCCCCAAAGAAGCTGGACCCAAGAAGAAACACACCAAGGCACATCATAATTACATTAGCCAAGGTAAAAACGAAGGAGAGAAACCTAGAAGCAGCAAGAGATAAGGGGACAGTAACCTACAAAGGAGTTCCTATCAGACTGTCAGCTGATTTCTCCAAAGAGACCTCACAGGCAAGAAGGGGCTGGAAAGAAATATTCCAAGTCATGAAAGACAAGGACCTACATCCCAGATTGCTCTATCCAGCAAAGCTCTCATTTAGAATGGAAGGGAAGATAAAGTGCTTTTCAGATAAGGTCAAGTTAAAGGAGTTCATCATCACCAAGCCCTTATTTTATGAAATGCTAAAGGGACTTATCTAAGAAAAGAAGATAAAGAAAAAGACATGTATAGTAAAAGGACAGCAAACTCACAATTATTAACAACCACACCTAAAGCAAAACCAAAAGAAACTAAGTAAACAACTAGAATAGGAACAGAACCACAGAAATGGAGGGCACATGGAGGGCTAGCAGCAGGGGGGTGGGAGGAGGAGAGAGGGGGAAAAATGTATACAGAATAAGTAGCATAGAATGTAGGTAGATAATAGATAGGGGGAGGGCAAGAATAGTACGGGAAATGTAGAAGCTAAAGAACTCATAAGAATGACACATGGACATGAACTAAAGGGGGGGAACGTGGGTGGGAGAGGGGGTACAGGGTGGAGGGGAGAGAAGGGGGGAAATGGGACAACTGTAATAGCATAATCAATAAAATACATTAAAAAAAAGAAATGCAAACAATTATTGGCCAAAGACATACAAATTAATTTAAACCCTCGAAGCCAGTTTTGAATCTATTTGCTGTTTCATTTCAATACTTCTTATCTACAAATGCATCTGTTCATTGGATTCTCCCTTGAACTGATCCTAACATCTCATTAGTTCCCTCATATAATTAATGAGTTTAACAAAAATTTTGAAATACATTCATTTTAGATATATATGAGAGTCAAGTTTTACCTCTTTTTTCTTTTTTTTATCATTTTTTATTGTTATTCAAATACAGTTGTCTCCATTTTCCTGACCACCACTCCCCCCAACTCCAGCCATCCCCATCTCCCACCCTTGCTTGATCCTACTCACCTTCAGTTTTCTCCATGTGTCCTTTATACATGCTCCTTGACAATACTTCCTCCTTTGCTCCCCATTATCCCCTCCCACCTTCCTTCTGGTTACTGTCAGTTTGTTTTTAATTTCAATGTCTCAGGTTATATTTTGTTTTCTCATTTGTTTTGTTGATTAGGTTCCACTTATAGGTGAGATCATATGGTATTTGTAATTCACCATCTGGCTTATTTCACTTAGCATAATGCTGTCCAGTTCCATCCATGCCGTTGCAAAGGGTAGGAGCTCCTTCTATCTCTCTGCTGCATAGTATTCCATCGTGTAAATGTACCACAGTTTTTTGATCCACTCATTTACTGATGGGCATTTAAGCTGCTTCCAGCACTTGGCTATTGTAAATTGTGCTGCTATGAACACTGAGGTGCAGAGGTTCTTTTGAATTGGTGTTTCAGGATTCTTAGGGTATAATCCCAGCAGTGAAATTGCCAGGTCAAAGAAAAATATTCCTTAGCAGGTACCTTCATTATGGGATACAACTACCACCAGAGAAAAAGAGTATCCAGTATTTCTGCACCCACAGAGAGCATTAGCAGCCAGCCACTCTGGAATTACAAACATAAAGCCTTGGCTTAGCCCTCTGGTCCCCATCGTGCTCACAAGTAAAGGAGCTTCTACACCTAAGCTCATCTTTCCCTGGGGGCAACAGTGGGGTAACATCAAGTTACCCTGGAGTAAGTACAATATCCAGGAGGACCCTGGCACCACTCTAAAAGCTGTGTTGGTGTCCCATAAATGAGCATACACTGTTCCCAAAGCCTCTTCATTTTAACAGAGTGATATAGGCCCTCGGGAAAATCCGGCTTAATATTAAGAAAGTTTTTATAGATAAGGAGAACTGAACTGCCATAATAGGAAGGTGAGTCTTGCCAATACTAAAAAACCTGTCAGTGTGAGAAATGGAGTGGAAGTCTGGCGAGGAAAACCCAGAACCATTGGAGTCTTCCTGAGTGTGCAGGCCACATGCTCTGTCTGAGCCACCCTATGTTCCCAAGGAAGCTAGCAAAGGACAAGACACCCACATGGGAGAACATCATCTTTCTGTAACAGAAATCTGCTGAGAAGAGCCATGCTGCAGAAAACTAAGTCTCATCCTATCAAGCCTGAGCAAAGGACAGTCTGGATTGAAGTGTTTCTCATTTATCAGTCAGTCTATTATTGCTTCCATCCCTTCCCTGAGAAGCTGGGGGACAGGGGGATCTCTGCATATGTCCCCTGTATGTCTCCAGCATTTCCTAAATATTTGGCCAGAAATGGACAGAAGTGAGTGCTGTTTATTGGCCACTTAACTGCCTTAATCCTCAACCTATTAGGACAACAGTGCTCTGGGCACAGCCCACACACATGCCTCCTTTAGCTTCAGACAGCTGCCAAGGATGCTGTCAGGAAGCCCAATTTTAGAGGTTACCCCAGAACAATAAAATCCGACTCTTCTCCCATTATGTCTCTCAAAGTCACTTAATTTCCCCCTTTCTCTATTAATTCACATTATAAAAACATTATTCTAGTTTAGGTGAAATTTTTTTCTGCTTCATTACACTTGCCTTTCTTTCCTTCTATTTTTTTTTTTTTGGACTTCCCTCCCTTATATCTGCAATGAGTACACACCACCTCCCTTACAGCCTCTCTGCTTTTAGCAATAATTTGCACATAATGGAACAGCCAGAGGGGGTTTGATCAATGACCTCTGTCTCAGAGATGCTGTTCCTAGGGAAACACATCTGCCAACATAAAGTATTGGAGCAATCACAGCTCAGTGAACGCAGTAATAAGCAACTGTTACTCTGGCGCCATCAGTCATGTTCAGTTACAGACCTGAAAGGAAATGGCACCTCAGGGAGCAATGTCCTTCCATAAATTTGGGCAACAATGAAGAATGATTTGCAATCAAGTAATAAAAGGCCCAAAAAAGGTCCACCATGCATACTAACACCCAGTACAGCTGACAAAGGAAATAAAAAACCTTGGCATTGTTTGCTCGTTATGTAAACTACACAGCTGTCCAAGCAATTAAGATATGATTTTGGGAATTCTCTCATAAAAATTTGCTAACAGTGCTTCCACTTGTGAAAGTGACATTCTTCTTTATCAGTAAAGTGCATTTCATTAAGGTAATGCAATTTCATCAAGCTTAATAGTAGGAATTGCTTAACCTTATGGCAAGAGTACGTAAACAACATAAAATTAATGTCGCTCCTCATGTGGGGGAATAGATTTGCGTTAGTGACAGTGCTGATCAAGTGATAAAGAACGCTGATAGAGGAGGCTTCAGGTCCAGGGTCTCTTGGGGCACACAGCTGCTCCCTACCTACACGTTTGGAATCTGTGCCCGCAATAAAACAGTTACATATTAACCTCCATGCCAAGCACTGAGTTGGAAGGAAAGAGAATCTGCTGGAAAAGGAGTTGACTTTAGGACAAAACAGATCACTTATATCTCTTACTGAGAAGGAGCATAAGGCTGTTAAGCAAGCAAAAGATATGAATAGGAAAGTAACACTGTGGACCCAAGCACTGAGTTGCATTGGCCCAAGAGACAAGTATCCCCTTCAACCCATTCTGTATCCCATAACCCTTCACCTTGAGGTATTCCCTGGAAGCTGGGTAGTAGCTAGTAAAAAGAAGTCCTGTCCAATCAGAGTTCCATTTGAACTCTATTTATTTCCATCAATTCAAGCTAAGCTGAATTTCCCTCACAAAGCAAATAATACGAAGTTCACATAGGAGAGTTAATGCTCAAAAATCATTGTCATCAGAGGAAGGAGCCCTTCCTCTTTTCTATCCAGTCCAAAAACATGATCATACTAGAAAAGTTTTAGCCTTCTCCTCAATATTGTGTTTACCCAAACTGTTCATGATAGATACCCTTGATTTATTTCAAATCTGCTCCAGCAGCAATATATACTCATAGTGAAAGAGTGGGAGAGAAAAACAAAAGCAAGTAGACTAGGTTACTCCTGGATTATATTACTGGCCACCAAATGATCACATATTTATCCTGCAAGCAAGCCCACTCCTTATTAATTGAACACACAGTCACTGCTCTCTATGGGATGATTTCTAGATGTAGGAAGAACAGAGGCCCTGACCTCAGGGACCAAGTGGCCCAATAAGGAAGACAAACATACAAATAAGAGGAGAGAAGATTGAATGAAATAAGCAATGTATCAGCATTTGATTTGCTATCAGGAGAAGAGAGAAAGGGGGTTTAATTTTGGCTGGGGAGCAGGATAGTGAGTCTTCATGAACAAAGTAGTGTTTGTTGATGAGCAGGCTCTTCCAGAACATGACTCCATTGTGAGGTCCTTTGAGGAGAGGGTAGAGATTGCGGATGGGATGTACTGACAGATGTGGCTGGATTGACCGTTTAGAGCCAGATCATGGAAAGCTTTGAATCATTCAGGGTCCTTTGAGAGCCAGATGGCAAGTCCAAATGAGGTAATCAAGGACAGTTTAGTGGTGGGATATAAAGGTATGGGCAGGACTGAAGGAAACTAACTAGAGATAGTGAAATGCTTCATGGCTAGCCACAGCAGGGGGTCCTTATCACCCTGGAGAAGGTTGGGGATCGAACCTGAAGGAAAAAGTGGTAGCTGCACCTGTAGAATTAGGTTGCCCACAATGAACTATAGCGAGTGAGAGGGATACAGTCCAGCAAAGAAGAAGGCAGGAAACAAATACTTTGATCTTTCTGCCAAAGGGCAAACCCAACCAGAAGCCAAAAAGCAAGGTTGTCCATTGTTTCAGTCAATAAATGTCAGCCCCTAGGACACAGAACAGGCAACAAAGGATAGAAAGTAGATCTAGAAGGGTAAACAGAAAATATCCAGCAAAACCTAATCACCACGATAAGAATGTTAGACCTGGGTTTAACCTTTTTGGTTATCATTCTGGTAATAACTCTATGTGAGTGTGACTGTGAGCTCCCCATTTCAGACTGAGCTACTTGAGCTACTTGACACAAGGACGACATCTTTATCATTGTTTTATCCTGTGCAATTAGCACAGGCAAGGCACAAGTTGCAATGTGAAAATATGTGTCTAGCAATTAAACAAGATTGATAAGGTTGAGCCTCAAATGCCACAAATAATTTTTTATTAAGGCCTTTGGAAATCTCCAATAGAAAGAATAACAGTAGATCATGTCAAAATGCATGGCATATTACTTCTGAAATCAATACAATTTTCAGTCAGCTCTAAGTATATGGACCAAATCTTGAATGACACTGGAGTTTCACCCCAGTCACGTCATCTGCTGCAAAAAGAAAGCTGAACGTGTGTCACTGGGCTCTAAGACCACCATAAATTTAAAATCTATTCTATGCTGTACGTACTACAGGTTGGATCCACAAAGTGACGATGTTCTGCTCTGCCTGCAGAGAGCTAAAAACACAGACTGCTTTTCCCTGTGGATGAAAAAGGAAGAATCAGCATAGTGACTTGGTAGTACAAAGAGCCCTGGTCTTGGCATGAGCAAATCTGGGTTTGAAAACCAGACACCCTGCATAGAACTAATGTGACTGTCAACAACTCTCTGAACCTCACTGAGTCAGAGCTGGCCATAGGTAGGGTGAATATAATTCCTACACCCCAGGATTATTATGTGTGTAAATGAAATAGCATGTGGGGAAGTGGCTTATAAACTATAATACAGTATATAAGTAGGTGTTACTCTGGATGTTACCTTCTGGCATTCAGCAATGGCTTAGCCCAGAAAGTACATGCTAGCCTATGAAAATGGACTTTATACAACACCTCCTCTCAGTAAAAATATAAAGTGCAAAACTGAACAATTTAGATTAACAAGCTATTCTTGGACATTAAATTTTTATAAATTTTACAGCATATAGGAGAAAATAACCAGATTGTTTATTTATTTACTTATTTATTTACTTAATAGCTAAGGAAGCCTGGAAGAGCTTTCATTTGTTTATTTGGTGTATTCAAGTTACCAAGTCAACTTTGTTAAGTTTTCTATCAAACGCACATGGTCTGAGCATCTACAGAACGTCATGGCTCAACATCTTACACTATGGTTCTCAAGACATGAAATGTTGGAGGCAGAGGGTAAAAATTTAGCTGTGGGGGGTAATTATGCTGTAGAGAGTTTCATCATGAATGCTGAACGAGGTGAGCTAGAATGTTAAAGCAGAGGTAGTTCTTTGTTAGAAATCTTCGGTCAACAGTTCTAATTTGTTTTTGTGAGATACAATTGACATATAACATATTAGTTTCAGGTGGACAACATAATGACTCAATATTTGTGTACATTGGGAAATGATCAGCACAATAAGTCTAGTTGACATCTATCACCATATAGTGAGAATTTTTTTTCTTGTGATGAGAACTTCAGGATCTACTCTCTTAAAAAGTTTCAAATGTGCAGCGCAATGTTATTAACTATCATCTTTATGCTGTACATTACATCCCCGGGATTTATTTATTTTGTAACTAGAAGTTTGTACCTTCTGACTCCCTTCACCCACTTTGTACACCACCTAGTCCCTGCTTCTGACAACTACCAATCTAGTCTCTGTATCTATAAACTCAGGTTTATGTTTTTGGTTTGTTTGTTTGGTTTGGTTTGGCTTTTAGGTTATACATGTAAGTGAGATCATACAGTATTTGTTTTTCTCTGTCTGACTTATTTCACTTAGGATAATGCCATCAAGGTCTGTTTGTGCCATCACAAATGTCAAGATTTTGTTCTTCTTTATAGCTGAATAACATTCCATTGTGTGTATGCACCACATTTTCTTTTCCAATACAATTTTTAATTTTTTCAATCACAGTTTAAATTCAATATTATTTTGTGTTAGTTTCAGATGTACAGCATAGTGGTTACACAATCATATACTTCACAAAGTGTTCCCCCCATATTTCCAGTACCTACTTGGCAATATATATATAGTGCCAGTATTATATATACTATGTGCATGTGTGTATAGTAGGTACTACTATATATAGTGGTACTCTATATAGTAGCCAAGTCGGTACTATGTATATGTATATATTATACTATGTATAGTAATAATATATAATATTATAATTATATATAATTATTGCAATATTATTGACTATATTTCCTGTGCTGTACTTTACATTTCCATGACTGTTTTGTAACTACCAACCTGTACTTCTCAATCTCTTCATCTTTTTCACCCAGTCCTCCAACCCCTCTCCCTTCTGACAACCACCAGTCTGTTTGTTTTCTTTGCTCATTTACATTGTTTGTTAGATTCCATGTATAAGTGAAATCATATGGTACATGCCTTTCTCTGACTGACTTATTTCACTTAACATAATACCCTTTAGGTCCATCCATGATATCACAAATGTATACCATATTTTCTTTTTTTTTTAATCCTTACCTGAAGATACATTTATTAATTTAAGAGAGAGAGAGAGAGAGACAGTGATCAGTGTGATAGAAATACATTAATCAATTGTCTCTCCTAGGCACCCCAACCGTGGATTGAACCTGCAAACTTTCGGCATATGGATGACGCTCCAACCAACTGAGCCACATGGCCAGGTTGCCACACTTTCTTTATCCATACATCCATCAATGGAGCATTAGGTTGCTTCCAGATCTTGGCTACTGAAAATAATCCTATAACAAACATGGGACTGCATATATCTTTTCAAGTTAGTGTTTTCATTTTCTTCAGATAAATACCAAAGAGTATTTTAAATTCTCTTCCCTTCCAGCAACACCACGACTATATTAGTCAACATTTGATAATGGCCAAATCTGTTGGACTGGCTTTCTTTTTACCTGTCTTTAAGAGGCAGTATAATGTAGCTTTAGTATCATGCTCTCTGGAGCCAGGTGGCTTGAGTTCAAATCCTAGCTCTGCCACTACAAGCTGCACGACCATGAGGAAAATTATGTAACTTGTCTATGCTTTAGTCTCCTCGTGTATAAGTTGGGAATAATAATAATGATAAAAACAGACTAAAAGGGTGTTACAGTGCTTGGCACATGGCTTTATCAAGTATTTTAAAATTTAAAAATTGGTTGTAATTTCAGGAAATACAAAAACCTTCTCTTTGACAGTTTTCTGGATCTCTGTGGACAATTCCTTTATTTCTTTTTTTTTTCTTAAGATTGATTTCTTTATTTATGTTTGGAGAGAGAGGAAGGGAGAAAAACATCAATGTGTAGTTGCCTCTCACATGCCCCCTACCTGGGACCTGGCCCACAACCCAGGCATGTGCCCTGAGTGGGAATCAAACTGGTAACACTTTGGTTCATAGGCTGGCACTCAATCCACTGAGCCACTCCAGCCAAGGCTCCTTTATTTCTAAATGAGAACTTGAAGGCCTTCTTTCTAAATCATCAGTTCAGTACATTGTTGTACAGATAATGTTACTTTGAAAAACTAATTTTGCTTCTAAATCTGTCCATGGATTTTAATGACCACCATAGAAATGTTTTTCATTAAATCCACCAACTACTCTGTCAAAAAACCTAATCACAAGGGCCAGGATTTCTGCAATAGGAAATTGAGTCACTAACTATCAATATTTTAAGTGCATGGGAAATATACTTAACTTCTTTTCATTTGAATGTCTCCAAATTCAATAATAATGTGAAAGAAAGTGCTAGGATTTGGGATCACAAACACTAGTGTTTATAGGGATTAGGGCATAAATGTGTTCAGAGAAGCTGAGCAGTTTTTGGCATTCCTTCATAAAAAGTCAGGAAGACAGTCCTCCAGAGCCTAAAGCTAAGTAGGATCACTAACTTGGTCTTGTTATACCCAGAAACTTCTCTCTGACATTTCATAAAGCAGTTGGTACTACGGGATGGGCAGAGGATGAAGGAAATGAGCAATGACAGCAATTTTATTTCAAGGCCCTCAGACTCTTCTTTGAGCCTTAACGAGCAATGAGAAGTCATTCACTATGAGACAGATATCGTGATGCCTGTGAATTAAAAGGACAAAGAAGGTACCCAGAAAACTGCAACTGCCATCAATAACAGAAGCACAAATGTGAAAGGATGCTAAAGTCCAAAGCTGAGGTTACCTGCTCATTCAGAAGAGCAGTGCTTAAGACACCTCTCACCATCAGCTCCTGATCCTGGGCAGCTCCGGGCAGGTTAGAAGCAACCGTTGCACTGATACACCAGAAAGAACACTGGATCAGGATTGAGACCAGTCTCATAAATCCACATAACAGAAGCAGTATTTGTCAGGAACTTGAAGTAAGGAAATACACCTGAGGGTCTGTGATTCCTGCTGGCTCAGCTTTATTCTGATCAATTTACAGTGTTATTATGCCTATTTCTTAATCAAAGGTGAGAGAGGCACAGAGATGTGACAAAATATGGGCTAACATTCAGAGGATTTGGGGATCAGGATATAGATACCTTTGGGGGACCATTATCCTACCACACCAGTAGTGTGCTGGGGTGAGGGAGATACTTAATAATCTTTCGCAGACAGTGTTAGAGCACCACCCAGTAGAGTTCCTTCTGCAAGTCAGGATACAAGCTGGAAATGACTCTCCTACACAGAGAGCTCCCATTCCCATGGTCAGTACACTCAGAACTCGACTCAAAGCTCGACTCACAGCCAGGAGTACCAAGGGAAAACAGCGGGACTCAGAGAGACCCATGTCCTGGAGATGATAAATCAGGCACCTAGCCTTGGGAGTGCCTATAGAACTCTGCACCCAACAGAACTAACTAACTTTCAAGGACCCTCCCCTAGGAAATACATTAGACAAGGGAGTTGAGGAACACAAACTAGCCCATAGTAAGCTACACTAAAGATTAGTCCCTTGGCCACATTGCCTCAGTATTATCACCAGTTGACTTAGTCAACAGAAACTTCAAAGTGATATCAAATCAGTGATCTCCCATAAGGTCATTACAATGCCAGAACTCAATACCCAACACATAGTAAATGTTCAACAAGCATGTGAGTGATGTTGAATGAATGGATGCTATTCTGGAGACTTTTCTCTCATAATTACACACGTGGGTATAATACCTTATTTTATATGCAACATTTAAAATATTTAATGAGAAATTTATTTTTAATGAAGATCAGTGGCCATAAACCACATGCTATATGTCTATAAAGTTATACGTTCTCATCATGGGATAATGTATAGACATGTCTGGGGGGGGTGTACCTATATGGTATTTCATAGTATCATTATTAGGAACCAAGGAATGCCTGACTTCTGCTCTGCTCTATAATAAATGACAAACATGTCTGCATGTACAGAGGGCAGACAAGCAAGAAATGCAGGGATCAGGCAGGATGGGACACAAAGTTGCTAAGTGCTTATTTTGCATCCAGGATCAAGGTGATCTCCAATAGCACTTACTTCACAAGGTTGCCAAAAAGACCCATAATTATTTAAAACATTCTGGCAGACCACCAACATAGCCCACTGATCACCTCTATGGACACTATAAACAGTGTTGCACAGTTTCCTTCCCCTTCCTAGAACTTGCTGTCTGAGATCCTCTTCAGACTTCCTGTGATTCTAAAAAATGAAGAGCTCCTTCCAAGTGGAAGCCAGCAGAGTTACAAGGGAAGCCATAAGACAGGTGATTAATTCTTTTAAAAGCAGTAAACCGACAAATCTAGGGGAAAACTATCCAATCTATATTGCCTAATGGCCCACCGCAAAAACGGTAGTGATCTATTTTACGGGAGTGGAAGTGGAAAATAATGAAACGTGTTTTAATTATGACAATATAATTTCTACAAGGTAATAAAGACCATCAGATAAAACAATTTCTGAGGTGCAGTGCATGCACACTTGTGCACACACATGCTATCATTAATTTATATAAGGATACAGCAATAAGAATTAGACCTTTTTTTGTTTTTTGAGGGGAGAGGCATTTGAGTGTCTTTTTCTTTCCTGCAATTTTGCAGTTTAGGATATTTATAGTCCAAGTTCTGGAGTAAAGATTTTAAATCATGGTCAATACTACTAAGCATGTTTATGCCATATAAGCCATAAAATATTTCACTCTTTTGGAAAATATACAACTAAACATCCAAACATCCCAGATATGTATCTAATAAAAGATGGAGCTGAGTATCAGAAGGCTTTTATTAATACAAAATTTCCCCCCAAATTATTTATCTACCAACACTTAATTTTTGAGCTCCTATTCTGCTGAGAGAATGGAATTAAACCAAAGATTGATGCCTTTTCTCCCTATAGTGTATTAGCACTTTCCTCCTCTGTGTCTTTTTACCAGAGACAGTTGGACTATAGAAAACCTGAGACTAATTCTCTTACACATTTGATCTTTCAACAATGCAAATTAGTTGCCAACAGACTCTCCTTTAGGGTACAATGCAGTATTTTCCACTAACTTGGTATCTACAGAAATTTTGGGACTATCCGTTTCCCCTATAACAAAATAGCAAAGCACTCAGTGGGGCAGTTCTTGAGCTAAGGCTGTATTTCTTATAGTGCCTAAGACTCCCAGCCCTTGATACACCATTATCTCAAACACACAGCTACATACAAAGTGTAGCATCTATAAAATGTTTTAATCAATATTTTTTTAAAGTCCTTTACCAGTAACCATGCCTGACCCACCTGTTCCATGAAAAATACCTCTCATAAAAGAAAACAGAAACAAAAATCACAATGAAATAAGAACCAGGAATAGAAGAGGCTGTTTGGAAGACTCAAGTTTAAAAAAAGAACACGCACACACAGAACAATTAATACATCAGAGAATTCTGCCAGGATGTTGTAGCATTACAGGGTTTCTCAGCTATGAAGAAACATTTTGAATGTTTAGAGCACAGCCCATCCTTCACTGCTTCCGTTGTTTCCTTTTGTTTACAAGTCCCTGCCATCCTTCTTTGTGAATTGAATGCTAAACTATCTCTAGAGAGATGTTATATAGCTTACAGAATGCTCCAGCAGATGGTGCTTCCTGTTGCAACAGAAGGCTGTGATTATACCTGAACTCTTCAAGAACTCTAGCACCAAAATACAAGATAAATGAAAGGCTTAGAAAGTTGTATCTCTTCCCTCACTAACTATCTAGACTCTCAACCACCTACTGGCCCCACGCTGTCACTTCACCAAATAGAAGCAAGACCCCCACGCCATCTCATCAAGCCCAAAGTGAGGAAACTCCTTGTATAAAATGGCTTACACATCCTATCAGCAGAGTTTGTTTAAGAATTATTAACAGTATTGCTCACTCAGATGCCTGGTCACTGTGCATTCGGATATTTGCACGACCCATTATAAACAAGGAAGGGAAAAGAATAGGTGTTCATTGGAAAGTGTCTATAAAAAATAAATTGAAATACTGAGAAGGCCACCTGGTGCCAAAAGTTTAGGGCTATAGAGAAATTTATCTCCACACATTTTGAGAGAAATTGGCCTTTTCAAAAGACTCTTTACACGCACCCTTCGCAGCACTGCCCTCTCTTTGAGGCTGAACAGCACTTCTTAGGGAGTTTCAAGGACCTGTCGCTTTATCCTTGAAGCTCTTTTCTATTTTTCTCTTCTTAAATGTCCTTCATGCATTTCCTGCCATGATCAGCTTAGTTCACTGTCCAAAACAAAGGGTTAAGTCCTAATCTGCCCTATTCTTCCACTGTATAAAAAGAAAAGCATCATGATGTGACAGCAGCAAGGCAGGGACCACATACACACATAGATACTTCATAAATATAAATTGGAAAACAGCAAAGTCCCTCTGAGAACCTTGCCCTTATACAGAGCATCCTGAAGCTTCAATCCCTTCCTGTGTATGATCCCACATCCAGCCTTCCATTATCCTCGTAATTGACCAGGGAGCCCCAGTTCCTCCCCTCCTTTCACACTCACTCCCAGGGCTCCATCCTCTCCTGTAACGATGGATGAGAAAGACTCAGGCAGTGAGTAGCTGAAGTGAAACCTAACCCTCTGATGAAATCCATAACATAGAATGTCAAAGCTGATGACCATTTGAACAATTATTTTATTCAAATCCCTCATGGGAGAGATGAAACTAAATTCAAAACTCTGATCTGCCCAAAGCCATAAATAGAGACAAGATAATCCTTGAACTAGATTTTACTTCTTAAACATATTAACACTCCCATTCTTAAATATGCAATCTTATAAGCACTCAAATAAGTAAAACATAAAAAATTTCCATTTATCTCTGTGCTTGGCTGCATCAATATGTCTAGCCACAGTGCAATACACAGGTGGTTAAAAGATCAATTGGCAAGCATTTATTGAGTGACTTTACCACTGACCGTGCATCCGTGGTCACTGACAAGGTTAGGCACTGGGGAATATACAGTGACAACTGATTGATTTATTTGTTTATTTTCATAAAGAGTAATAATTTTTATTAATCCATTTCTAGTGCTTTTTCTAAATTTACACATAGATTTTCTTCTATAAAATTGAGGTTACATTATATATGGTAAAGAATATATATATTCTTTTTCCATTTTCACATTATATCATGAGCATTTCTGACACCTTAAACTGTTTTACTCCACTTTACTGTGGTATAATTGACAAATATAATTTGTACATATTTAAGGTGTACAATGTGATGATTTGTTATACACATATATTGTGAAATGATGATCACAGTCAAGCTGATGAACACCTCCATGTCTATTCAGGACCTCTACCCACTTTCTGGTCACATTATTTTATCTGCTATAGAGCTGTATGAATTTCTTACATATTTTGCACATTCACCCTGATCAGATGTAGTGATAATTAATTTTAATACTGTCCTTGTCCTTCTATGGCTTACATAGAAGAAAGAGACAATAAATTAGAAAACAAGCAAGAAAACTTCTGGTAACTGCGTTATATAGAAAACAAACTGTGAAAGAATGAGTGGGCAGCAGGGCAGAGGCAGCATGACGCTGTTTGCACGGGAGGAGTGAGGGGACCTTGCACTGAGGGGTGGCCTGGAGCTGAAAGGAGAATGACGAAATGGAGCTGCCCACACAAAGACCTGGACATGAGACAGGCCAAAAGTCATTTAGCCATTTGTCCTCCAGAAAGGGCAGTTTCTGGAGCAAACATGCCAACCACCCCACCTAAACTCTCAGGTCTTTGCCCAGATTTTAAATATATATGTCAAGTGACAGACATCAACTTTCAACTTTCAGAGACATCTCTGCCACCACCACCAAGAGAAAGAAAATGTGTGAGGTATATAAGTGATTTTAAATGTCCTGGTAGCTACAGTAAAAACTCCAAGGAATCAAGTGCAACTAATATTAATGGCATGGTTAATTTAATCCAGTATCTCCAGAGTATTGATATTTCAACATGTAACAATAGGAAAATCATGAGTGAGCTATTCCCCCCTATTTTTACTAAGTTCCCAAATCTAGTGTGATTTTTATACTTGTAGTAAATCTCAGTTCAGACCAGCTACATTTCAAGGATTCTATACCCATATTTCACCAATGGTTTCTGTGTTAGCATAGGTCTATAGAGTTTGAGTAAATTAGTGTCTAAAACTATAATATCTCTTTATAGTACATTTCTTAGTTAATGAGAAAAACACCAAAATATGCAATGTTTCTGATTTTATTTATATATATATTATTTATGTATTATGTGTTTATTTATTTCTTTATCTTTGCCTCTCCCAATACGTCCTGGCCTTACGCTACCTTTCAGTTTAATACTGTACTGAGAGTTTTTAGAAATTGAAGTTCCTATTGTTTTGTGATGCAGAAATTTTGCCTCTTCCTTATTCCTTCTATCATTTTGATAAAGGAAAAGACTTTATATTTCTCTGACTATGCATTTTAAACTTTTTATTCCCTAAAAAATGTATAGGTCCAGTGCACGCATGTTGTCAAACAGATTCTGCACCATTAAAGACTGAGCCAATGAAAAGGCAGTTTATTAATAACAAAAGGCAACATGGCAGATGGGAGAGTCTAGGTTCATCCAACTTGGAAACTAAAGACCAAAGGGAATATCCTATGAGGCATATTGGAAAAATGTCTCCAAACTGTACCAGGTGACTTCCTTCTGTTTCGTGGTTCACCTGGGCAGCTGACTGAATACTAAAACTCTAGAGTTGAGTATTAGTGAGAAATAGTCAAGCTAAACCATCCATATTCATCCAAACTGCAGGACTCTAGAATAAGATACTGTTAAATATACATGGAGTGAAGAAGGAGAATGGGCATGAAGAATAATCACAAGGAGAATAAGAGAGAAAGAGGAAAGAAGGAAAGGGAGGGAAAAGAAGAAAAGACATAGAAGGAGTTATGAATTATGAAAGAAATTCATCTCTAACTTAATCCAGATAAATAGTTATTTTCCCAGGACTGCCACCAGGGAACTCAGGAGCTTGCCTTAACTTTTGGAGAGTTAGAGGCCTCTGACCTGCCACCCCTCCAGCTATATCAATACTACCAGAAAAATGGGCTATGAGTGCAAAAGGACAGCCCACCTGGAGACTGTGCCTTCTTTCTCCTCCTAGACCATGCTGTATGTGCCTGGGAGCCTAGGGTTTCCTGCCAATAAGACCGTCCCTTGCCTGTGAAGCTTGTGAGAGCTTTTTCTTGTGTCTATACCTGCAGTGATTCACTGGACCACCTGAAGGGTAGCCAAAGAGCAGCTCTTCAGGATGCAGGAATGCGAGGGGTGCTTGACACTGCAGGCTGGGGAGCCCATCAGCATGCACTCAGAGCCCCTCAAAGTTTGGGAAAGGGCCAAAGTGCTAAGAGAAAGGCCCTTCTTGTTCTAGGCCATACAAATGTTTGGGCCTGATGGCCTTTCCCAGGTAAGGCAGTCAGTTCAATCACACAATATTTCTATATTTTCTATTGGGTTAAACATGCTGTATTAGGCCCCCATAATATTTTTCTTCATGGAAGGACCCTTCTTTCATTTATGATGCATTATAATTAATGCTCGCTTACTTGGGTCTGCTAGTTTTACCTTCAACACACCATAGAAAGAGTGGACACCAACATCCTTACTTCTCTATTTATTGTGAGTACTATAATTTTGAAAAACAGGGTGACCAAGCCCAGAAGCATTTCTGGTTTGATAGCCTGAAATCATAATCAAAGAGCTTCTTGAAATCTACGTGAGTCCAATCACAGTCATCAGTATACTGCACACTTCCACTCAGAATGGAGCTGGAGAGGAAGAGAAGTCCAAATTTTGTGAGGCAAAGCTGTAGAAACCAGTTAAGAAATTTGAAAAGAGAAAGAGCTATCCGAATTAGATTGAGAAAGCTTAAGACTATTTTTACTTGGTGAGATACTTTGGCTTTGGGGGTACAAAGGTAATCAGAAAAAGATGGTGGTTTAAGCATACAGAATTCTGAGACATACATAACTTTTAGGGTTTCTTTCCTCCTGCCCCCCTATTTTGGGAAAATTTGTCCTAGCAAAAGCTTTCTTGACAGAGACATAAATTATGCTTCCTAAATCATGACGAGTAACTTAAAAGGGTGCAGGAATGAATGCATGAATACTCAGTCAGCTTCTTCCTCCTTACTCCTAATTTTAGCCTTCTCAACCATTAAAATCCAATGGGTAAGCGTGTAAGAATAAGGTTGCATAAAATATAGTCATGACTTCAGTCCAGTTTGGGTTAGACCAGACATGTCACAAAGTAGCATCACAAAAGAAAGGATCAGGCCAAAGAACCTCAAAGATATCTCAAGTCAACTAAGATATTGGTTACATTATTTTTAAATCATGACTATGGGTGATAGGCACACAATGCAATATATAGATCATGTATCTTAGAAGTATATGCTTGAACCCTATATAATCTTGTTAACCAATGTCACCCTGATAAATTTAATTTAATTTTTTAAATATTACTGTTAATCTCTAATACATAGTAGTTAATTTGATCTGCATGAATTTTGTGTGAAACAGCTAAATATTGTTCTGTTTTATTTTTACTCACTTCTTTTTCTCCTTTAAGTTTCGTATGTAGCAAGGAAAATACTACATGTGAAGGATTGTACTGTGCTTCATGTACTACAGTGTAGCAGTATATTACTAGTTACAAGAAGTACAAAGAAACTAAAAAGTACCAATCTTTCAAAACACTAACTTAAACTTTTTAAACCAGTTGACATGCAATTCAAATCATTTCTAGAAAGACAATGAGTTCACCACTTATTGGATGTCTAAGAAAAAAATTGAATATCATTTATTGTTTGTCTATTTCATTTTCTGATGGCTTATGTTTGCATGTGTGCATACACATATATCTCTATAACCACTTGGTGTTTCTTTGTTTCCTTGTTAGAATAAACTCTCCAAGAAGGCAGGGATCCATCACTGCAACCAATGGGCATTATAAATTCTATTTTTTTCCCTTACACTAATTTAAAGATCATTTCCATTAATCACTAAGTGTCTTGACAATGTTACCAGACTTGAGTTCTATCTAGATTAACACCACGTAACTAAATGTGGACAAATGGGTATTAATGTACGTGCTAAACGACAGGCTGTAGTCAGAAAGAAAGAGAAGTACTTGATTTAGCGAACAGGGACAGAATTAAGTAGGCATTACACACTTCATGGAGTTTATTTGGTTTCATTATGCAGTATCTACAGTTAGTCACACAGGGAGAAAGGAATAAAAGAGGAGTGTGAGTTAGGTGTTTAAATTTGTTCAAGTATTACAATAATGAGTTCCACAATTTACCCAAAAAAGTATGGTAAAACAGCACTCTAATAGCACAGCAAGCCCCATTAGTCACTGTGGGAAAAGCAAAGTGCTTTAATTCCTTTCAAACTGTCAAGAAGACCAGGAGGGATGGAGCAGTGAAAAGTGCCTTTGTGAAGGATGCTATTGGTAATCCATCCAGAAATAAAGGTGGTATGGGGCTGGGGGACATAAAAAAGAATATTTTCTTTTTCTGTATGTTATGTAACCCTTCCCATCTGGGATCCTGTATTAGCTTCCTGTGGCTGCTATAGCGAATTCTCACAAACTTGGTTTAAAACAACATTCATTTTCTTTCCCACAATTCTGGAAGACAAGAGTCCAAAGTCATTTTCACTGGGCTGACATCCAGGTTTTAGAGGGGAATCCAGTCCTGTCTTCTGCAGCTTCTGGGCCCTGTTGGCATTTCTGTGGCTGGGGCTATATCTGTTCTGCCTCTGCCTCTGTGGTCACATGGCCTCCTCTCTTCTGTGTCAGTGCGTGTGGTCACATCAGCCTTGGCCTCTCCCTTGTACAGACACCCATGATGGCATTTAGGGTGCACCCAGACAATCCAGGATACTCTCCATCTCAATGCCCTTAACTGAATCACATCTGCAAAGACCTGTTTGTTGTCATATAAAGAATTATTAACAGGACCCAGGACGAGGACATGGATATCTTTTGGGGAGCCATTTTTTAGCCTACACAGACACCCTGGAATGAGTAGCTTGTCCTTGAAGGTAGCTCATGTCCTTGAAGGTAGCTTCTATCAGTCATCACCAAAGTACTGGAGGTGGTGGAGCACAATTCCCTTATCTCTTTGGGGGCAGTTTGGATCTCATACTTCTCTTGGGTGCTCACCCCACTCGGAGAACTCCCTGTTGTGGCTCCTGAAGTGACCTCACCAACAGCTGCCCCTCAAGTTCTCAGCCAGTGGCCCAAAAAATCTAGAAATCCTGATAAAATGCAGATTCCTGGATCCCTTCACAGTTTCCAGTACAGTAGATCTGCAGACAAACCCAGGAAGTTCCATTTTTCAAGGACCCAAGTGATACTGATGCAGGGGAGTTGGAGAAATGCTGCTCTGAAACCATATTACCAGTAGCCTGGCAAAACCATTGAGATGTGTCTCCACCACCAAGCACTAAACTTGCAGAAATTCAGACATGACCTGCCACACTTGGACTTGCCTGTATGCTTTAGTACATTACCATCCACTGACTCTCCCTGGCCCCGCTGTGCCCAGAGTCCAATCCACATTTAGAATATTCTATTAAACACTCTCTGGGACACCTTTTGTGGATCATGAAATCATAGGATTCCAGATAGAAAAGGACCTAAGAGGTAATCTAGCTACACCAGTCCTTCAAACTATTAAGAAATTGAAGCCCAGGGAAGTTATATTAGAAGCTGAAAAGCACCTGAAGATATTTCTGGGGGTTAGAGGAGGGGTTCATGAAACAGATATTGCAGTTCAACAGTTCTGAGTGAGCAAGGACTTTGGAGCCAGACTGCTTAGATTTAAATCCTCAACTCTGTCACCTGCCAACTGAATCATCTTAGAAAATAACCTAGCCTCTTTGTGCCACTATTGCAAAACAGAGACCATAGTATTTCCTACCTCAGGGGTTTGTTGGGAGGATTAATGGGTCAACATATAGAAAGTGCATAAAACAGTACATAGGTAATGCTAGTGAATTGTTAGCTCTAATAATAAGTTCATTATAAAAGCCACCAGGAGTATCCCCTCAATTAAATCTTGTCTTTTATTTCTGATATCTGTCTTCTAATTCTATAGGTTGCAGCACATATGTACTCTCTTTAGCTCGAAAGGACATTATTTGACTTAAAAAAAAAAGGTTGCAGATTCACAGGTGAGACAATACTTATAGAAATGAAGACCATGCAAGCCACAGGTGTCAAAAAACTGAGGTGTAGTTCCACTATTTGTCTGAAAATAAAGGTTATCTATGACACGTACTATATTGCTGTCATGCAGCTATTATTATGAAATATATATTGGACACTACCAAAGCAGTAGACATGGCACAAAATATAGAATAGCAGTCTCTCCGGGCCCTAATTGATTCCAAGCCATATATTTTTAAGAGAAGATGCTACCAAGTTACTTAACACAAAATAAAAAATTCCAGGCTTTCAAGCAAAGGGAAAATCATAGTCTTAAGGGATAGTGATGATTGATGGTGTGTTTAGGGGGTCTGTCTGTGTTCCTTTTTCAGCAGCACCACGTCTCAATTTTTCATAGCTCTTACACAAAGCAAGTGTGCTGCTGATCTCTTCACTGGTCCCAGCATATCTTTCAATGATAGGATTATTGCATAGACAAAATATCTCTTCCAGTTGAGGTATGAAATGACATTGTGTGTTACAGTATCAGACCATTGCCACAGAAACCATAAAAGTTTCTTTTTCATTTGCTTGGATTGGAGGGAAAGGACATTTGCAACTGAAATGAAATGAAATAAAACATTTGAAAATGAGTTATTGTTTTTGCAATTTTAAAACCAAAATATTTTTACACATTGTGTCATTCATATCAAGTAGGATAACTCCCTTTTTTCCTCTAAAAATGGAAATGCCCTTAAGCTGAAAATTCATGTAAATAATACAATAAAACTAAGAATAAGAAAAACTAAGACATGAAGTCTTAATTCTTTAAAAATATTAAAATCTCATGTGTCTTTCTACTAGACTCCTGAACACATGTGCAAACAGGCCCCTTGCAGCGATCCTGAAAGAATGACAACCCCCAAAGTCAGAGAGATATGTTTAGTCGGACAACCTAGTCATTCAGTAATGAGTATGTACACATGTTCCATAATCTTAAAAATAGCTGATACCAAAGAGAAATAAATGGTAGAGGAAGGCTGACTATATAGCAGTGTCAGCAGATTAAAATAGTCTTACCTCTCTTCTGTTTTCCTTTTTATTCCCTTTCATTCAGTACAAGTTCACACAGTGACACCTAGTGCAACCAGGGTGGCTATGACAGCCTGGAAGAGTGAGATAAGCAGCCTGGCAAACTTCAGTGTTAATTTCAGCTCAAATAAGCTAATTCAGTAAAGCCGAAATGCTGGCTGTTCATCTCAGACCCCAATGTGCATGCATATCTTAATTATCATTTCAATCTATTTAAAAAATATATCATGCTTATGGATGATAATTCCAGCTCAGTTCATCTCCTAACAGTTAGAAATGCTGGGTCATTAATATCCATAATGAAGTAGAAGTGCAATTAAGGGACTCAGCCACAGAGCTCCCCTCTTTCCAAGAGGCTTAACAAGATGGGTCCAGCAGTTTTTGAGCTACTCTTCCTAGGCATTTCTCTGGCGTTTCTACCTTAAAATGCCACCAAAAAGGCTTCCTAGCCTTACTTCCTCTGAGTTCTGTTACCAGAAACCCACCAGAGACCTGAAGAAACCACACACCACTTTTTGCAAAGCATCCTTTCTAAGGTATTCTAGTCAGACGATCTCCAAAGGAGAGGTTATACGGGTTGCAGGATTCACTACAGAAGGGGCGAGAATCTTGCTTCCTTGCTAAGGTGCAGCAGCCTACAGACCAATCTGATGCTAGTGAGAATTTGTGGGAGCATTTGGCACATGCCCTTTGAAGCTCTGGGCACGGTGGACATGGAAAAGTGGCACTAAGTTGGGTACAGAGATTTCTGAAGGAGAGGGTGTCTATTCCAGCAACCAACACAGTAAGGCTCAAGGGGTCCAAGGTGAAACCGTCAGGAAAGAAAGCAGGGCAGTGCCACCACATGCAGTTCCCTATGGCCCTTGGAGTGTGCAAAAGACACTCACCACAATTCCTATGGCTCCTTGTCAAGGGGCCTCAAGATCTGGGCAGGGGCTGGGCTTTTGGCAGAGGAGGCTTATCCAAGAAAAGTCATCAAAGGCCCAAGCAGGAGCTAAACACAGCCATGCCTCTGAGAGGACTCCCAGTGACAGAGGGGGTCAGAATGAAGCTGAATGCCACCCCGAGAAAACCATACATGGCCCCCACTCAGGATAAGCACATCCATCAACTTCAGATCCAACCTGAAGGAAGCAGAATGAGGTGAGACCCAGGGCCAGTTACCGCCTGCCCCCAACACCCGAGGTGACCGCTTGAGAAAAGGGAGTGGACATCGACCAGAGCCAGGTCATTCTGCCCACCAACCCCAGCTCCCGAGCTCCAAGATCACAGAGATACACTCTTCCGGGAAGTGAAAGGAGCCAAGCTTTGCAACTTCAAGTACAGGACTCACTCAGTCTTCAAAAAAACAAGATTGTGGTAGTAACAGAACGTGATGGGAAAGGAAAGAAATGTCCTTTGAAAACAATGGCTGGGAGCTAAAGACATGTTGCATATGTGCTATGAAAAACCAAAACTATTCAGTAAACCAGCTACACATATGAAAAATTCACAGCTATATTGCAAAATGCTTACATATATAGCAAAATATAAAATATTAAGTGAAAAGGGACAACACATGACGAGACAGGGGGCCGGGGATAGGAGATGGGGGTTGGCAATGAAGGACACACACTCCCAGTGCGAACCAAAGTTCTCTCTGAGAGGCGGGAGTGCAGGTGGTGCATCTCCTTTGATACTCTATTGTCTGTAAGTTACGTAAGGCAAATATGTATACCTTCTGAAATATGAAAAGATACCGTTACAGAAGAATACAAAGCTAGCAAAATAAGTGCTAAGATGTAGTCTACTACTTTCAGAAATAAAAACTCCAGACCTGCTCCTTACCCTGCTGGCAAACAGGTCCGTGCCAAGGACTAATGACTGACTACCAGCTGCCAGGACCCCTGCAGAGTGCTGCTGTCCTCAGCCCGTCTTTTTAAATGTCTGAATCATGACATTCTTACGGTGACTATAATGCTATTACTCTGTGATGTGTATTAAATAAAATATTAAAAACAGTAAGTTGGTGAGAAAAACCGCACCAAAGGAAAACACCTTCACGTCACCCTGCGTTATGGGAATCTTTTTTGGTTAATATGGCCAGCCCTCAGAGGGAGGAAGGAATTAGATAGCAGACCATCTGGTGACGGCTTCTGGTGAACAGTGTGTTTCAAACTATTGTTGTTCTGAAGACAAATCCCCTTTGTGTTTTTGAGAAAAGTTGGGGGCCTCGAGCCCCTCAATCCTAGACATGATATGGAGGCAGAACAGTGCAGTGGTTGTGGACAGTGCTCTGCAGTCAGGTCAGCCTGGATTCTCATTGAGCTTTGCCACTTCCTGGCTGTGTGACCTCAGGTAAATTATTTAGCTTCTCTATGCCTCAGTTTCCTTGTCTGTAAGATGGGGTTAATAATAATATCTGCTCAGGTTTGTCATGAGATTTTATTTTTATTTTTTTTAAAGATTTTATTTATTTTTTTAGAGAGGGAAGGGAGGGAGATAGAGAGAGAGAAACATCAATGTGTGGCTGCCGGGGGTCATGGCCTACAACCCAGGCATGGAACCTGACTGGGAATTGAACCTGCAATATTTTGGTTCGCAGCCCGCGCTCAATCCACTGAGCTACGCCAGCCAGGGCTGTGAGATTTTAAATAAGCCAAAACATGTAAAGTTTTTGGAAGAGTGCCTGGTGCTCAGTCACTGCTACCAATGATGCTCATGGGAATAACTGAACCAAGGACTCCTGACTGACAAATGACCGTTTGCATTCACGTAGGTGTGTACCATTCAAACCAGGAACTCCCCAGGCTTTTCTCTTTTGCCCATCTTTAGGAAGCTCTGTGACATCAGTGCCTTTGCCCAGGAGACTGTGACTCAGTTGCCTCATCTCAAAAGACTGAAATGACTGTTGTCAATTGTCCCACTGATTTCACAGGGGTGTCAAGAGCATAAGATGAGAAAATGTATGTGAGAATGCTTAGAAAAAGTAAAGATCACTACATAATGCAAACAATTTTAAGTAGACCAATTATTAAAATATATAGATAAGACTCAAATTGGTCCATCCCACTCCTTGGGAAGAACTCCTACAAAAAGTTAAAATCTAAATTATGTCTGGATTTCATTACTCCATGTTCTCATAGGCCATTATTGCTATTGACAACTACAAGATGAAAATATATATAAATCTCAGTATGCTGTATGCTTCAGTGTCTTGGAAGCATATAGTAAACGCTGTCCAATATTGTAGCCACTAGCCACATGTGACCATGGAGCATTTGAAATGTGGTCAGTCTGAACTGAAATGTGCTGTATGCATAAGACACTTCCTAGAGTTTGAAGACAGTATGACAGAAAAATGTGAAATATCTCATGAATAAGTTTTATAGAGACTACATGTTGATTCTTTTTTAAAAGATTTTAACTATTAATGTTTAGAGAGGGGAAGGGAGAGAGGAAGAGAGGGAGAGAAACATCAATGTGAGAGAGAAACATCAATTGGTTGCCTCTCACATGTACCTTGACCAGGGACAAAACCCTCAACCCAGGTATGTGCCCTGACCAGGAATAGAACTTGTGGCCTTTGACTTTACGGGACAATGCCCAACCAACTGAGCCATACCAGTCAGGGCTACATGTTGATTCCTTTATATTGATTACATGTTATATTGATGTTGGATATATTGAGTTAAATCAAATATATTATTAAAATTAATTTTATTACCTAACATGGCTAATAGAAAATTTTAAATTCCATATGTGGCTCACATTATATTTCTATTAGGCAATGCTGCTTTTGACCATAAAGATCCACTTCTAAGAAGAACTTAGAAACACAGTCTCAGTAAATGAAGCCCCTGGAGGCGTGTGAGCTGGGAAACAGTACACAGGTTCCTTGCACTTATGGTTTTGAACCTCATCTTCCCATTGTTACAAGCTGCCTCAGCATTAAAGCATACCAGTAAGGTACATACAAATTCTGGCAGGCCAAACAGAAGCATTAAATTATATGACCTTTCTCAGACAAGGAGTCACTGTGAAAGAATCACACCTGAAGCTATGAACAAGCTGTGTGCTTGTGGTTTCGGATAAGTGCTTGCAGTGAGCCTAAGTAAGACCACAGAGCCCCCAGGGGGGGTCCAATGTTTGCTTCAACTGCTGCAGAGCGTGCTTAAACAGACATCAGAGAACCTATGAGCCAGACGTTCAGAGGCTACAAAAATTACAAGCCCCTGTGATACCTTTTATAGACGGTGTGGTCTAAGAGATGTCAACTTCATCGAACAGAATAAAGAAAATGCATGCCACGTGCTAGGTTCTAAGAGAACACTTTGGGAGGATGAGACAGAAGCAGAAAAGGTCTTTTCTTAACCTGTTCAACTCTGTCAGAGCCTACATTTCTGGAGTTCCTGGGTTGTGAATAAACAGAATATAAAAATTGCTTGGCTTCAGTCAACAAAGACTGGCCAAATAGCCAGCCACTTCTCCATTTCAGGTACAGTTGATGACTTGGGCTGGTCACCTGACTCAAAGCATGACCAAGATATAGGCTGTAGGGGGATTGGCTATTTGCAATGGATGCATTTGAGGTGAACTATGTGGTACACCGAAGAGGAAAAGAGAAAATGTTTCATTACTGTATTAATCTATTTTATAGTAATTAATGTTCTGTTTGGTTTCATGAAAGCAACAAGGGGGTCCAGAACTAGTAATGAATGTTGATTTCCAAATATTGATGGTTGGAAGAAAAGAATTTAACAATTAAATGAGAAGAAAATACCACGTTTTAGTCCAGCACAGACCCATTATGAACAGGAGAAAAAATAGTGCACAGAGCAATTACTAATATAAATTCAGAAAAATGTGTGTTTTAAATGTTCAATCTCAACAACCAATTATTAAAAATTTATCAAGGCAACATCTGTCTTTCTTATGAGAAAGCAGACAAGAAAATTTGAATAGAATTAATTTATATTTCCAAGTATTCAGAATTCAAACAAAAAATAAGTGGCTGTTAAGAAAAATATCTGGTCTCAAAACTGAATGTAAATGTTTTATAAATATCTTTTTAAAACAAATGAAGTTCTTTCAATGTTTTTCTTTCTCAAATTTTTAAGTTTTCATTAAAAAGCAAATAAAAATAGATTGCAAATATTAAAGAACAGAAGATGTCAGTGTTGTAGAACTTGGAAGGAGACCATTAATAAGGGAAAAACCTAGGGAAAATTCATTTGAAGTCAATTTTTATTGAAAAGCCATTCAGCAAATTGAGCCAGCCAGTGGTTAATTTGCCACACATTTTTGACCATTTTTCTGCTAAGGATGTTGGCAGGAAGGGTAAACGAGTTTCCTCAGAGGGGCTGCCCCAGCCCTTCCTGGGGAAGGACTGTGAGGCTGTGCCTGTGGGAAGGAGCTACCACTGATGAGCGATGTCCCACTGGGAGAAGCCCTGGCTGTCCTGTGCCTGTCTTTGCTTTCGCTGGGATGGAAAGTGTGGCTGTGGGAACACCTTCCCAACCATTCTGCTCCGGTGCTAGTGCATTTGGAAGAGATCATTTCACGTGCAATTGACAGCAAAGTCAGGTTGCTGTACTCACAAAGCAGAATATAGGAGAGAGTTCTTGAGCTCACCTCTCCCCACTCCTCTGACCCTCTCTTCATTACACAAGGTCCTTGTCCTTGGTCCTCACCCTTCTTTTAAGGCACATTAACCTCTTTCTCTCACTTCCAAACCAAAAAGGTTTTCGCCAACATGGGAAAATTTCTCCACCATGTACAAACTACACATTTGTACAGAAATTCTGCAAAAACAAAAATCTTCTGTGCCAAAAGAAATCTCAGTGGCCACCAAAAGGAATGACACAGCAATCTTCTTTCAAATTATTCAGACCTAATTTTGGGGACTTAATTAATGCCAACTCTGCCCTTTAGCTCACTGCCATCTGCCAGGAGTCATCTCCCAGGAAGAAAGGTCACAGCACTGAGTGTGATGCAGGCGCCCGGGGACAGGTGGGATCCAGACTTCCCGCCTTGGTGTCATCACCTCTGCTGCACCAACACCAGCCAGCATCAACTGTTGCTGCCAGTGCCACACAGTCACGTATCACCAGTCAGAGATGGCAAGGACTCGACACCTTCTGATCTTGTCTTAAAAAGAAAAGTGTCCGGATGCCTGGACCTATTTGGCAAAACTTACTGAAATCCATATAAAGTAAGCACATTTTTTACCAATTAGAATTATATCTGTTTCTGCAGAGAGCAAAATAATAGTTCAAACCACGTGCAACTGCCGATTTTCTAAGCCAAAAACAGTCGATGTCCAGCAGTTCCATATGGTTCAAACTAAAAGTATAAACATTTGTCTACACCAGTATCAGCACGTACTTAACTAGGACTTGAACAATGAGTTTGTCACCTGAGACCTGTGTAGCAAGATAACCAAATATCTTATTTCAGAGACATTGCAGACAGTGACGATTTTCTTATGAAAAGAAGTATATTCTATGTCACAAATTTCTTTTCTTGTGTTGCCTTTTGGCATCCATTTATTAAACACCCATGTCAAGTTCTGCCATGGGTGTCCGGTGGGACCCGTGTTCTAGTGGAAGAGACAGATGTGTGATGGCTGTGAGAGGGAATCCAGGGTTCATAAGGAATGTATCAGAGGTCCACCCAACCTCAAATGGAGGGGTCCAGACAGACTCTCTAAGGAGACAGCGTTTTGGCTAGGTTTCCAAGCATTTGTTGGGGGAGCCAAACCGAAGTCCAAGATTCAGTGGAGTGAGAGAAGGCAGTTGGTGAGTACAGAGTCATCCTCTAGGTAGTTGTGGTTCCAAAAAAAAGTTTGGCATAAAATTTTTCCATTCACAGCATCTCTGGCTTGTTCATACTATTTTGATTCATTATAACCCTGTCTTTTCCAGCATTCACTAGGGCCATTGGCTGCAGTGAATAAATAGCAATATTAAAATACCATCAGGAAAGATTCATCATACTCAGCCTCTAATTGGGAAGGAAAAATGTCTTGAAGCTTCATAGGTGTTTCTATTTAATCTGGGGACCAGCATCATATGAACTGACTAAAATACTTGGAGAGCTCCATCCTGAGGCTAACATTTTAATTCCTTCTAGTTCCGTTCAAATTCTGTCTTTCAAAAAAAAATATGTGCCAGGTGTGAGGTCCCACTCCTGCAATAACTTCTTGTATGGGGGTTGCCAGTTGAGATTGTCCAAGTTGGCATTTGGTTCTCCCAGCATGTGGAGCCTGCTGTCTTGCTAATTTAGCTGCAGGTCAGTCCTCAATCAGTTCTAGGACAGCATTAAGGGAACTGTCTTCTCTGTCTGAGAAAAACGATTGGAGCCCAAATAAGGAAACCAAAGGGCCCCCTCCACAGAGAAGCTGCCGAACACTCAGACCACTCAAGTTGAATTACACTTGCCACCCTGACGCATGTGCTGCGGGCACCTCCTGCATGACCTACGGCCACCAAACCCTCCCCACTCAGAATCCACGTGAACATTCAACTGCGGCAACCCAGGGAGAAAATCACATCTTTTTCTATGTCTCTTTATCAAAGCGAAAACGGAACAGTAACTGCCCAATTCAGCTATACAAGAAATTCAATGAATTACACTGCCTCAATTTTTTTTTAAGTTCAAATGTTAGCATCTTGGGACTAAGACGGCCATGATAGAGGTTTCTTGGCCAGAATGGCAGATGTTTGAATTTGGAGCCCCGGCTCCGAGTCAGAGTGGTCATTGATGAGGGTCTTGCTCTCCCTTTCCTTCTCACGTGGTTCCTTTTGCAGCCTTTTCTGTCTTTGGGACTTTGGTGAAGTAGTCAGTTCTGCTTTGTCAGCTACACTGAGTTAAGATACTGTGAGCTAAGATGTTTATGCACCCCTTCTTAGGAGTGTGGATGGGCAGTGCATTAGGGTGTTTCCCAGCTGGGAGACAAAGAGAAAAAAATCTTTTGGTTGAAGCATAACAGAGAGAAAAGCAAACAAATCATATGTATATGTGACTATCCCTGTGGAGCCAGCACCAGATTAAAAAAAAAATATGGAACATTACCCCAGAGCTCCTCCCTGTGTCCCTGTATCTGACTTTCAACACTGTAGATTCATTTGCCTCAAACTGGGATTCTTTTATGAGTCCCAGTAATTACGCTGGGTAAACAGGCATAAACCAGGACTTTCCATGGCAAACTCAGATGCATGTTACTGTGAATATTAGTCACAGTTGGTCAGATTCCCAAAGCACTTTGCACTGACTCCTGTTCTAACATTTGTCACATTCTGCATATTTGCTAAATACTCAACAAACTCCCTGCTCCTATATGTCATTGTCAAGTCTGATTCTTTATCTCTCTCTCCCAGTACCATTCAGTGACTGCCTCACGCCGCCAGGGGCTAGATGAAGGATCCATCAATGCTACTGGCCAACACTTGTGTTTCCAAATTCCCCGTCCATGAGTCATTATTGTGCTGGGCAGAGGATGCACTGCTTTTTCTCCATTCTGGCCTGATGATGGGATTCTCTGCAAAAAGTTTTTGCTTGAGGAAATTCTCCTGGTAGCCAAGGGTCGCCCTGGCCCGTTCCCACCTGAGCTGTGGTTTGCAGCTAGTCTCTGTGCATGCCTTCCCACCATCTTGGTTGTGTGTGGAGGGTGGGGGAGGGGGTAACAGAGACTCTCCTTGACTCCACTCAGACCCCTCTAAGCCCTCCAGACCTTGACCTTCTGTGTCCATCTTTGTCAGGCATGCTTGGTAAGTTGGCTTAGAAGGAACCCCCACCATAGGTATCTAATGACCCCCAGTATCTGATCAAGTTCCTCACCCCCCTATCCTTGGCATCAGACCACCGTGGCCTGCCTTCAGCAAGAATCCTGTCAAGTCCATTTAGCCACAATGCCCCCTCAGTCCTGATGTTTTCTCTTAGGAATTTTCCAGCCATAGCCCCCCACCCTGCTCCTCCGCCATAAATTCCCGCTTGTCCACGCTGTTCTTGGAAAGAAGCCCAGCTTTAACCTGAGGTCTCATTTCTCCAACTGCAGTCATTCCTGAGTGCAATCTGTTTTCATGCTTGAATCACTGTCGGACTCCGGTTTTCTTTGGGAGGAAGGGAACACACGTGCACGCATGCATGTGTGTTTTCTTTTCCTGGGTTTGGCTGCCACTGGTCTATGTTCAAACCAAAAGATTCCTTTCCAGCCCCCACCCCCTCCCCTCCTTGCACCCACCATTTGACCCGAAGGCAAATGAAGCCATTCAAATATTTGTTCACCGTGTCATCTGTTCCCATCCGACCTTGCCATGCCTGTCATGCCCCACATGTCAGTTTGAAGCATAACGTCATTAATACCTCCAGTGCACTAATGGATGCTTCACACATGAACGCATTAATGAAATGTGGTATTGTTTCCCCTCACAGGACATTAACAATCTACCTCACGCTGCGGCCCGAAGCCCCGCGGAGCTGCTGAAAACCACTAGCTATCAAATGAACCCTCAGTTCCGCCTCAGTGACTTTAAGTTCAAGTTTATCACTGAAGCGTCACTCATGTGAGAAGAAGATACAAGCCTCGGAGGGCTTTGGGGCCCAGCTTCAATTACCATAAAGAGTAACAGGAGGCGATAGCTGCGGGGAGGGTGGGGGAGCGGGCGCGGGCATGGAAACAACCCCTGTCAAGATGAAATAGGAAAGATCTGAGTGTCACTGGGATGATTTGTTTCTTTTACTCCCCTTTGTCTATGGGCTGATGGTTTGAATAATGAAGACGATATTGGTTTTCTTCTCGACTACACCAGCACAGGTCTGCTTTTCTGATGGTACAGCTGACATATTAAGAGGGATTAAAGTTTCTGTACACAGGCAATGTTTAAATTAGCTTCCTTAAGCCCCAAAGAAATCTTTCCAGCTGATTTGCAAAATGAACGCCAGCACGGCCTGCAGCCACCCTGCACAGGTTGCCTAAACAGAGCTGCTGGTGTTCTGTTTGGCCAGCTGTTTTGCAAAATCAGAAGAAAAGGAAAGGTAATTCCCTTTCAACATTGCCTCAGCCAGTCTTTCTCTGTAATTAAAATTGAAAGCTTTCCCCAACAGGTTCTCAGAGGCTCTCCCAGAGAAACAGATTTCTCTTTTCCCATATAATTAAGCACAAATTGTAAGGTGCACAGCTTTGCCTTAGAGAAGCAATGAATGGTCAAAGGTGTTCCATCCAAGGCTGGGAGAAGCTTTTGTGTTTGGGTAGCTGTTAGGAAATGCTAATGGCTTTTTCTCTCACTATTAGGTACTGGTTCCCGCTGTGCCAGAAATTTTTCCACAAGAAGGGGCCAGAAAGGTGAAGGGAGATGCACAACATGAATGCCACACACAGAATCACCTGTACCAGGGAACTGTCGCAAAGCCAGGAAGACGATTGTTTGCCTGGCATTTGTGCCAACAACACACCCGCAACTCCTTTTATTCTCATCCTGGGGGGCAGGCTTAAGAGCAAGTACTAAATACCATCTCTGAATATTTTAGGTCACTAAGCACTTAGCCTAAACGTAAGCTTCCAATTGCAATTAGCATCTAATCAAAAAACTCCTGGCACAGGAAGAAAAGTCTAGGCTTACCTCTCTCCTGGGCTGTTGACTCCAAGGAGAGTTTTCCTGCCTGTGAGAGCCATGCACACATTTCCCCATGTTGAGGGAGCCCACATGCTAGAACTGCATGCGGTTGGCCTCTAGGGTCTGGGATGGCATCCATCTGGCAGGCAGCAAAAAGCTGGAGCCCTCGGTCAGAGAGCAACCAGAAATGAATTCTGCCTACAACCTAAGTAAGCATGGATCTGGATTCTTCTTCAACGTGTCATCCAGATGAAAATGGGGTCCAGCCAACATACTTACTGGAGCCTGGTGAGACCTTAAGCAGAAGACTCAGTGCCTGGACTCCTGATCTGTGTTGTTTGGTCACTGTGGCAATTTGTTATGACACAAAAGATAAGTAATATAATCCCTAGGTATTCAGATCCAATGTTTTGAAATTATTGGTGACCTAGTTCTACTGCATTTGTGGTCCTCATCATCAATATATTTAAATCACCAGCCAATTAATATATCCCTTCAATGCATTGTCCCTTGGGTCCATGGTGCATATTTTTTGAGACAACTGGTTGAGGTTTTCTGTCCATCATTTCTTCTTCTCCAGTTTGCCTTCTTTGTCACTGAGCTTGTACTGCAAATAAAGGTCTTAAAGTGAGTGGAAAACTACATTAACCAAAGAGATGCAGGTTCTATGTTTGACACACAAATATTACAAAGATATATTCCTTTTCTTTCACTGGAGCTCCCTACAGGCTGCTAAAGAACACATACACAAAGAAAAAAAAATCTTATTGTGTTCCTGTTTGTCTTAAGCTTCAGGCTCATGTAGTCTTCAGTTCATAAATTCCCAGAAAACTTTCAAAGTTCTTAAAAATATGTTTTATAGTTCAGATCATTTTAGAAATCAACTGCCATATACCAACCAGATTCCACCCCCCACCCCTGCGCCATGAACTTAGACAGGTTCAATCTATTTACACGTAAGAGCAGGCCAAGGAAGGCCAGAAAACTCTTGAAGATGTGAAACACCAGAAATGAAGGATTATTATAAACTGATACTGATTAAGACAGTGATTTTTAAAAAATAACAAACCAAAAGATAAAATGAAATACAGTCTCATTCATGCATTAAAATCTGATATACAAAAAAGATGACATTGAAAAGCAGAGGGAAATACTGGTCTATGAAATACATAGTACCCCACAATAGGTTCCCAGTATGGGCTTGGGGATAACTAAATTCCCAAATGAAGATTTCTTCAGTTTCATTTTACCTAATGAAAAGCAAATGAAAGAAAAAGAATGAGGTAAATAAAGATTCAGGTCAATATTGTTACACTATAACACAGTAAATAGTTATAAAAATCACATGACTTCATTGTATTCTGCAATCATTCTTTTATCATTTTAAACTAATTTATAGTTAAGGGGGGATGACTGCTATTTTTTAAAATATATTGATTCCTATTTACAGTTTAACTCTTCAACATATATACTTAATTTGTGATTGAGAGTAGTTTTAACATATTGACAGCCTAACAAAAAACACACACAAGATGATACAGGCTTTGGCATGTATCGCAAAGTCATAGGACTGTGGAGATTGTATGGAAGTAGGAATACAGCAAGACTGGTCATGAATTGACAAGTACTGAAGCAGAATAGTAAGTATCTGGGGATTTGTTATAATATTCTCTCCACTTTGGTATATGTTTGAAATTTTCCATAATAAAGTTAAAAAAGAGTGTGGAGGGAAGGAAAACAGTATGGCTCAACTGTATCTTCAAGCATCTCAAGTAAAAAAGTAAAAGTTATACAAAATTCATGTGCTATTATTTTCAGAAAATACACACATATCTGTGCATATATAATGTGTGTGTAAGTATTTAGGCATTATAAAATATGTGCATAAAAGTTGTGATATATATAACACAACATTTTGGAGCAGACAAATCTGTATTCTCATGGCTTCATGTTACAGTTGAGAACCTGATCTTTTGTGCATGATTATCTCACGTCTGCCCCTCCAGGTCCACTCTTCACCCTTCTCAAGTGACCTGCAAAGGTGAGGCTTACAGGATCCTGACTCCGTGTCTTGTGATTGGGTCTAGACAATGGAGAGCAGCAGAGAGATCTGAGGGAGGAGAAGAGTGAGGTCAGAGGATGTGTCATCTGACTGTCCTTGCCTTAAAGTGGGCTATGACTTTCCACCACAGGTCACTGTACCTATCAAGGAGATCAGTTCTACAAGACCTTCTTCTGCTGGGTTCTTGAAACTGATCTTTTTTCCTTTGGATATAGAGGTTGTATCAGCTCAGCTACCACTATACCTAGATTCCTGCACAATCCTTGGGTAGGGTTACACTCACCCATTTCTAATAGTTTTGTGTGCCATCTATTTTCCATTAGGGCCCTAGTTATCACCCTCTTCATCAAACAATAACCCCATCATTGTTATAAATAGAGATAGGAGGTTGTTATACTCTCCATACATGTACAAATACTTCTGATGCTGCAGTTATGTCCTAGGTGAATCCCAAGCTGGACACGGCATGTATCAGCATAAGGGAAAGGAGATATATGGAATTGAAGGTAACAACTAGACACATACTGGTCTGAAAACCATATCCATTTACTAATACACATGGAGGGAACTGGAAGGACAGTACTTTCTCTGAAAAGCCCTAATTTTGAGAGCGACTTAGCTCCTCTAACCTTCCCCATATCTTAAGCCAGAGTTGCACTGTTATGGCATCTCAAACGGTGCACTATAATTACCTTAGTGCATTTATTTATCTCCTCCACAAGGATGTGAGCAGTTTAAGGAAACGAGCCTGTCTTGTTGAACTTTATATACCCACCACCTAGCATAATGCCTGCCACATGACAGATGCACGATAAATGTTAATTGAATGAGTAAATGCATGCTTGAATGAATGAATGTCATGGGATCTATGTGTTCCATGGCAGGGCTTTCAAAACAGGGTCTTCTCACCTTCTAGTCACCATCTGGCTCCCCAAAGCAACACCAAATCCAAATGTGGCCTTGGTACCATAGAAAAAGGAATCTTTCTCATCTGAATTGCTCCCATCTGCCTGGCTATAGCCAACATAAGGTCTTGAGACTGAGAAACACCTTCAGTTGTTAAAAGGGGGAGGGGAAGCAGATGGTAAATGAAGGTACTAAAACTCATTAATTCCTAATGGAGGCTTCCTCCTGGATGTAATTAGAAGAAAAAGAAGAGCCAAAGGAGGAGTGTTGGAGAAATAAAGTAGGCAGCTAGAGGAGGTTTATGAAAGGTATAAACCCTCAGGGAGCTTTCCATTAGAGAGGATAATAACATCCACACTTTCACAAAGACTTCCTTCTCCACAACCAGCAAAATGCTCCACACCCATTATTTCAGTGAAGACTCAGAAAGTGACTGTGTGATACAAAGAAGAGTTTTTATTTTTCTAATTATGTAGATGAAAAAACATGGTGCTCGAAAAGTTAAGTGACTTGTCCTGAATAAAGTGGCTAGAAAGTGATAGGCACAGAATTAGGATATTCTGACCCTGAATTTTGTTCTCCATCCATTTCATGACTATGAATGGAGAGAGTGACCTTCACACCAATTCTACAGACCACGTGACAGTCTACCCAGCTCAGCTATCCCACACCACACCGTCTTTTCCACTATGCATGTTACCAATCACTTGAAGGCCTCCCTTTTGCTTCCTATTTCTGATTGACAAGTCTGATTGACATAGAGGTCCTTATGAGGCTAGAGACTTTATTTTCTTGTGTCCCCATGGAAGACAACATAATCTATTTTAAGCAAGGAGAGAAGGAAACTCTTCCTATGAGACCTGGTTAGTGTCATTTCATTTCTTCCCACTGTTCCCAACACAAAGTAAAAAATATATATAGTTCACATATATAGTTCCATAGAAATTAAGAATTAAGTATTATACTCAGATCTCATAAGAAGTATGCAATATAAAGCTGAGATAGCGGCATTAAACGTGAAGACTTCATTACTAAGGGCTTGCAAGTAAACCTGAGCATTCATGTACAATGTCAGTCCATCCAAGAGAGGTAAATTACTTAAAAACTGACTGCAGAAAAGTACACTTGCCCCTTGAAGACTTCTTCCACCTCTCTCTGACCTAGTTGAGAAGAGAATGTAAAAGAGTAAGGAAGATGTCTGCTTAAACAGCGTCAATTGCTGATAGCTCTCCAGTTCGCAGTATCTCCCTCCTCCCCACAAGGAAGCATCCAGCCAACATTTTTATTGGACTGAAGCCCAGATGTGCTCCATTTATTCATGCAACAACCTTTACTGGAGGGCCCCAGGCATTATTACTCATGAATCCTACAGAGCACAAATATATTTCTAGAAATATTGTCATTTGTATTACAGATGACCTTAAAGCATCTTCATAAATTATACCTTCACAGCAAACTAAGAGCACTGCAGTCTTCTGCTATGTTAGTCACCTGAGGTGCACAGCCGCACTGTCTCATTTACATATGCATGTCATTAAATCAGTTTCAGTGAGCCAGGTCCTTTGGTTCCATCAATATCATCCTAAAGTATTTTCAATACAGTTGGATCTTTAAGTCTGTAATGGTTCTCTTTCTGATAGGTGGGTACAGTTCAAACTTCTCTTCCAATTGTGCTTCCTGAAATGCATTGTGGCCACCAGGGGGCTTCTGGGCTGTGCTGCATTCCTGGGATTGTATCTGCTAAGTAGCCAAACAAGAAGAAATTTTTTGGTTTTATATACATTAGACCATTTACCATAAAACCTGTCCATTTTCAAATGTTTTGGCAACAGAAATGTAGTCACTTAGTTATTCAATTTGTTACCTGTCCTAAAAAATTGTCTGCACCTCAGCATGGCAATAGAAAGTTTTTTTTCTCAAAATAATTTCAAATTGATTATAAAATGAGCACTGTTTTCTACCTGAAGTTTTCAGATAACCTTTCAATAAATATTTTGGGGGAAGTTTGAATGAATGAGGCATTATTCACAAAAAGGAAAAAGTACTTTGATCGATTACAATGTATTTGACAGGAAAGTAGAACCATAATAAATTATGACATCCTGGACTGAAGAGGGGCTGGGACACACAAAAAAATCAGCATTATTGGAGAAATATTCAGGAAATTTCCTCTCCTTTGAATGAAGACAAAAAGCAATAATGTCACTCAGCTATTGACTTGTGGCCCAGACACTAATAAGGAACAGTTTCCTGCTTTCTGTGAAGGACAGGTGAACTGCTATTAATAAATATCTGAGGTCATTGTCACCTGCACTCACAAGTAACAAGTGGCTTGCAATGAAATAGTGTGAGAAGCAAAATGGATATGTACCAGGAATGTCTGTCTTAAGGCATGATCAGGGATAGAAGATTAACCATGGATAAATATTTGTGTGGCCTGGCAAAGCTAGCCAAGTTCCAAGAAGATGAGAGATCTTGCACAAAGATAAGGAGGTTTCCATGAGAGTTCTAGAACCTTCTAACCTCAGAATATATCTGGGCTTTCTTCTCTTCCAAAGTTACACCGACATGATCTTGGAGAAAATGAGAGCTGGGCCTATTTTTAGAGATTTTCAGACAACAAGAACTTCAGTTTCCTGGATTAACCATGTTGCTTCTATCTAGTTTATTTTATATGGCCACATTTATCGTGTCTGAAATTCATCCCAGCTCCACCTAGTTTTTATTTTAGCAGCATTCATTTATTCACTCAACAACTGTTTGGGAAACACAATATTTCGGGCACAACTTTAGGAGCTGGGATTCAACAGAAATCAAGAGAGCAAAATTCTTCTTGTCATGATCTCTACTATTCTAGCAATAAACTTTCAATTCTCAGTAGCATCGTTATTTCTCACAAGAAACTGGGTCAACTTTTTTGATCAAAGCTGGTTTTGTTGGAATTTCATTCATTTAACAAAAAATTCAGCTACATGAAAATCAACATTAGCTTTATGCTCACAGTTTGATAGCATTTGGGGCTGGTTCTTTTCTGCTATGTTTTATTCCCGTGTTTTCTAGAAGTATGCCCTAAATGGAAGAACAGGTCTCCTCCATTTTGGTAAAATACCTTTCAACACTACATGTTTCCTGGGAGGGTCACGTGCAGAATATGAAGAAAGAATGGGCCTAGCCAGCCACATGGCCCAACAATCCTGGGAATGAATGGAATTGCCTTTATATCACTTTTCCTAAGAAGAATACAGGAAAGGGTCATAGCATAACACTCTGGCTAATTTGTTACCACCGCTGCCACCGCCATTGTGCTTTGACTCCATATGCATTTGAATATTTAGTCCTCAGCGGAATCCCATGAGGAACAGATGAGAAACAAGCTGAAACACGTAAGTGACTTCTCTGCAATTGAGAGCTCTAGCAAATGGTGGTACCAGGATTCAAACTGGGGCCTATCTGATTCCAGTAGTCACTCTCTTATGAAAAAAATGTATGATGTTATTTATCTAATGACATCACAGAAAGGAATTTATTAAACTTCACTATCATTATTTTGTATCCCACAGAATAACAGTACCCAAGATGAAAAGGATACAAGTTTTAAATATCACCCATATATTTTCAGTTTCTTCTCTGAGTCTTAGCTATTGCAATAAAAGCATTGTTTTTTCCTTAAATACATACTCAAATAACAAGAAGACCATTCATGCCTGTATTGATTAAAATGTAAAAGAAATAAATATTCAGTGTGTATATCCAGTTGTATACCTTAGACAAAGTAGCTTTGGGTGCTCTTACTTTTGAAGAAAGAGAAATATCAGACAGGAAGGAAATTTGCTTTTGTTTGTTCCAGGAATAACAAAGATTCACAGCTCTGAAAATAAAAAAAAAATCAGACCTTGTCAGGACATTTGGTTCTAATTAACTAGTGACAAACTGGTTCCATAAAGCAAGCATATAAAAGTAATTAAGAGTAATTTGAGCTACAGAAAGGTAAAAGACAATTATAATCCAGATATGATTATTACTGCACATATTTTTAATTCCTGGGAGTGACTTTTTCTTCATTTTCTTTTGCTCATTAAACTTAGAATTTTATGTTTTACCTATGTAATTTGGTAAGTAAACATGTTAACACAACTTGGATAATGAAGTGTATTCCTTGTAAGTACATAAACCCCTGGAGACTTTGTCTCCCAATTCCTCTTCTTCTATGTCCTCAAAACTGTCTCTGTCTAGTATTGAGTCCTGTCTTTGCTCAATAAAACAAAACAAAACACATATCATCAAGCAGTAGCAATTTGAATGAAGATCTGGTGAAGAGGAAAAAAATGCCATTTAACCTAAAATATGAATGTCAATATCTAAGTCACTCTTTAGGCAATTACCTTAAATCTTTGTGCGCACGTGTGTGTGTGTGTGTGTGTGTGTGTGTGTGTGTGTGTGTTTTAATCAGTAGTCTTTTTTAGTGAAGAAATAAAACCAACTCAAATTACATTTAAAATTTTTGGACTCTATATTTTAAAGTCCAGGCATAGCTATACCAGCTTCAGGCACAGTTGGATCAAGCTTTCTAAAGAGAAAATAAGAATTTCTCTCTCTGTTCCTTGGCTCTGTTTTTCTCTATATTGGCTTTGTTCTCCAAAGAACTTCTTATAGTGAGATTAAAGATAAACCCGGATCATGTAATCATAGTAATGTACCCTTGAAACCTATATGGTCCTATTAACCAATGTCACCCCAACGCATTTAATAAATAAATTTTAAAAAGATAGACCCACAAATATTGCACCTGATTAGTAACCCTAGCAGGAAGAGAACTTTTCTTCCCAACAATTTCAGCAAAAATTATGGAATTTACTCCTAATGGACTATTTTCGGTAGTATGTCCCTCACCATACAAGTCACCAAGTTAGAGAAATGGAATACACTGATTGGCCAATCTAAGTAACATGCTCATCATTGGCATGCACTGTGGATCCAAGCACATGACTGAGAGCTGTAAAAAGGAGACTCTCCCAAGGAAAACCAAAGCCTAGTTACCACAGGAAATGTATCTCAGGCAAGAGAAACAACAGGTGCCCACCACAAAAATGACCCAGCAAATATTTGTTCATTGATGTATTGATTAGGAAGTCTGGGATAAGTGAGATGATGATAAATATGATGTGTGAAGGTCAACACAGCCAAGATAAATTGCAAAAAGAAGACACAGAGGTGGAAAGTACCTGCAATGCTTCTTGGAAATAAATCAACAAAAAGGAGCTGATCTTGACTGTGCACTGTTTGAGAAGAATTAATTGAGTCAGTAACAATCCCGAGGGCTTGCTAGCATAAGTTCTGACTTCTGTGATAGTAAAATGGTCTCAGAGCTGTCAGAAGGCGAACATGGTTAACTCCAATTGCCATAAAACCAGAGAAGAAAAACAGTGAAGTGAAATAGAAATATTAAAATCAGTTCTTGGATCACAAAACATACAATTGTGAAAATCAATGTATTAATCAGACATTCATGTATTATATAAAAACTTCCCTGGAATGCCATAAACTATGAGATGATCTGAATTGGCAAGAATATACCAATGCTTCTACAGAAAATAAATTAGTCCTGTAAAAAAAAGTCTATAAAAATATGTTTCAATTCTGATGATGCATTATATTTGCATAGTAGAGAAACTTTTAAAATATGCTATATTTTTATTTTTAAATGATTTAATTTAAAATACATTAGTATATTAACTTAAACAATTTTAAATTAATACATTAAGTGCCCTGAGTAGTCCTTCCTTTACCCGACCAGAGACTAGAATAAATTTCAAGAACCCTTCCGATCCAGCTACAGGCCTCCAGGAAAGCTACACCTACAGTATCACAGATAAATGCCTTCACAGGTCTGTCTGGGCATCTTGCAATTCATGCTCTTGTCCAACTCCTTGCAAAAGTCTACTTTATGTGGAAACAATTCATTTAAAATAATGATAAAGCTATATTTTTTTCTGTATTCAGCAACAATTTTTAGTTTCTACAAACTCTGTGCTAGGTAATAAGGTTATCAAAATGAATGAAATATGACCCCTGCTCCTGAAGAATTCACAGAATAAAGAAGACAGCCAGGTAAGGAAAATAAAACTCTTCATACAGTATGAGGAGCACTGGAACAGAGCGACAGTCACAGGAAGAGGGAGCTACAAACCTGTTTGCACCTGATCACACTATTAAATAAGTTGGCCATTCCCAAGTAACTCCTAACATGTCCTCTCCTAAAGCTTATATACTCCTAATTTCTCTGTCACTTCCACATTCAGGAATTCTCTAACTGTACCAAAAGCAAAAAAAAAAGGTGGCCTGTTATATGGAAAAACTTCTACAGACCAATCATTAACAGCGATTTACTGTATCTGTATCTGATAGCAAACCAGAGAAACCACTCTTTGTGATTAATATTGCCAGGGCCTAAACATTTTTCCCACTATGAGGTGCAGTAGGACTGAAATGAATCTAGTCAGGAGAGAAAACAAGAAGATTAAATGGAAACAGTTTGGATAAAAGCATTCACTTGGCATTTCCCCCTCTAGACACACACATTAAGAGGCTGTCTATCAATGTAAATCAATTCAAAAGTTGAGTCTGACTTTCTTCTCCCTCAAGAAATGATTTACAGGTACTTGCGGCCTTTCATTTTGGTTTGACTATTATTACACATTCTACGTGTGATTCTTCTTGTGGAATGCTAAGAATGCTTATTTGTGTCTCAGGTTCACTGAGGTATAGTTTACATCCAGTTAAAGTCATCTTTTCTAGGATTTTGATGAATGGAAACGGTGATGCAACCACTACCATAATACAGTGAATGGTTCCATCATGCTGAAAAACTTCCCTGCCGCTTAGAAGCCAACCTTTAGCCTCTGGTAACTACTAAAAAGTTTTCTGTTCTTGTAGCCTTACTGTTGAGAAAATCATGTACATGTAACTAAAGAGCATGTAACATTGTGAGTTGGGCTTCTTTCCCTTAGCACAAGGCATCTGAGCTTCATCCACACAGTTGTGTTTCAGTCATTCAGAAAGCATGGAGAGGAACAGTTTCCTTTAGAGTCTCCTTTATTTTCTAAAGCCACATTCAATATGCAAATCCTGGAACTCTCACCATTTACAGCTTTGCTCGTGGTTAAGGAAAAGCTACTTGGACAGCTGTTTGTTCCTTGGCGTGCGGGGAGAGGATAAACACTCAGAGGATACTCCTAACCTGTGGTTGTTCGAGGCCCTCAGTCCTATGTTCACAACACCCAAAGCTTGGTTAGCCAAACGTTTGGGATCCAAAATTAATTAGGAAACGCAGGCAGAGCTTGGGTGTGGTGTGGTTTTCATTATTTTTTCATTATTGCAAGAGTCGTGGAATACACATTTGTAACTTGATGGCAAACACATTAGCTGTTTTTTTTTATCTGACCCACATTTTGCCAAATGGAATTACTGTTCAGCAAAGGAATCAAGAAGATAGGCCTCTTACCAGAAGCAGAAGACAAGGGGTAGAGGCCCCTGTGTCCCAAACTTTGGCCATTCAAGTTCCATCTTCATAATTTTGGATCTTCCCACACAGCATCTGTATCATTACTTATTTAATAATTTATATTCCATGGTTCAAAGTTTTAAAATGTTTTTCAAAAGGAACTTTTTTCTACTGTTTTAATGGAAAGTCTGTGCCCTAGTGAAACTATGAAAAATATCCAACAGTTTAAAAAGTCTACTGACGTGAGTCGATGTGCCTCCCAAATCGCTCCCCGTTCTTGAGTGTTGGCCGGCCGGACACACACGCCCACACACGCTTTGGGGAACACTGCAGCTACAGTAGCTGTCTCATGCTTTAATACCTTGACCAGGTGTCCTCTGCACACTCAGGGCAAAGAGTCACTTTAAGAGTGCTAATAAAGTAGAATGTTAAAACCTATTTAAAACTGCAAAATGTAGTATATCTTTCTACCTATATCAGGCACTGGAAGCCTACTGCTTATTTGCCAAAGAGGCCTCCAAAGCTTGTTTTCATGGACATACGGACCAGATGCGCCTTCTTACTCATTTCTTCAAAGTGCCTCTTGCCGCGCAAGGCCAAGGCCAGTGTAATTCAGCAACCCACTCCACCCCGTTAGCTCACAGTTGGCATCCGGGCTGTATTTCCTTACCCTAAACTAAAAAATGAAACCAAACTCTGGCCCCAAAAGACTTGAAAAATTTTATTCACCAAAAGGGCATATTTATAAATTCATGCTAGGATAATCTTCTTACGTATTTGGGGTTGCTATAGCAATCTATGTAGATAAGCATCATATTTTGTAAGAAAACATATGATTAAAATCACTTCTGAGCCATGGTCACTATGCCCTTTGACAAGACACTTGAACTTCATTGATGTTAATCATCTCATTGGTTTGCAAGGGACTAAAATGTTTGTCCCACTTCCTGTTTAATAAAGCCATCAAAAGGATTAATGAGAAAAAACCTCTAGAATACTCCAACCTCTTTCCAAAAAGGCAGCAGTAAAACAGCGGGTACCTCTTGTGAACATACATTTGTCTTCTTCCTATAAACTCATCCTGAAGGACATCAGGCTTCCAGCTTATATTTAATTGGCTGATTATGTTGTCACTCTGGAGCTCCTTGCCAAGTTACAGGGAAGAGTTTTCTTGGAAACCATAGTTTCCAAACTTTCTCCAGCTATGCAATTTAATTACATCTAGCAAAATGACAACAGGGCTCATAATTAGGCTGGAGATTAATTACTATGAAATCAGTCCAAACACCACAGCTATCAAACTCAACATAGGTGCTTAGGCAACGAGAAAGGAGTTCTCTCAACAACCAGCAGAAGGTGGACATGGGAGATATGTTTTATGACCCCCTTCTCATGAATTTAAACATACAAACTGTGCAAAATACCTTATGTCTCTATAGCCAGAATGTCCCTAAGTATTTTTAAAAGAACCAGACTCACAAACATCCAAGTAGTGATACCACATATTCTGAAATGTACATGACTAAGGCAAACTTTCTGTACCAATTTCTGCAACTTAGAGCTTCCTTTTCCCTTCTCATTTTATTGAGGAATCTAGAAATCTTACATAATTCATCTGCTGTTTTCTAATCTATAAGTGAAAGAGTGATTATTTAGAGGAAGTTAAAAAGCAAGTAAAAACTTTGCTGTACCTCGGGTTCATCCTGTGTCTCCTAAAAGTGCCTGCGCGTCCACAGAGTGAGCCACCATAACCCCAGGCATTGAGAAATGCATTGCCGGCTTGAAAGCCACCTGCTTGGAACCTATTTCCTACCTGATAATCAATGAAAAAGGAAAAGGATAGCTTAGCTAGATAAAAAAAGAAAGGAGTTGACCCCCTTAAAATTGCTTCCATTTCTTACTCTGTTTTACCTACTAGACACTAGAGGTACCTTTAAATATATGCAGACCCACAATCCAACAAAAAACAAATTAAACCCTCAAGTAATTCTAATATGCACTCAGAGTTGAGAACAACTGGTCAGCAGTAACGAAGAGGCTGGCCAAGACCTGGGCCATGAACACCACCAGGTAGTGGAGGACAAACTGGCCAAGAGACAATGAGGTTACAAATCCAAGTTTCAGAAACTTGCATCCAAAAGCAGTTAAAGGTATGTAGTAAAAGATGAACACTTGATTTTTTTACTGTTAAAAAATTTTTCAATTACAGTTTTATATTCAATATTATTTTGTGTTAGTTTCAGGTGTACAGCAAACTGACTAGACAATCATACACTTTACAAAGTAACACTTGATTCTTAAACCATGTGGGAAACAAGCAAACTGTCTCCTAACTAGAACCTGATAAAGAAGCACTTTAATGGGTTTGTAGGATGACTGTGTCTCTTGGTTTGATCTGCTTGCTTATTTGTTTGTGAGTTTACAGAAATTAAGGTCTTGCGTTTGGGATTTTAAAAAAATAATGCTAATATTGACTACAATAAATAACTGTATTTATAGAACCCAAGGGGAATCCATGGAAAGGAAGGAGGAAGTAAAGTCTGAAGAAGGCCTATAGAAAGATTTAAATAGGTGACATGTACGCACACGCATGGGCCTACTGCTTGTATCCTAGCCTACATGGACTGGGGGAAGCTGCTGCAAAGCCATTTGCTTGCACAGGACTGGAGGAGAGAGTACATGGCTGCCAGGAGAGGAATGTTGTCAGAGCGACTTCGGAACGAGCACAGCCGTGCTCGCCAGCGCTGGGAGGCCCGACCACTGTGCCACCAGCCGCACCACCATCTGTACAGGGCTGCTATTCGGGGCTGGGCCAAACCCGAGCGGCAGCCCTCCCCGGTCCTGGGCAAGACTGGAGCAGGTAAGGACCTAGAACACAGCTCTGTTGGCCGGGAGGCCCAGGAGGCAAAGACCTTAGGACAGCCTCTCCGTGCGGGTGCCCACGACCACATCCACACCTGTACTTGCCGTGGTGGGAAGTTATGCTCAGTGAGGCTGCACCCTCTTCACTCTCAGCTCCTGAGGACGCGTTGTTCAGGTCAGTCTTGGCGTAGCCAAGGTCTGGAGTCTGAAAACACGTATTCAAGGCTCAATTCTACCTCTTACTCCCTGGGTGACCACTGGCAAATCATTGCATTCCTATGCCTCCTTTCCTTATTTGTACATGGCGGTGACAGAGACTTTAGGAGTTCGTCTAGTCTGACCATTTCATTTTACAGCTGGAGAAATCGAAAACCAGAGAATACAAAGTGAATTCTCGACTTCACCCCACTACCTGATGGCTAAGCAGAATCCACACTCATATTTCCCACCTCGAGTCCAGTTGTCCCCCCCCACTGCTCCCAGGCTGTTTTGTAGCCACCCATTTGTACTCCTTAATACCTTCACCTTTTCACCAGCCCCCAGCCCCCTCCCATATTCTCCTTCCGTTTAAAAACTTTTCCATGCATCCAGTGGGCTTTTGAAAGGCAGTGAAAGGGAGGTGTGCCCCCAGTCCACCATCCGGAACCAGAGCTTGTGCTTTCTCCTGAGATCCGTTCTTCAGCCCTCCTGAGTCGGAGGCGGTGCTGAGGCGGAAGGGAGCAGCTGGGGAAGAAAAAGGTCTAACCACTCTGCGGTACGCCTGAAACTAATAGGAAACAATGTAGAGTGTCAACTGTAATTGAAAAATAAATAAAACACCCATATATACTATTTTTAAAAAGAAAAAGGAAGAAGAAGATAAGAAGAAAAAATAAGGTACCAGCATTGAACCATATAATAAAAACAAATCTTGGAACATTGCAAGCACATTGGGATTGAACTGGTGGAGAAAACTTTCAAAACTGAAAAAAACAGTTTAAATTTAAAAGGGTTCATCAGTAATACTTTATTAAATGCAAGGGTGGGCAAAGGTAGGTTTACAGTAGTTTGTATGGAAAATAATACAATAATTAGTAAGTAATAATCAAGAATAAGCTCTGCATTTCACATACAACTGTAAACCCACTTTTGCCAACCAACTGTATATATTATATATTATGTTTAAATATGATATATAATATTTAATATCAAATATATTGAATATATATGATCTATATACCACATGCAATATTTTATACATTATAATTCATATATATGATATACCACTGCTATGCAGCCTTTGAAACTTATAGAAGTAGAGAAGATCTTTATATACTGATACAGAAAGATGTTACTAACATACTATCAAATGAACAAAAGAACAAATAAACATAAAACTATGTAAATAAATATATCTTATACGTGTATGTAAGATATCTGTATAAGAAAAATGGCAATTACACAGTGTTTGTTTTGTTTACAACATAACAATGCTTATGCTCACAACACTGCTGCAAGCACCATTTTTAAATTAGAAAACTGACACTCAGAGAGGTTAAGTAATCTATTCAAGGTCACAGAGTAAGTGGAGGGGCTGGGACACAAATTGAGCACATGGGCCTCCCGAGTCGATGTGCTAACCAGCAACACTCAGCCTGTCAGAGCTCTGAAGGGTAGGAGTTGGGAAGGTGAAGGGTGAAGATTTCCATTTTACCTTTATGTTTCCATGTTAACAATCTTTAATAAGAATATATTACTTTTGTATGTAGATTGTTGTTGGGAACCGCCCTGACTGGTATCAGAGGCTGAAACCCCCGCCTAGCTAAGGCTAAGGGAACGCCCTTGGAACTGTAAGCCGGCAAGGAGATAAAAGCTTATCTTCCTGGCAGGAATGCTGCTTCTGCTGCTTTATTCATAACTGAACCCCCAAAAGCTTGGTCGGTTAGCCAAAGACAGGTAAGATTCCCCACGGGGGGAACGACCCTAAGCCAGGCACGATCACTTTGGGAGGCCCCCAAAAGAAGGACTTGGGGGGGGCTGCAGCAAAAGGGGGTGATGGACCCTCGCTCCTCGGCTCTGACATAGCCTGAGTTCTCAGCGTCTGGGAGAAAATCTCCTTATCTCTTGGTTGCCTTAGTTCCCTTGCTCCACCTAAGCCTGAAACAATGACAGGGTAGTACAGCTCGGTACTGAGAAGTGCGGATTTCCCGGGGTGATCAGGCCTAAGAAAGAATATGTAAATTACTGTGAAACCTTCTTTGTTTAGAATGCTCTCAGTTGAATGAGAAGGGTCTTAGGAGGAAGTTAGTTTGTTCCTCAGTCTTACAGCTCTTTGACCCCCAACTCAATAGACCAGCAGAGTTCTTTGTTTTCTATAGTTCCTTACTTCCCCCGAATGAGTACTGTACTTTACCTGAATTATTATGCAAAATGAGCCTAATAAAAGCAGGTACGGATGGTAAATCAGGGCGCTCCCCACTAGGGGGGGTGGCCATTTCGTCCCTACTTCCCCACAGAAACTAGTCTGTCTCTGTGCATGTGTTGTTTTTTCTCGCGTGTGTTTTGGCGAGCCATCCACAGCGTTCCGTGGTCACTGCTGGCCGGTGACCCACGCGCAACAAATTGTTTTAAAAATTATCATACCATAAAGTTGGCTTTTTGTGCACAGTTTTATGGATTATAACACACGTAAGGATCCATGTAACCACCAGCACAATCAGCATACAGGACGGTTCCATTATGCCCCCAAACTCCTCCTTGCTTCTACTTTGTAATTACACACTCTCCCCTCCCCAAACCATCAGCAACCACTGATCTACTTTCCATCAGTACAGTTGTGACTTTTTGAGAATGTCATGCAGTAGTTTCTTGAGATTGACTTCTTTCACTCAGCGTAATGCCTTTGAGATTTATCCAAGTAGTTGTATGCGTCAATAATCTGCTCCTTCATATTACTGAGTAGTATTCCATCATACGGATAAAGTGGTTTGCTAATCCATTTGTCCACTGAAGCACATTTAGATGGTTTCTAGTTTTGGGTGGTTATGAATAGAACTACTATAAACATTGTGTACAGGTTTTTGTATGAACCTGTACAAGTTTTTATTGCTCAAATACCTATGAGTGTACTTGCTGAGTTTTATTGTAAGTGTATAATAACACTTTTTATGAAACTGCCAAACTTTTTTCCAAAGTTGCTGCACAATTTTGAATTTCCACCAGCAAGACAGGAGCATCCCCACTGCTCCACATTTCCACCAGTGTTTGGTACTTTCAGTAATTTTTATTTTAGCTATTCTCATAGGTGTATAGTAAAAATATATTACTTTTGAATTTTAAAAAAAACGGAAAAGAATTGAATGGCTTTGTCAAGAATAAGGCAAATAGACTGTTACCTAAGCTTCTGGTAGGCAGGGATAGATTATAAACAAGAACTGTTTTGGGAAATTCCATTCATAGAGTAAGTACTTCTTGAGCATCTAATACGGGTCCGCTGTGTTCCTTGTTCACATGTCTTAAAGCCTTAGGAGTGCTCGTGTAGTTTATGATCGCACCTTTCATTTTATCCTTTCCACTTTCTATTTAGTTAGAATGCTCAGAGTTTGTTTTTGAAACACAACATTAAAATGAAATTAAAACATAGAGATCAAATAAGATAATATATCTAACTCTAATTATTATTTATTTAATATTTTTTATTTAGGAAAACATCATCTTCTACAGACATACAAGTCAAGAAACGAGGAAGGCCAGATAGAATGCACTCAGTTATAGAATTCTGCCATTTCTTTCATTCTGAATATCTCTTTGTTTTGCCATTTATAAAAAGCATATTAACAGGGGGTGTAAAGCACAGCATAGGTAATACAGTCAATAACATCATAATAACTATGTATGATATCAGATGGATATTATGAGACTTATTGGGGCAAACACTTCATAAGGCAAATAAATGCCTAATCACCATGTTGTACATGTGACACTAATATAATAATGTATGTCAACTATAATTTATTTTTTATTTAAAGAATTCACCGTAACTGGTAACAGAATTATTTTATTCCCTACAAATGCCTTTTGAGTGTTTAACAATGAAAAATTAATTAAGAACACTCTAAAGACCAATTGATTTTCTGGCTGCCAATTGTCCACTTTGCAGATTATTTATGGAAGCCAGAAGGAAAACAGCAATAAGGCAAAGAAGTATGTATGCCCGGGCTGGAAGGCAACAAGGTGCTGCCCGGGGATCCAATTACAGTAATCCCTGCTGGCTCAGGACCTCCCTGCAGCCCTGCCATGCCCTTCTTGCCAAACCTGGGCCACAGGGGCTGAGTGACTGTGAGGATGAGGCATTAGCATCCCAGAGACCTCTTTCTCCTGTTTTTGTAGAGATTGTCAACAACATCTTCAAAGATGCAGAGAAAGCAAATGCAAAAAAATCACTTTTGAAAATAAAAATCTATATTACAAAAAAAAGTTGACCAACTTGGACCAGATGAAAGGAAAATCAGGAAGAAAAATCTTCAGAAATTACATTTACCCAAGGAAAGTATTATATTCAGGGAAAGACTTGCACTTCTCCTCAAGGAAGACTCGTATTTGTCCTTGACCCCAATGCTCCTAAACCAGGTGAAGTTTAGTGGTTAGAAATGCTTTTCATAATTCTTTTGTGCAGAGTCCTAATCATTGAGGCCCAGAATTATAAGTTCAGTTGAAGATATGATTTTACACTTTAGTCCAGATTTCACAGAAAGGATAATACTGAAGCCTAGAGAAGGGAAATGATAACAACGTCAGAGCAGAATCACAGTAAGAAAGTTTTCACATATTCAGTCTATAACATGGGTTAAAGTTTATTTATTTTATACATTTGTTATGCCTTTCAAGGAGAGCTGTTCAAATGCATTTCCTTTGGTTATTACTGCCATCACCAATGACAATTTTTGTTTTTAATGACAGTTCTTTGCAGAAATGGCCATCAAGAAAGAAAAAGAAACAGGAAAATGAAGAGGAGGAGGAGTCAGAGAAGGTGGGAGGGACAAGAGAAGAGGAAAGAGGAGAAAACCCTTCAAAATGCACATGAAGAACTCCTGCAAAGTAGTTGGGGAAAAACACTTTTTCATTAAAATTTTTTTAAAAATAAACACTCTCATTCTTAGCAAGTTCTAGCTGATCCTAAGTGTTCTACAATGTTACCATACCTTAGTTGTATCCTAGTATTCATGTCACATGGAACAAGATGTGTAATACAGCTGCTAATTATTTCAATTTCTAAATCAAGTTTTAAAGATGAAATTTAGCCACACTACTTTTACTATATTTATCCAAGAACTACTGGCCTTCAGAGAGAGGGAGAATGAATAGAACCGAAGGAAATGGATGAGATTTCTGGAGGCAAAGATAAGTAATGAACTTTCTATTTCCAAAGAGTTCATTGCTTGGTTATATAAAAACGCATTTAAGTTCATTGATGACTACTTAAAATCCCATCTAATTTTCATGTGAAAGGTAGGGAGCACCTAAAAAGAACAGGTCTGACTGAGGGGCTCACTCCTCCTTGGGTACCAGCAGAGTGACTGCCAACGCTGGTGAAATCCTCCTGGTTCCACCACCTCTCCTCATAACACAGGTGGATACTTGTGTCCCAGGACGTTATTACTTATAATAATCATAAGTAATAACTATTAAACCCTAACTACGTGTCACATATTCTTTTATGATAATAACATGTACCAATTCATTTAATTCTCAAATGAACCTATGAGGTGAGTACTACTGTTATTCCCATTTTGCAGCTAAAGAAACTGAGGCAAGTGGGGCGAAGATCCAGGTTCTTAGGGTCACACAGCATATGAAAGCAGAGCTGGGAAGTGAGCTCATGCTTGTGAAGAAGTAAAACCCATTTATGAACAGAGTGTGTAGAATTTACTAAAGAGTTAATTTAAGTACACATGGGAATAGGCTATGAAGTAAATTACAAAGAATTAACATGGATAAGCCTGGGTTCATTGTTAACTCTAACTCACTAACAGCTTTCATTAAAGCAGGTAACAAAGAGTGACTAGAAGTAAATCTTTTTGCTGGGCCACAGTCTTCCCACCTGAGGCAGAGGTGTTCCTTCTGCCTCTGGTAACTCCACATCTGTTACTCATCCCTGCCACCCTTAGTTGGACCACTCAGTGCCTTTTTTCATAAGTAAATCTATTGCAAAGACTTTTAACTTCCGTCTACTATTGCACGAATTCCACTGGTTAAAGGAGACGGCTTTCTTGTCTTTGCTATAAAAATTTCATGTGAATTCCCATTGCTCTAGCTATTTGTTTCTGTCTTCACCAGAACTGAATGTGTAATTCCTTCAACTGGCAGGCCCCTCCCCAAACACCTTCAGAGAGCCTGTGAATGTCCTCTGGGTTTTATAGCTGTGCTTGGCTTTGGCAGTGCCCAGTTCAAGGGCTGTTGTCCCTAGACCAGAGCTTCTTAAACTCTGATGTTCATTCACATGATTCACCTGCAGATCTTGTTAAAATGCAAATCCCAGCTCAGCCTCTGGGGTAAGGTCTCAGATCCTGCATGTCTAACAAGCTTCCAGGTGACGTGTATGCTGCTTCAAAGACCACACGGTAAGTAGCAAGGACCTCACAGGTTTATCCTTTCTTCCTTCCCAGCTTCTTTTACCCTGCTGACAATGCCCCAGGGTCCTCCCTCCATCTCCTGCCCCAGCTGCAGTACCCATGGTATAGTATTGGCACATGAAGCAAATGTTGCCTCTTCAGGTTTTCAATGTTTTTCTTGTTTCTATGGTCACAAATGTATATTTCTATGCTCTCTTAAGAACATATTTGACTAAATAATCCAGAAATTTCCTCAAGGTAATAATTCAGAATTCAAGGCAACAGAAAGAATGAGAAAAACCTTCTCCTTGTTACCCTTCAAAATATTTAATCCACAAATAGGCTGTGAGGTTGCTCTCTGCTCTGCTTAGCTCATATTTATTCTTCTCCCACAGATGAAGGTAAAACTGGGAGGAAATGGAAAATAGATGAACAGAGGGCTTTGCCCCAGAGAGCTTTCATCAGTAAAGTACCAAAGTAATTACTGCACCTGACAAATTCCTACTCCTTGTCTTAGCCCAGTTTTAATAAAAGAAAGATTCAACAATGGTTTATATTACATTGCATTCATTGCCTTTAATTTCATCCAGCTCCAATATGAAGACTTGCCACATTTACAAGAACCTGCTTTTTCTCCTGAAGTTCATTTGTGAAGGCAGCCGCTAGGGTTTTAATCATCTTTTCTTCAGTCTTTCATTTCTAACACATTGTGATTGATAATGGCTCTCCCAGGCCCCCCTGTGATCTAGGCAAATTCTCCTTCATGTCAGTTTCAGGTACTTAGTGGGAGAGAAAGCATGCACTAATGAAGAACTAAAAGGCCATTTCAAGTGCTCTGGCTGTAAAAACGTAGCAGTTCTCATTCACAGTGGACTACATCCAAAGGTAACTTCTTCCGACCTGCTGGACCAGGCTATATTTCACAGAGCTTGGGAACAGCAGGCAAATTCTTGGCATTTCGGAAGTTCTGCTGAAATCTGGGGTAATGAAACGCTGCTCTTGTTTGAGAGCACAGAGCCCTTAGAATAACCTTCTCAGTATGAAACAGATCACAGGAGTTCAAATCGTAATCACAGCGGTGCCATTGCATCAAGGAGCACTTAGAAAAAACCTTGAAAATGTTTTATGCTTCTAAGATAATTCTTTTAGCATTGATGCTACTTAAAAAGTTCATTTCCTATGACTTTCTCTAAAAATCTGTAGGCAGCAAGCTCATCCCTTTCTCATGACTCAAACTCAGTTGAATTTCTGGGCAAGAAATTGCAAATTTTATATTGCAGAGTATGAGTCAGTAATTGACATGCAATTGAAATACGGCATCCATGATGTCTTTGGATAAAAATACTCAGAAGTACCTCATTACAAAAATGCTGGAACATTTCTAATATAGAAGTGTACCTAATATGTTTATAGGGGTTTTTTTAAGGATTGTGGCTGACTGAAGTCTTCTGAATCAGGGAGCAGGCCTGAGATCTAAGACAATACCTCAGACTGCCAGACTCAAAGTATTGGGTCCAGAACATCACACACTAAAAATAGAAATGACCCCACCAAATACTCAGCCCTGACCAGACAAAAAATAAATCTCCCTATTCCTGTGGTCTGGTAACATGTTTTAGTGAAATGCTGAAGCATGTGCCAGGAATAAGACACATCATCTCCCAAAAGCCTGTGCTGGTGAGGAAAGCAGGAGTGTGGGATGGTAGAGAACTGGGGAATCATTAGAACAAAGAACTGCAAGGGTACTAAGACAGAGAAGGATTGCAGGGAGTTGCTGTCACAGGACCAATGACCTTCCCACGACCATACACTCATCAGAGAACTATTTGGATGAAGCCAAGAAGCTCGACAGTTGGTATTTAACATGTCTACTTGGCCAAACGCATCGTCGATGTATGAGTGACCTGAATTGCCTTGGGTTTTATCTATTAATGAACTCAGCGGAAAGTTCTAAAAACGTCAGGAAGCAAAAATTTGCTGATTAAGAGCCGCACTTCGGTCTCCCTACATGCATGCATGCTGAGTCTCCCGAGTACTTTCTGGCTCTCCTCAGAGATGTCTTGCATGGGTTCCAAAATACACTCCATTTGTTCTTCCACTTTGGCTGCTGCTGGAATGTCAGGTATCAGCTAAGGTATCGGAGACAGCCGTACAACGCTTATACTGCTGTGTGCCCTCCAAAGAAAGCCGCCTTTCCTGGTGCTTAGTCCTCCAGGAAGCCTGGAGGAGTGGTTGATACCCTGAAAATGGCAGGACCGCCCTGGGTGCTCTTTACTCTCCTTCGGGCCGTGTGGAAATGCAGAGATGCTCTCTCTGTCCTGAGGACACAAACCTAGTGCGAGGGCTAAGCTAAGGAATTGAACATTCTTGCCTCCATGTCTTCATCTCTGCATCTAGGTATTGGAATCAAAATCATTCCACAATCTAAAAACATATGTGAAATGCACATGTGTAATTTGAGGCTTGATATTAATAAAGTGAATTAAAGGCCTCTCCTAAGAGCTTAAATTTTGAAGATCACCAGAATAACTCATATGTAGACTCACTGGCTGTGTTCTCAAGCTTTAATGGAAAGTTCCTATTCCAAGTAGTCTTCCCATCAAAACACTCCTCTTCTGACAAAGTGAAAATAAAGTGGGTGGAATGTTGTGTAACAAGGCACACAGTACAGCTTACCAGAGTCACAAGCAGGAAGGACAAAATGACCTGGAGATGTAAAATTTTCCCCTATCTTTTAGAATATATTGAAAAATTGGCCTAAGAATGTGAACTTTTAAGTGCCCTTCAGGCAAAAGTACTATACATTCTCATATTTGGATTTGATATTAAATGCATCCTATATTTAAATTCTTTCCTAGAGAACTGAACACAACTCCATACCCATAAAAAATTAAAGGTGAGAGAGGCTCAGACATAACCCTTGCTAGCCACAGGCAGCCTTTCTTTCCACCTGCTGACTGGCCAGACCTCCAAGGCAGGGAAGGGAGTGGACGGCACCAGGGGCAGGAGGTAGCAGCTCTCTCGCCTCCCCAGGACAGAGGGGGCTTCCTGATGATACAGACTCTTCTACAACAGAAGCCTACATGTTTCCTGAAAGGTATTTAGTGACTAGAGAAGACAAAACTGAAGCGTCTGCCCTAAGTATGTGTAACCCTAAACAAGTCCCCAAGAAACAAACAAGACCCTCCAGAGAGCAAATACTCCCCCTCCAGTGCATCCTGTGATCTTCTTTTGGAATAAATTCATTATTAACAGTTTGACTTTATTGTTGATTTGAGAATCTGTGGGTAAGAGACTACAAAAATAAACAAAATATGTCCAATACTTCTCAAGGATGAGGAAGTTTGGGGAGTTTGTAGAAATAGATTATTGGCCTTGCTGTAGTTTTAACCACTATTTACAGTTATTATATATAATTCTATACATCCATGGCTTTTGCCATGTGAATTGGAATCCCTGCCCTGTTTCATTCATGTTGAACTTGGCCTTGCAACTTGCCAGTTAATGGTGTGTGTAAGAGACAGTTTAAGAGTTCATGCCTGTGAACTCCAGTAGCATCACTTGTTTCCATTGGCTCTCCTGAATTCCTGCCATTTGCCATATGAAGAGTGGGCTCTGGATAGTTGCTGTTCCGAGAAGGATAAGAAATTCATAGAGCAGTCAAAACCCAACCTGAGACACAGCTCAGAGCCTGGAACCCAGGGTCCAGCCCCACCCAGTTCATGTGCACCAGACCCATAGCCCTGTGAGCAAGTCTGGGGGGTGCTTGAAATGCAACACTGTTGCAGAAACAGCTGAGCAATACTCTCCTCACCCCGACTCCCTCATGCATAAGACATGAGGGAGACATGTATACATACATGTGGTCCTTCACCCCAAGTGGCCGAATCCATGGAATATGTTTGAAATTGATTTATGACATACCTAAAATAATCTAGAAGCATCTTTCTAAATTTATGCAGCAGTGGGCAACATCTAACTACTTTGATTCAACAGCACAAACTTGTAGCAGGGTACAGAAGTTTACTCTATGATTGTCTACTTATTTCCACTTTGTGCCAATATATAAATCTCTTCCTGTCTCCAAAACTTGCTCATCATGAGATTACAGGATCACATAACACATCAGTTCTTCAAAGGGCACAGTTTCAATTAGATGGAAACCTCCAACATTGTCATTAGGAAGGAAACATAGTAGGCGGCAAAATCCCAGACTAGATATTCATATGGAAGAACTAATGATTACCTCCAAAGTCCACGTTTCCTTAATTATAGCATCATGTTCAGTAAAGTTAAAGCTTTGTCAGTCATCTGCTAGAATCTCTGAGTTTGAAAGGTTTATGAATTATGGGGGAAGGGGAATCTGTATCATTCAAAATGGATGTGCTGTACAAGGAAGTGTTATCACCAAAAGGGAATGGAATGGACCGCACTGCAGTCTTCTTCATTAAAATAGCAAATTCCCCCAAAAGGGAGAAGATCAAATTATCTCTGCCATTACTATTTCTAAATTCTGCACTCTTGTGATACACAAAGAGTTCACTCTTTGGAGGACACCCTCAAACAAGAAAAGCTGATTGCTAGTCCCAACAACTGCATAAATTAATGACAACTCTCCTCCAAGAAAAGATCAAATTCAATGATGTTTCAAACAATGTCTAATTTATTTTTGCAGGGTCCAAATAAGATATAATAAATAATTTCAGCTACTGCTTCTTGGGCTAGATGTGACAAACTGTGGCCTAAATTTAAAAAATACTCTTGTTTTCTGTGATTATTTCTTCTATGAAGGATAAAGTAAACCTAATCTAGTTGTTTTACAACAAACACTGTTAAGTTGGGCCCAGGACTACTCTGTAAACTGGAAAGTGTTGGCCCAGGTGTCTGGAGGGTGGAGAGAATGAGAGTAAAAAGGAGAGAGAAGAAATGCGTCCTACTGAGAACAATGGGGAGAAGGAAAGGACCCAGCCTTTTCTCATTATACCAGACAACCCTGTCATTCAACTGAATTATATTTTCTTTTCATGTTTGTGAAAGGAGTAGGGGAGGGGAGAATATTTTTCAGGGAAAGGATTCTGGCTAAAGGAATATTAGACAGTACCATCCTGTAGTAGACTGTTCTGCGTGTCATGGGTCCAGCTCCCACTCGGAGATGCACAGGACCCACGTCCACGGATAGGTTTTCCCATGGGGAATCAGGCCTGCAAGATACCTAGGCCGTATGGGTCTTACTTTCTGCTCAAATGCCCACACCCTGAATTGAGGACATTTACTACAAAGTAACTTCCTAAAATCCATGCTAAACCTTCCAAAAATGACTGTAACCGGATCAACCACTTGTGCCTTTTCATTTGCAAATATCTGTGATGTGATGACCAGCATCCTCTCCTTTGTTTTCTATAAAAGGTAAACCACCTAAAGCAAGCCTGTGCATAGTTAATGAGAACTTTCTTGTAATGTGTCCACTAAGACAATAAAAGCTCATTGGAGCAAGGGCGGAGGCTGTTGCTCCCCTTGACAGAAAAGCCATGCCATCCCTTTTCCTCCACCAGATTCAGTAATCCATGTGAATGTCTCATTTCATCCATAATGACTCGGACCCCACGAGTCAGGGTCCTCATCACCATCCAAGGGAAATGGATATCAGCCTGGGGCTGAGGAATCTTGGTTCCTGTCCTAGCTTCACCACTAATTTTCCCATTAGTTTTAGATCTACTTGAACCCCTCTGAGTCTTCATTTTGTCACCTGTAAAATGGATAACCCCTGAACTAGCTCCCTCCAATAAATGTAGATAACTAGTACAAAACCATTTATAGACAATGCTGTGCAAACAGTATTATTTTAGCTAAGTGATACTTCCCAAAAAGTGCCCATCTCTCTACTTGGATTCATTGGATCACATACGTGTATTTGTATAAATAATGTGGTAGGTACTGTGTCCAAAAGACAAATGAGTCACTCTAAATGAGCCTAGCTAACTTTTATTACAATTGATTTTTCAGGAACAGACATCAAACAAGTTTTACAATCTGTTTTAATTTACTGTTCTAGAGTCTTATCCCATGCTGTCCACCACCTTCCTCTGTCACAACAAGCCGTCATCACACCTTAACCATTCACTTTCTGTTTTGGTTCATTGTAGTCTCTTTGCCTAGAACCCTCCTGCACTGCAGCCCTGCCAAGAGGAACCAACAAAAGGTTTTGGAGAAAACGCCCTTCCCCCGCCCCACCCACACTCCCTGAACTTGTTTCCTTACGTCTAACTTCCCCTTTCTCCCCAACATCTTTCCCAGCTTCTCTTATAGTGTCCTCCTTCAGCCTTCATCACCATGTCATCAGCCTTCACTCAGAACACACCAAACTAACCTTCACCTTGCCACCCACCCACAGAGTGACAGAGGTACAGACTATCCCATTCCATGCTTTCTATACATGACTGCCTTTGGCTTCAGCTGGTACCAGCAGAGGTTTCTGCAGACTCAAGTGGCACAGAAGAGTGTAGTCCCCTTGGGGAAGGGGTATGTTTAACTCCACCCACCTCCCTCTACCATCATTTCTGGGTGGAGGTGAGGAATCCAGAAACAAACACATCTGGTCTCCATTATAAGTCACCATCTGCTGTGGGTTACCTGGACTAATGTATCTGAAGATACATGCCTTCTCAACCTACACCCAAACCAAGAAACAATGCACAGGACTGCTTTTTTAAGCCCAACTCCAACTCAATGCCAGAATGCCAACTCAATGTCAACTTAAGCCCCTGAGCATATTATCCTGAAAGGGCACTTTCTGCTCTCTTGGGTCAGTTTTTACTTGACAGAAACTAGAATTCTGGAGACAAGTAAGATGCTAACTGGTACCAAGTTCATGTCTTCTCTCTGATCACCAGGTTTCTGCTCCTGTAATGGGGGCGGGACCTTCAGTTCATTTCACCAACAAAGAATAATTTTAAATATAAGTGTGTGTTTCATAAGAAAGTACATGGCTAAAATTATTCGCATGTGCAAACAAAGACCCCCAAAGACCTAAAGTGGAAAAAATCCTGCTTGTGGGTTCTCACAAGTACACTTGATGAATTGAGAGTCCCAGTAAGTTCAGCAAGGGTGTGAGTGTCTGAGGAGAATCTGGGTAATGTGACTCACCTTATCTGACTGTTTCCTATCAGATTAATGAAGGATTTCATTTAGATTTCAAAAAGCCCATTTAACATAGTCTTATGCACAGAATGGTCCAATAAAATCAAATTCATTGTTACATCACACAAGCCCAAGACAGACAAATCTAAAACCTTTCTATGGGTCTTATGCACACTTTAAATAAAAACAAAGCAGAAAAAAAGATTATTTCTGTATCTCTCTCATAGAATAGAAACAGGGTTTATACGCAGGTGCTTTATAAGTACTGCATTCTTCACAGATACAAAAACAAATCTAGGCTCAATGGTAAGAGATTAATTATCCTGTTAATATCCCTGTTATATACTTATTTTTCTAACTTCATAATTTTGTTCCTTTCTTCTTTTTTTTTTTTTTGGCTACTACAAAAATTGAATCCTTGGAATCCTCAAATACCAGAATCTGTAAGTCAATGATAAGTGTCCTGGATTTTCAGGACTCATTTTTAAAGCAAGAGGATAGAGGGAACCTGAGATAAAACCCTCTGACCCAAGCTTGACTGTTAACAACTTTGCCACTGACCTAGAGTGTGACGGATGGCACATCACTTACCCTCTTGGTGCCGTGTTCCTTCATCTGGAAAACGAAGGTACCGTAATAAGGGCTCACTACTTCAAGGAAGAGTTATGAATAATTCATTTCCCACACTCAAAACCAGAATCCTACAGCACAGTAATAAAACATAAGCAATTGAAGACACAGGTGTTCTAGGATTCTTAAGTTAATGAGCTAAAGTATTACCTAGCTTTCAAATGCGATGACAGACATATTTCAAAACTTGGGTATTATTAGCCCTTAAACTGAGAAGAAGATACTCATAAAGAAGATCCACATTGGGTGGGGTCCTGAGGAGTCTTGGCACCTCACATGTATGGCCATCTCATCAAGTACGGGCTGCCCGCGCTCAGGAGAGACACTGCTGACCCGCCAGTCTTTCCTCTTCAACAACGATGCTTTGGGTTTCCTGCTGCAAAGTTCCCTGCCAGGCCAGATATTCGAGAATTGATGTTATTATGAGGGATCTACTCCTTTCTGCTGTAAACATCAATAGAAATTTCTTCATTTTACTTTTAGCTCTCACACAGGTAGCCAGATTTCCAATGGGAGGCCAGAATTATTTTTATATACACCAAGTTGGGACCCTTTTCAAAAGAAAACATTTACTTTGTTTTTCTTATTATCAATTCCACATAAAACTACATGGAAATGTACTTAGAAAGAGATAGTAACCCATTGTCTTGCCTCCCATGTGAAAACAATTTGGTAATTTCCTCCACAGTTTTATGAAAACACAAACATTTATTATCTTACTATTAGTATTTTAATAAAATTATGTTTATACTATATATACCTTTTACAAAATTATCTTTGATTTTAGAAATTTTTCCTGGTTAGCAAGAATAAATCGATCTCATTTCTCAGCAACTGTATTAGGTTCCTTCATGAGTCTATACCATAATACAGACATCCTTTTAATAATCTTTTTGTCTAATTTTCCCCAATCAAAATTTTCTGTTCAGAATATCCTTATACACATAATATCATGGTACATGTAAAGGACTACTCCAGAATAATTAACCCAAGATGGAAGCTGGCAACCATATTTTAGGATGTATTTTGCTTTATTAATAAACCAAAATGTTGATATCTACCATTTAGTCAAATATGGCCCAGCACACTATCCTGTAAGGCAAATGAGGGTTATACAGAATTGTAACATTATATATGATAAAAATTTAATTAGCCATTTGCCTCAAAATGGTTACATCCTTTTTTTAATGTCATCTTCCTTCGTTTGCTATAAATATTCATTTAGATACATAAAATACACTAAGCAGCATTTTGTCTTCATCCCATCAAGAAAATGCATTGAGGCATGAGGGCTATATAAGCAGTGGAGCAGAAGCCCATGCTATTACATGGATAAATGCTCCAGAGTCACTGAAGCAAGGCGAAAACAATCACCGGAACATGGATTGCAGAATATGCAGAAGCAACCATGTTTGTAGGGTGGGGAAAAGGACGGGATTGCTCATAAATGGGAAAAACACAGATCTCCTGACATTCCATAAAATTGAGTGTATTTAGTCAGATTCAGATAAAATTGTTAGTTATGCTAGCAGATATTTTAAATTCATCAAGAAGCCATGGTCAGTGAACAGACATATATAATGAAACATTTTGTAGGATGATTTTCTTTTAATCACCCAGAGGTCTAATAGGGCGTTTGGCCTGCTTCCCTAATAAAATTTAAATAGCTTTTGCCTCCGGTCAGAGTGAAGTCGGCCAGCTTTCGAGGAGTTCATCTGTGAATTCCATAATCGCTGCCCAGTCTCAAGAGACTATTTGAGATTACTGCTTCTGTCAGAAAATAAATAATCAGAGGGAGAGAGGGAGAGAGCGATGCAAGCAGCAGTTTCCTGACCAAAACAAATTTCAGTCTCTAGTCTGTGTCTTTGCCTTATTCAGGCCTGAGAAAGCAGCATAGCCTCCTTCTGTGTCCTCCTTGGCGTGACACACCTCCAGATTGCTTCCTCACCCGCTGCAGGGGCCAGAGCTTCCCTGTGGAAGAGACCACAGCCGGACGCCAGCATCTCTGAGCCACTCTGCAAGCTCCATTCTTACCCTTTGGGCTGTGGCCTTGAACCTCTGATGAGGTCCTGTGACTTTCCTCCTATTTCCTACCTCTCTGCTTCATCCGGTCTCTGTTGAATTTTTTGCTTGGCTTTTAGCAGTGGCTTCAGTCTTGAATTCTTCTAAATGAATCCTTCAGACCCATTCTCCCATTCTGAGCTCATCCCAGCACCCAAGGCCCTCATCAGGGAGGAGACTGAACCTGCAGATTTGATAACCTTTTAATCGGTCAAACGCAGATGGCACACACATGTCAGGGTGCACACACACACACTCATATACACAAGTAATAAATGTATCTAACCATGTATGGTTGAACCTGTCCAGTTACTTTTACAAGTAAAGCTCAACAGACTTCCCCAGGGCACAGCTTCTGTCCCTCCATGTCTTAGATTCATTTTCTCTAGGTGGGTGCCTCACTATGCTGATGCTGGCGTGATAAGCCAGGTATGGCAGCTCTAGTCCTTCCAGTTCAAGTCTAGCAGAAAAAAGTCTCTGCCCCTATTTCTGAGTTCTCAGGAAGACATTTGATTATATTTCACTGGCTTCCAATCTGTCTCAAGACATTCCCTGAACCAATTGCTGTGACCAAAAATTTTATACATGGATGCCTCCCAAATTCACCTGAAGCACAGGAATTGAGGATTGGAGAGACTCCTCAATTTAGCATTTCCTCTCCAAGGAAATACTAAATTTATTGTTGGAAGAAGAGAGAATGAGTGTTGGGGTGAATGATTCACTGCCTGTACATTAAGATAACCGGATCAGTTGTTTTACAGTTTTGTGTCAATTATATAAATTAAGAAGCAGTTGGATCAAGAGTTTCTAATGACTCACAAACCAGATAGTATAAAACCATCCTTTAGTTCCCAGCTCTCCCAAATACACTTCATGGACCAGCAACAGTTTCACCAGGAAACCTGTGAAGGTTTCAGAACCTCAGGCCCCTTAAACCCACTGAATCAGAATCTGCATTTTAACAAGATCTACAGTGGGAGCAGAAAAGGTGAAAACTAAGGATCCAAACTTAACTCTCAGTTTACACATGTGGAACCTGGGATGAGGCAGATGAAGAGCTCCGTCCCAAGTTAACAGTGGCAGACCTGGCACAGGAAATGGAATCCAGGTCTCTCTGCCACTTATGGGAGGCTTTTCTCCACACTGGCAGGGTAAATGTGTCAGTCAACCGTAATTATATTCTTAATTATGTTTTTGTTACTAAAACGTACAAATCAGACATGTCACTATAATGCAAGTCTATAATCGGAGATGTCTGGATTCTAACCTCTAGCTTTTTCTACCTAATGCAAGCATAATGCAAGTCTATAGCATAATGTAAGTCTGTAATCGGAGATGTCTGGATTCTAACCTCTAGCTTTTTCTACCTCACAAATTTGCCCAAGTTACTTGACACTGTAAAACGCAGCTTTCTCCTCTATCTACCTCACAGAATTACTCCAGGGATTAAAAGAGACAAGGCATCTGTGTATAATATATTGGTTAAAATTTTTATTAGTATTTTGAGCCCATAGAGCTCAAAAATATTTTTATCATGATTTTTTATAGAATGACTTTCCCCGTCCATTTTTTTATCCATCTCTTTTCAGGCATCTACAATACAAAGATGGGTAAGTATAAGTACCTGCCATCAGCACACTGTATTCCATCAGAGGAGAAGAGTAGCAACACATTTGTGACTAATGCAAGCCTGTGTACACAAAGTGCCACCAAAGCACAGAGAAGGAGTGATTAATTTTGCCTAGAAAAGGAGGACAAGTCTCATAAAAAAAAAAAATACACAGCCTGCACTTTGATGGGAGTTCATCAAGGTATTCAATTTCATTTAGTTTTTGAGAAATTAACAAGCACTTGGTGTTGGCAGTTGAAAGCATTAAAATACACATAAGATAGCACCCCAACAGAATCATAGAATCATAAAATACAGAGCTTACAGTGACTTACGATGGATACTGTGATGTTCACCCAGTACATCTCCACTCCTTTACCCACAAGTGGGGCCGCGTAACTAGCTGTAACTGGGTGTAGTCAATTAACTGAGGGCAGAAGTGGCATGCATCCATTCCAGAGCGAAGTGTGGAAGAGAAGGTGCAAGAACAGTCTTCTAGCTGGTGCAGTTACACAACGGCCCAACTTCTGTGATGGCGCAAAACCACGCTCCCTGCACCCAAGGGAGACGTGCTCCAGGAGTGAGAAATACATTCTGGTGGTAATGTATTTGATGACAAATTACTCAGATTTGGGGTTGCTTATGACCACAGCATAACCCAGAACACCTAATTCACAAGGGATGATGATGGTCATGGAGAGTAACTTCTCATTTTATAGTGGAGGAACCCCGGCTTCAGAAGGGATGGGCTTCAGATAAGGGGGAGGTGGGTGAGAGTTGTTGCTAATCCTATCCAAATGTTACATACTGTGCAGCACTTTCTAATCATATTTTCCCTGCTCACACAACAGTATTTTTCAGAAATTAATCTGGAAATCTTACTGAGAATACGCACTCTCGCGCGTCCAATGAAAGCACTACCATACGTCACTGGGGCATCATGCTTTTCAGTGTTAAAGTTATGAATTGCCTCAAGCAAAACAATCCACCTGCGTGTCTTTGCATGCTACTTCAAAGCCACCCGACTGTCTAAAACCAGACTTCTTAGGTATGAATAGGCTTGAGATTGAGACCTAGAGAGTGTCACGTTTAACTTCCAGTAGATTTTCACAGCCGAGTGGCACCCTCTTCCCAAACAACATTTCTAATGGGAGGCTGACAGACTTCTAACTAAAGCAGTTCCAATGTGCCACTATAATAACCTACTTCTTTTGATTGCATTTATTTTTAATGATTATTTTCCCTGCATGCCAATCCAACCTGTACTGCCAACCCAGACTTAGGGGGAGGGGAGGGAAGGGAAGCGGAGGACCCAGAACGTTGGCTTGGGCTGCACTGCCACCTAGAGGTACTGCAGAAGAACTGACTCTCTGCTCCTCGGAGAGCGTGGCAGCTGTCCAGTTGAAATGCGACCTTCCTTCCTCCCGCTGCAGCGGACTGGGTAAAAGAAACTAGAACGATTCCCTCAGTTTCACTTAAACAAAATATATTATGTAAAAGCATGACCATGGGTGTGTTCAGTGAAAAGGTATTCTTGCTTGGCCCTAAGAAAGAAGATCCTTTAAGGAATGGTTGGTTCCACTTGGAAAATGCTTTTCTCCGCAGTTCTTTTCATAACAACAGTTAGATTTGATTCGCAGTTTGAACTGAATTGACAGAAAATCATTTGGCAATGGATTGTTACAAAAGTCTGAATACATCCATATGGTCGGAACCACAATCGCATTGCAAAAAATAAAATTTATTCGAAAGTTTTTCGGGCTCAAATTAAAGCCAGGAAGTAAAGGAGGAGGCCAATGTCAACGTGTTGAGTACTTACGTTCTGCAAATGACAGCTCGACAAGTATATTCCTAATTTTCAGCATTTTGAGAGCAGACAAAGTCTGTTGTTGTTGACAAGGTCTTTGACCTCCTCAGGCGATGCCGAATTTTGCACAAATGCAAACTATTTTAAGTAAACATGAAGAACTTGTATTTCATGAGAACGTTGTTTTCAAACGATTAATACCATAAACACACAACTTCAGGGGAAAGATAATTTTGGCAGGCTTTTGGAAAGGTAAGGAATTAGTCAACATTATTCATGATACTTGCTATAAGAGATGGACAAAAATCTGTGGCAAATCATTGGAGACCTAAGGGATTCTCAACTGCAACCTCTTTATGACATTTTAAGCCCCTAAGAGTGGGCTCCACTTTGAACTTGCATTAGCAACATGACATAGGTAAAACAGGTAACGTGGCTACCTCCCTTTGCATCATTTCCCTGAGCTCGAAAAGTGATGTGGAGAGAACGACAAAGCAAAGCCACAAAAAGGGGGAAAATGTGTTTGCAGCATAAAAATCTTATTACTCATACAAGTAGACAAGTTAACAATTCTACTCATTGCAAGACATGGTCATTTTCAGAAGGGCAAAAGTTAAAATAACTTCACATTTTTTAGTACTTGTAGTGCTTCTGGCACTATCTTGTGCTTTGTTCATTCAGTCCTCCAACAGCCCCGGGTGTGGGTGCTAGCATATCCCTGTTTTACAGGTGAGCACAGTGAGGTCCAGAGAGGTTAAGCCAACTGAGAGGTAGAGGCTGGATCCAAACTCAGTTGGCCTGTTTCCAGAGCCTGAACTAAATTCAGGCACACCTCATGCTATTGCGCTTCACTTCATCGCATTTCACAGACGTTGCCTTTACAAATGGAAGCCAAGGCCTTCCACCTGCCAAAAGATTACGACTCGCTTTATTGCAGTGGTCTGGAACTGAACCCTCGATATCTCTGTGGTATACCTGTATTATGCCATTAAATTATCACATTAAAGAACGTTTCCTATAGGACGACTCAAGAACTGCACTGCTTTTTCCTGTTCAAGATGGTGCCTCGACTTAACAAAAGTCATTGCCTTCCTTTTTTACAATTTTATTTTTTTCCTTTTTATTGAATTTATGTTTCAAAATTCTACCGGTTTCAGATGAACAATTCCACAACACATCACCTGTGCACTGTATTGTATGTTCACCACCCTACATCGAGTCTCCACCCATCACCATCTATCCCCCTTATCCTCCTTCACATCCCCCTACCCACCTCCCACTGGCAACCACCAGAACTGTTGTCCGTGTCCATGCGTTCTTTCTCTTTTATTTTGCTTTGTGCTCAATCCCTTCACTCCCCCAGCACCACCATGCCCTCCACCCCACCGTGGCTGTCAGCCTGCTATTATGAGTCTGTGTCTATGAACAAAATAACTAACGAACTGCAGTCATTGCCTTCTTGATGGTCACTCCTGCTGCCTCTCTGTATGCTTTGTATCCATTCAGTTTGTATCCATTCAGATCAGATCATCTCCCGGCAACAGGAGCTGTCAATCTTATCAGTGTCCTGAGACCTGATGGCTTTTCCCCCTGGATCCTTCACCAGCTGGAGCTGAGCCAGAGCTTTCTTTGGTCACCCAGGAGGAATTTCCTTCCCCCACCAATGGTCCTCAGGCGCCTCCCCCTCCCAGGCCTTGGGCGAAGGTGACTTTTCTGGGGTTAATTGGTATAGCATGTCTGAGGCAGGTGTTCAATAAATATTTGAATAGGATCAATGGAGGTATTTCCAAAGCTTAATCAAGCCGGAGGCATTTTCAATATTGATGGGGTTGGTAGTAGCACTTCTAACCTCACCCAGGACCGCTGGTCGATGGCCAACAGGCATTTCCTTGCCCCCCCCCACCCCAGGATGTCCTCTGGGAGAGCTGGAACACTGAAAAGCCTCAATAGTAAGGATTTTACTGGCTTTAAAAAAATCAGCCAAGGGAAATAAGGCTCATCTGCAAATGTCATTAAACTAAACATTTCTTTGTTGTACCTTGTAGGTCCTTTCTGGTGAGGGTGAAAGAGAGGTCATTTAAAGGTAACTTCCCAGAAACTGCCATTGTTCATACAACATGTTCGGTTGGCTTAATTATTAAGTCTAATGCTATCAGGGTGTAATAAAATCTAAATTATCCACGGGGTTGGGGAAGAGAATAGAGAGATATGAAATGCCTAGGCACACCCCTAATGTTAATCCCATTGTACTATGGCTTCTGTTTCTCTTATTCAGAAGTATTGAATGAGTGAATGAACAAAAGAACCAAAAAATCAGCCAATGAAGAAACAAGTTCATAAAGAAACTAAGATGTCGCCCTAGCTGGCATAGCTCAGTGGATTGAGCGCGGGCTGCGAACCAAAGCATCGCAGGTTCAATTCCCAGCTAGGACACATCCCTGGGTTGCAGGCCACAGCCCCCAGTAACCACACATTGATGTCTCTCTCTCTCTCTCTCTCTTTCTCCTTCCCTTCCCTCTCTAAAAATAAATAAATAAATCTTAAAAAAGAAAGAAAGAAACTAAGATGTCCTGGGGCCAATCGTAGGTAAAATGTCGCCAGAAGCAGTTCTACTACCACACCTGTACAATGAAGAACCACGAGGACGTTCCCTGGCCAGGAACTGGGGGCTCCAGCAAACTGAGCTCACAGAGCCAGAGGGGGTTCGTGGCATCCTGCCCAAGACAGAGCACCAGTGACGGACCCGAGGAGCCTGTCTGGAACAAGTGGTCAGGACAAAGGAGGCTGGCCGTGGGTATCAGGAGCGGAGGGATAGCCAAGATGAGGGTCTGAGAGGCAAGTGAGCCAGAGATGAGCCAAACAGGTAAGAGTAGATGGGTGGGAGGGAAGGCCGTTTGGTTGGGCTTTCCCCCACACACTCAGCAACACAATTTATTATCAAAATTCTTGAACTTTCCAAGCTAATCAGTAGAAAAAGTGAAATATTGTTATTGTTTTCATATGTATTTTTTTATGAGTGATGCTGAACAAACTTCCTAAGATCAAAACCAGCTGGGACTTTAGGAACTCTTGGCAGTTTGTGTGTTACTGCGGGTCAGACCGATTCTACAGACACGTGGTCCACAGGGAGGACACTCTGGGACCCAGGAGACCTGGGTTTGGAGTTATAGATGACATTCCACTGACGGAGCACCTACTGTGTGTGGATACACTGGCTCCTCACAATAAGCAGAATCTATGCTCTTCTGTGGAGTTATTTATTATTTATCTGAGAAAGGCTGGTTATCTTTTCCACTAAGATCAGGAACAAGACAAGGCTGTCCACTTTCACCACTTCTATTCAATATAGTACTAGCAGTTTTAGCCACAGTGATCAGACAAGAAAAAGAAATAAAAGGCATCCAAATCGGAAAGGAGGAAACAAAACTGTCACTGTTTGCAGATGACATGACAGTATAAATAGAAAATCCTATAGACTCCACCAAAAAACTGCTTGACCTAATAAATGAATTTGGCAAAACAGCGGGATACAAAGTCAATATCCAGAAATAAAAGGCATTTCTGTACACCAACAATGAAACAGCAGAAGCAGAGATCAAAGAAAAAATCCCATTTGAAACAGCAAAAAGAAAAATAAAATACCTAGGAATAAACCTAACCAAAGAGGTAAAAGACCTGTATTCAGAAAACTACATAACACTCAGGAAAGAAATCAAGGAAGACACAAACAAATGGAAACATATACCGTGTTCATGGATTGGAAGAATTAATATAGTCAAAATGTCCATACTACCCAAAGCAATATACACATTCAATGCAATTCCTATTAAAGTACCAATGGCATATTTCACAGACATAGAACAAACACTTCAAAAATTTATATGGAATCATAAACGACCCCCAAATAGCTGCTGCAATTTTGAGAAAGAAGAGTAAAGTAGGAGGGATCACAATACCCGACACTAAACTATACTACAAGGCCACTGTAATCAAAACAGCCTGGTACTGGCATAAAAACAGGCACATAGACCAATGGAACAGAACAGAGAGCCCAGAAATAAACCCAAGTCTCTATGGTCAATTAATATTTGACAAAGGAGGCAGCAACATAAAATAGAGTAAAAATAGCCTCTTCAACAAATGGTGTTGGGAGAACTAGACAGCCACGTGCAAAAAAATGAAACTTGAACACCAACTTACACCATATACAAAAATAAATTCAAGGTGGATAAAAGACTTAAATATAAAACGTGACACCATTAAAGTCCTAGAGGAGAACGTAGGTAGGAAAATCTCAGATATTTCACGCAGAAACTTTTTTACTGACATGTCCCCTAGAGCAAGGGACATAAAGGAAAGAATAAACAAATGGGACCTCATCAAAATTAAAAAGCTTCTGCACAGCCAAAGAAAACAGTATCAAAATTAAAAGAGAACCAACTGTATGGGAAAACATATTTGCCAATGATACCTCAGCCAAGGGTTTAATCTCCAAAATATATAAAGAACTTACACGACTGCACTCTAAGAAGACAAGGAACCCAACTAAAAAGTGGGCAAAGGACTTGAACAGACACTTCTCCAAGGAGCACATACAGAAAATCCAAAGACACATGAAACGATGTTCAATATCGCTAGTGATCAGAGAGATGCAAATTAAAACCACAATGAGATACCACTTCACACCAGTCAGAATGGCCATCATAAACAAAGCAACAAACAACAAGTGTTGGAGAGGTTGTGGAGAAAAGGGGTCCCTAGTGCACTGTTGGTGGGACTTCAGACTGGTACAACCACTATGGAAAGCAATATGGAACTTCCTCAGAAAACTAAAAATGGATCTGCCTTTTGACCCTGCAATTCCACTGCTGGGACTCTATCCTAAGAACACTAAAACACCAATCCAAAAGAACCTATGCATCCCAATGTTCATAGCAGCACAATTTACAATAGCTAGATGCTGGAAGCAACCAAGATGCCCATCAGTAAATGAATGGATCAAAAAAACTATGCTACATTTACACAATGGAATTCTATGCAGCAGAAAGAAAGAAGGAGCTCCTACCCTTTGCAACAGCGTGGATGGAGCTGGAAAACATTATGCTAAGCGAAACAAGCCAGGCAGTGAAAGACAAATACCATATGATCTCACCTTTAACAGGAACCTAAACAACAAAACAAAGAAGCAAGCAAAATATAACCAAAGACACTGAAATAGAGGATAGGCTGACAGTGACCACAGGGGAGAGTAGAGAGAATTTCAGGGGACATTGGGAAGGGTTCACGGGAACAAACTTAAAGGATACATGGTCAAAACCTAGGGGGAGGGTGGTAATGGGAGGGAAGTGGGGAGGGGTGGGAGGAGGGGGCTGGACTGGGAGTAAAAAGGAGAAAACTGTATTTGAACAGTAAAAAGGAGAAAACTGTATTTAATCATTGTGAACAATGATTAAAATAAAATTTAAAAAAAAAAGAAAGACTGGTTAAATGATTTTTCTAAGGCTACATATCTGATGGGAGGAAGAGGGTTCCCATGCAAAGCAATTGGACTCCACATCCTGTGCTCTGAGGCCTGCTTTACTAACTGCTAACTTGGGAAAAACAGTGGATCTGAGGTCAGGAAACCTGGGTATGTCAATCTGCTGCTCACTGTGTGATCTTGGGTAAGCGATGTAAACTCTGGTGTGTGGGGCGGGGAAGTCTGTTTTCTCAATGAATTTGTTCACACGGTAGAAATGTTACAATCAAGTCCTTCGAGGTGTGTGACTTAAGTGGCTTGTAATATGGGAAGAATTCATAAGTCTTGTAGGAAAAAAGGAAGGGAGGGAGGAAAGAGAGAAAGAGAGAAAGAGAGAAAGAGAGAAAGAAAGAAAGAAAGAAAGAAAGAAAGAAAGAAAGAAAGAAAGAAAGAAAGAAAGAAAGAAAGAAAGAAAGAAAGAAAGAAAGAAAGAAAGAAAAAGAATCCTGGCTTATTCAAATACATCATCATCTACAAAATTCAGAGCTGATTATCTTTACACACCTCATTTAGAAACTAACCACCACTTTAAACTTCTCCCAGAGTGCCAGCAGCACTGTGAAAGAAGCATTTTTTCCTCTTTCATTCATCACCTTAGAAGTGTTCCTCTATGGTTTTTTTTTTTCTTGTTTCTTCTCCCACTGCCAATACATGGAGTCACCGCACACTAAGGAACCACATAGCTGAAGAGAAGCAAATTGTCTTCTAGACAACAGTTCATTTGTGTGTTGTTCCTTTTTTGTTTTAAACACTGAAGGCTCATGGCTTTTCTTTTTAATTGTGTACTATATGTCTCCCATTTGGCTTTTTGAATTCACATACACTCTGGCTCTACCATCCTGAGTACCCAGGCACCAACAGCAGCCTGCAGCCCCTTCTCGGTGTGAACAGGCAGGTGGGAGGAAGCAGAGACAGACCCTCCCCCCCCCCCCGCCCCGCCCCGACAGTGACCCAGGTTACTGAGGCCCTGCGAGTCCCTTGAGAGAAGGAAGTCACCCTGCTCTTTATGGATAAGTGCTTCAAAAAGAAAAGTCTCTGCAAATGAATGCTCACACTTGCAGATCTCCTGACTCAATGGTCACACACCCCATTCCCCTGATGGTTTATACCAAGGGGTGGAAAACAGCCGAGCAAAGAGCTAGAAAGGACACCCACTTTGATCCCAGACTAGGTGTCTAACAATGGGCAAAGTACTTCACTGTCTTTACCTTTTAATCTAAACTGCTCTTCATATTTAGATAAGATAGATGAGGAAACTAACAGTCAGGATAAGCTCACAGTCAGAAAGTGGAATTCAAGAAAAGATCTGTCTGATTTCTAAGCCTATGCTGTCTAGATGGTACTGTACCCAACAGCCTCTGTCCCAACTCGGGGATCCTGAGGTCCTGGAGTCCCTTTGCATCCAGACCAGGAATCTCAACCTGCTGCTATCACCCCAAGGTGGAGGAAACTGCTTCATGAAGAGGAAGGGGGGGGGGGGTCTTACCTTAAGCATAGATATGTATGTAAGTACATAAACAGATAATGTAAGGTATCTATGGCATTAGAACTTCATGGTGGAGGCAATTATAAAAATAGGCCTAAAATCACTCAGTATAACGATAGTGCTTTTTAAAAGGTTGGGAAACACTGATCTAGACATAGCCTTTGGTCATTTGTACTGTATCATGAGCCTCCTATTTGGCAGTTTCTATTAGACATACGCGCCTCTTCAAAACGAAGGGTTGCTAAGTCCGAAATAATCAATTAGCGGGCAGCTTGATTTAAAATTAGAGCAGCCCATGGTTATTTTACATTTAGGTTGGGAAGCATTCAAGTCAGTCTCCATCAAGGTGCAAAGCCCCTTATGCCCAAGTGGTCTGCCTGAGCCAGGCTGGACCAGCAGTGTTTGGTACAAACCCTCCCCTCATCCGGCCCGTCCTGCTCCTTGCTGCTCTACCCTAGCTGGGACTTTACCTTCTTTTGTCTCCATCTTCCTCTCTCTCCACCTTCTCCAAAGACTCATAGGAAACGGTTTAAACTAGGCATCAGGGGTCAAGGCCAGCCCAGGTAAGTTGATTGGCATGAAAAAAGTAGAGCCACTGTGGGTTCCAATTTGACTCTTTATGCAAAATGAGAGCTGGGGACATGACCACAACATAATTCAGGCCAATCCCATAGGAATTTGCTGTGGGCAGAAGGGGAGCCAGGAGGGGGCGATGCTCAGGAGGTGGGAGGGGAGGGCAGGCCTCAGGAACCAATGGTTGCCGCACCACATGTCCCCCGCAGTCCTGGCTAGAAGCATTTTCAGACTGAACTTTCTTGCCCTCTTCTGTCTGATCTTTCCAGGCCTCTTCTTCTTCACTAGAGACCACCCCCCCCACCCAGAAAAAAAAAAACAAAACTCAAACTAGAACCCTCCATGTTGCCATCATTCTTTTAACAATTCCAAATTCTGGCCTTCAGTTCTCTGAGGCCATCTCAGTTATTGCCCAAGTCTAACAACTTATTAACATTTCTTCTCCTCATAGTGTTTCCTGCATCAATCTCTGCATGGAAGCTGCAATGCACAGGCATCACCATCAGGGTCACCTGTCCTTGATTGCTGTCCTGAAAAGCAGATACACCTGTGGGTGGGATGGTGTGGGGGAATCACTGAGGTTCCCATAACTGCTGGACTGTGAGTTCTGAGAGGGTAAAAACGTGGTGTCATATTCACCTATCTGGTCCTTCCCTCCCTTCACCAAACAACGCTAGAAATGTTTGCTGACTTTAATAGTTTCCTAGGGCAACTATAAGAGATTACCACAAACAAGGTGGCTTAAAACAGCATGAATTTATTCTCTCACAGCTCTGGAGACCAAATAGCCAAAATCAAGGCGTTGGCAGGGCCATGCTCCCCCTAGAGTCTCAAGGGGAGAATCTGCTCCATGCCTCTCTCTGAGCTTCTGTGTTGCAGGCAGTCCTTGGCGCTCCTTGGCTTGTAGACACATCACACTAATCTCGGCCTTTGCTGGCACATGGTGTTCTCCCCGGGTGTCTTTCTGTGTTCTCTTTCTGCTCGTAAGGACACCAGTCGCATTGAATTAGGGTACACCCTAGTCAAAAATGACCTCATCTTAATTTGAGTACATCTGCAAAGACCCCATTTTCAAGTAAATCCATGTTCACTAGTACCAGAGTTTAGGATTTCAACATACGTTTTAGGGGGGTACAGTTCAATTCACAACAGTGCCTTAATAGAAAAACTGAGTGAATAATTAAATACATACTTCATGGAAGGGAGGGAGGGAGGGAGAGAGGGAGGGGTGGGGAAAGGAAGGAGGGAGAGAGGAGACAGCCCACATTCTCAGTGTGTTGTCTTGAACTGTGGGCCTGAAGACAGGAGACCTGGGCTCTGGGTCCAGCTCTAAAACCAGACAATCACAGACTTGTCCCTGAATACCAGTTACCTCACCAATTAAAAAAGTGCATAGTGTGGATAATCTCTAAAATCCCTCTTACTGCTAACATTTATTCTGTCCTGGGTGTCCACTCAGTAGAGTAGATCCACACAGAGAAGAATATTTCTTCTGCCCTCCAACCAGTTGGGAAATCAAGAATCGGCTCATAGGAGTACTTGAGAGCTTCCAATATTCAAGACTGAGGGGGACACACCCTGCAGAAGCTATAGTCCTTCTAAAACAAGAAGTGCAAGAGTCCTGGCTGCCACAAGAAGAAGCCCATCAGAAGGCTGTCTTGAATTTGATTCAGAACAGTAGCCACATTACCATATTATCCCTCTTCCAGGCAAGTCAGCTCAGTGAGTCAAGACAACAGAAACAAAACACATTTCCTGTGATTTCTTTTTAGGTATTCATTATAATCATTAAGTCTTAAGATATTCTTCTCCAAAACCACTTAGACTTAATAAATTTGGGTATCTTTAAGACATACATTGTCTGAAGCAGGGTGCTATATATAGTGGAAAGATTCAAAGAGACCTCAGTTTGAATCCCAGCTCTGCTATTTAGGCCCTGAAGCAGTTCAGACTTAAGCCTGTTTCCTCATCTGTTAAAACAGGAATGTTATTGCAAGAACAACATGAGATCCGTAGGAAGCTTAAAGGGCACAGTAAACATTTAGGAAATACTCATTTTCCTGTCCAAAATAAGAAATGTATATCCTCTCTGTGCCCTGCCTGAATCTGAGCTGACCGCACGTCTGGCTGATGCTCTACGGGGCTCTGTGGTGGATATCTAGCACCCGTTACAACAGACTATCAGCACAGGGTCAGCTGTACATGCCCATGTGTATGTTTAGCAATTCATCTGTGTGCTTGCTCAGTGCTCCCACTGAAGTCCCATCAAGTCTGTAATCTCATGAGTTATAAACTGCTCCAAGGACCATATCTGTTTACAACCACTTGCACAGCCTCCAAGAGATAAGACGCACTGGGTACACATTAATCCAGTGGCTGGGGGGGAAACCTGTGAGAGTGCGCATTGTTCCCGTTACCACGCAGCCAGAATTTATCGGTGGCTCCCTTTTCTCCAGTTGCTGAGGACATGACTTCTTTTGTGATCCTGTCAACTAAATGATACGTTCTTCAGGAACAGGAAGCATGCTTTTGATTCTTTCTGCCCAGCCTTTCAGTGAGCACTTTCCCTAGTCAGTGCTGTATAAATGTTTAATTGGTCAACCCTATGTCAGGCTGTGGTCGTTTAGTTAAACTTAATATTTGACATGATAAATGCCTATTTCTGGTTCTCAAAGAGCATTTAAGAAATTTTAAAATTCATCAGTATACTTCATATAGACAAAAAAATGAAAATTTTGGTTGTATACTTATTTAGGATTTCAAAATTAAAAAATTAAAAAGTGAACTAGTAAAGAGTAAAGAATTGTTCCTTTTTAAAATTTAGATCATCTAATAACTTGGAAATTGAGAAAAGGAAATGGTACAAAATTATTGTGGATGTTGCAGTACACAGAATAATGACCTGCCAAAGTACCAATTCACAGAATCTGAAATATGTTTCCTTAATGGTAAAAGGAGTTGGCAGATATGATTAATAATCTTGAGATGGTAAAGTGTAGGGGGTGCAGAGGGAGAAAGATGGGAGTCAGAGAGAAAGATTAACCCCTGAGATCATGGGGATGGCCAGGGCTCATCCTGAAATTTTTCTACCAAAGCCTCATTATTCCTGGCCACCACACTCTGAACTTGGCTGCCACATTGGCCAAGATGACCTGGAGTGCCATGGCACCAGCCACCACCTGTGTATTTTTGTCTCCCACCAGCCATCTGTCCAGGCCACAGGACAAGTGCTTCAGAGGCCCGGTTTCACCTATGCACCTCCTAGAATTAAAATCACTTCAGGGGGCCCTGCCTGGTATGGCTCAGTGGATTGAGAGCCGGACTGCAAAGCAGAGGGTCCCCAGTTCGATTCCCAGTCAGGGCACATGCCTGGGCTGTGGGCCAGATCCCCAGTAGAGGACACACAAGAGGCAACCACACATTGATGTTTCTCTCCCTCTCTTCCCTTCTCTCTAAAAGTAAATAAATAAAACCTTTAAAAAAAGAAAATCACTTCAGGGATGCCTGCAGCATAGTCGAAGGAAATGCCCCTAAGGGCAAAGGAAGCCTACTTAACGTACAATGCAGAAAGTATTTGTTGTTCCCTGGACATTAGCATGGCTATAAAAATTATACTTTATGGTTTAATTATTAATGGTTTGAAAAGAAATAAACAGTATAAATGAAATATGGTTGATACTATAGAAATATAAACCATATAAATCAAAATCATAAAATAATTATTTTATACTCAGAGGCCTACTTCATAAATTTCATATATATATATATATATATATATGAAATTTCTAACACATATATACAATAACCCCCCCCCAAAAAACGATCACTCTGAAACTGATCTCGGTACAAATATGAAAATAAATCTTTATCTTTAACCTCAATTCTATCTTCAGCAAGAGAGATATATGACTTGAGTTTATAAAAATCATATTTTGTATTAAATAATCAAATGTCACATATGTCATACAAAGCAGCAAGTAGAAAAAATAAATTATGAAAATGTATTAGGCTAAAAGTTAACAGTAAAAAACATCTACTTATCCAACATTCTTTTCTATAATGAAATTAAAATATTATCCAATGTGTCAGGATACATAAAAAAGGAGCATAGCATAATTGTGATTTTAAAAGCTCTCGAAGGCAAAATTCAGACAAGATGAGTTACTTGCATAGAACTATGGAAAGGTATCAAATTAATCTAAGTTAAAACCATGAAATACAGTCATGTGCCACACCTGAGAACAGACCAAAAATTCAAACGGTGGTCCCATAAGATTAGAATGGATCACAAGCAAAAAGTTTGTTCACAATGTTGAAAGAAAAGGTTGGACCGACTTAGATGTTGAATCTACTGCCCTGAGTGGTTTAAGTAGGCAGAGAGGCTGAGTGTGCTAGCCACACGTGTGCGCACACACACACACACACACTTCTGTGCGCAAACTCAGCTTCCCTCCTGTTTCTCTTCCCTACCAGTCTAGCAGTCTAGGCACCCCAGCCCTCTTCCCCCTCTCCCGTTTATTGTATCTCTCTCCAGCCTTATCTCTGCAGGCCTCTTTCCATCTCCACTTTCCCTTCCTCTCCCTTTGTCTTTCTTCCCTCTCTGCCTTCTTCCCTCCTTCCTTCTGATGTCTATTCTCCCTCTGACAGCACCTCCCTCCACAACCCGCCCCCAACTGGTCTCCCGACTCCTGCACACAGGCACACACACTTCATCTTGTATACTGTATTTGTACTGTACCTTTTCTGTTTAGATGCACAAATATTTACCACTGAGTTACAACTGCCTACAGTATTCAGTACAGCAACATGCTGTATGGGTTTGTAGTCTCGAACAACAGGCCATACCATATGGCCTGAGTGTGTGGTGGGCTACACCCCCCAGGTTCGTGGAAGTGCACTCTGTGATGTTTGCACAACAAAACTGCCTAACAAAGCACTTCTCAGAACGTACCCCAGTCCTTCGGCAGGGCATGACTGTATTTTTGTTCTTAATGAAAATATGCTTTCAATTTGAGAACACCTTCATGAAATCAAATGTTGATAATAATCACAATTTGTTAGCAATGCGGCTGAAAGAGCTGTAAGTAGCTTTTCTTTAAACAAGATTGCTACCCAGAGCTATAAGCATCTAATTTGGATTTTGTTCCCAAAATATTTATCCATGTTTGAGCAGTTAAAAATGACTGCTTTGTCCATCAAAGGCGCCTGCGTAATCTAAACACTGTGGATGTGCTGGCCCAGGTAATACTTCTGCATCAAAGGCATGCTCACAGGTACAGACGGTAAAACATAGAGAGACACTATGGGGGAAGAGAAAGGCGACGTGACAGCACGTACTCACACAGTTTTGTGCAACTCCACCAAACACCTGACCGTGAGTCCCACGTGACACGCGTGTCAGGTGCCTTCGAACCTGGCTCCACAGACGTCACCCAGGCAGGCAGCAGAGGCAGGACTTCCATCTCATACACCCCCAAAATAACACCTCTCCCTCTGCCACCCACAAACAAGACATTGTTTTTGATCAAACACATAATTTTTTTTTCATAATTTTTAACTACCAAAAACCGTGAAAGAGGAGACAGGAATCCATGGTGCAGTTGTGATGGACAGATCCAGCTTTCCAGGAAAAACAAAAAAACAAGATGTCGTCAAGAGAGAGGAAGCAAGCTTTCAAAGCTAAGTGATGCCGTGGCTACCTACAATCAGTGTGGGTGATGTACCTTGTCAGCTTCCAATAAAATAAAAATGAAGCATGGTTTGATCATAAAAGTCATAAACAAGAGAAGAATTGCTACAACGAACTGTTTTAATTCAATAAAAAGGAATGTGTTTAGCTTATATATAAAAAGCTATCATTTCAGTTTTTTTCAACAAACTACTTGGGGCCTTGACCTATATGAACCAAGTAAGTTCAGATCCCTGGTTGGGAATAACTTCATTGGTTCAGGCCACTGAAAACTGAAAACCAAAAACCAAACACCCAGCATTGCTGACCTAACCCCGGGTCAGATATTGACCCCTTTGGTTCTTAGAGACACTTCAGTGGGGAAATATGGGAGGTATTGCAGGTTCCAGAAGGAGAGCAAGACCTTCCAGGTCCTTGGAGAGGATGAGTCACTAGTCACATTAATCAAAGGACTCTGACTCCTTTCCTAACCACGCCTCCTCTGTTAAAGAGATGACGTGTCCAAAAACCATGCATAATAACTTCTTTAATGAAGTCCATTACTGAAGGAAGCGAATGCTGGCAGGTAAGGAGTGAAGGGATTTGCATTATATTGGAGATTATGCTTTTAAACCCTGGGGAAGTTTGAAATAAGTATGCATACCTATTCTCACTTGGCAAAAATGTTAAATAGTTCTAAAGACTAATGTCTTTCTTAATGAGATATAATTCACATATCATAAAATTCACCCTTTTAAAGTGTACAATTCAGTGGCTTTTAGTGTACTCACAAAGTTGTGCAACCATTAACTCCACAATGTAATCCCAGAACATTCTCATCACCCCCAAAGGATGTCACATGCCCATTAGCAGCCACTCACCCTCAGCTCCTCCCTTTGCCCAGTTCCTGGCAACCACTCACAGGTGTATTTTTTTAAGTGAAGAGTGACAACTTTCCTGGGCTTTGTTCTTTCAATAGTATGTGATTTTATATGTTTTTATTAGAATTTTTAACACTGGATTTAACCCATGGACTTTGTAAGTATTCTGAGCTTATAAAATACCCTCTTTGATACAGAACGGTTATTGTCACAAAAATGTTTTCTTCTCCATGCATAGAAAAATAGATTTTTCTGTCTCCACCAAAGCCTGAAAATTATAATTTTTCTCAGTTAAATTCTGTTCTTGTTTCAGAAGTGAGAAAAGTCGATACTCCAATATTTTAAAAGTACAAACAACCCGAGTCTTTATTAATTGTGAGCTATTGCACTCTCCCTCCCACTGCTAAAAAAAATGTGCTACAGGATGTGAGCAAGGGCCAAGGCCAAGGCCAGCAAGGACATGTCTGAGGCCACAAGCCTAGCTAACAGCAAAGCTACAGCAATAACCCTCGTTTACTAGTACTCTAGTGTTGACTATTCATAAGACATGTGGCCACAGGTTATATCAGCTACCACATGAATCTAATTATGTCCGAGAGTTTCTTTCTACAGCTTTGATCTGAGCATGTGATTTTTTAGCACTTAAACACATTTACACGTTATCTTTAAGTCTCTGTTAGGACAAGACAAGTATATTTAACCAGGGAGCCCGAACTGTTCAAGGAAACGCAGCAAAGAAGAGCCGAGGTTGCGGAGGGACCAGGAACACACACAGTCCAGACTTCCCACACGGCAACTCTCCGTGTGACAGTGTCCGCAGGCCACACACACTAGTCCCACGGCTTCTGGGCTCTGGAAATGAAGACTTCGTAGGCCACGGGGTTCGGGCTTACCCCTTGCAACAATTCTTCATGTGGGTTGACTGTTTGAAACTGCTTCCAGTCAGGTTGGTGACAGATTTGCTGTCATCCTCATCAGTTCTTTTCTTCACTTCCCTGGAGAGAGAGAGAGGTAGAGGCAGAGGTCAAAGCGGAGGAAGAGACAGAGAGGGCATTACTGGGGAACAAAACTATTCCACCATGGCTCTACAGAAATGAAAACTGCACTGCTGAGCACGCGCTGTGTGCCATCCAGACGTGGTCTAAATGCTTTATACAGGCGTTGACTTATTTAATCTTCCCAGGAACCGTATGAATGTGTGGTGCCCCATTTTACATTTTACATATGAGCAGTCCCCTTAGGTCACACAGCCGGAGAAGTGGCAGAGCCGGGATTCAAACCCTGCAGGCTGGCTCCAGCACCTACAGTCTGAGCACCAGGCCACAGGTTCCCACACACGCACACACACACATGCATGCATAGGCCCACATGCACAGGTGCACACACGTGTACACATGTGCAGACCCCTCTTGCTCTCTCCTGTGGTTTCACATGCTATACAGTCCACCACACGCACAGCCTGCTTCTTAACAGCCCGCAACCTGGCCCACATCCCCAGCTGATACTTGCTTACAATAACAAAAGCAATGATGACTTTAAAACCATTCTTGAACTATACATGATCATGGAGATAACAATGGATGGTTCAAATCCAATAAAAACAATCTTCCTTTTGTGTCTTCCTAAATTCCTGTTAGAATGAACCATTAGAGCAAACACTGACAAAAGGTCTCCATGATCCTATAAAACCCCCTAGGGAGGGGGCCTTCTAAGTGCAGCCACTGGGGATGCTTGTAAGATATGCAGATCCTTAAGGCCCGCCTTAGATGAGCTGAAGGACGATCTCCGTGGGTAAGGTGAGTGTGCCAGCTAGTCCCCAAGACATCCCCAAACAATCTGCCCTTCCCTGTCAGTGCCTGGCACTCCCCCATTGCCTCTCTCCCATGGTCAGGACGGCTCTGACCCACGGAATGCCAAGGAAGTGGTGTGCTGTGACTTCGAAGCCAGGTGGTAACAAGGCCTGGCCTCTTCGAGCTGCCGTTTAGGAAGTCCAGGGTCCCTCAGTGGAGTGAGGCCTGCAGAGGGGTCTGGGGGGAGAAGAGGACACAGGAAGACACCCCGGTGGCAGACATCAGGCCTGAGACAGCTCGGTGGCCATCTGACTACAAACGCAGGTGACACCCCGAATGAGGGCAGTTGAGGAACCTTCCAGCTGATATCCCACCAATTCTGGTAATTTCCAAAAATAAAAGTGGTTGTGGTGTTAGGTGACTAAGTTTTGAGGTGGTTTATTACTGTGTGGTGGATACTGGGAATCGATAATGCCCAGCAAAGCAATACTGTTCAACAGAAATATAATGTAATCCACATATGTAATTTTAAATTGTTAGTAGCCATGCTAAAAAAAATGTAAAGAGAAACAGGTAAAATTAAGTTTGTAATGTATTTTACTTAGCAGGACACAAATATTATCAATTCAGCATGTTATCTATAAAAATATTAATGAGGTACTTCATACTCTTTATACCATCTTCAAAATCCAGTATTTCTTCAATACACACAGCATATGTGAATTTGAACTGGACACACTTCAGGTGGCCAGTGGCTACTGAATTGGTCAGCACAGGTCTAGAAGGTGCCAACTTTTGAAAACCACTGCACTGTGAGAAGGAAAAAAGGTAAACGAATTCTTGCTGAATGCCACTACTAAGTGCTGTGCTGTATGCTTCCTTATTTAATACACACCACGTACAGGGACACGCAGCCTGACAGGTGAGCGTTACTATCCTCACTGCACGGACGAGGGAACAAAGACTCAGGCAAGGACGGGATCAGCAATTCCACCCCTAACACCTGGTTAAACTCCTTTCAGACTTCCGACCTCCAGGACTGTAAGACAGTAAATTTTTGTTGCTTAAACCTCTAGGTTATTGGGAATTTGTGACAGGGACAATAGAAAATGAATACAACTTAAAAATGTGGTCATTTGGTCATTTGATAAAATGTCAAAGTTATGCCAAGCTCAGGGATCCTCCATCAGTGAGCCTTGAGAGACAGCCACAGATCTAGATAAATCATCACCAGGTCCCAAGAGAGCTGCTTCACACGCGCACAGTGCTCCGCAGGCACACAGAGGGTGCACCACAAGGGGCTGGGTGCAGGGGAGGAAGGCCTCCGGGAGACGGAGCTTGCTGGAGACTGACAGCAGAGGGACCTCTTGACAGACTAGGAATTCACCTTTGGTCAATGAGGAAAGGACATTCCAGGTGCCGGGAGCAGCACACACAAAGGCCAAGAGGAATGAATAAAAGAGCTTGGCCATGACAGGAAACAAAGTTTGCTGTGTCTATAGATTATCATTCATTTGGGAATGATAATTATATGTCAAGATAAGACATAATCAGAAAGGTAGGTGAGGTGTAGACTGTGAGAAACTAAGCCACTTGCTAAGGAATTTGGACTCTATGCTGTTGGTAGGACAGCTATGTGGGGTTGCTAGTAAGAAAGTATTCACTGGACTTCTACGTATAAATATTATCCTGACTGTAGGGTGGAGAATGAACTGATGTCGAAGAAATGCTGAGGCAGAACCTTAGATGCCTCCTGCACTAAACCCAGGTAAGAAATTCCCAGGCAGGAAATTTTCAGGGCTGAATAGATAGATAGATAGATAGACAGACAGACAGACAGACATATAGATGGAATGGGTATGAATGAATAAATGAGTGAATAAAAACATGGATGGTTTCAAGAAAGAGTACAGAGAGATCAACAGGGCCCCAGGACCCACTACAGATAGATGATAAAGGAAGAGAGAAAGGGGTCAAGATTGACTCTAGGTTATTCTTTTTTAATTATAACTTTGGTAGTTTCCTGAGAATGAGGAATAATTTTAAAGAAAAATTAACACATTAGGATTTGGATAATTTGGGTCAGTCATGCCTATGGAATTTCTAGTTGTTGGGTGGGAGTATGGTTATGGAATTTTAAAAAGAGGTGGAGGTTAAAAATACAGAAACCAGAAGTCACTGGCTAGAGACAGTTCTAGATACCATGGGGATGGAAGGCATTAGGCAGAGAGAGACAGAGTAAAGAGAAAGAGAGTGAAGAATAGAATCCTAAAATTATTAACCTTTTAGTGGCAAGCCAGTGATTCAGATTAGTCATGAAAAGTCCCAATTGGGTCACTGTGAGCAAGACTAAGCATTCAAATTCTCCATTTTTTTAATCTCTACAATGGGTACAATGATCCTAGCATCCTCACAAGACAACTCATATCTCTCCTTTCTGGGAGGTGCACTGGTCTCTATCACCTACAGAGTATATGGCTGCCTGGTCATATGTTTTCCTTTTTCCCCCTCTAATGTTAAATTGTACAGCCTGCCTTTTTCCCTTGATACCTCTACTGAACCATGTATGGGGCCTTCACAGGCTCATAACAACACAGGCGTTAGCAAACTTGAAGCAAACAGGAAGGGAGAAAAGTAGGTGCCCACATTGTTCATCTGGCCTTCAGTTTCTTGAACTCGCCAAAAATAAAGGTGTGTCTCACTTCCAGGAAATTAGAAAGATTATGATTCCAAACATCTAAAACAGGTTTAAGGCTGGGAAAATTAAATTACTTCACCCAAAACTACCATGTGCTGAACAACCACATTTTAAATGGCTCAGTCTTGGAAACACATTTACGCACAAAGGGCTCAGCAACTGTGCTGAACGGAGACGTCAGCCTGAGCTTCTTGTATGATTTTCAAATTTCAGGCCATTGATCAATTAAGTGCCTGTGGCATTTGAACAGACTGAAAAAAGTTTAAAGCCTGCGGTTCTGTTAATGGCAAATTTACTTACCAAAGGACAATGGTCGTGTGGATGTCCTACCAGGAATACAGGGATATTGCAAAATTGCATTTCTACGAGAAACTTTTCCTGGGATCGAGAGGTTTTCTGAGAAAAGGCAGAGTACGTCATGTTGTCAACCAAACATTTTTGGCCTCCCTCTGAAAACGAACCCTTCAGACAGTGCAAATCCATAAACCCACCCAGTCCACGCTCTACGACATGACGTGGTGTGCCAGGGACTGTGCTGGGGATTGTCCCATGAGCTCTAAATCAAGACATCCACGTTTTGCATTCTAAATAATATTCTGAAGGGTGGAAAACTTCTTAAATATTAATTTAACCTGTGGAGTCTATACCATTTCTATTTAAGACTTAGGTACTTTGACAAGCAAATCTGAAGGCAGAGTATAAGGCAAATGCAAGTCTACATACTTGCCTTCTGTATAATTTTCATATTTAACACTAATTACTGACCTAGAGGCCTCAAACCAGGCTATAATGCAATAACAACAACAGAATAAAGGAATAAGGAACTCCTGGATAAGGAATTCACAAGAAGTACCCCCTGTTATTGAGATGCCCGTGTGCACACGCACTTTAAGTAAACCCAGCCTGCTGTGGGAGCTACACCATAAACAGAGCTGAAGGAACAAATGGGGACAGATGGCTTACAGCCTCTCCCATCTTTATGATATAATAAAAAAAAACCGATTCTGCACTCTGGGTGTGACCACAGCAATTTGGAGTCATTTAACTTTAATATGACCCTACCAGACAAGGCAGCATTACACAGCGATTGTATTACTCAGTGGAGTGTAGGCTACTGTATATAGAATCACAGACTGTCAAAACCAGAAAGGACCTGAGAGATCATTCTCTTCAGTCTTCTCCCTTAATTTTACAGATCAGAGATGCCTACAGGATGAAAGACGGGGACTTGTTCAGGATCTCACAGCTGTTCAAGGATAGATTTAAGGCTACACTTTGAGCCTCTGACACAACAATCCTCTAACACACTGGGCAGCAGCCAACAGCCAACAGCCACACAGAGACCCCACTCAGCAGCATCCTCTCCTGCTCAGACAGAGCAGCCACTGGGCACCACACTGCCTGAGGCGAACGCAGCACTGAGCGCCTGGCCAGCCCTGTGCCCAGCCACGCTCTGAAGACCCTCTCTGAACACCCATCTGCTTCAATGGGCACATCATCTCCATCCAGGAATTCTCACGTACATTCTAATGAAACACCATCCAAAAAAAAAAAAAAAAGGAAAACACCTACCAGCTCAGCAATTACTCAATCTTTAGCTCATATTATGGAATATCCCCCATTCCCCTCGCCATTTACTAAATGTATCCTGTTTGACCAAAATGGCTGTGCACCCAAAGGTGCATGAGATCCATTATTTCACCTAATTTATGAAGGTTTTCTTTTAGCTCTTGACCAATGTGACATTAGCCCATGATTCTCCTACTAATCAGAAGCAAAAAACACATAATTCACTTGAATGTATACACTTAAATGTTTGTTGGCCCTTTTTCTACCTGTTCTAGGTCATAATCAAAGTTAGCACTGTTTTTGCTTTAAACAAAAATGATTTCCAGATTTCCAGTGTGGTGGGAGCAGGTGGATCTCTCTTTTGGACTGATGTCAAAGGAGATAATGTTCAAAGACTCAGAGTTCAAGCTCAAGGCATCTTCCAAGCCCAGACACAAACTCATTCTAAGCAGGCATGTAAGGTCCCGGGGCCTGTTTCCTGGTTCTCTCAGGGTCCCGTCCAAGCCTTCTATTAAAGGAATTCTATTCTAGGAAGCAGTATAAACATCAAGTCGTTAATAGAAAATCAGAATTTAAAACAATGCAAAGTATTATAACTGTCAGTGTATACTAGCAGAAGAGGCCAATTATCATACTAAAGTTAAGATTCCTGAAAACCTCATAAGTGATCAGGAAAAGCACTATATACCTAAAATTACATTTTTCCTTTGTTAGCAATTAAAGATCACTGGCCTGGATTTTGTTGGCACATATTTTGTTTTGTTTTGTTTTTATTTTTTCTTGTATATTCAATTCCTTTAGACCAGTAAAGAATCATCTTTTTATTTGTGGCAGAAAACTAGGCAGGAGAAGTAATTATAACAGACAATGCTGTTATTTCCCAAGAGTACTCTAAGGATTAAAACACACATTTATACCCAAGTTCCTCAAGAATGCAATATTTTATTCTAATCTACATCACAAAATGTTATTTATTATTAACACCACTGCCTTAGCTGGATAATTACCTGTGTGATAAATTTAATCAAGTGCTTCCAACTGGCATGATACACAATTTGCTTTACTGAGGCACTCTTTCCTTTAACTGGAAAATGTCATAATAGCTACATTCATAATAGTCTCTTGTGTTTAAAGTCTGGTTCCTGGAAATGATTCATAAAAGCCAACTGTCAGCGTTGCGGCGACATTCTGCAGAAATGTCAATGGCGCCTCAGACGCACCGGCTTTGTTTGGCAGTAAAGGTATTTTGCCAATGTTCACAGGGAACATACAGCACTACCAGCTTTTATAAAATCTATGTCTGTTTCCCTAACCACTGCTGAAAGGGGAGACAGTGCTTGCCAACGCACAGTCATGTTACGGTGAAGTCTGACATGCACACCAACTCAATGGAAATTCAGTCTTACACCCAGTTTTCAAAATAAGAGACCAAACCTTACCGGGCGAGATGGAGAACAGCTTCCACTACATTCGAACCATCCTTGGCACTTGTTTCACAGAATAAAGCCCCATAGGTCTGAAGAAGGAAATGTACACTATTAAACAAAGTTTTTGTTTAAGTTTCCTAAAATTTTGGCTTATAAATCAGTAAATAAAATAAAAATATTTTTCCTATTGAGTACACTAAGAGTGACCAGTAGCTAAGAAACTGGATTCAGAGTTTCAATAATTAAACAGCATCTTTCTTCCAGAAACCATTCCTAGTCAGGGTAGCTTCTAGTTTGCACTAAAAAACCCACAGTACAAAATTTCAAGCTTTAAGGTGCTTATTTTCTATAGTCACACACATCCTACACAACATTTGCTATCAAATCATTTGAGAGAAATAGAAATGATAGCTTAAGATAATCACTCAGGAATTTAAAGTCCATCAAAAGTGCATCTCCCTTTGGCCAGCAGCTAACACACGATCATTTCCTATCACGATTCAGCAGCCTGCATGTTGCTGAAACCAATGGACATTTTCTAGTCCTCCATCGGTCCACTTTCCAGTGGTTATACGTACGACCATTGATCATATCACCCTCCTGCTTCAAACCTTTCGGTGCCTCCCATTCTACTTCATGTAATGTTCAAATGCTTTACAATGCCCAACGAGACCTAGCAGCCTCTACGTGGCCCCAGCCAACCTCCCAGCTTCACCTGCCACCATGATCTCACTCACAACACTTCCTCTATTTCCCCAATGCCCCAAAGTCCCTCTCATCTCAGAGTATTTGCACCTGGGGTTCCCATTAGCTACATCATTGACCCTCTTCTCCAGACTGACTCCTACCTACCTTTAGGATCTTAAGTAATCCTCTCTTGAAGATTGTTTTTTAGCCCTGAAAAGTTCCTATTAGGTCTCCCTATTATAAAACCTCAGAGCTGACTGTGCTCCTGCACAGCACTTGCCACAATTGTAACTGATGAAATTATAGTGCATCTTAGTCCACCAAAGTGCAGAAAATGTCCCTTAGGAAAAAAGAAGGGTGTGTGCTGTGGCCTGCATAGGGTCTCACAGTCCTGGGTGGGAAAGGGGGAGGATGTGACGGCTGCTCTGTGGCAAGGAGGGAGAGGAACCAAAGAGTGGAGGAAACTCCACTGTGGGACCTGTTCCCACAAGCCCCCGAGCCCACAGACACATCTATAAAAACTCACAATGTGGATGGGTTTCTAGTAGAAACAAGTAGTGCTGCTGCTGAGTTCTGCAGCCAGGATGTTACAGGGTGAGACAGAGAATGCCTCCAAGGACCCAGGAGGGTGTAAGCGATGGGAGGCACAAGCAAGCCAACCTTGGAATCTGAGAAACTGGGGACAGAAGAAACCGGCATGCAGATGGCCACTGTGAGGTCTCTAAAGTGGCACATGGGACCGAGTTTGACATGTGATCACGTGCAAGGAACGTCTGTCTCCCCCAGGCAGTAAACGTGGGAGGGCAACGACTGTGTGTTTTGTTCTCTGTCTAGTCTTTGCTCAGCACACAGTGAAGTGCTTGTCACGTGGTGGAGACAATCAAATATGGGCTGAATGAACCTCTTCTGCATCACTGCCTCGTTTTGATGTTTACATTTGGTTCACAGTTCTACAACTTAAAACAAGAAGGATCCCCCAACTCAGAAGAACAAAATTCAAACTTCTTTTTAAAGGGCATGTGGATGTGCTGCAGAGAAGTCCTTTCATGGTGCTGACAACAGACGACATTGAGACCAATGTCACATAAGGTTCGGTAGGAACCTGTCATCTGACCCAAGGTGCATCTGATTCCATGTAGGGTAGGACAAGCCAGAGGAGGGCCACATAGCATTCTGGCACAGTGATGACAACGGGAGGATGAACATGGCCCACAGGCATCATTTGGACAGGAGTGAGCTACATCCTCTACACAGATGCAAGCCAAAAATAAGTACAGACTATCTATTCCAACTAAATACACATCTTACAGGAAAAAAGTTTCCCTATTATTTTTCAACCAGGTGACACCATACACCATTTCCAGCCTCTAGGCATCGAAACCCCCTGGATGCAAACCCATCTTCTCAAAATAGGACACCCATTCTTTTCCTTTACCTGGATTCCAGGGGCAGAGAAGTATTCCGGGAACCAGGTGAGAGTGAGGAGGAAGGTATGCTAATTCTGGCTCCTCTCTGTCAACAATAGTCAATGGGAGGAAAGGATCCAGTGACCAGTTTACCTCAATGAGGGATTTAACCCATGGTGCAATGACTTATACTCATCAAGTGGGAGATGCTGGGAGTTCTGCCTGCACGAGGACGGAATCCCCGTCAAACAGGATGCAGGTCCATCAAAGAACCTCCTAAGCAAAGGTAGACAAAGGCGAAAGACGTCTCCCAGTCTGGACCCACTCTCACTCTTACCATGGCCAGTTTTTCTCCAAAGTATCCCGGGACACATTTCTGTCCCTCCGAGGCAGCGGTGTCACGAAGATCAGCTTTGTTTCCCACCAACATGATCGGGATATTCTCTGTGGTTGCATCCTGTCACAAGGGAGAGAAAGAAAGTGTGCACATATCAAACATTGGACAAGTTACCACCATGATGACAGCAGCCACCATGTCCAAATGCCCCTGCGTGCCACCTGACATATGGATAAGACCCTTAAACCTCAAAATCTCTAAAAAGAGCCAAATGTTTCCCCACTGCCAGGTGAGAACACTGAAATTCAAAGATTCCAAATAGAAACTAGTAAGGGCCAGGGTCTAAATTCCCCTTCCCACTATACATACAAACCAACAGGAATTTGAGAAGCATGACCTCAGAATTACTTTTAACTGCAGTGCCCACATCATTTTCTACAACTTTTGCTCTGAACAATAGTGATTACAAGTCAACTTCATATCCCAGATCCAAAACACACAAGTCCCTCAGCTACAATGGGACCACTTGCTGATCTCTGCTTTACAGAGCAAAGCAAGAAGGCCCTGAAAGTCAACACTCTTCTTATGAGGCGTCAATTATCACTCTATTCAAAGTAATAACTTCTCAGGATAATGCTTCCAAAACAGCACATGCAAACCGCCACACTGCCCCACACTCCCAGCAGGAGCTGGGTTGAAATGTAAGATGTGAGAGGCAGATCTGAGTTTGAGGCCCCACCTCTACCTCCTCCCACCGCTCACTGGCTGTGGGAAATCAGGCAAGTCTTCTCCTGTTTTTGCCTCCACATCCCTGTGTGTAAAATGAAGCGGTTAGTAAAAGGCTCATCCCACCTCAGTGGGCTATGATGAGTAAGAGAATATACCCTGCCTGGCCAGAAAAATGGGTCTCTGGGTCCTAAATGAGAGAAACAGCAGTCCTGGCTAAGGCACGTGGCAGTTACTCTTTGCGGTGCCTAAAGACACCCAGGTGCTCATTCGGTTTGGTCCCATACCCGAGACAGGACCAAGAAACATGCCTTAGAAATCATGAACTCATATTTGACTCCCCTCTCTTCAGGCTACTCTCTTCTAACTGAAGGCCCCAGAGTGTGCTCAGAGCAGAGCGGACAGGGAGCAAAAGGCCCTCTCCAAACCTACCCCACCCACCCCTTAATGTGTTAATTAACTGTGTTCTTCAGCATTCAGCTCAGGATCCAAGGGACCTCATTTGGAAGCCATTAACCAAATACGCACTTAAGTAAGCCAAGAATCCTGACATCCAAGTGACTTCCCAAAGTCACACAGGTAAATACCTCCATCAAGTCTCGACTCAAATACAACCTTCTCATGAGGCTGCCCCGACCTCGCTGATGGCAGCTGCAGCCCACTGCCTCCACCCGCCCCACCCCCGCCAGGCCTCCCTCCTGCCTCCTTTTTGTTCCTGTAACATTTATCACTCTCCACCATTCTACTTATTTCATTTATCTATGTTTGCTTCTTGTTCTGTCACCCTCACTGAACTACAAGCTCCTCGAGGGCAGGGCTCCTTGCCTTATTAACAGACGCATCCTGAGCACCCGAACAGCACCTGCACGGGGGAGGTGCCCAGTGTTTTTGAACAGACAAAAGTCAGGATGAGGTGTCATGTCTCAAGTGTCTCCCTCCAATTTTTACCCAAATATTCAATAATAAACTATTCATGACAGATAAATAAAAGGCCATCGTTTTATTTTACCCATGATTTTATGACAAGATTTTGTCATCTATTGGTTTTTGATCAAAGTGTATTAACTACTCACTCAGAGGGTCCATTCACCACTGACACTCTACTTCTTCTCAATCCCCTGGCCCATCCTGACGATAGCAAAACTAGTTTCTACCCACATTTACAGCAGCCATATAAACTGTCCCCACTGAATTTCCTCCAACTGGAAAGGGTAAGTCATGGCAAAGGTTCATCGCACCCATTACTTTTCTTTTTTTTCCTATGTATTTTTGTCTTTATTTTTTTTAACATTTTTTATTGTTGTTCAAGTACAGTTTTCTGCCTTTTCCCCCTCCCCCTCTCCACCTCCCTCCCGTTTCCACGCCCCCCCCCTTGCTATTGTCCATGTATCCTTTATACTTATACTAGTTCCTGCAAACCCTTCACCCTTTCCCCCTATAATTCCCTCCCCTCTCTCCTCAGGTCACTGTCAGCCTGTTCTCAATTTCAGTGTCTTTGGTTATATTTTGTTTGCTTGTTCATTCTGTTGATTAGGTTCCCGTTAAAGGTGAGATCATACAGTATTTGTCTTTCACCGCCTGGCTTATTTCACTTATCATAATGCTCTCCAGTCTGATACAAAAGTTAAATGCCAAGTGGTCTCTGATTCTTTCTCTATATCAAATCCAATAATTCACCTTGAATGCAGTTTTCTTACTCCTCAGACCCTGTGAAAGACGCTACCAAGCTGAAAAGGTCTCAGCCTGCGCAGGTCGCTCAGCGAACTACGGTCGTGGGCCCCAGCACATGCTACAGCGGGTCACTAAGCGCTCTTCCAACCCTGCGGCAGCCTTGCCTTGTAGGCTTCTTTTTCTTGAGCGTAATCCAAGGACTTACAATGAAAATGACTTCCAACAGTTTCAGCAATGAAGTTTTGCTGTACTTTTAACTACCCATGTGGACCAGTTAGCTGGGACTACCCATTACTCTAGGCTCACTGCTCTGTCCCAGGGAGCAAGTTCTGGTCCTTCTCAGTAGCTGGGCAAGTTCCCACAAGGTCAAGGACACGACTAAAGGGAGCAGATGCCGCTCCTCCATGTAAGGACCATGCCTCAGAATTCCTTTCCTGACCTCAGAAGCTTCTTCTCATAATCTGCTGCTCACTCTGACGCTTTATCAAGGGAGCAACCACACTGAACCAGGAGGTCCAATTCTAGCCCCTGCTCCAACCCCAACCTCTGGATAACCATACACCAGTGTACGTTCTGTGCCTCAGAGTTCCCATAATAAATGAAAATGACACTATGTTTCTTCCTTTTTCAGATATGTTACAGAGATGAATATAACATGGAAAATCTTATGAAAAAGTATTATGTAAATGCCAACACATTTTCACTGTATTTATAATTTTAAGTCATGATATTTCAGTAGGACAAAATGCACATTTATTTATCACTAAGTTTTCTTGCCAATTACAATGTCACTTCTCACATGATGTCTTCAGTTAGGTAGTAAAAAGTTCTCTGCTTAGCCACCCCTGTGCTTAATGCCTGTTAAAAATTATAGACAATAGACTTGAAAAATTGTATTAGTCTAGTGTTTCAGGGGTTTTTTTTCCTCGAGAGAGTATGCTGAACCACAGCTTGAACTATAGTTTTACATTGATTAATCAGTGCTGGCAGCACACTAACTGTGGTCAAATCATTTCCCACTTTTGAACATTATTTATGATGAAACCAGAGGACATGAAAGCTCCTTAGATGAAAGACACCATCTCATTTGATCAAAAGAAAGCACAGATAGTTATCACACACATTTAAAACACCAATTAGTTTTCCAGCGGTGCCTCGGGACTTAGGAAGAGCCAAGTCACTCCCAGAACAATGTTGAGCACACACTCACTATGGAATCTGGGCCTCGCACGTGCTCACACCAGGGGGCGTTTCACCTGCACTTCCAGTGCATGAGGAGGTCCCTGTTCACACGCAGCCACACTATCCACCCAGCCACCCCAGCCTCCTCTGTGAGTGCAGCTGCTTCTCAGGTTACCTGCATTTCCACCTGCTTCCAGTAGGGTTCTGATTTTATCTATAAGAAAACCCAGAAGTTTTACTCACTCCCTTCAGTCATGTCCCTGACCTTGTGGGAACTTGCCCAGCTACGGAGAAGGACCGGAACTGCCGAGTGCCACTGGGAACCCCTCCTCTAACGTCCAGCTCTTTGTGACACTGCAGGATCAGTGGGTTCTCATCGCGTTCCCTTCGATGAGGACGAGAGCCTGATTTTCCAAGGCGGCCTAGAGCTTCCCCATGTAATGTCCTGTTTCTCTATTTTGATTTCTTACCTCTATCATATCTACCCATTCTCGTACATCAAGGAAGCTTTTCTCACATGTAACATCATACAGCAGCAAAACACCATCTGCTTTTCTGAAGTAGGACTTGGCAATACTTCTGAATCTGGAAAAGAGAAATGAACTTAAGTCATGGTTCTAATCAGTCCATTTGATGCTGCTTCATTCATCTCTTTTATGCTCACTTTTCTCTCATCTTCTCAAATCAGCCCCTTTTGAGAAAACCCTGTCGGCCACACATCACTGTGAAACACCCATCTCTGAGGCCTAGAACGACCCAGTGAAACATAATGGGATGCAAATCTGGGCCACTGATTTTTAAAAGCCAATCATTTTCTCCACCAAACCATCCCAAGAATGTCTACAAACCCCAAAACATAACCAGGACAAGGCTGACAGCATAATTTCTGAAAATTCCAGCCTTGGCAAAAACCTACCAAACCCCTTCAGTGGGACGGATACACAGAAAGACGGAAGGGGATGTGCATCAGAGAAAAACAATCTGGGTGTGAGAAGGACTAACAGTGTGGGGCGTAACGATGCGCCCGAAGCTTCACATCCACAGGCTGGGGGATTCACCAGGGGAAGAGCACACTGTTAAACATGTCTTAACCTAAACCAAGTGCAGTCCTTTCCATTGTCTAACATAGGGCCGTGTCAGCCACGAGTATGTTTTAAATGTTGAAACCCTCAGTTTGCCAGAGAATATGAGCTCCATGTGGGCAGGTAGCTGTGTCCTATTGAAAAGATTCACGGACGAATCTTAGCAGCCTCAATGGTGCCTAGTACAGAGGCAGGTAGGCACCCCATACATGCTTGTTGAACAACTAGATGCATTCTGCTCCCAACGAGTTAGACAATACTAAAACCTGTGCTCAGTGCTTCTGGTTGTCGGCAATAACTGTGAGACTAGGTACTGTCACCAGATGGGAGTCTGCTACTTAAAGTTTCCGCCTCTGCGTTTGAACCAAGGGCAGCTGACAGGTTCTGTTCTCTGTCTTTTGTTGGGCCCCAATTAGTGGCTCCTCACACTGTCACCGCATTCAGAGGTGTGGTCTCTGAGTTCTTGTTATGAGAGGGCATGCTCTTTCTCTCAGATGAACATGAGCTCAGTGGAAGTTTAAGATCCTTTCCTCACACAACTGACAGATAAGTGAAGGAGGTAGGAAGTAGGAGAAAGCAAGCATTCCTGAAATTCTAACGTACCATAACTATATGGCACATTATAATTATATAATTATAAGCATAAAACACACCAAGTGTGCTACAAAGCTTGTCTGTGCAAGCCGAAGCAGAGCCTGGAGCTTTATGGAAAGCACTTGCCTCTCCTGACCGGCCGTATCCCAGAGCTGCAGAACTGTTCGCTCTCCATCAACAATGAGCGTTTTCATCTGAAAGTCGACTCCTAAAAAGCAATACAGGAGAACATGGAGAATGTGGTGTAAATAATTCTACTGGCTTTCACTGTCAAGCCAGTATGCCCAAGAGCCCAGCGTGGCAGAGAAAAATGAATATGGCCTTCACGTACTAATTATAAGCCAGAACACACAAGTGCACACAGATGCACCGTCAGTAGGTCGGCTGACTTAGGGAAGGTTTTAGTCTATGGACAAAGGAAAAATCTATGTTCTATTTGCCCACATAACTAGATGAACTCAGTTATATCTATGTGCACACATACATAAATATGTATATACGTCCATGTATACGTCCACATATGTATATGTGCCATGCTCTCTAGCAACTGAACCAGATATTGTAACCTTTTTACAAATCAAATTGAAGTGGACTTTCAGCTTTGTTATCTTGAACAGTCTAACAAAGAACCATAAATTTACAAAGACACTCATAGCAAAGAGTGTAATCAATCTTTTTTAAAACATTTTTGGTTATCTAAATAAGAACAATTTAGATAAAGAAAAATAATTATTAATAATTTGCATAGCACCCTGGCTGGCATAGCTCAGTGGATTGAGCGCAAGCTGCGAACCAAAGTGTCGCAGGTTCGATTCCCAGTCAGGGTACATGCCTGGGTTGCAGGCTATGACCCCCAGCAACCGCACATTGATGCGGCACTCTCTCTCTCTCTATTTCCCTCCCTTCCCTCTCTAAAAATAAATAAATAAAATCTTTTTAAAAATAAATAAATAAATAAAAATTTTAAAAAATAATTTGCATAGCCTCAACTGTTTTTACTGATTGTTATGCAAATTGGGGAAATCAGAACACTACTTCTTTCCTTGTTCTGAAAGGTAGAACTGTTGTTCCACTGTAAAGGAGGGAGGGAGCATACGAGATCTGTGCAGAAGGTACCCTGCCATGTACTATGAAAAATAGAGATATTCATTGAAGAAGATACAAGATACAAGAAACATTGTACACAGGACAATGGCACCTCAGTCCCCTTCAAAGTAGGCACCTTGGGACCTCACATTGTTCTCCCAATCACCATCAGCTGCCCCGTGGTATTTCCTGAATCTCATCAATGGTCTGAAATCTCTTTTGTTTTAAAGGTGATTTTAGTTTTGGGAAAAGCAAGAAGTCACAGGGTGCAAAATCTGGGCTGTAGAGGGGCTGAGTCACCTGAGTGATTTGATGCTTTACCAGAAAACTCTGCAGGAGATGTGATGCAGGAGCAGGCGTGTTGTTGTGATAAATCTGCCAATCACCAGTTGCCCATAGCTACAGCCTTCTGAATCATCTGAATAGTTTCCACAGAGGAATGTTCAAGCTTAATGCAAAATTTGATGTAGATTCATTGCTCTACTCACCCAGTCATTTTTAATGCAATAGCTATGCAGTATACATGTTCACTCCATGGTATCTACCACCCCCACTGACTAGTAAAGTCATTGTTCACGCATGTGCATTCCAGTCTACTCTCCTTGACTGCCAGGTTACACTATGTCATGCAAGCCCTTCCCTTCATATTAACAAAGGCTGGACTTTTTCCAGACGAGACGTATCTCATACATCTAGCTATGATTTTGACCACAGTGACAACCTACCCATCAGTGATGTCATTTTACCAACATCGAATGACATCTCATCAGAAAAACTTTCCCTGGTCACTTTGTGTAAAAGTGCACCTCTTCCTAAACGTCATATTTTTTGTATTTGTTTTACATCTATTTCCTTCCTTTGGGATATAAGTTCCTTATGGGCTGGAATGTAGTCAACTCCGTCCAGTGTGTATCCTTAGTGCCTACAACAGCATCTGGCTCACAGCAGGACACAGGAGTGAATGTCCTCTCAGGCGCTAACCTCAGTATGGTTCATCTCACTGGCTAAATAGCTACCTCTGTCCTTTGTCAGTCTTCCTTTCCTAAAGTTGGGCCTTAGACAAAAGAGAAAAGGACCATTCAACAGACAAGGAAACACACATACATCTATATATGTATGCACAGAGAGACTGATCTATGTATCTGTGTATATAATCCCCAGAAAAAATAAAACCAAGCTAAAGAAGATCATGTCCCCATTAACATCTGAAAAGGGAACCATACCCAAGGTGGCACTTGTATTTCCTCGGAATTCGTTCTTGCAAAGTCTCATGAGGAAACTAGACTTCCCCACGGCGGCGTCCCCAGCAAGCACAATCTTGTAAGCCTTCTGTGAGCTGGATGGTCTGCTGTCTTCCACTGCGTCTGCCTGGGGGGAAAGCCACGGTGGGTGACAGATGGAGTGCCAGTTCTCCTACAAGTTACATGGTACAGAAAATCATTTGTGTTCACGAATGAAAGCATCTCAGAAACCACCTACCTGAGGTGAGAGTGCCAAGATGGGCTTTCTTGAGAAACCAGCAAGGCTGCCCTCACTACCAGACCCCTGGGGCTTCCAGTCTAAGACGGAAGCCACACCTTCTGAACCATACATCTCTTCATCCTTTATATCAGGAACCTGTTAACAAAAAAAAAGTTAGCTGTTAAAAAAACAAAGTCATTACACAACTACATCATAGATTAAAGAGAAGAAAAATATACAGTCAAATCTCTAGTCAATGCTGTTATGAAATAAAGTGGCCCCAAATGGCAATCTATGAGAATTTCTCATTTTGGTGGAGGGAAAACAAACATTCTGCCTATGTTTCATATTTATGACCTTGAAAAATGGATTCTCATGACTGATCAAAGGCAAACAGGGTGACAGATCTCTAAAAAGATAAGGCCTAGGAAAGCAGGGATTTCTGGGGCTTACGTCTGTGTCTGAAGCATCCCCCGCAAAGCTCTCCTGTGTGCCGTGCGACCTCTGAAATGCCCTCTGGTGTTTGTACTCCACCTCCGAGTCGTACTCATTGGGATCTCTCAGGGTGGACAAGCCGCTGTCAAAGCAGCTCTCGGGCAGGCTGTCAACTTCACAATTCATCCTCTGCATAGGGTCACAGAGGGCCAATGAGTCACAGTCCTCATCCACGTAGGAAGAGCGAGATGACCTGGGAGAAAGGAGCAGACTGTTTCACCTGAGGGCTCGCCATGCGCAAGACCACACGGGCAAGAGTGGGATGGAATGGATTCCAGAAGACCGACATTTTCACTTTTGCCAAGAGCCACAGTGTAATCCATGATCAAGCAAAGGAAGAAATATAATGTTCAAAGCCATATCAGTTCCTTCTCTGCAATGATCAATTAAGATAAAGACACTCTAACATTTACTAAATGAAGCTGTTTTTTTAAAACCACCTTTATTTCCTGATGCCAAAGGTTCCAGAATCTAAATGCAATCTAAATTTGCATTAAAAAAAATATAGAACACATGAACCTTTTCACTCAAATGTGGTCAGACCACATTCTGAACAGTTTGTCCATTTCTGGATAACACCTCTGCTTAAAAGAGAGGCTGAAAACTTGTATGGGAAGGGCACCCATGATGACTTGAGCCTCAAAACCCGCAGATAGAGAAATCATTCAGTGTAATCAGCTTAAGTCTTTATGGTTTCTCCCTTCAAATAATCAGAGGGCTGACACAGGAAGAATAATATATTTTCTCAGGTTGCCCAAGACAAAATAAGAGCCAACTGTTATTTCTGGGGAGTCAGATTTCTAACAAAATGGTAAAATATGGCAGGCAATTAGAAATGTGTGCTTTGGGAATGGTTCCACAGGTGAGATGAGTTTTCTGCCATTGAGTGTTGACATGTAGTGTGGAAGGAACCCTAGAGCAGAAAAAGGCTAGAACTTCTGGCTTCTATTGATCTTTCCTTTTGTGAAACTCAAATAGGAGAATCTGAAGGAAACTGCATATGGCCCTATTTACTTTTGCTTGACTATTTATTTTCATAAGAACCCAAGTTTATATTAAAATAAAAACAATGGCTACAATTAATTTAGTCCCCGTGACATGCCAGGCACAATCCTAGCTACCGGGCGTACATGGCCTCATCAGAAGCAGGGACTGGGCAGTGTACATGGGTCTCCAGACATGAGACATAAGAAGAGATGGATATGCTTAGAAAAGACTGGTGATCTTCGTATGAAGAAGTATAAGCCATATAAAAAAAATCTAAGATGTCAAAATATTTTGGTGCCTTTAGCACATGTTTGAAATTAACTACAAAGGTGATTTAACCACCATACTTTGTCTAAATATGTTGCTCAGTTATGAGGTCTTTTTCCTGGGACCAGAACTTCATACCAAACCTCAATCTGTCTGGCTAGCTAGGTGTGTGTGCACGCATGCATGTGTGTGTACACATTCTTTTACTATTTAATCACTTGTGAAACTCTCCTGAAATTGACTTTAGGTTAACCTATAAGGAACCTAAAAAAACCATTCTCATAATGTAGTACTGACTACTTCAGCTCATATCATTATTGGTCAGAACTTTATTTTTTTAGCCTATCTGTATCTTTGATAAGGGATGAAAGAGAAGTAAAATCCTGAATTGAGAAATCACCTACGTGAATATCTAGACTCTAAATTAAAAATATAGGTACAGCCCAAACTTTTCCAAACTCATCTTACATACATTATTATTTTAAGAGTAAACTATTCTTACCCAATAAAAAAATACTTTTATTACAATTAAATATGTAAAAGTATAGCACAAGCTATATTTTATCAGAGTTCTTAGAAAAACACAAAACAAAAACAAACGTGCAAGTTAAAATCCAATTAACAAAATTAAATTAATAATATGTTTTTAAGCTTTTATAGCATCAAAAATAAATTGCAATGTTAACTTCTCATATCATACTAATGACATCCCCAAAAGCATCATCAGTCAGACCACCTGTCCCCCAGTCACTGTCCGAGGTGATGAGCACACATGCAATACATCGCTGTCATCTAAGCCACTGCAGTGTGATGGCTTTGTCCCTTAGAATCTACTGTTGAGGGGCACTTTGTCCCTTAGAATCTAGTGTTGAGGGGCTCTCAGTGCAGTATGTATGAGCCTTATGGCTCATATGGTGTCTACTGTTTTCAAAAATAAATCATGATAAAATTTCTGGAATCATTTTCAGCTATGTATCTTATTTCCTATGTGCTTAAAAACTGACCTTAGATATCAGTCCAGAAAAATGGAATCACACCCACACATTCATAAAAGTGACCTCTATCTCCCAGTAAGAGAGCAGCCAGCCCATTACAAACCGGTAAACCACTACAATTTTTATTCACGAATCAGTGGACAATAAACACATGTGATCTGTGGGTAGAATTTTCTTAAAAGTGATCACCAATCGCCTTGGTTACAGACCTTCCTGAAAGGGGACCTGCCCATTTAGTTATCACCAGAATGTTAAGTTCATTATTGTCTAGACCAAGGGTTCTCGGATGAAAAGAGGATGAACATGAATCAGAAAGTTGCATCAGAAATGGAGAGATGGAAACCTGTAGCTTGTGCATTCACTTCTACTTCCGAGCTTTGACATGCTCCAAAAGTACCTTTTTAAGTAGCAACATTGGATACATGTGTCACACATACAATCTTTCAGTTTTTATTGCTAGATCTCAAGTTACAGTAGCACCAATATTTCACTACATTTAATTAAAAATAGAACGAAATTTTCACTTCTGGTAAGCCTCCGTGACTTAATACAGGAGCTTGTAAACACTAGCTCTATTGCTACTTGTTTTGAACGTTTCCTTTCCCTTGAACATAGCTGACATAATATTATGCTGAGCTACTAAACATTTGCCAAGAGTCTCAACATCATACACCACATATATCATAACACCAACTGGTTTCCCTGAAACTCCACTTACTGACTCTACCTCGGTGAAACCAGACACGATCAGGGACAAGGTAAAGGTGAACATACATAAAAGCAAGTCATGACAACAGCTTAAGGAAATCACTTAGGCCTTCCTGCAATGTGTTCACTTTAATCTTTACCTATCTCATGTTTCAAAAATGTAAAGTAGGAGTAGAAGTAGAAATCAGTGCCTGAAATAGACTCTATTATTTTAATATACCCCTAAGGAAATTTACTTTCCTTTCAACTTTGATCTAGAACTCAAACAAAACGTAAGTCACATACCTGTCATAGCCCGGAGGCTGAGGAGAATGACCATTAAATTTGGGACTGCTCCTAGAAATTGTATTCCCTGGTGACGTATTATTTATGCGCTGTAACACATAAGTAATGGTTTGTTACTCCACATAAACATTTTATTCATATATGTGATCTAAACTGTAGCACACTAGTTAACCTCTAATGCAATGAAACCTTTGGTGTCCTACATGATCAAACGTGAGCACAGAAATCAAGGGGAAAACACGCAGCAACCACATTTGGTTCTTTCTCCTCCTCGTGTTGTCAGTCTAAACCCCACCATGTGAGCCATACAGGGGCACCCGGTTCCCTAGATCTGCCAGGACCGTGCAACACCAACCTCTGGTGATCTGCCTCCTCTCAAACCACAACTTGGCTCAGGGAGTGACCCTTCCCTATCCAAGGCAATGGCACTGGGACCTCAAACGTGAAGCTGACCTCCCACAGGGGGCGATGAGGCTTTCTGGCGCACAGTCTGGTGAAGGTCCTCAAAATTCTAAATGGGGCTTAGCTGGTTTCTGTGGGAGGGTTTAAAATCCAAGGCCTCCACTCTGATCGTCTCACTACGTCTCACTAAAGAATGCTCAAGGCATGTAAACACACTCCTCAGCCAGAGGCGCCCTCTCCCTCCTCTCAACTGGGCAGTATTTCATTTGCACCTCCGCGGGACAGCCCGCTTTTTCTGATGTCACTGCCACCTGTGCATATCTTACCTCACTACTATACAAAGTCTGCCAGGACCCAGGTCACACTTTTTATGCACCTTTCTCTGGTTTCCTAGACCATCCAACAAAGAGCTGGTTAACCTCCAGGCATTTATTTCCTCAGAGGGGTAGCATATTTTTTTATTTGGGAAAAATGCTTCCCCTATTATTATATGGAATAGCTTCTCATGATGGTAAGTTCTTCCCTAATTAAATACAAGATTTTTATCAAAATAGTCTATCACCAGACAGAACAACGGGTACTGGAAAATTCTACAGCATACCAAGGATCTGTTGAACTTGCTGTAAGTGCTTTCCAGGGCACTCCTTAGGCCGTCATTACTGTCGTGCAGCTTCCGGTTGGCTGTTCTACAGAGTAAATAAAAGAGATAAATCCACACTGAGAAGTATTAGTGGGGGTAAATGGCAGCACTTACTTTTCAGGCTGTGATGTTCAGGATGTGGGATTACCACCTCTCGAAACTTGCTACCTCTTCCCTTCACACCTCCCAAACTGAGATCATAATTCATTACTAAATGTACAACTTAATGGATGTGTCACCTCTGTTTAAAGATCTCAGGGCATTTTTAGGAAGGTATCAGCTGCTCTGTGAAACCTCTCTTCCCTCAGGTAGCTCTGCTGTTTGAACAGCTTTCATGTAGGTCCCCACTCTCTAAGCGCCTGGAGCAGGCTGCAGCCGCGAGCCACCCTCTATCCCTCTGCACACAGCCTGGCTGTAGGTGTGGTGTGTTATACCGCACTTTTTTCTGGCTACTCTCACATCCCACTCCTGGCCTGCTTCAGTGGCACCGGGCACTGCCATGTACCTGCTAAAGGCTTGGATGTTGACTATGGGTTCAAATCTCAACTCGGGTGTGCCCTTTCCACATGACTGACAGGAGTTATTTAACCTGGCAGAGCCTCAGCAACCTCTTCTATGAGATGAGGATAATAACAGCCTCTGCAATGGAGGCAGCTAATCTTTTCCTGCTGAAGGCTTATTCATCCTTCGGACCTCAGTTCACTCGGTGCCTCCACTGGGAACACTCCCTGGACCTTCCTGGTTAGGTCAAAGTTGACTGCAGTATGCCCTTGGGAAGATACTTCTCTTTGTCCCAACTCTCCCATTCGACACTTTATATTTCTGCAATTATTGATCAGTTTCTGTCTTCTTCCCTAGACTAGCCCCACTAAGAAAGACATTTTTCCTCCTACTCGCCACCCTATCCTCAGCTCTTGGCATACCTGACCCATAAAGGTGGTGAATGAAAACCTGCTGAACAAATGAATAAATGAATGGGATTATGGTAATACATCAACTCTGTAATTACCACAGGTGAGACCTGATAACCACTCATAGATGGTGAAAAAATTTGTCAAGCCTGATCTTACTTCATTTGCAGGAGGTGAAAACAGCAGAAAATACTGTCGGGTAGAAAAGAGAGAAAGGGAGAGAGAGGGGAGGTTCTGTGCAGAAGGGCCTCAGAAGCAGGAATTACTGCAACTCAGCTGTGAAGTTGACAGAGCAGGTATAATATAAGAAAAATATACCTCTAACCAAGCACAATAGATTGTGAGGGAACGGCCGTGTACGCCTGGTGCTGTGACATGCACCACCGCGAGATGCTGACAGCCTCTCGGTGGGGCTGCAGAGAAAGCCGTGCAGGTCAGGGCCACTATTCTCTACAGAAGTATAACAAAGACACACTAGACATATCAGCTGACTTGCAAGGACTTTTAGAGAATTATACTCGAGTGCCTGCATTTGTATAGTTTATTTAGGATTAGACAGCAAGTGGGTGTGCTAAATGCAGCACAGCTGGGAGATGCAGGCGTGGACGCGGGAACCCAGTCTTCGGAATGCAGCATCTTGTGTTACGGGCGGCACATACTTTATTCACAAAAAATAAGTAAAATGGAGATGGAACAAGCATTTTATATGAGAACTTACTGGAGTATTTCAATTTGCCTCTCAAGACTATTTCGATCTTCCGTGTACTCTCGGATTATTTCCAGATCCCTGTAAAATTAATTATACTTTATGTTTGAATGAAAATTAGGTGTTCCGTCCTGCCTTACCCGAACTGCCCGCTCAGACTCTTCTGTCACCTTTTCAAAGACGCGCGTCCTTCACCAGTCTCTACGCATCTGTGCTCCCACTGGGTTCCTCTGTGCTGTCTGCAGCCTCCTCTCCTCCTAGGACTCCACAAACACACCCACAACCTCTGCTTCCCGTGCAATGTGCTGCCCCACCTCACTGCCCACTCGGCACCCACCGGCCCTTCCATCCACACCTCACTGACCTGGCTCTGGTCCTCACTGGGAATGAACCACTGACCTTCATAGCTAAGCTTCCCCTCCCCAATTCACTCTCTCACTTGAAACCTTTCTCTGCTCATTCCAAGCCTCACACCATCCCAACCCCAGCTATTTTCTCCTTTCTCCTGATACCTTCTCCTCTCCTTGCCTTGCCCGTACTCCTGCTCTCCCTCCACTCCTTGCCCTGAACCATGGAGGAGTCCACAGGACTGGGGTTTCCCCATTCACTATAAACTTTTGCACACTGATTCCTCTGTGGCTTTATTATGAAGCCCTGGCCTCATTCTCAAAAAGTCCACTCTGAACATTAGTCACTCATCTCCAGCCTGTATCTCATGTAGACCCATTTCTAAGCAGACAACCCCCATCACTAGCTTCCAAAACTCTCAAGATATCAAATTTTGTCCACAATAGCCTGCCCATTCTATCTCTTAATAAGGCTAAAAGTTCCCCAACTGTCTTCGGAAATTTAAGTTCCCTCACACAAAAGCAGGGGCCCTTACAGTCTAGTGTTAAGCTATCTTTTAAACATTTTAATTTTTTAGCTTTTATCTTTCCATTCAAAATATCTTTTTTTCTGTCCAATGGCATAACCACTCTTCCCCAGAACAGTCTCATCTGTGCCTGTGTTCTTGAAACTGAGTTGATTATTGCCTCACCCGGAACAGCTCTGGACTTTCTCCTCCCATCTGTGAAATGGGGATAAGGAAAGTCCCTATCTTATAGGATATTCTGTGGACTGAAGGAGTTAATAGTAGTAAAGTACTAAGGGCAATGCCTGGCTGATGACACCTGCATTACTTGCTGATGTTGCCTCTGCTCCCCCGACCAACGCAAGCCCATTCCCCCTCCCAAGTCCCCTTAAGTGTTTCCTCTTTAGCACAGTTCTTCACCTCTTCTGAACTAAAAGAGCATCACATGGCATTGAAGCCTGCCTGTGACACGGCTGGTAGCATTGTTTCTGACACTGTTCAGCTTTTATGTCAACTCTGCAATCCTTTAGCTTTTTATCTTCCTCAACTAAATCTGAAGTTCTCAAAGAGCAGAGACCACAACTTTTCTTTTTTATACACTACACACTCAAAACTCATTTAGCTCAAGGACAGGTACATGGCAAATAATAAATGTTTCACTGCCTTCCATTATAGGACCTTGATTCTGATTAAAGTTTGCCAACAAACAAACAAAAAACACGATATTTTCCTAAGTGTACATATATGTGTGTATTATACATTTATGCATATTGATGCATTTATATGCAAATATGTGTATACATATACAAGGTCTGTCCAGAAGGTATCCAGCCATGTACTATTAAAAATACAGACACTTACTGAAGAAGTTACAGGATACAAGAAACATTGTACACAGGACAATGACACCTCAGTCCCCTTCAGCACAGGGATCTTGGGACCTCACACAATTCTCCCAAATCGCCATCAGCTGCCCCATCATATTTTCCTGAATCTCATCAATGGTCTGACATCTTTTCCCTTTCAAAGGTGATTTTAGGTTTGGGAAAAGCCAGAAGTCACAGGGAGCCAAATGTGGTCTGTAGAGGGCCTGAGTCATCTGGGTGATTTGATGTTTCACAAAAACACTCTACAAGAGATGTGATGCATGGGTGGGCTTACTGTCATGATAAAGCTGCCAATCACCAGTTACCCATAGCTACATCCTTCTGAATCATCCAAATAGTTTCCTCAGAGGAATGTTCAAGCTTCACACAAAATTTGATGCAGATTCATTGCTCTACTTTTTCAGTCATTTTGAATGTGACAGCCACACAGCACACAGGCTCACCCAATGGTGTCTACCACCCCCACTGAGGAGTACATCACTGTTCACCCATGTGCATTCCAGTCCACTCTCCTTGGCTGCCAGGGTACCTCGGTGTCATGCAAACCATTCTCGTTATGTTAACAATAGTTGGATTTTTTCTGGACAGACCTCGTATGTGTATTTATAATTACATACATATGCATTTTCATATACGTAAATGCGTGCCTGTGTGTGTAATGAACACCTGCCTCTGTGTATGTGTGTTAGGTCTTCGGTTGTTAATACCATACTGCAAAACTAAAGCAGAACAAAATAAAATTACTTGTCTAAGATGCCTACTTTTCACTTTGCTTATGTTGAAGGGCCAATATTCCCACCTTCAAAGCCCTTTAATTAGCACTGACTCTTGACATGTGAGATATATTCTTCTGCTCCCAGTTAATTCAAACATTTATTAAGCCCTGCAATGTCCTACCCAGTCAATAATTAAACTAATTCATCTGTTTGTATAAAAAACCCTAAAATCCCCAAAATTACTAGCAAAGCTGACACTGAAAGTAAAGTCTTTAGAAAGCAAAGAATATATCAGCAAAGTTAACAAATAAGCCTTTATTATCATATAGCTGAAGTTCATCCCCAGGATGGTTATCTAAATAAACATTCCACTCAAACTAAAAAAAAAACAAATGTGAAGTTTCATACCTTTCAGAATTCAGACTCTGATCAGCATAATCACTTTTCAATGCATCTAATTCACTCTGAAGAAAGGCTACATTCGTCTGTGCTTCTAAAAGATCTTTCTTAACCTTCTGATTTTCCTAGAGAAAAGGAGTGGTGCAGGTCATTAGATTCAGTTCACCTGGGACAAAGGAAGTGCAGCGGATGTAACCTTCCCACACATCACTCTCACCCAGCCACAGTTCTTTGTATCTTGGTATTCAAAACATTATCAACTCAGGGTAATTTGAAATTACTATAACGTATTAAAGTGTCAATACTCTAAACATTCAAAGTTGTTATTTTTTAAAAAAAATACTAGTCATTTGGTGCCGAACTCCAGCACTCAAGAGTTTGTCATTAGTAGTTTGGCATGCTATTGACAAATTTACTGGAACCAAACATTGAAACCTCTGTTTTATTTGAGAATTATGAAACTACTGACAAAAATTCTATGGAATTAATGGTACCTATGACCATGGAGACTGGCTACTTTTTTACAATAAATCCTATCACCAAATATGTTCAAGTTTTGCACCCAAGAATAAACCAATGTAGTTAAAATTTTTCTAAGTTTTTTGACAGTTCCAAATGAGCTAGAATTTTCTAGGAATTTTTTTTAAGAATTTTTAAAATTTGCCCTGGCTGGCATAGCTCAGTGGATTGAGCATGGGCTGCGAACCAAAGCATCACAGGTTCGATTCCTAGTCGGGGCACATGCCTGGGTTGCAGGCCATGGCCCCCAGCAACCGCACATTGATGTTTCTCTCTCTCTTTCTCCCTCCCTTCCGTCTCTAAAAATAAAATAAATAAAATAAATAAATTTTTTTTAAAAAAAGAATTTTTAAGATTTGAAGAATTTACCCAAGAACTTTTTCTAAAAACAATTCATTGGCAGCTTCCAGCTCAAAATGGTAAACTAAGCACATGAATTTGTCTGCCTTCCTTCCTTCCCTTTTGAGACCCTGTTAACATGAAATACCAAAGGAAATAAACCAATAAAAGAAGAATGGGAGAAGGGCCCATCTGCAGTGAAGTGACTTAAACGTTTCTGAGAAATGGAAACTGGACAGAAATGTACTGATGAAAGACAGAGAGCAGAGGAAAAGGAGGTCCAGAAGTTGGTCTGGAATATTCTGCTTTTGAATAAAGAAGCAGCAGTTGGCCAGGCAAAAGCCCAGAGAGTGAGGGTGGAGCTGAAAACAGAGATTAAATTTATATATTAACCCCGCCCCTCAAGCCTGTGCCTGCTCTTCCCCTAGGAAAGAACAGTAGCTAGCCAGAATTGATTCCAAAGGCAGAAGACAGGGCTTTTTTTTTTTTTTTTTTTAACAAAATAACTGTATGGCCCCTACAAGGAAAGCTAAAGCATCTCTCTGAGTATGTCCAGAGAGATGCTTACAGCATCTGAATAAAGCATCCATGTCCCACACATTCTGGGAATTGAAGTTCCCCCAGTCTCACAGCCAGCACACACACACAGCTCCTGGGAAGACCCTTTTCAGGGCAGAGGTCTTGAGGCACACAGATCTATTTAGCTAGCTGCACAGGACTCCTACACCAGCTACCTAGAACAATCAGAAAGTCCAAAAGGACACAATCAGTCCAGCAAGAACTGAAACTTCGTGGACTCCAAAATTAACATTTTTAAGGAGGGAAAAAGAAATTCCCTCATTAGGAAGAAGAAACAGGAAGTTACAAGCCATCAGTGATATTGTAAAGATAGAATAGGTTGTTTTGTTTTGGTCTGGTTTGTTTTTCACAACAAGAAACCAAAACCTCAACCAGGAAATCCAAGAAAAACAAGCAACTCTGTAAGAAAGTCATGATCTAAGTACACAGCCAGCTAAGATGTGGCAAAACATGGAGCTGGTGGTGCATTAAGAGGGTTCTCTTGACTGTGAGGCTGGGAACCCCTTTTGAGTGGCACAGGGCTCATGGCTAGAGAGAAAGGAATGCAATTCTAGTTCATGCTATCTCACTTCTTGGCTCTGCAGTGAGAATAAAAGAAATGCTCATTATTGGCCTTTAGAGTTAACCTAAAAACAAAATAAAGTTTTAATGATAATAAAACAGATATAAATGTTATCAGTATTGGCAATAGAAAGACGAAAGATATGGTCAGCAGAAGACAGAAAAGAAACAGAAGGAGGAAAGTTGGAGGAAGGGCAGGGCGTTACTGCACCAGGGACACAGATCAGAGTGGATGCTATAAGAATGCAAGGTTAACCCTTGAAAGTTTAAGACCATGTCATTATTGCTGGGAATAAAAAATAAATGTAAGTGTTCACAACAGGTAGGGTATCACTGAGGGGAAAAGCCTGCATAAATAACACCTTTGGTTGAGGTATTTCAAAGACTTTCTCTGACTATAGTATTAATTTCTCTTTAAGCTTCTATTCCTGGAACACTGAAATAATAGCATGATTATGTTCAGAAAACAGTAGTCTAACAGGAAATGCATTTCTGTAAGTGAAGACGTGATTCTTACCATTGATAAATCATAAATTTGTTTCTTTAATGCAGCCACATCTTCTTTTTGACTTACATGTTTTGACTGTTCTTCTAGCTGAAAGAGCAAATAAAAGTTGTGTGTTTATAGACTTAGAATTTATTGAGTTAAAGTTTGGAATACCCTTACATACAGAAATGGGAATTCTAGAAGTCTTCAGTTTTCAACATCATACAACTTTTTACATCATTCAAGCACACATAATTCACAAGCATTTAAAATTTTGCTCTAAATAATTTAAACGTTTGAAAAAGGAGTTTTATAGTTCAATAAGTTTTCTATGAAACAATGTGAAAGCCCTTTATGGGGACTATTCAACTATTAAGCAACCCAATCCTCCTTTTCTAATCACACTGCATACGAGTCTGGACCTCTATATTCACCTAGAACTTTACCTGCACTTCACACTTTCTGTCCTGTATTGTGATTATTTGTAAATGTTCTACCTGTCCTTACTTGAGTCTAAGATTTTCAAAAACAAAGTTAGTGTCACTTCCACCTATGTTTTCTTCACAGTGATTTCAAGAAACTCTTATTAAATGACTGAAATCAATAAAATGTAAGTATGTTGTGAAGGTAGAGACATGTGCACACAACACTGTGTCAATATGTACATGAGCTCTGCTTACTGATGGACTCATTAGTATTTTCAGGCTCAACTGGCTCCGGAGCATCGATAACATGGACAACAAAAATGCCTTCCCTACAAAGAGATTACACCCTGTGGAAAATGTGAGGATTTGTGGGTGTCCATTAATTGAATACGTATACATGGATCAAAACGTATGCCTTATTTCATTAAGTCTAAGTACTCTGACACTGGACTTTCTTCATCTTCCAGATGGCTTCTGCTGAAGGTTTTCACACAACTATGTCTAACTGCACATAGCTGACAGTGACCGAAGACAGCCATGGACCTTAAGATGCAGGCCAATTTCAGGGAATAAAAACTGTTGGCAAAATGAGTTTTCAGAATCAATGGCAGAAAGTAATGGCAATTATAACAACGTTGTAAACTTTTCTATAGTTCTTTACAGCCTTTAACATGCTCTCACATAAATCATTTCTTGTCTTCTTGAAGAACCACCCTATTCAGCAAGAAGAAAGCCTGCTACAAATGAAGAAGCACCAACTGTGTGGTGAAGATGACTCCATTGCTTATTTGCTGTGTGACTTTAAGTTATTTAACCTTTGTGGAACTTGGTGTCTTCATTTGTAAAAGTAGGATATTTATACCTGCTTTTTAAAAATGTTTGAGATTTAGATTTTAATTATTTTTAAAAGTGTACTTTACAGTGCTTAATACACTGTAAAGTCAATAAAATATCTTACTATGGTTAGACAGGAGACTATATTATTAGTCACATGTTACAGATGAGAAGCTAAAGATCAAAAAGACGAAGCCAGCTGTACAAGGTGTTACAGACAGAAACTGGCAGCCTCCGTACGGACTCAGGGCTCATGCTCCTGACTCTCACTGTCCAGTGCCCATCTGGTCTTCATCATACACTGTATCGGGGTGAAAAATCTCTGTGTCTCTTCTTGCACACGTTCTCTTAAAGATTGGGAGAGGCATGGAAATAAGTGAGGACAATGACTAGGATCATCTGTGACTCTGGCCTAAATAAGGGGCTGGTCCATTCAAATTCTGTAATACAAGCATCCTATGTATAGTCTAATGACCTCCGGAAATTAGATAAAAGGTTAACATTGATAATAATTTTCCAAGAATACTATGAGAATTCTTAATAATTCCAGGTGTTTAAATCACAATAGCCCACAAAACACAGTTAATCATCACTTCATCTCACTGTATATTAACACCACTGGAAGGAGTGTTAACGGTTTGATTGCAAGAACAACCAGGGAAGCAAAGTGATGTCCCCAAATTCATAATGCCACTTTCAGGGATGATTATTTTTTAAGTATTCTTTTTCATGTTAGTCAAGATGTTTCCATGCATTATGGAGACAATCCACATGGAAGAAACGGCCCCAGTACTGAGCTAGCGTCAGTCTGTGCCCCCAGCCAAGAGCCTATTTTCAGCATCTCTTCCCAAACGGGGCATTCAGCCATGCCAGCTTGGTAGCTTGAAATCGGTAATGGTGGGGGTATTTACACCACGGAAATTGGCAAATGCTACAAATCTCTACCTCAGCCAGAGCCAGTTGTTAAACATCTAGCAGCAGGCCACAGAGTGAAACACTCCTACTCATTAGGACCAAACAGAGCAAAGGTCAAACCCCAATCACACCTCTGCTCACACTTCAACAAGTTCTCTCCCACTTCTGCCTACGTCTGAAACTTTGAACACAGAAGGGGAATATTCACTTCACTTAATCAATATTCACTGAATCCCTACCATGTATCTTGAAGTACGCAAGGGGCAGATACACAGGGACGGGTGACCAGGAAACACAGCACCCCCACTGTCATGGGCACACAGTCCACTGGACACGTGGGTACTGAGGGCACTTGGTTGGTGAAGACTAAGGAAAGAACACTGGTTTGACGGACAACTGTGTTTATTAGATCTGTGCAGACGACAGGTGCCTTTGGAAACAGAAAAGGAAACAAGGAGCCTCAAAAAAAAAAGTCCTGCTACTCAGATCTGATTCCATCTGCTGCTTCAATGTGATTCCAATGGTCTTACTCAGATACACCGGTATCCTGAAGCTATTCCTCAAAGTCTAGCTGCCACATACCTACCTTTTTCAGTTTCTTTATCGTCACCTGTAGATCCCCTACTTCTGTTTCATACTGACGTCTGAGGTCACTGAGGGCTTCCTCAGCTTTGCGTTTTTCCTAAAAGAAAAAAAAAAGGTTTTATTGATTTAAATAGGTTCATCAAGGCCCCATAAAGGAGAAGTGTTTTAAGTCAAACGAAGGCTGTTCCCGAGTCTCCTACACAGGGAGGGTGGAAGTAACCATATAACTGTAGCTATCCAGCCACTTCTGGGCTTGAAACCCATTCTAAAGATGGAACAACAAAGGCTCAGAGGTCAGATGACTTTTTCCAGCACCATCTATAACATAGACAGGACAGAGCCAGGAAGCAAACTAAGGTATATAGATGCCTCTCAGTTAACAGAACAAATGAACAGGGAAAAAAATGAAATGTTTTTCCAAAAAAAATGTAAGCTAACACTAGCTACTCAAAGAAATATGTTTATTTTCTGTTTCCAGTGAACATTAATCACCCAGATATATTTTATTTAAAAAAAAACATAATTATTTCTTCTATGGAAATAACTGAAGGCAGCATCCAACTTTCAACCCTAAGAGTTCCTATAATGAATAAAAATATACAGGATATACTTTTGAATAAAGTATATAGGATATACTTTTACATCTTCCATTATAATTTATATTCCATTATAAAACACTGAAGTTTGCCGAGAGAACTTTAATTTTGCTGTAATCGAGCTATAAAGCTGGCGGGCGGTACGCGTGGGCAGTAAGTCAGTGGAGCACAGCACCAGAGCCACCCCGCCCTCCAGAGGCTGGCTCCGCCTTCTCCCTCGGGCCTCACTCCACCTCCCTGAAGTGGCCCGGGACCTCCCGGAACAGCCTCCTGTCCCTGTCGCTGTCTGTCACACACACTGTTTCTTAACTGCACTTGTCACCTTTGAAATTATCTGCTTTATTTGATTGTTTATTCATTCTCCCCCTCTCTCTTTATCTACCACCAAAAACTGTCCCCATCATCTGGAGCCTGCACTTGCTGCACCGAGAGGACGCCCGGTGCCCAGTCCCTAAAAGGTGCTCCGGAAGGACTCAGTGAATGAAGGAACCCCACACACTCACATCCTTCCGCGTCTTGTGTTCTGCGGCCTGAATCCTCTGGTCCATCTCCTCTTCCAGCTCACTCAGCTGCATGGCTGCCTTGTCCTGGGCTCTGCAAGTCAACAGGATGCACACCTTTTCATTACACCCTTGAACCTGTAACATGAAAACTTGGACCTAATCTATTTCACAAGCCCTTTATTTTACAAATGAGGAGAAACACAACATTTCAAATAATAATTGCTGTGCCTTCCACGTAATAAAATGAAATTAGCAATTTGACCATTTGGGTATAAGAGGATATTAAAACTTGCTATTGAATAAATGGAATAGATTGGATAAAGTGGCATTAAACTAGAATGTGGCAAAGGACTGACAAAAATGCCAAATTACTGGCAGGCTGTCAATAAATTCTGAAAATCCTTTTTGTTCTTGTGACTGAGCTACAACCGTGGGGAAATAAAGAACAAAACTCCAAGGCAAAGAGATGGTTAGATATAATTTTGAAATTATATGAAACACAATGGTCTATGCTACAGTTAGAAGGAAAAAAAGAAGGGATCTCAGCAATTATTACATTCCTTAATATGATAAATATAGATACAGTTACCCTTTAGAAAAATTGTTTCTTTTTTAATGTAATCAATGGATCACATTTTTTGAAGGCAGAACATACCAATTTGCAAAAAAGTTAGAAAGGAGAAAAATTTGTTGAGAAGCATTCCAGGATAGTTTTACTTAGCAACTGCCTAGTATGGAGACATCTGTCATTTTACAGTGGTTGAGGCTCCATATTAAGCCCTAAAAAATGTGTCTTCTGTTCTCTCTCAGCTATATGTCCAATTATCTACATTTTCACATGCGTCTGTCTTGCCTACTCAACTAGACTATAAGTGACTTGAAAGCAGCCAGCCTGAGATTTAGAGAGTTAGTTCATGTGGATCAAGAACATACCATTAATAAAAAGTAGGGAATGGGACCTCAGGAGAAGACTTCCATCTTCCAGTTTGATGGCTCCTGCTAACCCATCCTCCCTGCTTTCAACTTGGAACACAATTTGTTGGTGCGTTAGTTTAATTTCTACTTAAAGTTCCAAACAAGCATCAAGGGGTGGGGGGAAGACCCCAAAATAAAATTTTGAGAGACTAACTATTATTTTCTGCTCCTGTTTACTCCCTCCTCTCCTTATGGCCTGCCCAAGGTTATGTTAACCTCCTGTGGAAAGTCAGCTAGTTCTGCTCTGTTTATAAATACTTGCTATTTAAACCTTAGGAATTATGTATTCTCCATAGCAACTTTGGTTTGGGGATTTGCTTGTTTTTAGTGAACTCTGGAACTGTGAAGAGCTATGCCACTTACCTGCTTCTCCCTTTGCTATAACCAGCTTTTCCAGCCCTTCCTTTTGGACATCCAGTCCCAAACAGCTGAGCACCTGGGACTGCTTCTGAATGTGATCCTTCTGCTTTTCTCACTTCTGAGCAAGTCTTATATTTTTGGTTGGTTAGTCTATAACAACAGTGTTTGCCTCAGCAGTTCCTAATTCCTAGAAAAATGTCTAGGGTATTGGGAATGTCTGCTTTATCGCAGTCCAGGGCCCCTATCGGGACACTGGAAACCCACTCTTCAAGTACAAGTGCAGAAGACTGAGGCCCTCCCCCAACCAAAAAATAGAGGTGATGATGAAGGGTTATGAGCTAGGAATGTGAGGAAATGTTCACAGTGGTCACATAAATGCGTCAGTGTGGACCCTGAGAGCTGGGAGAGGGGCCTCTATGAGGCCCAGAGCTCGGGACACAGCCTGCCTTTGGATCCCACCCACAGAGCACAGAGGGGACAGGAGAGAAGCACCAATGGAGCTCAACATAATGTGACAACCTCCACAGCTGGACAGCAGCCTAGCTGACAATGAGAACATAAAGAATGCCTTTCTTCTTCGCCCTAATGGGTTTACATGGTACTATCCTTAGTGATCAGGTGTGCATGTATGTAGGGGGGGTGAATGTGTTTGTCTGAGTGTGTCCCGCATATCTTTGTGTGGGTCTGTGTATGTGCACCTGTGTGTGTGTATGAGAGTCTATTTTAACAGATATTCATTCACTGGACACACTAAAAACTCACTATGTGCGTCTGCCAGTTGCCTCTCAAAGGCAGCCAATCCGGGGCTCGGACCAGCACTCCACAGTGCCCTCCAGAATTCAGAGCTCTGCAGACCAGACTGTGGAAAGCCCCTGGCAGGCAAACTTGATCAAGGCCAGGAAGTGAACATGATCATAAGAAATCCCCTGTGAACAGTTCAACTCTTGCATGACTCCAGGACTATAAAAGTAGCATTTTAAAAATTTTCTCTTGTACATTTTAATTCACTTCAGTTACTTCAAAGGGTCTACCCTACAGTTTCATCGCCATGTTGAAGGGAAGAACAGAGACAGAGGAGTAGCCTGTGCCTGCCCCACGGCAGTGGGGGCATCCTACCGGAGGGGCTGTTCCCAAGTTCTGGGCAGAGACCAGCGAGGCAGGCAGCACGCCCTGAGCTGCATGCACAGCAGCGAGAGGCCTCTGTGGAAGAACTGGGACACACAAAATGCCCCCTTTCCCAGCATATGCCAAGGGAGTGTGGTCCTCGCAGGAGGCAAAGAGGCTGATACTTGGATTGCAACACACGTAATTCTTCTTTTGCACTGGGTTGCTGTTAAAACCAGTAAGCTATCCTGTAGAAGCTTGCTATGCCTTGCACAAACTGGCTGCAGGACAGTAAGAGCAGCAGCTTTTAGGCTTTCAGTCAGGCTGGGTGAGGAGAGCCAGAGAAAGAGGAAAAGAAAAGCATTTCAGACCACCCACCACGTGGGAGGCCCAGTGTGAGGGGCATCACCCACGATGGCACCTATGTCTCCACCCCTGAGGAGGTGAATACGTACAGCCTCATTTTGCAGCTGCGGAATCTGAGGCCCAGGGAAATTAAGTAACCTGTCCAAAGTCACATGCCCATCAGTCACAAGGCCAGGCTTCAAATGGAGCCCGGCCTGCCTCTCTGGAAGAAGTTTCCCACATATTTCAAGTGGCTCCATAGAAGATACCAAATCTCTTTGAGGTGCTCTGTATGGAACCATGGCCTGTAAGAGTTTCTATGACAGGATCATGGAGACCTGCTGATGGATTGCTGACTGACCCTATGAAGTACTGCCTGACTCAACTTCCCTCATTCTGTCTCAGTTCAGAAAGCTCCAGATGCCCAGGGATCAGGAAGTCCTCCCTTGTCATATTGGGATAATGCAGCTCAGTCCATGTGACCCCCCAATCAAAGAGCAAGTTCAAGGTCCCCATGTGCCACTTAGAAAGGAAGGACTTCAATACCTCTTCACTGCAATGGCCAGGTTTTCCATTTCTGTGCTTTGAAGCTTGATCTCACGGATGAAGTTCTTTATAACATGTTCATATGGCTGAATCAGTCTTGGCTCCACAAGGCTGATGTTTTGATACAAGGTACTAACTTGCTCTTTCCTTCAAAAAAAAAAAAAAGAAATTAAACCATGTGAAAAACAAAAAGGCAAATTTTCAGAATACTTTTACAAAAGAAACCAAAGAAGAAAAAAACAGCAGTAACAGAAGGACCTAGTGGGGGCCGGGGGGTGGGAATGTCAGAGATGTTGCTACATTATTCTTCATATTTTTTACAATGGAACAGCAACCGTATTGTTTTTCCAGCTTTACTGAGGTATGACTAGCAAAAGTTGTAAAGATTTAGGTTGTACCATGTGATGATTTAGTATTTTAAAAGATGGAGGTCTGTGGTGCAGTGGAAATGTACACGAAGACATTTTTTTCAGTCACTGCTGGGTTTTCTATAATAGAAAGGTAAACAGACTTAAAGGGAAAAAGTTAGGTAACGCTAAAACAATTACTTAATTCCATGTTCCACCAATTCCTAATAAGGGTGTATTTCAGACTTTATGATCATAAGAGCACACATACCTATTATTTTATGGTCAGCTAAAATCACTTCATATAAATTCATGTTTATATATATATTTATATGTAACAATCCTTATACTCATTATTTATTAACTTTTATTAAAAGACAAATATTTCATGGTCATTTCAAAAGAAAAATTGATAAGGCTGAGCAGCTGGCTAGCAGTGCCACTGGCCCAAGTTTAGGAGCTGATGTACTGAGTGAATCTAGTTTGAACTCTGCACAGTGTGGCTGCAGAACTCAACTGCCACCAAGGCACCGTGAGAATCCTCCACCATATCCAAAGCTTCTCTGATCGATGGGCATGTTGTCTTCCTGGGACAGGGAGCTCCATCAATGCCCATGTGGTCTGACCTTCCTTCTCTGACCCTAGTGAGAACCACGCTTGCTGACAGTTAACACAACCTATGACCACCTTGTGACAGTAGCAGCACTTTTTTAAAAGAAGAAACATGTATGCCAGTTGAAAAACAAATGCCAGGAATTTAAATAATAGGCACTTATTTGGGCCTGAGATAACTTACCATAATATCAACATGCAGAATTCCACCAATGCTCATCAGTCTAGAGCTGTTTGACAGAGCTATCAACACAGGGATGCTACCCTCTTTCACATGCTGCATTCTTTAAAGAGCATCTCCAGTGCTTGGATAATTCTTTCAATCAGTATAATTTTATGGCTACTCCCCTGACAGTATGAAAAGTCTCTTGCCCTTGGCATAGACAGACTGCTCTTCTCCAGGTGCTTATCTAGGTCTGGTAAAGCCACTTGGGCAGGCCATCACAGGAACCAAGACATCTGAGAGCATTTCAAGCCACCTGTGGTGCCTAACACCTCCAGAGTGACCGCCAAAGAAGGCCACTCCAAAATCCCTCACACGAAAGCCTTACCCATCCACTTGGCCATAGCATCTGGGCTTCCGCCCTGCTGCTCTGTTGAAGGCAGCCTGTTCCAGTGCCACGGGGACACAAGAAAGAATACAATCATCCGGGCTTCAGTGATTGAAAGGCTGTGCTGCATACAACCATCTCCCAGTTGGGAGAGATGATAACACAACTACACATAATAAGATGTATAATTATAGTAAAAATATTTCTACTTAGTAAGTGCTCACTATATACCAGATATTATGCTAAGCAATTTGTATGCTAAGCAATCATAGCTTCGAATACTCACAACAACCATTTAAAATACTTTTATAAACCCATTTTGCAGATCCGTCAGAGCTAAGTGCCTGTTACGGCTGAGTTGTATCTCTCCAAAATTCCTATGTTGAAGTCCTACCTCAGAACGTGACTGGATTTGGAGAGGCCATTAGGAAGGGCCCTAATCCAATATGACTAGTGTCCTCTAAGAGGAGGAAATCTGGACACAGACATGCACAGAGGAAAGACCACATGAAGACAGGATGATGGCCATCTCCAAGGAGAAAGGCCTTAGAAGAAGCCAGCCCAGCCAACACTTTGATCTCAGACTTCAACTGTGAGAAAATAGGTTTCTATGGTTTAAGCCACCCAGACTGGTATTTGTTACCAGAAACACCTAGGCAACCACAGCAGACAATGAAAGTGCCCACAGTCACAGTGACTGGGTGGCAGGGTTGGGATCCAAACTCAGACTGATGCTGGAGACCACATGATCAATCATTACATTCTACTGCTTCCCAATTGTGTTAAACAACTGAACCTTGGCAGAAGAAATGGGATTGGAAATCAGTCTATAGAACTATGAAACACTACAAGAGGTAACATATATAATTAACCTGGAAGCTTAGTTAAGCGTGGCCCCAAGGTGTGTCAATACAGCTATAAACTCTCCCAGGTTTGCTCTTATGAATAAGCTGTTCGATCTGCACAGAGGCCAATTATGATTTGAAAGAACTGCTCAAGTGAAACAGTATTAGCAGACCTGCAGGACTAAGCCACTTCATTGGATGATATAAGACACAGAAAGCTGCCATCATTCCTCCCATCGGAGCTGAGTAAAAACTGTAGTTGCAATAATTAGCAGTGTTTATTAAAGGACAGTCTTTTAAAAAATCTCTATTCTTAGACTGTCCCATGTAATTCCAATCACAACAGGATCATTAACTTCTTAGCTTTTTGCCATTTGCTGACCACCAGCAGGACACAACACATAACTATCTCATTGACAGGAACCTGCCTATCAGGGATGGCCGTTAAGATACTGTCACTGAAAGTCCTTGTTTATTGGCCAACTACACAGCAATAAAATGTTTAAAAGCAAATGTCTCAGTAGATTTCCTGACTTCTACAAATTTCTAAAATAAGAAAGAAACATAATGATTGCAAATTCCCTTGAGTCTTTTGCTGGTCCTGGCATCATACAGAAATTCAGAAATAGCTTACAGTGGAGTACATACATAGATTAATAATAAACAATATCCACCACTAGCATAAAATATGTTACATGGTTAACTGCTGTGCCACAGATGACCTGCTTCTTATTACAGGGCACCAGGGGAGAACTGACTTCCCAGAACCCCCAGCAGGTAGGGTGGAGCCATGTGACTAGTTCTGGCCAATGGAATGGGAGCAGAAATGGTGTGCTGCCACTTCCATGCTTGGCCCTTACCATCCTTGATAAGATCCTCAGCTCATGTCCAGTCTAATTCATTCATTCATTTTCCCTCTGTCTCTCTCTCCCTCCCTCTCCCTACCACTTTTTCCTTCTCTCTCTCCCTCTCTCCCTTTCCTTCTCTCTCTCCCCCTCCCCCCTCTCCTGCTCTGCCTCCCTCTTTCTCTCTCCCTCATCAGCACAGCTGAAGTGAAGAACTCCAATACGGTAAAGCCAAGGATGGCATGTGCTTGGATCCCTGAATCCTCACATTGAAGGGAACTGCTCAGAGGGGCTGCTACCTGACCACAGTGGTCTGCCCAACACGTAAGGAAAATACAAGTCTGCACTTTATAAAGCCCCTAAGACTTAGAGGTTCTGTTATGGCCACCTTGAGCTAAAATATTGGCATTATACTCTCCTAATTTGTTTTTTATCATGCTTTCCAGATTAAATTACTTCCTTGATAGCTTCCCATGAATGAAGTAATAAAACTTCTCTGACCAGGTTAAGTCTTTCCCACTACCACCCACTCCTTTTCAAGGGAACAAAAGACTATTCTGAAGCATTCACATACTGACACAGACATTTATTAAGCACCTTCCATACGCAGTCCTGGCAGTGATTCCGGCATTTACATGTACTATTTACTTAATCCCCATGACAACCCTATGAAGAAATTATCACTAGTATCCTATTTACCACAGAGGAAAGGAGGTAGAGAAGAGTGAGTATCATCAGGTCACAGAGCTGAGAACTGCAATTCAGCCCATCAGCTCCAGAAGCCAGCTCTCCAGAGAGGAATTAACTCTTCAGGCCAAAAGTAAGTGCTGAACTTGTTTTCAGGGATCCCAAGTGAATGGCTCCATTTAAGAAAGTTTATTGTACCAAAATTTTTTAATTATTTTGGAAGAGGATATGTATTATTGCTACAAAAACTGCCCACATTGCAAAGGGACTCCTTTAAAGAATAAAGGCATAACTAAGACTAAAATGAGGTAATCTTATAAAACTTGGTTTACATAAAGTTATTTGGGAAAAACACTACTGCAGACAAAGAGGCACAACCCCCCGCCCCACCCCAGCCCCCTCATCTGCCTGTGTGAAACCAGAGAACCATCGGATTATACAGACATAAGGCACTTGGAGATTTTGACAGCTGGTGGAAAAAAACAAAACAAAAAGATCATGGCAAGAGATAATAGGTGTCCTCTCAATGTAAGATTTAAATGCTGTGCCCTGTACAGGCAGTTAAACACTTGCAGATTCTTCGACAGACTTGGTGTCATTACTTGGTGCCACGCCAATCTTCGGTTCCACTCCTGAGAGTGTGGTCACCAGCCCCCGCTGTGTCCTAGCTCCTGACGGCAAAAGTTAAACAAGTAGAGACCGCACAATGCTGCACACACAGCTCTGCTTGCTTCCAGGCCTGTCACAGAGTGGCACACGTGAGTTCTGAGAAGGGTGTCTGGTAGTGACAAGGCTCGAAGCACTTTTCATTTAAGTTCAGGGCTTCTTCTAAGGCAGGAGAAGAAGCCCTGGATTCACAAATACCACGTAGACCTCTTTATAGGTGTACTTGACATATACCAGGTAGAGCTCAAGAGTCAAGTCATATGTATTAGTCAGCCAAGACAAAAAACAGTTTCTGCTTCTGTGCAGAGAGAGCCACTACCACTAAAAATAATCTAATTTATGTCTAAATAAAAGGGATAAAAGGAAAGGCATTTTCAGAGAAAAATGCACCCTGAACTACCAATTTTAGATGTTTAAAATCTGAGCCTGTTCATCTTCTTGCTTGATAAACTACACAATGATCTGTCTCAAAGGCTATAGTAAAGGCTAATTACTGATAAAAAATGCATAACTTAAAGCTTTTAAATGATCCGTGGGAAATGAGCATTTTAAATTGCAAATAGTCCTATTGAAACTGAAAGGGATATTATGTGAACTTATAAGAAAACCAAGTATACTTAAGCTGTGTAAAAAGTTTACAAAGTCACACATAAGATTAACATTTTACTTAGGAGATCATGTATGTGTGTATATGCATGTGTGTGTGTGTCTATGTATTTGTCATGTAGTAAGGCTGGTACTTAGAATGTCTGGGCACCTATGGGCTCAGGACACCTCTGGGAAATAGTCAGGTACAGACACCATCACCCCACGCTGAGGAACACAGTGACCCAGTAACGGTGCTAGGAAAAACTGTCCCTTACATTCAAAGTCTTGCTGCTTTAAGCATGAAAACAAGGGGCTAACTATTCAAACTATAAGTTATATAGATCTAAAGCCCCAAACCATTTTCTGTGAATAAAAGTGCCAATGCCCACATCATTCCACACTGGGGCTGCCACAAGAAACTTGACACTAGGACCCTGACACCTGAGCACGGGAAATTAAACGCCCACATCATCCAAGGGGCATCACGTCAGAGCCTGGACATAAAATGCTAAGGAACAGGCTGAGTTCCTTACCTTGTAAGGCTCACCATGAAGATGGTGCCCAAGATGCTCCAACATCATAGAGCAAGTGAACATGGATGAGTAGATGTTAACCAGGTGGAAAGCAGGAAGGGACAGTGGGAAGGCAGCCTGTCCCAGGCACCAGTAACCCCAGGCGGAAGGGTTTGGGGGCAGGCAAGCAGCCAGCAATTCCTATAATTCCAAGAAGGTGGTGAGGCTGGTGAGCTCAGAGTGGGGAAGGAGCAGCAGGTGTGGGTACAAAGGGAGAGGTTAGCAGGAGCCAGATGACAACACCGGACCTAGAAGCACAGCAATGACATGGGAGGGGGTGGTTATTTTGAGAGGGCACAAAGCCACTAGAAGGTTTAAAGAAAGAGATGACATGATCACATGTGCATCATAACTATGTCCATCTTCAAACACTTTTGGCTATAGCAAAGAGTTAAGCAAAGAATTTTGAAAAGTTTTCAGAGGTAAAGGTAAATCTTAGTCCACTATCATTTAATGCAGAAATGTGGGACTTCAAGAGTTTTCACTAACTGCTTTCTTTTATTACAGAATGTGTAAAATTATAGACAATTAAAATTTGACAGTAGAGATAGATCAATGGAACAGAACAGAGAGCCCAGAAATAGACCCACATAAATACAGTCAACTGATTTTTGACAAAAGAGCAAAGGCAAAGCAATGGAGCAAAGACAATCTTTTCAATAAATGGCACTGGAACAACTGGACATCTACTTGCAAAAGCACAAATAAAGACACAGACCTTACAGACCTTACAGCCTTCCCAAAAATGAAGTCAAAATGGATCACAGACCTAAACTGAAAAACAAAGAATCCCCTAGAAGATAATATAGAAGAATACCCAGATGACCTTGAGTATGGCAATGGTTTTTTAGATATAACACCTCAGGTATAATCCATGAAAGACATAATTGATTAGTTGGATTCATTAAAAAATAAAAACTTCTTTGTGAAAGACAATGTCAAGAGAATGAGAAAAGAAGCCACAGACTGGGAAAAAGTATTTCCAGATACATCTGGTAAAGGACTGTTATCTAAAATATACAAAGAACTCTTAGCCCTGGCTGGCGTAGCTCAGTGGATTGAGCGCGGGCTGGGAACCAAAGTATCCCAGGTTCGATTCCCAGCCAGGGTACATTCCTGGGTTGCAGGCCATAACCCCCAGCAACCGCACATTAATGTTTCTCTCTCTCTCTCTCTCTCTCTCTCTCTCTCTCTGCCCCGCTTCCTCCCTAAAAATAAATTAAAAAATAAAAAATCTTTAAAAAAATACTAATTTAAAATATACAAAGAACTCTTAAAACTTGACAATAAGAAAATAACCCAATTTTAAAATGTGTCAAAGCCCTTAACCTCACCAAAAAAGATGCTCTATTGCATGTCACTGGGGAGTGCAAATTAAAACGATGACAAGACATCACTGTACACCTATCAGAATGGCCCAAATCTGGAACACAGGCGCACCAGTGCTGGTGAGGATGTGGAGCAACAGGAGCTCTCATTCATTGCTGGTGGGAACACAAACGGTAGAGCCACTTTGGAAGACAATTTGACAGTTTCTTAGAAAACTAGAGATCCTCTCACAAAACCATCCACAGGAGTTGAAAACTTATGTCCACATAAAAATCTACACATGGATGTTTATAGCTGCTTTATTCACAACTGCCAAAATTTGGAAGCAACCAGTATGTCCTTCAGTAGATGAATGGATCAACTATGACACATCCAGATAAGAAAATATTATTCAGCATTAAAAAGAAATGAACTATGAAGGCATGAAAACACATGGAAGAAACTTAAATGAATATTTCTAAGCAAAAGGAGCAAAGAGGAAGAGGCTACCTACTGTACAATTCCTCTATGACATTCTGAAAAAGGCAAAACTTGGAGAGAGTGAAAATATCAGTAGTTGGTAGGGGTGCAGGGGAGGAATGAACAGGCAGAGCATAGAAGATTTTTAGGGCAGTGAAAATACTCGGTAAGACACTATAATGATGAGTATATGTCACTACGTATTTGTACAAACCCACAGAATGTATAACACCAGGAATAAACCCTACTGTCAAATAAGGAATTTGGCTGATCATAATGTTGGTCCATCAATTGTAACAAATTACCACCCTGGTGAGGGTTGTTGACAGTGGGGAAGGCTGTGCATGCCCAGGGACAGACGGTGTAAAGGAAACCTCTGTACCTTCCTCTTAGTTTTGCTGTGAGCCTAAAACTGGTATTTAAAAAAAGTCTTTATTTAATCTGATAGCTTATTTCTTTGGGGGCGGGGGGGAGTGATTATATTCCTACTAAGTTGACACCAGCTGCTCTTTCTAAATGCCCTGTCAGTAAGTGGAAAGGCTTACCTTTACCCCCATAGAAGCAAAGTAAAATTTACTGATTTCAAAATGTACTTTTATTACACAGTACAATAACTCCACAATAAAACCCAACTAACTGGAAAATAAATTCCAGCAGCTGAATCTAGCTATGCTGCTAGGCCAGGGCTATATTAGTTCTCTTTCTGAAGTTCAAGTCCTTCTTTCCAGACAGGATGGGTCTCTATCCAGCAACTCCCCTGAGCCAGCCTCATGTAACTGGAAATGATTCTAATCTGTGTTCTCACAACAGGTCTTACTCTCCATTAACTCATGCAGAATGAGTATCTGGCTCTCCCATCTAGACAAAACAATGCTCTCTTGAACTTGGTCCTGCCATCCCACAGGCTGGGAAAGACAAGCCAGGTCAGCACCCTGGGCTTTCCCCCGCTGCTTTGCTGCTGCTCCGTCAAAGGATGACTACTCCAGGCATTCAACCAGCAGTGGCTTAGCCAGCGCCCTCCACCCAAATACATCTCCTGCAGGTAAAATTCCTTCCAGAGTCATGTCACCCTGAAAAATATTTTATTAGGTACTTATCTGGGTAAGATTTCCCCAGAAAGTGTTAAAATGAAAACTCCCTGGAAAATGGGTATGTTGACTAGATTTATTCAATGTCTAGAAGCATTTCAAAGAGCAAATTGCTTCCTATTTAAAAAAGTCACTGACATTCAGGCACTGGGAGTCTGCCCATGGAGGGAGGAAGACAGAAACAGCACAGGGCAATGTGCTGGAGGGTTAGGGAAGGCACATTAAAACCTCTGAGGACTCCTTAAGTCACAAGTAATTACTACACAGGGCAAGTGTAACAGCCTGGCTAAACTCAAGTGCTTCCTCACCAGATCCTGGCTCCGTGACCCAGGGCAAAATCCTTAACCTCTCGTGCTTCAGTTCCCTCAGTCATGATGTGAGTACAGTAACGGAAGCTTCCACGTAACGTTGTGAGGGTTAACTCCTACTGAGGCACATGCAACCATACATGGAACACTAAGGACAATTGATACATGTCCCCCACTTTGATCTGTGACTCTTCTATCCAAATGAGTTAGAAAGTAGTAGATGGTTATCTCCTGTCAGTTTCTATGCTGTGTCTTGGGGAAGATCTAGAAGGAAGCCAGCAGCGTGGTGTGGAAGCCCCATGGGCAGAAAGGTTGTCTTATGTGAGCCAGTGCAGGAGAACCTCAGAAATGAGAACTGGCTCATGCCTGAGTCAGTCTGCAAACATATATAGCCCAGGGGTCAGTGAACCTTTTCTGTAAAGCACTGGATAGAAAGTATTAATAGTATCTGTTGCAACTACTCAGCTCTGCCATTGTAATATGAAAACAGCCTTACATGCTACATAAATGAATGAGCTTGGCTCTGTGTCAATAAAACCATACTTACACAGACAGGCAGAAGGCCAAGCAGACCTGACTTTGATCCCTGCCTATTAACATAGGCCCTGAGCATAGGAATGGAGGTGGGGTACTGCAGACCTAACACTTCCACACCCAGGAAACAGGCCTTGTTCCCGTCCTTTCCCGAGGTCCATATCAGCTTTTCTCATACATGGGTATCACATTATCAGTGCTATTACATGTGTACAATGCACATGTGAGAATGTGCACCTCTTTACCTAAGAGTACTTACAATGCACATTCACTCTCCCAATACTTCTCTTCTATCAACTTACTTTGAATCAAGCTAAACATAGGCATAATATAGTAAGATTAGTGCAGGTAAGTGTATTATAGTTATTTTTTACTGGAAATTTCTTTCTATTTCAGCAAGAAAGATAAGGCTTGCGGAGAAAATATAGTGACATATCAGTTTCTATGCAAAATTTCCTTTTAAATGACCCCTATCACCTTCCCAGGTTTGCTGGGAACAATCACAGCTCCTGCTTTTTGTTCTTTGTCCTGTCTGCTTTAACATTCACCCAGAATTTTCTTTTTTAGTCAAAAAGCGACATTAACAGTAATTTACTAAACTGTGTCCTAAGGATGCATTCCAGTTATTAACAGTCATACAGAAAACAGGCAGGGCGAGCTGGTGGATCGGCACTTTTGGCTTCCAGCTTTCACCTGGTGGTGTGCAGACATCCGTGCAGTGAGGAGGCTTCTGGTGAGTGTGTGCCTAAATCGAAGACAATCGGTAATAAAGCCATCTCTCCTTCCCTGACCCTATCCAGACACAATGACACTAAGCCTTGCCTTTCAGGAACAGGAAACAGAATAGTCACTGATAAAAACAAATTAAGCCGGGAAAAGAGAAGCAGGAGACAGGTCGCTCCTCAGGTTTCCGATAGGGGTGGAGAAAGACTGGAGGCAGCTGCTGGCTGGCCACCTGGAGAACCAGCAGGGGCGTGGCTACCTTCGTAATGCTGCTAGGTAGCTGCTTGGCCCAAGCAATGGGGAATTAGGAAGTTCCAGTCACAAGGACAGGAAATAGGCGCAGAAAAGAAAAGTTGGGCAGTCTTGCCAGAAAGCAACAGTGAGTAACCGGAGTGCTCTTCCTACTGTGACTTAACCATTGTTAGCATGGTTTAAAGTGTAGAACCAGTTATTTTATTGATGGTAATGTTTTTATGTTTTGCAGTAAATAAACCCTTTTAGACCTCAAAAAGCAAAAGGGCGTGCTTAATAAAAAGTAAAATACCAAATTTCCCTTCCTCAAGAAGTATGGTGATAAATGTGTCACTTGTTTGAAAGGTTTAACTGTCATCACAGCCAAGAGGAGCCTCAGGAGACATGACAACTAAATGTAATGAGATGTCCTGGATAGGGTCCTGGACGGAAAAAAAAAAAAAAAAAAAAGGACATTAGAGGAAAACAGGAAATTTAAATGATGCATGGACTTTACTGAATGGTAATGTATTGGTATCAGTTCATTAGACATAACAATGCAAGTTGTTAATAATGGGGAAGAGTGGGTAGTTATATGGGAACTCTCTGTTCTATCTTCAGAACTTTTCTGCAAATCTACAAACATCCTAAAAAATAAGCTTTTTTTAAAATATTTGTCAACATTTATCCTACACCAATTGTGGACTAGGGTGATATCATTAACCCCATGAAAACCAGAAGACACACATCTCCTGAAGAAGCCTACGCACCTATGCCTTTTAAGAAAACTGTGTTCAGCCCTGGCTGGCGTAGCTCAGTAAATTGAGCGCGGGCTGCAAACCAAAGTGTCGCAGGTTTGATTCCCAGTCAGGGCACATGCCTGGGTTGCAGGCCATGACCCCCAGCAACCGCACATTGATGTTTCTCTCTCTCTCTCTCCCTCCCTTCCCTCTCTAAAAATAAATAAATAAAATATTTTAAAAAAATTTTTTAAAAAGAAAACTATGTTCAGAGTCTGCAATTTCACTCACACAGCTACAGAAGGTTCATTTGCACACTGCCTGTGAAGCATGATTTTTCCCTTAGATCAAATTACTGTTCTTCCAAATCAGCAATTTTTAACGAGTATGCTGCAAGAATTTTTAAAACATGCAATAATTGACTAGTCCGGGGCACTGACCTCTTTTCCCTTAGATTGTCAAATTTAAAAAAAATGACATCAGCCAACACAACAATAGTCATCTGGTGCAAATGAATCAAAATTATATCTATTTTTTGTGAGATCAGCAAAAAATATGACATATTTTGTGGTGTGTCTCGGAATTTTAGTAATTAGTTTACATGTGCCATGAGGTGAAAAAGGTTGAAAAGCGCTGTTCCAAACTGACAAGTGTGCATTTTTCACTCCAAGTTTTGTACACTCCAAGTTTTGTACACTCCAAGTCTTGTACAAATGCAAATAGGTGATAGCTGTTTATGTTGTCTCCATTATCAGAAAAATAATTTCACATATGTAAATGAGGCTAGTTTTTTATCAGTCTAATCAGATGCTTCAAAAAACAAAAAAACTAGTTGCATCGATTCCAGTAACAGCTTCATTTTGTCCCCCATCCACTGCATGGAATCAAAGTAAAGCTTTTGAAGTTCACTGTGTTGAAGGTAAAACATCCAACCTTACTATGAATGTTACTGTAAATTCAAAAAATAAAGAGTAAAACATTGTGGTACAAAACTTTTTACTAAATTAAGAAATCTATGAATTAGAAATGCACCCAGAATTGGTAGTAGTGTGTAGAATAACCTCCAAATAGGCTCTGATATTATAGCAATTGAAATAGAAGCTATAACTGTTAAAATTTCAAACATTTATACAGTTACAGTATCTAACCATGTTTATGGTGGTTACTTTCTCTCTTTATAGTCTATCATCATTTGGGTTTTTGAAATGTTTGAATCTTTGAAGAATTACTTAGCTAATCATTCATGTTTTTTTGTAAACTAGTCCTCTGAATTTTCATTACATTTTTGTTCAAAATCTACTCAAAAACTTTCATGAAATTAGTCAACATGGGAGCTAGAAAAACTACCTTCTTTACACTTTTGAAGCTGTTAGCAATTTGGAATCAACTGAAAACTAAGCCTGATAACAGGAAGGCAGGCAGATTAACAATTTAAAGGATGAGAGCCCAAATGTTGCAGAAATTTATTCTAAAATTCTGTAATTATGATTTAGAACATACCAAGTCCTGAGGAAAATCTTTTGATGAACCTCCTAATTTACTGATTAAATTTATATTCTGTAACAGAACAGAATAAAATAGAAAAAATTTACAGTTTTGGAGCATCCAAGTATCGGAAAATATTTAAGAGTCATGAATGAAGACAACGTATTTGGCAAGTCTTGTCATAAAAATTAAGAAACTTTCAAAGAAAGTACTTTGAAAGGAGGCAAAAATGTAGGCTTTGTTGACAATTATGTACATATGTCAATGTTTACAGACGGCAATACCAAAAATAATGAAACTCAAATTCCTCAATTTATCAGAATTTACTCTGAGCTTATTTCAGAATATGCTCTTAAAGGGCTCTTCAGCACTTTGTACAGAGAATGTTTTCTCAGTTTAAACCAATATAACCTACAGAGAAGAGTCAATTGCTGATGTCAACAATTTCAAATTTAATAATCATAAAATGTAACTCTAAAGAACATTATAAACAATTTTATGGAGAAGAGCATAAAAAGACTACTTTGAAATAAGATACACTCTTCAGAAAGTTTCAGAGATACATATGCATAGTGACTAATTAAAATACTTGAATATTTTCCAAAACTAATTATTCCACTTGTATAATTTTTTAACATTCATATAACTGATATAAACATTTCTTTGCTTGGGAGTCCAGGGATATGAAAAGCCAACTACATACATTGCTCTATGTCATTTTCATGGGGAACTTGAGCACCTGCAGATTTGGGTATCTACAGGGAGGTCCCGGAAACAGCCCCCCGCAGACACTAAGGGACAACTTAAGTTTGGGGGGAAGTCAAAAGTTATACATGAATTTTCAAATGAACAGAAGTCAGCCCCTCAACCCCCTCATTGTACAAAGGTCAACTGCATTTTATAGGACTACATTCATAATAAAAGCAGTTTGTTGAACAATAAAATAATATTTTAATGCAACTAGATAATTTTACTTATTAGTTGCTCTCATTATTTCACAAGAAAATTCATTTGGAGACTCAATTCAATGGTTATTCTACTTTCCCATCTCATTTCCTCCACCCTTCGCATCTTCTAGGCACTCCAAGGAGCTCACAATCTGCAAATATTTTGTACAGTGCTTGACACATAATTCACAAAGTTTCCACAAAGGTGACAAGGTTCAGATCAAACATGTTATCTTGGTCCATTTCACATCACTCCATCCTGCAACTATTTTTTTCAATTTTTGAAACTGAAAAGCATTGGGAAACAGCTTTACCCCTCCCTAATCAAAGTATATTTTAATATTAGTCTTGGATCAAAATCAAACCTTTTGTATGTCCTATCTAGAAATCAAATCCCACACATCAGTCAAGATTCTCCCAAGAATTGCCTCCTCCTTGAAGCCTACCCTGACTACTCCAACCACAAGAAATCCTTCCCTTCAGATCCCATGCCATACTTTATCTGAAGCTCTGCTTACTGAGTTTTCTGTGGATGTTTACTGTCCAAAGTACCCTATAAGCCTCCATATCCCTTCCAGCAGCCAGAGATCTGATCCTTAGTAGACGCTGTATTAATGAATGAGCCTAGGAAGGAAGACTCAATAGGACATTAGGTGACAGAGTTTTGTACTGCACCAGAGGCAAGCTAAGGATGGACTCAGATTGGGTAAAGAAAGCTGGAGTAAGGAGGGAGCAGATGAAGCTTGCTGGACACAGGGCCAGGGAAGAGATGAACTATAGGAAATCTGCCTGCCAACCTGAAAAGTGGCAATCCCCTCTGAAGACAATGAGAAAGGAGGAGATTCTAGAAAGTGTACCATGTTGCAGGAGCACACACTGCTCTTCAGCCTGCCGGCTGCCTTCTCCGTTTGTTTTTCCCTTTTCTCCTTTCATATTGTTTCCGACAGGGGAGTGACCAATATTTACTATACAACCCACACATACAAAGCTGCCAGGAGCCAAAATTTTCAAGTTGAGAAACTGCTGGGACTTGTGACTAATATTTTGACATGCAGAGGCCTCGCTGTTCCCTTTCAATTCAGATTTGTGCCTTTGTGGGTTGAGGTCGCTAAATGGCTAACCCAGTGTTGTGAATACTGAATATATGTCTGCAGTAATAAACAAGGGTGCATTTTTAACAAAAGAATATGTGTAAGTTTATAAATATTGAAATATATGTGCCTTCCAAAAATACAAATTAAATCACATGATTTTACGTAAGTCAACACAGACATTAAAAACTGAATTACATAAATAACTCACCACCAGCTTCTATTAAAGAAAACAAATTTGCTTGCCTCTCTGAAATCGTCAATTGACTTCTTCATATACCAGAGAATCATGTGCAAAGAGCACATTTTCTCTCTTGTAGTCGGTATATTAGGGATATAAATGCGTTCTACCTGTTCACTCAGCAGCAAATGTATTTCTTAAACTCATATTTAATGTATGTTAACACTCACTAATTACTGAGTGACTGGCATTTAACTCTAAAGCGTTACTGAAGGTATGGGAGGATAACTGGTGCCGACGCTCCAGCTCATATTCTCCAACAACTACATATCGACTTTATGCCAGAGGACAGATGAGACTGGCAAGAAAATCTACTGGACACTGTACACAACCTGCTCCGGCCTGCCTAAAAGCCTCTTTCAAAGGTTACAAGAATCGTTCTGAAAGATCATGTAATGAAATGAGACTTTCTTTTCAATGACAGCATTTTTGAACTATCTTAAATTAAAACTATTTGTATACATGGTAGCATTTGTTTGGTTGCTATACAAAAGGCATGCCCTAGTAAGAATTTTTAAAAGTCCACTTTTAATTTTAAGAACCATTGATTTGTATTTTCCTACCTTGCTAGCTAACCATCAGATAAAAGATGAATCAATAACGCTGTTCCAGCATCTCTGTTTTATGCAGAGATGGGCGAAAAGTATCAAACTAAAATAAAATTAGTTGTAGAGATTTTCTAATAAATTTTCTTGAACGCATTTCCCCTTTAAACTACAATGTCCCGTAATCTTTAATTCCACATTTCAACAGCGCAGACCCTTTGTGAGGCTCTGGGTCTCCTTCAGTGGTGCCTGGGGCGTATTTTCCACAAGGCAGAAGCTTCCCCAGATACACTCCACTGCTCATCACCTGTCCACTTCACTGCTTTCCTGGCAAACCTGCAGGAAACTTAATTACTTTTTCATTTGATTTTCTGAACAACCGAAGGGTGATTTTCTAGAATGTGATTAAAAAAAGAAGGTAGCCAAAAATCCTATTAAAATCTGACTTTTTCACATTATTCCAGGATCAGCTATCCTGAACAGGAGCCCACTTTGAACTCCCAGGGCCCCAGCCCACTAAATGAGCAAATAACCATCAGATTTGCAAACACTACCTGCTGAAGAAATCTGACCCCAACCCAGCCAGAGAGCCAAGAAAAGACAAACCAGGTCTTCCCTTAATTGACTCATCTTAACTCACTGGTTCATCAGATAAGGGAAAAGCAATTTCAGGGAACTGTATATTTACATTTACCTCAGTTTATGTTTTTCATTCCCAACCTTTACTCTTCCCCGCTTCCCTGTGGTATAAGCCGCCCTCCTCTCTCACTTGCATGGATAACATCCCCTCTGGGCAGCGCCGTGGCCCAAAAGCTACTAAACAAAATGCAAATATGTATTGAATGGTTGCTTTAAATTCAAGCACTAAAAAAGAAGCTGTAATAAAGTTATTACAATAATTCATTTGAATGGACAAGAGAACCCACAGAGCAGTAGTATCTGTATACCACCATGTAGTTTTTAGAGCATTTTCCTGACTCAAAAAAAGAGCATTAAAACTCATTCCAATGATCCACTGGGGGCCTGAGACATAGGTGCAAGTCCGTGTCTCGCCAGACCACATGCATGGTTTCATCTCAGTGTAAGCCCACAGCCACTCTGGGCTGGATGCCTACTTCTTACAGGTGTGTAACATAAATCCATGTTTTGTGCTTATCTTTCTTAATGGCATTATTTTTTAAAAGATCATTTAGAACTACAGTGTCTACTTGGGGGGACTTCCAATGTCTACTTGGGGGAACAAAGTTAACATATGAACATAAATGGAAAAGGAATAAAACTGCAAAAAATAATAATCACTTCAACATGATGAAATGGCACTCCAGCCACCGGAAACTCGGGAATCCGGGCACCAGGAAGGAGCCCAGAGAAGGCTGAGATTCTGGAGAGAATGAACGCCTCTGGGGCACACCTGCTTGATACAGGAATAATATGCATTCAAATAACCTCACTCTCACACATTGGATTATTTACTTTCTGAATCTTCGGCAAACAAAGGTACCCAAGGAGGGAGGAAGTATTGACAATAGTACATCATAACCTGACCACAGGACAGAAAACGCACGCACACGGGAACACAGAAAGTCCAGCTGAATTCCCATCCCCACAAATCCTAGGAATATCACTTACACTACCACCCAGCAAGAAGTATACTTCATAAAGATGTCCCTGGGTTATTAGTAAGGAAAGCTTAAACTATTCTACAAACAGATAGTAAAAACAACATATTGTGTGTGTCCAAATGCTTACCAAAAACAAGTGACGAGACTACTCACCGCAGCACTGTATGCCACAGCCACAAAGTAGAAATTACCCACGTGGTCAATAATGGTACAATGGATAAACTGCGGGACTTCGCACAGTGAAATACTTACTCTACAGCAATGGAGATGACAGAGCTACAACTACCGTAATTTATTTATCCACTTCTAGAAGGCCTCTCAGGTATGGCCAATGCTGCTGATCTGAGACTCTTGAGTAGCAAAGCTTGACAAAAACATTTAAAACCAGTGTCTGCTAAGCCCTGGGAAATGAATGATGCCTCCTCCTGAAAATATGAGCCTGGGCCTAAGCAGCTTTCTCATTGCTGAGTTTCAGGACCTGTATCTGGGCTTCCTCATGCCTCTCAAATTGCATCCCAGTTAGCAACAAGCAACCAAGGGACAAAAACCAGTAGTTGGGGACAGCGGAATAAGAACTTGTTCCTCCTAAAAGGAATTTCTCACTGTTTCTCATTAAAAGTTCAGCCTTTGGACTTCTTAGCTTAATGCGTTTCCCATAGCATTTGCAGGAGGGTGGGAGGAAGGGAGGAAGGGAAGAAGAGAGAAGGCAGAAAAGGAAGAAAGGAAGTGAGTAAGCAAGCACTTAGGTTGCCTGGGAAAGTGCAGCAATGTAAGTGCTGGGTTGGCTTGCCAGATGGCTAAGGCTGCTTAAATCCAACATCTCTCTTCTGTGAGGTGCTCAGTTTGAAACTACAGATATTTTGATGAAGAATGAGACTGAAGGGTGAGAATGGAAGGGTAGAGATAAGGGTAAATAATAAGCCCTCTTCTCCCGGGGAGCATCTCTGAGCCATAAACACATGAAACGCAAACCTTTTCTTGGCAGATAGAAAAATGTAAATAACTTTAAACTTGCCCCAGAAATTTAGTACGTTCTTTTGAAGTGTTTAGGCATTTGGAAAGGATACAGGAGGAATATAACATATGTATAGGGATTTTTCCAGATTCAAATAAATATTTGAAAGTTTTCTGGTACATATTTTATAAGCTGAAGGCATTAAAAAATGCTCTCTGATCTTTTTGAAACTGATTCCCATAACACAGGGAATGTCAATAACTGAGAATATCTGAAAAAGTTCCTTAGTAGTTGTGACGGTTAATGTTTTAGGTCAACTTGGCTAGGATACAGCAATCAAACATTTGGTCACACAAGTCTGGAGGCTGCTCTGAAGGTGTTTTGCACATGAGGTTAACATTAAACTCTAAGCAGAGTCTGAGCAAAGCAGATCATCTTCACCCAATTAGCTGAAGACAGTTAAATTAAGATTCACTTCCCCCAAAGAAGGAATTCTGCCAGCAGAATTGAGATTATTCAATTTATTGAGTTGAAAAAGTTGCAATTGTAAGAACTAAATTCTTACTCAGTTACTGAATAAGAACTTTATTTTTAAATATTATCCAACAGAGTAGGTCATTTTTTAAGGTCCCAGATGCTCAGCTATACAGTAACATTTTAATTCTCTCCATGGTTCATTAGGATTTTAACACCCCGTGTGATAGATCTGTGTACTTTTGTGGAATGACAGATTTTTATTAGCCTGAAGACAGCTTATTCACAGTAATCTGTTAGGGGAGAGGCAATGCAGTATCCTTCTAGACCAGTACGAAACCTCCAAATCCGTACACACAGAAGCAATCTGACACTCCCTTATAGCTTTGTACTTTGCCTTAGCCTCGTATGAATTTGTACTCAAGACTAGTTCTGCCACAATGCATGTTCCCATGACATCAATCAGCTCATTCTCTAGGTCAATAGGTGAATTCCCAGCATGCTAATGTTTTGCACCTTCGAGTTGCAGCCACCAAATGCAAGTCCATTACCATAGCTGAAGGCAGCAGGCTGCAGGTGAACACAGGGCTGACACAAGGCCCGCTCTCCATGGAGTCTTCCTCTTGGCACAGACTTGCTCCACGTACTTTGTCTTGGTTTGCTCAGGTCTTTATACATTTTGTCCTTGTCCCCATAACTCAGCAGCCACAATCCATATACCTCCTTCCATCAAGCTATCTTTACCTTCAAAAAAACCTGCAAAATCCTACATTTTTGTGTTTTAAAACATCTAATGGTGTTCTGGACTGTTGTATTTCTATGTTTATTAAGATTATTCTGTGACTATATTTCTTTCACTGTGCTAATATCTTAGTAGGATTGTTACCTTTTTTTTTTTTAATATCTGGTTACAAAGCTATACAGCTAGTGAGTGGTCGGCTCTATCCCTACTTATTTTTTTTCATTTGACTTGTGCACTTTTGCAGAATATCAGGTTTTTTGGGATGTATACTATGTTAAAGCAGAAAGGCCAGCACTGTAATTCATTCATTAGCATCCCCACTTGAACCATATCTGCCAGACTGAAGTACATGCTATGCCAACAGACCCCCGAGGAGGAAGAGAAAGAGTATGCCGCATCCCAAACACTAACACTAGTTTATGGCACGTCCATCAGAAAATATGGCATGGGAGAGTCCTAAAATGGATTTTCTTAGCAAACATCAGCTGATGTTTTCAGGAACTTTTCCACTTCAGCCCAGAGTAGACTGTCCTTCTGTTACATCTAGAAGCAAGAATCACGAGGTGACCATGTCACATCAGGGTGTGAAACAGAGCAGCCATCAGCCTCAGCCGACCAGCTACAAGCCAGCATGTGCTGCCACGACCTCCCACGAGCTCTCCCACCCACACCAGGGGACACTGCAGCTGACAGCCAGAGATACTTGCACCACTGAATGCACATTTCAGCATGAGTAACTCATTCACACTTTTGTCCTATGAGTACAGACATTTAAAAAAATTCCTAGTCAAAGATGTGATAATAACAAAAGAGCCACTTCAGTATGCTCCATAATTTTATAATTGTGAATGACCGCAATGGGATATCATGGCTGAACATTCCCATAAAATGTCCTAAAACTAAATCAAATAAATGGAAACTGAAGGGAGTGGTTGCCCTTGCTGTGTGTGTGGTGGGAGGAAGCCCTTAAATGTGTCATTATCGCCAGTGTATCTGCTTGTTCACATAGAAATGATAGGTATGAGTGCATTTAAGGGGCAAAGCTGGACAGAACCTATATTTGGGACTGGTCCCAAAACACAAGACATGGAACTTTTTTGGTTACTCAAATTTTGTCTCTCTGTAAAAAAATTCCTATCTCCACATTTGTTTTTCTTGTGGTAAGAAACATACAGCATGAAGTCTACCTCCTTAATAAAATTTTAAGGGCACAGTACAGTATTGTTGACAATATGCACATTATTGTAAAGCAGGCAGCTAGAATGTTTGCATCTTCAGTGACTGAAACTCCATAACCCAAAAACAGCAGCTCCCCACTTTCCAGCCCCATGCCCCTTCAACCAAAATTCCACTTTCTGCTTTTAGGAGTCTGACTACTCCAGGTACCTCTTATACATGGCATCATGTAGTATCTGTCCTGTGGCTGGCTAATTTCATTTAGCATAATTCCTGTCCATGAGTACTGTAGGAATTCCTTCTTTTTAAAAGCGGAACCATTGTTTGTTTTTTAAAGCTGAAACAACATCTTTTATCCATTCATCTGTGAAATAGACACTTAGGTTGTTTCCACCTCTTGGCTGTTAAGAGTAATGCTACACTGACCACAAGAGTGCAGACACCTCTGCAACACCCCGATCTTACTTCTTTGGGCTGTATACCCAGAACGGGATTGCAGGGTTTCCTGGTGGTTCTATTTTTAATGTTTTGAGGCACCCCCACACTGCCTTCCATGGTGGCTACACCACTTTACATTCTCACCAACAGTTGTACAAGGGTTCCCTTTTCTCCACATTCTCACCAGCACTTGTTTGCTTTCCGGTTTTTTGATAACAGCCGTCCTAACAGGTGTGAAGTAGTAGTTCATTGTTGTTTGATTTGCATTTCCATCATGATTAGTGATGTTGACCATCTTTTCATCCTGTAATTTTTTTTCTGCGTGAAGGATGATGTATTCCAACACTGTGATACCAGAAAACATGACCTTCTCATAAGTAAATTCCCTTCTTTTTAATCAGAAATCATTCCATTCCAACTGATTTTTTACATGTCTTAAAAATTGTGACATGCTTAAAAACTGTGACATGCTTAAAAACTGTGACAGGTCTTAAAAACTGTTCCAGCTTCAAGATGAAGAGAAAGGATATCCGGGTAAAGGTGTTCTGGGCATCCCAACGCATTTGGAGCTCAGCCCTATTCCCCAAGGACTCACCTGTCAGGGCAGCATAACCTAGAGACAGAATATTGTTCAGTGACATTTGTTGAGCCCAAACAAGGTCACTCCAAAAGTACAGTAACACCCAAGAGCAAAAAAGAGAGTAAAAACAGACTACCTGTGGGTCAAAATACTACACCACAAACTTGGAAGGGGAAGGATCTCAGTTAAAGTTCTGAATTGAGGCGCCATGGAACTACACTCCAGCAGCAACACAGATCTTCAAAGCAAGATCGCACCTGACATGTGGGTTTACTGTTCACAGATAGGGAACAGAGGTTGCCAACAACTTCTTTTTCACTTCCATGCTTTGACCTTCACAGAGAATGCAAAATTGGAAACTTCCACTTAAGATCTGGACTTTTCACCATCTCTAGAAGTTGGCATCACTGGCAACACTGAGCCTGCATCCAGCCTGGCAGCAGCTGCCCAGCCCCCCACAGATGAAGCAGAGGCTCCTCCTGGCCCCGGGCTCCTCACCACTCCACCGGATCAGTCTCCCTGCCTGGTCCCTCAGGCCTCTGAGTGTGAGCCCCGCTCCATCACATCAGCCACCCACAGGTGAGAGAACGGAACCCAGAGCTCATCTGACAGGGGCCTAGAGTCTCTCTCGCTGGAACTGTGACACTATCACAGTAGATAAATGCAGACAACTTCTCTATCGAAGACAGGAGGAAACTCCCTGCATGTAATTGGTTTGCTTGATTTCTGACCACAGGTGAGAGCTGGATCCAGACCACCCACCTGCCTCATGGTTCTCACTGCTCTCTAACCTCGCTGATGAGGTCATCTCAGGATAGAGAGAAACTGGCCAAGAAACTCTGATTTTTGACAGGATACTATTTGGAAGCCAGTGCCCAGTGTAGTCCCGGACACGTGTGAATGCAAAAAAAAAAATGTGGAAGGGAGGGAGGGGGAAAAGACAAGAAAAAAAAGAGTTTCTTCTGTAGAAAAATGACAAGACTGGGAAAATTTTAAAATAAAATTTTCCAGGGCATTATGCCCTTGATTTAAATGACAGACAAGATCAATTGAGCAATGAAAAACAGAGAAACTAATGTTTTCAATCCTACGTAGTTGTTAAGGACTTCATGTACTTTTAAAAGAGTATTTCTAATGCTTGATAAACATGCAGGCCTTCGTAGAGAAAACATTTCCTATGGATTCCAGAGTTGACATAAATCATCTTTATATCACATTACCCAACTACAAGCAAACATAAACCAGATATAAACTCCTTATACTTACACCTCCAAAACTGTAAAAGACCAACACACATTTACAAAACCACTGAAAGTACAATTAGCAACATTAATCTCATCTGACAGAGGACACACTTTAACTGAAACTAAGCCAGCACAGCCAATGCCAAGCTGGTACCAACAGCCTGCACGTGGTTGTTTTGAGCGCACTTCCGTGAACAAAACCCCACTCTCCCATCACTTTCCACTGAGACTGCAGACGACCCAGCACCGCTGTCTGTTCACACGAATACCTCATTCACACAGTAAGCCCGCAGCTCGGCCTTCCTCACCCACCCACGGCAATGTGTGTGGGGCTGTGGGAAGCTGCACAGTCCTAGTCACAAGGCAGGCCGTGCAATTGTGTAGCCAGAACTGTGATGGAGGAGTCACCCAGGCAATTCCAAATGTGTTCAAATTATTTTATCGTTCATTAAATGAAAACGGGAATGTTTTGTCTCCTATGGCGCCTAAGTATACATATAAAGACCCCAAAGAGTCTGCAGCCCCTGGTTTGAGAAACATTCTTGACATGAAATGTGCATAGTCCTGAGTATGTGCCAGGAGGTGTTTTTTCATTCACAGTACTGTGTCCCAGGTCCTTCAGATACTTGAAGGTCAGGGTCAAGTCTACCAAGTCTCACTAGTGCCTAGGACACTGGCAGGCATATTAATATTGAGTGAATCAGAGAAAGAATTAAAGAAACAACTTAGAGCTATTGCATCTGTATATCTTGTTTTTGTAAAACATACAGGCTAAGGCCTCAAGGGTTAAAATTCACTTATTCTCTGTTTATAATGAACAAAAGCAATTATAATTTGGAAGACCCCAAATATCTACAAACTGAAGCAGTGATACTGTTTTCAGGAAAAACAATTCCAAGGAAATCATGTGTCATACACACTCCACCTCTCTCGCCTCTCTCTGGGACTCCGTGTTTATTTTGCATTTTACAACCTGATATGAGACTAAAATCATCAGACAGAAACAGCCTGATGATGTTCACTTCCCATTTCTTCCTTCCAACTACATAGTGCAGCCAAGGGCTCCCCAACCCTGAGCAAGAGCTACATGAAGCAAGAATGTATACTGTATATGCCATCTTAGGAGGGGAAAGCAATAAAAAACAGACATTTGGATCACCACGGCATTTGAACTCTCCCATCATCTAAAGATTCTCGTTTCAGCGGTCAGCTCCCACACCTCCATTCAACATAGAATAACATGTTGTAGCTCTTTCCATTTTACAAATGAAGTAAGACTACATAACCAGGAAGAAATAAAGAAAAGGGTCAAGATTTCCACATACTCAAAGCAACAGGAACAGCCTGACCGTGAACTTGAACAGTGATGTAGGAGAGGAGTAAATCAACATTTCAGGTTAAAGACAAGCTACAGAGGAGCCTGTGGTTCTTGGAGTATAGTCTTCCAATGATACCCCATCTTAAGCCTTTCCCTTTTTGTCTGCCCATCAGGACAGAATAAATAAACTCTCACCAAAACCTGAGAGAAAAGCACTGGACAATCAGGAAGATCTGAGGGTCAGAGCTGGCCACTGCATGTACAACCAAAACTGAGAGTCCTCTAAGACTGGGGAGGCCAGATTACCCATCTGGGGCCAGGAGGCCAAAAAGAAATGACGACATTGAGATGAAATTCAAATAGCAGAACCAGAAGGGAACGCCAGTAAGTGGAACCCATGAAAACTAAGTCACACACAGACTTCTGCAAGGCTCTGAAGGTTCAAGGTAGAGCTATGGTATTCTCTACCAACAGGCTTCTCCCCCTCAGCAGCAGGGTAATGACACATGTAATAGTCCTAGAGGACATGTTCAAGAGAGAAAAAACATACCAGCAACAGTGGGAAAACAAAGACAGATAAATGATAGATAGATTCATACCCACCCCAGTTCTGAATCCAGAAAAGGCACAGAAGCTCTGAAAAACCTGTGGCTGGTGCACTGAGTTCCCAGGGCCAATGCCAAAGGTACGTATCACCCACAGTCAAAAAAACCCTTAAGCCCCTTCCAGGACTGGGCTCCAACTCACCATCGTGCCTTGAGGCTGGAATACATCTTTAACTCCTTGGACGAACACAGTATCATTCAGCATATGTGGAACACACATACGAGTATATATTTATCTTCGAACACTACAAACACAGTCTAAAGCAACCAGATACCCACATTTTGAATATCAAGAGCTGAGATTAAACAGAGAAGAGCTGACCTGTCTATCCCGTGTCAGGTTGGCTCCGGGCCATAAATTCACTGAGTGGTAAGAAGGGAAACTGAGGCACTATCTAATCAACCAGTGTCTCTCCATCTGTCTGCTGATCCCGGTCTTTAGCCCCCCCTCACCTTGTCTCCCTCTCTCACTCTCTGTCTCTGGCCCTCTCTCTGTGTTTATCTGTTTCTGCCTCTCTCTCTTCCCTGCCTTTCCTGTCCTCCCTGCACCTCGCCATGTAAGTGAGCGTGCTGCAGGAGCAACTACACTGTTACACAAGGCCATCCGACTGAGAAGCCAAGAAGACATCATGTAAAAGAAACCCGACTCGGTACTCAAACTATGCCTCTGCCCGCGTGTAGCTATTTGTTTTTAAAAATGTCCTCGTTAAGTGGAATTAGTGTTCAACTGTTGACCTTTTCCTCTTGATTTTAGTAATCATCATTATATGAACACGCCAAACTACACTGTGTTGGCAATCTGTGAACAGTTCACCCTTGGGTAGTTTTGGTTCTGCTCAATTTCTTCTTTTCAAATCATTAAGGAAAAGACTCCCCTTCAAGGTTGTGTGTGTAGGCAGGTCACAACCCATGTGCCACAGCTGACCACACAGTACCAGTCCTGGTATGTGACCAAGTCCCACCCTAGCCCTGTCTGACGGGTCACCAGTCGCAGTAATGCCTGATACACTCCTGACACCCGCCCTGGGTCTCTCCCTGACCTGGCGATGGTGGCAGAACCTGCGCCCCTTCCCAAAATCTGGCTGATTCCAACGCCAGCCTGACCTTCATGCTTCTGTTTCTGAGAATGTAGGGTTCTAAGCTAATTTATCAATTCACAAATGACATTCAATTGCTACAAATGGAGTAGAGAAAACTCCAAAAAGCTTCAGCTCTGACCAGAGGAGAAATCAGTTCTGCCATTCTTGCCCCCGGTCAAATAATCAATGCGTGTATATGTGTGCACCCACAAGCACACGATTCCTTCTCTCCTTGCCAATCTCTGAACACCACGATGAGCTCACACTGAGAACCTGAAAAAATATAGAGAATTGACAAAAGAAATGAAAAAGGCACCTGGCATGAACTAACTGCTTTCTCAGTATATGAACCAAGGAACTGAAGACAGGTTTATTCGATTAATCCAGGAAATATTTGAGTCCATTTATTGAATACCTATTGGGTACAAATCTCCCTTTCACCAAGATAATGCCCCTGGCACCAGAAATTGTCTAGGCTACGTTATTACAAGTCTGCTCTCGGTCTCTCCCCAGACATTCCCTCCCCACATCAAGGGTTTTTCTGGTATGATCTTCCTTCGGGAATTCTTACATAACCACATCACCTTGTCCACTCCAGTTTCATCTGCTGGCTGATCTAGTTCCAACTTACTAGAAGTGGTAACTGTCTATCCTAACCCAGGACACATGTACACATGTCCAGCTCAGGTTAACAGGTCTTGTGACTGCTTGGGACCCTCCCCACCCAGCCTTTAAGGGAAGGAGTCCCTCAGTATTTTAAGAGGGATAGAACTTAAGAATGTGTTGACACGCATCCCAGAGACTATTTTCATCCTTTCACAATGCAATATTATTTTCTAATATCACAGTAACTGATGACTGGGAGTTTAATACAAATTTGCTTATTTGGATCTAAGAGCTTGAATGAACTTGAGAATGGAAATCTTTGCCACCACAAGAACCAAACATTCTTACACCTGATATCTGTTCTCAAACTGTACATGAATATTCGCCACCCCCTACCATAGGCATGGGACAGGGTACCACTAGGGGGGAGATGGAGTGTCAGGAGGGAAACAAAGCCACCAGATGCAACAGCACACTCTTGCGGAGAGCAAGGTCCCTTGGGAAGAAAACATAACATTTTATATTAAAACAAGTTCCACTACATTATGGAGTAAAATGACAACCAAATATGTGATTTTTTCAAAGATAAAAACTCAAGACTTCAAAGAAAGCACCTGCTTGCAGCAGTCTGCCAAGCTATGTCCACAATATATGGAGTTTCCTGCAAATAACTCTCTTGCCTTTAAGTGGTATTTGAGGAAATTTTCGAAAAATGTTTCACCCACACTATGAACTTCTTGAGGGCATGAACTACATCTCACCCTTTTCTTTGTCTCCAGGGACCCAGGATAGTATCTAAGATAGTATCTGGCACAAAACAGATACTCAATAATGTTCGCAGAATTAATTTGGCTGAAAAAATGGCAATGACATTATCAATAACAAAAGATTTTTATCACATTTGCATGGGAGGAAGGGAAGGACACAGCTATATAAGGAAGTGGAACAGAAGCAATCCAATTTACAAAAACAGTTGTGGCTGCCATGGTAACAATCAGATGAGGCAGCTGTGTGTGGTTCTTTTCCACTTACACAAGTAGGAAGGCAAACACTGTACTTGTTAATCTCCCATCAGAAGGATATAAGGCTTAGGACACGAGTCTAACAGATGACACCAATGGCCATTAAATTTAATAACTTTTGAAGAGTTTGAAAAGGTATCATGATAATAATATCACTAATAATAATAAGTTGTGTTTTGTACGCTGATCCCAGGAAGGTCATTTTAATGATTTAAGGGTGAAGTGTTAAGCATCTGCTGCTGAGACCTAACAACTGAAAAGAGCAGATCCACATGTATGTGCATATATATACATCAAAATAATATGATGTGAACACACCTTTCCTTATTCCTAAAATTAGTATCTTTTTAATTGGCTGGACCCAAACCAAGTTACAAATGAAAGGAGATTCAAACAGCACAGTTTATAGCAATGTTTAAATTGTTCCTCTCCCCTGGTGGAGACACTGCATTTTAACTCATTTGTAAATACTAGAAAAGATGGGTATCACACCCACTTTCTCTACACAATCCCTCTTATACTGCAGTGAGTCACTCTCCAGCGTTCCCGGTACTTTCTAAATTGGAGAGAAAACCTGGGAGGAGGCGGAAGTGCAGACTCCTTGCCCTGCAGGTCCAATCTGTGAATGGGTAAGCCAGGCCACTGCTGCCTCCAAGGGCTCCTTCCTTTTCTGAGTCTTATGTTTCACGTATGTGAACTGCCAACCAAAACAATCTTTCAAATTTTCTTACTAACAGCCAGAGCCCCTTAAAAACTTCAACTAAAATCTAAGCAGAGAGAAAAAAAAATGTACAGCATTCACATATCTGCAGTGCCTGAGGAAGAAGTGATAGCAGCTGCCTGAGGCATACCAAGACACTAAGAATAGACAGATGCAAATTAATCTCAAAAACAAACAACAACAAAAACACCCTGAGTAGCTTCTCCTCCCTGCCCTGAATCAACGGGCATTCCTTTTTCCGCTAAGAATTAATTTAGTAACTTTGTATTACGTTATTTCTGTTGGAGTCGTAGGAGTAGAGAATTTATTGTATGATTTTATCATTTTATTGTGGCATATAAAGAGAGTTTTTCAATTCACAACATCTAGGATCAAATCCCTGCTCTTTTATTAACTGACGAGTCCCTTAAAATTTTACAGGTATAAATTTCTGGGTCTACGTTTCTTCATCAATTAGAGCAAAGAAAGTCTTCCTCCCAAGGTTATTCTGAAAATTAAAATGAACTCTGTAAAATGCCTAGCACATAGTAGGCATCAATGAATAGGTGTCCAGCAATATAAATACCCAATAATGTCTCCTTCTAGTCAGTAGTAGGAAAACAACACAGGCAAAAACTGCTACAGAGAACACCAAATTGGCAACGGGCCCGGGTCATCACCGCGGGGGCCCCCCCCTCCCCCGGAAGTCTTCTAAGTAAGTGACATAACCAGGTCATTGAGGAGCCGGCGCTCCTAAACCCACGTCCTGGAGGAATCTCTAGTCGTTGAGGATTTCACTTTGTCCCTTGTAATTAACAAAGAACCTTTTGCAGGGCTCAGAAATGAGCACAGGAAACTTGGTCCCCTAAACCCTGATTCTGAATGCATTCTCTTTCCTTAACTCTTAGGGGATCTCAGTCTTGGAAAAGTTAGTGAGTCGTTGAATGGAGGAAAGCAACTGACAGAGAAGAGTAGGGTCCAGTGAGTCAGCACAGGAAAAACCATTTTCACCTCCAGCCCTCCAACCCAAACACGCACCTGGGGATGAACTTGGCCTCTTCCCCTAGTCTCGCCTGGAAGTCCTGCCAAGCCTGGCTGGTGACCACCGCTCCCCAGGGGGCTGCCAGCGATGCAGCGGCCGCCCCCTCGTTGCCCTCGTCCTCCTCGTCCTCCTCACTGTTCCCGGGGTCGGACTCAACCTGGGACTCCGCGAGCGCGGGCTCCAGCAGCCCGAAGCCCCGACGCCGCCCCCCGCGGCGGGCCCCGCGGAAGCCGCGCGCGAACTCCTGGAAGGTGATGGAACCGTCTCGGTCGGAGTCGAGCCGCTGGAACACAGCCTCCGCATCTGCCGGCCGCACGCGCAGCTCCGCGCACAACGCGCTGAACTCCTCACGCTCCAGGCGCCCTGAGCGGTTCGCGTCACAGGCGGCAAAGACTGAGCGCAACCGGGCCAGCTCCTCCCGGTCCCCGTCCGCCTCCATCCCTCCCGACGGGGCGGCCGAGAGAGCTCCGGGACGCGGCGGGGTGCACTGTGCACCAGGACTTCAGCGAGAGCGGGAAGTCCAGGGCCACCTGCTGCCGGCTGGAGTCGTGGCAAGTAGGACTCGTCCGGCTGGTTCGACCTCTTGCGGGAACGTCCGGGTGGCGCGAGGCGACTGCGCGGCTTGAGGGCGGCGCGTTCCAACGCTGGGCCTGGGGCGCGTACCCCTGTCGGCTGCGTATCCGCCCCCGGAGCCCGGTGAGTGCGCTCACTTTTGCGTACACTGCTCTGGAGCGTCCGCAGGTGACTGAGCCCCGCGGTGCGTCAGCGCCGGCAACTTTCCCGGCGGGGCCGGCTCCGCCCAGCCAGAGAGGGGGAGCGCGCGGCTCTGGTTCCCAGGCCTCCGGGAGCGCGGCTGTGCTTTCTGTATTGGGCTCTGGTTTGGGGCTCTTGGAATTGGAGACCAGCCGGAACTGGGGGTGCGGTTGTAGCGTTGCCAGGTCCTTCGGCATAAACTCTCTTGCTCATAAAACCAAGAACTTAGTTTCCCACAGATAATGTTGCTGTCATGAGCGTGGTACGCTAGCTAACTCACTGGACAGAAAAGAGAAAGGTAGGGGTAGTGTTCCAAATTAATTAACCTTATGTGTGTTTTATTCTCTTCTAATTCGAGAAAATTGATAATCTTCTGTATATACAAGTTTTCTTACAAATCAAGGGGCAAGACCTCTGATTTTACTGGCTCTCCTTAACACATGTCGCTTCAACATTAAGGCCCAACTAGTAGGTAAAACACAATAGAAATCACATAGATTTTCCAGATACCCACATCCAAATAATTTTTCTCAGTTTTTGTCTCTTCAACCTGAGAAAAAGTTAATAACCTAAATCATTCGTAGGAAGCAATATTTATGAGAATGGGGTAGTTTTAAAAAAACCTTAAGGAAATGACATATCCAAATGTATGTTTCCTTTTGATCTTAAACACTTATTTCAATAACGCTATTATTTCTTTACTACTGTTTTATGGGTATAAAGTCTTTCAAAATCATTCATTTTGGTAGTTTTAAAAATCTTGCCTGTCAATTTACAAAAGACCTCATTCTGTCATATGATTTATGAAGCATATGTTTCTCACCGTGATTCTTACAGCCTGTGAAAATGCATTCGAGTTATTTTTACTTTACTTACATTATCCGTTCTCTCCACTTTTTAGACTTTCTTTACTGCCATTTCTTTTATTTATGACTCCTTATTTCCATTTTACCTCATTCTGGATACTCTTCATTGCTTATTACTTTGATTTTTTTAATATGATAAATAGGGTATTTGATTGACACATTTCCTCAGGCTAGTGTCCTTAAACGTAAAGCTAAGTGCTAAACATCTGAGAAACTGTTTCTTCTTGAACAGTACAATAAACACCATCAACACTCACAGCATCTATCAAGCTGTAAATACCACTGGTAATGTCCATCTGTAAATTTAACTGGTAAATTAGGAGAAGCCCTGGTTTTAGCAATCTAATTGTTAGGTAAATGTGTTCTTTTATTTTTAATCCAACTTTCATATTCTTTTTTTTTCTGTTGTTCAATTTCCGTTGTTCCCATTTTTCCATTACTGTCCCCTGCCCTACCCACCCCCGCCTGCCGCATTCAGTCCTACCCTCCTTTGGCTTTGTCCATGGATCCTTTACACCTGTTCCTTGACTTGACCCTTCCCCTTCTTTCCCCCACTGTCCCCCTATCCACTCCCCTCTAGTCACTGTCAGTTTGTTCTTTATTTCCATGTCTCTGGTACTCTTTTGCTCACTTGTTTCTTTTGTTGATTAGATTCCACTTATAGGTGAGATCATATGGTATTTGTCTTTCACCACCTGCCTTATTTCACTTAGCATAATGCTCTCCAGTTCCATCCATGCTGTTGTGAAGAGTGGGAGTTCCTTCATTCTTTCCACAGTGTAGTATTCTATTGTGTAAATGTACTACTGTTTTTTGATCCACTTACTTACTGATGGGCACTTAGGCTATTTCCGGCACTTGACTATTGTAAATAATGCTGCTGTGGACATTGGGGTGCATAGGTTCTTTTGAATTGGTGTTTCAGGATTCTTAGAGTATAATCCCAGTAATGGAATTTCCAGGTCAAAAGGCAGTTCCATTTTTAGTTTTCTGAGGAAATTCCATAGTGTTTTCCACAGTGGCTGCACCAGTCTGCATTCCCACCAACAGTGTACTAGGGTTCCCTTTTCTCCACAACCCTGCCAGCACTTATTGTTTGTTGATTTGTTTATTATGGCCATTCTCACCGGTGTGAAGAGGTATCCCATTGTAGTTTTAATTTGTAGCTCTCTGGTGGCTGGCTACTGATGCTGGGCATCCTTTCATAATGTCTCTGGGCTCTCAGTGTGTCCTCCTTGGAGAAGTGTCTGTTCAGGTCCTTTAGCCATTTTTTTAATTGGATTGTTTGTCTTCCTGGTATGGAGTTGTGTGAGTTCTTTATATATTTTGGAGATCAAACTCTTGTCTGAAGTATCATTGCCAAATATATTTTCCCATACGATTGGTTCCCTTTTCATCTTGCTGATATTTTCTTTAGCCATGCAGAAGCTTTTTAATGTGATGTAGTCCCATTTGTTTATTCTTTCTTTTATGTCCCTTGGTCTAGGGGACATATTGGTGAAAATATTGCTGCGTGGAATATCTGAAATTTTCCTGATTATGTTCTCCTCTAGGACTTTTATGGTGACACAACTTATATTTAAGTCTTTTATCCATATTGAGTTTATTTTTCTGTATGGTATAAGTTGGTGGTCGAGTTTCTTTTTTTTACATGTAGCTGTCCAGATCTCCCAACACCATTTGTTGAAGAGTCTATTTTTACTCCACTTTATGCTTCTGCCCCCTTCATCGAATATTGATTGACCTGAGAGACATGGGTTTATTTTTTAGCTATCATGTTCCATTGATCTATGTATCTGTTCTTATGCCAGTACCAGACTGTTTTGATTACTGTGGCCTTGTAATATAGTTTGATGTCAGGTATGGTGATCCCTCCTACTTTGTTCTTCTTTCTCATAAGTGCTGAGGCTATTTGGGGTTGTTTATGGCTCCATATAAATTTTTGAAATATTTGTTCTATATCTGTGAAGTATGTCGTTGGTATTTTAATAGGGATTGCATTACATCTATAAATTGCTTTGGGTAGTATGGACAGTTTGATGATGTTAATTCTAACCCATGAACACAGTATATGTTTCCATTTGTTTGTGTCTTCCTTAATTTTTTTCTTCGGTGTTATGTAATTTTCTGAGTACAGTATTTTACTGCTTAGTTAGATTTATTCCTAGGTACTTTATTTTTCTTGTTGCTATATCAAATGGGATTTTTTTCCTGATTTCTGTTTCTGATATTTTGGTGTTGGTGTACAAAAATGCCTTTGATTTCTGAATATCAACTTTGCATCACGCTGTTTTGCCAAATTCATTTAATAAGTTGAGTAGTTTTTTTGGTGGAATCTATACTATCATGTACATATACTGTTCTATGTATACTATATAGTGTACATATATTACTCTATGCACACTATTATGCCATCTGCAATGACAATTTTACTTCCTTCTTTCCAATTTGGATGCCTTTTATTTCTTCTTGTCTAATTGCTGTGGCTAGGACTTCCCATACTATGTTGAATAGAAGTGGTTAAAGCAGACACCCTTGTCTTGTTTCTGATCTTAGTGGAAAGCTTTTAGTTTTTGCCCACTGAGTATGATGTTGGCTGTAGATTTCTTGTATATAGCCTTTATTATGTTGAGGAATGCTCCCTCTACTCTCCATTTGTTGAGTGTTTTTATCATAAATGGGTGCTACACTTTATCAAATGCTTTTTCCACATCTATAGATATGATCATGTGATTTTTGTCTTTCTTTTTGTTTATGTGATGTTTTACATTTATTGATTTGCAAATATTGTACCATCCCTGTATTCCTGGGATGACTCCCACTTGATCATGGTCTATGATCTTTTTAATGTATGATCTTTGTAATGTAAAAAAATGGATCTGGTTGGCCAATATTTTGTTGAGAGTTTTAGCAACTATATTCATCAGCAATTTTGGCCTGTAGTTTTCTTTCTTTGTTGTGTCTTTATCTGGTTTTGGGATTAGGATGAGCTGGTCTCATAAAAACAGTTTGGGAGTCTTACCTCTTCTTGGATTATTTGGAAGAGTTTGAGAAGGATAGGGGTTAGCTCTTCCTTAAAAGTTTTGTAAAATTTTCCTGTGAAACCGTCCAGTCCAGGGCTTTTCTGTGCCAGGAGTTTTTTGATTACTGCTTCAATTTCACTAGCAGTTATTAGTCTGTTCAGGCTTTCTGCTTCTTCTTGATTCAGTTTTGGAAGATTATATATTTGTAGAAATTTGTCCATTTTACCAGGTTCTCAAATTTCTTGGCATATAGTTGTTTGTAGTAATTTCTTACAATCCTTTGTATTTCTCTGTACCTCAGAAATTTTGTATCTCAGTTGTAATTTCTCCTCTTTCATTTCTAATTGTGTTTAGTTGGGTCCTCTCTCTTTTGTCTTGATGAGACTGGTTAAAAGCTTGTTGATTTTGTTTACATTTTCAAAGAACCAGCTCCTGTATTTACTGATCCTTTGAATTGTTCTTTTAGTCTCTATGTCGTTTAATTCTGCTCTGATCTTGGTTATTTCCTTTCTTCTACTCACTCTGGGCTTTGTTTTTGTTCCTCTACTTCTTATAGATGTGGGATTAAGTTGTTTATTTGAAATGTTTCTATCTTTTTTAAGTAGGCCTGTATTGCTATGAACTTCCCTCTCAGAACTGCCTTTGCTGTGTCCCATAGGTTTGGGGCATTGTGTGTTCATTTTCATTCATTTCAAGAAGCATTTTGATTTCTTCCTTGATCTCATTATTAATCCATTCATTGTTTAACAGCATGCTATTCAGCCTCCATGAATTTGAATGATTTTGAGTTTTTTCCTTGAGGTTGGTTTCTAGTTTCAGGCCCTTGTGATCTGAGAAGATGCTTGATATGATTTCAATTTTCTTGAATTTGTTGAGGCTTGTTTTGTGTCCTATTGTCTATCCTATGTCTTTTGATTGGAGTGATTTGATGTGGTCCATCTTTGAAAATGTTCCATGTGCATTTGAAAAGAATGTGTATTTTGCTTCTTTGGGATGAAAGGTATATATATGTGTGTGTGTTATGTAGACAAGTTATATATGTACATATATATGTATATACATTTATATGTAAGTCATATATAATTTACATATATACATATATATACATATATACGTGTGTGTGTATGTGTGTGTGTATGTGTGTGTGTATATATCAGTTAAGTCCATTTGATCTAGACACTGTTCAGTGCCACCATATCCTTTTGGATATTTTGTTTGGAAGATCTATCCATTGTTGGCAGTGAGTTGTTAAAATCCACTACTATAAGTGTGTTGCTATCTATATATTTCTTCAAGTCCTCCAAGATTTTCCTTATATACTTGGGTGCCCCTATGTTGGGTGCATATAGGTTTATAATGTTTATGTCTTCTTGATGGATTCTTCCTTTCAGTACTATGAAGTGCCCTTCTGGGTCTCTTTTTATGGCCTTTGTTTTGAGCTCCATTTTGTCTGATATAAGTATTGCTACCTGGCTTTTCTTTCCCGTCTGTTTGCTTGGAATATTTTTTCCAACCCTTCACTTTCAGTCTGTGTAAGTTTTTGTCCTGAGGTGGGTCTCTTGTAGGCAGCATAGGTGCAGGTCATTTTTTTTTATCCATTCAACTATCCTATGTCTTTTGATTGGAGTATTAAATCCATTTACATTTAAGGTTGTTATTGATAGGTACTTATTTATTGCCATTTCCCCCCTTTGTAACTGTATGCCTCTTTCTCTCACTCTTTTTCTTCAGGTTCTTTAAGCAGACCCTTTAACATCTTGTGTTGCTGGTTTGGTGGAGGTGTATTCTTTTAGTCTTCTTTTGTCTGGGAAACTCCTTATTTTGCCTTCTATTTTAAATGAGATTCTGCTGGGTAGAGTAGTCTTAATTGCAGTCCTTTATTTTCATTACTTGGAATATTTCTTGCCATTTCCTTCTGGCTTGCAGTGTTTCTCTTAAGCAGTCAGCTGTTAGCCTTATTGGGGCTCCCCTGTATGTTAACTTCCTGTTTCTCCCTTGCTGCCTTTAAGATTCTCTATCTTTGAATTTTGCCATTTTGATTATGATGCATCTTGGAATAGACCTCTTTGGGTTCACCTTCATTGGGACCCTCCATGCTTCTTGGACCTGTGTGACATTTTCTCTCATCAAAGTAGGAAGTTTTCCATCATTACTTTTTCAAATAGGTTTTCTATCCCTTGCTCCTCCTCTTCTCTTTTTGGTATCCTTATTATACAGATATTATTACATTTCATGTTGTCCTGCAGTTCCCTTAACCCTTCTTTGTTCTTTATCCATCTTTTTTTCTTTTCTTGCTCTTTCCTGGAATTTTTTTCTACCTTATCCTCCAGCTCACTGATTTGATCCTTTGCTTCATCCAGCCTGCTTGTGATTCCTTCTACTGTGTTCTTTAATTCAGAAATTGTATTCTTCATTTCCTCCTGGCTCTTATTGATAGTTTCTATGTCTTTTTCATGCTAATGTAGTTGGTGTAAGTTCCTTGTATCTTCCCTATAGTTTTTGGTAATTGTCACTGAGATCACCAAGCTTCCTTATAACCATTGTTTTGAACTCAGTATCTGATAGTTTACTTGCCTCTATTTCATTTAGCACTCTTTCTATGGAGTCTTCATTTCCTTTCGATTGGGGGTGGTTTCTTTGTCTCCCCATATTTGGGAAGACTCTTCTTCTTTTCTTCTGCTTCTTAAATCAGCCTGCTTTGACTCCTTGTCTTTGTGGTGTGAACTTCTATGGTAGGAAACCTGTGTGATTCAGGGTGCAGTCTCCTTGATCTCCTTAACTTGATGCTCTTGGGATTGATTCCCATTATGTTGTTTATGTTGGCTGTCTTGATGTAATTAGATTTTGATTGTTGCTGGGCCATTCTTTTGTGGGTCATTACCTCCAGCAGGTTGACTGAGGGTCACTATGCCCACCATGTCCTGTATGTAGTTGTAAAGCCCAGGAAAGAAACCCACACCAGCAAAACTAAATCCCACCCACAATCCCACTATCAACAGCAAATGAACCAGGATTGATAAGGGTGTAAAGATATTAAGACTATTATAAGACAAGAGAGCAAATACGAGATGGTCTACTGAAAGAAAAATAATTTTGAGAGGGTAGAGGGAGGAGCACTAATAAGAGTAGGGAATCAGAGGAATTCGGAGAGAGAAAGTAAAATTTACATCATAAATAAAAAAGGTAATGAAGAAGGAGGAATGAAATAAGAGAAGGAAAGCATATAGTATTAGGTTTAAACAGAAATTTAAAGAAAATAAAGTGAGAAAAAGAAATAAAAAGAAAAAAGGAAATAAATAATAAAAGAATAAGAACCAAATTGGAGAAAAAGATCCACCACAGCACTATCTACAACAAATGAGCTAATATTAATATAGGTGTGATAGGAATAAGAGTGGGGAAAATAAAGATAGAAAAGCTTAAGCAATGTCTAGAGGAAAGGGATGTGATTTTGAGATGATAGAGGGAGAAGGAATACTAAGAGTGAGGAACAAAATCCAGGCTAAGACAAGGAAAAATTACAATTTGAGATGAAAAGAAAAAAAAGGTAAAAACAGGGCAGGATTAAAGCGAAGAAAACGAAAAAAGCAGGCTAAGACAGAGCAAAATTAAAATTTGAGGTGAGAAAAAGAGTAAGAGAGGGGAACAATAAAATTTGAGATTTGAAGTACAAAGTTAGTGAAGATCTAGAGATAAAATTGAAAAAATGCAACAACAACTACCCTATCCACAACCAATGAGCAAAGACTGGTAAAGGTAGAAAGAGAATCGGGTATTTTAAGGGCAGAAAAAAGAATGTGAGATGACCATTGACAAGAAAATTGGTTTTGAGAGGCTGGACAGGGGAGTAGTAGTAAGAGTGCAGAATGGAAACAAGTTGTAGCAAGAGAGAAAATAAATTTTAAAATGAAAATAAAAGGAAAGTAGAAGGTAAAATGGGGTAAGAGAAGGGAGAAGCAAAATATGTGAATTGGCATAAACTGTAATATAAAAGTCTAGTGACTTAATATGTATAAACTTGAAGGATAAGAAATGAATGTTAAAAAGCTATGCAGGAAAGAAAATATTGCAAATAATGGAGAAGACCACGGTGGATTTCATCTCGGTAGCTTCTGGTATTTACCACTTTTTTTTCTTTCTGGATCTGCCTCTGGTGATATCAGATGGTGACCTCACCTGGCCTTAGGGAACCTATTCGAGACTACCAGGGATCTACTGTCTGTGGCTGGCTCCTTCAGTTGTTAATCTAGTCACTCTGCAATCAGCAGTCAGGCTTAAGCTCCACAGGGCGGGGTAGAATAATTCCTGTGGATGGGGCTATTGTTTCTCAGGCTGCTACCCCTCAGATGGGAGTGGTCTGCTGGAGCAGGATGGCTGCCTCCGTATGCAGGATGACTCAGCACCGAGATCCCAGAAGCTACTTTCTCAATTCTTTCCCCAAAGCCTCCATCCCCAGTCTTTCCTCAAGCGTCTCTCATCTACTTTTCTGGAACCCAGGATAAGTGGCTACAAATGAAAATTTAAGTGTTGGCCCTTTCAATGGCTCTTTTCATCTCTAGCTATCCATCTCTGGCAGAAAACAACTGTGCTGCTTTTTGCAGCTGAATGTTATCTGTGTGGGACTTTTTGGACTGTGTGCTCTAGGCTGGGGTTTAGACCCCACAGTTCTCACAGGGATCCAGCTGGTTACTTAAATATCCCTCTGGAACTTCAGCTGCCATTTGTGGGTGCCCAGCCAAACTTCTACTGTCTCCACCGCACTCCCTACTAGTCAGGTTGTGCTCAAGTTATTTCTTCTGTCTGTCTGCGGCTTCTCTCACTATTGTTCAGTTGTTTGCTCTGGATGATTTCTCCACAATTTAGTTGTAATTCCATATTTGTTCTGGGAGGAGGTTAGTGTGATTTGCACTCACTCTTCTGCCATCTTGGATCTCCCAGTGAATGTGTTCTGTTCAAGTAGACAGCTAATACATGGAAATGAATTTTATCATTAGTGCAATATAAATTGCTATTGATTTTGAATTTACATGCTTTCTTATTTATTCTAAAGATTGAGTTTTCCATGTAAAGTAAAAAGTTGCCAGCTCGTAATGCCTTAAAAGCTTTACAAATATACATATTAAACTCAACCTTTGAAATATTATCCTTATATTGTTAGCAATTAATAAATATCTGTGTTTTTTAAAGTACATGACTTAATATTTTTAATGGCTGAGGCAGAAGTGCCTTTTTGAAGACTGCTCATGCAGCTTTATTCCTGCACTCACCTTGACCTTTGCATGAATTTCTAAATTCTTACATTCTTTGACCTGCTTTCCTTTTCCCCAAACCCCTTCTTTGAAGAATCAAGAAATGTGGATTATTCCAAATGTCTTGTATACATACCTTCTCATTTCCACTGATGTTAATCTACTCCAGACCTAATGTAATAGTTATCTATCACTGTATAACAGTACAACAAACACTTGGTCATTTAAAGCAACAACCATTACATTTGTTTATAATTTCATTGTCATGAACTGGGGCAGGGCTCAGGTAGGTGGTTTCTCCTCTGGCTTGCCTGGGATCATGTAATCATGGTGGCTTAATTCCATCTCTGTGGTCTTAGAGGGCCTCACTAATGTGTCTGGAAGTTGGTGCTCACTGTTATCTAGACGATGTGTCCTCAGGGGGTCTAGGTAGTATCATTGTAAACATCTTTGCCATAAAATTTTACATAATTAATTGGCTGTAAGGTAATTTTTCCATAAAAGATAAAAGAACAGAAAATAAAAGAGGGACATGGAAAAAGATAATGAAACACGAAAAATTAACAAAATGTAAAAGACTTTATTTCAAAAATGAGCCCTGGCTGGTGTGGCTCAGTGGATTGAGTGCCAGCCTGCAAACCAAGGGGTTGCCAGTTCCATTCTCAGTCAGGGCACATGCCTGGGTGGTGGGCAAGGTCCCCATAGTGGGTGCAGGAGAGGCAGCTACACATTGATGTGTTTTTTTCCCTCTTTCTCTTTCCTTTCCCCTCTCTCTAAAAATAAATAAAATGTTTAAAAAATGAAAATACGTGGTCTTCAAAGTCATCCATTCATATAAAGTATTATACTTTTCTTTAGTTTATTGATTTGTCTTCTTGCTGGGCATCATACTTTTTCTCTTTTCTCCTGAAATTTCCTCCTTCATTAAGAAAGGGATCAATTTACAACTAAAAAACAGTAATGCTCTCAAAGACTGTTATAAATTAGTAGCCATCTCTTTTACATTTGCCGTACTTTGCTAAACTTTTGGTTGTTTTGGGAGGATGACTGTGCTTAGAAGAAGTTGCAAAAATGTTATTTTCTAGTACACTATACAATCTGGCTAAGATTTATATAATGTAAAATTGGGAGTCCTTTGAGAATTTTTTCAATAGAGAAATGAAAGCAAACTGTCAACCAGTTACTTTATCTTTTATGGTGAAATTGCTTCTGTGGTAAAAATGTTTGTAGCAAAAATGATTGCAGCAATGGTGTTTACAGCAGCACAACCAAACATGGTTTCCACAAGGCTAGGTCTTCACAGGACTAGCATGGGTTTTGTCATGTGACAACAGTGTTCTGATAGATAAGTCCAAATGCACATATGCTTTTCAAGCCTCAGCCTGTGTCATGTACTGGTATTCTATTGATCAAACCAAGTCACATGCCAGGCCCTACATCAGTGTGAAAGGGGACTAACTATACAAGGTCATGGACACTGTGAAATGTAATTTATTGGAGGCCCTTACTATACCAATATACCATACCTAGGGTACGGGACAACCTCTAATACATTCTGCTGGTTCTTGCCCTGCCCATCCTTCTATTCATTCTGCACAACCATAGCTAGACAGTCCTTCTTAAATACCAATTATTAAGATGCTAGGGGTGCTGCCAAATATCCTATGATGCACGGAGCCAGCCTCTCATAACAAAGAATTATCTGTCCAAAAATGTAAATAGTGTGGAGGTTGAGAATCTGCAGCTAGCTCATAAACCCCTAGTGTTCTCCCAGTAAAAGAGAACCAAGGGTAATCTCCATCTGGGTCGAAGCCCTCTACAATCTGGTCCCACCTTATATATCAAACATCTGCCCCTTTAGTCTCCATCAGGGCTACTACTATCCCCCAAGTATGACAATTAGTTACATAATTAACTTCACAGCTCCTTACTGTCATGACAGAATGTAAATATCAAAGTAGTCAGAATTTCATTGTGACTTGTCACATACAAGGACATTGCTTAGCATCTATGTAAGCTCAAGTAACAGGCCAAGAGATGCTTTTTGTTTTCAAGTCTTTTACATGGTTTTATTTTTCATGCTGAAACTCTGATCCATCTAGAATTTATTTTGGAGCAGGTGTGAATTGTAGATTCAACTTTACTTTTTTTCTGGATTTCTACCTAGTTGTCTCAATACCATTTATTCAACACTTTCTTCCTCGTGGATTTTAATGTTACCTTTAGCATGTACTGAATTCCTGTATATGTTTTAGGTTTATTTCTGGGCTTTCTAGTCTATTATATCGAGTAATCACTCACATTTTGAAAGGACTCTTCAGCCTATAAAAAGATTCCCAAAAGAGTCCTATAAATATGGGGTTGCCTTTCATATTTTCAAGTACTTGTTTATACATCATTAAGTAATTGGCAGAAAAGATTGGAAGAAAGTAGGCAGGAGGCTTAAGACATTTGTTAGGAACAAATACATATTGACTGTCCCTCTGAAGTTTTCATGTAAATCAGTGAGAAAATAGGAGTTGATTTTTGGAAAGACTAAGGAACTCCTTGTTTATCTAAAATGTGAGATGCCTCTACAAAGCCACTCACAAGTTACTGAGGAACGCTTTTGAATATCCCCAGCAATATACTCAGGGGAAGGCCAAGGTTACAAAATCTCCCTTCCAAGAATCTGCCTTCTTTTTTTTTCCCAAGAAATAAAGGAAGGAGAGAAGAAAGAAATAGCAGGCATTTCTTTCCTATTTTAGCATCCAGAAACAGCTAGCAAAGAACCCGAGATAACAGAGCAGCCTTTGAGAGCCAATCAGTTGGTAAGTAAGGAGAGCTTGCCCAGTTATCAGCGTGACTTTTAGAAAGATCAGCTCCCCTGGAGCTGCTCCAGGACTTTAGAAATCAGAGATAATCGTGTTAGAGTGTTTCTCAAAATGGTGAGACAATGTTGAAAAGATAGAGTTTTGCCATCAAATACATTTCCAAAACACAAATGCATTTGGAAAAGAGTCCTACTATATTACTTCTTCAACAAGATAGAGAAAGCTATTTTAATCTAATATTTCCTAAATGTAGTTGACACGGAAGCTTTGGGGTTTTGTTTTGGTTTTGTTTCTATTTCTGTGGGCTTTTCACAGGGTAAGTGCTCTTGAGAGCATACCTGGGGAAACCCGTGTGAGACAATGACTAGAGTGATGAGTCGTGAGCAATTACCCACTGCTACATCATAAATTGGCCCAGTTTCCTACAATGGGAAATGAGCACCACCCCTTCACCTCCTCCTCACCCAGTCAATGGGAAAGGCTTTTAATGGAAGTTTGTTATAATCTGCCCTATAGGATTTCCTTCAGGTACAACAGCCATCCTCAGAGCCTGACGTAAGATTTTAGTTACTCTTGTCCCAGAAAGGTCAGATAAGCCTGTTTAGATGAAACTAGATATCCAAGTAATGGCATTGCAACTGAGGGGTCAGTTAGTAGGTTCAGGAACTCTCTCAAACATATGCACTCTCACAAAAGCTTGACTCTTAATTTTCTCATTGTACCTACTCAGGGCTTAGCAATCCTAAAAAAATTATAGGGAAAAAATTTAAGATTTTACAGAGAAGAGAGTGTCAGCAAATTTATATCATAGTGATATATTTACTCTTTTTATAACTATGATGAAAGAGGAAAGAATAATGACACCCATATCTCCCTACCCAGAATTAGCAAATGTGAACATTTTATCATATTTTTGGATCTTTTTAAAAGATTTTTTTAAAGATTTTATTTATTTATTTTTAGAGAGAAGGGAAGGAAGAGAGAAGTGAGAGAGAAACATCAGTGTGTGGTTGCCTCTTATGCACCCCCAACTGGGGACCTGGCCTGCAACCCAGGCATGTGCCCTGACTGGGAATTGAACTGTCAACCCTTTGGTTCATAGGCCAGTACTCAATCCACTGAGCCACACCAGCCAGGGCTGGATCTGTTGTTGTTGTTTTTTTTAATACAGCATTATAGATCCAATTGAACTTTCTCTTTGATTGCATATTGTTTTTGTAGTCAATGTATAGCATTGGGGTTTGTGTGTGTGTGTGTGTGTGTGTGTGTGTGTGTGTGTGTGTGTGTGGGCAGCTGTCAAACTTCGGTATCTTACACTGTAAAAGTTTACGTATCTATAATGCTCCAAACAGCACCAAACACCAACTTGCAAACCAGAGCAGAGTAGGCGTTCAGTACCAGAACTGAGAAGTGTTGCCTTTCAAACTTCTGATCCCATCATATGAAGACCAAGCAAAGCTCATATATCCTTTTCCCACATTAGATGTATGTGTGTCTCATACATGTTGCTTCTCTCAGTTAAGACAAATGTTTGAATTTTATTATGTATGCAGGAAGTGGAGACAGAAAGAAATCGAGTTCAATGAAAACTGAAAACCAGTTAATTGTGGTTTTAATTTTCATTTCCCTGATGACCAATGATGTTTACAGCTTTTCATATGCTTATCAGCTGTTCTTGTATCTTCTTTTATGAAGTGGCTGTTTAAATCATGTGCCCATTTTTTATTTGGTTGTCACCCTACTGAGTTGTAAGAGTTCTTTCAACATTCTGGAAACACGTCTTCTATCATACAAAGATACTTCAAAGATCTCCCATTCTGTGCTTTGCTTTTTCATGTTCTTAATGGGTGTCTTTTGAAGAGCAAATGGGTTTGGTACTGATGAAATCCAGTTTATCAATGTTTTATTTTATGCTTAACATTTAGCTTATGGTGGCCCATCTAAAAAGCCTCTATCTAGAGTTGCAAAAACACTCCTTGTATTCTAAAAATACATCAATACATCATTTATCACACCTGTGATCTATTGTAAGTTATCTTTGGAAAAACACTGTCCTTTCTCAGTTTATCACCTTCTTCAGAAATCAAATGATCATATACGTGTGGGTCTAGTTCTGGACTTTCTATTGTGTCCTACTGATTTGTATATCTAGGCTTTCACCAGCACCATATGATCTAGATTAGAGTGCTTGAGAGTAAGTCCCAAACTCAAGTAGAGTAAGTATTCAAACTTTGTCATTCTTTTTCAAAATCACTTCAAAATGTTTTGGGCCTTTGGTATTTTCATATAAATTTTAAGATCAGTTTTTCAATTTATTATACAAAATACATACTATATAAAAATATGTCCTGGCATTATAATTGTGTTGAATTTAATAGATCAATTTTTAGAGCATTGATATCTTAATATCAAGCCTGCCTACCAATGAACATGATGTATCTCTTGTTTATTTGTTGTCAACATGTGAAAATTCAACTGATTTTGGTATTTTGATGAACATATATCCTGAGACCTTGCCAAAGTCACTTAATAGATTTAGTGGCTTTTTGGTCAAATTCTTAGAATTTTCTCCAGACACACTTACATCATCTGCAGAAAGAAAAGGATAGTTTTACTTATTCATTTCCAATCTGTAGCTCTTTTAAAAAATTTTTTTGCACTTTATTGCACTGCTTTGGCCTTCTAGTACAATGTAGAATTACAGTAGTGAGAACAGATCTCCTTGCTTTGTTCCTAATCACAGGGGGGAAATCATTCAATTTTTCACCATTAATTGTGATGTTAACTATAGGTGCCCCCCTTTTTTGTAGATGCCCTTTATTTGGTTTAGGAAGTTCTCTTCTATTCCCACATTGCTGAGAATATTTCTCATGAGTGGATTTTACTTTTCATTACATGCTTCCAGAATATATTTAGATGACCATGTTTTTCCTCCTTTATTCTGTTAATGAAGTGAATTATATTGACAAATTTTAAAGTTGTAATCCAACTCTCACTTTCCATGTGGTATCAGGGCTTCTTCATACAGTCTCTCCCTCAAGGTAGTTAGACTTCTTACATGGTGCCTCAGGACTCCAGAAATGAGCATTTGAAGAGTCTTGGACCAAAACTTCACTGCTTCTTACAGCCTAGCCTCAAAACTCCCAGAATGTTAGGTGAGCCACCTTCAATTGGTCAAGCTGGTCACCACGGCCAACCTAGACTCAAGGGGAGGGTAAATAGTCGCCACCTCTCAACAAGAGGAGTGATCAAGAACTTGTGGCCATCTTTAATCTACCAAACCTTCCTTGCTTTGAGTTTGGCTTCATAGTACACCTTTGTTGTTGTTGTTTTTTCCTATATCTCTATATGTTTGAAGTGGGATGGGATATTTTTCACTTCAGTTCCATCCACCATATTGACCAGATATCCTTCCTCTGCTTTAGACCTTAACTTAGATATCATTGCTCTAACCTCCCCAAAAGAGATTAGGGCTTATCCTAAGTATCCCCTCCATATCTATTGCATGTGGAGGGGATACTGTTTCCCAAAGGTTAAGCACTACTTTTTTTAGACTATACTTCCTCCATTCTATTTCCTCTGCCCAGGATCCTTTCCCCGTCGTGCCCAATACAATCATATTTAATCCTTTAAACACCCTTCATGAGGCAGATTTCTAAATTTTAGAGCCAAGAAAATTAAATCTCAAATTGAGTGATATGATTAAATTCACACAGCTAATAGAATGCTATTCAAACCCAGACCACCCGATTCAAGTTTGCTGCATGTTTCCCTTCATAGTACGAGGAGCAAATGCTATCTTGCTCCACCCCATCCTCTCAGATCCCCTGTGCATTTCCTCCTGACAGTTAGCCCTGTGTCACCTGTTGGAAAACTGCCCTCAGGCTGCCAGAGTTCGCTTTGACTTTGTGTCCAGAGGGCCACAGATGCCTGGCTATTTATATTTCTTCTGGGAGTAGACCTTGAACAATGAATAGAGTTCAAGCTCCCTTGCCCTGTGTGTAGGACAGCTCTAAGCTGACCTGCACAATCCTCAGCTGTGGGACTGAGACAAAAGTCAACCTACTGGGTGACATTGCTTGGTATTGTTGTTGCACTATTGTTTATTCTCCTTCCCTTTCCAGTTCTATCTGCCCTGCTTGCCTAATCTTTCACACCTTGACATCCAAGTAACCCAGCCAGAGGCAATACCCAACTACTTCCTTTAGTCTCTATAGAGGTTCAAGTCTAAGGGCATGTCATTGTGTGCAGTTTGTCAAAGAACCCTATGAGATACATGGGCTACCTAGAAGCCACTGCGATGCCCTGACACAAGTCCTGAAGAAATCAACACATTTGACATTGTTGTAGTACACGTAAAACCCTGTGCAAGGGTATGAAAGAGAAAATATTCCTTCCAGAGTCATTGGCCTTATTCTCTCATAATTCACTGAGTGACTGAAGACAGGTAGATTGCAATGTACCAATTAATAACCTTAGGTAAAAGTTTAAATACATTATAAACAAATAATAAAATAAACAAGAAAATATCAATATTTCAAAAAGTATGCTTTTTACTTTATCAGTACTGGGGAAAGTAATTTGGCATACAAAAATGCATCATTTTGATATCAGCTGCCAAAATTTCATATGCAATTATTCCTTGATTATCTGTCTTCACTAAACTCAAAAAAAATTATATCTCACTTTACTTTGGAAAATATCCTAATGAATGTTTAACTAAGTAGATTTTTCAAAATCCTCATTGATAAAAATTCTATTTTCCTAAAACTGTTAGCAGGTAAGGGCAGAAATGTCATGAAGTATTTTGACTCTTTTGTAAGTTTCTCTTATTTTGAACAGGTCAGAAGTGATGGTATAGCTGTAAAGATGGAGAATCTTCTATGTAAAAAAAAAAAGAAAGAAAAGATAAGACCAGGTTATGTGGAGGGGTTACAATTGAGCCCAGATTCTTAGCATGATAAGTGCCTGCAAAGTCTACAAAATTACCTTGACTAACATTTTGTGTTTCTCAAATGAGAAAGACAGCACCAAAGTTGAGAATAACATTCTTATTTTCTAAGTTCATCATGTTAATGAGGGAGTAATGAAAATATCTGAAATTAAAGACCAGTTGTATTCTAAAGGTGAAGGGTATTGGGTGCTCCTGGGAAAAATAAAGTTCTTCAGGAGCACAGTCTTACCCGTTTACTTTCATGCTACAGCTGAGCAGTTGTAACAGACATATATGACCCTTTACAGGAAAAGTTTACCAACCCTGCTCTATATGAAGTAAGGGAAGCACGGGTCTCACTAATCTCCTAGCATAGGTTAATTTTATGCATTGGACAAGAATCTCCTTATTTTCAACCAGTCCTTTACCCTCAATGTCTCTAAAAATTCTTCAAACCCAATAAAAATGTAGTAATTCAACTTACAGGGGAAAAAATGAAGTCATCACAGGGGAAGGATGGTAGGATGAAGGAAGTACATGGAAATTCTATTAATGGTAACTTAATTAACGTTTTGAAAACTAAGAAAATACCATCTGACCAGAGTTTTGTGCCATTTTTTTCTGAGAGTTAAAATTTTCAGTTTCTCCATATTTTAGAAGACTCCTATGATGAATTTCTCTTAGAATGTATTAATTTTGTTTTTAATGGAGAATTACCAGGCCTCCTTTCAGAAAGCAAAAAGGACAAAGCGTTTGTCTCATTTTAACTGCTCTGCCAGCAATTCCAACCTATATTTAGTGTTAAACTTCAGCATTCAGCTTGTCCTCAATGCCATTTCTACTCTTGCTCTAGCTGGTTTCTGATCAAACTTTTTTGGTATAATTTTGAATTGCTCATCTATATGTGTGTACATGTACATGTGTGTGGTTTTTTTGTGTGTTTTTTTAAAGATTTTATTTATTTATTTTTAGAGAGGGAAGGGAGGGAGAAAGAGAGAGAGAGAGAAACATCAATGTGCAGTTGCTGGGGGCCATGGCCTGCAACCTAGGCATGTGCCCTGACTGGGAATCGAACCTGCGATGCTTTGGTTTGCAGCCCACGCTCAATCCACTGAGCTACACCAGCCAGGGCACATGTGTGTTTTTAACTATAAAAAGTCTCAGCCATTTTGAAAGTAGGTAGGATTTATAAATTATAAATAATTATGACAACAACCATTAGGTAGTTGTATTTATTTTAATGTTGGTAATATTGGAATGCTAATTATGTCAATATTTCTTTGTTATTAATTTACTAATCATTTCAGAGCTGCTTAGGACACAGTCAACTTTATATTCCCAAATTTATATTCTAACAATAGACAGGTCATGTTCTAAGACCACAATGGATTTTCTTCTGAGGGAAGCCTATGGGTTTGATCTCAAACACTCAAAAATTACTTTTAGCTCCAGGGAATGTAATAGGTGCATTGTTAGATCAGAGTTACATTTATAGTCATCCAAAATAATGGAGAACTGTACATTTCTATGTGACAAGAAAGTTGTTCCCAATTCTGTAATATGAGATGTTAAAATATTAATCATTTTAAAGCAAAAAAAGATTAAAGCCTCTGTTCCCAGAAGTACAAAAGGAGACAAACTAGATCAGTCAGAAAGAGATCTATGAGTATAAAATTCTAAAACCATTCCTATTCCTCTGAGAGCATTATAGAATTCAGTATTCAAAGGCTGAAATATTAAAATAAGGCTCTTTTCACCAATACCCTGCAGACACAGGTTAGCAATGAACTAGGACACTAATAGTTTGCTAATGTAGTAATTGGAAATGCAAAATCAATACTTCTAATGATATTACATGTATTCCTTAATTTGCAAGTCTTTAGTGTTATGGAAGGTGAATGAATAAAATGGAAAGCTAGCTTTGAATAATAGCAAGAGGTCACATTTCCACCATACAGTGAGATGGTAGAACACATCATTCTTTGCCCAACAACACATTTGTTGAGAATGCCATACCTGAAGAGATGATTTTTTAAAACAATGTGTATTTCACTATGTCTTTTAAGCTCTCAATTCTGTTCTCCAGTAATAAATTATTAGTTAATTTTTGTAAGATATTTATAATTGGCAAATTAAATTTCTGTTCAATTGTTTTGTTAGTTTTGAAACCTAAAAAGTCCCAGGGTTTCACATAAAAGTATTTGTTCTATGGATTCTCCCATTTCATGAAAGATTAATTCATTACAAAACTCTTAGATTTCACTCAGAAACCTCAGATATCACAGAGTGAACTAGGACTAATGAAATCATTTTTTAAATGGTCACTTCAACTGATAACTCCTGAAAAGTTTTCTTTCCTTACTTATATAATTCTAGTAAATAGGATTCCAAGGGCAGGGCCAATGTAACTAAAAGGCCTTTCACTTAAGTTTTTCCAAATATTTTTTCATGACTTTTTTATGAATTACACAGTACAAAAGGAACTAATATATTCCCTACTATTTGAAGTCATAAAAACTTGGTTTAGTCTTAAATGAAGTAATTGTTTTCTGGAAAATATTTAATGGTTGCTAGAATTGTGTTTAAAGAAGGGTGGGGGGAGACCATGAGGACTTACAAAGAAGCACAAACTGAAGCACAGCTAATGTTAAGATTTTGCTTCACTTCGTGATGACACTTAAGACTAAAAGAGACACAGTGAGCCAAATCATCCTTCTCTTACCATCTGCAGTTTTTGCAAAGTTTTTTTAACCACACCCAGAGTGACTTTCTTGCAGAAACTGAGTTTCACATATTCCAAGGTAATATGACAATAATTAGCCAATGAACAAACTCTAGAAAGGAGGAGGACAAAAAGTTATTAAAATACGTAGTTAAATGTACTTTCCACAAAGTTTTCAAAAAATTCAACCCTCAAATTTCCCCTGACCCTGCATGTCCACTAACCACACCCCTTCCCTCCTCACCTACCGCTCTTGACCTTCCAACTATGCTGAGATGCAAATGGACTCCCTGAAAGAAATATACATGATGAACACATCTAATTAAAATTTCCGGACCATAAAAATCAAACAAAAAAGTAAAAATGACAGGGCAAAGATGTAAAGATGTCAGAGTTTTATTCTGAGATTCTTAGAGAAATGATTATAGTATACGGATCCAGGGAATTATTAGTATTATCATTTTGATGTGTATTTAATAATAACTAGGTGCAAGTAATCGTTATCTTAACATCCAGCACCATAATTACTCCCAGAAGAAACTTTGGGGTGTTGGTGAAAGAGTTGACTCTTATTGACTCTTGTAGGCAGAATCTGCAGAGTAACATATGGTAGTTCTGCCACTTTTCTTGGACAGGGAAGGATTTTTCTTCCTCCTGATTGGGAGAGGAGAGAGAAAGAAAAGAAAAATCAAGAGATGCTGGAGCCAGTAAAGTTGAACAACTTGTGAAAGTATATTCTTTGCTATGCTATAAGTGCTTCCTAGTTTTCCCTGAAACATTTTTACTAAAGTTTATTTTGCTCACAAATGAACTAGAAGAGGCTGTGTTAACATTAACTGTGTGAGAGGGAGCAGTTGCTCAAGAGGCATGAGAAGGAAGGAGGGAACATCAGAGCATAAGTCCCACCCAAATTTTTTCAAAATCGAGTGGGCATGGGAATTTGATAATCTTAAACAAATGTTTGCCAAGACCTCAAGAGTAAAAAAGCTTCTTCCAGGACAAGGGATCTCTGGATAACCTAAATCACTAGTTCTCAAGGGATAGCTCCTGGACCAGCAGCATCGCCATCACCTGGAAGAATGTTAGAAATTTGGGAGCCTTCACCCTGACCCACTGAATGAGAAACTCCAGGGGTGGGGCTCACCACTCTGTTTTAGCAAGTCTTCCACATGCTAAATTTGAAAATCACTGATTTTGAACAACAGCTCACCTTGGCCACATATTATATTCTCCTATTGTTACAGGGTGCAGCCAAGAGGGAGGACCCCAAATGGGCATTTGAAATGAGGTCCAGAACTTAAGGTGTCCAGGAGATTTTAAGATGTCTCCATCCCCCAACCCAGGGTGTGGGTTGGAGGAAGGGACAAATGGAGCAAGGCCATTGAGAGCTGTTTTGCATAGCAACAGCCTTGCAGCTACCCTCTGGCGTGGTCATTTAACATATCTATAGCCTTTGGCTGGTTGCATGGATATGTTAAATAGCTGTGATCATCTCTGAGCCAGGGGAATGGAAGTAACTTCCCCACCAAGACTTGACTGGGGGCAGATCCCCCAAGCTACAGGGCCTGCATGGGAGCTCGGAGAAGATTGGCTCCAGGACATGGGGCCACACCTGCCCAGACTCATGATGGCAGCCCAGTACAGCTGGAAGGATATGAATTCTGGCAAGTGAAGCCGAGTGTGGGAGGAGTCGGAAATGAGGCTGCAGAGGAAGATTGGCTGCGGGGATTTAAAACCCAGACTTGGTGGCCATTGGGAAGGAGAGAACCATGCTGCTTTAGGAAGGAGAGCGATGCGCAGCCCTGAGGAGGAGAGCCATGCACAGCCCTGAGAAGGAGAGAACCATGCGGCTTTAGTAGAATAGGTAGGACCTCGGCCATTAGAAGGAGAGAACCATGCTGCTTTAGGAAGGAGAGCCATGCGCAGCCCTGAGGAGGAGAGCCATGCACAGCCCTGAGAAGGAGAGAACCATGCGGCTTTAGTAGAATAGGGAGGACCTCGGCCATTAGGAGGAAGAACCGTGCTGCTTTAGGAGAGAGAACCATGCGGCCTTGACAGAGTGGAGACTCCTGCAGCCCCGAGAGGGAGAACCACGAGGCCTGGACAGAGTGGGACCCCCACAGCTTTAGAAGGGGAACCACCACCTGGTTTTAGCAGAGATCCCGGCGACTCAGCGGCGGGTGCCGGGAACCCAGGGAGGTCTCCCAGTCGAGATGGAGTATTAACTGGGAAGAACCAGAGGACTGCCTGAGCCATGGACTTCTATTTCCTTTCCTGAGATACGGTACTCTGGACTGGGCAAAGGGGGAAGGAAGGAAGGACTGTGTCTGTTTGTGGGTGTTTTAAGGGACTTTAGGAATTTTTAATGAAGACATTAGGTCACTACTTGAAGTCTGTATAGCATTAAATAAACATTTCCTTTCCTTTTCACAAATCTCTGGCATTGAGAGACGTCTTTCCTAGGGCAGTGGACATAACGGCCCCGGGGCCTTCTTTCAATAATAGTATATTGTCCCAGGCCCCCCTTGTTGTGTTCTGTAACACTGTGATATGATGGTTAAAATATACCAATGCCAGAGAATCATTCTCAATGATTCTATCAACCTAAACAAATTATGCTTCTAAGAAACAAATTGTTAAAAGTTGGTTTATAAACAGAAAAGTCAAAAATCTGTTAAGCAACATTTTTAATTGGCCTTCTGGTTGGATTTTTTAAAAAATAATGTAATAATTCTGACAAAAGCCATAAAACACCAGAATTATCTTCTGGAGAGCAGGCCCCTTGTAGTACAGGATTCCCCTGATAGGTGAGTGTTCAAGGAACCCACCTGTGTCAGTGCAGCAGCTGGCATTGTTGTGAGTTCAACTCCTGTGATTTTTTTTTGGAAGACTCAACACATTTGCCTGTTTCATGATGGGTGACTTATAAGCATACCTGCCCACACCACACTGAGTGTTCAGCAGTTTTTCATGAAAAACAGCGTGACCCCCAACCATGTAGTAGATCATCCTGCGTGGCGTAGGCCCAGCCCCCAGTGACAAACATTTACTGCAAATAAACTTCCTAAAACCCAGGCTAAACCCTCCAAGGATGAGTGTAACGGGTCCACCTACTTTTGCCTCTTCATTTGCAAATACCCCTCTTCTGTGATGTGAATACCAGCATCCTCTCCTTTGTTTTCTGTAAAAGGTAACCACCTAAAGCGAGCCTGTGCATAGTTAATGAGGCCCTTCTTGTAAAGTCCCCAGTAAGACAATAAAAGCTCATTGGAGCGAGGGCCAAGGCTTTTGCTCCCCTTGAGAGAGAAGCCATGTCGTCCCTTTTCCTCCACCGGATTTGGTAATACATGTGAATGTCTCATGACGTGGACCCCACGAGCCAGGGTCCGCATCACAACCACCTCCTCCCTATTCTTGTAATTTCTTCCTGAGCGGCATTTTTTTTCCCCCTGGATGAAAAAAGTCCTCAAAGGGAAACATTTTGCTGATGTGGAAGAGGTAAAGCAAAAAATGACAGAAGCACTAAAAGGCATTAAAATCGACAAGTTCAAAAACTGTTTTGGGCAGTGGAAAAAAACATCTTGATAGGTTTATTGCATCAAATGGAGAGTACTTTGAAGGTGACTGAAGTTTAAACATGTATGAATAAATACACAGATTACAGTAGCATTACCTTGGTTTGTGCTAGTGATACCTAAATTATAGGACAGCCATGCACAATGGCAGTGGAGGTTTATAAAAGTATTTCTGATTTCTTAAAACTTGACAGTACACAAACCACTCCTTGCCCTCAAACTACTTATAGGATATATAAGACCTATCTCATTGCTTTAAAGGACTGAGGCTTACAGGTACTAACATTATTCTAGCAGCTGGTGTTGCTAATAGATTTTTCACACACATTTGCCTGACCTGGGCTAGTTCTTGCATGTAGTTCTTAACAACATTTCAGGTCATAGTAAGGACACAGGAAAGACAGCAAGTTTATTTGGTATAGGGCTGCAAGCTCCTGAGTTGACCCTGAAGGAATTGGGGAAACTCCCACCAGCTCCTCTTTTTGCATGACTTTCAGGTAAAGGATTACCTAAGGCAGCAGCTCTCCAAATGTGGTTTCTGAACTGGAGCTTGTTAGAAATACAGATGTGTGGGGCCACCCAGAACGTTGTATCAGAACCTCTGAAGGTGGCCTAGTCATTTGTGGTTTAACAAGCCCTCCAGGGGACTCACATGCCTCTCTGGTTTGAGAAGCACTGACGTCAGGAATCTTTCTAATCACATCCAGGTCACTTCTGTAGTGCACATAGGCACAAGGCTCCTGGGTCCATGATTACATCTTGGATAAGTGAGTTCATTACTGAAAAATGAAGCTTTAATCATATATTTCCCAGAAGCAGTACAAAGTAATAAAATACCTCTTTAAACTGATAGCATGCTTTTAAGACATATTTCAAAACCAATTCATATTAAAATTAATGAGTTATTGTGAAGTGTCTGAGCATATGGCCTATTAAGTTATTGCCACATCCATCGAGAGGTTAATTTGAGTTAAGGAGTCTCTCTTAAAATGACAAAGGAGAGTGAGGATTCAGGTGTGGAGTGTGTTTATGTCTGTATTTGTGTGTGTTTGAGGGTGTGTGTTCAGTCCGCTGGAACATAAGGTGAGATATGATCTACACTAAACAGAAGTCAGATTTTACTGACAATTGTCATCGTAATAAGAGAACGTGTACATTAGTGTCAAAAGACCTTCACCTTTTTGCAGCCTGTGTTCTTAGGACCAATCCCTATACCTCTCAGAAGCTCAGTTTCCTCATCTGTAAAATGAGGAGATGGAATTTAGAGAGGACTATGGTGTCTAATCAGAAACTATACCTGAGATGGAAACTGAGATGGAAATGCAAGAGCGAGCTTAAGAACTAGAGTCTCGGAGAGGAGGAAACACTTGAGGTATAGTCAGGTCCTAAAAGTCTCAGGTACAGTAGTCCTTCACTGTTGACTACGGCAAGATTGGATGGGATATACAGGACCAGCAGAAATGGTGGCTTAAAGGAAGAAAAACTAGGGAGGCATCAACATCAAAATCAAGGGAATGCTGCCTTTCTACAGTCCTCGGGGAATGTATTTGAGATGATGCTCATCCCCAAGAAAAAATATAATTTCCCCTGGAATTCACCCCACCTCAGAATGCCAGCAGGGTGACTGAGTGATTGCCATTCAGTTACGACGTCTTTCGAGTGCTGCTGAGCTCATTGCCTGTTTCCCACTGTTATTCTTTCACAGAGTCTGATCTCCAGTCTGATTACCTGACCATGTATCCTCATTTGTTTCCAGCTAACACTGTCAGATCTTCTAATAGCAAGGCTTTGATATTAGTTGCAAAAGATTCTATTCAGTCTTTACTCTCCTGCTTTAAAATGTAAAATGTATTATTATTCCGATATAATGAAGCCATGAAAGGGGAGTTTGTTACACTCACGGATGCAGACACCAGCCTGCAGTGTCCACAGCGTCATGGATGAGACATGAGACAAATTCACATGGACTACAGAGTCCTGTGGAGGAAAAGGGATGGCACGGCTACTCTCTCAAGGGGAGAGTGCCTTGGAGTAGCCTAGCCACTCTCTCAAGAGGAGAGCGCCCCAACCCTTGCCTTGACAGGCTTTTACTGGATTTGTTTTGCACAAGAATACAGGTAAAGCTCATTAATCATTGTCAGGCAGTAAGAATCAAATATACAAAGAACTCTGAGGGCCTATTTTGAGTCAGGGTCAGATAGCTAAAGAGCCATAAAACTTTGAGGAACAAAGTTTTCACTTCTTGCTTGGACCCTCATCATTTAATTAAGAGCATTCTAAACAAAGCAGGTTTCACGGGATTTTACATATTCTTTCTTAGGTCTGATCACCCTAGGGTGAATCCACCCCTGGGGTAGAATCCACCCCTTCCAGCACGGGGTGGCACCCACCACCAGCATTGTTTCAGGCCTAAGGCATTGTTTCAGGCTTAAGTCAGGCAGGGGAAGTGAGGCAGTCAGGAAATTAGGAGACTTCTTGCAAACAGAATGAGGACTCAGGCTATGTCAAAGCCGAGGGGCCAGGGTCCATCACCCCCTTTTGCAATAGCCCCCCAAGTCCTTCCCTGGGACCTCCATGTGATCGTGCCTGTCTTAGGTCGTTACCCCCTTGGGGAATCTCATGCATCATTGGCTAACCGATCAAGCATTGGGGGCCAGTGATGGATGAAGTAAAAAGAGCAGAAGTGGCACTCCTGCCAGGGAGATAAGCTTTATCTCCTTAGTGGCTGTGTTCTGAAGGTAGCTCACTCAGCCTTAGCCATGGGGTGGTTACAGCTTCTGAAACCAGGCAGGGTGGTTCCCAACACTCACAATTCCCAAGAGGAGGGGGCTTGCCACACCACCCTGGGCCACATGGGAAAGCTCCAGGGTCAGCCAAGGGGCAGAAGGAGTGAGAGGAAAAAGTGGACAAGAGCTTTATTGTGGTTTCCACAGGAAGAGATAGGTGAAGCAGAGTAAGCAGGCTTAGGATTAGCTCATCTGAGAAATTTCTGTGGGCTCTGGAGCATCAGGGCTGTCCCTAGTTGTCTGGTACCTGGCCCTGTGGTGATGGAGTGTAAAAGCTAGGTGAAGGGAGGGGTTGGGAGGTATGGGCTTTGGATTGGTTGGTCTTCATATGAAAGACATACCTGCAGGTAAGTCCCTTACTACTTCTAGGAAACAGAGCCCTATATAAGTTTAGCATATATTGGCAGAGGTGAATACTGAAGTGTTTATGGGTGAAATAATATATCTGGGATTTGACTTTAAATCATCACAGCTAACAAGGAAAGTGGAGCAGAGTGATGACACAGATTAACAAAATATTGGTAATTATAAAGCTGGTTGAGGGATACATGGGAATTTTATATGCAATTTTTCTTTTGTGTATTCAGGAATATTTTCATAAAAATTTTTCATGTAACTTGAGAGATAAACAAGTATTAGACATTAGCAGTCATGGAAGGATTGCTATTAAAATGTGGTATACATTTGTGACAGCATGGATAGAACTAGAGGGTGTTATGCTAAGTAAAATAAGTCAATCAGAGAAAGAAAAATACCATATGATTTCACTCATATATGGAATCTAAAGAACAAAACAAATAAATAAGCAACATAGAAACAGATTCATAGATAACAAAGAACAGACTGATGGTTGCCAAAGGGGAGGGTCTGAGGACTGGATGAACGAGATGAAGGCATCAAGAAGTACAAATTGGCAATTACAAAATAGTCACCAGGATGTAAAGTACAGTGTAGGAATATAGTCAATAATATTGTCACAAAAATGTACGGTGCAGGGCAGTGGGCACCAACACACACTGAGCCCCACCCTGACTCTTACAGACCTCGGTCACCTCTTCGTCCGTCATCCTCTGGAGTAATGCATGCTGACACTCTCAGGTTGCTGATTCCTCCTGGGTATTTCAGAGAAGAGTCTATGTTGCCATGGGTCCATTCAAAGAGCAATGCAAGTACAAGATTCTGCCTGTGGGGCTCTTGTTTCTGGTTTCATTCCACTATTTCAAGATGTTCTGGCTCAATAACACCATCTCTCGGCCCTCAGCATTCTGCCCTGCTTCTGAATCTTCCCCCAAGTCCACAGAATCTCCCTTCCTCTTGGAGTCTCTCTCCCAGGAGCTTGCCAACCTGACTCATCTTCTGTACTGGCCTCCGACCCCAGGAGATGAGGGGGACCTATTGGCCTACACCAGTCCTCAGACCTTCACCTACCACCTGAGGGGTCCTACCCAGGCCAGCTGCGCTCTGGGAGGCTAGCTGGAGGCCACCTTTGTGGCCCAAGACCATCAGGGTAGGCCCAAGACCCATGGTGGGGATCTGTTTCAGACACATCTGCTGGCTCCTGACTTCAAGGCAGGGGTCCCTGGAAATGTCCAGGATCTAGTAAACAGCACATACCTGTTGTCCTCCCCTCTTCTCTGAGCTGGGTAGGCCCAGGTGTGAGTGCGGCTGATCCATTCCAGTAAGGCAGTTGGAGTTCTGTGAAGAATCTGGAGAAAAGGGCCACTTGATTTTAGAGGGTATTGCCGAGGACCCACAGGAACTAAAGAGACTGTGATTTGCAATGGGGAACCCCAGACGACTAGAGCAAGAGGACCTATCTGCCAGCACAGGGATGTGGCTTCAGGTCAGCTCTGGTTCTGCGCTCAACCCTCTTCCCTACCCTGCAACTCTTTAGTTGGGCACTCAAGTGGAAGTTACCTGAATGTGATTACTCTACATGATGAGTAGAAATGTCCTGCTGGCAGGGAAAGTGACAGACAAGGTGCCCCCTCAGGCCATTTGTTCAATCCAGAGCAGAGTAGCAGCCACAGGAAACAGCACCCTGGACCTGTCCCCACGGCCCCCATGCTGTCCTGGGCTCCGTGTCACAAAGCTCTCTGGCTTCTACTATGGAGATGTGTGGCACTCATTCTCCTGCTCCAGCTGCTTCTTTCCCACTGTTGACAGCATCCTAGGCTGCCTGTCTGGTACGTCGTCCACATGATGGGGGACTCCACACTTCAGCAGTGGTGGGAGTATCTGCATGACACTGTGCCCTCTCTGAAGCCTGTGGGTCTACATGCCACCTATCAGACAGGGCCTCTGATGGCTGTGGAGACCACTCTGGACATAGTGCTGCACTGGTGAGCCCACAGCTGGCCCCTGCACTCCCTCCGCACCCCAGTGGCCTCCCTGTACTCCATGGTGTGGGAGCTAAAGGGTCTGACCAGGGGCCCCCACACCATGGTGGTGCTGGGGCTGGGCTCCTGCTTCACCACTTTCTCTCCATCCATCTTTTTGCAACAACTGGCAGGGATCTGGGCAACCATGGCTGTGCTGCTGGCCTGGGAACCCCACACTCTTGTGGTCATCAAACTGGCCAACACCAGCTACAAGTCCATGCATGGAAGTGACTGGTTCACCCTCCAGATGACCAATTCCTCTGAGATGCCTTTGCTGATCCCCATGTGGCCTTTGTGGACGCCTGGGAAATGACCTCTAGCCTGACTCTGCCAGACAACATCCACCCAGAACAGCTCATTGACCATAATAAGGTGGACTTCCTCCCCTCCTTTTTCTGTCCCACCCAAGCACTCATGTGGTATCTGGGGCTTTGTGGATGGGTCTTACAGCAATAATGGGACCCTGAACTAGTGGTGATCCAGAGAAGATTGGTTACCCCAAGACTTACCACCTAGGGTTAATTACTGTTAACGTTTTAGAGGCTATCCTTGCATATAGCTCTCTGTGCATAAAACATATATGTATGTAAGTTTAGATATATGAAAACTTTCACATGCCTTCTTTTAATTAATTTCCAAATTTTTATTGGTATAATTGCAGATTCTGCAGTTATAGGTAATAACACAGAAATCTCTCGTACTCTTAAAAAAAATAGAGACCCCAACCGCTATTGTACAATATTTATCTTTGCTAGCATGAATCAAAAGCCAATCCTATTCCCTTAGACTCTTGGATTTCTAAGGTGACTTGATCTTTGTAATGTTTCCAAATAGCTCCAGGCTAAAATGGACTTAGGTTAATTAAGTTCTTTTTATAATCCATTTGTGTTGAGCAATAGAATTCCTAATGGTACAACTATAATCAACATGTTATGACTGTTTTATGATGAGAGGTCCTACCCAATTAGGGAATTTTCCTAATCAAAGGCCCTCCACTCTCAAGAGAGCTTTACTGAATAGCTGTTGAGGTTGCTTAATTAGTAAGGTTAAAACATCCTTCAGAAACAAGGTCAAGAATGACATTTCTATTGTGCCAAGTTGATGAAAGAATCCTCCAAATGCAGCACTCGGAAATCTTGGTGTGAAAATTCCTCTTTTCACCAGAAATAAAAGGAAAAAATACTGACCTTAATAGTATCAGTGGAGTTTTCTTTAGGTACATTATAGGTATTGAATTTCATTAAACTTGTCATATAAGCATTTCATTAAACTTGTCATAAAGTGACCAACTTTTCGTTTAAGAAAACTCTTTCCCCAAATTTATTATTCTTGTTTGAAGAAATAAAAATTTTTAAAAAATCTATGCACTATAACTATAAGCCAATCAACAGAGGGAACTAGGAAAAAAAGCAGTTCTCTGAGGGTATTCTTTTCATGGTATCTTCAAAGCCACTGAGAGATTGCAAGAAACACTGTCAATCTGTACAATAAGAGGTGAATATAAGACACCTTTTAAACAGGCCTGGCTGGTGTGGCTCAGTGGATTGAGTGCCAGCCTGCAAATCAAAAGGTTGCTGGTTTGATTCCCAGTCAGGGCACACAACTGGGTCCCCCAGGCCAGGTCCCAAGTTGGGGGCATGTGAAAGGCAACTGATCAATGTACCTCTCAAACATCAATCTTTCTCTTCCTCTCTTTCTCCTTCCCTTCCCCTCTCTCTAAAAATAAATAAATAAAACCTTTTTTTTTAAAATAAAACTTTTAATTAAAATGCTGTATACAACCACAGAGCACTCGATAATCAATGTGCCCGTTAAAGGAAATGTGAGAGGATGAATCTACACAGATATACTTGGAAGTATCTGTTCATTCAAACCACAAAGAATTATTTCCTCTTTCTTCCCATAAAATGAATATCTCAATGATCAATCCAAACAATTCTCCATTTCCCAAATGATTAAATTCTTGGTAGATAGAATCAACTAGTTTAACAGATCAAACTAGTATCAAGATAACCAGAAAGTATAAAATAAAACAGATCACCCTCTGGTGTTGCTCAGTGGATTGAGTACAGGCCTGCAAACCAAAGCGTCCGTGGTACGATTCCCAGTCAGGGCACGTGCCTAGGTTGCAGGTCAGGTCCCCAGTAGGGGGTATTTGAGAGGCAACCACACATTGATGTTTCTCTCCCTCTCTTTCTCCCTCCCTTCCTCTCTAAAATTAAATAACTAAAATCTTTTTTAAAATAAAATAAAACAGATCATATTAGTTAACACTTGCCAAACACCAAGGCTAGTTAGTTTCCCTAGGGTGAATGACCTCTTTACATCCTTCCCACACTTCAACCTTCACTTTAGTGCCAAGTGTAAGCAAATCAGCTAAGAGGAAGAAATGAAAGCCTCATATTTGTTGAATATCTATCTCATTCCAGGCAAGTGGGTATCCTAGCTGTCATTCTTAATAGAGGAAAATGGGATTCAAGAGGTGTTATGTAACTTACTTAAGCTTGAGCATTTGTAAGAGGCTAAGTTTCAACATCGCATGTTCTTTCTACCTCTTTTTGCTGCTTCCAAGACCAAGCTGAGCTTTACATTACTGACCAAATGTTCACCATATCTAACATTTTCCCCCAATCTCAAAGTCACAAAGCTAAGTGAGAATACAGATCCCTGCCCTGAGGAACACTATGCTAAAATTTAAAATACAAAGAAGTGGAAGGAAGCTACCATCAAGTCTAGAGAACAGCATGAAGACCCACCTGCTAAAATTAGTTTCACCCCCATCCACTCAGGGTCCCTGAAAACTGACAAGGGGCACACCTTACCTCTTCCTCCCCAAGTTTATTTTTCAAATCTTAGTGCTCCTCAATGTGATTTTATTTTCACTCGATAAGCCTGTTAATCAAACAGAAATTAAGCCAAAATAAAATTCTCTTTTCTCAACATGAATTTTCTCAGAATTGCAAATAAACCATAAGAGAAAAGCTATCTGTTTATAAAAAGAAAATGCATGACATTGTATAAGATCATGTGCTTCAAAGTACCTTGTAAACTGTTCTAAAGCCTATAAACCCTATGAAAGTGTAGGTCCCAGCCAATGTATGCCAAGCAAGTATGCTAAGATAGAAAAGCTAAAAATAATCATAGTCAGGAATTTCAGTTATAAGGCTGAGTAACAATAAGGGTTTTAGGCCATCCTATTCCTTGGCTGCAGACTTGCAGCCTAGAAGAACACCACCCAAGGTCAAATGACTGCAGACATTGTAGTCGCTGGAACTGACATCATGTAAGAGTGACTGGCCCTGAGGCCCAGTGCCCACTCTCCTCAAAGAGATTATCTGGAACGCCATCACGCATTTTCACCAGGAATAGCCAAAGGATGAGTCTCTAGCCATCCATCCTCTTCTCCGCCCTCTTCATCACTTATGACTTTCTTTGTGTCCCATCAGCCACCCACTTTATTAGTATGGCCTCAGACTTTGTCATACCCTGAAATTACTAACTAGGAACCTCTCAGGTAGACCCAAACTTCTTTTCCTTCAACTTAGAAATACTTTTCTATCTATTCCCACTGTGTTCATTCATCTGGTTCATCAGGGCCCCAAACAACTGTCTTCTTCACTTTCATTCCTACCATCAGCCTGCTGATTTCTTCATTTTATTCTCCCCCAACAAGGGCCAAATGTCCCACATTTATGTATGTATTAAATGTGTTTAACAGTTATGATAGATGTACCTAACACCTAGTCAAAGTAAGGCCTTTTGAGGAACTGAATGTTGACTACAGTCTATCATGCAAATAGCCACACACACACACACACACACGCACATGCACACGCACACACCTCACTTTCTTCTCTTGCTGCTTAAACTCCATGATTTACCATTTGGCCAGTGATAGTCTAGCCAGTATCCCAAGGTCCTGCCTCTGTTATATGGCATAATAAGAATCCATATAAACGCTGTCCATGTTCTCGGACCTTGCACAGAAGCAAGTCACACAAAATACTTATATTTTAAACAAATGGTGAGCAACCTGTTACATTCATTTGGCCAATGCACTGCTCTCTGTAAAGTGATTATTTCAAATCTATGTCACTCTTCTCTAGACACATTCTTATAGCTCTAGCTTCCCCTTTTCTCATAGTCAATGACCTCGCCTCCTGCTTCATGGTCAACGTGCCACTGCCACATCCTTCCACACACCTTAAAGTCTTTCCCCACTCCTCTTGCACTGAGCATCTCTCAATTGATTGAGCATATCTTTTCCTTTCAAAATCAATTCCTAGTCTTTGGATCCCATCGACTCCAGCCCTTTCCAGAACTTTTTTCATATTATATATCCAATTTTTCAGTCGGATTCACTGGAGTTTGAACATGGTCAAGTCTCATAAAAGAAAAACCAAAACACTCCCTTGAACTCCCATTCCTATCCAGGTCATCACTCTCTCTCTCTCTTTCCTGCCCTATGGACAAAACCTCTATTTTAAATCTCCTTTTCCTTACTCCTATTTATTCATCATTTCATGCTAATCTTTTTTTAACTGTCACTCCAGCAAAACAACCCTCATGAAGGCCACTAATGATTGCTAGTAGCTAAATCCAACAGACATATTTAAATCCTCATGTCACATACTTTAAGCAACACTGGACACTATTAACCACTGCTTATTTCTTAAAACATTCTAGTATTTTATTTATTTAAAGAAACATGTTTTTCTAGTTTTCCTTCTATCTTTCTGGCTTACCCTTCTCAGTCTCTTTTGAAGACCCACCTTGCTCTGTCTGATCTTTGACTATTACAGTTCCTCAAGGCTAAGGGCAAGATTCTCTTCTCCCCTCACAGTGCCATCTCTCTCTCTACACATCAGACATGGCCAGAGTATAACAGGGGATCTGGCCAGACCACCAGGCACAGGGTAGGGATCCTTGAGGCATGTGAAAAGCTGCACTCCCCAAAGTGAGGAAGAGGTTGCAGGAAACCCCCGCCACAGATTGAAACGCAGGCTAAAAAAGGTCACAACACACGTATATCCTGGAGGTGAACATGGCAATGCCCCACCCAGGGCAGAGATGCTATGCCCCTGAGCAGGGCTAGGAACCTCCTTACCTGCTTCCGGACCATGGATGTAGGAGGAGGGGCAGAGAGGTTGTATGGGCTGACACACGTGCTGGATGCCAGCCTGGATTGGCTGGCAAGGTGGATGCTCCCACAGCGTGCAGGATTTGGGGGAAGAAGATGTAAATGGGTCTTCAGGAACAATATAAATGAACCAGGATATCTGTATTAAAAACCTGCATGTACTCAAAAACACAGATTAATCTCAAGAACATTATGTTGAGTGAAAGACACCAAACACACACACACACACACACACACACACACACACAATACATACACTGCTCTGCAATTTCATTTGAATGAAGTTCAAGGAGAGGTGAAAACCAAGCCGTGGTCATAGAAGAGAGAAAGAAGAGTGGTTACTTCCAGTGGGAAGGAGAAAATTATAACTAAAGAAGAACACAAGGGAAATTTCTAGTGTGATGGAAATATGCTATAGCTTGATGAAGGTGGTGGTTACATGGGTGTATACAGATAGATAAATTTATTGAGTTGTGCATTTTCTCCAGTAATTTATACTTCAATAAGAAGGAAAACACAAAATTAATTACATAAACTTTATATAGTAATATAATTTTTATAAAAGGCAAAACTTGGATGTACAAAAAATAGAAATTTTGAAATTTCTACTTTACCAAATCATAATATAAGCCAGAGGTTGAAAAACTGTGGCCTTTGGGCTGTGTTGGTTTTGTAAACAAAGTTACATAAGAATAGTCATGCCCATTTGTGTACAGGGCCTAAAATATTTACTCTCTGGTGCTTTTCAGAAAAAAAAAATCTGCCAACCCCTGTCCTAGGTCAATAGTTCATAGCATTTTAAAGGATTCAGAATTATCCTGGAGAATCCAGTGAAAGCTGTAGATGGTCTCCTCAAGAAAACACACAGCTTCTTCAATATAAAATGTTACGTACAGTTTCGGGAAGTTCATATGCTCTCTGAAACCCCATCATCAACCCAGCTTAACACCTCCTATTTGACATTTTCATCACAAATTACTAAACCACGCTACTGAGAACAACCCAGTCCGTCTCTCTCTTCTGTAAATCACAAATGACTGAACTTCCATTTCACATTCTTGTTAGTTCCGTGGAACTACTCATGGCTATAGCCAATAACAAATTTGCCCAGATCACAATACCTGATCCTGTATCAATCAATTTATTTTGTTCTTTCTATAACTGACAGACTATGTAATACTTAGCCTTGAAAAAACGTTTCTGAAACCATATAGTTTGGTACCAACGTAGACCAAGAACACCAGAAAGAATGAACTATCAGTCCTAGCCTCAATTTTAGAAAAAAAAGGACAAAGCAATAGCTTATACACACAGGAGTAAGCAGTGTCACACTCACATATGAAGGATATTGGCATACTTATTCAGTAGATCAAGATACAGGGGAAGTAAAGACATGTGGACCAAACAATGGCATATATGTGGATACTGTGAGCTGTTTTACAGCAGGGCCACGCCTGTGCATCCATTTGGTCCCTGCCGTGCCTTGCACATTGTGGGAACCTAATAAGCAATAGAGAAATGGATTAATTAAGTAATTTATAAAAACAAAAGTCATTATTTTATGAATGGTTTATGCTTCCTGGGACCACTGTGATTATTTGATTTATTTTGCATTACATAAAAAGGCAATTATGAGTGAGGAACACTCCCTGTGTTTTTGTAATTCTGATTTCATATTAATGTGTTCACACAATGTATATCAAAGGTCTGCTTGGTGGGAGGCCTGCCAACTTATTAGCACCATTTATTGTCCTGAAAGAAAGCACTCACAGAAGATGAGGATATGACATGCTTGGGCCAATTCTGAAAAATAACAAAACAGTCTACACACAAAATAAAGACACTCCAGTCAGCATGATCTCTGATCTAATGCTAGTTCTACAATTTTTCATTATTGCCTTCTTTACTGCTGTATGAACAGTGGGTAGCATTCCACAAAAGCTGATTAATGCTGCGATTTCAATTGCTGAAAACTGAAAGACTCTACCCCATGCTGACAATTTGTTAATCAAAAACTGTCCTTTCTACCACCATGCAGGCTTTAGCACATCTTATTTTCTTCCCAGATGCAATGTTATACACTCTCCCCGCAATGAGATTGAATGCTTTCTTTTCCTAACCATAAAAAGTTTTATGTGTTCATCAAGAGGATAAATCCCTCTAATTCCAATAAATCGACTCCCAAAGTGGAAGGAACATATTTCTGCCCATACTTGCTACTTTTAGTAATTGATAAGAGTCCACAGGTCTCTGCTGACACTGACTTTATCAAAGTTTATGGAAGAGGTATTTTATTGTTTACACAATTGCTGAGAATTCTCAGAATTTTGTTGGCAGCCTGTGGTTAAACCCAGAAATGACACTGTGGAGAATCCAGCCTAAATAGTCGGTAGAGGAGAAATGGGAATCTCCATGTAAAAGGATGTATCTTTTAGGCAGCATTTACTTTAAAATACTAGAAATATTCTAACTGTTCAAAGTTTGAGAGATGGCTAATAAATTTTGCAAATCTTAGAATGATACTAATGGCAAGTTTTCAATAATGTAGGAAAACATTTGCTAAACACAAAAAAGATACAACTATTTAAAGAAACATGCCTATGCATTAAAAACAATAGAAGCAAATATATCTAAATGGTAATCGTTTTAACAAAGAAACAAGAAAAACTACACTGGAACTTTTCTCAACTAAAGCATTGACATTCATATTCCAAAGTGAGTAAAGGTGAGATTTGAAACTGTGGCTACAGGGACCGTTTTGGAATTCCCTCAAAGACTTCACTTTGAGTTTTATCTTTCCATTTAACGTTGGTGTATGTGAAAATTATGCAAAAACTAGAATTTGAAAGGCTTGAGATAATTCAGAAGAACCACAACTTGCTGCCAACTTATTTTAGAAATACCAGCTTTCTTAATTTACTTGTATACTTTACCAATCAGAATTCAATTTGATGAGGTTTTTATTGGCCAGATAGAGACCTTTTTATCACAAGGGCCATGCTCCTTGATGTGTTTTTCCACCAAACAAGTTATTACACAATTCACAAATTGTTGACCTTGGGAAGATTCATTGATTTCCTGCATTGTGCTAGATCCTGTAGGTGAAAAAGCTACTCTTGCTTTAAAAGTTGGCTAAGAAGAAAGTGTGATTTTTACAGAAATACTGGGGAACAAAAGTGTGTGCTCCAGGCATTCAAAGAGCGGGTAACCAATGTAGGCTGGAATAAAGTAGCATTTGTTGGGAACATATTAGGTACTAGCCATGAAGGATTTCATATACATTATCTCTTTTCATTTTCAACAACAGCACATCCTGATCTTCATTAGGTTCCACACTTTACAAATAAGGTAACTGGGGCTCAGAAAGTATACACTGGCAACTTCCGCAAATTCATACAACTAATGAACAGGTCAATAGGATTCCCACTCCCCCTCTGCACTACTCAAAGAAGACTGCAGAGAGAAGTACGAGTCTGAGGGAGAAAAGTAAATATTGTGCCAGTGGGTAACAGGATAGGTAATCTGTAAACAAATTATAATTCATCCAATACTTCCTCTTCATAACAAGTTGACTAATCACTTGAGTCATTTTAGTAGAACTTTTTCTGCTTGTAAAGTAGAAAGTCTGAGACATCAGGAATAACCACAGTCTTAAGCAAATATCTAGAGTCTCTCAGTTACTCTTTTAAAAAACACAGTGGATATATAAGCTGATTCCTATGCTTCATGATTTATAACATAATAAGGAAGAGAGTTGATCGAAGTGAAGATGTTTCAAACTGATTCTCGAAAACACATCAAACTCCCAATTCACACTGGGGTCATCGGGAGCCCAGTGTCTCACACCTCATCACACCTAACATACTAGTCAATGAAACTTTCCCAGGCTGATGGCATTGGGAAATTTTATTTAAAAACAAACAAGCAGAAAGTTGAAGAGAAGGCAGCACTCTCTCACTACAGGGAATGTCCAAGATAAAAGTTCTGTTTGTCCAGGGGTTGTTTATGTACAACCTACACCTCGGCCTTCACACAGGACAAAATTCACTAGACTGTTTTGGAACATCCACAAATCAGAAGCAGACTCAAATTGGAGGAATAAAAACCTGTCTGAATCATTTCACCCCAGAAATATGGACAGAAACCCACACTTCTGCCCATGAAGCTTTGTTCTAAATGTTTTCCGCAGGACATGGGAAAGCAGCTGCTGCCCTGCAAGGCCAGACAGGCACCCATCAGTAAAGCCACCTCACCTGAGGACTCCTTGTATCTCCTCCTGGGAAGCCTTCAGTTTATAGAAGTCAAACCCCATCAATCCCTCTGGGGTCCTGTGAGTCTGGGGCATCCTTCTTCAGGTGACATCTGCTACTGGTCATCTTATTGTAGTGGCTCAATAATTTCTTCTCCAAATGTGGAAGAATCATTTGATCATCTTTCTAGAATGGTGAGGTAGGTAAATTCATGGTATTAACTTTTTCATCCCAAGACAATGGAAATCAAATCACGATGGGGAAAGTCTGGAGTTATTTGTGAGTAGCTTTGAGATTCTGAACAAGAAAAGAAGGGGAGAAAGTTTTCACAATGTTTCTTTGAGCTGCGCTAAAACACAAAGAACTGGAAGGTCTAGCTTCTGTAACTTACTGTGTGCCCACCAGCAGGTCGCTTAATATCTCTGAGCCTCATTTTACTCATGGCAAATTCCTACCCCAACAAGTGTTTGATGAAAACACCAAATAATGTGATACAAGTAAGACAGCAGAGGCACTCTGTAGCTGATAGATGATACATAAATGTAAAGTTCATATAAATGAGACATTTATCATTATTACCTGATTCCATGCTTTTTAACTAAAGTTTTAATGGCTTTGTCTGTAACCTGGCATTTATCAATGGATAGTCCTTAAAGGCTGAAAGTTTATCCAAAAAAAAGTCACATCTCAATGATATCTTTAAAAAGAAAGGTTTTAAACCAAAAGCTTGCAGTTTATGACTTATTCAAATAGCCTCAAAAATACCTAAAGAGGAATTTTGTTTGGGTAAACAATGTACTTTAATTTTGGTTTATTAAATTTGCAGGGGTCTCAATAAATCAGCCACAAATATAGGTAGATGATAGATAGATAGATAGATAGATAGATAGATAGATGATAGATCTTTATTTCTTGGATTTCTTTTCTGATGCTTTGATTTTGTCTTTGTATAAAACATTTTCATTTTGATCTATTTTATCAAGGCTTTGGTTGTATCTAAGGACTCTGGTTGTGTAAGGGATATGGAATGTTCCTGGGTGTGGCCTTTTAAACCATAGTTTCTGTCATCACCACCATGTTATTAAGCCAGAAATCATTTCCTATAGAGATAAATTAAGGAAAACATACAATGATATAATGATCATTGCAGAGATTCTCTATGCTCACCACTAAGCCAAACTTCAGCTCAAAATTGACAACAAAACTCTTACTTAGCACTTAATTTTATGTTTATCACCAAATTTAGTGGATGGTAGAGGAATGAATAGACAGATTTGTGATAAAGTGAATATTTTGTCACTTAATTATAGAGCCAAGATGGTGAATGTTGGTGTTAACCATATAATTCCTTCACTTTTTAAGTATATTCTGAACTATTCATTTAAAAAATATGGAGACTCCAGAAAGACCTTGGTTTGGTCTGCTTCAACCCACACTAGCTTTGAGAGCACATTAGAACATTACTGTTCTGGCCAGGTAGCTCAGTTGGTTGAAGTGTCCAGCCAATACACCAAGTTTGCAGGTTCAATCTCCAGTCAGGACACATACAAGAAACAACCAGTAAATGCATAGATAAGTAGAACAACAAATTGATGTTTCTCTCTCCTTTTGTCTCCCTTCCTGTCTCTCTAAAATAAGTTTTTTAAAAAAGGAACAACATTACCAATATGGAGTGGCAGGAGTGGGAGATGCTGGTTTGCCTACCTACAGCAAACCCAAACCCAATTTGTAAAAACTACGATTCTAAAAAGGTGTAAATGCTCCTTTTATTAAAAGATTATTCATTTGAAATAGCCAGGGGGTATTATCTGTTGGATATGTCACTTTATTATTTCTTTTCAAGCTGAATTGGACTCCTTGAACCCTTAGAATCTCATCCATCTTGGACCTCATCCTGTGTCATGGCAGCCTCACTGATTCTTCAGTGTCAGAATCTCCCTAATGCATGATAGGAGCTGCTCCTATTTTATGTCAAAAACAATGTAGAAATCAATCATTCTAGGATAGAAGCTTATCATCCCAGACAGAAATTGTCTACCAGTAGAACCTGAACATTTTGTGAGGCTAAGTTAAAATTAAATTATTTGAAAGTATAATGACCTTGAAGTATCTTCCCATGCCTCTGACCCATCTCTGGATTCCCCACCCCCATTCCCGTTGCAACAGCACTGAAGGCTGAGGTGGGTGCATGGCACCTGGAGTTTCACCCTTTCTCTGGGAGGACTCCCAATGGCTGCCTACTGTCCTGGACAGCAGCCCCCAACTTTGTGGATTCAGATAACGGACACTGGCAGACATTCCCTGTTCACTGTCAGTACCAAAAGTATGTTCAATCTTATTCTAATTAAAGATCATCAAAATTAGTTTTGTTGTGATATACCACACTTTTTTAATTTAATGACACCTGGGAATATCCTAGAACACCAAAGAAACAGGCATGGATTCGAAGCCCTGCCTATCTGTTCACAGAAGGGTTTTAGTCCTTTTTGTGAGCTGGGCTCCTTTGGCGAGCCTATGATGAACCTGGGTCAGAATATTGTTTGTAAAAGAATAAAATACAACAAACGGGATTCCCAAGGAAACCATTATATTTAAATACAGTTATCAAAACTTTTTAAATTTTGTGATAAAGTAACATATTCATTTCTTTATTAATATAGTATATAATATGACCTAGTCGCTGGTCCAATAACTAGCATAGTTCTGAAGCAATGATAGACATGAACTACAATTTGAGATTCTGCAACAACTTTAATGTGAAATGAAAATAAGTTTGCTCTCTGTTGGTGACTGAGTACTAGGTAACTGGTTACCTATAGTCACTGTAGAAAGAGATGCTGAATTCCTGCATGGTAAAGGTGAAAATAAACACATGGATTGTTTCCCTTCCAAGTTCACAAACACCTACTAGCAACAAAATGAAATGACAGACTGAAATAAGATAAAAAGTCTCAGAGCCGCCCTTAGCTGAGAGTTTATCTATCCCCCTGTTAGCGCAAGCTGGGAAAGGAAAAGTAGGGAGAAAGAGAGATCCAGAGAGATCAGTACTAACAGTATGAATAAAAGTGTAGTATACGTATGTGCTGGTAGTAAGAGTAGAGAAAGAAAATGCAGGGACAAAAAAAGAAAAGGCAGGGACAAAAATCAGATGGGAGATGAGAGACTGGAATGAGAAAGAAAGCTTCATTTCCAAGGCACCACAGGAGGGGGTTAGCTACAGCGTGGCCTGATCCGGGGTGTGACCACTTTCACAAGCAATTCTTTGTCTACACTTCTTTGTCTACTAGCATTCCTGAAACAGGACACTAACAGCAAGGATGCAGGAAACCTGGCAGGTCTGCCAAGATGCATACCCCAAAGCCCACAGTAGCTACTGACTAATAAAAACAAATTTAGAGATAATTTCCCTGATTTTTCATTCATTTCAACAAGAACCATACCTGTTTGTGATGGCCAGTATTTCCCATGATATTTCTTAGATGAGCTGATAATTGCTCCTATTCATTAATCTGAAACTCAAGGAATAATACGGCCAACAACTGAAGTGCTAAAGGGGACTTTTTGTAAAAACCAATAAATTTTCATTCAGTGCTTCCACCTTTCCTATAATTTCCTATAATTTACATAGACATAATGTTTTCATTATGAAGCATCTTAGTATTCTAAAACTCTTTAAAAATAATGATAATGGTTTCAATATAGTTTTTAATTCCATATTATTTTGTTCTTCTAAACCCATATCCAAGTAATTTGTTATAAATATTATATTCAGAGAAAGGAGTTCAAATAAATAGATTTTATCCCTATATAGATCAGTTACATGTAAACAAAAACAAAAAGAAATAAATCCAGTTATTTTCTATGTCACAGACCATATATACATATATACTCAACTCTTATTGGATGACTTTTCAACTAGTGCCTATGGGGCTAAGATGGCTCTGTGATAAAATCAATAAAAATTCATCATTAGTGTGGGAGTGAATTTTTAAGTACCTTGATTTAAAGTCAATTAAAATTTAACATCTATTGCTTCAAATTCAAATATTTTGTTATTATCCTGGACTATTTCTAAGAGAAGAGATGCCCTCCTCTTGTTTAAGCTGACAGTTCACACAGGACTGAGACATTAAATGGGAGCTTGTTCGTTATTTTTAGAATGTGTGGCCTCTCCTTAGGCCAGGCTTAGCTTGAAAACTAAGCATGTGTGGAGATCATGTGGACTGGGAAAAAATACCTGTGAAGCAATGTAGCCAAGTTTTGAGAGACACATCAACAAGCTCTCTGAAGTCAACAAGGTAAAGACTTCAGTGTGATAAGCTAGATATCATCTAATCCCCTAGATTTTTTGTGGAAAATCTAGCACACAGTGTTTTAGGAGTCACCTCTTGCTGGGTGCCACTGCCTAGACCTAGGTCTTTTGGGTAAAGTATTGCCTAACAATCAAACAAAGCCCTTCTTTTTCTCTAACAACTCATCTCATAATCTCTCCCTTCTGTATGCAAAAAAATCAACTGATTTTCTCTGTGCTATTTAATTTACATAAGTACAGCACTTTTTTATTCCTAACAATGGTATGTCCCCAAATGTAGACCCCAGGTGGAGAATTTGAATGTTGGGAGGTTCAGGAAACATGAGTCGCATATTGATATGTTACCCAAACTTGGCTACACTGCCAGGAAGCCAAGTGTAGCCAAGATTCTTTAGGCCATTGTGGATTACAGTGGATCACTCCTGAACCTGCTCTAGTCTATTCTAGATATATAAATGCCAAGAGATTTCACATAACCTGGTTCAATTATTGGTGCTGACATAAAATGTCAGAGTGTTAGTCCTCTCTGAGTCATAAAAACTACACATCTAAATGGGTATACCCTGGGATATAGGATTTAAAATAATGGTAACTTTGGACTTAGTCAAGCAAATAATCTCTTTGTGAGTTGCATTTCTGGATGTCTCCAGAATTGGGAAAGCAGATCCTTTTTGACAAGTCTATCTTTCTCCTTGGAGTCAGTCCTGGTGATAATTGCCTAAAGCAACATTCACAAAGTTATGTTTTAGGAAACCAACACTGAATACATTCCATGGAGAAAAGAAGCTTCTGTGGTGAAAAAACAAACAAACAAACAATTTTTTCAAAGATGATAGCAACATTATCTTCAGTCTACATGTTCTTATGGAACTTTGCCACTTCTTCAACAAGATGGGGAGTTGAATTCCCCTGTTCTTGTGATCTTGTGACTCACTTGTAAGTAACAAAATGCTGTGGAAGCAATGCCATGTGATTTCCAAGGTTAAGGCATAAATAAAAGTCACTGCAGCTTCCACCTTGTGAGCTGAAAGTCTTTCACTGGAACTCTGAGCTACCATGTAACAGTCCCACTGCCCCAAGGCAGCCATATTGTGAGGAAGCCCAATCTAGCCTACATGGAGGAACTACAAAAAGAAGCCTGAAGGTGACATAAAGAGAGATGCCCAGCCAGTGTCCAGCTGCTCTCACCATCTGACATTCCAGCCCCAGTCACCACTTGACTATGCTGCATGAAAGACCCCCAAGCCAGAACCACCCAGATGAGCCCTTTCCAAATTCCTAACCCACAGAAACTATGAGAGATAAAGAAATGATTGCTGTTTTAATCCTCTAAGTTTTGGGCCAGTGTGATTCACCAATACTACAAGGAAGTAGTTCCATAACAAAACTTGGGCAAAACCAGATTAAACCAAACTCAATAGGTTTTTGTTTTCCTCTACAGGATTTCTCAGAGCCTTCATATGCTAATAGGCATGTGTATCTCCAAGACTGGCATTTAGTATGTAGAATTCCCCAATTTATTTCACTAAGAAACCACTTCAATAGCTACCATCAAGGGATAACTTTCAGGAATGCTGAGCTAAAATGGTGCTCTCTTCTCATTTGCAGCTTCCCCTTTTCCCTGGTGATGTGAACTACAGATAACAATTGTACTTCACCATGATACTAAATTAAAGAATCAGCAAACAGTTATTGGCCAGCCCAGAAAGAGTCACTGCTTGGTAATATGTGTGTGTGATCTGAGCTCATTCCAGCAGTATCACAGAGCAAACAGCATAAACACTGAATGTCACTATTTGCTGTGCCAATAATAGCTCCAGGATGTGCTGTTCTTCCAATGGTTTGACAAACATTTCCACGCATTAGAATTTTCATAACTCTCTGGCTCTCTATCTCAGTTTTAAATAGAAAATTTCTAAAAAGTTGCTGAGAGATGGGGAGGGGGGTGTTGAGATAGAGACAGAGACAGAGACAGAGACAGAGACAGAGAAACGCTAATCTCTTTGAGAGGAGTGAAGGAATTTTGAAGAAAATTATGAAAGGCCAGAAATGAGAATTAAACAGCCAGTGATTGGGAAATTTGTCCATTTTGTAAGGGTTGAAAAATTAGAGAGACAGTATTGAAAACATTAGAAATAATTCGTATTTCTAATCAAATATGTGAAATGAGAAATAAGGTAAAGAGATCAAACCTTAGTAAATATATAACAAGGGAGTATCACTTACTGATTTGGTTCAGAAAAAAAGGAGGGAGGAGTTACTCTTCTGATTCCCAGTTACTCACTGTATGCCTGTCAATGTATGATATCAAATCCATGACTCAGTTTCTCTATGAGTAAATTGCCACTCAGTTTTCTATCCCTTTTACCTAAGGAATTCTAAATATAGTCAAAGTCAGAGTTGGGGCTAAGGTGAGGTCAATGACGCACTCCCTTTGGGTATAAAATTTAAGAGGATGTCCAAAATCTCAGTTATCAAGATATATAATATTTAGTGCAATATTTTAAAAATATCAAAATTAATGTAAACAAAATCTATGATGCACAAAATGATAAAATTTTCAGTAAAAACAGGATCCATATTACTGATTTTTCCTCTTGCCTCAGGCTCCTTTACAGCTCAGCATGGCATGGTTACGGAGCCCTGAAAGTCACATAATTTGAACTCCACCTGTACCTTACACATGATCATTGTGAGAGACAAAAAATCAATGCTTACATTGCTTTAGGTACCCCATGCAACTCTGAGACCTTCTTTTATATATATATTATATTATTTATTTAAGCAACCTACTTGAGGACTCCACACTAGTCAAAATTCTGATAGCCAACTATAACACATAGTTATAGATGAGATATTGGTATACATGTATAGATATAGTTGTATATCCCAACTCTACTGAAATGGATTTTTCCACCACACACAGGCTTTCTCATCCCCCTTCCCTTGCTCCCTATTCTCAGTCACCTGATCAGCAGAGGTGGTTCAACTGTACTTTCACAGGTAAGCGTAAGAACAATACATGGGATAGGAACTCAAAAACTTACACAGAGGAATCCTGCAAAGAACATAGAGTCCATACCTCTTCCCAACAGATCTATCATTTTGGTCAAACTATTAGGAGTGTATTCTCTCCTCCAACAAAGAATTTGTTCCTCTTTGGTCACAATAACTTCTATATATAGGATACAAGACAGGGTCTTTTCAAGACCAAGATGGTACTGAAATGGTTTAAAAAGCCCATTGCAATAGTTCTGTGGCCCACAGATTGGGACTCAGATTGAAAAAAAATAACTTTCTTTTATTTGAATTATTAAAGTAATATATGTCCATTAGAGATAAGTAAATGAAGGAAGAAAGTAAGAGCCACCTACAATGGTATTATAAAATGGTGTAGCTGCTCTGGAAAACAGTCTGGCAGTTCCTCAAAATGTTATAGAGCTACCCTATGACCCAACAATTCCACTAAGCATATACCAAAGAGATATGAAAACATATGTCCACAAAAAGCTTGTAAACAAATTTTCATAACAATATTCTTCATAATAGTACAAAGATAGAAACAAATGAATGGGTTAATTAAATATGGTATATCCATACAATATACTATGTTTCGACAATAAAAAAGTACTGATATGTGCTACATGTATGAACCTTGAAAACATTATGCAAAGTGAAAGAAGCCAGACACAAAAGACAGCATATCATATGATGTCATTTATATGAAATGTCTTGACCAGGAAAATTCATAGAGACACATGTAGGTTAGTGTTTGCTAAGGGTTGGGGAAAAGGGAAATGGGGAGTGACTGCTAATAGGTACAAGGTTTCTCTTGAGGGTACTGAATGTGTTCTAAGATTAGATGGTGTTGGCAACTGTAGAACTTAATGAATGTACTAAAAACCACTGAACTGTACACTTGAAAAGAAGACATTTATGGTTTTTAAATTATATCTCAATAATCCAGTTCTTTCTTTAAAAGCCACCCATAATAAGTAGTTAATATTTTCAATGTTGCAAATTATCTCCTAATGGGTATCCACCAGTCAGTCCACTCAGAAATGGTCCCATGTGTTGTTAATGCAGCTACAACCTGAATGCCTCTGAACTTTGTTGTCCATGAGCAGAATCATTTGCTTTGTGCTTAAAATTCCTGCTAAGGTAGACAATGCTTCAGGAACATTTCTTCCAAGCTTCCCTTCAACCCTAAGTTGAAACTACATTTCCTGTTCTTTCGTAAATATTCATTAGTGAGTATATCAATGTCAGTGGACAATCTGTTGGTTCATAAGTAATTATTATACTTTCCCTAGGAAACCAACAGGTTTACTAATCTCATATGCATATATGTATGTATGTACATGTGTGTGTATACATATATAATATACATAGTAGAGAAAACTTTATTTTACTTAAAGCTATCATTTTAAAATTATATAAAAACAGTATTAGTAAGACCATGAATCCACCACCCTCATAAAATTGCTTTTATTTTTGCATGCATGCATAGTCTCCTACATGCTTATAGAATTTTTTACAGTTGCAATTGGAATATAGTTATAATACACATTCTATTTATACTGAATAAATAGTATCCATGAATCTTTAGAATTAATATCATTGTGTGGTTTCATAGCATACCCTTGTACAAAGTGAAAATGCATATAACCATTCCCCTAATACTAAATATTGTAGATAAAGTTAGATTGAATACTTTTCATGTAGAAATATACATTGAATATGGAAATAGTAAAATCTATTTAATATGCATATATAAAACATTTAGTCTAGGCCACTTCACTAAGATAAATTTCTGCAGAGGGAATGATGCTCTCTTATTACAAATTATCATATTGCCTTCCAAAATATAATCAATTCATAGAACCACTACAAAGAATGTGTACCAATTCTACTATAATTTTGTTGATATCTATAATTATAATATTTTAAAACTATTTTAATTAGAAGACATTAGTTGTTTGCTTTATATATTCCTACAACAATGAGCTTTTAGAAGTTCACTTTCTATTTGTTCCCCCTTAATCATTTATTTATTCAATATTTATTAAATACCTATTGTGAGTGAAATACAAGGAAATGTAGCTGTCCTCACAGAGTTTACAGAGTAAGGGAAATGCATTAATATCCTCTTTTTCATTTATCCTTTAGAGTTTGGCTGTCTTCTTTAAAAATGTGAATTTTTAAAAATATCGTACATATCAGACTTCCAGCCAAGATGGAGGAGGCATAAGGAGACACACTATGCCTCCTCCCACAACCAAAATAAGGACAGCAACAATTTAGAAACAAGATAACAATCAGAACTGATAGAAAATTGAACTGTATGGAAGTCAAACAACCAAGGAGTTAAAATAGACACATTCATCCAGACCAATAGGAAGGGCAGAGTTGGCAGCTGGGTAGAGAGGGGTTGTGGCACAAAAAGCTGTGGCACCAGGTGCTCAAGGCACCCCAGGCATGCAAGACCACAGCGGTGGACCATGGACGTGCAGGCAGCAGCTGGCATACCCCGGGCCCAGGGTGGCAATGGGCAGACCCAGCAAGGTGGCAATTGTGAAGTGAGGCACAGCATGCAACCCAGGGTCCCAGCGCTGGGAAACAGAGCCTCAGGGCACTGATTGAAAACATTTGTGGGGGTTGAGGCACAGGGAGATATTATCAGCCTCACAGGAGAGTTTGCTGGAGAGACCCACAGGGTCCTAGAACATGCACAAGCCCACCCACACAGGAATTAGCACCAGAAAGGTCCGATTTGCTTGGGGGAAGCCGTGGAAGGGACTGAAATCTGACAGATAGTGGAGCAAGTGCCATTGTTCCCTCTTGGACCCCGCCCCCACATACAGCATCATGACCCAGCAACTGGGTTGCCCCGCCCTGGTGAACACCTAAGGTTCTGCCCCCATACATAACAGGTGCGACAAGACAAAAAAAAAGAAAGAAAGAAAGAAAAGAAAAGTAAAAACGGGCCCAAACAGAAGAACAGATCAAAGCTCCACAGCAAATACAACTAAGCAACCAAGAGATAGCCAACCTATCAGATGCACAGTTCAAAGCACTGGTGATCAGGATGCTCACAGAATTGGTGGAATTTGGTCGCAAATCGGATGAAAAAATGAAGGCGATGCTAAGTGAAATGAAGGGAAATGCACAGGGAACCAATAGTGATGGCAAGAAAACTGGGACTCAAATCAACTGAGTGGACCAGAAGGAAGAAAGAAACAACCAAACAGAAAAAAATGAAGCAACAAGAATTCAAAAATATGAGGAGAGGCTTAGGAACCTCCAGGACATCTTTAAATGTTCCAACATCCAAATTATAGGGGTACCAGAAGGGGAAGAGGAAGAGCAACAAGTGGAAAAGTTATTTGAACAAATAATAAAGGAGAACTTCCCCAATCTGGCAAATGAAATAGACTTCCAGGAAGTCCAGGAAGCTCAGAGAATCCCAAAGAAGGTGGACTCAAGGAGGAACACATCAAGGCACATCATAATTACATTACCCAAGGTAAAAATGAAGGAGAGAATCCTAGAAGCAGCAAGAAAGGAGACAGTGACCTACAAAGGAGTTCCCATCAGACTGTCAGCTGATTTCTCAAAACAGACCTTACAGGCAAGAAGGGACTGGAAAGAAGTATTCCAAGTCATGAAAGGCAAGGACCTACATCCCAGATTGCTCTATCCAGCAAAGCTTTCATTTAGAATGGAAGGACAGATAAAGTGCTTCTCAGATAAGGTCAAGTTAAAGGAGTTCATCACCAAGCCCTTATTTTAGGAAATGCTAAAGGGACTTATCTAAGAAAAGAAGATAAAGAAAAAACATGCATAGTAAAATGACAGCAAACTCACAATTATTAACACCCACACCTAAAACAAAAACAAAAACTAACTAAGCGAACGACTAGAACAGAACAGAACCCCAGAAATGGAGATCACATGGAGGGTTATCAACAGGGAAGTGGGAGGAGGAGAGAGGAGGAAAAGGTACAGCGAATAAGTAGCATAAGTGGTAGGTAGAAAATAGTCAGTGGGAGGGCAAGACTAGTATGGGAAATGCAGAAGCTAAAGAACTTGTGACACATGGACATGAACTAAAGGGGGGAATGTGGGTGGGAGAGGGTATGCAGAGTGGAGGGGAATGAAGGGGAAAATGGGACAACTGTAATAGCATAATCAATAAAATATATTTAAAAGAAATACTGTATATATCAGCCCTTTTGGGGTTTTTTAATGGTATAGAAATTTTAAATATGTATATTCCTGAAGCTATCAATCATCCTCCTATGACTTCATTTATTTCCTTAAAAATGAAGTTATCCTTCATATATATTGAATAAATATTCTAAAATGTGTCAATTTTATTATAATTTGATTAGATGCTTATATTTGTATTGTATATGGATTTATTACACACACACACACACACACACACACACACACACACACACAGTTCTGCATACAAATAATTGCCTTGTGTTGCTACTCTCTAGTCTGCTCCATTACTTGGTATTCCTATTTTTACTGTAGCAAAACTCTCTTTGGGGAATTGTTGGTTTATGGACTACCTGACAGTACACTTTAGAAAAGAACATAATCACTGAATGCAAAATGAATACATAAAATAGTTAAGTCTGTAAAAAAGAAGATAGTCATAAATACTGAGGAAGTTATAGTAGAGAGTTAAGAGTTGTAGTATATTTTCATTAAAAGTTAATCTAGAAAATGTTAGTGCTGAGTCTATCTTAAAATGAGATTTCCTGTAATAGCGGGAGGTAATTTAGTGGATGGAAAACAGGACAATGGTGAATGCTGAGAGGGAAGGATAAAGACCTACAGGCAACAAGACAGTAGCAGCTGGGTCCATGCTGGGGGTGAGGACAATGGAGTGACACAGATAAATACTGAAGGGCTTGCTGACTGAAGTCAAAAGTTGGATCAGCTGGGGCAGGGGTCCTCTGGGCGTTGCTTTATCAGAATGGTACAGAAAAGCATGAAAGGCACAGTTTGGGGCCAGGCAGAGTGAGGAGGCCGGAAATTCAGTAGACAGCAGTGGTGTGGCCACAAGGGATTTTTATATATAAAGTGACTGAAGACAATGGAGAGCAGTAACCCCTAAGCGCCAGGGAGAGAGGGTAGAAGGGAGGGACGGATACAGGTCCAGCTGGCAACAAACTATTGTCTCCAAAAAACAAAAGCAAAACCTACTGAAAAGACTGATTTCTTTGAGAGAGGATAATACAAAACTTGAATATTATGCCCAGAAGTAGCTGACCTATTTTGATTAAAATGCAAATTTAATTTTTAGTTACTTTACAAAGACTATACAACATGAAAAATTAAATAACAACTTCATTGATGTGACCAAGGCCCCAGAATTGGTACTTGTGTTAATCTGCTTTTTCCAAACATCTAAGGCCTTTAAAGCTTGCTGCACTGCTTCCCTACCCATATCCACTGGCCAGATAATCCCAGCGGGCACCATCATCAAAACTGCCACCAATGCCTTCTAGGCCTCTCCAGCTAAATGCCTTGCAATTCTTAGCCATGACATAATGCATACATTGAAACTGCCAATCATGAAGGTGGCTCTCTAAAGAAAATAAGAGAATAAGGAAGTGATTATACTGGTGGAAAGGTCTGGAAGATAGTGGGTGTCAAGCAGGCAGGGAAATAAAAGTAGTCCTATCCTGAAAACTAACTCCAATTTAAGTTTCACACCATAAACATGCCCAAATCAGCAAACAAAGGACTATAATGGGATCTATTTTGAAGGCAGCATCTTCCACATCAACAGGGGCATTCATTTTTATTAAATATTAAAACATCAACATCTTGGCTGTTCTATAGCAGGGCCAACCTTCTTGACCCTAAGTTTCCTTTCAGAAATCCCCATGTGGGTTATGTGATTTCTGGCTCTATCCTTGACCTCAAAAAAACATATTTTTATGGCCTCACTTGCTATAAACAAAGCTCGCTTCAAACTCTTAGAAGCTTTTTTTAAAAAAAAATAAAAATACATTATTGATGTCATAAAAATGATAAGCCTTATCTGTGGTTGCCACCTCCTTACTCTAACAGTCTCCTCCCAGATAAAAAGGTCATGAGTATTTGAACATGAAGTGCACATAGTTATTAACAGAGCAATCATTTATTAGCAGTCTCTGCTTTGGGGGACAGGGGTCACAGATCACCAGGCCCCCAGTGAGTATGAAAATGGTGATGCTGCCAAATTTTGCCTGAATGCTAATCCAAGGATGAATGATTTGGGATCCATATCATGGACACGGCACACCAGCTCCCCAGTCACCTTATTGATCAGAACAGCAGTATCTACAGCAACTGGGAACTTGTTAGACTGCAGAATCTGCATTTTAACAAGGTCCCTATGGGGGTCATAGGCACGCTAAAGTTTTAGAATCCCTGTATATTAACATTGAGATTCGCTGGTATAGCATACACTCCTCCTACATATTTCTTTATATACAAACTAGAGCAGAAAATTTATTTCTTCAGAGATTTAGGCTAAAAATTTCAAGGGTCATAGAAAAAACAATCCCTCTAAATGTGAAACCACTTCATTAGTTTAGCTAATATTTGGATATTTTTAGTATACTGGAGCAAGTTGCTAATTTCTCCCCCCACTTTAAAATACCAGTGTAGTGAAACTAAGGATATAATTCAATGATATCAATATTTTTTAAAATTATTTAGAGGAATCAGTCCTAACAGTGATGCAGATGAGTCATACTGGGAAATGATGGCCAGTGAGCTCGTGTATGGGTCTCTGAAAGAAAGTAAATCAGCCATAAAGATTCGACATTATTTTAGAGACCTCGTTCCTAAGGGGCTCTTCCTCCCTAAGGAAATTCTTTCCTGAGGATTCTTTAGTGCTTCATTGCTGTGTTGACTTTGAAGCCTATGAGCTCTTGGGTGCAGCAAGTGGTGATTGTACCCTGTGGTGTCAAGTCCTGAGTGGATGGGGCAGAAAGAGGAAGCAATCCACTTTGGAGACTGGGCTTAACCATGCCCTGCCAAGCAAGAGCTACATGCTGATTCAAAGTTGTCAGTAATAAATACGTTTGCTCATACTTACAACACCAGATAATGGGAACAGAAGTAGTCCTGTCTCAGTAAAATAATGTTGAACTGGATCTATGTCTTCTTGACATTAAAAACCTAAATGCTAGGAACTGGTACATCTGTTTGGCCTCCAGGGTATGTGTGTCTCCTGAAAAGAGAATTGTGATGGTACCCTGGTAGACAGTGAGAGAATCTAGATAAAATATGTGGGTATCAGCTGGAACACAGACTGGAACCAATCTTCTTTATTCAAGTTGAGTAATCAGAAAAATTATATAATGTGCAGGATTTGAAAATAGAAGGATATGATTGCTCCAAAGATGCAAGAAAAATTATTCTTATTAATACTGAGAAATCACATAAAATTTTAGAAAGCACTTCTGTTTCCAAACACCCAGGAGACAATAACTCCACAAATTTTTTTAAACAGTGTTGAAAACAGAACTGAAGTGCCAGGCTGATATAAAAAGGTAGATAAGGATACAAAAGAAATGTAAACAAACTAATATTGCACTAACTAACTAAAATTCATCTCAACAGCAGTGCAGAGCTGAAGATGCATTGCAGAAAACAGAGCTAGCGTGATCAGGAACTAACTAGAAAACAGAATCCCTGATGGCAAGGTCCAGCTAGAAAAGCTCCATAAAAAAACAGAGAAGGCGATAAAGTAAAAGAAGATAGCAATAAATTAAAGAACACAAAGACCCACTCAGCTGGCCATTGGCATCACTGAGAAAGAAATCAGAAAAAAATATGTTTAATTTTTTGAAAAAAGCAGGAAAACATATAAAAAGGTAAGATTTCTAGATATAGTGGAGTAAGGAGGTCAACAAATCATCTTCCCCAAAACAACTGTAAATAATCATCTGTGACATGCGTAAGGTTAAAAAACAGCTGAACTTCAAGTAGCAACAGTAGGATTCTGAGGCATTCTTGCCTAGGTCTGCTCCAACCACTCCCCCACCCCCTCCTGCTCAGTAAGGCAAAGGTTCCACCAGGGCATGGGGTAGGCTGTGCATCTAAGGGAGGAGATTGATCCCATTTGGAGCAGTGGCGACACCCATACTCAGTGGCCTTGGTGGAAGTGACATCTCCATGCTGAGTGAATAGAGAGGGTCAATACTTGCCCCAGGTTGAGATCTACCTGAGGCAAGTATATTCCTGGATCAGGCTTGGCTAGGGCTTGGGGGTCAAAGCAGGATTAACTACAGATGGGCACAGAGAAACTTTTAGGAATGATGAAAATGTTCTGAAAACAAGCAAAAAAAACACATTGAAACGTACACTTATCATGGTAAATTTTACATGAAATTTATATGTCAATAAAATGCTTTTTTAAACTGTATATAAAAAGAAAAACTTTGAGGGTGAAAAGGTCCAACTCTAATGAGTTCACTATGTCCCTGACAAAAATTAATATTGCTTAGTCTTTAACTTGTCTTGACAACCACTTTATTTTCATGATAAAAATTATATAAGCAATATGATCTTATTCATACAGGAAAAAAAGCCAAATGGATTACTTGCAAAGGGAGAACAATCACACTGAACCCAAGCTTCCCTAGTGCAAAAGTAAATGTCCCAATAATAAAAAAAAATTTTATAGAATTTTAGTAGGACAAGTTGAGTTCTCAGAATTAGAGACCAAGTTAAGATATAGCTTTTGTCAAGGCAATAGAAGTATAATCAAGTGTCCTAATTTGATGTACAAAAGAATTAGTTTACCATTATAATCGATTCCTTTAACTAGCAAACTACATGCATTTCAGAAGGAGCTTGATTTGTAAACAACATATTTCCTACAATACTTCACAGAAACACATCTATTGCAATGCTGAAACCTCAAGTTCAATGGCTTTCAGTGACAGTCAAGTAACATAAACAAAGGGAGAAGGCCAGGTGTATTACCACAGTCATCACTTGGAGGTTTCAGTGTTGCTCTTGACACTTAGCTCCTATGTCACAGAATTATAGGAAGTGAGGGCTGTGGTAGATGGGAGAGTTCCAGCAGACTGACACTTTTCAGTAATGGGAAACTGTGTTGCTGAGTCTTCTAATTTTTCAAGAGAAATCAAATATCTAGATTTTTATAATAAAAAATAGTTATTTTACTGAACTGAAAATAAAGGGTTTGTCCAGAATCAGTGGTTTTCATAGTGTTTTATGCCACAGAAATCTTTCTTCAAATTAAATTCTCCATAGAACACATTAACATGGAATAGACAGAACTAAACTATATTTCAAATCCTTATAATTTTATAAATCCTAAATGAGAATTGACTAAGTGATGAGTTTGTTATCTAGCTTGTCAGTATATTTAATGCCAATTTAACTCATTAGTTTAGCTCAATCTAACATGTATTAAGTGACTAACACATTATGGACCAGACACTGTGCCCAGGTCATAACCTGCGCCTTTACGGATGTGCGAGCCCACAGCTGACAGCCACATACACTCATTTCATGACAGGATCTCAGAACACCACAGGGGCCGCAAAACATCCTATTTGTGGAGGAGGAGGGGGGAATATGTCAGCTGAGAGGACATTGCCACTGTGCCTTAAAGGATGGGCTAAGTTTTTCAAAGCAGAGACAGGACTAGTAGTGTGTATCTGGAACAGCAAGAAGAAACACAGGTGTGAAAGTGCACAGTATATCCAGGAAAAATGAGCCAGCTGGTGCACAAAAGGAAACAGCACCCAGAAATTAAGCATTAACCTGTTCACCAGTGAATAATTGGGTTGCATTTATCAGTCACCTTCTTAAAATAATCAGCATGGAGGATAAGGAAGAATAGGGCTCAGAGTGATGAGGATGCAAATCCTACCTTACATATATAAATAATTTATCCAATTATGTACTTCATAATCACAAGGATAATCTGTTGCTTTAATAAACCCAATCCTTAAATTTTATAAATGCTTAAAATGCAACATGTACAGATTTTTACACAAAATATTAATGTCAAAAGTCTGATTCTGAGCAACATTCTAGTCCTAATTTATAGGATTCAAATTTATAAACTCATTTCTTCTAAAGCTGAAATCATTCCAAACAATTTTGAGTCTACTTTGCCATGCAATCTTTGGGGCTGTATCCTTAGTTTGCTAAAACTCCCTAACAACCAGAATGATGGTCAGGCATGCAGACAGGATTCTTGTTCAAAATGCAGGTGAGACAGAGTGCTATTTGTATCTTTAACACAGACTAGAGAACTTACAGAAGGAGGCCATCAAACACTCCACATCCCTGGGGTTCAGTCATACCATGGCATAATTTTCAAGTCAGATTTGAGCCTATAACCTCCACCCAGGACTACTAAACCACTTGAGAGAATTCTGGATTAATTTTACTCATAACATATTTTTCAGATACACTGTATTTTTAAATAGGTGTTAAATGCTATCATTTATTTTCCTGTATAGAGCAAGAGACCTTAGACCTTCAGAGAACTCTGAATTCTTCTCATATTCTTCCTACTTGGTAGGACCCCACAGTTTGTTGTTGTTTTTTTTTTAATATTAGAGAAGACAGCTAATTGAATTCTCTATCTTTTAACCTTGTCTCACCACAACTTCTCAGATGGGTCTGCTGGCAGTGCCTCATATACTTTGATGTGCAATAAATAACAGATTTGAAGAATATTATTAAATATTAAAAAGGATCTCATTAACTTCAAAGTACCCATAGTTCAATAAGATAAAAAAAATAAGGGAGAAAAGAAGAATAGACAGTAAAAAAAGAGCAGAAAAAATAAAATGAGGCCAAAGGTTAGGTTAGTTTACAAAATACAAGTCATCCCACATCCTACTAAAATGTTTGACTTCACAATCCTGAGTCTGAATTTCATAGCAACCAAGGCAAAGAAGAAAGGATAATCATACCTTCCATGAAGTAAACACAGACAAGTTACCTGATAATGTCCCTAGGTCCAAGTTTTCTGATAAACTTATTTCATGGGTCCTCATAAAGAGGATAATTTATAAAAAAGCTATAAAGTGCTCTGCCTTAAAGTTTAATAATTCGTGATGTTTGAAATGGACACACAAAGTACTAAAAAAGCAAAGAGTTCTTGAAGGTGACACTCCTGGTGGAGCTGTATGGTGGCTTACAAGTTAAGTCCTCAAAGACATCCATATAAAAATGCAAGACAATTGTTTTCTTAAGAACCCTCAAAATGGGCCAAGTATATGAGCAATCACCAGCAGTTCAGTTAATCCCTGTGGGCCTCCGTGTGGTCAGTTCAAAAAAGAGGATGACAGGCAGGTGGAACAGACTAAATAATCCCTATGTTCCTCTTAGCTCTGAAGGAATGTTTGTGATTCTTGATTGCATTTTCGCTGACACCCTATTAGGTGCTACTTCTCTGGATGAAAAAAATTATAAAAACTCACACACACATGTGCACAGCTCTGAGTATTGAATAATTTAACTATTCTGGAAAGTAGATTTGCTGCTATTTGCCTGTTGTGATAGCTGGAAAGGATCCAATATTTTCACACAAATTGATCCATGAATGCCAACAGAGAGCAGACTCCCTGTCCTCCTAAATTGTTCATCTCTGAACTCAGACGAAGGTTACAAACTCTTGTTAAATATTCAAAATGCTCTTTGACGGCTTCTGTCAGACTGACATTTTCAAACTAACACCTGCATGGATGCATATGCTGAATGAGGTACTCAACACCCCAGTGTTTCACAGTGTCATTGTATTCCAAGTCCCAAAGATATTTTCACCACTAAAATCCCTTAACTGAAGACACAACTAAAATGTTGGGCTTTTGAAAAGTTGGTGTCAAAATTGTACAGAAAAGACAGAGCCACCAGCAACTGGATAAGAATAAAGTTAGACAAACAAAAAATTAACAATCTCAAAAGGAATTTTGAAAGGTAATAGTAGAATCCTCAAAGTATTCTACAAAACATTATTGCCTATACCTCCCAGATGCCATGAACATGTAAATGTATCACATGTGTGTTATATGTATGTACATGCGTGTATTTCCCATACTATTTTGGGAGGAAATATCTGTAATGCTGGTTTAGAAAATTTTGCAATTCCTTCTTTCCACCTCCAATGAAGAAAACTATGTAACACCATAAAAAGCATATTTCAGATCATTTTTACAGTGGCAGGAGCCTGACATGTTTCTATAAATGCTCTGCACAGTGTTGCTGTTAATGATGTGATTTTCTAAAGACATGAACAGCTTTGGCAAATTTCCAAACAAAACATTTCTTCAGTAAGCCAGGTAGTTAACATTTCCAAGAAATTCAGTGCATATTAAAACTGTACAAAAAATACTTTAAGTGTATATGTAAAATATTAAGTTCTCGGATAATAATGAAGTATTTTTTCACCTGTGTGAGAGTCCAATTAGACATTAAAATATCATGTAAGAGATATATTATGGGTTGAATTGTGATTCCCAAAACTTTATATATTGAAGTCCTATCCCAGTGCCTCAGAATGCAACCTTATTTACAGATGTGATAAGGTAAGATGAGATGGAACTGGTATAGGGTGGGCCCTAGTCCAGTGTTACTGGTGCCCTTAGAAAATGAAGAAATTTGGTCACAGAGACATGCACACAGAAGAAGCCTTGTGAAGATGAAGGCAGAGACCAGGGTGATGCTTGTGGTACTTTTTGTTACAACAGCTGCAGCAAACTAATACCATGTGGGTGAGAGTGAGAATTCTCAAAGGATAGCTTTTTAGATCAATTTCACTCCTGAAGCCAAGTGAATGTAGTGTCCATTCAATAGACCACATTTTTAATACAATCTTATGCAAAAGAGAGATAGTCTTATGGGGAATCAGGGAGAATGGTAGGTAGACAGCCATTAGAACCCAATCCATCCCACTCTTGTCGGGCAGGAAGGTGTTATGTAATGCTGAAGAACATCTCAGCAGTGATGGAAAAGTCGCTTCAGCCTACATCTGTCACAGCCTGGCTGGCATGGCAGCCATGAACAGAGTGAGCAAGTGTGACAGAGGACAAGCCAGAGCCACCAGCCAGCTATCCTCCAGGATGCGGCAGTCTGAGATCTGGACTTGCTTCCCTAGGGATAAAAATATAATAATAAATAAAGCCATCTAAATGACCAACTCTATATTTCTTATAAATCACAATAGTGCAGGGTGACATGAGGGAGTTAGAGAAGGCTTCCCCAGGAAGACAATTACACTGGGCTGGGGAGGAGGATGAGAATTACGTGGCAAAGGGGTAGATGGGGCCTGAGGGGATGTTCTGAGGCAGGAAGGATCTTGGCCCAGAGGAAACGAAAAAGGACTGGAGAGAGTAGCATTTAGATAGTGAGGGCAGAGTGACCCAAGAGAAAATGGCAAGGCAGGCCAGGGTCACACTGTATGTGGCCTTAACAGGCCACAGTGAGGGTTTGAGCCCAATGGTTTTAAGCAAGGATCACACTTAAATTTTTAAAGAGATCACTGTGGCTGCTTCACAGAGGTGAGAGAAATCATTTCTAAACCTCCATCCTCTGGAGAGCATATTCTCAGGCAGGTACGGCAAGCCCAGGTGTGTCCATTGCCACTGAGTGCCATCTCACTGCCGGGCACTTGTCAGATCCCCTTCCCACTGCCCTTTAGGGAAGCTGTGTGGAATAGTGGAGAGTGCATGGGATACAGAGTCGCGGTGCCTGGAGTGAAGTCCTGGCTCTGCTGTTTACTGCTGTGTGACCGCTAAAGAGTTGCTTAACCACTCTGGGCTTCAGCACACATGGACCTGGATGGCTTGGTAGACAATACACTAAGATAGCAGATCACATTCTAGTCTACATTCTGCCACTTACCAGCTCTCAGTCAACTTGACTTCAGATATCTTAGTTATAACAGAAAGGCAGTGTCTTTTCCATTTGCATAGAGTCACTGTTAGAAGGTAAGGAGAAAGGAAATTTAGAAAGCCCATGAACTACACCGTCTTCTGCCATTTAATTAAGTGACATCCTCCTTGGGCTTCCTTGCGTATCCATTTGCCTATCATATCCCATTGGAAAGTTCAAAACTTTCTAGGACGGTTTCTTCCCAGCCCTGAAAGTACCTTCACAGTTACATCTTCAGTCATGTAACTTCTCATGTGCCAGAAACTCTGGCACACTGGGTCTCCCTCTGCATTAGAGTCCCAGTGAGAAAACACACACCTGGGCAGCCGCCGATCTCCTCCCCTTCCCTGCCTGCACTCTGTGTTCCCATTCCCTAGGTATACATGATGGCCTTTGAAACACTGTAAATTCAGGGACTTTTAAAGCACAGGAGTTGGAGCAGGATTTCTACAGGTTCTTGATCTAAGCTGTCCGTTCCTCTATCTACTCCATGGTGATTCCTTTGCTCTCAGTCTGATTTTTTAAAAGCCTGCCTTTCCCTCACCAACCTACTCCTTTTCCCCTGTTTGCTTTTAGAATAGAGTCCTTACACTCATGGAGTCAACAGGTTCTCACACAGATGAAATCACAAATACTTTATTGTACATTCTCAACCATCTGAGGAAATAACAGGGAAAGGAGTTTTTAATCCCCATTTTAGAACTTAAAAGGTTAAAAAAAAAAAAAGCAAAAAGAAAAACGAAAAACCAAGGCCCAGACAGTCTAGGTGACTTTGCTCCAAGGTCACATAGATAGTATGTTGCAAAGTCTGGCCTCACACAGCAGCCTGCTGACTCAAAGTCAACCTTCTGACCACTGGTCCTTGTGAGTTCCACAGGAAAAACCGGAGCCAAGAAGGAACACTCACAACCACCTATCATAAACCGTCAGGCTGAATCTGGAGGTAAACAAGAAAGTAAGGACAGGAAAAGTCATTGACTCCAAGAACTGCTGGGCATCATTCAATCCCCACAGTCCAGTTTAGGGGGCCATGAATACACTTTAAGGCTTTTAAGATTTCTGAATGCTTCCGTGGTCCTCTTCTTCTATATGTGGCCCTGGGCTCCATACATTTCCTTCACACTTCAAATATGTGGAATTTCTTCCATTTGTGGGGGAAAAAAGGTGTCTTCATTTTCCTTTAGAACTTGGATGGGTAGGAATGGAAATACTTAATGGTACCAATGAAAATATTTTGGAACAGAAAAAGAATTTTCTCCATTTTATTTATTCACTTCAACAGACATACAGGCAGAGCCAGCTTGATGCTTACATTACCAGTCAACTTCCAGAAAGACATGGTTTCAAAAAGTCCAGGGCAGCAGTTTGGTGCAGTGAAAAGAACACCAGCTCTGCAGTCCACCAGCTTGAGTTTCCATCCCAGGATCTGAAATTTAATACTTACGTGACCCTGGGATGCACTTACCCCACCTGGAAACATGGGAATATCTTTTGAAAAGTTCATATATAGCAGGCATTACAAACTAGGCCCATGGGTCATATCTAGTCCACAGTCATCAGTCCCTCGACTCACAAAATTGTGAAAAGTTTTTACATTCCTTTAGAGGAGTCCTGTGTTCTGTTTGGCAACTCCCACTCCTCACTCTGTTCTTACTCATTATACTGACCTGAATCGGGAACTTGTGTTGTGTGCCCAAGCCCGTGGGCTTATGGGAGTTGACCTTTTCTTCGGGAGCTCTGTGAGGGTGTGAAAGCTCCTAGCCGATAACAAGAACTCAGAGAACACCAGTATCCCCCACTTTTCAAGAGTTCACTGTATACCACTTTGCCTTTATAAAAGACATCAGAGCCTGTTTTTGCTAGCTAAAAAAAAATCCAAAGAGGATTTACATTTTTACTGAAAAAGGCAAAAAGTGAAACTAGCATTCAGCCTTTGCTTTGTGCCAGCCATCGTAGTGGCAGTGTGCGCCCCGAGCAGCGAGCGTGGCCCCACCGAACTCCTTCCCCCAGAGCTACACTCAGCATCTCGGCCTCGAGCCTCCGTAGTTTTGAACTGTGTCTGTGAACATCTGTGCTTTATCTTTCTTCATTTTCTGCAGTCATTCGCCACATGTGTTGTAAAGTAATTGCTTCTTCACTTTATGCCATTTTGGCTTAAGAAAATGCTCATAGGAAAGCTTCACTTCTGAGAGAAGGGGAAACCTGTGTTCTGGTTCTCCGAAATTTGAGCAGTCTTTGCAACCTGGTAAGTGCCATTTTGTGATTTGAGTTGCAACTTTCAGTCTCTCTTGTTGGTTCCTATCTTCTCTCCCTTCCCCACGATGGAGTGCCCAGGGCATTTCCTGGGGCCTCTCCTTGTTCCTGATTACTGTTACTTCTATTGTGGGCCCATCCAGTCTCATGGCTTTAAGTATGATCTACAGACTGATGATTCCCAAATATGTTCCAGAAAAGACACCTCCCAGGAACCACAGGCTCAATATCCAACTGCCTACATGACTATCTCCACTTGACTAGGAGAAGGTGGGGTAATTGTGTGTTCAGTTCTCCAGAACCTTCCTGGTTTGCACAGGACAACCCTAGCTTGTGCATAGCATCCTGACTGACCTAGTGTGCGTCCTGGAGTTTTCATTTTTGTGAAGTACTATCACGTCACCTTAATTACCATCAGGCGGGATGGGTCTGTGAGCTCTCCACTTTGTGCTTTCAGCCGCTCTCATGGTCTTTCATACTAACATGGAGGATGCACAGGCAGTAAACAGAGCTCTCACTTTAACACGTGGTTGCATTTGAAATAACCCTTCCTTCTTCCCCCAACCCTTCCCAGACGAAATATAACTAAGATAACTAATATAATTCCCTCTTAAATATACCAAACAGGATGCTTGCTGCTTAAAATGAAAAAAAAAAATCAACTCCTGGTGTCAAGTAGTGTTAGGAAAAGCATTGGAAGTTAGTGCTGCAGCCAGCCACTTGATATATCAGAAGAGTTTACCATGGACACGACCCTGGTCTATAAGATACACAATGACACCAGAAGACAGTCAGTGAGATCAGTGAAAAACATGAAAATTATACATCAGAAGGACATGAAAAATATGCAGGAAATAGAGACTGAGCACAGGTCTAGGAGTAGATTAGTCTTAATTGATGTATATTCATGGATTTGTCACAGAGATCTTGTCATTTACTGCATGGCAAAAATCTACAACTACTTATTTATTGTATTGTTTGAAAACATAGTTTTTATTTTTGCAATAAATTCTTTCAGCAGCAATGAGCTAAAAAAAAAGTGCAAGTGTGTGTGTAATGAAAAATTTAAACACAGGATTTACCTGCCTAAAAATATTAATAATTGAAGTATAATTTATACAAAATGTTGACACCATCTACCATGGAGTTATAGTAATATCAAGTGACTGCATGAAAACCAGATACAAATCTACTGAAGAAACTTCAGCACTTATTTCAGAGTTGACTTAATAGTGATTACAAGAAAGCTTTGTCCCTTATTTGGATCCTGCTTTAAAAAAAACAGAAACAAGATATTTATGGGATGATTAGAAACATGAATACTGGTCATGTATGTGATGATATTAATGAATTATTAATTTATGGGGTATGATAATGGTATTGCAATTATGTTTTTAAATGTCTGCTCAATAATCTCCAATGTCTTCTTGTCTCCTTCAGAATTAAAAGCAAAAGCTCTTACAATGGCATAATAAAACCTATACAAACTGGTCCTATTACCTGCCACTTTTTCCCTTGCTCTTTCTTTTAGCTAATACCTACTTAAAAGAGAGAGAGAAGGTTCAGGGGGTGGTGGAGCATACAATTGCTAAAGAGTATAAACTAGAATACACTTAAAGTAGTATAAACTGAACAGTCCTTTTATCTACCAATATTTCTACTACACTTTCAATACAGAAGCATTTATCAATCTTTTTTCTAAAATAAAATTACAATTCAGATTTAAGTTGTATTCAAAATAAAGAGTAAATAGGACATAAAGAAGAAGACATACTAGGTATATTAAAGGAGAGATAAATTGCAGAATCTCCAGATTAGAAAGAAACTCAGGCTTGTCTCTAGAAGGGAACTGTTAAAGGCATGGCCATTATTAATCTTCACTGAGGCTGCACACTGTCCCCTGAATAATAATGTGCACAGTCCTTGATTTAACCACCACATGAGCAGTAAGCATGACAGCTCTCGGTGCAGGTCAGTGCAGTCCTGTTCTCCCAGGTCAGCACCGGAAACTTGCAGCATACCTCTCCTCTGGACCCTGGAGCTGCTTGTTTAACTCTGAGTTTCCCAGCATATTGTGAAGTCAAACAGCTTTGCCCTTGTCCACAAAACAAATACAAGAGTGACTTGGCCCCCATACCCCTGAGAGAACCAGATGCTGACACCACTGGGGAAGGCAGCCTGTGTGACCTGGTAAGAACTCTTAATTACACTTGACATGCAGAGTTGATAATAGAGACTGAAAGTCACAAGGAAAGGACTCTTACACCTGTAAGCCTTCTTTAAACAACCAACCAGAAAGACAAGTCCAGGAACTAGCTGTGGCTGCCCATTGACACAGAACGCAGGGAGCCAAGGGTGTAAAATAACATGCAACTTAGCTGCTATGTCAGCAGTGAGACACTGCCAGGATTGTGATTATTGTCATCAGCACAACATTTGTGTGTGTGTGTGTGCGCGCATGTGTGTGTGCACGCGAGTGTGCATGCAGTGAGACTTCTTGAGTCCCACAGCTCTTGTTCAGGCTCCTTCAATAGAGTTGTTTTTCTAGTCAGGGTTTTCACAAAACTGAATACACACACACAAACTCTGCAGCTCCTCCTCCACCCTTCCTGCCCACTTCACCCCCTCCCTCGCTAGGTCACCTGACAGATGAAGGTTTAGTTACTGCAAAGCAAACACAGCTCCTGGCTGCTGAGCTCAGACTGGAAGTCTTTACTTCCCAATGCCACTCATCTTTGGCTTTTTGGGAGCTCAGAGGCCTCGGTACACTTATGTAGGGAGGGTTGTAGTGCCAGATGTCATCCCGACTAAACAGATAGAACAGGGTTCCTTCATCTCTTTTTACAATTGATGTTGATATCCAAGATATAAGCATCCAAGGAAGAGAAGCTCTACACAGAGTGTGGAGGTTTAATAACAACAGCATTTGAAGCCAGACTCCCCGGGTTCAAATCCTGATCTTGCCATTTTCCGGCTGTGTGACCTGGGAAAGTTAATCTCCATGCTTCCATTTCCTAATCTGCAAATGAGCTCAAAGTAGCATCTTTTTCAGATGGTTGTTATAAAGATTTAATTAGTTAATATACTTGAAGAGCTTAGAGCAGTGCCTGTCAAAAGGCAGAATTATTGACAATTCCCTAAATAAGGCAGTTGAGGCAAGTAAATAAGAAGTGATCAGATAATCCTGGGGAGAAAACTAGTGTAGTGGAAACAAGACTGGACTTGACCTCAGGGGTAGGGGCTGGGATCTCCTGCCTGCACCACAAACCAGCCAATATCTCAGGTAAATCACTTTTAAAGGCTTTAAACCTTATATTGTACAACTTGAACTGGCAAGACCCATCTCTTTCCATGATAGCTAAGAAAGCCCATAAGGTGTTAGAGACAGCAACACTTTGTAAATAAGAGTTGTACAAATATTGAGGTGAGCTCCTGATTTTCTTCCTAGCATAACAACATTACTGGTATACCATACAACTCACCTGCTTAAAGTGTATACAATTCAAAGGCTTTTAGTATCTTCACAGAGTTATGCAAACTCATCGCCATAGTCAACTTTAGAACATGGTTAACCTCCCCAAACATTATAGAAGCCCCAGACCCTTCAGCAGGCCCTCCCCATTCCTCTTATTTCCCCTAGAGCTAGGTATTCACAATACTTTCTGCCTCTATGAATTTTCCTATTTTGGACATTTCCTATAAATGGAACCATACAATGCATAGTGTTTTATGATAGGGGTGACTTAGCAAATGCTTTTAAGGTCCATCCATGTGGTATGGGTACTTTATTCCTTTATGTTGCTGAATAATATTCTAATGTATTATTTATGTATAGTGTACCTCTCATAGATAACATACATACTTGGATTTTTTTCCCTAGTGTGACCATCTCTGATTAAATTGTTTCATCCATTCACATTTGTTTTCTATGTATTGTGTGTCTCTATATCTCAAGTATAGAAACATTTTGTTTTCTACACATCTCATACCTTGATTACTCCCCACTGAGCTCCAGCATCATGTATCCAACTGCCTTCTGGACATTTCTGTTAAGACCTACAGATGCCTCAAATTTAAACAAAATACACCCAAGGTTGCACTGTTTTTCTCCAAAGCTTGTTTGTTTCTCTTCTTATATTCCATATTCTGGTTAGTTATACCAAGTGTCCAGTCATGTCAACTAGGGACCTAGGAACTTTCCTCAGGTCCTTCTCCCTTCTCTACTCACATTATATTCTCTATATTCTCCCTTCTCTACTCCCATCCTAAGAACTGGGCTTTTTCCACAAAGTCTCTGTCTTCATTCAAGTCTTTATTGTTCATCGGTGTTCCATCCTTCTTCACTGCCAATCCATTCCCTACTGGGCAACCAAAAGGACTGTTCTAAACCACAAATCTAACGATATCATCCTTTGCCAAACTTCATCATTAGCATCACTATCATCTACAGCCACACTCCACAACTCCAGTCATCGAGTTCGATCTTTGTGACTTTGGCCTTGATGACTATCATCATCGTCATCATCATCATCATCATCATCATCATCACATGTTTATTTGCATAGTAACTATATTATTATTTGCTTAGCTAAATTTATTTCTAAAGGAAATGTGATAATTGGTGTTCTTTATCTTTATGTCTCTTAGCACCGATCAACACTGAGCACAAAGGCATATATAGGTCAGGATTAACATGTATGGGTTAGACTCAACATCTGTGGAACTGGATGATAGATGTATTAATTCATATAAAATACAACTTATTTATAAAACATAAAACCTAAACAGCACCAAGAAGTATAACACAGACAGTAATATCTGTGCCAAAAGAAAAAAAGAAAGAACCACTGCAGAGGTGTCTCTCATGCAGAGAATATGCTCCCGTGAAAGACTTTTCTCTGAGAAACTGGCTTGTTTTCCTTTTCTGAACAAAGAGTATTTTTGTTTCATCATGTTCACCTCTTTTTCTCTGCCCAGGAAAACTCAGAGTCCATTGGGCAGTGACTTTACAGTCACAAAAGGTTAAAAAGAACACACATTTCTATGTATTTATCCTCCTCCCTTATTTTTCTCCCTAACCCTTATTTTGCCCATATTTTTCTTTTGCTCTGATATAATTTTCTTACACACTTAAACTTATTATATTTCATACATTTTTATAAATATCTCAATTTTTTAAAGAAAAAGTAGGGGATAAATTAAATCATAACATAATTTAAATAAGGATTGTATTTAAAAAATGTTCTTATATAACTTGCTAAAAATGAAAATTCTATGGTAATTTGTGCAAACCTCTTCAAATATATCCACTCCTGGAAACAGGAAAATATAATCAGTTCAGATCATTCCCCAAGGTGAAGTGTCCACCCTTATTCCTGGCTAGTTGAATTTCATTTCAGGTGACTCAAGATGACCAAAGGTTCCCCTTGGCTGCCATGTAACCATGCAACTGCTCAAAACATTTAGCCTAATTTACACTATCCAAGCATGGGAGTTTTGCTTACTATACCAAGGGGAACACCCCTCCCCAAGCAGAATGATCTCCTGGAGGATAGGCCCCTTTTAACACAGCTTCCTCCATTAGCTAAGTGTCCTGGGAACGCATCTGTATCAGTGTTCCAGCTGGCATTGTTGTGAGAGGCTGTGTTCGACTTCAGTAAATTTTTTATGAAGACTCAACATGTTTGCCCATTTTATGATGGGTGATTTACAAGTGCACCTGCCCACACTGCAATCAGTGTTCAGTAGTTTTCAACAAAAAACGGCATGACCCCTGTGCCTCACCCTCCCTATTTACTGGATCTTGTCTTGAACAAATCTTTTTTGTTTCCCCAAATGAAAAAGGTTCTCAAAAAGAAATGTTTTGCCGATGTGGAAGAGGTGAAACAAAAAATGGCAGAAGCACTAAAAGGCATCAAAATCATTGAGTTCAAAAACTGTTTTGAGCAGTGGAAAAAAATATCTCAATAGGTGTATTGCATCAGGTGGAAAGTACTTTGAAGGTGACTGAAGTTTAAATATATAAGAATAAATACACAATTTTTTATAAATAAATTCCGGTTCTGAAGGGTCCCCCACAACAATGTTCCTGAGGTCTAAAACACTGATACGCTGTGTGTGAGACACATGAGTCTGCTGCTTCCAGCCATTTGGTCTTGTCAGCACAGCCAGTTCGTTATCAGCTTCAAATGTCACCATGAGAAAGTCACAGAAGCTAGAATCTTTGACTAGCAGGTGAAATTCAGACCAATTCACTGATCTTGGCATTACTTCAAATGTGTTTTGTCTGAAGCCTTAAAACTTCCTTTGACTGGATCACGAAAACGAGTTTCCACACTTGCACCATCAGTGACTGTCATTGGACAACCGACTACACTATAAATTAAAGGGAATTCATAATTTGATTTTTAAAATTCCAACTTAAGTATAATTTCATGGAAACATCTTTGCTAAGTATAGTTAATTCAAAAGCAATTGTTTAACAAAGAATTACATCATCAGGATTAGTGTAAAGACTTAGACAAATGCATCCATCTTTAGGTTAGATTTTAATCAATTAATTAATCAACTACAATTTCATTAGAATGGCCTGACAAATCAATGGAAGAGAATGTAAGAATCTAGAAAAATAAATACATGTAAGTATTTGGGTAATTTACCATTTAAAAAATAGAGTTCCTAACTTGCCAAATGCCAGGTGAACTAAATATTTAAATGTAGGAAAGGAATGCATAAAAGAAGCACAAGAAAATATAGGTAAATATTTAAACAACCTCAGAATTATAAAAGGTTTTTAAAAAATAACAGAGCCATAGCCCCGGCTGGCGTAGCTCAGTGGATTGAGCACGGGCTGCGAACCAAAGTGTCGCAGGTTCGATTCCAAGCTAGGGTACATGCCTGGGTTGCAGGCTATAACCCCTAGCAACTGCACATTGATGTTTCTCTCTCTCTCTCTATCTCCCTCCCTTCCCACTCTAAAAATAAATAAATAAAATCATTAAAAAAAATAACAGAGCCATAAACCATAAAATGATTTCATTATATTAAAATTTAACATCAGTACATCAAAACACCACCATAGAAAAACCGAAAGGCAAATGACAAACTGGGAAAACATTTGTAAAATACATAATAAGACATTGAAATAGTTCAACTTCAGTATCCAAGACAATCTGTGCCAATTACCCAGATTCTAAAGGTTTATGAAGGGAGTTTCTGGAAACCAGTTTTTGCAATCCTTAGCCACCACTTTAAGAGGATCAAAGGGTTGAAGTTGAAGAGGCTGTAGAAACTGGAGTTGAGGGAATTTCTTTAGAAGAAAGAGTTGTTGATGTATTATGGGTAGCAACCATGAGAGGGGTAGTACTTAGTTCTCTGCTCAAGCCTAGAGAGAGATACTTTAAGAAGAATTCTCAAGGAGCTTGTTAAGCACTTCCTGGAGTATGCAGGACAAGACGGACTGGTATATGACTCAACCCTGAATTTCAAAATGCCCATAAGTAAGAGACAGGCTGCTGCAAACATACAAGCAAACCAGAGAACTATCTTTGTGAAATAACTCCTTTCCTCCCAACTGCAGGTTAAAGTACATGGTCTGGACAACAGATGTGGAATTCATAGTGTGACTAGTACCTAGGAGTTCTTTTGAAAGGGATCAAGGAGATAACATCAGGATAACTATTTTGGGCAATTCAAACCAAATCTCCCACTGAACACAATAGAAAAAACTAGTTAAAAAATGTTTTTTTTAAAAGACAGCTTGAAAGTGCTATAGAGCTAACTAAATGGTGGTGAGCTATCCCACTGAAATGCTGGAAAAGCTGTAACCCAGTGTGCTGAGTCTAGCATTTGACACCCCTTTTTCCCTAGGACATATGTCTCTCCAGCAAAGGCAGCTGAAAGGCAAGCAGTGATTGTCACAGGCTCATGGGGATAGAAGGAATCAAAAGAAAGATGACAGGTCCTGCAAAGATGAGTAGGACAAGGTACCAAGGGCCCAAAGCAACCATCCATGGGTTTAATCTGAACACCAGGAGTAAGGGTGAACTGGAAACAAACTCACCCTGGGACATGAGCTCTCCTTAGTGGTCCAAGAAAATCTCAAGCACTAAAATTGGAAATAGTTGATATCATTGTAGTAGCATCTCCAGGGGCTGAGCAGACTCAAATAAAACACCTGCTAGAGGAATGAAAAGCATTTCAGGCCTCAAATTTACACACAAATAACTTTCCAGAAATCAGAAATAATGTTCTACATATAATCAAAGAAAACAAGGCTTATAAGGAGATAAGATAACATGAACAAAACCTAGTACAGCTTGACTGTACTAGGGACTCTTGAGACAACAGGACACAAGTTCTGAAACAACTATGGTCACTGTATTCCAGAAAATAGTCTTGGAATGGATCTGGAAACTTTAAAAAAATGAAACTGCATATCTGATAAAGAAACAAACAGAAATTTTGAAACTGAAAGATAAGAAAAAATATTAAGAGCTGAACACTCAGGATAACATACCATGGTGTGCTTGAGTTTAATAGTCAAATGAAGGATCGGTTTAATATTCTAAAACCAATCAATGTAATTCATCATATTAACAGCATAAAAGAGAAAAATTGAATCATTTCACTAGATACATAAAAAGCATTTGATAAAATGCATTATCAATCCATGATTTTGAAAAAGCTCTCAGCAAATAGGAAGAAAACATCCTCAGTCTCATAAATGTCATCTATTAAAAACTGTTAACCAATATCATACATAATGGTGAAATATTAAACTATCTTTCCTATGATTGGGGAAAAAGTGAGAATGAATGCTCTCACTTTTTCTATTCAGTGCTGTCCTGAAGGTCCTAGCCATGGTATGAAAGCAGGGAGATAAAAGGCAAAAATATTGGAATGAAAGATGTAAAACTATGTTTATATTCAGGTAACAGTATTATTTATATTCTCAGAAATCTAGAAAACAAATATTATAAATAAGTGAATTTATCAAGGTAACAGGATACAATGTTGATATAAAATACAATTGTATATTTTATAATATTAGAAAATATTAGAAAAAGACATGTGAAAATAATTTCATTAACAATAGCATCAAAAAACATAAAATACTTAAGAATAAATAGAACAAAAGATATGCAAACCTCTACAATAAAATCCCTAAGACATAGCTGAGAAATATTATTTTAAAAAGTGAAATAAATGTTCATGGGTTGGAAGACATGACAATATTAACATAGGATAAACATATAACTAATGAAACAAAAAAGAAAGTCTAGAAATTGATCCATACTTACAGTATTTTGGGACCATAAGACACACCTGGGTTTCAGAGGAGGAAAATAGGAAAAAGCATTTTGAAGCAAAAAAGTAGTAAAATATTTAACAACATAAATAACATAATATTTCACCAATGTAAACAGAACTCAACAGCAGCATTAACAACCATTCTTCCTCCCAAATTTGGGGGAAGGGGGCAAGTGCATCTTATAGTCCAAAAAATACGGTATTTGGTCTGTTGATTTTTGATAAAGATAATGGGCTATTCAGTGAGGAAAGAACAGTCTTTTCAATAAATGGAAATATAATTAACACCACTTAAAAATTAACTCAAGATGAATAAATAACCTAAACGCAAAAATTAAAACTATAAAAATTCTTTAAGAAGGACTTACTATAGGAAAAAATTAAGATGGACTTTATCAAATGAAAAAAGTGTTGCTATTTTAAAGACACTATCAAAAAAAAAGAACAATAAGCAAGCCACAAACTAGTACTTACATTACAGCTATCTGATAAAGAATTTATATCCAGAATATATAAAGAACTCTTACAATTTAATAAGGAAAACAAGTCAGAAAAAAAAGAAGAAAGAAAGAAAGAAAGAAAGAAAGAAAGAAAGAAAGAAAGAAAGAAAGAAAGAAAGAAAGAAAGGTAAACAACTCAAAAAAGGGGGAGGGCAAGATATACAAAAGTAAATATACCAATAGCACATAAAAAACTGCACAATATCATTAGTCATCAGGGAAATGCAAATTAAATGCTCAATGAGATATCACTACACATATCAGGATGAGTGAAAATACAAAAGTTGATGATATCAAGTGTTGGTGAGAATGTAGAACAACTGGAAATCTTATACACTGATGGTGGGAACATAAAATTATAGCACTGCTTTGGAAACTGGGCAGTTATTTATTTTTAAATGTTAACATTTTTCCATGCAGCATATGACCCAGCCATTCTTCACTGAGCATTTATCCAAGATAAATGAAAACATATGTTCATGCAAAGACTCATACATGAATATCTATTGTAGCTTTTTTTGCAATAGCCAAAAAATCAAAATGTCCATCAACAAGTGAATGGATAAACAAAAGGTGGTACATCCATACCAGTCAGCAACAAAAAGAACTGAACTACTGCTATATGCAAGAACATGAGTGAATCTCAAAACCATCATACTGCATTCAAGAAGCCAGACACAAAAGAGGACATATTGTATGATTCCATTCATATAGAATGCTGACTAATCCATACTAACAAAAAGCTGCCTGACCAGGGATGGAGGATGGAAGAGACTGCAAGGGTACTCCAGGAAATTTTGGAAGGTAAGAGAAATATTCTATATCTTGATTTGTGATAGTGGTTTCATGAGTATAACTACCAAAACTCATCAAAGCACAAATTTATTTAAAATGGAAAAGTGTTCTCATATAGTCTATGTACATGGCCAACCAGTTACAATTTCACTAGACAATAAGCAATATATTGCAAATCCTTGAAAACTACAGTGTTTGTGTGACACATAGAGATCTGATCAGATCACTGGGGAAGAGCAGAAAGGGACTATAGGAGGAGTTTGCCAAGGCAATGGTTAACAGTCTAGGACAGGATTGGCTGAGAAGCTGAATGGTTCCAGATCTCATGGAATTATGGGCAAAAAAAATATGAAATAAAAGAGGGGCTCTTGGGTGGGTGGGTGTGGGTTCTCTCTGGCTCCAGGGCTCTCTCTGGCTCTCCAGCTCTTCTTCCTCCAGAATACCTGGATGATCATGCTGCAGCTGCCTGCGTTTCCCAACACATGGGTTTTCAGATGGGAAGGAACTCAGGGCACAGCCTAGGGTCAGGCTGGCCTGCAGAGGGTGGCAGGGGTATTTTTCTTTGTGTGTTCTAGAGGGGACTACCTCTGAAGCAGAAACCTGCCATTCTCCCAAAATTGTGTAGCTTTTGTATCTTAGATTGTTTTAGTTTGTAAACTAACCCTATAGAAATAAGATAAAACTAACAGGGGGAATGATGGGAGAACTCAGGTATTAGAGTTTAGCCTTAATTGATACGTTTAAGTGATTAAACCTATACCTAAAGAGTTAAAGAATTTAGCTTTAATTGATAGGCTTAAGTGACTACTCCAATTGGAAGGTGCTATTCCAAAACTGTGAAGCTTTTAAATAAAAGACTCCCCTTCCTTTATCACCAAACCTTTGCCTCTAGAATTTTGCCTAGAGCAGGGGTGTCAAACTCATTTTTCACCAGGGGCCACATCGGCCTCCCTGTTCCCTTCAAAGGGCCGAATGTAATTTTATTTATTTATTTATTTTTTGCTTTAATTCAAGCAACAACTTTTATTTATTTTTTAATTTTATTGTAATTGTTGTTCAAGTACAATTTTCTATATTTTACTCCCATCCCAGCCCACCCACCCAGCCCTCCCCAACTCCCTCCCATTTCCACCCACCCCTAGTTTTTGTCCATATGTCCTTTATACTTGTTCCTGTAAACCCTTCCCCTTTTCCCCTGAAATTCCCTCCCCTCTCCCCTCTGGACACTGTCAACCTGTTCTCTATTTCAGTGTCTTTGGTTATATATCGCTTGTTTCTTTGTTTTGTTGTTTAGGTTCCTGTTAAAGGTGAGATCATATGGTATTTGCCTTTCACTGCCTGGCTTATTTCACTTAGCATAATGTTTCTAGTTCCATCCATGCTGTCACAAAGGGTAGGAGCTCCTTCTTTCTGCTGCATAGAATTCCATTGTGTAAATGTACCATAGTTTTTTGATCCATTCATTTACTGATGGGCACCTAGGTTACTTCCAACACTTGGCTATCATAAATTGTGCTTCTATGAACATTGGGGTGCATAGGTTCTTTTGGATTGGTATTTCAGGGTTCTTAGGATATAATCCTAGCAGTGGAATTGCTGGGTCAAAAGGAAGTTCCATTTTTAGTTTTTTGAGGAAATTCTATACTGTTTTCCATAGAGGTTGCACCAGTCTGCAATCCAACCAACAGTGCACTAGGGTCCCTTTTTCTCCACAACCTCTCCAACACTTGTTGTTTGTTGCTTTATTTATGATGGCCATTCTGACTGGTGTGAAGTGGTTTCTCATGGTGGTTTTAATTTGCATCCCTCTGATAGTTAGCAATATTGAGCATCTTTTCAAGTGTCTCTGGATCTTCTGTATGTCCTCCTTAGAGAAGTGTCTGTTCAAGAAGTCCTTTGCCCATTTTTTTAATTGGGTTGCTTGTCTTAGAGTGGAGTCATGTAAGTTTTTTGTATATTTTGGAGATTAAACCATTGTCTGAGGTATCATTGGCAAATGTTTTCCCATACAGTTGGTTCTGTTTTTATTTTAATAGTTTTCTTTTCCCATGCAGAAGCTTTTTATTTTGATGAGACCACATTTGTTTATTCTTTCCTTTATGTCCCTTGCTCTAGGGGACATATCAGTAAAAATATTGCTGCATGAAATATCTGAGATTTTCCTGCCTATGTTCTTTCTCCTCTAGGACTTTAATGGTGTCATGGCTTATATTTAAATCTTGTATCCACCTTGAATTTATTTTTGTGTATGGTGTAAGTTAGTGCTTGAGTTTCATTTTTTTTGCACATAGCTGTCCAGTTCTCCCAACACCATCTGTTGAAGAGGCTATTTTTACTCCATTTTATATTGCTGCCCTCTTTGTCAAATATTAATGGACTGTAGAGACTTTGGTTTATTTCTGGGCTCTCTATTCTCTTCCACTGGTCCATGTGCCTGTTTTTATGCCAGTACCAGGCTGTTTTGATTACAGTGGCCTTGTAATACAGTTTGGTATCAGGTATTGTGATCCCTCCTACTTTGCTCTTCTTTATCAAAATTGCAGTAGCTATTCAGGGTCGTTTATAGTTCTATATAAATTTTTGAAGTGTTTGTTCTATGTCTATGAAATATGCCATTGGTACTTTAATACACATTAAAGTGTATTTAATGTGTATTAAAGGAATACACATTAAAGGAATGTGTAAATTGCTCTGGGTAGTACGGACATTTTGATGATGTTAATGCTTCCGATCCATGAACATGGTATATGTTTCCATTTGTTTGTGCCTTCCTTGATTTCTTTCTTCAGTGTTGTGTAGTTTTCTGCATACAGGTCTTTTACCTCCTTGGTTAGATTTATTCCTAGGTATTTTATTTTTCTTTTTGCTATATTGAACAGGATTTTTTTTCTTGATTTGTGCTTCTGCTGTTTCATTGTTTGATTGATCAAAATGCCTTTGATTTCTGGATATTGACTTTGTATCCCGCTGTTTTGCCAAATTTATTTATTAGGTTGAGCAGTTTTTTGGTAGAGTCTATAGGATTTTCGATGTACACTATCATGTCATCTGCAAACAATGACAGTTTTGTTTCCTCCTTTCCGATTTGGATGCCTTTTATTTCCTTTTCTTGTCTGATTGCTGTGGCTAAAACTTCTAGTACTATATTGAATAGAAGTGGTGAAAGTAGACAGCCATGTCTTGTTCCTGATCTTAGTGGAAAAGATTTTAGTTTTTGCCATTGAGTATGATGTTGGCTGTAGGTCTCTCATATATGGCCTTTATTATGTTGAGGAATGCTCCCTCCATTCCTACTTTGCTGAGTGTTTTTGTCATACAGGTGCTGTACTTTATCAAATGTTTTTTCCTAATCTATTGATATGATCATGTGGTTTTTGTCTTTGCTTTTGTTTATGTGATGTATTACATTTACTGATTTGTGAATATTGAACCATCCTTGCATCCCTGGGATGAATCCCACTTGGTCATGGTGTATGATCTTTTTAATGTATTGTTGGATGCAGTTTGCCAATATTTTGTTGAGGATTTTAGCGTCTATGTTCATCAGAGATATGGGCCTGAAGTTTTCTATCTTTGTTGTGTCTTTACTTGGTTTTGGGATTAGGATGATGCTGGCTTCATAAAAAGAGTTTGGGAGTCTTCCATCATTCCAGATTTTTTGGAATAGTCTGTGAAGGATAGGGGTTAGCTCTTCCTTAAATGTTTTGTAGAATTCTCCTTTGAAACCATCTGGACCTGGGCTTTTGTGTGTCAGGAGTTTTTTGATTACTGCTTCAATTTCATTTGCTGTTATTGATCTGTTCAGGCTTTCTGCTTCTTCTTTATTGAGTTTTGGAAGATTATATTTTTCTAGAAATTTGTCCATTTCACCGAGGTTTTCAAATTTCTTGGCGTACAGTTCTTCATAGTAATTTCTTACAATCCTTTATGTTTCTGTGGTATCAGTTGTAATCTCTCTTTCATTTCTGATTGTGTTTATTTGGGTCTTCTCTCTTTTTTTCTTGATGAGCCCACTTAAAGGCTTGTCAATTTTGTTTATCTTTTCAAAGAACCAGCTCCTGATTTATTGATCCTTAGAATTGTGCTTTTAGTCTCTGTATCATTTAATTCTGCTCTGATCTTGGTTATTTCCTTCCTTCTACTTGCTCTGGGCTTTCTTTGTTGTTGTTCCTCAAGTTCTTGTAGACATAGGGTTAGGTTGTTTGTTTGAAATGGTTCTATCTTTTTTAGGTAGGCCTATATGGCTATGAACTTCCCTCTCAGGACTGCTTTTGCTGTGTCCCATAAGTTTTGGGTTGTTGTGAGTTCATTTTCGTTTGTTTCCAGAAACTTTTTAATTTCTTCCCTAATTTCATTCAATCTCCATGATTTTGAGTGTTTCGGGTTTTTTCCCTTGGGGTTGGTTTCTAGTTTCAGTCCCTTGTGGTCAGAGAAAATGCTTGGTATGATTTCAATTTTCTTGAATTTGTTGAGGCTTCTTTTGTGTCCTGTCATGTGGTCTATTTTTGAAAATGTTCCATGTGCATTTGAAAAGAATGTGTATTTAGCTTCTTTGGGATGAAGGGCTCTATATATATATATATATCAGTTAAGTTCATTTCATCTAGGGCATTGTTCAATGCCACAATATCTTTGTTGATAATTTGTTTGGAAGATCTGTCCATTTTTGATAGTGGGGTGTTAAAATCCCCCACTATAATTGTGTTGCTGTCAATATCTTTCCGAATGTAATTTTAGACTGGTATAAATGTAACTTCTCCTTAACAGTTAAGGGAGAGCTTGGTGCTGCCGCCAGGTAGAAACAAGGTGCCAGGCTAGATAAAACAAGGTAGAGGGCCGGATTCAGTTTGAGGGCCTTGTGTTTGCCACTTGTGGCCTAGAGGGTAGTGCTAAGCAGCAGGACCCCAACTGCTGTTTGTTAACACATAAATGGAATTTCTTGTTACTTTTTTAAATTCTTTCTATGAAAAAGTATAGAACTAGTGAGGGGGAGCAGAGTTTGATACCCCAAAGTATGCCTTTTTGGGATATCATTTAAGCTGGTTATTTTAAGACACAAAAGACACAGAAGAGCCTTTGACCTCCCTCATACCTGCCTAAAATAATTCAAATAGAAAAACCTACTCCAGGAAAGGTGATCACCTTAACCTAATATAAACTACATATGACCAACAGGGAGGAACCTAGCAACTTCTGTTTTTTAGACTCCCCTCTATCACTGTTGTTCAGTGGCCTGGAAAGAATTTGTTTGCCAAATGTTTGCTCCTTCTCATCTACCTGTAAATTGCTTATCTTCCCTTTGAAGCCCAAATCACTACCTCTCCCACCCCTTTTTTCCTCCTCCAAGATGACATATATGCCTCAACTATTCAATTTGTTCTTGGTTCCATATTACACATATACATATAGAATTTGGTCATTTTCTCCTGTTAATCTGTGAGGATTTATAAGAACTTTAACATCATAACTTATGGCTCAATATTTGAATTTTTGCAGCTTGAGCTCTGAAGCTGCTTATAAGATATAACTTTGCCCTTTGGGGCTCAGAAACCACCTGCAGAGCCAACAGCCCACCTATGCTGAGTATACTGCTTGATAAATAAGTAGTCCCTGTACTATCACTGTGTGATTTAAAAAAAAATGCTCTTTGTTCGCTACAGGCCTGGGCTGAAACTAGGATGCTGATAAATGCTTAACCACATAGTGCCCATTGTTCTCATCTTATTGATACAACACTTGCTTGAGTCAGCCTGCCGCTGCAAGTCCAGTTGCCTCCACCAATCAGAAAATGGATGGTGCAAGTTTATAGTCTTGTTTCCTCCAGCAACCCATTCTTTTGATTATCAGCCCCTTGCAACTTATGCCTTTAAAAACTTCGCCCTATCCTTCCATTTTGGAATGTGTCTTCAGTTCATGCCAAGGGCTACATTCTCTGATTTGCAAACTGTATATGAATAAAATTTTCTTTTAATTTCTTCTGAAATTATTGTAACATCTGTCTCATGTCAACTTGATTATTAGACCAGTCAGAAGAACTTAAAAGGGTAGAAGGAAAATTACTTTTCTTCCCCTACACTAGGCACAGATTAAGCAAGGCATTAGATTTTAGGTATGAAGATAGTTTACTTTAAATGAACATGACTTTTAGAAAAATGAATTTAATCAGTAGGTTTTTTCTTCCTACTGTTAGATAGTTTGACTTCTATTAAATCATTGTTATTATCCAATTTGTTACAGTACTCCAAAGCATCCATTATCTATGGTTGAATTATAATCATTTTAAAAAGCAGCCAGGGCATTTGTACTACATAATAAACTCAGTGAAATGTTAAACTTATGGAGAAAACATTCTCATTTTGTTTTTAAAGCAAACTGCTGAGGAAATTAAAACTGTTCATCTTACAAGAGACAAAATCTCAGTGCTTATAATGGACTGTTAGTAATTAGAAAGCAGGGATTTCTAGGGTAGGAGGAGGCAGGTCTCTAGGAGGGGTCAGGCTTTCCTCAGCATTTATCAGAATCACCTGGAGGGCTTGTGAAAACTCAGATTGCTGGGCCCACCCCAGAGCTCCATTCAGGTCTGCAGCGGGGTTGGATATTTGCATTTCCAGCAAGTCCTCAGGAAGGCTCATACTACTGGTGCGTGGACCACACTTTGAAAAGGGGATTGTCACAGAAGATGAGCTGGTAAACCAGAACTGACAGATGAAAAGCAAACCTTGGACACAAGCAAATGGGGAAGGAATGATACTGTCATCAAGGCAAGCTATTCACTTATCACTAAAGTTGGTTATAGGGAAGAAATCAGGGCATTTTCATTAAGTTGTCTGTTGCATTTGAACAGCACCATGTAGGACTGGTAGAGAAAGGAGAAAAGTGGGTTCAGGTGAAGGAGATACCAGGAACAAAGGACCTGTCTTGGAAAGTATAGAAAGTCGTCAGGGAACAATGAAGAATCTGATCAAATGGAAAGCAGAGAGGAGATGAGACAAGAGGATGGCACCAGCTTGAGGGGAACATGCTTCTCCATGGTCAAAGAGGGCGCACTGCTCTGCAGTGCCAAAGGGAGAAGGCTGAGCAATGTAGAGGGTGATGTTCTCAACAATAGGCTTCCAGAAGCACAATGAGTCTCCCAGGGGTGTTTCTCAATAGATGCTGCTGATGGCCGTGGGCCAGATGAAATTCCACCAGGGGACACTGCAAAGCAGGGAGACTAGCAGCTCTTGAACATCTGAACTTAAACCAGGGATAGACTGCAGGGTGCCTAGAAAGAACAGATGCACCAGAAGCCTCAGCCACTCCTCCATAAATAGCTTTTCCCTCAGCTGCACTTCTGACAGCTACCTGGAGACTCGTGCCTGTATTGTGCTGAGGTGCAGCCTCCAGGGGTTCCCTGTGCACAGCCATGGGTGCCCAAGAACTCAAGTGGTATGTTATTTTTTCCTGATTTTTCCCCTCTCAACTAAGTGAATGGGAAGCTGCAGTGGTATAGAGTGGCTGCTTTGGCAGCCATGTGCAGAATAAAGGTCTCCTAGAAGAAATATTCTTTCACCCTGCAGGAGGTCATTGTTTCCACTCTCCATCTGAACATTTACCCCCATGTTGAAATGCATGCCACCTAAAATCATAATCCTAAAATGACCTTTAATTAAGGTTAGCCACAAAAAATTAAGGGATTTCCTTTTATTGTTTGCTCCACTGGAGAAAAGTTTAAATTTGAGGACCCTGTACTTAAAAGTGAGATTGCAACAACAAATATATTGTATTAAATGCAAAAGAAATGCCTGTCAGGGGCTCATAGTTAATTTTTCATTGGTTTTTATAGCCACATAATTTATATAATCACCTGGGAGACTAGGCAAATAGGACTTTTTGTTTTTATTTTTGTTTAATTTGATGTTGTTTATTTAAAATTTTTCCATGATACTTAAACATTATAATAAGTACTAATTAAGTCTCTAAATCTCAGGCCCAGGAGCAAAAAGGTCTACAGAATTCTCTCTCTACAGAAATTACCTGGAAAGACAGGAATCAGGAAATCTAATATTTTAGGCAGGAGCCAGCAAACTTTCTCTTTCACAGTGTTAAACTTTGAATAGTAAATATGTGCCTTGTGGGCCATACAGTCTTTGTCACAACTCTGCCACTGTAGTGGATAAGCAGTCATGGGTAATATGTAAACAAGCGGGCATGACTGCATTCTAAAAGATTATTCACAGAAACAGGTGACACAAATTTGGCCCATGGGCTAAAGTTTACAAACCCCTGGTTTGGGGGATCCTATGAGTTTCCTGCTGCCTAGGGAGAAAACCTACCCAAGAGGAAGCTAACCAGCAAAACTAAGTAACCCAAATTAAGGAACTCCTTCCGGACTAATCCCCTGGTTCTTTTTAAAAACTCATCCCTACCTTTGAATAACAGAGCTGGACTGCTGGGATTCGTTTTCAATGTATTATTCAGCACTGTTTCTCTAACAATGGAATGGAGCCACAATAGGACAGGGAAGCCACCACGTTCTCCCTAACCCTCCCACCCGAGACATCAGTCACGGTGGACACCTAACTCCCCACATCCAAACAGCTACCCTGTGGATTCTAGCCACAGAGGTTCCAAGGGTGCATCCCTTCCTCTCTATGCCCACTGTTCATACTCTGCCATCCTCTTCTTCTGTCTGAGGTACACTCCAGATTCCAATGTATGGGGTTTTCTTCCTATTTATGGAGTTTTCTGTCTAATGCAGGGGTGTCCAACCTTTTGACATCTGTGGGCCACACTGGAAGAAGAAGAGTTGTTTCAGGCCACACATTAAATATATTGTGACATGTAATCACAAAAAATCTCATAGTGTTTTAAGTAAATTTACGATTTTGTGTTGGGCCACATTCATAGTCAACCTGGGCCGCATGTGGCCTGCAGGCCATGGGTGGGACACCCTGGTGATGTGTTTCGCATTGCTGTCAGATTGATCTTTCTGAAACTGTCACTCCCTGCTCAAAAACTTTTATATTCAAATGTCCCCTGTTGTCTAAAGCAGCAATTTTCAATCTTTTTTTAATCTCATGGCACACATAAACTAATTACCATATTTTTGGACCATAAGACACACCTAGGTTTTAGAGGAGGAAAATAGGAAAAAACATTTTGAAGCAAAAAAATGTGGTAAAATATTTAATAACATAAATAACATAACATTTCACTAATGTAAGTGTAAACAGAACTCAACAGCAGTATTAACAACCATTATTCCTTCCAAATTTGGGGGGAAACAGTGCATCTCATAGTCTGAAAAATACGGGTACTAAAATTCTGCAGCACACCAAAGAAATATATTTTTTGCTAATCTGACAAAAAAAGTATAATTTTGATTTATTTACAAAAAAAATAATAGTAGTTACCTACCCCTTTTGCTCCAAGGTGACTTTTTAAAAAATCAGGTGTGTATACTTGTATATAAGGATTTCTGGTACAAAGAATTAACCAATCAGATGCAACTTTATTATGTGATGTGACCAATAAGAAGCAACTATATGACCTATATATCTATGTTTCAAGACACAGCACCCACACCAGGTGACTATTGTTGTGTTGTCATTTTTTTTTTCAATTTGACAATTTAAGGGAAAAGCTGTCAGTGCCCCTAACTAAACAGTCAGGTGTTGCATGTTTGAAAATTATTGTGACACACCGGTTGAAAATTGAAGGTCTAGAGGATAATATCTAAGCTTAGTATAGCACTTAAGGGACTCCCTCCATGACCTGACCCCAGTCTCCTTCTCCACACATATTCTCAACTCCACTTTCCACAAGCTGTGTGCTCACACTTCTTGTCTGTAGGAAGTAGTGCTAATTATCTCTCCAATATCCATGTTTCTCTTCTTCCTAACAGAATCTTTATAATGTTGGGGAAGACAATGTACGCACTTAAAACCCCTGTGTTTCTTACTCTACCTTATAAAAAGATGTGGTCAGTGAGACATAAAATATCATTGTGTAGGTTTCAAGAAAAAAACAATTAAATAGGGTTACTCAGATGGTACCTGCCCATTTGCTCTTTCTTACATTTTTCCCCCTGGAACTATGATATGAAGGTTGGAGCTCCAGCAGTCATTTTGTACACATGAAGTGATCTTCAAGACAGCAGCCGTGACCTAAGAAGGCAGAACAAAAATAGAGAAGGAGCCTGGCTCCCTGACAATGTCGCTGAGCCATTAAATCAGTCCTGGTCAACTTATCTGTGGATTTCCTGCCATTTAAAATAAAAATAAAACCCTTTCTTGTTTAAGCCACTGTTATTTCAGATCTCTGTAATTGGCAGCCAAATGTAATACTGAACAGATGCAATGCCTCTTTGCTTTCTTTATGCAATTCAACCTCCTAAGAGTGCCCTTCTTCCCTCTACCTTCCATTTCTCCGCTCTTCAAATACTACTCATTCTTCAAAACTTGGCACAAATGCTACCTCCTCCTGGATCACTCCCGCCTTCCACAGCTACCCAGTACCTTGTTTTCACCTGTGTAATATCAGTACTGGAATTCAACAGTGAGCTCTGCTATCTACTAGCCATGACATTGTAAGCACATTGTCTCAAACTGACTTTCTTTATCTCCAAGACTGGGGTGGAAAAAGTTCTAATTATGTATTGTTGGGAGAAATAAACAAGACAAAGTACATGAATCAGTATAAAGCCTGGCACATACAAAGTGTTCAATAAGTGATGATGATGAAAGTGATGATGGCATTATTAGTTGTATCTCAGTTAACTATAAACTGTCATCCCAATAGAATAAAAGTACTTTGAAGGTAGGGCCAATGTCTAATTCTTATCATTATCTCGTGACTTATAAGTTGAATGGATGGATGACCAAATGCATAAATTGAAGGATTATACTAGTCAATGTGATAATGGCCAGAAAACTGCCATTTTCCAAAGGACTTCCCTTAGACAATGGAAAATTAGAAAACAAACTTGATGAAGTCAAGTCATATGGACATTTTCTTCCTAATTAGGGCCCATTCGTCTCAAATACGGATTTGTCTGCTTACAGAGGCTTTCATTACTTGCAAGTTGGTAGAAGTGATGACACACTTGTGCAAACTGAGCAAGCTCCTTGTGCAACATAAGGAAAAATATACAAGTCCATATTTCATCAGCCATTGTGAGATATCAGCATCTCTTTTGTGCTCCTGGAATGGAACAAGAGGCAATGGGAGCTACAAAACTAGTGCAGAGAAGTTACACATCTCAAAAAAAAAAAAAGAGACAGAAAAGAAAAAGAAATTAAATGCACAAATGCATTTGTTCAAAGTGCATAAAGCTGCATAGAGACCAGGTGTCTCTTTTCTTTCCTTCCACTGACCTCAATCCAGCTTACCCACAACAGAGGCCACATTCTGAAGCTTGGAAACCAAAACAAAAAACATCAACCCAACAGAAGATTTTCCCACTTCCTCTGGGTTCACTGCTGTGCAGTGTCACATTGACATTGTCTATCCACCGTTCAGAGGGTTCTGTCCACAAACACCATGTAGCTGGCCAGGAGGAGCCCTGTTCCCTGTTGGACTGCAATTCCACAGCCAAAGCCCAGCCTACATTACAGGGTGTGGGCTCACCACTGGTGCTGCAAAGAAGCCTTGGATTGGACACAGTGTTTTTGTCACCAGCCTTTGTGCCCCTCCCATGGATGACTCCAATTTTTTTTTATCTTATTGTTGTTCAAGTAGTTGTCTGCATTTTCTTTCCACCACTCCCCCTCACCCCAGCCATCCCCACCTCCCTCCCCTGATTCCACTCCCCCTTGATTTTTTCCACATGTCCTTTATAGTTGTTCCTGAAAACCCTTCTCCCCTTTCCCCCCTAATTATCCCCACCTACCTCCCCTCTGGTTACTGTCAAATTGTTCTTTTTTTTTTTTTAATATTTTTTACTGTTGTTCAAGTACAGTTTTCTGCCTTTTGCCCCCATTCCTCCCCACCACCCTATCCTTCCCCTCCCTCCCTCCCATTCCCTCCTTCCCCTCCCTCCCATTTCCACCCTCCCTTGTTATTGTCCATGTGTCCTTTATACTTGTTCCTGCAAATCCTTCACCCTTTTCCCCTGTAATCCCCTCCCCTCTCCCTTCTAGTCACTGTCAGCCTGTTCTCAATTTCAGTGTCTTTGGTTATATTTTGTTTTCTTGTTTGTTTTGTTGATTAGGTTCCTGTTAAAGGTGAGATCATATGGTATTTGTCTTTCACCACCTTGCTTATTTCACTTAACATAATGCTTTCCAGTTCCATCTATCCATTTCCAGCCCCATGCTGTTGTAAAGGGTAGGAGCTCCTTCTTTCTTTCTGCTGCAAAGAATTCCATTGTGTAAATGTACCATCGTTTTTTGATCCACTCATTTACTGATGGGCACTTAGATTGCTTCCAGCACTTGGTTATTGTGCTTCTATGGACATTGGGGTACATAGGTTCTTTTGGATTGGTGTTTATGGGCTCTTAGGGTATAATCCTAGCTGTGGAATTGTTGGGTCAAATGGCAGTTCCATTTATAGTTTTCTGAGGAAATTCCATACTGTTTTCCATAGTGGTTGCACCAGTCTGTATTCCCACCAACAGTGTACTAGGGTTCCTTTTTCTCCACATCTTCTCCAAGCAATGTTGTTGCTTTGTTTATGATGGGCATTCTCAATGGTGTGAGGTGGTATCTCATTGTGGTTTTAATTTGCATCCCTCTGATAGCTAGCAATACTGAGCATCTTCTCATATGTCTCTGGACTCTCTTTATGTCCTCCTTGGAGAAGTGTCTGTTCAAATTTTTTGCCCATTTTTTAATTGGGTTGCTTGTCTTAGAGTAGATTCATGTGAGTTCTTTATATATTTTGGAGATCAAACCCTTGTCTGAGGTATCATTGGCAAATGTGTTTTCCCATATGGCTGGTTCTCTTTTCATCTTAATACTGTTTTCTTTAGCCATGCAGAAGCTTTTTATTTTGATGAGACCCCATTTGTTTATTCTTTCCTTTATGTCCCTTGCTCTAGGGGACATATCAGTGAAAATATTGCTGCATGAAATATCTGAGATTTTTCTGCCTATGTTCTCCTCTAGGACTTTAATGGTGTCATGGCTTATATTCAAATCTTGTATCCACCTTGAATTTATTTTTGTGCATGGTGTAAGTTGGTGGTTGAGTTTCACATTTTTGCATGTAGCTGTCCAGCTCTCTCAGCACTGTTTGTTGAAAAGGCTATTTTTTACTCTATTTTATGTTGCTGCCCCCTTTGTTGAATATTAATTGACTGTAGAGACTTGGATTTATTTCTGGGCTCTCTGTTCTGTTCCATTGATCTATGTGTCTGTTCTTATGCCAGTGGTTACTGTCCGATTGTTCTTAATTTCAATGTCTCTGGTTATATTTTGCTTACTTGCTTGTTTGTTTTGTTAATTAGGTTCCACATATAGGTGAGATCATATGGTATTTGTCTTTCACTGCCTGGCTTATTTCACTTAGCATAATGCTCTCCAGTTCCATCCATGCTGTTGTGAAGGATAGGAGCTCCTTCTTTCTTTCTGCTGCATAGAATTCCATTGTGTAAATGTACCATAGTTTTTTGATCCATTCATTTACTGATGGGCACTTAGGATGCTTTCAGCACTTGGCTATTGTAAATTGTACTGCTATGAACACTGGGGTTTATAGGTTCTTATGGATTGGTGTTTCAGGGGGTTCTTAGGATATAATCCCAGCAGTGGAATTGCCAGGTCAAAAGGCAGTTCCATTTTGAGTTTTCTGAGGAAGTTCCATACTGTTTTCCACAGTGGCTTCACCAGTCTGCATTCCCACCAACAGTGCACCAGGGTTCCCTTTCCTCTACATCCTCTCCAACACTTGTTGTTTGTTGATGACTCCAATTTCTTAACAAATTGGTTACCATTCAGGGCAGATGAAAAGTCACTTCCCAGATGACACATTTATTGGACAGTTTTTCAGAATTCCTCATTTTGGAGATTTCCCATAATATTCCCTAAGACAAGATTTCTACTTGAAACTTCTAGTCCAGAAGCACGCATCTCTGAAACATAATCCCAATTTCAGCATGATGCCGTTTGGCTTTCAGTGTAACTCTAAGAATAATCATATTTCAAGCCTCATTGTCATTCACTCTACAATCTTGCACATTCCATAGACAAGGCAGATGTGATAAATTGGTACTCTGTCTTAATTCTTGAATAAATCTGAGGTGGTCACCTCCAATCTAGAACCCTATATGTTAATATAGCAAAAATGTAATTATGTGTCTTCTAGAGCCTGACCCTGTGTATCTCATTCACATAAACGTCAGTTTAACCAACAAAAATAATTTAAGCAGTAATTCAAACACTTACTGGAGTCTTTCTAAAAATCTCAAAAGAGACAATATTCTGGTAAAATGTCTTAAACTCCTGTTTCCCTGTTTATTTCTTTCAAAGTTCCTCACACTGTGGAGTGGCGCCCTTGACTGTACTTCTTGCTCTCTCTGAGCTCCTCCCCACCCAGTCCACTCCCACCCTGCTGCCTTTCTGGGTTAATTATTTCCTTCTTTTGCTAGTTTCATTCCTTTCTGATATAAAATCTCTGTGGCCTGTCTGGTTTCCTCCAATTCCACAGTGATTATCCCTGCAATAGTCCAAACATCAATACAAACTTCTACGATTCGAGGAGCCAAAAAGGCTATCAATTGTCCTATGTTTATAAATTTTTGTCCCTGTCATTGAAATACTTGCATCTGAACTATATGTGAATATAGGCTCCAAGGAAAATGTGCTCTTTAAAACAATGTGAAAAGTATATTGCATTATTAATTGAGCATATTATCTCAAAATATATTTGTAAATCATAAAAATAAATTGTAAGGTAACTCTGGAACTATAATGAACCAATAGGTATCCACCTACCTGCAAATGAAAAATACCTGTTCTTTGATGAGCTTGCCCTTCTTTTATGTAATACATCAAATCTTGGAGGATTCAGTTTTAAATTCTCAACCCTTCATTTTACTTATGATTATGGATTTCACAGCACTCATTTTTATTTTGTGAATGCTACACTTCTATCTTGGTACTCAATGACAACAACTTGGCATGTTTATTAAAAAAAGGCTAAATAATAAAACAGAACACTGGAAAAGGCCTGGCTGTTAGCCAAGTTTCCCACCAGCATTAAATCACTTGTTAATATGTGTAATTACCAATTATCTACTTTTAAGGTATTTTCACTCCAGTTGCCACAATTCGGCTAAAGCCATGACTGCTGGGAGAAAAAAAAAAACTCCCCTGGCTTTAGGAAAAACCGTATTTCAGGACCTATCAGCTTCTCCCATCCACCATGATCCATGCCCTCCTAATCACCAAATGACCTTCCTATTCAAGCAAGGTGTTTCCCATTTGGAAACACTGGGATTATTCAAAATTAAGTAACAATGAGGCTAGCATGTTGATTATTCATGCATTGCACAGCCTGAGAACCTCATTATCTCTCTCCACATCCTGACACACATTCTTGAGAAAGAATTTTTCAACAGACCCTAGAAGAAGAAATTTAGTTCATGAGACCTGTTGGAAGACAAAGAACAGCAACATATCTCTCTAGTCTAATGATCAAAATGCCCCACGATTTCCAGGAGGCCACAAGTAACCACACTGCATTCAGACAGAGAAAGATCTGACTTGGGAAGGTGTGATGAGTCTGTGGGTTTTAAATTTTCAATCACGAGGAAAATCAGTTTGCTAACAAAGGCTCCAGAAAACACGATGGCCTTTTTGCAGACAGAGGGCATCTTCATTTGACAATAATTTCCCTCTACAGAGTGATGAACTGGCAGGTACCAATTATAATCCCCTGCAGAAATAGCCCTGTCCACTTCACAGCCATCCCTTTATCACTTCTTGACACACTAAGAATAAAAGAATATCAGGTAATGCCAACAGGAAAGCCACTGAGTGAATTCACTCATTTCTCCTGAACCATTGCAAAGCACAGCTTGGTCATAATTTTTAGCCATTAATTTTTAAACACTTGGAGTCTGTAGAAAAGAACCATGTGGTCTGGGATTGTATCAGATCCTTACACACTATCCCTTGGAGAAAATGGAAACTGACAACGTTGAAAAGACTCAAGCTTGGCCATTCTTTTCCTTCAAGGAATTGTTGACTTCAACTATCAAACTCCCATCCCCCTCCTCCTTCTTCCTTCACTCTCACTTCTCTCAAAAAATGTTATGCTTCACAATGACTTGGATTAAAACCTTATTTGGAGAGAATAACATTAGAGAAAATTAGATGAATGAGATAATTGGAATTCTGTACTATCTTTGCAACTTTTCTATAAATATAAAATTGTTACAAAATAAAAGTTTAAAAGAAACTGATTAGATAATGGCAGCAGTGATAAAGACTGCTGACCACAAAAGGAGCAAGTAAAGCTCATCGCTCAGGTTAACTGAAGCAATGATGAATGCAATTTTATCATTGAGAAAATGAAGCAAAATTGGTAGGCACAAAATAGACAGAGGGAGGAGGCATAAAGGAAATGGAGAAGCTGAAGAACTTATATGTACAACCCATGGACATGAACTAAGGCGGGGGGGGGGGGGCGGGATGCTGGAGGGAGGGGCCACTGCAGTGCAGAGTGGGATGAAGAGGAAAAAAATGTGGGACAACTGTAATAGCATAATCAATAAAATACACTTAAAAAATAATAACACCTTGCTGAAGTACAAACTGTTTTAGTACTATGTGTTATAAAGATGGCTTTACTGTTGAAAAACCATACAAATGTACCTTGAACAATGTGCCCAGGATTCTAGTGAGAAATAGGTTATAAGCTCCAGAAGTTAAACAAACACATCCACTCCTATGCTAGGCCTTCTTGAGGTCAAGTACAGATGAAGGAATGTGTATACTGTTCAGAACTGCTGGTATTCCTTGCACAAGTTCAGCAGGAGTCATGGGCAACACTGGCAAGTGGGATCAAGAACCGCCCAAACCCACCTGCACAGAAACTCTGCCACATGGTGAGAAATGGGAGAGAATAAAGAGTGGGTTTATTCCCCTGTCTGATGTATAACTACCTACAGTGATACAGGATCAGAGAACACGCAAGTACTGTGGACACTTGTCCTATAGAATATTTCTTCAGCCTCACTGTGATGAATGGAATTTTATACACCAAATCAGCATGTCAGTAATTAACTCTAAGCATTTCAATGAGTTCTAGAGAGAAAATCAATTCCTGTGGTCGGCAGAATGCAAACCCTGTGCATAATTTGGTTTGAATGAAACAGCACCTAACACAGTGCTTGGTACCGTAGCAGGTAGCCAATAAATGGTACTTTCCTCCTTCTAAATGGCCTCATGGATATGGAGTTAGATATTAAAATCTAAATACAGTAGATGTTTCCATATGAAAGTGAATGTGATAACTGAGACAAAAAGAATCATAGGTATCTTTTTAAAAAAGACAGAGAATATAAATTAGATAATAAATGTCAGAGGTCAGCAGTCTGACCCAGTCAGGAGGGTCTGGGTTTGTCTAGCCCGCAACAACAGGGTGGTGATCTGGGCTAGCATGGTGGCTGTCAGTGTGGCACATCGAAGAGAGAAGGAGCCTCAGATTACTCCAAGGTGTTTGGTCCGCACAGCTGGCTTGTGGAGTTGGACTTGACTGAGATGGGGAAGGCTGCGAGAGGAGCAGGTTGGAATAGAGAGGATCGGGTGTTTGCTTGGACACATGTTAAATTAATAATGGAAAGACAAATGTTGACATCGGGCCTACAAACAGCCTAGCTGCCTTTAGAGCTGCCTTAGAAATGGTAGTTAAGATAAAGAGGGAGTATCTTTCCCACTATGTTGAGTGGCTCTGCACTTGGGTTGGCATGTAGTTCTAGGCCTGCATGACTAGAATGGTGTAAAAATTAATGGGGAAGAGGTACTGTGGTATCTGCCTGGGTGAGCTCATACCCCTTGGCTCTCACTCAAGTCTATGGCAGCCTTATGCATCTCATGTGGGTGATGGCAAAAAGAGCTAGCCCTTGGCTTCATCAAGTAATGATACTATGCCTGTGGCACCTCTTGCTCTGTATGTTTCTATAATTCCCCCTAAACGTAACATGAGATTAAAATCTGTTTGTGTCTTGTGAGTCTGACACCAACTTGAACCTGGAATCACAGCCATGCTGCTGCATTATAAAGCTGTTATTTCTATCTCCATCTGACTCCTGATGTCCCATAACAGGCAAGGGAAGAAAGAGGTTAATTATGGTCTCCCTGACCTGCCAGCACCTCCATGGGAGTGTCCTTCAGGTGGTAACTCAGAGGGTGAGGTGCTAACTGCAGACATGGAAATCCACACCCATCAGATCAATTCAATCTTTATCCAGCTCTTGGAGTGATGCCAATTCTTTGTGCTGCTCCTTTAATGAAGAACAAGTGGTTCCCTAAAGAGGAAGGGCAGGCTGGTCTTCTGGGATAGCTATTACTGACAACCTGGAAAAAAGTGGAAGGCTGTGCTCTCCCAAGGGGTAGAGTAGTCCCTGCTCACAGGAGTTGCCCTGCCTCTTCAAGAAGCCCACCCTCCTTACTGTCCCCCTGAGAACCACAGAAAGGCCAGCCTGGAGAGAGGTCTTTGCTGAGGTTCTGATGGGCACATGGGTCCATCATCACACAGAACTGCTGGGGTTGAGCTACATTGATAGCATTAAAAGTGACACTGGTGGCCTTCAGTGATGACTCCCTAATAAGGAACTTTTGGAGGAAAGTTTTAAAAATTATTCTCGAGACCACAGACTTTAGGAGTGCTTCTCCAAAAGTGATGCTAACGTACTAGCAGTTTGAGAATCATGGATCTAGGTTTCCTTTCTTCACTCTGGCTTGTCAGCTCCTTCTGCTTTTAAATTTTAATTGGATCTGACACATGTAACTGTTCTCTCTTCATTTCCATCAGACAGATTTGACCATTTGGCATATTAATAACTTGGCCACCTACCAATAGCATAAGCAGTGTGATAAGTCCCAGTGGAGGTTCTCTCCTCTGCTTCAGCCAAGCTTGGTCTTGAAATGCTTTGAAATCTATGGCAATAAAAGCACAGGGGTACAATTTAATTGCTTGATTGCAACACTCCTTTGCACTCACACACCAGAGAGGACTGTCTGTTGGAAGTTCATGTGTACAACTCAATGTCATCGCAGTCACACCCAGCTCACAAAATCTCTCCCTGGTCTCAGAGGTGCCCCCAGAACAAAATGACTTCATGGACCGTTTTATTTACTCTATAGTTAAGGGACTGCAGTTCACCACTCCTTTAATATGCAGCATCAGGACTCCCCAGATAATGTGCTCTTTTTAAATTTCCCAAAAACATATAATTTGGAAGTAAGGAGCCACCTGAAACCTATGACTTGATGATATTTATATTCAAGAAAATAGACCACCTGCCATACAAGTAAAGGCATCTCAACAGAGTTCACCCCTTTCTCTCTACTGCCTAAAAAAAATGTGACATCAAAGGTCCCGCCCCTTTTTGTGTGCAGAAGGAAACCTCTTGCCTTGTGCATAATACACTGCCTTTCACTTCTGTTCTCTGCATGCCCTTCCATGTGGATGGACCCCCATAACAGCTGCCAGTTGGCAGACCCCAGAGAGTGGCCCAATTGCATTAACCCTTCAGACTAATGCAGTGTCACTTAGAGATAAGGATGCCAATTACTGGGCCTCAGGTTCCTCCCAGCATTTACCTCCCACCATTCACCTCAGCCCAACATCTCAGGCAGAATGAGCCCATTTAATGGGCCTGGAAAACAAAGCAATGTTTCTCCTCAGCAAGCCACTCACATGGCACATTTCAGTCACACGCACTCAGGGCACTGCAGCCTGCTGAGTGAGCAGGGCTAGAGAAAAACAAAGCTGAAGAAGGTGAGAGAGGGCAGAAGAAGTAGCTTTCTGTTCTCATATAATTTAAAAGTTATAAATAAATGGGGAAATGGATAAACATAGAAAAAACATTTTACTATAGAAATAAATTAAAATTTTAAGTACTTAGACAATAAAAGAAGCAAAGAGGATTGCCACAAAAGCCACCTCTGCATACGAAGAACCATACAAAATGTTACAAATGTCAAAAGACTAGTGTAAGCACTGAAATGCCTTCATCTCAAATTACTTTGGTTATTAATTACCCCAATATTCCCAAGGCTTTCCACAAGATAAAAAAAGATACAATGCAAGATTTGAAGCAGGAAACAAACTGGGTTACAGTTTGGAAGGTCGAAGAAAAGCAGTTGACCTTTGAAAAGATGTTTGTTAGAGGGACTGCTAAACCAACATAGCTAGTCTGCATGTGGAAAGAGCATCACCCACTAGAGGCCAGAATGAGACTGTCCTGTACAGTGCTGCTGAGGCCCATTCAGTGCCAGGTGGTATAATCAGGGGATTGGTTACAGGACCGCCCCCCTGCTAAAAGACACCAAAATTCTCTGATGCTCAAATCCCTTAAATAAAATGGCTTAGTATTAGCAAATAACCCACACATCTACCCATATAGCTTAAATAATCTCCAGATTGCTTATGCTACCTAATACAATGCAGATACTATGCAAATAGTTGCTATATCAGATTGTTTAGGGAATAATGACAAGAAAAAGGTCTGTAAGTGTTCAGTACAGACACAACCATTGTAGACTAACTACACAGTACACGTCAGCAACAACATAACATTTTTTCAAGTATTTTTCCTGGCAGTTGGTTGAATGTAGAGATGTGGAACCCGGGCCTATGGAGGGCTGACTGTGCAGACTGAGGGAAAAACGAAGCACAAGAATGTAAGTGAGTGACACCATGACTGTCCGTGACATGCCAAAACAATGCATTTCTGAGTCCTCTTATACAGAGTTTGTTTCCACAGCTAAGTCAGTGAGCCATCAATGCACTGACAGGACATCTGTCAGCATGAGCTGGCACTATTGAGGACTCAGCTGCTGGACTGAAAGCAGACAGGTCTTTCCTGAATGAAGGAAAGAAGGAAGGAAAGAGCAAACAGAGTATGGGTGATGGCAAGAGAGAGGCCCAGATACAATTCTGGCTGACATGGATGACAGCCAGGGAAAATGCTTCTCAAGTTCTCAGACCTGGAGCTGAACTTTGAACTGGTCACAGACTAGTAAATTTGTGGGGAACTGGTCAACTACATGTAGCACGTGACACAACATGGAACACGATGCAGCCAGCAACAAATGAGGTTGAACCATCTGTTGGTATGGAAAGACCCCTAGGACCTGCTTATGTAAGAAAGTGATGGACAGGCCCTGGCAGCATGGCTCAGTTGGTTGAAACAAAGTTCCTTGCACCATAAGGTTCCTGGTTTGATTCCTGGTCCCAGTACATTCCCAGGTTGTAGGTTTGATCCGCAGTCAGGGCACGAACAGGAGACAACCAATTGATGTTTCTCTCTCATATCACTATTTCTCTCGATCTCTGTCTACTCCCTTCCTTGTCCTCTAAAATCAGTGGAAACAGGTCCTTGGGTGAGGACTTTAAAAAAAAGAAAAAGAAAGTAGTAGACAGGATGCTTGTTAATGATGGCATTTGTGAACATTTCTTAAGGATATGTACACACACAGACACATACCCACACAGATGTATAAAATTCTTCCAAAAACATACAGACATTCATAAACAAACAAAAAAGACCGACAGAAAGAAAGCTCCCAATTAAAGCCCATGCACTTGCTGTTGCCCCCATTCAGCTGCTTCCCCAGAGTCGCCCCTCAGTTCTTCATTCAATTCTCCCCCAGTAAGACACCCCTGGCCGCCATGTTTAAACTCACAACCTTCCAACACTCTGTATTCCCTTTGGTGCTTTATTTTCCTCCAAATGACTATCACCATCTGCCACTATTTCATGGTTCACTTACTTACTTGTGTTTTATTTTCCATCTTGCTCAGCTGGGAGGTAAGTTCCATGCAGGGAGGAATGCCTTTGTCTGTTTGGCTCACCGCTGTGTCCCCAGTGCCTAAGGCAGTGTCTGCACATAATAAGGTCTCAAAAAGTTTGCTAGATGAATTTGTTAAGTCAAGTCCTCTGTTGTTCCCTGAAATGTGAAAACAAGCTAGCAATTTATGGTTGCTAAGACAATGAAACTGAGGTGAAGCTGCTACTCTGGATGTAACCTCTAGTTGACTTCATTCCAGAAGTGGGTCCAAGGAATCAAAGGCATCCTGTTTCTGTTGGGCCGTAGACTCCGGGACTTTCCACTTAAAATCTTTCACTGTCTGGAATGAATTTGAGGCACAGTTCTAACAGGGGAATGCCGCTACTTATAGACTTCCAATGGAAAGATGGCCCTTCTTTCATAGTATCATTCACTCCAGCCAATGATAGTCTTGGGAGAATCTTGGAGAAGCAGGGGAAGAAGGACATCTGCCTGGCAAGTCAAATGAGCCTACTCCACTCTGGCTATTCATGAGGAGACAATGCCCCCATGTCTCTGTCTGGAAGTTCCACTCTGTTCAGCCTCAGACTGTGCACCAAAAAGCTGCAGTGGAATGCCAGGCAACAGCCCAGCCAGGACTCTTAGCAGGGAGGGGAGTGTCTTCCTATCATCATATTTTGCTGAAATAATTTTGAATTGTGTCTCAGAAGGAGAGAATGTCAGAGCTTGTGTATTGTCTTTGCAGAGGTCTTGCTAATGGGAACACTCCAAATACTAATTGGATTTTAGGGGCAACTCCTGAAGCAATCTAGCCATAATTTACAATTTTTGAAAAATAGAATTGTGAGAAACACTTTTAGAATAAAACATTTATAGTCCTGTGGACCAATACAGCAGTTGGGCTAACTGTAAACATTAATGGGGTTTTTTTTCTACTTCTCCATTGCTAACTACAAATTAGTCACCTCCTGAAGATCCAGCTCTGCTTAGTATATAAACAGGGAAAATTACTTGATGCAATTTCATGCATGATTTGTGTTCCCTTCAATTCTATTTATCATGTGGTTTGCATTCTATTTTAAATACCTTCACTCTTAAATGCAAGATATATACAGTAATATCTCTCTTCCCAGATGATCAGACCTGTGACTATTTCAAGCATCTGGAAGCCAGTCCAGGATACAGGTGAAAAGAGCTAAAATAATACCACATCATGTTTTGCTCCTTAGGCGTTCATTCAAAGCCTTATTAACTCTTATTTAACACACAAGCTTAAAAAGTATGTTTAATTAATGTCTACTTCTAAAGCAGATTGAGTGAAAATAAGGCTAGTTAAGGATGAAACAGTCAGGCAGCTGCAATGACTCAAAGATGTAATCGATGACAGTAACAAAAGAGCAAATAGAACTATAAGTATGCATATTCATAATGGAGATCAATTGTCAATAGTTCTAATATATATTTCTAATAAGCTTTCTTATATATTTTAGAAAATTTTAATGAGAAATGGCTTTAAAAGAAAGCAGTATTTAAGAGAGAAAGATATTCTTATCTGGATTATTCCTTAAGAACCCAATTCTTAAAGCTAGTGAAATAGAAATTATTATACATATGAACTATATAATATATGTATATTTCACATATGACAACATAGAGATATATTATGGAAGGAAGGAAGGGAGGAAGGAAAGGAGGGAGGGAAGGAAAGAGAAAGGGAACAGACACATGGCAATTTACTAAAAATGAGGATAGCTTCCCACAAATATTATATTTATGTACTTGATATTATATTCATTTACTCAATAAATAAATATTGAACAGAGAGCTTATTGAGTGCTAAGCACAGAGCTGGTTCCTCATGAACTGGACAGACTTGATCCTGGCCTTGTAGATCCTTCTTACACACTCTTATTATATTTTAAATAAGCTCTTTAAAAGATGAAAATAGGGCACCTTAGGAGCAATTAGACAAGTAGACCAAATCCAGATCTAGTCTGGGGGTGATGGGGTGGCAAGCTCCCCCGGGGCTTTAAACTCATATCTGAAGAGTGATTATCACTTAAGTAAGTCAGTGCCTGGTGGAAGAAAGGGCACTCGGGGCAAGGTAACAAGTGCAAAGGCTTGGGAGCAGGTGAGACTGCGCTGCCCAAGAGAGACTGCAGACTGCCCGGGCATTACCATCCTGAGCCCTGTAGGGCATGTTAATGCAGTTACTCTTTTTTCTGAGGACAGTAGTAATTCATTTTAGAGTGATCTAATATGTTTGAAAAAATCACTTGACAACAGTGTGGAGAACAGATCAGAGGGAGAGAGTGGTTAAGAGGGACAAGGGAGGAGGCTATTGCAGTCCTCTATGGAGGTCAGAATGTGAGGGGATGAGCATGAAGAGGAGTAGCTAGATTCAAAACATAGTCAGGAGGTAGAAACTGACAGGATTTGGGATGGACCAAATATGGAAGGTGAGGAAGAGGGCATGGTGGATAATGTTGACATTCTGGCCTGGGCAGTTGGGTGCACAGTGGTGCCAGCCACTAGATGGAAGACACAACAGAGGAGCAGGGATGTTAGGGAATGGAGAGCAGAGACCTGTGAATATAATTTCACACCTGCTAAGTGTGTAGCTCCAGTGTCAATTAAAGTTGTATGTATGTGTCTGAGGTCCAGAGGCCAGGTCAAATGGGTATATCTACACCTGAGATATAAAGTTCAAGTCCTGCACTTCCACTGGTTATGAGTCCTATGAACTTAGCAGAGACAACAGATTTTAATGCCAAACTCATTGTTGGGAAAGAAACAGAGTTCCCAAAGAAAGGTGCTTTTAGTAAGTTTGGTTGCAGAGAATTAAACCAATTACACTTCCCAAAGACATTGGATGAAACCAGAAAAATGGATTCCATGTCATAAAACTCAAAAACCATCCAAACATGTTTGTAACAGTGCATGCTAGCTGTAATTAATACAGGGATACATCAATATCACAGAACACACAGATGTCTTCACAAGGAAATGCCTTCAACCAAATATATTCACAATCACATTCTAGGGAAGGATTCAGAACAACTGAAAATATGAACAGAATTTTGCCGTTTGCAAAAGTTTTAATGCTGTGGTGGCATAGGCATAGGCACAAACTGTCTAGGACATGCGGTGTTAATGACCTACAGGACTGAAGTGAAGGAGTATGGAGAAAGTAGAGTGGAGGAATTGAAAGCAAAAGTTTTCATATGGCAGATGGGTTTGAACACTGGCTGTCACTTACTAACTAGGTAAGCTTGGACAAGATCCTCACCTCTCTAAGCTCAGTGCACTCTTCTGCAAAATGGACTACTGGAAAGAATAAATATGAGACGTGGCATGCAACATGCTGAGCACACACTAAGTACTTAATAAGCATTTATTGTTTGATAATGATGCCAATGACATGAGACTGTTTTATAAAAGGGGTATAAACCAAAAAGGTCAGATAGTTCTGGGATAAGTTGGGATATATGAAATAGACATACTATTATTTCTATTAATAATGTCTTATGTATATAAAACATTTATAATTTTCTAAGTACTTTAACATACTTTATTCATTTAATCTTAAAAAATTCCTTCAATGTAGGTAGAGTAAATATTGTACCCATTTGACAGATGATGAAACTAAGCCTTGGGGAGTTTAATTCAACCAAAGTCACCCAATTCACAAGTGGCAGTGCCATGATTCATACCCAAGTCTTTTGACTTCAACTTCTGTATCCCAGCACTGGGTAAGGATCCCAAAACAAACAGAAAACAAAGTTTAGGAACTCTTTGGAGAGATCTGCTCTAATCTATAGAAGGTGCCCCATAGCTAAATATAATATAAAAGGTGGGTGAGGGGTCTTGCATCTTGCAAGTAAAGCCAAGGAATGGAGACAGGTTGAATGCTGACAGGATTGTGTTGGTTTGCAAATGAAACCTGAACAAATTTTCAAATAAACGGACCAGTACTTTTGTTTTCTGTTGTCCCTCTAGTTTGAGTAGTGCTTCCATCACTTGCAACCAAAATAATCCTGATATATCCAATGACATTAGACAACTCATTACTCCTTCAACAAAATCCCAGCATCTTCCCCGCTGGTGTGGCGCTGTGGGTTGAGCACGGCCTGAGAATCAAATGGTCACCGATTGGACTCCCAGTCAGGGCACAAGCCTGAGTGTTGGCCCGGTCCCCAGTAGGGGGCGTGTGAGAGACAACCACATATTAATGTTTCTCTTCCTCTTTCTCCCTACCTCCCCATCTCTCTAAAAATAAATAAATAAAATCTTTTTAAAAATCCAAGAATCTTACCTCTATGACTATGCTCCTGCTCTTTCCACCAGCTGATATTCCTTTTCTTACCTGTTGAACATTTACCCACCCTTCAAAGTCTTTCTTACCATCTGCTAAATAAGGCCTCTCCTAATTCCAGTACAATAACTTCACCTTTTCCTCCCTGAGCACTTGGCTTGCTCTTACTGTAGAGAATGTCATATCTGGAGTAACTGTCCCTTCTTCCCTTTTGTGTCCGTTATAGCACCTTGTAAAGTATCTTACACCTGGCAGACCTTCAGTACATAAGTGCTTTCACCACATTGCATAAACTAGGATATTAAGTAATTTCTCAGAAGGCTGCCAGTGTTGATATTTAGCTATTTAAAAGTTAATAGTACATGACAAAACAAAACAGTAGTCAAACCTGAGTTCCACATCTCCATGTTTGAGATGCATGGGCAGTACTAGACATTTATTTCCTGGTTTCCCCTGGGGCTGGTCTTTCTGGATGTTGTTTTCAGGGTAACAGAATAGAACTTCCCTCAAAATAGAAAATTAGAAGTTGCAAATCCTTCATGTTTCAGATGGATTTTTATAGATATTATTTTTCACATAGATTTTATTCCATACACAGGTTTTATTTTACAGATTTACTGTTTATCTGCACTCATGGAATTCATGCCACTGTTTCCCAAATCTTATAAGAATTTTATAAACACACTTTAATAATACATGTCTTCTACTAATTGAACTGTATCTCAATATACAGTTCATTTGCAACATTATATTTTACAATTGTTTATAACAAATCATGTACCTAGTTCAAAGAAAAAACTCAAGAGAATGAATTCAAATAAAGAAAATTTTTGTATAAAGATCTGGCAAAATGTTTTAAATTTATAATCTGAGCTTATTCTATGAAATGAAAATACATTAATCATTTCTATCTTCACACCAAATTGGACAGGAAGATTCTATTATTTAATGCTTGGTCATTAAAATGTATATTTTTAATTTTATTGTTGACACTATTACAGATGTCCCCATTTTCTCTGCTTTTGCCCACCTCCACCCAGCCCCTGACCCCCTTTCCCTCTGCCATCACCGCACTGTTGTCTGTGTCTATGGGTCATGCATACATGTTCTTTGGCTCATCCTTCCACCTGTTTTTCAGCCAGTTCCCCCTTCTCCCCAACCCCTCTGACAGCTTGAAAGGCATAAAATGCTTATGTCCATATAAAATACTAGACAGCAAAATGAATAGAATCATCAGGCTCATGGAAAATGCAAGCATCTGAGAATATATATATATATATATGAATACTATAGCATTTATCTTTCAGAATAACTATTTTCTAAGGTTACTTTGAATTAGCTAATGTCTTTTGGTCTACCAAAATAAAACTAATATTTGCATAGTATCTTAGAGTTTATACATTACCCTGATAATTATTCTTGTTATGCCTGAATGCTTACGTTCCCCCAAAATTCAAATGTTGAACCCCTACTCCCCAATGTGATATTATTGGGAGGTGTTTAGAATTAGTCGAGGTCATGAGGCTGGAGTCCTCCTCATGGGGTTAGCACCCAGATAGGAGTCAGGAGAGCACTTGCTTCCCCTCTCTGCTTCCATGATGGGAGAACACAGTGAGGAGGCAGCTGTCTATGAAGTAGGAAGTGAGGCCTTACTAGACACTGGATCTGTCATAGCCTTGACCTTGGACTTCCAAGCCTCCAGAACTGTGAGAAATATGTGTTTGTTGTTTAAGCCATCCAGTCTGCCATAATTTTGTTATAGCATCCATAAAACTAAGACAATCCACATTTGATACTTATGGAAGATGAAGCTAAGTGGTAATACATGAAAAAGGAGCTGTGTCTCATCCCCAGTAGCCATGCGGTATGTTGTACAAGTGCCAATAAATTTACTGCTCATGAGCCTCTTTCCCCAGCATTGGTTTCATACCATAGTTGCCTTGAGGTTTCCAGAAGCTAGTCTCCTCCACACAGCCTCATCCTTGGGGACAGGTGTTCCCCTCATCTTCCACAGCCACATCACTCTGACACCCATCTCTCCACTACTCAATCTCCCTGTCCAGGCTGGCCCCTTTAAGGCCTGCCTTCCCCCGCTGGGGATGTGATGACTGACTCTGCTTCGGTCAGTCTAGGTCCCTGGAAAGGAAAAGAGGTTTTCCTCTCTTTTGTGAATAATAGAAATATGTCTCCACTGCAGTGGGCTCTTGCTCTGGTTTACATGGTGGCTCATAACTCCAGGAGAGGCTGTCCCCAGCATCCTGGAGTGGGAAGGATCCCTTCTAACCAGTTTTGGAAATATCCCTGGAAACAGGCTGATTTGGAGAAAGCTGTCTTTTCCTTTTCCTCATGGTGACTGCCAGGGTGTCTGCGCTGACCCGCTGTCCACCTTGGGTGGTAGCAATGGCTCTAAGTGCTGACATGTGCACCACACACCGCTGCAGTGAGTCCATGGGAGACACCGACTCCCAAACGTCCATGAAAGACAGCATTCTCCAAGGGGCCCTCTGACACACTGAGCAAGAGGCTGGCAATTTGAGGGATCACATGGCTTTCAGGATGTGGTAGGTCACATTGCCTCTGAGTTATCACAGCAGGGCTGCTTTCAGCAGAACTCCGCACACTTCTGTTTGGGCCACTCTGGGCACTCTCCCCATGATAGTCTTCCCATGCTCTCCAAGGGGACACGTTCCCACTCATTTTTGTGCTTCATATCAATTGGGGGGAGCCGCAAAGTGAGCCCCACATTGTCTGATTCTCTTTCAACTGGAGCTGTCATAAGGGGGCATTAGTTGGCCCACAGGCAGTCTCTAAATGGGGTCTTCATCTCTGGAGATGTCATCCTTGAGTTCCACCGTGACATCCTTGGGGGCCCCCACATGGGACTCCACTGCTCCTGTGCATTCCTGACTTCAGCCTCCAGGAGTGTCTCCCCAGTGGAAGAAACACCACCTAGCACCATGGTTTTCAACACCAGTGTGGTCCCACTTGGGGAAAACAAGGCATTTCCTGAAAATCCTCTATGCTTCCTGCCTAGAACACCCCTTCAAAGTGTGCCTTTACTTTCCTCAGGGTCATCTAAACATTCCTCCTCTGAGCTGCCTGTCAGTGGGGTCCACAAGTAACCATTTTTGGGTGGGCTCTGACTGGCTTCCTCTAAAACATTACTTTCTTCAGAAGTGAGTCTGAGTTGTGGCTGAGCCCCCAACATCTCAGCCACAGTGAGTTTCCTGAAAATACCTCATCTTCATTGGGGGCCCAAGTACAACCATCTCCTACTCTGTGGTACTTTGGCTGAGTATAACCTTCCTGCTGAAGTCTCTCAGGAGGGCACCCACAAAACTGACTGTCTAGAAAACCCTCCTTCTGGAGGGAACTTGACAATTCTAAAGACAAGCACATTTCTGACAAGTTATTTTGGGGTCTTAAACAGCAGCTGTGATTACATGTTCGTGCACTGGGCTGGTGTTCTCCGAGCAGGGGTGGAGAATCAGATGACTTCCTTGGGCATTTCTCTTATTTCCTCGACCTTTGACAAAGGTTAGTCCAAGGGAGCTCTGGAGAAGTTGTGGGACTCTTCACCCCATGCTCTTCTGGAAGGTTGGATAAGAACTTCTGGGCCCAGTTTGTAACATGTTGCAGCTTCTGTGTCTTGGGCACCAAGGCATCAGCCAACAGAAGGAGATCCAGTCCTGTTGGGCGGCTCTCTCTCCAAGGCCCCTGCTGGTTCCTCTGGTCCTGACACTGCTCTGATTCTCTGGGAGCCACTTGGGACAGCTCCTGGAGCAGAGGTTTCTTGCCAATTGCTAAAGAACATGCTGACACCTGAGGTCACCTTGGCCCAAAGGTCTGATTTTCTAAGGGACTCACTTTGGTGTCTTGGGAAGTTGTCAACCCCTGTTGACTGCCATTCCTGGAAGCATCACCCTTGATGACCCCAAAGCTGTCATAGTAAGCCACATGCTTGGCTCATCAGTGCTTCAGGTCATGGGTTGGGAAGTGTCTGCCTCATTCCATGGAGAATGAGGGGGGTAAGGGATCCACTGTAAATAAAACAGCAGACATTTTTTTAAAAAAATCCACCAATCAATCTTCTATCTGCAATGTAATCCTACTATATGTACTAACATCTTATAACCCAACAATATTTTGATAAGAACTTGAAGCAATTTTGTAACTACAAGAGCAAGGCAATTAATGTATTAAGAGAAACTAAGAAAAACGTCCCCATCAGGGTTTTTTCACCTTCAGTCATACTCCAGGTCTGAGACACTGACTGAGAAGGGTTGATTTTGTCTTTTGTAGGGGATGTATGCCAGTAAAGGGAATATAAAATAAAAAAGGACTTTTAAATAAGTAAAGTTAGCCTGGTTTATTTCAACATTCCTTTACTGTTTAATTTCTCTCTTTTTTTACCATGTATATTAATTGCTTTTATTTTTATAAATGGCACAGTAATTTAAAAAGAACAAAAAGGGCAAACCTAAAAAGAGAAGGAAGGAGAAAGAAGACAAGATAGGAAAAGAAAGTGTATTCAGACCCACTTAGTACAACCATCTCATACCAGTTTGTCCTCCCTACGTGCCTTTCCAACCCAGGTCAAGAAAGGGAGAAAACAGGATGATGAAAACATACAGAAAGGCTCCAGATCTAGTGGGGGAAAAAGCCAGGAACTGACCTAGTGACCTCCAGGTCACCTGTCCATCAAATATGGTGCTAACCAAAACTGGACCCCTGACAAACCCACACTTAAAATAATAAATAAAGCATTATAGCCCTTTGTTCTTAATGTGAAACAAGCTTTGTAAAACAAACCCCTCCTTCCTCCTCCCTCCTCTGCCTGATTCACCCAAGTCTCCCTTCAGGTACCTTCTGTAATTTGAAAATTACTAATAAGAAATACCCTTCAATAATTATTTTTCTATACACAGAGTTCTTCAGCACTTTTGCTGTCCATGGTCAGCCTCAGGAAATCTCTGCATGAATGAATAAAATAATGATTGCAAGCATGTCTGATACTAATAACTTAGAGATTTAGAGCCTGTATGTTTGGCCACGCCCCACAGGTTCTCTCCTTTGATCTTTGCAGTGACCCTGAGAGAGTTTCAGATGTGGTAAGTGAGGTTCAATGGCATCAGCAATTTGTCCAAAATTACACCTGTGAAGCCAAGGACAGAGTCAGATCTTCAGGTTCCGAGTCCATGGCTCTTTCATCTACTTCATTGTGAACCAAAGCACTGAAATGTGACTTCTGGTCCATCCAAGGCACTCAGTGGTTAAGAGCACCACTCTGGGGGCAGCACCACCATTCCTACAAGGGCTCCATGAGACCTAGGACATTTTGAAGGGACTCTTGAAGAAAAATCACTTCTTTTTTAATTACCAAGGACTGTGTGGAGTAGACATCTCTGAATTTCTCACTATCACTGTCACCAGGCCAGACAGGACCCTGACCTGAAAGAGTATGTGTCCCAGACATCACCTGATTTTTTGCAAGTGTCCATTTGTCCTTGTCAAAATGGTCCCAATTTTAAAAGAGTTATTTAAACATTTGGTAGCTACTCCATGTGCTAATGTAGAACCAAGGTTCTTAATTCAGCCGCCATTCACTGAGGCACTGCTATGTGGTGTGCCCAGGATAAACAGTGCGTGCACTGAGCTTAGACGCTCCGAGTCCGGAGAAGGAGACAGATGGGCAAACCACTCTCCAATGCGGGGCTGTTTTCTCAAACATACCAGGTGACTCTAGTTTGGCCCTATGCCAAGCAATACACTGAACTTTGCCCCTTACTTTTTTCCTCTACAAAAAGTGTAAGCACATCAGGTGCTCATAAGTTTGTATTAGTCTTTCTGATTTCCGAGAAGTTCTAGACAGACTGTACAACTTCATAAACCCTATTCAACCTGAAGTAGATCTGATTCCAATCGCCAGGGGTTTCTCCTTACCATCCACCATTCCCTGTGCAGGGCACCACCCCGGCTTCTCAGACCTCCTCTATGTGGGGCAGTCAGGCTCTCTCCCCGCTCCTTCACGCTGACGTGCCTGTTTAGTTACTGAACCCAGTCCAGGTTGTTGCAAGTGGCAAGACTTGCTTCTTTTTGTGGCTGAATAATATCTTGTAGTCATAGATATACAGTATGCTCAGAAGTGAAATTGCTACAACCTATGATGGTTTCATTTTTATCTTTGAGAGAAAACAACAAAATGAAAAGGCAACCTATGGAATGGGAAAAATTTTGATAAGGAGTTACTCTCCCAAATGTATAAGGAACTTATTAAAATCAATGGGAATAACAAAAATAGCCCAATTAATAATGAGCAGAAGATGTGAATACACATTTCTCCAAGGAAGACAGGCAATGACCAACTGCTATATGAAAAGGTGCTCAACATAAGGAATCATCGGGGAAATGTAAATCAAAACCACAGTGAAATATCACTTCACACGACTAGAATGGCTACTAGTAAGAAACAAAAGTATTGGGAAGGGTGTAAGAGCAGGGAACCTTATACAGTTTTGGTGAAAAAATTGGTAGAGCCGCTATGGAAACCAGTCTGCCTTCTAAAAGGGATGAGTGGCTTTCCCCTAGAAAATTCTTTGATATAACTACCATTGACTTCCAGGACAGACACGGTATCTTCAGAAATCATTTGTCAAACTGCATAAATACATATTTAATAGAAAGTATCCAGTAAGTATTATGTGGTATCAACATTATTTGTATAGCATTATAATTTATTGTTATTTAGTAATACCTAGGAATGAATTTATCGATGAGATTGATTTCCTATTAGGCATAGAGTTAAATGCAACCTAAGGACACTAAACAGGGGTCACTAAAAAGAGAAGGGGAAGGGTAGAGGTTATGCCTAGATCAATGGAACATGACTGTTTGAATATAAGATCTTGCTTTCAACCTGAAAACTGTTCTCCAAAAATAACATGCCAGTCATTGTACTTTTAATATAATAGTTAGGAAAATACATAATGTCAAAATACTCCTTCAGAAGTTGTTCTTGTATGAATATGTATTCTATGGTTTGCAGTGCCTTTTGTTAACTATTCAGGCCATTCTCACACAAGTTCACATAAAGATTCTCCAGCTCTCTGCTAGTAACTGTAACTCCCCCACCCCCAGGAGTCTGTAGCTTGCTGCCTGAGCTGAGGTTCTTTTGGCTAAATTCTCTTATCTAGAAACTTCCACCCATACTGTTCCTTCTTCCCAAAACATTCCCTCCCTTCTGTTGGCGGGCTACCTTGGAACAGCCTCAGTCTTGGCTGAGGTATCGCCTCTCCAACCTCCAGTGGCACCCTCAGCACCCAGAGCACCCACAGTCACACACGTCACACTGCACTGTTTGCTCTTTGCTCGTCTGACAGGGAGAATGTTTATTAATACTCCTTTCACCACCCCCTCCCCTGGTCCCTTTCCAAGTTTCAAGAATGCAAGGGGGATCAGAGAGCAGGTCAAGGGACTTCGGGAGGCCAAGGGGCCAGGGAAGTCATGCACTTCAACTAGAGCAGTTCCATTACATCTTCTGATACATGTCTTTTCTAACAAAAGGATTCGGTTTCAACTCCTGTGTTGTGTTTAGTTGTCACGTGTCTTTGGGCTCGTTCAATCTGAAATAGTTCCTCAGTCTTTCCCTGACGTCAAACCTGTTTTAAGGTAGCCACAGCCTAGTTTCTCTGGTTCAGGTCCAAGTGTCTTCAGGGCATGTGTCATGTGCTGTGACAGCCTGCTCTAGAGCACCAAGACATTTTTATCCTTGTAGAAGATGATTCAGAAATAACTCATCAGCCAACACACAGTCAGCCAGCAGGGAAAGGTAGCCACGATTCCACTGGAATGTTAAACTGGCTGTTTTCAGCAACAACTGAAACTCCAGAAGAGCCTGGTGTTCACACTCCAGCAAAATAGAAGAATGGAAAGACTTTCTCCCTCAGTTCCTGACTTCTCTTCATTCTCTTTAGAACTCAAGAATATTTCATTCCAGGCTGGCCTCAGAGGCCTCGGCAGCAGCAGACTAACTCATCAAGCAGTAAGAGACTGGGGCTGTGGAATTAGTCAATAGGGCATTTGTGGTTTCAGTTTTCTACCCATTTTTAATTACACTGCACATTGTTTTGAATTAACCTTATGTCTGTCATGATGCAGATTAGGATGTCGTTAGGACCACAGTGGGGTAAAGATGACTTGGTTCTTGTCTAGGCCAATTGTGTCTGTCACTTGTTAGGGACAGACACTCATCTCCAGAGAGAGTAGGGCCACAGCTCTGCCCACAGCTGCCCAGTTTCAAGGGAAACCATGGCTTTTGGAAACCCAGTGCTCTTTGCACAGCTTTCCTGCTGTAAACAATGACAGCATGAAACCCATTGTCAGGAAGTTGCACGCCAATGACTTCCGAAATCTGGAAACCAATAACTTACACAGAAAAAAGAAACCTCTGTGTGTGTGTGTGTGTGTGTGTGTGTGTGTGTATGTGTGTAGCTGTCCAGGATATCTGTGCACAACTGTGTAATCACAATAAAAGTAACAACTGCCAACACATACTACTTCATGCTTTGAAAACGGAGTGCTAAGTAACTTGCCCGAAGTCACACAGATCATAGGTGGGAGAGCCAGAATTCCCGCCTACACCTACTGGTTCCAGAGTTTTGCTTTTAATTCTTGGTATACTACTCCTCACTTTTAATTGTTTAGTTGGCTCTGCATTGACATAACCAACATATAGCTCAAGTTGTGTTTCTAGATCTTCAAATGACAGGTGGAAAAGACAACATCTAAATGTAAGTAGGAAAAAACTCTTAAAATTACAATTTGCAATTACTTGAGAGTATGATGCAGAACTGTTAGTGTCAATATACGTAGATAAAGAGATGCTTGCTTGATAAGTCTGTATCTCATTTCTTGTTGAATGCCAAGATATTTTTCAGACCTCAGTGCTTCATTGTTTCAATACCAGTTCTTGCAACCCATTAAAATCTTCCAAGAATTAAGCCTTACCTCCCAGCCCCTCCTCAGACTGCAGTCTGCACATGCCATCTACAGGCATAACAAGATGCTGGTTTTCTCCAGGGCAGCCCACAGATTGCTCAGCTGACAGTGATCCCTGGAAACCCTAGGAGGCAGGGTGGAAGTAGAGGCAAAGAGGATGCTGGGTAGAGCATCCTCTACCCAGCATCTACTTTTAATATAATAGGGTCCCTAAGCCAGGACCCAAGTTTCTGAACGAGCCCAAAGACACGTGACAACTAAACACAAAACAGGAGTTGAAACCGAATCCTTTTATTAGAAAAGACATGTATCAGAAGATGTAATGGAACTGCTCTAGTTGAAGTTCTACCCAAAGAGTAGAACCAGTGGATGCTGGGAGGGGCAGCGCAGGTGAGGGACAGAATATTTAAAAAGTGACAACTAAATGGGAGAAAACAAAACAAAACTGTAAACTACATTAATTTAAGAGCTAGGAAAACTAGGAGAGAGTGCATCAATTCCAGACTGGAAACAGAAGTTACCTTTTACCTAAATCCAAACCACCATGTGCTCAGGTAAATGCTTGCAGTGCAAAAGGGATTCTTCCTGGAAGATAAACCAGGAAACACAATATAGGCTTTTAAAAAATACTACATGTCCACAGTTAACCTCCTCCCCTCAATCCAACAGACTCCACTGTTCTCTTGCTGGTGTTTACATAATACCTTCTTAGGGTAAAATAAAACAAAACAGCCTGCAATTCCCTCTCAGGAAAGCCTCTGACAGAGGGATCCAACAGAGAAAATGCTTCTGGTGCTCCCGGCCCCCATATTAGAGTGGAAGTTTTGGGATTCCCTAAGCCAGGACTCAAGTGAAGAAAACTGTCCTCTAAGTGGGGAGCTCTCCCCCAGCCTCGTCACTTTGCTGGTATTCAGTCTTTCTTTGCATGCATGGGCTTGTTGACTGGCTAAAGAATAGGACCCTACTGTCTGCCAGATACAGAACTTAATCAAAGTAGATGTGGTTGTCTTTGTCCCCATGAAACTATGGGGGTGGGGAGGGGCAGAAATGAAACAGCTCACCGTTAAGTGAGTGGATGAATTTGCTTAAACTAATGGTGGGGTGAAGCTTGAATAAATGTTCCATCAGGGAAAAGAACATGAAGCTAAATTTCAAGTTCCCAATGTGAGTATGGAAGCCAGATCCTGTGTGGGTTTAATGCTGGACCCCATCCACCAGTGGACAAGTTTCTGAAGTTCTCTGTGCATCCCTTTTCTCTTTTGTAAACTGGAGATAACAGTAGTTCCCCATTGGGTTGCTGTGAAAAGTAAAAGCAACGCCCCTCCCTAATGCTTCCTGCTTCTTTGTGGACACTCACTCCAGTTACCAACAGGCTTCCATTTAGCTTCTGGCCATCTTGAGCAGCCAGGCCGCCCTAGGGAAGCACCCTGACTCAGAGGTCACCCAGGACCAAAAATAAAAACTGATAGGCAGCCCAGCCCCACCCCCAACCCTCCTAGGACCTAACTAGCAAAAACATGCTCTGGACCAAGAGCACCTTTTGAGGATTTGCCCAGCTTCAAGTGTTGACAATCAGGAAAACCAGCACCTCCAGAAGGTGTGGCCCTCTCCCAAGGGAAGTTGATTAGAATGAGCTGGGTTCCTTGACTAGAATAATTAAGGGCTTCTGAGGCCCAAGCTCAGCCCAGACGGTTCTGCATCCTCACCTGAGCCTCCTGAGAGCCTGACCTCCTCCCTCTGGCTCAGCTGAGGGCGCAGCCCTTGAAAAGAAAGGGAGAGCTGGAGAGGAAAGGCCCAGGAAGTCCATGGTCTGGGAATCAGCTCGATGTGGCCAGTTTCTGGCAGGAATGCACAATCGACGTACCTGAGTGTCCTCCCACACCACGGAAGACCGAGCAAAAGTAAACTGCCAAAGCAAGCAGAAATCATAGATTCTTTCAGCCAGGGGTCAATCTGCCCCAAGCATTTGAACCTGAAGGTAAAATGTTATATAAAAGCACTAGAAAGACACTTACACGTATTCCCTTCCACCCTTCAAAACAGAAACAAAAAAATGCTTAAAGCTTATTTTTAATATGAAACGAGCACAAAAAACTTAAATCAATAATTAATAAAGTTACTTCTTAGCTTGATTGTCCTGGACCAGAATCCCCCTTCTTCGGTCAGGCTGCAGCCCTGGGGCAGACAGGTGGAAACAGACACTGTGACACAGGCCTGAAAAGAAGCGGCAAGCTGCGTGGTCCGGGTCGCCACGGAAACCGCGGCGGCCCAGGCGGATCCCGGGCACTTGGGACTGATGGCCTAGGGGCTGCGGGGAGCCGCTGGAATGGCAGCTGGGGGTTCACTCATGAGGAGCGAAGACGTGACTCCTGGGTTCCTGTGACCTGCATGCAAGACCTTTACACCTGCCGAAACCCGGTTAAGGGAGAAAGACAGTTGCTTCCCAGCCCAGAATCTCCAAATCCGCCAGGTGAGCAGAATCATCTTTATAGAAACCAAAATGTCGCTGGTTAGAAACTCATCCCCCTTTCCACTCCTGGCTTGATAAATCAAAATCTCCGCGGCGACGATCCGGGATCTGGATTTAACCAGGTGCTTTATAGGGTCTGGAGGGTGGGAGACACTGGCTTCGCCTAATCTTTCCACTGAACACCATCCCACCCCCACCACCTCATGATGGTAATACCGCACCCCAGTATGCTCCCCAGTGGCTCTCACAGACGTGTGGGAGGGTGCATGAGAGTTGGAAATGGAGATCCCATTCTGCTTCTTGAAAGTATAAACTGCGCTTTGCCAATTTCCCACTTGGGGGCAGCCTCGTTCTTCGCTCCTGTTCATTGAGGAAAGCAGTGGTCCACGGAGTTTTTTCCAGTTAATACTGTCTGTAGTCTCCTCAATATGAACTCGTTTAGAAAGCGGGCTTGGATTCTGAGAGATGTCTCTTTAGGAGGAATGGAGCTCTAAACGTGAGAAACTCTTAGCTCCAATTCTTGGTTTATGCTTAGGGTTAGGAGCAAAGGATCCTGGCTTGTAAAGCAGTAATGTTCTTGTCGAGAATAATGCATGTGCGCTAGACATTTCTTAGCGTTATCCTATGCTGGGCAATCCAATGAGATCTCAAGATTGATTCAAACAGCCCCAGTCCTGGCTGGCCTTGAACTGTAGGCCTGGACCCTGGGAAACCACAAGCCTCATCTGCTGACTTGGAGGAGGCAGCACAGTGGTGAAATCGGGGAGGATACGGTGTCTGCACTAATGGGAACCCCCCTAGTATTCTTCTCCCTGACAGTGAAACTGGGACCTGTAATATTTGCACAGCCTCCAAGACAGGTGGGGGGAGGCTCAGTTCAATAGGGGGATAATCAATGGGTCTCTAGTATCCTGTGCATTTACCATGCCTTTACCATGGTAACCTGTTTATAGGTCTGACTTCTGTGTTATTACTGCATAGCATGTAATAAGTAAGGATAGCTTGTTGTACATTAGCCTAGAATGTACTTCTTCAAACTTATAAATGTACTTCAAAGTTATAAAGCGTGAATCATTGTTAAAACAGGCTGAAGGGACCGAGATGACGAAGACCAAGTGAAGGGACCACACAGCTTGTCCTTCAGGGTGATAGTTTTACACAAGTAAGGGGCTCACAGTCAAATAACTATAAAAAATTTGATTACGCATATTCCTCCATGTCAGGGCTTTTTGCAGAAGATTTTCTAAATGAGCATGTATTTTGACTCCTTAAGCCAAAGCAACTGCATGCAGCATTTCCCACACTTCCTGTGGCACTTGTTTTCTAAGAGTGATGTGCAGAGCAACTATTCTGCAGGACGTGTCTTGGGAAACACTAAGCTGGAGTAACAATGACCGCCCACAGTGTGTGGGAGGTAGGAAGGTACAGGGCTGTTGGACACTTCTGTTTTTCAGCATGGTGCTGGCAACATGGACTGGGGCTGCCTTCTTCAGGAGAGGGGTGAGAGCAGTAATTTGAAATGAGGGCAGTCCCAGGATAAAGAACTAAATTTCCAGAAGGCCATGTCAACAGTTGTGTTTCAGGTGCTTGGCATTCTTTAGTTAACAGGCAGACCTCCTTTTATTGCACTTCACAGATGTTGCCATTTTTACAAATTGAAGACAAGATGCTCCACCAGCCAAAAAATGATCTGTTTTATTGCGATAATCTGGCATGGACCTGCAATATCTTGAGTTATGCCTGTATGTAATCCTTGCAACCACTTTCTGAGATGGATATCCCCACTTTTGAGAAAGAAACTGACAATAATTACTCAAACACCACGCCCAAGCTTGTGTAGGCAGGAAGCCATAGGCTGGTTTTTGGAGCAGTATCTTCCTTTGTAGGTGATAGAACCCAGGCTCAGCACCAGGGCAGCCAGCAGGGGGTGGAGAAAACAGCTGGTTTCATTTTCATGGTCACCTGAGTAATTAGTGGTGAAAACTGGGAGGAGAGAGAGGCCAGTAGGCTTTCAAATAGCAGAAGAAAGCCCCCAGTGTCAGCTTTGATGGTGAACAGGAGGTAAGCCTTTTTCAAAAGATACATGGTCACAAAAAATTAGGAAATTTATTAGTGTAGCATCAAAGCAGTGACTTAGTGACTGACAGAATTTGCATAGAATCGGAGCAGAGAGTCTAGTCTGATTTTGAATTTCCTGATTTTGTTGAGTTGGAGAAGGCAATGTCATTAGTCAGGCTTGGCAACAGAAGGAGAACCAGGAGAAACTTTTAAATTTTGTTTTACCACTTTGTTTTGGTGGAAAGAGAATGAATTAGCTTTGAATGGGATGAAACTGAAGAACCACTGGGCTATTTAGGTAGACCAGAAACAGGTGTGAAATTGGGGCTAAATTCTGGATTATACCAGTTTGGATTACAGGTGCTACTTAAATCATTAGCATAGAGAAGACCAGCTGGGAGAAAATCTTTTGTGAATAAAGAGGGCAAATACTTTAGGGTACCAGAGAAGGAAGCAATTTGGAGGTGACACAGATGGTCCTTTAAACTCGTTCTGAGTTTCCTATCTTTTGCCTTGCTCTACACAGGCATAGAGCAAGAGCTATTCTGTCCACAAAACAGAAAATCAAGAAGGCAAAGTACAGTGGGATTTCTCTATGCTGAGACTAAATTTCCAGAAAGTGTTATGACCTTTTGGAAGTCCAAGAAACGTCATATGTTTTAGGTTCACTGTCAAAGAAAGGTTGAATCCCTAGAATGAATGAATCAAAATAAACTGTAATGTAAATGTCTGCATCAAGCTTGCTCTTAACTGCTTGCTATCATGTGTTCCCTGCAGGGCTCACAGAAGGTCCATTTAAGCACAAAACAAAGATGCTTTCTGCAGTTCAGGAGGCTGCGAGGTCAGCTGGTGGGGCCTCTCCTCCTGTCACGAGCCGTGTCCAGAATGCCTTTTAGTCTGCAGGTCTGGCCCGGAGTTAGCCAGACTCAAAGCACGTATGTCTGAAAGCGTAACCTGGCAGCATCTCTGTGTGAAACTGAATAAAAAGTTACAATGAAAGTGAGGGTCAAACATGAGAAGCTGGGAAAGGCTCACACACTCAATGCTGAAAGAAAAGGGCCTGAGGCCGCCGCTTTTGTGTGTGATTCACTGGCAGGTGTAACTAGCGCACATCAGAAAATACCTGACAGCTCTTAGACTTGACTAACTTTTTTATAACAAGCAGTATCCCACCTTCAAAGAAAAAGTTTATTTCCAAAGTCATTTGTATGTCAGTTGTTTGAACCTGGACATGCGTTCATTCTCAGAACAGGTCCTCTAAATTCATTTACCCTTGTAGGCACTCATTCATTCTGAATGAGCCAACAGATGCTAATAAGTACCTACTGTGTGCCCAGAGCAGTGAACAAAGCAGACAAACATATTCTGGCTGTCCTGGAGCTTGAATCTTAGTGGGAGGAAACAGACAATAAATAGATAATAAATATTTAAGAAAAGCATGTTGTGTATTAGAAAAGGATAAATACAAATAAGAAAAAACAAGTATGGGGAAAGAAGTGGTGAGGCGTGTGGTTCTGGAAGGCCTCATTGAAAAGGGAACGTTCAAGCACGGACCTCAGAGTTGAAGAAGTTAACTGTGAAGGTGTGTGGGGGATTGGTGTGTTGCCGCCGTTCAAGGTAAGACAGGTTCACGTAATTCGGGCAGATGGAAGAATATGCCCAGAGCCCTTGGGTTGTCTGACATGCCTTTATTCAAGGGTGTATCCGTAGAAGTAGAATTGTTGGGTATGTGGTAACTCTGTTTAACATTTGGAGGAGCCACCAAACTTGCACGAGGGTGCTAGTTTCTCCATATCCTCACCATCTTTTTTTTTAATAGCAATCCTAATGGATGTAAAGTGGTATTTCATTTGGTTTTTCATTTGCTTTTCCTTAAAGACTGGTGTTGAGCATCTTTTCATGTGCTCATTGGACATTTGTATACTGTCTTTGGAGAAATATCTATTCATATCTGCTACTCATTATAAAATTGGGTTGTGTTTTTATTGTCGAAATGTAAAATTTCTTTATATATTCTAGATACTAGACTTTTATTAGATGTATGATTTGAAAATATTTTCTCCCATTCTGTGGGTTGTCTTTTTCACTTTCCTGATGGCATCCTTGGAAGCACAAAAGTGTCTAATTTTGATGAATGCTAATTTATCCATTTTTAATTGTGTTGATAGTGCTTTTAGTGTCATTTTAGAACCATTGCCTAATTCAAGATCACTAAGATTTATACCTATATTCTCTTTTAAGAGGTTTATAGTTTTGACCCTTACCAGTGTGGCTTAGTTGGCTGGTGGTCACCCCACTAATGGAAAGGTCACAGGTTCGATTCTGGCCAGGACACAGGCCTGGGTTGCAGGTTCAGTCCCCAGTTGGGGCTTGTATGAGAGGCAACCGATCTATGTTTCTCTCTCACATTGATGTTTCTCTCCCTCTCTTTCTCACTTCCCTTCTCTAAAAATAAATAAATAAAATATTTAAAAAAGAGAGTTTTATGCTTTTGGCTCTTACATGTAGGTTTTTGATCCATGTTGAGTTAATTTTTTATACAATGTGAGGAGTGGGTCCAAATTCATTCTTTTGTGTGTGGATATCCAGTTGTTCAGTATGATTTGTTGAAAAGGCTATTCTTTCTGCTTTGAATTGTTGTGGTACCTTTGTCAAAAATCAGTTGTCCACAAATGTGTGGCTTTATCTCTGGAATCTCAGTTAAATCCCATGGGTTGATTTTTCTATCCTTATGCCAATTACCACACTGCCTGGATTACTGAAGCTTTATATTAAGTTTTGAAATCAAGAAGTATGAGTGCTCTTTGTTCTTTTTCAAGATTGTTTTGGCTATTCTGGATCCCTTGATTTTCATATGAAATTTTAGGACCAGCTTGCAATCTCTGTAAAACAAGGAGCTGGGATTTTGATAAGGATTGCCTTGAATCTGGAAATCACTTTGGGGAATATTGCCATCTTAAAAATACTAAGTCCTCTAAGCCACAAACATAGCCTGTCTTCACATTTATTTAGATCTTCATAATCTTTCAGTGATATTTTTTGTTTTTTACAGTGTACAAGTCTGGTACTTCCTTTGTTAAATTAATTGCTGGGTGTTTTATTGTTTTTGATGCATTGTAAAGTGTTAATTTCATTTTTAGATTATTCATTGCTGGTATATAGAAGTGTAATTCATTTTTTATATTGATTCTATATCCTGCAACCTTGTTTAATTCATTTATTAGCTCTCATAGTTTTTTTTTATGTATTCTGGAGAATGTTTTATATACAAACTCATGTCATCAGAGAAGAGAGATACTTTTAATTATTTCCAATTTATATGCCTATTATTTTATTTTTTTGCTAATTGCCCAGGCTAGAACCTGGAACAATGTGGAATAGAAGGGGCAAGAGAAGACATTTTTATTTCTGATCTTTGGGACAAAGTTCCCAGTTTTGCCCATTAAGTATGATGTTAACTGTGGGTTTTTCTTAGATGTTCTTGACAAGGCTGAAAAAGTTTTTCTTTTCTTACTTTGCTAAATGTTTGTATCATGAAAAGATGTTGGATTTTTATATATTGAATCAACATTGCATTCCTGGGATAAATCCCACTTGGTCATAGTGTATAATCCTTTTTATATGTTGCTGGAATTTGTTTGCTTATATTTTATTAAGGATTTTGGCTCTATATACATAAGCAAAATCGGCCTGTTTTAGTATCAGGGTAATGAATTGCAAAGTGTTCCTTCCTCACATAAATAGAATTGACCAGTGAAGCCATCTGGGCCTGGGTTTTCCTTAAAGGGAAGTTTTTTATTACTGGTTCAATCTCTTTGTTATGGGCCTATTCAGATATTCCATTTCTCCTTAATCCAGTTTGGTAATTTCTCTCTTTCTAGAAACATATCCACTCCTTCTAAGTTATCTAATCTATGGGCACACAATTGTTCATAGTATTCTTTTATAGTGGAATGTTATAAGGTCAGAAGCAGTATCTTTATTCCTGATTTTAGTAATATTACTTCCTCTTTTTTATTTACAGTCTAGCTAAAAATGTGTCAGTTTTGTTTATCTTTCCAAAGAACTAAATTTTAGTCTCATTGATTTTTCTCTATTTCATTTATTTCTGCTTTAATATTTTTCTCAATTCTGCCTGCTTTGGGTTTAATTTGCTCTATTTTTTTCTAATTTCTTAAGGTGGAAGGTTAGGTTATTGATTTGAGATCTTTTTTAATACAGGCACTTAACAACTATAAATTTCTCTCTGAGCATCTGCTTTTATTGTATTGTATAAGTTTTTGTATGACTTTTTGTCTCCATTTATTTCAATGTATTTTCTAATTTTCCTTGTAATTTTTTTTCTTTGATACACTGGTTGAAAAGTGTTAGTTTCCACATATTTGTGAATTTCTCACATTTTCTTTAGTTATTGAGTTCTAACTATGATTGGAGAACATATTTTGTATGACTTTAGTTTTAAATTTATTGAGACTTGCTTTATGGCCTAAAATATGATATATGATCTATCCTGGAGCATGATCCATGTGTATTTGAGAGAAAAATATGTTTTGATATTGTTGGGTGTAGTCTTCTGTAAACGTCAGATAGTCCAGTTTGTTGTATTGTCCATGGATTAGTTTTCTTGTTGATCTCTGGTTACGTGGTTTACCCATTATTAAGAGAGGGGGTATCGAAGTCTCCAGTTATTATTTTTGAATTGTCTATTCTTCAAATTTGTCAGGTTTTGTTTCATGTATTCTCGGGCTTTGCTGTTAGGTGTATCTATGTTTGTAAATGTTACATTTTAATAGATTGAGTCTTTTACTATTTTAAAATATTCCTTGTCTCTATTAACAATTTTTGCTTTAAAGTTTATGTTATGTGATATTGGTATAGCTATTCCGTCTCTCATTTTGTTACTACTTTGATGATCGTTCTTTTTACTTTCGACCAGTTGTGCCCTTGCATCTAAAGTACGTTGCCTGTGGGTAGCATATAGTGCATGATTCTGCCTATGTCTGCCTTCAGTTTTAGTCCACATACATTCAATACAGTCGCTGGAAAGAGAATACTTGCCCTGTCCATTTCCCTATTCGTTTTCTGTATGTCTTGTATCCCTTTTGTTTCTCTCTCCCTCCATTACCATCATCTTTTCCCCTAAAGATATTTCTAGTGTACCATTTTCATTTCCTCGTCATTTATTTTCCTAAATATCTTTTGAGCTGTGTTTTTAGTAGTTGCCCAGGGGGTAACAATGAACATCTTGGTGTATAACAATCTGGTTCATATTAATACCAACGCTATTTCCATGGTGTACTTTGCTCCTGTCCAGCTTTGTGCTCCTGCTCCCACTGCTACCACGTCAGGGGTGTTGTTGCAGTACATGTGGCGTCTTTAAATGTTGTGTGGCCAGCAACCCAGGTTTGTAATCATTGTTTTGGTTGTGTGGGTTTTTTTTTTTTTTGCAGTTTCCTTTTAAATAACGGGGGGAAAAGTTACAAACAAAAATCCATATTTAATATTGACCTAATTAGTTAATTTTACCAGTTTCTTCATATACATTGGAATTAGCATCTAGTGGTGTTTTGTTTATTTTTTTCATTTCAGTTTGAAGAATTGGCAGTAAAGTGGGAAAAAAAAGTTACAAAGAACAAAATAGAAATCAACCATAACCCTACTAAACAGGAATATGCAATGTTTGATAGCTTTGTATTTTTATTTTTTCAGAATTGGAATAACGCGAAACCCTTCACTGTGGGGCAAAGGGGCTGAGTAGAGGGTCTCTCAGGTGTTCTGCTTCATAGCTTCTCACAATAAAAAGAATATACCCATCCGCCTTTATCCTAGGCTTTCTGCCTCCAGCATCTGCCCCCCACCCCAACCTTCCCCATGGCAGCGCTGGGCGCTTATTCAGGAGCCATCCTCTTTTCCCTGGATGCACAGCTTCTCTCCCTTCTACTCTTTCTTGCCTCCTGGTCGGCTCCAAGTATTCAATTCTTCTGACACGCAGCCTTCCAGTCCTGTCCCTGACCAGCTGTTGGCCACCCCAGAGGCCCCTTGGCATGTTCCATTGCTTTGGCCCAACAATATTAAATGGCAGTCTTCTTCTCTGCTGCGAACATTTTTGGATTCTAAACAGGCTATCAGATCTCTGGCCTCTAGCCCACAGGTTCTGCCAGTGGATTAAGTTTCCAAAAGTTTGGCCTATAAGCCCAGATCAAGTTTAAGTTCAATGTAAATTGCTCTCTTTGCTGGAGACCTCATGGGCTGCCCCTGCGCCACCCTCAAAAGTAGATTTCTGACATTGGCTAAATTCTTTTGCAGACATGCTAATTCTTACTTGAGGGAAAGAGGCTGTGTTCTTCCAGGGGAGAGTTCCCTAAATAGCACCATTGTCTGCTCCAAGGGCAAGAGGAAGACTATGTGGTCTATCCTCCTCTCACACATCCCTTTCTTTATAAGCAGGGCCGGGCTTCCTTTGATCTCTGCCTCTTTGATTGATTGAGGTTTTCCTTTATTTGCAACTAAGCTCCTATTGCAATGAATTTCCAATTTTTCCTGACCATAAATCTTTTGAAAAAGGCTTGCCTCCTGCCCACCATCAAAGCTTACCCTGGGGGCTTTCTTCTGCTCACTATTTGAAAACTGACTGGCCTCTCTCTCCTCCCACTTTGTACCATCAATCACTCAGGTGACCATGAAAGTGAAAACCAGTTGTTATCCCCAACCCTTGGCGGCTACCCTGGTGCTGGGCCTGGGCTCTGCCATATACTAAGGAATACTCCCTTGCCTACACAAACTTGGCCATGGTATTTGAGTAATTTGTGAGTGCCAGTTTTTCTGTCTATAACACAGAACAGAATACCAGAATGGAGAGAGCAGCAGAGAGGGAAATCAAGAGGTTTGCCGAGGGTCTCTCTCAAGTATTCCAGAGAGTAATGATCATCACTAGTACATGAAGAAGCCACTTTATACCTAGGAAAGAACCACCCAAAGAGATTGGAAGCAGTGCCTGGCACTCACCTCAGGCAGGGAATAATGCCTGTTCCCGTCAGCAAGACTGAGAAGCTCATCATTCACGAGGCTTTTGGTAGAATACACAAAAGATTCTTGCCTCAAAAAATGGGGGGTTCTTAGCTCTAAAATAAAGCTTGCTCCACTCTCACCTAACAAATCTTAAAAGCAAGGCCCAAAAGGTTCAAACTGCTTCTAAGAAACTCAGATTTATTTCAGAACAAAGCAAAAGTATATATAGGCATACAGAAGTATCCAACACCCAGAAAAGAAGAATTCACACTGTCTTGAATTGGATTAAAAATTACCACTTACAGAGTAACCATGTTCACAAAGAAGAAGGAAAATGTGACACCTGATGAGAAGAAGCTCAATGGAAACAAGCCCAGCACTGGCAAAGATGTTTTAATTAACAATCGGCATGAAATGTGTTCTATCTGTTCAACAGGTTAAGTAGAGACATGGAAGATAATTAAAAAAAATTTCTAGAGCTAAAACTATATCATCTGAGATAAAATACATATAGACAGCCCCTGACCTAAGATGGTTCAACTTACTATTTTTCAACTTTACAATTATTAGCTAGAACTTCTGGTATGATGTTGAAAAGTTATTCTTGCCTCATACCTGATCTTAGTGGGAAAGCTTCAAGTTTCTCACAGTACATGTGATGTTAGCTGTAGTCATTTTTACTTCTTTGTATATAATCAAGTACTTTATCAAGTTGAGGATGTTCCCCTCTAGTCCTAGTTTACTGAGAGTTTTTATCATGAACGGGTGTTAGATTTTGCCAAATATATTTTCCATATCTATTGGTATGATGATTTGGTTTTTCTTTTTTAGTTTGTTGATATGGTGAATTATAGTATTTGATTCTCAAGGGTTGAACTTGCCTTGCATACCTGGGATAAATCCCACTTGGTCATGGTGTTTAATTCTTCTTATACATTGTTGGAGTCAATTTGCTAATATTTTATTGAGGAATTTTACCTCTATGTTCATGAGAGATATTGATATGTAGATATCTTTTCTTATAATGTCTTTGTCTAGTTTGAGTATTAGGGTGATATTGACCTCATAAAATGACTTTGTAAGTATTCTCTCTGTCTTAAGAGATCATAGAGAATTGGTATAATTTTCTCCCTTAAATATTTGGTAGAGTTCAACAGTGAATCCATCTGGCCTGGTGCTTTCTATTTTGGAGGGTTAATAATTATTGATGCAATTTTTAATAGATTCAGATTGTCTGTTTCCTCCTGTGTGCATTGGGCAGATTGTGTCTTTCAGTATATTGGTTCATTTCAGGATATTGGTCTAGGTTATCAAAGTAGTGGACCTTTAGTTGTTCGTAACATTTCTTAATAAAGAGAAGTCTGAGAATGGAGCCTTTCAGGAAGCTGCCAGACAGATCAAATAGTGACAGTTCTCTGCTGATGGGACCTTTAGGGAACTCCAATCCCATTCTGCTCCCCCTGCCCCACCAGTGACTACAGGCCTTCTGTTCTTCACAGCTGTCAGAGTTGTGAGATTTTTGGTTTTCAAGGGTATTATAGGAATGGTGAGAAGGAGTAGAAATAGGGCAAGTTAAAATGCCACAAGCTGACATTACCAAGATTCACAAGTTTTCCTTGAATAAGATTTCTTAGTTACTTGCAAGGCTTTGGTTAATTTTCAGAGTTCTGGAAAAGTTGATTTTTATCATTTTTGTCAGTGCTCTCATTGCTTTTACCGAGGAAAGGATTTTCAGATGTCTTTGGCATGCTAGAAGTTCTTCTTCATCAATATAATTTTAAGACTCTATCACCTAATGATTTAACTAGCTATTCTTTCAATTTTATTGAAGCAAAGAATTGGTAATACCCTGACCTGCAAAAAGATTTGTCACACCAGCATTAGGATCATTCACTTTCTTAGTTATGCAGAATTATACCAAAAAGGCTTTACCAAATCCAAGATGCAGAATTTTAATTTTCATTCATTCTCTTTCATTTATAGGTACCTTGTTTACCTCAATCTAATCACCAAAGTTTGCAAAAATCAAAATATTTGCAAAAAAGATAGCCCCCTCGCTTCCTTGTAAAGAAAAAGTAAATCTCTGTAAGGCAGACTCTTCATCATTATTTAGGTGGTTTTAAATTTGTCAAAGAAGAATTAGTCATATGTATTTGGCTTTCACAATTACATCTTCAGTTCTGAGCATCAAAGGATTCACTTCCCATACTCCCTCCCTCCATCCTTCCCACCCAGTTGGGGTCAGTGACGTAATTCGCAGTGCCTACTGAGAAACGAAAATGCAGAGCCCCTTGTCCAACATACGGGGGACATGCAGTTAACGGTGCTGAAAATAAGGATGCTTCCTTTCAAAGTATTTTATTATTTACAAAACATAAAAGGGTAGTAGTTAAAACAGGAGTAACAACATTTATGTTACAACACGTAATGTTACACATTGCAAAAAAACAATATTTGGTGCCATAATTTTGTATCATACAATAACCAATGATATTTTATTACATGAGTATATTAATATCTTGATTGATCATGAAATTTTTTATGGTTCACTTTTCAGCAAATGCATTTATTAGGCCATCAAAAGCTTTATTTCAGCAGTTTTGCTTTTTGATATATTTGAAAGTAACATCAATTGCTCTTGACAAATGCAAGATCACAAATAATTTTTGATAATTTTTAATTTTGAGAAGGATCTTTCTGCTGATGCTAAGAGTTTTATAGGCTCTAACAACATCAGGATAACTTTTTTACTGTTTTTATTTTATTTTATTTTAATCATTGTTCAAGTACAGTTTTCTCCCGTTTACTCCCAATCCAGCCCACCCTCCCACCCTCCCCACTTCCCTCCCATTACCGCCCTCCCCCTAGTTTTTGTCCATGTGTCCTTTAAATTTGTTCCCATGAGCCCTTCCCATTGTCCCCTGAAATTCCCTCTTCTCTCCCCTCTGGTCACTGTCAGCCTGTCCTCTATTTCAGTGTCTTTGGTTATATTTTGCTTGTTTCTTTGTTTTGTTGTTTAGGTTCCTGTTAAAGGTGAGATCATATGGTATTTGTCTTTCACTGCCTGGCTTATTCCACTTAGCATAATGTTTTCCAGCTCCATCCATGCTGTTGCAAAGGGCAGGAGCTCCTTCTTTCTTTCTGCTGCATAGAATTCCATTGTGTAAATGTACCATAGTTTTTTGATCCATTCCTTTACTGATGGGCATCTAGGTTGCTTCCAGCATCTAGCTATTGTAAATTGTGCTGCTATGAACATTGGGATGCATAGGTTCCTTCGGATTGGTGTTTTAGTTACTTAGGATAGAGTTCCAGCACTGGAATTGATGGGTCAAAAGGCAGATCCATTTTTAGTTTTCTGAGGAAGTTGCATACTGCTTTCCATAGTGGTTGTACCAGTCTGCAGTCCCACCAGCAGTGCACTAGGGACCCCTTTTCTCCATAACCTCTCCAACACTTGTTGTGTGTTGTTTTGTTTATTATGGCCATTCTGACTGGTGTAGGATAAATTTCTCATAAATTACTTTGAATTATAAATTTTAGTACCCCTAGAGCTTATGATTCTTGCAGAATAGTTTTTCCAAAATTACTTAACTTTTTGGAAATCAGTTTTTGTAACTCTGAGTTTAGGTTTATTTTAAATGTTAATAAATGTATATAATGGCATTTTAATGTTTCCTCTGACATTTCCTGTAATTTGCAGTGGTTGTACAAGAAGTTGAAGGTTGTTTCATGATTATTTGTATATAATTTAGAATGCCTGTATATGAATTCTAATACAGTCAGCCCTCCATATCCATGAGTTTTGCATTTGCAGATTTAACCAACCATGGATCAAAAATAATTCTAAAAAATGTAAAGTGGCTGATATGTACTATGTAGTTAGGCCTGTGATGGTTGCACCTGTACTGACCATGCACAGATATTTTTGTTATTATTCTGCAAACAAGCAGTAACAACTATTTAATACTATTTACATTGTATTGGGTATTATAAGTAATCTAGAGGTTAAAGTATATGGGAGGATGCACATAGGTTACATGTAAATACTATGCCATTTTATTAAAAGAACTTGAGCATCTACAAATTTTGGTATCCATGGAAGATCCTGGAACCAATCCCCCATGGATACCAAGGGACAACTGTACCATATCTTCAGTCACAAGGAAAAATAATTTTACATTTGTCTATTTTTTAGTAAATGGTCCATGCAAGTTTTTATATGAAAATAGTGAGTTTTTCTGTGAAATGCAAGGATCCTTAAATTTAATTTCTATTTCCAAGCCTGTGAATATTTGTTTTGCAATGTTGAAGTAGTTTTTAAAACCAGAGATTCTAAATTCTTTGAGGAATTTCAATAACTCTTGGTGGCTTATTATACTGTACATGTGCACACTTTTATGTTGTAATAAGTGACCGACAAGGTTACTGCCTAAGTGGTGGCAGATCTTGTACCACTGCTCAGGCCAGAGAGTTCATATCGGTGCAGATGCTTCAGGAGGGAGCTCCAGGGGCTGATGGGCAAGCTGGCCTCCCACCATGGGCTCCAGTGCTACCCCTGTGTGGACACTGCCTTTCTCCCAGAGCCAGCTTCAGCTGCAGCTGCCTCCAATAATCTAGATTCAAGTTCTGGTGCAGACAGTCCCCTCAGGGACCCACTGGGACCTCAGACTGCCACATGTGACCTTGAAGCCAGCAGTTGAGGATGTCAGAGCTACCAGCAACTTGGATCCCAGCCCACTGCTCCAGGCCAACTGCTCAGCATGCATGGTGCCCACTATTGCCTGACTGACCTCCGGCACATTTCATTGTTCCAGTGGATTTCACTTATAAAACACAAGTTCAAATATAGAATTTTTAAGAATTTCAAGATGGTGAGAGCAGAGCATTAAACCAATTTTAGAACAGGCTCTGCAAAAATTATAGGTCACACACCTTTGAAAGCACTCCTGAATCCAGTAATTCTCAACCAGGGGTGCTTTTGCCCATCAGGGTAGACTGTCTTTGGCTCTGTGTGAGATTCCAACTGAGCCCCTGAAAGCAAAAATGATGAGATATATTAGCACCCAAAGCATGTCCTTATCAAGGTCTGGCATTCTCAAGCACAGAAGGCCATATCCTCCCCTTTGCATGGTGGTTCTTCAGTAGAATCTCCTGGGAAACTCCAGTTCTGAGCTGTTCCTACACCTGCTTTCAGCTGCACCCTCCTTCCTGGGGGACCAGCAACTGCAGTAGTGGGAAGAGTGGTGACAACAAGGACTTGGAAATTGCTCACTTAAGACTTTGTAGCCCTAGGGTGAGGTAGGGAGTGCTGTGGTCCACACAGTCACCCAAGGATCCAAGTTGTTGGTAGTTCCAACACCTTCAACTGGTGGCTTCAAGGTACAGGTGTTGACATCTAGTGCAAAACCTAGTCCAGGGCTTGGAGGTGATGCAGACCACTTACCATTGACTTCCAATGGTCAGAATGCAGGAATACTGTCATACCTAAGAACAGGAGGGCCAGGAAATGTTGTCTAATTCTGTGCAGGGGGTGAAGAGGAAGTGTTAGGATCTCCTCCCAGTCTCTCCCACAAGAAATTTGCAAAATTGGGAGTAAGATGTGTACCATGCACCCCCAGCCCTTCAGAGACAGGTGTGTTGGGGCAGACTACCCTAGAGGCAGCTTCCCAGCAGTGACCCCTTATACTCCTTGGTAGTATAGGGCTCATAATACAGCGTACGTGTGGAGCATCCAGCCTCAAACAAGTGCCGAGCTGACTGACACTTCTCATGATGAATGATCAACTTGGTTATTGTACCACCCTGTCTTGAGTGTACTTAGTGTGAATTGGTTGCCTACAGTTAAGCTGATCATCAGAGTTCTGTATGTGTTCAAAACAGTCAAATTCAGGACCATGGAGGTGAAAACAATACTGAGAACTTTATCTGCCTCACATTCAACAAGAAAGTCAACATTATAAATAGTAAACAAATTGAGTATGTAGCATTAAATATTCAGTGCCAAACATCTTATTTAAAACACATGATATAATTAATTTTGGTGAACTTCAATCTGGTTCTCCATGGCAAGTGGGAGAGCTATGACTATAGGGCAGTAATCCTGCCCTGTTTCACCTGGTCAGTGTTTTAGAGGACGGACTGAGCTGGAGGAATTGTTGAAAGAGGGCGTCCAGCTCATCGGTCAAAGCCTATGGCAGAGTATCTGGAACAGTCCTCATTGACACCCATTGCTGTGACATAATCATTAAAAACATCCCCTTCACTCTCAAGAGTCCTGGTTTGTACAATAAATTATACAGTAATGCTATGGCCAGGGAGCAGCACCTTTATGTGCCCGCCACTGTTTGCAACTTTGCAAAACCAGCAGCTCAGGGTGGTCAAGGTACTCAGGCTGAGTCAGGATGGAAGGAAGCTGATTCACTCCCCACAAATTACAGGATACTTAGACAAGAACACTGACTTTTAACCTATGAAGAATATAACTGACAAGCAGAGTGGAAATTGATGTTGGTTTATTAGTGTGTTCTCTTCCTTGAAGGGCACTTTCCTTGGAAAACTCAAAATCCTTATAATTATAAAAATAATTCTTGTAGGCGAGGAGACTTAAGATGATCAGTGTTAGTTGGAGGAGCTGCTGTAATTTGCAAGATTTATTTCAATACTCAGCACCCATGCAAAGCATACCCTTTGTCCTACTAAGAGTTTTCCTTTACAATGAGGGAAGTGGCCTTGGTTCTCTTTCCAAAGTGACATCAGGGCATGTACCAGGTACAGGTAAAGAATAGGGATGTACAGTTCCCACAAATCCTCTGTTCTTTACTAATATTAAGTTCCCTCACCCATTTGCAAGGCCTTTCAGGGCTTATGTCAGTGGCAGACATGCCCTGTCACCTGAGGGTCAGCCAGAAGCAGCCTTCTCCACTCCTTCCTTGCAACATTAGAGGTTGCAGAGGTCCTCAACATTCTTGAGTGTTCTTAGTGTGAATCACACCCCAGTTCTCAATATACAATAGACACAATGGCCAGAAGAGGATTAAAATCAGTTTTATTAAAGCTTTGGAGAACACATCTGGGATCTGAGGCCCAAGCGAAGCTTCTTTCCTCGTCTCAGCAGTGATGACAGCTGAGCCCACTGGGCAGGGCCTGCCAGACTTACCCACCCCATCAGAGACTGAGGCTGGACTGTGGAGAGCAGAGTCCTGGCTGGGCCCACCACGGCAGCTCCTGCTGGGTCTGTTTACTGCATGGAGACTGGAAGCCCAAAAGCAGGTCCAAGAGAAAAAGAGAGAGAGAGAGAAGCAGGAGGACAAGTAAGCAGGGACTTTTGGCACATTATCTCCACCCAGAAGAGAAAGATGGCTTAAAGGATCTCAAATTCATCAACCACAACCATCCCAAGGTTACCCCAGAGGTGGAAACTTCTCCCCAGTACTTTCCTTCCAAACTGGAGTGTGGTTAAGAGATCTTGCCCCTGTTTGGCTGAGCAGAAAATGATAGGAGTAAGGAAAAGGGTTCCTGCCAAGAGGCAAGGTTGGGTCAGGAACCTGGACCATTCAATGAGTAAGTAGCCAAGGGCCATTTTGTGTGAGCCTTCCAGTCTGCAGATACTAACCTAAAAAAAACAGTACTGGCTAGAGCTGCTGGAGTTGGGACTGTAGGTCCATGGCACCTCCTGCCTGAACACTAGCCAGTGAATTTCTTTTCTTGCCTGTACTCTAGAGCCTGGACCTCTGAGGACTGCTGAGTACGAACTTGACAGACTTCCCTCACCTCCCACATCCCAGTGGATGAAATGGATGAAGGTCGAAAGGTACAAATTTCCAATTATAAGTAAGTTCTGGGGATGTAATATATGGCATGGTGACTACCATTGATAATACTGCATTGCATATTTGAAGTTGCTGAGAGAGTAGACCTTAAAAGTTCTCATCACCACAAAAAAATTTGTAGCTATGTGAGGTGATGGATTTTTTCCTAAACTTTATCATTTTGCAATATATACAAATATCAAATCATTGTATACCTAAAAACTAACACACTGTCATACATCAATTATATCTAAATAAAACTGAAAAACAGAACATGACAGATTTAAGAGGCCACCACAGTTGGGGTACAATTTGGCTGGACATGAACTGTGTTCCTGTAACAGAGTCCCTTTTGCTTCATTCAAAATAACACACAGTGATTCAACTGTCAGGTGTGCAGTCATCAGCTTTGTGATGGGCCATGCTGAATGGAGGGGGAGATAGAAGACTAGTGAGAGTCTTCCAGGCCCATGAACAGGCAGCAGAAGTTTAGTGGCAAGTGTTGCAGACCTGAGTCTGATATGATATAGGCTCTTTCTAGCACAGGAGGACACCCTTTTTTGGCCAGAAGTGATGACATACTAATTCCTAGCACTCTAAAATCTTTCCTCCTACCTGTCATGCAGAACACTCCTGTTTTTTTTTTTTATTTCTCCGGGTATCTTAGTGCCATAGCTATCTCTTATATTTGGGTGCATTCCCATTACCCTCAGTACTCCTGCTTTCAGCCAGAGAGGCTTCTGCAAACGATTGCTTCCATCCATTACCTGTGGATTTTTTTTTCATGCCAGCACCATTCAAAGGTGACACCATTTCATGGTCCTAGATAGCACCTTCCTGTACTTCCCAACAGGCTATTTATAAAACTTTGCCTTGAATAAAACTAAATGATTGCAGAAATATTTTTCCCCAGAGTAATTTTATTAGGGATTTCTGCCACCATATTAACATATAAAACAATCTGAATATTGACATAGAAATGCAAATTTCACTATACAAAGATAAGGCTCCAATCATATGGCCCCCATATCTCTAGTATTTCAATGAAATGAATTCATTTTGAATTCTTCCCAGAGTTGATTTTATAAATATTAAACAAGCCACAAAATATATTCCAAATACATGACATTTTACAATATGTTCCAAGCACAGACAGAAACACAATATACCTTACCTATGTTTTTTTAATGATCTAACTTGCAAAGACAAGATTATGTGTGTATATGTATTTGCCATATATGTGTGTGTATATATGACTATAAATGTACACAGTGATTTTCACAGAAAATTGAAACCTTTAAGACTTTTATCCACTATGATATCTGAGAGAGAAAAGGAATAATAATGTCAAAAAATCCTCAACTGGGGAAAATTAAACACAACTGTGTATAAGAGCATATCAGTGATGTATATACACACACATATATATGCATATGTAAACACATATACCAATAATATGGAATATACATATACTCACACACTTGCTTTGAGCTATGTATCTCACTATATTATACGAGGGGGGACCAAAAAACCTCCGAATTATCTGTCTTCTGGGGAGTGAGTCCCTGGTAGGTCAGGCTTCCCATGCCAGGTGAGTGTTCTAGGAACCATCTGTATCAGTGTACCAGCTGGCATTGTTGTGAGAGGCTATGTTCAGCTTCAGTGAATTTTTATTTTTTGAAGACTCTTTCAACGCATTTGCCCACTTCATGCTGGGTGATTTACCGGTGCACCCGCTGATACCATGCTGAGTATTCAGCAGTTTTCAACCCAAAATGGCATGACCCCCATGCCCCACCCTCCCTATTCACTTGATCTCACCCCAAGCAACTCTTTTTTTTTTTGTTTCCCTGGCTGAACAAAGTCCTCAAAGGGAAACATTTTGCCCATGTGGAAGAGGTGAAACAAAAAACAGCAGAAGCACTAAAATACACCAAAATTGACAAGTTCAAAAACCAATTTGAGCAATAGAAAAAAATGTCTCAATAGGTGTAGTGCATCAAATGGAGAGTACTTTGAAAGTGACTGAGGTTTAAACGTGTAAGAATAAATACACAATTTATTTTAAAAATTCTGGTTTTTTAGGGTCCCCCCTCATATATTTTCTATCTTGGAAGCAGTTTTTTCTCACTTCATTCAGGTAACTGGTGACTGCCTTCTACCACACTTACATGGTATTTCTCAAAAGGCTTTTTATATCCTGTCCTGAAAAATGGCATTTCAGGATCCCACTTTTACTTTTGGTGGCTATTGTTTAAATTCAGCAGACCCTACCCTGTCAACTCCTTTAATTAGAAACATTTCTAGTCAATAGTCAAGTTTTTGCCAAAGAAAAAAGAGATGTTAGCTGAAAATGTTAAAAATAATGTATTACCTCTTAATATAAGTCTGTGTGATGGACTATGTATGATATTTACCCTATCAGTATTTTTGAAATGTTTTATGATGGGCAATGTATTACTTCCATAATTTAAAAATATCTAATATTATTTTAAAAGGATTAAAGCTAGATGATTTGTCATGGTTAGAAACTGAAGCATAATTAAAAGGAGGACTAATTTATTTCAGACTACATTGGAGGGCCCTTTCATTGGAAAGTATGATTTCCAAGTCATATGAAAAACAGGGGGAAAAAACCTTTAATTTCAAAGCTGGCCACTTACAAACTTCCAAAATAAACCATAGGAAATATATCTGTATATCATTATCAAATTTAAGGTATTAAAATTAAAACGCAAAACCAATCACTGAAAAGCACATGAGAAAGCACACTCTACAATCTTAATAGCAACCATATATTAGAGTTTGCTTAACTGAAGGCTAGATGAGCTGACTTTTAAAACTCATTTTCAAAATTAAATGCCTAATAAAGCTCTCAGAGCTTCATGAATAAGTAGGACCAGAATGGCCGTTCTGGAAATGATGCTCATGTAGAGCTCAAGTGTCTGTTGGAGTCAGAGATTACAGGAAGCTCAGTCTCTTTGTACATGAAGGCAGTGGAACGTTTTCAGCTCGTGGAGAAATCCCAAAGCTCCATGTTCTTACCTTTCTCACTTATACCACAGGACTGGTCGGGATGCTGCGTGGGAAGGCATCGGAGCCTTCTGCCATGGATGTAATGGTATGAAGACAGGCACTAGAGAACATTTCCCCCCTCTACTTCACCCAAGCTGAAATAGTGTATCAGCTAGTGAGCCCACTCCTCTTTCTTAACGAGAGTCCCAATTATGAATGGGTTAAGATCTTAAGGAAACCAGGCAAGGAGAAATAATGACCACCACAAAAGATCATTAGCTTTATCAAAAAGCCAAAATCCATTCTCTTCATTTTCTGCCCCCACACATACATACACTTCCTTTGAAGTTAAGCTCTTCCACAGAATCACAATCAATGGCATGAGGGACCAAAACTGTGCCTTCAAGTTTCTCCACTTTTATTTAGATCCACTTAAACATATTCATGTCAATTTGGACAGCGAGTACACTGTTCTTTACATCATCCAACACCTTGTATCACCAGCACTTCCATAAAATCAATCGTTTTCCTACCACCACTAGACTACCAGCCTCACCAAAACTTTTTTTGCTACTTGCCATTTGTCCATTTCCCATCTGCTTCCACTCTTGGGTTACTGTACAATAACATGCAATTAACTGCATCTCTTTTCATTCTTTTCCTTTAAAGTTTCACTCTTTTAAAAATGTTCTGCTTCCTCAGCCAAAATATTTAGGCGGAATGCAAATGAAAGTAACTAGTCATCTTGTCCAGATACTTTGAAAAAGGGACCACCCTGTGTCCACTTGATGATGCTCCGTTTCTACATCCTCCATTTCCATCATTTGTTTTAGGAGCTTACTTACCACAGTCTTTCTACCTATTTTCTAACTCATAAGTAGCTAACAACAAATTATGTGATTTTTTTCAGCCAAAAATATTTTTTAAACAAACCAGTGCCAAAACATTAAAAAATGCCCAACATACCTTTTGTGCATTAGTCTTACAATCTGTACAATTAAATAACTCCAGGAGGGTTTTTTTTTTTTTGCTAAAAATTTACCAAAATATTCTGAACACATAAAAATATTTTTAAAAAAACAAAAACCCAGCATAAATTTAGTTGTATAGGCATTGGTTAGAGGACATTGTTTTCACTAAGGATTATATTCAAAAGCTTTCTCTTGGATTATTACTAAAATTCTGATTCTGAACCTTATAGCCTATAATGATGCTAATTATCTAAAAGGGGGAAACCTAATTCAGCTCAATGTATTATGGAATAATAGAAATGTATTATGATATAATAGATAAAGAGTATGCCATGATATAATAAAAATAAACATTTTTGGTTATTTAAAGGCCATCTTCCTGACCCATAACAAAAATGACTGTATTTGACTTAAACTTATTTAAGTGTAGTGAATTATGGAAAGTTAGCTTAAAGGTTTGAATAATCAGTTTTGAGCAAAGAACACCTGTTGACGGCTCCATGACCACTCAGAACCAGGCATTTGCAGAAAAAACAAATCACTAGTATTGAATATAGCCCTTAGTCTTATGAGAGATGCATTTTATGAGCAACCCAGCATGTAGAGAATGAGGTTTACTTTGCCAGCCACCCACTCCTTGAGAGGACAGTAATACTCAATGTGAAACTGCTCAAACTCTGGTGTCTGGCGGATTTCACATAAGAAGGAGAGATCAATACCTGACTCCAAAAGGAGGAGGAGCAGGGGGAATACAAAGAGCAGCAGGCCCAGACCCACCACAAAGAGCCTGGAAAAACTCTTGACCAGTGGGTTCACCCGAATATGGCCGCTCAGAATGTCATAGCTCCATGACAAAGCTTGGTGAGCCTCCTTCAGCTCCTCTTCCTCTGCCATCAGAAAGGCATTTTCATCCGCTTCCAGTTCCTCAAACGAATCTGTGTCTTCTCTTTCCAACTCATGCCGAGATGAACAGTCAAAGAGCATGTCGATCTCATCATCATCAACTGGGGTGGGGAGCAGGCTAGCACTTGGGCTGTACGCCAGTTCAGAGATAGTCAAAGGCTCTTCTTTCATTTTATCTTCCTCTTCACTTGAGGGCTCTTCATACTCCCGGGCTTCCTTCACTGGTGAGCTGGAGATCAAGGGTGCAGAAATGCCATCTTCTTTGGGCAGAGGAATACCTGTAAAGAGACATAAGAGACACTTTTAAAATTTTTTCAGGTTTGGTTTTATTTTTCCATGAAAATCTGTAGATGGAAACAAACCAGAAAAAAAAAAAAACACCTCAAGTGGCTGGCAATATTAACATTTATGTGTACAATTATGACCTTCAACTTTGCTCATTTGAAAGAATAAAATGACAATAAATCACTATTATTTTATCAATTTTAGTGGTATCTTTTAGAAGTAAACTCTGTCAAACAAAGTATTATAGGAAAATTATAGAATCTGCCATCCAATTATAATCACTTTATTATGTTTTGTCTTCTTGTTTGTATAATTGCAAATATGTGCACATTTTAACTTAGACATTTATGTTGAAATAAACTTCCTTTTAGTATTTATAATTCTATATACTTGTCAAATTCTATTTAGTTAATACAATATTAGTTGCCTATTGGCAAACATTTAAATTGCTTCACAATTGTAAAAAAAAAATGCTGTAAGAGACATCTTTACATATAAATCTTTCTGTCCCTCTTGTTTTTCAGTTCATTGGCCAGAGGTGTCCAAAAGGTTAACAGCTTTGTCAAAAGACATGAATATTATTTCCTAAAGTTTATTGGGAGAGACATGTCAGTTACCTACTACTGTCAGCCTAAGGCCAGCTCTCCTAATTTGGAGCCATTGGTACTCAGTGGGAAATAAAAGCAGGTTTAAAGATGTGTTTTCCAGGACAATTCTACAATATAATACCAAATTGGTAACCGTGTGTGCATTAGGTAATTGAATACATTTCAGAATTTCTCTCCTCAGTATGTGCAGGAAGTGACATCACCCATGTGGCAACATACATCATTCCTGGCTTCGCTTCCCCTCACAAGAACAATGGTTCATGAACAAAGCACCACTGAAAAAATCCTGGAACACAGGAGGAAAGTTGAAGTAGACCCTGTACCACAAAGACCAAGATAGACTGCATTAGAAGGGTAAGATGAATGGCTACATGCTGACTGCATTGCCCCCAGGCCAGCACAGCATATGCACACAAAGAGGTGCCCCCTGAGCCTATGGTGACATCCAGGCACCCCAGTATTGTAGGTCACTTCATAGGAGCCCTTACTCTGGTTTCACCCCAATCTGGGGTTGCAGAGGAATCTGCAGGACTCAACCCCTGGGAATCTGATTGTGGGGAGAGATTTCCAACAACCAGTACTCAGATCTTAGCAGGCTGCATTCCTACCTGCAAAGCCCAAGCAGTAGTGCCTGTGAGCAGCTTCGTTTATCTGCAGAACTCAGTTGGTGGCACACCTGACCAGGGAACTCAGTGGGGAACAGGTCTGCTTCATTTGGTTCTCAGACAAGGACCCTGGAATCCTGGGACCTGGTTTGCCCAGGTTGAAGAACTGAGTCATAACTCCACCCACGCCTGCTGGGAGGGGCTGGTGAGAACAGCTGGAAACTGTGTTACCTAGCAATGCTCAGGCTGAAAGGAGAGTAAGCAGAGGTGATGGTCCCCCAGGGCAAAACAAGTGGCTCTGTTAAACCAGGGACTTGGGGCACTGGTCAGATTGAATTAAGACCACAAATGAAGAACCTCAGTAGCCCTGAAGCTGCTTCTCCCATTGCACCTAGGCAGGGAAATTCTTTCATGGACTCAGTCATTGCTGAATACAGCCTTCAGCTTGCCCAACCAGGGAACTTTACCAGAGCACACTGGGAGCTGGCAGCCTATCAAACAGTGCTGCTTACAGTGGCACTTGAACAGGGAGCAAAGCCTAAGGCTTTTCCTGTCTGCAGAGAAAAACTCTGGCCTCACCTGACCAGGAAATCCAGTGTACATCCAGTGTACACTCCTACCTGATTCTGTTCAACAATGAGTGGGGCAGGATCTGGATCCCATCTTGTTGCTTCACTAGGGTAGGAAAGCTAATTCATAGCCCCATCTACTGGTGAGCATAGACAGTCCTGACTGTCTAGTAAGCCTGAACAGAGACTACAGTCTCAGGTGGGCAGAGAATCAAGGCCAGCAGTCCTATGCAGCTGTTCTCAACCAGGGGCACACATCTAGAAACCCAAACTGAACTTACTGGTGAAGAACTCTGTGCAAAAGCAAATCTGGAAGAGAAGACCACTAATTCAAATACATAGATATCAACATAAGAATCAAGGACCACATAAAATCAGGTAAATGTGATACCACCAAAAGAAATTAATAAAGCACTAATAACTGACCCTAAATAAATAGAGATCTATGACCTGTCAGACAAAGCATTCAGAATAATCCTTTTAAAGAAGTTTAGTGAACTACAAGAACACATAGGAAACTAAACAAAATTAGGAAAACAATGAATGAACAAAACAAGAAGTTCAACAAAGAAACAAAAAAAAATTTTTTTAACCCCAAACAGAAAGCTTCGAGATGAAAAATACATAACTGAATGGAAGAACTCAATAAAGGGCTTCAAAAGCAGACTCAGCCCTACAGAAGAATCAGCCACCTGGAAGACAGGACATTTGAAATTATCCAGGGAGAAGAGCAAAAAGAAAAATGAATGAAAATGAGTGAAACTATTCACGTTATGGGAATTCCAAAAGAGAAAGAGAAAAGGACAGAAAGTATATTAAAAAACATAATGTCTGATAACTTCTAAAATGTGGGGAGAGAACTAGACATCCAGGTCCAAGAAGCCCCAGAGACCCCAAGTACACTGGACCCAAATAGGACTATGCTGACATATTATAATTGTCAAATATCAAAGACTATAACCATATTGTCAACTGTCAAAGATAAAATTTTAAAGGCACCCAGAAAAAAGATAAACTGTATACAAGGGGGGTACCCCCATAAGACTATTGGTATATATCTCAATAGAAACTTTTTAGGCCAAAAGAGAATGAGATGACATGTTCAAAATATTGAGGAAAAAATTGTCAACCAAGAATCCTATACCTTGCCAAGCTGTCCTTCAGAAATGGAAGATAAAGACTTTCTTGAACAAACAAAAGCTGAGGAAATTCATCACTACTAGACCAGCCTTATAAGAAATGCTAAAGGGAGTTCATTGAATGGAAGTAAAAGGACACTAATTAATGTCATAAAAACATAAGGTAGTGTAAAACTCACTGGTAATAGTAAAAAACATAGAGTCTGTAATATGGTAATTGTGGTGTGTAATTTACTTAAATATAGTTTAAAAGTTAAAAAAAACAATTGCAAAAATAACTGTAACTGCAATAGTCTATTATCAGTTACACAATACAAGAAATGGTGAAACAATATCCTAAACAGTGAGCTAGAGGGGAAGTAAAAATGCAAAGCTTAGGAACTATACTGAAGTTAAGTTGGCATTAACTTAAAATAAGGTATTATAATTTCAAGATATTTATGTAAACCTCATGGTAACTGCAAGGGACAAACTTGTAGTAATACACAAAGGAACATGATAAGGAAATCAAAGCATACTGATACAACAGGACATCAAAACACATGAAGACAGCACAATAAGAAATAAGGAAAAATGGAGCTACAAAACCACCCCAAAACAGTTAACAAAACAGTAAGCCCTTACTTATCAATAATTACCTTAAATGGATTAAATTCTCCAATCAAAAGACAAAGTGAATGGCTGAATGAATAAAAAATAAGGTCCAATGATATGTTGCGTACAAGAGACACACTGTATCCTTAAAGACACACAGAGGGAAAGGATGGAAAAAGATAATTCAAGCAAATGGTGACCCAAAATGGTAGGGGTAGCTATACTTGAATCAAACAAAATAAAACATTAAATTAAAAATGGTAAAAAATAAAGAAGGTTATTATATAATAATAAGGGACCCATACATCAAGAAGATATGTTTATGTGCCTGTGTCAAAGCTGTAGGGCTCATTAGCATAGCACAGGTTTGTCAGATGATGCCACATTTTCCTCTAGCCAGGTGCGCACAGAGTGAGAAGAGTTCTGCTGGATGAGTCCTCCAGCTTATTAACAGCAATGAAAGGAATCACTGCATATGAATATGTAAAAAGAAGTATTTTCCCCCTGGAAAAGAAATATATATATATACACACACACATTTATGTGCCCAATATCACAGCACCTGAATACACAAAGCAAAACCTAACAGAGCTACATGGAGAAACAAACAGCAATCCAATAATTGAAGGGGCCTTCAGTCCCCTGGTCTCAACAATGGACAGATTGTCTACATACAATAAGGAAGTAGATCTGAATAATATTACAGACCAAATGGCCCTAAGAGACATTTACAGAACATTTTATCTGACAACAGCAGAACACATATTCTTCTCAAGTTCACATGGAGCATATTCTAGGATGGATTATATGTTGGGTCACAAACAATTCTTAGCAAATTCAAGATGACTGAAATCAGTAACAGGAAGAAAACTGCAAAATTCACAAATACACAGATATTAAACAACACTAGATAGTACTAGCTTACCAAAGAACATTAGGTTACATTTGATCTATTATCAAGGAATATTATTTCATCAAGTAGATTGGTTTCCTAACAAGTCCACTATTAAGAGTACACAAGGTGAATTATAGTTGGTTATCCATATTAATTTTCTTTACATGATAGATCCTCAAAGTTTCCTTCACACCTTTTCTGGTGAATTCTAACAAAAACATTTAAGGAGACCAGAAATACAAAATTAGTAAGATTATCTGCACTGCTCCATTAAATTTATTTTACTTCAATCATGTATGAGAAGCCTCATGAATATATTCACAAAGCTTAAAGGCTGAAAGCTTTTTTTTAAGAATTAAAATGACAATGATTTAAGAAAAGGATATAACTTTCAAGTTTATCTAATTATACAGCCCAATTAAAATTAGATAATAGCTGTAAAATTTCTGACACATAAACACTCAATAAATGTTAACTATTATAATTACATTTTGGTATAGTGGTATAACTGTTTTTATATGATTAAAGTGAAATAGAATCAGAAGATACTGATGAGGAAGACTGCCCACTGATGACAGACAGGTAGTATGCCTGCCACATGTAGTTAGGCAGGTTGTGCATTCCAGTCAACACCATTCATGCAACCCCAGTGTGATGGAACTCCCTAAATACACTCCATACACCACAGCACAACCTACTCAGCAGGCTGAAGACAGATGCTGTTACTGAAAAGGTTGTTCTTCATCTCGTGGCTAAAGGCATGATAAGAAGCCTTATCTTAGTATACAGCAAAATTAGTGGAGATAAAAATGGAATAAGCATTGCTCATATTTACTTTCAGAAATCTGCATCTCTATTAATTCCAAGCACATCTGTGACAAAATCCAAATACTACAGCTGAAATTACCAGCATCTTGTGTCTACAAAACAGGTAAAGAGGCCAGCTAATGGTGCCTTATGTAGTTTTTCTCTGTGTTACAACCTCTATGAATGAAGCGATGCAATATTGGGTATCATCAGAACAAGCATGTCAAAATGAAGATAACAGTAACCCTAACTATCTCCTGAGATTGTGGAAAGGCACAAAGTATATAACAAAGGAACACGTGAGGAAGCACTTTAGGGACAATATGGCAATATCAAAAGATAACACATCACACATCATTTGCATTTATCCACACTAACCTCCTTAGCAAAGACTTTGGAGTTTGGGTTACTTGGGGTGAATTTAAATCCATTTGGCAATGCTTTTCCTACTTGGAATCTGTCATTGCCATTGCTGTCATTTGGCTGGAACCAAACTGCCTCATTTTGTAGGAGATACTCCCTCAGCTTTGCACCTTACTCCCCTTCCCCCACCCATGGCCACATGGTGCTTGTTCTGTGAGCATCATCCCTACCTCCATGCTGGAGGCTTCGACAAATAGCACCATCAGGAGCCACCATTCTTGTTTCCTTGGAGGTATTCCAAGTCACCCTGTGCTGATACCCAACTATTGAATGTCCATCTGAGCTGCAGAGCAAGGGCAAAAGAAACAGGTCCCATCACCCAGCAAGCAGGAGGGTGTTTTAGAAAATCATAGATGCTTTTTGGAGGTGTCAATGAGTGGAGGGGCTAGTACCATTTAGGGAGTGGGAGTTAGGGATGCCAGACATCCTGAAATGTGTAGGATGGCACCACAAAATGAAGACTTATTTTGCATCCCACATAACTTGCAGATGTCCTATCAAATATTATCCATGTACATGAAAAACCTATTTTAAATAATCTGAATCTAGAACCTACCTCTGTTTTACATTTAAACCTAAAGTATTTTAGGTATCATTTTAACTTATTTTGAATTTTTGAGGAATGCCACCACTGTATCAAATGAAGATTTTTGCCAAAAGTTGTTTACCTGTTCAGAATATCACATCACTGCCATCCAGAATGCCTAAGGTGTATAAGTGTGCCTTGACACCAGTTTCCCCCCACTGCATGCACATGGGTACAAGCATCATATTCCTTCATTCTGCCTCCTGGTGAGTCATCCCTGAGAAAATCTTTGTAGAGACTTATTACTTTATTATAAATTTTCTTCCAATTTCTCCTAACAAAGCTAGATGGCATTTTTTGACTTATAAAGTTACATGTACATAAATTGCATCTCTCTGAGTTCATCTCACGAGGGTAGAAAGGACATTGTAAGATCTTTGTTATTAAGTCAGACACTGAATCTAAAAGGGTACACAACCACTGCCCAGGCACACACCATATTGTCAGGTCTCTATAGAGGTCACACTTTTGTCACTTATTAACCAGAACCATCCTTCTTGAGATGGGCTAAACTCTGATCTACTTATATTGATCAGCTTAACCATACTGGCTCTGGAAAGTATGCTGTCCTCTTGAATTGACAGTAAGGAAGAGAAGAGTGAAGAGTGGGAGAGGGGGAGGGAACTTCTGGGAAATATGGTGGGGGGAAAAGAACAGTTGTTGGGAACTTCCCTGCCTGGTTTCAGAAACTGTAACCCCTCCTGGCTAAGGATGAGTAAAAAGATCTTGGGACCATAAGCCATTAAGGAGACAAAGCTTATCTTCCTTGTAGGGGCATCGCCTCTGCCCCCTTTTACTTCATCCTGCTTGGCCCTGGGTGGATGACTGGTTAGCCAATGATGAGTAAGATTCCTCAAAGGAGGGACACCCTAAGACAGGCATGGTCGAGAAGGGGCCCTCAGGGAAGGAATTGGGGGAGGTATAGAGAAAGGGGTGATGGACCCTCACTCCTTGGCTTTGACACAGCCTGAGTCCTCATTCTGTCTGTGAGAAGGTCTCCTAATCTCTTGGCTGACTTCCCCTGCCTGACTTAAGCCTGAAACAATGCCAAAGGTGGGTTCAGCCCTGTGCTGGAAAGGGTGGGTTCCCTGGGGCGATCAGGCCTAAGAAAGAATACATAAAATCCTATGAAACCTACTTTGCTAATACCCTCAATTTAAATGATAAGGGTCCAAGCATAGAATGAGTTTGTTTCCCCAAAGTTTTATGGCCCTTTAACTATCTGATCCTGACTCAAAATAAGCTGTTTGAGTTCTTTGAATGTTATCTATTGTTTCATCATTACTGCCTGACAATGACTGATGAGCTGTATTCCTATGCAAATTAAATCCAAGTCAGCCCATTGAGGAACAGGCTCCTGGCCCTTCTCCTTTGAGAGATCAGCCACCTTTCCTCCCAAGCAGATCAGGTCTTGGTAGACTCATTCTCATTTGTGGCAGCCGGGAGGTGGGCGGAGGCTGGGGGCAGACCCCTCTCACAAGCAGTGGCTTGAAGAATTCCAGGGACACAAGCAGGGACCTGGATTTGGTTCCCAACTGAGCCAGAACTCTCTGGGTACCCTCAGGCATAGCACTTCAATTCTGTGAGTCTTAGACTTCTTGCAAATCATGCAGGCATCTCCAGTTCCAGTGTTCTGTGGCTGTATCTTAGTCTTTATCTATCAATGCACCATCCCACTCAAAACTCTGCATATACTTTCTCTGAAAGTACCAATCACTGCATATAACAAGCAGCGTGATTTCTCTTTTATCTATTGAGAAACATTGTGGGAGAGAGGGGAAAGAGTAGGGCACTGAAATTTCCAATGGATTTTTACAGGGCTGAACATTTTTAACACTGATCATGTCAACACAGGAGATGAGGAAACTGAGGCTCAGAGAAATCAAGTAACTCACACAAGGTCATGAAGCCAGGCAGCTACAGAGCAGGGGTTTGTACCCAAGCCTGTCTGACTCCAAAGCTTGTTCCAGACCACCATGTTTCCTGAAAAGAAGGGGTTCCAAGACACCTAGAGAGATCCTCACTTCTTAGCTAAGGAAGAAGAGCCTTCTCTGTTATTAGCCCAATTTCACTGGCTGAAACCACAGTGTAATTATATGTAGGATGGTCATCTGTCACCATTTGCCCGGGGCTGTCAGATATCACTGTATGCCTGTTTTCCTAGCAACATTACTAAAGTGCCCCTTTTGCTCTCAAAAGGTTTGCCTAACAAATTTTGTGGTCACCTAATTATGTATCAGCACCACTATGATTGTATCATAGCCAGGATAGAGGCCAAAAACAAAAAACACATGCAAAAAAATCACTTGCTGTTGTGGGAATTAACAGTATGGGTTGAAAATAAAATAAACTTTAAAATTTACTATATTCTGCATGTGCTATCAGCCCCTAAACTATTTTCTATCCACATTAAGTGGTATGTAAACTTCCAAAATGTAGTAAGAGACTATGCCATTTACCTCCCACATGACTAACTCTTTTACCTTCCTTGTGTTAGGGATAAAGTGTAATCCTTCAAGTGAAGCTCATGCCCCATGGGTTTGAAGAAAGGATTCTACAAATGACATTTACTTTTCCAGAGGAGGATTTTCACTTTCAGGCATAGCTATTGCAAAATATCTCACACTGGAAACATACCTGATGTCTCTGAATATTTTTGGGAGGCTGCCCTCCCATTCTATTTAAAACTCATGAACAGTCATCCTAGTGACTCAGGAAGGTATAAACAAATGGAAACACACACACAGTAAATCCTAATGTTCTTCCCATGCATGCACCCCAATCTCTTTTCTCCTTGTGGTCATCTTCTACCAACCTCCTGGTCTTGTCTCTAAGAGTAGCTGAATATTTGACATCCTTAGTCTTGGCCTCATTTTGTGAGGCTTCAATATTTAGAATTCAAGAAGATGATTCAGTCCTTCTCTTCACATTGCAGTGGCCAGATGCCCCTTCCAACTCACTGAAATGACTCAACAAGATCTCCAATGGCCACCATATTGCTAAAGACAATGTGTGTTCTTTTCTGTCCTCCTGCTGACCACTTGACATCTGAGACTCCACTCTCTGCTTGGTTTTCCCCCAGTGATTCTCAGTCATCTTCACAGTGTCTTCCCAATATTTGTGGTGGCCCTAACTCTCCACTCTTGTCACTCTGTACCCTCTCTCCCTTGGAGTCAACCGTATTCATGACTCCAATATGCTGCTGAGCATTGCTCAACATGGCTCTGCAGGTAACTAGTGTCCACTAAGGTACTTCCAGTTGTTCTTGAAAAGTGTCCTATGATCAGATTAGTTTGGAAAACTGCACACTAACCTTTTTTAGATATAATCATTAAGGTTAAGAGTACAAACTCTCATCAAAAAGTGATGGTTATCATCAAAAAGATGAGAGATAACAAATGTTAGTGAAGCTGTAGAAAAAAGAGAACCCTTGTGAACTGTTGGTGTGACTATAAATTGGTGCAGCCACTGTGAAAAACAGTATGGAGGTTCCTCAAAAACTTAAAAATAAAACTACCATATGATCCAGTAAGTCCATACTGGGTATATGAGGGTATATCCAGAGGAAATGAAAACAGTATATCAAAGAAGTATCTGAACTACCATGTTCACTGCAGCATTATTCATAGCCAAGATATGGAAACAATCCACTTTTCATCAACAGATGAATGGATAAAGAAGATGTGATATATATATACCATGGAATATTATACAGCAATGAGAAAGAAGTCCTGTAATTTTTGAAACATGGATGGGCCTTGCATTATGCTAAGTGAAATAAGCCAGAGAGAGGGACAAGTACTACATGGTATCACTTAAATGTGTAATCTTTTTTTAAAAATGTCAAGCTCACAGAAACAGAGAATAGAAAAGTGGTTGCCAGCAACTGGAGTGGGGAACACAGGGAGAGGTTGATGAAAGGCTACAAACTTTCAGCTATAAGATGAATAAGGCCTCAGGATCTAATGCCAAACTATAGTGGTGACTATAGTTGATAAGAGTGTGTTACATTACATAACTTAAATTTTCTAATAAAGTAGAACTTAAATGTTCACACCAAAAAAAATAAGGAAAGAAAAATATGTGAGATGATAGATGTGTTAATTAACTAGGTAGAGGGGAATCTTTGTGCAATGTAAATGTATATCAAACTACCAGGATGTACACTTTATATACAATTTTATTTGTCAATTGTAATTCAATAAAGCTGAAATTTTTTTTAAAAGAGTACAAGCTCTGAACTTTCTATATTTTAATCCCGACCTTGTAGTAGTTGTCATGTGGGTTTACAGAAGTTACTTAATCACTCTGTTCCAGTTTCATCACCTACAAATGGAAAAAACTCCAGGACACAGCACATGGCAGTATTGTGTGGAACGCAATAGATGAGTTAAGGCATGCGAAGTGCCTGGCATGTGGTAAACTCTCAGTAACATCACTAGTAGCAGATTAAAATGTCTGAGAGGTCCTGATGAAACCAGTGTTGCTTTAGTACCTCAATATTTTACAATACCTCAATATTTCCCAAATTTATTTGACCAGAGAATTTAGAATACAGCTTAGTTTAAGAAGCACATGTTACTGAATCTCTGACCCATCTCAGCTCAAAACCTTTCAATCAGCTCCAGACTCACCATGCAAACTGTGTAGGCACATCAACCTCAATATGTCAAAAATCAAACACATTTTCTCCCACCCAAGCCTTTCCCTTTTCTACCACTTACCATAACCCAGTCTCCCACATCAGCCGACTGAGGCGTAGCCTAGACTACTTCTCACTCACTGCTCACATCTAATGTCACCAACTTCTACAAACTCTGCCACCATATTCACTTTGAGAGCTGCTCCTGACTCTCCATTTCTCCATTTTTACCACTGATTTCCCTGACCTCAGTCTGACTCCTTTTTCATTGTTGCCAGAACAATCATTCTAAAATGTCTAATTAGTCATATGAATCCTCTTAAAAGGTTGCTCATGCCTTTCATGCTAAAGAGTAAGCTCTTCAGCACAAAATGCACTTCTCTAGCCCACACATTTCCACCAATCCATCTATTAGAGGTGCCCAGATGTGTCATGCTACATCATGCCTCTGTGCCTTTGCACACTGTCGCCTCTTCCTGGAATGCCCTTCTGCACCCAGATGGCTCCTACTCTCCTACTCATTCTTTAAGACCCTGTGTGTCACTTCCTCTGGGAAGACTCTCTCATCCCCATTACTAGTCTCATACAGGTGCTTCTTATCTGGCACTTCACATGGTTGATGCCTTATTATCCATTTTTCTCCCATATGATTAAATCTAAGTGGATTCTGGTGATTCCAGGCTGTAGGTGGTATCTGATTTAGAAATAGGCAATGTGAGCCAACCCTGAAAATGAAAAGGAGGAAAGAGTTGCTGATGGGAACAAGGAGAAACTTGTGAGAGAGATTTCTTGCTTCCAAGAAGAACATCCTGGAAAGGCACAACAAGGTGAAGAGAAAGAGTCTGTATCTGAAAGAGACACCAGGAATTTTGGCAGCCACATTCTGATGCTGGCAGCAAATGGTCTGAGGGGACTTCTGGCCAGCAGAGAAGGGCAGTACAGAGAGATGAAATAGCCTGGGTTCTCAACACTGGAATCCTTCCTGACATGGGACTTGTCTTGGATAATAAATCACCTTATTTAAACCAGTGTTTGTTAGAGTTCTCTATTACTTGTTGCTAATGGTATCCTAACTGATGCAGCTGTCGTACCATCTTGTGAATCTCTCTGTCATCACAATCAATCATCACACCACACTCAGAAACATGACAAAACCCTTACCATACTTCAGCGCTATTCTGGTGGCCCTCATAATGCAATATGATAAAGACAAAAAATTAGAAGTGTAAATATTGGAAAGGAAGGCACAAAGCTCTCACTATTTCAAGGTGATATTATTATCTAACAGGAAAGGCAAAGATTCAAATAAGGAGCTGAGAGAATTAATCAGAATTTAGGAAAGTATTTCAATGTAACATCAACATATCAAAGCAGTGGTTTACTATGTACTAGCAAAGACAGTATTAAAATACAGTAGTAGATAATCTCATTCAAAATAGCTAAGTGTATAAATTAGAATAGCCACATAATATCCAGGAATATTTATAACAAGAAACATGCAAAACTTGTATGAGGACAATGCTTAAACATAGATAGGCAACATAAAGAAAAATCTGAAAAAAAAAAGAAACATAAAGATTCCCTGAATTGGAGAACTTACTATTTCAAAGATGCAGCTCTCCTCTAATTAAACTAAAATTCACTGCAAGTCCAATACAAACCTCAGTGTGTTTTCAAAAATGACAAATGGAGAAAGTCCACATGAAAAATTAAGAAATTTGGGGTTAAAAAAAGGTTGATGACGAGGGAACTTGACCTATCTGATATCAAAACTATACTATAAGGTTAGTAATGGAGCATGAATACTAAAACACACAATTTAGAGCATACCTGAGAAAAATTGCTAAACAATTGGAGGTAAAAAGAACAACAACACTTCCCTACTTTATGTCATATGTACTTAAAAATTCCAATGAAGTTAACAGGTTAAATGAAAATAAATATTAGCTTAAACTACTATATGAAATTGTCATTTTTGTAGGTTAAAAGCAGTTGAGCACAGCAATTTCACAAAGTTCAACCTAATGCATTAATTTTGAAGAAAAATAATAGGACACATATTTATAATCTTCAAGTATAGAAAACCGACATAAAAATTAAATAAAATGTAGAATATACAAAAATGAAGTACTCTTCACATGCAGAAGTTGTGCATATTAAAAGTACATGAGTCACAAGATTAACATTTTAAAAAGTTGAAAGCTGAGAACAAGTTAGGAAAAAATGTTAATATTTATAGAAGGTGAAGGATTGATATGCAGATTATAAAAGAATCCCTACAATCTATAAGGGAAGGACAAAAACACAACAGAAATGTGTAAAGTAAACAAGCAATTCCCAGGAGAAATGCTAATGGTTATCACTTGAAAAGAGGTTCACCCATACTAGTAAAAGGGGACATGAAAATTAAAACACTAACATCACATTAGAGTTAGTGATTACATGGGAGAGTAGACATTTTCATACCTTATTAGCATGTTAGCAGTCTTTTCAAGGATGAGTTGCCCAGTTCTTCAAAATTTAAACTGTGCATATACTTCAGCCCAACAATTACACTTTTAAGAATCTAATGTAGAGAAATGTCTTTGTACGCAATTTCACTGCAACACTATCTGCTATAGCGAAAAAATAGGAAATACCAATGATAAGATGGCAATGGAGTAGGTGGAAGCTACACTAACCCCCTCACAGGACCAAACTAGAATAACAAATAAATTATAGAAAAATCATCCTGAATAACCAACTGAAATCTAGCTGGAGAGAAGTCTTATAATCAAGGACTTAAAGAAGAAACCACACTACCACACTGAGACTGGTAGGGAGTGAGGAGGTGTGAGAGGGCTGGCTGGGAGGTATGAGAGGGCTCCCACAGGGGGCAGCTGAAGTTCCAGAGGTATATTTCACCAGTTGGGGGGCACCCCTCTGAGAAGTGTGAGGTCTAAACTCCAACCTGGGCTCCTCAGCCTAGAGCACCAGAACCAGGAAAGGTGCCCACATACATCTGGCTGTGATAAGCAGCAGGGTTTCTGTCCACCAAGGAGGGATAGCTAGAGATTCAGACACTCTCTTAAAGGGCCAATGTAAAATTTTGTTTATAGCTACTTACTATGGACTCCAGCAGAGAAAGGACAGAGTGGACTAGAGCCATGTGAAAAGAGTCTGAGGCTGGTGGCTCTGGGAGAGAGCTGACAGGTCAGCCACCAGGATCCCTGTGCTCAGTCATTCCCCATACCACAGAGGCCATCATTTTTGGGCAGAGCACTCCCCTCCATGTGGTACCAGCCTAGGCTAAGCAATAGCCCAAACCACAGGAATCCTTCTCACCACACCCTGTGCGGTGTAAGTCCTGTTGAGTACAGCTGGAGTCTCTTTCAGTCTTTAAGGCTAACAGACAGTCTATAGGCCAAGGCGGGGCTCTGGGTGCTTTGAAACTTTAGCTGATCCTTTTTCAGGTCCAGTGCAGGTAAAAACCAGCCTTGATGCTCAGATTGGCTCTTTCAACATGCACTCAGGCCTAGCAGAGAGAGCCATAAGCTGTGGATCACTATTAGCTCCAAACAGGTTGTCCAGGGCCAGTCACAGGCAGCATCTGACATAGGTCTACACCAGGATCTTTGCAGATCTACATAATGCGTAGAAAAAAACACAAAATACAGCCAAATAGGGAAGACAAAGAAACAGGCCCTAAATGAAAGAACAAGAGAATTCTCCAGAAGAGCTAAATTAAATGAAGGCAAGCAATTTATCAGATGTAAATTTCAAAGTAATGATTAGACAGATGCTCAATATCATGAAAAAAGATATAGAAACCATAAAAAAGAACCATTCAGAAATAAAGAGTGCAATTAGATGAAATAAATAATACACTGGAAGGAATAAGCAGTAGGTTAGACGAAGCACAGGATCAAGTCAGTGATTGGGAAGAGTAAGTAGCAAAAAAAAAAAAAAAGAAAACAATCACAGCAGCAAAAAGAAAAAAATTTAAAAATGAGGTTAGTTTAAAGGACATTTGGGGACAATATGACAATATGAAGTACATATTGGACAATATGAAGTATAACAACATTCACATCAAAAGGATACCAGAAGGAGAAAAGAGAGAGCAATGGCTCTAGAATCTATTGAAAGGAATAATGAGTGCAAACTTCCCTAACCTGGTGAAGAAAAAAAACCACACAAGTGCAGGAAGTGCAGATAGTTCCAAACAAGATGAACCCAAAGAGGCCCACACCAATATACATTATATGTCAACACTCAAAAACACGGAGAAAAATCTTAAAAGCCACAAAAGAAAAGCAGTTAGTTACCTACAGGAACTACCATAGACTGTCATTTGATTTCTCAACAGAAACATTTCTGGCCAGAAGGGACTGGCATGAAATATTCAAAGTGGTGAAAAAGCAAGGACCTACAACCAAGACTACTTTACCCAGCAAGCCTATTATTTAAAATTGAAGGAGAAGTAAAGAACTTCCCAAATGAGTAAAAGCTAAAGGAGTTTGTTACCACTGAACCAGTATTACAACAAATGTTAAAGGGCTTGCTTTAAGAAGGAGAAGGAGGAAAAAGAGGAGAAGGAGGAGAAAGAGGAGAAGGAGAACAATAACAACTACAACAAAAGAACACAATTAAAAAATTAAATAATAAATACATCACTTTAAATGTAAATGTAAATAACAATAAATAATCATTTTAAATGTAAATGGCTTAAATGCTCCAATCAAAAGACAAGGGTAGCTGAATGAACAAGAAGATAGGACCAGATATATGCTGTTTTCAAGAGACCCACTTCAGAACAAAAGATACACACAGACTAAAAGTAAAAGAATGAGAAGAGATATTTAATGCAGATGTAAAGGGGAAAAAAGGTGTGGTAGCAGTATTTATATTCAACAAAACAGAATTTAAAACCAAGGGACACTTGGTAAGAGACAAAGGACACTACATAACGGTAAAGGGAACAGTCGAACAGGAGGGTATAACCCTAGTAAACATTTATACACCCAACATAGGAGCACATAAATGAATATGTACAGCAAATCATGATTGACATAAATGGAGAGATCAACAGAAATGCAGTCATAATCAGGGATTTTAACATCCCATGGACTTTAGTGGATAGATCTTCCAGACAGAAAATCAACAAGGAAATGGTGGCCTTAAATGACACACTAGATCAAATGGATTTAATTGATATCTTCAGAGCATTTCACCCCAAAATAGCAGCATATACATACTTTTCAAGTGCACATGGAACATTTTATAGACTAGACCACACACTAGAACATAAAACAAATTTTCATAAATTTAATAAGATTGAAATCATATCAAGCATCTTCTCTGATCATAATGCTATAAAACCAGAAATCAATCACAAGAACAAAACAAATATACACAAAGACATGGAAGCTAAATAACATGTTATTAAACAGTGAATGTGTTAACAATGAGATAAAGTAAGAAAATAAAAGCTACCTTAAAACAAATTAAAATGAGAACACAACAACCCAAATCTGTGAGACACAGGGAAAACAATCCTAAGAGCAAAACTCATAGCATTACAGGCCTAGCTCAAGTAACAAGAAAAAGCTCAAATAGATAATCTTTCACTTAAAGGAACTTGAAAAAGAACAATAAACAAAGGCCTAAGTGAGTAGAAGAAAGGAAATAATAAAGATCAGGGCAGAAATAAATGAAATAGAGTAAAAAAAAATACAAAAGAACCAATAAATCCAAAAGCTGGTTCTTTGAAAAGATAAACAAAATTGACAAACCTTTAACCAAACTGATCAAGAAAAAAAGAGAGAGGACCCAAATAAATAAAAACAGAAATTAAGAGGAGAGGGAACAACTGACATCACAGAAATGCAAAGCATTGTATGATATTATGAACGAGTATATGCCAAAAAACTGGACAACCTGAACAAAATGAACAAAGTTCCTACAAACATAACCTTTCAGAACAAAATCAGGAAGAATCAGAGAATCTAAATAGAATCTAAATAGTGAAATCGAAGCCTTAAGAAAAAAAACTCCCAACAAAAGCCCTGGACTGAATGGCTTTAAAGTAAATTTTACTGAACATTCCAGGAAAAAACTAACACCTCCCCTCAAATTATTCTAAAAAATTCAATAGGAGGGAAGACTCCCAATTTCATTTTACGAGGCCAGTATTATCTTAATTCCAAAACCAGATAAAACACTACAAAGAAAATGATAGGCTAATATCCTGATGAACATAGATGCTAAAATCCTCAACATAATATTAGCAAACCAAATAAAGCAATACATCAAAAAGATAATGCACCATGATCAGGTGGGACTTATTCCAGAAATGCAAGGCTGGTACAATATTCACAAATCAGTAAATCTGATACACCATATAAATAAAATGAAGGAGAAAAACTACATGATCATATCAATGGATGCAGAAAAGGCATTTGATAAAAATCCAGCACCCATTTATGATTTAAAACTCTCAGCAAAGTGGGAATAAGAGGAATATACCTAAATGTAATAAAGGCCATATATGACAATCCCACTGCTGACATCACACTCAATGGGCAAAAACTACAAGTGGTCCTCTTAAGATTGGGAACAAGACGTGCTTTCATGTCTCTCATTCAACATAGCAGTGGAAGTCCTAGCCACAACAATCAGACAAGAAGAAGAAATAAAAGGCATCACAATTAGAAAAGAAGGAATAGAACTGTCTTTGTTTGCAGATGACATGATACTGTACATAAAGAATCCTAAAGATCCCTCCAAGAAACTACTGGAACTGATAGATGAATTCAAAAAGTAGCAGGATACAAAATTAATATCCAGAAATCAGTTGCATTTTTATATACCAATAATGAACTATCAGAAAGGGAAATGAAGAAAACAATCCCATTCACAATTGCTTCAAAAAGAATAAAATATCTAAAACTAAATTTAACCAAGAATGTAAAAGACCCATACTTGGAAAATTATAGGACACTGAAGAAAGAAACTGAAAAAGATACAAATACATGGAAGCATATACTGTGTTCATGGATAGGAAGAATTAACATCATTACAATGTCCATACTATCCAAAGCAATCTATAGATTCAACACAATTTCTATCAAGATTCCAATGATGTATTTCACAGAACTAGAATATGGAACCATGAAATACCCCAAATATCCATAGCAATCTTGAGAAAGAAGAACAAAGTTGGAGGAATCATGCTACCATTTAATATCCAACTATACTATAAATCCATACTAATCAAAACAACATGATACTGGCATAAAACCAGACACATACACCAATGGAACAGAATAGAGAGTCCAGAAATAAACCTACACCATTATAGTCAATTAACATTGGACAGAGGAGGCAAAAACATTAAATAAGCTAAAGATACTTTATTCAATTAATGGTGTTAGGAAAATTGGACAGATACATACAAAATAATAAAAATAGACCATCTTTGTATACCATACCCAAGAATAAATTCAAAATGAGTTAGACTTAATAGATAGCAGGCTGACAGCTCCAGACAGGGGTTGCTGGTGGTGCGTGACAGGATTGAGCAAAAAAGGAAAGAACTCACGGACACAGACAATAGTGTGGTGATTGCGGGGGAGGGGTTGTGGGTAGAGATGGAAGAGGACATAAGGGTGAAAATAGTAATGGAAAGTAATACAATAAAAAAAGAAAAAATAAATAATGATACATAAAGTGCCTGGTACTATGATTAGCATAAATAAGCAGTTAATAAATTGAAATTAATAATAATAAAAAATAGGAAATACCAATTTCCAACAATAATTTGGTGATTAAATTTGTTGTATCTCTATACTACATAATATTATTCATCTTAAAAAGGATATAGAATAATACATGTTCATATGGAAAGTACTCCAATCATATGATATAAAGTGAAAAAAATAAATTGTGAAATAATGTAGAACAATGTAAAACATTCATGTAAAAAAACTTTATATCCTACGTGTCTGTATACAATACATAGATTGGCTATTGAGAGTATTAGGGTCTAGGAAAATGGGTCTAGAGTCTAGGGTTCTATATATTTGTACTTTTAAAAATCTTTTATAAGAATACATCATCTATTACCTATGTCACTATAAAACTACAATTAATTTCATTTCCATTCATTTCAGAGTCAGTTCCACATGAGAGCATGAGGTATGGCCAATTCCAGACATATCCCAGGATTTCTTTTATTTTCATCATTTGAAAACCACATACATATGGATAGCAGCACCTTTGTTCCTGCTGTAAGCTCTGATTTCTAGAATTTCTATTTTAATTCCTATTTCCCCCAAGGACCACAAAATATAATATTTTCAATGAAAAGAAATTGGCAGAACATCAATTCTATTCCAATTCTTTTATAGATATTGTGTTTCACTGGAGCTCTGCTTTGAATATAAAGGGGGGTTCTGTCTCATCCAGGCGAGCATACTTGACTATACCCTTGAAACAATGAAACGAGGGGGAGCATGTTTTGATCATCCAGTCTGCCTTCTGCATAATCTTCCATCACTCCTGAGCACTAGGAAATGGACACACCACCACTACCTCCCTCCAAACCCAGCTGCTGCCTAGGGTGTAATTTATTAGCCTTTATGACTTCATGCCATTTTCACTTAATAAGAGAGTCAGGACGCCCATTTCAGACCCTCCCATTTTCTCTTGGCACTGGTTTACTCACTCTCCTTCCTGCCTGTCTCTATTTTTCTCCCTACTTCTCTCCAACTTGCTCATCCTTATCACACACCTCTGACAGTAGGTTTACCCTTGGCTCCTCTCCCAGCTGCTAGCAGCGAGCGGGAAGCTGGAAGCCTGCACCCTTCTCCAGTCGCAGAATGGCAGCCCGGGGCAGAGCACCTACCCGTATTTCTAGCTGTGATCTTGGAGCCGTGTCTCAGCAGACGGACAAACACATCACTGCTGCAGTGGTTCACCATGTGCAAGCGGAGGCCCCTCCGAGTCTGGATCTTGACCAAGCATTTTGCCATGCTGCTGCTTCCTTTTCCCTCAGTCTCCTCTGCCTGTCACGGTCCGGGGCAGCTACCACCAGCCATAGTGGCTTTGACCTTTCACTAACTGTCCATTCTGTTTTAAATGACCTAGGCAGGGCCCACTGAATGAATCAAATGTCAGTTCCTAATGCGGCCAACAGAAATAACTCAGGAGGGATCAGCATGGGACGGAAAGAGGGAGGGGGACGCTATTTTTAAACTCTCCACTCCTCTAACAAACAATGAAATACTATGCATCAACCTTATCCCAGCTTTCTCTAAACCATCTAAATCGGAGGACCCCACCCAAATGCCTTACAGTGCTCTAAGAATGAACAGCCCCAGAAGGTAAAAACAAAACAAAACTAGGCAACTCCACAAAGGAGAAACAGCTGCCTTGATTTCCTTTAAAAAATATGTATAGAGTCTTTATTATGTTCTAGAGCAGTCCTGTCCAATAAAAATATAATGCAATTCACATTTTAAAAAGGTATTTTAAAAGTAAAAGAAATATACTCATTTTAATCATGTATTTTATTAGAAGCCAAAATATCTAAAATAGTATTTTACCATGTGACAATATAAACATTAATAGTTTCAATTTTTTTTTTGGTACTAAGTCTGACAGTGGTGTACATTTGCACACTTATGGCATATATTGATTCAGACCACCCACAATGCCCGCGCTCAGTGCCCACACGGGGCGCCAGCATTGGACAGCACAGCTCCAGCCAAAGTGCTGAGCTCCTCACTGTGCAATCTCCATCCTCACGGTGATGCTCATATTTTCTTCAGTTTATAGGAAGCAACACCTAAGATTACTTGACCTGGCCAAATTCACAAAGTTAATATGCAGCAAAGTCATGATTTGAACCTAGGCACCCAATTAACATTGGTTGACTAAAAATGCAGTTCAGAATGAGAGCTGTTGGTGCCCCTACTTCTAACCAAATGTGTTTTAAATGCAGAGTCCCATTACATCTAACTCTCAGCATTTTGAAAGTCCTACACTTGTACATCTGAGGCATAAAACATGCTTGCGACTCAGTGTAAGTGCTCAGGGAGCAAACTGTTTTCAGTGTTTTAGGACATGCTTTCTTTGAAAAAACTTTCAACAGGTTAGTAACTGTGCCCCACCTACTATCTTTGTTATATTTCTTTGCTGGTATATATGCTCTCATTTTTAGAGGAAAAAAATTCCTCATACAAATTCATCATGCATGCACACACTTTTCTGCTTTAAATATCTTCTGCAGCCAAGAGATAATTTTCTAATAAAAATATCCTTTCTTTGTTAATGTCAAAACAAAGTATTCAGGGAAGTCACCTGAAATTCTTCATTACTATACTTCACTATGGGAATATAAATTAATTTAGCATTTCTGGAAAGAAGTTGAGGAAAATACATTAAGTTTTGTAAGTGTGATATTCTTTGACCCAGAAATTTCACTTTTAGGAATTTATCCTAAGGAAATAATTAGAAACATTGACAAAAATTTTTGGACAAATATGTTCATCAGGGTATCTTTTATTATAGGGGAAAAATAAGTCAATCTAATTTTCCAGTGGGAAAATGATTAAATACATGAGATGAAATATTGTACATCTATTAAAATTTATGTTTTAGAGTTTAGTGATGTGAGGAAAAGCTTGTACCATATTGACATAAGTTTTTTAAAGCAGTTTATATAAGCAATATGATCCCACTCTGTAAACATGTACACTACAGACCAAACTATAAATCTTGAAAGGGGAGGAGAGTGGCAGCCAGCTGTGCATGGGGAGCTGAGGTCACTTCTGGAGATCTCATGGGGTTCTCCCACTCTCCTCAGCAGGTTATCAGTTCCAGATACACTATGGCCGTTCCTAATCTCAGGGGATTTGGTCAATTTCCAAACCTGAAACTTGAAAGGAAAATACCCCTAAAAATCCACATCTTCACCTCTGGCAAGCCCCCTTGTTACCCAGTTTTGAGCAGAGCCTTACACAAACCAGGCACACTGCACAGAGGAGGGGGCCTGGGGTAGTGCCTCCTAGGCGTTCCCTTACTAATTACCAACCGTGGTTCCTGAAGAACTCCTGAAAATGTTTAGGATGCCTAAGGACAAATCAGAAAACCCTTGTTCTAGATAAATCGATGACTGGCAGGAATACAGATGAAGAATTTCAAAGATTAACGTGAGCTCATCTGCATGGCAGTAGGCCCGGGCTCAGACAATGAGAAAATCTTTGCCTGTTGGGAGGGATTATAGGTAAGTCCCTATGCTTAGCATTGCGTTGAAACAACACAGTATCTAGTAGCCCACTCTAAACAAACAACAGACCTCCCAGCAGCAACTCCCAAAAAACAGCAAGTAAAAAACCTGAAAGAAAACTATATCTACACTTCATTTCCATTCTTTTCTACCAAAAGATTTACTCTCTATTAAGTATCCATCTTAAAATCTCACCATAGTTTTAAAATGTCTCCTCCTTTCATTTTGTTAGCCATAATATTTTGGATCTCATATTTTTTATTTTTCCCTCTCAAAATCGTTTTTACTCTTCACACTACTTTTCACAGATCCTCAATGGATTCTTCCGCTTTCTTTCTTCTGGCGACCTTCTGTTTTTCTTTGGAGAAAGAGAAAACCTGGAAGCACCAGCCATTTCCCTCTGCTTTGCCCTACTCTGCTAGAAGATATGGCTACATTTCAAGAGGAGAACCAAAGAGGGGCAGGGATGTGGATGGAGCCAAAACAAAGATTCTGTGAGATACTACACAGGGAGGATGGTTCTTGTTTAAAGTTCTGTGCTCAAAAGAACCGTGTCAACAGCACAACATTCAGACGCCCTTGGATACCCTTCCTGTTAGATTCATCTGTTTGGAGAATCAGGAATGCATGTCTGAGCAGTGACAAGAGGCTAAAGAAAGCAGAGGATGTGTGAAGAAAGGAATCAATTTTCCATAATGAGATGCCAGATACACGGATAAATCAAACGGAAGGCAAAGAGAAGAGAGCTCAACGAGAAATCCTGTTCACAGGCCCGAATCCCATGTCCACGTCTGTGACAGAGTTCCTGAAACAGGTTTGGGGAAAGTAACCAGCTGGCCTCTGCTTTGTGGGTGACTTGGAGCCACTGGACAACTTGGAGCAATTGTAAGATGCAGACAGTACGCCTCTCATGGTTGTTTTGATATGGAAAGGAGATCGCACATGTCACCTGCCTTTTGTAGTGTTGGCTCCTACTGGATAGAACTAGAACTTACTCAGCAGTTATACAAAGCAAGGTTTAGAGCAAAAGCTCTGGCTTCTCCTGGCTACAGTGTTTATTTTCTCTGAGCCTGGGTTTCCATGCCTATAAAATAAGCATAACAAAGGCAGTGCTCATTCACTTTTTTTCCAAAGCAATCTCATTCCTTTCTCTCCTTTAACTACTTAATGAAAGAGAGTGAGCATTTTAAATAGTCTGGATTCTCTTCCTTCTGGCAACTGTCTGTCTCTACCATCTTCAGATACTTCTCCCCAAACAGTAGGCAGGCAGTGTTGCTGATTGTTCTCTGCCTGACTAGCCCTGTAACCTTGGGAAAGCTACATGAGCTTGTTGAAATGTAGTCTTCTGTCTGTAAAACAATAATGATATTGGCTGCTTTGTAACTGGAGGGCTGATATGTAGTAAGCAGTTAATAAATGCTAGCTATTTTAATCTAAAAATATCATGTATCTTATTAGCTATTTTGATAGCTAATACTTAATGGGTGTAGTGGATTCAGCCATTAGTGAAAATAGTTTAAAGAGATACAATGAATTTTTAGCTAACTGATATCTCCAATTAGAGAGAAAAAAATTATAACATACATGAAATACTTTTTGCCATAAATTTAGACTGTATCCATTATTAAGAGTCCTTGGGACTATCACATACCTTAGAGAACTTTAAAAACATTCTAAATATAATAATATATAATGATATAAATATTTTAGTAATATGTTTGTGATATGATGAGTATATTCTTAGGTGTGTAGTAAGGAGAGACAGGCGCAGTTCCCAACACTAAGAACTGACAGACCAGGATGGGAGAGCCAGGTAGTCGATCATCCATCTAATTCAATTTCCTCATTTGTAAAGTGAGGCAACAATATCTGTCCTCTCCATTTCAAAGAAATGATCATGAGTCTCGAATTATGATAACCCTCATGAAAAAAAATACTCTGAAATGTGTAGGATGCTTTGACACATCGGATACTCTTCCTGTTATTATCCCCTTATCAGATGGAGCATTCACTGAGTGTTTCCTGCCTGACACGCGAACCCTGCTAGGTGGGGCGGGCATCACCATGGAGCGGTGGGAGGAAAGCCAACAAAAACCCTCTGGAGAATTACAGTAGCAGACAGAATAGAATTCAAATGGGGCAGCTGGGCTCTCCTCACCACCCCTGTGGGGAAAGAGAATACACTTCTCAGGAACTCTGGCCACAGAGCATTTTGGCATAAGAGCGCCTCCATCTGTATCCCTGATAGTCCCATACGCTGATACGTGTGGCACCTCTAAATAGGCAGCTAATGTGAGCCATGCCAGGGCGAGAGGGGGGCAGAGTCTGGCAGGGCCCTCTCTCTCTGCTCAGGCTGCTGGTGATTATTTCTAAACAGGCAGAAAAACCGAGACAGAATGTCAGGGAAGAAGACCATCAGACCTCAGACGTCCTGCCTCCCTGTCTCCTGTCCCTGGCTCTTTTTGTCCCAGCTTTTCAGTGCCAACATCTGTGAAAATAAATTTTAGGTGGTGGTGGTTGTGGTGGTATGGTGGTTGTTATTTTAAAAGCACTACCTGCATAGTGTAGGAAAGTTGGAAACTACCAATAGTTAGAAAGTGGACGAAGGAGATCCCAACAGTCTCTCAAACTGCAACAGCCCAGAGAAAATTGCTGTTGACATTTACATTTCTTACCAGACCTGCAGAAGCTTTAAGCGGGGTGCAAACATACTTAAAATATTTACAAGGTGGTGAGGCCCAGAGAAGCCAATGATTGAGCATGAAATTTTAACGTTGTAGGCTAGACCAATGTGTTGCCCTATATATCCTAAGTGTGATGCTTTGACCTAAACACTTAAGAACTGAATTTTTCTTTAGGGTCTCACTGTCTGAGTGCCTTTTACCAAGATCTGAGCAAGGATCAGTTTGCCCATACTCTCCACCTCCCCCCACCCCGCCCCTGCCCCTCTGACAGACTGCTCACAACCGCTGTTCTGGCAGATGCTCTACAAGGAGTCAGGTGAGCCAGTTTGCAAATGGGATGACAGTCTCTCTCCAAACACCAGTGAAGAACAAGCTTTACTGTTTTCCAATCATGGTAAGACAGCTTGAAATATGAATCGGTGGGCTTCTCCCTCCACTCATGCTCACAGAATTCCTGGTGGCTTTTTCTGGGTTTTTAGCCCAGAGACCAAACATAACTCACCCAATAATAAAGCAATGATCAAAAATATTTGATCATTAATTTCATAAGTCATTATTCCAAGACAGAAAGACCTCCCTCACTTGCAGACCGGACAAAAGAATCCATACTCTGAGTAAAAGGACAACTGGAGGAGCCAAAGGAGAGAAGAGGGTGAGATAAGGGATCCCAGTCTCCAAGAATCAAGTACCTTCCATTGACAGCACAAATGGGCCTCACAGGAGTCATTACCCTAGAGGCCACCCATAGATTATGCAGCAACATAACTGTCCATACCCTCTATGATGTATATACTGTAAGACACACCCTACTCACTGACCTCGGGCACTTTCAAAGCCCTGTAAATGAAGATAGGACCTGAATACCTATGGTTACCCTCATGGTAGGGGTGGCAATATTTCCCATGAAGAAAAACCTTCCATAGCTGTCCACAGATGAACCAGCTGGAAATCTCCCTGCAGTGTTTGGACAGAGATGAGGAATTTCACAATGATAACACACTCTTCAGAAACATGCATGAGGACTTCCCTGGGAGTAAAATTTAAACCATCTTGCTGACCAAGGCTACCCATAATTCAGATTCTTCCATCCATAAAAACAAAGTGTTTTTTCTCTGTCCTGGTTGAACCTAGGGCTCAAAAATTCTCTGATGCTATGTGACTTTGATACACCAGTGCAATCTCCTGAGAGTGCAGTTTCTCTCAGATGCCAGTGCGGCTGCCTGGAAGTTCCTCCCAAAGAAGAAATGGGTGACAACACTGTCCTTACTGACTCCAACTATAACAGCGTCTTTTGTTCTGTGGTTAGATCTCAACCAAGAATCTATTTCCTTTGTCTCCATGTAGGATGAATTTGCTTTTTCCATCACTTCTGCTTTATTATTTCACTCTCTCCAGGCACATATCACCATTACAGATAAACCATTTTTCTCTGACTAAAGAAAATTAAATTGTGCTGTATTAATAAAAATTGAGCTTTAATTTTTTCTCCATATTTCCCAACAGTTTTGCAGATGGTTTTAAGAAACAGGGCATCACCCTGGCCAATGTGGCTAAGTTGGTTGGAGTATGGTCTTATAGACCGAAAGGTCATGGGTTCGATTCCCAGTCAGGGCACATATCCAGGTTGCAGGTTCCATCCCCCGTCAAGGGTGCCTATGAAAAGGCAACTGATCACCAATCAATGTTTCCCTCATATCAATGTTTTAATCTCTCTCCTTATCTCCCCCTTCTCTCCCTCTCTCCCTCTCTTCTCTCTCTCCCTCCCTTTCTCTTTAAAAGCAATGAAAAAATGTCCTCAGGTGAGGATAAAAAAGAAACAGGGCATCTGTGTCTCCCTGTGGAAAAACCCAGGCTCTTCTGGAACTGTGTGGGCTCCTTGTATTGCTGCTATGTAATCAAGAAGCTAGAGGTAGCAGGACCCAAACCTTCCACCCAACATACCAGCCAAGGGCCCTTCTCACTTGCCTTTTAGTCACATGATTAAAAAGAAAAACATAAATGGCCAATAAATGAAACAAAAATGACCCCAATGACCCCAGAGATTCAAGAGGAAAGCAATAGGAGATGGTATGAGGGTGAGTAGAGGGAAAAGCATGTAGAGCCTCCTGGGCCAGAATGAGGAGCTTAGATGTTATCATAATTCACTTTCCAGGGATGTCAAACTCCTTTTCACCAGGAGCCACATCAGCCTCGTGATTGCCTTCAAAGGGCCAAATGTAATTTTAGGACTGTGTAACTAGGGGCAAGGAGCTGAGAGCTGAGGCTGGGAAGAAACAAGGTGCCAGGGCTGGATAAAACAAGGTAGAGGGCCAGATTTGGCCTGCGGGCCTTGTGTTTGCCACCTGTGGTTTATACTGACAAAAACCACCTGACTGCTGTGTAGGGAATATGGATAAGGGGTAAGAGTAGAAGCAGAGATACTGTTATCTCCTTGTAGAGATTTAAAAAAAAAATAGCACCCAGGAGACAGTGCAGAATGGCTGTAGCTGAGGTGCTACAGAAGCAATGAGTCTGGTGTATATTTGAAAGGTGCCCTGGGAAACAGGACTCAGCCCCAGGAGACCCAAGACAGGATGGGATTATCCATGCAGGCTGTCAATCAGCAGAGCAGGGTAAAGCCCCAGGCATTGGGTGGGGGTCAGGAGCCTGGCCTAGCCCCAGGGAGAGGGGACAGCCATCAAGGTTCTGGGGGTATGGAGTACCAGGGGCACCAGCAAAAGGCAGAGACTCAGGAAACTGAGGAACACTGGCATAAGAACCAGAAGAAGACAAGACAGAGCAAGAGGGAGAGCAGGACTAGGAGACTGAGCCAAAGGGCTGGGCCCCAGCTCGGTTCCCCTCCCAGGTAAAGAAAGGGCTGGTTCTCAAGTTGGAAATGGAGCCGAGCCTATATTTAAAGGGCAAACTGTACACCTGTCAGAGGGCTCAGCAGGGACTAACAAGCTCACCGAGCACAAGGGGTGCTCAGTATTTTTAAATGAGCATACTCCTTTCATTAACATCAATATCCAGTCTATGCTCAGATTATCAGGTAGGTCATCCTGGAAACCCTATTCACTTCTCTTTCAGCCAAAGCATCTGCCCATTTCCACATTTCCTATGTTTTAGGGGAGATTTGGGGTTTTAAAAAGTTCTAGATTGGACTTAACTTCTAAGAGAAGATGTTAAGATGTGAGGGCTCTTTCAATTGGACGCAAACATCCATTTTACATTCCCTTTTTTGCTAGCAGCATTTAATTTTCAGTTTTATGCTAGATATTTGCAATTCACAAGAAAGGAAAAAATTTAACCCTGCTTTTATAGATCATTGTGCACAGGCTTACAGTTTCATTAACCACATTTAAAAAGATGATGTTATCCTGGCCAGGTGGCTCAGTTGGTTGGAGCATCATCCTATGCACCAAAACACTGAGGGTTCAATCCCCAGTCAGGGCACATTCTTAGGATGTGATTCTGTGCCTGGTCAGGGTGCATACGAGAGGCAGATGATGATGTTTCTCGCTCACATCAATGTCTGTCTGTCTCTCTCTCTCCATGCCCTCCCCCACACAAACTCTATAATCAATAAATATATCCTGGGTTGAGGATTGAAAAAAAAAAAGATGTCTATAGCTTTTGTTTTTTGAGATACTGCTGAAAATCACATATTTAAGAACAGCAGCAATTGGGGGGAAAGAATTTTTAAAGAACAGTCAGAGTGGAGAGGAAACTTAGAAATCATCTCATCTTGTTTATGAAAGAGGAAATGAGATTCAGGCAATGTCAGTGTCCAGCATGTTCCAGATAAGAAGTAAATGTTTACCAAGTGAGTGAGTGAATGAATGAATGAATGAATGGATGAAGCCCTCTCACTCTAGCCAATACCCCTCTGACCACCACAGAATCTCCTTTAAGGTGGCCTTATGTGTCAACTCAGAGGGTGGAGTCCAGCACCCATGTAAACTGGGAGCTCAGGGCCACCCCAGCACACTTCAGGGAGTGACACAGCACCTACCAAACGGCCTGGCAAATCCTGGACTGTGTTTGGGTGACTCATTCTGGTTTACCAGTGTGGAAGACCAAAAGCATGTCAAATGTCATGTCACCATCGTAACTAGAGCAGATACATCTCACATCTATTTTAGGAATCTGGAGTTTTGGCATGAACGGCAATGTCAGAGTTTCAAAACATGCCCCGCCTTTTCTTCTGTGTCAACTTATCTGTAAAATTCAGAGCAGTTCATCCAAACCTTTTTGGGGGGATGGGGAGGGAGTTTGCTCCTACTTATGAATAAATGTATACTTATTTAAAAATTAGATATGTGTGCAGTTGTCTTCACATGCAGAGTGGGCAAAAACAGGTTTACAGTTGCATGTGAAACAGTTTATTCTCGTATTCTTACTTATCAATTATATTATTTGTGTTGCAACAGTAAATCTACTTTTGCCTGCCCCTGTACTATGTCCATTATACAACCTACACAATAGAGACTTTATGAGGGGATACGAGTAAAATACTAATAGAAGTCTGAATAGTTTCTTCCTCCACCCCTGGGGGACATTATGTAAGCCCACCATGCTCACACCCCACTCGGAAGCCATGGCTCTGGGGCCTCCAATTCCCCATCGGCCAAACCAAGCAGGAAGCTGCAACCCCCTGTAGATGGCATTGGACGTGCACCCCTGTGGACAGCCCCAACATCCAGCCTGTGCCAACAGAGCCTCTTTTCTGAGCCCGGACTGTTCTGCCACTGACCTACCAGTATGCACGTTCCCAAGGGCGGAACACACACACACTGCCCAACACTTTCTTGCATGTCAACGGCCCTGTGTCTTAACAGAACAGTAGGGAGGGAAGGAGGTGCTGTGAGATTCTGCCTCACTTTAAGCCTGGGTATCACAAAGAACATTTACTTAACACTCACTGTCAACCCACTAGCAAAAACACTAGAAAACAGAACCCCATGCTGACTGTGGAATGCATCTAAAATTCAGAGAATTCTAGCTTCTGCTTTCTAATGATAAGCATTGGGTAGTACTTTCACTTTCCCTCTCCCTCGGTTTCTCAGGGATGCGGTGGGAGTGTTGACTTGTCTAAGTGCCAGGCACAATGTCTTTCCAGCCGCAGACCACGCTCTGGCTGTCGCATCTGCTCTGCTTACGCTCTCCCCTGGTTCACATCCCAACCCTCAAGGACTGTGCCTGATTACTTCACGGGACACTTGACTGACATTTTTTTTTCACCCCAGCCATATCCTTTAAAGCAATTAATTATTAACACTGACATGCCGCAGCAAAGTGCCAGCCTCGGCAGGAGCAGTGATTTGGGACGTGCCACATTGAATTGCTTCCACTAATAAAACGAGATCCTTAACACAGACTATAAGTAATTAGAACTAGGCTCAGAGTGAGCCATTCCTTATTTAATGAATTCAGCTTTAAAATCAGAATGTGATTCCCAGAGGAGACGAGCAAGGCTTCCTGTGTGAGGTCAGTTTCCCTCTACCAGCTCTACTAGGAACTCTGTTTGGGGAGGGCACACTCTGTCCACTGCCTTCTCACCACTGGTTCTGAGGTGTGGTGACACTTTCCAGTAAGTTGCAAGTCTCCAAGGAGTCACTGGGTCCTCACCTGCTGTGACAGATGACCCAAGGCCCAAACACTGCCCAGAATGCACAGAGACTCCCTATATTTATGTCATTTTTGAGAATTCATTTGGTGCAGTTGAAAAACAAATGCAGTTCCTTAGGTAATGGTTCTGTTTTAGTGAGAAGGAGGTGAGCCACTTTAAATGTGTTCGAAGTCATCTCAGATATCTGGGCCAGGAGTTTGAGGACCAGGGTCTGATCACAGCCCCAATACTTACCCAGCTACGTGGCTTTGGGTGATTTGGGCCCCCTCTGAGTTTTGTCATTTGCAGAACCCTGAAGGGTATGCTCGATCAGAGATCAGCCAACTGTCTTTACAAAGGCCCATACAATAAAAGTGGAGGCTCTGCAGGTCAAGAGGTAAAGTCAAGAATATTATGTAGGTACTGAATACATAATCATGTAGAATGTAATCATTAGCTCCTGGGCCAGAAAAAAAATAAGAGAGGTGGGGGTCAGCCACAGGCCCAAGTCCACCGATTCCTGAGCTAGAACATCTGTAACATTCTCTCCAACCCTCCTCAAAAGCTGTGAACAGTGGCATTCCTGTCCCCAAGTTCCCATTCTCAGGGAAGAAGACCTGAAGCTGTAATCCTGGAATCTGACCCTGACATCAAGCAAAAGAATTGAAGAGCTTAGAGGGAGAAAGTCTTTGAGTGGTGCTCAAGTCCAATTTTCTCATTCTATAGACGAAGAAAAAAGGCTCCATAAATGGAGAGTCCTGTGTGTGGCCGCCCAGCTGCCTGGTGGAGGAGCTGAGACCAGCATTCCCCTGTCCCCACTGGTCCAAGGTTTGTACAGGAACAAAGCAGCGACCTGAAGCCCCGCTGTGTTTACACTGAGGAATGCTCGTTTCACAAAATGAACAGTTTACGGCAATTAGCCAACTACAGGACTGAAATGACACACTACTGGCATCTTGTGATGTAAAATAAAAATCCCTGCAAGACAAAGTACACTTAACTTGCATCAGAACAAGGGCTTACTCACAGCAATCTTAATACTTAAAATTTCAAAGATCTCCATACAAGTGATAAAACTTCTTATGAGTACTTACGTTGTCAGTAAATACCAGAAACCCAATTCCAAAGGCAAACTCCAAAGAAAAGCACAAAAAGAGTGATAAGCTTTGAAGAGCTTACAAACATTAGGACAGGTGAACTTGTGGAGCTCCCTGAGGCCTTTATCTCACTCCCCCACTCCCTGTGGCTCTTGAAATCTCCACTCTAGAGAATATTATCAATAGATGTGACCATGAATTCTGAATTTTGACTCTACTAATCTGACACACCACAGTGATAAGTAAAAGCAAAAGCTGTCCCCTGTTCCACAGAGGCCCCCAGCTCCTGCAGGAGCAGGTTCTGCTGCTGGAGGTCTGTGGGCTGTGGGAGACCATGTGTGCCATTACATGGACGAGTTCAAGAGCCGAAGATGTGCAGTGCTAAAATGATGCTTAAAACAGAGCTTTGTAGGAGTCCCTTCTCGCTCTGGATATTAACCCCTTTGTCTGCATTTGCATTAGATATGTTCCCGATTCACTGCTGAACTACAGTTCACTTTATGATATGTTTTCAATGTTAAGCAAACAAAGCAGGGATTTTAAAAGTTGCATGCCCAGGACAAGCACAATTGTGGCGGCGTTAAAATGTATGACAAAGGAGACTGCTGACATTAATACTGATTGCCTCTCGTAGGTGGGACAATCTGGAGGGTGATTTTCCCCCACTTATTTATGTTTATTTTGTATTTTCTAATATTTTTAGAGGATGATAAATTCATTCAGAGACAAGTGCAATTAGAGCGGGAGCTAATTGGTCTGCTGTCAGCAGGTAGCAGTAACCACAAGAGGAATGTGGCTCCACAGGCTTTATTAATAGCGCCTACTGTCTGATGGAACATAACAGCAAAGAAATTTCTAAAAGACCAGTGCATCGCTCCTAGTGCACATCCGGACATACCCTGAGACAGAGGGAAGAAATGACTTCGCATGTAGGGAAAATGGCAGGGAAGAAGGACACTGAAATAATTTTTAAAAAGAGGGTAAATCTGAGTCAGGGCCATGGAACTCCACAAAGGGAGAGAACAGGAGGAGAATTTTCACATCGGATAAGCCTGTAGGAGACCAGAAGGGAGCAAGTGGGCAAAGGAATTCACGATCTGCGTAGCGACAGCAGTTTCGGGCTGTTAGCAAGTTCACCAGTGATGGGACCGGGACAACTGTGTCGGATGTGAAAGGCACGGCCTGGTATGATGTGGGAAGACTCTCACATGGGAAAATGCAGTTGGCCCCACAAGTCACCTGTTATGTGCTGGGTGGAGGGTGGGTGAGATCCACAGTATGGCATGCTTGATGGGTGAGGGCAGTGCTCTTTTTACATGCTCAAAATGCCTTCACAGGTTCACATATAGACTTTCTAGAATCTCAGTGATGCCACCTTAAGCTGTTAGGGCCAAAGTATAAACAGTCCTTTAAACACCCCCACTGCCCCTCCCACACACAGAGAGCCATGTCTATGACAAACACACATAAACATTTATGGGGATAGTGCTAAAGAGTGGCTTGGGAGACTTAGCTGTACCAATGTCCTTAATTTTCATCTATTCTTTGATATAGACAGTTTCTCATATGTAAATACAGCTTCAAGCCACCCTCTATCCAACCACATTGCCACCCCCAAGACCCTCCTTTGTAGACATTCTTGTGTCTCCATTATGCCAGCAGGAAGGCATCAAACATTTTCAACTCTTGGTTTTGTCTGCCAAAAGGAAGAATGCACAGTATCCCGCCTGTTGAATTCTGCCAGCATATGCCATTGCTCTGGTAAACAAGATGGTCTTCAATGGGCGTCAACAATTCCAACTACCAAATTTCATACAATTTCATTCTCCTTTCTAACCATAATCCAGCATTTTTCCATAATAAAAAATATACTCCACCAATAAAACACACACATTTTGCTAGCTATGCTATGAAGACCCTGCTCCATTTTACATGTGAATTTATTCAGATAAATGATTCCTTAAAATGTTTACCCTGAACAATTCCTACCCTCAATTCTTTCTTCTCCTGAATCTTTCAAAAGCCCTAAGTGGCAGTTTGCAAGCAATTTGTCATTCTCATCCAAAGTTGTCCACTGCACTAATCTACTCAGATCCTGTAACTGAGCAACTTGGGGGTAACGCTGAAAACTTTCCCGTTGCCTAGTGGTGCCTAGGAACTGATTTTGTTTTTTCTCTACTGAGACACAGCCGACTTCAGCTCTAATCCTCCAGCTGTTGTACGGGTGAATGGGGTCACACGTTCTCCCAGAATGCCCCTGGGCTACTCCGGGCAATCACGCTCTGCCCAGCTGTCTTTGAGAAACTTGAAGTTCTGGGAAGAAGAGAAGACTCTTGTCAGACAAATGGGTGGTGGTAATCCTGGAGAATCAGGGCAGCAGCAGAGATGCCACCACCATGGCACATGTGACAGTGGCATCAGGACCTTCCCATAGCTTCACAGAGGTGAGGCCTCCAAAGGTCAGAGTAAGACATTCTGCCTTTTCCCAGCCTGATTTTCATTTTTTGAAATTCCTCACCAGACAACTCTTTTATAGGACTCACACTGCCAGCCTTAACAGTTTGTGGATCCAGTAACCAAAATATGTGATTTGAAACTCCCCCAAACAAGAATCTGAGCCACTATGTAAGATGGGGAACAGAGACACCCGAGGTGAGCAGTGCCATCTGCGTCCCCTCCACTCTGTGTTTGAAGTTTAGTGAGAAAATACGCAGCACCTAACTAGACAGAAGATACTTCCGCTATCTAAACAAATCAGTTTTGCTGCTAACTCCCTGTGTGATGCTGACTTAAGCCTTCCTGGGTCTCAAGTGTCTCATCTGTAAAGAGGTTGAAGCCTTTTCACTGTCAAAGTCTGGGAGACGAGGGCAAAACCTGGACAGGAGTCCACAGGCCACATACTGCCATGGAACCGGTGACTCCATCTTGACAAGCCTACAGTTTATTAGCATAAACCCCCTGCCTCCTCCCTATCCCCACTCACTGCCTCCATTCGGCTCGTTTATCTATCCTCTGGCCTAGTGCAATGGTTTTTGTGTGGTCTCTGTGCCTCCAACCCAGTGATTCTCAATCAGGGAGCAATTTGGTTACTCAGAGGACATCTGACAATACCTGGAGACATTTTTGGTTGTCAAGACTGGTGGGGTACCACTGGCATCTACCAGATAGAAGTCTGGGGTACTGATAATCATTGTACAATGCAGGGGTACCACTGGCATCTACCGGATAGAAGTCTGGGGTACTGATAAACATTATACAATGCACGAGCCAGTCCCAACAAAGCATTATCCAGCTCAAAAGCTCAATACTTCTGAGGCTGAAAAAATTGCTCCAGTCGTACCCACCTCTCATCTGCCCTCTGCAACCACAAATGATACAAAACACAATTCCAATCAGGTCATTTCCATGCTTGAAATCTTCCAGTGCCTCCCAACTGCCCCAGGTTAAAGTCTCTCCAGCAAGTCATGTGAGACCATCATGATCTGACCCTTTCCCAACTTTCTGCCTCACCTCTCACTATTCCCCTCACCCCTTTTCCCCAAAGCCACACAAGAAACCAATACAGGCAGACCAGACCCCCCACAACTCCCTCTGCCTGTCAGTCTCATCCATTCATTCCGTGGCCCACCAATTTTATGTCAGACATTCTAATGACACTAAAAGGGAACAAGATGCTCTCCAGGCAGCTTGAGGCCCTGGTATCTCATGAGGCGTGGAGGAAAATGAGCACACAATTCAATCAGCAAAGGCAGAGCCTCTGTAATCCCACTGTCATCTCCCCAATGAGCTTGTGAGCCTCCAAGGAAGAGAGTGTCTTCATCAGGACACAACAACTTGCACATGCTAAGTGTGGTCTACCAGTTGTACACATTATCTTTGTCATAGCTGTGCTAAGGAATAGATGAATTTCTAGCCTCTTTCCATTTGGCTCTTGATCAGAAATAAAAAGTTCTATAGTATCAAAATCCAAAGATGAAGCAAAATTCATTACACTGTATGTACCCAGAAACACAGCCCATCCACAAAGGTGGAAACATCTTTGTTTAAAGCTGTATCATTCTTGGCCTCTCTTCTCTTCCTGTATCTGAAAAGTATAGATCTGTAAAATGAGTATTTATCTCTATGGAATATCTGAATTCCATTGCCTGTCACTCAAAGATAAGACACATGGAGCAGAATCTGACTGTCAAACAGTAACCCAGATATAATGCTATCAAAAGTACAGGGCTAGGTTCACTATGGGAATCACAACTTTGAACTTCATGGTACCTAAGATAACTTTGCTGTCTTCTCTAGACTGGGAATTTTGGTCTATCTACTGGACATTTAACAATACTGTTGTTTCTACTTTTTTCCCTTTTAAGTCAATTCTATATTCTGGAGGTTATGATTTGCCTGAGTTTCAAAACCTACAAAGATGTCCCATGAAGGGATGGATCTTTTAGGAAAAAAAAAGTTTTATTAGACATTTATAAAGTTATTTTGGACTTTTTGAGAAAAATACCTATCAGTTTTACTGTATAGCTGATGAAAGAATTTAAGATTCTCCCTTAAAATTACTAAAAAAGTTTTAAAGGCTACCATAGTGGACTCCATGTGGAGTTCTACCATATGTCATAAAATGTTTGTATTTTTAATGCAATTGTTATAATGTATGCATCCCTTGTTCACACCACTGTTGTGTTAAAGACATGTTAGCAGTTAGTGTGGAACCGCATTATAGGAAATGGAGCAAAGCAGAAGTTTCTAACTGAATGGGGTGTAGGGTCCAGGAGAAAATGTGTCCAGTTGCCCTTCAAGTACAGGGGTTCCTATGGCAACAGTAGCCTGGCTTCCATATCTCCATGGTAACTGTTCAACCTGTCTGGTCTTCCAACTTTTCCCCATCTAGGTTTTCATAGTTGCAGACAAAGCATAGTCACAGGCCCATGCTTGGGTTGTTCTTTCAACCTCCCCCTTCTCCATTCAACCTTGGGATAATCAGGACCTCCAGGAAAAGTGATTCCCACTCAAACCAATATGCTAGGCATTTGGGAGGAGTGAAAGCTGCTTTTACTTCACTTGAAAAACATACAAAAACAGAGAAGGTACTGAAAAATGTAGACAAGCAACATGTACCCAGTGACCCTAAAATTAAGTGCAAAAAATTAATTTAAGTGCAAAATTAATTTACTCTCTGTTGAGACAGAGAGTGAAGACCATTAATTATAGCAAGGCTGTCCTCATTATCATCATCTTGTGGTTTAGTTGGGAACAAAGGTGTCCCCTAAGACCCTGTCCTTTGTATTGTGCACGCTTGTCTTCCACCCATGGTATTTTGGGCATTCAGTTGCCCAGTTCTAACCATTAAAGCTTTCTTTTCCCCAGGAAAAGATGGACAAACTCTTTACACTTCAGTGTGAATTAGCTATCTCTCCCCCAAGGGTATTTGCATCACAAGCCATATTCCTATTATGAACTGAAAAGTTTTCCCTATGGAAATAATTCTTGACTTAAAGCTGCAGGTGAAGGTGATCTTTTGGGGACAGGGTGGCCCTCTCTCTCGAAACTAACTGCCCAGTATCGAGATTTTAAATGATGAAACCAAAAATCACATAAAGTTAAGGAAAGGCATGTTATGTTCATAGTCAAGGTTCCAATAACTGTATTTTGGGTACATTGTTTTTTAATTTACTTTGAAATTAATACGAGTGTGAGATTTGCCTTACCAGTAACCACAGCAAGCAAGTATGGTGGGATTCTTTCCAGAAGTAAGTTCTTAAAAGTACAAAAAATCATGCTAAGTGAAATAAGCCAGTCAGTGAAAGAGAAATACCATATGATCTCACTTCTAAGTGGAATCTAGTGAACAAAATAAACTAGTGAGCAAAATAAAAACAGAGGCATAGAATCATGGAATAGCCTGACAGATGTAAGGGGTGGGGAGTGAGTGAAAGAAAGGGAAGGGATTTGTCAAAGAACATACAGGAAGGACCCGCAGACATGGATTGACTATGGAAGTGGGGGGCTGGCTGGGAGGGGCGAAGGGGGGAAAACTGGGACAACTGTAAACATGAACAATAAAAAAAGCCCAGAAGTACGTATATTATAGTCTTTAAAAATATAAGAACTTTTGTGTTGAAGTAGACTCTACATATTTAGCTTGTAGACAAGAACTTATGGAAAAGGGAATAAAAGGCTGGGGAAACACTGGAACAGAAAGGGGGTGACAAGTGTGGAGACACTGGTGGATTATTCTTTACAACCACTAACGTAATTGTGATAACAGTCAAGAACTTTACCTTCCAGTAGAGCTTTCTGCAGTGACGGAAAAGTTCTCAGTCTGAGCTATCCAAACTGGCAGCCATTAGCCATGTGTGAATACTGAGCATTGGAAATCCAGCTCATGTGGCTGGGAAACAAAATTTCTAATAGCAATTCATTTAAACTTAACTTTCAATAGCCACACACAGCTAGTGGCTACCATATTGGGTAGCACAGGTCTATTACTGCTGCTTTAACATGTAATTTCAGGGATGCTTTGTACCAGTGAACTCTCTAGGAGAAACTGATAGAAGTCTCAATACAATGCAGTCTTCCAGCTGCAAACAGCTTATTTACTAAAAACACAGTTTATGACTCACCCCAAACCCCACCCCAACCATTACCCAGCGTACCCAGAATTGGTGCCTTGCTCATTCCTCCAGGGTAAGCCTGCAACGGTGGCCTCTGGAAATGTACTTACCCTCACCCAGTGGAAGGTCCTCTTCCTGCTCGCTGGGGGAAGGCAGCAAGGGCTGCAGGGGCTCCATGTTAATGATGAGTTGCTTGTTCAAGGAGTACGAACTACGGCTCTGGGCAATGTTGGCTCTGAAAACAGACACAAGCCAGATAGAGTTGGTTTCTATCGCAAACACCAGCCCCTCCATCTCAGTCGGCTACACAAGCTGGGAACTGCCTCTAGACTCTCACAATGGGTTAGGCCAGTGAAAGGTGACATTACACTGAAGACACATAGCCCTTTTTCTCTTAAGGCCCTGACAAAATATCCATGTGTTCTTAGGCAACATAGAAAAAGAAAGTGCATCTCCTCGTATGTCATGAGACTTGGGCAGGCTAGTCGACACCACAAGCATTTGAAAAAGACACAGGAGGCAGGTATCATTGAAGTAAACACAGAAAAGTGAATAAAAAGCATTCACAGAATGCTTTATTCACAGAAAAGTGAATAAAAAGCTAACGTAATAATCACACACACACAACCCCTACCAGGCAGATGGCACAGGTGTTTCATAGCTATGAGCTATGGCACTGGCTGTCCAACATTTCATAGCAATATTTAATATCCCCATTCGAACTCACACCCCAATCACCAACCAGCCACAGAACCCAGCTCTGCTTTCTCCATTTGAAAGGAACACGCACACATGTCAGTGGCTGTGTCAGGCAGCAGATGGCCAGGAAACCATGCAGGTGTCTCACTGAGACTATTGGCTGGCAGCTGGGAAGCCCATATACACTGCCAGCTGCAGGGGACCAGCTGTCTGGCCTGACAGAGAGAGTAGTGGGGCACCTCTGGTGGGTGTTTTGGCATCCTTCCTTTCCCTATGGTGTCTGTCAAAACCAAAACCAACCCATCCCTCAAAGATGGTATCAATGTCTCCTTCCCCTTCACACCCTCCTAAATTGGCCTCACAACACACTCTTCTGTTCTCTGCTCACTCTACTCTCCCTTCTTCTACAAGTCACCGCATTTGTCACCTCTGTCTCTCTGTAATTATGGTTGAACTAATCCCACTGAGCCCCACCTTGATAAACTCCTTAAGGGCAGAAACTGACCTACCCATTCTAATCTGCCTTAGAGCACCTTAAGTGGTACCCTGCAGTGTTGTTCAGGTTTGAAACTAATTGCAATCCTAGCTTCACGTAATTGCCATTTCAGACTGGCCAGAGTTCCTCCAGGACTGTTGACAGGACTGCCTCCTACCCTAGGCAGAGTTTCTGTTGGAGGGGGGGCGCTTCAGGGAAGGGGGGCGTCAGGGAAGATTAGGATGCCTGTTAGCATGTTGAATTGGAAACCCCCCACAGCTGGCACTGGCTGGAAAGGAAATTTACGAGGTCTTGTTTAACCATGGAGTTCTTTTCTTTATTATTTCTTTCTATAATAACTTACTTTGCAGTACATATGTATTGGGCAGTCTGCCCTGTTCTGGGGAACTGTGGTCCTTGCCTACGTAACTTAACTTTTTTCAAACTTTTTTGACTGAGACCTGCAATAAGAAATACATTTTATATCACCTCTCTGCACACATAAATACATGCACACATGCAGGAAGACACATAACTAAAACAAATGTTTCATGCAGCAATAGTAGCTATTGCTAAGTATGATTCATTGGGGTCTTTTTCTATTCTGCTGCATTTTGTTTAAAGTGCTGGTCTTGACCTCTGTTTTTACTTCATGACTTGTTAATGTGCAATAGCCACAACTGGAAAAACATGCAGCAGGGCGATGGCTAAAGGTGCCATGGGAACACTGAGGGAGGAGCCTGAACCTGCCGTGAGGGAGGAGACACTCAGGACTGATAACCCCATGAGGCAGGCCAGGAGATGCCTCTGGTGAGCACTGCAAGCATGAGGGAGCTCACAAGGAAAGAAGTACAGATGCAAATTCCTTGCAGGGAGAAGGAAGGAGTAAGGAGGGGAGACTAAAATTTCCCATGAGCAGTTCCTTCTTTCATTGTGAATGGTTCCCATTTTTTAAGCTTCCATGGGATTTCCTCTGGACCTGTGGCCATTCACGACTGCAATTCTAGCTCTGCAGAGACATGGCATGTTGCCAGGTTTGAGTCAACCATGTAATAGCTTTCTGACCTCTGAAAAGCTGACCAATCCATTCTCGCACAAACTAGCTCTGAGTTGCTGTGTTTTATTGCTGACCATCCAGGCCAGCTTTGCTGGCAACGGTCCTGTTGCCCAGAACTCACTGCATAAACTATGACAAGGAGGGACTCAGTGATCCTTTATGGAGGGTTTTTGCTTCTCATGACCACTTGCCCCCCACCCCGACACACACACACACACAACACTCTTCATTTGGAGATAGGAAGCATCCTGCTGCTTGCTGCCCAATGTTTCAATGTCTGGGCATTGCCTAGTGCCGGGACAGGCTGAGCTCTCTAGCGGTGACCTCTCAGGTGCACACCTGCTTGGCATTGCATGGTCAAGAGAATGCTGACCTAGACCCTACACTTATAGGCTACTCCTGCTTTGCTGTACCAGAAATCCAAGGCAAGGATCTGGGCTTGTAGGTGCTGCCTAGAGTGAGGGAGATGGCCCCTATGGTGGATTGCAACCCTAAGACTATCCAATTTTATGATTCAGAGATGAACATCACTTCCCTGGAAAGCACAAGATTCAGATAAAACCAAAGGTAGATACAACTAGGCGTTTCCCTGGAGCACCAAGAATCCAGGGCTGCAGACCTCGATACCAGGCACTAGCACAGCTGGAGGGAAGGGCTAAGCAAAATTAGATGAAAATGCAAGTCTCCCACCTTCTCCTACCAACTCCATTAGACTCAAGGTTACCTTTTTTTTTAAATTTTTTCACCTAACTCTCTTCTTGGCTTCAAGAGCCCACCAGCACAGTTGTTCTAATAAACATAACACCAGGAGTCAAATGGGCCTTTTTAGTTTACAAAGTGATTTGTATACCCTGTAAGATAGGCAAGAAAAATACCATATTCACAGATGAGGAACTTGACACTCAGTGAGGTTATGACTTGACTAGAGGCACTCAGATGTGCAGACTCAGGACTAGTCCCGTGCTTTTGCTGTGCTCCACACTGCCTTTCTGCACAATTCATCCTGCAGTGTCCCAGAGGGAACTCTGTCTGCTGCCTCTACTGTCCTGCCATGTGGTGCTATCCAAAGTCCCACCATGTCAGGCAGTTTTCTCAAGAATGTGCCGATATTCCAATCAGCTCCCACCCTGCTGTTTTACCTGAGCTCCTGAGGTAATGGCTGCTCTGGCTGGGGTCTCCCTGGGCCAGGTGAGGGTCCACATTGTGCTTCTCCACTTTCACAATCCACCCATCAGCTGACTATGCAAATACACCTGACCCACTTTGCTGCCCACACATGCGTGTATTCCCAGCACAGAACAGTTTGCAGATAAAACTGTCATTAAGAACTCCACTGAGGTAGGAAGGTTTCCTTTGGGAACTGCAAGTATATTCTAAGATTTGTTTTTAAAATTGATGGCATGAAACCCAGGGACTAAAATGAGGCTCATGGAGTTTCTGCACCATTCTTTGGAATGAAAGAAGTGCTAATGGCCCGGCATCAAAAACTCCATCTGAACAGACTTTAACATGAACGTGTCTGTCAGCTTCTAGCTCCCCATTTTTGGATGAGAGACGATAATGATATTATCACCATCTCACATTGGTATGGCCCTATATAATTTTAAGCACTTAATTTTAATCCCCATAACAAAACCTAGAAGTTGGGCAAAGTAATATTATAAATCTCATTTGACAGATGAGTAAACTTAACCTGGTGATCTAAGAAGTTTGGTGACTTATCCAAGACCATGCAGCTGGTAAGCAACATGGCCAAGATTAGAATCCATTCACCATTCTAATCAGGACAGAACAGAATCACGATTCTGGACAGGGACTTGTTTTAGGTGCAAATGCTACCTCTGGGTGTCCCCTGATGGTGAGTGCTATGCCCAGGTGGCTCACACAGCCCTCCCTGGGCTCACCAGGCCTCTGAGATGGGCAGGTGATTCTCACCAAGTAGCCACTCCAGAGGGCTTTGATTGAGGATCTTGCCAACAGCAAACATCTGTGGACTAAAATTAGAGTTAGCACCTTCTCTTTTTGAACAAAGAAAGAAATATCCCAAGACAGTGTTCTCAGTCTGTCTGCATCAGTCTCTCCCTAAACACACACATCTCAGTAGAAGTAGCAGTCCATGAACTTGTCATTCTTTGAAGAATAGAATCTCAAGTATGAGGAAGGACAGCTAACTGCAGCCTAGTTGTCACCATTCTAGACTAGCAATCATCTCTGAACACCACCAGAGAAAGGGAGCTCACTGCTGTACTCTCACTTTTGACAGCCACATCAAAGATGTTAAAACAATTCAAAAATAAAATAATTGTTCAAGAGAAACAATTTTCTACCACACAACTGGCTACTGGGAAGGAACCAGAAGAGCGACCCACGTGGCCGTGGCTCCTCTTGGGAAGTCAAGGGCTCCAGGGCAGCACCTTGCACAGATCTCAGGTCTCAGAAAATCACAGAGGTGCTGCTGTCATCCCACACTCCTCATTCATGCAACCACTCAACAAATAGGTACTGACCTCCTAGTATGTGCTCAGCCCTGCGTTAGGTGGTATTGGGGAATATGGAGAGCCCAAGAAAGATACAAGCCTTGTCCTCTCACAGATTGCTCTATATCATTAACTTAAATAAGTACATTCTTCCTTGTATTATCAGATTTGAGAGATACTGCCAAAGACCATCCTGAGGATATGAACTCAATCGGCTTCCACATACATATAAAAGGAGGTAGTGAAAGGGACAGGGGGATGCAAGACAGTGTGTCCAGGCCTGCAGCTCCCTGTGTACAGTAATATCCTGGGGGGTTTTAGAAGATTCCCAACAAGGGAAACTATAAATTGATGCCTCATTTCCCATCCCTTCTGGTAGTTCGGTCCACTCCAGAAAAAGCTTTTTTCATGAAGGCCAATCTGCTTCCGTCACCCCCTTTCACCTTCAGCTATCTAGGAACCTGGCCATTTGAGGTGTTAGTCCATGACCCAGCCCCACGGACATCACCTGGGAGCTTGTTAGAAATGCCTGGTTCATGAATCAGAATCTGTTGTAACAGGATCCCCAGGTGATCCCTGTGCAAGTTAAGGTTTGAGAAGCCCTGATCTAGGAAGCCTGAATTCCCATAAATTATGCACATTTCAATTTAAAAGAGAAGCACTTTTTAAGAAGTTCTTTTCTGATCTCATTAACCATCCATAGACTATAACTATGGGACTATTGGGAAACTTCCTGTATTTGGAGTATGTCTCTCTGAGAGTACATTGTTAGAAAGAAACAGTTGCCTATATTGTGTTTGTGCCATCAAGAGAACTCACCAGCACTATTTCTTCTTTTTAAGCTCAAACACTGAAGCTGCAAGTTGAAAGAAGAAAACCAAGCTAAAGTCCTGAGGCAGTCCACCTCCCAGCTTCTAAGAGAATGCCAGAGGCTCTCTGGGTGGCAAATGCTACAGAGAAAAGAGCACAGGCCTAGCCCCCTCCCCAAATTTATGACCTCAGATAAGTCATTTAATTTCTCCTTATCTATAAAGTAGCAGCATCAAACGAGGTGATCCCTAAGGTCATTTCCAGCCCAAAGACACTGGAAAAATTTAAATGATATGTTTTATCATTTCCTCTTCTTTGTTCTGCTGCATTGAGTAACCACGATTTGAGGTGGAAAAAGAGCAATTTTAAAAACTATTATTAAAAATGACTATTGTTGATGGGTGGGCTCTAAGAGCTTCACAGGTATTGCGCCAAGGTGCTCCTCAGCCAAGGTGCTCTGGCTTCCCACCCCACAATTTTCTCCTGCTTCTCAGAGCAAAAGAGAAGCTGGTTTGGCAGATTTGCATGTGACTGCTCCCCACAGGTCATCCACAGCCGGGGATGAATTATTCTCTGTGCCCATCTGCATGGGCTTTCATGCTGACAGCAGTCCTGTCCCCTCTGTGGGAGAGAAGTGACATCTGGACACCCATACCAGGCCAGACTGGCCACACTTCCGAAAAAACAGGAACTCCTCTTGCCCAACAATCCCAGGGGACAAGGTGAGAGGAACCTAGTTCACCTAGTCACCCTGGGGAGAGAGGGTACAGGGCAAATCTGAGCCCCAGGGAAAGTCCTCCAAGTTCAGAGACAGGAAAAAAGGATAGGCACCAACCCGTGTGTGGAAACTTCCTAAAGAACGTAGCTTATGATGATCTTGTCCTCAAAAGGGGAAGCACGATGATGAGAATGTTCATCTTTAAATATTTAGCATGTTGAGGTTTAGGATATATAATGACTTGTGTATGTTGTGGTGGTATGAAGTCCAACACGACCAAGAGAATATTTAATATCTAAGAATTCCATTTACTGCCCCCTTAATGAAGATGTGTAGCCTTAAACAAATAATGACCAAGTAAACCCTCAGGCCTCTAAATGACCCTTGGAATTCAGGAACTCATTGAGATATGAGCACTGCCCCCCCACCCCCCATGTGAAATAGCCTAAAAGGAGTGGGGCTGATGGGAACCAGCCACGTCTGGGGAACAGAGGAACAGAGGGCAGTTCCAAGAGGCCGGAACAATGGACTCAGCCAGGAGATGACACCACCTTGCTTCACACACATCCTGCCTATTCATGTGACGTTCAAGGGCAAATCAAGCCAGTGGTTCTCCACAGACCAAATAACAAAATGGAGCCCAGCTGTGCTCACGCCATGGCCCAGCCAAACCTGCCTGAGAGAGATTTCCGCAACAGGAAGAGTGCCTTGCCTGGAGCCAGGGATGAAAACAACATAGGACCTGGCAGCTGGTGCCCTTACACTCTTTCCTGTTGCAGAGGATTTGGCAAAGCCAGAATTTAAATCCCTCTGTCCATCCCATAAGCCTCCCAGAGCCCTGAAAGTGCTCCACTCACCTGTGCACCTCCGGAGGCTCCCTCTGGATTTTGGAGCTTGCCTCCACCACCTCTTTGGCAACCTTACCGCTGCAAAAGACAAAAGCACACGTCTGTGCACGGACACTCAGAATGGAAGGGGAGGGACGAGCACATGTATGTTTTTAAACCTCACAGTGGTTTGACCCAGCTCTAGGAACCCATACCTCCCCTCCCTCCACAAGGGGAAGTCACTACAGAGTTTGAGGGTGCCCACAAACATAAGAATGAGTGAAGTGGAAAGGGAGGACTGAAACAGGGGCATATGCTGAAGTGCACTGATTTATAAGCAAGACATTCAAATGTAAATGCCTACCCCCACTGCAACCATATTATCAAAATGCAAGCATGCGTACTTACCTATATCGGAATCTACTTCCTTTAAAAAATATCTTGCTGCTTGACACAGTCTTGATCTGACTAGATTTTGCATACCTTTAAGAAAAAGCAAAGCAGACTTGGTGGTGACTTTGGAAAGTCAAAGCGGGATATGCTATAAAGCAGGGGTTGGGGGGGTGTCGAACTCATTTTCACCGGGGGCCACATCAGCCTCATGGTTGCCTTCAAAGGGCCGAATGTAATTTTAGGGCTGTGTAAATGCAACTCCTCCTTAACTAGGGGCAAGGAGCTCGGCATTGCAGCCAGGTAGAGGCAAGGTGCAAGGCCAGATTCGGCCTTGTGTTTGCCACCTGTGCTATAAAGTATAACAATTACATATTTTTGACTGCCAGGAAGAAATGCATTTTATCACGTGAGTTGGCACACACACACTCACACACACATAAACCTGAAAGACAAGTTTCACAAAGGAATAGTTAACTTTCTCTGCATTTGTAATCTGATCTTTTCTATGTTTTCTCTTTTCATTCTTTTTAAATATTGATGATCACCCATATGCTTGTTCTCATAATCCACTACTGGGTCACAACCTGCAAAAATGCCAGGCAGTATTGATGATCCAAAGGGATTTCTTTCCCAATTTCCAGCTGAAAGATATGAGAGGATGGATAGTGTCACATGGCATCATTAAATTCCCTGCTGCAGAGGGACTTTCTTGCCTGTGCCTATACCAACACTTCAGCAGAAAACAGTGTCTTGGTGACACAGAGGTCACTCATTGTGTCACAAAGTACATACCTAATATGTACTGCCTCAGAAAGGGCATGAGGGACCTGTGCCCCCATGGAAATGGTTGTTGGCTTCTGAGTGTTTTCCTGGGTAAGTCACCATGACCCAGTGCCCTTTGAAAGAAGCCACACTGGTAGATGACTAAGATACATGAGGAACAAGAAGCCACGCCAAGCCCTGATTCAGCACCTGTGAGCCCTGCCGGTAAAAGCAAGCAAAACAACAACAGCATTCTGAGACACACTCCAGAATGCTAGCTGCCCAGAGGCCACTCACGGGTGCGAAAGTACTGCGGTAGCCACTGTGGTAGCTGAGAATGCCTCTATGTCAGTCACTCTACACCTCGTGCAGTTAAATCCAACAAGTTAGAAAGAATGGTCTCCTAAAGTTTGGGATTATTTTTAAATATTGATAGTCACAAAATCTCAATTTTAAAAACCCACAATATGAACAAAATGCTCTATAATTCTGAGCAAAGGTGTGCACCCAGCCAGGGCTCCAGCTAGAAGTTTCTGTGCAGGCAGTGATCCTTATCCCGAGCCTCTGGAAACCTTCATTCATTGGCTCAGCAGTTATTAACCCAACACCTAGCCTGCTCAGTGCACCACATTATGCTCAGGAAAGATTCACGTCCTCCGTATCCATGGAGTGTAAGGTCTAGAGAGGAGACGGACACTAATCTAGAAGTCACACAAATAAGTGACAAATGTAAAGTCCAACTGTGGTGCGTGCTATGGAGGAAAAGATGCAATGAGAGTGTAGGGTGGGGGCGCTGATCCAGTCTCGGGGCCAGTCTAAGGAAGGGACATCTGAGCTGAGATCCAGGGCTGGGAAGGTGTTAAGCAGAGCAGGTGGTGGGCAGTGTCCTGGGCAGAAGGACCAGCACGCACAAAAGCCGTGGGCCTGAACACCAGAGGAACTAAAAGGAAGATCTGATGTGCATTTCGCCCATGTCAGTACTGCAATTATTTCACTCTCTCTCTCCCTCACTTTCTCTGTCTTTGTCAAGGATTTTGGACTTTGTCCACAGAACAATGGAAAGCTATAGTAACAGCCTTTTGCAAAGAAGCTTCTTCTCCCAGCCACCTCTACAAGCACCCTGAGCCAGCAGAGAAGGACACTGGCTACAAAGGAGGAGCAGGGAGAGTGAGATGGACAGAGAAGGGGCCTGAGGAGGTGGCTCCTGTCATGGCAGAGCCCAGAGATCATGGAGCAGAAGCCCTAAGGACCAGTTGGAGCATGTGAGATCCACATCCCAGACCGTCCGACACCTAGGATGGACTTGCTGGCTGCTCACCAGAGCTGGGTGACAGACCACACCTAGTAAAGAAGAGAAAAGTCCCCAGCAAGCTGGCTAAGTAAAAAAATGTCCTGCTGAGCCGTCTTCCTCCTGTGAGCACTCACATCCTGGCCCTAGAGAGCTGTGGGTAGGCCTGATACATGTTCCACTGGAGCCTGAGAAAAGGGCCATCCTCCCCTCCCTCAGCAGGGCTGTTGCTCCCAAGTCCTCAGAGACAAAGGAAGAGAAACATGTAAAGAAGCCTCTGTGCCAGGTAGCTCAGTTGATTGCAGCATTGTCCCTGTATACCAAGGCTGTGGGTTTGATCCCCGGTCAGGGCATGTGCAAGAATCAACCAATGAATGCATAACTAAAGTGCAATGACAAATTGATGTCTCTCTCTCCCTCCCTCTCTCTAAAATCAATTTAAAAAATTTTAAAGAAGCCTCTATTTTTTATTGATTTTGTTGTTGCTGATAGTTGATCTAGGTTCCTAAGGATTTTGGGGCAAGGTAGTCTGCTAAAAAGAAGATTGACAGCCTTACTCAGAGTGTTTGAAATTCAAACTCAACTCTGGGCTCAGATGTGAGTGGCTCCCAGAGGTATGGCTAGCACAGCCGCTCCAATGACCCTCTTCTGGGGACAGGTGGGTGGCTCTCGTTTTCGCTGATTCAGACTCTGCACCCACCCTTCCAGGCCCCTCAGGGAGGCTGCTGCCTTCTCCTGACACCCGGAATGGTGGGAGGCGTGTGCACTGTGTGGAACATAAACCCTCAGAGTGCCTTGAGAAAAACAGGTCAAAAGACACATTTCACAGAGAAAGCGAGTAGCTGTCTGCTCAGGATGAGAGGAGTGAAAAAAGTGTTGGCCTTTTTCTGGCAGCTGATTGCCTTTTGTGATTATTTGTGTCATTTGATTTGCTCAGAGACACTCGCCTAAGCACTACCTCCAATTCCCTCCCAAATACCCAGGTGGACTCCTGATAATGTTTGGGTTGAGATCTTCCACGGAACTTTAATGGGGCAGCTTATTCTGAGAGCTTGAACAACATAACCCCACTGGGAACCGGGAAGCACTGACAGCAGGATGGGAGGATGAGGACGGGGGAAGAGAAAGGCGGACTAGTTCCCAAATCCCACCAAGCACCAGCAGCACCTGGAATACAGGGTAAAAACACTGGTCACCAGGCCCCATCACTGGAGTCTCATTTAGCGGGTCTGGAGAGGGGCCCAGGTGTTTGTATTTTTATCAAACATCCCAAGGCCATTCAAAGGCTGCCCACTTGCATTTGAGAATCTCTGAGTTCCCATGTTCTCCTTTAAATGTCCTGAGAGGTGGCCTTTTACCTGAAAGAGCAGAGGGCCAGGCTCCTACCTGCTGTTGGTCCTGTGATCTTGGTCAAGTCATACAGCTTTTCTGAGTCCCAATTTTCCCACTAATTTTTTAAAAGGGGAGGGTAGTATAATACCTAATTCATAGAGTTCTGTGGAGGGTTAAATGAGATTCAGTGACTTGAAAGTACCTGTTCATTATACAATGTATCCTTCCTGTCCCTGTCTCCCTGTATCACTCCCAAAACCTCCCCATCACCTCACGATGGCGCTACCGAAGCCAACTCTCTAAATCACAGAAATTCTGGGGAGCTGTGTCAAACACCCTGAAAGCTAATAAAAACCTTCATGCTCTAACTCTAGCTGACATGTTCCAGCGCTCTGTTTCCCAGGCTCCACATCAACAAGCCCAGAACCAAAGTTTTTTTCCCACTAAGGCAACAAAGGCACAATCGAGTTAAAATAGCAATTCTCTCTCCTCCAGCCTCTTCCCTGCCTGCCTTCCCCCCCACGTCCACCTCCAACTCCTTTTCAAATGTCCCAGCACAGAAACACTGACTCTTCTCAAACATCCGACCTCACAGAAGCATCCACACAGTCCCCAGTTTCCCAACACCTGACTTGACAACAACTATGAATTCAAATGGCAGCCTGGCCACTATTTACCTTTCTGCTGACACAGCTCTTCACCACCCCTCACTCCAGATCTGCCAGGGCAGCCCCAGTACCCGGAGACCCAGGGCTCTAGGGAATTCTCCTGCCCAGCCCTGCCACTGAAGCTGTGTTTCAAATAGGGTAACACATGCAGACACTGCCTGGGATGTGCAAAGTGTGGGCATCAATGATGCATAAGGCCCAGCTCTGCAGGAGCACACCTCCCCTCTGCCTGCTCCTAATGTATCTCCTCCAACACCTGCTATGACAGAGCCCAGGCACAAGGTCAGGTTAGGTGCTGGGGAGACAAAGGGCGGTGCCCTAACAGGCTACCTCTAGAATTAACAATATAATTTCCCATGGTTTACAACTTCTGCAGTAATCGTAACAATAACAACATATGTTATTCTAGAGCACCTACTGTGGGCCATGCACCGTCCAAAGCACCTTAAACATACTAATTCATTTTGTGCTCACAGTTCTCAGAAGCAATCCACACTTCTTTATGAGGAAATTGAGGCACAGGGGAGTTAAGTCACCTACCTATGGTTACATGATAGAAGCTGGGGAAACCAGGCTGCAAACCCAAGTCCATCTGTGTTTTTAAAAGAGTGCTTTAGCCATGAAGGTTCTCAGACTTCAGAGGGCAGCAGAATCGCCTGGCAGTCTTCAGGAAATACAAGTTTCTGATTCAACAAGTCTGGGGTGGAGCCCTAGGAGGCATTCCTAACCAGTTACCAGGAGATGCTGATGCTGGTCCAGGGACCCTACTTCGAGAATCACTCACCTTGAGGACTTAACCCTAGACTGCATGTTTGTACCACCTGAAAAGTTTTTATTACTATCAACATCTAGACCCCTCATCCCAGATTCTGAGTTTTCAAGTAACAGCTTTACTGAGATATAATTCACATACCATAAGGTTTACCCTTTTGTATTGTCCACTTCAGTAGTGTTTGTTATAATTCACAGTTTAAACATTCATCAAAAAAGCATTTTCACCACCCCAAAGTACTGTCCTGTAGCCAATGGCCATTACTCTGCTTCCCTCCACTCCAGTCCTATACAACCACTCATCCAATTTCTGTCTCCATAGATTTCCCTGTTCTGGACGTTGCATATAAGCGGAATCACATAATATGCAGTATTCCATGACTGGCTTCTTCTACTTAGTGTAATGTCCCCAAGGTTCATCCATATGGTAGTGTGAGTCATGGCCAAATGCTATTCCATGGCATTCACATTGCTTTTATCTTTTCATCAGCTAATGGTCACTTGAGCTTTTTCATTTTAGCTGCTCTGAATAATGCTGCTGTGAACACTCATCAACATTTTCTGTGAGGATGCAGGTTCTGATTTCACTGGGTCTGGGGGTGGGGGGGTCCCCAGCGTAGGTATTGTTCAGAAGCTCCCTCAGGTGATTCTAATGTGCAGTCAGGGCTGAGAACCTCTGGCCTAGAACCTTAGCACTCAAAGTGTGCTCCATGGACCTTCAGCCCAGCAACACCAGGGAACTGACTAGAAATACAGGTCCCTGTGCCCCACCCAGACCTTCTGAGTCAGGGGTCCGAGTCCAGCAGGACATCCAGGTGACACATGTGCTCGTTCAAGTGGGAGAGGCACAGGTTCCAGGAGCTACTGGGGGTCCCTGTGTACCAAGTATAATGTTGTTCCTCTGACAAAATGCACACCAAACTCTGGGCAGAGAACTTATTGAGGACCACCTTTATCCCCTGCACATATGCCAAGCAAAACTGGGGACAGAGAGTCTCATTTGAGCCTCCACCGTGTCCCCAGTTCCCAACACAGTGCCCAGCACAAGCAGGTGTGGGATAAAGAGTTGTCACATGGAAACACCAGTCACCAAAGAGCCCTTCTGTGAGTCCAGTGTGCTTTCAGGGGACCAGCACCCAGGATTGGTGAGCCCTGCGGCTCTGGGTGTACAGCACCTAGAAAACATATGGCACAAAGGGAGCTCTGAAATGGTGACTTGGACCGTGTCAGGGATCCCATGGGGCTTGGAGCAAGAGGGAAATATCAGAGTTTCTGCTTCCAGGCTCTGTTCCCAGGCAGCAGAGCTCAGAGCCAGGCCTATCAAACCTGATCAGTGGCCCTGGGCCAGCTGACAACCAGCAGCACATTCACAAGTTGAAAGTGCACTTGGGAATTCTTACCCACCATGTCTCCTGGTTCCCATGGCAGGTGAAGTGGAAAGGAGGGACAAAGCATCCCCAACCCAGGAAAAAAGATCAGGGCCTTGCTCTGCCAGCCAAGATGGTTAAAGCGCAGTGCCAGTCAGACAGGCCTAGAAGCAGGGCTGGGACCTCTGCCTGGGAAAGCGATGGTGCCAGCGGGGAAGCAGGCTCCCACCCTGAGGCTAACAGAATCAGACCTTTCACAGTCGAATGTGCTCGGCTCTGCAACCAAGGGGCACTCAAAAAAACTTTCATAATCAGAGAAGGGGGTAGTCGTGGCAGTCCCAGCAACAACTACTATTTATCAATGGTCCATGTGCCTGGCAGACCTACACACTGCAAGGCAGGTGTTGCCAATCACATTTTACAGATGAAAAAACAAAGGTGAAACTCAAAAACTGCAAATTCTTTGTTCCAGGCTACACTGCTAGGAAGCGACAGAGTCAAGGTTCAGACCCAAGCCTGCTCACTTCCAAAGCCCATACTCATTAACACCAGGCCGTGGTGAGACAAGCAAAGCCTGCCTGAGTACCAGCCCCCTCCAGTTCAGAAGGCTGAGAAGGCTGTTGAGAAGGCTGGGGCCAAAGACTTGTCCAAGATCACAAAACTGGCTCAGAAAAAGCAGTATCTTTTCTTCTTCCTAAGGACCAGGGATGGTTATGGGATACTGGAGAAACAAAATGTTCTGGAACATCTCAGGATCAGTAGACATATTAGGATTAGTAGTCCTAGCAAGAGAGGTGCTGATGCAAAGACTTGGTCACCTGGGTGCTATGCCACTGTGCTCACAGCTAAATGCCCGGGTCCCCTGAAGCATTCACAGATGACTGGCAGTGATTTCTCCAATATGCCTAGTTGACCCATTCAATGACATAATCATCATACTGACCTCATTGCTAGCTGCCAACTAATGACTCTACCCCAAAATGTGCAAAACAGATTCCTCAGATTGTCGTTTCTTCTCTCCTTTCTCTCCCTCTGTTCAGTTCTATTTTTGCCTTTGACTCCATCTACCAACTGACACCCTCACACACAATAAACAGCCTGAGTGCAAAAGAACTAATTAATGTCCTGAGCTATTCCTTGATAGAAATCCCATGATTGCACTAAAGGATCTTCAATTTTGTGCTGCTTCCAAGTAGGACTTAGTGAGCTGGCTCTAAAAGCCCGGGTGTTGGGTCTTCTCCTCTGCTACCCACCCCTTATGCATGTCTGTGGATCAGTAGCAATCAGCCCCACCTAGTGTTCCTCTGCCATCTTTATAATGGTGGCTCAGCCCTCTGTATCTGACCCCACACCATCTCCCTACCTATTTCATTCACCTACCCTCTGCTCCAGCTTTGTATAACTTTTCATCTTCTCAATGTATGTCTTCCATGTCCCACACTGGTCCCTTACTCAGAATGTCCTTCCTCCACCTGAAAGAGCCTTCCTTCTACCTCCCAGCTCTCCCTATAGTAAGACTCGTCCCCTCCCCTGGACACTTCTTTAGTATTTTATTTGCAGTTCCCTTTTAGTTTCTATCAAGAACTACAAATCTCCTGGCACAGGAACCATGCCTTATCAATTTGATCTAGTCATTCTTTTTCAAATGCCTGGGGTCTTTAGGAAATACAAAGATAAATAGAACCTAGTTCCTACCCTCAGAGAGATCAGATCTAATATAGATATAAAAACCTACAATAAAAGAATGTCATGCTATATCTTGTTTTGGCTTTGTTTCAAGACTCTATCTACTAACTCCCTTATTTGCAAGACAATAGTCACTCAAAATAATTAAATGTTTCTCAGTTATTATTTGACAGGAACCAGATGATTTTATTAAGAGAGTAACAGAAGAGTTCCAAAAGCTTAGGGTCCAAAAAAGTTTATCAGTTTCTCAAAAAGTTAAATGTAGAGTTACCCTATGATCAAGAAATTATACTCCTAGGAAAAAACCTAAGGGAACTGTCCAAAGAAAAAAATTATATGGATACTCATAGCTGCATTATTCATAATGCTTAAAAAAAGGAACCCAAATGTCCATCAACTGATGAATGAATAAACAAAATGTGGTATAGCTAAACAATGGAATATTATTCAGCCATAAGCAATGAAGTGCTGACACATGCTATAACATGGATAAGCCTTGAAAATTTTACCTAAGTGAAAGAAGTCACATACAACAGACTAGATAAGTGTATGATTTCATAGGAAACATGAAGAACAGGTAAGTCCATACACACAGAGAGTAAATTAGTAGCTGTCAAGGTCTGGGGAGAGAGGGAGATGGAGCGACTGTGGTGAGTCGCTTCTTTTGGGGTTCATAAAAGTGTTCTGGAAATTGACAGTAGCATGACTTCATGAATTAAACTAAAAACCATTGATAAACCATATCAAACCAAATTGATAGTTGCATGACTTCATGAATTAAACTAAAAACCATTGAATTATACTTTAAAGGGGTGCACATATACTTCAATTTTAAAATAATTTTTTAAAAACAAAACCAAAAAAAGTATGCAGACTCCAACTAAAGACTGAGAAGATCAATCCCTTTGTATTTCCCCTTCTGAGTTCTCACAGAGACAGAGGTCTAGACATGCTGATTTTTCAAAATCCATTGGGTACCCTTTTTTACCAGTCCCCAAACACCACGGGGGACACATGGATGCCTTGAGGTGGCACCAACTATGGGAAAAATCTACTGATAAGCATCATCATTTCCTGTCATTGCTAGAAGCCCCACATTTTGTGGATCATCTCATCCAAGGGTTTTCAAATTCTGCTCCTGATAAAATGTACCCAGGGTTGACTGGTTTCCTGGGACATGGACTCTCAGTGCTAAACCTGGGAAAGTCCCTGGCAAACTGGGACAACTGGTCACCCACGCTCCTGAAGAAATGGATGAACAGTCTCCTGTCCCCAGGCCCAACTGTGGTCCCCACCAACAACCACAGGCTTCTCTAATTTTTTTTTTACATGGGCTTTGCTTACACTTCTGTTTAAGGAAAATAGTTCTGTGGCTGAAGGGGTTTATAAATCATTATCTAAGACATCATTCTCCTAAAGGTTTTCATCAGCCAAAGCCCAGGAGTGCAGAGACTCACATTTTCAGGGAAGTGGAGTCTAGTGAGTAAGACAGAATCTTGTGGGATTTGGGGGAACAGAGACTGAGAAAAATCTACCTGGATGAGCTCCAGGGGTTGGCAATGCTGATACCCTGAAGGCTGGACTAGGTTCTTGACCGTGTCCATCATCACCACCACCACTGCTCTTTCAATTATCAAGTGCATCTCAAAGAGGAGATGCTGGAACTCAGCAAAAAGATCCTAAATTTGAACTTCTGTGGAAACCCGACAGCTTTATGCATGGTTTCTGAAGCCCTGTCCAGCCAGCACTGACTTTCTACCATCCTAGGCTCTGATGGCATTCCACCCATAAAACTTTGGTTCTCATCTCTGTATACTGAAGGCCTCTTACTATGAACACGTGTGGCTCTCGGCCACAGGTTTCTTTTTTTGGTTGTGAGTATACATTCAACCCAAGCCAGGGTAGGCCATAAGTGCCAGAAAGTATCAACTCCACCTCCAAAGTGGCCCTCAACCAAAACAAATGAAGAATTGGTAGATAAACAGCCCAGCCTCTTTGCCAGTAAGTGGGTAAACTCTGAGGCACATTCTGCCATCCACCAGAGCTCCTCTGCAGAGCAGAGCCCAGCTGCCCACAGTAGCTGGGACCTGCTCAATAGCGCCCCCTACACAGCTCCTTTCCCTGTCTCCCTCCCCCACTCCCCAATTGGTATGTTCAGTGATCACCTCCCAAAGAAACCACTTGCACTAAACTCTTCTCAAGGTCTGCTTCCGAGGAGGGCAGCCAACCAAATACAGATCCTGTGACATGTTGACTGGAAATAGCAATGACAACACACACACACACACACACACACACACACACACACACACACAGCAATTCCATGGGAAACACCCAGCAGGGAGCTCAGGACTTGCTTGACCCAACAGTAGTAGGGAGTCACTCTGAACAAAGCACCAAATTCATAATTTATTTTAAAGAATAAAAAGGACTATTTAAAAAATGAACATGGAGCTGTCTGCTAAACATAAAAGGGTTCCATGGGTGTTCTCAAAAACCTATGATTAAATAAATAAAAGCTACTTACTTATAAAAGGCCTGGTTCTCCACCCCACATTTCCAGAGATGTTTGCAGGCAGCTGGTGTTGAAGTATGAAATGCCAACATGGCTTTTTTCTAATAAAAAATAACAAAACAAAAAAGGGCATGTTAAACAGAGTTGATGCTTTTCATGTTTTTCCTTCACATATCTACCTATTTGTATCCTGCCACCTACCAAACAGATTTGAAGTAACTTGTGTATTACTATGTTCTTAAAAGGGTTTTTAAAATTGTATTCCCCCATACCCACCGACCCACCTCACCCTTTGCAGATATCACTACACTAATCTACCTAGGCCCTCTCTCTGATAAAAAAAGAAAAAAAGAAGGAAAGAAAAGTAGCCTCACGATCAACTCTGCAGGTATTGCCTCATCTCAGTCATACTTGGGTTACTTTAAAAACTTTCTTGCCAATGTTGAACTGAAAACTGGGGTCAGGAGATTGTGCAGACTTCCAGGCCTAGCTCTGAGGTTCTAAGTTTCAGCCTTCCTCCCAAATGTGTTCACTGGTGAACCCAACCTATATTTGGTAACTCCTTTATTTGAAGATTTTTGGTTCTTATAAATTCTGTTTATAAAACTCTACCCACCACTGGTTGGTATCTAGCTTGGTAAGTATTCTTTGCATGTTCCTAAATCTGTATTTTGGTAAATTACAGAGGTAGGGGAAGTCCCATTTGCTAAATCTCCAACCTATCCCAGTCTATTTTTTACACAGGGGTATTCCCTCAGCATTGTTCACTAACTTTACACTTAAATGTGCAAGCCCAGTGTTTACTTGCTTACCTTTCAAATATTCTCAATCATATAGCTTCCATTATCACTGCAAACTTTAAGGTCATGGTCTCTTAGGCCTACAAGGCTAAATGCATATTTTATGCTTAAATCTCTCTCATAGGCACACATGTACACACGCACTCACACACACAATGACAGGGAGTTAGAAAAACAGTATCTGACCTCTTTCTGGGTACCAATCACATAAAATGTCTTCCCTTCAAACTTCAATTTGCAGACATCTGGCCTAAGGAAAAAAAAATACCTTTGGGTGAGAGGAAAAAGCAAGTGGCAACTAAACAAGGTACCTGGCTTTCCCACAGGAATGAGGCTGACTCACCAATGCCAAGCAGGCTGTGCTGAAACAAGATACCATCTTATCATCAGGGAAGGCCAAGTGAGCAGTGAAAAGCCCCCGAGTGAATTACACAGCAACTTTCTTCCCAAGAGAGGATCCACAGGCAGCCCAACTATTTAGTCCACTTTTTTACATTTAAGCTGTACCTTTCTTTTAAGGAGCAGTAGAGGTCTCGTGAACCTTAACAACCAAAACAAGAATTGGCCAGCCCAGGGAGAATGTGGTGGTTTCAGATTCAGTTAGTGAAATGACATGGATTCACAACATCTGTTCTCCCATCCTTTCACACTCATCTCCAAGAAGCACACACATCACACTGTGAAATTTCATTCCTGCTCTCCCTGTTCATAGAATATTTCATTATATATTGAGATGCTCCGAATTGTGAGGACAGCTTGATGAATGGACATCTTAAGAAGCTGCTTGATTAAAATCTGTCTGAAATGCAGACACGAAGTCACCTTCTTGGTGAGAAAATATGTGTGAAGGGGAGAATTCTATTTTTATTCCTTTGGTCTAATTCCTCAGATAGTGATGATGTGTGCCCCTGTGCTTTTCCTAGGAAATAAAGAATAGTGCAGATGCATTAAGTTGTCTTAATTTAGGTAGAGGATTTGCAACAAAGACAAAGTGCAATGGATGATTAAAAAACAAACAAAAACAAAAAAACCCAAGGACTAATGTGAGAAGATAATTTGTTTTAGCAACAATACATGACTATGAGAAATGCATGTGCCTAATCAGAGGCTGGGAAGATTGGAGTTGGCCTCTGTGGCCCAGCACGAACACCAAGATGTAGAACATAGAAACAAACGGTCAGATTGTCCTTCCCAGCTCTTCACTGTACCCAGGGAAGAAAGCGAGGTCCAAGGAGGGGAGAGACTTGCAATTAGTCTGCACTTGAGCTGTGTCCAGTTCTAACCTAACTCAAGCAATTCAAAACCTGAGGATCGATCACTTTTCAGGACCCCAAAGCCTTTTATAGCCCCAGGGTGGGATGGAAGAAGTCCTCAAATAACCCATGCTCCCCAAAGTCAGCAGGGAATGTATTCTGGAATGGAGTTGAAAGGCAATTACAGGTAGGTCAAAAAAGATATTTAGAGAAACTGGGCACCTTAGAAAGAGAGGGCTGATCATGAAAAAGACCAGAAGGTGGCGGGAGATGAGTGGACATTAGCTGACTAATGCTAATCTAGTGAAGAAGGTTTGAAAGGAAGAGAGCTAAGAGGAGAATGCTAAGAAGGTAGGGAGAGCTCCTTGATAATGAGGTGCTAAAAGAAACCCTGAACCTATAGAACCATTCAACTTAGGCTCAGGTAAGTGCCAAGAGAGCATTTCTAGCTCAGGAATGAAGATGGATGCCTACTGGCCTATTGAGAAGAACATCAGATTCAAGCACATAAGCCAAAGGAGTGAATCCCCGACTCGGTGAGACACACCAGGGCTGACAAACCTGCCAGGGACTCTCAGAGAGGGAAGTGAGTCAGCTGAAGGGAGGAACAAGACTACGCCTTTCCAACATCCCATCACACATACAATGTTCAGCCTTCTTCTCTCTTTACATAATCATGTTGCTCCTTGATTGCACAGAGTGGGCACTGCAGGTCACCATCCTCCCTCTTCTTTACTGATGAAATCTAGGCTTTATTTCTCCTCAGGGTCATGTATTTATACAGATCATGTTCTTTCCAATCCCAAGAGGGTGAATCTTGAATCCACCACCCAGTCAGGAGTTCCCATTATTCTCAGAAGGGTTGCTTTAAGGAGGCACTTGTGACCCCATCCTGCCCAACCGGATACATAGGAAGTCTCCCACATGGCTCCAGAAAAGGTTACACTTGCTTTAATAGCAGACACATGGAAGGGCTGCTCTCTTCCAGGCTCTGGGTGTTGCTGTGTGAAGATGTAAAAGCCAGAGTTGCAACATGACCATGCCATTTTATGAGCCTGGGGACAGACCACCCTATAATGGCAAAAAAGAAAACAGAGAGATGCACATCCTACACAGTGTTGTTGGACAGTTCAGTTAAAGGATCATGGAACTGTCTGAGCTCTGTAACTTCTGCTGTGTGAGATGATCAGCCCTCTCACTGGTAAGGCACTGTGAGCAGACATTACTGTTACTTTGACCAAAAGCATCTTCACTGATATGCTGGATTACAAAAAATAAGTCTGCAGCAAGGGTTCAACAGAATAGACTGAAGTGAATGGGAGGGACTGGGTCCTGTTGCTCAAGGAAACAGGCACCTTTACCTTCCTTGACCACCATCCCCACCCCCGCATCCCGGTCACCCTCTGGTGACAGCAGAAGCTACTGGTGAGAAAGCACTAGACACCTTCTCTTTTGGAAGCAGAGCCTCTGAGCTCTGGACACACCCTAGGTCTCCTGAGTTCACCTCTCAGCTCTACAAATCTGATTCCCTCTTAAGAGAGGGCAACCTAGATCGGGTTTCATTTATAGATAATAGATCCCTTTATAATGAAGTTCCAAAGAAATGAATACCAGGCATCCTATTTGATATCTCAAAAAAAAAAAAAAAAAGCCAAAGGTGGGGAAAAAAGAACAAGATTAAGAAAAATGGTAAGCCAGTTTAAAAAAAAGAAAAAAAAAAGAAGGACTCACCACTTTATCAAATGGATTCTCTTATTTCCCTGGAATACCACAAAGCCTGCAGCAGTGAATCCCAAAAACGTTGTTGTGCCTGTTGAATCCTGAAAAATAAAATAAAATAAAAACATATTTGGATTGAGGAATATAAAGTAAATAGTAAGGGGTATGCTTATTCATCCTCACCCTGGGTTAATTTCAGGTTAATTCTAATGATTGCAGCAATAAACTAAATTTCTGAGATGGGACCTCTAAGGATAGAAGTTCCAAAGTCCAGGCAAGGTCCAGGAACATGTAGCTTTCCCTCTGAGTACAGAACTTCTCCTTTCCAAGAATCTCCTGGGAAAGTCCAGATTAGTCATAAACCATTGTGCCAACTTCCAAATGTCTTCTGGGGCCACCTGAGTCCTCATATCTGCCCTGTAATGTGGACAAACCATTCCTGGTTGTCGTTAACCCTGCGACCAAAATGCTATGCAACCAACACCCTAAGCATCTATTGTAGCTTGATTCAATCCCACATAGGATTCCTGGCAATTGTAATGTAAAGATATGTCCAGGAATGCCTACTTTGCTTCCAACCTCGACCCAGAAAACTAAGCATTTCATTAATAAGTAAAGGCAGAGGAACAACAATAAAAATCTAGTCAGTCTCCAAGTAATAAATAAACAGAGAGGCTCAGATTTGCAGATAAAATCTAATTCATTAAATGGACTAATTTTATTTATACCATGACTAGGAAGAGGCATCTGGCAAATATTCTAAAATAAGTGTTTGGGCAGACCGCAAGATGCATGCACCAGTATGGACAACTACCACCGGCTCTCAGCCTTGTGTACACGTTGGAATCATTTGGAGCATGTGGTCTGCTTTCCAAAAGACCCTAATGGAACAGGACAGCAGGAGTTTAGGAAGCTCCCCACTTGCGTGTAGTGAGGAGCCTAAGCTGAGAGCTGTAAGACTGGCACTTGACCAAATACAACTACCTGTTCCCACCTGGGTAAAGAAACGTTCTGGTATGACTCAAGAACTAACTTTAAAAGACCAACTGATATAAATGCTTAGCTCAGGATACAGGTGAGTGCCTCGTTGATGCATAGTTAGTTTAAGACATGAAAAGGAGAAAACTTTTCATAAAACAGTTCTGGAAAATGTGTGCATGAATATTTTGAACCTGTGTGCATGCCTTTTGAACCTGTGTAAAAGGCAGACCTGCCAGATGCATCCCTGGTGATTCTGAATCGGTGTTCTGGGGTGGGGCCCAGGTGGTTCTGATATAAATGGCCAGGTTTCATGCTTGAGAGAAACACTGTCAAAATAATGCGAGTAAAGAAAAAAGGAAAACAAGTACTCCTAATGTCAAAAAATAATTTTAAATCTTTCTTTTCTTTCACTTTCCCATCTTTTCAGACTGCATGCTTGCCAGCAATGGCCTTGAAAATAAATGTTAGGACCCTGTAACTTCTCGGGGATAAAACCATCCCTGATGGATAAATGAATCCATGTATGTTAATTTAGGAATATGCGGCTATTACATAGCAATTAGCAAGCAATTGGTTGACTCCAATGGAGAGAACCAACTACCAAAACGTGAGACTGCAGCCCATTGTTGTCCCTTCTAATGAGGAGCGGTGGGGCAGGCTGTGGAAATATCCTAGGAGGGGTCTGCCAGGCATACACAGCAATGAACTCTTTTGGGGCAAAACAATCCTTAAATGTCGACCTGCTGTGAGAAGCAATTACCTTGCATGGGTGGGGGTCCACCCCATAGGTTTCCAAAGTGTGAGCTTTCAGGAGTAAGTTAAACTCAGCAACCGGAGGGCTCTGGCCTCTATAACATCACACAAGAAAAGGGAGAGAGTTAATATGAAGAATAAAAGAGACATGGAGTCCCTTCATTCAATAAAATGTGATATCCTAAACTAAATAAAGAGAGAAACCCCTGCACACATAGTAATCACTAAGACTGATCATTATGCTTCACCACGAGGGGCCCTTTGCCAAGGAATCCGAGCTCCTGCTCCCCGGCTGAGTGTTCGTTCCATAATAAACCCTCAAGTACTCGGGGACTCCAGCGACCCGTACACTTAATCAAGGTTATCGAGTTACCAATGGCCCTTGGAAACGTAATCTTCCTGTGAAATAAAACTCAGCATCTGTTCTTTCCAACTTATTTTAAATATTATGCAGGATAAATGGCATTCCTTCTTGCTCGGGGAGGGAAGGAGGTGGGCAATCCTGTCGCCCCATCAACAAGCCTGAAGAGAGCCCTCCAGGTAAGAACGAACTGCGGACCATTCCACTGGAAAGCCCTGGATTTTGAAAGGAAATCTCAGCCACAAGTCTTAGCACCATCCTCCTGGGTGGTAAACAAGGTCTTGGCCTCAAGACGGGGAGAGGACTACAAACACAGATGGCTGTGAAAAGCCCTTTGGGGGCTAACTTCCAAACCAGGACTATGCAGCATTTCAAAGACTCCACTTTGGCTGACATTAACATCCCAAGGTAGTCTAGAGAATCTGAACTGCTCCCCAAGGGCAAATATATAACCCTGACCACCAAGAAGAGTTTGCTAAGGAAACAGCAGGAATTCACTTTTATTTTCAAAGGTAAAACTATATTGCAATATTAAGCCTATTTCCACCTAAGCTTCTCCCCAGAGAGAGATTTCCTCCACTACCTCCTCAAGACCCCTAAGAGTCATCATCATGCCTCTCCATCAAAACAGTGTCCCATTTCCCCTCTGGCTAAAGCCTTTGGAGATGTTCTCTCTAGCCCAGATACACTGAAATTTCACTGTGATAAGTCTAAGGAGCATCTTCACTTATTCATCATGACCAGTGCTGTGGGGGCAGTTTTAATTCAACAACTCATACCTTTCTTTGGCCATTTCTTTGATTCTTTTCTTCCCTTCTCAACTTCCTTCTTTACTCCCAATCGCTCTTTCTCTCTCTTTTCTCCTTTGAGAGGCCCTAGCAGGTCGATATCCTAAGTTGATCCTTCATGTCTTTTAACCTTTGTTTCTTCCTTTAAGTCTCTTTCTTTTTGTACTACGTTCTGAATTATTTCTTAATTCATCCTTCCAGTTTGCTAATTTATTCTTCATGTGTGTGTATCCTGCTTTTCATCCCATTTATGAGTTTTTAAATATCAATTAAATATTTCATTTTCAATGTAACAACTAGAGACACATCTCAATTTATTGTGATTCACTTTATTGCACTTCACAGATACTGCAGGGGTGGGGGGTTCGGGGGATTGGGGTTTTTTTGTTTTTCTTTCACAAATTGAAGGTTTTGGGGAACCCCGCACTGAGCAAGTCTACGGGCACCCTTTGTCCGATAGTATTTGCTCACTTTGTGCCTCTGTGTCACATTTTGGTAATTCTTGCAATATTTCAAACTTTTTCATTATTATTGTACTGGCTACAGTGATCTGTGATAAGTGATCTTTGATGTTACCATTTTAATTGTTTTGTGGCACCATGAACTGCACCCATATAAGAAGGCGAACTTAATAAATATGTGTGTTCTGGATATTCCCGTCTCTCTCCCTCTCTTCAGGCTTCCCTATTCCCTGAGACACAAAAATATTGAAATTAAACTAATTAATAACCCTACGATGGCCTCTAAAATCCAAGTGAAAGAATCCGTTGATGCAGCAAACTTCGCTGCTATTTTAAGGAATTGCCACGGCCACCCTAACCTTCAGCCACCACCACCCTGATCAGCCAGCCAGTGGTCATCACCTCCCCACCAGCATTTTTTAGTAATATTTTTAATTAAGTATGTGCATTTTTGAGACACAATACTATTTCACACTTAATAGACTATAGTACAGTGTAAACATAATTTTGATATGCACTGGGAAACCAAAAAATTTATGTGACTTGCTATTACTCACTTGCAGTGATCTGGAACCAAACCCGGAATACCTCCAAGGTATGCCTATATTTGACTCTTGAAATAGTTGCTTGTTCTTATTTTATGAAAAAGAAACTCTTCTTACTTCTCTTACACCTACTTTTAAAGTTCAACCTTGTTTGCTCCATTAATGCTGCTTTCTTGGTAATGGTGCTTTTGGTTTGCTAAGTCAGAGTTTCTCATTCATTGAATTGATGTTCCCTTAAGTGTTTGGTGATTCTTGGTTGGACAGTCACCTATATATCTGATCTATGCATTGAATGCAGCAGCCTCCAAAGGTTGTAGGGAAGGATGGGATGTGCCATGTATGAAGTGTGTGTCAGTAATATGATTTAAGGCTGAAAGTTCTGGTCCCTTCTAGGTCTTTTCCACACACAGGGTACCCCCAGATCAAGCCTGGAAGCAGAGGAAGGGGTCAAAGCTGCCCGACTGCTCCAAAGGCAGTTGCCCACTCACCATGATGGCCAACCTGTGTGCCTGCTGCCTGAAGCACCCAGAACCACTCCTCTCCTTCTATGTGTGTGTTTGCCCTGGATTTCCTGTTTCCTGTCTTCCAGAGCTACCTCAGGACTTCTGATCCAAAAATGGTATTCTTTCCTGTATCCACTGTCTAATACTTTTTCTATTATCCATAGGGACTTGGGAAAGGAAGGGAAGGTAGCCACCTATACTACCTTTTAACTTTTAATAGAAGAATTTTTAAATTCATCCTTTACAGATATATTTCTGAGGAATTAACTCAAGATCCTGCTTTAGAAAGATAAAGTCTTTCTAAAGCCCTTCAGGATTTTCTCTTTAGTCTTTGTATTCTGAAAGTTCACTGATATATAAAGGGAGCATATTTATTTCAGTAGTTGCTGGTGAATGTAGGCTGGGGCAACCCTAGCAAACAAGCTACCACTTCCTAAAAGAGCTGAAGTTGTACAAACTCTATGCCCCAGCAAATTCCATACCTCTGTTGATACCCATGAGAATATTCAAGAACCCATTCAGCTTTGTAATAGAAAAAAAAAAAAAAAAAAAAGAAACAACCTAAATGTCTATTACCAGGAGAATAGATGTATAAAATATGATTTATTCACATGATGGAAAATTAGTTATACAGAAGAAAAAATGAAGGCCTAAATTATAGCTATTGCATCAATGTGGAAGAATCACAAAAATATGTTGATGAGAAAAAGTGAGATATAAGAATAGAGTATGATTCCATTTATATGATCAAAAGTAGGCAAAAACAAAGCAATGCATTACTTAGTGATATATATGAAGTACATTTATAAAAGCAAAAGAAGAGAATGAATAACCCAAAATTCAGAATACTGTAGAAAAGGGAGGAAGGTGCTCTGGGTGGGGGTGTGGGGGCGGGGCACAGAAGAGACTTCAAAGCATCTGGTAACATTCCAATTCATGAGCAGAGCTGGGGGTCCTGGGTGGTTTTTCAACTATTCTTTAAATTATACATATATTATGTATACTATTTTACATAGTCTTTTATACATTATATATTTTACAATGATTAAAAGAAACAATTGGCTTTTAAATAAAAGAATTATTGGATGAAATATAATACAATCTATAAGCACCACTGAACTAAACAAAATTGGTCAAGAATATAATATACATGCACAGCTATTTTTTACTAAATCCTACTCTTCCAAGAAATATATAATTGTTTCTATTACCAAGCAATACATCTTTTTTCACTTACTATTTATAAAGGAAGAATTCTTATTCCCATTTTATAGATGTAGATGTTGACACTCAAAGAGCAAAAGTAACTTGCTCAAGGCTGCTCTGCTCCTATGTGCAGAAGCCACGCGCAAGTGCAAGTCTGCCCGGTTCCTGATACTTCTCAGTGCCTGCACCACCCTCACTACCAGTCAGACGTGGTCAGGAGCCACCTGCCTGTGCTCCTGGATGCCATGGCAGAGCATTTCAACATCGGGTCTTATAGAAAGCCCTTCTCATAATCTAAACATTGCAATTTATCAATGATGAGGCGATCCACCTCAGACAACTGGTATTTACACCTGATTAGAGAGCTGTGATGTCTCCATTTTCTCCTAGGTCAGAGATCCCCAAACCAAAGCCTGCATCTGCAGGCAAAGCCTGACTGCCACTTCGCTGTGTACAGCCCTTGAGCTAAGATGGTTTATCACTTTTCAGTGGTTTAACACAAATGCAGAAGAGCCTCTCATGACCCATGAAAATTATATGACATTCAAATTGCAGTGTCAATAAGGTTTTATCGGAACACAGCCATGCCCATTCATTTGCAGACTGTCTAAGGGTGCTGTCATGCTACAATGGCAAAATGGAGTAGTGACAACAGGCCCCCTAGGTCCTGCAAAACCTGAAATATTTACAAATGGCCTAGTACAGAAAAAGTTAGCTGGACCCTGATCCAGGAACTGAACACAGGAATAGGAAGTAAGTGAAGCTGTGTCTCTTTGATTGCATAAAGTCAGTATGAAAATAGTACCACCCTCCAAGACCTGGTGTAAAGAGTAAGTGGTTAACAGATATAAAGCAGCTGGAGTAGAGCCTGGCACAGAGCATCTGTTCTCTTGTTAGCCCTGCATGTGACTGATAGAAATATAACATTGGGGGAAATGTCAGGAAGCATGTCCAGATTTTTATACCAAAGCCAATGGCCCCTGTTTAAATTGTTCTCGAATTGTTACTGTTTGCTTTGGGTTTGACTGCAGATCTCCAATGGCTAGGTGTTTAAGAGGTTTAATCTAAGAAGTCACACACAGAGAAAGGCTAACTACAAATGTTCAGAACCAGTGGAGGAAAGGTGGAGACCAGTGGCACTAGAAACCATTGCGTCCCCCACACTCACTGAAGAAGAAACCATGGAATGATCAGGTTTTCAGGAAGATGCAAAGATCTATTACATAGAAATGCTTTGTTTTATTCCCTTGAATCCCTCACTGGACATTTGATTCTGGCAAAAATCTCTTGGGTAATGGAAAATAATGCTTTTCTAGTGTTTAAATCTTGCATTAGGAACTGTTCGAAGGTTAATAGTGTCTCTAATGAGACATTTAGAAATAAAAGTACAGTGATTAGTTGAATTTCTTTTTAAGACCTAACAATTCTCTAAAGGTATGCTTCTGTGATAAATTAGGTGAGGTCAAGTAATTATGTATTTAACTATACAGTTCCCTTCTGCTCATCTTGAGTACTTTTTGCCAAAGGGAAGCACTATCTCTCTCTTATTGGTCAGCCTTCAGCATACAATTATCTTGAGTACAAAAACATATAGTGTCCCCAAATGAATGCAAATTATTAGTGGTTAGTTGTGGAATGAAGTGTGGATCTTGCCAGCAATGACATGGACTGCTTGGAGCACAGCTGGTAAGGCAGGGGTGGTTTTGGCTCCCCCCGAATCATCTGAGTCTATGAGCTCTAGACTTAATTAAATTCATGGGTAGAAGACCAATATAGTGGTCTACTTCAAAGTAACATTCTCAACCTAAGTTAGGTTCATTTTTCTGAAACCTGATTGCAACTTAGGTCGATTTTGCTTGCCACAGGCTTCAAATGTCAGTAATCTCAGGACTTGCCCTGTGGCAGGACTTTGGGTCTTAGCACCCAGGAGACGCCAGAGAACTCTCTATATTTTATAGAAGTTGGGTTGCCAACTTTTTGAACTGCAGGGCATCTCATCTGCTCTTTAGTATCGCTGCTGGCTCTGTGCACTTCAGAAGATTGTTTTCCCTTCGCTGTGGTCCTGTCCCCACAGTTGGCAAGAGCTGCTGGGGTCTAGCTGAAGGTTAGGAGTGCCTCAGAGGGATTTCGCTCAGCTCTCCCATCCTGCCCAACTTCAGCACACTGCCCCTCTTCACTCAGTGAAGGCTGGGGGCCAAAGGGTGGTGGAAGAGTGCAACTCACTCTGTAACTAGAGTCTTTTTTTTTAAGATTTTATTTATTTATTTTTAGAGAGGGGAAGGGACAGAGAAAGAGAGAGAGAGAAACATTAAGGTGTGGTTGCCTCTCACGTGGCCCCCACTGGGGACCTGGCCTGCAACCCAGGCATGTGCCCTGACTGGGAATCGAACCTGCGATACTTTGGTTCGCAGCCTGTGCTCAATCCACTGAGCTACGCCAGCCAGAGCTGTAACTAGAGTCTTTTGGGTCCCAATCAGTCAAGTCAGTCAGCCTCCTCATGGCCTAGTCCTTGACCTCCCATCACATCTCCAAAAGTGAAAGCTACTGCAGGTTTCCACTCTCCTCAGAAGGACAATCTGGATTTTAGTACATTTGGATTTCTTTGTATCCTCAGCAATCAGATAGGTTTAACAAATATGATTTCTGCAGTTTTTGTAATTTGTTGACATGATCTTGATTTTGGGGGGAGATCAATGTCTCAAGCTTTTCTACACCTTAACTGGAAGTATAAGTGCCCAGTCTCTCACCTCTGATTCCTTACTTAGAGAGGACCGTTATCTCTTGCAAACTCCATGAGGACTATCAGGGACCACCTCCATGCAGAGCACTAGACAAAACATTGCAAACTGGGGCATATGTCATGCTAAGAAAACAGTGATGATGCCCTGGACCAGGCAAGGACAAGGCTTATTGGAGAACAGCACCTTAGATATCTGAGCATTGCAGAGGGAATCTCAGCATTCAGGTCAAGGTCTATTGCTTCAGAACTGTGTAGCCTCGGATAAGTGAATCTCTTAGACCTTCCTTTCCTTATTGGTAAAAGAAGGTGGTCACAGCCCTTTGTGCTTCATTTGGTTACACCAGAAAATACGTGGGTTCAATTGCTGGTTAGGACACATGCCTAGGTTGCAGGTTCCATCCTTGGTTGTGGTGCATATGGGAGGCAACTGATCAGTGTCTCTGTCTGTCTGTCTCTCTCTCAAAAATCAATAAACATATCTTCAGGTGAGGAATAAAAAAAAGAAGGTGGTCTCACACTCAATACCAATGGAGGTAAAAGCCTACTGGTTAAGTAGGGATGGTAGTGATTCAAAGAGCAAGTGATTTTTTTTAAGAGTTCTGCTGCTCATCTCTAGCTGAGGGCTGCCATGTAGGGGTCAGGGCCGAGTGTGACCAAATCATCCAGTTGCCAGTAAAGCTGGAATTTATGTAAAATGATTCCATTTTTAAAAACTATTATTTGGTCCAAAGAATATACATCTGGATCAGAGTTTAGTCTAAGGACTGTCATTTTATAACCCCTGCTTCGAACCCCAAGAGTACCTCAAGTGCAATAATTTAGCATTAAGTTTCTCTGTTTTTGGCTAGTGACCTCTTGATATTCAAAGGCTATGGGTGGTAGTTGTAGATGTGTATGACTAATAAAAATTAGGAAGCAAGTTCATTGTTGCTTCATGAAAATTTTTTTCAGATAAAATCTTTCAAAACATGAGGTTATGGTGGTGTATAGATGGTGAAGGGCACCCCAGCTTGGTGGCGAAGCAGCTGATGATCACTGAGCCAGGTCACCCAACACTTCTACAGCTTCTGATGGAGTTGCCCTTTAACAAATATTTGGTGCATGACTGGATGGATGGATAGTTGCATGAATGGGTGGATCAATCATGGATGGGACATGGATGGACAAGTAGGCAGATGGACAGATGCATGGGTGTAAGAATGAATCATGGATGTGTACATGGATGGATGGACAGACAGACGGATAGGTGAAAGGATGAACCATGGATGGGTGTATGAATGGACGGATGGGTGAGTGGATAAATACATGGTTACAGCCTCATCAAAAGTTCAAAAAGTCTTTGACTCTAAGTATTATATAGAATCACATTTCGGGAGTGATCGAAGATGTATTTAGAAATGGCTGATTCCCGTTTCTGTTACTATTCCCTCTCTTTCTACAGAGCCATTTTGTATGTCAGTGACATCGCCCTGTGTCCTCTCTCCCTTCAAGTCACTTTATCCAGATTTCATCTGTATAAAAAATGCTGATGGCTTAAGGCAGCACATCATTTGCCCTCAGCCAAACCTTCTCTAGAAATGTCCCTGACTCTAGGCCATATAGTGCAGGGATTTAGCTTTCACAGGAAAAGTATTTAATGCCAAATCATTCTGTCTACCCATTTCTAATAAGGGTGTTATACCAAGTAACAATGGATAATGGAAATGGTTTGATAACCTACCAGGAAGAGGGATTTTAGGGCAGATGTCTCCAACCTCCAGGCCACAGATCAGTACTGGTCCTGGCCTGTTAGGAGCCGGGCCACACAGCAGGAGGTGAGCTTGCATGTAATGTGCCTGAATCATCTGGAAACCATCCCCCCCACCTCGGTGTGTGGAAAAATTGTCTTCCAAGAAACCAGTCCTCGGGACCAAAAAGGTTGGGGACCATTGTTCTAGGGTTTTGGAACACAACACTTGAGCAGGGAAAGAACACAGGGAGGAGGGAGAGATGACAGAGGAAAGCACAGTTTAAGAAAGATTAGAGCTATAAAATAATATGACATTTCCCCTCTTCCTTTTACACCATAAACACTCTTCTCAAAACTGCACAAAAACATTTCCTAAGGAGGCCCTTGTGATCTATTCATCAGAAGCATAGGTAGAAGGTATTTATCATAGCAGGGCACTTATTTCTAGAAACACTCTTCTCAAAACTGCACAAAAACATTTCCTAAGGAGGCCCTTGTGATCTATTCATCAGAAGCATAGGTAGAAGGTATTTATCATAGCAGGGCACTTATTTCTAGAAACTATAAATCCTTGCCAGGAAGACATGGTGTATGATCTACAGAGAATGTGAGTTTGGAGAAATAAAAAGAGATAATGACTGTGTAAAACATACTCAGTGTCATTATTCCTTGCAGCACAAACCTCACTGCCTTAGATCATTGTGCTGGTAGATAATTGGATGATTTTTCTTTTCATTAAGGGCAAGGAATATACAGTAACCCCCAGTGGGTGCCTGAAGCCGTGGACAGCTTTAAACCTTATGCTTTTTCTTATACATACATACATACATACCTACCATAAAGTTTAATTGATAAATAAGGCACAGTAAGAGATTCACAAAAATAACTAATAAACAAAACGGGACAATTATGACAATTACTATAATAAAAGTTATGGGAATCTGGTCTCATCTCTTCCCTCTCTGTCACTCACAGACTCACACACACACACAACAGCTTATTGTGCTCCACTCACCCTTCTTCTTGTGATGATCTAAGGTGATACCCTTGGGAAAGGGATGATTCACATCCCTGAGGATGGAGCAGGACAGCATGAGATTTCATCGCACTATTCAGAACAGCATGCAATTCAAAAGTTATGAATTATTTCTGGAATTTCCACTTAATATTTTTTGGAACGTGGTTGACTTTGGATAACTGAAACTGTGGAAAGCAAAAGCGCAGATGGAGGGGGACTACTGTACCTCATCGAAGCCACTTCACCATCAACTGAGCTTTCTGAATACTCAAAAGCTGATGACCTGTGACTGACACTAATGCAAATATCTTTACCTCTAATAAGAAACTTGCTGAATTGGATATGGAAGGACTAACTGAGTAGAAACTCTAGGAAAACCTTCAGAAAAGTGTTTCAGGGTTTCTGATACTGAAATCAATCTTATTCTTGATCTTCAATACCCTCAGGACTAACGGAAGTGGTATTCCCTCTTAACCCAGATGGTCATGATTAGAGCTGTGGAAAACAGAAACTAAGAAGAGTCAACAATAACAGAACCATCATGTCCCCAGAAATTGTGTGGCTGACTACAGCTACGAGAGGGCCCTCCAAGGAGGGATGACCTATTTCTAAAGTAGCTCTAGTGGTAGGACCTCATCTCTGCACACCAAACTCAGATGAAATCTGTAAATTATAATGAACACTTTTTTACACATAGTTTTAAAAACAACTATGGTTCTTGTCTTGAAATTATCTATAGAGGCAGAAGAATGAAGCAGAAATTGATCCTAGACCTGCTCTGCCACATGTTTAGAACAGAAGTCAACAAAGTAGAACCCCTGAGCCAAGTCTGGCCCACCATCTGTTTTGTCAATAAAGTTTTATTGAATCACAGCCCAGTTACTTATGTATTGTCTATGTCTTCTTTTGCTCTGTAAAAGCTGAGCTGAGTAGCTGCAATGGAGATCATACAGCCCAGAAAGTGCTGCTCCCTGCCCCGCCACAAAAAAAAAAAATTATTAACCATCCCTGATCTAGAAGAATTATTCAGCCTCAGTAGGTTTTAGCACTGACATCTATTCAATAATTTGAATCATACATCCCCTCATCCTCTAGCTCACAGGATATTAAGAGGCCCAAAGCTGCCTCTATAAAATCTTTCTAAATAATACTCTGTTATCTACACCCCTATTAGAATGGTCAAAATCCAGAGCACTGAAAACACCAAACACTGACAGAGACGTGGAGCAATAGGAACTCTCATTCACTGTGGCTGAGGATGCAAAATGGTACAGCTCTCTTATATGACAGTTTGGTAGTCTCTTACAAAACTAAGTATACTCTAACCATATAATCCAGAAATAACTCTCCTTGGTATTTACCCAAAGCAGTGGAAAACATATGCTCACACAAAGTCCTGCATGTGAGTGTTTGCAGCAGCTTCATTGATAATTGCCAAAATTTTGAAGTAACCAAGATGTCCTTCAATCTGGTGAATGGATAGACTGTGGTACATCCAAGCAATGCAATATTATTCATCGATAAAATGAGCTATTAATGAAAAGACACGTTGTTGGCACTTTAAATGCATATTACTAAGTGAAAGAAGCCAATCTGAAAAGGTCACGTGCTGTATGGACCCAACTATATGACATTCTGGAAAAGTCAAAACTATAGAGAAAGTAAAAAAATCAGTGGTTTCCATAGGTTTGGCGGCAGGGAGGGATGAAGAGGCAGAACACAGATTTTTAGGGCAGTGAAAGTATTCTGTATGATACTATACTCATGGATATTATTGTCCAAATCCACAAAATATACAACATCAAGAGTGAACCCTAAGGTAAGCTATGGACTCTGGGTGATGATGATGTTTCATCCATGCAGGTTCATCAAACCCAACAAATGTACCACTCTAGTGGGGGAACACTGATATTGGGGGAGGCTACATAGAGGGTATAGGGGAAATCTCTGTGCCTTCCACTGAATTTGGCTATGAATCTAAAACTGCTTTGAAGATTAAAGTCTACTTTTAAAACTTATGAGTTAATGATATTGTGAAGGTCATTAAGAGCTATTCACCTACTGTTTCCAGTTTGCACCTTCTGGACACCTCACAGAATTTCAGTTCCTTGCCCTGGGACCCTAACATGTGACTAGGTATGGCCACAGTGACTGTATCACTTCCAAGCTGAAGCAACGCCTTCCAGATCTCTATCTTTCCTCTGACTCAACTATGGGCAAATTCAAGCTTGGGGCTGCCCCTAGTGACTGAAATGAGCAGAGCCCTCCTCACCCCCTCCTCCTCTACTGACATCTGGTGGACAAACCGCAGGGTAAAAAATAAGCCTCTCTTATTCTAAACCATGGAGATTTGGGGGTTGTTTCTCAGCAAAATCTAGCTTTTCTTGGCCAACACAGAGATGATCAATAAACTATGTTATTACATTTGCAAAACTGTGACTTCTCCTTTCCCTACCCTACTCTCCAGTTCAGTCAAAGATGAGGCATGTTTAAGGAAGCAATGTTGACCCAGCCATGAATTTCAATCTTTACTCACAAATAAAAGAAGTCTGAACACTTAGTTCATGAAAACTTGTACTAAAATCTTGATTTTCTATTTTCAAGTACCTAAAAATTCCAAGGAGTCTCTTTTTCACACCTTCTTCCCCTAAAATGTCTCTTACTTGTGCCAGTCTGTCAAGCCATGTTAGTTCTACCTTCAAGCAGTAAGTAGCCTCCCCAGAAGGGGTGAGGGTTCTTCTTTCTCCCTGATTAATTTTCTCTCAAGAGTCACAGCCTTTGTCCCCTCCTCAGTGAGCACAGAAGGAGACTGATTCTAACCAAGTAAAAAAAGCCTGGAGAAGGTTCTGAAACCCCACAGGTAAAAATGTTTATCTCACTGCAAATCATCGTCACCATTTCTGCGAATGTCCGAGTTTCTCTGTTACCATCTCTTGTTTTCTTTCCCAACTGGTTCAGAAATTATGCAGAAAGCAGGAGGTTATTTTCTGGGGCCACTCAAACCCCAACACAGGCCAACTGGAATTCTCCCAGGAAGTTTCCGTAACAACGGACCAATGATCACACACTAGCCGTTCGCTTTGCGGGAGGGTCATGGGTACTGTGACAACCTGGGAGAGTAAGATGGTAACACCTAGACGCTGCCTCTCGAAATGATCTCTTCCATTTACTGCTCCTTCCTGACACTGTCAGGTTTGCAGAGCAATCCAATTCTCATACAAGGTCAACACTTTTATGTCCTGTATGCGAAGGGCTCACGGAACCCCCAGAGTAACCTGAGTCTCTATGGCAGGGTTCCAACTGATTCTGGAAAGCAGGCCCCACCCCCAGCCACACTTCAGCTTCTTCTACTTTTATCTTCCCAGCCAAACCTAAAATCTCTCTCTGCTGCACTGATACCACAGGAAACACACGACTACTTGTGGTTTAGCAAAAATACATAGGGAAATACTGGCTGCAGTTCTCCTGGCAGTGTCACATGATTCTAGCTGCTTCGTCCTTCTGACACATGACTTCGACTTCTTTCCAAGGGTGCACATTCAGATGTTAGAGACGTGTGGTGACACACGTGGAACAGCAGTTTTAATCAAGTCACAGCATTTACTTCTGGGCTCTATTAAACCATGTTTGATTGGCGAACCCCTCTGTTCCTTAGGTGCACAACAACCACTTTCGGGGTTATCAACAAATTCAAGTGGTGGCACCAGGGCTCATCTGCAGCTTTTTGATTATAAATAACCATCAGGAATCTTGATTCACTCATTCAGTCCAGTAGGTCACTGAGTCTTGCAGCAATGTCCCTCGAGACTCTTCTTCAGAGTTCTCTACTCTTGCTCTTGGTCAGGCCCACAGCATCTCTGGTCTGCACAGCAGAAACAAGTACCTGGTCCTCCCACTGCCAGTCTCCACCCTCTGACGCCAAGGCCCCTGTGATCACTGGGGAAAACCAACCTGATTGCCTTACGACTGTCAGCACAGTGGATAAGAGCAAGTATCTTAGTTTCAGATAAGACCGAGGGTCAAGTCCTGACTCTGCTGCCAGCAAGGTGAGTCCTTTACACACCCCAGGTTCTGCTCCCTTCCCCACCAGAGCTGGGGAAGACTGAGTGGGACAATACACATAAGACTCGCAGCATGGTGTTTTGTCATCCAGTAAGTGCTCAGTAAATGTTTATTATTATCAAATGTTCTGAGCATTGGAGGCTTTGCAAATTCTGATCACAACAGACCTTTCCATTCCATCTCCCCCCAATCCACACATTAGATGTGACTCTTTTGCCTAAAGGGTCTCACCTTGTGCTCTCCAGACCCTGCTGATCCACATACCCAAGTGGACACTGGAAATTCATTTTAACTTTGAGCATGCTTATCCCCAAAATGTAAAAAAAAGAGTAGTTGGAGTGTCATGTTTTCAACAAAGTTTTTCATGAGGAGACAATACTCTAAAATTACCCATCGCGATGGCATGTTCCTTTCTGCAACTGGTATAACTTTTTGATGTCTAATCATCTTTATCTTTAAGAACAAAGGTCACGTTTTTCCAAGCTAGCGTATTGCTAACTTAAATGCCCACGAGGGTGCTCTTCTCAGACTCACCAGAAGGGGGAGTGCCTGCATAAAGTAGGGAGCTCTAGCACTCCTTCACAAGGGGACAGTAATTTGTTCCAGAATTCATAAACCAGTGACACTAATTTTTTAATAATTGCCAGAGGCTCAGAAGGTAGAAGTCTCTCAGCTCTCGCAGTTCTTCATCAACACTTGTCATAGCACAGCACAGTAAGCCCAGGCTTACTGTGTTTATCATAATGAATTCTTCTGTGATTTGCACAGATCTGAATTCTAGTTACAGGCTAAAAGACCTGAGTTACCTGAATTCCAAACTGCCGACTATTCCTACACATGCCCCATTTCATTCCTGGTAGAACATGCAAAGTGGGAGTGTCACACACTGCTTAGCAGCACAGACTCTGTCTGGAGCCAGGCCACCTGGATTCCAATCCTGCCTCTGCCATTTGCAAGCTATATAATTTTGAGTAAGATGTTTAATTTCTCTGTGCCTCATCTCCTCGTCTATAAAATGGGAATAACCATGGCACCTGTCTCTCAGGCTTTTGTGAAGATTAAAAGAATCAATATGAGCAATTAAAAGAGTGTCTAGGACACAGTGGATACTGCATGTGATTTTGCTACTCCTGCCATTAGTACTCTCATTAGCAATTGTCCTGAAGCATCCCAGACAAGAAAAAGAGGAGAAGGTGCTGAATCTGTCACCCTGAAAGCAGCTCAGCAATGGAAACCCTGTCTGGGGCTTCCACCCTACTTGGAGTCAAAGCCCCCAGCAATAGCCACAGGAGAGGAAGAGGTGGTGCACACTTCAGAACAGAAAGGGTTACTTATTTACCCTACATTTCACATTCAGAAACTCAGGGTGGTTAAAACCCCTAAGAAAATATATAGCTCTAATAACTGCTGATGATTCATAAACAGCCCCCCAGGGGACCCCCCCACTGTTGCAGTTGTTACTGATGGAAGACCTTGACAGGGCCCAGAAATACAGCTCTGACACCCAAAACAGTCTGCCCACACTTCACACACACCCCCACTTCACCGCACGGTTTCCACACTCCCCACAGGGAGAACGCTTTCACACCTCTGCCGTTCTTACAAATGTCTGCCCCTGTTACCTGAGTTCGTTTTTATGAATTTCTGCTATTTTTCTTTCCAGCTTCTGTGACTGCTTAGGGAAGATCTCAAACTCACTGATGTAATTCTCAGGATGCTCATCAGGATCGTAATCACCAAGCTCAGCTGCAAGCAGTAAAAAATAAAGAGAGAGAAAGAAAGATCAAAAAACAACAACAGGATGCACATGAAAGGGCTCCTGTCACACAAAAGAAGAGCTTGGAAGGGGCTCACCCAAGGAAATGTTCTTGTATCCATGGAAAGACCACAGCCTGAGAGTCTAGAAGCTTATGTTCAAGTTCACATCTAACTGTGTGAGCTTGGGCACTTGCCAACCTCTCTGAGTCTCATTTCTTTATCTATACAATAAAAGGGATTTCAGTCATTATCTTTCCATGGGGCACTATTAGGGTCAAATAATTCTTTCTTGTTTGAGACCTTCCAAGATGTAGTAGGGCACTTAGTACGCCTACCCTTCAGGTACTAAGTGCTAGTGGCACACCCAGTCATTGTGACGACCAGAAATGCTTTCCCCAATATTTCCAAATGCCCCCAGGACAGGAGGCAGTACACACCACCTCCAAGAGGAAACCACTGAACATCCCTCGAGGTTTCTTTCACAGCTAATTTTCTCTGAGTCTAGGAGTTCCCTGGCTGAAGCTGCCTGCTCTGAGATTTCTGTAGGTGTGGCTTACTCAGTGAAAAATCACAACATGAAGGCACCCAAGAGGATTGCACTTAAAAATAAATGGATTGCTTTCAAATTAAAGAGTGTGTGTCAAAGTATGAACAAGTGCACCAGATTAAGGTTGTTGCTGGATTCTAATGTAGGGCACCTCCAGAGTGTCTTTAAGTATAAAAAGGAAATGCATACACATCCCTGAGCACCCAGAGGTTCTAGGAGAGGATGGACCTAGATGTGCAAGGACCACGGCCTGGAGAAGCAAAGGCGATGTTCTGGCAGCCAGAATACATTCCACTGGATTCCCTGAGTGTGGTAAGGAAAATGAGGGGAGAAGGGGCAAGTATCTCAGGCAGAAAGGGCCCAGAAAGCAGATCAAAGATAGTGAGAAAATGGTATTAGAAGAACTTGGTCACTAACACGACTTTGAAATAGATTAAAAAAAAATCAAGATGCCTTGAGTACATTTGCAAAATCACATACAACTCTGTACCCACTGTCCCTCCATTGTTGAATCATCTAATTACCGTAAAAGGACAAGAAAGCTAAGGGAAGAAAGCTAAGCTCCTTAAAGCTTCTTAACAGAATTCAAACTACAAATTTCTTAAAACAACCTAAAATGTATAACACATGGGGAAGAACTTTTAAAATAAGACTCAAATTCCCATCAACCATAAGCGGGAAACTGATTAATCTGATATCAAAGTTTAAATACTTCCATTCATTAAAGAACATCAGAGTCAAAATAATATGTGGCAAGTTGAAAGAATGTATTTGCAAAATTTAAAGCTAACAAGGGCTAATATCTAGAATAAACAAGAAATCCCTACAAATCAGTAAGGAAATAGGCAGGAAGACCAACAGGAAATTGGTCAAAGGATATAAACAGCCAGCTCACAAAAGGGGAAACCCAAAGGGCTGGTACACGAAGAGATGCTCAGGCTCATCCACAATCAGAGCTTTGCAAACCTCAACAACTAGGCCTATGAGATGAACAAAAAGTTGAGGAAGGCAGATGATTTTATGTGTTGGCAGAGACTCAAGGAAATGGAAGTACTTGCACATTTCTGGAGGATTCTTAATGCATGTAGCTCTTATAGAAAACAGGTAGGAGCATTTAGTCAAATTTATGACCCAGCAAACCCATTTCTGAGCATGTAGTCTAGAAAAACTCTGGGTACAAAAAAGAACATGAAAGCACCATGAGCGTTCACTGTCAGTGGGAGGAATACATGTGGACAGTACACCCTTCCGGATACTCTGTAGCAGTTAAAGCAACAAGATAGATGTATGCCCAGTGGTGTAAAAGATCCCCCAAACAGTGTTCTGAGCATAAAAAGGAATGAGTTCTATTACCTCATTTAACTTATACAATTTAAGAGTATATATACACTAATCAATACTAATCATTTTATAAGGACGTGTGCAAAATCAAAGATCTGTGTGAACCCAGTTGTTGCCTTTAGGAATGGAAATAGGGAATAATGACAACAAGGAAATCAATCAATCCATCAATTGTCCCAAAGGGATCAATGATAAGAACAGATCATAAACAGATGATTAACTCAACATCAGTTTCAAAAGAAACACACACACACACCCCTGTGAGCTGGCTATGGACCTACAATTTAGGAGATGCAACCCAACACTTCCATTTCCCACAGAGAGAGGACCGCTGATATGACTGGGTCATCTTCACTGCAAATGTTAGCCTGCACAGTGGTTGGTGAGGGAGTGCTTGGTTTGTGCGGGGCCCTTCTCTTTACAGGAAACTTGGGAGGAACAAATGGACTTGTACTGCTCAGCACTACAGATGAGTAGCCTGGAATATGCTGGAAAACGAAGAGAAGAAATGCCCTGGACCCTGCACAAGGTTGCTGACCAGGTAAATGCCAACACCTCCCCCATCACGGGCCCTGCTTCCTTATTCTCAAAATCTTGTCTTCAAATCTCACTTCACCTGAAGCAAAAGGCAGTTTATAAATGATTGAGGATTTCCAAGTATTCAAATTTTTCTTTCCTTGCCAAAAGTTGCTGGGTAAGAGGCTTGTGGTTCTCTTTTCCACACATGACACTGAGGGTCAAGTTGTGACAAATGACCGACAATATGCTGGACAGCTGGTAAGGGAAAACAGGTCCTAGCACATTTCTAAGAGAATTAACTGTCAGGAATTAACCCCAAGAGCTGAAGCGAATGGATGAGTGCCATCGGGCGATGGCAAATAGAAAGGGTAAGCCTGGCAACGGCATTTCCCCTGGTGTGGAGAGGACTCGTTGCAAAAGAACTTGAGGTAAAGGACATGATGGCTTCAGGGCCAGCTCCTTGAGGAGCCTTCCCTGACTGCCCTTGCTGAACCAGGGGCCCTCCGGAGGAGGTCATAGCGGTGGGGGTGGGCGGTGTCTCTCTATTTAGCCATTAGCACTCATCTCAGTATCTATTTACTTGTCTGTCTCCCCACCCCACCCCCAGGGACTTTGTATTACAGTGCCTGCCACCTAGCCGATGTTCAATAAATGCTTAGAGAACAAATGAATGAGGTAGTGAACCAACCACTTTCTCCCAAGTATAGGAATAAAGCATACATTGGTGTAATTAGGCAAGTGTCCTGGTTCACTTAACATATTTAGTGGAGAACTTATGCCCAGCACAGGGGTATTACAGTGAAATGAGCCACCCAGAGACGCACTTTCCATGAAATTTAGGTTCTGCATGGTGGGAGTAGGAGGGAGGATGCATAATAAATCCAAAAAAACAACAAGGTCATTTCAGACCTAAGTGCTTAAAAGACAACAAAATGGTTGTGTGAAAGAACATTGTGATAATGGGCAGGAGGAAGGCTACTTTAGTAGTCCGGGAAGACTTCTAAGAGGAAGTTACCTCTGAACTGAGTTCTGAACATCTGGTAGGAGCCACCGAGCCACAGGGGTTGAGTACAAAAGGCAGAGGAGATAAGAACAAGAATCCCACCCTGTTGCTGTTCTGTAGAAAGAATGGGAAGGCTATTTTTACTGAGAGAGGACAAAAAGAGACCCCGAGGGTCCTGTGTGTTCATGTTGCAATTTGCATTTATGAAAGAAAAGGCGTGGCATGTGCTGAATACACCCGTGTGTTCAGCGTGTACAACTGGCAAAACCCGAGGCGGCTGCCTGTTTTTTATGCACTCAGAATACAGGGAAGCTGACAAAGCTCCTTCAAGGAGCAGTTCCTACAAAGCAGATCTTTATCTGCATCTGTAATGATCTCTTATCTGCATTTGTAATGATCTCTAGAGCTGCTGATGAATTGCCTCAGCATCAGAGAACATCATGAATTGCTTTTACTGGATTTGCTACAAATGGCTCATGGACACCACTGCATTTTTGAGCTGAAAAGACCTTTTTAGGTCACTAGTCCATTTGCAACCCTACTCTCTACACAATGTGTGTGTGTGTGTGTGTGTGTGTATGTGTGTGTGTGGTCAGTGAGAACAGCAATGAGGCCTCACATAGGGCTCCATCATTGGGACCCTGGATGGAGCCTCTGTGACTTTATTTCAGACATAAAACAGGATGGAAAATTTCCCATTACAGACCCATATTGAGCTTGCCTTTGAAGAACTGACCATTACTCACTAATACCTAAATGTGTTCTGAAATCCTCACATGTGGGCTGGCTGCTTGGATTAGCATCGATCCACTTTCCCTACAAAGATAATACTCCCTGACTAGGAACTTGCTGTCTTCACGGGAATAGGGAGGAACTATGTACGAGCTTTTTACCTCCCTTAGCTCTGATGTAAGAGAGGCTGCTTTTGGAAGCACATGCCCCACCTTCAGACAGTTGGAAGGACCTTTCCCATCACGGTATCACTGTTGTTCTGACTTTAAACATGAATATCTCCAAGGGTTTCAACACCTCTGCTAAACTCTGCTATGCAGCACTAGTGTGCTCCCAGGGGAAGAGGAAAATCAATGCAGACACATTCTTTAGAATTCTCAGAGAGCACACACCCGGAAACAGGGTCCTCCACGGAATTATCTCACAGCACAGAGCATCCATAGGGACATGTCTGCCTATCCACATCCCCTGGACAATGAGAGTCTCTCTCTCTCTCTCTCTGTCTCTCTCTCTCTCTCTCTCTCTCTCTCTCTCTCTCTTTCTCTCACCTCTCCCCTAAGCTGTGAATGAAGAAGCTTGGGACTGTCATCAGCAGATAATTGTCATTATTCCAGATCCTTTACAAGACTGACATGCTCACTTGGTTCTTGTTTCTCTTTCTGTTCTCCCACCTCCCCTCCCCTCCCTTCCCTCTCCTCTCATAAACATGTTATTAGCATTCATGCTCAAATGGCTGCATCACCTGGGTCCTTCTAAACATCCCCTGTGCCAGCTGCCTCCCAACTGACCCCACGGGAACAGAACACCTGAGTCATATGGCAGACTGTGAGCCTAATGCTCTCCTTACCACCCTACGTGACTAGAAAAGCTGAAGAATTAGATACAGTGTACATGTACCCACATGAATAAATGTGTGGGTGTGTGCGCACACGTGTGTGTTTTGACATTTCATTCAAATGTCTGAATTTACCTCTACCTTCCTGGACATAGTCCCCCCTTAGAACACTCATTAGGCCCCACAGCTGGCGGTGGGAGCTGCGAGCATGGAACACCCCACTGGCCTTCAGAGCTTCTCATGAAGTTGGGCATTCTGAGCTCTACCACAGGGCTTTGGGGGCCCCTTGTTTTTGCAGAGGCCCTGTGACCACCGCAGCCCAGTCTCCCACCAGGACCCCAGGGGCTTGTGAGGGAAGATAAGCAAGGGTCTGTTGCTGAGGACCCAGCCCTGCCAGGCTCCACACCATGGACACGGGTGGCCAGGCACAGGTGGGGCAGGAGGGGAGCTCTGAGCAGCCAAAGCTCTAGAGCCCAGTTCAACTCACCTTGAACAATACAGGCACCCAGGTAGGCAGCATCGGAGAAGGAGCAGAGCAGGCGACCATGGAAAATGTCTCTTTTAATCTGCAGGTACAAAAGGTACCTGCAATACAAAAGGAGAGAGTCACCCTAAGTTTTGGTGAAGGCCTGGGAGAGGTGGAAGGACTGTGTGTGCTTTATCCACCTCAATCACCTCACCGGAGCACCACCCAGCTCCAAGGAGTCTCGGAGACTTGCCAAGCCCCTGGGGAGGGCAAGCGGAGGGAAAGGGAGGGAGCTTCTGAATTCAGGAAATACGAAGTGTCTGTGTCAGCTTCCAAAGCTGGGTGATTGGCCCTTTTCAAATAAACACAAGAAGGACCAAGGAAAGCGAAGGGCCAATAGCCACTGTTCCTGGCGGGAAGTCCCTCCCACATAACGCCAACCACGGTCACTATCACCACCGTCACCCGCACCTCTGGTACGTGCTTCCCAAGCTCTGTGGGAAACAGCGTCAGGAAATGGATTCAATTCGCGTGCAGAGACTAGTCCGCAGGGCACAGACTCGCATTAATCAATCTCAAAATGACTTCATGATGAGGCCAGAAAGCCAATGTATCCATAACTAGAGCTGTCATCTATTTGGTGTCCTCCCCCTTCCTATAAGCACAGCAAACTCAGATGCCTACAGGGCCAGGCAAACCTGGTCATGAGTGGCCAGCTGGCGGAAGAGGCCGGGGACGCAGCATAGAGCGCTGGACCCCGTGAAGGGGCCAGCCACCACGCAGCTCCAGCCCCAAGCTGCTGCAGAGAAAAGCAGGCCAAAGGCACCAGAAAATCAAGGAGACTAGACTTAGAAGTTGTGAAAAAAGGGGGGGCTACCTGGGCAAGCACCACTGAGTGTGACTCAATGACTGAAAGTGACCACGTGGGTTGATTATAAGAAATTCCTAACTGAAGGGGTTATGGAGGGAGGGCACATTCTAAGGCCTAGACAATGGATTCATCTCCACCTCGAGCAAGCCCTGTCCATTGTTTTTGCACATCGAGAATAACATACTTAAAATGTCAGAGTGATCTCTTCTCCAGACTTCCAAAAGTAAACACCCAGTAGGGCGTAAGCCCAACATCCCTCATTGTCATGCTTACCCGCATACCTCCATGAACAATGTATGTGAAATGTTCACTGTCCTGCTCCCACCAATGTCAAAGAAACATGTCTCTCTCTCCATTTTACTTTTCATCCAGTCCTAGAGATTTCCATGCTTTGCTTTCTCCCACCTCCTTAATCTGCCACCAGTGGATTTCGTGGAAACCTTTCCTGTGTCTTCCCCTTTGATTCTAACACAGAAAATAAACTGCAAAACCACTGTTCTCTGGAACATTATCTCAATCCCTTGAGATTTTGCTTCTGGGACTAGCTCCCAAAACCTTGGCTCATCATAAACTCTTTAAACCTTTCTTTAGGTTAGAAATTTCTTTCATTGACAAAGTAAAATCCTGTGAATTTTAAATGTTGCAACAAATTTTGTTTTTAAAGATACTGTAGTGCCAAACAAAAAAGTCCACGTGCGCCCAGTTCAGCCAGGGGAGAGGGACATGCCAGGGTGCAAGCCCAGGCCAGGCTCACTCTGTCTGTCCCTCTCTCCTCCCCGACGACCAGGCCCCTCTGCAGACCTCCTTGCTTCTCTGGGCCAGGTGGATCCCTTCATTCTAGAGACTCAGACCTGGGTCTCTTCCTTCTGACTAAAGTAACGTTGCAGATGTGTGCAGATTCCTTTTGTGGTTATTTTAGAGTTTAAGTCAGAGATCAACCTTTTTACTTGGGATGGGGTGGGGACACCACTCAACCAGTCTCAGTAACCACTTAATCCAACCTTCATGCAGCCTGTGATTTGTCATATGCACAACCCCATTTATTTTATTTTATTTTAATTGTTGTTCAAGTATAATTTTCTATCTTTTACTCCCAGCCCAGCCCACCCAACCAGCCCTCCCCACCTCCCTCCCATTTCCACCCACCCCTAGTTTTTGCCCATGTGTCCTTATACTTGTTCCTGTAAACACTTCCCTTTTTCCCCTGAATCCCCTCCCCTCTCCCCTCTGGACACTGTCAGCCTGTTCTCTATTTCAGTGTCTTTGGTTATATGTTGCTTCTTTGTTTGTTTTGTTGTTTAGGTTCCTGTTAAAGGTGAGATCATATGGTATTTGTCTTTCACCGACTGGCTTATTTCGCTTAGCACAACCCCATTTTAAGAACAAAGAAACAGAGGCTCAGAGGGGTGATTAACACTGAGATCACACAGCTGCTGCCAGTGGAGCTTATGGATTCTGGGTGCTGGTCCCTGAGAGCACACTGGACATGGAGAGGGCTCAGTGGTCACTGCTGTTTCCATGCAACAACTCTTTATCCCACATCTGCTTGTGCTGGGCACTGTGCTGGGAACTGTGGACATGGTGGAGGCTCAAAGAAGACTCTCTGTCCCCAGTTTTGTGTGGCATGTGTGCAGGGGATAAAGGTGGTCCCCAATAAGTTCCCTGCCCAGAGTTTGGTGTGCATTTTGTCAGAGGAACAATGTTATACTTGGTACACAAGAACCCCGAGTAGCTCCTGGAACCCATGCCTCTCCCACTTGAATGAGCACACGTGTCACCTGGAGGTCCTGCTGGACTCTGATCCCTGACTCAGAAGGTCTGGGTGGGGCACAGGGACCCGTATTTCTAGTCAGTTCCCTGGTGATGCTGGGCTGAAGGTCCATGGAGCACACTTTGAGTGCTAAGGTTCTAAGCCACAGGTTCTCAGCCCTGACTGCACATTAGAATCACCTGAGGGAGCTTCTGAACAATACCTATGCTGGGGACCCTAACCTAGACCCAGTGAAATCAGAACCTGCATCCTCACAGAAAATGTTGATGAGTGTTCACAGCAGCATTATTCAGAGCAGCTAAAAATGAAAAAGCCCAAGTGATCATCAACTGATAAAAAGATAAAAGCAATGTGAATGCCATGGAATAGCATTTGGCCATGACTCACACTACCATATGGATGAACCTTGGAGACATTACACTAAGTAGAAGAAGCCAGTCATGGAATACCACATGTTCTGTGATTCCATTTATATGCAATGTCCGGAACAGGAAAATCTATGGAGACAGAAAGCAGATGAGTGGCTGCCCGGGAATGACTGTTCACTCAGGTAAGGGGCTTCCCACCGGGGTGACGAAAAAATGTTCTGGAATTAGATTTCGGTGATATGGCTCAGCTTCGTGACCAGCCAACCGCACTTGAATGTATACTCTAAATCTGCCAAAAGAAACAAATACTTCTGAAGATCCAAATTAGCTTAAAATAGTGGTTCTCAAATTTTGACATGCTTTAAAATTATCTGGAGGGCTTATGAAAATGCAGATTGCTGGGCCTATCCCAGGTCAAAGGCAGGGACCAAATACCCAGGCGATGTGGGTGCTGCTGGGGTGGACATCTCACTGCACAAACAGGTCACACAACACTTGAAATGATCAAATCTTTCCTTTTTTAAAGAATGTAAACAACCAGACCAAAGACTACCAAGCTTTCTTTTCTACTTGCTAACTGTATGCATTGAACAGCAAGCATTCCTTTCTACTCTTTGATGAGTTTAAAAATAAAAAAATAAAGATTCAAATGACTATTTACTGCTGAATGAGAAGTTTCGGTTCTAATCCCATAAATCAGAAATCAAGTTTGACACGAGATTCCCGAGAAAGGAAACATCAGCCCTCACAGCAGCCGGGCATGCCTGGGCCCTTCTTTATTTCAGAGATCTGCAGAGATAACGGTGGGTTGCCGTGGGTTCAACATAATCCTCTGAGCCTTAAAAATGGCTTCAGGTGCAGGCACTCATTTTTTTTAATACAATAGCCACTAAAAAATAATGATGATGGTGCGTCTCCCTTTGGTGTCACACCTGCAGGAAAGGATTATGCAACAAAAGGATCTGGGACGTACGTCATTGTGCCACCATTAATGATATTGCTTCTCTACCTGGCCTAAATTTAAACATGGTTCCGACTAAAAAAAATAAAACCAACATACTTTGATTACATTTAATCATATACACTACAGCATTTACAAAATAAGAGGATTGTAAGATGATGGCATAAATGGAGAGATAAAGAAAGATAAAAAATGATTTCAAATATCCTTGTTAGTGACCATTTTTTGTTGTTTTCCTATTTCAAACCTGTCCTTTCTCTCAATGTTTCTTTACCCCTAGACATGGTCATGAATGTGATCGTAACTTCTTATACAGTAAATTCATCTTAAATTTTGGATTAATCTTACAATAAAAGAATTTTTCATACAAGAAAAGCTAAACACTTCCAAAACAGGGTTTAAGCCCTAAGTACCTGGGTCATTCCACAGCTTTTAGATTGGTTTTGAACACTAAGGATGGCACTGACTAAGAAAAGTCCATCTCTACTGTGCAAGGGCTGAGCATTGTCTTCATTTCCTTCAGAGACATAAAAATGTTCATGATTTTCCACTACTCATACCTTAGTTATTTAGTCTAATGCTTGTGAATACTAGCAAATTTAATTGAGAGGGATTTAACTAGGGGTATTAGGTAAAACTTTCTTCTCTTTTACTACCAAATGGAACATTTGACATGTATCAGTTTTTATCTTCCAGACAAGAGTATGAAGAAAACAAATGACAAAAGTGAACCATTCTGGTCCCTGGTGGATCTCCCTAATTATACTGTTAGCACCGCCTAGAGAACAGGACAAATCCCTATCTCTCTCTCTCTGCCATATATATACATATATATACATATATACATGTATATATGTATATATATGTATATATACATATATGTATGTATGTATGTATATGTATATATACATATATGTATGTATGTATGTATATATGTATGTATATGTATGTGTATGTATGTATATGTATGTATGTATATGTGTGTACATATATACGTGTATATATATATATATATGTGTGTGTGTGTGTGTGTGTATTTTTTTTGGTAATTCAAATAGACCCTGTACCCTGGGCTATGCAGAGAGTAGGAACTGAAGAAGAGCTTATTAAATAAAGAATACCTTTTTGAGCTATCAGCAAGCCAAACATTGTATAATTCCATTGACATAAAATGCTCAGAACACGTAAAGTCACGGAGACAGAAGTAGATTAGCGGTTGCCAGGGGCCGGGGGAGAGGAGACTGAGCAGTGCTTGCTACCCGGTACAGTGTTTCCTTGTGAGGTGATAAGAAAATGCTCTGGAACTTGGCAGTGGTGATGGTTGCTTCATGTTGTGAATGTACTTAATGCCAATGAATTGTACATTTCAAAAAAGTGAAGTCAATTTATATTATGTGATTTTTACATCAAATTTAAAAAACACAGCAGGCCAGATTGCAAAATACTAACTGCCACTTATAATGACCATTACTTATGTATTTCTCCTTTCCAAACCTAAACCCTGCCCCCACCAAAGCACAAACCTCACTAAATGGTTGCACATCACTTCATAATAGAGAGCGGAACCATCTGCTCCCTTCAAACGTCACCTCAGTGCCATTATGGTCAAGCTTTACCAGGCATTCATGGATAATGAGAAGGCAAAATATCCAAGAATCCAGTACATCTCCCTGCAAATAATGATCAATCAGCAAACTGCACTTGTTTCTCTGTTGCATTTGCACCCGTGTGGGTTATTCTGAGAGACGATTATGCAGTGAGATTTGCAGTCACCAAATCAGAGCCTCATCAATAGCTAAGCACAGAATGGTCCTCCCCATCCACCGAATTGGCCCTTTCAGGACCTGCTCAGCTGCACTGGCCCAGGCTGTTCATGGAAGTAAAACCCCCAGAAAGTGGACTGAATGTGGCCCCAGCAGAGGGAGACAAGAAATGGGGAGGCCTGAGAACTAGAAAATTCAGAGTGCTGGGCTGAGAGGAGCCTACAAAGAGAGGGGAAGCTAGCCTCATCATCAGTCATTTAGCAAGTGGAACAGGGCAAAGACAAACAGTCCATTCTATCAAGTGATCTTTTCTCTCCCAGAAAAGCTTAGATCCAGAAGATATGCCCCAGGGGCTTCTCCCACTATGAATTTTCCCATATCCTAAAGACTCATCTTCCATTTATTTTTAGCACCCCACTATCAGATGTTTTCAGAGAGCACCTCCTCCTTATAACTGCTGCTTTGTTGTGCAGTTAATTACACTCCCAATGATGAGCGTTTGAAAAATCCTGAGACAATTAAGTGCGAGAGAAGCCTTCCAAGCCAGAATGCTGAGCTGAGCACCCACTTCCTTGAGACATTCAGCTCCAGACTGGAGGCACATCTAGCCTGGGAGACTCGGAGGCCCTAGCTGGTTAAGGGAGCACGTTAAATATAAAACAAATGAAAGATACCTTGTGAGCTCTTCTTTAATCTTCAGGGGTTCATGTGGGTAGAATTTCACTCTAAAGCACATGGTGTATGGTGGATGAGCTGAAACATCATAAAGAAAAGGCATGAGAAAAGCAGCAAAACCATGGACTCAAACACACACAGGAAAGTCAGCTGTGAAGCCTTATAGTCTGGCTTGGGGGATGGGGTCAGGGTGAGGGGGATTTTTCTGGATGAAGCAGGTATTATGCCCAAGAAAACAAAGCCACTGTGGAAACAAAACTCAAAATTCTCAACAGGACACCCAAGCCAAATGCAGGCAGGATGCAGGAGACCTAGTCCGGCAGCACGTCTTTCCACGCCAGGGCTCCCCTCACTCCTCCATTCTCTCGGGGTCCCAGCTTCAGGCAGCAGTCTCTCCTGCAATTCTTCCCACCCCATCCTGACACACTGAGCATAAGCACCATTTAGGTTTTTGGCCTAATAAAATATCCTTTAGGCCTTGACGTGGAAAAATGTCACTGCACGTGACTAGCTTTCCCAAAGCAATGGTGACAGTGAACTAAATTTGAGATATTTAAAATGGAGTCAGCCATGCACAGGTCCTACTTTGTATATCTTTCATATTATTTTAGTGTTATCTATCTACGAGGCAGTTATATGAAAATAAATATTTTTATAAGTTGCTGATCTGCCTAAATCAAGATAGTACTATGCAGCCCTGGCCGGTGTGGCTCAGTTGGTTGGAGTGCTGTGTCGTAAACTGCAAGGTCATGGGTTCAGTTCCTGGTCAGGGTACCTGCCTAGGTTTCAGGTTCAATCCCTATTGGGGCACATTCAGTAGACAACCAATCAATGTTTCTTTCTCTCCCTCTATCTCCTCTGTCTGGAATCAATGAATATATCGTTGGGTGAGGATTAAGAAAAAAAAAAGATAGTACTATGCAGGCTGAAACTATGGTTGAGATCCATGATTCTGGAATGTTCTAATTACATTAAATATCCAGAACTTAATGACCAGCTAAGGGGATTCTACAAGGTTTCTGACACTTTTAATTATAAGACCACTGTTGACTTGTAGTATTAACCTAAAAAATGTACGCAAGCACAGTAAAATGCATGCAGATTTCAGGTAACATATAAAATGAGCATCTTACAATCAAAGAAATATGATGGTTGGTATTACTATCTCTACAGATCTAACATACCCACCCATTTCTCACCTTTGTATCAGTATGGCTACTTGGGATCAGCTCTGAGTCTCCATCTATGAAACAACATCCTACTCTTCCCCAAACCTCTGTTCTTCCCCAAATCCCTTTTCATTATAAACAGGGGTTAAATCACCAGCCAGCTCTACAATGTCTGGGGCTATTCTGTATGCAGACAAATTCTTTAGGTAAAAACGTCTATTGGCATGAAATAAGAATGTATAATGAGGATAATTTAATAAGGAAAACAATTCTTAAAAATAATTTGAAAGAAAGCACCCAAGTCACAGGGAAACAGCAGTATCTTGCTGGCTATCTCAGCAAAGAAAAACTGATTAAATATACACACACATGCACACATATGTCAGAGCTCTCAATTCAATGCTCTGCTTCCCCACCAGGAGCTAGCAAACTTCTTAGCTGATTCGGGGGCTCCTAACCCAACCCTGTGTTCCCTAGATTTAAGAAAGGAAACACTTTTCTGGAACACAAGGAGAAAATGGACACCTCCTACACAGCAACAAAACATGAAGAAAAAAACAAGTGATTCTTAAATCTTTCATGACACCTAGAAATTCAGTTTCACCTCACAATATTTTATCTTTACATGTTCCCTAGATTTCTTTAAATTGTTTAAACCATCACCTTTAAAAAATTAAAACTAATGAGTATTTTATTATACAACCCAAGGATTGTCCCTATTAGAAAGGTTGAAGAGATTTTGTAAGGGAAGAACAACAGAGCAAAAAAACAGAAATAACATAAGGAAGTTTTTTCCTTCCTTTCATTAAAGTTCTCAAAATTATACATGTTTAAGCACAACCAATGAAGGAAGATAGACAGGTGGGGGAGGGGGAGAGAAAGAGAGAGAGAGAGGCCATTCCCTTTCACTTTCCTTCATTTTGTTTCTATTTTTTTCCCCATCTGTACCTCAGGTCCCCACCCCACCTCAAACTTTCCACCACTATTAATGACTTTGTCTATATTCTTGCAGCCCTTTTACATCTTCATCCAAATACATGCCAACATGATTACATATGTGAGAGATTTTTTTATAATTTAGTCTCACAAGACAAGATCATACTACAGATGTTTCTCTTGCTTTTCTCACTTAATTCTATATTCTGCCCACCCCTCTAGGATGGTAAAGGTCTATACTAACTGCATAATAATTCATACTATGAATAAACCAGAATTTACTCCACTACTTCTGCTCTTCTTTTATCATCATTCAGGTTATTTCCATCTTTTTGCAATTCAAACTATATAAATATATATACACACATGTATACTTATAAAAGAATAAATGTATATTTGTTTACATATTTGTACAAGGACATATGCACAAGGATATATATTTATAAAATATATAATTGTGTATATATCATTGAGTACTTGTGTTTTTATTTCTATAACACGGCCTTCCAAAATTTGAACTGTTGGGTCAGTAGGTATGGGAACATATCTTAAAGAGTCCAAAACAATAAAGTCACAGAAGAAGGTCCCAAGCTAAAGCTGCCATTTTTTTCTCCCACCTCGTCAGCCTGCCTGTTTACCGTGACCCAGGCTGGCTCCAACAGTGATCTGAGCTCACTGCACTCATCCCAAGGATCAGGTAGTGAGGCTCACAGGCAACACCCCAGGCAGCATCTTTGAGGACCTCTGACTGTAGAAGTGCTTCCACCCAGTCATCCTTGTTCCAGGACCTTGAGCTCCAGAATGGTCCGATGCTTCTCCTACATAAAGAGCTCTTCCATCCTTTGAAAATGGTTCTGATGGTCCTTCTGAGTCTTCTCTAAAATAAACATCCCCAGTTCTTTTAACTGTTCCTCATGTGAAACAGTTTTGAGTGCCCTTACCTGGGCATATTCCTGCCTACTCTGCATTTCCTCAAGCATGGTGTCCCAGGGTTGCCACATCTGCTCAGGTAAGGGGACTATCACCAGCATCACATTGGACATAATTGTTACAATATTGGACATAACCATCACATAAACCTCTGAAGTGTTTTTCTTTCAGAGTCATCCAGTATCAATGACCCCAATAAAAGAAGGAGTTTCCCTGTAAGGAAAGGAGCACCTGATTGTCACATAGTGAACCACAAGCAGCACCAGGGACCAGTACTGACAAGAAGCTCAACCCCATTGCCCAGGCCTGAGGAAGTGGCAGCAGGCTTCTCCTTGAAGAACTCACTCGAAGGACTAGATGCAAAATTATATTATAAAGCAAGCGGTAAAGCTGATGAAGTCTTCTTCACAGAGTTGGAACAAGCTAAAAAAAAATAAATAATTTCCCCCCCCAAATGTTGATCTAGTTATTGATGACAAGATTTATGAGGGCATGGACCTATATGTCTTATTCAGCTTTTTATCCCCAGAGCTTATTACTGATAAAAGATTGACTCTCCACCTGTCTGGTTGAATGAATGAATGAATGAATGATCCCCAATATTTCAGGGAAATGTCAAGAACAGCCAGCCCTTTTATCACATTCACCCCATCAAAATATTTCCATAGTCTGAGTTATCATGGCGATTTCCAGGGTTTTTATTTGAAAATTGATGGTCATACAGCTCAACTTCTGTCCTTCAATATTTGGAACAAATTTGGGGACTCTAGGGTTGGTTAGAATAGCTACTTCTAGAGAAAGGATTAATTAATTAAATCAACAAATACTTCTTGGGTACCCACTGGGTACCAAGCACAGGTTTAGATATACAAATAATAGCAACTATAAAGAGAACAAAATTCTGTCTTCATGGAAAACACATTCTGGTGGGATTTTATATACAGATAAAAAATCAAAATAAATAAGATATATAGGACATTCAAAGGTAATAAGTGCTATGAAAAACAATAAAGCAAAAAGAATGTAAGTGCTGAGAAAATACCACCCCAACTTCTGTTCCCTTTTTTCATCCTGACTATAACCAAATCCATGAAAGTAAGCACAATTCTATTTTCTACCTTCTAGAAAACCAAATAAGAGATAAATCTAATCATTTAAGATTTTAAATTGTTAAACAAGAAGATGGGAAAAAAGTCACCCCCAAATATGTTGGCACTGGTTTGGGATCAAAATCCCAGCTTCTGAGCACTGGCATGTACCCTATCAGCTGCATGAATGCTGAAAAAAGAGACTCCCTGGTCAACAGCTAGCATTCACTCCCTGGAACACGTCTAAGGTCACAGTCCCCTTGTGGAGATGAGCTTGTCCTCTTCTCCAAACATCTAAGTGTCTCTTCCATTTCAGCATCCATGTCTTCTTATTCTTAAACTACAGAGAGAGATGAAGTAAAGGACGACTCTTATCTGCGCCAAACATTTGGTGCATAATCAGTATTTACACATATCTAATGAAGGACTTATCTGCAGAGCAGGAAGCACCTGGCATGGAGGTAACACGTGGGCAATAAAACCACACTGTACCCTGGGGCCCCACCCCGATCGTGTCGTCATGGGCAGCCACTGTGCATCTCCACCAGACTAGACAGCACGGTCACCCCATGGGGGAAGACACTGCAGAGCATCTCCATTGTGGAACTGAAGCTCCAGCTGCAGTGACAGAGACACATGAGGTGGTGACATCCCCAAATTTCCCAGCGGATGAGCCCCTGAATTTTGAAGGGGACTTCCAACAGTGACCTTGAGCAAGCCAGCAAACTTCTCTGTGTCTGGCTCTGGAAAAGGGGGCAGCACCAGGGGCCATTTCTACTTCCCATGGGTGTTTGAACAGATTCAGTGGGCTCTTGGCACCAGCACACAACACATCTAAATGCAAGCTTTTGTTTTGTGGGGGTAAACACTCCCACCTGGAGAACAAAAGGGGCAGTTGGAAATGGGAGGGGGTAGATGGAGAAGGCTGCATTAAATTCAACAACTCAACAGCTGAAAAACATTTACTCAGACATGTAAGTGCTAAAAATTAGAATACCACTGAGAAGCAGAGAAGGGGAAAATCCACTTACAAATGCCAGGAGCATATAATTGCAGGGAAAAGAGCAGGGCTCCTCTCACAGCCCTGCGATACCTGCCAGACAGGGCTGGGGAGCCAAGTGTCTCCAGGGGGCAGCTCAGTGGCCCCTTTTTGCGTCAGCAGGTCCCAGGGTATATTCATTTGGGTAGTTTGTTAACAGCGAGAACACAGGGAGAAGAACAGGCATTTACAAAGCAGAAACAGACTTTCTCATCTCTGCTTTGAGACCTTGCCCAGAAACTGGCATGGGAATGCCAAAGGTTTAGGTGAGTGGGCTCCCAGGTAAAAATGGAAAAAAGAAACAAACAAATAAAAAACTTTCTTTTTTTTTTAACCAACAGCCATCCTCAAATTTTTGCAGAAACAAATTTTGCATTTTTGTGAGGGGCATATCACTTAATAGCTTTTCTTAAAATGCAGAGGTCTTCCTCCAATCATTGTAAATAACAATAGAAAAAGACATAACTTCATGAACAGGCATATAAAATCATAATCCCCCTCATATACATTCTGGCTGACAGCTATGGGAAATTTCCCCAAACTCTTTTAAACAGTAGTTGAAACACAGAGCCTGTGGCTCTGGCAAATGTGAGGGCAATTCCTGTTCCCAGCATATCTGTGTCTTATGCCTCCCTCCATGGAACTGTATTGAAAAACAAAACAAAAGTATGACCAACCTGTCAGACTTTCCGGATCTGCAGATATGTTACAAAGGGTCTGGTGTTGCAGAAAGGACCACAAACACCTGGCAAGTAAGAGGCTTGCTTTTCAAATGGCCCCAAGTAGGCATCAGGGGATCCTGGCCTTTTCAGTGCAACTGACGACTTCTGATTCCTAACCAAATGAATAGTGTCCCTCCCATGTCTTTCCAGGGGACTTCAGAGTGAGAACTGAGGAACACACCACCACTGCTTTGATGAAACTGCTCAGGCACACAAACTCTGGGCATGTGCGAAATGACACTTTGACACCAAAATGACCAAGCATTCCTCATTCATTCAACAAACCAGAACTCTTGGTATATGTTGAAACAAACCAGCCACAGAGAACTGCTCTCGTAAGGACTGCTCTCCAAGTTGAAAATGATGATCATCATTCAGCCACAAGTGTCACTATCATCAGCATCAACAGCAGTAATAATCCTCCCAACACTTTTTTTACTAAATGACAGCCAGCAGCCTCCAGGATGTTACTGGCACTGTGTTGCCTCTACTTTCAAAGCAGAGATTTATTTTTAATGGTATTTAACTCACCCTCCTGCTGTTACAGCCCTCTCTTATGCTTTGATCACACACAGGCACACTACACACCCACACCCGCACTGAGTGAAGCCACATTCTAAGAACTCTGTTAGGGGACACTGGAGCACAGAGCAGCTTCCTCACAAATTATTGTTCTCGGAGTTCTCTGCCTCCCTATGCCATTCAGGAGAAGCTTTAATACGGGCTTTGGTGTCTAACATGTCTAATGTCAAGATCACCATCTGCACAAATTGCTATGGCCAAACTGAAACTCTCAGCTCCCATTTCCCCATCTATAAAATAAGGATAATAATGGAAACAATGACATAGAGTAGAGAGCAACAAAATTTCTTTGTAAGGAGCTAGAGAATTAACATTTTTCAACTTTGTGGGCCTCAAGGTCTCCATTTCAACTATTCCACTCAGCTGTTGTAGTGTGACCGCAACCACAGACAAGATGTAAATAATAAAACGCTGAAATCTGAACTTCATATAATCTTCATATGTCACAAAATATTGTCCTTTGCTTTTTTCCCTAATCATTTAAAAATATGAAACCTATTCTTAGCCTGCAGACTATACCAAACCAGATGGTGGGCTGGATTTGGCTCAGAGGCCATAGGTTACTGACCCCTGACATAGAGACCATTATGAGGATTATATGAGTTAATGATGTAAAGCACTCAGCCAACTGCTTGAGACCTAAGTATTCAATCATAGGAGTTATTATACACCTGGGCCTAGGCTATAGCAACCTGAGAATTTTAGCCAAAAAACAAACAAACAAACAAAAAACTTAGCAGCCCTGGCCAGGTAGCTCAGGTGGTTAAAGCATTGTCCCAATATACCAAGGATGTAGATTCAATCCCAGGCGGGACACATACAAGAATCAACCAATAATGCATCAGTGAGTGGAACAACAAATTGACGTTTCTCTCTCCCTCTCTCTCTCTTTCAAAAAAATTAGCAAAAGTACAAGACACTGGGGGAAGCCCTGGCCAGTGTGGCTCAGTTGCTTGGAGCATCATACCGTAACCAAAAGGTTGTGGGTTTGATTCTCAGTCTGGGCATATACCTAGGTTGTAGTTTCGATCTTCAGTCCATGCATGAGCACGTGCAACCCCCAGTCCTGATGTGTACAATCCCTGGTCCAGACACTGATCTCTGGTCTGGGTATGTACAGGCAGCAACCAACAATGCTCCTTTCTCACATCAATGTTTCTCTGTCTCCCTCCCTCTTTCCCTTCCTCTCTCTCTAGAAGTAATGAAAAAAAAAATGTCCTTGGGTGAGGATAAAAGAAAAAGAAATTGGGGGGAGGGAAGATAGTGGCAGAGTAAGTGGAAGTTACACTCACCTCCTCCCAGCCCTGAACTGGAATTATAGCTAAATTAAAGAACAATCAACCTCAATAATCAACTTAAGATCAGCTGAACAGAAGTTTTATAACCAAGGATTTACAGAAGAAGCCACATTGAGATTGGTAGGAAGGGCAGAGATATGAAAAGTTCTGGCCCCACTCCCATGGGTGACAGCTGAGATTATGGAGGGATAGCTCAGCTGTAAAACTTCCACCTAAGAAACATGGGACCTCAGCCCCATGATGGGCTCCCTCTGTTGCTCCACAGCAACAGAGCCAGGAAAAGGTGTCCACATAGCATCTGACTAAAATTTGTCAGGGATTCTGTCCACCAGGGAAAGACTAGAAATATTGCCCTTTATGGGGAGACTAGGCCTCCCCTTAAAGGGCCAATGCATAAAATTTTCTTCACAGCCACTCATCCAGAGCTCCAGAAGAGGAAGGGTGGCTTAGAGCTTACTAGAGTCTTGTGAGGACAGACTGGGCTATGTGGCTTTGGGAAGAGTGCTGAGAAGTCAGCCACCAGAATCCCTGTGCTAAGTTCCTCTCCTGCACTGCTCACAGACACCATCTTCCTGGGGTGAACATTCTGCTCCAAACTGCATCAGCATAGGGGGACTGCACAATCCCACCCTCCCAGCCCCACGGTAGCCCCACTTGAGCTCAAGCCCTGTGGAGGAGTCTGCCACCTGAGCCTATGATATAGAGACTCTCTAGATGGGATTCTGAGGGCAAACTCAAGAAGAATCAGAGACAGAGTTGTGTGATTCTTGGGAAGAGACCATTTCTCTCCCAGTCCACCATAGGCTGGAGGACCCCAGCCCCATGCCACCTGGAGTGCCCCACTCCCGACAGCTATAGTAGCCTTTCCAAGAACCAGCCAGGAGAGACCCCAGCAGCCCCTCTGTGCCAGCCCAGAGTACCCTGTCTCCAGCAGTTATAATGGCCCCTCCTAGGACCCCATTGGAGAAGCCACAGTAGACCCTCCAAGTGCCAGTCCAGAGCACCCCACTGGAACAGCCATAGTAGCACCTGGAAGCACTGCCCAACCTGCCCCTCAAGGGCCATAGTGGCAGGATCCTAACCCATAATGAAGATACACTGTCCCCATCATGGGAGATGCATTAACTCTACCCTCTTGCAGAAGACGCTCTAGCAAATTGGGCAGAATGTGAAAAGAACCAAGCATAACAGAAACCTTTTTTCTGCACACACCAGACCAGCGATCCCTGCACAAGGGCCCTCCCTGCACAAGGCCAAACCACAGTCTGTGTGAGCCTAATGAACACTGCTGGCCTCGTCCTGATGAATCCCTGAGACCCAGCCCCACACAAAGGTCCTCAGGCACACAGCAGGTGGCAGCTGACATTGATGTATCCTGAGACTCTTGTTGAGTCTCCTCAAAGTCAGAACTGGCACCAAGTTTGAATGTGAATCAGTCTGATGAACACCACTTGCCCCTACTTGGTGACTCACTGAGAACCTCCCTCAAGCAACTCATGTGCAGCCAGAGGCTCTTTTAGTAGCTGATCCTAACAGGAAGCTAACAAGAGAGGGCAAATCTCAGAGAGTCTTGGGCCTTTGACTCACCTGCCCCTTGGGATCAGTGCTGGTGGAAATCAGCCTTTGTGTGCAGCTAGACCCCTCCCACACACAACCAGACCCAGCAGAGGCAGTTACAAACTGGATAGCTTTGTAACTCTAAACAGGTAGCCCACAGCCCTGCACTGGATCTCCCCCTCCAAGGGATCTCAGAACCAACACAACCAGTGGTACAGACTATCTCAGAGCACAATACAAGTAGCTCCACAAACAGCATACACAAAAGGAGACATTGACAGATATCAGCCCCTGTTGGGGTGAATTCAGCTTTGTGGAGCCAGCTCCCATACAGTAGCTTACATAGTGTGATCAGAGTTGATGCTTATACCCTAACATAGGGGAAACCCCACCCACATGTGGGCCAATAACAATTAAGGCTCAACTACAATAGAAAGACTCACATAACCACATAAGGTATATTCCTGGAACATATAGCTCAGGTGATTAGGGAGACTGTGCCTCTGAGCCCCATGAGACAGCTGCTACTTAAGGCCACTATACTAAGGCATAGCAGATCTACTTCATACACAGAAATAAATATAGAGAGGCAGCTGAAACTGGGAGAAAAAAAATGCCCCAAGTGAAAAAATAGGAAATCTCCAGAAAAAGAACTACATGAAATGAAGGCAAGCAAGTGACCAAATACAAAGTTCAAACCAATGATTATAAGGATTCTCAAGGAACTTAGTGAGAACTTCAAAGCCATTAAAAAACAACATAGAAACCATAAAAAGAAAGAGTCAGAAATGAACAACACAATATCAGAAAAGAAGAATACATGAGAAGAAATCAACATCAAACTAGATGAATCAGAGGACTGAATCAGCTATTTGGAAGATGAGGTAGCAAAAAGGAATCAATCAGAACAGCAAAAAGAAAAAAAGAATTTTAAAAAACTGAAGGTAAAGATAGTCAAAGGGACCTCTGGAACAGTATGAATCATAACCACCACATCATAAGGATATCAGAAGGAGAAAAAAAAAGCAAGGAATCAAAAATCTATATGAAGAAATAATGGCTGAAAACATTCTAATCTGGTGAAAAAAAGACATCTTCTTTGACAACAATGGTATGAAACTAGAAATAAATTATAAGAAAAGAACTGGAAAATGCACAAACAATGTGACTAAATAAATGTTATTAAACAAAGAATGGGTGAACAATGAGATCAAGGAAGAATTCAAAAGTTACCTTGAGACAAATGAAAGTGAGCACACAGCAACCCAAAAACCTTAGGACACAGCAAAAGCAGTCGTAAGAGGGAAATTCATAGCATTAAGACCTAGCTCAAGAAACAAGAAAAATCTCAATCTAACTTTACACAGAAAGGAACTAAAAAAAACAACAAAGAAAGCTCAAAGTGAGTAGAAGGAAAAAAATAATAAAATGAAAGAAATAATAAAAGAAAATAATAAAAGAAAATTAGAGAAGCAATAAACAACATGGATATTTTTTAAAAAAGAATCAATGAAACCAAGAGTTGGTTCTTTAAAAAGATAAACAAGATTAACAAACCTTTAACCAAAGTCATCAAGAAAGAAAGAGGCCTCAAATAAATCAAATTAGAAATGAAAAAGAAGCAACAACTGACACCACAGAAATACAAAGAAGTATAAATATTTATACATATACTACAAACAACTGCATGCCAACAAATTAGACAACCTGTTCAAAATGGATAAATTCCTAGAAACATACAATCTTCCAAAATTGAATCAAGGAGAATTAGAAAATCTGAACAGACTAATTATAACTAATGAAATCGAAGCAGTAATCAAAAAACTTCCAGCAAACAAAAGTCTTGGACCAGATGGCTTTACAGGTGAAACTTACCAAACATTCAAAGAACTAACACTTCTCCTTCTCAAGCTATTCCAAAAAGTTCAAGAGGAGGGGAGACCCCCAAGCTCATTTATGGAGCCAGCATTATCCTAATTCCAAAACCAGTACAGACACTACTAAGAAAGAAAATTATAGGCCAATATCCCTGCAGAACATAGATGCAAAAATCCTCAACAAAATATTAGCAAGCCAGATCCAAAAATACATTAAAAATATCATACACTATATCAAGTGGGATTTATTCCTGGAGTACAAAGTTGTTACAATATCTGCAAACCAATAAATGTGATATACCATATAAACAAAGTGAAGGATAAACATCACATGATCTTATCAATAGATGCAAAAAAAAAGCATTTGATAAAATTCAGCACCAATTTTGATTAAAAAAAAACCTCTCTGCAAAGTGGAAATACACTTCAACATAATAAAGGCCATACATAACAAACCCACAACAAATATCATACTCAACAGGGAAAAACTAAAAGTATTTCCCTTGAGATCAGGAACAAGACAGGGATGTCCACTATCACCACTCTTATTCAACATAGTACTGGAAGTCTTAGTCACAGCATTCAGACAAGAGGAAAAAATAAAAACACCCAAATTGGAAAGGAAGAAGTAAAACTGTCATTATTTGCAGATGACATGATATACAGAAACCCTATATACAGAATATAGGGTATATACAGAACCCTAAAGAAGCTGCCAAAAAACTACTAGAACTGATAAGTTAACTCAGTAAAGCATCAAGATATAAAATTAATATTCAGAAATTAGTTGTATTTCTATATACCAATAATGAACAAGTAGAAAGGGAAATTAAGAAAACAATCCTATTTACAGTTGCATAAAAAATACCTAGTAATAAATTTAACCAAGGAGGTAAAAGACCTATACTTAGAAAATTATAAGACACTGAACAAAGAAATTGAAGAAGATACAAATAAGTGGAAGCATATTCCATGTTTATGAACAGGAAGATTTAACATCATTAACATATCCATACTACCCAATGCAATCTATAAATTCAATGCAATCCCTGTCAAAATACCAATGGTGTATTTCACAGGACTAGAATAAATAATCCAAAAATTGATATGGAACCACAAAAATAAAACCAAATAGTCTCAGCAATATTGAGAAAGAACAAACTGGGAGGTATTGCACTACCTGATATCAAACAAGTCCATAGTAATCAAAACAGGATGGTACTGGCATAAAAACAGCACATAAATGAATGGAACAGAAAAGAGAGCCCAGAAATAAATGCACATCTATATGGTCAATTAACATTTGAAAAAGAAGGCAAGAACATGCAATGGGGTAAAGACAGTCTGTTCAATAAATGATGCTGGAAAAACTGGACAGATACTTGCAAAAAGTAAAACTAGACCACCTTCTTACACCATATACAAGAACAAGTTCAAAATGGATTAAAGACTTAAATGTGAGACCTAGAAACTCCTAAAAGAAAATATAGGCAGTAAAATCTTGGATATTTCTCTTAGCAATATTTTTTTCTGACATATCTTCTCAGAGAAGGGAACAAAAGAAAAAAATAAACAAATGGGACTAAAACAAACTAAAAAGTTTTTGAACAGCAAAGAATACCACCAACAAAACAAAAAGACAACCTACTGAATGAAGGAAAATATTTGCCAATGTAACTCCAACAAGGGGTTAATATCCAAAATTTATAAAGAACTCAACTCAACACCAGAAAACCAAGTAACACAATTGAAAAGTGGGTAGAAAAGGGGGAAGGGTTTTCAGGAACAGCTGTAAAGGACACATGCACAAAACCAAGGAGGGGTGGAATCAGGGGAGGGAGGGAGGGATGGTTGGGGTGGGGGGAGTAGTGGGGATAAAATGGAGACAACTGTACTTGAATAACAATAAATAGATAGATAGATAGATAGATAGATAGATAGATAGATAGATAGATAGATATTCAATGGAAAAAAGTAGGAAGAAGATCTGAATAGAAACTTCTCCTAAGGAAACATACAGGTGGCCAAGTCAAAACCACAATGAGATACCACCTCACACCTGTCAGAATGGCCGTCATCAACAAATCAACAAACAACAAGTGGTGGGGAGGATGTAAAGAAAGGAGACAGTACACTGTTGGTGGGAATGCTAATTGGTACAGCCACTATGGAAAACAGTGTGGAGTTTCCTCAAAATATTAAAAATGTAATTGCCTTATGACCCAGTGATTCCACTTCTGAGAATACAGCCATTGAAACCCATAGCACTAATTCAAAAGAACATATGCACCACTATGTTCACTGTAGTGTTGTTTACATAAGCCAGGGTTTGGAAGCAGCCCAAGTGTCCATCAGTAGATGAGTGAGTAAAAAAAGCTATAGTACATTTACACAATGAAATACTACTCAGCTGTGAAAAAGAAGGAAATCTTACCACTTGTGACAGCATGAATGACCTAGAGAATATTATGCTAAGTGAAATAAGTCAGTCAGAGAAAGATAAATACCATGTTATTTCCCTTATATGTAGAATCTAAAGACCAATATAACAAAGAAACAAAACAGAAACAGAAGCCTGTTCTGTAGAATTCATCACCATATTTATGCAATGGGTTTTGTTCAGGTGTGTGATTTACTTTCTTTTTAAAGAACATGGCAGTTGAACTTCTTCCACCTGCTCCCTAAAAGGAGCATTTTGATTCCAGTATTCATTTTAAACTGAGTACATGCATACCTTGTCGTAAGTCAAGGGCCAGGGTAAAAAAGCTTCCAAACTATGACACAAGTATGTGAAGGAGGACTTGGGACAGGTTTCCCCAGTGGGGCAGAGATGTGGTTACTTTCACTATGGAAGTCTGGAGAAGTAAAATGTGTGAAACTTTACTGTCAAATAAATACGATCAAGTTCAGAAAAAAAAACATACACAAAGGAGAAAAATGAGCCACAAAGCAAAAGCATGAAAACCGCCCATAAAATAAAGAGATACTAAAGGGTATGGGAGATCTATCTTAATGGGAGTGGCCGATGCAGGGGTATACTCCCCAAATTTGTGTCTACTCAGAGCTTCAGAACATGGCCCTATTTGGTAATAGACTTTTTGCAGATGAAATCAAGTAAGATGAGGTCATACTAGGTTAGAGTGCTTTCTAAATCCAATAACTGATTGCTTCATAAGAGACAGGAGAAGGAAATTCAGACACAGAGAAACATAGAGAGAAGGCGATATGAAGATGAAGGCAGAGACTGGAGTGATGCAGCTACCAGTCAAGGAAGGAGTGCCAACAACAGCCAGCAACACCAGGAGCTAGAAAAAAGAAATAAGCATTGGCAAGGACATGGAGAAATGTAAACCCTTCTGCATGGCTGGTGGAAATGTAAATTGGTGCAGTCATTATGAAACCAGTATGGAGAATTCTCAAAAAAAAAATTTTTTTATGAGTAACCAAGATTTTTTTCTTTTTTTAATATATTTTATTGATTATGCTATTACAGTTGTCCCATTTCCCCCCTTCACTCCCCTCCACCCTGTACACCCTCTCCCACCCACATTCCCCCCTCTTTAATTCATGTCCATGTGTCATACTTATGAGTTCTTTAGCTTCTACATTTCCCATACTATTCTTGCCCTCCCCCATCTATTTTCAACCTACATTCTATGCTACTTATTCTCTGTACCTTTTCCCCCTCTCTCCTCCTCCCAGCCCCCTGCTGCTAACCTTCCATGTGCCCTCCATTTCTGTGGTTCTGTTCCTGTTCTAGTTGTTTGCTTAGTTTCTTTTGGTTTTGCTTTAGGTGTGGTTGTTAATAATTGTGAGTTTGCTGTCCTTTTACTATACATGTTTTTTCTTTAGCTTCTTTTCTTAGATAAGTCCCTTTAGCATTTCATAAAATAAGGGCTTGGTGATGATGAACTCCTTTAACTTGACCTTATCTGAGAAGCACTTTATCTGCCCTTCCATTCTGAATGAGAGCTTTGCTGAATAGAGCAATCTGGGATGTAGGTCCTTGTCTTTCATGACTTGGAATATTTCTTTCCAGCCCCTTCTTGCCTGTAAGGTCTCTTTTGAGAAATCAGCTGACAGTCTGATGGGAACTCCTTTGTAGGTTACTGTCCCCTTATCTCTTGCTGCTTCTAGGATTCTATCCTTCGTTTTTACCTTGGCTAATGTAATTATGATGTACGTTGGTGTGTTTCTTCTTGGGTCCAACTTCTTTGGGGCTCTCTGAGCTTCCTGGATTTCCTGGAAGTCTATTTCCTTTGCCAGATTGGGGAAGTTCTCCTTTATTATTTATCAAATACGTGCTCAATCTGTTGCTTTTCCTCTTCCCCTTCTGGTACCCCTATAATTCGGATGTTGGAATGTTTAAAGATGTCCGGGATGCTCTTAAGCTTTTCCTCATTTTTTTGAATTCTTATTTCCTCATGCTTTCCTGCTTGGTTGACTCTATCTTCCTTCTGGTCCACTGTATTGTTTTGAGACCCAGTTTCCTTCCCTTCACTATTGGCTCTCCTCCGTGTATCTTCCTTAATCTCTTTTATGGTAACCTGCATCTTTTCATCTAATTTGCACCCAAAATCAACCAATTCTGTGAGCTTTCTGATCACCAGTGTTTTGAACTGTGCATCTGATAGATTGGCTATTTCTTGGTTGCTCAAAAGGATGAGTCCTGGGGGACTGATCTGTTCTTCTGTTGGAAACATGTCTCTCCCAGTCTCTCCCTTTTTTTCTTTTTTTTCCGGTCTGGTTGCTCTTGTTATGGTGGGGGGCGGAGCCTTAGGTGTTCACCGGGGCTGGGCACCCCAGTCGCTAGATTGTGACGTTATATGTGGGGGTGGGAGTGGGGATGGGAGGGAACAATGGCAGTAGTTCCATTCTCCTGGGATCTCAGTCCCTTCTCTGGGATCCTGGGCTGCAAGCTCTGCCCTGGTCCACAATTGCCACCCCACTGTGTCCACCAGCCACAGCCTGCGCACTCAGGGTCCACCGCTGAGTTCCTGCGTGCCCCGGATGGCTTACACACCGAGTTTGCGCCAAGCTTTCCCCGACCTCCACAAGCCGCTGACCCATGCCCGCCCCTCAGCCCCTCCTACCAGTCTAGATGTATGGGTCTACTTCAACTTCTTGGCTGTCCAACTTCCATTCAGACAAATCCTCTATCAGTTCTGGGTGTTATTCTAGCTCTAAATTGTTGTTGTTCTAATCTTGGTTGTGCGTGGAGGTACGGTGTATCCACCTATTCCTCCACCTTGCCAGAAGTGAGAATTCTCAAAAAATTGAAAGTGGCACTACCCTATGTTCCAGCAATTCCATTTCTGGGTATTTATCCAAAGAAAATGAAAACACTAACTTGAAAAGATAAAAGCTCCCCCATTTTCATTGCAGCGATATTTACAAAAGCCAAGACATGGGAACAACCTATGTGACCACCAACAGATGAATGGATCAAGAAAATGTAATATACATATATAATGAAATACTATTCAGCCATAAGAAAGGATGAAATCTTGCCATTTGCACCAATGTGGATGGGCCTTCAGGACCTTTTCCTATGTGAAATAAGTCAGAGAAAGACAAATACTGAAATACTGTATGATCTCACATGTGGAACCTAAAAAAACAGAACAAGATCATAGATACAAAGAATAGATTGGTGGTTACCAGAAGCAAGGTATAGGGTGGACAAAACAGATGAAGGGGCAAAACAGATGAAGGGTCAAAAGGTACAAACTTTCCATTATAAAATAAGGAAGTCCCGGGGATGCAATGTACAACATGGTGACTATAATTAATAATACTGTACTGTACATTTGAAAGTTACTAAAAGAATACATCTCAAAAGTTTCCATCACAAGAAAAATATTGTATAACTATACATGGTGGTGGATGTTAACTAGACTCATTGTAATAATCATTCTGCAATATGTACAAATATCAACTCACCATGTTGTACACCTAAAACTGATAGCATATATAAATTATGCCTCCATTTAAAAATTTAAGAAAATGAACAGGTACAACATGCTAGAAGATTAAAGTATTTGCTTTAAAGTGAGGAGGTAGAAATAGGGCTACAGAATGTGATTGGATTCCAGTGGATTTTCCCCTCCACAAATCTTTAAATAGTTCATAAAAACAGAATGATTTTACCAGGGAAAAAAAACAAACAGCTACAAGAGGCAAGGAAGGATTCTAATTCTCCCCTAGCACCTTCAGAGGGAGCATGGCTTTGCTGACACCTTGATTTCAAACTTCTAGTTCCAGAGCTGTGAGAGAATAAATTTATATTATTTTAAGCCCCCTGGCCTTCATTATGGCAGCTTTAGGACACTGATATACTCAGCAAGGGGAGTAATCAGAAGAACAGAGTTGGGAGTCAGGCATCCAATTGACCTCACGAACATGGAACCTGTGGCTTTTTTCCTTGTACCAGAGCAAACTCTACTCTCCTGGCGCTCTCTATGCTACAGAAGAAGATATGTTCCCATTGACAATTCATTCAGCACCAAAGGGACTATTCATTAAATTAGCTCCAAGGGGTGCTGAAAAGCTAAGGAATGACATGTAAACATGAAGGTTCACAAATATTACCATCAGAGACAGAAATTCTCCAGGAAGAGCCATCATAACTTCAGAAAGGGATCCCTGTAGCCATCAGCTATCAACTTGACTCAACACTGCTCTTCTGACTGAGTCCAACCATGTATTATGCATAGACTGGAGGTCCTCCCCACACTGATTTGCATGCAGAAGCCATTTCCATGCCCCCTGCACCTTCAGGGTGCTTCGTAAATAGAGCAAGAAGATCTTAGCTATCCTGCAGGGCTAGTCAGGCAGCAGCCAGGATTAAGCGGAGAGCCTCTTTGGAAGAGGAAGCCCGCTTTCTCTCATCTAGGTCTCTATTTTTATAGTACATGCTTGATGTACAATGCACTCTGATTCTTTCTGGCCTTTGTTTCTTTCCTTCTTGATTTTTGCATAAAGCCTTCTCTCATTTTCTCTGTTTATTACCAAATAAAATATCTGAAAATATTCTCATTGTAAAATATCTGAGTAAAATATAACTATAAGCAATAAAATGTGAGATCCTCACTTCCCTTCTATTCCACTCTCTTCCACAGGGGTAACCACAGTTAGTACACATCCTGACAATCCCTTCTTCTAGGTACTTTTATATTAATGTAAATAATCTGTTTATTTGCAGACAAGTGGATCATTTTCTATTTTTACTTGCTTTTATAACTCTACAATATATCTAATAAATCATTCAGTGCCAAAAATATACATCTACCTCATTCCTTTTCATGACCCCAAGTATTTCACATAATTTAGCTTTCCCAAAATTGCTGGGCTCTTTATTGCTTCCAGTTCTCAGTTTTATAAGCAATGTCACAACAGACAACCTTGCAAAATATACACCTGTGCTGGAATAAATGTTGCTTTAGACAGATGCATGGATATTACCTTGTTGGATTGAGAGATAGGCATTTTTAATCTTGAAAGATACAGCCAAATTGCCCTCTCAAATGGCTTCACCCATTAATGCACTCCAACTGGAAGTGATACCCTCATACTTATCAACTGGATGTTATCAATATTTACAATTTTCACAGTATAATAAACAAAAGTGTTTTAATTTGCACTTTCCTTGTTACTAATGATATTGAGCATATGTTTATGAGTTTATTAGACATTTATTTTTATTCCTTCTATGGGTATTTTCACATTTCACTATTGAGTTGCTTATCTTTGGGTTTATAGCATCATGCTTTATATATTCTGCATATTACTGCCTGTTAGGTATTTGGCAAATGCTTTTTCCATCATTTTGCTTGTGTTTTAACTTGTTTATAATTCATTTTATAGTAATTCAACAAATATCTGTGAATCTACTCTGCAGTGAACAAACCAAATATAATAGTACAAAAGTTTAATTTTTGCACAAATTTGTCAGCAGTTTGCTTTGTTGCTTCTGGGTTTTAGGTTTTCCTTAGGAAGTCATATGCTACTCCACAATTATAAAAACATACTCCTAAACTTTTACCTAAAATGTCTACAGGTTGCTAAATATATTGAGTTTTTTAATTCATCTGAATTAATCCCATGTATGGTCTGAGGATTGTCCTTAGCTTTTTTTTCCCCCAAGTGGAAAGGATGTGCAAAATCATGCCTTAAATAATCTATCTTCCCATCTCTGGTATGAAATCCAATCTTTATCATAGTCCATACCCTCATAAATAATACGTGAATTTGGGATACTTTTCCCACTGATTCTTTTCCTATTTCTGACTGTCCTAATTACTATGTGTGTCCATCACTAGTCCTCTTTTAATTACTGTAACTCATAGGCCTCAATTAACTATCTAAGAGACAAAGGACCCTACTGTTCTTTATATACAGGGTAGGGGAAAAGTAGGTTTATAGTTGTTTATGTGGAAAATAATACAATAATTACTAAGTAATACAAGAATAAACTCTGGCCCTCACTGGTGCAGCTCAGCTGTTTGGGCATCATTCTGCAAAGAGAAAGGTCTCTGGTTTGATTCCTGGTCAGGGCACATGCCTGGGTTGCAGGTTTAGCCCCTAGTCAGGGCACATGCAAGAGGCAACCAATTGATGTTTCTCTGTCTCACATCAATGTTTCTCTTTCTCCCTCCCTTCCCCTCTCTCAGAAAATAAAATCCTTTTTTAAAGAAAAAATAAATTCTGTTTCATGTACTCACAACTGTAAACCTACTGTTGCCCCAGCCTGTATTTATTGGCTGATCTTGAGCATTTTCTCTCACTAATGAGCCATAGAACCAGTTTCCTACATGCCATAAAGAATCTCATTGAAATTTTGATTTGAAAATTATTGAATGTGTATATTAATTTGTAAGGAATTGACTTTAACAGTATTAACCAGAAACATGAGAGAGGTCTCTGTTTATTGAGCTTTTTTTCATGTACTCTACAGCAACTCCACAGTAAAAATTCAGTTTTATTTATATAAGTTTTGAACATTTCTTGGTATATTTATAAGCAATTTGTTTTTTCTTGTTATTGCTATTGTAAATTATAGCACTTTCCCCCATTATATTTGATAAACAGTTACTGCCTGTGTGAGAAAGCTATTATTTTAGCATGTCAACCTAGTACCCAAGGACAAAAGCCATTATTAGTTGTGGGTAGGGGGTAGGAAAGGAAGACAGGTGCAGAACTTGGAGAGATGCAGGGAAGACAACACCAAGTTTAAGATGCTACCAGAGCTCTGAGAAGGCATCCAGCACCCCTCAGTACCCTAGACTTAGATGAACAGAGTGAGGTGTAGGGGGCCAGACAAAGAAACTTCAGAGTCATTGAGGGAAAGTGTTGTGTTTGGAACTCTGGAGAATACTGAAGAAGTGGCAGCAGGCCATGTATAAGCCCAGAGGGAACATTTAGCTCAAGTACATGAGTGTCCCTGAGGCTAAAGCGGGGTCCGGAAGAGGCTGAGCAGTTTCTACTTGTCCCGGTGGTGAATACAGAAGTGTTGAGAGTCAACCAGTGAAAAGACCTGGAGTGCAGACTGCAAGAGGGCAGCGGCTATAGACTTGCAGGACAAGACCACAGCAGGAGCCACAAGCCTCAGCAGCACACACCAGTGCACACTCAAAGGCTGATGAGGCTAGTTACACCTGGAAAGGAGGAGTGGGGAAAGAGGCCAACAACCAAAGGCCAAATCACATGAGCTGTGCTGGGGAGCACGCAGAGAACTGCACACAGGAGAAATGTCACTCTTGCTGCCAGGATGGTACATAAGCTTCCCTGCCACATGATGCCATTCTGGGGATGGGAAAGGAGGAAAAGCTCACCATAAAAATAAGTTTGATTATATCTATTTTCAACAATATTTTGGAAAACAAGCACTCTCATATAACATTAGTGGCAGTAAATTATCCTAAACTCTTTGGATGGACATTTATCACTAAGGAAAATGTAAAATGTGTATAGCTTTTGATCCAACAATTCCACTTCTAGGAATTTCCAGTATGGATGCACAAGAAGCAAGAATGTACATCCAAGCCTGTTTATCATAGCACAATTTATAACAGTAAAAGGCTAGACACAACTTTGATGTCCATTAATAAATAATTACATACATGCATACAATTAACTATCAGAAAACCATTTTTTATTTTGTTGTTCAAGTACAGTTTTCTACCTTTAACCCCCATCCCAGCCCACCCCTCCACCCTCCCCACCTCCCTCCCATTTCCACCCTCTCTCGTTATTGTCCATGTGTCCTTTATACTTGTTCCTGCAAACCCTTCCCCTTTGCCCATGAAATTCCCTCCCCTCTCCCCTTTGGTCACTGTCAGCCTATTCTCGATTTCAGTGTCTTTGGTTATATTTTGCTTGTTTTGTTGATTAGGTTCCTGTTAAAGGTGAGAGCATATGGTATTTGTCTTTCACCACCTGGCTTATTTCACTTAGTATAATGCTTTCCAGTTCCATCCATGCTGTCGCAAAGGGTAGGAACTCCTTCTTTCTTTCTGCTGCATAGAATTCCATTGTGTAAATGTACCATAGTTTTTTGATCCATTTCTTTACTGATGGGCACCTAGGTTGCCTCCAGCACCTGGCTATTGTCAACTGTGCTTCTATGAACATTGGGATGCATAGGTTCTTTTGGATTGGTGTTTCAGGGTTCTTAGCAGTCCCTATATATAATCCTAGCAGTGGAACTTCTGGGTCAAAAGGCAGATCCATTTTTAGTTTTCTGAGGAAATTCCATACTGTTTTCCATAGTGGAGAAAACCATTTTTTAAATGAAACCAATCATCTATCACTGATATGGAAAGAACCTCTAAAATTATTAAGAAAATAAGAATGTGAATAACAGAGACTTATATTTGTTTCTAAAAGGCCTTAAATATGTTGAAGAAGCTTATATAACATAAAGAAAGTTCCTAAAAGTATATACAAAACATTGTTAACAATAGCTATTTCTTCAGGGTGGGCTTGGAGATAAAAGGAGGAAAAGAAAGGAAATACGGTTTTTATTTTTAATTTTACTGAACTGTTAGAAAACCCACAAACATTACATTATTAAAAATGATTTTTAAAAAATACTAGTAAGAAATAATAATAATGCCTTTGTAAAGAGTTTTTTAACCAGGGCAGCTGATCTTCTGCCAATCCCGGGAAACACCATTCCTGGGAACACCCAGTCAGAGGTCAGGGCAAATGACCTGAGAGTTGGGCATTGCTCTACAGAGGGAGGCCGGAATGGCAGCAGCTGTTCCTCTGAGGACCTACACCCTCACCGCCTCTCTAAGGCAGTCCGAGTAGAAAAGCCATGCCCACACCCAACTGGAAGCTGTCTGGGGTTCTGGAACAAGATCCTTTTGATAAATTCATACATAAGTACCAGGAGTTAGACCCAGTTTTCCAGAGTTAACATTTTATAAGCTCTAGTTTAAATGTTTTTTCTAATTTACATGAAAGTTATTGTTTCCAGGACATAAGTATAAGACTGTAGAAATTCTTGATACAAAGAGACAGCAATTAACAACAAGAACAAAATTAGGTTTGTGATCTGAGAAAATTACATGAATTTTCTTCACTAATACCCTTAATACAACAGGAGACTGCGTGATGGATAGGAAGACCTCTGCCAGTTCCTGAATCAGGGAGCCACTGTGTCTGGTTTAGATATTGAATTTTACACAATTCTTTCTTCCAGATTCAGATTCCATTCATCATTAAATTGAAATTGGCCAGCAGTCAAATGTCACTCTTTATATCACTTTTATCCAACACTATAAATTTTGCGTCAGCTGTTCAGATTTACTAATGGTAGAGACAAAGCTCTCAAGCAGCAAATTCTTCACAAGTTTTAAATTTTTCTTCTATTAAGTGGTGAAATATATCTTACTTTAGAGATAGATTTACATTCCAAAATTGTGTATGGCCTAAGGAAAATATTTCATGACACTTAAGAACCAAAATCAAAGTACCATTTACTATAAATAAGTGTCCTGGGAAGTTGTCTAAATATTTTAAACTATGTAAACAAAAATATCAAAACTTAGTCATTGGGGCATAAAATCTAGGCATCTAGGTTATTTTTTTGCTCAGACTCGATAGTTCATTCTCATTATCCTGCAAATCATTCTGTACAGAGTTCCCCAGTACCTCTGTCCTGGTAATTACTAAATACTCGTCCCAACTCTATTCCAGACTCACCCCAACAGATGGATCTCCCTGGACCTCCCACGCTCACTGCTGTCCCTGTTTTCAACTCATGCATCTTTACTGTGATCTCCCTGCAGTACCCATCACTCACAGGAGCCATGGGCGTTAGCTGTCTGGCTGTCTTTCCTTCACTGGCTAGACAGTTTGCTCTTGAGAGATGGGAGAGGGAAGGGGAGAGATGGGAAGAGAGGAAGACAGAGGGGAAAAAAGTCAATGAGGAATAAATATGTTTGTTGTTAGTGTGCGCATTCAGTTTCTTCTTTCTTCCACTTAAAACCCTGCCCAAAATAATTTCTTCATATTTGGAGAAAGAAAAGAATCCCCTGAATGATGACAAGTGACATAATATGCGCTAACCTGATCTCCGAGGAGAAACTGATTTATCACCTACATTTCAGAGCCCTGAGAAAGATGGCATAGAGGGATAAATTAGTTTCAGGGCAGGTAATACATTTCTGAGGTGCATTTCAGAAGCTCTCCTCCAAACCATAAATAAAAGCAGGTCGACGGCAGCCTGGCACAGGTAACCAGGAGAAAACATCATGCCCACCCAGGACCACCAGTGAGCACCCTCGTCACAATGCCTCAAGTGGACAGCCAGATATTCTAAAAACTGGCTTTCCAAACCGACTTCTCCAAGAGCTCATCAGGGAAAAAAAAATTTTTAATTTAAAGGGCAGGTCAGAACACCAGAGCTTGAAAACAATTACTCAGAAAAAAAAAAACAGTTATCTTAGTGAGTTTGAGGGGTGGAAAATTATACTACGCCCTTCAGTAAAGTTACCAGGAAGATTGATTTTAATTTCAAAACACACCGCCCCCACGACTGCACTTCCCACCCTGAACCATTTTCTAGCAACCCCCACAATCAAAAGGAACCTGGCCCTTCATGATTGTGTTTAACTGATATCTAACCATCTAATCCAATTCCCTTGTTCAAATATGGATGTGAGGGTAAAACGGTGGAGAGGGAAAGGCCCAGGGGGCTAGAGGAAAAGGGACTGCAAGGAGGCTTGAGGCCAGCAAATAAGAGAGGTCACAAGGCTCTTGATGGGAGAGAGAAACCCCACCCACCCACAGATATTCAACTAAAGCAATTTCTTCCCTGGCAGGAAAAACTGTCAAGAGACAGCATCTATGTTTGGACATTTCATAGCAAAAGTGAACCCACAGATTGACACTTACATTTCATTTGCTTGGAGATGGACTTGTTAGGTTCAAGCCAGTGCTGGGGAGAAAAAAAGAGATTGTGGGTCAAATGGCAGGACCATATGATGCATTCTTAATAACCAAAAGGAATTTAATAAAGATATTCTTTTTCCAAAGTACTGCCTTGGTTCCTATAGATACTCCTCAGGGTTCCACCTCTGAAGATTGGCATGAACAAATCGGCAACAATAATACCACAGGCAAGGGTGTAAATTGCAGAGGATTAATACTTTCTGAGTAGTATTTGAGTCATCCAGTTGGTAGGGGAGAAAGACAAAAGAGAGAACATGTACTTGAATGGGATGTTCTAGTGGCTCTAATTGACTCCTAGGTGGTTCTTTGTGCTCCATTGCCCTGGGCAAGCCACAGATGGCTAAAGACTGTGACATATACAACCTCAAAGAGTCACAATTCAAGACAGCATGAGCACCGGGCTCCCCTTCCCTAAGGTGGCCTCCTCTCAGATTAATAGTGAGCTGAGCCAGCATGAGACCGATCACACACAAAACCAGGTCTTCCTCTGCCTAGGGAGGGACAAATGATTTTAAATCTCATTTCAGAGGCCTGAGGTCATCAAGAAGGAAAATCAGCTCCATCACAAAACAAAGGAACTCAAAGACCTGGGTAGCCCAGAATCATGTTACAGCCAGGCATTTGAAGCAACACCATGCTGGCCCCAGCAGCCACTCTCTCCACACTATGTGTGAAGGTCACTTCACCATGTTGAGATTGGGGCAGTTTTCAATATCACATGATATGTCTGAAGCCACTTAGGGAACAGCAGGAAGCATCACTTTCTACACCTACAGTTTATGAAGACAGTAAGAAGGCTGCCATTGTGTTTCCATCAGAGGTCTGAAGGACCTCACTGATGGGTCACCTCCTGTTCTGCTTGGTGCTGGAGAGCAAAGAAGAGGAGGAAACTTACCAGTGGAACACTTAAATACTTCACTCTACCTCATTTGTGTCTTCCAGTAAGCCTAAAGGTTCTGTATTATCACTATTGCCTGATATAATGCATAACCATATAGTTTAATAAGAGTTGGCTGAGTGTTTACTAAGTGCCAGGTGCTACTCCACGGACCATCACTATCGCTTCATTTGCAGATGAGAAATCTAGGGCTCAGGGTGTTAAATGGTAAAGCCCATGTGCAGTGGAATTCCAGAGCACAGGTCCTTAATCTTGGTTCTGCAGCCTCCTGATGGATAGGTTCACTCTAAAAAGTATGCTTCTCTACAATGAACATTCACTCTTTCACCAGAAACTGAAAAATTGAGTGGTCAAATCAGTTGTTTCCAGTCCAGAGTGTCAGGGCTCTGTGGTCTTCAAAAGACAAGAACAGAGGTCTTTTCACTATTTCAACATCATGAAGAATCTAACAGAAAACCACACATTTCCTCCAGACAGGTTGCACAGAAAAACTAAAATAGCAAGTTTCTTTGCATATGGACTAAATATATCAACTTATTTGGGAAACCCTGGCTATCTTTTTTCCCTTCCCCAATTTTTTTATTGTGGTAAAATACATGTAACATGTAATTCACCATCCTAACCATTTTAAAGCGTGCAATTTAGTGCTACTAAATACATTCATAATGGTGTGCTACCATCACCATTGTCCATCTCCAGAACTCTTTCATCTTGTAAAATTTAAACTCTACACCTATGAAACTACAACCCTCTTTTCCCCGCTTCTTCCAGGCCCCTGGAAATTATCATTCTACTTTTGATTTTCTCCTCTAATCAGAAATTATGTTTGTCTTTTACACAGTTATGATAGAAAAGTAGGAAATGTGTTGATTATCCACTTACTGGCTATATAACCTTATGCAAAAATATTTACTCTCTCTGTGTCTCAATTTCAACAACTATAAAAATGGGAATAGCAATAGTACCTATTATACCTTGTAGGGTTGTTGTAAGGATTTTAAAAGTTAATAAACATAAGGTGGCTGAAAGGTGGCTGGCAAGTGGAAAATAATAAGTGCTTGTTTGCTAACGGTGTTGTTACTTAAGCATAGTTTACCTGGTAGACCACATCTTTCCATACATGGCACTCACAGAGAATAATAAAAGGAGTGTCTGCTGATGCAATTAATTTTCTAGAAATAAATTGAGTAACTTAGAACTAAGGCGAGAAAACAAATAACAGCAGCCAGAGATCAATACCTATCGCTATTATTTCATGGAGGGAAAATCACCAGTCATTTTGCCAAGAAAGTCTGAAATATAAACAGGTTTTCTGAATTCCTCTTGCCTGGCATCCTCTGAACTCTTTATCCCTTCTTAGCCTAACTTTAACCTGCCAGCTTTTCTCTGTGCCCAGGGACGACAGGTTAAGTTTCATTCTGTGTGCCCATACCCGGTAGGCGGTGGCTATCTCCCAGGGCTCTGAGGAGGGTTCCCGGACTGCACGGAGGCTCATGAGGGTGAGTGCCTTGGAGAACTGGCGTGTCTGCTATAGAGCGGTGGGAAATATCACCCAGATACGAAGAAAGTCATAAACTGAGAAAGTTTGGGAACCTCTAAAGCATGGTAGCATATAATTCATGTGTTTTCTTTTTTAAATAAAAAGTTCAAAACCCTGTCACATATTACAAAAGAATACATAACAAGCATCTAAATGTATTTTTAAAGTTCTGAAGTGATACACACTGAACTGAGAAAAGCAGAGGCAGAATAGGAATTTAGGACTGCTGATCAAAGGAAATGATGACTATTTTTTCTGTAATATTGTAATTCAAACATTTACATGTATTTGTGCATTCCATGAATAATTTAAAAATCAATTTTTTAAAAAAAAGAAAGAAAGATAAGTTCTACTCAGAGGATAAAGGCAGATTTCATATCATTTAGATTCAAGAGGAAGAATTTCATTCATAACAGGCAGAGGCCAAATCCAGCTAAGCACCCAGGGCTGACACGGGTCCAACTCAGAAGCCAGCAGGGCTGGATTCAAATCCCTGCTCTGCCACTGACTGGTGGTGTGACCTACAACGAGTTCCTCTGTTTCCTCACTTACTGCATCATTGTGAAGTGTGGAGAGTTAATTCATTGAGAAGCCTTTAGAACAGAGCTGAGAGCATAGCGAGGGCGTGGTAAACACCAGCAGGCCCCATTTCTTCACATTCATTGAGAGAGCCCCCTAAGTTGGTAGACTGGCCCCTCTTGATGAGCCCACCTTCATCATTCTCATCCTTTCTCACTCCCCACCCCACCTTCTTTCTGCTTTACATGAACAGCTAATTCCCCTTCCTTCTTTTATTCCTCATTTTAGAGTAATGAGTTGGACAATGAAGTTAAGTCTGGAAGAAAAATAACCATCATGATGTACTTGGTAATTAGATATAAGGCTTAGAACATTTATTGCACTTCTAGTTTTCTTTCAGTTGCTACTTGGAATAGATGCTATGCTGTTTTCTTACTGGAAACTGATACTCCCTGAGAGGCAGGGAAAAAAAACAGTCTACCTACCAAACCTCTGAATCTGTGCTTGGTTTACCGTGACTGAAACCTTCCTTTCCTCCACTCTCGTTTAAAATAAAAATTCCAACGACTAAGAAAGCTAAGACACAATCATTGATTCCTAATGAGCTCAGGAAGCGAGATCAACTAGAGGATGCAGAGTAGCATGATTTGAAGGTATCAGGGAGGTGTCTGCAAAGATACTGTCAGGTCTGCCCAGGCCCCTCAGATAGCTTTCCCTGAGGTTATGCAATAGTCTGACTCCTCACAGGAAGGCTGCCCTCAGGTTACTGGAAGCCACTGCAGGGTGGAGAACTGAGTCTCCCCACTCACCCCACCCCACAGCAGGGCAGCTCTTTAATAACTGACAGGTGTGGAAGGATGAAGGCCTCTGCTCCGTGGTACTGTGGCCAGGACAACTCAAAGGCAAGGCCTACACTGTCCTAGAGCTCCTTTGTGGGACTGAGCCCACGTCACACTCATATGACTTTGTCTCACAGCCCTACTTGCATCACCTCCTTGTCTTCCTTGCCCCATTCCCAAACTCTCCTACAAGCCTTTTCCTGGGAACATTTCCTAAAAAACCTGGAATTTCTATCTCGGGATCTGTTTTCCTGACAGAATGCAACATGGACCTAAGATAGTCTCCCTAACTCTCCACCAAGACCTGTCCTCCATGATATTTAAAAATCCTTCCCTTGAAGGTTTACTCCTTTTGCTTTAGGTTTGAACCCTGATAACTGCGAGTCCCCTGTGAGAGGCCCCAATTTAGCAGGGTTTTCAGTATTGACAATCTAGTCTGACAATACTTCAGATCATTTCTTAGAACACATTTATTTTGATTGACAGCAGCTTGCAGAAAAAGAGGAGTGGAAGGAAGCTGCACCAAGGAGGTGAAAAGCAAGGAGAGAGATGAGAAAGCCTCCAGGCCATGATTTCCTTACACGTGACCTTGAGGGGCAGGGAGAGCAGGTTCCAGGACCCTAAAATTCCCTCAGCTCTCACATGCCATATTCTGTGAATTTGAAGGACGAGAACATTGCCAACAAATGTTTCTTTTATTTTGTTAGACCCAGCTGTACATAGTCCTAAGAGATCATTTTTCTCTGCCCTTTCATAGAAATAGTGCATTTCTTTTGTACTTTCTAATTTTGGCTTGTCTGACAAAAAAAGAAGGTGGGTATGAAACAGTGATTACATGTGACTAAGTAGATTGATTTTTAATTTGGTAGCTGTGTGCATGTGCACACACACACACACACACACACACACTCCCAAAAGTAAACAAGTAACAGTTATCTTCAATTGTTGGGCTTCTGTTGAAACTGATTTAGCCTATGATTACAGAATAAATTACACACCTCTCTGTTATCTCTCTCAAAACCCTTGGTGTCCTAGACATGAACAATCTGTAGCCCACAGAAATGTATTAAATAACCCAATGGGGCTTCACACAAGAATGAATGTGCCTCCTCCCAAACAAAAGAGTGCTTTCCCCCTCAGGAGTAACCAGATCCAAAATTTGACCAATTCTCACCATAGTCCTGAAAAGATGGCCTGATTCTCCCATCTCACCTGGACAAAGCCCCAGCGTAACCCGGTCTTTGCATTATCTAGCCAGTTTATGCCATTTCTGGGCCCTGTGGCCTTTGCTGGGAAAAAGAGAATGTCATCTGAAGAATGCAGCCTTAACAGTGCTCTGTTAAGTTAGAAGTTACAGGTAGGCTCTAGTTATTTAGCTACAGTAACAATGGTTCCCACTCCAGTTTCTATAAAATCCACTACACATGGCAACTACCACAAAAATATCTGTAGATCCGGTACACTCAAAAGTTACTGTCCTTTTGGAAGTCAAACTATGTTAAAAAAAAACTTCATTACTTCTGTGTAGTGTTTTTACTCCTTCAGCCATGACTGCTTTTGTATTCTGGGTTCTCAGTGATGAGCAAAACAGAAGTAATAGCAGAGAAGAAACACTGTAAGAAACAGAGGTGGAAACAGGAAACCTAGGAAAAAATAAGCACCATTTTTATCCTTACAGGACTGGACAGTAAATACTGTAGGCTTTGTGGTCCACACGATCTTGGTCAGAACTACTCAATGCTGCCATCGGTATGTGGAAGCAGCCACAGATAATACCTAAATAAGTAGAAGTAGCTGTGTTCCAATAAAACTTTATTTACAAAAACAGATTTGGGGGTGGAGGGGAGGGTGAGGAATCAGCCTGACACTTGTGTTACAAGCCCTGCTCTTCTATATCCAAGAAATCCTGAATGTTCACTTAAAAAATTAGTAGTCGGAAAATGCAACAGAGGTTATAAAAACATCCATTGCTGTTTATTTTAAAATACACTAGGGTACCAAAATGCAATCATAAGGGAAATTAAATTCCCTCAAGGTTGTTACAGTGAAATTTACCACTCTGTAGCATTTGCTGTCAAGCCATATAAAGTTAACATTGTCACCACACTGTTCAAAGGTCAAAGATCTCCTAGTTGCTAGACCCATGGACCTTCACAAACTCTTGAAAGTGCAAAATAGTAAAAATGATCACTTACCTGTGTTGATAATATGGACTAACGCAGTTAAAGCACAACTTTATGGCATAGGTACTATTAGTGTCCTCATTTTTCAGATGAAGAAATGGACGCCTAGGTTAAAGCGCCTGCTCAAAGTCATACAACCAACAATTGACAGGGACAGGATTTGTCCCAGTCATCCTGGGACCACAGCTCTTGGTGAAAGTGTCCCCAGATCCTCCTTCCTTCCTGATGTTTAAAATTGGAGCCATTCCCCTTTGCTAAGTGTATAACTGCCCTTGCTTCCAGAGTGTCCCTCTCTCCTCATTCTCTTCTTCCTTCTCTGTATGGTCCTTGTCAGCCTCCTTTGCAGGTTTCTCATGGCGGACCATCCTTTAAAATATGGATGTTGTTTAGCTGTCATAGTCTCCTCTCACTCTATATTCTCTCCCTTATCTTTACAATGTATTCTCAGGGCTTTGAAGCAGTGAAGGCCTCAGGGCACCAAAATCTCTGCAGCCTAAACCTCTTCCTTAAGCTTCAGATCCACCGAACATCTCCACCTCAGCATCTCACCAGTATCCCAAACTCCACCCCTCCCTGAAACCCACTCTCTTTTGAACAGTTTACTTGGTAAGTGGTTCCATGTGCACTTGGAACCCAAAGTGGCCATGTGAGATGTCCAGACGCCCAGCTGGAGAGGCCATGTAGAAAGGCCCTGAAACCGCATGCACAGGGAGCCCCAGCCCCACGCACCAAGCCCGACTGTCCAGTCACTCCCATCAAAGCACCAGGCATATGAAGACATCTTAGACCCCCAGGCCAGTCCCCCATTGACTAATACAGAGGAAGCCCAATCAACACCACATGGAGCAGAATAACCATTGAGCTAAGCCCGTCTCCAATTCCTGACCCACAAAATCCTGAGACACAATTAAATTGTGTTGTTTTAAGCCACTGAGTTTTGGAGAGACTTGTTACACAGCAATAGATACCTAGAACTCTCATTTCTTGATATGGACTGAATGTGTGTGACTCCCTCGACTCCAAATTCACCTATGGACGTTCTAACCTCCAGTGTCACAGTATTAGGAGGTGGGGCCTTTGGGCGGTAATTAGGTATAAAATTACCATTAGGATAGGGACCCTCATAATGGGATTAGTGCCCTTATAAGAACAGGAAGAGAGACCACAGTACAAGTCCTTGCTCCCTACCCCACCTCCTTGCCCCCAGTGCCATGTGAGGACACAGGGAGAAGGCAGCCCTCTGCAAGTCAGAAAGAGAGCCCTTACCAGGAAACAAATCTGTTAGCACCTTGATCTTGGACTGCCCAGCCTCTCGAAATGTGGGGCATAAATGTCCTGTTTAATCTACCCAGTCTATGGTGTAGTTTAGTCATCCCAAGCAGACTAAGATACTCATTATTACCCTCAATGCATGTAACACATGATTACAATTGAGCCTTTGAAAGATCTGCTGGAGCATGGGTGAAAAGGAACAAAAGTCTGCCTCAATGGTCATTTCCTAACCTATATTGTTTTTATTCCTTCACGTTCCGCATCGTAGTTCCATTCTAGTCTTTTTTCCAGCTTGACTTAAAAATTGTCTTTCAAGTTATTTTGAAACTTTAAACCTGCTAGTCTCCAGAGCTGTCTGATGAGATTGCCTGCTGGAAGCCTCCAGTGAGTGCTTCTCTCACTAATGAGGCCATTTAGCCCTTATCTCCCTAATTAATTTGTCTTCATCTAACCCAGGAGGTTCTCACCACCAAGGAGGAAGACCATCCTACCTTGGATATCCTGTTTTTACCTAACTCAGACAGGGAGAAAATGGCATTTTCCCAGCCTCATTTATTCTTAAGTCTGCTTTTTGGCCCAAAAAAGATAACCAGTTCGTATGTTTGTTACTCCCTCGACTAAAATTATGGCATCCCGGTTGGCTTAGTGACTCCCAGATTGTAACCTGTCTTTATCAGGCATCCCATCCCTTTCAGGAGAGGGCATTGGATGTAGATCAAGTCAATTATGAGCAATCATTTTAGTTAAACACCATATTCTACTTTCTGCTGAAGTAGCATGAAAGTTTCCCCAAATCTGGCAATGTTCATACCTTGGGCCACAACTGGACCACTGGACAATACATCCAGTTTTCAAGCTACTGTAATAGTGCTTTGTTCCTTACAACTTAAGGGCCCAGAGTTCTTTCCCCCTAAGCCAAGGTCCTTGTCCATATCCCTCCAAAAACAGGAGTCTAAGCTGTCTTGATTTTTTACAAGAGGACTCCATAAGTAGACACACTCATGCCCAGTGACGTGAGGCAGCAGGACAACCCTGCTCTTTAGTGCAGGGCTGCCCTGAATCTCAGCTACCGCTCTCATTCCTAGTTCCGAGCACCTGTGAAGCCATCACATCTAGGAGCTGGAAGCAGCTCTCAACAGCAGGAGCAGCTGGAGGCAAACAATGCTGTCTGGCTTCTTGGCACCATCCCCAGAGTGAAGCCTCAAATCATTGAACCTGTTTTTATTCAATTCCATGTCTTTCCCAAAGGTACCTCCAGAAAAAGCAAACTGCTCCAACATAGAAAAGGTCTTTTCCCATTATTAATAAAGTTCACTGGTAGTCTTACTAGTCCTTCCTGGCTACGAACACCTTCCTGGCTATAAACACCTCAGGGCTCTGGTTATATTTGGGGGAGGGAGTCATCAGGGTTCAGCATGTCCTCGCATCCATGACTTCCCAGGTCATCCAATCAGAACGCATGTCCAATGGCCACATGACACACAGGCCCTAACACAAGGTGCTTGAGGAGACTGCCCCAGAGATGTGGGTTTTCCAAAGTGAATCTGTTGTCTGTAGACATGAGTCAGAATGCCACTGATGTTGTGGTAAGTGGGTTAAACCAATGCTTGGAAATGGGAAAGTTAAAACAAAAAGCACTGGGCCCACTCTGCCAGCAGACTGTAACCAACCACCTACAACCAAGTCAGTCCTCCAGTGACTTAGAACTGGGGCGTTTGTTAAGCATTCGCCCTAGTTCTAAGTCACTGGAGGTGACATCCCCAGCTAAGTGTGGAAAACAGGAAAGGGTTAAAGAACAAGAAAGAAAATCAAGGGTGATAATATTTCATATCATAGCCATAGAAACTTGGAATTATGAAATCCAATTATTTCAACACTTCAACTTTCACAAGAAGTTACCCAAATACCTGAGCAGAAGTGATGGAAAGAATATGCTACATTTAAATATATATATACCAGGACTTAAGCCAAGTACTACACCTTTTTCTTTTGGAATTATTTCTTGAGACTTCTAAACTTAGAGTCCCAGTTTCTATATCAGTAAAATGAAGAAAATACTACACACCTTTTCCCTAATTGTAAGCAACTAAGATGATATGCATTAGTCAAAAGGAAAATGTCAAGCAGATTTTTATTGACCACCATTGAATCTGCCACTCCTTAAGTCAAATTTTAAAAATAATGGAAATTCTGTGCCCTTAGCATTAAAATAGCAAAAAATAATCATTTACTGACTCAGTCCTCACCACTCCCAGAGCATATGGGGCAGGAGACATCTTGTCAAACATATGGTGTTCCAAATGTAATAGTGCTAAATATTTAATATTCCACGATGGCTTGCCACAAATCAAATTGTGAAGAGTTGTAGGCAAACCACCATCTCCCATAGCAGAGGTAAGTTCCACTTTAGCTTTACTGAATCATTTTATTTTCTCTGTTGATTAGCTTTTTACCAAATAATTAATTGGTCTTATTTTCCATGGAGAAGAAATATACATACTGTTTTTTAAAAAAAAGCTGGTCAATTAATTTGTGCTTGAAACTCCCATATCAGAGTGTTTGTTCCTTTGAGTCCATTTTTCTAATTATCCAAGGCTCATTTTCCCTTGTCTTTTCCCAACAATCATCATAATAGCCATCCTGCCTTTAAAAGAAGTAATTTGCATTTCTAGGTTTTTGACTTGCTAATCATGGCCTTTTTTCCTCATGCAATTGCCTCACCTAGACCTAACCAATACAGAGTAATAATAGTTAATAAGAATAAAAATATCACATGCCATGTACTTAGTATATACCATTTGTTAAGCATTTGCATGCCTTATCTCTGATTTTCATATCAACTCTACATGTAGGTATTGTCATCTATTTTAACAATCAGGACAGAGTCAGAGAAGCTCAGTAACTTGATCAACATCACAGAGCTTATTAACCAGCAGAGATGTGATTTAATTCACATCTTTCAGGGTATAAAGTCCATGCACTTTCATGCAGCAACTGCTCAAACACCCATGTGAAAGCTATGCTCACACTGTAGTCTTAAAGTCAAAAGGCTAAAACAGCTATGTGGTGCAGGGGAAAAACAAAACTCTTTAGAGAGCCCTCTAAGCAACTGAATGGAGGCATCAGATAGAAGAGTTTGTTTTGGAGGTCATGACCCACATTTTTTTCCACTAATCTACTATCCAAATCTGAACATTAAAAATTAAGCTAAACCGAGTCAAAATATAAAGAACAAGGAAGCGCATCATCCTAAAGACTTTTTAACTTAAAAAATAATAAATTTAGAGACATAGAAAATTTGCAAAATGTTGTATAAACTTCATCTTTCTTCCCCTAATTTCAGCATCTTATATAACTATAATACAGTGATCAAAATTAAGAACCCAGTAGGAACACAATCCTACTAACTAAAGCATAGACTTAAACTGGAGTTCATCAGTTTTCCCACTACTGACACTTCTCTGTTCCACAATCCAGTCCAGGACCTCACATGGCTTTAGATGCATCTCTCTAATCTGTGAGTTTCCCAGTCCTTCCTTGCCTTTCATGACCTTCCTGCCTTTGAAGAGTATTGGTAAGCTACTACAAAGAATGTCTCTTCATTTTGTCTGATATTTTCTCAGAATTTGAAGGGGGTTAGGCATTTTTATGAAGAACACCCCAGAGGCCATGCCCTTCTCAGTGCATGAATCAGGGGTGTGTGACGTTGTTACCTCTTTTTACTGGTGATGTTAACCTTGATCTCTTGCTTAAAGTGACGTCTGCCAGGTTTCTTCACTGTAAAGTTATTCTTTTACCCTTTGTAATCAAAATGTATCAAGGAGTAGGGGAGGTACTTTGAGACTATGAGAAATATCCTATTTCTCCTCAAGCTTTTGCCCACTAATATCAGCATTCATTCTCGGATCTTGCCCACAATGATTATTACAGTATTCTAATGACAGTTTTCTCATTTCTCTCATTCCTTCTGCATGTATTATTTGCAATTCATTTGTAAGGAAGAGCTGCCCCTTTTCCCTCTTTTACTTATTTATTCTGTTAATCTACGTATATCAGTAGGAACTCATAGAACTTTATTCTAGGGATTATAATTCAGTACTACTGTTATTTATTTTTGCCACTCCTGTTGTTCCAGTTTGGGCCACTGGAAGTTCTTTCAGGTTGGCTCTGTGCCTTTCCTAGGGCCCTATCTTCTAGCTTTATCAGCACTTCCTTACTTTCTGGCTCCAGAAGATGCTTCCGATTCATCTTGAGATTTCCCTACCCCAGCCTTAGAATCAGCCATTTCTGCAAGGAGCCCTTGGTCCTTTTGTTGGGCAACGGTATTTAGAAACCAAGATCTAAATGGTGATGGCAGTGGAGTTGACATGGGGTTGTAAATACACAATACAACATACAGATGATGTATTGTAGAACTGTATACCTGAAACCTATCTAATTTTATTAACTAATGTCTCCTCAATAAATTCAATTAAAAATTAAATAAAAATTATTGATTCTTAAAAAAAAAAAGAAACCAAGATCTAGGAGCTAGGTGTGTCATTGCTACTGTGATGTCATTGCTTCTAGGCCGTCTCAGTGGACAGCACCTATAAATACATGCATGTGTACTAGCCCACATATACACACACCTATATTTATCTATATTTATTTCTATATCTATTTATGCATGTTTTTTAAAAATTGTGAGTTCATATTGATATCTGATTCCAATTCTGAACACTTCCTCTAATGTTTTATCCAATATCTCCCCAATGAGAGAGTCAAGAGAAATGAAAAAGGCTAATGTGTTTAAGTGGTTTCCAACTATTGTCTAGGCAATGGATCTGCAAACTATGGCCAATTGCCAATATTTTAAAAAATACTTTTACTGGAAAAAAGTTTTTTTTCTTTTGGAGCACAGCCACATCCATTACTTTAGACATTATCTCTGGCTGCTTTCCATAATTGAAAGAATAATAGAGTAATTACGACAGAGGCTGTGTGGGTCACAAAGCTGAAAATATTTTCTATATGGTCCTTGACAGGAAAAGGTTAGAGATCTCTGATCTAGACTAGGTTTCAAATTTTCATGTGGGAGGTGAAGTGGAAAGAATATGGGTTCAAACCCATCCTTCCTCCAATAATTACTAGCCATGTGGCCTTCAGCAAGCCATGGACCCTCTCTGCACCTGAGTTTTCTCCTTCTTTACCATATTTTGGGGGAGACTAGAGACCATTCAGTAAAATTGCTGGCACATGATAGATGCTCAACTAATGGTACTCAGAATTACCTCTATAGGTTGACTATTTAGAATTTAAAGTGGAATTCTACACACAAAGAAATCTGTTTTCAGGGGTGGTTAGATGACTGACATAGTCCACAGACTATATTTGGCATGGATTATGGTTTAAACCACAATCTTAAATGTAAGTACTGACTGCATCACTTACTAGCTGTGAGACCTTAGGCAAGTAAGAACATCTTTGAGCCCGTTTCCCTCTCCATACAAGGGCAATGCCTTCATGGCCATAAAAGTTATATCTATGGATGTCTTTATGCCATGGTACCCAACACTGGCAGGAGACCAAAGCTGGTATGCTGTATCAAAAGCACAATCAGGATGAGTTAGAACATATGCTCCTGGCCCTAGACCCAGGATTCTGATTCAGGAGGTAGAGAATAGGGTCCACACTAAGCACATTTAGCAAACACCCAAGGGGATGTTGTTGCAGGGCCAGGTCTGTGAACCACTGTTAATCAGTAGTAACTGCCACACAACTCCTCTGAGGCTTCATGTCAGCCCTACATCCTCATCAGTGTCCTACTACCTTCCTCTCACTCACGTAAATGCTTGGCCCATTAAAGTTGCTACAGAAGACCAAAACCCCCTTCTGAGCCACCACATTATATTTCTTTAGAGAAGATTAGGTCCTACTGGACTCCTAGAGCTAGTAAGATTCTCCATGTTTTAAAAGAAAATCTAGTCTATTCCTTAGACAGTTTCATATTCTACCACCCTCCCCAAAGTACCTGCTTCTCTTCATTGTATTAGGTCAGTAAACACAAAATCAAGAACCAGGTGGTGCCCTGACTGGTGTGGCTCAGTTGGTTGGACATTGTCCCACAAAGCATAGAGTTGTGGGTTCAATTCCCAGTCAGGACACATACCCCCATTGTGGGTTTTATCCCCAGGCTGGGTGTATATGAGATGATTCTATCACACATGGATGTTTCTCTCCCTCTCTTTCTCCTTCCCTTCCCCTCTCTAAAAATAAATAAATAAATAATCTTTAATATAAAAACACCCAGGCGATGTTCTATGTAGGGGAAAAGATGACCATGGACACTAGTAAGAATGAGAGAAAATTAAAGAAGTCTGAAAGGACCTATCCCACCATCCCGGACCACTTCTAGCTGAGCCTTTCACACTTTGCTTTGCTTGGCAGTGGGGCAGGGTAAGAAGCAGATACAGGACCTCCTAATCCACACATGGGACCTGCAGTAGGTGATGGGAGCTGGGGTGGAGATTCCTGGGGCCTTCTGGAAATGAGGAACATACATCATTTTGACATTGTGACATATGTCATGCCTAAACACAGTTATTAGGCTGGTACAACAGCTCAAAAGGCAAGACTCACTCTTAAACACCAACAGAGACCAGAAAGGATAGGTGTATCTGAAAGCAGAAATACAATGGGAGCTGTCAAATGCAGTGGTGCTCAAGAAGCAGCTTTCAAAGTATCTGAATCCTTCACCTGCCAATGCTTTTTAAAATTGAGGTGGCATTCACATAACATAAAACAAACCATTTTGAAGTGTGCATTTCAGTGGCATTGAGTATTTTCACAATGTTGTATAACCACCATCTATGTCAAGTTCCAAACTTTTCCTTACCCCAAAAGAAAACCTTGTACCCATTAAGCAGTCACTGCCCTGTTCTCCTGTGTACCAGTAGCTTTTTATAGTGAGGAGTGGATTTTCTTTATGAGATTATATGTAGCCACTGTTGAAGAGCTTTGGCAAACTTGGGGTTCAAAAGGCACAGGAACATTTTGTTTTCAACCAAGTGGCAGTCACTTCTTAAGGTAAGTGTTCCCTTCTCGTCACACCCCATCCAGTGGGAACAATGCCAAAGTCCAACACACACACACACACACACACACACACACACACACGCTAGACTGGTTGGTTTCACAATGGTCAATATCCATCAATATCATGAGAACAAGAGTGCATCATAATTGGTCTCAGGGGAACCTCTTAAGCACCCCACAGCCTGAGTGACTCCCCCAAATGTGTCCAGACAGAAATCAGCTCTTACCCGCTGCTTCTCTGGGTCCACATAACGAATGCCGAAATAGTCCTTCTCCAGCAAGCTGTAGTAGTTGCAGATGTGGTCAATAAGAAACTGCCCTTTGGTCTCCCTCTGCAAAGGAAGCACATTTAAGTTTCAGCCATAGCTCACCTTGTGCATTCATGCTAAAATGTGCCTCATTCACCCTGATAGGTCTGTTCTTAGATAAATGCCATCATGAATCAGCCATCCTCTCCAGTCCTTAGAGAGTAGCTTCCAAATTCTTTTAACTACAATCCACAGTGAGAAAATAGTTCACATTATAAGCTGTGACACACACATGCCCACACCAAATGAACACCAAAAAGGACACCAAACAATACCTTGCATAAATGCAGTGCACTCTAATATGTTCTATTTTATTCTATTATGTGTCATTTGATTCAGAACACTGATTTCACAACTCAACACCTAGTGGAAATCCACAGTTTGCAAATCCACATACAATGCATTTGACTGCTTGCTCCAATTGCTCTGTATTCATTCATTCAATCCCTGCTATCCTATGAGGAAGGTCCCCATTTTACATCTGAAGAAACTGAGGCACAGATAGGCTCTGTGGCTTGACCAAAGTCATACAACATGTGCCAAGCAAGGTAGGATTTGGCCCAGAGCACTGAACTGTAGAATCTTGGCTCCTATCATGCCATTTTGTCTCCCTGGAGCATCAGTGAGTCCACTGCAACTCTGCCAGAAGGCAGGGTCTGGATGGCTAAGAAATGTAGTGAATGGTATCTGACAGAACGCTCCTCACAGCCACCATATCACATCCCGAGATCAACACAGAAATGCATCTTGGGAAACTGGGAGGAGCCCAGGCTTGGGATTCAAAAACAAGCTCCAATGACCCTGGCAAACTCCCCAGAAGTAAAATAAGCTGGTTGCACTAGATGATTTCTAAGTTGGTTAGATTATTTTTCCCGTAAAATTCTATGAGTGAGAGATGTGTCAGCCAAATCTGATTAAGATAAATACCATTACAACAAAACCCTTTTAACAGCACAGACCCTTCCACGCCCTCAGCAGGATATTGGATAAGATAAATTTCTGCTTCAATCAAAGTTGCTGACAGACCCATGGAATGGTTTAGGGATGGAATGTGACCTATAAAAATAAATGAAGAAATTAGAAACATTAAGTGAGCCACTCTCCCAAATCCACTAAAAGTAATTTTGGAAGATCAGTTTGGCCTGCGTTCCATGATTATCTTTTCATTAGAAACTAGCACCATCAGCCTGGGAAAATTATGAAAAAGCCACTTGCTGGCCTGAGGTGCACTGCACTGAATGAAAGACTGGGGCTTTATTGTTTTAAAGATTTTACTTATTTTATTTTTAGAGAGAGAAGAAGGGAGGAAGAAAGAGAGTGAGAGGAACATCTATCGGTTGCTTCTCATATGAGCCTCAACTGAGAACCGAACCCATAACCCAGGCATGTGATTTTAAACCCATCTTGTGACATGAAGCCTCAATTTTCCTGAAATTACTTTGTGTTAAATTTTGAATGAGCTTTGAGTCTTTACTTCTTTTCTGAGAGAATCTATTTGATGTAGCTCAAAAGTGACAAAACATCAAAATGAAATTTGTTTTGACTTCTCTAATTGTTCTTAACTTAGAGGCCCAAATAACCAACTATATCTGATGACAGCTAAAGCCAATGCCCAGAATATAATCAATGGTTTTAGTGCCTTTTACAGATTTACTCTGTAATCCATCCATTTTAAAGAGGCTGCTGCAGAATCAAATCACTGGACAGAACACAAGCTCATCATTTTATGATTGGGTTACCAAGCTTTCTGCAGGATTCACTCTGGTGAACTGTTCCCACTCTATAGGAGACACCAGATATGCAGGTCAAGGCAATGCCTTGTAATGGTGTGGAATTAAGCAGACCTTGATTTTGCATGACAGCTACTATTAACATTTTTCCCTGAAGAAGATACATTGCAAAGCATGACAAAGATTTTTTTTTAATGATTAAACACAACAACCAATAAATACTCTCTGGCAATATCCCTTTAGACTACCTAAGGCCCTTGAGAGAAGGAGGTGCCACTGCAGACAATATGGCTACTGCAGTGTGCAGGTGTGGCTGAAGCAGGTAAGGCTAGTTCCCATATTTCCAGGCCACCAGGTAGGTTTTGTGGTTGCTGTTCCTCAAAGTACCTCCCTCGGCATCCCCAGGAGGGAGCTTGTTGGAAACAGAATCTCAGGCATAGCCCCAGACCTACTGAACCCAACCTGCAGCTTAGCACGATCCTCCAGTTAGTCACGTTTGTTCGAGTTTGAGCAACATTGGTCTAGGGAAATTACCTCAGCCTTGGAGAAGGGCAAAAACTGCCTGTCTCCAGGAGTTACTAGAAAATAAAAAGCCCATTTGCCCTTAGAATTATCTATTCCTCAGCTCAAAAAAAATCAAAGCGTGTCCCAGCCTTGGGAACACAAACTGCTGGCCCGCCCCATCATCCTGAGACATTTCGTATCACTGCTTCACGCCCAGGAAGCCAGCTTACGGCCTCGCATTCTGCTCTGTTTCATGTCTGCCTAGAAATCTGGACAGTGTTCTTACACCATTTAAGTTCCTATTATTAGCATTTCTGTGCAGTAAACCCAGCTCTTGCACTAAACCAAAGGCCACCCAGGCTCAGTTCCAAGGGTTGGCTATGCTCGCTCAAGGTCAGGTATGAGAGGGTTGGAAGTTCAGCTGCCAGCCCTACACACCTCGCTTCAGGGCAAGGGCTTGTAGAACACTGGTTCTGCTCCCTACCTCCCAGCCCTGGGCCTCTAGTGAACAGACCTAAAACCCCCACTTGCTTCCTCCTGAGGTTGCTGAGGGTGGAGGCCACTGCCCTGCTGCCTAAGCTAGTGCCTGGCACACCAGATGTTACTGAATTAATAAAGCTAGCACTGCTCTCTGTCATGGAGAGCCTGAGATCTGAGACTGTGAGCCACAGGCAAGAAAGTCAAGTCCTCGTATTGGAGACTTCTCAAACACAGTGGAATTAATCAACTTTCACCTAAATCCTCCAAGGTCTATGTGAAAAGTGGTTAGCAAAGATTTCAAGTACAAGGACTTCTTTTTCATGTCAAAATTCTGTTGATTCTCTCACAAGATCGCAGTTTCAATACCAACTGAATAGTGAAAAGAAATCAGGCAGCTAATATAGATTCTTTAGAGCTGTTACCTAAGTTGTGTTCTATTAATCAAAATACTTCATTCATATGAAAAACAGCAGGACATAAGTACGTGAGCAGGGTCTCAAGAACATGCCTTATGCATTGAGTTCTGATGCATCTCTAAATGAGGTTATACGGTCTTGAAAATGCACTGACATGGTTGAAAGAACAATTTCCTCACCACACACATTTATACTTGCGTCCCTACACTGGCACTCACCACCTATAGTGCACTATGAATTGCTATTTTTAATCAATGCTGTACTCAAATATTGTGGGGAAAATTGTAATTTTTAAAAATATGTTAAAAATCTAAGCCAATGTTAGTCAAGGTCTATGAGCTGTGCTAGAATATGAACTCTATTGCTGGTCCTCCATGAGCTAAATGCACCAATTAAGAGTGATTTATTTTTATTATGTTTACAAGGATGGATCCAAAGCAGACTGGACTAATGACATCTAGTACTGGCCTCTCGCAACAGAGAATCTGATATACTCTGATCTAACCTGTGCTGTTGACCCTTGGGGTTTCTGTTTTTTTTTTTACTCCAGGAACCTCAACTGGTGAAGTGGATGGGTCCTCTTCTCCACCTTCTCTGCCATATTTCAGACAATTTGTTTGGGGTCAGGCAGGGAGTTGTATCTCTGAACTCCTTGTAATAATCCCATATTCTCTCAGAGTCCTCCCCCATAGGTTGGAATGGAAACTAATTTTTGTCATCACAAACTAGCCTTCTTTTCAAAAAAAATCCTGAAGTACGTAGTAGAAAAATAGAACAAGTCACTATGTCCCTGTCTTGTTTCCACCACTTACCAGTTGGATGGCTTTCAGCAAGTCATGAAATCTCTGAGACTTAATCTCATCTTGTGTAAAAGGGAAATAATGATGGCATCACACAAGTCTACCCTAAGGAGTTACTTGGAGCTTCATGTATATATTTGGTAAACATCTACTGTGCACCAAGCATTGGGACAGAGACTAGAGCTAAACCGTGAGCAAAACACAATTTATAATGTCACAAATCTCAAAACCTTGCACTTTGTAAGATGTGAAAGCATTTACAACTGCAAAGCACTATACTAATATAAACTACCACTAATATTAAGAAGATCTTAATCTTAAATCTTTATCTTCAATTTCATAGATTCTTCTAGATACAAGGGAGTTGTATCTAGAAGATACACCTCTCACAATTGTCCTTTGTGGGAGAAAAGGTGAGCAGAGAGGTAAAGAACTTGATTCTTTTGTTTAATTCCTCTTGCGGTCTATCATTGATGATGCATTTACTTCAACTTCCGAGTCCGGGAGCAAACTTAAAACAACATTTGGGCTTAAAAGAGCAAGAAAAACCAATTGGCTAGTCAGCATGGCTTGTCATCATTGAAAACATATGACAGGTTTCAACCCATACTTCCTAAAACTCTATGCCAGACATGTTCCTCTTTTAGATATTGGTTAAGTGAGGGAAAGAGTACCAACCCCCAAATGCTTAATGTAATGCTATAAACCCAGACTTAGTGTTTAAATAACTACCTTCAGGAATGAAGGTATAACATAATCATGACAATTACTATCTATTAAACACTTACTGTACAGCAAGAGCTGTGTTACATATTTTGCATTTAATCTCCTGACAACCCACTGAGGTAATTATATTCTCTGCATGTTACAGATTTTTTTAATGGACTCAGAAATGTTATTTGTTTGTGTGTCAAGCCCAGGTCCAACACCTATGCCCAAGCTGTTGTAGGAACTCAATTTGCCTGTCTGCTTCCAGTCTTTTTGTGGAGATGGAAGAAAACAACATGTGGACTTGGGAAGAGTTTCAAGTGCCGCAGTTATGAGAATATGAACACTGGCAGGAAGGAGCCCCGGGTTATCTACTGTAACACCAGGCCTGGAGAGAGGTAGTTTTATCTAATACAAACCAAATTATGGTAGATTGCCCAGCACCCACACACTCTTCTTAATAGAACCCAGGTTTTGTTCAGGTATGAGCATGTGTGTACGCACATAACAGATCCATACAAACACACAGAGATACATCCAAAGTCCATGAACCTCAGGAAACTATAACCCGACCCTACCTCCAGGGCTCAAGCTTGGCTGGTATAAGGGTAATCCCACCCCACTTGTCTGATTGGTTCAGGAAAGAACACATGACCCACACTAGGCCAGTGAGACATGAGGAGCTGCTGACTGGGGTTTCTGGAATGGCTCTTGTTCCTTCTTCTGAAAGAGCCTCAGGAAAAGGTTTTCTCTTCCCTCTGGGCATTGTTATACAAAAGCATTAGTTCTGGAACTGAGGCAGCCATCCTGAAACTGGCTTGAGGACGAAGCCAACACAGGAGGGAACCAAAATATTCACAGGGGAATGGAATTTGTGTTTCCAGATTATCAGTCATAAAGCTCATGGTAAGTATGAAGTATCAGAGATGCTTCCAAAATTCCTTGTTGCTTCAGCCAGTATGAGTAACTCAGGAGAGAAGAACTAGTATCTCAGGCCAAGTAGAAGACAGCAGAGGGGACAATGCTCCCAGTGTGACTTACAGTCACAGAGGTTGTGGACTAGTGAATCAGAGAGCTGAGTTCATCTATCGACAAGTCCTATTCGACCCAATCAGTGTTTCTACACTTTTAAGTTGGGAGACTACACATAAAACTGGATGTGGGCTGCTCTCGAAAAGCTGAAAGGGCTGGAATCTGGACCATACAGTCTGCTGGAGCTCAGTACTGGCTCCCCCTCCCACGGAGCCTGCACCCTGCTGTCCACCACAGTCCCACGCATCCTATCATCTTCCCTGTCTTCCAGTGCCCGCACCTCCCTAACCCATGGAGGAATCTGAGTTTTTAATCCTGATCTGAAGCAAATTAATGGTTAAAACAGTTCCTTGGAAGAGTTTTCCTTTGAAGTGTTCGGGAGGATCCTCACAGCCAGGAGAAGTCCTCAGTGGACACAGCTTTGAGTTGCCCTATAAGACTGAGCAGCCACTGAAGTCCTAGGACCCCAGTGCAGACTGACGGCTCTAGGAAGGACCACTAGGATGAGGGGAGCAGGCAGCAGTCAGAAGGGAGAAGCACAGACCCGGAACCCGGGGGCCCGTTTTGTAGTCGTGGTTGGCACTGTGCTCCTAGGAACCCTCTGACAAACAGAAGAGGGACTGCCAGACCTCTTTGTCTAATTATGAAGGTTGTGAGGTTCTTGTTCAAAGGGCCCTGTTGCCTGGCACCTTATGCTCACAGGAAGTACTCTTCAGAAGCAGCAGCCACCGTGAATGTACACAGAATTCACACATTTCTTGTATGATTTAAGGGCCTCAATCCATTCACATTCATGGGCAGAAGAACAAAAACATAGTAATGAGAAAGCGCTGAACCCAAGAGTTCTGCTGGTATCGTGAAGGGCAAGTATTTGTTAATTTAAGAAAGATGGTAGCTTGATTGAACAGCCTAAAAACACTATCTGTTGAACCTCTGCTAAAAACATTCGAGCATGTTTATGGAAATTCATATGCTTTGTTATGGCACACGTCACAGCTTTAACCAAAACAGAACATCTCTTTAGAAAAGAATTAGCTTTTATAATTGGATTTATTGCTATGTTATCTATTGCTTTGTTAATTGTTTTTTCCCATTGCAGACAGTAACTGGTGCTTGAATTTGACTGCGACATAAATTCATAAAGTTGCATCCTTCCAAAACAGTGAGGAAGAAAAAAATGTTCAAACTGTTTAAATGGGGAGAAGTGTAAAGAAAACCAAAAATAAAGGGATCTCTCAGGGTTGAGTCTAGTTCTCACACAGAAATTAAAAGCTGCTCTGATTTGTTTGCTTCAAATATTTTCAGACGTATAAAAGGTAAAACCAAGATTTGGAGAAGTTAAAGTACCTAATTCTGAATATACATCTGTTATATAGTAATAATCAGCAAATTATGGCCAAGATAATTGAAAATATAGGCTAGATTGAGTAAAGATATTTTGAGGCGTGATAAATATTCATAAGTTGGAGAAAGGGAGGGGCATGCTTTGACTGCAGCAGTGACCTAGAAACCAGAAAATAACAAAACAACTACCAAAGGCAGACACTCACTGGGGGAGGAGGGGGGATCAACAGTTGCCTAAAAGCATCTGGCTACAAAATAAAGACAAAACACAAATGGCTGCTAGCCCAGCCAGTCCATTTGGAAGACAGTCAAAACCCAAATGCTCATTTCAAGTCCATGGTAGCCCCTACACACCCTGAGAAGACAGAAACATACAGTCATCCTCATTGCAAGATGCTTTCAATACCAAGGGGAAGGTGAAAGGTTCCTAAGGAAGAAGGAGAAAGTAACTGTGTTCTCCAGATGAAGCAGCCAACCCGGGTTGGGGCCGTCTGGAGTGTCACAGTTAAATAAGTACCCAGGGTGGCTTGGAGCTGGTAGTGTTTCTTCCCCTTTGTTTTTCTTCCCAGTGTTTTTCACCTCCCGTACCCCTCCTGGTTCTATAACTTTTGTTCTAAAAGATGCCTTGTGTGTCTGTGCTCGGGCGTAGGGTCATTTCTCTTCTGACTGGCACACGGATCCATCCCAGTGCTTGGGGAACCACATTTGATGTGTCAGCTCATCTTAGGAATTTCTGCTGCTGCTCAGTGCTCAGCGGTTTCCTCCTTCCCCATCTTCCCCACCACCACACACCCTGTTTTAGGGTCTAGTACCATGGCCAGGACCAATTCTTGAAGGCACTAACCTCTGAATAATGTTTTCCAACTCCAATCCTTTCTAAAACTTCAACAAAGTGGTTTTTGTTTGTTTGTGAACCTCATGCTAAGGAAAGCAGTTAAGCATAGAACCACAGTCCTGTCGAGAGCCTTGGGCAAAGGAACCCCATGATGTACACATATCCCACACTGGGGGCAAAAGCAATACAGAGAATTATCTCAGAATCATCTGACAGGGCAGATCCTGGCCCAGCTGAGATGGTGAGATAAAGCAGCCAGAACAGGAGTTGTTGAGTGGTTTATAAAGAAATTCAAAACCACCTATACAGCTAGACTTTGCTCAGGTAGGGACGGGTGGGCAGGGGTGGAACCCTCATCCTAGGCCAATTAAAAAAAAGAAAGAAAACTAAACAAGGGCAAAGAGATAAATTTAAAAGATTGTACACATGTAGTCCTAATATATCCATGGCAGTCCACATGACTCAGTCTTTGCATACCTCAGACACATTTAAAGAGGAGCAGGTCAGAATCAAAAGTACTCAAAAAGAAAATCAATTCATTATTAGTTTTCAAGGAACATTAAAGAGATCCTAAGGTTTAATCCACAACATTTCACAAAAGTCCTTTAGCCTCTTCAAATTTCCTAGTATGCTACAGGTGCTATGAAACTCCTACCTCAAAATTCTCTCACCAACACCAAACCCACAAGCCTTTTACCTTTTATCTCCTCATCCTGCACCTCTTCCCTGTTAATTTAAGCATTGGTAGCCTCACTTACAGCAAAGAATAATCTTTCCAAAACAGAGGAGTAAGAAACTGTGAAGGCCAAGGCAGAAGGTGGCTTGAACACTCGTGTGAGCTTAGAATTACAGTGGGCATGTGATTTTAAAGGGCACTTTGCAATGGCCCAATGCATGTCATTGTTACACTTGGTGTAGCTTGCCCAAGAAGCATTCTGACAAAGTTGAGAAGACTGGGAATTGAATGGGCTGGGCAGGAAAAGAGGAAACCCCACTGGACAACAGGTTAGTCCAGGATTCTTCCACCCCTTTGCATGTATATTTCTAGACATGGCTACCTCACAAGAAGTTATTCAGTATGACAAGTAATATGAAAAAAGTCACAACCACAACAGGAATAACAGCTATGAATTACTGACTGTTAACTATAAATGAGGGCCCATGAGAACAGCTGAACAGAGATAATGGCATTCACTCTTCCCAACAACCCCAGCACCAGCCATATTTGGGTGGATGATTTCTACCCACCTCCATTCCTAATTCTTTTAAGCTACATAACTGTCTCCCAAACTCGACTCCTTATTCTGGCAAAAGGCCAAACCAGCATGGTCCATAATTTCTGCTCTAAGAAGGCATAATGCTTCACTACAATAGTGTCATTCTAGACAATTCTCATATCAGTAGTCAGACAATTAGTTGGCCCACAGCCCACAGGGCCCCTGAAACAACCCTCTGTGTGTTGGAGGGATTCCTACACACACATGCATGCATGCACACACACAAATGATTTATCACAAATATTTAAAGACTGAAAGGCGTAGGCTGGGTTCCCCAACTATCACACTCCCCCTTTTCTTCAAGTGATGAGGCACAAAGAAGGAAAATCATCTTGGTTATGTTTATAGTTCTTCTGACTACACAGCAAACTAAACCAAGGGTGTTTTTACTTTATAAAACTAAAAACACAAAGAATGATTGGTGTGAATTTTAATGGTCATTATCAGCTATTATGAACTAGCTTGTGTCTTTAACTCTCTACTGCCTCCTTTTTTTTTTTATTCTTTGCATCAGATAACAACTTCCTGAAGGAAGCAAAATATCACATGCAATCTATCAGCTGTTTACACCCAAAGAACAATTTGGTCCACTCTTTAGCAATGCACAACACAGAGCCCAATGGTACTATATAAACCCAGAAGAATGCACAGAAACACTCAAAAACAAGTATAACTGTGAGAACCTCTTCAAGATTTCACTCTTAAAAAGGTATATAAAGATATTCAAGACAATACAAAATGAAAAAATTGGAAGACTTCTGGTCAAGATGGCATCATAGTCAGACGTGGCTCACCTCTTCTCACATCCACATCAAAATTATAACTAAAATATAGAAGAACCATCACTCAGAACCATCAGAAACGGAGTTGAATGGAAGTCTGACAACTATGGAATTAAAGAAACCACATCCATCCAGACTGGTAGGAGGGGCACATGGAATGGGCTGGTCCCTCACCCATGTGTGGTGTGGAACGGATATCTCAAGAGCGAGGAGTTTCAGACCCATACCAGTTACCCCAGCCCAGGATTCTAGTGCCAAGAAGATGAGCCCCCACAACTTCTGGCTGCAAAAATCAGTGGGGACTGAGTCAGTGGAAGAAACTTCTGGAGCCCCAAGCAGTTTCTCTTAAAGAACCCTCACAAAGACTCACCTATTCAGACTCACTACTTCTGAGCTCCAGCACTGGGACAGCAGCTTACAAGGCATCAGTGGCATACAGGGAGAAACTGAAGTGTCTGGCATCAAGGCAAGCAGAGGCCATTGTCCCTTTTCTAAACTCTCCCCCACCCCCCAACAGAGCCAGAAGGCTGGTGGCATATCTGAGACACCAACCACCTGGCTAACACTGTTTGACTTGCCTTGGAGATCCCCAGAGACTCTACCCCACCTAACTTACAGACTCACCCAGGCTACTTTTCCACATTAATGGCTTGTCTTGGCTCATGCTTAACAACTTCTTAAATCCTATCAAAAAAGCAACAACTAGCTTCAGTGAGCCCTAGGCCAATCACTAGCAGCAGCCAGCCTAGATTCACAGCTTGGCTTCACCTGAGAATCTCCAAGCCCAGCACAAGTAGCAGCCATCTCAGATTGCTTTATAACTCACTCAGGGTGACACCAGGCAGAACACAGGTGGGTGCTATCCTTGGCCTGCACAACCTGGGAAACCCCAGAGGCAGCATACCCAGTGGACACCTACAGACCATGTCAGGGCACCACCACCCTGCCCCTGCATAGCTGATCTCCACAGAAGGTGGAGGTTGGTGGTAAGTGGTCACAGCCAATCCTTGTAGCTGACTGGCTGGGGTAAATCTCTCCCATTGATCTGCCAACAGCAACCAAGGCTCAACTACTAAAGGAGGGTGTACTCAGCCCACACAAAGGGCTCACCAGGAGTACCCAGATTGGGTGATAGGGGAGCCTGTGTAACTGGACCATACAGGATACCTACTACATTAGGCAACACTACCAAGACATGGATTCAAAGCAGCTCTACCTAATACATGGAAACAAACACAGGGAGGCTGCCAAAACAGGGAGACAAAGAAACATGGCCTAAATGAAAGAACAGATCAAAATTCCAGAAAAAGAGCTAATCAAAAAGTAAATAAGCAATCTATCAGATACAGAGTTCAAAACACTGGTTATAAGGATGCTCAAGGAACTTAGTGAGGACCTCAACAACAAAAAAGATCCAGTCAAAAATGAAGGATATACTAATCAAAATAAAGAACAATTTACAGGGAAACAACAATAGAGTGGATAAAGCCCAGAAAATCACATCAATGATATGGAACATAAGGAAGGAAAAAATCAACCAATCAGAAGAACAAGAAGAAAAAAGAATCCAAAACAATGATACTATAAGCAGTTTCTGGGACAACATTTGCATCATAGGGGTGCCAGAAGGAGAAGACAAAGAGCAAGAAATTGGAAAAATATTTTTAAAAATAATGAAAGAAAACTTCCCTAATTTCATAAAGGAAATAGACATGCAAGTCCAGGAAGCACAGAGAGCCCCAAACATGATATATGCAAAAGGCCCACTCAAAAACACAACATAATTAAAATGCCAAAGGTTAAAGATAATTTTAAAAAGCAGCAAGAGAAAAGAAGGTAAGTTACCTATAGGGGAGTTCCCATGAGGCTGTCAGCTGATTTCTCAAAAGAAACTTTGCAGGCTAAAAGGGATTGGCAAGAAATATTCAAAGTCATGAAATATTCAATCATGAAAAGCAGGGACCTACAGCCAAGATTGTCCTATACAGCAAAAATATAATTCAGAATCAAAGGGCAGATAAAAAGCTTCACAGACAAGAAAAATCTAAAGGAGTTCATCATCACCAAACCATTATTATATGAAATGTTAAAGGACTTACTTTAAAAAAAGAAGATCAAAACTATGAACAATAAAATAACAAAAAGACAAATCTATCAGCAATTGAACCTAAAAAACAAACTAAGCAAACAAGAAGAACAGAACCAGAATCATGGATAGGGACAGCGTTTTTATGTTGCCACATGGGCATAGTATTTGGAGGAATGGGTGAAGAGGCTAGGGGATTAAGAAGTACAGATAGATAGCTACAGGATAGCCATGTGGATATAAAGTACAGTATAAGAAATGGAGTAGCCAAAGAATTTATATGCATGACCTATGGACATGAACAATGGTGGGAGAGATTGCCTGAGGGAGTGGGGGGTGCTGGACAGAGGGGGGCAAAGAAGGAAAAGCCAGGGCAACTGTAATAGCATAATAAATAAAATGTAATTTAAAAATATAAGTTAGAATAAAAGACTTTGGTAAAATTCCTATTTTTACACATATGCATATTTATACACATGCATTTAATATACATACAAGCACAAAGGATAAAGGCTTAAAAGGCTAAATGTTGGTGGTGGTATCTGTGGGAGATGAGATTCAGATTATTTTTAGTTTTTCTTTGTGCCTATTTGCATTTTCTATCTTTTCTGCAAATTACAAGCATTAGGTTCATTATCAGTGCACTATTTATCTTTCTAATCACTATTTCATCACTGAGGTTTAATCACTGGTTTACTTTCTGAAGACTCTCCTCCCATATGCCAATGACTTGCAACTCACAAACCAGAATACCAGTTATTATATTATCCAGAAGTCCTGCTTCTTTTTCCTCCAGAAACTAACAGAAGCAAGAGACAGGAGCGTGGGTACAGTAAAGGTGTCTCTGATCTAGAAATCCTAGTAAAGGCCGAGAGTTCCCTGCCTCTGCCAACTGATGGCCCCAGCTCCAACCTTCCTGGCCTCCAGGTGCCCAGGTATGAACAGTGAGCTGGCCCAGATGATGGTGAAGGTTCATCCCAGGTGCAAGCTCAGGCAGTTCTGGGTTTCCACACCACCTCCTCAGCAGAGGGGGCTGCCCCACACTGGCTAAGGCTAACATCAATTTGTTTGCATCTAAACACAATTAGTGGAGGCCCCTGAAAGTTGCCCACTGAGATGAGAAAGAGGCAGCTCAGGGTTAAGGAGAGATGATGTTGAAAGTGTCCATCACCCCTCCTTCAAGCCAATGGCTGCAACAAGAGAAGGATCAGAGCTGACGGAGGTCTTTAACTTGACAAGTTTGCTGGAAGTGGGGCAAGGCTGCATGACTGGCTCTTAGTTCTGTCCTGATGAAAATTCTCCAATTTCATTCAGTCACAGATTAAATCAGGTAGTAACTTTTGGGGTGGGGTGGGTTTGGGGGAAATGGGTAAAGGTGGTCAAAGGGTATAAACTTTCAATTATAAGATAAATAAGTTCTAGGAATGTTATATACAGCATCATGACTACAGTTAATATTTAAAGTTGGTAAGAGGGATGACTTTTAAAGTTCTCACCACCAAAAAAATTACCTGTGAGGTGATGAATATGTTAACTAACTTTCTTGTAATAATAATTGTGCAACATATACATACATCAAATCACTATAAGCCCTGGCTGGTCTGGCTCAGTGGATTGAGTGCCAGCCTGTGAACCAGGGGGTCACTGATTCCATTCCCAGTCAGGGCATGTGCCTGGGCTGTAGGCCAGGCCCCCAGTAGGGGGTGGATGAGAGGCAACCCCCACATTGATGTTTCTCTCCTTCTCTTTCCCCCTCCCTTCCCTCTGTCTAAAACTAAATAAAATCTTTTAAAAAATACATTGTATATCTTGAACTTACACTGTGTTATATATCAATTACAGCTCCATAAACCTGGGAGGGGGAAATAAGGCAATATGACTAATCTCTAATATCCATAGGAAAAATGTAAGCCAAAAGAAGTAACTTAAATTTTACATAGTCAGTTTCTCACCTCTTGCAGCAATTCTATCTCATTCCATGTCCTATCCCCACTGCCCCCCAACTGTCCATGCACCTGCGCATGCACACACATACAGAGTGAAGGTGGCCAGTGACCATTATGTAAGACATCCAGGCTAGGGATCATAAAAACAGATAAACTGTATTGCTTAGGAACTACATGCATCTTAAAACTTTCTAGAGCACAGAAGATAGTCCTTCTCTGTTTCTTTTGCCTCCAACGATAGAACACCCCAACTTTCCTTGCTTCCCTCTGCCTCCCTGCCCCCTCCACCCCACCCCACACCTGTTAGCTTTTATCTCTTTCTATGAAGAGTCTCCCAGTCTTTCCTCACCTTCCCCATGGTCAAAAGTTGGAAGATGAGAAAGAACAAAAGCTGCAGATGACCAAAGCCAAAGAATTCTCCATGATGAACTAAAGTGTCTTGGAGGAGCAGTCTGGAAGTCTTACTTGGGGTCCAGTGCTCCACGGCATAGTTGATGTGTATAAGCTTTGGGCAAACAAGGAGAAGCAGCACCCCAAAGATTCCATCTAGGCCTCTTGGGAGAAAGGGAAGCCCCCACAGGTAATAGTCACTGGTTAATTTTAAAGATGTCGAAAAAAGATGAGGTGTTTTTTTTCTGCTGCAAGCCAAGGAGAAGTCCTGGTGGATGACCTCCCAGATCAGAACACATCTTTCAACCACACGTATTGCTCCCCCAAGTTATATGCTACATCTCCAACAGTGACTTCCTTGGGCACTGGACCGATGAACAGGAGGCAACGGTCCTCTTTTGGGTGGTCAGTAGATGTTGGCCAATGTCAGTGAGGACACGCTCCACTGAGGAGGGCAGGCCAATCTGGACACATAAACTGCATGTACCTGTTGTTTAAGCAGCTGGATTCTATTTTTTGTTATTATTTATTGTTTTGGTATATTTGTTTTGGGTTTGTTGTTGTGTTTCATGGTATTTTGCCTCACTTGCGGCATTTCCATCCACCTTCAAATATTTTGCAAAATGCCCCACACCATGGTTTCCATTGCCCTGCACAAAGCAGAGTTCCTCTCTGCCTACCAAAATTCTGTTATTGGTATGTTCACCTGCTCCTGGTAGAGGCTGCCCTGTAGGATCTGCCCCTACAGATCTACCCGTACCCTCAACGACACCTCTGTCCTCTGATCTTATCTAGAAATTGATGAGATACTGCCTTGGTGCTCCTTTGATTGTTGTGTATAATTACGTAACTGGTTTGATCACTTCTCTCAAGGGGTCTCCAGACATGAAGGTTAACTTCCTCTCCACCAGGCTCCCAGACAGGCAGGCTGCCTAGCAGAAAGGCCAGAAAGATGGTGACAGAGGGTGCTTCACCAGTACACAATATCCAAGACAGAACAAGAAGCCAGGCCATGTGGAATTGAATGTCCAGTCCTGATTTTACAAGTCACCAGTTTCAGAATGGGGTCTGCTGCCCCACTCTTGCTGCCCTTAGCTTGTGTCTTCCTTCTTAGCATTTCACTCCATTCCATTGGAGACCCATTGCTCTCTGACTGTGGCTCTCTGCCTTATCACACAATTTCTGCTCTCCCCCAAAAGGGAAAAAACTCTATTAGCATGGGAAATCTCTGCCAGCTTCACCTCATGTTGGAACAAGAACTTGAGAAAGAGAATGTGAGACTCCTCAGAGTGGGCATAACATATTCTTGTATATAATTACAACCAGCTGAATTTTTCAATAATGGCAAATATTACACATATTAGCTCATTTGACCCTCACAATCACTTTGGTGGGTACCACTGCTTTATCCCCCCCATACAGATGGGAAAACAAAGGCTCAAACAACAAATAGGAGCTGAGCCCAAGACTTGAAGTCTCTTCTATGTGCAATACTTGCACTCTTTCCCACCAAGTCACGGGTCTTCAAAAGTTGGGTACACACTTTGAGAACACTTGTTTTTCAGTAAGCTCTCTGTTACCCAACCAATGAGTCCCTCATGCAGTGTTCCTGAGTGTTCAGTGGACTAAGTGTGACAGTGATGGACAGATACCCATCCCTCAATTTCTACTGACAGCCTTCCCTCCAGATTGACATCCCTCCTAATCTTGTCCTCACCATACTGGGGACAAAACTGTCCCCACGTCTTAGTGATTTTTCATAAGGATCTTTCCTTTTACAAATGGAAAGACCAAGAAACCATAAATTCTCTTTAAAAACAACTGATATCCTCCCTTCCACTGCAGACAGAATAATGAGGCCAGGCCAACCTGGAAGGGTGAGTTGCTTAGTAACCGGAACTACCCCAGAGGCAAATGGTGTCTTTGCTGACCCTCGGGGTGTTTCAAAATGACACAGCTCCTCCCCAGAATGCCTGAGAAACATTTGGGGCAAGACTGAAAATCCTCATCTTCTCACCTTCCTCCAGGGCTGTAATATCACCTGCCCACTAGAGACCTGACTAATTAAACAGTCAATTCCCATCTGTGTCCAAGGTTTCAGGCCATTTCTTCTCCCAGACTTTTAACAAAGTTATCTTTGAATAGGTAAGATGAGGCTAGCCATAATAATTTCAGTTAATATATTACAGGTTCAGCTTTCTAATGCTAGCTTGGTCAGCGTGTGAAGATAAATTACTCATCATCCGGAACTGACTTCTTGGAATATTTTTCTGTGTAAATCAGTGTCCACTGATACAGGGGGGAAATGGCTAGAGAGAAAGAAGATTCTATTTATGGAGGCCAACTATACAAAAGCCAGGTGCTTCACCTACAGTATCCTATCTACAATAGCAATACTGTGAGTTTCCTTACTTTACATCTGAGGATACTGATGCCCAAAGAATACTAAGGAATGCCCCCAAGATCCAACAGCTAAATTTCAAACTCCAGTTTGATTTCATTCCCAAGACCATGTCACCTACATGTGTCCAGAAATTTCTCAGCAGTACACTAGGAAGGGGCTGGGGAATGGAAGAGGATGAAGGCAGGAAGGCAGGTCACAATTTTAAATAGGATGGTCAGAGTAGGCCTTATTGGCTTGATTACATTTGAGCAAGACTTGAAGGATGTGAAGGCATGGTCATAGAGATGAACTTGTGAAAGAATCCTAGGCAAGGAGGGCAGATAGGGTGAAGGTGCTGTGGCCGGAGTGTCAGAATGGGTCTGAGGAATGTCGGGAGGCTGGCATGGGGCTGGAGCAGAGTGAGCAAAGGGGCAGAAGCAGACGAGGTCAGAGAAGTGAAGGTGGCCAGATCCTATAGGACTAAGGAGAAGGTAGGCCACAATCCCCACCAAAGGATTCACCTCCCAACTTACTCTAACAAGGACATGAAGTATTATCTGCCATTTCCTCAAGGATGGAAGGAGGAACCATTACTCTGCCAGATATCCTTTCGTAAAACTAGGTTGCTTTTTTATCTAGGTGAGTGGAGAGGTAGTAGGATTTGCAGGGTGGGGCCCACAAATCTGAATTTCTTAATATCTTAGATATGAAGTAAGCAGTTTTAGACACAACTATTTCACTAAAACTCATTCATTTCACCAAAGAGGGGTAAATATTAATATGCAATTTTGACCTCATTCACATTTATCCATGTCAAATTTTGAGTCTATATATGGAAATCCTCTATGAGCCAAGCTATCCATTCACATTTTAGTTCAGGTTATTCATGAGTCTGCACCATTTCTGGAATCAGCATATGCACAGAAATGAACTTTTAGCAGACAGTCCGCAACACATCAGACAGGACTGTTCTAGCTGCTTTGTTTTTACATAAATGCTATTGATGTAACTTATATACAGTACAGTACACAGCTCTATAAACTTTTACAAAGTGAACAAATCTATTCAGCCACCATCCAGATCCAACAATAAAACACATCTGTCTCCTCAAAGGCCCCTTCATAGCCTTCAGTCATTACCTCCTCCAAAAAGTACCCTCTACTGATTTCTATCATCACGTTTGCCTGTTTCTGAACTTCAAGTGAATGGAATTCTACAATATCATTATCTTTGTATCTTGCTTTTCTACTTTTTATATATCTGTATATTTCCTTTTTTATTTATTTGGGTGACATTAGTTAAAAAAATAATATAGGTTTCAGGAGTACAAGGCTGTATATTGCATTGTGGGTTCACCACTGCAAGTCAAATCTCCTTCCATTTATCCCCCCCACATGCCTGGCTTCTTCAGTTCACCATAATTTCTGATATTCATACATGTTGTTAAAAGTCATTCATTCATTTTATTGCTCTACAGTATTTCCATTGTATAAACATACCATTCATTAATCCATTCTACTACAGATGGACATTTGGGTAGTTCCAGTTATTGGTTATTAAAAACAAAGCTGCTATGAAGACATTTGCACATATCTTTGGTGAACATATATAACTATTTCTACTGGGTGTGTACCTAGGAGTAGAATTATGAAGACATAGAGTATGTGGATGTTTACATGTAACAGACACTGCCAGAGAGCTTTCTAAAGTGGTCATACCAATGTCCTCTCCACTAGCAGGGCGTGAGAGTCCTTTTGTAAACATGTTTAATTAATATACCCTTTAGATACATATCCTCGTACTACTAAGTCAGGTAGAAAGGGAACCTTCTCCATACCACTGATATGGTCTTTGCCATGACTGATAGGAGAGTAGCCTTTGTGAGCAGCTGAACATATTGGCTAAGTGATGCCTTGAACATATTTCAACATCAAAATATGGTCTAAGTAAAATCATTGCAATTATAGATATTCTTCAATATTTAGGGGGTTACAAGTAACTGCCCCCCAAAAATCAATTCATTCAGCTATGTACGGCTGTATTTTGAAATTAACTGATCCTGTTAAGCATACTAAAGTATAAGTCCATCTCTTGAGGTGGACAAGTGGTAAGAACTCTTAAAATTATGTAGGCCCTAAAACCATTTTTCTCCTACTTTATGGTGCAGAAACCTAGAGAACTGGCCATCTATTTTTCCAGTGGCCAGAGCAGAATAGAAGGTCATATCAGGGGAGACCGCTGGCCCTACTCACAGCCCCCCAGAATCTGTGCACAAAAAAGAAGAGTGCAGCCACTGAGGGGCAGAAATACAAGGACACAGCAGGGCCTTACATGTTCACAGTATGTCAGCTCTGCTACCAGTGTTCTGGTGGCTACACACAGCACATGGATCCCACCTTCATAAACAAGACAGCTAAAAGTGGAACTCATAGGAACACAAAGTGGAATGATTGTTTCAAGGGCTGAGGATGGGGAATATGGGTACATATAGGTCAAACAGTACAAACTTTCAGTTTAGATGAACAAGTTCTGGAGACCTAATGTACAGCATGATGACTATAGTTAATACCATACTGTTTACTTGAACTTTTCTAAGAGAATAGATCCTAGGTGTTCTCACCACATACACACACAAAACAAGTGAAGTGGTATATATGTTAATTTAGCTTCACTGTGGTCATCATTTCTCAAAGTATGTGTCTATGAAAACATCACATTGTCCACTTTAAATATGTGCAATTTTTATTTGTCATCTACATTTTAATAAAGCTGGGGGAAATTAGATTAAATAAATAAATAAATAAATAAATAAATAAAATGGCTTTTTGGTACATTGAGCACTCACCCAACAAAAAAAATCTAACTTTGGAGTGAAGTTGACTTCCGGCCAAGATGGAGGTGTAGGTAGACACACTATGCCTCCTTGCACAACCAAGATAGGGACAACAACAATTTAGAAATAGACTAACAACCAGATCTGAGAGAAAATTAACTGTATGGAAGTAGAACAACCAAGGAGTTAAAATAGACACATTCATCCAGACCGGTAGGAGGGGTGGAGCCAGGCAGCCGGGCAGAGAGGGGTCGAGGCACAAAGAGCAGTGGGACCAGGCATGTAAAGGATCCCGGGCCTACAAGACTGCAGTGGGCAGACCCTGGGCATGCAGGCGGTGGCTTGCAGACCCCGGGTGAGGGGTGGAAACCAGCAGACCCAGCAAGGTGGCAATTGTGAAGCAAGGCACTGCTCGCAACCCAGCGTCCCAGCGCTGGGAAATAGAGCCTCAGGGCACTGATTGAAAACACCTGTGCGGTTTGAGCTGCAGAGAGACTCCCAGCCTCACAGGAGAGTACATTGGAGAGACCCACAGGGTCCTAGAACAAGCCCATCCACCTGGGGAATCAGCTCCAGAAAGGCCCAGTTTGCTTGGGGGAAGCTGCGGAAGGGACTGAAGTCTGACAGAGAGTGGAGCAAGTGCCATTGTTCCTTCTTGGACCCCACCCCCACATACAGCATCAAAACCCAGCTACTGGGTTGCCCTGCCTTGCTGAACACCTAAGGCTCTGTCCTTCATACGTAACAGGCACAACAAGACCAAAAAAAAAAAAAATGGCCCAAACGGAAGAACAGATCAAAGCTCCACAGCAAATACAACTAAGTGACCAAGAGATGGCCAACCTATCAGATGCACAGTTCAGAGCACTGGTGATCAGGATGCTCACAGAATTGGTGGAATTTGGTTGCAAATTAGATGAAAAAATGAAGGCCACAATAAATGAAATGAAGGAAAATGCACAGGGAACCAATAGTGATGGAAAGAAAACTGGGACTCAAATCAACAGAGTAGACCATAAGGAAGAAAGAAACAACCAAACAGAAAAGAATGAAGCAACAAGAATTCAAAGAAATGAGGAGCGGCTTAGGAACCTCCAAGATATCTTTAAATGTTCCAGCATCCAAATTATAGGGGTACCAGAAGAGGAAGAGGAAGAGCAATAAGTGGAAAGCTTATTTGAACAAATAATAAAGGAGAACTTCCCCAATCTGGCAAATGAAATAGACTTCCAGGAAGTCCAGGAAGCTCAGAGAGTCCCAAAGTTGGACCCAAGGAGGAACACACCAAGGCACATCATAATTGCATTAGCCAAGGCAAAAATGAAGGAGAGAATTCTAGAAGCAGCAAGAGATAAGGGGACAGTAACCTACAAAGGAGTTCCCATCAGACTGTCAGCTGATTTCTCAAAACAGACCTTGCAGGCAAGAAGGGGCTGGAAAGAAGTATTCCAAGTCATGAAAGGCAAGGACCTACATCCCAGATTGCTCTATCCAGCAAAGCTCTCATTTAGAATGGAAGGGCAGATAAAGTGCTTTTCAGATAAGGTCAAGTTAAAGGAGTTCATCATCACCAAGCCCTTATTTTAGGAAATGTTAAAGGGACTTATCTAAGAAAAAGAAGATAAACATGTATAGTAAAATGATAGCAAACTCACAATTATTAACAAACACACCTAAAACAAAAACAAACTAAGCAATCAACTAGAACAGGAACAGAACCACAGCAATGGAGATCACATGGAGGGTTAGCAACAGTGGAGTGGGAGGAGGAGAGAAGGGGAAAAGGTACAGAGAATAAGTAGCATAGATGGTAGGTAGCAAATAGGAGGAGGGTAAGAGTAGTATGGGAAATGTAGAAGCTAAAGAACTTATGACACATGGACATGAACTAAAGGGGGGGAAGTGGGTGGGAGAGGGTGTGCAGGGTGGAGGGGAATGAAAAGGGAGTAATGGGACAACTGTAATAGCATAATCAATAAAATATGTTTTTTAAAAAACCTAACTGTGAAAATATTTGTGATCTTCCCTCACCAAAAGCCTGCTTCGGACTCATGGAATTTAAAAGGACCATACTGCCTGCCCATTCCTTAGCTTCATTAGGTTCTCCCAGTGTGTTCATTTAGATAATCAGAAATTCACAGGCACAAACCTTATTATTGTAGCTTCTCACAGAAGTGACTTCATGCATCTCAACTGGGTGACAGATAATTCATTGATTCTCAAAGAAAGGCAGTTAGAGAAATAAGTATTCAAGACTGACTACAGTCTGGCAAGAGATAAAGACATTGTCCATTATGTTACCCAATACATGTGATGAGTCTTGATAAAAATAATTCTTCCTAGAAATGATAGAATTATAGTCCTAGCAGGAACCAACTGGGGCAGGGGGCATGCAAAGCATTCATATTTCCTCTTTCTCTGTCGCCCAGAAAACATAGAGTTAGGGTTTGTGCTCAAATAAAATAGCTACACATCATGTGTGTGCACACACACACAAATTCAAAGGGCAAATCTATAGAGACAGAAAGTAAATTAGTGGTTGCCTGGGCGTGGGAAGGGGGAGTGACTGCAAACAGGCACGAGACTTCTTTTCTGGTGATGGAAATGTTCTAAAATTAGATTATGGAGATGGCTACATAACTCTGTAAATTTGCTTTAAAAATCATTGATTTGTACTTTAAAAAAAAAAAAACATCAATCTGTGGTTGCTTATCCCGCGCTGCCCCCACTGGAGACCTGGCCTGCAACCCAGGCATGTTCCCTGACTGGGAATCAAACTGGAAACCCTTTGGTTCACAGGCCAGCTCTCAATCCACTAAGCCACACCAGCCAAGGTGACTTCTACTCTTAAAATGAGTAAATTTAATGGTATATAAATTATACCTCTATAAAGCTATTCTTAATAAATCAGTCTGAGATGGATCATGGACATGAATGTGAAAAATAAAACAATAAACTTCTGGAAGAAGATATCAAAATATCACCATGATCCTGGAGATTTTTTTCTTAAATAGAACACTAAAAGCGCTAAAATGAACGTTATTCCCATTAAGAATATCTGTTAGACAAAGGGCGTCATTAAGATACTGAAGAAGTAAGCCACAGGCTGGGAAAAGCCACAGGCTTGTAGTATCTGGACAAAATATTTATTTCTGACAAGACTCATGTCCACAATATATTCTTAAGACACTCGTGCAAACAAAAAAACAAACAACCTATTTTTAAATGGATAACAGACTTAACAGATAGTTCATGAAATAAGATCAAACATCCATTTCACCAGCACACACAACAGAGTGCACAAATATCACGTGCATCTCAATCCCTAGTTCTGTGTCTCTGTGCCTTTCGATTGTTTCAAGGTGCTTCTCTTTGTCATATGTTTTGATATTTGTATCTGCTAAAGTCCCCACAGGAAGCAGATGGCACACTCGATTTAAAGTATTTCAAGGTCTCCTTTCCAAAGGGATTGTTTGCAAGGGTGTGAGTTGGGTGGATGGGGCACCACCAGCAGTAGTGAGGGAACCAGGTGAGGAGCAGAACTGCCACCCCTGCACCCCACAGCCAGGTGTAAAGGATGAGGGAGAAGCAGGTACTAGGGCCTGCTGGAGAGAGTCACAGAGAGTAGCAGCCTCCAGAAGAACAGTGAGTACAGGTTCGGGAACACAAGCAGCCCAAGGCCACCTCACAGGAAGGAACTAGGGAAAAAATATCCAGACCTTAGTCTCTCATCCATGTGGCCTTCTATCTCGGGGCCCTGTTTATCAAATGCAACTGAAAGCCAAAGGACAAGGTATCTCTTATACCAATGTAATCAATCAGGTCAGCTTTCTGGGGCAGCCACTGGCTCTGGAGGAGCAAACGGAAGAGGTCTGGCACTCCACTGTAAGCTGCCTGGAATCCCTTTTAAAATATGCTGATAATAAATAATACATACCACAACCAGTAAAACTACGCTCCTAGAATAGAAAAAGAAGATTCATAGAGTCATTACATTAGCTTTTCATATGCAGTTTGCAAAGGAGAAGAGGGGAAAGAGTAGCAGTTTGTTATTATACACCCAACGAAGAAATGCCCCACGTAATCTGTTTCTATCGACTGGATGTGCAGCTGACTCCTGTCCAAGAGTGAATTAGACATCCTCAGGAGGAAAAGGATACAGTCTCTCAGGGGTGTTGTTCCTCCTCAAACTCCAGAGCCACATCCGGGCACTTGGGGAAGTTGATGATTCCACAGAGATAAAAAGTGAGTCCCCTTTTCAACAGGTTCTTCCTAGTTTGAACAGCCGATAAGGGCCCTTCCAGGCCCTCTTCTGGTCTCCGCTCCATCACAGCACACTTCCCCAGCGACCCGTCCCACGCTCTCAAGCCCACTCTCTTCTCTTTGCCGCTCACCACAGTTCTCATCGGTGCAGGATCCAAAATGCTATCTACATTGATTTTTTTTAAAAGGCTTTAAAAGTGTCCGTCAAGAAGTATGCTGACACAGTCTTCTATTTCACAAGCCTCAGTCTGCAAGGTGATCTGGGACATGGCTTAGTCACTCCCAATTCTAAACCTCTTTGTATATGGGACAAAACAAAACCGACCTGTTTTGGGCAGGAGGCTCCTCCTGTCCCGAAATAATCTACTTATCAATGTCTGTCTGTTGTCTCCTTCACTAGAATGAAGATTCCTGTGAGCAAGGATCTTGTCTGTCTTGTTCACCTGGTAGCCTTGGAGCCTCACACAGTGCCTGGAACCGAGTAAGTTAAATGTATGCTCAATAAGCCAGTCACTGAATGTGACAGCCCTTGTTTGACTTCTCCTCTGGCAGCTCTTAGCCTTAAGTCTGCCACCCACCAAGTCAGCTTCCTCTGTAATAAAGAAGTCCACCTGTGATGCATTAAAGAGACAAAGTCCCCAAAGCATCCTTCCCTCCTCCCCTCCCTCCCTACCCACTCTCTCCTCCCTTCTCTCTGTCCCCCCTCCCTCCTCCCCTCCCTCCAAAAAACTGGCTGGTCAGTTGCAGGAGCAGAGTCCATCCAGCTCAATAGTCAGTCCACACACAGCCATCTGATGACACTATTTCATCTAACCCACTGAATCTTCACAACCACATTTACCAAATGCCACTTTTTCTTCCTACTCAGACCTATCTAATGTTCATCACACAAGCAAAAATTCCAAAGGTTCTGCCACAGACCTCGGCCACAGCTTAAAAAAACAAACAAACAAACAATTGAGCACTGAAAGAAAAAATTATATACTTATAATTTAAGTTCAAAAGGAAATTACAGGTTATCTGGTCCAATATGCAAATAGCTGTCAAACTTTATGACACAACCCACAGTATGATATACATTGTACACCACAACTGAGTACACATTTTTTTATCCTCAGCCAAGGACATTTTTTATTCATTGCTCTTACAGAGAAGAAGGGAGAGAGAGAGAGAGAGAGAGAGAAACATTGATTGGTAGCCTTCTTGCATGCGCTCCAACCAGGGATTGAACCCACGACCTGGGTATGTGCCCTGACCAAAAATCAAACCCACAACTTTCCATCCTCAGGAAAATGCTCCAACCAACTGAGCCACACTGGCCAGGCCAAGTACACACTCTTTCAACAAATATATTTTGAGTCAGTACATGTACCAAGCACTGCTCTAGATGCTAGAGATAAAACAGTAAACAAAACAAAATTTTTTAAAATCCTGCCACTCTCATGGAGACTACATTCTAATTTAAACTCACCTCTGTGTGTGTGTGAAGTGTCTTGTTTGCTTGGTTGCTGATTGGTTTAATGCTAATCACAACCCTCTAAATTATATCTTAGATTCCCTAGTGGGTAATGCCCCATAGCTTAAAAACTACTAACTTGTGATTCTGACTTTGAACCCATTAGCTGGAAGTGCCTGCCGACATCCCAGTGGAGTTATCTAGCAGACATACAGGTGGGAAGCTCAAAGAAGATACTTAGAATGGAGATAGGAGTCAGGCAAAGTCATGGAATGAAGTGTTGCAAAGTGTATAAGCTTTTTCTTTTTAAAAGAGTGTGTTGTAGGCTGTCCTGAGGAACACCAGCACTTAAGGGATATACCAAAAAAGTGCACCAAGACAAAAAAACTAAAGGAATGTGGCATGAAGAAAGTTCCAAGAAGCATTTAAGTGTCCACATTGGAAAGAGGTAAAATGAGATACGGCTAGTAAGCCTGCATTGGATGCAGCAATTAGGGACATCTGGTGACCACTTCTTCCTACAGCAGTTAATGGGTTGGTGAAAAAGTCCATATGGATTTTTTTGTAAAAGGGAAGACACATTTTTCATTTTCACCAATAACTTTATTGGTTTGGATATTTTGAGTATGTCAGCTATCTCCCACGTGGTATAACATTGATTGTTCTCAATTAATGTCTCGATCTCATCGCTATCAACTTCAACTGCTCTACCTGGAATCTCCAGCATGAAACTCTGCAAACCACTTTTGATATATTCAATCAGTCACAGCACCTTCTCCGCACACTGCACAATTATTTTTTGCGTTTCGGTTATGTTTTTCCCTTTCTTGAAATAAAAAAGTACAAATGTTGAAAATGTTGTGTATTTTCTCCCGTCTACTGTATTAAAGTGGCTATGCAAAAATTAACCAATTTTTTTTTTTTAAATGCACACTGACATGACAGCTGCCACAATACAGTCTAACAAATTTTTTTCAATGACGTTAAAAACAACTAAGTGCTATTAGAGACAACTTATGGAAAAAAAACAAACGAACTTTTTGGCCAACCCAATAGAATGAGATGTGGGCAGAAGGCAGGCTGAAGACCACAGAAATGAATGGGAGGCATTAAGACTGTGCTTTCAACAAACTTGATGAGAAAAGGAACAAGCAGTACCACAATAGCTTGAGAAGTGGAAGAGATCAGAGGGTAAGAAAAATATTTAAAATAAGGCAGGGACATATATTCACAAAGCTGATGGATGCGAGCCAATGGAGATGGAAAGACAAGTATTAAAAATCCCAGAGACAAGGGTGTTACAAGAGCACAGGCAGAGAGGTCAGGGGTGGACAGGAGGAGAATTGGGTGGAAAGAGGGGGAGCGCAGAGGCAGATGTAGTGAGTTGTGATCATTTCAAAATATACACAACTATCTAGTCATTATGATGTATACCTGAAACATAATGCTGTGTCAATTACATCTCAATTAAGATCTATGTTTCATTGCTGTACATAATAACGTTAGGATATTCAAAGCCCCTGTGACACAAGTTATGGAAAACACAAAATGCAGCCTGAATATCCTCCTCCTCACCAAGGTCACAAGGAGAAAGCCTTTTTCCTCCTGTAAAGAGCTCCAAGCATCAGCCAGCCGGCTCCTCCATTCAAGAGGCCTCCAGCACTGGAATCCCTTAAGGGAAACCAGATGTCTTCAGGCAGAGAATCTCAAATTTTATGTATACCCAAATCCCTCAGAAGTCTTGTTAAAACACAGATTCCTGGGACCCACCTGTAGAGTTTCTGATACAGTAGGTCTGCAGGGTGGAGCGGGGAAGGGAGGGTCCTAGAATTTTTATTCCTAGGAAGTTCCCAGATGAGTTAGCTTCGTATTGCTGCTGTAAGAAATTACCACAACTTTAGTGGCTTAAAACAACACAAATTTATTACCTTATAGTTCTGGAACTCAGAAATGTAAATCCAAACTGGATCTCACTGGGCTAAAATCGAGGTGTCTGTAGCATTGCATCACTTTCTGGAGACTCAAAGAGAATCTTGCTTCTTCCAGCTTCTAAGAGCACCTGCACTTCTTGGCTCATGGCTCCCACCTTTCCTCTCCAGTGACAGCAGCGGCCATGGCTGGGCATCTCTCTCCCATCACATGGTTCTGACACTAACTGTTCTGCTGCGCTCCTCCATATTTAAACACCTCTGTGATTACACTGGATCCACCTGGATAACTCAGGCTACTCTCCCCATCTTGAGGTCAGCTGCTAAGCGGCCTAACGATGCCTACCTTAATACCCCATTGCCATGTAAATTATCAAACTCACAGGCTCCAGGGATTAGGGTGTGGAGCTCTTTGAAAAGCTATCACTCTGCCTAGCACACCAGGTGTGTCCAAGGCTGCTACTCTGAGAACCATTGTGTAGTGTGATATTGGACAATATTGGAAGTTGAAGGGCACAGATTTCAGAAAGGGCAGGGAAGGAAGAGCAGGTGAAGCCAACAATGGAGGGAGGGATGCCAACACAAGAGAGACATGGCTAGGGACGGGAGGAAAGCCACCAAAGTTAAGTCATTAGAGTGAGTCTCCTGTATCTCTCACAAAGAGCAAGGCAGGGGCTCTGCCACGGGGTGGTAATTAAGAAACTCTTCCAGGTGAGAATGAAGTAGTGGCCATGGAAATGGTTCTTTCACCAGCACTGCCCTGTCAAGGGAATTCATTAAATGTTGACTGAAAACAACCTAGTCTAAAAATATAAATAGTTTCTATGGGACACATTACATATACTGGGAGTACAATACAATTTCTGATGGTGGTAAGACACAGGAGCTGGTGTTCATTTTTATTCTGAGTTGGTAGTTTTCTGTTCCTAGAAAGCTTGTGTGTTGCTTTTAAATAAAATCTACAGCTAAGCTCATTATTGCTTTAACATTTTTTTAACTTGGGAACGGAGAAGCCTTGAAAGAAAATATTTATTAGGAGTACTTTTGTCAGGCATTATGGTGGGTCCCCAGTCTTGCTACGTGCAAGAGAAGTTGTCACAGGTTTCATGATTATAAGGAGCTGGTGTGTGTAACATGTGTGTGTGATTTGTGTGTGATGTTGTATATGATATGTGTATATGTGTGTGCATGTGGGTATGGTGGGGACAGAAAAGATCTAGGAGGAATGGTTCATATTGTGTTTCCCTTATTCTAAAAAGCACCTCTCTCAGCCAACATTAACTCTCTCATCTAAATTTGTTTTGTTCTATTGTTATTTTAAAGCAAATGTTCATCTTTCATATCAGCTCTTGGAGGAAAAGTGACATAAAACAACCTAAGATAGACCGTAGACTAGACACTGCATGTTCTCTCCACATGAATGTTCACCTGTGGCCTAAAACAGAATATTTTAGAAGAAATAAAATATTATAGGAGAAATATCCTTCTCCTGTATGTCTCTAAAAACAGATCCACCTTTGCCAAACAGTGTGTTAATGGCTCTATTCCCAAAGTGCCGTGTCCAGCTGGCCCATTTGCAGACCTATAAGAGACCCAAGTCCCTAAACCGGCTCTTCCACCAACATCCAGGGAAGCCCGTGGGGGACCCTCCACTCCTCCAGCCCCTCCCCACTCTCAGTGTGTGTATAAATGTGTGTGGCTCCTGGTCAATGAGGCAATACGTAAGGACAAAAATTTATAGAAGGAGGTGACAAACCCCCCTATACCTGATGACAAAACATTTCTGAGGTGTAACCAAACGTACCTTGGTCAATAAATATTTCATTTTTAGAATAGAAGTTCTTTGCTACTGCACTCAGCCTCATTTGCATCTACCACATAACTCTGACTTCCCTCACCTCAACAGTACTTTGGGGTCCCAAGGAGGGCAGGGGAGACAGATGGTCGCAGAACTGGAGAAATATGAGGGTTACTCCAGCCACAGATGTTTACATCATCGCTGAGCCACGTATCACCAGTGAACAGCTGGGAAGTGTTTTGTGTTGCCAAACCTGATAAAAGGAATTTAAGTTTGGAACAATGATTGGAGATGATCAGCATGGAGAAGGTAGAAAAACAAGAGAAGTCTTAAAGTCACAGAATAGGCTTAAGGGATCACAATAACACAGTGATGTTTGGGCACTAGACACACCCAGCTGGGCGTGGCTCAGGCCGAGAGCACAGAGGAGGAATGCTCCAGCAAAGACACAGAAGCAAGAGTTTCTCAAGGCCTCCTCAGGGGACCATGACTATTGTACGACAGTTTGAACTGGAGTTCCCTGTGGAGGATGAGTGCTGCTGAGGGAGGAGGAAAGCCAATAAAAAGCATCCATTTCTTATTTTGCAAGCCAGATGCATTGTAGATGAAGCAAAGTAGAGGACTATGTCTTCTTCTCTTTAGGGACTTGTAAAATCATTAAAATGACATAAATAGAACTGGGTAGCATTCGATATTTTGTGTTGGTTTTAGTGCCGGTGTTTGGTTGTCAAGTTTTGCTCTTTGGTTTTGGGTTGGTTGGTTGGTTTTTCCTGTCCAATTCTGAGGCTCCAGAGAAGGAAGTGTGTCAGGAACACTGTGATGAGAAAATGGCTATTTGGAGTGGCTGTCCCAGTATTTTACTGTATGACAACCCTGCTCACACCCCGAGCTTAGGATTCCCACCACAAGTTCCCCTTTGCTTCACCCGGGATACCTTCTAAAATAACCGCTCAGCGTTGAGAGTGTGAAAAATTAGTGAGCTCCACCCCAGTGCCCTTATAAGCAATAGATGCTTATTGCCCCGCTGCTCTCTATCTCCTGCTCCCTAGTGACTTGGGATGGAGGGCTGCCCTCCCCTAGTTCACCGCACTCCTCCCCTCCCCCATTTCTGGGATCTGTAATACACCTTGTGACTGTCCTTCCTCTGTGTGAGTGTACTGAAATGGTGCCTTCAATCAAAACAACCCTGGGTTTTCACTTCCCCAACATGGGAGCTCAGATGCTGAGGGGGCTACCTGCTGACCCCATGTGTGTGGCTTGTGCCCCCTCTTCAGCAGGTCACAATCTACCTATTCTTCTTTTAATACGCCAGCTACAGGTGCCCCCAACACAAATGTTGAGGCTTTTGGATTTATTCTGGGGACTATGCACAGATCCACAGTCATGGGCAAGGACCCCAGAAGGTGAAGCGGTACCCTTCAACCATGCAAGGAGAACTAACTACTTCCTGGTAGTGATGGGAAGCCAACATTACCATTACGAAGAGTCCTATAAGCAAAATTTAGCAGAGTTTCATGCTGAGCTGCCCAATTTAATAGCCATAAACCATATGTGACTAATTAAATTTGTAGTTAGTTAACATAAACTATAATATAAACTTTAGTTCCTTAGCTGCACTAGCCCTTTTCAAGTTCTCAGCCACATATGGCTAGTGTCTACCATATTGGATAGGGCAAGCATGGAGCATCTCCATCGTCACAGAGTGTTCTATTGGACAGCACTGGCCAAGAGAAAAGCTTCTTTAACTTTAGTGGGCATTTTTAATCACTTTAAGAGCTTTCTAAATGCATTCTGATTGAATAGATCCAGGGGGCCGGGGGCTGGGACTGCATTTCTAACAAGCTCCCAGTGATTTCCTGGTCCTGGCCCACAGACCACCCTGCGAGGAGGGAGAAGGGTCACAGAGACGCAGTTACATGCTGCCCAGGGCTCAAATAGTGAATATTTCTCCTGCCCAAACACAGAGAACACCTTCTGAGTTCAAGTTACAGTGCTACCAAACAATGGACATTGGACAGCACAGAGCTAGGTAAATCCTTTTCCCTAGCCTACCTCTCCACCTTTGCACTTTCTGGGGTTAAAACATTCCAGGATTCACAGCACAAATGTGTAGAGTGCTGGATCTCTATCTTCACCCCATTTCTAATGTCTGCAAGGGAGATTTCCTTACCAGAAAGCTCGGCCTCATGTATGTGAAGCAACTGCATTTTCAGAAGATAAGAGAAGTCCATTTATACCAGGACACAATGTAACTCAAAGAGAAACAGTCAGGCATGAGCAGGGATTCAACATGTCTACATTAGGTTTAGAACAATGAAGGGAAAAAAAGAATTTCTCCCTCGTTAGAAACAGAACACTGCATCACAATTAAAAAAAAAAAAAGGTGTCACAAGAAAATACCATATATTTATAGCACTACCACTGTTTCCAGCTAGAAATAACTCAATTGGTTCAGTCGTTGAAAACTAGGAAAATGTCTCACCTATGGTCTACAGAACTCGACCCTTCTCAATTATCTCAATGAACCTGCATAACTATTCACACAAAATAGGTCTTATTCTTTTCATTTTTACAGGTGTGAATTCCACCTCTCAGAGGAAGTAAGACACTGCCTGGGATTCACCCAGGTCTCTCTGCCTTTGCAATACATACTCTACATTGTCCTGGGCTACTGCTCCAATGATACTGGAGAAACAAGTTTATAAATAGATGAGAGGAGGGAGATTACACTCTTTAAATGAAATAATGATTACAGACTGGCAACCTCTTCTCCCATCGAGCTACTATTTACTCACCCACAAGTAGGATGCCTCACCCATCAGTCTATTTAAGGGTTAATGCAATCATTAAGAGATCTCTGCTAAATGTGCTGAAGGGAAATATAAAGCATTGTGTTCATGACATGATCTCACTGAATTTTACAGAATGTACTGTAATTACAGGTTAAAATAGACATATAATCTAGTTTACAGAATAACTGTCCAGAACAAATGCAAGAGTCAGCTGTTAACAAGGTCCCCTTTGTGAAAATTAGCCAGAACTGGAAGAAGCCTGGGACCCCACAAGTAATGTGAGATGTTCTCACAACCAGCTGACCTGGCTGAAAAGGTAAAGCATGAAGCTATGAGGAGAGGCCTTAAGGATAGGATGGTCCTATCATTCATCATCCTGAGACATCTTTGGGAGAAAAAGGATGCTCAGAGACTGGGCACCCTGTTCATGAGCCATGGTGGGTGATTTGGACTTCTCCCTGAAAGCAGAGGAAGCCACCAAGAGTGTGGCATAACCCAAATTTGCATTCAGAGAGCCCACTGTGGCACCTGTGGTTAGGACAGAGAGAGGCTGTTAAATCTCAGAGACTCATTCCACAGGAGATGAGCAACCATCCAAAGAAAGTGCTGAAGCCACGGCTAATTTTAAACCCACTAATCTTGACCTAAATGAGGCACAAAGAAGTTGAATTCTTCCAATGCCAAAGCTAACCACCCACTCTTCAGCTCCTCCTCTGGCAAGGTCTGTTTATTGCATTGTAGAAAGTGGAGCCAACCCTTCAGGGCACAGGGCACCATCTGGAAAAGCAACAGGTCACTGGCCTCAATAGGAAAACAGCAAATGCAGACTGACACATACCCGTCTGGATTGTTGGAATCATTTGTTTGTTCAACAAAGATTAATATTTGTTGAGCGTCTCCTTGATGCCAGACACTGAAGATGTAAACAAAGACAAACAAGGCACAGTTGCTACCCTCAAGAAACATATAGACAGACAAGGCAGTCATCGCAATACAGGGTGAGAAACTCGACAGGGGCTGGCCCGGGTTACAAACACAAGGAAGGGGCATTTACAACTCAGGGAGGAGCAGGCGAGTCGTAAAGTCTCACAAGTGGGGTTCACAGACTTGGTGACATCCCGAAGCACCTGAGAGTTGCCCGGGAATTCAGAATCTCAGGCCCCACCTCAAACCAACTAAATCAGTGTCCACATTTCAACAAATCCCCAGGTTACCTGGGTACATGTTAAAAAGTCTGAGAAACACTGTCTTAAAGACTAAGGATGAGTTAACCAAATAGAGATGGCGGGGAGGCGGAATCTAAGACGCAGGAAAGAGCAAAGCAAAATGGCTGCTGTGAGAGAGATGGTCCTACATACCCAGTTGCAGAGATCAACTTTGACAGATGTAAGTAGTGGTAAAAGAAAGTGCTTCAAAGGAGGGTCAGACCAGTCAGAGCCTGTGACCCCAGGACTCAGCTCGGTCTTTCCTAAGGGCCCTGGGCAGCCCTGGAAGGGTCTCCTGCAGGGGACATTTAAAACACATCCCTGACAGCAGTAGGAAAGGGACAGGTTTAGGGACCATAGGAGGAAACTGTGATACATATCATTGTACCTAGCAGTGGGGACACCAAGGAGGTCAGATGGCCAAGGACCAGCTGCAATTGGAAGGAACCCAGAGTCATCTGACACAGTTTGAGAACTTGGAAAGGGAAGCTTAGCTGCTTCTTTGAAACCAAGAAAACCTTTTTAATAGAGCCCCTTGTTTTCCCCCAATTATATTGCTTCCTGGCTAGGTTTGTGCCAAATAAGTAAAAGGAAAAGCACTCAAAGACCTTCCCCACTGGATCTCAGTTCCAGGAATGAGGCTTAAGGAGGATTTCCAGAAGCCACTCAGAAGTAGGAATTACCTGGGGCATTTGTTCAAAATTCAGATTCCCAGGCCCCAGTTATACTCTATAGAATCTGAATCCCAGGGCAGTGGCCTGAAGAACACGGACTGGGGAGCAGCCAAGGTGGCTCCACACACCAGGAAACCTGGGGCCTCTGGGGCGGGGAGTGGAGGGGGCCTGGCCTCTATCACTGCAGGGCAGAGAGTGGCCCATTCCCCAGAGGGTCAGAAGGTGCTGAGTTCACAGAAGGAGCTATTTAGAGGAGCTGTCCAGGTCACACAATCCTTAGAGGGCAGAACATGAAAACCAGGCTTGCTTGGTACTCATTTAGAAAGGTGTCACACTTGATGTGCTAACTGTGTGTCTTTAAGAGCAAGCTTGTTTTTCCCCCTATTTGATTCATTCAGTACTCATCATGTACAGATACCTATTTGGGACAGGCAACAAACTTGATTTTGCTCCCAGATAAAAGCATCAGTTAGTGTAAGTATGAATTGACTCTTGAACTTTGATAAACACAGGTACGCAGGTAGCTAGCTAGAGAGATGCCTGGCTCAGTGCCTTCATGTCTTTCCTTTTTCTTTGTGTGACTGCTTTATTGCACTTAGCATAATGTCCTCAAGGGTCAACCACGTGGTTGCATGTGTCAGAGTTTGCTTTTTTAGGGATAAATAATATTTCTTTATACACATAGAACACATTTTGTTTATTCACTCATCTGTCGGTGCTTTCATATCTTTTACAAAGATGAATCTAGAAAAAAATGGGCAATAGGCACTTCACAAAAGAGGAAATCCATAAGGTCAGCAAATGTGAAAAGATGTTCAGCTAACTGATCAATAATCAAGAAAATGCTAATAAAAGTAAGATAGTAATCCATACCCATGAGACTGGCAAACATTCTAAAGTTTGACATTTCTAGAGATTGGTGGGATTCAAAGAATCCAGAAGCTCTTACACACTGCCATGAGGAGTGTCAATGAACACAGCCACTTTAGGAAAGGATTTGGCGTTACCCAGCAGAGATGAACATGGGCGTCCGGAGCAGTGCTTCCACTTTCAGAGAGGGAGCAGAGAGAAGGTCTAGCACATGTGCACCAGAATACTTGTATAAGAATGTTTATAGTATCATGCTTGGTAATTGAACGAAACTGAAAGCAATTCAAATATCCATCAACAAGACAAGGGGAAAATAGGTTCACACACACACAAACCACACATATATATTTACACATATATCATGCTCTTGTGTTTGTCTGATTCTTTTATAAATAAAGACATTTAGTCTTCAGTGAATTTAGTGATTTATGATTATTTCTACCCTCTATTAAGGCAAGTACTACATGTTTCTCACATATTCCTAATTATAATAAAAGCACTATAAAGTATAATTATGACCTTACAGTTGGAGGGTGTAAAGCAATGCATTTAGCCTAAGATCACACCACTGGGAAATGCTACAGCTCAGATTTGAACCCATTAACTCCAAAACCCAAGTCCTTTCTTACCATATAACAGGGAGCTTTTTCCAGAAAACTCTCAATCACAACAGTGTGTGTTAAAGGCATTATCTTGAAAATGATGTAAATACAATGACAAATTAATCCCTCCAATATTGTCCTGATACGTAGCCCTATTCTTCACTAAAGTTATGTAAAATTGAAAAACAAAACAGCCCTGGCTGGTGTGGCTCAGTGGATTGAGCACCAGCCAACAAAGCAAAGGGTCACTGGTTCAACTCCTGTCAGGGCACAGGCCTGGGTTGTGGCCAGGTCTCCAGTAGGGTGTGCTCGAGAGGCAACCACACAGTGATGTTTCTTTCCTTCTCTTTCTCACTCCCTTTCCCTCTCTAAAATTAAATAAGTAAAATCTTTAAAAAAACAACACAACTCATGTGTCAGCAACTAAGAAGAGCATGCTCTCCTTGGGGGTCAAAAAAATGAAAGCTAATTAAAGTCATCTCCACTTATCCAGGCTGGATTGATTTGTGTTGAAGAATCTATGACTCATGAGAATTAACGTGAATGACCCATAGAAGTTTTTCAGATGAAGAGAAAACAAAGAGCTAACACTTCTCTTCACAGTAGTGCATGACTGGCCATCAGCTTCCCGAACTGGCTACTCCTTTCAAATCTGTAGCTTTTCTGTGATGTTCCCCCACTGCTTGGGGCGGAGGTGGTCTGTCCAGACAGAGCTTCCTTTCAGATTCCTGTCACTCTGAAGTCCTCTCTTGATCCCATCTCACGCCCCCTGCTTTCCAACTCAGCCCCTTCAATTATTTATTCCATCTCCAGCTGTCATTTTCTGTATCTCCCTCTCCCTTGGATCCTTGCCCTCAGGTAAGAAACATGCTCCCCATGACATCCTCAGAAATGCCCTTTTCTTTCCTTCTGATATGTCCTCACCCGCCATGCTCCCTCACCATCCACCTTCTTAAAAGAGCCCAGGCACTCCCTCAGTCCCACCTGCTTGCTTCTAATGACTGACCCTGTCTCCTCATCCTTCACATAGGAGTGACCTGGTCTCTCCCAAGGCCCTCAGGAAGCTTCAGTGAGAACATGAGGCTCACAATGCGTAGCAAGTGGGAGCTCATTAGTTCTGTGCTTCTTGAAACTTTTTCTCTCTCAGATTCCATTTTTAGCTATTTGTTTTCCTGGACCTGGGTCTTTGTTTCTTATCTCTGTTTGTCATTTGCTCAGGGACCTCACCAACCTTCTGGAACCAACTATGGTTTCTATACAAAGAAGCAAATGGCTCTCAAGCTCTATATCCAGACTTGAAATCTCACCTATAAATCAACAAGTCCCAGGCCAAACTCATCTTCCCTGATCACACTGAGCCCTGCTACTCACCAACTGCGTCTCCTCACCACCATCTGCCAATTTCTTAAACCTGAGGCTTTGCAACTACCATGAACTCCTTTGTGGTCCCATCACTAATCACTTACTAAATTCTGTCTTATTCTATGCCATCCATGATACTTTTATCAGCCCCTTCCTTATCATATTAAAGCTACTTTATCATTACTCTTGGCCTCAACAACTCTAGTTGAAGTAACTTCGAGTGACTCCCGCCTGCCCAATTTCTCAGCTCCTCAAGCTCACCCCTCCTCTTTATCTAACAAACCAGTGCAGAGAGAACTTCCTAAAGTACAGCCCTCTTTCTGCCACTGCTCCCTCCTTCTGCAGCCCACTGTATCTGTCAAATAAAACCCAAGGACCACCTCTGTTAGGTCAAAGAGTAATCAGTACCAAAGTCACACCAAGGAACTGTTACCTATGTGTGTAGATGTAAGTATAAATAAATATACATGATACAGGCCTAGGTGCACGCAGATCACAAAGATCTGCCTAATGCTCAGAGTAGAAGCGTAATCAGTCACCTGACACACCGCAAGTCTCTTTACATATCTATTCCTCACAATGTTGAAATTACATAATTATCACCGAGATAAAAGAAAAATTATTTTTACTTTCACAGACTTGCTTGATCTTTTAAAAAACTCTTTCATATCACACGATGGAGGCACCAAACATTCGCCTGTTAGCTCCTTTAAAGTGTACATCCAGAGTTAGCACACAGGTGTCCAATGACCATATCTTCTGATGTCTAAAAGCCAACCTTAAAAAATCACATTTCCCCTAAAATCAGAAAAGCTGGCCTCCCGTGAATACTCAGCCGAGCAGGTAACACCAGCTCAGCGCACCCGCGGCAGTGGGCTCGAGCATAGCCGGCGGCTGCCCCTCTGGCCAGGGTGCGCTGACTCTGCTCTCATTCATTCGCTCAGATCACCTATCTGACCCCACTGGGAATCTCATGCTGTGATCTCTAGTTTAACCAATAAACGTTTTATTGATTTATATAAAATTACATCGGAGCCCTCTGACACAGTATGTCTGCAAGTTCACACTGAGCAGCACTTCCCCACATCCATTGGAGGGGCGGCTGTGTTTCAGACCGAGCACTGCTGGCTCGTGGGACTGTCTGGCAGCGTGGATGTCGCAGAACATCAGCCACTTTCGATGCCCTACTTCTCTCACCCAGCAAGACTTCAGCCGTAAACGAAGACGACATTGGGGTAATACAGTTCTTGTTTTGCAAAATGAAACCAGCACCACGTGTGCTTCCAAATGTTTATTATTCCCTTGAGAATAGTTTATTCTAGTACATTTCCAGCAATAGGAATTAGAGTGACTTGTTCTGCCCTCCAAGATCATCTTTGTTTTCTTAAAAACTCCAGGACAAACAATTAAATTCCAAAGTTGGAATTTATCCTAAGTGGCTTTCAATGCTTTGCTTCCTCATTCTATTCTGATTTTTTTCTGTTCTAACTTTTTACTTTGTATTTCACATGTTATTATCTTAAACAACTTTGTGTTTTAGCTGTTTCTTTTTTTAATACTGAGATTAAACATTGGACATTTCTGCCATCTTCACTCCTGGGAGTATCCGTTTTTGCTGAATCTATTAAGGTGTCAAAAGTGTCACTTGCCTTGGTCTTCTCTTTTCTCTGATTTATTGATTCTAATGCCCCTTTTACTTTCTTTTTTCCTAACTTTTTAATTTTTCAATTATAGTTGACATACAATGCTATATCCATATCAGGTGTATAAGTGATTAGACATTTATATAATTTAAGTGATTGCCCCAATCATTTTAGTGTCTGTCTGACACCATACCTAATTCTTATAGTATAATGGACTACAATCCCTATTCCACACTTTACATCCCGTATTTTTGTAACTGGCAATTTGTACATCTCAGTCCCTTCCCCTTTTTCATTCACCCCTCCAAGCCCCCTCCCATCTGACAACCACCAGTTTGTTCTCTATGAGTTTGTTCATTTATTTGGTTTCTTAGATTTCACATGTAAGTGAAATCATATGGTATTTGTTGTCCTTTTAGCTTCTGCAATCTTCCACCTCCCTTATAATTTGGGCTTTCCCAGTTCTGTGCCTACATTTGGTGTTATTTTCTCATAATCTCACCCCACAACCTGGACTGAGTTTTAATTGGAAGTTTCCATTTGCCTTTCAGGAATGAGCTCTTATCAAAAGATCACCGCACTATAAACAGTGTGCTTGCCAGCTGCTAGCACAGCATTCTGTAGAGAGAGGACACTTTAATGCAAGGCTGTGCCTTATTCAAAGAAACCCCAGGACTCTTTAGAAGGAACTTGGGGAAGCTCTAAGCACAGACAAGCCTCACTGGGCACTGAACCTTCCATCCAACTTCCCTTCCCTAACACTCTCCCAAATCTGGTGCCTGGAGGGGACCATGCCACACACCTGGCAGGGCCAGAATCAAATCGTTGCAATTCAAGGATCTTCCCCATGCTCCCAGCCCCTGGATGCCCAGCCTCTTCCCAAGAGGATGATTTTTGCAGAAGCTGTGCAGTGTCCTCCATGAACTGCTCTACAGCTCTGGCCCCACCAGAAGCCGTGTCTCCTGAGATCACTGTGCTCCCAGGGCTACAAGGAATCCAAGAGTCCACTCCCAAGAGAACACCAGAGAGCACGCCAGATGGCAGGCAGCCAGCATGCTTGCCGGGTGGCCCCAGAGGAATGTGACTGTGTGCCCTTTGTGTGGCTGCCTCCCCACAGCCTGGCCAGCCAACGATCCCCAGCAGCCCACTCACATTCCAAGGCCTAATGTGTGAATCAAAATTCACCCCGCCACCACACCACAGAAAATGCCACCATGGCCTCCAGCCCTCTGGAACTTGCAAGGCTATTCAGCCCAGCAGGTAAAACTTTTAAAACAAAGGTCACAGGTCACTCACCCCAAACCTGCAGAAATATCTGTTTGCAAGGTACACTATGAAAGGCATATAAGTTCATGCACAATATAAGTTCAAGTAGAATTTAAAAGTGCTTGAATCATATTATTCTTAAAATGTGTCTATGGAAAAAAAACTAGGGACAGTAAGAAGGTCAATTGGAGCTTGTTTCATGCATTATATTAACAAAGGACATGGGTGGAAGTGACCTTTAACCACATCATAAAATTCCACATGTTTAGCAATAATGGTAGAAGCAAAAGATTAGGAGAGACCATAAAATAGGGCAAAAGGGATTAGCCCTCTGCAGGACCCAGGCCTGTCCCTCTCCTGCCTTTCTTACAAGCAACACTCTTTAAAGAGGAAGCATCAAAAGTCGCCATCTTGCCCAGTATCACAAATTCCTTTACCACCTCCTCTTTCTTGCAGCACTGTTTGAGGCTCCGAGACCAAAGGGAAGCAGAGTGCTTCTTCAGACACTTTTTTCCTCAAGGTCACAGGCTCATCAATTTGTTTTAAGAAATAACTTCTCCCGAAACTGAAAAATGAATGCTACTCCTGTGTAGGTTGTTCTGTGCCTCGGTTCCTGGACTGTTGGTCGTCTGATTCTCAAGCGGAGTTCAAGGTTATTTTTAGGATATTGCACTACGTGTCTCCTCAGGTCAGAAAAAAATAATTCGGCCTGTTGTCCCAGGCAGTGGAATTAAACAGAAAGGGACTTCAGTCCACATCCTGGCTTTGGCCCTTCCTAGCTTTGTCACCTGGGACAAGCTACTTGGCTCTCGGAGCCTGAGTGTCCTCAACTGTGAACTGGCACAAATGTCCACCATTAAATGAGATGGTACACATCGAACTCTTGGCACGCTTCCTGGCACATGGCACGAGCCAAGTCAACCTCCATTCAACCATCCCTTCCTGCTGAGACGGCAGGAGACCAGTCGAGTTTCTGGATCATTAAGTCATTTTAACAAGTTTTTGAAAGCAAACTAGCTCATACCAAAGCAGACACAAGACACGTTATTAACGATTCTCTCCCAGTGTCTTAGAGGTAAAGCTTAGACATTCTTATGGCTTTTAATGTAGAGCAAGAGGGAAAAAGTACTGTACCATGATTAGTGATGACCTTTCCTTGAAAAAGAACATTAGCATGAATATAAGATGGTAATAACTGAGTCACTTCTTTAGTTCTCCTTGTCAGGTGCTCCCCCAGTTGTGCAGGGGCCCTTGTGGAACAGGAACATCAGTGCAATGATGACTTTTTTCTCTCACTGTATGTGTATTTATAAAATATGGTCATATTATCATATGTATATATACACACATATTAGGTCAGTCAGAAAGTTTGTGGGTTTTATTTCATAAGATGGCTCTAATAGCGTGTAGTTGTCTTTAACTTCATTCAAAAAATTCTGTTAGACTATATTGTGAAAGCTGTCATATCAGCAGGCATTAAAAAACTTATCAAAATTAGTAAATTTTTGTGTAGCTATTTTAACATTGAAAATGGATTGGGTAGACTAGTTGAAGTTGATAGCAATCAAATCAAGATATTAATTGAGAACAATGTTATACCACATGGGAGATAGCTGACAGACTCAGAATAACCAAATCAGTAAAGTTATTGATGAAAATGGAAAATGTGTCTTTTATTTCAAGGCAAAAACACTAAACTTTTTGGTCAGCCCAATATATATGCACACACACGTACCTGTGGCCTCAGACACAGAAGCACACGTACACACAAGCACACCCACAAGGTGACAGAAAAGACCAGAATGTGCACACTAGGTATAAACATGCTTGATGCTTAGGTTGTGGTGTGAACACCACACACAGGCTTCCATTTCATTTCCTCCCAGTCAACACGCAATGTGTCCAGGGGCCTTCTAACCTCAAATATCCAGGCCCACTCAGAAAATCCTCTTATCCTGGCCCTGGCTGGCGTAGCTCAGTGGATTGAGTGCGGGCTGGGAACCAAAGTGTCCCAGGTTCGATTCCCAGCCAGGGTACATTCCTGGGTTGCAGGCCAGAACCCCCAGCAACCACACATTGATGTTTCTCTCTCTCTCTCTCTCTCTATCTCCCTTCCTTCCCTCTCTAAAAATAAAAATAATAAAATCTTTAAAAAAAAAAGAAAGAAAGAAAATCCTCTTATCTGGCCTCATCTGGAAAAGGGAAGCTCTCATGAGATCAAGTATCCTACTTAAGAGAAACTGAGGTCTAAAGTCTCTACAAAGCCGGAAGTCAGGGTTTCAGTTCAAAAAGCTCCTGCTGAACACAGCCTCACTAGCGAGTCTTCTATGATATGAAAAGTCTTCCCTACCTAAACCACAAACACCTTCAAGACGGCTTTTAGACATTTACTCCTTCATATGAATTGCTTTAATCTGATCATTTTTGTCTTCACAAAAAGCCAAGGTGATTGCAATGAAAGAATGTTTCATTTGTTTTGTTTTTATTTGAGACCAGGGTCAAGGGGTAAAAAGGGGAGGCAGAGTTAACACACATTCATTCAAGCAATTCTCAGATTTTTGAGAATCACCTGGACGTTTTGTTTAAAATGGGGATTTCCTGACCTGCCACCAGATTGGGGTTCCACATGGAAACCAGAATTCAGGGGATTTTTAACAACCCCTTCATGATGGGGTCTTCAGGCCACAACATGGAGAAACTGGAAAAGGGAGCCCTGAACGTGCACATGTCCAGGGCTTCCCGGAGCACCAGCACCTCCCTGGCCGCCCCACCCCATGCCAGCCCCTCCCTACTGTTCCACCGCTGAGAGAGGAGCAGTGGGTCTCCGACTACAATAGTGGATTCACCTCTTCCTTGTTGCAGTTCTGTCAGTGTTTGCCTCATGTAGGCTGACCCTCTGTTGTCAGGCGCAGACACATTACAGATCATTATATTATAAAAAAGAAAAAAGCAAATATGGAAAGATTATTATAGCTTCTTGGAGAATTTACCCCTCTATCATTACGCAATGCTCTTCTTTATTCCTAATCATTTTCCTTGCTCTGCCCTGTCTGAAATTAATAGAGCTACTCCCACTTTCTTTTGATTAGTGTTAGCATAGTGTATCATTCTTCACCCATTTACTTTTAATCAGTATGTATCTTTATATTTAAGGTGGGTTTCTGGCAGATGACACAGAGTTCCTGCCTTCAGCTCAACTCCAGCCCACCCTGCCCCTTTTCCCAACAATCCCTCTCCTAGGGTTCTCATCTCAGACTTCAACTTGGCAGCATCTTCCTTGTGATTAAGCAGTTCCAAAAGAGTAAGAAAAAAATGACCGTGGAAATCTATTAAAATCGTTTGTAGTTCTGTCACACTGGGAGTCCAAAAATAGCTCCTGAAATATAATTAAATAAGTAATTGACACCTAAAACAGTCGGCACAGCAGGCGTTACAAAGGATTCATGGGACTTTGCAACATTTAGCTTTTTCTAACTAAGAATCGAGGGTGTACAATTAATGACATTTTTCTTTCATGAAGTCTTAATTAGTAAGATTTATTATATGCACGGTTGTGTTTTGTGTGCCTGTGCATGCACAAAAGATCAACCCATTAGCAAGAGCAAACGTCGCTTCAGGAGGCAATAAAGAGAAAATCTGAAAATTTTCAATTCAAAAATAGAAAAATGTTGCTTATAAACTTAAAGATATAATAGTCAGTGACTTTGCAAGATTCATTTAAAGCTCTATTCTGGAACTAGACAAAAATACAATTTTGTGTTTAAATTACACCCTCCCAAAAATAAGCATGCCATTTAAAGATATACATTTTTATTCTATGACTGGAGTTTTCCAACCTGGACCAAGAGTTAAAAACAAGAGAGTTGGACAGGAAAAGAATATCGATCCAGATGGTTTTCCTAGCAGCCCTCATCCCTGAAATTAGTCACAACATGCCACACTGGAAAGAAAGCAGGAGAAAGCAAACCGACAACATCGAGGCCCTGAAGTACTAACCATTCAAAGTGAGTATCAAGCGAGAAATCGGAAGGCTGTTCAGATGTTTGCCAGAGGCCCCTCTTCTGCAACAGCTCCATCATGCGCTGCCAGGAACCATTATCTTAAATTTGGAAATAAGTCAAAAATATGACTGGGTGCCCTTTCATGGGTGCATGGAGCACCGTTTGACAAAGCCACATAAGGGCACCCAATGCTTTATGGAAGGTAACTTGACTTAATATTTACTGCCCTTTCAGGTCCTGACATAAAGTTAGATATTAACTTGTAGAGAAGACTGATAAGCTGCAAATGATTTCTATGCCATTGTTTTATCCCATAAGCCAAAGGTAACGGTTTTATCACCTTATATAATGTTACATTTGTCAGTCATGTTTCAGCAAATGTTACTGAGGCCATGCTTTGTTTCACTGACTCTTTATATTTATGGCTCCCAATGCTTTTTTGAATCTGCTACATTGAGACTTTATTTACCATTTGGTTCACCCCTCTTCCTGTCCCGGAAATAAATACCAATAAATACCTGCTTTTTTCTTTCTCACTGATGACTGAGCTTGAAAGTTATTTACAAAATACCACGAAGCCTGAGAAGGCTCCATTTGGCTCACACAACTGTTACTGCTCCATCACCACAGGCCAAGGTCACAATGGCTCCTCCTACAGAAAGCACCGAACAGCTCATACCCCACCATCCTCCAACCAGGTTAAGTCTCAGCATTTTACCCAGGGACACAGATCTGGGTCTTCCATGGAAGCAGAACAAGATGCAAGAAACAGAGAGACAGGACACACTTGTGTATTTTTAAGTTCAGTATCCTATTCTTTCTTTTGCTCCAGGCATGAAGTTTGTATCAGACTTATCATTTTTTTAAAAGTATGTATGTCGCCCTGGCTGGCGTAGCTCAGTGGATTGAGCTCGGGCTGCGAACCAAAGCATCACAGGTTCGATTCCCAGTCAGGGCACATGCCTGGGTTGCAGGCCATGGCCCCCAGCAACCGCACATTGATGTTTCTCTCTCTCTCTCTCTTTCTCCCTACCTTCCCTCTCTAAAAATAAATAAAATCTTTTAAAAAAAAAGTATGTATGTCAGTGGAAATGACAGAGCAAGGCTAAATGCATAAAGCAGGGGGTATCCTCAAAAGCACAAAAGGGAGTGTGAAACGAAAGGAAGGCAGGGAAGAGAAGGAATGAGGGCATTTGAGGACCCATGTGGGAAACACACTTCATTTTGCAGAATCAGCCTCCACTCTCAGCCTCACCTCCCACACACTGGCTGTTCTAGTGCTATAAGCAGACTCCCAGTGAGGCTGGAAGTGCCAACACAAAGCTAAAAATTTCTACTAACTTACTATTAAGCATACCAAGAAAAGATCTGACTCCAGGAAACACCTTACTGAGTTTTCCAAAAAAAAAAAAAAGTATTTTCCAAAGCAAGTCACAAAGTACAGGGTGGCTAAGCTCAGGAGGGTATTGCCAAAACCATAAATTCCATTTTTTTAATTGCTGAAAAGAACACTCACCAGCTATTTGGGGAAAGTCATAATTGGTATATACAGATGTCCCAAATGGGTCTTGAACATGGGGACTCGGGAGGAGTCACAGGTGGCTTCCCTCTGTCCAGGCTACATGTCTCAGAAGAGAGTGAGTGTTTTCCCCACACAAACGTGCACTGATACAAGCAGGCATGGCCAAGGGCACAGCACCCGAATGAGACCCATGACTGACTCTACAGCCTCTTTTCTCAGTAATCACGTGGAATATTTCTGCCTCATTGAGGGCAAGATGTAGAAACAGCCCTCCTCATTCTGTACGTTGCACAGAGGCCATCAGGAGATGCTCCTGCCTCCGTGCTGCACCTCACCGTGGTACACAAGGAACGGCTGTAAAAGGTCGCCGTCCAGAGAAAGAAAACTCTGCTGGACGAAGGGTGGAGATGCCTCAAACCCCAGCCCCTTGGTGTGAGTCGCACCTCCAGACACTTGGGAACTTTTCAAAAGGCATCTGTGATATATGCTCCTTTTGTTTGTTGCAGCATTGTTCACAGCAGCCAAGACATGGAAACAACTTAAGTCGCCTTCAACAGATGACTGGATAAAAGATGTGCATATATATATATATATATATATATATATACAGTGGAACACTACTCAGCCATAAGAAAAGATGAAATACTGCCATTTGCAGCAACATGGATGGATCTTGAGAGTATCATGGTAGGCAAAAATAAGTCACAGAGAAAAAATTAAGAACCATATGATTTCATTCATATACGGGATATTAAAACTGAAAGCGACAAATGAACAAGCAAGAAAACAAATCTCATAGACACAGACAACAGCATGGTGTTTACAGGAGGGAAGCAGGGTGGAGGATAGTAAAGGGAGTCAAATATATGGTGATGGAAGATGATTTGACTTTAGGTGGTGGGCATACAATGCAACATACATCATGTATCATAGAACGTACAGCTGAAACCTATGTAATCTTATTAATCAATATTACCCCAAAACATTTATTTTTTAAAAGGCATCTGTGAGTCAAAAAGGCATCTGCTCACCAGACCTACCCATTCTGAGCCCCAGAATCTTGACCCTCCTCACTAAATGGAGGCCACACCCAATCTGGGAAACTATATACAAAATAGTTTATGTTTGACTAAAGATTGAATAAGCATGGTACAATGTGATTTAGGCCAAGAGAGCCATAAAATATTTAATGTCTTTAAGTAGATAGTGTCCACACAGGCCACAGAACAGGTTATGAGATTAGTTTCCAATTCTTCTTCCGTAGGTACATGGCAACACAATAACCAATGCCCAGTGACGAAGGAAGGCCCCTGTAATGACTGAATCTAGATCCTCTTTGCAGAGTAACCACATGGAACATTTGTTCCTCAGGTCTGGGCTACTATGAGGAGCCTACTTCTGGCTTATTCTGGACCAGAGAGAGCATAGGCAGTGAAAGGTTACGAAACACTGAATCCTCCATCTTTCTTGTAATTATCTTTTCTCCACAAGGGCAGTGCATTGCTGAGTGGGGAAGAAAGATAAAACTCCTCTGTGAGAACATGGAAAATATCTCTGTATGTTGGTCTCTGCCCCTGCTCCTGGCACAGAGCTCCTAAAACCCCAATTTCCCAAGCGATATGAGCACTAAGAGCATCTCTTATTCCAATATGTGGTTTGTGACCCTGGCTCCTGACACGCAATTCCTAAATCCCTTGGATTTTCCTGGGTGATAGCCATGTCTTCTGTTCTAATGAGATGACTCCCAGCTGGCTCCTGGACCAATGGCTAGTCTCCAGAAAGACCAAGCCATGAATAGAAAGAAGCTTGGAATTTTCAGCCCCACCCCTCATTCTCCAGAAAGGAGAGAGGAGCTGGAAATGGAGTTAATGATTAATCATGCCTATGTGATGAAGCCTCCATAAAGTCCAAAAAGTATGAGGTGCAGAGAGCTTTTAGTTTGGTGATCACGTCCTGGGAGGGTGACATGCCCCGCCTCCTCAGGGATGGAAGCTCCTGCACTCAGGACCCCACAGACCTTGTTCTATGTATTTCTTTATGTGGGAATACATCGTATCCTTTATCACGTCCTTGATAAGTATGTGTTTCTCTGGGTTCTATGAGCTGTCCTAGCAAATAATCAAATCCAAGGAGGAAGAGGTCATGGGAACCCTCAATCTGTAGCCAAATCAGGCAGAAGCTGCGGGCAACCTGGGGATCCACAACTTGTGATTGGCATCTGAAGTGAGGAGCAGTCTCCTGAGACTGAACCCTTAATTTGTGGGATCTGATGCTATCTCCAGGAAGACAGTGTCAAAACTGAGTTAAATTGTAGGAAAACAAGCTAATGTCTGAGAATTGTTTGGTGGAGGGGGTGCCACACAGTTGAGTCAGCAGCATGGTAAGGACCTGCAGTGTGAGAGTAAAGGAAAAGCACGGGAGGAAGACTCGGAGGTTTTCTCTGCACTCTCTCAGCAGGAATTTTCTCCTTGTTTGGTGGGTAGTTAAAAATGGGTCTTCTGTTATGCAGAAACTTTCTGAACAACACTACTGCATACACATTATAAATATTTTATTAGTAGGTAAAAACCAGAATCACAAAGAGCTATGTGTGACTCGCTAAGGGGTTTGACCTGTAGGCAATGAGAAGCCATCAGAAGCTATCCAGTCAGCAAGTGACAGTAAGTGAACACAGGTAACACTAGCAGTGGTGTGTATAAAGTAAGGAGAAGCTGGTCGGAAGACCAGATAGAAGACATCTACTAATTCAAATTCATTTCATCACAGTTCTGAATGCTTTTTGAAACAGGGAGTTGCTTTTCAAGATCTACTTCAAGGTCCCAAAATTCACTCACTTCCACCTTAGTGGCACTACTTCCCTTGTATGAGTTGTCATGAGAACCAGAGAAGGTGGTCTTGGGCATCAGTAGGTTGTAGGTCTATTAGTACAGACTGACTACCCAGGAGAACACTCTGGTCTATATCATCAGAAGAGACCAGATCCAGACTTCTTCCTAGCCACGGATCACAGACCAGGGGTCATTTCAAGGGTAGCATTTCACCTGTACTATAATTCTGCAATCCAGGTCATATCCAAATTGTCACTTAGGTAAATAAAAAAACAAAGCTCCCCTTGAATATATAACTGTAATCAGTGTGTTAGTCTTAGCCTACCAGTCATATTGTAGTCCCTAGGGTCCCATGACTCAGGACAGTATGGGTCCAGTTTCTGACTGCCTCAAAAGACCCCCATTTCCCCTCTAGTCACCCCTGAACTCTCCACATCCCTATAGACATGATTCAGTGGACCAGCTCCCAGCTGGACACTTTCATGGGGTCATCAGCAATTGTCACTTTAAGCCTCTCAGGGCAATTTTCCCCAATCATGGGACCTATAGAAGTCAATCACAAGAGGGATATTAACTGGCAACATTATTATCCATGGGAAGTGTCCAGTTAGGGGAAAAGGTGAAAGTCTAGACTGTCGAAGGCAGTAAAAGTACATAAATTCCAGTATCAGACAGACTGAATTTCAACCCCACCCCAGTGTGCCCATGGGCATTTCATCATAACTCTCCAAGTCTTTTCACACCTACAAAATGGAAAGAAGACCCTTGCCTTGCAGAATTGGGGCAAAGATGACAAAAGACATATGTGAGGCACCTAACACTGTCCATACCCAGAAGGTACAGCAGTCATCAGGGAGGCTCCCATGTGTTCTGATTCTCCTCTCCTTCCAGGAACACAGTAGAATTGCACTTTCAAGTTCCGTCTGAAATGGGTCTCAGGCGTGTGCTTGTGTTGTGAAAAGAAGCTTAAAGAGCCAATGAGGTACTCATTCCCTTCCCACTACTAGGGGTTCATGGAAGCATGAAAACGACACTGCTATCATCCTGGGACACGGTGTGGCCATGGTGAGCGGAAAGCCCTATAGACCTACAATGTGGCATTTTAGCATGAGCAAGAAAAGAACTGCTGTATTAAGTCACTGAGATTTGAGAGTACTTTTGTTCCTATAGCAACAAGGAGAATAATAAGTAGTCAATGAATTCTAGCTCGTGTGATTCTGTTTTTATTATTTCAAAATGTCACCTTAGAAAGGAAGGTGGGAATGCCAGAGAAGTCAATGATTCCAACTAAAATCAGTAAAAACTGATGCCATAGTGGCTATACTAGCTCACATTCCCACCAGCAGTGAATAAGGGCCATCTCTCTTCTGGGTACCTACCCCCAAAATTTGAAAACATTTGTTCACAAAGATATACGCACTCCTATGTTCATTGCAACTTTACTCACAGTGGCTAAGATACAGAAACAACTGAAGTGTCCTTCAATAGATAATTGGATAAAAAAGATGTGGTGCATATAGACTATGGAATACTATTCAGCCATAAGAAAAGATGAAATACTGCCATTTGCAACAACATGGATGGAACTTGAGAATAACGTGCTAAGTGAAATAAGTCAGAAAAAAATTAAGAACCATATGATTTCACTCATATGTGGGATATAAAACTGAAACTTATAAACACAGACAACCCTGTGGTAGTTACCACCAGGAAGGGGGTTAGCAAAGGGTAAAAAGCACACGGTGATTGACAGAAGGGAGCTGACTTTGGACAGTGGACACACAATGTGATATGCAGATGCTGTATCATAGAAACGTATGCTTTAAACCTACATGATCTTACTAACCAGTGTCACCCCAATAAATTTATTTTTTTAAAAAAAGCCTGATCCCAAGACAATTCATCAGGCAAGCACCCTCATACATTAGTTATTACAGTTAAAAGGAGCAAAACTAAATAATCCCAGGTCCTGAATCTGAACTATGCTTCCATGAATTAAGGATTTAGAGATCACATTGAGCAGAGAAGGATAAATACACAAAAGAGTCTCTGCAGATTAAAAGCTCTAGAGTGCTGGACCCCAGCCAGAATGATGATAATCCAAGAATTGAGGTCAACAGCCCTAGAAAATAACTCTTAAGTATTCCCAGCCTTTAAAACTCCTCAATGGACCAGAAAACATCTGTTTCCTAATCTAGTGGAAAAAAGCTTCATTGCGAAATAGTCGTCAGCACCCCTAAGTGTGAAATTCATTGCCATTTTCCGGGGCAAAAACAAACACACACAAAAAAACAAATTAACCCCTCCTCCCTTGTTATCTGCAGATGCCACCAGCTGTAAATGCCACTACAGGAGGGGGCACATCCAAACCCAGAGCACAGTGCCTCACTTCCCCCGAAGTTGCTGGAAAAGGCAGCCATGAACTTCCAAGCATCCACATCCACTCCTTACAGAAGTATGTTGGACTACTGGATAAACATAATCTTTTCTTTTTAGCCATTGACTTAGTGTAACATAAAGAACAGGAGCTTCAAAGTTCGACAGACTCAAGTTCAAACCCATCTGTACCACTAGCTGTGTGATCTTAGGCTCATTTCCAGCTCTGAGGCTCACTTTATTCAGACTTGGAATAGCAACAATAACAGCTCCCATTTGCGGGGGCCTGCTATATGCCAGGCACATGTGTTTCACGTCCATTGCATCTTTTACAATAAGCATAAGAAGGAAGAATTCATATGGATCTCATGGGTAAGAAAAATGAGGCTCTAAATCAACAGGTAGTAAAGCCAAGATGCATTTTATCCACCAGATCCTCTTTACCTTTCTACCTCTTCCCCAGTAGTATATCTGGAATAATCCTTCTGAACCTAGAATCTTCAACAGTCTTTAAAAGACTGCTGGGCCCTGGCTGGTGTGGCTCAGTGGATTGAGTTTTAGCCTGCAAAGCAAAGGGTCACTGGTTCAATTCCCAGTCAGGGCACATGCCTGGGATCTTATCTGCCACTACAGGATGGGGCACATTCAAACCCAGAGCACAATGCCTCGCTTCCCCCGAAGTTGCTGGAAAAGGCAGCCATGAACTTCCAAGCAACCACATCCACTCCTTACAGATGTATGACGCACAAGAATGTGGGCCAGGTCTCCAGTAGGGGCATACAAGAGGCAACCATCACACAATGATGTTTCTCTCCCTCCCTTCCCCTTTCTAAAATCTTTTTTTTAAAAAAGACTACTGGGGCATATCTTGATGTTCATACTAATCTTCCCATTAATCTATGAAGCTATGAATATCAACATAAAAACACATGGCTTTAGATGTATATAGATAGATATAAATACAGAGAAAATGGAAGGAAATGTTGATAGCAATTATCTCTGGGTGATAGAATCATGGGAGTTTTAATATCTTCAAGCTTTTGCATTGTACCTACTGAGAGTGCATTTCTTTGACAAATGGGAAAAAAACTATTTTTAAAGCCATGGAAGGAAATTACTAGGCTCTTTTTAATTTGTTCAACATTTGTCTATCGGGGTACATATTGTTTCTAAAATAAATAAAGGAATTTCAGTCACTGAAATTACATTTCTTTGGTTTTGCTTACTTTTTAAAAAAATGTCCAAATGCTACAATTAATGCACAGGGAAAAAATCTCATTTGCATTTAGAGCAGATTAGCTGGAGATTCCTTCAATGTTGGGAACAGGCCATCATAACTGCAGGGGACCTGAGAAAATGAGCATTTACTCCACAGGGAGGTGGGGAGACCCACAAACGCGGCCATAGGACCTGCTCACACAACACAGTGGGCTGGACTTTGGTCAGAGAGCCAGGTTCTTTCAAGCTCCTCCTGAGAACCCAATGACCCTCTCCCACCCTTCTCAAAGTAACCATTTTCATACATAAAACCAAGCCTAGGCCTGGCTTACCTTCCACATCACTCATGCAATGACGGATGATTCTCCTAGAGCATTAGAGCTGCTCACGTGTGTTCAGAAAATTCAAGGCAGGATTAAGATGTGGCCCATCCTCTTCTAATCTTCCCGGGCATAAAAGGAAACACTATATGCTATCTTCGGCATATCCTTCAAAAATCATGTGCCCTTTGGCTCCACAGAAGTGAAGTTACTTCTCAGTGTCCCAAAGTATTGGGACAGCCACTGAAAGCTGCGTATTTCAACCACGCTGACCCAAAGTGGAGGGCCAACACCAGATGCTAGAAGTCATATGCCAAGAAACGAGAGGCTAGAAATCTGCTTAGATTTCACTGCAAGATGTTCTTGGGGCTACAATCTCCTATTGTCTGTGAAGCCCTGGAAGGAATTAAGCACTGAGAAATCTTTGCCTTCCACAGTAACCAATGGATTTTTTCTCTCATGGTTAGACTACATTTCATTTTTCAACTTGCTTTCCAGGAAGCTCACACACACACACACATAGACTACCACAGCAACTGTGCACACCATACAGCCCACAGGCTAGAGTTCAGCTTCTCCCCGTGCTCTTAGCATTCCATTTACCCTGACTCTTACTTGTATCATTCTTTATATTTTTATTCTAGCACCACTTGCTGGCCAACTCAAATCCTATATAATATGTGTTCCATATAAATTAACAAGACACTGCTGGCAGCACCTACCACATCAAAGAGGTGCCAGCCAGAGGGTACATCCCAAAGGGCACTGGAAGGGGCCTCTCCCTTCCTTATACAACCTTGTATCAGATGCACAACAGTTCACTATTTGAAATTCATTCATTCAGCAAAACTGCTTTCTTCTATTCTTGGTTGATAGGGTAAATATACCGGGAAGGATGCCTCTTTATTTATCCTTGCAAAGAAGTTTATTATGACCCTACCTAACCATGCACAGCTCAGCACAGGTACAGCTCAGCACAGGTGCAGGCTGAGGAAAAGAGAAAACACAAGGATAACTGCGTTTGATGAAAGACTGGGGAATGGCTGGGGATGGAGAACACTTGCACAGTGGGGAATTGCTCACACACTCCAAAGCTATGTGATGCAGGACAGGGAGAGGGAAGGGGCTGACATTCATTTACCTACTTTATAACTTTGACAAACAACAAACTCAAGTTGAAAAGTCTGTGGTGAAGGACCTGGTGTTTATAGTAGCTAGCAATGCATAGCACTTCAGAGTTCACAGGAACTCTTTATACATATTATCACATTTAATATTCCAAATGATGCTGAAAGGTTCCATATTTTCCTTATTATGAGTAGATATGAGAACTGTGGCTCAGAGATGTTAGTAGCTTATCCAAGGGCACACAACTGATTTAGTCGCAGAGGAGATAAGGATAGAGGTCCCTGCCACCAAAAAATGGCCCATAGGACATAAGCACATTGTTCCGATGGAGCCCACCAGCAGGAGCACCGGCGCAGGGCGCCCCATCGTGTGAGACCCGACCTCACTGTGACATCTACGAGAGCCCAGCGGCTTCACTCCACGCACCACTCTCTGCCTCAGGTAACCCTAAATAAACACAGTCCTCTGAGCAAAACTACAGCCCACACTTGAAAATAAAGATGCCTGCCTGCCAGCCACAGCCGACCTCCACACCCCCAAAAAAACACCTGCCAAGTAGGAAAGTCCTTTTCTGGTACTTTGCATCAATTGTTCTTCATTTACTCATGTACGGGAAAGCATTTCTGGGGCATTGAGGAGGAGGTGTTAAATTTACCTCATTCTAAATGTTCTAATTTATTTATAATCAAGAATATGTGAAAGGGAAGGAAAATACAGCCCTGAACAGTGAATTACACTGCCCTCCCCCGACACACACACACTGTAAAGGTTCAAGCCCTCCTTGCAGAGGACAGGCCATGGTTCTCATGAAATGAGATCCAGGCAGCTGCCTTCCCCTCCAGCCTGGCCCCTGTAGGTCGTGGCTGCAGTCTATGGGCTGCGGTCCATGCCCATGCCCAGCAGACATCTACACCAAGCAGAGAAGGATCCAAACCCAAGGAGACGGCACAGGCAACTGGACTAAGTCAGGCGGGATGACGCCAGCCACAGGCCCAGGGCGCCAGAATGGCTGGGGTGAATCCACCACGGAGCAGGATCTGCTGTCGGCTTTGGCAGGGACACAGGATGTGGATGAAGACCTAGACCCCAGGAAGTCAGAGGGCTAGCCCAGAGCACACAGACAGCTCCCCCCACCCCAGGAAGGGCAGAGGGCACCCCATGTTGATGGAGGAGATGAGAGGGTGGCAGAAGCTATAAATCCCCACAACACTGTGGTGCAGAGCAGGAGCTTCTGGCCTGGAAGATGGAAGTGAGGGCATCAAATCCTAATGCTGACTGAGGAAAACCCCAAATGACTTGTCCTCACTGTGCCCAAGTTTATTTGCTTTCTTTTGGTGTACAGGATGACACCCCAACCAACTGAGCCATTTGGCCAGGACTGTGCCCAAGTTTCTTAATCTAAAAATTAGCTATGAAACATACTTCACAGAATTGCTGTGAGCATTAAATGAGGTAATATTTATTAAATGCCAATGCATTTCTGCTACATAGTAGACGCTCAATAAATGCTTTTTTCTTTTAAGACTCTACCGGAAATAACAAATTCCCAGTGCCTAACCTAAATACAACCTGCAGAAGTGGGTTTGGTGTTTTTTGTTTTTTAGTTTGAATACCTAAAAGTTGGTTCTTATATGAGTGTAAGAGTCCAGTTTCAATGTTACTTGCCTGCAGCCTTTACACCTTCCTAATCTTCCTGTAAGTATTCCTAAGTACACTTCTCTAAGAAACATTACATCAATACCTAAAAATAAACCTCTTTATCTGATAAGGGGCATGCCCCTCTCTGCCACAGTCTCCACTACTCCCTATTGTCTTGCCCCAGGCTCAGTTTGCACATTTATGCTGCCTGCCTGGCCATGTAGGCATCTCAGTTTGTAACCTTGCCCTTAAGTCAAGAATCAGAGCAGGTGGCAGACCAACTGAGACATATGAGTGGTGAAGAGCAACAACTCATATAGCCCACCCCAAACCCTACCACAGACAGCCGCGATTCCACAACAGCCACCCTACCACTGAGAGTGGCTGCATTCTTCAGCAGCAGAGCCAAACCCAGCAGAGCAGCTCTAAGTCCTGGGGTGGCACCAAGCAAATGGTAGCCTTGGCAAGACAGGAAGGGAAAGGAGGTGCTTCAGCAACCATTTGGGGTGGCCAATGCAAGTAGCAACTCAGCATCAGCTCCTCAGAATAGGAACAATGACCCAGGTAAATTAAGGCAGGTGAGCCACCCTCCAATCACATCCCTAACCTCAGAGGGAAAAAGATGCTTGAAATCTAGTTTTTCAAGCTTCCCCTTGGCTTGAGCCAAGATGACCTAAGCTGTGGAAGCCTGGAAAGCACCTTGTCACCACAAATTCCCAATTATCAAGGCAGCAGTAGAGAGAGCTATGACCAGTGGTCTTCTTGGAATTTCTTGCAGCTCTATTGACAAGCCTGGAAGAAGTGAAGGCAGACACACCCTGCCAGCAGATCCAGCCTTCGTTAGAGATTCCTGCACTCCCACAGCCTGTGGTTTGGCTCAGCTCATAGTAGTGAAGCTCTTCTTATTCACGTGAAACTCAACTATGTTCATGAGCATACCAGGCTGAGCCACTACAGGCAACAGGGAAATCAAAAGGGAAAATAACATTTTTAAAGGGTTATGCCAGAGTTCTTATACATGCTCTTGGGGTCTAGGGACCACATTCAAAATATTTAACAACAGGGACAGCAAAGTGGCACTGCCAACTCTGAACAATTGTCCCACCAGCCAACAGCCCCTTAGAGAAATTGGTTGCAGTTCCCCACAATTTGTGGTTTTGAAAACCAAGTATACATTTTTTAAAAAACTAAAAAAAATGAAACCCCCAGGCCAGAACTAGCACAGGGCTCTATGAATGCAATACAGCCTGCTGAGAGGCCTGGCCACTGCCTCCGGGAAGACAGAATGAGGCCAGCAAACAGCTGTACGGTGTCGAGTAGAAGAGGAGCATCTGGCCTGGCTCTCGGATCACGGAAGTTTCCTGGTTGAGCTCTGGGGTTATGGGGTTTACTCATTTTACACAACAGGCCATATTTCCACTGGAATCCTAATGCCATCAAATTGTAGAGCAGGACATCAGGAGTCAAACCCAAACACAGTCAGGTTCCCTGCTGGCTAGTGACCCAGCTGGTCCAGAACCCAGGCCTCTGGCTCCAGGTCGAGGAATCTTTAGACAACAAACAACCCCTGCTCAGGCCCTGCTGACCCGCATGACCTCCATGACATCATGCACTGTTTGTCAATCAGCTTCGCTGAGATGAAAACAGGTGCACACACATCTCAGTCCTAAAACCGTGTTTGTTGGTGGAAATCATAACCACATTACAGACCTCATCTCAGAAGCTTTCTATGAAGACTCAGGGGTAAGGAAGGGCAATGGTAGTACACTAAAATATTCCTAAAATGGTCCAATCAAGACTTTACCCTTCAGAGTATACACACACTCTCATTTTGATCTGGGCTGTTCTCTGAAGATAGTGCACTGAAGGCATTTACTGTATGCATACCACGCCGCAATTTTTTAAAGCCGTGATATGTCTATTCTTCACAGTGAATGCCCTTCTAAAAAGCCTAAGCTGAAGTTTAAAGAGATTCACAGAAGCACCCTTAAAAAAAAAAAACCAAGGCTGATGCAACCCAGCTGACTTTTTTTTTTAAGCTGTAGCAAGTAATTATATAGCAAAGCCTGAAGTGCCTGTCCCACCTCAGGGCGTGCAGTCTACGCGCATGCGCACATACACACGTGCAGTTCAGCTCCTCACACACAGTCTGCCGCATGCCGCAGCCTCTTTCCTGGATATATTGTGACAGCCACTAAGCTAATGAGATCCCAACTGTCACCCTGAGTTTTTACATTCTGTGTGTATGTATCTGTGTTTTCTTCCCAAGACCATTACCCAAAAAGCAGTTATGGGTAAAATGCATAGCATCAGCCTTCTTCCCACCCCTGTCCAGAATAGCAGGGTCCCCAGGTGGTGGCCTGACACAGAGGACCTCAGCTCCCTGGAAGGGAGGGCTGGGACTCCAGGGACATGGCAGAGCGGGGTCTTGGTGGCTACCAGGTCAGGTATTGATCAGCCACAGCTGCTGCCACAAAGACCGCCTGCCCGTTGTGCGGGCAGGAGAAACAGAATTGTTAAGCAACTGCCTCTCTAAGAAATACCATGCTTGACCTCCAGGGCCAGATCCAGCAACAGGGGACATCTGAAAGCTTGCCGTGGCAACATAATTCCAAGTGGAAGCAGTGTGGGAAAGACACTATTTCAAATAGGATGGGGGCGGGGGCAGTAATCTCTTCAAGTGGATAAAATGTAGGAAATGAGGCTGTAATGAATGCCCAGCTAGCAAGTACCCACATGTGGAATATCGTATGCACAGAAGCTCTATGGCATAAGCAATCCCTTGCCAAATTACTGTCAGTCCGGTAGCACTGAGCACAGGTCCCCTAAGCTACAAGCAATGTGTCTGCTTGCTTTTGTGACAAAGAAAAATATATATGTATATATATACCTTTCTTTAAAGACTTTATTTATTTATTTTTTTAGAGAGGGAAGAAAGTGGGGGAGAGAGAGCGAGAGAGAGAGAGAGAGAGAGAGAGAGAGAGAGAGAGAGAGAGAGAGAGAAATCAATGTGTGGTTGCTGGGGGTCATGGCCTGCAACCCAGGCATGTGCCCTGACAGAATCGAACCTGACACTTTGGTTCGAAGCCCGCGCTCAATCCACTGAGCTACGCCAGCCAGGGCTATATGTACCCTTTTAAACAAAGTCAGGGGCGTTTTTCATAAAGGATTGTTTTTGAACACTGGAGGAAGACAGGCTACTTTGACGATTATCTTGAGAAGGAGGATTAAGGGAGGTTATATTATCCTTTGTGGGTTTCCCTATTTTCCATAATATGCATGTGCTTATCAGAAAAAGGCAGTTTTTTTAACTTCTTTGAAGAGCCAGAGGAGAAAATGTTAAACTGCCTCTCTGCACGTGCACATAGGCACACAACTACACACAGTGCACACACGTAAACACCAACGACTCCCTTCGTGTTTCCACTTTAATGGGGAGCAATGATTATCTGCCTAGATGGTTGTCTTTGACAGGCTGCAGGGTGACAGAACCACCACGGAGCGGAGGCTGCTGCCAAACGAGGGCCCGACAGGGAAGCTGACATGAACTTTTCACAGAAACACCATGGCTAGCTTCTTACACGGTGTGCTGTCAAGCCAAGTTGAAGGTCTAACCTGGCAGGAGAGTGAGGTGGCAGCTGGCAGGGATGATGAGGTAAGAAGAGCTAGCCGTTCCACCGCCGAATATGAGTGGTCCACTGAGTCAATCCCACAGAATCGCACTCACATGAGAGTTGCTCCCTTCCCTGCCCTGCACTTTGACAGATAAAACAGTCTGTCAGCATGTCCATACATTATTAATAAATAACTATTTCAGGCATCCTCACTGAATTCTTGGTAGTTTGTAAGTTTAAGTTCATTTCCCAGGACTTGATTATTCCTAACAAGATGGGAGTAATACAGAGATGGGAGCACTAGAGACCCTGGGCCCCCTTTCTCTGGGCTCGTAGAACTTCCCAGCAGCCGTGCTGATAGGAAACAAAGGGGAACCTCCCTGTGGCTTTCCTCCTACAGTTGTCTTCTGGCTAACTGGACCTTTGGCGTGAAAGACCGTCCATCTCTACATCAACTTCTTCCTGCAAGGCATGGGAGTTGTCAAATATCTGGAACAAAATCTACACTCAAATTGGTTTGCTCAGTTTCATATTCTACTAGTTCAGGTTCAGTAGCTAAATTACCATCCCCTTGTTAATGAATTTGTGAGATTCATTTAAACCATGAAATTATATTTCTGTATTTTTTGAAGATCCGTTTGATTATTTGTACATGGACTCTGTTTTTGGTCCAAATTTATTATTTTTTCTCTAAAAACAGGAAAATTAGATATTACTTCTTAGGGTAAGAGCTGCTTGGATTTTTCTGACCTGAGCTTAAGTATATTTGTGAAAGAATTATCATCCAGAATTTTATTCACCTTAAATCTTAGATCTTAAATCTGAGTTCTCAGAATTAAACTCATCAAAATAGCTACAAGACCCACCAAAAAAATAATGTAACCCAAAGCAATATATACATGTTTTATTAATTCCTAATCTACTCAAGAGTAAGCATACATCTTTACTATATACATCTTTACTATATACTGCCCTCTCAAAAGCATATTGACAAATAGATTCTTGAAGCCAAGAAAAAAATATAATGTTGAAATGTATGGATAAGTTCCAGTTTTGCACTATATTGGGAGCTTGAAATGTGGCTAGTGAAACTGAGGAACTACTGTATTGTGCTGTGTATAATGCACACCCATGTTTTAGTACTAATTCCCCATGTATAATCCAAATTATACATGGGGATTTAGTACTACCCACGTATAATGTACATCCTCATTTTCCTTAAAAATTTGGGTCAAAAGTGCACATTATACATGGCAAAATACCATGAACATTTGATTTTGTTTCATTGTAATTAATTTTAATTTTTAAAAATAGCTCCCTGAAGCCCTGGCTGGCATAGCTCAGTGGATTGAGCATGGGCTGGGAACCAAAGGGTCACAGGTTCGATTCTCAGTCAGGGCACATGCCTGGGTTGCAGGCCAGGTCCACAGTGGGGGCACGCGGAGAGGCAACCACACATTGATGTTTCTCTCTCTCTCTTCCTCCCTCCCTTCCCTTCTCTAAAAATAAATAAATAAAATCTTAAAAAAAAAAGAGGTAACTCTAGTTTAAAAAAAATAGCTTCCTGATTCAGTTATTGGAAAATTTTTAAGTATATATGGAGCAACTTGGGTATGTGAATCTACTTTTTCAACTGCAAATTTTGTGAAATCTAAATACAGATCAGGTATTTCTACTGACAATTTAGCACCTGCAAGGAGATGTAAAATACACATAAGATTTTCAAAATTTAGTATGAAGAAAAATATATAAAATCTCATTAATAATTGTTACCAATGATTATGTATTGAAATGAAAATAATTTTATATTTTTAAAATAAGAATACAATTAAAATTAATTTCATCTCTTTAGCTCCATTTTTTAATGTCCTCCTAGAAAATTTTAAATTACAATATGGGGCTCACATTACATTTCTGTAGAACAGCACTCTTCTAGCTAGTGATATATAGTGAAGTAACCGGCAAAAATAGCACAGTATTCACTTATTGTCTCCATATATGAATACATCTCTGACAGCTATTGTAAAAGAGCCTTGTTTATTACTTTCCCACACTCTTTTCATCCAGTCTCAAAGTGACTGACCACTGCCCTGCAGGAGGAAGGGTTGTGCTGCCACTGACAGTGGGCGGTAGCAAATGCCACCCATGCCAACCACTCCCATACCACCTGGCTCCTGGGCTGGGGATGAATACACGACAGACAGCAACAGTAGTGCTAGGAGGAACACAAGAGCTACACCCACATTAGCTGTCTCTCTTAAATATACAGTCTTTATAAAGACGGTCGTGGAGCATGACACAAAGAAAACATCTGGTTTTACTGCAAACCATAAAGAAAGTCTTTTTCAAGCTATGTGCTCTGGAGTACAGGTGGGAACTGACTTTTATCATAGACCCGATCATCTATCTATATTTCATTTTTATTTCGTTATTGGGAAAATTCCCAAGGTTCTTTTTCCTACCCATCTGAAAGGTAATGGACATCATTAGTTATGTCCACTTTGTTTCCTGGGGTCCCATTACACAAGATGACACACCAGAAGATCATACAGCACATCTGCCATGATTCCAGCAGTTCAGAGAGCTCTTATGCCCATGTAATTCATTTTCACAGGCACCTCGTAGGGCCCGCGCTCTGCCAGGCTCTGTTCTAGGTGCTGGAGTGACACAACGGAGAATGGGGAAAACAAAGGTCATCAGTTCCCACACCGTTTCTGCATCTTTTTAAGATTTCACAGAACTCTGACTATAATTTCCCAGCAGTAAGTTAGAAACACATCTAACTCTTTAAACTATTATGCAATGTTTGAAATATGCAAGAAGATCTACAGAGAAATACAATAACAATCATGCATCCATCCCTCCTAAGTTTCATCCCCTAGGTCCCCTTACCATGGTCCACATTGAATTACTGTTTATTATGTCTGTGTGTTCCTTTATACTTTTACTAGAGACTCATCCCTAAGCAATGTGTGGTTTGACATGTTTTAAAACTACATATGCATGAGTGTGTTTTAAATACTAGATGGTTTTTAAAACTTACATAAAGTTAAGTAGCTATCTTTAACCACACTTAATATATCAACAATTTACCAAGTTTGCAGGCAGAAAAATAAGTTTTTCTCTTGAGTCACCATCCAAGGCACATATAAGTGAATATAAATTGAAATATTAGATATAATTATATATTTTCATATAGACAGCATACAGAGTTCACTGCAAGAATAATAGAAGAAGCTCATGTATTCAATAATTGTTAAAAACTTTGAAGGGGCAGGTTGGAAATCATTTTCATATGTGCTTTTTTTCCCTAAAATAAACTTTATATCAAAATTTTTGGATCATACAAAATAGTATACAAAAGGGTTCACAGTGAGAAAAGCCCCCGCTTGCCCCCAGACACCCGGGAACCCTCCGCATAGGTAACCAGTATCATTTCTCAAGTTTATTTCCGAGATGTTCCACATAAACAAGTGATCATGCTTATGTTCTGCCCCACATTTTAACACAAATGGCAGCAACTTGCTGTTTCCATTTCATGGTAACCTCTGAGATCCTTCATGTTGGTGCATATGGAGCTGCCTTGTTATTTTTGCTGGTAGCATCCATTGTACAGATGTGCTATGATTGAGTTAACCTCTCTCCCATTGGTTAAGAGGTAGCTTCAAATCCTTGGAAACAAGCAGTGCTTCTCCGAGTACTCACGTATACATGGAACTTCATCATGTTCAAGAATACCCACAACACAAATTCCTAGAAATGGAACTGTGGCGTCAAAAAGTGTGTGTACTTTATACATAGATAAAAATGTGTGTATATACCTATGTATATACATAAATATACACATGTATATAACATTTTGATAGATATTACAAAAGTATCCTCACAGAAGTTACACAATTTAACTAGTCCCATCAGACAGGTAGGAGAGCATTGTTTTTCCCTGCCCCTTGTCAAAACATAATGTACTATGCGTTCTGTTAATTGAGCTAAGTGATAAATGACAGCTCATTAAACTAGTAATTTATGAATGTTTTAAATACTTCTAAAATCTCAGTTTTCAAAGGAATAAGCACAACGTAAAACAAGAGATATAAGCCAAGGGATCTAAGAAGCCTAATGAACGACGCACTGTGTTTGTTCAGAGGAGGGTGCTGTACAATTTAAGGCATGGCACCACTCTATAAAAGGATATATTAGGTTCACATGAGCAATAAAGACAAATATGTAATTACAATATTATCCCACCTCTTATAATAAACCAATTCATCATGTTGACACATGTACAAGCTTTATAAAATGTCATAGAGAGAGAACCACCCAGCAGCTGTCTAGAGTACAACTATTCAGAAATACCAACACTGCACATGAGAGCCTGCTTTATGTTAGACTTCCCTGAACTTAACTAGTGAAAAAGATAAATGAAGGACAAATTGAAGGTAAAAAAAAGTGACTCTTCCCAATGTTACCCACATCTTCATTGACCCCATGAAAGTCCTGTGCTTCAGATCAACAATGAACTTAGAGTAAGGTCACATGGGTTCTGAGCAGGACCTTGGTTACTGGTTCATTGAGTGACCCCAGTCAAGTCACTTGACCCCTGTGACCTCTAACTCCTTATGTATTAAAATGAAGAGACTGCAGTGGATTCTTCTTTGAAGTCCCTCCCAACTGAAAGATACTCCTGATGCTCTTGATTAATAGATGATAAGTGGCTTTTCTAAAAATAAATAAGTACAGAGGCCTTCACTTACCTCCATTTTAATATGCATTTGATGGTCACATGGCTATAGCCTGGGGGTAGTCAGTAACCACTAAAACCAAAGAACAGAGATTTCCATGTGTATTAAGTAAGGATACTGCAACCCCAGGGACTGTCCAATGAGTCACGTGATAGTATCACATACCATGACTAAAAGGAATGAGAAAATACATTCTAAAATTTGGAATCAATGAGCTTAGTGAAAATTAAAATCAATTTTAATGTCCCTTGCTCAGCTCAAGACTCTTGCAGTAATACTGGTTATTTCACAACTGTACACACAGCTGTCATAAAGCCAAAGAGACAGATTCACTAAATGGGTGTCCAAGTCATCAGCTATGAAGCCAGTGATGGGATGATGGGTCCTGAGGATTTCTAGAAGGGGTGCTATCCATGGAAATGCTAAGCAAAGCAATTAAGAAAACAAAAAAGGCCCTATCTAGTACTAGCAAAATGAAAAAGTTAACAAAAATATCCAAAATTAAGATATAGTTATGACCTTGAGGGCATTATGCTAAGTGAAATAAGACAAAGAAAGGCAAATACTGAATACTGCATGATCTCACTTATATGTGGAACTTAAAACACCATACTCATAGAATGTTTTAAATATTGATTTGGTTGAAAACTTCATTTGTCTATAAGATGTCTCTAGTAGTGCTTAGTAGTCTTTAACTTTATTGAAAACAATTTTGTTAGATTGTATTGTGACAGCTGTCATATCAGTGTGCATTTAAAAAAATTGAAATTGGTGAATTTTTGTACAGCCATTTAATATTGAAGATAAATATTTCATACTGAAGATGGAAGAAAATATGCAACATTTTGGCATATTATTCTTTATTACTGCAAGAAAAGTGAAAATGTACCTGAAACACACACACACAAAAAAATGATTTGTGCAGAATATGGAGATGGTGCTGTGACTGATAGAACTTGTCAGAAGTTGTTTGCAAAGTTTTGTGCTGGAGATTTCTTGTTGGACAATGCTCCACAGTAGGATAGACCAGTTGAAGGTGATAGAGATCAAATAGAGACATTAATTGAGAACAATCAATGTCTCCCACAAGGGAGACAGTCAATATACTCAAAATATCCAAATCAATAAAATTTTCACCATTTTTCATTGGTGAAAATGAAAAATGTGTCTTCTATTTTATAGAAAAAACTAAACAGAGTTTTTGGCCAACCCAATACTTTTAAAACTACCAGAACTTTTTAAAGTAGAATTATGGTTGCCAGGGGCTGGTGTGTGGGGCAAATGGGTTGACGTAGGTCATAAGATGAATAAGCCCCAGGGAGCTAACATACAGCATGGTGGCTATAGTTAACAATGCTGCATTATATCCTTGGAAGTTGCTGTGAGAGCAGAGCTTTCATGTTCTCACAGCCACAACAATAAAATGGTAATTATGTGAGGTGAAGGACATGTTAACTAATCTTGTGGTGGTAAACATCTCACAATATATATGTGTATCAAATTACCACATTGTGCACTTTAAACTTACACAGCGTTGTATGTCAATTATATCTTATAAAGGTACGGGGGAAAGATGCCTCCATAATGGTCATCTTTATCAAATACATTCCCTAAGCCAAAAAATAAGTTCTAAATGAAACAAGGAACTTGGAGGGGGTGGGGGGCAAGGAGTCTAAAGAAACAGAATTAAAGACCTAAAATAGGAAGAAATATGGTCAGTTGGCCAAGCACTGGCTTCCAATTGTGAATTAATTATTTGTTTATTTAATATGTGTTGATTATTCTAGACATTTTTGTTACACTCCGCTACCTTCCTGTTCCCTACCATCAATGTATTTCACTGTTCATGAATGGCCCCCACCCAACAGTGCAAATAGAGGGAAAAATTGAACTCTTGGCAGTTGATCTTAATCATAGTGAAAGGTTGTATGACATAATCCAAAAGATAAGAAGGGGGGCAATTAAACTGAGGCTTGCGGAGAATCTGTAGGGTTCATTTATTCATTATTTAAGGGGCTGCATGGCCGTTAATCCACATGTTCCTCAAAGCTCTGGCTACTTGACCTTGGTCTATGACATCCCATCAATGAGTTAAGCCTGTATTCCTGTTCACACCCTGTCTTCTAAGCCTGAGCCTCCCAAACTGTAACCCCCAGCCTGGAGCATTTCCAGATGTCCACAGCAGACACCTCTGGTACCCCAACTCACTACTCTCAGCCTCACCCCTAATTTCAGCGAAGTGTGTGCAGGCTCTAGCTTATTTCACACTGACGGTATCTCACTCATGCCCCACATCCTCACTTCCATCCTGGGGCTTCCCCACTACCATAGGGGCTACCAAGAGATGCCTGTGCACAAGTGTAGCACACAGTGTGGGAGGAGTTCACACTCCCAGGATTCACACGCAACCAGTGCGAGAGAGGAGCTGATGGTAAATGCCACACTTGCCTCGTGTCCTCTGATCTGAGCTGATAATCTGAGGCCTCCTCAGAGGACCTCAGAAGAAGTAAGTGCCCATTGCCCACAGCAGTGACCTCCGTAATGCAACTGACTTAGTCTGCTAGGGCTGCCATGACAAAATATCGTATATACTGGGTGGCTGAAACAACATGAATTTATTTTTTGACAGTTCTAGCAACTAGAAGTCCAAGATCAACAGGGTTGGTGTCTGGTGAGGGCTCCCCGCTTGGGCTGCAGATGCCACCTCCTCTCCATGTTCTCACATGACCTTTCCTCAGGGATCTCAAGGAGAGAGCAAAAGGGAAAGAGAGCTCTGGTGTCTCTTCCTATAAGGACATTAATCCTATTGGAGCACCCTTATGACTTCATTTAACTTTAATTATTTTCTTAGAAGCCCCATCTCTAAATACCACCACACTAGGGGTTAGGGCTTCAACACGTGAATTTGACAGGGACACAAACATTCAGTCCATAACAACATCCATATGTTGGCTCTCCCCCTCCCCTGCTTTAGTCGCCCTACTTCCTCATTCCAGCTCTCTGGGATCACCTCCCACATAAATCACATGCGCATAAACTCTTTTCTCAGGCTCTGCTTTTAAGACCCAGCTAAGATGGCATGTCACCTGAGACCACACTTGGACCCCCACTGGCCAGATACTCTCTGCCAGTCCTAGTAGCAATGTCCCTCACAGGCTGGTCTTCCGTTCTCGCACTTCCCAATTTAACCCACTCCATCACCTGGGCCTTAAGTCAGCCACTGAGTTAATCATTTATTCAAAAAATAAATTTACGGGGTTCCTATTACAGGTCAGGATCCTAGTGCCCACACGTCTTGGGCAGTTAACACCTCTGAGTGTTGGAGGACAAGTAAGAGCCAAGATCCCCTGATATCGCATATCCAGTGTTTTCAAGTTTCATGCTTTTCACTTAAAAAAAGGGACTCACAGCTATTACGCAAAGTCTCCCAATTTTAAAAAGTATTCGTAATGAATTTAAATCTATTTATAACAATGCAGAGATCGCATCCTCTCTTAACGCTTCCAATTTGAAATGTCTGTACACATTGCTGAGAAGGGAGCAGAAAACAAACACAGGCTCGAGACTCCAGGAGTCTAAAGAAGGAGACAGCCAAAGTGAAAAGCAGTTACCACACGGTATGATGAGAGCACTGATAGCGAGGGGATGGGAGCCAGAAGAGTGCCCCCCCAAAGACGGCCATGTCCTTATCCCCAGAACTTGTGACTATGTTCGGTTACAGGGTGAAGAAGAATTGAGGTTTTGGGTGCAAGTAAGGTTGTTCATCAGCTGACCTTAAGATGGGGGGTTCATCCCGAATTGTCCAGGTGGGCCAAGTGTGATCACAGGCTCCACAGCTATAGAAGGAGGCAGAGGTATTCGGAGCCAGAAAGATATTTGAAGATGTTCACTTTGAAGAAGGATGAAGGGTCCACAAGCCAAGAAATGCAGAAGCGCTCTAGAAGCTGAAACAGGCAAGGAAACAGATGTTCCCCTTGAGCCCCCAGGAGGAACACCTAAAGTTTCAGCCCAGTGACACCCATCTCAGATTTCGGAGCTCCAGAACATTAAGTAATACATTTGTTTCAAGCCATTAAGTTTGTGATTTGTTATAGCAGCAATAAAAACTGATACATAGGGTAAACCCAGAATGTCAGGAGATATACCTAACCTAGTCTTGGGATACAAGGGTTGTTGGGGAAAGCTTCCCAGAGAAAAAAACATTTGTTCATTTGGATGAACAAAAGGTTTGCGGGTGGGAGTTCCAAGGACTAGAAGTAGCATATCCAAAGGCCCTAACGTATCTATTCAGGGGATTTCTGGGCATTTAAGATGGCAAGATTACAGATTTTGTTAGCCAAACTCCCAATTTTTTTAGCAATCTATCAAACAATTCTCTTAGGAATTCTATTAGCCAATTCCCTCATGTTATAGATCATAAATAAGTGAACTGGAGAGGTTAAGGGACCTCAAGAACTTACATACTTTTGAGTTTCACTGTCTTTATTTGTGAAATGAGCAAGTTATATTAGGCTGACCATATACCTATCCATGACTACTTAGCAGATGAGCTCAGGTTTGAAAGAAGTACAATGTTTCTCTATTCTTGTCATGTAAATCTGGATCTGGTCCCCCATACCATTTAGCTGGAAGGAAACTCAATCTCAGTTATCACTGGTTCATATCATACCCTCTACTCTTGCTAGGGTTGTGCCAAGCTCCTGGGATCTCTGAAGCCTTAATGTTTACTGAGGACATCCCTGTGGTTTTACCAGTCAGGTCGCTGGTCTCCAATGGTTACACCTACGATGCCCATTGTCCCAGCCATCAGCTCATGCCCAGTATTTTCAGTGTCTTTAGGGTCCCAGTGCTCTCTGACAATGCTGGGAGTGCAGTCTCCTAGGTCCATTGTCAATGGACTTTCCATGATGCCATCTCCTTCATGATACTCCACCTCCCAGCACCCTTGCTCCCATGGTAACCACTTCCCGGGGCTTCAGAAATCTCCCTGCTTTTATTCCTTATTGATCTCAAAAGCCTATTCCTTCATCTCTAATGATCAGGAACACTTAGAGATATCTTCTCCTAGAGCTTCACCTTTTACAGAAGCAAGGAAGATAGAGCTACAGTCTTCCAGTAGTTTCTGCTCCCTCCCTAATCAGATCACAGAGGAGAGTAGATGATGGAGGGAAAACACGTTTGCTAATTACTATCTCAATGAACTATCCAGGCACACCTGTGTTTCCAAAAAGGAGATCATGATTTTTTGTGTGTGAATATATAACTCAGTAGGGAAAACAACTATTTGGGCACTCGTGGCTATAAAGTTGCCTTTATCAACAAGCATTATCTCCAAAATAAAAATAGTCTCTCAGTATCACATAGTCCAAACACATTGTTGTTTGCTTGGTGGTTGGCAGGTTCATATTAATATTCTGTACTTGTTAGATTGTATGGAAAGGGTGTCAAAATGGTACTACACTATTCTTGGGATTCTGACAGCAAAGGACATGAAAGCAGTTAAGACCAGAATAGGGACTTAGAAGCTGGTCAGCAGGCATTACACTCAGAGTGTGGATTCTGCTCAAGATGTAAACATTAAACCCTGAAATAGTCAGGATTCCCTATTGGTTACAACAAACAATAGGGTAGGTTCACCATGAATAAACAAACGGATGGATGGATAAATGACCTGTCTGCCATTTTGCTTTTGCCAAGGAAATTCATTTCAGCCTTAAAAAAAAAAATGCTCTAGTGTCCCAGGTTCGATTCCCAGCCAGGGTACATTCCTGGGTTTCAGGCCATAACCCCCAGCAACCGCACATTGATGTTTCTCTCTCTGTTTCTCTCTCTCTCTCTCTCTCTCTCTCTCTCTCTCTCTCTCTCTCTCTCTCTCTCCCCCCCTTCCTTCCCTCCCTCCCTAAAAATAAATAAATAAAATCTTTAAAAAAAAATGCTCTGCTTCCCCATCCCCACTTCCAGGGAAGACCCATTTAGAATCAGTGTCGCATTACCTGCAAAACAGCTCACATCTGATGAACACCTACTGGCCACTCACCTCATAAAAAAAATTGATCCCTTGCCCCTGGTTGGCCAAGGTGTTCATCTGAATTTTTGCTCTCTGCCAGGTAGGGCAAGAAGAGGACATGCCATCTGATGTTCAGACAGCTTTACTTGACCACCATATCTTATGAGAACTTATGCGGCTTCTTCCTACTCCTACCAGCCCCACTGCATCCCTCTTCCTGTCAGGATTTCTGAGCATCTCCTCTGAACCTCAGCACATCCATCCAAGTGCCCAACTCAGACTGCACACACCCAATGTGCAACTCACCACTATTCGCTGGCACTCAAGGACATCAAACTCTCTCCCATCTTGATACTTGCCAAGAGTAGCCAGAACTCTTTGTACTTCAGATTGGACCATTCCCATTGTTACTGCTGAAGGCAATCCTCATACATTTTTCAACAGCTTCTTTATCTGGGCTGGCAAGGAATGGCTGTTATGATTAGAGGGCATAGTGTCATCCAGCAATCATTTTCTGGGTTCTCAACAGACCAGGCAAATGCTTCCAGATATGAGTCCAAATCCTTAGCCCCATCTGCCCTTTCAGGAACCAGCAATCTCTCCCAAGTGGGGCCAGCTGGGTTCTGGGTTCTGGCTCTTGTTCTGCTGTATTAGGTAGTGGGGAGTGGATCTCCCAAGTCATTGTCACTCCTCTGCACTAGAACATCAAATCTTCTCTCTCCCAAGAGGTCTGGGTTATTAATGGTCAGTATTTCCTGGGGAGAGAAGGCTCTCAGAAAGTGGGCTCAACTCCTGCCCTTTACAAAAGCATGGATGGAACTGGGAAGCATTATGCTAAGTGAAATAAGCCAGGTAGTGAAAGACAAATACCATATGATCTCACCTTTAACAGGAACCTAAACAACAAAATAAACAAACAAGCAAAATAGAACCAAAGACACTAAAATTGAGAACAGGCTGACAGTGACCAGTGGGGAGAGGGGAGGGAATTTCAGGGGGAAAGTCAAAGGGTTTGCAGGAACAAGTATAAAGGACACATGGATAATAACAAGGGGGAGGGGGGTGGAAACGGGAAGGAGGTGGGGAGGGCTGGGGGTGCTGGGCTGGGATGGAGGTGAAAGGCAGAAAACTGTACTTGAACAACAATTAAAATTTTAAAAATATTTTCAGAAAAAAGAAAGAAAGAAATTGGGCTCAAGCTATCACAATGCACCAGGGCCTGATCAAAACTCACAGGGCTGGTCTCTGTCAGAGAGGCCACTCACTGACAGGCAACTCTTTCTGGCTGACACACTGCTCCTCCTGTGTTGTGGGCTTTTGTTCCCTCTGAGAGGCTCTTTCCCACATGGACAGTAAAACTTATCAAAGATTAATGAGATGCCTTAGAAATGGGATCATACTCCTGGGGAGTCTATTAAGCTCAACTGGTACATCATTCCTTATTTTCACATGCTTTCCTTTCAATCATAACAACAACTTTACGGGGTTGATGTGGTGAAAGGGAGATTTGACCAATGAGGAAACTAATAAACATGCCCAGGACTACACAGCAAGGCCGTGACAACTGAGCGTCCTGACTCTTGTTCCATGCTCTCCCCAAAACTCCAAACTCCCCTTCCTTTCTTCCATTCTTCCTTCTTTCCTTCACTCCTTCCTTCCTCTCTAGTCTAGACACCACACAAACCCTCCTCCAGGGGACAGAACACACCAGGCCTTTTTGCTTGATTTTCTTTTTTCCAGTGTTCTGTAAATTTATGACACTCTGTGTGCCTACACTCATTGGGAATGGAAAATTTGCACACAAGTCACAGAAATAAAGGTGGCATTAAGATAATAAAGGATGTAACAATGGGACCTGCCCACAAGCTGTAGCCCGGCAGGCAGCTGCCTTGGCTAAACTGAAATTGTATCTCTCACCTTTAAAGTCAGCAGATGGTGAGGGAGAAAGTACTAGAAAACTGCTGTCTATTTTCCATCTAATCAATTAGAGCTCTGTTCAACTCATTTAAAAACAATTTTTTTAATTCAAAAAAGTCTTAATTATGGGCTTTAAACTGACCAACAACATAACTCTCAATTAGGCTCTTGAGATAAATCATGAAATTCCTAAAGTCCCATCTGTTTAGACCATTCTGTGACTTTCTATAAGAAAGTTACAACTTGGAAATTTCTCATCTCACTCACAACCACCAACTGCTGGGACTCAGGCAGTGACCAGGTTCCTCAATACCCTGTAACTCGAGCACTGTGAGCATGCACTGTTAGGGGCCAACAAAAGACAACAAAACAGGAGACAAACAGAGCTAGCAAGACTGTTAGCCCACATGGCCGTTAGTGGGCTTCCCTGTCATTCGTGAGGGACCCCTGTAGGACACAGAGCTCCTGTCTATGAAATTATCATAACCAGTAAAGGTGGGTTTGATTTTTCTGCATTTTATTCCTTTAAGAATTTGCATTTTTATTTAGGCCAAACACCTCAAAAAGATATTATGCTCTTCTTCTGGCAACAAAGACAGCATATCAGTGTGTGTAAAATATTAGTTTGCTGGAGCTGCCATAACAAAGTACCACAGACAGGGTGGCTGAGACAAGAGACATTTATTGTCTCACAGTCCTGGAGGCTGGAAGTCTGAGGTCAGGGTGTCAGCAGGGTTGGTTTCTTCTGAGGCCTCTCTCCTTGGCTTGTACATGGCTGTCCTCCCTGTGTCCTCATTTGGTCTTTCTTCTGTGTGTGCCTGTGTCCTAATCTCCATTTTTTGTAAGTCCATGAGTCATATTGGATTAGGGCCCACCCTACCACTTCATTTGACCTTAATCACCTCTTTAAAGGTCCTATCTCCAAATAAGTCATATTGTTAGGAACTGGGGGTTTGAACTTCAACACATGAATTTTAGGAGGATATAACTCAGCCCATAACAGAGTAGAAAACTCATTTCAAATTTTGGCTCTGCATGGAAGGGCTATGAGAACCTGAGTTCTGCAACCCTCCTGGGCCCCAAGTACTGGGACTCTGGGGTACATTTGTTCACTGCATGTTTCTGAGAGAAGAATCCCGTATGTTCACCAGATAAAATAGCAGGTTTATACACTGTATGCTGAGCATTTACCTAAATAGATACTGCATCCCACAAAGCCACTCTGAGAGCCAACCTTTCTAGGTATCCCAATTCACAGAAAGATTGCAAAGGAAATGTTAATAGCTGGTATGGGCAAATATTGAGAGACTAAAACAGTGTCTAGAAGTGTGTCATTTCTAAGCAGACCTCTGTCATAGTGACTTCAACTGTAATTCCCTGTGAACCATTCTTATACCTCTCTACGTACACAGGTATGCATGTGCACAAGGCATATATGAGAGAATAACTATAAAATGCCCAATTGTTTAGCAAAGAAGGCAGAGATGCTGAGTGTTTGCAAGGATGTTTCAAATGAAAGAATGTGGGCCACCCAAAAAGATGCTGGTACTACTGAAATAAGCAAGAGGGCTGGAAAAATCACATTCCGATTGCTGCCAGATAAGCCTCCACCTACCTTTATTCCTCCCTGCTAATCAGTAACTACTACCCACACATAGGTTCTTAAGCAAAAGAATCTCCAATTTTCTAATCCTTTAAGAAGCTATCAAAATATTTGCCATGAAGATCTCAGAAAACAAAGCGTTAGTAATACAAAGATTTCTTTCACAAATTGTGGAGAAAATGGCAGCTGTTGCCCAAATCAAAAGGCATTACCTGGCCAATTTTTTAAAATTGTATCTTAGCCTTGACTTTGGCAGGAAGCACAGTGGTCGAGTCCCTGTTGTCTGTGCTTGGTCAGGAAACAAACCACCTTCAGCACCATTATTACCACAGGGATTTGGATAAATTCTACTCTGAGAGGAAAAGATAATAAAACAGACTTCTGGCTGCTTTCCCAAAAGGTCATTAGGCAGAACATAAAGGTTCCTGAAAGAAACCTGTCAGAAGCTCTCCAAAAGAGATCCTCCAGAATTTCACATCTCCTTCTAATTTGTTTAAGTAAAGATAATGCAGAACATTGCATAGCAGTCTATGACATGCACATGGTAAATAAAGATATACCTGAATTGATTACATGTTAACTGACTGACACGCACTATGAAAGCTGTACTAGCAAACCTCCTTTTGCCTCATTGAGACAGGTTGGGGTCGTGGGACCATGATGGGCTAGCACACTAGGGTACTGCTGTCTCCTCTTCTGTCCCTGGAAGCTACAGGACCCCACTCCAAGCTTTCACAGAGGTCTTGTGGCCAACAAGACCTCTATTTCCTGATTTTTATCACTGTAAACATGGTTTACTTGATGTTTCCTAAAGGATTAGTAAATATGAGATGCTTTTAATCACTCAAGGGCCATTGAACAGTAAGATGCAAATTTTACCATCAGACATCACATAAATGTGGGTCATGCTTAGGTGTCAGTGCCAGCTACCCTCAGGAAAAAGATCTCAAAAGTTTGGGAATAAAGACATCAGTCAAAAAGCACCTACTCGTAAACTAGTGTCAGTAATACATCTTGTTAGACACCAGGTTAAAATGACATTGCAAAGAGCTGGGCCATCTGGTGAAGTGTAGTTTTATGGACATTTCTATAAGAAATTGAAATACATGTTTTGTAATCATTTCTAGAAGAAGGTGAAGGCAAACCCAAGCAGACCCTTTACAAACTTCATTTCCCTAAGAAAATAGACTTAAGTCTATTTACCTATTTGCCTGTCTTTTCCAAGATTATCAACCACCAAAAATCATAACATCCACCTGAAGCTACATTCTCAAATTACACAAATGAATCCTTGCTAGATGGAGAGAAGTAACAAAACCAAAAATTTCAGGTGGGCAGAGTTCATAGCCAACGGTTATGGAAGCACACGCCACATAGAGCAGCAGAATGAGGTGAACAGAGTTAGTCCAAACTTCAGGTTCTGAAAAGGCTTGTCTCTTCTCTTTATTCACCATGAGGAATGACTTAGACTCAGGCCCTAGACAAGTCAGGTCCTGCTCGATTTAGTTCCCAGTGCTAACACCAGCTCCATGAACCCCTATTATTCCAGATCCTTCAGAAAATCTGAAGCTCAGTAAATTGTTCCCACCCTCCCCAACAGTGGGATTAGTACGCTTGGGTAATTAACAGAAAGGATAAACACAGCAATTGCTCACCACAGAGCAATCCTGACCTTTACCCCAGCTCTGGGATAAGGAAGGAGGAGGTACTTGTCAACACAGGGCCTGGAAAGTGAGCAGAGAGGGACGGGGAGGCTCCTCTTTGGGGCCAAGCTTATGACAGCAGCCAAGCAGCAGAGGAATGGCCATAGTTTGGACTTCCTTCTGCACACCGAAGCCCAGAGACAGCACAGTGACTGAATGAGTGGTATACCCAATCCCTCCAGTCTGATAGAAAATATCAGTACTGGAAATGCCCAGAGCCAAGAGGCTGCCACCACTGAGCTAATTCAGGCATACTGCACCAATGTTTTATCAATGTCCAACTGCACAGAAAGCATTCAAAGAGGTTAAACTAAAACGTGACAAGATATCGACATCAGCAGGGATGAGGAGTCACACTGGCTGGAGACAAGCAAATCAAAGCCAACTAAGTCAGAGACAGAGGCAAACAAACATTAAACTCTGGTTTGCCTAAAGCCAGCTGGAGACAGGATCTCATCTCTACAGCTGGTAAATTACAGATCACTGCCAAGGGTTAGTATTATTTGGGTCACTAGCAGAGTTCAACTGTGGCAAAAATCAGTCCACCTCATAATGCCAGTTCTAAGAAAGTTGGCATGCTTCTTGGATGATCACAGGATGGTTTGTCTATAGGTCAAGTAACTTAAGTATTTCTCCCCTGCCATGGAGCATTTGAATTTCCACAGGCCAAAATAGCAAAGGCAAACTGGAGAGTACCAGGGCAGCAAGGAAGTGCCTGGTGAGAGAAAGGAGCCATATCTTATTCATGAGGCTATCACTTGTGGTAGAGAAACTTAAAACCAAGTAACTGCACTGTCTCAAAGTCACTGCGAAAGATAAAAATGCATAAACCACCCCACTGAAAACATGGAGTTAAGTAAGAACAAGAACATATGTTTTGCAAAAATAAAACACCAAAAATAAAAACAAAACATTAAATTGGGAGAGAGCACAATGGCTGAACTCAAAGCTAAGAAGGAAATTAGAAACCAGTTGTCAGGTAAAGGCTCTGCGGTTGTGCATAATTAAAACTCAGGTGCCAGTGCCTCCTCACCCATAGGATGTCTTGGAAAACTGAGATGGGGGTGGGGAGGAAGCCTGGGTGAGCTGTTTGAGTGAGAAGGGCCAGAGTGAGTCATTTCGGGTCCACCAGTTCTCAAACTCAGATGCACACTAGAATCCCCTGGAGCTCTGTGAAAGCACAGAATAGGGACCTCTGGGGATGGGACTGGGCATCTGCGCTTTTTAAAATGCAGCTGGCCCAGCGTGTTGAAACCATTAAATCCGGCTGAGGGAAGCTATGAGCTCATAACCACTTCCAGTTTCCCAGGAAAAAATGGATACAACCAATTTAAAAGATTTGTTTTCTAAAAATGAAGGAGAAGATCTTACTACCCACACCCCCAATGCCAGCTGCCCCAAAGCTCCATTCACAGTTCTCCCTCCACCAGAGCCAGAGCACATCTAGAAGAGCCCAGGGGAGGTTCTGGATCCCACCCTGCTGCACTTCTCCTTAGAGAGGGAGTGATGAGGTCCCATGCTGGACTTGGGGCTCTCATTCTGGCCTTGCCGTGTCACATATAACTTTAGGCAAGTTCCCTAACTCCTCTGAGCCTCGGGATCTCAGATCCACTGTAAAAGGTTATTTTAAGATTTAAGTGAGAGAATCTATGCAAATCACCTTGCATGGTGACTACGCAGAGCAGGGGCCTAATAATCTTTCTATTGTTCATTCATTTGAGGGGCTGTACAATTACCAGAGAGTGGATTTTTAGGCTCAAAACCCCTTGCTAGTGACAGCCCAGCTGTCCAAGTCTGTGGCACACCAGTATATGCCTAGCCCAAAGGGAAATGCTACCTTCTGACATCCTAGGAGGGTCTGGAGCTTTGAATAGAATACACAGCTTGATCTGCTAGGATTTGATATGATGAGTTTCGGTGTATAAGATGTTGCACATTGCCGATGAGGAACAAATGAGTATTTGAGAGCTGGACGGCTTGAAGAAGGCTTGGAGATAAACTGTGAATTTCATTTTGGGGTGATTCTCCTTTCCCCTCACTTTCAATAAAAGGGACTGAAAGAGTCCTAAGCAAGCTGGAACACTTTCCCTGGTGTGTTTAATTTCTAAGTCTTTCAAATAATCAACTGTTACTAACAGAAGATCGAAGCAAACAACAGCAGAGAGCAATTTAATGGTCCTGCCCGAATGCTAGAGGAAAATTCACATCTAACTCTCTGCCATAGAGCTCTGATTTTAGGAGAGAAATGTGCCATCTTTCTGCCTCTCAACAGGTAAGAAGAAACTGAGAACAGGAACTCAGAACAGAATCAACAGCACAGGGAGCTGCTCGGGCCATCTGCTTTCCTGGCCAGACAGGGATAAGAACTGAAAAGAAGAGGCAGGAAAAAGAAACTAAAATAGTCTAAGTACCCCCAAAATTTCCAGAACCATCAGAGAACCTTGAACCCACCAAGCAACTGGAAAAACAGGTAATTATCTGCCCATTCTGTTCCATTTTCTCATGTCAATGTTCAGTCTTAGGCTATGATGCTCAGTAGGTGACTGCTTCCACTTTCCCATCCCTAACTATTATTCACAGGGGAAGGGCCTGAGGACATGATGGTGGGTCAGTGAGGACGGGCTGGGCACCAGGCCTGGAAAATTGAAAGCAGGAAGGTGAGGGCTGAATGGATGAGGCCTCACTGCTCTTGCTGTAAAGGAAGAGAGGTGTCAGTGTCCACTTGACCCCCCACAGGAAAGGGCTGAAAAGGAACCAGTGCAAATTCAGCTGGTTCAAAGCTTCTTTTCTGATCACAATGAACAGACTGCCTCTGAAAATACCAGGGATGTATATTTTACCAACAGAGATATTTGAATTGGTTTAAGTGGTGAAACATGAAAGCTTTGTGATGAAACAGCTGCTGTCTTATGGACAGAACCCAAAACTCTCCCTGGATAGCTAGCAAATGGTCCCACACTGGACTTGGGGTTGATCTGGACTGCAGTTGTGACCCTGCCATTTCCTATGCGTGTAACTTCAGACAAGCGTCCTGATTCATTAGAACCTCAGTTCCCTTAGATACACGTAGGGGGGGGCTTATTCTGAAGTTTGAATGAGAATTCATGTGGACTCCTCTGCACATTGACAGCACAGAGCTCTGGCCTCATAAACATTTATTTGCTCACTCATTGAAGGGATTTTGCTGCTATCGCAGAGGCCATGAGGAAGAATTTTGTTTCCCAGATTCGATTAGTAACTGCTAGGGATTGTAACGCAAACACACTGTTCCATGGTCAAATATTTAAGTACAGGAAACCAGTAGCAACCCATTTTCTTTGTTTGCTCACCTTCTCAGAGCCATTAACATGCTAATGTGCACTGTGATCTCCCTAACGGTCTCAGGGCAGGGAAGAAAATATGCAACTTTTCTCAAACTAAATTCTGCAAGAAACTGCTTTTCTGACACACACACATCAACATCCCGATAGAGCATTCTGTGGCCCACAGTTCAGGAAATGTTCATCTGGAACAAAGGTCAATAATGCACAAGAGAAGTGGCTCATCCAGTGGCCTATGACATTTTCTGATTGGCATTAACCCAGGTGCTGTGATGACAGAGGAGACGTCCAGCAGTCAGGAATGATGACAATGCTACCAGGGAAGGAGAACGCCAGCCGGAGGAACTCCACACAAGTCCACATGAGGCCACAAGTGTCAGTCCATGGGAGCCAAGCCCAGCCCAGCTCCCACTTTTCAGAGGCCCGACACAATATCCAAAAGCGGCGTTTTGTTTCCATGTAACCATGCCTGTACAATGAGTTAACTATTTGTCACATGTGAGAAGAGAGGGTTTAGGGTCATTTCAAAAAATCTCCCATAGAGTAATCTTTGTCAAAATTGTTATGCTGTACTACCTCAAATGCACATAGCTTATATTTGCACAAAATGCCAATAACCTCTACTCATGGCAAATCAGTCACCAGTGTTCTTTCAAAAGCATTCCCCAGTCTGCCTCTTTATTTCCCCTTTCATGTCACCAACCCTCACCACACTCTCTGGGATCATAGCAAAGCCTCCTATCCTCAATGCCTACAACACATCCCCTCCTGTTAGCTTAAGCATCCTGAAACCATCATCACCCTACTCCTCCATTCAGAGACCTTTGATGGCCCCCCTTGCTGATGGGACATCCAAACTCAACCCAGCAACTGGCATTTGAGGCTCTCCACCATGGGATTTCAGCCTCTCTACCCATGTTCCCCACATTCTTATACTGACACCCTGGAAGCTCTGAGTCCACGCTGCTCCTTCCCAACTCCAAGCCTTTGTGCACATCAGTCTCCCTGACAGAGATGTTAGCCTTGCTCATTGCCAACTCTGCATCCAGCAGAACTCCCAGTCCTCAAGTCAACAGACTCTTTCCACGTGCCTCTAGTGCAGTCCTCCTTCTCGTCAAATTTCTATAGCAGGGTCTGTACTCTCCATTTAGCACTTTGTTTTTAATTAACTTCTGTTCCTATTTAATTTTTATATTGATATTTAATTTTTCCTGTGTACTTGACATTCCACACAATTAAATTTTGTGTTTCTCAGAGACAGAGAGCATATGATCTTCTTTGACTATAATCCCACTAACAATAATAACAATGAGAGGAAAGAGAGGAGGAAGGAAAAGGCTCATCAATAAGCTGGAGTATGAAAATTCACCCCTCTAAAGGAAAGCATTCATGCCAACTTCCAGTCTCCAAAGAAAGCAGGCTCCTTCCCCCAGATTACCACAAGGAATGTAGCTTGGCTTCTTGCAGGTTCCAAATTCATTGTTGGGAAAGAAAGAAGACGAAAAATAAACACACTGTGGCAGAGGTACCTGTACCAGATAAGATAGCAAGGTGATGAAACCTTACAGCCATAATCTCCTCCCAAAATTAACAACCTGTTGGTTTAAATTTTCTTTCCTTCCCTAGAGGTTAAGATTGAGGAGCACTTATGTTTTTGCATTCAATCCCCTTTTCAGAATGTGGGATTGTATACTCTCTGTGTGTTTATATAAACACATTATCTATATGCAGACACAAATAGCATTGAAAACACTTCAAAACTTGTTACCATATGCTTTAAAAGTGCAAACCCTCAAAAGTACAAAATACATTAAAAAGATCATCAAGGCAAGACCACTAGAAATCACCATGGTTTTCCCTTCCTCTGTAGAAGAATTACACGTTTTGTTACTGCCTGAAACACCAGATCAGGAATCTGAGTCTCCCAAGTTTCCCTTGTCTCTATCATTGATTTTAACCCATTCCCCGCTAAATAAAGCTATCATTTTTCATTTGATAAAGTATATACTATTCAATTCACTCATTTTCAGGTCACCTTTTCAGAATGCAGAGCAAAAGTTGCAACATGAGAAGAGCCAAAGGTTCTTGTGAGATGAGCAGGTAGCAGCTAGCCTGCAACCCAAGCAGAGACCTCCATCTACACGTCTAATAGCACCTGTTTCTGGGGGGATCTGATGAAACGAACCCCAGGCTTCTTCCTGAAATTGCAAAGCTTAAAATAAAGAATAGGGGTCACCTTCCAGCAAGGATAGGCAAACACAAAAAGGAAAATGTGGATAAAATTTAAAAACAAAAAATCATTTCTTTGAAGGAATCTAAGAGTTAACAAGACAACCAGAACCTGAAAGGCCAAATTCCCAGAGTACAGGAGCATAGAAATTGCACCCAGCTCTCTCCCCACCACTTCCACTTAGGCATTTGATAACTGTAAATTTCACAGGCAGATGGGGAGAGAAGCAGAGCAGAAAACAGCTGCTAGATAAATGATAAGCTAAGCAGAGCTGTCACCACTAACAATGATATAATTGGAGTTCAGAGCTCACTGAAGTGGAGGAGCTCTGGATACACTCTGGGCTTTTAGTTAGGACCCCTGGAGGGTTATATCTCCTAGGTAAAACAGATTGAATTAAGATAATCTGCTCTTACTCTAAAACTCTTCCTGCTAACTGGAAGCTCAAGAAAAAGAGCCTCCATAATTCTTCATTTACAATGCCCAACATTTAATTTAAAAAAATCACCAGGCATACCAAGAAACAAAACCAAAAGGAAAAGAAAAACAGACAATAGAAACCATCTCACAGGTAATCCAGATAGTGTGGTTATTAGACACACACTTTTAAATAACTGATAAACATATTAGGAAATAGATGAGCTCTGGCTGGTGTGGCTCAGTGGGTTGAGCATCATCCCGTGGACCAAAAGGTCATGGGTTTGATTCCCAGTCACAGCACATGCCTAGGTTGCAGGTTCGATCTCCAATCGGGGTGTGTGCAAGAGGCAACTGATTGACGTTTCTTTCTCACATTGATGTTTCCTTCCCTTCTCCTCTCTAACCATAGAGAGGAGAAGGTAATTCTTACCTTTAATCAGGTAAGGATTAAAAAGGAAAAAAAGAAAAAGAAAGTAGATGATAGGATGAGACTCTCATATACATATATACACATACATATATAATATATATGTAAAGAAATAGATGGAAATTCTAGCACTGAAATTAATTTAAAAATTAAAAATGCTATAGGTGGATTTACAGCAGACTAGACCCAGCTGAAGAGAGAATTAGTGCTCTGGAAAATGATGATTCAGTAAAACATATCCATAGTGGAGCATGAAAAGGGAAAACAAAAGCCCAAAGAAAATCAAAATGAGAATATCTGACTCTATGGAAGGCAGCAATACCTTCCTAGAAAGCTACTGGGAAAATTAAATGAGTTAAGGTACCTAAAATAGGTAGCAAAAACACACAGATTAAATGAATATTAGCTCCCTTCCCTCCTCCCCCATATCCTATTTAAACAGCATTGGCTGAGAGGGCAGTTTATTTGACTTAGGTCACTTACCTAGCAAACAAATGTAACATACATAATATACACCTATTTCAGATCCTGTGACAAAACGTGTGCTGCATCCTTGGGCCAACAACAGGAAAGTCCACATCACCTAAAAGAAAATGCTGAGTTTTGCCTGATTGGCTTAAAAAGAATAGTGTTGATGCTGTCAGAAATACAGAAGAGCTAATTTGGTGAAGAGGGCAGGGAATTTGTCCCAGAATGTGTTGGGTTTAGGGGCTAATGCCTTTCCTAGTTGATATGTCCAATAATAGTTCCAAACCTGAACCTGGAGCATAGACGAGAGACAGAAGTGGAGACTGGGTAGATGAGGAAAGTCAAGGCTGAGGCCACCATGGGAAAATGTACAGCAGGAAAAAGGGGTCATTATACTAAATATAACCAGTGCTTTTGGAAGCTGGTGGAAGAAGTCAACAGGTTCCCACAGTCAGAGTGAGCTGTCAGTACACAACATGGGTCTCCTGGGGCCACTTTACCTCATGAGTCACCATCATGTCCCACTAACCAGATCAAGACTCCCTATCACAGTGGTGTCATAGTGGTGTCATAGTGGCCTGTATTTTTCCTCTGTGGCCCTAATTAAAATTGTATTTCAGTAATATTTGTGAAATAATGGGTTTATTACCTTTGCTCCTAGGTTTTATGATCCTTGAGGACAGGCCTGTCTCTTTCTTATTCACCATCACATCCCCAGTACCTAAGTAGCAGAATGTCCTGAAGGCAGTAAGCACCTTTCAATAAATGTGATAAATAAAAGAATAAGTAAAATCAGCTCAATTGCTATAAGCCTAGAATACTGCTGCTCAAAATGACATCCCGCATCACCATCACCTGAGTGCTTGTTAGAATGCAAATTCCCAGGCTCCACCCCAGACCTACTATATCATAACCCACAGGTGATTTGTGTGCACATAAAATTTGAAAAGCACTGGCTCAGTATATGTACTTTTGATAGCTAAGCAAGAAACCTGACCCTGAATGAGTGGAGGAATATAAGGGAAATTATTTTGACTCAGTCTGGTTTCAACCCAAATTATGTGAGAAATAATTTTTTTCAAAGACAACTAGGATGCATAATGATGATCTGACTGTCGGCCCCTAAATCACAGGTTCTCACTTTGGCTCCACATCAGTGTCACTGGGGAGTTCTATAAAATATTGATGCCTGTTTCCCATCTGCCCTCCTCAGAGATTCTGATTTACTAAGTCTGAAGCATACTGGGCCACAAGGATTTGCATAGTTTCTCTGTGCCTCTAATGCACAACCCACGTTGAGAATCACTGCTTGAGGAAGTTCCAACTCCTACAGCTGGGGCCTCTTAACCAGGTGTGCCCCAGACTGGGACCCAGCCTCTCTCTGGTCATGGGTTATGCCAAGCCCTAAGGTGGTGAATGGTCAGTTCAGCCTTGAGCTAGCTGGCTGTTGGTCTCACTCAAAACCTGATCACATTCTGATCCCATTCCTAGAACATGAAGGCTTTGTTGCCAAGTTCTTCAAGAATTGCACTTCTCCTAGCCAATTATCAAGACTTTCCCATGTCAAGGTTTTATTACTCATAAATAAAAGGTTTTTGTCTCTCATACCAGCACCATTTCGTTGAGCCTACTAAGCAGCAATTTTCAACTAGTGTGCCCCAAGAATTTTTTAGATGATTTTTTAAAAGATTTTATTTATTTATTTTTAGAGAGAAGGAAAGGGAGGGAGAGAAACATCAATGTGAGAGAGGAACATTGATCAGTTACCTCTTACACGCATCTCGACCAGGAACCAAACCTGCAACCCAGGCATGTGCCCTAAGAAACAAACCAGCAACATTTCGGTTTGCAGGAAGACACCCAAACCATTGAACCACACCAATCAGGGTTGCCACAAGACTGTTCAAAACATGCAACACATGATATTTAGTCAAGGGCACTGACCTCTTTTCCCTTAGATTGTCAAATTGAAGAATTACAACAGACGCCCTGCCTGGTGTAGCTCAGTGGATTGAGTGCGGGCTGCAAACCAAAGCATCGCAGGTTTGATTCTCAGTCAGGGCACATGCCTGGGTTGCAGGCCACAGTCCCCAGCAACCGCATATTGATGTTTCCCTCTCTCTCTCTTTCTCCCTCCCTTCCCTCTCTAAAAATAAATAAATAAAATCTAAAAAAAAAAAAGAATTACAATAGACAACACAACAATAGCCATCCAGTGTGAATGAATCAAAATCATACCTATACTTTTTGTCAGATCGGCAAAAAATATATTTTTTGGTGTGCCACAGAATTTTAATAATTACTTTATGTGTGCCATGAGATGAAGACGGGTGAAAATCACTGCTGTAGAGCAAAAGCATTCTGCCCTGCCCTAGTAGCTCCAGACGACATCTGTGCCTCTCCTTGGCCTTGAATCCTTACTCCCATCTCCAATTCAGGCTTCCTTGATGCCACCCACTCAGACTTCCCACTGTCTATACTTCAAACTCCATGTAGACATACCATGCCTTGGACCTTGCTTGGACCTTCCCTTAAGAGAATTCACATTCTGCTTGTCCTTTCCCAGTGCAACTTGAGTTCCCAGTATGATAACAGTCATCAGATACTCATCTTTCCTATGAGTTCATCCCAAAATACCAAACATGTGCCCTGTTCTAAAGTTTAGACCAATTTCTTTGCCCCACGGCCTTACTCATGTTCCCAGAACTGTCCTCTTCTTTCTCCTCTCTCACCCGAATGACTACATCCTGAAGAATGAACTCTTCTGTGTCCAAAGACTAATATTTCACTTCAGAGCTGTCAATCTCTCACATTTCTTAAGCAATTAAAACTATTGAGGTCATCCTGTATAGCAATGGTTTAGAGAAAGCTATCTAACCATAACAAGAAAGGTTCTGAATCTGGGCCTGTGACTCCCCATATGAGCTTCAGAGAGCTGTGCTGTCCTCCCCTTGGTTGTTATGCAAATACATATGGTGAACATATGTACACGTTTCTGTGCAGAAAGTCCATAATTTTCATAAGATCTTCAAAAGAATCCTGAAGCAGATGAAAAGATGCTCAACATCACTATTCATTTGGAAAATATAAATCAAAACCACAATAAGATACCACTTCATGCCCATTAGAACCGCTAATAGTTTTTAAAATCTTTTCAATTAAAAATAAAGTTTGGCGAAGATGTGGAAAGAAACTGAAATGCTTGTGCATTGCTGGCAGGAATAGAAAATGCCACAGCTGCTGTAGAAAACAATATGGCAATTCCTCAAAAAATTAAACATGGAATTACCATATGATCTAGCAATGCCTCTCCTAGGTATCTACCCAAAAGGACTGAAAGCAGAGACTCAAGCAGGTATATGTATTCCCATGTTTACAGCAGCATTATTCACAAGAGCCAAAAAGAGGAAACAACCCAAATGTCCACAGGTAGATAAATGAATAAACAAATGCACATAATGGAATATTATTTGGCCTTAAAAAGGAAGGAAATTCTGAACCATGCTACAACATAAGTGAAACCTGAAGACATCATGCTTAAGAAATACGCCAGACACAAAAAAAATAAATATTGTGTGATTCCACCAATATGAGGTACCTAGAATAGGCAAATCCATAGAGACAAAGTAGAACAGAAGTTAGCACAGGTACCGGCAATGGCGGGTAGGAGGAATGGACAGTTGTTCAATGGTATAGTCAGTTTGGGATGATGAAAAAGTTCTGAAGGTGAATGGTGGTGATGGTCATGCATCAATGTGAATGTACTTAAATGCCCCTGAACTATGCACTTAAAATGGTTAGTTTTATGCTGTGTATATTTTACCACAATAAAAAAAAACCTGAACCCCCCAAAATTATGTCTTCACAGAAGATATTTACAATATACATAATCATCCAAAGATTAATATAAAAGTTATATAAAGAACTAAAACTCAAAAGTTAACACAAACAACAAAAAAGGGACAACAGATACAAACAGGCACGAGGAGAAAACAACTATAGCCAGTAAAAAATAAGAAAAAGAAAAAAAAGCAACCAAAATCAGTAGTGATTAGGAGAAATGCAAGTCAAGACCACAATGAGATTTTCTTTTAAATGATTTGACTGGAAGAAATTTTAAAGTTTCCCAATACTAAGGGTTAGAGTGATATGCTGCTGTTAGGCATGTCAGTCAATGCAACTCAGGGAAATAGTTTGCTATTATCTCCTAAACAGAACACCCTCACTCCAGCAATTCCTCTCTTAGATGTACATCACAAGAGATTACTGTTTAAGTACATCAGGATACATGTACAAAAATGTTCCTAGCACCACTTATCACAACACTGAAACCTAGGGAATGATCACAATGCCCATCAGTAGGCCAATAGATGAAGAAACTGTGGTCTGTTCATACAACAGAATATTATTCAGCAATCAGAACAAATGAATTAAAACAGCATGAAACATTACTGAAACATGGCACCATAATATTAAGTGAAAAAAGATAAGTTCCAAAAGATTACACAGACCAGGATATTGAAAACCACTGAATTTTTAAATACTTTATAGGAAAACATACAGATTCAAGAAAACTAAATAAAAAGAAAAGCAAAGGAGTGATGAACTCAGAATCCAGGATGATGGTACCCCAGGCAGAAGAAGCAGAAAGATGGGATCGGAAGGGCACACAGAGATGCCCCTTACTGTTAAGGCCCCAGCTTTATGATGTTTACTATTAGCATAAACAAATCAACAAACAAGTAAGAGGTAGCCCTGGCATGTCCCAAAGACACAGTGTGTCGTGAACTACAGATTATGACTAATACAATCCTATGTACAACAGGCATTTTAAGGAAGAACAAAAACCAAAGGGGAAGAGTAGCTTTTCTAGGTATATTAATAAAAAAAGGACAGGTCTTTTCCCAAAAGAAATTCTACTTCCAGCTTTTAAAAATGATCATTGTTTAGAAGGCTCTCCACACACTGACAAATCAAATAGTATAATAATACCATTAAAGGAAAACCTATGTATGATCACATAAATTTACACTTAAAAACATGGATAGGGGGACCAGTCTCATGAGAAAGAAGTCCAATGCTAACTTATTACAAGGTTAAGTACCAACATTTATTCAAACCCAAATTCCATGTATAAAACTTTAATTTGCCCCAAATCCAGGGTATTCAATTTAAGAACAATTCTATGGGATGTTCAAAAGTAATCTGGAAAACAGGGAGCCCCAGTCTAACAAACAAGGGAAACACTGAAGGCTAGATAAAATTAAACCAGTTTCTTCTTCCCAGAGGGCTTCTGTGAGCTCTTTACATGCTAATGTGCACTGTGATCACCAGAGGGGATTGTAGTTGTTTCCCCAGGGTGTTTGACCAAAGAACCATTTTTGCAGAAAGCCAGTCTCCTGCCTACAGAACCCACTTGAGAATTGCTGCTGCTGCTGTTTTTTTTAAGCATGTTCACAAGGACAATGAAGGAAGGAAACCTCACCAATCAGACATAAAACAAAGCGAACAAAAGAGAAGACAGCACATCACTTGCAGTAGCCACATTCTTTCGTGGCTCCCAAGTCTCCGGAACAGCTGTTGGGCCTCAGCCATTGCTGATGAGGCCTGTGCACGAGGCAGGTGTCCATTTACAGGGAGTTCCTCCCACGTACATTTTTGGCAGTAGCAGCCCATCTGTTTGAAAACTTCAAAGAATATTTATTTGCTGGGTTCTGGATTCCCTACCAGATGATTTCAACAAAAGCTGTCAAGCTTTTCACAACCACGTGCAACTCACAAAATAATAATGGATAAAAAGTTGACCGGTCTATAGGGTGGTCAACAGCATCCATTAAGCATTTATTTTTTAGATGATTGAGAGGGCTGGTGGGATGTTCCAAGAAAAATCTGTTTCATTGGTTATACTTCTTTTTCACCAACAGCACATATGCAGAGTGGGGCAAAAGAAGATTCGCAGTTGTAAGTACATGCAACACAGAATTTATTCTTGTATTATTATTTATTAATTCTTGCATTATTTTCCAGATGAACAACTGTAAGCCTACTTTTGCCCCATGCTGTTTATGTCAGGTACAGTAGGGTCCACTAGATTTAGGGGATGAAAACAGGTATAAAAGTGGAGTTACAAGCTATTCAGAAAGATAGGACATATAAACGGAACATTATAACAAGAGAATGATTAGTATATACAATAAGCACTCAGAATGGCTATTATCAGAAAGATAAAAGATACCAAGTGTTGGTGAGGGTGCAGAGAAAACAGAACTTTGGTGCAATGTTAGTGGGAATGTAAATTGATACAGCTATTATGCAAAGTGGTATGGAAATGCCTCAAAAATTATAAATAGAACTACCACATGATCTATAAATCCCACTTTTGGATATTTATCTAAAGGAAATGGGATCACTATCTTAAAGAGATATCTGCACTCTCATGTTCATTGCAGCATTATTCACAACAGCCAAGGCATGGAAACAACCTGAGTGTCCACTGATGGATGAAGGGGTAAACTGCTGTTTATAGATTGATAAGTAGGTAGATAGATACTTATAGTTCGATAGATATATAGAGATGTTATTCAGCCTTTAAAAAGGAGATCGTATCATGTACAACAATGTGAATGAACATGGAGAACATTACGTTAAGTAAAATAATCCAGACACAGAAAGAAAAATACTTTATGATTTCACTTGTATGAAACCTAAAAAGTCAAATTCCTAGAAATAGAATTTAGAATGGTGGCTGCTAAGGGCAGGGCAGGAGAGTAGAAAAAATGGGGAGATGTTGATCAATGGGTACAAACTTTCAGTTACACAGGATGAATAAATCCTAGAGACCTAGCGTACACTAAAATTTTTCTAAGAAAGTATATCTTAAGTGTCCTTACAACAAAAAAAAGTTAACTATGTGAGATGATGGGTATGTTAATTAGCTTGACTGTAATAATCATTTCACAATGAATCCATATATCAAAATATCACATTGTACACCTTCAATATAAACAATTTTTATTTATAAAAAAAAGAGGGCTGTAGGATGTTATGAAATAAGAAAGTTTCTAAAGCCAGAGTCTGCTGAGGATGGACTCTTGGAAGAAGAAGCAAGACATGTTCGACTATGTGCCAAAGGAAGGGTGATGGAAATTCAATCAGAAGGGCAGATATACAGGGCACGGCAGTCAGGTGAAAGGGCACGTGCACACACACAGGAAGGAGCAGATGCCACCAGCAGGCCAATCTGAGTCAAAGAACCCACACATGGGCACTGCACCTCCACCCTCCCCTGAGAGTCGCATGCACTGTGTTTGTAAGAAGAAGATGGCAGAGAAGGTATGGTTCTGGACCAGGAGGTGTTGGAGGGCTTTCCTGGCATGGCAGACAGCGTCCTGATCATGGCAGAAAGAGCGGCACCTTTGGCAGTCTGGTTCTACAGTGTGGTTTTGGAGTTATTCCTGGGAGCTCAGCCCAGAATCTGTTTTCAACCCTGCCAATGAGTCTGTGAGCTATATACTGCACTTAATAAATCCTTTTGTGTTTAAACTAGCTACAGGGGATTCTAATGTCTGCAGCTAAAACCTCATCCAATACAAATGTAAACTGTGGCACAATGTGAATTTTAAAATGTGTTGCATATAAAGAATCCAAGTGCATGTACTGAGCCTGCACACACCCCTGTGGACCATGGGAAATTGTGTTTCAGAAAATGCCCTGACTCTAAGCATACCTATAGGCCCTCAGACTCACTGGAGAGAATTTACTCTGTCCTCACTGGGAGAGTACATTTCTGATGAAAACTTCAAAGCCTAAGGATAAGTGCCTTTCCTTAAGAGGATATATTAAAACATCTGTTTAAAAATCAGTGCAAAATCCCTTGTCAATCTCTCTTTGAAAGACTTTACTTAGCTCTAGTGCTCATTATCCATTTCTACACTCGCTGTGGGAAAGGATCTCATGGAAGTCTGGGGCGCAGATTTGGGCATATTTCAAAATAATACTCCTCACCAGTATAGAATACAACATATGTACTGGCATTTTTCCAAGTCATAAAATCTCTGCATCGATCATGAGGAAATGTAACAAAGGACAAAGGGTCATATATAGACATGGATATTTTATAAATTTGTGATCAGTTTTTGAAGGGGTATGAAATATCAATGATTAGATAAACAAAAGTCTCTGAACTATTAGAAATGATTGAGGAATGGGAAATATTATTTGCATCCAGTAAAATCAAAGCAGTTATAAAATATACAGGAAAGCTGTATCCTGGAAGCATATCAGTCTAGAGACACAGATAATCAAAAATAAAATAAAGTCCACTGCTGTGGACATAAATAAACAAATTTCAATGACTTAGCTTCCATATGAACTGGGGGGCTGCTGTAATTCTGTCCCTAGGGCCTCAGCCGGAGAAACAAATATATCAATGACTAGCTCTGTCTGGGCATCCGCTAGTAAATCCTCATTGAGACAAAAGCAGACAAATGAACCTAAATGACAATTTTACACAGGGGGCTGGGAAGATTGTACAGAGGCGACAAACCTGAGTTACGCTGTTTGCTCCCTGGTGTGTAGAATTACACGTACTGATAGTCTATAGTACTGACGTTAAAAATGCCCTTCAGTAGTCTGACGTTGAAAATCAGCTGGTTTGCCTTTGCACTAACATACATCTCATTAGACTACAGGGTAATTTGTAAGTAATTTAACAAGCACATGACTAATTTTCCAGTTCCTTTTTGATCTATAGCAGATGGCAGATCTATAAACAGTGTGTCATTCTTTACTGTTGCATAGCACTTAATTACATTAAGCAATTTTTTAATCCTTACCCGATGATATGTTCATTGATTTTAGAGAGAGAAAAAGGGTGGAGAGCGAGAGAGAGAGAAACATCGATGTGAGAGAGAAACATCGATCGATTGCCTGACATATGCACCCAGATCAGGGACTGAACCTGCAACCTAGGTATGTGCCCTGACTGGGAATCAAACTCCCTACTTTTTGGTGTATGGGATGGTGTTCCAACCAACTAAGCAATTTTGTTAAAACCTCCCAAAAATAATTTAGAAGTATTTAAGTTCTTCAAGTCATTAAATTCCGAACAAGAGATGTGTCTCACATCTAAAGCTGACTTTCCTGCCAAATCCCTTCAGGTGCAATGCAACCAGATCCCCCATTTCAGAAACAGATGGGGAAAACTACCTTGAATCAGGAAGAGTGTGCTTTGGAGATTTCCACTTCCCAGATGTGGCTCAAGTCAGGCAGAGTAGGGCAAAGAACAAGTTAGTGTGAAGTCTGAGTAAGAATGTTAGGCCAGGTGTTAGAAGACCTGAATTTCAGCTCCCATTCAGGCATGAACATACCATGTGATTCTCTCTCTCTCTCTCTCTCTCTCTCTCTCTCTCTCTCTCACACTCACACACACACACACACACACAGATTGTTTACCTATAAAAATTTAGTGAATTTAACCAAGACAGTACAAAATTCTCTTACAGGCCAATGATTCTTAAGTACCTTCAAAAATCTTATAAGAGGAAAAAAGCCCTTTTATCAGACTCTAATATATTAGCATATATACCATATAATGGACAGTATATATTATAGGTAGTATTATATAATGTAATATATAATATAATGCATATGCTAACATATTTGTGTATAATTCTATAGCAAAAAATTACCGCCTCCTTGTACAAGTACATATTTATGTTGATCAACAGTGAATAATATCCTATGCATATATTCACTAAATTATACCCAGAGGCACAATTTTAAAATTTGTGGTCAATGGGGCTATAAAATCCTCCTTTGCCTATCCACTATGCTGAGAACTCACCAAGGCTGACCAGCACCAAGCATCTTTTTCAGGCTATACAATAGCCTAAGGTCTTAATCATCAGGACTTCCATGGCCCCTTAGAAGACGCTACATTCAGTGGCCAGCAGACAGCAGAGAAAAGACAAGTACTTCCCCAAATATGGCACTCCAGGGTGCCTGCCATTCCAGTGCCCAAACCCCTCCCCCGCCCATCCTCTCAGCTTATGTATTCTTCCAGTGAGCCCACCTGGTTCCAAGGACCCATGAATCTATGTCTAAGCCATTAAACCTGTAATATAATGGGGGCTTATTCTGTACCTTTGCTTAATGGAACATTAGTTAATGTTTCAATTCACACACATTCGCACACACCCCGCTGAGTGACTTGACTAAATGTTCAGCTCTATGCCTGAGTTTTAAAACAGGAGAAACTGAAGTAAACACTTTCATTAGAATGACATCATGATTCTAGGGGCTGATTATAAACATTCTCCCAAGAGCCACTGTAAGCATGTTTAGCCTAAGCATTTGTTAGCAGGGATCCTTGCCAACACTGTTTGCATGCATGGCAAACAGTGATATTTCCTCTCTAACCCCTGCCATTCCTCTTATTTGACATGCTGTTTGTTTTCAGTAGAGCAAGGAAGAGAATACTAATGTTGTCACCCAACTTATCATCAACAGGAAGTAAAATTTATGCCCGTGGTCTCAACCCTGTGGGGAAAATACCATGAGAAATGGATTGTAAAAGGTCACTGAAAAGCCACCTTCCAAAATCAAGCAGGTTTTGTTAAAAAGCACTTCTCATTTTTCTCTTGTTCCTAAAAACCAACATTTCACCACCTACCTCTCCTCCCCGCCCAAGAGCCTACCCATCTATGGAATAAGAGCTAAATGCAATTTGTAGTATATTTCTCTCTACTTGTAGCAAATAGAATTTTAATATGGACCACTTTTCCTCATCTTGGAAATTTGCTAAAAGGCTCCTGAAGACATAGGTTGGATGTGATAACAGCCCTCCAGGATGCCGTTGGAGTTGGTAAACTTCAAACACCACAGTAGTTGTTAGGCTCTCATAGCAAACACATTTAATGCAACAGATATTTACTGAGCACTCCCTCTGTGGCAGACTAGGGAATGCACATGTCCTAGGAGAGCCCTTGATCAGTCGAGTGGGGGAGAGAGATTTAAGCAAATATTACTCTGTAGAAGGCACAACAATGAAAATATGAACTAGCACAGAGGGGGAAACAATTAAGCACTTCAGGGAGAACGTGAAGAGAATTCCCAGGCTGACTACACATCAGAGGGACTTTGGGAAGAAGGGTAGGCTCAGGGATCTGACACCCCAAAAATGATCAGAATTTCACCAAACGTTTTCCCCAGAACATTACCGTGGATTTAACTGCCCATCACAGCAACATAAGGCTAAGTGAAAATAAATTTTCATTCAAGTTCCAATCAAGATCAACAGAGGCTGAATTTTCACCAATATTATATTCCAGCCAAAATATAAATAGACCCCAAGCTATTACCTCTGACAATTTTCCTATGAGCATCACTAAGAGTATCAAAATATACACTGCTTTTGCTTCCTTTTGAAAGAAGCACACTTAACCACTGAGGTTTTCCTGCAGTTCTGCTACAGTTACATAGTTTACACACGACTAAAGAATTGGCACTGAGGATGCACAGACATCTCAGTGACAGGATCCCCTTCCACTCAGCCGCAGAGGGGACACACCAGCGCACAAAAGGAAGGAAAGGTAAACAAGCATTTTGTCTGGATCCCCTGGAAAACCCCTCACTCTGCACTTAGGCCTGAGCTAACATTAATTTCGCATGGGTCCACGACCTTAACCATCTTTAAATGCAGATTTAGTTGTGGATACCACTCAGACCCAAGTGGAAACTGACCCACAGTGAAAGGAAATACTCACCTACTTAAAACTATGGATTAGGACATGTGGGATCACAAAAGAAGATAAATGGTCAATGAAGCCAAGAGCAGAATGTCCACAATTTAGAAAAGGGGACTCCTGATTTTTAGCAAATCGAACTCAATACTTTTGATTTCCTGATATTTGAATTATTCTCCTCGCTTCATTTCACTCTCAAAACTCACTTTCCCCACGAAGACCTCTCTGGCTATTCACAGGGGTCACCCACACAACAGTGTGGTTTTACCAGGGCAGGCACCTGGCCTCACTCAAATCTTCTTCCCACTCCCCAAACCTTATGCTGGACCATCCACATCGCCCCCACTAAACGCTTGACTAATTAAAGAATATGAACGGGAAATGAGGTAGGCTATGAGACACTGAATAAATTGTCAGACCATCAGAGAGCTCTCTCTCCACCCCACCCCCACACTTTCCCCTCAGCTGGAGCTCAGCCCCTTGGACATGGATGGGTATTTTTTACATGACAGAAGGAAACCCTGCTCAGGTCTCTGGCCACTTCAACTGTCCTCTCAAGTAGCCCTGCTGCGGCCCATGGCAGGAGCCCACAGGTTGCATATCAGGTAAGAAGAGGAGAAAGGAAAAAAATGGATTCCAATTGTTGTATTATGGGGTCGTGGCACCATATTTTAGGGCCACTTGAGAGATGGGCATTTAAAAAATAACCTGATATAAGTTCATTATGAAACTCAGCAAAACCACCGTGATAGTCTGGCTGCCCACACGATCCAAGATGCCATTTCCTCTCATCTCAGACACTGTGTCACTGGGCTTATATACAACCATACTGAACTCACCACATCTTAAATTATTCATTTCAATTCAACTTTTAATAGCTGTAGAAAAATGATTTCTAATAGCTGCTATTTAAAATAATAATGCTATTAAAATTTTTTAAATGAATCCCATTTTAAAACAAGCTCCTTGCAGTTATCTCTTAGCTAGATAATTTGCTGATCAAAATCTCAGTAAATGAAAAAACCAGGTACAATAAACACAGAGAAACAAGGGGACTCGTGTCTTACATTCAGCCTCCCCACGTCAGACACCCCTGTGGCCAGGTGCCTGAGATTTCAAAGACAAGAGATTGCAAAGGCAATCTCAGGCCAGGTGCCTGAGATTGCAAAGGCGCCGAACTCTGTTGCAATCCTAAAAAATGGGATGTATGTTTCCTGCCCTGATTCTCAATTCCCCAAACTCTAAAAGTCACTAATGCCCGCCCTCTTTTTATTTTTTTTCCAAAGATTTTATTTATTTATTTTTAGAGAGGGAAGGGAGGGAGATAGAGGGAGAGAGAGAGAAACATCAATGTGCAGTTGCTGGGGGCCGTGGCCTGCAACCCAGGCATATACCCTGACTGGGAATCGAACCTGAGACACTTTGGTTCACAGCCCACACTCAATCCACTGAGCTACGCCAGCCAGGGCCCCTCTTTTTATTTTCTATCACCTTGCTTTTTATCTGCTCATGGTGCCTTTCCCCACAGTCCGTACAGGAACAGCAGGAACCACTGCAAAGCTGTCAAAAGCACCCGACCATTTGTGGGAGAGTTCATCCAGAGATGGACACTCCTGGGAAAGGCTGCAAGGGAAAAAAACAGACAGGCCTTTTTCTAACTTCCTTTTGCAGTTCTACATTGTATAATGGAATTAAATGTTAATCTATTTGGCATAAAAGAGATCTGGAGAATGTAGGAGATGTGGATACTAGAAAAACAAAATTCTTTTTGAAAAAAAATGCCTTTAATGAACTTCATATAATTTGCGGACTGATAGATTGATTAACCAGTTTGTGAAAGACCCAGTTTCTCTCTCTCTCTGTCTCTCTCTCTGTCTCTCTCTCTGTCTCTCTCTCTCTCTCTCTCTCTCTCACACACACACACACACACACACACACAGTTCCTTGCTATTGCTAGGAGCAGCCATTTAAAGAGCAAACATAACAAGGTGGAAAATACATGGAAAGTCCTGAGCCCATCAATTCATGAGATGCTTCATTTTTAAAAATTCAATGTCAAATGACTCTGATGGTCACCACACATATTTTTACTCTTGGAGAACCACAATAAATAGCATACACAAAGCTCCGTGAAGTCCTGCTATTTAAAACAGGTGGGGAGAGATTTTATCCCTGAATCTCTTGTGAAAGCCCTTTTTTAATAGAATACCTACAATTTCAAGAAATCCTATTGCAACCAATTGCAATCCTCTTGGCTACCTGGATTACAACATTGAGTACAACATTTGAGTACAAGAACTCGAGACCAACGGAAGTTGGTGATCAGTGCACTGTTCCACTGGGGGTAAGGGGGCAGGGCTGCAATAATAAATTGAGCCCTGATCAAGGAAAAACCATAAATGTAATTGGAGACAATATAAAGATGATGCTTGTGGCTCCCTGACACTTTATGTTCTCTACCAGGCACCTGGGACGACATGTAGGCTGAGGAGTCCTGTCCAGCAGTCACTCAGGCCCTACCTGAGAGATGACGCCTCAGAACACGCCAGCCAGTGACACCTGAACCCCACATCCGTCTTGATGAGAGACACCACTCACACAGAGGCACAGCCCACAGCACTCCCAGTCTGTGGCAAGCATCAGGGGTCACCTGTCTGGGAGGTTCTGCCACATCAGCAACTCCAGAAGTTTCTGTCAACCCTCGTCCTTCTACACAAATCCTTATGGGGCCAGCACAATGGAAAAAGGAAGGTCAGCCAAGAAAACCACCTTGGCGGCCTCCTGACCCCGACCCGTGGGAGGAAGGCGATTATATTACACTCAGTCAGGAAGTGGTATTTTGAGCTCTCCTCTTCTTAACTGGATGTAGCTGCCTGGAAAAGTTCTCCTCGGCAAAGTGAATCAACATGCATCTGAAACACCAAGTTCAGGAGGGAGGTGATGCTGGGGAGGGAAAAAGAAATGGGAATGGACAGGTGTCCACAGGAGGCTGCGTATTTGTGATGCTTTGTAACCTGTTTCTTAATGTGCTGCTTCTCAAGCTAGATGGTAAGTCATGGTGTTTGTTATTATCTATTTTGTATGTATTTGTGAACTATGTCATTTAATTTTTAATATAACAATGTATACACATCACACTCTGGGCTCCCAAGGAAACACATCTCACATACACCAAGAGTAAATCATGATCTCTGTCAGTCTGCTAGGTCACTCCAGGACAACATAGCTCTAAATTAATTAATGCCCTAAATGGAAGATGGTTTGATTAAAGCCTCGTCCCACTGGAACCTAAAACTGACACACAAAGAGCCTTAAACAAAAAGATGACAGCCACACCATGAGTTGAGTCCCGGTTGACACGGAAACACTTTGAGGAGGAGAGGGTAATAAACCAGATTCAAACCATCCGTTAAAAACCCCATCATCCCCTGGCTAGTGTGGCCAGCTGGTAAGAGCATCATCCCATAACCAAAGCATTGAGGGTTCGATTCCTGGTCAGGGCACATGCCTAGATTCCAATCCGATCCCCGGTCCAGGTGCACATAGGAGGCAACCAATCAATGTTTTTCTTTCATATTGATATTTCTCTTTAAAAAAATAATGTGCTCAGAAGATTTTTTTTTAAAGTCTCATTGGGCTACAAACATGGAATGGGGTTTGGTTTGATTTTTCCCCCAAAACTGGTCCCAGATGTCTTACAGCACACTCAGCTTTTCTACTGAGTTCCTTAAAAATATTTAGACTCTGACCTGGCTGGTATGGCTCAGTGCATTGAGTGCCAGCCTGCAAACCAAAGAGTTGCCGGTTTCATTCCCAGTCAGGGCACATGCCTGGATTGCAGGCCAGGTCCCAGGTAGGGGCACATGAGAGGCAACCACACACTGATGTTTCTCTCCCTCTCTTTCTCCCTACCTTCCCCTCTCTCTAAAAGTAAATAAATAAAATCTTTTTTTAAATTATCTAGATTCCACAACATTCCGGTCATTCACAGGTATTAGAACAGGTTTATGTAGGTATTTAAAACTCAATCCTAATCGGTTAAAGAGTTCAATCCCAAGCTCAAATCTAAGCCAGCAGCACAGCATAGAAGGGTTCCTTCCACACCTGCCCCTTGACTAGTCAGCAATGCCTCTGGAGGACAGGAAACACAGGGCTCAACATTAATGCATTCAATGAAAGGTTTTGCTGGGGTTTTCCCTCCCCTCTATTCCAAGATGCAGGAGCTCCAGCTGTGTGCCCACCTCCCCAGCCTCCACCATCCACAACAGTGCACCAGGGTCCCTGGACTCATAGGCCACCCAGTTCCAGCTCAGCTATGTTCTCAGTAACCCAGCTGATTAGTGGAAAAATGAAAAAGAAAAAAGAAAACGAAGAGAAAAAAAAGTCAACTGACAGATACAAATAAAATATAAATGCTTGAATTTTGACAAGTTTGCATGTCAAGCTTATATTGGCATAATTCAGTCAACAAGTTCATAAACCGGTACTTCAAAGGCAAGACACCTTCTTACTGGTACAATGAATTACTTCACACTACGTTCCCCAAATACACCGCACACTCCACAATGAGTACCTGAAATAATTTTAAGTGATACACAAACTTTTTTTAACGTAAAACCATGATTTCACAGCATAAAATCTCCGATTTAAAAAGCTGGCTTATACAATTGAAAGAAAAATGTGAAACAACTGTACAAATGACATGAGACCATGTAAAAATTGTGGAAATGGCAGAGTGATAACTGAAATTTGAGAAGCTGATGAACTACAATTCGACATGTCTATTGTTCTTTGTCAAAGACACTCGCTAGTGTTTTGTCATTAATCTTCCTTATATGACAAGAATATTGCTCTGAGTCTAACAAGAATCCAACCTCTCATCCTAAACCAGCTTCATTACCTTAAAATAAGATAAAGCAGAGTTCCTAAGTCATCAAGAAGTAATTATTAAAATATTTATTCCTAGACAGCACACATCTAGGATCCACTGAAAACAGTGCATCTGCATTTTTAACAAAGCCCTGCTGAATTCTATGCTTGGGAAATTTGCAACAGAATTACAGAATGCATATCTATATAAGTTCCAAGTGATGACAGAAAAATTATAGTTGAAGAAAAGGGAGATTTAGGAAAAACAGGGTGATTTCTCCAAGTTTGACACTTTAAAGCTGGCTACTATGAATGAAGAATACATTTCACCAGGATTTGTAGTACATTGGGTTTTGCAAAACTAAAAATAAATAAAACAAAGCATATCATGCTTATAAAATGTCATAGGTAGCAATGCTCAAGTTCGGTACAAGCATGAGGGAATTATGTATAATACTCTTTCCATTTGAATTTCAGTTCACATACCAAAAGATGTGAACTAAAATTGTTCAAGTAGATAACAAAATTGTAACTTTTTTTAATTTATGAGTACCTGTGCCCCAAGGATCTCAAGGAGAATTAGCACTGTAAGAGCAAATGTTAAAAATGACATAGAAGTCACATCTACTGAGAAATGGAGCATACGAGTAAATTCCAAAGTGGGACTAAAGCCTAAACATAAAATATTTTGCACAACCTCCAAAATTATATCTAAGTGGCATAATAAAAATAATTTAAAATTCCAAAATTATTCTAAAATGTTGGAATTTTTAAGTCAAAAGATCTGGTATGGAAAAACCATTTACTACTTACCAACTATTCATGGGCTCCTCCATATCCCCCAGTCTACTCCCATAGTCAGGGCCAAGTTCAAGGTCAAGGGCTGACCAGTGGAGTGAGAGCAGAAGGGATTAAGTGATTTCTGGGTATAAATATTTAAGAGCTGGTGTGCAACACTCTCTGTTTCTCTTCTGCACAGATCTTGCTGGCTTCAGTAATGAAGGAACAGCCAGGATTGCTGAGTGACCATATGAAGGACACATGTCCTGAAGCATTGTCCAACTGCTTTACATCTTGAAGGAGCAAAAACTGAGCTTTTACATTGTTAACGCCCTGAGATTTCTAGGTGAGTTTGGCGCCACAGAATAGTTAGCCAATCCTAATATACTTGGCAGTCACCTGACTTCCCTGGTTCCCAAATCAGAATTCTCCAGAGCAGCGGGAATTCTGTCCACGGCTCTACTCAGGTCATGTCCACCACTGAAGCTAGATATCCCGACACTGTACTCTCCATGTTTCTCATTATATGTGGGAAACTGAAGCTCAGAATTAGTTTTTTTGTCTGGGGCCACAGAGCACACTGATGGAAAGACAAACTTCCTGTTCCTCAAACTTTCTATGTATTATTTAGAAACTTCTTGAGAACCACATAGGACCAGATATGACACAGAAAATCAAATTAAGAAACATTTTTAAGTAGTTATTTCAAATTCCTTGATGGAAGATGATAGGCTCAAAGTTTTTCAGATTTAGTTTAGTTCTACTTCTCATACAACCTCTATGATTCTGCTAAAGGAAAGAGTTTGTATACTCCCCTACATTCTCAGCCTAGCCAGCCACATGGGACTATTTAAGCTAATTGGAACTAAATAAAATAAAAAATAACTGCATTTCATATGCTCAATAAACAGATGTGGCTAGTAGATACTGTAGTGGACAATGCAAATACACTTCCATCATAAGAGAAGTTTTACTGAACAGTGACAGTCTAGAATACCCTAACAAAAGCCACCCCAAAAATAACAAAATAATTTTTTAATTATATATATACACACATATGTGCATATATATGAAAAAATAGTGCACTTGTCATGTAAAACATCTCCAAGACAAGATTCCAAACCCCCTCTCCTGACTAATATAATCAGAATTTTAATGGGATAAAACTGAAAAAGGCAAAACTTGGAAGAAGTACCTATGAGATAACAACAGGCTTTACCCTCAGATCTGCCGTGTTAGCTTTCCAGAGTTTTGAGACGGGGCATAACAGATAACTTTAAATGGTAATATCCTTGTAAATTTACTGGGTCTCGGTTTTTATCACCAAGGTGCAAAAATCATCCTAAACCTGGCAGTCGGTGAAGCTGACACTCAGGACTGTTTCTGACACTGAGCTCCATCAGGGCAGCAAAGCAAAGCACTCAGCCCAGAAAATGCCACGGCTTGTCTATGCAAACACTACTCTGTACGAGGGGGTCCAAAATGACACCAGGAGATGTCTTGCAGCAAGGTGTTTGTCCCCTGAGGGCAAATCAGCTGCACACTCATTGCACTGACAATAAGATGAAAATCCCAAAAGGGCCAGTCCTTTAAAAAAAATAAAATAAAACTGGGGAAGTATGTGGTGACAGCTAGAGGGAAAGGGGTCTAGGGGTAGGTGGAGGTGGGCAAAGGAGGGGAACTAGAAATGGAAAGAGACTTTGCCCAGAGCAGTGGGCACACAATGCAGTGTGCGGATGATGTTTTGTTAATTGTACACCTGAAATCTGTATGGTGTTATGCACCAGTATCACCCTAGCAAATTCAATTAAAACATTTTTACATAAATAAATAAAACTGAGGAACTGTGAAGGATGTGCTGTAGGGGGGTGGGGGGAATCCCTCTTTTAACAAGGGAGCAAATGAAAGAGCCTCAGAGAGCTCTCGCCATTCTGACACTTGACTGAAAACAGCTACATTCATGAGTAAAAATGATGGTGAAGAAAAGGACTTTCTGAAACACCAGGACTCAGAATGCAGTAGGATGTCACAGCTCCCCACTCCTGCCTCTCTGTGCAAGGCATTTATGAGACCCACAAGCTCAGGGGGGTTGTTAAAAATTATCCTAAAGAGATGCCATTACACCCCTACTGGACGGCTAAAATCCAAACTGCCGACACCACCAACTGTTGGTAAGGATGTGGAGTGTGGGAACTCTCACTCACTGAGGACAGAAAGGTGAAGTCTTACAGTCATTTTGGAAGACAGTTCGGCAGTTTCTCTAACCCTAAACCTTACCATAGGAGGCATCAATTGTGCTCCTTAGTTATGCATATAGTGAGTGACTCAAGTGAACTTAAAACTTATGTTCACATTAAAATCTGCACATAAATGATTATAGAAGCTTTATTCATAAATGCCAAAATGTGGGAACAACCAAGATGTTCGCCAATAGGTTAATGGATAAATAACCTGTGGCACATCTAGACAATAAAATATTACAAGAAGAACTCAAAGAATTAAATTTTAAAGTATCTATACCAAAATAAAATAAAATATTTATTATTCAATGATTAAAAAGAAATGAGCTGAAGGGGGTCAAGAAGTACAAACTTCCAGTTATAAAACAGGTAAGTCCTGGGGGTGTGATGTGCAGCACGGTGACTAGAGCCAGCAACGCTGTATTGCATATTTGATAGTCGCTAAGAGAGTAAATCTTAGAAGTTCTCATCCCAAGAAAAATTTCTGTAACTATGAGAGGTGACAAGCATTAACTACACTTATTGTAGTGACCATTTCACAATATGTACAAATATGCAATCATTACATTGTACAAATGAAACATAATGTATGTCAGCTATACCTGAATTAAAAACTTAAATTAAAAAATAATAAATAAATAAAATATGCTTTTCAAAGGAAGGAAGGAAGAAAGGAAGGAAAGGAGGGAGGGAGGGAGGGAGAGAGGGAGGGAGGAAGCGAGTATCCTCTCCACAAAAAAACCATAAGGAACCTTAAACGCACATGGCTAAGTGAAAGAAGCTAGTCTAAGAAGGCTACAGAATGTTTGATTCTACCTATACAAGAACCTGGAGAAGGCAAAACTGCAGGGACAGTGGTAAAAAGATCCATGGTTACAAAGGGTTTGGGGAGAGGAAGGGAGGGATGAATAGGTAGAAAATGGGATTTTTAAGGGCAGTGAAACTATTCTATACAATACTCTAATGGTAGATATATGACATTACACATTTGTCAAAACCCATAAGCCACACAGAGTGAACCCTAATATAAACTACAAATTTTAGTAATAATGTATTAGTATTGGTTCAGCAATTGTAACAAATGTACTATACTAATGCAATATGTTAATAATAGGGGAGGGGGTGAATAGGAGGAGATGGAAACTCTGCATTTCTGCACAATTTATATATATATATGTATATACACACTCATAAAACTACTTTAAAAATAAAGTGTGTTTATTTTGTTTAAATAACCCTCAATGTCCATTTCCTGGCATTTCCAGCTGTCAGCACATGCACAATGTATACACGCACACAGTGTCAATACAGGGTGTGAGTACATTTTGAAAACTATTGATCCACAGACTCATTAAAGGGAAATCCTCTCAATGAAATCACTACCTTACTGTCTTCACACTAGTGTCATTGCAGCACTATTCACAACAGTTCAGACATGCCAACAACCTAAGTGTGTCCAACAATAGATAAATGGATAAAGAAAATGTGATCTATATACAAATACTCAGCCATAAAAAAGGAAATCCTGACATTTGGGACAACGTGGATGAATCTTAAGGGCATTATGCTGAGTGAAATAAGATAGAGAAAGACAAATATTCTATGGTCTCACTTACATGCAGAATCCAAAAGAAAACAGCTGAACTTACAGAAACAGAGAGTAGACTGGCAGTCAGGATCTGGGGGGTGGAGGAGGGATGAAGAGATGTTGATCAAAGGGTATAAACTTCCAGCTATGAGATGAGTAAGTTCTGCAGATTTGACATACAGCATGGTGGCCACAGTTAACCATGCTGTACAAGTTGAAAGTTGTTAAAAGAGTCGATCTTAAATGTTCTTAGAAAAAAAAAAAGTAATTGTGTGAGGTGATGCATGCATTAACTAAAAAAATGTTCTTTTAGAAAGGTAAGGCTCCTCTGTCTCATGGAGCTTTCTCCTCTCTCTCTACCTCAACTGCTGCAATCTAACACAGGAGGCCCAGTGCGCGTTTGCTGAATGACTGAGTCAATTAATTAGTCAATGCAATTGGCTAAAAAGGTTGCAGAATTAATCTATCTTTGGACTCTAACAAGATGCAAATATCCAGAGACAACAAAATATGAATTTGGAAGAGAGGAGACGTGTGGAGAATATGCGTTAGCTTCTCTCTAGCATTTTATAACTTACAGTTCAATGCTTTATAATCATTTGTCAGTTAATTATTAGGCACACTACTGGGAGAGATAACAAAGGAAGCAAGCCTTAAACTGAAATTCCCTACCTAGAATGATTGGGTTTATCTTTTAAATTACCTTGCAAAGTATGTGTGAAATATATTATGTCCTGATCAAAATTATCAAAGACAGACTAATCTAGTTTATTCTGATGTTTATCAAACGATATTAAAAGTCAATAAACAGTTGTTTTTCTACCACTGCTTTTCTGTAGATCTTATACAACTAAAGGTTTTCCTTTGGAAATTCTGCTTCAAAACTGCACTTCTTTACATATCACAAGAATCAGCAAATATCTGTTGAAAGGTGAAGACGAAGCAAAATCCTTTATTTTACATACAAGTTACCACAGTAATTTTTCAGAGAGCAGAACTACATCCTGAAATTTTTATAAATGTGGAATGTGCTTTCATGGGAGATAACAATGCATTGTGGTTATACAGCTGAGCTACCAAGTTAGGGGCAGTTTCTTACAGACATAATTACCTATATTTTTCTATAGGAAAATGATACACATGTGCCAATAACTACATTACACAAAACTATGCATTTAAACCAGGCAGGAATGTTAGAATACTGCAGCACCTACCCACCATGAAAATCCGTATTTTCTGCCTGCGGGTAATAAGGTGATTGCTCTGTAACAAGCAGCAAGGCAGCCACATCTCCTATTTGTTCTTGGAAGGAATGCCTTCTCATTGTTAGTGAGGCCACATTTCCATCCCCGCAGCGAGTGCCCACATTGAGAGATGCATCTGATTAAGTGACTCCCTGCACTTAAGAGGAGAGAAGGAAAACCAATTCCAAGTTAACATGATCCTTTTACTCTGTAATGAATTTACCTCTTTTCTGCTCCAATTCTAAATGAGGTACAATTTCAGTCGAGCACCAAAATTTGTTACTTATGGAAGCAACCTCTCTCAAGTACCTGAATCATTCACTTGTTTTATTTATCTATTCATGTGCCTTGTTCTGGAAAGGATTAAGATAGAAAACATTCACTGTTTCTAGGTAGGAATCCAGGGGGACAGCTCACAAGACTGGGCAGTGTCAGCCAGAGAGAATACGTGTCAACCTTTTTAGAAGAGAAAGGTAAGTGTTTTTGCCAGCAAAATCAAGCTTCTTCAGGAAGAGAAGAGGAGTTAACAATTCAGGACAAGCAAGCTCTAGTGAACCATAGACAAGTCCTCAGGACAAGGAAGAGCCATTCTTTTATAGAGGTAAGGAAGGAAGAAGTTGGTGGGGTGAGGCAGGGCAGGGGCCGTTTTGAACAAAAGTTCATTGGAGAAAAATGAGAACTTGAAGTGGTGGCCGTTTTTCACTGGCTGAAGGTAAGGGCAGCTTGCTGTTGCTGGCCAAGGGATAATCTTCCTTCTTCCTACGACAGCTGCAAAGACTGGCACGTGTGTGAGGGCTCTCCCTTCAGGACTTCCTGACTCCATTTTGAATGAGATTTCCTTGATTCACTTTCACACATGGAAACTCCTAAGCAGGGCCACATAGACTTCAGGACCAAAGGAGATTGCGTCCCATTCACTAAATATTTACTGGTTGCATCTAGGTATGAGGTGATGAACTAGGATCTGGGGATACAGTGGTGAGTACAACAGATAAGGTTCCCACTCTCGATGGAGCCTCCGTGCTGAAGGTGTTCCCAGCACCAGAAGTAAAGGTAATGGGCCAGGTTGCCTGGCAAATCTGGAGTCGAGTTGGAGAAGAGAGGTTCTGAGACTTGATATCTGCCTCCAAACATCTGAATGACCGTCATTTATAAGAGAAAAGTCATTTGGTACGGCTCTGAACCATACATGAGTACAACGGGTAAAATCAGAAGGAAGACAGTATGGGCCAATAGGAGAAAGAACTTTTTAATGAATAGACCCGTCCAAGAATGGAATGGATGGCACTGTAAGGTAACAAGCTCCTGATCATGGGAAGTTTCAGCTGAGGCGGCAAGGCTCATGGGTACATTACCAGGAAGTTGGCTGTGACAGATAAAAACAGAAGCATAGCGACATTGGAGGTTACTTCTCAATTTATGATTCGGGAGACTCCAAATCAAACCCAGAAAGTGCCTTGAACATCTCAGCCCTCATAATTTTAGCTTTAATGAGAAGGTTTGATGACCATATAATGATATAATAAGCCATAATTTCCTTGGTTCCTGGCATTCAAACAGAAACACTAAACATTATTTTCTGATCACTGTGCTGGGTTCTGGGGCATGAATGGCTTCAAAATGCCAACTGTCTCTCTAATAAAGGAGGAACTCAGGTTCTGGAAATAAAAGCACACTGCAGTAATTGCCAAGGTACACCAGTCACGAGAGAAAAGACAGGCCTGCAACTACTACTGATATTGGAAGTGATCAGGGCAGGCAGAATGGCCCCTAAGGACATCCCAGCCTAGTCCCCAGAACCCACCACTGAGATGAGACAGTGCTCCCGTGCTTACGCTACACCACATGGCAAGTTTCAGATAGGGAGATTAACTTGGATTACCGAGGTGGGCCGAACATAATCACATGAAAGCTTAAAAGGAGAGCACCTTCTCCAGCTGGTGACAGAAGGGAAGTGAGAGAGAGACAAAGGGTGAGAAGGATTCAGGGCACCATCAGTGGCTTGAAGATGGAGGGGACCACATGACAACGAATGTGGATGACCTCTAGGAGCTGAGAACAGCTCCCAGCAAATGAAAATGGGAACTTCAGCTCTATACCCCAAATTACTGGACTCTACCACCAACCTGAATGACCTTGTAAACATATTTTCCCCTCAAAATCTAGGCAGCCCAACACCTTCATTTCAGCTGTGTGATTCCCTGAATATAGAACCAAACTGAGCCCACCACACTTCTGGCCTAGAAGGCTAATAAACAGGAGTTTTAAGGCACTAAGCATGTGTGTCATTTGTTATTCAGCAATAGATAACTGATACAGATTCCAAATAGTGCAGATGAAGCACTGTGAACCAGACATAGGGCTGCAATGGCCCTCACTCCAGGGCTGCACGTCCAACAGCCAAGCGAGCCAAGTAAGCCCAGATCCAAAGAAGTCTGAGGAAAGCACTGCCCCAGTGGATTTAGTCAAAATCATGACCAGGAAAGGCCCACTTCCATCTCACACCTGTTAGAAATGCTATCGTCAACAAGACAAGAGGTAAGGGTTACAAGGACATGAAGACAAGGGAACCCTTGTGTGCTGTCTGTGGGAATGTGCAAGGGGGCAGCCGCTATGAAAAACAGATTGTAGGTTCTTCAAAAAAATTAAAAATACAACATCCATATGATCCAACAATCCCAGTGGTGGGTATACATCCAAAGGAAATGAAAACAGGATATCGAAAGATAGCAGAATTCCCATGTTAATTGCAGCATTCTTCACGATAGCCAAGACATGGAACAACCTACATGCCCATCAACAGATGAATGAGCAGGGAAGATATGGTGTATATACATAATGGAATATTATTGAGCCATGAGAAAGAAGGAAATCCTGCCGTTTGTGACAGCATGGATGGACCCTGAGGGCATTGCACTAAGTGAAATAAGTCAAACAGAGAAAGACAAAGACCATATGATCTTGCTTATGTGTGGAATTTAAAAAAAAAAAAGAAGCTGAACTCCTAGAAAAAGAGAGCAGAATGCTGGTTAGCTGAAAGGGTAGAGAAAATGGGGAGATGGTGTTAAATGGTACAAACTTGCAACCAGAGATGAATAAATTCTGAAGATCTGACATACAGCATAGGGACTATAGTCAACAACACCGCATTACATACTTCAAAATTGCTAGGAAAGTACCGTATCTCTCAGACTGTAAGATGTACTTCCCCCCACCAAATCTGGGAGGAAAACGGGGGGGCACGTCTTATAGTCTGAATGTAGCGCACCTGGCTGGGGGTGTGCAGCAGCCTATGTTATTTATGTTATTAAATATTTTACCACATTTTTTGCTTCAAAATTTTTTTTCCTATTTTCCTCCTCTAAAACCTAGGTGTGTCTTATGATCCAGTGCATCCTACAGTCCTAAAAATAAGGTAGATCTTAAATGTTTTCACCACAAAAAAGAAATGGTAATTAGGTGATGTGACAGAGGTGTTAGCTAATGCTAGGGTGGTAATCATATCGCAATATATTGATGTATCAAATCAACATATTATACACCTTAAATATAACACAAGGTATATGTAAATTATATCTCAATTTAAAAAAGGAAAGAGAAAGAAAAAGCGTAATTTGTGCCAACAAGAAGGGGAAAGGGAGCTATGGCTCGTGGAGGCCCTATGTGAGTAATGCCAGGTGAGACTCTCCTGCTCCTCAGAGGAGGGGCTTCCCTGCAGCTGGGGACATTGGCGGGGGGGGCAGGGAGGGTAAAGGAGGAGGAGGATGCACTTGGGGTCCCACTGTAATTTCAAGTGTGCTCCAAGGGTTGCTGACACTCAGATGTTACATGGCTTTGCTGGGGGTTTGTGCCCTGTGACGCTCTATGGTGAGAACCCTCAGAAAGAAGAGGGGCCAGGGCCAGGGCCCAGGGAAGCCCTTGCCAGCTCCCTCCCCAAGGCCAGGCTGGTGTTTATCTCCTGAGCTTGAAATTCACACACAAGTAGAATAGCACATTCTGGACCAGGGAACATTCTGGCAGCTTTGGGCATTCTAAAGATTCTCATCACACAAGGGCACATCTCTCACCTGGGGACATGTACTACCTCCTAACAGTCTCCCTGCTTTTGCTCCTCTCTCCCTGGGGCCGGTTCTCAACAGAACAACTGAGTGATCCTCTTAAAACACATGTCTGACCAGGCCATCCTCTAGCAAAGCCTTCCAATGGCTTCCAAAGTGCTTCCAGTAGACTGTAAGACCCTCCGGGTTGGCCCACTACCACCTTTCTCAGTTTCTCTTCCAGCTCCACCTCCTCGCTCACTCCACTCAAACACGTCACAGTCCCTTCTACATCAAGACTTTGAACCTCTTTTCTTTTCCTGAAATTCTCTTTCCAATATCCAAATGGCGCTCGCTCTCTCTCTCTCTCTCTCTCTCGCTTCCTTCAGGCTTCTGCTCTGAGAGACCTTCCCAGGTCACCCTAGAGAGAACACTACATCATCCTTATTTTACTTCACTCTCCAATCCCCCTTATCCAACTTTATTTTTCTACACAGAGCTCATTGCTACCTGTCAAATTTTTTATTTGTATGAGTGTTTGGTTATTGTCATCCCCCTCCCACTAGAATATAAGCTCCATGAATTTATAATGTTTTGGTCACTGCTGTATCCCAAGATCCTCTGGAGGTACCTTGTGCAGTAAATACTGAGTGAGTGAATGATAGGAAGTCTTCTAGGAAATGTTGAATGGTCAGATTGGGCCAACTGGAGTCAAAGAACAAGCAATGTGGGGTTCAGGAGTCCCCAGTACAGTGGGACGTCAGTTGCTGCTGAAAGTTCAGAGACATACTTTCCTTATTTATTCTTTCAGCAATACCCACACATCTGCCCTGTGTCAGGTGTCCACACCGATCATGAAAATTTCTTCTACACAAGACGAGGAGAGCACCCTTCACCTGTTAATGCAGCATGGAATGGGTATCTTACAATGATTCTCACAGAAGCCATGGAACAGCCTAGAAATATCTGTACTGGTGGAAAGTCCTGTAAAACACAGCGTACATCTATGAACAGGTGAGAACATTCAGAACTGCTAACTTGGAAGGCTGCCTTGTCTTTTGTTTTTTCCAGCCTACTTATTTCCTAAGCTTGCCTACTTGTTTGTGTCCTTGGGCTCCTCAATTTAGAATGAGTCTGCGAGAAGGAGCTTCCCCCTCCTGTCAAACCAGAAAGTGCTCAAGATGGACAGGAAGGCTGTGTAAGCTCTAGCTGTTGACCTGGGAGTGTTCTAAGATTAGCCAGGTGCTGAGGCCACCAGATAGACAGCTGGGACCACGTTGTTTACCAAGAGGATGACGTACAGATGTGTGCTGGCTGAGCAGAGGGGCAATAGGACAGGTGGCCTGAGAGAGCCAGGAGAAAAGGGACAGCCACCAAGGTCCTCCTAATGAAGTGATCAGATTTCCATCTCATGACTCCACAGCTGCAAAGTGCACCTGGTCTGCATTTTCAGCACAAGAACTGTATTTTTCAAAAAGGTCAGCTTCAAAATCATCAAAAAGTGATGCGCTCAGGGTGCTGCTGGAACACTTTGTGAAGAATATTTGCAAACACAGTTTTCTCTTCTTAGGCAGATTCCACCTTGAGCTGCCTAAACATTTAAGTTCCTTCCTAGGATGTGGGAAGAAAGTGTTACAGCCTCAGAAGTGGAGTCTTCCTGCAGGGTGGGTTTAAGATTTAGAGAACGCAGGTGCTCTGTGGTCCCACAGACCACGGCTGAGGAAGAGCTCTCGGGAAGCCTTGAGGCCCCACCACAAAGAGCCCCTTTCCAGGACAGACAGGCAAGCATCTGCTAGAGGAATGTCAAAAGGCAAAGGTGGAGCGTCCCAACAATAACTCAAGCGAGCCACACCAACTCCCAATGAATCTCCACTGCAAGGCCAAGGCCTGTGGGCAGCTGTGGCACTGACCGGCTCTGACCCTGAGCTGCAGCAGGAACACAACCGCCTGTACAAGTCTGCGAGTGTTCCAGGCCTGCCTTGTTATCAAAGGTTTTTTACTGTTTTCCCAAAACTCCAAAAGCCCCTAAATATTTGGTTAGCTCTGTGTCTGTGGCTTAAGAGTCTTTGGTTTTTTAAGTTAAAACAAAGCAGTTTGCAATGGCCCAAACTGGAAATAAGCTAAATGTCTATCAACAATAGAAAAATGAGCTAAAGATCATATTCACAGAACTGACTCACATACATCAGTGAGAATTAAAGAATTGTAACTACAAGCAGCATCAAGAATGAATCTCAAAAAGGGGAAGGGTCAAGTCAAGGAACATGTATAAAGGAGCCATGGTCAAGAACAACAGGGAGGAGGACTGAACTTGGGAGAGGGGGTTAGGCAGGGCAGGGGAGAGCAATGGGGGAAAAATGAGGACAACTGTGATTGAACAATAAAAAGTTTTTTAAAAGAACGAATCTCAAAAACATAATATTCAACCCAAGCAGCCAGATGCAAGAAGACAACAGAGGGAGTGCACACTGCACAATGCCTCATGAAAAATCGTGTCAGGTTCAAGCGTGGGCACCACTAACCCGTGGTGCTAGAAGCCAAGATGGTGGTCACCCTGCGGGGACAGTGACCAACAGGAGGCACAAGGAGGGCTTCCGAGGTGCCAGCCATGTGGTGTTTCTAGATCCAGGTGCTATCACCCAAAGAGTGTTCACTTTATAAAAGCGCCATGCTGTGCACTTACAATTTTGTGTGCTTTTCTGTATGAGCGCTATTGTCAATTTTTAAAAGAGCAGTTCATTGAGTATTCTCTTAAATATTCTTAATAAACACGTGTTGAGGATGCATTGGCCTACAAACCCCACAGGACTGGCCCTACCGTCTTCCTCACCTCATCTCCTACTCTACTTGTTCACCTAACTCTTACTGCTCGGTGCTCAAGCCAGCCACCAGCCCACCTCAGGGCCTTTGCACGGGCTGTTACTGCTACTTAACATGCTGTCCCCACAGATATCCACCAGGCCTGAGTTCTCACCTCCTTCACATTTTTTATTCTAATCCAAACATTGACAAACTGTAGCTCATGGTCAAACGCAGCCTATTGCCTATTTCTGTAAATGAAGTTTTATGGAGCACAGCCATGCTCACTCCTCTATGTCAGGTCTAGGGCTGTGGTTGCACTGAAAGTTACCGAGCAGTTGACCAGCAAAATTTAAAATACATACTATCTGGCCCTTTGTAAAAAATGTTTGCCAACCCCTACTCTGCTGCCACCTTCCCAAGGAGGTCTTCCCTGACCTTCTTTAAAACTGGAACCCACTGGATGTGGAGAAAAGGGAACCCCATGCACTAGTGGTGGGATTGTGAGGTGGTCAGCCACTATGGAAAACAGTATGGCGGTTCCTCAAAAAATTAAAAACAGCAACTATTATTTGATCCAGCAATTCCACTTCTGGATACCTATCCAAGGGAAATTAAATCACTCCCTCGAAGAGATATCTGCACCCCCATGTTCATTACAGCATTATTCACAGTAGCCAAGACATGGAAACAACCTCAGTGTCCATCAACAGATGACTGGATAAAGAAGGTGTGGTTCACATATGCAATGGAATATTACTCGGCCGTGAGAAAGTCGATCATTTGCAATGGCATGGATAGACCTTAAGAGCATCATGCTAAGTGAAGTAAGTCAGACAAAGACAAATACTGTATGACTCCACTTACACAGGGTGGGGCAAAAGGGGGCTTACAGTTGTGAGTATGCAAAACAGTTTATTCTTGCATTGTTATTTATTAATTATTATACTATTTCCCACATGAGAAATTGCAAACCTGCTCCTGCCCCACCCTGTATGTGGTATAATCTAAAAGAAGAAAAAAAACCTCGCAGACAGAACAGATCCTTGTTCCCCAGAGGCCCCAGGGTAGGGGGTTGTGGAAAAATGAGTGAAGGGGTCGAAAGTTACAAACTTCCAGCTATAAGATAGATAAGCCCCGGGCATGTAATGTACAGCATGACATTAAAGGCTTTTTTAAAAAACTAACCTAGCACCACTCCCTTCCCCCCCCTCACTATGACCTGATATCACACACACACAGACTGCATGTTAGCCAAAGCATTCACCAACTGGCATCCTCCAGTTTTACTGTTTTGTTTTTGTTTTTAGTTTTTTGGTGTCCCCTCAGGAGAATGCAAGCTCCACAAGGGCAGGGATCTCTGCATGTCTTGTCTTCTAATTGCACCCGAGCACCTCAACCAGGGCCTAACACAGATAGAATTCTATAAGTGTATGTGGAGTCCGTGAAAGCACCAAACTCAGGTGATGTCCCAGGTATTACCCTGACCGATTTTATAATCTTTAGCTCATCTACATTCTTTGCCTCATATAGAAGAGTTTTTTGTTTCAGTGTGGGTAGGTCTAAGTTAAAATGAGATCTTTTGCAGGCTTAATTTCTTTTACAAGTTCAACAGATTAGGTGTGGCAACAGCTACAGTGGCAGAAGAGATTCAACATTAGCAACTGACCCTTAAGAAGGGGGTGAGAAGGAAGAAAGGGGTAGTGTCCGCAGGTTTGTCTACTTTAAGCCAAAACAATCCACAAAGCTGAGGAGGCGCTATCAATAAACAACCAGTCTTCAGGAGCAGCTCATTCGATGGTGGGGTCACGTGCTCCCCACCCTGGGAAAAGCAGGGAGCTCACGGCAGCAGAAATAGTTTGAATTCTTGGCACGCTCCCAGAGTTATGTTCCAGTCCCCGAGTAAATCACTTTCTCCCACAGCTAACCAGTTCCAAGGATGGGATCTCTCCATATTGCTTCTTAACAACTGCAGGTGACTCTACAACTATTTCAAAATGAAGAATTTAATTAAAAACACATCTCCAAGGATTTGGCATTGCTTATCTATCCACTCTGAGGACACGGGAAAGCCGAAAACATGCACATTCTTCCGGGCTGTGGGCTTGACAGGCAGCGTCTTCACAAAAACACTTGTGACCTTAGAAACTCTCATAACTTGGTCTGTAACTATGACAAGGCAACATCTGTAACTGACTTTTAAAAACAAATGGCTCTAAATTGTCATTTTTTTTGTGGATCACATGGTAATCACAAATGACCAGTAAAGCAGATCAACTGGGAAGGTGGCTAACAGAGTGAAGGTCATGGTCCCCACGTGTCTCCCCGCAGCCCAGATGGGAAAGGCTCAAGAGTGAGGGAGGCACTGTGAACCTGAGGCCACCTGAGGAGTCTTGGGCTCCAGAAACTGCCACACTCTCTCCTCACCTCTTCAAATGTCAACCCCCAGCAGAATGCTCAGCCACCTGAGGAGAAAAATTATTGTCAAGATGTAGGTTGGAGGCATCAGGGAAATGGAAGTCCACTCCTCCATTGCACCTGCGAAGGATGGCTACAATCAGAAAGTCAGACTATGGCTCTGGTAGCATGGCTTGGTTGGTTGGAGCATTGTTTGTGAACCAAAAGGTTGCCGGTTTGATTCCTGGTCAGGGCCAATGCCTACGTGGTGCGTTCGATGCCCAGTTGGGGTGCATACAGGAGGCAACCCATCAGTGTTTCTCTCTCACATCAATGTTTCTTTCTCTCTCTCTGTCTCCCTTCCTCTCTCTTGAAAATCAATGGAAACATGTCCATGGATGAGGATTTTCAAAAAAAGTCAGACAATAACAAGTACTATAACCGCAGACATGGAGAAAGCAGAACCCTCATACACTGCCGGTAGGGATATAAAATGGTGCAGCTGCTCTGGAAAGCAGTCTGCCAACTCCTCAAAACTTAAACATCAAGTTACCACATGAACAGGCAATTCTGTCTGCTCGTAGAAAACCTCTGTCTACACAAAAACATGGACACTAATGTTCACAGCAGCACTATTTATAATAACCAAAAGTGGAAACCAGCCAAATGTCCATCAACCAGTGAATGAATGAATAAACTGTGTTACATCCACACAAAGGAATCTAATCTGTCAATAAAAAGAAATGAAGTACAGACACATACAACAACATGAATGAACCTGGAAAATATAATGGCAAGTAGAAAATGCTAGTCACAAACACCACAGAGTGCATGATTCTGCTTACATGAAATGTTTATAATAGGCGAATACAGAGAAACAGAGAGGAGGTTAGTGGTTGCGTAGGGCTGGGAAAGATGCAGTGGTCAGTCCCTCTGGGGGGTAACAAAACGCTCCAACATAGACTGTGATCCTGGCTGCCAGCTCTGTGAATATTCTAAAAAAGTACTGAGTTATGCACTTTCAATGGGTAAATTGTATGTCATATGCATTATATCTAAGTGAGGCTATTTTTTTTTTTAAAAAAAAAAAGGACATTAGGCTGAACAGCACTGACCCTCATTAAGAAGGTCCCTCTTAAAAGTTTTGCCCTTGCCAGGTTTACTCACCAGGTTTACTCACCAGGATAATCCTCCCCAGTTCTCCTCCTTCCCTGCTTAGTGACTTAAGGAAATGACCAATAAACTGAATAGGAGGCATTTATAAAATACAATGTGCTGCATAAATTCACGATAATAGGCACAACTGATCCCCAAATAGCATAAGAGCTGAGGAGGAGAAACTGCAGGGAGGCCCGGGGAGGACCCGGCGCAGGAGGGAACTGGCCACGGCCAGGGTGCTCCCTGGGCCTCTTACCTCTCTCAGCTTAAGCTCTCCTGGTAGGAAAATGGATCACACTGAGTGCTCTCTGGGCACCCAGAATGGTGCAGATAACTCTCTGTTATTTTGCAAAATATGACATAATAAAAATAAAAATCTCGCAAGCACCAAGGGGCCACTTGGAGAGGCGGGAAAGAGTAACAAAAGGTGAAGCATATGGCCATTTGCTGAAGGGTTATTTTTTCTCCCCCATTCATTAATGGAAAAAATAAGTAAATATCTGCTGGACCTCTCGGCTTTCATTTCATGCACAATTTTCAGTTAGGGTTCCATGCCAGGAAGTACTTCTGCCTCAGCACCTAAATAATTCACAACTGCGAAGTATCTACCAGGCACCGGCATCAGGGATAAACCTGCTCTGCCGCACTGTGTTGACAGGGCGTGTGGGCGTCCCCAGCTCAGTTCCTGAGGAGCAGGAGCCTGGGCTGCCACCAAGCGCCTCACACGCACCTGCAAGGTGCAAACCTGCTCCTTGGTGGAGTCTCTTTCTAAAGTGACTGCTCAAGGTTGACATGTCTGGGGATTACACCTTAATTGGTTGAGCTTCCAGGTCTTAGACAGACAGGGTTCAAAGCTCAGCCCACAGCTTACTGGCTGTGTGACTTGGGGCAGGATGCATCTCTGTGACCCATTTTCCTAATCTGTAAATTAGGGGTATTAATTCCCACTTCATAGGGCTGCTTCTGAGGATAAATGAGATGGATGGTGCTTAACACAGGGGCTGGCACATAGTAAATGCTCATCAAATGGGTGTTCACTGTCACTATTGTTATTATTATTTCATAAAGTGTATTTATTTCTGTATTCATTCAGCTAACCGATACTTGTGTTGCGCACCTACAGCGGCCTAGGCCCTGGGATGCAGCAGCCCTGTCCTCCTACAGCTGCGGGTCTGGTGGGGAATGCAGACAGCCAGTAGGCACCTAACGGAATGAATAAGTTCATCAACCACCATCAGTACTACGAAAAAAGTAACAAGCAGCAATGTGATTGGGAGTGCCACTTTAGTGGGTGTCATGAAGCATTACAATTTTGTTGATTTAGTAAAGCTTATTTGCTGATCAGCTGATCATTTGGACAACCTGCCTAAGTCCTCCAGCAATAATGAGCACAGCAACTCTGAGGTTGTATATGCACCCACCACCTCACTGCAACCCTGACTCACACGCACTACCTGGGCAAATTTCTAGGCTTTCCCTTTCTGCTCTTCTCCTGCTGGAGACCAGCCCCCCTTTCCTCTTGCCCCTCACTGTCTGGGACCCCCCTGGGATCTAAGTAAGCCATAATTCCCTGGAAGGAGTCTTACACATCAGATGTCTTTCAGCATCTCTGACTGTTCTTCACACATCACTGAGGAAGCAGAATTTTAAACAGAGCCCTTGAGAGGAAAGGTCCTCTTTGAAGACAGTCTAGTCTGCAAGACATGACAGTGAGCAGAGAAGGAGGGAGAACATGGAAGGATTCTTCATTTATTCCACTCACACCGCAAAGCAGGAAATAAAATGAGGTGATGGAAGAAGCTGTGAGGACACACCCCCAAAACTGGGATGTGACTATCCATCACCCAGCAACAGAACAAGCCCACCAAAGAGAACAAAGGCGCTCAGAGCACCAGGAAGTAGGCTCCACCTTTCCTGGAGGCATTCAGAGCCCAAGACAAAAACTCGACATGTCTTTCCCCTAGTTCTAGAAGTGTCAGCCACGCCAGCCCTAGAAAACAATTCTTCAGGTCATGGGGCCCATACAAATCACACCCCAACGGGGCTGTTATTTCTCCCTAATAAAAGGTGGTCAATATTGTTTTATGAAAGAAAACAGAAAATTCTGGAAGGATGCACCTAAAAAGGTTGTGGAGAGTAGTGAACTTGGAGGAGTATATGAGGTGTAAGACAATGATTTGTTTTTCATTAAATAATCTTTTGTATTATTTGAACTCTTACTGTGTGCTCTACAATAGTTATTAAAGAGAAAAGATGGCATTGTGTTGGTCAAAAAGTTCATTTGGTTTTTTTCTGTAAGATGGTTTTAGTTGTCTTTAATTTCATTTGATACAATTTTGTTAGATTGTATTGTGACAGCTGTCATATCAGCATGCATTAAAAAAATCTTATCAAAATTGGTGAATTTTTGTGTAGCTAGTTTACTATTGAAGATGGAAGCAAATACACAACATTTTCAGTATATTATGCTTTACTATTTCCAGAAAGGTAAAAATGCAACTGAAACGCAAAGAAAGATTTGTGCAGTGTGTGGAGAAGGTGCTGTGACTGAAGTGGTCAAAAGTGGTTTATGAAGTTTCACGCTGCAGATTGCTCGCTGGACGATGCTCCACGGTCAGGTAGACCAGTTGAAATTGATAGCAATCTGATCAAGACATGACAGATTACAGTCAAACAGGTTATAACCAGTTTCTTTGGACTTCAAGTGCTCCCTGAGAAAGATTCAGGCATCCCTCCTCAACACACTTCCCCCATTAAGGTCCAGACAATGCCTGTTTTCTTTTAAAACTCATCTGAGACATCGTTTCCTCCATAAGACCTTTCCTGTCCTTCCTAGGCTGCATTAGGTGCCCGCATGGCTGCTCCAGAATTTCTATATAGGAGACATTTGAAGGTGAAAATCTGGTAGAAATTAGGGAAGAAGATGTGTGACTTTTCTTAAAATCACATTTTCAGCAAGATACAGTTTTTGATGGGATATTTGCAAGAAGAGCAAAGTTCTTAGAGATGTTCTTACTTACCTAAATGTGAGTCAGAAAACATTAGTGATCTGCCCTGGCTGGTGTAGCTCAGTGGATTGAGTGCAGGCCTGTGAACCAAAGGGTCGCCAGTTTGATTCCCAGTCAGGGAACATGCCTGGGTTGGGGGCCATGTCCCCAGTAGGAAGCACATGACAGGCAACCACACATGGATGTTTCTCTCCCTCTCTTTCTTCTTCCCTTCCCTGCTCTCTAAAAATAAATAAATAAAATCTTTTTAAAAATTAAAAGCAAAATGAGAGTTCAAAAAAAAAAGAAAATAATGGTGATCTGTTTCCAAGAATATCCTTTTGAGGAGTAGTGACTTTGGAAGAAAGTGACTGGAGGTTAAGGGAGGGCTGCATCTTCCCCCAAGCCATACTGTGGCTCTGCTGTTGGCTTCTCTGTGTACTCCATAATATCCTGGTGAGTCCTTCCATCATAATAGTACCACCTTGAATCTCTTCATCTATCTGTCTTCTCCACTGTAAAGGACCATATTCTTATCTATCTTTGTATCTCTGGTACCCAGACCAGTCCTTAACAGAGGTCCTCAATAAATGTTTGTTGGCTGGATGGATAGACAGATGGACAGGTGGGTGGATGGATGAGTGGCGGGGCAGGTGGGTGGGTTGACAGATGTATGGTTGGATGAGTGGACGGAGGGCTGAAAAGATGGGAGGGGACACTTTACCTTCAATTTTACCTTCAGACTAAATTTTCTAAAGGGAGAAGATCTTCAATCTCAAAATCTCAAAATCTATTCTCTCTCCACTTCCAGTAATATCAAGAAAATGTTTCATATTTAATAACTGCTCAAAACATTCAGAGAAAAAAATCTGGCATTTCCAACTCAGTGAGTACTAAAGAAAGACTGGGGGGAGGAAGGAAGAAATCGTTAACAATAAATATTGGATAATAGCACTAAAAGCCTCCCTTTCTCTAATGGAAGTACAATTTGGAGATAAAACTAAACCACCTTCCTCTCTGTGGCATATGATTAAAATCTGCTTTGTTCTTCTAATTTGCTATTCTCAAATTACCACACTGCTGCTGGCACTGCAGACTCAGACTTCACGGCTGCCCTTGAATTACCGTACAACTTCTCCTGCTCTTTTTTGTTTTAATCAGCACTGAACCAAGAAAGTGCCATCTACACCTGGGGAGAAGCTACGTCTCCAAATTTGGAGACAAAAGGTATCATTCGAGGTCCCCCATCCCCCTACTCCCCTCTCCGTACCACAACGCCCCTCAGCAGAAATACATCTCCCGTGAGATTTGAGAACACAAGAGGTGAAGTTATCCTTGACAAGGCTCCAGGTGGTAAGAAGTAGTTTTTTTTTTACCCCTGACTCCAGAGATATCATTACTCTTCTGCCCAAGCCTTCAGAACAAAGAGAGTCCAACAGGGTGTAGCTAGTGCCTAACAACAACGACAACAAAACATGTTTTCATATTTTTTTCAAAGTCATCTAAATATCGTGATCTGGGATTGCTAACATTTTAGTTTTCAGAGTCAATCTCAAAACTAAGAAGTAAATTACCTTAGAAAATAGATAGAAAATTCTGTTAACTTCATTCTTTCTCTTTTCTTATTTTCAATTTCTTGGGTGTTAATTTGAAATTTCAAAATACAAGCAATGTCTATACCATGCCATACCATGCTATGTTAAATGGCCAAGTATTCATAAATACATGATAAGTTGATTGCAATTTTCATTCAGATATACATTGAGCTACACACTGACTAAAAGAAAGTAGAGAAGAACTAAAACTCTGTCCTTAGATGACAGCTGTAAGAGATCAATAGGCTTGCTTTACCCAGACATATGATCAGTATACGTTTTTTCCTTGAGTTATTTAGAAAGTTGTCAGTGGAAAAGAATTACATCATTTAGACTACCAAGGAAGATTCAAAACTAAAATAATGGTAATATTGAGTACAGTAGGAGCAAACCTAAAACCCAAGACACCATACTCCATCCTAAGTATGCTAAATATGCAACCTTAGGCAAATCACGTAACACCTCTAGATCTCAACTTAATCAGCTACATAATACACACTATTAACATACTACTCAAGGATATAAAGAGGTACGTGAGTGAAGAGAAGGGATGCTGGTAAACAAAGAACTGCTAAATATGCAACACACCGTACATTGTAGCCAACACCCACACACGGATGCAGATCAGAAGGACTAGCATCATCTTCAGAACAAGATGGATAGTAATATGTATATAGACCGGCCCCCCAAATAAAATCAGTTAGGAACAGGAAGGAAGAATTATTAACCAACTTATTAATTAGGTTTTATCCTCTCTTCTATTAATAAAGTTGATTAATCTATTTTTAAGACTACTTAATGTTATTACTGATCACTAGTAAATGATACTGTATTTGAATTTTCACAGTTTGTGTGTGAAGACTCTGGTTCAGTCCATCCTTTCAAGACCAACATTTACCGTCAAGGCCTAGCACCTTAAAGCAACAAATTATGCTTCTGCTGCAGGAGATAATAAATCAAACCTTGACCTGTTAACATACTAACTCCTTTCCCCTGATACAGAATAATCACATTTCAAAGCTTAGCATACATAGATGTATTCCGACAAAACTCTGTTGTACATCTAAGATCCAGATTACTATGTTACTAATATTAGATTTCCCTTTTAATGGTTTTATAGAACTTGAACTTATTTTCATTAATATTCACAATAACCCCTGGAAATTAAGTAACAAAATTTGCCATAAAAATATATGAGATATAAATATTAAATAAAGGATAAAGTATTGCAGCATAATTTGCAAACCTACTCTTCAAAGACCATGTTTACTTCAATGCTGTACCATGTTAATAGAATTTTAAAATGTATTATCTATTTAATGTTCATGACCCTGTTTCAAAGAGTAACTTCCCTAGAGTGAAAAGCCTATGCTTTGTCACTCAGAACCTTAAAGCTGAGAAATGACTTTTTATCATTTGCTAGTCCAAGCAAAGAAATGAGGATTGACAGCAGGAAAATGCTTTCCCATGGATGACAGAAAAAAGTGGGGAAGCTCTCGCTCAGGTCAGAGTAGCCTAACAAATGGAAAATAATCAAATACCCTTGGAAAGAATTCCAAAGCTCATCACCCACTGGTTTGGTTTACAAGGATGACCTAAACGGAAACACAGACAGAAAAGGGAGGCTCATCACGGTGGTTTCATTCATGCCTCGTGGACTCTACCACCACTTGCACCAACACTGAAGATCCTTTTACCTATGTCTCCATGGCAGACTGCTCTGCTGACTTGCACTCCTTATATCCAGCTGCCTATTGGAAATTCTCCACTCAGACACCCTACAGGCACCTCAAAGTCAACATGCCCACAATGACACTCATCATCTCCCCCACCAAACTGCTTCACCTTTATTCTATCTTCTCAGGGCCAGCCTCATGGGTATATGACCTATGCTTAGAAGGACCCCATACTTGATGTAATGGTCTGCTGTCATGATCCTTAAATTCTTAATAGTTTTGAACAAGAGGTCCCTCCCCCATGTTTATTTTGCACTAGGACCAAAAATCATATGGCTGGTCCTGTCTCTCCTGGAGTGGCATCACCATTACCCCTGTCACTGAATCCAACCACCTAGGACTCTCCCCAGATTCTTCCTTCCTTCACTTTCACATCCAATCATGCTATTTCATGCCAAGCAAGAAATCACCTTTCCTGTAATGCCTTTTCCTCCTTCTTCAAAGAGTTGCCTTCCACTTTTCCATTATTAATCAAGATTAATCTATAGCACAGATAGTTCTTGCTACCCCAGTCTGATACAGATGCCTTCTCTTGGTCCTCCACCTGCATATACCTGTCCCTGCCTCTGACATTTTGTCCTTGTATCACTATCTTGTCTCTCTCCCCACAAATGACTGTGAACCTTTTGATGGCTGATTTTATTTTCTTTTTATCTACCATTCCAGGCTCTGTGCTTGGCATGCAGAAGATATTTCTAAATGTTTACCAAATAAGATTAATGTTATTTAAAAAAACTTTACTAATTTACTTTTGGGAAAAAACCATAATTTCTTAATCTATACAAATGTTCTTCCCTTTTAGAATGGGCTTTATTCTTTTTTCTAAAGTGTCCTCTCATTTACCTCCTGCACCTTCAGGGAAAATCACCAAAGTAAACAGCCCCAGAGCTCATGTTACACCTCAAATGCACCTTTCACTGTCCTCCAGGGTCACCGTCCCTCAGCGTTACTTCTGCTAGTGAGAACAACTGGGCCCCCTATGCTTCGGGGAGTTCCCAGGCACTGCTAGCATACACACAATGGTTTGTTTGTGATGAGAAGTTTCCAGAGTTCCTGTGCAGGGGCATCAAGGGTTCAGGATACAGGAGGGCAAGAGTGGGAAGTATGGCCCAGAGAGACAAGAAGGCCCTGGCTACCCCCAGGCCCCCATGTCTTCACAATCTTTCAACACTTCATCTCATCAGCCATCCCAGGAAATCCTGTTTGAAAAGCAGCCTCTTGATTTGACTGGGGTGGGAGTCCGAAGGGATCATTCCATCCCCGGCATCGGTGCCTAATCAGCACTTTGGGCTATTGTGATAGACACACCTAGATGGATTTTTTTTGCTCACTCACCCAGTCACTCAAACATTCATTGAACATCTATCTGCTAAGGGAAATGTGCCAGGAGAGGCATTATCAAAGGGGATAACAGCCCAAGTGTCCCCACCTCAAGGAAATTAAGAAGAGTATTACAAAAAAGATAAATTCTACAAATGCTTTACTATTACAAGTGTGGCTCACAGACTAGCAGTGGCAACATCACTTGGAAGCTTTGTTGGAAATGCCAAATTTCAGGGTCCTCCTCAAGACCTCCTGAATCAGAATCTGCATTTTAACAAGACCACAGAAGATCCGTTGGAATATCAGAGACTGAGGAGCATTTACACACCCCTCCCAGAGCTGCCACTTGTGTATGTAAAGCTCAGATTCTCCATGAAACACGGATTCTGATATTTCCATTCCTGCTATGTTTTCAAGTTTTTCCAAAATGTCTACTTGGAAAAAGAAGTAACAACTTAAGAATTCAAGGGACTAATGGACCTGATTCAAGTAGCTTACATTTTAAACACCTAATGTATCATAGTCCATAACCAAAAGAGGGGTCTCAAAATAAACATGGCTTTATCTAATTATTAAAGTTGAAAAATCATAACTCAGATAGCAGGTGCAACTGAGGAATGCTTACTACAGCAGAGCCTGGCCTCGTCTCTCTACTTTTAGCACCAGGTGTATGATTACTACTTAGTGTTCTAAATATACATATGCTCATCCGTGTACACATGGGGTGCTTTTTATTTCACTGATATCATTCCAGGCACTTATAACTTGCAATCTTGGAGGCCCAAGATGCATGGAAGTTCTATTTTGTTTTATTTGGTTTTCTTTTTAATTTTTCGGGAAGTTCAATAAATTGAAAGCCACCAAAACCAGCAATTCTTAAGCTTGTTGGTGTCAAGACTCCATTACACTGTTGAGGATTTATAGGACTTTTATTTGGATGGTATATATCAATATTTGCTGAGAATTTTTAGTCAATTTTGACTCACTTAAAAATAACAATAAACTCACTGCACATTAACATGTTACATATTTTATAAAAATAACTTATTTATAAATAAAAACTAATTTAGTAAGAAAGGGAGAAAGGGATCACTGTTTTACATTTTTGTGAATATTTTTAATGTCTGGCTCACTAGAAGACAGCTGGATTCTCATATCTGCTTCTGCATTCAATGTGTTGCAACATCACATATCATGCAGCCTCTGGAAAACTCCACTGTACGATTGTGAGATAAGAGAAGGAAAGGCAAACAACATATTAACAAAGGTAATAAGACAACTAAATGAGGAAAAATTGCTTTTTCAACAAATGGTGGTGTGACAGCTGAATAAGAAGCAAAAGAATGAAGTTGAATCCCTACCTCACACCATACACAAAAATGAACTCAAAATGAGATCAGAGATGGGGAGTGGCTGCTAGTGGGTACAGATTTATTTGGGGGATGATTAAAATGTTCTGCAATTAGATGATTGTATGAAGTTGTGAATATACTAAAGTCCAGTGAATTGTACACTTTAAAATTGTGAATTCTATGGTATATAAATTGCACATCAATAAAATAATAAATGAAATTCCTAAATGTAAGAGCTAAAACTGTAAATGTTAGAATAGGCATTAATTCAAGACCTGCATTAGACGACAGTTTGTTAGCAATGCCCCAAAACCATGAGCAATAAAAGAAAAACTAGACAAATTGGATTTCATCAAAATTTTTAAGTTGTTGACACCTTCAAGAAAGTAAGAAGGCCACAGAGTGGGGAAAAATATATTTGCAAATCATTTATTGTATAGAGTTTATATCCTAAGTATATAAAGAACTCTAGCAACTCAATAATAAAAAGAAACTCTAATTTTAAAATGAGCAAAGCATCCAAATAGTTCTTTAAAAAAGATACACAAATGGCCCATATGCACAGAAAAAGGTTCTCAACATCATAAGCTATTGAGGAAATGCAAATCAAAACCACAATGAGATGCCACTTCATACCTACTAAGATGGTTATAATCAAATAGTCATAAAATAACAAGTGTTGGCAAGGTAGTGGAGAAATGGAAACCTTTACATATTGCTGGTGGGATGTAACATGGTGCAGCTGCTTGGGAAAACTGGTAGTTCTTCAAAAGATTAAACAAAGAGTTACCATATGACCCAGCAATGTCACCCCCAAGTATGTACCTAGGAGAAATGAAATGTGTCCATGCAGCAACTTGTACAGGAATGTTCACTGCAGCACTACTCATAATAGCCAAAAAGTGGAAACAACCCAAATTTTCATCAATTGAAGAATTGATAAAACAAAATGTGATCTGTCTTTTCAATGAAATATTATTCAGCAATAAGGGAAATACTGACATAGACTACAATGTGGATGAGCCTTGAAAACATTATGCTAAGTGAAAGGAGCCAGTCACAAAAACCTACATATTATATGATTCCATTTGTATCAAATGCCCACAATAAACAAACTCTTAGAGACAGAACGTAGATCAGTAGTGACCTAGGGCTGGAAGATTGCAGAGGAAATGGGATTATGACTGCCAAAGGGCACAGGGCTTTTTTGGGAGATGAAGAAACTGTTCTAAAAATTGATTGTGCAGATGGTTGCACAATTCTGTAAATATATTAAAATTGTACATATTGAGTAGATTTTATGGTATTATATATATCTCAATAAAACTTACCCCAAAAAGGTAAACAACACTTTGAGAATTTTTTTGAAAATAGTTTGAACCTCATAGACCTTCTGAAATGATCTCAGGGACTTCCAGGGTCTGCAGACCTATTCTGAGGACCACTCACCCAGACAAAGCACCTGGAGTTGATATGGTGGGTTATCTTCCTAGAAGCCACTTCCTCCTTCCCCCTTCCTCCTTTCTAAAAAGAGCCCTGATTTTTAGATATTGATCCCTCTTCCACGCAGAACACCACCAAGAAGGAAGATTCCACCCCGAGTTCCAGGCCCAAGTTCTGGTTGCCTTAAGCTGATTAGAAGATTCCCTTCCACTGACTGCAGTCACTGGTTCAGGGGTGGACCTGTGACCTAGGAGGTCCGATCAGAATGACAGCAGGACTTCTGTTTCGCATGCTGAGTTGGAAGTAGTTTCTCTCTCCCTCTGAATGGCGTCCTATAAAAATGTGACAACTGGAACTACTACAACCTTTTCATATCAGTTCAAAGATAAAGCCATCACAAAAAGCAGGACAGTCCCTGAATTCAGTCCTTAACTCAGGACTTCTGGATACATGAGCCAGTATATGTGCTTGATGTTAATGCCAGTTTGAATTAGAATTTGCTAGACGACGTTAAAAGCATCCAAAGGATATAGTGTCCAAATGACGTGGAGCAAACAGTATTTCATTCTCCCCACAGTCAATACACTTTGCATTTGCTCTGAGGACATCAGGAGATAAGATCTTTGCAGACCATTGAAATAAGATTACTTTATTTTTGAGAATATACTTAATACAAAGAGCTGGCCCATGTATTCTCGCCTAAAAACGTCAGCACTGGTCCACATTATTTAACAAACTGTCTCTCCTTTCTATTCCTTTTGTGTCTGATTTTCAGTGAACTCTAAATGGCATTCTAGATGAGTTTGACAGAGAAAGTATTGGGTTGTTACTAACAAAAAAGGTGTGGTTGTCATCTAAATCTAGCTTGAATTTCACCAGCAGAATTATCATGGGGCCTGACATTTAGTACATATGTATGTTTGCACGTGACCATCCAATTCCTCTGCCAATGGATAAGAAATCTGGGGAGCAGTACACTACTACCTTTTTAAAAATAATAATAAATTGATTAAAATAATACTCTACATTTGGGTGATATTTTAACAATTATACCATGCTTTTATATACATGATCTCAACACCCCAGGGGAAGATGGCAAGTGAGGAATTATTATGCCCATTTTACAGATGAAAAACAGTAGGCTCAGTGACTTGCTTAAGGTCTTGAACAATCAGAAAGTGATGGAGTTTGGGCTTAAAGACATTAGATTCTAAGCCAAAGTCTCCCCAGTACTTGGGATTACTTCTAATATACCTGCACATAATATTAAGATAACTATCAATATTTTTTCTGCTCCTACTCTGGGCCAGGCACTAATCCAAGTATTTGACATATACTCTACATGGAGTCCTTACAAGAAACCCATGAGGTCTGTGTCATTATGATCTCTACTTTACAGGCGAGGAAACTGAGGCCCAAAGAGGTACAGTGACATGCCCAAAGTCACCTGGCTAATTAATGGCACAGTCAAGGTTTGAACCCAAACAAGTAGCACTCCAGAACATAAGGTCTCCACCACTTTAGAACATAAAGTCTCCACCACTTTGCCATACTGTCAGTTCAGCAAGACTGGAGACACCTGCTCTGCACAAGACAGCTGTGGCTGCCCAGAACCCGCCAGTTCATGGGACTGAACTCACATTTAATAACACAAACTACAAAGGATTATCCAATAATTTTTCTTGTTCTGAAATTTGATCATGCAAAGGTGATAAAATTTGCCTAAAATAAGCCAGGATTAAGATAGCATCTTATTAAACCCTTCTGATAATTTTATTATAACAATCATTGTAACTCAATTTGACCTATTCTGAAAGACACTATTGGTTACTTAGTCAAAAGCCAGTCCCTGCCCTCCACCACGTGTGTGCGTGCGCACGCGCGCACACACACATACACAAACCTCCTTCCTTCCACACTGGCAAATCCTGCTGCCTACTATAGAGAGTAAAAAGTGAAGACACCAGATCTGCCTGTTCCTAGACTTTTTTGCAGAAAGGCCATGGGTATATGACATGATCCTGGCCTATGGGATCCAATGATAAGACTCATGGGGCCTCTAGAAAAGGTGTTCTTCCATGACTTAGACAAATGGATGAGGAAATGCCCCCTTTAATGTGGTGGATGTGGTAGTGCCTTACTGACATCCAGAATTACTGCAGCCACCTTACAATCATGATGACTGTAGTTACATAGCCAGCACGCAGGACAGCAGAACAGAAAGCCAGACAGTGCCTGGGTCCATGCAGAGCTGCTGAACAACTCTGAAGCTTCCATGCCTTTGGACTTCTCATCTGGTAAGGTAATAAGTGTCCTGGTAACTTAAGCCACTTCAGCCTGGCTACTGTCTTACTTGCAGCCAAAAGTATCCTAACTCTCAAGTTTCAAGAGGCAGTGCTACAAAGAAGAAAGAGGTCTGGATTTTGAGTCAAAAGACTCAGGTTCTAATCCACTTACTTGCCATGTGACCTGAATTGCTTACTGTCTCTGAACCTCATCTTCTATATCTATAAGTTTGAGATACACTCAATAACACCAATAAAATGTAATAATGCAGGATAGTTATGAAAATTATGTGAGATGATGTGTATACAACCAATCTGTCAACAGCAATGTAGTTGGTCTTAGGTAATAATTAAACTATAGACTTGTTAAACTGAAACCATCCATCTCACCTAGCTCCTTTATTTTACAAGAGAAGAAACATTGATTCCAAATATAAAATGACTCACTCAATGCCACATAACTGCTTGGTAACATGATTAAACCACATAGCTCCTGACTCCAAATCCAATATTGTCATTCTAGCCTCATGTTGATAGGTAATAAGCTAGATTAAACATTGGACACTCATTCATTCAGCAAGTGTTTAGTGAACACATACTATATACCAGGTGCTACTCTACATATTGGGGACTCCTTGATGAACAACAACAAAATGCTCTTACCCTCATGGATTTAACAGTCTAGAAAGGAAAGGATCCAATCTACACCTTTTTTTAAAAAAAATTATTGAGTGACTACTATGTTCTAAGCACCATGCTGGGATTTCTGTTCAATTCCAAATCCAAATTCCCAATAATTATTGATCATGCTTACCAGGCTTTGCTAAAGAATGAATAATAATCTGAAAAGCTTACATTTTACTCAATAAAAGTCATTATTAAAAAATGAGAAGTTCATTAGAAGGAGTTGTGAATCACCAAACTAGCATCTGAAAACATGGACAGAATGGGAAAGAATGCTAGGACTCCACTCTACTTGAAGCAGCAGGATTGAATGAAACAGGTTAGAACTACACCATGTCCTTCCTTCTACAGTCTCCTGACTTCAAGGGTTGGCTCAGTTGGAAAAGCCCAGTAGGAAGCATTCTGTAACTCCTTCGCTTCTCCAGGCCTCTGTCTGGTGCCCTAGACTCTCTTTTGACTCATAGTCTATCTGGAAATCCTCTTCTGCACTACCTAGAATAAACAATCACACACCAGTGACATGATGGAACAGTATCCCAGACCTCATATAAAAACAGACTGAACTAGTGACATTCAGCATCTCCAACCGGAACTGGCTATCCAGCTGCTCAGACTGGGCCATTAGCTTGTTTGTTTGAAAGTTTGATTTGCCAAAATTACATAATTTGGAAAAGGAATATGTAAAAGCTGTTCTTTTTCAAAAATTCCATAACCCACAATTTGTAGGAGTTGTTAAGGAAGAGTGTGTGTAACACTGTTTAACAGTCCATATGCTTTTTGTGATTACCTGGAACAGAGGAAAAAGGGAAGGAAGGAAGGAATGAAAGAAAGAAAGGAAGGAAGGAAAGATGGCTTCCCCAGGGCATATACCATTGATTCTGAAAGATTCTTTAAAAAAAAAAAAAAGGCATCTTGTTCTCCCTCTAAACAAATGGCAAGAGTGTTTCTGTGTATGTGTCACCTTATAACCAGAAGTACAATTTTAATTCCTGGGTTTGGAACGCTCTAAGAAGTTTCATGATTATCAAAATAAAAAATTTTAATTCATTTTAACTGGTTAAATAATAATCACCATTTGGAGGCAGAAGGGGCAGAGAAAGATGTGCCACAAAATAAAACATTTGACTTTAAGCAATGCCAAAATCAACATTTTTAGATCGTATCATTTTAACCACATTGGCATCAGTTGGGCCATACAAAGTCTAACTTTCCAACTGTCATTAGACTGGCTACAGTTTTGTTTCCTAGAACGCCAGACTACAAATGCAGGTCTTTGAGGAATACTTATCTATTCTAAGAAAGACTTAGTCTGGAACCAGACAGAAACAGTGGCATCAAATCCAAGTGGGCACAGGACAGCGCAAAGAAGGACTCAACAGCCCCACTCCCTGCTACTGGCCCCTCCATTAGCTACATGTTCAATACGGATTAAAAGACTTGTACATCCACTTTATGATGTAAAGCAAAGTGCAACAACAAACTGCCTTTGGATCACAAGACAGTACATGCCAAACATTTCTGTGCAACCAACTCTGTGGCAGCAGAAAAACTGCTTATCCTGCTCATCTTTTTATTAGTAAGTTTAGCAGCAATACTGAGCTCAGAATGAAATTCAAGATCCTCTAGAAAATTTAGGGGCAGCCTACTTTCCTGGGAGATCTGGGAGATCATGGGGCACCACATTCCTGCCTTGAAACTGTCCAGCTGTCCTCCTGTCACAAGGTTTCACCAGAAAAAGTAAATGGGAAAGACCTTTCATTCATTCATCTATTCATTCTTAGTTAACCCAGCCCAGAAGCATTCCTGTCGTTGGGAGATGCTGCCCCCATTCACCTCTCACCAGAACTGCGTAGGGTGCCCTGTATCTGAAGCTCAGTCCTGGAGCTTCACTGAAGACTGGGGTAGGTAAGAAAAGAAAAATCCCAGAGTAAATAGATTCAAAAGTCAAAGGCAAATAGTGGTGAGTCCAAACTGGACCTCTCCAAATTGTGCGCTGCCCGTGGGTCCTGGGAGAGGGTATACACCTGCCTACATATACATGCACGGATAACACACACTTGCAGCTCATAATAGCTCTCCTGCAAGCCCAGGGGCAGTTACTACCCAAGGATGGGGCTGCCGGCAAAGCTGTCTTTGCCTAAACAACTTTCGCCTTCTCCAGCTTGGGCAGGAGCATATGTATGTCCACCAATACTCCAAGGGGCGACTTTTTCCCCGGGACTCAGGTGCTGCTGAGGCCCCTGAACCCTGAACAACTCTGCCGGCCTCACAGCCCTTTTTCTTTCTCTGAAACACCCAGATTCCTTTTGAGGTAGCTCCAGTTCCACGCAGCGTGCGCCCCATCCGTCAAGGCTGGAGCCTGGGGCTGCCCAACCTCTCTCCCTCCCAAGAAACTTCTCAGCCTCCTCCCCTCCTACCCCCACCACGCCGTGAAGTAAAGGCCAAGGGAAGGGAGCTGGCAGGGAGCCGGTCGTTGGGTCTGATGGCACCTTAAGAGCCCCAGTGCAGAAAAGAAAAAGGAGTGACTGCCTTCTCCACGTGGAGGAAAGGAGAAATGAAGTGTGGGCGATGTGAAGGTGCCCCTCTAGGTTCTCGGGACTCCCATTTCCTGGTGGGATGGGGGCAGAGGGGTTTTTATCCCCAGGGGAAAACTGTCCGCTGCTCCCAGCCTGGACACGGCCAGCCTAGCGCCAAGCGTGCATACCCAAAGGGGCTTGGGCTCGGATAACATTCTCCTGGCGCCTGCTGGGAACAGTGCCCCCATCTCTGGGTAGAGCTCCCAGCCTCAAGAGGCAGAGGAACCGAAATCTGGCTTTCTAGCAAGGCCCTGGGGTAGGTTCCACACAGCTGCCCGCGCACGCCCACCCGCAGAGGGCTCCCCACAGCCAGGCGAACCCCACTTCCCTCGCGCCCAGGCTCCCGCACCTGGATGTGGCAGGAGATCTCCGAGTCGTCCAACAGTCGGATGGTGCATTTCATTTCCTGGCTGAGCGATTTGATGCTAGAGCTCCGAAAGTGGATCATTTTCATGGTCCTCCTGCCTCTCGGCACACAGTGGCAGGAGGCGAACATGCACCGCAGCCAGGAGGAGCGAGCAAGAGGCTCAGGGCCGGTTCTGCTCGGCGCTCGCCCTCAGGGAAACACACACTCCAGCAGCCACCGTCCTGAACACCTGGGTGCGACTCAGCTCCCAGACGGCACTGGCGACAGGAGCCAGCAGCCACACTTGCCGGGCTGCTGGAGCATAGCGGGCGGGTCCCTCCCTCTTCCTCCTCCTACCTCCTCCCCCTCCTCTCCCTCCTCTCCAGCGCCTCGCCCAGCTCTTTCCCCGCCTCCGCCCAGTGTGCGCGCTCCTGTGCCTCCCTCCGCCTGGTCTCCCTTGCAAAGGGTGCCCTCAGCCCGTAATCCCCAAGCAGGCGTGAGATGCAGTCACTCCCGAGCCCCGTGCCTCGTGCCTCGGAAGAAGGCGGAGGGACTGCTGGTACTGGGAACTGGTCGCCCAGCAGTGGCCTGCTCCTGCCACTGCGTCAGGCTGGGCCCGGCCACCGCCTCCTGCTTCCACCTCGATTGCTCTAGCTCTGGGTAGCGCTCGTCTCTGCCCCGGCTCCCCCATGCGCCCGAGAGCTCTGCCTGGCCCCAGGGACCTGGCTGCAGGCAAGGGATGGCCGGTGATCCTCATCTACAACTGCAGGGAGGATTCCACCACGGGAGAGGATTGTTGGACCAAGGACGAATCCCAGAGAGTGACACGAAACCCTGGCACAGCTACACCAGGAATGCCGCTAAGAGTTTCAGTCTGTGGTACTAATCAGGATATCTTTAAGCCTTTATTTTACTTAATATTAACTGGAGTCAATCTCCTTCTCTGAAAAATTCAGAATCTCCCTTAAATTCTCATGGTGACGTCTCCCAACATTTCAGTATGATTTTTGACAGCAGTACCTTAGACCTGAGGGAGGCGGCCCCTCCCCTGCCCCGCCCCCTTTAGGGACCTGGCTCCCCCTCCCCGGTTGCCCAGGAATATAGACGTGCCCCATCGCCCTTTAGGCCAGCCTCTGGGTACTGAGGACCCCCAGAATTCCTCTCGGCCTCCAGGGTGTTAGGGATCTCCTGCCTCTCTGCCTTCCCCAGGTGGTTCAAGCACCCGTGTGCTGTGCCCTTGGGCCCAAGGGGTCGCTGTGGGGCAAGGGGGTGGAGGTTGGATAAAGAGACCAGGCGTCCAGGAGTGGGAAGAGAAGGATGGCTCCTGGCCCTGCTGCCCTTTCCTGGGTGTGATTTAAGGAGTTAGAGGAAGGACTTGTTGCTCAACTGTCAGCTCTTGTTGCAACTACATAGAGCCCCGTATCCAAAAGCTCAACTTATCCTGGGGCTGCAGCAATCACCACCCATCCTTTTCACCTAACCTTGGTGTGGTCCAATGGGCCACACAGGCTCCAGGCCGCCCTGTGGGGTTGGCTGGGTTTTGGTGGAGCCTGCACTGCAGACGGACTTCTCCGCCGGCCTGCTTCTGCTTCTGCTTCTGCTCTGTGCTGAACACTAATGAATACCCTGCAGGCCCAACTCAGTCTCAGTATCTGCTCCTGCAGACTCCAAATGTGGCAACTGGTGAAGACAGAAGTATGGACTATATTTTAATACAGATTGATTGTTGCTTTCAAACCGTTAGACAAGAGTATGTGAGCATCCTTGTGCTCTCTGGCACTGGGCCCGAGAATCTCACCGCAGTTCCTCACAGGGTCTGGGAAGACCTGGATATGATTCTTGACCCAGCTACCGGCCAACCCTGGGGATCCTGGGGAAGTTTTTTCATTTCTGTTCTTAACTTCAAAGATGAACAGTTTCGTGTTTGTTTTGCCCATGTCACAGGTGGCGGAGATGCTGGGGAGAAAGCAACTCAATGGTCAGTAGAGGAGGCCAGGTTGGGCCTATAATCTGCAAATCCCCACATGCCCAGGAGAGGGGGCAGTGATACGATTGTCCCAGTCCAGCCTCCCAACCCAGAGAGCAGATCTAAGGTAGCCTAGACCTCGAGGAAAAGTCCACACCCAACACAGCCCACACCTCTCTTTGAAGGATAGCTAATCCATCCTTATTACAATTGCCTTTGGCTCTGAAAGAGTCATACTCAACAGTCTAAAACCATTATCTCAACTTTCAAGGAAACAGACTGTGACCAACAAGGACAGCAGGAAAAAGAACAAAGGTCACCCATGGTTAGGAAATGAGAAGTATCTGGGATTGGTTATCTGGCCTAGTTTGGAAAGAAGGCTGAAATTCAGCTAATATAAGGATATGGGCCCTGGAAGCCCTTGGCATACATGAAAAAACCAGCTAGGTAAATTACTGCATACTGTCGCCTGGATTGAAGTACCCATTGAAGACAAGGCTTTAGGAAACCAAGTGACCAGGGTCAAATATATATCTATCTATATCTATATCTATATCTATATCTATACCTGTATCTGTAACTATCTATATCTATACAGATTCACATACATAGCAAGAACTCAAAGATGAACTCAAGAGATGAGTTTAAAACCAGACCACTTAAAGAAAAGCAATGAAACACTCAGATTTCTAAATTCTCAGCTCAAGACTTAAAAATCTGTATTCTTTACCACATGATTTCACTTATATGTGAAATCTAAAAAACAAAATAAGTGATCAAACAAAACGGAAACAAATTCACAGGTATAGAGAACAAACTGATGGGGGGCATGAGGGGACTGGGTGAAAAAGGTGAAGGAATTAAGAAGTACAAAATGACAGTTACAAAATAGTCAAGGAGATATAAAGTACACCTTAGGTGATATAGTCAATAATATCATAATTATGTATGGTGCCAGGTGGGTTTTAGAATTATTGGGGTGACTACCTCCTAAGTCATATAACTACCTAACCACTATGTGGAACACCTGAAACTAATTATATTAAATGTCAACTGTAACTGAACTTTTTTTTTAATTTTTAAATTTAAAAAATCTGTATTATTTCTACCACAGAGCTGAAATAATTTTTATTAAATAAACCACAAGGCTAAAATAACTGAAAATCACTCAAAATTTTATCAACAAGTTGCCAAATTACAAAGTCAATTGAATTATCAGCCTCACCAGATTTCATGTGTAAGAGAGAGTTGTCCTCTCGTGTGTAAGAGAGAGGAAAGAGTAGGAATCTGGGAATAAAATGGGACCATATCCCCTGGCCAGTGTGGATCAATTGGGTGCAGCATCATCCTGTAAACAGAAAGGTTTCAGGTTTGATTCTTAGCCGAGGCACATAGCTAAGTTGTGGGTCTGGTCCCCAGTCGAGAGTGTAGGAGAGGCAACACATTCTCACATCAATATTTCTCTCCCTCTCTCTCCCTCATTTCCCCTCCCTCTAAAAAAAATGTAACCATAAAATAGGATTTGGATAATTCCTAGTCACTCAACCTCCCAAGTCTCTCTTTGTACCACAAGCATAACCTCTTCCCTTATATCCTAAGAATGTTTCTGTCCTGTTTGAAGACCTTATTCTGACCTCACCTAAAGCAGTTACCTCTGAAAGGAAGCTAAACTCCTCCCCATCCCTCGCTCACCACCTCTGACTACTCTCTTAACTCATAATACTTGAATCAGATCCAAGTACACCTCAGAGACCAATTACAAAGTCAACCCCAGAGGGAGAACTACAAAACTCTGCTAACTTAAACTGAAGTGAATAGCCCTGGCGGGTGGGGCTCAGTAGATTGAACACTAGCCTGCAAACTGAAAGATTGCTGGTTCAATCCACAGTCAGAACACATGCCTGGATTGTGGGCCAGGCCCCCAGTTGGGATGTGCAATAATCTGATGTTTCTCTCCCTCTATTTCTCCCTCCCTTCCTCTCTCTAAAAATGAATAATTTTTTTAAAAAGTATATGTGTGAATAAATCTAAATTTGTCAATTTGAGCATACTTTCCAGTAAATCTGGTTTTAACATACTATTTAAATTAATTGATCTCTAAACTCAACTAAAGGAAAATGAGGAGGAAATCCCATGGTATTTTACAGGAAAGAATCCACAGAATCAAGGAGAAAGAAGTATTGAAGTAGATTTTCACACGTAGCCACCTCACCTCTCTTGTAACCATTTCTTCCAAGGGCATCTCCATCAGGTCTTTCAGAGAACCACTGGTGAAAGGGCACTGCCATCCTTGTAAAGTTCCACAGTGGCCGTGAACGGTAAAGCAACCAAGAGGAGCTCCCTGGTTTAAATGGGATGATGGGGGCCTGGATTAGCAGAGGATAAGTAGTACCAAGAAGGGAATAAGCAACGGGGACCAAGTAGAGTTTAGGGTGATGTAACACATGGGGAGTACAATATTGGATCTACAGGATGACAATATTTCTAGGTCTAGTAAACAAAAGCCTAATAAAACTCCCCTGCAAAAATTTCCAAATCAGAACCTGTCCCTCCAAATGACCAGAGACATCTGAGTAAAGAAAAGATGGGTCCACCTGAGGAAAGAAAACATAGACCATAGCAGTGAAGAACTGATATGGTCCAGTTCTTAATAAAGGAGTAGCAGTGGACGAGATTGCAATGTCTCATGGTCAGCGGAAATAGCTGCTACTCCTTATCAAAAACTCCCACTTCCCCACCCATGAGTCACAGCACTTCGGTGAGCTACAGATGGAAAACAGGTGGCCTGACCATGAAAGATTGATGGTAGTAAGTTTTGTATATTGACTAAAATTTTTAAGCATTTTAGAGCCCTTAAAATTGATAATTAAAATAAGAAATACTTAGGCATAAATCTAACAAAATATCTACAAGATTTATATGAGAGAAACTACAAAACTCTGATGAAAGAAATCAAAGTAAATAAATAAATGGCGAGATGCCTGTTTGTGGATGGGAGGACTCAACACTAGTTAGGATATCAGTTCTTTTCAACTTGATCAATGCAATTCAAATCATAATCCCAGCACGTTATTTCATGGATATCAACAAAAATTTTCTATAGTTTGTGTGACAAGGCAAAAGGCCTAAAATATAACACAAGACTAAAGAAAAATGAAAGAAAAGACTAACACTACTTGACTTCAAGACATAATATAAAGTCATAGTGAACAAAAACAGGTGATACTGGAAAAAGAATAGACAAATTAATCAATGGAAAAGAACAGACAGCCCCAAAATAGACCCATATATATATAGTCAACCGATCTTTGACAGAGAAGCAAAGTCAGTTCAATAGAGAAATTCAACTACCCTTTTTTTGTGCTGGAACAACTACATATCCACTTGCAAAAAAAAAAAAAATGAATCTGGACACAGAACTTACACTGTTCAAAAACTCAAGCCCTGGCCAGGTCACTCAGTTGGTTAGAGCACTGTCCCACTCAACAAAAGGCTGCAGATTTGATTCCCAGTCAGAGTGCCTTCGGGAGGCAACCGATCGATATTTCTCTCCCACATCAATGTTTCTTTCTCTCCCTCTCTCTCTGTAAAATCAATAACAATAAAAAAATATCCTGGGGTGGGGATTTAAAAAAAATGTAACTCAAGATGAATTAAAGACCAGATTGTAAAATGCGAAACTACAAAACTTTTAGAATACAGGAGAAAATCTAGGTAACCTGAACTTTGCTGATGATTTTTCAGATTTAACACCAAAAGCACAATAAGTTGGATTTCATTAAAATTAAAAATTTCTCCTCTGTGAAAGACACAAGAATAAGAAGACAAGCCACAGACTGGAAGAAAATATTTGCAAAACACATATCAGACAAAGGATTTGTATCCAAAATATAGGAAAAACTTTTTAAAACTCAAAATAGCAAAACAAATAATCCAACTTAAAATTAGGCAAAAGAACTGAATGGACACTTCAGCATAACATATACGAAGTGGAGCCAAAAAAAACAAAGAATTATCTTCTGGAGGGCGGATCCCTTATGATACAGGCTTCCCCCGCTAGGTGAGTGTTCTAGGAACCCATCTGTATCGATATACAAGCTGGCATTGTTGTGAGAGCCTGCGTTCTGCTTCAGAGAATTGTTTTTGAAAACTTTCAGTGTCTTTGCCCATTTCTTGATGGGTGATTTACAAGTGCACCTGCCCACACCATGCTGAGTGTTCAGTAGTTTTGACCAAAAATGGCATGAACCCTGTGCCCCACCCTCCCTATTCACCTGATCTCACCCCAAGCCACTTTTTTTTGTTTGTTTCCCTACACGAAAAAAAAGTCCTCAAAGGGAAATGTTTTGCCAGTGTGGAGGAGGTAAAACAAAAAAAGTCAGAAGCACTAAAAGGCATCAAAATCAAGGAGTTCAAAAACTGTTTTGAGCAGTGGGGGGAAAAGTCTCAATAGGTGTATTGCATCAAATGGAGAGTGCTTTGAAGGTAACTGAAGTTTAAATGTCTAAGAATAACTACACAATTTTTTATAAATAAATTCCGGGTCTTTTGGGTCCCCCCTCTACAGATGGCATATAAGCACATGAAAAGATTCTCAACTTGTTAGGGAATTTCAAAATTAACTGTACTGAGATCCTGCTGAACACCTGCTAGACAGTTGAATCCAAAACACTGACAACACCACATGCCATTGGTGATGCGGGGCAGTAGGAATTCCCAGGCATTGCTGGTGGGAATGTATAATGGCAGCTACTTTGGAAGGTAGTTTCTTAAAAAGTTAAACATAGACTTACCACACAGTCCAGCAATTGTGCTCATGAACATTAACCCAAATGAGCTGAAAATAATGTCCACACAAAAACCTGGACACAAATGTTTGTAGCAGCTTTATTCATTATTCCCCCAAACTGGAAATATCTAAGATGTTCTTCAATAAGTGAATGGATAAACAAAGCATGGTAGATCCACACAATAAATTCTTGCTCAGCCATAAAAGCAAATGAGCTATCAAGTCCAAAAAAGGCCCAAAGGAACCTTGAATGCATAGTGCTAAATAGAAGAAGCCAGTGTACACATTGTACAATTCCAACTATATGACACCCATCTGGAAAAGGCAAAGATAATATAGGAAAAACCGGGGACCAGAGGGAGAGGGAAGATATATAGAAACTCTTTATACTTCCTGTACAACTTTCTGTAAACTTAAAAATGCTCTAAAAAGTTGTGGGGGGTTGCTTTATTTTAATTGTATTTATTCCATTACCATTTAGTCCCCTTATGCCCGCTTGCCTCAACAATCACCCCACTGTTGCCCACATCCTTGAGTCCTTTTTCCTTTTAGTTCAATCCCTCCATCACCTAACCCTGCCCCCCTCAGCTGTCATCCTGTTCTCTATCTATGAGTCTCTCTGTTTTGCTTGTTTGTTCAGTTTGTTCATTAGATTCCACACATGAGTGAAATCATATGGCATTTGTCTTTCTGTGACTGCTTATCTCACTTAGCATAATGTTCTCCAGGTCCATCCATACTGCTGCAAAGGGCAAAATTTTCTTCTTTTTTACAACTGAGTAGTATTCTGCTGTGTAAATGTCCCATAGTTGTTTAATCCATTCATCTATTGATGGACACTTGGGCTGCTTCCATCCTGGCAAGTGTAAATAATGATACAATGAACATAGGGGTGCTTATGTTCTCTAAAATTAGTGTTTGGGGTTCCTTTGAATATATTCCCAGAAGTGAAATCACTGGGTCAAAGGCAGATCCACTTTTATATTTTTGAAGTATCTCCATACAGCTTTCCACAGTGGCTGCACCAATCTGCATTCCCACCAACAGTGCAAAAGTGTTCCTGTTTCTACATATCAGTACCAGCACTTGTTGTTTGTTGATTTATCAATTATAGGCATTCTGACAAGTGTGAGATGGTATCTCACTGTGGTTTTAATTTCAATTTCTCTGATGATTAGTGACATTGAACTTCTTTTCACATGTCCATTGGCCATCTGTATGTCCTCTTTGGAGAAGTGTCTATTCAGGTCCTTTACCCATTTTTTAACTGGGTTGTTTGTTTGTTTGGCATTGAGTTTTGTAAGTTCTTTATAAATTTTAGATATTAACCTGCTATCAGATGTATCAGTGAATATGTTCTCCCATTCTGTGGATGTCTTTTTGTTTTGTTGCCGTTTTCCTTTGATTGTACACCATGACCAAGTCGGATTTATTCCAGAAACGCAAGGTTGGTGCCACATTTGCAAATTAATAAATGTTTTTCACCACATAAACAAATGGAAAGATAAAAACCACATGATCAAACTAATAGATGAAGAAAAAGCATTTGATAAAATTACGATAAAAATTCTTAGCAAAGTGGGAATAGAGGGAACATACCTAAACATAATAAAACCATACATGACAAACCCAGTGCCAGCAACGTACTCAATGGGCAAAAACTAGAAGTGCTCCCTTTAAGACTGGGAACAAGACAGGGATGTCTGCTTTCACTTCTTTTAGTCAACATAGTACTAGAAGTTCTAGCCACAGCAATCAGACAAGAAGAAAAAAGGGCATCCAAATTGTAAAAGAAGAAGTAAAACTGTTATTATTTGCAGATGACATGATACTGTGCAAAGAGAACCCCAAAGATTCCACCAAGAAACTACTAGAACTGATAAATGAATTCAGCAAAGTAGCAGGATACAAAAGTAATATCCAGAAATCAGTTGCACTTATATGCCAATAATGAACTAACAGAAAGGGAAATGAAGAAAACAATCCCATTCACAATTGCTTCAAAAAGAATAAAATACCTAGGAATAAACCTAAACAAGGGTGTAAAAGACCTGTACTCCAAGAATTATAAGACACTGAAGAAATTGAAGAAGATTCAAATAATGGAAGCACACACCATGTTCATGGATAAGAATTAACATCATTAAAATGTCCATACTACCAAAGCAATCTATAGATTTGACACAACTCCTGTCAAGATTCCAATGACACCTTTCACAGAACTAAAACAAATATTTCAAAAATTTACATGGAACCACAAAAGGCCCCTCATAGCAAACAGCAATCTTGAGAAAGAATAACAAAGTTGGAGGAATCACACTACCTAATATCAAACTATAAGACCATAGCAATCAAAAAAAGCATAGTAACAGACACATAGATCAATGGAACAGAAGAGAGGGTCCAGAAATAAACCCACACCTTTAGAGTAAAGTAGTGTTTGACAGAGGAAGCAAGTACCTACAACGGGCTAAAGATAGTTTATTCAAGAAATGGTGGTGGGGAAGTTGAACAGATACCTGCAGAAAAATTAAACTAAACCATCTTCTTACACCACACACAAGAATAAATTCAAAACAGATTAAAGACTTAAATATTAGACCCAAAACCATAAAAATCCTAGAAGAAAACATAGGCAGCAAAGTCTTGGATATTGCTCATAGCAATATTTTATCCAATGTATCTCCCCAAGCAAGGGAAAAAAAATAAACAAATGGAACTACATGAAACTAAAATTAAGCATATTTAAAATCTGATTGGCCTCCATCAGGTGAGAATACAGGGAGAAGACAGGTGCCGTCTGCAAGCCTCAAAGAGAGTTCTCACCCAAAACCAAACTGGCTAGCACCTAATATTGGACTCCCAGCCTCCAGAACCATGAGAAAATAAATTTCTCTTATTTAAGCAAAAAAAAAAAAACGGATCCTTGAAAATATTTTGGACACTATTTACATGGGTCCCTCTATGAAAGTCCAGCATTCAGTAAATATTACTTGGGGGCATACAACTCCATGCATCACTGACTTGTTGCCAGGGAGCAGTCGACAGCGGCAACACCCCAGGGCACGTGCCCATGACTTTGACGGAACCGGAGCAACTCCCCTAGTAATTCATTTAACTGTAATTTCCATTTCATCAGTGAGATACTTTCTCTTACCGATGCATTTTAAATATTTTTCTTTTTAAATTAATTTTCACAATTAGCAATTGTTGCTATTCATGTAAAATTACATTGGGTTTTTCATTGTTGCTATTATTTACTATTAAATTATTGATTTGTATTCTTTTCCTTGTTGTTTCTTGTTTTTTACTTTTTGTGTGCTTTTGAAATTTTCAATTTGCCAAATTCAGGTTGTTGCTGGAATTTCCTTGTATTTCTAGGGGGAAAATAATAAATATAATTTAATTAATTTAATTAATTAATTAATGTGCCTTTCCAATTTCAGGGAATATATTTTTAATATATTTAATGATACATAAGGGTAGTAATATTTATATCTTGTGTCCTTTTTTAGAATTTTTGATACTTTATCTAGTGAAAATCAAAGTTTTAGTTATCATTTTGTTTACTGCATACTTCATTTCTTTGAATTTTTTGTTATTTAATTTCTTATTGTTGGAAAATACACATGACATATAATTGACCATCTTAACCATTTTTGAGGATACAGTTTAGTGGTACTGAACACATTCATAATATTGTGCAAACATTACCACCACTCATCTTCAGAACCCTTTTCCTCTTGTACAACAGAAACTGTGTGCTCATTGAAGTAACACCCTATTCCTCTCTCCCTGTTGCCCCTGGTGACCACCGTTCTACTTTATGTCTCTGTGATTCTGACCACTCATGTACCTCATATAAATGTAGTTCTATACTGTACATGTCTTTTTGTGACTGGCTTATTTCACTTAGCGTGTCCTCAAGGTACATTAATGTTCTACATATTGCAGAATTTCCTTCTTTTTTAAGGATGAATAATATTCATAGTTTGTATACTATATTTTGCTTGCTCATTCATCCATTGATGGGCAGTTGAATTGCGTCCATGTTTTAGCTATTGTGGATAATACTGCTGTGTACATGGGTGTACAAATATTTCTGTGAGACACTACTTTCAATTTTGAGGGTTATGTATCCAGAAGTGGTAATTCTATTTTTACTTGTTTAAGGAACCACCATACTGTTTCCCACAGCAGCTGTATCATTTTACATTCCCACCAACAGTGCACATTCTTTCCAGCACTTGTTTCTGTTTTTTTATAGTAATCATCCTAATGGTGTAAGGTGGCATCTCATGTTGCTTTGACTTACACCTCCCTAATGATCAGTGATGTTCAGCATCTTTTCATGGGCTTATTTGCCATTTGTATATCTTCTTTGGAGAAACATCTGTACATGTCCATTGATCATTTTTGAACTTGATTTTTAGTTTTGTGTTGTTGAGTTTAGTACTTCTCTATATATTCTGGATATTAATCCCTTAGTAGACATAAATTTGCAAATATTTTCTATCATTCTGTGGGTTGCCTTTTTACTCTGTTGATGCTATTTTGATGCACAAAATTTTAAATTTCCATGAAGCCCAATTTGTCTAATTTTTCCTTTGCTAGCTGTGGTTTTGGTGTCACATCCAAGCCCATTGTCCTCTGGCTTCCAAAGTTTCTGATGAGATATTTGCTGATTATCTTATTGAGAATCCTTCATATGTGATGAGCTGCTTCTCTCTTGCTGCTTCCAAGATTCTCTCTTTGTCTTGAGCTTTCAAAACTGTCTATGTGGTGAGACAGATTCCTGGTGCTTCCTAAACCATCATCTTCCCAGAATCCTCCCCTGTAATTTGTTTTAAAACACTCTAAAGAATAAAGATGACCTAGGAATGTACTAAGAGATTTTCTGAAGTTATAAAAAGGCCTCTAGTTCCACTGTTTTACATTTAAGTATTTATTTTTTATACATTCTTATGGAAAAGTTTTTAATTAAATTCTAAAGCTGTTAAATTCATAAAACATTCACAGTAGTAAAAAATGATTTTGAGTGACTAATTAGAAGTTTATAAGGAATGCCCTGACTGAATCTGTGGGCCTAATAAATCCTCTTTCTCAGCTTAGATGTTGTATTTTCAGTTAACAAAAAAAGCAACAGTCCCTGCAAATTACTCCAACACCTGAGGTAGAGTTCTCCATATGAAACAGCAAAAGATACAATGATTTCTGTGCATTGGGTGCTCAAAATGAGAAATAACATTCTTTGCAAGATTGGTAACAATATCAGAACACTGGTTACAAACTTCATGAAATTAATAGCTAAAGTTAAAATGCCTCACACAAACACAGAATTGCTCTTCTTCTCTGCCTGCATAGTTATTACCCACAACCTAACTGGGACCACCGCAGGTGGAGTAAACAGAAAAAGCCCCCATCAGATGATACTATCAGCAGACACATGGATGACATTTCCTACAGTGGGGAAACACAAATTCAGAAGTTTATCAACTGACTGACATAACTGCAGACATGAGGAACTGTTAGTTAATGGCACTAATTAGAAGGCCCAAAGAGAAATGCTTGGAGGAACACAACTTGTTCCACAAGCAAAGTGCCAAATCAAACTGCTGCAGATGAATTATTTGAGGTAATCAATAAAGATTTTTAAAATGAAATATGATGGAAATATTGCAAATGTTTGTGCACTTGTGGTTTTGCTGCAATGTCAGGAAGATGTAAAGGCCCTGTACAGCATGAATTTTGTCTAAAATCTTGAGATTCAAATAACACATGTTTTATTCAGAGAGAAGCTCTCATGTGTAAGCATTTGTCTATAGCTCTAAATTGCACGTTAAATAATGAAACCAAAATGGGGAAATCTAACAAAATAAAAGCTCCTAGAGTCCATCTGGTTTCAGCTTTCAGTGAAGCATGAGATCCAAATACCACAGTTTTTCATACCGAAATGTGTGGCATTCAAAGCAAGGGTTGTCAAGAATGTGTGAAATGACAAGATGGATAAAAGAATTAAATATAAATTGTGATACCATAAAAGTCCTAGAGGGGAACATAGGCAGGAAAATCTCAGATATCCCAGAGAGCAATATTTTCATCAATACATCCCCTAGGGCAAAGGATATAAAGAAAAGAATAAACAAATGGGACTTCATCAAATTAAAAAGCTTCTGCATGTCTAAAGAAAACATCAACAAAATGAAAAGGGAATCAGCTGTATGGGAAAATATAATTGCCAGTGATATATACCTCAGACAAAGGTTTGATCTCCAAAATATATAAAGAACTCACTCACATGACTCCACACCAGGAAGACAAACAATCCAATTTAAAAATGGGAAAAGGGCCCTGGCTGTTGTGGCTCAGTGGACTGAGCACCAGCCTGTGAATCAAAGGGTCACCAGTTGGATTCTCAGTCAGTGCACATGCCTGGGTTGCAGGCCAGGTCCCCAGTAGAGGGCATGCGAGAGGCAACCACACATTGATGTTTCTCTTACTCTCTTCCTCTCTCCCTTCCCTTCTCTCTCAAAATAAATAAGTAACATCTTTAAAAAAATTTTTTTAATGGGCAAAGGACCTGAACAGACACTTCTCCAAAGAGGACAGAGGGCCCAGAGACACATGAAAAAATGCTCAATGTTGCTAGCCATTAGAGAGATGCAAATTAAAACCACAATGAGGTACCACTTCACACTGGTCAGAATGGCCATCAAAAACAAATCAACAAACAACAAGTGCTGGTGAGAATGCAGAGAAAAGGGAACCTTACTACCCTGTTGGTGGAGCAGACTGGTGCAGCCACTGTGGAAAACAGAATGGAATTTCTTCAAAAAACTAAACATGGAACTACCTTTTGACTCAGCAATCCCAATGCTAGGATTATACCCTAAGAATCCTGAATCACCAATTCAAAAAAACCTATGCACCCCAATGTTCATAGCAGCATTATTTATAATAGCCAAGTGCTAGAAACAGGCTAAGTGCTCATCAGTAAATGAGTGGATAAAAAATACTGTGGTACATTTACACAATGGAATTCTATGCAGCAGAAAGAAAGAAGGAACTCCTACCTTCATAATAGCATGGATGGAACTGGAGAGCATTATGCTAAGTGAAATAAGCCAGGTGATGAAAGACAAATACCATATGATCTCACCTATGAATTGAAGCTAATCAACAAAACAAACAAAGGAGCAAAACAGAACCAGAGACATGGAAATAAAGAACAAACTGACAATGACCAGAGAGGTGGGGGGAAGGGAATAATGGGGGAAAGAAAGGGAAGGAGCAAGTCAAGGAACACAACTAGAGGACTTGTGGGCATAGACAACGGGGACGGATTGACTATGGGAGTTGGTGAGGGAGACAGGGCAAAGGAGAGCAATGGGGGAAAAGGTGGGACAACTCTAACTGAACAACAATAAATAAAATTTAAAAATAAAAAATAAAAGAATGTGTGAGTTAAAATGAGGATTTTTTTACAAATGAATCTCACTTTAAAGATTTGTTGAAGAATATTCCTAGTTTAAATGAAATAGCTTACTTTCTAACACTTTTGCTTACCTGAATTTAAATTGAAAGCTGCAAATTTTTAAATTTAAAAACATGTGAAATGTGTGTGTGTTGTTAATAAACATAGGTTCAAAGCAAAATGCCAATTCTGATGAAGTTAAATTGTTCACATATGATACTTAGCCAATGTTATTAATGAATTGTTAAGAAAATATGTTGACATCAAAATGTGATGAAATAAAAAGTTTCTACTTTATTTTGAAATATTTAATTAGACAAATTTTGATTGGATTAGGTTGGAGCACATAAAATTGCCATTTTTGCAGGTCAGAAATGACGTAGTACTTGCAATTTTATATGGTTCAAACTATTATTTATTACTGTTATCACAAGAAATTTCTACAAAATTTGAAAGTAACCTTTTTAAATATAAAATTTTGACATCTAAAAGAATCTTTATGTACTAAATTATCAAAAGTCGTCAAATTGTAAAGATATGGACTGTTCACCTTGAAACTGTTAGACAACAGAAAAGTTCTATATTCTTTAAATCCCTGGATTTTTAGCATCTTTATTACAACCATATGTTTTTACCTTTACTAATGGAGTTGAGAAACACTGCTTCTCTGAGAAGTTCTTTAATGTTATTGCTGGAAACTTAGCTCCAAAGCTGCTTCTCTAGCCCACTCCCCCCTCTCCAGTGATTTTGTGAGTTGCCCAATATCCTTTTAATATCACTTCCTTTCTGGCTAATCAGTAGAATCAGCTTCCAAAGTTTGCTTGCGACATAGCAAGCAAACAAACGACATAAAGGGAGACAAAAGTACTGTGAGCCCTTCCTGTCAAGTTCACCTGGGAAAGTTTATAGCACCCATCATGACCAAGCTCCTGCTGAACCTTTTCACATAAGGCCTTCCAAACCCCTCTGAACCTCCCTTCCTCTTTCATTCAAGCCTATGCAATCCCTTCCACTCTTCACTCATTCAACAAACATTTATGGAGTAGCTACTATGCACTACTAGACAGTAGGGTACAAAAACAAATAAAAGTGTATCAGTCAGAATCCACTAGGTTATGCTGCAGTAACAAATGACCCTTCAATCTCAATGTCTTTAAGCAACAATTTATTTCTTGCTTACTCTGCATGACCATCATATTAGTTCCACTCCAAGACCCAGGCTGACATGACAACCTTGAATAGTTGCTGGATGTTATGACAAAGGGCCAAAGAAAAGAATATAACAGACTGTGTGCTGGATTTTGAAGCATTTGACTTAAAATGATACACCTTATTTTACTGACTCAAGCAAGTCCCAAGGCCGAGTCTGACATTAAGAGAGGAGGGAAGTATAATCCTTAAGAAGAATAGTGTGTATTTGCAAACAAGAGCACAGTCTACCACAAAGAAGAGCCCAATCTTCCCTCTTTTCCCCTGTGACTCTCTCTTACATATTTCTATATCTGCTCTATGTTGTATCATGATTGTACAGGTGTCCGTCCCTTCTCCAGTACTGTGAGCTTCACAAGGCAGGGATCATGTCTTATGAATCATCCCTGCCTAGCTGCACTGCTTGGTACTAGGCAACTATTGCTTATTTTGAGAATAAAAGAGTAAATGAGTGGATGGAATCAACTGGTCTAGAGAAGGTATGAGGTAATGCAAGGGCACATGCCCAGAACAATCTGACTAGATACTTAGGAAGTACTAATGGAATGACATCAGCTTCAATTCAACAGGCTTCCTCAGAAGACAGAAGAGTACCTCTAAACGGGGATGAGAGTGGGCACGTAATTAGCGTTTACATAAGTAGGTTCTTGGATGTGTCATGCTTTACTACTTGAATTTGTGGTCAACCTTTGAAGGAAGCCTGGGGAGAGAGAAGATGAACTAGCATGAACTGGGTCAAGGGCAAAGACAGGGGGAGCTGACGACCAAGCAGGCCACCACAGTGACCTCAGAGCTGGAGGCTGCCCACAAGCAGCTGGGAGGCTCTCACTCTGGCGTCAGCAAGCTGTGCTCTGGAGAGGATTTGAAAGCGTAACAAAAACTGCACCCTCAAGCATACCACCACAGGGCTCTCAGAAGCAGTGCTCAAGGTGACTTCACCCGGAAATAAATACGGGGACATGAGATTCCACTGCCAGGCCACCTGGAACTCGATTCTTTTCTATGCCTTAGCTGCCTTTTCCACCAGGCTTGGCTCCAAATGACCTTCAGCCATTTCCAAATATTGAAGCCAATCCCTTAGGGCAAGGAGGTACTGTCACTGAGCCACAAGCTCTGTGAAAGAAGGGAGTAGAGGGGATTATATAGAACTTGCAATAATGATACAATTACAGAACGGCAGAACTTGGAGACCAGTCTCTCAGGCCACCTCATTTGGAGCTCAGGGCCGGAAGTTCCCTGAGGACAGAGCCTGGGTATATTTGTGTATCCAGCATCCAACGGGGGCTTCACCAATGAATGATGCTCAAAAAAACATTGATTAAATAAGAAATGAAGATTAAGGAAATAAATTGTTAAAGAAAAAATGAATGAGAGGGTGAATGAAAGAAAGAATGAATGAATGAATGCACTGTGGAAACTGAAACCCAAAGAAATGCAGTATTTACCCAAGATTGCATTGTGTATTAAAAGCCAGGGCCCTGGAGCATCCAGCCAGGGCCTTTTAGGGGTGATGAGGCTGTGTCCACCACTTTCCCAGCTCAGGGGCTTCAAGTCACGCCCTCTCAGCCTCCCAGCCCCACACTTCCCAGTAGAGTTTTGGGGACTTTTGCTTCCTCCCACTCTCACCCTCTGGGTGTCTAAGACTCTGTGCTACTTCTCTCAGATTTACGGGTGAGAGTGAGGGACAGGAGGGTGGAGGGACTGTCCCCACAATGTGATGATCCTGCAGCTCAACCTGTGTAAAGCTGGTGGCCGTGGAAGTGACGCTTCACAGACCCCAACAAAAAGCTGGGTCAGCCTCACCAGGGCTCAGGTGATGAACGATGCTCACTCCAGGGTGAGCACTGGGTTGGTTCCCAGCTGGCTGCTGGGTGCTCACACCACACCCACAGGCCCCTCCTGGTAGACCCCAAGGAAACCTCCTCGCACTGGCTTCACTGACCACCTGTTCTCTCAGCCCGCACCCCACCCCACCCCAGAGAGGATCTGGAACCTCTGCTCACCTCACCACAGGCCGTCTATGCCCCAGTCCTCTCCAGGTCACAGGCAGTGTGGGCTTTGGAAATGCAAAGCCAGGAAGAAGCCGTGTTCTCTCTGCTTTCCATTAAAGAGGGAAAGACAAAACCAGAAACAAATGATGAGGCCCGGGGCTGGGGGACGAGTCAGTATCACAAACATTGTCCTGCCACAAAGTGCAGAGGGCCTCCGGCAGCTTCCCTGTGTGGTTTGATTGGACTGAGAGTATTCAAACAAAGACACGTTTGCTTGTACGCATTCTGACATGTTTATGTAAAACTTGTATCCTGACAGCACACCTACCTTGCAGTGCCACCTCTCATGCCACGTAACCACCATGGGCCCTTCCTTAGTCTAGACCAGTATAAAATTCACTCTCACAGTGTGTAAAGGCAGTTGTCAGGGCTCAGGCCCAGAGGTGCTGGGGCCGAGTCTCTGCCCGAGTCAGTCCTCAGGCAACTGGAGTACAGAGGCCACATCAAAAGTGGAAACCGTCATCAAAGGTTTGTTAACTGACTTAATGAGAAAACTCTTCTAATTTTTAAAAAACAATCCCCACTGCTATCTGGACCTTCAAATGTCTCCACTTATTGCCTAAATATTCCTTTCCAATGTTACTCCACATAAGCAGGAAGAAAGGGAATGAGGAAGGGAGGGAGGAATTCTCCAAATCCCTAGGAAGCGCCAAGCTGTATCTGAACTGTCCCAGGACAGCCACCGGGCCAGGGCAGCCATCTCACTGCCCCCTTAAGTCTGCACACTTGCCTGACTAGGATGTCTTTCATTCCAACCAGACAGTCTGAGCCCTGACAGCGTGTGAACACCCACCCGAGAGCAGCACGAGAATGCACAGGCTGTCTTTCCTCACTGAAGCCCAGGAGGAAACTGAGCTAGTCCTTCACCCAACACTTCAGGGGGAGGGAGCACACCCCTGGTCTGCCGCGGCATTCCGAACCTGCCTGTGCCCTGGACTGCGCTGAACTGACAGACACTGGACCTTTTGTAGAGAGAGAGAAAACACCCATTCTCCGTGCTCAAGAGCCATCACCTCAGTCACCCCATATCTCTGATTGCTGGCACCAAATCTACCTATTTCTTTAAAAACCTCCCCTTACTTCCTCAAGAGAGGAGGTGAGGGGACCTGTGGGGTCCAGGAAGCAGGCAGAAATGATTATTTGCCTTTTAATGCCAAGTGCTGAGGCCTTCAGGTGGGGCAGGCTGGCTGGCCAACTGGGTGGCACTGAGTGAACCAGAGCTGGAAAACAATCACCTCTGAAGGCAGAGGCAGCAAATGCTGGAAACATGTTGGATTTAAGGCTTTCTAGCTGCCCAGCTGGGCTGGCTGGTGGTCAGCTTGTTGACATGAGGAGCATTTAACTTAATTTTCCCCCGTGTGAACACTGGGTGAACCCTCTCACCCACAGAGCCCATTTCCCAGGAACAATCATTATAACGAGATTTTGCCACCATGTACACGAATGTTCCGGCTGCCTTCCTTACTCCATTGTTTCCCTGGAGCATCCCAGAGGCCACTGATGCTGGTTTTGAAGTGGAGGCAAAGGGCAGAAACCACTGCCCATCACACAGGCAGCCCACCGCTGTCCTTCAAGTATCCACTACACCCTCCAACCAGGCCACTGGAAGTGGACGGAAAACTACCTACAGGTGGAGATTTTCTATTGATTTCAGTGTCATTGTGGATCCCTGAGAACACATGCTACAGTTCCACACAGGGCTGTGGGGAAGAGCAAGAGCTAGGGGAAGCTGTCTTCCCAGAGGTAGAGTTGAAGAAAGCTGATTTCAGGGGTGGGCCCATTCCCACCCCCTTCCACCCCCTGACCTGAGGCTCGTTCATCTATCTTTCAAATTCATATTTGTAAGAAATCCCCCATTTGTAAAGGCATCTCCCTGAATGTATCAGGAACAGGGGGATGACCTCAGTTCTGGAAACTCTTACCAATGCCAAAGGACACTTAAATCTGCCTAACAGCCCTACCTGTGTTGCCTGGGCTTTTCCTGGAAGCCTCCCATGCCTGACTCCCCTCACCCCCAACATCTCCTTTTGTCTTCAGCTGAGGATGGTACTGAAGGTGGTGGCTTCAGCCATTTCGATGCATTAGTTTTCCTGGGTCCCTCCCATGAATACAGGAGGCACTCGTGTTATTAAACTTTTGTTTTTCTCCTGCTAATTGTCTTCTATTATAGGGATGTCTCAGCCAAGAACCAGAAAGGGTAGAGGGGGGAATTATTTTTCCTCCCTACAGAGCAACAGGCTGTACCATCTACCCCAGGTGGGTTGTAGGCCATCCATCTAAGTCTGCATAAGTGCACTCGATGGCATTCGCACAACAACGAAAGCATCTAACAACACGTTTCTCAGAACACACCCGCCTTGAAGGAACGTGGGACTGTATGTACGATTCTGGGGTGAGGGCAGAGGTATAGCTAGGATAGAAATCTGGGAGCCCATCGCTAGTATTTAAAGCCACAACACTGGACGAGATCACCAGAGGGCGATTTGAAGACGGAACAGAGAACAGGTCCAAGGATGGAGCCCTGGGGCACTCCAGTGTTTAGGGGTCGGAGAGATGAGAAAGAATCGGCAAAGGAGATGCTAGAAATGTTAGCCAGTGAGACAAAAACAAAAACCGGGCCTATGGTGACCAAGATCGTAAACATCTCCTTTTAGCAACTTGTTCCTTTCTGCCACTACAAGATGCCCCAGCTCATCTTGCAGTTTCCCATCTCAGCCCCAATACCAGCCACTTGTGCAGGGAGCCCGGTTCCCTCTGCTGCAGAACAGTACAGTGGAACCTCGGGGCCCAAACTTAATTCATTCCGGAAGGCTGGTTGAGAAGCAATTTGTTCGAAAACCAAACCATTTGTTCCCATTAGAGATCATGTAAATTGAATTAATCCATTGCAGACCCACAAATGATTCCCTGGTTTAGCCTTTCTCATATACAGTACATGTCTAATGTACTGTTTAATCCATAAATAAACACTGTAAAAGCAAAAGGGACATGAAATGTAAATGAAAAGTTTAAAAAAGGAAGTGGAATGTAGAGTAAAAAATAGAAATTTACATACACACTTTAACTTACCCTTAATGCTGAGAGCTGCTGGTGACTGGATGTGGAGAGGAGGGGTGGAGGGGTGCTCTCGTTTGGAAGAGGCGTCTCCTTCCCTCAAAACAGCAGGTCACTGTTCTTCTGGGCTGCTTTCTGTCCGTTGTCTCTGCTCCCCTAGAACATGCTTCAGGTTCATTGGGCCTCATCTTACTAAAAACCTATCCAATGATGTTTGGTTTTGCCTGTGTTTTAATACTTGCCTGAAGTGAAACACTGCACTGCCATTGAACAAGTTTATTGCATGGGGTGCTACTTCTTTGTCAGGGTGCTATTTCTCAATGAACCCTTGCATTTCTCCCCACTTCCCAAGCACTTCCTTGACTAGTGAAGTAGGAATATCCTCCATTCCTTCCTCCTCCAATGAAGAGAGCTCTTCGGCTGCTGTCTGTTGCTGCTCCCTCTAAGGTCTGGGAGTCTACCGTCAGCTCAGTGTTGTGGTCCTCCCCCAACTCTTCCACATCATCATCATCATCCACCTCCAAGCCCATGGACCTGCCCAGAGCCAGGCTGTCCTCCACAATAGACAAAGGTGTGTCCTCAAAGCCCTCAAAGTCTCTTTCAGCAACAGACTCAGGCCACAGTTTCTTCCAGGCTGATTTCACGGTCCTGGAAGATACATCACCCCATGCTTTGTCTATGAACCTCAAGCAAGGGAGACTATTAAAATGTACCTTCCAAAACTCCCCGAGTGTTAAATTAGTTTCAGAGGTCACCTCAAAACACCTCTGAAACACTGCCTGTGTGCAGAGTTCCTTAAAATTAGAAATAGCCTGCTGGTCCATGCGCTGGCTGAGAGGAGTGGTGTTAGGTGGCAAGAACCTAACAATGATGAAGCTGTCCACCTCCACCAATTTGGCCTCCAGGCCTGGAGGCTGGGCAGGAGCACTGTCCTTTACAAAACATGCCCTGAGTGGCTATTGTTTTTTGCAGAGGTATTTCTTCGCCCTTGAAGCAAACACTTCACCAATCCACTCAGTAAAATATGTCCTGTTTACACAAGCTTTGCTATTAGGTGTCCACATCACATTCAACTTGTTTCTTATGACATTATTCTTCTTAAAAACTCACAGGTTTTCAGAACGGTAGACATGTAGAAGCTTCAAATTAAAGTTCCCACTCGCATTGCCACACAACAATAACGTCAGCCTGTCCTCCGCTGGCTTGTGTCCTGGCAATGACTTCCCTTCCTGTGTGCTGTAGGTCCCCTTTGGCATCGTCTCCCTAGAAGAGGCCTGTCCCATCACAGCTGAATACTTGCTGGGGAGAAAAAGTCCCTCGGCCTCTATGTATTCTTGAAATTCTGTCATGAAATTATCAGCAGCTACTTTCGTAGAAAGCCTCCCCATGCCTCCCTACACTCTGAATGCCATTTCTTTTCTTAAATTTATTGTGCCCTGGCCAGCACGGCTCAGTTGGCGGGAACATCATCTCACGGCTGAAAGGCCGCAGGCTCCGTTCCCAGCCAGGACATACTCCTAGGTTGCAGATTCAAGCCCTAGTCTGGGAGCGTACAGGAGGCAACCAGTCAATGTTTCTCTCTCACATTGATGATTCTCTCTCTCCCTGAAAGCAATGAAAAATGTTCTCAGGTGAGAACATTTAAATATATAAAAAATCATCATCATCATACCACCCCCTACTGGCCTTAAACAAGTCACTTTCAACACTCATTCCAGGGTGGTCTTCCAGGAGGTCAGCATGCAGCCACTTTGCTTTTATCATATCATTGCCTCCAGAACGCTCTTGCCAGCTAACTGCCTTTCGTTAATCCAAATCAACAACAATTTTCCTACCTCTGATATTGTTTCATGAGTACTTTCACACCCGTAGCAACGTCAGCACTCTTGATGGCCTCTTTATATTTTAAAAGTGTGCTAATCATCGATTTTACCATGCCATACTCAGTAGCCAAATCAGACACCTCTATCATACTTTGCAATTATTTCTTTTTTAAAACTCTATCGTTGTTCTCACAACTTTCCTTTTCACCTTGCTGCTATTACTAACCTTCTTAGGACCCCTGGTCACTTATTGTACATAGTTCATAATAAAAAGCAGCAACAAAAGCAAAAAACACAAAAACATTTACAGCAAAATTTCCTGAGATGTTAACAATGTGAAGTTTGGTGGTAAACTGACTCATACTTGCGCGTTCTCTCGTTTGTCACCTGAGAGGCTCAGGACTGCTCATACGGGCATCAGTATGAAAGGGTTGTTGGGTGGAGACCTGAAGTTTTGTTCAGCAGCAGACACATTTTTTCCATGAACACTCTGGTTGAGAACCTAATTGCTCAAGGTGGGAGACGTTCAAGAACCAAGGTTTGACTGCATCACCTAGGCCGTGAGTGTTGCTGCTGGGATGTCACTGCTCCCAGACCCTCTTAGTGGCGGCGGACAGAGCCAGGGTGTATTGTAACCTAACCTGCACAGGGGGCCTAGCAGGGAACCCAGCACAGACTGGCCTGCAGGGGTGACCAACCTTCTGGCATCTCTGAACCACCCTGGAAGACAAATAGTTGTCTTGGGCCACACATTAAATACATTATGACATATAATCACAGAAAATATCTCATAATGTTTTAAGTAAATTTATGGTTTTGTGTTGGGCCACAGTCGTAGACATCCTGAGCTGCATGCGGCCCACGGACCGCAGGTTGGACACCCCTGGGAGTGTATGTATAACTTTGCCTCGATTAACCAGTAATTCCACATGGACCACTCTAAAATGTATAAGGTTTGTGGAATGCCATCTTGTAACTCACTGAGAAGTTTCACAGAAAGACTGTTAAAGAACAGAAAGAGTTTATCCGCCTGGCACTCTAGCAGGGCCAGATACTAAACACCAAGAATTGCAGTTGGAGAAAAATCGACTTTTTTATTGATGAATGGCACCGTTCAGGAGAAGAGGAAGCTAACGCTCAAAAGGCCCCAAGTTGCCTGTTTGGCTGCTAACTAATGAGCCTTCAGACCCAATTTGGTCTAGTAAAAATCTGTGCACATATATGTTCATGCATGTATACACACATATTTGTAATTATTTTCTGTTTACCTATCTGTATGTATGTATACTTATATTAAACTAATCATACATTCATACGTCTGTGTCTGACTACACTCCAGTATCTTAGGGATCATTCTAGCCTTCTTGTCTTGCTTACCTATAACTTTCCTCTCTGGCAATAAGTGTGACTCCCACCAACAGAGGTCATTTTTGACCTTGACAGAGCAGTTTCTATGGAATGCAGGAATCTAAAGCTTGCCTGGAATGTGTTTCAGAGAGAATGAGAAAAATTGGAATCAGCAACTACAGTATAAGCTAAAGAGTGGCTCTCAACTTTTAGCATACCTCAGACTCACCTGGAAGGCTTGCTAAGGCACCGACCGCTGGCCCCACTCCCAGAGTTTCTGATTCAGTAGATCTGGGGTGGAGTCCAAGAATTTGCAGTTCTAACAAGCTCCTAGGTGATGCCCATGCTGCATCTCACAGTGCGCTTTGAGAATGGCTGGACTAAGAAATTCTGCTCAAACAGGAGGGTAAGAAATGGAGTGGTAGGTGGAGAGTAAAGTGGGTCATGAAAAGTTTTGGGGTGTGTGCATGCATGTTTGTGCACGTGTGTATGTTAAGGAAATAAGTTGTGAACACAAAGGGGGCTGTGCAATAAACCCAACAATGCCAAGGTTGCAGGTTCAATCCCCAGCCAGAGCACATACAAATATCAATCAATGAATGCACAAATAAGTTGAAAAACAAATTGATGGTTTGATCTCCCTCTCTCCCTCTCTCTCTCTCTCCCTCCCCACCTCCCTAAAATCAATAAAATAGAATAAACCTAATGAGCTCGGGGGGCCACATGGCAGGCCTGACAAATCACAAACTCCTAACTGGGCAGCTCACAGCAGGCAGTCATGTATCAAGTCTATAGCTTCCTTAGCAAAGGTCAATCTTTACCTCAAATGAGCTCTGCCCATTGTTGTTATGCATCTAGGATAACATACCTTTGAAATGCCGGTTTCCTTTCCCAGACTGCTCCAAGACATAATTGCAGGCACCAGAGCACAAGACCAAGGACCCACTCCCACACTGTTATCTAGCCCCCTGCATACCATCACCATGTGCTGTAAATGTTCATTATTAACTGTTCTGTGCCTACCAATGTAAACAAAATGTGTGTTTCTCCATTTTGCCTTTTACCCAATCCTAGAGATTTCCCCACTGTGCTTCCTCCTGCCTCACTAATCTACCACCAATGGACTTCATGTAACACTCCTTACGCCCCCTCCTTTGAATTTAATATACAAAGTAAGCTGCAAAACTGCCATTCTTGGGAGCATTGTCTCACTCCATTGAGATTTTGCTTCCCAGCATATGTTATCAGTTTGGCTCAAATAAACTCATAAAAATTCTCTACAGATTTGGACTTTTTTACATCAACAAAGTAATGACACATTTGCAGTCTAATGAGAAGAGTCTGGTAAAGAAGAAAATAATAGTGATACAAGAGACAGGGTGGTGGGGGTGGCAGGAAATTGCTGGAGCAAAATCCTTGAGCCTCTGAGGGAGAACAGACTTAGTGCCAAGGAAGAACTGGCCTTCAAGAGGAACATGTTCAGATCATTCACAGTAACAGGAGGAAAGGCAGGATCTATCAGAACAAATGGAGGTAGATAGGGTGGGGTGGTCTTGGGGTCTTGTAAGTTTTCTTCTGATTATCCTTTATTTCTCAGTGAAAGAAAGTGCAAGGTCATCAGCTCAGATGGAGGCTGGGCGAGATGATGTGAGAAGTTGGGGCTGGAAGAGCGAAGCAAGCACCTAGGAGATGGAATGTGCCTCAGTTCAGGAAATATGAAAAGATGGCGGCATAGCATCAGGGCCCTCCCCGGGTTAGTGATGAGGAATGGGAAGTGGACAGTCAGTGTGGCAGTAGAGTTTTTTCCAGCCACATTCCAATGCACAGGTGTAGGTGTGGTGCACAGAGAAGAGCTGGATTCGAGCAGAGTGCGGGTTTGCAAATGAAGGCAGTGCAACGGAGAGGGGCGGATCTGCCTTGTTGACTGTGACGAAAGCACTTTTGATTTCTGTTTGTCTTATGAAATAGCATTCGGTATAAACACTTTCTAAATTTATCTTTCCCATTATTAAAGCAGTAATACTAGCAATTTTGAAGCCTGTGAACATCATGGAAACATGTTTATAATACATTGTTATTGAAAAAAAGTAGTATGCAAAACTGGGTCTGTCCCGGGATTACACTTAAATATAAATGACGATGCCCTGGCCAGGGTGCCAGTGTGGCTCAGTGGGCTGGAGCATCGTCCTGTAACAGAAAGGCTGCAAGTTTGGTCCCCAGTCTGGACACATACCTAGGATGCAGATTAAATCCTTAGTCTGGGTGCACATGGGAGGCAACCAATCATTGATGTTTCCTTCTCACATCAATATTTCTCTCTCTATCCCTCCCTTTCCCCCTCTCTTTCCTTCTCTAAGGTCAATAGACATATTTTTAAGAAAAGAAAGAAAAACAGAGAGAGAGAAGGAAGGAAGGAAGGAAGGAAGGAAGGAAGGAAGGAAGGAAGGAAGGAAGGAAGGAAGGAAGGAAGGAAGGAAAAGGAAAAGAAAAAGAAAGAAAGAAAGAAAGAGAGAGAGGGAGGGATGGAGGGAGGGAGGGAGGGAGGGAGGGAGGGAGGAAGGAGAATCTGAATCCAGGGAGAAATGAAAATGATTTTATTCACTTAGCAATGGGATTTGGGGGGAATTTCTTACTTTCTTTTTAATGTATGTTCAGTTTAATCATTAAATATTAATTGAGCCTCTATTGATGGTAGACACTGTACTAGGCTCCAAGGGCACCAAAAAGGAGAATGCAAAAAAGGAAGAGGAAGAAGCATTATACTTCTTTCATGTAAGGAGTTGATAGGCTAAGAAAGATATTGCTATATTTTTGTTTGCATGACAAATCATTATATTAAACGTATTAACACATTAGCCTCTTAGGATGTTAGAGACATAGGATGTTAGTCTTAATTTAACACACTGAGTTAGTTAATATTGTTTTGGCTGGGAGTAGCAGAACCTACTAAAATTAACTAAAGCAAAAAGGAATATCTGATTTAAGGGCTGGCTCACAGAAACCATGAGACACAGGGACCCAGATGCAAGCTGGAACCAGAGACCTGAACATGGTCTCTTTCTCTCTCATTTCCACTCTGCTCTTAGTGTTGCCCTCCCGCCTCTCTCTTCCTTGCTCTCCTCATCGTCTACATGGTAGAAAAATCATTCCCTTTCTCTCTCTCTCTTCCTCTCTTCCCACCCCTAACTTGAGCCAGAAATTCATTACTGAACTGATGAAATAGCAAAATGGTCTAAAGAAGGGATTTGGGCTATATCTGAGGCAGACGGCTATGCCCAAACCAATCAAAAGTGGCCAAAGGGTTGTTATAATTCCAAAACTAAGAGCAGAGAGCCCCACCTCTGTAAGCAGGTGGAGGAAAGGGAGAGGCCATGACCAGAAATAGCATGGCTGTCATCTCAATGGGTATCAGTTATATTCACTTCCTTTTCTACCTAACACATCCATAGCATCTCCCACTTAAAATATAAATTTCCAAAATGGCCTTACCTAACATAATAATGATCTTCTCCCCACTGGCAAAGTCCCACCCAGAGACTACACCGAGAGATTTCACAGAGACACTGTTCTTTATCCAGGATCTTGCATTATTTCTGTGGTGCACTCACAGTCTGGGACAGGTATGAAATGTCTTCATTTTGCAATGGCTGAGAAATGATAAATGTAACCCACTCCTATGCGGTACATAATGATAAAAAAAACATCCAATTGGTCACTCACCCAAAATACACATCTTACCTTTTTTTGTTAGACATGGTAAGGTACATAAAATTTCTGGTGTATCTCATGGATTATGAATAAATCCCATTTGAGAAGAACTCCATTTGACAATACTCCATGACACAAATATTTTCCTTACCTTTAAAGCCCTAGGCCTCCTAAGTGGTACTCCAGAAATAGGGCCACATCCATACAGCTTCTGTTTCCTAGCAGAAACACCGAGGAATCTGCCCATCCCCTTTGTATTCACATAAGGACCTTGGTCTGGGGCCACAGAAGGTGGCATTCCTCTACAACTACATTGCAATGCAGTGCCTGTGCCCCAGGCTCTGTCCTGGTCCTGGAAGCCACATCCTTTGGTCCAATGCAGGACCTAGAAGAAGGTGCTATAGGGGGGCGTACATCCTCCAAGGCTTCTCTCTTCTAGTTGCCAGGTTATCTATCTTCTTAATCAGAACCTTCAGTCCCAATCTTCATTTTAGAAGGTGGAGTATATCAGAGGATATAGTTATTATTTTTCACCCAGATGTGTGATTTTCTGATCTTAAGTAGCCTCAGTTTACTAGCCGAGTAGCATCCCTAATCTGTTGTTCTGTGTCTACTTTCAGCCAGGCTCCTGGGACTGGCGCTCACCACTGACAGAGACACCAGGCTGAAAGCACAGAATGCAGCTCGTCTGCCTCCAGTTACACTGTCCGCTCCCCAGGACCCAGCTCTTCACCTGTCGAGACTCTATTCATTGAATTTGGAAGATGTCTCCTCAAAGGATGTTAAAAAAGAAAAAAAAAAGACTGTGAGACTGGAGAATCATTGGCAAGGATGCGATCCAATTTCAGTAATATCAACTAAAACCAGGGGTTTAATTCTACTCCAGCCTCTGCCTCCCACATTTACTCCACCAGGCAGCTCCATCGGTGCCTCTCACTGCAGAATGGATTTCTCTGTTTTGCATGCAACAGGATGGCAAATGTGGCTGCCAAGAGTTCTTTCTGCACTTACATGTTACTGGTCTATTGGACTGGGAGGAAAATTGGTCTGTTTCAACCCCCAGTTGGTCACATGAACCTATCAAGGGTAGCAAGGCAGCCTGGCTCACACCTTCGAATGAGCCCAGGAAACTCTGCCACCGTAACCACAGAGAGTGTGGGTGGACAGTTTTCCCAGAAAGGGTGAGGATACTCTTGGTCAACAAACAAATAAAACTGTATGCCAACCAATTTAGATGGCTCTGATAAAATAAATTCCTAGAAAGACACAGACTATCAAAAATGACTCAAGAAAAAATAGAACATCTAAATAAACCTCTAACAAGTAAAGAGATTGAATTAGTAATTTTCAAACTTCCCACATAGAAAAATCCAGTCCCACATGGCTTCACTCATGAATTCTTCCAAGTGTTTAAGGAAGAAAGTGCCAATGCTTCACAAACTCTTCCAAAGAAAAAAAGATAGAAGAAAAGGAAACACTCTCCAATTCATTCTATGTGACCTGATTCCAAAGCCAAGACATTAAAAGAAAATTAAAGTCCAATATCTCTTACAAATATAGACACAAAAATGCAGAAAATATTAGCAAATCAAATCCGGCAACATATAAAGGACTAATCTCCATGACCAAGTAGGACTTATCCCAGGAGTGAAAGCTTGATTTAACAGCCCCAAACCAATTAATGTAATACACCATATCAATAGAATAAAGGACCATACCACAAGAAAATCTCAGTTGACCTAGAAAAAAGCACTTAACAAACTCTAACACCTTGTCATGATAAAAACACTCAGCAAACTAGGAATAAAAGGAAATTTCTTCTACCTAATGAAAGGTATCTACCCCAAAACCCACAACTAACACTGTACTTAATGGTAAGAGACTGTATGCTCTGCCCTCCAAATCAAGAACAAGACAATGATGTCCATTCTCACCACTTCTGTTCCAGTTGCATAGGAGATTATATCCAGTCAAGAAGAAGAAATAAAAGGTATCCAGACTGGAAAGGAGGAAACAAAACTATCTGTACTTTGCCATGATTTTCTACACAGAAGATTCTGATGAATCCACTAAAAACCCCTTAGAACTAATAAACAAGTTCAGAAAGGTTGCAGGACCCAAGAGCAATATACCGAAATCAACTGTATTTCTATATAGTAGCAATGAACAATCTGAAATTTTAATGAAATGATTCCATTTACATTAGTATCCAAAAAATAAAATACTTAGAAATAAATTTTTTAAAGGTGTACAAACTTTGAAAAGTACAAAACATTGTTGAAAGAAAGTAAAGACCTCAGTGAATAGAAAGACATTTCATCCCATGTGAATGAGTAGGAAGAACATTGTTAAGTTGGAAAGTGCTCAAATTAATCCACAAATTTAGTGCAATCCCCATCAAGATCCCAACTGGCTCTTTTTTTTTTGCAGAAATTGAAATACCTATTCTAAAATTCATATGGAAATAGCAAAAACCGAGAATAGCCAAAACCATCTTGAAAATGAACAATGATGGAAGACTCATAAATTCAAGTTTCAAAACTTACTGTAAAGCAACAGTAATCAAGACAATTGCAGGAGCAAAAGAATTACACAAGCCAATGGGATAGAATCAGAATCCACACATCAACCTTCACACTTACATTCCATTAGTTTTCATCAAGGATGTCAAGGCAACTCAATGAGAGGAAGAATAATTTTTTCAACAAATTGTGATGGAACAATTGAATATCTACATACAAAGGAATAAATTTGGACCCACACACCATATACAAAAACTCCAAATGGATCATACACCTAAATGCAAAAGATGAAACTATAAATCTCTTTGAAGGAAAGTAAGTGTAAATCTTGGTGACCTTGGACTAGACACCAAAAGCATAAGGAGCAATGGAAAAAATAGATAATTAGGCACAATCAAAATTTAAAATTTTTATACTTCAATGAACGTCATTAAAAAAGTGAAAAGATAACTCATAGAATATGAAAAATATATTTGGAAATTATATATCTGATAAGAGAGTTATATAGAGAATATATAAAGAACAATTCAATAATAAAAGACAAATAACCCAATTTAAAAACTGGCAAAGGATCTGAAAAATAGTTCTCCAAGGATATGCAACTGGCCAATGAGCACAAGAAAAAAGTACTCAACCTCACTAATCATTAGGAAAATGTAATTCAGAACCACAGTGGTGCACTACCTCACACAAACTGGGATGGCTATAGCGAGACAGACAATAACAAGTGTTAATGAGGATGAAGAGTAATTGCAACCACCATACACTGCTAGTGGAAATGTAAAATGACACGACCACTTTGGAAAACAGTCTGACAGTTTCTCATAAGACTAAATGTAGAGTTACTATATGATACAGCAATGCCACTCCTAGGTTTATACCCAATGAAAATGAAGACATACATCCACACAGAACCTCTACACAAATATTCCTAAAAACATCATTCAAAATAGCCAAAAAGTGGAAACAACCCAAGTGTATGTTAACTGATGAACTGATAAATAAAATATGGTGTATTCACAAAGTAGAATATTACTTGGTAATAAAAAGTAATGAAGTGCTAATACATGCTGTAACATGAATGAACCTTGGAATATCATGCTAAGTGAAAGAAACCAATCACAGATGACCACATGTTACATGAATCCACTTATTTGAAAGGTCAGATGGATGGGGATGGTTTGGGGAGGACTGTTAATGGGGAGAAGTCTTCATTTTGGGGTGATACAAACTTCCCACCTTTAAATTCAGTTAAAGTAATATCACAGAGTTTATTTTCTCTTAAACTTGATATATTAGGGAACTTAGCACTTGTTTAAGCTTAGATATGTTAATAAAGACTTGTCTTTGTATTTTAAAATTTCAGGATAGGATAGGAAAATATATTAACTCTCTAATACTGAACACCCCCCCCCCGCCAAATCACCAACTTTCACACATGACAGTACGCTCTAATTACAACCTTGGATGAAGTACAAAACTCTCCAGAGGGTTTCTGATAACCCACACAAATGAAAACCCAATGAAACTTACATCACATGTCCTTTAATAATAAACTTAATGTGACTTAACCAGTGGAATGAAATGCAGGTGAGATGCCCCATTTTAATTTCAAGGCCCTGGACTTGGCAGCATGTGAGGAGATTCCAAACATCATCTTATGGTGTAGGTGAGTCAGTTCTCAAACGTAAGTGTCTTTTGTGACCTGCAATTCAGATCACGTACCATTGCTGAAGCAACTGAGAAAACTTCCCAAACATATCCAGAAATCAGTCTCAAATTGTAAGAGAAATTGCAGTTGAAGCAGACAGGCCTGTAGCCTCTCTGCCCACCAAAGTTTTGAAGGTGGAACACATCTCACTCTCAATAAAGCAAGGTATTTTAAAATTAAAATTATTCCAGTAAACGAGAAATCCTTTTCAGGTGCTATTTAGAATCCTCACTGGCCATGACTCAAGGCTCATTTCCAGAGCCAAGTGTAATTATTTTCCATCTGAAATAATTCTGTGACTTTCAAACATCCTCTATTTTCGAGAATTCATTTTAGTGAAAGTATACTTTTCTATTTTCACTGCCTTTTCTGCACACAAGCTTGTTCTCATAAAAATTTTCTTTGCTCAGATTATTCCCCTCCCAGAAAAACACCATGCCGGCTAAAGTTCACGTTGCAACACTTGGATGTTAAGACAGTAACCCTGTATCACTCTGCTCACACTTCGTTCCCCTCATCAGTGAACTAGCCACGTCCCATCCTCGCCACCAGAGGGAGCAGTAGGTGTCCTTTCTAGCCGTGCTGTCAGTAATTTTAAAATGCAAAGCTTTCCTTTTTCTTTTTCTTTTTCTTTTTTCAAATCTCCCCTTAGCACTGGGCACATTTCTATTGTATGGTTTCAAGGGAAAGTAAATTTTATCATTTTGCCCAAAGAATAATTTAAACATATTACCAAGTCCACTGGACATACGTGAATATTCATTCCTACTTGTTGCTCTCTGGAGCAGTGGAAGATTTCCGGAAGCTTTCTTTCCCTCCGCCCTCTCTGGCCACGCCTCCTCATTCTCCTTCGTTAATGACTCTTCTGCCTGACTTTGGGGACTCCACAGGACCTGTTCAAAATGGAGCTCTTGACCTTCCTGATCATCCTCCTCCTGCGCTCTTCCATCTCTTGGTAAATAGCATCTCGACCCACCTTGCATCTTAAACCAGAAACATGGAAGTCATTCTTAACTCCTGTCTTTCCGTTCCCGTCTCCACATCCAGCCACTCGCTGCATCTAATCCACCCATCACCCTTCAGGCCACTTCCACAGGAAAGACTGTGCTCTTCTGGCAAACTGGTGTGGGTTTACCTTACAATAAACAATTATTTTCCCCACTCTGTCCTGGCTGCCAAGGAGCTTGCAGCCACAGCAATGAGAGGACCTTTGAAATGTCCCTGTGTACTAACCCTACTCCTAGTTTTACCTTATTTTCCTTATACTTCCCTTTAATCTCACTCTCTCAGCTATTTCATTTTGTCTTCTTGCACATATGCTGGGAGGCTGCCACCACTCCTTTTAGGATCCTTTTAGGATCTAGGTGGTGGAGGGTGGGGGTCAAAAAATAAGGCAGGCAGTCCCATTTGGATGAGGGAGGTGGTCCACTGAGATGGAGGAAAACTGCAAAAAAGTAAAGGCTGAGCAGACAATACTCCAAAGATGGTGCACAACAGCCAACAAGCATATGAAAAAGATGCTCAACATCACTAATCATTAAGGAAATGCAAATCAAAACCACAATGAGATATGGCCCCATGCAATTTAGGATGGTTATCATAGAAAGAAGGAAGGGAAGAAGGAAGAAAATAAGTGTCAGCAAGGAAGTGGAGCAAAGGGAACATTTGTGCACTGTTGGTGAGAGTGTAAAATGGTGCGACTGCTATGGAAACAGCATGGAGCTTCCTCAAACAGTTAAAACTAGAACTATGAATGATCCAGCATCCCACCTCTGGGTGTATATTCAAAAGAATTTAAAGTGGGCTTCAAAAGATACATATAAATTAAAACCACAATGAGATATCACTTCACACCTGTCAGAATGGGCATCATTAATAAATCAACAAACAAGTGCCAGTGAGGATGTGGAGAAAGGGGAACCCTTCTGCACTGCTGGTGGGACTGCAGACTGGTGCAGCCACTGTGGAAAGCAGTATGGAGATACCTCAAAAATTAAAAATTGAACTGCCCTATGACCCAGCAACTCCACTTCTGGAAATATATCCAAAGAACCCCAAAACACTAATTCAAAAGCACATATGCACCCCTATATTCATTGCAGCATTATTTATAATTGCCAAGATATGGATGCAGCCCAAGTGTCCATCAGTAGGCAAGTGGATAAAATGGAATATTACTCAGCCATTAAAAAAAAGAAATCTTATCATCTGCTACAGCATGGGTGTACTATGTGATAAATAAAATAAGTCAGATGGAGAAAAACAAATACCATAGGGTTTCACTCATATTTGAAATCTAAAGAATAAAATAAACAAAAGAGAAAGAGTCATAAATGCAGAGAAGAGATTGATGTTTGGGGTGGGGAGTGGGTTGGGGGCTGGGGGAAAAAAAAGGAAGGGATTAAGAAGGACTGATTGGCAGTTGCCAAACAGTCTCACGGAAGTAAGATACAGCAGAGGGAATATAGTCAATAATACTATAATAATGATGTATGGTGCTAGGTGGGCACTGGACTTACTAGGGGGATTGCTTCATAAAGTATATGATTGTCTAACCTCCATGCTGTACACCTGCAACTAGTACAAAATAATACTCAATGTGAATTATAATTAAAAATACATTTTTAACATTTTTTTAAAAGAGATATTTGCACACTCATGCCTACGGCAACACTATTCACAGCAGCCGAGAGGCAGAACCAACCCAGATGTCCACAGAGAGATTAGTGGGTAAACGAGACATGGTGCATACATACACCATAAAATCTTACTCGGTCTTGAAGCGGAAGGAAAGTCTGTCAGAGGGTACGACATGGGTGAACTTTGAGAACATCATCCTACGTGAAGTGAGCCAGTCACAAGACCAGTATTGTATGATTCCGCTTGTATAAGGTATCTAAAGTGGTTAAATCCTCAGAAACAGAAAGTAGATTGGTGGGTACCAAACACTGGGGGGAGGGGGAGGGGAAAAGGGGAGTTGTTACTTCACCCGTACAGAGTTTCAGTTTGGCAAGATGAAAAGTTCCGAAGGTGCCTAATCCAACGGAACTGTACACTTAGAACTAGTTAGGACAGTAAATACGATGTTACGTGTAGTTTACCACAATTTTTGTAAAGACAAGGAAGACAAGCTTATCTTTTCACAGGTTTGCTCATTGTGCTTCCCGATCTCAAGCTACAGAAGCTGGTGATCGGTGTCTGTGGCCTCCTGACCCTGCTGCTCAGGACGGAGGGGAGGTACTCCGCCTGCAACCAGTGGGGTAAGAAGACATTGAATCTCCTGGTTTGGATGTCAATAAATATTCAGAATTTGAACGAAACCCCTTCACCTGCATGATCGTTCATCTCAGATTTCCTTTTTCCTGAGTGGGATTGCCAAAAAACTTGTAAGTGCTCTCCTTGAATACAGAGTCAGACCCATGTTTATGAGACAGCACTTTTTCTTTTCTTCCTACTTCTCTTTCAACATCTACCCCCTTGTTCTCGCGTGCTTATGACAGCGTACCTCCCACACACAACTGAAGACAAAAACTTGAAATGAGGTGTTTTATATTAAGGATCCAGGTTATCTGGCATGCAGCGTAACTAAAGCAGGCTAATGGTGGGAGCAGAGAGGAATATAGGTCAGTGAGTCAACACGTTTCCAGTTCATCTGAGGCCGAGCCGTCTTTTTGGAGGACTCGTGTTTCATTCACTTTTACTCAGTGACGGCAGCTTCGCTTCCGCTTTCACTTCCACCGTGAAGGCCACGCTCATGGGCTTTGAAGTGGTTGTATGAAGGTAAAGCATAAGTTTGGTTTCAACGTCATATGATAAAAGCCAGAAATTAAACCAAGAAACAAAACTAGTGAGAATGTATAAAATAAAGTGAGTTTTCCAGCAATTTATGAAGTGAAAAACTGTTCATTCTACTCGCCACATATCACCCCACGTCCAAGTCGGTTAAATTCAGAGGGTAATTACATTTGCTCTGAGACCTTAGCAGAGCCTTTGACTTGCATCTAATATTTTCCACCCATAAACTGATCATTAATAATATATCCTTCTGAATCAAAACAGCCAACCCTGTTTAAAGGAGAGGGCATGAACCAGGGTTATGGGAAGCATTGAAATTGCTGTCTGACAGACCAGCAGGCTGGGAGGAGCCTTATTTCCCAGGTCTGCCATCATGGCAGGCAAGAGGCCTCCCAACTGATGTCCAGGGTAGAAAAAGATTCCATTCCAGTGATGTGGGGTGTGTTCCTCCAAATATTATCGGCCCTGGCTGGTGTAGTTCAGTGGGTTGAGTGTGGGCCTGCGAACTGAAAGGTCACAGGTTCAACTCCGGGTCAGGGCACATGCCTGGGTTGTGGGCCAAGTCCCCAGTTGGGGGCGTGCGAGAGGCAACCAATCAATATTTCTCTTGCACATCAGTGTTTCTCTCCCTCTCTTTCTCCTTCCTTTCCCCTCTCTCTACTAAACAAATAAATAAAATCTTTAAATATTATCCACATACCTAGGTGGTCTCCAAAGTCTATCAAGTAGTCTTTTGATAGTATGGGTATGTCAGAGGAAAATGTGATCAAATAATTTTGTTTATATAGATTTCAGAAATTTGAAATGTAATATTAAATCACAATTTTCATTGATATCCTAACTTTTAAAAAATATTTATTTATTTTTAGAGAGAGAAGGGAGGGAGAAAGAAACATCAATCAGTTGCCTCTTATACACACCCTTCCAGGAACCAAACATGCAACCCAGGCATGTGCCCTGACCAGGAATCGAACCTGCAACCTTTCACTTTGTAAGACAATGCTTAACCAGCTGAGCCACACCAATCAGAGCCCTACTAACATTTTTAATAGTCATTATATTTTTTTAAAGTCATATACCGTATTTTTAGGATTGTAAGACACACCGGACCATAAGATGCATGTAGGTTTTAGAGGAGGAAAATAGGAAAAAAATTTTGAAGCAAAAAATGTAGTAAAATATTTAATTACCTGTGACCATGCTCCACCACCACCCCCCTTCCCACAGCGAGCCAGGTAAGCTACATTTGGACTATAAGACACATCCCCACAAATTTGGGAGGAAAATGGGGGTGCGTCTTATAGTAAAAAAATATGGTGTGTGTATGCATATATATATATATATATATGCATATATATATGCATATATATATATATATAAGATTTTCTCTAGTTAACTTTGGAATATTCTCAATTCACTAGCATGTTACTATTGATGTAATATAGTAATAGCTGATACAGTTCTTAAGAACAGACCTAAAAACTGAACAATTTTCTTCTAAATTGGTATCAACTAACATATACCATTATCATTTCTGTAACATTTTGCAGTTAATAAGTGCTTTCAGCTTCATTTCAAACACCATGAGGTGGACAGAATGGTGTTCTCCCACTGTTTGAAGAAACTCAGCCTCCAGACTGTAAGTGGTGTGCCCGAGGTTGAGAGAGTGCCCGGTGCGCGAGTGGCAGCTCCAGCAAAATCTGAAATGGATTGTAAGAGAACAGAGACACTGTCATTCTTTTTTACCAAGATGCGTGATTTAGAGATCTTGGTTTTGTTTTTCATTTAGCACATGACGAGGGAGTAATTCCATTTAAATGCCATCAACATGGATTTTTTTGTTTCATCATACAGTTTACGAATTATTCATGCATAATACTTTTTAAATAAAAAGGATTACTTTATGACAATGCAAAGTAAGAATGGTTTTTACTATTTCAACTGGCCTGCCTAATGGTTTTAAAGTGAATCATTTTATCTAATGCTTCAGGGCCAAAATTTCTCAAGTTTTAATGTGGAAAAAAAAGAATATCAAGCTACTTAAGAAAAATGGGCCATGTGCAAACAACTGATTGTGGAGTTCAGCTCTTTCACAATAGTTGATGGGTCTTCATTTGTTCGAGAATAAAACCAAAGGCATGGTTTGGGGCATATTTTAACACATGCAAATGCTTGTAACAGAACGTGAAGAATGACTTTCCAAGGCTAAATGAAGCCAAATTGGAATCCTTCTTTGTGGCAGCACATGCAAGCCATGCTGGCTGGGTTAGCATCTGGATGCCGTCACCAATGAGCTGCCCGCCATCTCTGTGCAGCCCCATCTGACAGCACCCCCTGCAGGTGCCATGATCCCACCGGCTTGGCTTGGAGAACTTGTGTTCTCTAAGTTCATTGAAGGCAAGTTTCTTGTGAAAGATATCAAATGATGTCATCCTTCCCATCAATAATAAACTGTTGGCAGCTTTATCATCAATTTTAAAGATCCAGTTTTATGTTTATTATTTAAAAACTCATGGTAAGTATATTTTTTAACCAACTGAAAAATGTTGGCCCACATGTTTCTTGAATGCCCATTAGAGGACCTACAGAGAGAAAAATCTTTGAGGAATATGACGTAGGGTTTGCTAACTGTATTTACAAGGAACACTCGTTTTCCCGTGCGATGGACCAACTGAAACCATGTGCTGGCAATTCACATTTTACCAATTCCCAGACTTAAAGTAAATTTATGAACAGAATTTTTTCAAAACCATGTTTTTCTCCCACTCATTTTCTTACATTTTTGATACATGCCAATCTTGTAAATGAGCATCACCAGTAAATGACTAAAATAGTAATCTGATAAAAGAAATTAGTAAACTTTTAATTATGCATTTTTCCAATATGCATAAAACTTTTTTTCTACAGGTAAAATGATTCCTAGTTGACAGGACAGAGAGAAATATCAAAATATTTCAGCATGTTATGTAAAAAGTGCCATGAGAATTAGTTGCACCTGAGATAAAATATTTTGGAAATTATGTTAGACAAAAATCTTAAACTCTGGGGCAAAAAGAAAATACTGTAAAGTAATAAAAGGCAAATTGGAAAAAATATATTACATACAAATGCAAAAAGAGGCTTTTACAACATGTAAGAGGAAGAGAAACAAGCAATAGCAAATGCAGAAAGGATGGGAAGGGGCACTGCTCAGAGGAGTGGCAGGTACACAGGCCTCCTGCCAGTCTCCAGGGATTCCTGGGACAGGAGATAGTGAACAACACAGAGAAACGACTATGGCTTATTGGCTCTTTCTGGTTTGTGGTAAATATCTGCCCAACCCATTCAAAACTTTTTCACTCTGTATCCACACCCACCAAGCAATCTTCTGATTAATCATTTCTTTCCTCAGGGCTGTGTAACCTAAATGGCACGAGGTCAATTGTAAATCACCAGTGCACATGTTAGCTCTGGGAACATATGCATCAGGGTCATATTAAAAGAAACTAACCTGTTAGGGAATTGGGAGAGGTTAAAGGGTACAAACTTGCAACCAACAGGTATATAAGTACTGGAGATCTAATGTACAGCATGATGATTATAGACAACAATACTGGATTATAAACTTCACAGTTGCTGAGAGACTAGATCTTAATTGTTCTCACCACAAATAAGGGTGAGAAAGTTATGGGACGTGATAGAGGTGATAGAGGTGTTAGCTGACACTACGGTGGTATATATAAATGTATCAAATCAACATGTTTTAAACCTTAAACCTACAGTTACATGTCAATTCTATCTCAATATAAAGAAACTAACACCTTGTAAAATAAATTTATAGATGACAAAATACCTTCACATTTGCAATCTATTGTAAATTTGCTTGGGAATCATTTCTCCAGGCCTAATCAACTGTGGATTGACTGATAGAAATCAATTTCATGGACTTGCAAAGCCCAAAATTAGACCCTTTGCCACACTAATGCTATCAGGAATGGGGACACTATGGCGGTGTACTCAGAATTTCATACAGGGGCCGAGAAAAAAAAAGCTGAAAGAATGGACTTGAGAGGGTAATGTGAAAAATAATAAAATTGATTTCTGATTGCAGTTTGTTCCATCTGCTCATTCAAAACCAGTTCCACTAGGGGGCGGGCTTTACCTGAAGTCCATGCCTGTCAGTCAGTGCCAGCAGGGTACCAGAGGTGAGCTTTCTCCTCCTTCCTCCCCAACTTCCCGTCTTCATTTTTCCTTTTTGCCTCCCAGTCATTAATTTAACAGTGTATTTGAACATCTACTGTGCCCCTACGCCAGGCACAGCACCAGATGCTAAGGATACAGACACGGAGACAAGAGTAAAGTGGAGAAGACAAACCTTTAACAAAGTAAATTGTAGGGGAAAAGTTATAAACCCCATCTTCTTTAACTCAGGCTTGGTTAAAAAAACATAATGAGAACAGAAGCTAAGGGCCTGTCAGCAGTTAACAAACAACTCAAAGCAACAGTTCTCAAAGTGAGGTCCACAGAATCCTGAGGTTCCTTGAGTGCTTCACAGCTTCCCAAGACTTACAGACTTTCTGATGAGATTGATGGTAATATTACAAAGGCAATTTAAAAAACATACTGTATAATGAAGTGTGTCAACAGTTAGATGATTTGCAACAGGGAACCAATATTTTCCAAGTGATCAGTGCAAGAGGTTACAAAGTCATGGGCAAAAGGTCCATTCAAGGTATGAGCTAGTGAAGGAATTTTAATGTAAGAGTACAAAGAGTTCATTGGTATGGTTTCCACAATGGAACTAGACTTGAAGAAACTACCACTGATCAAGGATATTAAAGAAGAATTTGGACAGCTCTCTTCAAAGGCTTTTATACTCACCCACTCCCTGCCCTATTTCTAGTACACGTCCACATGAGGCCACATTTCCTTCATATACTTCAAACAAAACATATTGGTCAAATGCAGAAGCAGGTATAAGAATTTTCCAGTGTTCTATTAATCCAGACCTGAAAGAGGTTTGCCAAAAATGTGAAATGATGCCACTCTTCTCATGAATAGTTTTTGTTTTAGAAAGTACAGATATTTCCTAAAATGTGCTATGTTAGTATGCAATGGGTTTGTCATTTTTATTTCTAAACAAATTAATACATATTTTTAAGTTTCTCAGAGTACAAAAGTGTCCTAAGACCCAAAACTCGCAGCAATACCTTCTTAAAGGAAAGGTGGGAGGAAGCCAATGGAGAACTGAAATAAATCACCTGCAGAGAGGGAAGGAGGCTGTGGACAGAGGGTGATTTCATCTAAGACTCCAGAAAAGGTGGGGAAGTTTGAGATGGTTGCAAACAGAAAGCCAGGAGGGTGCTGGAAACTAAAGGCTCCCTGCATTCCTCATAAGTGCTTCCTCTCAGACACCCTTTCTCACTGCTGACTGTTTGAGCAGGGGCTTTCTCACCTAGAGGCTGCTAGCCCTCCAGCTGTGCTCCCTGAGCCAGAGCCACGCACTGCAGTGACTCATGCAGGAAGCGGTGCCTCACTGAGGGTCTCCCGGTCTCCAGGGCACTATGGGCCTCCGCTGGTACAGCAGGGCCTGCGGTAGACAGTCAGGACTTCACACCAAACCCATGTGCAGCCTCGGGGTTGTCCATGAGTCGCAGCAGGTGGCACTCTCTGGAAGCCCTCCCCCCCAAAAAGTCAAATTTACTTCTTAGGGGCACCTCTGAATTCTGTTATCCTAGATGCACAAAAGGATTATCTCACTGACCAGCTATTTTCAACCTTTGTCATCTCATGGCACACATGGACTACCATATGTCACTGTGTATAATGCGCACTTTTATGCTCAAATTTTTGAGGGAAAAATAAAGGTGCACATTATACGTGGGTAGTTCTAATGCCATATGTGAATATCATAAACTTGTTACTGGCACATAAATTTTTTTGTACCTTGTATCTGTTCTTGTGTTTTGTTACACAAGTTATTTATTACATAAAATTTCTTGTACCATAATGTTAAAAAATAAATGCTAAAACTCCTTTATAATACAAAAAATAAGTATCTAAGTATAAATAAATAAATAATTGAATTAAAAAATTAAAATGAAAGATTTTTCCCCCTGAAAGTTTGGACCAAAAACACAGGTGCACATTATACATGGTAAAATATGGGGTAATTACTAAAATTCTTCAGCACACCAAAAAAATATAATTTTTGCCAATCTAACAAAAAAATATCTTTCATTTTGATTCGTTCAGAACACCAGACAGCTGCTGTTGTGTTGGCCATTGGCATTTTTTTTTAATTTGACAATCTAAGGGAAAAGAGGTCAGTGCCCCGACTGAGTGAGCAGTCAGGTAGTGCATGTTTTAAAAATTCTGGTGGCACATCAGTGGAAGATCACTGTCACTGACAGATGAGAGCAGAGAAGCACTGGATGTCTTTCCTCTGGCCCATCAGGCACACTCTCTGCCCTTCTCTTCCCTGCTGTGTCCAGGAGATTGGCATGCCTGGGCCAACTCAACAGACTGCCCAGGTCTCTGCCTTCCAATTGGGTGTGGCCATTGGGGTTTGGCTGCTAGCAGGAGATCAGAGGGCAAGAGAAGGGGAGGGGAGGTCGCCCATTCTTCTGATTCCCTGCCCATTGAGTCAACAAGGGATGTCTGTCTCTCTTCCTAAGACTTCTCTCTCTCTCTGTCCTCTTTATAAAGGCTCCTCCCACCACCCCTTCCCAGCCCCTCATTACTGGCACTAACACACTGCCCCTTGTTGCTTTAACTGACCCTGCCTGCATCTCCCATCTCCGTAAATAGCCCCTTTGTTAAACCCTTTGCAAAGACCCAGCTTGGGGGTGCTGTTTCCTTCCACCACCTTCACTAATTCTGCAAATCTGAGGCCCTTGGACATTTTGAGGGAAGGGGAAATCTGGGGAGATGAACCAGACTTTAACTGTTTTGACTTGAACCTTGAAAGAAATGAGAACTAACTTTTTCACCAGAGCTGGTAAAGCAGAGCACAAGTTACAGTGTTTGCTCACACAACTCCCCCTGCCTGCCTGGAAACAACTGGGGGGTAAGGCTCATCTTCGGAGTCCCCTGGCTGGTCGAGGCTCAAGAAATGGTCATTGACCATAAGTGAACTATAGGGTCTTAGACCAGCCACCTCCTCTCCACAGGTCTCAATTTCTGCATCTGCAACATCTGGGAACACTGAATTCTCACCTACTCTGCCTAAGTAGGAAAAACAAAGTCAGTGCAGGGGCAACTGAAATATGTCAGCTTTATTGTTTCAAGGGTGCCAAGTAATATGAACTTGGGTAATGAAGGAGATTGAGCAAAATGTCATGGAGAGTGTTTCTAATCAAATATTTTATTTATTTATTTATTTATTTATAATCACCCATGATCACTGAAGTAGGAGACTCATTTCTGTGTCTCTTGCATGATCCAAGCGTAGTATTTATGATGTCTTGAGTGATACCCCATGATCTTAGGATGGCCCACTGCTCATCAGTAAATGTCGACTGCCCTGTTTTCTTGAGCTTCCTGCAAAATGCATCCTGGAGCTTTGTGTCAGGTATTCCATCTGGGACAGGACAACCTTGCCAGTAATTCTTCACTGTGGCACTCATCTCTGATGCAAGTTTTGGGAAGGCAGATGGGGTCACCTTGGCAGCTTCTGGGTGATGTGTAGCCTTGGCATACAGAAGCCAGTCGGGTCCAACTTCTTGCTCCAAGTGTCTCTATGACTCACAAAATTTCAGTATCTCATCTAGAACTCCAGGTATTAGAATAAGAGCTGAGTCAACTTCCTTGAGAAATGTGCTGATGGCCGTGAGGGAAGTCATCTGTGCTGCTTGGGCTACCTTATGAACATGGACCTAAATGGCTGGGCTATACCACCAACTTTGTGGACAAATATTGACTAGCAGCTGATGGGACCAGTTGTAAGTGGCTATATTTGCTACATATGACGATGTATCTAATGGGGAATAATTTGCATGCATGATGCTCAGGCTAGCTGCAGCCTTGAACACGTTAAACTGGTTTTCCACAGCTCTTCAGTGTGAACTATCTCTGGAGTCTGGATACAAAGCCACGAGCTTGTGCACAGTGGTGTGGCAGAGTCCAAGGCAATGGGGTTCATCACAGGTGTGGCTGCAATGCACTACATCGAATTCTACTTGAACTAGATCCATATCCTGTGGGCAACCATGACACAACCGAACCACCCGCCTCTTGATGGCTGTCAGTTCTAAACACCTGACGAAATGCAGGAACCACACTGCATAATATGGTTGTACACACAGAGAGTGAAGAGTGTTTTTGCCCAACGTCATTATTATATAGGATGAAGAGAGCAGGAACATTCCCCTCAGTCACAGGTGGTGCAACATGTTCAACTTGTAGACCAATGACAGGGAGACTTCCCACAAAAACTTCCGGCCCAGCGCCCTGATTCATCACTGTACACCACGGGTGTTACTTGTTCATGTAAGCAGGTTAGATCCTATAATTAACATACTGTTTCAAAGCAAATCGGCTCTTCAAAGAGGTGCTCCTTCCCCTTAAGGAATTTACAAGAGAACAGGAGCAGATGAAATAGCAGAGGCCTGCAGCCATGACATGTACAAGTATGGTCTCATCTCATCTATATTTGACAGCAAAAGATGTCCTCCTCACATTATTGTGACAAATTGCCAGGTTACAAAACACCATGTACAGCATGATCCCAATTTCATAAAATACTCAAACTCGTCTACCTACGGAGGAGGAGGGATCATTCGGGAAATGGATACTTATTGCTACATGGTGCGAGAAAGTGTGCATTTATCTGTTTATTCTTTTTATAATAACATCTTAAATTTCTTTAATTTATTGATTTTTTTTAGACAGAGAGAGGAGGGAAGAGGGGGACAGTGGGAGAGGAGACAGCAATTTGTTGCTCCACCCATCCATCCATGCGTCCCTGTATGCGCCCCAACGAGGACCGAACCCGAAAACTCTGGCCTTCTGGGGCGACGCTACAACTGAGCTACCCGGCCAGGGAGGGCTACAATAACATTTTAAATAAATCAAATCTATTTCCATCTGGTGTTGGAGGAGCAGGAGAGTCTGGCCTTGGAGGGCGAGGCCCCAGCAGCGCAGAGGGACCCAGAAGACCGCAGGTGGCAGGAGGAGGGGCTGCGGGCCGGCTTCCCGCCCCCACACCCCACCCTCGCAGGCTTCTCGGACCCACCGCCGCAGACCCAGGTTTAGCCAGGGACGCGCCCGGGAGGGGGAACGGGCGCGTCTGCGGAGGCCTAGCGCCCGGCCCTCTTGCTGCTCCGCCCTCGGCGGCGGGGAAGGCGGCGCCGGGGCCCCGGAAGCAGCGGGAAGGAGCTGGACTGGGGCCATGGCGGCGCCTGCAGCGATACTGGTCATGGGCGTGAGCGGCTCAGGAAAGTAGGTCCGGGACGGCCGGGGCACGGGGCGGCCGGGGGGAGGGGGAGGCACGGCGGAAGCCAAACCGGGCTTCATTCCGTTCCCACGGCGACCGGGCGGCCCTGGGAACCTCCCTCCGCTTTGCAGTAAAGTGAAGTTCAGGGCACCTGCTCCCTCTCCCCACCCTCCAGCCTGCTCGCCCCCGGGCACCTGGCGCGGCACCACGGTCGAGATCCGGGGGGCTCCATGCATCCACTGGGAGGCCGCTTGTAAAGAGGCGCCTGCTGGGGCACCTGGAGCGGCTGGGGCACCTGGAGCGGCTGGGGCACCTGGAGCGGCTGGAACGGTCACAGGGGCGGTCTTCGGGGGTGGGGTCAGAACAAGGTGGAGGATGCAAAGCCCGAAGCGCGGGGGCAAACCTGGTCCCAGGCTTCTGCAGACCTTTGTCAGGCTGTGTAGAGCAGCAGCTCCCTCCTGCGAGGCCCCGGGCTTTCTGATTAGATTTTGGAACGTGAATTTAACCTTGTTTCCCCGTCTTTGATCAGTTTACTAGCTACAGCTGGAAGAAGTCAGTGTTAACACGGAGAGAGGCCCCGGAGGGCTTGGGAGGCAGGAGGGATCCTGGCTGCCTCAAAGCCTCTTGGCTGGCGGGCTTGAGGGCTGAGGGCGCCAGCCTTTCTTTTGATTAAACCAAAATCGAACTTTGCCCTTTATCAGGAATGACAGCCTCTACAGCATGCCACCAGAGGCAGCAAAAAAACAGAACTTAACTAAAATATCATAACCTTCCAAGGCCCACAATCCTCTGGATCAGGAACTGCCGGTGTGGTCAGGTGTATATTACAGACTCTTTCTTGCCCTAGGTGGGCAGGTTTAGCTTTCCAAAATTATTGCGCATTTTTAGCTTTAAATCTTGAGAAGTTAAAATAATTTGGGGAACCTTAACTGAAATGAAAATAAAACGTGTTGGCGGAGACTCCCTAACTAATGCATGAGTCGAGAAGCTGAGAATGTGAGACTGGCGCCATGTATGGGAGCCCTTGGTCTTGGTTCTGCCTGCTCGATTGTGTGAGTTTGGGCAGCACCCGTCTCCGCCTGGAATCGGAGTAGGAGGTTCTGAACCAGATGATTTCTACCATTACAATTATGGTCATGATACTGATGCACTCAGTAAGTAGTTATTGAACTCAATCCTTACTCAGTGTCACTGACTGGACACAGTAACCAGGACAGCTAAAACCCGCCCTGCCCTCACAGAGTTTATACTCTACTATGGGCAACAGGCAGTAAGTGAACAAACATGTGTCTGGTGTGGCAGGTGGTGGGTGGTGCTCTGGAGGAAAATATAGGAGAGATAGTAGAACAAAGAGCCAGGAAGAATGGTCCGGGAAGGCTCCTCAGAGGAAGTGGTATTTGACCAAGACTCACAAGAAGCAAGGGAATAAGCCACGTTGATAGCTGGCGCAAGGGCATTGTAGGCAGGGGGAGGTGGGGCAGGTGCAAAGACCCTGAGGCTTGGCTTCTTCTGGGACCAGCAAGGAAGCCAGTGTGGCTGAGTGGTGGGAGATGAGGTCGGAGGAACAATGCAGATGAAGAGAAGGGCCATATGCTGGAGGGATATTGAAGGCAGAGCCAAAAAGATGGGTTGACGGACTGGATGTAGGGTGTAAGAGCGGGAGGGAGGAGTCAAGGATAATTTCAAGATCTATTTGATCCCACTATTCAGTATTTTTCTCAAAAAATAAACATCTATAGAGCAGAAAAAAACACAGGGAGTTCAATGAGATCTTACATATTGCTTTTGGTGGGGGGAAATTACTGGTAACTGGGTCATTATGTCATTTAAAGTCCTGAAGGAAACTAGGGCCAGGCTCTAGACTGCAAGGTCAGGAGCATCACTCTCACTCCTTCAACATCATAAAGTTACTAGTATTTTAATACCAGCTGGGCAGCCACCCCTGGATAGAAGGAGGCGCCGCGCAGGTTAGTAAAGAGCAGTCAGGAGCAGTCGTTTGAACACCTGTGTCCTTTCTGCAGATCAACCGTGGGCGCCCTGCTGGCATCCGAGGTAACCGGCCCTAATAACCCCCCGTTACGAGTACCATTCTGTCATCTCCTATTTCTCTCCCTTTGCCCACCCTTTCTTCTGGCCTGTGGTGGTTTGTAAAACTCAGCGGAGTACCTGCGCAAGGTTTGTGAAAACCACTGGAGCAATTTTGTCTTCCTCTGGTGATTATGAACCACAATGAATGGAAAAAGGAGCTGCAGCGGCCGATGAGCGGGGATCTTGACGTGGCATCCCAGACCTCCCTCCTGCACTGGCGGTGGCCCTTGGGCTACTGGTGGTGAGCAGCTGGCAGGTGGGCCGCACTGCCTGCCACACACAATCATTCCCTTTGTTCTTAAAGCTAGGATGGAAATTCTATGATGCAGATGACTATCACCCAGAAGAAAATCGAATAAAGATGGGGAAAGGGATTCCGCTGAACGACCAGGTAATGTTCGCTGTTTCCAACACACATATTCCAGCTGAGTGGTGCAGGTTCATATCTTTGCAATGCTTGGTGTAGTTCAGCTCCTAAGTTATGATATAACTCGGGGACAGTGCTCCATGATCCAGGCAGACAGTGGGACCTCAGCGAATATTAGCTTTGGCCCTGAACTTCTGTTACCTCAGCATCAGAAGCGATGCCCCAGCTTGGGCAGGGTCTACCAGAACACTTTGTAGAAGAATTTTAATGTGCAGAATGTCATTCCTGAAAGGACCTCATATGTGGGGAAGTTCATCTTCCCTTCCCAGGTGCTGTCAGCCTGTACCATCACCAGACTCTGGCATCTACCCCAAGCCAGAGTGATCTTTGCAAATTCAAATCTGGCCCTTTGGAATTTTCCCACCAATCTCAGGGTCAATACCAAATGCCTAAATGCCTAATCATGTGTGGTTAGACCAGAATGACCTTGACCCTGTCTACTCTCCTTAGTTGCCATGCACCCCTCCATACCTCCTGTGGAGCCACCATGGCCCCTTTCAGGTCCTCCTGCCATGCTCCTTCCCAGAGCCTTTGTACCTGCTGGTCCACTGCCTGGCCACCGAGCTAGCCCCACTCATCCCTCACGTCTCAGCTCCTGTGCCACTTCTGCAAGGAAGCCCTCCCTGACCCACTAAAGTAAAACCTCATATAGTAAACTCTCATCGCGACATATCCCTTACTGCCCTTGTCCCACCTGCAGCTTGGCATGTGATGGTGTGAGAATTAGAGTAATATTTATCTGTGCAACTAAATTTTACCTCCAAAAGGGCAGGGACTGTGGCCATTTCTGTTAACCATTGTACATCCCCAAGGCCTGACACAGAGTAAATGTCAGAGAATATTTGTGGCAGATTTGTGAATAAATGAATGAAGGAGAGGAGGAATGAATGCATAGCCACCCTCCATTTGTATATGCACCTTCACGAGGCCATTTCCTACGGGTGTCTCTCAAGCCAGACTTACAAACTGTGGATTCATTGACTAAGCTATCTTAGGGACACTGTGATGACAGGGTCAAGGTCTGGGTCCACAGAGCAGGGGCCCCGGCCAGGCCCACATGCCAGATGTGTCCAAAGGACAGGACGGCATGGAACTGGCCAAAGATCAGCACTGTTGTTTTCACTTCCTGTGAACTTGGCTCACAGCCCATTGTGCCCCCAACATCTCACTCTTCTCTTTGTCCTGCCTTGAAAACTTGAGTCAGTGCCCCGTTAGCAGATTCTGCAGCATTCTAATAGTGCACGTCTCTGTCAGTGAGTGCGGCTTGAGTTCACAATGACTCAAGCCTTGAACCAACAAAATAAATTCACAACCTTTTACTTGAGAAGATAGGAAGTGAACCATACAAGATAACTCATACGTAACACTCATACTAGAGATAACTATCTAGAGATAATGATACAGATAACAGAGCCTTAACACTAAGCTTGTGTGACCTTCGGCAAATGGGTTTGTCTCTCTGCACCTTATTTTCCTCCCCTGAAGTAGGGATTGTACCATTTCATTGAGTTCTTGGGAGGATTAAATGAGATAATTAAAATAAATGCACAGATCAGTACTCAAAGTATTCAGTATCACTTTTCATTTATTATTGTTCCCAATATCATCCCTGTATAGACATGTGTATGTAATGCGAACCATTTCTGTAGTGTGTCAGATGTGCCCATGCAAGTCTCATCTTTCTCCTTGCTGAGCTGCACGTAAGAGTTAAGTTAAAGACCAAAGTAAAGCAACCCAAATGGGCAGACTTTAAAATGGCATTTACATGCCCTTCCTGTGTTCAAGGGCGAGCCCTGTTAGTGGACAATATGGATGGGGTGGGGGAGTAGGAATCAGAAGAGGAATTTATCATACCCAAGACATGGTTATCAGTTACTGGAAGAAACTTAATGAGTCCCTGAATATATTTAGGAGAAACTGTGCGAATCAGCCAGACTTGAGAGAGAGGCAGAACAGAGCAAGGGGTAGGACCGCAGATGGTTTGCCTTCCTGACAGAAGCCCAGCAAGTCTCAGAGTGAAGGCGCAGGTCAGAGCTGAGCTAGCAGGGTCACCCCTCCTGGTCACCTGGCAACCAGCCCCGCCCCTTTGATATCGTGAGGAGGATCAACTAGAGAGTCCTAGGCAGAGGCAGGGGTTCTGCCTGGGGTAGAGTCTTGGGAGAGTTTTGGGAGGGTTTTGTGCTCAGAGGGCTGAGGCATGAAGACAAGAACCAGAGGTGAATATGCCAAGTTCTCCTTAAGGCTGTTTCCATAAGTGAGATGTAAACCCCAGTTCCTGGGCTCCAGGGCCACATTTCAAGTGTTCAGCAGCTACTTGTGACTGGTGGCTACCAGTCCAGACGGTGCAGACAGAGGACATTTCCAATGCAGCCGAAAGCTCTGTTGGACAGTGCTGTCTGGAAAGGCATGTTATTAGCATGCTGATGATAAAGAATTTGCGAGTTTCCAGGCAGTGAGCCCCCACGCTGTCCTGGCAGCCCGCAGTCACACTTGAGCAGACTTCAACTTCAAAGTATTTAAAAGAGGAATTTTTTCCTCGTTATAAATGTGACACTTACTCTGTATAGGAATTTTGGAAAGTACTGAACAATGCACAGAATACATCACCTTTGGTTTCATCTTCCAAAAATACCTACTGATTGAATTTTAGAGGTTTTCCCTTTTATATATAAAATATATACTTTTTACATGCATTCTTTATGGTCTCAAATTCACTTTCACATGGGGTGAGACTGGTTCTTTTCCTCTCTGCTGCCTTCCCACTCTTTCATCGCCCTCTCTGCCTCCCCTGCCAGAACTGGACGCAGGCCACCTCTGTCTGTCCCTTGGAGCTCCATTTCCCCCCTCCCTCTAACTACCCCCCCCCTTTCTGGAGGATACTTTATTTCTCTAGATGTTTCCATCAGATCACCGGAACCATAGGCCCAGGAACCCTTCTCTGTCCTCATGACATCCTGACTTAACTCTCAGTGGAACATTCATTGTGCCCACTGCTTCTAAGCACCAGGCTAGTGCGGGGGGAGGGGGATACACCATTCCCCCTCTCACCCTTGCGTGTAGGGACTGTCAGGAGTGAGATGACCTTGAACATCAACTCCAGCAGCATAGTCTCACAAATCACTAAAGTGGTCAGAAGCTGTAAAAATAAAGTTGGAAAATGAAAATCAACATTCATAAGGAATGTGTAAATTAAACATGGAAATATAAAATATTTTGAAATGTACAACAAAAATGCCATCAGCCAAAACTTGTGGGATGCAGTTGAAACACTACAAAGGAAGAAACAGCCTCTGAATGCACTTTTGGAAAAATAAGAATGGAAAATAATGAGCCAAGTGTTCAAGTAGGGAAAAAACCCCAATAAGCTAAAAGGAAGAATGTGATAATAGGAAATAGAAATGAGTGCTGAAATTAATGAAATATAAAACTAGGTGATGAGCAGAACTAATTGTTTGACAAATCCCTGGCAAGACTGGTCAGGAGAGTAAAAAGTACAGTTACGATTAGGAATGAAATGCAGGCCATGAACAAGCTTATGTCGGTAAACTTGAAGACTGATAAAATTGGACAATTTCATTGAAAAGCAAATTACTGTGGGAAAATGGGCTTGGGTAGCAGCGGCCTGATGGCAGAGACAATGCTCAGGGACACAAGGGTCTGCCTTCCCCCACAGTGAAACCGTGACCTTGCTGGTGCTGCATTTGGCACAAGAATCAGAAATATCCAGAGATCTGCCTGCGCGTGTAGTCTCTTCCTGCTACCTCAAGTGTTGCAGGTGCCAAAATTGAATCAATAATAGAGTACCTGAATATAACTATTCATTCAAGAAATAGAATCTATAATTGGAGACCTCCCCTCAAAAAAGGCCCAGGCCCAGATGGTTGGCTTAAACAATGGACATTTATTTCTCAGTTCTGCAGGCTGGAAGCTCAGATCCAAACCAAGATGTCAGCATGGTCAGATTCTTCGTGAGCGCCCTCTTCCAGGCTTGCAGATGGCTGCCCTCTTACTGTGCTCTCACCTGGGCGAGGCAAGAGAGTGTGAGCAGTAGCTCCCAGGTCTCCCTTTAGAAGAGCACTAACCCCATCACAAGGGCATCATCTTCATGACCTCATCTAACCTAGTTACCTCCAACACCATCACATTGGGAGGTTAGGGCTTCAGCTTGTTAAAGTTGGGGGAGACAAATGTTCACTCCATAACAATAACATGGTATGCAATATACAAAAATAGAATTAGAGGGAAAGCTACTCATTTTATGAGGCTAGGATAACCTAGATGTCAAAATTTAATATGGACTGTACAAGAAGAAAAGCTGGAGGTCTCCATTACATAAATGCAGAAATCCTAAATGAAACCATACTAACCAAATACGTAAAAGCAAGGACTTTTTAACATGCATCATGTTTCTGGAACATGCATCAAAATAACGAAGGATGAGAGCACAGCGGGAACCTAGCGGGGGTAAACCGTGAAATGAGATGTAGTTGGTGACTGTTGAAGCTGTGCTACAAGTTCGCAGAAGTTTGTTTTGTGCTATTTTGTCTGTTTTTGTCTTTGAAATTTTTATTAATAAAAAGCTTCTTTTTAAGTGCATTACGGCCGATGAGCATTTATCCCCGGAAGGAAAACATGTCTCAGGAGGATGTCCCTGTGAAACACTGTAGGGTCCCAGTGTAAATGTCCTCTGTCTTGTCTTTGGAAAAACAAATTTCTCACGATGATTTTACCTGACTAGAGTTTTAGTTCAGGAGGGTTTGAAGGAAGGGTAGCTGGCCATAGGATTTCTGGGAATACTTCCCTGCATTTGAGATCAGAGGCACCTAGAGAATCATGCAGTACAACCAACGGAGACCTGTGATCACATTAGAACCAGGGAAAACACGTACAACAGGGAGCTGAGATGGGGGAGACATACCCTGGAGTTTCAGGGCAAGCTTCGTTATTAAGAAAAGAGCCCCTGGTGCCTGAACCGGGAAAATGTTTCTATGCTTAACTGCCCAGTGACTTGACCCAGTGCCTTGTGTATGGCCTCCTCAAAACCACTCAGGTCTCTCTGGACTTAACATTAGCCAAAAAGATGAGCTATGTTTTGGTACAAACAATACCTGGAAAAGTCACTTTTGTTTGCTTTAATTTCAGGACAGGATTCCATGGCTGTGCAACTTGCATGAAATTTTACTAAGGTAAGAGCATCAGGCCTTGGCATAAGCCTGTGAGTAAAGAAGACCCATCAGAAAGGACAGGAAAAAAATAGACCCTTGAAATCGCAACTGATTGATGAGAAAAGATCCCAGAAATGGAATGTTTTTCTATATAATAACCAGCAATGATTTTGACCAGCCACAGACGTACTCATATAGTCCAGTTGGGTTCCGGAGACAAACCTAGACATCTCCACAACCACTAGCTGGGAATCCTAGCCATTGGGCTTCTGTGAGCCTGTTTCTTCACTCGAAAAAGCGGTTCAATCGCTCCTAGTCACAGATTATTGTGAAGAATTAACAAGATGAAGCATGAGCAGTACTTCAAACAGTATCAGCATGTAAGTGCTTAAAACACGTAACACACGGCACCTGAGCCATACCCTGCGTCCACAGGAGCCAACACTCACCACACACTTACTGCTGTGTGCCCAGCTCCATAAACCTTTTCTTCCTCGCAGTTCTATGGGCAGGTCCTCTATGGGCAGCCCCATTTAACAGGTGATGCACTGATGGTCAGGGAAATGCATACCTTGCCCAAGATAATTCAGTTCACTGATAGGAGACCTTTGCCTCAAAACCAGCGCGGCCTAAAATCTTGACCACCATTCTCTAATGCCTTCCGCTTGCAGGGAAGTGGTACTGGACTCAACCTAGAGTTGACACCAAGTATTTTAAATGTCATAATTCTTTAGCACTTCTTCCTCTCCCTCTGCTTTTTTTTAAAACAGAGATGTAGCCTCAGGACAGCATGTGGTTCTAGCCTGTTCAGCGCTGAAGAAAGTGTACAGAGACATCTTAATCCAAGGAAAAGATGGTGCACTTGCGAAGCGTGATGAGCCGGGGAAGGAAGGGAAGCTGGCTGAGGTGAAGCTCCTTACGGTCCATCTGAGCGGGTCATTTGAGGTCATCTCTGAACGCTTATCCAAAAGAAAAGGACATTTTATGCCCCCTGAGTTACTGCAGTCCCAGTTCGATACTCTGGAGCCTCCATCAGCTCCAGAAAAATTTATCCAAGTCAGTGTGGACAAAAGTCTTTCAGAGATCATTGCTATAATTGTGAAAGCTCTACAGTGAAATGTAAGTCATTGCATAGCAGTGGCCCAGAACGGAATTAGCCATAAATTTCTGACCTAAAACAGATATTCCAGCATCCCTTTTGGTACTGTATCCTAAACTCTAATTCAGGTGAACAAACCACAATGTGTGGAGATATGCGTGTTTGGCTGTAATTTTAGGGATTTGTGATACTCTGTCATCACACTCTGGCACATGAGAGGGAACTCTCAAAGTAAGGCTTCAATTCAAGTTGAAATTCATGTGACCTAATCAAGTGGTCAGAGGATATTACACGATCAATGCTGAAATCATTGCCTTACTTAGAACATCCTTGATCATGATGTATTCCAACAAATAAATAAAACTTGGCCATCCTTGGCATCCCTCAGAAATTGGTCTCTGGAGCAGAAATGTGTATGAATTTGACCACTCCCCAGCAAGTCATTTCGTATCACATACTTCCTAATCCTCTGTCCTTGGGTCATTTCAAGAGGAGTAAGCTAAAAGCACGCATAGTTCACGGATAAAAGAACTGCAAAGATGGGACTTGAATGAATGAGGCGTGGGATGCGCTCACCCAGGCTTACCCATCTCCATTTTACAGAGGCCTCTGTGGTGTCAGCCCACTTGCCCGCCTCCTATATAAGCCGTCTGTCACAGACACCAGGCCTGGAAGGAACACCAGGGCTGCTATGGCGAAGACACAAAAGGAAACCTTTCAATGAGCACCCACATGCCAGTGGCAGCTCAGGAGGTTGGAGGTGTGGGTGTGTTGCTGGCACGCAGCTTGCTGGGCACTGGCTAGGGAAGCTACAATCTGGCCAGCACTGGCTGGGCTTGAGCCCATCCCCCCACAGGGCTCCAGGGAGATGCTTCCTTATCCCACGATCCTAACCAGGGTCATAGGACCTAGCAACACTACCGGGCTACTGCTCAGCTCTAGCCAGAAAATGAGCTTTGGAACCAATTAACTTCTTTCACAAGGGCACACAGTTTCTGTCCCAGGAACTGCAAGCACAACTGCCGCATAGGGTGCCAGGGATTGGCAGGGCCCTGCTGGTTGGATGCATCTTGCCTAAGAAACTGTGGAGCCCTGGATTTTTTTCTCTGGCCAACATGGGGCACCTCCTGCCTGGCTTCAGTTTACATCAACCCTCATATTTAGGGTGCAGTCGACATGCTCCAGCTGGATGAGAGTCACCCCCAGCCATAGAGGAAGGGCTCAGTCCATCCACTGTCCCCAGTGAGTCCACACTGGGTACTGTATGGGCACCCCGGAGGGTTTGAGTACCTGCAACACAAAGCCCTGGCTCTCAGGTGGCTTAACCTTGTGGTGGAAAGATAGGGCATCTCATGTCCTCAGGTACAGGCTGGAGTTCTAACGGAAGACAGCTCGTCACCCACAAAAAAGAATTGGTTTTCAAATATCCCGCTGGACATTCATGTAGGGTCAAATGAAAAAACCTGTTTATAACTGTAGGAGCACAAAATCTAACTTTTTTATACATAAATAGAAATCTTTTTTGCAGTTTTAATATTCACTGAAATTTCCAAGAATGTAACAAAGGGACAATTGTATTCCATTTTATTTTTAACAAGAGTTGTTTATCATTTCAAAACAAATCACACTGCATCTGTTGTGAATCCAACACACAAACGCCCAGCTGCCCTGGAATTCTTCATCCAGTGACCCACCGAAGGGCACCAGCACTCACCTACTGCAACACATTTGTCTAGTGCAGCCCCTGCACACCGAAGCCCGTTCACTTATTACACATTACCTTCCCTTTTGTTCTTTAAAGATAGGGCATCATATGTATTATTTGCTTGGGTGAGCTTTATTAAAGGGGACATTAGAAAGTATTAATAGTTGTTTTTTTAAAAGGCATTGAGTCTGGTGGGGTTAAGTACTACTATTGCTCTGTTCCCAAGCTGGGAGGGAGGCCAGGGTGTGCAGAAGTTCTGCCCTCTGGTGGCCCAGAGGGGATACAGCAAATGCAAACTGCTCTCCAGGTCCTGAGAACCCCTCCGAGCAGCCAAGGGTCACGTCCCTGGGTCAAGGGCAGTGGAATGCTGCTCCCTGGGTCAAGGGCAGTGGAATGCTGCTCCCCACCCAGCCCTGACCACACCCTCGCCCAGCCTCTATGAACTGGGAAGAAGGAGAAAGTGAGAACTGTTTGAAATGGCTCAAAACAGATGCCATTGAAAGATTTCCTCAACCCTTCAAACACCACCTACAACCCCTTCTAGCAGGACTTTCCAACTTGTCCCCCTCCACTGCAAAAGTTTGGGTTAAACAGTTCCCTCTCCTATAAAGTGGGGACACCACTTATCCCATGAGACTGTGATAACTGAGATAATACCTGCAGAGTGCTGGAACTAAAGCTTAACACACAAACTACCCAACGAACATGAGCTCTTGCTATAGTTGTCATTTCCTGGAGTCTGAGGGAGCGTGGCCATAGGACAAAAACTCCCACTCCTGTTATTCTGACTGTGGGGGAGCTTATGAACCCCTTGTGAGTTTGTCTGGAGTCTTCCTCCTGAATCACTGCCAGGGTCTCCTTCCACCCCTCCCCAGCCCTTGACCAGGTCAAGTCAGATGTTATAGCAGCATTATTCACAATATGCAGATGATGTAGGTGTCCATCAGCAGGTTAAGGAATAAAGTGCAGTGCATTCATACAGTGGAATATCATTCAGCTGTAAAAGGAGAGGAAGTACTGACACATGCTACAATGTGGATGAACCAGGAAACAGGCTAAGTGATGGAACCCACACAAAAATGCCACCCACACAACCCCATTTATATGAAACATCCAGAATATATAAATCCAGAGTCAGAACGCAGACTAGAGGTTGCCAGGGGCTGGGCACAGAGGTAAGGGTGATTGCTTAAGGGCTACAGGGTCTCCTCTCTGGGTGATGACAAAGTTCTGGTTGATGACGGTGGTTGCACGACACTGTGAATGTACTTTAAAATGCATACAGTAGTGAGTTCTGTTACATCCATATCAGCACAGTTTTTAGCAAACAAGAGAACCACGGGGCCGAGCCAAGCTTATTACCGCACACTGGGACAGCAGGCTACAATGCATGCCACCTTTTGGAGAGACTTTCCCAAGTGAGAGGGGCTCTGTCAAGCGTACCTAGTTCCACAATATTCAACAACCAGGTCATCCCTGTTCCTCAGGAAAAAAGCGAACATGGAGAAGAAAACCGTGCTCTGACATTTTTCCCCTTCTGGGATGACAGTGTGTAGTAGATTGAGTCATAAATTCACAAATTCTTTGAAATTCTACCCATCAAGCAGCAGGACCTGTGGCCCTCCACTCTGGGCGAGCGGGAACTGCTTGACCATTACAATATGGGAGAAATGACACTGGGCCAGTTTTGGGCCTGGACCCTAAAAAAAAACTGACTACTTTTGTTTTTCTTAAAATACTTGGTCTTGAAACCCATCTACCAAGTAGCCCTGCGGACAGGCCCATGGGGAGTGGAACTGAGACACCAGCTGCACTCCCCTGCGGAAGCGTGTAGCAATTACACAGCCAGGTGAGTAAGCCCTCTTGGAAGTCACTTCTCCAGACCCAGTCAAGTTGCTCCCGCGGTGTTCACATTAAACCCAGCCAAAACTGCTCCTTTGGGAGTCAAATCAATGACTGATTTTGCTCTAAGCCACCAAGTGGTGGGGTATTTTGTTATAAAGCACTCAGTAATCACAACACAGAGGAAAGTCCCTTCACTTTCTCGGAAGTACAAGGAGTGGAGAACGTGCCTAAATAGTTTTCAGGTTTGTTTTTGTTTTAAATCTAGCTTGAATACACAGCAGCTACTTTTTATGTCCCATTCAAGAATTAGGTCCCACATTCAGCTTTGATCTTCTGAGGGAAATGATACGGGGACCCCCTCTAAGCACCCAGCTCTGCTCTAAGCAGGGTGTGTTTAGGACGGGCTGGGTTGGGATCTGGGACAGGTTACCTAATAATTAGGGAGTCCAAAAGGCAGCTGTTAACGTGTATGAATTGAAATTACCATCTGAGGACGCGCTTCATCACACTGCCCCAGCTCTGGAAGAACTCTCAAGCACATTATGATTCATCTCACTGAAGCAGAGATGTTGGGCTGTCTCTCCACTTCCGAAAAGGTTGAACACGAAACGCCCTTCCGATGGGCTGGGAAGGTGCCACTCCTACTAACAAGGAAAGGCCACCGCTCTCAGCTGAGAAAAAGAAACCTTTCTCCCTCACATTTTAGTTCATGTCAGGAAGTGCTTGTCTATTCATCTATTTATTAAACCTATACTGGGGATCAAAAGCTAGTGATGACTGCGTCTTCCCTTGTGTATTTTTTGCTATAAAACGATTACCTCCTACTCTCCCCCTAAATCAAGTCCCTCTCCACCCTGAACAGGATCGCTGCCATTAGAATACAAACGTGCTATATATACTGGGTGGGGCAAAAGTAGCTTTACAGTTATTCATATGGAAAATAATACAACCAGTAATAAATAATAATAAACTTTCATGTACTCACAACTGTAAACCCACTTTTGCCCCACTCTGTGTAGTACTTCCCAGCTTAAAAGAATATAAAAGGCAATCTTCTCTACACAGTCACCCCCGACCCCATTTCTCTGAATCTCTTCACTGCAAAACTCTGCTAGTATCTCCTTGGTCCATTCTAACCAGAATCTTACCCTCATCAATTCTATAAAAACTCTATCATCAATGACAGTCCTTCCTGTTATTAAATTCGTAAGTTTAATATCCGATCCATGAGAAGCATCTGAAGTAACAGCACTTAATACAGTTCACTGACCACCTTTATCCTCTTCACTTGCTTTCAAGACCTTTCTTGGTTTTCACCTCACTACCAGCCTGTTGACCTCCTTTGTTGGCTTCCTCTAATTTCCGGAACATTGTTAGAGTAAATCAGGGCTCCGTCTTCATGAGTGTTTATCAACATTCTCCCTTTAAAATTCATCTAGCCTCAAATTCTCAGCCTTGGCACTATCAACTGTGCTGTGTTTTTCTGGTACCACTTGTTAAAACAAATCTGTGTAATTTTTATTTTTAAAAATTTCAACCATTTGCCCTTTCTTCTCCCCACTTTGGTTAACCATAAGCCTGTTCTCTAAAGCTATAGATTGTTTATTCATTTTTGTTTTTTAGATTCCACATATAAGTGAAATCATACAGTTATTTGTCTTTCTCTGTCTTATTTCACTTAGCTTAATACCCTTTAGTTCCACCCATGTTGTTGCAAAGAGCAACATTTCATTTTTTATTGCTCAATAATATACCATTTTATATGTCCACATCTTTATCCATTCATCAGTGGACACCTTGGTTGCTTCCATAGCTCAGCTATTGTAAATAATGCTGCAGTGAACATAAGAGTACATACGTATTTTCAAATTAATGTTTTTGTTTTCTTCATATAAACCCCCACAAGGGATATTGCTGGATTGTATGGCAGCCCTTATTTTTAATTTTTTGAAGAATAGCCAGTTTTCCATACTGGCCACACCACTTTGCAATCTCACCAATAGTTTTAAGAGGGTTCCCTATTCTCTACATCCTCACCAACACTTATTTGTTGATTTTTTTTATGATACCCATTCTCACCAGTGTGGGTTCTCATTCTGGTTTTGATTTGCATTTCCCTGATGATTAGTAACATTGAGCATTTTATGTCTGTTGGCACATCTTTGGAGAAATGTCTATTCAAGTCCTCTGCCATTTTTTTATGGGATTGTTTAGGGGTTTTTGGTGTTAAGGTGCATGAGTTCCTCATGTAGTTTGGATATTAACCCCTCACTGGATGTCATTTGCAGATACTTTCCCTCACACAGTAGGTTCTCTTTGTTGGTTTTCCTCACCGTGCAAAAACTTTTTGACATGATATACAAAGCCTGTCCAGAAAAAGTCCAGCCATTATTAATATAGAAAGAACAGTTTGTGCGGCACTGATGTAACCTGGCAGCCAAGGAGAGTGGATGGGAATGAACATGTGTGAACAATGACAACTTCACTGTACTCATCAGTGGGGTCAGTAGATGGCATTGAGTGAGCAAGCATATTGGGGTGGCCGTCTCATTCAAAACAACTGAGTAGTGCAATGAATCTGCATCAAATTTTGCATTAGGCTTGAACATTCCCCTGCAGAAACTATCTGGATGGCTCAGAAGGCTGCAGATGACTCAGTTTTCAGAGCACAAGTTTTTCACCTAAGTTAAATTTACCCCTAGGTAATTTTTAATTTTTTTTTCATTTTGTTGTTCAAGTAGTTTCTGCCTTTTACCCTCACCCCAGCCCACCCCCTACCCTCCCCACCTTCCCTCCCATTTCCACCCCCCCCACCTTGTTATTGTCCATGTGTCCTTTATACTTGTTCCTGAAAACCGTTCACCCCTTTCCCCTGAAATTCCCTCCCCTCTGGTCACTGTCAGCTTTTTCTCAATTTCAATGTCTTTGGTTATATTTTGCTTGTTTGTTTTGTTGATTAGGTTCCTGTTAAAGGTGAGATCAATTTATGCCTTTTGACTCAAGTGGTAAGTCAAGTGGGTTTTCTTAATTTCTCCTTTTGATATTTTACTGGTGTTATCGGTGAGCAAAATCAACAGATTTCTGTATTTTGATTTTGTATCCCGCAACTTTACTGAGTTCAACTATTAGTTCTAATAGTTTTCTGGTGGAGTCTTTAGGGTTTTCTATATATATTATCATGTCATCTACAAATAGTTTCATTTCTTCCTTTTTGTTTTAGATGCCTTTTCTCTTTCCCGTCTCACTGCTCTGGCTAGGACTACTAGTACTGTGTGGAATAGAAGTGGTGATAGTGAGCATCCTCATCTTAGAGGGAAATCTTTTAGCTTTGACATTTCAGCCAAGCTCAGTCTTTGTTGTGAAAGACTGTCCTGTGCATCACAGAACATTTAGCAACACTTTTGGTCTCTACTCACTAGATGCCCATAGCCCCAGTCATGATGTCAAAAATGTGTATCCATATGTTGCCAAAAGCCCCCTGGAGAGCAAACTGCTCCTGGTTGAGAGCCACCAGTCTTATTCTTTGGCTTTAAATACCAGCTATATATGAGGGAGAGCCCCCCCCCAAAAGAACTTATTAAAAATTGTGTATTTACTCTTACATGTTTAAACTTCAGTCACCTTCAAAGTACTCTCCATTTGATGCAATACACCTATCAAGACTTTTTTCCACTGCTCGAAAACAGTTTTTGAACTCGTTGATTTTGATGCCTTTTAGTGCTTCTACTATTTTTTTTTTTAGCCTCTTCCACATCAGCAAAACATTTCCCTTTGAGAACTTTTTTCATCCAGGGAAACAAGTCGCTCAGCTTGAGATCGGATGAATAGGGAGGGTGGGACATAGCGGGGTCATGCTGTTTTGGTCAAAAACTGCTGAACACCAGGCACACAGTGTAGGAAGGTGCAACTGTGAATCACCCATCATGAAATGGGCAAACACACTGAAAGAGCCTTCAAAAAAATTCCACTGAAGAACGCAGCCTCTCACAACAATGCCAGCTGGTACAATGATACAGATGGGTTCCTAGAACACTTACCTACTAGGGAAAGCCTGTACTACAAGGGGCCCACCTTCCAGAAGATAATCCTACTTTCTTTCCAGCCCCACCTCGTACACTGGCAATTGCATAACTTGTCTATAGCCTGATCCTCTCCTCCAATTGCCTTCTCTGCATTCATATGCATACTAAGTACATCCCACTTTAAATGTCAAAACTTAAACCTGATTTACACTCCTCTCCATATGTGCCTCTCTTCCTTGTTTGCCTTGCTCAATAATTGATACCTCTCTTGTGCTTACCTTCACTTTTATCCATCAGTAAATCATAAACTTTGTCTTCAAAGCATACCCCAAATCTGATTTACCACCCCCGCTGCTACCAACCTAGTCTAAGGCTGTATGATCTCACACCAAGATTACTGCCTCCTAAGGTCACTCTGCTTCCACCCTGGCCACCCTATTCCAGTAGGTCTGTAGGTCTCACATGGCACCTTGTTAGAATGGAAATTCTCCTCCAACCCCAGAATTGTAAGTCAGAAACTCTGAGGATAGGACACAAAGGCTGGGGTGTTAAGTCCCCCACATCAAACACCTAAACCACTCCCATGCTCCTATTTCTCCAATCATATTTCTTAAACCACTTTCACCCCTGCAGAGTCATATCGAACTCCCTGTGTTCTAAACACACTCAAGACACTCCCATTACAGAACTTGTTTGTTAGTTGTACCCCTCTTCCCTGGAAAATTATTTACAATCCCAGATAGATATTCTCTGAGTCTTTATTTAAACATCACCTTCTCATTGAGGCCTTCTCTGACTGCTCTATAGAAAGTAAGAACACCTTCTTCCATTCTGAACCAGCCTTAATTTTCAACAAAGCACTTGTCACTGGCTAACAGAGTATATATGTTGTTTTATTGTCTGTCTCCCTAGATTCTACTATGTAAACTCCATATGGACAGAACTTTGTTTTATTTACTGCTATACTTTGAACAACTAGAAAAGAACCTGGTACTGGACAGATGTTCAATAAATGTTGACTTTCTGAGGCAATGGTTGCTTATGGTTGATTAAAGGAAAGACACAAAGAAGGCGAGGAAAACACAGTGTTGTTTAAGTAACAGAGCAAAATTTCAGCAGAAAACAAAGCCCACCAAAACTGTAAGGTGAATGAGAGGGACAAAATGCAGCAGTTGACAGTTCAAAGTAAATCAATCACTTTTTACCAACAGAACTGAGCCCAGAAGGAATGTAGACTCTATATAAGCTGAAGAAGACAGATGAAATTCCAGAGTAGAGAATACCAGTCACAATACCAGACAAGTAGAGATTTGCTAAGTATAGTTTTCCCAACGTGTGTTCATTGGAAATAGCATTACCTTGAATAGTTAAATATCGGAAAAGGCTGGATTGAACAACTTTAAACAGGCTTCTTCAATGAAAGACTTCTTGTTGACTTTAACATGTTTGATTTAATGTTAACCTCTAAGAGATTAACTTTAGCATGCAGTGTTTCCCTGTCTTCATCACACAACCTTTTTTGTTTTGGCCAAGCACAGAGACACATGGCCTAACTTCACTTTTGTCACTAATGTCAGTGACATTTTTCTGTCCTATTTTGTTGTAATTTGCCTGATGTTTCCCCGAACAAAAGACCCCTTTCATTATTATATTTAAGCCAAGTCAAACTCCTTTGAATACAGAGGCCAGATGAAGACAGCACAGTATTACAAATATTTCACTTGGGGAAGAAAATCCTGAAATATTTTCACACTCCTTTCTTTATTCAATTTGTATTCATCCAGTGAGAACAATTTAAGCCCACAGTATTTAAAGTGTCTTTTTAATGCTTTTTAGAATTTTAAGTATTTTGAATCCCTTAAAAGATATTCAGATCCAGGATAAACATAATAGAAACATCAGAAAAAAAAGCAGCAGCAGCAGCTGAAAGATCCTTAGGAGTTCACCCAGTCCAGTGTGCCACCCAGGCCTCACCACCCCCTCTGTAATAAAGACATCATGATGCCTTTACTCAAAGGCAAAGAACTAGTCAGGTGCCCAAAAAAACCAAGCAGAGCTCAGGTCACCTAACTTGCCAGTTGGCTATCTTTTTAACACGTAATACAGTATGTACACATTTAAACAGAGAAAACCTTAAAAATTAATAATATAAAGCATGATACAATCTGAGGTAAATAAACTTCATCTTTTTCTTTCTACAAACGAGGCGAGACAAACCAAGTGTAAAAGCTAGAGATTTATTGTTATTTTTGATTAATAAACTGTCAAATTAGTTATGACACTATCCCGTACGGTATACCACCATTTACAGAAGTTTTTAAACCAGACTGCGGCATAAGGTAGAGAGAGCAAAGACACATGAACATCATCCTTAACAACGTCTTCTAGCCACGCCTCCACCTTGACCTTCACACAGGTTTTCCTCCTGGGGAAAGTGTCAGAACAGTGCACCAGCTGGTGGACAACCTGACCTCTTGACCCTTTTTAATAGCAAGCAACTTACAGAAGTAATGGAATTCAACTTGTATTTCCTGTGATTTTATTGGTCTGAACTCATTTTAGGTAACTTCAACATTTTAATTTCCTGTACATGAGAGACTACAATGACCTAAGAGAATACTGAACCAGAGTCAGCCAAATTATATTACTGACCCCAAAGTTATGTTTTAATTGGTCCTAAAGGAATGTACCACACCAACAATTTGAGAGTTAGGCAAACAGAACTTTTCTGGGGAGGAAAGAAAAAGGCTGTAGAACAGCCAAATGTACTCAACATTGTTAAAACGGCTCTTTGTTTTTCACCCCTGAATGATACTTGTTTACTACACTATAAGCACAGAAATCCTAACAGAATCTTGGCTGCCAGTATTATTCAGACTGGCCCAATCCAGGATAGATCCCCGCCCCCTCCCTCAAGTTCCCCTTCTCTGAGGCTCTGAAAAGCACAATATTTAACTAGTCCTTAATAAAACTACCAAAACACTTCAGAAACAAGTAGCTCACAAATCATTTTAAATTCATGTATTGCCTGTGCATAAGAAATCTGAAAACCCAAAAGATAGTTCTATTTTTATATGGTGATTAAAAATAACTGAAGCATCAAGACACTTTCAGTGAAAGCAACATATTTCAATTACAAACTGTAATGCCTGTTAAACTACCTATGGGAGAAGCTGAAAAGTCCTAGGCAAATGCACTTTTGGGTTATACTACAGTGCTCCTTCAGTCAGCACAAAAATTACGGTAATTTACAATCAATCAGTGAATGTTGACACAATGTTACATTATGATGTCTGTACAATTAAATGTCCTTAAGAGATAACCAGAATCAGCTTTACGACTCAACAAACCTGACCAACTGACACTTTTGCTGAGAGATGTTTTATCAAAGATGCTGTAAGATTCTACACAATTAGGAAATACTTCAAAGTATGTCCTTATCTTTACTTTTTTGGTTACAAGTGTTTTGCTCAGATAATCTACTGCAGTATGTTTCTAGAAATGCAGTCCCAAATGTGCATAATATATTGTATACAAATAAAGTAAAACTGTCAGTAGTATAAATCTTACAGCATTTTGTTTGCAAAAAACACATGCCAAAGTCACAATAAGCAATATTGTACCACAAATTATAGAGCGCAAATGATTTGCTTCTTTTAATGCTTTTATTCTACATAAATTACTATCATAGGCTAATGTTTAAAAAGCAAATAAACTGGACAGATGCAGGACAAAAATCTGTTCACCCAACTATAAATGGTGATTCTTTTAAAAAATTACAAGAAATGCAGAAGTGTTTGATGCATGCAGTAGCCTTAAATGAAAAAGCGTTGATTCCCATTGTTCCAAAAAAGAAAAAGAAAAACAAAAACACAGAGAAACCCACACATCTTACTGCACTCCACCTTAAAATGCATCATACTGGGTTTGTTTATAACAGCACAGAATTCCAAAAGTCAAAAGGAAATAAAGCAGGTATTTTAAAGATTTAAGAGCCGTTATCAAAAATAAATTACATTTTTTCAAGATACAGAAATGCTGCTATGATGGCTGGGAGCCCAGTAACCGTTCAATAGCTGCGTTGATATCGCCTCCTGTTGCTATCAGCGCTTGCAAGTTTGCTTCACGGTTCAAAAACCCCATTGCACTGAGCTGTTCCAGTTGTTGCTGAAATCTGACTTCTGGATTCTGTAGCTGTTAAAAAAAAAAAAAATTAACCAAAACTCCGAGCTACAAAAGCACTGGCCTATCTCTTAAAGCTTTTTCAACATATTTAAAAGTCCGTTAGCACTTTATTTTGTTATTTTAAGTAGTCTAATTTATACCTAAACAATCATGTCAAGTAGATCACATACTTAAAAATATAGCTTAGTAAACCTCAACCATTATTTTACAAATATTTAAGAAGCTCATGAACAATTAAGAAATCTGTATATGCAAATAGTTTAGAATTAGATTATTTATTTTGTAGCTATTGACCAACTGGGTAATTATAAAAGCCAGTGTCCTCATACATAAAATTCTAAAGTTTTACTGAGGCTTAGACTATGGGTTCAATTTCTGCACTGGCCAGTCACAATCTTCAGAAGACGTCCAATTTCAGGCCCAAAGAGTGTACTTCTGATAACTCAGCAGTGTCATATCTTTCTTCACAAATGAGGTAAGACAAAAATGCACAAATGATCAACCAACCAGGCCAACCTAATAATGGGGAAGCCTACAGATTGTGCAACTTTTTATAACAACTCTCTGTCCAATATCTAAAATCTTTTCTTCTTATTAAATCCATGGATATTTACTGAGTCAGAAGCCATGCTAGGAGTCAGGAAACAAATACTTGTGTAAGATAAAACCCTGCCCTGTTTATTATATTTAATAAGGCTTAAAAATCATTAAGCATGTTATATTGTTGCCATGCAGAAGTTTGGAGGCAACCTACTACAATGGGTTTGAACTGCAATAATCTTTGCATAATGGCAGACTCTGGGCCAAGCCGGTAAATGTTTCCAGATACAAGAACATTATTATCAGCCCACATTTTTTAGACATATTTATGAGGTGTATACATGTAACACAAGTTACCCCAGGAGATAGTAGTGGGCGGAATGAGGTAGCCGGGATTTTTCTTCCTTGGTTTTTATGAATACTACTGCAGATGTCCCCATTTCCCCCTCTTCATTGCCCCAGCTCCTCCTCCCCTCCAGCAATAACGACACTGTGGTCTGTGTATCTGGGTTACGCATGTATATTCTTTGGCTAATAATCCCTTCACCTTCTTTCATCCAGTACCACCCTCCCCCACCCCTCTGACAGCTGTCAGTCTGTTCCATGTCTCTGTTTCTAGGTAGATTCTTTTTTTAAGTTAAAATACAAAGACTGGGTAGAAAATAGTTGATCAGGAGGTATTTGGGATAACTGACTTTCTCATTCCTCCCTGACAGACTTTATAAACTCAACACAATACATTTTTAAAGGTACCTTGTAAAAAGTAAGGCAGAGTTTTAGCATTTCTTTTCTACAACCAAAACATTTCCTTTAGTGTCTGATATAGTAGCAAAGTTAACAATTTTAATAATGCCTGCTTTAGAATCAATATTCTTAAGACTGTACCTTTGATTACAGTCAAAACTCTAAAGGATTGCCACATTCTTTTCTTTCTTTTTCTTGAGGGGGAGGGGATTTATAACATTAAGGAATGCAAAATGTGAGCGAAAAAGAACCACTACCTGAGGATTTACTCCAGCAAGAGCCTGCAGCATTTGCTGGATAAACTGCTGGTGTCCAGGTTCGGTGGTTGCTGCCGTGGGACTTGGGTTTTCACTAGTGGTAGAGCTAGAGCTGTTGGTTCCTGAAGAGCCTCCAGTGCTTCCTAATGCCCCTAGGCCAGGAGTAAACCTAGGGAAAGCACAAATTGATAATAAATCTAAATTCCTACAAAACAAGAGGCCAGATCAAGCCAACTGTTAAAAAATCAGTGACATTTTAACATAACATTAGCTAAGTTACACTCTTTAAATGAGAGCTCTTTTTTTTTTACTTTGAAGCTCTGTCTTAAAAACAATCTCAACAAAAAGACAAAAAGATATTAAGTCTAAAAATCTCCAAAAGAGTCTTCACTGGTGTAGCTGGGTTGAGTGTCTTCCCACAAACCGAAAGGTTGCCACTTTGATTCCCAATCTGGGCACATGGCCTGGGTTGTGCGGCCCGGTCCTCAGTTGGGGGCATGCAAGAGGCAGCCCACTGATCTTTCTCTTGAATACCAATGTTTTTCTCCCTCCCTTCCCCTCTCTCTAAAAATAAATAAGTAAATAAATCTTTAAATTCTCCAAAAGAGAAAGTTAACTGTTGTGTACTTTCATAATCTTCCTCAAATAAGCCTACCCTGGGATGAGGCCGGGGGCTTCCGTTGCTAATGTCTGTAAACCCTGCTGAATCTGCAACAAGGCCTGCATCGCTCTAGGGTTTGACATTGCCGATAGTGTATCAGGATTCTGCATCTAAGGAAGAAAACAGTGATTATGGGGGAATTACAATCAGTGAAGGTAAAATTAAATGTTTTCTTTGTTATGCTTCTGGAGAAAATAAAAAACTTTATTGCTAGACACTGATAATCCATAATTCCTTTCCCGAAATAAACACGAGCACCTCCTTTCCGACAGTAAACCTAGTGTGCAAATTGTTACTTGATCTCCCAAATCCATCATGAAAGCCATTTTTCATAACACAAGACAATTAGGGGTTCCTCTAGAAGCCACACCTGGTTCCCTTTCTCCAACAGAAGGTAAAAGTATCATTTCTAAGAGACAACTCCAAATGCACAGAGTTAATGTAACACGGTCATATGGTGAAGGCCACAGATTCCTCCTGATCCAGTGTTATTTGTTGCTGATATAACAATTTTCTCCAGTAAACTAAACTGTAAAACAATAGTTCCAAATTTGAGGTTAATACATATGTCCTGAGTTCAGCTTCACTACTTTCAATATATACCACCTGAATAACCAATATAGCTGGGTGTACATCATTACAATAGATCAAAAGCACTAACAAATCTTGGATAATGGTTTACAGACTGAGAATCATTTAAGCCCTAGAACTACCAAGATTGACTTCAAAATACCAAGACTGATTTCTTTATCTTTTTCAATACTAAAATACCATGGCAAGCTGAAGTACTTCTGAATAATAAAATCTTCCTTACATGACAACACGGACAATTTTAATCTTGCTAATTCTGAGTCTGAGGAAATGTGATCAATCCCCCTTGAAAAACAGGTGTTCTATTAATTTCAAGGAATTAAAACAGTACAAAAAAACCAAACCTATAAAATAGGACAGGGTAGCTCTTTCCTGTTACTCAAGATTAGTTAAACCATAATGCATGACATAGACACAATGAAGTACTTCAAAGTTAATAAAGTGACAGAAAATGGTTTATGGTATTGAGAAAGCATTTAAAATCCTAAATCCTCAAAAGCAAAAACAAAATGGTCCTTTCCTCAGAATTTGTTTAAGAAATATAAACATAAACAAAAGGTAAGCAGTGAAATGGGGTTCAGTTAAGATCAAGCAGAATTCTCTGCGAATTGACAGCATTACCAGACTCCATTCTACGTTTTGCTATCAGCCAGAGAGCAAAGGAAAAGGTTTATCAAACTTTTTCAAGCAAATCATTACCAAAGATAGCTAGCATCTTTTCTTACTCACTTGTTGGAGGAAAGTTGGGAGCTGTTGTCTCATTTGTTCTTGAAGCTGAGGATTTCCAGCAAATAGGGGATTATTCAGCATCATCTATGGGGCAAGTGTTCAAACAATTTTAACTGGAAATATCTGAAACAAGTAATGTACCTTGCTTAATAGTCTATCTTCCCCCAACTGCTTAACCTGGCATTTAAAAAGGAGGAAGGTAGAACATGAATAAAAAAGAAAGGGAAGATACTGTCCACAAGAGTGATCTCCAGAAAAAATACAAAAGGCATCTTCTCTGTCAATGAGAATGGTGATTATGATGACATGCAATATCCTAAAAATTAAAAGCAATCATTTTCTTAGGCTCTTCTTTGAGCAAAGATACCTGCCCTTGAAAGAAAAATGGGAGTAACTGGCATTCACAGGATACATTTTCTGCTACACCGACAGAATAAACAACACATGAAACTATGATTGGCTTGCTAAGACACCTCAACACACAAGTAGCAAGCACAAAGAAAATCTAGATCTGGAATCACTATAATAGCCTACTACAAAACAGCTAATATTAGGTCCAGAAAAATAACACCACAGACCAGCAACCACCTTGCCAGAGAAATGGAGCAACCACCTTGGTAAAAATCAGCCCAGGACTAGCATCAACAGATCTCTGGGGAAAGTATTAAAATACTTTTAAGGCCTGAAAGATGTAAATCCATTTAAGAACACCAAGATTAGCCTTTGGATTGCACCTCACTATCACCAGAGATGAGAAAAGTGTCATGCTCCCTAACCATCAAATAGGTATTGGAATTAAAAAGTCGGGTTCAGTATTAACATGACGCTAGATACCTGAAAATAAAATTTCAATACACACTCCGAGTAACCAGAAACTAGTAAATCCTCATAGCTTTGAAAAAGACAAATTCTGTATCAGTTTTCCCCCAGAGTGAAAAGTCAACTAAGAATGATTTACTGATAGCCTATTTACTGGCCCAAAGTTGGGGGAAAACGACCCTTGCCCTAAGTGGTTAACCATATATAAGAGTAATTGTATGTAAATATTGGAAGTACAGAGAATTCCTCTCTCCCTTCTTTAGCTAATCTTTTGTTGCAACGTGGATTTTTTTTAGAAGTATCTAAAGCAAAAGTCAAATAATGTTTTATAGATATACAGTGTTTATTTCAAAGTGACCAATAAGTTCACAGCAAATAAAGTAATACCTACTTGAGATCAACAAACCTGCTTCTTTATTGGCTCCAGTCAAAACTTTTTATTACAAACACATTAATGAAGTTATCACATTTATCTTGCAGAATTCAGGTTATTTTAAAAAGCATGTCACTGGATATTTCTAACTTACCTGTTTATGTCTAAAAATCAAAATCAGAATAGAGAACTACAAACTTTAAACTGCTCATAACCATAGTACATTGTAAATGTTTCTAAATTGTCTATAATAAAAGACACTCATATCTAGCCTTCTTTGTTAACATTTTGCTTTAAAGTAAAAGTAGAATAGAGGAAAGTCCTCTACTTCACAGATGTAGAATTGTTAGTTAAAATGGCTGGGAATGTGCCTGTTAAAGTCAAATTTTAAGGCAAGATTGTACATTCAATGTTAACTATTAGTCAAATATACATTTAAAAACACAAATAAGATCATTTTACATACATAATTCCACATTTATTTTAAACAGAAGTGCAGTAACAGTAAATGCGGCATTTAATACTAATATATTCAGTGTGATAATCTACATGTGAATAAAACAATAAAACTTACCTGTAATATACAAAATTAAGTATATATAAAAATTAACCTAAAAACTTGTGACTGGGAGGGAAGAAGGAAAGGAATGAGGGAAAAATAAAAAAAACTGGTTCTTTATTTCCAATTCCACAAATTTTAAGAGGGCAGATGTTATTGCTAACAACTATAGCTCAAAGATATATGCTATATACTTGAAACAATGCTGCAGACTTTAGAACCGTTTCATTTGACATAATGAAGTGATTATCTGTAAAAAGTTTTTAAAGTTTTAGAAATGGAAATAAACTATAAAATAAACTATTTCAAATTCATAACACTCTACAGAAACCATTCTTTAAAAATAGCAATTATAAACTATACGTGATCAAGGCTTGTCTCGCATTCTCCAAGGTTTTCCAAGACCAATGGTTCTTAACCTAGGGGTACATCAGAATAATCTAGGGAACTTGGGGGTTTAAAGAAAAACAAACAAAAAAAGGATCCAATGCAGTTATATCAAAATCTCTCAAGATGGGAAGCTCCCAAAGTGATCCTTAACATTCAGCTAGGGTGGAGACCCACTAATTTTTTTCATAATGGTTTCTTTAGTAACAAGTTAGATAAATGAATAAAGATAGATGAATAAATTCAAATTTGGTGGTGATGGTGATCCATAATGGAAAAACTGAGAACACTGTTCCCACAAATATCTCTCTGCCTTTAATAGCAATTTCAGGCTACTTTGTAACAGCCACTTGAACATGACTATTACTCAGAATCTGTATGATCTAATAAATAAAAGTATTTCAAGTATATTAATACTATTCTTAATCACTTTCAAGACTTATATTTCACAAAAGAAATCTATCTTTGAAAGAGAAAGTGATCCAAAACTTTTGTATTCATCTCCTAAATCACCATTATGTACACACAAAGTAAATGTGCACTGCACTTCTGCCCAGTGAATGACAGAATTGAGGCTGCAAAGAAACTGTACAAAAAGTGGAGAGGTTACCTACTTTTCAGGTGTGTGTTAACGTAGCTACACAACATAAATACGCCAAAATCACAATTACTTGATTAAGCTATTTCAATTCACACTGCACAGTCCTTTTCAAATTCAATTACAAACTCACCTGTGCAGCAAGGTCAGGGTTCTGGCTTAGTGACTGCATCATGCTTCTCATGTAGGGGGCAGACAACATGTTTTGCATAAGCTGTGGGTTTTCAGTTATTTGTTGCAACAAGCTCTGCATTCCTGGTGTGTTGAACATACTAGCTGAAAGTTTAAAAATAAAAAGTGAATGTTTTAAAGCCATATGTGTGCAAAATTTTAGCAATTGTTAGTGAGTACATATATGACTTATCAATTTAACTAATAAAGAATTTTAAAATTAAGATCTCCAAAACTACATGCCCAACATATACCAGTAAAAGAGACCTAATGGATTTTAAACATTCTGGTTGTATTCACAGTAAAATCACATCTAATGGAAAAGTTAAGTTCTATAGTCTATTTAAGCAAAAACTGGGTATGATCCAAGTTGCTACTGAAAAATTCCATAAATTGAGTAAGTCTGAGCCAACTTATCCTCCAGGATCACTAAATTAGAATCATATTGAGCACTCAATATGCTCACACTTATAAATAAAAAAGCTGTCTCACTAATGAAAAAATAAATGAAGGCCTCCATCCCATTTTCTTTGCATACTGGCACTCACTGATAAAATGGCAGACACATTTAACATTTCAAAGACCAGACAGCATAGTGACTAAGAGTAGTGTCTGGAGCCATATTATGTACCTTGTTTCAAATCAGACCTAACTATATAAATTTGGAGAAATTATATGGCTTTTTCATACTTCAGTTTTTCTATCTGTAAAATGAGGTAAATAGTCTCTATTTCATAGCCTGGTTGTGACGGTTAAGTTAGATAATGTGTAATGTGCTTATTACTACTATTCTCTAGTTTTTCTTGTTTTTGTTTTACTGAGCACTACAGCTAAATTTATGTGACATCAACTTTTTTGAAAATTAAATGATTTTTTCAATATATATCCAGATTTTTACTTGCTGACTAGATAAACTCAAATATATTCTCAAATTCATGTGCACTTATTAACTCATTAGCTTTTTCATTTTTCTTAGGTTCTCATTCTATCCATTGTTGTTTTATCAGACATAAAACATTTGATTCTTCCCATTTGTCTTTTCAGACTATAATTCTGCTGCTATTTGGTTTTCCTAAGAGTTTATGTGAGCCAAACTGACAACACACATGGAAGCAAGATCTTGAGTGCTTCCATAATTCTGCTGGGTTTTTAAAGATAATTTTGTTTTTCCTATTTTTCTCATGTTGTTGTAATTTAGTTTTCTTCCACATCCTAGAGTCCAAGAATATTCTCAGACAGGGTGACAAACATACCCTGCAGGACAAATATGACCCGTAACCTGTTTCTGTACAGCCCAGGAGCTGAAAATAATTTTTACACTTTTTAAATGGTTAAAAAGAAACAACAAATATTTTTCAATGCAATCCCTATCAAAATACCAATGCTGTATTTCACAGAACAAGAAACAAATAATCCAAAATGTATATAAAACCACAAAAGACCCTGAACAAGCCACAGCGATCTTGAGGAAAAAAACAACAAATTTAGAGGTATCATACTACCTGTTATCAAAATATACTACAAAGCTATAGTAACCAAAACAGTATACTACTGGCATAAAAACAGACTTATAGAACAACAGAACAGAATTACAGAGCCCAGAAATAAACCCACATTTATATGGTCAATTAATATTTTTAAAAGGAGGCAAAAACATACAACGGGGTAAAGACAGTCTACTCAATAAATGGTCTTGGAAAAATTGGACAGATACACGCCAAAAAAAAATGAAACCATCACCATCTTATACCATACACAAGAATAAACTCAAAATGGATTAAGACTTAAATGTAAGACTCAGACCGCAGAACTGCTACATGAAAACACAGGCAGTAAAATCTCTGACATTTCTCTAAGCAATTATTTTTTCTGATATATCTCCTCAGGCAAGGGAAAGAAAAGAAAAAGTAAACAAATGGGACTAAATCAAACTAAATAATTTCTGAACAGCAAGGAACAGCACCAACAAAATGAAAAGACAATGACACATCCCATAAAGGGATGATATCCAAAATGTATAAAAATCTCATATAATGCAATACCAAAAAAATCTAATTAAGAAATGGGCAGAGAACCTGAAGACAAACTTCTCTAAGGAGGACATATAAATGACCAACAGACATTGCAAAGATGCTCGAGGTCACTAATCATCAGAGAAACAACAATTAAAACTACAATGAGATATCACAAACAGAAAGTGTTGATGAGGATGTGCAGAAAACGGAACACTCATGCACTGTTGATGGGAATGTAGATTGGTGCAGTCACTATAAAAAACAGGATAAAGGTTCCTCAAAAAATTAACAACTGTCTTATGACCCAGAAATTCCATTTCAGGATATACATGTACATGTCCCAAGAAACCCAAAACACTAATTGAAAAGAATATATGCACTGACTTCCAGCCAACATGGAAGCGTAGGTAGATATACTCTGCCTCCTCACACAATCAAAAGAAGGACAACAAATTAAAAAACAAAAAAATAACTAGAACTGCCAGAAAATCAAACTGTATATAAGTCCAAAACCAAGTAGTTAAAGAAGAAACATTCATCCAGACTGGCAGGAGGGGTGAAGATGGGCAGTGGGGTGGAGAGGACTCCTGGTGAGGCAGCTGCTGGCAGAGCAGGCAGTCCCAATTTGTGTGGGGATGAACCAGGAGGAACAGCTAGGGAGCGAGACAGGCCAAGTAACTCAGGGTTCCAGTGCAGGGAAATAAAGCCTGAAAACCCCTGGCTGAAAACACCTGTGGGGGCTGAGTTGGCATGAGAAACTCCCCGCCTCACAGGAGAGTTCTTTGGAGATCCACAGGGTCCTAGACCATATACGAAAACAACCACAAAACTACCCACCTGGGAATCAGCACCAGAAGGGCCCAATATGCTTGTGGGTAGCAGAGGAAGTGACTGAAAGGTGGCAGAAAGCTGAACAAATGGCACTGTTTCCTCTCGGACCCTTCCCTTACATATAGCACCACAATGCAGCTTACCTTGCCCTGGTGAACACCTAAGGCTCCGTCCCTTACAATGCACCAAAACAAAGAAATACAGTCCAAATGAAAGAACACATCAAAGCTCCAGAAAAAATACAACTAAGTGATGAAGAGATAGCCAACCTATCAGATGCAGATTTCAAAACACTCATAATCAGAATGCTCATGGAAATGGCTGAGTATGGCTGGAAAATAGAGGAAAAAGTGAAAGCTATGAAAAGTGAAATAAAGGCACCCAACAGTGAAGGGAAGGAAACCAGGACTCAAATCAACAGTTTGGACCAGAAAGAAGGAAGAAACATTCAACCAGAACAGAATGAAGAAATAAGAATTCAAAAAAATGAGGAGAGGCTTAGAAACCTCCAGGACAACTAAATATTCCAACATCTGAATCATAGGGGTGCCAAAAGAGGAAGAGCAAGAAATTGAAAACTTATTTGAAAAGATAATGAAAGAGAATTTCCCTAATCTGACAAAGGAAATAGACTTCGAGGAAGTCCAGGAAGCTCAGAGAGTCCTAAAGAAGTTGGACTCAAGGAAGCACACACCAAGGCACATCATAATTACATTACCCAAGATTAAGATGAGAGAATCTTAAAAGCAGCAAAAGAAAAGATGAGAGTTACCTACAAAGGAGGTCCCATAAGACTATCAGCTGCTTTCTCAAAAGAAACCTTGCAGGCAAGAAGGAGCTGAAAAGGAGTATTTAAAATCATGAAAGGCAAGGACCTATATCCAAGATTGCTCTATCCAGCAAAACTATCATTTAGAATAGAAAGGCAGACAAAGTGCTTCTCAGATAAGGCCAAGTTAAAAGAGTTCATCATCACCAAGCCCCTATTATATGAAATGTTAAAGGGATTTGTCTAAGAAAAAGAAGATCAAAAATATAAACAGTAAAATGAAAGAAACTCACAACTATCAACAACTGATCCTAAAAAACAAAACAAAAACAAATTAAGAAAACAACTGGAACAGGAACAGAATGACAGAAATGGAGATCACATGGTGGGTTATCAGTGGGGAGGATGGGGGAAAAGGTACAGGGAATAAGAAGCATAAATGGTAGGTACAGAATAGACAGGGGGAGGTTAAGAATAGTATGGGATATGGAGATGCTAAAGAACTTATATGTATGACCCATGGACATGAATTAAGGTGGGGGAATGCTGGTGGGAGGGGGAATATAGGGCAGAGGGGAATAAAGGGGAGAAAAATATTGGGACAACTGTAATAGCACAACCAATAAAATACATTAAAATTTTAAAAATTAATTTAAAAAAGAAAAAAACAGGAAACAATGTAAATTATTTTGAGTGGTATACCTTGGTTCTTGATGAGCTGGTAGATGTTACTAATACTACTCAGTTCCTGTTTAACTTGAGGGGTAAATGCCAAGTTAGAAGGGACTGAAAACTTAGTCTCCAAAACAGTCTGCATGGAATAACTACAGGTAAACTATTTCAAAATTGAGAAAATACTAGTTAAGAACAACCTTAAGTAGAATCTGCTAAAATGTGCTATATCTGATAGTGATAAAAGAATGTGGAGGAGTAAAAGGATTAGTTGGACAAATATACAAAGCTTATAAAAATACAAGGGAGACTCCCAAAACCCCTGTAATTTATTTATAAAAAATTGTTTATTTATTCTTAAAACTTCAGTCATCTTCAAAGTACTCTCTATTTGATGCAATACACCTATCAAGATGTGTTTTTCCATTGTTCAAAACGGCTTTTGAACTCATCGGTTTTGATGCCTTTTAGTACTTTTGCCATTTTTGTTTCACCTCTTCCACATCAGCAAAACATTTCCCATTGAAGACTTTTTTTATCCAGGGATACAAAAATAAAAGTCACTAGGGGTGAGACCATGTGAATAGGAGGGTGGGGCACGGAGGTCATGCTGTTTTTGGTCAAAAACTGAACACCAGACACTGTGTGGGCAGGTGCACTCATAAATCACCCATCATGAAACAGGCAAACGTGTAGAAAGAGCCATCAAAAAATTTCACTGAAGCCAAAAGCTGCCTCTCACGACAATAAGATAACGCCAGTTTTTGTGGGGTTTTTTTTTGGGGGGGGGTTCTCCCTCGTATAATATATTCAAAGACTAAGATTACTTACTGTCTTATTCATTGGAAGGTACTCTAAAAATTGTTTTGACTCATGTCATTCAACCAGCAGGAGTTATCAATGGTAGACATCATTCACTTTTGTGAACTAAACCACAGTCAATTTCACGACTTTTGGGAGAAATATCGTGACTTACTCAACCACACAGCAGCTCAGTGGCTCAGCATAGTTTTATTGCAATTTTTTTTTTTTAGCTCAGGGCTAAAATTGAAATTCTTTTGAACTACCCATCCACTGATATGAAATACTAAATGACTTTGGAAATCACCTTTTGCTAGAGACTTGGTAATGTTTCTCAATTAATTCAACACAAATTACAAGGCAAAAAAAAAAAATTTACATGAGAAATTCATACTGTGGTAAAGTCATTTCAACAACCAAAAATGTTCATATCACAAGCAATGTCAAGCTGCTTTACAAGTTCTTGTACTGTCAAAGGCCAAAACAAGAAGGACTCCATTCCCACAAACTTGCAATAGATGTATTTTTGAGCTAATATTGCCATTCCAGCAGCCCTTTTTTGGACCTCAGCACAAGTGCAAAGAACACTTCCACCATTTCAAAACTTATTTACCTATAACTGAGGCCTACCACCTAACCTTCAGTTGGAAGTGATTAATCTGCCATGACATGATAAAAGCAGCAAAGAATCTAATAGAATCCTGTTAATGTTTTCCAACTGATGAATATGCTACTAAAATCATATGTTTCTGGAATAAATACAGTCAGCCCTCTGTAGCCAAGAGTTTTGCATCTGCAGATTCAACCAACCACAAATTGAAACATTCAGAGAAAAAAAAAAAACCCGAAAAAGTTCCTGAAAGCAAAACTTAAATTTGTCCCGTGCCAAGCTCTATGCTGAATCAACATGAATAAAGTGATATGCAGGCACATCCTATATGCAAATATAGGTTATATGCAAATAATGCATCATTTTATACAAGGGACTTGAGCATCACAGATTTTGGTATCCAGAGAATCCTAAAACCAATCCTCTGCCATACCAAACAACTGTATTTGAATTAAATAAGTAAAATCACATTACCCATATTTTGCCATGTATAACACAAACTTTATGACCAAATTTTTGAGGGGAAAATAGGGTGTGCATTATACATGAGTATAATGATTAGATACCATGGTTATAATAATCCTGTGTATAATGTGCATAGAAACACAGTAGCACATTACACATGGCAAAATACAGTATATATCACTATTAATCGATGAACATTTGCAATTGATTTTTTAAAGGATAATCATTTTTAGAGAGGGGGAAAGAGGGAGAAAAAGAGATAAAGAAACATCGACGTGCAAAATATCTGATTCATTGCCTCTCATAGGCACTCCTATTGGGGACTGACAGCCCAGGTATGAGCCCTGACCAAAAATTGAATCAGTGACTTTCTCTTTGCAGACCAATGCCCAACCAACTGAGCTACACCAGTCAGAGCTGCAACTGATTTTGACAAGAAATTGTGTGAATGTCAAGTAAGCAAAAACATCATCCCTAAAAAAATCTTCCATTCCAATCACATGTAAATATGTATAAAAAAATACTATACACAATTATATTTTTAATCCCACCATTAAAAAACATGCAAAAACATGTGTTATCCCCTAATGTACTGTAGTATTCTTGATTTTGCCTCTTGACCTGCAAAGAGGTCCTTTACAGGAAAAGTTTCCTGACACTTGCTTTAAATAGAGTATCAATTTGTTAAATTTTTAAAAATCTCAGTAAAGTCACAGAACTAATTTTTTGTTGTTTAGATAAGTTTATTGTAGCCCTGGCCAAAGGGCTCAGTTGGTTGTAGTGTCTTCCTGTATACCAAAAAGGTTGTGGGTTCAATTCCAGTCATGTCTCAGGTTTGAGTCCCAGTCAGGGCACATGCCTGGGTTGTGGGTTTGGTCCCTGGTCAGACATGTGTAAGAGGCAACGAATTGATGTTTCTCTCTCACATCCATGTTTCTCTCCCTCTCTTTCTCCCACCTTTCCCCCCTCTCTGAAATAAATAAAAGAAAAAAATTAATTAAAAACATTTTTAAAATTAAAAAAGAAAAAACCTTACAACATGAAAAGGCAATTCATAAAAGCTACTTGTCATACACCAATAAAAGCACAAAAAATAACAGCATTAAGAAGTTTTCATTATTTAAACAAGTGAGGACAACAAAGAAGTGTGAGTTATTACGAACATACCTCCTACTCCAGGCCCCAAACTTGGTGTAGTAGAACTCTGACCAGCAGTGCTGCTGGGAGTACTACCACCAGTGCCCCCTGCAGCATTGGTGGTGCTACTGGAAACTGATGGACTCTGGGGGGCCGGTGGAGCCCATGGGTTGGGCAATGGATCTCTATTTTCTGTACGTGAAGGCTGACTACCTTCACCTGAGGATGTACTGCTCACTAAGGAAGCAAATGGATTACCACCAAACTGTAATAAAAGACAAAAATCATAAAGAATAAGTTTTTGTTTTAAATAACAGATATGAAACTTTTTAATGAAAATCACATTCCCCATATAAAGGTTTATCACACACATATTTTTGTTAAAACAGGGACTACCCCTTAGCCTGAGCCTCAGAGCCAGTACTATCACCTGTTCTTGTGCAGCATTCAGCATTGGTTCCTGAATATCTGTGTACATGCGCCGTAATGCATTGTATCCCCCTGGAATACTTTCCAGGTTACTCAAGGCTCGGTCCTGGTTTCTCATCATTTCCTGCATCATCGCTGGATTCCTGGCAAGTTCCAATGTCTAAGAAAATTTGCATTAAAAAAAAACAAACACCAAAACACATGAATTACTTCAGATACTAACTGCCTAGTTTTATGAAGTTCTTTAATTCTATGAATTATCAGTCTTCATTATTTCAATCACAAAATTATTTTAAATAATTCCTCTTGGATTTCGCCTAAAAAGCAAGCTAATATTCAAATAATTAAAGAAAGAAGCACTCTGTTTTAAGTGAATGCCCATCTCCTGAACTGGACTCTGTTTCTGAAATCTGAAAAATAACTTTACAAAGACCTTTAAAACAGCAGAAAATTCAAAGTTCGAAGAGTCCAAATTAGTGCATTGAGTTTTACTGAATATTAGGGTTTCCTTTTTTAGCTTAGCCATACTTATAGGACCAGCTCTTTAGGCATAAAAAATGCTAAAATAAATATATGCTAGTTAAATGGACTAAAAGAACATTCCACATACTTGTCTCATAATATCTGGATTATTCAGCATATGACTAATTTCTGGATTTCTCTGTATCAACTGCTGCATTTGTGGATTGGCCATAATTAACTGCCTCATCAGATCAGGATTTGAAAGCATGCTTTGGACAAAGGGATTCTCCATGATCTGGACCATCATCTCAGGATTGGACATAAGTTGCCGCTGCATCTGGCTTTGTAGTTCAGAGAAGTTGGCACTATTCAAACCCAAGCTACTCAGACCTGCAAGTCCTCCAAGGCCACCTAACAGGAAAAAGAAAAACAGGACACATAAAAAAAAGTCAGAAATTTTACTATTAACAAGACTGTACTAAAAAATGAAGATGCAAAAATATTAATGGAATTAACAATCCATTAAAGAAAATCACTTTAAAGCAAAAACAGAATTCTAATTACTTTCATAAATACATGTTTAATTTCTATAATTGAAATTAGCCAAAAATATATTCACTCTGATTTAGGTTTAGGTAATAAAACCATCAAATATGTATTTCAAATCCAAAAATATATAGTCACATAACTGACATTTTGGTCAACAACGGACCACATGTATTATTCAACATTGGTTCCTAAAGATTTTAATGAAGCAGAAAAATTCTTACTGCCATCAACCTCAAAAGAGGAGAAGGGGCCAGACCTTGAGCTCTGTAAAAACTCTTGAGCAATGAGATTTAGAGAGCAGAGCCTCCAGTGGGTGAAGACATCTAGATGCTATTAGGATGGCATGCCCAGAGAGGGCATAAAAGCTCTGTATTCTCCCTCAACCCCTATACCTTGCCCTGTGCTTCTTTTCCATTTGTCTAATTCTGAGTTGTGTCCTTTATAATAAAGTGGTAAACATAAGTAAAGTGTCCTCCTGGGTTTTGTGAGCCATTCTAGCAAATTACCAAACCTGTTCAGAAGTAGAGGTGGTCTGGGACTCGGGCTGTTACCTGAAATCGGAGCAGTCTTGGGGACTGAGGCCTTTAACTTGCAGGATCTAACACTAACTCCAGGTAGGTAATATCAGAATTGAACTACTGGACACCCATGTGGAATTGGAAAATTGGCTGGTGTCAGAGAAACACCCTAAAATATGCCAGCTAAAGGAAGAAAGAAATGAAAAATTATACTGGATTACACTTCTAACAACCTTTTTGCAGAAAGCTAATTTAAGTTTAGCAATTCACCTACAAACTCTGAATAGAGCAAAGCCGCTGCCAAACAAGGAGAGAAAAGGCCAGGACACACAATGGAATGAAATCATGGAGAAACAACAGATTCAAGAGGATGAGTGCTTATCACAACATGGTAACTGTAAAAATTACATAACCAACCAACCAAATGCATTCATTCCTCACTTACTGAGCACTTTTTATGTATGCCAGGGACAATGCTACATGTTGGGGAAAACGTGACAAAAAAGACACAAGAACTACCCTTAGAACTCACTCTAGTGGGAAAGAATAACAAGAAAAACAAATGCAGAGTAAGTAATTCAACAGAGATAGTCACAGGATATTATGGGAATATCTGCCTAAGTGGGATGACTGCTTTCCCACAAGATGGCACTTAATGAGTTTGGAGAATGAATTAAGTTGGTAAGAAGTGGAGAACATTGGGAGAAGATTTAATACTAGGCACAGCAAACATGATATACAAAAAGTATAGAAATAACTATAGGTATTGATGTATTCGTGAAACAGCAAAAAATTCAGTGTGACTAGAATCACAGATAGCAGTGCTTACTAAACATTTCATGTACAGCCTTTTATATTTTCTGCAGTAGGGCAGGCCCACATGAATAGATGGCCAAAGGACTGCAAGAAATGATGGGTGTCACATCTGGCCAAAGCATAAAAGGTCCAGCTTGAGACTCTTTAAGCTCTGTCTTCTGCCATGTTTCAAGTAGTGCAGCTACAAAATGGCAGAATTCTGTTAGCTTGAGTCCCTGAAGACCGCAGATGGGGGCCTCACTGACCAGTAAAAAGCATGAAGGAAAGCTCCAGACCAAGAAATTAAGCTTTGTGGTAATAAACTACTGATTCTGGGGTTATCTATTACCACAGGGTAGCCTGGATGGAAAGGTAGACAAGGAACAAAGTGGAATAGTCACTTACAATATTCTTATTGTAATAACAACAGTGTGGAAATGACCCAGAACAACCATTACAGTGTTGTTTTGTTTCTTACATTGAGGACCCACATCAAGGTAGCAATAATTGCATGGGGTAGGAGAGAAGTGAGGTTATGGCTCAACAGATTTGGTGCGGGGTAAGGTAGTGGTTTAAGGGGCAAGATGGTGAGTGTTTGCATTTCTAGCGTTTTCCTTTGCTTTCTCAGGAGACACATATAAAGGTACTTGGAGAATACCGGTTAATAGCAAAGAGAATTGAATACAAGGCAGGAAGTTAAAAAATGATGTGCGCTGAGGTACAGGTTTGAGACTCACCAGGATACACAGTTAGAAAAATGTTACTCAAGAAAAATAAATGGAGTAAAAGAAAAGAAGAAAGATAAGGCAAAACTCTGGGGAACAATACCATATGGAACAGGAAGAAAAGGGACCTATAAAAGAGACAAAAAATGGTCATAATAACACTTTGTAAAGTATGACTGGCAAACCACAATTCTGTACAACTTAATACAAGATAATATTGAACATAAACTGTAATTTAAACAATTTTTTAAGAAAAAAAAATCTTTAAAAGAAAATGGCCAGAAAACTAGCCAAGAGAAAACAGTATCAGGAATAAAAGGAAGAATATTTCAAGGGGAGACTGATCAGCATTAAGAGAGATGGACTTAAAATCTAAAGTGTCCACTAAATTTGACAAGCTAAGATAAAAGATCAACGGTGACCTTATCAAGGGAATTTTCAGTCAAGTGATGAGGGCAAAAAATAGGCACAGAACACTTAGTGAAAGGGAAACAAAAACCAGAAAATGTCTTTTTCAATGCTGAAAAGGAAAGCAAAAGAGTAAGTAGCAGTAAAGGATTCTGTGGCTTTTACACAGGGGATAGACCTTAATATAAGAAGAGGCAGCAAAAAGAAAAGCTGAGTCTACAGAGTAAATGGAGTAATTGATAGGAAGATGTGGGAATAAAACTAGAAATTAAGGGATTAGGGAAATGTATAGCGGTTTTAATTTCTTTGCCTATAAAATGAGGGAAGTGGAGAGAGATTTACACCTCAACAACAGCTTCCATGGGTCTGAACACTAAATAATTTCATCTTAATCTCTCTAGACTGTTTGTGTTAATAACTTTGCCATATAAAACTCACCTGCCTAAACCAGACACAGGCAGCTCAGATGATTTTAGAAAAAGCAACAAACACTTTTTACAAAAATGTGAATCTATGCCATATCTTTAATGTTTCCAACATACTCAGCATAGAACTAAATCACTAAAAAACTTTTTCTGGAACAGATAAAAGGTATGATCCTTGATATATGAAAATTATACATTAAAATTTTTTTAATTTATTTTTTTCAATTACAGTTTACATTCAGTATTATTTTGTATTAGTTTTAGGTATACAGCATAGTAATTAGAGAATATCCTTTACAAAGCATCCCCACCAATATTTCCATTTTACTCACCTGGCACCATACACAGTTACTACAATATTATTGACTATATTTCCTATGCTGTACTTTACATCCCCATGTCTATTCTGAAACTACCAATTCTCAATCCCTTCACCTTTTTCACCAAGTACCCCCAAGCCTCTCCACTATATATGTATATTTTTAAATGTCATTTTGAGGTACTGTACTTGTCATACAACTTAAGAACTGAAAGAAGGACCAAGCCATACATCTATCTAGTTCAACTATTGTTAGCTTCAGAATACTTTTCCTCCCAGCAAAACCGTCCATTGAACCTCAATATATAAAACTGATGCAGAAGATCCTTAACCACTGAGCTTGCTCCCAGGCCCCATCCTTTTTGTGTGTTTGGGACAGTTAGAAAAATAATTAATGCATTCTGATCTCTTTATTTTACAAGTGAGAAAATTATACTCAGGATCTTAGCTTATGTCCAACAATTAGCTAATCTTCCTTAGATTCAATTATGTGGTAGTCAGATCAGGTATATACCTACATGTACTACCTCTTTCATTATTAAAAAGAAATGTGCCACTTATTGACCATTTAACTAAATGTATGTGTAAGCTAACCAAGTATCTCTGTATTCCCAACTACTTCTTTAATACCTACAATAAACCCAGAAACTATAGACGTTTTTATTGTTTTTGTTAAAGTGACTTAATGTTTAATTTTGTCATTTTATAAAAACTACCCTAGGAAGAAAGTAGTTGGATTTTTTTTTCCCAATCCCTTTAAAAATGACTAAAGACACTTACCTAAACCAAAAGGGTTGCTAGTGGCAGAACCAGATGTGGAGTTACTATTAGGAGCTGAAGACGTGGTAACATTGCTTCCACTGGTATTTGTTTGCTGGGCCGAATGATCCTGAGACCTAGGGAAAATAATTAAATCATGCAGTGAACAGTGGAACTATTTCTAAAAGAACCTCTGAAATTCTGATATCCAGAATAAAGTACAAGTTTTCAAACCAACTCAAATGTTCATAAATACCCCAAGGGAACTAAGTAGTAGGAACACAATATAAAGAAACATAGTAAAACCTTACAAAGACCTAACTATACTTCAATTGCCCCTCTTCCTCAAGTATAATATAAATAAATACTACACTGCTTTCAATATGTTGATTATATAAAAGAGGAAAATAGGTCACCTCACAGAAAAGAATCAATCACCCATCACACCCATACAGTTCAACTATATAAGCAACTTTTTATCTACCTCCTTCTAAGTTCTTGAGGGGTAGGGGTGAGTCTTGCCCAGACTCCTGAAATTATTAAAAGTAAAAAATAGAGATTTCCTTCAAAAGAAGGTTGAAAAATCAACACAAACAATAACTGATTACTTAATATTAAGTAAAAAAATTTTATTGGAAACCCCTCACATCTGATACCAGTTAAGCGCTCTGAATCTCACTTGCTTCTTTCATTGATTGTAAGATACACGTTTTTAAATTTTAATTTCTTTGAATCAGGATCTGCCTTACAACTGCTGACAAACAGCTGTCATGCCTGCACACACATGCTCTACATGACTTCAACTGAGTGACTGAATAAACTGTTGTACTACCCATGTTGTATTTACCACAGTCTTCAAAAAGACTGTACCATTCATTGGTACTAAAATGAAGTTGCTGTGTATACAGAAAAGCACAGGAACAGAAAGAATGAATTTCATACAGTGAACAACCAGTACTTGCTGTTGGGGAAAACAAGCATAAAAATTTGCAGAATGAGTGTTAATGGCTTGAAAGAAATTCCTGGAGAAATGCCGCACCAACTCTGTATCAAGAATACAGATCTTCATCCCATGTGGAAAGATATGGACACAGATAACTGAGTCAAAAGGTGACCCAAGCCCTGGCCAGGTGCCTCAGTTGGTTAGTGTTGTTCCATACAACAAAAGGTTGTGGTTTTGATTCCCGGTTGGGACAGGTATGGGAGGTAACTAATCAATGGGACTCTCTTTCTCTCCCTCCCCACCCCTACTTCCTCTTCCTTGGGTGAGGACTTAAAAAAAAAATGATTCAAAAGATTCAGACTCAATGTGAAGCACTGATAGAAAGGCTTTAACCAATTTATGTCATGTATATTTTCTTTGTATGCACAAGAGCAATATGATAAATACCATATCCAAGTAAGTCTAAAGGAGCTTTTTAATTAAGTATAAACTAAACATTTTAAGTGAAAAGAAAATGTATCAGCTTAGTTGGCAGTATTTTTCCTTAATGATACATAAAATAAAGGTGCCTCTTTAAAATTGAGGGTACCTTAGACTTAATGAAATAGGTTTGTGGTTTGCCAAGGAAATGTGTTATCCATGATGTTGTCCAAAATTCTCCCTAAAACAAAAAGCATATCTAAAAACATGTTAATCTGCTTGTTCTGTAATTAAAATAATTTTTATATAATGACTCAATATAAATGAATCTTATAAAGTATCAAATGTGTAAGCATTAACATTACTGAATGATACTCTTTTATTTTAAACATGAAATTTTAATCCACTTAAATATTAATGACAGAAGAATACAGATTCCAGGCCCCTGCACTGAAGATTCTGATTTAGTACAGGCATACCTTGGAGCTACTGCAAATTCAGGTCTAGACCACCACAATAAAGTGAGTATTACAATTAAAAAATTAATGACAAAGAAGCCCTTTAAAAAAAACTTCACCCAATGATATGTTTATTGATTTAGAAACAGAAACACTGATTGGCTGATTCCTACATGTGCCCCAACCAGAGATGGAACCCACAACCTTTTTGGTGTACAAGATAACGCTCCACCCAACTGAGCCACCTCGTCAGGGCTGACAGAGAAAGCCTTTTAAAGTCAAGACTTTTATTTTTAAAGTACTTGTGGTTTAAAGCTATCTGTCTTTTAAAACATACCTGTTTTGCGTTTTGATGACAAGGTGAACAGTAAGTCCATCGTGAATTCCATGCTGACTCAAAGTATCTTGATCTTTTAAAATTTTTCCAGCAAATATCAACACAAGTTGGTCAATATGTGATTTGAACCGCTTCGAGATTTCTTCCTTGAACTAAATAAGATAAAAATATGTATTACAGGTATTTGCATAGCATCATCTCATCTAGTTCCTAGAAGAAATATTGGGTTGGCCAAAAAGTTTGATTTTTTTTCCTGTAAAATGGCTCTAGTAGCACTTGTATTTTACTTCATTTGAAACAACTTTGCTAAGATTGTATTGTGACAGCTGTCATATCAGCATGCATTTAAAAGAACTTACTAAAATTGTTAAATTTTTGTGTAGCCATTTTAATATTGAAGATGAAAGAAAACACACATTTTGAGCATTATTTCAATAAAGGTAAAAACGCAACTGAAGCACAAAAAAAGATTTGTGTGGTGTGTGGCAAAGGTGCTGTAACTAATTGAGCATGTCAAAAATGGTTTGCAAAATTTCGTGCTGGACGATGCTGCACGGTCAAGTAAACCAGGTGAAGTTGAGGGCAATCAAATCGAGACACTGAGAACAATTAACATTTAGCCAACATACTTGAGATATCCAAATCAATAAAGTTATTTGGTAAAGTATGTCTTTTATTTTATAGAAAAAAACTAAATGGACTTTTTGAACAACCCAATACTTCAAAGCAGCCCCTTTTATAGATACTGCAACAATTCAAACAATATAAAGATGCATTTTTTCTGTGTCAGTATCTTGATCTTAGTGGGGAAATGAGTATTACCACTTCACTCATCTTAACATAAAGGTTTTACTGTAAATGTACAAATCCAATATTCAGTCTTCTGCTAAAGCATAAGAATTCATTTCTTTGCAATATCCTTTTTATATCAGTAGTATTGAAAGCAGTTCAAGTCACACATAAGGCTCTTAGCAAGTTTACAATAAGCTATTCCTCCAATTTCCATCTCAGTCCTACTCCTTTTTAGTTGAATATGTTTAGTGTGTGTATGCATATGTGTTTGTGTGTATACACAGACACAAACATACATACTGTATGTTGGCACTGATATGAAGTATACTGTTGAATATATGTTCTTGGCCTATTATCCTATTATACTGACTTTCCTCCTCATCTCTTTCATTCAACTTTTACTAACAAACAGTATCACGAAGATGCAAAAATATAAAGCAAAAACTTTCCCTAAAATAAGGTCCAATGAAAGTCAGTCAAGTAAACCACAAAGTACAGAGGAAGCACAAAAGACAGAAAACTTTCCTAGTGAGAACTGAAGAAAGATTAGGAAGCAGCCAGGAATATCTGAAGAAAAGCTTCAGAGAATAACATGTAAAACCAGAAAAGAGATCATACTATAGAGAAAAACTTATTTAATCTATTCTAGATCAGTGTTTCTCTCAAACCTTTATCAAAAAACACCTGTATGCTTAGGCTTTACTCCACTGCCCAAAGCAGGAAACCCCAAGGTGGGCCAAGGAATCTACATTAATAGACCACTTCAGGGAACCAGTCAGATTTCAGAAAAGAATCACACCTTAAACCTTTCTACCCCATGCCCTTACAGAAGTGGGTCTTCCACAGATGATGGCACTATCACCAAGAGGTATTCTGAAAATATAAGGGGATATTTTTGGTTGTCACAGTAAGTGGGAAGACATTAAATGGTATCTGAGATTTTATAAAACCCTGCAGAGGCGGGAAGGGGGAGGTGTAGAGGAACATAAACAAAACAAAATAGGCCATATGTCAATCAATGCTGAAAATGAGAGATGCATGAAATTTCATCACACTTTACCTTTGTGTATGAATAAAATTTTCCATAATCAAGTTACAACACTCAATGTAAACAACTCAGCTTTTTTAAATCATAAAGATAATGCAAAATTATACTGCAGTAAATATTTTGGAGCTTTTCCAACTGAACTCTTCTTCCTTTACTTGAAATCATGATATACAATACTTTTACCTAAGATAAGCAATTTCCAAGTAACTACAAATCTTTGTAGAAAATTATTTCCATAATATTCTATATAGACAGATCAATCCACAAATTAACCATTCTCCTATTATTAGACATCTCATTTCTCCCTTTGGTAGCTATTAGAAATAATAATGTAATGAGAGGCAGAACATACGGTTTTGTAAAAACTGAATGAGAAGGTACATAAAATGCAAGCATCAGGTACACAGGTGGTGGTCAATAAATAGTAGTATGCCAGCTCTCACAATTCTCAGTAACTTGGTGAGGCAGATGGTTTTTAATCCTATTTTAGATACAGAAACAAAGGCAGGTTCAATATGTCCCTCTTTTCTCATAGTGCCACAAGTAATAAACTACTGGTAGGATTAAAACCTAGGTTGATTTCAAACACCAATGTACCCAGATTAACTATACAGGGTTTGGCAGAAGTAACGCCTGCTTAAGTATGGTTGGTAGGGTAATAATATGGATGTAATAATTTATAGTTTTAATATGAAGATTTCACCTAAAATGTCATATGGTGTACTTGAGTGTGGTATTGTTATGTTATAGAATTATATGCTTATGATTTTGTAATAAAAGGGGAGCATTATTTGTGCCAGACCCTGTCATCTTATTCCTATATAAAATGAGAATAATCTAGATTTGTGTTTCTTAACATTAAACCAAAAAATCTTTTCCGGAATCCTTGATATCCTTCATGCCATTCCAAAATAAGTGATTTAACTGTCTAACATACAATTATGTAGCATTTTAGCATATTTTAGGATCTGAAGGTAAGATACTAGATTGAGACATATATCTACTCATAGCCTTTCAAATCCCCACTAAAATAATGGTGAAGGATTTTTTTAGCTTTATGGAGATAAAACTTATATACCATACAATTTGCCGCTGAAGCAGGCACCATTGATTTTTCAGCAATCACGCCGATTTTGAAAAGATAAGCACAAATTAACAACACTCGTTGTTTTTAAATGCTTAAACTTCCTAAAAAGAAACAAAACCAGCTTGCCACGTCCTCCTCTCCGATCGCCTCGCCAAAGAAGACGCTGCGCGTTCGGTCAGCTGGCAGATTTCAGCACCGGGCTCGGGACAGCCGGGCAAATAATGCAATGCAAGAAAGGCAAAAAATATTTCTGCACGGCTTCCTCCGGCCAAGCGCTTTGCATCCATTCAAGCAAATGAAAATGTCAGACAAAGTCAGTCATTTGAAAGACCAAACACATCGTTGTAAAGCAAATGGTTTCACGCGCTCTCGCCCAGCCGATAAAATTGAAGTCGTTTGTTTTTTGGTCGCCAAACGCCAGCAAATGTCAAGCAAAAGCTTGCAGCGGAGCAAAGCGCTTGTTTGTAAAGGCAAACAAGAGGTACGGCTGTTGAAACAAAGAGGCTCTGGATTGGTCTGGTTGGGTAACGCACGAGTGTTGGCCTTAGAAGGGAACAGCCAGTGACATACCCAACAAGGTATGGTTCATCTTCAACAAATGTCAAACAACATCGGTTGTTGGCCAACTTGGCCAAGCCTGTTCAAAGCGAGCAACTAAACACAAAGTCTCCATAGTTGTTTATGCCAAATGGCGCTTACTTCAAACAAACGCGTTTCAGCAAAGCTTATGTCTGCCTGGCTTAAAGTCAGCTTTTAAATTAAAAATCAGCCAAGTTCATGTCAAACATGCTGTTTTCCCATGCCTTCTGGCCCAGCCTGCTCTCCTGCCTCTACCTCCTGTTCACCACAAAGTTCCCAAGCTCCCTTTCCCGCCCTATTCATGTCATATCACCCAATTTCAGTGACTCTGGTTATATTTTGTTTGCTTTTCTCTTTTGCTGATTATGTTCCAGTTAAAGGTGAGATCATATGGTATTTGTCCCTCACCACCTGGCTTATTTCACTTAGCATAATGCTCTCCACTTCCACCCATGTCGTCGCAAAGGGTAAAGCTCCTTCTTTCTCTCTGCTGTGTAGTATTCCATTGTGTAAATGTACCATAGTTTTTTGATCCACTCATTTGCTGATGGGCACTTAGGTTGCTTCTAACACTTGGCTATTGTAAATTGTGCTATGAACACTGGGGTGCATAAGGTTCTTTTGGATTGATGTTTCAGGGCTCTTAGGGTATAATCCCAGCAGCAGAATTACTGGGTCAAAAAGCTGTTCCATTTTTAGTTTTCTGAGGAAATTCCATACTGTTTTCCACAGTGGCTGCACCAATCTGCATTCCCACCAACAGTGCACCAGGGTTCCCTTTTCTCCACATCCTCTCCAGCACTTGTTTGTTGATTTGCTTATGGTGGCCATTCTGACCAGTGTGAAGTATTTCATTGTGATTTTAAAATTTGCATCTCTCTGATGGCAGTGATGCTGAGCATCTTTTCCTGTGTCCATGGCCCATCTGTATATCCTTCTTGGAAAAGTGTCTATTCAGGTCCTTGGCCCATTTTTTAATTGATTTACCTTCCTGGTGTTGAGTCATATGAGTTTTTACATGTTTTGGAGACTAAATCCTTGTCTGATGTATCATTGGCAAATATGTTCTCCCGTACAGTGGGTCCCCTTTTTATTTTGATCAGTTTCTGTAGCTGTACAGAACTTTTTAAATTCCATGTAGTGCCATTTGTTTATTTTTTCCTTTGTTTCCCTTGCCCTAGGAGATAAATCAGCAAAAATGTTGTTATGCAGGATATCTCAAATTTTAATACCTATGTTTTCCTCTAGTCATGGTTATCATGACTATACTTAAGTCTTTGATCCATTTTGAATTTATTCTGGTGTTTGGTGTCAGCTGATGGTTCTAGTTGCATTTTATTGCAGGTATCAGTCCAGTTTTCCCATCACTATTTATTAAAGAGACTGTCTTTAATCTATTGTATGCTCTTGCCTCCTCTGTCAAATATTAATTGACCATAAAGGCATGGGTTTATTTCTGGGGTCCCTATTCAAATATTCCATTAATCTACATGGTCTGTTCTTAAGCTAGTACCAGCCTGTTTCAATTACAGTGTTTTTATAGTATAGTTTGATATCAAGTATTGTGATCCCTCCAACTTTGTTTTTCTTTCTCAAGATAGCAGAGGCTTTTTGTGGTCTTTTCTGGTTCCATGTAAATTTTCATATTTGTTCCATATCTGTGAAATATGTCATTGGTATTTTAATAGGAATTGCATGCAATCTATAGATTGCTTTGAGTAGTATGGACATTTTAATGATGTTAAATCTTCCAATCCATGAACACAGTGTATGTGTCCTGTTATTTGTATCTTCCTCGATTTCTTTCTTCAGTGTCCTATAGTTCTCCGAGTACAGATCTTTTACCTTCTTGGTTAAATTTATTTCTAGGTATTTTATTTTATTCCTTTTGTTGCAGTAGTAAATGGGATTATTTTCTTAGTTTCTCTTTCTGATAGTTCATTATTGGTGTATAAAAATACCACTGTGTTCTGACAGGCGTGGCTTAGTAGGCCAGGCATCCCTCAAACCGAAACCTTGCTAGTTTAATTCCCAGTCAGAGCATATGCCTGGGTTGTGGCCCAGGTCCCCAGTTGGGGAGTGTGAGAGGCAACTAATCAATGTTTCTCTCACACACTGATGTTTCTCTCCCTTCTTCCCTCCCTTCCCTTATAAAAATAAATAAAATCTTCAAAAAAACTTTAAAATACCATTAACTTTTGAGGGTTGATTTTGTATCCCATTACTATTGAATTCATTTATTAGGTCTAGTAGTTTTTTGGTGGAGCCTATAGCGTTTTCTGTGTGCAATATCATGTCATCTGCGAATAATTAGTTTTATTTCCTCCTTTCCAAATTGAGATGCCTTTTATTTCTTCTTCTTGTCTGACTGGTGTGGCTAGGACTTCCAGTACCATGTTGAATAAGAGTGGTGACAGTGTACATCCCTGTCTCATTCCTGATCTTAAGGTAAACGCTTTTAGTTTTTGTCCACTGAGTATAATATTGGCTGTAAGTTTTTCATATGACCTTTATTATGTTGAGATATGCTCCCTCTCTATTTCCACTCTGCTGAGAGCTTCCATCATAAATGGTTGCTGGATTTTATCTAATACTTTTTCTGCATCTATTGATACAATCGTGTGATTTCCATCTTTTATTTTGTTCATGTGATATATCTCATTTATGGATTTGCAAATATTGCACCAATCTTGCATCCATGGGATAAATCCAACTTGATCATGGTGTGATTTTTTTTGATGTACTGCTGGATCCAGTTTACTAATATTTTGTTGAGGGTTTTAGCATCTATGTTCATCAGGGATACTGGCCTATAGTTTTCTTTCTTTGTTGTATCTTTATCTGCTTTTGGAATTAGGGTAATAATGGCCTCATGAAAGAAGCTTGGAAATCTTCCCTCTTCCTGAACTTTTTGGAATATTTTGCTAAGGACAGGTGGGATCCCTGGGACCTGCCAAGGGAGGTGCCATTCAAACTTCAAGAAAGATAATGGGTGTGTCCCCCTGACCCTGCACCACATGTCTAAGTCTGCCCCCACACACCTGACTCTGTCCCAGATTATTTCCCTGTACCCAGCGGGGCAGCACCCCTCGTATAAAAGCAGGCAGTGTCTCCACAGCGCAGTTGCTGGCTCTGCCAGAAACCAGGAGGGCGTTTCTATGGCTGTCCTATGAGGGGTTAAGCGCCAGTCTGGTTCCTGGGAAAGTGTATGGAATGGCCATACCCTAAAGCCGGTCTCTGACACCCTCTGAAGTTAACTATGAAGCTGTCTCTTCTGCAGGTATTAAGATGCAGGATGGGAGAAAAGTAATGAAAGAAAAAAAAAAAAAAAAGATTCAGGGTAGGGCAAGCATGGTTCCAGTGGATAAGGCAAGCAGAATTCCAGAGGAATTGGGAAATAGGATTCCAGAGGGTGGGGTGAGTGGTTTCCCACAGGATGGGGGTAACTGTTTTTCCCCAGAGGGGCTTGTTCTTCTCAAGAAAAATGGCTACCACAATATTGAGGTCTGTCCCACCACAGGGAACCCAGTGGCCATTCCTCCACATCTCTCCCCTAAGCCTCCCACTCCAGACTCTCCTTAGGTAACTCTAGTCCATGCTGTCCTCCCTTCACTGGAGCCCAAGGTGAGTGGCTACAAATGAGACACCTGCGCTTTGGCCCCTTAGGAAAGACCAAAAAAATAGTGGCTCTGTCTCCAATGGGCTCCATTTCTCCCCACAGACAACCCCCCCCTTTCACCACTGGATGCCATGTGGGCACCTGATCCCAGCATTTGTGCTCTGTACTAGGGAGCCCAGTCTGGGGTCCAGGATTCACTCCTCTCAAAGTGAAGCTTCCACAGCCATGCCTTGCCTCAGCCTACTACCTGTGGGAGCAGTGCTGGCTCCTTTCATGTCCCACCCTTTCTACCAATCTTGAGGTGGTTTCTACCCGTCCTGTCCTTGGTTAAGAGTCTACTCTTCAGGTAATTTTCAGTTGTTTATTTCAGGTGGCTGTTCCCCTCTTTATTTTTATTTCCAGTTTGGTTCTGGGAGTCAGTGTAAGAAATATCCTCCTACTCCACCGCTATTCTTGATCCCCCTACCCCCATAACATACCCCCTTCCACTTACTTGTATCCAATAATTTGCACCAAACAACAGCTTTATAGAAGATAGCAACTTTAGTCTCTAAAAAAACTCCCAATCCTAATTTAATGGGGTTTTCCTTTTTTACAGTGGAAGTTGCTGGCACAGGGAAACAAATGAAAAAATGTCATTGCATATTTAATAACTAAGATTAAGCATCATATTTCAGTAAATCACAATGTTAAAATAGTCCCAAATAAATACAAAATGTTGTAAATAATCTTTAAAACACTATTCGTTCATTCACTTAATAAATACTTGCATTCAATATGTGCCAAGAACAATGGTAGGCACCAGGGGATTAGGAGGCAAAGAAAACAGCCTTCCCTTGTAAATTTTTACAGTATGTGGTAGAAAGGATAAAGTGTGCATAAGCACAAAATGGTATGAGATTATAATTATTGATTTAATTTAGAATGGTGAGTTCAATCACCATCTAATGAACTAAAATTTAAATAAAAGCCAGCCAGAGAAAAGCTAAGACAACTTGGAGCAACTGGTTAGGTGTGCGTTCCAAAGATAGTCACTGGGATGAATCCAGGCTCCACTATTTAACAGGTGTATGAATTTGATCATTTTATCAATCTAAATCCATTTCTTCATTTAAAAAAAAGGGACAGTTCTGGCTGGTGTGGCTCAGTGGGTTGAGTGCCAGCCTGCAAACTAAAAGGTCGCTGGTCCAATCTCCAGTCAGGGCACATGTGTGGGTTGCAGGCCAGGTCCCCAGCTGGGGGAGTGTGAGAAGCAACCAATCTATGTATCTTTTCCACATTCATCTTTCCCTCTCTTTCTGCTTCCCTTCCTCACTCTCTAAAAAGTAAATAAATAAAATATATTTTTAAAAGGGATAATAGTACTTTTATTATAAAGTTGTGAAGCCTAAAAAAATGCATTATGACTTGATAAGCCTGGAATAAATACTAGCTATTATTTTACTGTCATCAGTAGCCTTTTCAAGGGCCCAGAAGGGAAAGAAGCTAGTGAGTGATATTTAGGGGAAAAAACATACAAATGACTGAAATGTAGTGAATGAAGGAAAGAGGTACAGTATGGAGGAAAACGTGAAGAGTCTATGAAGTGTGCCATCTAATTCAGTAGTCTAGGCACATGTGGCTACTGAGCACCTAAAATGTGGCTAGTCCAAACTGAGATGTGCTGTAAGTATAAAATACACCCTAGATTTTGAAGACTTAGTATGAAAAAACTTAAGTTTCTCAACTTTTTATATCAATTACATGTTGAAATAATTACTGGATTAAATAAAACATATTATTAAAATTATAGTAGCCAAAAGGTAGAAGCAACCCAAGTGACCATCAACAGATAAACAAAATGAGGTATATACATACAATGGAATATTATTCAGCCTTAAAAAGGAAGGAAATTTTGACATATGACGACACAGATGAACCTTCAGAATATACTAAGTGAAGCAAACCTGTCACAAATGGACAAATACTTTTCATTCCACTTTTATGAGATACTTAGAGTAGTCAAATTTGGAGAGACAGAAAGTAAGAATGGTTGCTGCCAGGGGCTGGTAGGAGGGAGGTTACTGTTTAATAGGTACAGGGTTTCAGTTTTGCAAGATGAAAAGTTCTGGAGACGAACGGTAGTGATGGTTGCACAACCATGTAAATGTACTTAATGCCATTAAACTATACATTTAAAAATGGTTAGGATGGTAAATTTTATGTGTATTTTACCACAATAAAAATTTAATTTCACTTTATTTTTTTAAGTGGGTATGAACACACTGAAATTACATATGTGGCTTGCATTATATTTCTACTGGAGAGCACTGTAATTATTTAAGTCATGGTAAAAAAATTTCCAATATGACAAGATCTGGAACAGTAAGCCCTACTGCCCTAAGGCAGAGAGGTCAGCAAACCTTCTGTAAAGGTCCAGCCAGTAAATATTTCCAGCTAATGGCCATATGGTCTGCTCTGAAAGCAGCCATACATAATACATACATGAATAGGCATGGCAGATTTTTCCCACGATGTTTTGCATCCCCTGCCTTACAGTGTATTTTACACTGTAAAATACAGGATACATGCCAGTGTATTTTACACTGTAAGGCATCCACTATAAGCAATAGCTCCTGCTGGCTGACACTGTTAAATTTTCAGGAATTTTGTGAGCCAGTTTAATATCAGTAGCTTAAAATCTACAATGGTAAGAGAATTTATACCATGGAAATCAGCAAACACTATAAATCCGTTTTCCCTGAATAACTGGAACATTTACCAGCACTACATATTGACTACACATATGTAAAGAATTAACCTCTCTCGTCCTGGCTGATGTAGCTCAGTGGATTGAGTGCTGGCCTGCAAACTGAAAGGTTGCCAGTTCAATTCCCAGCCAGGGCACATGCCTGGGTTGCCGGCCAGGCCCCCAGTTGGGGGCATACAAGAGGCAACTGATCATCTCTTGCACATCAATGTTTTTCTCTTTCTCTTCCTCCCTCCCTCTTGCTCTCTCTAAAAAACTAACTAAATAAAATATATTTTTAAAGATTTTATTTATTTATTTTTGGGGGGGGGAGAGAAACATCAATGTGCGGTTGCTGGGGATTATAGCCTGCAACCCAGGCATGTACCCTGGCTGGGAATCGAACCTGCGACACTTTGGTTCGCAGCCCGCTCTCAATCCACTGAACTGCACCAGCTAGGGCTAAATAAAATATTTTTTTAAAAAATTAACTTATCTCCTATGCGTTTAAATTGTATTAGCTATGAACCATCTTTGAGAAAAACGAATACTCATTCAAATCATCTGTGTTTTGTGGTTCAAATGAAGATCCACAGCTAAGAAAGGCAGTTCTAGAAGAATTATGCCAGTACAAATAAGAGTGACTGGCCCTGGCCATTGTATCTCAGTTGGTCAGGTGCTGTCATGCAAAGCTAAAGGTCGCAGGGTCAATTCCTGATCAGGGTACATGCCTGGGTTGCAGGTTCGATCCCTAACAAAATAGATGTTTCTTTCTCACATCGATGTTTCTTTCTCCCTCCCTTCCCTTCTCTCTAGAATCAAGAAAAAAATTTTTTTTAAAAAAGTGAATGTCTTGAGGCAGTCAAGAATTGTGCTTGGAGAGTGGTGAACTAAGGGAAGAAATGTTTAAAACTAAGCAGAGAGAAGAAGGCAGGAAGTCATGAGACTATGTATATACTGCACAGCAAAATCTCAAAAATTGGTAGTTATTGTTAAATGCATGTTATTGTTCATAATGATCTATATTCATTTGTTAATAAATACTCACTGAGCTCATACCATATGTTAGCCTCTGGTAACAATGGTGAACAATCACAGATCCTCTCTAGCAGAAAAATAAACATTAATCAAATAGTCACATAAATACAGAATTTAAATTGTGATGATTTATGACCAAAAATAGGGTGTTGTGAGTAAACACAACTGGGGAATCCCAATGTAGTCTGGACAATCAGGAATAGTTCTTTGAGAAAGTAACCTATGCACCGAGATTTAAGGGATAAATGGAACGAGCAAAGAGTAGGAGGCAATGCAGGTAGCAAGAACAAATTTCACAAGTCCTGAGGCAGGAAAAAAATGTATTAGCAAGTCAAGGAACTAAAAAGTCAGTATGGCAAGAGCCAAGTAATAAAGGAAAAAAGAAGGAATCAGAAAGGAGAGGTATCATACCACAAAGAGCCTCACAGCAACTTTAAACAGTCTAAGATCAATGGGGAGCCCTTAGTTTTGCCTAGAGAATAACGTGATCTGATGAACATTCTTCAGAGACTGCTCTAAGAATGCATTAGGGGGAGGGGAAGAGAAAAGTGGGGAGACTGACCAATAGGCTACAATAGTTTCTAGGCAAGAGTGGAGTCAATCCTCAATTTTGTAAGCACCTACTTAATCTATTAAATCCTCCACTGCAGCAAATTTTGGTCTCAGGACACCACTCTTACAAATTCAAAACCCCGAAGAGTTTTTCTTTATGTAGGTTATGGCTAATGGTATATGCTACATTAGAAATTAAAACTGAGAAATCTTTTTAAACATTCTTTTAAAAAATAACTCATATAGGTAACATTCTTATCACAAAAATGACTACTTTTTCCCAGTGTAAAGAGTAGCACTGTTTTAAATTTCTGCAAATCACTTCAGTCTTGTATTGGAAAACTGGATTCACAACTGCTGCAATAGCCCGCATCGTACAGCTTCTGGAAAAGCACGTTGTTCATGTTTGAAAATTAGACTGAAATACACAAATAACAGCTCTAAATTGTTATGAAAATAGTTTTAATCTCATGGTCCTCTAAAAGGGTCTTGTGCACCCCAAACCACATTGAGAACTGCAGCTTGAGTAACAGAAAGCCAAGTAATCAAAGTGAGATACCACTCACAGCAACCAGGAAGGCTATAATCAAAGACAGATAATAACGAGTGTTAAGGACAATGTGGAGCAATGGGAATCCTCATGCACTGCTGGTGGGAATATGAAATGGTACAGCCACTTTGGAAAATAGTTTAACAGTTCCTCAAAAAGTTAAACATACAGCTACCAGATGACTCAGTAATTCCACTCATAGGTATATACCCACAAAATATGAAAACATATGTCGACAAAAAAACTTTTTATGAGTATTCACAGAGACATCTTTCATAATGGTCAAAAAGTACAAACAACCCAAATAACCATCAACTGATAAACAGAGAAATAAAATGTGATATATACTCATACGATGGAATATTATTCAGCAATAAAAAGGAAGTACTAATACATGCTATGACATGGATGAACCTTAAAAAACATTATGCTATGTATAAAAAACAGTCACAACTTTTCAAAGTCTGGTGTGTATTTTACACTTGCAGCACATTTCAAATCATTTCAATCACATTTTAAATGTTCAACAGGCAGATATAGTTGGTGGTACCAAAGTGGACAGTGCAGGCACAGATCCACACTATAATGTTAAATGATGTTTGTGATAATGACCCTAAAGCACTGCAATTTCCTCTATCAGGAAAGGCTCAAATACAATATTTATAGTACTGATGTTACATTACACACGTTCATATTTTTCTAAAAGTTTCAAATGACGAAGATATTTTCTAAAACCAGAATACATGTTCCCTGAGTATTTCAGTTAACTGTATTTCAAAATTTTACATTATAACCTAGAGTGCTACAAAACTCCAAGTTAGCCCTGGCTGGTGTAGCTCCGTGGATTGAGTGCGGGCTGCGAACCAAAGTGTCGCAGGTTTGATTCCCAGTCAGGGTACATGCCTGGGTTGCAGGCCATGACCCCTAGCAATTGCACATTGATGTTTCTCTCTCTCTCTCTACTTCCCTCTCTTCCCTTTCTAAAAATAAATAAATAAAATTTTTAAAAAACAAAATAAAAATAAATAAAAAATAAAAAAACCCCAAGTTAGTCAGAAGTTATATGGGAGCTCCCTTCCAGTCTTTGAACTATTTTAATCAAACACACAGACACACAACCTGCCCTCCCCCCACTTCTTCTGGACTTTATCTTGCTTGTTGACCCTTGGAAATCCTCAAACTGTTTCCAATAACAGATAATAAACAGAAGAAAACAGTCTCACACACAGAGACTTTGTGCCACTTCACATTTACCTATTTTTAAATATATTTACTTATGTTATGAAAACCCCTATTAATGAAACCAGCTTGGGAGGGCTCTCTCTGGAGTGTGTATACCCACGCCTTTCTTCCTCCCTCAGGCTGCATCTTTACTTTTCTCTCCTAAACTCTAAGGGTCCCCACAAGTCTTGCAACCAAGGGAGCAACTGACAGCAGTAGCTTGGCCCAGCTTTACCCCATGAATCTGTCTCCAAGGCCCCCTTTTCTGACTTCTCAGTGAGCCAAAGCATTCCAGCCTACCTCTCTCCTGAGGCTTCTTTTGTCCTAAGCCTACCTTGTTTCTGTCCCCAGCTTTAAACATACTCTCAAAAAAATCAATTAATAAACAGATAAATGAAATAAATCGATTTCTCTTTCCCTCTAAAATCAATCAATCAATCAATCAATAAAGTAAAATACTTTAAGTTACAGAAAAGTATAAGTTTTATTATCAACCTTGAACAAATAATATTTATCACACACTAACTGTATTTACATATCCTGTTTCTGCCTGTTGGTTACATACGCTCAGAAAGAAACCAACGGGGAAAAATAACAAAATTAATTACCACCTTAAGACTTATTTTACAACTGACCAAAGAGATTTAACATAATTTCATCCAATCAATTAGACTGAGAGAGTTTTTAAACTGTAGAAATCCTAAACCTCCAGTATTATCCTTTTGTAGGTTTCTTGCTTACCTCCTCTTTACCTCCAACATTCCCTAAGTACTCTCAGAATCAAATAGTTGCCAATTTTTTACTGAACATTTTTATGGGACTCTTAATGTCACTAAATACATTTCAGTAATAAATTTTAATCTGTAGAAAATGATTTAAAGCTATCAAACCATTTAAGAAAACTTCAGGCCCTGGCTGGTGTGGCTCAGTGGACCGAGTGCAGGCCTGCAAACCCAAAGGGTCTTGGATCTATTCCTAGTCAGGGACATGCCTGGGTTGTGGGCCAGGTCTCCAGTAGGGGGCACAGGAGAGGCAACCACACAGTGATGTTCCTCCCACCCCGTCTAAAAATAAAATAACAATAGACAATAAGACAATAGACAATAACAGTAAGACAAAATCTTTAAAAAGAACATTTTAATTATAAGTCATCTGAAATTGCTTTTCTTATTCTTGCACATTTTCCTGTATATGCTTCCTTTAACAGAGCCCACAGACAGTTCAACTTGTCTTCAGATTCTTGGTGTAGGGGTGAGCTTCAATTTTTGTCATGTTTTCTGCTCTAAAAGAAAGCACTTATCAAAATAAAAATTCACCTGCCATCAGAAAAAGTTGCTTCAGAAAGGCCTTGATTTCATCTACTAAAAATTTATTTTGGTTACAGAGCAGTAAAATTCAAACTTCCACAGAATTTTAAATCTAATTTCACTATCACAAAAAGGTAAAAAAAAATCCTCACAGACACATCATATACGGACCTAAACCAAATTTTCTATTCATAGAATACTGAATTGTTCTAATCTTTTATAGTAAAATGCTTCAAACAGTCATAATAGTGGAGGTCTGAACTAGAATCCTAAAAAGAATACCTAAGGCCTTCAAAAGTCAGTATGGCTAGTAGAACAGTTAAAACAAAAAAGACTGACACTATCAAATGTTAGTAGGATGTGGAGCAACAGAAATTCCCATGCACTGTTGGGGATGGTAAAATAGTACAAATATGGCTTCTTGTAAAACTGAAGATACAATTACCACATGATCCAGTCATTCCACCTGTGTAAGTACTTAACATGAGAGATACAAGCATTTGTCAAAAAAAGGACTTGTACAAGAATGCCCATAGCAACAAAACGAAAACAGCCCAGTTGACTGACTGCAACAAGACATAATAGACAACTTATGATATAGTCATACAATGTAAAGCAACACAGAAATAAAAAATATATATATACAACAAGAATAAATCTCAAAATCATTATGCTGGGGCGGGGGGGGGGGGGGGGGCCTTTCCCAATGCCATTATATAAGTTCTAGAAAAGGCAAAACTATCCCATGGTGACGAAAAATCAAAAAAGTGGTTGATGAAGGACAGCGTGACTGAACTGACTGGAAAAGAGTAGGAGGTAACTTTCTGGTCAATTATTAAGTTCTACAGCCTGATAAAGCTTTAGAGTAGAGTTTTGTGGAAACTCAGAATGACAACAGTGGCCATTTCGGCGTTTGTCAACCCTACCTTAAAAGAAAAAAGTTTTAAAAAAACTGAACTCAGATTAATGATACCCACATTGCTGAAGTGCTTTTTAAGGGGCACGTGTACTGATATTTGAAACTTACTTTGAAATGCATCCAAAAAATAAAATGGACTGATATGATTTGTGTGACAGCAAATACAGCAAAATGTTAATTGTGCATGAGAGTGTTCATTTCCCAATTCTTTCAACTTACCTTTATGTTGGAAAATATAAAAATGTTAAGTAAATTTTTCATAACAAAACTTTGAGAAAATATGTAAATATATATGGTCCTGACAGGTATGGCTCAGTTAGTTGGATGTTCTGCAAAGCAAAAGGTAGCAGGCAGATAGATTCCCCAACAGCGCAAATGCCTGGGTTGTGAGTTGGGTCCCAGGTCGAGGTGCCTGCGAGAGGCAACTATTTCTTTCACATCTAAGTTTCTCTCCCTCTTTCAACCTCTAATAAAAATTGTTTAAAAAATATGGTGATTCAGTAGGTGGTAAAAGTTTCTCTAACCTGCACACTACTTACAACTTCACAAAACCTACCATCTTTTAAAACTGTATACACCAATACCACAAATCATTTACTGTCCCTGGGAAAACATAGGTACATTTCAGGAATTGTTCTTTCCTCCTAAACTGTTCACACTGTTTGACATCCCCAGAAGTCAATGCAATAGTTATGGAAAACATTCTGAGATGTATTAAACAATATGCTAAAGCAGTCTGTTGAATATTTCAACATTCCCAATTAACTGTACAGTTTATATTCCTGAAAAGATTTTAAGTTACAAATTATTTGGTAGTATTCTCCATTAACTCTAATTGTGCTCTTTTATTAGACTACAACCGCTAATACAGGAATAACATAGCTATCACACCTCTAAAATTAAACAAAAACCTACCCAATGACTATATCTAATGTATGATAGATTAAAAAGAAAATAGCAAGTCATCAACTAAAGTCATCAACCTTTCTCCTTAAGCCTAATATTATTACTTAAGACGTGACTGAAAACAATTTCTATAACATAAGTTTTAAAAAACAAAGAATGAAAAAGACTTCAGGAATCAAAATGCATAACTAAATATACACGTGCCTCTCACCACAGAATCCACCTCAACCCTCAGGCAGGTAAAACAATGAGCACCCCCCTTTTTTATTCAGGAGACAGAAATCACAGACTGGGGCTAGAGAACCCTCACCCCAGCCCGAAGCCAGACAGTAGGTCCCTTTCCTTTGTGCAGAGCAGCAGGGAGGCGGCTGGGGGCGGGGAGCTGGGGGTCCGTGGAGGCCGAAGCTAGAAGGGGGCGCGGAAGGAAGCGGTGCTCGCGCGTCCCACAAACAGGCCGCGCGGCACTGCCACAAACCTCTGCGGTGTCCCGAGGAACAAACCCACGAACTTGGGTATGATCTAACTTGGATGAGCACGGAAAGTAGGTCCGGGAGCACCTCCGAGAACGACCCGCGCCCAGACCCTCGCAAAATCACATTCTCCCGCCGTGGGCAGAAGTCCTGCCGCTACCCCCGCCCCGGCCCGAGCCCAGGGCTGCCCTTACCTGCTGGACAGAGCTATTCTCGGGCACAGCGAACTCCTCCTTCTCCTTCGGGGTCTTCACAGTGACTTTCATGATCTTGGGCTCCGCGGAAGCAGCGGCAACGGGGGCGCCGCCACCTTCAGCCGCGGTGGCGCTGTCCTGGGAGTTCGGAGGGCCACCGCTTTCACCACTCTCGGCCATGGCGGCGGCTGCAGTGACTCAGGAGGCAGCAGGCGAGTGAGTGGAAGCCAGCAGACGCGAGAGCCGGCTGACCCGGACAACAGAGAATGCAGGACGCGCTGCCTAAGTGGCAACGGACGAAGAGCCGCCCTAGGAGCGAAGTACCGCAGACCTGGGTGTGGGCTCAGGCGCAGGTCAGATTTGACGCTCAGCAGCCGTCGTGTGTTCTTATGCCTCTGGGTCGCAGAGACATCCGCAGTAGCCGCCTCTTCCTCCTCCCACTCCCCGCCCCCACGTTACTCCCCTGGCGCCGCGCGGGGCACGCCGGGTAACGCGGTTGGCGGCGTCGCCGAGTCATACCCGACCGAGCAGTTTTCGAGTGCCGGCTCCTTTCCTTCCCCTTTCCCGTTCCATGGGTCAAAGTGTAGGCACGAAGTTAAAGGCTAAAAGTAGAATAGGGTGGGAGAGATGTGTTGATTTTTTTTTTTTCCACTCCCTTCACCAAAAAATATTCCCGGGTTCTCAAAGGCACTGTCACGGCGCATGGGGATGACGTCAGTGCTAGCGAAATTACTAGAAGAGGCTGGACCAGTGGGCGCTGCGGCCGTGGCTGCGCTTGCGCTCTAGTAACCCACGTAGTTCCCCGCCCCCTTGCGTAATACTCCGCGCGACTGCTCGCAGTGGGCCCGGGCGTCTTTCCTGTAGCCGCTGGGAGTTGGAGGTGGCTAGAGAGTGTGGAAGGGATGTTTCGTTATTTTAATATGCTTAATTTATGTTTACTTGGAAGGTTTAAGATGCTTGATCTTATTTCCTGGAGTGCGGAAGTTGGAGGCTGAGTTAATGGAGGAGAGAGCCTCGTAACCAAAGTTGTAGTTAGTAGTTGTGGACCCGGGGGTTTCTAACGAATGCAAGAGGAATGTTCTATTATTTTAATATGTTTAACTTTTGTTTACTTAGAAGATTTAAAATGCTTGACCTGACTGCCCAGAGCGCGGGAGTTGGAACATGAATTGATAGAAGAAAGAGCCTCATAACCAAAGACGTAATATCTGTAGCCACCTTTCGCAATCCCGAGGAGTCGTTGCTCCAAGGCCGGGGCTTCCGGACCTCGGATCTAACCCGTTTGTTCAGGTGATCAGGCCACAGTGTTGTCTGGCCTCCGCGCCCACGCTGACATCCCTGCGCGAGCTCCTCCAAATTTTCTGTCCGAGTTGGGTAAGCACTATCCCCCAAAATGTTGGGTAGAAAGAGTGCTCACCCAAACTGGGACAGTTTAATGTAGCCAAGTTCATTTTATATTCTTACATTAAAAAAATTACTGCTCTATTTCAGACTTTAGGTGGTATTAAAAATAAGTATTCAAAAGTTAATTTCAATGTAACATGGGTACAAAAAAGAAAAGTTATTTTCCCCCAGGAATATTAACTGTCAAATGACATCATTGTTTGCCTTTAAAGATGACTTGCAAGGAAAATACAACCCAGGACATTAACTTTATTAATAAAGTGTTACACGAACGCAAAACCCTGACAGCCCACTGTGACCCAAATATGGAAATAAATACTTTGTTTTTAAACCATCCAACTCTGTTCTAGGAATAAATGCTCTTGCCCAAAGACTGGTTTTGAGCACAGTCCCTTTGTAATCTGGACCTAAGAGGTTCTAAAAATATAAATTGCAATATAGTCATCATCTGATACTAGCTAAATTTCTGGCAGCATTGCTTGATAACATTAAGTAATTACACAAGGCTCTCTACTGAAAGATACATACTCTGAAGGGTGACTAATTGCTTATGTCTAGATACGAAGTAATCGTTACTTGTCAAGGTAAAAGTTTCACCATTAGACAACCAATCGTTTCTCTCTAACACTACACTTATGAAATTGCTCTATAATTATCTGTCTACACTAATTTCTTAAAAATTCTGAACTATATGCACAATTTACAAAGTAATATAATTTAGCTGTAAGAATATACAGTCTAGTTATTTTAACTTTTTAGAAATAATCCTATATTTTAAGGAACTCGTACAGATGGGAGTCCAGATCAGGGATGAACAAACTGAGGGAAGACAAAATAGTAAATATGTTAGGCTTTGTGGGTCATACATTTTCTGTAAATACTCTATATTCCCACATAGCTTTTTGGGGGTATCATCACATTCTGCCTTCTATTACACTTAATTGTGTGCATATCTCCCTTATCAGACAAGGTCCGTGAAAACTGGGATCAAGACTTAATCACCCAGTGCCCAATCTAATTTCTCCACACAAGAACATTTACTGTTTAACTGAATTGTTGGACTGTTATGTTTTGCACTGGAGAGGAAATTCTTTTAGAATGGTAGATCATATTTATTCTCTTGTCTCTCCCAAGGTTAATAATATAGTGACATATAGGTAGATAATAGATATATACTTACTTTGTAGTAAGTTCAGGCAAAAGAAAACATTGATTACCTGCTTGTGTAAAATTCCAATTCTAATGATTTCTTTTTCAGGGAACAAATTTATTCAACTCACAGGTATTGGAATTGTTTACTGACCTTAGAGGTCAACTTATATGAAGAGTCTGCAATCATGTTGTGTAAAACAAGCAAATGAGCCACAGGGAAATTATATTTTTTATATTTTAAAGGTTTTATTTATTTATTTTTAGAGCAAGGGGAAGGGAGAGAGAAAGACAAGGAGAGAAACATTAATGTGAGAGAGAGGTTGCCTCTTGCTCACACCCTGACCGGGAACTGAACCTGCAACCCAGGTATGTGCTCTTATGGGGAATCAAACTGGTGACCTCTTGGTTGCAGGAACAATGCTCAGCCTACTGAGCAACATGAATCAGGGTCCATGGGGAAATTTTAGATGCTCTCTGAGGCCAGAGAAAGTAGGTTAAAGTGTGCAAAATCATCAAGGAATTCCAGAGAATGATAACGCTTATGGGAAAAAATGCTTTTTGAGAGTTTTGTAGCACTTAAGGCAACCTATGGAGATATTTTACATAGGAAGCTAAAAGTTGTTTTTAAAAATGTATAGCCTTACAATCATTCCATTCCTGCAAATTATTCTTACAGCTTTGGTTCCCAAATGAGATTAAAAGTGAAGACAAAAAGAACACTGATTTATTTGAGTTGTACTGTAATATATCAAGAATTGTTAAAGGTCTGAAATTTTCCTGTTTACAAATTAAGTTTCATGAACAATGGCAAAAGACAAAAGATTCTTAGGTCAGAAGCAAAGGACTCTTTGCTTGTTACAGCAGTAACAGTAGCCAGAGTATCAGCATTTTCTTGCACTAGTTCCCCAAGCCCTAACTTCTGCAGAATGATGCAGAAGGTCAGATGACACCTGCATATGTAGTGGGTTGTATTATGAGAAGAACCCCAAGTATGGGGAACCCTGACCTTATTAATGGGAAGTAATCCTGTGGCCCTTTGCTCAGGAGAAATATTTTCAAAGACTGATCACTCTACAAATATCCTTGAAAAAATAGTCCAGAACAAAGACAGTAGTATATTGGGTTGGCCAAAAAAGTCCATATGGTTTTTCCCATAAAACAACGTTTTTCACTTTCACCAATAACTTTATTGATTTAGATATTTTGAGTATGTCAACTATCTCCTGTGTCATGAACCTTGATTGTTCTCACTTGATGTCTTGGTTTGATAGCTATCAACTTCAACTGGTCTGCCCAACTGTGGAGGAGCATCCAACTCAAAACCTCAAACACAAACCTTTGAAACCACTTTTGACATTTTCAGTCAGTCACAGCATTTTCTCCATACACTGCAGGGTGTTTTTGTTTTTGTTTTTTTTTGCATTTCAGTTGCATTTTATCTTTCTTGAAATAAAGTATAATATGCTGAAAGTATATTCTTCCAACTTCAATATTAAAACAGCTACACAAAAATTTACCAATTTGGTAAGTTTTTTTAAATGCATGCTGATATGACAGCTGTCACTATACAATCTAACAAAATTGTTTCAAATGAAGCTCAAGACAACTAAGTACTACTAGAGTCATCTCATGAAAAAAACAAATGAACTTTTTTACCAACCCAATAGTTTCTGATTGTTGCTGTAGCAAATAACCACAAATATAGTGGCTTAAAACAACACATTTATTATCTCATAATTCAGAAGTCCAAAATGGGTCGTAGAAGACTAAAATCAAAGCCTGTGTTCCTTCTGGAAGCTCTAGGTGAGACTCTTCCTTGCCTTTTCCAGGGTCTGGAGACTGCTCACATTCCTTGGCCAGTGGCCAAATCACACGAATTTCTGCTTCCATTGTCAATCTCTTCTGACTCTCCTGTCTCCCTCTCCCCCTTATAAGGACCCTTCTGATGGCACTGGGCTATCCCAAATAATCCAGGGTAATCTCATCATCTCAAGGTCCTTAATCACATCTGCATAGTCCCTTTGCATGTAAGGTGACAGATTCACAGGTCCTGAAGATTGGGATCTTTGGAGAGCCATTATTCTCCCCACTGAAGGTGGTCAGTGCCTGTATTCACAAGAGGTGCAGAATTATGAGAAACCCATGAAGAATTATCTCCCAATACCTGCCCCTTGTTTCTACACTTCCGTAGCTTCTGGAAAACTTTCCCATGAGGCTACCACTCTGTTGGTCATCCTGGTGGTCATTAATCTGACCACCAGTGGATGGGACTAAATCCATTTCATTTATCTTACAGAGCATTTAATAAGGCTAGTATCAACAGGATTCCAAGTAGCTATATGAGGTCGACTTGCAGTACTAATATCTACTCCCCAGGGGTCCAGACCCAATCCTCTTAACAAATTCCATAAACCATCTGAGTCTACTTTGGCTGCTTCTTAGATACTGTTTTTGTATTGACTTTTCCCCTTAACCCAAGGCATTAATCTAGGCACAGCAGGACATCTTAGCAATTACACATACTTTGCCATACCCTGCATAGAGGAAATCTAGGGCAATTATATCAATATAACAACCCTGAGCAGTGAGTTGAGGCTATCTTGAATGCCTTCCAGGACCAATGTGTTGCCATTGATCTCCAGCTAAATTGAGGATAAATTTTGTTCTACTTTTTCTAACCCATCGGCTCTTGTAGAAATGACTGCCCCCACACCCAGCTGTATACAAATAGCAAGTAAGTTATGCCTCTGAGAAACTCCACAAAGTAATCAAGGGCGGCTTCATTTTGGATAATTCTACATGTGACCTGAGGGCTCTGTGATGGTGTTTCCTTAAACACTTGAAGGTTTCTCGTGACCACTCCTAAGGTGCAAGCCAGTTTTTTTCAAGAGGAAGAAAATTAATGCCTGACATCCACCTAAGAAGTCCAGTCCTGGGATGCATATTGTACACCTGGAAAGAAAATGTTTATCATTATCGGAGATCCCCTCCCCCCCCCAATGTCATTTACATCACTTGGGGGCACAAGCTGGCAGTGCACAGCTGGTTGGTAAGCCTTATGGTTTCTAGTTCATTTTGCATAATTAAATATAGTCTTTGTTTCTGGAGGGACTGCCTACAGGTAGTCAGTCCAAACTGTCCTGTTTGCCCATGCCACCAGCTGAGTGGCATCCATCCACTCCACAGAATGACTAGTAAGGCTACAGGAATGGGAGTGGGAAAGAGATCTGAAGGTACTCACAGATGTTTTGCATGGGAGGCACAAGAGATGGGACATCGCTTGCCATTTTCAACTACCTTCTTATTAAATGAAAATGGCAATCAACTGTAGTCAGAGCTATGTGGTGCAGTACAGCAAACCCAGTTAAATGTAGTATTTGCTAGTTCAGGAGAACCATACTTTCATGAGGAATGTGCAACGACAGCTCTGAAACACAGAAAACCATTGATGTGTCTCCCTCTGCCATGCCTCCCGTGATCCAAGATGTTCCTTCCCCAGTGCTAGAGTGTTTACTCCTAACACCATAAAGCAGTGTGTCCCATGCTTGTAGCTATAACTTCACCTTCTTCCACTCATCCCTGATTCAAACTCAGACCTTTAGTCCAGAAGGGTAAGGGTAAGGCACAGAAGCAGTAAGGACATTTTTCTAAAGTTTAAAAAAAATAAAATTTACCCATTATGTCCCCTATTTGGGCCACCATAGGCCGGACTAAGGGAGCAATATACTCAACCATTATCCTTACACACCAGGATGATGACAGTCCAATGGGAGAATCCAAGTAGTTAAACCAGAATTAAGTTTGAATCTTAATATACCAACCAAGACAACCTGCAGCTAGCATTAGAGAAAAGAAGCAGCATCATGCCTAGGGTAGCATTCGGGATTTTCGGGATTTTCATGTAGTTTTATAAACTCCCCACGCCATCCCCTTTTGTCCTAATTATTACCTATGTAGCGTCAGGAGGAAATTATCTCTTTCTGGTGACAGCCACACTCAGAGACCAGAATACCTAGTACTAAAATGTACGGACTAGAAGGAGGCGAAGGGTATAAGGTAAGACAGTCTTTTAAGATGACTGTGGATTGTACTGCAAAAGTCTTGAGTACTTGAACCATTATCCCACTGTTAAGTGGCTTTTGCAATAAAAGGTAAACCACTGTCAGACTGCAAATGGCCCAGAAAGCCAAAAACATGACAGACTGGTTTGAAGGACTATAGGGATAGGACTAGTCAGTTGAACTGGACCAGTAACACCAAAGCTGAAAAAGTGTCAACAACGGTGAGGCACCACCAATAGCCCCGTGAGAGGGTCAAAAGTCCAATGTAATCAGTGTGCCAGGAGTGGGCGGGGACCATACTCATGCAGTGTGTCCTCACCCCTGTGAGACAAATATGTCATCTTCTGTCAGGAGTCCAAGTCTGGGAATCAGTAGTAGCCTTTATATCAGAAACATAAGATTCCTATACTTTGACCTCTCTATGATGGGTGTGGAACACATCCACATGACGATGGACAGAGGCAGCAATGGTGGCAATCAGGGCAGCACAAAGCTCTGTCAGCAACTTGATTCCAGTCAGTCTCCTGGGAATGGCCCCTACCATGGACATCTTCATGAGAGACCCAAGTGAATGAGTCAATAGTTGTGATTTGTTTCTATATTTCATGTCCCCAGAGGCAGTGTTTTCAATGTGTCTAGTTTTCCAAGTGCAAACCAAAAAGCTAAGCCACTGGCAACAGTCCGAGTCAGTACAAATATAACAAGGTTTATCAAGAGGACTATTGGTCAGAGATAAGAGCATGGCCTTGAATTCTGCCCTTTGAGTGTAGTGACCATGTCCACTTTTGGTTCTACATATTAACACTGATCTGAGGCATCCTAACAGGTTTCAGTGTAGCTGAACCATCAGTAAGTCCAGCCCAAGCATTTAGGGGAACCCCTGAATTGAGAACTCCATTGAGTCATTAGCTTTGCTTCATGCACAAAAGCCAGAGGGAGGAGAAGGCAAATGATAAAGTTTCTCTCAGGTAGATAATTGCCACTTTTCATATAAAGCCAAATGCCACTGGACCAGAATAGCAGCATTCTTGACAAGAATGTCCACATCATGTCCATTTGACAAGCAAGGCTTACTGAGCCCTTCCCACCTTGGTAGATATTCGGTCCAAGTTGACCCACCCCCAAACAGGAGTATTAGGCTGAGAATCTCAAGGACTTTATCAAGCAGGCATTCAGTTTCAAGAGCTCAGTGACAAGCTAATGGCAGCTTTTCAAATGAGGTGTATGTGGTAGCTGTATTAGGAAGGCTATGAGTCCAAAACCCCAAGGGGTGCTTCCGGATTGAGGCTATCTCCTCTTGTCAGAGGCTCCAATTGGCAAAATCATCAGTCCTGTAGACATGTAGCTCAAACTGTGGACCCTCAAAGGCACTAGCACTTCTCTACTTGCAACTCTTCCCAATCAGGAGTATCTCCTCTGGTACTTAGGGAATGAGGAAATACTGGTACACATCAATTCCTACCATACATTCAGTCGTGTAACAACAATGAACTGGCCTGGAGGACCCCACCCAGAAGGTCACTTCAGCATTCCTTCTCCAGGTGAATCATGCCAGAGCCCCATTGGCTGGCTGAATCCAGGTGCCAACTCCCCCATGGATGGAGCTGGGAGAATGGTGATGGGTTCCTGTATCCAGCAGAGCCATACAACTTTGAGCTGCTCTCCAACCTCAAGTTCCCTAGCATACTTTCCAGGCAAACAGAATTTTGGTCCCCCTTGGGGACAGTGAAAACTTGGCCCCTCCCCTAATCACCTTTCCCTTAAAGCAGCTGAAGTTGGGGTAAAGGAGGGAGGAGGGATCAAGAGGCAGGAAGGACAGTGACAGTGTGCCAGAAGTAAGGTGCAGTGACTTTGTTTTAAGCAGTTCAGTGGCTGACCACAACTTAGTCAAACAAACTTCCAATGTTTCCAGTCCACTGAAAACCCGGTATTAAGCAGTAAGCAAAGTCATCATTTGCTCACACTATTTCAGCCTTAGGAACTGCAGCAGCCACAGCCACATTTTCCAGCAGTGGCTGGAGTTTGTCCTTTGGCTGCTGACCTTCTTTGTGGAGTCCGCCTTAATTTGGGGTATTTGCTGCCCCCTTATCAAAATAACATCTCTTAAATTCAACATAAGTGCTAGGGGGAGTTTTCCATGATGGAAAGCTGATTGCAAGAAATTATCTAGATTTCTTTGGGTCTGTTTTTCAGTCTTCAGTGGGTTACCTCATTAACACTGTAAACCCAACCCGAGGCAGTAAGCCTTAAAATTGTACTAACCTAAATGCCTCATTTATGGTTTCTACAGGAATTAGTCTGCCTCAGGAAACTCTCTCTAGGAGGGCCAAAGCTCCTTATAGCAGTTTGAATGCACTGTAAAACAAAACAAAACAAAAAACAAAACAACAAAGTCTGAGACCTTTTACTGTCATCTCAGGATGAATCTAAGATTAGCAAAATAGAATTAGGGAAAAGCTGAGTTGAAGGACAGCCTAGCTCATGCTCTTCTTAACTAGGCTTATATGCCCACCCCCTCACCTCCCAAACCAACCAGCCAAAGTTCTAAAAATTTGCTTGGTTTCTGCCCAGAGCAGTTAGGAATATCCCTTTCATGTTTAAGACATATCTGAGAAAAGACATTAAGTCAGAGGTCAAGAAACTTTTTTCTATAAAGGGCCAGTTAGAAAACATTTTAAGTTTGCATGACATGCAATCAATCTCTATTGCAACTACTCTGATCTTTAACACTAAACAGCCATAGACAATATGTAAACCAATCAGTGTGAAAACAGATATTACAGTAAAATCTCACATAGATTGAAATCTGAATTTCATATAATTTTATGTGTCATGAAGTATTATTCCTCTCTTGATTTTTTTTAACTATTAAAAATGTAAAAAACATTAATTGGCAGGCTACAAAAAAACAGGTAGAAAAACAGGCAGCAGGCCAGATTTGGCCCATGTTGTTCTAAAGAGTAAGATTCTCATAAATTAGCATCAATTCAATTAAAAGATGGCAGAATTTAGCTACAGAAAAGTAAAATCACTTAAGTACTAAGGCTTACAAAAAAGTCAACTCTAGGAGTTGATGGTTAAATTTATGGTTCAACTTTATTGGAACACTCAGTGCCCAGACTAAACTTTATTTCTGGGTTTGTCTATGAGAGTTTTCTGGATGAGATTAACATTTGATCTGGTGGGCTCAGTAAAGCCAATGGCCTTCCCAATTGAGACTGTGCATCATCCAACCTTTTCAAGGACCAACAGAAACAGGCAGGCAGGTTGCATTCTCTCTGAGTAACCATTTAAGCTGGGACAGCAGTATTCTCCTGCACTCCTTAACTAGTACTTACACCATTGGCCCTCCGTTTCTTAGAACTGCACAACAGGATTTCCTGGGTTTTCAGATGAACTTCTCAACCTCTGTAATTGTATGCGCCAATTCCTTTTATATATATTTTTTCCATCTTTTTCCCCATATATATCTTATTGGTTGTTTCTCTGGAGAACAGATTTGACAATGTACTAGTATGATTATCTTGACCATGTATTAGAAATACATATGACCTTATATTCCCCTACTTTAAATTTAGGTGAAGATTCTCTATTGTTTACAAGATAAAGTCCTAGCTTTCTTGAAAGATTAAACATCCCATTTCAATTGTGCATAAGCAAGGTGTAATCCCTGAAAAGTATGACGGTATTAATGTACACATTGGCAGATGGTGTCATAGCCTGAGCAGGGCAAAGGAGTTTATATGTGGACTTGGCAACCTAAATGTAGAAAGCAAAATTTAATAGCTTTTATAAGCTAGTGAAGGATTTCTTAAATAAAACACAAGCACAAATCATTTTTTTTAATACTGGCATAGTTAATTGCAGTAAAATAAAAAACTTCAGTATATCAAAAACTTCAAACACAAAATGAAAAAAACCATATGCTGAAAAATAAATGTGAGGAACTTTGTAAAATTATATTTTATTATGTGATTGCAATGGTCCCAATTTTTCCTTCTTTGCCCCCCTCCATCCAGCACCCCCCAATTCCTCAGGTAATCCCCACACCATTTTTCATGTCCATGGGCCATGCATATAAGTTCTTCAGCTACTCCGTTTCCTATACTGTACTTCACATGCCTATGGCTATTCTGTAACTACCTATTTGTACATTTTCATCCCCTCATCTCTTCACCCATTCCCCCACACCCTCCTCCCATCTGGCAACATCAAAACATTCTCCATATCCATGATTCTGTCTCTCTTCTTGTTTGCTTAGTTTATTTTTTAGATTCAATTGTTGAAAGATTTGTATTTATTGCTATTTTATTGTTTATAGTGTTGATCTTTTTCTTAAATAAGTCCTTTTAACATTTCATATAATAATGGTTTCGTGATGATGAACTCCTTTAGTATTTTCTTGTTGGGGAAGCTCTTTATCTGCCCTTCAATTCTAAATGATATCTCTGCTGGGTGAAGCAATCTTGGCTGTAGGTCCCTGCTCTACATGACTTTGAATATTTTTTGCCAATCCCTTCTAACCTACAAAATTTCTTTTGAGAAACCAGCTGACAGTCGTATGGGAACTCCCCTGTAGGTAACTAACTTCTTTTACTGCTTTAAGATTCTCTCTTTATCTTTAACCTTTGGCATTTTAATTATGACGTACCCTTATGATGTAAATGTTGGAATGCTTTAAGTTGTCCCAGAGGATGCTTACACTATTCTCATTTTTTTTGGATTCTTTTTTCTTCTTGTTGTTTGGATTGGTTGTTTTTTGCCTCCTTATGTTCCAAATCATTGATTTGATCCTTGGTTTCATCCACTCTACTGTTGTTTCCCGATAAACTGACTGAATTGACTGAAAAGAATCTTACTAATGGTGTTTATTAAAAGGGAATGCCTGAGAAATCAATTTAACAGAAGAAATCACCAACTGCTCACTGCCAGTCTTTTCAATCTCTGAATAAATAAAGCTTTTCCTGTTGAAACTGATATACTTACCTAAAAGTGATAGATTAAGCCAGAGGAATGGATATATCAGTCAAGAAAAAAGAATTCAGGGGAAAAACAGAGCTATGAATACAATACTCCAAAGACTGCCCAGAACAAAAGAGGATAATCAATGAAGTTTTCTCTGTGCCCAGGAGATGTTAAATGAATATACACTAGTAAAAAATATCTGTTGAGTGCCTATCAGGTACCAGGCACTATGCTAGATTCTAGATAATGTACCAAAATAGATAATATATAGGCAGATAATCAAAGCAGATGATAATACAGTATGCTTTAATAATTCAGTCATTAACTACTTGGGTAATTCAATTATAATTGAAACTATTCTGATTCAAGTTCTGTCTAGTTTGTTCATGTAAAACAATATTAGAAATTTGATTTTGTTAATCCTTGAGGTGAAAAATACAGTATCATGGAATTACCATATATAACTAATTAATTAGGTTCTGATAGTACTTAATTGTATTTAAAGGTAAAATTAGAGAAAAACTATCTCAAATAGCTTTACCACTTAATTGAACAAATAATTCTTTAGCATCTCCTCTGTGCCACATAGAGAACTATGCACTGAGAGTATAGGGAGCAGGTCACAACTGATATCAACAGCCTGACCAGACTGCTGGAAACAGAGGGGTGGAAGTCAAGTGAACAGGAGGGGCCACAGGAAGAGAATGCAAACTGCTGGAGGCAGTGAGTGGGTCTGGGTGTTCCAGCTTCTGCATTGCAAACACTCCTCCCCTGCTCCAGAGATGAATGGCCAAGAGGAGGCATTGCACTGAGTATGCAAGGATGGCATGACAAAGCATGGAGGGAAAAGCCCTCCTACCCCTTTCTGGTACCTGACTGGGGGGTGGGACAAGGGGAAGAGACCAGGGGAAGGCAGGCACATGCACAATAAAGGTCAGAATGGCAGCAGGAGGCCAGGTGCTGGATTGAAGAAGCCTGTCAGTTTAGCCTGGGGAAAATAAGGGATTGGTCTGGAGGTGGACCCTTTCAGACTGCACAGAAATTTGGAAAGTTAACTGGACATTTCTGAGAAAGTACTTGGCTCTTCCCAAACCCAAAACTAATAAAATTCCAAGGGAGGGAAGGGGTGCACTCTTACCCACCCCTGTAACACACTGGCTGCTGAATTTGCAGGACTTTCTGGCCCTGGAAGCCTAAGGGCCAATAGCAGTGCACGGCCCACAGGTGGGTTCCAGGAGGGAGCCTGAAGCCTGACAGTGGCCAGGAGAAAAGCTGAGTTGCCTGGATGACCACTCAGTGGCTACCTGTGGTTCCCAAGGGATGGTACTTTAAATGGGAGAAGGAACTCTGGACACTGTCTTTGGTTTTAGTCTAGCTGAGGATGGCTGAGTTTTTCTCCAGGTTTCCTGGAGGGGATGGGATTTCAGGCAAGAGTCTGCCATTCTCCCAGATTGTGCAGCATTTCAATAAAAACCTCTTTCCTTTCTCAACAGCTTCTGCCTCTAGAATTTGACTATTGGAGGCAGTGGGCAGCTGAAACCCCACTTTAGTTCAATAACAAAATTTACAAGGTTCATGTAACCTCGTAGAAGAAGCCAGACATAAGAACAATGATATTGTTTATTTATTTAATAAGTATTTTTTCTTCCAAGACTGTCATAAAGTGGAATCTTTCATGTAATGCTGGTTTTGGAGGTCACAAGCAGTTATTTATATATTCATCTTTTTTATACAACCAAAAAGTCTTTATCCTTGGTACTTTAATGAATCATATTTGTATATCACTGACTACACTGAAAAATGAATGCAATAAACTACAAATTATTCTAGTAATTGATTATACTAACAAAAGATCTCTCATTTCTCCCCATCAACACACTCTATTCTCAGCATGTCATGTTTCTGTCCTCAAGCCAGACTGTTCTTTAAACAAATATTTCAGCCCATATTTTATTCCTTTTGCCTGGATGCTTTTCAACAAATTTACAGAAAAACTATCTCATAAAGTTTTCTCAATTTCCAAAAAATGTGATATCACACTCTAATTTGTATGGTAATTATTTTTGCTGTTATCTTTTCCTACCTCCACCTCTGTTTCCCCTGAGAATAAGCTACTTGAGGATATCAACCACTTTTCACTCATCTTGTATGTCCCATAGGTTTAGCATGCAGAAAGGTCTGAGTAAATATTCACTGAATTTAAAAAATCCAATTAATTGTTTGTGCTATAGTAAAAATAATCATTTCACATTGTTTATGAAACTTACAAAAATCAAACATATTAATGGAAGAGTAAATTAATTTTATTGACTGATGAAAAACTAAAGTGATACGAAGTATGAATAGTAAACAATAATCATTGCATTCTGCTGGAATTCTGTTTTTCTTCTTTTCACTTTAAGCCAAAAGGACCAAAAATTATAGACTGTTAGTAAGCTATTTTAAGTATTTCTTCAACAAAAACTGCATAGCTTAGCAGTTGCACAGCATTAAATATATACATTTTGCAAAACCCTGAAAACTTTTATTTTTGTGTTGACCTCAAAGGCCAATGGAATCACCTACACTGGTCGAATTCAGAGTTTCTTTTCCCTTTTCTGCCACCCTGTAAAGAAAAATAGGGCAAATTATTGAGGAAATACCATTCTGGGGGCATTTGCAAATTAAGAATATATGAAACTGAAGGCATTTTTGAGTACAAGAAGGAATCAATTTCTTTTTTGAGTTTGTTGCAAATTTGAATGTGCATTCTACTAAATTATTTTTACAGGATTATTTTTAAAAATAGTTAAAGTAGTTGTAAAAATCAGTTACATCTAAGGGAACTAGCCTAGACTTAGTAAAATCACAAATATCTTATTTTTTAAAGTTCTTTTAGGCTGTCCCAGATTGTTTTTAAAATAACAATTTTGATCAATACTAAAACAATTTATTCCATATGATCAGCACATTTAGTAATTCAGTTCATTACCCTTTGGGGTAATTTAATTTATAATGTAAGTTTTGTCAGACATCTTATCAGATAGCACTAGAAGTCTGGTTTTCTTCTTCACTGGGTTGGAAAGTAGATTGTATTTTTCATACTGCTCAGTGACATATATACATCTGTATTTAATCTGCTCCAATTGAAACTCCATCTATGGTATTTGATGTGGACCAAGAAAAAAGGCAGCTTAAAAGACAAGAAGTATTTTATATTAATTTTAACACTAACATTTTCTGCCTTATTCTGATTTTAAAACTAAATACTTGTAGAATTACAGAAAGTACAAAGAAGAAAATTAAAATCATCCATAACTACTCTACCCACCTCCCATTTTAACCATTAATAATGGTTTGATGTATTTGCCTTAACATGATTTTATAGTTTTTTCCTCCATTTTTATAAACTATGGCAATGGTGCCCAAATTTAGTTGATCATTAGAATCACCTGTGTAGTAATATTTTTAAAATTCTGATGTCTAGACTTTGTCCCAGACCTATTTATTCACAGTTACCAGGAATGGACAAAACTATCTGTAATTCAAAAAGCTCCCAAGTGATTCTGATGATCAGCCAAGTCTGGGAAAGTGCCTTTCTGAAAATGGTGGTTGTATCAGGGGCACTTGAAACCCAGGTCAAATTAATAATGATGGCAGCTTCTCTGTTTTTGTTTTTGTTTTTTTAATCTTTTTGTCTTTTTTCAGCATATAACTTTCCTCTTAGTAACCAAAACATTTCTCTATCAACCTTTGTTTTAAAAAAATCAAGTCTAAAAACACTGTTATTTATGGACAAATAAAAGCTCTGCAAAAATTCATTCAGAGAAAATAAATATAAAAAGGTTACATAGGACCTGAGATGTATGTGATATGTATTAAAAACAAGATTTATCTTCTGATAGCAAGAAAATGAAAATAAATTTACCAATGTTATACAGCTTTTAAATCTTACCTTGCTCCTCAATAAGATTAAAAAAAACACAAAAAATTTTTCAAAAATCATTTTCAAAGCCTCCCAGGCAAATTCTCCCTCCCAGACTGATATCAAAGCTGGGACTAAACAACTGGAATGTTCTCTAGGCCACCAGTGGCCCTCAAACTTTTTTTGACTATGACCCCACCTTAATCAACACATTTTATGTCATGACTTAGACCCACATACATACATACAAATAAATGTGTGTTTATATATACACACATATACACATACACATAGACTGAAAAAAAGCACTGATATTTTTTACTGTGTCATCCAGAAAAAAATGCTGAATGCCAGCTTGTGAATGCAGAAGAAATGACAGAATTAGAAAAATCACTATTTTGCAACCACCAAAATAACTGCTACAAATATCATCAATGGATGGTAAACCATTGGGTAAAAAGAAAAGGACAGTTGCACAATCTCAAAGTATCACTCCACATATCATTTATTAATTACAAAGTGGAAAATATACTTTTACAATGAAGACATCTAAAAGATATTGCTGTACTTAAGTGATTAAACTTATTATATAATGGGACAAATGTCATTATGTGCCTTTCCTCAGTATGAGTCAATGGCATGTATACTATATCATCCATGTAGTAGCAAGGATTTTTCTGAAATACTTTAGTTATTGCCAATACTTTAGTTAATACCAACATCTAGAATAACCTTACATTTTTAAAAATGTATGTTATATAGCAAATTTAACAAAATTAATATTTCTAGTGAATAAATTTTGGCCTAAGATAGCACAGTTATTCAATCACATAGTATCTATTTCAAATGTATTATCTGTGATGAAAACACTATCAAAATTATAAAAGCATACCTGGTATTTGGCTAACTCTGCTTGTAAAACTTTCACTTTAGATCTTTCTTGTTCTAATGCAGCATGCAGTGAAGTCACCTATAACCAAATATTCAATTTTTTAAAAAGACTTTCATTGTGTTTTTAGGCAAATACTCTTAATTCATTTTTTAGCTTTGTGTAATCATATATATATAATATTGAATGTAAAAATATATATATTATATAGTATTAGTTTCAGGTGTGAACAGCATAGTAGTTAGATAATCATATACTTTACAAAGTGTTCTCAGCATTTCCAGTACCTGCCACCTGGCACCATACATATAATAACCCTAATTATTATTACTTATTCACAATGATGATTTTTGACTATCAGATAAATGAGCATCAGAGAAGAATCCCTCCTCGCCTCCCCAATTTTCAATTAAACATTTTACTTAGCTGTAAATTAGAGATAGCTAGGACAAGCTCACTGTTCTAACTCCACAGAATCAGGATGGGAAGAGGAGAAAATCAAGCCCAAGAGTAAGGTAAGTTCTGCCTGCCCTTTCTACCTCTATATTCGTGGTCCATATCACCTAAAACACAACTTTAATTTCCCCTATTCAGGAAATACTTACCTCCTTTACACAGTAAACAGAATCTTCATTCATTTGCTATACATATTGAATACTAATAATGAAGTATCATTTATATTACTTTCTTTTTGGTGTTTTTTATTGAATGTATTGGGGTGACACTGGTTAATAAAATCATATAGGTTTCAAGTATACAATTCTATAACACAACATCTGTATACTGTATTGTCTGTTCACCAATTTATATGACTTTCTTGCAGCGTCGATGGCTATATTTTTGTTTAGTCAAGTTTCATAATTCAAGACTAAAGCACAGCTTAAGAATATCAGTCTTGTATACAGTTTCCCTTACCTGTATAGTCAGCTCATTCTTGATACTTTGTGATTCATCAATTTGCAATAGTATTTCTGCTTTATCTTTCACTGACAAGAAAAGGAAAAATAAGATTATAATCTTTCCAATCACTCAAATAACTTAACAATTACTGACCCAAGATACCAATGCAGTCAGGCTAAGATAATTGTCCTCATATTTAATGAATGTATTTCTTGACCCTATAAAACTCTTTATTTTCCACTGGTAAATTCTGATTACTTATTATCACCACAGCAGTGTTCCTGGAAATTTTACATTTTCTATAGCATTAAAATATAAATTGCACAGAGAGTGAAACAGTAAAAAGGACAAGTGCACTAGAAAATAAAAAAAATTCACATAGGGAGAAAACTTTCAATACCTTGATTAATCTTCAATATTAAAAAAAAAATGTACAGTGGCCCTGGCTGGTGCAGCTCAGTGGATTGAGTGCCACCTGCGAACCAAGGAGTCGCTGGTTCAATTGCCAGTCAGGGTACATGCCTGGGTAGTGGGCCAGGTCTCAGGTAGGGGGCACGTGATAGGCAACCACACACTGATGTTTCCCTCCCTCCCTTTCCCCTTCTAAAAATAAATAAACAAAATCTTTAAAAAATAAAAATAAAATTTAAAAATATAGTGTTTCTCTTTGTTTTGTTTTGTTTTGTTAAATTGCCAGGGTGAGTACACCATAAGGCCTGCAAAAAAAATTGTATATGTCTTTTATACTAATAAAACATTGTCAAATAAATGTAATGCCTGTGACATATAGCTGATCATATAACAACTGAGGTCTCTCAGAACTATTCATTTGTCTAGAGATTTTTTTTTCTGTCTTTGGGGAAGAAGAGATCTATTATTTTGGTCCCTACATTTCCTAAGCATTAAAAATTTCCACGTTGCTGACAAATTCCATGATAATGACTACTAAATGAAAATCTAACTCGACAATTTTAAAACAAGAGGGGAAAAACAAGCTAAGAGAAGATGAAGAGGTAAAACTATAACTGTCTATAACTGTTACAGAGCTTTTATTATATACCCATCTTTTAAAAATATTTCACTGACAAAGTTTTTACCATTGTATGCTTCTAACTCCACTTTCCCCACAGACCTTATGTAGTGTATTTTTCATGTAATGGTCCTATATCAAGTTTTTCTACTTGGATTATTTATAGTATGAGTATGGACACCGATTTTATCTGCTGGTTGCCATTTTTAATCTGTTATTGAGAATAATCAGTTAATTTTTTTCAATTTTTACAATGTTTCTTTAGCTAAAGAATATTTATTTCACATTTAAAAAACATGTATCTAATGATATCCTTAATTTACTCAATTAGAAACATACCTTGTAAACATTTATTTTATTTTCATAATTTTATTCATTAAATGATCCACATAAACTCAGTAACATGAACTGATCTAAGTGAATCTCAGGAAGCTGGTATCAATTTTTCAAATAATGCCCTTCCTCATCATTCTTTAACTTCTGTTTCATCATAGTTAAGTTGTATAATAGTTACAGTCATAAAAAAATAGAAAAATTATTAAAAAATAAGTCTGAATCTACTTCAAGCCTGTATTCTGTTCAATTGGACAGGATTTCTGGCTTTTACTCATTGTCTTGTTAACTGTTATGTAATAATATAATTTAAATTTTGGAAGGATAATTCCATTCCCAATATCTTCATATTTGAAATAATTTTTTGGTCTTGTTTACTTATTCTTCAAAGTGAGTTTCACATTTCTTAAGTACTATAGGGTACTCACAGGAATTATATTTTTATATATTTTATTGATTATGCTATTACAGTTGTCCCATTTTTCCTCCCCTTTATTCCCCTCTTCCCTGTAACCCCTCCAACATCCCTCCCGCCCCACCTTAGTTCATGTTCATGGGTCATACATACAAGTTCTTTGGCTTCTCCATTTCCCATATGATTCTTAACCTCCCCCTGTCTTTTTTCTACCTCCTATTTATGCTTCTTACTCCCAGTACCCTTTTCCCCATTCTCTCCCCACCCCCTCCCCGCTGATAACCCTCCATGTGACCCCTATTTCTGTGAATCTGTTCCTGTGCTAGTTGTTTCTTTTTTTTTTTAGGTTCAGTTGTTGATAGTTTGTTGTCATTTTACTGTTTGTATTTTTGATCTTCTTTTTCTTAGATAAGTCCCTTTAACATTTCATGTAATAAGGGCTAGGTGATGATGAACTCCTTTAATTTGACCTTATCTGGGAAGCACATTATCTACCCTTCCATTCTAAATGATAGCTTTGCTGAATAGAGTAATCTGGGTTGTAGGTCCTTGCCTTTCATGACTTCAAATACTCCTTTCCAGCCCCTTCTTGCCTGCAAGGTTTCTATTGAGAAATCAACTGATAGTCTTCTGGGAACTTCTTTGTAGGTAACCGTCTCCTTTCCTCTCGCTGCTTTTAAGGTTCTCTCCTTATCTTTAATCCTGGGTAATGTAATTATGATGTGCCTTGGTGTGTGCTTCCTTGGGTCCAACTTCTTTAGGACTCTCTGAGTTTCCTGGACTTCCTGGAAGTCTATTTCCTTTCCCCAGATTGAGGAAGTTCTCCATTATCTTTTCAAATAAGCTTTCAATTTCTTGCTCTTCCTCTTCTCCTTCTGGCACCCCTATGACTCAGATCTTGGAACATTTAGTTGTCCTGGAGGTTTCTAAGCCTCTCCTCATTTTTTTGAATTCTTATTTCTTCACTCTGTTCTGGTTGAATGTTTCTCCCTTCTTTCTGGTCCAAATTGTTGAGTCCTGGCTTCCTTCTCTTCACTGTTGATTACCTTTATTTCAATTTTCATAGCTTTCACTTTTTCTTCTATTTTGCAACCACACTCAACCATTTCTGTGAGCATCCTGATTACCAGTGTTTTGAACTGTGCATCTGATAGGTTGGCTATCTCTTCATCACTTAGTTGTATTTTTTCTGGAGCTTTGATGTGTTCTTTCATTTGGGCCATATTTTTTGTCTCCATGTGCCTGTTATGAAGTAAGGGATGGAGCCTTAGGTATTTTCCAGGGCAGGGTATTCTGGTGCTGTATGTGGGAGAGGACTCCGAGATATAGGAGCTATATTTGATGTTTCATTAATACATATTAATGGGGAAAATTGTTTAGTAGACTTAATTTTGTCTATTTAGATTTTCTCATTCATGACTTTCTCTATGTCTCTTTTTAATTTCCTTTGTATAAGCTTATATTAAAAATTAATACACATTTTTTCTGTCATGAATGAAAAATTTTTGTAGAACTTTCAAGGTTAAGTATCAGCAAGTAAACATAATCAGGAATGAAACTGATTAATGGGGATTTTCATACATCAACTTACAGGGGGGGATGGGGAAGGGTTGTCAAGCAACACATATGAAGGACCCATAGATAAAGCCAAAGAGGGGGCAGGACTGAGAGTGGGAGGTGGGGGAGGGTGGGGCAGGGGAGAGTGGTGAGGGGAAAATGGAGACAACTGTACTTGAACAACAATTAAAAAAGCAGAATCTTAAGTAAATATTATTCTTATTTTCCTGCCAACTGTAGTCTAATAATTTATAAGAATTGAAATTTCAAGATTTCTCTTACATGAATAATTATAAATGTGTATAATACCTAAGGTGCTATTAAAGTGACTTGCAATAAAAATTTACCAGCAACAATTCAGTTTGCATCACTCTGGGAAACCTTTTGATTTTGTTCAGTTAATAAATCATGTATGTTGAAAAATTATCTTCAACTATTTTTTAAAACAAACTTTTTTTATAATTATTTTTAATGTATTTTATTGATTATGCTATTACAGTTGTCCCATTTTCCCCCTTCACTCCCCTCCACACTTCCCACCCCCTCCCACCCACAATCCCCCCCTTTAGTTCATGTCCCTGTGTCATAAGTTCTTCAGCTTCTACATTTCCCATACTATTCTTGCCCTCCCCCTGTCTTTTCTACCTACCATCTATGCTACTTATTCTCTATACCTTTTCCCCATTCTCTCCTCCTCCCACTCCCCTGTTGATAACCCTCAATGTGAACTCCATTTCTGTGGCTCTGTTCCTGTTCTAGTTGTTTGCTTAGTTTGCTTTTGTTTTAGGTGTGGTTGTTAATTACTGTGAGTTTGACATCTTTTTTTACTGCTCATATTTTTTATCTTCTTTTTCTTAGATAAGTCCCTTTAACATTTCATATAATAAGGGCTTGGTGATGATGAATTCCTTTAACTTGGCCTTATCTGAGAAGCACTTTATCTGCCCTTCTATTCTAAATGAAAGCTTAGCTGGACAGAGCAATCTTGGATGTAGGTCCTTGCCTTTCATGACTTGGAATACTTCTTTCTAGTCCCTTCTTGCCTGCAAGGTCTCTTTTGAGAAATCAGCTGACATTCTGATGGGACCTCCTTTGTAGGTAACTGTCCCCTTATCTCTTGCTGCTTCTAGGATTCTCTCCTTCATTTTTACCTTGGCTAATGTAATTATGATGTGCCTTAGTGTGTTCCTCCTTGGGTCCAACCTCTTTGGGACTCTTTGAGCTCCTGGACTTCCTGGAAGTCTATTTCCCTTGCCAGATTGGGGAAGTTCTCCTTTATTATTTGTTCAAATAACTTTTTCACTTGTTTTTCCTCTTCCCATTCTGGTACCCCTATAATTCGGATGTTGGAATGTTTAAAGATGTCCTGGAGATTCCTAAGCTTCTCCTCATTTTTTTGAATTCTTACTTCTCCATTCTTTTCTGTCTGGTTGTTTCTTTCTTCCTTCTGGTCTACTCTGTTCTTTTGAGTCCCAGTTTTCTTCCCATCACTATTGGTTCCCTGTGCATTTTTATTCATTCCACTTATTGTAGCCTTCATTTGTTCATCTAATTTATGACCAAAATCAACCAATTCTGTGAGCATCCTGATCACCAGTGCTTTGAACTGTGCATCTGATAGGTTGGCTATCTCTCGTTTGCTTAAGAGTACTGACCCAGGGGCTTTCAATTCTGTTTGAGCCATTCTTTTTTTTTACTTCTTCCCTCTTTGGTCTGGTCACGCCTGTTACATATGAGGGGCAGAGCCTTAGGTGTTCACCAGGGTGGGGCACCTAAGTCGCTTGGTTGTGATGTTCTATGTGGGGGCGGGGTCAGAGAGGGAACAATGGAGCCTGCTCTGCTCTCTCTAGAACTTCAGTCCCCTCTGCTGCTTCCCACAAGCAAACTGGGCCCATCTGGTGCTGGCTCCCGGGTGGGTGGGCTTGTATACTTTCTAGGACTCTGTGGGTCTCCCCAAGGAGCCTCCTGTGAGGCTGGAAGATTCTCCTGGCCTCATCCCCCACAGGTGTTTTCAATCGGTGCTTTTAGGCTTTGTTTCCCTGTGCTGGGTCCCTGGGTTGCACGGTCTGTGTCACTGCCCTTTTTCACCTAGTTCATCTGTGCACGAATATTTGACTGTGGACAGCCAGCTGCCTTGTGCACCTCACTGGGTGTGCTCGTTGCCTCCCACGCCCAGGGTCTGCCACCAGTCTGTCAGCTGCCTCTGTGCCTCTGGGGTCTGCCAACTGCCGCCTGTGTCCTGCGCTCCCGCCGTCTGCCAGCCACTGCTTTTTCCTGCTGGGACCCCTCGAACCCTTTTCGTAGGCCTCCGACTCCGCCCCTCCTTACTGGTCTGGATGAATGGTTGTCAGACTTCCGTTCAGTTTATTTCTCTCTGTTCTGGTTGTTTTTTTGTTTCTAAATTTTTGTTGTCCTTAGTTTTGGTTGTATGAGGAGGCACAGTGCGTCTACCTATGCCTCCATCTTGGCCGGCAGTCTCAAGATAAACTTTTAATTGTAAAACCACAAAAATTACTTACTTTCACCTTCCTGAAGCATTTTCAATAACTGTGCATTTCTTGCCTTCACTTCTTTATATTTTGCCTAATAGTCAAAGAAAAAAAGATTTAATTTTGTCAAGTAAATTATATAATGATTTACTATCAATTTATGAATCTATGAGTTCTCAGCCTGTCCAAAGACATAAGTCACTTCTGAAAGAAACAGGATGAGGAAAGTGTATTCAGAACTGTCTATTACTTAAATTAAATCCCTGGTATGATAATAGAAGTTAGTATTATAGGTGACTGAAAAATAAAGGAGAAGAATGAAAGGGGAGAAAACTCAGAATAATATTAAATTTTCCTGAAGCTTTTTTCTTTTCTTCCTCAAATAAAACCCTTAGCATTTCAAAATAATGTGATGAAAACAAAAAGAAAAATGATTCATAGCTCTGTACCATGAGTATCCAGTACTACACCACAATTTTCTGTATCTGCTCCGTATCTGCCACTATCCACTATGTGACTGTTAACTGGTGGAAATGCATTTAGCGTGACTGAGAAAGTACATTTTTTATTTTATTTAACTTTAAATTTTGGTACACAAATAGAGTGGTTACAGCACAGCCATGTGTTCTCAGTTAAGATGAAATTTACTAATATCTTGTTATTTTAATAACTATTGTGAAAGTAATTTTTCACTGATATGAATTACTGATTTACTAAAATATCTTTTAATTATTTGTAATTCTTTTCTCCAATGGTTTAGCTTCTTCTCAGACTACATAAATGACACAATTACACATTTATAAACAAGAGAAACTGTGTTTCCACATTAACCCCCATATTCCAAAGAATTTTCACTCTAAACCACATTTATTCAATACTCTGAATTACTTATAAATATGTAATGCATTAGAAAAAACAATACATTTAATACATTATAGAAAAATAAGAAACCAGAGAAAGAGATCACAGATACATGCACAGAAGTTACCAGATTCAAAGTCTTTCTTGTAAAACAAATGTAACGTATTTTAAAGTCAAGTCCAATAAAGATGGATTTTACTAAATACTCTGCCCAGTAAATTGCTGATACACTGAACAGAAGCAAGCACAATAATAAATAAAAGGGAATAGGACTCCTGAGCATCTTAAAAAATTAATAAAAAAGGTAAGTCAGATGGGAACATAAAAATATGAAGAAGAAACCTTATACAGTCAACTACAGCTATATTCACTATGAATAAAGAAATATATCCATTGTGAATATGTAACTATATCTTATGAAATTCTAACTATCAGGATTTCAATGTATTTCACCAAACTATCTCTAACACAAGCCTTTTGTTCAAAGTCCAGATCAGTATACATGGAGTCATCTCTTAGAACAGCCTTAGTATCTGAAATCAGCACTTAAAGTAAAAATTGCAAATGAGCAACATTACCCATGAAAATCCTTTATACTGTCCATAAAAATAACATTCAATATTCATAATTATAAATAGTAAATTATCTATAAAAACATAAATTTATAAAATTCCAGTACCATGCAATTTATGGTAAATAGCACAAATGAAATACACAGTGCCCTTACTGGTATTTTTAATTTCATGAAAGAGAATAATTAAAGTTAAGTTAAATACACGTATGTTCTGACTCCACTGTGCCCTACTGTATCTTAAACACCTATGATGAATCTATAGCTATTTCATACTCAACATGTCCAAAATGAGATCTATTATTCCACTCTCTAAACTAGTTCAAAATGTACTCTTGCTCTTACACTCAATACCTGTTAATTGCTTTACCAGACTATGTTCACTCCAGGCCCTCAGCTATGTGCATTATCATCGCACAAAGCAATTTTCATGTCACTTACCTTCTAGATTCTGACCCTAGTTAACATCTCCAGTTTCACATGCTACAACAAGGGTGTCAAACTCATTTTCACCAGGGGCCACATCAGCCTCACAGTTGCCTTCGAAGGGCCGAATGTAATTTCAACTCCTTAACAGTTAAGTAGTAGTTACATTTATACAGTGCTAAAATTATTTTGGCCCTTTGCAGGCAGCAGTGAGGCTGATGTGGCCCCTGGTGAAAATGAGTTTGACCCCCCTGTTCTATAACTTCCTATTTCTCTAAATGTCAGCAACAATGTATTTCCTACCATTTCCATGCCTTTGTATGCACTATTCTCTCAACTTGGAAATCCCATCTTTTCTGTAATATCCTTACCAATTTTCAATAGCAAAAGCTAATTCATTCCTGTTCCTGTGCTCTGGGGCATTCAGTCAAATCTCAATTATAAAATCTATACTGCAATTATTTTTATATTTATCTTCCCCATTAGACTATCTTGCTAACTCATCCTTGTATTCTCTGGTCTGAGACATGGTATGTGCTCAACAAAGGCAAAGAAAAATATAAACAACTAAGAAAAAACTAAGGGAAAGGGGTGAAAATTAAGGAGGAAAGAAAATGAAAAGACTCATTAGGGCAGAATTTGATTTATCATTTTTTTCTCTATTACATATGCACAGCCCAGAAAGATACTTGAGATGAATAAATAGGTTTTTTTAAAGCCTAAGAAAGGACGAAAGAGACTAATAGGTAGGTTTATAGTTAACATAACTTGTATAATTAACAAGCGTTAGGGAATATGTGGAGAAACTGGAACCCTTGTGCATTGCTAATGGGAAGGTAAAATGGTATAGTTGTTAGTGGAAAACAGTTTGGTGATTCCTCAAAAACTTAAATGTAGAATTACCACATGACCCAGCAATTCCACTCTTAGTTATATAACCAAAGGAATTAAAAGCAGGGACTCAGATACTTGTACACCAATGTTCATAGCAGCAATATTCACAATAACCAAAAGGTGAAAACAATACAAATGTCCATCAATAGATGAATAAACAAGGTGTGGTATATACATATAATGGCATATTATTCAGTCACAAAAATGCATGAAATTCTGACACATGCTAAAACAAGGATGAACCTTGAAAACATTATGCTAAGTGAAATAAGCCAGATATAAGAGAACAAGTAGTGTATGATTCCACTTATGTGAAGTACCCAGAATAAGCAAAATCACAGAGACTAGAGACTATCACAGGCTGCAAGGAATAAGAAATAAGGAACTGTTTAATGGGTACAAGAGTCTGTCTGGAAGAATAAAAAGGTTTTGAAAAAAGACAGTATTAATGGCTATACAACATTACAAAGGTGCTTAATTCTACTGACACATACACTTAAAATCATTAAAATGGCAAATTTAATGTTATATATATTTTACCATAAAATAAATCAATTATTACTCCAATTTTATATCATTAATTTAAAAACCTAAACAGAAGAAACAATATTTCTATCATTCAAACATTAAATGTATTTATATGTAAGAAAAACAAAAACTGTACAGATTACTAGTTTACAAACCTCCCATTGAGTGATCACATTTTTCAGTTTCTGGATTTCAGCATCTTTCCTTTCAAGTTCCAACTTTAGTCTTTCAATTCTGCCATCTTTCAGAACTACTTCCTGAAGAGAGAAAAATACTATTTTAGAACTAAGATAGTCTGCTAATTCTGGTTTACAGTTTTCCTTTGTGAAAAGTTTAAGAGGAAAAATTCCAATTTTCTTGATTTTAGTTCATTTTCTACAGCAACCTTAAACTGTTGACTATATTTCTACTTTTACTCAAGGACATCATTATAATTATGTACAAATATTCATGCAAATAAGATATTTATGATTAATCTCAAACTACAAACATACTCTAGAACAAGGGTGTCAAACTTATTTTCAACATGGGCCACATCAGCCTCATGGCTGCCTTCAAAGGGTCGAATGTAATTTTAGGACTGTGTAAATGTAACTACTCCTTAACTAGGGGCAAGGAGCTCTACATTCAGCCCTTTGAAGGCAACTGCAAGGCTGATGTGGCCCCCAGTGAAAATGAGTTTGAAACCCCAACCCTAGAATAATATTAGGGCTTTGAAATAATATGTTTATGAATAAGCATATTAAAAGTATTCTGTGACAAGATTAGTCTATCTTTAAGACCCCCTAAAATTGAAAACATATGAGAAAAAACACAAAATAATAAAAACCAAAAATAACTGTTCTCTATTATCAGCAATGAGCAGGTAGAAGATACAATAGTTCTCCCAATAGCCATAAAAAACATCCCCAAGAATAAAATTCGGAAATTTTGAGGATCTGTACAGAAAAGTATAAAATACTGAAACAGACACAGAACAGTTTGTAGACAGAAATACTAAATATCACTAAATATATTACTTTGTAAAGTCAATACAATTTCAATTGAAATTCCAATAGTATTTTGTACTTTGCAACTTAGCAAGATAGTTAAAACTTCATATGGGAGAATATAGGATGGAAATAAAGTTAATGCAATGGAGAGAAATTTGCCTAATAAAATGTATACTATACAGCAAAAGTAACTAAAATAGTATGATCATGGCACCCAGGTTGACAGAACAATGTTACAGAACAGAAAGTTTGATGGGGGAGCTCAAGAGTCAGAAAATTTTAGTTTGAGATAATAGTTAATAAGCCTAGTAGTTAATGCATATAAGAAACTATTGTTTCAGTAACTGCAGGTACAGCCCTCCCTGACTCCAGGAGAGCAGAAGCCATTGACCTTTGTGCTCCAGAAAAAGACCACAAGCAATCAATCTGGTATCTGAGCCCCTTGTGTCCCAGGGAGAGACAGTTCAGTTCTGCCTCAAAGGACACAGATAAAGAAAATCACTGATCAGGGAATGAAAGGACATTAGGGAAATTGCCAGACTACAGCTTTTGCCTGATTAACCCCCTTTCCTGAATTCCAAATCTCTTACCTACAATTTCTTCCCTTGAATTCCTAAATCTTTTATCTACAGTTTTGGCCCCTTATAAAAAAGGGTGGCTTAAAAGGAAACATAAGATGGTCTGTTAGAGTACAAACCCACCATCTTCTCAGATCACTGGCCATCTGAATAAAGCGCCCAGGAAAATTCAATCCCTGTCTCTGCTTATTGGGTCTGATAGGTGGCAGGCAGCACAAATGCCAGCTTTTCCAGTTTCCAGCCCAGAAAGAAGTTTAACACATAAGAATTTATTGTAATATAAATATAGTATTTTAAAGAAGTAAAAAAAAAAAAAAGGCTGAATAACAGTAGGTTACAGGACAAGTGCCTAACTTGGAAAAAAATCAAGTTAAAAATCCTCTATCTTGTACCATATACCAAAATAAACAAACTTAAATACAAAAAATCAACCCAAAGTCATACTTCTGATAATTGTATAAATTGGTTCTATTCATCTAATGAGTATGTAGAAACATTAAATTATTCTAAAAATACGCAGTAAGCACCTCACTGCTGTTGAGTTCTGGATATACAATGAGGAACAGAACTGAAAATGTTATTGCCCTGGTGGGACTCATGTGGTGCAGGAGACAGATGTAACATAAAAAAATGCTACAGTTAGAAACTAACATTTTCAAGCTATGACAAAGCATAGTGATAAACAGGGAATAATGTGGATTATTCAGGTAATGGCCTAATCTTAGAGGGCCTTGTAGATTATAAGAATGGTCTGCATTTAGAAGCACTAAAGGATTTTGAACAGAACTGTTAAGATTTATGTTAGAGACATGTTTTTCAAGGATGACTTTGGTTGATATGTGAAAAATGGTTTAGAGAGGGCTAAGAGAGGAGGAAAGACCCCTTTAACTGCTACTACAACTCCAGGTCAGAGAAGATTATGCCTTTGATTAGGGTGGAAGCAGTTTAGGTGGAAAGAAGTGTATTATGTAAGAAATTGTTTGGAAATGTAATCAAGAACATTTGATGAGAGGCTGAATATGGCAGGTGAAAAAGATGGACACTTCAAGTTTCTAGTTTGAGGAATAAGGTGGGAGGACCAAATATATACATACGAGGTGAATAGAGTAGTCAAAGAACATATATGTATGACCCATGGATATGGACAATGGTGAGGGGATTGACTGTAGGAATGGAGGGTAGGATGGGTGGTAAGGGGCAAAGAGGAAAAAACTGGGACCACTGTGATAACATAAACAATGAAATATTTAGCCCTGGCTGGTGTGGCTCAGTAGACTGAGTACCAGCCTGTGAACCAAAAGGTTGCTGGTTCAATTCCCAATCAGGGCACATGCCTGGGTTGTGGATCAGGTCTCCAGCTGAGGGTATGAGAGAGGCAATTAATCAATGTATCTCTCACACACTGATGTTTTTCTCCCTCTCTCCTTCCCCTCTCCTTTATCTAAAAATAAATAAAATCTTTTAAAAAACAAATATTTAAAAGAAGGGAAAGAAAGAATGTACATATTATTAGGCCCAGGAATCTCATTTCTAGGAGTTTAAAGCAGAAGTGAGGGGAAGAGTATCTATTAACATTCATGGAGATTTATTACAACAAAAAATGGACATCAGTTTAAATGCATAACCATAGGATAATATAAACTATGAATTATATTAACATGATCCCAAAATTGTAATGCTACATGCCAAGAAAAAACACTGGGAGGACATAAAATTTTAATAACTATCTTAGGATGTGATATTATGGAAGATTTTCACTTCATTTAAAAATTCAAATCTATAATCACTTAATAATATTAAACACTTTAATTTTCAAAAATGAAACCACATATTAAAATAGTATCTATATGAATATAAATATCTATCATCTTTGAGTAAGAAAGCCCTCTGCACATGATACCGAAGAGAGAAAACTAAAAAGAGAAACTGAACTTGATGAAAAAATCTCCCAAAATACTATAATAAAATCAAGATAAACGGAAATCTGGAAATAGTTAAGTCACAACCAATATGATAGGCATATGAGCAAGAAACATAAAAAGTATATAATTTTAATAGTAAGCAAGAAATGTTATATCAAACTGATACATTAAAATATTTTTTCTTAGTGTGAGTAAAGGAAAACAATTATTAAAAACTCAATTATTTAATGTTCAAGAATTACTTAATGACCTGAAATGCTCACTATCTTCGTTTAACTAAAAAGCGGTCCATACAACAGTCTCTACATCACTGGGGGGTCAGGGTATATATATCCACAGAAAAGTAGGACCACAACAAAATATACAGAGAAACAATTTCATGAAATATAAATAGATACGCTGTGACATTTTTTGTTTTTGTAAATTCTGGTAACAATTTACTAAACTGATTTCAAAACCTGTTAAGTCAGTTGAAACTCCCAGTTTGAAAAGCACAGCCTAAGGACTTGAAAAGTCAAGTCAAGGACACTGTAAGTCCTCACTTGAGGTCATGGATAGGTTCTGCAACTTTGCGCTAAATGACACATAACAAAACCATTTTTATCATAAGCACGAGTTAAGTTCCTATGGCATCATATCAATATTCAAATGAAATACCACAGAATGTAACCACGTTATTCAAGCACATGCTATGGTTGATTCAACAGACACTGAAGTTTAAGGACATGGAAAAGAAGATAGATTTGAAAAGTATTTCAAGGATTAAAATTTCCCAAGCCATGAAAAATGAAGTTTAGAGCCTGGATATCTAGATAAAATGATAAAACCAAAAACAGAAATGACAAAAGTCTAGCCAAACAGTTGGTTTGGAGAGTAGTAGATAGGCCTGAGTTTCAACATAGTGACTATAAGGTATCACTTGAATAGAAAGGTTAAATATGTCATAAGGGCAATTAACACATTGTTTGAGGGTAGTTTTTATCACGAGCTCTACTACCAGTCAACGTACAACGTATAAATACATTTCCCGCATACAATGTGTTAATAAAATAGAAACCTGAAGGCCATAAAGGCAAATGAGAAGTAGAATGGATGATCTGCCCAATGCTAGTGAAGCTGTGGAGAAATCATCCTGCTGAAAAAAGACAATGTTAATACACATCAAGAGCAACACAGATGTTTATATCCTTTGACTCAATTACTATTTTTAAGAATTTATTCTAAGGAAATAACTCATCAAAAAATGAAATACATGAAGATATTCAGTGAATATCTGGTGACCAATTCTGAACAACCTAAATGTCTGAGAAAATGGCATGAACCAAGCAAATTACAGCATGTTGATCTGAGAGAATATAATGCATGCTTTACAAAAGGACTATGAAACTATATTCCTTACTGTTACAATTGTTTTAAAATACCTATACATGTGGCATTTTTCTAGAAAAGGAGTAGTCAAAAGTAAAACCAAATGTTGTGTTAAGAATGGCCAAATTAGGGTTATTTTTCACCTCTAAAAATTGCTGCCATGTTAATTAATGTACAGTAAAAAAGTACTTTAACCCTGACAAAAAGAAGAGCTTTCTTTCTCTGAGAAAAGCATACAATGAGGAGTGAAATTAGGTAAAAAGAGAAATAGAGTATTTTTAAAATGGCCTCAATTTTTTTTTCCAATTACACCTAATGACATGAGATCTTAATTTTTTTAGTTGTGAAAAATTTCACATATATAGATATGTGAATTATACAAGTACAGTGAAAAGAAAAATAATGCAATATACAGATTAGGTTTTTGAACACTGAAAACAGTATGGAGGGTCCTCAAAAACAGAGTTACAATATGACCCAGCAACCTCTCCTCTGGGTATCTACCCGAAACATTTGAAAACATTTGTGAAGATATATGCATGCCCACGTTCACTGCAGCATCAATCACAGTGGCTAAAACATGGAAACAACTGAAGTATCCTTCAACATATGAATGGATAAAGAAGATATGCTGTACACATATACAATCGACTACTTCTCAGCCATAAGATGAAATACTGCCACTTGTGACAATATAGATGTATCTTGAGACTATCATGCTAAGCAAAATAAGTCAGACAGAAAAAGTCAAGAATCATATGACTTCATTCTGCGTGAAATATAAAGCAGAGCAGCAAATGAAAAAAAAAACAAACAAAAACTCACAGGCACAGACAACAGGACAGTGGTTACCAGAGGGAAGAGGGATAGGAGGTATAATAGTAAAGGGTAAAGGGGATTAAATATATGGTAATGAAAGTAGGACTTTGGATGGTGGCCACACAATACAATATTACAGATGATGTATCATGGAATTGTACAGTTAAAACCTATATAAACTTATTAACCAAGGTTACTCCAATAAATATAATGAAAAAAGAATCTGAATATTACCAATACTTTGGCATCTCCCATGTGCCTCTCCCCAGTCATATCCCCAGCCTTTCCTTCATAAAGGTATCTACTGTTACAAATTTTATGTTTGTCATTCTCTTCGTTAGTCTTTTACTACATATATGTATATTCCCTAAAATATATATTAAATTTTCTACTTTTTGAAGTTTATACAAATGGCATCAAACTACTATTTGGTGACTTGATTTTTTTGTTAAACATTATGTTTTTGAGCCCTGGCTGGTGTGTCTCGGTGGATTGAGCATAGGTCTGCGATCCAAAGGGTCACTGATTCAATTCCCAGTCAGGGCAATGCCTGGGTTGCGGGGACACAAAAGAGGCAACTACACACTGATGTTCTTCTCCCTCTCTCTCTCTCTCCTTCCTCTCTAAAAAACAAGTAAATAAAATCTTTAATGAAACATTGCTTTTGATATTCATTCATGTTGCTAAGTATAGCTGTCATTCATTTTTCCTATCGATTTTGTTATTATAAACAGCTGAGTTTTCAACATTCTTCTTGAACATGTCTCTGGGGTTTAATCTAGGATAGAATTTCTAGAATATACAGTCTGCCCATCATCTTCAACTTTAAAAGTTAATGCTAAATTGTTTTCCAAAACAGTTATACCAATTTACACTACCACTGGTATGTTTCTGTTGTTTTATACCCATAACAATACTGAGTATTATCTAATTACTATCTCAAGTTCTTATCTTCACTTAGATTTTCATAGGCACTGCAGCAGAAATTAGTATTATCATATATAACTTTGTTCTCTACTCAAAAACTTTCAAAAGTTCTTTACTATCTACTAATTGAATTATAAATCAGGACTTGAAATCTTCCATAATGTTTTCTAACCTACCTTACCAAACTTATCTGGTACCACATTCCTCTATAATCCTTCTCTTCTAATTAAACTGATTTATACTTCACTACCTCAATACTTTTATTCATGACATTCCAGTTTTTTCTCCCTCACCTTTGCATGCCCAAATTCTACTGTCTTTTAAATTATAATGCAAAAACTATTTTCTGCTAAGAAAGCCATCTCTGATCTTCATTCATGTGAATTACTATCACATTTTATCCCTTTTTTGAACTTACCATTTTCTACCTTGTACAAAAACAGTTATCTATTAAGTGTATACTATGTACACAAGATGCTCTACTAAACACTTTAAATCACAATTGCTAATTTTCCTAACAGTATATGAAAGGCAGATAATTCCTCCCAATGTGACACAGCTGATAAGCTATAGCTTAGAAGCTATATTTTGTGTTACTAGGTTTGTTTGATTTCAAAGACTTCTGCCTTTCTACCATATTGCAATGTCTATATTACTATATCATTAATATTACTTAACCATTTAACTAAACATGCATACACAATTTTGTTCTACTAAGGGTTTGAGATATTTGTTGAAATATATTAATATCATTCTTTCTATCCAAAAACTATCTGATAGCTTAAAAAATAAGATATAGACCACAAAGGGGAAAATCATGGTTGATGTAAAAGAAAGCAACTATGCTAACCATAAATTTTAAATTAACATGGTTGCTTGGACTGCACATAAACTTTGACAGTTGAGGCAAGACAAGAAAACATTAATTTTTTAAATAATTTTTAAAAGATTTTATTTATTTATTTTTAGAGAGGGAGAGAGGGAGAGAGGGGGAGAGGGGGAGAGAGAGAGAGACAAACATCAATGTGCAGCTGCTGGGGGTCATGGCCTGCAACCCAGGCAGGTACCCTGACTGGGAATCAAACCTGCGACACTGGTTCGAAGCCCGTGCTCAATCCACTGAGCTACGCCAGCCAAGGTAGAAAACATTAAATTTAATTCGATGCAAGGAAAGAAGAAGCACACACATACCTCAGGGCAGACAAGGATTACCCACTAAGTTGAAAATAGATTTTCATGTGGAATTATGTATTATTTATTAACCAATATTACTGGTGCATTGGGATAAAGTTATTAAGGGTATGACTTCTCATGGCCTATAAAACAATACAGTAAGAGTTTAATTGGTTGAATGATTGAATTTATCAGTCTTAAGAAACAGAGACAACATCCATTGAAGAGAGTGACAAGATGGGACATGGGCTTTTAGAATTTGGAATAGCCAATGTAAGAATTTGTCAAAGTGAGAAAGAGATGAATCAAAAAGAAGGTTAAGTAGAAATAAGGATATGTAAAAGTTAGCAGTGATTTTTCAGAACAAAACATGAGCACTGTTTTTCAGCAATTACTGGCAGCCCAGGAATTATTGCTGCATACCGGCAAGCATGGAATAAAAGAAGACCAAGGAAGTAAGGGGAAAACCTTCACACATAAGGTAAAAAACAGGTTCACAGTTTAAGAGAAAGAAGATAGGAGACTAGAAGTTGTGGTAAAAACACAGACTTAGAGGTCTCTATATATATCTTGTTTTTTAAACAATATTTTTTAAATGTAAATACCTTATAGCTTGTGGGACTTAGAAAAACAGATTGCTAACCAGATTTGACTTGCAGGCCACAGTCTGCAACCCCTAGCCACAGGATAAAATTCTAACTTATTTCCACATAAAAAGACCTTTAAATAATTTAAATGCAATCTGTTTCCCTGGTTGTATTATCTCACACACTTAACTCTACACTTCTTAGATGCAGTATTTTTCAGTTTCCTGAATATTCAGTCTAAGGACTTTCATCAACTCTGGGACTTTGTTCTTGCAGTTCTCCTAGGCTTTCTCCATTCTTTATATACCTTTCACAATTCACCCAAGTGAAATATTACCTTTTCCATGCAAAATCTCTTTATTATTTATATCTCTCTCAAAACCTTCATCATGCTAAATGATACTCTTTTTATAGGTCTACTTTCTCCATTCCCCACTACTCTGAGTGTTTAAGGAAAGGACAGTCTCCATCATCTTGGTATTCCTGCTCTTCTATACTGGAACCTAGCAATAGTTCTTCGCATACAGCACATGCTCAATAGTTATTCCTCAACAAATGAAGTACTTCACTTCACACTTTTTAATATAAACATCTATGACTAAGACAAATCCTAAAGCTGTGACTTAACAGAATCATAATTGGATTCCACTGCTTATTTTTTTAAAAGAAAAATTCTATTTTAATTTTATTGTGATTTTAAGAGAATCTTCTATTTTACATGCCTGGTAGTGTTCATGAGCTGCACAATTATCTGTTCCATTATATTCTGTAAGCTTTTCTCTTCTTTTTTCTCTAATAAGAATTTTATGAACATCATCTTCCAGTCTATTGAAGAATCCTCCATCATGTGATAAAGTGTGAGAAGAACTCAATTCCTGTCAAAAATGAATTATGATTTACTATCACTTAACACAAAAGTGTATGCATTTAATAAACCTAGTCAGCCACTAAAAGGAGAAAATGGATAACTGAGAGACAATCAACCATATAATTCTTCTGTTTCAACATAAAGCAGTGACACATTTTGAAATGTTTTCTTCATATTTTTGTGTTAGGTGTTGCCTGACTTAAAAAATATTTTTATCCATATATCATACAATCCACCCATTTAATATGCACAATTCAATGATTTTAAATGTGCTCACAGAGTTGTACACCATAACCACTAACAATTAAAAATAATTTTAATCCTCCTGAGATGTTTTATTGATTTTAGAGAGAAAGTAAGAAACACAGAGAGACAGAGAGAGAGAAACATCGATGTGAGAGAAAAACACTGAACAAATGCCTCCCATACGTGCCCTGACTGGGGATCAAACCTGCAACGTAGGTAAGTGCCCTAACAGGGAATAGAACCTATAACCTTTGGTGTACGGGAGGACACTCCAACAGAGCCACCCAGCCAGGGACCACAATCAATTTTGTAACAGTTTCATCACCTCCAAAAGAAACCCTTAATCTACTTGCAGTTGTTCCCCATTCCTCCTAATACAGCGCTCCCCCTCAGTTGTCCCCTGGGCAAGACAAATCTACTTTCTGTCTTTATAGACTTGCCTATTCTAGACAGCCAATGTAAGTGAAATCATATAATATGTGGTCTTTTGTGACTGGCTTTGTTCACTTAGCAAAGTATTTTCAAGCTCCTTCTATATTATATCATGTATCACTAATTCACTCCTTATTGCCAAATAGTATCCCATTGATGGATATACCCCAGTTTATTTCCCCATTCATTGGTTGATGGACATGCAGGTTGTTTTCATTTTTGGCTATTATGAATAATGCTATTATAAATATTTGTACACAAGTTTTTGTATGAATGTTTTCAATTCTCTTAGGTATATGCCTTGAAATAGAATTGCTGAGACATATGATAACTCTATGTTTAATCTTTTGAGGAATTTCCAGATAGTTTTGCAAAGCAGCCACACTGTTCTATAATCCCAACAATGTATGAGAATTCTAATTTCTTTGCATTCTCACCAACACTTGTTATTATCAGCCTTTTTTTATTATAGCTACTGGAATAGGTGTAGAGAGGTATTCCAGTGTGGTTTTGATTTGCATTTCTGATGCGTCATTTCATGTGCTTATTGGACTTTATGTATCTTTTTGGAAATATGTCCATTCAGATCCCTTGCCCATTTTTTAATTGGGTTGCCCAATTTTTAATTGGGTTTAATAATAAAATATTTGAGCTCTAAGAGTTCTTTATATACACTAGATATGTCTTATCTAATATATAATTAGCAAATATTTTCTCCCATTCTGTGGGTTGTCTTTTCACATTCTTGATGGTGTCGTCTGTACATAAAAGTTTTTTATTTTGATGAAGTCCAATTCTTCCAAGAAACCACCATATAACCCAAGGTCACAAAATTTTATTCCTATATTTTCTTCTGAGAGTTTAACAGTTTTAGTTCTTACATTTAGGTCCGTAATCAATTTTCAGTTATTTTTTGTGCATGGTGTGAAGAAGGGGTCCAAATTCATTTTTTGCATGTGGATATACAGCATCACCTGTTGAGATGATTATTCTTTCTCCAGTGAATTCTTTTGGCATCCTTGTTCAAAATCACTTGAACATGAATGTAAGGGTTTCTTTTCTAAACTCTTAATTCTGTTAACCTTTATGGTTACAATTATGCCATACCACACTGGTTTGATTACTGTTGCTTCTTATTGCTCAATCTTTTCTAATACATTTTAAAATAATTTTATAGAAATCATATACATCAATGATACAGATAAAATTTATCACAATCTACTCAATTACATAAAATTACAAAATTTACATATTCTCCTAGAAAAGTAATACTACCTCTCTCCAACTTCCAGTTTTGAAGTCAGACTGAAGTAAATGTTCCTTAGCTCTCAATATTTTCGCCTATGTCCTCCATTCTTGAGCTATGATACTCCTAATTTTACCCATCTTAATTGAATTTGTGAGCCAATGACCCAACAGTTCAATAACTGTTCATCCTTTTCTCTTCACATTATGTTAAAAAGTGTTTTAAAAAGTTTTTATATCATTGCTATTAATAAATACATAAATTACATTTAAAATTTTGTACAGAACTTTATATTTTGCAAAGAACTTACACAAACATGACATCATTTGAATCTCATCAACGCTGAGAGGTTGATAGAAGAATGATTTCCCTACAAAGTAATCATGGCCTCAGCAGTTAAATAACTTTCCCATGAGTCACCCTATTGCTAAGTGGTATAGACATAACTCTAAGTCTAGTGCTTCAAAAAATATTTCCAGCATACTACAGCAAGATTTCATTTTAAAGCAACAAATACAACATGGTTAAAACATGGCTGAGCTTCTACGTGGAAAGGAACAGCATGATGGTGGCAACTAATCAGCCTATGGATTTCACTTCCCTAACAAATGAAGTTCCAAAAAATAGCAACAAAGGCATGGTTACATGGAACTGACTGACAGCTGGCAGGGGAGGGGGCTGGATGAAAGAAGGTGAAGGGATTAAGAAAAGCTAAACATATGTATATATATATATATATATATATATATATATATATATAGACACATAGACACAGACAACAATATGGTGATAGCCAGAGGAAAAGGTGTGTAAGGATAGGTGGAGGTGGGCAAAGGGGAAACAAATGGAGATGGAAAAGAGACCTGCTTTTGGCAATGGGCACACAAGGCAGTGATGCAAATGATGTTCTATTGAGTTGTACACTTGAAATCTACAAGGTTTTGTGAACCAATGTCACTCCAATAAATTTAATTAAAAAAAAAAACAAAAAACCCATCCCTGGCTGGGTAGCTCAGGTTGCAGGTTCAATCTCTGGTCAGGGCACAAACAAGAAGCAACCAATGTATGTATAAATAAGTGAATCAACAAATCAATGTTTCTCTCTCTCTCTCTCAAGGCAATGAGGGATGGTCCTTGGAGGTTGCCCTGGCCACATTGCTCAATTGGTTGTAGTACCATCCCATGTACCAAAAGGTCACTGGTTTGATACCCAGTCGGGGTACTTGCCTAGGTTGTGGTTTTGGCCCTCTGTCGGGGCATATATAAAAAGCAACTGATTGATGTTTCTCTCTCACACCAACATTTTTCTCCCTCTTTTTCTCTGTCCCTTCACCTCCCTCAAAAAACAAAGAGAGGAAGAAATCAAAACATTCCCAAATAAACAAAAGCTGAGGGAGTTTTTGACTATTAGATCTGCTCTTCAAGAAATGTGTAAGGGAGGCCTGGGATTTAAGAGACTAGTATGTTTACAGAAAAAAAATATTATAAAGGTTTGTTACTATAACTTTGGTTTGTAACTCTAAATTTTGTTTTCTATATAATTTAGGAAACTAATTCATTTAAAATGATTATTAGTTTATGTTTTGGGGCATACAATGTTGTAAAGATATAGTTTTGTGACATCAACAACTGAAAGGGTAAGGATGACAGTATAAAGAAGCAGACCTTTTAATGTTAATTAAAGTTAAGCTGCTATAAATTCAAATTACTGTTTTAACTTTAAAATGTTAAATATAATCTTCATGGTAATCACAAAGAGCCACAAAATAAATATACACAAAAGGAAATGAAGAAAGAACTTAAACATTTCACAACAATAAAAAAAATCAGCTGAACACAAAAAAAAACACTAATGTAGGGAACGAGGGATTTACAAAAGCTATAAGGCATACACAAAGCAAATACCACACTGAAAGAAGTCCTTCCTTATCAACAATTACTTCACATAAAAATGGGTTAAACTCTACAATCCAAAGACACACGGTGGCAGAATAAATAAAAATATACGATCCAACTATATGTTCTCTACAGAGACTCAGCTGAGATCCTAAGACACAAATAGGTTGATAGTGAAGGAATGGAAAAGTACACTCTGTGCAATTATTAATCAAAAGGGAGCAGGGATGACTATACTAATATAGGACAAAATAAATCACAAATAAAAAAACTAGACAAAGATATATATGTATATATTTTTAATCCTCACCCAAGAGCATGTTTATCAATTTTTAGAGAGAGGGGTAAGAGAGAGAGAAACATCGACATAAGAGAGAAACATCAATTTGTTGCCTCTCATACATGCTCCAACTGTGGACTGAACCCACAACCAAGAAATGTGCCCTGACCGGGGATAGAACCTGAGACCTTTTGGTGCATGGGATGATGCTCCAAGAAAGCCACCCAGCCAGGTCAGCAATAAAATATAAAATAATGAACATTTACATACATAATGACCATAAAAATAAATGAAGCAAAAAAAAAATATATATATATATATATGAAGCAAAATTTAACAGATTTGAAGGGAGAAATAGACAGTTCTATGATAATAGTTAAAAGACTTCAATACCCCACTCACAATAATGAATATAATAACCACACAGAAGATAAGGAAATAGAGGACTTAACACAATAAACTAATGAGATCTAACAGACATATAGAACACTACCTACCCATAACAGTATACGCATTCTTCAAGTCCAATTTCCAGAATAGCCCACATGTTAGGCCACAAATGAAGTGTCAATAGATAAAAGATAGCTATCATACAAAGTATATACTCTGACCACAATGGAATGAAATTAGAAATGAATAATATAAAGAAAAGTGGAAAATTCACAAAATTGTGGAATTTAAATAACACTTTTAAACAACCAATGGATCAGAGAAAGAAATCACAAGGGAAGTGAGAAATACTTAGAGACAAATAAAAACCAAAATGCAATATAACAAAACTTATGGGACACGGTGGATGGGGTGTTAAGTAGGAAATTCATAGCTTTAAGTGCTTACTTAAAAAAACAAGAAAGAAAAATCAACAACTAAACTTTATAGTTTAAGGGACTAGAAAAAGAAGAACTAAACCAAAAACTAGAGGAAGAAAGGAAATTATAGAGCTTAAAGCAGAGATGAACAAAAAAAAAGAATAGAGAAAGGTGAATGAAACCAAAAGTGAGTTCTTTGAGCAAGCTGACAGGTGGTGTGTGTGTGACAGGGGGTGGGGGTAGTGAAGGGATTGAGCAAAAAGAAAAGAGAAAAACTCCTGCACACAAAGAAAGTATGGCAGTTGCCAGAGGAGGAGGGAGGAGGGATGAGGGGAGGTGGAGGAGGGTATAGGAGGGATAGATGGTGATGGACAGAGACTTGACTTAGGGTAGTGAACACACAATACACAGTATATAGATGATGTGTTGCAGAGCTGTACATCCAAAACCTGTATAGTTTTGTTAACCAGTATCACTCCAATAAATTCAATGAAAGATAAAATTAAGTTGGTTCTTCAAAAAGATCAACAAAATTGACAAATCTTTAGCTACATAGTCTAAAAAAAGAGTAAGAATCAATTAACTAAAAACAGAAATGAAAGTAGGGGCATTACTACTAACTCTACAGAAATAAGAAGGATTATAAGAGAGTACTATGAACAATGGTATGTCAAATATATTGGATAACTAAGATGTAACAGACTAATTGCTAGAAACACAAAGCCTACCAAGACTAAGGATAACAAAAAATCTGACTGGAACTATAACTAGTAATGAAATTGAATGAGTAGTCAAGAATTTCCCAACAAAGAAAAGCCCCTGGGACCTGGTGGCTTCACTGGTGAATTCCATCAAATATTTAAAGAAGACTACAAGAAAAGAAAACCACAGACCAATAAACCTTATGAACATCAATGCAAAAATCCTCAAAAGAATACTAGCAAAGAAAATTCAGCAACATATTGAAATCATACACTATGACCAAGTCAACCCACAAAATGGGAAAAAATATTTGCAAATCACATTTCTGGTAAGGGATAAATATCAAAAATATATAACTCCTAAAACTCAATAAACAAACAACCCAATTTAAAAATAAGCAAGGATGAAAAGACATCTCTCTAATGAAGATATATGAACAGCCAATAAACACACAAAAAGACACTCAACATCACTAATCATTAGGGAAATGCAAATCAAACCAACAGAAAGATACCTCCTCATATCATTAGGATGATTACTATTAAATAAAAACCCAGCAAGTAAGTGTTGACAAGGATAGAGAAACATCCTTACACACTATTGGTACAGCCACTGTGTAACACAGTATGGTGATTCCTCAAAATATTAATATGGAATTACTATATGATCCAGCAATTCTACTTCTGGGTATATCCCTTAAAGAACTGAGAGCAAAGACTCAAAGAAATATTTAGATACCCATGTTCATAGCAGCATTACTCACAATAGCTAAAGCATGGAAGCAACTTGAATGTCCACTGACAAATGGATAAGCAAAATGTGCTACAAACACATATACACAAATGGAGTATTATTCAGCCATAAAAAGTCAATTCTGCAATATGCTTTAACATGGATGAAACTTGAGGACATCGTGCTAAGTGAAATAAGTCAGTCACAAAAAGGCAAATAATGTATATACTAGACTTACATGAGGTACTCAGAGTACTCAAAGTCATAGAGACAAAAGGTAGAATAGTGGTTGCCAGGGGCTGGAGTGGGAGGAGCAGGAGGAATGACTGTTTAATAAGCATGTATCTCCAGCTTTACTAGATGAAACAGTTATGGAGATGGACAGTGGTAAAGCTGCACAACCATGTAAGTGTGCTTAATACCACTGAACTGTACATTTAAAAATGGTTAAGATGGCAAATGTTACATTATGTGTATTTACCAAAACAAAAAAAGAAAAGTCTAATCATAGACTTTAAAGGAGAACTAAAACTATAAAGCTTCTAGAATAGGTCATTGTGGCCCTGAGTTAGGCAAAAAGTTATTAATAGAACAAGAAAAGCACAATCCATAAAAGAAAAAAAATGAATAAACTAGAATTTGTCAAAAGACACCATTAAGAAATTAAAGGCAAGTAACAGTCTGGAAGAAAATACTTGCAAATTACATTATTGATAGAGTATCTGTATCCAGAATGTGTAGAGACCGTACAAAATAATAAGACAACACACTTAAAATGGGTAAAAGATAAAGATGTTTTACCAAAGACATAAGAATGGCTGGTGAGTACATAAAAAGATGCTCAAAATTATGAAAAGGAAAAAAACTACTGATATACACAACATAGAGGAGCCTTCAAATATTTTGCTGAGGGAAAAGAAACAGACTAAAAAATAACATACTGCATGCTTTATTTTAAATAAAGACACAAAACTGATCTATGACAACAGAAATCAGAACAGTGGTTTGCCTGTGGGGGTGGGGAAGGGCATGAAGTATTATAATTCTTGAAGTACTCCCATGAAGTACTGGGAGAGGGCAGAAAGGAACTTTCTGCTATGATGAAAATGTTCTTTACCTTGATAGGGATGTAGGTCACACAGATATATGCATTTGTCAAACCTCATCAAACTGCACTCTTAAGACCTGGGCATTCATTCTATTGTGTGTAAAAAAAACAAACCTAGCTCCCTACTGAATACCTATTTCCTAACTGGAGAACACATCCTTTACAGAGTAAACTGACAAATATTAATGCTTTTTTCAATAACTTCTTTCATATTTTCTAGGGGCTCCAAGTCACCTCCTAAAAGAATAACCTCTAAGCTTTATAGTTTCAATTCTAAATATACAGTAACATGCAAACCTCAAAAAGCTTCATCTACTCTTTTTTTTTTTTTTTTGCCATTCTTGGGTGCTTTGAACTTATATCAAGATAAATACTAAATAATGGTGTTCTTTAGTTCCACCACTAAATAATGGTGTTTTTAAATGAGCTACTATATTAAAGATGACATAATACATATGGTACTTCTACTTTCTACTCTTCCCTAGGGTAGGCCCTGATGGATTCAAGTATTGAACTTGACTTAAAACAATTACTTATTAAGCTCTTCCAATGCAATTACTATTATGCTCTGCATATGCTACCCTCATAGAACTCACAATCTACTGACAAAAACACATAATAACAAACAATTATTAAGCACTCTTTTTTACGTATCAGCAAGGGCAAATACCTGTAAGCATGCAGCCATTTAGTCCTCTTTTACAAATGGTAAACATAATTGATAGTGGCACATTTTCTTCCTGAGCAAGTCTGCAGTCTCAGAATTCTTCTTAATGCAGAGCTCAATGAAGGCCCTAACAATGTGCTTGAACTGACAGAAAAAATAAGAAATCTATGTGCCTCTGTTGTAAGTGTTGTAAAAAAACACAGAAGAAGCAGACCAAAACAGGTTAGGGAAGGTTTTAGTGAGAAGACAGAACATTCATTCATTCATCAATCAACATCATTTATATTACCTAATATGTGACAGGAATTAGGACTACCAGCAAAACTAAATCAACAAGACATGGTCCCATACTTCCAAGAACTCAAACTCTAGTGAAAGAACAAAACAATAATAAAATAGGCTGTTAAAGGCTATGAAGTGTACACAAGGTATCCTGGGCATCTAAATAACACCATAATCAGGGAAAGCTTCCAGGAAAGAGTACTTTTTGTCCAAGTTCTGAAGCATAGTTAGCCAAATAAAAAAAGATGGAAGGGAAGTGACATCACCAAGATAGAAACAGGTCATTCCGGGCTTTGTCATTCCCTTCACAAGAATAGCTATTCATGGACAAGACACCACTGAAGAAGACGTAGGGAAAAATACATGGGTAGGCAAGGTAGTATGAAAAAATATTCTGGGTTCAGAAAAACGCCAAATACTTTCACAAGGCTTGATGCAGAATCAATCTTCAAATGTGAGAAAAAAATTTTTAAAACTAGTAAGAAAAGGGTAATGGCTGGGTGACTTCTGATTTTATAAACTCTCCTCCACCATTCAATTATTATAATACTATATGCATGTATTCCTGAATTTTAAATTTAATAAAGAACTCTAAAAAATAATAAATCAAGGAAATAATCATTAACAGCTGCTAAAACCAATGAGTGAAAGTGATGGAAAACATTATAATGGCTGACAATACCTGAACCCACTCATCTAAATTTTAAACAAACTTTTTAAAATTTTAGAATAGTCTGACAGAAAAGTTTCTGATTAGACAGAGTTTCCATACATCTCTCACCCAGTTTATCCTTCTGATAACATCTTACATTATCACAGTATATTTTACAATTAAAGAACTAACACTGCCACATTATTACAACTAGACTCCACTGTCCTTTTTCTGTTCCAAGATCCCATCTAGGATATATTACATTTAGTTGTCATGTCTCCTTAGCTTTCTCTGGTCCATGACAGTTTCTCAGACTTTGTTTCTGATAACCTTGGTAGTTTTAAGGAGTACTGGTCCTACTGGTCTGGTATTTTGTAGACTGTCCCTTGATTTGGGTTTGTCTGATATGTTTCTCATGGTTAGACTGGGTTGTGGTTTTTGGGACAGAGGGAGAGACCACAAAGTCATAGGCCATGTTCATCATATAGTATCACATCAAGGGTACATGCTATCAACCTGATTTACCACTAATAACAGTGACAGTGATCACATGGTCAAGGTTGTGTTTGCTAGGTTTCTCCAATGTAAAGTTACTTTCCCTCCCTCTGTACACCCTACTTTTTGGAAGCAAGTTACTCAAGGGGAGTGGAAGATGTTCTCTTCCCCAGAGGGGTAATATCTATATAAATTATTTATATTTTCTGTATGAGATTTGTCTCTCCTCTCCCTTTATTTACTTATTCAATCATTTATTTATATGACTATCAACTTATGGATAAGTACTTTATACTCTGGGTACCAATACTGTATATCTTATTTACTTTGTATCTCAAATTGTCCCAACTGTAGACATTGGGAAGTATTTTAGGTTGTTTCCTATTTCCCTCTGACATGCCCCTATATTTTGTTTTTTTTTTAAGTACTTCCTTGATTTCTAACATCACAAGATACTCCAGGTTCACCTTGTGTACCCCCACTTGTAGCCCTAGAAGCAGCCATATTTCTTCAAGTAATCCTGGTTCCTTTTAATGGAGAATCAATTTTAACATCATAAAAATGCTGTTCCCCCTGAGATATGCCTGGAAGCACATCACATCATCTAGAAAATACTCTTGCTTCCCTCATTTCCTCAAAAACAAACAAACAAAACAAAAACCAACCTGAATCTATCAAGCTTCAAAAGCTAATTAACAGTTTATACAATACCCTTTAAAGACATAACTCTGAGATCCCTCCATAATAAAGTGATCTGCCATGAGTGAAGCCAAAGATAGCAACTGAGACTTAGGAGAGAAATGAAGAGTCCCCACACTATATACATTTCTCAACCTAGTCAACTATGAAGCCAGTTCTTTCCCTATTCTTCCACTGTTTGGTTACATGAACCAATAAATGTCTCTCTTTTGCTTAAGCTGTATTGATTTGGGCTTCTGTTACTGACAACAAAAGCAAGCTAACAAATATAATAAATACAAATAAGGCATGGACACAAAAATGAGTTTAGCACATTGAAAGGAGTAAGATAATAGGTTGAATTGCTTAGGTAAAACCAAATTTTAGGTGAGATTTTTAAAAGCTGGGTAGCATTTATTATATTTAAGATTTAATGGTCTAACTAATATTGCTATTTTCCTGTGCTTTGGTAGCATTAACTATAGGGTTAACTTTTTTTAGCATATAATATTCATTTCAGTCACATACTGATCATTTATCATAATTTTAGAAATCAACAGATTGAATCTTTCCTTTTCAGCTAATATGTCTAGGGCCTAAAATGAATAAATTATTTATTCAAGCTCATATACCTATTGTAGAGATTTTGGAAGCATAATGCAATAAAAAGAAATAGACTATGATCTAGATAAAACTGGGTTTGTTCCCCAGCTCTCTCTTTTTTGAGAGAGAGAGAGAGCGAAAGAGACTGATTTGTTTTTCCACTTATTTATGCATTCATTTGGTTGATTCTTGCATATGCCCTGAGTGGGGACTGAACCCACAACTTTGGCATATCAGTGACAATGCTCTAACCACTTACCTACCCAGCCAGGGATTAATATAATTTTTTGCAGGTAGTACACATACATGATAGAAAATTCAAACATTTATATTGTGAAAAGTTAGCCTTTCTCCTATCCCAGTTCCCCTCCTTCTCTACCCTTTAGCAACTGTAAAATTCTTGGGTGCTCTCCTAGAGATCATCTATTCAAGCATATTAAAGATTTGACCTTTTAAAATTTAAGACTTCAAGACATATGATGATCACTAAAATTTTTAAAGATATTAAATGGTACCAGAGGACAGGAATTTAGGCCAGGTAAATGCAGGACTAAAGAGAAAAGGAATAGCTATGAGATACTTAATCCAGCAGTACTGGCATTTAAAAAGGCAACACATTAAAATTAAAAACAAACAAAACAACTTCAAGGATCAAATAATGCTATTTTAAAGACATGGTCATTTGAGGTTTTTAAGAGGTACGTACAAGTACCTACTCTATTATTCATTGTGCTTGTCTAGACTTCTCTTAAGATTTTCTTGACTACACCGCAGTGAAGGGTAGAGGACTGGTATAGCAGAGGCAGCCGAGAGCTCCTGCACATTTAATGAAGAAAAATTGTTCCCATCCTCTACTCCTGAGAGTGTCATTTATTTTAATCATTTCAAGGTGAAAGAGATTACAAAAAATTGGGACTGGAAAGTACTGAGACTAATAACACATAATCATAAATCATGAGGTAAATGGAAAAAGGGGAATTACAAAATTAACCTGAGAACAAGTTTAGCTAGCAGTTAGACAAATACATAGGCAGTTAAGTAATCCTCATCATCCAGCAATAAAGTAAAAAATAGTTTTTCTTTTAAATGTTATCCAGTGAATACCTGACTTATGAGGGGAAGAGTGGGAAGTATAGTATTCTCCACAGAGGTTAGGAATTTTAGAGTACGCATGGGAAAAAACATCTTGATGTAGGTAAAATATTAAAGATGGAAAGAATTAAATAAATTATTCCACATACAATATAACAAAGACTAGTAATTTTTAGGAGCAGAAAACATGTCATTTTAGAGTTGAAATCAGAATTTTTTTTCAAACTTCTCTTTTGAACTCTCTAAAAAAAAGTTTTCTAAATTATTAGAGCAATGGCATAACCACTTAAATATTCAAGTCACAGAAAGTAATACCAATAATGAAAATGGAACATAACTTTGGTATAATAAGTGTCAACAATAATGTGAATTACATTTTCTTTTGACCAATTTCTTAAAACAGTTACATAGGAAATAATTACAATTAGACTACATTTACAAATACAGAAAATCTCTTCATTGGAATTATTTAAAGTACATTTTATTACATATCAAGTTATTTATAAGAAAATGGGAACATAGCTCTTAAATTACAATGAAAGACAAGATGTATACTATGCCATATACCTATGCTTGTTTAGATATAATTCAGATTAAGTGTGTATGTTAAATGGATGAAATCCTGGTCACTCTGGATTTTTTCTTCTTTCAAATCAGGAAAGAAGAAAAAGCAAGCATGGAGTAGTTTATAAAAATTACTTTTCCCTCCACTAACAGTTGGAGGTAGTTTCTTAGGAATAAGGTGTACCATTTGTATCTGCTGGCCCATTCACATAATGCTAACTTCCATTTAAATCAATGGATTTAAAAAAAAAAATCAATCCAAAAGTACATGTTTTCCACTTTTAAACATAAAATTAAGTCTATATTTGTAGTCATTTAAATTTAATCTAAGAAATGGTAACAATGGTTTGTTAAAAACTTCAAAAGAATTTCTAGCATCTGTTTTACTAACAAATCAATTCTGTGTGTGAACAGTTAGTTAAGAGCTAAGTACTACAGTCAGAGACTTATTTAGATGTTGTTTTCAAATGCCTGAAACAACAAAAAAATGATCAAAAACCATATATGTACTCTAAAGTGAAACCAAGGGATATCTGGCCATCTGGAACAAAATCAATTAATGGAATTATTGACAAAATACATACATAATAAAAGAATAAAACTTTCAAATTATCACCTAAAGAAGTCAAAAGCACTCTTAACGATTTTTAGTGCCATCCTCAAATTAAAAGATATTTTATAGCAGTCTCATTTTCCAATTTTAGAAGGTTTATAAGAGGCTTTATAGAGTCTTAAAAAAAAAGAGTAACCAATAAAACTAAGTTATGGCTGCACTACCCTCTAATAGTGAATGCTAAGAAAAGTGTATCATTGGGTTAATCTTATCCATGAGTATAAACTATATAATCACAGCTAACCTCACAATTTCTCTATTTCCAAAATATCTTGAAACGGGGTTTCAGGATGTTTTTAAATAAAAGTTAAAGGCTTAGTTTCCCTAAAATTTTAACTTACATATCATAACTTTTTGGTTCAAAGGTACATACAAATTAGGATACTAAAGCCAAATGTTACTATATTTCATGCACATAATCATATTTTTATTCTGTCACAAAATATTTCATATCCTTATAACTGCCAGAAACATGATTGAATTTACTCATGAAAAACCTATGGGTTGTCTCTTAAATGGCTATGTCTCAAAAAAGACTTACGCTACCCATTAAAGTACTATTCCTAAAATCACAAGTGTTTTCTAAAATAAATGTGGTTACAACACTTACCTCTGTCTTTTTACTAATATGATCTGTAAAAAAGAAAAAAGTGACACTTCACTGAAGGAAATTAACATATAAAATATTTTAATATGTAAAATATTTAAACAAAGTAATTCAAAAGAATTTCAAAATTATAGTAAGAGTTTCAGAAGTCATTTGGGGGTTGCCTAGGATTCACCAGATTTATTTTTCTAGGTATGATGTTAAAATTCAGTATATAACTATTATTTTGTTCAGTTTAGGGACTAGGTCTTGTATCCCAGTAAATGCCACCCGTAATAAAGGGTATTATTAAATTTGAAACATTTGGGAATTCTACATCATTTAAGTTTTTGGTTTCACATAATATTTTTGGAAGTAGAGGAGAACTTGAGGGGGTACAAATATGTCTAAAATCAAATCACAGGATACTGTGGTTGATACTTATTATTTATTACTTCCTTAGTATATAAAATCCAAAGTCAAATAGTAATTTGTGTCCTTTAAAACTACTAGCTAGTTTATTTTTAAAAATACATTGCAGTGATTTGATATCCCACTTAAAAATTCTAAAAGTTGATGTATTATAGAATAAATACAAAAGGAAGGCAAAACAAATATATGTGGACTAAACAAATCATTGACTTAGTAACAACACAGCATTTGTAAAAAGGGATTACAGAATGAGGAAAAGGAAGATACATAAGAGAATCCACCCAGACAGAAGGCTGATACCAAAGTACAAATAGGGAGCAAGTGTTCTTATTTAAATTGAAAATGATCAGGATATGTAATATTTAATAATGTTTCCCGTGGACAGCAGAAATTTTCCATTCTCAAGGACTAATTAATTAAATAGAATAGCTTTCTTGTGACTGAAAATCTAAAAACTGAACCAGTTCTCTAAAGCATTTGTTGATGAGAATTGAGTCCATAAACATAGTAAATGACAAAATCACAAGTTTCAGATCTAATTACTAAATTCTAGTAGATTATACATTCTACTAGTATGTTCTACTTAACATAATATGATGTCAGAACCTGATGAAGAATGTGTTAATCATGTCTTGTAATAGTTGCAGAGTTTCCTTTAACAGTATCATCCTGATCTTTCTCAATCCATCTAATAAATTTATATACTTAATAAATCAAACATATGGAAAATAAAGGCATTTAAATTTTTTTCATGTTTCTGCTTAGTTTCTAATGAAGTATTTCTTATATAAAAATCTTTCTTACTAAAATTGGGAATTTTATTTTAACAGACATCTGTTCTTTTAACGCTAAACAAAGCAACTTTCCTGATCCATAAAGAAAAGCAAAATAATCCTCTAAATTTTATTCCTAATTTCACAGATAGGCTTGTTACTGAAAATAGTAAAGTAGGGTTGTTTTTTTTTTCCTATTACTGCTATGATATTAATAATCTTCACAGAATGAATGCCCAATGTATTAAGGCTAAATTCATATTGATCAAATAGGTTGCTCTGTCAATGAACAAATAGCTGTCCATTAGGTTAGCAACTTAAGCTAACTGGTATACACACAGTGCTGTTCAAAAAAATTTTTGACTGTGCTACCTAATAATGGAAGCTACTAGTCACGTGTGGCTACTGAGCACTTGCAATGTGGCCTATGCAACTAAGAAACTTTTTATTTTAGTTTATTTTAACTAATTTATATTTAAGTACCACACAGGAATATTGACTACCATATAATATAGTACAGAACCTAGTGTTTTGACAATTTCCAACATCAAAAAAAAAAGTGCTTTGTAATCTGTCTTAAAAAATTTAGTGGATGATATAATTTCCTTCTGTCTTCCCTTTTTTACAAAAAGAAAATAAAAATGATAATATAGTTTTCTGGTAATAAGTCCCATTCTAAAAATTTGCATTTTAATTTTCTAAGATGTAGTTCCAGATAACTTAAGGAGGCTGACCAATAATGGATGAAAGCTGAAGTTACTATTCCTGATCTAGTTTAAGCCAAACTACTTTATGTATAAGGACAATAATATCTTTGTTCCATGATGACTTAAAAACTACAAATGTCAATTTTTATTTTCAGTGAGTGTTAGAAAAGGGACAAATTTGGAAATATAAAAAGATAAGTTTTAGTGATGGGGCTTTTATAATTGATTTTAAATTACTTGAACCACTAAATGTCCTATTTCCAAACAGGTTTACATTCTATATTCTAAGCAGAAGATTAACAAAACAATGTTTACTTATTTTAAAAACCAGAAAGATACTTATAACTTAAGTATACAAAGACTTAGAACAGTATTTTAGCATAACAGATTTCACATATACATTACCCTCAGATTGAAAATCTTTTAGTGATACTGTGGGAGGTTTGTCTTTTCCCTGAAGATTCTTTCTTTTATCTTTTTTATTCATAACCTTTGACTGAGTTGAAGCATTTTCAGCATTTCCATACTCCTGAAAAGAATTATCAACAACCATTAAGCTTAGTTTACACTAGTAAAATCAACTTACTAACAGGTAATATGTTTACTAAAGTATTTTTTTAAAGATAAAAAGAAAATAAAAAATAAAAACTTAGGCTAGCCAACTTGTATAAAAGGATACCTGTTTATTTATACACTCAATCTCTTGCCTATTAAACATTAAAATAAAAACAGAAAGCTATGACTTGGTCTACTGCCTCCTGTACATGCCCCGACCAGGGACCAAACTCACAACCCAGGCATGTGCTCTAACCTGGAGTAGAACCAGCAACTTTTCGCTTTGCTGGTGACTGCCCAACCAACTTAACTTAAAACAATAATCTACAGTCAATTTGCTTTCTCACTCGCTGTCCCAACTCCTGAAATCTGGCTCCTGCTGTTCTCTGACACTAAAATTAAGGTCAACTTCCTTTTAAATGCCAAATCCAAAATCCAAAAGACATTCTTTTTCAAGCATTTCTTGGTTTTCCCAGTACATTTCTGACTACTCGAGTCTCCTTCACTGGCTTCCCTTTTCCCAACTCTGTTCTTAAAAATGTAACTGTTATTCACAATTAATCCATTTGAACTTATTCTATGCTTTATACCTATTGTTCTTCAAGCTCAAAGTTTAAAGTTCTACCTACACAATGACAATTTCTGTACGTGCAGACAACTGACCTGAGATATCCAATAAACATCTCCAATTCTCTTATTTAATGCCACCATCATCTGTTTAGGCCAAAAACATCAGAGTCATCCTTGCCTACTCTTTCTACACACTTTATATCCAAATTAGTCAGTAGGTCTTATTGAGTTTATTTCTTAAAGCTCTCTTAAATCTATTTTTTTCTTCATACCTTCTGTCATTTCCCCTATCCTCTTTTGATTCACACTGCCAACACCCTCTAATTTTAGCCCTTCAATCCATCTTCTACACTGCTACAGCACAAATTGCTAAAATAAAAACTTACAATCAATTTAAAAGTTAAAAATATTCAAGAATGCTGTGCATATGTATAAAATCTAATCTCCTTAGCCTGGTACACAGGTTCTTTATACCTTATTCTACCAACTCTAGGTCCCTACATTATACTTTTTCAATATGCTATACTCCTTTATACGTCCATGTTTTGTATACTTGTCACTCCTTCCCTGAAAATGCTGACTTTCCTACTACATATACTCTGTGAACTTTTTTGATTTTTTAAATCCTCACCCAAGGACATTTTCCTATTGTGTTCAGAGAGAGGAAGGGAGAAAGAGAAACATCAATGTGACAGAGAAGTATAGATCTGTTGCCTCCCACACATACCCGATAAGGTTGGAACCTGCAACCTAGGTATGTGCCCTGACTGGGAATCGAATCCACAACTTTTTGCTTATGTGATGATGATCCAACCAACTGAGCTACACCTTCCAAGGCTACCCTATGAACTTCTAATATGTATTATGACCCTCTTTTAAGAATCCTTTCCTAAAATTCTTCCCCATCAAAGGCAGACACTATTCTTCTATCTTTCTGAATTTCCACTGCACTGAGAACATATCTCTCTCAATTCTATGTACCATAAATATAGTATGTATGGCTCCCTGCACTAAACTCAAGGGCTGGGATCATGTCTTAATCTTTATATTGTGTGCCTAGCATATTTTGGCTATTCAAAAAAATATTTGTTGAGTAAGTGACAGAAGAAAATAGATAATAGAAAATGCCATCCCAAACTTTAGTTATTATAAAAATCCTGGAGCTGAAGTATAGTTTTCAAATTGAAGTAAATGACTTAAAACTCAATGACTACACCAATGTAATGATATCAAACTACCTAACACATACAAAAGGAGTTCATTCTTTGAGAGTCATTGTGTAATAAAACCAATTTGAGTACTACACCTATGACTGTGCTAAGAAAACTGGCATGGAAGCATGAAATTTAATCAACACAATCTACTCTACTACTCCTTTAAGATACAGCTAGACATTTTAGCTTTAGAATCTAGACATATATCTAAAAACAACAAATCATTATTGTTTAATAATTTTGATTTGATAAATTTTATCTTCAAATTGAGCAAGTCAGGAGGGCTTTTCCAATGTAACATGAAAGTCCCTTAAATGACTTAAGTCATAATAAAGCTAGTTGTATCAATTTTTGTAATTGCTAGCTTTGTGTCTAAATGGATAAGTAACAACAGGATTACAGTTATTCTTATTTTTTCAGGATAATAGGAATAGAGACATGGAAAATAAAACACATATAGTGTACAAAAGTTCACTTTACTGGCTTTCTTCGTCTTCCCTTGAGCTATGAATAAATAGCAAAATCATCTACTGTAAATTTTAATTACCCTCTTCTCTTCATCTTGAATGAAGGAGCTAGTGCACAATGACATAACCTAATGGCCCTTAAGTATGACCAGAAGCTACTTATGATCAACTACTGAGTAATCCAAGTTGAATAAATTTTATGGATCAAAAAAATCCCAATATATGTAAAGGACTAAATTCAAGTAATATAAAGATAATATAAATGCTCGATTTAAGTATATAAACTGGAAACCAACACTACTTTTTACTTTAATGTTTATATAGTTATGCAATGTAGAATGCATCTTGTAATTCTACAAGATGTAGAATGCATCAGCATACAGCCCAATATGACAACTTAGTGACAAATGGTGAGTTCAAAAAGCTAAATTATCAGAAATATCCTCCCATATACTTTAGTTAATTGTAGTGTTATCTTTAGCACAAGGTCTCTTAATGGATGCCCCTTGTACTCATACTTACATTTTTTAATCTACTTATTTTCTATGTTCATTTAAAATAAGTTAAAATAAATCATCTACTGTTCATTTAATTTACTCTCTTTCCTTCATGTTAGGTAGAGGGACTTTTGTAACTAAACATTCCAAATGATCAGACAAAGCTTAACCCACGTTTCTGTTGTCTCTCAAAACCTGAGAAGGAATCTTATTATAAAAACTTAATAATATTTTGTTAAATAATACATTTCTAGGACAAACTTTAAAAAAACTTTAATACAAAATTCAGGAAGGCTGGTCCTAACTTTTGAGAACTTAAATCTAATATAGCTAAATGAATAAATGTGTAAATACCTTTTTGTGTTCTTCATATTCTAATTTACTTAGCAACAATGCCTTCTCAAGATCTGCTTCAAACATTTCAGATGTCAGCTAAAAAAAAGTTTCACAATGAACAGATGATATGATTATACCACATTAACAAAATAACCATGACAATATATAGAAGAAAATAAAACAAACATTAAAAAATAGTCTGGGTTCTACAAAGTTATCAATCCATGCCAAAGTAAGGAACATTGTATTTTATAGACCATATCAAAGCAAAAATTTCCAATTCTGATATCCATTTCCTCTGTCACGGTAAATAATTTGTTGTATTATCACATAATCCTTTTACTTTAATAAAAAAATCTTATGAAGAATGTGTCACTGTAATGGATGTCGAAGGCACTGTGCAGTTTAGGACACTGAAAATATAAGTGATTATCATTCAAAATTATAATATTGAAAAATGCTAAGCATTATAAAACATACCATTTCCTTAATATAGATTAAACCACAGATATAGAATCTTTCAATAAGATGACCAAATGTCCTGGTATATGTCTGATATTGCACAATAATTACAGTGCATCCTTTTACTATCATTCTATTCCTTTATATGGTCGCTCTACCTTTAAAGTCACCTAGTATTATAACAAAATGATTTTCTGTAATCTACATCTCTTGGTTCGTCTTTTCCACCATGGAATCTCACCTTAACTTCTTACAATCTAGCTTCCATACCCTCTAATTGAGTACCTCTCTAACAATTTTCCTAATTGCCAAACAGAATTGCTACAATAGTTGAATGGGACTTTGGGTGGTCCAGCATTGGGAATAAAGTATGTCTACAACTGAATATAGGATAGTTGCAATAAGACAAAAGTAAACATCTTAAATTTGTAAGCAAGTGTTTGTCAATCTATACATCATGAATAATAAAAGCATAAATTTAATGGACATGTCTTGTTCTTTCAGTCCAGAATCCATTTCTTTATTCCTTTCAATAACTAAACTTCATTCTAATGTCACATGATTCTAGTAGCACAGCCAATCACATAATCCCATATATTATCCAACCAACATATCCCCACATCATCCAAGATACCATTATCAACAACAGGGTGGGGGCAAGGGATTCAACTTCTTTAAAAAAATCATTACCCAAGGAAGAGAGAAACATCAATTAGTTGTCTCCCAGTTGAGCCCCAACCAGAGATCAAACCCATATGTGCCCTGATTGGGGATCAAATCCACAACCTTTGAGTGTACAGGATGATACTCTAACCAACTGACCCACCTGGACAGGGCAGGATCCAACTCTTTTTTGATTTCCTAGGAATTCAATTTTGAGAACAAACACAAAGCAAATGGGGTTCAATCATCTGATAATAGCTCTCTAAAAGTGAGTACACTAGTTCTACATATTAGTTCATGTTCTTGAGCACCCCAGAATTCCTTAGTTTCCATCTTTCTTATTTTTTATTGTATATTGCCCCATTACCTTTGAATCCACTTATATACTTTTCCACTTCTACCCACGCCTTCCCTTATATCAGCACTGTTGCCTGTGTCCATGAATCCTTTTCCTTCTTTGCTCCATTCCTCCACTCCCCTAACCTGCTCCCAGAACTGTCAGCCTGCTCACTCTGAGTCTGCCTATTTTTCTTGTTAGATCAGTTTGTTCATTAGATTTCACATATGAATGAAATCATATGGTATCTGTCTTTCTCTAACTGGCCTATTCACTCAGTATAATGTTATATACAGTCCATTCAAGCTGTCACAATGGGCTAAATTACTTCGTTTTTACAGTCAAGTACTATTTTATAGTGTAAATGTCCGATAGTTGTTCTACCCACTCATTTACTGACACGTGGGCTGCTTCCAAATCTTGGCTATTGTAAATCATGCTGCAATGAACATAGAGGTGCTTATATTCCTTCAAATTAGTGTTTTGGGTTTCTTCAAATATGCATCAAGTATAATTGCTGGGTCGTAAGACGGTTCCAATTTTAATTTTTTCAGGTAACTCTGTATCGCTTTCCACAGTGGCAGCACTAAACAGCATTCCCACTGACAGTGCAAAAGGGTTCCCCTTTCTCCACATCCTCACCAGCACTTGTTTGTTGATTTACTGATGATAGCCTTTTGACAGGTGTGAAGTGATATCTCACTGTAGTTTAAATTTGCATTTCTCTTATAATTAGTGATGTTGAGCACCTTTTCATATGTCTATTGGTCATGTATATGTTCTGTTTGGAGAAGTGTCTATTCAGGTCCTTTGCCAATTTTTTAATTGGATTGTTTTTCTAATGTTGGTTTTTTATAAGTTCTTTATAAATTTTGGATATTAACCTCTTATCAGAAGAAATGGCAAATGTTTTCCCATTCAGTGGACTGTCTTTTTATTTTGTTTATGGTTTCCCTTGCTGTGCAAAAACTTGTTAGTCTGATGTAGTCCCATTTATTTTTTTTTCTTTTGTTTCCCTTGCCTGAGAAGCTATATTAGAAAAAAAAAACTGCTATGAGCAATGTCCAACATTTTACTGCCTATGTCTCATTTTTGGATTTTTATGGTTTTAGGTCTAACATTTAAGTCTTTGATCCATTTTTAATTTATTCTTGTGTGTGGTGTAAGAAGGTGGTCTAGTTTTATTTTTCTGCATGTACTATCCAATTTTCCCATTATTTATTGAATAAAGTATCTTTAGCCCACTATATTTGCTTAATTCCTCTTTTGAATATTGATTATAAAAGTGTGGGTTTATTTCTGGGCTCTCTATTCTGTTCCATTGATCCATGTGTCAGAATCATTCTGTTTAGATTATTACAGCCTTATAGTATAGTTTGATATTAGGTAGTGTGATTCCTCTAACTTTGTTCTTTCTCCACATTACTGATGCTATGCAGGCCTTTTTGTGGTTCCATATAAATTTTTGAAATATTTGTTCTAGTTCTGTGGAATATGTCATTGGAATTTTGATATGAATTGCACTGAATCTATAGATTGCTTTGGGTAGTATGGACATTTTAATGATGTGTATTCCTCCTATCCATGAACATGATATGTGCTTCCACTTATTTGTACCTTCTCCCATTTCTTTCTTCAGCTTCTTATAACTTTCTCTGTATAGGTCTTTTACATCCTTGGGTAAAATTATTCCTAGGTATTTTATTCTTTTTGAAGCAATTGTGAATGGGATTGTATTCTTAATTCTCTTTGTGACAGTTCATTATTGGCATATAAAAATGCAACTGATTTCTGGATATTAATTATACATTCTGCTCTTTTACTAAAATCATTTATCATTTCCAGTAGTGTCTAGGTGGAAATCTTTAAGATTCTCTATATACAGTATCATGTAATCTGCAAAAAAAATGAGTTTTACTTCTTTCCAATGTGGATGTCTTTTATTTCTTTTTCTTGTCTGATTGCTATGACTAGGGCTTCCAGTACTATGCTGAATAGGAGAGGTAAAAGTGGACACCCCTGTCTTGTTCCCAGATTTAAAGGGAATGCTTGTAGGTTTTGCCCACTGAGTATGATGCTGGCAGTGGATATGTCATATATGGCCTTTATTAGTTTAGGCATGTTCCCTTTACTCCCACTTTGCTGAGAGTTTTTATCTTCACCTGATTTTGGAATTAAGCTAATGCTGGCCTTTAGTCTGGTTAAAGGTTTGTCACTGTTGTGTATCTTCTCAAAGAATTAGATCCACTGTTCCTTTGTATTGTTTTTTAGATCCTATTTTGTTTATTTCTTCTCTGATCTTTATTATTTTCTTCCTGTCACTCACCCTCAGCTTTGTTTTTTTTTAAGTTCCTTTAAGTGTAAAGTTAGACTGTTTATTTTTATCTTTTTGTTTAAGATATGCATATAATGCTATGAATTTCCCTCTTAGGACTTCTTTCCCTGTGTCCCACAGATCTGGGGTTGTTGTATTCTCATTTTCATTTGTTTCAATTTATCTCTTGATTTCTTCCTTGATCTCATTTTTGACCCTTTCATTGTTTAGTAATGTATTATTTAGCTTCCACATCTTTGTGTATTTTTCAGTTTTCTTCTTGTGATTGACTTCTGGTTTCATAGCACTATGGTCAGAAAAGATGCCTGATATGATTTCAATCTTCTTAAATTCATTGAGACTTGTTTTGTGTCTAGTATGTAGTCCATCCAAGAAAACATTCCATGTGTACTTGAAAAGAATGTATATTCCACTGCTTTAGGGAGAAATGCTCTGAAAATATTGCTTAAATCCATTTAATCTAGTATGTCATTTAAGGCTGCTGTCTCCTTATTGATTTTCTGTCTGGAAGATCTATCCATTGAAATCAATGGGGTGTTATATCCCCTAGTATGACTGTATTTCTGTCAGTCTCTCACTTTATGTCCATCAAGATTTGCTTTAATAGTTAGATGCTCCTGTGCTGGGTGCATACATGTTTACTAGGGTTATATCGACTTGTTGGATTGTTCCCTTTATCATTTTGTAGGGTCCTTTTTTGTCTCTTAATATAGCCATGATTTTAGAGTCTGTTTTGTTGGATATAAATTACACTATGTAAGCTTACTTTTCCTTTCCATTTGCATGAAATATCTTTTTCCATCCCTTTACTTTTAGTCTGTGCGTATCTTTCATTCTGAGGTAGGTGTCTTGGAGACAGCATTATGTATAGGTCTTGTTTTCTTATCCATTCAGCTACCCTATGTCTTTTGATTGGAACACTAAGCCATTTATATTTAAAGTGATTATAGATAAATATGTATTTATTGACATTTTATTTTTTTAACTATTTTCCTCTGTTTTTTTCCTTTTTCTTCTTAAAGCAACTCTTTTAACATCTGTTGCAATACTGGTTTAGCGGTAACAAATTCCTTTAGTTTTTTTCTTGTCTGGGAAGTTCCTATTTCTCCTCCAATTTTAAATGATAGCCTTTATGGGTAAAGTAGCCCTGGCTGTAGCCCCCTGCTTTCCATCACCTTGAGTATTTCATGCCAATCCCTTGAAATGTTTCTGTTGAGAAATCACATAACAGTCTAATGGGAGCTCCCTTGTGGGTAATTAATTGCTTTTCTCTTGTGGCTTTTAAGATTCTCTCCTGGTCTTTAAGCTTTGCCATTTTAATTATGATGTGTCTTGATGCGGGCCTCTTTGGGCCCATCTTGTTTGGGATTCTCTGTGCTTCTTGGACTTTCCTTCACCAAGTTAGGGAAATTTTTCCTTCACCAGGTTAGGGAAATTTTTGGTCATTATTTCTTCAAAGAGGTTGATAATCCCTTGCTCCCTCTTCTCCTTCTGGTATCCCCATAATGTGCATGTTGTCCCCATAATGTGCATGTTGTTATATTTCATGTTGTCCTACAGGTCCCTTGAACTCTCCTCATTTTTTAAAATTCTATCTTCTTTTGCTGCTCTGATTGGGTATTTTTTCCTGCCTTTCACTGATTCAGTCCTCTGCTATACCTAACCCACTGTTTAGTCCTTCCAGTGTATTATTTCATATATTGCATTCTTTATTTCTAACTGGTTCTTTTGTATTTTTTCATGCTGTTGGGCACCTTTGTAATCATTAATTTATACTACACCTGATAAATTGCTTGCCTCCATTTATTAGCTCTTCTTCTAGAAAATTTACTTGTTCTTTCCATCATTTGGGGCCTGTTTCTTTGCCTTCCTATTTTGGCTGCCTCTTTGTTTCTTTCTATGTATTAGGTAGCTCTGCAAAGAGTTGGGTGCAGTCCAATATCAGACACTGCCCCTGGACTACCTGTTTAGAGCTATCAGTGATCCCCAATTTGTGGCTTCTGCTGGACCTGGATGTTTGCTGAAAGAGCCAAGGCCAGCTTTACCAGCACCAGGCTGGGGGAGGGTCAGCTAAAGTCTCAAAGCTTCCATAGATCTGTCTTCACCCACAGGCTGTGAGGCGTAATCACCAGAAGTGCCTCCAACTGTACTCCTCAGCAGCCCAGCTTAAGCTCCACAGGGTAGGCTTACTGCTTTCCCCCAGAGCTGCTGCCTTACAGACCAGAGTGCTCTGTCTGATAAAGAGAGCTCTGTAATATGGAAAATGACTGAGCATAGGGATCTTGGCAGCTGACCCTTCAGTTCTCTCCCCAGAGCCACCAACTCCAGACTCTCCTCATGCATCTCGCATCTACTCTGCCCTCTCTCTGCTGAATCCCAGGCTAGGTGGCTACAAATGAAATTTTGTGCATTGGCCCTTGAGGAGGCATTCTAGCCATCTATCTCTGGAGGGCAGAAACTCTGCTGCTTTTCACAGCTGGATGTCATTTGGCTTCCTTTCCTGGTTCTGGTGCTCTAGGCCGTGGAGTCCAGCTTGGGGTTTAGACTCCACAATTCTCAGGGGTTGGAACCCCCCTCCCTGGCCACTGTACTATCCCCCTGGAATTTCATCTGCCTACCGTGGGAGCCCAGACAGCCTTCTCATTTTTCCATACTCACTACCAGTCTTGATGTGGTGGTATGGTTTCTTCTGTAAGTCCTTGGTTATATAAAGCTTCTCTCTAGCTAGTGTTCAGTTGGTTATTCAGGATGATTTTTCTATAATTTAGTTGTAATTCCAGTTTGGTGCTGCGAGTTGGTTAATGTAGCTTCCACCTAGTCCAATGCCATCTTGGATCTCTCCTCCATCTTTCTTAAGGCCTAGTTGTTTCATTCTTAATTCAAATCTGTGAATCACCCAGAATCCTTCTGGAAAATTATTTTTTTGCCAGAGTTAATCAGAATTGTTTCTGTTGCTCAACAGTAAAAAATAAAAAAAATAAAAAACAATCCACTATGCCCTGACCAGCATGGCTCAGTTGGCTGGAGCATGGTCCCACAGCCAAAGAGCTGTGGGTCTGAATCCCAGTTGGGGCACGTATAGGAGAGAAATCAATGTTTTTTTCTCACATCAATATTTTTCTCTCTCCCTTCCTAAGAACTGTCCTAAAGTGAGAATTAAAAACAAAAACTAAAACAAATAAAAAGAAACTAAAACAGAAACCAACTTAAAGGAGTATGATCTGTGTCAATCTGATATAGTGATATACCTAAAAAGATGTGAACCAATATTTCCTTTGAAAGCATCTTATCTAATTCTATATTAAGACAACAAAAAGAAGTGGAAAAGATTAAGTTTATCACAGAAAAAAAATCAATCTAACTCAGAGAAAAATCCAATTAGTATTAAGTTATATAATACAAGAAAATCTTATTAAGCCCAGAGTAAATTGTATACATACTTTTTTCTATGAAATAACTTAAAAGAATTGAATAATTAATTTAATCTAAATTAGCAATAATTAGGAGAAAGTAACAAATTTACCTTTTAAATAATCATATAAGTGGATATTCAAAAATAATATAGTGATACACTAAAAAAAATTAGATTCATGTTAATGTTACACAAAAAAAGAGGTGATATCAATTACTCCACCTAAACTGAAAGCAAAATGAACAAAAAGATCACTGTAGTTAAAACACAGTAGTCATCCCAATACAGGAAAAGTTTACAAGGAAATAAAGTAGATAGGCAAAAATGATTTAGAATTCAATTTAAATCTTTGAAAACTAGAACACATCTTACAAAAATGTCAGTGTATGATCAATTAGCCAATAAAGGCTTGTAGAGAACTTTCTATGTGCTTTGCCTGTAGGGCTTTAAAGAAGCAGCATCAATTTGGCTTTGCCTTCAAACAATTTTTCTACTCCTTTTGGAGACAGAAGACTAACACATAGGAAGCACAGAAAACAGAATACAATATTAAATTGTTACAAAACTCAAGGGAAAAAAGATAAACAGACAAAATTCAGAAAAGCATATGCAAAAGAAACTAATTCAAGTTGGTCCTTAAAGAATATACATAATTTGAATAGGTAGAAAAAGGAATAAAAGAGTTTTAGTAAGAAAGATCCATATGAACAAAGGCACAAGGTACTAAGAACAGATACAGGGTAAGGCAAAAGTAGGTTTATAGTTGTTTGTATGGGATATAATACAATTTATAAATAATAAAATGAGAATGCACTGTTTTGCATATTCACATCTGTAAACCTACTTTTGCCCTGCTCTGGACACCAAGGAAAGAGATACCTGATAAAAAGTGAATTCTATACAATACAAAAAATGTGGGAGAAAAAATAGTTTTGGGTGCATAATTTAAATTCCCATTCCATTCATGCTACCTCCTGTCAAGTTATATAATTTGTGAATTTCAGTTTCCTCATATATATTTAAAAAATAGAGCCATCACCCTTTCAAAGTAGTTTTAAAAATCTATAACCTAATATATGTACAGTATCCACCACAGTGCCTGCATGGCACAAGAGTTACACACAGTAGATTGGAATTCCCCTCCTCTATGCTGGAGAACAGTAGAAAATAATATTGCTTAGGTGGGGCAGAATTAGGCTCCACACTCTCCCTAAAACTTAAGAATTTGGGACAGATGAAAGAAGAATGCTGACAGAAGTAATTTAAAGAAATAAGCTGAATATTAGAAGAATGAGAACTTAGAATCAATGCCTGGCTAAACCACCATAATCTCAGCAGTCAAGGACATGGACCAAAACATAGCAATGTAGAAAATAATGAAGGCTGTATCTTAGAAAAGGATGACTAAGTTTTGGAAGTAACTGAATATGAAGCATGAAAGAAGATAAGATTTCTGACCCAACTTAACAGGGAGATGATAGTGCAAGACTAAATCATTAGAAAAGACAAAAAAAAAACAACACACACACACACACACACACACAAAACCATGATTCCAAATTCTCTAAACATATCTTAGACAATTATCACAAAACTATTGTGCAGTCCAACCAAGATGGGGGCATAGGTAGAAACCCTTTGCTTCCTTGAACAACCAAAAGGAGGATAACAACGAATCTAAAATTAATAAACATCCAGAAGTGCAAGAAAATCAAACTGCGTGGAACTCCGACAACCAAGGAATTAAAGAACAATTCAATCAGAACAACCCAGACTGGTGTGCCAAGACAAAGAAATATGGCCCAAATGAAAGAACAGAGCATAACCTCAGAAAGAGAACTAAACAAGGAGGATATAGCCAACCTATCTGATGGAGAATTTAAAGCCCTGGTAATCAAAATGCTCACAGATCTGATTGAGCTTGGTCGAAAAATGAAAAAAAAAAAAAATGAAAGATACCCAAAATTAAATAAAGCAAAATATTCAAGGAACCAACAGTGATAGGAAAGAAACCAGGTCTCAAAGCAATGATTTGGAACAAAAGGAAAAAATAAACATCCAATGGGAACAGAATGAAGAAACAAGAATTCAAAACAGTGAAGAGTGTCTTACAAACCTCTGGGACAACCTGAAATGTCCCAATATCTGAATTATAAGGGTGCCAGAAGGAGAAGACAACCAAATTAAAAATTTATTTGAACAAATAATGAAAGAAAACTTCCCCAATCTGGCGAAGGAAACTTCCAGGAAGACTTCCAGGAAGCCCAGAGAATCCCAAAGAAGTTGGACCCAAGGAAGCTCACACCAAAGCACATCATAATTACATTACCCAAGATTAAAGATAAGGAGAGAACCTTAAAAAGCAGCAAGAGAAAAGGAGACAGTTACCTACAAAGGAGGCCCCATAAGTCTACCAGCTGATTTCTCAAAAGAAACCTTGTAAGCAAGAAGTGACTGGAAAGAAGTATTTGAAGTCATGAAAGGCAAGGACCAACACCCAAAATTACTCTATCCGGCAAAGCTATCATTTAGAATAGAAGGGCAGATAAAGTTCTTCCCAGATAAGGTCAAGTTAAAGGAGTTCATCATCACCAAGCCCTTATTATACGAAATGTTAAAGACTCTTATCTAAGAAAAAGATCAAAACTATGAACAGTAAAATAACAACAAACACAACTATCAACAAATGAACCTAAAAGAAAAGAAAAACAATGAAAGCAAAAACTAAGCAAACAACTAGAACAGGAACAGAATCAGAGAAATGGACATCACATGGAGGGATTTCAGTGGGGAGTGGGAAGGGGGGAAAAGGTACAGGGAAGAAGAAGCATAATTAGTAGGCATAAAATGGATGGGGAAAGACAAAAAATGGTATAGGAAACAGAGGACCCAAAGAACTTATATGTATAACCCATGGACATGAATTAAGGTGGGGGGAATGAGTTGGGGGGACAAGGTGGAGGGGGGATAAAGGAAGAAAAAATTGGGAGAACTGTAATAGCATAATCAATAAAAAATACTTAAAAAAAAAAAAAGACTGTTGTAAACTTAGGTACCAATCTAATAAATCAGACTGCAAAACACCAAACACTAAAATGCAATTAAAACCATGATTTTTTAAAAGGGTCATATTTAAGTTTGCAACACAATTCCTACTCATTTTGTTTGTACTATAAGAGGAGGAGGAAAGGAATAAAAAGAGGAAATAGTAGGCACTAAAATGCCTATAGGATTGAAGAAGATATATGTGTCCAAGATGGAGTACTTCACATTCTCTTCCTCGTGGCTTGCTTCATTATCTCCTACTTTCCATTTAGCAGTAAACCACTTTTTGTATTGAAATAAATCTATAGCTAAAGGGTTTATGATCAGTTAAAGAGTATAAAGAACCTATGAAACATAGGGAGGACAATAAATATTTGGGAACTAGATTTTAAAAATTTAATTTGTAAGCCTAAGTAACATAACAATCTTATCCATTTTAAATTCAAGCAAAACAATTACCAAATAAAAAGTTCATTTTCATTTCTAATAGGTATCATGGGGACAAGGTTATTGTAAATCAACTCAAAACATCATTCTGAAGATATCTAACACTTGCAGCCAACTGTTTAGTCACAATAGCTATAGAACCTTGTGATTCTTTCATTGATTTTCAAAGTACAGACCACATATCTTTCACTAACTTGGAAAGCAGAATTATTTCCCCTGAAATTTTTTCATAGTCTTACCAAACATTATGATTTAAAAGGTTGTCAATGTTCTACGAAAACTGTATCTGTGCTCACCCTAATTATTGGGTTTAGTTCATCTCAGCTAATGAATCTTCATGTGTTTCAGGGCTGTTTATATTTATTAAGTCTACATTGTTGTATGTCTTATTACATCTCCAAGTAATAAATATGGTTCAATGATTCACAGAACTAAACAGTAATGAAAACAGAACTGTAAATAATGCAACTCATAAAAACAACATAAATTTTAAAATAATATAGGACTAATACAGTCACTATAGAATGTAAACCTGTATGTGTCTAAGAGTGATATCATATAAGCAGCTGAAAGAACAATTATAAATAGTAAAGTAAGATAGTTATCAATCTATTTGTTCCTAGCTATGAAACACTGGCAAGACCAGACCTGAACACACAGTTTTTGTTTCACTTTCAAAGCACAATGACCTGTATGAGTCTTTCCAAGAATAAGTACCAAGTAATAACTTTCCAGAAGAAAAATGAAAGCCAGAAAGCACAGAGGATTTATCTAAATTTGCACGCCTTACAGGGAAACCAAGAGCAAGTCAAACTATTGCCAAGGAATTCATTACACCAAGAGACTTAATTACAAATATCACACTCACAAACATAAAACAGAACAAGCTATTGGCAAAATGCCTTTATCACATGGACTGGGAAACGTAATGTGAAGGAACTATTATTATTGTGCACATGCTAGCAGATTGCTTTACAGCTGGACAAAACCAGTGATGTGTACATTTTGAATCAACAGAATAAAAGGAAGAAATATACAAAAAATTTGATCTGCTTATCACTGAAAACCCACGAGATGTTCCTATTAAGTTACCATATTTTGTCATGTATAATATACACTTTTTTGCTCAAATTTTTGAGGGAAAAATAAGGATGTGCATTATACACACATCCTTACTAGTACTAGTAGTACTAGTCTGTATCTATATAAATGTTTTTAATTCCTTCATGCTTATTTATTTATGTGTTAAAAGTGTTACTCAAGAAAGCAATGATATCCATATGCAAAATAACACCCTGGAATATGATAATCAGTTTTGTTTCTAAATATAAATAAATAAAATTTTTTTTAAAAATTAAAACAGGAGATTTTTTTCCTGAAAGTTTGGACCTAAGTTGTTTTCCTAAAACATGGGTGCACATTATACATGGCAAAATACGGTAATTATTTGTGAGCCATGATGCACCAGGGGTGTCCAACCTTTTGGAGTCTCTAAGCCACACTGGAAGAAGAGTTGTCTTGGGCCACACATTAAATACTACAACACATAATCACAAAAATATATCATAATATTTTAAGTAAATTTATGACTTTGTGTTGGAACACATTCATAACCCCCATGGGTCGCAGACATCCCAAAAGACTTAAGAACACTGGCATCATTAATATCAGTGTGTCATGAATAAAAGAGGTTATGCCTGGACAATATCTATGCAGAGATTTATTTCTAGGCAACAGGTGTAAGTGAACAATATGTACCTTGACCTCGACTCAATATTAAAAGAAAGAGTAGAATTATGAATACAGTCAAATCAAAGCTATGCCCTGTTCATCTTTTTTAAATATTAAGTTGTCCTAAGATATAATTCACATAATTTATATATCTCATGTCACCACAAATTCACCCATTTCAAGTATGAAGCATATACTTCCTTTTGATGTATACATCTCTGCAAATAGGGAATATAAAACTATCTTTCCACACTAAAGTATGCTGAAATAGATATAAGTTTACAGATGGAAAATGTTATTTAAAGAAAACATTTCTTTATGCCACAAATAATAAAGATCGCCTCTACAATTTCCAGCAGCATTGGCAGCATAACTCAGCAAAATATAGACTATCTCAAATAGCCTGAACCTATCCTTTTAGGGGAAATATATCACAATTTTTAATGTTAAGGAAAATATTAGAATTAAGATCAAAATGTGGTTCAGACAGTTTGTCCCAATTGGTCCTCATCTTTTAACGAGTAATTACAATTACTTATATTTATTTATAAATAAAGTGTCTATTATCCTTTTTTATCCTTATTTCAAAGGTTTTCTTGCCAATGTCTTCGCTTTATATGTTTTGCTGTATGTGCTATGTTTTTTTTTCTTGAAGTGATTTAAAATTCAAGTGAATAAAAAGTCCTACACGTAAGTAGTTCTCTGTAAATTTTAAAAGCACACTTGGAACTAACCACAACCATATTTTGTTACCGATATAAAAATTTAAAAATATTATTGCCTCCTCTGTCCTATTACTCCCTAATTTTTGTATTCATAAATAGGTACTCCATTTTAGACAAATTCTTTAAGTGAGCTATGTTCATTCATTCATTCATTCATTGGTGTAAACCAAGACATTAATTGCTCCCATCTCTGAAGTGACTTCATCCCATGAGAAGTTCTGCACATGAACAGGGTGAGGCAAAAGTAATTTTACAGTTTTTTGTATGAATAATAAACTGTGTTTCATGTAGTTACAACTGTAACCCTACTTTTGCCCCAGAATGCATATATAAACACTCATGTCTCCCAATCTCACTGATCCATTTTTCATGACTGTGATAGCCCCTTTGAGTAAACTCAGGACAAAAGATAAATCTGTAGAGTTCTCTCATTTTCTGATTATTTCCTGATTTTTGAAACCAAGGCATTCTCTAAAGTTTCCAACAAACTGTTCCATTTTTCCTCAGCAAAGGTATTTAAAGATTTAAAGCAATTTTATGAGAAATATATTTCTTTCATGAACTCCTGCTTCATTTTTAAATTTTTTAATTTAAGTATGGTTGGTATATAATATTATATTAGTTATATTAGTTTCAGGTGTAAAGGCTTGTTCTCTTAAATAATCACATTTACATTCACTATTTAGAGCTAATTCTATATTGAACTAGCTACAATATTCACTACTGGTGCTTTCCAATTGCTGTGCTCTTTATTTAAATTTGACTTTTAATTGGTAGGAGCACAGAAAAAATTGCATAAAAGATACAGGTGGTATGCTCTGTCAGTCCTTGCATGTGTGAGAATGTATTTCTTTAGCAGTCACACAAATGACATGTTGGTGAGATACTGACTTTTTGTTCCTATCATTTCAATTCTGGCATTTAAATTAACCAGCCTGAATTTTCATCCTTAGCAGGCAACCTATTTTGTCTCATGCATATGTTTATAATACTATTTCCTTGCTTTCTCTTTCTTAAAATTAAAAACTTTTTAAAAGACTTCAGTTTTGTTTTGTTTTGTTTTTAAAGGCTTCAGTTCTTTCAAGCTCAGATTTGCGTTTATCTTAGGAAAGGATTTTATCAACATTATCTTTAATGACTCCCTGTTCTGCTTGTTTCACGAACACAATCATGCCTCTGTTGGATTTCAGTTCTGTGTTCCAATAAAATTTTGTCAATTTTATTGGCAAAATTTATCTCAAATTTTCCTTCATATAACTGATTCAACTGTCTTCAGTGTGTACCCTCTTTTTGTCCTTCTAATGAAGTTTTTAATTCTATGATTTTACTTCCCAGATTTCTTATTTTACCCATCTCCCTTTCAATTTCTCTCAGCTGCTTTTTCATCTCAGTCTATTATTTTACCTTGTTATAGAACATTACTATCTCCCCTAACTTCTACAAAATTCTCTACACCCTTGGTTTTTATAAAGCAATAAACAGGGGATGTCCAAAATCAACTTCTATTGCCTGTAGCATATCTTTTTCAATACCTATTCCCAATAGATCAAATGAACAGATAAATAACTGTTCATAAATAACACATACAACACAGCTCCCAAAGTACATTTCAGCCCAGTATGTTATTTTCTTGGACACCAAACAGAAAAAAAGGAAGGAATTGGTCTTAATAAAGTATTTGATTTGGCTATTAATGATATTTAATAGAGGCACAGAAGAAACAAATGCCACATAAACCATTTTACATCAAGGTTGAAAAGGAAAAGTTTCCCCTCAAAGTCTTCCTTTTTTAAGCAAAACTGTCATTCAGTATTTTTAACAAGAGACCTCAGGCCCTACAAATGTAATTTTTTTTTACTTTAAAAAATTTAATCCTGTTGTTCTACCTTCCCTGTCTCTCCCTCATTTGTAAAAAGGCAGATGAAATAAAAACTAAAAATTGGACTCCCGGCCAAGATGGAGGCATAGGTAGACACACTGTGCGTCCTCGCACAACTAAGATAGAGAGGACAACAATTTAGAAACAGAATAACAACCAAAACTGACAGGAAATTGATCTGAATGGAAGTCGGAAAACCAAGAAAATAGATGCATTCTTCCAGACTGGTAGAAGGGGTAGAGTCAGGCAGCTGGGCACACAGGTCATGGCAAGGAGAGCAGAGTGTGTTGGGACCGGCGCATGAGGCATCCAGGGCGTGCAGGACCACAGTGGGTGGACCCTGAGCATACAAGCAGCATCTGGCAGACCTGGGGCCAAGGGGTGGCAAACAGCAGAGACAGTGAGGCAGCGATTGTGAAGCAAGGCACCGAGCACAACCCAGGATCCCAGCGCTAGGAAATAGAGCCCCAGGACACTGATTGAGGACACCTATGGGAGTTGAGGCACAGAGACTCCCAGCCTCACAGGAGAGGTCCTTGGAAGGTCCTACAGCGTGCACAAGCCCACCCACACGGGAATTGGCACCAGAGGGGCCCAGTTTGCTCAGGGGAAGCAGCAGAAGGGACTGAGATCCCACGGAGAACAGAGCAACCACCATTGTTCCCTCTCAGACTCCACCCCCACATACAATGTCACAACCCAGCAACTGAGGTGCCCCGCCCTGGTGAACACCTAAGGCTCCGCCCCTCATATGTAACAGGAGCAACCAGACCCCTCCCCACCAAAAAAGATGGCTCAAACAGAATTGAAGGCCCCACAACCAGTTTTTTTAAGTGATTGAGAGATAGACAACCTATCAGAGGCACAGTTCAATGCACTGGTGATCAGGATGCTCACAGAATTGGTTGATTTAGGTCACAAATTAGATGAACAAATGCAGGCTACCATAAGAGAAATGAAGGAAAATGCACAGGGAACCAGTAGTGATGGAATGAAAGCTGGGTCTCACATCAATGGAGTGGACCAGGAGGAAGAAAAAAATAAACCACCAGAAAACAATGAAGAAGTAAGAATTCAAAAAAATGAGGAGAGGCTTAGGAACCTCCAGGACATCTTGAAACGTTCCAACATCCCAATTATAGGGGTACCAGAAGGGGAAGAGGAAGAGCAGCAAGTGGAAAAGTTATTTGAACAAATAATAAAGGAGAACTTCCCCAATCTGGCAAACGAAATAGACTTCCAGGAAGTCCAGGAAACTCAGAGTCCCAAAGAAGTTGGACCCAAGAAGGAACATACCAAGGCACATCATTATTACATTAGCCAAGGTAAAAATGAAGGAGAGAATTCTAGAAGCAGCAAGAGCTAAGGGGACAGTAACCTACAGAGGAGTTCCCATCAGACTGTTAGCTGATTTCTCAAAAGAGACCTTGCAGGCAAGAAGGGGCTGGAAAGAAGTATTCCAAGTCATGAAAGGCAAGGACCTACATCCCAGATTGCTCTATCCAGCAAAGCTTTCATTTAGAATGGAAGGGCAGATAAAGTGCTTCTCAGATAAGGCCAAGTTAAAGGAGTTCATCATCATCAAGCCCTTATTATATGAAATGTTAAAGGGACTTATCTAAGAAAAAGAAGATAAAAAAACATGTTTAGTAAAATGACAGCAAACTCACAATTATTAACAACCACAACTAAAACAAAAACAAAAAGAAACTAAGCAAACAACTAGAACAGGAACAGAACCACAGAAATGGAGATCACATGGAGGGTTAGCAACAGGGAAGTGGGAGGAGGAGAGAAGGGGAAAAGATACGGAGAATAAGTAACATAGATGGAGGGTAGAAAATAAACAGGGGGAGGTAAGAATAGTATGGGAAATGTAGAAGCTAAAGAACTTATGACACAGGGACATGAACTAAAGGGGGGAATGTGGGTGGGAGAGGGTGTGAGAGTGGAGGGGAATGAAGGGGGGAAATGGGACAATTGTAATAGCATAATCAATAAAATATATTTAAAAATAAATAAATAAAATAAGCCTGAAAAAAAAAAACCTCAAAATAACTGTTTTGAAATTATCAAAACTAACAAAAATAAATGTAATCACTGTGTTTTCATAGTACCCCCAAAATAGAACCTCTTATTAAAAGCAGCAAACTCATATGAATTAATCCAATACAAAAAGCTCCTCAGAACAATAGTGTCACAGACTCAAATGCAATGCCAACTTTAAAACACAGTCATTAAAAAATCAAGCGAAATAATTTGATTTAATTAGCTGTACCTGCTCATCTCTTTGTCTCCATTCTTGCCAATTTTCTTCTCGTGAATCCTTCTTTACTGGGTTTGGTAAAGAAAGCTCATGTTGAACATTACAAGTGACATGGGAGGATTTCTGAGGAATTTTCTTAAAAGCAAGATTTCTGAGCTACGAAAACACAAAGAATATATTAAATTCAGTTTACCAATCCTGAGTACAAATTATTTTTTTAGAAGTTAAGAAATCAACAATATTTTTACACTTCCAAATACTACTCCCAACACTATTTGTATTTCTCGTAATCTTTGTAGAATATTAATTTTGCCAGCATTTGAGATGATGCTAGATTTCTAGATGAAATGATTACTTAGTGAAAATAGATTGTATCCTAATATACCATTACTTTAGTGATTCTGCTTTATTAAGGGGAATAAGTTTACAGGAGTATTGTGTGCTTTTGGATGTGTGTTTTTAAAATGCAAACAATAGGATTCAAAAAGATTAAAGTTTAATAGCTTACAAATTTAAAAGTTTAAATAGTGAGAAAATATATCTTATGTAATTCTAACAACTACTTTGCTAGTCCTGCAAAATATAGGGGTTAGTCCTCATAGTAACACAATAAACTAAAACTGTACTGGCCAAGCCACTTCCAAACAATAAGATTCATCTGAGATGCAGAAATTGAAACAAGAAAGAAATATACTGAGAGGTTGTTATGGATTTAATTGTATTTCACCAAAAGATATGTTGTAGCCCTAACCCTCAGTGTCTGTGAATGTGACCTTATTTGGAAATAGGGTCTTTGCAGATGTAATCAAGATGAGGTGATAATAAATTAAGGCAGGCCCTAATCCAATATGACTGGCATCCTTATTAAGAAGAGGTGAAGAGAAAGATACACAAAGAGAATGCCAAGCAAATAACAGAGGCAAAGATTGGAATGATGCAGCTTGCAAGTCAAGGAAGGATTGATGGCTACCACAAGAAGCTACAAAGAGGCACAGAAGAATTCCTCTTTTGAGTCTCAGAGAGAACACTGCTCTTGTTGAAACCTTGGCTTGGATTTCCAGGCTCTAGATAAGGGTGTCAGACTCATTTTTACTGGGGGCCATATCAGCCTCATGTTTGCCTTCAAAGGGCTGAATGTAATTTTAGGACCATATAAATGCAACTACTCCTTAACTAGGGGCATGAACTCTACATTCAGCCCTCTGAAGGCAACCACAAGGCTGATGTGGCCCCTGGTGAAAATGAGTTTAACACTCCTACTCTAGAACTGTTAGAGAATAAATTCCTGTTGTTCTAAGCCACCAAGTTTGTGGTACTTTGTTATGATAGCCTTAGGGAACTAATAAAGAGGTTTTAAAACAAGGATTAACAATTTTAATTAATAATCAATATATAGTTCTGCAAAAGGCAGTGATGAGTTACAAACACCTCTTTAAATAGCTGGGTTTTGCTATGGAAAGGACATAACAAGAGGAGATGCTACTGGAGATGAAGCACTAGCAAGTAGACTTGCTTTACAGAAAGTAAAGTCTGCTAGAACTACAGCCATTAAAGTGCAAAGGGATCATGAGGCTCCTCATATACACGATTTCTTGTTCTCTAATGTAAATTCCATTAGAGAACACTCTTATTTTCTGTTCCTCCATATCACCATTAACTCCAAAAAAAAGTGGTGGGCAATCAAAAGCTCTGAAAGACTAGACTTTTGAAAGAATATATGGTGGGGAAAACGTCTTTTAAAGTTATTCTCTGGGGGGCATTTTAAAAAGATTTACAAAGCAATGGTAACAAAAATGTACTAGAAAACAAATTGAAAAGGCTTTTTTCCTAAGTCATAGGCCATTATAAAATGAATATAGAAAAAAACCATTTTTCCTATTTGTCTCATTAAATGATACTGAAAAGGGTCCTTATATACCCAACTGCTCCTTGTACTAAAAGTCAAACACAACTGCTTTTCAGCATTTCTTTTAAAAACAAATGGGCACATTAAGTGCTGGCCATATATCTCAGGCTAAGAGTATCTAGGAGAGAGGAGCCTTCCATAAACTTACTCCCCTAAAAAAAGAGATGACTATCCGGAGGCAGCACAAGTGTCCATCAACAGAGGAGTGGATAAAACAACTATGGTACATGTATACAATGGAATAAAAAAGAAGAAAATTTTACCCTTTGCAACAGTATGATTGACCTGAAGAACATTATGCTAAGTGAAATAAGCCAGTCAGAGTAAGACAAATTGATTTCACTTATATGTGGAATCTAATGAACAAACTGAACTAATAAAATAGACAGACTCATAGATAGAGAGCGGGCTAATAGATCTAGGGGGCAGTTAGGGGGTTGGAGAGATTGAGCAAAAAGGAAAAAAGACTCAGGGAACTGGACAACAGTGTGGTGATTGAGGGGGGAAGGAGTATAAGGGGGACAAATGGTAATAGAAAAAAATACAATAAAAAATAGGATAGGATAGGACAGGATAGGATAAAAATAAAAATAAATAATAAAATCAAATCAAATGAAAGAGATGATCATCAAATGCATAAAAAGGTATAGTCAGGCTAATCATAGGATTATTGCCTATAATAGTAAAAAAAAAAAAAAAAAAGGAAACCACCTAAATGTTTATCACAAGGGTTCAATGAAAATATGATATAGTCATTTAAAATAATGTAGATCTTCATTTACTAATATAGAAAACTGCTCATGGATAATTAGGGGGAAAAAGCCAATATAAAAGTCTATTATATAATCCCATTTTTGTTCAGGTAAAATATGAATATAGATATATGTGTATTTATATATCTTATATATTCATATAAATTTATACATATATATAAGACATACCAAAATATTAATTAGTTATATCTCTAGTTATATTTACAAATGGCCTTTGTTTCCTTTTAAGACTTCTTTAGCTTTTGCAAAGAACACATAAGCTTCCACGGTCAGAAAAAAATAGAGGCATTTAAAAAATGTTCATTACATTAAATTTAAATACACACAAATTGCCCTGGGCTGGTGTGGCTCAGTGGATTGAGTTCCAGCCTGAGAACCAGGGGGTCGCCAGGTCGATTCCCAGTGCAGGATGCAAGCCTGGGTTGCAGGCCAGGCCCTCAGTGGGGGGTACACAAGATGCAACCACATACTAGTGTTTCTCTCCCTCTCTCTCTCCCTCCTTCCCCCTCTCAAAAATAAATAAATCTTTTAAAAAATTAAATACATACAAATTTGCATCCATTCATTCAAGTCATATTTACAAAGTACCTATGGACCAAGTACTATGGATACCTGAGTAAACAAGATAGTACCTGTCCTCATGATGTTTAGCCTATTAGGAAAACAGCCACAAATAATTATAATTGTTACCTCATTTGCTTCACTCTGCTGTTGTTCCTTCTTTTTTCTTCTTTTCTCTCTCTTTTTCTCATTTGTAGTTGATTTGCTTGTTTGAGACTTTCCAGTATTCCGACCTTTGCCTTTTCCAGGCTCAGAATCAGAGCCACTGCCACTATCCACTTGCAACAGGGCAAAGCGAGAAGCAGTAGTGGGAACAGAACTAAGAACTGCTGAGGCCATTGTAAATATTTTTCTTCTAAAATATTTCTGTCAAGAATAATTCCTGTGGAGGGAGAAAAGGAGGCAGGTGAGTAAACATAATCATTATATACGTATATTTCTCTGGACATAGGACTTAATAATATGTGGATTCAAACCACAGTCCTATGGGCAATAACATACTTTTTAACTTAAGACAACATAAAATTGTGTAACAGAAAATAGAAAATGATATATTAAGATTTCACAAAGGCAAGACTACCACCAATGCAATGTAATCATTTTCCCATATAAAGTTTTTGAAAACTGATGGTTTTTGTTTCTTTTATATATGTGTGTGTATACACACACACACACACACACACACACACACACACACACATATATATTCCTAAATCAAAATGGTTTAAAATAGAGAAATATGTTTATCCTCAACTTCCAAAACAGGGAAAGAAAGGAGTAGAGAACAGTCTTATATACAAAATGCTGCCTTAAGTTTCATCCTAGAGATTCCTACTAAGTCATAGAACTGAGAGCAAAATAGAGAACTTAAATTCCCTCAACCAAAGAAAAGTTTTTAAAATCACCTTCCACATTATGTTAGTTCACTAGCCTCAGTGTATCCTACCATTCCCAGCATAAATAGGTGGGAGTGGTTTCATTTAGTGTTTTTTCAGCTCTTAAAGAACCTTTTAGACTTAGGATATTAAAAGTCCTCTAGTAATATCTAACCCAAATTCTATAGCTTTAGAGATGAGGCCCCTCGTGCTTAGATTGGTTAAGTGACTTGCTGGGAAAGCCAAGACCTGAACCTAGACATGCTGAACCTGACTGCAAATTCAAAGAAAGAAGCTTTGTAACTACTTAGAAAGAAGACTAGGTTCTCTTTCAATTCAAAAGGAACATTTTTTAAAGAAACTGTGAAACTCAGACATTTATTCATTTTATTTTGAAATGTATCGGGTACACAACTGAATAAAATACTCTTAAGTTTTTTAAAAAAATAACTGAACACTCCAAGTACCCAACACTAAGATTAACAGAACATTAATGCACACTGTGCCTCTCCCCAACAGAATCCCCCACTCCCCCATCCAGAGATAACTATTATCCTGACTTCTTTTATCATTACTTTTTCTTCACAGTTTTATCGTATCTGTCTCAAATCTCAGTGCTCATATCTTAACAAGCTACTATCATTTCCACAATATCCTATTGTTTACATGGGTCCACCCTATTCAGTGTGGGAGGAAACTATGCAAAACAGTGAATACTAAGAGGTGGGAATAATTAATGTCCATTTTGAAAGCTAAGAACACACTATAGTTTGTATGTTTTCAGGAGGGAGCAAAAATGAGAAGCATGTGTTCAATCATCCATCTTAACCTAAGAATCCAGCAAATCAAAACAAGAGTTGATACTTGAAGACGTCATCTAGTAGTTATTAAATCAAAGTATTTTTATTATAATACCATCTTTAAGACCTATTCCTCCCATGCTCAGAAATAATATAAATTGAGATAAAATACCCCAACATACAGAGATCATATCACACTGATAAATTACAACATATTTGTATGCTTAAACATGCAGCATGAGAACTGAGGTTTTTTTAAATTACTAGGGAAAAAATATTACAAAGTGAAACAAATTCCAGACTCAAAAATATTACAGAATACATTAATTTTACTAAAATCCTGTTAAGGTTTAGTTGCTTTGAACACTTTAAGTAAAATAATCCAACAAAGCTGTTCAACCACCATTATTATATTTAATTTCAATTGGTAGGACTATAAATTGCACTTGGTAGCTGTTCACAAATATTCATTGTCCCTCCCTGAAGGATAACTATTTATCATTTTCCTGCTGAATGCAGATGTGACTATGTGACTGATTTTAGCCAGTGAAACATAAGCTTTAAAAGCCAGAACATGGTTCACCATATTCTCTTTTCCTGCTTCTATGATTGTGGAGGCATATGATGAGACAGAGTCTTCATCAATCAGGTCTGATGGAGTCTGAAACCACAATGAACAAAGTCTCCATACTAACCTGTGATGGATGCAGGGTGGGGAAAATTAGGCTTACAGTTGTGAGTATAAGAAACACAGTTGACTTCCGGCCAAGATGGAGGCATAGGTGGACGCACCGTACCTCCACGCAAAACCAAGATTGGAACAACAATTTAGAAACAGAATTAACATCCAGAATTGACAGAAAACTTATCTGAATAGAAGTTGGACAACCAAGAAGTTGAAACAGGCCCACTCTTCCAGGCCGGTAGGAGGAACAGAGAAGAGCAGCCGGGCTCAGGTCATGGGCGGAGAGCAGAGAGAGTTGGGACCGGGCGTGAAAGGCATCTGGGGCACGCAAGACCACAGCAGGTGGACCCTGAGTGGGCAAGCGGCAACTGGCAGACCCACTGAGGCAGCAACTGTAAAGCAAGGCAGTGCGCGCAACCCAGAATCCCAGCGCTGGGAAATAGAGCCCCAAGACACTGATTGAGGAAACCTATGGGAGTTGAGGTGCACAGAGATCCACCCAGCCTCACAGGAGAGATCCTTGGAAGGTCCCACGGCATGCACAAGCCAACCCACATGGGAATTGGCACCAGAGGGGACCAGTTTGCTAGGGCGATGCAGCAGAAGGGGCTGAGGTCCCACGGAGAACAAAGCAACCGCCATTGTTCCCTCTCAGACCCTGCCCCCACATACAATGTCACAACCCAGCAATTAAGGTGCCCCACCCTGGTGAACACCTAAGGCTCCGCCCCTCATATGTAACAGGAGAAACCAGAACCCCCCCCAAAAAAGATGGCTCGAACAGAATTGAAGGCCCCACAACCAGTTTTTTTAAGTGATTGAGAGATAGACAACCTATCAGATGCACAGTTCAATGCACTGGTGATCAGGATGCTCACAGAACTGGTCGATTTTGGTCGCAAATTAGATGAACAAATGCAGGCTACCATAAGAGAAATGAAGGAAAATGCACAGGGAACCAGTAGTGATGGAATGAAAGCTGGGTCTCACATCAATGGAGTGGACCAGAAGGAAGAAAAAAACAACCAAACCAGAAAAACAATGAAGAAAGTAAGAATTCAAAAAAAAATGAAGAGAAGCTTAGGAACCTCCAGGACATCTTGAAACGTTCCAACATCCCAATTATAGGGGTACCAGAAGGAGAAGAGGAAGAGCAGCAAGTGGAAAAGTTATTTGAACAAATAATAAAGGAGAACTTCCCCAATCTGGCAAAGGAAATAGACTTCCAGGAAGTCCAGGAAACTCAGAGTCCCAAAGAAGTTGGACCCAAGAAGGAACATACCAAGGCACATCATTATTACATTAGCCAAGGTAAAAATGAAGGAGAGAATTCTAGAAGCAGCAAGAGCTAAGGGGACAGTAACCTACAGAGGAGTTCCCATCAGACTGTTAGCTGATTTCTCAAAAGAGACCTTGCAGGCAAGAAGGGGCTGGAAAGAAGTATTCCAAGTCATGAAAGGCAAGGACCTACATCCCAGATTGCTCTATCCAGCAAAGCTTTCATTTAGAATGGAAGGGCAGATAAAGTGCTTCTCAGATAAGGTCAAGTTAAAGGAGTTCATCATCATCAAGCCCTTATTTTATGAAATGTTAAAGGGATTAATCTAAGAAAAGAAGATAAAAAAAACATGTTTAGTAAAATGAGAGCAAACTCACAATTATTAACAACCACACCTAAAACAAAAACGAAAAGAAACTAAGCAAACAACTAGAACAGGAACAGAACCACAGAAATGGAGATCACATGGAGGGTTAGCAACAGGGGAGTGCGAGGAGGAGAGAGGGGGAAAAGGTACAGAGAATAAGTAGCATAGATTGTAGGTAGAAAATAGACAGGGTGAGGGTAAGAATAGTATGAGAAATGTAAAAGCTAAAGAACTTATAAGTATGACACATGGACATGAACTAAAAGGGGAAAATGTGGGTGAGAGAGGGTGTACAGGGTGGAGGGAAGTGAAGGGGGGAATGGGACAATTGTAATAGCATAATCAATAAAATATATTTTAAAAGAAACAGTTTATTCTTGTATTATTATTCATTAATCATTGAATTATTTTCTATACACACAACTGTAAACCTACTTTTGCCCCACTCCTTATGTAGCTTGATCAAGAAAGCGACTTCACTTCTTTAAGCAACTGGGATTTTCAGGTTGTTACTGCAGTATGATATACTTCTTTTTCATTCTAAGACATATCAAAGTCATGAATTTCATATATGGATTGTTCTGCATGAGTTAAATATTCACAGATGTCTGTTCTAAAATCGCTCTCCAAAACTCATGAAAATTTTCTTTCTATGGCATAGGGCAGAGCTACCTTACCAGTATAACCTCAGATAAAGTTTCTTTGTCCTGCAGGGAGCCAAGTAAACCCTGGAGAATGCAGATACTCCGGGCCAGTTAGCAGCCTTATCTGATGCTCCCCAGGGGACAACTCTGTGCATATGCTACTCTATAGTTATTTGTCAACTGTGACAAGGGAAGTCCTCAGAAATCTACAGACAGCTGCAGAATACACTGTTGCTGATCAGGGTAGATAGGTTATTGGAACTGTTGGAAGAGTTTGTATTCTAGGTGTCCAAAACACAAGGTATGCAGTGTAGAGAGCAGCAATTTCTCTCAGGAATGGGGATGTACAAAATCTTTAAGTAAGCAAGGTTCCAAGCAATGGCCTCAGATATCTACATTCACATATAGCAGATATTCCCCCTACAATCACCTGCCAGTGGCATGCATTTTTTTCACATGCCTTTTTTTTTAAACCTCACCCAAGGATATGTTTACTGATTTTAGGGAGGGAGGAGGGGAGAGAGGGGAGGGAGAGAGAGAAACATCCATCAGTTGCCTCCTGTATACACCCCCACTGGGGATCAAACCCACAACCTAGGTATGTACCCTGACCAGGGAGTGAACCCACAACATTTTGTTATACAGGAGGACCATTCTAACTAACCAAGCCATCAGCCAGGGATACATGCCTTTTTAATGGCATAAGATCTAGCTGCAAGGTGACTGCTCAAACAATGCATATGCTTTCTACAAATTAGAGTCCATTATTTTAAACACTAGAAGTTGGAAAGTTCAACTTCCGGCCAAGATGGAGGCATAGGTAGTCCCACTGTGCCTCCTCGTGCAACCAAAATTAAAAATAACAAGAATTTAGAAATGAAAAACAACCAGAACAGAGAGAAATGAACCGAATGGAAGTCTGACTACCGTTCATCCAGACCATTAAGGAGGGACGGAGTCGGAGGCCTACGGAGAGGGGTCAAGGGGTCCCAGTGGGAAAAAGCAGTGGCTGGCAGACGCGGGAGCGCAGGATGCAGGTGGCAGTTGGCGGACCCCAGAGGCGCAGGGGCAGCTGACAGACCGGTGGCAGACCCTGGGCACAGGAGGCAACGAGCAGACCCAGTGAGGTGCACAAGGCAGCTGGCTGTCCACAGCCACACATTCGTGCACAAACTAAGCCAAAACTGGCAGCAACACAGACCACGCAACCCAGGGACCCAGCACCGGGAAACAAAGCCTAAAGGCACTGATTGAAAACACCTGTGGTAGTTGAGGCCAGGAGACTCTTCCAGCCTCACAGGAGGCTCCTTGGGGAGACCCACAGAGTCCTAGAAAGTATACAAGCCCACACGCCCTGGAGCCAGCACCAGAAGGGCCCAATTCGCTTGTGGGAAGCTGCAGAGGGGACTGAAGTCCTAGAGAGAGCAGAGCAGGCACCATTGTTCCCTCTCAGACCCCGCCCCCACATAGAACATCACAACCCAGCGACTGAGGTGCCCCACCCTGGTGAACACCTAAGGTTCTGCCCCTCATATGTAACAGGTGCGACAAGACCAAAGGAAAAAAAATAAAATGAAATAAAAAAGATGGCTCAAACAGAATTAAAAGCCCCAGAGCCAGTTTTTTTTAAGTGACTGAGAGACAGACAACCTATCAGATGCACAGTTCAAAGCACTGGTGATCAGGATGCTCACAGAACTGGTTGATTTTGGTCGCAAATTAGATGAACAAATGCAGGCTACCATAAGAGAAATGAAAGAAAATGCACAGGGAACCAGTAGTGATGGAATGAAAGTTGGGACGCAAAACAATAGAGTGGACCAGAAGGAAGAAAGAAACAACCAAACAGAAAAGAATGAAGAAATAAGAATTCAAAAAAAAAATGAAGAGAAGCTCAGGAACCTCCAGGACATCTTGAAACGTTCCAACATCCCAATTATAGGGGTACCAGAAGGGGAAGAGGAAGAGCAGCAAGTGGAAAAGTTATTTGAACAAATAATAAAGGAGAACTTCCCCAATCTGGCAAAGGAAATAGACTTCCAGGAAGTCCAGGAAACTCAGAGTCCCAAAGAAGTTGGACCCAAGAAGGAACACACCAAGGCACATCATAATTACATTAGCCAAGGTAAAAATGAAGGACAGAATTCTAGAAGCAGCAAGAGATAAGGGGACAGTTACCTACAGAGGAGTTCCCATCAGACTGTTAGCTGATTTCTCAAAAGAGACCTTGCAGGCAAGAAGGGGCTGGAAGGAAGTATTCCAAGTCATGAAAGGCAAGGACCTACATCCCAGATTGCTCTATCCAGCAAAGCTTTCATTTAGAATGAAAGGGCAGATAAAGTGCTTCTCAGATAAGGCCAAGTTAAAGGAGGTCACCATCACCAAGCCCTTATTACATGAAATGTTAAAGGGACTTATCTAAGAAAAAGAAGATAAAAAATATGAGCAGTAAAAAAGGACATCAAACTCAGTTAGTAACAACCATACCTAAAACAAAAGCCAACTAAGCAAACAACTAGAACAGGAACAGAACCACAGAAATGGAGATCACATGGAGGGTTAGCAACAGGGAAGTGGGAGGAGGAGAGAGGGGGAAAAGATATAGTGAATAAGTAGCACAGACAATAGGTAGAAAATAGACAGGGGGAGGGTAAGAATAGTATGGGGAATGTAGAAGCTAAAGAACTTATGACACATGGATATGACTTAAAGGGGGGGAATGTGGGTGGAAGCGGGTGGGCAGAGTGGAGGGGAGTGAAGGGGGAAAATGGGACAACTGTAATAGAATAATCAATACAATATTTTTAAAAAAAGAAGTTGGAAAGTTCAATTAATATGAACTCCTTTCATTTTATCACAAGAAATTTTATGTTATTAAATTTTGATGAGAGAAGATTTTAGTTTCTTTAAAAGTAATTTCAATCATTATAAATTATCAAATGGTTCTTGAATGAAAAGTTTGTTTTTATTACCTACTCATCCAAACATTTCAATGGAAACTCAATTTGAAGAAAGCATTACTTAAAAGCCTGGATCAGAAATTGTATATTCTTACTTCATAGATAAATTTTACTTAAAAATTTATGTTCATAGAAGCAAGCACAATTTTCTCATTGAAATCCCTGAAAAGAATCTGAAGTTCTCATAAATTCAACATTTAGTATTTTTCTATTATATTTTGTTTTATCTATCCTAATTAAATGCTATTAAAAAAATTTAACACATTTTTTTCCCACCCAGTTCTATACAGACACTGTAAGTCTCCTCCCAGTTTGGGGACAATGGAATACCTGTGGTCCTTTATGTTAGTAATGCTTACGTCAAAGAGAAGAAAAGCACCAGACAAGAATGTTGACCTGGAGCAAGAATGCCTGGGCAAACACAACTTGCTGCTTACTATGCGAGCCCCTGAACAACCTATTTGATCTGTGCTTCCTCATCTGTGAAACTGGGATAGCAGTGCCCAGCTCACTGAGGTATTATGGTTAAGTAAGTTAATGTACTTTACATACATTAATAGAACAGGAGCCAGTACAGCAGAAGCACTGAAATATAAATATCTACTGGTATTCTTACTATAATTACTAACTGAAATGTGTCTTGGGGTCCTACAAGGCATAGAACTGGAACAAACAATTTAAAAATGTGGCTCAGCATGTCTGACTCCACTGCAAAAATGTTTTGAAACTTAAATCGACATCTAGCCATTCCAAAAGCTAAGGCTTTAATCTTTGACATGAAAGGAAAAAGTTGTTTGGCACTGAGAAGTAAGTGTTAAGCAGTGAGCCACTGAAAAGAGTCAAAGACCTAAAGATGACACCTAATATACTGCTGAAGGAAAACACCAATCTACCTGAAACCCAAAAATCATGGTAGGGAATATGTCTTACACAGTGGGCATACAGTAGACAGACAATAAATGTTCCTGAAGGAATAAAAAAATATAAAACACACAAAGACCAAGTAAAAAAAAGAGCAATAGAACAAATACTGTTACCCTAAGAAAAGAATGATAAACACTCAAAAGACAAAACAGAATAATTCTCTGAGGAGGCAGCTACCTCAGCAACCCATGTATTAAAATACACTCTTTTAACTTAGGAAAGGGTGGAATGAAAAGGGGGAAGTGCTCACCTATAATGATCCCTTGTTTGGTCAGCAGTAGGAGTGCAAAAAAGGAGAATAGGATAGTGGCAAACACTTGCACTGTACTTCAAATAGCAGTAAATATTAAAGAACAGATCTACTTAGCTGCTGAGGGAATAGAAGGTGGGGCAACTGGATAGGCTCAATCATCTGTGCTACGTGCTGCACGGGATAAATGGCCAACACATTATCTATGTCAATAGCTATGAGAGAAATCTACATACCATGTCAAAAGGTAACTAATCACTACTTCAGAAGTAGAAGAGGAAGAAACATAAATTTTAAATTAAAAGGAACTAAAAACATAAAAATGTGGAGGATACCGTCCTGCAGTATCCACCTCGGCTGCGGATGTTCATTGAAACATGCTAAAAACATACACAGAGACAACCAGGTCCTGTGGGGGAATTGGGGCAGGATGGCCACTCCTTACGTGGGGAGCGCCCTGGCCACCCTCTCTCCTGGAGGGCGCCATGGCCACTCCTCACATGGGGTGCACCCCGTGTCCATACCCAAGCAGATTTTTATTAAGAAAACAGACTTAGTTTGTGGATTCACAGTCTGGCAGAAAAGATCAAAAGATGTAGGCAACTTACAAAGGTAGGGACAGCACTCTTGTTGAGATTCTGGGCAAGGTTTGGGGTTTTTAACATATTGCTTAAAAGGCTAATTTTGGTTTCCTGTCTGTGCTTTTAAATTCCAAGATAATAACATCCTCCAGTAAACAGATCTCACAGGATCTTGCATATTCTATGTCCCAGGCCTGATTACCCCCGGGGGGTTCGCGTTCCTGGGCTATTTCGCCCCTGCTATCCTGAGTTAACAGAGAAGACAAAGGCAGCCAGGAGACTTGGATTTCTCACATCTAAGAACAAAGACTCAGGCTTTGGCAAAATTGGTGATTGATGTTCATCACCCCATTATTTCCACAGCCCGGTGAGTAGTCTTGTCCCTGTCATTCCTTCGTGAACTCGTCTGTCTTAGATTCATTCTCTATCCAAGAGAATTGTTACCCGTCATTGACTGCTGTTCAAACTAGGGAAATAAGTTTTGTCACCTTAGTGGCTCCTGGTCCGGAGGTCTTTTACTCAGCCTAAGTCACGGGGGGTTACAGCTTCCTGAGACCAGGCAGGGTGGCCCGCAACATAAAAATAACCCTCAACCAGTAAATATATCTTATTTATATACTTAACAAAAAAAGAAAATGCATAGGACTACTCATTATGCTTATTTTACTTTCTATAGTTTTCACTATTTCCCCAAATATCCTATAATGACATTATTTTCTATAAGAAAAAAAAACCTTATCTTGAAAAAGAAAATGGTCATCTATACCCAAATTCAAAAAGGTAAACATGATGTAATCAATGCCGTATTATAGATTTTTCTGCCCTGTTCCAAATTTAGAAAGGGCAACTGCAGGTCAGAATTGACAATGAGGTGCCTTTGGTCCTTTATGCTAGTGATGTAGAAGACAAATGACAACTGTCAACGAATAATTATGTTGCATGTTTTTTTGAAAACATTAACTTTATTAACAAATTTTTCAGAATTTGCAAAAAAAAAATACTCCTTGTTATACAATCCAGGAATTCTTTTTTTTTTTAACCCTGAAGAGAAAAAGAAATAAACAGGCAAACTATGACAACATCAGGCTTTTTAATGATACTTCAGGGCATGACTATGGTTAATATTCCTTCAATCTTGTCCTAAAATTCTTGCACCTCCATCCATAGTCATATTTAAGAAACACTAAGATAAACAGATTCAGTAGAGCTCTTCTCCCTCTCACTACTATATTCCTTTTCTTTTTCTCTCACACAGTCTTTTAGATCTGACATTTATATATTTAAATGATATGGACTTAAGGTATACAATGCAAAAAAAATTAAATACAGCCGACATCCTCTAAACTACCTACATTGTTCAATCTCTAAACATGGTGGCTACTGCTGTATATTAAACAGACATTTACATAATTCTAAAATACTACACAAATTAGGTTTTTAGTCTAGAAATCTGATGATTATTTATGTTTCCCCTCTTCCGTTTGAGAGCCTCCTTTTACAAATTATTTAAAAGCTAACTTTAGTGGAAGGAAGACAAAGTTCACAAAATAATTAAAAAATAAATGATTCCTGTCAAAAAATACACAGAAACAAGTTCACAATTATAAATCACACGTATAATATTTAGCAATTTCTTAATTATGTATACTACCATTAGTAAAAACTACTAATTCCTCTATACTTGACACTGCAGCAATGTTAACTTATAGGGAAGTCTCCATTTTATATATACTTAATACACCAATTATTTGACTTATTAATTACAGTATATTTTATGGCTTTTATTTATTTTATTTTATTTTATTTTATTTATTTCTTTTTAGAGAGAGGGGAAGGGAGGGAGAGAGAGAGGAGAAGGGAGGGGGAAAGAGAGGGAGAGAGACATCAATGTGTGGTTGCCTCTTGCATGCCCCCAGCTTAGGACCTGACCCAAAATCCAGGCATTTGCCCTGACTGGGAATTGAACCACCGACTGTTCGCAGGCCAGTGTTCAGTCCACTGAACCACACCAGCCAGGGCTTAATTTTTTTAAGATTTTATTTTCTTTTTAGAGAGGGAATAAGGGAGGGAGAAAGAGGAGAGAAACATCAAATGGTTGCCTCCCACATGCCCCCAACTGGGGACCTGGTCCACAACTCAGGCACATGTCCTGACCAGGAATCAAACCAGTGACCTTTCAGTTCACAAGATAACGCTCAATCCACTGGAACACACCAGCCAGGTAAAATATCTTTTAGAACTCTTTTTTTTATTCTTCAAAATCTGCTCAGGTGTTAGATTCTCTGTGAAGCTTTCTCTGACCTGCCCCTCAAATGAATCATCCTGTCCTCTGTAATATTTCTGTACTTTACGTTTACTTTTATTGTTGAATTAATTCATTTAAAATTATGTTTACTGTTGAACCTAGCCCCCTAAAAGCCCTGATTTCAACATCCTGAAAGGACCTTCTCTTTTTATCTCTAGCAAATACCACAGGACTTGACATACAAAAAATAAATTTATTAAATTTGGATTTTTTTAATACTTACATTTCCAAAGTACAAAGCTATACATGCATTGAAAGATGTGTTCTAAGTAAAATGGACAGCAAAAGAAAATGTAAAGTGCTCTACAGATAATTCCCAAGTCTCATAATACAAATGTGAATTCAAGATTATTATTAGCATTTCAAAGTTGTTTTATTATAAGTGCTATTCTACCAATTCATCATCACAACTAATTTTGCTTGGAAAACATATTTGTTTAGGAAAACATTCATTTAGGTTTTAAAGTATGGACTAAAAAGAATTAGGCTCTATCAGGTGTTTAAAATAAACTATTTCTAAAAATGAATAGCCTAAACTACAGGTAGCAGGATTTCAGAAGGTCTGGTAATATTGGTCTCTGCTCAGGTTCTGGGGACCACTGCCACTATGACTTCATGGCTGTAGACTATGACCTCTACAGGGACAAGACAGACAATAGCTGTGGACATACCTCCATCCCGGGAACCACAATTAGGGTACTTCAAAACTGACATACGTATAAAATCCTCAATCAAGAACAACCATATTTTTTCCTTTTTTATAAAATAAATCACAACCATCTTCCATTAACACTATCGACAACTTAATCCAATTAGTGTGGCCTCACTGAAATATAACTTACATTTTTTTAAAAAAGCATACAATGAAATGGCATTAAACATATGTGATTTAATACCTGGTGAAGTTAAAAATTGTATTATTTCATGTTCTGTTTCTCAAGTAACACAAACACTTTCTTTCACTTTAGCTTCTTAGCTAAATTATAAATTATCTTAATTTAAGATTCACAACCAACAAATGCCAAATGTATACCAAGACTTTGCTCCCAAGAATTGCAAACAAACCATATAAACTTAATGAGTTTGCTTTAAATTCCATTTTTTCTTCATAAACACTGCCTCCCTTTTCCAAACCTGCAAGGCCTATTTTCTGTGGGCTGGGAAATCTAAGCAAAAAAGTACCAACAGGTATTGTAAGGACCTAAAGGATTCCCCCATCAATTTAAGTACATGTATTTTCATTTGCCCCAATGTTCTTTTGGTCAACTTGCACGTTTTTACTTTTCGTCCATAGAGTGAAAACATTATTTGGTAACTTAAAGAAAAGCCTGCGGTAACCCTTTATGACAATTAAGTATATCATTCATTGATTAGGATTTGACTAATATCAACTATAGTGTTAAAAACTTGTTGAGAAAAAAGACCCCATGTTTCAATAGATTAAAGATTATTAATATCTCAATTTGCCATAAAGTTTCTCTAGTATCCTTACAGCTACAAGTCAAATTTATTAATCTGATGACTCAGGTTATAATCACAAGTATATTTACTACATAAATAGGCAATAATGAATGGTGGGAAGTTTTTTCATTAGTGCTTCCAATGGAAGAATAAAAAATCGAAAAGAAGTTGGAAAGACAACTTAATAGGATAATTTTGTCAATACTGTTCAATATCTCTTATGTACCCTAAATTCTAGAGAGCTCGCAAAATTCTAACAGACCGCTTGTTCCAAATAACAGCAAAAAATAAAATAGTTAAACAGACTTCTCATTTACTTTTCAACAACTAGCGAAAAGGAGGTGCACTTTCCTCAAAAAGTAGTTCACTATATACCTCACGCATGAATGAAAGCCAAATCTCACCCACAGGCGGTTAACCGATGCTCCAAAACTTATTCGCACAAAGTACGTAGAGAAAGAAATAGGACATGGACGAGACCTAACTCGAAGAAAAATGCGGCTTCAAAACCTGAAAGGGAGAAAATAGTGAGTTATGTTGTAGCTCCAGAAATTTCCGAGCGCCTGCCCGGCTCCCTGAAAGCGAGCGCAATGTCCGTGACCCAGAGTGGGCAGCGGCACCTGTCATTCCGCCTCTCGGTGACTGAGGCAGACCCCGGGGCTGGCGGGCGGGATCTCGGGAGGCGCAGCCACGGCCCGGGCTGCGGCCTGGGGTCTGCGCGGGTCTCTCTCCGCAGCCTCCAAACCCTGAACAGGGCTCGGCCGCGGCCCTTCTTCATGAGGAGCGGCCCTCCCGCGCCCTCTACCCTACGGCTCCGCCGGTGGAGCCCAACACCTCAGGCCGAATCCCCAAGCACCGAGTCTGGAGCACTCAGAGCAGCACGGCCAAGCCGCCACAACCACTTCAGGGACCGTAGAGGGGACCCCCGCAAGCGGGGCCGGCCACCGCACAGCGTACTCACCGGGCCTCCCTGGTCGCAGGCTCGGCCCTCCTCTACCTCCACCCTGGCCTCTGAGACTCCTGTGGCTCTCTGGGCGGCTGCCTTGGGCGTTGGGACTCGGCTGGGTCAAGGGGTGGTGGCAGGCTTGCGCAGCGGGCCCCACGAGCAGGCTCCGCGCACTAACGGGACCTGGGGCGGCGGGCCGGGCAGCCAGGCTCTGAGGTCCGCGGCGTGAGCAGCGAGCAGTGAGGCTACAACGGCAGCTGTGAGGGGCAGCAAGTGTGCCGCTGCCAACCTAGGGCGGGAGGGAAGTCCCAACGGCGGGGGCGGCGTGAGAGCCGTGGGGCGGGGCAGGGGCGGGGCTTGGCGCGCCGGGCGCAACTAGGGGGATTTGTTTATTTTCTCCGTTGGTTGCGGCACTGGCGCGTGGGTAGAGGTTCGCTGGTGACGCTAGCGCCCCAGGTCGGGTGAGAGGACCACAACCACCTGCTGGAGAAGGGGTGCTACGGGGCCAGGCAGGGTCCAAACGTCTCACGTAGGCGGCGGCGCCTTGGTCTTGGGGTGACCGGGAAAAGAAGGGCTTTCCCAGATCGGTTGGAAGGAAGGAGGCCTCCAGAGAGCAAACGACTCAAGAGCATTTCCCCGCAGTTTGGCGGCTTCGCCTGCGTTGTGGAGAGTAGGTAGAGGGCCTTGAAGTGAAAAAGAGCTGTGGGACTCAGTGGTTCAGATTCCCTGACACTCGGGTCTCAATCTTTAGTTCGTGAAGTAGAAATGATCCTGCAAATCAAGATTTGAGTGGCAAGACAGCATCGTTATCTCTGTAAGGAAAATAACGAACATTGTTCATTTCTCTGTGGAGTTAACACAGCACTTTCCGTTATCTCCCTTGGTGCTCTATCAAATAGTACTCTCATTTTACAAGCCAAATTAATTGAGTTAACCCAAAACCTCACACTAATAATAAGTGGCAGAGCCAGAATCTAGCTGTACTGACTTTAAATGTGCTGCTTACCATTGCATATTATCCATCCCCCTAAGTCACTTTGATTTGACTAATAGAAGACACACATACCCTTTATATGTAAGATGCTACAGGGTTATAGAGGGGAATTGAGGATGTTTTTAAGAAAGGAAGGAATAAAACAAAGATAACACTCAAAAGACAAACCATGATAGGTGCCATGTGAAAAATACAGAATACTGCACAAGATCAAAGCACTGCTGCTATTTCTGCCTTGGGGATCAGGAAAGAAAGGCAGTGTGGAGAAACTCTTTTGGGACCAAACATGAGAGAGATGAGGAAGGTTTTACAGCAGGAAGGGATACCTGAAGAACATATGAAGGTGACTTAATGAAAGTCGTGTTCCAGGAAAAAGCAAATGGTAAGACTCCAGGACTTGCTGAGAAGTGGCAGAGACAAGAGCCAATAGGGCCTGGCCAAGTAGAAAAAATTTATATTTAATTCAGTATTTTCCGTTTTTTTGTAGTTTAAAAGTTTTGGGGAAGAAAAGCACAGCTTTTCTTTGACCCATGAATGGATACAGAAATTAAAGTAGGGTAAACTGCCGGATAGACCTACAGCTGGCCAGGTGAAAAATAATGATGAGTCTGAACTAAAGGTAGAGCAGGAGGAATTTAAAAGAGCATGGTTTAAAGATGATGTGGAAGCAGAATCTGTAGAATTTGGCAATTGATTAATTGGATTTACAGCAAGAGGGGATACAATGAGAACATACATGAAGGAGGAAGAGAAAAATCAAAGATAGTAAAGAGGTTTTGAGTTTGTAGATAATTATATCATAGAAAATAGAAAAGAGACAATTAGAAATTGGAGTAGAAATTTTTTTTTAAGGGATCAGTTTAGATTTGGCCATTTTAAAGGTTTAAAATCATGTCAAGACAGCCACATAAAGGTGGACTCTATGAAGTTAGACATAAAGATTTTGAAATACAGGAAAGAGGATTAAACTAGAAAATAGATTGGGAGGTTTATCTCTCTAGCAGTGATATCAATGAAAGAAGAAAACAAAGGGAAGAATCTTGGAGAACATCCTCTTTAGACCTTTGCTATTCAAAGTGCAGTCAGTAGCTCAGAGGGACTGGCGCCACCAGGCAGTTTGTTAGAAAGGTGGAATCTCAGCCTTCCCCACCCCAGACCTGCTGAATCATCATCTTAACAAGAACCCCAAGTGATTTGTTACCACATTAAAGTTTGAGAAGCTCTGAACTAGATGAGAGAAGTCAACAAAGAAGGGATCTAATTTAGATGAGAGAAGCCTCCAGAGCAAGAGGGTAGAGGAAATGGAAGGAGACCAAGGTAATATAAAAGTCTCCAAAGCAGGGTAAATTGGCAATTCACAAAGGCAAGGGCAGGAAGGAGTGTTGTTCAACAATATCCCAGACTACAGAGGTTGAAAAGCACAAGTAAAGAAGGGATGTTTGAACTTTGTGATTAGGTGTGTGGTCATTGTGACCATGTTCTAGCTGAAAGCTTGGAAACTGCCTCTTGGATATCAAGGACAGCCTAGGAATCTAATCCCCCCGCCCCAGGACACACTAAAGTAGGTTTGTGGACTTGATAGCAGGACAAAGTAGAAGTTCTTTTCTAGTTGCTTCTATTTCCTTGGTGAAATAAGATTATTTTGGCAGCTTGCTAATTATCCATCATAATTTATTCTTCCCTTCCTCAGCACATGGACTGTTTTTTTTTTTTTCCAGCCTCCCTTTTAATTAAGTATGATTAAGTATTAAGCTGTTGCTGCTGGAATGTGAATAGAAATGATGTCTGCCACTGCCAGGCCAGTGTGTTGCTTTCATGCATTTTTCCTTTCTGTCAGCTGGATTATGCAGGTGACTACAAACTCTTGAGATTGAGAGAGCTACAAGAGAGAACGTGCCTTATGAAGGAGAACTTCCGACTGACCTGGAACACCCACTCTGGATTATTCTGTGAGCAAGATATAAATTTCTGTTGAGCTGGAGCTATAATATTTGGAGGTCTGTTTGCTATAGCAGTTTAGCCAGCTCTAGCTAAAATAGTCATTAACTGAAAATAAGGAGGAGGGAATTTGAGAGGAGGGAGGAAAAAGGAAGACAGATGAAATAGTAGTCTATAAGTATGAGAGAGGGAATTGACTAGGGAAACATAATAAGGTTTCCAGGCACTACTAAGGGCCTGCCTGAGTGAGTGGCCATGAATTTATAGTAAGACTAGTCAATATGGCTGTGCATTTTTCTCCAGACATATTCAGTTGCTTATGTGCAGGCACCAAGTAGGCAGTTTTGAATTAACCAGGACTGAGATGTGGCCAGCAAATATGATGGGGTGAGATAAGCAAAGTAGTTGGGAGCAGAAAAAAAGGAGGTATTATAATTGGGTCCTCACTGCCCCGGACCCAAAGCCAGGGCAGTGAGGACATGCAGCATAATTTCAGATACAATAATAAGTAAGGCTCCGAGAGGGATGGGTAACTGTGAAAAGACAGTAGGGTGAATAACTTGGTGTTTCTGATCAAGTTGAAGAATTGTTGGAGTTTAGGTACTACAGAGAATGACCTGAAAACATAAGAGGTGGGTTGGAAAACAAAAGGCTAGAAGTTAAAATTAGAAGAAGGGGGGATTTCCTGCTGAGATGGAGGCATAGGTAGATACACTTTGCTTCCTTGCACAACCAAAAGAAGGATAACAACCAATTTAAAAACAAAAAACAACCAGAACTGCTAGAAAATCAAACTGTTTGGAAGTCCAACAACTAAGAAGTTAAAGAAACATTCATCCAGACTGCTAGGAGGGGCGGAGCCAAGAAGCCATGGCAGTGAGGACATGCAGCAAGGCAGCAGCAGCTGGTGGGCCAGGCAGTCCTACATTCATGTGCAGATAATCTGGGAGGAACAACTGGGGAGCAAGACAGACCACACAACCCAGGGTTCCAGCATGGGAAATTAAAGACTCAAAAACTCTAGCTTCAAAAATCTGTGGGGGTTACAGCAGAGGTAGAAACTTCAGTATCACTGGAGAGTCCATTTAAGGGGCCCAAGTATCCTAAAATGTACACAAGTCCACCCACCTGGGAATCAGCCCCTGAAAGGAATCCACTTGTGGGAAGCGAGGGAAGTGGGGCAAGAGCCAAGCAAGTGGCATTGTTCCCTCTCTGGCCTCTCACCCAAAGACAGTGCCACAACAGAGTGAAGTGGCTTGCCCCACCCTGGTGAATACCTAAGGAACTTACAATGTAACAAGTGCACCAAGACAAAAAGAAATATGGCCCAAATTAAAGAACAGATCAAAACTCCAGAAAAAGAACTAAGCAGCAAGAAGATAGCCAACCTATCAGATGCAGAGTTCAAAACACTGCTAATCAGGATGCTCACAGAAATGAGTATGGTAACAAAACAGAGGAAGCAGTGCAGGCTATTCAAAGTAAAATAAAGAAAAATATACAAGGAACCAATAGCAAAGGGAAGGAAACCAGGACTCAAACCAAAGATTTGGAACAGAAGGAAGAAATAAACATTTGACTGGAACAGAATGAAGAAACAAGAATTCACAAAAATGAGGAGAGGCCTAGGAACCTCCAGGACAACTTTAAACATTCCAACATCTGCATCATAGGGGTACCAGAAGGAGAATAGGAAGAACAAGAAATTGAAAACTTATTTGAAAAAATAATGAAAGAAAACTTCCCTAATTTAGGGAAGTAGACATACAAGCCCAGGAAGCATAGACAGTTCCAAACAATTTGGACTCAAACAGAGCTACAACAAGACATGTCGTAATTAAAATGCCAAAGATTAAAGATAAAGCAAGAATCTTAAAAGCAGCAAGAAAAAGAAGGGAGTTATCTAAAACACAGTTCCCATAAGATTATCAGCTGATTTTTCAAAAGAACATTTTTAGGCAAGAAGGGACTGGCAAGTATTCAATGTGATGAAAAGCAAGGACCTACAAACTAGATTACTATGTCTGGCAAAGCTACCATTTAGAATGGAAAGGCAGATAAAGTACTTCCCAGACAAAGTAAAACTAAAGGAGTTTGTCATCACCAAGCCATTATTATATGAAATGTTAAAAGGACTTATTTAAGGAAAAGAAGATCAAAACTATGAACACTTATTAAAATGACAACAAACACAACTATCAGCAACTGAATCTAAAAAAAAACAAAACAAAAACTAAGCAAACAACTAGTAACAGGACCAGAATCATAGAAATGGAGATCACATGGAGGGTTATCAGTGGGAAAGGTGAAGGGGGGGAATGAGGGGGGAAAGGTACAGGGAATAAGAAGCATAAATGGTAGGCATAAAATAGACAGGGGGACATTAAGAATAGTATAGGAAATGGAGAAGCCCAAGAACTTATATGTATGACCCATGGACATGAACTAAGAGGGGGGATTGTTGGAGGGAATGGGGGTACCACGTGGGGGGGCAAAGGGGAAAAATTGGGACAACTGTAATAGCATAATCATTAAAATATACTTAAAAATAAAAAAATTAGAATGGCTGTAGTTATCAGTACTGTCAAGGTGTAAAGAATGCTAATGAAAGTGGGGAGCTGAAATAGAGGATACAAATCATCTGAAGAATGGAAGTCAAGGAATTGAGAGTCAGATGGGTTTGAAAGAGATATATGTGTGTATATATATATCTCAATCTCACAAAGAGTTATCCACAGAAGTGACAGTAGCATTGGAATAGAGAGAGTGATAATGAACCTGATACTAAAATCTTCAAAGAATGAGGGCTGAATTATCTGAATTAGGGCATTCAAGAACATCAGTGATTTAATATGTTCCACTCTTGCAGATAAGAGTTTTCACTTAAACAGGCACTTTAAAGTTTTATATTACTAATGTGGGGTTTTTAATTCCTTCTTTTTGACCTCTCAGATTACAGATGGTAACTGCTTTCTTTAAAAGGAAATATCCATATGTCTATATAATAAAACAGACACATGTCAGGCTTCCCAGTTTATATGACTATGCTTTAAAATGTGTCATAGACTACTCTGTTCTGCCTCCACCAAGTATCTCAAAACAGATAAAAAGTGATTCTAGCTTTGCCACATCAAATGTGTGGTAAATGTTCAAAATCTACATGAAAAATTTCAGGTATAACTTAATAAACAGGGATTTACTACAGTCCTGACATTAAAAATAACAAAACTACCTGTAGTTTGAAAATGATGTACTGTGCTTTATAGCATAGGGTCTCTGGTGTGAGACTGCTAGCAGTTGAATCAAAGCACCTATCTCATGGGGCTACCGTGAGGATAAAATATGTAATATATATAATGCATATAAACATTTAAATGACTGTTTAGTGAATATAAGCACTCAATAGAGTTGGCTACAGTAATTTTATTGTAGTACTTATACCTAATTCTTATGGAATTGCCTATAAATATACTTAAACTTTTCCTACTTAGAAAATATGTTCATTATATCTACACATGTTAAAATCTAACAGTAAGGAGACTTCTGGTTAAACATGGTGCATTGAACACATGTTTTTCTCTGCTCCAGATCCCTTACTAAAATGACAGTGAAGGAATAAAAAAGGTATAAACCAATAAAGACAAACAAATAGAATGAGAGATTTCTGCTGATGAAGGTTATCAACAAAACTTAGGAACATGGAGAGTAGATGGATGTGTGATAACTGACTTACCAAAACTAAGGAAGTGAATACCTAAGCTTTTGGGAGGAGGTACAGCCAGCCAGGTGAACCTATTCACACCATAGTCCCTGGAAAGGTTCTGAATCTAAAGCTGCCAAACCTCCAAAAGCATAGACAGAGTGGGCTACAAACCAGAACCCATTATGAAAGTTTTATAAAGAATGGTGGGATCCTTTATTTCTCCTAATTCCTACTCCATTTCATGTTGCCTTAACTCAGCAAAGGATGGAAGGTTTATTGTCTGGAGAGCTCCTCTGGACACCAGGCAGGGTTCAGGACAGGGATGACTCTCTCCAAAGGACAGCAGAATTAAAAGAAGTTGTACATACTGAATTATGAGCCATAACCTACCCCTAGCTTCATTCCCAAATTCAGATTCTAAAATGCTGGGATCTTATTAGGAAATTGGAAGTGTCCTCTTAGGGGAAAACCAGGTGGTCCAAGAGAAAAGGCCTACAAATACTGACTTTGAGGGCCCTACAATGGAGAATGTGGCTTGTTACCTGTCTCTTTATAGAGAAGTCCAACAGTAGACAAGCCTGCCCATACCAGCAGAGGCTCTAAATGACTTTTTATCATCTCATTCTTAAATGTGGGTATAGAGTCAAGGGTCTCCAGATATTTGAAGAAACCCACTTACATGAAAGAGGCTCAAATGGACAAATAGGGGAGGGAGAGTGAGAATAGAAATAAAGAAAAGAAACCAAAGAAAAAAAGCCAATGCAGGGAACAGAAAAAGTTGACAAAATGAAAAAAAAAATTTCAAATGTTTTAATTCACATACGTAAGGAAACTACAGGTAGGAGGCATTCCACTAAAATAAAGTGTAAACCAACAAACAGAAACACATAGGGCCTGATAAGCAGGAGTTCCAACAAAGGAGAAAACAAAAAGAATTCCTGGGGTCAAGGTACAGGGAAGTTGGGGGATGACAGTTGTGTAGTAGGTCTGCAGAGCATCCACCTTCATTCTGATAAAAGAGAGTGGAGGGCTCCAGAGGAGATGTCTCCAAGGAGAAAAAAACATCATGATCGATGTTTTTCTCCAAGGAGAAAAAAATGATTGATGACGTATCATGTTTGAACCTTATGAACATATAAGCATGAAATTACAGGTATAGAGAAAACTTAAGCAACACAAGAAAGAGTGCATTATAAACTCCAGGGAAAACAAAATATTCGTAGTAAACTGTATGATTGTTTAAGAATATTTGATGTAAGGCAATCCAAGATGGTGGAGGAGTAAATAGAAGCTACACTATCCTCCTCCCAGGACTAATCTGGAATTTCAGCTAAATTGTGGAGAAAACATCCTGAACAACCAACTGACACTAGCTGGAGAGAAGCCTTATAACCAAGGACAGAAGAAACCACTTCACAACAATGAGACTAGTAGGGAGTATGGAGGAGGGGCAGGAGGGCTGGATAGGCTTCCATGGGCAGCAGCTGAAGTTCTGGAGGGAATTTCAGTGGCCAGGGGGTTTCTCCTGAGAAGTGTGGGACCTAAACCCCAAGCTGGGCTCCCCAGGCTACAGCACCAGAGCCAGAAAGGAACCCAGATAACATCCAGCTGTGAAAAGCAGCAGGGCTTCTGTCTGCCAGGGAGAAACAGCTAGAGTTGCGGAGAGCCTCTTAAGGGTCAACACACAAAATTTCATTTGCAGCCACTTACCCTGGGCTCCAGCAGAGAGAGGGCAGATTGGACTGGGGAGGCTTGTGGAGAGTCTGGGGTTGGTGGCTCTGGAAAGAGAGCTGAAGGAACAGCCACTAGGAACCCCGTGCTGAGTCATTCCCCAGGCATCACTCTCAGATGGAGCACTCCTCTCCCAATGGCGTCAGGGTGAGGGGAAGCATTGGCCCCACCTGCAGGGATTACTCTGTCCCACCCTGTGGAACTTAAACCAGGCTGCTGATTAAAGCTTGGTTACTTTAACAGCTGATACACTTAGTGACTGATTAGCTTAGGATAAGAGAAGAAATAACAACAGACACTAAGGAAATACAAAGGATTGTAAGAAAATATTATGAACAACTATATGCCAACAAACTGGACAACCTGGATGAAATGGATAAATTCCTAGAAACATGCAGTTCCAAAATTAAATCAGAAAGAGTCAGAGAATCTGACTAGACAGATTATACCTAGTGAAATTGAAGTGGTAATAAAAAAATTCCCAACAAACAAAAGCCCTGGACTAGAAGGCTTCACAGGGGGATTTCTAACAAACATTTCTAGAAGAACTAACACCTCTTCTTCTAAAAACATTTCATAAAATACAGGAGGAGAGAAGGTTCCCAAACTCATTTTGTAAAATGAGTAAAGCCAATGAGTTGGCCTTGTAAGGCCAACATGATCCTAATTCCAAAATCAGATAAAGACACTTCAAAGAAAGCAAATTATAGGACATCATCCCTCACAAACATAGAGGCTAAAATCTTCAACAAACTATAGGCAATCCAAATACAGCAATGCATCAATAAGGTCATACACCATGATCAAGTGGGATATATTCCAGGAATGCAAGGTTGGTACAACGTTCACAAATCAATAAATGTGATTCACCACATAAACAAAATAAAGGATAAAAACCACATGATCATATCAATACATGCAGAAAAAGCATTTGGTAATGCTTTTTGGCCAACACCCATTTATGATAAAAATTATCAGCAAAGTAGAAATAGAGGGGATATACCTAAACCTAACAAAGGCCATATATGACAAACTCACTGCCAGTGTCATACTCAATGGGCAAAAAGTGCGAGTTGTCCTGTTAAGATCAAGAACAAGACAGGGATGTCCGCTCTCACCTCTCTTATTCAACATAGTACTGAAAGTCCTAGCCTCAGCAATCAGACGAGAAGAAATAAAAGGCACCCAAACTGGAAAGGAGGAAGTAAGTCTGTCTTTATTTGCAGATGACATGATACTGTACATAGAGAACCCCAAAGATTCCACCAAGCAACTACTAGAACTGATAAATGAATTCAGCAAAGTAGCAGGACACAAAATTAATAATCAGTAATCAGGTGCATTTTTATATGCCAATAATGAACTAACAGAAAGGTAAATTAAGAAAACAATCCCATTCATAATTGCTTCAAAAAGAATAAAATACCTAGGAATAAACCTAACCAAGGATGTGAAAGACCTTTATTTGGAAAATTATGACACTAAGGAAAGAAATTGAAGAAGATACAAATAAGTGGAAGCACTTACTATGTTCATGGATAGCAAGAATTAACATTAAAATGTCTGTATTACCCAAAGCAATCTATAGATTCAATGGAAGTCCGTCCTATCAAGATTCCAAAGACATATTTCACAGAACTAGAACAAATATTTCAAAAATTTATATGGAACCACAAAAGACCCCACATAGCAAAAGTGAGCCTGTGAAAGAAGAACAAAGTTGGAGGAATCACACTACCAAATATCAAACTATACTATAAGGCCATAGTAATGAAAACAGCATGATACTTTTCTAAAAACAGACACATAGATCAATGGAACAGATTAGAGAGTCCAGAAATAGACCCACATCTTTAGAATCAATCAGTCTTTGACAGAGGAAGCAAGCAAATGAAATGGGCTAAAGATAGTTTATTCAATAAATGGTGTTGGGAAAATTGGATAGTGCATGCAGAAAGATAAAACTAGACCACCTTCTTACATCACACAAAAGAACAATTCAAAATGGATTAAAGACTGAAATGTTAGACCCAAAACCATAAAAATCCTAAAAGAAAACATAGGCAGCAAAATCTCTGACATTTCTCATAGCATTATTTTTTTCTGATATAGCTCCTCAGGCAAGGAAAACAAAAGAAAAAAAATAAACAAATGGAACTACATCACACTAAAAAGTTTTTGGACAGCAAAGGAAATCATGAACAAAATAAAAAGACAACCCACAGAATGGGAGAACATATTAGCTAATAGACCTGATAAGGGATTAATATCCAAAATTTGTCAAGTATTTTTAAAACTCAACACCAAAAAACAAACAATTAAAAAATGCGCAAAGGACCTGAATAGACACTTCTCCAAAGAAAGCATACAAATAGTCAATAAACATATGAAAAGATGCTCAATGTTACTAATCGTCATAGAAATGCAAACTAAAACCACAGTGAGATACCATCTCACACCTCTCAGAATGGTTATCGTCAATTAATCAACAAACAACTAGTGCTGATGATGTGGAGAAAAGGGATTCCTTTTGCACTGCTCATGGGAATGCAGATTGGCGCTGCCACTGTGGATAGTAGTACAGAGATACCCTCCCCCCAAATTAAAAATAGATCTGCCTTTTGACCCAGTGATCCCTCTTCTGGGAATATATCCAAAGGAACCCAAAACACTAATTTGAAAGAACACAAGTGTCCCTATGTTCACTGCAGCGTTACTACAATTGCCAAGATATGGAAGCAACGCATGTCTCCATCAACAGATGAGTGAACAAAACAACTTTGGGACATTTACACAAATGGAATACTACTCAGCCATAAAAAAGAAGAAACTTTTACCCTTTGTGACAGTATGGATGGACCTGGAGAACATTATGCTAAGTGAAATAAGCCAGTCAGAGAAAGACAAATACTGTATGATTTTCTCATGTGTGGAATCTAATGAACAAATTGAACTAACATGCAAAATGGGGACAAACTCATAGCTGGAGAGCAGGATGACAAGTATTGGGTTGGGGGGAGGTTAGGGGGTATAGCAAAAAGGATAAAGGATTCATGGACACGAACAACAGTGTGGTGATTGCTGGGCAAAGGGGGGACATATAAAGGGATGAAATGGTAATGGAAAAAAGGGCAATAGATTAAATTTTTTTAAAAAAGAATATCTGATGTTACCTCCCTGGAGGAAAATTATACTTCCTTGACCTGTTGATGTCAGACCTGGCAGTATGAATTACAATAGCTGATGAAATAGGGGCGCAAGTAAATATGTCACTTCCAGGCAGACGCTTTAGGAGCCATGTTTCTGCCCCTACCCCAAGATGGACACTGTTCAGATAGGGGCTGCCTCTGGTCAGCTGAGTCCTGAGTGAAGACACCATAGAGCAGAACTACAAAGCCCCTGAATAGGCAGCATGAATAAGAAGTGAACCTTTATAGTTATAGGTTGCTGAGGTTTTTGTGGTCATTTGTTAATGCATCATAATTAACCTCACCTGACTGATGTAACATGGGGTGCTGTGGACAATACCTGATAGACACTAAAGTATACACAATAATTACTGAACAACATCATATAACATATTAGGAAATCAGTAAATGGCATAATGGCTAAAACTGGAAAACTAAGACGTGGCAGTAGAAATATGCTCTTTAGAAATGTGGAGTTCAATAGCAGAACATTAATTTTCCTTTGGGAAGCAGGCATCAGTGATGACAGATGGAGCAGGGCCTCCTGTTTATTATGAGCCTTGTAATTATCTGGGTCTGAAACCTTATACATTACCACCTTGAAAACTATTAATGGTGAGAGGAGGGTACGTCGTATTGTTTTTAATTCAGCCAACTTAGTAGACTGGCCATCAATCATCCCACAGGAATATTAAGATGAAAGTAGAACTAATTCTTTTTTTTCAGATAATACAAATATTTACTTAGAAAATTTAAGAGGATTTATAATCATACTGATAATAGGCTAGAAGGAGTCTTATATATCATCAATAAACATTTAGAAAACAGTAAAAAAAAAAAACAACAAACAAACCCAAGTCATAAGGGCAGCAAAATCTACAAGGTACAACAAATGTAATGTGCACTGGACAGACACACACACAACAACATTATAAATGAAAAGGGAGGTTAACTGTCAGTCAGAAGGGTCAGCAGTAAGGAGAGGCTGCAGCTGGATACACCATTGAAAATGCTTCAAAAGAATGCTGTCCCTGTAACATTATACATGTTAATACAAAAATTAGGAAGGGCCAGTGAACACCTGGTCAACTATTTAATAAGAATTGCTTCTTGGCTGGGTAAATGACCTTTTGGACCAAAGCTTAACCGGAGGAGATCACATGCCAGTGCCGCTGGTAAAAGCTGAAAAAAGCTTTGCTAACTCAACATTTTGCTCAAATACCAAAAATAGGGAGGAAATGAGCTTTGGGGGACACCTGGAATTTGCCTTTCCTTAAAAGCTAGCCTTTATGGCAGCATAACAATGGTTAAAAGTGCAGTCTCTGTAGCCAGATTATGGTTAATCTGAACCCCTATATGCCTGAGTTTCCTCATCTGTAAAATGGTAAGAACAACAGCTGCTTTGCTTAGACTATTAAAGGGATTGAACCTGGAAAAGCTGGCATTCATGCTGCCTGTCACCTACCAGACCCAATATGCAAAGACAGGGACTGAATCTTTACAGCGCTTTGATTCAGATGGTTGGTGATCTGAGACAACAAAGGGTATATACCCTAAAGACCATCTTAAATTTCATTTTAAACCGACCCTTTTTATAAGGAGAAGGAAAGTGTAGATAAGGGGTTTGGAATTCAGGGAAAAAGTTAATCAGATAAAAGCTGCAGCATTCTTTCATCTGTGCCTTGGTAGTGGTCTTTCTATGGGTCCTGAGCATCTCCCCCTGGAGCACAATGGCTCAGAGACCATCTCGATTGCTTGCAGTCCTCCTGAGGCACAAAGATGGAACTGCTTATGGTCTTCTGGAGTCAAGGTGGGTCATACCTTCAGTTCTGAAACAATAGCTTTTTATATACATTGATAACTAATCTTTGCTATTACCTGAAACTAAAAATTTTCCAACATTTGAGTCCCCCATCATTCCCCCACTGTTAGTTTAAACTATCATATTTCTATCAGATCAATTTCATATGGAAGTACTCATTTTGCTGTTTAGCACGTATCTTAGCATTAGACCACCCGGTAGGGGGCTTAGGAATACATTTAATTGAAAATCCACATGGGGGACATGTGGGGGCACATGGGGGCACATTGTATGGAATAACAATCTATGATAAAGCACAAAACAGTTTTGATTACAATTAACAAAAGTTTCACACTCTCCAGCTGGGGCTATATTAGTGACTTTTAAGGAAAACATTTCCCTGTCCTTTAGCGTTACCACAGGTCCCCAAGTATAAATATTGCAGTAGGTTATTTTCTTATTGATATGCTTAAACAAAGTATAATTTCAAAGGCTTTCCAGGGGAATACAAACACCTGTAAGATACATAGTGAAAGTTTATTCAACATAAGTTCCTCCTGAAAGACAAAATTCAGAGATGTTTAGAATATTTTTGCTAAATATACCCAAATATTTTCATCTCATTTGAAAGGAACAAGTTTTCTATAACATGGGTGTAAACAAAAAAGTAATGAAAAGAATATGTCATTGTTTTTGAAAGGTGACTTTCAGGTCTTCTTGAGGTTTGGCACTCCATTGTTCCTCCAGTGTTTCCTTTATTCTAGTGTGATGAATCCAAGGTTTTATTTCTGCCAACTTTATCATGGTGGGGGTGGTGAGGAGTACATCCCAAGGTTCAGCCCACTTCTAGTTGGCTTTCTGGAGATCTAGTTGTCCAAGTCTTGAGTAGCACCTTATCTCCAGCCTCAAAGGTATGTAGCCAAACTTGTGAGGGAGAGGTCTCTGATACAAACAAGGTCATTAATTACAGCTAAGTTCTGACTTAAATGTTGTACATTTTCTTTACCTTCAATCCTTGATCTATATACATATCTCTCACCCTAATCATAGCCTGAAATGGTCACCCATACACAATTTTGTAAGGACTCGGTTGAATCCCACTTCAAGGAGCCACCCTTACCCTGAGCAGGGCAATAGGCAGGGCTTGATCCAAATGGAGATGAGTTTCTTGGCACAGCTTTGCTATATTTTTCTTCAAGGTACAATTCATCTTCCCTACCTTCTCAGAAGCCTGAGATCTCCATGCCATGTGGGGTCTCTGCTTAATTTCCAAAATTTACTAAACTTGTGTGATTTCTGAAACAAAAGCAGGTCCATCATTGCTCTGGATGCTGCTGGATAGGCCAAAGTGAGCAATTGTTTTCTTCAGTAAGTTTTTCACTTACTTGAGGATTTCTCCATTCTAGTAGGATGGGCTTCTACCCATCCTGAAAAGGTGTCAACAAAGGCTAGCAGATATTTTCCCACTTGGAACCTTGGCATCTGGGTAAAGTCCATTTGCCAGTCCTCAAATGGGCTCTGTCCTTGGTATTGTTTCCCTTCTTTCTTTTGATGGGGATCTGTCTTGGGGTTGTTCTTCTGGCACACAACACATCTAACAATTATTTTTCATATGGCTTTAGAAATTCCAGGACCAGTGAGCCACAATTTAATATACATGGTTAATGAGTCCCTTACATAGTGACTTCAAGCAAATGCTTCATGCCTGGCTCTACTAAATGTTCAGAAAGCTGTGTAACTCCTTTCTTATTCTTTTTCCATCAGTTCCTTTTTCATCAAAATCCCAGCTCTCAGCTTTCTCTAAGTCTACAGTAAAAAATTCAAGGTCAAATTGTGACAAATCTAGAACAGGTACCGAAGGCATTATAAACATTCCTTTAGCAGCCTCTTTTGCTTCTTGATCAGCCAGATTGTTTCCTCTAGCTACTTCAGGGTCCTCTTTCTGATGCCCCAGGCAGTGCATAACTACCACCTGTAAAGGTACCTGAAAAGCCTCTAATAATTTTAAAATTTCTGCTGCATGCTTGATCTCCTTTTCATCGGAAGTTAATGGTTCTGTCTCCTTCCAGATGGAAACATGTGATTGCAAAATTAGAAAAGCTTACCTTGAGTCAATACATATATTCACTCCCTTCATGCAACAATTCCAGAGCCCTTGTCAAGGTAATCCGCTCAGCTTTCTGAGCAGATGTTCCCGGCCTCAAGGCCTTGGCCTCTACTACTCCTTTAAGAATCACAACTGCGCACCCAGCCTTTGTATTTCCTTTATCCATAGAACTGCTTCCATCTGCACATGGAGTCCAGTCTGCCTCTTCTAGAGGATGGTCCTGTAAATTAATTATGATAGAATAAACTTCATCAATCATCTCAGCACAGTCATGTATCAGTGCAGCTGAGTCAGGCTACAGAAGAGGAGAGGAAGGATTTAACTCACAGTTTTTGAGGGAGACATTGGGATTGTCAGGAAGAATAGCTTAGTATCTGCCCCTTATTCCAGCAGTGAGCCACAAATTTCCCTTTTGCTCCAGCAGTCTCAACACTTGGTGGGGTGCATAAATGGTAATAGGCTGTCCCAAGGACATTTTTTAGCTCCCTGCAAAGAGCTCCCAGGTGGCTGTCACAGCTCTCAAGCAGGCTGGCTGCCCCTGGACAGTGTGATCTAGTTTCCTTGACAATTAAGTGAAGGGCTGCAAAATGTCACCAAGTATTTGCATGAGGACTCCTAGGGCAATGCCCTCCTTTCATGAATGTATAACTGAGAAGAGTTTAGTAGGTTTGGAAGCTGGAAGGCTGGTATAGAAGCCAGGTGCACCTTCAGGGACTCAAAAGCCTGAGTGCACTCCTTCATCCACTCTAACAGGATATATTCTGGTCCTTTCAGAGTTTTTCCAGTTTAACAGATCTGATATAGAAAATGGAGTATGTGTCCAGTAACATCCAGCAGACCAGCCTTATGGCCCTACTCCCACTGGAAGTTTCCACAAAGTGTAGTTAGTGCTCTGCCCTAGTAGGGGCTTTTCCACCACCGAATTTGGTTCCCTGACGGGTTTGAGCTGTTAAATCCGGTTCAGGCTCATTTCCCCCAGTTCCCTTACCTGAGTAAGGAGAAAGATTTCCACAGGGCTGGAGGGGCTGTGGGAACCCTGACCATCCTCACAGCAGCCATAATATCTAGATCATCCTGGGCCCTCTCCTCTGAGTTTCTGGTATCTTTCCTAGGCAAATTTCGTTTTCTCTGGATCATTAATCTATTTCCCTTTAATCCTGCATCCTGATTATGTAAACTCATGAAAGTTTCTAAAGATCACTTCCCCAGTCTTTGACAAAACAAGTCCAGTTAGGGTATAATGCAGTAATTTAAAGACCCATTCAGTGACCAGGGCTCTCCTGAGTCCAGACTACACAATACATAAACCAAACAGTAGTACAATAAAAACCACTTTCTTTTTAGTCACAGGTTTATAAGCATAGGTCGACCAATTAGCCAAAACTTGTCCCAGAAGGCTGCTTCCCAGAATGGAGGCACCCCACCCCCCATTCTACCAGACAGAGAAAGCTTGGTAATTTCACAAAAACCAGACGTACCTTAATTAAACCAGAAGACATCTTTTTACCAGATAGCACTCTGTAAATCAGAAGGCACCTTAATTCCTGATTATCTAAGTCATGAACCGGGATTGTAACCTTAACCAGAAAGTTCAGTGATTCAATCAAATTGGAAGACTGTGGAAGGTGTTGAGAGTAGGAGGAGGGGAGTCCCCTAGAGAAATCACTTGGCAGCTGCTAGGGAGTCTCCAAATCCCATTGTGGGGCCCTGCAGTCCAGACAGCTGATGGGACTCCCTGTCAAATACTCAGACTTACCAGAAAGTCCCAAAGTCTATCACAATGGAGTCACCAGAATATGAAACCAGAAAAGCCCGCATCCATGCTGCCTGTCACCTTCCAGACCCAATAATCAGAGGCAGGGATGGAATCTTTGTGGGAGCTTTATTCAGATGGCTGGAAATCTGAGAAGACAGTAGGTTTTTACCCTAACAGACCATCTTTACAACTAATTCTTGATTAGTACTTTAAAAATATCTTTTTAAGAAAATTAAATAAATCAAAGCTGAACTTTTTCATTCTTCACATTGTCTGCTGCAAAATAGAAATGTTTATGATGCTTTTCCAGAATTTTGATTCAGCTACCTCCATCCATTGCCCTTACTGTGGTTTTTCTTATTTATACAGTACTACTTACAGGAAGCTCTCTTACTAACTTGAATTTGAAAATAATCTCCATGACTATGGAACTGTTATGAAAGGCTATTTTATATATTTAATTGTTTTTCTTTTAATTCATTCTGGAGACAGGGGATGTGGGAGAAAGAGAGGGAGAAAAACATTGACATGAGAAACATTGATTGGTAGACTCTTGCTCACACCCCTAACTGGCAATTGAACCTGGACCCCAACCATGTATCCTAACCAGAATCAAACCCGCGACCTTTCCATTCATGGAAAAACACCCACTCAACTGAGCAACACCAGGCAGGGTTAAAGACTATTTTACACTTTCAAAAATACTTCCACAAAAACTAAATCTGTGTTTCCTCAGCAGCACTGCAGTGCTCAAAAAAAATGGTGTGTATACATAGACATATGTGTATACAGTTATATATATAACACATAAAATATGTGCAAATAATGAGTGCTACATAATGGGTTTTCCACTACTTTGGACATTTTATACCTCATTCATACTACTGTGTCTACAGAAATAGGATTGGGGGCAACAAAACTAAGCAACTCCAATTGCTATATAAGTCATAGAGACAAACTGCAACAAGCTCTCCCTAGCCTTTCAATTCTTTAGTGTGTCCCCTTTGTGATATTAACCACCCTCCTACCGGTATCTCTGACTATCCCTTTTGCTCAGCAGTAATTCATCCTCAGCAGATACTTACTTGAAGTCCACAAAGTGCTAAGACGATTACTGAACTTCTTGCAGTCCCCTGAGTATATTAGTCTGACTGCCACTTCTTAGCTTTGGCAATGGAGTTTCTTGATCTAACCAGCTACTCCTCTTATTCTTATAGCATCAGAAAGCCAATGTTCCCAGTAAGATACAACGGGCACCTTCTCCAAGAAGTTACCCTAACACCTTAGGTTAAAGCACTTCCTCCATATTCTCCTAGCACCCTCTATGTTATTACCAGAGCCATTATGTCCTGCTACATATTTTGAACCCCTTTAAAACAGAAACATGGCCTGCTCTATTCACTACACTGGTAATGACCTCGGTACCAGGCTCACTATATGCCTTCAAATGGTCTCGATGTTACAATCTATCTTTGCTCAACACTCTATATGGTCCTTGTTGGTAGGCCCTCATTAAACATTTCCCTTTAGCAGTTAGCAGTTAGCATAAGACAAGCCCATAGAAAACTGTAAAATACATTACCTTCTTTACATCAACATTCATCTTTTAAAAATGTAGATATCAGGAATATAAAGTATCTTCATATGATGGAAAGATGGGATGGGGTGCTGGAGTTTGTTCCTTTTGTGTTGCACACACAGGAAAAAATAGACCTCACAGACCTAAGAGTACAGACTACAAATGCCGAGTTGTAAAGCTGTGCTTTGTGCTCTTAATCTCATTCTTAAACTACCAATAGGAAAACTACAGTTAATTCTTAAAAAAAAAACCTTAAAATAATCAGCTAAAAAGTTATCAACAACAGCAAAAAAGTTGGGATTTCTACTTAGTTATCTCATTCATAGAGAGGTGTGTTTCTAATGCAAATTTACTATCCAACAAAAAAAAATTGTGATCAATATGAAAAAACTAGTTATAGTTTCCATTCATTTGAAACTGAAATTATGAGAACAATTCCAGTTACAATGGCATGGAGTGCAATGAAATATTTAGGAATGAATTTAATCAAAACTCATTAAAGGAAATTAAAGATTTTCTACATAAATGGAAAGACAGCCCATGTTCATTAATTAAAAGACTTAATACTGTTAAGATGCCAATAGCCTCCAAATGAGAGTTACACAATCAAAGGGACCAAAAGCCAGTTATCAAAAATGCCAGTGTGTCAGTGGCAATGCAACAGGCCTCAGGGCAGTGTGCTACTTAGGCGCTTGACAAGGACAACATAGAAAAGGACACTGGGCCCCACGTACAGGGATTTGACAGGAAATACACCCCTACCAGGCACCCCATCGTGGGGGGCAACTCTCATGTTAGGTGACACTAGAAACCAAAGACTTCATCTACTTCTACCTGGGCCAAAGGGCATTGTTCTGTTCCTACCTGCTTAAAGTACAGACTGAGTCACACACCCAGTGATCTGTCCAGACACAAGGACTACAGGGTACATTCCGAATGTGAGAGATGAAATCTTCAGCCTTGCCTAAAGATAGCCCTTGATCCTCAACCTTTAATGCATTGTTTTCCACATGGTGTTCTGTGTGCTCGGCGTTGAGCTTCTAAAACTAGTCGCAAAACAAGTAGGAAAAACACATTACATTTGTATTTATTCCCCATTTCATACTTACGTGCCCCATTTGTCTTCTCATATCATTTCTTAATTAATTAATTAATACATATGTAGGACAACAAATTCCAACCAGGTTTTTGTAGAAAATCACAAGCTATTCCTAAACATCAGACAAAACTCAAGGGACCCAAAACAGGCAACTATATTAGAAAAGAACAAGGCTGATAGTGTGACACATCCCAAATGAAAAGAATTTTTTGAAGGAGTATATTTATTTATTTCTTTATTTCCAGACAGAGGGTAAAGCAGGAGAAAGACAGGGTTAAAAGTATCAATTATTGTTGGCTCTGGCTGTCCCTTTTCGGGGTCCTGGCCTGCAACCCAAGTATGTGCCTTGACCGGGAATCCAACCCTACACCCTTTGCTTCCCAGGGCAGCACTCAATCCACTGGGCCACACTGGCCATGGTTTAAAGGCTATTTTATGCTTTCAACAATAATTAGACAAAACGACAATCCATAGATTTTTGAGGACCCTCTCAGTGGTCCACAGAATGGTATGCATAAGTGTGTACAGATATATCTAAGTCCTATAAATTATTTGAAAATAAATAGGCTACTTAATGGGTTCTTCACTCTCTTCTGGTATTTTGTACCTCACTCATACTATAGCATTTAGAGGAAAAGGCTTGAGGGCAAGAGAAGTAAAGCACCCCAATTGCTATAGACATTAAACAGAATGAATATAGCTAGCTCTCCCTATTCTTTCAGTTCTTTAGTGTGTCCCCCTTTCTGATCTTCGACAACTTGCTATCTTCACCTCCACCTATCCCTTTGGCCTAACACCAGTTCATTCTCATCAGATTTGTTTCTTGGAGTCCACAAAGTACTAACCCTTTGTGAAACTTCCTGCATTTCCCTGTGTATATGATGCTGCTACCACTTCTTAGCTTTGGCAATGGGGTTTCCTCATCTAAAAAGCCACTCCTCTTACTCCTTTACCTTCAGAAAGCCAATGTTCCCAGTAAGACACGATGGACACCTTCTTCAGGAAGTCACCCTAACCCCCTGAGGCTAAAGCCCTTCCTCCATATTCTCCTAGCACCCTCTATGTTTTTTACCAGAGCCATTATGTCCTGCTACATATTTTGAGTCCCTCTAAAACACAAACCTGACCTGCTCTGTTCACTACACTGGTTGTGGCCTTGGTGCCAGGCTCACTGTACGCCTTCAGATGCTCTCAAAGTTATTATCTATCATTATTCAACACACTATATGGTCCTTGTTGGTGGGCCTGTGATTAAACTATTCCCTTTAGCAGTTAGAACTTAGAGTTAAGTCAAGCCCTCAGAAACTGTAAAATACATCAGCTTCTCTGCACTGACATTCATCTTTAAAAAAATGGACCTTTCTGAAATATAAAGTATCCTCACATTGTAGAAAGACGGGGTGCTGGGGATTATTCCTTTTGTGTTTCACAAGTAGGCAAAAAAAAACGGACCCGACAGACCTGAGAGTACAGACTACAAATGCCGAGTTGTGCAGCTGTGCTTTGTGCTCTTATTCTCACCCTTAATTACCAATAGGAAAACTAGAATTAATTCTTAAATGAATAACCTTAAAATAATCAGCTAAAAAGTGATCCACAACAGCAAAAGTGTTGGGGTTTCCATTTCAGTCAGGTTCGATGGGTAAATAATACCTGAGTTCCCTCATTCATACAGTGGTGTGTTTCTAAGCCAAATTTACTATCCACCAAAAACAAATTGTGATCAATATACAAAAAACTAGTTGTAGTTCCCTCCACATCTGGAACTGAAATTACAAAAACAAATCCACTTACAATGGCATGGAGCACAATAAAATATTTAGGAATGAATTTAATCAAAACTCATTAAAGGAAAATAAAGATGTTCCACATAAATCGAAAGACAGCCCATGTTCATGGATTGAAAGGCTTAATACAGTTCAGATGCTAATAGCCTCCAAAGTAGAATTACCCATCAATGGGACCAGAAGCCAGTTATCAAAAATGCCAGTGTGTCAGTGGCAATGCAACAGGCCTCAGGGCAGTGTGCTGTTCAGGCACTGGACGAGGACAACATAGAGAAGGACACTGGGCCCCAGGTACAGGGATTTGACAGGAAATACACCCCCTACCAGGCACCCCATCGTGGGGGGCAACTCTCATGTTAGGTGACACTAGAAACCAAAGACTTCATCTACTTCTACCTGGGCCAAAGGGCATTGTTCTGTTCCTACCTGCTTAAAGTACAGACTGAGTCACACACCCAGTGATCTGTCCAGACACAAGGACTACAGGGTACATTCCGAATGTGAGAGATGAAATCTTCAGCCTTGCCTAAAGATAGCCCTTGATCCTCAACCTTTAATGCATTGTTTTCCACATGGTGTTCTGTGTGCTCGGCGTTGAGCTTCTAAAACTAGTCGCAAAACAAGTAGGAAAAACACATTACATTTGTATTTATTCCCCATTTCATACTTACGTGCCCCATTTGTCTTCTCATATCATTTCTTAATTAATTAATTAATACATATGTAGGACAACAAATTCCAACCAGGTTTTTGTAGAAAATCACAAGCTATTCCTAAACATCAGACAAAACTCAAGGGACCCAAAACAGGCAACTATATTAGAAAAGAACAAGGCTGATAGTGTGACACATCCCAAATGAAAAGAATTTTTTGAAGGAGTATATTTATTTATTTCTTTATTTCCAGACAGAGGGTAAAGCAGGAGAAAGACAGGGTTAAAAGTATCAATTATTGTTGGCTCTGGCTGTCCCTTTCGGGGGTCCTGGCCTGCAACCCAAGTATGTGCCTTGACCGGGAATCCAACCCTACACCCTTTGCTTCCCAGGGCAGCACTCAATCCACTGGGCCACACTGGCCATGGTTTAAAGGCTATTTTATGCTTTCAACAATAATTAGACAAAACGACAATCCATAGATTTTTGAGGACCCTCTCAGTGGTCCACAGAATGGTATGCATAAGTGTGTACAGATATATCTAAGTCCTATAAATTATTTGAAAATAAATAGGCTACTTAATGGGTTCTTCACTCTCTTCTGGTATTTTGTACCTCACTCATACTATAGCATTTAGAGGAAAAGGCTTGAGGGCAAGAGAAGTAAAGCACCCCAATTGCTATAGACATTAAACAGAATGAATATAGCTAGCTCTCCCTATTCTTTCAGTTCTTTAGTGTGTCCCCTTTCTGATCTTCGACAACTTGCTATCTTCACCTCCACCTATCCCTTTGGCCTAACACCAGTTCATTCTCATCAGATTTGTTTCTTGGAGTCCACAAAGTACTAACCCTTTGTGAAACTTCCTGCATTTCCCTGTGTATATGATGCTGCTACCACTTCTTAGCTTTGGCAATGGGGTTTCCTCATCTAAAAAGCCACTCCTCTTACTCCTTTACCTTCAGAAAGCCAATGTTCCCAGTAAGACACGATGGACACCTTCTTCAGGAAGTCACCCTAACCCCCTGAGGCTAAAGCCCTTCCTCCATATTCTCCTAGCACCCTCTATGTTTTTTACCAGAGCCATTATGTCCTGCTACATATTTTGAGTCCCTCTAAAACACAAACCTGACCTGCTCTGTTCACTACACTGGTTGTGGCCTTGGTGCCAGGCTCACTGTACGCCTTCAGATGCTCTCAAAGTTATTATCTATCATTATTCAACACACTATATGGTCCTTGTTGGTGGGCCTGTGATTAAACTATTCCCTTTAGCAGTTAGAACTTAGAGTTAAGTCAAGCCCTCAGAAACTGTAAAATACATCAGCTTCTCTGCACTGACATTCATCTTTAAAAAAATGGACCTTTCTGAAATATAAAGTATCCTCACATTGTAGAAAGACGGGGTGCTGGGGATTATTCCTTTTGTGTTTCACAAGTAGGCAAAAAAACGGACCCGACAGACCTGAGAGTACAGACTACAAATGCCGAGTTGTGCAGCTGTGCTTTGTGCTCTTATTCTCACCCTTAATTACCAATAGGAAAACTAGAATTAATTCTTAAATGAATAACCTTAAAATAATCAGCTAAAAAGTGATCCACAACAGCAAAAGTGTTGGGGTTTCCATTTCAGTCAGGTTCGATGGGTAAATAATACCTGAGTTCCCTCATTCATACAGTGGTGTGTTTCTAAGCCAAATTTACTATCCACCAAAAACAAATTGTGATCAATATACAAAAAACTAGTTGTAGTTCCCTCCACATCTGGAACTGAAATTACAAAAACAAATCCACTTACAATGGCATGGAGCACAATAAAATATTTAGGAATGAATTTAATCAAAACTCATTAAAGGAAAATAAAGATGTTCCACATAAATCGAAAGACAGCCCATGTTCATGGATTGAAAGGCTTAATACAGTTCAGATGCTAATAGCCTCCAAAGTAGAATTACCCATCAATGGGACCAGAAGCCAGTTATCAAAAATGCCAGTGTGTCAGTGGCAATGCAACAGGCCTCAGGGCAGTGTGCTGTTCAGGCACTGGACGAGGACAACATAGAGAAGGACACTGGGCCCCCAGGTACAGGGATTTGACAGGAAATACACCCCTACCAGGCACCCCCATCGTGGGGGGCAACTCTCATGTTAGGTGACACTAGAAACCAAAGACTTCATCTACTTCTACCTGGGCCAAAGGGCATTGTTCTGTTCCTACCTGCTTAAAGTACAGACTGAGTCACACACCCAGTGATCTGTCCAGACACAAGGACTACAGGGTACATTCCGAATGTGAGAGATGAAATCTTCAGCCTTGCCTAAAGATAGCCCTTGATCCTCAACCTTTAATGCATTGTTTTCCACATGGTGTTCTGTGTGCTCGGCGTTGAGCTTCTAAAACTAGTCGCAAAACAAGTAGGAAAAACACATTACATTTGTATTTATTCCCCATTTCATACTTACGTGCCCCATTTGTCTTCTCATATCATTTCTTAATTAATTAATTAATACATATGTAGGACAACAAATTCCAACCAGGTTTTTGTAGAAAATCACAAGCTATTCCTAAACATCAGACAAAACTCAAGGGACCCAAAACAGGCAACTATATTAGAAAAGAACAAGGCTGATAGTGTGACACATCCCAAATGAAAAGAATTTTTTGAAGGAGTATATTTATTTATTTCTTTATTTCCAGACAGAGGGTAAAGCAGGAGAAAGACAGGGTTAAAAGTATCAATTATTGTTGGCTCTGGCTGTCCCTTTCGGGGTCCTGGCCTGCAACCCAAGTATGTGCCTTGACCGGGAATCCAACCCTACACCCTTTGCTTCCCAGGGCAGCACTCAATCCACTGGGCCACACTGGCCATGGTTTAAAGGCTATTTTATGCTTTCAACAATAATTAGACAAAACGACAATCCATAGATTTTTGAGGACCCTCTCAGTGGTCCACAGAATGGTATGCATAAGTGTGTACAGATATATCTAAGTCCTATAAATTATTTGAAAATAAATAGGCTACTTAATGGGTTCTTCACTCTCTTCTGGTATTTTGTACCTCACTCATACTATAGCATTTAGAGGAAAAGGCTTGAGGGCAAGAGAAGTAAAGCACCCCAATTGCTATAGACATTAAACAGAATGAATATAGCTAGCTCTCCCTATTCTTTCAGTTCTTTAGTGTGTCCCCTTTCTGATCTTCGACAACTTGCTATCTTCACCTCCACCTATCCCTTTGGCCTAACACCAGTTCATTCTCATCAGATTTGTTTCTTGGAGTCCACAAAGTACTAACCCTTTGTGAAACTTCCTGCATTTCCCTGTGTATATGATGCTGCTACCACTTCTTAGCTTTGGCAATGGGGTTTCCTCATCTAAAAAGCCACTCCTCTTACTCCTTTACCTTCAGAAAGCCAATGTTCCCAGTAAGACACGATGGACACCTTCTTCAGGAAGTCACCCTAACCCCTGAGGCTAAAGCCCTTCCTCCATATTCTCCTAGCACCCTCTATGTTTTTTACCAGAGCCATTATGTCCTGCTACATATTTTGAGTCCCTCTAAAACACAAACCTGACCTGCTCTGTTCACTACACTGGTTGTGGCCTTGGTGCCAGGCTCACTGTACGCCTTCAGATGCTCTCAAAGTTATTATCTATCATTATTCAACACACTATATGGTCCTTGTTGGTGGGCCTGTGATTAAACTATTCCCTTTAGCAGTTAGAACTTAGAGTTAAGTCAAGCCCTCAGAAACTGTAAAATACATCAGCTTCTCTGCACTGACATTCATCTTTAAAAAAATGGACCTTTCTGAAATATAAAGTATCCTCACATTGTAGAAAGACGGGGTGCTGGGGATTATTCCTTTTGTGTTTCACAAGTAGGCAAAAAAACGGACCCGACAGACCTGAGAGTACAGACTACAAATGCCGAGTTGTGCAGCTGTGCTTTGTGCTCTTATTCTCACCCTTAATTACCAATAGGAAAACTAGAATTAATTCTTAAATGAATAACCTTAAAATAATCAGCTAAAAAGTGATCCACAACAGCAAAAGTGTTGGGGTTTCCATTTCAGTCAGGTTCGATGGGTAAATAATACCTGAGTTCCCTCATTCATACAGTGGTGTGTTTCTAAGCCAAATTTACTATCCACCAAAAAACAAATTGTGATCAATATACAAAAAACTAGTTGTAGTTCCCTCCACATCTGGAACTGAAATTACAAAAACAAATCCACTTACAATGGCATGGAGCACAATAAAATATTTAGGAATGAATTTAATCAAAACTCATTAAAGGAAAATAAAGATGTTCCACATAAATCGAAAGACAGCCCATGTTCATGGATTGAAAGGCTTAATACAGTTCAGATGCTAATAGCCTCCAAAGTAGAATTACCCATCAATGGGACCAGAAGCCAGTTATCAAAAATGCCAGTGTGTCAGTGGCAATGCAACAGGCCTCAGGGCAGTGTGCTGTTCAGGCACTGGACGAGGACAACATAGAGAAGGACACTGGGCCCCAGGTACAGGGATTTGACAGGAAATACACCCCTACCAGGCACCCCATCGTGGGGGGGCAACTCTCATGTTAGGTGACACTAGAAACCAAAGACTTCATCTACTTCTACCTGGGCCAAAGGGCATTGTTCTGTTCCTACCTGCTTAAAGTACAGACTGAGTCACACACCCAGTGATCTGTCCAGACACAAGGACTACAGGGTACATTCCGAATGTGAGAGATGAAATCTTCAGCCTTGCCTAAAGATAGCCCTTGATCCTCAACCTTTAATGCATTGTTTTCCACATGGTGTTCTGTGTGCTCGGCGTTGAGCTTCTAAAACTAGTCGCAAAACAAGTAGGAAAAACACATTACATTTGTATTTATTCCCCATTTCATACTTACGTGCCCCATTTGTCTTCTCATATCATTTCTTAATTAATTAATTAATACATATGTAGGACAACAAATTCCAACCAGGTTTTTGTAGAAAATCACAAGCTATTCCTAAACATCAGACAAAACTCAAGGGACCCAAAACAGGCAACTATATTAGAAAAGAACAAGGCTGATAGTGTGACACATCCCAAATGAAAAGAATTTTTTGAAGGAGTATATTTATTTATTTCTTTATTTCCAGACAGAGGGTAAAGCAGGAGAAAGACAGGGTTAAAAGTATCAATTATTGTTGGCTCTGGCTGTCCCTTTCGGGGGTCCTGGCCTGCAACCCAAGTATGTGCCTTGACCGGGAATCCAACCCTACACCCTTTGCTTCCCAGGGCAGCACTCAATCCACTGGGCCACACTGGCCATGGTTTAAAGGCTATTTTATGCTTTCAACAATAATTAGACAAAACGACAATCCATAGATTTTTGAGGACCCTCTCAGTGGTCCACAGAATGGTATGCATAAGTGTGTACAGATATATCTAAGTCCTATAAATTATTTGAAAATAAATAGGCTACTTAATGGGTTCTTCACTCTCTTCTGGTATTTTGTACCTCACTCATACTATAGCATTTAGAGGAAAAGGCTTGAGGGCAAGAGAAGTAAAGCACCCCAATTGCTATAGACATTAAACAGAATGAATATAGCTAGCTCTCCCTATTCTTTCAGTTCTTTAGTGTGTCCCCTTTCTGATCTTCGACAACTTGCTATCTTCACCTCCACCTATCCCTTTGGCCTAACACCAGTTCATTCTCATCAGATTTGTTTCTTGGAGTCCACAAAGTACTAACCCTTTGTGAAACTTCCTGCATTTCCCTGTGTATATGATGCTGCTACCACTTCTTAGCTTTGGCAATGGGGTTTCCTCATCTAAAAAGCCACTCCTCTTACTCCTTTACCTTCAGAAAGCCAATGTTCCCAGTAAGACACGATGGACACCTTCTTCAGGAAGTCACCCTAACCCCTGAGGCTAAAGCCCTTCCTCCATATTCTCCTAGCACCCTCTATGTTTTTTACCAGAGCCATTATGTCCTGCTACATATTTTGAGTCCCTCTAAAACACAAACCTGACCTGCTCTGTTCACTACACTGGTAGTGGCCTTGGTGCCAGGCTCACTGTATGCCTTCAGATGGTCTCAAAGTTATTATCTATCATTATTCAACACACTATATGGTCCTTGTTGGTGGGCCTGTGATTAAACTATTCCCTTTAGCAGTTAGAACTTAGAGTTAAGTCAAGCCCTCAGAAACTGTAAAATACATCAGCTTCTCTGCACTGACATTCATCTTTAAAAAAATGGACCTTTCTGAAATATAAAGTATCCTCACATTGTAGAAAGACGGGGTGCTGGGGATTATTCCTTTTGTGTTTCACAAGTAGGCAAAAAAACGGACCCGACAGACCTGAGAGTACAGACTACAAATGCCGAGTTGTGCAGCTGTGCTTTGTGCTCTTATTCTCACCCTTAATTACCAATAGGAAAACTAGAATTAATTCTTAAATGAATAACCTTAAAATAATCAGCTAAAAAGTGATCCACAACAGCAAAAGTGTTGGGGTTTCCATTTCAGTCAGGTTCGATGGGTAAATAATACCTGAGTTCCCTCATTCATACAGTGGTGTGTTTCTAAGCCAAATTTACTATCCACCAAAAACAAATTGTGATCAATATACAAAAAACTAGTTGTAGTTCCCTCCACATCTGGAACTGAAATTACAAAAACAAATCCACTTACAATGGCATGGAGCACAATAAAATATTTAGGAATGAATTTAATCAAAACTCATTAAAGGAAAATAAAGATGTTCCACATAAATCGAAAGACAGCCCATGTTCATGGATTGAAAGGCTTAATACAGTTCAGATGCTAATAGCCTCCAAAGTAGAATTACCCATCAATGGGACCAGAAGCCAGTTATCAAAAATGCCAGTGTGTCAGTGGCAATGCAACAGGCCTCAGGGCAGTGTGCTGTTCAGGCACTGGGACGAGGACAACATAGAGAAGGACACTGGGCCCCAGGTACAGGGATTTGACAGGAAATACACCCCTACCAGGCACCCCATCGTGGGGGGCAACTCTCATGTTAGGTGACACTAGAAACCAAAGACTTCATCTACTTCTACCTGGGCCAAAGGGCATTGTTCTGTTCCTACCTGCTTAAAGTACAGACTGAGTCACACACCCAGTGATCTGTCCAGACACAAGGACTACAGGGTACATTCCGAATGTGAGAGATGAAATCTTCAGCCTTGCCTAAAGATAGCCCTTGATCCTCAACCTTTAATGCATTGTTTTCCACATGGTGTTCTGTGTGCTCGGCGTTGAGCTTCTAAAACTAGTCGCAAAACAAGTAGGAAAAACACATTACATTTGTATTTATTCCCCATTTCATACTTACGTGCCCCATTTGTCTTCTCATATCATTTCTTAATTAATTAATTAATACATATGTAGGACAACAAATTCCAACCAGGTTTTTGTAGAAAATCACAAGCTATTCCTAAACATCAGACAAAACTCAAGGGACCCAAAACAGGCAACTATATTAGAAAAGAACAAGGCTGATAGTGTGACACATCCCAAATGAAAAGAATTTTTTGAAGGAGTATATTTATTTATTTCTTTATTTCCAGACAGAGGGTAAAGCAGGAGAAAGACAGGGTTAAAAGTATCAATTATTGTTGGCTCTGGCTGTCCCTTTCGGGGGTCCTGGCCTGCAACCCAAGTATGTGCCTTGACCGGGAATCCAACCCTACACCCTTTGCTTCCCAGGGCAGCACTCAATCCACTGGGCCACACTGGCCATGGTTTAAAGGCTATTTTATGCTTTCAACAATAATTAGACAAAACGACAATCCATAGATTTTTGAGGACCCTCTCAGTGGTCCACAGAATGGTATGCATAAGTGTGTACAGATATATCTAAGTCCTATAAATTATTTGAAAATAAATAGGCTACTTAATGGGTTCTTCACTCTCTTCTGGTATTTTGTACCTCACTCATACTATAGCATTTAGAGGAAAAGGCTTGAGGGCAAGAGAAGTAAAGCACCCCAATTGCTATAGACATTAAACAGAATGAATATAGCTAGCTCTCCCTATTCTTTCAGTTCTTTAGTGTGTCCCCTTTCTGATCTTCGACAACTTGCTATCTTCACCTCCACCTATCCCTTTGGCCTAACACCAGTTCATTCTCATCAGATTTGTTTCTTGGAGTCCACAAAGTACTAACCCTTTGTGAAACTTCCTGCATTTCCCTGTGTATATGATGCTGCTACCACTTCTTAGCTTTGGCAATGGGGTTTCCTCATCTAAAAAGCCACTCCTCTTACTCCTTTACCTTCAGAAAGCCAATGTTCCCAGTAAGACACGATGGACACCTTCTTCAGGAAGTCACCCTAACCCCTGAGGCTAAAGCCCTTCCTCCATATTCTCCTAGCACCCTCTATGTTTTTTACCAGAGCCATTATGTCCTGCTACATATTTTGAGTCCCTCTAAAACACAAACCTGACCTGCTCTGTTCACTACACTGGTTGTGGCCTTGGTGCCAGGCTCACTGTACGCCTTCAGATGCTCTCAAAGTTATTATCTATCATTATTCAACACACTATATGGTCCTTGTTGGTGGGCCTGTGATTAAACTATTCCCTTTAGCAGTTAGAACTTAGAGTTAAGTCAAGCCCTCAGAAACTGTAAAATACATCAGCTTCTCTGCACTGACATTCATCTTTAAAAAAATGGACCTTTCTGAAATATAAAGTATCCTCACATTGTAGAAAGACGGGGTGCTGGGGATTATTCCTTTTGTGTTTCACAAGTAGGCAAAAAAACGGACCCGACAGACCTGAGAGTACAGACTACAAATGCCGAGTTGTGCAGCTGTGCTTTGTGCTCTTATTCTCACCCTTAATTACCAATAGGAAAACTAGAATTAATTCTTAAATGAATAACCTTAAAATAATCAGCTAAAAAGTGATCCACAACAGCAAAAGTGTTGGGGTTTCCATTTCAGTCAGGTTCGATGGGTAAATAATACCTGAGTTCCCTCATTCATACAGTGGTGTGTTTCTAAGCCAAATTTACTATCCACCAAAAACAAATTGTGATCAATATACAAAAACTAGTTGTAGTTCCCTCCACATCTGGAACTGAAATTACAAAAACAAATCCACTTACAATGGCATGGAGCACAATAAAATATTTAGGAATGAATTTAATCAAAACTCATTAAAGGAAAATAAAGATGTTCCACATAAATCGAAAGACAGCCCATGTTCATGGATTGAAAGGCTTAATACAGTTCAGATGCTAATAGCCTCCAAAGTAGAATTACCCATCAATGGGACCAGAAGCCAGTTATCAAAAATGCCAGTGTGTCAGTGGCAATGCAACAGGCCTCAGGGCAGTGTGCTGTTCAGGCACTGGGACGAGGACAACATAGAGAAGGACACTGGGCCCCAGGTACAGGGATTTGACAGGAAATACACCCCTACCAGGCACCCCCATCGTGGGGGGCAACTCTCATGTTAGGTGACACTAGAAACCAAAGACTTCATCTACTTCTACCTGGGCCAAAGGGCATTGTTCTGTTCCTACCTGCTTAAAGTACAGACTGAGTCACACACCCAGTGATCTGTCCAGACACAAGGACTACAGGGTACATTCCGAATGTGAGAGATGAAATCTTCAGCCTTGCCTAAAGATAGCCCTTGATCCTCAACCTTTAATGCATTGTTTTCCACATGGTGTTCTGTGTGCTCGGCGTTGAGCTTCTAAAACTAGTCGCAAAACAAGTAGGAAAAACACATTACATTTGTATTTATTCCCCATTTCATACTTACGTGCCCCATTTGTCTTCTCATATCATTTCTTAATTAATTAATTAATACATATGTAGGACAACAAATTCCAACCAGGTTTTTGTAGAAAATCACAAGCTATTCCTAAACATCAGACAAAACTCAAGGGACCCAAAACAGGCAACTATATTAGAAAAGAACAAGGCTGATAGTGTGACACATCCCAAATGAAAAGAATTTTTTGAAGGAGTATATTTATTTATTTCTTTATTTCCAGACAGAGGGTAAAGCAGGAGAAAGACAGGGTTAAAAGTATCAATTATTGTTGGCTCTGGCTGTCCCTTTCGGGGGTCCTGGCCTGCAACCCAAGTATGTGCCTTGACCGGGAATCCAACCCTACACCCTTTGCTTCCCAGGGCAGCACTCAATCCACTGGGCCACACTGGCCATGGTTTAAAGGCTATTTTATGCTTTCAACAATAATTAGACAAAACGACAATCCATAGATTTTTGAGGACCCTCTCAGTGGTCCACAGAATGGTATGCATAAGTGTGTACAGATATATCTAAGTCCTATAAATTATTTGAAAATAAATAGGCTACTTAATGGGTTCTTCACTCTCTTCTGGTATTTTGTACCTCACTCATACTATAGCATTTAGAGGAAAAGGCTTGAGGGCAAGAGAAGTAAAGCACCCCAATTGCTATAGACATTAAACAGAATGAATATAGCTAGCTCTCCCTATTCTTTCAGTTCTTTAGTGTGTCCCCTTTCTGATCTTCGACAACTTGCTATCTTCACCTCCACCTATCCCTTTGGCCTAACACCAGTTCATTCTCATCAGATTTGTTTCTTGGAGTCCACAAAGTACTAACCCTTTGTGAAACTTCCTGCATTTCCCTGTGTATATGATGCTGCTACCACTTCTTAGCTTTGGCAATGGGGTTTCCTCATCTAAAAAGCCACTCCTCTTACTCCTTTACCTTCAGAAAGCCAATGTTCCCAGTAAGACACGATGGACACCTTCTTCAGGAAGTCACCCTAACCCCTGAGGCTAAAGCCCTTCCTCCATATTCTCCTAGCACCCTCTATGTTTTTTACCAGAGCCATTATGTCCTGCTACATATTTTGAGTCCCTCTAAAACACAAACCTGACCTGCTCTGTTCACTACACTGGTTGTGGCCTTGGTGCCAGGCTCACTGTACGCCTTCAGATGCTCTCAAAGTTATTATCTATCATTATTCAACACACTATATGGTCCTTGTTGGTGGGCCTGTGATTAAACTATTCCCTTTAGCAGTTAGAACTTAGAGTTAAGTCAAGCCCTCAGAAACTGTAAAATACATCAGCTTCTCTGCACTGACATTCATCTTTAAAAAAATGGACCTTTCTGAAATATAAAGTATCCTCACATTGTAGAAAGACGGGGTGCTGGGGATTATTCCTTTTGTGTTTCACAAGTAGGCAAAAAAAAACGGACCCGACAGACCTGAGAGTACAGACTACAAATGCCGAGTTGTGCAGCTGTGCTTTGTGCTCTTATTCTCACCCTTAATTACCAATAGGAAAACTAGAATTAATTCTTAAATGAATAACCTTAAAATAATCAGCTAAAAAGTGATCCACAACAGCAAAAGTGTTGGGGTTTCCATTTCAGTCAGGTTCGATGGGTAAATAATACCTGAGTTCCCTCATTCATACAGTGGTGTGTTTCTAAGCCAAATTTACTATCCACCAAAAACAAATTGTGATCAATATACAAAAACTAGTTGTAGTTCCCTCCACATCTGGAACTGAAATTACAAAAACAAATCCACTTACAATGGCATGGAGCACAATAAAATATTTAGGAATGAATTTAATCAAAACTCATTAAAGGAAAATAAAGATGTTCCACATAAATCGAAAGACAGCCCATGTTCATGGATTGAAAGGCTTAATACAGTTCAGATGCTAATAGCCTCCAAAGTAGAATTACCCATCAATGGGACCAGAAGCCAGTTATCAAAAATGCCAGTGTGTCAGTGGCAATGCAACAGGCCTCAGGGCAGTGTGCTGTTCAGGCACTGGGACGAGGACAACATAGAGAAGGACACTGGGCCCCAGGTACAGGGATTTGACAGGAAATACACCCCTACCAGGCACCCCCATCGTGGGGGGGCAACTCTCATGTTAGGTGACACTAGAAACCAAAGACTTCATCTACTTCTACCTGGGCCAAAGGGCATTGTTCTGTTCCTACCTGCTTAAAGTACAGACTGAGTCACACACCCAGTGATCTGTCCAGACACAAGGACTACAGGGTACATTCCGAATGTGAGAGATGAAATCTTCAGCCTTGCCTAAAGATAGCCCTTGATCCTCAACCTTTAATGCATTGTTTTCCACATGGTGTTCTGTGTGCTCGGCGTTGAGCTTCTAAAACTAGTCGCAAAACAAGTAGGAAAAACACATTACATTTGTATTTATTCCCCATTTCATACTTACGTGCCCCATTTGTCTTCTCATATCATTTCTTAATTAATTAATTAATACATATGTAGGACAACAAATTCCAACCAGGTTTTTGTAGAAAATCACAAGCTATTCCTAAACATCAGACAAAACTCAAGGGACCCAAAACAGGCAACTATATTAGAAAAGAACAAGGCTGATAGTGTGACACATCCCAAATGAAAAGAATTTTTTGAAGGAGTATATTTATTTATTTCTTTATTTCCAGACAGAGGGTAAAGCAGGAGAAAGACAGGGTTAAAAGTATCAATTATTGTTGGCTCTGGCTGTCCCTTTCGGGGGTCCTGGCCTGCAACCCAAGTATGTGCCTTGACCGGGAATCCAACCCTACACCCTTTGCTTCCCAGGGCAGCACTCAATCCACTGGGCCACACTGGCCATGGTTTAAAGGCTATTTTATGCTTTCAACAATAATTAGACAAAACGACAATCCATAGATTTTTGAGGACCCTCTCAGTGGTCCACAGAATGGTATGCATAAGTGTGTACAGATATATCTAAGTCCTATAAATTATTTGAAAATAAATAGGCTACTTAATGGGTTCTTCACTCTCTTCTGGTATTTTGTACCTCACTCATACTATAGCATTTAGAGGAAAAGGCTTGAGGGCAAGAGAAGTAAAGCACCCCAATTGCTATAGACATTAAACAGAATGAATATAGCTAGCTCTCCCTATTCTTTCAGTTCTTTAGTGTGTCCCCTTTCTGATCTTCGACAACTTGCTATCTTCACCTCCACCTATCCCTTTGGCCTAACACCAGTTCATTCTCATCAGATTTGTTTCTTGGAGTCCACAAAGTACTAACCCTTTGTGAAACTTCCTGCATTTCCCTGTGTATATGATGCTGCTACCACTTCTTAGCTTTGGCAATGGGGTTTCCTCATCTAAAAAGCCACTCCTCTTACTCCTTTACCTTCAGAAAGCCAATGTTCCCAGTAAGACACGATGGACACCTTCTTCAGGAAGTCACCCTAACCCCTGAGGCTAAAGCCCTTCCTCCATATTCTCCTAGCACCCTCTATGTTTTTTACCAGAGCCATTATGTCCTGCTACATATTTTGAGTCCCTCTAAAACACAAACCTGACCTGCTCTGTTCACTACACTGGTTGTGGCCTTGGTGCCAGGCTCACTGTACGCCTTCAGATGCTCTCAAAGTTATTATCTATCATTATTCAACACACTATATGGTCCTTGTTGGTGGGCCTGTGATTAAACTATTCCCTTTAGCAGTTAGAACTTAGAGTTAAGTCAAGCCCTCAGAAACTGTAAAATACATCAGCTTCTCTGCACTGACATTCATCTTTAAAAAAATGGACCTTTCTGAAATATAAAGTATCCTCACATTGTAGAAAGACGGGGTGCTGGGGATTATTCCTTTTGTGTTTCACAAGTAGGCAAAAAAACGGACCCGACAGACCTGAGAGTACAGACTACAAATGCCGAGTTGTGCAGCTGTGCTTTGTGCTCTTATTCTCACCCTTAATTACCAATAGGAAAACTAGAATTAATTCTTAAATGAATAACCTTAAAATAATCAGCTAAAAAGTGATCCACAACAGCAAAAGTGTTGGGGTTTCCATTTCAGTCAGGTTCGATGGGTAAATAATACCTGAGTTCCCTCATTCATACAGTGGTGTGTTTCTAAGCCAAATTTACTATCCACCAAAAACAAATTGTGATCAATATACAAAAACTAGTTGTAGTTCCCTCCACATCTGGAACTGAAATTACAAAAACAAATCCACTTACAATGGCATGGAGCACAATAAAATATTTAGGAATGAATTTAATCAAAACTCATTAAAGGAAAATAAAGATGTTCCACATAAATCGAAAGACAGCCCATGTTCATGGATTGAAAGGCTTAATACAGTTCAGATGCTAATAGCCTCCAAAGTAGAATTACCCATCAATGGGACCAGAAGCCAGTTATCAAAAATGCCAGTGTGTCAGTGGCAATGCAACAGGCCTCAGGGCAGTGTGCTGTTCAGGCACTGGGACGAGGACAACATAGAGAAGGACACTGGGCCCCAGGTACAGGGATTTGACAGGAAATACACCCCTACCAGGCACCCCATCGTGGGGGGCAACTCTCATGTTAGGTGACACTAGAAACCAAAGACTTCATCTACTTCTACCTGGGCCAAAGGGCATTGTTCTGTTCCTACCTGCTTAAAGTACAGACTGAGTCACACACCCAGTGATCTGTCCAGACACAAGGACTACAGGGTACATTCCGAATGTGAGAGATGAAATCTTCAGCCTTGCCTAAAGATAGCCCTTGATCCTCAACCTTTAATGCATTGTTTTCCACATGGTGTTCTGTGTGCTCGGCGTTGAGCTTCTAAAACTAGTCGCAAAACAAGTAGGAAAAACACATTACATTTGTATTTATTCCCCATTTCATACTTACGTGCCCCATTTGTCTTCTCATATCATTTCTTAATTAATTAATTAATACATATGTAGGACAACAAATTCCAACCAGGTTTTTGTAGAAAATCACAAGCTATTCCTAAACATCAGACAAAACTCAAGGGACCCAAAACAGGCAACTATATTAGAAAAGAACAAGGCTGATAGTGTGACACATCCCAAATGAAAAGAATTTTTTGAAGGAGTATATTTATTTATTTCTTTATTTCCAGACAGAGGGTAAAGCAGGAGAAAGACAGGGTTAAAAGTATCAATTATTGTTGGCTCTGGCTGTCCCTTTCGGGGTCCTGGCCTGCAACCCAAGTATGTGCCTTGACCGGGAATCCAACCCTACACCCTTTGCTTCCCAGGGCAGCACTCAATCCACTGGGCCACACTGGCCATGGTTTAAAGGCTATTTTATGCTTTCAACAATAATTAGACAAAACGACAATCCATAGATTTTTGAGGACCCTCTCAGTGGTCCACAGAATGGTATGCATAAGTGTGTACAGATATATCTAAGTCCTATAAATTATTTGAAAATAAATAGGCTACTTAATGGGTTCTTCACTCTCTTCTGGTATTTTGTACCTCACTCATACTATAGCATTTAGAGGAAAAGGCTTGAGGGCAAGAGAAGTAAAGCACCCCAATTGCTATAGACATTAAACAGAATGAATATAGCTAGCTCTCCCTATTCTTTCAGTTCTTTAGTGTGTCCCCTTTCTGATCTTCGACAACTTGCTATCTTCACCTCCACCTATCCCTTTGGCCTAACACCAGTTCATTCTCATCAGATTTGTTTCTTGGAGTCCACAAAGTACTAACCCTTTGTGAAACTTCCTGCATTTCCCTGTGTATATGATGCTGCTACCACTTCTTAGCTTTGGCAATGGGGTTTCCTCATCTAAAAAGCCACTCCTCTTACTCCTTTACCTTCAGAAAGCCAATGTTCCCAGTAAGACACGATGGACACCTTCTTCAGGAAGTCACCCTAACCCCTGAGGCTAAAGCCCTTCCTCCATATTCTCCTAGCACCCTCTATGTTTTTTACCAGAGCCATTATGTCCTGCTACATATTTTGAGTCCCTCTAAAACACAAACCTGACCTGCTCTGTTCACTACACTGGTTGTGGCCTTGGTGCCAGGCTCACTGTACGCCTTCAGATGCTCTCAAAGTTATTATCTATCATTATTCAACACACTATATGGTCCTTGTTGGTGGGCCTGTGATTAAACTATTCCCTTTAGCAGTTAGAACTTAGAGTTAAGTCAAGCCCTCAGAAACTGTAAAATACATCAGCTTCTCTGCACTGACATTCATCTTTAAAAAATGGACCTTTCTGAAATATAAAGTATCCTCACATTGTAGAAAGACGGGGTGCTGGGGATTATTCCTTTTGTGTTTCACAAGTAGGCAAAAAAACGGACCCGACAGACCTGAGAGTACAGACTACAAATGCCGAGTTGTGCAGCTGTGCTTTGTGCTCTTATTCTCACCCTTAATTACCAATAGGAAAACTAGAATTAATTCTTAAATGAATAACCTTAAAATAATCAGCTAAAAAGTGATCCACAACAGCAAAAGTGTTGGGGTTTCCATTTCAGTCAGGTTCGATGGGTAAATAATACCTGAGTTCCCTCATTCATACAGTGGTGTGTTTCTAAGCCAAATTTACTATCCACCAAAAACAAATTGTGATCAATATACAAAAACTAGTTGTAGTTCCCTCCACATCTGGAACTGAAATTACAAAAACAAATCCACTTACAATGGCATGGAGCACAATAAAATATTTAGGAATGAATTTAATCAAAACTCATTAAAGGAAAATAAAGATGTTCCACATAAATCGAAAGACAGCCCATGTTCATGGATTGAAAGGCTTAATACAGTTCAGATGCTAATAGCCTCCAAAGTAGAATTACCCATCAATGGGACCAGAAGCCAGTTATCAAAAATGCCAGTGTGTCAGTGGCAATGCAACAGGCCTCAGGGCAGTGTGCTGTTCAGGCACTGGGACGAGGACAACATAGAGAAGGACACTGGGCCCCAGGTACAGGGATTTGACAGGAAATACACCCCTACCAGGCACCCCATCGTGGGGGGGCAACTCTCATGTTAGGTGACACTAGAAACCAAAGACTTCATCTACTTCTACCTGGGCCAAAGGGCATTGTTCTGTTCCTACCTGCTTAAAGTACAGACTGAGTCACACACCCAGTGATCTGTCCAGACACAAGGACTACAGGGTACATTCCGAATGTGAGAGATGAAATCTTCAGCCTTGCCTAAAGATAGCCCTTGATCCTCAACCTTTAATGCATTGTTTTCCACATGGTGTTCTGTGTGCTCGGCGTTGAGCTTCTAAAACTAGTCGCAAAACAAGTAGGAAAAACACATTACATTTGTATTTATTCCCCATTTCATACTTACGTGCCCCATTTGTCTTCTCATATCATTTCTTAATTAATTAATTAATACATATGTAGGACAACAAATTCCAACCAGGTTTTTGTAGAAAATCACAAGCTATTCCTAAACATCAGACAAAACTCAAGGGACCCAAAACAGGCAACTATATTAGAAAAGAACAAGGCTGATAGTGTGACACATCCCAAATGAAAAGAATTTTTTGAAGGAGTATATTTATTTATTTCTTTATTTCCAGACAGAGGGTAAAGCAGGAGAAAGACAGGGTTAAAAGTATCAATTATTGTTGGCTCTGGCTGTCCCTTTCGGGGGTCCTGGCCTGCAACCCAAGTATGTGCCTTGACCGGGAATCCAACCCTACACCCTTTGCTTCCCAGGGCAGCACTCAATCCACTGGGCCACACTGGCCATGGTTTAAAGGCTATTTTATGCTTTCAACAATAATTAGACAAAACGACAATCCATAGATTTTTGAGGACCCTCTCAGTGGTCCACAGAATGGTATGCATAAGTGTGTACAGATATATCTAAGTCCTATAAATTATTTGAAAATAAATAGGCTACTTAATGGGTTCTTCACTCTCTTCTGGTATTTTGTACCTCACTCATACTATAGCATTTAGAGGAAAAGGCTTGAGGGCAAGAGAAGTAAAGCACCCCAATTGCTATAGACATTAAACAGAATGAATATAGCTAGCTCTCCCTATTCTTTCAGTTCTTTAGTGTGTCCCCTTTCTGATCTTCGACAACTTGCTATCTTCACCTCCACCTATCCCTTTGGCCTAACACCAGTTCATTCTCATCAGATTTGTTTCTTGGAGTCCACAAAGTACTAACCCTTTGTGAAACTTCCTGCATTTCCCTGTGTATATGATGCTGCTACCACTTCTTAGCTTTGGCAATGGGGTTTCCTCATCTAAAAAGCCACTCCTCTTACTCCTTTACCTTCAGAAAGCCAATGTTCCCAGTAAGACACGATGGACACCTTCTTCAGGAAGTCACCCTAACCCCTGAGGCTAAAGCCCTTCCTCCATATTCTCCTAGCACCCTCTATGTTTTTTACCAGAGCCATTATGTCCTGCTACATATTTTGAGTCCCTCTAAAACACAAACCTGACCTGCTCTGTTCACTACACTGGTAGTGGCCTTGGTGCCAGGCTCACTGTATGCCTTCAGATGGTCTCAAAGTTATTATCTATCATTATTCAACACACTATATGGTCCTTGTTGGTGGGCCTGTGATTAAACTATTCCCTTTAGCAGTTAGAACTTAGAGTTAAGTCAAGCCCTCAGAAACTGTAAAATACATCAGCTTCTCTGCACTGACATTCATCTTTAAAAAATGGACCTTTCTGAAATATAAAGTATCCTCACATTGTAGAAAGACGGGGTGCTGGGGATTATTCCTTTTGTGTTTCACAAGTAGGCAAAAAAACGGACCCGACAGACCTGAGAGTACAGACTACAAATGCCGAGTTGTGCAGCTGTGCTTTGTGCTCTTATTCTCACCCTTAATTACCAATAGGAAAACTAGAATTAATTCTTAAATGAATAACCTTAAAATAATCAGCTAAAAAGTGATCCACAACAGCAAAAGTGTTGGGGTTTCCATTTCAGTCAGGTTCGATGGGTAAATAATACCTGAGTTCCCTCATTCATACAGTGGTGTGTTTCTAAGCCAAATTTACTATCCACCAAAAACAAATTGTGATCAATATACAAAAACTAGTTGTAGTTCCCTCCACATCTGGAACTGAAATTACAAAAACAAATCCACTTACAATGGCATGGAGCACAATAAAATATTTAGGAATGAATTTAATCAAAAACTCATTAAAGGAAAATAAAGATGTTCCACATAAATCGAAAGACAGCCCATGTTCATGGATTGAAAGGCTTAATACAGTTCAGATGCTAATAGCCTCCAAAGTAGAATTACCCATCAATGGGACCAGAAGCCAGTTATCAAAAATGCCAGTGTGTCAGTGGCAATGCAACAGGCCTCAGGGCAGTGTGCTGTTCAGGCACTGGACGAGGACAACATAGAGAAGGACACTGGGCCCCAGGTACAGGGATTTGACAGGAAATACACCCCTACCAGGCACCCCATCGTGGGGGGGCAACTCTCATGTTAGGTGACACTAGAAACCAAAGACTTCATCTACTTCTACCTGGGCCAAAGGGCATTGTTCTGTTCCTACCTGCTTAAAGTACAGACTGAGTCACACACCCAGTGATCTGTCCAGACACAAGGACTACAGGGTACATTCCGAATGTGAGAGATGAAATCTTCAGCCTTGCCTAAAGATAGCCCTTGATCCTCAACCTTTAATGCATTGTTTTCCACATGGTGTTCTGTGTGCTCGGCGTTGAGCTTCTAAAACTAGTCGCAAAACAAGTAGGAAAAACACATTACATTTGTATTTATTCCCCATTTCATACTTACGTGCCCCATTTGTCTTCTCATATCATTTCTTAATTAATTAATTAATACATATGTAGGACAACAAATTCCAACCAGGTTTTTGTAGAAAATCACAAGCTATTCCTAAACATCAGACAAAACTCAAGGGACCCAAAACAGGCAACTATATTAGAAAAGAACAAGGCTGATAGTGTGACACATCCCAAATGAAAAGAATTTTTTGAAGGAGTATATTTATTTATTTCTTTATTTCCAGACAGAGGGTAAAGCAGGAGAAAGACAGGGTTAAAAGTATCAATTATTGTTGGCTCTGGCTGTCCCTTTCGGGGTCCTGGCCTGCAACCCAAGTATGTGCCTTGACCGGGAATCCAACCCTACACCCTTTGCTTCCCAGGGCAGCACTCAATCCACTGGGCCACACTGGCCATGGTTTAAAGGCTATTTTATGCTTTCAACAATAATTAGACAAAACGACAATCCATAGATTTTTGAGGACCCTCTCAGTGGTCCACAGAATGGTATGCATAAGTGTGTACAGATATATCTAAGTCCTATAAATTATTTGAAAATAAATAGGCTACTTAATGGGTTCTTCACTCTCTTCTGGTATTTTGTACCTCACTCATACTATAGCATTTAGAGGAAAAGGCTTGAGGGCAAGAGAAGTAAAGCACCCCAATTGCTATAGACATTAAACAGAATGAATATAGCTAGCTCTCCCTATTCTTTCAGTTCTTTAGTGTGTCCCCTTTCTGATCTTCGACAACTTGCTATCTTCACCTCCACCTATCCCTTTGGCCTAACACCAGTTCATTCTCATCAGATTTGTTTCTTGGAGTCCACAAAGTACTAACCCTTTGTGAAACTTCCTGCATTTCCCTGTGTATATGATGCTGCTACCACTTCTTAGCTTTGGCAATGGGGTTTCCTCATCTAAAAAGCCACTCCTCTTACTCCTTTACCTTCAGAAAGCCAATGTTCCCAGTAAGACACGATGGACACCTTCTTCAGGAAGTCACCCTAACCCCTGAGGCTAAAGCCCTTCCTCCATATTCTCCTAGCACCCTCTATGTTTTTTACCAGAGCCATTATGTCCTGCTACATATTTTGAGTCCCTCTAAAACACAAACCTGACCTGCTCTGTTCACTACACTGGTAGTGGCCTTGGTGCCAGGCTCACTGTATGCCTTCAGATGGTCTCAAAGTTATTATCTATCATTATTCAACACACTATATGGTCCTTGTTGGTGGGCCTGTGATTAAACTATTCCCTTTAGCAGTTAGAACTTAGAGTTAAGTCAAGCCCTCAGAAACTGTAAAATACATCAGCTTCTCTGCACTGACATTCATCTTTAAAAAAATGGACCTTTCTGAAATATAAAGTATCCTCACATTGTAGAAAGACGGGGTGCTGGGGATTATTCCTTTTGTGTTTCACAAGTAGGCAAAAAAACGGACCCGACAGACCTGAGAGTACAGACTACAAATGCCGAGTTGTGCAGCTGTGCTTTGTGCTCTTATTCTCACCCTTAATTACCAATAGGAAAACTAGAATTAATTCTTAAATGAATAACCTTAAAATAATCAGCTAAAAAGTGATCCACAACAGCAAAAGTGTTGGGGTTTCCATTTCAGTCAGGTTCGATGGGTAAATAATACCTGAGTTCCCTCATTCATACAGTGGTGTGTTTCTAAGCCAAATTTACTATCCACCAAAAACAAATTGTGATCAATATACAAAAACTAGTTGTAGTTCCCTCCACATCTGGAACTGAAATTACAAAAACAAATCCACTTACAATGGCATGGAGCACAATAAAATATTTAGGAATGAATTTAATCAAAACTCATTAAAGGAAAATAAAGATGTTCCACATAAATCGAAAGACAGCCCATGTTCATGGATTGAAAGGCTTAATACAGTTCAGATGCTAATAGCCTCCAAAGTAGAATTACCCATCAATGGGACCAGAAGCCAGTTATCAAAAATGCCAGTGTGTCAGTGGCAATGCAACAGGCCTCAGGGCAGTGTGCTGTTCAGGCACTGGGACGAGGACAACATAGAGAAGGACACTGGGCCCCAGGTACAGGGATTTGACAGGAAATACACCCCTACCAGGCACCCCATCGTGGGGGGCAACTCTCATGTTAGGTGACACTAGAAACCAAAGACTTCATCTACTTCTACCTGGGCCAAAGGGCATTGTTCTGTTCCTACCTGCTTAAAGTACAGACTGAGTCACACACCCAGTGATCTGTCCAGACACAAGGACTACAGGGTACATTCCGAATGTGAGAGATGAAATCTTCAGCCTTGCCTAAAGATAGCCCTTGATCCTCAACCTTTAATGCATTGTTTTCCACATGGTGTTCTGTGTGCTCGGCGTTGAGCTTCTAAAACTAGTCGCAAAACAAGTAGGAAAAACACATTACATTTGTATTTATTCCCCATTTCATACTTACGTGCCCCATTTGTCTTCTCATATCATTTCTTAATTAATTAATTAATACATATGTAGGACAACAAATTCCAACCAGGTTTTTTGTAGAAAATCACAAGCTATTCCTAAACATCAGACAAAACTCAAGGGACCCAAAACAGGCAACTATATTAGAAAAGAACAAGGCTGATAGTGTGACACATCCCAAATGAAAAGAATTTTTTGAAGGAGTATATTTATTTATTTCTTTATTTCCAGACAGAGGGTAAAGCAGGAGAAAGACAGGGTTAAAAGTATCAATTATTGTTGGCTCTGGCTGTCCCTTTTCGGGGTCCTGGCCTGCAACCCAAGTATGTGCCTTGACCGGGAATCCAACCCTACACCCTTTGCTTCCCAGGGCAGCACTCAATCCACTGGGCCACACTGGCCATGGTTTAAAGGCTATTTTATGCTTTCAACAATAATTAGACAAAACGACAATCCATAGATTTTTGAGGACCCTCTCAGTGGTCCACAGAATGGTATGCATAAGTGTGTACAGATATATCTAAGTCCTATAAATTATTTGAAAATAAATAGGCTACTTAATGGGTTCTTCACTCTCTTCTGGTATTTTGTACCTCACTCATACTATAGCATTTAGAGGAAAAGGCTTGAGGGCAAGAGAAGTAAAGCACCCCAATTGCTATAGACATTAAACAGAATGAATATAGCTAGCTCTCCCTATTCTTTCAGTTCTTTAGTGTGTCCCCTTTCTGATCTTCGACAACTTGCTATCTTCACCTCCACCTATCCCTTTGGCCTAACACCAGTTCATTCTCATCAGATTTGTTTCTTGGAGTCCACAAAGTACTAACCCTTTGTGAAACTTCCTGCATTTCCCTGTGTATATGATGCTGCTACCACTTCGTAGCTTTGGCAATGGGGTTTCCTCATCTAAAAAGCTACTCCTCTTACTCCTTTACCTTCAGAAAGCCAATGTTCCCAGTAAGACACGATGGACACCTTCTTCAGGAAGTTACCCTAACCCCTGAGGCTAAAGCCCTTCCTCCATATTCTCCTAGCACCCTCTATGTTTTTTACCAGAGCCATTATGTCCTGCTACATATTTTGAGTCCCTCTAAAACACAAACCTGACCTGCTCTGTTCACTACACTGGTTGTGGCCTTGGTGCCAGGCTCACTGTATGCCTTCAGATGCTCTCAAAGTTATTATCTATCATTATTCAACACACTATATGGTCCTTGTTGGTGGGCCTGTGATTAAACTATTCCCTTTAGCAGTTAGAACTTAGAGTTAAGTCAAGCCCTCAGAAACTGTAAAATACATCAGCTTCTCTGCACTGACATTCATCTTTAAAAAATGGACCTTTCTGAAATATAAAGTATCCTCACATTGTAGAAAGACGGGGTGCTGGGGATTATTCCTTTTGTGTTTCACAAGTAGGCAAAAGAAAACGGACCCGACAGACCTGAGAGTACAGACTACAAATGCCGAGTTGTGCAGCTGTGCTTTGTGCTCTTATTCTCACCCTTAATTACCAATAGGAAAACTAGAATTAATTCTTAAATGAATAACCTTAAAATAATCAGCTAAAAAGTGATCCACAACAGCAAAAGTGTTGGGGTTTCCATTTCAGTCAGGTTCGATGGGTAAATAATACCTGAGTTCCCTCATTCATACAGTGGTGTGTTTCTAAGCCAAATTTACTATCCACCAAAAACAAATTGTGATCAATATACAAAAACTAGTTGTAGTTCCCTCCACATCTGGAACTGAAATTACAAAAACAAATCCACTTACAATGGCATGGAGCACAATAAAATATTTAGGAATGAATTTAATCAAAACTCATTAAAGGAAAATAAAGATGTTCCACATAAATCGAAAGACAGCCCATGTTCATGGATTGAAAGGCTTAATACAGTTCAGATGCTAATAGCCTCCAAAGTAGAATTACCCATCAATGGGACCAGAAGCCAGTTATCAAAAATGCCAGTGTGTCAGTGGCAATGCAACAGGCCTCAGGGCAGTGTGCTGTTCAGGCACTGGACGAGGACAACATAGAGAAGGACACTGGGCCCCAGGTACAGGGATTTGACAGGAAATACACCCCTACCAGGCACCCCATCGTGGGGGGCAACTCTCATGTTAGGTGACACTAGAAACCAAAGACTTCATCTACTTCTACCTGGGCCAAAGGGCATTGTTCTGTTCCTACCTGCTTAAAGTACAGACTGAGTCACACACCCAGTGATCTGTCCAGACACAAGGACTACAGGGTACATTCCGAATGTGAGAGATGAAATCTTCAGCCTTGCCTAAAGATAGCCCTTGATCCTCAACCTTTAATGCATTGCTTTCCACATGGTGTTCTGTGTGCTCGGCGTTGAGCTTCTAAAACTAGTCGCAAAACAAGTAGGAAAACACATTACATTTGTATTTATTCCCCATTTCATACTTACGTGCCCCAATATTTTCTCCTCAAATCATTTTTTTCTAAATAAATAAAGTAATTCACCCATAGGTCAGAAAATTGTAACAAGGTTTTTTCAGAAAATCATAACGTATTCCTAAAACACAAATGAAAAGAAAATGGATTCCTAATAGCAAAAACCATATTGAAAAAAACAATGCTGATAGTGTGACACTTGCCAACATGAAAAGAATTTTTGAAGGATTTTATTTATTTATTTTCAGAGAGAGGGGATGGCAGGAGAAAGAGGGGGTTAAATTCATCAGTTGTGGTTGCATCTATCCAGCCTGCTAAGGGGTGTGTTCTTTGACTGGGAATCTAACCCTAGCACATTTGTTTTGCAGGCCAGCACTTAATCCACTGGGGCACTCCAGCCATGGCTGAAAGGCTATTTTATGCTTTAAAAAATAATTAGACAAAATGACAATCCATAGCTTCCTCAGGACCCTTGCAGTCCAAAGGAATGTTATGCATTAAGGTCTGCAGGTATACCTAATACCTATAAATTATTTGCAAATAAACAGTGCTACTACCTAATGGGTTTTTCACCCTCTTCTGGTATTTTGTGCCTCATTCATATTTGTGTCTAAAGGAAAAGTTTGGGGGCAGCAAAAGTAAACCTGTCCAATTGCTATAGGAATCACACAGACAGATGTAGCTAGCTCTCCCCAGTCTTTCAATTCTGTATTGTGTCCCCTTTGTCATCTTAGCCACCTTCCTACCCTCACCTCCACCTCTCAGTTTTGCCCAGCAAGTAGAATGAACTACTTCATTCTCAGCAGATACTTGGAGTCCACAAAGTACTAAGCCTATTACTAACTTCTTGCAGTGCCGTAAGTATATGATGCTGTCTGCCACGTCTTAGCTTTGGCAACTGGGTTTTCATCCAGCTACTCCTCTGATTCCTGTAGCTTCTGAAAGCCTACGTTCCCATTAAGACACAATTTGCACCTTCTTAGGGATGTTTCCCTTAGCCTCAAGGGTCTAAAGCCCTTCCTCTTATTCTCATACTACCCTATATGTTTTTTCCAGAGCCATTATGTCCTGCTACATATTTTGAGACTCATTAAAACAGAAATCTGGCCTGTTCAACTCACTCACTGGTAGTGGCCTCAGTGCTGGCCTCACTGTACCCATTCAAATGGTCTCGATGTTATTATCTATCTTTCCTCAACACACTATATGCTCCTTGGTGGTGGGCCTATGATTAAACTTTTCCCTTTAGCAGTTAGCACTTAGCATAAGTCAAGCCCTCAGAAACTGTAAAATACATTAGCTTCTCTGCATTGACATTCATCTTTAAAAAAATGTACCTTTCTGAAATATAAAGTATCCTCACATTGTAGAAAGGCGGGGTGCTGGGGATTGTTCCTTTTGTGTTTCACAAGTAGGAAAAAAATGGACCCGACAGACCTGAGAGTACAGACTACAAATGCCGAGTTGTGCAGCTGTGCTTTGTGCTCTTATTCTCACTCCTAAACTACCAATAGGAAAACTAGAATTAATTCTTAAATGAATAACCTTAAAATAATCAGCTAAAAAGTTATCAACAACAGCAAAAAAAGTTGGGGTTTCTACTTAAGTCAGATTCTATGGGTAAATAATACCTGAGTTCCCTCATTCATACAGTGGTGTGTTTCTAACCCAAATTTACTATCCACCAAAAACAAATTGTGATCGATATACAAAAACTAGTTGTAGTTCCCTCCACATCTGGAACTGAAATTACAAAAACAAATCCACTTAAAATGGCACAGAGCAGAATAAGATATTTAGGAATGAATTTAATCAAAACTCATTCAAGGAAATTAAAGATATTCTACATAAACGGAAAGACTGCCCATGTTCATGGATTGAAAGGCTTAATACAGTTCAGATGCTAATAGCCTCCAAAGTAGAATTACCCATCAATGGGACCAGAAGCCAGTTATCAAAAATGCCAGTGTGTCACAGATAATGCAACAGGCCTCAGGGCAGTATGCTGTTCAGGCACTGGACTAGGACAACATAGAGAAGGACATTGGGCCCCATGTACAGGGGTTTGATAGGAAGTACACCCCACCAAGCACCCCATCACAGGGAGCAGCTATGATGGTTATGTGACATATGAAACCAAAGACTTCATCTGCTTCTGTCTGGGCCAAAGGGCATTGGTTCTGTTCCTACCTGCTTAAAGCACAGACTGCGTCACACACCCAGTGATCTGTCCAGAGACAAGGACTGAAGGGTACATTCCAAATACCAGAGATGAAATCCTCAGCCTTGACTAAAGGTAGCGCTTGATTCTCAACCTTTAATGTGTTTTCCACATGGTGTTCTGTGTGCTCAGTGTGGGGCTTCTAAAACAATTCACAAACACCTGGCATTACACATTACATTTGTATTTATATCCTGTTCCATAATAACGTGCCCCATTTTTTTTCTCCTTAAGTCATTCCTTTTCTAAATAAATCAATTAATTAATTAACCTCTGGGAGAAAAAATTCCACCAAGTTTTTCCAGAAAATCTTAAGTTATTCCTAAAACACACACGGAAACTCAAGGGACCCCTAACAAAAACCATATTGAAAAAGAACAAAGCTGATAGTGTGATACTTGCCAACTTGAAAATAATTTTTCTAAGGAGTTTGTTCATTTATTTTCAGAGAGAGTGGAAGGCAGGGAGAAAACAGGGATAGAAACCTCAAATGTGGTTGCCTCAGGCTGGCTCTCTTTGTAGTCCTGGCCTGCAACCCATGCTTGTGCCTTCACTGGGAATCCAACCCCAGACCCTTTGGTTTGCAGGCCAGCACTCAATCTACTGGGCCACTCAGCCAGGACTGAAAGGCTATGCTATGTTTTCAAAAGTAATTAGACACAAGGACAATCCATATTTTCCTCACTAGCCTTGCAGTTTTCAAAAGGAATGTTATGTATAAGTGTCTACAGGTAAATTATTTGAAAATAATTAGTGCTACTTAATGGGTTTGTCACCCTCTTCTGGTATTTTGTACCTCATTCATACTATTGTATCTATAGTAATAGTCTGGGGGCAGCAAAAACAAACAGTGCAATTGCTATAGGAATCATACAGATAGAATATAGCTAGCTCTCCCTAGTCTTTCAATTCTGTATTGTGTCCCCTTTGTCATCTTAGCCACCTTCCTACCCTCACCTCCACCTATCCCTTTGGCCAAGCACTACTTCATTCTCATTAGATACTTACTTTGAGTTCACATAGTGCTAAGCCTATTACTAACTTCTTGCAGTTCCCTGAGTATATGATGCTGTCTGCCACTTCTTAGCTTTGGCAATGGAGTTTCTTGATGTAAACAGCCTCTCCTCTTATTCCTATAGTTTATGAAAGACAATGTTCTCATTAAGATACAATGGGATCCTTCTTAGTGAAGTTTCCCTATGGCTCAGAGTACAAAGCCCTTCCTCCATATTCTTTTAGTACCTTCTATATTTTTACCAGAGCCATTATGTCCTTCTTTGTATTTTGAGCCTCATTTAAACAGAGACCTGGCCTGTTCTACTCACTACACTGGTAGTGGCCTTGGTGCCAGGCTCACCGTCTGCCTTCCAATGTTCTCGATGTTATTATCTATCTTTACCCAACACACTATATGCTCCTTGGTGGTGGGCCTGTGATTAAACTTTTTCTTCAAGCAGTTAGCACTTAGCATAAGACAAGCCCATAGAAAACTGTAAAATACATTAGCTTCTTTGCATTAACATTCATTTTTTAAATGTGTAGCTATCCAAAATATAAGGTATCCCTGTATTATAGAAAGATGGGGTGCTGGGGATTGTTCTCATTTTGTTTCACAAGTAGGAAAAAAATGGACCTGACAGACCTGAGAGTACAGACTACAAATGCCGAGTTGTGCAGCTGTGCTTTATGCTCTCATTCCCTCTATTAACCTACCAATAAGAAAACAAATTAATTTTTAAGGAATAACCTTAAATTAATCAGCTAAAAATTTATCAACAACAAAAAAGTTGGGATTTCTACTTAAGTCAGATTCTATGGGTAAATAATACCTGAGTTCCCTCATTTATAGAGTGGTATGTTTCTAACCCAAATTTACTATCCACCAAAAACAAACTGTGATCAATATACAAAAACCAGTTGTGGTTTCCAATCATCTGAAACTGAAATTATAAAAACAAATACAGTTGCAATGCCATCGAGAGGAATAAAATATTTAGGAATGAATTTAATAAAAATGCATTAAACCACATTAAAGATGTTCTACATAAATGGAAAGACAACCCATGTTCATGGATTGAAAGACTTAATACTGTTAAGATGCCAATAGCCTCCAAATGAGAGTTATACAATCAATGGGACCAAAAGGCAGTGCTCAAAAATGCCAGTATGTCACAGATAATGCAACAGGCCTCAGGGCAGTGTGCTGTTCAGGCACTGGACAAGGACAACATAGAGGACACTGGGCCCCAAGTGCAGGCGTTTGACAGGAAGTACAACCCCACCAGGCACCCCATCACAGAGAGCAGCTATGATGGTTATGTGACATATGAAACCAAAGACTTCATCTGCTTCTGCCTGGGCCAAAGGGCATTGTTCTGTTCCTACCTGCTTAAAGCACTGACTACGTCACACACCCAGTGATCTATCCAGAGACAAGGACTGAAGGGTACATTCCAAATACCAGAGATGAAATCCTCAGCCTTGACTAAAGGAAGTTCTTGATCCTCAACCTTTAATGCATTGTTTTCCACATGGTGTTCTGTGCGCTCAGTGTTGTGCTTATGTAACAATTAGCAAAACAGGTTAAATTTGTATTTGTTTTCTATTCCATACCTCTGTGCCTGTGTTTTTTCCTCCTCAAATTCATTCCTTTCCAAAATAAATAAACATATCTTTTGTAGAAACTATTCCAACAAGCTCTTTTGGAGAAAATGAAGCTAATCCTGAAATTCATATGAAAACTCAAGGGTCCCCAAATAGCCAAAAACCATAGTGAAAAAGAAGAAAGCTCATAGTGTCACACTTCCCAACTTTAAAATTTACCACAAAGCTGCCATCTTCAAGACAGCACGGTAGGTAGTGCTGTAAGGAGAGTTGTGAGCCAATGAAATAGAATGAAGAATTCAGAAACAAACCCAGACATCTATGGTCAACTGGTTTTCAATAAGCTTGCCGAAACAGCTCAATAAGGATAACTTTTTTAATACAAATAGTGCTAAAATACTGGATATGCACATGTTAAAAATGAAGTTAGCCCTCAACTTCACTCCACATGACAAGTTAATTCCAAATGGACCCAAGACATAAAATTAGCTAAAACTATAAAAACTCTTACAAGAAAACATAGGTGTAAATCTGCATGATAGTGCATTTGACAACTGAAGCACAATCAAAAGAATAAAATAGATCAAGTAGATTTCATCAAATGTAAAAACTTGCCATGAAAAGAACACCATCAAAAAAGTGAAAAGACAACCCACGGAATGGGAGAATATATTTGCAAATCATATTGTCTGATAAGGAACTTGTAGTAGAATATATAAAGAACTTTTAAAACTCAACTGTGATCTGGCCAATTAAACTGGCATGATCAGGTCTTTACATATAGTTTCCTTTCTTATGGGAGATACTGAACTTTGTAATAAACCTTACTAAGAGGACCTCAGTACCAGTGAAAGTAACTTCCAGGAAAAGTATTGCTGGGATTCTTTCTCTCTGATTCATTTGCTCACAATCCAGTAGAATACTTAGGATTGTAGGTTCTATTACTATTAATGTGTTGGCCTTCTCTTTAATTACTTGGCTGTGCAGGTCATGAGTGCTTTGATCTAAAGAGACACAAATTACTCCTTAACATTGGCAGATACTTGCAAACTAAGGGGAAGGAGTTTGTCTCAGAATGCTCGTAAAGAGGCCACCATGGTAATGTCATATTTAATTCTAATATACTTGTATACAGCAGCTAAGAGAATCAGATGCCAAAGACAGACACTGTTAATTTGATCACATAACTATATATGTACCAAAAAAAATCAACTTAATGTTTTACAGTTTCCTTGAGGGAGTAAAGGAGTTTTCAGTATCTTTGTGATTACCTCATGGAAACCATTCTTCTTGATTTAAGAAAAAAAATATTTTCAAGATTTTATTTTACTTTTTATAGAGAGGGTAAGTGAAGGAGAAAGAGAGGGAGAGACACATCGATGTGCAAGACAAATATCGATGGTTGCCTCTCACTGCCTCTTGCAGGCCCCTAACTGGGAACCAGGCCCACAACCCAGGTATGTACTCTGGCAGGGAATCACCTCCAACCTTTCATTTTGCAGGCCAGTACTCAACCCACTGAGCCACATCAGCCAGGGCAGAAAATCTGGTTCTAGCCTGAGTAAACTGATAACTCACAGATGTAATTGTTACTAAGGAAATAAGTAACAAATAAGCAAAAACTGGTGGTTAAAAAACCCACTAAAAATGTATTTCATTTGTAAATCAAAGAAATAGTCATCAAATACTACTTATGGCTCTAAAAATACTCAGCCAAGTCTTTGAAATATTTTCTAGTGAGATTAGACTTCACATGAAACTTCCTAGAGGATACTGCTGTATCTACTGTTGCTGACATACAGAACTGAAACTCTGAGAATTTGTTTAAAAGTTTTACTTTGTTTAAATTTTAATTGTTGTTCAAGTACAGTTTTCTGTCTTTTATTCCCATTGTATATAAATCAGGAATACTCTAGCAGAGAGAAAAATTAACCAAAATCATTAAGTACTGTTTTATAAAAACAAATGCTGTCAATTAATGCCTACAATGTTTGTTTTAGCATGCTATTTATGATTCTACAATGGTAAGATCACTTCAGTCCTATTTTCTTCGGTCTATGTTATGGCTGTTGGAATTTATCCAAAACCGTTTCTTATAATTCTCTGTTAAACGGCTCCACAATTTTTATTCAAATTTTGCTTCTTTTCCTATAATGCTGAATTGATAGTAATCACAGGAAGAACCAACATAAAAACCAGGATGTATATTTTCAAATGGCAAAATCAATACTACCTAGGTGTATTCTTTAGGGTTTAGAGATAGCCAAAGATTGAAGTTGTTTCAGTGCTGTTTCCAGAAAATTAAAATATATTTGCTCAAAATAGTTTTCAAAATTCTTTGCTGATCTATGGAAATGCTTTAAAATAAACCTCTTTGTCTCCTGTTTTTATCAGAGCTATTTGAATCCTGGAGCATTATGGAGGTCAGGGGTAAGTACAGTTATAATTTACCCATAATTTGTTGGTGGTAATTGGAGAGGGTGTTGGGGTCCGAGAAGCAGTTCTTTTAAAAAACCCCTCAGATTAAAAAAATTCTAACATTTACCACTATGGACTTGAAAAATATACCTTACTTTATATATACTATAATAATAAGCTTGAAAACACAGTAATACAGTATGTGAATATTATTTTAAAATACATTTCTTTTGTTCTACTTTATTTACACAAGTATTAACTAATAAACAGCTTTAAATTTCCAACAATCATCAGTATACAAAATTTTTTTAAATGTTTAAATATTTTTCTACTCTGTGTGTGAATGGTTTTGTTGTTTGGGAATATGAGGATCTTATTATAACAAAGTATGTGACACTGTTGTATTTTTCTTTTAAAGTTCTATAGAGATCACTCAGTAGAGCTGTGTGTAATAACTTACCAATAGAACCTAATACCTAAGTCTAGGTCAGTATATGTAGATTCAATTAAATTACACTGCTAGCATTTCAAATAGTGGCAATTGATTATGGAAATTCCTAGAAAAAATATAAAAAGAGATAAATAAGAACTACGCAGAATATCAAAAGCCAGTATTATGCCTTAGCCAGGTGGCTCAGTTGGTATAGCAGCACAGTCCCACACACCAAAAAGGTTGTGGGTTCGATGGGTCAGGACACATACCTAGGTTGTGGGTTTGATCCCCAGTTGGGGGGCATGCAGGAGGCAACCAATCTGTTTCTCTCTCACATTGATGTTTCTCTTTCTCTCCCTTCCTCTCTCTCTAAAATCAATAAACATATCCTTGGCTGAAGAATTTTTTAAAAATCAATACTATAACAGTTTTTCTGAGGTTTCTGTAATTTTTCTTGTTCTAATTAACTCCATGTTGTGGTATTCTTGGGGTCAACATGAAGGTCATTATGAAAATCAAACACCATTCCAATACGTGGTACCATGTATATATGCACTGCATTCCAGGAGCAAAGAATGGAAGCAGTCACCCCTGGTAATAGGGAATACATTGTTTGCAGAGCATTTAAAAATGATAAAACTTAGGAAAAGTCATCTGCTTTTTATTTTCAGGATAAAAGTAAACAATGACAGTGAAAAAATACTCCTCCCTATAGGGCAGTCTCCTACCACTCCACCCTTTGAACGCTACTGCCCATATGAGCTCAAAAATACAATATGCCCAATGCATTTGAGATACTTACTGTGTAGAGGGATCTCAATTCCACCTGTATTTTCAATTTTTGAAAATATAAATGTAGAAGTTATTGGTACTAATGAAGGCAGGTGCAGCCTGTAATAACTTTAAATGCAGAATACATATAATGAATATTTCTTAAAATTCCAGTGAGGTTAAGAGAGGAATTGCGGACATGAGCTTACAGATATTGTACACATTGAGCATTTAAATATTGATAATCCAGTGTTTTAAAAAGTCTCAAATATGTGCCTGAGGAAGTAACTATAAGAGCAAAACATGTCACACTTGCATTCAGTGCATAAGAATCTGTGACTATAAAATCCCTCCCACGAAGGATTTGACTCCTTAGAAATTCATTCTAAGACTTAGTATAAGATTATTTTTTTTTTTTTTATAAAAGACACCCATCCTTAAGTAAGGATTTATCACTTTATTGACCTGGACTAATACAATGTTCCAATCATGTTCACATTACTGAAGCCCATGTGTATTTTAGCTGACTCCTTGGAGCCTGAGTTCATGAAGATATGAAGAATTGTGGAACCAAAAACAAAAACAAAAATCATTAGCAAAAGAAAATAAACATTAAAGCACAAAAGCACCTGCACTGACATTCTTACTGCCCACAGTTTCCCATAATTATAGAATTCTCCAACACTTTACCCATAACACTTTGGAGTGAGGGAAGGAACCAGTGCTTTTCACACGCAAATGTTTTCTTTCAAATGCTCTGGTATAGGTAGGGGAAAACCCATAATGAACAACAACAAAAAAGAAAACGATAAGCATTTTATATACACGGAAAAAGGCAAACACAATGACCAATGGTTTAAAGAAATACAAAGTAAAATTTATTAGTAGTATATGTAAAAAAATAATTTTACTTGCCTTGGGCAGATGCCTTAATTTTTCTTTCCTTTGTGAGGGCACTAACTAAATTAGAATGACAAGAAGTTCACTTCCAGGAAATATTATTCAGGATATTACTATGTGTATTTGTATACGTAGATGAACTCTATCATAGCATATAAAAGACACATGTTTAACTGGAAGAAAGGAAAAAACTGTACCTGTTATTTATAAGTCAGTTCACATTTGCATTATCAAATCTAATCATTGTTAGTTGGATATAAATTTTGTTGTCTATCAGAAAATAAACATATTTACACATTTCAGAAAATGTGTTTGTATTTCCACAGGTAAAACAAATATGTGTCAATTTCTTGGACAAGCAGAATTCCAGTATTAGAATACATTCTTAAATGAATTATTTCTAAATTACTACTTAATCTTATAAGGAATTTACAATTGGGAACTTCATTAATAAGTATGTACTTATTAATAAATATATAATTGCTGTGCTTTGTTAAGGCACTGGCTTTTGGCCATTATATATTTATATTCACATTATGTGTGATATACATTAAATATATATCATACAAACCAAAGGCAAAAAAGGGAAACTCAGTTAAAACCAGAATCTGACTTCAAATATCCCTGTTAAAAATAAAATTTCCAAGGTAGTTTGTAAATTCATTGTTTGAAGCAGTTTCTCATTGGGCCAAGGTTATAAACTGTGGTTCAGTCCCCAGGTAAGTCCACAGAAGTCTATTTAACCCATAATTTAAATGAATTTTAGTACCATGTTTAAGAGATACAGAAACTATTCACCAATTTAGGAGTTTGTTTTGGTTTGGTTTTCTTTTTCTATAGGACAACTGGTTTTTAGCTGTGGGACCAAGGGATCCTACTCCAACAGTTTGGGTCTTAGGAAAGATTGTCAGGGTCAACAGCAACAGAGAAAAGGACAAAAGGAAAACTAGTAGCAACATCAAATAAGAAAAAATGGAGTCTTCAAGGACGTGGGTGACTAATTGAGTAGGTCCATAAGTAAGGGTGGTTTTGCTACTGCCCCACCCAAATATCAATTAATTTAAGAAATAACTTTATTTTATAAGTGAAAGTTTCAAAAAGTAACAAAAATAACATAAGTTAAAAAATTTTAACAAAATACCTCTCTGGTCATTATAAGGGGATATTTTCTGTGATTGAGAAATAAGGTGCAAAAGTACAAACTGGATTATGTTGGACAAATCAATATTTAGTTCTTAATTCCAAACAAAGTTTATATTATATAATAAGGCTTAGACCAAAAAGGTTTTGAAGAAAATTTTTCATTTACATATATACAGCCCCGATGTAGCCTGGCCTGTATACAAAGCCTCCTTGCGCTTATACAGAAAAATCCTCTGGCTAGACTTCAAGCGTTACAGGTATAGTCCAAGTGATCAGGTTATCTTTTCCTTGAAATGTTAGAACACTTTAGTGTTGTTCTATTATTGTTTCCTTGTTCCACAGAACTGCACCCATTTCTCTCATTTTTTGTAGCATAAAGAGAGAGATGTTGAATAGACAGGGCAGGAGAGAAATGAAAACTTGTATTCCATAACATTAGCAAACAATAATATAACATTCTAAAAACAATTCCAGAAAAAGAATAGAGACCATGTTTAAAAAATCAAGACCGGTCATTCAACCTCTGTGGGCTCTGAGGACCACAAATTAATCCTAATCCACAAACCTCTAGTTGCGTTAGCCCACAGACTGCATTTTGCCCAAGATTTTCAGTTATGCCAATACTCATGCAGGTGGCTCTCCCTCTGACATCAGCCATACTTAACTGGATCTTTTTAAAATAACAAAAATATACTTGTATTTGAAGATAACAATAACTTATAAGATATAATTATTGTATTATAACATACATTTATATTATAATATACATTTGATGGGTATTTGTTTATTATTCTACTCTTAGTCTTGTTCAAATATGCCTGGAAAAGAATTTTAGACAAATTTATAGGTGGAAATATTTAAATGTGCAATTACTTTATAGTATTGGAAAATGTGTGTTTGGTTATTATGAAAAAGCAAATTAAAACTCCCCAAATATACTATAGAAGATTACACATATAAATTACACAAAAAGAGTAGGGATTCCTTCCTTTTCTTCTTCCTTTTTCTTGAGGGGAGAGCTAGCGAGCTTAAGCTTTAACAGGTTAGAAAAAGGAATTTTACACATATACTAAATTAAAATTTCTATTAGCAACTACTAAGTTTTTAAGTCACTAGGTTTCCTAGCCACTTCAATGGAATCAGCAGTCATAGATCCAGCCCCGACCCCAAGACTGGACCGTCGTAATGACAGTTCCAGGGCAGAAATTTGACGTAACTCTTTGCGACACAGCTTTACAGGCATGACACCATGAAGCTGTCTCACATTTCCCATTGACTGAATTTGGGATGATGGTTGACTGTGAAGTTTTAGAAACTGATTTTCCTCTATTTCTGTTTTATCCTCATTGCTTAACAAATGCCCACTAGTGGGTGCTAAAGAGCTACAATTCGGAGGTAATTCTGAGCCATCTTCCCAGAGCTTCTGAGGATTGGGTTGTGTTCTCGAGCTGCTTGCCGAACTGTCTAATTCTCTTTCCCTTCCACTTAATTTCATACTTTCAGTTCTAGATGCCCATTTTAATTCTTCTGAAACCATGCCTGCTTCTTCTGTGTTCAGGACTCCATCACCAGCATCATGATCTAAAAATAGTCCAAAAAGAAAAAAAAATAGCTATTTCCTCAAAAGCAGGTATTTTAGTCATGATAGCCTAACATAATTACATTATTATTTCTCAATATAAATTATTTCAGCTTTTTTTGTTAAATGACTTCTTAGACAAACGGAAGTATGAATATGAATTATTCTTATTTGACTTCGAGGCATCTTACATATGAATAACTGAGAACTTTTCATTCGTGGAACAAGGTTGAGAAATAGTCTGGTAGTGATTTTGGTACTCCCTGGAAACACAGGAGTGCACTGATTGGGCCTCCCTGGTGCCCTTCCACACCTGCCCTCCACTGAGCTTTCCACTGGTGATCACGTCCAAATCCTGGCTAACTACAGCCATTACTGCAGAATACTGTCTCTGCCTCTACCTCCAGTGACTCTTTCAGGCCTTGGCATTACATGTGTGAAAATATAATCTTGGTTAGTGCTCCTGGCATAACAGGAGCATTCTGCTCTCTGAATATACTCTGGGGTTCTATTAAAATGGAGATGGGAGCATAGGTCCGCAATGGGGGATACCCTGCTGGAACACAGCTTTGAGGTCCTCAAATCATAGAATCATCTAATAGCAAAGACAAAAATTTGCTTAAGGGAAGTCCACATAAGTATTGGACCTATTATAATGAAAAATGCAAACTTTAGTATATGTTGACACATGATTAGTACATTCTAGTCCTATGAATAGCAATGGCAGCTCCCAAACCAAATGTGGCCCACGGTTTTTACTTAGCTTATAAAATAATATATGACCCAGCCCTGGCCAGTGTGGCTCAGAGGATTGGACCACTGCCCTGGAACCGAAAGGTTGCAGGTTTGATTCCCAGTCAGGGCACATGCTTGTGTTGTGGGTTTGAGCCATGATCTGGACCCTTACAGGAGGCAACCAATTATGTTTCTCTCTCTCCCTTCTCAAAGCAATGAAAAAAAAAAATGTCCTTGGGTAATGATAAAAAATAAATACAATACAATAAAATTAAAATTAAAAAATACATGACCCAAATTTAAAAATTGTACAGTTTTATATAAAGATATAGACTTCCAACATTTCTAGGAAAAAAGAGAACTGATAGTTTCTGCCTGGCAACAGCAACTGGAGCAGAGCTGTCCTGTCCACCCAGACAATGGCTGCAGGCGCCACTGCTCACTTGGGCTTCCCTGGCTCCTGCAGGCATGTTAGTAGTTTGTGACCCCTGGTTTAAAACATAACTGATTTTCTAGCAATGACATAGATCCTCACATAGAACTAGCAGATCATCACAAAGCTGACCACAGACAGTGGCTCCCAAGGTGTGCTTCACAGCAGAATCAATAGGAATCCTTTACAAGTCCTGATGCCCAGGTCACAGTGCCATATGTGGAACAGTTTAGATGGGCTCACGAGAGAAGCTCACTCATAAGCCCACTTAGATTCTTCGAAAGTTTCTCTCTTCCAAAATTTTACCATTTGGGAACAAATTAGAGATACATTAATTTGCCCAAGGTCACAAAGCTAGTTAAATAAGAAATTAGGATTTCAACCCAGGTCTTCTGACTCGAATACTCCTCACACAGAGTTTTACAGTGATTTGAATTGATACAAGGACACGGATTTAAATACTTAAATAAGGGCCTAGGCTGTGTATCCATATAAACTGATTTAATTCTCACAAAATATGTTAGAAAACAGATGTACAAGACATGACCAAGAAGTAACTATAGTATTTTGGTCATGCCCAAAAGATTAATTTTCATGCCCTTAAAAATGCTAAAAATAATCAAAGAAGATAAACATAAGCCTAGTAGGCAGACAAGGAAAAGACTACTATCAAAAACCAATGAACTCAATACAAGACAGTTATGTATTAGCTAGGGTATTGATTATTAAGCATATAGTACTTTTTAGGCAACTCAGAATTATAAATTGCCATATTTTACTCAAACAAATCTTGTTTAATGTCATTATATTAGAGTAACATTTTGAGACAGGACATAATACAAGCTATATCCCCAATATGATTCCAACTGCTTTTTAAAGCATGGGGAAAATACTGACCAGATTTATACTAAATGTCAATAGTTCTGGGTAAAATTATGGGTGTTTTTTTCCTGTATTTTAAAATTTTTCTATAATGACTATATATCACTTTTTATAGCAAAAAAAAAAAAGTATTTAAGATGTTTCCAGGTAGAAAAGCAAACTTGCTGAAATAATATTGTCACCATTATAATTAAGACTAGCTCTCCCAAGAAAGTTGGTCAGATGGGAGTAATTATTACTTTACACAACTCCAAGATTATTTAACTTAGAGATTTTTGTGTTTGTCTCTTTAAAGAGCAGAAGGGGGATACAAGTTTCTTAAACCTGTATTCCGCCACACCATATGATCGTTTTAAGAGAGGTCTAGTAGATGCAGTAGTATAAATACAGGCCATTTAAACACCAGATATCTAATGTCAGACTTCTCAAATTTGAAAGTGGGCTTAAGATAAAACAACTTTATGCTGACTGTTCTGTTTCCTATTTAACATCTTTTTACATTCAATATTTTGTAAGTAGTGTTTCAAATAAAAGGTTCAGCTATATACTGCAAGGAGTTTTCAAGTAAATGTTTTAATTGTATTAGTAAGTACCTCTGCAATACTACACTGAGAATCAGAAAGTTTAGTCTGTTTGGCTAGATTTGTATGTTTGCATCACTTCTCCATCTTAAGACAACTTTTATCCAAGAATACTGGACCAGGAATCAGAAAATGAAGAACCTCAGAACACATTCTTATTACTGTACTGTCCATGAGTCCCTTGACCTCTGTAAGTTTCAAGTCCTTCCTCTAAAAACAGAGTTAGAAGACATTGGCCTACCTTGAGTTTGAGGGTTAAATGGAACTACTTATGAAAATATGTATAAATTGTAAATATCATAAATATAAGGTAGCATTAGAACTACTTTTCTTTTTTTAATATTTTATTTATTTGTTTGTTTGTTTGTTTGTTTGTTTATTAGAGTGATAATAAGGGAGGGAGAAAGAGAGAGAGAGACATTGACCAGTTGCATCTCTCATGCCCCCAACTGGGGATATGGCCTGCAACCCAGGCTTGTGCCCTGACTGGGAATTGAACCAACGACCTTTCAGTTTGCAGGCCGGCGCTCAGTCCACTGAGTCACACCAGCCAGGGCTACAACTAGTTTTCTAAAATATTACTGAGTTTTAAATTTTAATTCTGCTTGCATTACATATTCAAAATAAAAAATTTTCATTACCCATACGTATATAATTTTTCACTGGCCTTTTGTTGTATCCATCTATAAGCAGTTTTCTCTTCAGATACAAAATAGTTATGTTCTAAAAGGTTGTAAAATCAAACATTTTTTGTCGCAACAGTGAGTTTTATTATATTTTTGAGTTTCCAGAGGTCATGATATGTAAAAGACCTGATTGATCTTAGAAATACATATTATTTTACCTTTACTTTTATTATTCTCTATTTATTTTACATCTTTGTGTGATAATCAGAAGACGTAATTTACTATAAAATAGGAAAGCAACAGCTATCTTGGATTACAGGGTTATTTTAAGTCAGGAAACACAAAAGCCCATGGCACACGGCAGGCAATCAATATATGAAGTTCCCTTCACACAAACATACTTATTCATTCCTTCACTTTTCTTTGGTTCTTTCTATCTTACACATAGACTAGAGAATATTTTTATTTACAGAGTCAAACAGAAGGTGCATATCCAATCCTAAATAACCAAATCAATTTGGAAAAGCTAACCTACAAATCAGACCAATTTCATCAAATGCGAGAGAAACAGCATGGCAAGTAGCACTAAATGTCTTACATTCTGATGGTACTAGTCGCCTCCGAATCGCTTCTCCTAACAATTCCTTAAGTTTCTTCTTAAGATCTCTGCTGGTTTTCTTATAGAAATAAAGGTCTTTTTCCAGCTGTTGGATTTTATCTTCATATGTTTTTAAAGTTTCCATAATGCCTTCCCCATCTTGCTCTAGAAAACAGAAATTTACATTTAAAATCAGCTTAAATGGTTGAAAATTAGGTTTTAACATAGCCCACAGACCACATTTAGAGGGTCAGAAGGATGTTACCATTGTATCTGTCACCTGAATGGATTTGTTTTCATCTACAATTTGGATTCTTCTGCCTATAAAATTTTTCAAAGTAGGATTGGTGCCTTAGTCAATTTCCCTACCCTAACTCCTACAAACTACCACATTTTTATGATTCATAAGCACTTTCTGTGTAGCTACTAACTAGATTTATCCTTAGAACAACAGAAGGATTTTTTTCTATAAAAAGTTCACATTTGGAACTCTGCCCATCAGCTGCATCAATATCTTAAAGTGTATAATCAGGAATAGTGGGTATATGAAAAACCACAAGTCTAAAGTTTATAGGCTCAGAAAATATACAACCAAAAAAAAAGATCTCTCTCTCTCTCACATACACACACACACACACACACACACACACACACACACAAATCCCTGCTAAAAGAACCTAGAAAGATAAAATTACAAAGGAAAACACCATAAAAGGGGAGGGAATAGCATAAGGTAAATTCCAGGTTATGCTACAATATAGTAACTTAAAACTTCTAATTAATATTTTTAAAAATCTAAAAATGTCCCCACTGGGGTAGTTTCTAAAACCAGTAAAAGTCAGTAACCTTCAGAAAATACAGACTTTTAGACCTACTCTCTCCTATTGGTAAATTTATAAAATGGTCCTACTGGTTTGTAATTTTCTTTTGTTATAATTTGCTGTTTTGTAAAATTTTATCTAAGAGTATTTGTATATTTACAGGGTGGGGCAAAAGTAGGTTTAGTTGTTCATATGAAAATAAAATAATAAAAAATAATGATAAAAGAATAAACTGTTTCACATACAGCTGTAAACTTACTTTTGCCCCACCCTGTGTAAGTAACCCATCTTGTTCTAAAAGATACTTCAAAGTAAATAACATCATAAATAAAAATCCCCATAAAGGATATCAAATAAATAAGCTTAATTTTATATTCCATATTCAACTGAAGTTAGAAACCTTATAAATTGTTAACATTTCCAAATACAACTCTGTTATGAAAAAGTTGTCCCAGTTTTAGAAATGAATTTTTAAGGCTCTCACTTTCAGAGCCTTAAGACAGAACTAAGATAAGGTAAAAGCAGAGCACGAATGGTATGATGTATGGAATCCTGTCAAGAAAATCCTGTCATCCGGCAACTGGATGCCAATTAACTAATTACAAAATTAACTTAGAGGCAAACTGCCTTAACACTCAAAATCATATATTTTGTAATTTTCTGCTTCTTTGGGCTGCTTTTTCCAGATCCCTTTTAACTCATTTCCAGCTATAGATTCCTAAGAATCAAGAGTAAGCAGCTAAGCAGCCTGGACTGAAGCATTACCAGTATCATCTGGCAGTGATTTTGTTGCCATAGCAACTGTTTGTGTACCAGCCATATGCCCAGGTAATGTGAGGACTGACTGCTATGACAGCTCTTTCCACCCCAGAGTTGATGGTTGAGCTATTATAAAATGGTATGTGCCCACCAATGGCAGGCAAATTTTGACCTAAGATATAACCTTAATGCATAAAAGTTATAATCAACTGAAAATTATAACAAGAAACCTAACTAGAAATCTGACAGAGCCCATCACTTTAATTTTATGAAGGAAAAGTAATTTAAATATCAAGGTAGTATTATATCCTTAGGAGACAGAAACTTTTCAACTGTACACCACAAAGCCAAAAGTCGTCCCACATCCCTATATAAACACTAGACCAACAACAGACTAATAGGACTGCAGCAGTTCTTCTGTGCGGCTCTGGGAACCTGCACAAGGGGTGGCATTTCAAGCATGAATAACCCTACATCAAAGGCAGCAATGCCAACATGTGCTAACCAAAACACAGAAAGCACAAAAACATGTATAAGTAGTAACTATTGATACATGTTGGACTTTTAAGTGATCAAATGTGTTCTATCCTCCTTCCCACACCCCCCTCCTACTCATCATCTCTACAGAGCTGACACCAGGGGAGATACCTTGGAAATGATGTAACAGCAACTGCATTTTTTGCTCATGTTCCTTTTGCTGGAGGGTCAGTCTCCGGTCACACTGCAATTTCAGATGTTCCAGTGCAGATTCCAACTCACGAACCATATTATCCCTTTCCAGAATCTGCATTTTAATTTCTTTATTCTGTAACTGTAGTTTCCGTTCAGCTTCTCGCAAATTAACCACCTAGCAAATACATGTTTTGACTGCTTAAGTGTGTCTCAGATAGCCTGATATAATACATTAATCTACTTTTGTTAGGCTTCATAAAATAAACTTCCTTAATCACCATGGTGTAATTAGGCAAATGCTTTGTAACATACCCACAGAATAACCTAACAGCCTTTTGAATTTGTTAGGATTCTGAATTGGTAGTAATTTTATTTAAGCATAATGTTGCTCTACTAATCACCCCCCAACACTTCTTAGACATTTATAATCTCCTCATTTACATTTAAAATCCTATAATTCTGTTTCTCTTGTAAGCAGATTCAGAAGCTAAGAACTCTTGTAACTCCTGGATAATGCCCCATGTTAAATCCAAAATGGATGCTACAGATAACTGACAGAATTTTTTAAACTCCAAATACAGAGTTTGGTTTTAGATTGTGCATTTAGTCCATTGGGTTATTCTCTGCATTGGTATGAAGTAAAGCTGACTGTGTCACAGAGTGTGTTAATAATGACCTTTTTAGAAAAACACTCATTCCTAGAAGTGGTTCTCAGGATCAGAAAACCCACTGACCTCGGCCTGGATGCTTTAGGCTGAGAACACTTGATCTGAGAACACCACAAAAGAGTTATCTATATCCAAACCTCAGACAGTACTCCACCATTTCTCTGCCCTCCACACCCAGTGACAGAACACACTCTCATCCACAACAGCAGCTTTCTACTGACAGGAACTATCCAGGAGGAGGGCTGTGTATACCATTTCCATGAATTTTTCATCTTTATCTCACTTGTCTCACAGAATTAGGACTTTATTTTAAAACTTCAGTTTTTCCTGTTCATTAATTGTCTGATATCCCCTTATACTGCATATACTTTTCAGAGAAAAAAAAGTTATCTACTTGTTTAACACTTCATAATGTATATTGTAAGAGAATACATTAAAGGAAAGATGGATATAGTTCTCCATGGTAAGAAACATCTCTGGATCAGTAAATTGTTAAATACGTATAAAAAATAAAATATTTTAATTAATATTAAGCCCATTCAGGTTAATGCTAAAATCTATTACTGTCTTTGCCAGTTATGCATCACTTCATTTCCATATCAATTCACAGGCTATGAGGAAAAAGTAAATGTTCCCCTATCCTCCAGCAATCAAGGAAAGGGAACCCAAACTTGGAGGCCCTGAATCTTTCATGAATGCTGATTAGCAACATCCAGATCTAGAAAATATCAAGAAGTAGTGACTGAGAAATATAGCTTAAATTCTTTTATTTTAAACACTATTTCAAAAAGCTCTTTTTACAAAAGGCCCTTCCACTTTAAGAACCACACAGTTAGACCTATATACTTAGATAGCCGCAAAGCTTTCTGCTCACAGCGTGCAGTGCTATGAAGAGAAATCGTGCTTAAATCTGAAGTTACACCATCAAATCTTTAAGGCTTTCAATTTCCTTAAACATTCTAAAAGAATGTGAGATATATAAGCATCTTGGCCCTTATTTAGAAGAAAATCCTCCATCCCTCCAAAACTAACCTTATTGAAATATCTGAAAAGGATAGCCCTAATCTCAATAGGATTCAGGCCAATTAGCTTTTCCAAGACATTTGCTTCGCTATGGGAGAGGTTTTGAAACGAAGCTCTAAGCGAGTTCTGGCGACTTCGGATACTTTCATTCTTGTATTCAATCGCAGCTTCTAAAGCTTCAATCTCTTCTTCAAGTTGGAAAAGAACATGTTCTTCCTAGACATAATACAACAGAAATCACTCATTTTAAACAAAATAGTGTATTTTGGATTTTGTCATATACTTATTTGCTAATTTACTTGTATGTCCACACTTAACATCATTGATAGGATCTTGGAAACTGCAACTGTAAGCAAGACAATATATAATGAAACCAATTTTATCATACACTAACTGACACAAACAAAAACATCACCACACCTCTATCTGGGCATAAAAACATCACCACACCTCTAAATAAAGACCCAAACACATAACATTAAACACTGAAATAAATGTCAGCTCTACATACATTTAAGAAAGATTAATAAAAAAACAAGTGAGATAATGATTTCCAACCAGCTGATTCCAGTTCAGAGTTATGGGTGGCCAGAGCGTGTCCCTGCAGCTCATGATACAAGGTGGGAACCCATGCTGGATGTCTTTCCCTTGCAAAACATGCTATACCCACACCAATACTCACTCAGACTGGGACAATTTAGATACACATCTTCTAATGTGCAGAACTTTGGGATGTGGAAGGAAACAGGAGTCCACAGAGAACCCTCACAGACATGTGGAAAACATGCAAATGCCAGACAGTGGCCCCAGCCTGGAATTGATATTTTTTCCTCATCAACATTATAATGAAATGAGATTTCTGGTCAAGATGGAGGCAGCGATAAACACAGCTCACCTCCTCACACAACCACATCAAAATTAAAACTAAACTATGGAACTACCATCACTCAGGACTGTTACATACTGAAATGAAGTCCAACAACTATGGAATTAAAAAACCACATCCACCCACACTGGTAGGAGGAGTGGAGACGTGGAACAGGCTAGTCCCACACCCACATGTGGTAAAAATTCAGGAGGGATATTGTGGGAATGAGGGGTCAAAGCTCCATACCAGGACCCCCAGCCCAGGGTTCCAGTGCCAAGTAAGTAAGCCCCCATAAATTCTGGCTATAAAAACCAGCAGGGACTGAGTCAGTGGAAGAAACTGCAGGATTCCCGAGCAGTTTCTCTTAAAGGACCCACAGATTACTCAGACCCACTACCTCTGAGCTCTAGCACCAAAGTAGCAGCATGAAAAGCACCAGTAGCATACAAAGAGGAACTGAAGTGTCTGGCTTCAGGATGAGAGCTGAGGGGCAGCTTTCTCCCAGGCAGAAAGGCAGGCAGAGGTCATTGTTCCTTTTCTGAGCTCTCCCCGCTACAGAGCTACAGAGACAGCAGGTGGGTGCCATATGTGAGAATCCATCAATGTGGCTAATGCTGTTTGCCCCTTGTCCTGCCCTGCAGACCCCCTGAGACTCTGCCCCACCCAACTCACCAGTCCACCCAAGCTGTTAACAATGGCTTTTCCATATGAGTGGCTTGTCTTGGCTCATGCTTCACATTTTCCTAAATCCTCTCAAACAAGCAATAGCCAGCCTCAGTGAGTCCCCAGCTCCCATACCTCTTGCTAAGTGGCCCCAGGCCAAGGACTAGCAGCAGCAGGTCAGGGTTCACAGCTTGGCTTTGCCTAGGAACCTCCAAGCCCAGCACAAGTAGCAGCAATCTGCAGGTTGCTTTGTATACCTCATGTTGGGTGGCTCCAGGCAGAACATGGTGGGGGCTGACGTTGACCTGCACCACCCAGGGCCTGCATATCCAGTGGACAGCTACAGACCACACCAGGCACCACCACCCTGCCCCTGCACAGCTGATCTCTATGGGGGGCAGAAGTTGGTGGTCAGTGGTCACAGCCAGTCCTTGCAGCTGAATGGCCTGGGTAAATCCTTCCCATTGACCTGCCAACAGCAATCAAGGCTCAACTACAAGAGGAAGGTGTACTCAGCCCACTCGGAACCTCATACCCAGCTTGGGTGATAGGAAAGGCTGTGCCTCTGGACACTCTAAGCCACCTACTACATTAGTCCACATTACCAAGACAGGGAGTCATAGCAGCTCTACCTCATATACAGGAAATAAAAAAAAAACAAAAACATAGAGGCTGCTAAAATGAGGAAACAAAGAAACATGGTCTAAATGAAAGAGATCAAAACTCCAGAAAAAGAACTAAACAAAATGGAGAAAATGCAGAGTTCAAATCACTGGTCATAAGGATGCTCAAGGAACTTAGGACCTCAACAGCACAAAAAAGATCTAGTCAGCCATGAAGGATACACTAATTGAAATAACATTACAGGGAAACTACAGTAGAGTGAATGAAGCTGAGAATCAAATCAATGACTTGGAACATAAGGAAACAAAAAACAACCAATCAGAACAACAAGGAGAAAAAAGAATCCAATAAAATGAGGATAGTGTAAGCAGCCTCTGGGACAAATGAAAGTGTTCCAACATTTCCATCATAGGGGGGCCAGAAGGAGAAGAGAAAGAGCAAGAAATTGGAGATCTATTTGAAAGAATAATGAAAGAAAACTTCCTTGATTTGGTGAAGGAAAAAGACATGCAAGTCCAGGAAGCACAGAGAGTCCCAAACAAGATGGATGCAAACAGGCCCACACCAGGACACATAATAATTAAAATGCCAAAGGTTGAAGACAGAGAATCTTAAAAGTAGTTAGTTACCTACAGGGGAGTTCCCATAAGACTGTCAGCTGACTTCTCAAAAGAAACTTTGCAGGCTAGAAGGGACTGACAAGAAATATTCAAAGTCATCAAAAGCAGAGACCTACAGCCAAGATTGCTCTACGCAGCAAAGATATCAGAATCGAAGGGCTGATAAAGAGCTTCCCAGACAAGAAAAAACTAAAGGAGTTCATCATCACCAAACCATTATTATATTAAATGTATAAAGGACTTATACATATTTATCAACAATTTAATCTAAAAAACTAAGCAAACAGTAAGAACAGACAAAATCATGGATATGGAGAGCGTTTTGATGGTTGCCAGATGGGAGGGAGGATGTGGGGGAATGCGTGAGGAGGTGAGAGGATTAAGTACAAATAGGCAGTTACAGAATAGCCATGGGGATGTAAAGTACAGTGTAGGAAATGGAGTAGCCCAAGAACTTATGTGCATGACCAATGGACATAAACAAAAGTATGGGGACTGCCTGAGAGAGTGAGGAGTACTGGGTTGAGGGTGGCAAAGGGGGAAAAATTAGGACAATTGTAATAGCATAAGCAATAAAATAAAATTTAAGAAAAAGCATAATAACAAAATGACTTTGAATGAAATGACATTATTCAAGGACCTGCTGTGTTTGAGCCTAACGGAATACTAAACTTTAAGAATGTTTATCGAGTGCTTGCTTTGCTGCACAGTACACTGTTTATATACACATGTGTAACATATAGTCATTGATTCCTGCAATAAACCTATGCAGTAAAATGGAAAATAGGAGCTTAGGTAAGTTATAAAACATTCCAAGGTCATACAGCAAATGCTGATCACCAGGGATCACACTCAAAGCCTCAGGCCACAGGATTAGCAGTTTTGTCATATATCTCCCTCCCTAGCTCTCAAAGTGTATATTATGTGTCAATGAGATATGGAGACCCTCTAATGTTTCTTCAAGGATCCATTAAAACAATATACTGCTAGGAGGGAAAGAAAAATAGATTCAGGATAAATTAAGAACTAAATCAGCCCTGGCTGATGTGGTTCAGTAGGTTGAGCATCGGCCTGAAAACTGAAAGGTCGCTGGTTCGATTCCCAGTCAGGGCACATGCCTTGGTTGTGGGCCATGTCCCCAGTTGGGGTTGTGCAGGAGGCAACCAGTTGATGTTTCTCTGTCACATCAATGTTTCTCTTCCTCTCTTCCCCCAACCTCTAAAAATAAATAAAATCTAAAAAATAAAATATATCTAAAAAAAGAAAAAAGTACAAATTGGTAGAATAGCCATGGGGATGTACAGTACAGTATAGGAAATGGAGTAACCAACCAAAGAGCTTATATGCATGGCCAATGGACATGAACAATGGTGTGGGCATTGCTTAAAGGAGTGGGGGTGCTGGGTGGAGCAGGGCAGAGAGGGGCAAGGTGGGAAAAATTAGGACAACTGTAATAGCATAATCAATAAAATATTAAAAAAGAACTAGTAATCAGATTTAAGTCTCTAGGGAAAAAACAGTATGTCATTTAAAAAAGTGGTAAAAATTTAAGGACATGAAGCAGTTCCTAAGATTTCTATGAGACATTATTGGAGGGAATATACAGGCATTAAAAATAGTAGCAACATAACATTTCTTTCATATTCCAGAGATTTCCTTTGTAGGAAAAAATATGATGAATACCTGTCAGAATATCTAGTGGTTCTTTGAACTATCCAAATAACATGTCATTTTGGGGCGGCGGGTGGGGGGGGATCCAAATCTCTGGTAAGAAATTTTTTAGGACTTTGTGACATTTTAATATATTTATATATATCTATATACCTGTACACATGGTGGATGTCACCTAAACTTTAAGTTCCTTGAGGGCAGAGTGTCTTGTCTATATTCATGTCCCGATTGCCTGGCACAGTATACATCACACAGTTTAAACTCAGTTAAGTGTCTAATGAATGAGTTCATGAAGAAAGAAGAGAAAAAAATATTTTCATTATACCTTGGTTATATAACCCAAGTATTTCTTTACACTTCTCTCCCCAGCATGTCAAGAAAAATAATTATCAGTATTTTTAATCTACCTAAGGAATACAGTGACTTCCAGAACTCCATTTCTGAAATTCAGGGAAATGATATATAATAACCTATTCCAGTGGAAGGTCAAAGAATACTTATTTTTAAAAGCCATTTTATAAAATATCCTGAAAGAGCCATTTAAAAAAAAAAAGTTCTACAGCCACTTTATTTCTCTGTGCAATCACTACCCATCATGGAGGGCCTGAAAGAGATTAGCCAAATAACGTGTCTGCATATATGCACAGCCCATGGACACAGACAACAATGGGGTGAAGGCCTTGGTGGGGGATGGGCAGAAGGGGGCAAAGAGTGGAAAACTGCGGGACATCTGTAATAGTGTCAACAATTAAAAATATAATGTAATGATTTGATAATGGCTCCATAAGAAGAAAATAATATTCACCATTGAAAGAAAAATAAACTTAAATCCTAAAAGGTAATTAGGTGAATGAATGAGAAACCAGGAAATAAATTATTCAAAGGACACATCTGACTTATGAATGCATACTGTGTTTATATTTTTATCAAAAACAAATGTGGAGAGTTTGCCTTTATATAGGGCTAAGAACACTTTGGTACAATTTTAGTTCCTACAGTTCTAGATCTAAGTTAAGGAAGCACCAAAATATGATAAGGTAGTACAGCAACCATAGAACCCTGAGACCATCTTGCCCCATAAGGCTATAGCGTGTAAACACTGGTGGTTTCCTCTAAGCCAGCAATAGGTATAGGTTAACAAGATGAGTGGCAATGGGAAACTGTTCCAGGATGAAAATTTACCACAACTCAAACCACAGATTACTAAGAATTAACTATCCTTTTTCATAGAGAACTTTTCAAAACTTTATCGTGAACGTAGGAGCTTGTTATAATGCAGATATCTAATTCAGCAGGTCTGGGTAGAGCCTTAGGCGCTGCATTTCTAACAGGTTCCCTGGTGATCCTGTTGCTGCTGGTCCAGAGAGATGGGGGATCTGAGGGTAACAGGAATCTAAAACAGTGGTTTCCAAACCTTTAAATCACATATCCCAATCAGTAAAAAAACTAACAAAAACTTTGAGCAAGCACTACACACATACAGACTTGGGCAAAACTAGGCTTACAGTTGCATTGTGACATTCTTTTGACTTAATAAACCTATTGTAATCATCATAACTTGCATGTGTTTTTCCATATGAGCTATACAACTTTTACCCACCCCTGAACCGAGTATGTATTGTATATTTCTCAATAAATTATATGTATCTTCTAATCTTAAAACATGAAATTGAAAGTTTAAAATATGAAATAAACATAGATATAATAGTTCCTATATTTTCTTCTATGTCTCAATTACTAGGCAACTGCTCTGCATTATTAGAAAAATAGTTAATTTTAAATCTTAGTTTATGGATTTTACCACAGGTGATTTGTTTATGTTAAACTGTTGATCTAAAACCTATCACTTTACCATAAAGTAATACAATCAGAAAAATATTTTGAGTTATTGTGGAGAGGGAAATAATTCTAAGCAAGATTAAAGACATTAAAACAGCAAACCAATCTACCTAGGTTTTATTGTCTTGTGTCCTATCAGCATCTGATGTTCCCCATCATCTGCTCTTGGCAGATCCATCTGGTAATATCAGTACTGGATTAAAAACAGTGGGGAGAGCAGAGCCCACTTCAGAGCTGCACTAAGAACCAACCACGTGGAAGGAGGGCACAGAGAAGCTAACCTGACTAAATGGGACCCAGAGTCGCTTCTACATAGATAGCAAGCACACTCCTCTATTTTCACCACAAAACCCTACATAATTTTAGTTATAGAATTCCACATGAAAAAGAAACTAAATGTTTCTTGATGATAATAACAGACCCTTTACCCTTCTGCAAACATAATTTGCTCATTTCCATCTCCATGCCTTATTTAAAAGTGTTCTATCTAAAAACGGTCTTTTCTATATTGACCAATGTAGTATAGTATGTTATGTTCTTCATAATCCAGCTCAGGGTTCCAATCTACCAAGGCTGCCTTAATATTCTCCCAAATGATCACCACATTGCTTTGTATAAATAATGTAATAAGTATAGCTTTATTATATTGTCTATAACTTGCTTTGTTATGTTCTTCAGGGTTTAGAGTTTTCTTATCCTTCTGTTTCTTTTCTCCAGACAGAGTGTAAATTTCTCAAGAGAAGCACAATACTTTTTGCTTTTTGTTTGTTTGTTTCTTCCATAGGACCCAGTAACAGTCCTGGGCAGACCAGAATTCCTTACTTTATGTGTTTTTCTGTATTTTAGGCTCTCATATCTTCAAATTTACCAGCTTGGGCTCCAATCTGAACAATCCCAAGAGGACAGCCTGATTCTGTGATCCTCTGCACAGCTATCTAAGTTGAGTTATAAAATAGGGCAGTAGACGTTTATGATGCCACAGAGCCCCGAATCGATTTAGTCTTTAATACATGATCAACTCAATGAGCAATAATCTAATACAATGAAATCCTCTGTCCTGTTCCCTCTCAACCAGGCCCCTTAACGTCCTCTCATTCTTGCTCTAATCTAAAACACTACAAGATTCAGCAAGGTGCATGTTTCCCAGCTACTCACTTTCTCTTAGTAATTTTCTCTTGCTTTGGTAATGACAAGGTGTCAAAAATAAATATTCACAGAGAAAACTTGCGCTCAAAAGTTCATCTTTGTTTGATCACAGGTACCATTGCCAAATGAGGTAAAATTCTGAAAAAAGACAAAGTCTAGGGCAATTTGATAGGCAATATGTGAAATATCTTTTACATAATTTAAAAAATAAAAGTAAGAGGAGCTATATGGTCCCTTAAATGAAAGCTCTAACTAAAGGGTATTTTTATTGGGATTTGAATTTTATGCGTCTGCCTGGAAGGGACGTGCTCCTTCACATTGGGCCTTTCTCAACCGAGGTAACAGAAAAAAATAACCCTCAATGCCATAAACATCCATTAAATGTAATAAATTACCTAGTATCATTCAAGAAAGATGCACAGAAAGAAAGAAGGTGCCCTCTTTGGAAGAAATGAGAAAAGGAGTCCCTTCAAATCACTGTGTGCTTTGTGAGTTCAGATGAGAAACCTGGCTGAGAAAGTCCAGACTCTAGAGGAAAGGGTCGGTCTCCCAGTCCCTGGCAACCCAGGAAGGGGCCACGTTCAAGGACCTCCATCTGCACAAGGACTTGGCAGTCCCTAGTCAAGCATGGCTCACGGTGCCCAGTAAACTCAATGCATCTGACGAATTGTCAAGAAAACAAAGTTCACCAGATTTATCATTTTTATGTTTAAGTGACAGAGACGAAGGAAGTCATTCAAGTGATCCATCATACAGCACTTCCAGTTTCAAAGAATACTGACTTACTTCAGGTGACAGCATGCTACCGTTTTTAAGTTTCTCATCCACACTGTTTCTTCGTCTCTGTAGCTGATCTTTTTCTTTCTGGAGTGCTTGAACTTGTTCCGAAATCTTTCTTTTCTCCTCAGCTGTGCTGCTCTGGAGCTGTACACTCTTTTCAGACAACTCTTGGTCCAACAAGTTCAGGCGAGTTGATATTTTCAAACTATCTGTGTTTAAGGCCTAAAAAGATACAATCAACAAGACACCCATAAAAAATTTATTAGAAATCCAGATTGTGTATAATTAGGAAAAATGTAGAGAAAATTACTAAACATATCTTTTGCTTCTACATTACTGTTTTCTCCCATTAATTTTCTGAGGGGAGGGTAGAGGAGTTTCATTTTCTAAAATCTTAAGTTAACTGCCTTTTAAAAAAAAATGAAAATTCAAACAATGAATTTACTACCAAGTATTGCTGGGCCACACCAGACTACACAACATAGGTTTTGAGAGGTTGTGTGTGTGTGTATAATAATTATTATTATTATTTTCCAAATTGAACTTTTCTTCTTTGACCTGGTTACAACATAGAATTAATTACATTAAAATTTCCTAGAGTTTGAGGTTTGGTTTGTTGTTTAAACATATAATTCATTTCTACTTGTTTCACTCTGGTCAGAAAATACAGCCACTTACATTTATGGAGATCTTCATCGTGGACCAAGTTAATTTTTTACTTACCAATATTTTTTCATCAAAGTAATTTTATGTATACATCACCATAAGGTTTATAACCTTTTTAAAAGCCATCCTCTACCCCACCCTTTCACCCAAATCTTATTCCCCAGAAACAACCATCGTCAATGTTTTTGCTATTTTTTCTGCCATTTATGTCCATGTGTCTAGAAAACTATCAATTTTAGATATTGTCTACTGACGGATTATGAAAGATTGGGATTTGGCACTTATGCCTTCTCTTTCCTACTTCTCCCTTCATTTTCCCAATATGTACTGTTTTATAATTTTATAATAAATCAATATTCAATTTACATGACCTTGTGAATACAGTTTATATCTGATCTATAAAAAATGATCATATCTCCACCTGATACAACTTTTTTTGTATCTTATAACTAATTCTTCTCCAATAGAACTATATAATTCCTCTCAACGTGATTTTTTCACTTGATCAAATTTAATTAGGAAATCTTTTCATTCCATTCTTTTCTGGAAACATTTTGCCTGGAGCCTCCATATTCTGGCTCCACACTGGACAAGTTGTTTTGGGATTTTCCTTTGGTATTATCCTGGGAATTTCCTTGTTGGGTCACATTTTCAGTCCTGAGTCTTCCTTTTTCGTAGTTTATGCCCTTCTTTTTGTGGAGTACATCCTCCAGTAGTTTCCTGAGACAGGCCAGGTGGGAGATAATTTTTTTCACTAGAAAATGTTCACATTCCATCTTCACATACAATAGGTGGTCCTTTGTAACTGGCTTCATTCACTTTACATATATTCAGGATTTTCCATGTTGCAACATGTGTCACTACCTCATTCCTTCCTATTGCTGAATAATATTCCATTGCAAGGATATACCACATTTTGTTTATCCATTCATCAGGTGATGGACATTTGCATTGTTTTCAATTTCTGGCTATTATAAATAATGCTGTTATGAACATTCATGTACAGATTTTTGTGCGGATATGTTTTTTACTTCTCTTGGACATATACCTATGAGTGGAATTGCTAGGTCATGTGGTAATTCTATATTTAACCTTTTGAGAAACTGCAAGATAGTTACCCAAAACAACTGAACTACTTGAAAACCCCACTGGCAGCATATGAAAGTTCTAATTCCTTCATGTCTTCACCAACATTTAATCTATTTTTCTGATCATAACCATCCTTGTTGGTGAGAAGTGGTATCTCATTGAAATTTTTATTTGGACTGGTGTAGCCACTGTGGAAAGCAGTATGGAGATACCTCAAAAAATTAAAAATGGATCTTCCTTTTGACCCAGTAATCCCACTTCGGGGAATATACCCAAAGGAACCCAAAACACTAATTCCAAAGAACGTAGGCACCCCTATGTTCATTGCAGTGTTATTTACAATCGCCAAGATATGGAAGCAGCCCAGGTGTCCATCAGTAGATGTGTGGATAAAACAACTATGGGACATTTACGCAATGAAATACTACTCAGCCGTAAAAACAAACAAAAAAATTTACCCTTTGCGACAGTATGGATGGACCTGGAGAACATTATGCTAAATTAAATAAGCCAGTCAGAGAAAGACAAATACCATAGGATTTCACTCACATGTGGAATCCAATGAACAAATTAATCTAACAAGCAAAACAGAGACAGATTCATAGATGGATAGCAGACAACAGCTAATGTGGGGGCGCAGGTTTGGGATGGAAGGATTGAGCAGAAAGGAGAAAGGACTCATGGACATGGACAACAGTGTGGTGGTTGCTGGGGAAAAGGAGGTATAAAGGGATGAAATGGTAATGGAAAAAATACAATAAAGATTAAATTTCAAAAATTTTTTGATTTGAATTTCCCTGATGGCTAAGGATGTTAAACATTTGGCATGTGCTTACTGGTCATCTGTTTATTTCTTTGGAGAAATGTCTATTAGATCCTTTGCCTCTTTTTAATTGAATTTTCTTTATATTACTGAGTTGTAAGAGCTTTTTATATGTTCTAGATACAAGTCCCTTACCAGACATATGATTTGCAAATATTTCCCCCAATTCTGTGGTTTTTACTTATTTAATGGCATCCTTTGCATCACAATTGTTTTTAATTTTGATGAAGTCCAATTTAATTTTTCTTTTGTTGTTTCTGCTTTATGTGTACTATCCAAGAAACCACTGCTTAACCCAAGGCCATGGAGATTTATGTCTGTTTTCTTCTCAGAGTTTTATAGTTCTAGTTCTTATATTTGTTTTACGTCTTTGACTCATTTTGCAGTGAAACTCATATATGTATGAATGCAGTTTTTAAACTATCATGTTCCTTGTGTGAAATGCATATGATCAATTCTTATATTTATTAAACTCTAAAAAAAGATATATTTTTATGCCTTTTATTCAGAAAAGAACCCAGTAATACAACAGTCTTAAGTTTTCCTTGTTTCATTAACACAATCTGGAAAGAATTAACTTTGCTTTGATCTACTGTGGGTTTCATACTGTCAATGTATCTCAATATGTTCTTGCTCCTAAATATTACATCTTCTTGGAACCATAAAATGTTTTCATTTTTCTTCTGTATCATGGAGTAAACTTATCTCTAGAAAAAGACTGTCCTTATTCCTTTTTATTTTTTCTTCTTATGATACAAAACATATCACAAAGGTCCCAGGTTTTCTTCTATTTACTCACTTGATATTTTAATTTGGTAATCCCCTTTGCTCTCATTTACATGTTTTAAGAGGCAGCTTTTATTTTATTTTTTTCCTTTTTTTGAATTGTTGTTCAAGTATAGTTGTCTCCATTTCCCCCCCACCATGACCCCTACCCCACCCATCCCTGTCTCCCACCCTTGAACCTACTCCCTTTGGCTTTGTCCATGTATCCTTTATACATGTTCCTTGATGGCCCTGCCCTTATTTCCCCCCATTATTTCTCTCTCCCATCCCCTCTGGTTACTGTCAGTTTGTTCTTTATTTCAATGTCTCTGGTTATATTTTGCTTGCTTGCTTGTTTTGTTGATTAGGTTCTACTTATAGGTAAGATCATATGGTATTTGTCTTTCACCACCTGGCTTACTTCACTTAGCATAATGCTCTGGCAGCTTTTAAAACTTCACCCCAACAGCTAATGGGAGCATGCCACCTGGATACAGCATCAGCAACTAAGGTGATTGGAGGGGAAGCCCTTACCCCATGTAAAGCAGCCTGGTGCTAATACCTATTTCAACATGTTGGGGGGATGGAGGAGGGAGCAGAGGTCCATATAGGTCGCCATCCCTGTCTACCTGTTATTTTGAGTAGAGAGGCTAAGAATACACCACTATCAACTCAGATCCTACTGATCTAGACTTTGGATGAAAGGCAGATCTAATAAAGGTCACTGATCCGCTTTGTTCCTTGATTCAATATTTAGATTGGCCTAGGACTCATGGCCTACTGGAGGCAGATGTTTGGGTAGGGAGTCCTTTTCAAGTCTGTGGCAAGCCAGCTTCATTTTTAGATTCTGTTGTTGCTGTTGCTAATGATGAAGATATGCAAAGATACATCAAAAAATGTATTGTCATGGTCCTTCTACTCCCTTCACAATCATTTTTTTTTCAAACCCTGAAACTGAGGCAAGCTCCTTCATAAAATCACTTCTTTGGCTCATAAAATCCAAGTTCTCCAGCAAAAATTTTTGTAAAGATCCCTAAATCTTTCTAATTTGAAAAATAAGCAAATCTTCATTATATAGAATCTTCTTTTATAGGATCCCCTGCAAACCTCTAACTTTGGATGGTAGTGATAGCTAGATCATTTTGAGTCTACTATTCCAGACTACCAATGTTCAGTATACAGCACCAAATATTTATTTTGAAAATATCCACTAAAATTAAAATAGAGGTTTCCAGGGGAAATGGAGAGTTACTGCTTAATAGTTACAGAGTTTTGTTTGGGGTAATAAAGAGTTTTAGAAATAGGTAGGAATGACGGTTGTATAACACTGTGAATATAATTAATGCCACTGAATTGTACATTCAAAAATGCTCAAAACAGTAAACTTTGTGTTATGAGCATTATTTTGCCACAGTTTTTAAAGCACCCAAAAAAGTTAGTAATAAATCATACTGGGAAGAATACTGAACATTTTACCTGAAAATCGCAATAGATTTTAGTGATAGCCATTACATAAGCAGTGATAAGCAAAATACACTGAAAACCAGAAGCATTTTCTTCTGATTTCCAACTTCACAATGGTTTACTTCTTAGAGAAAAAAAATCCTACTTTATATGACTTACAACCAGAATGAAACAGCATATCAAACAGAATACCTGACTGGATCTCAACTTCTTATTTTCCAGGTCACTCTTCTCCTGCAACAAGGCCTCTTTCTTAGAAACTATAGCCTCTCGTTTCTTTAGCTCTTCTTCCAGCTCCTCTAATTCTTGGCGTTGGTTCAGCACTTTCTCTACTTCTTCATCTAACCACTTCTTTTGTTCAACCAATTTCTAAATTAAAATTTTGAAGAAATGTTATTTGTTTTCCTTCTTCCATAAATGAACATCAAAAACTACTAGTGAAAATAACAAAAGAGTGTTCCTGTCTAAAACTGTCTAGAAGTACATGGCTTCAGTTAACATCTTGCTGTGTTGTAATAAGAAATTAAAATTTACTCTCCAAATATATTTGAGTCTGGAATTTTTTAGGCTGACCAAGAAAGGGCTGACAATTTTCTTTACCTACATTAAGAGTTAGAATACACTGGGAATCTTTTTCTCTGTCATAGCACTGCATACCACCACCATAGCATTTATGCTGCTGGTTGTTCTACATACAGTCTGTCTCCCCAGGTTGAGATCCTTGATTGACTGCGGGATTGTACTTTTCACCCTTGTATCCCCAAAGGCCACCTTTGTTGGCCTTCAATAAAATGTTATAGGAATGACTAAATAAATACCTGATTAAATCAGTTAATCAATGAAGTGAATGAATGGATACACACAGTGGAAGGTACAAATGATGGAGCATAGAAATCCACTCTGTACTGTATTCTGTCAACCTCTAATAATTATGCAATAAAATATAGTCAGAAAGATTTCCAAAACAAGCATTTTAATATGCTCTTGAATTAAGGATACCCAGAAACAAGAACAAACAAAAATATGAATAAAATTTGTGCAAGATGAAGTCCACTATTGCCTCACTACTGTAAACACTGTGTTTACACAGTAGTGGGGCAATGCCAACTAAATAACAGATAACAGATAACAAACCAACATAGTACTGTTTTCCAGTTCATCTCAAACTTGATTTTAAAAAATGGTTCCTAGAAATCTACAGTAAGACAACAGTAATGTTGTCTACATGTTATCAAATCTACAGTAATGACATAGTAAATATGCATGAGAAAAAAAATAGAGCAAAATAGCCACAGCAAAGAGCCACCAGTCTTTGACCCAGACCTAGAAAGTATGGTCCAACAGAACTATCACATCCAAGCCATACTGAAGCCTAAAATGGTAGCTCTACAATTTTTAGGAACAGAAAGAATACCGCAGAACAACTATAAAAAATACTTTAGTTTTGTTATATCCAGCTATACCTTAGAAAGTCCATATATGAGATCCTATGAAGTCCAGCAATTAAACATATTCTACAAACATTCCTTGACTATGAGACTGGGTTAAAAGATGAACTACAGAGTTTTCGTAAGCTCTCAACAGGAGAGAAACCAAAAAGTTGTTATTGTTGGTAATAAATGCTAACTCCTAGGTACCACATAAGCAAAAATGGAGAAAGGGATTGGTTTTGTCTGGAAAATGGAAGAAATGTCAATGCCAGCCCTACAGGGTAGGTAGAATTCTAGCTGTCCTTTGAAGAATGGGTAGGAGGCTGCTAACATAATACAGGTTTTCTAGGGAAACAAAAATAAATGAATTTTTCTGCAACTAATACAATAAAGGTTATTATGATTTGTGTAAATTCACTGTATCTTAGTTTTCTGAAAATTTCTTGATGTATCTTTTCTTTTTATAGCAAAAGTTCCTACCATACAGTTCCAATATTAAATACTTTCCTCTTATAAGGGAACTCCATATCAAATCAATGTCCTATTATAAGTTCTCTGGATACTCATATTGATTAACTTATAATCTTGTCCTTGTTTTGAGTCAAATTCTGGAAAATGGGTTTAGTGTTTACAACATTAAAAACATGAAGTTTTGCGGGGTTTTTTAAAGCCCAACAGTTAGTGTAAGCAAACAGGAATCTCTTTATTACTGTACTCACTTAAAATTTAAATCCCTAACATTTTAAAACATACCTCTCACTATTCTTTGCCTTCCAACCTCTCCTACTCCCCCCCACACCTACCGTTTCCACCACAAATGCTCTTTAACCAATTTCTAAAATACACTAGTAATATAAATAACTGGGAATACAGTAAGTCCTCACTTAACATCATTGGTAGGTTCTGCAATTTTAAGCAAAACTACGTATTATTAAAAAATTTTTTCTATAGGCTAATTGATATAAACAAAAGTAAAGTTCTTCTTGCCCTGGCTGGCGTAGCTCAGTGAGCGTGGGCTGCAAACCAAAGCATTGTGGGTTTGATTCCCAGTCAGGGCACATGCCTGGGTTGCAGGCCATGGCCCCCAGCAACCACAGGTTGATGTTTCTCTCTCTCTCTCTCTTTTTCCCTCCCTTCCCTCTCTAAAAATAAATAAATAAAATCTTTAAAAAAAAGTAAAGTTCTTAAGGCATCTCATCAACATTATAATGAAATGATGTTGAATGAAATAATGTTATTGAAGGACCTGTTGTACATTATCAACTAAACTTTACTATTAAAGTATAAAATTTAGGAAGAGAGAACACATTTTTCAGCATCAAGGTGATGTGTATGTATTTGAATGTAATTACAATTTTAAGTGTAGTATTTTTCTGTAAGATTTTTAGAATTGCCATTTTGAATTTACATAACATTAAAATTTTGTTTCTCTGAATTTGGTATTAGTTTATGCATTTCATTTTTTTAAAGACTGGTATTTATTTTTAGAGAGAAGGGGGAATGAGAAAAAGAAGGAGAGAAACACTAATGTGCGAGAGAAGCATCTATCAGTTGCCTCTCAACACACCCTCAACTGGGGACCTGGCCTGCAACCCAGGTGCCCTGATTGGCAATCAGACCATCAAACCTGCATCTTGGGCACCAGCACCCAGCCCACTGAACCACAGTGGTCATGGCTGAATTTCATTGTTTAAATGTGGCACAAAAACAACAGCTTTTTAATATATTACATATGGTGCATAGAAAATGAATGGAGAGCTCTGATTTTGAGAAATACATGAGTATGTTTCCATGAAAATAAACCGGTTTTGACATGAGAATAAATACAACCTAGTAAACGTGAGTTTCGTGTATATATTCCACAATATTCAAATACCCATTTTTTATTGAAAAATACAGCACATTTCTAGATAAGAAAATAATTTTTAAATAAAAGTTTCAGAAGAAATATTAGAAATTTTAACCTCAAGTGCAAAAATCTAGTGTTTGAAAATTTTCTTTAGAGTTCACCACTTTTTACCTCTATGTAGACAATCATCAAATAGAAGAAAAACTAAAAAAAAACACTAAATAGAATTGACAAACCTGTAATTGGTCTATACTTCCAAATGAACCTTTATTCCTTTTCATCTTAAATGCATCAAGGTCCTCGGCTTTCAGTTTTAGACCTTCCTCGAGTTCTGTTTTTAACTTTAGCTCCTATAGAAAAGAGAAATCAGAATTCCTTATGGCTTTTACTATGTGGTACTCATTAAATATTTGTGAAATAATCATTTTCCTAACATTTGCTTCCTTAGTTTCTGAAAGAAAATCAATAGATGAAGGTTGGCGCTATTTTTGAGAAGAAAATAGCATTAGCTCCTCATTGAAACAATTAAATCTATCAAAAATCAGGGTTTACTGACAAACTAAGTGGGTTTTTTTTTTCATTCTTTCCCAGTGTTACAAATTAGTGTTACATGGATAAGTCTGAAAATTATAAATGTGTTTTTCTCTTGTGCCTTTGTGAACTCATTACCCTTAGTTAGTACACCCAAAGCACCCATCCACCATGGGGATATTAGAATTTATGACAAAACAGCTTTGCACAGTGGCAGTATCATAGCCAATGAGGTTTAGTGAGACACAATTACTGCTAATAGAATTTATGACAATAGATATGTAAAAAGAAAGGTATTAGTCCATTTCTGACACTCAGAAATCAGATTTTGTAGCATGAGAATAGACTTGCAGGATGGATCATGGTCCTGTGAAGAGTATTTTCCAAATTCCTTTAGTTCCCATCCACATGTTAAGAGTCATGTCAAGAGGCCCAATGCTCCCAGTGCTCTCCCGAGGTTTAGAGAAGATGCCACTGTCACCACTACAGCTTAGGAGGAATCAGGATGGAGGCCAGGAATCAAAGGAGGCCAGTCCACAGATCACCTCTTACTGGTCCATGATAGGTAAGTACAGAAACTGAAAGTGTTTCAGTTTCAATTTTTATCACAATTTGACAGAATAAGTCTGTTGAATCTAATAAGTAGAAGATGGACTTTTACATTTTAATTTATGTTTTTTACTAGTTCATGTTTTTAAGAAGTATTGGGCTGTGATAAAATAGTAATAAAATAAAAATTGTACCTCCGCCACAGGTCATTTTAGAAGTATTGATATAAAGTAAAAAGGAAATCTACCATTTTCCAGCCCTGAGAATAGCAGAAAGAAGAAGAGAGACAATAAGAAAGATGTGTGTCCCAATTCTCCTCTCTTCAGTTTTGGCCCAGAATGGCGGTGGTAAGTAAGGTATCACTGAGGGCAGAGGTAGAAAATGTGGACTGCAGTGCAGAAGCCTCACACCCATGTGGGATGCCCGGCTTTCCAGAAAGAGAAAAGTACAGTCAGGAAGAGAGACTAACTGAACCCCCTGTTCTCAGGTGACATGGACCCAGAGTTGAGAACCAATAGGGTCAATTATCATGGAGAATCAACCCCAAAACTGAAGGTGAGGATAGACCACAAGCTAAGTGAAAGACTATGAGGACATGAGATGAAGTCAAAGCACCACCATGCTCTATGCTAAAAGCAAGACCAGACTATGAGTTACACCAGCCACATGTTTCATCATCAGAGGCCAGCAAGGAAAGGTGGACAAAGGAGAGCAGATTCCAGCTATTCACATCCAAGGACCAACTGGAACTCAAGGGGCCACTCCCCTCTCACCTCCACATGCTGCAATAAAAAGCTATACACCCAACTATCACATACACTGGATTCCATCTGAGGGAGAGAAGCACAGGGCAGAAGAGGCTAAGAGAATGACTATTCTTATTCAAGAGAGCTGAAAATTATTTAAAGGAAATGTTTAAATTATCATAAAAGGTTTAAACAGACTAGACATTTGGTTAGTTCCCACCATGTGTCCAGCAATTATCATGACATGTATTAGGCAGGGTCAGGGGATGTCATAAAGAACACAGGTCTGCCACAGACTGAATAAATCTTCACTGCCCACTTGAGTTGCATTATGGGTGAATTTGGACCCTATTATAATTATTACCCATCGATTTTTCAGGCTTCCCTAGATCTAGCTCATAGTTATGATTTATCACCTGCCATAGTCACAGAAACTTCAGGATGCTTAGACAAAGGTAACTTGTACTTGGAGCTAACTCTCTACAATTCCTATTCTTCCCCATATGCTTTAAAAGAACATTGCACTAGGTCTAATTCCTTCTTCTACATGTTGCAGTAGACATTATTGCCTTTATTTTATATTGTAATCCCTGTTACAATATTAAAATAACTTTCTTCCAGGCACTATGCTAGCCTTTTTACATCTATTCAAGTACCCCACTTGATCCTCACAATAATCCTATTGCCAGGGATTATTATGAACTAAATTTTAGAGATGAGGAAATTAGTGCTTAAAGAAGTAAAAAGCCCAAGATCACACTATGGCCCACAATACCAGGAGTTCCCACACCTTTTCTTATAAGTCATCCATGGACTTCAGTTAAGAACCGCTGTTCTAAGAACCTATGCAGAGTCATAGTATTCTCTGGAGGTGGCGCAATTGAGTGGAAAATGGACAAACAGGAGTGTCACTTAGCTCCCACCAGAGGGCAGGATGACCTTTAGGACTGTGAGCAGGTTTTCTGTTTGTGTGTGAAGTCATACAAACTTCAATATATCTTTGGGGCAGGTCGTTCCTTTTTCTGGAATTCTCATTCTCCCCCTTAAATGGGTCATTTCCCTTGAATGTAAAATATGGCTAAAGGAACAAAACTGTCCTATGTCAGAATGTAAAAACTTAAAGTTACAGACAGAATTATATTTTAGCAGTATATGCTCTCTGGCTAAAAGAGTTTTTTCTTTTCCCTAAGCATATATTTAGAAAGTTCTATATCTTTCTTTTTTTAATCCTCATCCAAGGTCATTTTTTTTTATTGCCTTTAGAGAGAAAGAAAGAGAGAGAGAGAAACATCCATTGGTTTGCCTTCTTGCATATGCCCCAACCGGGGTTTGAACCTACAACTTGGGTATGTGTCCTGACCAGGAATCGAACCCACCACCATTTGGTTTACGGGATGACACTGCAACCAACTGAGCCACACTGGTCAGGGTGAGAGAGTTCTACATCTTGTTGGTTTAAGCCACGGCCTATGAGAGATGAGCAGCTAAGATCCAAAGACCATAAGAATGGCAGGCAGGCCTGTTTCCCACACTGCAGGAAGGACTTAAAGAGACAAGGTCATTGGCAGTAGAAATAAGAAGTGAACAGATTCAAGATATTTAGAAGATATAACCTATGGGACTTAGTGGTTCATTGAATACAGGATAAGGAAAGGACAGAGTCAAAAATGACTGCCAAATTTCTAGCTTACCCAATTAAGTAGATTGAAATATCATATAAAGCATGCTGGAAAACTGTATTTTCTTCCCCATGAAGGAAGCAGGGAAGGGAGACAGTAGGGAGATTAGTAAGGAAGATCATAAATTCATATATAGGATGACCTAATGAAGATATCACCAGATATGAAGCCAAAGCTCAAAGAGCAAATCTGGGATAAAAGATTAAATCTGGGAGTTGTCAGAGTTTAACTGCAGCCATGGAAAAAGATGAGGTAACCCGAGACAGAATATAGAAGAGGACACAGGAGAGGGCTTTGAGGAATTCCCATATGTAAAGGACTCATAGTGTAAGATGAGTTAGTAAGAGATGTTCTCTGTAAGACAGAGAACAAGCAATCCATCAGAAAGAGAAAAAAACAGAGAATAATTTCACCAAGGCAATGGGGAAAATATTTCAAGATGGAGGAAGTAGTGAACTGTGCTAGATGCAACCAAGGTGTTAAGGCAAGGACTTTAGCCCTGACCAGTGTAGCTCAGTTGGCTGGAGCGTCATCCCATAACCAAAAAGTTGCAGGTTCAATTCCCAGTCAAGGCACATACCTATGTCATGAGTTCAGTTCCCTGGTCCAGGTGCATATGAAAGGCTACCAATCGATGTTTCTCTCTCACATCAATGTTTCCCTCTCTCTCTCTTCCTTTCTCTCTAAAAGCAATAAAAAAAGGTCCTTGAATGAGGATTAAAAAAAAATGGCAAGGATTTCACGGACAAAGAGCACTAGGGAACTTCTCAGAGCTTTGAAGTGGAGCCTGAAGCCAGACTGGAGAGGATACGAAAATAAATGGAAGCAGAAAAAACAGAAACAAATACAGTAAACTTTCCCAAGAAGCTTGGTTATAAAGGGGAGAACAGAGTGAGAGAACGTAATATAAAACTGAAGGATTAATTTTAGGATGAGCAAAAAATCTAAGATGTTTAAAGAAGGATTCTAGGAGAAAAGGAAAAGTTGGAAATATAGAAGAATTAAGTGAGTTAAAGAACATAAGTGCTTAGCATAGTATTGACTGAGGGTAAATACTCAATAAATGTTAACTACTGCCATAATAATAATTCCCATTATTGAGAATGAGTAAAGGAAATTAAGAAAGCAATTACATTTACAATAACATCTAAAAAAGAGAATACCTGGGAATAAATTTAACCAAGGAAGTAAAAGACTTGTACACTGAAAATTATAAAACATTGCTGAAATTAAAGACCTAAATAAATGCTCCATGGGTAGGAAGACATTATACTGTCATGATGTCAATACTACACTAAAAGATCTACAGATTCAATGCAATCCATATCAAAATTCTAGTGGCCTTTTCTGCATAAACAGAAGAGTTGATCCTTAAATCCATACAAAATTGCAAGGGGCCTTAAATAGCCAAAATAATCTAGAAAAGGAAGAAGAAAGTTGGAGGGCTGACTACCCAATTTCAAAACTTAGTACAAAATCACAGTAATCAAAACAGTGTGGTACTAGCATTAGGACAGACTTATGGACAAATGGAATAGAAATCAGAGTTTAAAAATAAAGCCACAAATCTACAGCCAATTAATTTTTGACCAGGGTATCAAATCCATTCAGTGGCGAAAGAATAGTCTCTTCAACAGATGGTTCTACGACAAATAGATTTCCACATGAAAAAGAATGAAGTTGGACCCCTATTTCACACCATACATAAAAATTTACTAAATATGGATCAATGACCTATTAAATATAAGAGCTAAAGCCATAAAAATCTTTAAAAAACACCACAGGGGTAAATCTTCATGATCTTAGGTTTGGCAGTGGATTCTTAGACATGAAATACAAGAGAGAAAATACATAAACTGGACTTCATAAAAATGAAAAACTTTGCTGCATCAAAGATTATCAAGAAAGTTTAAAGACAACCTACAGAATGGGTTGAAATATTGAAAGTCATGTATCTGATAGAGTTAAATGTCCCGAATATATAAAGAACTCCCATAACTCAACAACAAAAGACAAACAATCCAATTAAAAAGTAGACAAGACTCTTTCTATCACCATTTATCCTCCATATGCCTTCTTCTGCCTCCCTCCATCCCCTTCCCCTCTGGTAATCACTATGCTGTTGTCTGTGGCTATAAGGTGTTTTTTGTTTTGTTTTGTTTTGCTTTAACTCTTCACCTTTTTCACCCTAATTTTATTAACTAGTGTTACCCCAATAAATTCAATAAAAAATAAAATAAAAACAAGTTGAAACAGGAACAAAAAAGTAGATGAAGAACTTGAACAGACATTTCTCCAAAGAAGATATAAGCACATGAAAAGATGGTGAACATCATTAGTCATTTGGAAAGTACAAATCCACAATGAAATACTACTTCACAGGAAATTGGATGTCTATAATAAAAAACAGAAAATAACAAACACTGGCAAAGGTGTGGAAAAATCAAAACCCTTACACATTTCTAGTGAAGATGTAAAAAGTGCTGCCTCTATTGAAAACATTAAATGCTTCCTCAAAAAAGCTAAATAAAGAATTACCCATATGACCCAGCAATTTCATTCCTGGGTATTTCAGTTCCAAAGAAATTGAAAGCAGGGACTTGAACAATTACTTATACGCCAATATTTATCACAGCATTATTCACAATAGCCAAAGGTGAAAACAACCCAATATCTACAAACAAATGAATGGATAAACAAAATGTTGTATATGCATACAATGAAATATTATTCAGTCATAAGAAGGGATGAGGTTCTGATACATGCTACAATGTGCATGAACCTTGAAAATATTATATGCTAAGTGAAATAACCCAGACACAGGACAAATATGTTGTATGATTCCGCTTTTATGAAATATCTAGAATAGGCAAATTCATAGAGAGATAAGTAGATTAGAGAAAGAATCTACTTTCTCTACTTTCTCTAAGGACAGGGAGTTCTTAATGGTTCCAGAGTGTCTGTTTAGAGCGATGAAAAAAGTTTTGAAAATAGGTGGTGATGGTTGCACAACATTGTGAATGTAATTAATGCCATTGAACTGCACAACTGAACAATGTTAAAATGATATATTTCATGATATATATATGTGTGTACATATATATATTTACCACAGCTTATAAAAGTTAATATGCAATAATTGAAACCTATTAAATTGCATAATTTAAATGGGTGAATTGTATAGTATGTGAAGTATATCTCAATAAAGCTGTTAAAAAAAAAGAATCAGTAACTTGTATTAAATGTTTTTTAAGTTCCCTTCCATCACTAAATTCTATGATTTTTTTAAGGTCTGAGAATAGATTATATTCCAAAATTAAATATATAGAAAATCTGCAATTATGTTCCCAGCTTTGGGTCTGGCTTCTCCTGTCAACAAGAGACTGGTGTACAGTGCTAGGTAAGGGTTTGTTGTTGTTGTTGTGATCGTGACCTCCCCTCTATATTCAGAGCCCTGTGAGGCAAATATGATTAAGGCCATTATAGATATGAATAAACAGATTCAAAAAGGGTGACTTTCCTCAGTAAGTGATCCAGCTAGAAACTGGGAGAGCTTGGATTTGAACCTGTGCTAGCCTGGCTCCAGAGCCCAGGCTGACACCACTAGTCCCCTGCCCATGGTCCAAATCCATTCTATAGACCTGCTGGATGCTATGGATGAAATGGGACCATTTTACCTTGTACTTTTTTCCATGCTGCCACATCGACAATGTATTTCAAAGCACTTTGAAAATGGGAAATCCTATTCAAATGTTAGATGTTATTTATAAAGTTGGCTTTAAGTGTTTTTGAAAGCCGCAACTAAAGTTAAATGGTATCACTGAACTTTCTTTTGTGAAGTCAAACCTTCAAGACAGTACTCAGAATTCAACACATAGGTTTTACTATGTAGGTGAACAAAGCTTTAAAGAGAATGAGGAGAGCAGCCATGCACGGGCCACGGTTAGATACCTCACAAGCCAAACAAGTCAAGACCTTGGCTTCCTTAGCTCTGCGCCATTTCACATTTCATTTATGCTTAGCAGGAAAGTATGACAATATTACTTTGATTTTTTGTTGATCCCGCTTAATCTCTGTATCCAGTTGCTTCCTGTTTTCATTTTCTTCTTGAAGTCTTTTTTGCAGCTGTACCTTTTGATATTTCATGTGATCTACACTCTGCTCAAGTTCACTGGCACATTTCTCATTTTGGATCGAAAGTGATGCCAACTTCTTACTATTTTGTTGCTTCTTCTGTAAGACCTGGGGCCATATGGAATATTTCAAAATGAAAAATTGCATCTCATAAACATCAAGTAAAAAACTTTTCATTCAATGGCAAGGGTAGACATTTTGCCTAGATTTTAATTTATTTTTAATTTTTCATGGGTTCACAATTGTTTTCTACATTTCTACTTTGATAACTGGGCAACCACCATAATTTTCACAAGATACAAAGAATGATGAGACGCCCTGATGCTGACAGCCAAAGAGAACAAAATTCATCTCTTTGCTTTTTATTAATGAGTATTTTAATTAAAAATATTGTATGTACATGGTAAAAATTAAAATAATACAAAACTGAACTTACATTTAATTTTGACAGTAATTGCAATGCTTGAGCAAAATAATACTAGCATTTTAGTGTTTTTTCCACATTAGTATAAGTACTGAAAATCTTATTTAAAAGTGAGATAGGTTATCATTTGGCTTTTGGTCTTAATCCACAGATGTTCAAAAGTGCACCAGTTAGCATTAAAATATTAATGCAGCATATATTACTGTATTTTGTCATTTATAATGCACATTTTAACCAAATTTTTTAGGGGAAAATAAGGATGTGCATTATACATGGGTATAATGATTGCCTTCGATGGGTATAATAATCCAGTGTATAATGCACACAAAAACCGTGGGTGTGCATTATACATGGCAAAATACAGTACATATATCTAATGAGATAAAGAATGCAGATTTCAGCCCAGGCTGGTGTGGTTCAGTGGATTGAGAACCGGCCTCTGAACCAAAGCATTGCCAGTTGGATTCCCAGTCAGGGCATGTGCCTGGGGTGCAGGCCAGGTCCCCAGTTGTGAGCGTGCAAGAGGCAAAAACACATTATGTTTGTCCCCATTTCCTTCTCCCTCTCTTCCCCTCTCTAAAGATAAATAAAATCTTTAAAAAAAAAAGAATACAGATTTAAGATTTTTTAATTAAAAAACTTTTGTTTTACAAACTGAAATAACTTAATTATACCAAAAACTCAAGTATTTCAATATTTAAAATGGTATGTTAGAATACTGAAAGCTGGTATTTTTACTACAACTATGTGATCCTGAAATGTTATTTTACCTTTCTAAATCTTAGCTTGCTCATTTATAAAATAAGATAAAAATACCCACTTCAAAGAATTAATGACTAAGTAACACATACAAAACATACAAAACACCTGCTATGTATATGGCACTTTGTGACTCTTCATATCTGGTAATTGTCATCCTCCTCCTCACCCACTCCACCATCCTCCACCGTCTTCATCATCCCCTCCCCCACCAGTTCTGCATGGATATGTCAAAGGCAGTCATTTCTAAAACTACATAGGGATCTTGTTTCAGTCCTCTACTGTGTGAGATGTTTTGTCTGAATTTAAGTTCTGTGTCTTCTTTCCTTTCCTTATCAGGACCCTTAGGAGAAAAGGATATGCAGCATGAAACTTGAAAAACAAAAGGAACATGGTAATTCACAAGCCCTATTAATAATCTTTCATTTAATTTCAACCATTTTAGTTGTATGAGATATAGAACATATAAAAATAATCTTTGCTAAATCCATAAACAAGGCTTAAACAGAAGATACATAAATATAATAACCTCCTTAGAAAAATAGTAATTCTAGCCATTATTAATACTGATATAAGAATTGAAATTATAATCAGAATTGGTTAGGATATAAAACTATGAAATTATAAATAATATTTTATAATAAGTACAAAAAAATCTTAATTGTTTTATTCTACTAATGTTTTGTTAAAATGAGTACTTTATTACACATCACAACCTTAATTAAAGGATCAAGCAGTAAAACAGAATTAATCCCAAGACACTCTGAGGTGAACTACTAAGTGCAAATAAGTATTCTGAAGACAAGTAAAAGGTATGATATGGACAATTACCACATTCCTTTAATCAGTTCAAACTTTTGAGTTATTATTTTAACTTGGTGTTGACTTGAGGCTACTTAGGTAAAAAATTTTAGTGGTAATGTCCAGATGTTTGAAGTGTCATTATAAAACCCCAAGAGGAGGGATGTGGGGGGCACTGTCAATTTCTGCATTCCCAAATAGAACAGGACCTGGCACAGAGGAGATATGCAGTGAACACCTTGTTGAAAGAAAATAACTATAGAACAGTTTCAAAAATAAATAAATAATGCCTTGAATAGGTTGCCTGCAATCCTGTTCTACCTACAATTCTGGTCTACGTACAGTGGAAAAGATATGAAAGCAATAAATTATTAATAAAAAATGAAAGAAAGCATTCTAGCAAATTCACTGCAATCAGATTAATGAAGCAGTCTGACAATACCAACAGTATCTAAAAAAGGCTTCCTTACACAAAATCTCTGTAATCAAATCTCTCTCATAGGATAGAATTTTTAACTGCAGCTATTTCTGAGGATATATCTAAATACAGCAATAGGAAATTAATAAGCTATAGTACTAGGAATTATTAACCTTTCTTCAATCAGTTATGGGTTGAGAAAACTGAAACAGTTATTTGCTGAGTGTCTACGAAGTGCCATGCAGATGTTTTATACCATTATTTAATCACCAATCTTTTGTCCTTTAGAAAAGAACATTATTTCTGTGGTTATCTTTATTTCTTACCTTATGTTTTTTGATAAAAAGATTAAGGTATTATACTTCTTTCTTAAAGATTTTGTTTTTTAGAGAAAAGGGAAGGGAGAGAGAGAAAGAAAGAGAAACATCAGTGTGTGAAGGAAACACTGGGTTGCCTCTTGCAGATCCCACAACCCAGGCATGTGCCCTGACTGGGAACTGAACAGGTGACCTTTCGATTTGTAGGCCAGTGCTCAACCCACTGAGCCACAACAGCCAGGTCAAGACAATACACCTCCTGAATGCAGAAATATATTACCCCGATCAAAATTATGTAAACCTACCAGCACTCGGGAAAAGAAAAGCTGCATTCCAATTTATCTTGCTGGTAAAAACAGAATCTTACTTCTTTCCTAACTACATACAAAAATCCTCAAAAATAGAAAGCTTTAAGTAGGTTTTCTCAATGACATTTTAAAATTACCTGGACTTTCAGCTTTGCAGCATCCATCTTTTTACGGAACTCCCTCTGTAATTTTACTTTCAAAGCAACATCAGAAAGATCTTTGTTTTCCAGTTCCTGTAGCTTCTTTTCTGTCTCAATTAATTCCACTTTCGCCTGTTCTGCTTCATGCGCAAGTTTTGTTACTTTCAGAGAATATTGTTTGCTTACAGACTTGGCATCATTACCTTCACCATAGTAATAACAGTAGTAACAATTACAAATTGTATTTTTAAAAACCAAAACATCAAAAACATAAAAATGGTCTACTCCTACAAATCTAGCTGAGCATTGTAAATATTTAAGGCATCACATTAAAAATTCAAACACAACTTGCCACCTGGCCTCCTAATAATTAGTTCCTTAATTATTGTTTCCATCTGGTGCCAGTCATTCTTCACAATGGATTTTTTGTGTTTAGTGTGACACTTCTAGTCTTCTGAATATGTAGTTTAGCTCTGCTGGCATCAAACTCTAGTTAAGAAGGGTATCTGGGGTTACTCTTTGGCCTTTTACTTATTTCACTTCAACTTCCTGCTACCCATAATCTGTTTCTCTGAATTCTTTTTTTTTTACTACTACTATGAAAAATTTTCAACATACTAAAAGTAGAGAAATGATATTAACAGGTGCTCATCACCCAGAATAAAGAGTTATCAAGACTTCGCTATAGTTACTTCATCTATGTTTTTCTTTCACTTAATTGCTTAAAAATTGTAAAACAACCCCAGATGTCATATCTCACCTAATCATACTTCAATGAGCATCTATACAAAATATGGACCCAAACAAAGAATCATTATTACACCTAACAATATTAATACCTACCAATGCCCTATTCAGACTTCCCCGATTGTTTCAAAATGTCTTTTACAACTGGCTTATTTTCATTAAGACCCAAACAAGATCCATGATACATCTGACTATTATGTCTCTTAATCTTTTAATCTAGAGCTGGCCCCTTCCTTTTTCATTCCATTGAGCATGTTAAAGATGAATTATTTTTTAAAATATCTTATTTATTTTTAGAGAGAGAAAGGAGGGAGAAAGAGAAGGAGAGAAACATCAGTGTGAGAGAGAAACATCAACCAGTTGCCTCTCACACATACCCTGACAGGGGGCCAAACCCACAACCCAGGCATGTGCCCTGACCGGGAATTGAACCTGCAACCTTTCACTTTGCGGAATGATGCCCAACCAACTGTGCCACACCAGTCAGAGCAAAGATGAATTCTTTTTAAATGCTTTTCCTACAAATATTTAGAACACAGGGAAAAATAGAATGAGATGTTTCTATATTTCTTTTCATTCTAATCCAGCTACTGAACCTAAAAACTTGGTTTTGATTGGTTCTGAACAGTCGGCTGTCCCTGAACTAGACTAGCAAACCCGTGGCAGTGGGAACTAAGAGTCTGGAGGTCATGAGATGAATAATCACCAGTGACAGTTTGTCATACTGTTACACTAAAAATCTCTTAATTTTTAAATTAAAAAGTTATTAAACTAAATGTACTATGAATTGTCTTCTGACTCTACACTCTATGATTATTTGACTAACTTTAAAAACATATATGACTACTACATTTTAATAAATCTAAGACACCATAAAGTGTTTGCACCAATATTTTATGAACTAAAGTACAGTGCCAATTAACCAATGGCATGATAAGATGCTAATATGCCACTGATTGTAAGGTATATTCTGATTACAGAGATATTAAAATGTGAAAAATGTGTTATTAGAATTTATAAAACACAGTACAATAATCACTTATTATTGGCTGAAGTAGTTGCAATTCTTTGGAAAAAGAATTTATTTATTCTAAGGAAATTTATTCTAAGGAAAAATCTTTATTAAGGCACCTCTGAAAAGTCAGCACACACTGACCCTTTTGCTAGTCACCATCTTAGTTTGCTAGAACTAAGGGTCCCTTGGCTCTAATGAGTAAGAACAGGATCTTCTCTGTGTCCATTCAGGTACCCTAAGGCAACCAGAATGGGTATCCAGGCTAAAAAAAAAGTGTGCTTGTTTAGTAAGATAGCCCACAGTAAGATAACTATCTAAAAGAAAATCATTTATTCCAGAAGGGTAAATGTCCTCAACTTCCACAGGCAGTAGCCTGAAATCTTAGGGATAGAGAAGCTATTTAAATCCCTAAATCAGTTCCTGGATACTCCTAGGAGAGTGCTTAGGGATGATCACATTCATTGGCAATGATCCTGCCTATGAAGAAGGAGCATGGTCAAATTTAATGAAACACTGAGATACTGAAGTTGGGATGATGCACAGCACATACGTCACTAGGAACAAGGAAGGAAAACATTTTGGGACAGCAGCTTGGGAGAGGCGGTGAAGAAAGAAGGACCAACAGCTAGAAAGCAAATTTGAAAGAGGGGGAAGTGAGAAGACAGGTTTCCCCTCGCTGGCAGAGGAGTTGGGACCAACCAAAATTCATGTAGTTTGGGTGTGATTATAGCCTTGAACTTGAAGGAAAAATGAGTATTTCCTTCAAGTCCCCTAAATGTGACCAGAAAGTTATTTCTATTATTTCTTTTGTTTTACTGTTGCTCAAGTACAGAAAGTTATTTTTCATTGGAGTTAGGGAAAAGAAATGCTAGTGTCTCTTACTCCTTCAATTCTTAACTGAATTGCAGAGTAGTCAAGGCTCATACACTGAGTGTATTTGGGGAGGAAGGCAAAAGGCTTGAGATGGACTTTTTAGGGCAAGCCTACGGTAGCTGAGGATGAGGAGAGGATGTGGTGCGTACAACAACCTCGCACAAATCTGAGGCTAAGAGCTAGAAGCTTAGCTCACTCAGGAGAACAGCTCTCAAGAATAAATCCTTGTATCTTCAGAGAACTAAAAATCAACTTCACTTAAAATATAAAGTTTAACATTACTGTTAACATTAACTATCCAAGAAAATAAAGATTAATAATTTAAGTAATTATTAAAATGAGTTAGAAAAACATCTCAGATATATTCCCAGATACCTAGTATAACATTTCTTTAAAAGTGGCAAAAAACAACCCTGGCTGGGGTGGCTCAGTGGATTGAGTGCTGGCCTGCAAACTAAAAGGTCACTGGTTTGATTCCTGGTCAGGGCACGTGCCTGGGTTGTAGGCCAGGTCCCCAGCTGGGAGCATGTGAGAGGCAATTGGTTGATGTTTCTCCCTTTCTTTTTCCCTCTCTCCTCATCTCTCTAAAAATAAATAAATAAATAAATAAATAAATAAAGCAAGCAAAAAACAGTAAGTGCCACAGAGTTTCAACAGAACACAGAATTCACACTGTTTAGAATAATTCATAGATGAATCTCAATGTAACAAAGTTCTTTTAATAACTAACCTCCACATACTAGCTCTAGAACACACCTTCATTGGATACTATTACCTGTTTTCATTAATTCTTTAATCAGATCTTCCTTCATATTGATGTTAATTGTAAGTTCTCTCATTTTTTGTTTGGCTTCAGTAAGTATGAGTTCTGAAGTCCTTAATTTTTGCAAATTCAATTCTTGACTCTCTCGAAGACATTCAATCTTTGAATCTTTAAAATAAAAGAAACAAAACTGAGAAATAAAACTACGTGCTTATGAAATATTCCACAGAAGTAAAGCTAAAAAAGAACAGTGAACACAGAAACAGTCTAGAGGTAACAGAGGAAGAGACAAACAGAGACAGGGAAGGGAAAATACATGGAAATTGGGACTGCAGTTTTCCAGCTTACGGAAAGAGTCTTCCTTTCCTTTCCTAAGAGACACTAGCATTTCTTTTCCCCAACTCCAATGAAAAACTCCTCTCTGGTCACATTTAGGGGAACTGAAGTAAATACTGTCATTTTTTCCTTCAAGTCCAAGGCTATAATCACACCCATACTACATACATGCTTTAGTCATATCCCATAGGTTCTGATACAAGTTTTCATTGCCCTTAGATATTCTGCAATTTGAGTTTTTAACTTGAATTATTTAAGAAAGTTGTAAAATCTCCAGGTGGGTAGAGGTTTGAATTTTTTCCTATTAACTTCTAGTCTTGTTGTAATAAAAAAATGTAGTCTACACCAGACTACTAGAGTGTGGGCCAGCCCTGTTTGCTATTATCTTACACCAGACGGTAAATCAACTATGTCGTCATTTAGTTTAGCTGATCTTTTTCTTTCATAGAGAGACTTCCTCAGTGAAAGAGGTAGTACACTGATTTACATTCTGACATAAGCTTCTTTCCTGCTTATAAACCAGTAATAGTCAAGAATGGCAACTTGGATAGCACTTACCTATATCACTTACACATTTAAAATGTTACTTCGGTTTTATTTGTGACATATAGGTAATTTTTTGTTAAATATTACAAGCATGGGTTCTTTAAAAAGGCTCTCTGTTTTCATGGTGTAGATCTTATTTACCATTTTATTTATATTTTCTATACTCATACTTTTTGTGCTTTTACCACTCACGGGCCACGATAAATGAGTTAAAAATATCCTACTACAGTTTTTAGAAAATAAACATTTTATGCTGTTATGCATCAAATAATGTGTATTTGAATATTATGAGCACCCATGGACTAATTTGGCTCCAATGCCAAGGGTACAGCACTAATGATAGGCATGTGTGCCAGTGAAACAGGAAAGGAGACACCTAGTAAATTATATAAGATGTATTTTAAAGTAGTCAAGAGTACAATGCATACCAACTTAGGTTTGAGTATAAACTCCCCATTCTAAGAGATTGGGCCTATAACTCTAGCCAGAATTGATTGGTGGGAAAAATTTCTTACTGAGGAGTAAAAAATAATAATAAATCAGAAGTAGAACAGAGAACATAAAGGAAGTTCTACCAACCAGGAAAACAATCCTATCAGGTTCCCATCTCTGAGAATCCCTAGATGCTTCTTAACTTACTGACTGAAAAAAAAAATGTCTTATAAACATTACATGTAAATTACTTAAGTAAGTCTGTGTACCTTCATTCCCCAAACTTGACTTTTGTGTTTGATCATGCATATCATTCAATTCAACAAGAGAACAAACAGAGCCTGGCTTTTGAATCCATGAGCGACTTCTACGTCTAAAAAAAAAGATCAGGGTCAAAGGTAACAACTTGTCTGTTAGTGTTTGCTAATCTGCCCCCTAATCAGCTTCCCCCCAAAGTGCCAATAATGTTAAGAGAATTATTAATTACATAAACAGAATTTTACTAATATTCCCACCCACTTTGGGCCCAGCAGGAAATTCATTATTGCTTGTTTGTTGCCACTGTGGCAGCTGAATCAGGAAATCCAAAGACATTCTCTCTGAAAACTAAAATATAATGACTATAAAAACTCTAAAAGCAAAATTATTTTTCAATTGTGAGTCTGATAACTCATGTTCAAACACTGGTTTCACAGTACATTAGTTGACAGTACATTTAGCAAAAATTACCTACTATTATTTAAATGGAAAAGATACACTTTAATGAAAAAACTTTCCATTTGTATATTTACTGCAGCATAAAAGTGTACGTTTATTAATTCAGTCTATATTTAACATACCTAATTTCAGATTTCTCTTGGCCTTCTGACTCTTCATCATCACTGTTATCAGAAAATTGGCAGTGGAGGACTTCATCTTGCTCTTCTATGTGGCCCAGGAGCATCTGACTTCGTGTTCGAAATCCAGCAACTACTCGATCCAGAGAGCACACAGAAGGGCTTGTGTAGACCTTCCAAGTGATTTTGCCACCCAACAACAACAAAAAAGTGATTTTTAAATGTCTATTTTTATCTTATTACTCAACACATTTTAAGGGGTTATTAAATAAGTACTCTCAAAATACACAATCACTGATAATATGCATGACCCCCTCAAAAGTGTCAAAATTCACTTGACAATACTCTTGTGCCTCAAAGACATATACTTCTTTCAGAATCTAGAGTTATTTCTCTTCTAAAAACCTCTTCTACCTTCAACTGCAGTACAATATTCAAAAATGAAACCAAAGAGAGGCTGAGTGAAAACATCACAGCCCTTAAACAGCACAGGCACTCCCTCAGGGCTGCAGAGCCCATACACAGTGCAGGAGGAGGCAACTGTTTCACAGCCCACCCGTCTTCTCACTTCTGACCACTAGGAGCATCATGGTGTTGCTGCTCAGGGTGTACATTCCCCTCCAATCCAAATTCATTGAATAAAGAAATCCAAAGCTGTTGCCACTCCCTCTGCTAAGGCAAAATATGCTCAATTTGGAAATCCAAATGTATTTACTCACACTTTACATGTGATGGTTAGGCACAACTGATTAATACTACCAGTGACATACTTAGTATGTATCATAGGATAATTAGATGTTAGTGTGGGAACTTTCTAAATATATTATAAGATGCTTCTATTGCCAACACACCTTAAGTTCTCAAAAAATTAGCATGAAAAACAATAACAATGAATTATAAATTGCTTTATACTCTTATTCTAGTTTCTGTTACCAAATATTTCTTTTCACCACCTCTGTGTAATCAAATCTTAGGGTGATTTCTCAAAAAAGGTAAATAATAAAATCTTAAGAGGAGACACTCAACTCATTAATATATTATTCTAAGCTACTAAAATTGTAACATACAGTGAAATGTGTATATTACAAGGTGCTCAAGATTCAGTTCACATAGGTCCCTCACGTACTCCCCCTCAGAAAAACCTACCTGATACCTTGATGTCTGATTTTTGTGCCTCTACTCTTGGTCACCTAATAAGACCATCTGTCACATCAGCACCATGGTGGATAGGGCACCAATTGTTCTGGGTAGCCTCCCAATTCTGGAGCTTTGGGTGGGGGAGGGAATTACTTACAGAAGAACCAACTCAAGAAGCACTTATCTAACAGCTGGGCCACTTGATCCACGGCTGATAGGCACCAAGGTTTCTCTTTATCGGGGAGGTGGGAATTATTTCAGGAGCAAAAAAAATTTTTTGTTCCGAGTCAAATTTGTTCTCCGAGATTATAATTTGCTTTTAAAACTTTTTACAAAGAAAATAAGTGACCCAGCTTAATAATGAACACCAAATAAACTGCCACAATGAGTTTAAATGATTATTAACATTTAGCAAATTAATTTTTATGTTGTTGTTTTTGTTTAAAAATTTTACTTTATTTCTTTCTAGACAGAGGGGAAGGGAGAGAGAAAGAGAGAGAGAGAAACATCAATGTGTGGTTGCCTCTCACACACTCCCTATTGGGAACCTGGCCTGCAACCCAGGCATGTGCCCTGAATGGGAATCAAACCAGAAACCCTGTGGTTCACAGGCTGGCACTCAATCCACTGAGCCACACCAGCCAGGTGCAGATTAATTCTTTAATAGTCATTCCATGCAACCCAATGGTTCTTTGACCTTTCCAGGCTCGTAAAGCCTACAATCCAGCCCCCTCCTACCTAGGCACTGGGTCTTACTTCCCTCAGTTGCTTCTGCATTCCACAGCTCTCTAATAGGGATATTTTAGCATTTTCAACCATACTCCCAATAGTGGTAATCATATATAAGTGTTGGGAACCGCCCTGCCTGGTATCAGAAGCTGTAACCCCTGCCAAGACTAAGACTGAGGGAATGACCTTGGACCGTAAGCCAGCAAGGAGACAAAAGCTTATCTCCCTGGCAGGAGCGCCACTTCTGCTCCTTTTACTTCACCCTGCCTGGCCCCCAATGCTTTGTCAGTTAGCCAGTGACAGGTAAGATTGCCCAAGGGGGGAAGGATCGAAGACAGGCACGATCACGTGAGAAGCCTCCAAGGAAGGGAAGATAACTGAAGTGTATCCAATTAGAAGCCAATTTGTTTTACTCTAACCATTTTTTTCCCTAGATTTACATAGCAACAAGGCTAGAGAAAACTACTGTCATTGAGTTCAACTATCCATCCCACATTTGACTCTCCTCTGTAATACTGCAAATTACCATTTAACCTCTGCTGGAACACATTTGCTGGGGATGCCCTCATAGGCCTCTCATATCACCTTTGACAGTTCCCACTAATAAACCCCTCTATTTATTCCTTTAGCACTTCTCACTGGTCCCAGTTCTAGAGACAAAGTCTAACAATAATAATAAACCTTCAAATATAGGTTTACAGTCATGAGTATGTGAAAGACAGAATTTATTCTTGTGTTATTATTTGTATTACAACCATAAACCTACTTTTGTCCACCACTGTATTTGAAAAATCATCACATCCCTTCTGAATCAGACTAAACCTAGAGGTACTTCAGATTTCCCCCAACGTCCTTCAGCAGCTTGAAAATAATCTAATGTGACTTAAAGCGCTGTACCCAGACCGGAACATAACATTCTAAATCCCCATACAATAAGAGAATCTCCTCTCATCGTTGAAGCATTTGATTTTGTTTCATCTGATGTGCTGCAACTTTGCTTAACTCATTCGCCAGATTGTGGCTTCCATATATTTAGTTTTGTAGTTTCAATTGGGACTTCTGCAAAGGTACATAAGAGTTAATGTGTCATTTGCTACTGTGCAGTGGGTGTGTTCTGATGGAATGAGTCGCTTAGCTAGAAAAGAAACTGGTCAAAGCTCAGTAGACACATCTCCATGTTCTGCCGTGTTCACTCCTTACTATGAGCAATGAAGTAATTTTTTTAAAAAAATTTATGAGAAAAAATAGCCTTTACATGAGAGATTAAATCTTAGTGAAGACTGAAAAGGCAGTTAATCTATAGTGTGGGGTTATGCACAGAAATTTTGTGACTCAAAAAAAAAAATGTAATTCATTCTAGCCCTGGCTGGGCAGCTCAGTTTGTTAGAACCTTGTCCTGATATGCCAAGGCTGCAGGTTCAATCTCTGGTCAGGGTACATACAGGAAGCAACCAATAAATGCATAAATAAATGGAAAAAGAGATCAATGTTTTTTTTCTCTCTCTTTCCCTGTCAATCTCTCTCTATCAATCAGTAAATAAAATTTTTTAGATGTAATTTATTTGGGGAAGAAAAAGATTTTACAAATATTCCCCTTTTGTGAATCTGGAGATCCCAGAAGGCTTTTAAAATATATCCCTTAAGAATATTTCAGTCAAGTATTGAAAGTGATACTGTGTACCTACTGCTTTTTTTCCCTTTTCATGATATCATATTTCATCAAATCTAAAATGCCATCAACTGCAAGACACACCATTATTTTTATACTACCAAAAAGGAAAATAGCTATCAAACTATGACATGCCGTCAATTAAAAAAAATCCTGCCATCAAAGATGATAAAATGTGAAAAATATAGGTAATCAATAAATCAATTGATCAATAAATCAATACAATCAACAAAATCAATAAATCAATACAATCAATAAAATATGATAGATTTTCATCAAGATCTATGGTGTTATACTAAACCTAAGTAATAACAACACCTTTGTAATTGTTTTATTTCCAAAGTGCCTTAGTATGTATAGCATTAGTTTTTTGCTTTAATTATATATTTGTTTTATTAATTCTTATTATTCTTAATCATTTTTATTGTCATTCTATTACAGTTGTCCCCATTTTTCCCCCTTTACCCTTCACCACACATCCCACCACACCCCCTGCTCCCACAGTCAATTCCCACACTGTTGTTGTCCATGTTTGTGGGTCATTTGTCTAGTCCCTTCCCCTTCCTTCTACCATTATCCCCCTCCTCCTCCTCTCTGGTCACTGTCAATCTGTTCCATGTTTCCATTTCTGTGGTTCTATTTTGTTTGTTAGTTTATTGTTCACTAGATTCCGCTTATAGGTAAGATCATATGGTATAAGTCTTTCACCGAGTGACTTATGTTTCACTTAGCGTAACATTCTCCAATTCCATCCATGCTGTCGTAAAAGGTAGGAGCTCCTTCTTTCTTTCTGCTACGTTGTATTCCATTGTGTAAATGTGCCATAATTTTTTGATTCACACATTTACTAGTGGGCACTAAAGCTGTTTCCAGAATTGGGCCATTATAAATAGCACCACTATGAACATAGGGGTACATAAGTTCTTTTGAAATGGTGACTTGGGATACTTAGAGTATATTCCCAGCAGCAGAATCACTGGGTCAAAAAACAGGTCCAATTTTAGTTTTTTGAGGAAATTTCATAGTGTTTTCCACAGTGGCTACACCAGCCTGCATTCCCACCAAAAGTCCATTAGGGTTCCCCTTTTCCCACAACCTTGCCAGCATTATTGTTTGTTGATTTGGTTATGTTGGCCATTCTGACCAGTGTGAGGTGATATCTCACTGCACTTTTAATTTGTATTGCTCTGATGGTTAGTGATGCTGAGCATTTTTTCTTATGTCTCTGGGCCATCTGTATGTCTTCCTTGGAGAAGTGTCCATTCAGATCCTTTGCCCATTTTTTAAATTGGATTGTTTGTCTTCCTGATCTTGAGTCATATGAGTTTTTCATATATTTTGGAGATCAAACCCTTGTCCAGTGTGTCATTGGCAAATATGTTCTCCCATACAGTCAGTTCCCTTTTCATTTTGATGATGATGTCTTTAGGTACAGAAGCTTTTTAGTCCTATTTGTTTATTTTGTCCTTTATTTCTCTTGCCCTTGGAGTTATATCAGCAAAAATATTGGTACATGGGATATCTGAAAATTTCCTGACTATGTTTTCCTTTAGGAGTTTTATGGTATCACAACTTACATTTAAGTCTTTTATGCATTTTGAGTTTATTCTGGTATATGCTTCATCCCAGGAATGCAAAGATGATACAAAATTTTCAAATCAATAAATGTAGTATATCACATAAACAAAAGGAAAGACAAAAATCACATGATCACATCAATAGATGCTGAAAAAGCATTTGCTTAAATCTGGCACTTATTTATGATAAAAACAATCAGCAAAGTGGGAATAGAGGGAGCATACCTCAACATAATAAAAGTTATATACAAGAATCCTATAGCCAACATTATACTCAATGGGCAAAAACTAAAAGCTTTCCCCTTAAGATCAGGAACAAAACAAGGGTGTCCACTTTCACAACTCTTATTCAACATAGTACTGGAAGTTCTAGACACAGTGATCAGACAAAAAAAAAAAAAAAGAAAGAAAGAAAGGAAGAAAAGGCATCCAAACTGGAAAGGAGGAAGTAAAACTGTTGTTATTCACAGACAACATAATAGTGTACACAGAAACCCTGTTGTCTCCACCAAAAAACTACTCAACCTAGAGTAAGTGAATTTGGCAAAACAGCAGGATACAAAATCACTATGCAAAAATTGAAGGCATTTTTGTATACCAACAATGAAATATCAGGAAGAAAAACTAGGGTAAAAAATCCCATTTACTATAGCAATAAGAAAAATAAAGCACCTAGGAATAAACTTAACCAAGGAAGTAAAAGACATACTCAGAAAACTACAGAACACTGAAGAAAGAAATCAAGGAAGATACAAATAAATGGAAGCATTCACAGCATTCATGGATCGGAAGATATAACATCATTAAAATGTCCATACTACCCAAAGTAATCTACAGAGTCAACACAATTCGTATTGAAATACCAATGGCATATTTCACAGATCTAGAACAAATATTTCAAAAACTTATATGGAACCAAAAAAGACCCCAAGTAGCCTCAACAATCTGAAGAAAGAAGAACAAAGTAGGAAGGATCACAATGCCCTATACTACAAGGCCACTGTAATCAAAATAATCTAGTACTGGCATAAGAACAAACACATAGATCAATGGAACACAATAGAGAACCCAAAAATAAACCCAAGTATCTATGGTCAATTAATATTCAACAAAGGGGACATGAGCATTCAATGGAATAAAGATAGCCAAATGGTGTTGGGCCCTGGCTGGTGTGGCTTAGTGGATTGGATGCCAGCCTGCAAACCAATGAATTGCTGGTTTGATTCCCAGTCAGGGCACATGCCTGGGTTGCGGGATGGGTCCACAGAAGGGGGCGTGTGAGAGGTAACCACACATTGATGCTTCTCTCCCTCTCTTCCTTTCCTCTCTCTCCAAAAATAAATAAATAAAACCTTTTTTAAAAATAATAAATAAATGGTGTTGGGAGAACTGGACTGTACATGCAAATAAATGAAACTAGACCACCAACTTACACCATATACCAGAACAAACTCAAAAGGGATAATTATATCATATTTCAATGTTAAGAGAGTTAGGAACCTCTATTATATTTTAAGTTTAAATCAAGATTCAAGTTTGCATTTCATCAGATAAGTTTTGGGCATCTATTGAGACAAATGAGTTTTCTTTTTTTTTCCATATTAACTTGGTACATAATATTAGTACTTTTATTTACCTGTATACTACTTGACTGTGAGGGGCAATTTCTTTAGGATATTTGCATGAGTAGACGTGTCCTATCATCCCATTTTGGTGTTTAACTTTTCAGATTAAGAAATAGTTGAAAACAAATGTACAACAGGAAAAAGCACACAATGGTATGCTTTTAGAATAAATATTATTCAGACATTAAAAATCACAATACATTATAGAAGAATATTTCATGACTATCAAAGGTTTATAATATATTGAGAAAAGCTAGTAATTAAAGTATATGTATAAATATAACACACTTTTAAAATAAGTAAAATCTTTTCAGTCTTTCCCTTCAATATGTATAAAAGTGCATAAAAATTAAAATCAAACTTTTTCTGTAATCAATTTAAAAATCATTTAAGCTAATTTTTTCCTTTTTCTTTTGAAACTATTTTAAGTTAAAGTATTTCTCTTACCAGACTATTTTTACTTCAAGAAAATATTAGAACTTAACTCTGAAAGAAAATAATTAGGGCTAGAAAATACTAACTAGACTTCTGCCAAGGACACAGAAATCCAGGAGAAAATAAAATGGTATTTCATATGTCCTCTTTGGCTTAATTTAGCTAGCTTTGGTATCCAACATGAGACACTCCCCTCATGTTTAAAACAATGTAACAGTAAACAGGACTTGACCAAGGCTTACCATCTACATGTCTTCCACATGCAAGCCTGCCTTTTCATGTCTGCCGCAATAACCAGGCCAGACAAAAGACGTGGCCAGGATTTCTGGACACACATTAGGAGAGCTCTCAAAACTGCTACTCATATGACCTTTGCACCTTCTTCCTTTTTCCTTTATAAAGCGGCTAAATGGTTCTTTTGGGGTATAAGGAAATTCTTAAAAACAAAACAATGCTAAAAATTTACTAATTTGAAACAATTCTAGATGTCTGCTTCAGTTCTAATTAAACAACTAGAGATAACAGAAGGGCCTACCTTTCTCAAGAGCCCATAGAGCTTTATCTCCCCAAAGAGTCTGTGTGTGTGTGTGTGTGAATGTCTAGGAGTAAAAAACAGAAAGAGAATAAGTGTGTGTAATTCTTGTAATCAAAAAATATATATTCTTAAAAAGAATGGAAAGAAACAGGAAATACTTTCACATACCTAGCCAATAGTAAAAAAATTAAATATAGAAGATGATATATAGGTATTAAGTTGAAGGAATTATGTGAATCATGTGAAGAATTTATCTTTTTTCCTAAATGTTTTATGAAAAGTTACCATATATTTAACCATAAGGATAATGTCGATGGCTCTACAAAGTAAAACTGAAATTAATAACAATGGTTTAAATTTTAAAATTCAACCATTCAAAATTGAAAACCATACATGTAAGGGTAACATCTGTCTTACTTACTCTGAGCTACTGAGCCTGAGACATAGTACAAGTACCCCAAAGACATATATTGAGGGCACAATGTGCCAGGCGCTTTCAGAGTCAGTATCTCATGTAAATTCTCCACAGACCCCTCCCCCTTTCTGACAGGTAAGGAACCTGAGACTCGGACAGGTTCAGTCATACATGGGCCTACACAAGAGAGCTGCTGTTCACATCCAAGCCTGTCTAACTGCAAAGTCTGTGGCATTTCACATATTTCGTATCCCTTTGACTGTAACTATCAATCACACAGACCACAAACAAACCATTTCTCTTCATAAAATCAATAAATAAAAACCCAAATTCATGAATTTGCTAATCAGTCTTTTCCATAGTAGAGATTACTTGATGATTTTTCAAGAGAAACATGTGCATATATTACTGCAACACATATACTCATAAATAAATACAAATTAAAAGTCTATACTGCTCTTTATACAGTCTTGACATGTCAGGTTGGCAAGACTGAGTAATACATAAATGTCATTTTGGGAAAAACTGCCCTGACCAGTGTGGCTCAGTTGTTTGGATGTCATCCGCAAAGTGAAAGGTCGCCAGTTCAATTCCCAGTCAGGGCACACGCCTGGGTTGCAGGTTCAGTCCCCAGTCAGTGCGTGTACAAGAGGCAACCGATCAATGTTTCTTTCACACAATGTTGTTTCTCTCCTCTTTCCCCATCACTTCCCCTTTTTCTAAAAATAAATAAATAAAGTCTTTTTAAAAAGAAAATAATAAGACAAACCAAATAAATCAAAAGAAATAACCTCCATCCTCATCTCAATTTGATGTGGTTAAAGAAAAAAAAATTCACGAATATATTACTTAGTCATGTCTGAAAATAAGATGGCAAAGGACAGGTTTTCCTCCTTGATGAATATAGATATTATTGTCAACTGTTCCTTCCAAATATGACCATACATTCTCTTACTTACTGATACTTTTATTAAAAAGAAGCATGAACCCTGGCTGGTGTGACTCAGTGGATTGAGTGCTGGCCTGTGAACCAAAGCGTCACCAGGGCCCTTGCCTGGGTTACGGGCCAGGCCCCCAGTGCAGGGGACACATAAGAGGCAACCACACATGGATGTTTCTCTCCCTCTCTTTCTCCCTCCCTTCCCTGTCCTCTAAAAATAAATAAAATCTTAAAAAATAAAATAAAATAAAACCAGGATATTATAAAAGAAGATACACAAAGTCCACAAAACCAAACAGAAACCAAACATACCTGCTGAGACTATATACATACACTGTGATATCATATTACATATAATATTTTTAAGATCTCAAAATAAGAGAAAGATTATTGTTTAGACTTTACCTTCCTGGTATCTGATCTTGCTGGGATATAAATGTAATGCCCCAAATGAGTATCAAACGGTACAGTATATGGTCTCTTTTCAGGTATCCTGTTATCTGGCCCATCTCCACAAGTATCCTTAGCTGAAGAAGTCATTGAGAGGTTAAGTTTTGTTAGTTCTTCACTCAGTTGATCCACAAGAAGTTGTTGTTCTATTATTTTTTCATTCTTTGTGGAAGAGAAATGAGAATTTTAAAAATAGAGATCCTCAGTATGTGTACAGATAACGATAAAAAATAAATTATATATTGACCAAAATCGTAACTGTAAGTCACAACTACCTTAACAGTACAGTAAAACCTCATTTATCCAAAGACTTCTTGTGTTCACAGGTGTATAGGACTGTTCTGAGTAGTAAATACCTCTGAAGAGTAAGCAGCAACAAATACAGCATAGTTAGATACTCAAAAAAAAAAAAAAGGCCCCATACACTGTGACTGGTTGGCTTGTCAACCTGAAGCACTCTGATTAGCTCATCTTTACAAAAGTTTGGACTTTCTAAGTGAAATCCAAGAAGTAACAAGAGACAAGAAAGTTGAAAAGGGAAGGAAGAGCTGCAAATAACAGAGGTGGCAGCAAAGGAGACGGAAAGTGGCAGCAGGTGCCGTGAAATGAAAGCCTTTACTCAGCGAAAAAGAAAGCCGAAAGCACAAAGAGATAGAAGATAGGCAACTGATAGTCCTGGGAGAAAGGGGAGCTTAGAAATCAAAGGCAGGACACATTGTGTACGGGTGGGGGTGGGGTGTGTGTGTGTGTGTGTGTGTGGTTGGTTTGTCTTTTTAAGTATCCTCTAAAAAATGTTTAAAGTATATTCAAACCAGAAAACTCTAACATCAATCTTTGTTTTACAAGCACAAAATTATGTAAACAGGAAATTGTCATTCATTTTAGCATTTCACATGCACTACGGTGTTTAAAATTTTTTTAAAACCTTAAAGTTTCACTGTGTTAATGCTGACCTATAAAAATGCAACCTTATTTGAAAGTCATGCATATGGATAATTAAAATATACAACAAAATAGTACATGAGTTGAAAGTAGGTGTTAAATGGAATCTTTACATTGTCTGGGAAAAGGGTAAAAATACCAATTAATATTAAATTTTATTAAGACAAGGATCAATGGCATACCCTCTAGGATGACCACTGAAAAAAGAGTAAAAGTACAACTTTTCAGCTAATGAAGTGAAAATTAAAAATACACAATCCAAAAGAAGGTAAGAAAGGAGAGAAAAGGGAACACAGAATAGGGAGAATACATGAAAAGTACGGTGGTGGGATTATAGCCAGACATAATAGTAACTATGTTAAATTTATAAATGAAGTAAGTAATCCAATTAAAAGATAAAGACTGTCAGAAAAGATTGTAAAATTATCTAACCTGCTGCTTACAAGAAACAAAGGTAAAACAGACACAGAAAGATTGAAAATAAGATGAAAAAAGAAATACCATGTAAATATTAATCAAAAGAAAACTGGCATAGCTGTATTCCCAACAATACGGACTTCGAGGCAAAAACATGACAAGAGATAAAAAGAGGTGAAAATGATTTTTTAAATTGGTCAACTCACTATGACGATCTAATTATTCTACATTTCTATGTATTTAATAACACAGCTTCAATATATAATGCAAAAATTATATATACTTCATGGAGAAGTAAGACAAATCCAAAATCACAGTGGGAGATTTCATCACTCTAAATTACAGATATAACAAAAAAACCCCAAAAATGGGTAAAAATATAGACCTGAACAACAGGATTAACAAAATTAACAGCACCCAATATTATAGAATATACTTTCTTTTCAAGCGTATCTGTAATATCTACAAAAATTGGCCTCATACTGAGCCATAAAGCAATTTCAACATAGTCAAAGGACTGAAATCATAAGGACCACAATGCAATTAAACTAAAAAAAATTTTTTTAAATCCTCCATGTGTTAGAAATAAAATAACTACATAATCCACAGGTCAGAGAAAAACGTCACAATAAAAACTAGGAAATATTTTGAGCTGAACGTGGAATGTAGGTAAAGATAAGCTTAGATGAGAGTGGCTCGGTGTGCTCCGACTGTTTTGTGCAGACAATGTGCTCTATGCTGAACACCTGCCTTCCTTCTGGTAGTCTGGAACCTTGGTGTGTGCTGGGCAGAGACTGCCTTCAGCAAAAACCACAGGCACTGAGCCTCTTCTAAGTTTCCCTGGGAAACAACGTTGCACTTGTCTTGTCACAACCACTGCTGGAAGAATTAAGCACCTCCATGTGACTCTCCCCTGGGAGAAAACTCTTGGAATTTTGTGCCTGGTTTCCTCCAGACTTTGCTCTATGTGCCTTTTCTTTGCAGTTCACCGTTCTCCTTTCACCATAATAAATCTTAGTCATGAGCATGACCATATGCTGAGTCCCCTTAGTGCACCATCCAACCTGAGGGTGGTCTTGGGGACCCTGGACAGAACAATACATCATGACCAAGAAAAGAGAAAAGATTTAGTCCAGGAATGTTAGTCCAGGAATGCAAGACTGGTTTAAAATTAGAAAAATCAATATAATTCACCACACTAAAAGAACATGCATGATAAAGAAAAATCACATGATAAAATTCATAATAAAAATTCTCAGTCAAGAAATTTGCCTTGATTTGATAAAAGGTCAATAAAAAATAGCCACCACTAACATGGTACTTAATAGTGAGAGCTTTTCCTCTACAATTTGAAACAAGACAAGATGCTTGCTATCACATGTATTTAACACTGTATTGAAGATCCCAGTCAAAGAAGAAAGTTAAGAAAAAGGTATAAGGATTATAAAGGAAGACATAAAACTGTCGTCATTTGCAGATGGCATAATTATAAACAAAAATCGAAAAGAATTTACATAAATAGTAAAATTAAAGAGTGAATTTAGGGCTTCTGGTCAACAGGGAGGTATAGGTAAATACGGCTTATCTCTTTATATAACCACATCAAATTACAACTAAACTACAGAACAGCCATGACACAGAACCATCAGAAACAGAGTTCAGTGGAAGTCCAACAACTACAGAATTAAAGAAACCACATGCATCCAGACTGGTAGAAGTGGCAGAGACAAGGAATGGGCTGGTCCCACATTCATGTGCGATGAATAAAAATTCCACAGGGATGTCTTGGAAGCAAGCAATCCCAGCCCTACACCAGTTCCCCCAGCCCAGGTTTCCAGTGCCAAGAAGATAAGTCCCCATAACTTCTCCCTGCAAAAACCAGTGGGGATTGAGTCAGTGGAAGAAACTTCTGAAGCCCCAAGTGGTTCCTCTTAAGGGCAGGCAGAGGAAACTGTCCCTATTCTGATGCCTCCCCAAACAGAGCCACAGAGCTGGCAGGCAGATGCCATACCTGAGACTCCATCAACCTGGCTAACACTATTTGCCCTGCCCTGGAGAGCCCTAGAGACTCCATCCCACCTAACTTACAGGTCCAACCACGCTGTTAACAGTGACTTTGCACACAAATGGCCAGTCTTGGCTCATCCTTCACATCTCTGTGAATCTTCTCAAACAAGCAACAGCCAGCCTCAGTGAGCCCCAGCCCCTGTACCTCTTACTAAGTGGCACCGGGCCCAGCATTTACAGCAGACAGCCTAGATTCACAATTTAGCTTCCCCTGGGAACCTCCAAGCCCAAAGTAGCAGCCATCTCAGATTGCTTTATAGCTCATTCAAGGTAGGCCAGGGCAGACAACAGGTAGAGGCTGACCTTGATCTGAAACACCCAAGACACCCAGGGCCTATGCACCTTGTGAATAGCTAAAAACCACATTAGAGCACCATCACCCTGGACCTGCACAGTTGATTCTCCACAGAAGGCAGAGGTTGGTGGTCAGTGGTCAGAGCCAGTCCCTGCAGCTAACTGGCCTGGGTAAATCCCTCCAGTTGACCTGTCACCAGCAATCTAGGCTCAAGTACAAGAGGAAGGAATACTCAGCCCACATGAAGAGTGCACCTCAAGTGCTGGGAATTGCCCTGTCTGGTTTCAGAAGCTGTAACCACCCCATGGCTAAGGCTGAGTGAGCGACCTTCAGACCCTAAGCCACGAGGGAGACAAAGCTTATCTCCCTGGCAGGGGTGCCGCCTCTGCTCCGAGTTGTTTCTGAAGCCCTTTCACCACCTTAATGGAGCAGCCATTCGACTTAGCCACAGACCTCATGCCAGCTCCACCGCCCTCGGGCCCCTTATGCAACCAAAATCCAAACCAGGATGCAACCAACCCAAACCAATATGAACCACAACCCAACTGGGCAACCAAAATCCAAATCTATACTGGGTGGCTGCATTTTCTTTCTCCAGAGACAATAGTTATAGAATGACTATGTGACTCAGCAATTCCACTCCTGGGCATATACCCAAAATAATCTCAGAGATAATTGTACATCAATGTTTGACACGGACACCAGCCCACAGTGTCCAGTGTTATGGATGAGACAAGATACATTCACATGGACTACAGAGTCCTATGGAGGAAAAGGATGGCACAGCTACTCTCTCAAGAGGAGAACATCCCAACCCTTGCCTTGACAAGCTTTAGTTGGCTTTAAATTTGCACAGGAATACAGGTAAAGCTCATTAATCATTGTCAGGCTGTAAGGATCAAACTAGAGATAGCATACAAAGAACTACTGAGTGCTTATTCTGTGTCAGGGTCTGTTAGCTAAAGGGCTACAAGACTTTGGGAAACTAACTCATTTCCTGCTTGGACCCTTATCATATAATTGAGAGCATTCTTAGCAAAGCAGGTTTCACAGAATTTTATATATTCTTTCTTAGGCATGATCACCCAGGGAACCCACCCTTTCCAGCACATGGCTGCACTGCCCCCTGTCATTGTTTCAGGCTTAAGTCAGGCAGGGGAAGTAAAGCAGCCAAGAGATTAGGAGACTTCTCGAAGACAGAATGAGGCCACAGGCTATGTCAAAGCCGAGAGGCAAGGGTCCATCATGCCCTTTTTCTGTAGCCCCCCAAGTCCTTCTCTGGGGACTCCCTGTGATCGTGCTTGTCTTAGGTCATTCCCTGCCTTGAGGAATCTTACCTGTCATTGGCTAACTGATCAAGCATTGGGGGCCAGGCAGGGTGAAGTAAAAGGAGCAGAGGTGGCACCCCTGCCAGGAAGATAAGCTTTGTCTCCTTAATGGCTTATAGTCCAAAGGTCACTTGCTCAGCCTTAGCCATGCAGGGGTTACAGCTTCTGATACCAGGCAGGGAAGTTCCCAACACTTGAGTACACAGTTTGGGTGATGGAGAAGCTGTGCCACTGGGCCCTACAGGACACCTACTACTTTAGGTCACACCACCAAGACAGGGAGCCATAGCAGCTCTACTTCATACATAGAAACAAAGATAGAGATGCTGCCAAAACGAGGAGACAAAGAAACAAGGCCTAGATGAAAGAACAGATCAAAACTCCAGAAAAAAACTAAACAAAATGGAGAAAAGCAATCTGCAGAGTTCAGAACACTGGTTGTAAGGGTGCTCAAGGAACTTAGTCAGGACCTCAACAGCATTAAAAAAAAAAAACAGTCAGAAACATAAAATTCACTAAACAAAATAAAAAATAATTTACAGGGAAGCAAGAGAGTGGATAAAGCTGAGAATCAAATCAATGACTTGGAACATAAGGAAACAAAAAACAACCAATCAGAAGAAGAAGAAAAAAATCCGAAAAAGGAGGATAGTGTAAACAGTCTCTAGGACAACTTCAAGAGGTCCAATATTCACATCATAGGGGTGCCAGAATGAGAAGAGAAAGAACTAGAAACCAGAAATCTACTTGGAAAAAAAAATTAAAGAAAACTTCCCTAATTTGAGGAAGAAAATAGACATCCAAGTCCAGGAAACACAGAGTTGCAAACAAGATGGAGGCAAACAGGCCCACTACAAAACACATCATAATTAAAATGTAAAAAGGTCAAAGATAAAAAGAAAATCTTAAAAGCAGCAAGAGAAAAGCAGTTAGTTACCTACAGGGGAGTTCTCATAAGTCTTGTCAGCTGATTTCTCAAAAGAAACTTTATAGGCTAGAAGGGATTGGCAAAAAATATTCAAAGTCTTGAAGAGCAGGGACCTACAGCCAAGATTGTTCCACCCAGCAGAAAGGAAGAGCAGATAAAGAGCTTCCCCAACAAGAAAAAACTAAAGGAGTTCATCATCACCAAACCATTATTACATGAAATGTTAAAGGGACTCATTTAAGAAGAGGAAGATCAACACTATAAACAATAAAACAGCAATAAATACACATCTATCGACAATTGAATCTAAAAAATAAACTAAGCAAACAAGAAGAGAGACAAAATTATGGATACAGAGAGAATTTTGATGATTGCCAGATGGGAGGGAGATGTGGGGAATGGGTGAAGAGGTGAGGGGATTACTTGAAGAAGTACAAACAGGTAGTTACAGAATAGCCACAGGCATGTAAAGTACAGTATGGGGAATGGAGTAGCCAAAGAACTTACATGCATGACGCATGGACATGAACAATGGTGGGGGGGTTGCCTGAGGGAGTAGGGGGTGCTGAGTGGAGGGGGTCAGAGGGGGAAAAATTGTAACAAGTGCAGTAGCATAATCAATAAAATATAATTTTAAAAAAGTAAATTTGGTCAGGTTGCTGAGTATATCAATATACTAAAATCAATATATTTATAAATACAAACAATTAAGAAAATGAAATTTTAAAAAGATTCCATTTAGTTACATTAAAAAAAATCAAGTGTCTACAAATGAGTCTAACAAAAGATGAAGAATACTTCCACACACACACACAAAGGAAACCTAAGTAATGAAGGAAAATACCATACTCATGGATTAGAAGATTGAAAATCAAAAGATGTCAATTTTCCCCAAATGAATCTACAGACAGCACAATCCCAATCAAAATCACAATAAGTACTTTTCTCTGTGGCTCTTGACAGCTGATTCCAAAATTTATATGGAAAAACCAAGACATTCTTAGAGGTTAGGGAAACAAAGCAAAAGGCCTTGCTTCACTGAATATTTAGACTAGGGGTGTCAAACTCATTTTTACCAGGGGCCACATCAGCCTTGAGGTTGCCTTCAAAAGGCTGAATGTAGAGCTCCTTGGCCCTAGTTAAAGAGCACCGACATTTACACAGTCCTAAAATTACAATCAGCCCTTTGAAGGCAACCATGAGGCCAATGTGGCCCCCAGGGAAAACGAGTTTGACACCCCTAATCTAAACTTATTATGAACCTACAATAAATAAAAAATGTGAGAATGTTTCAAGGGTAGGCAAACCAAATACAAGAACCTTAATAGACAACAAATTCAGGCACAAATGAACCTTGACTTATGACAAAGATAGCACTCAGAACAGTGGTGAAAGAATGGTCTCTTCAATAAATGGTGACAGGACAAATGGATATCTACATGGAGAAAAAAAATATGTTTATTTTACCCATACACAAAAATCAATTATAGAAGTACTGTGGAGCTCAACATTAAAGGCAAAACAATAAAGCTCCTAGACGATACCATAGAAAATATCCTCCAAGGAAAAGAAAAGGAAAGGCTTGTTAGAGCATAAACATCATTAACCATAAAGAAAAAGATTGTTGAATTTGGTTGCAATATGTCTTTTCATCAAAAGACCTCGAGAGAGAAAAGCCAAAGAGAAAAATATTTGGAACCATGTAACTGACAAAGAGCTCATCATACCCAGAATATACAGGGATAGACTAAAGTAGGTTTACAGTTGTTCCTATGGAATAATACATAATACAAGAATAAATGATAATGCAAGGATAAATTCTGTTTCATGTATTCACAACTGTGAATCCACTTTTGCAGCTGGTGATAACCAGACTTGCCATCTGGCCCTTAAGTGACTTAAAAAGTGGGTTCATTTTGTTGGCAGGGCCACAAAAGTTCTGTATTATTTTCCTCATTACCTGCCATCCAACTTATAACATTATCACATTGCCTATTACCTTGGTAAACAATGGAAGGGAAAGTATTAAGAAAAGATAACAATATAAGTTAAACTAACAATAAAAATGTTTTCCCTTTACACTAATTTAGGGGGGAAACTATAATAATTCTCTTAGGTTCTTGTGTTCAGAACTGTTCAATTGAAACCTATTTTTGTAAACATTTCCATTTATCATTTAAATGCTATTCTATTAAGTTAATTACTAGTCCAATTAAATCTGCAGAGCTAGATGCATTAATAAACTCTACCTGCAATCTATTCACTTTTTGTGCTTCTTTCAAAGACAGAACATGTCCTTTGTTTTCCTGCACCATCATCTGCACTTGATTCTTTAGTTCCTTCACCTCCAGTTCCTTCTCATTGAACACTACTTCATCAGCAGCCAGAGCACACTGGGAGGAGGAAAAGAAAGCACAAGATTCACCATGGAAAATACTCAAGAGGCCACCTAATACCACAAAAGCAGTGATTTAACGACAGCTTGACAATGTCCCTTAAAATTTTTCTTACCGTATTCATTTTCAAATTATTTTCTGGTTTCTTTATAAGGAAGGCAGAAACAGTTGAGAGGAGCTATTATTGCTATAACATAAGAATTATCATAAAGATGAGAAGATTCTCCTGATTTTTATTTTCTGCCTTTTAAAATGAAAACCAGTTATTCCGGTTCTAGAGTACATTCCATAAGATTTTTACAAGTTTGCTGGAATTTCCATGAGATTTTGATGTGGATGTTAATTTTTTTATTTTTTTAAAGATTTTATTTATTTACTTATTTATAGAGAGACGGGAAAGGAGGGAGAAAGAGAGAGAGAAACATCAATGTCTGAAAGATACATCAATCGGCCTGCACAGAAGGTATGTGCCCTGACCGGGAATTGAACCAGCAACCTTTTGATTCACAGGCCGGCACTCGATCCACTGAGCTACACCGGCCAGGGCTTAATGTGGATTCTTAAAAATCAAAGGTCATATTTTCCAAACTGACCTAAAGAATGTAAGAATGCATTTGGATTTGTTTTGTTTTGTTTTTCTTGCCAAAACCCGGGAACAAACCAATGTTATTTAAATAAAGAATATTTGCTAATTTTTGTACACTTCCTCTATAAAGAGATATATTTCAACGATGTCTGAAAATATGGTTAAACAAATACTTTTCTTAGTTTTTAGTGAATTACAACTATTTTCAAATAAATTGGGTTATGCAAGTAATACTTTTAAAACAATTTTTAAATTAAATAAACAAAAAAACCTAATACTTCGCATTTTTAAAATATCTCACTAAATGGACATGTTTTCTTTTTCTTTGAAGAACCTGAAGTTCAGTGAGATTAAAACCTTTTCCCAAGATGACTCAGTAGATAAACCAAATTCCTGACATTAAACCCCTGGGCCTATATAGATCCAAAGCCTAAGCCACAGGAAACGACAAGAACAAGTAGTTGGTTTACAAAACAGTGTTCACTGTACAAATAAGATTTAACTTACAAAAAAACAGAGTACATGTATGACTCCTCAGGCAGTGACGCAGAGGCGGATGCACCTCTGCACCGGGAACCCGTGGACTGAGGCCAGCCTTGATTTTGCCCCAGGTTCACAGAGGGTATGGGGCTAGTCCCTTCTTGTTCTGCTTGGGATCCTCAAATAAATGAGGAGGGAACATGTGACACTGAGAGTCCTTATCACCCCATATGTTTATGTAACCTCCATGACTTCTCTCTTCTATAAAATAACTGTAATTCTCCTTAGTTAATATCCTCTTCTATTGGCAACTGTCCATTTGAGAAGCTTATAATTGCTCTCCCAGTGCTGCATATGCTTTTACATATGCTTCAAAAACTACAATGTTATTGCTTATTATTCATTTAAAAGTGTTTAACTGTTGATTGAGTATATGCATATTCAGTACTGTTCTTGAATTTAACATTTGGAATTTTTAAAAAAGCAACAAAGTGCCTTAGGAAGTATTTTTGAGGGGATAGAGTGTTCTAATAATCGACTAATAGCAAAAATCAAGGTCGCAACATTATCTGACACCTTCTAAAAAGGAGACCATAACTTCAAAATGACACTTCCTGAGCAAATCCAGTTATTACCCAACCTGTGAGCAGAACTATAATCTCCTCTTGGCTAGGAATTTTTTAAAAAGTACATATCTGCTTGCCTAAGAGGCTCAAGGAAGCAGACTGAGCAAAGGGAATGTCTGCCTCTCCCCCCACAGACCCACTGTCTCCCTGAGAGATAAACCTGATAAACTTGTAGCGGGATGCCTTCAAAGTAACTCATGGCCTGTGGCCCTACGTGACTACTGGGCCCAATCTCTTAGCTGCCACTGATGTACAAACCTAGGCACAGGCAAGTGAAAAATAAACAATGGGAGATAAAAATAAGCTAAACTTTAGGGAGCCTTACTACAAGCCAGTCAACCTTGTCATCACTTTATGGGAACTAATGCTTTAAAAATCTTCACAACAACCTCAAGGGTAGTTATTACTATTGTTTCCATTTTACAGTATAGAGAAGAGAACTTGAAGCAGAGAGATGTCAGGTATTTGCCCAAGGTCACAAAGCTAGTAAGCAGAGAAGCCAGGATCCCACCCTTTGGTGTTTGGTACCCATGTTCTTAACTACTGTGTTATTCTGCCTCTCACAGAAAACAAGAACAGAAATGCAAGTTTAAAAACAATGTTTAAGGAGGCATCACAAGGTGAGGAATGAGACCGACCATGTCTCTAGTTACTGCTCAGTCGTCTCCAACGATTACTAGTCTTGCAAGACTGCAGACCAAAAAAAAAAAGTATCCATTTCTTAAAATTGGGAAACACAATGCTATGTCTTTCACTTTGAAATTCATAATATACATCAGCACTTTCAAAGTTCTGAGAATTCTTAGAATTAAGAAACCTGCCTGCTTTTTGCAATCTAGCATTCCCCAAGACAATCTGGTTGTGGTACCCTTTTTGTTAGTATTTTGGGGAAGTCATAATCTAGAGTACACAAGCTGGAGCAAGTTTAAATTTTTACTTTCCAACAGCTGGATGGAGTAAACTACTACCCACTCCACTACCAAGCAGTGGATTTTATGAACTTCCAATTTCAGCCACTTTAAAAGCATAAAGGAAAACCAATTCTTAGGTGTCCCAAAGTTTGAGCGTCCAATTACCTGTACACCAGTTTCTCACCCTAGTGAGAAAGTGTCAGGCCTGCTCTATCTGGGACAAAGGGCAGAAGTACTGTCTTTTTTAAAAACGCCATGATTTTAAAAGCATTGCTTTACATGCTTTGAGTTAAATATCACAAGCTTTGTAACAGAGTAGCAGTTCTCACAGTGTGTGCAGTAGAGACCCTCTTAGCATGTCCCTTAGATCCTTTCAGGGTGTCCAGGTCAAAACTATTTTCCTAATAATACTAAGACAATATTTGTATCTTTTCTCCATGTTTACATTTGCCCTGCTGGTACAAAAGCAATGGTGTGTAAAACTGCTCCTAACACGAATAAAGGAAGCGTCACCAAACCGTACTTCACCACCATGTGCTCCCAATACAAACCAATAACAGCTTTACTTAACATCTCAGCAAAGCATGCCCTGGCTGGCATGGTTCAGTGGATTGAGTACTTGCCTGTGAACTACAAGGTCACACGAGGTCACTGGTTTGATTCCCAGTCAGGGCACATGCCTAGATTACAGTCCAAGTCCCCAGTTAGGGGCCTACAATTGATGTTTCTCTCCCTCACCTTCTCCCTCACTTCCTCTCTCTCTAAAAATAAATAAATATATATTTTAAAAAGAATATCTTACTGAAGCAATAAAATCATCTTACTAAATCTCAACCCTTGTGTATGTGGGGTTTTTTTAGCATTTTACGTGACAAAATGGGAGGTCTGCGTAAAGCCGTGCTGCCGCACCACCAAAGGGCAATGGTTGTCTGTGGTGAACAATCTTGTGCAAGTGTTTGAGTTACAAGCTAAACTTGCCACTTTCCCCACAGAGTACTGTTTTTTTTGCTGTAAGAATAACAGAAAAACTATAGTTATTCACACTGGTATACGGCAGACATTTTCTTAAAAAATGAGAACCATGATTTTCAAGGAAAACAACAGTATTTGTTCCAAATGCTAAAACTCAAGTTTCACGTAAAAATTAAGAGTTTTGGAAAACATTTCTGCTACTGTGAGCATGAAGACACCTTCCACACTTAAAGACTTGGGTGGTAAGATCAGTGCTGTGACTGTTTGATACTGTGTAATGAAATGTGTCAGCACCTGGAAGGGTTGCTTAACTTAGTAAACAAGTATTTTCCAAATGACCAATGCATGATGATTCAAGATCAGGTGTGAATAAAAGATCCATTCAAAGTACAAGATAAGGACCAATGAATTTTAATGTATAAATCTTAATGTAACAAAATAATTTCAAATCCCAAGTAACCTTTAAAAGATTTCTATTTGTTGAATTTTGGTGCAAAATCAAAGACTATCCACAATTATCTACAAAAGGCATTAAATATCCCTCCCTTCCAACTACAAATCTATATGATGCTGGATTTTCTTTATATACTTCAACTAAAACAGCAGATTGTAACACTGAATGCTGAAGCAGATATGAAAATCCACCTGTCTTCTATTAAATCAGCTATTTAAAAAGATGTGCAAAAATGTAAAACAATTTCATTCTTATTTTTCTTTCTGAAAATATTTTTTATGAAACAATGTTTTGTATATTAATCATATAATCATATTATTACTGTTAGTTTTGAATAAATAGTGTAAATTTTTGTTTTAATTCTAATATGTTAAACATCTATAGATACAATGAGAAAACTTGATTTTAAGAAATCTGCAAATAAAAATTCAGTAACTGCTATGATAAATAATAATACAACTGGATTTTTTCTAATCTTTATAAGAAGGTATTGAGGAAAGATTTCTAACTAGACAGCTATGTTTTTAACTTTTTCTATTTTTAACTATGCTTTCTATTTTAAAAAACTGGCAGAACATCCATTTGCCCACCAAATTGCAAACTCCACATAAGCAGAACTAGGTCTCCTTAGTTCTTGGTCTCCACTATTTCTCTCATGACACATAAACTTCACTCAATAAACTTTTTTTAAAATATTTTATTTATTTATTTTTTGAGAGGGGGAAGGAAGGGAGAAAGAGAGGGAGAGAAACATCGATGTGTGGTTGCCTCTTGTGTGGCCCCTACTGGGGACCTGAGCTGCAACCCAGGCATGTGCCAGGACTGGGAATCAAACTGGCAACCCTTTGGTTCACAGGCCAGCACTCAATCCACTGAGCCACACCAGCCAGGGCTCAATAAACATTTTTTGAATGAAAAGTGGGCAAACGTAATTCTGAACTCAATATACATGCATGCAATAAATACGTATGTATAAACCTACATTTCTTTTCAAATATTACCAAATATGATGACTTGTTTGTTTTAAAAAATCAGTACCTCAAACTCAAGGGATAAAATATTTTTTTCTTTCAAGAACCACTGACCCATAGCGGGATAAAACACAATAAAGTATAACTTGATTTTGTTTCTGAAACTGTGTTTCTTTTTCCTCTAAATTTAATGACCAAGTCCACAAAATTGTATTTAATAAATATAACAAATTAAAATCATTTTACTAGAGAAAAAAGAAGCCATGAAAGGTATGAATTATAAGGAGACAGCAAAAGGAAAGGGTGAAACACAGCAAAGCCAAATGAGAGTTCACATATAATCCTTCCAAAATTTTTCTGAAATTCTACGACGACTCTTACTTGCCCCAAATACATTTAGTCCTTACACAAGTTATTTTATAAAAGCAGTGTCTAAGTACCTGGCATTTCTTCAGCTCTCGCTTCAGCTGGATAACTGTAACATGCTGTGGTCCTTCTTCCAGGCTTTCAATGCCTTGGCTCCCTCTGAATGAGGTAAGAAGGGCCTTCCTGACCTCCTGGGTCATGTTAAACCACTCCTGCAGTTTTTGTTGCTGCTTTTGGTTTAGTCTAACAGCATCTTTTAACTCCACCAGGAAGGTGAAGGCTTCCTCTATACACTTTTGGTAACCCAGGCATTCTCCTTGGAGCTGAGCTACTTGCTCCTCAAGAGAAAGGATCTTGTTTTTTTCAGGAGTTCCCTCTCGATGGATCTGGCTGGTTTGGCTGATACTACTAGCCTGTTGGCTTTGCAAAGCTTCTCGAAGCAACTTAATCTCAAATTCCATTTCATCCATCCGGTCTGACTCAGGGCTGAAGTTTAAGGTGGGTTTGTTTCTGATGTTACGCGCTCTGTTGGCGTATTTGAGAGAGTTTAAGGATTCGTCAAAATCCAAGGAAGACGGGCTGACACAAGTGATCATGACTGTCTTGGCACTGCCGCCCAGGGAATCTTTCAGAAGTCGGGTGATTTTAGCATCCCTGTATGGGATATGTGAACTCTTCCTGCGTGGGTCCCCGAGAGCACTTATTACATTTCCTAAAGCCAGCAACCCACTGTTGATCTGAATGGATTCTTTGAACCGCTCGCCGGTATTCCCTGTTTTCGTTACTCTTTCTGATCCAGCCAAATCCACAAAGTGAAACTTGGAGACAATATGTCGACGGGAACACCAGGATCCGTCTTCAGCTACCTCTGTACTTTTTACAACTTGACAAATGCTGATTGTAAAAATTGCATGTGATCTACTGGAGTGTTCGTTCATTTGGGTGGTGCCTGTGTGCCGGGCTGCATTCCCCATTTCCAACAGGCTCATCACTTCATCTGCACTCTCCACCTGGCATTCCTTGGTCCCAACAATCACTTAAAACAGAAAATTTTTCAATCAAGCTTCAATCAAAATCCAATATAGTTAAATTAACCACATAACAGTTACTGTTTGCAAGATTGCCCAGCTAAGACAGACCCTTTTAAAAAATCAATAGTATTTCAAATTACAATACACATCAACATTAAATAATTTTAGATAATCTCCCAAAGGAACATTTTACAGAGAGCACTCATCTTGTTTAAATTCTAAAAGATATCATACTGTACATCATTTTTAACGATCTGGTTTCTTTGTAGGCACACATCATGCTCAATTTTTCAAAATAGATGACACGTCCTGGCCAGGTGGCTCAGTTGGTGGAAGCATCCTCCCATATAACAAAAAGTAGCAGGCTCGATTCCCAGTCAGGGTACACACCTAGGTTGCAGGTTCGATCCCAGGGAGGGTGCATACAAGAATGCAATGGACCAATGTTCCTCACACTGATGTGTTTCTCTCTCTCTCTCTCTCTCTCTCTCTCTCTCTCTCTCTCTGCCATCCCCCTCCCTCTCTCACCCTACCCTTACTCTAAGGTCAACAATAAAATATCCTCGGGTGAGGTTTTAAAGATAACAATAAAGTAGCTGACAAAAAAAATCCCTCCTTATTCTAGTATTTGATTTGTAGAATCTACTAGATTAATTAAAAGATAATAGATTATATAATTTAATTTTATAATGCAAAATAATCAGTAATAGTTCATTTTTAAAAGTTAGTTTCTTTTGAGTTTTGTTACTACTCAAGCTCACCTTAGGTTTAAGGTGTTTTGATATCGTGAAGTAATAACCAATAATAGATGAAAATTTCAGTATAAATACTTATTCATTTTGAAAATAGGTATGCCCTACATAATATCAGAGTGCAAGGTAAACAAATGAGATGGTAATTCAAAACAAGCCACAAAATGTCTATTCCAACCGCAGAAAAAGAACCAAAAAATAAGCTTACTATTACCCACATTATTTGTTTATATACAAAATATTTCAGAAAGGAGCAGGCAGATTTTGGATTGGAATCAAAATAGTGACAGTGAAACTCCTGATTCTCAGCTCAACTCACAGTGCTGTACTTCCTTTTTAACCAGATCCTGCCATGACACTGTTTCTATGAAAAATAACCATTTTGCTTACATTTTCATCATGACACCTTTTTTAACAACCTGGTTCATTTAAAGCTCTAAAGTACCTGCACTACAGACAGAGCTGAAATATTAGCAATTATAAAATATCACAGTATAACCGTAAATCAGAGCATAAATTTTAGAAAATTTTTCTAGTGTTAGGCTACAGCTGAGTACTCCCTGTGGTTTTCAAACCCAGCTGCACATCACCTGGGAGCTTTATACAAAAGGAAATACCAACTCTGGCCCCACCCCAGACTGATACATTAGAATCTCTGAAAAGTGCCCAGAAACCAGTGTTTTTTAAAAAGCTCACCTCCTCCCACAACCACATCAAAATTACAACTAAACCACAGAACAACCATCATCACAACCACCCAAAATCAAGCAGATGGAAGTCCTAGAATGATGAAATTAAAGAACACACGAGACGGGTAGGACTCGGAAGGGGCTGGTGCCTCACCCACGTGTAGCAGATAAATATCTGAAGAAGTATCTTGGTTGTGTAGGTCCTCTTTGAGGAGCAAGGGGTCCCAGCCCCATATCAGGCCCCCCAGCCCAGGGTTCCAAAGTCAGAAAGAGAAGTCCCCAAAACCTCTGGCTATAAAAACCAGTGGGGATTGAGTCTGAGGAAGATGGAAGCTTCTGGAGTCCCAGGCAGTTTCTCTTAAAGGGCCTGCACATGAACTTACTCGAACTCACTCCCTTTCAGCTCTAGCATGAAACTGCAGCAGCTTGAAAGACACGTGAGACACATGGAGAGGAATGGAATTGTCTGGCATAAGAGCAACAGCTTTCTCCCAGACAGAAGTGCTCAGCAGGGCCATATTTCCTTTTCTAAGCCCTCCTCCCACAGAGTCAGCAGGTAGGTACCACGTCTGAGACTCTACTAACCTGGCTCACACTGTTTACTCTGCCTGGATGATTCCCTGAGGCCCTGCCCTACCCAACTTTCAGGCCCACCCAAGCTGTTTCCACCCAAATGGCTTATCTTGGCTCACACTACAGATTTTCCTAAATTCTCTCAAACAAGCAGCATCTGGCCTTAGTGGACCACATATGTCTCACTATGTGGCCCCAGGCTTAGGACTAGCAGCAGTGGGCTTTGGTTCACAGCTTGGCCTTGCCTGGGCACCTCTAAGCCCAGAACGAGTAGAAGCCATCTGCAGATCACTTTGTAGCTTGTGCCAGGTGGCCCCAGGAAGAACACAGGCTGTGGCTAACCTTGGCCTGCACCTCCAGGAGGCTCCAGAGCCAGCACACCAAGTGAACAGCTTCAGACCACATTGAAGCACCACCATTCAACACCTACACAAGCGACACACTCAAGGGGCGAATTCAGCAGGCACCTGAGCCCTGCTGAATTAAGTCCTGCTCTGTGGAGTGGGTCCCTGCAGCTGACCCTCCACGGTGGTCAGAGGTCAGTGATCAGTGGTCACAGCCAGTCTGTGCAGCCAATCAGCCTAGGTAAATCCCTCCTACTGACATACAACCAGAAACCAAGGCTCAACTATAAGAGGAGGGTATACAGCCCACATGGAAGTGCAACTCAAGTGCCCAGCTTGGGTGATAGGGTAGACTGTGCCACGGGGCCCTACAGGACACCTACTACATTAGGCCACCCTACCAAACCTGGCAGAAATAGCAGCTGTACCTACTACATAGAAACAAACACAGGGAAGCTGACAAAATTAAAAAAGACAAAGAAATGTGATCCAAATAAAAGAACTAAACAAAATGGAGACAAGCAATCTACTAGACACAGACTTCTAAACATTGGTTATAAAGATGCCCAAGGAACATAACGAGACCCTCAACAGCATAAAAAAGATCCATTCAAAAATAAAGGATATATTAACTGAGATAAAGAGTAATTTACAGGGAAACAACAGTAGAGTGGATGAAAGCCAGAATCAAATCAGTGATTTGGAACACAAGGAAGAAGAAAATACCCAATCAGAACAAGGAGAAGAAAAAAGAATCCAAAAAATCAAGGACAGTGTAAGGAGCCTCTAGGACAACTTCAAGTATATCAACACGTGCATCATGGGGGTGCTGAAAGGAGAAGAAAAAAAGCAAGACACTGGAAACCTACATGAAAAAATAATGACAGAAAACTTCCCTAATATTGTGAAGGAAATAGACATGCAAGTCTAGGAAGTACAGAAGTTCCAAACAAAATTAACACAAAGAGGCTTACTTCAAGACACAGCGTAATTAAAATGCCAAAAGTTAAATACAAAGAGAGAAACTTAAAAGCAGCAAGAGAAAAGCAGTTAGTTACCTACAAGGGACCTCCCATAAGACTTTCAGCTGGTATCTCAAAAGAAACTTTGTAGGCCAGAAGAGATTGGCAAGAAATATTCAGAGTCATGAAAAGCAAGGACCTACAACCAAGATTACTCTACCCAGCAAAGCTATCATTTAAAATCAAAGCTTCCCAAACAGAAACAAATAAAAAGCTTCCCAAACAGAAAAAAGCTATAGGAGTTCATCACCACCAAACCAGATGTTAGAGAGAAATCTTTTTCTCTCAAACCAATGTTAGAGAGAAAAAGATTAAAAATATGAACAATAAAATGGCAACTATACACCTATCAACAATTGAATCTAAAAATCAAAATAAATGAACAAGCAGAACAGAAAGGCACTCATAGATACAGAGAACATTGTGACAGGAGAGGGTTCAGGAAAAGGGACTAAAAGGTGAAGGAATTAAGGAGTACAAATTGGTTGATACGAAATAGTCACAGAGATGAAAAACACAGTATAGGGAATATAGTCAATAATAGTATAATTGCTATGTATGGTGTCAGATGGGTATGAGATTTACCAGGATGATCACTTACTGATTTATGTAATGTCTAATTACTGGGGTGTATACCTAACATAATAATGTATGTCAACTGTAATTTAAAAATGATTTGAAAATTTTAAAAACTGTATTGAATGATCTAATAATTTTACAAACTACTATATGTGCTTTCTAAAAAAACAACAACAAAAAACAATTTCTTCAAACATCCAGGAATGCCAGAGCTGCTAGGACAGTGCCTCTAAGGTGGCAAGCTCTACTGCCCCCTGCAGGCTGTTGTTTGAATGACAACAGCCATCTTACTTTTCTAGCCACTGTGAAATTCCCCCAAGGAGTCAGTCCTCTGGCAAGACCCTTTATCTCCTGGAAGGTTCTACTAAATGTGTTTTCTAGGAGAGGAAGACATCCAAGAACAGTCATTGTTATTAATAAGAGTGAAAATATGGAAATAGCTTAAATGTACAACAATGGAACAGTGTTAAATTATTATAATACATTCAGAAGACAAATGACCATATGACTACGAAGGGTCACAAGGCTGAAAACAATTTAATAACATGGAAATGCTTACAATATAAATATTAAGTGAAAAAATTAAATGTAATACTATATGTGGGGGATGCAAGTACATTAAGAAACAATTATACAGTCCCAGCCGGGTGGCTCAGTTGGTTGGAGGACTGTCCTTTACATCAAAAGGCTGTGGGTTCGATTCCCAGTCAGGGCACAGACCTAGGCTTCAGGTTTGATCCCTAGTCAGGATGCACTGAGGAGGCAGCTGACTGATGTTTCTCTCTCACATTGATGTTTCTTTCTTTCTCTTTCTTTTTCTCTCTCTCCCTTCTTTTCTCTCCAAAATCAGTAAGCATTATCCTTGAATGAGGATTAAATTTTTTAAAATTCAGAAATAAAAATAAATAAATAAATAACAATTATACGTGCATAGAAAAAGAAATCTGGGAGGCCCTCACTTCATCCAGCAACTAGCACCACTCCTGGCAGCACTGTCCAGTACTGCCCACACCGTGGCCTTTGTCTTGGGGCTTGCCTGCATCTACTTGGCCCTTATCCTACAAAACAATGAGGTGACAATGAGGTGCCATGTGACGGTGACAGAGGATAAGATCAGTGCCCTCCTTAAAGCAGATGGTGTAAATGTTGAACCTTACTGGCCTGGCTTGTTTGCAAAGACACTGGCCCATGTCAACACTGGGAGCCTCATCTGCAATGTAGGGGCTGGTGGACCTGCCCCTGCAGCTAGTCCTGCACCAGCAGGGCCTCTGCTTCCCCAGCTGAGGAACAGAAAGTGGAAGCAAAGAAAGAAGAATCTGAGGAGTCTTTTAATGACATGGGCTTTGGCCTTTTTGACTAACCCTCTTTTGCAACACATTCAATAAAAAGCTGAATTCAGGAAAAAAATGATCTTTAACTTTCCTCCTTATTTTCTGCTACTTTTTTCCTCCTACTTTTCTGTTGCCTAAATGTTCTATACAGAACATGTCACCTTTTAAGTTAGAAAAGTATAAAGTATTATTCTTTAAAATACTTGCATTTTAACCCTCCCCTCCTAGCCTTCTCCCATTTCCAAAAAATGGGTATTTCATAAGATTAATGTGTTAAGCACAGGGTGTCAGATTTTGAGAAGCACAACAAAGGACAGGAAAATGTCACTATGGAGAAGCAGACACACAAACTCTCTACGCTTGAAAAAATAGCATGCAATAGGTATACTGGGACAAAAATCAAAGGAGAAAGAATTCTGGATCAACTTGGACGAACACCAAAGGAAGAAGCCATCCCCAATCTTCAGGTAATCAAGAGGAAAAAAAAGTTCAGTACAATCATAGGAAATCAGTACTATCTTAAATTACAACTTAATAACTTCATCTTACCCACCAGTTGAACTAGTTAAAAGTGATTTAACTGATATTGTTAATCAACAATATCATTCAATTTTAAAGTAAAAACAAATTCATTTTGCTTCTGTGCTTTTAAAGCTTCTTTGGAATATGTCCAGAAGCTGAATTAAATCATATCTATTTGCTAAAGAAGGCTACCAAGTAAGTAGGCTACTTTACCTGTGTTTCCTTTTTCATCTTCTCGGATGTGAAGATCCTTCATAGATGTCTCCAATTCTAGAAGATCTCTTAGGTCTTCCTTGTATACTTCTATATAAGATACTTTTATTTTAAAGTCAGTGCTCGGATTTTCAGAGATGTTTTGAAATATTTCTTGGATAGCACGAGGAATGATGCCCTTTTTATCCTCTACAACTGAAGCTGAACATTTAGAAAAAGAAATCACACATTAAACTTAAAATTTAGGAAAAGCTACAACATAAAATTTACAAGCAATACATTTCTTCTTATAATTCTCTGTATCATAAATCTTTTAAACTGTAACTACAGAATTCACAGGTAAAAATTTTCACATGCATGCCCTTACTCAAAATTCACTCATGCATTCATTTAACAAATGTTTACTTAGTGCTGTCCATGTGCCAGGTGGTATTCTAGGAGCCTGGGAACCTTTAGTGAACAAAACGGAAGAAAAAAATCCCTTCCCTTGTGGGACTGTACAGAGGAAAGACAGGCAACAGCAAAACACAATAACTGATCAGTGATTTAAGTGGTCTATTAAAAATGATAGGCATGCCCAGATAAAAGACAGGACAGAGTGAAAGGGAGTGGAAGTGTGAGTGCATTTAGGTGGGAGGTGTTTGCAGCTTTCAGTAGGAAAGTCATGATGAGCTTCACTGAAAAGCTGACATTTGAGCAAAGACATGAAAAAGGTGGCAGAGGAAGCACGTGGGGGGAGTATCTGAGGGGAGCATGACCTAGACATAGAGAACAGCCAGTACAAAGACGCTAAACTGGTGTGATCCATAAACGAGGAGGCCAGTGTGGCTGAAACAGAGAGAAAGGGGAGAGGGACTGGAGATGAGGTCACAGAGGTGACAGAAGCCAGAACATGTGAGTCCTTGTGGACTTTGGGTTTTACTGAGTGAGACGAGAACACGGGAGACAGCAGTAAGTTGTGATTTAAGAACCCACCCTGACTGCTGGGTTTTGCAAATACCATAGAAGGGCAGGGGTGGGTGTGAGGAGATGGCTTAGAAGGCAGGGCAGTTATCTGGGAGTTAAGAGGGTTGAGGATTAGACATGATGGTGGCTCACAGCAGAATGGCAGCAGAGAAAAGGTGAGGAGTGACCTGCTTCTTGGTTCATGTTGAAGGGAACAACATTAAAATCCCCTGGCAGATTGGAACTGGGATGTGAGAGAAAGCAATGAGTTAGCAATGACTCCAAGGTTTTGTCTTAAGCCACTAGAGTTGCCATTAATAGATGTGGGGAAGAGCAGGGATTGAAGTGGTTTGAGGGGGAAATGGCAGTTCTTTTTTTTTTTTTTAAAGATTTTACTTAATTATTTTTAGAGAGGGGGGAAGGGAGGGAGAAAGAGAGGGAGAGAAACATTGATGTGTGGTTGCCTCTCTCATGCCCCCAACTGGGGACCCAGCCTGCAACCCAGGCATATGCCAACTGGGAATAGAACCAGCGACCCCTCGGTTCACAGGACAGCACTCAATACACTGAGCCACACCAGCCAGGGCGATTAAGTTCATTTTTTTGACCAATTAGGCTTGAGATGTCTGTTAGCATCAGACTGCAAAGACTAAATAGGCATTTGAATATATAAGTCCAGAGTTCAAGACAGTAGTCTGGACTGGGGGTTAAAAAAAAACCCTGGAAGTCAGCTACATATAGTTTTTAATGTCATGAAACTGGATGAGATCAGGGGGAAAAGTACAGTCAGAAGCCTCTCAATCCTCTTCTCCTTCATCACTTCCACAACCCAGCACACAGATCAGTACAGTAACATTATGAATGAATAAAAGTGCATACAAGAGACTCAGAATACTTGCACACCAATGTCCCCAGCAGCATTATTCACAATAGCCAGAAGGGGGAAACAACTCAAGTGCCCACCAACAGAGGAATGGATAAACAAAATATGACACAGCAATAAAATGGAATATTCTTCAGTCATAAAAAGGAAGTTCTGAAAGTGAAAGAATCCAGACACAGGAGAACAAATAGTGTATACATCCCTTCTAAGAAATATCTAGAAGATGAAAATTCATAGAGAAAGAAAGTAAACTAGAGGTTACCAGGGGGAGGGAAGTTATTTCTTAATGGTTACAAAGTTTCTCTACATTTTGGTTGCTGAAAAACAGCAGTGATGGTTGGGAAACACTGAATTTAAAGTCAGAGAACTATATTCTTAAAATGGTTACAATGGTAAATTTTATCCACAATTTTTAAAATAATAAAAAAAGTACAAGATAAACTTTAAAATAAGTGAAAGACTAAATTGAGACTTAAGGTTGAATGAACTTCTACAGGCCAATTTAGAAAGAAACCCACCCACCATTTTCAGCATTGTTCCACAGAAAAAAAGTTACAAAACACTGGCTTATAAATGTACCTTAACACAAACTTGCTTTCAAGTTGAAGATTACCAATGTTTAGATTTTTGGCAACACTCATCCTGAAAATCTGAACCTCTATTAAATTGGGCTGCCTTTCACCTAATTTAAGATACAATACTGCCATCGTGTGGCAAGTAAAGGAAGTTGTAGGTTTTGTAATACAAGGGAGAAAGATTCCTTTTTGGTAGTTTTCAGGAACTTGCCAATAGCAGTATCTATACACTACAGTATATGTTAAGCATTCTGGATTAGCCACTATAAGTAACTGATCATTCCCTACCACATAGATAACAAAGCAGTACAAAAATTCAAAAGACTTATCAAAAAACTCAATTTCAAATGATATTTATAATAAAGCTTCAAATACATATTTTGGTAACCTAAAAACCACATTTCAACGTTAGGCTTATATTCCTAGTTTCTTTCTTGCATATTTTTTTTTTGAAATAAACTATTTCATATAGAGAACTTACAAAGTTTTATATTTCAGCAGCCATTAGCTCAGTAGCTATTATATGCTATTTTAAAAGTACAGAAATGAAAGTTTTTAGAGAAGATTATGCCTGGTAAAAGCCAGTACATCCAAGATTCTGAAAAGTAGGAAAATTAATATTAGTTTAAATAAAGATCATATTTAAAATAAGAAATTTTCACCCTGCCACAGAAACTAGCAGGGTACCCTAAACACTGCAAATGCTCAATGAAGTATTTACTGGGGAGGGGAACCCCAACATTATTTGCATGGCCAATAATCAAACAGCAGACAACTGACCCAGAATTGGTGTCAGCATGGAAAACTGAAAATGCTCACTAATTTCACAAATATACAAACAACACGGTACAATTTTTCACTTTATGAGATGGTAAAGAAAAAATACTTTGGATTTGTATGTCCAGGAAATGATAAAGATATGAACAAATGGCTTTCATATATTGATGGTGAGAATACATATAAATTGGAACAACCTTTTTGGGGGGTAATTTGTCAGTATCTGTCCACATTTTAAATGTGGTTGATTCCCCAAATCCACTTCTAGAAATATATCCCATAGAAATACTAATACACAAATGAAAGTTAAATGTACAAAGATATGTAATGCAACTTCTTTTATGAGTAAAAATCAGGAACAACCTAAATGTCCATTAATACTGGAATGAATAAAACATGACCCATTCGCCCTGGCTGGCATAGCTCAGTGGATTGAGCTCGGGCTGCGAACCAAAGTGTGGCAGGTTCGATTCCCAGTCAGGGGGGTACATGCCTGGGTTGCAGGCCATGACCCCCAGCAACCACACATTGATGTTTCTCTCTCTCTATCTCCCTCCCTTCCCTCTCTGAAAATAAATAAATAAAATCTTAAAAAAAAAAAACCATGACCCATTCAAATTATAAAATGCTATACAGCCAAAAAATGAAATTAAATTCTATAACCCAAATGGGAAAAAATTAAATGATATTTTGTATGGTTAGATGCGAAAAGAAAGTTACAGAACCATAGGTGTAATATCTCATTAAACAAACAAAAAAGAGAAGCAAAAACTACATGTGCATCTGTAACATGCTTAGGAGAATGTCTGCAGGACTCTAGAATGGCACACATCAAATGTTATTTCCTGGGGATGAAAGGGGCATTTAATTTCTTAATCATCACCTGACAACTGTTTTTCCAATGAAAAAATTAATATATATATATATATTAAACTAGGGGGAAAACACCATCAAAATAGTTTCTAATGGTGATCTATTTCTCTGGGTATAGAGTGCCTTGGAGCAGTTAAAGTATTTTAGGATGATATATAACTTTTTCCCTTAAGGAATTAAAATTACACTCATGGCCTCTTTAAAGAAAACTATAGCTACAACTGTCACCAAGATCTGAACACTTCATACCCCTATTAGTATAATGCACATACTGAGTCTTTAAGGTCATAAAATACTGGCCAATCAAAATGAAAAAAATACAGCCCTGGCTGGTGTGGCTCCAGCCAGTGGACTGAGCACCGGCCTGTGAACCTAAAGGCCACAGGTTCAATTCCCAGTCACAGCACATGCCTGGGTTGCAGGCCAGGTCCCCAGGTGGAGGCCTGCAAGAGGCAACCGATCACTGTCTCTCTCCCTCATTTTCTCCCTCCTTTCCCCTCTCTCTAAAAACTAACAAATAAAATCTAAAAGCAAAAAAAATTATTTAAAAAATACAATCTTCAAAAAAAGCCACAATGGTAGAGAGCCTGAAATTTATTTTGAAAACCTAAAATAATCTCGTATCTTGAGTCTCCTAATCCTGTATACCAGTGATCCTTAAAAAATGGGAAGGATAGTGGCATTGGGCACTGAAGGCCCCTCCATTTAATCTTTGGAGTGAGGGCCTCCTCAAACCACACAGACACCTTCCAAACCTCACCCCCACATCCCTGCACTTAATGAGAGATGTTTCTGAAAGTCACATATTCCACCTTTGAGAAGTATGAACGTAGAAAAAAATACTGAAAACCATTACACATACAGACATTACTAATGATAATTTTAAACAATCATGTATATGCACAACATTCAAAAGATTGCTTTTAGTATGAAAATGCCAATTGCCAATACAGTAAACAGTCTCAACAGAGGACATGGCTTTCCAGTCCAGTGCAGTCACCAGCCACCCGACTCAATGAGCCCTTAATCATTCTGCGGCTGGAGCTCCTCACTTAATAAAGGAAGAGAAATGATTTTCAAGGTTCCTTCCAGCCCTAAAGGAATCTTATGAAACCACCTTTCCCAAACTATAATTACAAGCAGGAAAAATTATATCCTAAAGTATACAGTATTTAAAATAGAAATCTGTATATAGTGAGGTAATGGATGTGTTAACTAGAAGGGAAGAATCCTTTACAATGTACACATACTTGTATACCAAATCATCCCAATGAACACTTAAAAGATCTCACAATTTTATTTGTCAACTATACACCAATAAAGCTGTAAAAAACTGAAATCTGGCTAGGAAATGTCGGGGGGAAGACACTTTAAACTACATAGTAAATTTCTCTTATATTCCTCTATGTTCTAGTTACAGGACTCCTAATATTTACAAGTGAACTATTAAAAGATGCAAAGTCTAATTATGTTCATTCATGTCTCTCTAATTTAAATTCCATTCAAAATGACAAAGGGTTGCCAGAAGCAGGGGGTGGGAGGTGGGGGAAATGGGTGAAGGTAATCAAAAGCCACAAGCTAAGACCTGGGGCTGTAATACACAGCACAATGACTATAGTTAACAATTCTGTATTGTATATTTGAAAGTTGCTAAGATTTCTCATCACAAGAAAAAAAAAACAATTTGAAACTATGTGAGGTAACTGATGTTAAACTGTGGTAATGATTTTGCAATATAAATGTATATCAAATCATTCCTCAAACAACTATAATTGCAAATTAAGTTGTTTAATAAAACTTCAATTTCTAAAAACAAATGTTTTTCCTTTGCTATTTTTTTCTTTGTATTGAATTTATTGTGGTGACACTGGTTAACAAAATCACACAGGTTTCAGGTGTACAGTTCCACAACACGCCATCTGTGCACTGTATTGTGTTCACCACCCCAAGCCCAGCCTCCTTCCCTCACCTTTTATCCCCTTACACCCTCCTCCACCCCCTCCCACCACCCTCCCCCTTAAAAACAAATGTTTCAAAGATGACATATGGACGCATCTGACTATCCTATTCATTATTTCACTCACTCAATATGCCGAGCACCTACTATGAGTCAGGTATGGTCATATTTTCGTTTCATTCAAGTGTTTCAAAAGTCAAAGAGTATGAGAATCTTACCAACATGGCCTCCTCCGATGGTGTATGTCTTCCCAGATCCAGTTTGTCCATAGGCAAAAACAGTTGCATTATAGCCTTCGATGAGTGACAACACAAGTGGCTTTATGCACATATTATAAACTTCATCTTGAGTGGAATTTTTGCCAAAAACAAAATCAAAAGTAAAGACTCTATCTCTCCCAATGATAATTTGCTGGGTGTTTGGAATAACTCTCACACAAACTTGATGATTATGAAGAACTTCTTTGCAGAGCAGAGGTCTAATTCTTACAGCAACTTTTACTGGTATTTCTTCCATGGCAGCTTAGATTTTACTAAATAGATTCTCTACTTCACATTCAATGTCTAGTGTGAGAAACATCCATTTTACATAAGATCTGGACTCCTGTGTATCAAAATAAAAACAAAATTTAATTACGGACTCTTCTACCCTAATAAACAAATCATCATCTAAAGCAAAGTCAATTACAGCAGGTTTTGCTCCAAAATAAGATAGTTACAAAGAGTCTGTCTTGTGAAAGTACATCTATAATTTACAGATGAAATGATACAATGTCTGGATTTGCTATAAAATAACCTAGGGAATGAAGGTTATTGATATTGATAAATGTATTGATATCATGTATTGATAAGTGATGAAACTAAATAAAAGCACATGGGATTCAATGTGCCCGTCTTTCTGTAATGCTGTTTCCCAGCTCAATCTAAATATTGAATAATTAGGGAGTTAGAAAATTAAGGCAAGAAAATAACTAGGAAATTGTACACAGGTGTTAAAAGCAAGTCCTGGTACTAGGTTTTATAGCTACACATTGAAAAATAACACCTCTTCTTTGCCACAAATATTATATAAATAAACCCATGAAATAATTACAAGGATTTCCAAAAGTCAATATAAATTTAAAAGGAAGTTTTTATTCAAAATAATCAAAACTAACAGAAAAACTGCTTTTGCACTCCTAAATTATGTTCAACATATTTCTGAGGTTCTCTAAATGTAGAATTAATACATTAAAATTAAACTGCACACTGACTGGTGTGGCTCAGTTGGTTGGAGCATCATCATGTACCCTAAGGGTTGCAGGTTCCATTGCCTGTCAGGGCATACACCTAGCTTGAGGATTCATTCTCCAGTCTGGGCACATAGGATCCCCAGCCCAGGCACTTACAAAAGGCAACCTATTGATGGTTCTCTCTCACATTGATGTTTCTCTCTCTCCCTTCCTTCCCCTCTAAACAGCAATGAAGAAATGTCCTCAGGTAAGGATTAAAAAATTTTAAATTGGTAGCTACACTTATAACGAACAACTTGAAAAATAAATTAAGAAAACAATTCCACCCTGGCTGGTGTGGCTCAGTGGACTGACTGAGTGCCAGCCTGCAAATTGACAGGTCGCTGATTTGATTCCCAGTCAGGGCACATGCCTGTGTTGCAGGCCAGGCCCCTGATCAGGGGCATGTGAGAGGTAACTGATCATGATCTCTCACACACTGATGTTTCTCGCCCTCTCCTTCTCCCTCCCTTCCCCTCTCTTTAAAGTAATAAATAAAATCTTTTAAAAAAAATTCCATTTATGCCCTGGTTGGCGTAGCTCAGTGGATTGAATGCGGGCTGAGAACCAAAGTATCACAGGTTCAATTCCCAGCCAGGGCACATGCCAGGGTTGCAGCCACGGCCCCCAGCAACCACACATTCATGTTTCTCTCTCTCTTTCTCCCTCCCTTCCCTCTCTAAAAATAGATAAATAAACCTTAAAATAAAATAAAATGGCTTCCGTTTAAAAAAATTCCATTTACATTAGCATCAAAAGAATAAATATACTTAGGAATACATTTTTTTAAAGATGTGTAAAACTGACACTTTGAAAACTACAAAATAATGTTGAAAGAAAGTAAAGATCTAAATAAATGGGGAAAAACATCTCAAGTTCACAGATTGGAAGACAACATTGTTAAGATGACAGTATTTCCCAAACTGATCTACACATTCAACACAACTCTTACCATAATCCTAACTGACTCCTTTGCAGAACTTGACAAGCTAATCCTAAAATTCATATGCAAATTCAAGGGACACAGAATAGCAGAAACAATAGTGAAAGAGAACAAAATTGGAGGACATACTCCCCCAATTTTAAAACCAAGCAATAGGCCTGGCTGGTGTAGCTCAGTAGATTGAGCGCAGGCTGCAAACCAAAGGATCACTGGTTCAATTCCCAGTTAGGGCACATGCCTGGGTTGCAGGCCAAGTCTCCAAAGCAGGATGTGTGAGAGGCAACCACATATCGATGTTTCTCCCTCTCTTTCCCTCTGTTTAAAAATAAGTAAAATCTTACAAAAAAAAGCAAGCAATAGTAATCAAGACAGTATGTATGGGCATAGGCCAGACTTAAAAATCAAATGAAAAAGGGAAGATAGAAGGTAAAAGGGGGGTAAATGGTGATGGAAGGAGACTTGTCTTGAGGTGGTGAACACACAACACAATATACAGATGATGTATTATAGAAGTGTATACTTGAAACCTATATAATTTTATTAACCAATGTCACCCCAATAAATTCAATGAAAAAAGAAATTTAATATGGGGAAAAATATTAATGGAAAAGAATTGAGAATCCAGAAATAATCAATCACATTTATAGGCAACTAATTTACAAAAGCATGCCAAGACAATTTAATGAGGAAACATGGTCTTTTCAACAAATAGACATGGGACAATGCACAGCCACAGTCATAAGAATGAAATTGGACTCCTATCTCATATACATAAAAGTTAATTCAAAATGGCTCATAGACCTAAGAGCAATGGTTGAACTATAAAATTATTTTTTAAGGATCTTATTTATTTATTTTTTAAAGAGAGGGTAAGGGAGAGAGAAAGAGATAGAGAGAAACAGTGATATGAAAGAGAAACATCAATCGGTTGCCTCTTGCATGCCCTCAGCACACCACCAACTCAGGACCTGGCCCACAACCCAGGCATGTGCCCTGACCAGGAATCAAACCAGTAACCTTTCTTTTGGGGATGATGCCCCACTCACTGGGCCACAATGGTCAGGGTGAAACTATAAAATTCTTAAAAGAAAACATAAGGGTAACTCTTCCTAACTTTGGATTTGGCAATGGTTTTTCATATAGGACACCAAAAGCAAGAGCAATGAGCAATAAAAGGAAAAATTGATAAAATGCACTTAACCAAATTTAAAAGTTTTATGCTTCAAAAGACACCATCAAGGACACAATGAAAAGACAACTCACTGAATGTGAGAAACCATTTGCAAGTATATCTAATAAAGATCTGTATCTGGAATATATAAAGAACTATGACAACTCAATACTAAAAAAATTTTTTAATGGGCAAAGGCTCTGAAAAGATATTTTTTCAAGGAAAATATTAAAATGCGCAATAAGCAGAGGCAAAGATGCTCAATTATTAGTTACCCAGGAAATGCAATCAAAACCACAGTGAGATACCACAGCATGCCCACTAACACAACTATAGTCAAAAAGACAGATCATAAGCGTTAGCAAGACAATAGAGAAGACAAAACCCTCATACACTTCTGATGGAAATGTGAAATAACGCAATTGCTTTGTAAAACAATCTGGCACTTGCTCAGTAAGTTAAACAAAGGGTTATCATTTGACCCAGAAACTCTACTCTTCGATACATACGTAACAGAAATGAAAACATCTGTTCACAAAAACTTGTACAGGAATACTGTCTTGGTAGGATAAAAGGTTTAAAAATGTAACCAGTAACCTATGATAATGCTTAGTGCAGATGATGAAAAAAATCAGTTTGGGAGAAGGCAAGTCTTGAACAGCATCATTAAGTAACCTAGCAGGCTAAAACTAAAATAACGTTTTTAGCACTACTTGCCATGGAAATGTTAATTAAGACATATATACTATTCGCTAGCCTTTAAAAAAAAACTCTGCAGTGAGTGAGTAAGTCTGAAAAGGATCACAATAACAAAAAACATTTACATCACTCTACTAAGGGCCCACTAAGAGTTTTTAAAAAATCAGCTCCTTGGGCTGCAAAATTCCAAAACAGAGTCAGCAAACTATCTTTATGGCCACAGAGATGCATCTAACCTTGCCAGTTTTATTCATTCTACTAATATTCAGCACCGAAAAAAATAAATACTCATATGTTTGGTAAATCTTTTCTAGGACCCTAAAGGACTCTACAATCATTTGGTACTGTAAACTTCTCCAAAGAAATTGCAGAGATGCTGTGTTGAGGTGGTTCTTCCAAATGTCTCAGAACACCTACATTAGTTTTCATCATATAGATTAGTTTTTTTTTAATGCCATCACATTAAAACACGGTTTGGGTTAAGCCAAGCCTAATTACTTCCAAAGAAATTGAAAGTAGTGCTAAGTGTAATTGGGATATTTTCATTTCCTTGGTCTTTATAATAGTAATTTGGCTACAAAGACAAGGACTTGCAAAAAATTAATATACAAGGATGTGATAAAAAAATCCACAGCACTTATACTTCTTCAGGTTCTGGTCAATAACAGTGATCAGAAGCATAAGTATTATGCCATCACTGAATGTAAAGAAAGGGGAAATCTGACTGGCTAGTACTATTCAGGCATACTCGATGGAAGTTCGAAAGCTTAGCAAAGGCAAGAGAAATATTTGACGATTGTTGTCGTGTCATTAATCAGAAATAAGTGCTTCCAAATACTGTTGCCATCCTGTGCCCTTGGTTTTTCAGAGATAGTGGTTGTCTAAAAACTGTGGCTTGTTAGTATTTCCATAAGAAATTTCCCAGCAACTGGACAGTGAGTCGCATAAGGATCTCAGAAAAAGCTCCAAATACATAAAGAAGTCAGTGGAGAAGATACGAAAGAGGGACAACAACGAAGTTTTAAAAACTTGAAGAGGGCGGTGTTATTTGAAAAGTTTTAAAGAAAGAATTTGGGCACCCTTTCTTTATCAATTTATGAACTACGTCTGAGGGAGGGGCTATCGGATTTACTATATACAGCCCTTAGAATGCGCCAAGTTTCAACATCCGGGACGGAAAGAAGACGGCCTGCGACACACAAAACGAAAGCCCCAAAGGAGGTGGGCCTTCCCATACCTTCCAGATCCCGCACTCGGAAGTACCACCACGAAAAATACACCAGGATCGGACCCAGTGCCGCTCGATCCCGCATCCCTATTCCCTCTGCCCTTCTCAGAGGGATCCAACTTCCTCCGACCGCTAGGCTGGGGTCCCAGTACCCCTCGGGCACCCTCGTCGGCCTCGCCGGTGCCCCAACCGCCCCCCACCCTGAGCCCTCCCGCGGCAGACCCCAACCCCGAGAGCCCCACTCTTGGCCGGCGCTTCCTCCTCCCAACGGCAGGCCCGGGGCGCTGCAGGACAGCAGGACGGCAGGACGCCGCACCCCACCTGACCCTGCTAGCCCAGCCGCCGCCCCCCCCCGCACCCCCACCCCACGCCGCGCACTGACCGGCAGGAGAAAGCCTCGGTCTCCGGCGGCGAGCACAGCGCAGAACTCTTGGGTTTCCCTCCAACGCGCCGCCGCCGCCGCCGCCTGCGCCTTTTGTTGTCACGGGTTCTCCTGGCAACCGGCGAAGCCGGACGCCACCGCCCCTCCCAGCCAGCCGCCACGCTGCGTGCTGGCCCCGCCCCCAAGCCCTGTCAGGCTCAATCGAGCGGGGGATCCGCGGAGGTTGTACAAACCCTGTCAATCCCGCCCCGCCTCTGGGGAGCAGGTTGCGGGGCACCTGGAGGCCTACCTTCCGGCGTCGCTGAAAATCCGGCACCCAACGACCCTTCTCAAACTACTGAGCCAAAGTAACTCTCTGCGGCCAGGCCCTGGCCGGGTAGTCCTTCCCATTTGCCAAGATTGCGAGTTTCATCCCGAGTCAGGGCACACACAAGAATCAACCAATAAAATGCATCAATGGTGGAACAACGAATACGTGTTTAGGTGTCTCTCGCACTCTCTCTCCTTTACTCTAGCTCTCTAAAATCAATAAATAAAAATTTTAAAAAAGACAAAGTAACTTTTGACACATTTATAGAACGAATGTGACTCGCATTGAGTTTCAACATTTTAGCTACCAATTCAATTTATTTTTATTGAAGTTTGCATAAAATGAATCTTTTTAAAGTATATAATATTTAACCCTGGCTGGTGTAGCTCAGTGGCTTGAGCACCGGCCTGGGAACCAAAGGGTTGCCAGTTCAATTCCCAGTCAGGGTACATACCTGGGTTGCAGACTGGGTTGCAGGGTACATACATACCTAGGGGCACACAAGAGGCAACCACATATTGCTGTTTCTCTCCCTGTCTCCTTCCTTTCCCCTCTATCTAAAAATAAATAAAAATTAAAAAATATATATTTTTTTCCCATTACCACTGCCCACAATCACCACACTGTTGCCCATGTCCATGAGTCCTTTTTCCTTTTTGCTCAATCCCTCCACCCTGTAGCATACCACCCCCACTAGCTGTCATCTGCTCTCCATCTATGAGTCTATATTTTGTTTGTCCATTTTGTTCATTAGATTCCACATATGAGTGAAATCATATGGCATTTGCCTTTCTCTGACTGGCTTATTTCAATTAGCATAACATTCTCCAGGTCCATCCATACCTTCACAAAGGTGAAATTTTATTCTTTTTTACAGCTGAGTTGTAATCCATTGTGTAAATCCATAGTTGTTATATCCACTCCTCCATTGATGGATAGTTGGGCTGCTTCCATATCTTAATAAATGTAAATAACACTGCAATGAACATAGGGGTCCTTGTGTTCTTTCGAATTAGTGTTTTTGGGTTCCTTTGGATGTATCCCCAGGAGTGGGATAGCTGAGTTGAAAGGCAGATCCATTTTTAATCTTTTGAGTTACCTCCATACTGCTTTCCACAGTGGCTGCACCAACCTGCATTCCCATCAGCAGTGCAAAAGTGTTCCCCTTTCTCCACATCCTTGCCAGCACTTGTTGTTTGTTCACTTATTGATGATAGCCATTCTGACAGGTGTGAGATGGTATCTCATTGTGGTTTTAATTTGCATTTCTCTGATGATTAGTTATGTTGAGCATCTTTTCATATGTCTATTGGCCATCTGCATGTCCTCTTTGGAGAAGAGTCTTTCAGGTCCTTAAAGACCCATTTTTAAATTGTTTTTTTTTGGGGGGGTGAGTTTTGTAAATACTTTATAAGCTTTTTTTAAAGCCTGAGCCACCACATTTTTTTAAGATTTATTTTTATTTTATTTCTTTTAGAGATAGGGAAAGAGAAATAGAAACACCAATGTGCGAGAGATTCTGTTGCCTCTCACGTGCCCCCAACTGGGGACCTGGCCTGCAACCCAGGCATGTGTCTGGACTGGGAATCCGACTGACAGCTTCTTAGTTCACAGGCCAGTGTTTAATCCACTGAGCCACACCAGCCAGGGCTTACAAACTTTTTATATTAACCCCCTATAAGATGTATCAGTGAATATGTTCTTCCATTCTGTGGGTTGTCTTTTTATTTTGTTGAGGATTTCCTTTACTGTGCAAAAAATTTTTAGCTTAATGTAGTTCTGTTTGTTCATATTTTTTGTTTGTTTTTGTTTCCCTTACCTGGGGAGATATATCTGATGAAAAACTGGACAAGTAATGTCCAAGATTTTCCTGCCTATGTTTTCTTCTACCATTTTTATGGTTATGGGTCTAACATTTAAGTTTTTGAACCATTTTGAATTTATTCTTGTGAGTGCTATAAGGTGGTCTAGTTTCATTTTTCTACACATATCTGTCCAATTTTCCCAACACCAGTTATTAAATAAACTATGTTTAGCCCATTGTATATGCTTGCTTCTTCTGTCAAATATTAGTTGACAATAAAGTTATGAGTTTATTTCTGAGCTCTCTGTTCTGTTCCATTGATCTATGTGTCTGTTTTTTAAAAAGCACCATGCTGTTTTCATTACTATGGCTTCATAGTATAGTTTGATATTAGGTAATGGGATTCCTCCAACTTTGTTCTTCTTTCTCAGGATCACTGTGAGGGGCCTTTTGTGGTTCCATATACAGTTTTCCAATATTTGTTCTAGTCCTGTGAAGTACATCATTGGCATCTTGATAGGCATTGAATCTATAGATTGCTATGGGTAGTAAGGATGTTTTAATGATGTTAATTCTTCCTATCCATGAACACAGTAAATGCTTCCACTTATTTGTATCTTCTTCAATTTCTTTCTTCAGTATCTTATAATTTTCCAAGTACAGGTCTTTTACATCCTTGGTTAGGTTTATTCCTAGGTATTTTATTCTTTTTGAAGCAATTATGAATGGGATTGTTTTCTTAATTTCCCTTTCTGTTTATTTATTATTAGCATATAAAAATGCCACTGATTTCTGGATATTAATTTTGTATCCTGCTACTTTGCTGAATTCATTTATCAGTTCTAGTAGTTTCTTGGTGGAATCTTTGGGGTTCTCTATGTGTAATATCATATCATCTGCCAATAATGACAGTTTTATGTCTTCCTTTCCAATTTGTATGCCTTTTATTTCTTCTTTTTGTCTGATTTCTATAGCTAGAACTTTCAGTACTACGTTGAATAAGAGATGAAAGTGAACATCCCTGTCTTGTTCCTGATCTTAAAGGGAAAACTCGTAGATTTTGACCATTGAGTATGATGCTGGCAGTGGGTTTGTCATATATGGCCTTTATTATGTTTAGATATGTTCCTTCTAATCCCACTTTGCTGAGAGTTTTTATCATAAATGGGTACTGGATTTTATCAAAAGCTTTTTCTGTGTCTATTGATATGATCATGATGTTTTTATCCTTCATTTTGTTTATGTGGTATATCACATTTACTAATTTGCAAATGTACAAAACTTGCATTCCTGAAATAAATCCCACATGATCGTGGTGAATGACCTTTTTGATGCATTGCTGTATTTGGTTTGCTAATATTCTGTTGAGGATTTTTGCATGTGTGTTCATCAGGGGTATTGGCCTATAAATTGCTTTCTTTGCAGTGTCCTTATCTGGTTTTGGAATTAGGATAATGCTGACCTTATAAAATGAGTTTGGCAACCTTCCCTCCTTTTGAATTTTATGAAATATTTTTAGAAGAAGAGGTGTTAGTTCTTCTTGGAATATTTGGTAAAATTCCCCTCAGAAGCCATCTAGTCCAAGGCTTTTGTTTGCTGGGAGTTTTTTGATTACTGCTTCAATTTCACCGGGTGTAATCTGTCTATTCAAATTCTGATTCTTCCTGATTTAGTTTTAGATTGTATGTTTCTAGGAATTTATCCATTTCATCCATGTTGTCCAATCTATTGGCATAGAGTTGTTCATAATATTTTCTTACAGTCCTTTGTATTTCTTTGCAGTCCATTGTTATTTCTCCTCTTTCATTTCTGATTTTATTTATTGGGGCTCTTTTTCTTCTTTTATGAGTCTGGTTAAAGGTTTGTCAATCAAGTTTATGTTTTCAAAGAACCAGCTCTTAGATTCATTGATCTTTTGTATTGTTGTTTTTAGACTGTTTCATTTATTTCTGTTCTGATTGTAGGCCATTTTTAAAGTTGAATCAATTAGGGTCTTGGTTTCAAGGAACAGAAACCAACTCTGGATTACTTAAAGAAGGAAAAGAGACTTGTATGAAAAGTTTATCATTAGAGCACTTTATGTTATAAGTAACAGAAACTCCAAATCAGATTATCTTAAATAAGAAAATTAATTTTAATTCATAAAACTCTTGAAGTGAAATGTGAAAAGTTATGTCTTAGGGTCAATGGAATAGAACATTTTTCCATATACTCATGAGTTTATTTAAAGGATACCTCCATTCTGTTATATCAATTAATTTAATTTCTGTACCAATTCTATACTGCTTTAATTACTACTTTCTGGTATATTTTGCTATCTGATAGGGCAAGCCCTCCTTACTGTTCTAAGTTTCCTTAGCTGCTCTTGGCATTTGTCTTCCTAAATAACTTTTGAGTCGGTTTGACAATTTCCAGAAGTTCCACTGAAATTTTTATTTGGGATTGCATTTTATTTTTTCTTAATGTATATGATTTTTAGAAACAAAGGACAACTTTTAAAAAGTAAGAACTTCAATGGCTCTTTATGATAAAGTCCAGTCTTCTTGACATGGCATACAAGGCCTTCCATATTCTACTGTTTTGCTTACCTTTCTAGACTTATCTCTGCCATTTCTTTCTCACATTTTATTCCTCAGTATCAGCAGAGACCATGTATTATTTATGTTCCCATTGTTAAGCAGTCAGTGTTTAAAACAGTATCTACTAAGGTCATTGCATACATTTAATAAATATTTATAGAAACAAAAATTAAAAACAGAAAACAAGTAATTTGCTTAAGGCTACAAGGTTGGTAAGTGGCAGAGGCAATCTGAAGTCTATGTGTGTCAGATGACGAAGTCAACACTGCCTCCCCAAAGACTATGCTAGTCTTCTACATAATGCCTCTCTCTCCTTTCTCTTCCCTTCCCACCCCTTCTCTCACAGTTTATTTACCGTCAAGATCCAAACATGGTCCACATGTACTGTTTGGTTGACATGCTGCTTAATTCTCTTTTAAGCAATAACAGGTACCCTCCACCTTTATGAAAATTGTGGTAAAATACACATAACATAAAATGTACTCTCTTAACCATTTTTAAGTATGCAGTTCAGTACTGTTAAGTGCATTTATATTGCTGTGCAATTGATCTCCAGAACTCTTTTATTTTGAAAACCTGGTACCCTATACCCTTAAGTTAAACAATAGTTCCCCACTCACCCCTTTCTCCAGGCCTGGGCAACCACAGTTGTACTTTGTTCTCTGTGAATTTGAATACTCCAGGTACTTCATACACTGGAACCATGCAGTATTTGTCCTTTTGTGACTGGCTTGTTTCACTTAGCATAATGTCCTAAAGGTTCATCCATGTTGTAGCATGTGTCAGAATTCCTTTTTTAAGACTGAATAATACTCCATTGTGTGGAATAATATCCACCTTTTGTTTATCCATTTATCTCTTGTTGGACACCTGGGTTGCTTCTAACTTTTGGCTGTTGTGCCTAATGCTGCTATGAACAAGGATACACAAATATCACTTTAAGATCCACCTTTCAAGTCTTTTTGGATATATACCCCTAAGTGGAATCACAGGATCATATGATAATCCTACTTGTTATTTTTTGAAGAACTGCCATACTATTTTCCAGAGTGGCTGCACCATTTACATTTCCACCAGCAGTGCACAGGCTTCCAATTTCTCCATATCCTTGCTAATCACCACCTTTTTTCTTTTCACCATTTAATTGTTAAAGAAACTATGCCATTTGTCCTTTAGAATACTTCACATTATTGATTTGGCCACTGCATCTGTCTGTTGTCATTTCACTTGTTCCTTCATTTCCTACATTTCCTGTAAACTAGCAGTTAGATCTAGATTCTTGATTAGATTCAGGTTCAATTTTTCTGGCAAAAATAATTCACAAATGGGACTGTGTACTTCCTATTACAACACACTAGCAGGCACATAACATCTGTATATCCCACTTTTAGTGATGTTAAGATTAGTAGTAGGTGCTTTCAACCTAATCTATCCATTAAAAGTTTCCCATCAACATTTTACCTAATGGTTTTAAAAGCTACTGATGATCATTTTCCAGGCCTATTATTTCACTAGGGATTCCAAAATGGTAATTTTCTAATTCTAATATTCCTTTTTATATTTAATTGTAATTATTCTATAAAGGAGAGTTTCCCTCCATCAGATTATCCTGAAATGCCATTAGTATAGAAATGGCACAATACATACTTTTATTTATTGATTTTGAGAATAATGGTCACCTAATAGGATTTTTTGGGGAGTTGAGGATGTGTGGTGTAATTATGATCTCATCGATTTTTGCTTTCCAAGTATCATTTTCATTCCTCAAAGTAAGTATGTGTAGACTTCTTACTGAATTGCATTGTGACCTATTGTTTCTTTTAATTCAGGCCTCATCAAAGTTATTGAATCTTAATAATTGAATTACATTCTTACAACCAAAGAATACTGATTTATATGCCAACAAACCCTTAGTTTATCTAGAGAATGTCAAAATGGGAATGGTGAAAGAAGGGAGTTATTAGGTTTTTCCCACCTCCAGATGGAAAACTGGGCTAGTTCTTTCCTTGAACCAACTCAGAATGTAGCCTTACCCTTTTCCTAGCTCTTCTTCAGCAGTTCTCAATTTGAAATGATCCCCACCTGCTGAAGAATTTTGAACACACAAAGGTGTGGACGACAAGGTTGTTTAGGCTGCCTGCCATCCCTTTTCCTTTCCATAAGCAGACTTCTATTTCTTCAATAACTGCCCCTGCTCCACACAGTGGAGGGAGATACAAAGCCACTACTTGTAATGGTGCAAGTTGTGCAAAACAACATTCCGGGGAGACATGGAGGGTGGCACTCACGTTCTGTTCATTGTCATTTGTAAGGTCATTATGACAAGTTTCCAGCAGATGGCAGTAAAGTGTTTGGGGAAAAGACATCTTTTTGATTTACAGGTGGCTGACAAGTTAGATAAGATAGCGAAAACGAAGATTATGTTAGAAGATGGGGATGAAAGTGGGAAATAAGTGCATGATAGGCAATGAGAGTTCTGAAATATAAATAACCAAATCCATTGCAAACCTTTTAAAAATATATCTGGTAAATTCTATTTTAATGGAATGATCCATTCCAGGTTTAAGAAAAGTTTTAAAAATCTTTATTCAGTTTCAATGCAGTTACTCTGAAAAAAAAAAGAAAGAAAAAAACCTAGACAGACCAATATCCTCAACTGAAATCATTATGTACAAAACTCTGTCATTACTGATAAAAAGTTGATAGTAAGCTGTCAAGCTAATTTTTTTATAAGAGCAGCAGCATTTATACAACAAAGACCCTACCCATCCCCTTCTCATAACAAATGATTACGATACATAGAAAATTATACCTTGAGAAATGATACCAGCTGAATAGATGAAATATTGTCACTGAAGATTAATCAAATTATGACATGATTTTAAGAAATGTGAGATTTAAAGGAAGCATTAAAGTTCCTTCACTATTTCTGTCATGTGTCCACAAAAAGGGAAAATAGAGTTAAAGTTAAAAAGCAGAAAAAGGATATATTTGGGAAAACACATGATAAATCAGGAGAAATTAATCCCACCATCTTCTCTTAATATCAAAGTGAAATTGTATAAATGATTATGTGATATAAAAATGTAAAGAGTTTTCTTTGGATCAGTTTACACTTCGGGTCAATAATATATGCAACGTGTTCGATGAAATGGAATTCCTTTCATATCTTCCCTGTGATCACGGGCATAGTCCCATAAGTAATAATCCAGAAGAATGGAATTGATCTCTCCACCAGTTGTTTCACCCTTTTTTTCAATAAGTTCCAGAAGACAATCCCGGATCAACTCAACACACCAAAGTGAGCATCCTCTGATTTCCACCTCTTGCCGACTCCCATACGAGAGCATTTCTCCTGTAAGGGGAAAAAAACAAAGCTAGTAGTGCTAAAAGTCAATGATATAAGACCTACTCAGAACTTTACTACAGAACAAAACACAGTTGAAAACTGTAAATCTCAGACTTTATTTATTTTTAGTAATTGAAACCATTTCTAAACTCAGGCATTAATTCAAAACTGCAAGTTAAGTTCTGCAAGGACAGGGACGATGTCTGGCTTGTTTGTCTCAATATTCCCAGGACCTAGCATAGCACCTTGCACATGCTAGCTCCCCCCAAAATATTTACTAAATAAATATAAGGTAATTATAAATTTTAAAATATGACAGCAAGATTATTAAATTACTGAAAAGAAAGGATTTAAGATTAGGTTTAATGCCACAGGAAAAAATACTGCAAAATTTAGAGCACTCCTAGGGGGCCAAATAAACACCACCTCCCATCACCATTTGAGAACCGACTATTGCCGCCTTCGGGACACTCTAGATACATCAAGGTCAACTAAGAAAATCAAAGTGGTTAACTTGGGCAAGGAAAACCATGGTCATTCGTTGTATTCAGGATCCTTTAGTCAGCTCTGCCTGAATACGGAGCTGAGAGTTCCCTCCAGGGTATGTCTGATCCTAAAGGGTGGTGACTGGCCACTGACACTAGAGTTGGGTTCATCAATTCAACTGCCTACAAAGATCAGGCACACAACCCTTGCTGGTATGGCTCAGTGAACTGAGTGCTGACCTGCGAACTGAAATGTCGCTGGTTTGATGCCTGGGTTGTAGGCCGGGTCCCCATTTGGGGGCGTGCAAGAGGCAACCGATCAGTGTATCTTGCACACACTGATGTTTCTTTCCCCTCCTCTCTCCCTCTCTTCCCCTCTCTCTAAAAAAATAAATAAATACAACCTTTAAAAAAAAAGAATCAGGCACAGAGAGTAATTGAATGCAGGCAGCCAGATGCAAACTCTGGTGAGCTAGAGAGTATGTATTTTCCTGTCTAAAGGTAGACCCAATGTTCCCATATTTCTCTACTTTTACAAAAATCAGAAGGTTTGACTTTCATAGGAAATCTCCTAACTGTCAAGTGTTGATAACTAATTAAAAATTGCTTAAAACGAGCCCTGGCTGGCGTAGCTCAGTGGATCGAGTGCGGGCTGCAAACCAAAGTATCACAGGTTTGATTCCCAGTCAGGGTACATGCCTAGGTTGTAGGCCATGACCCCCAGCAACCGCACATTGATGTTTCTCTCTCTTTTTCCCTCCCTTCCCTCTCTAAAAAATAAATAAATAAAATCTTTTTAAAAAAATGCTTAAAACACTGTTCAGGCCAAACCAAACACGTTTGCAGAGCTTCACAGTGCCAGGTAGGCTATGTGATCCAATGAGACACAGGAAAAATGCCCCAACCCCACTGACTTCCACTCTGTCACCTGGGATCTTAAGTAATGTTACTTATGTCCCTCGCATCCATCTCTCCCAAGGGCTTAGGCACACTGGTCACCGGGACAAGGGGAAGAACAGACACTACCTGTATTCCTTACTTGGCTCCAGGTGCCAGCATATAAATCCATCCCTTCCCCTTAAGTTCTCTTGTTAATTGATGCCTCCAAACTTATCTATCAACTTGCCAGAATTCCCAAATCAACCACGACAGTGACACTGGAGGCAGATACCACTGCCCAAGCAAAGCCCTCAGATGAGACCATTACCACAGCTGACTGCTTGACCCACAGACATCCAGTTAAGCAGCACCCAAACTCCTGATGCACAGAAACGGAGACAATAAATGTCGTTTTAAATTTTAGCATAATTTATTACCCAGCAATAAATAACTGTAGACTGAACTGTGTCCTCCAAAAACACACTGAAGTCCTACCTCCTGGTACCTGTGAATGTGTTCTCTTTAAATAGGGTCTTTGCAGGTGTGATTATATTAAGATGAGGTCATACAGGATTAGGGGGTTCTTAAATGTCATGACTGGTGTCCTCATGAGAAAAGGAGAGGAATCCAAGTGCAAGAGGAGACACACAGGAAACAAGGCCATACTTGGAGTGATGCAGCTACAAGCCAAGGAATGCAAAGGATTTCCAAGGGCCACAGATTCTTCCAGAGAACCTTCAGAGGGAGCCTAGCCCTGCCAACATCTTGATTTCAGACTTTTAGCCTCCACCGCAAGGAGAGAATAAATTTCTTTTGTTTTAAGCCATCCAGTTAGTGATAATGTTATGTCAGCCTTATGAAACGAATACAGTTATAGGTATACAACTTCCAGTATGGGATAAGACATGGACTTTGAAACAGAGAAAGAATGAAACCATTGGAGAGGACTGACAAACAGAGTAAGGGAAGGTAACACAACCAATATATTAGGCCTAAAACTCAACTCTAGTGAATCACAGTGAAGAATCTAAATTTAGTGAAATTGTATTATCAGTCTTTATATTCAACTAAAAAATATGTATGTTTTTGGTGAAGAGGTTGGTTAAACATAAAATGAACAGAAATCTAGATAGGCCTTCCAAGGGTTGTCCTGGAGATATCCAGAAAAAGAGAGAGTAAAAGAAATATAAGTGTATCACATCCGGAAGTTTGGAAGAAGTATCACTGGAGGTTAGGAAAGTTCTACCTCATCTAGTCAAGCCACCTGGGTTTAGATTTCACTTATAATAGTTTTTTTTTAATCAGTGTATACACCTTTACATTTATAGTTTCTGTTTTTCCTCTAGCTTGCTAATAAAGTACTTTTTGAAAAAATACAATTTTGTTTAAATTAGGGTGCAAAAAGTTTGTTCACCCTGTGTCATTCTAATTAAGGACAGCAGAGTCTCCTTTTAAAAGCTGGACAAAATGGAGGCAGTAACAGCTGCAGCTGGACATCTGGAAAAGAGTTTTGAGATGAAATGGATTGCTGGGAACTGCCCTGCCTGGTTTCAGAAGCTGTAACCCCCCCATGGCTAAGGCTGAGTGAGTGACCCTCGGACCAGAAGCCGCTAAGGAGACAGAGCTTATCTCCCTGGCAGGGGTGCCCCTTCTGCTCCTTTTACTTCACCCTGCCTGGCCCCCAACTATCACCCTTGATAGTTTAGCCAATAATGGGTAAGATTCCTCAAGGGAGGAACGACCTAAGACAGGCACAATCACAGGGAGCCCCCAGGGAAGGACTTGGGGGGCTACAGAAAAAGGGGGTGATGGACCCTTGCCCCTAGGCTTTGACATAGCCTGAGTCCTCATTCTGTCTGTGAGAAGTCTCCTAATCTCTTGGCTGCCTTACTTCCCCTGCCTGACTTAAGCCTGAAACAATACTAGTGGTGGGTGCCGCCCTGTGCTGGAAAGGGCGGGTTCCCTAGGGCCTTCAGACCTAAGAAAGAATATGCAAAATCCTGTGAAACCTGCTTTGTTTAGAATGCTCTCACTTAAATGATAAGGGTCCAAGCAGGAAGTGAGTTTGTTCCTCAAAGATTTATAGCCCTTTAGCTATCGGACCCTGACTCAAAATAGGCCCTTGAGTTCTCTGTATATTATCTGTTGTTTGATCCTTACTGCCTGATAATGATTAATGAGCTTTACCTGTATTCCTGTGCAAAACGAACCCAATAAAAGCCCATTGAGGAAAACACTGTTGGCCCTTCTCCTTTGAGAGACCTTTCCTCCCCAAGCAGATCCTGTCTTGATAGACTTATTCTCATCTGTGGTGGCTGGGGGGGCCCTGCAGGTGGAGACCCCCCACAGTGGATGGTAGAAGAAAATTCCAACAACTCTGTACAACTATGCTGGATGGATCCATTTTCACCTGGGTTTTTCTCACAGTGGCAGAGACAATTGGGTGCTATAAAAATCCAAGAAAGAGGAGGAAAAATTGTGAAAAGTCAGGAAAAGCTATATGGAAGAGGTAGCATTGAGGCAAAGCCTTTGTTGATATGTAGGATTTTGGCTGAAAAAAAGAAAGTATGGTGAGGGACACCAGGCAAGAGGATGTTTAGAGATAAGAATGAGCAGCGCACAAGATCAGCTGGACTACGTCTGAATCTGAAAGGATCCCTGACTGCTAACAGTTGTCCCTTTTAAAGGTATCCAACAATTAGTGACCTGAGCCTTGAGTGTTACAACACAAAATGGCTTGTTATTTCTCAAATGAGGAAATAGGAAGACAAAATCAATTGCCCAAGGCAGCATAAAAGCCTGGTAGAAGCAACCACAGGAATAATGGTACCTTTATATTCTGTATTATTCTGATTTTGGGTGATTGAAATCTATTTCACAAGAGAAAATTATGCAGTCATAAAAACTGCTTTCTTTTTAAAAAGGAAAAAGAAAAAAGTAGCTGAAAATACTGCACCCGAGAGAAATTAACATTAAAATTATATGATATAATTCTTTTTCTTATACAAAGACATGTTTAAGAAACAAAAAGTTAATTCTCACATAAACACAATTATTTGTACTCATATATTATAATATGGCTTCCATTCTTGAGAATCAATAATCGAATCCAGTAATGGTAGATAAATAAGCCTAAGAAAGTAAGTAATTCATGCAAAATAACCCAATGGCAGACCTTGGAGCCTCCTGACTCAAAGTCCAGTTCATACTACCTCTCAGCCCCACCTTTTATGTCACATCATAGTGTGCTCTTTGGCTTAATTAACATTCTTCAAACACTACACCTGATGAACTGTCTTAGTGTTGCACACCATGAGATATAAATTTAGGTTTCATTTTATTATGATGCTCTAAAATTATAATATCCTGCATTATACATATTCCACAGTATAAACAACAAAAAGCAATTTTCTCCATATTTTAACTGCCCTTCTGTTTTTCTTTACATATGTTTTTAACCATAAATAGTGCTTTTATCTAAGGAAAGGAGACCTTTTGTGAAAGAAGCTAGAGACTCAACAATAATTCAGAGTGTAACAAAGAATATCTTCATTAAGTTGACAAACCTTTGAGAAGTTTCTCCAGTAGTTCACCGGAGTATTTCAGGGCACCCAGGTGAACCAGAACCTGAGGTAACCGATAGTCAGCAAACATGGTAATACTGGAGATGTCCTTAAAGCAGCCGTCTCCTTCTCCCTCCAGCACACTCCAGGTGTCTGCCACGAGGATTTGGGCCCGTTTGTAAAAAGAAATTATTTTCCCCTGATGAATGAAGAGAATATAAATGTTATCTGAATATCTGAAAGCTTTATGAAATGCTTTTAAAAAAGACACACATTGAAAATATTTTTCAAGAGGAGAGTAATCTTACTCTGTTGATAAGAATTTAGAGACCTTTTACAGAAAGAATGGGGAGTCTAATAAATACTAAGTTATCTCTACCACTCCAAATTTACTTCCTATATTTTTCTAGGAACATAAAATACAATGTATGTAATCATGGTACTATTTAGTGTTCTTTTTAAAGGCATTACATCACGTATATATTTCTGTGTCACTATAATATACCTACTTATTAATTTTAATTGTTAAATAGTATTTCCTTAGAAAGATCCTTAAATTTAAATGTTTTTCTAATTGTAACATAATTTACATTAATTGTATAAAATACAGAAAAGTATAAAGAAGAGCCCTGGCTGGTGTGGATCAGTGGATTGAGCACTGGACTGCGAAGCAAAGGATAGTCAGGGCACATGCCTGGGTTGCAAGCCAAGTCCCCAGTAGGGGGCATGCAAGAGGCAACCACACATTGATGTTTCTACCCCTCTCTCGCCCTTCCTTCCCCACTCTCTAAAAATAAATAAATAAAATCTTTAAAAAAAGTATAAAGAAGAAAATAATCATCCCTAAACTCACCTCTGAAGAGAATCACAACACTCATTTTTTACCTGTTTCCTTTCAAATAACATGATTAATTTAATCAGATAATATGATCTACAGTCGGAATTCTTCCAGTCTACCATTTTTAGAAATAGTCAAAGTCAATATGTAACAAAAATAAACTACCAATCCTATTTATGCATGGAAGAAACAAATTTAACCAAGCATCGTAAGATAGTAAATTATAATTTAACTCAAAAATTCTCTTCAAAACTATAAGTGCAGATCAGTATAGACTACAGAAAAACATGGACAGGTAATTAGGATTTACTCCTAGTCCTAATACCAATAGTAATAATCCCAATCATCTTTTACAACTGCTTATCTGATACACAGGAATAATCAACATCACTAGCTCCCAAAATATATCCCGACCACCTGTAAGAATGTTTTCATAGGTAAATGACATAAATAATTAAATAAAAAATAAAATTCTTCAAGGACAGACTCCATATAAAATCCCTTGAGATAACAATATAGAGTCCTTTATTTATTTAAAATGAGAAATAACCCAATATTGTTTAAACATAATGTACACCTACTGTAATCAATCCAGAAGAACTTTTACTAACTAAATTAAACTTTCTAAGGCAAACATTAAGAAATCCAGTATTTTGTTTTCCAGAGCAAACACATTTGCTCATTTTTTGACAAGGTTTAAAGTCTGTAAATTAACTTGAGTGCTGGGGGAACAAACCACCATTAGTAAGTAGCCCTACATCATTTGGGAATAACCTATCTTCCCAAACCAATCAAATTATGACAACCTGGTGACTGTTCCTTATATAAGTTGAACTTATATATGGTAATTAGGTTTCTAATTCAAGTCTAGTTTATTAAACAGCAAGACATAAAACTTAATTTACAAAATAAAATTGTATATCAAACACAATTATTATAGCATAATGTTTACTATGATAGATAAAAACTATTCTATATTTAACAAGATTCATAGAGCAAACTGGAAAAAAAATCTATGAACCAGCCCTGGCTGGCGTGGTTCAGTGGATTGAGCTCCTGCCTACAAACCAAAAGGTTGCTGGTCCGATTTCCCCCTCAGGGCACATGCCTGGGTGGCCACCAGGTCCTTCTCTCACACATAGATGTTTCCCTCCCTCTCTTTCTCTGTCCTTCCCCTCTCCCTAAAAATAAATAAATAAAATCTTTTTTAAAAAAGACATTATAATACCTTTAAAATAAGTACATATGTGATTCAAGTGAGGACTGAAAAAATAAAGTTAATTATCTATAAAACATTTTCTTAAAAGATGATATAGTTTTAGTACTCAAATGATCTTGGTAATCACATTCTACATCTCTAAATATTAACTGATACCACTGAAAATACCAGTAAATTCCAAAATAACAATTCCCGCCCTGGCTGGTGTGGCACAGTGGATTGAGGGCCGGCCCACAAACCAAAATAACAATTCCCTATATGTTCCATGCTATTGCTTTGTGAATAAAATATTTTCAAAATAGTACCTTCAAAAAAGTAGAAAAGCGCTATGACTATGAGTTGATTTTCTTCAACAAATTTATCATGAACAAATTAGAAAGATCAGTACTTACAAATGCTTATGAGTAACATAAAATGTTATCTGTTAAAATACAAAAAAGCTCATATTCTTCATGCATATTTAACATTATGTATGTCAGAGTAAAGATGACAGCCTAAGGAAACCAAATGATTAATTAGGACTTTTACATAGTTACTGCATAGGATAAATCACAGTCACTTGAGGAGATTAAAAATACAGCTCTTCCCATTGATGAGAATCTTTGAGGGTGGTGCACTGGAAATATATCTGAATTTTAAAGCTTCCTAACTGATTCTGGGGCACAGCCAGGCTGAGAAATCAGTGATCTAAGTTTGTCTGAATTAAAATGGCCTAATTTCATTAATTTGTTTATATCTAAAAATGCTCACCTCAATAAATCAGTATGCATTAAAAATAATCATGACTATTCTATTTTTATGCAACTTATTAAAGATTTTAAAATATAGCAACAAATACTATAATCACATCCTGAAGGAGCAGGGAAAAGGGCACTCACACATGCTGCTGCTGATCATCTCTGTTTTCATCTTCCTAAAGAACAGCTGGCATTTTTATGTATTACAAGCCAGAAAAGACTGGCCACGCTCTGACTCAGCATTTCCACTACTAGGAATCTATTCTAAGAAAATAATTATGGATGTTCAACTGTTGTGCAGCCCTGATTATTATCACATAAAACTGAAAACAATAAGATATAAAATTTAATTTAAAAATAAACTGTGTATCAAACACAATTATTGTGGTAAAAGACTCTAGGCAAGTACTGTTAAGACATTAAAATTGGTACTAAAAAAACTGCCCTGTGAAAGAATTTTTATTGATATGGAAAGATGTTCATAATATGTTAAATTTTAAGTTTATACAGCATACTAATTCTCCCCTCCTTGTGCTTATATATTCACACACACACACAGAAAAAGACTAAATTGTAATCAGTGGTTACCTCTTAGTACAATAGACTGCTTCTCTGTACTTCACAAATTCTATAATTAATGTTTTACTTTTGCAATCAGAAAATTTTTAAATATGAATAAAAAGGTATATGTGATTTTAACACTTTTTAAATTTCAAAGCAGTCCCAAAATTGTTCATTAGAATTCTTCCAGATTTGGAATTACACAAAGTACTTTAATGATTTGTGTATCTTTTATATGACTATACAAAGGCAGCTGTAAATTGACTAATCAAAGCATTAAGTGAGCACTCACTATGTGCTCAGTGTTCCATGAGGAATCATAGGGGTTACAGAAATATAGTGCTTTGGGTAACGCTAATGATAGTCTTATTAAAAAAAAATGAAAAAAAATACTCCTTTAAAAAAGTGTTGAAATTTTGTATTTCTTTTCATCGCCTGAGGACATGCTTATTGATTTTAGAGAGAGGAGCAGGGGAGAGAGACAGGGAGAGAAACATCAATCAGTGAGTGAGCCCCAACTGGGGACTGAACCCTCAAATCATGTACGTGCCCTGACTGGGAATGGAACTTGTGACCTTTTGGTTTGTGGGATGATGCTCCAACCAAGTGAGCCATACTAGCCAGGGCAAGAATTCACCTATCCTAAAGTCATGTTAAATTTAATTTTAGTCTGTTTTCTACTAAAAGCATGTAGACTCTAGAATATATGGATTCATAGCCACATGAATAGCAGTTTGATTTCTTGTCCACACTATGTAATATAGGATGGGGAAAAAAGTAGGTTTTCGGTTGTTCATATGGAAAATAATACGATAATAATTAACAATAAAAGAATAAACTCTGTGTTTCACCGATTCACATTGTAAACCTACTTTTGCCCAACCCTGTATATTCAGATGGCCTGAATGATGGACTGAGGAACTGAGTCCTAATTTCTTGAAAAACAAGGCTGAAATGACATACTTTGAAGACAAAGAAAAATCTCAAAGTAACCTCTGCATTAGCAAAATGGTTAATCAAAACCAGGATCAAGTTCAACAGTAGGTTGACCTATGGCCTCTTTTCCAGGAACTGACCCTGCCTCATCCACATACCCGTGAAAGCCACACTTAACGGGTCATAATCCCTGCCCATTCAATCAGTCCTTACCCAACAGTTTTAGACCTGGACCTGAGAACATGTTTCTCTCACTCTCTTTCTCTGGGGCTGAAGCAGTAAGATGTAAAAAGCTTTTCTACTTCATGGAGAAAGTTGGTCTACAATAAGAGAAAAATGGAGTAACAGAAGCTAAGAGAAGAGGCTGAATCCTGATGGCACTGAGTCCTTGATCCTGGACATGCCTATCCGCAATATTCATCCCAAAATTCTTCCTGTTGATTAAGCTTTTTTCTAGTTTCGTGTCTGTCACTTGCAATTAAAAGAATCTTAACATACATAAACAGGCCATCTCTCATTTTATAGTAGAATTGAAAAGCTAGCTATTGACTAAATGACCTAAGATAAACTAGTTTAACTTTCTTTTTCAACTAGTTCCTGATACACAGGGGACAATATGCTCCTTATTCTTAGGCCCCACAGCTGTTGCATGGATCAAACAAAAGTGTATGTGCAAACACCCTGTAAATGATACAGAATGATAAAGCAGTATTACTGGTAATGTTAGTTGTTACTGAATTGTGATTACAAAAGTGTAGCTTTAATATTTAAATCTGACATAACATTAACCTAGATTTATGTCATGTGATTCTGCTGAAGTTGCTTTCAATTCTTGTCACAATTATAATACAGTGATAACAGATTCTAAAATTTTTACAAAAGGAAAATCCAGGTGTACACTGGGAGGGTATACAAAATGTTCACCAGTTTAAAAGTAAATCTCTTTAAAATTTCTTTTGTACCATAAAGCAAATAATACTGTTAAAGTATCCTGTGCGTGAAAAGGAAAATGCATAGTATATACACATTAGAACTCTGCAAAAATTATTAGAGAGAATTTAGTAAACATTTTGATTTTCATTCAATTAAGTAAATTTTTTTAAAAGATTTTATTTATTTATTTTTGGAGAGAGGGTAAGGGAGGGAGAAAGAGAGGAAGAGAAACATCCATACGCAGGAGAAACATCGATTGCTTGCCTCTTGCATGCCCCCAGTCACGGACCTAGCCGGCAAAAATGTTTTTAAGTATTAAAAGGACTTCCTTATCCCTAAGTGAGAACATCCAGTTGAACGTCCCGTCTTTTTTCAGGTTTGAAACTTTTTAAAAGGACAATGAAAAAGGCAAAAAGAATAATGGGATCTGCTGATGAGAAATCATAAGTAAGGTCTTTGAAACTCTACTTAATTGTTGCTATTCCTTGTTCACAGGAACATACTTCAAAATTTAAGTTTTTATTCTTAAAAGGAGCTCAGGAAGTAAAAGAGTTAACTAAAAGTTGACAATGACAAGATAAGAATTCTAAAATACCCAACAGCAGCAACTCACCTTAAACTCAGTCACATCTCTGTAAGAGGGAAAGCTTTCAACTACCAGATGCATTAACTTCTGTGCACTTTTTTCACTTTTCCGGACACAATTAAGAAAAGAGCCTTCAAACTTCTCAAGCAGAATTTTCCCCGTTTCATTGAGAATCCGATGCCTCTCTTCTATCAAAGGCATGGGAATGTCCGTGTCAGAACGGAGTATATGCTGAACCTGATCCAAGGTCACTGTGGCATAGTACGAAGCACTAGTTATTGGTATCCCTTAGGAAGAAAAGAAAACGCAGAGGAACAATGTCAGGATTTCATATTCACTAGACTCTTATTTCTACAATACAGTTAATATGAAACTTAATGAGTGTTACCGAAATTAACTAAAAGTGGATGAATTAAAAACGAGAAGCAAACCCCCCATTTTCTATTCATTCATCTGTACTCATTCACTCATTTCTATTGTAATATTATATCAGGTGTATTTTAACTATGTAAAATGTTATATATCAGTCCCCTTTGTTCTTCAGATTTCATCAGACTTAGCTGCGGTAATACGTATTTAGGATCAATTCCCACTGAATAAGGATTTAAGGCAAGCTTCTTATCATACTCTTATTTGAAGCTGAGGGGCTCGCAATGAATAACTTCAGGTTCGCCTTATTAACACATTATTCCATCTTCCAGCTCGCTCCTTGGGACTCTCCCAGGAAACTGAGGCGTAAAAGGCTAAAGGGTCTTACCAGCAGAAAGGGTACCAACCTTCGTCAAGGGCTCTGTTGATAGCGGCGCACAGGGACCAGTAGCCACTGTACGTTGTCCCCTTGTACCCCACCAGGCACTTGTGCTCATCGCGCTCGGACCAGAAGGAGAAATTGAGTGTGTCTGCAACGAAAACCCAGTTGACTGCGGCTTCGTCGGCCGACCTGGGGTTGAGCTCATGAAGGTTCTTCCAGGCCCCCAGGCGTAGCTCCGGACCCGAAACCTTGGCGAGCAGGAACTCGGCCACCCGCCGCAAGCCTCCGCAGTCAATGAACACATCCCGACTGTTTTCCGCAATGAATTTTGCGGACTCCCTGGGAGTTAGGGGACCGTCCATATCGCCCCTCCTTTTTAGGACTAGGGAACGACGCTTCTGCCAGCAGGCTAGCCAAACTCTCTTCCCTTTCTTCCTCAGAGACTCTTCCACCCCACCCACCGTGGGATCAATACCCTCACGGGGTCCCGCTCCTGCCTCGCCCACCGTAGCAGGATCCGGGTCCCCTCCCTAGGCAGCCGCTCCGCTAGAGAACTGCGAAGACCGTAGGGCTCCGCGCCCAGCGACAGCTGCAGGCACTTCCGAGAAAACGGCCCCGCCTACTCGCTCCCTGGAGCCCGCCCGGGGTCCGTTTCCGGTTCTGCAGGCCCGGAAATAGCCCGGGAGGTCCCGGGGCACAACCTCCGGGAGTTGCCCACCCTAATCTCCGAGGCTGCACCATTTTGCACGTGCTCCCACCCTCCCCTCGGGCCTGTGGGGCTGTCTTGCGCTTCGGTGGCCCGGGTCACTATAACTGAGCGAGTATACTGCATTTCCTTAACTGGGCTCCCACCCCTTGTCTCCCGGAGAGCGAAGTCTGAGCTTGACGCCCTCGGCAACGCTTGCATCTGGATCCCTGGGCTTCAACCAGCATTATGGCCTTGGGTCTCTGCGGAGGGCCAAGCCACTCTCAGACCGTGAGGGGGGTCCACGATCTCACTCTCCCCAACCCTAGGTAGCCTTCTTCTTTTGCTAAGTTCCTGGCCCATTTGGAGGCCGAATGAATGATCAGTTAGAATGTTTGGAGAAATGGATGCCCGAAGCTGTGACAAAAGCAATGAGTAATGCTCATTTTGCAAGAGAAGCTGAGTAGTTGAATGGTTAGCTACTAGTCACAAGACTAGGTCTGAGTTTTGAACTCTTGTTCACTAACCCCCCAAGCCGCCTTGCAAACCAAGCTTATCAGTGTGCACTGGTGTTGTCAAGCAGTGACTTTCTCAAAGGCCCTACTGAGGAGGCAGTGGAAGTAGTATTTAACCTTACAGCCCCCAGCCGTTTAAACACCTTCTAACAGAATGAGGAGAGAGGTATCCAAATTTGCTTAGTGATAAAAATTTAGAGGCATTTTTTTTCTCCTTCAGAGACAAAATATTATCTCTTTGGATAATATGAAATGCTCACATCTTTGAAAATCAACTATTTTTAAAAATCAGTAGTTATCTTTAGTTATTGATAGTGAATAACCTTAGAATTTTTGAATGATTTGGAACTTTTTAGTTTGACAATGGTTTCCCTAGAGAAACATCATCCCTCTGATTTCTTCATTCGTTAAGAAAAAGGAAATTTAAGGACTTCACTATGATGGACTTTTCTAGAAAGTTCATTAGTAAATCAGTATAGTTGAATAAATGTAAATCTGTGCACTTGGAATTTTTCCTGTGTACCTCAGCAACTCTAAGTCTTGGGAGTCATAGAAATTGATTAGAAAGAAAATCTAGCAATCTACAAAAGAATCCAGGAGGCTAAACAATTTAGGCCATTTTCTCTTACTAAGGCTTATTGATTAAATAAACAAACAACTGGAACTCCTAACATGTTCAGGATTGAGTTAAACACTACGAGTAGTATAAACAAGAATAAAACATACTTCCTTTGTTCAAGAACCTTATTGTTGAGATAAACTTTGCGTGTTTGTGTGTGTGGATTGAGTTCAACACCAGGAGTAGTATAAACAAGAGTAGAACATACTTCCTTTGTTCAAGAACTGTATTGTTGAAATGAACTTTGTGTGTATAAAACATACTTCCTTTGTTCAAGAACCTTATTGTTGAGATAAACTTTGTATGTGTGGGGAGGGTGTTTTGTTTTGTTTTGTTTTTTTCCTTAAGTATGCCTACAAGATACTGGAAATATAAAAAGTGAGTTCTTGCCGTGGTTGGCGTGGCTTAGTGAGTTGAGTGTTGTCAGACAAAGAGAAAGGTCACCAGTTCAATTCTGTTCAAGGCACATGACTGGGTTGTGGCCCAGGTCTCTGGCTGGGGGCATTTGAAAGGCAACTGATTGATGTTTCTCTAGCACATGATGTTTCTCTCCTTCTCTATCTCCCTCCCTTCCCCTCTGTCTAAAAATAAATAAAATATTTTTAAGTGAGCTCTTTACTAAACATCCTTTTCCTCATTCCTTTCCAACAGAACCCTGATGTTGTCCAGAACTCCCTCTCTCTTACCCACAGCTGGGGAAGCTCAGCCTCCTTGGCTCCAGGGGTGGTCTGGGCTGGTCTAAGGATGATAGCACCCCCTTACCAGGGACTGGATTAGGATCATGCATGTACCTCACTTTAATGAGTGCCAAGGATAGGTTTTTCAGGATGCTTTCAGAAAAGCTTTTCCAGGAGAACTTCTAGAAGTGATTCACATTCCTGCTGGAAATGTTGAGCTTTGATATAAGGCTTGAAATTGCTACAGTGCTTTTGATGGCAACCAGAGTACATGAAGTCAACACATGCAGAAGTCCGGAAGAATAGCAGAGAAATGAAACTGGGGTAACAGGATCACATCAACCCCTAAAGTCTGTTCTACTGTTGGATCTCCAGTTATGTGAGTAAATAAACTTCCTTATAATTTAAAGCAGTTTTGAGTTGGTTTTTCTATCTTACACAGGTAGCAAATACAGACATGGTATCTGACATGATCTAGTGGGAAAGGCAATTGAATGTCTGGGTAGGATTGTACTTCACACAACAGAAAGCTAGACTATGGAGGGGAGACCCCCCAAAAAAAAACCCCACAGAATTTATTTATTATAGAAATTGTGTATTTATTCTTACATGTTTAAACTTCAGTCACCTCCAAAGTACTCTCCATTTGATCCAATACCCCTATCAAGACTTTTTTCCACTGCTGAAAACAGTTTTTGAATTTGTCGATTTTGATGCCTTTTGGTGCTTCTGCTGTTTTTTGTTTCCCCTCTTCCACATTTGCAAAATATTTCCCTTTGCAGTACTTTTTTCCTCAGGGCAGGGGGAAAGTTGCTTTGGGCAAGATTGGGTGCATAGGGAGGATGGGGCATGGGGGTCATGCTGTTTTTGGTCAAAAACTGCTGAAGACTCAGTGCGTTGTGGGCGGGTGCACTCCTTAATCATCCATAATGAAATGGACCAACACATTGAAAGAGTCTCCAAAAAAATTCACAGAAGCCTAACAATACCAGCTGGTACACTGACTGATACAGATGGATTCCTAGAGACCCACTTAGTGGGGGAAGCCTGAACAATAAGGGATCTGCCCTCCAGAAGTTAATTCCGGTTTTGGGAGTGGTTCCCCTCGTATAGTGACTAAACAAAAGGGGATTGTTTTCTCATTTATTAAATCTAAAAGGTAGAGACTCTGGGGCTAATGCAGCTATTTTAGAATGTCAGAAAGGAACTGGGTTCCTTGCTTTATGTCTCACTATACCTAACATGTGGCTTTTTTTTATGGTTGGAAGATAGCTCTACCCTTATAAGCATTGTGGCCACAGCGGGTGGAGGGAAAGAGGAAATAAAAGCAACAGCCAGTCCTGGCCAGTGGTCAGTTGGTTGGAGCCTTGTCTCCTAACCAAAATGTTGCCGATTCAATTTCTGGTCAGGACACATACAAAGGTTTCAGGTTCAATCCCACATCCGTATGTGTATAATCCCCATAAGAGGCAACCAATCAATGTGTTTCTTTCTCACTTTGATGTTTCTCTCTCCCTTTCTCTCTCTCTAAAAGTAATGAAAAAAAAATGTCCTCATATAAGGAGTTAAAAAGCAAAGGCCAAAGGAACCCTCCAACTGAGTTATGTTTCTTTCCAAAAACTTTGCCAGAAGCTCTACCCCATAGGCATAGGCTCTTGAAGAGAAGATCAAGATGACCTCTAAACAATCCCTAAGCTTACATTCATTTTAAAGGCTAACAAAGTAGGTAGGCATGATCAGTGATGTATCTCTATCACTTTTCCTCTGCTGAACAGTATCCAGGTCAGTACAAGTCATCAAGAGAGCCATTATTCTGAAGAGCTAAATTGAATGTCAAGCATTGGCAAAAATCATTGATGCATTTGCGATTACCTGTCATGATAGGCTATAGCAGATAAAGAAATAGTGTGTTAAGAGATATTCCTGAGGAAAAGTTGCAAAAAGGGCAGAGATTTTCAACTGGTATGCTGCAAAAATTTTTTTAAGACATGTAATATCTGACTATTCAGTCAGGGGCACTGACCTCTTTTCCCTTAGATTGTCAAATAAAAAAATTACAATGGCCAATACAATAATAGCCTAGTGTGAATGAGTCAAAATTACACCTATTTTTTTTGTCACATTGGCAAAAAAATTTTTGGGGGGCATGCCACAGAATTTTAGTCATTAGTTTATGTGTGCCACGAGATGAAAAAGGTTGAAAATTGCTAGGCTAGGGCAATAGGTGGACAATAAATATGCTAGAAAGGAAGCTGTAGTTTCTCATATATGCAGAAAAAAGAAAGCAGAGAGGAGAAATTGATTTTGTGAAAGTTGGGCATCCCAGTTACTTTCATTTACCCCAACTTCAACTTCCCCAGAGATCAATAAACTAAAGCCTCAAGAAGGCTTAACAGAAAACAGATATATTTCATTACTATGTAATTTTTCTGTTCCTTTTCTCCTTGATTTATCCATATATGTAGCATTTCAAATTGACCACGTCCTTGAAATTCACTCTTGGAGTCTAGAGCCTTATATTATCCTAGTTTTCTTAGTACCATTAGAGGCTCTTTTTTGTTCTATTTTCTTCTTATTGTGTGTAGAATGTCCCTAGGCTATGGCTTAGGGACAGAATGAACTCTTTCTGTTGTGAACTATTGACTCTTAAATACTTCATTTTCAGTTTGAAAATATTGTGTTATAATGGAATAAATATATTGTTTTCACTAAGTTATGTAATATGAACATTATTATTCTAGTTCAAAACTAGAATTAGTTTTTAACTAGAAAATTAGAATTTTTTGAACCACAGTTTTCTTATAACTAGTGAAATTAATATTTGCTACTTAGGAGAAAGAACTAAGTATTATGGAAAACAATGCAAGAGTTCCAAGTTGGTGAATATGTAGAGATTCAGGGGGAAAGACCCGCTTAGAAAGTGTGGAAGCTTTGTGCCCCTTCTCACATACTTTGCTCTATATATGTCTTCCATCTGGCTGTTCCCGAGTTATATCCTTTTATAATAAACCATTAATCAACAGGGTTGGGCAAAAGTAGGTTTACAGTTGTTCATCTGAAAAATAATACAGGAATAAAGTCTGTGTTTCATGTACTCACAATGGTAAGCCTACCTTGGCCCAGCCCCGTATTTGCTTTCCTTGCTATCTAAAAACACAACAAAGCTCTGGAATAAGCCACACAATCCTTGAGTGGATTGCTGATTTCCAATGATGTTCCTTTACCAGATTATGCACAAGCCTTAAATGTCATAGAAGTGATTTGAATGATGTTAGAGAGCATTAGTTCCTGCCTAACAAATTCACAATTCAAACTGTTGTACACACTGCTTTACAGATGTGATCTCTTTGAACAATTCTGAACTCGCTTCTCATTTCAGGATATAATGTAAAATATTGATTTGGTAGTCACCTTCTTTAGCTCAAGGTCACTGTGAACTGGAGCTGAGCTGCGAGTTGAATAGGTCCTGGAAATCATCAAGCAAGGGGTTGTTGCACTGCCCGAAGACAGGCTGAAGAAATTTCCAGAACTGAAGTTCAGATGCCTGAAAGAGGAGTGGCAGCCCTTCTAGTTATTTTATTTCTGAGGAACAGAAGTAAATGATTGCCTGGTGTTATCTTCTATTAAAGAGAATCACACAAGCATGTATTAATATCCCTCATACACTTTGATTTGGAGAATTGGTGCTAGTTGGCAATTGATCACTCAGCTCAGATTGTAGTGCAAAAAGGGTACATATGATAATAAATATAAAAACCTGCTTTTCAAAAAGCACAAAAATAAACATACAAAGGAATATTTGTCTTGAACACAACCTGAGGCAGGGATTAAATGCTGATGTTTTATCTAGGAGGTACAATCTGACAGGGCATGATAATGTGGGAAGGAAAAGAGAAGGTTCACATGGCAAATAAGACAAGCAGATGTAGTTTTGTGCTGGTAACTGCTTTGCGGTGAGCCTCGAAGAGATACAGCTGGTCATTGTGTAGGCGTGTTGCCACAGTCCACATGACACTGGACAAACTACATGGAGAAACTGTGCCTCGGAGGAGTTTGTAGGTGGGGGAAAGAAGAGAAAATTCTCTCTCCCTCAGATGTTTTAGGGTTTTAATGTCCTTCACATATTCAACATAAAATACTGACAATGGAAAAACAATAGGGGTAAAGACTCTTCAGCACAGATCTTCCTGAATTCACAGTATCACTCTGATCAAACACTATACATAGAACAGACAAGTGAGCAAAGGATAGGGGAGTTTACCAGAAAATTTTAGTTCAACAGAACAACTAAAAAACAAAAAAGCAACCAATCAGCCTTCTCTCCTACCCACTGAAAGGAAATCAAAAGTGAGTTAGAGAATTTGTAAATCTTTTCTATGAAGCAGCCTAAAAAGGAGGGTGGTGGAGGGAAATGTGGCTAATGTAATGCTACAATGCATTACATTATAGTTAGAATCCAAAGTCCTGGATTCTAACAAATTCTAAATCTCTACATTTATAACTGAGAACTGTACTATTAGAAATATAAATGCATAGAGATATAAACTATTTGGTATTAAAAACAGACCCTGCTATATAAACATATAATAGTATGTCACTTTTATCTCTTCATGAAAATTACAGTATAAAGAAAGCGACCTTTAGTCTAGAACTCCTCCTAAACACTCACCACATGGTCAGTGTTAAACTGAATTAATAGCTGTGGAACCCAGGAGATCCCACTGCTGTCATTTTGGAAGTGATAGCGATTAAGCGCCTAGAGGACCCCATCCACCTTCCATGTATGTGTGCTTGTGTGTCTCCAGAAACATTAACTGCACTTTGTATAATTAAGTCCACAGACAAGTTTGAATGCTGAGGTCTAGCAGGAAAAAGTGTCAGCAAAGACAGTATAATCTAGAATTTGCTAGAAAAGGATGAGAAAAAAATTTTAAATGCTTCCAGATCAAGTCAGAATTAAGGTGTCTGTTCAAAGTCCCATCAGTTTGCAGAGCTGTGGATGTTTTGTTCTTTGGGAAAAGATTGTAGAATAAACATGTTTAATTCAAGAAAAATACCATGTTTAAGTTTTTGTAGCCATTCCCAAGTTACTTTACATTTTATACACTATTCAAGGGCAGAGTATATATTGATTAGGTGTGTTCATAGCTGATGTATCCTCAAAGAATTTTTCATGAAGCCTGCCAGCTTCTGAACATCTTCAATCCTCTCTGCATTCTACGGAAAGGCCTGGATGCTTCCCTCAGACCCATGCCCTTTCAAAGAGAGCATATGGAGTTCAAGAGCTTTACCAAAAAGTTGTTTTTTCCCAAGCATCATCTTTTTTGCTGTTGCCAATGCATAATGGAATATTCAACTGGCTTCTATTCTGTAGTTCACTGGATACACAAAGATTTCGTGAGGCTTATCAATACCATGAATCATTTGAGATTAGATGGAGCTAATCTTCTCCAAGATCACTGCACACCACTGTTCTTAATCCACTCTAGGACCAAGCCCATAACGTAGATGCTGAAACACCGAGGTGTGTTGTACAAGTTGTTGTTACCGGCCTGCACTTTGTACTCCAGGATTGAAAGGTGCTTTGAGGCCAAATGACCAGCAGGTCATTGCTGATGATCACCATAGTGACCCTGGCAGAGTTACCATTCTTCTATGCATCAGAAGAGCAAATATCACACCAAACTTGCAGATATCCACTGGCTTAAATAGGAAGTTTGAGGACACATTGCAAATAGGCTCTGCTCTGTACTTGGTCTCCTTGGCGCAGTAATTAACAGAGCAGACATTTGGGTCAAGGTTTCATGAACTTGGATCTGGATTTTTTTATATAACTCCCAAGTTTAGGATAATGAACAATATTCACAGTCACAAAGTTCTAGTCACAAAGTTCTTCTTCTGTGACCTTAGCTCACCACATAGTTAGCACATCTTTCTGCTTTCAGAAAGTCCAAGTTTCAAGGGGGACAGCACTGCACTGGCCTGACCCATTTCTTTGCAGGAGAATTACCTTATCATTGTCTAGAATGGCTAACAATTCCCCGACAAGATTTTCTGTGTTGTGAATCATCTTAGCAATGCAGATGGCCACTGGTTCATTTCAAGAACACTAATGCCAAGTCTTTGTAGTCTAATAATTCTTTTTGTATCTCTAACTACAATGAGTAAGACAGCATGGTGGCCTTCTGCCAAATGAAATTGACCACCTGGCACCAGCTATCCGCAGTGTTTCCTTGGCAGCACAAGCAGAGTGAACCAAAGGGACTGATGGCCGGGCAGCACGCAGCTCTCTCCTTTCTCCTTTTCCCCACTGGTCACAATTTTCTCCAGAGGGAGTCAACTCCTCTATTATTCTGGTTGCATCATCTAGCCCTTTTGGTGGCTAGTCAGGAAGTCAAACCTCTTGTCTGTCAGGTGTGGCATTCTTTGTAGTCTGAACATGAAGGAAAGCCAGAAATTTGGGCATGTTGCTGTTTGCCTTGGATGTTCAGTGGCAGCCTTGAGACAGAGCCTGGCACTCCCCTGGAAAATGACTGATTTATGTCCCACATGGCATAACTGAAGGCCCAAGTGACACTGGCTGACAGCAGCGGCAGCTGAGAGGGATCCAGCAGCTGTCACCCATACTTTGTTACTGTCCTCCCTGAAATTAGCAATGCTTCCTGTTCAAGATAAGCCGCTTTGATTGAAGGGCGACATATAATAGCAACTAATTTAAGCAAAAATAAATTTTTTGAAAGTCACAAAAAAGTTCTCAGGATGGAAGGGAAGGCTGGGTACAAAGAGTTTAGGGGTTCTGATAATAGGAGGAAAGAGCCTTTGTCAGCAACCTGCCTTTGATCTCTAGCTGAGGTGTAGTCTGTCTGGTATCTGAATTCTGGCCCCTGCTCTTCCCCTAGTTACTACCACTGAGTGACCAAAACTAGTATAACTGATGGTATGGTTTCTCAGCACTGAGCCCAGTTGGCCTTCCTCGACTAACTCGATTTAACTTCAGCTTTCACTGGTATTTATAACTCTTTTTTATGCTGTGTCTCTAGCCCCTGGGTGAGCTGTCTGCCTTATACCTCCTGCTGTGAGGTAACCACCCCCTTCACCATGGTGACCCCATGGCAAATTCATGAGCACTCCCTCTTATGCCATATGGGAATCAAAGGAAATTCTGTGGAGTGTGTGGGTGTAATTTCAGTCACTGTGCCAAAGCATGATATGCCTTGATTTCTCCTGTGCATCACTATCCCATATGATCATAGCCACTTTGCAAGGTCCCAAATAGAAATGAGGCTTGAGCCTTGCTTCTCTGCTTTTGGCTTCCTATTCGTACCTATCTGGAGTTGCTGTTTTAAGATTTTATTTATTTATTTTTAGGGAGGGAAGGGGAGAGAGAGAGAGAGAGAGACATCAATATGCGGTTGCTGGGGGTTATGGCCTGCAACCCAGGCATGTACCCTGGCTGGGAATCGAACCTGGGACACTTTGGTTCCCAGTCCGCGCTCAATCCACTGAGCCATGCCAGCCAGGGCTTTGGAGTTGCTGCTTTAACTAATCTCTCAGCCTGCACCACACTGAACCGGAGGGAGGTTTCAGAGGGACAAAGCTGGCACTTTGTACTCCAACATTCCTGTCAAATCTCTCCTTACTACCAAAATGACTTTCTCTGTATGATAAGCAGCTGTCAATATGCTTTCCCCTCCCTACCCTACAGACTTCTTATTCTAGGTGAACTGGCCCTTCTTTCCATGAAACCTGTGCCTTAATGGTAGATTTCAGGAAGAAAAGGGGAAAGGGGGATAGAATGACCAAAAAGAAAATATTTGACAGGATTTTGAAAGGTGTAAGGTTTTGGTGACTGTCTTTTATTTCCCTCAAAATTTTAGGTCTGGGGTTTCAGGTCTGACTTCGAGGAAGCAGGGAGAAATGGGAGGCTGTTACTAGTACAGGAAATCCTTATGGGTTCTGGACAAAAAAAAGAGGTGGAGGCCAGAAAGGTTTCAAGTCATAGGTTAGCTGGTATTTGTTTACCTCAAATCAGTTGGTTGTGCCTACCTACTCAGTTGGCACAAAGGGGAACCCAAACCCACAAAACATTTGCATTTTGTACATTCAACCACTCACCTCAGCAGATTAGTTCCCCATTTAAAATATGGACAAATGTATCTGCCTCGACTTTAATTTTCCAGGTATTCCCTTCCTTCCTAACTCTTTACCAGGTCAGATTCCTTCCCTGACTTGGAAGTGCTGAGGCCTGCGCCTTGGGCGAATATCTGTGTACACAAACTCTTCCAGTCTTTTACATCTGCTAGGAGCAGAGGGAAGAGTTTTGGATCAACATACTGGGATTTTCCCTAACTCTTCACAAAGTTGTTCCAGGCAACGCTAACATGATTGTGAATGTATATATGTGTATATACACACATTTCACAGTATGGTTTTTTCCCTCTATTTGTTGTCATTATTGGATTATCTTTTCAAATAATTATTTTTGCTTACCACTGCACCCTAAAGGCCTACAACTGTCCCTATATAGAGAACTAAATATGTCTGGGTTAATGAAAAGGTAAGAAAATACTTGTAGTTCTTATATTACATAATTCCTGACAAAAGCTCTTTCCTCCCATTACCAGAAAGTCTAACCAAACCCTTTGCATACAGCAGACCTCGATCTTGGAAAGGTAGAGATGACAGACCTTTTAACAACTCCAACTATTATCTCCAGGAATTTGTTAAATGCAGATTCTGGATGCCTCGGTATAGAGATTGATTTGATTCATTAGAACTGAGGTGTGGGACAGAAGCTTTCATATTTAACCAGCACTGTTGGTGATTTTGAACATGCCTCTAGCAAACAGTGTTAGTGTTTGGGAAACACTGTAATACTACTGTGTAAAAGTTCTGTGTCATCAAGAAATTGGGACAGTTCCACTTCTAATTTGCAAGGGACAAACCTGTATTAGAAACAATGTAAACATAGTATTTAAGATTAACTTAATTCAGCCATCTAGACTGAATATCCCTTGTCCTGGCTGGTATGGTTCAGTTGGTTGGAGCATTGTCCCATAGACCAAAATGTTTAAAAAAACTTTAACTGATAAAAAATAAATTTTAGAGTACAGGCCTCTTCAAGAATGATTCTTTAAAAAGATTTTTACAGATGGGAAGAGAGGAAAAGAAATGTTGATGTGCAATATATACACTGACCAGTAGACTCTCTCACCCCAACTGGGGACCTGGCCTGCAATCTGGGCATGTGCTGAGAACCGAACTAGCTAGCAACCTTTACATTCACAGAACAGTATTCAATCCACTGGGCCACACCCACCAGGGCTTCAGCAGCAATCTTAAACAATTCATGATTTGTGTTTGTGCAACAGTAATTCCCTTTGGGTACTAACCTAAGACATTGTAAGACAAACCACTGAAATGACTTTCAAGAAAAATTGCTCTAGTTGATAATTCACTTTTATAGACTCAGCATCTATGTATACCACCGGTATTGGCAATTGAACATTTAGGCTTTAACTACTCAATCATTCAGTTAAAACGTTATTTTTCATTTTAGTCTCACTATGCAAGCCAACTTAAAATTTGGATAGCAGTGAAGTTCTTCATTCCTGTTAAAACCTGATTTCCAACATCCACTGACATTTTGGCAATAACTTGTCAAAAAGTTAAGCTAAAATCAGTTTTGGAAACTTACATGTTCATGTTTAAATTTTTTGAACCTCTGCCCTGACCTGTGTGGCTCAGTTAGTTGTCATTCTGCAAGCAAAATGTCCCTGGGAATCAAACCCAGTCAGGGCACGTCTGGGTTGTGTGGATGTCCCAGGTAGGGAAGGATGCCGAGAGGGACCCCATATTTATCTCCCTTCTCCTCTATAAAAGTAAAATCTTTTGATATATATATATATATATATATAAAATTTAAAGCCTCAATATATCAGTGTATATACTACTACTTATAAAAATGGTTCAATATGGCACCAAATGTGAATTCTAAACCCGATGCCAGAACTTTCTCGATTTCTAACTCATGTTCTAATACCACCTATACCAATAGTGGTACTGCTGTACACCCAAATTATCAATGCCATTCCCCAATTCTTTAGTAGGTTCATGTGTTCAAAGTCTGCTTTGTAAAGTAAAAATTAAAACCTTCACCGAATAAGCCCATTCTTTAATGATTTTTCAATGACTAATGGAAACTTTGAAAACCAGCATTCTCTCCAGTAATGCTTACAACTTGACTAAATGTCATTGGTGATTTTTCTCTGGGGAGGGCTCATTTCAACATAAGCAGGCTGTACTATCCCCCAAGCAGTCCCAGCTTACCTATACTTCAAATACTCAAGGGAGAAGTAACACCAATGTGACAACTCAGCCTAACTTTACCTTTGGGGAAACCTCATCACAGGTGGTCTTCACTTATTTTAAGTGATGTGACACCATGTATTTCACTATTGAGATACACTTAATTCCTTTCCTCCAAGAAGGAAGTATGAATTGAAATACTCATCACCTTAAAAAGCATTATTTGCATGTTATCATTTGTGTACTCAAGAAAAACTGCCCACTTCACCTTCTTCTATTATACACAAGTCACCTTCATACACTTAGGAAAACAGACCTATACCCATGAATCCTTTTCTATGCAAATGAGGTCTCATGCCTCCTGGACAACTGGAGGTCAACAGGCAGTATTTTAGGATTTATTTTACTTTAGTACTCTCAAACAACAAACTAGTTAGTTACTCTACACACAAAAATCTTAAAACAAACAAAAAAAACCCTAAAAAGACTTTTTATAGGTAATATAACAGAACTTGTAAAACTGCATGACTCAGCTCTTAACACTATTTACCACCCCTACCAGATTTCATTCATAAATGCTAGAAAAACACTTCACACGAAAAATATATAATTTAAGATTACTGTATTTCCTTACAAGAGGAACGTTTTAACAAATTTTACAGGTGTCAGTCAATCCTTGTTCAAATTGGGCGCACATCAAATCTAGCATTATGGGAGTTTTATTTGGAAGAGAACTTAACTATTAATACAAATGCCGAGATACTACACAAAACATCCACAGGAACTTTTTTTCAATTTTTTTTTTTAAATTGTTCACAAACATTTCCTACATAACCCAACATACAACAAAAAAAGGGTACATCTTTTTCTTTGTTTGCATACAATGGGAAAAACAAGAATATATATTTTACAAAGTTGAACTAATAGACACTAGGCAGGCTGACAGTTGAAGTCTATAGGTGAGAAATTATCTAATAAAAAATAATCAGGATTTATTTAGCATCAGTCACTTCCATGACCAATTATTATTCCGATTAATAAAACTTGCTGCCATCAGGCTTCTGGTATATAGCTATACCATTATTTTTTTAGCACTGCTCCCCACCTTGGTTCTTCACAATTACTAACACAGAAAACTGTTGCAAAGTAGGGGCAAGCATTTGCCAAAACAAATAAACAAAATCCCCAGCTTATTATAAGCATGAATGTGTATGATGGAGTTTCTTCCCAAGCAATAAATGGAGTTTCAAACCATCCAGAAATCACCAGAACTGAATTTGCCAAGATATTTTTGCCTAAGTTTAAGCCCAGCAGAGGAGCTGAAAATCAAACTTAGTGTTCAGATTGAGAATAGGTTGGGGAATTCAGCCATTTGAAAAATGACCATCTAAAAAAAAAAGAAAAAAAAAAAAAAAAGACGACCAAAAAATAGGTTCACTAAATTTATTTTAAAAATCATAAAACGTTTCTTACAAAAGAGCATTACATTCTGCACACTGCTCTGAATAGATGCCAGGGAAATATGGACTACTGTTACTTTTCCTCCCTGTCCCACCCCCCCGAAGTGTTACAGTGACCACAAAGCAAAGTGTTCACAATAATTACATAGGGGGCATTTTGCTTTTTAACCACCAACAATGAACAAAAATTAAAATTCACTCACTCTGCTGCTGTTTCAAAATTTCAATGTTAGTTTTTGCACACCCTCCCCCCACCCTGTTTGTAAGGAACTAAAACATTACATCTGGTGAACAGCAAAGATTTCACTACACCTCAAATGCAGAACACCTATGAAGCAGAGGAATGTTGGCTTTTTAAACAGAAGCAGATTAAAAAAAAAAGATGCAGGACTCCTTCAGTTCTTCACTAGTCTTAGAAAAACTTTCCAGAATACTGCTTCACACTATAAAAAAGAAAAAATATCTTGCATTAGAATCCTTCAACATCTGCATACTGCTTCACACTATAAAAGAAAAGAAAAAAAAGTACGAATTAGAATTTTTGTTTGTAACATCTTAATCAACATTAAGACAATTTTCAATGCTAAATTAAAATAAGCATGTCCAGTATAATTAGAAGAATTAAAACATTAGCAGTTACAAATTAGAGCAATGTAAAACTAAAAAAAATTAAAAGATTAATAGTGAACCAGACATTAGTAGAGAAGAATTAAGAAAATGAAATCAAAAGTTAATAGTTGGTAGAAAAGACAAGAAATGCCAGTTAGGTGTGAAATGCTGCATTTTACAGCACCAATCATTTGTCCTGTAGAGGCATGGCCTGTGCCATATGGCAGACTGTGATTTGTTGTCGATTTAGTTATCTAAAAACAACAAAATCACTAGTCTTCCACACAGAACTAGACCAACATCCACTGAATCTTCTATATTTTCTACAGGCTCTGTATAATTTATAACAAGTGGTTTTGGCAGCAGTTTTCACCACAGAAATGAGAAGTTTGCTTGGTTAAGGCTTCTTCCAGCAAGATTAGTATTGAATGTCTCCGTTTTTAGTAAGAAAGCAGAAGAAAATTAAAGCAAAGCTATTAGAATGTTTAGAAGTTAGGTCCCCAAAAGGTTGAGACACCATGGCTTCTAAAAAGAAAAACCAATTGAGAAGAAAAGCTTTTTAAAGTTTTAGTATGTGCAAGCTAACATAAAACATAAACAAACTGACCTGTTCTGCAGCAAATACTGTGCATTCTGTATCTGGTCCTGTGTTCCTGTAATGGTAATGATCCGATCTTCGGACCCTTCTAAAGGCTCATCAATTTTGATCGAAGCTCCTGACTCATGACGAATTTGTTTAATCCTCTGACCACCTTTGCCAATAATAGATCCAGCCAACTGAAAAAATTTTCAGAAACAAATATTTATGATATATTTTAAGAAAAAACATATACCCTGTATTTTTAATGACCTTCACAAGAGCATTAACTTAGTATATTTACTTATTCTGAATTTTAATGCTAACTAGTCAAGATCTGGATTATAACATTTACACGTCGGCATTTCCTTAATAAATGAATCAAGGGCTCAAAAACCTCTAACTCCTTTTGATAGTACTGGACACCACTTGACAAATCTTAAACCAGAGAATGACACTAAGTCCTTGGAAGCACAATTTTAGTCCTAAAATGGGATAATTTTGCTACATCTTTTATAGTTAAGTTAGGGAACTTAAAATGATGCATTAAATGTTCTGTGTAATACAGTAAAGATACTTACATCTTTGGGAATAGTTACTTGTGTAGTAATAATAGGTCCACCAAGATCACCATATGAGCCACGACCCCCTGCATAGGAATAATCTGATTTAAATTATGAGTATTAAGTTCATTTAGAAAGCATGAAATGATATTTGATTTCACAAAGGAGAAAACTTACCATATCCAGAGCCACCCTAAAAATAGGAAGAAAAAAACAAAACAGAACAAAACAAAAAATTACTTTAAGACTATTCTTCAGGTATTTTAATATTCCTAAAACCCCTCAGTTTAGGAAACCAAAGTCCTCCCATATCTTCCCTAGTAAGTATACGTTCAGAATACAATCCTTAGGGCAAGAAACCACTAAGGTAGACAGCGTTTAAAAATATTAACAAGGGGGGAAGAAGACACTTATTGGTGAGCACACAAACATCTTAATTATTACTGATATGAATGCAAACCACCATGATACTCAACCTGTGGTTCATAAGCCATCTGCCATTCTGAAGGGCTCCACGTATCTATTGCAGAATCCCAAGTTTCGTCAGCACTGAAACCAACCTGTATTAAGAGACAGAACCATTAACAAGAACCTGGCACTGTATTTTTGTCATAGAATTGTTTTTATATGCCTGATTTCTATTCTACGTCACTAAATATGTAAATAGGCAACAATTTCACATTTTGGGGAATAAAAATATCTTAAATATTATAGTCTACATAAGAAGTCCATTTTTAAGACAAGCTTGTCAACAGTTTCTGGGAACAAATAGTTAACTATCTGATTTTAAGATCCCATATGCACTCAACTATACGTTGACAAATAAAAATTCTTACCATGCCATCATAACGGTCTCCAGGTCTTCCTCTTCTGTCATAGGCCATTAGATCTCTGCAAGAATAGTACTGGTTGTAATGTCACACACATCCAATAAAATCTACCCTACCCGACCTTGCTGAAGTGCAGCCTCCTGTATGTTAATATGTAGATGAAAAGAACTTACCCTCCTCTAGGTGGTGGTGGTGGAGGAAGAGGAAGATTCCGTGCTCTGCTACCACCCCGGCCACCTCTACCAGGAGGGGGTGGAGGAGGTCCTCGCCGAGGGCTCATATCATCATAATCTCTTCTGGATGGAGGCATTGGACGCCCACCCCGACCAGGAGGCATTCTGTCAAAACCACCTCTTCCCCGCATGGGAAATCCCACAGGACGTCCACGGCGGTCATCAAACATCATTGTAAAGCCACCATAATCATAGGTTTCATCGTAAAAGTTGGGATCATAAGGCTGTGCACGTCCTTTGATGGGAGACTGAAACAAAAACAGCTGTATTACAGACCAAAGAAAAATACCCTTGGTTCATCACCAACCACTCTTTTTTACAAAACATCTAAAGCCCCCTCCTTATTTCTAACAGGCAATGCAGACAGAACAAGGAAATAGGCAAAGATACAATAGGAAGGAAAGGACAGGAGGTCGGGGTGGGGGCAACATGCTGAGCCCAAACAAAAAGTGAGCATTGCTTTTTTGGGGGGGCGGGGGGAGAGATTAGCAGCTTACTATTTTTATCCTAATCTTGGGCATTTTATGAACACCTTTTACATTTCACAGTGGAGTCTATAAAGTAGTAACCATTCCGAGGGATTAAGGGATCACTATCTTTGGTGAGCCTATAACCCATACTGAGGCTGTAATGTGGAAACCTGTGAAATACAGTACTATAGAAACTTCCTTTTAAGGACTAAAAGCTATAAAAATCTCGTCAGCAATCAAATGATCATTCTCTACACTCTCCCAATTATTTCTAAATTAAAGTGATAACTAAAGACAGGCAATAAAGAATTGCTAGGGAAAAAGACTTAACAATTCTGAAACTACTTTTGACATCTATGAATTTCATGAAATGAAATGTATATTCCAAGGTACCTCTGATATGAGATCAAGGATGATTTTTATGCACTCTACAACCCTATCTGGTTTTCCTCCAATAAGCACGACTCTGTCAGTGGAATGAGGACAGCATTCCTGGAAAAGCTTGATTGTTGTCTGAGTGTTCTGTAATAAGTTAAAAAACAAAACAAAAAACAGGATTAATTAAGCAAAAAACAAACAAAAAAACCCCAACAAAAACCAACCAACCAAACAAACAAACAAAAACAATAAAAAAACAAGTGGACTAACAAGGCTAGGAAACTGGGAAGGCTCAGAAGCACAATCACCTTAACTAAACCTGCCCCCCTCCCCACCCCTTGTTAGTAACTCCAGGACTTTTCATCGGCATAAAAATTTTTGGCAAAATAATGTGAGTCAGGCCTTATTGTGGTATTTTGATAGCAAACTAAGAAGTGATGAGGAATCTCAGGGAAGAAACTCAGAAGGGTGAGAAGCCCACTGAACCAAATCTATGTGAAAAACTATTTGAGTAATGTTAACAGGAGAAAATAAAACGGTGCCTTTACCTCTCTAAGTTCTTTGATTTTAGCACCTTTGACCCCAATAATTCCTCCTGCCAGACTCTGATGAATCAACAGTCTCAATTCGCAGTCAAAGTCGCTTCCTTTATAGTGTTGGTACTGCAGAGGGAGAGTTATAAAATTTTAGTTCCAAATTAAAGATCCCCCAAATAATGCACACTTATCTGCTATAAGCGTAACATACTGTTGCAGTGAGCAACCTGAATTTTTATTTCAATAACTTTACCAGTTATGTGCTTATTATCCTCAATAGCCAGGCCCAAAAAGGACATTCTGCACCACCTTAAAAAACTATTTTATTTTCAGGTCCTGCAACACCATACCCACACTGCAGCCATTTAGCATGTCGCTGTTACCACAATATTATTATTAACATTCAAATAACACCATAATATAAATGACTGCAAAGCACTTTGCAAATGTAGTTAATTCCCACTGCAGCATGGAGCAGGGTCAACAGTGAGTTGTAAGACCATTCATTTATCATGTTTTCAAGCCTTTTTCTATAGAGACGGGAAAAGCACACCATGTTAAAAATAAAATTGATCCTATGGGCCAGGCTCCATACTTCAGTGGGGTTCAATGGCACTATGACATACATTTAAGCATTCCACAGCATCAGATTCGAGCGGGAGCTGGCTGGTTGCAGTGGGTGATGGCAACTGCAGGCCCTGAAAGTAGAAAAATAAGAGTAATAGGTTAAGTGTCTAGTGTGATCAGGCTATTGTCGCATATATTGGTAAAGCTACTACAACATATTTCACATCTACATCATTAAATATGAGAAACCGCTAATCTACACTAAAAACATGTTTTCTCTACATATTAATTACACAATTAAAATATCCTCAAACTTTTCAAATACAGTCCTTCCCCACGTATTCCTACACCAATTAAAACAAAACAACCCCCCCGAACTCCTATGAAACTAAAACCCATAAAATCTATGCTAAACCCATGAAGGTACACGACCACAAAGAGTTCCTATTTACTCCAGAGGCCAGACTGCATTTTAAAACAAATTGTGATCACGATAACCCTGTGTTCTATGGAGCAGGTTGTACAATGCTGCTGCTACAAACTATTTTACCCACTGTCTCTCCACCTCCCCCATTATGCCCCAATAAACATACTTTAAGCACCCCCCCCATCAATTGGCAAATACATAAAAAAAGAGCCTACCTCTTCCAAGGTAGGGATGATTTTCTTCAGAATTTCTCCAATTGTTTCAATATCAGCACTGATACTCAATATGCTGTCAAACATCACAAATACCAGATAGTACAAAAAAGATGGAAAAGAAAAATGAGTTTTGTGTTTATCACTAGTCATACAAACTTTTTACAGAGAAGTAACATACAATTTTTTAATATTCCCCATTTAAAATAGCCTATGTATAGATTTAACACATGCATTTTTGTTTTATGCCCAATACAGACATGGTAACAGTATTAGGAGACTTGCAGAGAGACAGAGAGAATGGGCTCTTGGAAGGGCTCAGATTAAGTGGGCAATAAATTGACCAGAACTGAAGCAGAGTTGAATATTTATGTTCCCCGCCACCACTAAGTTAATTAAGGATACCCTTGCCGTTATATTGGTAAAACTGGCACACCTTCTCTTAGGCAAAGTGGGGGAATATGCAAGTGGTGAACATTATATTTGGAGTAAGGTTATGGATACCAGTTAGAAATTAGATCACTAATGGGCTCTGCAAGAAAACAAATACAAATGCAAGACAAAACAAAGACAATACAAATGAGAAGTGAAGGAAAGTGAACCAGAGTTAGCATTTCATCAGAAAAAATTATGAACAGGCAATGTTGGGAAGCAAGGTGGGCCACAAAGACAGAGCGAGAGACTATTTTGGTAACAATTTGATTTACAATGCAGCAAATATGCAACACTTGAAGCTGTGCTCCTTCCATCGAAATAAAATTAGTGGATCGTTTGGGTGGGCAACTCACGGTAAAAGTTCAGTGACAAAAAGACTTAATGGGGAAAATAAGACAGAAACTTGAAAAACAATACACCGTCTAAAGGGGATACTATTTAATTATATAAAAGGCAGGTAATAAAATACATTTCTCTCTTTCTAATCAGGCAGTGAGGCATAAACTGTTGGGACATACCGCTCGGGGCCACTGCTGTCTGGGACTGAAACACTGGCATTGTACTGCATTGGTCATTGGCGTTCGTGGATGTTGGCATTGGGCATGGGCATTCAATCAGAAGTTGTCAAGTATGGTACCCGTTTGGCAACGAGCACATTTTTGGGCATAGCCAACCAGGGTTTTCACATGGGCGTTCAGGGGCGGATGGGCCAACGTCATGGTGGGCAACGCAGGGGTAAGTCGATCCAGTACATGGGCAACGGAGATATATGGCCAAAAAAACAAGGAGAGGGAAAAGGGGGAAAAGCAATAAATTTTAATTTAATACAAACTATACTCATACTCTCAATTAATGAAACAAGTTTAAGTTGCTCTGAAGACTAACACAATAATGGACTTCTCTATATCTGACTGTGGCTTAACATTTAAGGACCTTAAATGATGGTACTAGCTATTTAAAAAACAAAACAAAAAAAAAAACCAAATGATGTTTCAGTAGCAGGCTGGCTCATGAGGGTAGACACAAAACCTGTCATGACTCAGTTTACTGACGTTCTTGAGGAAACGGGGAAATTAATAACCCAGATAACTATACAGAACATCTGGATTGAGAGGAGAGAGGTTTATAAAAGACAAAACAAAAATTCCCACATAACCAAAAACCCTAAAAAGACTAGTTGGTTTCCTGGAGGTTTAAAACACATCCCTAGATCCTAACAGGCAAGTTTGCAAAATTTTAAACGAATTTTCAAGTTCAGTTTACAGTAATCAAGAGGAACACACAAAGATCTGCGACCAAGAGAGAAATGAAATACTACCAAATAAGTATTTAACACAAAGTTATTATTTGCCTCAATTTTAGCAAGAAAAACATTAAGAGCGTGTTCACTATGAGAAAAAAATTTAAAAGGAATTTAGGTGTAGCCAAGCCCTATAAATATGTGTACTTCTGGTGATACCAACATTTACTGTGTCTAATCACAAGAGTCAACCCACTATAAAATACGAAGACTCAAACAAATCACTGGCATTGACAAAAGGTTTCCCAATCTTAAAGATTTTAAGTGCCTATTCTCTTCTTTACCCATATTTAAATCATGCAAGCTTAACATTAATTTGTTTGTGTTCCATGTGCAAGCTGTTAAACAGATGGACAATTAAAAAAAGAAATAAAAATTTGAGTTTAATCAGCCACCTGCAATGGTTTTCAGTAACACTGTAATTGATTCACACACGGGAAATGGTGCAATTAAGGGTTTTTACACTGTCGTTATTGTTATTTCTAATTAAGATGTTATCTTGCTTGAAGTGAATAATTTGGTGGAAAGTTATTAGAAAGTGAAGAGGTTTAATATAGATTCCCCCCACCCAACACAAACTGTTAAACCAGGAATGGCAAACCTTGAAATTATCTATGCAACCAATGATTACAAATGGCTGGTATCTAGACTATTAAATGATTTCTATGATGCAACTCCTTAAATTTCTACCAACTGAAGCTGCTTGTGTAGTTTAAACTCTTAATACTTACGTCTGTACGCAGAGCCTTAATATTCTTGCCTCCTTTTCCAATCACTGCCCCAGCATTCTGGAGAAGATAAAAAGAAATTAATTTTCTCGTTCCTTTTCTTGTGCTCTGAAGCTTCCACCCCCCCCAATCCTTTTTCTGTTATAAAGCTGGAAATTTATTTGGGGATATCAGAATCAAGATAAAATATTAAAGAAACACCAAGTATCTAATGTGCTTTTTTGGTTCTGATAACCAAAGACAGAGCTTTGGAATATTCAGAATGTAAGAATACACTAAATATAAAACTTTAAGTACTTATTACTTGTATAGTATCCATCTGTAAACAAATTAATTTACAGATGGATACTATAAATTTGTGACCTGATAGTACTAAGTAAATGGCCAGTTTATTTTCTAATAAATTTACGTTGTAACCAAAATCCATTTATGCTGTAAGAATCACCTATACCCTTTCTCCTGGTTTTACCTGTAAGTGGCTCAGTATATTAAGGGATTTCATTTTAATTATTAGCCAAAACATAAAAACCAAACCAACCCCCCCCCCAAAGCCTCCAAGTCCCACACATCTTTTAAATTTTTTAATCTTTAAGGCTTTGAAGGCTTCCCAGGAGGCCTAACCAGAAGTTATCTTAATTTCTACTTGAGTAAGAGCCATTTTCAAATTTTCAAGAATAAAATTAATACCTTGCTCTGAAGCAGAATGCGCAGTTCAACCATCTCATCAGTGTTTCTAGATCTTTTAAAAGCTTGTTCCTCTTCCATGTCTTCTGCAGGGCGTTTACCTAGAAATTAACAGTTCAAATTTCAAAGAATGCACCAGCATCTTCAAGAAAAAGCACCTTTAATTATATTTAAGTTTTCATGTAATTAACAGGTTAAATTAGAAAAAACAACTACATTATGTTTGAAGAGATTTGTTGCTAATTGCAAGTTTGTTTAAAAAAGCCCTAAAGGCATTCATATTCTTGGATGTTTACAGATCAAAGCATGCTCCCTCTTTCAGTAACATTTTCTAAATGAGGTACTGTGACAAAATACTTCAAATGATCAGAAAATTCAAAATGCAAGAGAAAACTTTTTGTATTGGTTTTGTCTTAGTTTAATTACCTACCTATGCAAGGGTTACTTTTAAGTTCATAAATAGAAGCTGAGAATTAACTCACAGCAATTTCCAACTACACTCACAATCATTAACAACAAAATTAACAGAAATGTCCCCTCACCAAATTCACCATTGGTTTCAGTGTTGGGGAAGGTTTCCTCTGGCTGTTCAGTTTCCATTTTCTTGGATTATATTGAACACCAATCTGTTGGGAAAAAAATAAATAAAGAAGCTAGTACATCTGGCTTACTGGAAAACAAGATGTGTATGTTGCTAAACATTAAAAAAGGCAAAGAAACAACTCTGCTTCTAGAACGTACCAATTATATATCCTTCCAGAGGAGAACTGAAGTGTTCTGGGCGGGACCAACTGACACCCTAGTGCTGCAGTAGCCTAAAAAACCAACATAAATCAGTTTTGCCTTTGGGTTGCTAATTACTTGATACTAACAAACACTGATTTGAACACAACAAACTAAAACGCTGTTTCTAAAACTCGTTTCTTCAATTTAGGGCTTTAAAACCTCAAACGATTGCCTTAAAAATCCAAAACAATCTTATCGATTTTTTTTTTTTGTAAAGAACACTGAAGCCATCTAGTCCCACCACAAAAGTTATTTTATATGATAAATACAGGTAAGATCAAAGGCACAACAACACACGAGCCTCAATTCTTTCGCCAAAGTTTAACTTATACAAAAACATAAAACAAACCAGTTTTACATTAAAATTTAAATTGTTTGGGGGTTTCTATTGGGACTTGAAATGTTTTCTAAAACCTCGGAATTTCCAAACATCAAGGCAAATTCAAGCCATGCACAACAGTCAAGTCAATCTGCTGAAGGAATCTCAGAACCTGATTTAAGAGCAAACCCAAACTGCCAGTAGTATTCGATTTACACTAGGTTAAAAAGGCACAGCTTAACAATTACACCTTTACAACCAGAATGGTCAAAGGACTGCGAACAGTCCCTCTCACTACTGGCAGAAAGCGACGGCATGTGGTCCCTGCTTTAAAAAAAGAAAAAGGGGGGTGGGGCGGCAACATTTGTCTTCCATTCTTCCTTAAAGTTTGTCGATAAACCACTTTTCCAACGACTAACTGAAACTCTTCTTCGAGCCCATCGCTCAAATACTGAGGTGTGGCAGAATATTTGGATAAAGGAATTTAAAAACAAACAGAAGGGTGTTTGTAAGCAAAAAACGTTGTTGCGATCCTTCTATCACCATTCCTCAGAACGCAAAATTCGCTAAATACGCACGCAAGCAGCCGAGGCAACATGCATTCCCCTCCCCCACACGCGATACCAGAATCCGCAAGAGCCAGGTAACGCGAGTTGAAAAAGTCACGGGCGAGAGCTGAAGCGCCGCTACTCTCCTGGATCCGACAGGAAATGGCGGCCTGTGTAATGGCGACTACGTGCTACTAGGCGGAGCCGGGAGCCGGGAGCCGACCCCTCCCCCATCCACCACGCGGTCCCGAGATCTCATCCCCCGCACCCTCCCCCCACCGCGGGTGAGACAAAGCAACGGAGGCAGCCCCGACCGTTCGACCTCTCCCGCTCCAGGTCCAAGCCCCGGCCGGGTCAGCGAAAGTGAGGCGGGACCCACACAAAAGACGGCGTTCTCTTCCGCCCTGGGGTCCGGCTCGCAGGCCTCCCACCACCTCTCCCCCCAAAATCCTGGTCCCCAAGACTGAAAACTACAGTTCATCCAACAGGCACATGCCTCGCAACGCCCCAAAGCCTCTAGTACCACAACGAGGACTGCGGATATACGCTCAGGGAAATGGCGGAGGTGGGGGGAGGGGAAGCGGGCAACGTTCCCTCGCTGAGAATCAGCCAACCAAGCAGCCCTCAAACGCCTCCCTCAAGTGACAAAATTCGTCTCCGACTCTCACTCTCTCGCGCCGTTTGCCTAGCCCCACTCCTCACCGCGCGAGGCCGCCGTCTCTATGCCGCCGCGCCGCCTCAACCGGTCACAGATAGGGAACGAGCCTAGGGCCCCGCCGCTCTCCCCCGCCTCCCGCGCTCTGCTACCCCGCCGTCGTAGCCGATTGGCTGCTGGGGCTTCAGCCGTGGCGCCAGGGTGAAGCAATTGGTCGAAAGCCGCTTCAATCAACGTGCCGGAGGAGGCGACACCCCGCCTCCCGCCGGCGCCTCCCTTCAGGCTGCGAGGCCGCTGAAGGCCGGAGGAAAACCAGACTTAGAAAAAGTCAACGCAGCCTTTAGGGAGGCCAATCCCCTTCCTGCGTCCCTAATACCGAAGTCCCAATAACCCCAATTACCTACAGGCCGTCAACAAGCGGAACGTAAGCAAGACGTCGAGGTTGGTGCAGCCGAGAAACAGAGGATAATGGCGTCCGCAGCACTTTCGCCTGGAGCGCCCTCCTCTTCTCCTGTTCGCGCACTCACTAGCTGGGGGAGGGGAAAAGCCTCTCGCGAGAACTAAAGGCTGTCTCGTTCACAGGCACTGGGAGGGGGCGGGGAAGAGGCGTTTTCGGGGCCTGGAGGAATCTTTTGGATTTGGAGGAGGGGCAAGAGCGCGAGGGTAGTCGGGCGGGAAGAGGCAAAATAGGTTTACGGCGCGCGGCGTTTCGGTTCCTGTATTTAGAGTCGCACGGCTCGGGAACTGCAGTTGCACGAGGTGAAAGCGGGATTCCCAGGTCGGTGCTAGGCCCAGATGAATGCCCCCGTCTCCACAGTCCACACTCGGGTCTCCATTCCTCCCTGTACCCCACTCCCTCCCGGCTGCGGGGCGAGCTGCGGGTCGGTAAGTGCAGCTTGCCCACCAGCCTGGCCCTCACCGTGGAAACCCGCTATTTGTAACGGGCCGCAGCGCCTGTCAGGCGTGGCCCCAGTGCGGGGCGCAGCTGGCGATTGGTACTGGCGGGATCCCGACCGACGCGAGCGGGTCCGCCGGGTTGTGGCAGTGAACCGCGGAGTCTTGGAGAACTTGTCCCTTTGGCTCCTACGTTGAGCCCGCACGCTCGGGAAACTCCAGGCTTCTCTTTGAAGAGACCTTTGATCCTTTCTTTTTTTTCTTTTTGTTGATGGGGCCTGTGCTGCAAATATTTTGTAGTGTCTTCGCTGCGTTTTATTTGAAAAATTCCTGGAAGTAGTATTACGTTCATCCCAAATGAATGCAAGCATCATAATACGTTTAGATACCCTCGTTCTGTTTTTCAACTCTTTAAAAAGCCTACGGTGTGTCAGGATATAAGACAGTGCTCAAAATAGCAAAAACCTTGCCCTCCAATGTTACCGTTTTACGGTATTCAGATTACAGTACTTGCTTTGTGTCTCGTGTTCTTAAGGCCCCGTACTAAGCCTTGGTGATTTCTTTTGTTAAGATCGTTCCGAATCCTGACAATTCCCGGAAATCGCCAGGGTTGATTGTACCCAATTTTCACATCATGATCCTTCAACTCTCCTATCTTCCTCCACAGTCCCAAACTCACGTTGAATGTTAAAGATGTTGTACTTTACACATAAAGCTAAATCCACTACTAGCAGAATACACATATATGTATGTATTTTTAATGATAAATTTGTGCTGATTCATTACATTGGAACTTGATTTCTCTCGAATAATTTGCAAAATAGATGTAATCAGCATCTTTTTTAAAATGGCTATGACTTCGTCTATCCTTTTAACTTTTACTTGCCTAATTAGGAAAAACTAAGCGCTTCTTGGAGCACCATTTACTGGCCGGGAGGGTAGTTAACAAATACTGTTAGAGCATAGTGTCTGAGATTGTGGAGTTTAAGATCTCTTTAAGTGTTAATCCAGTTTTTCTCTAATATGGTTCCCACCATGAAGAGTGCGTTGTAAGTCTTGTTGAGAGGTAAAACTTAACTCACATTTTGGTTCTATGGTACGTGGTTAGTGTTCAACCAAGAATCGATAAGCGTATTTGGGGGCTGGGAAACTTGAGTTGTAGAGATTTAATCTGCCAGTTAGGATTTGCAACATTTATTTGAACCTGTCATTGAAAACCTGGGACATTTCACTAACACTAATAGGCATATATAGGGATACAGTACTAACTAATGATGTTTTCTTTCAAACTAGTATTTTTATTGCAACCATCATTTTCTGTGATGAGTGATGAACAGCAGTGCAAAGTAAGCCCTATCCAGGAACTCCTTCCTCCCAATTTTACCGTCCTCTGCCTGGACTCTAACTGGTAAAAGCTATTACCTTTTGTAGATGCCATTATTGGATGCTTTTATTTTTCATTATGTTTTACAATTTACTTTTTAAGTTTACTGTTTAAGTTACAGGAAAAATCTGCGTTTTCATCATCCTTTCATACTCTAGTGTTTTCAGCCAAACTATGTTATACCTATGCTCATTCATGGACTTGCCAATTTGATTGATACATTCAGTGGTTCCTGTTATGTGTAATTGTATGATCATTTTGCACTCCAAATGAATTCAGAGCTAGTATTATTTAGGTTTGGGATTTAATTTTTTAAAAGATTTTATTTATTTATTTTTAGAGAGTGGGGAAGAGAGGGAGAGAGAGAGGGAGATAAAGGACAATGCGTGGTTGCCTCTGGAGCACCCGCCACTGAGGATCTGGCCGGCAACCTAGGCATGTGTCCTGACTGGGAATCAAACATGCGACCCTTTGGTTTGCTGACCGGCACTCAATCCACTGAGCCACACACCAGCCAGGTGGGATTTATTTTAGGTAAGCTAATATAATTGAGATTGCACACTGTCTGGCTGGATGGTTATTTAAAATATTATAGCTAACATTTCCTGAATTCCCTACCATGTGCCAGATCTGGTACTAGCAATTTAATGCTTATTACAGTTCTGTGGGTATGTTGTGGTTATCTTTTTTTTATGAATGAGGAAATTAAGAACATATCTGAGGTCACATAGCAGTTAGGATTCAAACTCCTAAACCTATTTATTCTTTCTGTTTTTTATCTTACATTAGGTTATGGAAGATCAACAAATAGCCTCACTGATTACTTCTGTCTGATTTCAGTCATTACATATAATTTTCCCCCTTAATTTTTAGAGAGTACCTTCTCAAGATTTTAGGGTTACCCTGAAGTCATTCCAAATGAGTTAAAACACAGATTACCGTTACTTTGTAGATGCAGGTACAGGAAACATGGAGTGATTATGATGTAAATATTTGTTATTGCATATAAGTTTCTGTTATTGGTTCAATGCCATATACAATACCCAGAAGAATGGTACTTCTGCTTCTTCTTCTGTTTTTTAAAAGTTGAAATATGTGAGACTGCCTGCAAATTACTTTATAAACTAAATATGCTTAAGTCTTAGTGATGAGTGATAGAATTTTCCTATTCTATTCTCTTTCTGCTCAGTTCCTGCAGTCAAGATCAACATCTAGAATGTAGATTATTGTGGTTGGCCAAGTTTACTATGCACAAAATGTCAGTTTGCTAAAACTTTTTTCATGATTATAAAACTAGTGAGGATTGTAATATATGTAGTTTTATATCTGGCCTTTTTCCTAACAAAATGAAATATGAACATGTCACTAAATAGTCCTTAAAAATGTTTTTTAAAGATGCTCTAAAGACCCTACATTCCATAGATTGTTTTTCCACACTACAAAAACAATGATAAATACTCAGGCACATAAATTTTTTATCTGCATTTTTGATTGTTTTCTTAAGATTAATTTTAGAGAGTAAAAGAAGTGGATCATATGGTATGAACATTTCTTAAAGTACAATTTAAAAAGCATGTACTTTTGAGGATTAGGGACTGTTTTTTTGTGTCAGAGCAGATGGGAGGCCGTGCTGCCCTAGCTAACATCTCCTCTCTGAGTTGCTTCTACTTGCAGTAACTATGATTACTCAATTTCTTGAGAAAGGGAGGAATGAAAAACCTTAGGAATTCTCTGAAGGAGAAGATGCAAGTAATAGAATTTACTAAATTATTAAGGGGTTCAGTTATTGAAACCCAGTCTAAACATTATAATACAGATTCCATGTGATAATACCTTTTCCATTTGATCAAACATTTTAATAAATCTTTCTTTGTAACTTATGAAAAATAATTCTGTTGTACATAGAATTATTTAGGAAAAATTATTCTATTATACATAGAATTTTTTTATTGCATCTGTTATTACATGCAGTTGTAGGGAGATCAATATACCTTCTACTTTGTTGTTAAATGAAGAATTCTGTGTAACAAATGTGCTTTTAGCAGTTTTTTCCCCAAAGTTCTTGACTTTTTGGTAAAGCATTTTATATTAGCTGTATTTGAGTTAATATAACAATGTTAAATATCTCAACTTTTTTTTAAAGGTTTGGTTATCTTTTGGGGTTTCAGTCATTGCAACTTTTTTTGGCCTAGTTTTGATAATATTATTATTAAATTATAGGATGTAGTTAGCTCCAAAAGTGGAGATTCAAACTGTAGACGGTAGTGCTTAGAGCAAATTATTAATTAGTACTGCCACACATTAATAGAACAATTTAGATACGTTTTTGTTGAGCAGCGTTTCTCAGGTTTTGTCTCAACTGTCTTTTTGAAAGTTTTGTTACTTGCTGTGATAACAGCACTAATAAGTGCATGTTTGAGAGATATATATATATAAAATGCATCCATAAGCCTTAAAATGTTATATTTTGAAAATTTAAAAATATGTTTCTGTAGAGTTATAATGAAGGAAAAGTATTACTTAACCATAACATTATTGTTTTAAAGCTGTCATAAAGATAGATGCAATAGCTGATGTTGAATTTTTCTTTCACTTGATTTTGTAAATGAATTTGGAATGCACTAGCTGAGCTTATTATTTAAATGAGATCTGAGAAGTCTGTTTATTTTAATAGTGTGCTCTTATAGAATAGCCATTTATAAATTTTACATGTAAGTGGGTTTTATATAAAAAAGAGGACTGGTGATACTACTATATTCTTTTTCCACGTAAGTCAGCAGGGTCTAGAAAAAATAGGAATGGAGTTAGCAGAATTTATGTTCTATTTCTAGGTCTTCTACTAGGTATGGTCTTTATATCTTAATCTTTATGCCTCAATTTCATTCTCTCAAATAGATGACAATATGTATCTACTGTAAGTTATTACTTTGAAATTTAAGTTATAACTGTAGATGTAAAAATACTTTGCAAAAAGTTGGAAGTTTTACAAGTAAGAGTTTTTGATTTTTATTCTCAGCAAACTCTTGTCTTTAATTCTGTGTTTATATAGTTGTACCTGCTGGGATTTTAGGATTAATATCTGAAATTGAAATTCATCCTTGTTCATTTAATTTTCTGTCTAACCTTGACCTTTTCAATTCACAACTAATCTTTCTTCCTTTCTTACGTTTTTTCCCTGGTCCTAGAAGTATCAACAGTATTATCTCTTAGTATTTAATAGATTCAGGTAGAAAATAGCATTTGTGTTATATGGTTGCTTGTAATTTAGGGGTATATACTGTACCGAGAGTTATTTATAGTACAAAACATTTTGCAAAGAACTAAATTGTTATTGTGACTTTTATACTTGATACTTCACTTAAACAGTTTTTAACTACTCAAACTACACTTTGCCCTGATTTCAGTTTACTTACTGTCATCACATTAGTACACCTTTGGAAATTATACTAAGGCCATTTGCAAGTACTGTGGTTTTTAAATTTAGTGGAGGAAATAGGTAACTTACTAAATGAGCTCACCTAAGAGCCATGGATGGGCTATAATTTTTGAGGTAAAAAAACCCAGCACTTTGGAATCTTAGGTTATGTAAGGATAGTTATTTCAGTCTAGATGTCACTAAGTTGTGGTTTCGTAGAATTGTGCTTGGAGGTTTTAACTTTTATTTTAACTAAATTCATATGTTGATGTTATTTTGTTTTAGGCCTATCTTTTAAGCATACAGCTGGATTTGATTTATTCAGTTTGAGAGGATCTTTTTAACAGGTGAATTGATCTATGTTCATTATGATTGCTAACATTTTTAGACTTATTTCTACCATCGTATTTAGTTTCTGTTTATTGTACTTGCCCACTCTTTTCATGCCTTCTGTTGGATTGTTTTCTTTTTTCTATCTTTTCCTCAGCAAGTTTGAAAGGCGATTGGGATATTTCTATTCTTTTGGTGTTTGTCTTCAGCTTTTATTGAAGTAAAATTTACAGTCTTTGGTGTATAGTTCTATGAGTTTTGACAAACATATGGTCACATTGTAACAGGGTGCAGCCAAGAGGGGGACCCCAAATAGGGATTTGGAATGGGGTCCAGATCTCAAGGTGTCCAGGAAATACTAGGATGTCCTCACTCCTTCCCCCCATAGGTGTGAGTTGGGGAAAGGGACACATGGAGCAGGAACACGCAGAGCTGTTTTGCATAGCAACAGCATGCAAAATATGCTGTTGCCAGCCAGCCAGCTGAGGTTAGACTTTGCCAACTAACCTCTGGTGTGGTCATTTACCGTATCTATAACCTTTAACTGGTTTCATAGATATGCTAAACAGCTGTGGCCTTGCTTTGAGCCAGGGAGAGGGGAGGGACATCCACCCAAAATGTAACTGGGGGGGCAACTCCCCCTGCTTACAGCGCCTGTGTGAGAGCTTGGAGATGATTGGCTCCATGCCATGGGGCCACGCCTGCCCAGACCCACTGTGGCAGCCCAGTAAAGCTGGAAGGATATGGGAGTGCTGGCAAGTGTAGCTGATTGTGGGAGGAGGGGCTGCAGAGGGAGATTGGCATGGGGATTTAAACCCAGACACGGCAGGCATTAGGGAAAAACCATGCGGTTTTCCCAGGGTGGGAACCCCTGCAGCCATGTGAGGAGAAAACTATGCGGCTTTGCCAGAGTGGGGAACCCCACAGCTTTGATGGGGGACCCCCATGTGGCTTTAGCGAGAGTGAAGATTTCATGGCTTTGGGGTGTACTCTTTGGCCACATGGCTTAAGAAGAGAGACTTTGCCTGGAACAAAAAGGGTGAAAGGGCCTATTGCTAATGGGCCATGAGAAGGTGCCACATGACTTTGAATTAACTGAGGTCCAAAGCTGGAGATCCTGGCAGTGACACAGCCAATGGTGCCGGAAGGCTGAATCATGAACATCTACTTCTTTTCTTGAGATACAGTACCCCAAATGAGGGCAGGGGGAGATGGGAGCTCTGTGGGCATCTATGGGTATCCAAAAGGACTTTGATATCTTTTTAAAAAAATTTTTTTAAGATTTTATTTATTTATTTTTAGAGAGGGAAGGGAGGAAGGGAGGGAGGGAGAGGGAGGGAGAGAGGGAGGGAGAGAGAGAGAGACATCAATGTGCAGTTGCTGGGGGTCATGGCCTGCAACCCAGGCATGTGCCCTGACTGGGAATCGAACCTGCGACATTTTGGTTCGCAGCCTGTGCTCAATCCACTGAGCTACGCCAGCCAGGGGACTGTGATGTCTTAACGAAGACATTAGGTCACTACTTTAAGTCTGTATAGCTTTAAATAAACATTTCCTTTTCTTTTCACAAATCTCTGGCATTGAGAGATGTCTTTCCTCCAGCGGTGGACAATGCGAACCTAGTGGGGGGTCCTTTCAGAAATAGTATATCGTACCCCCCATGTTCTATAACAACATCACATCCCCATTACTGTACTTTGCTGTGTATAATGCACACCCACGTTTTTGACCCAAACTTTCAGGAAAAAAATCTTTCGTTTTAATTTTCAATTCAATTATTTATTTATTTATATTTAGAAACAAGACTGATTATCATATACCAGGGTATTATTTTGCATACTGATATCATTATTGCTTTCTAGAGTTACACTTCTAGTGCATAAGCATAAATAAAAGAATTAAAAACATAGATACTGAATTAGTATTACCCATGTATAGTGTGCATCCTTATTTTTCCCTAAAAAATTTGGGTAAAATATGCATTATAGGTAGCAAAATATGTTATATAGTGTGTCTGGCTTCTTTTACCTAGCATACCATATTTGACATTGTTTTAGTCTATTTGGGTTACTCTAACAAAATAGCATAAACTGGGTGACATACACAACAGATTTATTTCTCTGGAGGCTGGGAAGTCCAAGATCAAGGCAAAGGCAGATTTGATGGGTGTTTGGTGAGGACATATTTTCTGGTTCATGGATGACCATCTTTTTACTGTAACCTTCCATGGTAGAAAGGGCAAGGTAGTTCTGTTAAGGGGGGTTCTCTTTTATATGAGTTCACAGCTCTTTTATGAGAGTTCCACCCTCATGGCCTATCATGCCCAAAAGACCCTACCTCTTAATACCATCACACTGGACACTAGGATTTCAACATATAAATTTGGAGGGGGGGTGGGGACACAGTCTATAGCAACATTCCTCCATGTTATTACATCTATTAGTAGTTTATTCATTTCAATTATGGGTAGTATTTCATTGTAATGCTGTAGTACAATTTGTTTATTCATCCACCAGTTGAAAGAGATATAGGTTGTTTACAAGTTTGGTGATTATGAGCATAACTGCTATAAACATTTATATACAGGTTTTTAATGAGTGTAAATTTTTATTTTTCTTGAGTAAATACTTAGTGATATGATTACTGGCTTGTATGGTATAGGTGTATATTTAAGTTTCTAAGAAAATGCTAATCTTTTTTTAAGCAACTGTGAAATTGTTTTGCTAAATTGTTTTCCAAAGTGGCTCTGCCATTTGCCATTCCCACTAGTAAACATGAGAATTCCAGTACTTGGTATTGTCAGTTACTTTTTATTTTAGCTATGATAATAGATGCATAGTTCAAATTGTGCTTTGAATTTTGCATTTCCCTAATGTCTAATCATAGTGAGCATTTTTTAATGTGTTTACTTACCATCTGTATATCTTTGGTGAAATATCTATTCAAATCTTTTGCTCATTTTATTTATTTATTTATTTTTAACATTTTAGGTATTTACTTTTAGGGAGAGGGAAAGGGACCTGGCCTACAACCTGGGCATGTGCCCTGACCAGGAATTGAACTGGCGAGCTTTTGGTTTGCAGGTCATTGCTCAGTTCACTGAGCCATACTAGCCAGGACTTTTTTGCTCATTTTAAAATTAGTTGTTTTTTTTTAATTGAATTTTAGAATTCTTTATATATTCCAGATACAAATCTTTTGTCCATTATGTGTTTATTACAGCCTGCCTTGTCTTTCATGTGTATGTGTGCTTGTCTTTATATTCTTTAAAAAATTTTTTTTTAATTTATTGATTTGAGGGAGAGAGAGAGATAGGAAGAGAGAAAGAGAGAGAAGAAGGGAGAAAGGAAGAGCAAGAGAAACAGAAACATCAATTTGTTGCTTCCTATGCTGCAGTACCCTGACCAAGGATCTGGATGGAACCTGCAACCTTGCTGCATGGGGAACAATGCTCTAACATACTGAGCCGCCCAGCTAGGGCCCTGGACAGCACTTTAGCACTATGCTAGGGGGCACATTTTAAACTGTGAAATCATCAATAAAAATGCACAAAAGTATAAACAATGTGATACTCAGTAGAGCATAAAATAAACACTTGGATCTGGCTAGCTCATTTATCAGGTGATGTACCGTAGTTGTTTTTCAGATTCCTTGGCATTTTCTTCATAAACATTCATGCCATCTACAAATGGGGTAATTTTATTTTTTCTTTTTGTTCCCCTCTAAAACACATAACACAAATTTGTCCTCTTGGCAGTTTTTAAGTATACATTACAGTATGGTAAAACAGATATCTGGAACTTACTTGTCTTGCATGAATGAAATTCTGCATTCATTGTGCAGCTTCTTTCTTCCTTCCCTCAGTCTCTGGCAACTACAATTCTACTTTATATTTTTGAGTTTGAGTACTTTAGATACCTCATGTAAGTGGAATCATGCAGTATTTTTGTGATCAGCTTATTTCACTTAGCATAATATCTTTAAGGTTCATCCATGTTGTAGCATATGACAAGATTTCTATTTTTTAAGGCTGAATAATACTCTTCTTATGTATATATACAATATTTTCTTTACCCATTCATCTGTTGATGGACATTTGGGTTGCTGTCACATCTTGTCTATTGTGAATAATTCTGCAGTGAACATGGATGTGCAAACATCTTTTGGAGATTCTGTTCTCAGTTTTATTGGATATAGACCCAGAAGTGGGATTGCTGGGTTATATGATAGTTCTATTTTTCATTTTTTTGAGGAATTTTCATAGTAGCTGCACCATTTTACAATTCCCACCAACAGTGTTCAAGAGTTCCAGAGTGATACCTCATTGTGGTTTTGATTTGCATTTCCTTTTTTGGTTAATGATGGTGAATGTCTTTCTATAGCTTTTGGCCATTTATATATCTTTGTTGGAGAGGTGGCTGTTCTAGTCCTTTGCCTGTTTTTAAATTTTTTTGGAGGGGGGTTATGGAGTTGAGCTCTTTACATATTCTGGATATTTGCCACTATCAGAAATATGGTTGCAAATATTTCATCCCTTTCTGTTGGTTACTTTTTCACTGTTGTTTCCTTTGCTGTAGAGTTCTTAAATTTGATACAGCCCTGTTTGTTGTCTCTTTTGCTTTTGTTACCTGTGCTTTTGTCACCTGTACTTTTGTCATATCCAAGAAATCACTGACCATTGCAATATTATGAATTTTTCTTCTGTGTTTTCTTTTAGGAGTTTTACGGTTTCAGGTCTTAACATGTAGATCTTTAATCCACTTTTAGTTAAATCTTGAATATGGTATAAGGTAAGGGTCCATTTTTGCATGTGAAGATCATGCAAAGTTTTTCCAATACTTTTTGTTGAAGAGACTATCCTTTCCCCATTGTGTAATCTTGGCACTCTTCTTGAAAATCATTTGACCTTACATATGAAGGTTTATTTTGGACTCTATTCTGTTCCATTGGTTTATGTGTCTTTCTTAATGCTATTTTTTCTATTTTAATTTGTATGCTTTTAATTTCTTTTTCTGTCTTATTGTACTGACACAGTTCTCCAGTACAATGTTGAAATGTTGAGAGTGGACATTTTTGCCTTATTCCTGATCTTAGGGGGAAAGCATTTTGTCTTTTATACCTTTAAATTTTAAACATAAATGCTCTTGTACTATTTTGTTCATTGCTAGCAGCAGAAATGAAAAACTCAGTAGAGCACATGAAAGTTAATAAAATCTCCTCCCTAAATTAAACGCCAGTACAAAGAAATCAGTGGAACAAAGAAGATCAAAGAAAATAAAATTTTATATGTATCACTTAAAATATCAAACTTTAAAGAATAGTTTTGAGACATAGCAACCCTGTGCCCTTGTCTTTTGTCCCCTTTCCCCAGAGGTAACCACTTTCAACTTTTGTTGCCAGTCTTTTTTTTTGTATTTACTTCTATAGCTCTGGAAGCAATGCAAATATTGATATTTGATATTTCAGTATTAGCCATTAGTCTATTGAGTTTCACTACAGAGATGAGGATTAAGCTCTTTTCCCCCTATCTTTCTTACTCCTCCCACTTTCACCCTCATACATATTTGTTGATCTTATTTTATCTCTGTATAGCTATGTTAAAGTTTTTGCCAGATTAGTATTCAGAGTGTATATTATGACTATTACATGTTTACAACAAAGTCATGTAGTATTCAAATATCACTTTTCTTTCTTGTTAACTATTTTGTTCTCTTTTGAGCTCTCTTTCTTTTTTTCTCTTACTTTTCTGTATTTTTTCTTTAGTATAATTCCTAACTCCTCCAGTTAGTTAAATTTCTGTTGCACATTGAGATACTTAATGCTCTGGCTAACAGATATAAACCAAGAATGAAAAAGACATGAAACCCTGGTGGGTCTCACACACTTTCATGTTCTTGAAAAATAATTTCTCCAGAGGCCTTCTGGGCTGTTTGCCTTTATATCCTGCAAATACCCTTAACTGTGATGCTTTACTCTCTTTTGTGTAAGGTTGAGAATATCATGCCTTCTTCTTGTTTTATTCCTTTATTATGTTAGAATACATCCTACATTACAAAAATCTATGTTTTGTACAATGCTGATTAGAAAATGTTTTTATTTCATTGTCATTCTTGATTAATACTTTCCTGGGTAGAGATTTATAGGTTGGAAATAATTTTCATTCAGAAATTGGAAGGAATTGCTCATTTACTTTATAGCCTCCATTGAGAAATCTAAAGCCATTTTCATTCTTGATATTCTGAATGTAACCTATTTGTTGTTTGTTTTCCCTTTCTGGAAGCTTGCAGAATCTTATTCCTGTTTTCTAAAATTTTATAAAGGTATAATTTGTTATATTTTTATTTATTGTGTTGGGTGCTTTAAATCTGGAAGCCTTCGTCTTTGTTGTAAATTTTCCTAAATTTGTTTCTTTGATTATTGCTCCTTTAATCCCCCTCATTCTATTGATTTCTTTGTACTGATGCTTTACTTTTCAAAGAGATTTTTTTTATTTTCCATCGTTCTGCTGTTTTTCATTTCTGTGATTGTATTTTAAATTTCTAAGAGCTGTGGGGGTTTTTTTGTTCTATGAATATTCCTTGTTACAGCATTCTTCATGAATATGATGTCTTTGCTCTCTGAGGATATTAATGATAGCTTTTTTGAAGTTTTTGTCTCCATAGTCACTTCATTGTATTTTTTTGTCTTTGATGTGATTTCTTTTAGAGGCTTTTCTCAGATATCTTGTCATAATTAAGAGTGGGAAACTAGAAGGAAAGCTGGTTGGAACTCTTGAGTCTGTTGATGTGGTCTCAGAAAGACTATTTAATTAGAGAACCTCTCATGTTAGTGTGTATTTCTAAGTCTCAGTGGTAGGATCATCCAGAGAAAGATTTTTTAGTCTCCTTCTAGGAGAATGTAGGCCTAGTCACTGTTATTTCTTGGAGTTTTGTGGAGGAAGAGAGTAGCATGTGTTCAGCATTTAGTGTTTAAGAATTAATTTGTTCTGGTTTCAGAATAGTACCTTCAACAGTGCTCTGGTGTCCCCCAGACTAAAAAGCTTCTGATTTAGAAAACAGAATTAGCAGTATCACTGATGTGGGATGAAGTTGCCACAGTCTTAATTAATGTCTTAAAGAATCTCCTAATCAGTCATGTTTTTAGAGTGCTCTTTACTTCCAAACATATGTGGTATTGCCTTTTATGGGTTCTGGATTTTAAATCAGCCCACCCTTAATCCCAGTTTAGAAATCAGCTTTCTGGTATCTGCTTTCCAGCTTTCAAAAATTGTTGCCATTGTTTCCTCTCCCATTTTCTTTGTTCTTAAGAGTTGTTTTTTTTTTTTAAATTTATTTTTATTTTATTTTAGAGTGGGAGGAGGAGAGGAGGAAAAACATCCTTTATGTGAGATTGAAACAATGACCAGTCGCCTCCTGCAAGTGCCCCGACTGGGGACAAAGCCCACAACCCAGGCATGTGCCCTGACTGGGAATCAAGTCAGACCTTTTGGTTTGCGGATGTTACCCAACCAACTGAGCTTCAATGGCCAGGGCTGTTCTAAGAGTTTTATGGACTTTTAAAAATATGTTCCCTGTGGAGTTTCAGGAGAGATTATAAAGATGTGTGTTTTACCCTTAAACATGTAATTTCATATTTTTTCTATAAATTTCTAAATCTACTCAGAATCTCTATCTTCCTTGACAAAACAGGAATACCTAAAATTCCCTCTGAATTCTTTTTGTTTTTTTCTACATTTTTACTGTCTCAAATTTTAGATCCAGCTTGCCGAATCTTAAGATTTTTTTCCCTTCTGCCTTTAATGTGTTGCCATTTGCCATACTATGTTTACTTGTAGATTTTTAAAAATGCTGCTTAGTAGTATTGGGGATTTCCAGCCTGGAGAATTTATCTTTCTTGACTTTCAGGAAAATTTCAATATTATTTTTTATTTTCACTTTTATTTATTTTCCCCCCAATTTTATTGCAAAATAATTGACATACAAGGTCTGGCAGAAGTAACGCCTGCTTGAGTGTGGTTGGTAGGGTAATAGTATAGGTGTAATAATTTATAGTTTTAATTTGAACGTTTTGCCTAAAATGTCATGTGGTGTGCTTGAGGTTGATAGTGTTATGTTACAGAATTACATGCTTATGATTTTGTAATAAAAGATTTTGTAATAAAAAGGGGATGTTATTTGTGCTGGGCCCTGTACATGACTGTATAAGTGATGGTTTGAAATGATTATCACAATAGGTTTAGTGAATATCCATCATCTCATATAGATACAATAAAAAGAAAAAAAATAATTGTCTTTGTCATGAGTACTCTTAGGATCTACTCTCTTAACTTTCTAAACATATACAGCAGTGTTATCTATATTCATCATGATGTATATTATTATATCCTTAGTATTTATCTTATAACTGGAAATTTATATTTTTTGACCACCTTGAACTATTATTATTTTTTATTATTATTGATTTTTGAGAGAGGGAGAGAGAGAAAGAGAAACAATGATTTGTTGTTCTGCTTACTCATGCATTCATTGGTTGATTCTTGTATGTGCCCTAATCTGGGATCCAACCCACAACCTTAGTATATTGGGACATGCTGTATCCAACTGAGCTACCTAGCCAGGGCCCAACCAGTGATCTTATAAAACATATTTCCTCCCCATCTTCTAGTTTTTCCTTTTGAAACTGTGATTATCTTCCCTACATAGCTTTTTAAAATCTTATTTTTTTATCTTTATACTCTCTTCTGACTAATTTCCGATGCATAAGTTCTCTCTTCATTTGTTTTTATTCTATTGTTTGTCCCATCTTTTACACTTCTAATTTTAGAGACTTTCCCATTTCCAAGATTTCCAATTGCTTCTTTTCATAAATGCCTGTTATTGTTTAATTATCTATTTAAAGAATATTAGCCCAATTTTAAAATTATCTTTAGTATGCTCAAAGAGATTTTTAAAAACCATTTAAGATTTTTTATTTAAAAAAATTTTTAAACAGTTGAAAATTCTGTTTATTTTGTCTACTGATGTGGCTCATGGCAGTAAGTTTCCTCGAGTATATTATCATTTTAGTTGAGAGCGCATGTTGGATAGGAGTTTTTCCCATGTGTTTTGTTCTTTTGTGTGGTTTTCGAGTTGCTTTCAGCCTGATCCTCTGGTTGGCATAGTGCTAGGTCAGCTGTTTCATTAGGGATTTGAACTTTTACTTGATGTGAATAGCCTACTTCTGGACTATACTATGCATACTATATGTGTTTTGTAGGCCCTATTTACTGACCCACAAAGATCTTACTCTTTTTTATTGAGTGTAGCTATGTCCCAAACATGTTATTTCCTGTATATCCTTCTAAAGGTCCTTTATGTATATACAGAGAAATAAGAATATGCTTATTTTCCTTTCTTTTGTACACAAAAGTTAGTACACAGTTTTTGTTTCTTTATTTAGAAATAAGTTAGGAAATACTTCCATTTAAATCAGAAAGCTTTAGTGTAGAGATTATTGGTTTCTTTGTTATAGAGACATGTAGATTTGACTTGACATGGTTTATTTTCATCAAAATGGCCAGGGACTTTCCTACCTTTGAATTTTTACATAGTTTTCATATATCATTAAGTATATATGGTATATATCTATACTCGCAATCATTTTCTTCAATATAAAGATTCACCAGCTCAGTAATTATAATGACCTTCATTCCTTTAAAATGTTATTCATGTAATTCTCACAACAACTATACTACTTTAAATTTTAACCATGTGTTAAATTAATAATGTGATCACTTGTTTATGGTGACATTGTGTAAGTGAAAAATAATTGGTACCATGGTTGTTCTCTGAACCACTAGATTATTTATCGCTCTCCTAGCTCTTTTAATTTTTTCATATGATAAAGAATTTTCACCTTTAACTAATAACATGTAACAAGTTCTTAAATTGCCATCTAGTAATTTTGCATGAGGGAAACTAAAAGCAGCCCGATCAATGCAATTCATTTTTCTAATCCTTAGCCAAAAAGTATTATTTTAAGGCTTCCTGTTGCTTAATATAGGTTACAAGTAACCATTTACTACTTTTTCATAGATAAAACTCTTGACCTTCAAGAAAGCTTTAGGGAAAAAAAATATTTTAACTTCTTTTCTTTCTTCAAAAAAAACCCCAAACCTTTTTTTTACTACCCCTAAGAAAGAAAAAGTCAGTACTAAATATATATGTTGCTTGAGCTAAAAGACATATAGGAAACCAGACAATGTATATATCGATTAAATTTCTAAGAAATACGAGGTAAAAATTGAAGTCTTTGGATTAAGTTTTAAGTTTCTACAAAGAAGCAACATTTGCTATTCTTTATAAAGTGAAGGGATTTACCATATACAGAAATAATTTAATGCCTTTTCGCAAGAAATAGCTTGAGCTTTGCTAATGGTTCATATTCCATGAAGGCATCTAAAATGCCAGTCCATGGAACAAGTCCTTCTTTCTTCTCTTACCTATTTATATGGTAGTTTTCATGGATTTCTGGCTGAAGTTGCAGGCAAGACCAAAGGTTATCCAGGACTTCATCCTTGTTCTGCCTGAAAGTCTGGAGAATTGTCCTTCTGGTTAATCCTCCTCTACCTCAGTGATGCCTCTGCCATGGTATCCCAGAACCCAGGCTTCCTTGGCGGTGAACTCTTTCTCCCTCTGCAGGCGGTACTGTTTAATTTCAGCTTGAGCTGCTTTGGCCTGCTTCAGCCTCTGGTCTTTTGTGGGCCTTGGATACTTTCTGGGCAGTCTGCTTTTCTGCCTATAGCAGCTGCTGGATTCCTTGTGACTTGCCACATAGCTGGTGATTCTGAGGCAAAGGTGAGCAGCCATTTCAAATGGCTGGATTTGCCCCTTGGGTCATCTGGCTTAGCTGCCTAATATCAGTGTCTGGGCTGGTTCCTGCCCTCTGTCCTCTCTGATCTCCTTTAATTTTCATACTAGCCCATGAAGTAAGTACTATATAGACAAGGAAGCAAGCTAAAATGCGTGAGTTTCTCATGGTCACTTGCTTTTGTTCATATCACTCCAAACCTCATTTTTAAATCTCTATTACCTATACTCTACCCTGATTGGTAACAGGAGCCTGAAAAACCAAACTATCAAATTTTTGCATTCATGAAAATAGGTCAGTGATTCTTTTTTGCAGCTTCATCTTATAACTGTTATTGCTTCTTGTCTTAGTTCCCAGGGCTACTTCTGAGCAGTAGATGTTACAAGTACTCCCTGAACAACCAGTTCCAAATCCTGTCGCCAAATCCTATGCTCCTGTTCCAAATGGTGAGTTTCTTATGGACATATTACAACTTTTTTTTTTTTTTTTTGGACATATTACAACTTTCATAAAGTCTCACTCTTAGATATCTTTAGCTGTAGAAGGGAAAAATATACTTACGAGAACATAGGGTTAATTTGTCTTTACTTTTTTGCTACTGTTTTATCATACTGAGAAAATCAGAAGTATATTTACCTGGTAGGACTATTGAAATTATTTAGCTAAAGGAGATGCTTCATATCAGCTGAGAATTTATTCTTATTTGTTATAACTTTATTCTTAGATCACATATTTAAGTGCTATATGGTCATATACAATGCTATGTTTTAATAGAGTATGCATTGTAGTTATGAAAATAACCTTAGTGAATATTGTTTCTTTTTTTCTGTTGCCTGAATAATTAGGAGGATGCTTTTATTAGACTTTAGAATATTTCTGAGACCCAAACTCAAATATTGTTTCTTAACCAAATTTTAAATGATTAAAATCTGGTTATTAATATAATAATTACTATTTATTATGTGTCTCTCATAGGTCTGGCATGCTTTACAAATGTTAATCATGTGATCCTCAAAAAAACCGTGTAAGATAGATGATGGTGTTGACATTTTACAGATGAAAAAACTGGGTTAGAAATTTAAGAAATTTATATTAAGTCAGAGAACTTATAATTTGGATGCGTTACCTTTCAACCCTTTTGCTTTTCTCATTATATCATCTGCTTACTTGTGGTATTTGAAATTTGGATATGTAAAAAGTGAAAGGCTTTTAAATTCTGAATCAAGAAAAATAAAAAGGGTATTGTTATGCCTGTTTTGTGCATTGTACAAAATTATAGAGACTATATTTAAGTGTACTGAATTATAATTCTTTTGTTTTTTGTTTTTAGGTAACAGATACATAATTTTTATTTAAAAGAAATGAGTGTAACTAGTATTGCATTAAGAGTTGAAACCTGGCTTTTAGCTACATGGCATGTAAAAGTACCGCTATTGTGGCTGGAAGCTTGTATTCACTGGATCCAAGAAGAAAATGATAATATTAATTTGAGTCAGGCACAAATAAATAAACAAGTTTTTGAGCAATGGCTCCTTACCGATCTGAAAGATTTGGAGCTTCCTCTTTTACCTGATGGCATTTTAGAAGTTCCAAAAGGAGAACTGAATGGATTTTTTGCTCTGCAGATTAATTCATTGGTTGATGTAAGTCAACCTGCATATTCCCAGATACAAAAGTTGAGAGGAAAGAATACTATGAATGAGCTAATTACAGCTGAAACACAAGTAACTCCAAAGCCTTGGGAAGCAAAGCCTTCACGAATGTTGATGCTACAGCTAACTGATGGAATTGTACAAGTGCAGGGAATGGAATATCAGCCTATTCCATCTCTTCATAGTAATCTTCCTCCAGGCACAAAAATTTTGATTTATGGCATCGTTTCTTTCCGCCTTGGTGTTCTCTTACTGAAACCAGAAAATGTGAAGGTGTTGGGAGGAGAAGTAGATGCTCTTTTAGAGGAATATGCCCAAGAAAAAGTACTTGGAAGATTAATTGGGGAACCTGATCCTGTAGTTTCAATCATACCAAATAATTCTAACCAAAGCATTCCCAGAAATACAGATGATCTAGATCTTGTGTTAGGACCTTCTGATGAAGAACTCTTGGCAAGTCTTGATGAAAATGATGAGCTTGCAGCAATTAATGCCACCTCCTTGGAAAGAAGATACTTTAGCACAGGTAGTTCCTCAAATGCTATTCCCACAAGACAGTCGGGTTTTGAACCAGGACTTGTTATTTCTCCAAGACCAAAGGAGAAACCACCAAATCAATCTGTGCATTTCACTGATGGGGAATTAGATGACTTTTCATTGGCAGAGGCCTTGCTTTTAGAAGAAGCTGCCCAGGAAGAAAAAATGAACACTAAAGAATTGCAGCCATTGACTTTGAACAGAATCACAGATGAAAATATAGTGAGATCTTCACCTGAGCCTAATGCTCTGAATAATTTTTCTGTGATTTGCAAAAATGGTGACAATTGGAGTGAAAAAAATTTATCTGAACAGATGACTAATGAAGACAAATCTTTTAGTTGTTTATCTCCTATAGATCACAACAGTAGTGTTTTTTCAGTTCATGATAATATACACCTGTACCATGACTTTACAAATAAAGAAAAGAACTCAGAGATAGGGGATAAAGTAAAACAAACCATCAGCAGTTCAGATATACATTCCTTAAATAATAAAATTTTAAATGAAGAACTAGTTAATTATGTACCAAGAAGAAATTCACAAATTTCTAATGAAAATGATCACCATTTTCAGCATTGTTCTCCAAGATCATCAGAGGACAGCACTAATCTTTCTATCACCATGGATTTGTATTCTCCCCCCTTTATCTATTTGTCTGTTCTAATGGCCAGCAAACCAAAGAAAGTTGTAACAGTAAAAGTCAAAGCCTTTATTGTAACCTTAACTGGAAACCTCTCAAGTTCTGGTGGCATATGGAGTATAGCAGCAAAGATTTCTGATGGTACTGCATATCTAGATGTAGACTTTGTAGATGAAATACTTACTAGTTTGATAGGGTTTTCAGTACCAGAGATGAAAAAGTTAAAAAAAGAACCTGTTCAGTACCAAAAATTCATGGAAGGTTTGCAGAAATGTCAGCGAGATCTAATAGATTTGTGCTGTCTAATGACTATTTCATTTAATCCCTCCTTGTCTAAAGCAATGGTACTGGCATTAGCAGATGTTAATGTGGAACACCTTGAGAACCTAAAGAAGCGATTGAATAAATAATTTACTAAAATAGTAATAGAAAACAATGAAATATTTAGAATTTGTCCTTTTATTTGAAACTTTTTGTAAAAGGGACAATGGAAGTTTCATGATTTCAATTTAAAAGTGTTAATCATGTTTGTGTGTTTAGGTTTTCTTAATAAAATTTTTATAGCAACTATTAAAAAAGGAACTTGGTGACTCAACTGTTATTGAGAAATTTTGTTGCCCACTTCTTTTTGTGATTTTTGTTTTTTGTTTAAATTGAAATTTAATTTATTTTAAATGGATGCTCTATAATTTCCTTTCATCCTTTCTTTTTTAAAAAGATTTTATTTATTTATTTTAAGAGAGAGGGGGAGGGAGAGAGAAAGAGGGAGAGAAACATCAGTGTGTGGTTGCCTCTCACACATCCCTAGATGGGGATCTGGCCTGCATCCCAGGCAAATGCCCTGACTGGGAATTAAACCAGGAACTCTTTGGTTTGCAGGACAGTGCTCAGTCCACTGAGGCATACCAGCAAGCACTGTGCATTCATATTTCTGTCTGGAGTTTAAGAGTTTGTGACTTCTCAGTCTCTCAAATACTTATACAAGGTATTATTAAAAAAGATTTTTGTCAATCTGATCATTTATTTTGTATTTCTTCTTTTGAATTGTCTTCCTTGATGGTATTCCTAAATATTTCTCAAACATTAGGATGACAGTAGGACACCAAATTTTTAATATAGTCTCTAATAATTAGCAGTAAAAGACATGATTTTTCCATTATAAATTTAATAAGTTTGGTATTTTTCTTTCTATATTTGTGAATTCATGCTGCTAGTATTCACTGTAGCTTTGAAATTTAAGGCAGCAGACCTATAGTGCATTTAAAACAGTCAATATAAATCAACTTTAAATACACATTTGACATTATTACTTTTCCATAATGGCCTGGTTCTTTATGTCAGTTTTATGAGACCTCAATACTAATGAAATGAAGCAGCTACATAAACCCTAATTAACTAGAAGGCTAACCTGTTTTTATGTTTTATTTTTTAATATATTTTATTGATTATGCTATGATTATTCTATCACAATTTCTCCTTTATTCCCCTCTGCCCTGCACATCCCCTCCTACCCACATTTCCCCCCCCCCCTTTAGTTCATGTCCATGGGTCATACATAATTTGGCTTCTACATTTCCTACACTATTCTTAACCTCCCCCTGTCTGTCTATGCTACTTATTCTCTGTAGCTTTTCCATCCTCTCTCCTCCTCTCACTCCCCTGTTGATAACCCTCCATGTGATCTCCATTTCTGTGATTCTGTTCCTATTCTAGTTGTTTGCTTAGTTTGTTTTTGTTTTAGGTGTGGTTGTTAATACTGTGAGTTTGCTGTCATTTTACTGTTCATATTTTTTATCTTTTTTTCTTAGATAAATCCCTTTAACATTTCATATAATAAGGGCTTGGTGATGATGAACTCCTTTAAATTGACCTTATCTGGGAAGCACTTTATCTGCCTTTCCATTCTAAATGAAAGCTTTGCTGGATAAAGCAATCTGGGATGTGGGTCCTTGCCTTTCATGACTTGGAATACTTCTGTCTAGCCCCTTCTTGCCTACAAGGTTTCTTTGGAGAAGTCAGCTGACAGTCTATGGGCATTCCTTTGTAGGTAACTCTCCTTTTTTCTCTTGCTGCTTTTAAGATTCTCTCCTTATCTTTAATCTTGGGTAATGTAATTATGATGTGCCTTGGTGTGTTCCTCCTTGGGTCCAACTTCTTTGGGACTCTCTGAGCTTCCTGGACTTTCTGGAAGTCTATTTCCTTTGCCAGATTGGGACATTTCTCCTTCATAATTTGTTCAAATAAGTTTTCAGTGTCTTGCTCTTCCTCTGGTACCCCTATGATTTGGATGTTGGAATGTTTCAAGATGTCCTGGAGGTTCTTAAGTCTCTCCTCGTTTTTTTAAATTCTTGTTTCTTCATTCTGTTATGGTTGAATGTTTCTTTCTTCCTCCTACTCCAAACTTGATTTGAGCCCTGATTTCCTTCCTGTCACTGTTGGTTCCCTGTACATTTTCCTTTATTTCACTTAGCATAGCTTTCATTTTTTCATCTAATTTGTGACCATTTTCAGCCAGTTCTGTGAGCATCCTGATTACCATTGTTTTGAACTGTGCATCTGATAGGTTGGCTATCTCTTCATTGCTTAGTTGTATTTTTTCTGGAGCTTTGATCTGTTCTTTCATTGGGCCATCTTTTTGTCTTGGTGCGCCTTTTACGTAGTAAGGGGTGGAGCCTTAGGTGTTCACCAGGGCAGGGCAACCCCAGTCGCTATGTTGTGGTGCTGTATGTGGGGAAGGGGTCTGAGAGGGAACAGTGGCGCTTGCTCAGCTCTCTGCTGGATTTCAGTTACTTCCTCTGCTACCCACAATCAAATTGGGCCCTTCTGGTACTGATTCCCATTTGGGTTGGCTTGTGTACATTCTAGGACCTTGTGGGTCTCTCTAGCGACCTCTCCTGTGAGACTGGGAGTTCTCCCACTGCTGCCTCAACCCCCACAGGTGTTTTCAATCAGAGGTTTGAGGGTTTATCTCCCAGCACTGGAACCCTGGGTTGCACAGTCTGTCTTATTCCCCAGTGATTTCTCCCGGTTTATGTGCACTCGAATGTGGGACTGCCCAGTCTGCAATCTGCTGTCTCACCGGGTCTGCCAGCTGCAGCCTTGCCCGTCCTGGTCCTCCAGCTGCTGCCTTGTTGCGAGTCCTCTCTGCCTGGCTGCCTGACTCCGCCCTTCCTACTGGTCTGGATGAATGTTTCTTCTTTAACTCCTTGGTTGTTGGACTTCCAGCCAGACAGTTCAGCTTTCTGTAAGCTCTGGTTGTCTTTTGTTTTTAATTGTCCTTTTGGTTATGCGAGGAGGCACAGTGTGTCTACCTACGCCTCCATCTTGGCCGGAAGTCCCTAAGATGTTTTTATTAGGTTATGTTTCCAAGAAAAATACAAGTTGACAGATTGTCCTTGGTGTTCACATGTGAACATTGTTAAATGTTGTCAAACTATTTATTCAAGAGTTTTAACTTTTAAAAAAATTTAACATTTAACTCTGAATGAAAGGAGGGGCAGTATGGGTAGAAGGTGGAAGGAGAATGGGAAGATGTATGAAGTGTTTCTGCTTTGGCTTTATCCTTGGTGTTGCAAACTTTCAGAAGGAAGGACAAGTTCTTGATTCTTGCCTTTCTGTGGTGCAGTGGAAATGTAGCTAAGGGAATTAAGAATCTACCATGCCAAAACAAAACAATCTTTCCTCTATAATTCCAGAGAGTTAAGAAATTAATCTATTAAAATGCCTTTTCATCTTACTATGAAGTATAGTAGACTCAATTTTTAATCCTTAATAAGGTTGTTCGCTCATGGTGACCCAGTACTAGTAAATGGAGCATGTGATCATATGGAAGAGGACAAGTCTGAGCCAGTGTCACAGGATGAACTTCTTGTTTTGAAGTGGTATTGTTAGGGCATGATCTGTGACAGTTGCCTCATTTCTTTGAACCAAAACTGATTTCTCACTGGTAAAGTGGGGATGATGATTTATAGCCTATGATTTCTATGAGGCTCAAATGAAACAGTATGTAACTTGCACAGTTGATAAGCACTTTCCATTCTGGCAACAAATTTTGGTGTGTTCTCCCATTGAAGTAATAAAATCTAAATTAGGATGGTAGGCTGTTTGCATGCCTCTTACAGTTTTGCTGTATGTGTATGTTTGGCTAGGTCATTTTAGAGGGTAGAAGATGAATTTTAACAGGTGAAAGTTTAAAGTTAATTCATAAGAGCATATAGGTATATAGATCTAAGTGGTGTTCATGCAGAGTACAGGTAGTGTATTGAATTATGTTTCCTTTTCTGTAAGTTCTTTGTCTCAACACAATTCACTGAAAAGAATGTTTCTGAAGCCAGGTTTAAATGGAATCTCTAATTCCCTTTTCGAAGTCTCAAACTGCCACTGGATTCCATTTAGTGGTGTGTTAGTAAATGCTTAACAACTGGGCTTTATCTAATGTATAAATGTATATCTCAGTATACGTATATATGTTTATGAATTTTACTGATATAAAGAATGTGAAACAATTTATAAATTATAATAAAGTATAAAATACTTTATTGTAAATTAAATGTACCCATTTGATCCTCCCAGAATGCTAATTTTTGCCAAATTCTGGTATCTGCAGCCAAACTATGGTCGCAGCTCAACTATGATTTGACAGTATTTGTGCTGTTTGTATGTACTCTGTTCCCTGTGTTGCGGTGCTTTCACATGCTGTCCCCTCTGTTTGCTTCAGATTTAAATTTAAAAGTCATTTTCTCAGAGAAACTTTCTCTGCCTCATTGCATTAGGTTAGATCCTCACTGTTAATGTATTTTCTTAATTTTCCGTAGTTTTCCACAGTATCATAATTATAATTTTAAAATTTTAATGGAAAATTTCAAAGAGAAAAGTAGAGAGAATAGTGTATAATAAATCCCTGTATTTCTCTCACCTAGTTTTAACAATTATTAACTCCAGCTTAGTTTTATTTGAACTACATACCATCCCCTAATTACCTTGAGGAAAATCTCAGACATCATATATTTAATCACTAATATTTTGCTGTCATGATTATCATTTAATAGTTGTGAACTCTGTTGTTCAATGACTGTCTCTATTGCCAGGATATAAATTCCATAAGCTCAAGGATTTGACTGTGATACTCATTGCTGCACTCCTAGGACCTGGGTCAGTGCTGTGAATATAATGATAGATAAGGAATGTTATTAAATTACTAAGAGAAGATTGGAATATGTATTTAGTGTGTTTGGAGGTCTACATGGCATTTGTCATGTTTCCCCACAGAATCTTTGTTAACAATATGGACTAGAATTAAGAACAGTTAAGTGGATCCACTTGTTGACTGTATTCAAATGGATTCATGAGATTGTGGTTTTTAGTAGTGTGACAGGGCTCTTTTCATAGTCTGGACTTGCTCCACGATTTTTTTTTTTTTCAAGTATGGGAGGGATTTTCAAATACTGGTTGCAGGATTACAATCCATGAATGATTCTGACAGCCTAGGGTGAGAAAAACCAATGTGATAAAAAAATTAAAAACATCTTCACAATTTTATTTTTCACTTACAATTTACATTTGTATTCTTTTTTATTAGGTTCAGGTGTACTGCATAGTGGTCAGACAATCATACACTTTGCAGAGTGCACTGCCCTGCACAGGGGCTTTTCTGGTACCCACCTGGCACCATATCTAGTTATTGCAGTATTATTGACTATATTCCGTATGCTGCATTTTACATTCCTGTGACTATTTTTTTTTTAAATTATTTACTTTTAGAAAGGGTGGAAGAGAGGGAGAAAGAGAAACATCAGTGTATGAAAGATATATTACTGAGTTGCCTTGCTCCCAACCAAGGACCTGGCCTGCAACCCACGCATGTGCCCCGAAGGAAAACTGAACTGGCAATCTTTCCTTTCACAGGCCAGGGTTCAATCCACTGAGCCACTCTAGCCAGGGCTCCTGTGACTATTTTATAATTACCGATTTGTACTTAATCCTTTCATCTTTTTCACCCAGTCCCTCAACCTTCCCTCCCCTCTGACAACCATTAGTCCATTCTCTGTATCTATGAGTCTGTTTCTATTTTGTTCATTTATTTTGTTCTCTAGATTTCACATATAAGTGAAATCATGTATTTGTCTTTCTCTGACTGAGTTATTTCACTTAGCATAATACTCTAGGTTTATGCTGTCAGATTCCATTTTTAATGGCTAGTAATATTCCATTGTATATATGTACCACAGCTCTTTTATCCACTCATCTGTTGATGGAAATTTGGGCTGCTTCTGTATTTTAGCTATTGTAAATACTGTTGCAGTGAACATAGGAGTGCATATATTCTTTTGAGTTAGTGTTTTGGGTTTCTTTGGATATATATCCAGAAGTGGAATTGTTAGATCAACTGGCAGTTCTGTTTTTAATTGAGGACCCTCATACTATTTTCCATAGTGGATGCACCAATCTGCATTCCCACCAACAGTGTACAAGGGTTCCCTATTCTATACATCCTTGTCAGCACTTGTTTGTGGATTTATTTATGATAGCCATTCTGACAGGTGTGAGGTGATATTGTCATTTTAATTTGCATCTCTGATGACTAGTGATATTGAGCATCTTTTCATATGTCTGTTATCCACCTGTCCTCTTTGGGGAAGTGTATTCAGGTCCTTTGCTCATTTTTTAGTCAAAAAAATTTTTTGGTGTTTATTTATATGAGTTCTTTATACATTTTGAGTATTAGCTCCTTATCAGATATATCATTGGCTAATACTCTCATTCATTTGGTTGTCTCTTAATTCTGTTGGTGGTTTCCTTTACTGTGCAAAACCTTTTTAGTTTGATATAGTCCCATTTGCTTATTTTTTCTTTCATTTTCCTTGCCCAAGGAGATGTATCAGAAAAAATATTGCTAAGAGAAATGTCAGATTTTACTGCCTATGTTTTCCTTGAGGATTTTCATGGTTTTGAGTCTTACATGGAAGTCTTTAATCCATTTTGAGTTTATTCTTCTACATGGTGTAAGAAGGTGTTCTAGTTTCATCTTTTTGCATGTATATTAAAGATTTTATTTTTTAAAGATTTTATTTATTTACATTTAGAGGGAAGAAAGGAGGGAGAAAGAGAGGGAGAAAAACATTAGATTCTTGCACACTCCAAGTGGGGGCCTAGCCCACAATCCAGGCATGTACCCCGACTGGTAATTCAACTTGCAACCTTTCAGTGTGCAGGCTGGCACTGAATGCACTGACCCACACCAGCCAGGGCTCCCAACACTTTTTTGAATAGACTGTTTTTTACCCCATTACATGTTTTTTTTGCCTCCTTTGTCAGATATTAATTGATCATACAGGTATGGGTGTATTTCTGGGCTCTCTATTCCATTGATTTATGTCTCTTTTTATGCCAGTGCCATGCTGTTTTGCTTACTGCAGCCTTGTATTATACTTCTATATCAGGTTGCATACCTCCAACTTTGTTCTTTCTCAAGATTGTGGTTATTTGGAGTAGGAGTGTGGTGTTTTGTTAAAGGCAGATGAGACCTGACATTGTTAGGGAGGAAGTAGTTGAAAACAACATAGGCCTGACCAGTGTTTAATTTTGTTTTTTAAATTAATGGCCAGTATTTAAAGATTGGAAGATGTCACGGTTGTTTTGATAAATTGGAGGACCTGGCAATTGAGTTTGAGCTGTTTGGAGACAATTATCTGGAGCTGAGTCACTGCTCACTCCTTTAGTTATGGCTTCTGCTTGTGTTCTCTCCACTCCCTGTTGTCTGACATGCTGTTGGTTTCACTCCCTTAGGTACCTTCCTTGGCCTTGTAGGTGTTTGCATTTGCAACCCCTGGATAGGTTCCATAAGGCCTGTCAGGGAGGAACCAGAACGCCTGTGAATTAGGACTGCTTAAATGAGTTGCCGTGAGATTTTGTGGTTTCATAAAGTTACAAACACCTCTCCTCTCCTTCCCTTTTTCCTCATCTCTCTTCTTTGCTTCCTTTCTTCCTTCTTCCCTTGAAATAATCACTCCCAGAAGGAAATAAATTTCTTGAAATATGTACTTATATGACTTATAAGTACATATTTGTTATTACTTGTTTCACTTTTCTTTCTATGGCTGTACCTTATGCATTTATCTAGATGGACATGGTCCTGAACTATAACAAACCGTGAAGTTTTCATCTGAGGGTGCACTTAAGATGTGTGAAAAATAGAGATATGCAGTTCTCCCACCCCCCTACCATGGGAGATTCTGACTCACCAGGTTCCTGGAATGGAGCCTGACATCTGTAGGTTTAACAGGCCTGGACGGGGACTTGAAATCTTGGAACCACTGCCAGAGGAATTATAATTATGTCTGTAACAGGTCCTGAATCGTGAGTTTATTTTGTAGTTATTGGGGAGTTATTTTTATCTATGTGGAGAACCTCAAATAAAGCAAAACAAAATGCCACAGAGGCATCTGGCCTCTTGTGGAACCTATAGTCTAATAAAACACCTAGACGACAAGATTCTGACAAAGTGAGACCGCTCTGGGTATTTGGATTGGTTCAGGAAGGCTTCAGAAGATCAGTTCCAAATGGAAGCTTGAAAAAAGTGATTAGTATTTGGGTAAGTAGAGAAAAGGAGAAGAGGGTGTTTTGCAGCAGAGGAATAACATGGAAAGGCATGGACACCTTGAGTCTGACTTTTTCAGGAGACATTAAGGAGACTTTCCTGCCTTACTGGAGAGGAGAGTTCACTGGGAAATTGCCTACATGAGGGAAGCCCTGTGATTAAGACTGCTGGGTCCCAGGTGAGAAATTAGCCCTTGGAGTCAGAAATACCCAGACTTAAAGCCTGCCTCTAATACTTGCTATAATTGACTACAGAGATTTTTAGATGTTTATCTTCCCTGAACCTGTTTTGTATAAAATAGGGTTAATGCTAGAAACCCCTGAGGGGTGTTGAGGGGCTGAATGAGACAGCAGTGCATGGCACAAAATAGTACTCAGTATATGGAGTTGTGGCTATTATTGATCTACCATGCCGAAGGTAACTGCTCAAGGTCCCGGAGCAGGGCAGTTGCAGGCTGGCCATGATAAGCTGTTAAGGTGACCACAAATGTAGAGAAGGACAGACATTCATTTTGGTGAGAAGATAATTCAAACTCAATTTTTGGTATCTACTTTGTCAGGTAGTTACATTGAATTCAGCCTACCCACATCTGTTGGGTGTTGTGCTGACACTGCATGGGACCTCATAAATTTGCTGACTACCCACCATGCTCAGCAACTCAATGCTCTTGCTACTCTTGCTTTAGTTTTCTTAAACCCTCATAGGACAAGTAAGTGGTGAGTTGGAGGCCCATAAAAATAAATCCCATTTATTGAGTACAGTGCTGTTTTACTTGCATTCTACATGATGATGAAAATGAGATTTTCAGATTAAAATATCCTATTTTTTCTGAAACTTGTTTTTACTTAATAATATCTTAACTGCATTTGTAAGACACATGTAAGTTTATTTATTTTTTAAAAAGATTTTATTTATTTATTTTTAGAGAGGGAAGGGAGGGAGAAAGAGAGAGAAACATCAATGTGCAGTTGCCAGGGGTCATGGCCTGCAACCCAGGCATGTACCCTGACTGAGAATCGAACCTGCAATACTTTGATTTGCAGCCTGCACACAATCCACTGAGCTAGGCCAGCCAGGGCACATGTAAGTTTAAAGAATGATAGTGCAAGAAATATTGGTGTTCTCACTCACAGCTTAAGAACTAGAATGTTCCCAGTACTTCAGAATTCCCAAGAGTGTTCCTTCCCACTCCCCTCTTTCAGAAGGGACCATTATCCTGAATTTTGTGTTTAATGGTTTTTTACTTTTCTCTTTAATTTTACCACTGTATGCATTCTTAAATAATGGGTGGTTCAATGTTGAATGTTTTTTTTTCTCTTTTTTAAATATATTTTGTTGATTATGCTATTACAGTTGTCCTGTTTTCCCTCTTCACTCTCCTTCACCCTGCACACCTCCTCCCACCCACATTCCCCCCTTTCAGTTCATGTCCATGGGCCATACATATTTTGGCTTCTACATTTCCTATACTATTCTTGACCTCCCCCTGTCTATCTATGCTACTTATTCTCTGTAGCTTTTCCATCCTCTCCTCCTCCCACTCCCCTGTTGATAACCCTCCATGTGATCTCCATTTCTGTGATTCTGTTCCTGTTCTAGTTGATTGCTTAGTTTGTTTTTGTTTTTGTTTTAGGTGTGGTTGTTAATACTGTGAGTTTGCTGTCATTTTACTGTTCATATTTTTTATCTTTTTTTTCTTAGATAAATCCCTTTAACATTTCATATAATAAGGGCTTGGTGATGATGAACTCCTTTAACTTGACCTTATCTGAGAAGCACTTTATCTGCCCTTTTCCATTCTAAATGAAAGTTGCTGGATAGAGCAATCTTGGATGTAGGTCCTTGCCTTTCATGACTTGGAATACTTCTGTCTAGCCCCTTCTTGCCTACAAGGTTTCTTTGGAGAAGTCAGCTGACAGTCATGGGCATTCCTTTGTAGGCAACTGTCTCCTTTTCTCTTGCTGCTTTTAAGGTTCTCTCCTTAAGATTCAGATATTGGAATGTTTCAAGATGTCCTGGAGGTTCCTAAGCCTCTCCTCATTTTTTTTGAATTCTTGTTTCTTCATTCTGTTATGGTTGAATGTTTCTTCCTTCTACTCCAAACTTGATTTGAGCCTTGTTTTTTTTCCTGTCACTGTTGGTTCCCTGTACATTTTCCTTTATTTCACTTAGCATAGCCTTCATTTTTTTCATCTAATTTATGACCAAATTCAACCAGTTCTGTGAGCATCCTGATCACCAGTGTTTTGAACTGTGCATCTGATAGGTTGGCTATCTCTTCATTGCTTTGTTGTATTTTTTCTGGAGCTTTGATCTGTTCTTTCATTTGGGCCTTTTTTTTTTTGTCTTGACACACCCGTTATGTAGTGGAGGGCAGAGCCTTAGGTATTCACCTAGGTGGGGTAACCCATATCACTGTGTTGTGATGCTATACATGGGAAAGGGGTCCAAGAGGGAGCAGTGGTGCTTGCTCAGCTCTCTGCTGTATTTCAGTCATTTCCCCCTCTTCCTACAAGCAAAGTCGGCCCTTCTGGTGCTGATTCCCATTTGGGTTGGCTTGTGCACGTTCTAGGACCCTGTGGGTTTCCCCAAACGACCTCTCTTGTGAGGCTGGGAGTTTCTCCCACTGGTGCCTCAACCCCCACAGGTGTTTTCAATCAGAGGTTTGAGGCTTTATTTCCCCCATTCTGGAATCCTGGGATAGGTGGTCTCTCCAGCTCCCCAGTTGTTCCTCCTGGTTTATCTGTGCATGAATGTGGGACCAGCTGTTTCATAAACCGCCACCTTGCTGGGTTCACCAGCTGCTGCCTTGCCCATCTCGGTCCTCCAGCCACTACCTTGCCAAAAGTCCTCTCCACCTGGCTGCCTGTCTCCACCCCTCCTGCCAGTCTGGATGAATGTTTCTTCTTTAACTCCTTGGTTGTCAGGCTTCCATACAGTTTGATTTTCTGTCAGTTCTGGTTGTTTTTTGTTTTTAAATTGTTGTCCTTCTTGTGGTTGTTCAAGGAGGCACAGTATGTCTCCCATCTTGTCTGGAAGTCCAATGTTGAATGTTTTATAACTTTATAAAAGTGGAATAATGTGATATGTACCTTTCAGTTTCTTACTTCCCCAACATTGTATTTCTGAGTTTCATCCATGTTGACGTATGTAGCTATAGTTTACTAATTTTGCTGTATAATATTTCATTGAGGGAAAAGACCACATTTTATGCATCCATGTACCCATGGACATTCAGGTTTCCATTATTTTGCTTTTACAAATGTTGCTGTGAACATCCTTGTACATGTCTTTGTGCACACAATCATTTTTTGGGGAGGAGTATGTGCTTATGTGTCAGTATTAGGTTGGTCTGTACCTCCTCTCTATTACAATATAATAGATATGTACAAACAAAAACAACAACCCTGTGTTTTGAGCATATGACCCTGCAATGTCAGGAGGACAGGCAGATGTCCAACAGGAAATTTGAAATGTGGACTATAGTATTCGTCAGTATAAAAGATTGGTAGAAAAGATTGAGTACAATTACCAAAGGAGAGGATGTAGAGAGAAGAGAAGTGGACCATGGACATAATCAAAGCAAGTAGTTACACTTGGAGATAGAAAGATAAAGAGGAATCAGAATGAGAAGTAGAAATGAGAGTGGACAGTGTTATAAAAAATCATGGGAGAAGATGATGTGAATTGTTGACAGTGTCTTGCTGTATAGTGTGAGGAGAATGAAAGCTGAGAAAAAACTTGGATTTAATCATTCCGTGATTATCAGGAGAATTTTTTGCACATGATTAGATGTTAAAGAAATGGAGGCCATAGAAAAACTTGGTAGTGAAGGGAAGTCAGGAGGAATGTAGTTCAAGAGTAGCCTGTGTTTTAAGATGGGAAGCACTTCCAAACATTTATTACATTGGCAGGAAGAAGTCACAGAAGGAAGAATGAAGATTAATAAAATGTAGCTAGGTTGGGGGCATTATTGATGGAGTAAGGCCCCAGAGGATGGATGGGAATGAAGGCCACTGAGGGGGCTTTTACTATGAAATAGGGAAGGGTCACTTATTTAAAATTTTTTTTATATTAACCACTTCTGTTTATTTCAGGACATAGTATATGCTACTTAGACCCATGGATGATACTAAGTTATAACCGTTTTAATATCTGTAGGATATTTTATTTTGCAAAGATAGGTTCTAAAAATCAAAACTGAACACATTAATGGTTCTCATTCACTCTGTCCTACTGGTAAAGATGTTACAAAGATACACATTTAGAATACTGCCCAGCTATTCTCTCTTGATGCTATATTCCAGTTGACAAGAAGTGCCTTAACGTTCATAGACAGCTTTTATCAAAAGGATCTGTGATTTTAGCAAAGAGATAACAGTCCAAACTTTATTCTTTATGACTACTGATACTGATTTAACTACATCACTCTGGCACATGGAATTATTTCTCCTACAGCAAGTTCTAGTTTTCTCAAGGCTTTGTCTCAGTTTTTTTCTGGAAATAAAGTTTACCATGTATTTCAAATTAAACATTCAAATTAAAATATTGCCTTCATATATACATGTACATACTCTTTCCAGTTTCAAGCTAATCAAAGATACATTTAGATCTGTATTAATGTATCAAAGCAAAAGATAACCCAATTTAATACTATGATAAATTGTTACATTCCATTTAGTGCTCCAAAATGTTGATTTTGATTCATGTTATTAAGATAGCACTCTGGTCACACATGGTCCAAGAACACTCAAATAATAAAACAAATATAATCATGTGTTAAAGATAGCTTTTAAACATTATAGCTAATGATGCCATGCTTGCCTATGATCTCACTAGCATGAAACCACATCCATACCTCAGACTCCACCAAACCATTCAGCACAGCTTTAATAGCTGTTTGAAGCTACTAGTTTGAGGACTATTTACAGCTCTAATAGCTGTGGGGATCCCAGCAGGGGTTGGAGGAACCAGCTCAACACTGACAATAGTGCCAATTGTGGCCAGTTGAGGCTTCAAGTAAGTTACAGCAGCATTTACCAAGACGAGTCTTCTCTGTGAGGTTATGGACAAATTGGGCTGAGGTTCTAGGTGGTAAAAATTTGTCACCTGGAACTTGAGAGTCACCTGTTTCTCAGTGACAGTGAAGGAAAGGAGGTTGGGGAAAAGGCAAAGAAGTGGTGTTGATTAAAAACCACCTTTAATCACATTTTGATTTAAGGAATAAGATCATCTGCAGAGAATAAGGAGATGGGCTAGAAGGGAGCTTTTTACAAATACAGAATAGGCTTGTAAATTTTATAATTAGAAAAATTGCGGGAGGGTGTTTCTTCATTTAGCAAAATGGGGGGTTTGCAAGCAGTATGACTTAATGGGAAGAACCTCAGCTTTGCTACCAGAGAGACCTGAACTTGAGTCCTGGCTTTATTCCTTTTTGACAAGTTAACCAAACTCATTTTTTCAATTTCTTCCTAATAAAATGGGAAAAACAGTATCTACTTTGTCAGGTACTTCATTTTGCTGTGTATAATGCGCACTTTTTTGCCCAAAATTTTTGAGGGAAAAATAAGGATGCACAGTATATACATGGGTAGTACCAATTATGTATCCATATAAATGTTTAATTCTTTTATTTATGCTTATGTGTTAGAAGTATAACTCTAGAAAGCAGTAACAATATCCATATGCAAAATAATATCCTGGAATATGATAATCAGTTTTGTTTCTAAATATAAATAAAAATTGAATTAATAAATTAAAATGAAAGATTTTTTTTCCCCCAGAAAGTTTAGGCCAAAAATGTGGGTGTGTATTACACATGGCAAAATACAGTAGTTATGCACATTCAATGATAGGACATATTAGTTAATTTCAGTTCCAAAAAACATTAATATTGTGTGCCAGGTATTCACTGCACTACGTTTGTATTCAAGGAGTTGGAAGTCTCAAGGAGTTGGAAGTCTCAAGGAGTTGGAAGTCTAGGAGGGAATTTACTTCTCTTTCTCTTTTGGGACAAAAAAAAAATAAACTTTTGCAGAATTGTGAGAGGACTTGCTAGCTACTTCTCTGTTTGTGTGCTTTTAAATTCTAGATCAGCTCCTGCGTACAGGTGTTAGTCTAGTTGACCTGGACTTAGCCACTGATGTCGGCTGAGTAACTTCTCCAAGGCAATGTGCAGCTATTCTGACCCCTTGCCCTCTTGCCTGTGGGGTTGGAGGAGGGGACCCTTTGCAACTGCCATTCATGAGGCATGAGTGGTCTTGGACTACCAATCCCTTCATTGGTGATTCAGCCAGTCTCATTCCTATCCCTGTAAAAAGATTGATGTGTATTTTTTGTCTTTTTGTTGTTGTTAGCAGCTAAATGTAGTGTTGTTTGGCTTTCAAATGGTCCCAGACTGAGGACCAGAGAACAACTGACCACAATCGTGAACAGTAATGAAATACATCCATTTATAGTCTCCATTACTTTTCAGGAGACCAAGTAAAGATATGCATCCTTGGTTAAGGAGATTGGAATTAATTGGAATGATTGGGCCTGGGGTGTGAGATTAGGGAAATATTAAACTAAATTCTAACAAGTGCTTTGGCAAAAGGATTATAAATTAAAATGTTAATATGTGTACTCTAGTTGCTTAAATGATTGTAACATCAATTTAATGACATTGAAATTGTTCCAGTGTCATCTGTACTTTGTGATGGAGATCAGCACATCTAGCTCAGAATTGAGTTAATTGAAGTTCATCACCAGGGAAAGGACAAAACATTCTGACCAATACCTGGATTGTATAATAGACATTTACCCTTTCCAATGCAGCAGAACATTTATAATCTTATGTTGGATTAGTAAGAATGAAATTGTCTCCAATTTCTAGGATCATGTAAATACCACCCTTTCAAACTTGGTGGTGGGAAGTTTGTAGACACATTTTTTTCATATGTGTGACATCTCAGTTCTCCCAGGCAGGCTGATCTGTTTTCCACAGCTCTGTTGTCCTTGCTGTCAGCCTTGCATGAGAATTGTTGCAGTGTCACAGGCATCAGTAGGGTGTTCCAGCTGACCTTTGTTAGGGCTTTGAGAAAAGATGGAAAACAAAAACAAAAATTGGCACGATTAACACCAATTTTCTTTGGACACTTTGTGATTTTGTTAAAATAGAAGCAGATCAGAAATTGACTTGCTTCCAGTGAGATAATGTGTGAACGCATTAAAAGGCACTCAGCACAGGACCAGTGCTCAATAAATGCACAGTCTTATTACCATTATTATTTTTTAAAAACCTGGTTTGGATTAAAAATATATATATATTTTATTTATTTACTTTTCAGAGAGAGGGGAAGGGAGGGAGACAGAGAGGGAGAGAAACATTGATCAGTTGCCTCTTGTGCGTGTTCCAACTGGGGACTGAACCTGCAACCTAGGCATGTGCCCTGACCAGGAATTGAACCAGCAACATTTGGCTTTTCTGGACAATGCCAAACCAACTGAGCCACACTGGTCAGGGCTATTACCATTATTTTTATTGTTTGGAATGAATGTTACCTATTTCCCCCTCTTCTCATTGTAGTCCTCAATGAGCCTCTTTTACTCTGACCCTCAGAGTAATGATCCTTTAGTGGTATGAAAGTAAACATTCATTTTCTTTTCTGACAATGGGCTGCCCTGATGTTGAAGGTGATAGAACAGAGTCGGCAGCCCTGGAAACCTTATTCCAGATTCCAGGTAATTTTGCTGGGTCAGTACAGCCCTGAAAACTGGCAGCTGCATAGAAGATTGAGGTCATGTCCTGCATTGGCGTACACTAGGGAATTGCTATGCAGAGCCAACAATCTTCCCTGGCAGTAAGGAGTGAAGAGCAGCCCTGGACCCCACTTCACAACATTCCTTTAAATGATGCACTCATAGCCAGAATTTAAATAGTGCACTAGCAAGGGAGCCAGCTTTGCGATAGTCCAAAGCATTTTGTCAACAAAGCATTATTATTCAGGCCAAGCTGGGGTTGCTACATACATAGTTCTGTTCAACTCACCCTGTAGATGGAAGAGTAGAATTTGGAATTTCTACAGTTTCTAAATCAACTTTTATTTCAATGCAGATGTTTTCTTGTTCTAAATAATATCCTTCATATTCTTGTGCTTCAGGCTTGTCATTTCTAACTTCCTGATGGACATTTCCACTTGGACTGCTAGCTGTTAATACTTGTTCTGGACCACTTTATTTCTATGTTATCACCATTACTGTTATTGAGAGACTGGATATGTATGTAATGGGTAAGAGTAAGGGCTTGGGAGGCTGACTGTCTGGTTTCAAATCCCTGCTGTGCTACTTACTAGGTGTGTGGACTTAGGCAAGTTATTTGACTGGTGCCTTAATTACCTCATCTGTATATGGGGATAATAACACATCCCTCCATCAAGTTGTTGTAAGCATTGAATTAAGTTGCATGGACTAGTGCCTGGCATGTAATCAGTGTTTGTATTAGTTTGGTTGTATTAGTCTACAAGTAACAGAACACCAATTAATAGTAGGGTAAGCAATAAACACCTTTCATTATCTTACATGACGAAAATTCTGGAGTCAGTAGTTACAGATATGGTGCAGCAGTTCAGTGGTGCTACCAAAGACACTATTTCTTTCCATCTTTCCCTCTACCCACTTTAGCATGTTGGCTTCTCATCTTCATAGAAAAGGGGTGATGGGCAGGGCCAGCATCCACTGTCCTTTCATCCAGAGCCTCTCAAAGGACTTCTCTTTACCTGTGATTGTCAGAACTAAGTCACATGTCCAACCTTGTGTGTGAAAGAGGCTGAGAAAGTAACTGTCGAGTTTTCTAACTTCTGTTATGGGAAACGAGTGAAAAAGAAGAGGTTTGGGCATGGTTTCAACAACCATGTCTGGTAGCCAGACAACAATTATTATACATGCTAGCTATTATTCCAGTTCCTAAGTTAGAAATATTGAGTTATTTTCACTCCCCATCTTCTCTAGCAAACAGTCACCAAGTTTGATGATTCCTCTTGCTCATTGTTTTCCATGCCCTTTCCCTTCATACTACTCTTAATGTTTTATGCATGGAAAGATGCAGCAGCTTTTGCTCCATGTCCCTTGATTACTAGTTTCTCTATGCTCTGCTCCATCTTGTACTCCACTAGATGAGTCTTCATGCATCTGTATCATGACACTTTCAGTCCCTCAGAGCACTTTCTTGCTCTCAGTCCCTCTGTTGTATCCAATAGTGATTCTTAAACTTCTTTATACATCAGAAGTAGCTGAGAAAGTTGTTAAAATCAGATTTCTCTTGAAAAGTAGGTGCCAGAGTTACAAAATGATATATCCTCAAGGCACTCATTGGATAATGGGAAAGGCAGGTAAAATAATAATGATATTGTAATTTATTTTCTGTGCTGCTCATTTGGCACATTAAATGTATTGCTTTAGATGAGATCCATTGTAAGTTATCTTTTCACGTAAATCTTGTCTCTTTGGGTAGACCAGAAATTCCTGTAAGGTAGAGATTATGTGATAATCACTCTGCTGTTCTTATTGGAATGTGGCATTCATACAATTTTTCAGTGGCTACTTAATAAATATTGGGAAGAGCCAACAAAAATATTGGAAAACCTTAGAGATATAGGACTCTACCTTTCATATTAGATATATAATTTGAAGCAACAGAACCACTTCTATCTGATAAATGGCTAGCATGTGTAATAATAATGCAGGTAGGTCTTGCATGATTCAAATGCAAAGGTATAGTGTAAATTTGCCGTAAGTGCAAAACTTGAGTACTCGGGAAGATACCACTCATTACATAAAATTCTTTTCAAGGTACTCATGAGACCTACAAGAGGTAATGCTAGTTTTAGTAGTAAAAATGTATTGTGAGGAAATAAAGGAGGGGAAAAAGTGATCATTCATATGTTCATTTAATCAGCCAACAGTACCTACCTGTTCTGTGCCAGGGTTTTCAATGATAAATAAGACTCAGTCTTTCAAGGAATTTTGGTGTTCTGTATGGAAAAGAAACATGCAGATAATGTCAATAAGTGATTTCAGGTGTGACTGTTGAGTACAGTGTGGGAAAGAGGGCAGGGTCTATTCTGTCTGGAGGTGTGAGGACAGACTTCTTGAGTTCCCTTCTCTCTCATCTTCTAATGTATTGTACATAGCTTCTCTTGGAATATTAGTAGAGTTATTATTTTTCCTCATGTTTGGCAATATTTTCTTATCAGCTACTAAATTATAAAATTAACATCCAGGGAATTGATAAAATTTTTACTTCTTTGCACTAATTAGACTGGAAACAACCTCAGAAATCATTGACTTGGACACAGCCTTTGTTTAAAAAATGTCATCTGTTCATTCTCTCGTATTCCGATTCCTGATATTCCACCTTTATCCCCTAAATATGAGAGACTGAGGGTGATCAGTCAGCCTGGTGTGCCCAGGAATGAGGAGGGGTCTCTAAGGACATAGGACTTTCACAGCTAACACCAGGACAGCCCCAGGCAAACTGGAATGAGGATATAGTAGAAGGATTTGGAATTAAGGGACCTGGGTTAAGTCCTAGGTTACATTCCTAACTGTGGGCAAATCTCAATGCTGGTGGCTGCTTTGTGCCATCAGAATGTGTGTGTCAAGGTAGCAGCCAGCCTGTGCAGATTCAGAACCAGCATTTCACCACAACCTACTGGACTTGTCCACTGACTGGGTCAAATCAACATGAGCATATGTTTACAAGGAAACATCTCACGTAACTCATGAGGTGGTTCCAGTTGTCAGTTAAGTACGAATCCTAGCTTTGCCACTAACTAGCTGTGTGACCTTGGAAAAAGGCTTTATTTTTCTTGTCTAAAACATATATGTTTATTGTAATGATTATATGGATAACTATGGGTATTAGTCATGAAACAGAGACTATTTTTATTCAAAACTTTTCAAAGGAGGAAACTGAACCATGGAGAGGTAAAGCACCTTGCTCAAGGTCACAAAACTAGCAAAACATAGAGCCAGGAATGAGCCCCTGGTGGCCCAGCCTCCTTGGCCATGCTCTCAATTGCTACTCTTTCTCTATTGCCTTCTGGTGGTGGGGACCTATGGCCTTGGAGCTGGTAGGACCTTGGAGGGAAGTGGATACATCTGTAGGATTGGATCCTGGATACTAAAGCCCCCAGAATCTAGCACCTCGAGCCTAGCTAGCATGAAAGCTGCCTGTCTTTGAGCAGCTGGACCTGGAAACATAGGCAATGACTACAATGGACTGAAGATGAGGACTGTTCATGTTTTTCTTGGAATCACATAAGTCTTCATGATTTTTGGGTGATCTAAGGAAAGGAAAGGAGTCTAGGATCAATTGAGATTTAATTTTCTAATACAAGTGTTCTCATTTAAATTGAATCAAAGAAAATAAGGAAATTGATGTTTTCATTATCCTTGTTTGTCATTGCAACATCATTCCTACTACACATAGAAAAGGAACTTGAAGGACATACTCGATAGTTTTTTTTTTTTTTCCTTTCCTTTTTCCTTTGGAGGAGGTTGGAGATTGGATTGGAGGAGTTTACGTGTTTTTTAACTTTATATACTTACTCATTTTTCTTTTGGTTATAATGGGCTGTTACGGGCTGAATTGTGTACCCCCTCCACTCCAACAAATTTATGTGTTGAAATCCTTACCCCTGGCACCTCAGAATATGACTGAATTTGAAGATGGGTCTTTAAAATAGGTAATTAAGATAAATGAAGTCATATAGATGGGCCCTAATGCAGTATTACTGATGTCCTTTAAGGACAGGAGATTAAGACACAGACACACACAACGGAAAAACCATGTGAAGATGGTGGAGATGGTAATAAACTGCAACCCAAGGAGAGAGGCCTCAGAACAGATCAACACTGCTGATACTTTGATCTCTGACATGTAGTCTCCAGAACTGTGAGGAAATAAATTTCCGTTGCTTAAGCCTGAACCAGTCTGTGGTACTTTGCTTTGGCAGTGTGAGCTGACAAACTGGCCATTAGGTTGGTTTCCCCACATACGTATGGGGATTTACACACCAATAGATTTTTTTCTCTTTTTGTGTGTGTGCCAGGGGTGACCCCAGCAAACTGAATGGGAAAGGATGTGAGAGGGAAAGGAAGGAAACCAATCTAGAGTTGCTAGGGACAACTGGAGCCAAGTGCCACTGTGGGTTTCAGATGGCTGTGTAGAACACACCTCAGATTGTCCCACCTGAGGGCGGCTCCCATTTCCCTGGGGACAGTGATTGGTGGACTCCCTGGCAGCCGTGTGCAGTGGTGAGCTCATTTCTGCAACTATAGAAAACCTGCAGGCTGAGTGCTAGAGGAGCAAGCAGTAAGAAGCTACAGGTGTGTACAGCCACAGTTGAGTGTGTGGTTTATTTGCTATTGCAATAAAAAAAGATTTAAAAAACAAGGAAGTGATTGTGTTACTGGGAGCAGTTTTATTTAGCTTAAACATTATAATGAAATGAATACCAGGTTCAGACTCTGGAACTTGGCCTTGAAAGAAAACTTGCTGTCTCTAGAGTTTGAAGGACAGCTGCTTGACACCTATGTTCTTTCCCCTTGAATGGTCCACCCACCCTACCCAAGGGGTTCCATGTTTAGCTTTTGCTATGTGCTTTTCATCCCATCCTTCAGTGCCACTGTACAATACATCTTTCTCTTTACATGACCTATTTCCTGAGGCCTTGTATTTCTCATGCTTTTTCTTTAGACCAAATTTTCTTTTAAAAAAAGATTCATCATTCAAGTTTCACCTCAGGGGGCAAGGTCTCTGTGAAACTTTGCTATAACTTATTTATTATTATTTTTAAATTGAATTTATTAAGGTGATATTAACTAATAAAATTATATAGGTTTCAGGTGTACAATTCTCTAATCTATCATCTGTATATTGTATGTTCACCACCCCAAGTCAAGTCTCCTTCCATTACCATTTATACCCCCTTTACCCTCTTCTACTTCCTCCTATATCTTATTTTTTGTCATTGAGTCATATATGTGTGAAACCTCCCTATGTGTTCTATTCTGTTTCATTTGACTTTGCAGTCTAGATAACTGTCTACATGTCTGTATTTCCCCATCCCACCACCAGATTATAAGGTATTACACATGTCCATATTCTCCACCATGCCCAGTACACAGTAGGTGCTGTAATAAACATTTACTGAGTGAAGGTACAACAGGTAAGAGGTAATGAAAGTGTGAACTGGAGGAGTGATAATGGAAGTGCAAAGGGCAGGATGGATTAATTAAGACTTGGTGATTCTTTGGATGTGGGTGGGGACTGAGGGAAGGGTAAGAGGCAAGGATGTCTTGAACATTTTTCTAAGGAAGAATGGTATTGTTATTACAGAAGCCAGGAGGTATTACCACTTGTGGGGAAAGATGGCATGGACAGGACAATAGCAATACTGATAGCCGCTACCACTAACTGAATACTTGAATCAATCACCATGCCAAGTGCTTATCATATTGATCTTTTATTTCTTACAATAATCTTGTGAGGTGAGTATTACTAGTCCCAATGTATAGATGATGAGACAGAGTTTCAGAAAGATTAGGCAAATTGCTCAAGGTAACACAACTAGCAAGTAGCAGAGCGGAGATACAAACAAGTCTGACTCCAAAGCTTGTGCCCTGAAGCACTGTCCTCTTGAAAACTGCCTAGTGAAGTTATTTCATTTCTTCAAGGGACAGCAGGAGGGGGAGTCTCACCATTTCTCAACCACCATTTGTGGTGCCCTGGTGACTGAGCAGAGGTCAACGCCACATTGGTTCTGATTGACACAATTTCCTGCATACAGATGGAAAGCCCTTGTAGCACTGCAAAGTTATGGGAATGGAACATGAGGTGTCTGAGCAAGGCCTCAGCTGTCTCCTCCTGTTCCCCATCTCCTCTCAGCCTGTGCAGGCTGCTTAGCAGAAGTCCCCAGAACTTCTAGCCTTGTTTCCATTAGTAACATTGGCCAAAGGGAATCCCAGAAAAGCTAAGGGGTGTCACTTCTTTTATAATACTAATTTGGTGTAGAGAGGGAAGAAAAAGTCCCAACATATCTTGTCACCGTCACCTGTAAACAAATCTCTTCATCAATAGCAGTATCAACAACTTCTAAGTGAGTGTGGGATATAGAACCTTGTAGAGGGAGATATCAGAGACTCAGGCTCTGTGAAGTGGGCATATATTTCTACTACTGCTAGAGCTTGGGTAATGGAAATAAAGGCTTTAAATTTGTCTCTGGCAATATTTATGTTAGCTCTGTATCGTGGAGAAAGAGTAAGCACATTTCGCAGAATTCTATGGGCAGTGCCCTCACTGGGCTCAACATGATTGTATTTAAAAATTTTATACCCCAAAAGGCATTAATTAGGCCTCAAGAGTAGAAGTAGCAACATAAAAGTTTTGACAGTGTGAGGAGGAGCTATGGAGCTATAGCAGATGCCAGCAGGTAATTGCAGAAGAATTAGGAGATAGGTCTTTCCCCCAAATGAAATGGAATGAACCTGATAATTCTGGCAATGTAAGGGAGGGTTGTGAATGTTAATATCATACTCCTGTAGTTTGAAGAGAGAAATGGGTAATAGATTTTCACCATGTCACCATGTTCACTGGGGCAGCATCAAAAGGATTTATGTAAATGGTCAGAAGGCAGGACAACAGAATATGGGAGAGATATCCCTCTTGGCATATTTTTATAGAATAAAGTAAATGGAAGGCCTTGATTTTTAAATTACATAGCAAGTTTTAGCTCTGTGATTTTTTTCTTAGTTTAATATATATTAGTCCCATGTTCAGAAAAAGACACCTTTAACTCCTGTATTGGAAGATAATATACCATTTTTTCTTCTTCAAAGTGAAATATGAACTTTCAAAAAAAACCCAAAAACCCCTGCCCTGTAGTTGTTACAGCATTTTGATGTGCTTTTGCATTTAATAATATTAATGTAGTATATTAATTTTTATTATAAATGTTCCCAAACACATGCCCACTGGGGTGATATTTTATGTTTACCTTCTCATTTGTATGTTTTTTGGAGGTAATGCATTCTGATAACTCATTAGGATACATGGCTGGAAAATTCTCATTTTAAAGTAGAATAGTTGTTAAGCAACGTTAAATTTTAATTAGAATTCATCGCTGCATTTCATTATGAGGTTATTCTGAGGTAATTACTCAGCAAGTCCTGGTGTTTACTAATGCAGAAGTGACAGCACATAATACTGCTACATTATTGGCACATCGCTGGAGAAGACAATTGGAAAATAGGGAACAGATGAAGGCATTGTTTAAAGAGCCTCAGGAGAAAACACAATCCCAGAACATAATCAGAATCTCAGAACATTTTTTTTCTTTTAACTACCTTTTTTCCTGTCCATCTTTGGCAACATATAGCATGTAGACCTCCCCTACCCTAGGTTAAGTAGCCTACATATAATGTCTCCAGTTGTAATTCTCAGATTTGCAAAAAGGTTTCTTGTAAGTGTGAAGTGAGACTTGTTAGATATAGTAATAGTTCTAAATTGCTCAGATACATTATATGTGGGAAGAAAATAAATCTCCAAATAACTTCCACAAACAGGTTTTTAAGAAGCTTTATACTTTTTAAATGATCATATTTTATCCCTCTTTAATCAGGACACAGATATTACATTATGACCAGAGAACATGGTGGTGTTAGGCAGCTTCATCAAAGGTAACCTGACCCTCCACAATGTGGCAGGGATGCATGGGTTGCAGTTTTCATATATAAATACATTGAAATTACTTTTTCCATTGAAAATTGTCTTTTATGCAGACCTCATAATCTTGCCGTTAATTTGATTCCCTGTCCCTCCCCCATCATGCCAAGACTGCTTCTGTACACTCAGATTGAACTAAAGCAACCATTTTGATAATTTGGATGAAAAATAGCTTTAACAAAGACATTTAGATAATAGTGGTAATTTGTGTTTGTGTGTGTGTTTGGTTGGTGTTGGAGTTGGTGTGGTGAGAGGTATTGAAGCAAGGGGATGAGATAACATCTGTGGAATAGATTATCTTGGTAAATCACTGAATTCTCTTCAAATGTCTTTTCACACTTCAAATGTCTCACACACAGAGTGAGAGAGCAGACAATCTTGCCTTGTTCCTGACCTTGGGGTGGGGGTGGGGGAGCACTCAGTCTTTCAACCTTAAATATGATGTTAGTTTTTGGTACCTGTATTATCTTGTATTATTCTGTAGATGTCTGTATGAGTTTCCTAGGGCTGCCATTCAGTACCACAGACCGAGTGGCTTACACAGCAGCATTTTTTTTTTCACAATTCTGAAACCTGGAAGTCCAAGATCAAGGTGTCATCATCTAAATGCAGTCACATTTTGAGGTACAGGAGGTTAGGGCTTCAAGATACGGATTTTGGGGGAATACAGTTCAGCCTATAACTGTACTTTCTTCAGATTAAAGAAGTTCCATTCTATTTCAGTTTTCTGAGAGTTTTTGTCATGAATGAATGTTGAATTGTTTCAAATGTTTTGGGGGGTCATAAATTGATAGAATCATGTTGTTTTTCTTCTTTAGATTGTTACAATAACGGATTACATTGATTTTTGCATACTGAATTGATTGTGGTGTATCATGTTTTATATAGGTGGATTTCATTTGCTAATATTTTGTTTAGCACTTTTGCAAAAATATTCATAAGATATATTGTTTTCTTTTCTTGTAGCATCTTTGGTTTAGTATCAGAGTAATGTTGGCCTTATAAAATGAGTTGAGAAATATTCCCTCTTCATCTAACTTCTGGAAAAAATAGAATTTATGTTATTTCTTTTTAAATTGGTAGAATTCATCAGTGAAATATTCTGAGCCTGGGGATTTCTTTTTCAGGAGGTTTTTAATTACTAGTTCAATTTCTTTGGATAGTTATAAGGCTGTTCAGGTTATATATTTTACCTTGAGTGAGGTTTGGTAGTTTATGGTTTTTGTAGAATTGCTCCATTTTATCTAAGTTTTCGAATTTATGTGTGTAGAGTTGTTTGTAGTATCCTCATATTAGTCTTCTAATTTTTGCAGAGTCTGTAGTAATATCCCCTTTCTCATTGTTGATATTGGTAATTTGTGACTTCTTTATTTTTTTTAATCAGTCTTGCTAGGGATTCATTAATTTTATTGATCTTTTAAAAGAACTCCCTCTTTGTTTTATTGATTTTTAAAATTGTTTTTGTGTTTTAATTTCATTGATTGCTGCTCTTATCTTTATTATCTCATTCCGTATTCATTCACTGGATTTATTTTTTTCCAGGTGGAAACTTAGATTACTACCTAGAGACTTCTTTTCTAATATAAGCAATTAATGCTTTAAATAATTCTGTAAGCACTACTTTAGCTTTATACCACAAATTTTGACTTGTTATATTTTTATATTCAGTTGAAAATATTTTCTAATTCCATTGAAATTTCCTCTCTGACCCATGGATTACTTAAAAGTATCTGGTATAATTTCCAAGCATTTGTAGATTTTCCTGTTATCTTTGTTATTGGTTTCTAGCTTAATTCCATTATGATTGGAGAACATATTTTTAATTATTTCATTCTTTTAAATATATTAAGATTTGTTTTATGATCCAGGATAGCTTTTTGGTGCATGTTCTGTAAGTATTTGAAAGGAATGTATAATCCGTTGTTGGACTGAGTGTTCAATAAATGTTAATTAATTAGTTGTCTGATAATGTTGTTCAGTGCTTTTATATCCTTGCTAGTTTCTGCCTACTAATCTACTGATGACCAAGAGAATAGCATTGAAGTAAACAACTATAATTTTGGACTTACCCATTTCTCCTTTCAGTTCTTTCCATTTTTGTGTCATGAAGCTTTGTTGTTACATGTATATACATTTAGCATTGTTATGGATTCTTTGTGAATTGATCTTTCTACCATTATGTAATGTCTCTATTTCTGATAATTTTCTCTGCTCTGAAGTTTACTTTGTTTGTTATTAATATTTCTGTGTTAACTCTCATTTGATTAGCGTTTGCATGGCATATTTTTTCTATCTGTTACTTTATTCTACCTATATCATTATATTTGAGGTGGGTTTCCTGTAGACAGCATATAATTTCATATTCTTCCTAAGTCCATTTATGTCCATCTGACAAACTCTAATTTTTGATTGGCTTATTTAGAAAATTTATGTTTAATGTAATTCGATAATTTGTATTTGGGCCTATCATTTTATTATTTGTGTTCTCTTTTTTCCTCCCTAATTTTTATTCTTTCTTTTCCCTTCCCTCCCTTCCTTTGGCTTATTTGAACATAATTTAGTATTCTATTTAATTTATCCATTGTATCTTTGACTATATTTTTTGTATTTATTTTTAGTAATTGGTCTAGGGGTTATAAAGCATATACATACTATTTAAAATCCATAGTTTACCACTTCAAACACAGGTAGTAAAGTATTAACTCAGCTGGCTTGAGATGTTCAAGCCCTGTACATTCCAAAAGACTCCCCCTTCATAAATTCATGGGAGATAGTCTCTAATCCTGCCTAATAAGAGTATTTTTGTATGCCTGGGGTCTAGGGTTTTGCCACATAGTTTATGCTAACAGTGTTATTTATGTGGGGTCTTTGGGCCACACTGTACCAGTTTGACCTCTTGAACAGGCTGGGGACTGATTAATTAAGATCAATTACATGGGTGTTTCATGACTATGTGACCAGCCCCCAATAAAAATCCTGGACACAAAGTCTTGGCTAAGTCTCTCTGTTTGGTGACACACCATGCGTGTTGTCATATGTCACTGTTGGGAAGATTAGGTGCTGTTTGTCCAAGTCTATTGGGAGATGATAACTGGAAGCTTGTGCCTGGTCTCTTCTGGACTCTGCCCTATGCACCTTTTGCATTTACTGATTTTAATCTGTGTTCTTTTGTTGTAATAAACTTTAACCAAGAGCATAATACTTTTCTGAGTTCTATTAGTCTTTTTAAAAAATCATTAAACCTGAGTGTGGTCTTGGGGACCCTGACACAAAGTGGAATGTAGAGTCTTAAACCTCAGTAGACATTGTTATACTTTTTGCTTCTGGGTGTTACATATATTTTAAACAATACAGGAGGAGAAGAATTATTTATATTTATCCAGATATTTAACATTTCTCTGTTTTTTAATTCATTTTTTTAAAAATTATTTTATTGTTGTTCAAGTACAGTTGTCTGCATTTACACCCCACCACTTCCCCAACCCCAGCCATCCCCACCTCCTTCCCCTGCTTCTAGCCCCCCTTGGTTTTGTCCATGTGTCCTTTATAGTTGTTCCTGAAAACCCTTCCCTGGCCCCCTCTATAATTCATTCTTGACATTCCAAGTTTCCTTCTGGTATTGCTTCCCTTCTTTCAGCAATTCTTTTGAGTGGGTCTTTGGCAATGAATTAAAGTTTTTCTTACCTGAGATGCACCCACTTAAAAAAAAAAAAAGACAGGTGCGCCAAGACAAGAAACAATGGCCCAAATGAAAGAACAGTTCAAAGCTCCAGACAAAACCACAACTAAGCAACAAAGAGATAGCCAACCTATCAGATACACAGTTCAAAACACTGGTTATCAGGATGCTCCAGGAGCTTACTGGGTACTTCAACAGCATAAAAAAAGACCCAGGCAGCAATGAAGGTTGCATTATGTGAAATAAAGAAAAATGTATAGGAAACCAACAGTGATGGGAAGGAAACCAGTACTCAACAGTTTGGGACAGAAGGAAGAAAGAAACTTTCAACCAGAACAGAATGAAGAAACAAGAATTCAAAAAAATGAGGAGAGACTTAGGAACCTCCAGGATATCTTTAAACATTCCAACATCTGAATTATAGGGGTGTCAGAAGGAGAAGAGGGAGACCAAAACATTGAAAACTTATTTGAACAAATAATGAAGGAGAACATCCCCAATCTGGCAAAGGAAATAGACTTCTAGGAAGTCCAGGAAGCTCACAGAGTCCCAAAGAAGTTGGACCCAAGGAGGAACACACCAAGGCACATCATAATTACATTACCTAAGATTAAAATGAAGGAGAGAATCTTAAAAGTAGCAAGAGAAAAGGAGACAGTTACCTACAAAGGACTTCCCATTAGACTACCAACTGGTTTCTCCAAAGAAACCTTGCAGGCAAGAAAGGGCTGGAAAGAAGTATTCCAAGTCATGAAAGGCAAGGTCCTACATCCAAGTTTGCTCTGTCCAGCAAAGCTTTCATTTAGAATGGTAGGGCAGATAAAGTGCTTCTCAGATAAGGTCAAGTTAAAGGAGTTCATTATCATCAAGTCCTCATTATATGAAATGTTAAAGAAGATAAAAAAATATGAACAATAAAATGACAACAAACTCAGTTATTAACAACAAAATCTAAAAAAAAAAATAAACTAAGCCAACAACTGGAACAGGAACAGAATCACAGAAATGGAGATCACACGGAGGGTTATCAGTGGGGGAGGGTGAGAGAGGGTAAAAGGGTACAGAGAATAAGTAGCATAAATGGTAGGTAGAAAATAGACAGGGGGAGGTTAAGAATAGTATGAGAAATGGAGAAGGCAAAGAACTTATATGTACGACCCATGGACATGAACTAAAGGTGGGGAATGTGGGTGGGAAGGGGTGTGCAGGGCAGAGGGAAATAAATGGGGGAAAATGGGACAACTGTAATAACATAAAACGACAAGAAAAAAAGAAAAAGAAAACAAAAAAAAACTGTCATTCCTGAATATTTTCACTGGATATATATTTCTGTGTTAACAGTTTTTTTCTTTCAGCACTACCCTGATTAGAAGAGCTGATGGACAGGCTCAAAGGGTTAGCTGAAAGCACAGGCTAGCCAAATGACATCATGCCAGCTAGAGGCATAACTGCTTAGCAGGCTGCTATTTTTCTCCCTCCAAAAATTACTCCACTGATAAAGACCCAGGGGTTGCAAGTGCAGCCTATGGTGTTTTGAATTTCATATAGGCAAGAGAACAGCATCTGACTGGGAAGAGCCTAATTGATCTGGACATATTGGATTGGCCTAAAAGTTTTTTTTTTATAAGATGGCTGTAGTAGTGCTTAGTTGTCTTTAACTTCATTTGAAACAACTTTATTAGATTGTGTTGTGACAGCTTTCACATCAGCGTGCATTTAAAAAATTATCAGAATTGGTGAATTTTTGTGTAGCCATTTTAACATTGAAGATGGAAGAAAATATGCAACATTTTTGGCATATTATGCTTATTATTTCAAGAAAGGTAAAAATGCAACTGAAACACACAAAAAAGATTTGTTCAGTGTATGCAGGTGCTGTGGCTGATCGAACATGTTAAAAGTGGTTTGCAAAGTTTTGTGCCAGACGATGCCACATGGTCAAGAAAACCAGTAGAAGTTGATAGGGATCAAATGGAGACATTAACTGAGAACAATCAATGTTACACCACACAGGAGATAGCCGGCAAACTCAAAATATCCAAATCAATAAAGTTATTAGTGAAAATGAAAACTTTGTCTTTTATTTTACAGGAAAAAACAGATTGACTTTTTGGCCAAACCAATATATGAGCCAGCTTAGAAGAGTGATTATAATGATAGACTTTGGAATAACACACAGTTGGCTTTGAATCCTAGATTTATGACTTATTGTGAAACTGAGGGTAAGTGCTACTTCTCCAAGCCTTAGTTTCCTAATCTGTTAAAAATAGGATAATAATGTTTACTCACTTCCCTCTCTAGGTGATTGTGGAGACCAATTTATGTAATCTAAAGAAAAAATGTTTGGCACAGGCAGTGAGTACTCAATGAATGTTAGCTTTTTTATTATTCTTTGATTGTGTTGTGGGTATCAACAGTCACTGCTCACCTTGGTTCTTCTAAGAGGATACAAGCCAGGGCATAGTCAAGGGCATGACCTTTCTTGGGTGGGCAAAGGAGTCATCATGTTTTTCATGCTGAAACTACATCAGTTCCTTAAGTCAAACATTACCAGAACTAACAATGAATTACTTTTTAAAAACCTGCTATGAAATTCAGAACAATTTTCAATGGTGAATCTCTTTCTTTAAAACAAAAAATTCATATAAGGAAATGCTAATATTTCAAGAAAATTCTTTGAGGGATCTTGATTGACATGTGTAAATGCTGTAGTTCAATTTGCATTTAAATAGGCATTCTTAATACTTCCTTTTAAGTGGGCCATATTTCTCTCTTGTAAAACTAAAAATTGATTTCTCCTTTTTAGCACGAGGGTTCATGGTTAAGAGGTGTGGTGCAGCTGTTCTTTTATGTCTTCTACTCAGTGTGGAAGTAGCCTTGCCAGATGGAGCAAGCCAGAAGTGAACAATAGAAATATATTTTTTTAAATGTGCTTCTGTAAAGGATTGATCAGTGGTTTAACAAAGCTTGACATCAGCATGACATTCTCTCCATAAATGCACAAGGCTGCCCAGAAAAATCTCCCCTATTTACAAGCACAGTCAGTCTTCCATCTCTCATTTCTCCTTGATAACACAGTGACTCTTAAAATGCACTCTGGGAATGGGCTTTCTTTGCCTTCCCTCCCTCTACACTGGCATGGGAGAGTTCCCTGAAAAAGCCTCCAGTAATAGAATCTTCCAGATGAGATAGAATTCTCATCTGGAATTTATTACTAAAGTAACTCTTGAACAGGTGTTGGGCACATGTTCCCAGTCTCCTGAGAAGGGGACTCATAGCGTGGAGCTTGGAATTGATTGAGGTCTCTTATTCAAATCTTCCTTTAGGTCTGCTGATGGTCTGTGGCAAGAAGTACGAAAGATTCACCCAAATCCACCTTCCGTTCTGGGCACACAGCTGGACCACATTTCCCTGCCTCCCTTGTAGTTAGGTATGGTCATATGCCTGAGTTTTATCTGAAAGTAATATGTCTGCCTTTCAGGTTTAGTTGATATAAACCTCCCATAAATTGCTTGTTCTTTTCTCCTTCTGACTGGTTAGAAGGAGGTGACTCCCAGAGCAACCCTGGAAATGTGTTGAAGATGGCAGTGCCTCCATCAGCTTGGGCTGCCTGAAGGACCGTTCTGTCCACCTGTTCACTTGCTCAGTATGTTTTGTGAGCAAGAAATAAACTTGTATTAAATGTGAACCATTACATATTTGGGGGTTTGTTTGCTACAGCAGTTAACTTATTCTAACTATAACTTACTTTTTCCCTATGCTTTCAGTCACAAGTATACATTTTTTTTTCAGGGCTGTGAGTTCTGCTGACACAGGACCAGTACTCCTTGAAGCATCTAGTATAACTTTAACACTCATACATCTCCTTTTCTGGGAATCTGTGTTCCAGGTATTGTCCAATGATGCTAAAGTAGTTCTTTCTCAGAACGGATGGCATTTCCACCCCACTGAATCGCTTTGAGGACCTTTTTCTTTTTTAAAACAGTCACAATTTTAGTTTAACGACTCATTCATTTCACTGTCTGTTGAATAAATCATTCATTCATTTGATTATCTGTTCTCAAAAATGTTCCAGACATGGAAGGCAGTTTATAAGGAGAATAAAATACAACAAAACAGTCTGTGAAAACCAGGCATGAGGAAAGAGTGGAAAACAAGGGTAGAATCAACAAACGGAGTCAGGAAATTAGCTAATGTACCCTCAGGGCTCACCTTATTAGCCCCTGTCTTCTCTAACATCTTTTTCCTGAAACTGCTCCTGGTCGCTCCCTCTACCTCCTTTTTCATACATCCTAATTTCTTGGGAGACCATTTCTTTAATCATTTCCTGATGGCCCCAAGTTTCCATATCCTCCTATGGGATCCTTGGTGGCTTCTCACTTCCTTGAACTTCATTTAGGCAGTTGGACAGTTTGATGTGGGAAGCATTAACTCAGGAAGTCATTTTTTAAAAATCTGAGTCTGAGTATTTTTCTATGCACTGTAATTATTTTCATTTTCTATTTTTCCTTTTGTTTTTATTCTAATCTGTCACTGATCTTTCTATTGTGTTTCTTCTTTTATTGACATATAGGCATTCTTCACATCTAAACTATTAATAATATTTTAAATATTTATGTTGCAAATATTTTTCCCAGTCTGCCTTTTGTCTTTTGAAAAATATATATACAAGTTACATAATTTTTTGAATTTGTTCCTTTTTTTCTTTAAACTCTTTATTTTGAACAGTTTTTGGTTGACAGCAAAACTGAGGGGAAGGTACAGAGAGTTTCCATAAACTCCCTGCCCCCACACATGCATAGCCCTCCTTGTTATCAAAGTGGCACATGTGTTATGTGGAACCTAATGAACCAACTGAACTAACAAGCAAAGTAGAGATAGACTCATAGATAGAGAGCAGGCTGACTGCTCTTGGGGAAGAGTTGAGATGGGTGGAAGGATTGAGTAAAAAAAGGAAAAGAGAAAGAACTCATGGACACAGACAACAGTGTGGTGATTGCAGGCTGGGCAGAGGGTTGGATGGAGATGAAAGAGGTTATGGCGGGATAAATGGTAATGGAAAAATACAATAAAAATAATGTCAATAAATAAATGTAACCAATTCACAATATTTTAAAAAACTGATAAACATACACTGACACATTATTAACGCAATTCATAGGTAACATTAGAGTTCACTCTTGGAGTAGTACATTCCATGGTTTTGGACAAATGTATGATGACATGTATTCACTACCATAGTATTATATAGAATAGTTTCACTGCCCCCCAAAATATCCTCTGTACTCTGCTGATTCATCCCTCCCTCCACCCAACCCTTGGCAACCACTTGTCTTTTCACTGCCTTTTCCAGAATGTCATATAGTTGGAATCATATATTTTCTAGCCTTTTCAGATTCGCTTCTTTAACTTGGTAATGTGCGTTTAATTGTCCTCCATTCATTTCCTTTCATAGCTCAATAGTTTCTTTTTGACCCTCTCTCTTTTTGAGAGAGAGAGAGAGAGAGAAGAGGAAGGGAGAGATAGAAAGATCAATAGGTTGCCTCCTGTACCTGTATGTGCCTGGATCATACATATCCCTACCGAGAATAGAACCTGCAACCTAGATAAGTGCCCTGATGGGGAATCGAACCTACAACCTTTGAATTACCAAACGATGCTCCAACCGAGTGAGCCATACTGGCTAGGGCAATAGCTTATGCTTTTAGTGCCGAATAATGTTACATTGTCTGAGTGTATCACAGTTTATCCATTTACCTACTAAAGGACATCTTGGTTGCTTCCAAGTTTTGGCAATTATAAATAAAACTTTCATAAACATCTTGTGCAGGTTTTCATGTGGAGAGGTTTCACATCCTTTGTGTAAATACCAAAGAGTGTAATTATTGGATCATATAATAAAAGTATGTTTAGTTTTATAAGAAACCACCAAACTGTCTTCCAAAGTGGCTGTACTCATTTTGCATTCCCTTTAGTAACAGAAAGAAAGTTCCTGTTGTTCCACAAACTCGCCAGCATTTGGTATTATCAGTGTTCTGGATTTTGACCATTTTAATAGGTATGTAGTATTAGTATCTCATTGTTGTTTTAATTTGCACTTCCCTAATAACATATGATGTAGAGCATCTTTTATGTGCTTATTTTTCATCTGTGTATCTTCTTTGTGAGGACTCTGTTAAGATCTTTGGCCCATTTTTTATTTTTATATTTTAAAGATTTTATTTAGAGAGACAGGAAGGGAGGGATAAGAAGAGGTAGGGAAACATCCATTGATTGCCTCTTGCACACCTGCAACCAGGGACCTGGTCTGAGAGCCAGGCATGTGCCCTGACTAGGAATCAAACCAGTGACTTTTGGCTTTGCTGAACAATGCCCAACCTGCTAAGCCTTGCTGGTAAGGGCCTTTGGCCCATTTTTTAATTGGGTTGTTTGTTTTCTTATTGTTGAGTTTTAAGAGTTCTCGTATATTTTGGATAATAATTCTTTATCATATATGTCTTTTGCAAATATATTCTTTCAGTCTGTGACTTGTCTTCTCATTCTCTTGAGACTGTATTTTGATTGCATTGCAATCAAATCGAACTATCTATTATTTCTTTCATGGATTGTGCTTATGGTGTTGTATCTAAAAAGGAATTACCATGCCTGAGGTCATCTAGGTTTTTTCCTATATTATCTTCTAGAAGTTTTACAATTTTGCATTTTATATTTAGGTATATGATCCACTTTGAGTTAATTTTTGTAAAGGGTATAAAGTCTATGTCTAAATTTATTTTTATTTCTTTTTGCAAATGAATGTCCAATCGTTATAGCACCTTTGGTTGAAAAGACTATTTTTGCTTCATTGGATTGCGTTTGCTCTTCTCTCAAAGATTAGTTGAAAGAGTGCTGTAGCGCATTTTAATACGGTTCCTTTTCCCTTCCTACTGCTGGCAGCAGAAGGGATTCCCCCCGTTGATATTTACTGTGAGAATCTGTTTGAGCTCCTGAGATAAATCTCACAAAATTTTTTGGGGGGGTCCCCCTATTATTGGGTTGCTCTGTTGTATCACTCTCAGACTTGTCTACATGTAGCCTCTAACAATTCAAATTTTCTTACCCTGGCACCATTTCCTTTAGTAGTTTCTGCTTCTGAGCCGGTTGTGGTAAGCCATGACTCCTGTATTCACCTGTCTGTCTCACTGTTGGGGACAGCAGTCTGCATCCTCACCTGTCTTAGGGATCAATAATTATTGTTATTTTTTTTTTTTTAATTCTGTTCTGCTTTATACTGGTTTTTAGGATGGAGTGGTGACTTCCAAGCTCCTTACATGCAGGACAGGAAACCAGAAGTCAAATCATTATTTTGTACTCCCTAAAAAATTATGTCACAATCCTTATTTGCATAAGTAGTACATTATATATGTCTATAAAAATTCAAAGAGCACAGATTGTATAATGGAAATATCCTCTTTTAACCTTTCCTCATGTGTTCATCATGTCACTTCCTTCCCTGGGGGGAAAAACACTTATCTATCACATTGGTATGTATCCTTTGAAATATTTAACTTTCTACATACATTTACATGTTCATATAGGGATCACACATGTATATGCGCAAAAATGGGATCATGCTGTATTTATTATTCTGTGATTTTCTTTTTCGCTTAGTGTATGTTTGGAGAACTTTCTACGTTACATATCTGGATCTATCTAAAAAGGTTCCGTTATGTTGAGAGTTTGTTTAACCATTCTTTTATCCATGCACACTTAGGTTGTTTCCAATTTTTATTGTAAATGATACTACAACAAAATTCTTCCTTCTACTTGGAACATATTTGGGAACATTTCTCTAAGATATCTTGAAGAGGAATTGCTGGATATCTTAAACACTTAAAGATTATTTTATAAATCTGATGGATAAAAAAATCCATTTCTTGTTTTAAAGTACGATTCACTGATTTCTAGTGAGATTGAGGATTTTTCACATACTTATTGGCTATTTATAACTTTTGTATTCTGTAATGATAATCTTTTCTTTTCTAATATATTTTATTGATTATGCTGTTACAGTTGTCCCATTTTCCCCCTTCACTCCCCTTCACCCTGCCCACCCTTCCCCACCCACATTCCCCTCCTTTAGTTCATGTCCATGTGTCATAAGTTCTTTAGCTTCTACATTTCTCATACTATTCTTGCCCTCCTGCTATCTATTTTCTACCTATTGTCTGTGCTACTTATTCTCTGTATCTTTTCCCCCTCTCTCCTCCTCCCACTTCCCTGTTGCTAACCCTCCATGTGATCTCCATTTCTGTGGTTCTGTTCCTGTTCTAGTTGTTTGCTTAGTTTCTTTTTGTTTTAGGTATGGTTGTTACTAACTGTGAGTTTGATGTCTTTTTTTACTGTTCATATTTTTTATCTTCTTTTTCTTAGATAAGTCCCTTTAACATTTCATATAATAAGGGCTTGGTGATGAAGAACTCCTTTAACTTGGCCTTATCTGAGAAGCACTTTATCTGCCCTTCCATTCTAAATGAGAGCTTTGCTGGATAGAGCAATCTGGGATGTAGGTCCTTGCCTTTCATGACTTGGAATACTTCTTTCCAGCTCCTTCTTGCCTGTAAGGTCTCTTTTGAGAAATCAGCTGATAGTCTGATGGGAACTCCTTTGTAGGTAACTATCCCCTTATCTCTTGCTGCTTCCAGAATTCTCTCCTTCATTTTTACCTTGGGTAATGTAATTATGATATGCCTTGGCATGTTTCTCCTTGGGTCCAACTTCTTTGGGACTCTCTGAGCTTCCTGGACTTCCTGGAAGTCTATTTCCCTTGCCAGATTAGGGAAGTTCTCCTTTATTATTTGTTCAAATAACTTTTCACTTGTTGTTTTTCTTCTTTCCCTTCTGGTACCCCTATAATTCAGATGTTGGAACGTTTAAAGATGTCCTGGAGGTTCCTAAGCCTCTCCTCATTTTTTTGAATTCTTGTTTCTTCATTCTTTTCTGTTTGGTTGTTCCTTTCTTTCTTCTGGTCCCTTCCATTGATTTGAAACCCAGTTTCCTTTCCATCACTATTGGTTCCCTGTGCATTTTCCTTCATTTCTCTTATGGTAGCCTGCATTTGTTCATCTAATTTATGACCAAAGTTAACCAATTCTATGAGCATCCTGATCACCAGTGCTTTGAAGTGTGCATCTGATAGGTTGTCTATCTCTCAATCACTTAAAAAAACTGGCTGTGGGGCTTTTAATTCTGTTTGAGCCATCTTTTTAATTTAGTTTTAATTTTTTTCTTTGGTATGGTTGTGCCTGTTACTTATGAGGGGCGGAGCCTTAGGAGTTCACCAGGGCAGGGCACCTCAGGCGCTGGGTTGTGACGTTGTATGTGGGGGCGGGGTCTGAGAGGGAACAATGGTGCCTGCTCTGCTCTCTCTAGGACTTCAGTCCCCTTTGCTGCTTCCCACAAGCAAATTGAGCTCTTCTGGTGCTGGCTCCTGGGCAGGTGGGCTTGTGTACTTTCTTGGACTCTGTGGGTCTCCCCAAGGAGCCTCCTGTGAGGCTGAGAGAATCTCCCGGCCTCAACTCCCACAGGTGTTTTCAATCGGTGCCTTCAGGCTTTGTTTCCTGGCACTGGGGTCCCTGGGTTGCACGGTCTGTGTTGCTGCCTGTTTTCGCTTAGTTTGTCTGCGCGAATGTGTGGCTGCAGACTGCCAGCTGCCTTGGCTCCTCACTGGGTCTGCTCGTTGCTTCCCACGCCCAGGGTCTGCCACCAGTCGGTCAGCTGCCCCCCGCGCTTCTGGGGTCCGCCAACTGCTGTCTGTGCCCTGCGGGCCGGTGTCTGCCAGCCACCGCTTTTTCCTGCTGGGACCCCTCGACCCCTCTCCGTAGGCCTCCGACGCCACCCCTCCTTACCAGACTGGATGTATGGTATTCAGACTTCCGTTTGGTTAATTTCTCTCTGTTCTGGTTGTTTTTTTGTTTCTAAATTCTTGTCCTTAGTTTTGGTTGCGCTAGGAGGCACAGTGCAACTACCTATGCCTCCATCTTGGCCGGAAGTCCAATAATCTTTTGATTTATATGTTATAAATCCATTCTTCCTGTTTCTCATTTGTCCTTTAAACTTTGCTTATGGTGTCGTTTGTGGTTAGGTTCTTCTGTTTAATGAAGTCAAGTTCACCAATCTTTTATTTTTTCGCTTGAGAAAAATTTTCCTTGCCACAAGCTCACAAATATATCCTCCTAGTTTTCTTCTGCACAAAATTGTGTAAATGAGAGAGAAACAGGCTAGTTGTTCAGCAGACCCTTTCCTTTTTCTCCTGAGTGCATAGCCAGACTTGATATCCCAACATTCTTGGCAGCTGGATGCGGCCCTGCCATTGAGTTCTGGCCAATGGAATGTGGGCAGAAGTGAAGTGCCGTCTTCTGGGACTTGCCTGTCTGATTTTTTATGCCCTTTTCCTGTTTGGTTGACTGTAATGGATACAACCTCCATGGAGAAATGGGGAGCTATGGATAGTGGAACAGTAATTTAGAAAAAGCCTGGATGTGACTCACTACTTGGAGAGGAGCTAGTCAATGAGAAACAATTGTTTTAACTTTTACGTAAGTTTTAAGCTGCTGAGATTTGGGGGCTTATCTGTTCTAGCCACTAATTACCTTAACCAATATATATTTACATATATGTAATATCTATATCTTAATATGATTGATAAAATAACTTATTTTTATGGTTGGTATGCGATAAGGATCTAACTGAATTATCCTTCCCCCAAATGGATAGCCAATTTGTTGGGATCATTTGTCTCTTTTCAATCTATATAAAATGTTACTCTCATCATATATTTGACTGTGCTATATACAATTGCCAATTTTTGGCCATTTTGACCTCTAAAAAAGCAGTTTCAGTCAAGTTAATATTAAATTCCTCATATGTATTAGCATGTTTATAGACTTCCTGTCTATGCCCATCAGTCTATGTTTCTCTACCAGTAGCTTACTGTTTTAATAACTGTAGCTTTATAGTATATTTCATATCAGGTAGTGGAAGATAAATTTTACAGTCAGTCAGTCAAGTTCTATAAAAAATCCTGCCAGGATTTTGAGTGGAATTGCATTATATTTATACTATATAGATTAATTATTTGGGAATCAACATTTCTATAAAATAAAGTTTTTTCATCTGGGAGTTTGAATATAAGTAAGATAAAACTTGTCCACAAATAATTAAAAATGTGTAAGTCTCAGCTCTAGGAAAGCCAGAGGTTTAATGGCCACTGCTTAGATCTTCCTAAACTATGGGTATGATGGGTAATTTACTCACTGGGGCATTTTGAACTTTAGGCTGTATCTGGTCTTCTCTGGTTTTTGTAAGGGAAGAAATGCTGTTATTTATTTACTTATTAATTTTCTGCATCTCTCCACTACAGTCTAAGTACCACAGAATTTGGGCTTAGCCTCCTGTGCTCACTTCAGTTTCTCCAGTGCTTACAACAGAGCTTGATGCATCACAGATCCTTAATAAATGTTTGTCAAATGGAGGAAAGAATGAAAATGAGGACTCTAGCCTTTAATGATGATGGTGATTTGCATCTAGTACATGATATATAAGATGTACATCACGGCATAAGAGCACCCATTTCTTCTGGCTCTTATGTGTGCCCACAGCTGCATCTATTGAGCAATGCTGAATTGTTAGAAATGGTATATAAAATGGCAGTGATGAGTTAAGCATTCACAAGCATGGCCTTAGACTAAATATTGCAACAAATAAACAGTTACTTATCTCAGCATTGTTTGTAGGAGCAAAAGATTGGAAAAATTCCAAATGTAAATCAATAGGGAAATGGTTAAAAAAACTATGGCATATTCATATAATGGAATACCATGTATCTGGTTAAAAAAAGAAGAATTGATATGGAAAGATTTTCAGGATAAACTGCATTATAAATAAAAAATGAAAGTGCAGAGTAGACTATATAATAGGCAAACTTTTGTTGGAAAAAAGAGAAGGAAATAAAAGTACATGTTCTTGTTTGCTTCTAGATGTATTAAAAAACTCTAAAAGGGTTAAAAGAAGTTAATAAAACTGATTACCTGTTGGAGCACTGATGGGAACTGTGGTGTGACACTTTTCACTGTATACTTTTTAAAGATTTTATTTATTTACTTACATTTTTAAGATTTTATTTATTTTTAGTGAGGGGAAGGGAGGGAGAAAGAGAGGGAGAGAAACACCAGTGTGTGGTTGCCTCTCATGCACCCCCTACTGGGGAGCTGGCCTGCAACCCAGGCATGTGCCCAGATTGGGAATCAAACTGGCGACCTTTTTGTTTGCAGGGCAGTGTTCAATCCACTGAGCCACACCAGCCAGGACTCACTGTATACTTTTATATATTGTTTGATCCTTGAACAATGTGAATATATTACCATTTAAAGGTCATGTAAAATATAAAAATGATGAAGGTAACAATTATATATCATCTAAGAAATAGCCTGTATCCATTAGTTGGTACAATAAAGAAATGAAATTATTGCCGATCTGTACATACTTAGAGGATTTTGTGTCTTTGGCACAGTTGTTAACTGTTTGTAGAAATAACATATAAGAGTTTTTCTCAGTCACGCATCAGGGTTAGAGTGCTTTTGTTCTTTTCAGGCTACAAAGCTCAGGGCACATTGAATAGTTTCAGTGAAATTTCTGTTTTGCTGCAAAGTGTTTCAGCCTTGTCCTCTTAGTTCAAGTTAGATCAATTAAATATTTTAAAATAATTTCAGAGCACAGTGGTCCCACAGAACTAATAAGTGACTTGCCCACAGATCACTTATTCACCAAAATAACTAAATTTATTAACAAATGTAAAGTATAGAATTGCAAATATTGGACATTTTCTGCTGCCATGGCCTGGTTCATTCATTTTCCTCATTAATATTAACCATCCTTTCCAATGTGATTGTAAGAGTCATTGTCTTTTAAATTCGTATTGTGAACAGAGTTGATGAAGCTCTTGCTTATGGTTTGGAAGCTTTGGTTTTAAAAATAGCTTCATCGTTATCTTAAAAAATGTACCATTATCAGAAAATATTGATTATGAACTGTATCGAGAAGTTACATAAATTCCGCCATGATCTTCTAGGGATTTATAATGAAAGATTTATTTTAAACTTGAAGTTACATAATGTAGATTCAATAATAGCAAAAAGTTCTCTGTAAAGTGCAGCATACAAACATATGGTATGGTTATATTTTGGAAAACATTGTTATATGAAAATAATATGAAAAAAGGTAGAAGTGACATAAAGGAAGAACGGGCAATTCAGGTTGGGAAAACAGATGAAAGTATACTTCTAATAAACATAATCAGCTTTCAGTTAGGTATAAAGGCCCCACAAATGTTCAGGTTATTAACTGATACTCACCAACCACTGGGTAATCATGCATCTAATGAAAGTGAGTACTAATGGCTCAAGGAACTGCAAGTCAAATTATGAAGTTTTATTAAAATTTTTCTCTACCTGTCTTTAATTATTTAGATCCAATCTAATTTTCCTTCAAAATTAAGGTCTGGGGCTTAAGGTAATTTATGTGACTGAACATTTAGAAATAGATGTCCTGTCTACCTCTGTGTAAATCACTGAGACAGAGTACAGTATGTTTCCACAGTGCTGTTGTTGAAACACATTCTTCTAAATTTATTAAAATAACATGCACTGGAAAGAGCATAATGGAAGCTTTGTCCCTGAACACTAAAATCTAGAGGGCCTCCAAATTCCCTTTCACTTTTACCTAAACTTGTTGTCTGGACATAGAGAAAGCCAAAAATAAAGGTCAAAAGTCTAAGATTATGAAGTATTCAGGGTGAGGAGAAATTGTATGTATTTAGCTTCTTGAATATGTGTTTTTTGGACTATAAGACGCACTCCCCCACCCCAAATTTGGGAGGAATAATGGTTATTAATGCTGGTGTTGAGTTCTGTTTACATTTACATTGGTGAAATATTATGTTATTTATGTTATTAAATATTTTACCACTTTTTTGCTTCAAAAATTTTTTTCCTATTTTCCTCCTTTAAAACCTAGGTACATTTTATGGTCTGAAAAATACGGTAAGTACCACAGAACTGTCTCTAACCTGGAGTCTCAGGGGCCATTCAAGAAATAACCCCTTTGTTGGATCTGAGTATCTAGCGCTTATTTAAGTTTGATGTGCAGCCCCGGATATTATTCATCACTGTCCAGGAGCTGGGTACAGCTCTTGGTAAAAGGATGCATGGTGAATGGCTAGCTGCCTTTCCCGGCTGGCATACCTGGAACTTAGAGCCCCTCTGAGGCCCGACTGCTCTCTAGCCTCCTTCTCCCTTTCCATCTTTTATTGTTCCCTTTCTCTATAGCTCCGATCTTCTTTTCCTCTCTCTCAATATTTTCCCATGCAAAATTTATCTCTCCTTTAAGACCTCAGTTGTATTTCATCTTACTGTGAGAAAAAACCCACATTTTGATAGAGCCAGCACTCGTGAATTAATAACAGATCAGTGGGAATGACCCAGGTTCAGGTAGTTATGAGTATTCCTGATAGAGTGACTTTTTCCTCAAGGGGTGGGTTGTTCCATTTGAATAGACAATATACACATTTTAATTCCTAAATATCTACACTGCCACATGCAGTTCTTTCTGTTTTTTTTTCTTCAGGTTTTAAAACCTTTTATTTGAATATTAACAAATTGCACATTCCAATAATTAAAATTGTTTTAAGGAACAAAAATGTCACTCTGATTAAACTGCATTTTACAGCCTGCAGGGCACCTTGGAACAGCTTGGTTTTCACTCTAGATTTCATTGTTGTCCCATCTTCTTCCTTCACCAACACGCAAGTTCTCTTCCTTCCCTGCCAGCTAGACAGGCAGATGGGAGAAGCAGGTACAGCCTTGTCAGTGGTTCTCTGATGTGAAAAGGGGCACCACAGTCATTTAAACTGATCCAGCCTCTTTGTGTCTTAGGAACTTAAACCTCTAAAAGAAGTAAAATTAAGCAGGCAATACTTGTGGAGTGTACAGTGCGTGTTGGCGGTGGGGGCCCTCATTATGATTTGCTGGCTTGCTTCTCCTGTTCAGTACTTTCTTTTGAAAGCAGTGGATTTTTCTCTTGTGTTTCTGTCTTCAGTTTTGACTTACCAAGTTCCTCAATCTCAGCCGTATCGGGTTTGTCAGACGTGGTTGCAGCGGAAGCAGAGCGAGGTACATGAACGAGAGAGTCCAACTGGCTCGGTGTCTGGAAGTGAGCCAGTTATTTCTTAATTATCACATAAGAGGCATCAACCAAATGAATAATTTGAAAATATTTGGCACTGGAATGCATGATACTTTTTTTTTCCCCAGAAGGTTATTTTACTCATTACATTTGGTTTGAACTTGTATTAAAATAACTACTTCTCTAGAGTAAACACCAAACTGCTTCCAAGGAGAGGCAATGTAGAAATAGCAACAGTTGGGACATGGGCAGAAGCCAAAGGCAATGAAAATGTCCAGAATCAGAAAACTCAATATTTTAGTCAATTATTTATTTATATCTCGATATAACCCTAGAACGATATTGAGGTGGAACAATAGCTATGGCTCATGTTGGGAGCATTTTGCCTTTTGTGGCCCAAATGTAAGAGTCTAGCTCTTTCCAGTGTAGCATTTTGTTCTCTGATAATCACAACAGTATTCATTTCTGGGTGGCCCACAGTGTCAAGTACTCTGCTAAATACGCAACATGGCTTATCTCATTTAATCCTCAAATTACTTGTCCTCGTTTTACAGATGAGGCTCAGAGAGCTAAATTACCTTGCCCAAAGTTACACAGCTAGTACATGGCAGAAGCATCACGTGGAACCCATTTGTGTGGTTCTGATTGATGCCTGTGTTCTTAATACCTTCACCTTATTGCCCCTGCTTTTGTTGAAGATGAGCTATGCAGCTATGGATTTCTAGGCAAAGACATCTGGGCATTTCAAAAGTAGACCTCAGAACCTGAAGCACTGACTACATTGAATGTGAAGGAACCAGACTTTGCTCCTGTGGAATTATGCCAACTGAGAAAGGGGTTGTATTAATTTTACCAGGACAGTTTTGAGAAAACAAGTGGAGCCCCCAACTTTGATGATTGCCCAGACATACTGGTTCCAGTTAACTGAAAAGTCACAAGATACCTTTATATATCTACATGGTCTTGGCTTGACCACAGGACCTGGCTGTAGAATGCCAGTGTTGCACCTTCCTGTTGCCATTGAATTTCTTGTCTTATATTATGCTCTGCCAAATGCTTCCCCTGAAATACAAGTCTTCAATCAGCCATGTGCTGTGCCTCAGCCCTGGGATGGGAAATACCATTCAATGGGCCTTACAACCCACTGTACTGACTAGGCTTAGCTGTCCAGGTGTGTGTGAACCATGTCGTCATTGTCCTCCCAGTTCAACATCCAGCACTGAGCTGCTACCCAGCCTCCCCAGTGACAGCCACCGAGAACTCAAGTGGTGTTTGACACCCTCTGTGACCTTTGGTGCAATCTCAGTCTAAGGATACCTTCTCAGAAGAAAGTTCCTCAGGCAAATTCTTTACCTACACCTCTTTTTTTTATTCTGCCTACTATCTTCCATTTTCCCGTGTTTTAATAAGTCAGAGTCGAAAATGAATAAATATTAAGTTTTCATTCTTAGCAACAAGTATCAATGCTTTTCATATTGGTGAAGTTTTTTGGTAGTTACTCAAAGCTGTTAGAGTCAATTATATGCAGTTCTGTTTTTTAATAGGGAAGGAAAAACCCAAACCTACAGAAGCATGAACCTTCCTAAACATGTGCTCCCCCACCTTGTGGAAATTACTTTGCAGAAACAGTGCACAAGATGTAAATCATGTCACTGCAAATCGCTACTTTGTAAAGAGGTAGGGACTTAATGCTTGTGTTATTTTAAAATTGTTTTCAGCCTGAGACTGGCATACCTAATTGTTTTTAAAATATACTTGTTAAAGCATCAAGCATATTATTGATGGTACTCAAATGTCTTTGGGTGGGCCGCTGTCATTAAGAAACAAGGTTGGCATTTTCTTTTCTAACCTCGAGCTTGATGGTTTTAATCTCTAGGCTATTAAATTTACAGCAGGAAGAACTCTGGTGGATAAATCTTTTACCAAAGCAATTTAAGTAAACAACAAAAATAAAGAAAAGGGTAAAGCATTTAGCTTTCAGATAACATACCCTCCAAGGACTGTCCTCTATTTCTGCGGCACAGCACAGACTTGTGTGCAACTGAAGATGCTGTATTTGAGGTTGACTTTCTGTGGAATCAGCTTCTGAACTCATTCCTAAAGCAAATGCTTTGACTTCAAGTGTATTTCAATAGGAAGTAAAAATCCTGAATTTTCTTTTATTATTTCTTTTCTGGAGGTTGAGAGTAACTCCCTGGGGGACAAACAGAAAAAAATAAAATTGGCTTAGTTTGCTTCACTTAAAAATAAGGCTTTGGCCACCTCTGCCAGGTGGCTCAGTGGGTTGGAGTGTTGTTTACACCAAAAGGTTGTGGGTTTGGGGCACCTACAGGAGGCAACTGATCAATGTTTCTCTCTGACATCGATGTTTCTCTCTCTCTAAAATTAATAAAAATATGTCCTTAGGTGAGGATTTTTACACACACACACATACACACACATTGCTTTGGTCTTCTCCCCACCCTCAAAGTTCAAGGGCTCTGTAAAACATTCATCCTTCTTTCAGTAAAAATTAATGGGCCATCTACTACATTCCAAGTAGTGTTCTCTGCACTAGGAAGTGTAGTGATCATACTCCAAAAAGACACATCCCTCAGAGCATCTCTGTACCAGTTTGATGATAACTTACCTGGAGAACCTATGGCTGAGACTAAAATGTCTTAGGACAGTTGTGAAAAGTAAAGGTACAGGTTTTTTTTTTTCTTATTTGATATGTGTTTCTATCTGGATTCTATTTGAAGATGCTTGGAGCCCAGGCTGTTTTTGGAGAACCTGCTTGCTTCTTATTGTTGAAAGAAAGTATTATATGAAGTAAAAGCACTAATCAAGGCTGGAACTGTTGGTGACAAACACAGAGCTGTTTGTGATGGAGGAAATATGCACTTTTCCTCCTCTGGTATGATGTGCATTTATCAGAGCATTTATCAAATAATTTGGTTTTCCAGTACATTATTGGGAATTAGCAAGATTGGTTATGGACTTAATTATGCTTTTGTAAAAAAAAATGTTTTTAGTCCCCTCTCAAAAAATTTCAAGTGGACCTTTATTATAGTTACCAAATTGTATGAAAGCGCATTGCCTTCATCACAGAAAGGTCACAGGTGGAATGTAGCAGGGCTGAAATGAAGGTAATGGAGAAATCCAGTACTTGTGTTTGCTACTTAAATGTCATGCCTGGGTAAATGGATTTCTCTGCTTCCTAGGACTCGGCTCATACTACATTAGTCTGGCAGCAATTAGAGAGGAGAGGTTGCTCTGCAAATTGGCTTGGCGAATCACGCAGTTCATCTTTTTATTGTGCAAAACAGAAAAAAGTGGCTCCTAATCAACCCACTTCAATTTTTAGTCGAAAAATTATTTACCACCCCATCAGCTGAAAGCACCTATGAAATGTTCTATTTGAATTAACTAAAGGGTAGAGGTATTTGTATCAATAAGCTGATCACGATTATGGGGGCACAATCTTACTATGGAAGCCATAAGGAGGCTGCATTAATATTGAGGTGTCCTTGCCAAATTGATTCAGGCTTTTAGGAGAATTAATCTACATTTCAAATATAATTGGACTCTTATTAACTAAATCAGAAATGTACCACTTAATGACTGTGATGCTCCAAAGAGATAGGTTTCTCTCCCAAATAGCACATGACTGATTTTGAATATTTTATAGTCTTTGCATTTGATTCATATAATTGATTGATCCCTCTGCTTTGTAACTAACTGCCCTAGGATGTAACATTTGGGGGTGTTACATGAAAGTTTGCTATTCTTTTTAAAAAAGCATAAATTAACAGAGAATAGATGTGAGGTGCAGGGAAATTTTACTGATTTCCACTTTGCCCATTGGCATACACAATGATTTAAGAAAGCAAATGAATGAATGACACTTCTAAATGAAGTGTATAATGAATTTGCAGTAGTGCAAACTGTAAGAACAGATGCCTTTAAGCTGTGCCATAATGCAGCTGCCTTCACTGGGAAAACACTGAGATTTAGGCAGATTTAGTGGTGGGAACTAAGGTATTGTAGGCTGAAAACCTTGGCATATTTGAAGAGAAACTTAACTCTCAGCTCCAAATCAGGTAAATATTGTTTGGCATCTCAAAAGACAAATATTTCTTATGTAGTAGGAGTCCAAATTTCTGAACAATAATAACAAAATCTTAGCAGAAAAGTCTGCAGAAACCAATTTTTTTGATAAGTTCTATTTCTTCTCATTAGCTAAACCAAAACTGTAAAATTTAAAAACTTTTAAAAAGGATTGGTTCTTTAAAGAGAAAATTCCCCTATTTTGGAAGAATGTTAATACACAATGGAGGATTAGGTGATGTCTGCAGATAATGCCAGGCCTTATTTGGGGTAGTGGTCTGAATTCTAGGCTCCCATTTCAAAAGAAGCCTTTTAACCTTTAAAAAAAATAAATAGGACTTCATTGGAGAGGCCTCCCCTTTTGTGTTTTCCCCCTGACTTTCCCCTCCTGCCTCCAAACAGCTGGTTTATGCCTACAGAGAGAGAAGACGGGGCAGCTGGCTTTTGCATTGATTTGAGCTCCATTCCCCTTATTCAGTTTGCCTCTCATTATCAGGGCCACATATGTTATTAATACTCAAATAAAGCTTGCTACCTCTTGCAAGCTAAGAGGGTTTAGCTGAAGTGGACATTGTGCATTTGGTGCACATGGGACTGCCTGAGAGACAGCATCCTATTGCTTTAGGCTTGCATTCCTACCCAGATGGGCCTCATTAGAAAACTGAAGGGCTAGTATTCAGGACAAGGGAAGAAAAAGGAGGAGGGAAGGACTCCCAAAGGAAGTGTCTTATGGAGACTTAGGGCTCTTGGGTAACTTGGTCCCTGGTGGAAAGAGGGCAGCCTAGATGACTTTTATATGGTGGGCCTGCCACTTGCTATTTAGACCCAAATGTTGGCTTCCGCACTTTCCTTTGTTTTTTAAGGGTTGTTTATATCTTTTGAATTTAGTTCCAAGGTACAGCCTCTCAGGGTCTCTATTCCCTAACTGCAAAGATGAGAAGATTGACCCAATGGATGACCTTCTCAGGTCCCTGCCAATGCTAACATTTAATTAAATAAACTTGCAAAGGTCTCCCACCAATGTACCAAACATATGCCAGAGAACACAAGATGTGGATACTTAGAAATAAAGTCCCAAATCCATATGTAACAGAATAGTACACTTTTTCTTTAACATTCTCTTTTAAGCCTGTGTACACAAGAAGTCAAATTTTATTCGCACCCAATTCAGGCCTGGCCAAAGACCTGGTTAGCTCTCATTAAACATTTCAAACTTAAGGATTCCCCCAGGGCAAGGATTTACTGAGCATGTTCATAAATAGAACTGGTTTCCCACATTAAGAAATGAGTGCTAACTCTCATATCCTTGCTCAAAAGTTTTGTTTGCTGAGGGAGTGAGGGGTGGTAGGCTAGGTGGTAGTATCAGGAGTTTCATGGAAAAATGTGCAAAAATATCCAACAAAGATTTCCATGTTCTTCGTCTTTTAAGAGAGACAACAGTTAACTTCTACTTGTTTTATAGGTTCCTTCCTTTCTTTCCTTTTTCAAGAAAAAAAAAATTCTTGACAGCAAATGCTTAGGCATCTTGGTGTAGATCATTGACAAGAAGAACACTATAACGTTTGCCTTGAGAACTAACTTCCCTCTTTCCAAGGGTTTATATTATTTTGTATTTCTCCTGGGTTAATTAAAAAATTAGAATAGTTACTAAAATTATTGTCCAGCTCCTCCTCTCACACTCATCCCATCAGGAGGCAGCTGGATGGTGGGCAGGGCCCTTGATTTGACATCGTAGTTGACCACAGTGCATAACTACTTCACCGGGAAAACTGAAAAGGCCTCTTGGCTGGTGCAATTCGTGAACCTTCACCTGGACAAGAAGCATTGTGCACCGGGGAACTGACCCTCAGCTCCGGTTCTTGCTGCTCCCAGCAGGCAGGGACTCTGTGTGAAGGTTCTATGAGCTTGGAAACCCACCCCCTGGGAATCATTGGGATTGTGCCATGCAGTTCCCTGTTCTTGAGGGCAAAACAACGTTGTAAGTCATCCAGTTAGAGCGTTTCTATTTTCCTGCCTTTTCAGAGCCTTCAACGTCTGTACTCTGCTGGCCCGGGGGCAGGTTACTGTGGAGACTGGCACTTTCCACGGTGATATTTACCTACCACAGCCAGAAAGAGAAGTATCCATGGACCACATTCGCGATGGGGACCTTTGTGCCATTAAAAAAAATAATTCTTCTGATGTTATGGACATTGAGAGGCGGGGAGAAAAAGGGGTTGGGTGAGGGTATGAAAGAGGGAGAAGTGTCCTTTACCGGCTGCGTGCACATTCCCCCGCCGGGATGCACCTTGAGCATGAGGACCCACCCCCTCGCTATCAGGCAGGACCCCCTGACACTTACCCAGCCCCTTTCATAGGTTAACAAGGAAAAACACTTTCATATATATACCAAATGAAGAGAGGCTGGGGGTAGTTGTGCTAACCCAGGAGGAAGAGGAAACAGGGCTCGTTTAGGAAGGAAGCTATGACAACCTGAGATTTCTGGATAAACCATCTTAATGCACGTTTTTGGAAAGCGGATTGTTAGCCCTCCTCCCCTCTTTTCCATTGACACTTTCAATTTAGACATTTCCTTTACAAAAAAACAAAAACAACGAAATCAACATGTAAACTATAAGTATATAGATTACAGAACATATTACACTTAACCGTATTGTAACTATACTGTGCAGCCCCGTTTTTGGCCCAAAATTTCAGGAAAAAAAAAATCTTTCATTTTAATTTTTAATTCAATTATATATTTATATTTAGAAACAAAACTGATTATCATATTCCAGGGTGTTTTACATATGGATATCATTATTTTCTAGAGTTACACTTTTAATTCATAAGCATAAATAAAAGAATTAAAAACATATAGATATAGAATTAGTACTACCTATGTATAATGTGCATCCTTATCTTTTCCTAAAAAATTTGGGTAAAAAAGTGAGCATTATACACAGCAAAATACAGTAATAAAAAATTGGACAACATTTTTTAAGTTTTATGGTATTAGCTCTTGAAGGATTTCAACTTAATATTTAACCTAACAAAATGCTGTGATACTTTTTGATAGGATGGTTTTAATTTTGAAAAAACCTTTTTCCATGTGGTAGGAAATTTCTCAGTGTTTATGAATGAGCTTAATGCTAAGGATGGAGAATTCTGGTGAGTTTTAAATAGTATTACACCATTCTATCATATGCTTGGAACTAATTAAATTTATATGGTACATACATGTGTGTACACATATGTGCACATTCATCTGACTATATGAATAAATAAAATCTTAGAATTCTACAATGTTAGGCTAACAGTGGCCTTTGCATCAGATGAGCAGCCCAACTCATTTGACAGATAGGCTGATCTCACAAGGCAGTTCTTTTTTTTTTAATTATATTTTATTGATTATGCTATTACAGTTGTCCTGATTTTCCCCGTTTGCCCTGCGTCACCCAGCACCCCCCACTCCTTCAGGCAATGCTCCCACCATTTTTCATGTCCATGGGTCATGATGATGGCTCCTCCATTTCTTATACTGTACTCTGCATCCCCATGGCTATTCCCTAACTACCTATTTGTACTTCTTAATCCCCTCAGTTCTTTATCTTCTTTGGGACTAGTGTGTTTTTGTTTTCTCTGCAGTGAAGTGTTTTCTAAGAATTATTTCATGCCAGATCACTTTTTTTTTTCAAATCACTTTGATGACATGACAGCAGTATAGAATGTTTAGGCAATTTCAATACATGCTTTTTAAACATTTAGAACTAGTTTTAACCTCCACATTTCTATTTTTAAACACACACACACACAATCCCAGGTTCAGAATTTGCTTATGGGCTGTATGAACCAAACAGGAACATGAGTTGTTTTGCTTAAGGGTCCTTTTATTCCTGTTCTTCCCTTGTATCCAAAGACAGGGGATGCTGGAGTTGGGTGGGCTGCAGGCTCTTTCCAAAGGTCCGTGAGGCATTTTAGAATGCACAGATTTGTGATGATGCTCTTGGGAAGGGCCTGGTTAATGAGGACAAATTCACAACGAGTGCAAAGACTTTCTGAGAAGGTTTCTCATTTCCCTGCAATTGCTGAGCAAGCACCAGTGTCCATTTCTGCCTCAGGTTCTGGGGACCTTGAAGAGCCCTTTTGGGAAGGGAGTCTTTAGTGCACACACTCATCACATTTTCCCAGGTGTTACAAAGATATGATGAGGCTGCAGTTTACACACATATGCTAGAGAAAATGGTGTGTGCTCAAAATTCCTAAATATAGTTAAATTTTAAAGATGCCATTCCACTCCTCTTCTTTACCATTTTACACTGGTTCATAAAGCTGTGGTGTTGTCATGCACCCCTCCCTCTCCTGTGCAACTTCTGCAACTGACTGTCAACATTAGTGGGAATAACAGTGCTCTCATCTACTGAGTACGTTGTTCCAGACACAGTGCTAAGTACTTTACATGCGTTATTGTATTATTCACAACAATCCCATGAGGTAGATATTCTTATTTACAAATGAGCAAATTGAGGTTCAGAGAGTGAAATAAGTTGCTTAAGATGACACTAAATAAGGATGAGATTTGGGAATCAAATGCAGTGTTTCTGAATGCAAAAACTAGTTCTCAGTCTTTGTCACGTCCCTTGATTCTGGAGGATTTTTAGCTTTCATTTTCATGGTCAAATTAGAGAAAAAGCTTGTAGTTCTCAACTGTGTTCTGACAGTTTCTTCTTATCTTAATATAGCTCTATCATTTGAAGAAAAGCAATTTCTTCCCATAATAACAAAAGACATTTGTTTAGTAGTTAGTTTTTAAAACTCCATTCTTCATTTGTTCTCACTAATTCTAATGTGTATCTGGGGATGCTGTCTGTGGAAAAGGTGATTCCTACACCACCAGCATCAAATTTAAAATTCCCTGGGGAGCTAGTTTAAAACACAGGTTTCTGAGTCCCCCATGGACTGGAATAAGAATCCAAGCAGTCAGATGGGACTGGGAAATTGCCTTTTGATAAGCTCTCAAATGACTAGAAAGAGAAAACATGAATTTTGGAGTCAAAATTTATTTCCATCCCAGTTTTAGCTCTTTTTAATGATATGGTCTAAGGCAAGATGTTGATAAAACTGAGGATTAAATTTGATAGTGTGTGTGAAAATGGTCGTGTTTAAGAGTGCTAATAGTGATGAAAGCTAATGCTTTGAGCACTAACTTACCTAGCCAGACACTGTGTTAAGTTAGTACACTTTGTACTAACTCATCGAAGCTTCATGGCAACCCCACAAGGGAGGACTGTGATTATTCCTAATTTACAGAAAAGGAGGCTGAAGCACACGGTGTTCAAGCCAAGCCAGGATTTGGTGTCAGGGAGTCTGGCTCCAGGCCTGTGCTCTTCAACTCTGTACCCAACTGTCCCTCAAAGTAGGTATTTCTGACTGTCACTTCCCTTTGGGCCATCTAATAAAAAGAACAGCAACAAAAATGGATAAAAATGCCAGGTGCAAAACAATGAGAACTTCTTCCTTTCGACCCAGAACATGTAAGCACTACATGGTACATTTCTCTTTAAGATTATTCATTCAGTCTAGAATCAGATGTGTGTGTTCAAGAAGACCTGGAGGAAATCTATTTGAGTTATGTGATGGCTTGCTTTGTACAAGGCTACTCAAAATCTGGCTCATGGACTTGCAGCATCAGCATCATGTGGACGCTTGTTAGAAAGGCAAATTCTTGGGTCCCACCCCAGACCAATATACCAGAATCTCTGGGCATGGGCCCAGCGATCTGTTTTGTCAAGCTCTGTAGGTGACATTGATCCATTCTAAGAATGAGAACCACTGGTTTAGAGCAGGGGAAGAGAGAGAGAATCTTTTATGGTATATAAAAGAAGTAAAAAAAATGTTTACATGCCTTTACCCCCTGGTGATTTAGCTAGAATTATGATTGATCTTCTTGGGAGACGGTGTTCACTGAGGGAACAGAGGGTGCCTGCTGGTGTTGGACATACAAATAGAAATCAGACATAGTTCTGGTGCCAATGAGGTTGCAGTCTAGTGATAAGGAGAAATGGGTACATCAGAGACCAGAACACAGTGCAGGCAGGGCCAGCATGCAGCATGCACAAAGCACTCTCACTGGAGCTGAAGTCGAACAGAGGAAGTTGTCACCAAAGTGAAATCTGAATGGTGATTTGAAGGATAAAGAGACTTGCCCTGGATAGAGACGGTTATTTTAAGCTTACAGGAAAAATGAGACTAACTTCAATTAAGAGTAGAATAACAACAGCTATGAAGACTTTGCCCTCCAAATAAGATCTGTTTGGGGAACTACTTACTAGTGGCTACGTAGAACACTATACAGTGTATACACAATCTAGGCACAGGGGGGATTTCAGAGCATAGAGAAGTACCTAAACTATTCCAAATGGTGGGCTGGGTCAGATCAGGGAAGACTTTCTGGAGGAGGAAGTCAGATACCAGTGCTGAATCTGAAGAGATGGGTATAGGTTACACACATAGAGGGTTTTTTCAGACAGAAAGGGTAGCTGAGTCCTGGAACACTGTGTAAAGGGCAGTGCTTTTAAACTTTTAGCAAGTGATACCTTGGGAAAAAGGTAAAATTTGCAAGGCACCCTGGGGTAATGCAAGACGTTGGTGGCACACAGGTCGGTATTCTCTGGATTAGAGAGTGTGAGTTGTTCATGACAAGTAGAGTGTACAGGAAGAAGCTGAGAGGGAGTTTTGGAGACCTGAGAGTGGGAAAGTTGGCAGATGTCATCTCCTAGGAATTATTTTAATGTATAAAATGAGATCAACCTCCATTTCAAAGGAAATTAAATTTTTATTATTTTTTTAGCCCATAGTTTTTTACAAAATGTTGGGAGACAGCTGGCCTCTCCTCCAGGAGATAAAGTGCCAACAGAACTTACCGTTGTCCCTTTGGCTGTGTCAGGGAATGAGGTTTTCCTTGTCCTTGGTCCAAAGGGGAGGCTGTGTGCTGTTGGAAGGTCAGAATCCAACGGGGTGAGAACTGGAAATCAGTGTTTCCATGAATGAAGGTGGCTCCACTATTTATTTTCCTCTGTGTGGGAAGAGAAATGTCAAACCCTGCTCCAGTGAAAACAGCTTCGCTCAAACTCATTTGGGCTTTAAGAGTCACACATTCTGGAAAGCAGAATTGGCAGTTTAAATATAGATCTCATCTACAAGTTATTTCACAAGACCAATGGATCTTAAGTATTTCTGTTCATTTCCCTATATGTATTTCTTTTATTAGAATTAGACCTTCCAGCCAGGTTATTTAGGGACATTTCATCTGTCCAAAAAAGAAAACCAAGGCCTTGGCCGCTGAACAATTTCCTCTGCCTTCCTTCCCCACTGGGCCTTCTTTTATAAATCTGAGCAGGGGGAGCAGAATCAGTAGGAGTGGCTAAAAGATGTACGTTAGAAAAGCTTAAAAGAAAGAAGTTTTGGGGATTTGAGACTGGCATTTATGGGAAGGATATGACAGAAGTGGGGAGAACAGATTTTAAAGATGTTTTGGTAGGCGTAAGATTTTATTCTCCTCTACTATCGGGACCTTTAGTCTTTGAGATAATAACCGATGAAGGTTGTAATTGCTTTAGCTTTTATGGACAGTGTTTCTGAGAAGGTGTCCCCATGAACACTGAGCTGTAGGGAGCTGGAGTGTCTCTGACTTGTACATGCATCATTTTGTTTGAGCTTCAGAAAAGGTCCCATTTATCAGTCTTTTAGAATTCAACACATCCTTTAGCTTTTCACTGTAAGGCCACTGGTGAGGTTTAAAAGAAGTGGTTGGATTAAGGAGAAGGGGGAAAGGACATAATCTGGGAGCTAGTAGTAAATGTTCTGTGGGGGCAAGTTTCCTGGTAGTGGCAAAATAAATGAAGGGGGAGCTTCTATTATAGAAAAACTTTAACTTCTTGCCATTCAGTCTATAAAATGGTAAAGGGTGATTTTATGTATTCTGTTTTTCCTATTTTAAAGTAGAAGTTGGTATCAGAGACACCAAGACATTTGAGATTTCTTTTTAAGGAATTCAGGATAAACATCTTCATGTTGTGAGGTCAAATTTGGCTGAGAAGGGATGAGAAGACTTAATGGATAGCAGGAGATTTATATCATAAGCTTTAAAAAATTATGATAAAATATACATAATATAAAATGGCTGTCAATCATTTTAAAGTATGTAGTTGGAGGGGGGTTGGGCAGGGCAGGGGAGAGCAATGGGGAGAAAATGGAGACAGCTGCAGTTGAACAACAATATAAAGAACTAAAAAAAAGAATTTCAAAAAGAAGTGTACATGTCAGTAGTGTCAAGCACATTCACATTGTCATGCAACTAATCTGCTCCTGTTATCTTGCAAAACTGAGATTCTATAGCTATTAAGCACTTCGCTATTGCTCCTTCTCCTCAGTCCCAGGCAACCAACATCCTACTTTCTGTCTCTATGAGTTTGACTCTGAAGTAGCTCAGCTAAGTAGAATCATACAATATTTATCTCTTTGTGATTGGCTTATTTCATTTAACATAATGTCCTCAAGTTTTGTTTATGTTGTAGCACATGTCAAAATTTCCTTCCTTTTAAGACTGAATAATATTCCATTGTATGGAATATTACTAAACCAAGTTTAGTTTATGCATTAATCCACTAATGAACAATTGGGTGGCTTCCACATTTTGGCTATTGTAAACCATGCTATTATGAACATAGGTGTACAAATATCTGTTCTGAACCCTGCTTTCAATAGTTTTCATATATACTCCTAAGTAGAATGGCTAGGCCATATTATAATTCTGTTTTTAGTATTTTGAGGAACTGCCATACTGTTTCTATAGTGGCTGCACCATTTTATGTCCCTACAAATGGTGCACAGGGTTTTGATTTCTCTGTATCTTTGCCAACACTTGTGATTTGCTTTCCTTTATTTTTAAAAATAGTAACCATCCTAATGTGTGTGGTTATATCAGTAGGCTGTAGCTGCAAAACAAAACTTACTGGCTTAAAACAACAATCATTTATTATCATTTAGTTTTGCTTATGGATATGCTGGGTGGAGGCTTGGATTAGGATCAGCTGGTTGGGTCTCTGGTTTTGGCTGAGCTACCTCACACGTCTATGGCCAACAGCTGGACTGGTGGGGGGCTGGCCCGTTGAAAGAGGGCTCAGCTCGGTGGCTTATTTCTGTTCCTTGTTGCCTCCAGTTTTCCAGTAGGTGAGCTTGGGCTTGTTCACATGGTGGTGGCAGGCTCTGCATGGTGAAAGTGGAAATACCAAGGTTTCTTGAGGCCTGGGCTCAGAAATTGCACATCACTTACCTCACATACATTGGGAGTGATAAGACCTCAGCCCAGATTCACAAGGTGGAGAAAGATCCTGGTACAGAAGATGTGGATATAGGGAGAGGGTACAGAATTGTGGCTATTCTTGTAGTATACCATAGGATTCTAGAGCTTTGGTAGGAGTAGTAGAGGTGAGAAATTTACTGGAAGATTATTAGGGTTCTTATAATAAGATGGCTGGTTTTGTATGTCTAGTAGAAATACTCCAGAATTCTTTAAAATGTTGAAAGTAAGAATAAAGAAACTGTAAATGAATTTTCCTTGGAATGTTTTTCAAATAAGCTTTGGATTTAACCATCAAAAGTGCCAAGTATTAATTTTTTAAAATGAATTTTAGTTTTGGAATAATTTTGGATTTATAGTAAAGTTACAAACATATCTTTTCCCTAGTCTCCTCTAATGTTAATATCTCACATTATCATGGCACATGTTTCAAAACTAAGAAACAAACATTGTTATATTACTATTAACTAAACTCCAGACTTTATTTGCATTTTACCAGTTTTTCCTTTAATGTTCTTCATCTGTTCCAGGATATAATCTAGGCAGTCACATTTCATTTAGACATCTATTACTTTTTTTTTTTAAGACTTTTTTTTTTTACAGAGCTTTTAGGTTCACAGTAAAATTGAAGTGAAGGTACAGAGATTTCCCATATAACTCTGCTCTGCACATGCACTGCCTCCCCCATTATCAACATCCATCACCAGAGTGAGACATTTATAATAATTACGATCCTACATTGGCACATCAAAATCACCCACAGTCCATAGTTTACCTTCGGGCTCATCTTGGTGTTGTACATTCTTGGTGTTGTACATTCGTTTGGTTTGGACAAATTTATAATGACATGTATTTATCATTATAGTGTCATAGAGAAAAATTTCACTGTTTTAAAAATCCTCTGTGTTCCACCTATTTGTCCCTCTCTCAGACACTCCAACCCCTGGCAAACAGTGATCATCTTACTGTCTCCATAGTCCTGCTTTTTCCGGAGTGTTATATAGTTGGAATCATACAGTACGTGGCCTTTTTAGATGGTCTTCTTTCACTTAGCAAGCCACATTTAGTTTTCTCCATTTCTTTCCATAGCTTGATAGCTCATTTCTTTTTGGTGCTGAATAATGTTCCATTGTCTGGATGTACCCTAGTTTATTTATTCATTCACCTACTGAAGGACATCTTTGGCTGCTTCTAAGTTTTGGTGATTATAAATAAAGATACTGTAAGTATCCATGTACATGTTTTTGTGTGGATATCAGTTTTCAACTCCTTTGGGTAAATACCAAGGAGAGAAATTGCTGGATCATATGGTAAGAGCATGTTTAGTTTTGTAAGAAATCATCGAATTGCCTTCCAAACTGGCCATACCATTTTGCATTCCCACCAGCAATGTACGAGTGTTTCTGGTGCTCCACATCCTCACAAACACTTGGTGTCATCAATGTTCCAGATTTTGTTCATTCTAATAGGTATGTGGTGACTCTCATTATTGTTTTCATGTGCATTTCCCTAATGATATGTGATATTGAGCATCTTTTCATATGTTTATTTCCCATTTGTATATCTTGTTTGGTGAGATGTCCATTAAGAACTTTGGTCAGCCCAGAAATTCCACTGCTAGGATTATATCCTAAGAACCCTGAAACACCAATCCAAAAGAACCTATGGGCCCCAATGTTCATAGCAGCACAATTTACAATAGCCAAGTGCTGGAAGCAACCTAGGTGCCCATCAGTAAATGAATGGACCAAAAAACTATGGTACATTTACACAATGGAATTCTATGCAGCAGAGAGAAAGAAGGACCTCCTACCCTTGGCAACAACATGGATAGAACTAGAAAGCATTATGCTAAGCAAAATAAGCCAGGCGGTGAAAGACAAATACCATATGATCTCACCTTTAACCGGAACCTAATCAACAAAACAAACAAACAAGCAAAATATAACCAAAGACACTGAAATAGAGAACAGGCTGACAGTGACCAGAGGGGAGAGGGAAGGGAATTTCAGGGGAAAAGGGGAAGGGTTTGCAGGAACAAGTATAAAAGACATTTGGACAAAAACAAGGGGAAGGGTGGAAATGGGAGGGAGGTGGGGAGGGCTGGGGGGCGTGGGCTGAGATGGGAGTGAAAGGCAGAAAACTATACTTGAACAACAATTAAAATAAAAGAACGTTGGTCAGTTTTTTTTAATGGGGTTGTTTGTTTTCTTATTGATGAGTTTTAAGAATTTCTTTTTTTTTTAAGATTTTATTTATTTAGTTTTAGAGATAGGGGAAAGGAGGGAGAAAGACAGGGACAGAGACATCAATGTGTGATTGCCTCTCATATGCTCCCCACTGGGGACCTGGCCCGGAACCCAGGCATGTGCCCTGACTGGGAATTGAACCAGCGACTCCCTGGTTCGCAGCCCACGCTCAATCCACTGAGCCACACCAGACAGGGCTAAGAATTTCTTTGTATTTTTTAGTAGTCCTTAGACAGATGTGTCTTTGCAACTATTTTCCCCCAGCTTATGGTTTGTTTTCTTGTTCTCTTGACATTGTCTTTCACAAAGCAGATGTTAAATTAACCAACTATTAATTTTAACTGTTAAAAATTCTCAAACTGATAGACATACCGTGATGAAACTGTTCTTTTTTATTGTTGATGCTTTATTTTCATAAACTAAATGGACATATACTCTGGTTTATTCATAATACTAAGGAATATGCTCATTAGTACTGGCACTGTGTTAGGGGGCAAGATCCCAGCTTTCTAGGAGCGTGCCTTCGAAAAGGCACGTGCATAACATCTGCAGCCTCAGAGGGAGAAGCACGTCTGCGGAGACATGGAAAAGCTTCCTAGAGGAGCTAGCATTGCAGCCCAGCCTTGAACCCTAAGTTGGATTTTATATGTAACATTGTCATTTTAAAATGTTTTTCAATTATAGTTTGCATTCAGTACTATTTCGTATTAGTTTTGGGTGTACAGCATAATGGTTAGATAATCATATGTGTTACAAAGTGGTCCCCCTGATATTTCAAGTACCCACCTGGCACTGCACATAATTGTTACCATATTATGAACTATATTCCCTATGTTGTGTGACTATTATGTAACTACCAATTTGCGTTTCTTAATCTCTTCACATTTTTAACCCAGCCCTCCAACCCTTACCTCTGGCAACCATTGGTCCAATCTCTGTATCTGTGGGTATGATGATGAAGCCATTCTTGATAAAAGATGCCTTGGCTGTTTTGTGGGAAGTCCCGCAACTGAAGTGGTTCATTAGCTCAGGTCTTAGTTAACTCTGGCCACATCTTACAATACATTAGTTTAGTCAGGCTCAGTCTATTGGCCTCCTAATGTGCTGTGGCACAAGTAGTTTATTTCCTTCTTTCCAAGCTTCAGAAAACTCCCTTTCCTGAGCCTTGAAAGAGGCTCAGCTTCCCTCTTCTAGGGACCCTCATAACTGTGTTTTCATATCTGTTGGCTGCTTTCCTCAGCTTGCACAAACCCCTTTCTCAAGCCCCTCTTAAATGCATAGAATTAAACATAGATGACTGTGGGAGTTGTCCTCCATTGGATGGACATGTTCATTATGAAATGTTTGAACGCTGCTTGGTTTACAGTGGTGAGTCTCAGTGGTGGGAGGGGCTCAGTGAGAGGAGCTGCCAGGTAGGGGCTGAGGCTCCTTCATACTCTGCTTGTCTTTTGTGCCCACCTTGGAACTATGGTTATTGATGTAAATATGATATACTTTTTGTTAGGTCCAAAAACAACAAATACACACACAAAACTCTGGTTACAGGAGGAGTTGATGAAATAGTTATTCTTTTTGTCTGATTACAAATATATAAACTTGTTCTTCTAGAGACAGAGACATCTGCCTCCTATGATACCCCTGGTTTATTTCATTATTTTCTGTAGGTCAATCAAAGTCTTTCCCACTGTTTGATTTCAGGGCCTTCTCCAGAGCCATGAGTTAGTTCAGGCGTGTGCTGTGCATGCCGGACATGAGCCGTGGGCAATGGAGCCAATGGAGTGCTGGTCCCAGAGGCCCCGAGCTTGTTTTCTTGGCCAGTCCCTGATGTCAACTGGCCTGGTGGCCATTTGCTGCTGCCTCCTCAGAAGGGAGAGTGAGGCACGCACAGCTGCCTTCCTGGGCTAGGTAATGTGCCTACCTTTCTAACAAACTAATTAGGAAGACTAAGGCAGAAGTGGTTTTTCCCCTGAAGTGATTTTTTCTTCCAGAAAGTTATTATCTTCCTGGTTGCTCTCAGTGATTCATCTCATGACTTGTCAGCACCCTTCAAAACATTATCATTTCTGTTCACATGGCACAACACATGTGCTCCCACTTACAGTTCATATTTTCAGTGCATGCACACCTAAAAACGCCTAATCACTAGCCCCTGCACACATTCCCAGACTAGAGGTGTACAAGCTGGTAAGACCCCTCTGGATTTATGTATTTCTGTACATTTCTTTGGGGTCATAAGAAGATTTTATTTGAGAGCAAATTATTGCTTTCAAAACATAGTAGAAATTTACAAAGCAAGGGAAAGAAATGTATAGAACTCACTACAGAGATCTCTAGGTAGTTAACGCAAGTGTGAACAACAAAATAAGTGTGCTAACCCTTTTTATGCCCCCAAATTGGTAAAGGTTTCAAGAGAGTTAAGTGTGTCCCAGCCCATTTTTTCTTTTTGTCTCAAATGGTTTTCTTCCTAAACATTTCACATTGTCCTCTGTATTCTGCAGGCCCAGCTGTCTACTCTCCCTGTGCAAATTTGTGCTGTTAAATAATTTGCAAGGATTTTCTTTCCAAGTACCTCAATGTCATGCTAATTCTGTTACTCCTAGAACTTTTAGCCATTGCTCCTGTATCTTAGGAGCTCACTTTCTTCCTTTTCTGTTTGGTTTTTCTCAGTTTCTCATGGCTTATGCAACTCAGGCTGTCCAGTGCCCTGCACAGAGGCACAACAGGCTGCTAAAGAATTTTGCTGAATATATGCATTGAATGCATGATCTTAATTAAGGCTTTCTGCTTGGTCTACACTAGGTCTTTCTATGATTTATTTATTCTTTCTTTTTTTAAAAAAGATTTATTTATTTATTTTTAGAGAGGGAAGGGAGGGAGAAAGAGAGAGAAACATGAATATGCAGTTGCTGGGGGCCATGACCTGCAACCCTGGCATGTGCCCTGGCTAGGAATCGAACCTGCGATACTTTGGTTTGCAGCCCGTGCTCAATCCACTGAGCTATGCCAGCCAGGCTGATTTATTTATTCTTTCAAAAGGAGTCAGGCTACTATGCTATTTAAACAGAAATATCAAATTCTCTTGATAAAAATTTCACCCACATACAAGATACTAGAAGTTTTTTTATAATAATTCATATCATATTTTTATATTGCAGCAAGTTATGCAACTTTTTATTAATTTTGTTCTTCAAACATTTGTCTTATCTGTCTAATGAGTGGGAGGCCTGTTGTTTAAAACACAGACAGTTCAGTTTCACAGGGTATGCACACCCACAAGCCTTTGAAGTTTTAGAGTAAACACCAATCATTTTTAGAGTAAATGTCAATCAGTGAGGGATTAGAGATCTTATTAAAATTCAGGTCAACACACTGCATGCGATCAGATGCAGTTGACCTTGGTATAGCCTTCCTTGGTCTCTAGAATCCCTAATAGGATGGTGAGGTTGAAGGAAGCACTGATATCAGGCCCTGGGTTCCCATGAGGGGGTCTTACCAAATCCGAAAAGCTCAGTTCTTGTTCTGCCACTGCCTTCTTATTTGCACTCCCAATCTTGTATTTGTTATCTTCCTTTTGTCCTACACTCCCAACCTATGCATTTCTATTTTCATTATATTCAAAAACATCACATTTTCCAAGTTCTTAACCCAGATGCAGAGTCTAGAAGTCCACATCCTTACTTGAGGATAGAAAGCAGAGCCCAGTGGATTCTACAAAATATTTCAACCTCCAGGGCCCAGTGTCCTGAGAAGCCCACTTCCCTGAGACTCTTTTACTACTTGACAATATCTTGTGATCAAAATCTTATAGGTTATCTGTGGTAATCACATATTTTCTCCATACTAGCTCTTGACAAAGGGTCAGTGTAATAGTCAATTCAGCTGCTATTGCAAAATACTGTAGACAGAGTTGCTTAAACACAGCAATGTATTTTTTAAATAGTTCTGGAGGCTGGAAGTCCAAGATAAAGTTGTTGGCTGGTTTGGTTTTTCATGAGACCTCTCTCTTTGGCTCACAGATGGCTGGCTGCCTTCTCCCTTTTTCCTCACATGGCCTTTCCTCTCTGTACACACACATCCCTGGTGTCTCTTCCTTCTCTCGAAAGGACACCAGTCCTATTGGATTAGGGCCCCATTTAAATAACCTCATTTACACTTAATTACCTCTTTAAAGGCCCTTTCTCCAAATAAGTCCCATTAGGGGTAAGACCTTCAACATATAAATTTTGGGGGAGGGGGGAATTCAGTTCGTAACAGACAAGATATAGAGCCGTTGTTAACCAATTCAGAGTAGCAGATTCTCTGCTGAAAACGCATTTCTATCTATCGTAAAGTGGCTAAGTGCACGGGCTTTGTAGCCAAACCATCTGTCCATCTGTATTCATATCCTTGCTCTGCCACTTACTCACTAGCTGTGAGACTTTGGGCAAATTACATGTTCTTTCCACCCCAGGTCTGCATCAGTAGAACGGAGATTATAAAAGTATCTAGCTCATGAGTTTGTTCTGAAGATGGAATGAATTAAAACATGTAAAATGCTTATTATGGTTGATAACATGTAAGAGTTGCTCAATGAATGTTAGCTTTTTTTTTCCTTCAAGAAATGTTACTTCCTCTTACGGAGTGAATTGTGTCCCATCAAAATTCCCGTGTTGACGTCCTAACCTCCAGTACCTCAGAAAGTAACAGTATGTGGAGATAGGGCCTTTAAAGAGGTGACAAATTTAAAATGAGGCTGTAAGGGTTAACCCTAATCAGTTATGATGGGTGTTGTTGGAGGAAGAGGAAGAGGCAGCAGGGGCACCCTGCACAGGGCGACAGTCGTGGGGAAAGGCTGTAAGGAGGCAGCCCTGTACAAGCCAAGGAGAGAGGCCTCAGAAGAATGAGTTAAGCCTGCCAGCACCTGATCTTGGACTTGCAGTCTCCAAAATTGTGAGAAAATAAATTTCTGGGTTTTTTAGCCTTTCAAGGGTAAAAATTTTATTTTTGAGGCACTTCATGCTGCACATTTTCAAAGAGAGTCACATAAGACAGCAAATGTTATCTTCCCTTCATCTAGAAATAAATAAAAAGGGCATACATTTTTTTAAAAAAAATCACAATACTTAGAAGTTTCTCACTGGCATCCAAAATGAACAGGAAAGAAGGGAGAAAGCATTTAATGTATTTTCCAGATTTCTTTGGTTGGGGTTCTCCCAAGGTGGCATTAATATGTTTCTTTTTTCATTTAATATTACCAAAACAGTAAAAACTAGAAAAAATAAAAATAAAACCAGTGGTTGCTGAAACTGAGGAGGTTGCTCTCTTGTTTTCTGTGCAGGCAAAGTTTCTGTCGTTAATGCCACCCAGTCTGTGCCATGTTGTTACAGCAGCCTAAGCAGACTAACACACTCCCTACAAGGAACAAACCTAATGGTGTCCCAACTATTTCCTCCTAATTCAGGAGAATTAAAGGAGCACTCTCTTTGTTATGATAACATCCAGATTAGAGTCACTCCATCAAAAGGAGCAGTCTCATAGACATTCAGAGAATGGTGCTGTGCGTTTTAAAAGGGAATCTTTTTCTCTTATTGAGGATACTTCTGTCATACATTGTGCTCTTAGGAGAAGTATGTTCGGTGACCTGCCTATAATCCTTCTAAGATGCAAATACAATTCGTAATGCACACTTATCATGTATTCTCAAGGTTTTTCAGTACTAGACTATTTTTTTAAAGAGCTAACTTAAATTTGTTCTTTTTTCTTTTTTTTTTCTGCCAAACATTCCTTATCTTTACAAGAGGGTTTCTAGGTCGAGAAAGATGGAAGTGGGCAAAAGACACTTTGCCTTGAACAGCACAACTGTGCATTCAACGCTGCCTGGCTGGTCAGCAGGGTCTTCAGAGCCGTGACCAAGTCAGGCTTATGTTCTTCTTCAGGTGGCCTCGTGACACTGTCTGGAGAGCGAGTGAGGATATGTGTAACACACATCATGCCATGTCATGCTAATGAAGCTTACTTGTGGAGGATTTACATCTAATAGTTTTCATGTTTGTTGCTCATGCTGAAGAGTTGTAACAGATGACTCTGAGAGGCATGTTTGCTTCACAGAAAGTGCTGTTGCTGGGAGGAGAAAATGTTGTCTTTGGCAATGTAACCAGGGAGACAGATTCCTCCACTCAGGGAATAAAATAAGCCTTTCCTTTATGATGCTCCCTTTTTGGTCCCATTGAATTAGGTGTTGTAAACTGGTGGCCAAAGTTGGTTAACAGATGGGTTTTGTCTGACATGCATACTGTTTACACAGGTTCTCAAGCTGAGTGTGTTTAGACAGAGCATGCACTTCCAATCTGGCACAATTGCTACCGCTCCCTGTTGTCTTACAGGCAACACACTGCTTCCCACTCATTTATGGCACTTGCCTGGCTCCTAAATACGCGTAGCTTGGAGCCCTTGTTAAATTGTTCCTCGGCCACAGTCAGAGATTTTGCCTTAATGCAGAAAAAGGATTTTAAAGAAGCTTTTGTTGTTTACTATTCATGGGTCAGAGAATCTGCATTTAATGCATTCTAGATACTTGAGAGATTTGGAACACTGTGACCAAATTTTTTGTCTGTAGTCAGCAAGACATGGACATTCAACTCCTTGTTTTTTTCCTAAAACCTGAGAAGTGAGTTTTAGTATTATACTTCACACATGAGTTATTCCTAATTTTGAGGCCAGACCTGGGCTACCCACTGTGGGAGGTGCTAGCCACACGTGCACATCAAACACGGGAAATATGGCTGGTCTGAACTGAGACGTGCTGTGCGTGTAAAACACAGACTGGGTTTCAAACACTCAGCACAAAAATCATCTGAGGTAGTACCTCAATATTGTTTTAAATGAACACCTTTTATGTCAATATTTCTTTATATTAATACCTTTTAAATGATAACCTTTTCAGATACTGGGTTAAATACAATATATTGTTAGTTAATTTCACCTGTTTTTTGGTAGTTTTTAAAGAATATGGTTACTAGATAATTTAAAGTTGCTTATGTGGCAATTTTAATGTGACTCACATTGTAGTTTCATGGGAGAGCACTGGTCTAGAAGTTAACCAAATGAATTCTTAGCTACGTCAAGTTTATTAAGTTCTTGACACCGGATGTTGAGTTTATTTATAGCCCTATCTAAAATCGATAATGAATGACTATTTTCAGTTTCCAGAAAGAGGAAGCATCCCCCTCTGGGATGTGGTGTTGAAGACGAGTGGCTGTGCTCACAGGGAGGGAGTGTGCTGGGGGGTTTGCAGTCAGGCAGCAGGTGCACACACAGTCCAGAAGAGTTTGGGTCAGAAACTAGTTGAGCCTTGGAGGTGTGACACGATTTATCAACTTTGTCACTTGTATTTCTCTATCAGGCAGCTGTGGGGCTTCTTGAATGTGCTTGGGTGTGCACACATGTGCACGCACACATACACAACTGTGGCCAAAGCCTCTCTTAGGGGTTCTCTTGGCATCTAATGAGAATTCCTTTCCAGTGAAAAGTGAATTTTGTGTTCTTTTAATATCATAGTGGCTGTTAGAAATCATCCTTGGATGCTTTCTTTCTTGGTACAGAAATTAAAGAGACTCAGTGTATTGGCCTCCTAATGTGTTGTGGCACATTAGTTTATTTCCTCCTTTCCAAGCTTCAGAAAGTCCCCCTCTTTCCTGAGCCTTTCGGGTTCTGATCTTCCCTCTCCCAGGGACCCTGAGAACTGTGTTTTCATATCTGCTGGGTGCTTTCCCCAGCTCACACAAACCCCTTTCTCAAGCCCCTCTTAAATGCATAGAGTTAAACAAAGATGACTGCTGGAGTTAATTAAATTTCAGCATGCATGTAATTAACTAAAGTCCAATATTTCTCAATTTTTTTCTTTTGATATAAAATTTACATACCACGTTGTATGTACAAATCTTAGTTGTGCGTTCACTGAGATTGGACACATGCATTCACCTGTGTAACCCAACCCCTATCATAGTAATTACTGAACATTTCTGTCACCCCACAAAGTTCCCTCGTGTTCCTTCCCAGTCATTTCCTGTTCCCATCCCACCCCTGGGAGGAAGCCCCTGCTCTATTTCCCTTCCTTCATAGGTTGGTTTGGCCTGTCCTAGGACTTCATGTAAGTGAATCATGTAATATGTACTCTCTAGTGTAAAACTTCTCTCATTCAGCATACTGTTTTTGAGATTTATTTGAAGATTGAACAAACAATTTCTTAGGAAAAATGTTATATGATAAAATTTAAAAACCTTGTCAAAAACCTTAAGAAAGGCATGGGGATGTAGAGGTCTTGGGGGCAAGTGATTTCAAACTATCAATGAGTAATTTCTATATAGTTTAAATTATTTCATAGCAAAGCTATAAATAGAAAACTGTTCAAATTGTCTTACTAAGCTGCCAGAATTCCAATACCAGAATCAATCAATATAACACTCAAAAAAATAAAATAAAAATGAATTCCACTTATGAATGCAATGCAAAATGCCTAAATATAACATTAAACCAATATAGCTAATAATATATAACAACCAAATAAACTTTATCCCAGGATTACAAGATAGCTTAATATTAAATAAACTATCAATATATTTTATTATCTTAATAGGTAACAAAACAAACACACACGCTTATCTTGACAGATGTGACGTTTATCTTGGTAGATATGCACTTGAGGATTTCTAGTTAAACATGAAAATGGAGCACATACAGTAGCTCAAAGACTCCCCCAAATCCACTAAAATAACAGTGAGGGAATGCAAAGGGGCAGAAACCAAAGAGAAAGAAAACTGGAGAGGAGACTATTGCCGACCAGAGAAGTCAATGCAATCCTAGAAGAAAGAAAATGTGTGGGAGAGCAGGGAAAATGCCAATCAGAAACAAGTAAGTCTGCATCTCCAAGTTCAGAATAGCTCAGGAATAATAATGGCAGGTACCCCTAAAGGTAAGATATGGGTGGGCTGGAAACAAGGTGTTCTGCTAGAAGTTTATATCAAGAAGGGTTAGACCCTCAGATTCCCCCCTCACCTCCCACAGCCAAATGGCTCCCCGTCTCTGACTGAAAGAAGACTGGAACTTTATCCTCTGGAGACATTGAGCTAGAGAGATGTGCACTAGACCATGTGTGGTAGTTGAAGGCAGGGGTGCTATACTGAAAACAGGGCAATTAACATGAGCACGGTGGGACCCCAGATCCTCTCTCTGGCTCAGGGCCCAGGACACTGGTAACCAGGCTTATGCCTCAGCCCATCAGGAGAGTAGAGCATTATTCTCTGGCAAAAATGGCCAGGCCAAGAGAAAAGACCTATAGAAAGAGATAATTGTGTTTCTCAATGGCATGGTAGGGTCCATGCCAATGACTCTATGGAGAGGGCCATCGTTCTGTAAGCCTTACCCACAGGCACAAGCACAGAGCTTTCTTAGAGTTTAAACAAAGAGGGATTACAAATCATCATAGACTTAAGGAAATATCTTAATGTGAAAATATTGAATATGAAAGAATGTTAAAAGACAGAAAATGAAAGAAGAAACAGAAAAGGCAGAAAGTAGAATAAAACTTCAAAAGGCTATAATTAGTATTCTCAGGTAAGAAAAGATTGCATTAGTGAAATACATGCAGGATGCTACAAGGAAATCTTGGAGACAAGAAAAGCCTTTTAGAAATAAAAAACATTACATGAATTAAAAATGATCAATTGAAGGTTTAGAAGAGAAAGTCGATGAATCTTTTGGGAAGAAGGAGAAGAAGGGGGTTACTGAGAAGAAGAGGAAGAGTAACAGTCTTCCCTTGTTAGGTCAGAGTAAGACAGACATGCTGGTGCTTTATTTAAGCCATAAACCTAGGGAAGCAAGAGTGAAACAAAAGGTATGTGAAGCAAGGAAAGAGGTTAAGATATGTAAAATGATGCAGTACCAGTCTGGTTACCACTTCATGACACCCTGAAGATACAAAGTAGGTTAATGGGTAGGTAGGTCTACTCAGCATGCAAGATTTTTTTCCAGATGGGATGCAAGAAGCAACCATATTTTTGTAGCAATCTATGGTAAGGAGCAAGGAGAGGGTTCTTTTCTGCCTAGACCCTTCCCTTCTCTTGCTTCCCATTGGTCAAAGTTTATCTCATGGGAGTTAACCTTTCTGCACATCCAGGTTGTATCTTTTGCCCCTTTGGAAACTCCCAGAGATGCCAGGTCCTATGCTGTACAGTGTGGTGTTTCATCCGAGTACTGAAGTGGAGGGAGGAGCCAGGAACTCTAGACTTAATTTGCAGCTGTGGTCACAGCGGAGGGCCTGCATTCCCAAGGCAAGTGGCCAGTTAGCTTCAAGTGAGACTACTACTAGTTATGATAGTCCTCTATAATTTTACCAATAATATTTTATTACCAGTAAATATAGCTCTCAGTTATTAATTGTCCATAAAGCCAGGCCTTGGACTATAGGCTTCATGTGTATTTTTGATCTCATAATTCTCATAACAGTCCTCTGAGTAAGGACTATAATTATCATCATCTTATAGACCTACCAGAATCATAATCCTTAGGCACAGTATCCAGGACTGTACTTTCGAAAGCTCCAGGCTAATTCCAGTGCATCTGTCCATGGCTGGGCATTCAGGAAACGTTATGCCTGGTAATATGGGAGAGGTGATGATGAGTGACACAGGCATCCTGCCCACTGTGGGCTTAGAGCTAGTGAAGTGGCTGGACAAGTGCATAAATGCCTGGTAGAGGTATGCCTGATGACAAAACTTAAGCATTTTAGTGATGAGGTTGATGTCCTTTATTTAAGGGAAAACATTCCATGGATTGAGGGAGAACAGTGCCTCATAAGCAATGGAATACTCCCACTGAGGGATTTTGGGTAAGAGCGAGTTTTATCGAGCATTGGAAGAGGCAACAAAGCATGATTGGCCAAGAGGGTGGGGATTTCTTTATAAGGCTTGCAGGTCTGTGTTAGAATCTAGGGTGAGGTGAATTAGCTAAAGCTCAGTTGGAGGACTGTGATTGGTGTCTGTTGCAGTTCCTTGACAGGTGTGTCCTGTAAGCGTCCACTCATCTAGGTTTAGATTTGGGACATGGGCCGGGCCACTGGAACAGCTTCCATTTTGTGGGCCCTGATGGAGGAATTAACTTTATCAGGTATAAACTGCTATGAAATAGACTCTTAAAGTACAGCTGTGTTGTTGCCTGAGAGTTGTGCTTTCTGCATGGAGATGGAAGGCAGGAATATCTGCTGTTTGGGATGGAGAAAACTGGTTATGAGCTCCTTGATTTGATTTTTAAAACTATTATCATGGAAAGGGGAAAATATTTTAAAATGTTCAAACCCAAATCCACTTTGATTTGAATATCTTCTGGTGGAGTAAGGGTTTTACATGTCTTTGGGAAGAAAGAATTCAAAAATTGGATCTTAATGAAACTGGGTATATGGAGAGAGGAGAGAGTGGGTGCAATGAATGAAATGTTTGTGTAGATAGTAATGAAGTATTTACCTACAGGCACATGCTGTGTGTATGTGCTCTTCCACAATTTACTTGGTACTTGAAAGGAAAAATGTTGCCATGGCAACATTGTTACAAACAAGGTGAAATTGCATACAGCTGAATCAGACTTGACTTTGTATGCAAGTCTGCAAGGGACAGAAGCAAATGCCCTCCTTAAAAATTACAGCAAACACTTTAATGAGACTTTCTTATTGATTCTCATGAAAAAGAGAGGGAAGTGCACAGGAAGGCGGAGAGGGGTAGTGGCTGCAAATTATATTTCTTTCTGTAATATTACTACATTGGGCACAGATTTGTTGCCTCAGTCTGACCTGCTGGCATCCCAGCCCTTTTGACAGCATGGGCGTTTGAGCTGGTTTCTTTCAGAACGTGTAGTCAAGAGTTCACACACACGAAGGGAACGGGATAGGAAGCTGTCTTCTTATCTGGCTGAAAGAGCCGGGTAAATAAATCATTCCTTTCATGTCATGAGGCAGAGAGTAAAGTGATTGTACACATGGTTCCAAGGGCACTGTAATGATCTTCTCAAAGGTCAGGAAAGTTGAGGGGCTTTCTGCTTGAAGGAGCAAATGTGAGGGTCTTTGTGATTCTTTGGGAATCTTCTCTTTGAGCTTCATGAAGAGAGACTCCCAGTATGGACCCCATAATCATGTGCTAATGCACTCTAGATACATCGGTTTAGGTTATGGTTATAGTACATCCCTTGCTACAAGTAGGCTATGTCCTGGGCCTTGGGAATGACTGTGGTCACATTTTCTGGGTTGAACACCATTGTTTGATACAATGCTGGGAGTACTGATAGGGTGCTCTTGGTTATGAGTCTTATCTCAGTGATTCCTAAGCTTGAGTCTACATCAGAATCATCTGCAGGACTTGTTAACACACACAGTACTGGGCCTGCTCCTAGAAGTTTAGAATTTGCATTTCTAACAAGATCCCAAGTGATGCTGATGCTGTTGTTGTGGGGACCCCACTTTGTGAACCATCGTTTTACCCAAAACTCACACAGTAGAAAGAATGAGGTCACTGATCTTACTCTTTCTTGCTCTGTACCCACTCAGCCGCTGGGCAGCAATTCAGGGACTTCTCCAGCGGAGAATACGGTTGAAGCTGGGCCTTCACTGTTTGAAGTAGGTTTGATGAAGAGATTAAGAAAAGGACTTTCTTTAATCAGTCCCTTGATAGTGTAGGAGGGGCTATTTTCTGGATTTTCTGTAATTGGGGAATGTTGAGAATAGGGATGAGAGAATGTGCCGCTCAGAGGATAGTACGGTCCAGAGCAACATTGGCCTCACAGGGAAGCCTATTAGAGATGCAAGATTTTACATGGTACTCTAGACCTGCTGAATCAGAGCTAGAGTTGAATGAGTTCCTCAGGAGATTTTTTTTTTCTAGGTGATTTGTTTGCACTGTGGATGAAAAAGAGGTTCTACTGGAAAGTACCCTCACAAGGTAATCTGATCATAAAACCCTAACTGAGCAGATCATAGTGGATAGTTATAGGTCCCAGGCACATAGCTTCTTTATCAAAAGGTTCATTTTTGCTGTAAGCAAGTCCTGATCATTGTTTCTGTGCATCCAGGTTAACATACCTTTGAAATAAGCATAACCACCCTCGAGAGAGAACATAACCTTAACTATTCTGTAATCCAGTCTCCACCTTGCTTTCTTCTACTATTCCTGTAATCTTCCTTATGTCCCCTTACTAATTTCAAATGCATTAAAGAAACTGCTAAACTCATTCTCTGGAGCATTTGAAATACTGTTTCCTGGTAATTTTTGTCAGTTTTGACTCAAATAAGTCCTTATAAAATTTTTCTGTAAGTTTGGATGTTCTTATGTTGACAGTGCATTAAAGTCTGAGAGCGCTGGCATAAGACACAGACTGCCAGCTTGGAGGTCAAGATTCCTGAATTTTAGCCCAAGTTCTGTCACTTCCCACCTCTCTGGCCCTGCTGGGCTTAGAGGGTGGACTGAGTGTGGGTTAGTGATCTACAAGATTCCTGCCTGCTTTGGGGTGGCAGGAATCTCACTATAATTGTGAGTCACAGCCTGGTAGGTCCAGATTTGCTCTGCCAATGTGAGACTGGAAAAGTCGGCACTCATGCTGCCAGTCACTCCCAGAACCAATAAGTAGAGACAAGGATTGACTCTTTATGGGAGCTTTATTCAGATGGCCAGTGATCTGAGAAGATGATGGGTTCCATACCCTAAAATACCCATCTTAACATCTCATCTCAAGCCAAGCCTTTGTAGAAGGAGAAGAAAACAGTAGGTAAGGTGTTTGGCATTCAGGAGAAAAGTAGATAAGGGGTTTAGAATTCAGGTGAAAAGGTTCATCAGATAAAGGCTCTAGTCAGGTCATTTTTCTAGCACCCATTCCTCTGCTGACTGGTGATTCCTTATCTCTGTCCTGGGTGATAGACATCTCTCCCTGGAGCACAATGGCTCAGACACCACCCTGATTGCTGGCAGTCCTCCTGGGGCACAAAGGTCAAATTGCTTGTGGTCTCCTGGAGTCTGGGTTGGTCTAGTCATACATTCCGTTTCCTGGATGGAACAACAGCTTTCTACATGCATTAATCACTAAACCTATTAACTATACCTTAAAGTTAAACACTTTTAGTTCTTAAGTTCCCCCATCAATTTCAGGAGCCTTCTGAGAAGTGCGGGCCTCAGGGCCTCTGAAGTCCAGGTGCTCCTTCCCTCTGCAGCCTCCCCTGCCCTCCCAGGTGAGCTGGCGAGCTGGTATGAACTCCTGCGTGGGGGACAGTGCCTCCATGAACTGAGGACATGGCCTCATTCCATGTACCTGAACTCCTGGGAGCCCAGTGTATAATCTCTTATGAATGGAACTGCAAGCAATCTTGGGAAAGTGCATCCTGTCTGATGTCATTGTCTAAAAAGAAAGCCCTTGTCCTGAGTAGCCTTTAGGAAAACAGTTGGGTCAGCCTCTGTGCCTTGACTCGGGGTAAATCACATGATTGAAATACCTTTCACACAGAAATCATCCCTCAAACTACTAAGACTCTGTTTTTAGGGAATTTGAAGGTTTTTGCTATGTCAAAACATTAAAATAAAATCTCATTTTCAGATTTTAAAGATGAGCTAATTAATATAACACGGACAGAGAAGATGTCTGGTGGACCAAATTAATAAACAGAATTTTATATGGGTGTGTGTGTGTGGGGGGGTCCGCTCGCAGAGCCCCCCTGGCCACCACAGATGAGAATAAGTCTACCAAGAAATGATCTGCTTGGGGAGGAAAGGTGGCAGATCTCTCATAGAAGGACCAAGAGCCTTTTCTTCAATGGGCTTTTATTGGGTTCATTTTGCACAGGAATACAGATAAATCTTATTAGTCATTATCAGGCAGTAAGGATCAAACAATAGATAACAAAGAATCCTGAGGGCCTATTCTGAGTCAGGGTCAGATAGCTAAAGAGCTGTAAAACTTTGAGGAACAAACTTACTTCTTGCTTGGTCCCTTATCATTTAATTGAGAGCATTCTAAACAAATCAGGTTTCACAGGATTTTACATATTCTTTCTTAGGCCTGATTACCCGGGGAACCCGCCCTTTCCAGTACGGGGCTGCACCACTCTCTGTCATTGTTTCAGGCTTAGGTGGAGCAAGGGAAGTAAGGCAGCCAAGAGATTAGGAGACTTCTGCAGACAGAATGAGGACTCAGGCTTTGTCAAAGCTGAGGGGCAAGGGTCCATCACCCCCTTTTGTTTTACCCCCAAAAGTCCTTCCTTGGGGGCCTCCCATGTGATTGTGCCTGTCTTAGGTTGTTCCCCCCTTGGGGAATCTTCCCTGTCATTGGCTAATTAACCAAGCATTGGGGGCCAGGTATGGATGAAGTAAAAGGAGCAGAAGCAGTGCTCCTGCCAGGGAGATAAGCTTTTGTCTCCTTGGTGGCTTACGGTCCAAGGTCGCTCCCTCAGCTTTAGCCTTGGTGGAGATTACAGCGTCTGAAACCAGGCAGGGCGGTTCCCAACATATGGGAATGTTTTATCTGTTTAATAGTATACACTTTTTTAAAGACTTTAGGTATGCCATTTTTCATATAAGCATATTTTCTTAAGACTAGTTCTGTGGTGGTGCCAGCCTTCACAAGGATCATATTTTATATTTCTTAAATAGTCCATTACCCTGACTTTTTATTAATTTAAGTCCACTTTCTCTCAAATCTGCCCCAATGAATGAATTATTTTTTTGGCCATAGATGTTCCTACTTGCTACCAGAGGAATTTGATGGCTAGATGAGGTTTCTTTAGGCTCTCATTGACATTTGGTCCCTTTTCTAACTTGTATGGGCAAAAGGCTCTGGACCACCTCTCACAGCCCAGAGCATTGACTGCACTCTGCAACATGCTCTTTCCTGTTCTTTTGTGCTCTGCTAGTTTGGTTTCCCCACTCAAAAGATTTTTGCAGTTTCTTGATTTGCATCCTTTGCCAGGTAGGTATGAGAATGTGGGAGCAGTTTGCTGGGAGAGATGCTGGCCTGGAATTGAGGCAGAGCCCTGGTGTTTGCTGAGGGAGGAAATGCTGCAAAAACATTGGAGCTGGGTTTTCTGTGAACTGGCTCCAGGTCAGCGGTGAAGGAAAAATGTATCCTTGATAGAAATCCTCATACCCTGGAGCCTTGGTCGTTTGTCTGCAGAGCCATCTGTTGGGACATGAATAGAGATTACAAGAGGCAGCCAGATCTGCAGTCAGACTCCTTACCATATTGTTCTGATGCTGTCAGGGAAGCAGCTACTTCTGTTACAACACTGTCAGATTCTAACAGTGATTTTGTGTTAGGAGGGAGATTTTTGTTGTTGTCTTCTCTTCTTATGTCAACATTGCATACATGTCTTTCTTTTAAAGGAAACTAGGATAGTTTTGCATACCAGCCTGGAGGGTGTGCAGAATTTAGTACAGCTTTGTTTAGAATTGCAGGACCCTGGAAACCACTCAAGTATACACCAATATGGAATTGCTTAGATAAATTATGATATAGCACAATTAGGAGATGTACAGACTTTAAAAAAATGTGAGACAACAAAAGACAATATAAGGCGTATGTCTATATTTTGATACGACAAAATTTCCAAAAAAAATTAAGGTTAAAAAAGTAAGAACCATGACATGATAAGAATGGAATGTATGTATGATTACTTGAATATATGTAAATACACAGGTATGTAGGCATACCTCTGGAAGGATGCAAAAGAAACAGGTAGCAATGTTGTCTCTATGGGAAGGGAGACTGTATTTCCATGGGATACCTTTCGGTTCTCCATGAAATGTTTTACTTTGTGTGTTACAGATTTAAATAAACAAACAAGCAATCAACCAAATTTAGAGATAAGCAAATCCTCAACCACGCAGAAAAAGAACAATGTGCAGCATAGCTGTGGGGCAGCCCTAGAAGCTTCCAAGAGGAGGTGTGCCCCTGCTGGCCTGGCTGTGGTTCCAGCTGGCTTCCTAGCCCCAAATGAGCCGCAGACGCCATGCTACCAGCACCCACCATGAACGCTGTGCACCCTGCTCTCCAGGCTGGGTAGCTGGCCTCACGAGGACCAGAGCTTAAATTTTCTCGGATAGCCATGTCCTGGCAGGTTGCTAACTGAGGGAAAAGAGCCCCCCTCTTCTGTCCCCAGTGATGGTGGCACTCAAGCCATTCATTTTCAGTTCATGAAAACACGAGGGTGGATTTAGCTTTCCCCTTGGGAAACAAAAAACAACACAAAGAGCATGTGTGCAGATCTTCTTTCAAAATAGTGGGGCATTTGAAACCAGTGCTGCAGCTGCAGAGACTGCTTCAATCCCTGCATTCCGTGTTCTGAAAGCACTCTAAAAAGATGCCGAAGAGAGAGAGCCCTGAGCACTTTGGAAATGAAGGACTTGAAAGCCTGTATTTATCCGCCCTTTGCAGAAAATCAGTTCCTCTGGGGGTAGAGCCTCCTGACCTTTTTACATCATGTCACACAGAAAATGACATTATTTGAAGAGCCTTTGGGGGAAAATAGAGAGCATCTCTATGAGGCTTATTTAAAAAATTAGTTTTTTAAATGTTATAGAATTATTAAAAAAATACATAAAGTATTCTAGAAGACATTGTATTTGTTTAAAAGTTCCAAATATAATCTGTCCAAATTTTTAAATGAGAAAAATGAACTTGTTTCTATGAATATACCTTTTTCTTTCACTGTGGAAAAATCTCAAACACACACTTCCCCCATCACATACCCACAACCTAGATTAAGCAGTTACCAACATTTTGCCTTTCAGAGGTCATCCACGCCATCCTCCCTTTTTTGCACATCTCAGACATCACTTCACTGCCTCTGAAAATGCTTCAGTATGAATTTCTAACAGATAGGGCTTAAAAGAATAACCATGATACCATTAGCACCTCCAGTAAGTTAAAAATAATTTTCCAGCATTATCTAATGTTCAGTTCATGTTCAATTTTCATCATTTTCCTCAAAAATGTCTTCTTACTATTGGTCTGTTTGAGTCAGGATCAAAACAAAGTTTGCAACTAATTAGTATGCCTTTTAAGTTTCCTTGCATCTATAACATGGGTGTAACTATTTTTGTGTGCACTAAATTTTATTTATTTCTAAATTAGACTCTATTATTATTTATTTAAAAAAATTAAAATATTTTCCATTAAACTTGACATGCAGTAGGATATTAGTTTTAGGTGGATGACATAGGCACTAGACATTTATATAACTTATGAAGTGATCACCTCAATAAGTCTAGTATCCATCTGACACCATACATAGTTCTTGCGATATTGTTGACTGTATTCCCTATTTTGTACTTTACATCTGCGGTTATTTTTATAACTGGTAATTTGTACTTCTTAATCTCTTCACCTTTTTCACTCATCCCACCCCCTCTCTCTTTTTAAAAAATAGCTTTATTAGGATATAATTCACATCCTGTGCTAGGCTGAAAAATGACCCCTCCTGCCTCCACCAGAACAGCAGGTCCCAATCCCTGGAACTTACAGGTGTTACCTTATGTGGACATAGGATGCTTCTAGATGTAATTAAGTTAAGCGTCTTGAGATGGGGAGAGTATCCTGGACTTAGTTAAGTGTGGTCACATGCAACCTTTAGGAGGGAAGCAGAGGCAGATCTGACATACACTGAAGGCGTGTGCAGACGTGGCAGAGAGAGAGCTGAAGACGCTGGCTGATTGCAGCGATGCAGACGTAAGCCAAGGAATGACCAAACCACCAGAGGCTGGAGGAGGCAAGGATTTGACTCTTCGTAGATCCTCCAGCCCTACCAACACCTTGATTTCAGCCCAGTGATACTCTCTTTGGATTTTGGCTTCAAGAGTTGTAAGAATATATTTTTGTTGTTTTAAGCCTCCAAGTTTGTGGTAATTTGTTTCAAACAGGCACAGGAAACTAACATACATACCATCCAATTCACCCACTTAAAGTGTATGATTTGATAGTTCTTAGTTTATTCAGAGTTGTGCACCCAGCACCACAATCAATCCTAGAATGTTTCATCACCCCACAAGGAAACCTTGGACCCATTAGTTGTCACATTCCCTCTGCCTCCTAGCCCTGGGCAACTACTAATCTACTGTTAATAAGCCTCTATAGATTTGCTTATTTTGGACATTTAATATTAATAGAATATAAATACAATCATACAATATACGGTCTTTTGTGTGTGGCTTCTTTCACTCAGGTTAATACTTTCTTTTATTAAAAATATTTTATTTATTTATTTTTAGAGGCGGGGTGGGGAGAAAGAGAGGGAGAGAAACATCAATGTGTGAGAGATACATTGATCCTGATCCGTTGCCTCTCACATGCCCCCAGCTGGGAACCTGGCCTGCAACCCAGGCATGTGCCCTGACCGGGAATTGAACTGATGACCTTTTGGTTTGCAGGCTGGCCTTCAATCCACTCAGCCACACCAGCTAGGGCTCAGTTTAATATTTTCGAGGTTTATCTATGACGTGGCAACTATTAGTACCTTGTAATTGCTGAATAAGAATATGTTTGTAATATCAATTTATAAGCTTAAAATATGTGAGAAAATCCTGATTAAGTCTTTTTTAATGGCAATGTTTCAAAATATTGGTTGGCACCGTTGAAACTTTGTACAAGCCAGTGATTAAATATGTTAAATCTATTTTTACAGCCATTTTAAAATTTATAATGGTTGAAATTCTGTTTAAAGAATCTAACAACTCATTCTTTGCCCTCATTGACACCTGTGATGTTGGAACTTCTTGTGATAATGTAAATGGATTTCAAGTCCAATAGTTTTTCTGAACAGTGTTTCAAGACAAAACACATTGATGAACCTCTGTTAGTACTTGGATGCCGCTAAGAGGGCACAGTAGGCACCAGGGGAAAGAAGTACAGAATAAACGTGGAGACAAAGGCTGGGGCCACACCTGAAGCTGGTGTGCCAGCAGTCTCAGCGCAGCCTTCCCAGGCCTGCTGCGTGCATGCCTGGCTCCTTCCCAGCCGCAACAGCCCTAGATCATGGCAGAAGCGTGCTGCAGGTTGTAGGGCAGCTCCTTGGTGTCTTTCATCCTATATTTACATCTTTTTTTTTGAGAGAGAGAGAAAGAGAAACATAAATTTTTTTGTTCTGCTTATTTATGCATTCATTTGTTGCTTCTTACATGTGCCTTGTTGGGAGAATCAAACCCAAAACCTTGGTGTATCGGATGATGCTCCAACCAACTGAGCTACACAGCCAGGCCCTATTTTATATCTTAATGGTGATGATTACATAGGTGTATCTCTTTAGCAAAACTCATTAAATTAGAAATTTAGGGTATGTGCATTTTGCTCTATATACATTTTGTCTCCATTTAAAATTGCAAATCAATTTAAAATCGTATAGATTGGTGTTTACTGAGCCTCATCATTTAGATCTCAGTTCCAATGTCACGTTCTCAGACAGATCTGTCCTGATGAGCTATGGTTGCCCTTTGCCTCTTGGGCTGTATCACATAACCGACTTTTACTTTCTTCATAGTTTTTACGTGTATCCAAAAGCACATTTTAAATACTAATCAATTGATTGATTAGTTGGACCATTACTTCCCATCATAGTGTAAGCTCTAGGAAAACAGGGACTGTGTCTCTTTTGTTCACCGCTTTATCCCCAGCGCCTGACACATTGGATTTGCCCAGTAAATACTTATTGCTATTGTATGAATAATGGATATAAGAGCAGAAAGATTAAATTGACTAATATAGATTAAGGTCCTTCTGTCTGTAGAACATAGGAGGAGTAACATCCAAGGAAGTTTACCATCATCAAAGTTAGCAACAATAGTTCTTTCATTTCTTGGATAAACACCTGGTAGGCACCTCCTGTTTGCTGAGTGCTGGACTGAAGCCTTGCATATCCGGATAAATACAACTAGATTATTAGTAGCATCAAGACAGGTGTTTAGTGGGAAGGGAGAGGCTGGCTACTGGAAGTGGGGCAGGCTTCTTGAGTCCTCATGTGCTTTGCAACATCTATCTTTAAGTCCATTTTACAGATGAGGAAAATCCCTACAAGGGACATTCCCTACGAGGAAAATCAGGCCTTGGCTGTGAAACTGTTTTTTTAAGAAATGTTCTTTTACAAATTATTTTGTAAGATTTATGGGATTGCCACGCAATTTATACTTGTGGAAGAACTTTGGACAAATGTTTTCAACTGTTACTCATTGATTGATTAATTACACCCCAAACAGTATATTGAATAGAATTTAGTCTGAGAAACACCTTTTTCAGCCCTCACAGCCACCTGATCCCAGAAATGAGAAGTCTTCCTTTTCAGTTAATCAGCAGACTGCTCCTCAGACACTTGTTGCTCAATGACAGTTCACACATGTCCTCCCCCGGAGACCTTCCGGACAGGTAGAGACACTGGCCAGCTTGGGCAGCCTTATGAGCAACCCTTTCAGGAAGTAAGCACACAGCTGGTGTCTAAATCCATGAAGGAAAAGTAAGAGGAAGCAGAATTCAATTTCACTGGGGCCAACAAAGGCTTGACATATATGACAACTGCCTAATTCTAGAAGATTTCCTTAATTGGGCCTAAAAAAAGCAGTAGACTTGTCAGCTATATGTGGAATGGCTTGTGTATATTTCTGCTTGGAAGCAGAAAAGAGATTTATGGCTTCTTTATTTTTTAAAATTTATTTAGTTTTGGAATATAAAAATAATACTTCCTCATTGTTTCAAATTCAGAAAATATAGAACAACACAAAGAAGATAAATATTTCTCGCAATTCTACTACCTGGTCATAGCCACTATTAGCAATTTGATGTATTTCCTTACAGTTATTTTCATATATATGTATATACGGTATATATGGCACAATTTTGTATCTAGATTTCTCTCATTTAGCATCTTCCCACATTAGGAAATATCCCCCCAAGCCCATTTTAATGGCTGTATAATAATCTCTCATAAGAATATATCATCATTACTGTTATCATTTCCTTATTTATGTCAATTTAGGTTGTTTACAATTTCTCAACACTACAAATAAGGGCTGAGATCAAGAGCTTTACATATAAATCCTTCTCTACATATCTGATTGCTTCCTGGGACTTGATCCTTCTAGACGGCTCTTCTTGCGGTGTAACGTCCTAACCATCTCCCCATCTCAGTCAGAACCAGATGGAAATGCAGATTGAGGGTCCACCCTGGACCTGCACAATCTGAATCTTTGACGCCAGGGCTCAGGAATCCGCCTTTTAAAGAAAAGTTCCTGAGATTTTTAGGTACACTCAAGGTGGAAATCCATAGGTCTGTAAGGAAGAAAGCTATGCATATTTAAATTTCATGTTGACACATGCTTTCAAATTGCTTTCCTAAGCCTTGTACACTTCACATTGCCACCGGCAACATGAGGGTGCCTGACTCACTGAACTCTTGAAAAACAGCTTTGTTAATTTGATGGGTGAAAAATGGTGCCTTTAGGAAATTTTGTATGGATGCAATATTTATTTACTTTTGTTCAGTTTTCAGATTTTCCTATTGTTATGTAGTCTTATAATTTTAGAACTAGTTATATGGAAATACTTGATGGTGTTTCCTTCTTTGAATTTGTTGATGTATTTGCATTCCTCATATTTTATTTATGTCACATTTTCTTACAAGTGTAAGGTCCACGAGTGCAAGGACTTTGGTGGGTCCAATTTGTTCATGGCTGTCTCCCCAGCACCTATAATAGTGCCAAAGACCTAGTAGGTTCTCAATAAACATTGTTCAAGTGAACAAATAAGGGGAAAGCTACAGATGTGTTTCCCTTTCACAGTGAACACACATGCGCATACACATACATATACTCATGCACGTACACACACGTGGCAGCAGCAAGGCTACATCTACTCAACAGTGTTGCTTCAGTATTTCATAAGGTCCTTTCTGATCTGAGGATCCATGACTTGCTTCTCTCTTGTTGGTGATCCTACCCCAAGAGCTATCAGCATCTGTGAAATATTGTAGAGTGCAGGAGGTCTTTGGTCAGTGGGTAAAAACCAGAGTTGTGAGTAAAATAAGCCTTCTGAATGGCAGTGCCTTTTCCTCTTTTCTCATCTGCTAAAGAAGGTCCCTTTCTGAAGGGGTCTGTCCTGTGTCCACCCTGAGAATAAAGAAGTACGAGATTTAATTCTCACTGCTTCGATTTTGGGCAATCTGATTTTAGTTTCTATTTTGGCCAAACATTTCTGTGAGAACTGTGATAGGATTGCAAGCCAAAAACCAAAACAAAACCAACTTCTGTTGGTTTCAAATACGAATGTATTTGAAAATGGCATGTTATCATTTGCCGGAGCAAAACATAGCCATTTTACCTGAGGAAGGTTACATTCTTCCTGACTCATATTTTCATGCTCCTCACAGTCCCTTTCTGAGGTGGGACAAAAGAACAATGTTGAGAAAGGCTTGGTTTCATGATGTCAGCCTGCTTTGACCTTTGGAGAAGTACCAGGCACATTGCGATTCTGTGCTTCTCTTACCTTCCAGGACTTTTGACAAATAGTATCAGGATCACAATTCCATGGTGTAGAATCTACAGTCTTTGACCTTCCCTGAGTTACTCACATTTGTATAAACTTGAGTAAATTTCTAGGTGGCATCTTGAGCTTTGGTGAAAATTTGTCTTCTTTTATGATAAAATTGAAGTACTTTGACTACTTTTTGGAAAAGAAACTATTTGTTTTTGTTTTATGTTGTTTCATCTTTGCTGTTTTTGTTCTGGAAAGAGATGTGGGGAAAAATGGGAGCAAGGTTTGAGTGATGGAGAAAGAAGGAGCTCTCTAAGGCTGTGCCCCGTTTTCCCACCAGCCCTGGCACAAGGGCAGGTCACTCTTCCCTTCAGATCTGTAGGTGTGTTTCTAGTTGAGAACCTATGGACTAAATATATCGTCTTCAGATGTTGATCTAAATTGCAGTTCTGATTCCAGTTTGTTCTTTAGTGAGTGTGGGTGGCAGAAGAAGGCTTTCCAGAGACTGCTGAGAACTCATTTAAGCTGACTTTAGAGGTTTTGAATGGGAAAAACTAATTAAAGCTTAGGCTACACACCCCACTACCCTGTGATCTCTCTCTTGCGCTCTCTCTCTCTCTCAGTCCCTCAGCTTCCTCCTCAACCTCTGAAGTTGCTAAAATATAGAAAACTTTATATAACAGAATGATCATTAACTATGATCATGCAAAGATAAAAGAAATCTGAAATACACTTTCCATCAGGGACAGGTACCCCTCTTCCTTAAAGTGAGTCAAATGCTTGAAATAAAGATTTGTAAAGTCCAAGGAGAACTAGATTAATAAAAAGTCAGTGAGTAGCCAGGGCTAAGCAAAATGCAATGATTTTCCTTTTCTGTAGGTTCAAAGATGGCAGTGATGCATTTCTTTGTTCTTTGAACTGCTCATTGTCTTGCTAATTTGAAAGCACACCAGGCTGCAGGAGCTGGTGGGGAGCTCCTTGGTCTGTAAGTTCTCCTTACATAAAAGGCTGATATTTAAAAGACCACCTCTCTGAAAGCCATCTCTGACATTTGCAGGATTACTGCCAATATCGGTTCCTTGCAAAGAGCAAGGAGACTTAAAAACAGCAACAGCACCTAAGAGCCCCCTCGCCTTTTCTTTGTAACTTCTTTCCTTTAATAAAGGGAAATTGGCACACTACATTGTGTCAGAGTTTGGGGCCCACATAAATATGAAAGGGAAGCAAAGAGCCACTGGCTGCCACTGTGCCAGGTGTTGTCTGATTGAAAAACTGAATAATGGATAATAACCGTCTTAGTGTGTTTATCAATGCAGTTCACTCTCTATGATGTAGAAGAGGGCACGGGAGACATTGTGCAGGCCTCTCATCACTCCTATTCATTAACAAGGCACTGCTGGCTGAAATTCAGGCTCCATTACCTAGACACAACAATGGTGGGGACCCTGCATCAAATTGTAATTAGGCTTGATCAGGGCTAGGGTACAGTAGCTATAATCAGAATCACTCAGAATTAATTTTATACTTGTAAAAGGATATGAGATGAGATTGATTCAATGGTAACCAAAGCAACCCCATTTTCTATAACTCTCTAAGCTTGAGAGAGAGAGAGAGAGAAATAAGGGCGAAGGAAAACAGAAAGATGAACATTTTAGTTCTATTAATTTTATTGCGATTAGTTAAGAGAAAATCTGTTTTAATAAGAGCAAATATAATGCAGCGAGGTGATCACTATCTGGGCCCAAGAAACCTATGTAGGTGACATTACGTGCCTAAAGCAGATTCTGTGATTCTTAATTTCCTCCTCCTTTTTGTCCATTTCATGTGCATTTGGAAACAGACTGATTAGGGCAAGGATTTCAATTTGCCGGAAAAGGAGGAGAAAATTCAAGCTGGGAAATATTATGTTCTTTCTCTGGTAAGAATCAGTTCTTCATCCTTTTACCGTTGCAACTATAAATGTAGGACAAAAGTAGATTTACTGTTGTTCATCTGGAAAAATAATACAGTAATTAATAAATAATAATAATATAAGAATAAACTCTGTGTTTCACACACTCACAACTGTAAACCTACTTTTGCCACGCCCTGTGTATCTCTAGATCCAAGGACCACTGGCTTATATAAGAACAAAGAGCAGATTTTGGAGACTTGCTTGTTTAAGAAGGTAGAGTTTAAGAAGTTACAGAGATGTGGGAGGTGTGTCAAGAGGATCCTATCTGATTCTTTGCTATTGAATGTTCATTGAGTAACTTTTTGTTGTTTTTTTAGGTTAGCAAGATGCCACTCTGGAAATATAATCTCACCTTTAAGGTTTGAGATAATTGGTGAAACGTGTATGCATATAGCATACATTTTCATTTCTGCACACACATGTAGATGTTGGTAAGCATGATTTGCTCCATCCATATGTGTTTGAGCTCTGATATTTAGATGTTGTAAACGAAATATTTGCTTTTTCTCTTTTATCACCCTTTGTGAATCTCTTCCCATATCACATCAGTCTCAAGAGTAGAAGTATTACACTTATTTTGAGGACAGGATACTGTTACATATGTCGAGGGTTGCTTAAAGGGAGACACTTTGTTTCTTAAATATATCTCAGATTATTATGTGGATGAGAAAATATTATGTAAATATTCTGAGTCATTTAAGGGAGTAGAAAGTGTTGAAACAAAGTATATGTCTTCCAGATTTAAAAAAAAAATTCTAGCTTTTTTTCCTTTCCCTTTTGAATATAGCACCTTAGCTATTCAAATAATAAAACTATAATAAATATATTAAGAAATCTTGAGGAGAGTTCTGGTCACATGGCTCAGTTGGTTCGAGCATTGTCCCATACACCAAAGGGTTGCATGTTTGACCTGGTCAGGGCACAAACCTAGGTCACGGGTTCAATCCCTAGTGGGGGTGCATATAGGAGGCAACTTATAAATGTTTCTCAAATTGATGTTTCTCTCTTTCTCTCTCTTCCTTTCTTTCTAAGATCAATAAACATCCTTAGGTGAGGATAAAAAAAATCATTGAGGAGATATTGATGCATATTGATACCTATCTGACTATGTAAGCATTTCATGTATGGATTTAGTTTTTCTGTCACATGTTGATTATGATTTTTACAATTTGAATGAAGCATCAAATTTAGCTAAAATTTGTTTCAAATCCTTTGGAGCTGAAGATTTTATAAAACCTTAAAAGTATACTCCAAATACATTGCTTTTACTATTTTTCTTGTTGTTTTGGTAGTGTACCCACTATCCAATATAAGGAGGAAAAAATATGCATTACAAAAAAAAAGCTTGGAGTTTTAATGCATGTGAATGTCTCTCTTTTTGTTATGGAGCTATTTTTCTTCTGAAATAAGTTTCTTCTCTACTTCATTCTTTTATAAAGGGACTAGAGTAAGATCAACAGAAGGTAAGAAATAAGAAACCTTTATTCTCTGCTAGTGGGAGGATTATTCTAAAAGTGAGAAAACCCCTGTATTCTGACAGCCCCAGAGGAACACCTTTTGGAATGGGTTCTTTTCTCTGACCCTTAGTTCGGATGCCTGCCCTTGCTGATAATCAATGCTCCAGGGTGAAAGTTTATGGCCAAGTGTAAGAACACCCCATGTGATCAGAGTTTATGGCCAAGTGTAAGAACACCCCACGTGATCATGGACAACATGGTATTTAATGTTGGATCTGCTGGGCCTTCCAAAGTGAAAGATTCAATTGTATTCTCTTTGCTTATTTTCTTGGCCCTTCTCATGTCAGCAATGAGGGCCACAGACAAGGTAGAGAGCTGTTTGTTATTCTCCGGCATTTCCTGCAAAACTGGCCATCCTAGGCGTCAAGTTTCTTTCTGTGCTCTGGATCTCACATACACAATTCCTGGTCTGGACTTAGAATTTGGTGCTGAGCTTTTTGGACACCTGTTCAATTGACCTGTTTATTTGTTTCTGCGGGAATCCTCTGGGTAGGGAATCTCATCGCCATCTTTTTTTGTGAGTAAATTGAAAGATGGGGGTTCAAATCAATATGTAAATAGAATTCCCCTGTCATAGACTCGCCCTGATCATCTGTCCTTTCATTCATTCCATAAATGTTTACAATTCAAAATGAAAAGTGAACAACTGCAGACAGCATTTTTCCACTAATCAAGATGTGAGAATTGGAATCACATTTTATAACATTTCCACCCTTCAAAAATGTTGGACTTGTTTGTACATCATTTTTACAATTGATCCAGCATTTTATCAGTTCTCTCAGGTATCCAGCAGTATACCCTGCTGATTGTTATGTCTGGGTTCAACCAAAGGTGGAAACTTTGTGTCCAGGCAGCTTATTTTCTTCTTTTTTTTGAAAGATTTTATTTATTTATTTTTAGAGAGAGGGGAAGAGAGGGAGAAAGAGTGAGAAGTTGATGTGAGAGAAACATTGATCGATTGCCTTGCATATGCACCCTGACCGAGGACCAAACCCACAGCTCAGACATGTACTCTGACTAGGAATCAAACCGGTAACCGTTGGCTTTCTGGGACAATATCCAACCAACTGAGCCACACCAGTCAGGCCAGGCAGCTTTCTTGTAGGACTTTGGATTATGGTTGTGCCTTAGCCTGGTGTTAGTGACAAGCCAAGGGCAGAACCCTGGGAACACTCTGCCTCCAGTGTAGACAGTAAGGGGCATGTGACTTGTAGTGAATTTAAACGCACTAAAAAACTTTGACTAGAATTTGGTCTGCTTTTTATTGTCCCTATACACTGGCAATTCTAAACAATGTCAAAGGTAAAATACTCCCCCACCCCACAAAATTAGTTGTACTGAGTTCTAAACAATGCTTTAGTTAATGTAGAGTAAGGTAGCTATTTGCTTATATGTTCTAGGGCATACACATTTACACTTTTACACATAACTACTTTTGAGAAAAAACATCTGTATAGAAAAAGGTCTATTTTGGGTAGGAAAGCTGGTTTCCCATTTTCAAACACAGAAAACTGATTTATATTCACTCCTGTTAAAATGTAGGCTGAGTCATCCTTTATAGAAAGTCATTTCACACATCACAGAGTTTTTGTATTTACAATTTAAACAATGAAACGGAGTGGTGAACTGGGAGGTATAATGTTTTTGTTTGGCAAATGCAAATTTTACTTCATACATGAAATATTGAATGGAATTTGAATAATATCTTTAAAACTAGAATGTATTTTTAAAATTAAAACTAAACAACCAAATCAAGAAAATAATGATTATTACAGAAGGTAATTTTAGATAAAGGAAGGGGCTGTTAGAAAGGATCCAAATGGGTGTGAAGTTCACAAGATAGGCCTCTGTAGGAACATTCACTACACTGGTGGTCGGCCTTCAGACGGACAGAGATGAAGGCTTTTCTGCAATTGGCTACAAGTTTCTCTCTATTTTCTGCTCGTCCTGTCTGAGGTATTTTTGTGCCATGTCACCAGATCAGCAGAAATGTATTACTGGTATATTTTGGAGGCTTTTTACTTAATCTCGCTTCTGAGCGATTGAAAATTACTGCAGAACACCCACAATAGCAATGTATATGCGTTCTCAAGTTTATTATTTACTCCTTTATAGGCTGGCAGAAAAAGAACCTTTTCAAATCTTTCTATGCTTGGTTTGGATGGAGCTAAAACCAGAACTGAGCTTGTACTGTTTGCGCTGAACTTGTTAGATTCAGTTTAGAAACCAAACCAAGCAAAGGGTGTCCTTTCCAAAATGCAAAGCGATGGTGAAACTCTGCTGAGGGGAAAGACTGGAAATCTGGAAATAGGGTCATGATGGGGTTTAGCACTCGACACACACATCTCTTCCTCTAGCTCATACCTCTCAGCAGAAAGTCCGAGAACAAAGAAAACCACCATCTCCACCCTGTGACAGCCAAGCAGGTCCCAGCGATAGAAGGGCACAAAACCATCGCTAGAGCAAGACCTGTCCTGTGCAAAATAACCAAAGAGCAACTAAACTTTCAGAACCTTTGACCAACCAAAGAACAGCTTTCACCATAAGGACAAAAAGATCGCTCTGTTGGAGGCCAGCTGAGTTAAAACTTCATTCTACACATGAAAAATGCAGAAGTTTGCCAGCATCATTGCGCACTTTGAAGATAAAAAATTGGTTTGTGTGGGGGAGGGGTTTCCAGAGTTTTATAATACATGTAGTGAAAACTGTCTTCTCTGAGTCATTGGGACAGATAGCTGATGGGATAATTGAAAAAATTTGGTGCAAGCACTCAGAGAATGATAATGCCTTAAACATTTGAACGTAAAATACATACACGTACAGTGATTTACCAGGCTTTCGATGCAAGACCAAGGTCTTCCCTTTGAACTTAGATCTTTGAATTGATATTTCACTCGCATTATCTGTAATTTCCTTTTTGTTTCCTTAAAATGGAGAGTTCAAAGACATTCAGAAAACAATGCAGAATCTTTCTAGATTCTTATGAGTTTTTTTTCTCATTTTGAAAGTCCAACTTTTAAAAACAATTTGCTGAGTTTTTTCCCAAAGCATCCAATTTAATTTACATGAGAACTCTTTCTTTTGCACTCATATTATCATCAGTTTATATATACAAATTTTAATTTTGTAATTACAATAGCACTGTCATAAGTAGTTTCAAACAATTGATCCCTGGTAAATATAAAGTTCAACTGCGTGGAGGCACACAGGCTGAGTGTGCTGCGGGTACCAGTCAAAATGTTTTACTAAGAGAGTAGAGCCTCTTTTTCAGAGACATGGGGCTACATTTAGAGAACTTTTACTGTACCAGGTGAATGTCTTCATTCATAGTGCCATAGCAAAATTCCAAAGGTTGGGTGGTTTATGAACAACAGAAATTTACTTATTTATTTTAAATACTTTTGATTTTTACTGTTGTTCAAGTACAGTTTTCTGCCTTTCCCCTCACCCCTCCCCACCATCCCAGCCTTCCCCACTTCCCTCCCCTGTTTCCACCCCCCGCCCCTGTTTTTGTCCATGTGTCCTTTATAGTTCAAACAATAGTAATTTATTTCTCACAGTCCTGGAGGCTGGAAAGTCCAAGATCAAGCTGCTGGCAGATTCAGTGTTTGGTGAGAGCTTCCCGGTTTACACATGGCCATGTTCTTGCTGTGTCCTCAAGTGGTGGGAGAGGCAAGAGAGCTCTCTGGGGTCTCTTGTCTAAGGGCAGTACTCCAATTCTGGAGGGCTCTACTTTAGTGACCTAATCACTTTCCAAAGGCCCCACCTCCAAATCCCATCACATTGGGGATTAGGTTTAAACATCTGAATTTTGGGTGGGGCGAGGGGGACACAGTCAGCCTAGAGCAGTGAAATTATAAAACTACTTTAGTTATCACAATGGATTAGAGAATGATGGATCTTGGAAAAGTGAATTTTCTAGATGATCAAATACTTAAAATTATTACAAACTAACTATTGAAGGAAAGCTTTCTATAGTGTTTTACGTCCTAGTGGGAAAACATTAAAATAAAGCCCCCAAAGCTGATACCAGAGTAAGCAGTAATGTGGTACAATGATAATAATGAGTGCCCCTGGAGACATTGGGCGGGCGTGTGCCCTTTCCGTGGATGCCCCCAACTGCCCTGCTGGTCTGGTTTGTGCTTCCTTCTCCCTACAGATTTCCCCACCTTTCGGTACACTCTGGCCCTTCCCCAGCAGGCTTCTCTGACTGCCATTCTCTTCCGTTCAAGTTGCTATTTCTGTACCGGGACTCTTCCAAGTGGCTAACTTTCCTTGTTTCTTCTTTCCAGTACATGGCCTTTATTTTTCCTGCCACTGTCAGAGTTTTCAGTATTAAGGCTGGCAGGGCTTGGCTTTTTTTCATATTCTTCCACTGGGTTAGCCAAGTTGGATTATGACATTTCCGAATCTTTGACTCTCCTCATCTCTTTTCCTGCTGTTCCCTTGTGGTCAGGTGGCGGAGGCTGGCTGAACTGCTGGTCACGGAAGAGTGAGCGTGTAGGAGTATTGGAGGGAGTGAGAGGCAAAGCCCTCTCTCTAGACAATAGCATGGGAAGAAGAACTCCCAGAGGGTTGCGCTCTTATTCTCTCAGCCTTTTAATACACATGTTTATTTCTGTAAATTGCTTTTCCCATTTAGATGAATGATGAACTGTAATGCCCAGAGTAAAAGGCTGCCAGAAATGAGTTTTGTTCAAAATTACAGAAATTCACTTGACAGTCTCAGCGAGTCTGCGTGAAAGTTCTCAGAGTAACACTGACACATCTTTAAAAGACATAACAGGAGAGCATGCAGTGTAGCTGCTGCTGTTTGGTGCTGAAATTGGTTTAGATATAACAGACCCATCCTTCTTGAGATTAAAAAAAAGCAACAAAGCAGCAACCCACTTACATATCTCAAATCTCAATTGAGCTAAAGCTATAAATCACATCCATTTGCAGGATATGGCTGAGAGATGACTTTAGGATAATGAAGATTCTTAAGTCTGAGCTGTAGTTAGTTACCATAACATGTAAACAAGGTCTTCTAGTTTTCACTGTGATGGAAGCTCTAATTCATTTCTAATTACTATTTCCTGGAAAAACACTGTGTTGTCTGTTGTTGCTGGTTAAATTTCTCCGTCCTTTAGAGAAAACACATATTTTAGGTCATTAAGAAAAACCTTGCCTTGGTTTGGATGATGTTTTTGTTCAACAAAGACAAATTATTTTTTTCTTTCAGACATAATTTGTGTGGTAGGAAGAAGTGGCTGCATACATTTTAACTAGGCAATAAATTAGCAATAATCAAGAGAATGTGGCCTTCCACTGTTTCACAGTTCAGATCTACCTCTTTATTTAAGCCAGAGAAAAATCACCTTTGCTATTTGGATTTTTAAAATGAACTAGAAGGGAAGAAAAAATATTAGCTTGTGAAATATTAAAGCCTTACCTTAACTTTTTATTATATTTTTTCCATTACCATTTATTCCCCTTATACTCTTTTCCACCTTCACCCACACCCGCCCTCCACAGTCACCACACTGTTGTCTGTGTCCATGAGTCCTTTTTCTTTTTTGCTTGATCCCTCCACCACCCCCTCCAGAGCTCTCAGCCTGCTCTCTATGAGTCTGTCTCTATTTTGCTTGTTAGGTTCAGTTTGTTCATTAGATTCCACATATGAGTGAAACCATATGGTATTTGCTTTTCTCTGACTGGCTTATTTCACTTAGCATAATGTTCTCCAGGTCCATTTATGCCGTCGCAAAAGATAAAATTTTCTCTTTTTTTATGGCTGAGTAGTAGTTCATTGTGTAAATGTCTCATAGGTATTTTATCCACTCATCTACTGATAGATATGTGGGCTGCTTCCATATCTTGATAATTGTAAATAATGAAGCAATGAACATAGGGGTGCTTATGTTCTTTTGATTTAGTGTTTTGAGTTCCTCCCTACCTTAATTTTTAACTCAATATTGCATTTTGCAATTTTAAAAATTCACGGTGAACAGTTTTAAAAAGCCTCTTAAAATTAGCAGGAATAGTAAGGAAAAACCATTATGATTTTGCATAGACAAGGAAGTAGAATATGGCAAAAAACAGTTTTTGTTGTTTTTCATATTATGACATATTTTCATATTATGACATATAATAAATACATATTAAAATTTATGTGGACAAAACTCTGATTTTCTCACTAATTAGTTAAGTTACCTTGATTATTTTTCAGTGACTTAGTCTGTTCTTATAGTAAATTTGGGAAATGTATGAATTGGTGGGATAAACTTTCTTTGAGATTGTGAATGAAAACAAGATCAGTTGAGTGTTATGCTCTTTCTCAGTTCATAAGGAGATTCAGAGGACATTGCCCACACAAGTTGTTGTCCACCAATTCCAGCTCCAGTGGAAGGTTTGGGATAAAGGGTAAAGGTAGTTGGAAGGGACCAGAGTTGCTGGGGAGTAATCAGCTGCAAAGACCACATCACAGACCACAGCACTCAGGACTTGCCATTTTACTTCTCCATTTACAACTGGGCTCTAATTTTGAACTGTAATGTGGAGGGGTGGACAGAAGTAGGTAGGTCTTAAGTCTTATTGAAAAAGAGAAAAACTCTGAAATGTTTTAGCATGTAGAGTCACAAGAAGAAATTTTGATTAGGCCCTGGCCAGGTAGCCCAGCTGGTTAGACTGCTGTCCCCATTCTCCAAGGTTGTGGGTTCCATCCCCAGTCAGCACGCATACAAGAAACAACCAATGAATGCATGAGTAAGTGGAACAACAAATTGATGTTTATCTCTCACTCCAGTCTCTCTCTTCCCCTTTCTCCGTCTAAAAACAACATTTCCTTTTGATTATTCCTTAGGCCATTATTAAAATGCCTGGCAAAACCATTTACTGATTTGATTTTTACCAGGCGCATTTTTGTATTACAAAAGTCATATTTGTTATAACCATATTTGTTATAACAAGTAATGATCGGAAATACCAATACCGATAAGCCACAAGAAAACTAAATTATTTGGAGTTCTATCTCTTGCAGATAACTACTGTTGACATTTTTGTATATATTCTTTTAGCTGACAAACTAAAAAAAAAAAAAATTCCTAAGAGGTTCTCTTTGAAAGAGCTCTCACATTAAGTATAATCAAATGAAAGTGCTATGAAATCCACAGAGGCCTGGGCTCTGCTGTAGACCTGCCGTTCATAAACTATTCTGTCAACAGAGCAAAGAAACAAGCTCTTCTAGGACCAGGTTTTACCCTTCCTAAAATCTCCCACTTCTTTTCTGTTCTTCTGGGGAAAATAAGGAAGATGAAAAATCAAATGCTCAATTATTCATCTAGTTGAGAGGTTCTCAAAGTGTGTTTCTGAGACCAGTACTATCAGAGTTCCTCGGGGGCTTGTGAGAAATGCAGATCCTTAGGCCCCATCCCCGATGTCTTGAACTGGAAACTCTGAGGGTGGGTTCCAGCAAGCTGTGTTTTAACAGCTCTTCCAGGTGATTCTGAGGCACACTAAAGCCACTGTCCCTCAAGAAATTCCACAGTGGCATCTGGCAATGGTGACTGCAGATGGCTCAGGAGGTCTGGCAGCCTGTGGCTTGGCTCAAGATGTACAAGGGGACTTACTCCGTTGGTGTCTGACTGGAGTTTCTAAGAAGAGTCTAAAGAAAGAAGAGACAGCTGTTTTCTCTGGAGGTCAAGTGGCTGGTAGAATTAGGAACACGTGATTTAAGACCGGAAAGAACCATTTGTGTGGAGATAGGCCCTAAAGACCTAATTAGGACTAATGAATATATTGAGGAAGAATAATTACAATATTCATAATTACTGGAGCACTGCTAACCCTCCTGTCATTTGTTTGAACTTCTGCCTTTATTAGAATAATTAATGCCCACTAGCAAATAATATTGTATTTGTATTTCCTTAAGTGTATTTGAATATGTCATCATTTTACAGCAGGGAGCAAAACAGAGCGAATGTTTCTTTTTTAAATGTGAAAGCATTTCAAGCCTCAAAACATGACTTAAGCTTGCATTTAGCCTTTAGAACTAAAATACAGAGAATTTATTGTTTTTGTGTATATAAAGATATTTTCTATTTCCAAACAGTCAGATTCTAAATAGCTGAGTGACCATGAGACAGACCCAAAAGCTCTCCAGCCTTAGTTTCTTCACCTGCAAAATGGGCTAAGCATGCTTGAACACAAGTCAAATAAGATAATGTATATTAAACTGCTTTCTAAACCTCATAGTGTTACCATGGCCATTATTATGTTGTATCACATTGTTATATAATGTTTTTAACATAAACTTTGATTAGTTATGTAGAATTTACATTTACATTAGCATATTCAAGTGTTATCCGCTAATTGTAGAGAACAATGCACCACGAACCTTCATTTTTAAATAGGGAAGCTCTTTTGGTCCAGACATAAAACATGGTATAAGCTAGTATTTAGACTTGGGAATTGCAAACAAAAAAACTTATGAATTTATAAATAAAGAATATTTATTGGCAAAGTCTCTGGATAGATGTCTATTTCCGGTATTATTATAGTGAATAAAACATTCATAAATAAGATCCTGTGCACTGCCAACTGCCATTAAGTGACGTCGACAGAGGCCTGCTAGGAAATGCGACGTGCATCTTGGGCAGTTTGCTCTCTATCCTGTAATACCTTAGACCTAGGAAAATGCCAGCTGCAAAATGTTGGAAAATAAAAACATGTTTTTCTCTTGCATAAACTTAGATGCAAAAATCTTTAACAAAATATGGCAAAGCTAATCTAGTAATATATAAAAAAGATAGTATCTCGTGATTAACTGGGCTTATCCCAGGAATACAAAATTGGTTTAACTTTTGTAAACCAAACAATGTTATTCACCATATTAAAAGACTATAAAATAAAACCTTATATCATAATTGACGCAGGAAAAAGAATCTGACAAAATTAAATTCCTGTTTGTGAAAAAACAACTTCAAGAAATTAGGAGTATAAAAGAATTTCCTCAGCCTGATAAAGTGCTTATGAAAAGTCTACATCATACTTACTGGTGAAAGGCTGGGAAGAGGGCAAGGGTGTCAGTTCTCACCATTCCTATTCAACGTGGTATTGGAGGTACTAGCCAGTACAACCAGCCAAGGGGGAAAAAAAGGCAGATATATTAGAAGGGAAGAAGTAAAACTATTTTTATTCTAAATGAAATAATCATCTATGAAAAAAATCTTAAGTAATCTATAAAAAAGTGACTAGACCTAATCTGTGAGTTTAATGAGACTTCAGGATACAAGATCGACATATAAAAACCAATCATATTCCTTCACTAGCAGTGAACAATTAGGAATTAAATAAATACAACATTTACAATTGCACCAAAATTATGACATTCATATGGATGAATTTAATGATATACGAGTAAAATTTGTGCCAGGAGGAGAACTTGGCAAGGGTCTTGCTACCTGCTGCCAAGCTGTTTTCCCGGCCTGTCATCTCAGGGTACGTTCCTGGGAGCAGAGTAGACAAGTGTTAGCTTACGGTCATAAGCTTTGAATGTGATCATTCCATTTTTGAGTAAAACTTTAAAACCTTATTATATTGCATGAACATCAGGTCTGTTCTTGCCCATTTGAAGTTTCACTTTAAAAACCTAAATTGCAAGTAGATGTAATGGTAAGAAGAGCTTCCACTCATTGAATTTTTGTGCTAGGCTCTTTAAGTGCTTAAGAGCATTAATGAATTTAATTCTGACAACAGCTCTATGAGTTAGGTACTGTTAGATTTCCCATTTTACAACTGAGAGACTGAGTACTGTAATTAGCTCAAAGACACACTGTTGGGAAGTGGCAGGGCAGGATCTTAACCTAGGGACAAGTTTATAATCTTCAAACTTAACTGCTTCTTTAAGCATTACGAGCTCCAGTGTGGGACTTCCCATCAACAGTTGACCTGCATTCAGACTGGCTATGCATGCTACTTAGATATAGAAATCAATTATTTTTAGAAAGGCAGATCCTAGGCAGTTCCTTGAAAGGAGGAACATTTGGTGACACAGAATCTGCAGGTCTCGAACCTAAGAAGCATAGTTTTGGGACCCAGCTCCAGAGATTCTGCTTCAGGAGAGGTGGCATGGGGTCCAGGGACATGAATGACTAATAAGCACATTGGCTCACATGACTCAGGTGATCGAAGGACCCCACATGGAGGATCACCAGCCAGAAGCATGCCAGGATGTGACATAACACTTCCTGGAAGAAGGAAAGGGAGCTTACACAGGCTTTCTTGACACCAGCGAAGCATGGGTGAAAACTGAAGGCATAAAGGGTACTTGGCAAATATGATGGTGTGATGACCCATTGAATTAAAAGTACAAAGACTTTCAAATATCTTTCCCAAGCACTAGAGGACTGAATTTTTATAATAGCCATGAGAAGGAAGGACTACAAAGTGACTTATCACTGGCAGGGATTTGTTGGGAAGGTGATTGGGTCACTTCCTTCGTGGACTCTGCAAAATCCTCCCTTTTTCTGCAGTCTCAGGCTGTGTCAGCAGCACCCACCCTGCCTGGGTGTAATGGTAGCGCCTCTAGGGCCATCACTAGGCAGGGCCTTTTATTTCATTTTTATTTTTTATCCTCACCTGAGGACATGCTCATTGATCTTACAGAGAAGGGAAGGGAGGGAGACAAAGAGGGAAAGAAACATCCATGTGAGAAACATCGATCAGTTGCCCTCATACATCCCGAACTAGGAACGAACCTGCCACCCAGGCAGGTGCCCTGACTGGGAATCGAATCGGTGGCCTTTTGGTTACCTGACAACACCCAAGCAACTGAGCCAGAACAGTCAAGGGCATAATAAGCAGGGCCTTTTAGAAGGTAAGCAAGGCCTGGGCCACTTCTGATTCTTGAGGACTTTAATATATTAAAAACAGAAAGCCAATATGAGGTTATTAAAATACCAGGATATAGAAAATGTTTGCAGTTAGCAATGTAAAGCTTTTAACACAAAAATTTGAGGTAACGGAATTTTGAATTTACCAGGCAATGATAAGATTTCTTTATAATATTAACTCATGATAGGTAGTGTAGTCTAGAAATGGAGCACAGCTTTAAAATTGTATGACAAGATGATTTTTCCGGCCCTCTCAGTGCATCTCTGTGAATGTAGGTTAATGTCATTTGGAGATGATATCACAGGTCTAAATCTGAGGCCCTTCCTGAGAGAGAGGTCTGGACCAAACAGCTCTCTAGCTCTTTGTCCTGGAATAAATTCAGTTGTTAAGTATACTTCCTACTCTTTTAGCTCTTTAAACCCCATCAAGGAACTTTGTAGGAAATTTCTTGTTAACCATCCATGTATCTGGAATGTTGAAGATATAAGATAGTGTAAGATCCTATTTACATAGATTTAAAAATAGGCAAAACTAATAAATTGTGCTAGAACGTCAACACAGTGGTTCCTCTTGGTAGGTGGAGGAACTGGAAAGGGCACGAGAAGTTGTTTCTGTGTGTCGGTAGTGTTCTGTTTCTTGTTCTGGGGGCCAGTTACATGATTTGCTTATAATTTGTGCACATTCTTGAGTGTTTCAATGCAAATTTTATTTTAAGAAATTTGCAGAAACTTTATAGTTCACAGAACTGCAGCCACCGCAGCGGCAATCCCTTAGGAAATGGGAGGCATCAATCTGATGAGCAGCTTTTTCATCTCCAGGAATAGCCCTCATCAGCAGAGGCACAGCAAGCTCATTGGTGGACCCTGCTGGTATGTCCGGATGGCCTGGCACCACCAACCGAGTGGCCCATTATGTTCTCCCTGATGAGTGTGGATGAGCACAGCATGTGCAGTCTGTCATAGGCCTAACTATGCAAAGTCTCTCATGGAAATTCCCTAGATGTGAGTCCAACCTGGTCAATGGTGGCTCCCAGTGTCTCTGAATTACTCATTCACTGTGTGTGTGTGTGTGTGTATGTGTGTGTGTGTATCTGCCTTCTTCTCCCTCTCTCTGACACTGTTGTCCTTAGAGCTTCTGAGTGACAGAGTGGAGTGAAACAGGGCCTGTTTAGAGGAGAGGTGGAAAGTTGGAAAGTTTAGAGTAGAGGACAGTTGGCCCTGAGATTTGTTTGGCCTCTGGGACGCCGTGCCCAACACCTTGCCCCATATAGCAGTGCATTCTCAGGGACATGAGCCAAGCAGCCCCTAGCAGTAACAGAAACACATTCCTAGCTCTGTGGCCAGACCAACAGGAATTAGGGAGGTGGGGTGGAATGCCTTGGCTTGGGAGTTTAGGGACATGTGTTTTAGCACATGTCCTTATGGTAACTAACTCTGTGGCTCTGTACTGGTCGCATTATCCCTCTGAGCCTTGGATTCCTTTTGAACAGAGGAGGGGGACAGAAGTCTTGAAAACCACCCTGCCTGGTATCAGAAGCTGTAACCCCCACCAAGGCTAAGGCTGAGGGAATGACCTTGGACCATAAGCCAGCAAAGAGACAAAAGCTTATCTCCCTGGTAGGAGTGCTGCTTCTGCTACTTCATTAATAACTGGCCCCCAATGCTTGGTTGGTTAGCCAATGACGAGTAAGATTCCCCAAGGGGGGAATGACTTAAGACAGGCACGATCACATGGGAGGCCCCCAAGGAAGGACTTTGGGGGCTACAGCAAAAGGGGGTGATGGACCCTCACCCCTAGGCTTTGACATAGGCTGAGTCCTCATTGTCTGAGGAGAAAATCTCCTAATCTCTTGGCTGCCTTACTTCCTTTACTCCACCCAAGCCTGAAATAATGACAGAGGGTGGTGCAGCCCTGTGCTGAAAAGGGCGGGTTCCCCGGGTGATCAGGCCTAAGAAAGAATATGTAAAATCCTGTGAAACCTGCTTTGTTTAGAATGCTCTCAGTTGAATGATAAGGGTCCAGGGAAGAAGTAAGTTTGTTCCTCAAAGTTTTACAGCTCTTTGACCCTGACTCAAAATAGGTCCTCAGACTTCCTTGTTACCTATTGTTTGATCCTTACTTCCCAGCAATGAGTAATGAGCTTTATGTGAATTCTTATGCAAACAAAACCAATAAAAAGCCTCTCCAGCGGGGGGACGGGGCGCTCCCCACTAGAGAGAGTGGCCATTTCATTCCTTCTTCCCCACAGGACCTGGGTGTCTCTGTGTATGTTTTTCTCGCGTGTTGACGCACCATCTGCAGTGTTCCGCGGTCACTGCCAGTCAGTGATCTGGTCACAGAAGGGGTATTTCTAAAGTCTCTTCCAGTTTCTATGATCTCATGTTAATTAAAATAAATTTCTTGTTGGGTTTTAGAGTTTCACCAATTCCTACCTCAAGTCCACTTATCCCTTAATGGCCTCCCCCCATTACAACTCTATTTATCTGTTATGGTCTAGATTAAATGCTACTTCCCTTATGAAATCTTTCCAAGAGAATGTCAATAGTTTGTCGTAACTGTCATCTAACTCATATTCTGTTATTTGTATACATGTCTTATGGTAGTTCCACTTGAAATTACAAACTCCTTGATGAAAATGACAGCATCATTTTTGTATCTTCAGTAGCAAGGATTCCCAAATGTTGACTTGCTGACCTACAACAGATTGCCTGTATTCAAATCACACAGGGAATTAACAGTTCAGATTTCCAGTTCTAACCCTTGGAGTTTCTTCCCGCGGGGCCCCCCCCCCGCCCCCACAAAACTATAAGAGAAAGTTTATTTGGAAAGTCACAGATGTAGGAAAAGTGAGCCAGTGGGGTGTAGGTTCAGGAAACAAGTTATAGAGGCAGAAGAAGGGCCCTTGGAACTTAGGAAAGAAAAAGGTAAAGCTAACATGCCTGGGGGAAGACCAGGGGGAAGGAGAAATGCTGAAGGATCCAGGCAGGGGGAGCAGCACCAGGCCCTTGGGTCCGGAGGTCTTAGGAGGATCCCAACAGAATACTTATCAGCTTTCCAGGTGTGTCCTTTTAGGGTCATGGTCTCTACTGATCGGTTGGCACCAAAGCAGGGGGTTATTAGTTAGTGCAGCTGGTCCAAATGTCAGCCACGGCATCGCTTGTCTGGTTTTACTGCTTTTCTGTGCCTGGAGTTGAAACAAAACTCCCCTTGGATTTTCTGATGCAGAGATTGAGGGAGGGATGAGGAAATCTGTATTTTATTTTTTTAGCCTTTTATTTTATTAAAAAGTTTCCTAGCCTTTTATTTTATTAAAAAGTTTATTTTTCAACTACAATTTACATTCAATATTATTTTGTGTTAATTTTATGTATACAACATAGTGTTAGACAATCATACTTTACAAGGTGGTCCCCCTGATATTTCAAGTACCCAGCCAACACTGTCCATGGGTATTACAGTATTATTGACTATATTCCCTATGCTGCACTTTGTGTCCCTGGGACTGCTGGGGCATCCCTTCATCTTTTTCACCCAGCTTCCTAAGTCTCCTCCCCTCTGACAACCATCAGTCTGGTCTCTGTATCTGTGAATCTGTTTCTGTTTTGTTTGTTCATTTATTTTGCTCTATAGATTCCACATATAAGTGAAATCATATGGTATTTGTCTTTCTCTGTCTGGTTTATTTGGGAATCTGTGTTCTAAATAGCATGTGAAGGGTTTTCAGTGCTGAGCCTGGTTTGCGAACTCCTCCATACTGTGATTTGCATTAAGTACTCAGTATGTATCGGCTGAATCAGTAGAGAAATATGATTTCATCGCATTCTTTAGTCATCTAAAATTTTTCCCGAGTTCACAGAGATATAGACCTGAATTCATAAAGAATCAAGACTGTGATATCAAAGCCACGATCACATTTCATTGCAAATAATGTCACTGAGTGGCTCCAGTGGCACTTTCTGATATTTAGAAATGGTCTGTGCTATGAAGATAGGCTGAGTGAAGTATGAAACTTTATTTCCCAAGTGATTTTTTGACTTGAAATAGGCAAACTTTCTTTCAGAGACATCTGTCGCACCTACTCTCCTTTTTACCTGCTCTTTGCCTCCCTCACCTGGCCTACCTTCCTTCCACCTATAATCTGTACCAGTCTGGGCATTTTTCTCTTTTCTTCTTCAAAACCTGCTTTCTCTCACTCTATTTATTTGTCCAAACATTCATTTGATAATTGTTGACTGAGTGGTGCTCTGGGTCAGGTGCTGGGCCAAGCCCTGGGAATGCAGCAATGAACAGCACAAGCTTGACTCAGGTCCCTGTGGAATTTACACTGTTGGGGGAAGGAGAAGGCAGATGTGATATAAATAATTACAAATATTAGCTAGAGCCTAACAGCTTTATCTCATATGTTAAGCTAATGACATCTAAACTCTAGGCTGCTAATGACCTAACATTTTATTCTTCCCAGATAACATTTGCAGCTAAAGAGACTTTAGCACCTAACCTCAAAAAGAAAGTAAGAGGTAGAGGGGGAGAAGTTTCAAAAGGAGATTTCTTTGTGGAGGGGATCTTTTCTGACATTCTTAAAATTATAGTGTGCAGCTAGACACCTACCCACCTGAGCAAAATGTCCCTCTTCTGCATAATAATGTTGATTCTTAAAGTGAGGTTCCTGGAAAGGCTCCCATGAACCCTTGAAGATTATGCAAAATATGTTTTTGAATCCTTTTCTGCCTAGAAGTTCTTTCTTTCTTTAGTCTCTCAAAGGGTTATATGGTTTCAAAGTCTTTAGAGAAAAAAAGAAAGAAAAGGAAGGAATAAAAGAAAGCAAGCAAAAAAGCTTTCCTGGTTTTTCTATTTTACTGATGTAACTTAGATCTCTGTTCCTGTTGCACAAACAAAAAACAACACACACACACACAAAGAGAGAGAGAGAGAAAAAAGAGATGGAGCCTAGGTCCAGATGGAGAAAAAATGTGTTTATAGGATTGTGTTCCTTGGTAACTTCGGAGAGTTGAAATATCCACCCTCACCCAACCACCCCCCACCCCCCACAAAAGAACTGTAAATATATTCTGAGGATTTTTATTTGTTGGGAAGGATGAATAAAGCCAAGAGCAGCATCTGTGTACAACTCAAGGGGAAAAAGTCTTTGGTAGTGAAGATCCATTAAACATCCAAATCTAAGTATCAAATGGCCCGAGTAAATGGGATTTTTGTGCATGCAAAGCAAATTTTATTGAAATGATAGCCAAGACAGTTCCTGTTGCTTCCTGAAGTAGGAGTTCTGTTCATAGCAAAACCAACGAACACAGGAAACCAACTTAATACATCTTAATGCCTGATTTTGATGCTTATAAAAAATTCAAGAAATTGTATATCTATGCCATCCAGACTGAATAAATTAAGATTAGAATCAGCTGTGAGAGACTGGAAATCCAAAATAACAAGTGTCTGAAAAAAGATACAAATTAATTTTTCTTATGTGAAATTCTGGATAAGGGTCCAGGGTTGACATGATTGTAAATAATACCAGGGAATATCATGTTCCTTCTCCATGTTGTTCTCGATTCTCATGCTCACCTCATTGTCCAAGGAGGCTGCTCCAGTTCAAGCCATTAAGTCCACATTCCAGCCAGCAAAAAGGAGTAGTAAGAGAAGTTCCCTTGAAGGAGACTTCTGGGAAGTTGCGTACATCCCTCCTCCTTATTAACTTGACCACACCTATATAAAAGGGAAAGTAGGAAAAGTAGTCTTTATTCTCAGAGGTTCAATACTTAGCTACAGATCCTATTGCTATGGAAGAAAGGGAGGACAGATGCCTGGAGTCTTTGCCACTGAAAGTTTTTATACATAGGTAGTTACAAATGGTTCACTTTAGTATAACATTAAACTACAAGTCTTATTTAATGTGCCAATGAAATTGCTTGATCCCACTCATTCATTTTTGGAGCTACTGCTGATTAAATCTTTACTGACATGAAAAAGTAAAGCATATTTTTCATTTTGAATGTCTGTCTACTTGATGCTAAACAAAATTCAGCCCACCTAGAACAACATGTTTAATTTGTGGATTCTTGAGACCCTTTTTCATTTCCTCATCCTTTCTACTCAATATCTTTTGATCATTTTTCCATTAGTCTTAGTCTCAAATAAAGAGAGAAAAAGGACGAAAAAGAAATGAAGTCTAGATCAGACGGTTTTGTTCCTTCTTAGCAATGTTTGTAGAAGAACTAAGGCTAAAGAAACAGAAAATATGCAATACCAAGTTGTAGGATTATCTGTTATAAAAACAATCCCTAATGCAGGCGCTGAGCAGGTACTTTCATTGCCAACTGTAATTGTGGCTGCAGCCCATGAAGAAGGTGATGTCATTCCCCGCTTTGGAGAAGAGTAGAAACTTGCCAAAAGAACTGGTTACTAAGGGGCAGGGTAAGATTTTAGTCAAGGTCTCTGACCCCCAACCATGCTTTTTTGACTGCCCCATCCACAGACTCCATCTCACCATGAGTTTTGAAGCATCAGATTGCCACATTAAGCATCACATTGGCTGAGACTAGAGCAGACCTGGAAGATATAAACAAGTGAAGAGGTTCAGAGAGTGCTAAGCAGCCAGTTCCCTGTGGGCTCTCTGCAGGCCTAGGTTTTGAACATTGTTATTAGGCAGCACTTAGCAGGCACTTGATATTTGCAGAGTGGTGTCCAGGACTTTCAGCCCCAGGAAGCAGATAGAAGATGAGACAGAGTGCTCTCTCTCTCCAGAACACTTGAAAAGAGCAAGGATGGTTTCAGGACAGCATTTCCTCTGCTTCTCATCCTACAGTGCTTGAAAGGAGACAGTCGTTGAGCTGGGTGGAAGTTTGAGTGGGACACCAACCCCACCCCCACCTTCCTCCAGCTTGGGATAGAATAACAAGCCTCACATCTATTCAGTTCTTGCTCTTGGCAGCCACAGTGCTAATGCTTCTTCTCAGACAATGCCTTTAAATTCTGAGAGGCGATCTAATGGGGAGGATATGGGATTTGACTGTAGGATCTCTGATTCCAAAACTGACATGCTTAAACCGCAAGGGCAGTATATCTTGTTCATAAGCACAGAGCAGAAGCTGACATGTGGGCAACTCAGAGTCCAGTCTGGAAAGAAAGGATGGGCAGAATATGTCTGGATTTAGGGAAACATTTAGGGAAAATCTTTAAGGTGAAATGCTTTTCAGTGATCACATAGACCAGGTTCTTGAATCTGGCATTGAGAGGTGCTGGATTTTTTCTTTTCTCAACTCTGTCACTAACCTGGAGGGTGTAAGCAGTTATCTTAGGAAACAGGTGAAGGGTGGGGAGGTGAAACAGGGATAGGAGGGTCACCAATGAAAGTGCACCAATCAGTACCTTGCCACTGTGGGCAGCTAGGCTTGGTTCTGGGTGGACCTCTGGGAGACTGTAGGGCACACCTCAGAACTGTCTCTCTGATAATAAGGGAGACCAGAGGATAAAACCGCCAATTTCTGTCCCCATTTAGTCAAAGGCCACTCTGGAACATTGGCTCTCAGGTACCTCTGATCTGTGACAGGTTCACGTGATTCTGTGGTGGAGATATCCAGAAAGCTGATGTCACATTCAGAAGTAGCTTAAAATGACGCCTGGGCAAGCCAAGGGGATTTGCATGGGGCTTAGACCCTGTCTGTTTCCTCTTGTCCCAGCTACAACATGGCATGTGAATGTAATATTGAAGAAATCCAATACAATGCAAGTTATTTTTATCATGAGATGACCACATTATAAATAATCATGTCTTCTGGGCTACCAATGCTCAGATTTCTCCTGGCTTGCTTAATGGAGGATAAAGTGATAAAGAGAATACTGACAAAACTTCTGTATTTTTAAAACGATTTTATTTCTTTATCTTTAGAGAGAGAGGAAGGGAGGGAGAAAGAGAGGGAGAGAAACATTGATGTGGGAGAGATACATGGATTGGTTGCCTCTCACATGCCCCCAAATGGGAACCTGGCCTGCAACCCAGGCATGTGTCCTGATTGGGAATCAAACCGGTGGTGACCTTTTGGTTCACAGGCTGGTGCTCAATCCACTGAGTCACACCAACCAGGGCACCATATGTATTTTTTAACCCAATAACCCTTTGTGCAGAAAAGACTACACAGCAGGCCTGAGACTGCTTTCCTTAGGAAAGCCTGCTTGCAAGGCTGGCCCTTGGCTGGCGTCTGGGGACTTGGATTTTGATGAGGTTCCTCCCATTCCTCAAAATGGTAAGAGTAACTCACTCAGCCTAAATTACCTGTACAAACAGTGGGGTCTAGGCTGAACGCCTGTTTCTTCCTGGGGGTCTGGGATTTGGGTGCCTGCAAGACAGAGGCTGCCTATGTGACCAGCCCTAATACACCCCTGGCCCTGAGTCTCCTGTGAAGGCCTTCCCTGGTAGATATCACTTCGGAAGTCTTGTCACAGCCCTTTTGTGGAAGAAAAACAGTGTCCTGTGTGACTGGCCTGGTGAGGACTGTTAGAAGCTTGTGTTTAGTTCTTCCAGACTTTGCCGTATGTGCTTTTTCTCTGTAGATTTGCCTGTATGCTCTTGTGATAATAAAACATAGCCATGTGTGTGACTATTTGCTGAATCCCGTGGGTTTTCCTGGTGAGTCATCAAACATTCATGCCTTGGGGGCTCCTGGCATACCTCCCTAGGCTTCTTTTGGTGGCCAGCTGCAGTTGAGGATGCCACAGCTGGGACCAGGGGTGGCTTCGGGCAGGGGTACTTCACGGCCCCAACACATGAACGGGAACCACAAGATCCAAAGGGCTGCACAGTAGTCAGAAGATGGAACAGAAATAATAAAGCTTAGACATAGGAGTTGGATGTGGCCTTAGACGTCATGTATCTATTCAACAGAGTGCTGTGGTCTTCCTCTGCCTGGCCCAGCTGAACCACCTAGTTGGGGTGGCCGAGGCCTGGCTGCTACAGAGGCAACCCCAGAGGTGATTCCTCTGCAGAGGGAGAGCAACAGACACTCCTCTCTTCGCTCCCAGTCCCCACCCCCGCACATACCAAAGATTATCCCTTGTCAATGTAACTTCCCGGAGGGAGGAAAAGCGGAGCACACGTGACCACTTGACGTGGCTGCCTATCTGTGGTCGCCCTCCCTCTAATGCCTGGGTCAGAAGGGCAGCCTTTTCTTGTGTCTGTATGAAATATTTTGATGATCATCCCTGATGCTGTGTCACATCCCTTCTCTCCTGTCAAACACAGGATTGGGGCTTTGCTGCCACAGGAAAGCTGCCTGAGCTGGGTGCCCCACGCTCGGCTCTTGATCTGTGAAAGCTGGGACATAAAGGAATTCGGAATATCCTTTCTAGAGGAGATAGCCCAGTTTGTACGGCTATTATATGGCTGCCTAATCCTAATTTGCCTACTAGATGCCGCATATTATTCCGTGACAAATCCTAATCCTCCCCAAGCCAGGCGGGCACTTCAGGCCAGCTAGAAGAGAGGTGCTATACTCAGTGAATCAAAAGAGAAAAATATCTTACCCATTTTCAAAACGTTGTACTGAGTTGAGTTAAGCATTGGGCCAGGGACTGGGGACCCAAAGATGAATGATGCTGTCATCCACCTGGAGGAGAAGGATGGAAATAAATAATTACAACTCCGTAATGAGTTCTAGAGTGGTGGTGTGTTTGAAAGGCCATGGAAACTCAGAGGACTCAACTAACCATATCTGTGGAAGTGGAATAAGAGCAATAGCAATAATATTAGCTAAAATATATTGAAAGCTTATTTGCCAGGCACTGTGCTAAGTGATTTAATTTACTTTGCCCCAGTAAACCTATGGCCTAGATACTAATATTTCCCCATTTTCTAAATGAGACCCTCTAGGCATGAAGGGGTTAAGTACCTGGATAAGGTGGAGCCCATTTGGGAGTGGACAATCTGCGCATAGCAACTGAAATTTAAGCACTTCTTGATATTCTCTCTAACAAGAAGGGCTTCACAGAGGAGGTGCCATTTGGTGTGTGCTAATATCACCTTTTTTGAGAGAGAGAGGTGCAACTAAGGCCCAAAGTCAAATTACTGGGTGGCAGGCAGGTCAGGGTTTCTTTCTGTCCCTTTCACACTGAACTAGGCCGGAGAGTTTCTTCAGGGTAAAGAGGGGCCAGGCAGAGGTCAGGGCAGGAGGTTTATCTGGATCCTGATCCCTCTCTCCACCTGTTACCTGGAGACTGTAGTCAGCTCTGCCCCCAGGGTGGTCGGTTAGTAGGTCTCTGCCCATGCAGGGCTGAAGGGGAAGAGGGTAGGTCATGGCACGGGCATCTGTTGCTTTGAAGATTGTTTTGCTGGGTCATTATATTAATTTGGGTCCTCCAGAAGCAGATCCTGAGACAAGTTGCTGAAGGAAATACAGGCAGGGGCACAGGGCAGTGGGAGAGGGAAGGGAAGGCGACCAGTAAATAGAGTCCTTTCAAGCAAGTCACCAATGTGGACAACTGGAGCTGAAGGCAGTGGAGAAACACCATCTGCCCCAAGTGGGGGTATTTCTAGTTGTTGCTCCCAAGAGTGTTCATTCCATGGCACTTCCGGTGGCCTGTTATTCGGGGGCAAGGCAGGCTCCAGGAGGCCTTGTCAGTGTTAAGGCAAATGAATGTAGGTGTGGGTGTTGGAAGCTAGGCCTGTGTGCAGGTTGTGGTGGCACAGATGACCGGATCTGGGTGGGCCATCTCTTAGTCATCAGCAGACTGGCTGAGGGAGAGAGCCCCATCCTGTGGGTATGAGGCCAGTGACTCAGGTCACGAGAGGGGAGTGAAGGTGGGGCTGGGAATCAAAAAGCCTTGATTCAAGTCACACTCTGGGACCAGAGCAGAGGTCTGTGGGCACACAGCTCTGCCCACCCCCTGAGGCACTCATCGCCCTGCTGTGTACTGTCCCCGCCTGCTCTGCCGGTCTACCCCGGCCTGCCCTCCCAGACTCCAAGATACTGCCCAGTGGTTTCTGACCAGTCTCTCAGTGCCCAGGGCCAAACTACCTAGAAATGGGCCTTAACTATACTGTACTGTCTTAGAAGGCTGGGCAGGAGTCAGGCTTTAAGAGCTTTGCCACCTCAACTCCCAGTGTCATATTTCAGCCCCAGGCCAGACAGCCTCTGTGGGTAATTCAAATTCTTCCCCTTCCCCTGGTAGCTGGTAGCTGAAACAAGTAAAAGTTCAGTGGAAGTATCTCTGCCCTTTCGTCAGCGAGGCAGCTGTCAGCCTGAATGAGATAATGCTTTCCCTTCTTCCAGAGTTCTTTGGGAGACGCACCGTACTACTTTATTATTTGTATGATTATTTGCAGTGTTGTTTTCTAAACACACACAAATGTGCCTTTATAAAAAGGCTAGAAGCATGTTCATCTAAACATGATCTCTCTCCTTGGATATCCAGGAAAAAGACAGATTTACAAGGTTTCCAGACTTCAACATTCAAACTGAGGGAAAAGTCCCTCCCCTCCCCCTGAACATGAACAAAACCTGTGCAGAGCCTGCACAGAAGCTGGCACGTGGACGTCCTCTGCAAGCCTGTCAAGATCTCAGTGTGCCAGCTACTTCCAGCAAAGCAACTGGGCTTGTGGTGAAATTTGACACTGAAAACCACAGGCGCACATTTTTGATGTTCTCACTTGATAACCTATTTCTGAAAGTAGGATAATGTGGTCAAAGGAATTTTTGATTTTAGAAAAGTGTGATATTCGGCAATGATCTAAATTAGCTTTGCTGTGAGGGGGCCCCTGCTGCTGAATGCAGGGATGCCCTGCATTGTTCTAGCGTTTCTGTTGCAGCATGTGAAGGAAGCCTCTGGAGTTGTTCAGTACCACCCTGAACAGCCACACTCAGTGGCCCTATAGGACCAATGAAAGCCAACGTATGAGACTGCCAAACAGTTTGCAAGTACCAAGGTGTTAACCAATAAAAACTAGAGGAAGTTGGCTCTTAGCTACTGTTTTTTGTTTTTTCATCTTTAAAAAAATGTTTTTTATGTTAGCTATTTTTAAAAGCTTATGGTTACCCATAAGTGTAACTGATTTTAAAACTCCTGTGTATCTTAAGGTAAATCTAATCTTTATCACTCACATTTCATTTATTGAATGTTTTCTCTAAAATCTCTTTAGTGCCGAATAAACTTTTCTCTAAGCTCTGACTCCTAAGTACTAAAACTTTCTCTTTGGTGTAGAATGCTGTCATTTTGTGGTTACTATAGGCCAGCACTGTCCAACAGAACTTAAGTGGTGATGGGAAAATTCTCTGTGCTGATTAAGAAGGCGACCACTGACAACATGTGACTGTTGATCATTTGAAATGTGACTAAAGCAATTGAGGAACTGATTTTTAGATTTCATTTAATTTTAACTAATACAAATTTAAATAGCCATGTGGGGTTCTTGGCTACTAAATTGGACAGTGTAGCACACCTTTAGCCCCGGTACCATTCCATTCATGAGTCCTAATCTTACTGAAGCCATACTGTCCCAGGCCAAGGGGACCCTACTTCAGGGCAGCATGTGACTTTGCTTTGGCAATAAAGCTGCTTCATTTTAATGCATGGCATTGTTCCTAAGAAGCCCTATAGACAGAGAGAGTTTTTATATCAAAATATGTTTTTCCATTTAATCCTATTATAATTTCAAGATGGCATCACTTCCAAAAAGCAAACCATTTGATTTCAGCATGTAATAGATTTGATGGTTGAGAAGACTAACACTTGCTTTAGGAAGGTTTTGATCTTTATCAATGTTTTGTCTACACATGTCTACTTTCCCTGGTTTGCATCCATCCAAGGAAGGTTAATCACACGGACTAATCCAATTGTGATGAGCACTGTTAAGTATTCCTCTATCTAAACACGCCAATGTCCTGAGCCTGGGAGTCCACGTTGGGCCCCTGCATCCATTCGAGCCTTGTTTGCACTCGCTGCATCTTTGCAAGCAAGGCTGTAGGTAGGAGCTCAAAATTCTGCGATTCCAGTGGATACCTGCTCCCAAACAGGCAGGTCTTCCCTTTCCCTCTGTTTAGGTCCTAGAGGTCAAAAACATTTGAGAATCAATGCTGTGGGGATAAAACCATCCTGAGTGTGGAGACTGGGAGGGCAGATTGAAGCTCATTCAGCAGTGCAGGCCCTGACCTGGCCAGTCTGCTGCCACACTGGGAGGGGGGGACGAGGAAGACCCAGCTCCTGCTCCTTTTGAGGAGTCTGTGATCAGTACTCTAGAGAGGGCTGTGCAAATGCTGCAGGGCTGGGGAGGAGGAAGAAAGTTAAAAGTAGAAACCGTTCACAGGGGCTCCATTTTTTCCCTTTGGGGAATTTTCTGACCTGATACTATCAATCTGAGAAATCATGATCACTTTCCAAATAAAGAGCAACAAATCTTCGTGGTAAAGATAGGGGAGTTTGTGGACTGCTCCCAGGCATGTAATCCCACCTGATGGCACGGGTCACCCATGTGACCAGCAGAAGGGAACTGACCTCCTCTGAGTCTTCCAGCTACGAATCTTTTATATAAGAACCTCAGGTTCCCTTTTTCTTCCCCCAAGAAACAGAGTGAGTAATTTTTGTCTACCACTCTATAGTTATTTTAAAAAATGCCTTGTTTAAAGTCTCAACTTTAGACTCCTAAATAAAATACTTCTAAATCACTCATTCCTTTTTCTCTCTAATATTTGATACATCATTGTAAATGCTTCGTCAAGGTGAATGGTTAATGAAGAGGGCTTTAGGGTAGCAAAATGCTCCCAAATTATTTGGGTTTCTTGCAGCTTTCCAGGTGGCATTAAATAGACCTATTTTACAAAAAGTGTGCCCCTATCTTACACTGTAGCACTTATTACCTAAAATGTTCTTTCGGCATGCTCACTTTTGAATGCTGCTACCAGAATCTGCCTGCTGCTTGAATATTTTAGGAAGAAAATTTACCAGCAAGTTAAAAACTCATGATTGTAAATATTCAGCAGGCCCTTAATTTATTGTCTCAAAATAGCTTTTGTGATGCAGAGGACATGTTTTTCTGTCAGCTGCTCAATATTTATTTTAACATATAAAACAACCTCAGAAATATTCATTGCATGGAAACCTTACCACGTTTGAGTGGATTAAATTTACAAGCTCAAATTAATGCTATAAATTACATTTACATAATTCATTTCTCACTAAACAGTTATTTATTTAGCCTGCATCTCTGCTAATATATATGTTTAAGAAAAAAAGCAGTACCTGTATTGTTGCCCACGTAGTTAATTTAGTCTAAGTAGAATTTAGAAGGCATCTCAGTGTTCCTTTGTATGGGCTCTCCCCCTCACTCCCCCCACCAGCCGACCTCTGAATTTTGCAATTATACAGCATACATGTGTGGTCTGCTGCGAGGAGAGAATCCTGCTAAACAAAACCCAAGCCTCCCTTATTTTTGCTTTTCAGAATGTTGTGTGATGTCTTTTCAAATTTTCTATTACTCATGTTTTGATAATTCTGTGCAAAACTGAAAAGAAGGTAAGAGACGAGTAAACTGGGTTGGAGGTCAGACAGAAACTTTGAAATCAGCAGCTCAAACCCAGATGGATTTGAAATTGGCAAGGAAGGTAAAAAGAAGCAAGAGCTAGCAGTGGGTTAACAGTGCACATGGGACCTCAAAGAGCCTCAGATCTTTCCTTTTGCATTTACATCTATTTTCACAGATGAGGGTGAGGGCCATCAATGCATTTGCTGCTGTAATTTCAGGTTTTGGAACGTGCTGAACAATATGCCCCGAATCACGACAATAATTGAAGGGCCTTTCGTTATTGCATGTTATACCTCTAACAACATTAGTGGTGGCGAGGAGCCGTTGCCTTACCAGGCTTGGTTTTGTGTGGCTGGCACCCAAACAGGCATTGTTCGCCTCAACTTCTCCCCTTTTTTTCTAGTAGCCTATTTAAACCTCTTTGTCAAGAGACCCAGCTGCTTGTTTTCTCTCACGGTAATGACCAAAAACTGCACTTTAAAAAAATCATGGGGAAAATGATTTCTGGAAGGTTTGTTTCCTCTTTCTTTTGCTGTTAGCTGGCTGATGATGATGTTCAATAATCCCAGGGTAATAAAAATGCATTTGAATACATAGACCAAATGTGGAGCTTAAATTACCCCAGAAACCAGAAACCATTGCCCGTCTTTTCACCTTAATGGCTATTCTTTCTTTCTTCCTTAATAGTCTCTTTTAAAAAATTGAGGCATAATTTACATACAGTAGTTATGTACGGAATTGAAGCATACAGTTTGCTGAGTTTTGACAAATCTATAGTCCCATGTAACTACTATCCCTACCAAGATACGGAAGATTTCCCTTACCCCAGAAAGTTACTTCATTTCCTGTACGGATCCAGAGCCTCCCCCTGGAGTAAGCACTGTAAGGATTGTTATTACCATATGTTAGTTTTGTCTGCTTGTGTACTTTACATAAATGAAATCATACAGTATGCATTCTTTTAGGCCTGGCTTCTTTTCACTCAGCATGTTTTTGAGGTTTGTATTGCTACATGGATCTATAGCTTGTTCCCTTTTTTTTTTTGCTGAGATGTGCTTCATTGTAAGGATTTACTATAATTTGTCTATTTTTTTGTTTGTAAACACATAGATTGTTTCCAGTTTTTAGCTCTTTTGAATAAAGCTGCTAGACCACTTGTGCATAAGATTTTATGAGGACATGTGCTTTCATTTCTCTGGAGTAAATACCTCTGTGTGGATTAAGGGTAGGTGTATGTTTTATTTCATAAGGAACTGCTGAAGAATTCTCCAAAGTAGTTGTACCTTTTTCTCTTTTGATAAAACAAAACAAAAATAAAACAAAACAAACAAACAAAAACATGGACACATCAAAAACTGAATTTGGTGAACTAGACTGTAACATTTATGAGGCAAAAAGTGATAAAACTGCAAGAAAAAGATGGATCCACTATCATAGTTGGAAACTTTGACATCCCTCCTTCAAAAATGGACAGATGCAGCAGGGCACATATCAGTAAGAACCCACTTGATCTCAACATTACCATTAATCAACTGAGTACAGTGGCTATCTATAGACTTCTTTGTCTAACAAGAGCAGAGTACACATACTTCTCAAGTTCACATGGAGCATTCAGTAATATAGACCACGTTCTGGACCTGAAAACACACCTCAGCACCCTTGAGAGAATTGGAATGAAAATGTCTGCTTCAAACCCATGGAATTAAAGTGGAAACCAGTAGCAGAAAGATAGTTGAAAAGTCCCCAAATACTTGGAGATTAAACAACTCAATTCTAAATTACACATGGGTCAATAATAAATCTTGAGAGAAATTTTAAAATACTTGTAACTAAATGAAAATACAACTTATCAGAATTTGTGGAATGTAGAAAAGCAGTGCTTAGAGGGAAATTCGTAGCATTAAATGCATATATCAGAAAAGAATAAAGATCTAAAATCAATAAGCTAAGTTTCTGTTTTAGGAAACTAGACAAAGAAGAGTAAATTAATCCAAAGAAAGAAGGAAAGGAATAAAAATGGGAGCAGAAATCAATGCAATTGAAAACAAGAAATCAATAGGAAAAATTAACAAAATCAAAAGCTGGTTCTCTGAAAATATTAATAAAATTGATAACCTCTAGCCCAGATAATTAAGGAAAAAAGGGTGAGGACACAGATTACTAATATCACAAGTGAAAAAGGGGACATCACTATGAATTCCATAGACATAAGATAATAAAGAAATGCTATGAACAACCTTATGCCCACAAATTCAATAATGTAGATGAAGTGGATCAATTTCTTGAAAGACACAATCTGCCAAAACATACAAGAAGAAATAGAAAATAAGAAATAGAAAATAAGAATCTATTAAAAAAATTGCATCAGTGACTAATAACTTTTTCAAAACAGAAAGCACCAGGCCTAAATAGATTTGTTGGTGAATTCTATCATATACTTAAGGAAGAAATGATACCAATTCTCTACCATCTTGTCCAGAAGACAGAAGCCAAAGGAATACTTCCCAACTCATTCTATGAGGCCAGCCTTACCCTACTACCAGAGCCAGGCAAAAACATTACAAGAAAAAAACAAACAAACAAACTACTGACCAATAATTCTCATGAAATTAGATGCAAATGTCCTCTATAAAATATTAGCAAGTTGAATTAAACAATGTATAAAAAGAATTATATATACATTATGACTAAATAAGATTTATCCCAAGTATGCAATGCTAGTTCAATATTCAAAAATTTTTAAATCAATCAACAGGCTGAAAAAGAAAAATTACATGATCATATCAATAGATACTGAAAAAACATTTGACAAAATCCAATGCCTACTCATGATAAAAACTCTAAGAAAACTAAGAATAGGGAGGAACTTAGTCAACTTCCTCAACTTGATAAAAAAAAAAAAGCCCTACAGCTAATATATTTAATGGGGGGAAACTCAAAGCTTTTTAACTAAGATTAGGAACAAGGCAAGCATGTCCCTTGCTCACCACTCCTTTTCAAGGTCATACTGGAAGTTCTAGATAATGCAATAAAACACAAAAGGAAATATACATATGGGGAAAGAAGATATATAATTTTTGTTTGCAGATAACATGATTGTCTGTGTAGACATCTGAGAGTCAGCAAAACACCTCCTGGAGGTAATAAGCCATTATTTTTGTAGGTAAGGTTATAGGACACAAAGTCAATATAAACAGGTCAATCACCTTCCTACATGCCAACTATGAACAAGTGGAATTTGAAATTGTAAACATGATACCACTCGCATGAGCACCCCCAAAGATGAAATACTTAGGTATAAATATAACAAAATAGTTACAAGATCTATATAAAGAAAACTACCAGACTCTGTAAAGGAAATGAAAGAAAAACTGAATAAATGGAGTGATATCCATATATTATATAGATAAGAAGACTCAATATTATACCACATGTCAGTTCTTCCCAACTTTATCTATAGATTCAATGTAATCTTGATTAAAATCCCAGCAAATTATTTTGTGCATATAGACAAACCAATTCTAAAGTTTGTATGGAGGAAGCAAAATACCCAGAATAACCAAGTCAATATTGAGGGACAAGAACAAAGTCAAGGGTTGACACCACCCAACTTCAAGGATTTCTGTAAAGCTACACTAATCAAGACAGTGTAGTGTCGACAAACAGATCAATGGGACGGGATAGGGAGCCCAGAAATAGACCCACATAAGTATAGTCAACTGGACTTTTATTTTTTGACCCTCAACTGAGGACATTTTTTCATTGCTTTTTTAGAGTGAGAGGAAGAGGGTAAGGGGAGAGAGAGAGAGAGAGAGAGAGAGAGAGAGAGAGAGAGAGAGAGAGAGAGAGAGACATCGATTGGTTGCCTTCTTTCTTGTGCCCCAACTGGAGATCAAACCTGCAACCTGGGTAATGCCCTGACTGGGAATTGAGCCTGCTACCTTTTGGTGTACTGGACGGTGCTCCAACCAGCTGAGCCACTCTGGCCAGGGCTCAGCTGATCTTTCACATAGAAGTGAAGGCAATACTGTGGAGTGAATTTTTTTTAATAAATGATACTGAAATAACTAGATATCCAATAGACACAAAGACTACACCCCTCATAAAAATTACCTCAAAATTGATCATAAATCTAAATGCAAAATGCAAGACTATAAAACTCCTAGAAGATGACACCAGGAAAAAATCTAGATGACCTATGATGACAACTTTTAAATACAACATCAGAAACAAAATCCATGAAAGAAATAATCGATAAATTAGATTTCATTAAAATTAAAAACTTCTGTGAAAGACACTGTGAGGAGAATGAGAAGACAAGCACAGAATGGGAGAAAGTATTTGCAAAGACATATTTGATAGACTATTATCCAAAATATACAAATAACTGTTAGAATTCAACAATAAGAAAAAGAACAACCCAATTAAAAAATAAGCAAACAACCTGAGTAGAAACCCATCACAGAAGTAGTACAGATGGAAAATAAACATATGAAAAGATGCTCACCTTCATATGTCATTAGGCAACTGAGAATTAAAACAACAATGGATACAATGCCCCCCTCATTTTTAACCTCCATAGTGCAATTTTCCTTTTCCAAGGGATGAAGTCTTAAATGTACCTTCCAAGTGGTCTGTCTCAATAGTTTGGAAACACCACCACAACAGGTCTTTAGTCAGGAAGCAAGAAACCCTGCTTTGTCCTTGTGGAAGATAGGAATACTAGGAATTGGCTGGAAGGCTGGGGTTCTGAAGCTGAGTGGCCTGGTGGGCAGTGGTCATGGCATGGGTGTTTTAACATGCTGCTCTGCAGATATGCTTGCTTTTGAGGGTGCTGGTGTCAGGAAACATTGCTTTCCTTTGTAAAAATTTCAACAACTCTATACTTCTTTCCTGTTTGGGGGAGGTACATGTATGAACACTGAAGCTGCAGCTTCAGAGAGTTGGGAGCTGAGAAAGTTGGAAGGGGGTTCACTCTGGAGGAGATGCTGAGAAGAGGAACCGCACTGGGTTTTGTCACTCCAAACCTGGACCTCACAACCATATTTTAGAAAACTGAATAGAATTCTCTGGAAATATATTGTCTTGTTGAAGGCCAGAGGAAGTAAGGTACAGGGCAGGGTTTCCTCCCTGTGAGACTGGACATGGCAATTGTCAACTACCCTTGTAAGGAAGCAGGACTTGGGGGCAGAAAAGGCTCAGGAGGCAAGTCTTAGGCTGGAATGAGGCGAGGAGAGGAGTTCCCTTTTGTGCGCTGTGGACGTTGATGCATTTGACTCTAAAAGAAAGGGTATTTGAGGATGCTTCTCATGGGGCAAGGTAAGCTAGTACTATCTACTTGATGTATGCGAAGAGTCAGGCACACCAGAGACCCCATGGAAGACTATCAGGGGACTATGGAGAACCATATCTACTGCCCAATTTTGGGTTCCTTTTTTGTTATAGTCCCTCTCTGTTAACTCCAAGCCCCCATGAAACCTCCCACCCAACCGCCCTTAAACATTGTGGCTTGATTTCTGCCTTCACTGAGAGAAACTCAGAATGGGACAGCAGAGAACAACAGTAGCTGGAAGGAAGCAGGTCCAGGGACTACGGGGTAGCCTCCAGCTGCAGCAAGAGGCTAGGCTGCAGTCGGCCATGAAAACAGCATCATGGCGAATGAAACGATTCCACAGGAATCCCAGAAGTGCTGGTGAGCAGGAAGCTGGTAGAGGAACTGACCTCCCTAGGGCCAGGTGGATAGGACCCTGAGGTGCCATCATTTTTACATAGTAGATGTAATGTTATTGTGTTATTTAAAACTAGTGAAGCCTGCAAATTTAGGCTAGCTAATGGAAGGAGCTGAGACTTAGTGACTGTGGTTTATTCTTGCTCACTATCTTATCTAAGGAATGGGAACAAGGCTGCACTCTGCTTGAAAACTGGGAGTAAACCCTGATGGAGAGGAACATTCTGCATTCCTTCTCTAAAATTAGAAGACACAATGTAACACTCTCCTTCTAATTAGCTACAAAACACTGACATCAGTGTTCACGCTCTGAATCTCAATACGGGTTGCTCCATTTGTGCATGCACACCCTCTTCTTGATTACCAAATACCTTTGCAAATAGGACAGCAGATGTTCCCTCTCACAGCCTCAGCGAGGCATCTGCTCAAATCGTTTGTCTCCTCTAACCCATTCAATTGCTAAGCCCCAATATTTGTCCTGGCATCTGGGGGCTGGCTCGAGCCCATCCAACAAAATTGAGTAACATTGAGTAATTTCCTGGGCTAAGTTGGTATTCAAAGGGTGAAGGAGGGGAGAGCTGAAAATTGTCAGAATTCTTCCTAACGAGATAAATATTCAATATTAATTTTGCCCATAATCGAAGTAGGAGTGATTTTTTCCCCTCTGGGTGACAGGAGTGATTCATTTTTATTTACCCATTTTGATTCACTAATTTGAAAAACAGATATTATTCCTAGAACAAGAGTTGAAAAATTTTCGATGATCCATTTAGGAAACTCTGGTCTAACCCAACTTTCTCAGTCCTTCATTCCATCTGAACATTGTTGAAGGTGGGGGGTGGGCAATATGGTGGCTTATCTCAAGATTGCTGTCTTCCTCCCTACGTATACAAACCATTCTCCACTGAGCGGTAGCCCCTGTTTCTCCACCTTGTTGAATGAAAGCTGGCTTGTGATTTGCTCTTGACCAACAGAATGTGGTGGAAGTGACACTGTTTAACATTCAAATGAAAAGATTTGCAGCTTCTGCTGGGTCTCCTTGAACACTCCCTCTCGGGACTTCAGCCACCACGCCAACAGTCTGTCTTGACACCACCATGCAGTAATGAAGCCCAGTCCAGCCATGTGGAGAGGCTGCTCGAAGGTAGGTGCTCAAGCAGTGTCCAGGTTTTCCAGCCCAGCTCCTAAACACAGGAAGGAAGAAGCCTTCCAATGACACTGCGGTCCGACTACGACCAAACGAAGGATCTCAAACAGGAACCACTCCGCTGAGTCTGTCAACCACAGGAAGCAATAAACTATACCTGGTTGTTTTGCTTCACTAGGTTTTGGGGGGGTGGTTTGTTTTGTGGCAATAGCAAACTGGAACAGTGTCACTAAGAAACAAACTTAAAGACTTATAGTTGTATTTTTAGTTAAAATTCTCAGTCTTCTGTTAATTTTTATGCTAGATGAGGATGGCTTGAAGAAATGCCAAGATTTATGTTTTGGAATGGCATTTTACTGGAGAGCGCTAAACTTACTGATTTTATGCTTGAAGTAAATTCAGATTTGGGCAAGTGTGTGTGTGTATAATAAATTGAAGAAACTAGGATCGGTCTCGTGTTCATGAGCTGCTGTTGGTGCAAGGTCATTTGAAGGATGTAAAAAGCTGCCCTAAAGTTTCTCCTTCCACAAGCCTGAAACACTCCCTCGCCCATTAATCCATCTTCATTTCCTCTATTTAGGAGGGACAGGGAGTAATTTCCTGGGGACCCCGCAACACCTGGGTTAGTCAGTCAGTGAAATCAGCTGAGCTCTGAAGGGGAATCCTAAAAGGGTGAATCAAGGAGCTGTTGTGTTTTCAGGAAAGTTTAAAGGGTCTGAAAACACATTAGAAGTTAGTGCGAAGGAGTCTGGCTGGGTGAGCTGCAGGCATTGGGTTGAGGCTGAGGGTTAGGAAAACTCTGAAACAAACCTTTTTCACTTCCAAATTTCATGAAGAGCTAGTTTTGCTTAAAGCTTTTGGCATCTTTTGGAGTGGGGAGGGGGTCACTCTTTAGATTCTAGGCCCGGTGGTTAGCGCTTTGCATGGATTATAATCTCCTTAACCCTACCATGGCCCTATAAATAGGACAATTTTGAGAGTGAAGGGTACACTGTTATTAATTATACTTAAATCATCCTAATCGTTACGAAAATACCCTATAGTCTGGGACTGACTCAGGCCAATCTGGACATCTGGTTACCCTGCTATGAGACAAGCACAGTTTTTACTCTGATTATACAGATGAGGAAACTGAGGCTTCGGTGGGTTAAGATGCTTGCCCAAGGACACACAACTGGGAGCAGAATTTGAATCCAAATAGTTTGGCTCCTGAGTCTATAGTCTTTGCCACTACAGATGTGGCACTTTATTGACGTAACTATTCTCTAAAGCAGCAGTCAGAAACTGGCAGTCCGTAGGCAAATTGGCTCGTAGATCTGTTTTGTTTGGCATTCATCTACTTTTTTTTAAAACTGAAGTTGAATGAATGGCTTTGGGTGAGGCCTGCCTGTACCAGGGCACCTTATAGTTTCCCTGCCCAACACTTGTTCCATTGGACTCTTTCACAAGTGCCATCTCTGGCCAGGTCCCGAAGTAATGCATTTCCCAGCATTCTCTATGTTCCACTTCCTCTCCTACTGCTTTCTGCCCATGGGCCAACTCTCTCTCACCCACTTACCTTTTTAGTCTCTCTTGTACAGTATCATCAATCCCTTATCTTTCTTTTATTTACTCCTTTTTTACTTTTGTGGGAGAGCCTGCACATAGATGGACTTTCCAATTCTGTTCCAGTGAACCCACATAATATAAAAAAGTCCCCAAATGTTAGTTGGGCATGACCTCCATTTCTCATGACTCCAACCAATGCACATACAAGTAAGAGACAGTAGCAATTATTTACAGCAGGGGTGTCCAACTCATTTTCACCGGGGGCCACATCAGCCTCATGGTTGCCTTCAAAGGGCCGAATGTAGTTTCAACTCCTTAATAGTTAAGGACTAGTTACATTTATACAGTCCTGAAATTATTTTGGCCCTTTGAAGGCAACCTTTTGGCTGATGTGGCCCCCAGGCATCCCTGACTTAAAATAACTTTAAGACTTGCTGAGTGTATCCTTAATATTTTAAAAGTAAGATTAGGAATCCTTAAGCAATATCACATATTTTTAAGTGTTTATAAAAATTACATGGGTTTTTAAAGATTTATTCTCTAAGGAATTTTATTCATTTGGGGATGTTCATTTCTACAACTAATCAAAGGTTTAGAAGTTTTAGGCAGGCAAAAATGGCTGAATAATGTACAAGAATTCTATAAAATCAAGAAGAAATTCAAATGTAATATTAGAGGTAAGAGCCTTAGATTTCAAGATCAAACTTTTGTTTTTCAATTGTGCAAACAGATAGAGAACATCTTGACGAAGGAGAAGAGTGACAGGACATGAGCAGAGGGGAAAGACGCATCAAACAGACATACCAGATGCCAATGACCACCAAGCTCTGGTCAACACAGAAGAGAGCCACTTGGGAAATTCATGCCACAGCTCAAAGCTCTGCAAAGAACTTGGGAACATCCTTCACATCCTCCGGTAAAAGTACCATATTTTTTGGACCATAAGATGCACCTAGGTTTTAGAGGGGGAAAATAAAAAAAAAATTTTGAAGCAAAAAATGTAAAATATTTAATAACAAATAACATAGTATTTCACCAATGTAATGTAAATAGAACTCAACAGCAGTATTAACAACCGTTATTCCTCCCAAATTTGGGAGTGGGGAGGAGGAAAAAAAGTGCATCTTATAGTCTGAAAAATACGGTACACCTTTCCTACCTAAAAGAGGACAGCTTCTTTTACATGGAGTCTTCTCAATGCCCAGCAAACGTGTCACAGGAACAAACATTTAACAGAATCTGTGAAAACTTCCAGAAATCTATTTAATTACAGGCTTGCTCAAGAATTTGATCATTGGGTAAATTAAGGGTGTGTGAGAGAAGAATGAGATCTTTAATTTACTTGTGCTTATAGTCTCTTTGAATATAGTGTATAAATAGGTAAGTAAAATGTGTAGATTTTTATTAGTAACTAATGAGGTCTGTTAGAATGAGCAGTGTGACCCCAAGTCTAGCCAATTAATGTCTATTATGTGCACATGTCAGCAACTAAAATTCTATTTTGGGGTTTTACAGGTAAATAGAAGAGGGCTCTCCATTGAATAACTTAGGTTACAATGGGGCCATGAGGAAGGATGGTGGTGGAGAGAAAGCTGCTTTACAGATTTTCAGCTGAGGAAGCAGAGAGAGTCACACTGATGCTGTGTGTGCACCACTCAGCAGTAGGTAAAACCTCTGGATTAAATTAGGTGGCCTCTGGGCTGCCTTCTGACTTGGGAGTTCTGCATTTAAGTGGCTGCTCAGCTATTTTCTCTGCTTGCTCTTGCATCGGGCCATTTTCACCTAGGAACTTAGGGCAGCCGAGGGGAATTTCATGATACATTTATGGTTGAGGTCAAACTTGTTGTATTAGCTTAGTTCTGGCTAACTTATTCTACATTAATAGGAAGTATTTTATCCAGTTCTGTCCATGGAACCCATATAGAATATGATTTCCTTTGGACCCTTAGCCTACATTAAAGAGGGCAGTTCTGAATTTTGACTTCTCTTTCCATCCCTAATTTCCAAATGTCTTTCACTGACATAATTTTTGCTTTTCCAAACCCAACCCTCTCCATTTGTAGAGGCATCTGTTGTTTGCTGTACTAGGTTAGTGCACAACTACCGCCTTCCTCTGAAAAGTTCTCTCTCTCAGGATTTAAACAGTGAGCTCCCGTCTTTTAAAAGAGCTCATACTCTTGAACTGTTTATTGGTCCAAGGGTGAGTGCCAGGCCATGCACGACCGGCCAATTCAAATCCTTCTCTACACCTTCCACAGGGACCAGAAACTGCTTCAGGTTTTCTTTGATGGCAAAGCTGGAAGATGTGTCTGAGACTTGTGACAGCAATGTTTCCTGCCATGATTCAGGCATTTTTTAAACCTGCCTAACACTGTTAAACTTTTGGAGAGAGCCATCTGACAGAAGGAAAATAACACTTGAAGAGAAAAATGTAACACGCACACACACACTCTTTCACAGGTCTAACAACTGAGGTCAGTTTCAGGGTTTGCTTCTCTGACTTCCTTGCTGTTGTAAAAAAACTTTCTACTAATATCGAATAAGGTAGTTCAAGGTGAACTTCTGGTGCTTACATCTAAAGGTGATGACGAATACTATTAAATCTTCCAAGTAAAGAGCATAGATTCTTCAGTCGTTTTGCTTAAGATCCGATCCTGTCTTTCCTGACTAACTCTGACTTTGGACAAGTTACTAGTTTGATTTCTCTAAGCCTTCGTATATTTATTTGTGAATGGGAATGATGCTGGTCCCTACCTCATAGGATAGTGACGAGCATTAAGTGATATGACGTGGTTTCAGTTATTCATTGCCACATAACAAACCACCCCAAAACGTGGTGGGTTAAAGCAGTATCAAACATTTATTTGCTTATAGTTCTGTAGTTTGGGTGTGGGCACAGCTAATCTCTGCTCCATGGGACTGAATGATTCAAGAACACTTCAGTCACATGTCGGGTGCCTCAGAAGGGTGGCTACTGGCAGGGTCTCTTTTTCTCTCCCTTCATTGTCTTTCAGGCTTCAGACCCTCTGTCTTTCTCTGTGACCTTTCTGACCTTTATTTGATAGCCAGCTCCAAAAAGTATAAAAGCAGAAGCTACAAGGTCTCTGTATTAGTTTCCTACTACCGCTGTAACAAAGTATCATAAACAAATTTATTATCTTTCAGTTCTGGAGGTCAGAAGTCTGAAATAGGTCTTATGGGTCTAAAATCAATTTCTTGGGCACATATAATCTCAGCAACTGTGTGCAGTAAGTACTATCATCACTCATCCATTTTCCAGATGCGGAAACTGAGTCTCGCAGTGAAGTTGTGGAAATGCGTTTTGCACACTGGCTTGTTAGAATTTAAAGCCCTTGCTTTTAATCAACGAGCTATCCTGGATTAGAATGCCAGGTCTGATACCTTAGTCAAGAAAAACTAACACTTAATGAGAGCTTAGTAAGAACCAGGACTTTTCTAAGCACTTTACTTATATTACTGTATTTAATCCTTACACCATCCCTATGATGTAGGTGCTGTCTTATTCCTGAAGAAGCTGAGGCACAAGAAGCTTAGGTAACCTCTCCAAAGTCACACAGCCAGCAAGTAGCAACTAGAATGACGACTTCCTACTTAACAGTCAAGCCTTAGGGAGGGTTTATGGGTAAAACGAGGATAATACCTGCTTTCTCTGGTGTCCGCTCCGACTGAGTTATTGTGAGCATCAAATAGAACGTGTTGAAAACAACTAACAGAGGAGAGGCACTGTTGCTCGCCTTTTCAAACAAAGACTGGAGTCCACAGAGGTTAAATGGACACTATAGCAATCACCTTCAGGGGCAGAATTAAATCCTTCTGAGCCCTGGTCACACACACTGAACATGAAACCCTCACTCCACTCGCATCTCCAACACATACTTGTGTCTGGTTCTGCCCCTCTCCTGCCTTTTTTGTAGGCTTGTCTCAAAGGTGAAGACGAGGCTGAAATTTTCACAAGTTTAAACCACATTTTCTCCCTGGAAGTTCTGTGTATTCTTATAAATATGTAAAGCAGAACCCAATCTGTATGGGAATAGATCCCAAGAACTACTGAGACCCCTCCAACCTCAGGGTCACATAGTGGTTACCCTGTCAGCCCCACCCCTGCCTCACACTGGCGTCTTTCACTACACAGTCCTTCCTGTGGGTTCCTGGGACAAAGTACATTTGCCACCCCCTGCCTCCAAGGGCTCGTCCCTTTACTGAAGTCACAAGGGCTGCCCACTGAGTTGTCCTCTGCAGAGCTGTCTCCCATCTGCCGTTTTGAGCTCAGGAAGACGTGGCATGGGTTTGTGTGACATCTTATCATAGTGGCTACCAGATATTCAAGTGCGTGTGCCCCCTGATCTTGTGGTTATGGAACTTATTAGGCATTATTAACCTTAAAAAGTCAGTTCCTTTCTTTCAGAAATAAGCATTCCAAAAGGTCAGCTTGGTTTTTAATTAAGAGTGAATCTTTTTTTGCAGGTTAAATTGTGAGCCCAGATGCCTTCGTTGAAGGGACCCCGCAGCAGTCAGTCCTGCAGTAATTAGCCTGCAGGAAGAAGGCTCAATAGGGTTGGAAGTTTCTTTTGCTTTAATGAGAGGAAAATTCCTGCCTGCGAATGACACTGCAGCTTCCCACTCGGAGCGGAGCGGGTGGTGGAGAGTGCTGTGTGCTTTCTGTCTTGCTCACTCCGTCCCTCTCTTTTTTTCTCTTCCCTTTTGCTTTCATTTCTTGGGTGGTTCTCTCCTCCTCTCCTTACTGGGGGAAGGAGATGAGAAACCTTCCTCTGTGTTCTGTGGAGAGCGTCAGAGCCCTTGTTCCTGGGGAGGGGGGATGGCGCTTCATTGCTAATTCCAGCTCTAGGTGTGGACCTACTTCTCCTGCCAGTTTCTAGGCACCTGTTTCAGTCCTCCCGACTAATCAAAGATCAAACCCTGACTCTTTCTTTTTTAGGGGAGAAAGAGAAAAGGAAAGAGAGGGCGAGAGATTGGGAGAGGGAAAGAGCAAGCAGCCTTCAGAACCCCTACTGCGGTGGTCAAGGAGAAATTTGGGAACATTATTTTGTGTTCATTGTTGCTGTGCTATTACATTTTCATTTACACTAATGAGGTCAAATTTCCTTTGTTAATAAACATATAGGTGTAAAAAGAGTAACTCAGTTTGGAGAAAGGTTTTGAATTATCAGTTGTTCAGGCGGCAGTGCTGATAGTAGCAGATAGTCTGCGGACGTGACAGGAACTGAGCGGTGGTCACATGGTCAAGGAAGGTCCTGTGGGCAACATGGAGGGGGGCGATGGCTGGTCTCGTGCCTGCAAAGATGAAATCTGCATTTTCTGGGGGCTGAGAGCGTTTCACAGGCAGAGGACGGTGAGTACTCCATGGACCCTCCTCTCACAGACTTGTGTTTTGAAGGCCACAGGTGGTCTATGTTTCTCCTTTGCTCCCTGATAATCATTGTCTTGGGCATTTGCCTACTCTATTTGTGCTTGGAAGAAAGTGAGGGATGTTCCGGGCAACTTCACTGCAAACATCACGCCAATTCAGGCACTAACACCCCTGGCCTCAGGCATCCACTCCAGTGTCTCAGGGGCTAGCTAGTTCTCTGACTGAAGGGTAATCAGCAACTGTGCCTGATTCAGACACAAGGTAAAGGCACTGGGGAACTGGGCCTGGGTCCAGCTTCTCCAGAGCCTCTTCTGCCCCCTCCACAGCTGGACGTGCTTTTCGAGGGGGTGGATGGCTAGCCAGAGACAGCTTTACCTTCTATTGCTCATGTGGCAAGTATCCCCGCAGAAAATTTGTGTGTGTGTGTGTGTGTGTATACACATATATATTTATACATACTTTGTCAAGAAAAATCCAGCTATTGTTAATATAACAAGAACAGTTCGTGCGACATTCTTTCATGGAAACTATTTGGATGATTCAGAAGGCCACAACTATGGGCAACTGGTGATTGGCAACTTCATCATGACAACATGCCCACTCATGTATCACGTTTCATGCAGTTTTTTTGTGAAACATCAAATCACCCAGGTGACAACCTCCCTACAGCCCAGATTTGATGCTCCAAGGCTTCTGGTTTTTCCCAAAACTAAAATCACCTTTGAAAGGGAAGAGATTTCAGACTGTCAATGAGATTCAGGAAAATACGATGGGGCAGCTGATGGTGATTGGGAGAACTGCGTGAGGTCCTGAGGTGCCTACTTTGAAGGGGACTGAGGCATCATTGTCCTGCATGCAATGTTTCTTGTATCTCGTATCTTCTTCAATAAATGTCTCTATTTTTCGTAGTACATGGATGGATATTTCTGGACAAACCTCGTATGTATTCTTTACAATTTTGAGGCCTGGGTTTTTAGCCATACCATTAGATGATTATTTCTTGTAACCTTCTCTTCTAGGGAGAGGGGATCAATGTCCTTTGCTAGCAGCAGAGGCCCTTTGGTCTAAAGCAGCGTCCTCACCACTGCAGTGGGTGCTGGCTCATGTCCTCCTGCCAGTGTCTCTGTCGCTTTGCCTGGGGAGAAGCAGGACTGGGGAGCTGACCCTCCTTTCCTCTGGAGCCCTCCCACCCCACCAGCAGCTTTCAACCAAAGACTGACAGGAGCTAGTATATGAGTACTCCAGCCCCTCCACTCCTAGGAGGGAGACCTCTGTGGTATGGACACACACTGACCCTGTTTTCTCAGCTGGGTTGACCATTCACATTTGGATCCTTGTCTCAGGCTTTGCTTCTGGAGGTGACCCGGTACCAGACATTCACAAATTACTGGAATAAATTAAGCCTTCCATTTTAATTTTCAAGATGCTTTTTTATACTCTCAGGTTGGGAACAATATTCTAAGTGTGGATATTGTCTTCAAGAGTTGACATCAGCTAAGCTCTAAGATGTTTTATTGCAACAAATGTTTAGAGTAAAACTCATAACAAAGGACACAATCATCAGTCAATGGCAGACACACGCCCAGTGGGGAGAGAAAGAAGTAGGGCTGCTGAAGGTGCAAAATACTACCTGGCTTCGTCAGCTCCTGCTGAATCTCGGTGTTGATCTTCAGCAAACCTGATTCCCAGAGGCCATGGCAGTCAGAAATGTTGAAGGCAGGATGAATTTTTGTTGTGTGCTTTTCTCAGCTCATGGGTGGCCAGTTTGACAAAGTGGAAAAAGAAAGTCATGTTGCAGCTTCTAAAGGAAGAAGAGGTATAAAAGAGGACTTATCTAAAAATACGTTTACTTCCCAACGAAGAGCTTACTAGAGAGACTGAAACTTGGAGTCGGAAGGCCTAGCCAGCCCATGCAGTGTCATGCATACTCCTGCTTCTTGACTTTGCACGTCATTCTCCTACCAGGAGGCCCTTCATCTTTAGCACTTCCTTTAAGACATGGCTCAAACATTGCCTCCTCTAGAAGGTCTTCTGGGAAGCAGATCTGTCTTCCCAGTGGAGATATAGGTTGTTAAGACCATGAAGGGTCTGAGATTTTACACTATTTTCAAGTTAACAGTTAGCCTAGCCAAGTTTTATGCCTGTAGCAGAAAACAGGAGATGCATAGATTAGGGACAAAGGATGTCATTACTCATAGCAGTAGCAGCAGCCATAATGCCAGCATTTGTTCCCTGAGCCCTAATTCTACATAGAAAGTTGAAGAAGGTCAGATGCCACCTAATGATTGTATTGTAGGAGAGGAACCCTGAGCTCAGGAAGCCTGAATCTTTTACAATGAGCAGTAAGCATGTCTGCTCTTAGCTTCAGAGGGAGACAATGGCTCTGTCTTCCAAAGGCTGTCCACTAGGCAAACATCCTTGAAACGATAGTTAGGAACAGAGAAAGCTGTGTCTCTGCTCAAAGATGTGCAGAAACATGAGAGACCCATGGCAAAATGTCTCCATCATAGATACACCTGACAGACTGTTATAATTAAGTCAATAAGCAGAGTAATGGTTAAGATCACAGATTGTATGACTTAGAATCCTATTAGCCAGGATTTGAATTGTATTAACTGTATGACCTTGGGTAAGTTATATAATCGATCAGTGCTTCAATTCCACCACTTGTAAGATGGGGACAATAGCACCTCTTGGGTGCTTATCAGAATTCAAGGAATGAATATTTACAAAGTGCTTAGAACAGTACCTGGAACACAGAAAATATGAGGTGTTTGTGCAATGAAATAAGAAATAGAGACTAGTCAATGCACTCCCTTGTGGCCTGGGCCAGGACCCATGTTCTTTGTGACGTTCTCATCAAACTGACTGAACGTCAGTCAGTTTGCCTCAGGACATGAAGTGTGTGATTTCCATAAGCTTGGAAATTTGAGTGTGTTTCCCCAGGATGGCAGGTATAATGGGCATGATCAACATAAGAGATTGAAGTTTAAAAATTTTAAATATGATTATGTGTCATGAATGTTATTTTCTGTTTATACAGAGTTCACAAAGAGATTGGTCAATCTTATAGATGAAGCCTCTCTTCAGTTAAATGTAACTTTTTGCCTCTAAACTCTCTGGCACTTTGTACTTTTCTTTAAAAAAAAGATTTTATTTATTTAGAGAGGGGAAGGGAGAGAGAAAGGGAGGGAGAGAAACATCAATGTGTTGTTGCTTCCTGAGCACCTGAGACAGGGACATGGTCTGTGACCCAGGCATGTGCCCTGACTGGTAATCAAACTGGCGACCCTTTGGTTTGCAGGCCGATGCTCAATCTACTGAGCCATGCCAGCCACGGCTGTACTTTTCTTTATCCCCTGGGTTAGTGTGTGTGTGCATATGTATGATCACTCCCAATAGACTTTACAAACTTCTGAAGGTGGAGGCTGTGTCCTGCTCCATTGGTTTGGTAGAGCTAACAGGACAGAGGCTAACACTGTGCCGGGCACTGAACGAGGGCTCAGCCACCACTGACTTGAGAAGAGTCACTCAGCCCTCATGTGGTCTCCTGCCTGGCCTGGGGGCTGCAGGAACCAAAGCTGTGCTGCTTGGCTGGTGGAAGCCCTCAGTGGTGATGTACTCAAGACAGGGAGAGGCTTCTCAAAGACAAATCTGAGAAGGCTGACAGAGTCTGGTCAGTTTATTTGCACCCCTTGCCCTGAAAGTGTGGCATGTGTGGTGAGTCAGGTGACTGGGCAACAGGGTCAGTCTGTCTTTGTGGCCTCATACTTCAATTCAGGAACAGAAAAAATGGGTCTAGCAGTGCTCTCTGGTTGGCAGAGTTCCGCTCCTGAGGAAGTCAAGTTTATGCTCAGCAGCAAGTTTGATTTTCAGGATGCTTGCTGGTAGCAGCCACTGGCTTTGAAGGCATAGTTTCCACAGAGGCCTGTTTGTTTTTGCGGTGTCATAAAGAGAGTCATGGTCAGGATGAAAAATACGAAGGACATTCCTCCAGCCTGCTGCTGTGTGGCTGTCCATGCATAACGTGCGTTTAAGGCGGGGCTGAACAACAGTATTTCCTGTTAAACGGAGGAGTGCAATTGCTTTGGGTTCCCTGTGCAGTTCCAAGTACGTGTGCTAGCGGGGGCTTAAGAGGCCCAGACATGGATGTGCCTTGAATCAGCCAGGAAGGTGATGAGTAAAGCAGGGCTACTGGGGGTGGCCACTCTAATTCCAGGCCTCCGAAAATGGCCCGTGAATTAAAAAGTGTTGGTGTGAAAGCCAGGTGGCAGCTGAACTGTTTTTCAGGTCTCCATTTGGAAGTGGAGCAAATATCACTGGAATGTCATAAACCACAATGGCAGCTGGCTCTAGAAGAGCTAGAGGAGGCTTCTGAAGAAGACAAGGGCAGGGGTGAGGACAGAGGAGGCTGATGGCATGGAGGGGATTGGACCTGCAGCGAAAGGAAGCCACAGCTGTGGTGACAGAGAGCTGCAGGGCATGCCAGAGATGTTCCAGGCAAGGGCCATTCTTGAATGTTACAGCCTCCATGTGAGGAGACACTGCAGGGGAAAGAAGGGAGGTGCAGCAAAGGACTGGGATTAGGAAAAGGAAGCTGAGGAGGTTTCCCTGAGGCTAAAGCTTCTTCTAACTCTGAGTCTTAACTCTTTTAAGACTCTGGAGTGATAAAAAGAGGAGGAAGAAATGGCAGGACCCATTTCATACACTGAACATGAAATCTCATTTAAGAAAAGGTTAGTGAGAAAATAAAGTCCTCTGTTAGAAACCTGGTTTTCACACACCTTTTACAAATCTGATCTGTGATGAAAATGATCAGCTGTGTGAATGTTAAGAGTAGTGCAGTGGGCATAAATACTTTTGACATCCATCCAGATAAGTAATTCTCTTATTGGTAAACGCTCTGCACACTGTCCACCATGAAAGCTAAGCCAGGGGTTAGAAGACGAAAAGAAGATGAGGTGTAAGGTAGGTAGCTCCCAATAATGGAGGGAATAACCTCTATCGTGAGTAGAAAGAAGCAAGGAAAGGAAGGACAGGCCTGAGTCATAAGGGCCAGGGCTCCCACCAGGTTTAGGGTGGGGGGGGTAGGATGAGGGGAAGGAGATGGGGAGAAGATAGAAGCTCCTGAAAAATGTGTGGATATCTACTTGTGCCCTGCTGGGGAGGTGGGAGTGGCACAAAAAGAGGGCAGGAGGCAGTGACAACATTCTGGTTGTAAAAGGAAGACATAGGAAGACAAGTTCCTTCCATGAACTCTGAGCATTGACAAGGTGGACTAAGGTGGTATCAGTGATCACTAGGAAGAGGTCAGTAGCTTATGCCTTAAAGGTAGAGGCTGTGAAGACATCTCTAGAGATGGGAAGGTAGAGACAGGGAGGATTTGCGGATGGATTGTGTTGAGAGAAAGAGAGGAGTCAGGGGTGATGGCACAGCTTATGGTCTGTGTGTTTTGATCAACAGTGGTTATTTGAGGAAGAATCTGGAGTTTGGTTTAAGAGTAGGTATCCTGGTGGAAACATCATATAGATAGCTGGATAAAGGAATCTGGCATTCGGAGGAGAAGTCAGGATTGGAAATGTAAGCTTGAGAGTCACTAGCATGTAAATGGTGTATGGAATCCAGGAACTGGGCGGTACCATTTGGGCTTGGGTGTAGGGAGAAAAGAAAAGAGTTTGAGGACTGAGTCCAAGGGCCTTCCACCAGTTAGAGATCAAGAAGAGAACACAGTCCAGCCACAGAGAGCAATTCCCTACATTTCCTTACATAGAAGTACAGTAGAAGCCCCTTTTTACTGCTGGTATTTGTAATCAGGGCTAACGCCCATGGCATAGATGAACCGAACTTTATCCTTTTAGAGTTTGAGAATTTGAAGACACTAATCATCACGTGGTCCTGTGTTTTCCACGATGTGGGTCACGGATGGTGAGAAGTGAACTGGAGTAGAAGACTCAAGTGCACCAGGGTGGACCAACTCTAATCCTTGGTTTGGGGCACCACATATTGGCATTGGTACACGAAAGCACTCTTTTATTTTATCTATCATTTAATATTTTCATTAGAAAAATAACATAAAGGTCACTCACAACTAAGAACTAGTAAGAACATTTCCAGTAATCTTGACTGCTCCCAGGAGACCAGGCCCTTAATTTTATGTTTGTCTTTCCCCTTGTCCCCAGTCTTCTTATCTTTCTTTCATGTATAAACAACGTATTGTTTAGATCTGCTTTTTAAATGTTTTATTACGGAAAGTTTCACATATTGTAAATAAAAAAGCAGAGAAGACAGTATGATAAACCCCATGTATACATCTTTCTGTTTCAACAGTGATCAACTCATAACCAATCTTGTTTCATCTCCACCCACATCACCCCATTTTGAAGCAAGTTCCAGATGACATATCATTTTATCCCTAAATATTTAAGCATGAGACTTAAAACACACATAATTATTATCACATCTAAACATTTTTATTAATACTTTAAAAATATAACTAAATATTCCATTGCTTCCAGAGTCCCAGTTGCCTGAAGAATGATCACATTTAAAGCCCTGGCAGGCGTGGTGGTTGGAATGTCATCCTGTAACTGAAAGGTTGCAGGTTTGATTCCCAGTCACGGCACTTCCTTAGCTTGCGGGTTCAATACCCAGTCTGGCGTCGGATGTGTGTCTCCCCTAGTCCAGGTGCTTACTATCCCTGATCCCTGGTCTGGGTACATACGGGAGGCAACAAATCAATGCTTCTCTCATGTGTTATTTATCTCTCTCCCTTCCTCTCTCTCTAAAAGCAATGAAAAAAAAATGTTCTTGAATGAGGATAAAAAATAATGAATGATCACATTTATGAAAAAATTAAAAATTTGAACTCTGACTCAATAATTTAAAGATATTAAGAGATGACTGTTATTGTGTCTTAGATGTAATATTATGACTGGGTTTGTTTTTGGTTCTTTTTAAGAGTTTTTATTTTTGAGGTATATATTGTATTTGTATATCTACATGTATTCAGTGTGTGTGACACACCTGTACTGACATATTTATGGATGAGATGATGTCATGCCTGGGAAATGCTCTGAAATAACATAGGAGTGATGGTGAATGGGTGGGAGGTAGTGGAGATGAGATTGGCCATGAATTTATCATTGAAGCTGAGTGACAAGTATGTGAGGTTTATTAAACCTTTGTATGTGTTTGAAATTTTCCATAGGAAAAAAATGAGTGCAAAGAATGCAACACTAAAAAGAACATTCAGGTGCACAGCTCCTTACGCACATATGGGAGTTTCTGCAGGGTATAAACTTAGAAGTGCAGGTTCAGCTCTGCTGGCCAGCGCAGAGTTGCTCCCCAGAGTGGCCGGCAGCCTCTGATGGAGACCAGCGCAGAACTCAGATTGCCTCAGTCTGAGGACAGTGAGTCTCCCTCTCTGTTGGCCTCTTTTGCACCTTTGTGGTGCGACTCTCTCTGGGGTGAGAAGGAGTGTGTTGATCGGTGCCCCTATTCCTGAGGGTGACAGCAGCATGATAGGAAACAGCTGGATCAGATTAGCAATTTCTGGAACATGAATACCTGCCTAAATCTACCCACTGTTTCTTTTCCTATGTTTGAGCCCTTGTTTTGGGTATAAGATTCACCCAGTTTACAAAAACCTACATACATCTGCTGTTTTTGTTCTGTTACAAAATAAATACATGTTTATTGAAGACATTACAAGTAAATAAGAGACAGAAAATAAAAATCAGCTCAACCTACCATAACTGTCAATATTTGCTGTTTATTCTCTTTTTTCTTTGCATTCTATACTCTCTTGCAACATGCTTTCTTCATTTAAGATGTTTTTTAATGTTACTACACTACATTTATGTATATTTTTTGATAGTGGCATAATATTTTATTGTCTGAAAATGACATCATTCATTTAGGTAATTCCCAATTTTTAACACTTAGACCATTCCCAATGTTTCCGTACTTTTTTCTATTTTTGCTCATTTTGAAGGACTCAGTGGTTTGACTTGTCTCCAGAGGGAACCAGCCCCATTGTGAATGATCAGACACGACTGCTTCATGGGGAAACACACAGCACACACCACGCAGTGGAAAGTCAGGGTCCTTAGTCAGTTAATATTTGTGTTTTCTGCCCTTCATTCCTCTTCCCAGAAAGGGCCTCTTCTCTGTTCTTTTTCTTCCTTGGACAGTTTACAAATGTCTCCCATGAAGTCTGAAGTTCAGAGTTATTCATCTCTGCACACTTCCTCAGCAGAGGAGAGTTCTGTAGTCAGCAGAACTTTCTTGAGACAGCAATTCATGGAGCATCTATTTCACTGAGATATGTCCCTTGAAAGTTTCACCAAGTGATTTATCAAAATATTATACAGTCCATAACTATTTCCTTGAGGTAAATTCTTAGGGGTGCCATGGCTATACCAGAGAGCATAAAAAATGTGAAGAGTGTTGATGATTGCTAGGAATAAGGTGCATTGATTTGCTCTCGGCCTGTGCTCCTGTGTGAGTGCTGGTCTGACTGCAGTGATTAACAGGCTGAGACCTGCAGTCACATTTCTCAGGATCGTTTGTACCTCTGTTCCCCATCAGCTTTCTCAGGAGCACGGCAGTCAGAGTACAGTCAGGAGAATAAAACCAGTGTGAGTGGTGTGGATAAGGGGATTTGTTATAGGGATTAGACTTCACACAGTTGTGGAAGAGCTAAAGAAATCAAATTCTGGAAAGAGATTGGTTAGAGGTTGTGAGATAAATTTCCAACCAGGGACCAGAGGGGAGCTGTCTGGAGACTGGCCTGAACTTGTCATAGGTCCAAAGGCAGACAGTTGGAATGAAAAACTTATGAAGCAGAGGAAAATAGACAAGTGGAACGTATAAGGGCTAACTGTGTCTGCCTTTCACTGCATCCAACCCCAGTGAGACTGGTGACCTGAAGAAGCTGGCACCTTTCACTGTGGAGCTGTTCACCTGCCTGGCCCAGGACGAGAAGACGAAGGAGGCAATCTGGTGGGAGCTGAAGGAACTGCGTGCCCTGTTGCTGCCCCAGGCCAGCAAGATGACCCAGCGGATCAGCAGTGTGTGTGAACAGTGCTGAACTTTGAAGCCTAATGGCAGCTGTTTAACTTGGGATTTCCAAATCTCATGCAAATTTCTCTTGTGCACAATCCTAGCTTGGAATCCTGTGGGGAAAGGACTTTTGGGAGCACAGTTCCAGCTTAGCTAAATTGACATGAAGTAAAGCCACCACATGTCGTGCCTGTAGGATTTGGTTGGCACTAGCACAGAAAAGTGGATTCCAGTGAACCTGGCAAGCATTCACTATTGCCTGGAAAGTTTAGAGATGGGCTGGGGTGAGAGGGAGCAAAGACAAAACATTTTGCAGATGGATAAAAAATTTTGTAGAAGTGAAAAGAATATCTGCACTGAAGACAAAAGTCCATCAAAGGGATTACTGAACCAAATATTCCCAGGTCCATTGCCAGAAATATTGGAGACTCAAGCATAGGAAGACCACGCGTTGGTATCGTTTTCCTGAAACAGACTTAGTAAGTACCCTGAGTTTACCCATGCAGGGAAGTCTGTACGATGGCTATGGAAATATGCCCTATCAGTAAGTAGAAGCCATTGACCATGGAGCTGCAGCAAATCTGTTGTATCATGAAGAATTTATATAGTTACAGAAGTTGAATATCTATAATAGTGATTACTCTGCAGAGAACCTGTTGTATAATATTGCATATATTTGTCATATGTTCCAAACATAGGTAACAAAAAAGTCTGCTTTATAATATTAATTCAAAATTGTAAGCAAGTACTAAATATTCCTGCTTTGGAAGAGACTTTCAATGCTAGATACAAGTATTTTTTAGACTATCCAGTTCTATGGCATAATTTCTTTCCGTTTTTTTGACCATGGTGGGAGTGTGAGAGGCGGAGCGGTAGAGAGAGTGAGAAGGCAGAACCAGAATAGTGTAGATGGTGGAACTTAAAGGACTCATTTTTGTGTTCTTGTTTTTATTATGAAGGTTAGTTCCCACTAACTAACTGATACTTGTAGTAACAGTAAAGAGATATTCCTGCCTATGTCACTGCCTAATTATTTGATGTTTTTCTAAGCATCATTTTGCTCAATGTGTGCTGAGTTTTAACATGGGTCGTCCTTGAGAAAATGCTCCAAAGGGGTCAGACATTATTGGTACATCTCTGATAAGATCTTTTTCATTCTCATGGCAAGAGATGAGAGTGGCAGATTATCACCACTGTTCTTCAGTGAGGTTCACTGGCCCGGTTTGCAGAAAATTATCCTAGGCGGAGATTTGAGGATGTTTTCCAGAACCACACCACCAGACTGGGCCGCAAAGGGAGCTGCTGCCTCCATACATGGAAATCTCACGTTCTGGAAGCTGCCCTACAGCTGTAGCCTCGTTCGGCTCTTCCAACAACTCTGTGTGCTCACTACATCCTGAACAATCCCTTCTAGTTTAAGTTAATTATGGTGGATGCTGTCACCTGGAATAAGGACCATGACAAATACAGCAATTGGCACTACAGTCTGTGTAGAGGAGCAGTTGGCTCGCTCATTCATTCATTCAATAAATGGTCACTATTTAGCAGTTGGCTTTTTGAACTATGAGGTTCAACTCCGTCAGTGTAGATTAAGAGCCAAAGCTAGCAGAAAGCACCTGGCTTGGCGTAGCTTCATTTCCCTCCCTCCCTGCGTTCAAACTGGTTAGCCTTAGTCTGAATTCACTGTTTGTTGTTGATCCTTTCTGAAAGGTACAAAAGCAGCCAAACAACTGAACTGCTGTGAGGAAACTGCCAAAAAAAACCCCAAAACAAAACGGCTAATGTACTCTTTTTTTTTGACACAACTACAACCCTTGTTGACACCTTTCACTAAACACCCAAAAGCAGGAAGAAAGTGAGATTCTGGGGCCATCTTGGATCTGTCTCTTCTCCAGCCCAGAACCTTTTAGTCAATTGAACCATCTCTCTTTTGGGCAGAAAATGGCGTTGGAATATTGTTTGGCACTAACAATAAAATTGCATCAGCCATTTCCGGAGCCAGATCTGCTGTTAGTGGGGCTTGAGGCTCATATAATTCAGGGACTTTCTTGAAGACAAACAGTGCAACATTACAAATACAACATTAGTTATCAAAGGGAACCCTCAGGATTAGAAAAAACTCAGAGCACACTGCAAAATTTAAAAAGGAGACATAGCAGAAACTTCACAAAGGGCAGTAAACAATGTGATAGACTACTAACTGTGTGCCTGACGAATCTTTAGAATACATGTACAGTTTCCTCCTATGTTTTTGGCTAGATAAAAAAGGACACATAAAGGACATGTAGCAAAGTAAAGGACAGGAGGCAAAGTCATCCAGTTCATTAAAACCAAGTAGCTCTGGGTCTCAAGCTTGCTCCATGCTCTGTACAAACTGCATCTCCCTTTATTAATACCACCCACCTTCCCGCCTTTTGTTTCCTGTGTTAAAGTGACTCGATTTTCCTAGCCACCGCTATCTTTTCTGTAATAATTTTCATCCACATTTTATTGGCTATTGTATTCTTTAACCCCCCATCTTTATGATTTTGACCATCATTGGTTTTAGTTTCCATTATCTTCTTACAGCAGGAGAGTTTTTGACACTTTCAAGCTCTGCTAATTTTCATTTCTTGATTTACATTATTGACCTCACCAGGATATTTCCTTCCTATCTTATTTATCTTGATGTGATCAGTGATTCTGAACACAATATATAAAATTAACCTGAAAATAAGCTCTACAAGGAGCAATTCAGATGCATTTTAAAATTGCCACCAAGTCAAATTGTGTTATATAGTCAGGTAATCAAATTACACTGAAACTGCATCCATTAATCTATCGATGAGTATGTGTAAGAGTTTTGTCGCTGGAGCACTGTTTTGTTTTTTATTCCAGGCCATTCCTAAACACTGGGGGCATTTTTATGTGCATTCTCCTCAGACACTGTGAGACCTTCTAGGATAGGGTGCATTCCGTGTGCCAAGATGTAATCCGACACCTTCGGATGCATAAAATAATGGAACTTCACACAACAACTATTTGTCCTACTGTTTGTAGCCTATACACACAGACACTCTGATAACCTAATTTTGCATAGTTTCTAACAAACATGAAAAAATCATATAGTAGGTTTATTATTATATCAGCTGCATTGAGTATTCCTAATAACAGGAATTTTGATCAGGGGTCCTGTGCTTACCATTTTACATATCTAATCACTGGAAGAATTTCCCAAATACTGGTTTCTGGCTGCATGCATTTCTGTCCTTGTTTTTCCTCCATTATTCTTTTAAAAAATATTTTATTTATTTATTTTTTAGAGAGAGGAGAAGGGAGGGAGTAAGAGAGGGAGAGAAATGTCAATGCATGGTTGCCTCTCGTGTACCCCCTACTGGGGACCTGGCCTGCAACCCTGGCATGTGCCCTGACTGGGAATTGAACCAGTCACCCTTTGGTTCAAAGGCCAGTGTTCAATCCACTGAGCCACACTATCCAGGGCAGCCTCTGTTATTCTTATCCTTGGAATGGTAAGTGCCACGGGGCCCTTTCATTTCCTGATAGAGCCTCTGGCTTGGGGCCATCATGCTATGACATTCGTGCTGGCAGAGTGGGCAGCAGGAGCACTCCTGGAAGCCGTCCCTGCAGAAGGGTGGCTGAACTACACCTAGAGGTGACCGTGAAATGTGCAACTGGGTCTCAAGTTGATTCCAGCTACATGTATCACCAACTCTCTTTCAGTGGTATCCCAAATACCTGTGGCCACACCTAAACAACCCTACAAAGATGGAAGTATAATAGAGGAAAAGTCAGAGTGGAAAGAGACAGTGGAATTGAGCAATTGAGGTTAAAAAGCTGACCTCTGTAAACTTTACAAAACATATGACCTACCAGGGCCTTGCAAGGGCCTGGGCAGTGAGGGCCCTAGAGCTTAAGTTTCATTGGCATTTTGGTAAACCTCCTCTGCCAGTTTCTGTCTCAGTGTTCTGAGATTTCAGTCTGTTGGGTTTAAAATAATTAAGGTTCAGGTATAGCTTATCCCAGGGAAGGAAAGCACTTGCATGTTTGCCATACCCTAAAACAGAGGTTAACACTTTCTGAGGCTCATTATTCTCATCAGTGAATGTAACCAATCTTCTCAGCTGTTGATGTGGCCTTATTTGCAATTCATAAGGAAAGAGTATCAAGACTGAAGGGTCTGAAACTTTATCCTATTTACAAGCTAACAAGTTAACCGGCAACAGTTTCACGAATAGTAGAGAAGGCACAAGACTCCTGGACCAGAGACAAAAGTCATCATTACTCACAGCACAGAGAGCAGCATGAGCAGCATATGTGCATCAGTGTCCCTTGTCCACCAGCCCCATCAGGTCACACAGATGAGCCCAGAGGTAGATCTGCACGTGTAGTGTTTGCATTGCGGGAGAGAAGCCCTGAGTTTAGTTTCATAATGGACAATAAAATAAGCACGCCTGCCCTTTGCTCCAGAGGAAGGCATTATCTTTGTTTCCCAAAGCTGTTCACTAAACAACCATCCCTGAAGAGATATTCCAGAACAAAAACGGGACCAGTGCCTTGATTACAGGATGTGCAGAGTCATTAGAGGCCTATGGAAAACCATCGCCCAATACAGTTAAAAGGCCTTTGTTAGAGAGAGAAAGAAACCCAAGGTGGTTCATTATGAAACAATTGTTTTCCTGTTGGTTGAATCAGTCAACTCACAGCCTAAGAAAATGTACAATGGAGGCATGAAAGATGCTGCTCCTTAATAACATGCATTGTAGATATTGAAAATATGATTCCCAGATATCTTAGTGTCCCTTTGATTCTGTATGATCCTGCTGTCTCCAAAGTGATCAATGTTTTAATCTTTAAAAAACTTGTGCATTACCTTTGGATTGGTTGAGTCTGTAAGTTGATTACATGTTTCATGATATAGAACTAATTTTTACTCATTTTTTAAATCTTGTATTTTTCTAATAGAGTGCTGGGTTCAAATCCTAATTCTGCCATTAACTTGTGATATAACTCTAAGTAAATCACTTAATTTCCATCATCTGAGGGAAACTGTCCTAAACGATTGCTAGGGCTCCTTCCAGATCTCAAATTTTGTGAACTTTTTGCTCTTGAATTTTTGATTTATAACTGTTTGCCTTAGATTTTGATTTTACCATCATCAACAATGAGTACTGAGTACTTTCGCATCTGAAGTCCCTCACCTGCTGTTTAAACTGTAATGATGAACGTGACGTATTTTCTGTCCCTAGAGGATAGCTGAGTATTCTAGTTATCTATTGCTGCATTATAAACCACCCTGAAACTTAGTGGCTTAAAACAATTATTTATTTGGCTCAGATACCTGCAGTCTGAGCAGGGCTCAGCAGGGGCAGCTCACCACTCTTCCTCATGACACCAGCCGGGTGAGTTCAACTGAGCCCAAAGGGTTTGGTTCCAAGGTGGCTCACTCATCTGATTGGAAGACTGAGGCTGCCTATCACTTGAGAGTTCAGCTCCTTTCCACCGGGGTCTCTCTGCAGACACTTTAGGCATCCTCACAGTGTGGTGGAGTCCAGGAGTGAGCATCCACAGAGAACCTGGTGGGAGCTGTGTGGCCCTTTGTAACGCCGCCTAGGAAATCACAGAATGTCATTTCTGCCCTAGTCACAGCCCATCCAGTTTCACCCCGAGAAAGGGAAACAGGCCCTGCATGTCAATGGAAAAAGTATTACGATTGCATTATACTGGGAAATGGGAAACTACAGAGACAGTGAAAAGATCAGAAGTTGCCATCGTTTCATGGGGACATGGGGAGGGATGAGTAGGTGGAGCACAGGGGACTTACCCGGGCAGTGAAACTATTGTGTAGGATACCGTAGTGGTGGGTACACCACACTGCACATTTGTCAAAACCCATAGAAGTATACAACACTAAGAGTGAATCCTCATGTAAACCATTGACCTCAATGAACAAAGTAATTGATTCATCAATTACAAAAAAAAATGTATTGCACTAATGCAAGATGTTAATGATAGGGGAAGTTGTGTATCAGAGGAGAGGGGAGGGGAGGGAAGGGAAAGAGGAAGAATATGGGAACCCTCTACAGTTTCCGTGCAATGTTTCTGTCGACCTAAAATTGCTCTAAAAGAATCACATTGTAAACATCGTAAGAAGAGTAAGTGGGATGGAAGCTATCATTGTGGCCACTGTTGGAAAACATGATCTGCCTCCATCTTCAAGTTCATACATTTTCTGGACAAAAGACGTCTCAGAATTTGTCCTTGTGCCGCTGGCCTTCCCCTGCCTCTGGGCTGAAGAAAGCAGGGTGGCACTCCATGGGACTGAGGTCCTGCCACTCTCAAACTCCCGAGCCCTTGGCAGTGGTAAGTGCGCACTCAGAGCTCTCTTTCTAAGATAGTCTACATAGGAATTAAGGAAACTGGGCGTCTATCCAAGGATTTCGTGTGTCAGGGTCTCTGTGTAAAGGGGCAGGTTTGGCTGGAGAAAGAGGACCACCTCTGCACATGAGGCAGAGAGTCTCGAATTGGGACTCCAGCTCCATTGCTGCTAGTTGGGTGACCTTGAGAAAGTTACTTGGCCTCTTCAGATCCCACTGTCTCCAGCTGTAGAGTGTATATGATTATAGTAATGTTAGCAAATCTGATGTAGCACTTGCTATATGCTAGACACGTGTATCACTTATAGTTGTTGGGTAGATCAGCCCTAAGCTGAGTACCTTATTGCTCCTGGTTTATTGTATGTTAAGAGAAGAATTTCCACTTCCAGCAGCTGTTGCACAGGAGAGGTCAAAATGGGGTGCTGTGGGTCATCGGAGCTGGTTCTGACCGGCTGAAGCTGATAATGACTGGCGTCTTCAGTGGCCCTCTCCAGACCCAACTGAAGATTTTTCTGATCAATCAACAGTGGGGCCATCATACCCACCAGCATATAGACCTATGGACTCATTCAGTTATCCGGAGAGTTTTCAATCCTTAATAACCACCACGAAACCACCTTCATTACACTTAAAAATCCCTGTGAATTCCTCAGTTTGAGAAAACTCACTAGTGGGTGTTTTCTTGCCTGGCAATTCCGACCTCCTCCCCGCCACCACCACTGGAAGTCTTTGTTGCATTCTTTGGCAGGTAGGAAGTCAGTTAATAGGTGTTTTATGAGTTTTAAGTGCTGTTTATATGCGGGCTTCCCTCCTGGGTGAGTGAGCGGAGGGATGACATCTGTGGGGGCTGACAGCTGCCTTCTCTGGGCCTGAGTACGCTGTGACCTCCCCCAACTTGCCGAACAAATATAGAGCTGTGGGGCCAACCACCAGATGGGCAGCCAGTTTGTTTGGAGCTTGTACCATTTGGGGGTGCCTATTTAAGGAAAAGAATTTTAAAATTTTAGAAATTTATTTCAAGTGACAAAATAGAGCCCAAGAAATTATAAATTTAAAACAAGTGAGAAATTACAGTCTCCTAATTGGAAGGCATATGAATGGTTTACCTTTTTATATTATGAGCCTCCAAAGGAGCTGGGGCAAGTGCAGAGCCCCAAAGCTCCAGCTTGTAAGTCTCATTCTGATGACGACACCCTGGCCTTTGAACCCCCTCCCCAGCCGCTCAGTGCTTCCACTTCCTTCCAGTTTCCAGTAAGGAAGACAAAGTTTTGTGAGCTGGGGGTGGGCAGGTGCTTAGGCATGTAGATGAGCCATTGTTTAGACACCCTCTTAGGCATGTAGATGAGCCATTGTTTAGACACCCAGGTCTTTCTCCAGAACTGGCCCCCTGCCTTGGAAACTACTTAACTTCTTTGAGATTTGCTTTCTTTCTTTATAAAATGTAGTCGGAGGACTGACAGGCTTGCCACCTGTAACTCTGTAAGAGGGGTCACGTGATGTGAGCAAAGGCATTTTATTCCCCTCTCACAGCTCCAAGTCCATGAAAACTCCGTGATTGTTGGTGTCCAGTGGGCTCTACCCTAAAGAAATCTGATCTACAATCCTCTCTGTAAAAAGTAAAGTAACTAACAGGTAATTTAAAACATGGAAACTGAAACTGTGCTATGGACACGTTGTTTAAAGTGATAATAAACAGTATTTCATCATGGTGGACGGAGGAGCCTCTCTGATAGCTATTCTCCAGGTGCTACTTAGAGGGCTGGTTTTGCCTCTCTGGTCTGCATTCCCATTGTCTAATGGACCCATAGCAGGTTGCATAAATGTTTGATGAGTAAACACATGCATTACAGGAGAATCCCATTTTACAGAAGTGTTACAGTGAGTGCATCTTCACTCACTGTAACACTCAGAGTGAGTGACCTCATTCTGTTTTCCCTCCTCCCTTCCTTGAATATAAACAACTTTTACCTATTCTAGGGCCCACCTTGGGACCATTAAATGCTATCTCACTGGCAATTATGCCCCTTTATTTAAAAAAAAAAGCAAGTGAATAAAGGCTTTGTATTTCCAGGATTAGAAAAGCAGGCAAGCCCCAGGGTGGGGCTGGATTTCAGGTCCTGAAGAGGAAGGAGCTCAGGCCTGGATACAAGGCCTGAAGAGCGCTGAGCCTGGCTCCCCTGGTAGCAGGACCTGGGACCCTGGAAGTGTTCTGGAGTGGGCTGGGCCTGGGGCTGTGGGAAAAGGCTCGCTCAGGAAGCCCATTCCTGGCAGAACAATGAGGGTGGCCAAGTGGCAGACCACTTGCTTTCTGCAAGGAGCAAGGAAAACCCAGAAACCAGGTGCCAAGATTCCCTACCACCTCTGGTTTTTGGAAGCCCCTGATGATTGGAAGGAAGGGAAGTGCGATTTGAAAAGGGGCAGGCAGCCTTGGCTGGTGTGGCTCAGGGGACTAAGTAAGTGCTGGCCTGAGAACCAAAGGGTTACCAGTTTGATTCCCAGTCAGGGCACATGCCTGGGTTACAGGCCAGGTCTCCAGTAGGGGATGCATGAGAGGCAACCACACACTAATGTTTTTCTCCCTCTCTTTCTCCCTCCCTTCCCCTCTGTCTAAAAATAAATAAATAAAATCTTTAAAAGAAAGAAAAGGGACATGCACTGTATTTCCCACCAGGTCAGGACAGTAAGTGCCCGAAAGGGACTGCATTTGAGTTATGCCATAAAAGACATGTGAGATACCATTCACACTCTGCCTGCACAGAGCATGGGGACAGAGTGGACAGGTGAGCACTTTCCAGTAAGGAAAGAGTGAAGGTAGGGAACACAAAATGAATTCATTTTTACCAAGCTGCTAAAACTATTAACATCATGAAGGTTGAAGAATGAAGAGAGAGTCCATTCTTGTTCTAACTAGCCTGAGAACTTAATCTTTTTTGAACTTCCCACTCCTGCATCAATGCCTGGTCATATATCTGGACCTCCAGGTAACCCTCTCATGATCACCTGAAGGACTCATGTATCCAGGCCACCTGATTAAGCACTGAAGGACTCACATATATGTCCGCCTGGCATCCATTACCCAGGCCCTGGGAACTGACCAGAACTCTTGCCGCCCATCTTCTCAAACACCTGGCATCCATCAACCTGACGGCCTGACAGCTGACTGATGCAGTCCTGGACCAATCCTAGGGCTAAGGGTGCAGGACTGATAATTCTGAAGAATTCACTTTTGCTACAAGAACTTTTAACTTCTCTTCCTTTGGGATACTTCTCAGTTTTTGCCTAGCTGTACTCTCAGTCTGCAGACTCCAAGACCCTTGAATAAATATCTATCATTTATTTCTAGAAAAAGCCTCCAGGCTCTTTTGGAGTGTGTATGGCCGCATTTAACCAGGGAGACTAGATAGAACCTGTTTTGTAGTTTGTCAAACCATGACCTAGAAAGGGGCCTTGGGGGTGGTGGGGGAGGCTGGTTTGTGGAGAGCTGGGCCACCAGGCTCCTCAGGAGCATAATGGGCAGCAGGGATGGAGGCAGAGTGTGAGGGGAGAGAGAACATTTCTCTCTCCTGGGGGAAAACATTTGCTCATCCAGGACATAGGCAGGACTGAGGAGAAGGAGCTGATCAATGCCTGTCAGAAAATAGTCCCCGTGGAAGACAAGTTCAAAGCTGAATATGGCCTCTGAGAAGCACCAGGTTATTTCTAGGGTCTGTTATAGCATATGTCATAAACCATCTCATATAGTTTTATGTCACAGGGGCTGGTCCTGCTCTACTCTGGTGCTTCCAGTGCCTTTGGGGGCTCCTCAGAGGCTGCGCTCACCCTGGGACCTTGCAGGTTGTCACTTGGGAAAATTTTTGCCTGAGGGTACTAGAGGATCTTCCTCAGGGTCCGTTCAGCCATTTCTCCAGAACTTTATCCCAAGGTGTTCTAGACTCAGTGCTCCTGAGCGCTGGGCCAGACTTCCTAGGCACATTTGAAGCCCATGCCTCTACTGCAGGCAGCCTCATGGCTTTGGGAGACACGCAGACCCCTGGGCCGTGTCCAAAGTTTCCCCTGCACTAGACCGAGGGGCTTTGTGGTGGTCTGGGGGGACGTAGCAGGAGGACCCAGAAATCTGCATTCTGTTTTGAACAGGAATTTCTTTGTATCCTTTTGAGGCTTCTCCTTGATGCTGGAGATTGTGTGGCAGCAGACATGCCTTCTCTTTGTTTTGAGAGCAGCTTTCTTGCCTTTGTGTGTGCCGCGGGGTGTCGGGAATCGGGCTGGCTTTGTCCCAGCGCTCTGCAGCTGTGGTTCAGGTAACGCTGGACTTCAAGAAATGGCATTTCTTTCGGACCCTGCCGTAAGTAAATAGAGATGAGACGATAATGCGTTTTTAAAGCACTTAGATTCAATTGAGGTCACACGTGTTAAATGTTACCTGTTGCTGTCGACGGGCTGCGTTAAGACTTTTGGCATTTAAGTAAATTACAAGTGAGGGAAGAGGGTCCCGCCATGTCACCTTCTGACATGAAACTCCCTGCAGTCCTTTGAGTGGCAGCCACGCCTCGGGACCAGCGGGACCAGCGAAGGAAAAGGAGCGTTTGTGGGGCTTCCCTGCTGCTTTGCTTCGATCCCTGCTCGGGGAACAGAGGGAAGGGCAGGGAGCTTTGCCATCTCTTCGCTCTCTCCTCGTTCCCCTCCTTCTCGGAATTTTACGCTGGGTAGGATGCAGCCCAGTGCTTCTTCCCATCTGACACTACCCCGTTTACCGTCGCACGGAGCAGCCTCTGTCTAGGGAACAGAGGGTTTCCTTCCGCAGCCCCGGGCCTGTCAATCTGCGCAACACTGCGGAGGGTCCCGAACAGGAAGACCAGCGAGAGAGAGTCCTTTGCAGTGGGTTATGCTGGGTTTCAGTCACTTAGGAAAACTAAATTTTCTTGAGTGATGTGGGAACATTTTCTTTCCTGTGCTTCGATTTTTAAAACAACTTAATTTTCTCCTTTTCAATTCTTTCCTTTCTAATTAAATTATTGTTTCTATCAAAGTAGTATCTAAATTTAGTTTTTAAACAATTATTAGTATATTTTTAAATTTTATTTTTTTAATGTATCGGGGTGACATTGGTTAATAAAATTACATAGATTTCAACTATGCAATTCTACAACACGTCATCCATACACTGCATTGCGTTTGCCACCCCAAGTCAAGTCTCTTCCCATCACCATTTATCTCCCGGTTACCCTCTCCTCTGCTCCCATCTCCCCTTCCCTCTGACCTAAAACTTTTAGTTTAGTTTTAAACTTTAAAATAAGTTTTTCAGACATTATCAAAGGTCTGAAAAACTTCTTTCCCTTAAACTTTTTTTATTAGAAATGCACTGTATTTTAATTAAAACAAATTTAGAAAAATTCAAAAAAGGTCTAAATGGAGAAATTTGAACTTGACATGCTCTCATAACACCCAAATGGTAACTTCACCTCTTATTTTAAATGCAAAAGTCATCAAAGCCATAAGCTACATGTATAAGTTTGAATAATTGATTTGTGTGATATATTTTTAGGAAATAAATAATCCTTAATGACTGTATATATTCTAAACTTATTACCTATCTTACATTTAATATTTCATATTCCATATTATGCCATTCACACAAAAAATTATCAACATAGCTGAATTCTGGAAATGCAGAACAGCTCAGACCTATACACTTGGGTCAGTGGTCTTTTCTAATACTTCTTAATGATGATCTTTTTCTTTGTATATTTGAAAATTAACAATAAAATTTGATTGTGGATGTGTATTTTAAAAGATTAAAATTACTTTAATTAATGTATAAATTTAAAAATCAGGTGGTAATAAAATTTTTCACCCCATTTCACCCTTGAGTCCTACTTCCCAAAGGCAAATACTCAAAAATGTTTTTAACAGTTTATTCTAATATTTGCTGCCATTTAAAGAATATACTTACACTGCCATTTCTTGATATATTGGTTTTAGACATTGTCTCTGTCACCGTGTTTGGCTAATGAAGATGTAGATTTCTTTCACTGTGCCTGCCATTCCCCTGCCCCTCCACACAGACACTTTATCTCTTCTTCCTATTTTATTTTGTATCAAAACATTTTTTTATAAAATCAATAATCAGTGTTTACATTACTGTCTTAGCTATAGAGTTGAATAGTGTGCTATTACTACATCCCATTGATCAATTTCATTTCCCAGACAGTCAATAATTGTCAGACAGCTGATCCATCAGTTCCTCTCTCTTGCAGACTTCCCTACCAGAGTCCTCCATCCCTTAACTCCAAACTGGTCTGCTTGTGCTCAACACCAGCTGGCCAGTGGGCATCTTAGGGCTACCCTTCGCATCATCCTGACTTTTCTGTGCCATTTTCTTGGTAGAATCCCTTTTTTCTGGGTCCCTTATATTCTTTCTTAGTTCAGTCACTTCTTTCTCTACAGCTTACAAGTTGTGAGATTTTTGAGCAAAACATCTATTTTTCTGAACCCAGTTTCCTCTTTGGGAAAACAGAAAGAATAGTGTCCACATCACAGGAGTGTGGTGAGGAGTAACCCAATTAATACACTTCCAGTAGTGCCTGGTGCAGAAAGTGCCACATACATATAAGCAATTTGTTTTTTTGGTTGTGATTCATTCTCCATTAGGGTCCTTAAAAAGAATGCATGGGAAGTTTTTGAGAACTTATCAAAAATATCACTTCCTCCACTTCCCTTGGTTGATCATGTGACTGGAGAGAGTTCTAGGTTGAGGATAATTTTCATTCAGAGTTTTGAAAGCATTGTTCCACCTCTCATTGTCAAGCTGGTGTTATTCTGATGGCCAGTTCCTTCCAATTACAGGACTAATTTTTTCTCTTAAAGTTTAATTTTACAATTTCATTTTCACGATTCCTTTTTCATTCATTGTGTGGGGACTTTTCAGCCTGACATGTATTACCATCATTGCCACAGTCATTCACAATTTCATCCCCTCTACTTTTCCCATTCTCTTTTTTAGAAGTTCTGTTTGTTGGATGTTGGACTTCCTGAATTGATGATCTCGATCGCTTTCCCCTCTTATAATCCATACTTTTGTCTTTCTTTTTGATTCTCTCTGGGTTATGTTCCTGCCTTCATCTTCCAGTATTTCTGGTGAATTTGATTCCGTGTTTTGGTCTTGCCAGCAGCTGAGTGTTGCAAAGGGCAGCCACTGGGCGGTGTGGGGGCATCCCTGCCCCTTAGTCTACTTGAGGCTTGCTTGTTTGTGATGGAGATCATCTGTGCAAGGCTGGCCTAGTTACATTTCTTCTCTTACAATTCTTTTGTTTTGTTTTGGGTTTTGTCTTTAGGTTGCAATTATATAAATAGTGAGAATCATATGTGTGTTTTACATAACAGTTAAAGTAATTGTGTAGAGTTAATTTAAATGCTAAAACCTGGGAGAATTTGTCCCAAAAGGCACCGATGTAGAAGCAAAATATGTTAGGATGTGTGCAGGAGGCTGTAAATACTGGCGGAGAAACTTTCCTCTTCCTTCCAGGTTTACCTGTTGCGGGGGAGTCAGCCCCAGCTGACAATGGGGAGTGTTTGGCACCAGCAGCTACAGTCTTTCTGAGGTAGGTTTCAGGAGAACTTACATTACCACCCCTTCTATTTACAAAGGTGCCTGGAGCAGAGGCAGAGAAGGGGCAGCAGAATTCCTGGGACAGTAATATCTCTCTTCTAGTGCTCCAGGGGAGGGGAGGGAGCATTTGACATGTTTCCCCTCAGAGGAGGAGGTATACAATTGTTCTGTGATTATGTGTCCCAATGTATTTAATGTATGGCCCAACACAACTCTGCTTCCAGTGTGGCCCAGAGACACCAAAAGGTTGGGCACCCCTTCTAAGAGGTTGCTAAACATGCAAAATGGTTACATATATAGGAAAGTATATGTCAAATAATGTAAAAAAAATAAGCATTATTGGACGATTAAGTTTAATGGACTGAATCATGTTCAGTCTTCCTGATGTGGAGTAGACGTGGAGAGCCCATCTGAAGCAGCAAAGCCAGCTGCACACTTGTTCTCCCTAAACAGAGGCTGTTTGACCAAACCTGTGTGGACAGAGAAGAGAACACCTGAAGGAAAGTTCACCAGGCTGTTAGCAGTGGTCGTCTATGGGTGTGTGTGTGTGTGTGCGCGCGCGCGCGCAGAATTAGAGGAGACAGAAGTTTTCTACCAGATGGATTACTGTGATGATTTATTTTTATAATTAGTGTGCTATTTTTGTAATTATAAAATGACAACAATAAAGTATAATTAAAAAACCCAGAAGTCGATTGGCTTCCAGCCTATAGTGTGATGGGGCTGGTGGAGGTGGACATGTGGTTCAGCTGATGGAGCCCTTGCTCACATGGAGGACTGGGTAAGGCCAGGGAGGTGGGACGTGCAGATCAATGCAAACCCATTACCAGCACCAGGAAATTGATTGGAGGCTCTCCTTGACTGATGGTGAGTGAGCAGCTTAATCGTCCATGTAACATATGAGTAGGGCAAACATTTGATGTATTGTCCAAGTCAGTACATTGTGAGTGAATGGGAACATTAGTAGTTCCACTAGGACTTCAGTGTGAACAAGGACTGCCCTGAGTACATGCCACTGGCTGTGTTCTAGGAGTGGAGGTCTCCTCAGGGCGGTGCCCCTGTGCTCTGGAGAGGGTTCAGGCACCCTAGAATGGTCCATCCAGTGAATTTTGGTGACTAGAAAGGCCCTAGATTAGTGAGTGCTGTCCAACAGAAATGCAATGCAAACTACATATGTAATTTAACATTTTTGTAGTAGACACATTAAAAAGTGAAAAAGAAACTGGTGGAGTTCACCTTAATACTATATTGTATTTACTCCAACATACCCGTGTGGTAGGCAGAATAATGACTTCCAAAGATGTCCACATCCTAATTTTCACAATTTGTGACACCTTACCCCACATGCCGAAAGGGACTTTTTAGATGTCATTAAGTTAAGGACCTTGAGCTGGGGAGACCATTTTGAGTTATCTGGGCCCAATCTAATCACATTGATGCTTAAAAGCCGAAGAAAGCCTTTCCTGGCTGTGGTCAGAGGACGGTGTGACCAGAGAAGGATGGCCAGACAGGTGAAGCACTGCTGGCCTGGAGGATGCAGGCAGGGGCCACGAGTCAGGAAGCACAGGTGGCCGCTAGAAGCTGGAAAAGACATGGGCATGGCTCTTCTCTAGCCCTCTGGAAGGAACACTGCCCTGTCAGCACCTTGATCTGGGTTCAGACAGGCCCATTTTGGATTTCTGAGCTCCATGACTGTAATATAAAAATTAACTGTGTTTTAAGCCATTACATTTAGTAGCACTTTGTTACACTAGCAATAAGAAACCAATATAACCCAACATATTTACATGTCAGCATTTGAGCATGTAAAAGATTATGAATGAGATATTTTACATTCTTTATTTTATGCTACATCTCAGATCTCAAGTCAGGCTAGCCCCATTTTTTTTTAATCCTCACCTGAGGATGTGCTTATTGATTTTTACAGAGAGAGAGAGGGAGAGAGGAGAGAGAGAGAGAAAGAAACATCAATGTGAGAGAGAAACACTGATCAGTTGCCTCTCAAATGCACCTGACTGGGAATCAAACCCCACAACCTAGGTATGTGCCCTGATTGGGAATTGAACTGGCAGCCTTTTGGTATATGGGACGATGCTTCAGCCAACCGAGTCACTCGTCCAGAGCTGGGCTAACCCCATTTTAAGGGCTCAGAAGCCACATGTAACTGGTGGCCACCATACTGAAAGACATCATTCTAGACCCTTTGCCTCAGGATTCTGAAAACTAAGTTCACCAGCATCGATTTATCCCAGCTCAAAGCATCTGCAGAGCGTCCTCTGAGGTAGCCATTTCCCAAACTCTCTCCTGCCAGTGGCAGTTTGCATCTGTGTGAGTATGTGTGTGTACACGGGTGGGTTGCCTCCATGAGCATTTATGCTGTGTCTGTGGGCAGTGGGGCAGAGCCAGCAGCCTTGGCAGGCATGCCATGTGCCCAGGGAAAAAGGGACGGTTTTTGCTGATCCTAGTGGTCATCCCAGTAGGAACCAGCTTGCAAACTGATCTCCTGCTAAAGATCCCTCCTCACTGCCCCCAGTCTTGCCAGCCATGGTAGGCGGCTGCTTCTGGATCTTCACAGAGGCCGTTGCTGACTTGTAGAGGGTCCACATTCCACTTTTTAATACAACCTTTTAAAATAATTCTAGCTTTATTGAGATATAATTGACACAGAACATCGGGTAAGTTTAAGGTGTACAGTGATTTGACAGATGTCTGTATTGGGGAATGTGTACACAAGAAGGGCAGTCTCTGCATCCTTCACCTCACAGAGTTGCTGCTTTGTTGTGGTTGTTGTCTTGGTGAGGACATTAGAGCTCTGTCGCAGCGACCTTGAAGTACTACACGGTACTGTTAACTGTCATCCCACATTCCGTTTTGATCTGCTTTCGCTGGCACCTGCGCGGGAGCGTCCTAGGACCGCACACCACTGTGGTGACAGTTCCCGAATGGGACTGAGAGAGGAATGACAACACGATTATGTTGTACCAGGGCAGGCTGGGCAGCATCTTTTCTGTATCTCCATCGGATCTGATTTTCACTGAGAAGTTGCTTTCTCCACCAGTTCATCATCAGGTCGTGGGGACACACCACGGTGTAGTTGAAGCCCCGGCAGGCAGAGATGGTTGGAGATATATGTGCCGGTGCACATTTATACAAAGGGGGACAGGAGTCTCCAAATTGTCCTTCCTGGGCTCTCCCAAAGCCTGATCCACAATGATCAGGTCACACAAGGAATGGGCCAGGGGGCTGCAGGACCCAGACAGCTGATACATTTAATTTGTTGGCAAAACCAGCAGGCGCTGTATGCCTAACTCTTATCAGAATGGCTCTTTTTAATATCCGATGTGCAGAAGAGTCACAAGGGGTCTGATACACTTGCTAAAGTTTGTGCTGCTGTTCACAAAGCCAGTAGGAAAAAAATGCTCCCCCCTCTCCCTTCCCTGAAGAAGTACATTATCCTTGCCTCTGGTCAGATTTCCTAATGAAATGACCCATCACCTGGGCAAGTCATCCAAAGGCCCCTCTGGTTCTTCTGGGTCCCCACTTCAGATTGTAATTCATTTCTCTCTGGCACGTGTATTTCTTGTCAGAAATGCAAAAATACATGTTTCGTATTTCTGATAAGACTAAGGTGAAAAATAGGGTGGTGGCTATACTATTGGTACAATTTACTCTTGTAATCTATGTTCTTGGTGATTCTGAAGTGCATTCAGAGGCATTAGCTTTATAATTATGGATTTTTACAGGATTCTTTGATATGCTGGTGAATGGTCAGCCCCTGAATGGGGGGACTTCTGTCTGAGGGTGGAGGCATCGTGGAGGTGAACCTATTATGACTACTGGAAGAATGATATGTTCAATAGATACAGGCCACCTTTTTCCTGGGCGGATATATCAGGGAAGCTGCAAAGCCTTGCAAGTTCACAAAGTCCTCTGCACATAAATAAAACCTATTCATTAAGCTGAGTGTGGGACAATTTGCCAACAAAAGTCTGGTCTTAACACCATTGTGCTCTCATTCTTCAGCCTGCCAGCAGAGCATATTGCAGGCTCCCCTTGATTTTGCCTGTGTGTGCGTGTGTGTGTTGGAGCACGACTGGAGAGGCAGCAGTGTTCTCAAGAGGATAAGGCACGAGAGCGTGGAGCACCCCACCTTTTTTCTCATCCTTCCATCTCAAGGAGCATCCACAGGCTCTGTGGTGGTAAAACCCACTGGTAAAAGCTCTAGCCCCTTTCTAGCATTAATGGGTTTCTGCGAGGCGAGGTGAGGGCTTGGGTTGGATGTCTTAGTCTGAGGAATAATGTCTGGGGCTCTTGGCTGGACTGCAGGGTGGAGGGAGCCTTACAAAGAAGAGCTCAGTAGACTGTCTTCCCACCTCTCGGGGCCACCATGTTGTTCGGGGCTACTTGTAATTCTGCTGACCGTCCTCCCTTTGCCTGGCGCCCCAACCTCTTTCTGGGAGCCATGGCATTATGCTTCGCATTCAAAACCCTCCGGGATTGGCTGCAAATCTCTTCTATAAGCTCGTTTGCTTTCATGCTCCTTCCTGTACTCTGCTCCAAGCCAGTGCAACAACTCCCTCTCCCCAACACAGCTCTGTGCCATCGCTCATGTCTGCTGCGTTTCAGGATGCCTTCTCTTTTCTACTTCCATGTGCCTGAATACTGTGCACTTTTTCAGGTTTAATGTGTACGTCACCTCTTCACAAAGTTGTGCCCACCTCCCTCCAGCTCCATGTTACCTCTTCCTCTTCAGAACTTGTTTCCTCTCCCATGGCAAATCTCTTACTCCCTTTGAGTGGTTATTTATGTTTGTGTTTCATTTCCCCTGCTAGATGGAAAGTTTCTTGTGGGCCAGGGTCCATGTGAAATTTACCTGCCCTTTGAGTAACATCCTACACATGGCAGATCACTGTTGATTAAATGAATGAACACGGTGTTGATCAGAAGCCACTGTGACGCATACTCTTGAAGGTCACTGGTTTGTCAAAGTGAGTTCTCGGGACCTTTTACCTGGTTGGGGTGGAGGTAGAAGTTTGTTTAAAATGCAGATTCATGTATTCTACTAACGCCTACTGAGTTGTAGTCTGTGGGAGGTGAGGCCTGGGAATCTAAATAAGATTCCTTGAGAAGTCAGTCAGGCCTTTGAGAGCCTCTAGGGATTTACAAGATGTTCAGGCCAGTTGGGATTAGATTCTCTTAGGATAAGGATCTAGAGAGTGATGAGTGGGGGCTGGGATGGAGAGGGTGTTGATATCAGTTTTAAAGCCGGGAGAGGGAGAGGTAAGCTTCTTGTGGGTCAGGAAATCCACCCAGCTGTGGTGGGTTTCAGTTGTGATTTGGAGGGACCCTGTCCTCTAATGCAGAGCATCCCGCTAAGTCAGGGAGAAACATACGTCCTGGGCACAGAGTGTGTGTGTATCCATCACCCAAAGTGCTGTCGAGGATTGGCTCCAGTTTAGGAGGCAAACCATGTTAGGAAATTCAAAGGTCACTGGTTTAATGAACAGAATTAGTTCTTTACTTACTAGTAAAAAGAAAAATTATTCTAAATGAATAAAGCGATGGAGGAAAATCAGCCAGGCTCCAGGCCAAAGGGTGGGAAAGAAGCTCAGCTGGGATACAAAAGAAAACACACAGCATCCAAGTGAATATTTTAAATGCTTATAAAATTTTAATAAGAAACGGGAACTGGATTTCTATAAACTTTAGTTACTGTGGCTAATGGGTAACTAAAGAAATACTCCATTCTTCCCTACTGGTTTTTCCAGGTGATTTTAAACCAAGTATAAAAGCCATCGAGGAAAAGAAGTGGCATCCCTAGCTACACTGGGAGAAAAGCAAATAAAAAGAAAGTCACTTTAAACTTAAAAAGCTTTTTTTTCTAAAGAAAAGTAGTGTGGTAGTCAGGGGTGTTAAAAAAGCAAAGGGTGACAAGTACTTTTTAAAAAATGATGGTGTTACTGGGATGCTGCTAATATTTAGAAAGACAGGGGATTCTAAGAGTTGAGCTGCAGAGAAAATGGCCCCAGGCTCTATTTTCAGCTTTTCAATAGGTCAGAGGCAGCTAATGAGGGCTGCTGGCCGGGCAGCAGGTACGCTGCCTGCTGAACTGGTTGTGTAAGCTTCTTGCACTAAAAGCAGAGACTAGGGGAGCCTTCCCAGAGATGAAGCAGCAGGTAGAACTAGCCTCTAGGACCCATTTTTCTAAATACCATGCTGTTTTAGCTTTAAAGTTTCAACTTGATGTCCATTAGGGGGAAATTTACCTGGTTGGATTATTCGGAGTTATTGAGTTTCCGTCCGGCCAAAGGCTGTGTGTCTACCAGCCATGCAAAGAACTCCCTGTTGGCTCGGAGCACTCAGAAGGCTCCTGCAGTCTGACGCTCACCAAGTAAGTGGTCCCAGGAGCCCTTTCAAATCTTCTTTCTATATGGTAAGAAAGATGGAATGACTTATCGGAGCTGCCCTAAAAGTTTCACTTGAACTGGACTGTCTAAATCTGTATGTGTGCTTGAGGCCAAGTTCTGGCACTGTACGTGCGTGTTTGTGTGTGGCCTCTGGGTGTGTGATCTTTACTTTCTTTCTCTTCCATGTCCTGGGCCACTTTGCTGTATCCAGGTTAATTGCACATCTTTGTTATTGTTCTGGAAATCAGGCCATCCTGGCAGTCTCCAACAGAGACACCTTGGCTCTGAGTTCTCCCATGAATGTTTTGCTCAGGGGCACAGAGGCAAACATCTTCACCAGCAACTTCCTTCTGAGGCTTTCCAGTTGTACTTGCTCATAGGGTTGAAAAATGCTGTTTTTTTTTCCCTGAAATCTTAAATATTGTGTCACTCTCTTCTTGAAAGAGCAAGCTGTACAATGTGTACCAGGCATGGCTCTCAAGACCACCAGATCGCCCATGGGTCTCTAACCCTTGTTCCCACCGGTGGTTCCTGATGGTGCCTGTGCCTGAGAAAGCCCCATTCCATATTCCCTAGGTAACTGTGAACTCAGCAACCATAGCTCCACAAACAACCTGACTGCATGGAGAACTGTCACAGAGTCATTGTCTGCAGGATGGAGAGTGAGACTACGGTGGTAGGGGGGCAGGTGGGTCAGCCCCTGCTGTTGCCCACTTGCTGTGACAATGCCCAGCGCATGGGATTGCAGCTGAAGCGGGAACTCAGATCAGGCTCGTCTGGGGAGGATTACGTTCATGTCTTTTTTCTGAAGAACCTGCGCTTGTGAGCCCGGCATTGTCACTTTGACTAATGAGTGTTAAAAGAGAAATCAGAATCCTGGATGATCTCCCATGAACAAGCTCCTCAGGGGGAAAAAAAATTTTGCAGAAGACCCGTGCTGACTCTACCAGCTGTTTAGTCTCAGCCAAGTCCCCAGGGCTGACGAGTTTATGCCAGGCTTCCTTAATGCCTATCAGTTACTTTGGAAAACAGAGGGTGCCAAGACTGCAAGAATCCTTTGGATCTAATTTCTAGCTTACAGGGAATGTGGAGATGGGAGAACAAGCTGAATGACAGACAGTCTGAGGAAGCAACAAGGCAAATCAGTCCAGAAGATCCAGAGGACAGGACCTAGGCCCAGCAATTGACCTGTTCTCTGCGTAACAGATGAATGTAAAAGAACTCTAAGGAACATAACTCAATATAACGCATGGTTCTGGACTGGATACTGATTTAACTAAACTAACAATAATATACATTTTGGGAACAATGAGGGGATATAAAAAGTGTTAGATTAGAAGAAAATGAATTGACATGGAAAGATGAATAATCATATACTGAGATATATATATATATATCAATATATACACACACATATATGATAAATACATGTGCTTAGAGGGAAGTGTGGAAAGATAGCCCGGGATAACCTGGGATAAGTGTGGAGGGCAACTGTAGTAACTTTGGGGGATAAGAATATGATGTTTTAATTTTCCTTTTTTCTTATTGATGATTTTCTGTTTTCCCCCCTCAGCTTTATTAAGATATAACTGGTATAGAATATTGTGTAAGTTTAAGGTATACAATGTGATGGATTGGCACGTGTACGTATTTCACAATGATTTAATTTTTTAATATTAAAAAATATTGCTTTGTAATCACAAAGGGTTATTTATTTTTTTTAAAGACATACATTTCTAAGCAGCAATAATGCAAAGGGCCCAAGAAGCTGGGTCAGTCCAGCTCCTTGTGGGATAATGCACACACACATGCACACACGTGAACACACACGCACACACGTGCACACACACACACAGAACGTGTGAACACCTCCCTTGAGTGCCTGGGGCTTCTCAGGCAGACCCCAGCAGAGTCCCTAATCTCACAACCACGTAACCCCACTTTTTCACGTGGAGGCTCACTCTGGTGAACAGTTTAAAATTGGTCACAGTGTAAACTGAATGTGCAGAGTGACTTCCAACCGACGATGATCTGGAGGAGTGGACTGTGGAGATGGAGGGGCAGGGCAGGCTCACGGGAAGGGGGAGGCTGCAGGTGGGGGGAGCCTGTTTCTGCTCCGTCCTTGCTTTGTTCTAGACGAGAAACACTTCTTCAAGCATCTTGATGGCTCTGCGTATTCCTCAGGGCCAGGGTTTATCAGTGATTTTCCCTTAGTCGACACTTTCCCTGACAAGAGTATTGTGTAAGATAGGTGGCAGATAGATGGCACACACTTTTCCATCCCAACATTAAATGCATTTCACACTGAAATCAGAGCCAGAAAGCTCTGTGCTCTAACCATGGGTCCTTTCTCCCGCAGGTTAGAGATGTTGGGTGGCACCTCCTGAAGATTCAAAGGATTAGGCGGTGGAGCAGCTTCTTCAATCACATTTTGAGGGTAAATTTAGGATAAGGAAAACCAGAATCAAACAGGAAGTGAAGAAGAGCCAGAAGGAAAAGACGGCTTGCTGCCCAGTGACTTCAGGCCCAATGTGCAGGGTCGCATCTGCCCTGGGGGGAGGGGGAAAGACCAAGAGTCACTCTGCTCCTTAGTGACATCGGTTCAAGGGAAAATCAGATCATCCTCCTGCTTAGCTGAGTCCCAGGACCTAGAAGGACCAGGCCAGCAAACATGTTTCCAGATATGTGGATCATGGCCACGACCTGTAGATTATTATTCCTTAGACTGAGACTGCTGCTTCTTACAGAGCAGCCCTGTTTGCGAAAGCCTTCTTGTTGGCGTGCTTGGCAGACCTTTTTGCCCTTAGAGGTGCTGTTTAAATTGGGGGGAAAAAACCTCACAAAAAAACCCCCCAAAAATACCCCCAAACAAAAAACACCCTCACCGCTCCCCCCCGCCAAAAAAAAAAAACACACCAAAAAACAAAACTTAAATGCATAAAAAGTAGAACTACCAAGGAGGGAGACGGATGTGGGGAACCAAGCCCCCAGGAAGGGGTCAAGAGTTAGGGTCCTGCATTGTGAGAATGATGCTTGGGCCTGTTCCTTGGCCTCGGGGGAGGTGACCTGACACTACCCCGGCCTTGTGTGTTATCGGATTGTTCCCAAGAGAAGGACGGGAGGTGCCGGCACAGCCTTGGGGCTGTGCGTCGTGTCCTTGGAGTTAATCTAAACCAGGATGTTCTGTACGTGACCTGAAGGGGTGTGTAAACTTTCTTGAACAAAGACTCTCATCGTGTAGCAAGCATTCTATTTTTAGAACATCTCACTATATAATGACATGAGCTCTCAATAAACTTGCCTTTTGCCACCAGAGCAACTGGTCGCTCTCTCTTTTCAGTCCGTCACTGCACGTCTCGAACCCACTGCCTCGCTGGCCGCGGCAGACGGATGTTTAACCTGGCTGTGGAGCATCATACCTGGTACATTCTCTGGAAATGCACTGCTGACATTCGGAACTGCCCGTCTCAGCACAGCGATGGTAATGACCGCTCTTGGACTTCTCCTTTTCACCACTGTGCCAGAACACTCTGATGTCAAATGCAACATATTAAGATGTCAAATTAACTGTATGATTTTTATAGGTCAGCGATGGTGAAATGGCAGCAATTTCATAGATTTCCATCTGGTAAGTGGTCTTTCTCTTATAACAGTTTAGATGTGAATTGGGAAACAGAAGATTAATTTATCAGTAGATGCAAAATGATTAAGGCCTGGAATTAAGAAGCTTTTATTTAGAAGTCAGTGATGCAGGTAGTGTTAGTAAGAGCTTAAGGTTTTTCCTGACTGTCTCCATGAAGGTGAATCTATTCCACTAGATGAGCCATATAGTGCAATTTATAAGCCAGAGGGGAAATCAACCCAACAACTATATGCAATTCAGTTTCCCCAAACTTTATTTTTATGGTTTACACTCTTATAGATGTCCCTATTTGTTCCCCATTTGCCTGCCTCCACCCATCCCCCCTCTTCCGTCAGGCCAGCACCACACTGTTGTCTCTGTCTATGGGTCACGTGTGTCTGTTCTTTGGCTCATCCCTTCCCCTTCTTTCACCCAGTCCCCCCTCCCCTCCGATAGCTGTCACTGTGTTCCATATGCCCATGCCTCTGTTCCTATTTTGTTTGTCATTTTATTTTGTTCATTAGATTCCACGTATAAGTGAGATCATATGGTATTTGTTTCATGCAATTAAGTTTTATTCGAAAGTGTTACCTGCCTTGACCACCCACATTTTCCCCAAGAGTTGACTCTGCAAGTTTTCCAGAAACAACTGCACCCTTGCACGACCAAGGTTTATGCTGGGATACAGAGCTGGCAGAACACGCTTAAAGCTCTGAAGGCAAATCCTGGGGAAGAGTTAATGCTTGAGCTGCTGCAGCATCGCTGGCACAAATACACAGCTTCCCAAGATGACTGCTGTGGAGGACACAGGGCTCACTTAGAAAGCGCTGGTCGTGTTTCTTTTAACATCTGACGCATTACTTTGTCATCACACCTTGTTGAGACAGGGCTCAGGGTCTCCGGAGTGCAGGGAAAGGCATTTTGCTCCTTCTGTCTGAATTTTATTCAGTCTCGTATCCTAATCAAGTAGCTGTGATCCAGCAAGTTCTTTTTCAGGTTCTGGAAAGATTAGTCCTGGATTTTTTTTTTTTTTTTTGCTTTACTATTGGAGAATCATGATGCTTCTCAGATAGTTATTGACCCATGGTTTACTTTCTAACTAACACAGAGCCAGTTAAACCACTGTAATCACATAGCATGCTGCTGGGCTGATATTCTCTGTCCTCGCTAGTGTTTCTGTAAGCTACCGGGCATCGATTTTCACCCTTTTTCACCTCATGGCACACACAAACTACTAAAATTTTGCGGCATACCACAAAATATATTTTTTGTTGATCTGACAAAAAAAAAGGTATAATTTAGATTCACTCACATCAGACAGTTACTGTGTTGGCTGTTGTCATTTTTTAAACTGACGATCTAAGGGAAAAGAGGTCAGTGCCCTGAATAAAATAGTACGGTATTATGTATTTTAAAGTTCTTGTGGCACACTTGGTGAAAATTGCTATGATAGGGTAAAGGAAAATCATGAATTTCCTAACATAGTTAAATAAAAGATCAAACATTAGTCCAAACTAACCTGAAAGTCAGGTAACAAAAGTTTGGGTCTCCGTTCTGAACTGGCTTTCTGCATTATCTTAGGCAAGTTAATGGACTTCCAGCATGATGCTCATTTCTCTCTGGGGAAGACACGGCCATTAAAGCACGTGATTGCAAGTTACCTTCCGACTTTAAAGAAATACGAGTCTATGTGAAACCTTGTATACCATTATTCTAAAATCTGTAAACACTCATTTTTGTAAGGAGTAATAGAGAGAAGATAGCTTAGAAAGAAGGTTGGTAGGAAAACCCAGGTTTTAAAATGTTTTTAGGAATTGAGTTATATGGAAAGTTTAAATTTGACTATTTTTAAAAGATATTTTCATCTTTATAAGAAAATATGATAAGGAAGTTCTGGAGATTCTGGAGGGTTGATCCTGATACCTAGAGTTTTGCAATTCCTTTATACATTGAAAAATTGGAATTCATGCAAATAGAAGTAGTCATTTGGGTTGGTTTAAGTTCACGGTCACCTTAAAGTTCCTTTTTGTTTGCGTGGAATGATGAGGTGCCCATCGTACTCTCTTAAATAAGAGCTGAGCATTTAGGCAGAAGAGTGGCATTTGCAGAATTTGGCACTCATTTAGGTTTAGGGTTGATGTTAATTGGAATATTTCAGTTTGTCATCTTGGGTGTCAGACACCAATCAGTGCCTTCGCCTGATTTGCTCCAGCTGTGAAGCTGGGGCTTGAGCATCCTTGCTGGTGATATCCTGCCACCTTGTGGCCAGCTGTGGACATAAACATTGTGCATTGTCCCCTAAGCATGCTGGCCGCCCTGGGCCGAGCCGGAGTGTGAAGGAGCAGTCTGTGATAGGCATTTCCAGGCTTCAAGATTCCAAGCCCAATTTTGTGGATTCTATTCATTACAGACTCTTCCACTGATCATCAAATATTTGCATTGCACCCTAGCCCCAAAGGAGAGTCAGTGATACTTTCATTGTTTAACAGTGGTTCCAAAGCTGATGGGATGACAGAAATGGTGAAAGGTAAAGTGTTGGAAATGTCTGATCTGGGTTCTGTTCCTAAATCAATTCTTGCTTCAGGTAGGCCTCAGATCTGGAGTTGAGAGGCAAGATTCTTCCTGGTTCTGCATATTAAACAGTTTGTTCTTGGGAAGACCAACCCACACCTCTGTTCTCAGCTAATAGTTACAGCATATTATCAAGGTTGTTACATGCCTGTTACTGCATATCACAGCATCTGTCTGTGGTAAGTGCTATTTTTGCCCTCGTTGTATAGAATTATTGAGATTCATCCCTGGCCAAGTTGCTCAGTTGGGTAGAGCATCATCCCAATATGCCAAGGTTGCGAGTTTGGTCCCTGTTCAGGCACATACAAGAAGCAACCAATGAATGCATAAATACGTGGAGCAATAAATTGATGTCTCTCTCTCTTTCTTTCTCCCCCTTCCTTTCTTTATCTAAAAAATCAATGAAAATTATTGAGGTTTGGAGATATTATGTCACTTGTCCAAGATTACTGAGGTGATACGTGGTAGAACTAAGACCCAAACCTAAGGAAGTGGTCCCCACTATGCACCTCTCTGCACTGTGTCTGTGAAATAAAGCGAAAACACCTACTTACTGCACACAAAGAAGATAAAGCGAAATCAAAGGAGGTGATAGTACAATGAAAGCATTTTGTATTGAAAAAATCTACACAGATGTTGATTGACATTTAAAAAAATTATTATTATTACTATTATTATGCATGCCGTTGAGATTATTGCTAATGGCAGGTAAAATTCTATTTCCTAAATGGAAGAGAAGAACGACTCTAGAGAGAAATATCCAGACTGATTCAAAAGTTATTTGCGGTTGCTATTACTGATGTTCTCTAATCTTCTCATTTCCTCATTTGCTATACAATTTCAAACAAAGCTGATCCTAATGAGGAATTCCATGTGTGGAAAATGAATTTGTTTGTGAATTCAATATATAAATGAAAAGGTGGCTTTGGACCACTGGGAGTAACAACTAGACCAATGTGATAAAGTTTTGAGATTTTGGCTGGTAGCTACGTGAGTTGCATAGTTAATTTAAATTAGAAGGGGCGGTGTGTGTGTGTGGGGGGAAGATGTTCAGCCATTCTAAAGGACAGAGAGGACCTCACTTTGTGCTCTGTGTTGGAGGGACTTGAGGTACCTGGAATGACTGGGTCTCAGGCAGCTCTGCCAATGTCAGTGCAACATCAGCACCAGGAAATTGAGTAATGCTGGGGTAAAACTCAACCAAACAAAAAGCAATGTGCCCTTCTTTACTCCAAGCCAATGCTGAGTTATAGGGAAGCATACCTTAACATACCCTAGCCATGAAGTATGAAGGGACCACATTGGAGGCAAAGTATATAATCGTCTGGTTTAGGTAGTGCATGTTCACCAGTTTCCCACACACTGCTCTCACAATCCATTCCTTTAACAGGATAAATCCAGAAAGGGAGCCACGTTTGACTAGCAAGTCTTTGGAGAGCAAGATCCTGCTTGAGTGCTGTAGAATCAGTGCTGTAGAGCAGACCTGAGGACCATCAGTAAGCCTCTCACTGGAGATTTTGAAAATGTATCCCAAGTCTTCATGGATACCTGGCTTGTTGCACCTGGCAAGGCAATGGTGCATTGGAAATCATTTTGGTTTCCTTTATGAGATATAAATTGCTGATCTTCATCACTTTGTATTCACAACTGGGACACATGACCCATAGGTTAAATATTTACATTTTTGGTATCTGTGTTTTATGGGTAACTGTGTGCCTTATATAGCTGAATTTTACAGAAACCAGAAGTAGAAAAAAATTGCACATTGATTTCCTCCCCCAGTATACACACACGCACACACACACAGTTTCTGAAGAAGAAAATAAATCATAAAATTAAGGATTGAACGGGGTATGAGGAAGGGAGAACAGATCAATTCTGCCCATTTCTCATTGGGGGTGGTCATACTGGTGCTGGTGGTACACAACTTGGAAGTGAATTGAGTTGGTTTTTTAAAGCAAATTATCCTCCCACCAGTTGCCTCTCTATGCCCTGCCTAAGCTAGTGTTTGTGGGGAATGGGATGGGGAGTATTCAGTCTAGCATGCTACATAAACCAGCACACAGGGCAATTTCAAATGACCTACACTTTGATTCTCCCAACCTAGGTTGAAGACCATGATGAAACACATCATTTCTACTGTAAGGAGGTTGTTGCAATTGTTGTTTAATTATGTGATGGATGTTCTCTTTCTGAAGATTCAGGATAAATCAATTTGTTCATACCATCAGGAACAGTTGTTTTTCTCCTTGGGAATTAAAAAAAAATTTTTAAAAAAATAAACACAGAGAATTGTGTCCTTAGAAGTTTTACTGTCACATTAACCACTAGAAAGCTTGGAGCTAAATTTGCAAGTTATTCATGGCAAAAATAAAGACTTTGTGGCATATATTTTTGTGTTAAGTTTATTTCTGACTCAGTATGTCTCCCTCTCCCCCTCCGCCTCACTGCCATGCCAGGATAGATTTGGCTCTGAGGAATGGAAAACCCAAAATACCAGTGGCTTAAATAAGATGGAAGCTTCACTTTCTCTTAGGTAAAATCCTGGGTAGGTAGTCCAAGTTTGGAACAGCAGCTCCATGATCATCAGGAACCCAGACTTCTAATGTGTTCCTCTCACATCCTCAGCACCCACCTTTCAACTCATGGTACAAGATGGCTGCTCTGGCTCCCACCATCATGTCTGCATCCATCAGCAGGAAGGAGACTGGGAAAGAAAAGGGACACAACCAATCCTCCCTTTTAAGGATACTTCTTAGAAGTTGAACATGCAACTTCCATTTACATCCATTCAACCATATCTTACTCTCATGGCTTTGTCTAGCTATAAGCACAGCTGGTAAATGTGGGTAGCCATGTATTTCAGCTACAAATGAGGAGTCTCAGTACAGAGGAGGAAGGTGAAATGGGCTATTAGAAAACAAGTAGTGGGTTGTGGTATGTTTATTTGTAATTTGGATTATTTAGTGGATCTTTGTGAACTTTAAAGCCCATCCTGAGGCAGGAACAGTTATAAGTAAATGAAGGAATAAAAAAGTAAACATTCACTAGAAGGAGGAAGATATCTTATCATTGTTTCTGTTTGATACAAGTCAGGTTCTCAAAATGAACTCTTTGATGCCATGGAGTTCTTTCACATTTTCTGGAGATCCCAATTTGGGATGCCCCTGATTGCTAAGTGTCTGCGAAGGTAGTAGCACAGGTGAGCAGTGGACTATTCTCTTTTCTCCAAAGGCCTAATGAGCAATACACATGCACCTGAGCTGAGGCTGTGTGGACAGATAAGTTCTCCTTGATCTGAATGGAACTTTTACCAATGTAGTATCTTAACACTGCTCTTTGCCAATCAGATTTGGTTTATATAGGCCTTAGATAAAAAGGGGGAAGCATTATTATTCAACCCATGCAGTTTGTTTGGTAGACAAATATCCTTCAAAGAGCATGGCTCTTGGGGTGCCATGGGGTAGGAGAACATGACGCAAAGGATCCAGAATAGAGAACAGTTTGGGTGCTCCTGGCTAGAACTGTTGTTTTGTCAGGAGACTTTCAGGTTAAATAGCTGCAAGAGAGCAGTAATTTTCAAACTTTAGGACCTTAGGGATGTTGTTAAAACTGCAGTTACAGAGATTCTAATTTGATAGTTTGGGGACAGCATTTTGACAAATACTGGTGTAGAGGATGCTGATTGCCCAAAGTTTAACATTTCTAACTAGATTTAATTAAACTGTCCTTCAAAAAAGAACAGGAACAAGTCTTTCAAAAATACAGAATTTGTTTACTTAGTAAGTTATATAAATATCTAACCACTATGCTGTATACCTACCACTAACATAATACTGAATATCAACTGTAATTGAAAAAAAAATTAAAAAAGAAAACTAAATGCAGGTATGGAATTGGTGAAAAAATACAGAATTTGCTTGAAATACTACATTTTGTAGGTTTCTGAAAGGCCCCAGGTAGGTTTCTCCTCTCCCTCCCAATCTCCTTCGCGAAGCGCCCCCCGACCAGTGTGCACACTGGAGTCCGGCCTACATGGTAATAAATGATTCCATGAGGGGGTTTTAGCGCCCTCTTGCAGCTCTGGGCACCTGACAGGCCAAGCACCAGTGGACACGCAGAAATCCTCATCAGGTCCCTCCTCACCATGGCAACCAGTGCACACTGATCCCTGTCTGTCAGTTTCCGGGCTGGTGAATTCACGGGGTCACCTGTGTCATAGCAACAGGAGAAAGCTGCAGTTGAGTTTGGCGGTCCAAATGTCCTGAAAACAGGGCTTTCAATCCCAGGTTCTGACTTCGCAGTTTCTGAGTGTGAAGCTGTTTGGCCTCTGGGAGTTGGGGGCTTGAGAGAAACAGAGTGGGAGGGGGGTTCTGGGACGGGAGTGAAATTGGTGGCGGGTATGTGTAAATTGGAGCTGTCAGCTGGACCAGCAGGAAATAACAAGTATGAATCTCAGGGGAAGGGACTGAATCACATTCACAAAGACAGCTTGAAATTTAGGCCAGGAGGTGAATTTTAAGTTCTCCCTTCTAGGTGAAATATCAAGACACAAGGACAATCAAACATCCTTTGCCATTGAGTGTCTGGGGGGAGGTATGATAAAATTAGGATTAGAAGGAGGGAGGGATGGTAGCCTTGAGTTTTTGCCAGCATTTTACTGTGAATGTTTTTCAAACATATAGTGAGCTTGAGAGAATTTTATAGTGAAACACATTACTTAGATTCTACCACTAACATTTTATTTTAAGCACTTTATCACATTTTACCCATCTGCGTATCCCTTTGTTCCTCTGTCAATGCATCTTACTATTATTTTTTGGGATAGTTTTGATTTTAATATTCTGATTATTCTCCCTTTCCTTCCAATTCTGGCATCTATTGCTCTTCTTTTATTTGTCTTCATTGGCCTATAGCCATCATCTTTAATTATTATGACAAAGAACATGATGATAATAACAAATAACTAGCATTTATTGAATATGTGCTATATGATAAGCATAGCACTGGCCACTTTTCTTATATTACTATCTCATTATTTGTCAGAATGAGAAGGAGCTAAAATTATCCCTCTTTTAATGATAAGGAAATGGAATCTTCCTGATGAGTGGATACACCACAATTCAAATCTGGTTTTATCTGTCATTTTGCCTTGGGAGGCCAGTTTCAAGGGGAACAACAGCCTTAGAGATTCCCTTTCAAACTGAATTTGTGAAAAAATGGACTATAATTGTCTCAAACCTACAATCAAAATCATTGATAATATACTTTCCATGTGTGAAGGAATCTTTAGTCCAGCTATAACAGAGAGGCTAATCTTTTAACGATCATTATCTGTGAACCCTCTTGGTATCCGCATTTCTTTGCCTAAGTGAAGTAGGCAAAGAATGAAGCCTACTTCACTTAGGCAAAATGAAGTAGGCAGTATTTCACTCTCTTTATCACCATTGCTGAAGTTACCAAATTCTTCTATGGGCCAAACATTCCACATTTATTTAATTACTATGGCTAATTCTCCGGGGCGGATATGAGACTCTCCATTATAGAGATCATAGGGAAGGGAAAGGATCTTTATCTCTACCCTCTTAGGTTCTGTGACTGGGGCCACCAGGCTAACAAAAGAGAGATTAACAAAAGAAACAGTTCATATGATACACATATGGGGACTTCACAAGAAAGAAGAGAAAACCCAAAGAAATGGTTAGATGTGGGGGGCTCATATCCCATTTTAACAAACAGTGATAAATTGTGAAATGACTAGACAAAGGAAGCAGTGTAAATTGTGGGAAGGTAAATATATAGGGGAAACTAACAAAAGAATTATTTAGTAAAATTTGTTACATCGCCCTGGCTGTTGTGGCTCAGTGGATTGAGTGCTGTCCGCAGACCAAAATATTGCTGATTCGATTCCCAGTCAGGGCACATGCTTGGGTTGCAGGCCAGGTCCCCAGTTGGGGGCATGTGAGAGGCAACCAATCAATATTCCTCATGCACATAAATGTTTCTCTCCTACTCTTTCTTCCTCCTTCCCCCTTTCTCTAAAATAAAATATTTAAAAAATAATTTGTTATATAGACTCAAGTTGGTGCCTTCTTCATTTTTCAATATATTTTTTGACTATGCTATTAGAGTTGTCCCATTTCCTCCCCTTTATTCCCTTCTGTCCTGTATACACCCTGCCACCTGCATTCTCCCCTTTTAGTTCATGTCCATGGGTCATATGTACAAGTTCTTTGGCTTCTACATTTTCTATACTATTCTCAACCTCCCCCTATCTATTTGTTACCTACCATTTATGCTACTTATCCCTTGTAACTTCTCCCCCTTCCCCTCCCCTGCTGATAACCCTCCATGTGATCTCTATTTCTGTGATTCTGTTCCTGTGCTAGTTGTTTGCTTAGCCTTTTTTTTTTAGGTTTGGTTGTTAATAACTGTGAGTTTGTTGTCATTTTACTGTTCATATTTTTCATCTTCTTTTTCTTAGATAAATCCCTTTAACATTTCATATAATAAGGGCTTGGTGATAGAAGCACTCTATCTGCCCTTCCATTCTAAATGAGAGCTTTGCTGGATAGAGTAAGCTTCGATGTAGGTCCTTGCCTTTCATGATTTGGAATACTTCTTTCCAGATCCCTCTTGCCTGTAAGGTTTCATATGAGAAATCAGCTGATAGTCTTATGGGAACTCCTTTGTAGGTAACTGTCTCCTTTTCTGTTGCTGCTTTTAAGATTCTCTCCTTATCTTTAATCTTGGGTAATGTGATTATGATGGGCCTCAGTGTATACTTCCTTAAGTCTAACTTCTTTGGGACTCTCTGAGCTTTCTGGACTTCCTTTGCCAGATTGGGGAAGTCTGTCTATTTCCTTTGCCAGTTTGGGGAAGTTCTCCTTCATTATTTTTTCCAGTAAGTTTTCAATTTCTTGCCCTTCTTCTTCTCCTTCTGGCACCCCTATGATTCAGATGTTGGGACCTTTAAAGATGTCCTGGAGGTTCATAAGCCTCTCCTCATTTTTTTTTTTTTTGAATTCTTGTTTCTTCATTCTGTTCTGGTTGAATGTTTCTTTCTTCATTCTACTCCAAAGCATTGATCTGAGTCCCAGTTTCCTTCCCATCACTGTTGGTTCCCTCTACATTTTCCTTTCCTTTACTTTTCATAGCCTTCACTTTTTCTTCTATTTTGTGACCATACTCAATCAATTCTGTGAGCATCCTGATTACCAGTGTTTTGAACTGTGCATCCTGATAGGTTGGCTATCTCTATGTCACTTAGTTGTATTTTTTTTTTTTGAGCTTTGATCTGTTCTTTCATTTGGACCACTTTTTTTTTGTCTCGGCACACCTGTTACATTGTAAGGGGTGGAGCCTTAGGCATTCACCTGAGTGGGGCAACCCACGTTACTGTGTTGTGGCGCTGTATGTTGTGGAGGGGTTCAAGAGGGAACAATGCCTCTTGTTCAGCTCTCTGCCTGCTTTCACTCACTTCCTCCCCTACCCACAAGCAAATTGTGCCCTTCTGGTGCTGATTCCCAGGTGGGTGGGTTTGTGTGCATTCTAGGATCCTATGGGTCTCTCCAGCAAACTCTCCTGTGAGGCTGGGAGTTTCTCCTGCTGCCTCAACCCTCACAGGTTTTTTTCAGTCAGAGGTTTGAGGCTTTATTTCCCTGCACTGGAACCCTGGGTTGTGCAATCTGTCTCACTTCCCAGTCGTTCCTCCTGGTTTATCTGCATGCAAATGTGGGACCACCTGCTCCACCAGCTGCCACCTCACCTGGTCTGCTAGCCACTGCCTTACCTAGTCGGCCAGCAGCTGCCTTGCTGTGAGTCCTCTTTACCTGGCTGCCCCTCTCTGTCCCTCCTACTGGTCTGGCTGAATGTTTCTTTTTTAACTGTTTGGTTGTTGGACTTCTGTACAGTTCAATTTTCTGTCAGTTCTGGTTGTTTTTGTTTTTAAGTTTGTTGTTGTCCTTTTGGTTGTACGAAGAGGCACAGTGTGTCTACCTCTGCCTCCATCTTGGCCAGAAGTCTGGTGCCTTCATCATTGATGAACTGTCTCCAGTATTGAGTTGTCCTCCTGTTCCTGTACAGGAGAGAGGGACACACCTTTACAAATGGAAATTAATATCTTGTTTTTAGAGAGAAAGGGGGTGGACAGAGGAGCTAATTGCTTTCCACTCAGGACAATCCTTACACCAAAGTGACATATTTTGGGGTAGCATACTTTGACCCCCTTCATGTACACAGAATTGATCCTCCCTGGAGGAGATAGACAGATGAGTGGAACTGGGCAGATAGTCCATGTATACCCCAATACATGGAGCTTTGTTATCTGATGAAAGTGGCATCTCAAGTAAATGGGAAAAATTGAAACTACATTGTTCAATAAATGACATTAAGACAACTTCTGCATGGCAAAAAAAGCGCCACAGAAAAGTAAAAATACAAATGGTGATATGGGGGAAATGTTTGCAATTTATATTACAGACAAAATGTTACGCTCTCTAACAGATAAATAGCATCTACAAATGTCTGAGGAAAAGACAACTTATACAACAGAGTAATGGATTAAAGATAGGAATAGACTATCCCTGGAAGAAGAAATATAAATGGCTCTTAAATGTTAAAAGAGATGCTCAGCCTCATTAAACAAGATAAATTTAAATTAAAACAACACTTAGACATCATTTTACATCCCAAAGTTTAATAAAATACTGCTCTGTATTTGGCTAGTGAGAATATCAATGTCTAATCTCCATGGAAGGCAATTTGTCAATCTTTCAAAATTATAAATATATATGCCCTGAGTTTTAGGAATTCCATTTCTAGAAATTTCTCCTACAAGTTCACTCACGCATGTGTGAAGTGATACATGTAGAGGCTATTTATTGCAGCATTTGTTTTTGCAACATATGGGATATAACATAAGTAGAAGACTGCTAAATAAATTATAGTAAATCCATATGATACATACAAAAGAATGATGACTTTAGGTAGTAGTTTAGAAAGAGCCTTAGAGTATATTATTAAGAGAAAAAGAGCTAGTTACAGAACAGTATATACAGTGTGCAGCCACCTGTGAATCATGAGTACAGGGAGGTGACCACATCTCCCCACAAAAGGGAACCCATGCTGCGCTCCTGGGCAACCTGAGGCGATAGGGCAGGATCCAATTCTGGATCCTACTTTTGCTGGTGAAATTGCTGGCCCTCCCCTAACTGGGCGAACAGACCTGGATCCTCAGGGACCTGTGCAGTGCTCACCCCTCCCCTATTATCAGCATGCCCTGTATCCAGCTACGCTGGTGGGAGCCATGCTTTTGAATTCTTTGTGGACAAGAACTCTTTCCTATGGGACTGAGTGTAAGGATGGTCAGGGTTTAGCATTCAAACTTACTCTTGTTTTTTTTTATACCTGTTGAACCTATGTTGGCAGCATAAAGTACTGCTGAAGAGACAGAAAAACCACTTTCAGTTTCTATTTTGGAACTGGAAAATTCATGGTTAATCAGATGAAGATAACCTGGGTTTTACAAAATGAATGTCAGTGGGTAGAGTATGAAATTCCACACAAGCCTAGGCTTGCTCACATGTTTTAACTACCTTATTAATTGCTAGCAAAAGCTAGAATTTTGATAACAGGTAGATTGACTTTGTTACTGGAAATAAATCGTCCATTCAAAGACTGATCATTTGGCTTTGCTCTGAGGCTTAGCATAAGATGGGAAACATTCTGTTGGGAGATAAGTCTCTATGTGTCTAGAATTTTTGTGTCCTGAAAGAAACTAATCATGAACTTATGCAAAGATTTGATAACAAGAGTTTTTACTGTACCTGTGTTAATAATTATGAAGAAGAGGAAACATCCATAATGGCCAGCAATAGGAGGTAAGTTAAATTATACTAGAGTCATATGATGGAATGCTTCACAGCCATTAAAAAATAATATAAAAGGAATAATGTAGAAGCTCTGACCGGGCATCTCAGTTGGTTGGAGTGTCATCCTGGTACACCAAGAGTTCAATCCCTGCTCAGGACACATACAAGAATCAACCCATGAAGTCATAAATAAGTGGAATAACAAATCTCTCTCTCTCTCTCTAAAAGCAATAATTTAAAAAAAATATGTAAGATGCCCTGGTCAGTGTGGCTGAGTGGATTGAGTGCTAGCCTGTGATCCAAAGGGTTGCCAGTTCCATTCTTGGTCAAGGCACATGCCTGGGTTGTGGGCCAGGTCCCCAGTTGGGGGCATACAAGAGGCAACCTATCGATGTTTCTCTCCTTCTTTTCCTCTGTCTCTGAAAAACAAATAAATAAAGTATAAAAAGAAAAAAGAAAAAAATGTAGAAGAATATTAAACAACATGCAAAAGTGTTTGTGATATATTAAAGTGGGGGAAGGCTGGCTTCAAAATATATCACAACAGTGTTACTCACACAAACACACCCATTGAATGGCTATATGTTACAGGTTATTAGTACTAGTTACATTTTTGTGATAGGGTACAGGTAAATTCTTAGTTTCTACAGCAAAGGATTGATTACTTTTGCAACGATGCATCTTATAAAAGCTATCATGAGAAGGGGTAGAGACAGAAACGCCTCTGGGCTCCTTGGCAGTCCGGTTGCAGCGGACTAACGCAGGGAGCCACCTCTAGAAACCCTTCTCTGCCTTGTCCTCCCAGGGCCGTGCGGGCTCTCACCAGTGGCTAGGGGACCTACCTGGATCCCTGCCCTGTTTCTCACTGCTGATGTCTGGACACCAGGTGGTTGTGCTACCTGCCTGAGCAGAGGCACTCGTGAATACCTCTGATCTGAATACAATCCCCCTCAAGCATATTCCTGGTATTGCTGGTAAGGTGGAGGGCAGAGCACTTAAGAAACTCACGTTACCTTCAGGTCATCTAGAAGACCATTCCCCTGCCAATTTTAGATGAGATTTTGATGGACTTCTTCCCAAATATTTTAGTAACTTTTGAGAAAGATTTTTCTTCAGTGTCCAGCTGTATCCTCCTGTGAGCAGCAACACACGGCATCTGTTTGAGAATTCCAGTCTGTTGCTATGGAAATAGTAGTCAAGTCACACTGACAGAAGGACCTCTCCTGAGCCTCCAAAAACATATTGTTTCATTCTGTTTGGTTTAATTTGGTTTAAATAGATGCAGAAACCCATATTTTCTGGATAACCTGTTCTCCATGGCCAGACATAGATGAACAGATGGTCAAAGAGAGCGAGTAATTCTCAATTGTTCGAGTTGTCCCTCTTAGAAAAGGCAGGTTGAATTTGGATAGGTGAATTCTAATGTGAATTAGTCTTTGTTTCACACAGAGCTTTCAAGAACTGGCCAATCTTTCCCATAAATGAGATTACAGTTTTTATAGCTCCTAAGTAATAAAATTTTCAGCCGATGGATGCTTCTGTGTTTTGCAGGCTGCTGGAGGTAAAATCTGTTGTGGTAGGATCAGAGCTTACCTCGTGTGCCCTCCAGGCTTTCCTACAATACTCTTAAACTACAAAGTGTTTTCTTGCCTTTCTTGTATTTTTTAAAATTCATGTCTCTGCACTATAGGCCTATGGCACCCAATGCTGATGTAAAGTAGATTTATTGGAGACTTGGAAAAGGCAACTGAATTTTCTCAAAACACACCACAGTGAAAGTGCCATTATGCAGCGTGTAGGACAGATTAACCAACATTATTTCCATCTAGAGTGACCTCATGGTACTCTAGCTTCCCTGTTATTCCCTTCTGAGACTCAGTTATCACTGATCTGTGGCCCGAAGCCAACAATCTTGAAAATACCTGTGGAAAACGACATGTACGTAAAGAGATTCAGCAAGATCATGAGGGAGAGAAAGGGCATGAAGGAGCCAACTCTCATGCGGGCAAACCACACCTTCTTCACCTTCCAATTCACATTTCCTAAACTTAAAATACTTTAAAACACCTAAGCAATATGTGGTAAATGGAAGTTTCTTTAAAAAATATTCTACAAATATTCAAAACAACAATCTAAATGTTCATCAAGAGTAGAATGGATACATAAATGGTGGTAAATTCATATAATAGAGTAATACTTAGCAATAAAAACAGAAAGACCCACTGGATAAAACTTAAACACACTATGCTGAATGAGAAAAGCAAGGGCCAGAAGAGCATGTGCTATATGACTTTATTGACATGAAGTTCTATGAGAACATGGAACTAATCTCTGGGGAAAGAACACCAGTCGGGCTAAGCTGGGAGGGCAGGCGGGGAGACTGAGTGGGAAGGGGCGCCTGGGAGCTTTCTGCAATGCAGGACATGTGCTCCACCTCGACTGGGGTGACAGACACATATATGGGTGTACACATTTGCCAAAACCCATCAAACAGCACCCTTAAAATCTATGCAGTTACTGTATATAAATTATACCTCAATGAAGAAAAAGTATATTATATAGCCTTTCTCTGTGAGGCATTCTTTTAAGTGCTCTACATGATTTAATTTATTTATTTCTAACAAAAATATGGGAGAGGAGATATGTTTATTTGCACTTCATAGATGGGGAAACTGAGGCAGCGAGTGTACATAAATATTGAAGGCAATGCAGCTAGTGTCTGGGACCAGGATTTGAACACTGGTAGTGAAACTCCAGAGCTCAAGTCTTAGGTGCTAAAGTAGCAATTGGCTTGTTGTTTTCCATTTCCCCAAAGAGCTTTTTCAAATGTGATAGCAGAACAATGGCTCATTTAACCAGAGAGAATCTGGTTACTTTAAAGACACTTACTTATTTTGGGTATTGGGATGCTTTTAACGACTCCATTTAGCATCGAAGCAGACAGCACTACCAAATTGTAGACTGGCCTTGTACATTAACAGGAAGGCCAGTCTCCTGAACTTTGCTAAATGTAATGCTTACATTAACAACACAGTTAATGTAAGACAAGCAAAATTATGTGCCTTGTGTTGCCAAGAGATGGAAGGCAAAAGTGATTTGGGCGTTAGATTTGAAAGAAGGCTCACTGTAGGGAGACTCACTTAGAGATGCAACATGGCTCTAGCAGTAAAGGCCTCTGGGAAATGCTGGACTCTTTGTTTAACCCTCTGTGACTGTTTAACTTTCTGTAGCCTCAGGCTTGGCTGACTACCCAGAAAACCTGGAATGCACCCAAAGATAAATATCACGCCCCCAGGAAGAAGGTATAGAGTGTGATAACTGCCTGATGTTATGTTAACTTAGAAATGCATTGTTCTTTCTGGTGGGCTATATGACTGCCTACCATATGGTTTTACTATTAACTCCCTATAAAAAAGAGACCTATTCTGGGGGGGTCTTCCTGGCCACCACCACTGGGATCTGCAGCTGCTTTGCCTGTGCATGTGAGTTTCTCTTATTAAAGCTCTTAGGAATTTGAATAGGCTACATGTCAGTTTTTTGAAATCAATCCTGAATTTAGACTTCTGGGGCTTTTCCTCAACACTCACCCACTCCAGCTTGATAGTTATCCCTTATTGTATTGTTTATTATACATAGACACCAAAGTGTTGACTGGGCCAGCTTAAGAGGAAATGAGGTAGAGGTGGGAGGGAATTTCCAATTTCTCAATTATATACTTGCATATCATTTGTAATTTTTATGAGTATGCATTCTTGATGAGATTTGAAAAGGTTTCTAAGTGATCCAATTAACTGTTTTCTGATTATGTGAAGGTTAGCCATTTTGCAATATTCATCCATCCAACCATCCATCCATCTATTCATTCATTCATTCATTCATTTATTCATTGAATAAACATTTACCAAATGTCTTCTAGGTGCCAGATACTAGGTACTAGAGATATGTAGGAATTAGTAGCCTAGTGGTCAAACATATGAGCAAACAACTAAAGAATGAGGTAGGCACTCTGCAGTTAAAAGGATTTAGATTAGACCAGGGAATACTGCCCCGCTGGGTCCCCTGCCTCTCTGTGACTGAGGGTGGGGAGCTGGGGGTGAGAGGAGTTGAAGCATTTCTGAATGACCTTGGGTTCTACAATCCTCTTATTTTACGAATATTACCAGAAGCATGCCAGTACATGAAAGGTATAGGGATAATTTCTACCTGTTAACATGGCTTGCAAGGCCTAAATTTTATTCTAATCCTGGTTTCTCACAGTAAAGTGGTTGGTTGTCAGTTACCAGAGGACTAGATTGAAGGTTGCCATTTGAATGCTTTTCTCTGTTGCACAGCTACAGGACACATCCTCCTCAATATCAGTCACTGCCATCTCATTTCACAAAAGGTACAATGGGTATGAGGGGCTGACTTGGTGCAGATTCATTATTTCTTTTTCACAGTCTTTTAGAATGAAAATGCCAAGTAGCCCCTCTGATGACCCCACTGATGCAGAGTGAATTGGAAGTACTCACCCTACACCCAGGGGCAGTCACGTTGTTTTGTAATATAAAGTAAAACAAGCGTTATCATAAGCTTGTGTTGTCTTTAGACCCAGAAAAAGAATCGGTAAGTGTATACTTTTCTTCCTGCTTGAGCTTAAAACAAAAGTTTTTTTTTGTTTTTTTGTGGTTTTTTTTTTTTTTGTAAATTAAGTAATGAGTTGTAAAAAGTAGTTATTCTCAGGACCCTGTGGTTCATTAGCACGTGGGTTGCCAGTACTAGCCATCTCTTCCTCAAATCCTGTGCTCCTGCCTGTTTAAACAGTGAATGATTGTCTCCCTGTCCCCTGGCTTCAGATTATTCAGGATAGTAATCCTTCCTGACACATGGTGTCCTTCAATACCTTCTTTAAAATAAAAGCATGTTTGGAATGCCAGCTCTTCCCTTTCCCCCACTACCCACCGGGGGCTGGACAGGCTGGGCTGCTGCTTAAGACAATTTTAGGATGAAAGTGAGATGAAAATGCCACTCGTGAAGACAGTAGTTTCCCCACTCTGCCAGTATAAATATTGGCATTTACAGATTCTATATGTTAAATAACAGTGTATATGCCATCAGTGAGTGACTTTTGACTCATGAAAGAGTGCTTCATCTATAATAAGCTGTTACTCATACATAATATATAATTGCATAAAAAAATAAAAGCATGCCTGATTTTGGAATTGACCTGTAACTAGAAGTCAGCTTCACTGGGCAAATGCACATCTTAAGCCCTTCACAGTGGCTGACCTGCCTGATTAAACTACAGAAATATAAAAGCAATAAGTTGGGAGCATTTGCAAAATGAGTGTTAGTAATCTGTGTAGTTAGAGACCTTGCCACTCAGCTCTAACTGCTTGGATGGGCTGATTTTATCAATGGTGGTGTGGGGCAGGATCAGAGACAATTTTCTGTAGTCCACGACTCCAATTTATTCTTGGCTAAGACTTTTGTAGGGTCAGAGAATTTGTTTATAACCATACTTTCTGCATTGGGAAAAGAAATGCCATTTCTACCCTCTCCCCTTTTGCAAACCAATGGAAAGACAACAAGGAGATTAATAAGCAGTAAAGTAAACTTCCGTCTTCATTGAAATTAGGAGGCATTCATACTTGGACTCATAACTATTTGAGAAAAGGCTTTCAGATTAGCGAAAACTGTACCTATGTGAACACAGACTGAGAGAGAAGGCTGGGGGCTTCAAATTTCATGGGCAGACTAGGCACAGTGCAGAATTCTTCAAAATAGATGTCACAGCTTTGGCTTAAAACAAGGTCAGGGTGCCTCAACTGACAGCAACATGCTGTCAGCACTTAGTGACCTCAAACAACAACTGAGAAAACACATAGGGAACACATAGACATGCCATCTTAGAAGACTAAGAGTGGGTGTGTGGAGGATAAACTGGAGGTAGTGGGGGGTTGGGGAGGGCAGTCCTTCAGCTTCTATGTTTGCTAAAGAAGAGTGAAGACTCCATCATGCACCAGTGGTTTCACTGTGAGCTTGCAGCATATTATCTCATTTATGTAGAATTGTACACACACACTAGCAGGAAGGAAAGGATAGAACTGGAGCTATATACGTAATGACCTATAGGAATTTCCAAGGTATATTGCCAAGTGAAAAGAAATTACAGATGATATGTAAATAGACTCAATTTATTTATATAGAAACAATCTTCCACATTCTTATATGTTTGCAGCAAGGTGCATATGCTAGTCATTTAACAATGTTAATCTCAGGGGTGTGGTATTGGAAAGAGGTGGGGTCAACAGGGTGAGGAGGAAGGGGTGTGTGTGTCTGTACAGATGGTCCCAAACTTACAATTTTTTAACTTTACAATGGTGTGAAAGTGATATATATTCAGTAGAAACCATACTTCAAATTTTGAATTTTGATCTTTTCCTGGGTTAGTAGTATGTGGTAAGATACTCTCTCTTGATACTGGGCAGTGGCAGTGAGTGGCAGCTCATGGTCAGCCATGCGATCTCAAGGGTAAAAAACTGATATCTACTATGGCACTTTGTTGCCAGCATTTTTAGATACTGTGTTTTTTTGTTTTTGCATCCATAATATCTACAAAATGCCCATCTGAATCTCCTGCTATGGTGAGAAGAAGGGCAAGGTAATTACTCTTGAGTTTCAATGTAGGTTAATGTATGTGTTCTGAGCACATTTAAGGTAGACTAAGCTATGCTGTTTGGTAGGTTATGTGTATTAAATGCATTTTGACTTGATATTTTCAACTTACAATGAGTTTCCTGGAATGTAATTCCATCATAAGTTGAGGAGTATCTGTAACATCATAATTTTTAAATGACAAACTGGTATTACTTTTTGTAATTTGAAAGAGAAAAATGAGTAACAAAAAACAGGGCAGTGCTAAGTAAAATAAAGCAAAATATATAGGAAACCAACAGTGATGGGAAGGAAACTGGGACTCAAATGAATGGTTTGGACCAGAAGGAGGAAATAAACATTCAACCAGAACAGAATGAAGAAACAAGAACTCAAAAAAAAAAATGAGGAGAGGCTTAGGAACCTCCAGGACATCTTTAAAAATTCCAACATCTGAATCGTATGGGTGCCAGAAGGAGAAGAGGAAGAGCAAGAAATAAAAAACTTATTGGAAAACATGATGGAGAACCTCCCCAATCTGGCAAAGGAAATAGACTTCCAGGAAGTCCAGGAAGCTCAGAGAGTCTGGACCCAAGGAGGAACACACCAAGGCACATCATAGTTACATTACCCAAGGTAAAAATTGCACCAAGGCAAGAATCCTAGAAGCAGCAAGAGATAAGAGGACAGTAACCTACATGGGAGTTCCCATCAGACTGTCAGCTGATTTCTCAAAAGAGACCTTGCAGGCAAGAAGAGGCTGGAAAGAAGTATTCAAAGTGATGAGAGGCAAGGACCTCCGTCCAAGATTGCTCTATCCAGCAAAGGTTTCATTTAGAATGGAAGGGCAGATAGAGTGCTTCCTCCAGATAAGGTCAAGTTAAAGGAGTTCATCATCACCAAGCCCTTATTATATGAAATGTTAAAGGGACTTATCTAAGAAAAGGAAGATAAAAAATATGAACAGTAAAATGACAAAAAACTCACAGTTATTAACAACCAAAACTAAAACAAAAACAAAAACAAAAATGAACTAAGCAAACAACTAGAACAGGAACAGAATCACAGAAATGGAAATCACATGGAGGTTTATCAGCAGGGGAGTGGGAGGGGAGGGAAGGGGAAAAGGTACAGAAAATAAGTAGCATAAATGGTAGGTAGCAAATAGACAGGAGGAGGTTAAGAACAGTATAGGAAATGTGAAAGCCAAAGAACTTACATGTATGACCCATGGACATGAAGTAAAGGGTGGGGAATGTGGGTGGGAGCGGGTATGCAGGATGGAGGGGAATAAAGGGGGGAAATGGGACAACTATAATAGCATAATAAAAAATATATTAAAAAACAGGGCAGTAATTATTTTTCTTGAAATAATAATTTTAAAAAACAGCTCAGAGAAGGGCTAAGACCTCCGAGCATCCAAGGAATAGTAATGGTAACAGACTATGAAAATTAGTTGGTCAGAGAGGCATATTAGAAACTGCAAAGAGATTCTCTTAGAAATAAATTCTTAACAGAATAGAAAAATGCAAAGAGTTAAAAAGAGAAAAAAGGGAGAGAAATATAATAACCATTGCAGACAAAAGAGAACCAATACATGAATAATTGGCATCCCTGACACACTAAGCCAAAGGCTTTTATGAAGGTTGACGCCAGAACATAAGAATAGAAGGAAATGAAATATAAATATGTTTTCATAAAATAAAGTCTATATATAAAAAGGGCATATTGAACTCCAAGAAAAATTTGATACAAAGATCAATAATTAGAAATATCCTGGTATATTCTACTTTAGACATAAAGAGTTCTTTGGGCATTTAGCTTGCTCCTTCACCACTGCCATCACCACCACCATGCTACAAAAGAAAGTAAACTATTTATACACAGATTTTAAAAAATTACTCTTGTACATGAACAAAAAGGAAACATATAAATTACTTAAGGTATTTCAAAACCCTCTTCACATTCTTTTGTGTGTGTGTGTGTGTGTGTGTGTGTGTGTGTGTGTGAATTCAATCATTAGTGTTTGTGTTTTCTCACACAAAGTGGTCTTTATGGTATGAAGACCATTAGTGATAAGCACTTCATTAAAGAGCACCCCATCCTGGCTGGTGTAGCTCAGTGGATTGAGCGGGGGCTGGGAACCAAAGTATCCCAGGTTCGATTCCCAGCCAGGGTACATTCCTGGGTTGCAGGGCATAACCCCCAGCAACCGCACATTGATCTCTCTCTCTCTCTCTCTCTCTCTCTCTCTCTCTCTCCCCCCCCCACTCCCTCCCTTCCCTCCCTAAAAATAAATAAATAAAATATTTAAAAAAAAAAAAAGAGCACCCCATCATTGTCTCTGGAACTTTTTTCTCAGACCTTTTAAGTCTCAGAACCCATTAAGGAAGCAAGTTTGATGCTGATGGTTTCCAGGTCAGTGGATGTATCAATAGAATGTTGTCAGATCTCAGCCAGGACTTATATTTCTTCTTCATATGGTCCATATGTGGTTTTTTGACTGAAGTGTAGCATCATTTTCCAGTCTTTTTTTTAACTAAGAGATTTTATTTATTTATTTTTGGAGGGGAAGGGAAGGAGAGAGAGAAATATCAATGTATGATTGCCTCTCTTTTGTCCCCTGCTGGGAACCAGCCTGCAACTCAGGCATGTGCCCTGACTGGGAATTGAACCGTGATCCTTTGGTTCACAGGCCCGTGCTCAATCCACTGAACTACACCAGCCAGGGCCATTTTCCAGTCTTGTTACTGAGAATGTAACTAAATTTGCATGTGAATAAGCTTACAGTTATGCCCTATAACAGGTTGACTCCTTGAAGGGAGACATGGATATTATGCATCCATGTGGTCTATCATACTACTTCTTAAAAATATTCACTACTTCTCCCTATGACAGGATAATTCACCCATGGCCATTTTCATCAGGTTTGTCCTGTGATTAGTTTTGGATAATAGACTATAGTATAAGTGAAAGGTGTCATTTCCCAGCAGAAGTTTTAAGAGCCATCATGTAGTCCTCACCTTTTTTCTTCCCTTTTTCATAAGACCAACATACCCCACATACGGACTGCTTCTTTAGCCATGGTCTTGGAAGTGAAAACAACATAGAGTACAGCCAAAATTGCCCTAATAAACTTATGTGAATTAAAATGAACTTGTACGCCACCAAGATTTTTAAAATATATTTTATTGATTGTGCTATTACCATTGTTCCATCCCCCCCTACACTCCCCTCCACCCTGCACACTCTCTCCCACCCACCTTCCCCCCTTTTAGTTCATGTCCATGTGTTATAAGTTCTTTGGTTTCTACATTTCCCATACTATTCTTACACTCCTCCTGTCTATTTTCTGCCTACATCTATGCTACTTACTCTCTGTACCTTTTCCCCACTCTCTCCTCTTCCCACTCCCCTGTTGATAACCCTCCACGTGATCTCCATTTCTGTGGTTCTGTTCCTGTTCTAGTTGTTTGCTTAGTTTGTTTTTGTTTTAGGTGTGGTTGTTAATTACTTTGAGTTTGTTGTCATTTTACTATACATGTTCTTTATCTTCTTTTTCCTAGATAAGTCCCTTTAACATTTCATAAAATAAGGGCTTGGTGATGAAGAACTCCTTTAACTTGACCTTATCTGAGAAGCACTTTGCCCTTCCATTCTAAGTGAAAGCTTTGCTGGATAGAGCAATCTTGGATGTAGGTCCTTGCCTTTCATGACTTGGAATACTTCTTTCCAGCCCCTTCTTGCCTGCAAGGTCTCTTTTGAGAAATCAGCTGACAGTCTGATGGGAACTCCTTTATAGGTTACTGTCCTCTTATCTCTTGCTGCTTCTAGGATTCTCTCCTTCATTTTTACCTTGGCTAATGTAATTATGATGTGCCTTGGTGTATACTTCCTTAAGTCCAACTTTGGGACTCTCTGAGCTTCTTGGACTTCCTGGAAGTCTATTTCTTTTGCCAGAATGGGGAAGTTCTCCTTCATTATTTGTTCAAATAACTTTTCCACTTGTTGCTCTTCCTCTTTCCCTTCTGGTACCCCTATAATTCGAATGTTGGAACGTTTCAGGATGTCCTGGAGGTTCCTAAGCTTCTCCTCATTGTTTTGAATTCTTACTTCTCCATTCTTTTCTGTCTGATTGTTCCTTTCTTCTTTCTGGTCTACTCCATTGATCTGAGTCCCAGTTTCCTTCCCATCACTATTGGTTCCCTGTGCATTTTCCTTCATTTCTCTTATTGTAACCTTCATTTTTTCATTTAATTTGCGACCAAATTCAACCAATTCTGTGAACATCCTGATCACCAGTGCTTTGAACTGTGCATCTGATAGGTTGGCTATCTCTTGGTCACTTAAAAGTATTGGCTTTGGGCTTTGATTTGTTCTTTCGTTTGAGCCAATTTTTTGGAATTTGGTCATGCCTGTTATGTAGGGTGGGGCATTAGGTGCCCACCTGGGTGGGGCAGCCCAGTTGCTGGGTTGTGACATTGTATGTGGGGGTGGGGTCCGAGAGTAAACAATGGTGCTTGCTCCTCTCTCTGTCGGATTTCAGTCCCTTCCACTGCTTCCCCCAAGCTAACTGGACCTTTTTGGTGCCAATTCCCATGTGGGTGGGCTTGTGCACATTCTAGGACTCCGTGGGTCTCTCCAATGCACTCTCCTGTGAGGCTTGGAGTTTCTCCCTGCACCTCAACCCCCACAGGTGTTTTCAATCAGTGTTCCGAGGTTCTATTTCCTGGTGCTGGGACCCTGGGTTGTGCAGTCTGTCTCACTGCCCAATTTCACCTGGTTTATCTGTGCGTGAATGTGGCCCAGACAGCCAGGCACCTTGCACGCTGTGCCTTGCTTCACAGTTGCTGCCTCGCTGGGTCTGCCAGCTGCCTGTGCACCCAGGGTCCATCTGCTGTGGTCTTGCGCCTGGGATGCCTTACTCGCCTGGTGCCACCGTTTTTTGTGCCACGACCCCTCTCTGCCTGGCTGCCTGACTCTGCCCCTCCTACTGGTCTGGATGAATGTGTATATTTTAACTCCTTGGTTGTCCGAATTCCAACAGTTCAATTTTCTGTCAGATCTGGTTGTTACCTTGTTTTTAAATTGTTGTTGACCTTATTTTGGTTGTTCGAGGAGGCACAGTGTGTCTACCTATGCCTCCATCTTGGCCAGAAGTCCCAGCCACCAAGATTTTTCACTTATTTGTTACTGCAGACCAGTTTAGCTTAGGCTGACTGATAAAATCCCCTAAACACATGGAATTTAACTTAGTTTTAGAACAGTCTAAGTGCTCTCCTGAAGGACTCTTGATTTCTGCAAGCATTCCTCAGGGGAGGCAATGAGTGGGTGACTCATGATTGGTCCTCCTCCATGTGAGATTCATATTCAAGCTATTTCAGTTCAACCAGGGTGAATGCAGAATGACTTCACCTGAGATGCTGAGATGTTTTTAAACCGAAGCACTCTGGACTACTTTGAGACTCGAACTAAGTGGGTATGACTGAGTCATAGCACAGTTTTTGTGAGCTTCCTTTATACTTGTATTCTGGTCAAATGTCCTGAAATTCTAAGGTTATTAAACATTTTTGGGATTGGAGTCAACATGTTACTTCAGGATGCCATAGTAATTCTCAGTGTGGAAGGGGTTTGCAAAGGGAAGATTTTGTAGATCTGAAGGAAGATACTGTAGATCCAAAGGGCTCAATCCTGTTTTTCTTCTTTCCAGTTAACACTGTTTCTGTGATGGAAGTATCAGATGGAAGTAAGAATGGCTTTTATTTTCACTCCAAAGTAGAAAATTCAGCACCTGTACTCAGAGTTCTGTTGGAGAAGTGACTGAACTCAAAATGCATTAGGGATCCAACTGCAGTTCAGTGTTGATGGACTCAACAGTTGGCAGCAGTTCTTCAGAGAATACAGGCTGTAGCTTCCTCCTGGGGTGACCCTGCCAGGGCCGTGGGCAACAGTGCTAACGGAAAGTGGAATGACACAGTTAGTTGAGCCTTAGAAGACAGAAAGAGTAGATATGCAGAAGACATGGACAGAGGCCCCAGAGGATTAACTTTGAATCCTCTTAATTCTTATATGGCCTCAAGGACTTCTCCTATTTCCTCCAGAATAAACAAAGAAAGGATCAAATCAATCCTTATAGAACACTTGCATATTAAGAAGGACAGATGGGTGAGCACATTAATCTTGTAAATAGAAATTGTACAGGGTTGGGGTGGCTGGCCTGGGTCACTGGTGTCCCCTCATCCACTTTGCCCAGGACCATGTTGTCAGGACCCCCTGCACTGCTTGATCTTCAAAGGGAGGCAGTACCTAGTAATTAATACTTGGGTACTAGTTAAGGGCCTGGGCTCCATAGCAGAAAGACCAATTTGTCTTGGTTCTTCTGTCTTGATTGTGCATGTAGTCATTTTGCTTGGGTAAGTGACATAGCTTCTCCAAGCCCTAATTCTATCCAGTGCTTAACCAAGCAAGAGTGCCTAACCTAAACAGTGGTTTCCAAGTTCAAGTGAGCTAATTCATACACAGTGCCCAGTACACAGCTGGGGGCATATAAAATGCTTGAGCAGCACTGGCTAGTATTATGGTTCCTAGTCTTAGCTGAGAAAAGCCAAAGAATTGCCACACACGTTCTTATATTTAAATAAAGTAAGAGTTATGAAGTTATAAAAACAAGTGGATGGGGTCTTTAATGGATATAAAAAAGTTATAATCAAGAATACAGTACCTGTTCAGTAGAGTCTGACAACAAGATACTACATTGGTGGTGTTTCTAGGTAAACTGGAGTTGAAGACATTCTCTAAAATGTGATGGCAGTTAACATCCACAGGAGTGCCAGAGAGAACGCCTGGGAGTGGAACAGAGTGCCATTCAGTATATTCATTACCAAAGTCCTGAACTCTCCTCTGTTCTTAGCTTCTCCTGCATGCCCCACACATTTCACTTAACAACATGCTTGAAGTAGCACTGCCTCTCAGCTTTCTGTAGCAGCAGATGCTGGGTATGTAGGTGGGAGGAACTGCTCCCCCACCAAAAGCTACCTTACTGTGAGGGAGACAGGACGCAAAGGAGGGGTTGAGTTACCTGCAATGCAGGCTGTCAGGAAGCAGGCTATGGTCCCTGATATCAGAGCTCTTATTGCCACTGAGGTAATGTCACGCTTTCTGGAAGGAGCCATGGATGCTGGGAAACATGAAAGCAAGCATGAGAGATTAATGTTGTGGTTATTGATTAGAATTCCAAACTCTCAGCCTCTGAGAATCATTCTGGGGCTGGGGAGTCAGGTTAACTAACTTAAAAAAAAAAAAGCTTAGTGGGGGAAGTTCAAGATCCAAGAGCTTAGTGATGAGCTCCACATTTGGAGAAGTTCTCTGGTGTGTAAGGAAGGGAAGAAGTTTGTCCAAAGAAAAAAGTCCCCAGTTTCATCCAGAAGGCTCCAGGTATGTTGGGGGCATGGCAAGACAAATGCATCGCAAGGATGGATTCCAATATTTGCAACCCATTCAACAGCATCTGCTTCTATGCCCATGGCAGACACACAATTTAATCACAGCATTTTCCCACTGAACTACTGCTGGACCTCAGAATCCTTCTCCAGGGGGGAATTATAAATCTCCTGGAACTGGCATGCAAAATGAAACACAGGTGTCATACCTGGGTGGAGAAGCACCTGAACATTGGAGCAAATTCATGCTCAGGTTAGCTTTGGTATATATAGGAAAACTTTTGGGTTGGCCAAAAAGTTTTTTTTTTCTTTTGTATGATGGCTCTAGTAGCGCGTAGTTGTCTTTAACTTCATGTAAAACAGTTTTGTTAGATTGTATTGTGACAGCTGTCAAATCAGCGTGCATTAAAAAACACTTATCAAAATTGGCAAATTTTTGTATAGCCATTTTAATATTGAAGATGGAAGAAAATAAGCAACATTTCTGGCATATTATGCTTTATGATTTCAAGAAAGGTAAAAACTCAATTGAAGTGCAAAAAAGAATTGTGCAGTATGGGGAGAAGGTGCTGTGACTGATTGAATGTGACAAAAGTGGTTTGTGAGATTCTGTGCTGGAGATTTCTTGCTGGATGATTCTCCACATTTGGGTAGACCAGTTGAAGTCGATAGTGATCAAACTGAGATATTAATTGAGAACAATCAAGGTTATACCACATGGGAGATAGCCAGCATACTAAAAATATTGAAATCAATAAAGTTATTGGTGAAAATGAAAAATGTGTTATTTACTTTATTGAAAAAACTAAATAGACTTTTTGGCCAACCTAATACATTGCAGAGTGGGGACAAAAAGTAGACCCCAAAGCATTTATTGCTGTTGCAGGGCATTTTCCCCCACTGACATGAATAATGTTACAGAGCAAAATGGAGTTCGAAATGGATAACATCACATCTGCTGTCAAAGATTCTTTCCACTTACAGAGTGCGCCGATCACTATTCCTAGGGAACTGATATTGGCAAAGCCGCAGAGAGCATAAGTGGCAATTGTCTCTGAGCGAATCTGTAAATAAAAATAAATGCACAAATGTATATACATAATGTGACCCAGCTTATAAATCCGACATCCTAACCAGGCTTCTGATTATTACTACAGAAACAGTATTGACATGTAAGTGTACAGTGCATGGTGTCCAATGCTTGTTGCTTCCTAGGCTGTTTTTTCCATCTCCTCCTGAATTTTGAGGGAGGGAAAGGGGCTATGTAGATTCAGAGACTCTCTACAAAGGACTTGGGGCTGGTCATCTTGGCCTCTACAGGTTGCTCTTTTCTGCTCAATGGCAACTTCAAACATTCAATATGACCTGGCCACCTGTTATAATGTGCCAGGCACAGTGCTGGCTGCTGAAGATACAAATTGGTCCCAGAAAATATTTATATGACATTTATTTGACAAAGGACTTATTCAGGATGTATATAGAACTATAATAACTCAATGGTAAGAAGACAAGCACCCAATTAAAACAGATAAAGAGATTTCACAAAAGGTACGTAAATGGCCAATAAGCACATCGGAAGGCTGTTCGACATCATTACTCACCAGGATATGCAAATAATGAGCTGTCACTACACATCCATTTAAATGGCTAAAGAAGATGGACAGTAGCAAGCGTTGGCAAGGATCTGGAGAAACTGGAACTCTTGTACATTGTTGGTGGGAACATAAGCTAACACAGCCTGTTTGTAAAATACCAACATACTTGGCAGTTTCTCATCAAGTTAACATATACTGCCTGTATGACCCAGCAATCCCTCTCCTGGGAATTTTCCCAGGATAAATAAATACATATACCCACAAGAAAACTGTACATGAGTATTTATTCACAGTAGCCGCAAGCTGGAAATAACCGAAATGTCCTTCGCCAAGGCAAATAGACAAACAAATTGTGCATATCCATAAAATAGAATACTACTCTGCAATAAAAAGGAAAATAACTAGTATATGCAACAACACGAATGCTAAGTGAATGCATTAATATGAAGTTCTAGAACAAACAAAAGTAATCTATAGTGAGAGAAAAATCATTGGCTTCCTGGGACTGGAGAGGAGGGCTATTGCCTGTGATCGGGCGTGAGTGAACTTTTCTAGGTGTCAAGGAAATGTTCTGTATCTCGATTGTGCTCATGGTTACACAAGTGACACAGTCGTCAAAACTCACGTACACCAAAAATGGGCCTTTTTTTTTGGTATGCAAACTATATTTTGGAAAAAAAGAATATACATTAAAATGAGCTATACAGTAAAAAGGAAGCTCACAGCTACACAGAAGGTCCTTTCAGCATGGCTGCCGTGTGTGCTTGCCTTTATTTCTCAGCTCTGGCCGTCCCCTGGGAGAGTTGGGTGCTCCCAGGGCAGTGAGATGATGGAAGGTGAATTTGTACAACCACGAACATGGCTCTCTGCCTCTATTCAGATAGTCAAGAGGTGCTGCTCAGGTCCAGTAATTCTTTCTCAGGTTGAGGGACTGATTATAGGAGGCTCAGAAGATTCAGTGGCCTTGGCTGTTCACCAGAGGTACAACTAGTCTGGTAAACGCACCCACACAATTGAGGTAATAATCTTTTCCAAAATCCTGAAGAACCTATGAATTGGTTCACAGAACAAATCACGCCAATGCCACTTTCAAAGTAGGGGTGCCTTTTTTTCCTGTTTTCACTGACTGGATTTTTAAAAGCTCACATTGAAGACTCAAGTGGCCATGGTAAGTTTTTGTTGATTATAAGGCCCCTCTTCCTTTTCATGGTTTCTGAGAACTCCTTTGTTGACTTTCAATCAGTGCGCATATAGCAGGCAGGAAAGAAATATATCAAGTATTTGAGCAGCCTAGTGTTTCTGGAAAAGCTCATTCTCATCCCCTGCTTTCTGTCGTGCTTTCCATTTAGTGCAACTGGCTTCAGAAACAGGCAAGCCTATTAAGAGACTGTGGGGAGGGAGATGACATCAAACACTTGAGACTCCTCTTTCCCCTTTCTGGGGAATTATGTAGAGGGGATACACAGATGTGGCCATGGAGGGTTTTATAATAAGAGGAAAAGGAGGCTGGGATGATTGCCCTTTGCCTTTTCCCATCAATGTGCAAGATTACGTGATGGAACGAGTTGCACTGTATTGGGAAATTGAGAATAGGTCCTATGGCTCTTCTTGCACATGAGCAGCGATGCCATAGGAATAAGGACAGTCACTGGAATACTACTTCTGATAGCAAAAAACTGGTCATAATGTTCATCAGCAAGGAACTGGTTAAAATGAATTACGGTGTGCTTGTACAATAGACTGACTACTATGCCACAGACATCGATATAGAAAGGCATCTGAAATATATCATTAAGTGCAATGAGCAAAGTTAAAAATGGAGCGGCTAATAGAGAGGGTATAGGGAGAGGGGATGGGGATGGGGAGGGTAACTTTCTTTTCCCTCTACATTTTTTAGTACTTTTGAGTTCTGTACCATGATCTGTACTACATGTAAACAGACATGCATGGTATTATGATTAAGGAAGAGGACATGGTGGAGCAATCAAGAGCTCATTCTGGGTATATGGGTGCTACATACGTGTTCTGACCTCTTAAACAGAGGTCAGCAGCAGGCATAATTCCATGTATTACATTGGGTTTTTGCCTCATGCACCAAGATTGTACACTCCAGTTACATAGTACCCTTCCCAGGAGACTGTTGGGTACTTTCACCACTTCTTGGTTGGTAACCAAGAAATTGCAGGGACTCATTCCCATTTTGTTGATTGGAAACGAGATCAGGAAAATAAAAAATGCTTTCCCCACTATGACAGAGCACTTGTAGAAAACACTGAGCTCATATTTCCAAATGTCCTCTGTGCACCTGCCTCTGGTTGGCTCATTCCCAACCCAAATCAGCCCTACTCTTCTTTTCTCCATCCTCTTAATAACCTGTTCACAAACCTGCTTAGCATTGCCAGAACTGGGAGCTTACTTTGCCCATTAACAGAACCACTTTCTCCCGGCAGCCAGCAGTTGGGGATGAAAAACATTTCACATAATCTAGGCTATTGTTTACTCTTGGCAGGGAAGCTAGCCGGTTAGTGGTGGCATCTAAACAATGTGGATATTGGGCCAAGCTCCACTGTGCTGTCAGTTGAAGAATGAACATTTGAGAAAGGGGAGACCTAGAGAACCACTGCTCATATCAGCCCCTAAAATACCATAAAATACAAATCAGTACTCTCCTGGAGTTTGCTGTTACATGTGTGTAATACGTGGCAGTAACATTGCATGTTTGGTCTTTGGGAGGCCGGGAGAGATGGCAGTGTCAGAGGTGGGCAGTCTGTCTCTATTAGAACCTTGGGCAGCATGCTTTTCCTCCTCTTTCCTTTTAAAGCCTGACACATACCTAGGACATTAATTCCAACTGGATTGTTTCAATGAGTAATGGTCAGAAATGTTCACCATTTCCCTAAGAACATTCATGCATGACAATTCTGTTCTTCAGAGAAGTAAAAGTTGGGGACTCAACAGCAAATACAGACTGAATAATGGCTTCACCTGCACTCTCTTATCCCATCTGGGCCTAAGCAGACATGAGCATTTCCTTGCAGTCTAGTGACCTGAAGTCCTGATGTAGTTTTGGGTGCTTACCTCAGAGGCTCACCCACAGACCCTTATTTGCTTTTCCCTCATCCACTTGGAGAGTGGAGTGGTGACTGTGTCTCACTATTTCTTTCAGATGTCCAGGCACTGTGTTTCATTTAAGCGGTTTCTCAGAGTTCATAAAATTGCTTAAGCTGGAAGGAAAAGGCCTTCATGATCATTAGATTATGAGACCCATTAAGGCTTAGGCCTCATCACTTGTTCAGTGCTGTGACCTCAGTACCTCAGTATGCTGTACACAGATGGTATTCAATAAATATTTGTTGATTTACTGACTCCAGTCCTAGCTCATATGATTCTGGGTTTGGATCCATAGTGCTCAAAAGTAATTCTTACCACAATGGTAAGGATTAGTTGTGTTGTGTTTCTCTTTACGTCTGCACACGTGTACACACACACAAACTGATTAATTCAACATAGCTGAAGACTATGAGGTGCCAAGTACACTGTGAGCTCCATGAGACCAAGGATTTGGGTCTGGTTTGTTCTCTGGTGTATCCCAAGTGCCTGTCCTGCTGCCTGACATACAGAGGCACCAGTAACTATCTGAAGAATGTGTGCATGTGATGAAAACGTGTATTGGCAATCAAAATATTTACTCACCGACATATATTGCTGCACACCATTCACAAATTTGGGTCCAGCCTCTTTCCTTAAACTGATCATTTTGGAGAGATGCTCATATGCCACAAATTCATTGAAGAATGTCTTATAACCTAAGAGTCTGCCGACCATAAAGCTGTCCTGCCAGTCTACTCCCATCATGAAGGAGAGGGGCATAAAGATGTAGGAGCATATTAGCTACAAAAAACCAAAAAGAGATACTTTATTAGAGTAGGGATTCGCTTCTGCCTCACCCTTGTGATAAGACTGTCCTTGCCCCTTCTGCATTTCCAGGAGGCGTAGAAATCCCTTCACACACTCTTGCCTATTGGAGTCAAGGTTGGAATTGGTCATTTGAAGTAATCTGGATTCTTGGGATGGGGTCAGGGGAGAACGACTGAATGTCGGGAGGAGGAGGGTGATAAGGGACAGAATGGGGGGTGGGGAGATGGGGGCTACACGGTCAGTGTGCACACTGGGTGAGAGTGCACCATGGGTAGTTAGGGAAGGCTGTCCACAAACCTATTTTATTTTTAATCAAAGACAGGCAGAAGTAAAATAGAGGAGAAACATGGTAGAATTGTACCTCGAAACTCAGTTGTGGGTAGTCCAGCATGTTTCCAAACCAGGACAGGGCTGAGTTCACAAAAGACAACAGGGCCATGAAGGCGATCAGATTCACAGCGATGTTTGCCACCAGGGAGACGGATGAGGAGGCTCCCTGTGTTGCGGCTTCTAGGAGATTCCCTGATTCACTTTATCAAAAAAGAGCAACCCTAGAATTACCAAGGAGTTGTCAGCAGATGGATACCACATGTATGGAAATGGCCAATTCAGAGATCATTTGGATGGAGAGACAGGCTCTCAGCCCCTTGCCTGAGTCAAAATACTCACCTGAATTCTATGAAACCATGACTGGCATTTGTAGTTATTGAGTGTAGGTGATGAGTGTTATACAGACACTACTCTTTTAATATGGGGTCATTTATAATTGAAAAATTAGGAAAATAAAAACATATTATATTATATTTAATTAAAAATAACTATCAGAGAATAGTTACACAATATCCACAGTATAAGAATGAACAATTCAAGGAAGGCCTGAATAACCTAATTTCAGAAACAGGATGAGTCGCACCTGTGCCCCTCAGTGCTATTTCTTAGCCTCATCCTCTTCTCTTGAATCTTAGAAGTGCCTGGCTGCCTTAAAATGTGCTTATATTCCCTTTTTTTCCAATTTCACTACTTGTCTGTATCCCTAAATAGTATGTTACATAGGTTTGCACATTTGCTAATTTTGTAAGTGGAACCACTGTATTTTATGTATACAGCTGACCACCTGCTTTTCACTCATGGTTAGGACTTTACCTACACACAAACAAGTAATGAATCCACAAACATGCTGGTTGATTAATTCTGCGATTTTATAAAACACTTTTGACCATCCTAAATCTTTTAGTCTTTTCTACCCTTTTTCTTTTGCACAGAGTCAAAGAAAATGAACAAAAAAGGGGCTAAGGATAGTTATCACACCATATCATCTTTATTATGTGAGAAACTTCTAGAAATGGTTATCCTGTGACTTTCCAGTGGTCTTAAACCAAAGCTCAGTGCACACTATACTATATTTAGGGTGAAGTATCTACATTGACCAGCCAAGGAAATGTATTGACATTAAGGTAATCAGAAAGGTTTTCCTCCAGTGTTGAAATAAGATTTTTCTAGGAGAAGTCTAAATAGTCACTGTGAAATTAAATTCAGCTTACTGCCATAACTCACTGTGCTGATTAGCACATTTTTGCTGCACTCCGCCCTCTGACCCATGTCGTCATTAACTAGGTGAACATGTTCGACTTACCCATTTTCCATAAGTGAACGTAAACACTTACGTATTTTCCATTTTCATGGCATTCTTGAGGGTTACTTTAGGTGTTTCTGTCTCAGGCCAAAAGAGTTTGGCAACAGCCAGTGCTGCGGGTGCTGACATAACTGAAGCTGTTAACAAGTGGGTGGATGAAACCTGTGATTTCAGGAGAAAAAAAAGCCAACTTAGGTAGTGTTTTTGTGTTGTGTTCAGAATGAATGACTAACAAGGGAAAAGATGGGCAGGAATCACTTCTACACCACAAAACAATGTTTCTTTGGAGGCTTGGAAGAGCTCACTTAGCCAATCAGCATTGTCCTGAGAGTCAGAGGGACAAGGGAGGAATTTGGGGTAATTAATCACATCTTCGGGGAGAAGCACAAAACTAGTCAGATCATTTTAGAAGAGCACTATTCTTGTGCTGTAGGAACTTTCAGAGAAGACTCTTCCACCTCTTTGCTGTCCTTTTCAATATTCAGATAGTCCCTAATGTCCATATTTAATTATGTCATCAACTTAGGGAACATGTGGGGGTTCAGGCATGGACACACCCCTCTCCACCTTTCTTCCGGCCTCCTGAAATCCTGTGTGTCTTTACATTATATTCATTTATCCAGAGTCCCTTTAATCTGTAAGCTATTTCTGTTTTCCACATTGCCTGTCTTAAACTCTTTCCCTCCCCGCGACCCCGCCCCAACACCCTCATTGTTTCTGGATTCTCACCTACTATAGTTTCAGAATTCTAGACTCAGCACCTCTCTCCCTACTCCCATCTGGGAATCTGCTCCTCCTGAAATCCCCTTGCCCCTTTTCTTCTTCCCTGTTTTTACTGATTGGTTTTCTGAGGCTCAGATGAAGTCCTGAAATGAAACATGCCTATCTTGCAAGAATTCCTAATCACTGCACCACTGTGCTAATCCATTTCTCCACTGGTGGTTGCATCTGTGTGTAGCTTATCAGTTCTGTGCTCAGGGCACACACACCAGTATCATAACATTCTCCAGTCACATACCACAGGACACCAGCTCTCAAACTGGTACTTTGGAATCTGGGGAGTGTTTTTTCTTTCTTTTTTTTATTGTTGTTGTTCAAGTACAGTTGTCTCCACTTTCCTGCCACCACTTTCCTCCTCTCCACCCACTCCCAAGAATCTGGGGAGTTTTTAAAAAATATATTTATGCCCTGGTCTCATTTCATGAGACTCTGGTTTAATTACTCTGGGTTATGGGCTTGGGCATGAGGGTGTCTAAAAGCTCCCCGGTGATTCCAATGTGCAGTAAGGCTCGAGAGCCACTGCTCTAGGCCAGGGGTCAGACAGCATTTTCTGTAAAGGGTGAGGGAGAAAATATTTTTGACTCTAGAGGACACAACTGTTCAACTCTGCAGCATGAAAGCTGCCATGGAGAAACAAATGGGAGTAGCTGGTTACCAATAAAACTTCAATTACCAGAAAAGGGAGTGATCTCGATTTGGCCCATGGGCTCTTGTTTGCAGACCCAGTCTAGGTTGCCCTTACTAATGTCAGTAACAGTTTTATTTATTTATTCTTATCAAATTTATATTTTCAGCTAAAGTAACCTCATAATATAACTTCATTCTGGTATGGTTTGGATATAATTCACATTTGGGTGGCAAGGCTATGAAAGTGAAGCTCCCAAAATGTCACTCCATTCAAATGCCAAAGAAACTACGATCAACAAAACAGCAAAAAGGACACTCTTTTGGCCTCCTTGTCCAGTAGCAGTAGGGAAAAAAGGGAAATAATAATAGAAACGAAAGAAGAGGTTGTATTTGCCATACATTAATCCCCATTCTTACCCCCAAAGAAATGTATGCGCCTAACACACTTCCAGCAATGGTAGCATACCCAGCTGTCATAATTGCGTGGAGTTCGGACTTGGTGACATATGGTAAGTAAGGCCGGACCAGCAGCGGAGACTCTGACTAGAAACAAAGAGTGACCAGATTAAATGTTCCCTTTTAAACTTTAAGAGTTTATGACAATTTACTGAAATTTCCATTCTCAAAATGCAGTATTTCTAAGAGTGGACCTTAGACCAGCTCTATCAGCATCACCTGGGAACTCTATAGACGTGCAAATCCTCAGGCTTACTGAACCAGAAACTCTGGGAGGTAGGGCCAGCAACCTGTTTTAACCAGCCTTCCAGGTGGTAGCGATGCATGCTCAAGTTTGAGGACCCCCAACATAGATGAGTGGGTCATTGGAACTCTAGGTTAGTGCACTTATGGTATAGAGTCATGTGTTAGGTTTGCAAAGTTTGCAAGGCCAGTGCACATAAGGCCCTCACCCAGCCTAAGATTGGATTCGGATGGCTGCCTACATTTTTCTGAGGTGGGAACAACATTGGCCAAGTAACTTCACCCAGTGGCCTGGCCTTGCAAATTGTGATTCCCAAGCCTCTGTTGTGACTTCCTGTCTTCCAGCTTCATTTGACAGACCCTAAGTCTCTTTGCTGATACCCCAGGGAAATAGAGACACAAGTATAAAAAAATAACAGCAACAAGAAGGACAGAGGCCCACAGGCCTCTTTCTCATGGAGGCAAAGACCCCCTCTTCCTCTTGGGTGCAAAGGAATAGAGAAGATGTAGTTGTAAAGGCTTGGCTCCCCTTAAGGAGGCCTGGCTGCCTGCAGCAGGGGGCTCTCCATAAATAATAGCTGTACTTTGAGCATATTAAGTATCAAATTGAACACCACAGAAGCATGTGTGCAATTTCACAATTTCCCCTCATTATTTCTATTTGTTCTGTAAGACTGAACGTGTTGAGCTTCAATTTATGGACTAAATTGAAAGTCAGTACATGAGTTCTCTTACCCTGTAGGTAGGAGTAATCAACTCAAGATGGTGTCCTAATTAGTTCTAAGAGATTTTATGACTATAATTATAATAATTTCAACTCCCAGGGAAGGATTATGGGCCCCTCGCTAAAGACTATGCTCCAGGCTAGCAAGCTGGCTTACGAATAAGAAGACCCAGCTTGCCTAGAGTAGCTGTGAGCCTAGGATTTGCGGCCCTGTGTTTTTCTGGCTGACTTGATTTTTTGCTTCAGATCCAATTTCCTTGGGCAGCAATGATAGCAAGTGTTCATACTTGGTTTCTGTGGTACATGATGCCATTCTCCCTGAAGTTACATATCCTGAGGCCAAGGATGATCATTGCTATTTCTTACTTATCCACCCCTTAGGAATGCTGCTGTTTTAAGAGAGAAAACTTGGCATCTTTTTTTTTTTTTTCTTAAATGGTCTTTAGGCAAATGAACATTTATCCATGTTATGGGTCAGGGAGATAAAAATGCTTTTGTTCATCATTATTTTTCTTCAGGTTCAGCAAAGACAGACTGTTGGCCAGTTCAGAAAAGTGAGAATGAGCTCAAGTATTCATACAGATGCACGGTTGTTGGTTGAGAGCCTTTCTTGGACTCTGTCATTACGATGAGCATTGTACTACAGAGCATGGAGCTGCCTGCACATGTTTGCAGCTTCAAGATAAGTGGTGAACTCCATTTAGGTGGATGAGCTGCTGGCCTCTCAAGGGTGAGCCAGAAACCTCAACAGTTCAATGAGTTTAGAAAAGATTTATTGCGAATCTATACATGAGAAGCCCAATGCTTTCACAAAATGATTCAATCTTTCTTCCTGTCCATAACTTTCAAGAACTTAAGTCCCACATTAGTGCACTGAGATTCTTAGAAGGGATCTTAATCTCAGTCTCTCTCTTGCTCTCACATTTTTTTTCTTTTTCTGGAATCCTGGACATTGTCAATATGGAACATTCCTTATTTTGACACACTTACACTAAAAGAAATAACATAGCCATTTGTAAATTCTACTTTCTGGTAAGAATATCCATTTGAGCAGGTATTTTGTTTTAGTTTTTAAAATTACAACATACCTGTCCGACGAATATATTGCCAGCAGCAACTACAGATTCAATAGGAGATGATCCCATAGTAACTAGCATTATCCATCCAACCTAAACAGGAAAAGTCAATGAATAACTACTTGTACATGCACAAAACTTCAAAGTAGAGGTACAAGTCTTTAAACTGGAGGAAAACACTATGACCTTCAACAATTGCTGACAGGCAGTGATGGTGCTACATGTGGGTATATCATATCTAGTCCACAGAATAGGCTGATCAGATCCTCCTATTTGAGTTGTATATCTGAGTCATCATAGATACTTTGAACATTACACAAATGAATTTCTGTTGAAGTACTGTAAATAGTCATGCAGGCTTTGCTGCATTCCAAGCACTGGGTTAAGCCCTTTAGCCACGTAATGCATTTAATCCTTTTAATAACACTTTGAAGGATGCCTTATAATTATGCCCATTTTATAGAAGAGGAAACTGAGGCACAGAATAGTTAGGTTGTTTTGTTAAAGATCACCCAGTTATTAAGTAGTGCCATGTAGTTGAGGTTTGGCCTTTTCTATTTAAGTGAACACAGCTTATGGCCCCACTTTTGTACGGGTCCTTCCAACCAGAGCCTGTGGGGCCCACCTCAGGATGAGGACTTCCAATTGCATTTTCTGTCTAGACATGAGCACAGTAATTCTGAATGTTTAAATCGACAATCAATTAATTATGGGCCCTGGCACTCTTGCTGGAATTCTGAATTCTGCTGGTGTTCCGGTTCTCTCTTTCTTGATCCCTTTTGTTTACTTACAGGGATCCAAGGAGGACTGTGGCTGTGCCCAGGCCCTGTGTGTACCACCTCACGCTCATGTGCATTCACACTAGGTTGCAAATTTCCTAACCTTTTTGCTCTAACGTATAGAGTATAAAACTGACAGTTTCTGGGGCAGCAGTAATGAGATAAACTTTCCAGACTTAAAAAAATTTTCATGTGTTTGTAAAACTCCCCCAGGAGGAAAAATAAAAACAACCAGTGTCCCCTTTCCCCCTTTTTGCTTTGATTCTCTAGCTACTCCTAGACCAGGAGCGCCCACATTTGTGGCCTCCTCTCACAGAGTGACTCTGTGTAAGGCACCGGGCGGACAGCTTTCCCTGGCAGGCGTCTGACCTATGGGAGTCAAGTCTTTGCTTAAAGAAGGAATTGCTAATAGAAGTCCCTGAGATGAAATTCCCTCTGTGGAAGCATGTGGGACTTAGGGCATTTTTAACGACTGGGGTGGCAGTGGTGGATCTTGGTACAAAGAGGAAAGTACTTGGAAAAACCTGGATAAAAGGCATGTAAGACTTGGTCCCTGAAACAATGCAGCTCTACAGCTGTCACCTGATCCCTTGCAGTCCCAGTACCTTTCTAACGACCCACTGCATCAGTCCGAGGTGGTACAGCATGGACATTACAGTGCTGAAGAAAACCACGATGGGCAGGATCTGGCGGTGGGTGGGGATGAAAGTGATGGCCGGTTAGTGCTTGTCCCAGTACTATGAGTAAGTTTCCCATCAGTCCCCTTTCTGCCCTCCCTCTGACCCGTCCCCCTCTGAGACATAACAAGACTAGAAACTCCCCTTGAACTAAGACATGGGCTTATTAGGCAGCTTCCCCACGGACTGCCTCTTAGTCTAGTTTGCTCTGGATAAGCTCGAGTATATTTCATAGGCAACTTGACATTATTTTCTCTGCTATGATGAGCTCTTCTTACTTTAGTGTCTCAGAGAAGGAATGAAGGTTTGGGGGAATTCTAATAACTAGATCAACAGACAGAAGGCTACTGGCAGATATTCTTGTTCTGATATGAAACCATCATGGGTGCCACTGCTGGTTAGCAGAGTAACCTGGGTGAGCAGCCTTTGATTCTCATTCGTGGTGGCTGCCTAGATCAGACAGAGCGTGGTCAGCACTCACACACCGTGCCTCTGAGGGAGTACGCACTCGTTCGTTTAGCTTTTAAAGTGATAATGATTTTACTTACATATTTTTGGATCACTAAAATGATTAAACTGGATAAACTAGTTAACTTCTGTGTCAACAAAATGTTGACTTTTTCCAGATCCTATTTTCCTGATACTCTTTGGGTACCTTCCACGCAGCCTGTGTGTCTACAGGGAGCAGCCTCTAGCAGCAGAGCTGTGGTCTGTGGCCCTCCGTACCCCTTCCCCACTGCACCCCCCACACCCTCTGCTCCCCAGCTAAATGGCCAGGGAGAGCCGCCACCAGAGGCACAAGATGACCGAAGACAATTTGTACAAGATCTAATTTAGAAAAATCTATTAATAATATATATTAAAAGACATCCTGTGCATTATTAAGAGCTCACTCATGTGCTTTTATTGCCTCTAATGGGCAGGCAGAACCTTTCTGAAAGCTTCAGGGAGCTGGAGGAGCTCATCCCTCCAATGTTCCCACAGGGATTCACTTTGGCAGAAAGGATAGAGGCTGCTGCCCCGGGGGACACGTTCTGAAGACACTCAGACAGTCTGGGCAGCAAGTTACTTCTTCCTCGTAACTTTATTTTTCCAGTTGTGAATTAAATTCATGATATGAAGGTATCTCAATCTCAATTTATACATACTTGACCTTTCAGAGCTGGCTTAGTTATTGCAGCACCAAAGCATGAACTCAACAGTTTAAAAAATTAGCAATTTAAAAAAAAGATTCACCATGAACAGTTGGTCTAACTGATTTTGGAGTACTTTGGAGGTAAATTTGGAATCTCTAAGTGAGCAAACAATATAGAAGTGTAGGAACAACAACATACAAAAAGAAAAAGCGCTGGAGGAAAAGCTGCTTGCATCTTTCTGACTCAGCAAGTATTTATAGGGATTTCCCCAGAGGAAGGTGAGCTTCCTGGGGCTTGTGGGAGCCTTGGGAGGGGAAGGCCTCGGCAGGGCGCCAGGTTGCCTCTCTTCTATAGAATAACATTCCTCCTTCGGCTGTGAGAAGGCCTCCAGGCCTGCATAGGCAAAGGCTGTGCTCAAGGAAGGTTGTGGAAGATTTAGCACGGGGCTGGCTCTGGAAGAACAGAGGTGAGGTGGATGAACGGCTGTCCTAGTGTGCTTGAGACAGAGGGGTTTCCTGAGCACAGAGCTGCCACCCATGCTGGCCCTATTCACTGCCAGGCGCCTAATGTTCTTTCCCCTGAAATCTCAGATACTATTACCCCATGTAACTTTCATAAGTATCTCAGGCAATGCTACCAGCCCTCTGCCAAATGATTTTTTAAAAATATTTCTGACTTCCTCTGATGTTTCCTTTAATACCATAGTAACAAAGTAAAATGTTTGCACTCCACTGGCTTCATATGCAGTTGTAAATGAAAAAGGGTAATAATATGCTATTCACCTAATAATACATGCCTAGCAGGTATATACTTGGTTTTTGGCTTTACCTTAAATGCAAAGAAGTGGTCTGTGTATTTATCACCAAAGACAAACGAAGCACCAGCATCAGTGTACCCCAAAAATGTCTGAGATGAAGAAAGGAAAAGAGAAGATCACTCTTTGAGTAAAAGATTACGACCACTGAGGCAGCTGTTACCATGCACAGGACCTACCAGGCTCTGCAGAGAGTGGGGACCCAGGGAATTTGCTGCATAGACTTGGAAAATTAATTTTCTCAGCTTTCTCCCACTCCTGGATGACATAAAAGTGTATTTTTGAACTATCCATGCATACAGATATTCTGTCATTTCTGACATTTGGTCTGACTCCAGAGTGCTCAAGAGTGAGCCAGGCGTGGTTGGTTGCTCCAGCAAGTCACAGGCGGCACATAGGTGGCACTAGTTACCACTAGATGCAAAGAAAGCCTCTTTCTTCTCTATCTGTGGAATCATTTTAAAAGTATGACACCCAGTGGGCAGAATACAGGGGGCAATTGGGATAGGGTGGGATGTAATGGATGATATGGGTAAGGGACAGCCATAGTATTAATAAACTAGATGGATTAACATACTTGCATAAACAAAATTATCTAACTCATGCTACAGAATTAAAATTTGGTCAACTAATACAGACAAATAAACCTGTTTCTGATACATCTTAAGAATTATATCCAAATGTTAAAAGCATTATAAAAGCAAGGTGTTCATTTGAACCCAACTTACCTGAACTTGTTTGCCCAACCAATCAAAGGCCATGAATCCTGGCTCAGTCCTTAGTATTAAGAGCCCAAGAAGAAACTGTAGCCCAAGTCCCCAAAAGACAGGCCTCCAGTTAACCTATACAGAAAGAGGAGGATATATATCTTATTAGAAAATGAATGCTAAACTCAGCAACAATGCCAAAAAGATCACTATTTTCTGCCAGGCAGCCTGTGATCTCCCTTCTGTGGTTAGCCAAAATGGTCACGAGCAGAGAATCCCTTGATGGAATTATACTCAAACAGCTCAGAGTTGCATTCCTTCCTGCTAATCCTGAGTTTGAAACCTCCAGTCCTGGGAGAGCATGTAACTGTTGTGTCACGATAACATAATTCAGACGCAAGAATGAGCTTCGAAGGGCCATTACAGGAGGAAGGACCTGGCCTTTCTAGCTGAGCTCTTCCTATTAGATACATGCCATTATTTCCTTTACCTGTAAAATGGAAAACAGAACATGACTTCTCTGTGCGCTCAAGGTTTGTTGATTTGATGATTTGTAAGTTAATTAAGTGAAATTCCACTATGTTGAGGGGCTCTCATTTCACTGTGAAAGGCACCAATTAACTCTAATGCAGACCCAGAGAGTGCAGCAGTAATGGACAATCACCTGCTTTCATTTTTGGTGCAGAGATGAGTGTCCTGCAAAGAACTGTGGGATCAGAGACATAGAGTACAGTGGAGACATTCACCAGAACAGGGCAAAGAATAGAGATCATAGTAGGTGACTTTTTTATTCCTTGGGTCACCCTTTCAGCCAGTAAGTCTTCCAGAGTGTGCTACATGAGTCATACACGAAAGCTTCAATGTCTCAGAATTCTTGCCCATTTAATGGGTTACCAGCTGACAGAATAAGAATGAGAATTGAATTCCATGTGAACAAAGCTGTTTAAGAACAAAGTTTTAGAGTGAAACAGCCTAAATTGCAAATGGAAATTTGATAAACTGTGGAATCCAGTGGTAGAACATTAGATTATTTGCCGGTCTGCGGAAATCTGGATCAAAATGGATGAGTTTTCTTTGTACTTTGTATTTGTGTTTCCCAGTGGGAGGTGGGTACTTGGGCAGCAATTGGACTTGACAGGAGAGAACATCTCCCTGGTTGTGCAACTGGAAAATTACTGAGAGTGAAAAGTGAGAGAGTAACTGTACAATGAAAGTTCCGGAAGGAAGGGCACTCTAGGCACTTAAAATATCATAAGAAGGTGGGACAAATATTGAATCACAGTTACATTATCCCACACTCATTAATTTGAGCAATTTATACATGAGAAATAAGAGGGAACTCCTCCTCCCCCCCCCAAAAAAAAAGGTTGATTTTGTACTTACTTTGGTTGGGTACTTGGAAAATAGAAATAGCAGGATAATGTACATGATGAGCCCCCCGAAGGACACCAGCTGCCGTTGGCCCAGTTTGGCGGTGTCGAGGGACAGCCATAAAATAATTGCCAGGATCAGGGAACCCCAAATCACCCTAAGAGAACCGGAAAAGAGGCCTTGGCGTCATTTGCTGGGCTAACTTGAAAACTGCAATCAGGCTTCAACTAATAAGCAAAAGAATATTAACAAGAGTAACAAACCCTGGCGCCAAGAAGTTGTGATTCTACAGATTGCATCAGATCCTCTTTGGTTGTGGCTATAAAGGCAGATAGCCAGAAAATTAAGCAATGTGTTTTCCTCACTTCACAACATTTGGGCTCTTGGCTGGTTCAAGGATATACAAAGAAGTCAGGAGAAAAGATGTTTGGAGAAAGAAATCTGGCTATTGCTTTGAAAGAGCTACTGGGAGCCCTTGCCTCTGTTTTGGGAGATGAGTGAGGGGTTACTTTTTAAGGGAGAACTTGAAATGTGTTCTCTGCAGTTGAGGCAACTTGCCTGAGCCTCAGAGAACTAAGCTGGACTTGAGGCGTGGTTCTGACTCCCTGGGGAATCTGGGAGGTATAATGAGTCTGGTTCATGGCTTGGCTGGCAGACCCAGAAAGGGTGCTGTGCTGGCATTGCACAATCCTGGTTTACTAGGCTAAGGCTGTGTGAAGTTTCCCAGTAGATCCCATGTGGGCCATGCTGGGAAAAACCAGTCCTGGATCCTACCCACCTGGGGGATCACCGAGGGAGAGGAGGTGCCACAGACAGAGGCGGAGGGGAAAGCTCTGAGTGGTCACCTGCAGGACACAAGGTCTTACAGGAAAACATTGCTTTTAGTACTTTACAGGTTCTTCCTCCCAAGGAGGCCAGAGCAGGAAGTCACCTCCCAAGTAGAATGGTCCCATGTTTTGGACATTTTGCCGTTTAGTAGCACTTGAAATTAAGGTAGTTTATAGGGACATTTGAACATGACTCTAATGAGCCATTGCCTTATCTGAGCCTTGCTTTCCTCTTTGTAAAATGAAGACATTTTGACAGATCATCCCTGAGGTTGTTTCTAGCTGCAATATCCCATAAGTGAGGAAGGAATTTCAGACCAAATTTTTGGAACGGTGTTGGAAAAAACTAACACCCCTCCCAAATGTAATAAGAGAACCAAATGTATTTACCACTTCAGCCAGAACCAATGGCTGTCCAGAAGTCTTCTGCCAGGAGACAGGAACTCATCAATTCGAGGTTCATATTTGGCCATTAACAAATCCCAGATCACAAAGAAGATGGCAGCCACAGTGATCAGGAAAAGAGGAAGGGCTCTGTGAAAATTTAGCACGCAGGCTGCGATCACCATAGCCAGGTAAACTGTGCAGGAAGCAAAGGCAGACAGAGAGCATCACTGACACCAGCAGGCCACCAGCCTCCAGCCCTGATCTGGCTCACCCAAGGAGAGGTCCAATGAATAAACCATTGAATCAAGGAACACTCTTGCTATATTTTTAAAAAGATTTTGTTTATTTATTTTATAGAGAGAGGGAAAGTGGGGGAGAAAGACAGGGAGAGAAACATCGATTGATTGCCTATTGCATGTTCCTCCTATCCGGGACCTGGCCATGTAATCCAGGCTTGTGCCCTGACTGGGATGACGCCCAACCTACTGAGCCACACGGTCAGGGAGCTCTTGATTTTCTTGACATGACTAGTGGCTCCTCTGCTTTTAAGTCCCTAGCAGTCTCACCATGAAAGCTAGGAGGACAGGGTGCTAGGTTATAAAATGTTCTGAGTTCTTGAATTTTGATGCTTGACCACTGGGCCCCTCACTCGGTACTAACCACCTTTTTCTGGTGTCTAGCCAGACTCAGCAGGTGAGCTTCTGTCAGTGAAAGCCCAGGTATTGAAGCAACCATTGGCAAAGAGGTACTGATTCTCCTGGTTTGCAGCTCAGATTTGACCTAAGCTTGAGGAGGAAGATCTCTAAGTGCCATATCAACCATCTCTAAGTGCCACAGAATCTGGAAAGGAAAGTGGTGGGGGTGGTGAACAAGGAGGCTGCTTTTGAAGAGGAGATGCTAGGATAAGAACAACAAGGTTTCCATTAATGGTCAGCAAACATGGTTTTGTTTGTGAGGCAAATTGGGCCTGCCCCTTGTTTTTGTAGGTAGCAAGTACAGCTGTATTTGTATACATGTATTTGCATTCTATAAATAAAGTCTAATGGGGACATGGCCATGTGTGTCTGTTCACTTTTGTACTATGAGGGCAGAGATGCGTGGTTTTGATGTGCGGCCTGCAAAATACTAGATGGGCCAGTACAGAGAAAACTTAAAATCCTGCTATTCCCTGTTATGGCTGTGTGAGCACCAGCAAAACTACTGCCTTTGAAGGTGTAGAATCTTGGGTTAATTTCTGTGGATTTGGGTGGTAGGGTTCATGTTTTATAGACAGGAGTATTCTTTAAAATGGGTGGATTTCTTTGCTTTGGAGGGAGAATATAAAAAACCCAGCTCTTCTGTGTGCTATTCACACTTGAACAACACAGGTTTGAACTGCGTGGGTCCACTTATCTGTGGATTTTTAAAAATAAATATTACAAATGTAGATTCTCTTCGTAGTAACATTTTCTTTCCTCTAGCTTACTTTATTGTAACTATGCAGTATATAACACATATAATATACAAATATGTGTTAATCGACTATGTTATTGGTAAGGCTTTGGGTGGACAGTAGACTGTTAGTAAAGTTTTTGGGGAGCCAAAGCTTATCTGTGGATTTTTGACTATGTGTGGTGGGGAGCACAGGGTGTTGGTGCTGGTAACACCTGCTTTGTTCAAGGGTCAACTGTAGACAGTACATTTCTGCCTTCAGGCAAGAGGAGTGGACTACACCTCCCTAGGCCACTCCCAGCATTGTATTTATATAAAGTATTTATCAATTGCTTGTATTTCTTCCTGCAATTAGATCTCCACGTCATGGTGATTACCACCTGTCCAGTTACCTGGATTTTCTTTACCAACTTTCAAATCCACATCACAATAACAAAGGCACAGAGTGGGTGACCTAAATCAACCAGACGAGGAGACAATCTGGATAGGTACTCTGAGCTGAGCCCTGCAATTCAGGGCCTTCCTGATTTACTTCTCTGCCTCTCTGGATAGTTCATGAGGTCCAGAGGAAAGGAGGATTTATTTTCCTTCCACAGAAAGCTCGGTGTAATATTTGGGGGACCCTCAAAGAGAGACACTGGCATCCCATCCCCTTTTGTTATTTACCTGCTAATAGGATACCCCAGGTGATGCGTCGAATGGTTGTTTTGTGTTTCCTACAAAAAGCACAGACTGTAGCGTAGTTCCTTGCCAGACACCTGTAACAACATGAAAGCAAAATGTCAGGCAGAAGTAAACACCAACAACATGAAACAAACCGGTATATTACAGCTAGAAGAGGCTTTGTAAATAAAGCAAGCTAATGAACAAATTCATGAAGCATATGTCCCACAAAATGGAAGTGGGAAACTCATTGCGTTGTAGACTCAACCCAGCCATGGCTTGGCTCCACCTTTGCCGAACAGGTGTTGTGGCAAGCGCTGAGAGATTCGGGACACGGGAAGCCTGTTCCTGGAAATAGAGTGGGAGAGGTTGATAGCTAACTAAAAGCTGAAAATAATACATAGGATGAGGATGTCTTTCACAGGGCCTCCACTAGGAGGCAGAGTTATTAAATATTGATTTTTTAAAAAAGTCCAGTGAATTTTCATCCCTCTTGTTCTAGAGTTTGAGTAGAGTGGTGGTTCCCTGTTCTTGGCTCACCACACTTTTTAGTGGGAAGCTGATGGACTTCACTGAGTGCTTGAAATATGAAGTAGGATTTTGTCGATTTGAGAGCTTTAACCAGTAGGTTGTCATATAGCTTCCTCAGAAAGTTCTAGAATTGTTGGTGTGTCTTTGTTCCTGTTCAGGGTTTTATTACAGGGTGGTGGGTGGTGTGTGAGCAATGTGTGCATGTGATCACTTCTTCGGGAAGATCATGACCACCAGCGAGTTAGACTGGGGGGTGCCACAGGGTGGACCCACAGCCACTGTCCTCTACTCCTCCTGAGTTGCTCCTGGTCCCTCTACACCTGCTCTGAATTCTGGCTTCCCTGCGGTACCTCTTTCCTCAATGCCACATCTAATGGAGGCCTCGCCTCCCACTGGAGGGCAGGTGGAAGGAATTTACTTGCACACTTAACTATTGCCACTTCCAGGCCACTGGATAACATTTAGAAAACAACTACTTCTTGTCCATGTAGAAGATTCCAACTACTAGGACCTCAAAGGACTCAGCTCCCTGCTGGGACTTCCCTCCCCCTGATTAGCGCCTCCAGTTCCCTTCCTTCCACCAGTCATGCCCACATGTCCAAATCTCAGCCCCCTTCAAGTTTTAGGGCACAGCTCAAGTTCTTCCCTTCTACAAATCCTTCTCGCATATCCGCAGACAGAGGTGTTCTTCTGCACCTTATGTGTACTGTCTTTTTATTGTTTTGTTATGACGCCTTGATCTGACTGACTTCCTGGAGAACAGAGCTTTGTGAGCCCTATAGCGCCAGCACCTTGGACAGGCATTTGTTGAATCACTAGATAAATAAGCTGGGAGTGTATATTGCTTTTCTGAAACAACATTTTATAGCTGTGCGTTTGGACCCATTAGTGGACTGGGAATGATAACCATCACTTAGAGAAACTGGGCATGTCAGAGTAGATCACGTGTAGTGATGATAGGTATTATTTCATGAAACTTCTGTCACTATGTATGTGTGTGAATGTGTGCACTGAGAATCAGAAACCCTGTTCTAGAAGATGTTGAGGTAATAGAAGTGTAGTAAAGACTAAGTTTTTATTGTCTAATTGAGGATAACACATTATCCTCAGTTGTGGATATCGTGTTAAAAAGTAGCAGTGGTGAAAGACAAAATTTAACAGGGAACATCCATCTACTTTAGGCTGGATTTATCAGATTTTTTAATTGCAGGGAGTGTGTGTAGTCCATTAGAGCACATTGCCACTGCATACAATAAAGTAGCTAGAAAAGGAGGCTTCTGCCATCTGTTATCTGGGCTGAGCCACTTCCCACCGCGTCATGCTTGTTCTGTCCCATTAATGTCAGTGAAAGCTGAGCACCTCTGACCACTCAGGAGACTCTCCAAGCCCCAGGGTCAGAGACGCAGGAAGTGTGAGGAAGGATGGAACTAAGCTCAGCTTTCTGAGGTGGTAAATATTTCTCAATGGTGTCTCTGTGACAAGATCTTTCTATCTCAATTCTGACCACCTCTGGAGATATCCTCCAATAATAAACTCCAAGTTCCTCATAGACTTGGGAATTTAAATTAAATTTAAATAGGAATTTAGAAAACTGACAAATATTTTAGTGTTATGATAGAGTACCAGATGATCTTGGACTAGGAATCAGAAGCTGAAATTTTAAGTTAGCTTCCTTACTCTCTAGTTGACTAACCTTGAATAAAGTGACTTCTCTGAGCTTCACTTTCTTAATCCAAAAAAAAAAAATTAATACAATTTGCTTCTCCTACCTCAAAAGGTGATAAAGACTTGGAATACCTTCAGGATACCTTAAGATAATAGCGGATAGATTGGGCTTTGAGAAACCAATTGCTTGTTGATTGACATTGAGAAGATAAAGTAACTATTTTTGTGTGTACTGGAGCAATTAGTTGGTAATTTACACCTGTAATTAAAAGAGTGTCCTGGGTATTGGGTTCCCAGGACATGAGCAATTTGAATTTGCCAGCTGATTATTATAGAGTTCCATTACTTTTTCTGAAAATGGTTGGGTGGGTAGTGAGGAAAAAGGATGGGTGGTGGTGACCATCTCTAATAAATAATAATAGATGTTTAAAATAAAAATTAGGTGAGGATAAACAAAGGAGCAAAACCATTTGTTTAGGAGGTAGGTGTGTTTATTCTCTAGTTTAAGCCTGTACCCTTTCAGATGCATCTCTTGATCATCCTCCTCATCTTCATGTCTGAGAGAATTCCGCTCAATGCTGACCTGCTCTTCATCCTAGAAATCAGACATTGAAGCAGAGACACAATGATGAGAATCCTGAGCATAATGGACCCTGATCTCCTCTGCTTGGCAAACAACTTTCAAAATGTTCTTTTAAGTTATCACAGAGAAGACAGCTCCTATTAGACATTTTCCTCCCTAACACACACAGACACACACACATGCACAACGTGTGACCCAGAATCACACTTTTCTCTCCCTTTTCTTCTGAAGGAGATGTTGGTATTTTCTTCTTATCTTTAGAGAACAGACTCATTCTTATCTCTGCATTCACATCTCCTGTGGCTACCGTAATCATTCAACTCCAGCTCTGTTTCAGGAAAGTGCCAAATGAAGTTAATATTAGAGGCTGCACAAACCCCCGGGCATATTCAGCTAGCCCTGGTTTCCAAAGGATGGAGACCAAGGCTGGTTTTATATTCCTGGTAGCCCAAGGCTTGGTCTGCAGGTGTGAACACTAACTCAGCATCTTCAGGAGCTGATAAACTTCCCCTTGGGAACTAGGCTCCTTCTATCAGTTGGGCTAAAGGGAAATATTTCCCTTCCTCAGCTAGACCTTGCTCTAGTTAATGAGTGAAGTACGCACATACCTGGGTCAGCTTTTCATGGATAATCTCTCAAGGTACCATTTGAGCTCAGTAACCATAACCCATCCTGTTCTCGGGGTAGTGTAGAGGATTTCCTGTCTCCTTCCTTTCTGCAGTAATATCTAAAATGCTATCATAAGCAATGGAGAGGGAAGGTGGGAAGTATGCAGGTATAGAGCGCTTTTGAACATACTCTAGGAGATATAAGGCCAGATCTCAGTGTCTGTTTTCTGTCATATCCTATGTGGCCATTGGTTCTTTTCACTTCAACAGAACTCATAGGAATAAGTCATTAGCATGCCTCTGAGCTGAAAGGGTCCACAAGGATCATGGAGTCCTTCGATGCCAAACTGACCTGTCCTCCTGACTCAGAGCACTATCTGTTCCGGCGCCGGGCCCCAGGAACTAGGAAGGGCAAGGCTAACTGCAGAAAAGACCAGTGGAGTCCAAGCTACGGGTGCTGGGGACCTGAGCAGAGATGACCCATATTTGTTTTTTTCCCATCTAACATTTAGCTTGGCCAATGTTAACTTTAGCAAATATTCAATTGAAATGATTATAATTATTTTTACAGTGAAATTGCCCCAACTTACCTATTATCTATGGAATGTCAAGCATCACTATTGTTTTCTTCCCTGTCCCCCTCCCCAACCCTTTTCTGTCTTTAAAACAAAATTACACAAAATAACAACACCAACAACAAGTCTTCCCAATCCCACAGTCGTGGGACATCTACCTTCCTTCCCTTCCATCACAGCCAGGTCTCTTGAAAGAGCTGCCTTTCCCTTTAGTGACCACCCCCTCACATCCTGCTCACTCAGCCCTCTGGGAGCAGCTTGTACTGAGCTGGCTTCTGCCCAGGCCCCTCAAGGACCACTGTTACCAAATCCAACAGCTACTTCTCAGAACTCACATTCCTGTTTGCAACAGTAAAGTGTCTAATTTTTTGTTTTTGATATTTTTTTGTGAAACAGTTTTTAAAGAGACTTTTTAGAACAGTTATAGGTTCACAGGAAAATAGTGGGGAAGGTACAGAGATTTCCCATACACTCCCTGCCTCCTTCCCTCCATCACCTCCCCCATTATTGATTTCTCTCACCAGAGTGGTGCTTTTGTTATAATCAATCAATCTACAAAGTCCATAGTTTACATTAGGGTTCACTTTTGGTGTCAATGGAGAAAAATTCTGAGATGCTCTAAATTAAATTACAGCAGGCTGGACAGCGCGAAGAAGAGATAAGAAGTTAAACAGTTAATAGAGTCAAGGCCAGAAATCAATAAAGGGCAGTTCACATTCCTGAATGTGTCGAAACTTTGGATCAACTTCCAGGCACTATTCCGGCTCTTATCTGAAGAGAAGAGCTGACCTTGCCTGCGATCTACCTGCCAGCAGGGAGGGACTATGGACTATGTTCCTGTTCCAGAGTTTTCTTTGCTTCACCTTCTCCTCCCCTCTTCTCTATAGCCAGTGTACATTCTTTAAAACAACTTTCATCTTTCTTCCCCAAATTCACTGTGTAAAAGAGCCCTCTCAGCCCCCTCAGGATGGCAGTCACGTTGTCTCGTCCATCTAGCTCAGCTGTCAGTGGTTTGGTCTGCACGCCCCAGGACAGGCTCCTTTTGGGGGCTAGCACGTGGCTCAATAAACCCCTTCTTTCAGAAGAATCCCTTGGCAGTGAAGGTTTTTGTTTAACAGTGTTTCACATTCTGTGGGTTTGGAGAAGTGTTTAATAACATGTATCAACCATTCTAGTTTCATACTGAATAGTTCTACTTCCTTACAAATCCTTTGTGCCTGACGAGTCATCTTCCCTCCTCTCTTGGCAACCACTGTTTTTTAACCACTTTTTGCTGTCTCCACAGTTTCCCTTTTCTAGAAGGTCACATAGTTACAGTCATGCACTATGAAGCCATTTCAGTTGGCTTCTTTCACTTACTAATGTGTATTTAATTTTCCCCTATGTCTTTTCATGATTTGACAAGTCATTTGTTTCTAGTGCTGAAGAATAAATATTCCATTGTCTGGATGGACCACAGTCCACTGAACCGTTCACCTACTGAAAGACATATTGATTGCTTCCAAGTTTTGGCGATTGTGAGTAAAGCTACTATAAACATCCATGTGCAGGTTTTGTGTGGACAGAAGTCTTGTTTTCTTTTTTTGTTGTTGTTGAATAGTATTCGGTGAAATGAATGCTTTTTACAATATAGTAAATGAAATAGACAGTAATAATATGTGTAGCATGATCCCAGTACAAGTACCACATGCATGTACTTCCATTAAGAGGCCTTATTATGAGATTTTAGGCACTAATTTTCCTGAAATGACACGTTACTTTTTTGTATTCTGAATTTTGCTGCAATAATTTCCCAGAATTATTTTTCACCTTTAAACAAGTTATGCTTTTTATTATGAGAATAACTCTCCCCTCAATAAATGGGCACTCAGAATTTCTGAAAAAATAAAAATAAGATAAAATAAAAAGAAAGATGACTGACATGGAGAATCTTCTCACTTTTTAAGAGCAGAAGGCTTTCTTCAAATGAGATCCTGCCCAGAATTCAATACATAAAAGAAATAAAAGTGTCATTGTGGTGGAGCGCTTCAGCCTGCTGTGTAACTTAGGAGTCACTGAGGAGCCCTCGGGCCTGATGGACACTGTCTTAGAGCCATATCTTAGAACCTTTCTCACTGCCTCATTTACCTTAAAATTGAAATGCTTTTGTTTAAGCCAGTGTTTTCTGCCCAGGACGGAGCTTGCAATCTGCAGCAATGGCGTGTCGGAGAACCCTGCACACTCTCCCTATCAGAGAACTAACTCTAAGGACAGGTGTATAAACACAAAAACATTGTTCAGGCATGCATGTTTTCTTCATGACTCTGCCTTACGTAGTCTAATTACCATTTAACTCATTCTTCTGAGTGCTCGCTGAGTGCCATGCTTTCTGTCCCCATAGCTCTCAAGTGCCTGTTGCACTGTGGTTACCATGGTGATAAACTCACTCAACCATCTCTAGCTGTACCTGTTTGGTGTTGGCATGTTCTCTGTTTTGCACAGCTCCGCTATGGAAGGAGTCGTTTCCTAATGTGTTCTGGTTTTCATGAATGTCTTCTTCATTCTAGAAACAAAGTACAGGTTGAAAAAATAAAATTTCAGAGCCAACAAAATAAATGTGCTTTCAGAATAGTGCCTAGAAGCCATCTTTCTTTTTATTAAATGTATTGGGATGACATTGGTTAATACGATTATTTAGGTTCCAAGCGTGTATTTCTATGACACATGATCTGTCTAGTGCATTGTGTGCCCACCGCCCAAAGTCAAATCATCTTCTGTCCCATGTATTTGACCCCCTTTACCCTCCACTACACGCCCCCACCCCTTCCCTCTGGTAACCACCATACTGTTGTCTGAGTCTATGAGTTGTTTGCTTGTTCACTTGTAGATTTCAGTTTTATATCCCACATATGAGTAAAATCACATGGTTCTTAACTTCTTCAGTCTGACTTATTTCTCTTAGCATAATATTCTCAAGGTCCATCCATGTTTTTGTAAGCAGCAATATTTCATCTTTTCTTATGGCTGAGTAGTACTCCATTGTGTGTGTGTGTGTGCACCACATCTTCTTTATCCAATCATATATTGAAGGACCTTTTGGTTGTTTCTCTGTCTCGGCCACTGTGAATAATGCTGCAATAAACATAGGAGTGCATGTGTCTTTGCCAATAAATATTTTTAACTTTTTCATGTAGATACCCAGAAGAGGGGTTGATGGGTCACATGGTAACTCTATTTTTAATTTTTTAAGGAATCTTCATACTGTTTTCCATACTGGCTATACAAGTTTACATTTCCACCAGCAGTGAATGAGGGTTCTTTTTTCTCCACAAGCTCTTCAGCGCTTGTCATTACTTGTCCTGTTGATGATGGCCATTCTAACAGGTGTGAGGTGGTATTTCATTATTGTTTCCATTTGCATTTCCCTAATAGCTAGTGAAGTGGTGCATTTTCTCATACTTCTCTTGGCCATTTGTATGTCTTCCTGGGAGACGTGTCTGTTCAGGTCCTCTGCCCATTTTTTAATTGGATGTTTGTTTGTTCAGTGTTGAGTTATATGAGTTCTTTATATATTTTGGATATGAACTCCTTGTTTGGTGCTGTTGTTTGAATCTTCTTCCATTTGGTTGTTGCCTTTTTGTTTTGTTGGCGGTTTCTTTTGCTACGCAAAAGCTTTATATTTTGATATAGTTCCATTTATTTACTTTTGCTTTTACTTCCCTTGCCTTTGGGGTCAAATTCATAAAAAACCAAGGCCCATAAGTTTAGTGTCTATGTTTTCTTCTATGTAATTTATTGTTTCAGGTCTTATATTTAGGTCTTTGACCATTTTAAGTAGGTTTTTGTATATGGGGACAATACATCTGACACCTCATCTGACAAAGATGAGGTGTTTAAATGAGTCAGCTGATTAAAGAAAGAACCAGTGAATCTTGGCTCATAAAGAAACAGATGAGTTTTGTTTTGGTTTGTTCTGCTAGAAAAGATTGGTGTGGTCCAACTTGAGGAAGAGAGAAAGGAAGGCGGTTGCCCCACTCTGGGCCGTACACTTTTCAGATAAGCAGAACTGAAGCTGAGGGTGAAGGTCTCCAGTCTCCTTGCCATCACATCACATAGGCCGTCAGCTTAGACAGTCAAACAAGCTACAGGAAACCATAGGCCTGATCATTTTATTCATAGCTGTTGGATTTGTGAGATGTCGAACTGTGTCTTGTTTGGCTTAAAGCAATCTCTGGTAGTAATGAGAATAAGAAAATGTCTTTTTTGTGTGAGGCTATCTCAATTTTACTTTAAGGAACTGAGTATGGTGTGCTCTTGGAGGCGTCTCCTGACCCCTTAGCGCTATTTCCAGATGTGACCAACACCTGGTTTGTTTCTCTTTTACCTTTTTTGAGGGGTCCAATTTTCCTCTCACCTCACCCCAACTTGCCTTTTTTATATGGTACTTCATTCCAAGTAAGGCAACTGATAGATGAACAGTGTCAGGTGGGTCCTTATATCTTTTTAGGAAATGTCCCCTCCTAGCACTGTTGGTTGTGACCTTGTCTTTGAGAAAAGAACAAGCGCATGACTTTGATTTTAACTTTCGCTCTCTGGCTGGTCCCAAGGACCTAGAATAAATTGCAATTCCAACTTGTGTTGCGTTTTCCAATTACTGAAACCCAACTGTATATAAACATGAATAAAATCTAACTTCCAGTATGCACAGGACTGATGCATAAGTCTTTTGCCAAAATGCTCTTTTGTGTTACAGTTGTTTTATGTCTTACTTCAGTATAATTCCTTGCACTTAGCAGACACTAACAGTTATTTGTTGATTTAATGAACCACAGTGATTTTACTGTTACACTTACTGGCACAGCAATGTAGTACCTCCAGGTGTTATTTCCTGTCAGATCGGGTAGGCGGCGGGGCTGGCGGTGGGGGGGGGGGGGTGTAGGATATATAGAATAGAAAGATGACACTGTGTTGCTAATTGCTGAAACTGGCTGAAGAGTACTTAGGGACTCATTGTACTATTCTTACTTTCATGGATACTGAAAATGTCTTTAATAAAACATTAAAAATAATAGCCAGTACGAGTTGATGGAAAAATGGGACCCAGGTAATGGAAGGGACTGGTGCTCAGGGACCCTAATTACCAGTATGACACTGGGAAGGTCACATCTTTGTAAGCTCCAGTCCACCTGTCTACACAGTGTAGTTTCGATTGGGTGTTCTTATGGTTTCTTTCAGAATGCTGATGTTTTCTGGTTCCATGAGGAGCTTCAGCTTCTTGGTGCTGATTCTTCCTGCCACCTGGTGGCAGAATCAGAAGCTTCCTGATAGAACTTTAGGATGTAACCTGGCTTTTTAAAGTTAAACAAAGAGGAAGGGGTGTGTATGCATGTGTGTATGGGGCAGGGGTGGGGTGGGGTGGGGAGTGGGGCAGAGTGAGCATGAAGGATGAGAAAGGTACATCTGAATGTATTTGGCAACATGTAATGGGATTATTTTACACCTTGGCTTTTTAGCGTTTTCAGGAAGAACAATGCCTCCTATTTGAGAATTTCCAACAGAAATAATGGGGTTGTGGTGTGTGTGTTGATTAGACCCTGAAAAATGACGCTTAAGACATAGGATTCTCTGCTTCCTTTCAAATTGGAGTCAGTGGGCCTGTAATAGTCTGCCGGTAATTATTCTTATTGTTTTTCCCTGCCTACTGAGCAATTCAGAGTACTAGGTACCTGAGCCCTCCCCTGAACTCCTGCAGGCATGCCTGTGTTCTGAGTGCAAGCCTGTCACTCTGCTGAATGAGTAACAACACTGTGGGTGTTGTGTGTGAATATTTCTAAACAGTTGACAGCATGCCACTTTTAATTTCTCAAATTCGTGTTAGTTGCTGGAGTCCTGAGGCTGGTGATCCTGGATAGAGCTTCTCTCCTCTGAAGGGCAGGCCCTGCCTGAGACAGGAGTACCTTGTGCCTGGGGTTTTCTTTCTGAAGTTGCACTTCCCAGCTGCTCAAGCAACTACAGATCCACAGTGGGTGTTACAGAGGGTATAGATGGATAGAGGCCCTTTTTAAAAAATTTCTCCTTTTCATTTAGTTTCTAAACCATATTATTTCTAGAATATAAGAGATTGCTGAAATCACTCCTCCTCCATCTATTTGTGATGTCCCCTTCTACAGAAGTTTATCTGAACACATGGCCACCCAGAATAAAGGCTACATTTTTTGGATTCTCACTTCAGTAAATTCTGGCCAATGAAATGTAAATAGAAGGGTTTCCCTGTGTGGGGTGACTCAGGGAGGCTCCAGGGGAGATGACTGGCAGGTACTCTTTATCTCTTTGGTCTTTTCTGCTGTGGAGGGTTCCACCTGGACCAAAAATGCAAGGGCCCCATCCCAGTGACGTCAGAGTGGTGAGTCAGGGTGGGAGACTCCGGTCCCTGGAAGCCATGGGCAGTTCTCTCACTCCAGCTCTGTACTGCCCGCTTCCTGACTTTCAGCTGCAGGAAACAAGCTTCTCTCTTGTCCCTGTTGGGGTTTACTTTTATTTGCACCTGGCCTGATACATACTCACTGGGTTAAATCCTTTAAAAGTTTTATATTTGATCCTAAGAGGCCTGTGAGTTGGGTGTTGTGATCTCTCCTTTTACAGACCAGGAAACTAAGGCAAAGTAAGTAACTTGATTTGACTCAGGTTGCACAACCAGAAACAGCTGAGATGGGATCTGAGCTCAGGCTGTTCAACCTCAGGCCACATCCTGCCTAGCTCGTAGAGTTTATCCTTTGGGCCAAAGTCCTTTGGCTTTGAGAATATCTAAAGACATAGTAGTACACCTACAGATTAAGATCCCTTTTGATCAAGAAAGCTTCATTTGAATTCTAGATGTAAAAGACAAGGGCAGAAATGAAAGAGGTGGTGCACGTTTCCAGAAATGCTTGTGGCCACTTTTGAACCATATTTGGGCTTTGGAGGTCATGTCTCAAGCCAGAATTTTTCCAGGCCCACCCTATAGACTGATTTTAAGTAGGCTCTGTCCTTAAACAACATGAGTGCAACCCTCTGGCATTTGTGGACATGTCACGTCTCCGTGATGAGTTTGACATTCTCTTTTCTCCCAACCATGTCTGCTCCACTCATTTAGTCTCTTCCCACTGAGGCAGGAGGTAGTCAGGAAGGAAGCTCCCGAGGCCCCGCAGGGCTGAGGTAGAAAACACCTATACATGACAAAGACCCCCTAAGATGGGTTGTTCCTGTTTTCTGGGATAACTCTGAATCATAGAATGTGCCTGCGCACTACCCCTGATTCATTATAATATCATTATAATGAAATAACATTGTGGGACTCCCTTCTCCAGTAGCCAATCAAGAAAGTCATGGGAAACCACGCATGCGCAGTAGCTTTGAAATCCAACTCCTTGTACCTGCGCAGGAACAGCCCGCCAAAGACTAGCAGGGGGCTTCTGCCCCTATAAGAATAGAATCCCCCAGCCCACGTGCCCCTTTTTTTCCTCTGCTCAGAGCTGGCTCACTCCCGTGTCCTGTGGTGTGTACTATCACTTAATAAACCTCCCCTCTTTCTTTATGCTATAAACTTTGTGTGTTCGGTTCAATTCTTTGTCCTCGATCACTAAGAACCTGGTTACCTGTGCACACCTGTGCACACCTGTGACACCACCACCATGGCCCTGATTTCACGGTGTGACTCCCATCTCTCAGTTTTTGTGGCCAGGATTTCCCTGCCACAGACTCAGCATCACTGTGACAGGAAAGCCTTTCTTCTACCTTCTCTATAGAAAGTGCTGTGGCCTGGCGTTGCTCTGAGTGTATGAATGGCCTTGCTGAGGGGATACAGCTGGGCTTGAGGACTAGGGCAAGAATGGTAGCCTACACCCCCCCGGGAGGCTTTCATCCTGATGGTTGGTGGGACATAGATCATGTAGGCTTATGGAAGGTGGAAATGGCTCAGCAGGCCAATGCAATGTGGACATGAAGCCTGAGGAGTTGCTATAAAGATCTTTAACTGGTTTTAGCACTTGAGACTTCACAGTAAGTTCTATGAGGTATTTGATAATATACCTTGGCTGGAAGGCTTTATACCGCAGGTGTCAAATATAAGGTCAATGGGCTGAATCCAGTTCTCCACCTTGTTTCTATCTGGTGGCAGCAGCAAGCTCCTTGCTCATAGTTAAGGAGTAGTTACATTTATAGAGTCCTAAAATTACATTTGGCCCTTTGAAGGCAACCATGAGGCTGATGTGGCCTCTGGTGGAAATGAATTTGACACCCCTGCTTTATACCATTAGAATAGATTTAGATTGGTGGTCAAAGTTGCTTATTTTATTATGTATCATGTATTATCTATCTATTATCTATATATCTATCATCATTTGCACACCTCTTCACACCTTTAAACCCATCTTCCTAATGTTCTCCAGGTCCATCAATGCTGTGCTAAGTGAAGTAAACCAGTCGGAGAAAGACAGGTACCATATGAATTCACTCATATGTGGAACCTAAAGAACAAACTGAGCTAACAAGCAACATGGGTATAGACTGGTAGATGGAGAGCAGGCTGAGAGTTCTGGGGTGGGGGTTTAGGGGTGAAGGGATTGAGCAAAAAGGAAAAAGGACTCATGGACATGGACAACAGTGTGGTGATTGTGGGGGAGAGATGGGTATAAGGGGGACAAATGGTAATGGAAATAATACAATAAAAAATAAACTATTAAAAAATTAAAAAAAAAATCTTCCTAGGGGCAGTCAACATGGTACATTCTGAGAAGGAGTGATGTCTTAAATATTGTCATGGATGTCAAAGTCCCAGTATCCATGACAAAAATGGGAATGTGATGTCAGTTGGATTTGGAACTGTGTAAGTCTATATATATATTTTGCCCACTGGCCTGTTGGGCTAAGAAGTCAGGAACTTTGTCCCCTGTTCTCTGCTGAATACCATGTACCCAGGCATAGAAATGCTTGATGCTGTTTTTGAATGACTAGAAAAGATAGTCCTAGAAGCTGCTAATCTGATTATAGCAGCAGCTGAAATAGCGCCTCAGCAATCTAGAGACCAAATGGTACAGGACTGCTTTCTCTATTTCTCCAAGAGTGTTACCTTACGTTCTAATATTCTAAGCCTTAGGTGTCTAAATAAAGGTGTCAGGAATACATCATTAATTTCTGTTGTTTTTCTGAGCTTCTTCAAGTGATCTAATCTTTCTGTGGCCATTTCTCTGAATAAGGAATGAGATTAGAGTAGAGCAACCACCTCAAAGAGTAACTTAAAATTCCAAAATGCAATATAAAGAGATTGCAGGGAGTGGTTCAACGTAAACCTTAGGAAGACTGCTTTTTGGAATGTTGATAAATTATCTGTATTAATAGGTGTTCCCTTGTGATAAGATGCTTGGGTTCCATGGTCATACCTGGGTTGAAATGCAGACTTAATTTTTTGAGGCCCTGTACCCTGTTATAGGTGAATGCAGGATTCAGGACTTGCCTGTGGGGCCGGGCCACACACAGTAAGAGCTCTTTGACTTTTATGTTAATTTTCTGGTTTAGTTTGTTACTTGCTTGCTTGCTCTGGGGCATTCACAGTCTCTGTTCTTTGTTATTAAAATTTGGCTTCTAAAAGTCAACATCTGTTTTAGAATCTGATCTTTCCCAACTGTTTGAGATTATTACTCCTCTCCTTTTTATTTATTTATATTTTTACTTCCCAAATCTACAAATCTCAAATATCTTAAAGCCATCTTTCTGTAATGTTTTCCTCCAAACTGCATAGGCTTTTCCTCGAAGGAGTGCATTTTCAAAGGCCGTGTTTCAGAAGCCTTGGATGTTTACCTATTGCTCCTGACCTTGGCTCATGTAACCTGGCTCAAGTCTTGGGTTTATGAAATATTTTTTTAATCCTCACCTGGGGACATTTTTTCATTGCTAAAAATGAGAGGAAGGGAGAGAGGAGCACCAATCAGCTGACTCCTGCATGTGCCCCAACCAGGAACCCTAACCTGGTTATGGGACAGTGTTCCAACCAACTAAGCCACAGGGGCCAGGGCTAGGCAATTGTTGATGTGAATTAACGGGCACTGGCTAGACCGTTCTTCCCTGAGATGTTCCTGTTTTTCTTGCTGGCCTATGTGGGTTTGTAGCGGGTAAGGAGCAGCAGTGCTGTGGGAGGAAGCCATCTGGCAAGCGGGGCTCCCTGCTAAACGTGCCTGGCACACTTCTTTGTCACCTCTGAGTGCTCTGAAGGGAGTTTTAAATTGGGTGCAACATTCTCCCCTTGTGACCTTTGTGCGCTAAGGGAAAACAGAACCCCTAAGTACGGGAGTGAAAGGAAAAGAGGGAAGTGGCAGAGTTATGTCTGTGAAGGAGAAAAATGAAAGGTTTATAATCATCAAATTAAAAAAATAAATTTAATCTATGAGTTTGCTTCTGTTTTGTTTATTTGTTTATTTTGTTTTTTAGGTTCTACATATAAGTGAAATCATATGGTATTTGTCTTTCTGACATTTCATTTACCATAATTTCCTTTAGGTCCATCCATGTTATTGCAGATGGTGACTTTAATTGAAAAAATTTTAAAAAATTATAAAAAATATAAGTATGCAAATGCTCATAGAATATAGTTTCCATGAGCTTTATTGAACATACTGCTAAAGGAAGAATGTCAGCTAAACAAATGATAGATGGAGAAGTTATGGCAAAAGGAGAGATAATATATTTTAACTCTATTTAATGAAGTAAAATCTAAAACATCTCCAGGGACTCTGATCTCAGGGAAAATTTTAAACAACATACCCTGACAATGTAGAAGAGATGATCGGAAAGAACGCTACTTGAAGAAGAAAAAGAAAAGGTAGAAGGTAGGGTATGCAGGACCATTTCCTCATCTGTTAATTTCTGAGAGGCAAAAGAGATTATAAATAGCTGTGTTTGAGGTAGAAGGGTAAACAATACAAAATATGTATTCAGTTAAAAGGAAGTGGTGAAAGAGAAAGAAAGAAATTATGAAAGGTTGAAAACATACCAAATTCATATTACTCATAGTCTTAAGTCGATTATGAAAGGAAGCATTAAAACAAAGCACAAAATAAACCACAAGTCTCCAGTAGAAATCAAACAAAAAAGGAACATAGAAACCATACAGTGAAAAGATTTTTTAAAAACACAACATAAAATATGATGGGAGGAGCTAAGAACAAACAATCTGGCAAATCAATCATTGTATTTGATTAAGTCAGATAGTAAAGAAAACACAAGCATATACTGAAGATGACTCAGAGAAGATGAAACATGCAGTGGTCATGATCTTAATCCACCATGTCTGAGTACACAGCAACAACAACAACAAAAGACAATTATCGTGTCTAAAAAGAAGCAACGGTTAGGATACAATCTCACACTCTGGGAAGTATAGTTATTTGTGCACAAATGGTATAGATTAACATAAAGGAAACACAGGGAGAAATATCTAGAAACACATTTAGAAAGAATTTGAGAGACCCTTTCAGTCTATGACAGATCCAATGGGCAAAGGTAAGGATAAGGAAGACCAAAATAACAATGAATGATGGGAATCTAATTAACATCTATTGAACTCTATAACCTGAATAGAAAATATATTGTGGCCAAGACTGCTAGTTGTTCCCAGTACCTCTTCCTCCTCATTTCCTTTAAAAATAGAACTCTGAACTTTAGCAGAGCCTAAGGTTTCCCAGAATAAAGGTACATTTCCTAATCTCTCTGTGGCTACAATTATGTTCTGCCAGTGTGGGGTACAACTTCTGAGAAGCATCTTCAAGTAGGACAGGTAGTAGAACCTCCAGACCTCTTTCTGGGTGTTTTAAGATACACAGAATTAAATATATAGGATTAAAAGAAAACCAATTATATTCAAATAGCTATCAAAATAAATTTATGATAGAATAGTGTATATGCATCTTTATTGCTATGTTAAAAAAAAAAGGGAAAAAGCCAGCAAGGTCCAGTGAGAAGTTCTAATAACTACCTTCATTTAAATGCGTTGGATGTAAATTATATTTTGAGCTATTTGCAACAGATATGCACTCTTTTTACAACTTGTATGCATTAATGCCATATAGTGATGGTGCTTTTGCACCTTGCACATTCATTTCAAACTGGGAGTTCTACCTCCTCTTGGTCTGTGGGATGGAACGGACTGTGTCCCTTTCCCCTTCAGGCTTATGTGGAAGTCCTGCATTTCCTTCACCCACAATCATCTCTTAGTTATGACATTACTATAAATAGATACATCTGGGAGAATATGGATCTTTTTTCTTATTTGTAATTGGATATCTTGACTTCCACTTATGGATCCGTCCATAAATCTACTAGCGGGGGAAATCAAATAATACCCAGGAATAAAGGTCTTAGCATCCTGTTCACGTAGATTCTTGAAATAGACAGCAAATTAGTGATGTTTAAGCATTCTGCTTAATAGTCTGTTCCATTGCATTTATCAGAGTCCAGGGTTATCCTTAGGAGATGAGATGCAAATTAACTTCCAATGTAATTCTGGTGCCAGACCAGATAGGCTAATGTAGGCTGAACACTAGTGGTTGCTGCATGAAATGTCCACTTAATGACACCACTCCATCAAGACTGTAAGACACAGCTGCCATGAAGGATAATGCTTGGCCCAACTTTTTTTCTTTTTTTTTTGGCCCAACTTCTGATCATGGCAATATGTTGGCTCTGGAAGCAGAAACCTGATTAAAAACATTAATATGCTAACCAATGGTCTCAATTTTATATACTGTGAATGTTTACTTCACATGTTGTCTAGGTTGGTTATATCTAATAAATAAATTCAATCCTTGTCAGTTCTGAGATTGCTGGATGAGTTTGGGACAAATTGAGTACCAAGAAATCAAAAACATGAGTAAAATGTCTGCAGCTTGTGTCAAAGTCCATGGGTTGATGGATGGATAGATGGAAGGATAGATGAGTAAATGCGTGAGAAAGTAAGTACAGTAAAATATTAATTGTAGAATGCAGGTGGTGGGTATATAGATGCTCACTATGAAATTCTTCTAACTTTTCTGTGTGTTTAAAAAAATTTTAAAGATTTTATTTATTTATTTTTAGAGAGAGGGGAAAGGAGGGAGAAAGAAGAGAGAAACAGAGATGTGAGAGAGAAACGTCGATCAGTTGCCTCTCGTACGCGCCCTGACGGGGGACAGAATCTACAACCCGGGCATATGCCCTGACTGGGAGTCCATCTGGCAAACTTTTGCTCTCCACAATGACACCCAACCCACTGAGCCATGTCAGTCAGGGCTGTATGTTTGAGAATTTTTCATAATAAAATGTTGGGAGAAACAAATAACATTGATAATTGATTATAAGATACTGATTAAAGGGGATGTTAGTCTCTGATACTCATAGAGAGCAAGATGAAAGAAGAGAAATCTATTCTTCCTCAAAAGAATGCGAGGTAAGGAATATTGAAGAAATGAAAAGAAAATCATCACTACAGATCCAATAGTAATAATTGATTTAGAAAATGATCATCAGTGGATGCTAAAACCATTGGGTGAAGTGCATTGGGAAATTGGATATTCTCATAGCCTTGAAGTCTCACCCCCACAGATTCCTTACTAATTAGAAGAGAGAGCACTGTACTTCTATAGAAGAGTGGTCTGCTCAGCACCACCTTAACCTGCTCATTACCAATAGAGGAGTTAAACTCCTCCAGATGCACATATGTATATTTTTTTATTTCCTTTTTACATGTGGAGTTTTTAGAGCTTGGAACTAGCTGAAAGTCACATAAAAGTAGAATTGTACACTCCATGACATCAATGACCTTCTCCTGCTTGGTTGATTTTCTTATTGTAGCTCTTGATATTTGTGTTGATAATTTGTTTTTGATAAGGTGTGATTCTTTAAGTCTGGCTCTAGTTTCCTGTTATTGTTTCTTGCCTTTCTTTGACATAGTCTGACTTGTTTAAATAGAGAAAATACTTCCATAAGAACTGCAACTGTATGTCTGAGAGGGAGAATACTAGAACAAAGCCTCAGGACATCCAGTGAGAAGCTAATCCTAAGAGCAATAATGTGGCAGTGCCTGGACTTTTAACTGTGGCCCAGGTACAGGCAGAGTACTCTGTGCTTTTCTACATACTACCTTTACTCAATCCCTCCTTCCCTTGATTCTCTAATATCCACATATGTATTGATTTTTCATTATCCTGAAGTCAGGAATTCACAGACTAGCATCCTTTCTCCTCCCATTAAAAACCAATCTTCTTTCTGCTCTTACTAGTTGTCATGGTCTGAATATTTGTGTCCCACCAAATTCATTATGTTGAAATTCTAACCCCAAAGATGATGGTATTAAATGGTTGGGCCTCTACAGGTTGCTTAAGTCATGAAGGTGGAACCCTCATAAGTAGGATTAGTGCCCTTACAGAAGAGACCATACAGAGACTCCTAACCACTTCCACCAGGTAAGGACACAGTGAGAAGGTGCTGGCTGTGAACTAGGAAGAAGGCCCTCATGAGACTGCAGCCATGCTGGACTTGATCTTAGATTTCCAGGCTCCTGAATTGTGAGAAATAAATTTCTGTGGGTCTATGATATTTTGTTACAGCAGCCCAAATGGACTGAGATACAGTTCTATATATTACCTCATATTGACTCTTCATCCCATTCCAGTCTGTCTTCCACTCCTATCATACTATGGCGATTACCCTTGTCAAAGTCATCAATGGTTTCCATTTCCCTAAATCCAGTTTTTATTTTATTAGTGGGCCACTCCCTCCTTGAAATATTTTTGTCCCCGACTTCTGTGATAATATATTTTGCTAGTTTCTTCCTACCACCTGTTCTCCATTTCCTGTACTGCATCAGCCTTTTAACTCAACAGTTCCTCGGGGCTGTGTTCTTAGAGAGTTTAGGGAGAAAGTTGTCCACCATAAATTATACAATTGATTATTTAATTATAGCCATAATAAGGACTATTTAAAAAGTTCAAGGTACCATTTTTATGGGTTAATTGGATTGGAATAAACTTGTCTGTGTCTGAATTTCCAAAGATGCAAACCATTTTAGGGGGAACTTACCAACAAAACTTCTTCCTATAGTTGAGTGGGAAAAATGAAGAAACAAATATATAATCTCTTTGAATCCATTCATTCTTCTTAGTCTCATTTCTTTCTCTGATTTGTTTTTGGTAGGCAAATCTCCCCTCCCCACATCTGGCTTTTTTTTGTTTTTTTTAGAAATTCCCCTTTGTTCTCCCTCTCCTACTTCCTCCCTAATGAGAGCTCTCTTACCATTTCCACATATAGTAGAATCAGTGCTCGGAACTTTACAGACTACCTCTTTCTTTCACTGGTACTTTCTAAATTCTTCCTCCTCTACTTCTTTGTTCCCTATTCTCTGAGCTAAAGACCTCGTGTTCTGCAAGGGAATGAGGAAGTGGACACGTGGGTAAACAGGAAGCCCAACATTTCATGTGCCTTTGTCTCTTTCCCCTTCCTTGTTAGATTCAATATACCTGGTGACTAGACCTTTGTTCCCCCACCCGCTTTATCTGCATGGGTCTACCCTCAATTAAGCAATTTTTTATTTTAAATCTCTACGGCTGCATAAGCTAGACCAGTGCTCCCTAACCAACTTTCTCCTTGCAAATGTTCCTGAACCCATGAATTTGGGTAGACGAGAAACTCAGGATGCAATAACTTGAATTAGAAAAATAAAAATTCTTCAAGAGCTAGAATGAGAAGGACACTGACAAGAAAGTCAGACCCATCAGGGGACAACTGCACAACTTCATAGATTAAGCTATTTGGACCTCCAGTATGATCTCGAAGTTGAGAAAATCAGGAGGGTCAGGGAGCTGGAGAGTCAAACAGGTAAGAGCAAACATGTTTGTCTTGGCCTCTTTGGATTATGACCAACACTTCCTCATGGTGTAAGGAGCCTTGCCTCACATTAATGAATGACTTTCTGGCTGTGTTTCATGGAAGAGGTTATACCATTACTTAAGTTACAAAACCTTATAATCTGGCAGGCTAGTTTTTTTCTGGAATGGTCCTGAGTCCACAGAGAGTATAGAAATTTGGCTTTAAACCTAAACATACCATTGGTTTTGGATTCTTGGGACCAGAATTTTGAAATTAGCAAAATACCTTGATGTAAATCAGAACTGGCTGGCCTCTATTTCTGTGTGCCTGTCTTTAGCACCCTGTCTGCCTTCCTGCTCACGTCTTTCAGGGAGGCCTTCCCTTTCAAGGCCTTGATTTCCACACATAATGCAATATGGAAAAAGTAGTTCTTGACATGGTAGCTTGGGCAGTTATTTGTGCTCTACTGGTTATTTCCCTTCCACATAACAGAGAGTAGATGCTCAATATATATTGAGGGATAAATGAGCAAAAGAATGAAAACTGTACTGGCTGGTGTGGCTCAGTGGACTGAGCACTGGCCTGCAAACCGAAAGGTTGCCAGTTCATTTCCCAGTCAGGGCACACACCGGGGTTAGAGGCCAGGTGCCCAGCTGGGTGCACACAAGAGGCAACTGATCGATATCTCTCTTACACATCAATATTTCTCTCCTTCTCTTTCTCCCTCCCTTCATCTCTCTCTAAAAATAAATAAATAAAATCTTTTTTTTTAATAAAAAGAGTGAAAACCTTATAAGGGTTCATTTAGAATATTTGGGAAATATTCTCCAACCCCCAACCTAGGTGAGCGCACCTTCTCGTGTGATGAATAGCACTTTCTTTGTACACTCTGTGTTGTGCTAGCTGGCCACTATGTTTTCACCAAACAGCAGCTCTCTGTTTCCACGTCCTAGCATAGTGCCTAGCACTATGTCAGGGTTCAATACATTTTTGTTGAATCAGTAAATGTCACGGTTTATGTCAAAGAGTTTTGGCAATTACAGGAAAAGAAGCAAACGGGGACTTGAATTTGCAGAACCAGGAGATTAGAAGGAACATTAAGAAGTCTTCAAGTGCATTTCCCTGCTTCCTGATTTAACCATTCCTGGTAATCGTCTACTTTGTTTCTAAACACCATGGGAGGCTTCTTCACCACTTGACTCACAGGGTTTTCATCAGAAACCTCTATGTTTATTTACTTCCAAAGTACATACTATATGCATACCATCTATTTCTTTTTTTCTGTCTCTTTTTCTTCCTTTCAACTTTCTTTCAAAGGGAAAAGCAAGAACAATTAGACATGTTAAGACTATAACATATTAGTCCAGGTGTTTGATGTGGGGTCAAATTAGACATCTCTAAATCCAGATCCCAGCTTTGAGTGAAAATCATGCTGCACTGTGTCTGTCTAAAGCTGGCATTTGAAGTCAGACTTCTAAATTTCTGTGTCACGATACAGACTTGAGGTTTATGCTCACAACAATCTATTCTAGCTATATAAAATTCCAAATACTCCTACCTTTGATTTTTAAAAATCTGACAAATAACAGTTCAGCTAGCATCTATGGTTCAGCTTCTCATCTACATGAACAGTGCCTGGATGAGATGGGTCAGTGAGTACCACCACCCCCATTTTAAACTAAGGGAGTGTGAACTGGAAGTTTTATAATCAGTAGCAAAAAAATTGAAACTAGAGCCTGCTAACTAGTCTTGGTTGTGTCTGAAGTGAGACAGAACATTTCTCTGAAAACCTCTGTAGCCTACTCTCTGAAGTCTGGGATGTGCTTGCAGGACACATTGCCTTGTGATCCAATGTGACACAATGCCTTGTGGTCAGGGGCTTCCAATCATTACTGACATGACATTTGCATGGCAACCCATGCAGGACCAGAGATGGATAACAAACCAGGTCATACTCCATGCAATCAACATGCAGAGCCTCAAAAGAAGCCTTTTCAGAGCTAGAGGGCATCTCTCTTGGGACATTCATTGTAGAAAAAAAAATAGTGGACTTCCGGCTAAGATGGAGGCATAATTAGACACACGGTGCCTCCTCGCACAACCAAAATAAGGACAGCAACAATTTAGAAACAAGGTAACAACCAGATCTGACAGAAAATTGAACTGTATGGAAGTCGGACAACCAAGGAGTTAAAATATACACATTCATCCAGATCGGTAGGAAGGGCAGAGTTGGGCAGCCAGGCAGAGAGGGGTCGTGGCACAAAAAGCGGTGGCACCAGATGCTTAATGTATCTCGGGCGCGTAAGGCATCCTTAGCACAAGACCACAGCGGGCAGGCCCTGGGTGCACAGGCAGCTGGCAGACCTAGCGAGGCGGCGACTGTGAAGCAAAGCACCTGGCTGTCCGGGCCACATTTGGGTGCAGACAAACAAGGTGATATTGGGCAGTGAGACAGATCACATAACCCAGGGTCCAAGTGCTGGGAAATAGAACCTCAGGACACTGATTGAAAACACCTGTGGGGGTTGAGGCGCAGGGAGAGACTCCCAGCCTCACAGGAGAGTGCATTGGAGAGACCCACGGGGTCCTAGAACGTACACAAGCACACCCACCTGGGAACCAGCACCAGAAAGGCCTAGTTAGCTTGGGGGAAGCAGTGGAAGGGACTGAAATCTGACGGAGAGAGGAGCAAGCACCATTGTTTCCTCTTGGACCCTGCCCCCACATACAGCTTCACAACCCAGCAACTGAGCTACCCCACCCAGGTGGACACCTAAGGCTCCCCCCTCACTACATAACAGGCACAACCAGACCCTCCCCCTGAAAATTGCTCAAATGGAAGTACAAATCAAAGCCTCAGAGCCAATACTTTCAAGTGACCAAGAGATCGCCAATCTATCAGATGCACAGTTCAAAACACTGGTGATCAGGATGTTCACAGAATTGGTTGAATTTGGTCACAAATTAGATTAACAAAGGAAGGTTACAATAAGAGAAATGAAGGAAAATGCACAGGGAACCAATGGTGATGGGAAGAAAACTGGGACTCAAATCAATATAGTGGACCAGAAGGAAGAAAGAAACAACCAGACAGAAAAGAATGGAGAAGTAAGAATTCAGAAAAATGAGGAGAAGCTTAGGAACCTCCAAGACATCTTGAAATGTTCCAACATCCGAATTATAGGGGTACCAAAAGGAGAAGAGGAAGAGCAAGAAATTGAAAACTTATTTGAAAACATAATGAAGGAGAACTGCCCCACTCTGGCAAAGGAAATAGACTTCCAGGAAGTCCAGGAAGCTCAGAGAGTTCCAAAGAAGTTGGACCCAAGGAGGAATACACCAAGGCACATCATAATTACATTAGCCAAGGTAAAAATGAAGGAGAGAATCCTAGAAGCAGCAAGAGATAAGGGGACAGTAACCTACAAAGGAGTTCCCATCAGAATGTCAGCTGATTTCTCAAAAGAGACCTTGTAGGCAAGAAGGGCCTGGAAAATATTCCAAATCATGAAAGGCAAGGACCTACATCCAAGCTTGCTCTATCCAGCAAAGCTTTCATTTAGATTGGAAGGGCAGATAAAGTGCTTCTCAGATAAGGTCAAGTTAAAGGAGTTCATCATCACCAAGCCCTGATTATATGAAATGTTAAAGGGACTTATGTTAGAAAAAGAAAATAAAAAACATATATAGTGAAATGACAGTAAACTCACAATTATTAACAACCACACTAAAAAACAAACAAACTAAGCAATCTATTAGAACAGGAACAGAACCATAGAAATGGAGACCACATGGAAGGTTAGCAACAGGGGAGTGGGAGGAGGAGAGAGGGGAAAAAAGTATAGAGGATAAGTAGCATAGATGGTAGGTAGAAAATAGACAGGGGGAGGGTAAGAATAGTATGGGAAATGTAGAAGCTAAAGAACTTAGGACACATGGACATGAACTAAAGGGGGAATGTGGGTAGGAGGGGGTGTGCAGCGGGGAGGGGAGTGAAGGGAAGGAAATGGGACAACTGTAATAGTGTAATCAATAAAATATATTAAAAAAAACAAAAAACAAACAAAAATATAAAAAAGAAGAAAGAAAAATAGCACTTAATTTCCATTTTCTTCTTTTCTTTTCCTGTGATTTAGATGCCTGAATGCTTTCCCCAGTTTTAGTAAAAGGCAAAGTGATGGCTGTAAGCCTCAGGACCTTAATCCTTACCCTACACATGACCGATCAATCATCAATGCATTTCATCCGAGGCTACTTTCACTCACCTAAACCAGAGATGTGGCCAATACTATTTATCATTTGATCAAACAGATTCTCCTTTGTGACATATCTGACTTTGCTATTTAAATCTAAGGTTGTTGGTGACATTAACAGGATGGTGGAGTAAGGACCTCCAAAGCTCTCCTCCATAAAAGCAACAAGATTGCTGGAAAAATGGTTGAAGTACTTTTTTAGATCTCTGGAAATTTATCAAAGCTCACAGCAATCCACAGACTATGATGTTTTGGGTTGGCCAAAAAGTTCATTTAGTTTTTTCTATAAAATAAAAGATACGTTTTTCATTCTTATTGATAACTTTATTGATTTGTGCATTTTGAGTATTTCAGGTCTCTCCCACATGGTATACTGTTGACTGTTCTCAATTAATGTCTTGATTTGATTGGTATAACTTTAATTGGTCTACCTGACTATGGAGCATCATCCAGAGAGAAATCTCCCACATAAAACTTTGCAAACCACTTTTGACACGTTCAGTCAGTCACAGCACCTCCATACACTGCACAAATCCTTTTGTGTGTGTGTGTGTTTGAGTTGCATTTCTACCTTTTTTGAAATCATAAAGCATAATATGCTGAAAATGCATATTTTCTTCCATTTTTAATATTAAAATGGCTACACAAAAAAAATCACCAATTTTGATTTTTTTTAAATGCACACTGATATGATAGCTGGCACAATGCAATCTAACAAAATTGTTTCGAATGAAGTTAAAGACAACTAAATGCTACTAGAGCTATCTTACAGAGAAAAACCAAATTAACTTTTTGGCCAACCCAGTAAAACAACTAAATTGCAGATGGCCAACCCAGTAAAACAACTAAATTGCAGTTACAACAGCAAACTTTCTGGTGTCCTAATTGCTTTGTCCTAGACCACTCTCCCCAGACTCAATGATAGCCTTGAAAAACAACTCTGCAATCACAATGAAAACTGGCAGCCTCACCACCTATGGAGGGACAAAATTAGCTGGAGCTCTCCCAGAGTCCAATTCCGAAGTAACTGCCATTATTTGGCCTGTCTTGTAGTTCCTTTGGACAACCCCATGAGGCTTGTCTGTATTTGCTCTGACTCAGAGCTCACACCATTGTTTCCCTGGGGGTGGCTGTTAATATAGGTATCTGCCTGAAGCAGAGCTAACTAGTGGAATAAGAAATAAGCTAAGCAAAAATTTAAAGAGAGCTGGGAATAAGATGTCTACAAAGGACTTTGAAAAGCTCTGACATTCCTGGGACTCTACAAGCCCAGGCATGTGGCCAGAGTTGTGTTCATGCTTGTGAAGCAAACGAGAAGGACTAAGCTCTCAACTCTGGCAGACCTTGAGACTCCACAGAAGCAGGAAGTGCAGGTGAACATAAAGTTGTAAGCAGGAACGCAGAGTGCTTGCCTAAGCACTGAAGGTAAATCCCTAGCCTACACACGGTGCCCTCAGCAAAGACTGAGAGATTTATTGGTTCCAGGCCATTATTACCAACCTACAGAAATACAGAGGACATTAAGCAAATACTATGAACAACTGTACACCAACAAATTAAATAACATAGATGAAATGGGCGAATTCCTTGAAACACATAAATGATCTAAACTGACTCAAGAAGAAATAAAGAGATATTAGATGTATAACAAGTGAAAAGATTGATTTAGTAATCATAAACTTCCCAACATAGAAAGATCCATAATAAATTTTAAAAACACCAATGTGAAAAAAATGAGAAAAGATAAATTATGAAAATCAGGCAAATCTAAGGTTGTCTGTTTACTTTTAATTTTGTGACATAAACTTAGTGGTCAGATCCTTAAACAGCAGGGATAATCAGATTTTTTTGGTATCATCCCAAGCCAAATATTATGTATCTTACCTGAGTCATCAATACATGTGGCTACTAAGTACTTGAAATGTAAACAGTGCAACTGAGAACCTGAACATTAATTTTATTTAAAGTTTAACTAATCTGAATTTTAAACTGAGCACAAGAAATTCATTTATTGGAAAACATTTAAGTATGTTTGAAACTTGGGTATGAATCTACTTTTTCAATTATACATTTTATGAAATCTAAATACAGATTAAGTATTTCTGATAAAAATTTAGCATTAAAATTGGCATGTACTCTAAGTGTAAAAACACATTGAATTTTAAAGACTAGTACAGAACAAAGAATGTAAAGAAAGTAACTCAATAATTTTGCATTAATCACATGTTGAAATGATATTTTAAATATATTAGGATAAATAAACTACACTGCTAAAATTAATTATACCTGTTTCATTTTACATTTTTTAAAAAAGATTTTATTTATTTATTCTTATAGAAGGGGAGGGAGGTAGAAAAAAAGGGAGAGAAACATCAGTGTGTGGTTGCCTCTCATGTGCCCCCTACCAGGGACTTGGCCTGCAACACTGGCACGTGCCCTGACTGGGAATCGAACCAGAGACTCTTTGGTTCACAGGCCAGCACTCAATCACTGAGCCATACCAGCCAGGGCTCATTTTACATTTTTAATGGACTTACAGAAAAATTTAAAATTACGTACGTAGCTTGCACTGTACTTCTATTAGACGGGTCTACCATAGCTCCCAGCTAATATCTACTGTTTTTACATTATTAATGATTTCTTGTTTTCATTCCAATGCTTGATGACCATGAGTAAGTGGTTCCCTCCCTGATATTTTTTTTTGAAGTGAATCATTTCGGGAATGCCTGAATGAGGAAAAAACAAAATAATTAAATCCATCTCCTCTGAGACATCATGGAGGTGTCATGAGTTACAGTCATAGAGGTTGTTTTCCTTTAGAAATGAAAGTCTAGGAATGATCATACGGATATGAGGAAACAGTAGAGAATACAATTTTTTAAACTACCTTCACAAAAGCAAGATACTGTGTTGTCATGTGTTTTCTGTTCAATTGTAGGGGGGGAAATCATCTAGATAGCTGCAGCCAAGCTTGTCCTGGGCAATGTGGAAACCTGCTTACACACCTGAGTGTGATTCATATTGACCTCCCTCATCACAGTTTTGGAGATGCAATACTCTTCCTCTTTACTTTGCATAATTACTTCCAACCTCAAAACTCTAGTATTAAGAGTATCTGAGTTAGAAGTCCCTGCATATGTTCTAGCACTTATATGACCTTTCAAATTTTAACCTCCATTGAACAAACTCTCCATACCTGACTGGCTCACCAGACAGTCCATGGAGTAGGTCAGCTTTCCTCTGTGTGTGCAGGGTGGAGGCAGATTTCCTGTCTAGTTCTGTATCCAGACTTTCATAAGTGGTTTCCACCCAGCTGACTTCCTTGCAAGCATTAGGCAACATGATTTGGGATTCTATGGGATACCCTCCAGTAAAGGTGTTCTTTCAAAAACTTGCCTGAATTTTCACCCTTAGAAGTTCTGAACTTTATCTGACCTTTCTTGCTGTCTCCCTAGCTTCTCTGGATCCTTCCCACTCCACTGAGTTTTGAAAAATCTTTCAGTTGTCCTATTCAAAAAAGACTTACCCCAAATATGGACAATTAGCAAATGTGGTATTTTTCAAGTGGGGAAAAGCTTTTTTTTGTTGTTTTTTTAAAGTAATGCTGAGCCCTGCCTGGTGTGGCTCAGTGGATTGAGTGCCAGCCTGCGAACTAAAAGGTCACTGGTTTGATTCCCAGGGCACAGGCCTGGGTTGCAGGCCAGGTCCCCAGTAGGGGTTGTGCGAGAGACAACCACACATTGATGTTTCTCTCCCTCTCTTTCTCCCTCCCTCCCCTCTCTAAAAATTAAATAAATAAAGTCTTTAAAAAATGATAATGGAAAAAAACAATAAATAAAAAACTGATGCTGGAATAATTGATCTCCAGGTAGAAAAAAAAAACTTGACTCCCTCTTGCACTACATATAAAAATTTCAGAAAATATGAAAGAGTATCTTCATTATCTTATAGGTTAGAAAAATATATATTTTTAAAATTTTCAATTATAGTTGACATTGAATATTATTTTATATTAGTTTCAGGTGTACAACATAGTGGTTAGACATTTATCTAGTTTACAAACTGATCACTGGGTAAGTCTAGCACCCATTTGGCATCAAAAATGGTTATTACAGTATTATTGACTACATTCCCTATGCTGCACTCTACATCTCTGTGACTATTCTGTAATTTGTACTTCTTAATCCCTTTACCTTTTTCACCCATCTCCCCAACAACAACTCCCATCTGGCAACCATTAGTTTGTTCTCTGTAAGGAAAAGGTTTAAACGAGATATATAAAACAGAAAACACCTGAAAGTGGGACACAGTGTAATTAACTTTGTTCATCAGAATATTACTGTGAAAGACAGCTTCAGAGGGATAGAAGATATTTGTAAACCATATAATAACAAAAGGCCTATATTTGAAATAGTTAAAGAACTCTTTTAAATCAATAGAAAAAGACAAAATCCAGTAAAGGGGCAAGAATAAATATTTCATGAAGGGTACATCTAATGGCAAATAACATACAAAAATTGAAATTAAACCTCAGTGATATCCTACTATACACCCATCAGAATCACTGAAGTTAAAAAACCAGATAAACACAGGTGAGGCTATGGAGTAATAGGAACTCACACTCTGTGAATGGGAGTGTAAATTGGTAACACCACTTAGGAAACCATTTTGGCCTTACTACTCAAGTTGAAAATCCATATCTGTTCCCAATAACTTAGCAATTCCACTCCTTCAGCGTAACTTCAAAATAAACGTGTTACATATGCACCAGGAGGCATGTATAAGAGTATTTATAGCTTTGTTGTTTGCAAGAACTCTCCCAAACTCCAAACTTAGCAACAAAACTCTCCATAAACTGTGAAAATAGGTAGATAGTGTAATATTTATGGAGAAAACTATATATCAATGAAACTGGATCAACTCCAGGTACATTCAACTCTGCAGCTGAATCTTCAAAATATTAAGCTGAACTCAAGAAGCCAGTTACAAAATGATACATCCTGCCTAATAACATACACATGTTTTACAATAAGCAAAACAATTTTCTTGTATGTTTCTACTTGCATGAGGTTAAACAGGCAAAGATGGTACTTGGGGATTTATAATTAGAAGTTAGGGTATAAAGCAAGGCAGGAAAGTAATTACCATAAAGCTGGGATGGCCGTAACCCTGGGGAAGGGAAGGCAGTTGGGACAGGATGCATGCGGTGGGGCCTGTGGGCTGACGGATGGCAATATCCTGTTTCTTAACCTGGGAGCCGCTTTATAATAAGTTGTGTATTTGGTTCTGTGTGTTTTTCTGCATGTCATTTTTCACAAAAATTTTTTTAAAATAAAAAACTCTCTGCCTACAACCCCAATCTTGCCTCCCCTGAGCCTGTCTCTCAGCCAAAGGAATGTCCCTTCTACTCATATTGTCTGCAGTCTCTTAATTCCCACTCATAACCTACAGAGCCTCTTCTCGCTCCCCCAGGGTCATCAGTAGTTGGCAAATCAAATGAACTTATTCTATGCTCTCCTCTGTTCTCCAGAGGAGGTTTTGCTATTGACCTTGTAGCTTTCTTTCCCCTTGGCTTCCCCCGACTCTTCCCCCTGACTTCTCTAATTTGCCCTCTCCTTCAACACTGGTGCTTCCCAGCTTTCCCTCCCTGCAGTCTCATCCTTGTCCGTGGCCCGTCTCTGTGCTAACAGCCCCGAGTGGGTGATGTCCCCTTCCAGGCTCCAGGTGCAGCTATGCATACTTCATCTCCATCTTTATCTAGGTGTGGAAATCATCTGAATTTCAACCCATAAGCCTCAAAATGAACTCATTCTCTTCCTCTCTCCAACCCTATTCCTGGATTTCCTATCTAAAGAAACTTTCAAGTTGACATCTCAACCTAGAAATGTTGACTCACCACCCTCCTTAACCTGGCCCAGTTCCAATAGCTACTGTTATGTTCATTCTGTGTGCTAGGCTCCTGTTAGGACCTGCTGTTTCTATCTCCTATAAACCCGAATGTTGAAACCCCGATTCCCAGTGCGATGATATTAGGAGGGGGACAATTGGGGAGGTGATTACATCTGGAGGGCAGAGGCCTCCTGAACAGAATTAGTGCTCTTATGAAAGAGGCCCCAGAGAGCTCTCTCGTACCCTTGTCCATGTGAGGACACAACAAAAAGACGGCTGTCTCTGAGGAGGTGGGTCCTCACTAGATCTGGAATCTGCGGGGGCCTTAATCTTGGACTTGAACTGTGAGAAATAATTTTCTGTTTATAAGCCATGCAGTCTGCGATATTTTGTAACACAGCTTGAACAGACTGAGACAGAACTGTGTTTTTTGTTTGTCATTTTTTTTACATATATGACATACATTTTAAAAAGTTACATCAGCTCACTTAATTCTTTCAACAACCCTGACATAGGATATTGTTATTCTTCCTTACTGAGAAGAAAAAAACTGAATCTTCAGAGCCAGCAGCTCTTGCTCCCAACTCGAGTCAATTCCAGTGCTGAGAGCTTCTTATCAGAAGTTGGAATCCACCCCGACCCGCAGCACTGGTTTCTTGTTTGGATTGTTATACTAAACACATAACTTGACACACAAACACACACACACACACACACACACACACACACACACACACCATTCCCTCCGTTTCTGTCCCCCTTCAACAGGGACAGTAGAGTACTCTCAAAAAAGCAAATGTTTGGTAATGTTAATTCCGATTATTTTTCAGATGCCTCAGCACACACAGAGGCCACGTGATCTGATGCCAGCCTTCCCCTTTCCCTAGCCCCATCCCCACCTCCACATTTCTTGCCCCTGGCAGGCACGCTTTCAGGCAGTTCTTTTTGCTTGTGATGCTCTGTTGACACCCTTCCCTGTTCAACTGGAGAATCCCAGCCTGACCTTTAAGCCCCATCTGACGGGCTCTCTCCCTCTGTGATGCTGTCACAGACGCCATCAGCCCAGCTCTACCTACATTTACTTCAAGGTATTTGGTGCCAACCTCCAGGGCTATTTTTTGCTTTTGTTTCCTATCACATTATATTGTAATTACAATTGCTTATTTGTTTCTGTCTGCCCTGTTCTTTGAGGGCCAGAATCGTGTATTATTCCTTCATGAATGGGGATCTCTTCCTAGCGATGACCATATCTGGAGGATAGTTCATGGTTCTGCTGAGTAAATACATGTCCCTGGAAATTCTTGTTGAAAAACAAGCGTTGGAAGAAATGACCTGGCCACCACTGGTTGGTGCTGGCGTGCAGTGCTCTGCTGGGGCTGAGATGCCCTGCTCTGCACCCTGCAGCCAGGAGATGCTCTGTTTTGATAGAAGAGAGTGAGGGATAGAAAACAGGGCCACGACTGGTGTGTCCTCCTCATGGACTGAGCAGCCAGGTGTTTGTGACCTCTCCTCAGCAGACACCTTCATCTTGCTGTCACATTCACCTTGTCTCTTTATCCCATTCCATCCCTTTTGTTCTCTTGGATCTTAATAGGCCTTCCACTTTATGCTTCTCTTCTCATTTAACCCTTAGAAGGCGATAAAGACCTGCCACCCCAAAGTAGGCCATACATTCTTTCGGCATGAGAATTTTTTGAGCTAAAGACAACTGACAAAAAGCAGACACAGAAAATCTATTTTCTCCTCCTCCGTCTCCCGGAAACGGCATACATTTTCCTGGTGCATGTGCCCCCTCTCCCACACCAGAGAGAGGTGAACGACACTTACCACTGGAAAGAGAGATGACATCGAGGGAAGGCTGCATAAACACCTCACTAACACCCCGTATCTTCCATTAGTTCTCCCATGTATTTCCCAGACAGCTTCCCACAATTTATTGGCCCTAAATGCCCAACCTCTTTTTTCCTTGTTCAGTCACTTCACATTTACTTGTTCTTTGTTAAAATGGCATGTAAGCCCCTAAGTCTTACTGTTTCTTTGAGTTTTTCACTTTTTTTCTATAAAGACCAATGCAGGTAAAATTAAAAATATTAATTAAATGTGTATGCCTCTTTTCCTGTAAATCTGTCACTGATCCGTTTAATTCACAGACCACAGGCCCTGAATCTAAGAGGGCAGAGAAAACATTTCCCCTCTCCCTACACTTACATTACAGCCTGTGGGCAAGCATCACTGTGCGTGGGTGGCTGGATTGCAGCCCGGGAAGTTTGGAAAATTTGTGTGTGGAAGAGTCAGAACCTGTGCCAAAGCCCTTTCACCCTTTCCTTTTTTTTTTTTTTTTTTTTTGCCAGTGCCTGAAAGTTTGTTTTGGCTGTTTAGTGACTCCGAAGTCTGAGAAATTCATGCTCCTCAGAAAAGGAAGCACACTTAGGGACAGCCCTGAAAAATCCCCAGGCTAGACCCAGTCAGAGCAGCCCAGTGTCTCCCAGTGATGGGACTCTCTGGCACCCAACCCTCGGCCCAGCAGCATTAATCACTCTGAGTTTTGGTTGGTGGCATAAGAGTGGTTTGCACAACCCAGCTGCACTGCTGTAGGCACCCAGGCCACCATCTGACAGGAACTCTGGGACCTGGTTTAAGAGAAAGAAACCCTAGGTGACAACTACATTCAGGATCTGAATTCTCCCCATTCTTTCTTTCTCATCCAGTCTGCAAGTAAATGCTGTATCCTTGCCTGTAGTCAATGAGACAAAAGCAGAAGATAGTCTGCTTCTAAGAGACAGGACAAGTTAAGGATCTAAATAGGTTCTGATTAGAAGAGACTTTTCAGGTTTGTCAACCCAAGAAGGGAAAAAGGAAACAAACAACAAACACACACAACCAGGCTTAAAGACTGCTATTAAAAATCTTATTGGGTTCCAATAATCCCACTGCTTTAGTTAAGAAAGTTGCCAAGGAGGCAAGGAAAGAGGATTATTTCCATTTACTTGGTCCTAAAAATGAATGAAACTGCTGCTCACCTGGAAGCCAGTGTCTCTGTAGCCTTCAGCTTCAGGGGCGGTCCCAGTCTTCAGCTTCATGAGCTCTTCGCTGTTCTTGGAATTCTCTGGTCTCTGAATTCCTGTCTGATGTCTGGTCGGGAGATCCTCCATACCTGTGAAAAAGAACACAGCCTCTGCTGATGTTGAAAGGCCACCTACTGTTGTAGAAACCTGGGCACCGCTTCAGTTTGGAAATGTCAAGACAAACGTCCTCACTGGGGTGGGGCGGGGCAGGGAAGGTGGGTGGGGTAGAGGCTCTCCATTCAGGTCCACCCACCTGATTAATCCTTCCTGTTTCCCCATGATTGCCAGCCCATTTTCACTCCAGGGGGAAAAGTCATGTCCTGCACAAACCACAACCGGACACTCTCTTCATGTCCATGATTGAAACAGTCTATTTCCTGTGGGCTGTGTTGGAGACTAGGCGTGGTGGGGGTGGCTGAGGACATGAGAGCTGGTGTGGTGGGGGTGACTAGGCGTGGTGGGGGTGGCTGAGGACATGAGAGCTGGCTGCAAACAAGTGACCACTGTGCTGTGCCGGGAAGATGCTTGGTACTTTATGTATGGTGGTCTTGGTGTATTTTCAGAACAAGGCAAACTGAGTTGTGGGAAGTTAACAATATATTCAGGATCATTTGACTAATAAAGGCACAAACAGAAGCTAAATCCAGGTATGGTGGATTCCAAAGCCATTTTCTTCCATCACTGTCTGTAGCCTGGGATGTTTTTGAAAATTCAACTCCTAGAAATGTAAATATGTGGCAGATCAATGAAAGGTGACCAATGGTTCATTTAATAAAAGGATTCTTTGCTTTATGAAATAATTAGCTGTAGAATTCTTTAAAAATACATTTAAAATGATCTATTATGTATCTACTAACTTTGAAAATTGTGTGGGCTATGTGGAAATGTAGAAAATGCTTATGATAGGTGAAAAACTAAAATTAATAGAATACTGCATGCAGTGGATGAAGAATAAAAGAAACTATCAAATATTATCAGTGGTTATTTTTGGGTTGTGGTTTTATGGATCATTTTTAGTTTCTCCTATATACTTTGCTGAGTTTTCTGTAAAGAGCAATGTATGACTATTATCATGATACAGACTGCACACACACACAGACTCACACACAATGGTTAAGAGCTTGCTGGAACCAGCTCTGGCCAGGTTGCAGTTGGTAGCAGCACTGTCCTGTACACCAAAAGGATCTAGGTTTGATTTTCAGTCAGAGCACATAGCTAGGTTGTGGGTTCAATTCCTGGTCTGGGAGCATAGGGGAGGCAACAGATTGATGTTCCTCTCTCACACTGATGTCTCTCTCTCTCTTATTCCTCCTCTTTCTCTAAAATCAGTAAAAACCTATCCTCAGCTTAGGATTTAAAAAAAGAGCTACTGGAACCATCCTGCTTCTACCACTTACTGCAGCAAATTATAGCTCAAGAGCTAAACCTAGCCTACTAACACTTTTTGCAATCTGAGAGTTAAGAATGGATTTTATATTTTTAAATGCTTGAAAAAAAATCAAAATGACAATATTTCATGACACATGCAAATTACATGAAATTCAAATTTCAGTGCCCATAAAATGAATTTTGTTGGAACACAAACATAACCATTCATTTATATATTGACTTCTGTGGGTATTGCTCCATAAAGGTAGGGCTGGTTAGTTGTGACAGAGACTGTATGACTCAAAGGCTAAAATATTCATTTCCTGCCCCTTTATGGAAACTCTGTGCTAAACACTGGACTTCCTAGCAATGTGAATACAGACAAGTTTCTGCTTCTCTGGGCCTCAGATTCTTAATTTACAAAATGGGAATAATAGTACCCATTTTACATTATGATTGAAATGATAAATATAACATTCTTAAAAACACATGGAATAATGCCTGGCATATAGTAAATTTGTTGCTTAAAAATAAAGGTAAGATGATTTTTACAAAGTTACTTGCATGTGTTTTAGGTACATCTTTCTACCTGAAGCCAGGTACGCCAGTGGTTGAGCATGTGTTATGCTGCATTCACACAAGAAAGCATAGCATCCCTTGCTGCCCTGGTGGTCAAGTCAGTCTTTCCCCTAAGTCCCCACCATCCTGGCACTGTGAGAAAGTTGACTCCTGATTTATGTGGTGCTCCTGGACCCCTTATTCCAAGCCCCCTATTCCAAGCTCATTGACCAACACCATCCACACTTTCTTTTTGCTTTAGCTCTTCACTGATTCTTTATTGATTCTCTGATAAATGGAGACTTCAGAATTTTTATCAGTTTTTTCCCAATAATTGTGATTTGCCGAAATAAGTAGTCCTTTACCAAATGCAAAAAGTCAGACTGGAAGTGATCAAGAGAGAGGCAGAGAAACTGAAGTCAGATAATGTGGAAAACTTACATGATAAAATTATTGGAACAAACCACTTGTTGCAACCAGATAGTATAACCTTAGCGAACTCAAGATTTAATCTAGTTTAAGGTTATGGAGGAAACTTACACTCTGGAAAAAAAGGGAAATCTTCATTCTGCCATTTATGGTTATTTATAATTACACAAATTTGACTCAAATGCCTGACATTCTTGTAGATACTGTCACATGAAACTTTTATTTACTTACTTTCATAGAGAAGGTAAGGGAGAGAGAAAGAGAGGGAGAGAAACATAGATGTGAGAGAGAGACTTTAATCAGTTGCCTCTCATACACACCCCAACTGGGGACCCAACCTGAAACCCAGATATGGGCCTTGACCAGGAATTGAGCCACTGAACCTTTGCTTTGTGAGACAATGCCTAACCAACAGAACCACACTGATCAGGGCTCACATGAATCTTTAAAAAAAATGATTTTATTTATTTATTTTCAGAGAGAGGGGAAGGGAGAAAGAGAGGGAGAGACACATCAATGTGCAAGAGAAACATTGATCAGCTGCAATTGATCAGCTGCCTCTCACACACCCCCAAATGGGGACCTGGCCCTCAACCCAGGCATGTGCGCTGATTGGGAATCGAACCCATGAAATTTCAGTGGCACTCAGTCCACTGAGCCACACCAGCCAGGGCTCATGTGAATCTTTTAAAATGCAACAACCCATTGATTTTTTTCAGCTCTTTGATTGTAAGACAGTAAATTTGAAGATTTCAAGCATTTTGAAATAATGTCACTGCATAAGCAAGAATACTCTCCAGTGTTCGGTATTAGACTAATCAGGGGCATCACTGCACAGATTATATAGGTGTCATTCCATTATGCTGTACACATGAAACTAATACAATATTGATGTCAACTGTAATTTAAAAGTAAAAACGTTAAATAAAAATTTTTAGAAACCACTGTGTAGTGTTGATTAAAAGACACAGTGACCTGCCCATTCCATTCTCCAACCATATCTGCTAAAAGAACAAATCAATGAAAGACAAATACTGTGTGATCTCACCTGTAACAGGAGGCTACACAACAAAATAAACAAACAAGCAAAATATAACCAAAGACACTGAAATAGAGAACAGACTGACAGTGACCAGAGGAGAGAGGGGAGGGAATTTCAGGGGAAGGGGGGAAGAGTTTGAAGGAACTAGTATAAAGGACACATGGACAAAAACAAGGCAGGGGAGATGGAAATGGGAGGGAGGTGGGGAGGGCTGGAGGGGATGGGCTGGGATGGGGGTAAAGGGCAGAAAACTATACTTGAACAACAATTAAAATTTTAAAAAAGAACAAATCAAGACCTAAAATTCAAGGAAATTGCACACACAACCATGATACTAAAATGCAAGTAGGATGGTAATATACAAAGACATTTTGATTTAAAAACATGTTATCTATTCAAAGCCTATAGTTGAAAGCCTTTAGAACTAATGAAAATTCAGACTTTTTTTGCAGCATGAGAATTAACTTGATATATGTGGCTATCACTTAAAATGATGGTACCTTGGTAGATGCTATGGCTCAGTTTGCCAATTTGGAAATAGAAATATCATCAGAAAATGGAAGACCGTTTCAACTTTACAAGACACCAAATCATCAACAATAATAAGACAAAGAGACATTATGTGCTTCTTGATATGATGCATTGAGGAGGACATAGCATGTCAGTGGTATTCCTGCCCAAAATGCATAACCTGCATCTGACAATAAAGATGTTAGATCCAAACAAGAGATATTTTACAGCATAACTGGTCAGTATTTTCAGAATAATTAGGGTCATGAAAGACAAAGAAGGCAGACAGACCATTCCAGATGGCAGGACACCAAAGATACATGGCAAATAAGTGTAACACACCATCCTGGAGTGGGTCCATTGTTATAGAGGACAATGTAGGGACAATTGGCCAAATTTAAATTTTGGTCATAATACTGTCTCAGCATCAAATTTTCTCATCTTGATGGCTGTACTATGGTTATATCCATGAGAAGAACCGAATCTCTGAAAGTATTAGAAGGATTTCTATTTAGGCCTTGCCGAGAGCTATAGCCTGAGAGCAGAGCTTCAAGAAATTTTTAAACAGTGCTCCAATTTTGGAAAAGTAGAGGGTACTTATATGGGCAGAAGAGTAAGCAAAAAGTACATCTGGTGTGTCAGAAGACTCAATTAGGGTGGGTATGTTTCAACTATTAGCAGTTTCACTTCCAGCAAGATGGAGGAATAGGTGGATGCACCGTACCTTCTCGCACAACCAAGAATAGAACAACAATAATTTACAAATATAATATCACTCAGAACTGTCAGAGGATTTATCTGAATGGAAGTCAGACAGCCAAGAAGTTGAAGTAGACCCGTATATCCAGACTGGTAGGGGACGACGAGCTGGGAGGGCGCAGGTCTTGTGCGGGTCGGTGGCGCGTGGAGGTCTGGGGAAATTTGGCGCAAAATCGGCGCGACAGCCATCCGGGGCGCAAGAACGCAGCGGTGATCCCTGAGTACACAAGCTGCGGCTGGGGGAACCAGTGAGGCAGCGATTGTGGACCAGGGCAGAGCTCACAGCCCAAGAGCCCAGGGAAGTGTCTGAGCCCAGGAGAACCGAACTGCCGCCATTGTTCCCCCCCATCCCTGCTCCCGCCCCCGCCCCCACATATAACATCACAATCTAGCGACTGGGGTGCCCAGCCCCGGTGAACAACTAAGGCTCCGCCCCCCACCATAACAAGAGCGACCAGACCGGAAAATAAATAAATAAATAAATAAATAAATAAATAAATAAATAAATAAATAGGAGAGACAGGGAAAGACAAGACATGTTTCCAGCAGAACAGATCAGTCCCCAAGGACTCATCCTTTTGAGCGACCAAGAAATAGCCAATCTATCAGATGCACAGTTCAAAACACTGATGATCAGAAAGCTCACGGAATTGGTTGACTTTGGGTGCAATTTAGATGAAAGGATGCAGGTTACCATAAAAGAGATGCAGGAAGATACGCGGAGGAGAGCCAATAGTGAAAGGAAGGAATCTGAGTCTCAAAACAATACAGTGGACCAGAAGGAAGATAGAATCAACCAAGCAGGAAAGCATGATGAAATAAGAATTAAAAAAACCGAGGAAAAACTTAAGAGCATCCAGGACACCTTTAAACATTCCAACATCCGAATTATAGGGGTACCAGAAGGGGAGGAGCAACAAGTGGAAAAGTTATTTGAACAAATAATAAAGGAGAACTTCCCCAATCTGGCAAAGGGAACAGTCTTCCAAGAAATCCAAGAAGCTCAGAGAGCCCCAAAGAAGCTGGACCCAAGAAGAAACACACCAAGGCACATCATAATTACATTAGCCAAGGTAAAAATGAAGGAGAGAATCCTAGAAGCAGCAAGAGATAAGGGGACAGTAACCTACAAAGGAGTTCCCATCAGACTGTCAGCTGATTTCCCTAAAGAGACCTTATAGGTAAGAAGGGGCTGGAAAGAAATATTCCAAGTTATGAAAGACAAGGACCTACATCCCAGATTGCTCTATCCAGCAAAGCTTTCATTTAGAATGGAAGGGAAGATAAAGTGCTTTCCAGATAAGGTCAAATTAAAAGAGTTCATCATCACCAAGCCCTTATTTTATGAAATGCTAAAGGGACTTATCTAAGAAAAGAAGATAAAGAAAAGACATGTATAGTAAAAGGACAGCAAACTCACAATTATTAACAACCACACCTAAAGCAAAACCAAAAGAAACTAAGTAAACAACTAGAACAGGAACAGAGCCACAGAAATGGAGGTCACATGGAGGGCTAGCAGCAGGGGGGTGGGAGGAGGAGAGAGGGGGAAAAGGTATAGAGAATAAGTAGCATAGAATGTAGGTTGAAAATAGGGGGAGGGTAAGAATAGTATGGGAAATGTAGAAGCTAAAGAACTCACAAGTATGACACATGGACATGAACTAAAGGGGGGGAACGTGGGTGAGAGAGGGGTGGACAGGCTGTACAGGGTGGAGGGGAGTGAAGGGGGAAATGGGACAACTGTAATAGCATAATCAATAAAATATATTAAAAAAAACTATTAGCAGTTTCACAACAAATGGAAGGAATATATAGGAAAGAAAAGGTTGAGTCACGATGCCCACTGGTGTCAGGGAGTATGGACACAGAGTCTGAAAAGAATTAAACTGCTTTCAAACAGTAGTTTAATTATTTCCAGATAATTGTTTTTAGCACAGGGATTGTATGGAATTAAATATCAATATTAATTGGGGAGTGTTAAAAAGCAAAAATCTAACTGCAAAGGTGATTTTGTTTGAAAGACAAATCCCAAAGTACTTTTTATTTCAAATACAAATTTAAATTGTTCCCCTTCCTCGCTTCAGATGAGTTTTTATCAGGATGTAGCAAGAATAGGCATTGATTTCTAGAGTTATTAGTGTTGACACTGTAAAAGATTGGGGTGGTGAACACACAATACAGATGATGAATTATAAAATTGTAAAACTGAAACCTATATCATTTTATCAACCAATGTCACCCCAATAAATTGAATAAGAAAAGTTTAAAAAAAGAAACTGTAAAAAATATGCATGGCTATCCCCATTGTTTGTGCCTTAGTAAGAAATGTTAGGGAAGCTTATTGTTTTCTCTTGGTTATTAATTAAGTCCGAGAAGCTGCAGCATCCTTTCTTCTCTCAGTTATGTAAGAGGATGCCCTTAATTCGATATTGGAGAATTGAGGAATGAAGGGGTATGATGTCTGCAATTTATTCCCAAATAGTTCATCAAAAAGCAATGGCATGGAAATGAGTCTGAGAGAGAATAAAAAAAGCATGTGAGGCAACATGTTCATGGTGAGTCTGGTTAAGTTATGAAAATTTTTGTTATTCTTACAACTTTCCTGTAGGTTTGAAATTATATCAGAGTGTAAATTTTCCTGAATTATTTACATATAAATCAATGTTTATATTTAACCTCTTTGTCAGTTTTGTATGTGGAGGGTGAAATGGTTAATTTATATAGTATATATTTTTCTCTTTTACTATTTTTATTTTGCACTATAAAAAACAACAATAACCAGTAGCATTGCTTTTCTTCACATTTGTGTGGATTTCAGGAAATTACTGCCTTTTTCCCTGGAGAAATAACTTACAGCCAAAAAAGACATTATGAAATTTGCAAATTCTGGAAGTCAAGAGCTTAAAAACAGCCCCCCTGGGGCCAGGGAAGAAAACAAGTCTCACAGGAGACAGACAAGCACGTACAAAGACTGCAAGCTAGGAAGATAAGTAGTTTTCATTCCAGAATACACAGTAGGGGCCTCTTTCTCCTGGCCCCCGCTGCCACCACCTCAAAGGAGTGATTTTTGGTCTATAGTCTGAAGAACTCTTCTCAAATGACATGAGAGTTGCCATGAGGAGGGGTACAATGAGAAAGGTTCAAATATTAATTAGAATCACACTGATGAGGCCCAAGAAAGAGCCACAGTGAAAAGGCTACCTGAAGTGTCAGCATCTCACTGCTTCAACCAAATGCCTCCACTGGACCCAAGGGGGAAATCTCAAAAACGTTTAAGGGGTCAAATCAGCATATCTATGGTGTCCCTACAAACCCTGGAGGGTTACTTTCCTTAGGAGTTGGTGATCAGCTTATGCCCTGAAGCAGAGACAGATACTATATTGCCAAATTAAAAAAAAAAATTTTTTAAGAATGTGGAAAATGTGCTTCCTTTGAAATAAATTAGCTTTGTAATTGCCTTTCTCCAAGTCTAGCAATGGCTTTTGCCTTACACCTGAAGTGAAAAGAATGTTGAGGTGCCAGGACTGGGCAGCCTGAGTGGGGAGGGGACCTGGGAGTACAGGAGTCAGCCCTCAATGTGCTCTCACAGGCTTGGCTGCCCTTCCTTTGGTCCTGGGAACCTACTCCCATGGTCAGTCTGAACTTTGTCCATAAGCCTGGTGACCACTCACTGCTCCACTGGGGGGATAGTATTGCACAGGTATGAAATACCCACAACTTTAAGAAACAAAATTGCAGCATCTTCTGGCCAAGTTGGAGGCATAGGTAGATTTAGTTTGCTTCCTCACACAACCAAAAGAAAGACAACAACAAATTTAAAAACGAAAACAACCAGAACTGCTAGAATATTGAACTGTACAAAAGTCCGCCAACCAAGTAGTTGAAGAAGAAACACTCATCCAGACCAGTAGGAGGGATGAAGACAGGCAGACAGGATGGAGAGGACATGCAGGAAGGTGGTCCCACATTTGTGTGTGGATAAAATGAGAGGAACAACTGGGGAGTGAGATAGATCATGAAACTCAGGGTTCCAGCATAGGGAAAAGAAAGCCTCAAACATCTGGCTGTAAAAATCTGTGGGGGTTGTAGTGGTGGGAGAAACTCCCAGCCTCACAGGAGAGTTCACTGGAGAGACCCACAGGGTTCTAGAACATACACAAACCCACCCACATGGGAGTCACACCAGAAGGGCACAATTTGCTTGAAGGAAGTGGCGGAAGTGACTGCAAGGTGAGCAAATGGCATTGTTCCCTTTATGACCCTTCTCCCACAGACAGTGCCACAACACAGTGATGTGGGCTGCCCCGCCCTGGAGAATACCTAAGGGTTTCTGCTCCTTACCATGTAACAGGTGTGCTGAGATAAAGAAATATGGCCCAAATGAAGGAACAGGTGAAAACTCCAGAAAAATAACTAAGTGACAAAGAGATAGCCAACCTATCAGATGCACAGTTCAAAACACTGGTAGTCAGGATGCTCACAGAAATGTTTGAGTATGGTCACAAAATAGAGGAAAAAGTGAAGGCTATGCAAAGTGAAATAAAGAAAATTATACAGGGAACCAACAGTGATGGGAAGGAAATGAACTAAAATCAATGATTTGGAGCAGAAGGAAGAAAGAAACATGCATCCAGAACAGAATGAAGAAACAAGAATTCAAAAAAATGAGAACTGAGAAACCTTGACGACATCTTTAAACGTTCCAACATCCGAATTACAGGGGTGCGAGAAGTAGAAGAAGAACAGCAAGAAATTGAAAACTTATTTGAAAAAATAATGAAGGACAACATCCCCAATCTGGCAAAGGAAATAGATTTCCAGGAAGTCCAGGAAGCTCAGAGAGTCTCAAAGAAGTTAGACCAAGGAAGCACACATCAAGGCACATCATAATTACATTACCCAAGATTAAAGATAAGGAAAGAATCTTAAAAGCAGCAGGAGAAAAGGTGACAGTTACTTAAAGGAGTGCCCATAGACTGTCAGCTGATTTCTCAAAAGAAGTCTTATAGGCAAGAAGAGGCTGGAAAGAAGTATTCTAAGTCATGAAAGGCAAGGACCTACATCCAAGATGAGTCTATACAGCAAAGCTATCATTTAGAATGGAAGGGCAGATAAAGTGCTTCTCAGATAAGGTCAAATTAAAGGAGTTCATCATCACCAAGCCCTTATTATATGAAATGTTAAAGGGATTTATCTAAGAAAAAGAAGATCAAAACTGTGAATGATAAAATGACAAGTCCAAAACTATCAACAACTGAATCTAAATCATAAACAAAAACAGAAATGAACTGAACAAACAACTGGAACAGGAACAGAATCACAGAAATGGAGACCACATGGAGGTTATCAGTGGGGACAGGGAGGAGGAGAGTGGAGGAAAAGGTACAGGGAATAAGAAGCATAAATGGTAGATAGAAAATAGACAGGGGGAGGTTAAGAATAGTATAGGAAATGGAGAAGCCAGATAACTTATATGTATGACCCATGGGCATGAACTAAAGAGTGGGGGGAATGCTGGTGGGAAGATGGGTGCAGGGCAGGGGTGAATAAAGGGAAGAAAAAATGGGACAACTATAATAGCATAATCAATAGAATATGCTTGAAAAAGAAAATAAAATGAAATTGCTGTTGCTCTTAAACCTGGGCTGGTTCCCCACCTGTTTTTATAGGGTGTGGCCATGGTCATGGGGCTCCAGCTGAGCTCAGACTGTGGATGGACTGGCACTAGTGCAGGCATGGGGTAGGGCCTGTGCACATATGCAGTAGGAGTCCTGTGCCCCAGGGCTGTGTCTGCAAGTGGGTGATGAATGATGAGCTGGCTGCCTCCTCTTGGCAGGACAGAGCCTTTGGGTGGGCATGGAAGGCAGGATCTCAGATTCATGTTGCAGGAACTGGTCCAAAAAGCCAAAGTTAGGTGAGATCACACTCCTCCCCTGCTTAATATCATTGAAGGCCTCCTCTAGGAGGATCTGCTTTGTCTTCATGAAGTCAGCCATGCAGATGGTATGCAAATGGGAAATCCCAACTTCACAGTAGACCAGGACCTTGCTCATTGTTTCTTGAAAGCAGGAGCTTATGTCAGCTTCGAGGATCCGCTTGTAGTGTAGGAGGGCCAGGCAGGTCTCAGAAGTCCTCAGTGAGGCAGACATTCAGCAGGTTGGTGAGGATCTCATTTTGGATGCACAGTTGGCACTTCCAAGGTTGAGGAATGGGAGGATTCCCATTGCTACCCCCACCCCCACCCCAGAAGCCAGCCTGCAGCTTGATGTTGAGCACTGGTTTTCCATACTGGCTAATGAGGGCTTGCTCAGTTTCAACTTTCTTTTGCGAAATGGGGTTTATATTTATGCAACACTCAGGATGCTCTCCCTGAGGAAGTAGATGTGATAGGGGATTCAAGACTTGGAAAATTTTAGCTTAAGGTAAAAAGTTATAAGTCTAGCAAGTAAAGTGTATGTTAAAGCTTTTGTTTCAGAAACTACAGAGAAGGACTGTCCTGGCTCCTGGGAAAACAGCCGACCTCCTGGGGCACTGGCTAGAGATTACCGCCTGGGGACAACCGGAGGCATCTGGGCCTTTGTGTTCCAGGGAGAGACAGATGGCCACCCTCCCCTAGAAACAGCTGGCTGTCCAGGAGAGGAATGTTGCAGCTTCTGAATCTCAAAGCCCTCACTGCACCTGGTTTATTCCCCATTATAAAAAGTCTGACCTGGAAAGAGAAGACAAGATGATCTCTTAGGGTATGAACCCACCATCTTCTCAGATTGCTGGCCATCTGAATAAAGTGCCCACAAAGATTCAATTGCTGTCATTGCTTTTTGGGTTTGGTAGTGACAGGCAGCCCGAATTCTGGTGTCTTTTCCGGTTTCACCCCTAATCTTTGCTTGTTCAAGGGTCAACTGTATACATATCTGTAACTGTATGGGGGGGTGGGAAGTAGATTTACAGCTGTGAGTGTGTGAAACACAGAGTTTATTCTGGTATTATAATTATTTATTACTATTATTACTACTATAACCTACTTTTGCTCACCCCTGTATGTGTAGAATGTCTCTGGAAGGATTTACTAGAAACACACTGTGGTGTCCTCTGGTGACTAGGGCAGACATGCTTTTTACCCTAAATCATTTCGATCTTTTATTCTCATTTAAAAATAAAAGAATATTCTCTAAAAGAATAAGTGTATGTGTAAATTATGAGATATAATACAAAATAAATACTTATGAGCCAATTACTCAACATCAGGACACTCTTAATGTTCCCTATACAATACTGTAGGTACAATAGTTAACTAGTTATTAATAAGAAAGAGAGCAACAGAAATTAGACATTGAGTTTAATAAACTGGGGAGTATGAGGAGTATGAGCCTGTTTGCTTCACCAGGAAACTATAACTTCACACCCTTGGGGATTATAGCATTGCTCTGCCAAGGGGATTAACACTCCTCCCTTCTACCTCCAGTACCAGATTGTTGGGCAGCACAGGAGGAGGTGTTGGCCATAGAGGTCTGTCAGTCTAACTAGAGGGTGTGAACCTATCAAAAGTCCCTGAAAACTCAGAAATTGATTGGTTATTTTGAAAACGCACCTGGTCTGTCCCAAACCCAGGCTAATATAATCACAGGGGGAGAAAAGAATCTCTCTCTCTCTCTCTCTCTCTCTCTCTCTCTCTCTCTCTGTGACCCGTACTTGCCATGTGTGTTTGCCCATTCTCTCTCTTGCCCAGAAGCACACAACCACATGGGTCTGGCAACTACGGGGTCCACAGTAGACTGTGTGGACTTCAAAGGACTGAACTTTAATATGAAGCAGGAACTCTGGACCTTGGCTTTTGTTTTGGCCTTGCTGAGAACACAGTTGGACTTTTTCCATGGCGAGATGGAGAGAGATGAGACATTGGAAACCCAGGGGCAAATTTCCACCTGAATAAACCTTGTTGCCACACCACAGTCTCCTGTGCCTGGGTCCTTGGAATTTTTTCCTTGTGATCGCATGCCAGAGCCTGATTTCCACCAACAACATATGAAATCTCTTTATCCCATTGCCCTGCCTTCTATCCCATTCCATCCTTTAAGGTAATCCTTGTCTGAAATTTGTTAGAGGGTTATTTCTTTGCCCTCCTTTATGGATTTGTCTCATATATATGTACCCTATTGTTGCAGATGGACACAGGGTCCAGGCTCTAAGGGGTCACGAACAAAAAATTGAAGACTACACCAACAGAGTTAAGCAAAGCAAGAAGCAAGTGAGATTTATTATCAAGAAGTACATTTGCCAAGATATGGGAGCAGGCCACCTCTGACCACAGAATGGACCACTTCAGCTGAAAGTGTGCAGGCCTTATCGGGTCCCCTAATTCTCCTTGATTGCCCATGCAAGGAGGGAACTGCAATGCTAATTCAGGATAATGAGGCAAAAGTGCCCAAGCGTGGCTCCTGGCCAGGTGTCACAAGGCGTATCTTGAGAATCAGGATGCTGACTGGTGACAGCTGTAGTGTCTTATTCTTGTCTATTTCCTGCCTCACTTGGATAATATATTCTTTTGTCTTCTTTATTTATGAACATGGAAAATATGGTACGCTACTGTGTGTATTCTTTTGCAACTTGTTAATTTGCCTTTCTTCCCCAAGGTATAGCAGAATATGCCCAAAATAGGCATCTTTGGGCAGATTGTTTTTGAGAAACAAAAGCCACAGGAAAAGCTCTAAAAATGGAGTACAAATTACCCTTCTTTAATGAACATTTACATTTATATTTATGTGTCGAATAGTGACATTCAGTCAATGACAGACCGAATATATAACCATGTTGCCATAAGTTTATAATGAAGCTGAAAATTCCCATTGCCTAGTTATGTTTTCCTAAAAAAGGAGTTTTACAGAAAGTAACCTCATGTGGTGATCTAGTCATAAATTCCTAACATGTCATGGTGGGTAACCACTTGCCTTAAGTAGTAAGCCCTGTCCATTGTTTGTGTGCATCTAGGTTAATACATCTTTGAAATGAGCCACCCTCAATAAAGCACATAATCTTATTAAATATCCTGTAATCCAACCCCTGCTTTGTGTTCTCCCACCTCCATGTAATCTTCCTTATGTTCCTTCCTTAATTTCAAATGCATAAAAGAAGCTGCAAAACTATTATTCTGGGTACCATTTGAGATTTTGCTCCCTGGCATATGTTATCAGTTTGGCTCAAATAAATTCCTATAAAAATTCTCCATAAGTTTGAACATTTCTTACATTGACATGTTGTAGCCATTATAAAGTCTAAAGTCATGGTGCAACACATTACTCACTGATGCAGACCCTGGCTCGTGGGGTCCGCCACCTTGTGGATGAGATACAAGAAATTCACATGGACTACTGAGTCCTGTGGAGGAAAAGGGATGGCATGGTTTTTCTCTCAAGGGGAGAAAAAACCCGTGGCCCTTGCTGTGACAGGCCTTTATTTCTTTTCTGGGCACATTACATGACTGTCCTCATTTTCTCTGCACAGGTTCACTTTTTGTGGTTACCTTTTACAGAAAACAAAGGAGCCAATGCTGCTAATCACATCACAGAAGAAGGATATTTGCAAATGAAAAGGGAAAAGTGGTTGAATGGGTTACACTCATCCTTGGAAGGTTTAGCATGGAATTTAGGAAGTTATTGTAAGCACTTGCTGTCTCAATTCAGGGTGAGGTAGTTATAGCAAAAGCAAGTCTCATAGCAGTCTAGGTACAATGCAGGCCTGATTCCCCATGGGAGAACCTATCCGTGGGCGTGGGTCCTGTGCAGTGGACCTTGCTTTCCCCTGGGAGCTGGGCCCACACCACACAGAATGATCTCCTACAACTCACGTGTTTGTGATGCTGCTGGTGTAAACAAACTTACTGTACTACTGGTTGTATAAAAGTATAGCACATACAAAAGCAGGCTATACCATTTAGGTTTGTGTGGGTGCACTCTATAATATTTGAACAAGGGAGAAATTGCCCCAAAACATATTCCTCAAAATGTGCCGTGGTTGTTAAGTGACATGTGACTGTATAAGGGAAATCTCTACTTGTAAAGGTGTCTATCTCTCTGTACACAAGAGGAGAGTGGCTCTAAATCATCAGAAACTCTTATTAATAGAGAAATCACTGACTTAAATCTACATAAAAATATACCTACGTTTACCATACTTTTCCTGGTTATCCTCCCATAACTGGCTTTCCTTCTCCAACATTTTTCTTTTGTCTTTAATTTAAGATGCTATTTAAGGTGGTGCTTGGACCATTTTAGGGAGAGGTATTTAATTTCCCTAGGTATCTTCCATGTAGCTGGGAGGTATATGTGTTACTAACTTTTGTCTCTTTTTCTCTTGTTAATCTGTCTTTAGTTACAGAGGGTTCTCAGCCAACAATTCAGAAGCATTGAAAGAAAATCATTTTTTTTCCATTACACACCCTAACATTATTTCCTAGGATTCATTCATGTTGAACCTTATAACTAAGTTTCACGTATTTTAATTGTTGTATAGTGCTCCATTACATCAACTTATTATTTATTCAATTTATTCAGTTTTCTCCTGATAAACATACAAATTGTTTCAGTTCTTTATATCATGAACAACACTGCTAAGAACATTCTTGAATATATTTTGGTGCACAAGTGCAAGAATTTTTAGGATATATATATATTTAGGAGAGAAATTAAAGCAAATATTCATTTAATCAAAGTAGTGCATATTTTCATATGCTTGTTGGCAATCCTGAATGCCTATTCATATCTTTTTAAAATGTATCTTATTGATTATGCTATTTCAGTTGTCCCATTTCCTCCCCTTCCCTCTGCCCTGCATACTCCCTCTCACCCACATTCCCCCCCCCCCCCTTTAGTTCATGTCCATGTGTCATACTTATAAGTTCTTTGGCTTCTACATTTCCTATACTATTCTTACCTTCCCCTGTCTATTTTCTACCTACCGTCTATGCTACTTATTCTCTGTACCTTTTCCACCCTCTCTCCCCCTCCTACTCTCTTGTTGCTAACCCTCCATGTGATCTCCATTCCTGTGGTTCTGTTCCTGTTCTAGATTGCTTAGTTTGTTTTTGTTTTAGGTGTGGTTGTTCATAATTGTGAGTTTGCTGTCATTTTACTGTTCATATTTTTTATCTTTTTTCTTAGATAAGTCTTTTTAACATTTCATAAAATAAGGGCTTGGTGATGATGAAGTCCTTTAACTTGACCTCATCTGAGAAGCACTTTATCTGCCCTTCCATTCTAAATGAAAGCTTTGCTGGATAGAGCAATCTTGGATGTAGGTCCTTGCCTTTCATGTCTTAGAATACTTCTTTCCAGCCTCTTCTTGCCTGTAAGATCTCATTTGACAAATCAGCTAATAGTCTTATGGGAACTCCTTTGTAGGTAACTGTCTTCTCTTGCTGCTTCTAAGATTCTCTCCTTATTTTTAATCTTGACTAATGTAATTATAATGTGCCTTGGTGTGTTCCTCCTTGGGTCCAACTTCTTTGGGACTATCTGAGCTTCCTGGACTTCCTGGAAGTCTATTTCCTTTGCCAGATTGGGGAAGTTCTCCTTCATTACTTTTTCAAATAAGTTTTCAATTTCTTGCTCTTCTTTTTTTCCTTCTGGCACCCCTATAATTTGGATGTTGGAGTGTTTAAAGATGTCCTGGAGGTTCCTAAGCCTCTCCTTGTTTTTTTTAATTTTTGTTTCTTCATTCTTTTCTGTTTGGTTGTTTCATTCTTCCTTCTGGTCAACATCATTGAGTTGAGTCCCAGTTTCCTTCCTATCACTATTGGTTCCCTGTACATTTTCCTTCATTTCACTTAGCATAACCTTCATTTAAGGGGTGGAGGCTTAGGTATTCACCTGGGAGGGGTAACTGATGTCACTGTGTTGTGACACTGTATGTGGGGGAGGGGTCTGAGAGGGAACAATGGCACTTGCTCCACTCTTTGCCAGCTTTCAGTCACTTCCTCCACTTCCCACAAGCAAATTGTGTCCTTTTGGTGCTGATTCCCATGTGGGTGGGTTTAGGTACATTCTAGGACTCTGTGGGTCTCTCCAACGAACTTTCCTATTCGGTTGGGAGTTTCTCCCCCTGCTGCCTCAATCCCCACAGGTGTTTTCAATCAGTGGTTTGAGGCTTTATTTCCCTGCACAGCTCTGGGTTGTGTGGTCTGCCCCACTCCCCAAATGTTCCTACCAGCTTATCTGCATGCAAATGTGGGACTGCCTGCTCCACCAGCTGCTGCTGTAGCCTTGCCAGCTAGCTGCAGCCTTGTGTGCTCTGCTCCACAGTCTGGTGCTGCGTCTGCCAACCACAGCTCTGCCCATCCGGTCTGCCAGCCAACACCTTGCTGCAAGTCCTTTCTACATAAGTCGTGCCCATCTCCGCCCCTCCTAACAGTCTGAATGAATATTTCTTCTTTAACTCCTTGGTTGTTGGACTTCCATACAGTTCGATTTTCTGTCTGTTCTGGTTGTTTTTTGTTTTTAAATTGTTGTTTCCTTTTGGTTGTGCGAAGAGACACTGTGTGTCTACCTACACCTCCATCTTCCCTATTCATATCTTTTGCACACTTTTCTGTTGGCCTGTTAGTCATCTTAATAATTAGTAGGCATTCTATCATCACATGTAGCAAGCTGCCAAAATACTGTGACAGTTTTAGAATTTTTTGCATTGTAAAGGTATTAACGATGGACGGGGGAGAAAGAAGATTCTGTTGAAAGTAACCTCACAGGGTGATCTGATCATAAATTCCTAACTGTGAGGTCATGCTGGGTAGCCATGCTGATAAGGGGACTCAAGAAGTAAGATTATTTTTAGCTTTAGCTAGATAGTTAAGGAGCTTAGTGATTAATGGACGTAGAAAACTGTTGTTCCAGGAACTGGAAGTTGTGACAGGACCTCCCCGGACTCCAGGAGGCCTGTAAGCACCTCAACCTTTATGCCCCAGGAGGACGGCAAGTGATCAAGATGATATCTGAACCATTTTTTTTCTTTTTAGAAGATGTTATTTATTTTTAGAGAGAGAGGAAGGGAGGGAGAAAAGAAGGGAGAGAAACATTGATGTGTGAGAGAAACATCGATTGCTCGCTTCTCATATACCCCTAACTGGGAGCTTGGCCTGCAACCCATGCATGAGCCCTGACTGAGAACAGAACTTGCAACATTTCACCTTTTGGGATAATGCCCAACCCATTGAGCCACACTGATCAGGGCTCGATGAGGCATTGCGTGATCACTCATGGCACATGAGTGATGTGTTTCTCTGAGCCCTTGTGCTCTGTGGAGGGAATGTCTGCAGACCCAGATGCAGATAAAGAATCACCAGTCAGCAGACAAAGGAATGCTAGGAAAATTGCCAGACTGCAGCCTTTAACTGGTTAACATTTTCCCCTGAATTCCAAACACCTTACCTACATTTTTCTTCTCCTTATGAAAAATGTCAGCTTGAGATGAGATGTTAGATGGTTTTTTAGGATACATAACCCACTGTCTTCTCAGATCAGATCACCAGCCATCTGAATAAAGCCCCTATAAAGATTCAGTCTATCTCTACTTACTGGTTCTGGTAGTGACTGGAAGCATGGGTACTGATTTTTCCAGTTTCAATGCCACAGGCCTATAACAGCTTTAGTAAAGGGCTTTAAACTAGCCCTGTCCATTTTCTTTCTTTTATGCCCCTTGTTCTTGTGCAACCAGGTTAACATATTTTTGAAATGCCAGAAGTAATACCTCTTAAAGGGCGTATTCACCATCAAGAGAGTGCGTAATTTCGTTAGCTCCAATTTCTTTACCTTCCCTCCTTAATTTCAAATGCATAAAAGAAACTGCAAAAGTCTTATTCTGGAAAGCATTTGAAATCTTGCTCCCTAGCATATGCCATCAGTTTGGCTCAAATAAACTCTTATATAAATTCTCTACAGGTTTGGACATTGTTTATATCAACACAACTACTAAAAAATTAAAAAGAGCTTCCTAAAAGTCTTAAATGTTTGTGTGCTTGAGAATTGTAGTGAAGGGGCAAGTTTTTCTTGATTCTCTTAGGGCACTTGCTCAGTGTGAAAATTAAACTGGCAAAGACAAACTAAAAGGAGAAAAGCGTACAATATTTATTGACTTTTTACATAGGCATAGGAGCTTTCTTAAGAAAATGAAGACATGAGAAAGTGACCAGAGCAGGAAGTTTTTATACCTTACAAACAAAGCAACAATATATTTGTGAAGATTTGACAAGACAGAGGTGTTGTGGCTGGGTGTGGTCCACCTAAAGTGAGATAGTCCTTCTCTTCCTTAACTAGAAAGAGAAGGGTTAGCTGAACAAGGCCTGTTTGCAGATTGCTCTGATGTCGGCTCTGGGCTGGTAAGTCTGTCTCTAGTCAAAGGAGAATTTATTTCCTGCCTTTAGCAGAAAAGGAGGAGTTTTTCCTTGATTTTACTGCTTCTTAATTGCCTTGAGCATCAAATAATTTTTATGTCACACAGGTATATTTTGAGGTGACATTCTGGTTTCTTCAGAATCATCTGAAAAGTTAAAAAAAAAGTATGTTTCCTGACCTCTACTCCAGAGAGTCCAATACAGTAGGTCTAAGGAGGGACACAGCAATGTATATTTTTAACAATTAAGTTGATTCTCACCATCCTTGTGGGGCAGGTTAGTAAGAAGCTAGGAAAATTCCTTGGCAAGTGGAATGAGAAAACTGAGACAGACAGCTGAGAGGAAAAAAAAAACTGTCCTACCAATTTACAGCCAGGTATGCAGGGGTGGGGTTGGATTACAGGATAGTTAACAAGACTATGTGCTCTCTTGGGGGTGGTTGTTTCAAAGGTATGTTAATGGAGATGCATAGAAACAATGGACAGGATTTGCTTAAGGCAAAGATAAATCTTTTACTAAAAAGTAATGTACCTAGGGTATGATGACACACACTGACCTGACCATTTAGGAATTTATAATCAGATCACTCTGTAAGATTACTTTCTGTAGAAACCCCTTTTCACTCACTCATTCATTCATTCATTTTACAAATACTTGTTGAGCACCTATCATGTGACAGTTGTTGAGCAACATGTTGGGAATGCAAAGACAGATAAAAAAAAATTGTCCCTATCCTTAAAACAAATGGGAAAGGCACATGCACAAAAAAAGATAATACAATGAAGTACGTACTAAGTACTGAACAAGAGTTCAAAGTACTATGAAAGCAATAATTGTTGGGGTGGTATCACTAGAGACATTTTTGAAAATACCTCCTCTACCCCCACACAATTTTCTTTCATTCATTCAACAATCTTTATTGCATATCTATTTTAGGCCAGGAACAAGACAGACAGTTTTTGCTCTTAGAGAGGTAACATTTCAATGAGGAGAGTTAGACAATGCTATGATCAATCACTACACGAACAAGAAAAAAATAGCAGGTGGTGATAAGTGCTATGTATAAAACAGAAATAGGAAGGGAAGGCCTCTCTGCAGATGTGAATTAAGATGCAGCCAAGAAATATGGAGGGGCTATTGTGGGGAGGAGGTGGGGGTGGGTAGGTGGGAGGGTAGGGAGAGCATTCTGGGCAGAGCACACAGCTCGTTGCAAGTACTCTAAGGTGGGCCTGAGCTTAGCTGGTGGAAAACAGAAAGACTGGAGCACAGAGGGAGGGGATGCTGGCATTGAAGTAGGAGAGGAAATCAGCTAGAACCAAGAGGTGGGTTAAATGATTTTATTTTATTTGATGTAGTAGAACTTGCTAGAGAGCATTTTAAGGTGGGGAGTGGATGAAATTTGTTTTCCATTCCTAAATAACATTCTAGCTGGTCTTTAGAGAATGGATTGTGGTTGGAAGCAGGAAGATCACTAGAAGCCTTTTGCAGTAATACAAGACAAGGAACTGAGCAGTGTAGATGGTAGTAGTAGCAGCATAGGTTCAAGAGGCTAGAGGGTCTGGTTACTTTGCAGGAGAGAAGGTAGACCTGCTGTGGGAGCAGATGGGGCTGTGAAGGAAAGACAAGTGTCAAGGCTGACCCTGATCCCCTAAGCTTGTCTAATCTACCTCCTAACTTCTTCTTGAATGTATGTATCCCCCTTTTTTTTTTCCATCCCACTATCTCAGATCTTACTATCTTTTACTTCAACTCCTGAGGGAAGCTGTCAACTAACTCTTCCCTGGGCCTCCATCCTGCTCTCTCTCCCTCCCTCCATCCATTTCCACATTACTGGCTAAATGGTTTTTTTTTTTAACAGTGATTTTTCTAAACATAGCTAATTGTATTACCCTTAACATTATTAAGTGAGTTCCTAAATGCTTTTAGCCCAAAATCCAAATTCCTTAGGGATTGGGAAAGGAATTACAATAGTAGGTACTTTTCCTACACTGAGTCCTCATCTAATCCCTCCTAGAATCCCATGAGGAAGAGATTATCCCCATTTAATGGGAAATAAACTGAAGCCAGGGGTGAAAGAATTTGTCCAGGTCACAGGGTCACAGGACTATTAAATGACACATAAACCAGTGGTTTCTAAACATGGCTGTAACAGGGGCTATTATTGGGGGTTGAGGAAGCCCCCCAGGGTAACAATATCTGAATATCCTGGGGAGGAGTTGAATGAGCTGAATTTCCTGTTCTTTTTTTAAAAATAGACTTCATTTTTAGAGCAGTTTTAGATTCGCGGCACATTGAGTTGGGAGGTACAATGATTGCCCATATACCCCTGCCCCTATAAGTGCAGAGCCTCCCCATTAACAACCCCTAGCAGGCCGGTGCACTTGTTATATACACTGAACCTCCAATAACACATCATTATCTCTCAGAGTCCACAGTTTGCATTAGGGTTCAGGCTTGGTGTTGTCCATTCTATGGGTTTGGACAAATGTATATCAACATATTGCCATCATATGGAGTAATTTCACCACCCTAAAAATCCTTTGTGCTCTGTGTATCCATTCCTTCCTCTCCTCTAACCTTTGGCAACTCCTGATCTTATAGTCTCCATAGTTTTTCTAGAATGTCATATAGTCAGAGTCATACAGTATGTGGTCTTTTCAGATTGGCTTCTTTCACTTAGTAATATGCATTTAAGGTTCCTCCATGTCTTTTCATGGCTTAATAGAAGAGTATGTTTAGTTTTGTAAGACACTGCCAAAATATACTCTAAATGGCATCTTGTATTCTCACAGCAATGAATGAGCATTCCTATCACTCCACATTCTCACTAGCATTTGATGTTGTCGGTGCTCTGGATTTTTTGCCATTTTAGTAAACGTTGATGTCATTGTTTTAATTTGCATTTCTCTCATGACATGTCATATGGAACATTTCCCATATGCTTTCTGCCATGTGTACATCCTCTTCGGTAAGGTATCTGTTAAAGTTGGCCTATTTTTATTCAGGTTGTTTGTTTTCTATTGTTAAGTTTTAAGAGTTATTTTTAACTATTCTGGGTAATAGTCCTTTATCAAATATGTCTTTTGCAAGTATTATCTTTTCATTCTCTTGACATTATTTTTAATAGAGCAGAAATATTTAATTTTAATGAAGTCTATTTAGTGAAATAGAGACTTGCCAAAGGCCAAGCCCTGTAAACAACGGTCTCGGTACAAATTCAGATGTGAGGCTCCTGAAGCCACTCTTACTCACCAGGTTCAGGGACCCACTAGGGGAGGAAGAACTTTCTAACAGGGAAAAGTGGCTGCTGAAAAAATTTTCTTTCTTCCCTTCTAGGTTCTTTGGTTGGTCTAATAAGTAAATTGATATAAGACAGATTAACAGAAGAAAAATAATTTTAATTTTAGACTCAAAGAAAAATATTAGACTCAAAGAAGGGATCAAAGCAGGAAGCTCTTATACTTTTTAGACAAAGAAACAATAAATTCATGAAGAACAGACAGGACAAAGGAGTTCGAGCTTGGGGTAGTAAACTGGTGAAGAAGTAGCAAGGCTTGTTCATATGGCCTCGCTGGCCCCCAATGCCCTGTCTCTGGTGATCAGGGCGCCTTCTACTCTTCTACCACAGGGAGGGCACCTTCACATGGGGGATTCACCTCCTGCTTTCAGGGGGACAGAGGACGGTCAGGGTGTCCTGCATTGGCTGTTTCTCAACTACCTTAAATTCAAAATAATCAGTATGCCAGAGCAGCGTATTCCACTCCCCTTCACTGCCAGGAGGACTGGACTTTTGCAGGCAGAAAGTCAGAATGGAATTGAAAGCGTTCTTGCATTGGGTATAAAATCTGTCTGTATATATTTGGAGGACTCCCCAAACTCAGCACCAATAATCTGTGCTATCAGAGCTAAAGACAGAAATGCTTGTACAGTAGGTCCTCATTATTTATGGATTCTGTATTTGTGAATTTACCTTCTCACTGAAATTTACTTGTAATCTCAAAATCAGCAGTGTTCTTTTCCTTGTCTATTTAGTGCCACATTTTAAATTTTTGTGCTTTCTTGTCAGTGATTTCATTTTTTAAAATGACATCCTCTTTGGTAAGCACAGTGCTAAAATGCCAGCTAATGTCCCTAAAGGCAAGAAGGCTGGGATGTACCCAACTAACAGAGAAAATATGTATGTTAGATAAACTGCCTTTTGACATAAGTTATTGCTGTTGGCCATGAGTTCAATGTTAATTTTTAATCGACAGTGTATATTAAATAAGGTGTCTTTAAATAGGAACATGTATAAAACAAAATTGTGTATTGATTGGTTAATAAAAAAGCTGTGACCAGAGATTTGCAGGACTGGGAACCTGTATTTCCTATAGAAACAATGGTTTGATATTCACTAAGTCAGTGTTTGTGGTGAATTTATAGGACATAATTACCGTGAATAACAAGAATTGGCTGTATTTAAGCCTTAAGCTGAAGAACATACATTTTCAACGGCAGTAGGAGGAGGCTTATAAAACGTGCTGCTCCTTTAGGCAAAGTTTGCTGGAAAATTTGGTGAATCTTTGTGGGTGTAATAAGTAGGCAGGAATAACTTTGTTGACCTGGATGACTTAGAAAATGTTTCTTTCGGGGACATTAGGAAGGTTTTATTTCATTTGACTTCAGAGAGTATTTGTAATTTTTCTTTCTTAAATTTTTTTTAAAATTTATTGATTTTAGAGGAGAGAGGGAAAGAGAAAGAGAGAGAGGGAGAGAAGGGGAGAAAGAGAGAGATTTGTTGTTTCACTTATTGATGCATTCATTGGTTGATTCTTGTATATGCCCCGACCAGTGATTGAACCTGCAACCTTTGCATACTGGGACAACACTCTAACCAAGTGAGCTACCCAGCCAGGTCACTATTCATAAATTTTCACTCATCATATATTTTCTTTTGCCCATACTTAGGAGGAATATTCTACTGATTATAGAAATCCAATTTGTTTCCTCTTTTTTCTTCTTTTACCAAAAATTATTTATTAATTCATTATTGTTGTTCAGTTACAGTTGTCTCCATTCCCCCCATTGCTGCCCTACCCCCTACCCCCCACATTCAACCCTCCCCCACTTCATTGTCCTTGTCCATGGGTCCTTTATACACCTGTTCCTGGACTTGACCCTTCTCCTTTTTGTGCTGGAAGCATGTGTAGATTACTGGTAGACTTAGATGCTCAGGAAAGTTCCCTGTATTACAGTGGATCTGATTTGAATTCAATTGTGCAGAGGACACACATGGGTGGCAAAAGCCTTTGGAAGATACCTGGGTGTAAAAGACTGCAGAAGGGGGAAGAAAACCAAGTAGGCCGGTCTGGGAACCTAGGAATGACTTCTTTGTCCCTTTTTTTTTCCCTTTGGGTTAGCTTGAAACTTCAAGAAAAGGCACTTTCCCACTTTCCCCTTTTCGTTGTTGATTAAAATGCCCTGCTGGCTGTGCTAGGCCTGGCCTTGCTCCTTTCTGGTTGAATACTTGCTTGACTGATGTCCTGTTTGGAACTTTTGCCCTGCTTTTCTTGTCCACACTCAGGAGATTCAATCTCTAGCAAGGGAAGGGGCGTGGCTGTGATGCCTGGGTGGGGAGAAAGGAGTCGTTGCCCCCTCAGGTGTTCCGCAGACATCACCCTGGGCCCAGTTTCCAGTCTTGCCCCTTCATTTCGGGGCAGGTCAGGGACCTCCCCTGAGGTAGTCTCACCCTCCAGTCTTATCCTTACTTGTTCTCTGCGGAGCGGGCACAGGGTCAGCAAGGCTCCAGTCTGTCCAGCCCTGTGAAGCCGGGAGCTCTGGGTCTGGAGTGAGAAAACATTTTCACATGTTCAGGACAAAATCACACGACTTTTAAATCGCTTTGAGTTTTCATTAAGTTCTATGAGGCTTATCCTTGTAGCTGTGATTAAATCACTACCATTATCATTTTAGCATAGTATTAAACATAAGTATTATTTTAGTAGAAGGCCTTCCAATCTTTCTGGCATGTTCCCCTGTGAGGCAGGGGCAGGGGTGTCATCCCCTGTGGAAGTTATCACTCACAGTGGGTTAGAGGGAGTGTACACGGAAGCTGGGTACCTGGAGAGGCCAGCTAGGGTCCTCTATCAGAGATACACTTGTTGTTGTTTTTTTTAATGTTATTTATTTATTAGAGAGTGGGGAAGAGAAGGAAAAAGAGAGGGAGAGAAACATCAATGTGTGGTTGCCCCTCATATGTCCCTGACTGGGGACCTGTCCCGCAACCCAGGCATGTGCTCTGACTGGGAATTGAACCAGCAACCCTTTGGTTCACAGGCTCACTCACACTCAATCCACTGAGCCACACCAGCCAAGGCCCAGAGCTTCACTTTTGCAAGGAGCATAGAGGTAAATCAAAATGAGCAACAAGTAATTTATAGTTAGCAATACTTTCAACAGAAAAAAAATAAAAGGAAAGCTTCAAGGCACTGGGACCTGCAGGACAAAAAAATCCCCCAAAATAGCAAAAAACAAAAACAAACCCTCAACATGAAAAATGCCCACCCACTCCCCCACAAAAGCCAAACCAACCCCACCCCCTAAAACACTAAAGCTGGATGGGATGGGTGTGTATGTGTAGGGATGCAATGGTGTGGGAGGAAAGAGGGTCAGAATCTAATTGCGTTGCCCAGACGCTACATCTAGGAAGAGTGATCCCCCAAGGCCCCACACCCAACCACTGTCCTCTGAGAAAGGAAGTCACTTTATCAAGATCAAATGGGTACAAGGGTAGAGCCTAAAGCTCCCCGTGTGGGCCCTAACGCCCACTGAGAATACGTGGGCTCTTGAAGGCCGTGTGCAGAAATGTTAGTGATTACAATGGCTTGGGGCCCCCGAAGGGCCACAGTACATACACAGATGGACAGGGTATCTGCTGTACTACATTTTCACAAGAGGGGGATGATCATAGGAAAAATGTGTAAAAAGGCTCCTTATGGGTGACAGTAATACAAAACACAGGTGGAGAAATACTGTGCCAACTGTATTCCTTGGGTGTCACTTTTCTACCCATAAAGACATCATTTCAGTCACCTCATAGGAAACCGTGACCCCTTGCTGCAGATCTGCCTCCCTCTAGAGTGTTAAGAACACAATTCTCCGGCAACCAGTGAGCAACCAGGAGTCAGGTTTGACTTAATTTTTTAGTGAGAGAACCAGCAGGGAGAGCACAGCCTGGGTGCAGAGCATTTGAAGGGGAGGGACTTTGGGAGTCCTGGGGGCAGTGGGTCCCCGAAAGAATGGCCAGGTTGTAACACTGGGAAACTGTAATGCTGGGAAACTATAACCCACCTCTTGGCATTGTGCCTCTAAGTGCTGACTCTAATAGGTAGCCTATGGATAGACAGGGCATTTGTATAAGAATCCTAGGAACTAACTGCTCAAAAGACACAGACTCCACCTTCAAGCTCCCCAGTTCTGGGAGATTTGCTGACCTTCAGCTGTGGAGCCAGGACGAAGCCCTCTGGACCATCACTATCCTTATCCTAACGGACTGTGCTCCTCTGCCTGCAGAGGACTTTTCAACTTCCTCCCTCGATCTCTTTGTTCTGTTCCCCTCTCCCTCCTTACAAAAAAACCCCTGCCTTCACTGAGAGGAGGAGATGGGCTCTGAGACATAAGTCCCCCATCTTCCCAGGAGATGGGCTTTGAGAGTGAGTCCCCCATCTTCCAGATGGCTGGAATCTGCAAATAAACCACTTTCCTTTACATCAGCACCTGCCTCTTGAGTAGTATTAGCTTTTGTAGCAACAGGCAGCTGGACCTGCGTTTGGTTACAAGTCAGATACATGACTTTAACTTTCTACAGCACAGGAGAACTGCAGCAGTTTTGGGCATCACTTTCCTACTAGGTCACACAGTCAAAATAACTTACCGGCCCTGGCTATGCATGTCAGTTGGTTAAAGCATCATCCTGATACAACAAAGTTGTGGGTTTGATCCCCAGTCAGGGCACACACAAGAATCAATCCATGAATGTATAAGTAAGTGGAACAACAGATTGATTCTCTCTCTCTCTTTCTCTCCCTCTCTCTCTAAAATCAATCAATAAAAATAAAAAAAAAGACAAAAACTTACCAATTTCTGCAGGTTAATAGCCTAATAGGGCTAAAAACTACCTGCGATCTAAATGTAAGTTGTTAGCCAAATATGCTAGACCCTGGGGGTGTTAGGTGAGAGTCACACAGGCATACTGGAAAATGCTCCAGCATAATATGAAATATGAAGCAAATACCCCTCTATTTTTTATGAGCTAGGTGCATGGTTTTTCTTTAACAGAAGTATGGATTTATTATTGCAGTCTTCTCATTATTGCTAATTAAACACCTCTGGAGTATGGATTCCTGATGAGGGGTCTTCAAATGAGGACCAACCTTCCCAGGGGAAGTATAATTTTAAGTTACCCATATCTATAGCCCTTCGACTGATACTTAGTATGTGCTAAGCATGCTCTAAGTGCTTTGCATGTATAATTTTGCTTAATTTACACAACATCCTGAGGTCTCTCCAGAAAGTATCTATCCATGTAATATAAAAAAATAGAGATATTTACTGAAGAAGATACAAGACACAAGAAACATTGTACATAGGACAATGACACCCCAGTCCCCTTCAAAGTAGGCACCTTGGGACCTCAGAGTTCTCCCAATCCATTTAGTTGCTCTGTTGTATTTTCATGAATCTCATCAATTGTCTGAAATCTTTTCCCTTTCAAAGGTGATTTTAGTTTTGGAAGAAGTCAGAAGTCTCAGAGAGCCAAATCTAGGCTGTAGTGGGGCTGAGTCACCTGGGTGATTTGATGTTATGGCACAAAACTGCATCAGACATGACTCATGAGCAGGTACATTGTTGTGATGAAGCTGCCAATCACCAGTTGCCCACAGCTGTGGCCTTCTGAATCATCCCAATAGTTTCCACAGAGGAATGTTCAAGCTTAATGCAAAATCTGATACAGATTTGTTTCTCTACTCACTCAGTCATTTTGAATGTGACCACCACACAATACACATGCTCAGTCAACAGCATCTACCACCCCCACTGACTAGTGCTGTGAAGTAATCATTGTTCACACATGCGCATTCCAGGCCACTCTCCTTGACTGCCAGGTTATATCAATGTTGCTCAGACTGTTCTTGTTATGTTAACAATGGCTTGGCTTTTTTTTTTTTTTGGACATTCCTCATATATTAGCCAGGATTCTCCAGAGTAATAGAACCAAGGGACTTTTTTTTGTTTGTTTGTTTTTTGTTTTTAATAAGGAATTGGCTGATAGGATTAAGGAGGCTGAAAAGTCCAGATCTGCAGTGTGGGCTGTGCGGCTTGGGGCCCAGGAAAGCTGATGGTGCCCACAAAGTTCAGACAGTCTCTCCTGGGGAAATTTCTTCTTACTGGGGGGCAGGGGGGTGCATCTTTTTGTTCTGTTCAGGCCTTCAAACCATTGGATGAGGCCCACCATGTTAAGGAGGGCAATCTGCTTTAGTATTCCTATTTGAATATTAATTTCATCCAAAAATATTGTAGCAGAAACACCTAGAATAACATTTGACTAAGTGTTTGGGCAACCTGTGACCCAGTCAAGGGTCACATAAAATTAACCATCGCAGTGCAGATTATTGTAACTTCCATTTATTTCTAAGGAGAAAATGGAGGCTCAGAGTAGGCAAGCCAAAACTCAAGGTCACACAGTGAATGGTTAAGTGGCTGGTGCTCTTAACCATTTACCATCTCTGTGTCAGCCCTCTAACGTGACACTCCAGTTCTCCTGTGTGCTCAAAAGCTCCCAGTTTCCTTTGAGGCTTTGAGCTTCTGTCTGTTCTCAGATTGAAATAACCTGCAAGCCTAACAGCCTTTCTTTCAAAGTGTCCCTTACCAGCCAGCCCTCATTCTCTCTATTCCCTGAGCACCAGTCGAGTTCTACCCACTGACTAGAGCCCTTTCTGAGCCTGGCACTCTGGCCCTGCAAATTCTGCTCATTGTTCCCCTTCTCTCCTTCTCACCCCCACCCTGACTCCACCCTGTGTTTCGCTGAGCCAAAGCCATCGCCTTTGCTACGCTTGCCTTTTCTGCTTCCCACTTCTCCTCACTGAAACTTCCTTTTCCCAGCAGGACTATGCAGAAATTCTTCAAGGTCAGGGCTGTCATGTCAGTGTACTTCCCTTCCAGTTCCTTGCCCCTGGTCTGCAAGAAGGGTGTGGAGCAGGCCTTACCTTGAACAGTCTGCAAAGGACAGCAGGGGCTCAGCTGGAAAGTGCTCCTGCGAAGGCTGCAGGAGGACAGGGTGGGGCACAGCTGGGGTTTGGGGGAGGAGGGCCTCAGAGAGGACAGTGAGGGCTCCTGCAGACCTCTATGTTTAAATTTTGGGAGAGAGTGTCCCTCCCCCATGGATAAATTTCGAAAGCGTGACAGCAGTTCTGGGTTACACAACTGTGGAGCGGAAGTCACTTTTGCCAGAGGAAAGCTGCCGCCTCCCCTGAGAGGTGCACTCCCCGGCCAGGGCCCAGGGCTTGGAGCTGAGTGGGGCTGATTGTTCACGCTCACACTCTGCATGCCCAGGCGTGGCAGCACATGTTCCTCCCATTTTCCCCTTCCAGGCTGGCCATCCCACTGGTGGCAAAAGTCTGCAGACAGTGGACCTGCTCCCTACTTTGGGTGGGGTCCCAGGTTCACTCAGCCACCTTTGTGGGCTTGTTCAGACCTTGGGGAAAACTCTGTACCTTGAAGTACCTTCCTCCCCCTGCCCCACACCCCAGGAGGAAGTTGGTGGTGGGAGGTGGTGGAAACTGGCACAAAGGTCACGTCAGCAGCTGAGAGTGAAAAGAAACAGGGTCTCTCAGAGTTACCTAGGGCTGTTTGCTTCCATGTAGCAGGCCAGGAAGCTGATGAAACAGCCCCTTGTTTTCCCCTCTGGGATCCTACCAGGTATCCATATCCCAGCCAGACTAGCTTAGGCAGAGGTTAAGTTTTCCCCAAATCTCTCTGGCCTTCAAAGGAGAAAAGATGACACCGATCTAGGGGCATACCTGCCCCTTTGAGTTCTTCTGTGTTCCTGGGCGCCGGGATCTCCCTTGGCTTCCGATGGAGGTAGCTGTAATTTACGTGATGGGTTATTCACTCTACTTGACCTCAGAGGCTTCAGAATGTATTTTCAAAATATCTTCAGAAGCAAATGACATGGGAAGGATGACTCAGCCCACTGCAAAGAACCGTGCCCCTCACCACTAACCTGGACCTGCTGTCGGGAAGGAGTGTGGGTCAGGCTCAGCTGTGGAGGAAACTGGGTTGCAGCTGCAGCCGGATTGATGAGAAGCAGAGCATGGCAGATGAGAGGGTCCCTGCTGAAAACGAATGCTGCGAGACTGTGGCTAGTTTCCGTTTTATAGATGCTGTTGCAGATCATGTGTGTGCCGGGTCATGCGTACTTAATGTTGACTTTTATGAGTATGGGAGGGTTCTTTTTTTTTTTTTTAAGATTGTTGCATCATACATGTCCTCTTGTCCAACCTCCTCATTTTACTGATGGCTTAGATGGCTTTACTGAGCCTTAGAGAGCATAGTTGAAGTTCTGTGATCTCACATCCAGGTAGTTACTAACAGAGACTGAGAACCCAGAGACATTGTGAGACATGAATGAGGGCAGGTAACTTCAGCAGCCTGTGCCTCAGTTTTCCCATCTTATAGATAAAGGGTGTTGTGCTGGTGTTTCATCTCTCAGATGCCAGCTCTGACATTCCACAATCCTAAATTCCTTCCTTGTACATGTTTTGGCTCTTTCCATTTTTCTAAAACACAATGATTTGATTGATTCTTTTAAAAAAAATGCTGCCAACCAGCATTACTTCCATTTTCACATCATAAAAAAGGATAATACCTTGGTTGATTTCAAAATGGTCTATTACATAACCAGCCCCAAAGTTAAAACTTGCAATGCACCCAATTTTTTATAGAACTATCAATTAAGAAAAAAAACCCACTAATATCTGAGTTCCTTCCTTCATGAAATAGGAATGTAAATATTTTGTCTGGTAACTTCGAGATAGCATTATGTTAAAAGCAGTGTAAAGTGTGGCATGGATAGTCCACCCAAATAGGTGAATAATACATATGTACCTTACATGAATAATGAAATATTCATAGGAAAATGCACATAGTCACTACATGTTGGAAAGAGGGTTTCAAATGCAAGACAGTCCTCAGACTCTCTTATTATGTTTTTCTTCATGTTTTATGGCATTACAGATTCATTAATATACACAGCATTCTTTTTTTAAACTTAATTCAATTGTAAAGCTCTTCAGAAGAGATTCTGTTAGTTTCTTTGGCCACTCATTTCATGATTGTAATGATTTTTCCCATTAAAAGGTCTTTGTGTCCAACCAGCCTAAATTCCTCATGCTGTGGGGCCATCTAGGCTACAGGGGCAGCTGAGGCTGATTTGGTCCCCACTCCCCCTCTGGGCTGGTGTTCAGGGATGTTGAGGACCAGGAAGGGTCCTTGGGTTTGCAGCAGTTTGCAGCAGGCATTGGAAGCTGAGGAAGCAGCCCAGAGGTCTGTTAATCCATGGAAAGAAGGTCAGTATTGAGCACTTAGGAACAGGGCCCCTGAGGACAGGGAACAGGGAGCAATGCTGGGCAGATAAGGGCATGGCTTAAGACAATGTATAGACCCCCCAATTAAACATCTGGTTGAATCTGCAGGAGCCCAGAAGGCACCTGCTGTGTGGCTTTGGAAAGTCCCCTCCCTGCCCTTCATTTCTCATCTGTAAAATGGGGTAGGGTGTTCTGGGAGTTATTCCACTACGGGTGGTCTGAGTTAATTTCATGTGGGCCAGAATGGCTATTTGGTTACAATCCTGTTTCTTAACTCTTATCGGCTGATTTTTTTCTGCTGTATCTGTGAGAGATGGGATTTTTATTAATTGACTATGCATGATATAGAATGTGAAAAAACCAAGACATGGGGCCTATGTTTACTCAGAGTGTCTCCAATGCACCAGGGATACAGCAGCGAACACACAGGCAAGCACGCCGTCATTGGTGTAGAAACGAGAATACACTTGTGTGTAGAGTACGTCTAGCAGGCTTTGCAAGAAATCCTCAGCAATGCCTCTGGGGCCAAGGGTGGGGCTATTAACATTCTACTGAAGAACCTTTGGAGCGTATCAGTTCTGTATCAGGTGAAAGTGTTTCTATTAATATAAACAGCATAGTTTTAAGAGAAGAAGGGAAGTGCTGTGTGCATCCACCTGCCTCCTTACGCCATCTGTGTTTAATCCGGTGAAAGCAGAGCGGGGGAAGAGGGCAGCAGGCTGTGATGACCCAGAGCAGCCACGTGGTGGCAGTGTTTCACTTTGATCCACCTAAGGCACACAGCTTGGTTTTAATGAACTTGTGACTGCGGATTTTGGGGCCCCCTCCCTCTAGGTTCAATTTATGGGCCTCAAGTAAAGATGCAAAATAGGATTCTGAGTGGAAAATAACGGCTGTAACAGATATCCTTTGGCTCCTCCCTGTCTTTTCTATTAGAACATTTCTAAGCTAAGAGCCCTGAGCTGCGCCAGGGAGTCATTAGTGTAGAGACAAGAGTCAGAGGCCTTGATTAGGAGGTGAGGGTGGGGAAGCAAAGAAAGAAGTTACATCAACCAGGCAAGCGTGCCCGGGACTGTGAAAGCCCCTGCCCCCCACCCCCCTCACTTGAGAAGATGATGGCTTGATGAAGAGCTTAGCTTTTTTTCTTTCACCCAGCAGCCGGAGCCCCCAGGGCACAGATGGCAAACACAAGGGCCACAGGCCAAATCTGGTCCCCCACCTTGTTTTATCCTGCCTCACACCTGGTTTCTATGCCAATCGATTAACTGTTAAGGAGTAGTTACATTTATACAGTCCTAAAATTACATTTGGCCCTTTGAAGGCAACAGCAAAGCTGCTGTGGCCCTCAGTGAAAATGAGTTTGACACCCCTGCCCCAGGGCCTGCTCTTTCTGAGGGGTCTCTCTGGGGCGGCAGGGTGAAGGCAGTGGCAACTTCTTCCACACAAGACAGAGGTCAAGGTTGTAAAAAATGAGGTGCGCTCATAGGGGTGGTGACTTTGGGCAGGTGACAGAACCTTTTTTTAAAAAAATATATTTTATTGACTATGCTATTACAGTTGTCCCATTTCCCCCCTTAACTCCCCTCCCCCCTGCACTCCCCCTCCCACCCACAATGCCCCCCTTTAGTTCATGTCCATGTGTCGCAGGTTCTTTAGCGTCTACATTTCCCATACTATTCTTGCCCTCCCCCTGTCTATTTTCTCCCTGCCATCTATGCTACTTATTTTCTGTACCCTTTTCCCCTCTCCTCCCACTCCCCTGTTGATAAACCTCCATGTGATCTCCATTTCTGTGGTTCTGTTCCTGTTCTAGTTGATTGCTTAGTTTGCTTTTGTTTTAGGTGTGGTTGTTAATAATTGTGAGTTTGCTGTCTTTTTACTATATATGTTTTTTATCTTCTTTTTCTTACATATGTCCCTTTAACATTTCATATAATCAGGGCTTGGTGATGATGAACTCCTTTAACTTGACCTTATCTGGGGGAAGCACTCTATCTGCCCTTCCATTCTAAATGAAAGCTTTGCTGGATAGAGCAAGCTTGGATGTAGGTCCTTGCCTTTCATGACTTGGAATACTTCTTTCCAGCTCCTTCTTGCCTACAAGGTCTCTTTTGAGAAATCAGCTGACAGCCTGATGGGAACTCCTTTGTAGGTTACTGTCCCCTTATCTCTTGTTGCTTCTAGGATTCTCTCCTTCATTTTAATCTTGGGTAATGTAATTATGATGTGCCTTGGTGTGTTCCTCCTTGGGTCCAACTTCTTTGGGACTCTCTGAGCTTCCTGGACTTCCTGGAAGTCTATTTCCTTTGTCAGATTGGGGAAGTTCTCCTTCATTATGTCTTCAAATAACTTTTCCATTTGTTGCTCTTCCTCTTCTCCTTCTGGTATCCCTATAATTTGGATGTTGGAACATTTCAAGATGTTCTGGAGGTTCCCAAGCCTCTCCTCATTTTTCGAAATTCTTATTTCTTCATTCTTTTCTGATTGTATGCTTTTTTCTTCCTTCTGGTCTACTCCATGGATTTGAGACCCAGTTTCCTTTCCATCACTATTGGTTCCCTGTGCATTTTCCTTCATTTCACTTAGTGTAGCCTTCATTTTTTCATTTAATTTGCGACCAAATTTAACTAATTCTGTGAACATCCTGATCACCAGATGCTTTGAACTGTGCATCTGATAGGTTGGCTATCTCTTGTTTGCTTAAAAATATTGGCTCCAGAGCTTTGATTTGTTCTTCTGTTTGAGCCATTTTTTTTTGCGGGGGGTGGAGGGGGGAGGGGGTCTGGATGCGCCCATTACATATGAGGGGTGGAGCCTTAGGTGTTCACCAGGGCGGGGCACCCCAGTCGCTGGGTTGTGACGTTGTGTGTGGGGGTGGGGTCAGAGAGGGAACAATGGCGCTTGCTCCGCTCCCTGTCTGAATTCAGCCCCCTCTGCTGCTTCCCACAAGCAAATTGGGCCCTTCTGGTGCTGGTTCCCAGGTGGGCGGGCTCGTGTACATTCTAGGACCCTGTGGGTCTCTCCAGTGAATTCTCCTGTGAGGCTGGGAGTTTCTCTGGGCACCGCCAACCCCCACAGGTGTTTTTAATCAGTGCCTTTAGGCTTTATTTCCCGGCACTGGGGCCCTGGGTTGCGCCGTCTGTCTCGCTGCCCATTTTCACCTAGTTTATCTGCGTGCGAAGGTGTGACTGTGGACAGCCAGCTGCCTTGCGCGCCTCACTGGGTCTGCTCCTGGCCTCCCTGTGCCCCGGCGTCTGCCACCGGGGTCTCTAGCCGCCGCCTGCACCCTGCGCGCCCGGGTCTGCCAGCCACCGCTTTTTCCTGCCACCACCCTTCTCCGCTGGCCACCGACTCCGCCCTTCTTACTGGTCTGGATGAATGGTTGTCGGGACTTCCGTACAGGTCAATTTTCTGCTGTTTTTTTGTTTCTAGATTTTTGTTGTCCTTAATTTTAGTTGTGTGAGGAGGCACAGTGCACCCGCCTATGCCTCCATCTTGGCCGGAAGTCAGGTGACAAAACTTGTCAGACAAGTTCTTCTTTGGTGAGATTGAGGCTGCTCCAGGTTCACTGGGTAAATGAATTGAACACACAGATTCCTGGGCAGCACCACTGCTCAGTCTGTTCTGTGGGTCTGGTTGGAGCCCAGGAGTCTGCATGTTTAATAAGTTCCCAGGAGAACCCTTGGGGGCACAGGCCAGTATCTGGGAATGCTTTTTTGGGTTCTCTTCAGTGGGAAACTGTAATTATGGGGATGATAACTCTGTGTGAAGTACCTGGGCCTGGAATCTACTCCTACTGAGTTTTGTCTGCACTCATTTCCTCAAGGTGTTGTCGGGCCTTCTTGGGGCAGGAAGCAGATTCCACAGCTGCTGAGGCCTGTTCTCCCCTCAGTCCAGGCTTTCCCTTTGCTGGGTGATGGCCTTACCTCATCCACATGGGCATCTCAGCTCCAGACTGTAAATTGTTTATGTTATGAAAACAATGTGAACATGTATAAAAGTAAAGAGAACAGCACAATGAGTCCTTATTACCTACATTCAACAGTTACTCAGATTTTGCTATAGTTGTTTCACCTACTTACATCTTTTTGTCTTCATCTTCTATAAGATATTTTCAAGCAAAATTCCAGCATGTAGTCATTTCTTCCCTATAAGGGGCATTTCTTCATAATTTCTATGCTATTATAATACTTGTTAATAATAACTTCTAGGTATTATCTAGTTTCTGGTCCATGCACAAATTTCTCCACAATTGTCTCAAACAAGCCTTTTCCCCTTTAGTTTGAGGTCTGGACTCGATGTTATCTCCTCATACCTTCTAACACAGGCAGTTGCAGAGGCACATTGATGGGACATTTAAAATACAGCACAACTTTCTACACAGAGACCTGGAGCAGTAGAGATGGTCACAGGTTCAGAGTTGGAGGGGCCTTGGAGAGGTCTGTCCCCTTCCCCAGTACTGGGGTCCTTCGCAGGGTCAGGACTGCAGTACATCTGGCGACTCCTCAAACTCTCCCAGGGTCCCCCCTGGAGAAAGCGTCAATTTGGGACAGAGACCCAGTAGATGTTTGACTCCGAGTGAATTGCTCACCTTCCCTGAGGCCAGGACACCCTAGCACAGAAAGGTGGAGTCAAAGCTTCTTTTGTAGATGCCCATCCAACCATCTCTCCCACTTGGCCCACTCTCTGTCCACTCTGTAAGCTGGCCTCTGTCTACGGCATGCTGTTCAGGCATGGCTGGAGACACTCAAGGGACTCCCTGCAGACACATCCCGAAGCTGTCACAGGCTGTCATGTTCTGTCCCAAACCAGTCTAGGCCAGCTCTACTGGAGAGCGTTCTCACATAATCTAATCAAACATTATGGGAATCGAGGAAATACAGATACCAAAGAAAACAGTTATTTCTACTTTCTCTGAAATGGTTGAATACGATATAAAGACTTGGAACAGGTGAGTTGATAAAAAACTGCCCCCCTCCAGTTTTATTGAGATATAGTTAACATACAACAGTGTGTAAATTTAAGGAGCACAACATGTGAAATGATTATCACAATAAGGTAGTTAGCACACCCATCACCTCCCCGATTACCCTTTTTTTTTTCATTTTGTGGTGAGAACTTTTAAGATCTTCTCTCTCAACAACTTTCAAATATAATGTAATACAGTATGATTTACTATAGTCACCATGCTGTGCATCACATGCCCAGGACTCATTAATGTTATAACAGAAATCTGTACTCTTTAACCCACATCTTCCCACTTCCTCCAGCCCCTGGCAACCACCATACTACTCTCTGCTTCTGTGAGTTCAACTTCTTTTTCAGATTCTACTTATAGGTGAGATCAGATAGTATTTGTTTTTCCCCAACTTATTTCACTTAGTATAACACCCTCAGAGTACATCCATGTTGTCACAAATGGCAGGATTTCCTTCTTTTTTTTTATGGCTGAATCATATTCCACTATACCTACATACACCACATTTTCCTCTTTCATTCATCCATCGATGGACATGGGCTGTTTTCATGTCTTGGCTATAGTGAGTAATGCTGCAACGAACACGGGGTGCAGCTACTTTTTCAAGATAGTGACTGCATTTCCTTCGGATATATCCCTAGAAGTGGAATTGATGGATCATATAGTAAAACTAGCTTTTGAATTAGGCATAGAAAAGATGGTTGTAAAGACCTGGGGAAAATGATAAAAACCTGGAAAATTCTCCAATTCAGATGGTTTCTTTATTTTTCTTTTTACAGAGAGGTAAAGGAGGGAGAAAGAGAGGGACAGAAACATCAATGTCTGGCTGCCTCTCATGTGCCCCCCTCTGGGGACCTGGCCTACAACCCAGTCATGTGCCCTGACTGGGAATCGAACTGGCAACCTTTTGGATCACAGACCAGTACTCAATCCACTGAACCACACCAGTCAGGGAAGATGGTTTCTTAAAAGAGTTTAAATTTTCACTCTACTTCCATTTCTTAGAAGAAATGGTAATCATTGTAAATCTGATTTAAAAACTGGTAATCATGTTTAATACATAGAAGTAAATCTGATTGTAAAAACTGGTAATCATGTTTAATACATAGAAGTGGAGTTTATGAAATGAAGACCAGGTGGATCTAATTAGTAGATTTCCTCAAAAGAAAAAAAAGGCTTAGGTCAACACCACAGGTGGGGAATGGAAAAACACTCATATGTATTAAATTCAAATTAAATTTTTAAGTCATGTTTTTATCATCTTTTATGATTCCCCGAGTTAACTTAAAAAAATCAATTAAACACCCATATAAAGGTGGAGGGTGTTGGATATAAGGATTCTGCATTAATAATAAATGCCTGTTTTAGAGGATTAATGTGAAGAAGAAATGAGATTACATAAATCCTCTAGTCCAGTGCGTGGCACACAGCAGGCACTCGATATATACAAATTCTCTTTTTCATCTGTTTCCTTCCAATAAAGAACCACAGTTCCCCAAGACAGCTGATTCCATTTCCTAACAGCTCTAGATTGTTAGGAACTGTTCTCAACAATCTCTCTTCTTGAGAGAGAAGAAAGAGAAACTCTTTTTAAGCCTCCCTATTATTTCTATCTATCAGCCCCATTTTTATTTTTTGAAGGTACAGAGTCAAGGACAATTCTACGCATATTTGAAGAAAACTGTCTTGTCCCTCTAGGAGGCTTTTCTTCTGCATTACCAACCCTCATTCTTTAATTTTTAGTTGTCCCTCAGATGGCTCATTTTTCAAGATTCCCTCTCATTATTTTATCTATTCTATTTACCCTCTCTCTGTGCAGTCTACATGACCCATGCTAGACCCCAGATAAATGTGACATTCTGTACATGACACCATTTCATCTTTGTTCTGGACACTCCCTTGCAACGAGGCCATTGTCACCCCACAAGGGTTTTGACAGTATAAAATGCTGCTAATACAGGTCTTGCTTACAGCTAAAACTTTCAAGTCTTTTCCCTAGAGAATGCTACAAAGCCAGGCCTTTTCTACCTTGAAATTGTACATTTGATTTTTTTCAGCTTGTATGTGTGAATTCGTATGAATTACACTTCATTTCGTTGGTTGCAGCCCAGGTTTCTAGCTTGGTATTTAGATATGGTGATGTGATGCAAATCATCAGCGTATCAACACTTTCTCCAGCTTGATGTTGTTGCAGAGTTGGGGAAGCGGGCCTTCTGGGTCTCTGCTCAGCCTGCTGGTAAAAGGAGGAGAGACCCGACACTCTCTAGGAGAGACTCTCTGCCTACAGGAAAGGAGTTGGGGCACAACCACGTGATGTGTTACAAGGTCCTTCCCTCCCGCCAGTTCATGTAACATTCAATCCAACAAATGCTTACTAAGTTGTACATGCTGGGCATTGTTCTAAATCCTGAGGATACAGCAGCAGACAAAACAAACAAAAATTCTCTGTTTATGAAGCTTATATTTTAGTGAACATCATTTTGGCTAATAAGTCTGCCCCCATCTTATATGGGGGGGACCCCCAAAATACCAACATTTATTTACAAAAAGTTGTGTATTTATTTTTACATACACAATTTTAACTTAAGTTTTAAGTTTAAACTTCAGTCACCTTCAAAGTACTCTCCATTTGATGCCATACACTTATTGAGACTTTTTATTCCACTGCTCAAAACAGTTTTTGAACTTGTCAATTTTGATGCCTTTTAGTGCTTCTGCTGTTTTCTGCTTTATCTCCCACATGGGCAAAATGTTTCCCCTTGAGGATTTTTTCATCTGGGGAAACAAAAAAAGCCCCTCAGGGTGAGATTGGGTGAATAGGGAGGGTGGGGCACAGAGGTCATGCTGTTTTTGGTCAAAGACTGCTGAACCCTCAGTGCAGTGTGGGCAGGTGGGCTCTTAAATCACCCATGATGCAATGGGCAAATGCATTAACAGTCTCCAAAACAATTCTCTGAAGCTGAACGCAGCCTCTCACAAGAATGTCAGCTGGTACACTGATACAGATGGGTTCCTAGAACACTCACCTAGTGGGGGAAGCCTGTACTACAAGGGGCCCGCCCTCCAGAAGATAATTTTGGCTTTTAGGTTCCTCCTCATATGTATTTCTTTGTCCTTATTTAGTTCAGCTCACATCTATTCATAATAATAATAATTTATGGAGTAGTTTTGTGTTCTGCTCTTCATGTGTGTAATAGGTGTGAACCGATGTAGAACGAACGCTTCGACCCTGGTGTTCACTCACCAGACCGGCAAAAAAGTTTGTTAGCACACTCCTGGGGTCCCCTCTTCTTTCTGGATTATCCACGAACCTTTGGAAATATTTTCAGTCTAAAAGGAAAGTTCTCCAAACTTCCCTTTTTAAGTGGGGATCAATCCTAGTGCTGGTTAGTTCTCTGTATTGTCTGTTTCTTGCCACTTGGGGGTGCTGTCTAACACAGGTTGTGCCCCACTATTTGACTTGTTCCCACCGAATCACCCAGTACAGGAGGCTGGCGCCCTTCAAAGGAAAGCAATTTCCCCGCCTCCTAGGCCTCATTCAGTCCAGAGTGCTTGCTCCTCACTGGGGTTCTCTGGAGGCTGCTCTTAGCCTTTGTCTTTCTCCTCTGGGGCCCACACTCTGTGAGTGGCTCAGGGACCTTCACTAGTGTCTGAAAGGATCCCTTTAGTTCTGAGACTATTTTGGGTCAGTAAGTGGAGAGATTGAGGATACAAGAGCTAAGATTTTTTCTTTGCAGTCCTCAAAATCTAAAAAATGTATTTCATCCTCTTCTTGAGATAATGCTAATTGATTAAAGTCTTCCCAATTGTTTTCCATGTAAAGTAAAAAAGAGTCTGACTGCTTTTTAAGGAAGTGGGTAGGGGATAGGTGCTGCTTCGGAGAGTGCTGGGGACCCCTAATTTTCCCGGGAGCACAGGGGTGGGGGTGTCAGTTGCAGTGATGCAGGGGGATGGTAGAGATAGGGTGGTGGGCCAGGCATTTCAAATCTTAACGTATGAGTTGCCATTTCTCAGAGGCCATTGGGCAGCTTTAAAATGAAAAAAAGTCTTTTGTAAGTTGCTCCCCAAGTATACCTTATCTCATTTTGATCCCCAGAAGGCCCTGCAAGGTAGCATCAATTTAACCATTCTTTGGAGGAAGACATATGTTCAGGGAGAAAGATGCCTCCGTATAAGGGAGGTCGGACTTTGGGCCAGCTGGGCTCTGCAGTCTGACTTGGTCAGCCGCGCCATGCTTGGGCTCCCGCTCGCCTGCTGGGTCGACTTGGACTCCCTGTGGGAGCAAGAGCTTCAGGAAGGACTTTCACTTTGCAAAGAACTGCTGATTTGATTTCTGAAGTAGTATATTTCATTAATCCGATGTTCATAATGAGAATGGAAGGGTCATAGCATGGTAGAGGTGAAAAGAGACCTCAGTGATCTTGTAGCTTAGCTGCTTGTACAGAACTCAAAACTGAGAGGTACAGGCAGCTTCCACGGCAATGAGGCAGCGGAGAGACTGGTGGAGTCACCTGGCCTCCCACTCCCAGCCCAGGGTTTATTTTAAACTGGCTCTTGATGACTTGAGCTTAGAGGCCTTTGTTGTTCTTATAATAATGAAAGTTATTGACATGTTAAAATATATAGAGTGTTCAGTTCTTGCCAAGACAGAATAACAGGTTTATTTTTCTATCATTAACAGCTGTTAAAACTGGGCAAAATATATGAACAACTATTCTCAGGCATTGGGCAGTGGACGTCACAGGGCTCTAATTCTGCAGAGAAGGGATGCACACAGGACAAGGTCCACATTCATGCTGACTTTCTGCCTGAGGCATTGGTCTAACTTGTAGGGAAATGGAGCCCAGGCCGAGAGTGGTAGTCTGGCTGGTGGAGGAAAAGAAAAGAAAGGTCAGGGCTTCGAAGTCTGCTGAAACTTGCAGGATTGGGTATCAGAGAGGAGGCAGCAGAAGAGAAATAGCCTCCAAAATCTGTTTAGGCACTTCCTGCAGGTTTGCTGCTGAATCTTTAGCTGCATATGCACTGAATAAGACTTTGCAAAGTCAACCGAGAACAGCTTCGAGGGGACGGAGAGGTGAATGTGACTTTAGAAGTTGCACAGGGAAGAGAGACGCAGAGTTCTGATCCAGCCCAAGTGGAGCTGGACGCTTATTCGAGACCCCAGAGAGGCTCCCCTCAGGAGGAAGGACCATGAGCTAGGATTCTGGGACATGCCAGAGGGTTGAGAGCAAAGGTGAAACAGACCTGCCTTAACCAACGAATGCATAAAAAAGTGGAACGACACACGGATGTCTCTCTCTCGCTTTCCCTTCCTCTCTCTAAAAATAAAATAAAAAGAAAGAAAAGAAAAGAAATAGATGTGTCTTCACAAAGCCCAAACCAAGGCTCAATAGGTCAAGATGACCTTTTAGTAATTAACTGCTTGTCAGCACAAAAATGTCACAATTCTAGAGGATTACAACAAAATTTAGAGCCTCTGCAACATATCATTTGAAATGTTCAGTGTACCATGAAAGATGTCTAGAAATGCAATGCATAAAGTTAAATATGTAGACCTTCTTTATAATTTGAAACCCCTAAGACTCTCAATTGGTCCTGTATTTCTTTGGGGCTATTTCAGTTTGACTTAAATGATTAATGGAACATGCAATGTCTGGGCTTTAGCGTTGGGTTTGGATTTCTGATCTAGAATCACACATTGTTTCTCAATTGATGTTACCGTCATGGCTGATGTCTGCCCTGCCCATTGGTGAAGACTTGCGCCTAGTGGGTGGACCAGCCTCCCTAACCAGACCTCAGCATTTTGTGGCTCAGTTGAGGGATTTTGAAACATATCTAAGAATTTCTTCTCTTCTTTAAAAAGAATGGCTAAGTTGGTTTGGGTTGTTTGTTTATTTTTTTCCAGAAAGTATTTTGGGGGATTGGGATGGGCAGTGGAGGCAAGAGAGAGCAGAGAATTTTATGTTTATTTGGGAGAGGAGGCTACATTTTACTGGGCGTTTGGATCACTGATAGTACAACAAGGAGGATCTGTAAAATCTGAGCAAAAGTTGTAAAGTCTCCAAAAGAAATATTTTCTAGCTATTTTGATTCCATTAAGAATTTATATGCATTTTTCTTAGACAACTTCAACTTGTGTTAACTATAAAAACTGATTTTTAAACCTTTGATTGTGTAATAAACCAAAAGAAGTATGGTGAAAAAATTTTGCAGTTTCTGTTTTTAGATACAGTTAGTTGATCAGTTAGCACTGTTAGTGAAAACAGTCTTCAATATAGATTTTTTTTTCTTTCCTGAAGAAAATAAAGTTGCTTTCTAATCAGGAAGCTAGGAGATTTCTGTCAGAGACCTTTTTATTCTGGTTGCTATTGAACTTGGGGAGATTTACTGTTCTTAGAATAAGCACATTTATTCAATAAGGGAATAAAATCAACATTATTAATTATTTTAAGAGAGACAGCATTTTGAATGATGAAAGCTCTAATTCACGGGTTGTAATCTTTCTCCTTGTTTCTAATGGCTGATAGCTCATCCTGCAGAATTATGCCTCTGTGCCCTTGGAAAATGCTCTATAATTAATTAATAATTTATGCTGGGTGAAGTGATATGCAGAGTGGGGTCGGGCATTCACCCCATGCTGGGAGTGCTTGGCTGCTTAAATTGTCAGGGAGCTTTCCCTGGTGGAAAAACCTTGTACAGAAGTGGCCCAGACACCGAAGGTCAAAGGCTCAAAGTGGTGAACACATGTGGGCAGCTTCTTTTTCCTTACAGCAGTTGGCATGACAAGGTCTCTCACCAGTGCATTGGATGATATTTTGCAGACTCTGACCACTCTTCTTTGGGTTGTGTGGACTCTGAAACATTTTGTAATTCAAATCTTTGAGAAAGGATTTTATTTGGGCATGGGAAAATTAGCATGCCATTGAGGAAGATATTTTAAACACATGAACAGGACTGATTAGCTTTTCTTTTCTTCTGATTCTTGGGCTATTTCCATTTTAGTTTCAGTAAATGAGGAATTTTTTAATGAGTTCTGTGATATTTGCTGAAGGTTGTGATTTTGGCAAATGCTAAATAGGAAAAAAAATTTTTTTTTCCGCCCCTGCCTTCTCCTACCCATCTTCTTATTTGGATGGTGTTCTTAAGCTATTTGCCAAAACCAGTGACATAACTCCCTTCTTCAGATGGGCACCTGACAAGCTGGCCCAGATTTGCACAGCTGCCAGCCAGCTTTGTGCTGAGCCTTCTGCCCAGAAATGCCAGCCTTTCAGATGGAGCGACATTGTGCTAGAAAGGAGCTTGCGAAACTCGAGCTGAGCCACAAGGTCACTTACCTCAAATCCCTAAGTGGAGGGTGGTCTTTTGTAAATATGGAAGTGGCTTTATTCCTTTGTTAAAAACTGCAGTGCTCATTAAAAATTCTATGCGATACAGCAAATAACAAAAAAGGAAGTAAAAACCAAAACCCAAACACCCATACCCCCATGGTCATAGAGACCATCTATGAGCAGGAGTCACCAAAATTTTTGCACGTGTCCAGACAGTAAATATTGTCACCTTTGCAGGCCCAATGGTCTCTGTCACTACAGCTGAATTCTGCCATGGTAGTCGGGAAGCAGCCAGAGACAGTATGTAAATGACCAGATGGACTGTGTTCCAATAAAACTTTATTTAGGACCAGATCTGGCCTGTGGGCTGTAGTTTGCTAATCCTTGATCTAGAGTAGCTAGATCAAGAGTAACTCTCACTTATATTAGTTGCAAATCATTTTCTAAATCTTTTATATTCCTACTAATGTGTCTTTGTGAATATATCCATAGGGAAAAAAAAGAACTAATGGTTTATAAAAATGAAAGCTATGTTTAAAAATGTTCAATTCAATTTAACAGAAAAAATGAATTGAGGGGAGCCTGCAGGAATTTTTGAACTCGAGACACACATTTCTTTACCATGTGTGATAAGATTTCCTAAAATAGTTTTTCTCTGAAATTAAGGGGAAGAAAGATGATGAAAAGGTTGGGAACAAACAAGTTCAAAAATTTATATGGAACCGTAAATGACCCCAAATAGCTGCTGCAATTTTGAGAAAGAAGAGCAAAGTAGGAGAGATCACAATACCTGATACCAAACTGTATTACAAGGCCACTGTAATCAAAACAGCCTGATACTAGCATAAAAACAGGTAGATGAACCAGTGGAGCAGAACAGAGAGCCCAGAAATAAACCCAAGTCTCTATGGTCAATTAATATTCAACAAAGGGGACAGCAACATCAAATGGAGTAAAAATAGCCTCTTCAACAAATGGTGTTGGGAGAGCTGGACAGCTATGTGCAAAAAAAAAAAAAATGAAACTCAAGCATCAACTTACACCATACACAAATAAATTCAAGGTGGATAAAAGACTTAAATATAAATTGTGACACCATTGAAGTCCTAGAGGGGAACATAGGCAGGAAAATATCAGATATTCCATGCAGCAACATTTTCACTGATATGTCCCCCAGAACAAGGGGCATAAAGGAAAGAATAAACAAATGCGATCTCATCAAAATAAAAAGCTTCTGCATGGAATTCTTTTGCTTTTTGAAGTCCAGTTTTCAATTTTGAATGGAATGGTTGACTTCCTACTCAGACGAATGAGGAAATATTCAATCTTCTACTTCTGCCTCCTCTGAACTCGCATTACTCACTCACTGGATTGTTTTTAAATTGTCAAGGCTGGTGATTTCATTCTATTCTATAACCATAATTATCTGGGACTTTTGATCTTTTAAATAGGTTAGTGCCCAACACTAATATTTTTTATTAAAGTTACTCTATTTCTTTTTAAAATGTTGATTCCTTTCTTATTGAGTTGGATTTATTGCCTAGTAATTTTTTTGAGGATTTACAGGAATTTTATTTCCTGATTTGTCCCTTAGCTTTATACTCAAAGAAAAAATTATCTAATTGTAAAATTGCTGGGCCACACTTTCTATCAAGGGTTGTGTAATTTTAAAATCACAGCTTCTCCATTCATCTTTTAAAATTTTTAAAATATATTTTATTAATTTTACTATTACACTTGTCGCAATTTTTTCCCCTTTGCCACTCTCCATCTGGTACCCCCATTCCCTCCAGCAATCCTCTCCCTTAGTTCATGTCCATGGGTCACGCATATAAGTTCTTTGGTTACTCCATTTCCTATATTGTTCTTAACATCCTCCTGTCTATTTTGTACCTATGTGTACTTCCTAATCCCTGCAACTTTCCCTCATTCTCCCTCTTCCCACCCCCAGCTAATAACCCTCTAAATGATCTCCTCATCTGTGATTCTGTTCTTGTTCTGCTTGTTTGCTTAGTTTGTTTTTTAGATTCAGTTGTTGATAGTTGTGCATTTATTGCCATTTTAATGTCCATAGTATTGATCTTCTTTTTCTTATATAGTTCCCTTTAACATTTCATATAATAATGGCTTGGTGATGATGAACTCCTTTAACTTGACCTTGTCTGGAAGCACTTTATCTGTCCTTCAATTCTAAATGATAGCTTTGCTAGATAGAGTAATCTAGGTTGTAGGTCCTTGTTTTTCATTACTTTGAATACTTCTTGCCAGTCCTTTCTAGTCTGCAAAGTATCTTTTGAGAAATCAGCTGACAGTCTTATTAGAACCCCTTGTAGATAATTCTCTATTTTCTCTTGCTGCTTTTAAGATTCCTTCTTTATCTTTCACCTTTGGCATTTTAATTATGGTGTGTCTTGGTGTGTTCCTCTTTGGGTCCAACTTGTTTGGGACTCTGTGCTTCCTGGACTTGTATGTCTATGTCCTTCACCAAATTAAGGAACTTTTCTTTCATTATTTTTTCAAGTAAATTTTCAATTTCTTGTTCTTTGTCTTCCCCTTCTGACACCCCTATGAATCAGATTTTGGTATGTTTGGAGATGTCCCAGAGGCTCCTTATTCTATTCACATATTTTTGAATTCTTTTTTCTTCTTGCTATTCTCATTGAATGTTTTTTTCTTCCTTATGTTCCAAATTGTTGATTTGAATCTTGGTTTCATCCTTTCTGCTGTTGGTTCCCTGTGGATTTTTCTTTATTTCACTTAATGCAATCTTCATTTCTGCCTGGGTCTTTTTTATGCTGTTGAAATACCCAATGATTTCTTTGAGCATCCTCATAACCAGTGTTTTGAACACTGCATGGGATAGGTTGCTGATCTTCATTTCATTTAGTTCTTTTCCTGGAGTTTTGTCCTGGTCTTTCATCTGGACCATATTTCTTTGTCTCCTCAATTTGACAGCCTCCCTGTGTTTGTTTCTGTGTACTAGGTAGAGCTGCTTTGACTCCCAGTCTAAGTCACATGGCCTATTGTTGAAAAGGCACCTGTCTGGATGGATGTGGCTTTTTAAATCCTTGGTTGTTGGATTTCCATACAGCTCTATTTTCTGATGAATCTAGATAATGTTTGTTTTACAGTTTAGGTTGTAATTTTTGCTTTAGTTTTGTGTGGAGATGAAGTGTGTTTACCTATGCCTCCAACTTAGCTGTAAGTCTCTTAATCTGGCATCAGTGGATTCAAGGAAACACAGGTGGCTGTCCCAAAAAGTAGGAAGAGTGCAGTAATGGACAATCCAAGCAGATGTTTCTCAGCAACCCAAAGGCTGCCTCTAGGAAGCCTGTATAAAGCCTAAGTGAGATGTTCTTTCCTTGAGGTCCGTGGGCTCTCAAGCTATCTTCTAACTGAAGATGTTCACTAATTTCTAACTGAAATTTAGCATTTTCCTGGGTTGTGGGTTTGGTGTCTAGTCAGGGCACATGGAAAAGGCAGCAAATTGATGTTTTTTTCTCCCTCTCTTCCTCTCCCTCTGCCCATGGCAAGCTGGGGGGCCTGGGCGGTGGCCCCCTGCTTATGCCATGCCACAGCACAGCTTCCGTTCATCTTTTGACTAACTGGATTTTGCGGTCATGAATCTTACTTTCCCCTCCCTCTAGAGATATACAGGTGCTGTATTTCTTCTGTTCTTCCCTGTTGAACAACATCCATCTTGACTTCATGCTGAAGGGTTACTTGGCTGTGTCCATCTCTCTGCCTAAGAACCTTGTAGGTGTTATTCCTCTGCCTTTGGCATTGGATAATTTTGGGGGGAAGCCTGAGCACAGCTTTTTTTTTTTATCCCTTAGGGGTATTCCCTGTCCGCCCCCACTCCCTGCAGCACCATCACGAAGGAATCTTTATTGTTGGAATTAATATCTTCTTGAGAACACATCATAGAACCATTCATATCACTTTTGTTGCATTTTGTCCTCAGGTTTATTCCTTCCTTTATGTCATGATAATATTCTTTTTTTTTTTTTTACTATCTTTTTCAGTTCTATTTATTGAGTTCTTTATCTTGTTAAATTGCCTTTGCTCCTGTATATCCTCTCAATTGCTTTTACATCTTTGCTTTCATTTCCTTCATTGAAGGAAATCAGAATATACCACCCCCAAAAAGTCCTCTTTGACATAAAAATTATTTTGAGTTGAAGGCAATTAAAAAGGAGTAAATGCAGAAAAAGCTCTCTCTTTTCTGCCTAAAGGCAGTAAATAAATTCTCCCTTGACTGAAGACAGACTCTTAGCCTCCTGAGGGCTAACACCAGAGCAACCTGCAAAGAAGCCTTATTAAATTAACCCTTATCTTTCTAGTTAAGGAAGAGAAGGACTATCTAGCTCTAGGTTGACCACCCCTAACCCATTTGTCTTATATAGTTTTCACAAATGTGTAGTATAAAAGCTTCCTGTTCTGGGCACTTCCTCATGTTTTCATTCTCTTATGAAGGTTTCCATATACATGACCAATAAAATTTATATACTTTTCTCCTGTTAGTCTGTCTTTTTCAGTTTAATTTTCAGACCCAGCCGGGAACCCTAAGAGGGTCAAGGAAAGCTTTCTCCTTCCTTGCACTTGGCCTTTATTCTATTTCAGTAATGTGTTTTTTGTTGTTGTTGTTCTCCTCTCCTAACCATGTCTACTTATTATTTCTATAGTGATGTTGTATTGATTCCCATTTTGTTTCTTTAGTGCCATAGTTTCCCTTTCATTTTACTCTATTACTTCACTTGATCTTAGCCAAAAGGCCGAGAAGCGATCATTTTACTCTATTACTTATTCATTTTGACTTTGAATGATTGCTTTATTCAATTCATGTTTTGCCTTGTCCAGGTGGTCTGTTGATTGGAATATTATCCCACAAACCAAAAGGTTGAGGGTTCCATCCCCGGTCAGGGCACATACCCAGATTGTGGTTTGATCCCTGGTTGGGGTGCATATAGGAGGCAACTGATGGATGTTTTTCTTTCCTATTGATGTTTCTTGCTCTCTTTTCTCTCTCTCTAAAATCAACCAACATGTCCTCGAGTGAGGATTTTAAAAATTCACATCTTCCTTAGATTCTTCTGTAGCAGGAAGCACTCACAGGTAATTTGTCTTTTCTTTGTTGGGTTATATTTTCTTTCATTCTTTCCAATTGTGTCTTTCATCTGCTTCTCCTTGTTCCTTTCTTCCTTCTTCCTTGGTTCTACTCTTCTCTTTCTTTTCACTGTTTCTTCTGCTTTAGTGCTTACTTAGCTGCCATGCTATTTCTTTTCATCTTGATCCAGCTTGTCCTGAAGGGCTTTGCCCACTTACTAGTCAGTATAATGTCATATATACGAATTCCCTCAAACCCCCTACTCTATCTAAGACCTGTTTGTCTTCTTTATGATTCTCAGTTCTGAAGCCTGAATACTGCTTTCTGTGCACCCTTGTTACTTTTCCATAACCAGAACCAGTGGAGCTGGAGGTGTGTGGTTGGGGCGGTGCAGGGACATTCCGCTGGGCTGTGCAAAGCTGTCTTTGGAGCTCTTGGCTTGTCCTACGCTAGGGTTTACCCTGCCTAGGTCAGTTCTGCTCTAAAAGGGCATGGAGGCCCTAAGCATTAGAGATCCCTAATTTAGCCCTAAGTGGTTTTCTTGCCTCTTTTTTGATCTTGCCTTCTTATAGTGGCAGACCAATGCTTCTCCACCTGAGGATTTCTTCCCTGCATTTTCCCTACTCTATATGTTTTTCTCCAAATTAGCAGGTCTAAGTACACATTTGAAAATTTTGTCTATCCATCTTCTTCCCTTAGTATGGTTTCTAAGAGATCGAGATTAAGTTATAAGCCTATAATAGTTTTTCTCTTATGCAATAAACAACCTCAAAAATCTCAGTGGCTTTCAACATTTATTTTCATGCTCAGGAATCTGCAAGTAATCTTTAGTTTGTCTAATTAGGCTAGGTGTGGCTGTTCTTGGCTGGATTCCAGGCTTCCAGCCTGTTTTAGGGATGCTTCATATTTACACTTTGACCAAGATGGAATGGAACTGGTACCTGGTGGTATAATAACAGCTTCAAAAACCAAGTTGAGTCACAAGCACATTTAAAGCCTCTATTTACATCATGACCTCTAACATATCCTATGGACCCAAACAAATCATGTGGCCAAATCTAACTCTAGTGGGTGATTGGCAGCATCACATGGCAAAGGGCAAGCATGTAAAAGTCTATAATATGGGAGGAAATAAAGAATTCTCAATCTTTTTCCAATCATTCTCAGAGACTTCCTAAGTCTTTTGAGACTCCTGTTTCTTTCATTTGCTTCTACTTTTGAAATTTAGAACAGAAAGTTATACTACTTTTCTGTGATTAAAATTTTTTAAATTTAATTTTTATTTTATATTTTATTAAGAAGTAGAGAAGGACAAGTCTTTGATTGAACCTCAGTCTGACATTATTACCCAGAAGTCTCTTTATAGTCTCTGTAGGGTTAGTTCAGCTTCTCTAGGAAGTAAACTCTGGCTTTTAATTACAATAATTTCCTATTACAAACTCAACTTTCTCTTGCACTAGTTCTGTGCTTTCCTCTGGGATGTCTGACCCACAATAAATTGTTTTGGATTTGGCTTCTATTTCCTTTTGACATCTTTTCTGTTTGGCTACAGTCTTTAAATTCTACTTTAAAAACTAACACTAGGCCTCTGAGGGTGTACATAAATTAGATTGTACTAAAAGGGGAAACAAAGTGAGAGTATTGGCTTTCAAAAATTTTATTTCATAATGAGTCGCTAGAATGGTGATTGAAAGTTCTGTATACAGAGTGGACCCACCAACCAGTGGATTCTACTGGTGATCAGGCCTCACACTAGACTTTCCCAATGGGGGAACCTTGGGGTCTGGGGCACAGTTGTTGAAGGATCCTGTATAAGGGCGCTGGAAGTGTATGGTACCTGCATATTTAATATCTACTATATCAAAGAATATCAAAGAAGGATATAGCATGTCCACTTAGGGTCTGGAAAATCTGGCTCGAAAATCTCTACAGAACAACCCTCTCCAGTGGCCTGCCACAGTGGAACCCTGATGGAACTGGATGGAGGAAGTGCCTAGGCTCTGGAAACTTCATATTCAGACTGGCTCACCTCCTTGTTTTCAGGCCCATGATTTGTTTGGCCTTGGATCCAGGCTCTCCCAGGCATGCATCTCTCAGGCATGTGTTTCCCAGTCATGCATTTCTGCTGCTGTTTGGCTTCCCTTCTTTAGGCATCTGGTTTTCATCCTTTTCAGCTACATTACCTCCTCATGTACTGCCCATTTCCCCAAAATGTGCTCACACTGTGCTCACACTATTTGCCCTTTGACTTCATAGTTGAACATTTTTTTTCTTTGGAAAATTTTTTAAGAGCCTTGCATTTCAGGGACATTTCTGAAGAAAGTGTCAGTAAATGCATTTGTGTGGGTCACTATGTTTAGATGGGCTATCCCTTTATTGTCCCTGTTCTTATGCTCCCCTCACTTTGAGTGCCTTTGATTTTCTTCTAGGCTTTATTAGGTCATAGCCATCCTTTACAGTCCAGTTGGAGTCTCCCTCTTTCCTACCTTTATTTACAGAAACTTAGGTTAAGCACCAAGTATGTTCTGCCTAATGTGTTGGACATTGAGGTCAGAAAGACAAAAAGAGACACAGCTTCTGTTCTTCAGTCTCATTTACTGTTCATCAGGGAGACTGTCCAGTGAATAAGCTTGTCTTAGACAGTTGGGTGATGGAATTAATTGAGGTGAGTGCGTGAGAGCAGAGGGTGGGGTACCTGAGTCTGCCCGAAAGAATCAAAGTCTTCCAGGAGGTGGCAGCACTTGAGTGAGCCTTGAGACAATGCTTCAGTCTGAGGCAATAGTGTGAGTCAACCAACAACAGGGCACTGTGAGAAAGTGTGGCTACCAGGTTAATTGTCTAGCTCAGTGCTATAGGATGTGAAATCATTTCCTTCCTTTGCAGTCCCACTGTCATTTTAAAATTTGTTGCTTTACCATTTTTATGTGTTAAACCTGCATGTTGCAAAGTCCTCTGGTCTGTTTCTTTAATGTTTCAGCACAATCCTCCAAATGCAATTTCCAAGATTTACATATCCTGGAGGAAAAAAGGCTCTGTTTGCATTGCTGACCCCAAGCATTGACCCAGTACCTTTCTCTTTTTTTGTCCCCAAGCGCTCTTTAAAGGATTTCTGCTGAAAGCTTATGAAATCAGAGGGGTATTATGACCCCAGTCTATAAGCCCAGAAAAACCCTTTTCTTTTTCCTGGGGGCTCTGCCAGCTATCATGTTGCTGAGATCTTTCTCTTTTCTGTGTCACTTCTCTCCATTTTTCCCCCTTGAATTCCAAGTATCCCCTAAATTTCCATCCTTTTGAGCTTCTGGGAGAAACCACCCAAATTCCTACTAATTTATTAGACAGCCTATATCAATTTTCCTAGTTAAAATTAATTGTTTCCACCTGTAGGTTTCTGTAGTATTGTCTTCCTCAATTAAGCAAATTTCATGCACCATCTTCTAGCTTCGACCTTGCTAGTCTTCCCCACCAGATATAAGCTCCCTGAGGTGGGGACCTTGACTCATTCATGTTTATATAATAAAGCATAATATTTCACTCAAAGTAATTATTCAAATAAATCATTCTGCAAGCACTGCCAAAAGCCTAAGGCTTTGCAAACATGAGATGGCATTTAATCCCTGTGTGGTGGATTCTTCAGCCTCACACAAGCCAGTTTGATTCTTCAGCTGTTCCTGATTGAGATTCTTCTAGTCAGTGACAAATGACGGAGTTAAATGCAGCACAAGACTGGAGACTTAGCGCTCCACAGGTCAGCATCTTTTGAAATCCTGTGCTTTCTTTTCCTGTAGTATCCACGATAGTCATAGGATGGGGGGTAAGTACCCCCTCCTTACCCATCAGGAGTGACCTCAGCAATGGGCCAAGAAATGCCGCTTGTCAAGGACCCACAGAGGTCAGCGATGTCAGGTGGGACGGTGTTGACATTTTGGTGCTTGTGAGGCTGTGGGAAAGGTTTAGTAGTATGAACAACCCCTTCCTCAGGGGTCTGAAAGTTTATAGGACCTTCACCTCTGCCCTATTTCTCTGTGATACTTTGTTCATACCAATGACCTGAGGAACTTTTAAAATTTTCACTTTATAATTTATTGATTAGTGGCACCAGGATTTAGTTTGGCCAGTTTCACAGAGGATCCTTTAGCCAGCTGGGGCTGGCCAGTGGTTCTTTCAATGAAGGACAGTCTGACAGCTTCTGACTGCAAGTCCTGACAAGTTCTGTGGTGGGTGGGGTGGTCTCATTAACATTTCTTATTGGGGAGATAAGAAATATTTCAAATGAATACCCACCACCCATACTAGACTTATCACTTCATAAATTACATAAATATCTAATCACTTTCTTGTCTACCTGAAACTAATATTGTATGTCAACTGTAATTGGAGAAAGAAAACAACCACCCATCCAAATGATGTGGTGATAATGATTATTTGTAGGCATTCTTCTGTTGGAAATAAGCCAAGTTCTATGTTGTCTGTTCTCTACCAATTAGCAGCCTTAAGTATTTTGAAGAAAATGACACTTAGAAATATAAAAATAACTTTAATAAATGCTTGAATCTGAAGCATAATGAGATTTCTGGGCTATTTTCTTTCTTTCCTATAGGATATACTTTAACTTCTGAGTAGGGGTTTAGATTTCAAAAATGTATGTATTTCCCCCCTTCAAGACATAAGAAAATAGGGCCTCTGTTTGCCTAGCCATGGGTTACACAGATTTCTGGGAACAAGTCTGGAGATGTACTTGGAAACCGGTCTTCTTGTGGGAAGTAGCTCCACATGTCTGACCTGGCCTAGGCTACACAACCAGCAGAAAGTCCTCAGGAGTACTGAGCTAGTTCTGTTGCAAATGTAGGAGTGTGGGGCCAAGCTCCTGAGGTACTGCCTCAGCTCTGGTGTAGTCAGGCCTGCCCTGGAGCTAAGCCTGGTTTTCCCAGGGGTTTTTTTGTTTTTTTTTTTTCAGGGGAGGGAGTGGTTGAGGAAGTTGGTTTGGAGTTCTCAGATGTGTTAGGTTTGGAGGGAGAAAACAGGTTCCTGGCTGAATTGCTGTGCTTTCTAAACTGAGCAACACAAGTCTTCTCAATGTTGGCTCACAAGTAGATAATGAGGCAATTTGTTCTCATTGAGAGATTAAAGAAAAAAATATTTACTGATACTTGTTAATGATGAAGAGGTAGACTTTATTCAGGACCATAGCAATAGGAATAAGGACCACTACAGTGGTGTTTTGCAGTCGGGGAGAGAGATCGGGCTCAACATTGGATGGGCAAGTGGGACTTCATTGCCAAGGAGCAGTGTGGGGTCAGTGCACTGAAAATTACTAAGGGGAAACATCGGAGGTGAGGGGGATTCTTGCTGAACTGACCTAAGGGAACTTTTACGGAAGATGGGCCAGGTTGATCAGGCATGACTTGGGGATGACGGAAGGTGAGGGCCCAATCAGATATGGAGGATGATCAGATGTTGAGGATGAGGGGTGTGGTTAAATTGACTTAGCCGGGTTCTTGCTAAAACTACATTTTATAAGAACATGCACAGATAGGCATAGGACAAGGTTCTGGAGCCTAATTATAATCTGGTCAAACCAAAAATCTTTATCAGAGGCCAGCTTGAAAGTTATAGCAATCTCTACACAACTTGAAGTTCCCCTTCTGTGAAGTATTAGTGTATAAAATTAGTATATAAAATCTACCATGAGTGACTCATGAGTCCTTTGTTTTAGATAGCAGGGACAGAGAAGGTAGGAAGGTAGGTGTATCAGTCAGTCAGGGCTTTCCAGAGAAATAGGACTGATTATTTATTCTCTCTCAGATTTTTTCTTTTCTTTTTTTTTTTTTTGCTGAAGTTTACCTTTCAATTTCTTTTTCTTTTTTTTTTTAGAAGTGAGTGGTCCTGGCATTCATATTATACTCTTTCTGCACATCACTCTTATAAAAAGCACTATTCCTTTTATTAATACCATTAAAACTCATGTCTGTGAGATTTTTTATTTGTTTTGTTTTGTTTTTGGCTTGATTCCTTCACCTTTTTCCCCCAGCCCACAAGCCCCCTCCCCTCTGGCAGTCAATCTGTTCTCTGTAACTATGCATCCACTGCTATTTTGTTTGTTAATTTATTTTGTTGCTTAGATTCCACATATGAGTAAAATCATATGGTACTTTTCTTTCTCTGACTGGCTTATTTATTTAGCATAATGTTCTCCAGGTCCATTCATGCTGTTGCAAAGGGTAATATTTCTCCTTTTTTATGGCCAAGTAATATTCCATTGACTAAATGTACAACAGTTTTTTTTTTTATCCATTCTCTCAGATTTATTTTAAGAAACTGGCTCACACTGTTGTCCAGTGGGGGCTGATAAGTTTGAAATCTGAAATCTGTGGTCCAGGCTGGCAACTCAGGCAGGAGCTGATGCTGTAAGTCTTGAGGGGAAATTTTTTCTCTCTGGGAAAGCCTTAGTTTTCACTCTCAATGTCTTCAACTGATTGGACGAGGCTCACCCACACTATCATGGGTAATTTCCTTTATGTAGGTCAGCTGATTGTGGATGTTAACCACATCCACAAAATTTCTTCAGTACAGTGCCTAGATTAGTATTTGAATAACCAGGTACTATAGTCTAGCCAAGTTGACACATAAAGCCAACAATCACAGTAAGTATAGCTGGAGTCTCTGTAGCAAGGCAGAAGGAAACCCAAGGAAAGGATAGGTGGATCTCAAGGTGGACAGTTGTATATGGTGAGGAGGCAGGAGTGGAAATGAGTCTACTGACATCAGGACCATTATTCTGGGGTTGGGGAGGAATGAAGAACAAGTTCCTCAGCTGTGATGCGTAAGTCAACTCAGGTATCATAAGGTGTTTTCTACTAAAAAGATTCTTGCCCTGTTGGGAGAAAGTCATTTGGGGGTTGGGGGGTGGGTGGGTGTGGCCATAGCTCTGTGTCATAAAATCAGAATGGTAGAAAGACCATTGACGATTTGGCTAGAAAACTAAGGACAGGAGAAGCTGCCTCAGCCTATAGTTTATTGGTAAAGATAAAAATGAATTCACTAGCATCCCTTTGAAACTTGAGAGAAGATCTTGATAAATATCTATGGAGTCAAGCAATAGGCAATGAAGATTAATGGTATAGAGGCCACTATTACTAATTTAAGATGTATAAAAATGTCATTGACTACAGTGTGCTGGCTTTATTATAGTGTATTAGTAAATATAGAAATATTTGTCAAAAGTTCACTCAGGATCTTATTCCCTCAATCCTGTTTTTCTCATAAGGTTACTGTTTTATGGCTGGGAATTCTCCTACTATGAACATTCTTCAGGGACCCAACCATCTAGATTTGAAAGGGATCCCGCTATTGGCTCCTATATATAAAAGCAGAAGCATCAAATTCATCATTGTGTATATTATATAGTATGTCCACTGAGATGGTGGGAAAGATTTATGCTTCAATTATTAATAGGTTAGCACTATCAATACATTTAACAAAACTCATTCCCCTTCAATAAAACAACCATTAACTGCTTCTAAACTCCATCTATCAACTTTGGTAGTTTAAGTAGATTCATTCAATAGTTGCATAATGTTGATACTTGTAGTGTTCTCCCCACTGTGGAAACATTTGGTTTTCCTGTCTAATGAAAAGGAGAAAAATAAAGCGTTCTCCTTCTTCATCTTCTGTAAAGCTTTCTGAAAAGGGCCTTTATGTCAGAAACCATTCCACACTTGGCTGTGGATAGTCACAAGACTTCAGTTTTCTAGTTCTAATGGGTATCACATACGGGTGGGGCCCCATAAAATTGGTAAGCTGCCCTGTAAAACTGTCTCCATTTCTGTTTGGATATGCTCCTGTTTCAGGAGTATATGTGCTTTTTGTAAACTTTTATTCTAGTTAAAAATTTAAAAGGGAGCTACTTGTAATGTCTTTAGCATTAACTTAAGCTATAGTAGCCCTATAAAACAATCATTGAGATGCTATTAAAAGTATATGAATAATAAAACAGCTACAATAAGAAAAGCTTTAAAAGAGTGCCTTGGTCTTGGTAGCTCCCCCTTGGCAGAAGGGCTTCTGGGGTGTTGGGTGGGAGGGGGGGACATGACTATACTCTGGCTATGTCCTGAGCAGTTAAATGTTACTTAGGAACCAGGGAACCTATACCCCCATTTTTTCTTATTAGGAGAAAAGGCATTTCTGGGTAGTAAATGGCAACAGAGCATAATGCAATAATATTCTTAGGAAATCACTTCAGGCTACCTTGTTTATATGAGATATTTATGAGAGCACAAGTTTTATGAAGTTGTTTTATTGGTGAGAGTCAAAGGCCCTAATAACCCAGGGCCATGTGGGGTGTGATGGAACAACTCTGGTTTTTGGAGAAAAGCAACCTTGGAAACATTCCTTAAGTTCACTGAGTCTTAGTTCCTCCTTTTATAAAATGGATTGGTAATAATGTCTATTGTGAAGGGGTAACTTAATTACTGGAGAAAACATATATAAGGTGCAGAACCCATCTCTGGTAATGTACCTATTATTTAATAATATTAGTTCTTTTTCTCCTTCTGTTATTTTGAGATTATTAGTGATCTAATATAATGTCTATAGTATTTACTTGGCATTATGATCTAATAGACATCTCTTTGTATAGCATGAAATAGTGCTGACATTTGAGTTCACAATGAATAAATGTCCTTAAGTGGTGACAGGAATTTCAAGAAGTTTGCATTTATTAAGGATCTTAAAGATCCTTAGAATTCTACCCAAAAAACTCCTGCTTTCTTTTTAAATATGTATTTATAAACCAACTATTTTATTGAAAGATAGCATATGCTCAGAAAAATGCACAAAATTTAAGTATACAGCCCAATAGCTGATCAGAATGTGAATACTTCTGTGTAATTACCACTCAAAGATATGAATCTCTGCCAGCACCCCAAAGACCCCTTCATTAGGGGTGACCCCAATCATTCCCACTTTCCTCTCTCCCAAATAATAATGATCTTGACTTCTCACACCATTACATAGTTTTGCCTGCTTTTGAACTTTGTATAAATTGAAATACGTTATTGTGTGATTGGGTTCTTTTACTCCAGTTATTTTTTTGAGATTTATCCATGTTGTTGTCTATATAGCAAGTGCTTCATTTATATTTCTGCATTGTATTCCATTATATGAATATAGCACCATTATTTATCCACCTATTGTTGATGGATATTTTCATAACTTCTAGCTTTTCCTATTAAAAACAGTACCTCATGAACATTTTAGTATATCTCTTTTGGTGAACATATATTTACATTTCTGTTGGGAATATACCTTGGAGTAGAATTGCTGACTTAGCAGGTAGGCATACACACTGTTTAGCGGTCTTTTGTAAAGACCGCTAAACAGTTTTCCAGTGGTTGCACCATGCAATGTACCATATTTGGCCCCCTACAAGCGATGTGTGAGAGTTTCCATTGCACTACTGTGTGTGCCACACTTGGTATAGTCAGTCATTTTAATTTTAGCTGCCCTAATGGGTGAGGAGTGGTGTCTTTCTGTGATTTTAATTTGGTTCCCTGATGACCAATGAGCTTGAATACTTTTTAATTTGTTTATTGGCCATTTGGATTTTCTCTCTTTCTCTTTCCTTCTTCTCTCTGTTCCTCCCTGTTTCACTCCTTCCTACACTTATTGGTCACCCATAGTTGAGGTTTTGTGCTACTGGTCTCTTACATATTGTTAAGAAGCTTATTTAAGGAACTTCTGTTCTGTCAGACAGTGACTAAATCTAGTCTGCATGTCCTGGGGTTCCCCTTGGTGGAAGGAGCATGGTGCAGGGCCTGAAGGAGGTCAGAGCCTGTGGAACCACCCAATGATCTCCCCTACACATCACTGATCCTTCAGTCTTCTGCTGGATAACCTTCTGGTGGCCACATTGTATTGAGAGCCTCCAGTCCTGCTATGAACATACAGACACAGGGAGGAAGAATAGAAGGTAGAGTCACACAAGGAATTCGAAGTCTTATGAAGTCTTATGACTTCGAATATGAGCTAACAACATATTAGTTTGAACTCAGACTATTCATTAAGACTGAAAAAAAAAACTGAGTCAGAGAGGGCAACTCAGCACTGGTGGAAAGCACTGGCTGGAGAGTCAGTATATCTGGGTTCTACTCTCAGACACTCTGCCTGTCCTTATGGCCTTGGTCATGGCTGTATTATGTCTCTCGGGCTCCCCCCACCTCTCTTTCTTGCTCCCTCTCTTTGGTTGGTAAAATAAAGAAACTTTAAGTGATTTATAAGGGCACTTACATCTCTGGTGCTTTATGATTGCCCATATATTGTCAGAACATTTACCGTATCCTCACTGACTTCTGAACATTCCGCCTTAAAGTGATCTGGAGCAGTGATGGTAAAAAATGAGTCTAAGTGTCATTTTGGTGTGGGTATAGCTTGTTCCTTAATCTTACTGACAAAGGGACCTGGAGGATAGATGAGCTGGCAGTACTGAGGAATCTCTAGATTTGAGGAAAATGAAGAAGTCCCTCAGTGGTCATATGCATGTGAGGCTATATGGGCTGAAGTTGTCAAAGGAAGTCAGAACCCAAATCTTTCTGGAAAATCATGATTATATTTATTCAAGGCGCACTAAGACTTTGAATTCCTTGTGTGACTCCACCTTCTATTCTACCTCCCTGTGTCTGTATGTTCATAGCAGGACTGGAGGCTCTCAATACAATGTGGCCACCAGAAGGTTATCCAGCAGAAGACTGAAGGATCAGTGATGTGTAGGGGAGATCATTGGGTGGTTCCGCAGGCTCAGCCCTCCTTCAGGCCCTGCTCTATGCTCCTTCCACCACAGGGAACCACCAGGGCATGCAGACTAGACTTAGTCACTGTCTGACAGAATAGAAGTTCCTTAGATGAGCTTCTTAACAATATGCAAGCTTTGTGGTTTTTTTGTTGTTGTTGCTTACAAATATTTTATTTTACATCAAATTATAAGACCATGAAAAAATGTTAAGAAGGTTATTATTCTATACAATCAGTTTTAAAGATACATATAAACATAGTGATTAGTTTAATTGGTTCCCTGTATAGACGTATAAATCGTTTCATTTTCTTGTGTCGGCAACTATAAACATCCTTTTAGTTAATTCTGTATGTACAAATCTAATTAAAAAAAACTTTCATTATGGAAAATTTTAAACATATACAAATGTGGAAGAAGTATAATAAATCTCCATGAATCCATTAATTAGCTTTAAGAATTACCAACACATGGCCAGTCTCATCTTATTTATACCAGTCCACTGTCCTCTCCCCAGTTTTTGAAGCAAATCCCATTTTATCCTTACACAATTCAGTGTGTACTTCTAAAAGATAAGAATTCTTTGTAAAAATTGTAGTTGCCTTTCATATTTGAACCATATGTGTATAGTAGAAAAAATTGGGGAGATGAACTGTACTAGCTTTCCAATTTGCTGTGTAGCAACTTAACAAACTTTAGTGGGTTAAAACAACTTGTATTTGTTATCTCCCTATTTCCATGGGTCAGGAGTCCCAGCCTGGCTTAGACGGATTCTCTGAATTATGTTCTTACCAGACAATAATCAAGGTGTCAACTGGAGCTGTGGTCTTACCCCTATGCTCAGGGTCCTCTTTTAAGCTCACTTGGTTGTTGGCTGCATTCAGCTCCCTGTGGTTTGAGACTGAGGCTCTCAGGCCCTAGAGGTTTCCCATAGCTCTTGCCACATGGCTCTCTCACAGCGTGCAGCCTGCTTCTTCAAGCCAACAAGGGAGAGAAGTCTCTGATGGTAGTGAGGGTCCAGTCCTCTTTTGGGACTTTCTCCTGGATCAGTGACTTTTACCTGATTAATGACTTTCACCTAATTAAGTCAGGCCCATCCAGAATAATTGTTTCTTTTAAACTTACACTGAATTGTTTTTAATTTAATTTAAAATGGTACATGCTGTGGGGGAGGGGAAGAAAATCTCTTTTAAAATGATCTGTTTTTGTTGAAATGCAGAATTTAAATTTTTGGTGCTGCTAAGGGGAGCTGTTTCATTGATAAGTATAAGCAATGAGGGTATGTTAGAAATACCAAAGAGCCAGGTTTGAAAAGACAGTCACATAGGAGAAAATTTCTCTATTTCATTTTAAAAAAAAAAATTTTATTGAATTTATTGGGGTGACATTGGTTAATAAAATTATATAGGTTTCAGGTATACAATTCTATAATGCATCGTCTGTATATTGTATTGTGTATTCACCACCCCGAATCAAATCTCCTTCTATCATCTTTATTTATGTCCCCATACCCTCTTTTACCTCCCCCCACCCACTTTCCCTGTGGTAATCACCATACTGTTGTCTGCGTCTATGAAATTCTTTTCAGGATACTCTCTATTTTCTTTTATGGTTGACCTATTACAGATTTCCCCCATTCCCTCCCCCCTTTGCCCCCTTCTACCCAGTCCCCAGCCACCACTCCACTCCCCTAGCCTTCACCACATTATTGTCTGTGTCCATGGGCTAGGCATGTATATATATATATGTTCTTTGGCTAATCTCTTTTGATTAAAAAAAAAACAACTGATTTAGTGCTGTAATTATATCTGCAAAATCCCTTCACTCTTGTCATATTCTATTGACTAGAAGAAAGTCACAGGTCCCACCTGTATTGAAGTAGTGGACATGAACAAAGGCATGAACAATTACCAAGAAGAATATAATATCTTGAATTCTATCTTATTACTGATTCACAGCAGGAACTAGCAAACTTTTCTGTAAAAGGACAGATAGTAAATATTTCAGACTTTGTGGTCCAGATGATCTTTGTCTCAACTGTTCAGCTCTGCTGTTGTCACAGGAAAGCTACTATGGACTTTGTGTAAATAAGTAGGTGTGGCTGTTCCAATAAAGCTGTTTAGAAAAAAAGGTGGCAGGCCACATTTCATCAGTAGGGCTATAGTTTATCAACCCATGACTTAGTCTATATCACATTCTAGTATACTTTTTTCCTCTTTAAAAAAACACACCCACGTACAATGTACCTAAAATATGATGCTATTTTATGACCTGCTAGGTTGGGGCCACATTTTGTGGGCACTGTAGGAAACAGTGATCTGCCCTGGCAGGTGTGGCTCAGTGGATTGAGTTCTTGTCTTCGAACCAAAGGGTCACTGGTTTGACTCCCAGTCAGGGCACATGCCTGGGTTGCAGGCCAGATCCCCAGTAGGGGGCATGTGAGAGGCAACTACCCATTGATGTTTCTCTCCCCCTCTTTCTCCCTCCCCCTCTTTCTAAAAATAAATAAATAAAATCTTAAAAAAAGAAATAGTGATCTAAAAGTTTGCTCATGTGTTTCTTGAGGGCGTTACTTATTACCTTGCTAATAATTCCTACCATGAAGCTCCATATGAAGGACTTTCTTGGAAACTTAGTGGCTATAGAAATTTTGCTTTCCCTAACTGATTTTTTTCTACTACAAAAATTATGTAACTCATCATATTTCCCTTTTTGTTTTGGCTTCCAGGAAGCTAAGAGTCAAACCTGTAACCCAGTTATTGCAGCTGTAAAGACCTGACAGATTGCATACTGTGCTTCTCTCCAGGCATTGATATTTTATCCTTATTTAAATTTTCTGCATTTCTCTCTCTCTTTTACTATTATTTTTATTGTATAAACTTCTTTGTGGGATCACATTGAGTAAAAATATGATTTTCTAAGGGTGTGGGTCTGCAGTAGATGAAGGGCTGGGAGCTGGGAGCCAGAGGAAAAAAATATGATTTTCTATTCTTTGGATTCAAAGGACTACTGAATTTTTACACATCATAGCTCCAAATTAGAAACAGCCTAAATATCCATCAAGAGGACAGTCAATACAGTGTGCTATCATGATATGATAGAATTTTACACATCAACAAAAAAGATCAAACTACTGATACACACTACAACATGAAAGTCCCCCCATCCCCAACACACACACACACACACACACACACACACACACACACCATGTTGAGTAGAAGAAACTAAACACAAAAGAGTACATACTAGATGATTCCATTTATATCAAGTCTAAAAACAGGCAAAATGAATTGAAGGTGATGTAAGTCAGGGAGTGATTTTCAGGGGGCAGGGGAGATTTCCTGGGAAGTGGCGAGAGGAAACCCTGTGGGGTTCTAGAAATGTTCTGTGTTGTGAAGGAAGCTGAGTGTGAGCACATGTAAACAAATCATCCAGGTGTAGAATTAGGAGTAGTACACTTTGTGTAGTCTACTGTATGTATAAACTGGCCACCAAGAGAACAGCTAATAATAGAGCTCCTTGCTTATTTCTCTTCTCTGTTTACTCCCAGGTGTTCACTGGACAAGAACTTTAAAGTGATCTCAGAAGTCCTTAACTTTTATTTTCCAACACTCACAGGTTAGCAGCAGTTGTACACTTTTATTATATCACCTCTCTTAAATGTGGAATTGAAAAAATGGGTAAAGAGGGCTTCTTGACCATGAAGGTGGGTAACGGCCTATGGCTGTGTTGTTCTTCAGCTTCATGAAGTGGCTGAGGGGGTGAGTGGGGGAGGTTGGAATCCAGCCTCTGGGCCACTTGCCAAGCTCAGCACCTGAGGGCAGTGTCTGCCTGAAGCAGCACCTCTTCTAATTTGTACTTAACAGCACTGGCTAGTAGCTGTTCTACACAAAGATGATACTTAGGGCATAATATTAATTCTTAGGGATGAGTGTATTTGGTGATCTTCAGAATAGAAGCCAGTCTCTGCCTAGGTCTTTGCAAACTCAGGAGTCCATTATAAAATAGAAGAGGGGGAATCAATATCAATTCCCCCTCTTTACTTTTCACATGTATATTCTACTTAAGGATGTTAAGGATTCAACCTCTGGATGGCCTAGTAATGGCTTAATGAGGCAGAGCCATATGGAAGTTTGGGGGAGAATGAGTTTTTGCTGACTTAAGAGAGCCATACTTTTAGCTGAGGCCCTTTAGAAGACTGAGCGCATCTTGACTCTTAAAGAGGTCAGGGTGGCCATCACTTAGAGGAAAGCATGTGAGCAAAAGATGGGAGGAAGCAGCTCATCAGATCCATCCCAGCTGAAACACCAGTGTCCGGGAAGGAAAGCAAGAACAAAAACCAAAAGCAGATTGAGATCTAAAAAGGCACTTAGCATTCATTTTTAAGTGCTAAGGTATAAATTTCCCGGTTATATTATCAACCAGATAAATAGATGCCATCAAGGCCTATCTATAGTTAATAACACTGTATTCCATATTTGAAAGTTGATAAGAGAGTAGATGCTGAAAGTTTTTATCACAAGAAGAAAAATTGTCTCTCTCTGGTGGCAGATGCTAAGTAGACTTACTGTGGTGATCATTTCCCACCATATACAAATAATCAAATCATTTTGTTGTCCACCTGAAAATAATAAAATATTGTATGTTAACTATACCTCACTTAAAAAAGACCTATCCCATGCCTAGGTATGTAATACTAAAGCTAACCTACAGTGAAATATTAATACATGCTAGACTAATGCTTAACTTATACTGGCCATTTCTCAGTTGATATGAGGTAAACTAGAAGAGTAGGTAGGTATGAAATTTTCTCCATTACAATAAAAGAGCCTATTCAGAAATAATAGTTATGAAGAAAACCCCAAGCAATACAGTTTAGTAAGTCTAATTAATGATTGCTCATATGATTTTAGAGTTAGGTTTAAGAAAAAAAAGCTTGCTATCTATTTTGGGTACTTCAGATATATTTGGGTAAAACTTACATTTAAACACATACATAATTTTCTAGATAAATTACAGATATTACTCATGAGACTCTTGTTGGAGGAAGTTATCTTTGTGGTGCTATTAACTCAGTCCTTTAGGAATAATGCAGAGATGAGTGTTTGGTGCAAATTCCAGACACTGGGAATGCTTCCTTTTCCAAAACAATCTGAACACACTCCCACAATGGAAAATCTATTTGACTTTGCTCCTTGAACACACCCACGGATTTGTTGATGAACTGACTTGCTCACCTTCCCTTTTGTTGAAAGTAACAGAGACCCACTTCAAATCAATTTAAACAGAAAAAGGGATTTACTGAGGATCTATCTAGTCATGTAGATTTATTTTGTTGAGCTTATAAAAAAAACTCCAGGGACAAGATTGCTTTTGACATTTGAGTTAGAAGCTTTCTAAACTTTCGATTTCTACTTTTAAGCCTTAAAATGGAATTCAGATTTCCATAGCACTCTCACTTTTCTTGCCCAGCAGAGGGCCTCCCTGGTTAGTGTCCATAAGACTCAGCTGTTGCGGGTTCACTTTAGCCCACTGTTTTAGTGCCTGTAGTTGGCCAGGCATAGTACTGGGTACACAAATGAGTGTGAAGTCCCTGAACGTAAAAGGCTTGTGTGGGAGTTGACTATACAAGTACATAATTGCCCTACACTATGAGAACTACATGGCTGTGCACTGAGACTGTGGTAGCAACACAATAGGGGAGGACCCACTTGACTTGGGGGGTCATGAAAAGCCTCACAGAGGATATGACACCATGTCCTCCCTTGCCCATCTCAACCCATCTATGGTTCCAACCTCCACTTCCTCATCTTGTGTTGGGCTGTATCCCTCACAATTCTCCCTTGTGGGTTGGTGCTAAGAATGCTTTCTGCTAGCATTACCCCAATGGCCAGACTGAAGGGGTGGGCTCTGCTACCCATGGTTCTGCTTAAGGGAGTCCAAGGCCTGGACATCCCAGGCCCTGCCTTCTAGAACTTGAGTCTGAAGACAGAATGAGCTGAATTGATCAGACCCAACTTACTCTTACTCAGCTGAGTAGATAAATAAAAACAAATACAACAAAACACAATAAGAATACCTCCACAAAACTCAAAACAAATGTGTCTGGAGATTGTCACAGCTGTGAGGAAAGCCTAATATAATGGTTTTGTGTCTAATCCATCCTGGTTCAAAGGTCACAAAACCCCTTCTAGCCTTAAGACCTGAAACTTGAGGACACCAGAGGCATTTGTCTGTGTTATGAAGCCCATCTACAATGAAGAATAAGAGCAAAATGGGTTCCTGAACTGTGATAATTCCTAATGAATCTGGCAAAACTCCAAGCCTTTGCATTTAGGGAGGAAAATAATGAGATTATGTCAAAGGCAATTTATACTCGGATACCTTGAAGGTTTTCCTGGGTACCCCCTACCCTTATTTGAGTCTTAGAGAGTGTAGAGTGCTATATGTGCTTAAACTCATACCCATCCTGATTTAAGCTTATGGAGCAGGCCATCAGCAAAAGGAAAGCCCTCTTCATTACTGACACCAGCTATGTAGTGTACAGTAAGTCTCTAGCCTCACTGGCTTTGGTGAGAATAAAGAGAATAACTTTGAAAGAATAAAGATAACAAATGTGAAGTACTGAGTGCAAAGCTTGGAACACAGTGGATATTCCAAACCTGGAAGCTGTTGTTTTTGTATCATCAAACAAAAGCTGTCAGCCCACTAGCTAGACAGCTCAGCGCTACCCTAAGTGAAGTCCATAGACCTGTGCCAGTTGGCTAGTTGTTTGCCACCAGTGCTGATGACATAAGCCTTAAAATTGAGTGTTTAGAAACTTTGATAATAATTTGACAGAGTAGTCTAATATCTGTTGAATCTAGTAATAAAATTATTGGTCTTGTGTTTTGTTTGTATTTGTGTATTAAGTTTGATTTTTTGAATATATTTTTATAGTATTTATAAAAGTGTGAGTTCATAACAATTAGAAAATTTAAGAAAATCACTTTTCTGCACAGATTGTTTGAGAAGCACTGGTCTAGCTTATTTCCCATCAGCCAACTGATTGAAACCCAGACACCAAAAGCCTCCTCATTCAGGGAACCCACACACGCATCTCGTGTGTGCTCACACATGCTCCTTTTGACCACCTCATCCCGTCTCTTCCCTACACTGTGCTGTTGTTCCTTCTCCTGGCCAGGATGTGCCTTGAACTCTTTTGTTTGCTGCAGAACCTTCTCTTCCCTGCTCAGATCATCACCAGGAAAAAGTTCTCCCACCCTTGGGACCCTGTGGCTTGCTCCTTAAAATAGCCTTCATGTTGTCTTCATGGTACAGCTTCAAGTAGTAAAGCTTTTAATCAATTCATCGCAGACACCTCAGCCAGGGAAACTTGACAGGTTTCCTCTGCCTGTGATCAGAAGGACTTTGAACTTCACCACATTACACAGAACTCAAAGCTATCTTCCTTGCTGTCTTTCCTTTTTTGACCACCTGTCTGTCCTCCTTTGAAGTGTATCTTTCCTCTCCATTTGGCCTAGTACTTTCTAGACTGAGTAGATGGTATCTCTCCCCAACTGCTGGGAGGAAGGGTCCTGCCCCTGGACTCCAGTTATGAGCCTTGATGTGGCAGGAAGTCATCCTTCCTGTACCCCCAGCCAATCATGCTGCACCTGAACAAGGATGGCTCTAGTTCTCACTTGGTGACCATCTCAGCAACTTATTCCACACCATAGGGGTAAGTGATTGGAGTAGAAGGTTTGAGCCTGGGGTCATTTTGCGGGCTTTCTAAGCACCCTACCCTGTGTTGTTTATCCACAGGCACTGTAGGTTAATTATGTAAATGGACCCAATTTTTTGCATCTCCCCATAGCAAAGCCCTTTGGTAATGGCATTCTACTCCTACTTTGGGCTTAATGATATTAGCCAATGGGACAAAACAATACAAGCTTGAAGAAACACTGTGTACTTTTTTCTTTTTCAGTTTGCTGCCATGAAAAATAGCCTGAGCTAGCCTGTTGGAGGATATGAGTGACACTTGGAGGAGACCCAGGTCATCCCACCTAAGAACCACCCTAAGGCAGGGAGCCCTTCCAACCCCCAGTTGAGTCCAGCTGCATGAGCCAAGATCAGCTGATCAGTAGATTCATGATAAATGGTTAAGTAGTGTTATTTTAAGCCACTGCACTTTTCTGAGGTAGTTTTAAGCCACTAATTTTGGGGGGTAATTTGTTACACACCAATAGCTAACTGACACACCAAGAATTTTTGTGTGAGTGAAATAAAATTAAAATGATCATTAAGAGCATTCAAAAGGCTGGGCTATGGAAGGGACAAGTAAGAAGTGGAGGGAGAAAAACACCCTCATCCTGGGGCTGGTTTTCTCTTGAAGGTATTGGCTATTAATATTACAAATGGGTTGTATGCATATAAACCTTAGAGACTAAAAAAAATTGAAATGAGGTTTGTCTCCCTTGTCTTTGTCACTCCTCTGGGTCTCTGGGAATTGGGAGACCTGGACAGATTAATATATATTGGGTTGGCCAAAAAGTCTGTATGGTTTTTTCTGTAAAATAAAAGACACATTTTTCATTTTCACTGGTAACTTTATTGATTTGGATATTTTGAGTATGTCAGCTATCTCCTGACATACTCAATTGTCAGGAGACACTGAGTATTGAGTATTGAGTGTTGTCGGGAGACCTTGAATCAGGAGTAATTGAGACATTGATTGTTCTCAATTAATGTCTTAATTTGATTGCTATCAACTTCAACTGGTCTACCTGAACATGGAGCATCATCCAGTGAGAAATCTTCAGCATGAAACTTTGCTAACTACTTTTGACACATTTGATCAGTCACAGCACCTTCTCTGTACACTGCACCAATCTTTTTTTTGTGTTTCAGTTGCATTTTTACCTTTGTTGAAATAATAAAACATAATATGCCAACATGTTTTGTATTTTCTTTCATCTTCAATATTAAAATGGTTACACAAAAATTCACCAATTTTGATAAGTTTTTTAAATGTATGCTGATATGACAGCTGTCATAATACAATCTAACAAAATTGTTTCAAATGAAGTTAAAGACAACCAAATGCTACCAGAGCCATTGTATGGAAAATGAATTTTTGGCCAAACCATTATTTCTCTGGAAGATGATATAATCTGTGAAATTCTAGAGCAAGGTTCTACTATGTTGGAAGGGCTTTCCAGACAAGAATGAGAGAATACAGTAGTTTCTGTGAATAGAGAGTGAATTTTCTCCATTAAGGTTTTGAGCTTCTCCTAAGGTATCTGTGCTGGGGTTGACACCACATGTTCAGGATTATTTAATCTATTTTAGGACCTCATCTTTATGTGAAGAGGAGTCATCTTAACATTGAAATAACCCCTCACTTTATTCTTTTCAGAGTGACCTAATGTTACTTCCTCATAAGGGAACTGAATGACACATAGCAATACACACGGACATGGGAGTGGGCTGGAGAGCTGCACGAAGATGTTTGCTGAACAGCTTTACCATTCCCTAAAAAGAACGACTGGATAAATAAGCAAACTTGCTGGGAGAAAAATTGAGTCTTTTAGGAGAATTTTGAGAATATCTAATGAGGATGCAAACCTATTTGAGGGATGTGGGAAGAGTGAATAAATTAACAAAGAACAAACAAATGTCATAAGATTATGATTGATTATTGTGTAACTAAATGTGCCAAGCTATGAGCTTGAAGGAAAAAAAATAGAGGAATAAGCCCATAGAGGAATAAGAGGAATAAGAAAACAATAAGGTTAATATTTTTTTTATCTCTAACAGTTTCCATGTTAATTTTTTTGGTCTTAGATTCTGAATACCTTAGTCCTGAACTTCCTTCAGGGAGCTCCTAATACTGATCTCCTACTATTTTCTTTATTTCTTACCATTATCTTCATTTTCATCCAGAACAATGTTAGTGCTTCAGATTCGGTCTAAACAAACACGGCACAGCTTTGCTGAGCCTGTGGAATTATATCAAATTAATGAAAGATTGAAGAGCAGCCCCTGGGTGACATGTAATTCCTATGTTCCCTAGTCTGATTACAATGGCATTATAAATACATGATTTTCTTCACTTATTGATTAAATCTATCAGGGTAACTTATCCCGTTTTATCCAGGTTTTGATTCTAAAGTTTATTCCAGAATCTCTCAGCAGCTTTAGAAGTTTAAACTGTTTCTATGATGCAGTGTGTTCACTTTGACTAAAGTGATTTCATCTTTGAAAACGTATCAACTTTAAGTGATAAATATTGAATGATCCCTTTTTGGGATGTTGTTAAATTCTGTATGAGCTATTACTTTTGGTTCAACAATCTAACAGATATTGAGTGGAGGGCACTGAGCCATACCCTGCAATGGAGATTTAAGGGCAGATGTCATTTCAGTTTATGAGTATGGTTGAACATGAATAATTTATTTCTCATTTTTGTTTTTGATTTTTTAACTATTATTTTTAATATGTTGTTGGGACTAGATATTATTTATATGCAGTACAACATTCTAAAGATACAAAAGGTCAAAAGTAAAATGTAAGACAACTTCTCCTTATCCACCACGTACCTGGTTCACCACCGTGGGGGCTACTCTCTCTGTCCCAGTGGAATCCATGTATTTAGACATGAACGTATGTATGTGTTTGTTTTTACCTTTATACAAAAAGTATCATACCACGTATGCTGTTTTTCATCCTGACTTTTTAAAAAACTTAATAACAGGTCTTGGAAATATTGCCATTTCTGGACATGTAGAGATGTCTCAATCTTTCTAACGACTGCAAAATATTTTGTTGCATGATGTTATCATAGTAGATTTAACCAGCCCTTATTGATGACATTTGGGTTGTTTTAGTCTTGGGCTGTTAGAACCAAGGTGCCAGAAGTTTCTTTCTTCCTTTTTTCTTTTTACATTTGGGGATGGAAATTGGTGTTTTTAAAAAATTTTTTTTATTTATGCTATTACAGTTGTCCCAGTTTTTCCCATTTTGTTTCCCTTCCCCCAGTCCCTCCCTTCCCACAGTCAATTCCCACACTGTTGTTCATGTCCATGGGTGATGCATGTATGTTCTTTGACTAATCCTTTCATCTTCCTTCAGCCAGTACCCCCCCTGCCCCCCGCCAACAGCTGTCAGTCTGTTCCTTGTTTCTGTGCCTCTGATTCTGTTTTGCTTGTTAGTGTATTTTGTTTGCCATGAATTTCTATGGGACTACATTGTTTTGTCCTTCACTTGCTTTATTTTATCTTACTTTATATACAGTATAATACAAAAGTACATGCAGTGTATCTATATTCTCTAAAAATTTGTACAGATAAGCATTAGAGCAACACTTTTCACTCTTTTAGTTTTAAAATTTTCACCTTCTCAGTTTCCCTGGAAAATAATTTTTCACCAAATTATTTTTTGTTTTTGAACTGCTCTGAAACCCTAACTCAGGTATTTTGAAATTCTAGAACCCCCCAAATGTGTGGGAGTACGAACGTCTACCAGCAGCTTTACAGACCAGTTCTTTTCAAAATATGTGTGGTGAAGGACTGTCCTTTTTTTTCTTAAATTTTTTATAATTTCTTCTAAAATTTCCAATCATCATAGATGAATGTCACTGTGTGGCTCACACCACATGTGACTCTTCCCGAGAGAGATGGCACACAAGCTGGCCTCTGCCTTGTTCAACAAGTGGCTGATTACTCGTTTGGTGGTTGTGCCAATGTCAAATTGTGATGCAAGTTTTTAGCCTCTCTCTTAATTTCTTGTCACAGACCAATGATAATTTGTGGATGCATACTTTGTAGTATTGTTGCAGGACCCAAGACTCAGTTCCTTCTAATCATATTCTGTCTTCATTCTGGTGGAAAGACACTGCTTAGATGAAAGGACATCTTTCTTTCAATGGGCAAAGGCAACACTGAATAAAGAAAAAAATTTGTTTTCATTGTCTTAAATACATTCTTTCCTGGGCAATGCATTTACTATAAATCATGTTCAATGGAAAAAGTCACCTTGGCCAAATATTCACAGTGATGATTGTTGAAACAAACTCAGCATTGTGATTGGTTGTGGAAAAACACATGACCTTACCTGAAGTGAATGGTAGCTCACTGGGGACTTTGCTAAGAATACAGTATTAATGGCTTCTTAAAAATCCCTGGGGCTTTTTTTTTTTGTGAGAAGAGAAAAACTCAAGGACTCATCTTTCTGTTTTTAAAACTATTTTTTAAAAATTAACTTTTTAAAAAATGAGAATCAACATATACACAAGCAATGGATTTTTTAATATATGAGGGCTAATGCCATTGCCAGGAGGTTCTCAGGGGTGTTTCCAGCCCAGCAGAGGTCCAACCAGTCCTGGTTTTCTGTAACAATTTGGAAGAATGTGAAGGACTCCAAGGGATGACTGCAGGATGCTGACCACTTGGTCAACTGGAATCCAGCCTCAAGGACCAAAAGAGTAAACTTTTCTTCAGTAGAGACACCAACAAGGAGAAAAACATTCCCCACTTTCATGTCCATGTAATCTGTATGAGCCTCTTTTATATTATGAGATGAAGAAAACTGTTAATAAACAAATAAAACTATAGTTTTTAACATATGGAATCTGAGCACTTTTTTTTTTTTTTTGGCCACCAAGAGGCCAAAGGCGAAGTTCTCACAATTTTCTGCCTTGTTCGCCTCCACCCCCGGGGGGAACGGCTTTCTGCCCCTTGACTCCCCACGTAAAACTTCTCAGTGGGGGTCCTTGACAGGGACGTGAGAGGTGGAATACATGTTTCTACAGTCACTTCAGACTTCTGATGTATACTCTTCTGAAAGGCATAAAGACCTTGGATCAAATCCAATGCTTGAGAAAAATAAGAGATGGGGATTGTCCTATATGTCTCTTCTACCTGGCTGTTTCTGAGTTATGTCCTTTTATAATAAAGCAGTTATCTAGTCAGTAAAATTTTTTCTGAGTTCTGTGAGCCCTCCTAGTAAATTAAACCATAGGAGGGGTTCGTGGGAACCTCCAAACTATAGCTGTTGATCAGAAGCACATGTGATGAACTGACCTCGAGATTGGTGCCCGACGTTGGGGAGGGGCAATCTTGTAGGACTGAATACTTAACATGTGGGATCAGACACTAATTCCAGGTAGACAGTGTCACAATTGAGTTGAATTGCAGGACACCTAGTTGGTACCAGAGCATTGCTTATTGGTGTGGGGTCCTCCTCCCCACCAGTGGTGGCATTGACCCTCTTAACCATTCACCAGAACCTTCTCTGGTTCTGCCTTTACTCATATTCTCTTCCTCCCTGGATTTCTTACAACACACAACCAATGATACATATCCTCAAAATCCAACTCAGATTCCTCTTCCTCCAGCAGCCCCTTTGCTCCCTGCCATCCCCCAGTGCCCCCCTCTTCTCAGAGGCATGTTCAGAGGCGAGACAAGGGCAGTGAGGGGAACTGAGACTGCACACGGCACCTGCAACACTGACCAGCATCCTCTGGGAGCTCAAGGAATCCGAAGTGCTGCTATTTACAGGATTTTTTCTTATTCAATCCTTAAGGTTTAGTCAGAGGAATTAGGAATGTTTGGCCCAACCAAAGGGTGAAAATTATTCTTTGTTTTTATGAGAACTATCAAGTAGAGACATTCTTGTTTTGGATATCTCCAGAACCCTATTCCTGGGCAAAACCAAGATTCAGTGGGCTAAGTTACTAAAAGACAGAAACTTCCAGGAAATGTAGTGAGTGTCCAGTGAGGTGAATGTTTTTGTTTGATAAACTCAACTTTGAATGGGGAACTTTTCAAAGTGACTGAGTGTGGTGAGGTTGGAAAACATGGTCCTGAGATAGACCCAGTGGCAGGAAAGGTCAGCAGCACGTTGGCTAAAACAAACTCACTAAGATGATTGAAAGAGATGAGGTCAGAGGGCTGACCCTTGGTATCAGGTGGCCAAAAGGGAGCAGTGCTTCTGGGTTCATAGAGGGTGGCCAGCTGGGCCTGTCCTGTTTTGGCCATTGTGCTGTCAGGGTCCTACTTGTGGGTAGGGTACAGTGACAGGGTCACTTCAGTGGGGTGTACCATGGCACCCCTGGCTTGCAGAACCTCGGAAGACTGAGCTGAGATCTGTGCCTGTGTGGAGGTGATGACAACCACATGCTTCAGAAGTGGTCAGGGCTGATGACACAATGCAGGTGGCAGTAGATTCCTTTACAGACTCCCTGAGTTTCAGTTGTGACCCGTGCTGGGTCTAGAATTTCCACACAGAAGGGTTTTGGGGTGGCCATCTCATTGGAAGGTGGAGTGTGTGTGGGTTGAGTAGTACCTTATGTCATTTTAAGAAAACATCTGTAGTCTTTATCAAAGAATGGGTATGGATGGAGATTATGGGGCCAATTTTGCCTCCCATTGCACTGCCCAAGATCATGACTTGGAACAACAGTTTTCTGGCTGGTAGGAATAATCACAACTTGCCTTTTGGTTATGACCAGTGGCATGAGACTGGTCATACAGCAGTCGTATGAGACTCCTGCCTTACAAGGTACTTTCTTAGAGTAAGCTAAGCTGCTGAAACAAATTAGACTCCAAGTTACATAATGGCTCAAATGCTATAGAAACTTATTTTTTTCTCACATAGAAGTCTCAAGTGACCACATGTGGTCAGTGGGTATCTCTCTGTGATTCAGAAATCAAAGTGTCTTTCATCTAGACTCTTGGAGACATTTGTATTCAGGTAGAAGAAGAACAAAGAAGGAACAAAGGAGAAACACCTACTTCATAAAGCCTGGCTCTGAAGTGGTACACATTCTTTCTACTCATGTTCCATTGATGAAAACTAGTCTTATGCCCACCTAACTGCAAGGGAGTCCGAGAAATATAGTCTAGTCACATGCCTGTTACTATCCTGTTAATACAGAAGGAGAGCATGTGTGTGGACACATCATGTCCTGCAGTGCTTGAGTCCCAGCAGTCTTCTTGCCTGATTCAGAGGATGGAGCTCCCAGGAAGGCAGCGTGGATCTCTGGCCTATCTTGGCTTATGGGATTTCCAGTGTTGTGTGGGGCATTCTGAGGAAAGCTGAGGTACAGTGTGGGTAGTCCAAACTCTAAAACTGGGCACTCTAGTTATTCAAGAAACACTTTATTAACACTTAGCACTTTCAGAAATGGGCTGTAGGTGGTTTTGGCAGGTGCAGGGTTCCCTGCAACTGAAGATATGAAATATCTGAGTGTAGCCAGGATCAGACTGGCTGGACAGGAAGACTTCTAAGGTCCTCTGAGTACTATCTCTGATCCTCTAATTCTGGGTATTTATAAACATGGAGTGTAATTTGTACTCACCACTATAGTGATTTGTATGGTTCGTATGCGTGGCAGCTTAAGGTAGCAGAAAGAACACTTGTCTGGGAACTATGATAGGAATCAGATATCCTGGGTTCTTGTCTAAACTCATGGCCCTGGGCAAGTCATTTACCTCCCTGTGCTTAAGCACCTTTATCTAAAAAAGGAGGGAGATCTGTTGGAAGAGCTCTGCAATGGACAATATATATGTGCCCCCCCCCAAAGATGTCCAAGTCTTAATCCCTGGAACCTGTGAATATGTCACCTCACGTGACAAAAGGGACTCTGCAGATGTGATTAAGTTAAGAACCCTTAGAGGAGCACATTATCCTGGATGATGTGGACAGAGGCTTTACAGGAGGGAGGTAGGAGGATCAGAATCAGATGTAGGAGATGTGAGGGCAGAAGCAGAGGTTGAAGTGATGCCTTCTGGAGATGGAGGAAGGGCATTAGAGCCAAGGCAAGCAGGTGGCCTCTTGGAGCTGGAAAAGGGAAGGAAGTGGATTCTGCCCTGGAGCCCCCCGAGAGGTCATTTCCAGAGGGCAGCTGTGCCGATACCTTGATGTTAGCACCTGAGAACTGGTACAGACTTCTGACCTCCAGAACTGGAAGATAATCAATTTGTATTATTTTATGACACAGAGTTGGTGGTAATTTACTACAGCGGCAATAGGAAACTATTATAAGCTCCAAAATTACTTATAGAACTAAAATATTATAATTCTCTACTTCATGGATATTTATTTTGTGTCTTTGACTAGGATAAAAATTTTTGAAGGCAAGGATTACTTCTGAGAGTTAATCCTTTAAAATTCCAGCACATCATTAAAGGAGTTCAATAATTGACAAGTACCACTGTAAGATATTTAAAGTGTACAAAGTGTTGACTTGCTATATATATACATCATGCAAGGATTTCCCCACCTACTTAATTAACACATCCATCACCTCTCATGCTCATATGTGTACCTTTTTTTTTTTTTGGTGGGGACATTTAATTTCTATTTCCTGGCAAATTTCAATTATACCATACAGTGTTATCAACTATAGTCACCATGTTTTATATTAGATACAATAGTTAGAGTTAATCGTCTTATAGCTGAGAGTTTGTGCCATTTTCCCCACCTCTCCCTGTTCCCCCAGCCCCCAGCCCTGGCAACCATTGTTCTACTCTCTGTTTCTATCGGTTTAACTATTTTTATTCTTTTGCATTTTTATTTTATTTTTAAATCACAGTTTACTTTCTTTTTAAAATCACTTTTATCGTTATTCTGTTACAGTTGTCCCAATATTCCCCCTTCAGCCCCCTTCCGCCCAACCCACCTCCCACTTCCACAGTCAGTCCCCACACTCTTGTCCATGTCTGTGGGTCATAAGGGGAAGGGAGTAGACAAAGGTAAGCTTTTTTTTTACGTCAATTTTTAAAAAATCACTCTGGGGGGAGCAGAGTAGCCATGGTAACCACAAAGACTTTGCAGGTGCCTTGAAGCCGTATGAACAGCAGAGGACTTTTCCAGGAGCCTCTTCTTGGTTTCTCATCACTGGTCAAATGCCCACGTCTTTCTTTCTCATATCCTCTGGGTGTCACAATTACAGGTTCACCCCTGTCCTTTTTTCTAGGGCTGGTCCTGGCTCTCAACTGGAGGGATCTGAGGCTTTGCCCCAAGTGGAGGACACAGCTGTAGTCATCCTTGGCACCCACATGGCTCTGACTTTTATTCTGATAGCTGGAGACTTGCTTCTGTGGTAGAGTAAATAATATTTGGTCTTTGTCCCCAGTTTCTGACACACAGCTCCTAAAACCTTTGGAACCTCCTGAGTGATAAGAGTATCTTTGGTGTGCTAATAATGTGGCTCCTGGTCAAGGGGCTGCTAGCTTCCAGATGGGGGCTGGCTGCTAGACAGGCCAGCCTTGGTTAGAAGCCTGGAACTTTCAGACAAACGCTCCTGCCCCCTGAGTCTGGGGAGGGAAAGAGGCTGGAGATTGACTTAGTCACCAATGGTCGCAATCATGCCTATGTAATGAAACCTCTACTCACCCCACTGTAAATGAAGGGGTTCAGGGACCTGCCAAGTTGGCAAGCACATTCATGTGCACCCCGTCTCCACAGGGACAAAGGTTTCTGTGCTCCGAATTCTACTGGACCTTGCTTGATGTACCTCTTAATTTGGCTATTCATTTGTATCTTTTGTAATAAACTGTATTAAATAACAAAATTCAGCTGAGTAACTTCTTTGAAACTTTAATTGGCTTTATTAAACAATTTATAGGAAGCATCTTATCTAGCAGCAAGAAGGGCAATCCTAGAGGTTGTCCAAAATGCAAGGTTTTTTGCCCTGGTTGTTGTGGCTCAGTGGATTGAGTGCTGCCCTGTGAGCCAAAGGGTCACCGGTTTGATTCCAAGTCAGGGCGCATGCTTGGGTTGCAGGCCAGGTCCCCAGTAAGGGGTGCACAAAAGGCAACCACAAATTAACATTTTTCTTCCTCTCTTTCTCCCTCCATTCCCCTCTCTAAAAATTAATAAATAAGATTTAAAAAATACAAGTTTTTTTTAAATAAGCAGAAGGATGTGGTAGAGGATATTTTAGCTAAAGAAAATAAAGAATCATTTTTAGACTGGATGATTTTGGAGGGGAGAAAATGGCAGGGGTTTTATCACAAAGATGACCTCTTTTGTATTGGTCAGGAAATTCCAGGCTGGTGGAATTTCCCTCACTCCTGGGGAAGGAGGAAACTGCAGTTAGGTTAGGTACTAACTTTTGGTTTTGTGATGTGGCCTAGCAAAAGTGACTCCACTTTGAACTGTTTCTTTCTTTTTTAAAATAAATTTAAGAAGTCTATGTATTGATTTTAGAGAGAGAGGATGGGAGAAAGAGAAAGAGAGAAACATCGATATGAGAGAGAAACATCAATTGGTTGCTTCCCATATGTACCCTGACCAGGGATGGAATCCGCAGCCTGGGTATGTGCCCTGACTGGGAATTGAACCCCCAAACAACTGTAACAGTGAGTATATCATGTTCTTGACTTCTGTGAGTCATTCTAGCAAATTATCAAGTCTAAGGGGGATGGTGGTGGGAGAGCCCTTGACTTTGTAGCCACATCAGACAGAAGTGTGAGTAACCTGGGGACCTGATACTTGCAACTGGTTTCTGAAGCGAGTGCAGTGTTGTGGGATTTAGCCCTTACCTGTGGAGACTGACGCTGACTTTAAGTAGTGTCAGAATTGAATTGAATTGTAGGGTGCCCAGTTGGTACAGGAGAATTGGAGAACTGATTGATGTGAGGGAAAAACCTAACATCCTGTATCCCTAGATGTGGTCCCCATCCTGAGCTCTAGTTGCTTACCCAAGTTCAGCTTTTATTAACTTGCCCAGCTGCCAGCCCTTTCACACCTGGGCTCTACTGCTTGTTCCTGCCAAGCCCTCTAGGACCCAAGATCTTGGCTTTCGCCATAGGCCAATGGCTGAGTCCCTATTGCCTGCTGACAGACATTCCTGATTCTGACTCCTTGTTGGTCTGTAAACACTGTCCACTCTCCAATTTCCCACCATTGTTCTCTGTTTGCATCATTAGGACACTTCCTCTCTTCATTAGAACTACTTGATGCTGCCTCCTCTATTACATCTCTAGTGCTCTGCACACAGACAGCACACTCAGCTTTCCAGAGAGGACCTCCAGCACCTGTGGAAGTCCTGCCCCATGGAGCCTACCTCCTTAGGGGGCAAGGGCAGTTCCTGGGTGTAGACACTCACATTGTGTCCTGAGGCAGTACAGTGGATTATGAGAAATGATGTCAGCAGTGAACTTGGCCATCTTAGGACCTAATTAAATTAAGCTGTTTAGTGCCAGGGCTTGGCACATATTGTAGCTTTGAGGGTCAGAGGACTGTCATTGCAAGCCCAAGATACAGGCATAAAGGGCCAAAAGTCAGAAGAAAAATAAGCAGATTAAGGAAGGGACGTGGGATGGAGCAAATGTGCACATTGAAGGGGGTGCCACAACCATGACTTCTGTTGCCTTCCATGGGACCTATTTTACTAGACATTGCACTGATCAAGAGGGTGCCACCAGAAGAGGAGCACCACAGGCTCAACTACAGGCAGAGCCCTGTTCTCAGAAAGCCAGAACAGAGCTGTGCATGTAGTGGAGTGGGAAAGAGACCATGGGGGTTGGCATCAAACGAACCTGAGTTTGCCTCTGACCTCTGCTCCTTTTGAGTTGAGTAAACTTGAGTCAGCTACCTGACATTTCAAAGCCTCAGTTTTCTCATTTGTAATATGGGGATATCGTTTCTCAGCCTTTCGGCTTACTTCATGTGTAGCTGTCTATTCTTCTCAGCTTGACATTTGATATGGGGATAACAACACTGATTTCTAAGGAAATGATGCAGATAAAACACCCTAGGGCATGCTTTGCATAATGGAGGTGACTCTGTGTCCCTTCTTCCTTGTCACAGTTACCTGTCACAGCACCAGGGCACAACAGTCTTGGTGGCTTTGCAGAACCATTTGCTGCTTTTCCTGGATGGTGCCTTGAAGCAGCAGATTGCTGCAAGCTGCTCAGTATCAGGTGTCCCAAGGTCAGCCTGTGTGCGGCTGCTACAATTGGTTCAATTGCTTAAATGTCTCTCAAAGGAAGCAGTTGCATACAAATGTGCTCATCAGTGTGAGATGGTGTATTTAGGTTTTTGTAGGTATACAACATCCAGGTGCATTGCCATTGGAACGGATGGGGTCATGGAGAGGCAGGCATACCCTACCCTCTGCCCCCTGCCCTCCTAACCCTAGGGAATTGCCCTGAAAATCAGGTGAGTCCTTCCAAGAGGACTAAGTATTGCAAGGTTGGCAGGCTGCACAGCAGCCTTTTATTCATGCACATGCATGCACCTAAAGGTCCAGCAAATATTTTGGGGGGCCTCTGCTATGTGCCAATTACTATGTTAGGTGTGAGGGATGAAATGGTAAGCAAGACACAGGGAAACACAGAGAAGTACTTTGCATTTTAAAATCTAGAGTCAGATAAAGAGCTTTCTGATACAGAGTGAAAAATAGATTACTTGTGAGTTGGGAAACTTTTGTTTGGCTATTTGCTAACAGAGCAAACTTCTTTCAAAATTCATTTTCTCACCATAGAACATGTGATCAAAGACAATTAGTAATCCCAATTTGAGGCAAATGCTCAACTGTCTATTAGTGAGAACTTACGTGATTCTAGTTTGGTGGATCTGGTTTGGAGGGCTGCCAACCCCAGGAGAGCACAGCTAGGGGTGTCACGCTGGTCCAGGGGACTGCAGATAGACTAGCCTGAGCTTTTTGCCATTTTGGAGTAAAGGGAAGGAAAGTAATGTCATCTCTGTCAAAGGAGGGAGTCTTGTCTAATGGCTAAAACACAGATATAAGATTTAGCTCTCATAAATCCTAGCTCTTGTCTGCCCATATCCTAACATGGGATAAGTCGTGTTAGGATACCTTATGTCAACCTCTCCCTGCCTCCGTTCCCACTTCAACCAAGGACTGGAGAGTCAGAAAATGCATTCCAGTCCTAGCTCTACCATGTAGCATTGAGAGGTTTAATCTCAAAACATCTGTTTCCTTCTCTTATAAATTGGTAAGGTCTCTCTACTAGAGTTTGCAGTCCTTGAAATCAGAAACAGGACTTATCTCTCCAGCCGTTTGTAGAATAAACACCCAAGTCATGCTGGTTGAATAAGTGAGTGGATCTCACGCACTTCAAGTGCTTTGGGACCCTTGGATCAACACTTGCATGGACAGGCCAGTCTTCAAAGGTACCACCTGCGTTCCTTACAAAGATAGGTGTGTCAGCAAGGTTTGGTGTTTCCTTGGGACAATGGATACAGTCAGCTCTTGTTTATTTCATGTGAATCATTTTCCTCTCTAAAAGGCCATTACCCTCATCGCTTTCTTCATCTTATGGCCCCCTGCCCACCACCACTCCCGGACCGTGTGTGTGTGTGTGTGTGTGTGTGTGTGTGTGTGTGTGTGTGTGTGTGTGTGTAGAGCAGGACTGACTTCATGAGTCTGTCCGGGAAAGATCCTGCGTGGATGGAGAAACTTCATGGATCATGGGTGGTTTTAAACACAGTCATGTCCATTCCTATGTCATGTATTTTGTACTGACATCATATTTCCTGGCATTTGATGAAATGATGGTGTGGCCAACTCACTTTTATTCTGACTCATTTGTGGGAAAGGAAATTTAATTCTCTGGGAACTCTTGTTTGTATTTGTGTTAAATCATTTGTCTACAATTTAATGATGGATACACACAGTGCAAAGAGGTCCCAGAATTGCCTTTGTGATTGTTCCACCCCCTCCCTTTCCACATTCCACTCCAGGTTAGAGAAATAATTTATTCTTATGTCTTAGGGAATCCACCCAGGGCACTATTCTTTAGCTTATTGGGCTTTTAGATGAATACAAAGGCTTCTTGTGGATGCTTGGACAGGTACTATGTGTTATTTTTGTGCTATTAACATGCTGAACTGCTTTGCCTTCTTAACTCAGCAATTAGTCTCCTCCCAAACTTGATGTACCTCTTTTAGATCATAAATTGTGATCCTCTGATTTATTTTTCTTGAGTTCACATGCTTAATGTGGATGGGCCTTTGGTGCTCATTAAAACAGAGACTTTTATTCAGAGGGCTGCTCTCTACGTTGTGCTCGTGAGACCCCATATATTATGCTTCTCCATGCCGGCTATCTATAATTTAGTGTAGTGCTCCATTCATGTAATGCTTCAGTGTTTGCAGTGCGTATGAGGAACTGTCAGCATACAATGGTAACAATAAATCAGATGGGCCAGGCTCAGCCCTTTATGGTCAGTTTCGCTGTCTACCAGAAAGGAAGGCTGAGCATTGGTGACTGCCATTAACTGGGAGCTTTTCAGATCATAAAGTCAGAGAAAGCACATTTGCTGGCCTTTAATATTAATACATTTTGAGCGGCTGTTTAAAATAGACACCCCTGGTTGGATAAAGAGTCATGAAAAAAAAAGGCTTCCTGTTATTTTTTAAAAAATTTATTGCAGTTCCTTTCAAAGGAATACCTTATTTTGACAAAGCAAGTGAACTTGAGTCGTATATAGCAGCCAAACGATGGGGGAGGCCTCAGGTGGCATTACGTGGCATGTGTGTCACAGAGCCAGTGAAATCAGGATTTATTTTCTCGAAATGCAAATCTGGAACAGGGAGTCTCAGGGTACAACACAGCCATGCACAGAGTGAAGTACAATAGCGGGTCTGGAACACTCGTGTAAATGCTGCATCCTGAGGGCAGTTCTGGGAAGGTATGTTTTTGTGAGAGATATACCTCAAGTTTCCATTGTTGATCATGAATGTCCCACATTAGCTCAAAACTGGACATTGTCTCTTCACCATCATTTATCCTGGGAGATTTAGGGGTCAAAAGGTTGCAGGAAGAAATGTGTCACAGTCTCTGAGGAAAAGTACCCTCCCTCTGGTGCTTGACCACTGTGGTGCTCTGTCATACAAACCCTCATGGGGCTGGGTTAGGTGAGGTTAAAATGCATGAGCTCTGGAGGCAGGTTGACCTCTAGATTTTATTTCCTGGCACAGCCATTTATGCACCAGTCATGTGGTCTTGGGTAACTTGCATCATCTCTCAGAACCTTAGTTTCCTTGCTCCTAAAATGGGGAGGAAATTCTTGCCTCATAAGTCTGTTTTGAAGAGATGACTTGATATGCACATAACACCTGTTAGTTTTCATCCCCCTGTATTTCTGGAGAAGAAATGGAATCATCAGGCAGCATCTAACTCCATAGACTCGGAGATCTTTCAGCATTCTTCAAGAGAAATGTAATGTCACAGGTTAAAGACAGACTCTGTGCTCTGTGCCAAGAGCATATGTTGAGCTATGGTTGATGAGACCATCTTTTAAATATCAACCTGGAATAAGATCATTTGTACCTGTGAGTAAAAATAGAATGAATTCTATAGGTACGTTAGATTTTTTCATATCTTGCTTTTATGTCAGGGGGTTTTTGTATTAATATATGAAATTAAGTCATGGAATCCTACTTAAGCTAATAATGCCTACTTTTAGCAATAAAAATATTTTATAATGAATTTATTTCAGATTATATGTCAATATGTATATGAATATAAACATATACACACTCTCTTATATGTATGTGTGTATATAGATACATATGTATAGACACATATATCATGATATAGATGTACTAGATATATATCTATATATATGTATATGCATACATATACACACATATACATATATGTACACACATACGATATATATATATGTGCTAGGTATATCATGATATGTGTGTGTGTATATATCATGCATGTGTGTGTATATTATAAGATATCATGTATATTATATAGGTACCTATATTATATAGGTACATGAGGTGTATAGACCTCATGATATATATATCATGAGGTCTCATTAAAAAGAATTGCTGTGTCTCTTCTTGTGGGACCACAGGGTTTGATCATGATTGCAACTGAGTTGTCATGTGGATGATTTTTCATTTCAGCCATGTCTCAGAGCAGAATAGCACAAGGGACAGGCAGAGACCCCCAGATAAGGGTCAGAATATGGCTGTTTTAAAGACTAGCCTCTCACAATGTAGTGAGTCTCATGTTCATTAACACCGGGTTCCCACACACTTGGGTTTGTAGCTTCATTTGTCTCTCAAACTGAACCTGTAGAATGCAGGTTAGTTTAGTGACAAACACCTACCTCTTTATTGATATTGAAGAGGGTTGTTAAGAAGAGGTCTACCTAGTACATCTCTGGATTCACAAAGGACCTTCTAGACTAATACCCTTAAAAAATGTATGATGAACTGGGGTTCCAGAGAGCTCTGTCAGATTCCCTGAGCTCCAATGAAAAAAGCTGGGATCCTTCTGCTAACAAATTTCATTCCAAAAAGCCCATCAGGACAAAGGAAATTGAGAGCACTCATGAAAGGCCAAGAGAAGAGAAGAAATCAATCCTGTGTGTGGCTTTGAATACCATTCTCTGTGGTCAGAGTCAGGTGGCTTTGTCAAGTGTGTGCATGTGTACATGCGTGAGTCCACACATTAACGCTACAGGAGAGGGTTGGAATAGAGCAAGTCAGTGGTAGAGAGGTTGATGAAGTTCTTACCAAACTGTGTATGGCCAAAAGAGTTAATTAAGGAGATGTGTCCTTGGAGTGGGTGCAGTGGTTTTGCTCTGAAGGGTGAAGAGCTGAGGCTGGCAAAGAATAGCAGTCCTGAAACCTTGAGGAGACTGTAGAACTTTAAAAGCCCAATTGTTACCAAACTAAAGTAGGGTTCAGCTGCCTGTCATCATCAATAGGCAACTTCTAGAAGCAGAGGTTGGTGAAAAAGGAAAGAGGTCTTTATTCAAATGCCCAGTGATCCAGGAGGAAGAGGGACTGATTCCCTGTCTTCAGGCTCATTAGGCTCATCTCTTCCACAAAACAAAGGCAAAAGGCAGCTGCTCCAGCAAGACCAAAACCAAAGGCAGTGCTCAGAATTCCTGCTCTGTCTTTTAAGATCAGCCCTCTGGAGCCCGAGGTTGCTAAGCAGGTGGCTGTCTGGCTCTGGGCTCCCTCCTGGAGGCTGCGTGTGTTGTCAGTGCTGCCACTGGCCACTTGGCTTCTAGGGTCAGAAGGCCCCACAAATGCACTAGCTAGTACCTTTATGAGGTGGGCAAGAGGGCATCCCTTCCTTCCCCTGGGTTTATATTCATTTCCTTTGTGGGCCAGAACAAGTGCTGGCTCAAACTTTTGCCTGCTCAGGGAAGGTCTGGTCTTCAACCAATCCCCTTTTCCCCCAGGCTAGACTGACAGATTTCTTCCATACCACACCTCCCCTTGCCACCATCTTGACCTCTATGGCACATGTGCCTGCCTTCCCCACGATTCCACCCTCAATCAGGTACCAGAAGTGGGTAGGAGAGCTTTTCCCCCCATGCAGTTGTCTCACTAGCCTTGCCTGCTCAGTGCAGTGTTTTGTCCTGCAGTGTTTTGTCCTCTCTTGTCTGGGGGTGGGGGGATCTATCACCAGGAGCAGGACCCATCCATCTGAGGTGGAGCATTCACAAGGTGCTAACTTGGTTACCCAGACAATGCAGTCTCGCTGCTGCCTTGGGTGGTTCTCCTCCTGTAGCACCTCCTTCCCCTAACACTCTGTGGTCTGGCCAGGCTATCTGTATCACAATAGCAAGTGTTGTGGATTGAATGGTGTCTCCCCAAAAGATATGTTCAAATCCTAATCCCTGGTACTATGAATGTGACCTTATTTGGAAAAGAGATCTTTGCAGATGCCATCAGGTAAGGATCTTACTGGATTAATGTGAGCTCTAATTCAGTGACTGGTGTCCTCATGAAAAGAGGGAAGAGGACCTTGTGATAGCAGAGGTAGAGATTAGAGGTATGAAGCTGCAAGCCTAGAATGTCAAGGTTTTCCAGTGACCACTATATGCTTGGAAGAGGCATGGATGGATTCTTCTTAGAAGCTTCAGCGGGAGTGTGGCCCTGCCTTGACCTTGGTTTCAGACTTACGGCTTCCAAAACTATGAGAGAATAAATTTCTATTGTTTAAGCCACTCAATTTATAATTTTAGTATGGTAGTTCTAGGACACTAGTACAATAAGCAAAAGGCCACCAATGCCAGCCTCAGGACAGTGGGGGAAGGTGAGCAGAACTTGAACTATAGGTGGACAGTGAAGACCCAGAGGTGGTGATGGTTGAGGCAGCCTGCTGAAGTGGCACCAGGTGCATACTGAGAAGAGGTGACTGATTGGTTCTCTGTGATTTCTCATTTAGTGGGACAAGGGGAGGGCTTTTTGGATGGTTGCGGGAGCAGTTTACACTCAGGTATTCAGGTACAGCCAGATTACCCAATCCCTGGCCTGTATCATTCTGATTATATTTTCCAAAGGTGGCCACAACAATAGCTTTTGTTCCACTTTCTCTTTAGCACCTTTGCACTTCCCCATCATGCAGTGAGGTCTAATTTTTCTTCCCTTGCTTCTGGACAGGCTTATGACTCCCTGTAACCAGCAGAATGCTGTGAAAGTGATTCAGCATGATTTCAAGGTAGGTAATAAAAAGCTGTGCTGCTTGCATCTTATGCACTGGAGCAGCAGACTTGTTCTGGGGCCTGGAACCACCTTATAAATAGGCCAGCTGCCCTGGAGTTGCCATATTGTGAGGAAGCTCAAACCACCCCATGTGGAGAGGCCACATGGAGAAGGCCTAAGACTACATGGAGTTAGAGAGAGAGAGAGAGAGAGAGAGAGAGAGAGAGAGACGGGGTGGGGGAGGGGAGAGATGCTGAGAGAGATCTGCTGGGCTATTTTCTGACTGCTCCCAGCCCCATTCCCAACAACCTATGCTGTTCCAGCCCAAGATGCCATCTGATCCTGAGCCAAAGCCACCTACCAAGTTCTTCCTGAATTCCTGACATACACAAACTGTGAGCAATCATAAAATAATTGTTGTAAGCCACTAAGTTTCAGAGTGCCTTATTTTGCAGCAGTAGTAACTAGAACACCTTTAAACCTTTGACCAAGGGCCACTTTCTCTGTGAGACCTCCTCTGACTCTGGAGGCTGAGATTCCCTTCCTTGAACCACCTCCTCACCTTTCCCACACATCCATTAGCTAATCTCGTTCTCAGAATTTTTCTCCATTCATAGCTCAGCTTTCCTGGTGCCAGCCTCCATTTTCTTCAGTTTCTCTGGGAAACCTCATATTTTCTATCCCTTCTTTGTGTAGATTCATTGTGCCTTTCCTTCTCCTTCCAAGCCCACAGACCACACCCATCTCAGCTCTCTCAGGAACAAAAAGGACCTCCAGGGACCTGATCTCACCCTTCTTTAGGGGCAGGGTTTGATCTTCGGTGATGGTAATGAGGCTTTTATTGTAACAAGAAATATTCTTTTAGTTGATCATAAAATTTTAAATGATAAACACATCTGTATCACACACTGGGGGCTGTGTCTTATTCATCTTTGCACCCCAGGTTAGTTCATCGCTTGGCAGAGAAAAGGCCCCCGATGGATGGATGAATGGATGAATGATGGATGAGTAAATGGATGAATGGAAATAAATGTTTGGAAAATATGAAGTGGAATATATAAAATTATGGCATATAGGCTGCCATTTCCCAACTCCATGCTGATAGAAGGCATGATTAGTGGACCTTAGCATTCTTTCTGGGGGTTGGAGTGGATGCCTCATATGGTTTTTGAACTACTAGTTGTAATATATTTTGTATTTGAGAAAACTAGAAGTATTGCCTTTTTTGCAAGTTCAAGTTATTTAAATATTGTTAAAGCAGAAGTTAAAATTCTGTATACGATTGCTTTCTGACTTTCTTCTAAGGTTTAAGCAAAATTCATTAAACCCATGTACATGCTCTGTGCTTTCCATGCACATAGATTTTACATTAAGACAAAAAAAAATCTCCATGCTTTATGGCTTTTGCCATTGGCTGGAGTGTGATGAAAGCTTTAAGTAAAGAATCTGTCTTAAAAGGGAAGTAAATAATAAAGCAAAGTGTGGGATTCTGGAAGTCGAAGTGGTCATTAATGCTGGCTTTGTTTACAACCAATCACTTACCAGGATGACAGGACCAATGGAAAAAGGAAATTACCTCCCCACCCACATAATTGTACCAATTGCTAGAATTGGTTAATAGGCCATAAAAAAATCAATCCAAGAGAAGCATAAAGATATCCACATAGAGTAGATCTTTGTCATTATTGGTCTTCATTTGCAGCCACATTTGAGAATCTACTCATTGACAAGCTGAATTTTCTGAAATATTATCTTGCTGGTCTCTGCTTTAGTGGCCCCCTTTTAATGCGAATGAGTTTTTTCTTTTCTCTACTTTCCGTGTTTTGATTTTCATAATACTGGGCCTTGGTTCTATAGGAAGGGAGGGGAAGAGAAGGACCCTTTGTCATGCATGGACCAGTCCCAGGAAGGGTGTAAAACTCCTTCTGTGATTTGTCTCATTTAATCCCAAGTACCCTTCCCCACCACCCCCAACCCCTGCCCCCGAGGTAATTACAATAATCGTTATCAGCACTCTGCAGGGGAGGAGAGTTGTTAAACCATTTGCTATACAACTAGAGAGGGAATTCAAATTCAGGTCCATTTGTTTGAACCAAGAGTCTTGGTTTTTTTTTTTTTCTGTAAACAAGCCCCTGATTCCATATCCAAAGGTTTGGAGCCAGATGTATTTGAAATTCAGTGGGGTACAGGCCAGGGATATGATGCATATCTCATATGTTACTTAATACTCCCAGTAGGCTCTGGGGCAACACCCTGTAATCAACCCATTAACATTTTAGCAGTGACACACAATCAACATTGAAACTAAACAGGCTAAACAAAAAGTAGAAACAGCCTCATTTTCTGTTTGCCAAATGCTTTTGCACCTATCTTATGAAATTTTTGATTCCCAGAGCTTTGGCTTTCATGACTCTGGATGAGAACTTGTGAACCTGTATCACACTGGCTGCTGGGAGGACGTGCACACATTTGTCTTCTTTCTCAGGGAACGCTGAAATGGAGCAAAAAACAAAGACAAATGCCTGTTGCTCATTGGCCAAATTTATACACATTTGGCATTTACATAATTAAAATGGCTTTAAGGACAAATTGGTAGCAGAACCCTAACAGTCCTTCACAGGCCTCTTGAAGACAGAGAAGTGGAAAGTCTAGGCATCTCCCTGGTCTTCACAGAGTAATTGCATCACAGCCCCTTGAACTGTAATTGCAAAACACAGTGCATGTGGCACAGTCATTTGGATCCGCCAGGAAACCCGAGACTCTGCTTCTGCTTCTCTTTTCACACCCACTCCTCACCCTGGCTCTCAGATATCTCCTCTGAGGACTGATGGGCCTGCCAGAGAGGCAGGGCTATTTGTCCTAAGTAATTGGATTGACCCTTTGAAAGAAAGGTTAGTTCAGATAAAATGGAATTTTCAGGTGGAGGGCTAGATTTTTATCCAGGAACAGTTGTAGTTTATTTGGAGTATAGGTTTTCATCCTTGTCCTATCATTTCATGGTTCTCTATTGTGCTCGATACACTTACCCTATTATCTTCCTCTTCCAACCCCTCCTCCCCAGGAGCTCCATTTCTTTTGTTTGTGTCATTTGACCACCTTCTTGTCACCCTGCAGCAGAGCCAGTGAAGCCAAGGTGGACCAATCTAATTTTTCTCTCTTGATTTTAATTATAAGACACAGCAACTGTGAGTCCTGAACCAACTTAATCAGGTGGTTAAGGACTCTGGGTTTGTAAGGTCACATCAGGTTAAGCCAGAGCCATGGCCTCAGGACCCTGCCTCGCATTCCCCTCACCCTGGGATGCTGTAAAGGACCAGGAAGCAAGAAATTTATCCACATAAAAGAGATTTTAATGAAGTAAATTCCAGTATGGGGGGGAGGGGGTGGGCAGGGAAGAGAAAGAAAAAGAAATTGAGTATTGAAAGATATGCATTAAAGATTTTGTTATATGATTATGGACACCGTGACTTCCAAGGTCTGCAGTCAGTACGCTGGACACTGGTGCAGTTCTAGTCTGCATGCAGGCCGGAGGACCAGGAGAGCTGATGGCATAAATTACAGTTGGGGTTTGAGTCCAAAGGGAAAAGGAGACAGATGTCTTAGCTCAAAGACAGCCAGTCAGACAGCGAGAAAGAAGTATTCTATTCAGGTCTTCACCAGATTGGATGATACTCCTCTGCCCTGGGAAGGGAGGGCAATCTGGTTTATACATCATACCAATTCAAACGGTAATCTCATCCAGAAACCCCTCCCAGACATACTTGGAAATAAGGTTTGACCAACTGTCTGGGCACTCTGTGGCCCAGTCAAGTTGACACATAAATTAACCACCACAAACCTTGTAATAAATCTTCTTTTGGGACAGTGTATACCAATTTTATCTGAATGATCCAGAGACTAGGGGTGGGTGGCAGCCAAGGTTGAAAGCTCTGGGGAGTGTCCTATCATAGTCCTCAGACACTCTGCTTAGAGCAGCTGCTGAAGAGCCCACCTACGCCGTCGTCACCTCAGACCCCACTCCCTCCAATGACACACCTTCCCAGCCACTGGAGAAAGCTCAGCAGTGGAGTGGGGCTCATCGCCTTTCGCAGATTTTATTTTATTTTTTAATTTATTTAAAAAAATTATCGTACTTTTTCCATTACCATTTAAGCCCCCTATACTACTCCCTGCAATCACTACACTGTTGTCCATGTCTATGAGTCCTTTTTCCTTTTTGCTCAATTCCTCCACCATCTAAACTTCCCCTGCCAATAGCTGTCATCTGCTGTCCATCCACGAGTCTGTCTGTATTTTGCTTTTCAGTTCAGTTTGTTCATTAGATTCCACATATGAGTGAAATCATGTGGTATTTGTCTTTCTCTGACTGGCTTATTTCACTTAGTATGTTCTCTAGGTCCATCCATGCTGCCATAAATGGGAAAATTTTCTTCTTTTTAACAGCCAGGTCATATTCCATTGTGCAAATGTCCCATTGTTGTTTCATCCACTCATCTACTGGTGGACACTTGGGCTGCTTCCATATCTTGGTAAATGTAAGGGGTACTGATATTCTTTTGAATTAGTGTTTTGGGTTTTTCGGATATATTTCCAAAAGTGGGAGCTTTGGGTCAAAAGGCACACCCATTTCTAATTTTTTGAGGTATCTCCATACTGCTTTCCACAGTGGTTGCACTAATCTGCATCCCCACCAACAGTGCGCTGGGGTTACCTTTCTCCACATCCTCACCAGCACTTTTGTTTGTTGACTTATTGATGATCGCCATTCTGACAGGTGTGAGGTGATATCTCATTGTGGTTTTAGTTTGCATTTCTCTGATGATTAGTGATGTTGAGCATCTTTTCATATATCTATTGGCCATCTGCATTCCCTGTCTTCTTTGGAGAAGTGTCTTTTCAGGTCCTTTGCCTATTTTTAAAAATTGGATTATTTGTTTGGTGTTGAGTTTTATAAGTTCTTTATAAATTTTAGATATTAACTCCTTATCAGATGTATTGGCAAATGCGTGCTCCCATTCTGTGGGCTGTCTTTTTATTTTGTTGATGGTCTCCTTTGCTTCTTTTTACAGATTTTAAAATGAGTTGTTGGAGCAGATCGATGTTTCCCAAAGCATGGTATGTGTACTACTGGTTGTACACAAGATAACTTTAGAAAGTACATGAATATACATTTCTTTGATCATTTGGGCATTTTCATGTGTATTAGACAAATCTATAATTTACACATTATATTAGTCAGTGTAGATTTAACCGTGCTATGTAACAAATAGGCTACTATGCAGTGAAGAATTAGCTCAGCAGGTCTGGGTGGTCTAAACCTTAACCATGCCGACAGAAAGGTTTGGCCCCTGTCCTGCTCCTGGGAGATAATCTCTAAACCATTGGAACATCTGCTGTTGAAAGTGGCTTTGCTTACCTGAGGCCTTGGGCCATGTCAGATACTTTATGTTAACAGTGTGATTTATGGTGGGGGTCCTGGTTCATAGAGTATCAGATTGACCTCTGTAGGGAATGGAACTAAGGTCAGCCACATGAGTGATCTGCCATGCCTATGTGATTGACCCTCAATAAAAACCCTGGATACCAAGGCTTAGGTGAATTTCCTTGGTTGGCAATACGTTATTGTTACAAATCATTGCTGGGAGAATTAAGCACTGTCCGCAGGACTCAATGGGGAGAGAACAAACGGATGCTGTGTCTGGGCTCTCCTGGACCTCTCCTGTGTGCCTTTACCTTGGCTGATTTTAATCTTTATCTGTTCACCGTAATAAACTATAATTGTGAGACGTGTAACAGCTTCTAAGTTCCATAAGCCCTTCAAAGAAAATCACTGAATCTGAGAGTGATCTTGGGGACCCCCAAACACAGCCACAAAATCTCAATAGCTTAACACAATAAATTATCTTTTGCTGTTCATGTAAAGTCGGATGCAGAGCTGGACACTCCTCGGACCAACACTCCCTGAAGAGCCAGAAACCGAGCACCGCCACTTCAGACTCCATTGTTTCTAGTTGCACAGTGGACAGAATGACAGATGACATTCACACAGATGACAGAATGGGACCGAGCAAAAACATGCAGGATGTATTAGGGATGAGTCTCATAAGTGTGTCACTTCTGCCAGGTTGCATTGGCCAGAATCTAGCCACATGAGGCCAACGTAATGCAGGGAGGTTAAGGGTAATTTTTCTGTGTCACCAAAAGAAACATTTTTTTAAAAAGGAGGAAATTAAATTGATGAGCCTAATTAGTCTTTATCAAATCCTTGACTTCATGGATATCAATGCTAAAACAAAGTCAAGTTTACATAAGTATAAAAAGTGTATTTCAGAAAGAAAGATAATATACAAGTAAAAGTAATTACTAATACAGACAATGCACAATATGACAAAAACTCCAAGATGGTAGTAGAAGAACTGAAGTCTGGATAACACTGGACCAGAAAATGGCCATGGGGATATTTTGGCTACAACACGCTCCTATGATGGTACCAACTGATTGTCACCACAGTGTTCTTCATGGTCCTGGAGCTGCTAGCTTATGATTTTAAGAGTTTGAAATTTTAAGCCAATCTGTTTTTAAATCTAGAAGAGGAAAAAATAACAGCCAGAAAGCTATTTTTTTAGAAACATGTTGCTATGTCAAAATTGAACAAATACTTAATTTTTATTCAGAAGTTTCTTCTTAGGAGTGACTATACAAATAACTCTTTTCTAGCCTATGTGTATTATTTTTTTCTCTTTTAAAAGAAAGTTTCAACCTGGCCTAGTATAGAATATTCCCTTTAAAACTTCTGGTTTATTCCTAGTATATGATTTAAATGGCTTAGTAAATGTTTTCTTGTCAAAAAGGGAACAGGATGTTTGAAAGCCCAGGGAAAACTTTTGACAGCTGACAAATCTTCCGAATATGGTGAATTTCTCAAAAGCATTTTTGTAGGTAAACCTTAGTTCACTGTGTGAAGTTAAAATAGAAAAAAGACAAACAATACAACAACCAAAACAACATTGGCAGAAAAACTACATTAGAAAATTAGTATTCTACACTCCCTGTAGTTACATTGTCTGGCAATCACTTTCATAAGATAGAAAAGTAATTTCAAAACATCCAAGCTTCTAAAGATCTGGCATGTGTCTGATCTTTCAGAATTGTGGAATTTTGGCATCTGTGGGATTCAAGGAGCAACTTGGTCACCTGTCTGCCTTTGCCAGGGCCCCCTGAACGCCACCGAAGAGTGTTAGGGGCTGACTGACCACATGTGAGCTCTCTTTCCCAGCAGAGCCTCGGTCAGTTAATGTGTAGGCGTATCATGACAATTGTGGGAGTGGACAGTTTTTATCCAGTGTCATAAAGCCTTGCTTACACTTGACCCATGGTTTACTCTGCTATTTTGAAACAAAATGGAAAGCTTTAAATTGTTCCAATAGATAAACTTCATATAACACTACAACTTGTAATAAAATTTGTTACAGAGTGAGTATGGGGATTTTTTTTAATTGTTCTTCAAGTATAGTTGTCTGTCTTCCCCCCCCGCCACCAACCCCCCCAACCCTAGCCATCCCCACCTCCCTCCCCTGATTCCACCCCACTTGGTTTTGTCCATGTGTCCTGTATAGTTGTTCCTGAAAACCCTTCCCTCCTTTCCCCCCATTATCCCCTCCCACCTCCCCTCTCGCTACTGTCAGTTTGTTCTTCATTTCAGTGTCTCTGGTTATATTTTGCTTGCTTGTTTGTTTTGTTGATTAGGTTCCACTTAAAGGTGAGTATGGAGAAATTAGATTGCTTTGAGTGGGGCCCTTAGTGCACATGACAATAATTCCATCTTTTCATTAGAAATATTGAAAAGACTTCAGAAACTTATGCCAACATAGGTGATAAATGAGGGTACCAGTGAGATGTCTGCCAATAATCTAGAAATAAGGTAGATTAATTAAACAGTACTAAATTAGATTAATTAGATAAAATTAAATGGGAGGAGTTGGCCCATGGGAGTCTAGAAATAAGATTGCTGAATTAAGTAGAAATAAATTAAACTAGTTAAATAAAATTAAGCAGAAGGTGTCAGTCCATGGGAACAGTTTTTTGACTTGTAATTTAACTAATATTAATATAGTACAAGAAAGAATGTATTTATTACAGCATAAAAAGTGGATTTAAGAGAAAGCAAACTCTACCAATGCATGCACATAATTATCTGGGGTAGGACACCTATCTGGGGACAGAGTGAAATCAGAAAGTTGCTTTCTTATAAGTAGCTATTATCTTGGCTTACATAAATATCCTTACGTATTATTTACCTACATTACATGATCTACATACAACCTTCTAATTACTAATCTGCCTTTCTGGGGTACTGGAAATAACAAAAGCCATTTCAGCTAAATCAAGCAGAAATGAAATGTATCACAGGATCTTGGATAGCTCACACACTCTCTGGGGGGCAGAGGGTTATGCGTCGGTACTAAAGCAGGACTCGTGGTGGGTGGCTTCAGGGTTGATCCCACTGGCTGAGACATGGTAGGGTGCCCTGTAGTTGCTGGAAAGCGGAGCCTGATCATTGGTCACTGCTGCCTTAAAAGCACCTTCAATGCTCTCCCCAAACAAATCAGATTCTGCACAACTCTGGGTCAAAAATCTCATGTGGGTGTGTGTTTGATCTGAAGAGCCTTGGCTACATGGCTTCACCTTAGCTTCGAAGGAGTCTGGAAAAGCAGACTCTCTGGTGCTACCTTCTCAGGTGCCACTCATGAAGCCCCCACCAAATATAGAAAGTGTGACAGAGTTACAGCACGAGGGAAGAGCCAGGCAGGGGAGTCAGCTTTCCAGAGATGGGAATGTCAGGTTCTCCATTGTAATGCATACGCTGACCATTCTGTATTATTCATTGGTTTTGACCTGGCAACATCTGACTTTCTTCTGGTGTAGTGGCAAAACCAGTTTCCAGACTTTCCAGGCAGTGGAACAAGCCGGAGCCACAATACACTCATTAACCCAATGCCATCAAGCGAGGGCCTCTACTCCCACCAACTGGTCAGCTTTCCCCTGGCAACAACCTCATGCTTCAGTTTCAACAAATACATCTTAAATTGCATATAAATCAATACCAAGACCAAACGGCCTGGCAAAAGAATGGGGGGTGGCAGAAATCACTGTGTCACCAGGTACATCTTTGATTAACATGAATCTCTACTTTAAATGGGCTCAGGTTGGGAGTTGGGAACCATGGCAGCTTGATTGACAGGTGAGTTAGGGGCCCAGGTGCCCGGGGTGTGTGGGTGAGAGTGGTCTGTTTTGGGTGCAGGCAGAGTCTGTAAAGAATTTAAAAACAATAAAACCAACATTGTTGTCACCATGAGTGGGCAATTATAAACCATTCCAGTGACAAAATACTCATATACAAGCATATCCTTTTGTTGGCTATATTCTGAACAATTATTAAAATTACTTTGGAAGTTTACTAATACATATGTTATCTTAAATTAGCATAGTTTTATTTCTAATTCCTTAATAAAGACTGTATTGTACCTGGAAGTTAATTTGGAGAACGCTCTGTTATATACTGGACTCCGATATTTGTGGATGTAGCTACATTTTTTGAGAGTAAATGTGTAATAGTCTGAAATTGTCTGAGCTTGCTTGGGATACAGTTTGTATCTCCAACTCTCATGACACTGCCTATTCTGTGTTTAAATAGCAGATTTTAAATAAACAATGACAGCCTAGTGAACACAAAGACAAAGATGCAGAACCTGAGTTATTTGATTCTTTTGCCCTATGTGACCATCCGGAGATTTTGTGTGTAAAATTTAAAACAGTAACTGCAAAGTAAAACATTTTTACTTGATAACTGCAAGTATTACTTCATAAATGAAATATTTTACTAATTTTTGAATAACATCCTTAAAATAGAAATTTCTTCTTTCTAAATTTTGAATTACTTTACAACCAAAGAACAAACGCTTCAAAAATAGTGGCTCATACCACATAAGCATAACTGAAAGTACTTTTACCCAATGGAGAAGAGGGCATTAAAAATGACCTGGTCCAAATGTGAAATTGCAAGGTTCTCTGTGAGGGGTTTCTTAGGATCCCCAAGGATTTGGAGGAATAATGTTGATGGTTAATCCTAGTCTCCCCATAGTAAAGTGAGTAAGATGCATTCAACCTCACCCTGTGACATTCCTTCCAGTATTATTGCAAATATGCCTAAAACAAACAACAAAAAGTAAAAAACAATAACAACAAATCATAGTTTTCACGTGCAGGCAAAGAACTAAATGCAAAATTAATAATAATAATAAAATATGGGGCAAAAGAAAATTTTCGTTGGACCTTGATCTGTTACCATCACCTCTAGGTTCCCACATCAATGAACAGTTCCCAATTGGTGCTGCTGACTAGGTGCCATATCACCACACAATCCTACAAGGTAGGTCCTGGGATCATCCAGTTAGCAGATGGAGAAACTGGGGAGCAGGGACAGTAAGCAATTTGTGTGAAGGCTCAGTCAGAGGAGTTGGGAATGAAACCTCCTTCCTGGTTTCACAGCCAGGTTCTTTCCCACTCTCCATTGTGCTACTTCTGAAGAGCAGAAACTCATCATCTCAAATTGTCCAGGGTTTGCTGAAATTTTGTGGCCATTACTCTTTTCCTCCGTGCCTTGGTGCTACTCAGAACGGAAGGCTGCTTTGAGCAGTGGTCCCAGGGTGTGCTTGAGCAGATCAATGACTGTAGACACCCTGAACTCCGTCCTTCCTCCAGGCCCTGAGCAGGAGGCTGTTCGCATCCCTTCTTTGGGTCTTCACCATGCAAGCTTCACAGAGGAGAAAACCCAGGCTCAAGGAGAAATATCACTTTTAAGTTTCTGAGCAAAAGCAGACCCTCTTAACTGCTGCATTTTGCACATCTTCCAGCACATCTCCCCGCCAAGTGCTTCTATTCCTAATCTTTGATTGAAATGTTTAGACTTTCTTTGCTTTTAAGTTTCAGGTTTAGGGCTCTTCTGTTATTGCTCCAAGGACCAGGCAGTGGGCACATTCTCTCCTTCTGTTGACCCCTGAGATATCCCAGAAGCTTGCAGGATTGAATCCCAGGTGTGATTAGAAGGAAAGGGGAGAGGCAGGAGTTGGGGACATCTGTTGGCTGCCATTTAAATAATTTGTTTTTTTCATATATCTATTATTTCATCATTTCTTTTTTTTTTTTTTTTTGGTAGGCAACAGGTTCACATGGTTCAACTATCAAAAGGTATAGACAGGTACCAAGGAAGAATGTCCTTCAACCCTGTCTCATCCTCCCCCTGCCATACCCAGTAGCTCTGCATCCCACCCCAGGGTAACCATGCACCCCAGGGTTACATGTGTATCTATGGAAACACAAGCAAGTACTATACATACTTATGCCCAACTCCTTTACAGAAAATGGTAGTGTTCCATACTGCTCTTTTAACTTCATGAGATTTTCCATGGGGATGGGACTGAGGGGAGATGAAGAATATCTGACAGCTGACCAAGGAATTTGCACAATTACTCAGTGAATTTATATGGTGGTGAATCTGAGGAATGTCTGTTGGTTCAGACCGGTAAGAATGTGTTGGACTTCTTTCTGATTTCTTTTCTTCTTTCCTCCCTCCCTTTTCCTCTCTCTTTAGTTTGGAGTAGGTAAATGCTCTAGATGTTTGCTACTCTCTTGATCTGCCCAGACATTGTCGATCTTGATCTTTGTTGCTGAGATGCAACAACTCCCCCCAAATTGCTCTTACTACACGATACTCCTTATGCCAGACCAAGATGGGTCACAGCTGGCAGATCGAATTCCATCAAAATGTGCAGATATGCTACTGTCAGCTTTGGTGAGATTCAAAGTCAAGTTTGCCTCTTGGAATGAATCTGCCTACTGAGCGTAATTGTGCTTGGGTAAATACTCAGCAAATAATCAAGCTATTTCTGCTTCATGACTCCTGGGAATGCAAACCTCAGTGATGCCAGTTCAGAGGGGCCCCTCGAACTGCTCTTGTCAAAACACCATGTGGGGATTCTCCTGCCAGCCCAGCATTTCCCAGCACCACCAGTTCTTACTCAATATTTCAGTAAACGTGTTGAGTGGAAATCATCTGGTTGGTTAGTTTGTAGTGCTAAATGGTTTTAGGAACACAATCAATGTAGCAAAGTGAGGAAGGGGCACAGGCTTCTTCCCTCATTCCTGTCGACGGGGCTGGTCCCTCCTGGTCCGAAGCTGCCATTCACCTGACTGTGGGCGGTGTTGGAAATAAATCTGCTCTTGGTCCATCCAGCCATTTAAAAATACTACGGTAATAATCTGAACACATTCTTCAGAGGAGGTAACTTACATGATGGTTCTCTTGTTTTCTTCCTGAGGCCCTGAAAGCATTGTAGCCTATCAGGCATGTTAAGATTGTCACAGCTTAAAGAGAGATGTGGGTGCCTGGATCTCTCCTCTGCCTAAAGCAGCTCTTACATTTCTGGGTGATTTCCAGCTCTAGGTGGTTATGAGTGGAAAATGTTGGGGGGTGGGCTTTGGCTTCCAGTGAGTTGTCCCTTTTTCCACAATTGTGTTATTCTAAAAAGTTAATGTCATGGGCTTCCATAGGAAGTGGTCTCCTTATGCGGGACTTTGCACTTGGTGTTACTGGGAAGGGAGGGGGCTGTAGTTGGCGCAGTTAGTGATGGGGTAGGACAAATCATTCACCTTTAGAATTTCTTCTGCAGACCCCCTAGGGAGATATGTGGGCCAGCCCTATACTCGCCCCGGGGTCACTGTCATGGTGTGGGTGGGTTTCAGGGTACACAGTGGAGACAGAGACAGAGAGCCAGGGACAGAAACGGACTCTCTCTGGAATAAATACAGATGTTAATGATCAGCTTCATCTTGAGCTCTGTGTCCTTGTGTGCCTATGAGAACTCTCAGGTTTTCAGACTTCCTTCCTTGTTCAGTTCTGCCCCTGGGGAAGGAAAAACGTACTTTCTGGTCTGGGTGGAGAATGGGGAAGGTGTGTCTTCTTTCTCTGAAAGAGAATCTCGTGTTTTAGTCTCCCAGGGGTCTGCTCAGTTCTTTGTTTTCCTCCTCCTACTCCCTGCATTGCAGTTCGAAGGGCCCAGGCAGAGTGGAGGGCTGTGGGTCCAGGGGTCTACCATTGGGAGGCAGGTGAGTTACTTTTCTTCTGGGGCCATGTATGTTCCAGCCCTTTTCCCACTTCTTGAAATTTTTACCACCACCACCACCTTACCTGTCCCTCCCTCACAGTTTCTGGTGTCTGTGCCCTCAGGCAACTGAGGGCCTCCACTTCCTACTAGCTAAGGTTAGGTGTGGACCAGCCCTCTTTCATCACTGCTTCTCCCTTCTGTCTATGTCTTAGTTCTCGTGACTTCTGGTGCCTCACTGGAATCCATGCTCTGTGGAGGCTCTGGTTGCAGATGCCCTCTCTGCTGATTTTGAATATCTGTTCCAGCCTCTGATTTACATTCTGGAGTGCTGCAAGAACCCAGAGTTCCTGCTATCATTAGTAAAATCACCCTGATCTCCCTGATTAAAATGCAGAGGGCCACCCTTAATGATTTAGTGGTTTATTTATTTATTTATTTTTTTTTTCATGATACTGGGAGGACAGCATGATAGACTAGAAAGAACACTGGAATTGGAGCCAGACTGATCAGGGTTTGAGTGCAGACTCCCCCTGCCACTCCCCCTACTAGGAGTAGACCTTGGGAGGTTTCAGAATCTCAGGGCTCCCATCTATACAATAAGAGGATGATGCCCACCTTGTAGGCTCATGATGGAACATTAAATGAAATAGCGTTCATATGCCACCTAGCACAAAGTAGACATGCAATAATGTCAGTCTCTTTTTCCTGCCCTTTCTGTTGACCCATCCCTTCCCCTTTTGTTAGCACATTTCCATCTGTCTTTCCCATTGCCAGGACTTCACACCTGGGTTAGAGTCTGCCTTTCACTGCTGTTTTCCCCCTGAGAGCTGTGACCCATACTTCCTCCACAATTTGGACAAGTTATGGTGTCACCTGAGTGAGTGTTAAAAATTAGCACATACATTACAAAGTCCCCTGTAAGCATTTTGTTTAACACCGTGATGCCGAGCCCGTTAGTTTGCAGGCAGATGCTGGTTGCTATTAGGCAACATGAAGGGAGGCTGGGCTTGCAAACACAAATAGGGGCATACATGCTGATGAGCACCAGAGCTCACTTCTTTGAGTCAGGTGGGACATTCACTGTCCTTGTGGCTTTAGAATACTGAGGCGATAGAAAGCTCACAGGAATTGCTGGCCATACAGCCAGCCATAGCTTAGGATGCAGGAGCGGGGCTGGGTGCATGGATCTGACCATCTTCCTGTCATTCTCAGCCTGGCTTTTTGTATCTGAGGTCTCTGGCCTCTACTTGGAGGAATATGTGCTGGAGACTGCCATGTGGACACTTGGACAAAACCAGGTCATTGGGCATAGTCTAAAGCATGCATCCTCAGTGGGTGCAACGCCACCCCTCGTGGTGTGAAAACTGATTCTTCGCAAACAAAAAATCCTCTTTTTATTTATAAAGCACTGATATGCATGCAATACATAAACTGATACATAATATATCTATGAAATTAAAATTTCAGGAGGAATATTTAGGGGAAAATATCTCAAAAGCCTACTCCAGGGAGAAATAATAAAAAATGTTTGAGAAATACTGGCCTAAGGCAGTGGCTCTTGACATCAGTTGCACACTAGAATTTTCAGAGGAGCTTAAAAATTTTGATGCCTGGGCTGCACCTCATACCAGTCAAACCAGAATCTTTGGGAATTGTATCAGGCATTCATTTTAGTAAAGTGCTCTAGAAAGACTCCAGTGTACATCCAAGTTTGAAAACTCTTTGTTTGGGAATCCTGGTACTCAAAGTGTGGGCATAGACCAGTAGCTTCAGTGTTACCTAGGGGCTCGTTAGTAACGCAGAGTCTCAGACTTCCAGGTAAGTCTTGTTCTTATTAAAATTTGGGAAGCACTTGGATAGATACTTGTCACTAACTACACCCTTGAGCATTGGTGCATCTGCATTAGTGAAATGTCAGCATGTTTCCATCTGTCTGTCTCACGACCTCATCGTTGGCCTTTGGAACGAGTGACTGGTGTATTGGGGGTGGCCCGAGCTTCCATTTGTGTTCTGACACGTTGGAAGGTCCCACAATCTCTGAGAAACTTAGCAGACAGCTTGTTCCTAGGAAGGGGACCAGTGTGAGCAAAGGGGCCCTGTCTAGCCAGCTGGAACTAAGTGAGTCAAGATCCCATTATGAAATCAACTACCTTAGAGTTGGTGGTTCTTGGGCAAGAGGCTGATGCATGGAAAGTGATGTTCGGGGCAAGATTAACTTGGTGACTCTGTAGGATGAAGGCAAACAGAGAAACACGGGGAAGTTGGTAAAACTGCTGGATCCTGTTCAGGACTCTGTGAGGTCTGCCATTCATTTATTTGTTTATTCATGTATTCATCCACTCAGCAAATATTTGTTGAATGGACACTATTTGAATTTGATCTGGAGTTGTTGTTATGGAATAAAAAAGGGTCAACATGATAGATCTTGAAAGGAGAGCCTTGGAAGTAATGATCCAAAGAAATACATGTTAGGAGCAGGCTAGCTTTGATCAACTGGCTTATTTATTGGAATTTACAGATGCAAAATGTTTTTTACAATCTAGGGTTTATAAAATAATTTTGTAAGTGGATGACTTGGAAAATAAGTGAAGAGTTTAATGTCATCCCTGTTAATTTAAGCAAGAGAAAAATCATTTTTAGAGTATCTTCACTTCCTGTTTAAGATGGGCAGAAATATGGATTAGGGTGTTGAAATTTTTTTCTCGTTGCTGTAAACTCTTCCTTGGTATTTTATGAAATGTTTTTAGAGAGACATGAAACTGGTGAGTTCATCACTATTTGGAGTGATTCAGGCTGTAAGCCAATACATTGCTGAGCTAAACTGTCTATTTCTCAGTGTTCTGAATCTATTTGACAACTGCAGGGATAGTTATTCTTAATTTCACTCTCATAATTTAAACTACTTAAGGTCACCAGAATAAAACATTTGAGGCTACTATGTGGCAAATGGCTTAGACATTTTTCTATCTCCATCTTTAGGGTGATGAATGTACAATGTGCTTAACTCTTCCACAAACATTAACTTCTCACATTTAAAATGTTGAGTTAAACAATTTAGTAACCCTGACAGTGTAATATATTTTGTTTAGTAGGCAATGTTCAAACCAGGCCCTAGTTCACCTCATTTTAGTTCATGTAATCTTCCCCACAGGGGGTATGTGATGTAAATCTATTGGACACATATGAATCTATGCGACCTCCTAACAACCCCTTTGAAAGTTGTATAAAAACCACTCATATCTCCATTTCCACTCTGATGGTGATAGGAGTGACATGAAGTGCTAAGAATTACGCCAAATGAAGCAAGGGTATTTCACTCACCTGTTCCCTTAATCCTAGAAAAGCATGTATATTCAATATCCATAAAGAAACAAGCAATGGACCTTACATTTTGGTATTAGAAATCATCCTTAGTTATTTTATAGTGCTATATATATATATATACACACACACACACACACACATATATTTAGATTCCATAAAATGTTTCTTAAATTTCCTTCTCAGCTCTATTGTGAGATTGGTCAGCACCCCCTCCCCCCACCCACTCTTTGCAAGCCAGATACACAGAGCTCAGGAAGAGTGGGCAGAGAGGAGTTGGTTAGGTCTCTCATCAGCTGGACATTGTCCTACACTGGGCTTCCCATTATGAACTCAGAGCAGCCACTCCATGGTCAGATCGCCACAGGGTTTTGATACCAGCTTGACCCCTCACTAGCTATTTGCTAGAAAATGAGTAGTATTAACTGGTGGGAGAGATGGGTGGAAAGTGAAAGGCTGGTCTTGACCATTTGATGTTTGCTAGAAGGTCATTCTGCCAGGAGCAGAGCAATCTATACATACCCCACTTGTCTTCCTACAAAATTTCAGATTACAGAGGATGTGCAATGCATCAAGGGAAATACCGCGGTTGGGAGAGGGGACAAAGGTCATACACAGGGCTGAAGCAGTCAGGATGTAACAATGGAAAGTGATGGAGAGAGAGGCAGGTGGAAGAGGCATTCCCTGTGTAAAAGGGGCAGATGCTCCTCAGTCCCAGCAGACTGCTGCAATGCCTTTCCAGGTCTTCTGTACTGGGGGAGGGAGTTAGAAATCTGAATTTCTATAGGGAATCTCCTCTTTTTAAGTTGCTATTGACCAGCGAACCCGTGCATGCCTGGGCTTCAGTTCTGGTGACAGCTAGCCTGTGTGCACCCTTGTATAGTAGGTTTCTGGAGTTCAACTCTGTCCAGTCTTTGAAAGCCAGGAGAGTTGGGGCCTGCTGTGCTCCATGGGAAAGGGTGAGGATGGAGGACAGCTGTTGCCACGTGGTACATTCACCTGAATCCCGCCTGGTCTGCTGGCACTAATACCTGCTTGTCTACTCTGGCCCAGGGCCACCTGGAGTCCCCAAGTTTTACCTTGGATTCTTCCTGTTTCTGCAGGTTTGGGGTAGAGGTATGCTCTGAACATGGCCATTTGAATAATTATTTTTCTGTCCCAAGTCCGAGGGCTGAGCCCACTTTGTGGTTTCTAGTGATGTTTTTCAATGACAGAGAAAAAGCAAACAATTCAACTTCCCATTGTACCTTCATCTCCTGTTTGCCTCCCCTTCCCATTTGGTCTGGTCTTACTTCACGTGTCTGCAAAACCCAGCATGAAAGGTCCTCTGTTTTAAATATTCGAGTGGTTTCCGTTTTCTGATTAGATTCTAACTAATTCAAATAAATTTTCACATTTCATATTAAAAATTGATTATTAATTTAGAAACGTTTCCTATTTATGTTTATTCGAGGTCTTTATATTAGTGCTTTTGTTCTTAATAGCCATTTTAGTGGGTTCACTAACAGTGTTTTATAATACAGTGTATTCATTTCTATTGAAGGTATTTAGTGAAAGAACTTTCGGAATTCATCTATGATGTTACCATGGGTACTTTTTATCTTAAACCAAAAGCACTCTTCATAATATTAAAACTTTTTTTCCTGTTCATCTTTATAGTATATGTTTGTGATCACTACAACATGGCCACTTATAGTATTTTAAAAATCACTTTTATTGAGGTATCATTTCTGCAAAGTAAAATATAAGCATTTAAAATGTACAATCTGGTGAGCTTTGACAAATGTATGCACTATGTAGCCACTGACACAATTAAGAAATAGAAAAATTTTATCATCCCCCAAATTTCCCTTTTATGGCCGGTCCATCCATCCCTGGTCCCTGTTTGCTTTCTGCCACTGCAAATTAGCTTTTACTTCTTTAGAATAACATAAATGGAATTATATAGCATGTTTTCTTAGCATCTGGCTTCTTTCTTTCAACACAATGATTTTGAAATCTAGTAAATGTCATGTGTATCAGTACTTAATAGCACACATAATCTGGATGAACTGAAATCTGTTTATTTACTTTTGCTGGATATTTGGGTTGTTTACAATTGGGGGGGTTATGAATAAAGCTGTTTTGATAATCCCTGTATAAGTCTGTGTCAATATATATTAAAAAATTTTTTTCCTGAATAAATACCTAAGAGTGATACAGTTGTGTCATATAAGGACATGTTTAATTTCATAAGGATATGCCAACTTTTTTTCTAAACATAGTGTTCCCATTTTACATTCCCACCAAGAATGTATGAGAGATCTGATCACTCCACATTCTCACCAGCAGTTAGTATTATCACTCTTTTTTATTTTAGCCTTTCTAGTACATATGCAATGATGTAATATCCCATTAGAGGTTTTTTTTTTTTAAATAAGGGAGAATTTATAAGGACAAAATAAAAGGACTAGAATAGTCTCTCTTGTCTGAGGGATGATTTAAAGAGAAGAACCACACTGCCTACTTGGACATTTATCACCTGAGTGTACAAGAACACAATTGCACATCTTGATGCTTTAGGACACCACACTGTAGCTAGAGGAGGCAAACATACTGCTGTGGTGCCTGAGTCTAGGGCCTAAGAGATTGCTCATATTGTGGTGGACACTGGCCCACAGTGTCTGCAGTGTTATGGATGAGATGAGACAAATTCACATGGACTACTGAGTCCTGTGGAGGAAAAGGGACAGCATGGCTACTATCTCAAGGGGAGAGCGTGCCGACCCTTGCCTTGACAGGCTTTTATTGGCTTTCTAATAGCATACATCAAAGAAGGTTTTCATTTATTATACTTTGGTTTGCTTTAGGTTATTACTTTTTACAGATAGCAATGGAAGGAAGGTTACTGATTACTTCTTACAGATTAGCAAGGAAAAAATGTTGCAAATGCAAGGGAACCATAAGAATAACAGGTCTGGTTACACTTCAATCCTTGGGAGAATTAGCACAGACTTCAGGAAGTTACTTTAAAGATATGCAGCAAGTACTTGCCACCTGAACTCAGGGTAAGGGAGTTTAACAAGGGCAAGTCGCAAAGCAGCCTAATTATAATGCAGGCCTGATTTCCCATGAGAGAACTTCTTTGTGGGTATGGGCCTGTGTGCCAACTCGCTCCCCACTGGTTTTCCATGAGGGGGCTGAGCTACATTTCCACACTTTACGAAGTGGTTCCCTACATTATATAAGATGCCAGTTAATATTTCCTTTTCAAAAATAGCATTTCCTGTAATAGAAGGTGTTCACAGGAGGCCTGGGCTGCAGTTATTTTCTGGATTTCTCAGGGCATAGCTGAAAGAAATCCTGTAGAGGGTTCCTGTAGCTCCTCAATTATATTCCCTGAATTATTGATTTGATACATTGTGAAAGTCAAGTATGAAGTCTGTGTTGATATGTGCTATGATGAACAAGTTCAGGACAATCTTATCCCCCTTCCCTTTCTGTTTTCTGAACAACCTTTTTTCATGAGAGGCAGCATGAATGAATAAGAGTCTTGGACAGGAAGTTGAGTCATGGGCTCTGGGTTCAACAGTGTGGTCCAGGGCAAATCGCTAAGTCCTCTTTGGGACTTGCTTTCTTTCCTCATTTGTTAATAAAGGACAGAGCCTGTATTGGTGATTCCCAGTTGGGGCTTACAAGGAGATACTCATGCTATTTATAATATTTCAAAATGTCCACCAGCAGAAACATTACCTATTTTTTGATGTGTGTCACAGATTTGGCAAAAACATCACATTTCTTGGCATTTGGGCTCTGAGCTGTTAAACTCCAGAGCAGCATTAGTTATCTCTTGCTGACCTAAAACTGGGCTTGAAAATTATATATGTCTTTAATACCAATAGTAGGTAACATTTATTGTATGCATACAGTGTGCTGAGAAGTGGTCTAAATATTATGCCCAAGGGAAATCTTATTAAATTCCCCAAAGCAGATATTACTTTAGTCACATTATTAATTTCTAACTTTGGTTATTAATTGCTAACTTTATTGTATTGTGGTGAGCCTTCAGACTTGGTTTTCTAATGGTCCCAAATAATGTAAGTGAAGTGGAACATATTTAGAAGCCACATTTTCTATTTGCAGTAAGTCATGTGAAGATGACAATAGAAATATTAAATCCATAAAATGCATACATCAACCATCTCTAAAAATATAAAAGTTGGCAAATTAAATCAGATTTTTGATACTGAGGTGAATTTATTCACTATGAAATAAGGGCTCTACCTAGATGTTTAATGAAACAGAAAGACATAGACTAAAATACACATATCCCAGAAACCTGGATTAGGTTTCTCTTTGATGCTCAGCAAGGTATTTGGTAACTCCAAATACCTTGAAGATAAGTGTGGGGAAACAATAGTTCAAATAAAAATAAAAGAATAAAATCCACAAACTTCTAGAAATTTAGAGTTGGTTAGATAGCTGATCCGGTTATTGATTGCTATGTAATAAACCACCCCAAATTTAATAACTTAAGGGGCAACTATTTTATTATATACTGCATGATTCTATGGGTCAGGAATTAAGGCAGGGTATGGCTGAGTGATTTTTCACCTCCATGTTCCAATCTAATGAGGTTACTTGGTGGTATTTAGCTAGGGAGGGGCTGGTCTGGAAGCTCCAAGAAAGCTTCACTCACAAGTCAGTCACCCTGGAAGGCATGCTGGGAAGGCAGGGTTCCATGATCTTTCCATCAAGGCAACTTCAGGGTCCTCAGTCATATTTGCATGGTGGCATAGGGCTCCTGAGAGTTTATTCTAAAACATCTAGGGGGAGATTGCAAAACTTATGATCTAGTCTCAGAGTTCCCAGAACAGCAGTTCTACCACATCCTGTTTGTCGAACAAATCACTGGAGTCAGCCCAAATTCAAGGGGAGGAGAATTAGACTACTTCTCAATGGCAGGAAGGGTAAAGAATGTGTGACCATCTTTAATTTACCATAGGATTCACATAAAAACAGTACAATTAGCAAGAGAGCATTTAGCCCTGGCTGGTGTGGCTCAGTGGACTGAGTGCTTGCCTACAAACCAAAGGGTTGCTGGTTCAATTCCCAGTCAGGGCACATGCCTGGTTTGCAGGCCAGGTTCCCATTGGGGGGTGCACATGAGAGGCAACCACACATTGATGTTTCTCTCCCTCTCTCCCTCCCTTCTCTTCTCTCTATAAATAAATAAATAAATAAATAAATAAAATCTTAATTTTTTTTTAAAAGGAGAGAGCATTTGCAAGATTCCAGGCCAATGTACATGTAAGAGCCCTAATGAAAGGTCCTTGTTCCTTGGGCTATGTGTTAGAGTGCATCTATGAGTCTTTATGCTTCCTGGTTCTGTCCTCTGTCTTTGAAGGGTTTGTAATTCCTGGTGGAGTAACCCCGAAATGGGTGGCATTGAAATAATTATATAGCCTTGTGGACTCAGAAAAAGGACTCATTTGATATGAACCCTGGAATTTATCAGCTGAGATGGATGCCCTATGGTCAACCGAGGGCCCAAATTTTATAAATAATAACAGTCTAGTGGCCATTTGCTGACCAGAGCTCCTCACATACTCTGTATTCTGGGAAGAATGTCAGACTGAACTCTCAGCTTCCTATGCTACGCCATGCTTGTATATGCCCTCAGAGTCAACATTAGATGGGGGTTGGAGGTTTTGTTTTTTGACCAATGGAGTGAGACCTGCCCCCTCCAAACGAACTCTCCATAACAACCAATCAGATACATTATGCTGACCAGTCAGGACAGTGTGATTCAGACAATCAGAAGTGTATAAATTTGGATATTTCATTCACATAAAATGGACCTAATTGGGAGCCTGCTGGAAACTTTTACTATTAAGAATTGCCTCCCTTTTGACTTGGAGGAACCCAATTTAGGTTGCTGCCTGAATCCGTGTCTCTCAGGCTGCAGTTTCCTTCTGCTTAAATAAATACTTTTTATTCATTACTATAGTCTAAAATTAATTTTGGTTTATAGACCTTACCATTATTCACCCTCATCACTCTTTCTCTCATGGAAGCACTTTGGAAAACCACTAAATGAAACCAGAACTTGTTTTTACTTGTCAGCATTATGTTACTTGGGCAGAGCTGTTGGCCAGTGGCTATTTTCATACCCATGTTACTGACACACTTTAGATGCTGCTGGCACAAGCAGTAGCCAGAAACCACATGAACTTATGGAGAATACCATTGAACAGATCCACCAAGAGCAGAATGTGCATGAACTGCAATGGGTTATATTGGAAGAACCCCTTGTTCAGGTACACCATCTCCCACCGTTACCAGGTGGGCCACAGTTTCTGTGGAGAAGGGCTTCAGCAAGGTACCTTCCAGTAGGCGTTGGCATACAGGCTGCTGGCGTTTGCTCCCCAGCTTCACCTCTCTCATTCCCGCTCCTACTGTGACACCCACATTGTCCTCTAAGGAATCCTCTTCCCTCTTTCCAGGTCTGGACTTTTCCTGCTGTAGCTGAGACGGGTCAACATTCTTAAAACCAACTTTATTAAAGAACAAGAGACAAGAGGAAATTATCTTGGGATATATAAATTATGTAACAGAACCCAAGTTCAAAGGTATCGTTTTCTTATTGTAAGATAAGTGTGGTCTAACCCCAGAAAGCTGAGTTCAAGTTTTGAACACCAACCTGGTGTTTTCTTTTTCCTTTAACTCAGTGATTTTCAAACATTTTCATCTCATGGCACACACAAATTAATTACTAAAATTCTGTAACACATCAAAAAATATATTTTCAAATCTGAAAAAATATAGGTATAATTTTGATTCATTCATATCAGATGGCTGTTGTGTTGGCTGTTATTATTATTTTTTTTATTTCACAGTCTAAGGGAAGAGAGGTCAGTGTCCCCAACTAAATAGTCAGGTACTGCATATTTTCAAAAAGTCTTGCAGCACACCGGTATGCCTCTTGTAGCACACTGGTGTGCCGTGGGACGCTGGTTGAAAGTCACTGCTCTAACTGGTTTTTGTGATTCTCAGAAGATGTGTTTATGTTCCACCTTATCACTTGGTTTTCTGGACAAATGTAAAAGACACATCAATACTAAGTACTCCCCTCCCTTGGTTTGACTTTAATCCTCAGTGTTATTTATGCACCTATCACCCACTGCTTTGTTTGTGGCCAGTGGCAGGGCTACGGAGCAGCTAGACATAGCAGGCCCAAGCTACTTACTTGATCCAGCTTTTAACTTTTTCTGTGACTCACTAACAAGACATGTCCCCTGGTCTCCAGAATGTTGTAGGTACACTGGGTTTATCATGGTCATTGGGAGTGGGGGCTCTGGAGTCAGATTACCTTTCCACCTGACTCTGGACATGTGACTTTTGAGGCTTTATTTCTCATCTGTAAAATAGAAATAATAATACAGACCTCATAGGATTGTTGTAGTAAGTGAGTAGTTAGATGTAGGGTACTTTTTAGTTATTTTTTAAATTTATTTTTATTATACTTTTTCCATTACTATTTGTCCCCCTTATACACTTCCCTCCCCCACAATCACCATACTGTTGCCCATGTCCATGAGTCCTTCTTCCTTTTAACTTGATCTCTCCACCCCCTAACCCCTGCCCCAGAGCTGTCAGCCTGTTCTCTATCCATGAGTCTGTCTCTGTTTTTGCTTGTTAGTTCAGTTTGTTCATTAGACTCCACATATGAGTGAAATCATATGGCATTTATCTTTCTGTGACTGGCTTATTTCATGTAGCATAATGTTCTCCAGGTCCATCCATGCTGTCACAAAGGGTAAAATTTTCTTCTTTTTAACAACCAGGTAGTATTCCATTGTGTAAATGTTTCATAGTTGTTTATCCACTCATCTGATGGATACTTGGTTTGCTTCCATATCTTGGCAATTGTGAATAACACTGCAATGGACACTGGGGTTCTTATGTTTTTTTGAATTAGTGTTTTGGGTTTCCTTGGATAAGTTCCTAGAAGTGGACTTTCTGGGCCACAAGGCAGCTCTATTTTTTATTTTTTTTGATGTATCTCCATACTGCTTTTCACAGTGGTTGTACTAATCTGCATTTCCACCAATAGTGCAAAAGTATTTCCCTTTCTCCACATCCTCACCAGTACTTTTGTTTGTTGACTGACTGATGACAGCCATTGTGACAGGTGTGAGGTGATATCTTATTGTGGTTTTCATTCACATTTCTCTGATAATTAGTGACATTGAACATCTTTTCATATGTGTTTTGGCCATCTGTATGTCCTTTTTTGAGAAGCATCTATTCAGGTCCTTTACCCATTGCTTAATTGGATTGTTTGTCTTCCTGGTGTTGAGTTGTATAAGTATTTTATATATTTTGTAGATTAACACCTTCTCAAATGTATCATTGGCAAATATGTTATCCCTTATAGTAGGTTCCGTTGTCATTTTGTTGATGGTTTCTTTTGCTGTATAGAAGCTTTTTAGTCTGATGTAGTCCCATTTGTTTATTTTTTTTTCTTTTGTTTCCCTTGCCTGCAGAGAGATATCAGATAAAATATTGCTATGAACAATGTTTGAGATTTTATTGCCTACTTTTTTCTAGGATTTTTATGGTTTCAGGTATAATATTTACATCTTTGAGTCATTTTGAATTTAGACTTGTATGTAGTATAAGCAGGAGGTCAAGTTTCATTTTTCTGCATGTATCTGTGCAATTTTCCCAACACCATTTATTGAATAAATTATCTTTAGCCCATTGTATGTGCTTGCTTCCTCTGTCAAATATTAATTGACTATAAAGGTATGGGTTTATTTCTAGGTTCTATATTGTATTCCATGTGTCTATGGTCTATGTGTCTATTTTTATGCCAGTGCCATTCTGTTTTTATTTATATGGCCTTATAGTATAGTTTGATACTGGGTAGCATGATTCCTCCACTTTTGCTTCCTTTTTCTCAAGATTGCTGTTGTATGTGGGCCATTTTGTGGTTCCATATAAATTTTTGAAATATTTTTTCTAGTTCTGGGAAATATGCCATTGGTATCTTGATAGGAATTATGTTGAATCTATAGGTTGCTTTGGGTAGTATGGACATTTTAATGATGTTAATTCTTCCTATCCATGAACATGGTATGTGCTTCCACTTATTTGTATCTTCTTCAATTTCTTCAGGGTCTTATAATTTTCTGAGTAAAGGTATTTTATATCCTTGGTTAGATTTATTCCTAGATATTTTATTCTTTTTGAAGCACTTGTGAATGGGGTTGTTTTTTTTTTTTAATTTCCCTTTTTGATAGTTCACTATTGGCATATAAATATACAACTGATTTCTGAATATTAATTTTGTATCCAGTATAGGGTACTTCAAAAACAATTCTTGTCTTATTTTTATTTTTTAAAGTATATTTTATTGATTATGCTATTACAGTTGTCCATTTTTTCTCCCCTTTGTCCCCCTCCACCCTGCACCCCACTTCCCTCCAGCATTCCCCACCTTAGTTCATGTCCATGGGTTGTATATGTAAGTTCTTTGGCTTCTCCATTTCCTATACTATTCTTAACCTCGCCATATTTTGTACCTACAATTTATGCTTCTTATTCCCTGTACCTTTCTGCCCATTTACCCCACCCCCTTCCCATTGGTAACCCTTGATGTGATCTCCATTTCTGTGATTCTGTTCTTGTTCTAGTTGTTTTCTTAGTTTGTTTTTGTTTTTTTCAGGTTCAATTGTTGATAGTTGTGAGTTTGTTGTCATTTTACTATTAATAGTTTTGAATTTCTTCTTTTTCTTAGATAAGTCTTTTAATATTTCATATAATAAGGGCTTGGTGATGATGAACTCCTTTAACTTGACCTTATCTGGGGAGGACTTCATCTGTCCTTCTATTTTAAATGATAGCTTTGCTGGATAGAGTAATCTTGGATATAGGTCCTTGCCTTTCATGACTTCAAATATTTTTTCCATCTCACTCTTGCCTGTAAGGTTTCTTTTGAGAAATCAGCTGATGGTCTTATGGGAACTCCTTTGTAGGCTGTCACCTTTTCTCTTGCTGCTTTTAAGATCCTCTCCTTATCCTTAATTTTGAGTAACATAATTACTATGTGTCTTGGTGTGTTCCTCCTTGGATCCATTTTTTTTTTTGGATTCTCTGAGATCCCTGGACTTGCAGGTCTACTTCCTTTGCCAGATTAGGGAAGTTTTCCTTCATTAAGTTTTCAAATAAGTTTTCAATTTCTTGCTCTTCCTCTTCTCCTTCTGGTACCCCTACGATTTGGATGTTGGAATGTTTCAAGTTCTCCCAGAGTCTCCTAAGCCTCTCCTCATGTTTTTGAATTCTCATTTCTTCATTTTGTTCTGGTTGAATGCTTATTTTTTCTTTCTTGTTCAAATTGTTGATTTGAGTCCTGGTTTCCTTCCCTGTATATTTTTCTTTATTTCACTTCGTATAGCCTTCACTTCTTCCTCTATTTTGTGTACATACTCAATCATTTCTGTGAGCATCCTGATTACCAGTGTTTTGAACTATGCAGCTGACAGGTTGGCTATCTCCTCATTTCCTAGTTATTTTTCTGGAGTTTTGACCTGTTCTTTCATTTGGCCATTTTTTTTTTCTCAGCATGCCTGTTATGTAGTAAAGGGTGGAGCCTTAGGCATTTGCCAGGGCAGGGCAACCCACATTGCTGTGTTCTGGTGCTGTATGTGGGGGAGGGGTCAGAGAGGGAACAATGACACTTGCTTGGCTCCTGCCTGCTTTCAGTCACTTCCCCCACTACCCACAAGTGAGTTGGGTCCTTCTGGTGCTGATTCTTGGGTGGGTGGGTTTGTGTAAGTTCTAGGAACCCATGGGTTCCTCCAATAGACTCTCCTGTGAGACAAGAAGTTTCTCCCACCATTGCAATTCCCACAGGTTTTTACAGGGAGAGGTTTTGAGGCTCTAGTTTCTCATACTGGAGTTCCGGGTTGTGTGGTCTGTCTTGCTCCCCAGTTGTTCCTCCCAGTTTATCAGCTTGCAAATGTGGGACTGTCCTATCTGCCAGCTGCTACCTTGCCTGCCCTATCCTCAATCCATCCCCTTGCTGTGCATCTTCTCTGCCTCAGCTGCCCAATATTCACCCCTCCTACCAGTCTGGATGAATGTTTTTTCTTTAACTCCATGGTTGTTGGACTTCCATACAGTTTGATTTTCTGGCAGTTCTGGTTATTTTTATTTTTAAATTATTTGCTGTCCTTCTTTTGGATGTGTGAGGAAGCAAAGCATATCTACCTATGCCTCCATCTTCAACAATTCTTGTTTGAATCAAACAGTGTTAGCTAAGATAATAATGATGATTACCGAACACCTTGATTGTGCTATAATTATAGTATATAATGTTCTAATGGCTTCCAATCTCTCAGAGAGAACCAGAGCTTTTTTTCCTCTAGGGAGTAGCCCTTCTTGATCCTCAGAGGTAGTCAGCATGGAAGGGGCAGTTTTAAATGGTATATGGCAAACTCTCTGTCATGTAAGGAGGATGGGAAGCTAAAGGGTAAGGAGGGGAAGAAGAAAGTTGATATTTAGAGATTGTCTACTTTGTGCTAAGCCTTATGAGAATATTTTATATACAGTAGTTCCCGCTTATTCATGGCTTGCTTTCCACTGTATCAGTTACCCATGGTCAACTGTGGTCTGAAAATATTAAAAATTACAGAAATAAACAATGTATAAGTTTTAAATTGTATGATGTTCTGAGTACCAAGGTGAAATCTCTCACCATCCCACTCTATCCTACCTGGGACATGAATCATCCCTGTGTCCTGTGTCTCCACACTGTACATACAGTATGATAAGACAGTTTGAGAGAGAGAGAGAGAGAGAGAGAGCATATTCACATAACTTTTACTATAACATATTGCCTCAATTGTTCTATTTTATTATTGGTTATTATTTTTAATCTCTCACTTTTTAACTTACAAATTAAGCTTGACCATAGGTATGATTTTATAGGAGAAACATAGTATATGTAGGTGTGAATACTCTCTGTGGTTTTAGGTATCCACTGGGGGTCTTGGAACATACCCCTGTGGGTAAGGGGTGGGGCTACCATGTATAAAATTATCTCAGCAACAGTGTGAGACATTATGTACACTTTTCCTCCCTTTAGAGTTGAGAAACTGAGGCACAGAAAGTTTCAGTAACATGCACAAGTCATGCAACTAATAATCATGGGACTGGGATTCTAACCTAGGAGTGTCTGGATGAAAATCCTCTGTCCTTTCCTTCGTATCATACTAGGCAGCAGTATCTTCCAAGAATAAAGAGGAGTTAAAAACAAACAAACAAACAATAATAAGAACAAAACAGAACAGAATAAAATACAAAGAAAAACTTTTCTAGAAAAACAGTGCTCCTGGTTTATCCCAACCATTTTATTTTTTAAGGTTAAAGTTTGACTCAGTATCATTTTTAGGCAAAGAAATGGTGACTTTTAAATTTCAGCCTTGGCTGGTGTGGTTCAGTGGATTGAGTGCTGACCTGCAAACCAAAGGGTCACTGGTTCAATTCCCAGTCCGGGCACATGCCTGGGTTGCAGACCAGGTTCCCAGTGGGGGCACATGAGAGGCAATCATACACTGATGCTTCTGGCCCTCTCTTTTCCCCTCCTTTCCCCTCTCTCTAAAAAGAAAAAAAATAAAATCTTTAAAAAATAAAGACATTTCAGAACCCATATTTGTAAAGCTGTAGATACACTCTAAATACTGTTGACTAAAAAAATTATTTATATTCTATTCTATATTACACTATGCTATGCTATTCTGTTCTCTTCATTTATTTATTCATTCCCCAAATATTAATTGAGTGACTTTAGCATTATGGCTACTATTCCATGTGTGATGGATTCATTATTATATTAATCAATGTGGTAAGTAGTATAATGACACCCCCTTCCACACCCTACTACAACACAAAGGTGTTCACTTCCTTATCCCCAGAACCTGTGAATATGTTATGTTATATGGAAAAGGGACTTTTTAGATGTTATTATGTTAAGGATCTGGAGCTGGGAAGATTATCCTGGATTATCTAAGTGGACCCAATATAATCATAAGAGTATTATAAGAGAAAGGGAGAAGGGTCAGAGTCAGAAAGAAGGAGATGTTGTGGTGATGGAAACAGAGGTTGGAGTGATGTACTTTGAAGGTGGAAGAAGGGTTCACTAGCTAAGGAATGCAGGTGGCCTTTAGAATCTGGTGAAATAGGGGGGTGGGCTGGGTTAGGAGTAAAAGGCAGAAAACTGTACTTGAACAACAATTAAAATAAAAAAAAAGAATCTGGTGAAACAAGAGACAGATTTTGCCCAGAGCTTTCAAAATAACCACAGCCCTACTGACACATTGATTTTAGCCTTTAAGACTCATTTGGGATTTTTGACTTCCAATAGCATAAGATGATAAATTTGTGTTATTTTAAGTCCCTAAGTGTGTGGTAATTTCTTAGAAAAGCAATAGTAAACAAATGTAATCAAGATAGCTCTAGTACTCTGCAGTAACAAATAATCTCCAATTATTGACTTCACACAACAAAGGCTTACTTCTTGTTCACACTACAAGTCCAGTGAGGGCCAGCAGGGGGCTCTGTTCATTGCTATCAGCCAGTAACCCATTTTGACACATGCTTCCATAACTGTTTCATCTTCTGTGAAAAGTTATACACTAGTTCATAAATTTTCCTCTTGAAAATAACATCAAGAACTGTGGTTCACATTTCATTGGATAAAATAAATCACCTGGCTATACCAAACTTCAACTGTAGATATATACTCCTACACATGAAGAAAGGAAGGGGACTGGAAATTTGGATGCAGCCCCGGTGACTCCCCCAACCAGTGATTAAGAGCTGGGGTTCCTATTCTTGTGGAGTTTGTGTTCCATGCAAGATGGAGAATGACAAAAAAAAAACCCCAAAACAACAAAACAAAGCAAAACAGGATGAAAGTAAACAAAAATCCGAGTAAATATTAAGTGGGATCAATTTCAGAACTTGATGAATGTTATGAAGAAACTCATACAGTTTACTGTGATGAACAGTGACTGGGTGGCTTCATTTGGTGGAAAGGGAAGGACTCTCTGAAGGAAGTGACATCTGAATTGGAAGATGAATGGCAAGAGTCAACCATAAGATGATCTTGAGACAGAGTGGCCCAGAGGAATCCAAAATAACTATCTTCTATTCCACTGAATAGCAATAAATACCCTGGAGAAAGGTGTTTCCTTTCAACCTATTTCTACAATATCAAATAAGTACAGACAGCTGGAGAGAAATTGATGATGCACAGTGACTCTTCTTGGAGTGAAGGGAAGTCCTTTAAAAATTTCAGTAAAGCATGATTTTGTATGAAGTAGAATGCCCTTCCCACCACTAGAGCCCAGGGCTATTCAATTTGCACCAAAAGATTAGTTAATGTTTCTCTGGAAATACATGGAGGAAAGTCATGGAAACAGTGGTAAGAGGACTCAGCAGAGAGGAATGGCTGGGTAAAGAAAGCTGCTGATGTGCTTGGTTTGAAATGTTTGGCTATGTGACTCATTCAGAATTCCCAAGGTTCTGGTGAGAGGGAAGGTGTCAGGCAATACAGGAGAGAACAGTGCACTGAACCTCTGTGATAACTAGCTGGCAGAAAAGATTGTCAAAACATCCAACGTATAAACAAAAAGCTCAGGAGCTTCTGTTCTGGACACACCCAGAAAAATAAATAGTGGATTTTGTTGGGTGGAGTTGGGAGAAAAGATGATCACAGCTTCTGAGTGGAACAACCTCCCCAGAGAGTTGCCAAACCTGGAGGAGGGAGACAGAGAGGCTAACTCTCTCTGGAGAACGGAATGAATGCTCCCGTGGCATCTTGGAGAGCTCATTCACCAGGATCCTGCCTCAGAGAGGACCCAGGGCAAGGAAATGATGCCTGACATTAAGCCCCCAGAATAATTCAGCATTTCCTTTGCTCATCTCTCCATGGTCAGCCACTAGTTACTGGGAGCCTGAATCTCTCTTCCCCTCCTTATAGGACCCTTGGAACAGCTGGAAACCTGTCCTGCTTTTCCCCTGTCACTAGCAGACAGCAGAGGGCTGGGCACTGCCTACCTATCTTTGAAAAACCTACACACTTTCCTCTGAAACCTCATTGGCAGGTGAAAGGACTCATTCTGGAATAGGAAAAAGAGGAGGGACTTGTAATTAGAGAATTTGTGTTTGAAACTTGGTTTTTCTTAGACTGAATTCCGTGACAGAGTTTCAGTAAACCAAGATTTTGTATGAAGTGAAATGCATTTCTTACCAACTTTAGTTAGAATGACCCTCTGGTCTACCTGGCAATTTTTTGCCCATTTGCCGGTTGCTGAGAGCCACTATTCCTGTCTCTGACCCTTTCCCAGTCCCAGAAAATGCTGTTTTTTGACTTGCTTGCTGCCTGATGATTGACACCAGTAATATCCATCCTCTTAAGAGCAATCTTGCCCCCAGTCACTTGGCAAGACTTGCCCTGTGCCTTCAACAAGACAGTCGTGTTAGGTAACAACTCTATTGGCCTAATTATTGAACAAGAATCACATAGTTCTGGGGTAGCAGATTAGAAATAACCTAGGGCTATTACTTAAAATTTAATCTCAAATTCTAAGCAGTTTTCAGGGATATGTGTACTGGATAGTATGTGGATTTGTGGCAAGCAGTATTTAGCACCAATTTTATAGCAGATGGCTCTTCTGTCCTGCATCACATTCCCTTGGCCCGTCTCTGATTTCATCATCATTTCAGTAGACAGTGCTGAATAAGCTCAAAAGAGTCTCACCTTAAGCACATGACCAGGGATTTTTTCCGATGTCACAGCAGTCTGCTCAGCCAGCATGAAAACACAGCCTGGAAGTGAGGGGAAGCCAGTGCTCCCTTACAGCCTTTAATCAGAAAGGGAAAGAGGCCAGGATTAAATGTCCAGTTGCGCATTACTGAGACAGGCAATCATGGAGGCATTTGATAGGTACATGAGGCGATCCTGGCAGAATTGATGTCTGTTGCTTCCAGTTACGACCTTGCTAATCCACTCTTCTATAGGCTTTTTTTATTCTTCCTGTCTCATTACCCTTCCTTCCATTCCTGCCTCCTGGGATCACCTCCTGTGGTAGGCAGAATGATGGTCCCCATATGTCCACCTTCTAATTCCCAGAATCAGTAAATGTGTTACCAGAACTGTGAATATGGCAACATAATTTTGCAGATGTGATATTAAGTTATCAATCCTGGGTTATCCTGATAGATCCAATGTAATCATAGAGGCTTCATAAGAAGGAGTCAGAAGAGTGAGAGAAAGAGATGTGACAATGAAAGCAGAGGTCTGAGTGATGCGACCATGAGCCAAGGACTGCAGGAAGCCTCCAGAAGCTTGAAGAAGAAAGAGATAGATTCTCTCCTAGATTCTCCAGAAGGAATGCAGCATTACTGACACCATAACTTTAGCCCCATGTATTAGTTTCCCAGGGCTGCTGTAACAAAACATCACAAGCTGGGAGACTTAAAATAATGGAAATATATTGTCTCACAGTTCTGGAGGTCAGGAGTACAAAATTAAGGTGTTGGCTGAGCCATGCTCTCTCTGACAACTTCAGGAGAGAATCCTCCCTTGCCTCTTCTAGCTGCTGGTGTCTGTCAGCCATTCTGGATGTTTTTTTGGGTTGTACTTGCATCATTCCAGTGACATAGCCACCTTCTTCCTATGTGTCATCATGTGGTATTTTCTCAGTTCATGTCTGTCTGTGCCCAGACTTCCCCCTTTTATGAAGACATGGTCATGGATAGACTAGGGTCTACCCTAATGACTCCATTTCAACTTCATTACCTCTGTAAAGACCTCACTTCCAAATATGGTCATGTTCTAAGGTACTGGGAGTTAGGACTTCAACATATCTTTTTATGGGTATACAATTCAATCAAACCATTGCACTCTGTAAAACTCACTTTAGGCTTCTGACCTTCAAAACTGTTAGATAACTCTGGGTTGTTGTAGGGTCCTAAGTTTGTAGTTATTTATTGTAGCACAAGTAGGAAACCAATGCACTTATGCTACATATGGAAGAATTCAATTTGGTCTGAGGCTTTTCTTTGTTGGGAGGTTTTTGATTATGGTTTTAATCTCCTTATTTGTTATTGGTCTGTTCAGGCTTTCTATTTCCTCCTGATTCAGTTTTGGTAACTTGTATGTTTCTAGGAATATATCCATTTCTTCTAAGTTGTTTAATTTGTTTGTTATAATTGTTCATAATATTCCCTTAAAATCTTTTTTAGTCCCTTGGCACCAGTTGTAATTTTTCTTTTTTCCTTTAAGATTTTATTTACTTGAGTCTTCTCGGTTTTTTTTCCTTAGTCTAGCTAAGGGTTCATTGATTTTGTTTGTTTTAAAAAAAATCAACCCTTAGTTTTATAAATTTTTCTATTGTTTTTCTAATTTCTGTTTTATTTCTACTCTAATCTTTGTTATCCTTTCTTCTGATAATTTTAAGCTTAGTTTGTTCTTCTTTTTCTACTTCCTCGAGGTATAAAGTTAGGTCTTTCTTCTCTTTTGATGAAGGCATTTATCACTATAGCCTTCCCTTTTAATACTGCTTTGCTGTGTCCCATAAGATTGGGTTCCTGTGTTTTAATTTTCATTTGTCTTGAGGCATTTTCTAATCTCTCTTTGGATTTCTTCTTTGACCCAGTGGTTGTTCAAGAATGTGTTGTTTATTTGAGTTTTTCTGGTTTTTCCAATTTTCTTTTGTTATTGCCCTTTTTTGGTTCCTAGCTGTTACAGGTGGTTTAGTCCTGCCAGTTGTCCCAGTGTTCTGCATGAGGCAAGACAAATGTGGTCCTCTTGGGCAGAGCCTTGAAAGGCTGGGGAGGCTGCATGCCCACCTTGTCCTCTTTTTTCTCCCACTGTGGAAATTGGGGTGCAGGAGATCCTTTTGGGGCTGCACTGTGCTGGCCTAAGGGAGAGGCAAGGTGGACAAAGTTGTTAGGGACCCAAAAGAGTGAACCCTCTGGTTCTGGAGACCAAGAGGCTTCTGTTTCTGAAGTTCCATAGCATACTTCCATAATCTAAGGCTGCCATAAGAGGAGTCGTATTTATCAGGGTAGGCAGGGGTCGTGCAGGTACAAGTCAACTCTGGGGGCAGGGCCTTTTGCTCAAGGTGATGTTGTCCTTGTTTCATTGCCTTCTCAGGCTATGGTTGGCTGTTGATGGGAGATCACATGACCTGAGAGAGCAAGGCAGCATGGGGGCAGGGCATTGCTTTCCAAACTTCTTTTTTTTAATAATGGGACACTTGAAGAAGAATAAAGATGTGAAATGCAAACATAGAAAGCAGATAAAGGTAAGACCATTTTGGTTGAATTCAGAGAGTGAGTGGTGTTCAGGGTGTGCATTGCTGTGTGGAAAACACATCTGGTACAAATGCTGGGTACCATTTCCTTACTTTGAGGGCATGTGCAAGTTGCTTTACCTCCCTGAGCCTCAGTTCATACCTTTATAATGGGACATAATCATATCTCATCTTGCTGGAAAATTATGATATAACATATGGAAAGTACTTACCATGACCATTGACACATTTTTTATTATTATTATTATATTATTATTATATGATTATATTATTGATTATATTATTTCAATATTATATTGAAATATTATATGATTATATTATTTATAATTATATATGTATATACAATGTATCATTTATTATTTATTATCACTTATTATTATCAGATGATGTTAGCTTAGCCCTTAGGCTATCAGGAATAAACAAAATTTGGTAAGGGAGGACAACAGAATTTCAGGGAGTCTATCAGTGAACTGTACCCCTACAATGCTGTAGAACAAACCATCCCAAGACCCAGTGGCCAAGATAGCAATCATTTATTCTCCATGGATCTGCAGGCAGCTGACCCTAGCTGACCTCTATTTCTAGTTCTCTCCTTTTTCTAATGGCACCAGTGAGTTGATTTTCTTGGGAGCAATGGTCTAGCCTGGGCATGTTCTTCTGATGGAGAAGCACAAAAGGACAAGGCCAATCACCCAAGGGAACATTTGATCATATCATATCCACTAAGCTTCCATTTGTCCAAACAAGTCACAAGGCTGGACCCAAACTGTGGATCAGGAAATGTATTCCTCCTCTTCACTGGGAGGAATTTCAAAGACACATGGCAAAGAGTATGAATATAGGGTGGGGTGAACAATCAGCCCGTTAACACACTCTCAGGGAATGTCTGGATTTAAGATGCTGGTAGGAGAAGGGGATTTCAGGAAGAAGACCCAAGAAGGAGCAGACAGAGAGGTTGGTAAGGAACCGGAATATTGAAGGGCTGGGGAAACCTATGGAGAAGGGAGATTTAAGAAGAGTGGGGGCTTCAGAGGGGACCCACCAGGCGAGGCCAGAGAAAAGGCTTTGTCAAAGTCAAAATTATTAATGATCTTGAGAGACTATCTAACCAGACAGGCCACTCACTTTTTAACATCCAGGCTGTGCTGGCTGACCTGCTCTTATCTAAAAGCAAGTAGAAAGTATTTATTATCTTTCTTTCATCAAAAGGGACAAAGAAAACTTTGGCCACTTTTAATAATAATGGTCCTTTTTTAAGTATTTGTGTTTGCACTTTTAATGCTTACATGTTTTTCTGTATGAACTATATTTAATGCAATAAAAGAAAGATGCTAAATAAGCCATTAGAAGGGAAAAAAATGATATTTACTTATTTAGGTTTGGTGGTTTGCTAGCTGTGTACTTATCTAAAGTGAAGGCATGCTCTGAAATCCAAGTTTAATGAAGCTGAAAAAATAAGAAAACAATTTTTGATTAACTGCAAGTGATCCCAGTGTACACATCATGCCAAAAAGATATCACTCAGGACCCTGTGTGCAAGTGGCGTGGTTGCAATCACAGAGCAAACATGTGTGGATTGTGAGGATTTGGTAATCAGATTGAGCCGATCAAGGAAAAATGTAATTTCATGCTCGTAGCCTCCTAAATTAGAATTGTAGTTGGCAATTATGCAGCTACTTTTCTTTGCAGTCCTAGAGCTGGTAGAACTTCTTTCTATTTTGATTCAGGACTGAGAGTATCTGATTTGGGAATAAATGCATATCTGCTTTTAGGCTTTGTGACTTTGCTGTTATAATAGGTGTTAAACCTGTTTTGGCTTGATAAGAAGGGTCTTGATAAGACCTTGATGGGTCTTGGAACCCTGTTTTCTAATGTTCTCTTTAAGACTCTGTGAGTTGTCATAAAATTTGCATTTTCACATCTTGAGTGATTTGCACAAATTTTATCAGGATAGAAATTGCTCACCAGAATACAAATAAGTGGAAGGAAGGTACACCTAGGAAGGAAAACAACACACATGATAAAACACAGCTCTGGATAGCAAAAGAGGGCTTGCTGGCTGAGAGAACTCACAGTGTGGGACACTAACATCCATTGGTGCACAGTGTCAGAAGGATCTGTTTCACATTAAGTCATTGGCTGAGAGCACCAGGCAGCCCTGAGACCATGAAAAACAAACTGTGTGTTATAATGGACTGAGTTTTATACACAGATGTTACATAATGTCAATATACATATATATACATACATAAATACATTTCAGAATGTGTACCTTTCTAATGCATCATATTTTACAAAATTTTTCAAAAAAGACATTATTTCAAAGAAATAGCACTTTAACAAACCATCGGGGTAGATGTATACAGCTTCCCCACCCCCTACTTAGGATTCCAGAGTTTTGCATTTTCAACTGTCTTGTCACTGATGCTAAATTCTTGACTGCTCTGCTGTCAGTTCAAGAGAAGTGCTTGCAGATAAGCTTGTAGAAACAGCCAGGCAAGAAGCATTTTAAGTAGGGCAAGTGAGCCGAGTTGTAACAAATCTGGAGCAAAATAATGAAGAACCGACAGCCTCACTTTATGGTTGGGAGATGGTTTTGGGGGAGGGAGATTTAAAGGGAAAAAGTAATCTCGATTTACACAGATCTGCACAAGATGTACTATGTGTGATATTAAACACAAATATGCCTCTGTCCCTTAAAAAATCTTTTCTGTTTTCATTTATTTTTGTTTCCTTTTTGGTTATAAACAATCAGGTCAGAAAGCCATGGGGACAATATAAAATGAAGGCAATTAGCAAATATACTGCAAAAACTCATTTAGATTTGTTCCCTCCAGTTCATTTACTATTAGACTCCTCTTCTGTGATAGAATTCAAATGTAAATTAGTATATTTTTGGAAGAGTAATGCAAAGGTTCAGGAAGCTGTTAGGAACAGGCTCCCTCCCTAACTCCTTTACATTCCTGACTCTGCCTCTTTTGCCCAAAGTAGCTTATACCCCCAGGTTAACTAACAGCATGGATGGAACTGGAGAGCATTGTGCTATGTGAAATAAGCCAGGCGGTGAAGTACAAATACCATATGATCTCACCTTTAACAGGAATTTAATCAACAAAAGAAAAAAAACAAGCAAAATATAACCAGAGATGCTGAAATTAAGAACAATCTGACAGTAACCAGAGGGGAGGTGGGAGGGGATAATGGGGGGAAGGGTTTTCAGGAACTACTATAAAGGACACATGGACAAAACCAGGGGCAGGGGGCCATGGAAGCAAGGGAGGGAGGTGGGTTTGGCTGGGGTAGGGGGGTGTGGTGGGGGGGCAAATGCAGACAACTGTAATTGAACAACAATAAAATAATTTTAAAAATACTCATTTTAAAGTCCACACACTTCCCTTTATTCTTACACTGAAGAGTCATAAACAGAGCTAGTAGACCAACCCAATGTAGCCACTGACAACACTGCAATCTTCTCTTCCTTCTGGCATTTTGTACCTGTTTCTGAGCCCCGCCATCCACGTGCTTGAGAACCACACAGTTTGAGGCACTGGGTCAGCAGCATCCAACTGTGGAACTATGGCAGTGTCCCCTGCAGGTGAGAGGACACTTTTATGTTTCTGTTTTCCTTTGGCTTTAGAGTAAACTGTTACTTTGAAAAATTCTAACACCATCTTAGTGGAATTAAGGCAAAAAGATTCTGTGGCTCCTGAGTCAGGAGAACATGGAGGAAATCAGGGCAAGAGATGGGAGATGCTGGCTGTCCAGGCTCCTGGCTGAGAGAAGGGAGGCTGGGATGAATGGAGGAGCAGAACTTTGCAGGGAGGGACTACGAGTGGGGAGAGCTAAGTATCCTGACCCTTCCCCACATGAAAATTCCCATCCTGGTTGGTATTTTAATGATGACCACTCAACAATGGATTTTTCTTTTTTTTTTTTTTTAAACAACTGTAACAGCAGAATCAAGAAAATATACTTAAAATCTTCTTCTTCAGGTTGTTTTTCTGTAGCTGGTATGCATATACAAATAAGGCAGATCATGTTACTTCATGCTATTTCTGTATTGGAGAAGATTCAGGCTAATTGAGGCTCATTGCAGCTACTTTAGTGACTCTGCAGCATTGCCTCTTAAAACTCTTCATCCATTCTGTATCTGTTTAAGCTTGTCTTCATGTTTGCAGACAAAGTACAATATTTAAGAACTTAAAAACACAATATCCATAAAAATATAGTAAGCAATGTTTAATTATTTAAGTAATTAATGAGGGCACTGGCAGGATGACAAACAGAAACAAAGGCAGACATGAGAAACTGGTATCTATATTAATAGTTATACATCTATATCTACAACACACATGCACACATAGGTAGTGAGCGAATGGGGAAAGAGATCACTGAAATAGGACTATGGAAAATTAACACAAAACTGGTGAATGTCCTGTAGGGTGATAAGCTATAAATTATGAGGTTGTGGTCTCTACCAGACAGAAACTGTCATTTATCAACCTATAAGTGAACATCTGACTTTACCCAGTCTGGGACTTTGCAGAGTAGATGGGGGTTAGAGTTGCATGCCCTTGCCGAAGGCTGGCAAACTGCCTGAGGATGGTTCTGTGTAGCCTGGGACTATAGCCCTGCCCTTCCGCTTGGCGTCGCCCATGGCTGTTCTCACATTACTGAGGCAGACTGCGTCGTTGCTGTAGAGACCATATGGTCTGCAAAGCCAAAAATGTTTATACTATTTGACTGTCTACAGAAAAAGTTTTCTGATCCCTGGTTTAGAGACTTAGTAAAATGACCCTTAAATCAGCTTGCTAGGACACGTTCTAGAAAGACCCTAAGACCTTATTTTCAAGTCATGGATAATTTTTCTCAACTATATTATGAACATGTATATAGATGTATGTTTTACTAAAAAAACCTAAATTATCAATGTATGCATTTTCAAAATAAAAAGAACTGAACAGAGTTCCTGGTAAGTCCTATGGCTTTTCAGCAGTGACTTGCTCCAGGAAATGGTGCCTGACCTCCAGTCCCACCTTCTTCGCCACCCAGCCCTGTCCCTCAGGCCAGACCAGGCACCCTGCTCAGCCACCAGTGTTTGTGTCTGTCTTAGCACTATCACCCTTTATGTTTACCTGTGTGTCACTCAGAAATGGCTACATAACTTATGGGGCCCAGTGCAAAATGAGAATGTTGGGGTCTTGTTAAAAAAATTGTTCAGAATTTCAAGACAGTGACAGCAGAGCATTAAATTGAGTGCAGTGTGCAACTACACAGGTTGCACACTCAGGACACCACCATGACCCCATGCACTAGAATGTGATCTTCCTGTCAGGTTCACGTTTGTGTCCCAAGGACACAGAATATCTGACACATAGAAGGCACTGGACAATTATATTTGTGGAATATTATTCATTTTTCAGCAGGCTCTCTAAAAAAGTGACTCCTGATGGTTTCATTTTTGAAAATTCTATGTATTTTTGAAAACACAAGTACTGCATAAAATATGTGTATGTACATGTTTAAATGTAAGAGCAGGCTTTATTGTATTTTGTGGATTGCATGTGAATGTTCACTGTTTTCATCCCTTTTGCTTTCTGATCCTCAGACTTGATTATTTTAACTGTCCTATCTTCAAGTTGGCTGCTTCTTTCCTCTGCCTGCTCAAGTGTGCTCTTGAACCCCTCTACTGGCTACTGCTCTTCTGGGTGAGGCAGCAATCTTCATCTGAATGTGCTTCTGGCTGTGCGCCCTGTGTCCTCATGGGCCAAGTTCTTCTGAGTCACTTTGCTGGGCACAGTTACTTTTCCTGGGCCCCTCTGCTTGACCCTGCACCTGCTGCCCTGAACATCACAGGCTGCCACCTCTTGCTTCCCCTGCTTTTGCCAGAAGTTCCCCTCCTCCTTCCTGGTATAGACACCTCAAGCTTCTCAGTTGGATGGTGTTCTGTGGAAAGGTGGGGGAGGAGACCAAACTTCCTTCCATTATATTTGTTAGAAGAGGATCAAAGCTGCACATCTCATATCTTGGTATCTTAGAACATTTGGAGGAATGGCATTTTCAGTGTTTACCTTTTTTTTTTTAACTTTCCCTCCTCACCCACACACTCACATAAAATGCAGACACAGATTAAGGTTTGGAGGCACATCTTTGTAACACAGTGCTAGGCTTTTCTGCCAGCTCTGGGTTCTCTCAATGTCCCTTTCATAAGAGTCCTTTCCTATAAAACTTTCTAGGCTCTAATGAAATGGACTTTTCTGGAAGGCCATGTTCTGCTGCTTTATCAACAGATTCTACAGCATGAAACATGCTGACTATACCCTCCGTGTTGCCCCAATCACTCAGTTCCTGAATATCTAAGGACATACCTTATTTTCCATTCATTTCCATTGAAGTTTATTCAGACCATCTGGGAGGATCCATTACTCACTCAGTACAGTGGAGAGCCTGTTTGTATTGTAATTACCCACTTATTTAACATGTCTTATGTATTCAGGGTTTCATCTGGTTGTCAAGCTTGCTCAGAATCCATATTTAGGAACATAATGTAGCTGTGTATGCATGTTTGTCATGTCCTGACGGGTCATATTTGCCAGAATAAGAGGAAGCAGCAGATCATGTTTAGACAAAGATTTGGTTCCAGGCCATCACCCACTGTTGCAGGAAAAACAACCCCATAAATAAGTACAAATAGATTGTGAGTTTTAATCCATGATGATTAATTCAGGATTTAAAATTTAAAAAGTAAAAAAAAATACCTCATATCAAAAATAAATTTAAACTAAAACCTCTGACAGGGTTCTTCAAAACGTTTTTGAAAATAAAAGTTAATTCCATCTTACAGCCAACACTGCTCACAGTATTCATATAGCATTTACCATGTGCCAGGCACTGTTTTAAGCACATTACAAATATAAACTAAATGAACCCACAGAACCACCCTATGATGTAGGCACTGAATACTTATGGTATTGTTCCCGAGGCCACCTCTAGACAGGGTTCTCCTGCTTTTTTGAAAATTTGCAATCCTGTTTAGAGAAATGAAACATGGCATTTATTTTTTCATTAAAATATGTGTATAATTTCAAAATGTATCCACAGGTCAGCATGATTTTATCCATCAGTAATTAGCAAATTAACACAATATTCTTATAATCTTAATTGTTTAACTAATAATTTATATAATAGTTCTCATGTCTTTTAGCAAACTTAAATAATTTTTAAAAATAATTTTATACTTGTTCTTAGAGAAGAGTAAACATAAGGATAATCTATCATTTTGTCAGATTAACTGACCTAATGAAGACAATTGATGTCAATTAAATAAATAATTGGAAAGAAAGCAGAATCAACCATGACTCTCAATTAGTTGACCTCTCAGATGTGTTCATGTATATTGGCCAGTTGAAAAATGATAGCCATCCCACAGATTCATACATTATTCAGATGTATCATTCACTATATATAGCTAATGGCATGTGTATGGTCTGGATTTTCTGGTTCGTTAACTATTCTTCCCTCTTATATTATGCCAGGGGTTGTTCCACTACGTGCCCTGATTTTTGTTTTGGAAGCTATGATCACTATATGATAGAATGAGTGTCTGTATTACTATTGAGTGTCAGTATAATTGAGGCAAACTAGAATTTCCCCCAGTAATCAATAAGTTGTACTAATTGAAAAAAATGGAAACATGAATCAAAATCCCTTTTAAAGCCTGAGCCACATAGCAAAATATTTAGGGTCAGTGTTTCTGAAACAGGATCCTAAGAGGATAGGTGGACAACAGTGATGAAAGATAAGTGGTTAAATGCTTCATGTTCCTGACGTTTCTGGGAACTTCAGGCAATGTGTACAGGGATGCTTTCACTTTTAAAAGAAAATTTAGCCCTTTTTGCAGATTCACTTTTTACCATCTTTTGTCATCTTTTTGGAGGGCAAATATCTTGGCAATTCCACACTTTGGCAAATGTAGTTGAACATGAATATAATTATGTTTAACTAAATAAAAATTGAGAGCCCCTTTGCCTCTTGTAAAACATTTCATGCATATGCCAGAGCAGAAATTTTGCATATATATTTGTTTCATAATCAGTAAGAATTATAGCAATATTTTGGCTCAAATAAACTTACAAAAGTTCCCCAAAAAATCATGGCAGTCTTCCACCTAAGTCTTGCCTTTGTTATTGTATATTACTGGTTATCACTGAAGTTAGCATTGCAACTTTACATATGCATCTACATGTTGTTTTGGAGAAGACCTTTTGGCATTACAACTTGTGAATGAACACTTTGCAAATGTGAAAATATTGAAGGGCTGAAATTCCTTGGAAACTAAAGCATCCTTATCTGGTTAAAAAATAAATCAAAAGATTACTGCCTATAGAATAGCCAAAGCCAGAACAAATATCACTTAAAATAATTTAATGTTGACGCAAGATATGGTTAAATTTTTTTTTCGATGATGTAGAAAAGTAGAAAAAAGAATCTACACAATTCTAACACTTAAATACAAACATTGTCAATATTTTGGGGGTATTTTTTTCTGTGCATTAGTTTTACTTGTTTGCTTTGATTTTAAACTGAGTAGAGAAGCGTATTTCCTGTGAAGGTAATAAAGCTATAACTTCTGAGTTTCTCATTTGCAAAAACAAAACAAACAAGTACAAAAACAAACTCCCAAATCCTTCTGAGGTCTGGGGAGCCGTAGCAATGTGTTAACATAGGCATATGTTTTTATAAACTTTTCAAAAGTAAGACCAATTAATTAACTGAAATTCTTAAGACTGCTGCTTCTTTCTTCTCAGGCTGCCTTCCATGCACCACGCTTCCTCTCACATCAGGTGGTGGTGAAGTGGCAGTAGGGATTTTGAGGTTTGGCTAATGAAGTTGTCGTGTGGATGCACCGAGTTGAGGTGAGATGGGTTATGTTTAAAAGGCCCACAGTCACTTCTGTGGAAGTAACATTCAGAAATTCTTTCTCTGCTGTCCCATCATGTATTTTTTTGCAGGGCCAGACATTGTCTTGTAATATGCACGTTGTACTGTAATATGGCACAGGAAGGATGTGAGTAGTGGGAGAGGAACAAAGTTTGGTATTTTGGGAGCCAAAAGTTAGTGTGTGGGGAAGTCTTCCAATCAGCAGACATGAACAATTGTAAGTACATGATTAAATTCTGATGTTAGTCTATAGGAAGTTCTCTCCTTTCAGAGATGCAATCATTCATGTAGTGCATGCAATTACAAGCACACCAAAGTTATAATTACACTGAATTTTTAATTCAAAATTCTGCTATTTTCACTTAAAAATTATATCATAGTATTTTCCATATTGAAATGAACCTTCTATTTCTTTTAAGTACTGCTATATATTCAATTCCACTGACATCGACTCAACACTCTTCATTGCTATCCTATTATGTGCAATAAACTGTACTCTAAATAAACATACTTCTGGATCAACTCTAAGGGAACTTGTTTTTCTCAGAGCTCCTTCTCACTCTGAATGATTCATTTTTCCTAGGTTATCATTCCTTTCTGTTTTTTCCTGATGAATTATTATTCTCTGTTTTTTTAAGATCTAGCTCCTCTAATTTTTTTTTACAAAGCCTTCTCTGACTTCATGAATAATTAGTGTTCCCCCAGAATGAGGGGTTTCCCATAATATACATCTGTGCTTGGGCTTGTGTGGGATGATGGCTTTCACTTACTTGGGTCTTTCACTCCAGTCTGTGAGCACATGAGGGAAAGACTCTTCTTATTTTTCATCCCATTCATAATGCTGCCTTGCATGTGGCCTGAAAGATCAGGTTATAATAAAATTTTATTGAAAGAAAGAGGAGGGGAAGTACAAGTATAAATATAATTACTAGGTTCAAAGACATTAAACCGCAACATGTCTTTAAAAAATTAGTCACATTTGTAAGGTACCTTATTCTTATTTGGATAAAGATTATTTACTTGCAGTCTCTATTTCATTCTATAGTAATTTTAAAGCTTTTTAAAAAGGAATATATAATAAGAGTAAAACATTTTAAAAGAATAAAGATTAATGGGTATATTAATTAGATTAGATTTGGTTGCAAGTAGCTAATATTTGAGTCATATAGTGATGACTTAGACAAGATAAAGTTTATTTTTTTTCTCATCTAAGTACAGGCAGGACTTCCAGTGTTGTCACTGATGCACGCTCTTTCTACTTTACTGCTTTACACCTGTATGGCTTCCACATCCAAGGTCATCTTGTGGTCTAAGATGGCTGCTCCTTTTCCAGACATTATGTCTCTTTTCCAGCCAATAAGAAGGAGGAAGAGGAGAAAAAAGGCTATCTATTCCTTTGAATGTACTTGCCAATTTTTGTTGACATTTCTTCCAGTTACATTTTATTGACTAGAATTTAAATACATGGCCATACTCAGTTGCAATAAAAGCTAAAAATAATATAGTTTTATTCTAGATGTCCAGCTTAAATTTGGGGATTCTACTACTGAAGAGAAATTGGGGGGGGTGAGAAATGGGGGATAACTAATAATTTGCCACAGTGGGGAAGGGAACAAATATTCACTGAATTTCTATTATATATTTCTAACTTGAACCTCACAGCAAATCTACAAAGTTGTATATATTTCCTCTATTGTACAGATGAGTAAACAAAGTCTTTAAAAGATTGTCCAAAGTAACTTGTCTTAAAGTGACTTGTCCAAAGCCACATACTTGATAGAAACAGGAATCAAAACCAGTTGTACTTGATTATAGAGTTCATGCCTTTGCCAATGAATTACATCTCCTTAAGTAATGTTTGGATTAACACTTGGCAGAATATGTGGTTAAGACAAAAGGTTTTCAAAGGGAAAATGTGTTTGTTTTTACTTATTCACTCTTCTTATTAATAAATCAATGTACTTCACACCTGTACACATTTTTGTGTGCTTTCCCAATGAGCCAGTTAGATAGCAATAAGGTTATGGCATTGATACAAAATGCTTTAAAATGCTTTAGAAAGAGTGGACAATATGAAGTTAAATTTTGGGGGTTTCTGATGGCATCCATTTTGGACAATTACTTGTATATTGTTTGCAATCAAATTTCCCCATTGTATAGCTTTGAAAGTTATATATTTTATTTTTATTCTGTAGTAATTATCTTTAGAAGATCTAACCTATATTCTTTACTTAAGAAGTCTAAGTAATAATATCTCAATCTTTAAGAATACAAAAGTCTATGACACTTAGATCTAGATTCTCCCCTTACATGTTCCATGTTATTTTTCTCTTGTATTGTTTAGTTCTAAGTTGCATTTAACATCCCACCTGCAATTATCATCATTAGTTAGAATTTTGTAATCACACACACACACACACACACACACACACACACACTTTCAAGAATGTTTCTTGTATTCCCATTTCTTTCTCAGTTCGAATTCTTTTTTGCTGAGTTATCTTTTAGTACTCTTTCACTCTGGGCCCATGAGTATTAAATTTCCTTTGTGTGTATATATATATATATATATATATTTCTGAAAATGTTATTATTTTCTCTTCCCTTTTATTAATAGAATTATAGTTTGACAAGTATTTGCCTTTAGCTCTTTTAATATATTGCTCAACTCTTTTCTGTTATATGTAGTTGCTGATGAGAACCCTAAAGTCAATTTCATGTTTTTAGATTATTTTTTCTTTTTTGAAGCTTCCAAGATTAAAAGAAAATGTTTAAGTTCTGTGATTTCACTCTGATGTGTTTATGTGTGGATTTGTGTTTGGTCACCATGCATGGGACTTGTAGAACATTAAAAAATTTTTTTATTTTATTTTATAAATCAGTAGAATTTCTATTCTTTTTAAAAGATTTTAAATTTGTTTTCTTTTTTGATTTAATCTTTATTGTGTTTTTTTTCCATTAGCATTTAGTCCCCTTATACCCAGCAATCACCATACTGTTGTCCATGTCCATGAGTCCTTTTTTTTTTGCTCAATCCCTCCACCCCACACCTGTCCCCCCACTAGCTGTCATCCTGCTCTCCATCTATGAATCTGTCCCCATTTTCCTTGTTAGTAGACTTTATCTTCTATAGTAGTTTTAGGTTTACAGAAAAGTCAAGCAGATAGTACCAAGTTCCCCTATTCTCATTCTCTTCCCCACTCATAGTTTCTCCTATTATTTGCAGATTGTATTAGAGTGGTGCATTATTCACAACTAATGAATCAGTATGGATACATTATTAATGAAGACCCATCATTTACACTAGTATTCACTCTTCTTTTGCATATTCTGTAAGTTAAAAATATTTTTAAATCCTCACTTGAAGATGTGTTTATTGATTTTAGAGAGAGAAGGGAGGGAGGGCGGGAGGGGGAGAGAGAGAGAGAGAGAGAGAGAGAGAGAGAGAGAGAGAGAGAGAGAGACTATTGTGAGAGAGAAACATCCATTGGTTGCCTCTCATACTGCACTGACCATGGATTGAAATCACAGCCTATGTATCTGCCCTGATCTGAAAATGAACCTGCAACATTTTGGTGTATGGGACAACACTCCATCCAACCAACTGAATGCCCAGCCAGGGCCATTTGGTGGGTTTTGATAAATATATAATGTCATGTATCCACCATTACAGTATTATACAGAGCAGTTTCACTGCCCTAAAAATCCTGGATGCTCCACCTATTCATTCTACCTCCACGCCCTGATAACTATTGATATTTTACCATCACTATAGTGCTTTTTCCAGAAAGTCATGTAGTTATAATCAAAATATGTAGCCTTTTTCAACTGGCTTTTTAGACCTAGCAATATGAATTTAAGATTCCTCCATGTCTTTTCATAGCTTAATAACTAATTTATTTTAAAACTGAATAATATTCTGTTGTACGGATGTACCACAGTTTGTTTATCCATTCAGCTATTGAAGGACATCTTGGTTGCTTGCAAGTTTTGGCACTTACAAATAAAGCCACTATAAACATTTGCCTTCAGGTTTTTGTATGGATTATATTTAACTCTGTAAGAAAATGCTAAACTGTCTCCCAAAGTGATTATACCATTTTGCATTACTAGCAGCAATGAATGAGAATCTCTGTTGCCTCACATCTTCCAACATTTGGTGTTGTCAGATTTTGAATTTTAGCCATTCTAATAGGTATATAATGGAATCTCATTGTTGTTTCAATTTTCAGTTCCCTGATGAAACTAATAATGAGTGTATTTTCAAATGCTTATCTTATTTGACACTCATACATCTTCTTTCATCAAATGTCTGTTCAGATTTTTTGGCCATTTTTATGTTAGGTTGTTTGTATTCTTATTGCTGAATTTTAAGTGTTATTGTGTACCTTAGATACAAGTCCTTTATTAGGTATATGTTGTGGACATATTTTTTTTTTTTGTCTGTGGCTTGTCTTTTGCTTCTCTTCACAGTGTCTTTTGAAGATTAGATGTCTTAAATTTTAATAAACTCTAACATCAATTTTTTCTTTCATGGACTGTGCATTTGGTGGTATAGTAAAAACTTAGTATCAAAACCAAGGTCACCTAGATTTTCTTCTACAAGTTTTATAGTAATATGTTCTATATTTAGATTTATGATCCATTTTGAGTCAATTCTTATGAAGATATAAGGTCTGTTATTATTATTATTTTTTTACATATGGACATTAGCTATTCCAGCACCATTTGTTGAAAAGATTATCTTTTCCCATTGATATTTTTTCTCCTTCAGCAAAATCAGTTGACTATATTTGTGTGGGCATATTCTAGACTCTATACTCTGACTCATTTACCTATGTGTCTTTTCTTTCATCAATAACACCACTGTTTTAATTACTATCGCTTTACAGTATGTCTTGAAGTTGGGTTGTGTCAGTCTTCTGACTTTGTTCATTAGTATTGTGTTGTCTATTCTGTTTTTTGACTTCCTATATAAACTTTAAAATAAAAATTTCAATATTTATAAAGTAGGTAGCTGAGATTTTTATTGAAATCACATTGAAATAATAAATCAAGTTGGGAAGAATTGACACAAGTCTTTCAATCAAGGAACACAGAATATTTCTTTTTAATTTAAATCTTTGATTTCTTTGATCAAAGTTTTAGTTTTACATTTATAAGTCTTGTGTATATTTGGACAGGTTTATACTTAGATTTCTTTTGTTTCCTATTAGATTTTCTATATATGCATTCCTGTAATCTATGAACAAGGACATCTTTATTTTTTCTTTCCTAACCTGTAGACCTTTTATTTCCTTTTTTTGTCTATCATACCAGCTCAAACTTCTAGTATGATGTTGAATGAGTGCTGTGAGAGGGGACCTTTTTGCCTTGTTTTACATCTTAATGGGCAAAGCAGCAGTTTTTCACTGTTAAGTATATCAGCTGTAGGTTTTGTATATGTTTTTCTCAAGTTAAGGAAGTTCTTCTTCATTACTAGTTTGCACAGAATTTTTATCATGACTGAGTTTGGATATTGTCAAATATTTTTTTATGCATCAATTGACATGGTAATATGATTTTTTTCTTTTAAGCTATTGTTGTGGTAGATTACATTAAGTGATTTTTATGTTGAATCAACCTTATATACCTGGAATAAATCCCATTTGTCACTGTGTATAATTTTTTCTAGATATTGTTTGATTTAATTTACTGATATTTCATTGATGTGTTTTGCATGTATATTCATGAGATATGTTGCTCTATAGTTTTCTCATAATGTCCATGTCTGGTTTTGATATTGAGATAATGCTGGCTTTGTAGAATGAGGCTTCTATGCTGTGATTGCTATTATAGGAAATTGGTATGATGATGTCTTTTTAAAATTTTTGGTAGAATTCACCATTGATCCCATCTGGGTATGGTGATTTCTGTTTTGTAAGCTTAATTATTGAGTCAATCTCTTTAATAGACGTAAACCTCTTCAGATTGTTAACTTCTTATTTGAGTTTTGTTGCTTTGTGTCTTTCAAGGAATTAGTTCATTTCATCTAAGTTATCAAATCTACAAACATAAAGTTGTTTATAATATTCTTTTAATGCCATTAGAATCAGTAGTGATGACACTTTCATTTTTGATATTAGTAATTTGTCCCTTTCTCTTTCTTTTCTTCAGCTGGTGAGAGATTTATCAATTTTATTGATCATTTCAAAACACCAGCTTTCGATTTTGCTGATTTTCTAAATTGATTTTTAGTTTTCATTTTTAAATTTCTACTGTAATTTATTAAGATAGTTTATTAAGGGTAACTTCAGGTTATCAATTTTAGATATTTTTTCTTGTATTTATATGTGCATTTAATGGTATAAATTTCTCTGTAAACACTGCTTTCTCTGCATACCTCAAACTTTGTTAAGTTATATTTTAATTTTCATTTAGTTAGAAATATTTTAAAATATCTCTTGGGAGTTCTTCTTTGATTCATGTGTTATTTAGTAGTGCTGTTTAATCTCCAAACATTTGATTTCCAAAGATGATTTCCAGCTTTCTTTTGTTATTGATTTTTAGTTTATTTTCATTGTGGTCTAGGAATATACTTGGTATGATTTCTATTCTTTCAAATTTGCTCTAGTCTTTTTTAACCCAGAGTGTGCTCTGTTATGGCAAATGTCCCATGTGAGCTTGAGAATGTATATTTTGTTATTGGATGAAATATTTTAAATATCAGTTAGAACCAGTTGATTGATGTTACTCTTCAGGTCAGCTGTAGCCTTACTGATTTTCTGCCTGCTTGATCTATCGATTATTGAAAGAAGGTTGTTGAAGTCTCCAAGTGGATTTGTCTGTTTGTCCTTGCAGTTCCATCAGTTTTTGCCTCATGTATCTTAATGCTCTGTTGTTAGGTGCATTCACATTAAAGATTTCGATGTCTTCTTGGAGAGTTGATCCCTTTATCATTATGCAATGCTCTTTATTCCTGATCATTTTTTTTAGAGTTTCGGAGTTTGCCGTCCATCATGTCAACATTATTACAGAGATAAACTGATCACAGTCCTTAAGTAACCAGAAGTACCTCTTTTTTTATTTGTACCACTTTAAATCTCGGAATTTTCCCCTTGTAATTAAATCTAGAAAGTCAAAAACTATATTACAGTTGATCAGCAGAGCTAATGCTTTAAGGCTAATGCTCAAATCAGAAAAGTCCCCAGACAGTAGGCACAAATGTTGTTTTGCTTACTTCATCTTATCAATTTCCCTGCTTTTTTTTTCTTCAGGAAAGATTTTCTTTTTCTCCAAAGAGTAACTGCAAATAAATATTTAAAAAATTATTTTAGATGTACCCACATGAAAATAAATTGTTAGACTAAAATCTGAGTTTTGTCTAAATGATAAAAATTCATATGGAGCAGTTGCTTTTGATATTACCCTCTGGCCCATTTGAACCACTGACCTGAAAATAAGTTCTTCTAAATGTATATCTCTTACCAATCATCTGAACCACCCAGGCTCTAGGGAATTAAGTAATCTAAAAGTGGCTTATTTTATATGAGCTACCAAGATTTTCATTGACACTCCCACATGATCAATTCATGATTGTCACCTTGTGTAAGTTGCTCAACATACAACGTGCGTGCAGTGTTGTAATTACATTTCTTTTTGACAAGGATGCATTAAGTGTAGCCATGATATGGGAACTCCTTTCAGCTTTCATTAATTCAATATAAATCCAGAACTTGCAGATTCAGCAGGATTGTCTATAGTGGCTTAATTGGAATTGCCGGTCAAGCTCATTGATTCTACTTCACTCAGGTAAAGATTAAAGTAACTGCAGCAATAGATTGAGTTTGAAGGTCATTGAGTTGTAGTCAGGTGAGGAGAGCAAGATAGTAAGACATGCACAAAGTAATGGAATTTTTATTTGGTATGTAGGAAGCCTTGAGTGGTACAGTATCAATTGACCTTGAAATTTCATACTTTTGTGACAAATAGCATTTGCTTTTATGTCCCAGAGAAATATAATGATGCATTAAAGGGAGATTAATACAGTGAGTTTTAATCTATGGGAAGCCTACGCCTGACATTATTTATTTGCAGACTTTATGATAATATGTAAAATCAAGTCCCTAGATAATTCTGATGTAAAGGGTAAAAATCATTCTTTTATTAGTCTTCTATTGATCTCAAGTTTGTATGTAAATGGCTTTAGCTCCAATTCTTCATTTCCCAAGCACTACCTACAGGAGGCTGTACTGCCCTGGGTGTCCCCGCCTGCACAGTCTCAGGGAATGGCTCATCACACACCCAATCTCCACCTGGCCAGTCCATTTCTACCCTTTGCACAGTTCAAATATACTGTTTTGAGCACACTTTTCGTGGAACACCAAATTTAAGTATCAAAGCTGTTTTAGTTATTTAAGGGGGGAAGAGACATCAGCTGTTTTTTAGACTCCAGTTTAGGCAAAAAGAGAATTGTCCTGTTTATTTGTAGTCTTTCTTCCGCAAAAGTAACAGCAGTCAGGGAGGAACACAGTGAGTGTCCAGCAATGTAAAATTAGCCTATAAATGGGAAGATTAAGACCAAAAGCATCGATTCCACACATCTCACCAGAACTCTTTAGTTGGCAGAGAGTAGTCTGTGGAATTGGAACATGAGTCTTTTCTCTCCTTTCTGCCCCATACATTAATGCTGATCTCGGAAACTAATTGTTGTACCCTTTGTGGCAGAGGACTGTATAAGCAGAGGGTTCCCATTACGAAAGCATTTAGAAAAGACAAGTAGAAATTAGCTTTAGCATACTTAATTAGTCTCTGCCCCTCCTTCTGACCCCAAGGGTAACATGAGCATCTTACAGTCCATTCTCCTGGGCCCGGCTTATGCTTGCTGCCTTCTCTTTGGCAGTGACTTTAAATAACTGAGTTCTTATTACAACTCTCAGATTTAAAATTAAGTTCTGATAGCATCTTCTCAGGGCACACCTAAGAGGCGCTGTTATCCCCAGCCAAATCAACTGTTTCCCCAAGTGCCCCATTCCTGGAAATGTTATTGTTCCTAATAACCAGCTCAAATATGTATTTTCATTTAATCTTTCCTTTTACCTCCATTTTACATGCGTTGCTGTGTGTCACACAGTTTCCATAGAATCTACCATTACATCATTGTGTGAAGTGTGAAATGGGGTTTGTTTTAATTAAAAATTACTTTTACTCAGATGATAGCTGGGCTTAAAAATGTTCTCTATTGCCCTGGGTGTTTTAGGCCAAGGCTAGTGTGTGTATGTGTATGTGTGTGTGTGTGTGTGTGTATTTTTTGGAAGGATCTTCTATTTTGTGAGACAGTCCATTGTCTATTTGTCATCATGTAACACAAACTGGTTTAGAAAAGTGAAGTCAGAGTGGGATGAAGAGTTTTCCAAAGGTGTTTTCATCATGTAAAGGTAAGCAGTCTGTCCACCTGGTTACAAAGGGCAAGGATGTAGTAAAGTGACCTCTTCTTGCTCCTCAGACCAACATGCTGGAGTCTAGAATCTGCATTAAACAACAGAAATCAAAGGGCAAGACTGTGGCATCCACTGGGAGTTCTATAAACTACAAGAAGGAACAGGGGTATTTTGTAGTATTTTATAACAATGGGTCCTCTGGTGCTGATTCCAGGTTTTATTACTCCTGTTTTATGTCTTACAAATTGCAACAGACAATTCCCTTTTCTGTACAACACCATAAGCTACTGGCCTAGGCCAGATACAACTCTGTACTGCTTTTCCAACATCATTCTCCCCCTTAGCTGCAGGAACTCTGGTTTCTATTATATTTCTGGCCTTTCATATTCCTGATGGGGCATCTGATCAAACCCAGTAGCCAGGTGTGTGAACATGGTTGAAAAGACCCATGCAGGACCAGCAGCGCCTCCCCACAGCATGGGATGATCCCCTCCCAGGATGCCCCACTGTCAGTGGGGCTGGTACTGAGTAATTTTCCCAACTGAGAGGATGGGTCATATGATCCTTTAGGACTTTTTGTTCTGGTCTCTTTTCTAACTAAGCACACACAGGGCATGATCTCTGGCCAGAATCCCTGGTGAGGACAGAGGTTCCCTGTGTAGATTTTTCCACAGTAGACATTTGCACTGAGCTCTTGGAATAGGCCAAGCACAACCACCATTTTTCCTGTTACAATGGGATTATCCAGGCCTAAGCTTCAGAAAACATGTGTGGGATTCTAGAGTAGGCTAGGTGGCCTGATAACACATTCCCTGTCCTGTACCAGACGCTGAGCACTGCATCCTGTCTGCTCCTGTAACAGCCTCTTCATTGTTTGCTCAGCTATTCTGCTGCATGAGCAGATTGCCCTGTCTGAGAAGTAACCCCAAGAGGTTGAGGATGGTGGCAATCCTTAGAAAAACATGTAAGTCAGTGACAGAGGCAGATGATTGTGACACATTTTATTTTTCTTAAAAAACAAAGGAACAGACAAACAACAATGATGGAGATTCAACACCAAAAAATATCTTGGAAGTTGAAAGTGCTGTATAAACTACATCCAGGTATCAGTCTTTTTAGGAGCATATATATAGTTGTGAATGAATTTGCTTGGAAAAATGCATATTTGGGAAGAAAAAGGTGATCAGAGTTTTAGGAACAGTGATATTCATTAACATGAAACATGGAAAGAAAGAAGATTGAACTTGATATGTATCATAATCATGGTCAGGACCAGAGATTTCAAGGTCTTTCCAGCTCTCTGATAGGTACAGACATGAATATCATCTTTGACTAGTTTTCCTTGTTTCTTGCTTTATATTCTTCCTCCCTCTTTAGATCCAGGAAGTTTTCAATGGGAGATGTAAAAATTTATGTGATAACTGAATACCCTAAGAAGTGATTTTAGGAGAAGAGACAAGAAAATTGACCCTATGTTGTGAGCCAGAAAAATCATGGGAAGTTCTGTAGGTTTCCCATTTATTAAGTATCCATCATTATTTCACCTCACTTTTCTCTACCCTGCAAAGCAAGGAGTATCATAGCAATTGGGGAAACCAGGGCTCCAAGAGGCTAATAATGGAAGACCTTGGATTTGAACCAAAGAACTGCTTTCCATCAGCCTTGCTTGAGCTACTGTCCTGCACTATGACTGGCTGCAGGTGGGAGCCTTGACCTAATGGATGAGACATTTGAATCTCCCACAGCAAACAGAACTTGGTAAGAAGATAAAAGCCAACTTTCCATAGTCTTGAATTACATATAGTACTTGGGTAGAAATTATCCCCCCCTCATTTAAAAAATAATAATTGGAGGGGAGAATAGAGAAGAGAAGATGACTGGTAGCCAGGACATTAAAATGGACATTTTGATGAAACCTTAAGACCCCAAGTGAGGCACCAAACTGAGATGAACATATTCAAAGCAGGTAGCTGACAATTGGAACTTCCTCGTGGAATGAGGAAGGAATTCTGAAGAGAATTTCTTTGGCAAGAATTATTGGTATCTTGTGAGGCCCAGAGCCATCCCCCAAGAAAAAGGGGTGTGAGATACCTCTTCCTCACCCTAAAGTAAGTGGAGGAGCAATGAGTCCACTCAATGAGCTTGTCATCAGTCTCCAGCAGCTGGGTAGACAAATGTCTGACTTGTACCTGAAGAAACACAAAGCTTGCTTCCTGCTCTGGTGGTGGGAATAAAGCAGAGGCTCCTCCTTCCCTGGGCATGTCCTCCCAGAATTTGTAGGGGTAAAAAGTGCATGAGCATCCGCAGGACCAGATGCAGCCACACCAGAGAAAAGGGTAGCATTTTTGACTTTGTTCAAGGAAGACCATTACAAAAGTGAACAGACTACTTGTTGATTCAGGTGGTGGTCACACATGCTTACTCAGAGGTATTTCAAGATGTACGTTTATAACTTCCACACTTGCATTTGTTACATGTTAATAAAAACTGCTTTTCAGAAAGCATGAAGAAGACTCATCAGTGAGAAGTTAAAGGTGTTGCTGGATTCCTCCGGGCTACAGAAAGAGTGAGTGAAAAGTTGGAGGAGGACACATAAACCCTACAAAGGGAATTTTGGGTGAGAGGACCTCAGCAACAGGGGAGGTTTCAAAAGACCTCATGAAATCTGAGAGGAAGAGCCAGCTTGAAACACTGGCCGGTCCCAGAGAGCCCACAGCCCGCTCTCAACAGGTCCACACCTCATCTCCCTCCCTGCTCTCTCACACTGAAGGAATCGGAACCTGGTTAGAAGTTAGGGATGGAGGGACTGGGAAGAAAGGGGAATGTGGCAGCCCCACCCCTTTCACTGACTGCAGCTATTTTGTTTTGTTTTGGTTTTTAAACAACAGATTCTACCCAAGGAAGAGTGAGTTCTCGAAACTATTAATGAAGTTGGAAGCATGCACTAGTACATGCATTTGAAATTCTAAGTACAAATCAAAACTGTGTTTTGCAACTCAAATAACTTAGATTTTCTGTTACTTGAGTGACAAAAAAGTCAAGTTTTCATCCAGGGGCAGGGGAAAAGCTAGCTCTCCGGAGTGAGTTAAAGGACAATGGGAGGAGGGAAGATGGCGGCTTTACTCTAAGCAGTGTTTTTCTTGGCTTCTGTGAAGAGTGGGGAAACTCTCGGATCAGTGGAGAGGCAGAGCAAGTGGTCTGGGTTGTCGAATCACTTTTGAAAGCAGGACATCAGAAATTATTGCACTCACTGGAAAACCAGATGGTAAGGAGTCTGATACAGGACAAAAGGGGCCCAGGGATCAGCGCGGGGCCTGGGGGTGCGCAGACCCCAGGACTACCTGGTGCTCCGGGGTCTGCCCCAAGACTCCTGGGAGAGGGAAGTCGCTGCTCCCTCCCCCCCCGAATACGGGGGTGAGCAACTCCAGGGGAGAACGGGTTGCTAGAAGGAACAGATTGGCCAGTTGGACTGAGAAAAAATCGCCCAGGGAATATGAACACCCGCCCAGAGACCGAGGAGAAGTGAGAGCCTCTAGCCGACAAGACCAGGGGCACCTCTAGCCCGGTGGAAGTGCAGATCAGTGGAGAGTACGAGCCGGGCCACGCTCAGCTCGGGCCCCATAGGGAGGCCGGAATCGCGCGCTGCGATCTCAGAATCTCGCGCTGCGATCCCAGGAGAGACGTGGTGCTGGGTGCATTCCTGCAGTGGTGGCTCAGAGATTTCCAGCCAGCCCGACCGGGGGAGCCAGGAAAGGTGCTAACACCTGGTTGGAGTGCAGTTCGATGGGGAACACGGAGCTGGAAACGGCTGGGCTCACGCACCATCGTCGGGAAGACTGACTCTCGCGTGCCAGTGTGTTCGGAGCACCCAGGGTACCTGACAGACTTGCTGAGATCTGGCTGGGAGAGAGAGAAGCATTTCAAAGGCCCCTCAGCCAGCTGAAGCCAGCAAGATCAGAAAAACTGGTCTGGCCAGTTAGAAACCAACAAGAGATTTTTGTTTGTTTGTTTGTTTGTTTTGTTTGGTTTGGTTTTGTTTGGTTTCTCTGGCTGTTGTTGGTTGATTGATTTTATCTTGTGTTTTATGTGACTTTTTTTTTCAATTCTTATTATTTTTATCTCGCAATCCCTTATGTTTCTCTTCCATTCAACCTAATATTCTTCCCACTCCAAATTTATCTCTCCTGCACTACATCTACTGCTTTTCTTTCCTTTTTTTTAATCTTGCAAGTTACTGTAAATTTGTATTATCTTTTTCTCACTTTTCTGACACTTTTTATTTTAATAATATTTTGGTATTCTTTTTCTTTCTGTATAATCTTCTTTGCTTGGCTGGTTATACTGTCATTTGATAGGTTCCCCCTAGTATCTCAGTCACAAGGTGTTGATAAGTTACTATCCTTCATCTGTGTTCCATTAATACACCTCTCAAGGTTCTATACTCTTTATTCTTGTTATCTAGACCTCATCGATTCTGCCACAAGACTGTCACTTTACTATTACTGCTAGTAAGACCTAGTCTATACAATTGTAAATGCTTCTCAATACCCCTACCTGATCTCAGCCCACTTTGCAATTTTCTGAACTATACTATTGTGGGGGTTGTCTCTATTATTTTACTCACTATTCCTGTATACTAATCTTTAGTCCAACCCTACCTTAGAAGCTGACCTCCCACAGCCTCACAGCTTTCTAGATCCAACTAACAATCCTCTTGGCCCCAATAAGAGTCTTACCTTCTTTCCATCCTTTCTAAAACGTGGATAGTGGGGTGGAGGATCACGGTTAACACTATAAGGAGCCAAAGGATAACCTATCTCTTCTCTACTGGCTGCTAAAGTAAATATCATAGTATACTGTCTTGCTGTTTTAAACCATTTTGCCTTACTCCTCCAACTGATCCCAAAAAAGAGTAGGGGGAAGCTGTGACCACCAGGATACACGACGGAGATTGTACCACTGAAACACACAAATATTCTACCACAGAAGTTCACACCATAATTACAGGGAATCAGAACAGTTCAAATTAACAAACAAGAAGAAAAAAGAAGCAACCCACGAACAATGAGAAAACAAAGAAACAACCCCCAATTGAAGGGAAACGAGGAAGCCTCAGGAAAAATGCTAAATGAAATAGAGGCAACTCAACTATCAGATAGTGAGTTCAAAACAATGATTACCAGGAAGTTCAATGAACTCACAATGAGCTTTCAGAAATTAGAGGGAAACTACATCAATCTCACTGCAAACTATATAAACATGAAAAAGGAAATAGAAACTCTCAACAAAGGTCAAGAGGAAATGAAGAATACAATTTCTGAACTGAAGAACACAGTAGAAGGAATGAAAAGCAGGATTGATGAAGCAGAAGATCGGATTAGCGAGCTGGAGGGCAAAGTAGAAAACAGCATCCAGAAAGAGCAAGAAAAGGAAAAGAGGCTCAGAAAGAATGAAGAGGGATTAAGAGAAATGCAAGACAATATGAAACGTAATAATATCCGTATAATAGGGATACCAGAAGGAGAAGAAGAAGAGCAAGGGATCGAAAACCTAGTTGAACAAGTAATGAAGGAGAAGTTCCCTAATCTGATGAGAGAAAAAGTCACACAAATCCAGGAAACACAGAGAGTCCCAATCAAGAGGAACCCAAAGAGACCCACCCCAAGGCACATCATAATTAAAATGACAAAATTTCAAGACAAAGAGAGAATCTTAAAGGCAGCAAGGGAGAAGAAGGAAGTAACATACAAGGGAGCCCCAATAAGGCTAACAGCTGACTTCTCAATGGAAACACTTCAAGCCAGAAGAGAATGGCAAGAAATACTCCAGGTAATGAGAACCAGAGGTCTTCAACCAAGGCTACTATATCCAGCAAGGCTCTCGATCAAGATAGAAGGCCAAATAAGAAGCTTCCCAGACAAAAGAAGTCTAAAAGAATACATCTCAACCAAACCAGCTCTGCAAGAGATCCTAAAAGGACTGCTTTAAGGAGGAGAGAAGAAAGAGAGAGAGAGAGGAACACACGTACATAAAAGACAATGAATAAGTACCTATCAATAATAACCTTAAACGTAAATGGATTAAATGCTCCAATCAAAAGACAAAGAATAGCTGATTGGATAAGAAAAAATGACCCACATATCTGTTGTCTACAAGAGACCCACCTCAGGATAAAAGACCTACACAGGCTGAAAGTGAAGGGCTGGAAACAAATCTTCCAAGCAAATGGACAGGGGAAAAAAAAAGCCGGGGTAGCAATACTCATATCAGACAAAATAGACTTCCAAAAAAGGTCCATAAAGAGAGACCCAGAAGGTCACTTCATAATACTCAAGGGAAGAATTCATCAAGAAGACATAAATATTGTAAATATATATGCACCCAACATAGGAGCACTGAAATGCATAAAGAAAATGTTAGAGGACTTCAAGAAAGATATGGACAGCAACACAATTATAGTGGGAGATTTTAACACCCCACTATCAAAAATGGACAGATCTAAACAAAATATCAACAAAGATATTGTGGCATTGAACAATACCCTTGATGAAATGGACTTTACTGATATATACAGAGCCCTCCATCCAAAAGAAGCTAAATATACATTCTTTTCAAATGTACAGGGAACATTCTCAAAGATAGACCACATGATAGGACACAAAACAAGCCTAAAGAATTTCAAGAAAATTGAAATCATACCAAGCATTTTCTCAGACCACAAGGGACTGAAGCTAGAAACGAACCCGAAGGAAAAAAACCAAAAACACTCAAAATCATGGAGATTAAATAGCATGCTATTAAACAATGAATGGGTCAAGAATGATATTAGGGAAGAAATCAAAAGGTTTCTGGAAAAAAATGAAAACGAACTCACAACAACCCAAAACTTATGGGACACAGCCAAGGCAGTCCTGAGAGGGAAGTTCATAGCGATACAGGCCCACCTAAAAAGGTTAGAAATATTCCAAATGAACAACCTAACCCTACGTCTACAAGAACTCGAGGAACAACAACAAAGGCAGCCCAGAGAAAGCAGAAGGAAGGAAATAACCAAGATCAGAGCACAATTAAATGACATAGAGACTAAAAGCACAATTCTAAGGATCAATGAATCCAAGAGCTGGTTCTTTGAAAAGATAAACAAAATCGACAAGCCTTTAAGCAGACTCATCAAGAAAAAAAAGAGAAGACCCAAATAAACACAATCAGAAATGAAAGAGGAGAGATTACAACAGATACCACAGAAATACAAAGGATTGTAAGAAATTACTACAAAGAGCTGTATGCCAAGAAATTTGAAAACCTAGATGAAATGGACAACTTTCTAGAAAAATATAATCTTCCAAAACTCAATGAAAAAAGAAGCAGAAAGTCTGAACAGACCAATAACAACAAAAAGAAATTGAAGCAGTAATCAAAAAACTCCCAACACACAAAAGCCCGGGACCAGATGGTTTCACAGGAGAATTCTACAAAGCATTTAAGGAAGAGCTAACCCCTATCCTTCACAGACTATTCCAAAAAATCCAAAAAGATGGGAGTCTCCCAAACTCTTTTTATGAGGCCAACATCATCCTAATTCCAAAACCAAATAAAAACACAACAAAGAAAGAAAACTTCAGGCCAATATCACTGATGAATATTGACGCTAAAATCCTCAACAAAATGCTGGCAAACCACATCCAACAATACATTAAAAATATTATACACCATGACCAAGTGGGATTCATTCCAGGGATGCAAGGATGGTTCAATATTCGCAAGTCAGTAAATGTAATACATCACATAAACAAAAGCAAAGACGAAAACCACATGATCAAATCAATTGATGCAGAAAAAGGATTTGATAAGGGACAGCACCCATTCATGATAAAAACACTCAGCAAAGTGGGAATAGAGGGAGCATTCCTCAACATAATAAAGGCCATATATGAGAGACCTTCAGCCAACATCATTCTCAATGGGCAAAAATCAAAACCTTTTCCATTAAGATCAGGAACAAGACAAGGCTGTCCACTTTACCACTTCTATTCAATATAGTACTGGAAGTTTTAGCCACAGCAATCAGACAAGAAAAAGAAATAAAAGGCATTCAAATCTGAAAGGAGGAAACAAAACTCACTGTTTGCAGATGACATGATAGTATACATAGAAAATCCTATAGACTCTACCCAAAAACTGCTTGACCTAATAAATGAATTTGGCAAAACAGCAGGATACAAAGTCAATATCCAGAAATCAAAGGCATTTCTGTACACCAACAATGAAACAGCAGAAGCAGAGATCAAAGAAAAAATCCCATTTGAAATAGCAAAAAGAAAAATAAAATATCTAGGAATAAACCTAACCAAAGAGGTAAAAGACCTGTATTCAGAAAACTACACAACACTGAAGAAAGAAATCAAGGAAGACACAAACAAATGGAAACATATACCATGTTCATGGATTGGAAGAATTAATATCATCAAAATGTCCATACTACCCAAAGCAATTTACACATTCAATGCAATTCCTATTAAAGTACCAATGGCATATTTCACAGACATAGAACAAACACTTCAAAAATTTATATGGAATTATAAACGACCCCAAATAGCTGCTGCAATATTGAGAAAGAAGAGTAAAGTAGGAGGGATCACAATACCCGACACTCAACTATACTACAAGGCTACTGTAATCAAAACAGCCTGGTACTGGCATAAAAACAGGCACATAGACCAATGGAACAGAACAGAGAGCCCAGAAATAAGCCCAAGTCTCTATGGTCAATTAATATTTGACAAAGGAGGCAGCAACATAAAATGGAATAAAAATAGCCTCTTCAACAAATGGTGTTGGGAGAACTGGACAGCCACATGCAAAAAAAAATGAAACTTGAGCACCAACTTACACCATATACAAAAATAAATTCAAGGTGGATAAAAGACTTAAATATAAACCATGACACCATTAAAGTCCTAGAGGAGAACGTAGGTAGGAAAATCTCAGATATTTCACGAAGAAACTTTCTTACTGACCTGTCCCCTAGAGCAAGGGACATAAAGGAAAGAATAAACAAATGGGACCTCATCAAAATTAAAAGGTTCTGCATAGCTAAAGAAAACAGTATCAAAATTAAAAGAGAACCAACTGTATGGGAAAACATATTTGCCAATGACACCTCAGACAAGGGTTTAATCTACAAAATATATAGAGAACTTACACAACTGCACTCTAAGAAGACAAGGAATCCAATTAAAAAGTGGGCAAAGGACTTGAGCAGACACTTCTCCAAGGAGGACATACAGAAAATCCAAAGACACATGAAACGATGTTCAATATCGCTAGCTATCAGAGAGATGCAAATTAAAACCACAATGAGATACCACTTCACACCAGACAGAATGGCCATCATAAACAAAGCAACAAACAACAAGTGTTGGAGAGGTTGTGGAGAAAAGGGGACCCTAGTGCACTGCTGGTGGGACTGCAGACTGTACAACCACTATGGAAAGCAGTATGGAACTTCTTCAGAAAACTAAAAATGGATCTGCCTTTTGACCCTGCAATTCCACTGCTGGAACTCTATCCTAAGAATACTAAAACACCAATTCAAAAGAACCTATGCATCCCAATGTTCATAGCAGCACAATTTACAATAGCTAAATGCTGGAAGCAACCAAGATGCCCATCAGTAAATGAATGGATCAAAAAACTATGGTACATTTGCACAATGGAATTCTATGCAGCAGAAAGAAAGAAGGAGCTCCTACCCTTTGCAACAGCATGGATGGAGCTGGAAAAGATTATGCTAAGTGAAACAAGCCAGGCAGTGAAAGACAAATACCATATGCTCTCACCTTTAACAGGAACCTAAACAACAAAACAAAGAAACAAGCAAAATATAACCAAAGACACTGAAATAGAGGACAGGCTGATGGTGACCGGAGGGGAGAGAAGAGGGAATTTAAGGGGACAGTGGGAAGGGTTCACAGGAACAAACTTAAAGGACACATGGTCATAGACTAAGGGGAGGGTGGTAATGGGAGGGAAGTGGGGGAGGGTGAGAGGGGGGACTGGATTGGGAGTAAAAAGGAGAAAACTGTATTTGAACAATGATTAAAAAAATAATAATAAAAAGAAAAAAAAAGGACAATGGGAGAAGAAATTAAAGGTACTTTGTTCTTATGCCCAAGATGTCCATTTGTTCAACTTACTGATTGCAGTAGTTTGAAAGGAAGACTCTGGTATTATTCTGGAATAGTAAGTAGCAAAAGTTGATTTTTGTAAGTGAATGTCGTGCTATTCAGTAGAAATACAATGCAAATGCCTATGTGGTTTTAAGTTTTCTGGTAGCCACATTAAAACAGGAAAATAAATAGGTGAAATAAAGGAAAAAGGACTTATGGACATGGACAATAGTGTGGTGATTGTGGGGGCAAAGGGGTGTAGGGGGATTAATGGTAGTGGAAAAAATACAATTAAAAAGAGTGTAAAAATAAATAAAATAAGTAAAGAAAAAATAAAAAAAATAATATCATTTTAGTTACCTAGTATATCTAAAATATTATCAACATGTAATGAATATAAAATATTTTAATGAGATATTTTACTTCCTTTTTTATTTTTGCACTTATTCTTTGAAGCCTGAGTGTGCCTTACACTTCCATCACATCTCAATTTGGACTACCCACACTTCCTCAGTAGCCACATGTGGCTAGTGGCTGCCAAATCTGACAGTGTAGGTGTAGAGTTTCTGATGGGCTGGAAAGTTATTTCAGAGAATAAGAGGACTAAGAAGTTGAGGCAGTGTTGCCAAAGAGGGCAAGAAGATGATTTAAGTTTCTGTTTTCACTTAAGTTTTGTGTAATGAGAAAACATCTGGAAGGATACTGGGCAAAGCAGTAATTGGAGATGGAGGAGAGCTGCAAAGACTCCTGCATGATTCCACCATCCACATTGCCACTGGAAACTGATCTAAATCAGCCAGGAAGAGAGGAAATTGAAAGTCTGATCCAAGGAAGTAAAAATAAATTCAGCACAGTTTTCTGAAGTAATAACTACTACGTTTATGTATACAGTAAAAGGAGCACAATATGCCCCCAAAGGGGCTGTTGCTGGTCTGCACAAGCCAACAGTGCTTGTTTGAAATAAAAAGTAACCCACTGTATGCTTAGCATTATACAAGGGGTAAGTACAGCTATTGTTCTGGTTTGGCTGATGAGAAAACTGAAACTTAGATAAGAGCCACCCATCAACTTGCTTTTAGAATGTTTTCATTGAGGGAGGCTTGGAAACCACTGGGTACAAAAGTTTTCCTTCACAGATGAGCAGTCTGCTGCTGGGAGAAGCGAGTTGCTTAAAACCACATGCATAACCAGACAGAAGTCTTCGGGTTCCAAATCCAGTGCTTCTTCCATATGTCAATCACATCATGATTTTAGGAGCACTAAAATGGATCCCCTGTCTCCTCAAAAAACAACTTATAGAGCAGAAATGGTGATCAGTTTTTTTTTAAATGTAAAGCTTTTTATTATAGGGAGAGTGAAAGGTCTTTCTGCAGTGTGACTTGGCTGTGAGGGAGGCTATGATCTGTCACATGTAAGCCAAAATCATGAATGTCTTTGATGAAATAATGGGGCAAGAGTGCAGATGCAGGTGGGTGCAGTGTGGGCAGGAGAAGTGCAGGTGCGAGTGAAACGGGAAGATCAAAGGAATAGGAGAATCAAAACACTGACCATTTGTTTAGGGCACTGAGAAATTGGTACAGTGCCTATTTTGGTTGCTGGGTAGAGGAGTCTTAGAAGAGAAATGGGTGTGGGTGGAACTTTTTAATATAAAGAGTGAGACTTGAGAAGTCATCAAGTAAAAAATAAATCATCTGAATATTGTATTGTGTGTTCACCACCCCAAGTCAGGTCTCCTTCTATCACCATTTATTTTTTCTTCACCCTCTTCTACGTCCTCCCACAACCCCCTTTTTCCTTTGGTAATCACCATACTGTTGTCTATGTCTGTAATTTTTTTCTTTGCTTAACCCTTCACCCTTTTCACCCAGTCTCCAACCCCCTTCCCCTTTGACTGCTATCAGTCTGTTCTCTGCAACTATAAGTCTGTTTCTATTTTATTTGTTAGTTTATTTTGTTCATTAGATTCTACATATAAGTGAAATCATATGGCACTTGTCTTTCTCTGACTGGCTTTTTTCACTTAGCATAATATTTTCCAGGTCCATCCATGCTGTCACAAAAGGTAAGATTTCCTAGAATTGTATACCTGAAACCTATATAATTTTATTAACGAGTAAATTATATAAAGTCCAATAAATTCAATAAAATAAAATAAAATTAGTACCAATTTAAGGCAAAAAGAAGAGCAAGAAAACAAAACCAATAGTAAAATGACTTCATCTGGAATCAAAACCCAAATATCACCAATATTGTTTAGAATTGTAATTTTTGAGTGTAAGGGATTCAGAGAACTGGTAGACCAGCACCATCTAATCAAAATATAATGCAAGCCACATGTGTAATTTAACATTTTCCAGGAGCCACATTTAAACACATAAAAGGAAATAGGTGAAGTTAATTTTTGATAATATATTTTATTAAAGCAATATGTTTAAAATATTAACATTACAACAAGTAATCAATATAAAAGTATTAATGTGGTATTTCACATTCCTTTCCTCATACTAAAGGGTATCTTCAAAATCTGGTGTGCATTTTGCACTTCTAGCTCATCTCAGTTTGGATTGATTTTATTTCAAGTACTCAACAGCCTCATGTGGTTATTAAACCAAACAATGTAGACGTAGACAGCTTCCTTCTGCATCGTCACATTTTTGCCCTTCAATGAACTTTAAAAAATGTATGATTATTTTTATATAAAATTTCAAAACAAGCAAAACTAAAAAAAAATCATTGCTTAGAGATGTGTATGTGAGTGATAAAATTAGAATAAAATGAAGGGGGTGATTATCACAAAGGTAAGCATATACGTATTTCCTTTATTCCATGGGAAATATGTGATAGAATTTGAAAAAATGAGTAAGGGAGATGAAATTTAAAACATCCCCAAACCCCACCAATTAGAGATGACCACTGTAATTTTGGGGGGTGGAGGAAGCACCTTTTTAAGAAGAGAAGAACCTGGAATTGAATGATGAGTGAGCATGGATGCATCCTGGGTGGGGCAGGCACAGCCTGTGGCACCGTGGGTCTAGATCATTGCCTGCTGAAGGAAGTTTTCAAAGTCAGGATCTGGAAAGCTGCTGACAAAAGGAAGTGGGTACATGTGGAACATTTGAGGAAGGCAGACCATGCTGAATCCTTGGTCAAGTCTGATGATGTCCATTTCCATAGGAGGACACCCTGAACGATGAGAGAGCAATTAAAGAAATTGACTTTTTTTTTCTCTTTAAGACATGAACTTAACCAATTTACCGGAATCTTTAAAAGAGTTTACTAGAAGAAACCCAACAAGCCAATAATCTCACAAAACCATTAGGTACTCGGGGTTTCTGGAAGGGAGGCTGTTAAGTGCACAGTCTATGTCCAATTTGTGCTTCATCTTGGAATGGGGAGGACATTGGAATGACAAGTTATATTGAAAAGCTGTTAAAAGCTAGAAAAACCATGTCTAATCCATAAATGGAAAACTGTCACTCCCTTATGCTTCATATGACTCCGTTTGATGGTAATTCAAGCAAAGCTTCTGAGTTTTCAGCCAGCCCTAAAGGCAAAGAAAAGAAACCATTCAGAGAAACAGAGTCAGTAGGTAAGTGTCTGTGGAGAGGAAATTTGAATAATACAATTTATCAAGTAGGAGAGAAAATCTGAAAAAAGCGATAGCATGTAGCTCCAAATGTGAAACCTGGCTAGTGGTTTAGGAGGTGAAACCCCCTTGATTTAGGACCATGGTCTTCAATGACTTTGCTCTGGCCAATGGACTGGAATGTGTATCCACAGATACAAAAACTCCTCTGAAAGAGTAAAGGGGACCCTACTTACCACCCAGTTCCCTCTTTCTAGCCCATTCTGCTCAGTCATCAAGAGTTTGTGTCTACACCACTGGTCTCCTCAGCAAAGAGAGGTGCTTTAAAGCTGGGGTTTCCAGGGCTTTCCTTTCTCTCTGCTGAGATCTGGGAACCCCTATGAAGTCTAAATAGCAGTTGGAGGTTGTTGGTTACATTAGGGGAAAATCCTCTGAGAAACACATAATGTGTAAAAGCCACCGCAGCATGGATGCCTGCGGGTCCTCTCTGATTCTGGGCTCCAGCACCATGGCAGTCCTGCTGTTATACCATAAAAACAACTGCAAACAGCAAGCCTGGGGACACAGATGTGCATCGTCAACTCACAGCAGTCTTAGGAACACGGCTTTTGATATTTTGGGAAGTGCTTTTTGCTGAGCCGTTTCAAGTGCTACCCCAGGTAGATCAGAGAGCTGTTTTCTTCTCCATTTATCTCAATGCAGCCTTGATCGTGGCGCTGGGGATTGTTAGATCCTCAGAAATTAGGCCTGCTCCATTGAGTTGGCTGAGGCTGTGTGCCGTTGATCCTCCCCACTGGCCATCCTGGCTTCTTTTATTGCTGCCCGTGTGTGGGTGGGCTTAGAAGACACACACACTTGCCTGCTGTAAAGATATTCATGGCTCCCCCCTCAAAACAAGCCAAAATACCATATAGTGGTGACATTGAAAAGAGCATTGGCAAGGGATTCAGACAGAGCCTAGCCTCTGGTCTTGTGGTGCCAAGACTGACCTGAGGGACCTTGGAGAAGTCCAGTCACTTCCTGGGGGTTCAGAGCGACTGGGGTGGGCTAACACTGATGGCTTTAAACTCAGGATCTGGGGAGCTTGCTCAGTGGCTCTTAGAAGTGGACACAGGAAGAGGAACAGGGGCCTTCTAGTATTTTCCACCCACCCCAACTGGGACAGGTCGACTTTTATCTGTTGACTAGTTTACCTACGGGGATGTCCTAGAAGCATAAGTTGAAAGAAAGGGCTAACAAGGCTTAAAAATATTCAAAACCACTTAACTAGATGATCTCTCACTTATAAATTCTGATTTTGTTATTTTTCCAATGTTTGTCAGATTTGGGACATTTCTCAAAATGTTTGTTGATGGCTGATACAGCAGATTCCTTGTTGACTTTTGTATTATTGCATGGAGTATATTAAAGACTATACAGAGACCTATAATAATTTTTTGTTATTTCTTCTAGAGGGAAGGCTGTTACCTTAATGATTACAGCAGTGGCTGCTTTTAATAATGGTCAGAAATTATAATTAGAGCTAGAGAACCTGGTTCTAGTTATGACTATGCCACTATCCATGGCCTTGAACACATCCTTAACTGTCCTGGAAAGGAGGCAGTGTACTGTGTACACTGTGTACATTCAATCAGGTCATTAGAAGCTTGAGATGTGTAGTCAGACTGCCTGGCTCAAATTTCAGCTCTACCAATTACTAGCAAAAAGTTTTCACCTCTCTGTGCTTCAGTTTTGTCATCTCTAAAATGGGAATAAAAATACTACCTACCTCATTTGGCTGTTATGAATGTTAAGTAAGTTAATTCATGCAAAGTACTTAGACACAAGCTTTGTACAAATTATATTCCCAATAAAAATTAGCTATGGTTACCCTTTGGGTCTTATTTTTCCCTTGTGTGTAATATGAAGCAGTATGATGGGGGATGGATAAAATCATCAACTATTTTATTAGAATGTATACCCTTGGGGCCTAAAACAGTGACTGGCACATGATAGGTATTCAATATATGCTGGTTGACTGAACGTTTAAGAATCTGAATTTTTTTTCTTTTTTTTTAAATACTCATTCATATAATTTCCTGTTAGTTTTTTTAAAGATTTTATTTATTTATTTTTTTAGAGAGAGAGAGAGAGAGAGAGAAACAGAGAAACATCAATGCGAGGTTGCTGGGGGTCATGGCCTGCAACCCAGGCGTGTACCCTGACTGGGAATCGAACCTGCGACACTTTGGTTCGCAGCCCGCGCTCAACCCACTGAGCTACACCAGCCAGGGCTTGAATTTTTTTTCTTATAAGAGCAAACATTTTGCTGAAATATTACCACATGAAATTAAAAATATTCAGAGTGTTAAGATGAATAAATTAAGAACATCAACCATTTATGGTGAACTTACTCTTCTGGTCAGAGTTCAGTCAGGAAGGTGAATGAGCTCAAGCCAACTCATTCAATCAGGTCATTGGACATGAGGAACTATTTATGTAAAGGCCAGGAGAGCTATAAAGCCAGCAGGGAATGGTGAGGCAACCCACAGATTAGTCACTACTGCCGCTAGTTGAGTGGAGGAAAAGTGAGGCATGACAAAAGTGGAGCCCAGATGTCATGGCATACAGCAGGAGCTGAAAGCTGGGACAACTGCATAGAGAGCTCCCCACCTCCAATTCCCACCTACGCTTCCTATTGGTCAGATCCATCCAGAAGCCAGCTGGCAAAGGACGATGGGAATTGTAGTTTGCAGAGGTACACATAAGGACTGCAAATGGATATGAGGGCAAAAAGGTCCAGGTCCAGCACCTCAACCAGGCTGTGAACCAGGTGCATTCTAGATGAGGGGCTGGTGAACTATGGCCCATAGGTCAAATTCATAGGCCAAAGGCCTGATTTTGTAAATAAGGTTTTATTGGAACACAGCCACACCCACTCACTAATGTGTTATCTGTGGCTGCTTTCTCACTACTTAGGTAGAGTTGAGTCATTGGGATAGAGACCAATATGGTCTGTAAAGCCTAAAATGTTTATTATCAGGCCTTTTAAAGAAAAGTTTGCCCACTTTTGTTCTAGATTATGCCTAACCCTCAGAACCACCTGCAGGGTATTTCTATCCTTTTAAAAATAGAGAAACAAGCACAGAAAATGTACCTGACTTGCCTAGGGATGAGAATGCCAGGCCTGAATTAAACTGGCATTAGACCTCCATCCCATCAATTACTAGAGTCCAAGTGCTTTCACTGCACCCATCTGCCTTCTTAACCTAGCAAGGCGACTGCCACAGGTGCCCCTATGCCTTGTTGAGCCTCCTGAGCCTCTGCTGAAGCAAAAGCATGCCTTGGTTTGATATCTTTGCATGGTGTGTCTCTGTTTGTCTTTGCCTCACCATGAAGTGCATGGCAGCTGAGGAGTCAGAGGTTGTGAGTGTTGAAATGGACCATAGGTCATTTCATGGGAGAGAATCAGAAACATTGTGCAGCTTGAAGTTTCCTGTTAGACTGTCCTTTCCAGACAGACAGCTGGCTCTTAAGAAGCTCACTTTACCCCTCTCTCCTAGTCTGCACAGTCATCACAGCTAAGCAGTCAGAGCAAAAGATTTGGGAGAATGTCTCTGAACTAATGGAAATCAATGTTAAAATAAGATTTGCTCTCCAAAATTTACAGTATAGCCAGCTCTTTAGGAATGCACATCTTGTAAACCTAAGCACACCTGTCTGATGAAAAAAGAAAAAACTCTTAAAATGGAATATTATTGCCAACATTTCTCTGCATCGCTTGGAGAGTCATCTTAGGTAATAGCATTTATAAGTCAAGCTTATAAATACTGTTTTTGTGTCAAAAAAAAACCCACCTCAGCAGGAAGAAGCTCCTGAAATACATGTGGATTTATATTTGCTGGGAATTCCAAGTGATTGTGTGGTAGACACTGCTTGCATTTGCTTTGCTCACACAGATGGCAAGAGATTGCATCTCTTGGAAAAACTTAAAGGATAAGCTGAATGCATGTGAAATTAATGAAATTCGGATTTGCATGTAATGACACACAAAAAGGACAGAGCCATGGCCATGGTATTATTTAACTAAGCATTTAGCCAACACAGGTGTTTTGATAATGTAATAAGTGTGTTCTTCTGCCTCCATAAACTATACTCCTGATCCAGTCCTCATAGGATAACTGACATCAGTTGTGGTTATAAAGACATGATGAAGCTCTACTGACCACCTGAACCCTCCTCCTGCCTGACTTCACTCTGGGAGCTAGCAGAACACTGTAGCCAAAGGAGGTGTTGCTGGTGTCCCTGTCATCCTTGGTGTGGGCAGTAGACACTTGCTTCAAAGAGACTCTGGAGCTCAGGAGTCTATTTTTAATCTTGGAGATCCTGGGCAAATTTGTAACTCTCTAAATCAAAAAGTCCACTACTACTTCATGAGAAGTAATACAATGGCACAGGGAAAGCTTGGGTTTCAGAGGCTAAAACACCTGGGTTTAAATCCTTCCGTTTATTAGCCAGAATCTGATCCCTTGTCCAGGCCTGAGAGGGAGGTGGGGATGTCTCTGTAGCAGGCTGAATAATGGTCCCCAAAGACTTCTAGGTCCCAATCCTTGGAATCCTGGGAATGTTACCTTATGTGGAAAACAGGTCTGTGCAGATATGATTAAATTCAAGTCTCCAGATGGGGAGATTATCCTGGGTTATCTGGGTGGACCCTAAATACAATCACAAGTGTCCACATTAGTCTGGCACAGAGATGAAGAAGGAAATATGATAATAATGGAAGCAGAAGGAGATTTGGAGAGGCTACATTACTTACTGGCTTTGAAGATGGGGGAAGGGACTGTGAGCCAAGGAACCCAGGGACTGCTGGAAACCACCAGAAGTTAGAAATGCAGACAAATGAATTCTCTCCTAGAGCCTCTGAAGCGAGCATGACCCTGGTGACACCTTAATTTTAGACCAGTGAGACTGGTTTTGGCCTTCTGGTCTCCACAACTATAAGAGAATAAATGTGTGTGGGTTTTTATTTTTATTTTTTGCCACCTAGTTTGGGGCATTTGCTACAGTAGCCATAGGAAATTAATATAGTCTTTCAGTATGATTATGGTGTGTAAGAATCATGCCTGAGAAAGAATGCCAAATAAAGTCAGAAAAGTCATGCCCAAAGCAAATGGGCACAATAAAAACAGCAGAAAGAAGCTCCTGAAATACACGTGAGTTATAAGGGGAGTATCTTAGGTGACTTTGGGGCCAAGTGCAGTAACTATGAGAATATACACACTCACTCTACCAAGCTTAGGCTGTAGTGTAAGAAATTGGTCCTGACTAAGGTCTCTGACATGACTTTGTCCCACCATCTTCTGTGACTCCTGCCTCTCTTCCCCTCTCCCCCCACCTCTATTTTTTCTTCGGCATGCTGCCCACTGGATTCACAGCCATGTTGCTCATGTCAACCTGGAACTCAGGTTCTGGGATGGTGGTGAGGGACACCTCTTCTGGATCTCATGTTCCTGATCAGGAAGTGTCCTCACCCAGTCTCCCCTTTCCCTGCTGGAAAGTGTTGTCCAGAGCTGGTGAGTGGGAGACGGCTGGATGATTTTCAGGGAGGAGGTCCATCAGGGGAACCTGAGGACCCAGGGAGAGGAATAAGCTGTGGTGGAGGAAAATGCTGCATGGTCAACTCATGTGGCCTCAAACTCAGGCTATTGTATTTGAGCTAAAGAGAGCTACTGCTCTCCTCCTCATCCCAGGGCTCCAAACGTGTTTCCACAGAATTCAAGGGAGCCTTGACAAGACAATGGCTCTGCTGCTTAAAGGACAGGTGAGACACCCTGATGGGGGCTTCAGATGCCCATATGGATGATCTAGACAAATGGCCAATATTAAGACTGACTTACAGAGTTCTTGGGACATTGGAGGCAGGTCACACACACTCTCTCTTACACACACACACACACACACACACATCTCTCAGGACTGCTTAGTGTAGGAACTTCAGTATCCCTGGGAGCAGAGTCCTGGACAATCATCAGCATAGTTAAAAACAGTAGTCACCAAAGCAGCAATAATCACAACAAAACTCATTTTTCTACCTTCAAAGAAATGTAGGAATTAAAACCTTTGCAAGGAACTTCAAAGACTTACTCATATGCTCAAGGCCTCTGGTCATCTGTTTGCATCCCTGGAGAGAAGGCAGCCCAAAGTCAGGAGCAATCAGCGGACAATCAGACTCAGAACTTGGAACCAGTCTAAGAGTAGCATGGTGTTGCAGCCCAGTTGTCTCTTGGCCTAGTGTAGAAGTGGGAGCTGGAGGAAGGATGAGTTAGGATGAATGGCACCCTGCCTGCTGCTGTCCTGTAGAATCAAAGTCAATGTTGCTTCTCCAGGAGTCCAGAAAGATTCATAATAGCTGGTCTAGTGGTTCTTTTAAATCTGACCTGGGGCGGTGCCAACTGGTTCTCAGCTCAAAGATGAAAAAGTTATTTATTTAGAAACAGAGCCTTGCTGTTAGGGCAATGAGCTCTCTTATCCAGCTAGACAGTGCTGAACCTGAGAACGATTATGCTCCCCTCGGTGAGGTAAGCAAGTGAGGAAGCCAGAGACAGCCTTTATTGGTGGGAGATGGAACTGAAATTAAGCAATCACTTCCTTTGTCCTGACCCTGTGGCCTGAGCTCACAGATGTTCTCTCTGGATTCAGTGACAGAGCAGGGAAAGGCTCCATCAATTCTCAGTTTGCAAGATGATAGCAAGATTGACTGAGGAGGGGTGAAGAAATCCAAGGGAGTGGATCCCAGATGTGGAGGAGACTTGGAAGAGGACTTCACAGAAAATGGGGGGGCTAGCCAGAAACCAGGAAAGAGGGTGCCAGCCTTGGACACCTCCTTTAGAAGGTTTTGGGCTAGAAGGCCTTCCTCTAGGCCTTCCGAAATAATAGCAAGTTCAATAAAATCCCAATGTTTGTTCTTCCCACTGTGAGACCTGTTAGATTCTTTAATAAAAAATGCCACATGCTTGCACATGATTGGCCCAGATAAGTTGGGTAAAGCTGAGGGAAGAGACAGCAATGACAGCCCATTTTCTTTAGAGTTCTGGCTGGACAGGGCTGGAGATGGGAATTTGTTGGGCCAGGAGAAACAGAGAAAGACTGAATTCCTTGAATACTACCTGGCTTAGTAAAGCACAAGTGTGCTGGCTTATCACATATTGGCTGCTACCATTTCACTGAAAATGCTGCAAAACAATAAGCACATTCCCATGCTTGTCAGGAGGTCATGCCATGCAGTGGTTGAGTCCAGTGATGCTGAGTTAAGATGGACTGAGTATGGAGCCTCATTCCTCTATTCAATACCTGTGGGACTGTTGACACAATCTTTCCATAACTCAGTTTCCTAACTTAAAAAGTGGTGCTACTCATCATGTCCCTGGGAGGATTAAATGAGATAATGCATGTACAGCATGTGGCTGTATTAGTTTCCATTGGCCGCTGTAACTAATCACCACAAACTTGGCTTAAAACAACACAATTTATTATCTTATAGTTCTGAAGGTCAGGAGTTTGGATTGGGTCTAATTGACCTAAAAGTCAAGGTGCCAGGAAGGTTGCATCTTTTCTGGAGGCCCTAGGGTTGAAGTCATTTTCTTGCTTTTTGTGGCATCTAGAGTCACCTGCTTTCCTTGGCTTGTAGTTCCTTCCTCCATCTTCAAAGCCTGAAATGTAACATATTCACGTCTCTCTATGACCTGACTTCATCCTCACTTACAAGGACTCTTTTGATTACATTAGACTCACCCAGATAATCCAGGATAATGTCTTTATTTTAGGATACTTAATTTAATCACAACTCCAAAGTCCCTTTTGCCAGGTAGGGGAGCATATTCATAGGATTTGGGAATTAGGATGGAAACACTTTCAGTGGAGGATGGTGGTTTATTGTTTGACCAGCACCTTGGCTTAAGTTGAAAGCTTAATATATATTGGCTACTATACTTTTTCTTATGCCTGTACCAAATATGAAATCACAAATGGAGAAAAGAATGCCTTCTCCTTTGACCTGGACACCAGGTACTAAACTTTGGTGCACTGACGGTAAGAATGCACCACAGAGGCAGCGGAAAGGGTGCTCTGTTGAGTTTGCTGGTCTCCAGCGGAGGTGTCTATGATGCCTCCCATGGGTAGTGTTACTCCTCAAGTAGGGGGCAGAAATAGTTAGTCTCTGTTAGAAATAGTGATACCTAGTGGGTGTACCAGAGATGGCAACACTTATTGATACCTAGCAGAAGCAGCCATGATGCCTGATGGGAGCAATGAGCTAGTGTGTTGCCCTGGTCTTTCTATAGTTTTACAGGCTTTTGGAGCCCCAGAGTTAAAGCAAGAGAGGAAGAAAATGGCAATTGCTAAGTGGTGAATTTCCAGATTTGTTGCCAAGCACATGTGTAACCCCACTAGGCATGCCAAAGATAATGGGAAAGTCTTTGCAGGGGCAGTAGCAGGTAGGGGCAAGAGTAGGTTAAATGCAGATTCTTTCTCTTGGTATCATGTATTGAGCATATGTTTTTACTCAGATGCTTTGACTCTTGGGACTTTGCTGACACTGAAAGAGACTGCCCATCCCAGGGTTAGCTAATTCCCAGAGATAGCAAACAACTCATTAGGGAGATCACCTTTTCTAGGCAAACTAACCAATCTGAAGCCCAGACCCCAACCACCTCCTTTATCAGGCTCTCACAGGGCTGTCAACTAAGGCAACTATCCCCCTGCCCTAATCACCCCAGGACTGGGTACCAGGCAACTCAGGGCACTCCTTATCCCCCAGAACCCACTGAAAGTATTCTGGGTAAATCTGCTTACCCTGCCTCACTCCTTCCTTCTGGTGGAAGCCATGAAAAAGGCTCTTGCTCACTGTCTCCCTGCACTCCTTTTGCCTCCTGGCTGATCCTGGTGTTTCCCAGGTGGCATGGCCCCTCCTCTTGGGAGCTATGAGCAGCAAAGCTATCTTTTCAGTGGCAGTCATCTCCTAATATGTTGGTCTCACCATACCTGAATAATAATAAAACCTACATTTAGGAACAATACGTGCCCATATTTAACCCAGGACTGGTGTGGCTGAGGAAACCCAGGTTATATAAGCCAAGCTCTTAGCCCAGTGTCAAGCACCTTGGGGGACTCTGGAAATGCCTGACCTCATTGCTCCCTCTCTCCCCCTTTCCTTGACTGTGACCTCATTGACTTGCTCTAGATGCTCTAATCTTTCCCAGCAGCCTCATTGCTTACACCTCTCAGTTGATGCTGGCGTCGTTCCTCTGCCCAGAATGCTGCTTAAGCACTCCGCTCCTCTTGCTGCCCCACTTTGAGAGGCTGAGGGTGATGTCAGAGTGTGGCAGGTGCATCAGCGTTTGCATTGCTCAAGCAGTGCTGTCAGAGCCTGAGCTTGCACTCACAGTCAACAATCTGTCGATACTCTCATCTTGGAAGCTGCATGTTCCTCCTCTTGAACTTGATCCAGATGTTACACAGATGAACTCTTACAGGCCAATTTATTAACCCTTCACTAGGATGACTCTGTAGTTGATTGTTCAGTTTTGTTAGTTTGGCTATCTCTTCCTATCCCACCTCTCCAACCCTCTGTGCAATCTAGAACTTCTTGGATTGGTGACTCCTCATTAGCACCTCCTCCAGAAAAGTGCCCTGGAGAGAGAGTTGTCTTAATTGGTTTCCCCTAAAAGAAGAGCCTGAGACAGGTATTTCATTCGGGAGTGAGTCTTAGAAGCTGGAGTGTGGGAGTGAGGAGTGAAATAGAGGAGAGTAAGCCAACAGAGAACATGCCATTGTGGGCAACTGAGGCTCAGTACCCTGGGGGCCTCTGAGGAACTGTGTAGAAGGCCCCTCAGGATTGTCCTTCTACATGTCAGGAGCCTGTGACATGTGTCCACCAGCCCCTGTGACTGAGTCACAGAGGGTTTTCCTGAGGTGATTCCTCTTCCTTGCTTCTGGGATGAGCCCAGGCCTAGCCCCTCCCCAGGGCTAGGAGAAGGGCTGCTGGCAGAAGAGCAGGGAGGCCCTTGAGATGAAACTCTTGAGATGGAAAACTGGCATCATGCTCACCTCAGGTGTGCTCAAATCAAGTGGGCTTCTAAAAGGTGTCCCAGGGAGGGTGAAATGTAAATTAGTCAGCAGTAGCTTGAGAGAAAGATTTGGAATACAAGAGTTTAAAAGTGATGACCTAAACTGATGGTTTCAAAATTACCTGTAGTTCTTATCTGCCTGTATTATTCTTTTTCCTCCTATGTCCAAGGACTTGACCTGTTTATACTAATGATTCATTTAGGATAGATGATTAACACTTTATTGGTTATTTAGACTCCCTCTGCCTAGATACCTTTGCATTATTATTATTTCTTCTCTAATTTGATCAATGAATTAATTAAGATATTCATCCCCAAAGTGAATATTTAGAGATGGGAAGCCATATGACTTCCCTCCTTTGCTTTTCTCCCAGCAAAGCAGGTCCTGAGCATATTTTATTGTCTCAAAAAAGATTTCCCTTAGGGTGGAACAAGTGGAAACTGGCAAGGATTTCTGGCTTTTGTGTCTAAAAGTCTAAGCCCTTGGGATGTTAGAGGTTAGAGTGTTTGCAGCCGTAAAAAAGTTAACTTGGTGAGTTAACAGTCTGTCTTGGAGAAACCCTCCTATGCCCAAATAAGAAGGAAGTAGCACTTGGCTGGAGGGAGGAAGAGGTGAGGAAGAGAGAGCCCCAGAAGTAGTGGGGATCCAGATCCTGCTCTCTGTAAGGGCTCCCAGGATGGTATAAGCCTCCTGAGTGAAATGGTTGAGTGATACATCTAATTCCTATGTCCCAACCTGGTGCAGAAGTACCAGAAGGGGCTGTAAATGGAGACAATGAGTACCTTAGTAGCAACGTGTTCAGACAGGTGATGAATCCCCCTACCCATAATGCTTTGGCAGAGTGTAAGATCTTGGGTTTTTGATGTGACCTTTAGTAAGGGGAAAGGAAAACTAAGGAAGGACTGAGAATAAGTTTCCTGCCATCCTAGTGAAGGGGGTGGGGCTTGAAATTGGTATTATATTGATTCACTGAAAACAAGGAGCTTTTGGACTTAGATGCATATCCACCACACAAACATTTATTGAGTATTTACTTTGTATTAGGCATCATGTTTGACATTGAAAGGATAAATATAACTAAGACCTAGCCCCTCATTTCAAAGGTGCACACATCCAGTCAAAGAAGCAGACATGTAAGATGGCGATTCAAATGTATGTGTAATGCATGTACAACAATAGATGTCTGTGTAATACATGTACAATAATAGGTGCTCAAGGAGAGGGTAGAGAGGAAAAATAAGAGAAAGGTTCTTGAAAGAGGTGATGTGGAAATTGAGCATTAAAAGGGGAGTAGGAATTACCCATGTGGAGAATGGGTGGGAGTGGTAGGAGGCTGTTGTGGCAGTGAGAACAGTGTGAGGAGTGAGTTACAGGGTGTGTGTGTGAGTTTTCTATTGCTGCATAGCAAATCATCCCAAATTTAGCAGCTTAAAATGGCACATATATTTATTATCTCACAGTTTTTGTGGGTCACGACTCAAGGCACTACTTAGCCAGAGTCTCTGTTTCAAGGTGTCACCCTGTGCAAAACACAATAATACAATTTTCATGGTTCAACGGTGAGACTACAGTTAAGAAAAAGAATTCCCCTATAATACATAATCTCTGTAGCCCACTTTGATTAATATGCTGGTAAACTTATTCCTTTCATCCTACCACCAGAAACTGTGGTTCAATGTCACTTTGTGTTTTGGAAGGAGGTAAATTTTTACTGAAATGCATGACTCTGACCTTGGAGACTGCATTATCATTAATTTCACCTTTTCACGAGTTTTTAAATGTATCCATCTGAACAGTAATTGTGTGAACATGATGTTGATACTTTCCTCCAAAATGGCCAATACCAACAATAGCTCAGGAATGTGATTTTGACAAGGCTGGACTTGACTATTTGCACATTTTGAGAAACTGTTGGAATTTCCAAGCAAGGCATTGCAACCAACGGGGCCAAGGCTCCTGGATTTACCTGAAGCTTACTATAACTTGTTCAGCATACTGATTTCAAAGGTACTCAGCATTCTCATAGGTTGTTATCTTCTCAGCATCTGTCAATTAACCTGCTCCCAAGCTAGTTTTGGAATCCAGGGCTTCCAGTAGGATCCAATGTAATATGTAATCTTAGGTCCGATTATCCATATATTGGGTTTACACAGTGTTTAAAGTAAGAGTGTTGGGGTCACTGCTCTTTGGGATCTGTTTACTTTGGAATTTCCCTGAAGCATTTGTGCATTTTTTGGCCCCAGAAGTTGCTGTAATTATGTTAAAAGTTGCATTCTGAAAGAGGACCTTAAATCACAGTCCCTAGTTCCTCTATTATAACTGCTCTAATCAAGTTTTCTATTGAAATTTTACAGGAAATTATCCATTTTACCTAAATTTTCAAATTCATCACCTTCAGTTTGCACAGAACATTCTCTTATGATTATTTTGGTCTCTTCTGGATCTGTGGCTATGTCTCATTTCTCACTCCTGACTTTAAGTATTTTGTTTCACTGTCTTGAGTCAGGCTGACCAGGGCTTATCTTTTTTATTGCTCTTTTTAAAGAATGAGGCTTTGGTTTTATTTATCTTTTCTCCATTCTTTTATATTTCCTATCTCTCTTTCTAGCTCTGGTTAATCGAATTGCTCTTTTTCTAATTTATTAAGATGAACCCCAGGTATCTTTAATTTTAGCCTTTGAAACCATTTAAAACTATATATTTTTTCTAAGTACAGCTTTTGCTGTGTCCCACAGAGTTTGTTATAAAGTAGTCTCATGCTAATGGCCTTCTAGATCATTTAAAATTTCAGTTTTAATTCTTCTTTGATACAAGGATTAGATAGGAATGTTTCTTAATTTACAGGTACTTGAGATTATTATTATTCATAATATTATTATCAAGCTTATACTTGAGCATGTGCCCTATAAATCTCCCACTTTTTAAAATTTATAAAGGGTTTTCTTTTTGGCCAAGTGTTTGATTTATTTTGGACATACAAGTAAATGTATTTTTAAATTCAGGGTTGTAAGTTATTATATATGTATTAATTTTTCTTTACCCCAAGTTATTTTTTCCCTTCAGTTTGTGCCCTAAAAAATGTAATTCAACTATCTCACTATCTTCATTCCTAGTAGTTTTTTTACCTATATAGCTAGCTAATATGTTGTTGTGCAGTCTGAAAAAATTCAAATGAATAACTTATATAAGCCAAGGCCATGAATTTTTATACTCTGAGATGACTGGCCAAAGCAAATGTAAATCTCTGGGCTAATCTAGCTTCAACCTAGGCCTCCAAGAATTCATGTATATAACTATAACTACAAGGGACTTGAGCCTAAGGAACAAGGCATCATGAGTAAAAGTGGGAAGCAAGATTATTGGACAAAACACAGAAAGTAAATGTATTTAATATTATCCCCAAATACTTTCTGTGTCATCTGAGTGGTAAATACTATTTTAGGTACAGGAGATATGATAATGAAAAAACAAAACAAAACATTTAAACATTTATATTCAAGTTAGATATATGAACTATATAACATTTCAAAACTAAAAGTGTTACAGAGATAAATAAAGGAAGAAGTGGGGAGAAGGAGTATGTATGAGAAGGTGATATTTTAACAAAACTGAAGGAAGTGAAGACTAAGGCATGCACATGTCTTCGAGTCAGGTGTGAACAACCTACAGAGAGGTCAGTCGGAGCAGAGGTGAGAGTGTGCTTGGCGTACAAGGGGAGTCGGTTTGGCTCACGGTGAGTCAAGTAGGAGAAGGAGAATATAAGGTCAGAGAGACTAAAAGGAGTTTAAAGAGGGAATGAAATACAATTATGGAAAAAGAGACTATTAAAATCACTAAACAGATATTAAAATGAGCCAAATGAAACTTCAAAGATTGAAAAAATATTACAGTTGATATTTAAGAAGACTTGGATGTTTAACTATCAGATGAGACACAGCTGAAGAGAGAATAAATGGCCTGAAGATAGAGCTGAAGAAATTCCATAGAATACAGAAAAAAAAAAAAAAGACAAAGTGATGGAAAAAATGAAACAGGTTTAATATCCAGGGTGAAGCAAAAGTAAGTTTACAGTTGTTAGTATGCAAAACCCAAAGTTTATTGTTGTATTATTAATTAATTATTGTATGATTTCCCATAAGAACAACTGTGAACCTACTTTTGCCCACCCTGTATGTTTAATGGGAATACTAGAAGGATAGAGAGTAAATGAGGGTGAAGCAATATTCAAAGCCAAAAATGGCCTCGTATTTCAAGAACAGAAAACACCAATTCTCAGTTTCAGGATGCCCTATACATCCCAAATGGGATAAATAAAGAAAAATTCGTATCTAGAAACAACATAGTGAAATCTCAGGACACCACAGTCAAATTAAAACAAACAAACATACAAAAGAAGCTAGAAAGCAGAGGCAAATCACTTACAAAACAAAGACAATTAGACTTATAGCTGACCTCATAATAGGGTCAATGGAGGCCAAAGTTCTCAACATAATATCTGTCAGTATTAAATCTATACCTTGGGAATATATATTCACTATATTTTGTATTTAATGAAGATGTCTTTTGAAGTGAAAGATATCTTCAGTAAAATAAAAATTGTATTTATTTGTAAAGGAAATTTGGAAGTGTTTATTGGATTTTCCATAGTGGAGAGTTACAACGATCCCAGGCAGAAGATCGGAGGTGCAGGAAGGAAGGGGAGCCATATAAAGTGGTAAATATAAGGCACTATAAACACAATGACTGGGTAAACACTGATAATAGTGTCTAATTTGTGAAGAAAGATAACAGAACATAAATACTGAGGAAGAATGCTGTATAAATCACACTGAGGTTGAGAGGAATGGTAGAGATGGATGACTTATGTTGAGTACAGGTACAGTGTGGACTATAAGTATTGCGAATCAGGTATAAAGTGATGTCATGCTAGGAGAGTTAGGCCACCCCATCCCAACTCCCTCAAAGCTTAGTATAAGTTTCTCAATAGCTAAATAAGGAAACAACAGCAAGCAATTGTTTATTAACACCTGCTATGTGCCAAACCTTTGAAGAAGCCACTGGTTCTATCAGCTGGAATTCTTATTGCAAACAACAGAGAACTCAGATGGTTCAAACCGCAAGGGAATTTGTTGTTTCATGTAACTCAGGTTTGAGAGTGGTGGGTGGGTGGGGGAGGGTTGGTTTGTTCTCCAGGCTCATGCCATCACCAGGGTTTGGTTTCTCTGTGGCTTCCTCAGTTTTGTCCTCCTCTGGGTGACTGCTTCATCCTCAGGCTGGCAGCCCAAGTTGTTTGTCATCAGTTCCAGGGCCAAGTTCCCTCACCCACAGCTTCTCTTTCCTCTGACTGCAGAACAAATGCCTTCTTAGGACACCGGTTCTCCCTGAAGCAATCAGTATGATGGGGTGATGCATCCTGGGACTGGCCGAGCCTGGGATGTGCGCCCATCCCTGAACTAGTCACTGTGGTGAGGGCGGGGGCGCTTAGGCAGAACCGAATGAAGCCTGAACTTGGAGCCGGGGTAGAGACAATCCCTCCCAGTCCCTATGGCTTCTCCACAGAGGGTGGGCTAAGTGCTGGGGAGTCAACGTGATACCCACAACGCCACAGCAGCTCGGTTGAAGGAACTGCAGTGTATGGAGGTCTCGCTATCTAAGGCTGATTGAAAGAGCTGTCACGCTGTGGTCACGCAGCACTGGTAATGTCTCCTCTGGATCCATGGCTCCAAATCCCACTGTGTGGTTCCAGAATCTTCCCAGAATCCTCTCAGAATCCCTGCCCCATGGGTCCTGGTACCACTTCATCTTCCCTCTGTCTCTCCAGCCAAGGTGTGGCAACAGCTGCCCGTGGTTGCCAGTCTCTGGGTTGCACCAAGGTCTCCCAGTGACTTCTCAGAATTTCACTTCCATCCCCCGTGTCACCATTTCCCAGCATTAACTCCCCTCTGGTTTAAATACATAGAAGAGTTTCTCTTTTCCAGGTTGTTCCTAATCCAAGCTTTGGATTATTTTTTCAGCTCACTGTGGCCTAGAGAAGCAAGGGTTACATATTGAACCAAATTAAGCTGAGACCTCCAGGGTGTTACTGACCCAACCTCCACACTTCAGTAAGCAGCTCTCAGTTTGCAATCAAACTGCATCTCATCTGTTCTTTACCCCCATCTCTGGAGTCAGGGATGGAGGCGATGGTGTCCTTGGGGATGAAGTAGTATGATTGTCAATAGCAGTAATGACAACTGATGGAACGTTTAGGTCTGATTTATAAGTAATGCTGGATTTGCATTAGTGTGGTAGGTTTAAAATAACATCCATGCATTAGATGATATTCAGATTTAATGGAAAAATAATGACTGCATTAAATCAGGTTTTATTGTTATGGAGGGTTTTAATTTGGCAGGACCACTTTCCTTTCATGATCCAGAAAGGGCTCAACTGAGGAAGGTGGGGCTTTCATGCTGATTCCTGACCTATATCTATTCTGTACTTACCCAGAAATGATTGCACCTCTTAAACAGGTTAACCTTTTTTCTTTTCTTTCTTTTCCCCTCAAGAGGTGGTTTTCACTTCTTAAAACCTTGTAGATTAATTTAAAGTAATAAAAATTAAACAGAAGTCACTGTTCTTTCTTGCTTTATGAAATGGAGTTTCCATTGTGGGCTTTTTTAAAAGAGGAAATGCATCATTAAAGTTGTTGCATTATTTATCAGAGAAGCTAATGAAATCATAACTGCAGTAACTGAATACATGCAGCACAGCGCTGGTTTGAGACACGCCTGGAAAATACCAGTTCATCACTGTGTGACCAGTGCCTTTTATACTTCAGCTTATGAAGCCAAAATCATTGTAGTGTTTGTGTAAAGACCTCCAAATTCTTGACTCTCCACAAGGTAAGAAAGTCACGGTTATGGACCGATGAGGAAATTTGGTCAGAACTTGCTACAGAGGCAGGAGCAACAGATTTTAATGCAACCTCAAAAGATTTTTAAGATTGTCTCCCATCTTGCTGGTTGCTTGCTGCAATGTTACTTGCTAATTTATTACTCTTTCTACCTGCCAAGGTCAGCTATTAACACAGGGATAAAAGCTGTAATGGTGTCAAGAGAAGAAACCACGTGAATACATAGAACAGTCTTTAATTTTACACAGAGGGAAGTCGAAGCTAAGTATGTAAGTGACTTGCCAAGCACAGGACAAAAATCCAGATCCTTCCCAGTTACTTCACTACCTCAAGGCAGTGTGGCCTGCCTTGGGGCCTGAGCTCAGAGGTTCTTAAAAGGTCTGGGAGTCGACAGTTACAGAGAACCTAAAGAGGTGATCTGTTTTTGGGCCAGCAGCCAGTCCACCCTCTCTGTCTTCCATGCCAATACCCTACTGCCCACACTGGTCTCCCCATCCCTGTGTCCCTGCAACTGTTGTTGCCTCTCTTCTTGACCAACCATGTCTTCTGATATTTTTGCAGACTGAGGAACATGAGACCTGGCAGGATGGCTTTTATGGGCATGCATGGAAACCCCAAGTATCTGGGAAGACCCCTTAAGTGAGCACTGGAGGGTTCTCCAGCCTCCCCTGAGGCTGCCAGTCACCTTGATTGGGGAGCAGGCTGAGTCTTTGTGCTCTTCACCTAGCAAACTGGTGGTTTTACAGAGGTGACAGGGGGCAAATTCAAGCTGTTGGCATTTCTTTATTCCGTCTAACATGACCAGAATATTAGGTTAAAACACACACAACCTTACATAGCCTGTAGCCTTTGTTTTGTCTATTCATCTTTGCTTATTCCTTTAGTCAACCTTTGACCTTGGGAATTGTGCACCCAGAAACACCCCCACACTGTCTCCCTCTTTCATGTTTTCTGGGTAACAATGTCCTGTTAATATTTCAGAGCTGTTGGAGACATTGTCTTCTAGAGAATAAAAAAGAAGAAGAAGAAGAAGAAAAGAAAAAGGAAAAAATGAAGCTTCTGTGTGGAGACATAGAGCTGAGAGGTGTTCAGAATGTGTTTGTTTCCTCTGCTCCTGAGGCCCAGCTGCAAACACCTGTCCTGAGTGCAGCCCTAGGGTGTGCGGCTTCCCCTGGATTCTGCATTGAGGCCCAATATATTTCCGTTTAGGCTGCAGAGCTAAACCTGTCACTGCAGCTGCAAAGAGCCCTAACTTGTATACCTCCATCAAGTTGATTGATCACTTCATTTATTCAAGGGTGTAAGCACACATTCAGAAATGCTTACAAGAACTCACCAAGTGTCTCCCTTTTATGGGCACTCCCTTCCTTATTTTGCTCATGTTATCCACCCACCCTGCATATTTCCCTCTTTCCTGTAAAGCTTTGTCCATGTCAGGTAGACAGGACAATTTTTTGAATAGCTATTTTAGTTTAGGTAGATTGGAATAAAGGATTGGTGAGAAGGGTTCTGGGGTATGCGTCTATGACAGGCTTCAGGGGGTAGGACTCTGCTGTGGCTTCGTGAACATGGGACTAAGTAATCCATCACCAAGCTTTATAACATTTTTATTATTTGCTGAAAACTACCAAAGAAAGAGAAGGCATACTCCTTATTCTTGAGGTGCTTACAGTGAGGCATGCAGGAAAAGATCAAGATAAATGTGAAGCATAATACTTGGAAATAAGGAAGGGGAGATCTATGTCAGGGGAAGTAACTGGGACTGCTTAACACATAAGGAATGCTGCCCTGCTCTTGCTAAGATCAATTTGCACTTTTATAACACTTCTCCTTCAGAGATCTCAAGGTTGATGATAAATACTAGCATACCATGGCTCACCATCCCTGTGGGTAACAGAGATTTAGAATAGGGAATAACCAGGGGCCAGAAAGGATGGAAAACATACTTCATAGATGTTCCAGGGGGAGTTAGATAAGTGAATGTAATTACTTGTACTGGATTCAGGCCAGAATACCAGAAATGAATGAGCTATCAGACTTTTGATCCAGGGTGATGATGATATCACTCTGTCAGCTCCAATACAAGGCAGTATTGAGGTTAGTTTCATTACCCAGCTCACCATATATATTTCTTATACCATGATACAGGTAAATGTTTTCCTTGTGGATTTTCCAGTCACTATTTCCAAGCTACATACTTCCTGCAAAGCCTGCCTCCAGCCCAGTTCTCCCACATCATCTGCAGCCATCTCTTCACTTGCTCCCACCTCCTGACCTTTCTCTCTTATGCTGCCCCAGAGCCTGCATTAGTGATGAGCAAGGGAATCTGTCCCCGTTGGGACTTCAGAGAAGACAGATGATGATGCATTCTTCTTTGCATTCTTCCCACTTCCTTCCTTCCCTCATTTCCAACTTGGCCTTCTCATAACTTTTCCAGGTGCTGCCTCGTTCCACAACATCTTTCCCCATCTTTCTTCTTTTCCCAGTTCCACAATCTCTGAAGACTGAGAAGCTGAGGTTGATGAGAAAGGCCAGTTCTGACTGGGTTGCACTCAGACCTAACTTCTTTTAAGTAAATCTGAGTAAAATGGGTACTGACTTCACAATTCTCAAATTCAGATGTGTAGAGTAATTTCTTTTGGTAGTATTTTATTTTGGGCTTTAAGCTTCCACTTTTCCTAATATAGAACATAGGATCTTGTTACTTTCAGGTGCACTCAGTCAACTTTCATAATTTCTCATTCTTGTCAGGCTAAACATTTAGTTATATTTGGGATTTTTACCCTTTTTATGAGCTTTATTGCCCCTTAGATTGGCATCAAGCTTTAGGAAGGGGCCATTTACTCAGATGTGATTTGCCCTCCCTTTGGTCTCTCTCTGATAATGTTCTCCACCAACATCCCTTGAGATGTGCCTTGAGTTACCTGGCCCTTGGAATTGGCCACTCCCTTCCTGGTGGCCTGCAAGGCTTAGCCTTGTGCTCATCAGATCTGCAGTGGGGGCTTGAAAGGGGAAAGATTTCAGTTCTGACTCACATATCTACTTTCTAATTCTCTTTTTGACATACCTGAACCACTACTAGCGTTTGAGCTTTACACTTAAGAATTGTGTGTGTTGTTTTGTTCCCTTTCTGACCCTCTCAACCCTCCTTCCACCACCTCTGGAAAAAATGGCAGATTTATGTTTGTAGCCCGAAGACGGATGATAAAGGAGAAAGAACATGCTAGTTAATATCTCAAAGTATCATCTCTTTAATTTAGATGAATTCTTTGGTCACAAATACTTTGAATGTGAAGTAAAAAAAAAACTAAGAACTTGCTAGAATTCTTTTATTTGAATCAAAGTTTTTAAAATGGCACATATAGAACTTCCCATTTTCTTATAAGAACCATTTCTTAGGATATGCGTGTTGGGGAGACAGGTGGGTAAATTGACATTACTAAATATGTATTGATAATAGGGACATGCTCAGAAATCAAGGTTTTCCTTAGTAATAAGCAGAAAATCCCATTTTGTCCATTATCAGTCCATTATCACAAGGGGAATACTAGATCAAGATGACAGAATTAACATTATAGAAAGTTATCAGACTTGATGATGGGGTACTTGAAACAGAAGTCCAGAAGTTTCCCACAGCAGGGAGAAACATGTCAAGTTTACCATCACCATATAACATTTTAGGTATGAATATACGAGGATTTTTACCTAACAAAGGAGGAAAAAATAACAACATCTCAAGGGCTAACATTATATTTACCTGTATGCTTATATTCCTCAGCCCCTTTTTAGTGACATTGGAGGATGCCAACTCTGCTGCTACTCAGGGGAGTCCAGTTTAATTTGGGTCTCGTTCCTAGAGAATTTCGTCTGAAATACATTGCTGCAAATTTTAGCCTTTAAAAAAATTTCAATAGCTTAAAATCTTCTGTTGAATGAAACATCTCTTGCACAATTATCATTTCTTTTTAGTTTTGCAGCCTACATAATTAAAACAAAACTCACACTAGCACTAAGATAGGGGGTAGGTTATATTTAAGGATAAAAAATGGTTAATACTGAATAATTGTGGTATGAGAGAGGGCCAGGGAGGAGGGTTTACGTTCAACTCAGATGAAGTGGGGTGGAGCCTACAAGGGACCTATTAAATGATCTGGAGTTGAGATCAGAGGTGAAATTCTGATACTTTTTTTTTAATGAACTGCATACTTAGTAGTTAATCTCTTTTGGAAATTGTATCACTCTCTAGTTACCAATGCATTAAAGGCCTACTGACTTACTGTATGATCATCACAGTATTCAACTTAGTAGGTGGGTCCTAGTGCATGAGAATGCAGCATGTTCAAAAGCAGTTCTGCTAAATACCAGTCCTGCCAGATATTAAGGGACAAGTAAGAGCAACATTCTAACCTATAGGCAATAGAGTCTGGCCCTGAGTGACTTAAAAAGGAAGAGCAATTGAATTCACAGTCATGATGGGGAGATGAAGACAGGTTGAGGAAACATCCAGGAGCCAAGGCAAATGGCCTTTATCCCAGCCAAAACCATGCAGGGGGACAGCCTGGTGGGGACACCACTGCTATCCCCTGTAGACACTTAACACTTTTCTTGCGCCACCAGTGGCTCTGAACTCTAAAACCTGTGCCTGTCACAGCCACTGGAATGAGTCCCCATTGCTCTGGCTTCTCTGCTGCTCTCTTCAGAGTCAGAGTTCCAGCAGGGAGCAGCTAACCAGGGCTTTGATGTGATTGATGCCCTGGTTCCCAGGAAGTGAGGCTGGGTGACTATCTGCCTTTACCTTTTGTGGGGGCAGTTGGGCTTTGCCTCCCAGGAAGGCTCACATTGTTGGGAATTCCCTAAACATAGGAAGCTGCTTCAGATGCTTGGCAGCCAAAAAAATGATAACCGACAAGAGGATGTTACAAAGGAAAATGTTCCACAGTCACTTAGGTTTGGGAAATGCTAAGTTTACCAGATTCCCTTACCACCAGGCTTTTAATGCGATCGCATGTGTGGTGAATCTGCTGGAGTATTCCAGGACCCCCTTGGTCTTCATCCTATGTGACTGCTCTGTGGAGTGTATTTTGCGAATCACTACTTAAAGCAACAAGCAACACCACTTTTTCTCACATGTACCCTCAGCATATGAGTCTCTTGACTGACACATGCTGCATTTCTAGGCATGCGCATTAGAACTGCAATTTTGGAAATGTTCACGGGTGTATGGCTGCCTCAGGGCTGGTTTATTTTTCACGATGAAGGTTATTGTATCATTAACAGCACCCACCAGGGATTCCCCTCCTCAGATGTGCAGGCTTGGGTTTAGTCTTCTACATATATCACTACCGTGCACTTTTCCTTACTGCAGCATCTCCACTGGTCTTGCACATTGTCCAACTTGCCTGAAGCAGTTAATGTAGCTTTAGAAAATGTCTAAGAGAGTTGCTAATGTCTGAAAGACCCTGGCTGTACATATAGCTGAGGTGGAAGCTGCCAAGATTCCAATTCTCTGATAACTCAAAACAAATGTCCTGCTGATTTTTGCAATGCAACAATGTAAGAACACATAATTCAACAGCCAAACAACGGATGACTTTAAGCCATGTTCAGCATAGGAAATTGCTCCTATCTGTATTCATAGAAGATGTCGAAACTTTAGGTCAGAGTCATATTTTATTTGAAGGCTGGTAAGCTGAAGATCGTATTTTCACATGCAAACCCAAGTCTTAGCTGTCTGGGCAATAAAGGTAAATACAAGTTATGCGCTGAACCTAAGTTGTCACTATAAGTTGAGTTTTAAAAAAATTCCATCTTTTAGTGTTCATTTTTCAAACCTCCATGCTTATTACTTTCTTCTTAGCCATCTGTCCTGAGGCAGCCTATTCTTCTGTTTTTATCTGTCAGACAGTCGTGTGTATTTCCCTCATGCTGTTAACCACAACCCACAAATGCTCACTTGTTTACTGTCTGCTTTGCCCACTAGAATGCAAGCTCTATGGGGGAGGGCTTTGTGTGTGGCCCCTCTGTAGCCTTGACCTTTAATACAGTGTCCAGTTGGGGCTCAGTACATACTTGGATGGAAAGGAGGTCTGAGTGTGCTCAATAGGAAGGAGCAGGAAGTTAGATCAGAAATGAGGACAAATCCTGGGACACTAATTGAGGGAAACTGTGGCTCATTTTGAATTTTCCAGACATTTCCTGAGCTCTGCTCTGAAACAAGCACGTGGAAAACAACACCCAAGTCTTTTTATAGCCTTTGAAAGTTTGAAACCCCCTTGTTAAAACTCCTCTTAGAATAAGTTATGCAAATATTTGGGATGTTCCAAGTGTGAATATTTACAAGGGGGTTTAAAATGCTTTTCTGATTAAGTGTTTTATGAGATGTTTTGTCTTTATTTTCAACTTTTCCAGTTAGCTTTTCATGAACGCCTTACATAACTCTTCTGTTTGACTTGCCTTTGAAAGCTAGTTAATACTGACTCTAAAATTGGGATTCACTGGACATTGTAAAATATGAGGAAATTGTCTCATGGTCTTCAGGGTCCGAGAGGGGACATGGGGCTCCCCCGTGTCCTCCATCATTGCCCCCTTCCACTTTTCCAGAATGGAAACTTCCTGGTGTCCCTGCTCCTGGGCACAGCTTGTCACTTAGGTTCTGGGGTCTACCACGTTAGAGAGAGAGAGAGTGAGTTCTTATCTCAAGATTGAATGCTACCCCCCCTCTAATGCAATTCTGCCACAGTGTGGGAGTATTGTTCAACCCTCAGAATATTTTGTGAGTGACGCAAAGGTAAAGATCCTTGCCAGTTTAGCCCACCAGTTGTTGATTAAGCCCCAGGCTATGGAGTCAAACTTCCTGGGATTGAACTGAAGCTCTTCTACTTGCCCTCAGGGTGACTTAGCAGATTGCTCAACCTATCTGTGCCTTGATCTCCTCACCTGATAAAGAAGGATAATGATTATTATACTTACTTTAGGGAGCTGTGTTTTGAAGATTATATGTAACATACATTAAGCCCTAAGAAAAGTTTCTGGCACATAGTAAGTACTTAATAAATGTTACCAATTATTTTTGTTATTGTAGGTTGAATATATGAGTATCTTTGTGCCTACACAGCCCTTTAAGCTGAACTCTTTTCATCCACTAAAACCCAAGTTTTGGCAATCAGCATACAGATTTTACTCAGGTCCCATTGATCTGCTCACTTCTCTTCTCTTTCCTCTGAACTGGCTGTTTAACCTACCCTCATTTCAGTTCCACATTCTGCTTTTGACTGATGACTTCACTTACCTGGCTTTCTCGCCCATGACCTTGAATGGGCTTTCTGGGACATGACTTTTTATATCACAAGTAAGAGGCACCACACTTCCACAACTCTCCCTGACTCGTGAGAAGTGATGACAGACACTTGTCCTCTGCCCTATGAATGGGCTTTTCTCAACTTCTAAATCTCTAGTATAGAGCTGAAAAAAAAAATGGTGGTGGCACCATGTGTCTGTGGGAAAATAACATGGCCTATCTAGAAGGGGACACCCAGCCATCCAGGTGAGAAAGAGGACCAGATTTTTCTGACATAGCCCCTTATGGTCTTAGCATCCTCTTCTCTTGTCAAGCCTCCTTCCAAGTCTCCTTCTGCCTCACTGTTGACAGGATTTGGGTGGTGGCCTGTCTGGGGCTAACTCATTAGGTACTTACCCATAATTGGAACCAGACATAAGCATAGGTTCTTGGCCCTTGGTTGAAAATATAGCACATGATCCTGTGTTCACGCTGTGTTGCCATAATCCAGAAAATAATCAGCATTTTCTGGTGCACTGGAGAGGAATTTGTCTGGTTTTCTCCCAGGTACTTTGCTGGTGAGATGGTCTTCATTGTTTTTCATTAATCTTAAAGCATCCTCATTCCATTCTGTGTTTCCATTTAAAACTTCACATTTTCCAGGAGGGTAACCCTTCACCGATTGCTTTGGTTGTCAGAGGCTGGGATGAAGCATCGCTGGTGATAAACTAACACAGCTGAAGCTCCTAGAGAATTTTTCATGTGGCATTTACTGCTTGTTGGGATTTACAGAACAGTGTGTTGCTCTTCTTTAATAAATGGGATGCACTGTGCTGTGGACTCACCATGGATGAAGAATTGCTGACGCTCCTGAGTTTTCTCGGCAATGTCGTTGCTTCCTCTGCACAAGTAGTTGGAATGTACGAGGGTAGGGAGAGTGAGTTGCATCTACCTCAGGCTCTGCACAATGTGCTCAGATGATAGATCCCTGGTAATTTTCTCACTCTGGCTCAGGGAATGCTCTTAGCTGCAAGCTGCCACACTTCTTTTAAAAATTCTCTGGCAGTCCTGGAAGCCAGGAAAGATTTACTTTCAAACAAGAATGTTGTTGTTTGTATGGCTGACTCCTTTATTTAATTACAATAACACATTGTTTAAGTTAACTTTCCTCTGGAATAAAATAAGAGATTAAATGAAGGGGAAAACATTATGTCAAACTGGACCAAGTTTTGAGAGATGGAATTTTTTTAAAAATTCTAAATCCTTTGTGAAAACCCTCTTCCCCACTAGTCACGTTGCTAACACTGTGGTCTTCATCTACGAGAGGCTCTGAACCCTGTCACCTGAGTTAGGTCTGGAAGAGAAGGATTTTCATTTGAAGCCAAGCCAGGCTTCAGATTAGGGTCCTACAGGGCTCTGACCAGGTGTCAGAATTGAGTTTTTATCTTTTTTTTTTTTAAAGATTTTATTTATTTATTTTTAGGGAGGGAAGGGAGGGGGGGAGAGAGAGAGAGAGAAACATCAATGTGCGGTTGCTGGGGGTTAGGGCCTGCAACCCAGTCATGTACCCTGGCTGGGAATCGAACCTGGGACACTTTGGTTCCCAGCCCACGCTCAATCCACTGAGCTACGCCAGCCAGGGAGTTTTTATCTTTATAACCAGAGGGTGTCAGTTTCCTTATTTTAAAAGACACCAGTTTTAGTTGAATATATGTATCTTTATAGTCAGGTTGAAAATTGGTAGCAGTTAGTTATAACCCATTAAATGATGGACAAAAATAGATCCTTCTTCCATCTCTCCCTCCCTCCCGCCCTTCCTTCCCTCCACGTTAGAAATCTTTCTCAGGATGGGAGAGGTTGGCAGATTTTGGGAGTAAAAGGCAAAAACACTTTCTTTTTCTCTTAGAATATTTCAGACACCAAAATACATCATGTTTTCCACCCCAAGCAGTGCTCCAATTCTCTGTAGTCACAGACTAGGTACAATTTAACCCAATTCTGACCCTAACTGTGGGGAGTTAGCACGCAGGTTAAGGACTCGGTCCACAAGACTACCTACCCCCTCTTCAGAGGCCAATCACAGGTCCCAGGTTGTCCCTTCTACTTCTGACACTGGTTCTAAGTTGGGGGTTCTCACAACCCTCTCCGCAGGTTTGATAATTTGCTAGAATGGCTCACAAAACTCAGGGAAACATTAATTTACACTTATTCAAAGGATGTTATAAAGGCTATAGATGAAGAGCAGCGGGAACAGTACATGGGACAAAGTCTGAGGAGGGGAGCAGAGCTTTCCATGCCTCCTTAGGTGTGCACCCTCCAGCATGTCCACGTGTTCACCAACACAGAAGCTCTCTGAACCTGTAGTTTAGGGTGGTTTTATGGAGGTTTCATCGTGTAAGCACGATTGATTATTAATTCCACCTCTGGCCCCCCTCCCCTGTCAGGAGGATGGGAGGGGTGGGGCAGAAAGTTTCAAGTTTCTAGTCGTGTTTGATCTTGTCGATGATTAGCCCTCATTCAGGACCCGTCCAGGAGTCGCCTCACTAGCACAGAAGTCACTCCTGTCACCCAGGAACTTAGAAGAGTTTTAGAAGCTTTGTGTCAGCAACCAAAGACCAAATACTAGAACAAAAGATGTTCTTAGCACTCTTATCAGTCGGAAAATTAGAAGGGTTTTGAGAGTTCTGCTACAGGAACCTAGGGCAGAGACATATTATTATATCACAGGGAGACTGGAGGCTAAATTTTATTTTTAACAATTGTCTTTGCCCACATAACACTAAGGAAGGGTGATGGAAATGTGTCACAGTTGTCCTCAATGTTTGGGTCAATGCCAGGCTTGATTTATTCATGCTCTGCTGTGGCTACTTGAGAGGGCAGCTTGTGCCCAGTCGAGGTGCTGCCAGATGTGGTTCAGAGAGCTGGGTGAGTCTCCCTCTGAGTTCTCCCGCCATACCCTACTCCACACCCCCACCCTAGCCCTGCACCCCTCTTCACCCTCCAAAAATGTGGTAATGAAAGCCAGTCAAACAGACAAGGCAGAATTTACAGGTATACCTGGGACCATGAGTTAGGGTGGGGAGTCCCAGGCACACAGGGGAAACGCGATAATGAGAGAAATGGGAGCAGGCTGGTTTGACCACCGTCTTGGTGCAGAGAGGAAAATTGGAGGTGGGGGGCGGGGACTGTCCAATGAAGGGGTTGAAGCAGCATGAATGCAAGGAAAATAATTTGGGTAGAATGGAAAGGTAGATTTGTGTTGAGTTGGCTGAGTCTGTATTCCTATAAAAAACCTTTCATGTCCATCTTGTGGAAAAGCAAAAATGCCTACTCAGGTAGTCTCTCACTGTGGCCATCTGCTTTTTGTGTTTGGCCAGCTCCCTCTCTTGCCCAAGTCAAGCCCTTCTCATCCTACCTGTTGTAACTACCATGTTCAGCACTGTGTTTGTGACATTGCATTTAAGAAATAACAGCTCCCGGTGGCTGAGAATATGTCACCTGTGAGGCACTGTGGGAGTTTGTTAAAAGTCTTATTTTAATTTTGTTTAAAACTTGATGTAGTAAATGTTTTCCTTACTTTTCAGATAAAAAAACTGAGTCCCAGTGTGGTTACCTGTGTCTTAAGATTATGCAGCCTAGAAGTGGCAAAAAAGTGATTTGTTTTGTTTTTTACTCCATTTGTTCTTCTACCCAATCATTCAGACAGAGCTTTTAATGTTGATAAATAATAACAGTGATGATGGGCATGCTTATCATCATGCTTGAACTCACAAAAATAACATAAGGAGAGTCCTATTGCTATTATCCCATTACAAATGAGGAAACTGTTTTTAAGAGATTTATATAGTTTGTTCAAGGTCATAATACTACCAGATGACAAAAGTCAAGATTTGAACCCAGGCTCAAAGCAATGGTCATAGTTACTCGGCTGCAATCAATTATTAGCCCTGTTAGTGCAGGGACCAGGGTCTAGCATAGTGCTGGGCATGTAGTGACCACTTAACATGTTTTTGAATGTTTTATGAATGAATTAAGCAAATGAATGAGTGAATTGGTGAAATGAAAAATGAAGGGGTCATGTGTATGACACCAAACCTGAGTTCTTAATTGCCTCCTAACCACTATGCTAGGACTTTGGGGGGTCACATCAAGGGGACGAGTGACGGGACCTGGACTGTGTGGTCCCAAAAGCCAGGCACCTCACAGCCAAGGAAATGGGGTCAACTGCTAGCACACTTTTCAGTCAGTTGGACTTTGTCTACAGAAATGGATAATCTGTGCCATTTCCTAGTGCTAAACTAGTATGGAGGGTGCTTTAATAGTAATAATTCAGTTAAGAGTAATATGTAAATAATCACAAGTACATAGAGACATTTTGGTAGTTATTTTTAAACTAAACTTTACCTCTTCTCAGTTACTACTACTGAACTTTAAAAAATGACTTTTTATTTTAGAATAGTTTTAGATTTATAGAAACCTGCAAAGCCAGTAGAGAGAGTTTTCAAATACTTGTCACCCAGGTTTCCCTCTTGTCAGCATCTGACATCACAGTGACACACCTGTCATGACTGAGGAATCTACATCAGCAGGTAACCAGTTTTTTGAGTTTTACTTGAAATTTGCATTATTTGAATTTTACTAGTTTCCCCCAATGTCCTTTTTCTGTTCCAGGATCCCACCCAGCACGCCCCCTTAGGTTTAGTTGTCAGGTCTCCTCGGGCTCCTCTGGCCCACGTCAGTTTCTCAGACTCTCCTTGTTTTCATGACCTTGACAACCCTGAGGAGTACTGGTCAGGTAGCTTGCAGAATGTCCTTCAGTTTGGGCTCATCTGATGATTTTCTTGTAGCCTGGGGTTATGGATTTTGGGAGAAAGACCACAGAGGTGAAGTGCCATTTTCATTCTATTGTATCAAGACTACCATTACAGTTTTAAATATTTAATTCTTCTACTTTTGGTGTCAGTAGCTCCATATTCTTTTTTCTACACTCTTGCTGATGGCTGTAGCTGATTCTCATTGGAGAAAGCAAGCTTTCCTGCCATCTTTCCAGGGTCTATTCCGCCTTGAATAGCAAAACATTTTGCAGGGGATTCTGCTTGCACAGTTTTGCTGAGCCCGGCAAAGGCCTCCTTGGCTGTCCTAGTCAGGTCAGTTTCACTCAGCTGAGATGCAGAGCGCTTTTTCCATGATTGCTGACGGATGAAGGGAGCCATTTCTAGTTTCTAAAGGGCTCTCTCCCAAGATCTTTGTGGATGCCACGAGGAAACACTAATCTTTTTTTTTTATTTTATTTTTCAATCACGGTTTTCATTCAACACTATTTTATATTAGTTTCAGGTGCACAGCATAGTGGTTAGATAAACGTATGCTTACACAGTGATCCTCTGGTATTTCAAGTACTCACCTGACATCATATATGGTTATTACAAAAACCTTGTGGATGGGGTAGGTGAAACTGAGCTTGTAAGTCCATAGGAGAAAATATAAATGTGTCCACAGCCATGTTTGTGACAGACGGCCCCCAAAGTCCATGCACCATTCCGTGGGCACAGAAATCAGACTCTCTTTCCTGGGAGGGTCCAATGAAGATGTGCTCTGGCTTAAGAACCTATGTCCTTTCATTCCATTTAAAACTGCCTTGCCTTTGTGTTTCTACATTTTATCCATACCTGTTAAATAGGAAAGTCAGCAAGTCTGGGGTAAAGAGAAAGCATTCAGGCAGTTTTCAAATGACAACAATCCTTATTTCCCTTCAGGAGGAAAAATGGAGCAGATCTGTTCTGGAGTTTGTCTCACTGAATTTTATTTTGTTATTTGTTTTATTTATTTATTATTTTTGGTGTATGTCTCTGAACTTTTAAACAAAACAGCACTCCTGCAGGGCAAGATGACATCAGACTGTTTACTGTAGATCTTGGCTTAAAGTGTGGATGTTTTGGCTCAGTTAGTAATAAAACATTCTTTAACCTATTTTTAATTTTAGTTTGTGAAGTAATAGGAAAATATAGCAACTTTTTGAATACAGCTACATTTGAGAGAGAGAGAGAGTCTGAGAGAGGCAAAGAGCCTGAGAGAGAAAACTTTTCTGAAGGTAGATAGTGGATGGTTCTGAGTCATGGGCCGACTTTCAGACATTGCCATAAAATGTCCTTGTTCCCCTTTCCCACCATCGCTGCCTATCTTGACTTTCACCATTTCCTCTCTCATTCCTTTAATTCCTTTCCCTGGTGTGAATCCTGCTCAAGTCTGGGATGTACTTTTTGTGCTGGTATTTACATCCTCCTCTAGAATGTGAAGCCTTAGGGAGACAGATCCCCCATGTCTCTTCCTGCCTGGCTCCTCCTGCTGGAGCTCCGAAGACTTCGAGCTTAGCACTAACCTTCCAGGTCAAGGAATATCCACTTTCCAAAGTGTGAATTGCTTGCTCTGATTCATGGAAACGTTCCTTAACAGACTCCTTGTGCAGGAGGATGGGCCTGTGGATGGGAGCCATGCCATCCTGACCCCCAACTAGAGTAGCACCTTTGCTCACACTTGTGTCTGAGCAGGTGCAAGGCAGGGCAGGCAGCGGAAAGGTTTTGGGGCAGCAGCAGGAGTCTACCAATGAGCGAGTGTGCCCTTACCTACTTCCTATAGATGCAGCCACACAAACCCTTGGCTTCTCTTTACCTTATGAATCAGTTCACCGCATGCACTGTCTCAAATCTGGCTTCTCATTATTGCATGTGGTTGCCAAATGTGATTGAGAGTAGAAAATGATGATGATGATGATGATACTAATGATACCATCACATATTCAGCACCTAAGTGATAATTGTGCTGAACATTTTAAAACATCATTTCATTTAATCCCTACAATTCTATCAGAGAGGGACCTTTGTTATTCTCATTCAATATTATAGAAGCAAGGTTGGTTCAGAGAAGTTAAATAACTTGTTCAAGATCACAAAGCTAGAAAATTTGGGGCCAGGTTTCAAACTAGTTTGGTTTGAGTTTTGAGCCTCTATTTATAACTCTGCTATATTGTTAAATGAAAAAAAACCCCACGAATGTCCAGGTGGTGAGGAACATGAATATGAGCATATATTTGTTTTGTGTATGTATCTGCACATGCCAGTGTCTTTGTGTTCATGTGTAAGGTGCATGGGGCATGTCCAGAAAGTATCCAGCCATGCCATAAAAAATAGACACCTTTATTGAAGAAGACACAAGATACAGGAAACATTGTAGATACGACATTGACACCTTAACTCCTTCAAAGTGGGCACCTTGACATCTCACACAGTTCTCCCAATCAGCATCAGCTGCCCCATCATATTTTCCTGAATCTCATCGACAGTCTGAAATCTCTTCCTTTTCAAAAGTGATTTTAGTTTTGGGAAAATCCAGAAGTCACAGGGCACAAAATCTGGGGTGTAGCAGGGCTGAGTCACCTGGGCGGTTTGATGTTTTGCCCTGAAACTTTGCACAAGATGTGATGCATGAGTGGGTACATTGTCATAATGAAGCTGCCCATAAATGCAGCCTCTGAACCATCTCAATAGTTTCCAAAGAAGAATATTCAAGCTTAACACAATTTTTAACACAATTCATGACTCTACTGCCTTATTTTGAATGTGACAACCACACAGTACACATGCTCATTCAACAGCATATACTGCCCCCACTGACTAGTACTGTGAAGTCGTCATTTTTCACACATGTGCATTTCAGTCCCTTGGCTACCAGGCTACACTGATGTCATTCAAACTGTTCTCATTATATTAACAATGGCTGGCCTTTTTCGGGACAGACCTTGTATGTGCATTGCTTGTGCATACAAGTGTCTTGGCCCATGTGTATATGTTTATGTGTGCTGTGTGTTTGCATACATCTGTTCATTTGTGTGCATGTCTGTACACCCATGTGTTTATTTGTGGAAGTATGTGTTTTTGTGTTCAGGTACTCCATATGCATAAGTGTGCACATGTGCGTGAGTGCATGTGTGTCTGATTTTATAGCCAAGTGAAATGCAGCTAAGAAAGAACCTTGGTAAAAATGAAAGGTTGATATTAAAATTCTGTGCGCACATTTAAAAAAATTAAAAATAATAACTCTAGGACATGTTAAATCATAGCCTTAAGTGGTTTTGGGTTCCAAAGCAGTGCCAGTGGGAGGGAGGTGCTCTATGTAGGACCTTCCAGAACTCATGACATGCTACCACTTCATATGGGCCTGAATGCTGGGTGATTTGCTTGCATCTTATGTGATTCACTAGGGGTACATATTCGGCTTTCTCTGGGTTTGCCTACATTTTTCTAGGCTGGGCCAATTTTCTTATTTGTGGACACTGTGCATTTGTTAATTCAAGTGAATTGTTTTAAGATTATTTTGATTCTTCTCTCTCTCTCTTTTTTTTTTTTACTTCAACCTAATATACCCTTTTCCAGGACTTTCCTGACAAACACAGCCCTGCCTTGAAAAAGTGACTAAAGCTATGTGAGGTTACAATAGGGTGGAGGCCTCATGGTTACAACTGTGGGTTTAAGAAATGTCAAGTGGTAGAAACCTAAGAAAACTCCCTATTTTCTTAAGCCAGTAGAATGCAATCATAACATGATGCACTACTGCAGGGGTTCATATGTGTCCTTGTGTGCATGTGTGTGGATCATGAGTTCCTCACAATTTCACGAAAATGTTTATATAGTCAAGACACAGTGATGGGTGCTGGGTCATGTGTATCAGTTAGGAAGCTCTTGGGTGAAAGTTACAAACTATTAGTGGAGCATCAAGATTGAGGGAGGATGGGAGTGTTAGACCTGGACAAGGGGGAGCGTTTTATCACTGGCTTGGTTTAGAATTACTGGTGTATTATGATAATAAAAAGATGGACTTTTAGTTGCTTTTATTGTTTTTAAATTCTATGCAAATCACATATTCCTTATAGCCTGCACCCATGGTACACTGGTCCCAAAGCTTCCCACACAAAACACCAGTTAAACAATGAGGAAAATTCATTTTCTTATGAAATAAAGGGTTGCTTTGGCAGCTTAGTGATTAACAGGGATCTGGAATCTTTTTATTTGTTGCTCCTCTATGCATCCTGGCAAAGTTATCAGCTTTGCCTCTCATGGCCAAAGGTGGCATTAAGTAGAGATGACAATGTCTGGTCCAAGAAGAGAGGTGATTCTTCCCAATGTTTCTTTAAACAGGGAGGACTGTTTTCCAGGAAGCCACTGCAGAAAACTTTCCCGTAGCTTCCATTGGCCAGGATTGGGTCACACGGCCACACGTTCAGAAGTTGGCAAATGGTCAAATCTGGCCAAGCCATCTGTTTTAGCTCAGCTCACGAGCTCAGAATGGTTTTTACATTTTAAATAGTTGAAAAAAAATGAAAATAATATTTCATGACATGAAATTAAATGCAATTCAAATTTCAGTGTCCATAAGTAAAGTGTTATTAGAATACAGCCATGCCTGATTATTTATGTATTGATTAGGGCTGCTTTCGACCAGTGTACGAAGACTGAATGTCCTGAAAAGCTGAAAACATTTACTGTCTGGCCTTTTACATGAAGAGTTTGCTGAACCCAAACCAGCAGAATAGATGGCTGGAAGTTTCTGGCATTTTCAACCTCTATGGTGGGTGGGTGCTTGGAGAGATTTAGGTGACTTAGTTAAGGCCACTTAACAAGTGTCACAGATTCTGAGGACAGATCTGTTTGGTTTCTTACTTTCCCCCCTGTTTTGTCCACTAGCTGAGCCTTGAACAACAAGGTTAACATGTTCTATGGGCAGCATGAGCAAAGCACAGAGTTTGGGAGGTAGTTGGGAGTGCAAAGAGTCTGATGTAGCTAGAAAAAGATACTGCAAGAGATTAGGTTGGACCTTGAATGCCAAGCTAGAAAGAGGAACTTCAGTCTGTTGAAAAGCTTTTGAGGGGGAGATGTGTTGTTCTGATGAAAATGTGACAGATGGGATAAATGTCTGATATAACATGGCTGATTTTTAATAGGGGTACCCTTTCATCTAATACCACAGTTGTAAATGGATCTCACCAATCTTGGTATAGAGCCCAGAGTGGTATAATGTAGCAAAATGGGCTTGAAGGTGTGTTTTGTTTGGCTTCACTATGATTTTTTAATGGAGTAAATTGTTAAAAATGATAAGATTATAGACTGTATGTAAAAATATTGGATTTTTATTACACTTGGCTGATCACATTCATATTACTTAAGTAAGTGCTATGGCAATTAGATTTTTGACCCCTGGTCTGTGGTTAATCCATTTCTTTAGAACAACAATTTAATAAATATAAAGGGTCCTGGATAGAGATGCTTTTTTGTATTTATACTGGTGTCTGGTCACTATATCTGCATATTGACCACTACAACTTTTCCATAGCTACCTCCTGGTTAGAATCTGGACTTTATTTTTTGTTACCTTTGTTTGTGTAGCAGACCACTTCAAAACTCATGGCATAAAAACACCCAACTGTTTTATTATGTTCGTGGAGTCTGTGAGTCAGGAATTTGGGCAAGCATTGCAGGAATGGCTTGGTTCTGCTCCTCACCTGGGAAGGCTTGAAAATCTGGGGATTGACTCAAATGGCTGGAGAATGGAACTACCTACAGATTTCTTCACCCACAGTTGCGAAACCTGGTCTATGTGGGACGGTCAGTTGGGCCTCCTCATGTGGTTTGGGATTCCTCACAACATGGCAGCCCCAGGACAGCCATTCTTCTTACAGCAAGTAGTTTCAGTAAACAAGGCAGAAGCTTCATAACCTTTTATATCTTAGCCTTGGAAGTCTCACAGTGATACTTCTACAGTGCACTATTGGCCCAAACAGTCCTAAGCCAACCTTGATTCAAGCGGGGGGGGGGGGGGTGGACTGAGACTCCCACCTCTTGATGGGAAGAATGTCAAAAAACTTGAGGCCATGTTATAAAACTGATACAGACTGGCACATTAATTGACATCCTTGTACACATAGCATAAAGCAGGAAATTTAACTAAAGAAGTAAATTTTCATCAAAAGCTCAAAATATCTCTAACTTGTGATTTCTGTGTCACTCATCAGCCTAGGGAAAATACAGTGAATGAGGACAATTCTAATTGCTCAAAACTGAGATATGCTACACAACCCAGGTAGTTCTTTTAAAAGTCTAGATTTCTTCTTTTGAAATTTAATGTGTTTGACTTTGAATTGACATGGAATCCTCTCTAGTCCGACATGTGGTTTCTGTCTGCAAAAGCTCCCAAATGTTTCTGAGGACTTAAGCCTGACAGTAGACCAACCCATCCACCTTAAACAGGATTCATAACTCTGGGCACACCTGAGTCTAGATCAGGGTCCTCATTTCAGATCCACAAATAAAATTCAACATGTTCATGATCTTGGATGAGAACAGTTACATACTTCTTTTACTAACCTTAAACTGAAATGCATAATTTCCTTCAATTATGAATGTAGGCAACAAACACCATTAATATAAGCAGAACTGATGATCCTGTGAGTTTGCCAGCAAAATCAATCAATGATACTTTCATATGTTACTACAGTTGTAACTTTACCTTGAAAGACTGTTTACATTCATCAGTGCTTTGAAATTATAGTAGTTATTACATGCGCTAGATTGCGTGTGATCACAGTTTTCCTGTCTACAGACACATGTCCAACAAAGCTGGACATTTAGTCAACTCTACCTCCAGTTGTGGTTCAGCCACTAACCCACGGAATCCTAGTCTCCCATCTTGTCTCAAGAGACATAGATTTCTTGGCATTATTCTCTATCCACAGCTGTTAGATGACCAACACATGGAAGGAGGTGAGATTTTTACTGGATGGTAACATTTTGCAAAGCCAAACAGTCCAAATATAAGTTTGTAGCTCTCTTTACAGATATGTTCTTGGAATTCTGGAGGTGGCTGTGGGGGAGGACTCAGGTGGGACTGATGGAGGAGAAACAGTGAATATGAGCACAGGAGCTGGAGACAGTGGTTAAGCCCGAGTAACACTTTCATTTGGAAGTTTAGGGTTCTACCTTTATAAATAGGGCTATGCTGTGGAAAGGCAGGGGCTTTAGAAAATTATTATTTGGGGGCTAGGTTATACACACACTTTGCCCAAAATTTAAAACATACAAAAGTAACTCAGTAAAAGATAGGCAATCTTACTCCTCTCCCTGAGCCACACACCTTTGCTTTCCCAGTGACAATTGCAATTGGGTTTTTAGGTCTAACTCTCCATCTAATGAATTCGTATACAGTCATGCACACCACACATACATCATGCTTCAACTATGGCAAGAACCTTCTACTTTCTGAGTATCATGAAAACAAATTGTATGAGCAGATATCAATTACAAAATAAAGGCCTGACTGATGCTTTTTTCTTGAAGAAAATTACATACTTTGAGTAAAACACATATACTTCTCTGTTTTGGCTTATCAACTTTAGGTGAGATCTAGTATTCTCCCTTAAAAATGCTTGAGCCCTGGCTGATGTAGCTCAGTGGACTGAGTGCTGGCTTGCGAAGCAGATGGTCACTGGTTTGATTCTCAGTCAGGGCATATGTCTATGGTTGCGGGCCGGGTCCCCAGTGGAGGATGTGCAAGAGGCAACTGATCATCTCTCGCACATCGATGTTTCTCCCCCTCTTTCTCTCTCCCTTTCCCTCTCTCTAAAAAAAAATAATATCTTAAAAAAGAGAAATGCTTTAGCCGAATCAACCTAAATCAATGAATGTAAGTCTTTTCTTTCCATTTTTTAAATTAGTTATTCTTTTAAATTCTTCTTTTGGTTGTCTTTACAACTTTAACAACCATTTTATAGTATCAATATCAATAACATTTTTTTGATCTATAAATAGGATTAATTATTCCCTATTTATTTTACTCTAAATATTGACAGTCAAAATGTATAATACTATATTACATAAAGATTATTTATCATTAAACTAATTAGTATAATTGGACCCCAAGAGCAGATATTACCTAATTTGCTGTCACTTAAAACAATATTCATAATAACACTAATACATATGGAATACTACCAATCCCATTGTCTTATTTATTCATAAAATTTGTTTTTACTGAGATAATAGACATATGATACATAAATTGAAGGTATACAACTTGTTAATTTGATACATTTCTATACTGCAATATGATTACCACTGTAGCATTAGCTAATGCCTCTATGACATCTCATAATCATCTCTTTTGTGTGGTGGCAAAAATTAAGATCAAGTCTCCTAGTGACTGTGAAGTGTGTAATGCACATTGTTGTCTACAATCACTATGCTGTGCATTAGAGCTCTAGGGCTTATTTATCCATAACTTGCAAGTTATGCCCTTAAACAACATCTCCCCAGCTTCCCTGCCCCAGCTCCTGGTAATCATCATTCTAGTCTGTTTTTACAAAAGACTAGATCTTACATGTAAGTGATATCATACAGTATTTGTGAGTATATAGAGAAAGACAAGTACTCTATGATATCACTGACATGTGGAATCTAATACCAATTGCACTTTAAAGGTGAGGACACAGAGGTCCAAGAGATTAAGAACCTTGCCCAATAATCACACAATATTAAGTAGAGCAGGGTGGACAGGGTTTGAAACCTGACAGCATGATTCTGGAGCCCCTGATCTTAATTAACTATTGCACTGTTCTGTGTCTCCAAGCAACAGAATCAAATAGATTCTCTTGCTTTATAGTCCATCAATTTCCTGTCTCCTAGACTTCCCTGTAGGAAAGAATATATAGAAATGGTTGAAGTTAAATCTAAAAGCAACCCTCCACCTTTCTAATAACCATCACCCATCCCAAAGGAAAGCAACGTTAACAGTTTAGTGGATATTTTTCTAGCCTCTTTCCCACGTAATTTAATGGGCTCACATGTTTTATAGTTTACCAATTGACTTGCCTGTAGATCTGCCCACATCAGCATATAAAAATCGACATACTTTAAAAAATAGCAGTATAAAATCTCTTTATATGGGTATACCATAAGATACATAATCACTCACTTATTGATTGATACTTGGGTTGTTTCCAGTTTTCACCATGATGAGCTGTGCAGCCAAGAACTCCTTATTTATGCTCTTTGGGCACTTGGGTATTTTTTTCTAGGATAGGTTGGTAGCAATGAAATTGCTGAAGGTGTAGACATGTTAAGAATTGGGTAACTTGACAAATTGCTTCCCCTATACACAAAAGCCTTTAAAATATACTTCTTCCATATTGAATGAGAGTGCTTCTTTCTTTATAGTGTTTCAACACTTGAAATCCTTGAAATTTTTTTTGACAAGCTGGTCAGCAAAAATTGATACCTGGTTGTTCACATGCGTATCTTTTATTATTAAGAAGTCAATATATTTTCTATTCATATTTCACCATCTGCTTATTGACATTCGTATGTCTGCAAATTGCCTGTTCATAGCCTTTGCTTATTTAACTGTGGATATATGGACCTCATACATTTTTAGGAAATTTATCCATTTTGGATAATAATCTTTTATTTAGGACATTGCATGTAGTTTCCTCCAATGTATTGCTTGTCTGTCAATTTTATTTGTGGTGTCCTTGTGACACAGAATGTAAAATTTTAAAGTAGTCAAATATGTCAGTCCGGTGTACACTGCTTTAATTAGCATCTCAAACTCAACATGTCTAAAGTGCACTTGCTGTCATGCCCTGCGTTACCTTCTTCTCTTGACCATTCTTCAACCGTTCTGTTATCCATCAAATGTCGCAACGCCTAGGGGGCACACGAGTTTTGTTTTTGTTTTTATCATGCAGGTGGCTGGCAAACTTCATAGACAATGATTTTGTAATACTTCTAAAAGCAAGAGAGAAGTTCAAAGAAATATTTAAAAATGCAATTATCATGCCCTCTGTCTAGAAGCAGAAACAATAGATTGCTAAGATGGTGTCTGCAAGTTTCTGCAGTGAAAATTTATTACAAATTACTAAATGTGTTGTCTCAGGATAGGTTTCTCAACCCTGATGTTGTCAAACTTTATTTGGTTCTTTTTAGTTCCCTAATCTCTAAACCAGACCTCGCTGCAGCCCACAGAGACCCCATTTTTTACTGTGAGCACAGTAAGAGTAGGAAGCCTGTGGAAGGAATGGTGCAAACTCTGCACGGACCCAGGACAGGTGTTCTCTCCCGGTGGTAGGAATGGTTCCTGAGTCCTCCCCATGCCTGCGTGGGAGTTGTGAAGCAAACTGAGGGGGAACTATCAGTTTGAAAAATGTTTTTTTCCCTTCCTTCTTGGGATTCCTCTTCATGCTTCCTCCTCTGCACGCCCCTCCCCTCCCCGCCCCCTGACTCTCCCATTGGTCCTGTCAAGGAAGGGAGCACTTTACTTTATGGCCATTCTTTGCCCTCCTCTGGCTTCCATGGCTGTCCTTTGGGAACTTCACAGCAACTTCCCACTGCAGAGCACTTGACAACATGGTACTGGATTGACTCAAACCCATGAATTTCCCTCCCTGAAACCTCAGGATGCCATGGGGTCCCACAGCTGATTCCATAAATTTGGTGTCACATTGTAAATCGCACAGCTGCAGAGAGGCTGGAACATCTGCTTGGTCTTGCTATTCGCTTTACACAAAGAGGAAACTAATTCTAAAGGTTAGTAAAATGTGCACATTCCCAGTAAGTGCCTATATTATTCTTCCCAGACACGGATCGGAAATATAAGGATCTTTTGCTTCCTAAAAATAACATCATAACACACACACACACACACACACACACACACACACACACACACGCACTTCCATATCTCCATGGAATTCTGCCTGAAGAATTAGATAGGAGGAAAAGAAAATGAGTAAGTAGTATGCTGGAGTTTATTGAGCTCTTTATTCATCTTTAGCAATTTAAAGATGTTGAAAGCAGTCATTGAAAATAAATGGCTAAAGAGGATGCCAGACAAGAACTGTTCTCTATAATCACTAGGTTGGGCATGGAAGGCTATTTTTGTAATTTTGATGTGGTCGTGCAAAGGGGCGAGCTATGTCTGCCTACGTCACCATCTTCAGTATTGGAAGGCCATTTTTTAGAGCAAGATTTTACCTATTTCCCTTTCTCATAGACTAGTATGTAAGACTAGTCTAGACTGTGGGAACAAACACCCCCCTCCCCAATTTCAGCCACTTAATACCACAAAGCTTTATTTATGGTTCATGCAAGGCTGATTGCAGTCAGGTGACACTCCCAGGCAATTGACCTTCCTGCTTGGTGGAGAGGAGTGGAATGCCAGAGAGTGGCACAGAGCTCCTAAGTGTTCTGTGAGTGACATATGTTACTTCTGCTCACTGCCAGAACTAGCCACATGGCCACACCCACTACAAGGAGGTTTGGAAATGTGGGAGAGCACATGAATATTTGGCAAGTAGTTAACATCTCTGACACCCCACACTGTATCTGAGGCAGATAAAATAAAGATAATATTCTTCCTTGTTACTGCTTCCTAATTTTTAACTTAGCAACTCTCCCTTTCTTTTTGACTTCCATTATCAAGAGCCATATAATATAGAAAAGCTAACCTTAAATAAAATATAAGAAGTCAATATGACTTAAAAGGTGTGGATGTACAATAGAAGAATATCTATGGGCTAATACAGGCCTATATAAAGTAATTCTAATAAAAAATAACAGTGTTCTTAACTAAAGGTTCAAAAACCACGATGAACCCAGACTCTTCAACAGTTTCTACTTGGTCAGCTGTTCAAAGCCATCCTCACTGTACTCCCCTCCTGAGCCACTAGGGAAACCACTTGGGACACTAGTTTGATATACAGATTCCTGGGTCCTATGCAAAATTCACTTATATCTGAATTTCACTGGGTAGAGCTCATTTTGAAGGAACTCTACCAATGAGTCCAATAAACACTGAAATTTGAGAAAGGCTAATGTAGTAATTCTCCTAGGAGTATTTTCACGTTTTAAAAGGACAGCTGAGAGAAGAAAATGTTTCATATAAAGGCATGATTTACCAAAGGCCAAAACTCAAGCACCAGTGGGAGAGTGGTCTTTGGGTGAAGGTCTTCCTGCATTGAGTCAGACTAAATATGTTTACTTATTTAGCCATGTGCAACTGGCAGGTACAATTTTTTTGAATTGATTTTTTGGTTTTTAAAAGGTCACTTCAGATATTCTGTTTATTATTTTGTTGCACCTTTTGGGTTGTCCTTACAGGAGATAATTTCTTATTATGGCTTTTCATTTTTGATTGGGAGCTCATCTTGAGTGGGGGCTATATTGTCTCCTGTGGGAATCTTTGATCCCCGGAATAAAGAAGCATCCCTACGTAGTGGTTTTGCTTGGTTCTGTCAGGTGTCCAGTGGATTTTACTTGCTTAGACCTATTTCTCTGTGGTTGGCATTGTGGTGCTAAGCAGGGAAGGATATACTAGGGGTCTCTAATTCACCCATGGAACACACATGTAGTTTTAAAATTTTTTAATATAAATATTTATTTATTTTTGAGACAGAGAAACATTAATTATATTACCTTTTAACATTATATTTTATTAATTATGTTATTAAAATTGTCTCAATTTTTCAACCTTTACTGCTGTCTATCAGGCCCCCCAAATCCCTCAGGCAATTCCCACACCATTGTTTATGTACATGGTTCATGTGTGTAAGTTCTTTGGCTACTTCATTTCCTATACTGTACTTTACATCCCCATGGCTATTCTATAACTACCTATTTGTACTTCTTAATCCCCTCACCTCTTCACCCATTCCTCCACCCACCCCTCCCATCTGGCAACAATTAAAACACTCTCTGTATGCATGATTCTGTCTCTGTTCTTCTTGTTTACTTTAGTCTGTTTTTTAGATTCAGTTGTTTTTTAAAAATATATTTTATTGAATATGCTATTATAGTTGTCTCATTTTATTCTCCCCTTTACTCCCCTCTACCCTGTATCCCCCACCAGCATTCCCCCTGCGTTAGTCCATGTCCACGGGTCATGCATATAAATTCTTTGGCTTCTCCATTTCCCACACTATTCTTAACCACCCCACCCACCCCATCTATTTTGTGCCTACCATTTACACTTCTTATTCCCTTCACCTTTTCCTGTATTCTCCATTCTCCCCTCCCCCTCTGATAACCCTCCATGCGATCTCCATTTCTGTGATTCTGTTCCTGTTCTAGTTGTTTGCTTAGTTCATTTTAATTTTTGTTTTTGTTTTAGGGTTGGTTGTTAATAACTGTGAGTTTGTTGTCATTTTACTGTTCATCTTTTTTATCTTCTTTTTCTTAGATAAGTCCCTTTAACATTTCATATACTAAGGGCTTGGTGATGATGAACTCCTTTAACTTGATCTTATTGGGAAACACTTTATCTGCCCTTCCATTCTAAATGATAGCTTTGCTGGATAGAGTAATCTTGGATGTAGGTCCTTGTCTTTCATGACTTTGAATACTTCTTTCCAGCCCCTTCTTGACTGCAAGGATTCTTTTGAGAAATCAGCTGATAGTCTTATGGGAACTTCTTTGTAGGTAACTCTCTCCTTTTCTCTTATTGCTTTTAAGATGCTTTCCTTATCTTTAATCTTGGGTAATGTAATTATGATGTGTCTTGGTGTGCTCCTTTTTGGGTCCAGCTTCTTTGGGATTCTCTGAGATCCCTGGACTTGCAGGCCTATTTTCTTTGCCAGATGGGGGAAGTTTTCTTTGATTAAGTTTTCAATTTCTGGCTCTTCCTCTTCTCCTTTTGGCACCTTAAGATTTGGATGTTGGAATGTTTAAAGTTGTCCCAGAGGCTTCTAAGCCTCTCCTCATTTTTTTGAATTCTTGTTTCTTCATTCTGTTCTGGTTGAATGTTTATTTCTTCCTTCTGCTCCCATTCATTGATCTGAGTCCCAGTTTCCTTTCCATCACTGTAGGTTCCCTGTATATTTTTCTTTATTTCACTTTGTATAGCTTTCACTTCTTCCTCTATTTTGTGACCATACTCAACCATTTCTGTGAGCATCCTGATTACTAGTGTTTTGAACTGTGCATCTAACAGGTTGGCTATCTCTTCATCACTTAGCTCTATTTTTGGAGCTTTGATCTGTTCTTTCATCTGGGTCATATTTTTTTTGTCTGAACAATCCTATTACATAGGAAGGGGCAGAACCTCAAGTATTCACCAGGGCAGGGCAACCCACATCACTGCATTGTAGTGCTGTATGTGTGTGTGTGTGGGGGGGGTGGTCTGAGAGGGAACAATGATTCTTGCTCTGCTCTTGTCTGGCTTTCAATAATTTTTCCCACTACCCACAAACAAATTGGGCCCTTCTGGTGCTGATTCCTGGGTGTGGGGGTTTGTGTATGTTCTAGGACCCTGTGGGTCTCTCCAGTGAACTCTCCTGTGAGGCTGGGAGTTTCTCCTGCTGCCATTGCAACCTGCAGAGGTTTTTACAGTCAGAGCTTGTGAGGATTTATTTCCCTGTGATGGAACTCTGGGTTGTGTGATCTGTCTCACTCCCTAGTTCTTCCTGCTGGTTATCTACATGCAAATGTGGGGCTGCCTGGTCTTCCCACTGCAGCCTTGTTGTGAGCCCTCTCCACCCCTGGCTACCTGTTTCCACCTCTCTTACCAGTCTGGATGTATGTTTCTTATTTAACTCCTTGGTTGTGAGACTTCTATACAGTTCAATTTCCTGGCAGTTCTGGTAATTTTTGTTTTTAAATTTGTTGTCCTTCTTTTGTTTGTGCCAGGAGGCAAATTGTATCCACCTATGCCTCCATCTTGGCCAGTAGATTCAATTATTGATATATATTTATTGCCATTTTACTGTTCATCGTTTTGATCTATGTCTTTTTCTTAAATAAGTACTTTAAACATTTCATATAATAATTGCTTGGTAATGATGAACTCCTTTAGTTTTTTTCTTGTCTGGGAAGCTGTTTATCTGCCCTTCAATCCTAAATGATATCTTTTCTGGATAGAGCAGTCTGGACCGTAGGTACCCATTTTTCATTACTTTGAATATTTCTTGCCAATCTCTTCTAGCCTGCAATATTTCTTTCCAGAAATCAGCTGACAGTCCTATGGGAACTCCCCTGTCAGCAACTAACTTCTTTTCTTTTGCTGCTTTTAAGATTTTCTTTTTGTCTTTAACCTTTGGCATTTTAATGATGATGTGTCTTGGAGTGGGTATCTTTGCATCCACCTTGTTTGGGACTCTCTATGCTTCCTGAACTTGCATATCTATTTCCTTCACCAAATTAAGGAAATTTTCTTTCATTATTTTTTTACAGAGATTTCCAATTTCTTTCTCTTTCTCTTCTCCTTCTGGCACTCCTATGATGTGAATGTTGGACTTCTTGAAGTTGTCCCAGAGGCTGCTGCTCATACTACCCTTAATTTTTTAAATTATCTTTTATTTTTGTTGTCCTGATTGCTTATTTTTTGCTTCCTCATGTCCCAATCATTGATTTGATTCTCAGCTTTATCCACTCTACTGTTGTTTCCCTGTGAATTGTCCTTTAGTTCAATTAGTGAATCTTTTATTTCTGACTAGATATTTTTTGTGTTGCTGAGGTCCTCACTAAGTTTCTTGAGCAAACTTATAATCTGTGTTTTGAACTCTGTAGATCACTTATCTCCATTTTGTTTAGTTCTTTTTCTGGAGTTTTTTCTGTTTGACTTGTACTTTCAAATAGGCCGTGTTTCTTTGTCTCCTCATTTTGGAAGCCTCCCTGTGTTTATTTCTATGTATTAGTTAGAGCTGCTTTGACTCCGTGTCTTAGTTGTGTGGCCTATGTAGTAGGTGTCCTTTAGGGCCCAGTGGCACAGCCTTCCCTATCACCCAACCTGTATACTTGAGGTGCACCCTTTGTGTGGGCTGAATACATCGTCCTCTTGTAGTTGAGCCTTGATTGCTGTTGGAAGGTCAATGAGAGAGATGTACCCAAGCCAGTCAGCTGCAAGGACTGGTTGTGGCCACTGACCACCAGCCTCCTCCCTCTGTGGAGGATCAGTTATGCAGGGGAAGGGTTCAACATGATCTGTAGCTGTCCAATGTGAGCACAGGCACTGGGGTTTCCTGGGTGGTGCAGGCCAAGGTCTGCACAGGCCCCCACCTGTGTTTTGTCTGTGGCCACACTACCTGAGCTATAAAGCAATCTAAGATGACTTCTAATTGTGCTAGGCTTGGAGAATTAAGGCAAAGCCAAGCTATGAATCTAGGCTGGCTGTTGCTAGTGCCAGGCCCAGGGTCACTAAGCAAGAGGCATGGGGGCTGGAGTCTCACTGAGGCAAGCTGTTGCTTGTTTTAGAGGATTTGGTAAGTTGTGAAGCTTGAGCCAGGACCAGCAATTCATATGGAAAAGTCTCTGTTAATAGCTTGGGTGGGCCTGTAAGTTGGGTGGACTGAAACTCGGGATCTCCAGGGTGGGGCAAACAATGTTAGCCAGGTTGATGCAGTCTCAGATATGGCACCCACCTGCCAGCTCTTGGTTCTGTTGGGAGAGGGTTTGGAAAAGGGACAATGGCCTCTGCTCACATTTCTGTCTGAGAGAATGCTGTCCCCAACTCTCACCTTGATGGCAGACACTTCAGTTCCTCCCTATATGCCACTGATGACTTTCAAGCTGTTATCCCAGTGCTGGACCTCAAAGGGAGTAAGTCTGCATAGGTAAGTTCATGTATAGTTTCTTTAAGAGGAACTGCATGGGACTCCAAAGGTTTCTTCCATTGACTCAGTCCCCATTGGGTTTTGCAGCCAGAAGTCATGGGGACTTATCTTCCTCTCACTGGAACTCTGGACTGGGGGCTCAGAGTAGGGCTCAGAGTAGTGCTCAGACTCCTTGTTCTGCACTTAGACTCCTTATTCTGAGATATCCTTCCTGAATTTTTATCCACCACACATGGATGTGGCACCAGCTTGTTCCATGTCTCTGCCCATTGTCCTCCCATTCTGGATGCATGTGATTTATTTAATTCCGTAGTTTTCAGACTTCCATTCAACTCAATTTCTGATGGTTCTGAATGATGGTTGTTCTATAATATAGTTGTAATTTTGATGTGGTTGTGTGAAGAGGCAAGCTGTGTTTACCTATGCCACCATCTTCTGACAGAGTTCTAATATCACATTGATTTTTATTGTTCCACTTATTTATGCATTTGTTGGTTGATTCTTATATGTGCCATGATCAGAGATCAAACCTGCATCTGGTATATCTTGACAACACTGTAACCAACTGAGATACCCGGTTGGGGCAGACATATAGTTTTTAGTTCTGTGCATCCAGTGCCATTGAGAATATTTTTTCACCCTAGATTCCCACTTCTCAAGGCAAACAGAGTCACCTCAAGGCCATGTATCTTATCCTCTTAGAATTCCTAGATCTTCTCTGATACCCACAATCCACTTCCTTGGGCAGCTATGGCATCATCTTTAAGATCTAACTTAATTTCTTTTTTTATTTTTTGGCACCTGAGAAAATTAAATTTTTTTATTTGAATTCAGCGTAGAATATGTAAAAAATAGTTTTAATTTGTCCACAATGTGTTTAGAGCCAGGCCAAGGAAAGGGCATAAAATGCATAGTGCTTCAGTTTGCCATTTTCCCCAAAGTTTTTACAAGGTTATTTTAAAGGAAGCATATTCCTTTGTAGTTAGTTGTGTTCATTTGTTTTGTGCTTTCACTGATGTTTTCCTTGGTGAATTTTCTTTACATGTGAACAATATTTGATGTTAAAAGGTGCCATTTAAAGCAGATAATAGCCCGTTAATTACCCTCTCCCATGGAACTTTGCTCATTTTCCTCATGTAGTTGTTATCATACTGTACTGTGGTCAGTTCCAGACTGCTTTGCATTCCATACCATAGGCTTCTGGGCCACTGACCAGATCTCATTAATCTTCTTACTTTCAGTGCTGACACAGTGCCTAGCCCAGAGTATTAGACAGAAATGTTTGTGGTATAGTTATTAGGTAGAAAACCTTGCCTATGACAGTGATGCTTGCTACCACACAAGAGAGGCCTCACACAAAAATCTGGTTCTGGTGTGAATGGTTTATTGGTTTTTTAGCATCCTTATCAGTTTATTGGATTTTTAAGTGCTATTAATGACTATTAACTAGTCTATGTAGATTAACACCTGCTCCCTGCCTGGATGCACACACAGCCATTAGTTGCAGAGAATAGCCTCCCTGAGGGATCAGAAATACATAAACATTCAAGGAGGGGTTTATCTCCTTGCTTTCAGTGATGGCTGTGGGTCCCCAAGTACATGCGTGAAGGCCATCTGCTAACATGCTCTGCTTGCCCTCCTGCCCCTCTTCTTCCACCTTTTCTTCTCTCTTGCTTTTAGCTCTCTATGTGAACTCTTTTGGTTGTCCTTAAAAGGGAAAAAATATTTTTTACCTCACTTTTTCATGCAGTGACAGCCTCTAATATGTAAACTAATGATTATGGGTAATATTTTCTAAACACATCATTATCCACGGTACACAACATTACGTACCCATCGCTAATCATTTTATACCTATGGAATCATTTCCTCTCAGAAACCACCTGTGAAATAGGGCAATGGCACATAATGTTGAGTCCTACTCACCTGAGGCCGAGAGTATCACATGCTCTGTAAATGGTAGAATTGAGCTGTGAGTCTAGGCTGTTTGTCTCTAAAGCCTGTCCTCCTCATTGTTGTACCACATTTTAAACAGTACTCCTCTGCTGAAGAAATTTCCAGAGAAATACCCCTGGAGTGTCCACTAGGTCCAATGTCACGCTGGGATCTTTATTTTTTACTCAAAAGTGACATAGAAGGACAGAGAGTGCTGGGCCCATCATCCCCTTCCAGACTGGCATATTCAGGAAGGAGATAGGGAGTCAAAGCCATTAGGATTTCTATGGCAGCTCTGAGTCTGAAAGCTTAGGTCAGTATCAAGGATTTGTGGTCTAAACAGCTTGGGTTCCTGTCCTGGTTTCTAAATGATAAGGGTTATATTTTAAGAGCATAGGTAGTAATATTAAAAATATTAATATTTAATTTTAGAAAGATGAAGTGATAGTTTCAAAAAAATATTCAGATTATGTTTCTTTAATGATCCAAAGTCAATTTTGAGATGGAAATCTACTTTGAGAGAGAGAGAGAGAGAATGATAACCTTAATATAGTCTCTAGGGAAGCTGGAAGTCTTTGTGTGTGAGATGACTGGCACCAGAGGGAGGAAGTTTGGCTCAGGCAACACTCTCAGTAAGAGATGGCACTTACCAACTCTGCCTGCACTGGGGTCCAGGACCTAGGCTGTAACTGTGTGTGTTTGTGTGTAGGGTTCATTGGACCAGATATTTATTACACTATCTGGTGACTAAAGAAGATTAGGTAGAGGACATGGGCAGGATCTAGGGAATTTCTTTGTGAAAATGCTAACATATAATTTTTGTCCCTTCCTCTGGCTTACCTCTTTCCTGTTGACTAAGATTTAAATAATGATTGGAGATTTGGCAGACATATTGACCCATGAGTTGGATCATGATGGAGCAAAAAGAGTGAGCCTGATCCTTATCCTCAAAGAATGCAAGATTCATCCTGGGCTGCTTTGGTTTAGATGAGAAGAATGTGTTTTCAGTTAATTGAAGCTATCGCTAACTTGGGTTTTATACCACTTGCAGTTAAACCTAATTGTAGTGGAGCCATCCTGTACCACCAAGTGACTCCCAAGAGACCTTACACAGTTTGATTTGGAGAGAAACAAAGCCTGCTTAATGATTCAATAGTTCTGCAGCTAGCAGAACAGACCAGAAAAATAGTCTGAATAATGGTGGCAGTGCTCACTCTACTTGGACACTTTCCCCAAGTTCTTTGCCTAGTTTGCTCCTTCCCAATGTGAGGGACAAAGAGAAGAGGACTTTGCTGTTTGCCTTTTGCCAGGCACCTTTGCTGGTTCCCTCCCGTGTTGTGCAAGATAATAATTTGGCGGGGCCTATTCCTCACATTACTAGCAGGGTCAGGGTGATGCTGGCAAGCCTGATTCCATTTCTTTTTTCTCCAGAGAAAGAGGTTCTAGTGAGTGAAGATAATGAGGGTTATAGGGGCAAGGTGGAAGCTCTGGGGCAAAGTCCACTTTGTTTTTTTGAAAATGAACAGATCTCTCCTCTAGACCAGCTAGCTCTGTTAAATGCATCTAGGCTAGAAACTAAGGAATCTTCTGAGAATAAATGGAAGTAAAGTTTATGAACATGTTAGGAACAGGAAAGTTGCAGAATGCAATGACATGGCATTACACTGAAGGATTTGTAATTACTTGTGCTGATGGTAAGGGATCTTATCACTGCCCCCTCTGGGCCAGAAGGTTGCCATTTACTCCTCTTGAATGTGATGGTATCTCTTGTTACTTGGCTTTTAAACAACTCCTGCTTGGAAACTGCTAATGCACTTGCAAAATTGTTTCTAATTTTTGAATAATGACAATATGCCATGAGAGCCTTTTCTAACTTGGGCAACTTTTTACTGCTCTGGCTGTGCAGTATTTGGTGTATGAGGATTTTAATGAAGGACTGCTTGGGGAGAAATGATTAACAAGTATGTGCTTCAATATGTCTTTTAAGGCAGCATAAACAGGGCATAAAATATATTTTTGTAATTTGGGATATATGGGGAATATCACATATATCCATAGCAATAGCAACACGGACTTTATGATGGATACTTTCTAAACACTTTTCATATGTTAACTCACCAAGACCAATGATCCCAAAAGGCAAATTCTGCCATTGTCCTCATTCCAATTTTCAATTGAGGTGAGGAAGCCAAGACACAGAGAGATTAATTTGGTTAAGGTCACACAGTTAACATAGGGAGAGGTGAGATTTGAACCAGGAAGTCTACCTCTAGAGAGTAATCTTTTAATCATTACACAGACCATTTCTTGTCACTGAATGAAAACACATAATGTTGAAAAAACCTAAGAGTGTCAAATTATCCATCCTCAGATTCCCAGCTAATCATTCCTTTTAATAGTTATGACAAAATCTTGTGCATGAATTTAAATAGTCACAGATAATAAGAATTATTCTCATTCTCTAAAATTAGAGTTGGCACCCTCTGTGTGGTTTGGATAAGCCTTGGATTTTTTATTTTAAAATTGGAATAATAATTCCTCCCTCACTGGTTGTTAGGAACATCAAGTAAAAGGAGTATGTAAAATATCCATCAGTGACTGAAAACCCAACTTAAATTTGTTTAAGCAAAAATGTAGGAATTTTTTTGCTCTTTGTAAATGAAAAATCACAAGGTAATCCTCAAGCTGTAGTCATAGCCAAATGAAGTAATCTGTGTTGTGTGCATTGTTGTTTAACCACTTTGCAGTTCCATTTTTCTCCCTTCTTTATATTGGATTCATTCTCAATTTTCACGGAAGGACAAGGTGGCTCCAATTCCATAACTTCTCAGATTCAAATTTAACTGGAAGGTGAGGGCTTTGGGATTAGTAAGAATTAGCTCTGATTGGCTGGGCTGAGTCCTGTACCCTTTCTCTAACCAATCATTGTGGCTGGGGAAATTGCTTGCTCTGATTGGCCAGACATAATTCATGTACTAGAGTCAGGGGTGGAGTCAAGATTACCTGAAGCATGGGAACTAAGAATAGGGGAGGGAGTGTCTCCCTGGATGTAATATCAGGATGCTTACCTTTATGGAGGTAAGTATAAGTGAATACAGAACACCAATTGACTACTTTGTTGCCTGATCCATGTGAAGAATTTAACAAATGCTGGTTCCAGGTCAGTTTTTGTATTGGAACTCACAGAATGCCATTTCAAAACCTCTTTTCAGACTGTGTAAACTAGAATGGCATTAGATCACTTTGTTTTAACAGAGTAATAGATGTCATCATTAGGATTACAAGAAAATACATCCTTACCTTACTTTTCATTCAACATTTCCTTCCATTCCTACTCATTGTATTCCCCCAGTGATCCTAAAAGCCTTTCATATTCTCTCTTCTGATACAAAGACCAGAGATCAAGTGGTGGATAATGTGTCTACCTTATCTAGTCAGGCAGTCTGCCAGGAAACAATCACTAATGCCCCAGCATTCAAGAATACCATCCAGTGCTAAACCTGGAGGGAAATTGTTATTGCAAGGAGAAGTAAAACCAGGAAGCCAAACTTTTTCACTGACCTTTACTATAATTCATCAAGTTAATCATTTAATGTTATTTAATTATTTATTTGTTCAAGAAATATTTATTAAGCACTTATGCTGTGTTTGGTTTTATGCAGGTACTAGAACTTCAAGGAACTCGTGTGCTATTTTACAATATTTTATTATTTTTTAGTTTATTCCTTCTCCTTATCACCTCTGTCACAGAGAAAGCTGATGTCTGAACTGAGTACTAACAAGTCCAGAGGTTTTTCTGCTATATGTGTCTGTGCTTTTAAATTATGCTCTTGAAAGCCCCACATTTCCAAGGGGAGGCTATAGAATCTTCCATGGAGCTGGGAAGGAAAGAATGAGCAGGTGGCCCATTCTTCTTCTACATCATGGGGTTCCTTATAAGAATGTTTTCAAAGAAAAGAACACAGACACAGGTGTTGGAATCAGACAGGTCTAAATTTCAGCTCTGCCACTGCGTATGTGGGTATGTGACCTTGGGTAATTTTTATGGATTGATTTTCTCATGAATGAAAATGAAGATGATAATAAGCAGTTCTGCAATAATAAGCAGAAGATGATAATAAACATAGAAATGTTTCACAGAACTTTAGAACTTTAGAACTTTAGAACTTTATAGGACATGGTATAAATCCAGTGAGATAAGTGATGTGAAGAGTATTCAGCGTGGCACCTGGCACTCAGTAAGAGCTTAATGGAGGTCTATTTTCACCTTCTTCTTCCTTCCCCTCCATTCCTTCTTTCTTCTTTCCCTCTCTTCTAACCTTACTTTGTAGGGAGCTGGTGCTGACTAGACATGAACAGAGGTTGATCTGAGATGTGGCAGTTCTTGAGTCTTCTACTTTATTGTTGCCTCACCTGCTTCTGAGTCCCACCAGAAGATGCCACCTTCTTGAGAGGAGGGTCTGGACTGCTCAGCAGGCTAGCCTGGGGTGAGCTTGGATGCCACCTGAGGAGCTGCCCTTCTGGTAGCATCAGAATACTGGGTCCAGCAGTGAACCTGAGGGTGGGGAGCAGAAGCAGTGCCTCTCTTTTTAAATTTCTGCTGAGCAAGCTCATTGCAAATACCATCCTAAATGTGAAATGGGGCAATTGGCATGCAGTGTGGTCAGAAACATTTAGTGGCAAGTTACAGGTGCTTAACTCAAAACGGCTTAAGCATGAAGAGAGAATTATTGGTTTAGCAGTTTCAAATCTGACTGACTTCAGGAATGGATGTAGTCAGTTATTCAAACAGTGTCTGTCTCTATCTCAGAATCTCTCTCTCTCTCTCTCTCTCTCTCTCTCTCTCTCTCTCTCTCTGAATCTGTCTCTCTCTCTACCTCGGTTCTGCTTTCTCAGGTATGCCCTTTTACTGTTGTGGAAAGTTAGTCACTAACAATTCCAGGATTGTTTTCTACCAGCTTAATAACCACAGCAAAAAGAGAGCATCCCTTTGCTTTTAATTCTAGCAAGAATTCCAAGATTGAGTCTCATTTGATTTGAGTCATTCTTGAACCCATCACTGTGGGCAGTGAGGTGCAATTTTCTGATTGACCAGGCATTCTCCTGGAAGGAAAGGTGGACCATATACAGGGAAGAGATGACTCCAAAGGTAAATCTAGGGCCTGACACCAGAAGAAGGAATAAAAAACATATCTTCTTGAATTAGTGTTTTGTTTTCTTTGGATAAATACTCAGAAGTAGAATTGTTGGGTCATATGGTAGTTCTATTTTTAATTTCTTGGGAAATCTCTACACCATGTCCCACAGCAGCTGCACCAATTCATGGAGTTCCCTTTTTTCCGTATCTTTGCTAACACTTGCTTGTTGATTTTTGATAATAGCCATTCTGATAGGTGTGAAGTAGTTACAGTACAAAAAGGGGGCCAAGGGTAGCCGAGGCAATATACTATTACCTGAAAGGAACCCCCCAGGTTCATTATGTCTGCCACCAGAGGAAAGACATCTCTCAATGCCTGAGATTCATGAAAAGGAAAGGAATTTATTATTCATTTGAAATAACATCAACTAAAGTTCCCCACAAATGCACACAGTCCTCCCAACATCCTCTGCGTGGCAAAAGGGAGCACTTCCAAAGCCTTGTGGTTCTGACTCTCACCCAAGCCTCATGGTCCCAACCAAGACACCAAAGCCATGTGGTCCTAAACAGATGCGCGGTACCCAAAAGAGAGATGCCCAATGGCTGCTGTGCCTCCATTTAAATCCCAGTGCTAATTTTCCTCTGCAGTCCCATTTCTAGCTCCTCTCACAATTGGCCACAGCTGCCAGCATTCTGGGCAGGTGTGGCCCTGTGGTGTGGAGCCAATTATCTCCAAGCTCTTCTGGACCCTATTACAAATCCCTATCTGGGACTCCCCTCTTGGCTGCACCCTGTTACAAAGTGACAGCTCATTGTGATTTTGATTTGCATTTTCCTAATGGTCAGTGATGGCAAGCATCTTTTCATATGTTTATTGGCTATCAATAATATCATAACAACTTTGTGCAGTGACAGATGATTATCATGAAGCTATGGGTGTGATAGTTTGTGTCAACTTGGTGAAACTATAGCACCTAGTTATATTAAATCAAACACTAATGTATTTATTATACAGTAATGTACACATAAAATACATATAAAACACATATGTAGGTATACACATCTATGTATAAATGTGCATTTGTATATATAGGAGGTACATCTTCTGCTTGTGTTTTTCTGATATAACACTGATTGGTTCACCATGGAATGTCAAAGTACAATCTATACTTAAAAAATGACATTGACAATTATGTCACTGAGTTCTTAAGTCAAAGTTGAGGCAGAAACCCATTCATTCCCCTTCAGAGCACAACTTATGTCATTGGATTGACCCTGCAGTGTAGTAGTCTTACTAACACATTTCCCCAGCAATGGCATCACTGTTTGTGGGTCCCTTAAAGACAAAGTATCACTGTAACACTGGAAATAGATAGTTGATAATACTTGAAAAATAGCACCTTTCTACTGAGGAATTTAAATGATCTCACAGGCATTATCTCATGCATCTGCATGTGACAGTAATGAGGTAGGTGGCAAGTATGATGAACCCCATTTTATAGAGTGAAATCGGGACACGGTAAATGTGACTTGGCACAAAGCTATGTTGAAACTCATTAATAGATTAAGAATGGAAAAAGAAGTCTTGCAGGCCTTAGGCCTGAACTCAGCCAATTCAAGGGGTGGTCTCCCCATCCCCTGTGTGGGAATAACCTGGGGTTATTAAAATGCAGACTCCTGGGCACTGCCCTAGATGTACTGAATCAAAATTCTGGCAAATTGAACAAAGCGTTTGCCATTGTGGTAAGTTCCTTGGGTGGGTCTTAGCACATTAAATTCTGAGAACTGGTACTTAGGTGCAGTGTTTCACCTTGTCTATACCTTCACTGTTTGGCTTCATGGGTATGTATATATATATTGAAAAATTTAAGAAGTCAATAATGGGTTTTCCTGGTTCAAGCAGAAAAGAAAAATTGAAAGAAAAAATACTGGTTTACTTTCTTTTTCTTACAGTGGATTTTTAAGTTCTTCTCATTATTTTCAAAGAGCTGTTTAGAGAAAATGAATCTACCTGTGAGTCGCTGGTGGATCTATTCTATCAACTTCCTGATCTCCACTTCTTGGTATTTGCATAATGTGTGTTGCTTTTTCAGCCCTCTGTGCTCACCTGAGAGACCTCTCCTGCTGGCTCCCAGAGATTATCTGGGCCCTGTAACCAAACAAATGCATACCACATTTGTAAGACAAGAACATTTTTTGCTAGAAGAGCACTGGCAGAAACTGCACAGTGGCTTTTAAGCTGTCTGTAAGACCAGGGCAATGTCTGACAGGGTGAGTTCACCTTGGCAAAATCACTTGATCCACTGGCCAGACAAACTCAACTGGCAGTGATGCAAACATTGATTGGGCTTGTAGCTCAAATGTCCTTACCTGTTGTCATTGTTTTCTTTATAAAAGTTTGGCAAAAAACAGTTTCTGTGCAATAGAGATTCTTAAAAACAAGAAAAACTTACTTTTCTAGAAAAAGAGGTTAGGCTACGCAGTGTGTTCAAATACATAACAGAAGCTAGAATATTACTGGACACACTGTCAGTGTTCATAGGAGGCCTTTGTGAACACAACGTCCTAGAGATCTAAAAGGAAGGAGACATTGATGCGGCTACTGACTGGGTCCATCCCATAAGTTAGCACCTGCCCCCACCCACCAACCCTCAGCTAACCTGTGCTTAAAGTTACAAGGCAGGTGAGACAAAGAGGATGGATGGTGAGGTAGGAGCTCCTCAGGACTATGGGCAAAAACCCCACTTAGCAGAAATCGATTCACAAACCCTTACTACCTAAAAGTCAGAATTATAACTATGGGTTTAGTCCTTGGAATTACATTTTGTACTCTCCCTCAAATACCAAAATGGATGATAAAAATAAATTAAAATGAAGTTCAAATATTTGCTTTCACAAATGTTTCAATAGATAAACTCAAAGTAAATGGCATGAGAGCTCTGCTGTGCTCGTGAAATACCAGATGCAACACAAATGCCCATTTGTGTGGAAATGTTTGAATTATGGAATAGTCATACGATGGCATTTCATGCAGCTGGTAATCAAAGGAGATATTTCTACATGTATGGACATCAGTGATGATTATTTAGCATTTATTTTTTAAGCAAATTGCAAAAGAGTGTGATGTGATTCTATATTGTAAAATGATAACAACTATACATATTAGCCTATGCATATGAAGAAAACTTAGAGGAATAAGCCCCTAATGATGAAAAGGTTTGGGACTATCAGAGATATTTGTTTTTTACATTATAAATTTCTGTTATTTTTGAATTTCTTATAAAGAGCACAATTACTTTCTTAATTAGAGCAAATTTTAAACATTTAAAAAATGAAATGCTGGAAAATTCCTTTGGGGAGATTTTTCTGCATGGGCTAGATTGCTTGAGGTTCTTACACTACTGGTTTAATGAAATTTGGACAAAGATGCTGTGCCATTCTGGTTCTTAGTAGAGCAAGCACTGGACAGAATTGGGAGTGTAGGAGGTTTCCAGGGCTGTGCCACCTGTGAAAGGAAAAGGGAGGAAGCAGGGTTGGGCTGAAGAAGCCATCAGACCCTGGTACAGACATCACAAAGTCTCAGCTATTTCACTGGGAAGCACCCACGCTGGGGCCTTGAACTGAGCCCTTGTGACCCTGCCTTGCACAGTCATCTGAGGACAGCCTTAGAGGAGGGTGACCTGGGCAGGAAAGCTTGGGAAAATCCCACAAGAGTAAACACCTGCCGGCTGTTGGCCAACCTGGTTCCTGGAAGCCACAGGCCCAATACATTCTTGAATGGGCATGCAGGCTGAGCAACCACACCTCTATCTGCCTCCACCATGCCCTTTTCACTTCTCTGGGTGCAGGACCGGGTGTTCACAGTAAAGACAATTTGGGGCAAAATCTTCAGCCTTCCCCAGGCTGCAGTACTTTTCTAATACTTTCTAATCACTTCACCTCTAGGTCAGCTAAATATTAAAAGCATTGTTTAAGCAGTGACTCATTGTAAGTAAAAGTTATAAAGGATAAAGTTATTTATATTGGTCAGAATATATAGATATATATCCATTTGTGCTTGTGAACTTCTCCAAATGATTTCAGAGAAGGTACTGGAAAATATCAATGCCAAACTGTTCCTAAATATAGAAACACTTTATATTCACTCACATTCAATTCTTACAATAGCCCTCTGAGGAAGGTACCATAATTTCCCTCATTTTACGGATAAGGAAACAAAGCACAGAACAGTTATGTCACCTTCCCCATGTTGCTCAATAATTGGTGGACCCAGGATTTAAGCCCAGGAATCTGGCTTCAGAGTCTGTGTTTGTAAATACCACAGTGAATGCTTCTTCAATGAACTAAGTATGTTAACTATTAGTTGGAAATAGAGAGTCAAGAAAAAAGAAGTACCTGTAACACTATGTAAGAACTATCCACCAGGACCGAGAGCCTAGGATACACAAGGAATGGACTTGGGGGTCTCACTAAAGATGGGGACAGGGCAGACCCAACAGAGGCAAGGCTTGTCACTGGGACCAATGCCTTAGCCTTCATTAGCCCTTCATTAGACTCTTTTCACTTAATAGAGACACACTTGAATTAGCTGCCTCCAAATGGAGCACCTTCATCTTAGAATACAAATGGATGGCTTTTACCTTGGAAATGGGTTAGAAATGCCTCTTTCTGCCTGATCGTGTGTCCTGAGAAGTCTCTTGAACCTGCCACAAAAGTCCTGAGGTCCAATATGTTTTCATACACCTCTCTATCTTTCTTTGCTATTGTTCTCTGGGTATATGAAGGTGTGTGCTGATAAATAATTTTTTTTTAAAAGACTGCCTTCTGTCTCCTTAAGTAGACTTAAGGCAAAAAAATTCTATTTCAAAGAAAATTATTGGGAATCTTAAATATACTTTCTGAATTTCAAATGTTTAGCACTCTTTGTCACTCCAGTTGTGAGCAGTGTTCACAAATAGGGTCACCTATCTAGAAAATCATTAAAAATTCAATGTACACAAAAGCTTCAGAAGTCCTTGAAAGACAAATGTTAGGTAAGGGCTGTTTCTATGACAACATCTCCTCATCCTCATTGACCCCTTGCTCCCTGTATTCTAGGAGATAAACACCTGTTTTAAACGGCAACCTTGTGGTGGTTGCCAAAGGAGAACGTTCGAGGGGACAGGACAAACTCCCAGCAAACTTCTTTTTTAATAATCTCAACAAAGTTTTCAGGGCAATGTTTGAGAGTGAGGATATCTTTGCTGCAATGTTTATTTGGTTCAGAAATTAGTAGATTTCCAGTGTCTGATCATGCCCCATGCAAAAAATATTTTTCCTTCTTACATTTAGCCTATTAAATGATAGCCTACCCCATTTAAAAGAATGAAATTCTTCTGGATTTCATTGACTTAGTGTAAATCTGTTGGTTCACTGGTTGAATCATTAGGGAATTGTAAATTCACATCTGAGGCCTCATTTTTAATATGGAAGGAAAGACAGTGAAGAAGGCACACCATAATCACAAATCTGAGAGATTGGCTATTTAGAAAAATAATTTCAGCAGTAAGTCTGTATCATCATTGTTGTGCTTGAATAGCAGCATGTGATACAACAACCCAAAACAGTTAACAGATGTGTCAATAATAAAAAGAATAGGAAAACATCTTGGACAGAAAGATATTCATTACTCTAAAGAAATAATTTTATAACCATAGAATTTAAGTACTATAATGTGAACCCCAGTGAGGAAAATCTCTTGTGACTGGTTTGATCTGATTTTCCATAGGAAAATGTATCCAAAGAAATTCAGTGAAGACTTTTACTTTATTTTAGGGAAAACAAAATAAAACAAAGCATGGTCCTTTATACCTTAAGCCCAACTCTGAAAAATGTTTAAGTGCTTTGCAGTTTATTTTTGAAAAGAGAGTAAGAGAAAGAAGTGGGAAAGAATAACATGAAAGCAAAAGGAAAACAAAGAAGTTGAAGGCTGTTTTCCACAGTGGCTGCACCAGTCTGCTTTCTTACCATCAGTGCACTAGGGTTCCCTTTTCTCCACAACCTCGCCAGCACTTGTTGTTTGTTGATTTGTTTATGATGGCCATTCTGACCAATGAGAAGTGGTATCTCATTGTGGTTTTATTTATTTATTTTAAAAAAGATTTTATTTATTTATTTTTAGAGAGAGAGGAAGGGAGGAAGAAAGAGAGGGAAACATTAATCTTTGGTTGCCTCTTGCACGCCCCTCACTGGGGACCTAGCCTGCAACCCAGACATGTTCCCTGACTGGGAATCAAACAGGCGACCCTTTGGTTCACAGGCCAGCATTCAATCCACTGAGCCACACCAGCCAGGGCCTCATTGTGGCTTTAATTTGCATCTCTCTGATGGCTAGTGAAGTTGAGTATCCTTTCATATGACTCTGGGTCCTCTGCATGTCCTCCTTGGAGAAGTGTCTGTTCAGGTCCTTTACCCATTTTTTCATTGGGTTGTTTGCCTTCCTGGTGTTCAGTTGAATGAGTTCTTTATATACTTTGGAGTACAAACTCTTGTCTGAGGTATCATTGGCAAATATATTTTCCCATACTATTGGTACCCTTTTCATTTTGCTGATGTTTTCTTTAGCCATGAAGAAGCCTTTTAATTTGATGTATCCCCATTTGTTTATTCTTTCCTTTATATCTCTTGCTTTAGGGGACATTTCAGTGAAAATATTGCTGCATGGAATATCTGAAATTTTCCTGCCTATGTTCTCCTCTAGGACTTTTAATGGTGTCACAACTTATATTTAAGTCTTTTATCCATCTTGAGTTTATTTTTGTGTATGGTGTAAGTTGGTGGTTGAGTTTCATTTTTTTTTTTTTTTTTTTTTTGCTTGTAGCTGTCCACATCTCCCAACACAATTTATACTGTGGAAAACAGTATGGAATTTCCTCAAAAAACTGAAAATGGAACTGTCTTTTGATCTGGCAATTCCACTGCTGGGATTATACCCTAAGAATCCTGAAACATCAATTCAAAAGAAACTATGCACCCTACTGTTCATAGCAGTGTTATTTACAATAGCCAAATGTTGGAAGCAGCCTAAGTGCCCATAAGTAAGTAAGTGGATCAAAAAACTGTAGTACATTTACACAAAGGAATACTATGCAGCAGAAAGAAAGAAGGAGCTTCTGTCCTTCACGACAGCATGGATGGACCTGGAGAGCATTATGCTAAGTGAAATAAGCCAGGTGGTGAAAGATAAATACCATATGATCTCACCTATAAGTGGAACCTAATTAACAAAACAAACAAGTAAGCAAAATAGAACTGGAGACATGGAAATAAAGAACAAACTGATAGTGACCAAAGTGGAAGGGATGGGGGATAATGGGGGAAAGAAGGGAAAGGGTCAAGTCAAGGAATCTGTAAAAGGGACCCATGGACAAAGACAATGAGGGGAAGTATTAAATGTGGGAGGTGGGGGTGTGTAGGGTAGGGGAGAGTAAGGGGGAAAAATGGGACAACTGTAATTGAACAACAATAAATTTTTTTTTTAAAAAAATTGAAGGCTTTTTTTTTTGTCCAAAAGATGATAAAAACAGAAATGTTGCTTTAGGTGATAATGATAATTTCTACCCTGTTGATGAATCTTGGGCTAGTTCTGTGTAGCGGGAAGGGTAATAACAACAGAATTTGCTGGTGCCATTTCACACACTCTAACTGACAGAGCAGTTGTTACTTCATTGTGAATAAATCTGACTCAGCCAGCAGACATGAAGTTCAGACAACTCTGAAACTAACCTGAGGGGAGAGGTAGAGCAAATAACATAAGACACACTTTTGTACCCCAAACTGTAATATAAAAATTTAATATGAATCAAAATCTAAAGTGCAAAACTTAAAATTGAAAATTGAAGTAGAAATGACAGTTTATAAAGTATTTAAGAATATATTGTGCTTTTAGATTGTAAAAGAAATACATATTCATTGGAGAAGATAAAAAAAAAGAGTAGGAGGAGAAAAAGCACTTTTCTGCTATGTATACACAATTATTTAAATTTTGGGCTATTTTATTTTTCTTTGGGAATAGCTCTTATGTATGTTTGCCATAATTTTGGTCATAATGTATGTATTTGTATTATACATTTAAACCTTTGTGTTAGTAGTAAAGATTTATTGACTGAGCACAGCATTAGAATTTTCTGTTATTTTAGACTTTCATAAATATAATTTAAAATGGTACATAACAATGCATCATGTGGATATGGCATAGTCTCCTGAATCATTCTCAAATTTGGACATTCCAATGTTGCCAATTTTTTATTGTGATTAATAATTCCAGGTAGACCCTATCTGATTACTAGCTTATTGAGAATGAAACTAAGTAAATGGGGCCATCTTGCAGAAATCTTAAGATAGGCTTACCACAGCTTCTGGGAATTACATACTACACGGGTCCTGTAGTAGGCTTGAAATACTATATAAAGATAAAAAAGAATGACTAAGACATGGTTGTCCTTATATTTCTGTAGGGTAAACACTCTGTAAGTAAATAATAATAATAATGTAGGGAATCAGTGTCAGAAGTGAGGCAAGAAATTATGCATAAAGTAACTCCTTTAGAGCCAAGAAAGCCTTCTCCAAGGAGGTGATATTTGGCACAGGACTTGAAGGCTAAGTGGGCATTTGCTAAGCAAGCAAGAGTTTTCTTACCTTCCGTAAAAGAACTGGGGAGGAAAATAAGATGAATAGAAATTGGAGATAAAGATTTTTGAAAGAATATAAGGCAATGTAAGACAGATCTATATTGAAAGCAGCAAGTAAGAAATGACAGTACCTAAGAGAAATAACCACTATTGGAAAATTGTAAGGTTCCTAAGCAGAAACATCATTGAATGGAAACCGTAAGGATCCAAGTTTTGCAACTGACAGAAAATGGAGGAGATGAAAGGGACTGCAAAAGGACACGATGGGCACGAGCAAATCTGGGGAGGATGGACCTGGTAGGCTGTGTGTGAGAAATCAGAAGAGTGTTTTGGCTGGAGTTTAGGCAACACCATATACAGAGAAAGAGTTGAAAACTTTCTAGAAGGATGTTAGCATCAGGTGATGAAGAGTTTTGAGTCCGGGTTCAGTTTGGGAATGGGAATGGAGAACCAAGAAATATTTTAAATTAGATGTGTAACAGATCAGAACAGAGTCAGTAGATAGGTGGGAAAGAGAAGCTAGACAAACCGGTAAGGAAGTTCTTTTGCTAATCTTAGGCTTGAAGTTATAAATATTTGAACTAATTAGAGTGACCCTGAAAGAAAGAGACAAATTCAAGAAATATTCCAAGGAACAATAGGAATTCACAACTATTTAAATGTGATGGAAGAAGAAAAAAGTGTCAAAAATGAGTAAAAAGTATTGAGCTTGGTAGCCTGAGTGAATGAAGATATAATTGGACAGAGAGTAGGTTTTATGGAGATGATGAGTTCAGTTTTGGTTGAATTTGAGGTGCTTATGAGAGACCGTTGTTCCACATAGTTTGTTGGGAAATTGAAATCTGAAGTTTGCAGGCTCTTACTGGTGCCCTAGGAAATGGCCCCAGTAGATCTAATTGGTGGAGCATCAGGGGAGGATTAATAAGGACCTGAGCAACTAAAAAGAGTTTTAGATGAGATCTTTATTTGTTGGGCTTTTGGTTTGCTATTTTAAGAAAATCTGTAAAAATAAACTAGGAATTAGAGATTTTACCCTTGAGAGTAGATCTGTTTAGAACTCATTTCATTAGAAGTTTATATGAACTTTCATTAGTGATCTTACTTCTCCAATGTGTAAAAGTTGCTGAATTTTAATGAATCAAGCCTTAAAGATAATTGTTTCAAAAATCACTTTGGGCACCAATGACATTATCTCCAACTATTGTGTTGACTCAACAAATGAGAGAATCACCAGATAGGTTTAGTGGATTTGCAGATTAATGTCAAAAGTGTTCAGCCTCCAGAGTTTCCGAGCTGAAAACACACTCTGTCTGAAAGATTATTTAAAATATTCAATAATTTACATTTTGGCCTACTTTCATTTTGAATTTAAGTGGTAGCTGATCGGAAGCCAATCACATAGCCACCGGAGCTGAGGAACACCCATTAGTGTTTATATCTAGGCAGCAAGAACCATGGTGATCATCCCTCTCTCTGCTCATCAGTCACATCAGATATTTTACAGTTCACTTCAGAAACCATTATTAAAATGGAAACATTGGTGGTCAATCCAGAAGCTGAGACTTGCTTTCCAAAACAATGTTTTTGCAATGCCATTACAATTTTAGACATCTGAATTTTTTCCATGCTTTTAGATTATAGACATTTTATTGGTCCCCTCCCACCATCTTGAATTAGTGTGGCCACTGTACAATTTATATAAGGTATTTTAAAAAGAAACACAGAATTACCTCTTCTAAGAAAGTGATTAAATCAATTCCTTCAATTGTATATATTGAATACATAGGTCTTAAAAGTATACATTTTTGAGTTTTGGATTGAGAATTCTGATAGATGTATTTTATTATAAACAAGTGAGATTTATATATTTACTTATTAATGGTAAAAATATATTAATAATTGAACCACTATTCTTTACATGGGGTCTGTGATACATTGTGATATCCTGGGAAATCTGTTGTACAGAAAGTAGGATGAGAAACAAATATTTGCAGGTATTATTAAAAATTAGTAACAGCCTATCCTTTTAGTAACATTGCTACAAAACTCATTTATAAGTATGAAAGAGGCCTTTCTTTTTTTGCTAAATTTCAAATTGTTTGCTTCCTACTCTGTTACATTCTAGTTATTTTAAAAATGAATCTGAATATTTTCTTCTAACATTTACCATGTAGACTAGGACTTCAACTTAGAGTTACCAATAGTTGATTTTGCTAAGTAAGGACATTTATAGAAAACATGTACTGTTTACTAGTCCTGTCTCTTTTAGCAACTGTTAGTATTCACCAATGCTCAATTCTCCCCTCTTTCTGGCACAAGCACACTATTTCCTCATCTCCCTCTAGACAGGTGAAGCTATTTGACTGTGATCTGGCCAATGGCATGTAAGCAGAAGTGACTTGAATCAGTTCCAGACTCAGGTAAGTAAGAGCCAGAGTGCCTTCTGCCCTTTCTTCTGTTGCTCATACATAGGTTGAAGTGGAGAGCTTGAAGACAGTGGATCCACACAATAGCAGTTACCTAGATTCTTGAGTCACTGCCTGGAGCAGAGCGGCCATTAGAGCCACCACAGTGGACTGTAGTGTGGGAGGGGATAGCTAACATTAATGGCCTAATATAGCACCATTTCATAAAAGAGGGGTACTTTAAACCCAAAAGATGTAGGAAGAATATAATCTCATGTTTTCAAAAATTGAATATATTTTGTTCTGGTACTTCTGACTGCCTAAAGCATTGTCACCAGCCAGGCCCAGCTGTGGATTGGGGTTTGGGAGCCCCTGACAGGATATTTAAGAGTAGTGACTGGAGTCAGACAGACTTGGGGCTGGGTCCTGGCTCTGCCACTTCCCAGATGTGTAGCTTTTCCAAGATACTATCTCTGAGCTTCAGTTTCCTTATTTGTAAAATGGGGATAATAGTATCTGTATGTTAAGCTGGGGTCAAGATTAAATGAAATGATGAATGACTCCTTGTAGGTGCTCGATAAACATTGTTTATTATATGTACCTTGGCTTCGGGGTGAATCCCCATCTTTTTATTTCCCATGTTTCTTTGGAGTTTGTGTCCTTACAATTTTTAATATTTTATAAGCCAGGAAATTAAAATGTAAGCACTTTAACATCCACTAGAATAATTTTCTTGACTTTTTAAAGAAAATACTGAAAAACAGGAAACTGGTTATTAGAAAGAGTTAAAGAAGGTGATGAGGCTGGTACATTGGGAATATATATTTTGGGCTGTGAAGCTTTGGGTTAATTAAAAAAAGAAGAGCAAAGACCACCCATGTCATATAATCATGTTCCCTTGCTTGGAATGTGTTCAGGAGCAAAGGGGAGAATTGACAGAGGGAGACAGGGTTCTGGAATGTTCCAGTATATCCTGCACAAGGTCATCATGGGTGGAGCCGTGTATAGCATTATAATAATATAACCATATTAATAAACCACATAATAAGAGGATTATTTAATAATAAGGAGGATAAATAAAATTAAAATAAATTAATAGCCATATTAATGAGGATAATATTGTTCTGCATGATGCAGTCTCTATTCTTTCAGTCTTTTTAAAATTTATTTTTATGATATTTTTTCCATTGCCATTTATCCTCCTTAGGAGACTTCTATTGGATTCCTGGACCAAGCAGACAGAGAAATTCAGCCTCACTGTCAACAATGTCCAGTTGCTTAGAGATTTTTCAAGTCTCAATCAGCCCCTTTATCCAATCATTTTATTATCTGTGATGACAACTTAGCATAAAAAAAGGGATGAGATCACAGCAACAAGTTGTTTCTGATATCTTTGTTTTAAGAAAATTTCTTTTCAGGAAGCACCTGCCAAGTTATATACAATTTGAAAAATGATCTCAGAAATTTATGATAAGTTGTTGTTTTAATTTAGCATACATTATCAAAGTGAATTGTTTGGTTTCTTTAGGTCTTGGAGCTTTGTTGTCACTAAAGTCCCTAAAGTTACATGCGACAAAAATGCATTTTGTACATATGCATGTGTGTGTGTATATATAACTTTTATATTTATTTATATGTTTAAATAAATTATTTTAATATAGGAAGTCCTTATATTTGAATTTACCGATAATTGTAACTATCTTTTTAACAGACTTCTGCGTGAATTTCCTGGCCCGGTGACTCCCATTTGTTCTTTGGATCACATGGCAACTTTACAGTGATTCTGAAAACCTCTCTCACAATAAGATGTTAGAAATGACAAGTCAATTGGGTGAATGTTATAAATGCATCCACAGAGGACAAAGAGATTGTCCCTGTTGACATAACGTGACCTATGTGGTCATCTAACTTTTCATGGCTTCCTTGAGCAATAAGGGTCTAAACAATTTTCAGCCACAATGCTAACCTCTATTGGCTTTCTGCCAAATTATTACAAATGACCTCCCTTCCCTGCATTTTGGAATGAGTTAGAACTATGACTGATCACTTTAGGTGTGTGGACTTTACACATGGATTTTTCATAAATCCTCCAATTTCATAAGACAGTATCTTATCCCATCAAAAACACTCTTACAGTTAAAGGTTTATTTATAAAATAGGAAAGACTATGTAACGCAGATAAAACAATGAGAAAAATTCCTGAGTATCTCCTGTTTATAAGACTATTTTTTTTACCCTCACTGGGGATGCTCATTTCTCACCTCAGAAGAACATTGGAGTATTTGGGAGTGCGCTGGCTTCCCAAATTTCGGGAGACTGTGTTATAAGCATAGAGTATTGTAACAGAGTATTGGCTGCCTCTGGGCAGAAACAGTTGATGTTGTCTGTCTGGACTAGACCCCATACCCCATATTCAAAACAGCTTCCCGGACTCTGAAAAATGAGAGCTTATTTCTTTGGTTATCAGTGTTATCTGGTTAGTCTTCTGATCACTGTTCCTGGTTGAGCTCATTTCATATCCCAGTATGGTTCTCAGAGGGCCTCTCTGCTTACTGACTCACTGACTCTTTCCCCAAATGCTTGTCCGCATTATGGTAATTTTGCACAGATATGGCCAATAAGGCAACTGAGTGACCCTCATACTCTCCACACTGTAAGCCCTCCAGGATCCTCCTGACTTACGGCTTTGACTCTGTTTCCAGTGTCTGGTATTGATTTTTTACTTCCCCTGCTGAGTGCCACATTATGTGGGATGTCCTGGCAAAGAACCATCCTATTTAGGTTCACTCCACATGTTTTTGACCTTCTGTCTGTCTGCCTGCCTTTGTTTCCTACGATACTACATCTAGGTAAGCCCCTTCTGATTCTATTCTTAGAAGCATTTTTTGGAAAGCCTTACTTTCTCTGCTCATGCTGTTGGGGGTGATATTAATTCATTTTATCTACATAAAGTCGTATTTTAAGAGAAAGGCTTGTGTTTAAAGTATGGATTTCATAATCAAGATGGAAATTTGGGGAAATGTTTCAGGAGAGTAATGAAAGGCACCCTGTGCTCAAATGAGCTTGAGGGTTTGTAATGAATGTGACTTCAGGAGTTGTTTTCAATAAATGACGTGAAACCATGCAGTCATGGGGTTAATAAGGAGAGAGCTCAGGTTCAACAGAAAGCTCAGAGACAAAAGACAAATTGGGTGAGATTTGTTTGGGATGAACTGAGGGTACATAAAAATCATTTCTCTCAAAGAACATGGATAAATATTATTCATGTGGGACAGCTTGAAGAATGAGAGATGGGGTTGGCAGCAGGGATTTTTACATAGTGTGGCCCAGTGAGGAGAGCAAAGGTTTTGGAATCTATGGATTGAAGTTTGGCTTCACCTCAATTGCCTGTATAATTTTGGTCAAGTTATTTCAAAGCCTCAATTTCCTTATTTCCCAAAAGAACACAGAAATATCTAGAGGGGTAGGCTCCATGTAAAGACACTTTGTAGAATGTGCCCCACCAACACCAGTGGAATTCCACTATTTTACTAGTTTCATCTGGAGTTGCTTTTGAGTGTCCACCATGTACATATCATTGAGTTCCTAACCTCCCTTCATACTTGAATTTCTGGTATCACAACACCTCAGTAAATGCCTTCCAATGTGTTACTGACCTAGGAATGACAAACTTTTCCAATATATAGTAAAAAAAACTTCATTAATAGTAACATCTGGAAAATTATTCCACTTAACTAGAACTCTGGTTATTTTATGTGCTGTTACCAAAACCTTTTGAATGTACATTGTCACCTTCTGGCCTAGAGTTTACAGCTAATGGAACAAGCATGAATATTCCTTGCACATGAATGCCAGCTTTCTCTGCTGGAAACTGTCAGGGTGTCCAACCTTGATGTATCTTTGGGCCACACTAGAAGAAGAAAAGTTGTCTTGGGCCACACATTAAATACACAAACACTAATAAAAAAACCTCATAATGTTTTAAGTAAATTTACGATTTTGTGTTGGGCTGCATTCATAGCCATCCTGGTCTGCATGCGGCCCACAGGCCATGGGTCGGGCACCCCTGCTGTAGATCGTGAGACAGGGCAGAGTGACCCAACAATGTATGCTGACAGCTGGTTTTGTGAATAAATCTCTAGTAGGAGTTTAGCTTTTATGTTTCTCTTTTACCTGAGAAGGGAATAAAGATTATAATAGTTATTTTGGCTTTGATGAAGTGCTGTCAAAGTTTTGGCTACTTGGTTTGAAGAAGTGGCTTGCTTCTATTTCCAAGTAGCTTGTTGATCTTCTCATTAGGATAGTGAGAGAGAAAGGGGTGTAAGAATGACTCAGATTTCTACCTGAGACAACTAGAGTCATGGTGACGCCATAACAGAAGAGACCACTCTGGAAAGCCTGTGCCAGGAGCAGATGGGAGCATCAAGTGTTGGTTTATGAGGAGCACCATGGGTTTATGCAAGGATTGTGTGGGGAGGTCAGGGAAGGAGGTACATTTTGTTAGGGCATTTGGAAGGGATGCTGGGTGGAAATAAACCATGTGGCCCCATCTTGGATTAGAAGTGGATCTGTCATTAATATTTAGAAGGTGGTTTCACATTTGGGACATTTTTTTTATGACGACTTTTTATAACCCACTTGTGCCCCTGAGAGGACAAATGTAGCCCAGCTGGGAGCATGTGCTACTGGGTCTGTTCTCCCCACAGTGCCATAGACTTCTTATTTGCAGGTTCTGGCATATTTTTGTGCTGTGAGGAGAGGTGACTAAAAGCTATGGGCATTCTGGAAACTATGGGTTTTCTATGCCCTGACTCAGCTCTAGTTTTTTGTAAGGGGAGAATTTAGTGGGAGAATTGTCCTCTTTCTGTGTCTCTATTTGGTGAATTATTTCACCTTTAAGAAATGGAAGTGGAGAATTGAGGTCTGAATAATTTACAGAGCATAACTCTTACATGCAGGATAATATCAGTGTAAGTAATGAGAAAAATAGCTGCCAAAACATATGATCACACTCTGGGAGCTGTGAGAGTGATTTTCAATTGTCTAGAAATTTCGGAATCCTTCTGAATGCCAACAAGTTACAGTTTGTTGCGAATTCCTGAAATCAGAGCTTCCACATAGAATCTTTTGCATCCCATACTTAGCTACTTCAATCCCATGTTGCCCATCCCATGCCATCCCCTCTTCATTCCCTTAACAGCTGACTTCTGCTTTCAGGAAATGTGCATCTGGAAACATTGGTGTGGCAGAGACTTGCTCTGTGCTCACCAAACCATTTCTTCTCCTGGGCACTCAGCTAACCTACATTTCCCAGCTCACTGGCTTCTGGGTGGAGCTCTGTCAGTAGCACTGGAGGAAGTGATGCATGTTACTCCAGAGCTGACCTGGAAAGTACCCTGTTCCATCCAATGTATTCCCTCTCTTCCCTGCTTGTTGCAGTTGGCTGATGCCAGAGCAAACTCGTATTGAAGGTAGAGTAGACATAGCAGGAAGGAGCCCGGATTCCTGAGTAACCCTGGAAGGAGATCCATCCAATCAGGTTGATTTCCTTTGGACTTTGCCTAGTGAGAAATAAACTTTTATTGTTTGGGCACTTGGAATTGGGGCTTGTTTCTTAGAGCATTTGGCTGGTCCTGGCTAATGCGTTGAGCCATTCACTCCACTATCTTTGTGAGCATTTATTATTCATCAGCTAATCTTCAAGGCAGGTGACTCACAGTTCACTCAACAGGAGGCAAAATCCTGAACGGATAGGATTTTGGGGAATGACAAAGGCCCTTTTGTTCCTGAGATGTTTGATTTAGTTTTTTTCTGAGTCTATTGGATTTGTCAGTAATTGTGAAAACCACCCTATGAGGCTGACTGGATGCAATCCATTTTGGAAGGAGGGAGGATGACCTCAGTTTTCAATTCAGGTGCAGTGGTGTGCACTGTGTTGTCTTCTGTTGCCAGGCATAGCATATATGGAATGTTATTGATTATGGCTAATATGCTGAAGTTTGTGAATTTTTTAAAACTTTTTATTTTGAAATAATTACAGACTCAGAAGAAATTGCAAAGAAATGTGCAAGGAAGTTCCATGGACCCCTTTACCCTGCCTCCTCCAATGCAATATTTTATATAGCTAGAGAACAATATCAAAACCAGGACATTAGCATTGGTACAATCTATAGAGTCAATTCAGATTTTACCAGTTATACCTGTACTTATTTGTGTGTGTGTAGTTGCATGCAATTATATCACACATGTAGCTTCATGTAACTACCATTCAGAATCAAGATGCAGAACTAAACCAAAACCACAAAGCTCCTTCATGTTCGCCTTTTATAGCTACATCTGCACTCTAACATTCCGCCCCCCCTCCACTAATCCCTAATCCTTGGCAACCATTAGTCTATTTCCCATCTCCATAATCTTATTTTGAGAATACTATAAATGGAACCATATAGTATTTGATCTCTTATGCTGAGATTGACTTTTTGTCACTGAGCATAATTCCCTTGAGGCCCATCCAAGTTGTTGTGTGTATCTGTAGTTCATTCTTTTCCATCACTGAGTAGTATTTCATGGTATGGATATACTACAGTTTTTCTAGCCATTTACATATTGAAGAAATTAGGGTTAGCCCTAATTTTGGCTGCTATGAATATTCATGTTTTAGTTTTTGTGTGAATATAGAATTTAACTTCTCTGGAAAAAATGCTCCAAAGTGCAATTGCTGGGTCTTACAGTAAGTGCATTTTTGGTTTTAGAAGAAACTGCGAAACTGTATTCCAGAGTAGCTGCACCATTTTATATTCCCACCAGCAATGAATGAATGATCCAGTTTCTTGACATCCTTGCCCCATTTGATGTTATCACTATTAAAAAAATTTTTTTTAGCAATCCAGAAAGGTGTGAAGTGATATATTCATTGTAGCCTTAATTTGCATTTTACTAATAGTTAGTGATTTTGAAGATTGTTTGTGTGTTATTATCTATATTTCTTCTTTGGTGAAATATCTGTTTGTGTCTGGGCTCATTTTCTTTTTCTTTTTTTTTAAGATTTTATTTATTTATTTTTAGAGAGGGAAGGGAGGGAGAAAGAGAGAGAGAGAGAAACATCAATGTGTGGTTGCTGGGTGCCGTGGCCTGCAACCCAGGTATGTACCCTGACTGGGAATCGAACCTGCAACATTTTGGTTCGCAGCCCGCGCTCAATCCACTGAACTACGCCAGCCAGGTGGGCTCATTTTCTCATTGGATTTTGTGTTTCTTTTTATGTTAAGTTTTGAGGGTTCTTTATATAGTCTAGATATTAGTCCCTTTATTGGCTGTGTGATTTGCAAATATATTCTTTCACTCTATAATTTGTCTTCTCACCCCCTTAACAGGATTTTTCACAGAACAAACAGTTTTGCTCTTAATGAAGTCCCCACAGGGCCCCCAGTCAAGGTCCTGGCATGCAGTACATCATTCATGAGCAGTCAGTTTCCAATGCAGAGATGGTAGTAGGTTGTGGAGAAGACCCACAGGTCTTTGGTTTTAAATAATCTGTTGTGCCTTAGTTATTAAGTACCCACTCTCCTGAGTCGGGCCATTGAGCTCAGGCATAAAAGCATAGGTATTTGTGTCTGAACTATAATTATTCTAAATCACACTTGGAGTCATTTGGGAAAAGAAAAAGGCTTTTAACTAAGGGATGACTCATGAGATCCTGGAGAGGGAAGGCCAAGAAAGAGCAAAGCCAAAGGATAGGAAATTTATACAGCTTCTGGGAAAACCTAGTTCAGAGAACACCAGACCTGGACTCCAAGACCTTCTTCTCTCAAATCCCACAAATCACATTTGATTTCAAAAGAAACAATGATAACTGTCTTGAGCACAAGATGGCAGTCTTACGTCTGCTTCACTCCCCATGGCTGTCTGGAGAAAAGTGACAGGAAACAGAGCAGAAACAAACCTGCTTTTGTTGCTGAGGAATATTGAAAATAAATAGTAATCAAGAGGGATGATGAGGGAAGGAAAGAGATTAAAAATAAATGGAAGGGTTTTGTGTGTGTGTGTGTGTGTGCTGTCTTTTGATTTGTTTTAAAATTTGGCTTTATTCATCGTCTTGAGTCTCTGCTAAATACTCGTAGGCTAGGTCCCACATGCATGTTTTGGCTGTAGAGCAAAGTACCCTAGGAAAGTACAAGGGATGTAAAAGAAGGCAGAGACCATATGTGCTGGGGAGGAGGCTGGCTAAGGGCCTGGATCTCAGATGGAGGGAGTGTTGGGCTAAGCTATGATGACCTCTTTTCAGTGTTCTCATGAAAATAAGAAAATGGGAAATTTCTATTTTATACAAAGAGCTATGCCAATCTCTAACAAGTGTTTAGATGGCATTCCACTTGTAGGTAGATATTAAGAAGAAGAGTAGAAGTTTCCTTCTCTCTCTTCTTTTTCTTTTTCTAGTAGCCACTGAAGTCCAAAATGAACTACTTGGAACACCTCCTTTCCTGCAAAGAAAATCATATCCCAGAATGAAAATATGGATAGGAGAAAAGCCTAACTTAACAAAAAGCTCTCTTGCATTCTCTAATAAGATGTCCAATGTAGCCCAGGCAGTACAGAGCTAACCTGGCCCCCACAGCCAGCCCCAAAACTGTGTCAAAAGCCCCAAAGTAAAGGAAGCCAGCAGGCTCCTGCCTCTGGGATGAGGGGAGGCCATTCTGTGCCTTGCCACTTCTCATGATATCCAGCTACAGGACAGCCAGACCCCTTTATAGGCAGAGGAAGCTTCTCAGAAGCTGATGGTTGTTTCTTCCATCCCAGAAAGTGGGGGCTACCTTGACACTTTTGATCTTTGTTGAAGTGATGTTATGTCTTTGTTGTATGACTTTCTTCACTTACAAACTAAAGATTAATAATTAGGCAATGCAACCACTTTTGGAGGCAATATCCTTCACATTAAGAAAGTTTCAGACAAAGTTTCAGACACTCAACGACAATATCCAATTAGTCATTCAAGAACCTTGTGAGATGGGAGATGTGTGATAACATTATCCCTATTTTAAAAATAAATGTGGCATTGCAAGCACAGAAAGGCAAGTTGAGAATCTAAAACTATCCTGTGATTTTTCTGAGTATCATTTACTCAGTTACTTAGAGAGAACAAAGAGTTCAAAGGACACTGGAGAAACAGAACCAAGGCAGTGGCTGCTGAGTCTCTGGGGCTGCAGGAACACTGGGGTAGCTCTCAGAGTTTCCCCTCCCAGTCTAAAAGAAATTGAGTTGAAGGTTTTTCAAGTTTACGTTAAAAAGAATTGATTTTGGTGGCTGCGATTTGAGGATCTTATAATATACCTTGAAGATCATTAGCAGTATTCTGCAGTACAGAAAACCCAGATTGAGGTTTATCAGCTGTCAGAAAGTTCAATATCCTTTGAGAATAGTTTCTTCTCTTCTTTCTTATACTTGTGAGGCTAAGAGGGGATGGGTGCAAAAAAGGGCTCTTCCATCTCCAATACTTTCTTAATCCACAAGACATCTTGCCCTGTGCACAGGAGATGTCTTCCAGTAGTAGAGAAGGTTTATTGAAGCATTTAAAGAACAATAGGGGGAAGGCAAAAGTTGCAGTTTTTGTGTTTGGAAAGGGCTTTGCAGAATCTCCAAGGCTTCCTGGACAGAAAAGAGGTATTTATATTACAAGGCATGAAGTCAGTCAACTAACTGACCATGAATGTCCTTTAAGGAAGGGAAAGCATGTAGGTGAAAACCAACAGACTCTCAAGAAGAGGTGGATTTTTGTCTTACAAAATAATTGGTTTTTGGTTTTCTTTTTTAAAAATATTTTTAAAATTTATTTTTAAACAGAGGGGAAGGGAGGGAGAAAGAAAGAGAGAAACATCAATGTTTCCTTGCCTCTCACATGCCCCACACCAGGGGACCTGGCCCACAACCCAGGCATGTGCCCTGACTGGGAATTGAACCAGCAACCCTTTGATTTTCAGGCCTGCACTCAATCCACTGAGCCACACCAGCTGGGGCAGTTTTTAGTTTTCTCTTTGCTGGGATGACTTCAGAAGTAAAATTATGATTTGGACTTCGTTTCTATAAGGCTTTCTACTCACCAGACTTAGAACAGTTCTAAAGTCACCTAAAGTCAGAGGCTGGAGTCCCTTCAGGAGAGGGAAGGAGGAAGGATAGAGAGATGTGCACATGTGAGAATACTTGGAGAAGCTTCCGTGCTTGTCAGAGGCAGGTCTTGGCAAGAATCACCAAACACCTTTCAAGCAGGCTGCTGCATTGCTGAGAGTGGACTGGCTGTAGGGAAGACTGATCTAGTGGCAAGAAAGCAGTCACTCTGGTTCAGTCTGCTACTGCCCGCTGGGTCCTCATTTCTCTTGGGGTGCTTCCATTTCAGTCACTGATACCATTGTCCTTCTACTTCTATTTCTCAACTTAGTGCACAGACGAGAACTCCAGTATAATGCTGGAGGAATAGTGAAAAGGGATACCCTTATCTCCTTATTGATATTTGGGGGAAAGCATTCCACTTTCCACATTAAGAATTATGTTAACTCTAGGCTTTCAGTAGATTCTGTTTATCAGTTGAGGACATTTCTTTTTATTTTTTGTTTGTTGATTGGTCTCAGGAATAAATTTTGAATTAAGTCAGATTGGCCTTTTCTATGTCTTTTGAGGTGATTGCATAGTTTTAGATTTTTAGTTTGTAAGAATGATAAGTTGATTGATTTTCAAATATTAAACTAAAATTGCATTCTTGGGGTAAATCTCAGTTATGATGTTTTTGAATGCATGATGTTTTGTTGGATTCAATTTGCTAAGGTTTCATTTATAATTTTAGCATTATGAGGAATATTAATTTGTTGTTTTCTTTTCCTGTAATGTCTTTGTCTGATTTGGTATCAAGGCAATATGGCCTCGTAGAATGAGTTGGAAAGTGTTCTTTCCTCTTCCTTGGTAATATTCTGGTACTATTCATTTTCTGGTATTAGCTTTCCTTAATTGTTTTTGTAGAATTCACCAGTAAATCCCTTTGGGCCTGGAGTCATCTTTATGGGAAAGTTTTTAACTAGAAATTCAATTTCTGAAATAGATACAGGACTAGTTAAGTTATCTATTTCTACTATAGGGACCTGTGTAAGCTTGTATCTCTCAAGGAATGCATCCATTACATTGAAGTTGTTAAATTTATTTACATAAAATTGCTCCTCATATTCCCTTATTATTTATTCAATATCCATAAATTCTGTAGTGCTGTCATTGTTGTCATTCCTGTTTTTGATAGTTTGTGTGTTTTTTCTTTCATTCTTGGTCAGTTTGGCTAGAGGTTTATTAATTTTATTTATCTTCTCAAAGAAGCAGCTTTTGGCTTCATTGATTTTCTGTCTTGTTTTTCTGTTTTCTATTGCATCTTTTTCCACTCTTATCTTTATTATGTCCTCTTTCCTGTTTACTTTGCATTTCATTTGTTTTTCCCTTTTTTGTTTCTGAAGGTGGAAGCTGAGGTCACTGGTTAAAGACCTTTTTCTTTTCTAACATAGGTATTTGGCATTAAAAAATTCCTCCTAAATAATTTAAGATGCTTTAGCGGCATCCAACAAACTCTTTTTTTAAAAAATAGTTTTACATCTGTTTTTCCAGCTTTACTGAGATATAACTGACATACAAGCATAAATGCTGATATGCAGTGTTTTCAATTTCCCTTTTGAATTTTGCTTTGACTCTGTTCCCTTTAATCCTTTTGGCACTTCTTTCCCTGGCTTCAGGTAATTTCACCACCTGCATGTGCTAATCAGTACTCGATGAATACCTGAGGGGGCCCTCTGCAGGCCTCTGGAGTTCTCCCTTTGCACATCACTCTCTTCTCTGCTACTCGATCCTTGTGAACTCTGCCCTCCTTGGTTTTCTTCAATTCTCAGCTATGTTTCTTTAACTCAGGGAGTTGGACCCTGCCTGGGTTCCCTCTTCTTGAGCCACAGGCTTCATTGTCTTATCTCCATGGTCTTGATAATTGTTATTTCATATATTTTTTTTCAGTGTATTGATGATTTGGTTGGAGATTAAATCTGTTCCCTATTACTCCATCTTGGTCAGAAGCAGAAGCTGGCAGTGTTTTGTTTTTACAACCTAGTGTTGGATGTTAAAATCGATTTATTAGGTTATTACAAACATTAAAAATAAAGTGTTATAAAATAGTAAATAAAAGTTAGTGTATTCCATGTATTAAGAGTAAGTTTTTTGAAGACTTTTTTTAGTTACATATATATATATATGTATATATATATGCATTGGATTATGATATAAAAGGCATTTCATACTATGGATCATGGTTAAAAAACAAAGAAAACCTTGAGAAATGCTGTCCTAACAGTACAGGTTCAGTATAGGCAAAGGCAAGAGTCTGAAACACTTTGTCTCTCTCCACCTCTGCCTTAAAGAGTTCATAGGATCTGGGGAAAATTATTTCTATTTCATTTTGTCCATCTGAAAAATGTTCATCATCTCTGGTCTGAGAATCCCTGAAATCTCTGTGCAATACCTTGTAGTTCTTAAAATTGAGATAGATCAATAATTTAATCAATTAAGAAATAGTTATTGTTTGCCCCATGTGCTTCAGGCACTGTGCATGATAATCTCAAGTTACCAGCATGAATGACAGGGAGGCCCTCCAGGCTGTGAGCTAGAACATACTTGGCTACCAGAGGAAGCAGGAAGTAAGATTTGAAGAATTGCTGTGTCAACTTTCAGCACTGGGAGGATTCAAAGATTGTGGAGATGGGAGGGAGGGCATCCAGATGGAATAGTTAGAGGGATTTGCAATCTTAGATATTAAGAAAGTGAGAGTTCAGAGGGCTCGTTTGAAGAATCCCAATGCTAGTTTATTGCATCTTAGTCATTCATTACACACACACATTTTAATACTTACTATGTCCTTGAGATATATCAATGAACAAAATGACCGTTGCCTTCATGGAGTTTACATTCCACTAGGAGAAATGCAGTAAATAATAAATATAATAAATAAGTGAATGATCTGTTGAAAAATGGTAAGGACTATGGAAAAACACTTGAGCAGTAAAAGGGTAATTAGAAGTGGGGCTGCCAGTTCTAATTTTATGTGGAAGATATTCAATGCGGGTATATTTAGAATCTAAATTTAATAGTAGTATATATTGTAATACAGATTCTAAAAATATCCCAACATAATTAGAATCTTCATGTTGCATTGACACTTTGCGGCCACTAGGACGCAAATAGGCCATTTCTGAGAAAAACGGGGTGAGGGTGGGTTGTGTGTTTGTGTGTGTGTGTGTGTGTGTGTGAGAGAGAGAGAGAGAGAGAGAGAGAGAGAGAGAGAGATGGAGATGTACGTAATTATGCACATACCCTACCCCCAGGTGTTCTGCAGGGGCAAGGTAGAAGAGTGATACTGTGTGACTTGGATCAAGACAGTTTTGCCCTTTGCTTTCCTTCCTTGAAAGGAGTTAGCGGCCGAGTAGAGGAATGAACTTCAGCCTGGTAGTTCAGCAACCAGTGCCCGTCACAACCCAGTGATGGTGGAGAGAGACAGACCTGCTGGTCTTTTCTTCCGACCCTGCAAGGAGATGGTTATGGGTTCTCTGAGAGGATTCCCGCGGTTACACTCAGCGCTGGGCGTTTGTATAAAAGCCCCACTAGATGCTTTCTGTTTCCTTGTAATTTTTAAAATGTCTCAGAGATTTAAGCATTTACTTGGACTTTACGATTTTTTCGATCCTCCCACCCCAGTCTCTACCGGCAGATGGGTGATCATTCTCAGCTTTTGGACGAGATCCCATCCAGTCGCCCTTACTGGCTCAGAGAACTGTCCGACCTAGCAAGCGGCGCGCTAGCTGGGCACGGGCGCGCACGCGTCGGGCGCCCGCAGGTTGCGCATCTGGCACCGGAGCGCGCACCCCGAGCAGTTGCAGCCGCAGCCGCGGCCCTTAGTTTGTGCTCTCAAGCGTGCGGGGTGCTCTCTCCCCGCGCGGGGGCACCAGAGCCCTCAGAAGTGTGTGGCACTGCGGTGCATTTTCCTAGTTGCTTCTAAATGACTGCGGAAAAACAGCTTCTCCGAGCCGCAAATAAGAAGACGGATTCTCAGACCAGGCTTGCTAATGCCCCGCAGCCATCATGTAACTGAGCTCGCAGAGCAGTTACGATTTGTTACCCGACCCTCCGGGATCGCCTCATTTGTCCCTAGTGAGATCCTGAGGCTCTGGTCGTGCCGGGCTTCTCAGTAGCTGGATGTATGTCGTGCACCGGGCAGCACGGGCGCAGGGCACGCGTTCCCGCACACCCGCGCACACCCGAAAACGCACAAGGTACGGCAGGGGAGCAAGGGCTTTGGGTGCCCCGAGTGGGGGTGGGCATAGCGGGGAGTGATCTGGGAATGGCTGCATCCTGCCAGGCTGACAGATGATAGAAAATGACGCGGCGCCACACATCGGACAGGCCAAGGCTGCAGCCGCGCACTTACCGAACCCAATACGCGCCAGGCGCGCTCCCTTCCCCTCACATGTCTCTGTTTCCCGGGCTTGTGATACCAGAAAACCGCAGGAAAAAGGCCCACTTCGAGAGCTAGAGTTGCGTTTGAATACTCCCCTCCTTCTACAAAAGCACCAACAGGAAGACCCTCCAAAATCACGGATTCCCAAATAGATATCCTGGAATGGGGGCCTGTTCCTTGTTACCGATGTTGAATACGTTTTGGTGTTTACAATATTTATTTATTTTTAGGATAGCTAGCCCTCCCCTTTAGGAAGGATGGTAAAGGAGAACGCAGCGGGGAGTGAGGATTCCTATAATAAGAATCAGCGCATTTTTCAGAGCTGAACCGAGCTGGGTTTTCATTTCAAAAAAGGAGACAGGCTCTGATGCGATTGTAGAAGAGACTGCGTTGTGAATTAGGGACTGGGAGGTGTTGAGCAGCGGAACGGTCCATTTCAGAGGTACCTGGATCTAAATGAACACACACACACAACACGGACGCGCGTCTACACTGCCAGGATGTGTGTGTGCGCGTATGTGCGCGTGTGTGAACTCCCACATGCTGCTGCTGTCTGCTTCTGGCCAGTGGCACCGATGCCTCCCTCCTCCCCGCTCGCCCCCAGATTCCCCTCCCCTCCTTGTTGCTTTTGTCTGGAGGGTGTTATGGGTTTGTGTGTGTATGAGCGTGTGTGTTTTTGGATTTCAGACTAATTTTCTGGAGTTTCTGCCCCTGCTCTGCGTCAGCCCTCACGTCACTTCACCAGCAGTAGCAGAGGCGGCGGCGGCGGCTCCCGGAATTGGGTTGGAGCAAGAGCCTCACTCGCTCCTTCGCTCGCGCTCTCTGCGCTCGGTGCCCAGCGGCAGGAGGAGCCTGGACCCAGGCGCCGCCGGCGGGCGGTAGGCGCCGGAGGCCGGGTGAGCAGCGAGGGCAGTGGCCTCCCTGGTTTCGGCCCTCACTGTGCCCCCTGGGGCGGCTGTGGCGGCTCCCCAGGTGGGACACGCCGCACCACCTGCCCGCGCCCCCTGCACCCAGCGGCGGTGGTGGATTCTGCAGCATCATGGGGGGTGGGGGGGCGTCTCGGAGCCATCATAGCCGGCAGTCTCTTCGTCCCCCTTTCAAAGGGTCCTTCTCCTGGCCTGTGCCATGGAATCCGGTCTCAGGGACCCTAGCCCTACCTTCCCTCTCTAGACTTCAGACTTGGAAAGAGAATGGGCATACTGGTGGCCCCAGAGGCATCAGTGCCATCGAGGGGCAAGTTTATTTCTGGAATGGGAGCTGGGCACTTATCTACCCACAGTCTCCTGGCTGGGGTCAGGGTGGGGGTGATGCGAGCGCTAAAAGAGAGTGCCTCATTTCATGGTGTCTGGGGTCCTATCCCCAGTCTCATGTGTGTCTGTTTGTCCTCAGCTCCGAGGTGCGTCCGGAATCCCAGTGCGCCCCCAGAGAGTCCCGGGAGCGCCCGCCGTGGCCGGTGCCCGGAACGCTGGGCCATGCTGCGGTGCCCGCGGCGGAGCTGCGAGTGCTGGTAGCGCCCCCTGTGAAGCAGCCGGAGATGCCCCAGGCACTGTGAACAGTGCTGCCCTTCAGGACATACTCAGCTTTGGACGCACTCGACTCTGCGACTCTGCGGCCAGTGACCAACATCCAGCAGAGAGAGTGGCGAGCGCGGCAAAGACCACTCAGCACTGGCAGGGGAGACTGACCGGTGCAGCACAGGGACACGTACTCAGTCTCACTCCAGCTGGCACTGGTGGCTAGGGATGTCGACCTGGACAAGGTGGCATGGACCTGCAATGGCCCGACTCTGGGGCTTCTGCTGGCTGGTTGTGGGCTTCTGGAGGGCCGCTCTCGCCTGTCCCATGTCCTGCAAATGCAGCACCTCTCGGATCTGGTGCAGCGACCCTACTCCTGGCATCGTGGCATTTCCAAGATTGGAGCCTAGCAGTGCAGACCCTGAGAACATCACCGAAATGTGAGTTCCTGATGTTCTTCTTTCTTCTCTCTTGGCCCCTATGACCGGGGCTGGCCAGGCAGGCCCTTCCTGGGCATGAATGTTATCTCAAGTCTGGGGAGAAGTCAGAGATGAGGTGTGCAGGATTGGGCCATCTGTCAATTACCTATCTGTTTCACTGGCTTGGGGCTGATACCATGGGGAGAAGTGTGACAATTTAAAATACATTACATACAAACACACACACACCCCTTGCACCCATTGTAGGAAGGCATTCTATATGCACTTTATAATTCCAAGTCCTGCTGTGTGTGCTTTAAGCTGTCCATATGCAATAACTTAATTTTGGACATTTTTGTTTGATAAGATGCTATGTGTATGTTGTGTTAGGAGAAGTTTCAGTAATATTTACCAGAAAGGAGTTTAAGGTAATTAACTTTTTGAAATTTGTTGGAGGAGGTTAGAATCTCTCCCTCACAACCTTTCTCAGAGGTTTGGAGTTGACCAGTTTCCCTTTTCATTTTACACATCACATTTTGCTTAGGAGATTGCATTCAGAGATGGCCTTGAAAATGATCTGTAAGAGGAGAAGTTTTGAGTGTTGAAAAGCACTTGCTCAAAAGAGAAAATGTGATTGTTGGAAGCCTAAAAGCCTGCTCTGATTTAATTTGGAATTGACTTCTCAGAGATATAATTTTGAGACCATTTGGATTATAAATCTTAATTGTCCATTGAATAATTTCCCAGGACTAGGTTGGATGATAGAGCAGTGTATAGTACTCAGATGAATGCTGCCTTTAGCATGGGACACCTAGGTCCCTGGAAATGTTTGGGCTTGTTCTCATCTGATGGAGAAGCAGAATTGTGCATTTCTGTCCTCCTCTTTTGATGCCTTGTGACAAATACATTACCAAGAAGGAATTTACCAGTTCTTTCTCCAGCATTCCCCTGTCACCTCTGCTATAGGTGTTTTTATTTATTTTTTGCTCTCACCTTCCCCTCACTCCACTTTGTTATTTATTTCATTAACATGAAATTTTACTCATCCATGTAGAGGGTTGTAAGGCACACTTTCTCCTGGTTTCCTTATGTGTTTGATACTAAGACAGGCAGCCCTGAAAGTAGGGCTTGGCTGTGGCCTTCCGGTTGGCGAGTGCGCATGCATTTTTTTCCCACAGAAAACGCACAGCTTGTTTCTGCCAACGTATGAACGAGATAACCTGTTTTTTTTTTCATGTAAGTAAGAGACCCACATAGTCTCTGTTTGTTCTGCTGGTGATGTTCATGTTATAAGGCTTGGGCGGAAGGAAGTGACAACAGAACAGAGGGGAAATGTACTGGCCTAGTACTGCTGAGATGTACCGGGAGCAGCCAACTGTCAGGCTGGATCCAGGAGGCTTGGTTCTCAGTCTTTTCTTGCAAGGAGAGCAGTGGTCAGTCTGAGAGAAGGGAGGGTAGGGCCCTGGCCATGCTGTCCCTGGGCTGGGCTGGTCCAAGTTTGCCGGGGCTGGTCAGAGTGTCTATGGCCTTTTGTCAGGATCTGAGGCTTTTTCATGAGATGGGATGTCAGTGGTCAGATGCAGGAAGTCATATGGAATTCAGAGCTCTTCAGATTATTTTGAGACCATGGGCAGTGCCTTTGTACAGTTAGATGTTTTGTTGTTTTAAAATTCTTAGATGATAGATAATATAAAGAGGGAGGAGATGAGATAGGGCTAATCATTTTCATTTTAACTTTTGTTCACTTTAATATTTTAAAGGTCATAAAAAAGACAAAACTTTTTAAATTAAAAAATATTATTTTAAATATTAGTGGTCTTAGCTACCATATATATATATATATATATATATATATATATAAAATCTACTTTATATATATATATAAGAGCTTTCTTATATAAGTCTCCACAATTGCTGTTGTTCTTTTTATATCTGATGATAGGTTCCTATTTTCAGGATTTTTAAAATTGATTTTTTTTATTATATTTACCAAAGCTCTCATCACAGTTATTCATTCAATAATGGCGCTCCTGATTTCTACTCTTATTTTTACCCCTTTGATTTGAAAATTTATTGAGCATGAGATGATTGAGATAATTGAGAAGTAGGCATAAGCGTTTAGGATGGGGAATCAGACTGGCCGACAGGAAAAAGTGTGTTTTTCTGCTCTGTCTGTCATCCTTTGAGGATCCTGGCCTGTCTGAGTTCCAGGTGTCCCTGTCTGTAAAATGTATTGGAATCCTTGTTTGGAAAGCACTTAATCGAATTATTTTGAATTCTGTTCTTTTGATATCAAAATGATATTAGTTCATGGGCTTGTTTCACTCATCCACATATGACACCATCTGTGTTCTTTTTCTTATATGTTAATATTTGCTTGCACAGTTTTTAAGTTCTCGGCCATGGGTGCCAGCTACAGTTGGAACCAAATGCACATTTTTTAAAATTTTGTTATTAGACCCAAGGATAGTCCTAAAATAACTTGTTTTAAAGTTCTGGTTTAGTGGTGTTTAGATTAACTTACATGTTTCTATTAAAAAAAAGAAATAATGTAAGTAAATAAACTGCTTAGAACTTGCTGATGCAACAGTTGACTGTATCATTTAAAAATAGTATGTTTTTAAATAGCTGTATATTGGGGGAAAATATAACCCCTATGCCTGTCAGAATACTGAGAGAGGTCATAATAGAACATTTAAAAATATATGTATTGATTAATTAAGAGATAAGACTTTTTGTTTGTTTCTACATGCATATTTTAAGTCAAGCTGACATTTTGCTTTCAGAGTCATTGTTTGGATCTATTTCACTAAAAATCTCCCCAGCACAGTGTCTGTCTCACACTTGTTACCCAGGAACACGACCTGTGTCTGGATCTGTACCTCTCTGTCTACAGCTGTGCATTACACCTGGCCGTCATCACACTGCTGAGAAGTGCCAGCTTTTGTTACTTAGAGATAGTTATGCCAAACCTGCACTAAATTCAGTTTAAAAATAATACCATTGTCACATATAAGTGAAATTCAAGAGAAAAGCCTGTTGTTGGAATTATGTAACCGACCATTTGAGTCTCGGTTTTATCAAGTGCCAAAATGCATTGCAAAGGACAAGTCCTGTCTCTCATAAGTGATAAAAGGCATGGTTAAAATAGGTCATGTATTTTTTTTATTGTGGTCAAAAACATATAACATAAAATTTGCCATTTTAATCATTTCTGGTTGGTACTAACCATTCAGTAGTGTTGAGTATATTCACATTTTTGTAAAATGTGTATGGATTTTTATATTGCCTATATTTTAATGAAGACCTGTGATCACCTTTTTTCTGAATTTCTTGGGTGATAGTCTCTGATTTGGGGGTAATATTTGGATGCAGTGTAATATTTTGTCCTCTCAGTACAACACAAATAGAACTTGCAGCTTCTGCTGCCAGAGCTGCTGTGTGCAATTTATTGTTGGCTTGGTTAAGTGACTGTAATGTTATGTCATTAATACATTGATTTTGGCCCTCTCACCTTAGCTTTTCCATTACAATTAATTGTACTAAAAATAGTTCTGGCACTTACAAAAATTCAGTGAACTGCATCAGTTTTTATTACTGTGATATTTACTTCTCAGCCCCCTCCATTGGCGGTTCTAGAAGTTTGAATTGTGCTTTACTTGCACTTAAGAACCACAGAGTAAGTTTTAAGTGTGATTATATAAGCCACACTGGACTTGTTAATAAATAAGATAGTCTAATTTATATCTTTCATTATTTAATACAGCTTGCAAGCTCTTGTTAAACACACGCTGTCTTCGTAGTGAAGGTATTTTCAGAATTCAGCTCAGCACAACCATTTTGAGGTCTTAGTTTCATATCTCCCATCTCTGCACTATGGAGGTTTTCATTACCCTGGGTCAAACAACTGAAAAGCCCCGTGACCTTTCTGACCCTGCTTTCTTCCACCTCCCCCTCTCCATCACCTCTCATTGACTATCTTCTCCGAAAAGTGATGTTTTCTGATGGGAAATCAGAGCACTGGAGTTAAGAGAAGAGCCTGGCTTACATGTTATGTTAAACAAGTACAGTAGTGTGAAGTCGAGATAGTGTGGTCACACACCAAGCACCAAGTTTAGCTCTTATTTTTTTTCCTTGAGTTTAAGATCGTTCACTGTTTTTATTCCATAAACCTCTGTTTGTGTTCGTTTCAGTATTCCCTTGTAAAGAAGTTTTCTAAGCTGAAAAGTTGGCTGAACAGCTGAGAGTTGAGGTCTCTTTCTCCCTAGGAACATTCTGTATGATCTCTTTGACTATATCTAGGTCATAGGAGTATAAGACCTAGAGTTTTTGTTTAGCTGGAGAAAGGAAATGGAATTTCTTTCTTTCTTTCTTTCTTTCTTTCTTTCTTTCTTTCTTTCTTTCTTTCTTTCTTTCTTTCCTTCCTTCCTTCCTTCCTTCCTTCCTTCCTTCCTTTCTTTCTTTCTTTCTTTCTTTCTTTCTTTCTTTCCTTCCTTTGCTTTGGTACTAAGCAAGTGCCTCCACTTTTAACTCATTGCTCATTTTGCCTGCTAGGGGAAGAAACATTTTCAAACTATGATTGAATATTATACACTGACATTATTTCTAGACTAACTTTACCACTTCTCTGGAGAGCTTCTAATAGGTTCAGAAACTGTAAGGTGGAATGTGGCATTGAACCTGCTGCCCCTTGGAGCAGTGCCAAATTTTGGTTCCTCTTGATATCTATAAATCAGTGGTGATTCTGGGGGGAGAGATTATTCAGATAGGGCAAACTTTTTACTTGTCTGATGTGTGTGAGACAGAACAAGAGAGAATAAAGCTTAATTTTGGATTATTAATAGCTAATTAATCATTTTCAAAATCTACTTTGTCTAGTGAGTTTGAAACACCAATGCTACCCCCCGCCCCCAACCAGGTGGCAGAAATCTGAGAGCCCTACAGTGCCCTGATAATTTTAGGTCTACATTTGTTTGCTGATCAATTTTAATGAAAAAAGGCAATGATCCCACATGATCATGGCATCTTCTCACCACTTACTTTCCTCTCTGGGAAGTCATAAATACTGATTTGGGAGATGAAGGAGTGAATGGTTGTGAATGCTATAAATCTGGGAAGAAAAGTGATACGTAGCTATGAAGTTCACATGTTTCAAAAACACCTGTATGTGACAGAAAGCTGGAGTCAGGTGTTACCTGATCTGGAAACAGCCTCTTACTGTCTCTGGGCTTGAGCTTGTCAGATGTAAAGTGGGGGCCTTTGGAGTCAACATTCAGACAAGTTTCTCCTGGCTCTGAAGTTCCACGAAGCTTCAGTTACAGAGGTAATGTGGTTTATGCATCAGCTGTGGAGTAAAGGGTGGCGTGGGGTGCTCAGAGCCCAGCAGTGTGAAAGTCTGAGGATCTTTGGTGTCATCTCTCACATGTGCAAGTTTACAATGTCTGCTCTGAATTCTTCAAGCTGGGTGTTTTAAAAATGTGAGTTGCTGATAAGGCTGTTGGCATTTTAGTGCTGGGCTCATGAGTCCAAGGCCACAGGGCCACTGAGAATCAGGATCACAGAAGGAGAAGAGGCTTTAGAAATGCTTTGTGCCAGCCCCGTCTACATACACTAAGGTCAGCGCAGTAAGTTCCCTAAGGCCATGATATGCACTAAATGTGTGGTGGGCACTAAAAACTCTTTTTCCTAGCACACAAAGGAAATGCCATGGCCTTTACTTTAGGGTGCCTCCCCCCGGTTCCGTGGCCTGGAACTAACCCTGATGCCAGCCCACCATTTTAGAAGCACATGGAGATTAGCTTGTCAGGTTAAGTCTGTGCAAACGTGTCTCCACTAGGGACAAAGAGATTCAAAAGTGCATGAGCTGCTGATCCTAAAGCAATGACCTTATCTTCAGAGGAAGAAATACATTTTTTGTTTAATTTACTGTGTTTTTTAAAAATTTCAAGACTTCCTCTTCAGTAGGCAATTCAAGCATGAGTCGAACTTCAAAAGAAAGGCCTGTGTGAGTTGGCAGCAATGACAGACACTAACTTGTGCCTGCTGGACCATCTTGGCAGGTTAGGGTTGGAGGGAGGGCAGAGCCGGCAGACCAGAATGAAGGCCACTGCCTTTGGAGTCTTTGTCACGGTCAGAGGTGGTTATGTAAGTGGAAGAACCCACAGCCCTGTATAGAGTCTGCCTTAGCGCCCACGAAAGACCTGTGGCAGGAGAGTACTTATTCTTTCCTGCCTTCTTGTCTTCCCCTGACTTCTCATTGCCCTAAGATTGATGGCTGAACTCCAGGAGCTGAGCCAGTGAGCAAGCTCAAGGGTTGTTGACTCACGTCCAGAATTTATTCTGCTACCATTTTGTGTGCTGTCCACGGCCTGCAGTGAGGCATGTCCGGGAAGAGCACACCTTGGAGACATGCCTTTGCTTTCACGCAGGGCTTCTCCCCAGGGACCTGAAAGGTACTTTATAGGCATCTGCTTATTTGGGTTTGAAACCTTGCACTGAAGCAAGTGAGAAGGTCTTGACAGCGTTGGGGGGACTGTCAGGCTGATTGGCGTGCCTGGGGCTCTCTGGTCAAGCAGAGTGGAATTTGGGTGAGAACCCCATCCAGTATATCCCTTCGGGCTTTGTCTGCTCAGCCCCACTTGCCCAAATTTGCTCTCAAAAGCACAGTCAGTTTGAAGAGAAGTGTAAAGATTCATGTAAATATTCTCAAGTTAAACAGCACGGCAGTGGGAGGGAGGTGGACTGGCGCTTCGTCTTGTGGCTTTCCCCTTTCATCGTCCTCGTCTCCTCCGTTGCCATGTGTTGTATGATTAGAAGATAAATGATTTGTGTACCTTTGGGATTATGGCATTTCTAGTGTGGAACAAAAATGTTAATAATCACACACACCATTTAGAGTCCCCTTTTTAAAAATTATTTTCAATTACAGTTTGCATTCGATATGATTTTGTATTAGTTGCAGGTGTACGGCATAGTGGTTAGACAATCATATACTTCACAAAGTGATCCCCCCGATATTTCAAGTGCCCACCTGGCATCATACATGGTTATTACAATATTATTAACTATATTCCCTACACTGTACTTTATATCCCTGTGACTGTCCTGTAACTACCAATCTGTACTTCTCAATCCCTTCAAAAGAGTCCCATTCTTTTATTGCAGGTAAGGACCTATTGCTCTTTAGCACCCCACCCTTTCCTGTAATCTGTGTATCTCAGCAGTTTTCTGGACACTCACACACATCAGAACTTGATTTATGTGCATCCTTTCAGATGTAATTATCTTGAATTACAAATGTTCCTAATAATTTAGGATGTATATCCTTAAACCACCCAGACTTTTTAAACCGGGAGATATGATTGACATACTATATTAGTTTCAGGTGTACAGTGTAATGATCTGGTATTTATACTGCATATATTAGAAATGCTCACCACAATAAATTTAGTTAACATCTATCACCTCACATAGTTACAATATTTTTCTTGTGATGAGCACTTTTAAGATTTACTGTCTTACCAACTCTCTGATATACAATACCGGTATTGTGAACTATAGTCACTGAGCTGCGCATCATATCCCTACCCAGACTTTTAATTTTGCTTTAATCATTCTGGATATCTTTCCATGAGGACCTGACGGGAGGTATTCTCTGAGGGAAGCACTTGAGCGTTAGAACTTTCAGCCAGCGTGGCTTCTCAGAGACCCATGGCCTCTGTCCTCTTTGATCTTCTCTTAACTTGAACAAAAATTATATCATCAGGCAGGCATTTTTGAACAACTCTAGAGTGGTATAATTTAAACCAAAATATAATCAAATTTTGGGTTTTAACCTCTGAAACACAGTATAATCTAAAAAGAGAGGCTCTTCTGCACTCTAATTTTTGCCATAAAAACTGTATCTATTTCATGTGCTCCAGAGCCCCTTGCTGTGAGGTGACAGAGGGTCCTGGGCCTGTTTCTGTGATTTACTCATTGTGGGACAGCTCGCCTCCCTTCTCCCGTCTTGGCTTACTCATCTGTGCATTGCGTGTGCAAGGGTGGGGAGTGGTGTGCGAGAGCTCAACCTGGTGGCCTCTAAGGTCTCAGGTAAGGTATGATCCAAAACTAAGCACCTCTCTCCAAAAACCCAACCCAACCCAAACCACAGCACTCTTTGTAGTCTGCTCCTAGTTTCACTTCAGAGCTTTGGTGCCGCCACCCAAACTCAAAGATTTGCTCCTGGCATATTTACCTTGCAGTCCTACCACTAGCCTTTTCATGTTGTGACTCTTCAGTCTTCTTCCTCTGTTTCTGGTGGTGTTTCTTATCCCCCTCTTCATTTCGCCCAACACACACAAATGTGCACACAGACACACTCAGGTAGGCATCTGGCTGCCAAGACCCTTCAACAGATGTTGAAAGAAATCTTGGGTTGCAGGATCTGTGGGCCAACTACCATCATTCCCACTGAACCTGGCTTGATAAGGTTAACACACTCAAGAGGCAGCAAAGTCCAGGAACCTGAGAGGGGCTGTGGGCAGGGAGTTGGGATGTGGGGCTCACATCCACACTCTCACAGTATCAGAAACTGGGATCCTGGGTGAGCCATTTAATCTCACCAGCCTGAGCTTCCTTATCTTGAAATTGGAGGTTGGGTCTTAGATGGATGCGAATCCCTGAAAGGCTCTGTGGTTCTGAATCAGTCAGCCACGGGCACTTGGGTTTCCTTTTCTGTTCTGGAATTCACCCTTGCCTCCTCCCTGGGGCCAGCCCAGAGCTTGTTCCAGTTCTCTTGGTGGCTTAAGCAATGGAGGTCTGATCGGTGGTCTTTCTCCAAGTCCCATGCTGCCATTCAGGTCAGATGGCTTTGCAGGTCACCAGCTCCTTGCCTCCTGGGTGGCAGCGCTTCTGTGGTTTCCTACTAATCAAACACATTTTCATTTCTTTTCCTTGGAGGTCATTTTCTTCACGTGTACTGTCTAGTTCCACTTTCAGCAATTGTATCAACTAATCCACACGTTCATGTCTGATCAGCCCACTCTAGGGCTGCTTCAATGGATGGTGCCCTGGAGCAATTTCCAACTGGCTTGTCTCTCAGCCAGTCTCCACCTTTCCTGACTCTCAGAGCAGGAGCTTACATTGAAGTCAAATATCATCTTTCTGCCCATCAGGCTTTCCTTTCCTTTTGGTTGGAAGAGTTTATTACATGTTTCCTGACTGTCCCGTGGGCTGCTTGCCATCTAATTTAAACCCCCTGTGGACATTGCTTCAGTTTGACTTGTGCTTATTGAGGGCACTGGGGTGCTACAGAAAAATAAGTTAGAGTAGGGGGGCAAGGGGCTCCTGAGTTGTTCATACCTGGTGGGAGAAACAGGTGAAATAAACATCTACTTTTAATAAAATGTGGTGAGGACATCAGTGAATTTGAGGGTAAGATCCTCATTTACAGAATGATTGTTTCAGCTGCAAGGAGACACTGGGGACATTTACCAAGGTTGCTTCCTCCCAAATGTGCATGGTTTTCACTGTTTAGCAGTGGGAGGTGTAGATGTGTAGACTGGATGTGAGCAATCCCCAGTTCCTACTTCCTATGATGGCAGTAACCCAGCTGAGTTTTGTTATTTTTTCCCTCATAACAGTTTTTGACGTTCTTGTGTCCTCGTCCACTCATATTCCATTTGAACAAGCTTCCTGCATCTGAAACACACCTTTCCCTTCAGTTATGATGGAAGGGCTGGAGCTCTTCTCAGCTGAAGCCAATTATCCCACCTATATTACAGAACTCATCCTCTTGTACTTTTCTCCATCAGTGACTTCCCTCTCACCTGCATTTCCATCTCTTTCCCTTGTAAACATCAGAATTTAAGCGGGACCAGGTGTCTTCCATCTTGGACAAGTTTTCGTTTAGCACTGCTCCCTCCCTTTCCTTCCATTTCTCTTTAGTCCTTGCTCCATCCCCTCTCCCTTCAAAGCCTGATCTTAGAAGACTGGTCTGTATTCATTATGTCTGTTGCCTCACCTCCTAATTATGTCTTAATCCACAGCTTCATGGAACTTGTTTCCCACCACCATTTCCAAAGACCTGCACTGGACTAAATCCAAGGCATATTTTTCTGTCTTCCTCTTCCTTGCCCAGCAGCACTTGGCCTCACTCCTCCCTCCCCCCTCCCTCCCTCCTTCCCTCCTCCTCTCCCTCCTTCCCTCCCCCCCCTCCTTCCCTCCCTCCCTCCCTTGTGAAGCATCCTGTGTTGCTGTACTTTCCTTGTTTTCCCCCAGTTCCTCTGGCTTAGTCTTACTTATGGACTCTTTTTCCTCTGCCCCTCCCTTAAGTGATGTCCCTTGGGCTTCTGTCCTAGGACTGCTTCTCTTCTTGGGCTGTCCCTGGGCTCTGTCACCCTCATCCATGACTTCTGTGTTCTAACGGTGTTATGACCTATATTTCCATTCATTATCAGTGAGGACCTTTGGGCTCATGTGCCTATTGAACAGCCCTCTTGGATATGTCATAATGTGTCACACTTGACATTTCCAAATTAAATTTATCATCATCAGCCCAAACCCATCCCCAGTGTCCCCTGTCTTCATGGACGGCACCACTGTCCAGTCCGTAACACCAGAAACCTTGACTCTGCTCTCTCTTTAACCCCTATATTCACTTAATTATCATGTCTTACATATTCATTTTCATAAATCCCCAAATTTCTTAAATTTGTCCAGTTCTTTTTATCCCTGCTGCCCTCATTCATTCATTTATTCATTCAGTCATTTATTTATATTTTCAACAGAGATTCACCAGGGTCTGCTCCGTGGCAGGTTAAATACTCAGGATGTGGTGGTGAGAAAGACTGACCTGGTCTTTTCTTCTTACCAGACTTGCAGTCTGGGAGGGAAAGTGAATATCAAACAAGTACTTACGTAAGCAAAAACAATAATTCATTTCACCATCCTTTTTGCCTAGAATGCTGTAACATTCCTGCTTGGCATCCTCACCCCCAGGCTTGCCCCCGTCTATCCATATGCCATGCTGTGCTGGAGTGGTCTTTCAAAAATGCTGATTTTATCCTATCGCTGCTTCTACTTGCCTGGTGGCTCTTCACATTTCTTAAAATAAATTCAAAGTTGATTTCACTTTGTTTTTTTTTAGTTTAAAAAATAAGCCAATTTTCAGTATGTTGTTCTATAATAAGACGTATAGCTATCACATGGGTTTGAATACACAGATCAGCTTTACACTTGCCTTTTACACCAGCAGATCTATAAAGGAGAACAAATTGTAACTGGAAGCTCGCTTGGTGATCTTGGAATTAGAGCAAGGGCACTTAATTCTGCATTTAAAATGTTAAATGACATTAAGCTAAGCTGGCCTGAGGCATCCATCTCCATAATTGTAGCGCCTGTACAAAGGGAATGCAGAACTTGAAGTACTTTGGCCCAGACCTGTGTCCCCTGGATGGACACTTCTTTCTCTCTCCTTTCTTCCCTGCCCAGCACCAATTCTGATTGACACATTCTTTCTTTGGAGTGCCTTTAGCCAAGCTTTGCTCCAGCCTGGGAGCTGGTCAGATTCTTTAAAGTGATTTTGCACATCTTTTCTCTGAAATGCATTAATTTAATTGCATGGAATTTTATTAGTAAGCAATTTTTGAAATGTAATATTTCAACATGATAAGGAATGCTAGTGGTGCAAGGAGCGTATCATGAAAAGTTAGTTTTACCCTAAGTAACCCGCCATTCCATCCTTCCTTCAGCCTCATTTCCAGTAGACACCTTTGATTTTAGTTTGTATGTCTGCCTCCAGAAATAGTCTACTTACATAAATGAGGACATATCTGTCTTTGTTGTTTGTACACGATGAAGGCATGTACATACATGCATATGCCCTCCATTTATACCTTTAATTATACCCACTGTTCTGCATCTTGGTGTATGTTTTTTTCCTTTTTCTTTCTTTCCTTTTTTTGACTTAACAACATATCTTAAAAATGTTTCTGTATCAGCATATGTGCCTAACTTTTTTTTTCATAGCCAGGCAGTACAGTCATTGAATCAATTATGTTTACCATCCTCCTTTTGAATGGCCTTGTGTGCAAGTTGTAGGAAGACTTCCTAGAATTTGAATTGCAGGGACATTTGCAAGACATTTGTGATTTTGATAGATATTGCCACGTTGTCTTGCAAGACGACCACATCATTTTATTCTTCCACCCAAACTGGAATCACCTGTTTTCCTACAGCTAAGCCAATACGATTTGTTACCAAACCTTTTGACCTCTGTCAGCCATATTCCTGGGAAATAGTATCTCACCATTGTTTGCTTCATAATTCTGTAATTATGATCCAGGTTGAAAGTCTTTCTGTATGTATGTAAGTCACTTGTATTTCTTTTTCAGTGAACTCCGTTGTCATATCTCTTAGTTTGTTTTTTTTTCCTGTCAGGTTGGTGGCCTTTTCGATCATAATATCTGTTTAACAATGAAAAGGTTTATACTTTGCCTAATGTTTGCCTATGGTATTTTCTCTTCCTCCTTCTCATCTCCTTCCTCCTCTTCTTCTTCTTATAACACAAAATTACATTTTTTGTAGTAAAATTCATTATTTTCTTTATGACTCTTATGTCATAAATTTGGTTAAGAAGAGTCTTCTCCTCTCTAAGAGTATAAAATAAGTCTCGTATTTTCTTTTACTGTTATTGTACTGTTTCATGCTTTTGTATTTAAAGCATTGTTCCATCTGGATTTTTAAAATATAAGTAGTTTTATTTTATTATATTATATTACAAATTGTTTTATTGTTTTTCCAAAATAGATAATCAGTCATATCTCTTGACTCCATTGATTATATAGTTCAACCTTTCTCTCACTAACTTAAAAATAAATTTGTTTTTATACAAAGACCACCTTTGTATTTGGGCCTATTTTGGGATCTATCCCAGTGTGATAATCAGTCTGTTTACATGCCAGCACTAAACTTTTTATCTCCTAAAGCTTCATATTATTATTTGTATAATTATTACTATTAGTAAGACTAATACTTCAACACTAATACTTCACTAGTCTCTTTTTTCAGGACTTTCAGTGTTATCCTTGCACGATTATTTTTCCATATAAATTTTAGGAATTTCTTGCCTAGCTCCACCCACATTATATTGTATTGGTGTTTTAAATTAAGATAGCACTACATTTACATATTTAAACAAGTCTTAACAGGACTTAGCAGCCCTGCATCCTCAAATTCAAACCTCTAGCCTCATTTCTTGTCTCTCTTGTTCTTCAGTGGATGCCACAGCCACTCTGTGCTTTCGGCACTGTCACCTGTCCCCCGGGCTTCACGCTGGCCATCCCTTCCTCCTGGAGCCCCATTTCCTGGATTAGTCCCTGGCTAACTGCCTCTGCCTCCCTGCTTCTGGGCTTTGTCTTCACTATGTGCTCTTATATCTTATAGCCCCCTGTATTTACCAATCCTAGCACAGGTAACTTAGCACAATAAATGCATGGCTGGCTACCTGTCTGTAGACACCGTTAGAATATAAACTGCATGAAGGCAGGGACTATGTGGATCTTGCTAACTGCTCTTCCCCAGCACCTGGTGCAATGAACTAGATCTCCATGTTATATATGTGCACGATACGTACACCCACATTTCTCTTCAAATCTATTATATAGAATTCCAAGTAAGAGTATTTATTAGTAGTTGTTTGGGCTGTCAATATGCAAATTTCTGGCCCTGGCTGGTGTGGCTCAGTTGGTTGGAAAGTCATCCCATAAACAAAAAGGCCTTGGGGGTTCGGATATATATATCAGAGGCAACCGGTTGATGTTTCTCTCTCATCAATGTTTCTCTCCCTCTCTCTCTCCCTCTCTTAACCTCTCTAAAATCAATAAGCATGTCCTCGAGTGAGGATAAAAGAAAAGAAAAAATAATATGCAAATTTCTAGACATGACTTTTACAAAGTCATTGAGTTAAGATGTTTCTTTAAATAAATAACTTTCATGGAATTAAATAGCACGACATTGGTTCATGTGCAGTTAGAAGTCAATTCATCACAGAGACACAGCCTAGCTGTAGAGGAAGAAAGACAAAGCTCTGATGAGCCGACTGATTCTGTATCCAGGGAGGAGGGGTAAGGAAGAGATAGGAGGATGAGGGCAAGCAGCTGAGATGCACTCGAGATCAGCTCAACAACAGAGGGGGATCTGGGGAAAAAAAGAATCATTCCAGTGACATCTGATTCCAGCAAACGAATCGGTCTAATGAGAAAGAGTTGTGCCTTTTCTGCTGTGTAATAGCTAATAATGGAGATCCCTGTGGATCAATTTCAGTTTTCCCTGTGACTGCATTTATGGTGCTCACTTAAGAAGCAATTCTGGTGTGAGACTTCAGATGTGATTTATCCTTCTTGTAGTATGGATTGCAGAGATTTCATTTTTCTTAAAGAACGGCAGACATCCGGAGTATAAAAAGGTAGTGTGCAATGTTGTACTTTGTGCCTTTGCAATCAAGTTGCATTGGGTTGGTCCTATGAATGTTTCATGGGGCTTCCTTTATACTTATAATAATAACTATCAGGCATCTTATAAATTTTGAAACTTGTTTGGAAACTGATCATACAATAACTGATAGAAATGAAATCAAAAGCTTTTAAAAATAGAATGGGGAAATATGTAGGTGAACAGATTGCATTGAATAATCCAAAAATATAATTCTCCGTTGAGATAAATAACATCCATTTATTTATATTTACATAGTGCACTATGTCTATAATATACATGCAAATAAAAATAGTGTAAACTCCATATATATTTTGAAAGTTAATCTTCAAAAAAAGAATGGCATTACAGATCCAACATATGATGTTTAACTTTGATGTGAAATCTCTTATTTTCAGCTGAGTCATTGGTTTGCATGGTAAACCTAGGTGACCCTCTGGGATTTAACTTCTTAGCCATCTCATGTATTCTTTAAGAAAATTGCTCTCTCACCAATAAAAGGTGTCTTCTGGAGTTTAACTGCCTGGCACCTAGGGGATGCTGTTGTGCCTTTTGTTTACCCCAGCTTAGCCTAGAATGCACTCTATCATTACTCTCTTTTCATTGTATTTTATACCTGTACATGTACAGTTCAGAGGGTAATAGATATTTGTTTACAGTTCATCTCAGGAGAGCTGAAATGGAGGGCAGGAATTGACTGTTTATGCATGCATGTGTGGATTGGTTAAAGTATTAGTTCATTCATTTAGTCAATTAACAGGTATAATTTGAACATGTCCTCCCACCAAGCACTTTTCTGGGTCCTGGGTAACAAGACTTAAGCCAGCTCCTACCATTTGTATGGCCTGTTGAAGGGCACCAGCGGAGGTCCTCAGCCAGCTCACTGCTCTCTCGCAGTGGTGTGGACAATCCATCCTACAGGTCCAGACTCCATCAACACCACTACAGACAGCAGCTGGTACCTCCCTCATCCCTCCTCCACTAGGGACATGCATATCCATAGCATGGCACACCCTCAAGAGGACAGATCCATAGAAAAAGCCCATGTATACCCTGAAAGTGGGCTCAGGGTCTTTGCCTAGGCAATTCTGGGATCCTACTAGGTTAAGAAGAAAGGTGTCATTTCCAGGTAGAAGCGTCTTCTTGGCCCCAGGCCTTCTTGCCTCATATAGAGGAACTCAGCTGTAGGAGAACCAGAGTGAAGCCCTGTAACCTCCCTGAGCCCACTGCCCAGAGCTAAGAGCACAAGGGGCAAGGCTCTTTGGGTCTCTGCCTTGTATCTGGTCTCTGCATCATGGTAGTGTTGGGCTCTGATGGTGCTTTGGAAGTGCAGGGCTTACACCATGGGAGCATGCCGTGGGCTGGCCAGGCTCTCTACACTTCTCCCACCATGTATCCAACAAGGACAGCATGTGCAGGACCCCCCCCCCGACTTGTACTACAACAAGCTGTGATCTCATAGACATGGACAGACCGGCAAAGCATAGATCTGTTAATGGGTAAACATCAGTGGCTACCAACTTCTACCTTTCTCACTTCCTTTTACAGATATTTGAGTACCCTGAAAGATCTAGATCTGAATGTATTATTTAAAGAATCAGCTCATTATGGCTGAATATATATACAGACACAGAGGGTCCGACACAAATAATGCCCCCATTTTATTGGAAAATCATTTATTACAAAATCATAAGCATGTAATTCTGTAACATAACATCATACTCAAGCACACCATATGGCATTTTATGTGAAATGTTCAAATTAAAACTATAAATTATTACACATATATTATAACCCTACCGGCCATACTCATGGAGGTGTTACTTCTGCTGGACACTGTGTATATATTTACCGGCAACATAGGAGGATCCTGGGATTATAAAAACTATACCTGAAAGTTTTTTTCCCTATTATTTGTTTTCTGAATTGGAAAAATCACTGAACATGCCAATCATTGTGCATTGACATAATTTTTCGTTTTCTCGCGGTATTGTGTAGTGGAGTGATACAGGGTGTGAAGCCAGATCACGTGGTGGCTCCACTCTGAAGCTGGTCTGTCCCTACTACCTGAGACTGATCATTAAAGCACTCTGTGTCGCACTTTCCCCGTCTATAGAAGGGGGAAGTAATGGAACATTTCTTTTTGGGGTTCTGTGCGGTTACAATGAGCTGATGCACATAAAATGTTTGCACCAGTGCCTATCACATAGTAAGAACTCGACTGTTAGTATTTATTTTGTGTGTCTGTCCTAATCATATTTGGTGGAGAGTAGACTCTGTAGGGCTGGAAGAGAACAGAATGGCATAAGAATCTGCCTTGAGTGTGGCAGTGGACAGGCGTGGGGGTTAAGGCGACAGATGTGCAGGGGGTTGGTTCCCTTTATTGCAGCCTGGGCATGCCCTTTGCTTGTTGGCATGTTTCACTCATGTTGTGGGGCCTGGTGTGCTCAGCTCATTGGGATATTGGCCATGGGTGTGTTGAGCAATCATGGTCAGATTCAGCCACTGTTATGCAGGCCATGGTCTTGTTCTGCTACTTTTTGCTCGCTAGCCCTGCCCCATTGTATTTATTAGATTGTTTACAATGGTTCTCCTGGACTCTGAAGGTTACTGGTCAGTTTGTACTCCATTTCCTCTTTTAGCTGTCATTACCACTGTTTAATTGCAAGGTCTTTAAAAATCCATCCTTTAAAAAAATTGTGCTAAAATACATGTAACATGAAATTTAGCATCTCTACCAGTTTTTACCCATATGACTCAGTGGTATTAAGTACATTGAAGTTGTGCCAACAACACCACTGTCCAGCTCCAGAACTCTTTTTATTTTGCAAAACTGAAACCATATCCATTAAACCAGAGATTTTCAACTGATGTGCTGTGGCATACTGTGCGCCACAGAATGTTTAAAACACACAACACCTGACTGTTTAGTCAGGGACACCGCCCTCTTTTCCCTGAGATTGTCAAATAAAAAATGACAACACAACAATAGCTGCCTGGTGTGAATAAATCAAAATTATAGCTATTTTTTCCAGATTGAAAAACTGTATAATTGTTGCCTTGCCACAGAATTTTAGTAATTAGTTTACACATGCCATGAGGTGAAAAAGGTTGAAAATCCCTGCATTAAACAACTCCCCTTCCGGCAGCCACCATTCTACTTTCTGTCTCTGTGAATTCAACTATTCTAGGAACCTCAAAAATATATCTTTTTTAATAATGGTATACCTTGAATTACAAGTGTTTATAAGAGATTTGTTTAGGATTTTTAAAATTCACTCACACTTCCCTGCTACAAAATAGCTTTTCTTTATTGTGGCCTTACATAACCACTTATGACTGGGATCTTTTTCCACCAGCATCTTTGTAGTTTAACTCCAAAGAAAGTAATCACCAACCTATAAAAGTGACTGAAGGTTAACATGTGAACTGGAACCAGGGAAGATAAAATTTGAAGTGTTCCTCCTATTCTAGCGCTCTCTTTATTCCCACAGCCTATAAATGTTGGCTGAAAACCTGTGCCCAAATCAAAAGAGACCTTACAGGCATCCTAAAATTTTACCACTGGAATCATTCTTTTTTCTTGACATTATGCCTGATGCTCATTTTTCTCTGTGCCATGCTTGATCTATCCTGAAGTTGGAACAGAAATATTAGATCCAAAAGTTCTCTTCATATGGAATGATTTGACCCGACCAGAGGCCGAGCTTTCACAACTGTGCTCTGCTGTGATGAGTGCCGACGAGAAGGCTCCTTAGAATTCTCAGTGCCTGGGCTAATCATTGGGAGTTCTTTTTCACTAGTCCTAAATGAGACACTGATTGGTCTGAAATAACAGGGAAAGAGAAGACATTTTTTAGAAAAGATAATTTATATGTTGCCTTGGAATCGCAACAAGATTTCACTTTTTTATAACCATTTACTCTCAAACACCAACAAATCATGGATGACGTACTAGCTCATTTCTTGGAAACAGGTATAAAATAATTCTGTAGTATCAGCATGTTAATCAAAATGGCCACTGAATCTGTACAGAACAAATAGTAGAAATGTTACCATTAATCGATTTCACATCAGTATTTGAATAGCTGATGGTAATTATTTTATATAGTAAGGCTAATAAGGTAAAAATGAGAGGGAGGGAGGGAGGGAGGGAATGAGGAATAAAAGAAGAGAGAACACAAACTCCAGCTCACTCTAAGGGCCAGTGCAGTTGCTGGGAGTGAGTGCAACAGTTGTGCTCGACTTCCTGGCAGTGAAAAGAGAAGCTTATTATGAGGAAGGAGAATGTCTACTGATTCCACAGGAACACGGCTTATTCTGGCACTGTGTTCTGAAAGGAATTTCTTTCACAGGGACAATGAGTGATGTAATCCACAACTTTTATGAAAAATACAGAAGTGGATTTTATTTTGTCTTACATGGGAGGCCAGTGAAAGGTGGGGGAAGGGACAAGGACCTCAGTTCTGCAAGGAGGCAAAGGTGTTCAAGAATTTAATCTCTCAGTGCTGTGTTTGCAAAATGGATACAACAGGATCTTGCTCTCCCATCCCCACCTACCCTTTGCTTAGCCAGGCTTTGCTAGAAGCTGGACTGTATATGGTTTGAAGTCGTCCCTTCTGACCAAAGCCTGGAAAATTTTAATCTCTGTTGCTGGTTAAGGCCAGATCCAATCTTTTTGGAACTCAGACAACCAGATGGTTGGGCTTGCATCCTTTTAGAAAGATCAAGCCGCCTGGCTTGCGTGCTCATCCAGGTGGAAGCCACCCGGTCAGCGGACGAAGATGAGCTGTGGAGTGACCAGCAGGTAGATCCAGGCTTGCAGGGGAAGCAGCCCTTTGCCCCAGAATGTGGACAGATGCTCAGCTGAGACTGCAGAGTTCCACTCACAGGGCACAGCAGGGATGGTTTTAGTCTAGAAGTTATAAGGAGCCGGTGTGACTGGGTCACTTTCCAGCCCAAGGAGAACCCCCTCAGGCTCCCAGGTGCTGCCAGCCCTGAGAGTCATGACCCCTTGTGAGCCTGTAGGATGGATTAGGAGCAGAGTACACCGAAAGTCACCCACTGAGCTGACTTGTTTTTGTGGTGGTTTCATATTGACTGATATTAGAGGACACCTACCCAAAATAAAAATTTTGTCTTAAATATAGCTTACGGCTGTTTCTTGACAGTAGCTGAGTATCAGCACCATTTCCGTCCTGTGCTCTGCATCTAATACGGTGGAACAGTGTCATGATGCCTGTTACTTGATTCTCATTTGCTCTGCTAGGTTATTGTGACCTGTCCAAAGGTCTGGGACCTAATGTGAAGTACATAATGATATTAAGCAAATTAGTTAGAAGGAAAACAGGTTTTTTTAGATTTAATTAATTTATTTTTAGAGAGTGGGAGAAAGAAAGGGGGAGAAACATCAATGTGTGGTTGCCTTTCCAGTGCCCCTACTGGGGACCTGGTCTGCATGTCCCCAGCATGGGAATCAAACTGGGGCAACCCTTTGATTTGCAGGCTGGCACTCAATCCACTGAGCCACACCAGCCAAGGCTTTTAATTTTTTAAGAAGATTTTATTTATTTTTAGAGAGAGGGTAAGGAGGGAAAAAAAGAGGGGGAGAAACATCGATGTGCGAGAGATGATCAGTTGCCTCTTGTACACCCTCCACTGGGGACCTGGCCTGCAACCCAGGCATGTGCTCTGGCTGGGACTCCAACGGTGACCTTTCATTTCATGGGCCGGCACTCGATCCACTGAGCCACACCAGCCAGGACAGAAAACAATTTTTTTTTTGGTCGGGGAAAAACACATCCCTTTCTCCTCTCGGGTATTTATTTACCAGTATAAAATTACACTTTGGTATATCTATGTCTGTTTTAGTTTTTAACAACAGAGGAAGTCTCTGAAAGTTTCTGAGCAGATAGAAGCAGCTTCTTTTAAAAAGGGATGTATTTTTATTGTGGTCTGTGTGTCAGTTTGATGTGATGAGACTCCTTTTTGGCATCTCTGTGCATGGAGATGTCCTGTCAACGTAGGAGAATAGCTGGAGCATTTGAAGTCTCAGAGGACATTGCAAGAAAGAATTATGTCAGGTGTCATAAAGTATTTCCACGGGCCAGTGAAGTGGCTGCGGTCGGTTGGGACTGTTCCCAACTGGAGATGTGCCCGGCCCCCGGGGGCAGCGTCACTCGGCTCCTCTTGCCTGTTGCCAGGAATGAAGTGCTGGTCCAGTTTGGCAGACCTTCTGTTTTTTTTTTAAGAAAATATGAAAATTCAGATTTCTGAAATGTGAAATCATTTTATTTTGAAAATTTGGTGGCTAATAAGAAAATCTAGAAAGATAAAGGATCCCGTATTGTCTAGATATGGGTCACGTGCTGTTGCCATGCCTGCTGGGCAACTGGTTTATAAGGTTTACAGATCACACTGTTTGCAGGCGGAGGTCCCATCCTCAGTCTGCATGGGGGGCTGTTACTTAATTTAAGTCAAACGACACGTACATTGTCCCAGTGAAGACAGATTGTTTTATGTAGAAAGCCAGCTTTAAGGTCTTTTTTAATAATTAATTTATCTGGTCCCAAATTGTAATATTTGTTTTTGGGAAGCACCTTGTTCACAGAGGTGGGTAAGAAAAACCTATATAAATATTCAGAGAGAAATCTAGAGTGTAATTTTTTTCTGTATAATATTTTGCTGAAGCTTTCTTGTAGTTTGTGTACTGAAGGGAACTGAAATGTTATCAAATCCAAATTTTCTCTTTCTCCGATGTGAACACTGGAGGCAGAGTGAGGCAGAGTGAGGCTGAGATTGCCATGTAGCCAGTGACAAGCCAGCCCTTGAGCCTTGGTCTTCTTCTTGCTCATTATTAGTAATAATTAGCATTGACTGAGCTCCCCAATTGTGCTAAGGCAGTTTCCTGATTTTTCCGACAACCCTGTGGGGCAGTTACTGTTGTTATTTCACTTTCTAAACAGGTAAGTTGAGGCATAGGAGCTTGTCCCAGGTCACATAGCTGGTCAGAGGTGAAGCTAGGCTAGTGTGTCTCTCCCTCACGCTACACACTCATTCCCAAACCTGCAGGGTATCAGGGCTATCCTGGAAGCTGCAGTTCTCAGAGCTTGGCAATGTGGAAGAATCTGAAGGACATTTTTCATTTGTCTCCTCTTACAGATCTATGTAGATAAAATACACAAGAGTATTGATTTGAGACTGTGTTTATTTGTGCAGGCCCACTTTGCAGAAATTTTAGAAATTATTCCTTTACCCTGGCTGGCGTAGCTCAGTGGATTGAACATGGACTGGGAACCAAAGTGTCCCAGGTTTGATTCCCAGCCAGGGTACATGCCTGGGTTGCAAGCCATAACCCCTAGTAACTGCACATTAATGTTTCTCTCTCTCTATCTCCCTCCCTTCCCTCTCTAAAAAAATAAATAAATAAAATCTTAAAAAAAAGAGTGTTAAAAAAAAGGAATTATTCCTTATGGAAGGTGCTGGATTGACAAGTCCACACAGTCCTAGTGGTGTGGCACAGTGGCTACAAGCTCAGAAATCAAGGCAGGTAAGGCTGGTTTGGATCCTGTTTTGGCAGCTATGTGAACTTGGGGAGGTGCCTTGGCATGGCTGGGCCTCAGGTTTGTCTTTTAAAGAGTGGAAACAACTACAGCGCTCTCCTGGCAGCACTGGTGTGTTAAGGGAGACAATCCCTGGGTTCTCCAGAGACTGGCATGTAGTTTGTACTCTACAAAAAAGTTAGCGATGCTACTTCTGAGCTAATGGCCAAAGAAAAAGTGGAAGTGCTGATACTAACCAGCATGTCCTAGCAGGATGTTCAAATTCAGATTTTGAGCGTGCTTTTTTGGTGCTCTCTATGTTCATGTCTTCACAGTTGGGGTGGTATAGCCTCTCTTAAGAATGGGGTGCTACATGGAGAAATTCCTCTTTGGAGTCCTGAAATGCTTTGGCTTTCATTAAGTCTTTCTCAGCATTTTGCTGAGAAACCAAAGCTATTCCAAAGCTATTTAGTTGTTGACTCAGGGAACAAAAGCTTTTTTTTTTTAAGATTTTATTTATTTATTTTTAGAGAAGGAAGGGGCAGAGAGAGAGAGAGAGAGAGAGAGAGAGAGAGAGAGGGAGAGAAACATCAATGTGCGGTTGCTGGGGGCCATGGCCTGCAATCCAGGCATGTACCCTGACTGGGAATCAAACCTGCGATGCCTGGTTCGCAGCCCGCACTCAATCCACTGAGCTATGCCAGCCAGGGCAGGAACAAAAGCTTTTTTAAGGGAACAAGTGCTGTTGTTTTAAGGAATTGTTATATTCCCTGTGGTGGAAATCCTAGGGCAGAGAGGATCCTACCAGAGTTGAAATGCCTCACTCACCCTGTGGTGGTAAGCCTGGGCACATATCGCAATTTCTTGTGGTGTTTAAGTTCCATCTGCTTTCAGTAGCTTGTTTATCTGTTTGGTGGTGGGGGTGGGGGTGGCCAAGGTAGCAGGAAGTGATTCCAGTTTGAAGAGTGGCCATCAGATATATTCAATGCCGTTTCCATTTCTTTTCAAGGTATTGCCAAAGTACAGTTCAGGTAACAAAGTTAAGCTAAAGAGAAATTTTATTTTAGAGAAATACTGCTGTTAAGCTGATATACACGAAGCAAAGATGCATTAGAAACCACTCTTTGTTACTTGGACAGATTACCTGGAGGAATTATTTGATAGATTGTTAAAGCCAGGGTGAAATCTCTTGAAATGGGATGAGTACCCTTTCCAGGAACCTGTAATTCAAAAATGTTTCTGTGAATTTTTCCTAAAATTACTTCTCTTTTCTCTTCCAAAAGATCACCAAATGAGCTTTTTGTTAAGCCTGATGAAAGGAAATTCTTTACCCTAAAGGAGATGTCTTAGTGAAGGTCCTGAATGTCAAGTTGAGACTAGAGAAGCTTTGGTGACAATACAAAATAAAATGGCACATAGTAGAGACTTTGCTTAGGTTCATGTTCTTTATCTTTTGACTTTCTGGCCTCTCTTCAAGGCCTGAGCTCCATTTAACCCTTCGCTGACCTGCCTAATTGTATCTCGTTATTCCTTCCACTGTGGCCTCACTGTCCAGGTGCTTGTATCTCTTCTTGGAACCTTCTTCTCTGTGCTCATCAAATGCTGTGGCAGTGAGCACTGTCACCAGACAGCATCACCTCTGTCAGGGTTACAGACCACAGATAGACGTGAAGAGTCTTGGAGGCTATTTCTAGGCTTAGCATTCCTGAGACTGAGGGGTCTGGTGGCAACTAAATGCTCATTTTCCAAAGACAGTTAGATTTTATATGAAAAAATAAATAAATACTATAGTTGGTATGAATGTGTCGTGTGCATGTGATCTACATTCATTCCTAGTTTGGACACATTTTGCTTTCAAAATTGGCTCTCCATCCTCTTCTGTTACTGTCTTTCCTTGTTTTCTCCATGACACAGGAAGTTATTTTTCTATTATCACCATTTTCATTCAGTATTTACAGTGCATCTTTTGTGCACATGTGTGTATGTGGCTAGTCTTTCCACTGGGGTAATAAAACATCCATTGGAGGATGCTTAGATATGTTTGATCAGCCGGCATTCGTGAGAATCATCCCTCTAAGTGCATGAAGTGAGATGAATAAAATCTCTTCATTTGAAGAGTTAGCTGTTCAACTGGGGAGTCAGATAGGTTCATAGAAAAATACAAATGTGGGTACAGAGAATATCTCCATTTCTTCTAATTCTTCATTACAAAGCTTAGACATACAATAAATACTAAAAAAAAAAAAGACTTGCCAAATGTTGGAATAAAAATGTTGTGATTGGAAAGAGTCTTTTTGGTGTTGCACAGAAATCAAGCAATGTTTCAGACCTGCAGGGCCCCAGGATAAATTCAGATGAATTTGCTCAGAAGTGCCTTGAATAAGGGATCCAACTTTTAGGGCAGTAGAGAGTGGTCTTGGGATATAATAAAAGTGAAAAACAACACATAATAATATGACGTCCCACCTAGAGTCCTATATATTAATTTGAGAGTGGAGGAAGGCATATTAGGGCAAAACAGGGTGGTTGATGGCCAAGAATGATTCCGTACAGATGGCTGATAGAGGGATGGGCCAGAGGGACTGGGAGTCCCAGGAGCTGAGTGCGAGAAATTCTTGTGGAGTATCAAATTAAATAAATCCAAGTTCACAGAGTTTCCTTGTCACTATTCAAAGTGCTATGTTTCTAAAACAGAATGAAGGAAACCTCTGCAGGTTAGAATGGCAGAAGCCTGGTTTTCTGTGAAGACTCAAAGTCTGCTGAATTCATAAGATAAGCACTGGGACATGGGCTCTGGTTGGGGTGGGGGGTGGCTTGTGTCTTAAAAACCCTGGGGCCTAAGCTTCCCAGAACAGTGGGCACAGATCAGAGGAGTTAGGGGCTGTCATGGAGAGAAAGCTGTTGAGAAAGGCCTGTGCCAAAATGCTGGGTCTTCCCATTTTTCCTGGGGAATGAAACAGTTTTTGGAGATGTATTTTATTAAGCAAAGTTTGAATCAGTAAAGAGCCCTCAGAGTTTCCTGTAGCTGGAGTGATGGGAAATAGTGTTCAGGGTGGGAGGGGAGGAAAGCCGTTTGATGCATCTTTCACTAGTCTTCCCTGGCCTTGCCCTTCCGGTCTCCTCCCTGACCCTGGGTTGGCCTCTGAGCAGTGGCAGTGAGATGCGAGAATGCAGAAAAGCTGATATGAAGATTCCCCTGGAGGCAGGCGAAGATCACCAGTAGGGGGCAGCCTAGCATGCTCCTTAGTCTTCAAGCTCCTGTGGTGAGGCTCTGGGACAGGGAGCATAAGGCTTTTAGACTTTTGTTTTTGGATGGTCCAGGAAACCAGAAGTTGAACCTGGGTGTATTTTTCCACTGAGTAACTGAAAAGCCCTGGAGTTCAGCTTCCCTGCAGTCGTTTCTCTTCTAGGCCTTTCTCTGTCTCTCTCCCTCCCGCCCACCCCCTCCCCTCTTCATAAATTTTTAAAATTCAAAAAAATACGACATAACAATAACTTCACATATTTGTATCCAGAACTGACACTTTAACATTTTGGTCTTCTTTGTTACGAATCTTTTCTCCTTTAAGAAAAGAAATAGTTTAGTAGTTTAATAAAATAAATACTTCAACAGTTTGTTCTTTATCCCAGACTCATTCTGCTTTCCTAAGGTGATCTTACTTGCCATCTTTTCATACTTCACACATATACTTGATTATAAATGTTATGTAGTTGTTTTCTGTATAGTTTTAAAAAATAAGACAAACACTGATCAACGCAGATGACAAGATGGTGATCACCGGAGGGAAGGGTGTGAGGGGAGGTAATGACGGGTAAAAGGGGTCAAGTGCATGGTGACAGGAGACTTGACTTTGGGTGGTGAACCCAATGCTATATAAAGACCATGGGCTATAGAATCATGTACTTGAGACCTATATAGTTTTATTAAGCAATGTCACCCTAATAAGTTTAATAAATTTTTAAAGAAAGTTTGTGCAAACTGTTATATGTATATATTGGTATGGTGTTGGGCTTATTTTTTTCTTGTTTGACATGAAGTTCTCTTTCAAATATAAAGACCTGCTCCAATGCAGCTTATGTATTTAACACATCTTAATTTTTTCTTTTTAAAAAATTAAATTTATTAAAGTAAATTGGTTAATAACATTACATAAATTTCAAGAGTACTTTATAATTTGATATCTGTGTATTCTATTGTGTGCTCATCATCCAAATCTAGTTTCTTTCTGTTACCGTACATTTGACCCCTTTACCCAGTTCACTGTCTCCTGACTTCTCTTCTCCTGACTTCTCTCACCATTCCATTCATGAGTTTGGTTTCATTTGTTTTGTTTGTTTGATACTTTTTTGTTTTACATTCCACATATGAGTGAAATCATAAGGTTTTTATCTTTCTCCATTTGACTTATTCCACTTAGCATAACACCCTTAAGGTCCATCCATGTTGTTGCAAATGGCAAGATTTCATTCTTTTGTGTGGCTGAGTGGTTTCTTTATTGTTAGACACTTGGGTTGTTCTCAACTTTTGATTCTGACTATAAATGCAGCGAATATTCTGGCATATGTCCCCTTGTGCGCCTGTGTGGGAATTCCTTTTGGGTGAGTACCTGGAAATGGAAGTGCTGGGCCATGAAGTGTGCCAATCTATTATTGTCCAGGATACTGGCAAATTGCCCTTCAAAGTAGTTATACCAATTTAATGGTCCCCCCAACAATGTAAGAGAAATTCTTTGCATCCTTAGAAATGTTTTATATTGTCAACTTTTAAACATTTTGTCACTCCAGCATGGGAGGAATGATGTATCATTATTTAATTTGCATTTCAGATTCCTTGTAGGCTGAGCAGCTTCTCATGTTTCTTGGCTATTGAGGTTTCCCCTTTGTGAATTGTCTGTTATTAACTTTACTGATTTCCCTTCTAGTCCTACAATGCCTCACTGGTGGCTAAGGAGAGTCCCTTACGGGTAGATTTCATGACTGTTTCATAACCATCAGCTACCATGTGGGCACCTCTGCAGATGGTAACTTAAATGAAGGGGAATTCCTGACATCTGGGAAGATACTTGCCAACCTTTTAATCCAGTTCTTCTGTTAATTTTTCCATTTTGAAGGGAGAAAAATTCATTACTTATCTAGGAAATTTCTGTCTCCACAGAGGAAGAGTATTCTGTAGTAACCATTTCTTTGTCATAATTTTATATGGTTCTTTTGATGGTTTCCCACAAAATCGCATGTCTAGTCTGAGATCCAAGAACAGTTATGCTTTGCTTAATGTCTGATTTATTTTTATCTCATGAACACTATGAAATAACCACTGACCAAATTTATTTCCCATTCCTTTTTTCTTTGGGTGTTGGTAACTAGGAAGCCTAGAAATAAGCTTGTGGTTTTTTTTCTAACAAGTATACACATTTTAGAACCTAATTCCTAGCTCCATTGATGTCTCTGCCCTTGCTTTTCTTTCTTCTATGCCTTTCTTATTTATTTATGTATGTATTTATTATTTATTTATTTATTAATCCTCACCTGAGGATATGTTTATTGATTTTAGAAGGAGAGGAAGGGGGAGAGAGGGAGAGGCAGTGAGAGAGAGAGAGAGGGAAACATAGATGTGATGGAAAAACATCAATCAGTTGCCTTTCATATATGTCCTGACCTGGACTTGAACCTGCAGCTGTTGGGTGTACAGGATGATGCTCCAACCAACTGAGCCACTTGCCAGGGCTATGCCTTCCATTTTCATTTATCCTAGCTCATTGTAGTTTATTGAGTACAACTGAGGAGTTTATGGATTAAAAATCTCATGAAAAGTGAAGTAAAAATAAAATAGAGGGTATAATTAACTAAAACATAAATGCTCTGTGCCACAGTTGAGTAGGTACGATTGCGTGGCAGGCCCTGTGATTAGCATGGAGGATGCAGTGATGTCCAGGCAAAGAGAGTGGATGTTTTCAGAACCTTGATGGCCAACATGCTAGCTCAGCTGTAAGCAGCAGACAGGCCTTCTGAAAGTCCTACTTGTGGCCCCAAATGAAACATTACCCACATTATTTACCCTTTCTTGTTTTTTTACTGAAGTTTTATAAAAACGCATTAAAATTTAGGGCTCTCTGGAGTGCACTTCTTATTGGGAGCTAGTTTAGAAGGAGGTAGTCACTGTGGTCTCTATTGAAAATGTTAATGGAATGAAAATCTTGGAAAAATGTATCTAATATGTGATAATTTTGAAGCATTTCATAAAAACTCTTGATGTTGAAAATTGTTGTTTGTCATTAAGTTGGAATCTTAAAATGCTTCCTGCTGTGTATGGTAGAAGGAGATAAAAGAATGAATCTTTTCTAATCCGTAGCTCAGTGGATTGAGCGCGGGCTGCAAACCAAAGTGTCGCAGGTTCGATTCCCAGTCAGGGTACATGCCTGGGTTGCAGGCCATGACCCCCAGCAACCGCACATTGATGTTTCTCTCTCTCTCTCTCTTTCTCTCTCCCTTCCCTCTCTAAAAATAAATAAATAAAATCTTTAAAAAAAAAGAATGAATCTTTTCTACACATTGATTAAGTGCCAGGCCCTGGGTACCAGGAGAACCAAGATCTTTGAGTGGAGGATGCTTTTCTGTTTTGGAGGTTCCATTTTTATGTAATGGGAGGCAATGGTTATATGGGTAGTTTTAAAATTATTTCTCTTTGGTGAAATTTTGTTCCCTCAGAGAATTTACTTATTTTATTTCTAAAATCTGTTTCCTAAAAATGGGTGCCCTGACTCTTACCATAAATCTTTGTTTTGTTTTGTTTTGTTTTGGGATTAAGTAGAAGGGATCTAGAGATGCTGTATTTTCTCCCCAATTGGTTACTTTTTAATTTTTTAAAATTTTAACTCATGTTTGTAACAGCAGGGTTATATGTTTGTTTTCAGTGTCTTAGTTGGAATATGCTATGTATCTTAATGAACAAGAAAGGGAAAAGCCATCCTTGCACAAGTTCCTGTAGTGCCTTTGGAACTCCAAGTGTTGCCCATCCATCCATCCATCCATCCATCCATCGCCTGTTGAATACCTACCTTGTGCAAGATACTATGCTAGATGCTGTGGGATACATTAAGAAATATAAAACAGGATCCAGCTGTCTTCAGAGAGGTTGTGATCTAAGAAAAATGGAGAGACAGGTTCTCAAGTAACTTCCACAAGGTGATTCCGTGGAGGCAATTTTAACAGCTTTGTGTTCCTGTTACTAGATTTGTGTTTTTGGTTGCAAATGACAGAAATTCAGGGAAAAAACTCAGTTAGTGAAATCTAACCCTAGAGATGGCTGGATCCAAAGGCTCAAATGACATTTTCAGTGTTCTATCTCTCTTTGTATCTCCTACCAATCTTTTCTGCTGTGTGCTGACTTTATTCTTGGACAGTCTCTTTTCTTGTGGCAGAAAAATCTCTCATGGAAGACCCAGCCCTGTGTAATCTTTCAGCTATGATTCCAGAAAGAGAGAGAGAGAGAGAGAGAGAGAGGCTCCCTGTCCCAGCATTCATGTATTTAATTTTAGGGAAGATTCTCATTGGTCTAGTTGAGGTTGCATGCCCAACTCTAAGCCAGTCGACATGGTCAAGGGGACAGAATTCTCTCTCCAGTCAGAATCACCAGTTTGTTTCTGAATTTGATGGTTTGAGGGGTAGGAGTAGAGGAGAGTTCCTAAAGAGAGTGCACTCCCGCCACGTGGGTTTGTGAAACTTGCTTCCTGAATGGGAAATCTGATGTTATTACCGATAGAGGCAGAAAGAAGGATGCTGGGCCAGGAGAAGAGAGAGTGGGGAGGGGGATGGGAGGGAGGGAAAGAGAGAAAAAGGGAGGGGAATCTGCCGCAGTGTTTTAGGAGGTGAGAGGAGGGAGTCATTGCTTCTCTTGGAATGTGAGCAAAGGTGTGATTCGTCTTGCATGTGATGATGCCAGCATCCCTGTGGCTGTTGCCATAAGGGTGGACTGCTTTTGAGAGGCAGTAAATGCATTTCCAAGTTATTTTTACTTCTAAGCACAGGGGATACTATGAAAGGGGAGGAAAATGGAAATTGTTAGTAGAATGAGTAATAAAAAACTAAGAAAAATGAAGCCTGGTGAACCTGCCATTGACCATGATGGCTGCTCAACCCTGGTTTGTCTGTAATCACACTCAGTTTTGCTCCCCTAGCTGCATTTTTTTTCAATGGTAAGGTTAAGTTGGGTGGGGAAAGATCACCTTGAGCACCCTGGCGAGGTTGTATGGAAGTTACCCATTCTTTTATGTACTGTTTACATTCTGAGTCAATGGTTGTCACTCTGTTTTTTTGCAGTTACATTGCAAATCAGAAAAGATTAGAAATCATCAACGAAGATGATGTTGAAGCTTACGCAGGACTGAAAAATCTGTGAGTACTCAGGACTTGTGTACTTTATCTCAGAACTTTTTTTTAGCTAGGTGGCATTCATCAGCTAATTCTAACATGCATGCACTTATGTGTTTTCATAGGACAATTGTGGATTCCGGATTAAAATTTGTGGCTCATAGAGCATTTCTGAAAAACAGCAACTTGCAGCACATGTAAGTAAAGATTGATTCTTTGCTTCCCAGAACCCAGCTTAGTCCATATCTCCACTCCCTCTGTTTATTTTTCTTTTTTTCCAATTCTAATCCCCTTTTTTAAAAGTTAGTTTAGCTGTGACAATAGCTTAGAAACATTATCTTTGATTTCTGAATAGCTTCAGGAGGGTACTAGAACAGCCTGTTTATTCCCTTTCATGAATTTCTGGGCCACTTCCATCTAGGACAGAGCAATAGGCCAATGGCAAGAGTCTGATGTGAAAACTGTGTCCTGGTACAATGTCCTTGGTTTTTTTCCTTGGAATCATGACGTTCTCTGGAAGATATTAAACCAGTAGAGTTGAAAGAAACCGACTTGGCCGTGGCCTTTCTAGGGAACTAAAAATTACTAATGCCTTGCCCTCCACAAGAAATCCTCTTTGAACTTTCATTTTTAAAATGCTCTCTGTCATGATTGACAGAAGTGAAGAAAAGTCAATTATGGGACATGCCAAAGTTTTAGGCAATTATTAACAATAGCAAATGCTTCCCCTGACGTCCGTCCTGTTGAAGATTTATCAACTGAGGTCAAATGAAAATAAAGTGGGGCAAGAGAAGATCTTAAGTTACTGGCTGCTAAATCCTGTTAGATTATGGCACTTAGTCAATAATGTGTGGCCTTCCTAAAAGGTTTCATATTTAAACAGAGAATCACCCACCCTTAAGCTCAGATTGGGGTCCCCATGTCCTGATGAAAATAAGGGACCTTCTGCTGGAGAAACGTTGCCTGCGTTCACTGGCCCTTTTGTGCTTTATGAATTCCCTGTGGCAATACCTTATGTGTCTCATAGTTACCTGCATTATCTCACTTGATTTTTCTACCAGTTGGTAGGGGAGATCATTTCTACTCCCATTTCATGGGCAGAAAATCAGGCTGAGGGAGGTGTAGGGCATTCTCAGGTCCACAGATTGAAGGTGACAGAATTAGGACTCCACGCCTCACCCTTGGCCGGGTTCTTCTGGTAAGTACAGAAATAAAACCAGTGCCATCTCTGCAACTAAGGATCAGCCATTCCTATAACATTCGTCCTCTTTCTTTTTGTGGGGAGACTGGTTCTCCAATCGATTTCCATGCCAGTTACAGAAGAAATCATTCTCTGAGAACTTGTTGCCTGGACTCTCTATGGAGATGTTTTGATATTATGAAAAAATCTTACTTTCATAAAGCTAGTATGTTGGCTTCATATTTTATAGGTGCCATTAATGACGAAGTCAGTTTAAAAAGAAAGTCTGTAGAATTAACATAAAAAACACTTGGCAGAAATGTAATAAAACTCCAAGGAACTTAACATATTTCACTTAAATGCTTTTGGCATCATTGCTGTGGTTGGTTTACCTGCATAGATCTGAGGTCTGCGAAGTCCTTGACAGCGTAAACAGGAGAGGTCGGAGAGGAGAGGTGAAATGCCCTAATGCAATCACTTAAATGTAATTGATGACCTCATTAGTTAATTTCTGGTATTTTCATTATAGCTGACTTTAGACCCAAATTACTCAACAACCACATTTTATTGGCTCTTTTACCATATCACTTCCCCTATTGTGATTTTTGTTTCGTGGGCTATGGTTAATTATAGTTTTAGTAATAGACTTGATTATTTCTTTAGGGTACCTTTTATATTTTCCTGCTTTTCTTGTTGCATGCTATTTTTAGGAAACCAAAGCCACTTTGTGTATTTTTTTCAGGGTGATACATGATAGAATAATTTTAGTGGCATTCTGTGTGTTGTGCATAACTTATATAAAGCCAGGTATCTATCCATGTCTTGCAAAGAGGTGCCATTTAAAAATAGAAAACAAAAGAGATGGATATCCCTGGCTGGTGTGGCTCAGTGGGCTGAGCTTGAGCCTGTGAACCAAAGGATTGTTGGTTTGATTCCCAATCAGGGCACATGCCTGGGTTGCAGGCCAGGTCCCCAGTAGGGGACACAGAAGAGACAACCACACATTGTTATTTCTCTCCTTCTTTTTCTCTCTCCCTTCCCCAATCTCTAAAAATAAATAAATAACTAAATAAATAGATAGATAGATAAATAAATAAAATCTTTGTTTTAAAAAGAGATGGACATATCCCATATAATTTCTTTAAAAGTCAATTGTCTGGAAGCCTAATCATTGGGCAAACAGCAAAAATGCCATTGATATTTGTAGGCATGGTTACATGGTAAGGCAGAATGAAGTCAGGCAAGTATTCAGACAGTTATGAAGAAGTCATGAAATTTCATTAAGGCTCACACATTTATGTGACAAAAGAGGCTCCTAACCAAAATAAGGAATTAAATTAAGTAGTTGGCTTTTGAGAATGGCAGGGAGGGAGGAGGGGCTCAAGGCCAGTGCTTGTCTTTCCAGACCTTAGTCCCAACCTTTGCTAAAGAGCAAGGACTTGGGGCAATTGGCTGCCTCTCCCTCGGTTTCCCACAAGTGAATTGCACCTTTAACTTGAATATCAGCATGACGGGTGACAGTGAGCTGAGAAAGAACTGTGTACCAGAAGCTGTTTCTCAGTGTCCCTGGAATATGCTGATCATCCCTGTTAGCTTCTCGGAGGTGAACAAATGTGCACCAGAGCATCTCATTTTGAGTTTTAAGGAAATTCAAATTGGTTCCTTCGCCACTCCCCGCTCCACCCTGGCATGGGGATTTTCCAGAGCCCCTGTGACTGGTCACTGAGTTTATTGCTTGGTGCCTTAATTCCGGCCCCCCCTAGAGCCCAGAGACTGTGAGAAAAGCCAGCATTTGTATTTTCCAGAAGCTTTACAGAGGTGCTAATTAGCTCCTTTTCAAAGTCTTATAATCAGACAGTAAGAGTATTGTTGATTTATTTTTCATCCCCTCCTCCTTCTCCTTTTTTTTTTTTTTTGGCTTTTGGCCCCAATAATAAGTATGGTTCATAAAACTCATCTTGTTCTTTGGCACGTAACCCGGCTCCGGGCTGTGCTGCTGGCACCCAGATAGGGGCAGCTGCTCCTGGTGCCGGCTCGCTGGCTGACCCAAGAGCCTTGACAATGAGTGTCCTTTTCTTTGCTCTTCTCTCCTGTTCTCCTTGGGAGGAAGAGCAGGTTCCCGTTCCTCCTCCTCCCTCCCCACATACCTCCCACAGAAGGTTGGGGGATTCTGAAGAACATGAAAATATTTGTGTCTCCAAGACTGTGGGGAGGACAGGCAGGTTGACTCGTCAATGTATTATACTCCAGTGAAAGCTATTCTTAATTCACAGTCCGAAAGAAAAGATTTTCTGTGGCCACATTTTTAAACTTCCATGTAGAGTACCTTTTCTTTGTGGGTGAGCACTCCGACACTCAGAGTGAAAAGAGAAGACGCATGCACAGAAGGCAGAGGGCACCCTGGTGTAGGTCAGAGTTTGGGTGAGTGGAAATGTCAGCGTAGAACAAACTGAGGAGTGGGCACGCATCCTTAACTTATGAGGCACAAAGGGAGCATTTTCTTTATTCATGGATGAGCTCCTGGGCTGAACCCCTTCTGAAGGTTGGACACACCAAGATACTATTAATGGATGACTTTGTTAGGCTGACACAAAGACTAGCTCACATAAGGGTCCAGGATTACTGTCACCCTCGGGTCTCCCATCCTCATCTGACTCTCAGCCCATCACTTACTTCAGGAAACACACCGAAAGGCTCACAGCAATTCTTTGAGGTCTTGGCTGTTTTTGTGAAAGTTGATGTTTGTTTTATATTCATGTTACTTACTAAACACATGTCTAGGGGCCTGATCACTGGACACTTTTAAAATAAATTCAACTAGTAAACAGATTCACAGATTCAGCTGCCAGGATTATGGCTCAGAATTCCCCTGATCAGGGTCTCATGGCATTGATCAGTGGAAACTACAACTCCTGTACACTGAAAAAAAACTACATGTTTAGAACATGTCAGTAAATTCAGCATTATTTTTTCAATCACAAATATGCCACCTTCTCAATGATTGGTCCAAATGTTAAAATGACATGTAGCTAGAGTAGTTCAAGAGAATATCTGACATATTTCTCAGGATCTGATTTTTTGTTGTTCTCATTGTGGTATCAGCTGGTTATTTAGAAGTCATAAATAAACAATCTCAGCAGAGTTTATCAGCCAGTAGGTGTGTTCTTTCCTATAAGGATGTATTAAGTCCAGTTCATATTCAGAGTTATGTATGTGAACATGACTTCATTTGAACATGACTTTATCTGTCATTGAACATGACTTCAAAATATTCATGATGCTTTTTAGTTTTAAAGCATCTTTTCTCCCTGGTGAGTTTGTGGTTTTAAATGAAATTAAATTGAATGTTTCTATTAATTGTTTAAAAGGTCAGAAATCTCCAGGAGGTATATAACTTGGCTCTGAATCGGCATAAGAAAAATAAGCCTTTGGGTTAAAAAAGAGATTTAAAATAAACAATATGAAAATTTTATGCTTCTTCCTCCATTGGCAAAAATTATAGCAGAGGCAGGAAAACGAAGCTGTTACTTCAACTGGGAGAGATGACTGGGTCTAAGTAAGGCCTGAGCCAGGATCAAATAAATTTATATTGTGAAAAAAGTCTCTATTTGAATACTTTATTTCTGAAATGTATCATTTTAGAGTCACATTTCATGTTTTTGATTCCTTCCAGCAATTTTACCCGAAATAAACTGACGAGTTTGTCTAGGAAACATTTCCGTCACCTTGACTTGTCTGAGCTGTAAGTAATGATTTTGTGTTTGGGAAAACAGTTTTGCAAGAAGGGCAACTAAGTATTTTCTTTAATGAGTGATGCTGCAGATCTATTTTTATGCCAAAATTTTGAAAAAAGATTTCTCAAGTTTTGGTTACTTATTTTTTTTCCCTCATGAAGACATGATTCAGCAATAAAAGTAGAAACCTCAGTAATAGATCATTTTTAATGAATTTAAATATTATTTTTACATAAATGAATTATTTTCTAATGAAGGGAAAAGGGAAAAAGATGGAGGCTTTCTGTGGAAATGATTGCGTATCTCCTGGCATCTGTTTGGTCTCTATGATGTCCAGACCCTAGCGCAAGGGTGTCAACTCCTTAATAGTTAAGGAGTGGTTACATTTATCCAGTCCTAAAATTGCATTCGGCCCTTTGAAGGCAACTGCAAGGCTGATGTGCCACTGGGCGAAAATGAGTTTGACACCCCTGCCCTAGGGGAGCAAAAACCCATTTAACGAGAAGGCCACTGTGGGCAAATGTGCCAGCTTTTACCCACTGACCACTGCCTGCTGGTGCTTCGTGAACACTGGAGGACGGGTAGACCTTCTCCCTACTTACCCCTTCTTGTCTGATTTTCTTCTGGGTCTGCCACTGCATTCAGTACTTACCCTTATGCCCCAATTTCCTTGGCTATAAAGTGATAGGAAAAACATTGAAATGTATTGATAAATAATAGCCAGCATTTCCAAGTGTGTTTGACTTTTGTGTTATCATTATGGAGCTCGTGTAAATGGTTTACATTCCTACGGCTAAGGTGCCCAAAGAACCCTAAAGCAGAGGCTCTGGGCAGCAGTGGTGGGCCCAGGTGGACAAGACCTTCAAATACCAGGCAAAACTTTTGCCTACACTGTATGTTGCCTGAGTTGTAAGGTCCACCCAGTTGTAGGGTGCAGATCAGAAGATGTCACTAGTGGTGCAACAACAAGCTAATTGATAGTAATGGTGGTTACAAGGTAAAAGTCTTAGTGATGGGCAATTATTTGGAATAAAGTGAATTCCGGTAGCTGGAGTACTAGGTTTACCTGTAACCCAGAAATAGACATGAAAAACTTAAGGAAGATATATGAAATAGAGTAAGGAACTCTGTAAAAAAAATTTTAAGCATCACTGCAGGAAATACTCTTGGTGGGTTAAAAATTATAGTTCTGATTCCAAATTCATATGTTTCAATATTCTCCCTGCAACATATTTAATCAATTCATTCAACAAATGTTAATTGTGTCCTGTTACAAATCAAAGTACTGTGGCACTAGGCCATGGCAATATAAGAACTGTTTCTGTGTTCCAGGATTCTGCTCTCTGGAGGGAGAGGGAGAGGGAGAAGCCTAAACAAATAAGCATAATAGCAATCACTGCAAAAGGAGTTTGCACAGTGAGCTAGAGGGAGAAGCCAGTTGTCTGCCAGCATTTTGTGGTCATAGGAACACTGCTATACGTATAATTGAAGAACCCCTCACTTCTTTACCCCCTGTGTGGATTCAATCAGACTTTCTTTTCAGAAAGATTCTTCAGTGTTTTATGTACTCAGAATGCCAGGAAATAGCTTGGATTATGGGGGCTTGAACATTGTGGATCTCTTCTGAATTATATTCCATATCTGATAGCATCAAATCTTATTTTGGCTTTGGAGGGATACTTGGAGGCCATCAAGAAGACACAAATTAAATGAGTCTGCCATGACCACATTTCCCCCACAGAAACTCCTGTAAAAGACTCCAGGGATCCCTGAGATTCTTAGAACCCGACCAGAAAACCACAGGAGTAAATGATGTTGTGAAGCCCAGGTCCTGTCCTCATAGAAATCTTAAGTATTGTGGTTAATGCCAGGCAGAGCCTATGTAACGATTTTAAATGGCCTCATTTAAAGGCTCATTACCATAAATGGAATTCATCTTAAATGGACCACTGGGTATTATAAATAAGCATTTAAAGATTTTTTTCTTGTGGTTTTTATTTTCCTTTTTGACTACTTCCTCTCTCACCAGTCGCAGGCCACAGGAGTCCAGGCAGCATGGCTGAATGGTGGCTTTATCTCAGCAGACCCTCTCACAGTGGGCCAAGAGGCTCAATCTGGAGCTCAGTTGCACATGCTGTCTAAACTCCTGAGCACGTGTGCACATGCAGGCTGGAGGTCTAAGAGCTCCCTCCCAGATTCTCTCTCATGTTCACTCTGATTTTCTTGCATCAGTCATACTGACCTGTGGTTGCAGAAAGCTGTGAATGCCCCCTGATTAGCTCTCACACTTCAGTCTAGCATTGTATTTACAGTCTCATTTTAAATGAAAATGACATTGCTCTGCCCCCCACAAAGTCTGAGCTTATTAAATAACACTTCAGTCTCTAGCCTGACCGGAAATAAGGATGTTAGCATTCCTGAAAACTTCCTGTTGGCATCTTCACTTAAATCTTCTTAATAACTGTATAGTAACTGTGATAAATTTGTTATGGCACCTTATTTTCCCCATTTTATAAGACACCCTCTTCTATCCTACATTATAGCTATTTCTGTCCCTATCATTTTCCCCTGTTATTCTGAAAGGTCTTCATTTTGCATCATTTAGCTTTTACAGTGGTGCTTGCATGTAGCAGAAGGTCAGTAAGTATTAAATTAATGAATAAGTACCTTTATATTGTAAAGGTGGGTATGACTTTCAAAGATTGCTGGCTAGAAAAAATTTATAATTGTATAGTACTTCATGAACATGAATGTTGTTAAAATTAAAAGAGGGAAGCCTGACCAGGTTTTATTTTTGTTCCACGTAGGATCTTGGTGGGCAATCCATTTATGTGCTCCTGTGATATTATGTGGATCAAGACTTTTCAGGAGACTAAATCCAGTCCAGAAACTCAGGATCTGTACTGCCTAAATGAAAGCAGCAAGAATATCCCTCTGGCAAACCTGCAGATACCCAATTGTGGTAATTTACTTTTAAGTCAATGAGTTCTAGTTGCTATTAATTATTCTAATTGACATGGGGTGGTAGAGAGTCTGGGAAGATTACTACTACCCAGATTTTATACAGTATGCTGTTGATGTCTCCAGTGAGTTGAGCAACATTTGTGTACAGTGTGGAGAAATCAGCTGGGAGCAACTTTGCTGAACATTTTTTGCAAGTAAAATATTAATTTTGAATGTTGACTTTAAAGTGCACAGAGAAAAAAGTACACACTTTATTCCTTCATTTATTTGTCCATCCATGCATCCACACATCTCTTCATGTACCCATGTAACCATCCATGCATCCATCCATGCATCCATGTGTCCATCCATAGCTCCATCCATCCATTTATCCAACCACCCTCCCATCCATTTATCCATGCAAGCATCCATCCATCCATTCACCCACCCACCCATTTATCCATCCATCCTCCCATCCATTTATCCATGTAAGCATCCATCCATCCATCCATCCATCCTCCCATCCATTTATCCATGCAAGCATCTGTGTATCCATCCACCCACCCATCCATCCATCTATCCATCAATCCATCCACCCATTCATCACCCACCCATCCATTTATCCATCCATCCTCCCATCCATTTATCCATGCAAGCATCCATCCATCCATCCATCCATCCATCCATCCAAAAAGTATCTGCTAAGAGTGTGGTACTCCACTGGCCACAAATATACTTGGTTGGCACCCATGTCATGTAGAGGAAAGGATCTCAAGGTGATAAAGTGTCCTGGCAGCATGAGAAAATGTAGTTCAATCCAGCACATTCCCTTCAACTTGTCTTGCTGCCAGATGTCTGTGTCTTTTGATGGGACTCCACAGATTTGCCCTTATATGTACTTTCCCCCATGTCTGAGTTTTACAGTCTGTTCCTTTACTCTTGTCCACACTTCTCTCCTCAGCATTTACACCCCCAGAATTTAAAAGGGCACCATATGATAAAATCACAGCTTTCTGTAAGGGCTGGTGTGTTTATAGGGAAGGAGAATCTAAGAGCGCCTGTTAGGATCTTACCATTAAGGGCTTCTGTGACACACCTCTACAATACTCACATATTCGTATTATTCCTCTGTTAAAATTTTAATCAGTTAGTCAACCAGTTAATCAGTTCACAATAATATTTAATCTTCTGGTCTAGTGGCTGGTGACTTAGTACAAAGCCATGTAGCAGCTGGTTCTTGGCTGTGAGGAGTCTTCCTATTAAACCATAAACATCCGGTTCTTTGTTTTCAGAAGACCCTATTGTTGAGGGGCGATTTTCATTTAAGGAAAATACAGCTGCTGCTTATTTTTGATGAGAATGTAATAAAGAGAAAGATTAAGTGTTTGTTTCTTAACCTGTAGGGGCTTGGAAAATAGCAGTTACCCCCTTCCCACAGGTTTTTCTGTCATAACCAGAGATCTTTGTCTTCACAATGGAGGAATCGGGCTTTGTTCCCTTGCCAGCTTCCCTCAGCTTTCTTTGCTAGCCAACACTGAAAAAAAAAAACCCACTTTTAATATATGTCTTTTCCTGATTGATAAGAAGGTAACTGTTCTCTGTTCTGGTATAAATTTGCACCACTGAGAGAAATTGCCTAGAGGGACAAGAAATCCAATGTTGAGTCTCCTGCCCTCTTGGCCAGCTCCCAAATCCTCCCCATGGCTGTTGGGACCATGCTGGCTCAGCAACCACTGAGCACAAAACAGAGAAAGTTCTGACTCCTGCTCTGATTGTACAAACTGCCTCCTGATAGTGGTCTGTGTTGCCCTCACCTGAAACCACTTCTACTGGTTTTTATTTTAATTTTCAGTCAGGCTGTCTTGGGGCATTCTTGCAACGCACTTCACGCTGCATGTCGATGATAGACCATTGTGACTGAGGCAGGGGACCAGTGACAGTGGCCTGGTCCTGATTTTCCCTCAATTTGTCAATTTTCAATAATTTTTTATTTGATTTCTACAAATTAGTCAATGCATTGTGTGCATGAGCGTGAGATGTTGAAGGCAGCATCAGAGGGCATGGGCTTGATGGATCGATTAGGGTTTGTAACGTTCACAATTGATTTCAATGTCAACAATGCTTTTCAAAAAGCAACATTATAAAAGGAGAATTGATAGACTCCTTTTTCTACTGCTTTCATATTCTTACTGTTTTATTTTTCTGTTTATTTTTATTTTCTTTCTGTTTGTTTATTTATAATTGTACAACACATATTGGTACATTTTGTTATAAAAATACCCTCCCATATTACACATGAAGCTTGTCCTGTATTTGTTTGTGACCGTTGCAGGTCAGTAGCCACAGATCTATCATATTCTTTTTGATCATCGCATGGTATTCATCGCAGAATATGTCTTAATTACATTACATTTTCCATATTGATGGACATTTAGCTTATTTCCCATTTTTCCTTGCTATAAAAATGTTTCAATAAACATATGTACAGATGCAAAGACTTTTCTAGAGAACATAGTAGGAAGCACATTTTTTGGTTTTTATAGTTTGCACTTTAAAAAGTGGTCGTACCAATTTATAGCCACCCCAGAAAAGTGTATCTTGATATTAACAAATGTATTTTTGTCTAAGAAATAGTATACTATTGCTTTTTAGTCTGCCTTTTACTGTTTACTACTGAATATGTTCCGTGTTTATTGGACATTGTGTTTATTCTTCAGTGAATTGCCCATTTATAGCCTTTCTGTAGTTGCCTTTTCTTGCTTTTTCTTCCGTTGATAGTATTCTTTGTTTTATTTTTTCTTAATTCTTTGAAAGTTATAAATTATGTTTGTTTCTGTAACTGTATAATGACAAAACACCACACATATTGAAACATATTTTCTGTATGTATCTAGAGCTAACCCTTCACACGATATTTTACTTCTCTTTGCTTCCTCCTCCCAGCTCTCACATTGTTCTCATCTGGGATTTTGTTTTTAGATTGTTACTTGATTTTTGGGAAGATTTACTATTTTTTTGTCTGTATCACTGACTTTTACTTGTATTTTACCACTTCATCTTTGAGTGTTTTTTTTTTTGGAGTGTATTCTCTAGTACTTTTTTCAGGGAAATTAAAAAAATAAAATTGTCATGTTCTTGCCTGCAATCAGCCTGTATTTTTTCTTCTTAGTGGTATTGGCTGAGTGTAAAATTCTAGACTCAGAAAAACACTAGAATTTTGCAGTTATTGTGCCATATTTCCCTGTATTTCAGTGTTGCTGATGAGAAGCTTGAGGCCAATCTGCGGCTTATTTCTTGATAGGTAACCTCTGCTTTTCCTTTTCCTCTTGAAGCTTTAAAAAGTTTCTTCTAATTCATGTTATTCTTAAATTTTACCACAGTGTAACTAAAGGGGTGTGTGTGTGTGCGTGTGTGTGTGTGTGTGTGTGCTTAAAAATTATTCTGGTTGATATCCAGCATACTATTTCAGTATGAGTGTTCATGTCTTTAGTTCTGAAAGAATTTTCTAATTTATTTAGATGACTATTCACACTTCCGGCCCCTCCCTTCATACCTCTCATCCTTTCTGTAATACTTTCTGTAATACTTTCCATCTGCTCGTTCTTTTGTGCTGCATTATGGGAGAATTGGCTTCCTCACTACTTTGCCCTTCAGCTATTTTTGCAGCTACTGAAATTTTTTCTTTCAACAATCAATGTTTAATTTCTACGATCTCCAGTGATAGGTGGTTGTGATTGAAATGCCTTTTCCACCTTGGGGCTCACTACATCTCTAGCTTGTTACAGCACCTGGCATGACTGATTTCTTCCTGTCAAGTTCTTGCCCTCATTGCTTCTAGTTGGGGTGGCGGGGGGCCGTGCTCCAGCTGTTGTTGGGTCTGTGCCCACGATGGGAAGGTAGGTAGGGGTGGGATGCGGACAGTTTATTCCTCCTGTTGTTAACCAATGCCCCTGTGGCTTGGCCTAGGTGGGTCTCTACTCTGCCTTGCAGTTCACCCCTTCAGTCTTGGGTGGGCTTACCGCCTCCCTGTTTTGTCTCATACATGCCATGTATTCATTTGGAGCTGGGCTGTTTTTCTTTAATCCTATTTTCCTGCTTTCTCTTGTTCAGAGGCTCCTCAGTTTCTCATCCCTCAGCAGTATGCTTTCTTGTTTTTCAACATGGTTCTGCATTTTAAACAGTTTTGCATCATTTTTAGAGATTTGAGATTCAAGGGGGAAACTTCAATATAGGGCTTAGTCATGCATTAATTTTCTTCATGATAGTTTCCCTTCTTTAAAGAGAAGTAAGATAGAAAGTAAATTACACTAGATTTTTGGTGTTTCAATTCTGTCTCTGAAACTCCATGTTGAAGAAAACAGATAATGTGCTCACATCTTCAAGGTAGACCTTGTTGAAAACATAGATTCATGCTCAGTGGCTTTTCCATTGGATCTCACCCATTGCAAACTTTTAAACATATCTGTTGTGTTTAATTAAGTCACAGTATGTTGAATTCATGTTAGTTCCATTTTTTTTTGTGATAAAACTTTTTAGCTTACTCTAAGAGTGACTCAGAAGAATGTGGCCTTGTGTGTTTAATCATTGTAAACCAATTTGCCAATAACTATGGCCATTGCATATAGTTTGCAACTAGTGATATTTTAATTTCAGTAAAAAGAGCTATTGGGATTTAATTTTTTACAAGGTGGGTTTTCTTTAAAAATGTCTCCTTTATTAAAGAGTACACATTGCCAATTATAAAAATAGTCACTGGATATAAAATGTACAGCACAGGGAACAGAGTCAATAATACTCTAATAACTATGTATGGTGTCAGATGGATACTAAACTTATCAAGGTAATTGCTTCATAATGTATCAAGGTAATTGCTTCATAATGTATATATAAAAGTCTAATCATCATGTTGTGCACCTGAAACTAATATAACACTGAATGCCAACTGTGATTAAAAACAAATACAAAAATACTTCCCATTTTTTATATTTTTTGTAGGATTATATGGTTGACAAATTGTCTACATTTTACATAAAAACATGAATCCTCCAGACTCCCTGAACATAATAGGGATTGGATTAATGTTTGCTGAATTGATTAATTGATAAATGCATGACCATATTATATTAATGATCAGGTTGGACCGAATTTTTAATATAATGGTGTGGATATTTCAGTTTAGTAAAGAGAACTTAAACACATGTTATTCTAGCTAAATTAGACCATATTTTGTAGTTCTTTTTGAAATTGTTGTCATCATTGTGTTTTTTTTAAGATTTTATTTATTTATTTTTAGAGAGGGGAAAGGAGGGAGAAAAAGAGAGAGAGAAACATCAATGTGTGGTTGCCTCTCATGTGGCCCCCACTGGGGACGTGGCCTGCAACCCAGGCATGTGCCCTGACTGGGAATCGAACCTGTGATGCTTTGGTTCACAGCCCACGCTCAATCCACTGAGCTACACTAGCCAAGGATCATTGTGTTTTTTAAACTTCTGAAATTGTGTGTATTTTTTTAATTTTATTTTTTGTTTACAGGATACACTCAACACTTTTTTTTTTGTATTAGTTTCAGGTGTACAGCACAGCAGATAGACATTCATCTAGATGACCAATTATCATTGCATGTTGAAGGGTCTTATTTCTTTTTTTTTCCTTTTGCCCTTAGTGATTAAGTGAGCGTGGCAGGTGGGGCGGGCACTTTAACTGCACCATTCCCATGTTCCCATTAGCAGCATGGTCAAAACGCCTCACGGTATTTCTCTAACATTCCTCTCCTGCTGTGAATTATGGTAAAGTTATTCACGCTGTGGAACATGCTACGGTCTGTTTCTCCACAAAGTCCTTTTTCACCTTAGAAAAACTTTATTAACTGCATGGCAACACAGTATGTTCATATAAAATTTCCACATTAATCAGAAAAGAAAGCATGCTAGGAGCATTGGTTCTAAAGGCAAAAACGGAGCCATACAAGTGGTAACGAAGGAAAGTTATTTATCACTCCACATAAAAAATCCCCTGCTACTTCTTAATGATGAAATTCCTTATCACACAGCATATTCTAAATTTTTGTACTCAATTCCTATACACTGGTTGATCATCAGTGGTTGGTCTGCGAAAGACTTTTCACTTTAATATTTTTATACTGTAATTATGATTCAAACCTCTGGAAGAGAGTTTCTTCAGGAAGTGTTAGTAGTGGATAGAATGCTCTGTTTTAACCAGATGGCGAATATATTTAAAAAAGGCAAAATTCCTCTGGGTCAGGTCAAAACCATTCCTCAATGCATTTTACTAGTAACTGGTTAGCATGGCCAACAGGGGACATAAGGTGTTAATTCAGTTGATGGTTGAAGGACTGTGCAGTTACTATATAAAATACCCTTAATGGTCTCATGGATTGAAATCAGTCCTGCCTCTGGCTCCCTTGTTATTTATACCAACAATATCAGTTTTCCACATTTCCAACCTTCAAACTTTTAATGTGGAGACTCCTTAAGACATCAACAAAATACTGTTTATGATGGGAAAGGTCAGTCCACGGGGGCTTGGAAGGAGAGGCCTGATTCCTTTAGGTAAATCGATTTTAATGATTTATTTTTAAGAATTACTTTGGTTTCCACCATAATTGGTAGTACACATGTGTTTAGCATATTTCTACATACTTTTTTCTTGTTTGTTTTGAACTAGGAAAACAGATTGATAGTACCTCTTTGTTTTATAGAAGATTAAAAGGAAATGCTGTATTAATATTCTACGTGAAAGTTAGATTGGTATAAAACATGTTCCTAGCCTTGTAGCTGGATTTTCTTTTGAAAAACATGTACAAAATCTAGTTTACTGCTTTGCTTACTTTAATTAGAGATTAGGTTTTATTTGCTAAAATAAGGCAAGCCACACAATGGATTCTTCCTTTCTTTCTACCTTTTTAGAATGGCAAATGAAGCTGTTTTTTTCTAACCTGTCAGCCACTGTTGACATTTTTGTGTTTAGAAGTCTTATAGTTGCTGTCACTGTCATAACACAGCTCACACAAGCAGAGAGGCACAGTTCCTATTTGAGCTTGGGCAGTCTCTTGGCTAATTTTGTCATTTTTGTAACCAGGTGTAAAGCAGCCTCTTCAGAATAGGTCAGGCTCATTCTGGCTTCGTTACTGATAGTGAAATACATATGATTTGGAGACAAATGAATTGGAAGATATTCCAAGAAGATAGGAAGAGAGAAGACAGAAAGTAGACAAAATCATAATTGACTTGAACATTTCTATACATATAGAGTGATGACTCAAAACAAAATGAAGAGAGCTCAGGATCACTAAAAGATTAGAAAAAAACACTATTCAGACTTATGGGTGGATATTGAAAAATAAAACCCAAAGTTGTTCCATCTCATTTATTACAAAGCCTACTTAATAATCCAAAATGATTTCAGGTTAGTTTTCTTCAATTATTAGAAAGTGAGACCCTGCATTGGAATTAGTGATTGGAGGGATTAATCAATATGGTCAACTCTCAAGAAGTGTGCAGTAATGGAAGGGATCAGAGGCACGGAAGAGTCCAGTAATGAATCAGCCATTCAGTGTATTGGTTAGGGCCAGGGACAGACAGGTGTGGGTCAGGACCAACTCCCACTCATAGCTGTCTATTTGTGACACTTCATAAGCTTTAATTTCTTCACTTGGAAATAGGGATATTAATGATACTTGTTTTCTAGAGTTTCAAAGTTGACTGATAAGATTATATAGAAAATAGATGAGATCTAACACATAGCAAGTACTCCCTAAATATTTATTAATGGTATTATTATCATCAATATGAATATTTAGCTTTAAATATAGTTTATACCTGAATTTAAATATGTATATATGTTATATTTGGTGAAATTACTTCAGATAAAAATAAAGCCACAACAAGATACCACAAAGAAATGGTATGTACTCACCTAAGCTTGAGGAATATAAGGTCAATGGATGTTAAATGGTTTTCTTTAGAGCAGGACTTCTCAGAGCTCTGGATATGGTAATGTGCATAGTGAACATCAGAGTTACAGAATTTTGTATAGTTTTTTTTTAACCACAGAGCACCTCAAAGAATTATATTTTCAAAGAACACACTCACACTTTGGGGAAAGTTTGGTGGACTAGAGGATTGCTCAGGCCCCTGTCAGTTTTAAGAATAATAGCTTTTGAAGCAGAAGCTTCATGAACAATTGTTACATCTGTTGTTGAAACCCTTGCTACTCAAAGTGCGGTCTGTGGAATGGAGAGTTTGTTAGAAATGTGGATGCTTAGGTTCCAACCCAGACGTGCTGGGATAAAAAGCAACATTTTTAACAAGATCTGCTGCTGATTCATATGCACATTAAAGTTTGAAAAACTCTGGTCTAAGGAAAGTCAGCCTTTTCACTAGATGGTTGATGATTTTCTGCTGAGGTCTACAGGCTGGTATGTCTTTCCTGAACACAGGTCAAGAGACATTGTCCTAAAGGTGTCTGCCTGCGTGGGCAGCCGGCCATCTCTTATCTCCAGTGAGGTTTCTCAGATGCAAAGGAAGACGTCTCTGAAGCTTCAATCAGGATCCCATTACAGTAGTGCTAGAAGCAGTTGGAAGCATTGCTGAGCTTTGCTCTGTTCTTGTGCCTATTTCAAATCTTATTAAGCCAGGAAGTGTAGTGCCTGGCAAATGGTTTATTCTGCTTTGGCTATTCATGCTTCACAATTCATTTTTATTGTGCTAATTAAACCTCAAGTGATATTTCAAGTACAGATTGTTTTTTCCATTATTAAGTCTTTGGCCAGCATATTAATGTAGAATTAACGTGAGTCAGATGCTTACTCATTTGAGGAAGACTTTACATTTAAAAGATCTAGACTTGGCCAATTTTGCACAGATCCCTTTGGAAACTGCTATGACAGCATGATATAATTTCTCTGTAAATAAGAGGGACTCATTCTTCCCTCACAAATAGAAATGTAACTATTTTTTTAAATGAACCAAATTCCTAGATCACAGACATGTATTGGTGTTTATGGTCTGTGCTGACATGATTATATGCAGTTTGGGGAGGTAGTATAGAGTAGTTGTGAAGACCCTGAGCATGGGGTTCACATCCCAGGATAAAGGTTTGGGCAACTTTAGAAGATGGATTTGACTTTTCCAAAATTCATAGACTTCCTTAATTAAATGAGGCCAAAATACTTAATTTTAAGATTGGTTGTAAGGATTAAATAAAACAAAAACTTCAAGTATTAGAGAAGAGTATCTTTGTCTAGTGAATGCCCAGTGAGTGCTATTATTGTTGCTATAATTAAACAAATATTTTTAGAATTGTTATACAAGCTTAGGCTTGAAGGAAATTCTATTAGATATCACAGGGGAAATTAAGATTATGGCATAGGATTCTCTGCTGAGAACCTCTTTATTTTTACCCCTTCCTGCTGAGAATTTCTAAATTAGGAGATACATTTATAAAAGGTAGGGAATTCCCCCCATAGGTTTATACTTGAGGTACCAAGAGGGGTGTCTCCCAGCTCCATTTGCTGCTCCTGGCCATGGAGGCCTTGGGTCATCCCTTAAAAATAAGCACCATGGCAGGCCCTGGCTCTGTGGTCCCACAGTGTCAGCAGATAAATCTATAAGTACGAAGAAGATGACAGAAGAGTCAACAAAGCACACAAATTAATTGCAAGCCGGAGAGGGAATGGATGAGTAGTAACTGACTTAAACACTGAGAATGCTGGTTACCCAGCTGGCACTAGAGAAAAGCAAGGGGAAGCTTGGTTTGTGTTGTAGAACTACTACAAGGCTCATGAAATGATAGTACAGGGGATGCCATACACAGGACATTGGCTCGAAGTCTGTTAAGAAAGAGTTAATCACATTGTGTTCCATACATCCCAGGTGACTGCACCCCCACTCCCCAAGCAGGGTTATTCTCTAAAGAGCATAAAATGAAAGCCTTGAGGATCTTCAGATAGGGTTGAGGCTGTGAGAAACGTAAGAAAAATAATGGATTTACATACTGAATATTGATATTTCCAGCCTTCTCCCAAGGAGGACACTGAAAGAACATTATCTGAAAAATTGGACCAGTCCCTTCCCCCAAATTATTTAATAATACTAACCTCAGGGAGTACCGAGTAAGGAGGCCAATAATATTTTCCTCCAATGAAGCCAACAGTGAATAAATATGCAGTGCTTCTAATATCTCCTTCTTATGGATATGTGACTGGCCAAGGATCACCAACTGTTTGAGAAAATCTTACAATATAAAAAACAATTACAAAACAATCAAAGAGAAAGAAAAAAGTTACAAGAAACAAGGTTGATATGGAGAGAAAACATTTAAAAACAAATTATGATTAATCTCTCACAGAAGTCAGAGTAAAGACAGGGTGCTATAAAAACAGAAGGCCATTCAAGATCAAAAGATGAGTCTTAGAAACTAAATATGTGACAGAGTAATGAAAACCTCAAAAGCAGGTTTGACAGGTAAATCTGAGGAAATCTCCCTGTAAATAGAACAAATAGACACAAAGATGGGACATAGGAAGCAATGGATGAAAACATTTTATGGGATTCTAGAAGGTTCAACATCCAAATAGTAGGAGATCTACATGGTGAGAAGGCATTGCATCATAGTTGAATTGGCATAATTTTCTTTCTTTCTTAATGGTATATATTACAATGTTATAGCCTATGATTAGTGCTTTCTTAAATTTGACAAAATATAACTATTACATATGATGATTCAGCTGTTTGTAGGGTCCATATTTTTATAATAAACTTTACATCTACATCTAGACAACCTAAATTCACAGCATAGGTAAGGTGAAGACAGAGTATGTTGAGTGTGCTATGGGCATGTGGGCAGGCCTGGCCTTCTGTGTGAACGTGAGCCTTATATTCCATAGTTAAAGGTCAGCAGATAATGTTAACACAGAAAAATCAAGAAGTAGCAATATAAGCATGATATTTAGTGATGTAGGGATCCAGGTCTAAAAAAGAACTGAACAGACATGAAATGAGTGCCACTGGGGGAAACAGACTACTACTTATTACAAAGGAGACTGAATATTTCATAACAAGTTTTATAGATTTATAGACTCTTCAAACTCTGTGACTATATATTTTGATTTAAAAATATACATAGTTTTAAAAATGTCATCTAGATTATACCACTGAGTTCAAGGAGATTTTTCACTGAGTAAGCGCTTATCTTGCCTTCACACGTTCTTAATAAATTGGAAAGCTTAATTGTCATGGAAGTTGTCACCAAATTTTGGAACTAGAAGGATTTGGACCTAGATATTGTAAATGAACAGCTTAATTTTATAGAAATTAAAAGAAAACACAGGGACAGAGGAAATGACTCATCCAAGGCCACATGGTGTGAGTCAGATTTAGGGTCTTGGGCTCCTGAGTCCTGATCTAGTCCTCATTCCTGTTAACTGCACTGACTCTTGATCCCTCATATTCACTTCATTGTCCTGTAGAACTCAGAGTGTTAGGGGCCTTTCTGAAATGCCATGAAAGACATAACATTGCACTCTGTTGGATATGGACAGGAAGGAAGAGCTCTGAGGAAGTTACCCCAGTCACTGAAAACCAGAGCTTGTTGGGAAGTCCTCTGACAATGGTGGGAACACCACGAGATACGTGCTGTATAAATCTTCTTTCACTCTGGCTTTAGTAATAAAGAATAATGGCTTTGTCATTAAGGAGCACATCATAAAAGAAGGGTTTATACATACTATTGTGAAGCTCATGGGTCACAGAACGTTAGGTGGGTGGGTTAATTGCAATTTAACAGCCATTGAAGATGAATTGCCTTTTCTGATCTTCAGGTTACTCCTTAGTTAATCATGTGTCATAGTTCCATGGGACACAGCTGTGGGGGTGAAAGCGGTCCCAAGCAGAGCTTCTGACACCAAGCAAGGGACTAACTAGCTTGACTGGCAGGACCTGACATATTATTACACTCTCTGAGACCTGTCTTTATGTGAAAAATACTCTGATTCCTATATGGTTAAAAGCAGTGTAACATTCCATAAATGTGATTGTTTAATGAAGTGATTGCAGCATCAATAAGGGAAAACTAGCTTTTGAAATGTAGAAGTATTAAATTGATGCTCTCTTGAAATAGTGAAAAATGTTTATAAGGTTCAAAATTTTATCAGATAACTTAACACTTTCTCAGGATTTTTCCACAAAGAACTTTTCGTTGGAATAAGGATCCATCTACTTTTTTTCATCCTGTCATAAACAGGATGACCAGTTTTACCCATAATATTTAACTATGACTTACATAGCTTAGAAGCATTGTAATGCTGTCACGGTTCAAGCTTCATGTTTTTGAAAAATGCTTTGATGCTACATTTTATTTCCATAGTCTGACTCTTTCAAAATCCAGGTCTGGTAGTAGGTTAGATTTATGAGGTACTTAATGCAAAAAAAAATGGATTTATGCAAAAAATGTAGATGCCTCCCCCTGTTTTGTTCTTGATGATAAAAAAAGTGGAGGGAAGGAGATGGGGAGCAAAGATGGTCCACAGACAATGCCTGCTTTAGTAACGGTTGAACAGAAAAGGAAGTAGGGGACACAGTTCTGCAAACAAGTGTCTTTTAAAACAAAAAGTTATTCTGCAATAGTAGGTTCAAGAAATAGGTAAAATTTGTTTAATGTTATTATCACACATGATTGGTTCACATTAAATCTGTAAAGCTTATCAACTTGGCACTTTTTTTCAGATCAACATAAGTCAGTCTCAGAAATTAAATAAATTGCCATTAATTTTAAAGCATAAAGAGTTTTCAATTTATTGCTATATTTTGATAATGCATTTATTTGTATATGTCTCCATTTACTTTTTGTGTTGCACAGGTTTGCCGTCAGCAAATTTGGCTGCGCCGAACCTCACTGTGGAGGAAGGAAAGTCTATCACATTATCTTGTAGTGTTGAGGGAGATCCAGTTCCGAATTTGTACTGGGATGTCGGTAATCTGGTTTCCAAACATATGGTAAGGCTTGTCTTTGGCTTTGTGTTCATAGACAGATGACAGAGTGTCTCAGAACTTGAGGTTGTATTAACCTACTGATAACCATTTAATATTTTATAGAGCCACATACAAGGAATTTTTGGTGTGTCTTTGTATTTATTCTTAATTAACAAAGACTAATGCAGTTTTGCATTTTACTTATGTAAACCCAATAATCTGGAGAGACTGTATGTCTCTAGTGAGCTTTTCGTGTCATCATGAACAAGGTGAGTGACTCTCCTTTTCCCTTGGAGGAAGGTAGGTAGGCGTTCAAGGATTAAATTAATTTCACATATTAAACAATTGAAATCTAGAGAAATAGAACAACTTCTGATTTATTCTTTTGCCTGTGCTTGATTAGGCTGGAAGCCTTTTTTCTAATGTTACTAATTATTTTCTCTAGTCAGGGGAAGAAACCCCAAATCTCGTCACTTTGGGATCACTCCTAACAAAGATTATCTTTGTCTGTTAATTCATTTGTAGAATGAAACAAGCCACACACAGGGCTCCTTAAGGATAACTAACATTTCATCCGATGACAGTGGAAAGCAAATCTCTTGTGTGGCAGAAAATCTTGTAGGAGAAGATCAAGATTCTGTGAACCTCACTGTGCATTGTACGTAATCAGACCAGCATGTGTTTTTAATAGCAAATGATCATGGACACACCTACATTTGTTGTTGGGGCACTCTGGGTGCTGCTTAAGTGTGTTAAAAAAAATGTATGCAGTGTTCTGTGCATACTTAATTAAGAAATGTTATCAGCCTCTTTCACTTGTTCTATTTCTGCTAATCACTCTTCCTCATGCGGTGTCTTTCCCTTGAGCTTCTTTTTCGATCTTAAGCTTGTCCTCTGTGCCTTCCCCTGTCTTTATTTGAAAGAATATATTTGAGCTGGTTACCCTCCTCTTGTTCATAAGTTTTAGCTTAAATTCTGATAAGCTAATTTCTAAATTTTTCTATATAAAAGCAATATTAAACTCTAGAGTTTTGATACCTACAGAATGGGGCTGGCTGTTTATAAACACCTACTTTTACTGTTGATGCAATAAAACCTCATTGGTTTGACATCAAGTTTCCAGGAGAAGGTTGGAGGAGTCCTACTTAAATTATTCAAAGTTATTATCACCTACAAAAGCCTTTTAGTATTATAACTGCTTTAAATTTCTGTATACATTGAAACTAAGATAGAGGGTATTGGTGCTTGTTAAGCATATGTGCATTATTTTCCAGTATTATAAATAACATGATGCATATCTTAACATTCCAGACATAGCATTCAGTGTGAATTCAGTAAAAGTCACATATACTGTTCACATCATTGCAAATCCTGTGTTGGCATGGTATAAATTAATGAGGTTTTATTCTGTTTGAATAAGGATTTGAATGAGGAAGACATGAGTGTGCATGTGTGCATGCACAAATACATACCACACACATGCAGACACTGGTTAATGTTCACTTGTAGCGGGCCTTCGTTATGGGATTATTGGAGTGAATGACTGATATCACCAACCACAATCTTTTGCCAATGCCAGTATTACCACTATGCCCAGTAGATACTGGATTCATAATTTCTCATCATTTTGACCTTCCTGGGAGCCTGAAGTTAGTGTTATCCCCAAACCTACACAATCAGCTTCTGACTTTAATCAGAAGGTCCTTAAATCAGCACCTCACCAAAAGCTCACTTGAGCATAGTGGAATGAATAAGTGTGTCCTGGGCATTGGGGCCTAGGCTGGTGGGAGGAAGGTAAGTGTGGTTCCTACCCCACTGTGGTCCTTGTTTTTGTAACACAGACCTACAAATAAAGACATGCAAATTCAAAATTTTCTCAGTTTATGTTGATATTTATATGGGAGTCATGATCTGAAAAATTAACCTTATCTATCAAAGCTTGGATAAAGAGTAGAAGGAATAATTGATAAAGAATATTAATGACTGAGATAACCTGTGCCGGGATCCCACTCAGAGTGTGTCAGTCATCAGGCCCCAGTTTCTTTCCCTTCGTGTGAGGAATGTGCACAACCAGGAGGCAGCGCACGAGGGGCAAGGCTTCTGGATTGGACCTCAGGAGTCCTGGGTTCTCGTTTCAGATCTGTCTCCCTCAGTGACCTTGACCAAGTTTCTTAACCTCACTGGATTTAAGTTTCTCCATCTGAAAAACGATGCCATTAGGTCTCAAGGGTGCTTTCTAGTCCTTGGTTGTATAATTATCAAACTCCGACCATATTAAAAGAAACAGTTATTAGGGGTTTTTCTTCACTTAGAAAAACCCCTTCACTTAGGATAGTTACTCTGTTTAAGGATGCTTCTTAGTCTTTGTTTCCCAAAGCATAAAATGCTTTATATTTAATGTTCAAATAATCTCTAGCTTGTCCAGGTTTAGATAGAATTTCAGGCATTGAAAGGATCAAAACATTGACATCTGAAATCCTAGCCAAAAAACCCCACCATATTATAATGAAATGCAATGCTTTTAAAGAGCATTTACTATTGATAATCAGTGAAATCAATCAGCATTGGTAGGAACATTTACTGCGTTGATCAATTTGATCTGTTTTGCATAATTTATGTGAGATTTGGGCTTCAGGCAAGATTTCCAAAGTCATCTTAGTCATTATTTGTATTATTTAGTGAAGTACTCTAAAAATAGTGGCCCTCAATGTTTTGATGATCTATCTATATAATATTAAGGCACATAAACCGAAGTCAACTTCAGTTGAACCCTTTCTACTGTCAGAAACCTCTGGGATCTCTTTGGAGCTGGTTCCCACACTGATTAGATGTGAAAAATAGCTGTGATGCATGGGTCTTTGGCAGAGCAGGGAAAGGAATCTCTCTGAAGCTCTCTGTAGGGAGTTGCATCAGCCTTGATGATGATACAAAATATTGCTGGATTCCAGGGTTGCAGGTCATGTGTGTTTTCTTAAACCAAACAATGGGTGAATAAAACCCCCTATCGATGACAGAAATCTGGAGATGGGGAAAATTTTTGAGCTTTCTGATGCTATTAACTCTCTCTTTTTCAATTTAGTTGCGCCAACTATCACATTTCTCGAATCTCCAACCTCAGACCACCACTGGTGCATTCCATTCACTGTGAAAGGGAACCCCAAACCGGCGCTTCAGTGGTTCTATAATGGGGCAATACTGAATGAGTCCAAATACATCTGTACTAAAATCCATGTTACCAATCACACGGAGTACCACGGCTGCCTCCAGCTGGATAATCCCACCCACATGAACAATGGGGACTACAAGTTAGTAGCCAAGAACGAGTATGGGAAGGATGAGAAGCAGATTTCTGCTCACTTCATGGGCTGGCCTGGAATTGATGGTGGTGAGTACCTGATGCTTTTGTATCTGGAGAGAGGATAGGGTCTACTACTCAACTATGGACAAAATCCTGTGTACAACAAACCACCCACCAACCCAGTGGCTTACAACATCATTATTTAGACCCATCATTTTGACCTACCTGGTCTTGCTAATGGGTCTGTAGGTCAGCAGGAGCAGTTTTGTCCCATGAGTCTTTATTCCAGGGTGTAGGGTGAAGAAGCAGCAGCTACACAGAAGATCTGCTTTCTGTGGCGAGTGCAGAGTGCAAAAACACAGCTAGAAATATGCAAGGCTTCTTAAGACCTAGGTTCAGGACTACATGTGGCCTCTTCAGCCCATATACTCTTGGTCAAAGCAAGTCACAGGGCCAAAGCCAAGTCCAGGGACAGGGGACTTATACTCTTCCCAAAGAAGTGATGGGGGAATGCATAATTTTGAACAATGATCTGGTATACACATATTGTTTTTATCCCAAGTGTTTAATGAGATTTTGTAGCCACAATGGCAAGACCCAGGCAAAACCATGAGCAGGAGAACTGTGTGTTTGGCTCCTGAACAATTTAAGACCTATTTTCTAGCCCCTTATCCATTTGGAACTCAGAATGCTCCTTAACTCATCCATGGATGAGAAACCAGTTCCCTGGCATGTTTTTCATACCTGGACTGACTGAATTAAGGCATCCTTTTTATTAGATGTTGTATTGGTTTCTAGGACTGGTAATAGTTTCCATCTGACCAATGGGGTGGGAAAAGGAGGGCTGGCATCAGAAGTCTGCTCTGTGGCCAGCAGCAGGATTTCAGCATGAGCCGAAGTAACAGCAAGCATAGTTGTCAGGCATTTACCGGCTTCAGATCCTCTTGTTCAGTGGAGTATTCATACTTGCTTGGTCTTGTTGCCCAAAGACCTGTTGTATTGTGGAAGCCAAGGCTTGTGTTTGGATATTGGGATCTGTACATAAATTGGATTCCTCATCATAATAGCTCTGAGTTAACCAAAACCACACAAAGATGGCTTGGCAGAGAAAGGGAAAATAGAGACTGGGAGGCCTGTGAAGCAAGGACTGCTTGGGGAGCATAAAGTCCTGTGTCTTGCAGACCAACTCTGTGGACAACGGTGATGCATGCAAAGCCAGCTTCAATGGTCAAGGAATGTGTCATAATTCTTACGACTTGATAAGTGTTCCCGTTATCCTGGTATTTACTAAACATCTATGCAAATGCATGTTTCCTTAGAGTGTTCAAAATGTGATTTGCATTCCATAAGTTTGATTTATAAACAGCCATTCAGGAGTATATAACACAAGCTATGTTTGGATGCCTTATCCAGACACCCCAGGCAATTGTCTTCTCCATTAATTCTTCCTCTTAATTGAGTTTAGCTGCTTGGCTACATTTGCTGTAGTAAATCTCCAGGTTATTGTGTGTGTGTTTTTTCCAGCATGTTTTAGAGAATACAGCTTTTAGTTAAATTCAGAGACTGTGTTTTAGGGCAACTGCTCTTTGTTTGTTTTTAAGTAAACGTATTATTTGTGAATGATTTTAGGCTTACAGAAAAGTTGCAAAGACAAAAGAGGGCATTCCCAGCTGCCTTGCACCCAGTGTTTACTATGGTTGGTACCTTGCGTTACTGCAGTACCTTGGTCAGAACTGAGAGACTGACATTGGTACATTACTGGTAACTGAACTTCAGACTTTATTTGAATTTTGCCAACTGCCTTTTGAAACTGTTGGAGGTGAACTTGATTCAGGGTGAAGGTCAGGCATTTAAAATTTTAGAAGTGGTCTATGTGCTTTGATATATGCACCATTCGGTGCGCGTAGTCAGCAGCTTCTATTTTAGGGAGGATTTTGATGTATTTTGTTTTGAACATTTCTGTGTGGTGCCAATGTTTGGGAGAGCTTAGCTCTTCTTATCCCTGTGGCCTCATTTTTATCAATTATTTCTGTTAGTATGAACCTAGCTAGTGATAGGAAAAAATTGTTTTCTGGCATAAGAATAACTTGGAATCTCTCAAATATTCTCTTTAAAAGAAATAACCATTTATTTATCAAAAATAAAAATTAAGCTCAACTCTATGAAGATGTACTCTGCCCAATTTTCCTCTCCTCTTCTTGTTGATTTATTAGTTTTATCAGGTCTTTAAAATAAAAATATCTGCTTTTCGAAAAGACTGACTTTGTTTTTTCTCTTTAAGTATTTACTTAAGGACCAGCCATCAAGGAGTAATAAATGAAAGTGGAAACGAAAGAGACTTGGCCCAGAGTGAGAGTAGATATAAACGGCCCCCGTGGGCCATAAACCAGTGTGACCAATTAGAGCTTGACCTCGCTTGGCTTGTGTGGCAGAATCTTTGTGGGTATTTACAAGATTTGTAGCCATAGCATGCAGATAATGGCCTTTCTTAGAATTGATTCTTTTCCCTCTCCTCCCTTTTAAAGCTAAAGAAAAATAAACAAATAGCAAATATATGTATATAATTTCCCTGCTGGTCTAAAGATACATTCCAAGTCAAGGACAACAGATCAAGCTGGAGTTTATATGTATTCTGTATTTCTGCTGTCATCACATAGTAATTGATGACAAAGTTTAGCTTTTCCAAATATTTCTGATAAAAAGTTTCAGATATATTTTCTCAGTTATTTTGATGAGATCCTTTTTTTCTTTTTTTAACACTGTAAATTCCCTGGCTTATAAGGCAGCAGCAGCCTGAGATCACTGGGGAGCGGGTTTGCATTTCCATACATAGTCCAAGGAATTAAAATGGCAGCTTTGCTGTCCTTGGCGTGTGCATTCCTCATTCAGCTTGGAACTGAGATTTCCGTGGGATGGTCACCTTGCTTAGAGATTTATTCCCTCTTTGGAGCTAGAGAATGAACTGTGTTGAAAGAAATTAAAACAGAAACAGAAAACAAAAACAAGAAGTCCTTAAAACAGAAATGGGTGAGCACGGAAGAGGATGGACTGATCGGACATAATTGCAGTCCTGATTGCCTTTGCCTTCATGGTGGCATGGTGTAGAAATGGGGGGCGGGGTGGCAGGCGTTCCGCAGTCCACTGGGAGAAAGGATGAGGCACAGAGACCTCTAGCCAGCATCAGCCAGGCCACGAGGGTGCCATCCACAGGGTGGGGAGCAGACAGTAAGGTCCCCATAGAATGTCTTTCCAGAGTGCTGGGACCTTGCAGACTCCAACACCAGACCCAGCTAGGGTGTTCATAAAGGACAGGTGTTATCAGATCTTTAGATGTCTGCAGGACGCAGGATACCAAGCCAAAGCCTTCCCATCTGTTAATCACTGGCAACCTGTCTAGTAACTGAGAAAGGGAGGAAAGTCTTTTCCAAACTCCAGACACTAGATTGATCATTTCAATCCCACATAGAAGTGAACTCATCAGCTCTGTTCAGTTTTGGGTTATGTTCAAAGCATAAAACAGCCTTTGGCTTCAAAATGAAATCTAGAGAAGGATAGTGTTTATCTTTCTAGCATACTGATGAGCACAACTTGTGACAATTAAACTAATTTCATTTTATTTTTGTTTTTCATTGTTCTTTTCAAAGTTATTCACTAGGAGAAATCTCTTCTAATACCTGGAACAATGGCATGCAACTTCTTGCACATTGAAATCAAGTGGGAAGTTTTAATTATTATTTTACTTTATTTCATTTTTGATATGCATTCCTGAGGCCCACGTCCTGCAATTCTGATTCTGTGGCTCTCGGATGAGGCTTGGGATTTGGTGTTCTGTATTTTTAAGATCCTCAGTGACTCCCAGTTCAACTAAGGGTGGCAGTCACTGGTCTGGACTAGAGCTCTGACCTGAGTAAGATTTTCCCACCCATTGTTGAGTAACACACAATCCTTTGGTTATTTTAGGTTGCAGACAAAAGCTCAGCTAGGAAATAGCAAGCTCTGTTTGAGTCAGAAATCAAAACTCTGGACTAAGATTTAAGGGCCAGTCTCCTGTCCTCTCCCAGTTCAGGCAGGCTACATGGGGGTAGGAGCTGGAGCTTGCTAATGAGGTTTCAGCCCCTCTGCTGCCCAGGAGGAAGGGTGGGAATGGACGTGTGCTTGCTGGTGGCTTTGTGTCTTGGGGCCTGAATGTGCTCAGAGCTGATTCATGGACCTTTTACCTGGACCCCTTTATGGGTTCTTTAGAGATTCCACTCTGTGGTCCCGCTTCTATGGTTCCTGTGACAGAAGCAAACACATTTTTATTCCAGCTGGTGGAAGCAACTCCTTCCTCAGCACCCTGGAATGAAGCTTTGTGTTGTTGGGTCCCTCTGCTCCTCCAGGGGGCTCTGTTGTCAGGACCTAAGGCTCCCCACGCAGATTTTCTCCCATGCTGTCTCCCTCTGTTCTTCAAGGAGCCCTTGTGGTCCCTTATTCTGACATCTCTGGGTGTACAGGTCTGACCCAAATGTCACCTACATCCCTCTACCACAGGTTGCTTTAGCCTTCTCTGACAAGGAGTCAGGCACTTGTCCTCTGAGTGTTCTGCCTGCAGGAAACAAGTTCAAGTTTTCAGAATAGTGCTGTGGAAATCCCATGGTACAGTGGGGTCAAGGCCAACATTTCTCCCCAAAGAAAATTCTTTCTCAGTCCTTTCTTATACTCTCTGCTCTGGGACCTCTTAAAGTCCAGTGCAAACAGTGACCCAGCTCTCAGCCATTTCTTTTGTGAATTCTGCAGGGTCATCCCCTAAGCAGCAGGCATTGAGAGAATGATAACGAAGGAACCTCTTCCTCACCTCCTTTGTGTTGATGCTCTGTAGCCATTAGGGTGAAACTTTCTTCCCAGAACCATTTTTCTCTTGGCACTGGCCTTGTCCTCCCTTATCCAGAGAGTGGACTTGCCCAGGAAGGAGGACTTCAGAACTCTGTCACCCGCCTATGTGAACTTTCTAGACTTGGAGCTTTGAGGAGAAAACTAAGTCAAAGGTTGGTTCCTAGAAGGGTAGGGAAATTTAAGCCATCTCTGCTGTCTAAGCTTTTTCCCTTTCTCCTCCCATTTGGAACGAGGTCATTGGGGACAAAACACATCTGCTACCCATACCCATAATGTTTTGTGCAGCCTCTACAAGAGAGTGCCTGTCCCACTTAACATTTGGATATCTAGCTATTTTTAGGTTTGCTTTATGCTTCAGTGTCAATTTCCATCCTTAATGCCCATGGGGGCCTTTTGCCTTTGGTCAGACTTATAGTGTTATAAACCAAAGCTTCTCAAACTTGAATGAGCATACAGATCTCCTCGTACTCCTGTTAAATTGAAGATTCTGACCCTATGGGTTGAGAGAAAGGCCTAGGTTTGTGCATTTTAAATCAGCTCCCAGGCAATGCTGATGCCACGGGTCTTGGACCACACGCTGAGAAGCCAGGGTAGTTCTGCCCGGCAGAACCTGGGGAAGCTCCTGGAAGAACTGGTCAGGCATCCACACTGACTCCTTTAGGCTATCAATAGTAATATTGATAAAAATATAGAATAATTAGTGCACTGAAATATATTCAAATAAGGTTTGGCAAAAAGTAAGACGAATTCAATGCATGGCTTAAGGAGGCTTGGGAGAGTGAATAAAAAGTAGAGAGAGCAGTGCAGAATTGCATAGAAAGTGTGGAGCTATTTGAGAATTCTCCAAAGATTCTGTTGGATCCTATTTAGCTTACAGGCCAAAAATGAGCCTTGTGTGAGATGAAATTGATCCACTGTGTGGCTGTCATTGGAATTCAATCCTACATATAGAAAAATCCTCTTTATGAACATGAAAGAGTGTGTGAGGCTGTGTGGTGAGGATGTCTTTTTTAAGTAGAATTTTAAACAGAAACCAAAGGCATGTTGCTTGTGAATGTCATGAGGAAGAACCCTGGAGTCTTTGTTAGTATTTTCTAATAAGATAGCACATGTTTCAAGAATTTTCAAGGTCAGGTAGTTCTAGGAACATGAACACGTTGATTGTGTAAGAGTAGATTTTCCTATGGAAATGGTTTACTGAGTGACTAATCGTTTAGGCTTGGAACAAACCTAGCCAGAGCACTAGATGATAAAATACCCTTGGTTTAAAGCTTCCCATTCTTTAGTCAGTACATAAAGAGTGTCTCTATGGCCCACTCATTCAGGAAGATTGTCACAGCTCAAGAATGCTCATTCACACAAGCAGTGGGAGTTAGTGACTTATGCTTCCTAATCCGGGAGCGGTTGTCTCCTATGCAAAATTCACGTCAGGAACAAACTATAAATACTAGAAGAGTTTTCCCCACAGCTTCTTATTCGTGCTGTACTGTTTTATGAAAAGATTCATGACGTCTGGATGAACTGGAGCACTTAGAATTGCCCTCAAACTGGCAGATTTAGATTTGATGTATTTAGGCCAGGGAACGTAGAGAAAGGGAATTCCTCCAAATGAGTAACATTGAAAAAAATAATCCCCCCCCCCCACTTCTACTTACCCCTCAGGCCGTTTGTCAGTACCCAGTTCTTGTCCTGGGAGCGAGAGGGGAAGTTCCACCTGCTTTTCTGACTTAAATAACCGTGAAGTCTGGTTCTGCTATAGGCTCATACTAATCATGATAATTAAGATTTATACTTAAATAGCGCTTTATGTCTCCAGAGCACTAGTGTTAATTAATTATGCTTCCCAAAACTCCTGAGGAGTTGCCAGGGCCAATGCCATTATCCTTTCCCGTCGCATGGAAAACTCCTTTGTACAGAAAAAGCAGAGAGACTCCCCATGCCACATCCATTAATGGCTCAGCCAGAAATGAAACCCAGGCACCTGAACCCCCAATGTTTTCAGGCCCCAAGTTCAGCCTGCCATTAAGAAAGGGAAGAGGAAAAGGATCTAAAATCAAAAGGCCGACCACCATGAGTTAGAAAACACTGTTGACAAAGGACAGTTTGTTTGAAAAGACCAAACCTTTTGCTATGGCTTTATCATATGGAATTCTTTGAAACATTTTTTAAGATCACACTAAAGAGAACCTCAAAATAGAACTGAAATAGAAGTCTCTCTCCTTTTTTTTAGGACATTAAACAGAGACTATAAAAGCTTAAAGGAGGGAAACATGTGTCTTCTGGCCTCCACCATTATGTTTGTCTCTGCAACAGAATGAAAAGTGAGCCCTACTGTCAGGCCACCTATCTTCCCACAGTTTTTAAAAATCCTACAAATGTATTTTTTTCCTGTAACTGTGCAGTCTCCCAGTTAAAAAGTCATAAAGATTTACTCATGGAGATTTACATAAAGATACAAGATTTACTCATGAGCCATAACTGAGTTTAGAAGATGGAAATTAAAGAAGTCCTCATTTAAGCCATTTAGCATCACATTATAGGGATGATGAAGGGCTCTGGTTTGATACTGTTGGGGGGAAAAGTGATTTTAATCGACCATGTTTAGAAGCCTAAGTGCCTGGGGATTCAGAAATCACACGTTTAATGCAGAGCTTTGCTGGGAGTGCATGTGCAACTGGAATACAGTCTCCATTATTCCTTTCAAGGGAGTGCTGCAGGCTGAGCTCTGGACCCGTTAGTCTTCTTCCTGTAGCCACAGACACCATGCCTTAGGTCAGGAACCTATGTGCAAGTGAGTGTAGCACCTGGAGATGCTCAACTCTTCAGAAAATAGAACTGGGACATCAGATAAGCAGATATTCCTGCTCTGAGCTCATCTTCTTTAGGTTGGCAAATGGCTGTAGCTTTGGCCCTTGAGTGCACTGTGGAGTGAGAATGTGGCTTGTTTGGAATGCCAGTGGGGTGTCTGGACTTCCCAGCTTCCCATATTCCTTTCCAGAGATTCCTGCCGTGCAGCTTTTGGGCTTGGTGTCCCCTCCTGTTGCCTATGTTTGAGATTTCTTACCCAATGAGAGCTACTGGGATAGGTTTCAAGGAAGCATAACCCTTCTCAAATCTCCAGGACAAGTGCATTACTCAGGCTGGATGCTACTCATTTATCTTTCATTCATCCTCTTTCTGTTGGCTTTTTCTTCCTCAGAGATAGTCTTTGTCCTTCCTCAGTCACCTTTGAGTCCTGAATATCAACAACAGGGGTTTCTACTGGTAGCATATAACAATGTTACATGACTGTCGTAATTAAACTAAGTAAAAGATACCAATGATAAATTATACTTAATAATGGCAGGATATTTTAAAAATTCGACCATTACCAGGAATCAGGAGGAAAGTGGTGATATTTGTCCCTGTGTCTGCATTTAAAATGATGTTAATAACTGCCTCGCTATGGCAATGTAAACATCATGGAAGGTTCACTTCACTGAGACGTTGCTAGAAGCAAAATACTATGTTGATGAGCTGGGGCCGGCGGGAGTAACATGACCTTTGTTTTTCATAAACTCTAGGTCTCTGCTCCCTCACTGTGCTGGGCTTCCCACACCTTTGCACATGAGGAGGCATTTCTTTATTGTAACGAGTGGGCCCTCATCAGACATAGTACAGTATGCTAGGGAGGAGGAAAAAAACCCCATCATTGTTCCTCCCACATTGTCTTTCTGTGAGTTTTATAACCTGGTGCTAAATTTGGCTATTCCTGACAGCGAAAGTAAAGTGACAATACATCTCATACAGCTGGGAAACTGAAGTTAGGAAAATGTAGTGCTTTTCAGAAATTTTAGATGTGACTGGATGGCTTTGCCGGTGAAGTTGGTAGGAAAAGCATGCACTGATAGGCATCAGAAGTCTGGAAGATAACCTGTGTTACAGATTATGGGCTAATCTGTGTATTTTAGATCCTACCCCCAAATCCCACTTTTTGATACCTGACAAATTGATTTGATGTTTTGGATTTTCCTGGCAGTTTTGTGTGAGGAACGTGTTGGGTGTTCCCTTTCTGTGTGGATGTGGATGGCACCTGTCAGTCATTTTCACTGAGGCTTTGTCACTGTGTGGCTTAGATAAACCTGGCTCCGCATCCTCACGATGTTTTTTTTTACTTTCTTAGGGAATTTTATCTGTAAAAGTGGGTGGTGATGGGTATGGGGTCTCTGAGGGTCTGGGCACAAATCAGGGTGACTGACTAGTCCCAGTTTTAGCATTACCAGTCTGCACAGAGGAAGCCTTATTTCTGACAACTGCAAGGATTTGCTTGGGACTATCCCAGTTTTAAAATTTTAAGTCCACTGTCTCAGAAGTCCCCTTGGTCTCTGGCAGTCTGGGATGGTGGGCCACCCTTGTACAAAAGAAGGTCCTCACACTTATATCTAAACACTTAAAAAATATAAATCAAATTAAGGTACTGTTAAATAAAATAGATGATATTCTCTTCCAAATATATTTTTATAATGACCCAGAAGGCTAGGTTTGAAGTTTGGATTGACAGACTCTTGGAGTTCCATGCTGGAACATACAAGGGAGGACCCACAAAATTGTGTATTTATTCTTATATGTTTAAACCTTAGTCACCTTCAAAGTACTCTCCATTTGGTGCAGTACAGCTATTGAGATGATTTTTCCATTGCTCAAAACAGTTTTTATTTTTATTTTATTCTTTTTTTAACTTAAAAAAATTTATTGTTGTTCAAGTATAGTTTTCTGCCTTTTCAAAATGGTTTTTAAACTCATTGATTTTGATGCCTTTTAGTGCTTCTGCTATTTTTTGTTTCACATTTTCCACATCAGCAAAACATTTCCCTTTGAGGACTTTTTTCATCCAGGGAAACAAACAAACAAAAATAGTCACTCAGAGTGAGATTGGGTGAATAGGGAGGGTGGGGCTGTTTTTGGTCGAAAACTGCTGAACACTCAGCACAGTATAGGCAAGCATGTTGAAAGAATTTTAAAAAAATTCACTGAAGCTGAACACAGCCTCTCACAACACCACCAGTTGGTACACTGACACAGATGGGTTCCTAGAACACTCACCCAGCAGGGGAAGCCTGTACTTCAAGGGGCCCATCCTCCAGAAGATAATTCCATTTTGGGAGTATCACTCCTCATAGTGATTTTGGTAGAGATGGTCCTCATCCATGGCCCCTGCTCCGTGAACTACTCAGTCAGACATGTGTGAGAGGCAGTGAGTGAGCATGTGGACACCCAAGCCTATCTCTCCTGGCTCAACCCTCACCCCTCCCTCCCTTTTGTCTTGGGTCACAGGGTGCTCATACTGGTAGGGGGCCACCAGTGGGATGACAGATGTAGGGGAAAGTCTGGCCAACCCTATTACATATATTTGGGGCCTGTGGGGAGGAAATTCTGGGTCCTGGGCACCTGGAGTGAGGTCTAGCAGTGAAGAGTGGACTCTGGTGGGCAGGCCTTGTACATTCAGACTGTACATTTGAGGGTACAATGGGGAAAGGGACCGGAATGGGATTCTTTAAAGTAATAGGCTTACCGAGAAGTTCAAAGAATGACTTCCTGACTTGGGGGTTATAGGACTTTTCCTTCAGCAGGGGTAAGAAATCCTCACAGTGAGGGGACACCATTTGGTCCAGGAACTTTGCAAAGGGGAAGGACATCAGCATGTGGATGGCTGCCCAGCAAAAGATGTTACCAGGGCTGCCACTGGGATTTCCTGCTACTTTATCCACTGAACTACCTCTCAAACTCCAGGGCAGTCTTCAGGGCCCTCCTCTGGAATGTCACAGCAGTTACAAATAATTCTGACAATACATATTTACACATTGCAGCTTGAAATGTAGAAATGGCATTTGGGATAATAAAATCAAAATTCAGTAGAAATTTATCTGGAATCGATGATTTTGCATGAATCGATGCAGGGCCACTTCACATGCTGCCCAGGTGTGCCCTGCACAATTGCAGATGGCACCTTTCACATGGACAGCGGTCTGACAGGCGCTCCCAAGAGCTATGTCAAAGTGCACCATCACCTGCTTGATTTTTCTCCTGCTAAAGTAGATGTTCTTCCTGTTGCGCTGTGTTAGAATTTTAATTTAAACATTGGGGCCACTTTTATTTGGTTCTTCATTCAGGTCAACCTTAATTATTCACTAGGGAATACGTGAGCAGAAAATTGGCTGGTTTCACCTTATTTTAAAATAATATTTTTTTCTGCTAAAGGTTCAAAAGTGTAATGAGAGCTGAGTGAGATTTATGGTTTACAAGTTTTACTTTTTCATGTGATAAGTGAAGACTAAAAGCATGGGAAGTAGCTTTGGAAATTCATTTTGTAATCACTTAAATGTTATATCAAAATTTAATTTTATTTCTAAGTAGGCTTTCATATAGAGACCCAGTTAGTTCTGAATGGAGAATAAGTAGGAAATATTTTTTGTCACCAGTTCTTGTTGACAGTGACTTTTAAAAAGATTTAAAAATGTGCTTTGGCTGGTGTGGCTCAGTGGATAGCGTGCTGGCCTGCGAACCGAAGGTTCACTGGTTTGATTCCCAGTCAGGACAAATGTTTGGGGTGCAGGCTGGGTCCTTAGTGGGGGTGCACAAGAGGCAACCACACATTGATGTTTCTCTCTCTCTCTTTCTCCCTCTCTTCCCCACTCTCTAAAAATAAATCAATAAGCCCTGGCTGGCGTAGTTTAGTGGATTGAGCGCGGGCTGTGAACCAAAGTGTCGCAGGTTCGATTCCCAGTCAGGGTACATGCCTGGGTTGCAGGCCATGACCCCCAGCAACTGCACATTGATGTTTCTCTCTCTCTCTTTATCTCCCTGCCATCCCTCTCTAAAAATAAATAAATACTTAAAAAAATAAAAAAGTAAAAACAAATCAATAAAATCTCAAAAAAATAAAAAGATTTAAAAATGTTTTGCAAATTCTCATGGGATTATTTTAAACAGAATAGTCTGATCATCTTGGTGAATACAGAGTCATCCAAAAAATTAAGTGGGTATACTTTGGATTTCTATTTGTCATTTTAATTTATAATCTCTTATACATAAATAATTTCAGTAGAGAAAGTACATTTATTTTTTTCTTGTGTCAGGGCAAAAAAAAAAAAAAAGAAAAAATGGTTTATTCAGCCTTTGCAACCTCCCTGAAGACCAAGCAGAAAGCAAAATTGTGTTTTAGATATCATTACACAGCCCGGGTAATAATGTGTTCATGAATGCAAATGAACCTGCCAAAACATAGTTTGAAAGTTACCCCCAAAACATCAGAGAATATTAAGAGTGGTACAGAAACGATCTGTCTCTGGGATGAAAATACCAAAATTGCTATGAAAATAGCTAACTGAGTAACAGAAACAGCAAAAATAAAAGGTCATGATTCATTGATCACTGAAGTTTTGCCAGCTAAAGTGGTTTGTGAGTTTTCTTTCTTTCTTTTTTTTTTCTTTTTTAGAGGGATGGAGGTTGTGGGACAGGGGAGGGGAACAGAGTTAACATGAAGCAAACTGGGAATTTCAGGTTTTATTTACCTGTTCTATAGAATGATCTATTCAGTCATAAAATCTTCAACATATATTTACTTCATTTTAGTGGGTATAAAGTAGTACTTTTTAAACTCTGTATGCACACTTACAAATCTTTGCTTTGTTTTGCTTTTTTAGGTGCAGACCCAAACTATCCTGATGCTATGTATGAAGGTAGCTATCATGTCTTTCTTTTGTATTCTTCAAAAAATTGTCTAGCATGAAATAAATCAACTAAAAGAAGACCTTTAAGCTCAGTTAAATATACCTTTCAATCATTACATAGGCTAAAATAACATTTCAGAAAAAATCATTCAATATTGATGGCCTTTTTCCCTTGATATTTACAGTGCCTGTAAATAGCATTTTCTCTCTCATGCTCTGTTCTTGGAAGTAGTAAATCCATTCTGCTGTAACAGACAATTTGTTTCCATAATTGGGAACTAATTACCTGTTTAAAAGCCATGGCTACCAAGAAAAGGGTGGTGTATCAGTTTCTAGTTATGACAGTAAACCCAATTCAAAATTATGTTTCTTATATAATAAGGAAGTTTGGCCCACAGACAGGACCTCAGAAGTAGGGAAATTTAGGGTGGGTTAAACCAACAGCTCAATCATGTTATTGGGGCCCAGCTTTTATTCATTTCTACCCTCCTCTGCCCATTGTTCTGATTTCACTGATGACCGGCCCCCCTTATGGGTTATCGAATGCAGCCAACAGAGGGGCTACGGTCATTCACATCAATGGGAGAAAGGGGAGAGTTTCTGAAAAGACTCCAGAAGAAAGATAATGTTTCCAGAAACCTCCATCTGGCCCTCCTTGTGTCTGATTCAAAACTCAGTTGGGCCATGGTCCATCTTGCCTCCGTTACTGATAAACGGGATGGATTAACCCTTGACTAACAGACCAGCTTCCTTGGAGAATGTGCTTGAACCCCTTGAGTAAAATGGGGCTGTTTTAGGAATGTGGAAGGAAGGAGGAAACCAAAAGGTCCACTATATTAACTTTTAACTGAACATCTCATCTGTACTTTGATATTTTAATCAAATGTCAGGGAGTTTTTCTAGTTGTAAAAATCCACCTTTAGCAGATTTTCAAGTCACCTTCATGACCAGGAGGCCTCTGTTGGGGAAGTAGAAGGTTAACTTTCAAGACTTAGCTTAAAGTTGAAGATTGATTAAAAGTTAGAGTAGTTAAAATATTATATTTATGTATTTATTTTATGAAATATTTTATTCTTCAATTTTAATATACACACTGAATCTTTTGTAAATGATTCTGTGTTTATATGCTTATTATATGTGCATTTAACTTGAGCTAATTTTAACTGGGGAATTATATTGTCTTTACCTGATTTATACATGTTAAGCTATAATTCCTTCATGCTATGGTTTGGATGATTTTGTGCATGTGATTTGTGTGTTTTTGTTTTTATTTGTATTGATATGGTTTAAAGGAAGAGTATCTCAAATTGCATCACAAAGAAATATGTTTGAATTGTGATTTAACATTCTAAAATTATGATTTGGACTCCTTTCCAGTAATTTCAAGACTTAGTGTTATCTTTCCATTGGCCTCAGATGTCACTTTGGGTCTCTGGGTTGAAATGTCATTATATTAATCTACAGATAGTTTAATGATTTAATTTTGCATAAGTGGCTGGATAGGATATGAAGAGGGGAAAATAAGCAAGTAAATGATATCTCATAGTGTTTGAAATTAAGTTTTAATATATTAACAATGGAAATGGTGAGAATGTAGTTTTACAGTCAGTAACAAAACAGCAAACAGAAAATAGATGCTTTTTCTGTTACTTTCATCCAATTTCAAAGAGACTCTCTGCTAATAAAAATATAATTTAAATTGGTTACCCCAAGGCTTGTGTGAAAAATCTATCCAGAGAAGTTTAGCTGGGACTGACTTAATGAGGTTGTTTGTTCAGGATACATATTATAGACACCATTTCTATTTAGAGTGAAAATACAAAACATTTATACATTTATACAGAACACGTACAGAATTGATCTATAAATTTGTGACTCTTAGATGATCTATTCTCTTTTGTATTTATATTAAATACTTTATCAGAAAGGGGACGTATTATTCTGTGCAGAGAAAAATCCTAAACCAGGTTTAGAATTTGACCACAAAACAAGACAAGGAGGTAGAGATCTGGGTTGAGTATTGTGCAATGTTGGCACTGCACAGTCCCAGTGCCGCAAGGGATTTAGCCCAACAGCCGGGTCCTGTTCTTCTTCCCTAGCTGGGCTGTCAGCGGTTTGGAATCTTGTGATTTGTCTGGCTTTGTTTTGGGTCGTACTATGGCCTTGTGTTTGTCGACAACCTAATGACAACTTCATGGTTCCTTCTCTTTTCCTTTTCTCCAATTTAAGATTATGGGACTACAACAAATAATATCGAGGACACCACAAACAGAAGTAATGAAATTCTTTCCACAAATTCTACTAACAAAACTCGTCGGGAGCATCTCTCGGTGAGTGAGATAGAGAGTTGTTTCCTAGGTTGGTTCTCAGCATTTTGGATGCTTGCATGTTGGAGGTAGCTATTATATTATCTTTATTTTGTATTTTTTTTCAAAATATTTTTCTAAAGTTAAATAAACAACTGAAAGAAGACCTTTGGAGCTGCTTCAGGGGAAGTCTTTCAACAGGACATTTTTATTGCTCAGATGGAAGCAGGGCATTGCAGTTTGGAGGAATTAATGGAAAGGTTTAAGAGAAGTGATAAAGGTAGCCTCTGACTTAATGCTAGCAGTTCCTGTTATAAATATCTGTGCTATAAAAGGTTATCACCAGAAGAGCAAGAAAGCAGCTTTCTTGTACAGGCACATGTATAATTAATTACTCTTGTCTCCCACACCTTCACACCTGTCTGCTTAAACATTTTAATAAAAGTGTTAGCGCCCACCACATGTAAGGATATAATGTGGGAGAATATAAACAATATGAAGGAAACTGAAGTCCATTCTTTTTGGAGCTTGAAGTTCAGTCAGTGGTTGGAGATGTGAACACTAGCACATCATACAAATAGAGCAGTGGTGTGTGGTTTGAGAAATGGAAACAGAGGGGCAGGCACTCTGTTCCTTCCTGCTGGGAGGGCCAGAAGAGTCTTTGTGGGACAGGTGGCATTTTCTGTGGCCTGTGCAGCATGCCTGGGATTTGGACAAAGAGGAACAGAAGGGAAGGGATTTGAGGTGTGTGAACAAGAGCCTGCAGACTGGAAAACAGTCTTGATGGAAGGTAAGGCATGCAAAGGGCAGCATTCGGAGGCAAGGCTGGAGAAGTTGGTTGTGCCAGGTTGTGAGGTTTTGAAACACAGGGCCAGGTGGTTAGATGCACTGCGCAGTGAGGAGACACTGAAGGGGCCTATGAGAGCCCCAGGGTCACAGGGCTCCCGGGTTCTGTGGCAGGGTGATCTCTCAGCTGCTCAGGTGAAAACCCAGCACGATTCCTCCATTTTTCCCTGTCCTTCACTTGTAGTGTGCTCCCAGTTGCCCATCCTGTGAGCTCTGCTTCCTTATAAACTCCGAACCCATCCATATGTCCCCACCTGCACTGCCATGGCCACAGGCTAACTCGAGGGTTGGCAAACTAAGGCCTGTCAGCCAAGCTCTGGCTCACGACCTGTTTCTGTGAGGTCTGAAGGCTAAGAATAGTTTTTACATTTTTAAGTGGTTTGAAAAAAGATCAAAAGAAAAATGATTTATGACACATGAAAATTTTATGAAATTGAAATGTCCGTTCATCAATAAAGTTTGATCAGAATATAGTCATGTCTATTTACATATTGTCTGTGGCTCCTTTGGTGCCACGATGGCAGGTGGAGCAGCTGCAGCAAAGACAGTGTGGCCTGCAAAGCCAGAAACATTAGCAGTCTGGCCCTTTACAGAGAGAGTTTGCCTCACTGCTTGTTCCTGGGTGACCCTGTCCCCCTTCTACCCTGCCCGCCTCTCGCACCCTTGTCATCTTCCTGTCTCCACACAGCAGCCTGAGTAACCTTTTAAAAACACAAACCAGATCACTCATTTTCATTCTCAGAATCTTCTCAATGCATCGTAATAAAACTTTTATTATAAAAGCCCAAATCCTCACGGTGGCCAACAAGGTCTGACATATCTTGCCGGCCCCTGTCTTTGACATCATCTCCCATATCTCTTCACTGCTTACCAGCTGTCTTTTTAAAACACTCTCTTGCATGCTCTGGGCTCAGTCTCATCTCAGAGCCTAACATTTGCAGTTGTCTTTATAAAGCATGCATTTCCTGAAGGTCATCATCACATGACTTATCAAGGGTGTCAGCAGGCAGCCATTACCCCGTTCTTTTTTCTTTTGAGTCGTTATCAATGTCTGTAATGACCTTGCTTGTTTATTTGTTTACTTGTTTAATGTCTTTTTCCTTTCCCTCGATTTTTGGTCAGGGTTTTTCACAGCTGCATCCCTAGCTGCTAGAATAATGACTGGCACCTAGGAGGTCCTCAATAAAAATCAGGCTGATTAGATTCATGGTGAATTCTATAGACTGGGTTGGCAGACAGAGAGATTGGAAGTGGGGTGATGAGTTAGGGGTCTGGTACAGTAATAAAAAGATGTGGTATGTATTTAAACCAGGGCTATGGCAGTGACAATGGGAGGCTTACAATATGCACGTCCTGTATAGAGAGACACACACATATTTCCATAGATGACTATACGCTTTACATTGAAATATGCTTTACAGTGAAATAGCAGGACAAATGCTGTGGTAAGTCAAATGTGGAATGCTTTCAATTCCTGCCTTGTGCAATTATTTCTGTTTTTCTTCTCATACTGAACCACTTAATATATTTTGGTTTAAGAAAGTTGTTTGTGTCCATAGGCATTCAAGAGCACGTGTTAAGCCCACAGGTGTGTAGGTATCCCAGTTACTAATAATTATGTCAACTTCAGTTTTCTCATTTGAATCCAAACGTTAATTTAAGTTCCTAACTGGCATATCTCACCCCAGTTCATCCCCCTACATAGAACATTCTCACCACAACACATTCATAGTACATGAAACTGCTTTTTATGGAGCCATTTTTGAGGAGATTTTTATTCTCATGACCACAAGAATCTTTGTTTACTAAAGGATTCTTTACATTTACAACTGCTTCAGTAGGTTTAAATACTTGTTGGCAGACCATTAACTGCTTTTCAGCAGCAGAACCCCTTCTCATTTTCCAGATTGAATGAAGCATTCATTAGCCATGTAGAAAAGGCAGGACAGGTATTCTTATTCCCAAGTATAAGTGAGGAAATGGGGGCATGGAGAAGCGAAGGCTCTGTTCTAGTTCTCACAGCTGGTCAGGTGTCCTGTGAGCAGAAGGCCTCAGATCTCCTGGATATCAGCCGTGTGCTTTCCGAAGAGCCAAGAGGCTACCGTGGGACTACAGGGAGGTCCTGGAGCTCAGGCCAGGTGTTCCATCGTTTCTCCATCCTAGGTTTCTTATCTGTAAAATAGAGTTTAAGTTTGTATCTTTAGGTATTCTTCATCTACCTGCAGAAGTCTGGAATCTAATAATAGAGTAGAGCACTTAGAGCTAAAATACTGATCTCACCCTGGCCAATGTGGCTGAGTTGGTTGAAGTGTCATCCCATAAACCAGAGTCACAGTTTGATTCCTGGTCAGGGCACATACCTAGGTTGTGGGTTCTGTCCCTGGTCAGGGCGCATGTGAGAGGCAGCCAGATAGATGTTTCTCTCTCATATCAATGTTTCTCTCTCTCACTCTCTTCCTTTCTCTCTAAGATCAATAAGCAAGTCCTCAAGTGAGGATAATTTTTTTTTAAAAAACAATGATCTCTTTCCCATGAAAATGTTAGGATAAAAGTTTTTTAAAAATCACCCCAAATTATTAGACAGATTTAAGGGAAATGATCTCGGTTAGAACAAGTTGATCCACAGCTAGCTTTTTAGGAATCATGACCATTTTGTTTGTTTATAGACTGTGAAGAGAGTTTAGTGTACACTCAGACATTTGCAAAAGCTTTCTGTGGGGGAGCCACGCCCAGCTGAAATCCCAGAGAAGAGAATTATTACACTTTTGCTCCACTTTGGCCAAGTGCTGGCATGTGCTTTTTTTTCCTGTGTTTTGTGACTTATTTAATGCTGTTTCCATCTGACATCAGAGAAGGTGTTGTGGGAGGATTAGCCACGTGCTTTTATTATCCTGGCTTCACTCTCAGCCACATGCTTTGGAGAGGAAGTATAATGCATAAATTGCAGGATTTATACTTGGGCAGATTTTGGTTCAAGTGCCAAGCTTCAAAGGTATGATATTGGGCTGCTTATTAAATGTTTTCTTAATCTGTTTTATCATTGTTATGATTATTAATGATAGTTTACATTAATTTATTATCTATTGTAGATAGATGCTGTTCCGAGCCTATTATCTGTGTTAAGTCATTGAGAATTTACAACCTGCAAGGTAGAATTATTATATTTCCTTCTTTACACATGAAGATCATGAGATGCTGAGAGGTTAAAGTAATTTTGAAGCCATATAACTAATAAATGGTAAATCTAAATTTCGAGCTCAGGAAGGAGAAAAATATATATATAGCCCTGGCTGGCATAGCTCAGTGGATTGTGTGTGGGCTGTGAACCAAAGTGTCGCAGGTTTGATTCCCAGTCAGGGCACATGCCTGGGCTGCAGGCCATGGCCCCCAGCAACCACAGATTGATATTTCTCTCTCTCTCTTTCTCTCTCCCTTCCCTCTCTAAAAATAAATAAATAAAATCTTTAAATATATATATATTTTATATTTATATATATATAAATATTTTATATATATATATATATTTTTAAATCCTCACCCAAGGATATGTCCATTGATTCCAGAGAGAGAGAAAAGTGAGAGAGGAAAACATTGATGTGAGAGAAACACTGATCAGTTGCCTCCCATATGTACCCCAACCAGGGACCAAACCTACAACCTAGGCATGTGTGCTGACCTGGAACCAAACCTGTGACTTTTTGGTTTATGAGATGACACTCCAACCAACTAAGCCACACCAGCCAGGGCAAGAACCCATATTCTTAATCTTTATTTATACTGCCCTCACTGTGAGATAGGTATATCAGTCAGGATAAGCTATGCTGCAGTAATAAAAATCCCCAAATTGTAGTGGCTTAAAACAACAAAGGTTTATTTCTTGCTTCATTACATGTATTAGCAGGGGGTTCTATCAGCCTTGTCCTTATTGCGAGACTAGCTAATAAGCAGCCACCTTTTGAAAGAAAGCATAATATGGTAGAGATGAAGAGAGCACCAGAGCAGTCCTTCTCAGCTTTGGCACTAATGACATTTGTTATTGTCGATGACTAAATCTTCGTTGTCATGAGAGGGATGCCCTAGGAACTTTAGGATGTTTAGCAGCATCCCTGGCCTCAACCCACTAGGTGCTAGCAGTACCTTTCCCTTAGTTGTAACAATTCCAAATTGCAAAGTGTCTGCCATATTTTCTCTGTTTGAGGACCACTGGCTTAGACTGAGATCCTGCTATAGCAATGAAATCATCTCCCTTTTCAGCAAATGTTAGCCAGCTCCCAGTTTAGAGAATCAAACTTCTCTTGGAAGCAGGGCCCTGAGCTGAGTGGTGGGAATGCCAGGAGATAGACAGTCCTGCATTCACCTTTGTTTCTAAAATGTTAGTGTGTGTTTCATTAGCATTATGTGCTGGTGCCTCTGCAGTCCCCAGCTCAGGGCTGTGACAGGGTGCACAGAGAGAGATCTGCCTTTACTCTCTCTACTTGCATAATCCACATCTTGTAATTACATTTTTAAATTAAAAAAAAGCTTTGTATTGACCTCTATCATAAATATAGAGAAGAGCACATGTCATACAAGTATAACCCAATGATCTTTCACAAGTGAAGTCACCCACAAGTGCCCTCTTGCTCCCTTATGGGCCTACTCATTGCTCCAGGGGACCCTGACTTCTCAGAGCAACAATAGGCAACCTAAAAAAATATTTTTGTTATGAACATTTTTCAAACATGTACCACAGTAACAAGAACAGTAAGATGAATCCCATTATATCTTTCACCAACTTCAAAAATTATCAATATTTTTCATTCATGTTTTTCTTCTTCTTTTCTCCAGGTAGGTAGGTAGGTAGACAGATAGGAAGAGATAGAGATATATTCAATATCTACATGTATAACTCAACACAGATATGTTACATGTATCTATGCATATATCAATTACATATACCTATATCTTTATATAATATTAATTAGGTAGCCATTTTTTAGCCTTAACTTATGTTTTTTTTTTCACTTGTAAAGTAGGAATAATAATAGGACCTACATTCTTCATTGTAAGGTTGTTGAGGATTAAGTGAATTGATGTACATACAGTTCTTAGAAGAGCAAGTTGTAGTAAGCATTCCATAAATATTAACTGGCATCACCTTCATCTTCTGGGTAGAGGGAACTAGTTAGCAAGGCCATAACTGCTCTCCCTCCCTTTCTCTAGGTCTATGCTGTGGTGGTGATTGCATCCGTAGTGGGATTTTGTTTGCTGGTAATGCTGTTTCTGCTGAAGTTGGCAAGACACTCCAAGTTTGGCATGAAAGGTAAGGAGGGTTGTGTTTATTTTACTGCTTATGTGAAATCATTTTTGGCTTATGACTAATGCTAATTACCACTAAAGAAGGAAGCAGCTTGATTTACAATCACTAGGTTTTAAGGCTGAAAAATAGCAACAAGGATATGATACTACAAACCAAGACAAAGAAAAATAATGTTGATTACTCAGCACTACCCCCTTTCCAATGAGGACAGTTGTCCCAGAAGACAAAGAACTGGTTTCTTGAGTATCAAGGGACTCATGATGACGCAGGCAAATAGTACCCAAGTTTCCCTTTTGTTTCAGAAAGGTAGGCGAGGCTCCAAGGCAGTAGGCTAGTGATGGATGCAAATATTTTGTGCAGAAAGGTTCTTTCTGCTGTTCATTTTGACTCCTAGATCTTCTGTAGTGTGCTTTTGGTGCTGTTACTGCTTTTTCAGATTCTCATCTTTTGAACTTTGAATGGCGTTGGGAAGCAAAACAACAGCCATTGGTGGTGCATCAAGGCTTTATGAATGAGTGACTTTTCTTTTAAGGTAGAAAAATTCTGAATGCTTGATTAAAAATTAGGGATTATGTCGCCCAAGAATAGATCACTGGTCTCTTTTAGAGCAGTGAAAACTAATTTTAAGGGGAAAACTTGTTTAAATGTTCTTGTTATAGTCAAGAGTTTTAGTGGTTTAAGAGCATTTTCTGAGAAGTTTAAAGTTATATTGACTAATATGTTATTGTTGAATTTTGTGTGGTCTCTTATGAATAGCCACTACCTTGGGAAAGCTGTGAAGAAGGTTCTGTGGTGTCTTAGCTGCATTGGAGAGAAAGTCTGGTGGGTTTCCTTGATCTGTATGGTTTATTACAACTACTGTTAATGTGGCTTGTTTACTTGGAAGAGAAGTCGCCCAGCGTACGCTGAGCTCTGGAGTGGATCAGATCTGTCCCTGGTGTTTCCTCCTCTCTCTTTGTTGGTGCCTGTTACCAAGATTCCCAAACCCAAGATGAATGAGGGAAGTAGTGGTAAGCTGTGGCTCAAATCCCTGAGACCTCTACCTGACTCCCCTTTGGCCTGCTGACCCTTGACATTTCCTTTGGAGGTAGAAAGATCTCTCATTCTCCAATTATAACTGAGTCTCGGGAGAGGGACTATATACTACAGTGATTTTAATTAATCCTACGGTGGTGGTTCACAAACTGGACTTTGCATCAGAAACTCCTGGAGGGCTTGCGAAAACAGATTTCTGGGCCACCCTGAGGGTTTCTGATTTAATAGGTCTGCAGTGGGCCTAAAAATGGGCATGTCTAGAAGTTTGCAAGGGATGCTGATGCTGGTGTTGCTCAAGTAGTCATGGAGAATCACTGTTCCATGGGATAAACATGGGCTACTTGCTGTCTTTCCGAGTGTGACAAGACATGGGAGAGGCATTGCAAACCAAACTTACCCATTGTCCCGTACAACTTCGTGGATCCGCCTGTCAGCTGGCACCCAGGTCTGGACGAGGCTTGTGCTCTCTGCATGTCAGCCACCTACTGTGACATTTTGCTGTCCTCATTCTGACCAGGGGCTTCCTTGCTTTAGAAGCACTTGGAGTGGATGGTCCCAGGCATAGATTTTTGCCAGAGGTAGCTAGCTTCTAGCTCTCTCCCTTTCTTACATTGAGAGTTCAGTTTGAGATCCTTCTGTCTCACAGGCCCTTCAGGGAGAGGACAGTCCACATCCAGGGAGCTCAGCGGCAGCTTTGAGAATCTCTTTCCACCCCAACTTTGTATTAGGAAAATGACTGATAGAACGATCTCTGGAAGTTAGCATATTCCCTGTAGCTCAGTGGAGGAGAATTGGATTCAGGGAATACTGTTTTCAGAGACTTTGGCACTGAGACTGCAACAGTATTTTATTTGGATAATTTGGGGTGATCACTGCTAAGGCACCTACATTTTTCACATGTAACCTAAGGGTATTCTTAATGAATTGTAAGAAAAATTTTACTTAACCTTGTCAGAGAGCCAGTAAATGACTTCCTTCAGGCAGTATGCTTCACTCTCTTAATTCTAAATATAAATTAAATCATTTAAAAAAATTTGTCTAAGAGACTCACTTTGTTATTTAGAATAGCTACTTTTTCTATTTTTAGCTGCATGCCTCTCTGCTATGGTTTGAACAAAACGATCCTGTTCTGAGGTTGTTGGTTTACTAGTCAGATGCTGAGTTGATGTTTTTGGGGACTCTAGTAGATGAGGCTCACTCAATGAGGGCACATGAAACTGCTTAAAGGGTGGTGTTTAAAAATTCATGTAAGTTAATGTACTGTAAATGTTATTAGGGCTGTGATTACTGCTGGAAAAACACGTCTGAAAAAGGGAAGAAAATGTAAAAACACTATTATATTTCCTGAAATAACTAAGAAAGATGTCAGTTGTGATTTCTGAGTAACCAGGTATGAAATGTGCATAGCCTTGGCCAGAACCAATGGCTGAAGTGCAAATGAGTTACTCCAAGTGTAATTCTTGCCCTCATAAGCACCTTCTGGGAGATTCTGTCCCCATTTGTGTTCCCTGTCCTGGAGGCAGATCGAAGCAGAGGAGGGCTGCCAGCCCACCCACAGGCAATTACATCTTCTTACCCATTTCCAGCATTGCACACTTGGGTCTTAAGCATTGATCGTTTCAATTCGTGATTATAAACTACAGTTTAATGCCATCAAAGGGCCTTGGGTAACACAAACCAGAAACCTCTTAAAATCACACCGTGGCTGTATACAGGACCTCTCCAGCCTCACAGATTGACCTGAGAACCCAAACATGATTGATGGCATTGCTTCCATGGGAAGGTGATCTCTATATTCCAAAATGGTGCCTCAAACCTTGAATTTAAAATACAACTGACAGGCTGTGGTATTCTTTGGAGATGGGTCTATGTGACTGTAAACTTTTAAGTTTTTTTCTCTGTTCTGTTGATTCACCGTAAGCAAATGCCGGTGGTGTGTGGTGCCATCTAGAACAGGTAGGCCAGACTGTGAGCCCCATGGTGACAACATTCATGCTGGTCTTTTTCGTCATTACTTATCCAGTGCCAAATCCACAGTTGGCACCGAGTAAACATTAATTGACTGAATGAATGATCACAGAGGATTTTCAACTTCGCCCATTTTAGTTTGGTAATTAGAAAACAGTATTTGGAGTACAGTTCATCTGTGAATGGTTAAAGAGCATTTGGGGGGCTTTTCTAAGTTTCTGAAGGGCTCAAAGCCCTCCCCACCTTTTGTGTTCAATTATTCCAGGTCCTTAATGACCATACACTGGAGTTCTTTTTGTTCAGGTTTTGTCTTACGTTTTCACATGCTATTTCAGATAATTGTTGTTGTTTAAGTTTAGAGGGTTGACTTTGGCTCTCCATTTTTGCCCACAAACATCTTCAATTTCTGCCTCTCTGAATGTGTGGCCTCGGAGTATGTGTCTTTGTCCTGCTCTGAATCCAGCAGAAGTGGCAGCTTGTGGCTCCCATCTGCATGTTAACCTAGAATGTATCTTGCATTATTGCTTGATATTTTTTAAACTTCTTGTTTCTATGACCAAGAGACTACTGGCTCTGCTTTGAAAATGATGTCAAGAGGTAGGATTTACCCCAGTGCCTTTTTTTCCGTGCTCTTTTCTGTGCCTTTACACTGCCCTACTGCTTTTTGGTCAAATATCTAGTTATCATAATTGTAGAAGTTCCAAATAAAGCTCTCCTATTAGTGCTTGGCCATTTGTATTGGGATCAATCATATGTGTGCTTACTATTGATGCATAAAATGTGGAACACATGTATCTAATTGTATGTCTATATTGATATTCCTACACTTAAAAGCATAATTTTATCCATTTTCTTTTAAGGCTGCCTCTGATTTATTTTAATTTTAATTTCCACTGAAACAGGCCAGAAAGGTTTTTCCAGAGCAGCTTTATTGCCCAAGGAACAGGCAACCAGGCCTCTGAGTGCTCTCACTTATGTTTAGCTCTCAAAATGCTTCCTGGCTCCCTTTGCTCATTGAAAATGTTGAAGTGCCCATGAAGGGGAAGTGGAAGCATCTGGAGGCCCAGAGGCTGCCCTGGCTTCCAAGAGTGCTCCACGTGGGAAGCCGGCCTGATGGCGTTGATGGTGTACAGGGCTGGAAAAAATATAAGGGAGCCAGGAGGGTGGAGGGAGCTTGGCACTCATCACAATGGTAAGAATAGTTTTGGCCATCAGCTTTGAGTTCCTTGCATTTCATGATGAAAGTGCACATATGATATCTGTTCCCTAGGTATTGATGTATCTTCTGTCCTTCTAGAGTAAATACCTAAGGGACACTAAGAAATCCTGCAGGAGGCATTGGAGGGGGAAGGCTTTCTCGCATTCCGAGTCAATAGTTTCCGTATTCCCTTTGCATTCATTCCTGCTTTTGAGTGGCAGATATTTCTAACTACTTACTGACCAAACAACTACACTGCCCAAGAATGCAGAGCCACGTGTTCTTAAGTTCAGAGTCAAGGTCCAGAGTTTAAGTTTCTCCTCTTATAAATGATCTTCTAAATGTCTTTCAACAGCAACCAAAAATTTGGCTATTTAAAAATAGTCATAAACATACTGGGGCCAAAGCTAAAGAGGTTGAAGGTTAAAGCCTTTTCTATGAGCTGAAAACAATTTTGGAAAGCTTAGGAGGTTGAGTTTAACAGATATTTGGATCGACTTTTAAAAGAGGGAAAAATGTGACCAAAAGCCAGAAACAGTTGTAGAAACATCTGTAAGGACAAACTGTTTTCCATATGCCCCCCACCAATCTCCACCCCACTATTTTTAAAGACAAATAACATTAAAAAATTGTACGAGTAACACATGAATCAATTCTTATTTTTCACAATTTCAGGCACTTTGGAACTGGATAGAACTAAAAGTGGATGTTTCTCTTCTTGAACCGTCTAGAATGCATAGGTTGTATGAAAAAGAAAAAAATATAGCTTCTCTTACTATGTAGATAATCAAATAGATAGATTCACTTTTGGTTCCATAAAGAAATAATAATACTAATTTTGTCTGCATCTTTTTTCTTTTTAGTATTTTTTATTGTTGACACTATCATCCTCTTTCCCCCACTTTAAGGGTCCAATTTGCTTTGCATATCTTACCATGTCAGTACTGAGGTCTGCACTGCATTTTATTTAATGGTGTTTTTGTGTAGTCTGGTGTCAGGCCACTTGTGTGTGACACCTGGCTCTATCCACTACAAGGTGTGTGACTTTGAGCAAGTTTCTCATCCTCTCTGGCCTCAGCAGCTATTGAGGGCAGTAGTTGTATCGACTTCATGGGGTTGTGATAAGACAAACTGTGTTTACATGTGTGGAGCACTTGGGAAAGTTCCTGACATTGAGTAATTATTATACAAATATTGACTATTATTATTGTTGATGAATTGTGATTTATTTTTTCCTTGAAATGGACATTTACATTTTAATCAAGTTTACAGAAAATTATTTCAAATAATATCTTACAGCTAAGACAGATACTTGGAAATGGATTGGTGAGAAAAAATGTGTACATTTTAAATATTGATATTGATAGATTACTTTGCAAAAATGCTTCATCAATTTATACTCCCACCAACTTTTTGTTTATACTTTCATCTATATTAGATATTATCAGTCTTTTATATTTTTTCCAATTCAGTTAAAAAGATATTTTGATGAATAGTAAGGTTAAGCAACTTTATTATGTGAAGAATAAGAAGCATTTACTTTTACTTGTTGACTTATAGATTTATCTTACAAATTATACATATATATATAAAATAAATCTTTCATTGATTATATATGTTGCTCACATTTTCTTCTATTCTTGACTTTTTTTTTAATAGTGTCTTTGGAAAGAAATATTTCGTATAGAAGCAAATCTGTTCCTCTTTTCTATTTTAGTTTCTATGTTTTGCTTGTTAGGAAGGCCTTTCCTGCCCTATTTCTTTTACCTGTTTTGCTCTGTGTGTGTTTTTAAACTTAGACCTTTACTCTTTTTGAAAAAAGTTAAAACTTGAGGTGAAGTACTCTATCTTGTTCATAGCTGTATGGAGTAAAGATATTTGAATGACTCAGGGTGACATTTTCAGTGAGACCAAGAGTATTGTTTTGTCTTTCTGGAGTTAGAAAGCCACTAATAAAAAGAAAAAGAAATCTTTCTTTTTAAATATTTTATTTATTTATTTTTAGAGAGGGAAGGGAGGGAGAAAGAGAGAGAGAGAGAGAGACATCAATGTGCGGTTGCTGGGGGCCATGGCCTGCAACCCAGGCACATGCTGTGACTGGGAATTGAACCTGTGACACTTTGGTTCGCAGCCTGCACTCAATCCACTGAGCTATGCCAGCCAGGGGTAAGAAAGAAATCTTGAAGAACTTAGTGATTATCTCTTTTTATAAAGCAAGTAATGAGCATTGTTGGTTCTCTCTTATAATGAGGGAATGTAAACCTCAAAAGTAGTATGATAGAACATAGGTTATCACAGGAACCATTTTTAACTGCCCTCCCCTCCAGCTTCAGAGGGGGCTTCAAGTATATCTTACTCTCTCTTAATAGAGAACAAACTTCTTAAATAAAAATCAAATTCTCAGAAATTTCAGAAGAGACATCATTTGAAAGAGCTATTTGGTAATTTGTCAAATTGGAAATTTATCAAAAGAAAAGAATTAGCCCAAGCATTTCTTTCCTGTCGCTTAGAGATATTATCAAAGTGTTTTCTCTGTATGTTCGATGGAGGGAGTGGGAAGTTCTGCTTTTACTTCTTTTGGGGCAACGTTTGAGTCATGTCTCTATGAGGACAAAGTATACTTATTCTTTGCAGCATCTTGGAAAAGGGTAAAAACTTTTAGGAACTGGCCAGATCACCCAAGACAAAACTGGAAGAAACAGCTTTTATTTCCTTAGCTTTGTAAGTGCACTGACATTGAACTTTTAATAGTACTGGTCTCATGGGGGGATCCCACACTTCCAGTGTGATTCAGGGGAGATGCCAGGTTTGCCTGTAACATAGAAAGCACTCTCAGTATTGTTTAGGGACTTTCCACACTACTAGTTTCGCTAAAAGGTGAAGGGTTCCTTAAGAAATTAGATTTTGTGTTTAAGAGTCAGGTAAAAATTGTTACCCCTTCTTTGGTCCTCCATAAATCCTATAGTGAACTCATGTTGATCTTCTTACACATATGGTGGCATACTTTAAAGAAGATTTCCCAAATTGGAAAACATGCTGGTTTTCTTCTGATCCTTCTTGATTTGTTTTTCTTTTCTACCTTTATTTTTTCCCCCTGCCGTTCTGTCCTTCCACATCTCTGTGCTTCCTAATTTTACATTCTTTCCTCTCTCTTTTGGTTTTCTTCTCTTCACTTCTAGCATCTGATGTTGGTGGACAAGATTTTTAGAATTGACGAAGAACACATATAACTTGGCTTAAATTCTAACATATGCTCTGATTTTAGCTTACTTTATTTTGGGCAAGAATACTGAATGATTGTGGAAATAAACTTAGCTTTAAATCAGCAGAATAGTCATGTGATGATTCAGAAAATAGCCTGTTGGAATACTTTGCATCCTTTTTTGTTCGTGAGATGTTACCTCTTCAGTCTTCAAACCTAGGAGCATAGAGATACATAACATTGGGGACTTATGAATCAGATAAGCTTAGGTTCAAATCCTAGATCTCCCATCATTTTGGGCAAATTTTTAAATTCTCTAAATCTTAGATTCCTCTTTAGTTAAATGAGACAATAATATCCATCTCTCAGGTGAATAAAAGAATTAAATCAGTATTTAGTTTAGTGCCTGGCTCATTGAACTGATTCTATGAGAGGTGGTTATTTTTCAGATTTATGTTATAGTAATACACTATTAAGGAAACGAGTATGAGAGTACTGTTTGAATTTACACTGAGTCTGAATTACAGAAAAATGTCCCAAATGTACACAGAATATAGTAGTGTCTTAAGGTTTATTATTGAGTTTATAGAACAATTATAATTATAATGTGTCTCTACTTTATGGGCATGTAGTATGATGATCAAGTTCCTGAACACTAGGCTCATTTTAAGCTCTTCAGCCCTTAAAGATACTATGTGATAATTATTGCAAATTCTTAATTTTACTGTCTTTGAACATTTTATCAGTTTAAATTGTGTTGCACTCATGAGAAATCTGTTTGAGTGAGTGACTGACTTGGCATGTAGGTTTTACTAGTTTCTTTTGGGAAGGGCATTTGCTGCAGGGAAGGCACTGAAAGGGCAAGTGGGGTTGGATGGGGAAGACAGCCCACCCCCAATAACCATTAGCTTAAACCTAGAAAGAGGTTTATGGAGCCTTCTGTTCTGATGTGTCTTCCTTTTCCATGGAGAATATTATGACTGCTAAAATGATTTCTTTTAAAAATGGACTTTAATTTTTTATGTATTTGTAGCCTGTCAAAGATGAAAAAAGGTATCCTAAGGTGTAGCCAGGCAAATGCTAGTGGAAGACCTTTGTTTAAACACACTGGCTTCTTCTGTGATCTTCTGGGAACTTATTGGTCTCAGGGCAGAGAGAATGAAAAAGGTAAAGATGGATGGATAGAGAGAGAGAGAAACTGCATTCTAACTCTTTAAGGCTTTGGTAAGAGATTTATTCCCTGACATGAAGGCAGTCGAGTTGTTTCAGGCCTGACTGGTGACAGTAGGAGGAAGGAAGGGGACGAGAGTTCAGGGCTGGGAGCTGTGTGTGGTGGGTGGGAGAATGTTGGGAATGAGGTGGAGTTTCTGTGTGCAGTCATGCTTGTCAACTTTAGTAGTCCTGGTAAAACTTGAGGAGAGTCAACCACCCAGCTGAGCCTTTTCCACCTTAATTCCTGGATTATCTGTAAAAGAAAATTGTGTAAGGGCTAGAAGTACAAGTTTTCCCAATTTACAGGACCAAAAGGCATCTGAGGGTCCCCTTCCGCTTTAATATCTGCCTTCCCAATGCAAAACTGTTCAAAACAACCACACACTCACTGAAAGAGTGTCATGTACTTCTGGTGATATCCTGTATTATTTTGGTGTGTAAAGATAGAGTCTTTAGTTTTCCTTCACTATGGAACCACAATTTCCTTAATATTAACATATAGAATATTGCATCTTTATGGTCAATACTAAATAGCCCTGGATGTATTTTCAAACTTGTAATCATCTCAAGAAAGCATTGCCTCTAGGTTATAAACAGAAGCTATTTCCTCTTTAGTTGGCATCCCGATGACTCTGTTTGCTATTAATTTGCATGTAGTATGAATGCTGGCAGGAGCACCTTTGACATTCCAGCTTAAGCCAAGAGAGGCAGCCTGCCGCTCCATCTTTTCCTGGAATGGTGTGGGTTTCAGGGAGCAGATAAACAGCTGGGCTGTTTCCCAACTCTTTTGAGTCAGACGTCACAGCATGGTTTTGCTATTTTGTTTGATATAAATCCTTGGAACGTTAGATATGTCAATATTGAAATGGCACATACATTCCATAGCCCAGAATAAATAACTTCTGTGTTTTTCACATGTAGCTTTTCCTCTATGAGTGTGGAAAACTGCAAGGTGATTTTTAGATGTGTATTTATTTGCATATCTCATAATGATTTATTTCTCACATTCTATCTTGTTTCTCCTGTCATGCTGTGGCAGTGGGTAGAGAAATAGCTAAAATGCCTAGGATGGGGTTGAGAATGGAGCAGTCACAAATCTCAAGCACAGACTGTAAGATATGTGATTTTATATTTCTGTAGGTCAATAAAATATTTATTTTTATTTCTTTTTGCACTAGGTAGCTGGAATTTATTCTGCTACCAATCTGGATAACCTGACAATTACGGGCAATTACAGCAAATTTCATGTTTGTTTCATCACATCAGGATCACTCACTTACTCCATTTCCTCAGGTTGCATTTCAGTTTCCAGGTGGTGGCGGGGTGCGTTCCTCAGGGGTGATCAAGTGCCACAGCACAGGAAGGGGTGTAACTGTGGCCGTGGTGGCCCACCTTGGTGGCTGTTGAGATGTCCGTTTACCCACTTGCTGTCAGCCACCAGTTTGAGCGAGTCGCAGGTGTACCACCTTGTATTTCTAACCAGATTTTTCCATCTTTACACACCTCTCTGAGAGGGCATCCTTGAAACTTTGGGGAAACAGGAAACATTTGGGGACACACACTATGGTCTTCTTACTTTATCACTCTAAGGCTTGGGATTGCTCTGGCTTCTTGGCCACCTTTCAGGTCTTCCCAGAAAGAGTCAGAATTCTTCTTCTGAATCTTCACCACTGACTCAAGAAAGGTTCTGTGGTCCCTCAGCACCCAGACTTGACTAGGGGACAGGCTACAAGGCTCCTCTTACCTGCATCTAATTTATTTGTCTTCCCAGTGACTCTCCCTATTTCCCCTGGAGGCAGAAAGAACACAAAAACTGGTTTTGCCTGACTTCTTCTTCTTCCAAGTAATTTTTTGTCACACATATGGGTCTTGAGTTTTCTCCAACTTTTTTTAAGGTTTATAGTATTGTGGGGTTTTTTTTTACTTTATTTTTATTGTATTTTTTAAAGTTTTTAACCTGAAGAAAAGTTTAGAGACTATTACAATGAACATCTGTATACTTAGCACCTAGATTCAAGTTCTGGTTAACACTTTGCTGTTTAAAAATAAGTTGTCCACATCCTGTCACTTCATTCCTAAATTCTCCAGCATATTTCTTCTAAAATGAGGGACACAATGTCTCCTAAACACACAAGCCCAATACCGTTATCACTGTGCCCCCACCCCAAAGTTGAAACCACTCTGTAATAACAGATGTTACCTGGTATATCTTCACATTTCCCCAATTATTAAAAAATAAATAATTCTATATATATTTAGCTACTTATCTCTCAAACCAAGATCAAATCAAAGTTCATGCGTAGCATTTGGTCATTGTGTTTCTGTGGTCCCTTTCAGTCAAAAGTATGGCCTCTATTTTTTTTCCTGGCATTGTATTTTGAAGAGACAAGCCAGCTGTCCTTTAGAATGTTCTGCATTCTGCCTCTATCTGCCTGTTTCTTTACTTTGTCTTGTATCTTCTGCATTTCTTGGGAATCAGAACTTATTTCTAAAGGCTTGATTAAAGTTGGGTGAAACATTTTTTGGGGGAAAGCATCCCAGTCATGCTGTGGACTTCACATTCTATCACATTTATAAGCACATAATGTCAGATTGTTATACTATTATGGTAATTTGGACACCTTTTAAAGATGGTGACCACCAGCTCTTTGTCACTGTAAGTTTTCCCAATTTGCAGGGTGATAGCTTGGCTTCCACCAAATATCCTCATCCCCCTAAAACTTGAACCTAATGGGCTTAGTATCCAGTTCTGATCACTTCCTGAAATAAGCCTGTAATTTCTAAGGGTTGCAGAATGGTGTTTTTTAATCCAATCATTCCTTCTGAATACTGGCTTCTCTTAAAACAAAACAAAAGCAAAAATAAGAGCATCCTGGCCTCCACCAAGAATTTCAACTTTTTAATTTCAGGTCTCTCTGGATAATCCTTTCTTGAGGTGATGGATGTTTGGTATCCAGCTGTCTATGTTGGAAAAGGTCATGGGGTGACAGAAGAGATTTATAGTCAGTATTACTATATTAGATATTTTATTTTAGAAATTATTATTTATTTTGTGTGTCTCAAAATCATTGAGGAAAGATATTGTGAGAATTCTTCTATTTTTCCTTATCACAATGATTAAACATTAAGTAGGTATAATAACCCATCCTGCATTTTTGTGATTATTGGTAGAATCAAAGACAGTGAGAACTGGCAGCGAGCTTAGGGATCAGTAACAGCCTTTACTGCAGAGATGAGGACAATGGAGCTCACAGAGCTTAGGTGACTTGACTAAGGTCACATAGCTGGTTGTGGCAGATCCAGGGCTGAAAGCCAGGCATCATGACTCCAGAGTTAATGTTTTATACTGTGAGCCTAAGAAACATTATAAGAATGAGTGAAACTTATTTCCACGCCAAAGTCACTGCTTTAGCACTAGTTCGTATTACCATTGGATGTCGCTAGTATGTATTGTCACTGTTATATATTGCCATTGGATGAATCTGTGTGTTCCTCAAATCTGGGACATCATTAATTCTTATAGTTCTATGATTATTTCAATATTTGTTAGGGAAATATACTTAGAATTTCATGCCTTTGGTTTTCTAATACTATTAATTAGGGTAAAGCTTAAGTTAAGAATGAAATAAAGGAAAGTATTAAGTAAATAATTTTAATTTAAATTTTAAAAACAGTATTTGAATTGAACTATCCTAAGACACTGCAAATCTAATACCAAATAGAATAGTTTCTGCCTCATAGAACTGAAACTGTGGGGGAGGGGAGAGACAAAAAAAAAAAACAACAAAACAGAGAATGAAATACAGATGTAGCTTATAGGTAATGCCAAATGCTGTAAATAAAATGAATCAAGATAAGAGAATAGTGAGAGTTTTGTTATTTTTAAATAGTTAAGAGAGGCCTATCTGATAAGATGACATTTGAACCAATAATGACATCATTGAGGAAATGGCATGCTTATAACTGAGGGAACAGCATTCCAGGCAGAGGGAACAGAAAATGCAAAGATATGCAGGCTGTGGGAAGCACTGCATGTTGAAGGAACAGCAGAAGCCAGGGTGGCTGGAGCAGAGTGGAGGGTGGGGGTGGAGAGAACTGTAGGAAAGATCAGAGAAGTGACAGAAATACATCTCCTGTAGGAACTTACAGGTCTTCATAAGGCTTTTCTGTGTGAGAGGTACTTGGATAAGGCATAAGCTGTGAAAATGTATAGACAGAACTTAAATGTGGACAACACTGATGTATTAATGTACTGAATTAATTTCAGATGGCTAGGGGAAGAGACATATTTGGGGGAGTAAGGGAGAGAACCTCATGATTCAGGAGTATGGAGAAAATTTCACTTCAGGTTCATAATCAGCTTCACTTCAGCAGTATGATCCCTGCCCCTGCTGGTATTCGGCACACACACACACACACACACACACACACACACACGCATGTGTGTGCTTGTGACACCAGCCCAAAATGATGGTTTGCAAAGTTTTGTTGGTTGTCTGCATTCCCCCAGCATTATACTCTCATGGAAGGCTGTGGTTGTTGGTGGTCACGTGGACATTCCGCTTGAGATCAGAAGGGGTAAGACCCAGGCTTTATGTCTCCAGTTTTTCTTGTAATCCTTCCCATCTTCACTCTGATTTCTTTTATGCAGCCCAGTTCATTCCCAAGGCTGGGTCCTTAGACTATAGTTAATTTCATGGCTGATATAATTTGAGTCATATTCTCTGTTTTTGAGATCTCAGTTGCTTTTGAGAGAAAAGTGCCACTATTTGAGAACTCAAATGATACATTTTCAGAGTGAGCCAAGACATTGTGGGAATTCTATTTGTCCTCATACGGATGATTTAAACGTTAAGTGGAACCCATGTTCTCTGCTTGGTGTTCCCTTTGGCTTGAAAGACAAGGCTAGAACTTAAGGAAAGGCAGGAAGTTTTTGAAGTTGTGTATTTCCAGAGAGGAAGCAAACACTTGGTTTTCTTGCTTAATATCCTCCTGGTAAATTGCTAATAGCATTTTCCCATCTTGTGGTCTGGATTAGTTGTCTTACTTAAATCACCATGATGTGGGAGTGGGGAGGGTTGATTATTCTATGAGCAGACATTCATATCTCCTTAAATGCACTTTTGTGTCTTTATGATTCACCCCCCGCCCTTCTTATTCTCTGTTTGGGATGTATTTGATTGCCACCTTTGGGAAGCTTCTCTCCTCTTCCTCCTTCCTTCTCCCCAGCCACACATTGGCTGGGGTGAGGCAAAGCCCTCTGCATCCTTCCCATAACACCTGGGAATTTGCTTCTCTCCAAGTCTTCATGGTTGTCATGTAGATTTTCCTCTTTATGAAGTGCCCAGTAATACGTATTTATTCTAGTCAATTTTCTTACCCATCACCTCATATGCTTATGGGTTAGCAAATTCCAAGGAACTGACTCTGATATTACTAGCAACAAAGCATATTTAAAAAGGTAAATCTGCCATGCACAGACCTGCATAATGAAAATCTAAAAATGGAAAACAATTCCCATAGTTTCAGATAATCCCAATTCTTGGCCTGGATTCTTGGACAGTAGTAATTTTGGTTTGACATCCCGGTTTTCCCTCTATTCAGCATTTTAGGCTACATATCAGATTCTCATCAATTCAGAAAGTTTTCAATTATGAAACAATGCATAAGAAAGCAGAAAATTGTAATCAGATTCTGAATTCTCAAAAATGCCAAGACGAGGAGACGCCAAGTCTGAGTAGCTTCATTTTAGCACTGATTTTAGCAAATGTTTTATCTTGAAATTATAGCTTATTGCAAATATTTTATAACTGTAGTAGTGGCTGAGAACTTTTTTTTTGAGGAAGACAGTAATTTTTAGGTCAAATCTTCTCCTTTCCTCCAACTTTGTAAACCCACAGGTACCTTTCATTCATCTCCTTAGCTCCTACGGTGTTCTGAGAGTCCCAGAAGGAGTAAATAGCCATCAGCACTTGCTTATTTAAAGTTGGAACTTATATTTAGGTGCAAAAACTCAAGGTGCCTATTAATCATCAGTGTTACATCTGCTGGGCCCCTCAGAAATTCTTCATGAATTTTGTTTTCATATTTCTGATTGTATAGCATTTGTCAGATATACTCTTCTGTCCTAGCCCTAGTCTTCCAGGTACACTAACATAATTGCCAAAATTATAAATTGCCAAATTATAAACATTATTGGAAGTTTTTTAAAAAGAGGTATATAAAACTATTTGTGACCCTAACACATTAATTATTTTGATATTTCATATTTCTGTAGCCATTTTTAATAATATATTGGTTAATCCTTAGGTGACCTTGTGACCCAGTCTGCATACCCAATTGGCTGTCTCCATTGAGTCCCTGTTATCTGAACTCTTAAAGTCAGCCTTCCCCTTCTGCATATAAGGGCACAGAGATACAAGAAATTCTATTTTTAAATTATAAGAATTTATTTGATTAATTCAGAGTCTTGAATATCTGTACAATAGATGTGTTAACTAGATGCATAGATGTACAACTCAATTTAAATAAGACCCAGAGTCTCTTAGCAGTGCGGATGGTTAAAGGAAGATGCATATATGAAAGGGCCAGGAGTTGTTGATGCCATTTTCCTCTTGGTATTTGAGGGGTTGGCCACTGCTCTTTCCCATCCGCTTCCATCTGAGCAGTGTCTGTGCCCTCTATTAGTGACTGGCACAGCTCTCTGTAGCAGAAAACCACATCTGTAACTGGTTGAAGTGCTCATTTTTTGATGCCTGAGGGCAAACCTTCAAAATTAAATTTTATACTTCTAGGAAATATTTACTTCAAATGTAGTCTTTGTAAATTACCAAAGAAAAATGAATTTATAGTTGAATGCACATCATTTGGTGATGGACCAACTCCAGTGATCAGAAGGAAGAGTTGACACAAATAGGTTTCCATGAAGTTCTCTTGATTAATGTTGCGAATGTTTCGTCTGTTTCTGCTTGGCTTCCCTCAAACTTCCTTTACTGGTCTTGTGGGCTTATCCTGGCTTCTGTGTACATTTGATCCTAAGGGCTAGCACCTGGAGCTTTCTTCAGAAGGCTAGCCTTGACCTAGTGGAACTCCACCCCTATACCAACACGCATGCACACATGTGCATGCACATGAACACATGTACACACATAGCTGAGGTGTCTGGGAGTTAAGGACCCTCCACCCTGTTCTCTTAGCTCATCCTTGGCTACTGACTGACTGGTTTAGAAGCAGGAAAACTCTCCTCTTGCTTTCAGACTGGACCAACTTGGTGGGATAATTAACCAGTTTTCTGTAGGATCTGTGGTATAATTTACACTCTGGAGCTGCCTATAGAATCAGGCCCAGGGTGAGACTTCACCTGAAATTGCCAATTTGCTTGTCTTCTTCTATTTCCCCTTCCAACCTTCCTCCCTCCTGGAAGCCCTTCCTTAATAAATCACTTGCCATGAACACTGCTCTCTGGGTTTGCTTCTGAGCAACTGACCTAAGATGTTTTTTTTTTTTTTCCTGTAGGAGCTCTAAGGAATTAAATATGTTACTTAATGCTTTTTATCAGTGTGTTTAAAGCTGTTTTTATCCCTTGTTTGCTAATTTGGGCATATATGTGCAAGTGGGTGATTATAAAATTTAATTTTAAAATTAAGTGAACTCTAGATTTTAGTTACTACTTACTGAGGGAGTAAGTGTGTGCCACATCCTTGACACATTTTCACAACAACCCTGCATTGTAAGAATGAATTCATTGAAGTCCAGAGACATTTACTAATGTGTCCAAGTCACAGACCTGGGAGTCAGCAGAACCACAGTTTGTTTCCAGATTGTTCTGGTTTTAATGCTTCAGCTTTTACAACTGCTGCCCTGCTGACTCTTTCCCTATTGGTGTATTAAAATATCTATTTCTAGATGCTACCAAAGACACATTTCAACATCAAAGTTCATAACCTTCTAAAATTAGAGGAGACTGTCTCTTCATTAAGAAATAACAAAATACATTACCCCACACCAAACTTAATTTCCCAGAATGAGAGTGATTGAAAATAATTTCTAATAAACATTCGAGTCAAGTCATATCAGTTTGTTGTGTAGAGAGAGATCTTTGACCAGTTTACGACAGCCTGAGTAGTCCACACAAACACAGGATCGTGGAGAAGGTGAAAACAAGCTAGGGCGTTGGGAGTTTTGCATGTGCTTTGGGAGGATGGAAGTTTCCCGGCTCTCCCTGTGGGGTGGTCATGCTCTGTCCTGTGACTCCATCGCACCAGGATGCTACTTAGAAAATGAGTTTCTCAGGCCCCTAAATGGATTATAGCATCCTGAAAGCCCTAACTCATTTCACAGGAATTCTCAGTCTGTTCCATGGAGCGATCCTTAAAGATAATGGCAGCAATGGCCTGGCCATCTAAATGGGCTTCCATCTAGGATCTGTTTGGGGTTCTGTTTGAATTATTCATTGCCCACACGAGCCCTCTGCATGTGAAAATTTCAGCAAGGATACACGAAAGCCATACCAGAGGCCTTTAAAATTTCTGTGATGTGACATCAGCATTTGTTACAGACAGTAGCTGTTCCCTCTTCCTAGAGTGCTGTTCATCCATCCCTTTGCCTGGTTGTTTCTTACCTGTCTGTCAAAGGCAAAGCTCAGGCATCACCTCCTCCCAAAATTCTTCTCTGATACCCTCAGGATGGACAAAGTCCCTTTTTGTAAACATATATTGCTGTGAGTATCCAGAAAAATGCTTAGCCCATCATATTGAAAGAATATGCTTACCTGTATTCTCCTCCATGCTTATACCTGGTAATCTTCTCATTAACCTGAAAGCTCCTCAAAGTCAATAATTCTGTTCTGTTATTTCTATGTCTCCAGTGTTTGGTAATGCATAAGACAGAATTAACACTCAGTAAATGTCTTTTTTAACTAAACTGAGCTATAATGAGAGAAGAAAGCTGTTCCATGTCTTTTTGCTATTCATGGCTTTTTAAAAAAATTTTATTGATTGATTTTAGAAAAAGAGAAGAAGAGAGAGAGAGAGAGGGTAAGAGAGAAACAGCAATTTGTTGTTCCACTTATTTATGTTGTCTATGGTTGATTTTTGTTTGTGCCCTGACTGGGGATTGAACCTGCAACCTAGGCATATTGGGACAGCCCTCTAACTGACTGAACAACTCAACCAGGGCCTTATGGTTTATTCTTATAAACCACTGCAAAGCCATTCAAGTGACCTGGGCAGAATAAATACTGAAGAACTAGAAGGCAGTGGAAACATTTAGTCAGGCTTTTAGAACAAGAGGGTCTTGAAGAGAGGAATGTGGGTTATTCCCAGTAGGCTAAGAGCACTTTGGTAGTCAGATGCCACCTGAGGGCCACTTAGGGACACAGATGAAGAGGTGAGAATTATGATGGAAGAAAAATGAGAAGAGAGCATCCTTCTGAATTCATAAAGAATAAATGAAATTTGCATGTGAGGCAAAAATAGGTGAGTAGGAGGAGCATAGACTCAGGTTTGACCTACAGGTTAATAAGATGATGCCCGGCAGATATTATGTGTTCCATAAAGTTTACTTTAGCACCTTCTCAGTGGTCTCCTGTCTTTGTTTGCAAGGCCACCTAATAGCTAGAAGGCACAATGATGGGGGAATAGAAAGTGTAGCAGTGGTCATGCATCCACTTATTTGTTCTTCTGATAAACATATTACTGGGCATGTACAATGTGCCAGACACAGAAAATAAATAAACAAATAAATAATATTATTAATTAATAAAATATATATCTCACTGTTTGCCTTCAAGAAGTCTATAGTCTAGAGAAGGGCTGACATCTAGGTGAATAATATGGCAGTATATAATCTAAATAGCTATGCCCAGTAGAAGACTGATTCATTCTGCCCAGAAAAATCAGGGAGTTCCTCAGAGGGGAGTCAACCTTCAAATGGGATCTGGAAGGATGAGAGAAGTTTACCACATGGATGAGATGGAGAAGGAGGCACCTATCAAGGCTGGGAGGTTCGTGTTGGGTTGTTTGGGTTCTGCTGGCGATATAAGAGGACAGTGCTGGGAGATGATGGTGGGATGGACAAGGGCCAGCATGCAGAGGGCCTCCTGTGGTGCTGTGGAGTCTGGGATTGGTCCTGAGGACACAGCGGAGCCACTGACTTTAGAAATTGACAAAGAAGTCACTGAGAAGCAGGGTTAGAACATCTAAATGTGAAGCCTGATCGTGTTTAGGTTGATTTCTTGGCCCCTGCCAAGCCCTTTTTACTTTCTTCCTTGATTTGCTATGAAGTTGGAAGTGATTAATAAAGCTGCTCATTTGAGTTATGATAACATTACTGATTTTTAAAAAATTCTGCTCTCACGGTCTTCCTATTGCTTTAATGGCCTATAAATCCTTGAGTGGCCACACTTATTAAATAACTAATGTTGGATTCATTCATTCCTTCAACAAATATTTACTGAGAGCCTGCTCTACGCCAGCCTGTAATAGGCCCTGAGGACAGAGCGAGTCCCTGCTTTGTGGAGCCTCCACTGCAATGAGGGAGACAACAATAGGTTAATAACTATACAAGGGTGGGGGAGAATAAGAGTGGGTGGGGGAAATCCTGTCTTGGGGACGTGATCTCTACCTGAGTTCTGCAAGCAGGGCAGTGTATAAAAGTCCTTATTCAGCACACTTGAAATGTTGTTGTTTTTTTTTTTTCATTGTTGTCTTTAATCTTCTCAGAATCTGGCAGTCAGTCTGTTTCCCTTTCTCTCCTTTTCTCTCGCATCTGCTGTCAGTCTTTGGTCATGTCTGAAATCAGCTGTGGGGAGTGGAGTTTTCCACCCTGTGTATAGTCCTTTCTCTGGGGCTTCCTCAGAAGAATTATGATACCCATTTTCTAATCTAGAAATCAGAGAATTTGATTTGAGAATAACAGCATCTATCTTTCCCCCTCAGTTCCAAAAGAACACTTAGCTCTGTTATTATTTTCTTATTGAATTCCCACTCCATGCTAGGTTCTGTGCTGAGTATTTTACATATACAACCTCTCTTAGTTCCTTAACACAGCGCGGTGAGATAGGCATCTTTATCTTCATTTTTGAAATAGGGACTCCGCCTGAGGCCCAGGGAGATGAGGTCACTTGCCTGAGTCCATGTTTTTCTAAGAGGTACACTGGTTTCTGACTGAGGACAGCCATGCCCCCTCTCCCTGACCTGGCCTCATTCCTGCCTTTGATTATTCTCTGTGACCTTTCCTGTCTCAGTATTTCCTTTCTCTCCCTCATTCATTCGGCAAATGTCATCTGTTGGGATTGACCACAGACAAACATAGCCTGGTGGGCAGCCCTTGGAAGTGAATATTCAGATGTGAGTGGATGGGATGACACATTGGTTAAGTTCGGAAACACATGTGAAGTCAGAGAAGAGGACCGGAGCCTCCTCCCCAAGTGTAGTTTTTAGTCAGGCAAGGGGTCTGGATCTCGGAGTACCTGTGCCTGGAGTGCCTCTGCTTCTCTCAGCTCCCGTAGCAAGGGAGGGACAGTGTGCAGACCCCAACTCAGGCCCTCCTCCGAGCCCACTGTGGTTTCCCTAACAGCACATTTAATTTTTCCAAGCAAGCTTATGTCCATATATTATTTTCTTTCTCTCTGTTATGTTTAGCCCATCAGCGTCAGCCTGGCCAGAGATATCATTATCAGCACCATTAACCTTGAGGATTGTCATTTGCTCTGTTTATTTAATGCTTGCTACAGTCCACAGACTCTGCCTAACCCAGGAAGGTCTTCTCTTGCATGTTTCCTTGGCTCCTTCTGTGAATAGAATGTGTTTATAATGTAGGCTAAAGGGTAATTTACAACAAATACCGATATTTTCCTTGTGTAAGTATATAAGCACTCAGGGTCAGGTTCTCAGGAATTGTATTAGTATTCTTTACTAAGCCAGTACAGGCGTTCTCTGATGTAGATGGACTTCCTGGGTTGTTGTAGATACTTTCATTAAAAATGTTAGAGTTTATACAAATATCATAGTGTTAATATGCATAAAATTTATATTCAGTTGCTGTTAGAGCCTTGCTATCTAAGTGTGCTCCTTGGACCAGCATCATCAGCATTGCTTGGGAACTTGATAACAATGCAGAATCTTGGGCCTTATCCTAGGTCTACTGAACCCAAATCTGTATTTTAATGGGATTCCCAGGTGATTTGTATGTTCCTTAAGGTTTGAGAGGCCCTGACCTAGAATGCACAGAAGACCACTTCGTTCATGCCCATTTTGTCCAGCTTCATGTGTATATCTTTAACAGAGTGAAACAGCTCTGCAGTTTGCATTCTAGTAACATGAAATTGTGGGCTATCTTATACATTATTGCCCAAGAGAGCTATAAAGACTCTCTGTGGGACACAGTTACTTCTTATTCAATAGATGGGTAGGTGGATAGATGCAGATAGAAACAGGGAGAGAGATAACTATAGATATATATTACTTTTTAAAGGCTTTACAGGTAGCAGGTGTCAAGCTGTGAAGGGTCTGGGAATCATAAGACATGAGAGAACATGAGACTCCTGGGTCAGAGACAAAGGACTCCATACTCATTTCATGGGAAGCAGCATTAGCAACATATGAGAATTAGTTATCTCTACCCCATGTCTCATGGGGGTGGTGCCAATGGGCCTGTAAGGATGCCTGCACATACTCTATGTTATACAAAAGTAATCTTGACTCTTTTAATAGGCAGTAAACATTCTTTAATTTTGCTTTGGACATATTATCTGTAGTGTCTAAGGCTGTTGTTGGTTATACCAACTTCCTCAAAATAATAATCCAGAACAAAAGGCAGTCAGTGCCTCTCTTTATAAGATATGCAACGTGTAAGGGACCTGTGGAGAATCATCCCCCAACAATGGTGTTGGAGCATCTTAATTATTAGGTCTTAGAGCCAATAAATATTTTTTAGAAGTCATGAAGGATCCATTTTCCAATCCCTGGGTTGTAATAAGGGTTATTTCTATTTGAAAGAGGCGAGGAGGTAAATAACTTCCAGTTGGAGCACTCAGCATAGCTCCTGACTTGAAGGGAGAAGTTTTATGAAGCAGGCAAGCAGGGCTGTGCATCAGGAACAGTGAGGGCACCAGGGGCAGCTCGTAGTGTCAGTTGTATGTTCAAGAACCGAGCCTATTCTTATCCTGAAGTTGGTGGGAGATGACATAATTCTGAGAGCTCTGAAGGGACTAAATGATGTTTGAAAGATTGGCAAATAATAGGAAGAACAGCAGAGGCAAATCAGGGCCCAGGGTAACTTTCTAATACAGCAGTGTATTGTCCAGGGGTTGCCTTGTCCTGCAAAGCAGTTGATTTCCTTCGCTCTCAGGCTAAATCTTCCTGAAAATTGGAAATGAGATTTCTGCCTTGACTCCTAGAGATTATCTCTACTCTCAAAAAGTGCAAGCATTTGAAGAAGAGAAAGCTGGGGCAATTTTACAAATCCTGTGACAACAGTGCATTAATAAATATTTAATAATCAGCTCACTTGGGTGAGGTAGGGTTGGGCTGTCTGCTGATTTCCATGATGTAAATATTCCTACCATGATTGACTTCAAGCTACTCATGTGAAGTCACCCTGATCTCCAAATTCCTGAAGATCTAACAATCCAGCCCGAGCAAGCTCCAGTGGCCCATTGCAAAACAGCCCCAATTAGCAATTTTTCTAAGGTGAAGGTAGTTTGATCATGCAAAAAGTTTGCTTGTAGTTTATTTTTCAAAGTCATTTACAATACTAATGTCTGTTTACCCCTGGAGATTTATAGATAGACTTACCTTCAGGCAGAATGATAGCCTAAATGATTTTTGAACTTCATTTGAAGGTGTAATTTCATTTTTTAAAAAGTCTCCCTTTATGTTGTGGGTATAACCAACCTGACTGTTTGCTTCCTTTAAATAAACCATCCGCCAGCTCAGCATTTTTCTCCTCTATAGAAAGGCCTGTAGGTGCAGTCGGATTGTCAGTGTTATTTTTAGATGAGCAGGATGGGAAGCTATTCAGGCGCCAGCCAGTGATGATTCCTTATAATTGGGTGATCTGTAGAATCATAATGAATCACAAATTTGGGAACAAGGCACCTGCATTCTCGGTTGGCCCCGGAGCATAGTAAATCCTCTTTGCACTAATGAGGCTTTATACCTCTTCAGGGGACTTGCCATGGAATTCCCCTTGGGCCCAGTTTGGCTGCAGAGTTCTGTAGAGCCTCTCTCTAGAGTGGTTTATTGCTGTGTTGGCAGAAACATTTCCCCAGAGAATTTCTGTGTGAGCCCAGACCCTAAAGTCCCAGGGAAGCTCATGGAGAGCAAGTGACCCTCCTGAGAGGTGGCCTGTGCTTCACGGGCACCCGGACTGCTTCCATCTTCTGGCCTATCTGTGCCCACCGTGTGGACCCTGACGTAGTGGAGAATTTACTCTCCGTTGGGGGCTAAGTGCAAGGATCCAGCTTGCTGCACTCAGCCCACCAGGTGAGGTGAGCGCTCCCTGGCCTCTTCCTCTTCTTTCCCCAGCATTTACCAGAGGGGGTGACCTGGACTTGAATGCAGATTTGAGAGCTTCCTTCCTTCTCCCTTGGGAGATATTGATTGGGAGGCTTCAATTATTTACTTATCAGATTTATAAAATGGTCATCTTGCCAAGGTCTCTGGGCACAGGGGAAGAGTGAAAGAAAGTGTTAACAAGTAATAATAACAAAAATGTCCACACAACATAGATGCATATTCTGAAGGTCTGCACGAACTCCATTGGAAGGCTGGTAGCATTGACTCAGAAATTCCGTTACAGCTTGACTCTTTCTCTGCTAACAAAGTGCACGGGTTTCCAAGGGGGCTTGCTCTGTCATGTAAAGCAAACGCTTTAACAAGTGAGGAGATGGAACACATAGATTGCTGTTTAGGCTGAGGCCGAAGTGAAAAGACAACTCATCTGCCATGTTCAAGAGAACAATTTCCAGCCACCTCCCTCACTCCCATCTTTTCTTCCTTGGTTAAGGAAAAAACAGATGTGAATTTATAAAAAGAGGGCTTTGTGTTTGTCCCAAATTTTTGTCCAGACACACTAAGACAATTAGCTTCAAGACTTTTCTTGCTCTGTAAGAAGGGCAGGATTCTCTGAGGAAGGTGTGCTATGCCGGGCCATATGTCTTCTGCAACTTCTTTTTTCCCCCTATCATGGAAACAGCACAGCAGCGGTCGGGGGGTCATTTAAAGGCTCACCTAGCCCTGGCTGGGTGGCTCACTTAGTTAAGAGCATCATCCCAATATGCCAAGATTGTGGATTTGATCTCTGGTCAGGGCATGTACAAGAATCAACCAGTGAATGCCTAAGTAAGTGGAAGAACAAATCAATGTTTCTCTCTCTCTCCCCCTTTTCCATTTCTCTCTTTTTAAAATCAATAAATAAAAAATTAAAAACAAATGAAAGCATAACTAGATGCCAGTGACTCTACTGGCTCCTCAGATGTTCAGGAATAGGAAGGCCAGGCATTTAGTTACACAGAACAAGAGTGTTCAAGTTTAAAGAGCTTTTCTTAAGTGTGTTGGGTCTGAAATCCTGCTGGCATGATGGTTGTCTCTATGGAGAAACCAGAGGTATTTCTATCCATGGCTGATAAAAGCAAATGCAAGATGTGCAAAGAAGAAACCAAGCCACTCCCGACTATGGCAGCATCAATAACCCTCACCTGTAGTGGGTCAGAGGCGTGCCTGTGGCAGCTACCTTTTAGGAATAAAAAAAATAAGTCACTATAGGTGGAACTCTGTGTTATTATTTTACTTAAAAATCTAGTTATGATTAACACACTTACTGTCAGGGAACTACTGGGTTGCACTACATGACAAAGTTCCACAGGTGAAGAAAAAAAAATGAGCTATTGCCTTAAAACAGAAGTTGTTAAACTATGGCCCACAGGCCAAGTCTGGCCCATTGTTTGTTTTTGTAAATAAAGTTTTATCAGGACACAGCCCTACCCATGTGTTTATGAATTGTCTGCAACCAAGACCATAAGGCTCAAAAAGCCTAAAGTATATGTTAGCTGGCGCTTTAAAGAAGTTTGCTAACCCCTGCCTTTTAAGGACAAATAGGCAAAATATCTAATAAAATGGTACATCCTTCAGCCCCCAACATATTTTGTAAATGTTCCTGGTTTGGCCTCTGATAGGCAGGTGCAGAAGCACCAGGGAGACGGGAGAAGAAACAAGTCTTAGCTTAAGGGAGTATCGAGGCCCACCTCCCGAACAACTTTACCTTGAGAGTCTGCAATTCCCACTGTGGATACTTCTCTTTAACGTGTCATGATGGACACTGTGTAGGAGGAAAAAGAGGTATGTTCAAAGCTGCCATCGGATTGTGCATGGTGGTGGTGCTAGACCTATTGATCAATAGTCTTCATTGATCTATTGATTCCTAGTTAAGAGCTAGTGAATTAGATGGTTATAGATAGAAATATGAACTATCATACTTGACTGTTTTCTTCTATCTTATTTTGCAAAGAAATAAATGAGAAGTTTTCCAGCTTGGATGAGTTGGTGGTAATCTCAGGAATATGGAAAGCTTTGTGTGATATATTCTTGGTAGGTAAACAGAAAAAGGTGTGGTTCTGATCCAGATTCTCTCAGGAATTCTGTATTTGAGTGCTTTCTGACAGTGTTTGTTGTAACTTCACATGGATATTATATTTTTATAAAAAACTATAGGAATCGCAGTATAAAATGGTGAATGTGTGATATATCCATTGTCTTTTCTTCCTGTCTTTGTAGCTTTCTGAAGGAGGCCAGCCTGGTTTCTCTCTTCCATTTCCACACTTTACGTGTGTAGAGAAACCAGTGAGAGGAAAGGTGATATGATCTTTGAGAAACAGGCATCTTTAAAAGGGGATAGTCCCTGTCTTTGTGGCAGTCTGTTAATACTTTTAGGATGGGAAAGCATCTTAAGAAACCATCAGTTATAGCTCCCCAAATTAATTTAAAATTGATTATAACCCTTAAAATTAGTCTCTAATTATAGTGGGTGGTCTTTACATGTATGTTTTGCTGACGCTTCTGAGGGTTTATAACATTCTCCAGTATGTCTTACCTTTTAGAACATAAGGATAATTTTTCTATACTGAAATAATATCTTTTCATATATTCAAAGTATCTAATCCAAAAACTACCGATCAAAAGACTTAACTTTCTTGTTTCCCATTGAAAGTGTGAATTTCCAGATTAATAAACAAAATACCTATTTTAGCCATTTCGATATAACTAATACTTTATCTTTCATTCCCTTGAATTAGCCAAACAGTTGAAAAACATTTACTTTCAATGAGGCAAATGCCCCCTGGTGGAAACAGTAGCAAGTATTTGCACTGAGTGGGGGGACTCATGTACCAGCGGTGTAAATGTATTAAGGATAACCAAAGGACAAGATAGGAATGCAACTGGCATTGCTTAGAGAGCTCTTCAGATTTTTAAAGTGTATGTTCCATTTAAATGCAGCAAATAGAAGGTAACATCAAGTTGTGATGGTCTTTTTTCTGTTGTCTGAAATCAAAAGATTCAACAAGGAACTAACTAACCCCTTATCGTGTAATTCCTATAACGTCTTTCATTTGAACTAGGGAATCTCTTAGCTGGAAAAGTCGTTTATAACATGGCCATTTGTAATTTTTTTTTTTTTAATGGAGGACTTTTAGATAACACCTTGGAACTAAGTAGATTTTAGTTTTTAAAACTAAATAGTTTTAGTGTTTTTAAAACTAAATAGCGTTTTAAAACTGAAGAGTTTTTAGGTTAGTGTTTAGTTTATATAAGAGAGAATTGCTGCCTTAAAGGATCATAAGATGGCCTATTAGAAAAAAATGTCAGTGGGAGGAAGGAACAGGGCTTGGGACTTAAGTTTCAGCAAATGACAGCTTTATGTCATTTGTCTCATTAATGGACAGATAATTTATCTTCAGTTCAACAGAGAATGCTTACCAAGCCAAGGATGTAGCTTTGCCAGGACTCCAGTTTTTGTAGAAAACTTTGTTTTGGAAATTTCTAATCTGGACGCACTTGACATCTAGCTCTCAGTAAACTTTGTAAAAGCATTTACAAGGAAGTAGAGAAGAGGGAAAGCTAGGGTTAAGTATGAATTTGTGCTTCCTCAGTAGGGACAGAATTGCAAAGGGAGCATGGGATGTTTGCATATTCTGTTAGCTCCCTCTGCCCGATAACACCTAATTTTGCTGAGACTGGCACTCTAGCAGAAGTTCTGCTTCTGCATTTTCCCACTTGGATGGAACCTTTGGATATAAAAAAATCATCGAAAACCATCTTGTGTTGAAAGATGATGCTCTGCATACTTAACGGGCTGAATCACCCTTACTTTATAGATGTGGCTCATGCCCATTGAGCTGTGGATAGGGATGATAAATACCATTTCACTTGTCATATCTCCAAGTGCCACATTTTCTGAGGTAATGACTATGATGCCTCTTTGCCCTAGCATTTATAAGGGATTGCACTCTGGAGTGGAACGGCCCAGCCTGATGTCGTCTATTTACAAGTACTTAGAGATATGTTAACGGCTTGGTGAGAATTGACTTCTGTAGAAGTTATTTTTCTGAAACCAATACCTGTGATCAAGCTATGAGGCTTAATCTTATGTCATCCTTTGGATTGTGTCTTGAAGTGGGTGGGAGTGTGAGGCTGGGCTTCTCCAAGTGTGAGAAAGTAGGTCATAAATGAGAGTCCAAGAGAAACCGCTGAGATTTTCTGAAGCCTCTAGAACATGTGTCTCAGATAAGAAATGCAAGCATTTGTTTTCCTGTGAATATCCTCTTTTTGTCCCTTCACCCCCAATATGAGAGGTCACTAAAGTATAATGTAATAAACAGTCTCGATGACATTTCCTCTCGCAGGTGTTTATTGAGGGCTGTTGAGCAGCTGATGAAGGGATGTTTTGTACCCACAAGGATGGACTTCTGCTTCTCAACCATGGTCTCTATCTTAATGTATTTTCGTTGAATTGGTTTTGAGCCCTAAACAGTGTTACCCAGCTTCATTATTCACATTATTTACTCAACTTGCTTGGAATGATTCTCAGCTATTTCTCTGAGTCAGATTCACCCTCAAAGGTTGAGTGTTTACTGTCATTCCTTCCTACTTACATTTATTCATTTACAAACATGTATCTATACTAAGCACTGGGTCAGATGGGCTCATCTCCAGGAGAATATACTTTACTGGGAAAGTATAGAGTCGGTGGTTAGTTTAAATGTAGTTTGACAGTTGCTTTGAGAGAAGGTAAGTGCAGGTTGCTGGGGGAGCGCTAACCTAGAACTTGGTCTTAAAGGTGAACTTTGGAGAGAGCTTTGGAGCTTGCAGAGTATGAGAGCTGGGGAAGAGCAGGGAGCAGGAGGACAGGAGGATTCCAGGTAGAAATTTCCTGTCCCAAGACATGAGTGTGTGAGAAAACTTTTGACATCCATACAGTTCTAAGGACCTTGGTTTGGCTGAGCAGAGAAAGGGTGTAGAGAATTGGGAGGAGAGACTGGAGGGGAACTAAGGAGGCCTTTGGACGCCCTGTAGACAGAATTTATCCTGAAGGACTTTGTGTGAGGAGGAAGAAGGGAGATGGGGAGAGCACCCTAATTCTGTGTGTGTTGTAGAATGAACACTGTGGGGCAGTGAGGAGAGTGTCAGAGGGCTGGGGGGCATGTCTGGAGGTGCACTGCCAACAGGAGTGACCTAGTTTCAGCACAGTAGTGCCCCTCATCCGAAGGGGTCATGTTCTAAGACCCCCAGCGGATGTTTGGAATGGTGAGGAAAGTATTGAACTGAATATACACTGCTTTTTTCTTATACATGCATACCTATGGTAAAATAAAATTTATACATTTGCCATAGTAAGAAATTAGCAACAATAACTAATAATAAAATAGAACAATTATAACCAAACACTGTAATAAAAATTATGTGAATGTGTCTCTCTCTTTCTCTCTCTCTCCTTCTCTCTTTCTCTCTCTCTCTTTCTCTCTCTCTCTGATGACCAATCTGATAACCAAGATAGCTATGGGCAGGGAGCATATACAATGTGGATACACTGGACAGAGGGATAACTGACGTCCCTTGCTGGGTAGAGAAGGATGGCATCCATCACACTACTCAGAACAGCATGCAATTTAAAACTTATGCATTGCTTATTTCTGGAATTTTCCATTTAACATTTTCAGACCACAGTTGATGGTGGGTAACTGAAACCATGTCAAACAAAACCACATCTAAGGGGGACTACTGTAACTCAAACTAACACTAGCGGGTTCTAATGGTAAGATTTAAAATGAGTTCCAAAAGGGCTGTGGGCCAAGGCAGCACTGCCTGTGGGAAAGGCCTGGGCAGAGTGCAGCCGATTCAAATGCACATCCCCGTGTGCTGGGTTACTAGCCGTGTGGCTGCAGGTGGTTTCCTCTCCTGGCCCAGCTGCCCCTTCCTTTTCTGGACACTGGAGTGACGCTTCTTTATCCTTGTGTGTTGTGGGAGTGAAATGAGATTTGACATGTTAAATGTAGAGTTTGATAGTTACAGATGTGCATATGAAGAGAGAAAGGACCTTCATCCAGATGTGTATTTTCTGTGTGCTCGCTGAAGACTGCTCATTTACATGCTGCACATTCAGCCAGTATTTCTTCCGTGGTGCCCGTGGGCAAGGTCCCAGGCTAAAGACTCTGTTCCTTTCCATGACATTTCCTCAGCGGTGGGGACAGAGTGTTTAATAATTAACATTTGTCACATTAGTGGTGTTCACATATAATGACGAAAGTGTCCAATATTCAGTATATATCAGAATACTAGCACACCATCCATTTAAGTTATTAACATTTTAATTCTGATCGATTGGGAGAATAAGGCCTTCAGGGGTTTGTTCATTTCTTATTGAGTATCTTTTCCTTCTCACAATTTAGTTACTTTGAGAACTGAACATTTATAAAATGTTTTTGACAAACACATTTATACCGTAGAATACATTTGCTCTGGGAAATTTGAGAAAAAGAGAGGGGAACCAGAGAATCATAAATCCCATTTAATTCCTACATTTCATGAGAGAAGGCCCCTTCTTCATCTTCTCATTGTATTTCTCCTGAGACCTATAAACAGATGATGTTAGCAGCAATTTAAAAATGCAAACCACATCACAGAAGTTCGAGAATCGATTGTCCCCACTTCTTCCCCCTACTTAAACAATAGGAATAGTAAATCTAAAACCAAAATCGTGCCCCACAGGTTAAAACCAATCATTTCCAGAGTAGGAAGGCGGCATCAGGTCCAGCTGTTTTTTTCCACACGTGCTAGCTAGAAAACTGAGGGTCTGTGTTCTCATCTGATGAGTGTATTTGCCTTCATTAAATGTGTGTGAGGGGCCTGCTATGCGTATACAGGGAAGGGAGTGTGGTTGTGATGCTAAATAAAGTGCCGTGTAGCCCTTGCGGTTAATTAGCTTCTGTATGACTCAAGGGCCAGCATAATTCATTTTTTAAAAGAGGGATGGAGGGATCGCTGTGGGGCTTCAGAGAGAAAGATTATTTTTGGCTCACGCTATCAAGGTGCTTTCATAGAAGAATGGGTTTCCAGTTGGGCCTCCAAAATACCAGCTTGTAGAGCTTTCCAGTTTGAGAAATCCCTAATTACACAGTGTTTATGGTGTATGCTTTAACTGTGTATTGTGCTTTATGTTTTCCTATGACATTTTTATTAATTCTTCAATAACTTAAACTACATTAGAAAAATGTCCTTGTGGGGCATGAGTGCTGGACTTACTGTTCTTAAACCATCAATTTCCAGAGTCAGGGGCAGCTAATCACTGCAGACAAAGGATGAATTGAGGTTTCTTTCATTCCCAGCCAAACTGTTGACTTTCACACAAGCACCATGCTCTCAGAGCCTCTCTCCTGGCAGCGTGCACTGGGATTTATTGCAAGTTTGCTATGAAAGGAACCGAGAAATCTTTTAGAAACATGACCTGGGAATTCCCAAAGTCGCACATGCCTATGTTCAAAACTTAGGAAACCAGAGCACATGGACTCTCAGTGTGAACCTCTAATCCTTGTCATTGTTCCCCACCAACCCATCTCATCTGAGAGTCTCACAGACCCCGAGTCTGTTGGGAATGGTCAGGTTGGTGAAATGTGTGTTTTCTTCAAGTTACCACCACCACCACCACAATCACTGTCATTTATTGAGCATTTGCTTTGTTCTAAGCCTGTTTCCATACTTAATACTCTTGACAACCTCATGAGCTAGAGGAAAAAGTGCAGATGAGGAACCTGAGATACAAAGAGGTGAAGTGACTTGCCTGGAGTCCCGTATGTACATGTGGTGAGTGCTGATACCAACATCCAAACTGGGGCAGACGTCAGTTACACACGTTCAGTGATGTTCAGGGTTATTATTCCGTTCAGTTATTCTTTTCTCTCTTTTCCTTCTTTTGTTATTCGGGTTTATGTGTCTCTACTGCTGGTTCCTTTTTTTCTGTTTTTCTCCAATAAGATATGTTACTTTTTCTCCTTATAGGCCAATCATTTGCCCTAATGATATTGAACTAAAAAGAAAAAAAAAACTATAAAAAGAAAGGTGCTATCTCAAAACTAAAAAAAGGGACAATGGGATAACAGCTTGTTTTTTGGAAAGATTTGATGTTGCACATGTTTAAATTATTGTAGCTCAAAGAAACTGTCACATGTCTGTGATTGCAAACACCTGTCGTTTTTAAGGAACTGCCATGCCAGGGTGGAGGTGGCGGCTCTCCGGTAAGGGGTTGTGGGCTCCTTGCAAAACATGTCTAAAACCCACTCTTCATTCTTATCTTTTTTAATTGACTTATTATCCATGAACAAATAAAGAAGAAATTCTATTTCCAGGCTAGTCAGATATCTGGAAGCTTGAAGTCATGCTACCAAAAACAATGCATATGCAAAATGACCAGGTGCAAAATGATCTAGTGTATGATGGCAGGGACAACTGAACAGTGCCAGCTCAGGAGTTTCAGAACTCAGGGGACATGGCTCCTAGACTGAGCTCGTTGCTGGCTCTTTGTTCACCTGCAGAATTAGGATGATGTGAATAGGTCTCTCAGATATTCAGGGTACTGGGTCATGGTGGAATGCTGCTGCATAAATAGTAATGACTATGACTAATGAGTAAACTCTGTATGCTTTTTCTTTGTCTCATCCTCTCAAAAGTGAGAAGTTAGGCAAAAACACTGGACTTTCAATTTCAGCGACCACCCCTTATTAGCTGAGTGATCTTTGGTGAATGTCTTAACCTCTCAAAGACTCTGTTTTCTTAATTGCAGAAAGTTGTAATAATTACCCTATATTATAAAGTTGTGAGAACTACAAAAGAGAATAATATACTAACAGGACTATTTGGAAGATTAAACAAATTAACACATGTGAAACTTTAGAAGAAAGCTTGGCATATGGTTAACACTATGTATTAGCTGCTATTATTGTGCATAGCAAACATAAAAATAGCATTCAACCAGTATTATTTATTTTAATTATTATTATATGATAGCATAATATCTTTAGTAATTAAAATACTTCAGAGACCAATAGTAATATACTTAGTAAGAAAATGAAAATTGAATTAACAAAAGTGTAAATTCACTAGATGCTGATCAGATTCAATGAGGCAGTCCGCGATGTTCCAGATGTCTGGTTGAATGTCTATTCTGTGTGTTGGGACTATCAAGAAGGAGGGTCACCTTTCAGAAGTATTTGCTAAATGTATTTGTTGAAAATCCAGTCACAGAGAGCAATGTGATATGCTCCCGTCATCAGTGGCTGTTCTGGGGGCTCTGGTCAAGACTCTGCTGCCCCAGCCTCAGAGACTCAGGGCTAGCTTTATGTAGAAGGGGGCACTTGAGCTTGGCTGTTGAAGGTAAAAGTCCCCCATGCCAGGAGGTAGCAAGGGGAACTCTGTGCAGAGGTTTGAGCATGTGGAATGAGGGTAGGGTGAGTGTCCTGTGCGAAAGGGTCTTTGGTGCTTGAGACCCAAGATGCATGAGGACAGAGAGGTATCAAGTAATGTCCAGGGAGACTTACCAAGGATGGACAACAGAAAAGGAAGAGTAAGATCAGGATAGCCTGGGATAGACTTGTTCCCGTAGGGTGCCCGGAGAGGGATTTTGTCAACTTCATGAGCTATTGTGAGTTGAATGTAGGGTTCTAGCCCTCCCCAGAACAGGTGTCTGTTTCTCAGTGATGAGAACTAGAGAATTAAGATACAGGCCAGAGACATTGATAAGGAAGCCATAGTCTAACTCCAGGTAAGAACCTGGAGTGTGACTAAGGAATAAGGAAGAGAGAGAATAAGGAAGAGAGAGCTTTGGGGACAACAAAAGCCATGGGGGAGGAGGTGTAGAAATGGCCAGATTGAGGACAGAGAGGCCTGATAGCGTGGTAAGGAAGTAGAGAAATTTGGAAGTAGGGTGTAATCACCAGCACCGAAGTCCTCAGCTTAGTCAGCTGGAAGAGGCTGGAGAAAGAGCCACTGAAACTTCTGTAGAAGGCCTTCCTGGTGGCCCTGAGGGGCTTTGCAGAGGAGTGGCAGGGCTAAGAGGCCAAGATCCAAGCAAAGTGAAGAAAGGTTAGGTTTTGACATGGCAGGAGCTGAGGTGTCTACCTCTCATTCACCACAGGAAAGGGGCAGAAGAAGCAGGAGACTAGCAGGGCTACAGGGAGCAGCTGCTGCCTGTCCAGGTATACCCTGAAGGTATGCTCACTAAGAGGACCAGCTTCAACTGAGTAGATTGAAATTGTTGAGCTGTTGGGGAACAGACAGAAATCTCAGTGAGGTGAACTGAATTCATTGTATCTGTGCCAGATCTTGATAGTCCAGAGCTGAGTGTAAGAAAGCAGAAGATCTTGCTGACCTGGCCCTCAGAGGCAGGTATCTATGCATCCACCAACTGAAAACGCTGGCACTCAGGATTTGGTCTAGAGATAGCAAAGAAAGACAAGTTTGGGTCACAGGTCCTCTGATGTTTGACCTGGAATCATGGGGTCAGAGGCTTCCTAGTACAGCTTCTTTGAGGAAACTGAGACCCAGAGTGAGCCTTACACTTGCCAGGGTCAGCCTAGAGCTAGTGGCAGACTTAAATCCAGGAGGACTTTCCTGCTCCTACACACATTTCACTGCAAATATCCCTGCGGCTGTCTTCCTTCTCTCTTTGCCCCAGTGCTGTGCCCTTTCTTGCCCTCTGACCACAGAGATTATCAGTCAAGCCCATTGTAACCCTAAACTTTCTTACCTGTTTTCCATCTTCCTACCTACAAAAGCACTTGCTACTGTCCTCCCAGGGCACTTTTAGGTGGTTGTTTAAAAAAATAGATTACATATTAGGGTGGCAATGAATGGAAGGATATGACATTTTATTTCTTCCAGGCAATACAGTTGCAATTTTAACGTGGGTCTCCCCCCAGTGTGTAGACAGATTCTTGGTCTCCAAACCTAAGTGGCCTATGTGCCAGTCTCAATGTTCTTTCTATCAGACAAAACTTTTAGCTAGAAAAAATGATGTCAAACAAACTTTCAGTTACAAATTAAGTGCTTAAAATATTTTCTTTGTCATCACTTCTTTAATAAATTTCTAAGGGAGACTAGCCATCGGCCCCACAAAAGAGGCAAAAATTATATGTCTTTCCAAGGCAGATATTCAACTGATAATAGATTAAATTTCCCCTGGGCATTCTAAGCAGTGTTTGAAAGAAAACTGGGCTCTCTTCCTGAGCATTTTCACAGAAGTTTTACCATTTTGCACCAAGACATAGAGATGCAAATTACTGGCTTGTGCAAAGGAGGGAGGAGGCAGTTGAATAGAACATAAAAAGAATCCATTAATGATTTAGAAGACTACTTAATTTCCCTACCCTTGTAACAGAGAAACAGAGCTTGATCAATATTCTCAAGGTCACTGTTGATATTTGCTAAGTCAGCTAGTCTTTTTTAGAGTTTTGAAAATCATCTCCCTTATCCACCCTGATGAATTTTCATAGATTCAGTGCAGGGAGTTAGGTTTTGACTGTGGCCAATGAGATATTGAAGGAGGGTGTGGGGGTATACATGGTGGGGATCTGAAGGGACATCTGCAGTAGAGTTTCAAGACTTTAAAGACTAATTTAGTTCAGGGCTCAGTTCATTGAGTGCTGGCCTTTGAACTAAAGAGTTGCTGGTTTGATTCCCAGTCAGGACACATGCCTGGGTTGTAGGTCAGGTCCCTAGTTGGCGGGGGGCACGTGGGAAGCAACCACACATGGATGTTTCATTCCCTCTCTTTCTCCATCCCTTTGCTTCTCTCTAAAAATGAATAAATAAAATCTTTTTTTAAAAAAGACTAATTTAGTTCAAGATAGAATCTAAGGAGTTAAAAGACAAACTCCCCTTATGATTGCCAATTTGCACTGAGAAGGGAATTATTGTCACTAAAGTGACCCCTCACTATTATGTGGTTTTATTCATCAATGTGTTTCCTCTTCAATTATTATGTGATGTTTTAGTTAGCTCTTTCTTTTTAAATGTGATATTGCCTTCTTGGAATTTGCCTAATAGTGTCGTATCACATTCTGTTTATTTCATTTAGTGTTTATTGGCTAAGTTGAGCCTTTTAGAATAAAGAGTCTCTAATTTACTAATATTAATGTGGGCTTCTTACCTCTTTTACTGACTGGAATAAGTGCAATACTCTCTTAGAACCTTCTGGAAAGGACTTTGATAATTGTACCTCACATTCAAAATGGTGACAGAGACGCAAGGGCCCCACGACCCTCGTCCCTCCAAAAGATTGGTTGCTTTGATCATCTCATTACTTGAGTCCTTTGACTAGACTATGTAGATGAACTCTTAGTGTGAACTGCCTTTGCCCTAATATTTAGTTATATTTGCTTATGCCTCAATCAGCCAAAAAAAAAAGAAAAAAAGAACTGACTATTCTCTCTGCAACATTCCCAAGCAAACCTTGGTGCCATGCAGAATAAAGGCTGATGGAGCCCATGGTGATAATGGGCTCCATCTTTTTAAAAAGTTCATCTCCAGAGAGTTCTTTTGGTTGTTGACACATCAGTGGTAGACACCTTGAAAAGTTCCAGAGAACATATGTGGTTTCCAGTCAAAATACCATGCAAATATTTTCAAATGTTTTCTTGACCATGGTATTTCCTCTCTATACATTGCCCTTAGAGTGGTATTTTGTTATTTATTTAGAAAAAAAAGCAGGTGGAGGAATTCTTTTTCTGACTGGCTTTTGCAGTCCTCTGAGGCAACACCCTGGAGATGACAATCTCACATTCTGGAGGGAAAGGCTTCTTTTTTAGAATTGTTTCTGAGTTTAAAAGATGTTGTCTAAAGTACAACTCAAGCTTGAAAAATGTCTAGACTCTTTCAACATATGTAGCCGCTGGGAACATGGTAAAACAACAAGAAATGGTTTCGTTTCAGATGGGAATTTATTTTTTTTAAGCTTGTCAATGAGCAGGCAGGCATTTAAGGGGGGGGGTAGTCTTTTTGCTCTTTGATTCCCCAGCCTGGGAAGAGAGAGTAATTTTTATTCCCATTCCCCATCATGGAACCAGAAAGGGAAAATCTAATTGTGCTTTTACTCCAATGCTGCTGAATTCTCCTCCTAGTCTTAAGTATGAACCAGGCAGCAATTCCACTGTGGAATATTATAAGAAGAGTTAATTATAACTGTTTAATTAGGCAGATCCCAATTTTCAGTAGATCATGACCTTTCGTACATTGAAAAAGAGAGACACTTCACATTTTTATTCAATTGACATTTGGTTAATACACTTCAGTCAAATTTTGAGAGCTGATTATGAAATAAACTTTGTCCTGTTTATAATATGCTGCTAGTAAAATAAAAAAAAATACCAGTGTTGTTCTTGTCATTTACTAGCTCCCTGATGTCAGTTTTAGTTAATTAAATGGGCACTCAGTATAAAATGTCATTGAAAAAGCACTGGCCAATCAGTGACATTCAGATTCAGATCCCTTCTTGGCCAGCTATGATTATCCTTGAGCAACAATAACAATACTAGTACTAATAATACCACTTGCTGAGCAATTATTAGTTTGAACCATACGAAATGATCATTTTGTAGGCTCAGACAGTGGTCAAATACAGGCATTTTCATGTGGTTCATATGGTTCAGACTAATACATGTGCTAAGTCCTCATACTCCAAGCATTATAGATATCTTATTTCATTCTTTCTACCCAGTTTTAAAGAAAATATAATTATCATCATGTATACATGAGAACACTAGCTTCACCCAGGATTAAGAAAGTTGTTCTAGGTCACAACTTAGTAAGATAAAGCATTGAACTCTGGGCTTTTTAAAAAAAATGATTTTTAAATTACATTTATTGGAGTGACATTGGTTAGTTACTAAAATTACACAAGTTCTCAGTGTACGATTCTATAATGCATCATCTGTATGTTGCCTTATGTGTTCACCATCTAGAGCCAAACCTGCTTCCATCACCATGTATTTGACTCCTTGACCCTTTACTGTCCTCTGATCCCCCCTTCCCTCCAGGAACTTGAAAAAGTCAAGGACCATATGATTTCACTCATATGTAAGTTATCTTTTGACCTCAGTGTTCTATAGTCCTCCTATAAAATAGATATTCTATGACTGCCCTGAGCCTTGATTTCCTCTTCTGTAAACAGGGAGAGCAGAAATGTCACAAGGATTTGAACCGACACACGTGGGGTGCTTCCCATGGTGTCCATTCTGTAGCGATGCTTAATAATGTGTAACTGGTCAGTGGTGTGGACAAAATGTGCATAGTGAGACAATAAAGGAAGACAGCTGGTGTGCATGTACGTGTGTGTGTGTGTGTGTGTGTGTGCCTGTTTGTGAGATTGTTAAGAGGTCTCTTCCTTATTTACAGTCACTGCTTGTACAAACTGCAGTGATTTGAGCCTAACATTTGCACATGTATTTTGCCCACTTTGCTATTTTCAAAACAAAAGAGAATTGGGTGAATATAACCCATTGAGAACAGAGGTGTCTGTGACAAATTGGCTTAATTGAAAACAACTAAAAAAAACAACCTCCCAGTGTTAGGGTGGGTGGGGGGAGGGTACCAAATTAGCCATGGTGAATCTAAGTGGAGGATGTTCATTGCCATAGGCATGACCTAAATTGCAGAGTGTGAATCATTATGAAACTACTACTATTTCTGCTCTGCTAATTGAGAGGCAGCATTTTTCACACGGTGAAGCTGGGGATGGTGTGTGTGGCCATGTGTCCCACAAATGCCATGCTGCCTTAGGCCCATTTGTTTGCCCTAGGCGTTGGTTTTCCCAGTCACAAACACAGATGATAATTTTATGAAGTAAGGTTCTGAATGTTTTTCTCCCAGAAGACATTGACATGCAGTATTTATGTAAGTTACTTATCTTCTCAGTTTTCTCACCTCTGATATGACAAAACACACTTTAAATGAGCTACAATATGCAAGGTGCCTCATGCAATCAGTCACATGAGAAATGTGACTGCCTTTTGGCTGCCTTCCCTCTTCCACACACAAACCTTTTTAATTACAGTTGAGGAGGGTATCTATCATCTGAGGAGGGACATTGTCTGTTGAATCTGATATTAAGTAACCTGGATTTCTCTTTCCCATGTCTTGATCAGATGCATAGGCATCTCCCTGTTATTGATGTGTTGCTATCTTGCTGTATTTGGTGAGAAGATGAAATCTCAGTAAGGGAATATGGGTAGACAGAAGCACAATCTCATGAAATCAGTGTTTGGAGAAGATAAAACTTCCTTCTAGTCCAGGATTGGGAAACATCTATAGACTTTATCTTCATCTCCCTAAACTAACTTTATACTTTGAGATCTCAGCTCTGCTTATAGTTCATGCATCTGACCTCTGCCACTCGGGGAGGGACCGGCAGGAGCCCGCCAGCGAGCAGCCTTCCCCTAGCCCCTTGGTCCTAAGTGTCGGCCTCTGCCCTGGTGCCTCCACGGCTGGCATTCTGAGGCTCACTATCATCCCAAGTGTTAGGTCCACCTAGGCCGTTCTGTGTCCCCCTTATCCCAACAGCTGTCTTCATATGCAGTGACAGCCTTAGACACTTCTATGCCTCTCTGGGGCACACAGGCACTTATAGATGTTCTTGGTCACCACTCTGGGCTCTTGGGGGACCAGAGAACCATATAAGGCCATCATGTACACAGGCACAGGTCAAGTGCCATGCCATCTTACTGCTCTCTTGGTCACTAGAAATTGGGGACATGTGGGGCACCTGCTACCCAGAAGTCTTGGAAGAAGCAGTCACAATCTCTCCTCAACTGTCCAATCCTCAGATGTCAAAGGGGTTCTACTGGTTCTTCTCAACTCTGGAATTTGGCCTGAGGGGTTGGCCGCCTTAGCACCTCCTCCTCAATGCCGACTCACTGGGTTATATACTCATACTGCATCTCCTCTCTGCTCAGTTCTCCTCTCCTGGGTTCTCCAAAGTTTCCTTATCTTCTTGATCATGCAACTGAGTGCACCTTCCCTCTTTCAGGGTCATTTTTGTGACCCTTTCAGAGGCATTGGGGATGTTTGGCTGCTTCCCATGGCTCTCTGAGGCCACAAGTATGGCTGTCCTTAGCACATTTCTGCCCTGGCTCCCCACCCAGCTCCATGTTATCCTAACATGGCCCACTGCACAGAAGTCCGGGCACCGTGCCAGTATTGCAATGTCACTTGAAAGCTGATTACTCTTCTTTGGTAGTAGTTAAGGCTGTTTAGTTTAAAGTCAGTCTCTCCCTTTCCTTCTCTCTCTTCTTCTCCCCCATACCCTCAGAGTAAAAGAAATAAGCCTAAAGCCTCCTTGAAGTGTGTCACTAGGATTGCAGTGGTTGCAACAATAAACAAAACAAGCAACCAGTTAAACAGATAGAAATTTGTTTTACACAGCAAGAATTCCTGGATTCAAGGCTATCCTGGTGACTTCTTGATGCTGTCAGGGACACGGACTGCTTACCCCTTTCTCTTCTGCTATTTTTAGCAGGTAGGCTTCTTCCTCATGTTTGTGACCTTGTGGTCTCAAGGTGGCTGCACTTCCTGCAGATGTCAAATCTACATTCCAAGTAGAAAGAAGAAAGAAGGGCAGTGCAGCTTTCTCTGATGAGGTTTTGCCTTTTAATTCAAGAAGAGAGGACCCCGCCCTTCCTGGGCTTCTAGCTATATCCCTGTGGACATAATTATGTGACATGCCCACATTTAGCTTCAAAGGACACTGGGAAATCAAATATATTGGCTTTTTCCCTCAAAGATAGAGGAAGAAAGGGAAAAGGGGATTGGGAATGGATTTTGAATAACCAATCCATAATCTGGGCCGAAAGGCAGGCCAAGGACCCTAGAAAAAAGTAGTAACACCGTTTCAACGGTGGTATTAATCTGTGATGCCATAAGATTAGAATTTACTGAGCTTTTCTGAAAGTTTGAAACTCTTAAAAAAAAGAAAGTTAAAAAAATCTTGCTGATCAGATCATTAATTTAGTGAGGTATTGGTTTGGTGGAGTATTTGGGCATTTTCTGTGACCAAAGGAATACCGGATTAATTAACAGTGGAAAAAAGACAGACTGGTAGGACTCACGTTTCACTGTCTTAGGGAACAAACTTCTTAATCCCTTTAGAAGAAATTTTATGAAAACAGTTGATAAATTATATAATTTTAAATTCTTTTCTTTTGGGTAAGTCTGAATTACCCCCTACTTGCCAAAATAAGCTGGAAATGTTTTATTGGCTTAATTTCAATTCCTGTATGTATATGAAAGTAATAAAACTGCATTTCTTTAAATATATTTCTTAATTTAGAGCTTTCATAAATTCATGCTGGCTGTTTTTCCTCATGTACAATAAATTAGATTCTACTGCATATCGATCATATTCTGGTAAGAATATTGAAACAGTATGAATGTTCATTTAAGGAGGAGGCTTAAGCTGAAGAGTGATAGAGGAAATAAGGTAAAGACAATATTAGGCAGACGGTGACGGTGGCATTAATCAGAGGTTGACAAACGATAGCCCATGGATTCAACCTGACCTGCTGTCCATTTTTACAAATATATTGGAACACTGCCAGCTCATTCCTTTACATGGTGTATGGCTGTTTTTGTGTTATAGCAGCAGAGTGAGTAGCTGCGACAGACTGTGTGGCCCACAAAGTTGAAAATATTTACTCTCTGGCCCTTCACAGAAGAAGTTTGCCAGCCCCTGCATGAACAGCCCTGGGTGATTCTGTGGTAGCTGAGCACAGGGACTGGGTTCCATTTCCCTTCCATGTGGACAACAATCTAATGTTTAGGTAAAGGTAAAATAAAATAAAGTGAAATACAATATGTAGTTATGTCAGCAGAAATGCATTGAGGACTCCCAGACCACAGCCGTTTGCTTTCACATCAGAAACAACTGGTCCTGTTTCTGTCGTTGGCTTCCGCCTGTCTTGCGAGATGTTCTCACCATGTTGACATGTCGCTCCACTCTGAGTCTGCAGCCAGCGCAGCACCCGGGGCTCTGAGTCGGCCCTTTGCTGGCTCTGTGCTATTGAGCAAGTCACTCAAGCTCTTGGAAGCTTATCTTCCTCCTTCTCAGATGAGAGGGCGAGACTGCAGTGTGTGGACTACCAGGTCTCCACGTTCCTTTCTTGACTAAAGTTCTCTGATTCAGTGACAACATGGATTATTTCTTATTTGAAACAGGAGCATTTTTTTTTTATTGTAGTTTCGGCATTGAATTGTCTTTTTCATTTGGGGCATGTGTTGTCCAGGGCGTCCAACAAATTAGATAAGTATCATTAAACATTTGCAACTCTTTTTGAACACAAAACATTAACAATTTTAAAGGGACAAAAGCTGAGAGCTAGAGTTTACAGGTAACAGAAACACTGCTATTTAATGAACATGTTTTATCTGCCCCAAATTAAGTGCTATCATTAGTTCCATTTCACAGATGAGGACACCGAGGCAACTTGCCCAAGTTGGCACAGTCATTGTACTTTCTAGCTTGGAGTCCATTCTGTCAACCACTGTTCTTTCTACCTCATGGAGGGTCAGACACAGAAGCCATTCTCCACTTTCACGGCGATTAGGGGGAAACATGAATGAGAGATGGCGGTCAGATGTTCCTAGAAATTATGGATACTTTGGAAAATTAGAACAAGAAATTTCTAATTTGGTGTTCTAATTCACCAAAAACCTACTTTGTGCCATCAACATCATCCTTAGAGGCACCTTTCTCAGCCTCCTACACTAAGTCAGATAAAAATATTTTAACACAATAGTTGAGGCAATACAGGTTGGAAACTGGGTCATTTTTTTGTGAAATCACCCTTCATTGCCAATATAATTTTTGAATTCTTTCTCAGAATTAAAAAAATAGGCAAACAAACCATGTGGAACAATCTGTGGCAGATGGTTATTTCAGCTCTAGGTGAGTTTTGTCATTATACTCTGGGACAGAGAAATGATTGTTTTGGATAATCATCTGTTATTTTAGCGCACTGCCAGGTAGGAACTGTTGTAGCTATGATGGTTTAGGATGGGGATTTTTTTTTTCCTAGAGATTATCCCATAAAGTGTCTGCATTTGAATTCTGTACATTAGATGTCATGCTGCTGAGTATCAACCAGAAGTCTAACAGTTTGCTTGGAGGTGGGAGAGGTGAGATGAAAATGGACTTCCAGTGCAAGTTAGTCCTCATCTCCAGGTTGAGCTTCCCCTGGAAAATACAAACAACAGCCAAATCATGGTGTTCATCACCAGCCCAACTCTCTAATTAATTAATTTTATGTTAATTAAGTTTATAATTATATAGTAAAACATTACTTTCTCCCTCGGGAAATTGACTGGATCTTCTGAAGGGGTTTTGTGACTGTAATTTAGGTGCAATTAGCCAGTTAAATTTAGTTAGGGTTTGGTTCATTTAGCTGCTGCTGGAAGATGCTGGATTAGAGGAAATCAGCAACGTCTCAGAGCAACTCTGGATCTGCAGGACCTGTGACTAGAGGCTGCCCCTGGCTTTGGGGCAGCTCGTTCCGGTGTCCAGGACAATTACAAGCCGGACATCTATCAAGATGTGGTTTCATGATTACTACGTATATCCCTCAGTTGTGGAGAGGTAGATTCCTATAACTTTGGAAAAAGGCAAAATCCTTTCACCAAAAGTTTTGTTGTGACTGTGGCCTTGGAACTGGAGCCATGGGATGGTTCTCAGACATTTTCACCATGGGTGTGAAATCCGCAGCACTGGCCAAACTTCAGACTCAGGGTGATGCTACCGGCCCGTGGCCACCATTGCAGTATAGGAAGACACCTTACCTGCTGAGCATGGTAAACAAGGGCAAGTGACCACCCCGAGGATCTGATAGCTGGGGTTCCACTGCATCCCCAGGGCTTCGAACTCTCATCTGGGGTCACACTTTTTCCAAGACTGTGAAGATGGAATTTTTAAGCAAAGTTATTTTCTGTTACTTTTCACTTCCTAGTGTGTGACAGAGAATCTGTTTAGGCCTATGATTGAAAATGCAGTTGAAAGTAATTATTTGCAGTGGCTGCTGAGCTGACTGTGGGCAGGGTTGGAGTTCACTGCCCATGACTGTGAATGGAAGTCTGGGATGTGCTAAGCTGTGATTATTCTAGTGCATAACCCAAGAACACCCCAGCAACACCCCAGTTGATGGTGTAGCAATGGTTCATCCACTTTAGAGTCCTCTTGGTTCTTGAAGCATTTATTTTTTGGTGGATAGCAGAGGTCTTTGATTTGGAAAGGAAGCTCAAGAATTTTGTTGTGAAGTTTTGAGCTGAGTTGCACGAGATCATTTTTCTTTATTTACACTTTGGTGTCCTGTCATCAAAATGGGAGGTTGTTTATTACTGTGTGATTGAGTGAAACATGTACATACGTGGAGCAAAATATGACTACTTAACCCCTTCCTTCCTTTATGTTTTCATCTGTAAAATGGAAGGACTAACCTCTTTTCACTTCACATAAGCAAATGATAGTCCTCTTCACAAAAGCCTTATGTGAACTACGTCATATACACTTTAAACCAGATTTTAATAAATTTCTATATTTCTCTTGCTCACATTATTTAATAATATTTTCAGAAATGGTATCTTTTCTATTCTAATTGACACCAAGTTTCAATGTTCTTCATCTCTAGTTGTATGAAAACAGAGTAATAAATAAATAAACACAGAAACACAGATTGGGAGGGGGAGATCTAATAAATGAAGTACAACTCAAATTAGGTTTTGAAAGAGGACACCCTATCAGTATCCCAATCTAGAAAACAGCTTCCACTTGATAAATAAAAAATAATGAAGTCAACATATATCTCAGTTCTTCTCAATCGATGGGAGAAAATAGCAAGAATTGGCAATGAGAGAAGGACCCACACATGGACAAAATGAGACAGATGAGAGGAGAGAGAAAGAATGAGATGGAGAGATATCCCCCCAAAAAAGACATTTGGGTGACCCTGAAAAACAAAGTAGGAAGATGAATAATTGGGAAATGAAAGAGAGAAACACTCAGTTACACTATCCTGGAACAAGGCAAGCATTTGTGAAGGTATATTTCAATCTTGTGAACTTAAAAATATTGCCACTAATTGGTTTACAGTTTTTAAAAGATTTTAGACAGAGGGGAAGGAAGGGAGAAGGAGAGGGAGAGAAACATTAATGTGTGGTCGGCTCTTACATGCCCCCTCCTGGGGAACTGGACCACAACCCAGGCATGTGGCTTGACTGGGAATTCAATCAGAGACCCTTTGTTTCACTGGCTGGCATTCAGTCCACTGAGCCACACCAGCCAGGGCGTAATTGGTTTAAATTTATATTGCAAATTTATAATAGAGTCCTAAACAGGCTCAATGAAGGTAAATGAAGGTCACATTTTATTTATGGGTTACAGTTCATTGTCATGAACATTTTTTTTTTTTGTAAATCATACATATTTGGTAAAATGTAGAACTATCTTTAATGAGTGGGGTCATTCTGATTGTATTTTAAAAAATCAATAGGGTACTTTGGAATTTCTAAGGTTTGACACTTTGTCTAGATGTGAGTAGACACAATGCTAGCAACTACCCTGAGCTGAGGAGCCTATACATGGCATGGACAATATTAGGTATTCATGTTAACTCTAGTGATCACAATATGCCATATTTTTTTCATGTCTATTTTAGAGTTGGGTAACAGGTTTAGAGAGGTCCCCTGACTTGGCTAGAATTACATGGCTCAGAAGGGACAGGGGCAGGATCCAAACTCAAGTCTATCTGGCTTCAGTCTGCTTTTTGCTGTCTAGCCAGACGCCATCAGGCATTGCCATGGAAATGAATCCTTTAAAACACAATTGTCAAGGAAGATAAATAAATATGTGGGATGATTGTGCTTATTAAAATTCAAATTCCAATGGTAGCTGTAAGTAAAGTTTTAGGATCTTGTGTAGTTAAACAATGGATGGTAAATGACCATAATTATAAAGAATGAAAGAAAAACTAATTTATAATCTAGTCATCCTGTTATGCACGTGTAATTATACTCTGTCTTTTTATCTGTGTGGCATTTAAAATTTCTTACTGCTTTCACATGAGGCAACGCGTGCGTCCATCATGTCTTTGAATGCCTCTTGTGCTTATGTAAAAGGTGATTCTGTTTTGAACTAATGTGTGTAGGGTTACAAGGTAGATAACCCTTCCCTTTCAATCACTTTGATGTAGCAAAGAACTTGCTGTAGGTTTTGGAAAGCATTTCTTAAAGGAATTTCAGATATTTGCATACATTAAATTGTCACTTAAAATATCTAGAATGCATTGTTTTCTCAATGTCTTGGTGCTGGTTGATTCTTGGCATGGCTGTCATATTTCTTAACCAAGCTGTTATATTTGATATGCCATATTTGCCATGCATACTTAACTTAAAAAGGAAAGTGTGTGTGTGTAAATGAAAGGCATGCTTTTAAGAATCCAGAGTTTTCTTTATGTATAAATTGCACAAGAACCAAAGAATTATGAAGGGACTTGCTGTGTTCCAAACATGTAAAAATCAAGGAGTAGAAAAAAATCTTAGCCGTCTTTCAGAAAGAGGTTTTGCTGTGTTATTCAGCACTGAGGTTATTTAGCTGCCCTGAGACACTGTTGAGGTGTAAGGATGGTGAGGGGTGATGGCATAGCAGCACAGGCTTTTTCTAAAATGAACTCTTGGAGCAAATAAAAATGTCACTAATAGCAAAGGCTTCTAGAACTGTGGGGTTAATTTAAGTCAAGTTGGGGGGTCTGTGGCAACCTCAATATGAATGCACATAATACTGTGACCCTGAAGTCATCTTCACACATTGCTAGTTTCCCACTGAGAATAGAGTAAGCTCTTTGTTTTACTGAGGCATGTTGATATAGGTCACTGGTTACTCCTAAGGAGCATGCATAGCAGTTGTCTCTGGTGCCAGAATCCTGAGGATTCCACTTTTTGTTGGAACACTTTTGGAGTGTAGATTCTGTTCCTGGTGGTGTGAGTGGGTGGGTACTCTTTCAGACTGCTAAGCAATTTTGGAGTATGCCCTTATGAGCTTTGGTTGGGTAAGGGATACTCATTAGGGTGTGAGTTAGGTTCATTTCTGCAGTCTGGGACTTTAAATCAGAGTCCCATCTGTGATTTTAAATGCTGCTTTATAGAGCAGTGTCAGGTAATGTCCTTGGTAGACTGACCAGGGGCAGGACAAACCACGATTTCAACCCACATTTCCCATCACATCATGGATTCTGTGGAGGACAGGCACTTTTTAATAATTCTTGTTCTAGTGAGGTACCTTCTGAGGTAATGGTAGGCCTTCTGCTAATGGTTGTCCTGGGTAAAAGGCACCAGGGAAAAAGGACATGTTTGGGTGAAGGACTTCCTTTCCGCCCCACAATCTTCACTTATCTTTGAGTTTGGGCGCATTCACCTCTCTGGATAAAAGGGTGAGTACCAAGAAGCGGGCCCTTGAATAACATCCTTTCATTCAACATTGTTTTGTTGTAACATTAATGAGAAAAAAGAGTCCATTCCCAGCTGGGGCCACTGTCTGGACACTTTTGACCCTGAACTGGGGTAAGCTGGTTAGAAAAATAATTATCTTATTTGTTTTCATTAATCTTTTTTACATGTATATATAACTCACACTTATTTCAATGTTTAATATAAGAAGTGTTTTGGGTCTTTCTTTAGAAGTTTCATAATGTTTTCATGACCAGAAATATACCATAGGAACTTAACTCTTATTTAGATAAATTGGCCTGTGGTTTCATTATATATTGTTTCATTTAAAGTCACAGTTTCCAAGAACCTGTTGATGGAGTTTAGTGAGGACTTACTGTATTTTGACGGCAGGCAGCATCCTGCCTGTGCCTGCAGCAGCCACGGAAGCACACCTGCGATCCACTGTGGTCTGGAGCAGCACCCTGGACAGCGGGAGGCAGTCTCATTACTTGTGGGGACTGGGCAGTGAGAAGGAGGCCAGGGATGAGGGAGAGGAAACCATCACAGGGCTGGGCAGTGATTGCAGGAACTAGACTCCTTGAAAAGCTGGAGCTAAGTCCTCATAATGTGGACTTGGGCAGTTTCCCTTCTGTGCCTGGTTGTAGGATGGCAGCCTACCTTCCAAGGTGTCCAGGGCCTGATTGAACACAGGCCTTGCTTTTTATTACTGCTCTTGGGTGATTCCTGTTTATTGTAGTCAGTTCACTGCAGTTATCAACCCCACCTATCTTTGTTTTGCATTCTGGAATACTTGGTGCTTAGCTGAGGTTTTATTATCTTGTGCATGTAGGTAATTTAAACTGATAAGGACAGATACTACACTTGATCTTAGCCAAAAGGCCAAGAAGCAATTGTGCTTATAGGTAATTTAAATGAAGGTGAGATTTATAAGGTACCTCCATTCCAGTGAAGGTAATTTCTTTGACACTCTATCTGCTTAAGTGGAACCATTAGTGGATCTGATTTTTGGGTTTTGCAACAATGGGCAGAGACACCATGCTCACTAAAGCCCCCCGATTGTTGTTTTCTCAACAAGTATCCTAAATGTTAATGATCTTCAGACTCTAATTCTGAAGTATTATTTAGAGTACCTAATGAAAAAGTAGTAGTCCAGGACAAATTTTATTTTTACCTACTCTCTTTTTTTCTAGGATCACCTAAAACTTGGACCTGGACTTATAGTCCTGCTCTGAGGCCTTATTATCTATATTGTCACTCTCCAATAATGTCACCTTTTTTTACATGCTTGAGGTCTTCCAAATGTATCAATAGCAACTACTATCTCTTTAAGTCCTCCTTCTTCTCTTGCTTTTCCTCCTTCTGTCTCCTTCTTTCATCTTTACTGTTACTGCCATCGACATCATCAACATTGTCATCATCATCATCATCATTATCATTATCATCATCATCATTATCATCATCAGAATGGCACTGGCTGATCCATGTCCATTTGTTTTCTCTTGCTTGTTTTATAGATTATTAACTTTTCTAGAAATTTATTCCCAGATCCAATTTGGTCTGTGCACCATGGTGTCAGCCACAGTTGAGCAGAGCCGATCAACTTCCACTGTGTGTGCTTGAAGTTCTTGCAGGTTTTACATTAGTTAGAGATGAATTGAGCAATAAGTTTTATGTCATTTGTTCCCTATTTGGTTACTGTTGGTTCTAGTATTCTGGCTTCATATACTCAGGAGAATCACTGGCTAGAGTATTTTGGCAGAAACAAATCTAGACACAAATCTCTATTGGCAGCAACAAGAATATGCTCTTCTATAATGAGATTTATAGTGCCATGCTTATGTGTACTATATGTCGAGCCACTGGTAAGCCTCTCTGGTCTGAGAACTGTGAAACAATGTCTTGAAGAAGGTGTCATTTCATGTATAGAGCTACCCTACAGATTTTGCAATGTATATTTGCTGAAGTAGCCAGAGGCTAGACACACCCACAGGAGAATACTAGATTGATTTGGATATTTCAGTGTGGTTGCTATGAAAGCCTTTTGAGTGTCTTCATGCCCCTCAAGCCATGAACTCCATGGTATTTTTCTTTCTCCATTTATATTATTTGTAGGCGATTCCACAGGTAGAGGCAATGGCATCAGTCTTGGGATGTATGGCCCATCCCATGTGAAGTCCCTGACAGGGCAGTGGTTGAGCCCTTGGACACTTGTCATCAGGCCCTGCTGACCCATCATCTCATCCTTAGATTCACTGAATTTTAATTGTGCAATGGCTTTGGCTTTCCTTACACATTTGAACTTTGCTAGGAACTTTGTGTTTTCTGCCTTGATTTTTGGCTCATAATGAAACTTTATTTTGCAAAGTCAAACTAGAGCTTTCAAATCCTTGCTGACCATCCTCGGCTGTTTATTTCTAGTTTCTATCTCCAGTTAACAAATGGACAACAGTTTTCTCCATCCCACTCCCATCGTCACTGTCATTTTGATCATCGTGAAAATTAAACTCAGATTGTCACCTTTTCCTCAGTAGCTTCAAATGCTTCAGGAAGCACATACTCACAGGGTGTCCACGTGCCTAACTTTGTAAACTTCAATAGACTTCTGAGGAAATATTTAATTCTGTGCAGCAGCTTTGAAGTGACCTGACTAATCCTGTTACCAACGAAAAACAGTCGATCCTACATTGTGTTGCATCCTCCCTCCTCTCCGTTTTGGTTCTGCTGCTGAGCGCATCACAATTCTCCAATAAAACTCAAAGTTTAGATATTACTATTCTGAAACTTAAGATGCATTTCAGCCCTTGGTATTGTGCAAGGCAGAGTAGGGCATATAAGACGTATAAATGTGCTCTCTCTACCCTCCTGTGGCTTACAGTCTGGGATGCAGGAAGTAAAATGAAAAGAAATACAAGTTTTTTTTTACAGATTTTATTTATTTATTTATTTATTTATTTATTTATTTATTTGAGAGGGAAGGGAGGGAGAAGGAGAGAGAGAGAGGAACATCAATGTGCAGTTGCTGGGGGCCGTGGCCTGCAACCCAGGCATGTGCCCTGACAGGGAATCGAACCCGCAATGCTTTGTTTTGCAGCCCTCACTCAATCCACTGAGCTATGCCAGCCAGGCAGGAAATACAAGTTTTAATAAGGTATAAAAGAAGGCTATGTGAATGAATGGAAGAGAATGCCCTAGAAGTTAAGAGGCCTGTGAACTAAATACTGATAGGAGACCTCTTTTGCACTGGACCTTCAAGGATGGTCAAGGCTTCTATAAGAAGAGCTTGCTTGGTGGAAGGAGATCTTAGAAAAAGAGATAGTATATGGATAAAACCCATCCCTAGGAAGCAAAAAGGGTGTCGTAAAGATGGTTAAGGAACTTCTAGAATGAGCACAGAGAAGGAAGTACCAGGACCTAAACTCATATTTTGGGGAATTTCTGCTACAGGTACAGGTGACACCATTGTAAACAATGGACTGAGAGTCCAGAAGTTGGGAGTTTAGACTTCAGCTCTCTCACTTCATTCAGGTGACCTTGGACGTATCACCATGGCCATGTGGGTTGAGTGAGTCCCCTATAGAACAGAAAAGGCATGACAGTAATGGCTCATTGGTGTAAGAACCAACAGATACTAAATGTCCCACAAATGTAAAATTAGGACAAGTCGTGCTGAAACAGAGCAGAATTGCACCTACCTCAATTCCTACTTTGCAATGGAAAACAAAAACATTTTGCACCCACTGTTGTTCAGGCACCTAATGTTATGAGAACACAGGAGCTTATTCTTTGATTTTACCTAGTAAACATTTTTCAGAAGGCTCAAGGAGCATTTGCTTTGCTCTCCAATGAAGGTCAGCCACTCTACTGTCACCTCAGCCACCACACCGGCTCCCAAGAGGCCCCCTGCCAATCAGACACCCAAGTTGGCAGTTTTCTACTTGAACTCTCCAAATAACAAATGTGGTAAGATTGGTTTTTTCAGATAGCAGCTGCATCTTTCTTTCCTTCCCTTCGCTTCCTTTCAGACTCAGCAGTTTTCCTTTTTGCTCCAGATAAATTGCTGTTAATTTAAATGTACTGCAGATCCTTGCCATTTTATGGCTGATTGCTTCTGAGTAATAGGAGGAAAATGTGGGCACGTTTGAATGTAAATACATCTTAATGAGTTGGAAGCCAATGATAAAGAAAGCACAGTGCTTCGCTGACCTTCAGCACCCTCAGCCCTTCCCTTTGAAGAGGTCAGTGAGCAGATCTGAAATCAGCAAATAGCAGGGACTGAGTTTTAGGATACATCCAGGTTTTTCTTCTCTGCTTTCAACTTCACCTCATGTTTTCAGACAGCATCTCCTTTATTCTCGTTCTGATTTAGTTCAGCTAGTGGAAGCAGCGGTGGCAAAGTTTCTCTAAGGTTGTTTTTGATAAAGGAGCTGTTCTCACAATAAGTACCATGCACCATCGGAATGCTGCAAATGCTTCAGAATGTCACATTGTCAAAATAGCTATATTTCAGGCTCAGAAGCTAGACAGCTCGTTTGGCTGCTAAACCCACAAGATGTTCAGCCATTTGTTGTGGTCTAAAAACTTTCCCCCTCACCAGCAGAAAATAATTATCTATTGTTTTATATTATTTTGTGTCCCCTTTCTTGAGTTTTCTTATAACATAAGAGGGCAAAAGTCATGAGATCCTGGTAGGTAGATGGGGGCCCTGATTGAATTTTACTGCCGATCCCTGAGAAATATGAAGCATTGGGTACATTTCCTTATAAAAGGATCAAATCTTTAAATCAAACTCAGTTTTCAATATATGGTGGTGTATCTTCAGTGCATCGACAGTATGTGGAGATCAGAGGTATGGAGAGGAGGCTCACTTGCCTTCCTTGAAGTGCAGGGAGGTGGTAATGACAGTTTGCATGCAGATACTGCACATTGCTTCTCCATGTAACAGCATGGTTTTCCTCACAAGGAAGGTATTGCCTGTGTTTTTATGGTGGCTTCACTCATTTTTTACCACAAGGGCGCATGGAGCCAAGGGATGCTTCTTTGAGAAGGATGTATCACAAAAGGCAAACTAGAAGGAAGTTGAAGAGGAACATCTGACATCAATTTAAATAGGGACACGTGCCCCTTGTGCCCTGAGTGAAGAGCTTGCATCTAGCAAAGCAAATTGTTTCCCAATTGTAACATTAGAGAGCCTGGAGGAGCGTTGGGGAGGAAATTGTCAAAGAGAAGCAAAGGAGAAGTGGCCTGGCTCCTGCTATAAACACACTGACATCAGTAAACTCTTAGAGTTCATGTGCCAAATGCCCAGAATCTAGTATATCGCATCCACAATTCTTTTTTGTTTAGGGGTGATGCCTTCTATTTGTATCACCAAGTTTCTCCTGTTTTTATTGGCAAACTTGGCATCCCCATATTAATCCCATTGTTTTAGTGGGAAGGGATTTAAGAATCACCCTTTTAAAACCTGATGAAATAATTAAAAGGTTTGGTCAGTTAATTTGGCATGATTGTGCTACATGCCATAGTGCGCTCGAAACTAGTGCAGCTTATGTATGTTTGCCTGGAGGCTGAACTTTTAGAAAGACAGTAGGAAGAGTTATGAAGGAGAATTAATCAGTGCCCCTATACGTCTCCGAAGTTCTTATTAGTGCTTTGTAGGTGTTCAAATCCATAAGCCATATTTGACGTCCATACTGAGTCCTCTTCCTGTGACTAGGAAGGGCAGGAGACAAAAATGCCAGGAAAATGAAGCTCTGTAATGTTGTTGTAAATGATGATGCAGATTGGTGGTGGTAATTACAACTCTGGAGGCAGATGCCACCAGCACTTGGCAGACCAGACACCAGGTTGAGGGAGACCGAGAGTCTGGAGGGGTTGTTTAGAAGTGCCTTCCAAAGCTGAACTTGAAAACGTCTTGGCAGTTTCTACCATGACATCATCTATTTTGTCACTTATGAATCTAATGAAGATTCATGCAAATTACACACAGAATTATATGTAATGGGAGAATCTTCCTGTTCCTGCTGGGTCTTTATGGGCAAGCTGGAAGAGAGTTTGTCCTCCCTGCACAGGGACATGGCACTGTGGCCATAGAGTCCAAGTTCCTGGTCAGAATCTGAGCTCCATCACATACCAGGTTGGACTTCAAGATAGCTCCTTCACTCTCTGGGCCTCAGTTTTCTCACCAGTAAAGAGGAAGCAATAATAGAACCTGTCTAAATAGAGTGATTATGAAATTAAAAGAGCTACTTTGGACATAGAACTTAGAAGAGAGCCTGGCGCAAAAATATATTAGCTGTTATTTATTGTGTGAGTTGTTTACTCAGCTTTCTCCAGCTGTGGTGCAATGAAGTACTTGAGGTCGAGGAACTTCATTTTCTTTATTTTTGTGTCATCTATTACAGTATCTACGATTTGGCCTGTACTCAGTAAATGTTTGTAGAATTAATACATACTAAGTATATGTAATACTTGTGTATTACATGCACATAATGTATACACATAAGCTATATGTCTTATTTATAATATATAAAATATATACAACACACTGCATGTCATGTGTTATATATTATATATAATATAATGGATATTACATCTCTGTTTATGTATGTGTCATATATATGCTGTGGTTGCTGATTCAGTTTAGGTAATTAATTAATTATTTGTTGAATATTAGGATTTTTGAAAAAGACTCTAAGTCTCTGTGTGGTTCAGGAATTCACTAGTTAAGTGCAGCCAGTTCTCTGGTTTGGTTGCTGAGTAATGTATCATTTATTATAGAAATAACTTGATTAAATTAGATGGGGAAAAAGAATTAGGATTATGGTTGATATTTCTTGTTGAGTTTTATTGGTTTTCCCTATACATGAAAATTCTCCAGGGGTCATCTTGATTATTCACAGATTTCTCCTACTTAAAATATGAATTTAATATGTGATTCAGTTGTGGGTGGAGCTGTGGGCAGAATTCTTTGTTTCTTTCCCATGTTCCATGTGCCATGCAAAACTGGTTTTGAGTTTAAAGCGAAGTTGCTCAGTAATGAGATGCACATTTTCTCCCCACTTCTGTTTTGTTATTACATATCACTTTATGTTTTAAAGCATATTCCATGTTGTGTCTTAATTTGGATGTTTATTTATTACGTTCTTTTAAAAGTGATTGTACTTGCATGTGAATTTCTGTTGGTTTTTCTTTTCAGCATGACTTACATTTCATTTTGTGTTTCTTTTAGGTTTTGTTTTGTTTCATAAGATCCCCCTGGATGGGTAGCTGAAATAAAGGAAAAGACAGAGGAAGGGGCTGTGGTGCATGTTGGCTGATGCTGCCTTGTAAGCTGGACTCTTGGGACAGGCCTTGGCTTCTCCCGGAAGTCTGCTTACCTGGGGTTTCCTGGTGGAGGTGGGTGGTGTTCGCAGGAGGTGCTGGGCGAAGCCTGCAGATCGTGAGCTGTGATCGGGAACACCAGAGCTGAGGCCGCTCACGGGCAGCTACGCAGAGACACAAGAAAACACCTTAAATTAATGCTTCTCTTTTGTTCTTACAATCGTTCAAATACAGAATTGAATTGAAATTTCACTGGATTGTGCTTCTCTTCTGAGAGATGTGCTGTTTGACCATACTGGAAATATATTTGATTTTTATTGTTTCTGTTTATTAAAGATGAACTACAAAGTTAAAGAATCTAAATTTAGGGACAGGTATACATGAGTGTACACTAAACTGTAATCTCCATGTAACCCGTATTTTAGCATCATCTTCTATTGTTTAATCAGCACGGAATGGAGAAAGTCTTATTGTTTTCATCTACAACACAGTGGCTAAAAGAGCATATAGAGCATCACTGTGGTGATGTCATGAGAGGTTCTTTTGTTCACTGATAATAAAGGTCCAGAGCCATGCAATCAACGTTAGTGACTTCCTTAAAGTTTCCTGAAAGATTTTCTTAAAGGCAAAAAAATAAAAAAGAAGCAGCAGCAGCTACTTGGTTGGGGGCCATAGATTTATGTTAGGCATAGTCTGTTTCAGAATAACTAGAGGAGTGAAATATATGCATATGGTGCATATGTCCTTTCATTTGCCCTCTGCAGTTCATCTGCTTTTTAGAAGTTTGTCGAGCGATAAGGCCACAGCATCTCATGCTGTTCCCATAACAGAACTGCAGCTTTTCTACTCTGAAAAGGCCTGCACGCAGAATGGCTGGCCTGCTGTGAGCAGGAGTTGATATTGTGAGTAGGGTAGTTTCCCGACCACATACCACACTACCGCTGGGTTTTCACGGGCAGGACAGCTCTCCCTGACCCCAGCAGCACAGAGGTGTCAGGTCGCTAATGAATATGTGCTTTCTATTGTCCAGCTTCATTGCTGAGAGGGCAGCCTTACAGACACAGAATCCTGCATCCCTGCCTTAGTCTTACCATGAATCCCTGTTTCACTCACTCGGCCATGGCAGTGACCTTTGCACACTCTGCTCAGTCTGCACTGGGTAGGATCCATGTCAGAAGACAGGTTTGGCTACCCTACCCCACCTCACCTCACACCCTTCTTGTTAGGGGAACTTCAGAGCCAGGCCTGGAGCATGTCCTTTGAAAACACAATCAGCTCTGTAAGCATAGGGAATATAATTAATAATTCAATAACTATGTATGGCATCAGGTGGGTACTGGAAATATTGAAGGGAACACTTTGTAAAGTATATGACCATCTAACCATTATGCTGTACACCTGAAACCAATACAAAATAATATTGAAAGTAAAAAGAAAAAAAAGACATGTGCAAAGACTCCATGGCTGAATTGGAAAGTTACTGACTTTAAAAAAAATTTTTTTTTTGGAAATAGTTACACAAGTTTTACAGTTCAGCTTTAAGGATGCATAGATTTTTAACTGGTCTATCATGTTTGGAAATGTTTGAATCCTTTGTAACCAAGGTATTAATCTTAATAAACCAGGATCCACTTAGGCACCACTTGATATAAAAAGATTGTTCGTGATGGATATTTTATACTCTGTCTCTTACCTTAGCCACTAACTATAGTGTTGCTCGATGCCAACATTGCACAGAGTCCTATGGATTACAGCATTTCACCTGGCTATTCCACACCCAGGCCTGAAAGGGGCAGTTTCTCCAAAGCATAAACAGCTTCCTCATTTTCAAAAGTTTTTCTTTTTTTTTTCACCAGAAGGACATTTGAGTGTTAGGGCAGCTGGCCCTTAGTGTGGGGAGGTCTGAATATTATCTGAATTTCCATTTTCTTGCTTGCTGCTAAGTGACAGTTCCTGTCACTACTTAGATTCTGATCTTTCCCGAAGGTGTTGATTTACAAAGAGGCCAGCTAATTGCAGAAATCCTGAACCCTGGAAGAAACATGAAATTCAAACTGGAAGCCAAGCAGAGGCTGTCAGGACAGCTCAGGTTCTTAAATATCAGCCATTTGGTAATTTTTTAAAAGCTTTCATGTTATCCATGGAGCCATAAAAAGGTGATGAATTGTTTAAGGCCTATTTTTAAAGTTTCCCAGACCCAAAAGGGAAAAAAAAAGGATGTTTGTACTCAACAGCTGGAAGAATGGCAGGGTAGAGATTTGTTTTAGAATGGAGAGAAGTGGACAGATAAGGCAATTTAATATATCAAACCACAGTTGACATCTCCTAGGGAACAAGGAAAATAGCAGGCTATTAGAGAATTGTTTCATATGGTTCTTGACTTCCTTACTTTTTATTTTTTTTAACCCCCTGGACACCACAATCAGTATCATAGCTTCTCAAGTCCGTACTCTAGACCACCCCCTTTCCTCCTTTTGCTTTCTTCGTCCCTGTAAGAAATCCTTTTCGAACTTCCTAGTGACATTTATCATGTATTTCTGCCACATCGGTAAAGGACAGGCCCCGTGTTTGCTGAAATTGCCCTTGTCGTCCTCCAGCAAGGACCGGGCATTTCCGTACCAGGCAGGTGCCCTAAATGAGCAATGTTCCCTGGGTGGGTGTCCATCCAGAGCGGCAGCTCTCACGCAGCCCCAGCCGACTCCTGCCTCCTGGGAATGTGGGCCCAGGTGTCCAAACCTTCTGATTTTTTATGGGACATTTGAAACCTGGACTCTTATGTGAAATGTCCCTATTTTTAAAAAGTTGACTCAGTTATTTTTAAAACATTATGTAGGCCAACAAAACATTTCTGTGGGCTGCCAGTTTGTTACTTTTGTCTTAAAGCAAGATCATTGTTCTCTCAGTGTTTCCTTCTGTCTTTCCTTTGCAAACATCTTCCCAGCATTGCCATGGAGAACTTTATCTCCATTGAATCTAGCACCTCCGTGATCTGCAGCATGTCACGTACCTTTGGGGCTCTCCTGTGCCTTCCACCCAATACTGAACTGGGCTCTCTCTCCCTGCCTGGGACTCGTGCATCAGTGTGTGCCCTTTACCCCCTAATTGGCCCCACTTCCATGTAGCCAGAAGCAATCCAATGAGTCCCTCCTCCTGTTTTATGTGATGTGACTCCTTTCACCAGTGTCTGTGTTGCCTGGCCTGTGCAGGTGCAGCCAAGGTCAAGAGAAAGGAGCAGCCCCTTTTTACAGGTGTCCTTAATGTACCAGTGTGGCCACTGATAGATGGAGAACAGCTGTGTCATCTTCAAGAGTCTTGGTTCAGGCCCTGTATCTTGACTCTGGTCCCAGTGAGACCCTCCAAGGCAGCTGAGAGAGACTAAGAGACTCCCACTGTCGTCACATGAGACATCAGTCTGAGGCCAAAGAAGCAAAAGAAGCAAAGAAGGTCCAGATCTCAACAGGAAGAATGAATCCCCACAGACTTTAAAGACACTTCAGGGGTTTCACTCCTAATCTCCAGCAGAGACTAATTTCATTTCGACCTATTAAATGCTGTTTCCAAAAGTAGAGAGCGAAGATGAGAATTAAATAACCCCAGCCTTACAACACAGAGCACAGAGGGAGTGGGCTCTGGGCTCCACTCTTCAAGTATCCTTGAATTACACCCAGAGCATTAGGGCTGGAAGTGCCTCCTTAGACAGAGCAGAGGCCCCCATTACTCAACTGTTTAAGGAGCAAACAGCTCGAGGAGTTCAAGGTGCAAATTCAGTTCATGGCCAGGTGTGAGGGTGAGCAGGATGGAGGTGCTCCTGCTTTCTCTCCTTCCTTTTCTCTTTATTTTCTTAAAACCCCTGACTCCCTCCCTTCCTCCTGCCCCCCACCTCCCCTTCTCCACAACTCCCTCTATCTAGCATTCTAACTTGACTCCATGACAAACTGAGAGTTTATTTTTGTTTTATTGGTTGCTTTCCACACACCTTTTTTCTCCCCATTGTGAAATGGAATCAAAGCACCCAGGGGAAACTGAACTAACTCTTCTCTCACTCCATTAGAGAATGGGTGACTTAGACTTTCTCCTGCTCTAGGGCCTTCTGTCTATAGCGCCTTCCTTGGCTTTCATCTCATTTTCTCACACAACAGTAGGAGCTCATTTCATCTTGTTTTCTAGACTGCAGATACAGAGGGAGAGCAACTGAAGGGAAGCAGCTCCATGTAATCCAGGGTCTTCATGAGTAGCTCCATCCAGCCATCGGGCTGTGCCATTCCTGTCTAGAGAAACCCCCTGGGGTTGAGCCAGTCAGCAGATTTGACCCCAAGAAAACTGGGACAGAAGTAGGCATCCTGCGATGCGTGCTCTGCTGTGTTGCGGACACAGCACCTACAATACCTGAGGACCATGTCAGGCTTATTTGAGGGGACCTGGGAAGGTTAAGGACTCTCCTGGATAGGGCGGGAATGTTTTCTGTGGGGTGCTGCCACATTGAATTAACCAGGTTCCCAACCCAGAAAGTGACATAAAAACAGCGGTCACAGAAGTCAGCTTTCCATTCAAGTCAGTCCATTTCCTTGTTTTGCTCTTCGGGGCCAAGTGAGCCCCCAGCCACCTGATTTTGACAGTGAGATCACTCTGAGTTTAATTCAGGCTAGTGTTGCAATGGAGCCTTGGAATGGTCATTTGTGGGCACCCACAGTAGGTTGTTATTAGCTGTGTCTGGAGTCTTAGTTTTCATGAAAAAAAATTGCATTAGAAGTAAAGAAAAGAACAGAGGCTCCTCACTTTTATTTTAAGACAGTCCATTTAAGAAGGGGGCCTAAACAAATATAAAATAGCAAGTAACTCTATTCACAATGTACATGTACGTCAAATCATTGTGTTGTACTCTTTAAATGTCCTGCCATTTTATTTGTCAATTATGCCTCAGTAAAGCTGACAAGAAAAAAAGGAAAAGGAAAAATACAAAGAGATTCCAGAGAAAGACAAATCCTTGAGTGTCCCCCATTTCATGTTGGAATCCACTTGCTGTAATCCATAGGCAGCCTGTGAATCACTCTCATGGCCTGTTTTTTCTCCATAATGTTCTGGGTTATAACGTCATTTTTTTTTTCACATTTCCTGTAAATAGTGGATGATCATTTATTTTATTTTATTTTTAAGCACTGTTTTAACATGTGGATAGATTATAAATGTACTTGCTGCATTCATTTTTTTAACAAGCCAATAAAGTTTTATAATTCATCTCCATGTGTCTTGCATTCTCTCCAGGGCCTTGTATACGTCGCCTCCCTTCCTCAAGCATAACTCATCACCCTGTGTGTCCTTGGTGGTGTCCTGCAGTACAGGTGTTAGCAGCAAGAGTATGAGAAACATCATGGAGAGTTAGGTGGGGGAATCCCAAACCTAGTACAGGTTCTGGAATAAATCTCCCCCAAAGGAACTTTTAAATTTCCATTAATGTGAATTATACATACATGTATTGTTTACTGATTCTTGATCTCAGGTATATTTTCATTTGGGTAAAAGGCAATCCTAAAAAGACAACAAAAAGTTTAAGGAAATTTAAAAAGAAAAACAAACTCTACATTCTGTGGCTAAGTCCCTTGATATTTTAAAAACTTAGAATTACCCAGATCCCCACAAGAGGATGTACTTGGTGCTCTGTCCCTCCATTGTAAGGGACTCTGGTCAAATGAACAGGATGACTTGTGCTTTCATGGATGGGGAGATTGAGGAAGACAAGGGGACATAGAGATAGGATACTATCAAATCATAACTATTAACAGAGTGCCCACACTTCATGTCCCTTTGCATTTCACCCCCCATTGGACCACACTGTCCTTTCCTCATTTTTTTTGTCCCCTTTAAAGATAGGACCTAAGATTAAGGCTTGTGGGACCTCAGCTCTGATTCATTTGAGCTTGCTTCTGGTAACCTTGGAAGAGTTTCACTCCAAATGAAAGACTTAGGGATTGGAAAACTGATCCAGTGTGACCCGATGTCTTATCAAGCCAAATACACAGACTCTCTCTCAAGAGTCTGTTTACTGCTGGTGACTTAGTCTTTTTCTGAATGCCCTTCTCAATCTGCCTTGCTGAGAAGAGGTTTTGTTGGCCATTTGGAGGTCATATAATAACACAGAGGCAGTAGGCATTGGATGCAGACTATGCTCAAACTAAATGACTTTGAAAACGTTATTTCACCACTCCATTCCTCAGTGTCCTCATTTGCAAAATGAGATAATGATAATAGCAATCATGCCTTCCCACTGGGTTCTTACGAGAGATAAGAGAGATGGTTCAGGTAAAGCCCTTAGCACTTTGCCTAACAAGTGGGAGGTCCTTGGTTTCGCCGATAAAATATTTTGAAGGACCTGGTTTGCACTGAACTTGCATATGCCTCGGTGAGTGCCTGTGAGCCACACACAGATTCACGTGGCTGTGTTGGTTATGTGGTGATTGTGTGAGCACAGCTAATGGAGTCCAAATGAAAGGGGATTTCACTCACTGGTCATTCTGGGTGTGTCCCTGCGAATGCCACTTGGGAGCTTTCTCAGGAATCAACGTGATGGCGTTCCTAGACCTTCTTTCTGCCCAGGTGACTCTTGTGCATTGATCCTACCTCAGATTTGATATTGATGACATAATGGGACACAATGTGTTTGGGCCTGTGTAATGATTATCTGGTGAGTTTGAATGGTGCTTTGTATTTTCAGGATTCTGGAAGAAATAACATTGAAGGACATATCTGAAATAAGGCCTGTCTTTTTGTTCTCACTTTATTAATTTAGACTTTTTTTTAAAAGATTTTATTTATTTATTTTTAGAGAGGGAAAGGAGGGAGAAAGAGAGAGAGAGAAACATCAATGTGCGGTTGCTGGGGGCTGTGGCCTGCAACCTAGGCATGTGCCCTGACTGGGAATCGAACCTGCAACACTTTGGTTCACAGCCTGCGCTCAATCCACTGAGCTATGCCAGCCAGGGCAATTTAGAATTTTTGATCCTTTGAATAGGATCTACTTTAACTTTAACTTGTGAATCCTCCATGTGGAATAATTTGGTTAAGAATAAAAGTAACAAATGAATTGGCTGAGAGATTGCTTGAAAGAAAAGACTTGTTTCAAGTTCCCTCAAGCCTTAGAAACAAGTGTTTACAGGCAATGAGCTACAAATGACAACAGAGTTTTCTCTTGTTCTTCCTGGGGTGGTTTCCCGTAAAAGCTCTAGTAGGCAACATGGGATTGGCCTAGTTGGAGCTACTTCATATTTGAAGTAATAAAATTTTATTTCTTTTATAATATTTTGTAATTTGGGCTTTTTTTGTAGTTGTTGAATCATTATAAATAAGTGGCACTGAAGTTTTACCAGCACTTAATTTAAGGTGCTTTTACTATTGTCAGTACCTTTTCAAACACTTTTGAAGCAAGATATACCACTGAGTATAAGAAATAGAGTAGTAGTTAATGGGTATCGATTTCTCACTCTGTACCAACACACATGTTATGTTTTAAGTATTGAAACATAGATTAATGTATTAATTTATGTATGTACTAATTTATTCCCTGCAATCCTATGAGGCCAGTGATACTCTTGCTTCCATTTAAAGTGTTAGGAAATTTAGGAACAGAGTGATTGAGGGCCTTGCCTCAGGTAACTTAGCTAATGAGGCAAGTTACTGGCCTCATTCAGACAGGCTGGCTCAAGGGCCAGAGCTCAGAACAACTAACCTGTATGGGTTGGATCCCTAAGCAGGGCAGGGCCTGGGGTGAGTCCAGCAGACACCTAGGGCACTCTCAGGGCCATGCAAGTGCCCAGGGGTCACCCTTGCCATCACTAGTGGTTGAGCAGAGATTATTGCTGTGGCAAAGCACAAAGGTAAGGTAAACTTCATTCACGGGGAGGCACGTGCTGTCCCAGGAAGCCCCTGGTTGTGTGTGCCACTAACCAAGCCCTGCAGATCTTAACTCGCAGATACAGGGCACAAGAGTGAAATTGTCACATGCTTTCAAAAATATTACCTTGTGAAATAGAGAAGCTGCAGGAAGTGTCTGCTCAGTACTAACTAACTAAGGAAAACCAAGAGAATGTTTTTTGCTTTGTCCATTATAACTGAAGATGAATGTGTTGGTTTTGATTGTTCTCAAGTTAATTTTCTTGCTGCTCTTGAACTTGAGTACTTCCTGTTCACTTGGAGCAGTCCCAACACCCAGATGAGTGATGGCGAGGGAAACCGCCAGCGGGGACGTGGGGTGGGAGGGGCATGGTGGGGAGATATGTTTGAGGACATATCCTGTCACTGGCATGAAGAGGATCCAGTCCTCTTGGAACAACGGTTCTACCTTGGAACAAAGTGGTGGAAAATGCCTGAGCTGCTCCGTGCCTCCGAAACAGGAGACAGAGCAGCCTGTAAGCAGCTCAGTCATGTCGAGGCTCCCATCCCCGACTTTTCTGTTTGGCAGCTGGTGACTGAAAGACGCTGCCAAGGGCACATGCTTATTTGGTCAAGTCTCATCTCACACACCGCAAGACTCTAGGGCCTGCGCCTATTGAATTAAAGTCTTCACCGGACCATGAACTAAGGAACAATAAGTTCTCTCCTTCCCTCTCATCTTTCGGAATTTTTATTCTGTTTCCCAGGAGGCAAGGAAAAACCTCTTTTGTTATCCACCACCCTTCCATTTGTTTTTTAGTAATTCTCATTGTACAGTAATTAGTCTTGCTGAATTGCTAAATAAAAATGTAAGCCATGGCTGTTCGCTTTAAGGATTAGAAATCAGCTTCAGGTAAGTTCATTCAATTTCAGTAAAGACCCTTGAACTTTGAGGGGTAGGAGTAAGAGTCACCAGCACTGCTTTACCTTTGGGGGAGTTCTAGGTTTTAGATGAACTAGGCCATAGCTTATTAGGGTGCTTTAGGCTTTGGAAAGATTACTTCCTCAACAGATTTTTCTCTCTGCATTTACTTAGGCTTCTGTATTTGGGGGGACCGGCCACCTCTCCACCATCCTCCTCTAAACGCTGTGGAATTGCATGCCACGTTTTACTTTGGTGCTGTGCTGGCTTCTCAGTGGGTTTGAACATTGGATGACTAGCAGGTCTTCAGTGAAGGAGAGAAGTCAGGATATGTCTGCCCAGTTCCATGAGGGGAGGCTCATCTCAAACAGGGCTCATCTGTCAGCCTCTGCAGTCCTTCAGGATGGGCTCCCTCCTTTCTCCTTTTCTCCAGCTGTTTCCTCAGCCACTGTGGTCAGTCTCCAGTGCTTCACCTCTCTTTGTTTGTCCCTTTAACCTGCCCATACATCTGTATATTTTCCCTACATCTTGCAATTAAAACCATCTGGGGTGAGTTCTTTTTCCTTGACATGACCCTAACTGAGACATGTACTAAATTTTTAAATACATTATCTTGTTTTATCATAATACTGAGTCTATTCAAAATCCAGTAAACATGTATGGTCACTTACAGGTCAGACAGTGAGCCAAGCACTGGGAGCTACCGCAATAAGCCAAACAGATGCCATCTTTGCCCTCATGGGCTGGGTCCCAATGGTGATATCAGCGGTATTGATGCTGTTATTGTTCATATTTGACACAGGAGGAAACAAAGACTTTGAAAGTTGAATAACTTGTCCAAGGTCATGCAACTCAGATTCATCTGCCCATAAAGCCCATGCTCTGGCCCTGCTTCTCTGAGGTCAGCGCTTTCTTTTGCCTCCTGGGCAACCCTGTGTCTGTGAGCTCTGAGATGCCATCAGACCTCTGCACTGCATTCTGGTGGCACTAATTCTTCCTGACTCAGTATAAACTGATGAAAAGTATCCCCTCCCTTGTTACCTATTTTTCTTCCCCTGTTATCATTTTAAAAATTAATAATTTCTTCTTCATTTCCTCTAGTTCCCTTTCCACACAAATCTGCTTTGTCCTTTTTAAAATTTTTACACATTAGAAATTTACAACTGCTTGGGTGGAATGTGTGCATAGGAGAAAAATGTGCACGTGTGTGTGTGTGTGTGTGTGTGAGAGAGGGACCAGCAAGGAAAGACAATAATTCTCATACCACACACACACACAGAGAATGGGAATATTGCATGTTTTATGTCCTGTTTGATTAAATGGGAATTCAATCCCAGTACATATAGAATTTCTGCCATTTTCACCTCCCCAGTGCTCACTGTGCTTTAATGCCCCCAACTTGAAAATACTTTCCATATTATGTTTTGCTTTTTGTTTTTACCTCCTAATAAAAAGCAAGAAATTTTGCTGAGGAGAAATGATTACAAATCCCCAAAGGTTGGTGTTCCATTCTGAGCTCCAAGATGTAAGGACTGAGTGGATTTCAAACTTGGCTAAACTTCTGACTTGGCAAATGCTTCTGTCCTCATTTGTGACAGCTTGGAAACTTCCATTTTCTTGGGCTTATAAATGAGGCTGCTGATTTGGTCTCCATTTTCTGTTTCGCTGTGAATTATGAAATAACCAGCCTGAAGGCTTCCTATGCCAGTAACCCTCTCAGCGGAGTAAGCGTGTGTGTGTCTGTTATTGCATTCTTTCTTTTTGGTTATGGTTTACCTATTTCACACAGGTGGTGTACTTCCCCTTTTCTGCCTTTCCACAAAATGGCAATTGGATGTGTTGCGGTTTGGGGTGTTGAGAATGATAACTGTGTGTCTTCATCATGACCACACAGGACTTCACGACCAGCAGTCCTCTAAGGGGACTCATCCTCAAATGGCAATTATAGTTGGGTTTCTGAAGCAAGTCAGGTAACACAGGATGTTTCCAAGTTTTTCTCAGAGGTTATGTATGGGTCCTGTTTCAGGAGATATCCATGCCTATTTTGTTTTTTTCAGTGGAAAATTGTCAAAAATGGAGGAACTCTGAGAAATTGTTTCCTCCTTCTTCTTCCTATACAATCTTCCTCCTCCTCTTTCTTTTGTCCCCCCTCTTTCTCTTAACTCTGTACCTGATTTCTGAAAGTTTGTTTTAAGTTCTCTTCATAGGGTTTGTTTTTCTCTGTGTTCATGTAAACCACAGAGAAGTTGGGGCCTCCAATTTTTTAGTAGAGTGGACAGAGGTTGCTGCATATAGGCAGTAAGAGTGTTCAAATGCAAATGTGTCCTCTGAGAAGCTGATTCCCAGGTGGGACAAAAGCTGCAAAGAGAAAAAAAACCACTTATGGTTTAACCACTATGTTTTGTGAGAAGAAATGAAAAAGGAGCCAGAGAATACAGTGAAAGCATGGAACTATCACACAAGCATGACCTGGGTGAATGAGAGGAAGGGAAAGTTAGGTCAAGCATGCTAGACCTAAGGATCTTCACTTTAAGGAAATCTGGGCAAGGCCACTAAGGAGTCTTTGAGCCAAAGTCGGCCATCAGAGGAGTCCTTGTCTCACAAGATGGCTGTGCCGTGTATTTCTACCACTATTAGCCATTGGTTCTGAACCAGTCCATGGAAAGCATGGACTCACTGCAGATGAGAGGATGGATTCGAGAGCTCATATAGGTTTCAGGGTGTAGCTGGGGCCCTTGGTCAATTATTATGCTCCCCAAAGCTGCAGTTTGGAAGGTGCTTTCAGACAAGAGGAGATGTCTCATCTGACCTTTACTTAACTGATGTCCTGGAGAACCACTGCTCCCATCGCTATGACTTCCAGACCCATCCATCTGACAGTGACGTGTGCAGTCCTGGATGGACTGCTGGGTTCCGGTGCTCAAGGGAACCTCTGCTTCTTTCAATGACCTACTATCAGTTACATTGGTTAAAGGGATTTCAACTATAATCATTGTTTTTTTTTAAAAGTACACAGGCTAGGCAAGTCAACATTTTGAAATGTTTAAAATGTCATTTTTGAGCTGCAGCCATCCTCTTATTTATTGCAACATAAAACAACATCTGAAACCAAGACCTGTTTTTGTTTTTCTCGCCTGCACACTCAAACCACAAGTGATTTTATTTCATTTTGTTGTGTGTTCCCTGTCAAACAAATTTCCTATCACAGCAGCGTCCATCGTTGATTCATCTTCTTTCAGGAGAGTGTTTGTGGAAGTGTATGTCGGTGCCTTGCCAGGCCCGGGGAGAGAGCCGGAGTGGGACAGCAGTGCAGCCTCTTACACAATCGCTGCCCCCTGCCCCCCAGCAGCCCTCGACCTGAATTGTTTTCAAGAAAAACAATGCCTCATTTGGACTTGACAGACGTGACTGCGTATTTTCTGTGTGCTGGACCATAGGTTACCAAGTCCAGTGACTACAGATGTGAGTGGGTGAGCTGGTGGGGACTGGCCCCCAGACTCCTGCAAGAAGTGTAGGTTCAGGGTGGCCAGACCGTCTGGTTTTTCAAGACAAGGGGAGATCTGGGTTTTTGTGTGAAATTTCCCAGTTTTTAAATGTTGGCAAGCCCCTTCACATTTTTTAAACTGTTTGAGAGCCAAAGGAAACAGGTCTTTTTGCCAAATTTTGCCCGTTGTGACCCTCATGCTGTATATTCTGCTTGCAGCTCTAAGATCTGATCCTTTCGTTACAGCCTTGAGCAGATACTGGTCTTTGGTAGGGCTTCCTGGAAGCAGACACTGGGATGAAAATTCACATATGAGTGATTTATTAAGGGCAACTCCAGGGCAGCCTGAAGGGAGTGGAGGAGGCAGGGCAGGGAAAGAGGAGCTAAGAGGAAAATGGTTTCAGACATAGCTTTTTGAAGAGGGCCCTCTGGAGTAGAAGTTGCTCTCCAGAGATTTGGCTGTTGGTATTTCATATTCGCGTGCCCACTAGTCACTGGCTAAGGGTCTCAACAGGAAAAAGTGGGCTGTAGTAGTTCAAGGGCAGACCTCAGGAAAGAGATGCATGTCTTGGCTTCTGCATGAGCTGGGTGCAGAACTGCAGCCACAGTGGACCCAGGGGACCCCAGCATGGCCCACTCAAAGAGATCTGTGACTTTCCCAAGCCCACAGCTAATAAGAACCACAGGTCAAGTCAGCATTTGAACCTTGATCTTTTTTCTGATTCCAGTCCTGTTCAGTGGTTTTTGACACTCTTTGCAGCTGCTTCTCAATGAGATCAGTGTGCAAATTCAGATTATTTTAGACCCTGACTGCTTGGTATATTGACCCCAGACTCTTAAATGGTCTCTTCTTTTAGGATTGCATGGAGAGAGGACTGCTTGGCTCTTCAGAGGAGGAAGGGACAGGTTGATAGGAACCAAGAAGGTGCTCTGGAACTGACAACGCTCTAGGCAGCCCTGAATGGGCTTCTGAGAGCCTGAAACAGCTCTCAGCTCTTCTCACTGCATTTGGTGATTTCATATCTGAGATGGGGGCAGTGTTTCCGGGTGTTCTGAACCCCAATGTTGAGTTCTAGGCCTATGAGACATGACCATCCTGATGCTTTTGAGGTGAACCAGTCTGAATGATTCAAACCCATAAGGTATTATTTCCTTCAGAGAGTTTAAAACTACTCATGTATTTAATTTAAAGATACACCCTCTAAAAACTCCAAGCAGTTCCCCTTGAAGGAAGGCCATCAGAGGCAGGGAGAAAAGGCAGAAGCTGCCACACTATCTGCTAACCAGACATCTCTGCAGCTTGGGGGTCATAGAGGCAAAAACAGATCAGATATTTTTAAAATATTTCATTTATTTATTTTTTTAGGGAAGGGAAGGGAGGAAGAAAAAGAGGGCCAGAAACACCAATGTGTGATTGCCTCTCACACACCCGCCATGGGGGACCTGGCCTGCAACCTGCATGTGCTCTGACTGGGAATTGAACCAGTGACCCTTTGGTTCACAGGCTGACACTCAATCCATTGAGCCACACTAGTCAGGGTGGATTTTTTTTACACTGAATCTACCATGTCTACCCACTGAGCCCTTGACCTGTGTTTTGTGCTTTGATAAATGACCTTGCTCACCCTTCTAAACCCCCACATTAACCAGGACAGCCTCCTTGCCCTCACCTCTCAAATGCCGTCCTGAAATCAAACCATGTCTTACTCCCTGATATCTTTCAAACCTGTCCCCTTTTCTGTAGTCCCACCATCTCTGCCTTCCTTCAGGCCCTTCATATCTGAGAAAGGCAGATTGGTCTTCTTTCTCCTTCTCTCCTTGTATTCTTGAGTCTAACATTTTCCTCCCAAAATACAGACTTGAGCTAGTCAGTCCTGTACTCACACTCTTCTGGCAACTCACATGGCTAAGTAGATCATGTCCAAGCTTCTCAAAAGGGCATTCAAACTACACAACATTATCTGTGCAGCCAGGCTTTTCAGCCATGCCTTCCCCACCCACCACCTCTGTTCCACTTTCCTGAGCTACTCACTCCTCTTGGCCTGACCATCTTTCTCCCACCACCTTGCACATTCTTCTGTCACTTACTGATTGAATGACCTTGGACTTGGCCCTTAACTCTCCAAGTCCCAGATTCTTCCTCAGAAAAATGAGGGTGGCGAATATCTACTTTGAGGGGAGATGGGGAGAATTAAATGGGAAAAGTATGGCAAGACAGTAGGATAGCCTATGACATGTTGTAGGTGCTGAGTAATGATATTATTGTTATTGTGATTATTATGACTGTTGTTCCTTTTCAAGACCCAGCTCAATTCCTGCCTTCCTCCTAGAAGCTTCCCCAGAACTGCTCACATAGATATGATATCTTTTTTTCTATACTGTGTCTTAGCATTGTGCCATATTTGATCATCTGTCAAGGAGAGCCTAGGTTCCCCATTGCTGCATTAAGTTGAATTATTCCAAAATACCAAACAACATTCCACTCCTATTAAAGATGTTCACTGTGCTTTCAAAGAAGCAAATAAAGTATTTATAATACTCAGTTAAGTTCACCTTTGTTGAGAAGTGAGAATTGTCCTGGATTATGCTATGTCGGACCTCAGGCTGAAAGGCTTGATCAGAAACAGGAGCCTCTGACGTGAGGAAGATGAGTAAAGTTTTAAGATCCTGAATGCAGCCTGACCCCCTCTATGAACAGTTCAGGCTAAGTTTGGGGGGGAATTTTTTAGGCATTTGGACCAGGAATATTTTGGTGTATTGGTTTCTTCAGGCTGCTGTAAGAAATTAAAAAAAAACCTCAGTGGCTAAAACAATAGAAGTTTATTCTCTCACAGTTGTGGAGGCCTGGAGTGTGAGGTTGGGGTGTTGGCAAAGTTGGTTCCTTCTGGATGGTCTCAGAAGAGTCTGTCCCATGCCTCTCCTGGCTCCTGGGGGCTGCTGGCAACCTTTGGAGGTCCTCGGCTTGTGGACACATCACTCCAGTCTCTGCATGTCTTCACATCCCTCTTCTCTCTGTGTCTCTGTGTCCTCTCCTCCTCTCACCAGCATAATTGTCCTTGGATTTAGGGCCCACTCTAAATCCAGGATGATCTCATTTGAGTTCTTTAATTCCATCTGCAAAGACATTTTTTCCAAATAAGATCACTTTCATTGATTCCAGAGGTTAGCATTGGACATACCTTTTTTGGAGGCTGCTATTAACTCCTTACACTTGAGAATCAAGTTTATCTGAGAGGTTGGTAGCACAATGGAATGCACTTGGTATAGGTGCCAAGAAGATCTAAGTTCAAATCTCTGTCTGGCCCATCCTGTGGACTTATTCCTTAACCTCTCTAAATCTCAGTTTCCCTTTATATAAAGTAAGGATAAAAGTTAAGAATGTGTAATATCTGGCAAAATGCAGATTCATAGTATAGTTATTGTCTATAGTGATTCCTGCTGAATTTATTCATTTATTCGTAAAAATTTAAATCTCTAGACATCAAGGTGATAGATACATATCACATGGCCCTCAGTCATACTAGCACGTAGAAGAGGTTCGGTGTTGTTGAGTGAATAAACAAGTGATAATATTTGAAGCCTATTAGAAGTACTTGCTCTGTTCAAGCATGGGAAGAGGCTTTGGCAAGTACAGTTATCCCTCACTTATAGAAAGTTTGCTTTCTGGCACTTTGCTTTTATGAAAGACCTATAGTATACCTGTTTTTACTAATGGAAAGAAATCTGAAGAGGATTTTTGCTTTATGAGAAAAGGCGAAAAGTGAAAATAGCTTTCAGTGTTTTGCAGAAAGCCATTATAGAGGCAGCATACACCCTAAGCACTGAGAGTGGCACTGTCTTTGCTGTATGTTAGTGTTATTTTAGGTTGCATGCATTATTTGGTATGATTTGGTCAGTTATTTTTTGGATCTGGGAATGCTAAAAAAGTTTTCCATATAATTTAATGGTAATTGCTTCTTTGCTTTACGCCATTTTGGTTAATGAGAGGTTCCATAGGAATGCTCCACTCTCAGATACTAGGGGAGCCTCTACTTCTATAGAGCTTTCTGCCTGCAGAATGAACTATGGTGCCAAACCCTTAAAGTGAGCTCATTTTGGGGGCTATAAAAAAACCCTCAAAGAATATTATTGCATTGTCATCTTACTTCAATGGCCCAATATATAGCAATTAAAGTGGGTTTTATGGGGAATTTATGTCAAGAAGCTCTATGGTGTCCCAAGCAAAGAAAAGCTTACAGCACTGAGCCAAGTGGAAACCTCAAATGCCTGTAGGGGCCAGGCAGGTCCCAGACTGGGTGGGGTAGGCCCCCTGGAGAGTGCATGGCTTATTTAAAGAGGGCAGCTTCTGCTAATTCATACATTCAACCGTTTCTCATGTCCCTAGCTCTTGGTGCTGAGGCCACAGGGTTGAGCAAGGTAAGCTCTGTGTTCTCATGGGGAGCTTCTGTTCTGTGAACCTAGCTCCAATTGCCACACAGTAATTCATGCCTATTGCTGCCAAATAATCTTTTTAAAGAGAAGTCAGAATTTTGTGTGCAACCTCCTGATTTTTAAATGTTGGCAAACACTGTACATTTTCAAAGGAACACTGTATAGGCCAGACAGAACTTGTCTCAATTCCATTTAGCCTGTAGATCACCAATTTATGACCCTCAGAGTGGAATCTCATGACCTTTACTTTAAGAAGCATTTTGCCAATGTCTGATTGTAAGCTAATTCTCCTTTTTCCTGACCTCATTGGAAGTTGCTAATGGTCACAGCTTATTGTCTGTGTCCTCCCAGACAATGATTCTTTGGTGTTTCATCCATGTATTTTAAGGTAAACTGCCCTCTATATATTGGCATTTCCTTTCTAATTCTCTCTCCAAATCTTTGATTATTGTTTTGTGTTCTCTCAAGCCTCCAAAAAGGCTCTAAGCACTGTCATCTGATCCCCAGCATTTCTTGTCTTGATGGTCAGAATCTAGCCCAAACTCTTAAATAAACTGCTTGTAGGTTAGCCTGCTTTAAAAGCCTCCTTTTCTGACTTTGCCATCCAATTTTCCCAGCCTCTGAGTTGCACTGACTCCCAACCTTAGGTGTGATATTAATTTCTCTCCGAGGGACATGGGTTTAATAGATTTTTTAATTAACATTTTGTAAAATTGGAGCTGTCATACTTTATGGCAGACGGATACAAATGTCTATAATTATATTTTTGGCACTACATCTTGGGAATCGTCTAGAAATGTTTATTTTAACCCTTTCCTAAAATGTTCTGATTTATGGGTGGCCTTTTTATGCATACCTCTAACAGGCCCAGTTGTCATGACAACCCAGAACATCATTTGTCAAATAGCTATAACTTCATTCTATGTTGAAGCTAAAAATTTATCTTTCAGGATTTATCCTTATGAAAGGGAAATTTTGCATTTCCTTTCTGCTTTTTCTCCCTAATTCTGCTTGTCGTTAGGGAAATTCAGGGTTCAGGGGAAGATTTCCTAGAGAATAAGACAGACCTCCCACCTTCCACCCCCACCTCTCCAAACATATGAATTCTCTTATCCATTCCAAAAAAAGTAGGATTATTCCCCTTGTGTCTCTAACTCAATGTGATTTTTCTTTCTCTTAAAAAAATTGGAATAAAAAACTTTAATTGATATTTTTTGTTAGTAAATTTTTAAGGAAGGGAAGAAAGAAAATGCCTGTCCATCTGTTTTCCAAGCTGAAGAAGAGTAAGATATTTAGTTATTATATTTACTTGTGTGATCTGTGGTTCAGGGATTGCAAACTCAATGGTTATTACAGAGGCCAGACAAAATATATAAATTAGTGCAGTAGGATGAGGGGACATTGCATGCCCTGTGTAAAGGGTATGTCTTTGTTTCTGTCAGCAGAATGGGGACTATTTTTTAGGACTGTCTATTTAATTTAATTTAATTTAAACTTTTTAAAAGATTTTATTTATTTATTTTTAGAGAAAGGGGAAGGTGCGGGGGAGAAAGAGAGGGAGAGAAACATCAATGTGTCAGGGAAACATCGATTGGTTGCCTTTCACTCATCCCCAACCAGGGACTGAGTTCGCAACCCAGGCATGTGCCCTGACGTGAAACGGAACCAGTGTGACCTTCTGGTTTGTGGGACAACACCCAACCTACTGAGCCACACCAGTCAGGGCTAGTTTTCTTTTTTAAAAAGAAGACAGAAATCAGTAACTTTATGTGAAATTTTCTGATTTAAAAATGTTGGCATGTCACGTATAGATTTTTTTTAAACCACGCAATAGTCATACAAAGCACATCTGAGGGCAAGTTCACTCCATGTTCTCCCAGACGTGATTTCTGCCTTACATGTGCCATGCTTCCCAACAGTTTAGAATGTCTTTGTTTCATCTATATTGAACAACAAAGCCAATTTTGCTCATGCCTTCTTGGGATCTGATTTGTTAAATAATTTTTCTGTTGGCCTCACTGTCAGTGATATTCTGCTTACTCACTAGCACATTTTGTAGCTGCTGGGCTCTGGACTGGGTGTGAGAGGAAGCTGTGATCCCGGGCTCATCTCAAAGACCCACACACACTCCTCTCTGTCAGTCCAAGATGGATGGTGGGGCCCACCAGGTGCCTCCTGGGATTGCTCACAGATTTATGATGCTCTCTTTTTGTCTTTGATGGATGGGGCAGTTTAATCCTCTTCACTAAGCTCCATATTTTTCTTTTGTATTGGAAACTCCTAGATGGCTGTTGTCTTTCCACAAGACATAGCGAGGATTTATTTTTCCCTCACTGAATTTGAGTGTGTTTTGTTTCTCATATATCAGTGGGTGAAAACACTAGTAATTCTTGGGAATGTGCTATCAAAAACATCTGGAGGCAAAGCTGCACTGTAGCTGTCATGGATCCAGACCACCACCCCACAGTAGGCACTCATCACCAAGCCTACTTGCAGTTAGATTTAAGACATTATGGGATTTATGTGAGATTATGCTAAATGTGGAAACACAGTGGCTCTGGTAACAGGAGCAGGTTAAGAGATGTTTTGTGCCATTCAGACCCCATTGTCATCTGGCTTTCCCAGTTTTCCCCATGCCCTCCTATGCTACCCTTCACATTCTCTAGGCTCAAGCCTTACCAAGGGTCCCTGCTCGTTTCCAGTTACCTTCACGCTCTGTATACAGTGTCCTAGTATATACCACCTCACCTCATCTAAACCTAGTCAGGGTTTTATGAAGGCTTTATGAATATAATTAGCTCTGCTCACATGTTGAGCCTTCTAGGACTCTAAGAGCCCACCAATTATAGGTAACAAGAAGGATAATGGTAATATTAAGTACAAATCATTATTCATAATCAGCATCAGCTTGTGGGAGTAGACCTGTGCCTTCACACAGGGTTCCCTGCATAAGGTTTTTGGTTTAATGTTGTGCTGTTAAGATGAATTCTTAAGAATTTATGAACAGAGAGTTCACATTTCATTTAGCACTGGACACCACAAATTATGTAGCTAGTCCAGCTCATAGTACAAAACACAGGCTAAATAGACTAAAAGCAGTGACCTTCTTGCCCAGGCAATAATTAACATTCATTGTGGTAGCTATGGCCTACCTCTTCGCTCTTGGGTAAGTGGTGTTCCTTTGGCAAGGAAAACCCATAACAACTGCTTATGCATTCCTTCCCACTCTTTCAGGCATGCCTGCCCTAGGAAAGACTTCCACAATTCAACTCCAGGCATTTAACCTGGGAGCTTGAATTCACCTACACATCTTTTCAAGTGTAGCTGTCTTTTAGGGTGGCATTTAGTAGCTGTTGCGATTCATCAATCAGCAATTATTGAGTACCTAGCCCTGTGCGAATTTCCTTTCTTCCCGTGCCCCATCACCATTATCAATCATCACAGTGTGTGGATTCAGTGTTTGTTTGTGCATGACCCTTCTCTTCAAGATGGAGTGTGCTAAGCTCTTTTCTGTTGTTGAAACCAGGCTGACTCTGAAAGGCAGCCATCGCTGCCTTTGGAAGAGTGAGTTCTTCCACATCAAAAAAGGGTGTGTCCATCAAGAACCACAAACATGGGATAATTTTTCTTGGCATTTGCACTATGAGACTCAGACAGAGATAACAACAAACTTATCAAAATCCTAAGATGACACATTGGCTTGGCTGAAAACCAAAGATGCTCCTTTGTCAAAGTTATGTTGTAAAATTGTGCAGAGGCATTGTCCTCTACATCAGGCTGAAGATAGTCGTGCAGACCATGGCCACATAAGGCTGACCCAGGGAAGCCAGCAGATGGGAAAGTCTCCTGAAGCCATGTATGTGGGATTACTTTGAAAAATAAAATGTGTGAAAGTAATGTAAGCCATTGTTCTTATTCATGGCTTATAGAGTTTGCTTGAGGCAGTTTTGGCATTCCCCCTCCCTGCCCGCCCCCCCGCCCCGCAATGCCAGCAAATCCTAATCTCATATAAAACTCAAAACAATTGACAAGATGAAACAGTTCCAAAAACATAAGGAGGCCCTCCTGGTTGGAGTGTAAGACAGGATTTAATGGCTCATGTGTTGTTCCAAGACAGAACACAGGAGCGCATTGCATCCTGGGGCTTTTTTTTTTCTTTTTTTTGAGAGAAACAGAGCTCCTCACTGTTTGAGCAAACGCCATACTTCTGCTCTTTGCCAAAACATTTTGAGTTGGCCTTATGGTGGAAGTAAAATCGTTAAAATGTGCTGACATATTTTGAATATTTTATTTAAAAAAAACCTACTTTTTAGATATTTAAGGCCAAACATTGATGAGAGTCAGAAAATCGCCTCTAGGTACACTGATACACAAGTCAAGGGAAGCCCTGTCCACTTGCCCAGCATTTGGTTAGAAAATGGTTGTTACACTGGTGTTTTTATCTGAGGGAAGTAGCCTTGCAAGGAATTGAAATATTCCTTGGATTGAGGAGGAATTTTTTTGGATTGAATTAATTGCAGCAAAATGATTATCAATAAATGTACTTAGGGGCACATGTGCTTGTGGGAGACAATGTGATGAGCAAGAGAAGGCAGTGCCTTTAAGGGACTTGCATTCTAATTGAGAGAACAAATTGGTCACACTATTAGATTACTCTAGAATGTAATGTGTTTCTTTTCTATCATAATCTGATATCATAGATTATACAGGACCACACTTTTTTTTTTTTTTAGTCCCACACCCCTGGAACCAGATGCTGGGATTTGGGGATGTTTTGGATTTTAGAAATGCAATAAGGTTCCAAAGTGAACACCACCACCCTCCCCAGTGGGACCTGGAGTAGCTCTTTGAAGTCACATTCTGCAATGTTTTTGTAGTCATACCAACCAGAATAAGTCAAGTCTAAAGATAACCTCACTGCAGTTGAAGTCAGATTTTGATGTCAAATGAGTTCAACTTTGGGTATTTGGAATGTTTGGTTTTCAGGAAGACAGATAATGGACTGGAAGCTTTTGCAGAGTATTGTATAGTATAATATGATCTTAAATAATTTTGGAATTTAATATAAGAGAAGTTTCATGAGGGCCATATTATTTCCAATACTCAAAAAAAATGTCTAGTGCAGAGTAGGCATTTTACAAATACTTAGGTAAATAAAAGTAATCATAAGAAATGTTAACTGTCATTTTATTGAGTGTCTATTCTTTATCAGACACAGAGAGCGTCACACCAGTGCTGGCTAGGTAGGTTTTGTTGTTCCTATTGTTACTCTTACTTTAGAGATGAGGAAAGTGTTTCTGAGAAAAGTTAATAACCTGCTGAAGGCTACCGGAGTGGCAGCTGATAGAGCTGTGATCCCATCTAAGGGGATGGCTACGGTGACTATGAGCAGGCTGCAGTGTCAGGCAGCCCGGGGTCCAAGTCCCAAATTTGCGACTCACTGGTGGTGTGAACTCAAACAAATGGTTTGACTGTTATGTGCCTCCATGTCCTCAAGTATAAAATGGGAACACCAGTAAGATCTACCTTATAGGATGGTTGAGAGATACATGTAACATGCTTAGAAACCATGCCTGGAACCTAACAGGCCCTCAGTAAACGTTAGCTAAACCTGAGGAATTGGTGGGAGAATTTGCAGCAGGGAATTTTGTCCAATGTAATGGAAAGGGTTTTTAGACATAAAAAGATAAAACTTCAAATAACCTTTTATACAACCTAATAATAAGAGAATAACCCCATGCTGCTGTGATAACCTAAGAATCCAGTGACCGAGACTAGGTCACATAGAAATCCTGGTGATCTCCATTTAGTTGATAAGATTAAATAACTTATATACTAGACTAAGAAGAGAAGAATACCTCCTTTGTATGACAAAGATACTACATCTCATGCTAACAGACTTAATGGTGAAATTCAAAAGTTTTTCCCATTAAAATCTGAAACAACCCAAGAATGCATACTCATCAATCCGATTTTATCATGTTCTGGGAGTTTTTGCTAATGGAATAAAACCCGAAATAGATATGAGGTTTACTTAAGGGAAAGGGAAAGATATTTTTATAACTATTATAAGTGCTTGGAAAATGGTGGAGAACCAATTTCTAAGCCCAGTAATGAATTGAAAGTTTTATAATATGGCTGGATATCCAACAGATTATTAATATCTTACCCTTATGTACTGTTAGATAATTATATTGCTTAAAAAATGTCTTTCAGAACAATCAGAGCAACAACTATAGTATATCCAGGAGAAAACAGATGTAGAGGTGGGGAGGAAGCTATGTGTACAAAGTTAATACTCTCCACATAAATTATAACAGAAGAAAAGGAAAAACCTAAATGCTTAATAATATCAGAATGATTAATTGAATGGTAAAATTCCAAAGGTAGTAAAATAAAGTATATGCTGACAATGGAGTTTAGACTATTAAACTCTACTCAGCTCAGCATGTATTCTGTATGAGTCATGACTCCAAACTTATTTTTATGTAGAATAATGAGATAAAACCATCAGAATGTTAATAATTATGGGATATTGAGTTGATCTTTATTTTCTTTTTATAGTTCCTTATTTTTTCAAATTTTCTACAAAAAGTAAGCATGTGTTTTATAATGCAAAACAAAACAAAACAAAAAACAAAACAAAACAAAAACAAAAAACCCTGCTGTAAAGCTTTTAAGGAAAGAAAATATAATGCCAGAGGAGTGAATTTACCTACCCAGTATTACTTTTCTTACCATAATATATATTATTTTGTGAACTTCTATTGCTGATATATAATATAAAGTAAGGCAGGTAATGGCTTATTTATTTAAATAGACAATTCTAGTCCTACAATATGGAATAGTGCTCTTTACCTTCAACTTCATTGATTAAAAATGACTGAAATTCTGCAAAGAGGCTTTAATTATTTTTTTCACAATATCTTGCTGTAAGATTTGGATCTGGAGCAGGAGAAATGCCAAGATGTACAAGAAGGCCCTGGAAAGTGAAATGCCCATTTCATTAACTTCTTGAAAAATAAATTACCTCACTTCCCTTATTTCTCTAGTAATTAACCCACATTCGTACTAATTCTGATCAATGCTATGTATTATTTATTGTTCTCCATTTGTGGTTTGGTGGTCAACCTAATGAGTATCTTTGTCGGATGATTTTTGTGTGACATACTGAGGTAGCTCTCATCTGCTCTTCTAATAACTTCTCACCAGAAGAGTCAAAATATACTTTTTAAAAAACTAAAAGAAGTGACCACATGTGAGCACACATTTTAATTTGACTTTCCCTTGGCTTCTATTGTATCTTATCTTATCCACTTCAGGGAATATGTAACATTGACAGATTTACATCAGACCCCCTGTTCTTTGCACGAAGCTTAGCCCATAATAGTTGTTCACTAAATATTTGTGGAGAATAAATTCTGGGGTTTCAAACTGTTTACCTCACAGTCTCCATTCATCAGAAATGCCTTCACCCCAGTAGGGTCTCAGCCCATTTCAACCTTCCTCCGAAGGCGCACGTATGCTGGGGTTGCCGCGTGCTCCATAAAGGCCCAGAGCAGTGCCAGTTGCCTTCATCTGGTCAACACCAAATATACATGGAGTGCCTGCTCCATGCCCAGCTCTGTGCTGACTTTGGTCGAGTGTTAGATTTTATGATGTGGAACTGATTCCTGAGGCCCCAGCAGACACAGAGCAAGCTGTGCATTCCTCAGGCCAGGCCCCAGTGTGCCTGTGGGTTTTCTCCGCTTTGCCGCTCAGGAGTCATGCCTCCACTCTCCCAGAATCCCTGCAAACAGGCAGTGGGCCAGCAGGCTGCCAGCGAATCACATGCATCTGCAGAATGCAGACAAATTGCTGCTCTTTATTAGAAGTATGGAGTGAAGACTGTGGGGAGCTCTGAAACTACAGGGTTTGGGTTTCTTGGTTATTTTTTCTCAGGCTCTACTTTCCGAAACATGATGTTATTAAGTGCTGCTGGTTTGCTGCCAATGTCCCTTTCTTTCTCCTTCCCTCCCTTCCTCCTGCTTTTCTTCTAAAAGGCCTTAGAAATAAAATAAGATCTCTTTATTGATTATGCTCACTGATTAGGGAAAATACCCAGTCCGTTCTCACTACATTTGGTCCTCTGTGAGAAATGGGTCCCCTGTCCTGCTGTGGTCACACTCTCCTGGGGACAATTTCCTCACCTTGTCATTAGCAACATCTCTAAACTTTCAAGAACTCCTTCTCTTCCATCCTGTTTCCAGCTAGCACTCTGCTACCCTGATGTCAACAGTCCTTTGACCTTCCCAGACCACAAAACTTAACCTCTCCTCCCTTCTTCCCTTCCTCCCTATGTTGCTTCCTCCCTCCCTCCCTCCCTTCCTCCCTTCCCTTCCCTTCCTTCCTCTCCACTCTTTCTCACTTGGAGCTTATATCCATACTTCTTCTAGCTTTGATTCCATGGTCTTTGGCCATAATGGCTTCCTTGTACACACAGCATCCTTCCCCTCTCTTGGCAAACAACCACCCTGGCTAAGTCCAGCGCTCTCCCAGCCCAGCCTGGGCACCACAAGGCGTCCCCTTGCAGTGAAGTACAGGCAACCTCACTCTCCCTCTCTTCTAGAAAAAGGCTACATACTGTTCTCTCTCCACATCCCTCTACCTTCTCCTCTCCTGAACACTCTTAGCTCCAGATCTAGCTTTCATTGCCCTGAACAAATAAACACCTTCAGGAGAGAACCCCACAGCCACCCCACTGCATGCCCCCACCTGTTCACTAGCAGTGGTTTTGCCTGCTCTCCTGGCACTATTTCCCAGGACAGCCCCGACATGTGCACTGGATTCTGCCCCCTTTTACTCAATGGAGGACATCACCCCAGCAGCTGTTCCCCTGCAACATCACATTTCCGTCTGCTCAGATCATCCTGCCAGCTTACAGATACACGGTCATTTCTCATTTATGAAAAGCAGACTCCTGACCTCCCACGCCACTGCCGTTTCTCTTCCCCTCCTCCAAGGGTCTCCTGGGAAGACCTGTCCTCCTCTCTGGACTCTGCTCTCCACTTTTCCCCTTAGTTCCTTCAAATCTGGCTTTCGCTCTGAATGTAGCTCCAGGAGGTCCCCTTTCAAGGTCACCATTGTTAAGTCCCATGGTCACTCTCAGGTCTTACCCTCCTCAACCTGTCAGCAGCACCTGGCATAGCTCCTTGTATCGAATTCAGATACTTTCTTCAACTCCGGGACACCCCACCTTCTATTTTTCTCCTGCCTCAGAGGTGGCTTCTTTCGTCTTCTCGCTGTAACCATTGCTGAGCCCCGAGAAGTGTCTGAACCTCTCTCCTCTCCAGCTGCACACATGCTTGTGGGGACTTCATCCAGTCTGATGGCTTTGCATTCCTCTAAATGCTGGCTTTACCTTGGTCTCACCTGTGTCAGAAACCTGTCTTCTGACCCCAGACTGCTCTGGCCAACCAACTGCTCAGCAGCTTCACTTGGATGCCCACTAGGCATCTTACACTGAGCCAGCCTCAACAGTGCCCTGGGCTGTCCCCCAGGGTGTGAGCCTCCCAGGATCTCACCCAGCTCTATAAACAGACACTTAGCCCCAAATCTGCGAGTCCTCATAACTCCTCTCTCCATTCACACGCTTTGTCCAACTCCTCATCAGCTCTGCCTCCAAAATATATTTAGAATCCAACTGCTTCACTCTCTCTCCACAGCTGCTGATGTGGTCCACACTTCCCTGCTCTCTCCTGGATTATCTGCCCTTGTGGGCCTCCTTGCTGTTCAGAGCCCGCCCTGGGTACACTCCTTCCCCCAGGCCTTTGTGCTGTGCTTCCCTCTGTCTGGAATGCTCTTCTCATCTCATTTAGGTCCTTGCTCAAATATCACCTTCTCATGGGAGGCTTTCCCTGACCATTTATGTAATTGCAGTCCTTACTTACTTCTACTTGATCACCCCAGTCCCATTTCTCTGCCTTACTTCTCTTTAAAGCCCTAAGCACTCACACATATGCCACGTATTTCTTTGTTGTTGTTGTTGATCTTCTGTCCCCCTGCCCCACAAAATGTAAGCTGCACTGATGTAGGAATTTTTGTCCATTTTGTTCACTTGTCTTAAGATACTTGATCATCATAAATGTTTCTTGAGGAACAGAGAGTGAGAGTGTCCCAGGTTGAATGTGGGAGACAACAAAGTCCAGGACTGTGTGATGGGAAGCATTCCACTGAAAGTGAATATCTTAGTGGCCCAGATATTTCTATACGTGCAGATACATTATGTCCCATAGACAAAACATTGAAGCAATTGGCAGAATTATTTATCCTTTCCCCTAGAAATTTGATGACACAACCAATATGGTTGATTTTGGAATACCTCCTAATCCTGTTTTCATTTCCAGCCACCCTTGCATGCCACAGAAGTGCCTCAGCACAATAAAGGACTGACTAATTTTAGTGTGGGGGTTGAGCATACTTTGGGTGCAACACCGTTTCATGTAAAGAGGCTCTTGACCTCTTCAATCAAGAGCAGTGGCCTCTTAGCCCATCCCTGCTCTTGATTCAAGTCTTGACTTTCTGAAAATGATTATCCCCATGACTGCCAGGGTTATCTTCATATAACATATGTTTACACTGTCAGAGGGAAGCACTGTTTTTAATTCACTGTGTGTGAATGCCATCCTCTCTCTGGATGACCCAATGAAATCAGCTCTGAGTCCAAAAGAAGCCCCTTGGTTGAAGCTGATTTGCCTCGGGACTTGCCCTCCACTTAGGGTCACCAGTATCTGGCTGAGCTCCTGTGGCTGGGACTCTGGCTTTGGCTTGTTCTCTCTTTATCATCTACTCATAGCGCTGCTTTTTTGGTCACACTGTGAGTTATTGAGGTGGCCTGTATGCTTGTGGGAGCCTCCTCTCTCCCTAGATCCCTGATTTCAGGGAAGATTAGGGGTTTCCTCTGTCTGAGACTCCGAATCTCACTTTGTTTACAGTATCACACCCCTAACTTGAGACACTGATTAGAACCCTCTGTTCTTTAGGCTAAATTTGGGGATAACTAGAATTTGTTGAACATTCAGAGGAATCACTGACAGCTGAGTTCTAGACCAGGTAGTAGAGCTAATACAAAGGCCTTATGTGACCTTAGCCCGTGAACTTCCAGTTTTCCAGAAGTTTATGAAAGACCATGAGTGTCTGGATGGGGAAAAGTATGAGAACAGAAGTGTACTGGATGACCCGCTAATCTATCCCTGTAACACAGCCTTTCTGACTAGTTCTTGACTAGACATTTACTTTGCTTCATTTCCTGCCTGTGTGACCCAAAGATAACTGAATTCCTCCACACCTTAGGAATGCGGGTCATAATACCTATGACAATGTAATAATAAAGATCTAATAAGAAGATTCCTATACATAGGAAGAACTCAGTAAATGCTAGTCCTTTCTATAATATTGCACATGGTAGGTTTTTAATCTGATCATCGTAGTGGATGGATTGATTCTCTATGTCTACAATAGTTGAGCAGTTATACCTGGAGGTGCTCAGGAAAGCTTGGGAAGTAGAAAAGGCAGGGTTCCTGTACCCCACACCCTCTCATTACTTCCCCCCCACCCCACCCAGAGAAGGATTCCTTTAGCCCCTGGGGAAATCTCCTAGGCTTTAGGCTTTTCTAGTTCCTCCCTTTCCTTCATTGAAAGGTGACTGCTCATTGTCCTTCACTCCTCAGGGCCCCACTGACAGCTTGGCCGGCTGCTCAGTCCAACAGTGCTTGGTCTCAATGGCTATGACATTGGATGGGTTTTCTTGCCAGAAATGGTTGCGTTTTCCACAGGGATTTTTGAAGGCAGAGAGCTGGAACCCAAAGATATGGATCTCCCATGGTGAGACATAAGCAGCCTGGTCCTGTTCGAAGTTGAACAACCCCAGGGGCACAAGTCAGGGTGTAGTGCAATGCCTCAGCCTTGTGTGGGCTCTTGCGGGGGCAAAGGCTTTATGTCAGGCACTCAGTTGCTAGAGCCTAAGATAGGAGGGAGAGATTGGAAGAGAAGAATCTGGAAAGGAAGTTGAGGCCAAGACCAGAGGAGGAGTTTGGATTGTAAGATGGTGATATGGAGCCTTCAATAGATTTTAAATAGTGATAGGGGAAGAAAAGGATCTGAGTGGCATTTTAGAAAGTCCTCTTCAGCAGCAGCATGGAAGATGGAAGATGGAGAGGAGGGCAAGGAGAAGGCAGGAGGCTACAGCAGGCCCAGACAGCAGTTGTAGTGAGTGCTGCAGAGGCCTGGGCCAGAGTGGTGGCCCTGCCTTTCCAGCTAGCCTCAGTCCTGCCGTAGACGATTCATCTGGGGGAGTAAGCAATGGGCTCTAGGTTTATAAATAAAGCATAGATTTTTCTCCTACACTCAGAACAAGTCAGAAAATGTTTGTAAAGGGGGTAAAATGAAGGAGCAGACAACAGACTCCCTAATATACTTCTCTTCATTATATTTCTTGATATTTCTGAGTAATTTGCTTAAGTCGTCTTCTTTCTCTGCGTGTTTTCTAGAAACACCTGACATTTCTGAAGGGGAACTGAGAAAACCATTACCCTTAGAAGCTATAAAGTATTACAGAATGCTAAGGAATGTGCGGCTGCTTGTTTCTGTCAATTACAGAAAGGGAAGCCTTCCTGAAAATGGTCCTCAGAATTTCTTGGGTTGGAGAAACCCAAAGAGGAATCACACTAATGAGGTGCGGGGGCGGGGGTTGTCTCATTTCATATAAGTCTCAACTTCATTGCTAGACTTTTTACTCTGCCTAACTTCCAAATCTGAATGCTTGATTATGTAGAACCAAGCTTCCAAGCTCAAGGAAACTCAGTTAACAATAATTCAGTCAGTTAACTGTTAAGAGTGCCATGGCTACTTACTCTTTGAAAGTACATTTTCTCATTTTATAATAATTTCAGAACTGATCTGAGAAATTGGCCCTCATGGACAGACCTCATATCTTTCTCTGGATTTGATTGATAGAACACAGTTTTTCCAAGTAAAAGCTGTATTTCTAAATCATTTATAAAGAAACAAGTGGAAATTTAATTTGAAGCCAAACACTTTTTTTCTTTTATGGTCAGTTTATTCTTCATGCTTCTTTATTTTCCCCACCAGCACCTTTCACTTTAGTGTTTTAAGAAAAGAGTGTTTTATTGTCTAAGTCTTCACAACATGGAGACCTACAAGCAGTTATCAAGAGCGGGCTTAGAGGATATATATTAAAAATGATAAATCATTTTCCAGCCTTCTATAACATTTTATTTTCTCTGGATTCTTACCTCCTCTGGCTCATGTACCTGGGCTGATTAATGCCTCATCTCCCCTGTTACACTTTAATCCAGGGCCCACATTTCATTTGCCTGCCAATAGTGGTAGCCAGTAATTAATGATGCAGCCACACAAATCTTGCCATGCATAAACTGCCCATCAAAAAGCAAGCAATTCTGAATCTCCATTTATCTGGTACCCTCAATCCTCACATCCCGTTCTGCAATTGGAGCTGCAAATGCTTATCTCTTCATAGGCATAGGCTAGGAAAATGAGAGAAGGCTAATTAATGCATTCAAGGGATCCTACTGAATCAGCAAGCCCCTTAAAGGCACAACAGATACAAACAGGCAGCTGCAGCTAGTTGGGATTCAAAACAACCACAAAAGGGCTAGTTAAATATTTGAATAGCTAAAGTATATGTCTATTTATCCCCATAGAAATTGCTAAAGTAGGCTGTCCTCCCATCTCCAGAGGAGTCAAGTCATTGAAATCCAAAAGCCTTTCATCCTGTCAAACATGCTTTTGAAGAACAGAACATTTACATCTCTATAATAGACCAATTCAACATTAGTGGTAATAAAACTTGGGTGCTTGGAAGGATTCCAGAATATGGTACCCATTCGTTCCAGCCTCTGGTGATGCAGGACTGACTTATTGACAACTAGCTTGCTATTGCCCCATTCCCATATTAGTTTGGCATCTTAAAGTTGCAAGTGTCTTGAACAATAAATACACCATCAGAGAATAAATGCAAAGCTGTGGATATGACTTTATCCAAGGCTGAAAAAACAACTAGGATCCATCCTTGGCTCTTTGCCATTGGATTGCCTTGACTGGAGACAAAATTTTCTCTCATGGTTGCAGCAAAGATGACTTCCATCCACGCCTGATGCTACATTCTTCCAGAGGCCTTTCCTCCTGGAAAGGGAACACCACTTACATCAACTTTTGCGTACATATTCTAGGCTTTGTTTTGATCAGACTAACTTTAGTCACATGTCAATTCCTTAACCAACTACTATGGGCAGGGAATGGAATTATGCTGATTATTTTATATTTGAGCCATTGGTTCCATCTTGAATCATATTGGCTGCCTGGGGATGGGTGGATAGATAAATGAAAATCATTACCACTTGAGGAAGAGGAAGTGGATACAGGCTGGCATCCAAAAAGCAACAACAAATAAAAGAAACTGAAATTGTCTGCTCAAGTCACCATAACAAATATCACAGATTGGGTGGCTTAAACAAAAAGACATTTTCTTACAGGTCTGGAGCCTACAAGTCCAAGATCAAGGTGCACCCTATAAGTTCCTGGTGAGGGCTGTCTTCCTGGCTTGCAGACAGCCCCCATGTAACTATGTCCTTACACGGTCTTTTTCTCTGTGCCTTACAGGAGGAGAGAGAGGGAGAGAGAGAGAGAGAGAGAGAGAGAGAGAGAGAGAGAGAGAGAGAGAGAGAGAGAGAGAGAGCACATGCACATTGGTATCTTTTGCTATAAGGACACTAACCCTATAAGATTAGGACCCCACCCTGATGGCCTCATTTAACATTAATTATGTCCTTAAAGGCCTAAATGCACCCACATTAGGGATTATGGCTTCAACATATGAATTTGGGGGGTATACAATTCAGTAAAGAACAAAGAAAGAATGATACCCCTCAGATGCATCTCTAATCAATCCTTTTTAACTGGGCTTTTATGCAGCAAGAGTTTATTTTTTGTATGGTTTTGTGATCTGAGAATAAATGTGTTTAAGTAGCTTTTAATATACACTGTAAAGAACACCCAGCCATGCAACTAATCATGTTGCATCTATTTAATGACCATGAATTTAGGAACAAAGAAAGTTCCTGGGGATTAACATTTAGTTATGATTCTAGAAGTAGGAAAAAAATGAGAACCACCAGATAAGAGACCACATGTATTTTTGGAACTTATCTCCTGGAAATGCCTTCAGTGAAAAGTTGTGAATGGCACAAGAAAGGCAGAGGCCTGAGACTATAGAATCAGACCCCCTGACATTTTGAATAATGATGATGTGACTCACCCACATATTCCATTCAACCTGGCTCCCAATGATCTTTAACTATGAAAAAATCAAAATCCTGCCCCCCCCACAAACAATGAAAATTTGCATAGTTGGCAGACTCTACTACATGAATTAAGTGACAAATAGAAGTTGTACATTTGATTTTTTTAGAATTGTTGTATATTTGATTTTTTTTGGAATTGTTTTCTATATATTTTATTGATTGTGCTATTATTGTTATCCCATTTTTTTCTCCCCTTTACTCTTCTCCACCCTGTACCCCCATCCCACCATCATTCCCCCACCTTAGTCCATGTCCATGGGTCATACTTATAAGTTCTTTGGCTTCTCCATTTCTCATATCATTCTTAACCTTCCCCTGTGTATTTTCTACCTACCACTTATGCTTCTTATTCCCTGTACCTCCCCCCCCCATTCTCCTTCCTCCCCCTCCCCATTGGTAACCCTCCCTGTGATCTCTATTTCTGTGAATCTGTTTTTGTTCCAGTTGTTTGCTTAGTTCATTTTGGTTTTGAAGGTTCGGTTGTTGATAGTTGTCAGGTTGTTGTCATTTTACCATTTGTATTTTTGATCTTCTTTTTCTTAGATAAGTACCTTTAACATTTCATTTAATAAGGGCTTGGTGATGATGAACTCCTTTAACTTGACCTTATCTGGGAAGCACTTTATCTGCCCTTCCATTCTAAATGATAGCTTTGCTGGATAGAGTAATCTTGGATTTAGGTCCTTGCCTTTCATGACTTTGAATACTTCTTTCCAGCCCCTTCTTGCCTGTAAGATTTCTTGTGAGAAATCAGATGATAGTCTTATGGGAACTCTTTTGTAGATAACTGTCTCCTTCTCTCTTGCTGCTTTTAAGATTCTCTCTTTATCTTTGATCTTGGGTAATGTGATTATGATGTACCTTGGGTTTGCTTCCTTGGGTCCAACTTCCTGATTACCAGTGTTTTGAACTCTGCATCTGATAGGTTGGCTATCTCTTCATCATTTAGTTGTATTTTTTTATGGAGATTTTATCTGCTCTTTTATTTGGAAAATATTTTTTTTTGTCTCCACAGCCTGTTATGTAGTAAGGGGCAGAGCCTTAGGTGTTCAAGAGGGCAGGGCAACCTGCATTGCTGTATTGTGGCACTATATGTTGGGGAGGGGTCTGAGAGGGGAACAATGCTGCTTGCTCGGCTCTTCTCCAGTTTTCAGTGACTTCCTCCACTGCCCACAAGCAAATTGGGCCCTTCTAGTGCCAATTCCCAGGTGGGTGGTTTTGGGTACATTCTAGGATCCTGTGAGTCTCTCCAAGAACTCTCCTGTGAGGCTGAGAGTTTCTCTCACCACCTCAACCCCCACAGGTGTTTTCAGTCAGAGGTTTGAGGTTTTATTTCCCCATGCTGGAACCCCGGGTTCGGCAGTCTGTCTTGCTCCCCAGTTGTTCTTTCTGGTTTATTTGCACACAAGTGTGGGACCACCCATTCTGCCAGCTGTTGCCTTGCCACGAGTCCTCTCCACTCCAACTGCCTGTCTCTGCCCCTCCTATCAGTCTGAATGAATGTTTCTTATTTAACTCCTTGGTTGTTGGACTTCCATACAGTTTGATTTTCTGGCAGTTCTGGTTGTTTTTGTTTTTAAATTTGTTATTGTCCTTCTTTTGGTTGTGCAAGGAGGCAAAGTGTATCTACCTATGTCTCCATCTTGGCCAAAAGTCAGAGGTTGTATATTTGGGACAGATACAATGGATGGCATAGCCTCCTAAGGGGATGGCTTGCAAGATCACATCTCTTATTTCTTAATATGTTACAATGAGTTTTGAAAAACTGTGCACATTTATTATTAGCATTAATTTATTATGCTTTTATGTACACATTTGTGTATGCTTTAGAGAGTACATATATGGGTGTATACTCTCTTAACCATACAGATTGGGGTCCTTTTATTAAATAAATGCCACATATTTTTATAGAGAAGACTGCCTTTTAATAAGATCCATTTGGAACTTTACTGTGGTATCAGTCAGAGTGGGCTAGGTTATGTTGTGGAAACAAATAACCCTTAAAACAGAAAAGATTATTTCTCTTAATGCTGCATGTGCAACACAGATTGGGAGGGTGCTGTTTTTCATCTTAGCATCTCAGGAACCCAGTACTTTATGATTCTATCATCCGAACATGAGGGAGGATTCATGGTTCTCTGCAGCAGAATGAGGTAGAAGTAGAAAACCCAGTTTACATTAAGTCTGACTACTAAATTGTCTGCCTAGGTATGACACCTGCCACTTCTGCTCTCTTTTCATTGGCAAAAGCAAGCAACATGGACTGATGATGGTAATGGGGGTGGAGTGCGGCCCAAGTCCCTGCTGGGTCAGGAAGGGGAGGTGAGCAGTATAGTGTTTAACACAATCACGAACCTATGTTATATCAAATTTGACTCTTAGTCAAAGAAGGCAAAGGTGAAAAGATGGATTTCACTCATTTACTTATTCAGTAAATCTTTATCGAGTACCTAAAATGCACCAGACCCTGTACTCAATGCTATAAGTACAACGGGAGACAAGACAAAAATATTTGTTGCCCACAAAGAACTTGGGGGGAAGTTACAACAAGTAAGTAGATAATTAAAATTCAGAGAGAGACAAGCTATGATGGGAAAAGACAGTGTGCCTTGGAAGTACAGAGAACAGTAGTCAACAGTTATGAATGTTGCTACTGTTGCTGTCTATCTGTGCTTCACGACTCAGTTCCTACTATTGTTGTGGAGCCTTATGCCCTACTTTTAAATTCTTCTAGTTGGACCTAATCAGCAGTTGAGATATTTGTTGAGTACCTCCCATGTGTAAAGTACCTTCCTTGACACTGTTATAACAGTTAAGAAGCTTATGGAAGAGGGTGAAGAATTGAATTAGAAGATTTTTCGACTTAGAGTATTTTAAATCTAATAGGAAGAATAAGATTATGTAAATAATTAGTACACTGAAGAATGTGGTTTTACCATGAGAGACAAACAGCCCAAATGTCAGTTTGTGATTGGAGAATAAATGCTTCATGTGGAATGAGTTTTAAGGTGGATTTTGTTGAATAAATGCGGTTTAGTGATTAAAGATGGAGCTTTAAGGTTTCATTTCAAGTTTTAAAAAAGTGGTGCAAAGAGACAAAATTTAGAAGCTCCATATAGGCAGGGGCTGTGATGATTTCATTCTATTCTTTATTACACACCCAGCATTAATCACATTGTCTAGCAAGTCTCAGGTGAATGAATGAATGAGTAAATAGGAGAATTCAAGGCATGCTTATTTAAAGAATGCAAACTAAGAGTTTCTCTGGTATTTTGCATGTGTTAAGGAGATTCAGTAATAAAGCTGGGGTCAAGTCAGGTTATGAATGTCACTGAGCATTTGGGACTTTATATTTCCTTACCCCCGTGCTTATATAATACCAGAATATTTACAGAGGCCTCACATACACATCAGCTCACATGATCCTAAAGCCGCCCCAGAGGGTGGCCAGGGCAGTAATTAGTGCTCCGAGGAGAGACAATTATTAGAGAGACCAAGTCATTGTAGCTGTCAGGAAATGGTGGGTCCAAGACTGACGCCCAGGGCTTTGAGTCCAAACCCAGTTTCTGTGCCCTTGTACTGCATCCCCCCTCTTTTCTGGGACCAGAACAGCACTTTTTTGATGTTTGGGAGCAACAGAAATGACAATATCAGAGTTCCTTTCCATGAGGTGCAAGGTGAAGTGAGAGAGAATGGGACTGGTGGCAAGAACGCCAGTGACAAGTATGTCGAATAACATAAGAGAAGAGAAGACTAAACTCTCACAGGGCAGTGAGCAGAGACAGGCTGGGGTTTCTTCTTAACAGAGATGGAAGGGTCTACGATAAATTCCACTCGGCTGGCCCATGACCCAGGACAGTGTTTCTCAGTCTTGATACCACTGTTATTTTGGGCCTTAAATTCTTTGTTTTGGAGGACATTTCTGTGTACTGCGGGCCATTTGGTAGGTCCCTGGCTTTTATCCATTAACTGTGAGTAGCACACACCCACCACCTCATTCTCCCCCATTGCAACAACCCCAAATGTCTCTGGACATTGCCAGTTCTCCCCTGGGAGGTAAAATGGCCCCTGTTTGAGAAACACTAACCTAGTCAGTCAATTTTGATTAGTCGCCAGAAAAGTAGTGGATCTTAAAGAGCATATTGAACATTGGTGGGAAAACACTGAAGAAAGTAATGCAGTTTCATCTTATGGGTTTGGGTTTCTTCCACTGTCAGTGTGTTGCCACTTCCAGTGATACTAAGCAAAGTGTCTGATCCTCCAGTTGTGTGACTGGCACTGCATTTTAAACAATAGGTTTTCATTTCATTCTATTTATGGTCATCTTATTCAATTGTTTTTATTCCAGCTTTAGAAGTGCATATAATCCTATTGTGTCCTATTTCTTTATGGGAGCTTCTTAATAGGAGAACACACAGTAGTAAAATTTAATAAGTATCTTGGTTATCATATTGGCTTTACACATTTTCTGACCTTGGCTGGATTCAAGAGTGTGGAGGGCATGGTGGGATGGGAAGAGAGACAGTTGGTCACTGAAAAGAATAACAAAGATACTGAAGGGATGACATGAAGCAGGTCACCATGTTCTCAGACTGCAAGGAAGACTTTGAATACAGTTGATGACAGAAAATAAGCTGTAGTGAGAATCACGGCTTGAAAACTTACCAAGCTCTTCTCCCTTCAAAATTTCATAATACCCCCCAATAAAAAGTCTTACATGATGTTTTGCATTGGCTACAACAAATGTTGGTTTAGAGGAACTAAAAAAAAGAATTTGCATGTTTTCTAAAATACAAATATAAATAATACAATCATAAATATGAATATAACCATAAAAATGTAGCAGAAATTGCATAGACATTTTCAAATTCATGCCACGTGGCAACACACTTCATGCAAAGAAGAGTGGAGAGAGCAGCTTTCCTTCTTTTTGGTCTCACTTGGTGAAGGGGTACAATGGGCAGGTCTGAGCAAGTCAAGGAGGCCTGAGTCATTGTTTAGGTTTTCCATGGAAACAAAAGCTCGTGGGAACTTGACATAAAGCATAGGCCAGCCTCTGTGGCCTTGTAGCTGTCTTTGAAGGTCACTAACACCACTTCTAAGATGACTCCCTGGGAATCAACCAGTTTCCTTTCCAAAGGCTTGCTCCCTGTGCTTATCAACACTGCTTTGCAGAGGATTTGGGGCAAAGTTCAAGCAGCCATTCACCCCATGTTAAGCCAGTGTGAACAGGAAAGTTTTTTGTGTGTGCATCCAGGCATCACTTGCCTTCCCCGAAGGGAGCTTGTGACAGCTGAAACAAAGTCTTCATCGAGCATTTTGAACTCTCACTAGGGTTGTGCAGTAGAAAGGCAAAGCTTTAATAGGAGTCTTCATGTCTGTCACCCCTTATTAGGAAGCAGGGGTTGCCCCTGTCTTTCTCAAAGTTCCAGGCTTAGAAATGAATTATTTGGCATTCCAGGTTCCATTTTTTACCCACCCAGGAAAGACTGTTACCACCTGTGTTAAAGAAAAAGTTTTTAAAATTTACAATGTATTTTTTAAAACAACATCTTGTCAAGTTTAATTGTGAATGACTAAGGTATAGACCGGCTGGATTTTCTTTGAAATAGTCTACATGTTCCAAATGAAAGGTGAAGTAGTTGGCAATTTTGTTTTCTCAGAATCAGATGTTTGTGATATAGGATCAGGATATTTTGCCTCATTCCAAGCAAGTATAGTTTCATCTATTTCTACTTGAGACTTCAGAACTTTTTCTGTAGGATTTAAGGTTTTCGTCTGCTTTTGTTTTTTTTTAATGCTGCAATAGGAACTGACCAATTTTCCCTAATTGAAATAATATCTAATCTCTGGTAAACTCCTGGCACATTGCAAGTATTAAGTAAGTAGTGCTTTTAAAAAGCCCTTTTGCAGAGCATGGGCCCTTCTCTCAAGATAAGGATAGAGTGACCCAAAAGCATCTAAGTGTTATTCAGCAGGAGAAAATCTAGGCCAGTTGACTGAGAGCTTTTCTTTAAATTGTACATGATCTCACATTCCCAAAATACCCTTGAAAGTTATATGAAGCCATGTGGCAATCTATTCTGAGTCCTCAGTGCCTAATGATTAGTATTGTACTGTCGATTGCTAGCGCCTGAGCAGGCCTTCAATGCCACGTCTCACCCTCTGTCTCTAGAGAATGGGAAGAAAGTCTAAGGGGGTGGGAGAATGATGCACCCAGGCTCATACGGTCGTCCACAGTGTAACCCACTGGAAAATGTATCCATCATGGGCTTCCCTCCCCACCCTCTGTTACTTGCTCACTCCCCTCTAGTGTTTCTTGGATCCCTTCCTCAGCAGCTGCCTTCCCTTGAATCCTTGTGTCAGAGTCTGTTTCCAGGAGAGCCTCCTCTAAGGCAGTTACTGACCTCCTAAGAGCTCAAGTTCTAGTAAAGGACACAGCTAATACACAATAAATCAAATAAATTAGGTGATTTATTGATACATAGTGAGAAGGATGAGATATTTGTGAGAGGAGAGGGGCTGAGAGAGGTTCTGGTTAAAGTGGTGAGGCTCCGGCCGCTGGGATGTGACAGCTGACCTGCAACCTGAAGGAGGGAAGTGCTTAGGCATAAGAAGAGCCAAGAAGATGATCCTGGGAAGAGGCAAGAAAAAGTGCAAAGTGGGCAGAAACAGGAAAGAGGCCACTGTGGCTGTTTGTGAAATAGAAGGGTGAGGCGACTGTGTGGGTTGGCTGAGGCCGCGGCATGTGGGACTCTACAGTGATAATCAAAAGTTTGTGCTAAATGCAACAAGAAATGTTTAAAGGATGTTAAGCAGGGGAATGCAATAATCTGATTTATACTTGAAAATTATTCCTCTGGCAGCTCTGTGGACAAGAGATTAGGGGAGGCAAGAATAGAGCAGGAGTCAAATTAGAAGGCTGCTGCAGAACCGAGGTGGCAGATGATGGATGATTCTCAGCACCCAGATCAACCGTTGATAGGGGACGTGATTAAATAGAATGTCACCACAGAATACAATGCATTTATATGTACTTCAGTGGTTCTTAGCATTTGGGTGTTAAGAAGCATTTGAAAGTCTAATGAAATCTGTGGACTTTCCAGAAAAGGCAAATATACATGGATACACAATTTCAAATTTGTGATGGGGGTTGGGAAGACATGAAGTCAGTTAATAAAACCTCAAATAATAAACATATAATTTTAAGGTCCAATTTACATATATTTTCAGGTGTAGAACATAATGATTCAATATTTGTATATATTGCAAAATGATCATCACAATAAGTCTAGGTATCATCCATCACCTTACATAGTTATAATTTTTTTTTCTTATAATGAGAACTTTTAAGATCTACTCTCTTAGCAACTTTCAAATATGCAATACAGTATTACTAACTGTAGTCACTGCATTGTAGATTACATTTCAGGACTTAATCTTGTTACAATTGAAGCTTTTATCTTTGACCCCTTTCAATGATTTTGTTCAAACCTCCCAGCCCCCACCCGCCACTGGCAACCACCAATCTGTTCTCTGTATCTTTGGGGATTTTTTCTGTTTTCTTTTAAGATTACACATACCAGTGAGATAATATGGTATTTGTCTTTGTCTGATGTTTTTACTTAGTATAATACCCTGAAGGTCCATCCATGTTGTTGCAAATAGCAAGATTTCCTTCTTTTTTTATGGCTGAATAATATTTCATCGTATATGTCTATCACACTTGCTTTATCCATTCATCTATTGATTCGCACTTACGTTGCTTCCACATCTTGGCTATTGTAAATAGTGCTGCCATAAACATAGGAATGCTTATATCTTTTTTAGTTACTATTTTCATTTCCTCCAGGTAAATACCAGAATGGAAATTGCTGGATTATATGGTAGTTTTATTTTTAAGGTTTTTGGGGAGCCTCCATACTCCTTTCCATAGTGGCTGCACACACAAAAAAAAACAACCCAAAAAACAAAAAAAGTACTTTTTCTTTGTGTATATGTATTAGTTAGGGTAGGCTCCCTACCATGCTAAATAAGTGCCAAAGTGGATAATGGTTCAAACACAATAGTTCCTGCATATGAATGAGAGTTGAAGGATAAAAAAGCTCAGTTTTTTTGGACCTCAGTAGAATAGCTCAGTTTCTATACCGTCTATACTCACTGGGAGAATTAGCAGAGAATTTCTCTGCTAACTTCAAGACATAACATTCAGGTTTTATATAAGTGTTGTCTTCATTCTGGATAAGTAGAAGAGGAAAGCATGGGGTAGCGTGCACGGGAAGTCTTGATGGGCCAGGCCGAGAAATGGGATCCATCACTCTGCCCACTGTCCAGTGGCTGTAATTCAATGGTATGCCCGCAACTAACTGCAAGCAGGGCCAGTCACTGTAATCTGGCTGTGAGCCTGGGAAACAAAAAAGAGGAAAATGAAGATTTCAGAGAGCAGCTATCAGTTTTAGCTAAAATATACATATTTTTCTTTATATTTTTCATACTGGAGGTGCTCAGTGTTACTGGGAAAACAGTATAATAAGTCACACTGGAGTCTGAAGTTGGTCAGGAGGATTCCAGAACCTTTGCATTTCCACCACCAATTTAACTCAAAGTAAGTCCACTTCCTAGTCAGTTGAGTATGGAACTTATATATAAAGGTTGTGTCTTTAAGTGAAAAATCACAATTAAATTGAAGTGGAAACTTGGCCCCAAAGTACACTTTTCAGTAGCCTGAGAAACTGGGATTCATTTGGAGCAAACTAGGACTCATTCTGATTGTGTGTCAGCTGGAAAAGGAGGTGCGTATATTATCAGTGAAGCATCCATTGCATCCGTTTCTTCTCCATTCCAATGACCAGTCCTTCTAGCTCTTTGTTTGAGGTCCAGGCAATTGGCTACTCCATCAAGCACTGATTGAATGTCTACTCTGAGCTCAACACTGTTCAGTTCACACTTTCCTACAACAAAGGCAGCTGAAAGCTCCTCTTTCATGTGTCCTTTAGGGAGTGGGTATGGCCACAGGAAATTGGAGGTAGAGTACATTTCTGTCAGTGAATCGTATTTTTCCATTTGCCGCCATTAGAATGTTAGAGATGCTTTTCTTGGGGGTGGAGGGTGGTAAGTCTTGCCTTAATATATAAAGAAATTACATCTGAGAACACAGCAAATTTTAATTTCTCCAGAGTTAAAAGTGAGGGAAGTTGATTTTTCTCCTGACATACTAAAATGGTTTTTCTGTAACTTTAAGTTACAGAAAAAATCCAGAAATTGTATTCGCTGGAGTTCAGAGCCCTTCTAATAATTTTGTTTAGAGTGTGCAAGTCAGCACCCACCGGGAAGACTGAATTTCTCCACATTGCCTGCTGTTGCTCTTTCCTCTGATTCTCTTGCTGGCATCATAAATATTCCTTTTCAGCTCCCCAAATTCTAGCTGTTTCCTTTGGGAAATGTTTGAAAAGCAATCTTTATAGCCATTTATTTTATTTAGTTTAAGTCCCATCTTAGAGTTGTCAATGTGATTATGTGCTATTTTTTAAAATACATTTCTCTTCTCTGGTCAGGGAAGATTGAACTTTCTTTAACATACAATGGATTTAATTGGTTAATTAGATAATTTAGAATCCTTGCTGGTATAGATCCCAAAAGGAGGAGCTCCTTTAAGCTCACTGCAACTACATTTACTTTTAAAGGAGCCCTTTATTTTGCTGTGAATAAAGTGTCTCTTATTAAACAGAATATAAAAGCATGTTTGGCAGGACTTGACTCCCAATGGGTGAAACATCACAGGAAATTGAGAAATTGTTTCTTTTTGGCCTTGTGGAAAAATTTTGCTAGTGAAATTTAGTGTTAAGGTTTTAAGACTCCTGCTTAAATCCATCATGAAAGAGTTGCCAGACAAGGGACAGCTTCTAGGGGAGGGGGTGGGGCATATGGACCAATGTGACCTTGCTAATCTGGTTCACTAAATTTTCCAAGTACTCTGAGGTATGGTCAAGAAGATTGTATTCTGTCTTACATAATAATTGTGTTACTGTTAAAGAGAACTTAGAAGAAATTTTTTTTAACAATTTAGGCATAAGTTTGTCTTAAGTTAGCCTCAGTTGGATGCCCTTTCATTATTTTCCTGCAAAACGGGCTGTCTTATATACCCAAACAAGAAATGTGTCTTAGGTACAGCATCTAGCTTCTGCTTTCCCATAAAACTATGAGCTCTTGAACTTGGGCAAGTCCACTCTGGGCATTAGACATGCATATTGTCATCCAAACACCTGTCTTTACATAGATGTCTTAATTTGGGATTTGTGCCTCACTCCAGTGCTGTCAGTTTAAACTCCTAACCTTGTTTCCCTTCTAAGTTCCTTGGAGACACTGTGGGCAACATCAACATACATCTCATGTCCAAACCCCTAATCTTTGTTGTTTGCTTCCCATACTCCCCTCATTCGGCAATCAGTCACCATGTCCTGTTAATCGCCCTAAATATGCCTGACAGCCATATCTCCTTCTCTTCCCTGTCCTCCTCTCCCCAGAACCTGATTCAGGCCACAGTTTTCTCGTGCCTTGCTTTCTCTAAGAAGCCTCCTTAACTAGTCTCTTTGCCCTCTCATAATCCTGTTTGTACTCTGCAGCCCAAATGATTTTTCTAAAACTAATCTTGATCTTGTTACTGCCTAGCCTGAGATTTCTTTGGGGGTGGTGAAGAGGAGTTATCTATAAAATGTAAACTCTTGGCCTGGCCCTTATTTTGTTTCTCAGTTCCCTCCACTTTCCACCACATCAGCCCCTTGACAGAGGCAGGGCTGCCCATGCTAACCATGACTGGATTACTACACTAAGAATGACCCCCTGCTTTTCCCATTCTTAGCTAATTCTAACCTGTTGTCCAGAAGCCAGAGAACTCTTCCTTGACTCCCAGCCCCCACCCCTTAGAATTGGAAAGATGCTTCTCCATTGAATCTCATATACCATGGACATACTTCTAGGATAGCTGATCTTTGATTGTAAACTCTTGGAAGGCAGGCCACGCAGCTCATTTCTCTTCGAACTCTCTGCTATGCCTGTTGAATAAATAAATGAGAATATATGACTACTTACAGTGCTTTTTTATATATAACACTGAATCCTGATTATAATGCTAATTTTGGCTCTTTTTAGAAGAGTAACTCTTAGAGAATAAAAAATAATCCCTAGCTTTGATATCAGAAAGCTGAGTCACTGTGAGCTGTGACCTTTGCTAAGTCTATCAGCCTCTCTGAGTCTCAATTCTTTGTCAATGAACAGAGGATAATATATTACAGGGTTTGGCTGAGGACCAAGGGAGAAGTCAGGGGGGTCGGGGTAGGCACTAGGTGAATTATAATGACTGCACAAGTATTATCTGCCTTATTCTGATTCTTTCTATAATCTGCAGTCCTCCTTGCTGTAGCCATGCCAAACACCAGCTCAGGTACATGAGGTGTGAGTGGTTTCCTGTGGCACAAGTCAGGGGTGGGTATTTTCCAGGTCTCTGCTCAGTTAGATAGAGACATACCAATGGAAGGATGGATGTAGGAAATGATTCACCCGTATCTTTCCCATTGGAAATACACTCCTACCCTCTCACACACTGTTGGTGACAGTAAACCGTGTACAGTGGGAAGGCAATTTGATGACATGTGTTGAGAGCCTCATCAATATTCATCCTTTTGATCCAATGATTCTATCTCTAAGATTTATCCTGAGGGAATGATTTTTGAAAATGAGGATGGGAACACTTAAGATGTGTAAAGATGTTTCTTGCAGTTGTGTTTGTTATAGTTAATGATTGAAAATAATCTGACCTGTGTACACCAGTGAGGGATGGCTATGTCCTTCAGTGGGCTTTCTGTAAGACAGAAATATTGTTTTGAAAAAATGTCCAGGTGGAAAAAGCAGTCTTAAGAATTCAACATACAGTTTAATCAAACTATATAAATCAAACAAATACAGAAAAAAAAGTGATCAGTAGGAACATACACTCTGTTTTGGAAGGAATTGGTCATAGTTAAGAAATCCACAGGCACAGCCCTGCCTTGCTAGACCCAGGACCCTGTGAATGAGATTCACTGTCTTCTGTGCAAAGGAATCTTTATTTGGCATTGGATAGAGGCCAGACCTTCATCCTGTCTCCCACCTGTCTTCTAAAACCTGGAAGAAAGCATTCACAGGAATATCAATCAGAATTAAAAATCAGCTTAGGGTTTAGAGAACGGAAGTTCTAGAATACCAGGGAAGGAAAGGCTAAATATACTTGAAAAAATAGTAATCATGACAACAATTTTGTAAGACATTTTTGAGTGTGCAAACGGCTTTCTATACATTCTTTCATTTAAATTGGCTCTTCTTCTACGCAGCTTTTTATACTAATTTCTGTAAAAATTACTACAGATCTAAAAAAGCTCAGAAACACAGTTCCTTACTTGGGTTCCATTCCTTTATTGGCCTTGTATCCAGGGGTTTCCCCACTGTGCAGCATTTACTTTGTGCCCAGTGGAAACTATCTGGAAGGAAGTAGTTGAGCCCAGGAAACAATAGACGTTTCATCGTGGCTTTATTCACTGGAGAGCCTCGGAACATTTGGCAGGCCTTTCCTTACACGTGCCAGTGGAGCCTTGTGTTGTAAGAGGCACAGCTTCACCGCGAGTTGCCCCCCGTCACACATCAAGTCTAGTCGTGGAACCCATGTAGGACTGATTCCTTTTTTTTCCTCTTGAATCCCCATCCAGCCCAAGTGTCAGCTCTCACACAGAATTTCATGGTCCTCTTTTACAGCCTGTCTCAGCTCCAGAAAAGATCTGCTTTCTCTTCTTATGTTCCTACATGGCTGAGGTTCAGAACCTTAGTGCATTTGTCAGATGCGTTGTGTATTTTCTCCCTGCAACTTTTCTGTTAGACTCCATGCTTTGGGGAAAGAGAAAAACTGAGGAAGGAAGAAAACTGCTTAGAGTTTTTAACCCTGGGTTTTGGCCATTTTTCTTGAAGATGGGCTGCTGTCCCTTATCTGACTTGAACTTTCATGTTCTCAGGATGAGAAATAAATCTTTACACAAAAATCCAAGGGTTGGCTGTTTTGAGAGGAAGTGTCAGTCCTCGATGGAGCTTTTCGAGGGAGTTGGAGTTATTTTACTAAGGACAGTGCTGAATTCCTCTTGTTTCTGCTTCTCTTTCGAAGTTTATTTTATGTTTTGTTGTGGTTTTCAGATTTCTCATGGTTTGGATTTGGGAAAGTAAAATCAAGACAAGGTGTTGGTAAGTAGTTACTCCTTCTTTGGATAAGTAATGTGCTTGTGTTAATTCAGATGAAACTGCTTAGCCCTCTTTGTACTCATCCCTTGAATCATTTTTTGTGTTCCTGGTTTCTGATTTGGTGAAGAAAGAGGCCTAGAATTCTTCCAGGAAAAGCCATTATCATTGCTAATTGAGTTAAGTTATGGTTCTGTATTTTTGAAGTTGACTTGTTTTTACCCTATGGGGACATGTCAACTGTCAACTAGTTCTAGGTTACTGGTGCATTTTTAAGAAGGTTAAAGAAATAAAATACAACTGTACCACAGGTCAATGCACAGCAAAATTGGCTGAATGTTCTAGTCTGGAAAAACTTGGTTCTTAGCTTCCTCTCATTGACCACAATGCAATACATTTCTGAATTGGTAAATCAGTTATTTGTTTATGACTATTTCTCTTTCGAAACAAGACTAAGAACTGGACACTGTGATTTGTGCTTGATTGCATTCTATTCCTTGCCATTGTGCTGACAATTGAAAAGCAGAGCTTATAGCTACCAATGAGTGCAGATAATGTATCTCATCTCTAGGACTGAAATCAGGTGTAATCTCCCAGGACCTCCAATTTGTTCAGTATTTTCTGTGGGTATAGGGACAATAAATAGGAATTGTTTAGAGGGCATGAAAAAATAGACTTTCTTCCATTTCACACATGCATTTGATCTAGCCATTGTGGGTATCTGTTGGTTAGTATCTGTTTTGGTTGCAAGGTTGACCGTAGGTAAAATTGCAAAAACAGGTATATCAGTGTCATGGAGCCTTTCAGTTCTGAGCCACCCACCTCATATGTGCTCATCCATCCATATGAGGAACCCTGTTTCATTTCCCTTTTTGAGCTTGACATCAATCAGTTTGACCCTTAACTAGCCCCATGAATTCCAAGGGAAAAGCTTTTAACCAGCAAAGGAAAAATGGACATGTGGTAAAGTTGGAACCTAAAGCTCAGCCACCTCAGGATTTGCCAGAGATTCTGCAGGGCAGATTTCAGATACAGCTGATCATAGTCATTTTGAGATACCAGGGAATGGCCTGCTGGGCAGTCTTGAAGGTGCCATGTTTTGTGGCTTGTGCTGTGTGTGTGTCATAGAGGCAGGAGGAGTTGGGTGATAAACTTTCCCACAACAATGCTGTGGGATGGGGTCTTCCCTCCACTAAATAGCAAATCACTGCAACCACTAAAACATTGTTCAGGCCAGTTTGCCCTGCAGAGAGGTCCTGGTGCTTGGGAAGCTTCAATCACAGGATTTCACCCTTTGAGGCTACAGGAAAAAGAATCCTTCAGCTACATTGTTCTTTCAGCTACAATTCATCAGAGGTGCTGCTGCTTTAAAATGTTGGTTTTGTTATTCTGCAGGTATAGTGCGGCCAAAAGGTCAGGAGAAGACTGCCATTGATGAAGAGATAATTCATTATTGACAGTTCCCAAGAGAAGAGGGCGGGTCACATCTCAGGGGGGTGCCAGAGGGAAGCACCTGGGTCATTCAGGAGGTGGAGGGAATGAGGGGAAAATGTGGATTAGAGCCTTTATTGTGGTTTCCTTGGAAAGGACTGGGCAGGCAGGGTTAGCAGGTTTAGGATTGGATGGCTTGAGGGACTTCAGTGGGCGTAGGGTGTAGGAGCTCCCTGGTTGTCTGGTACCTGGCTCTGGGATAACCGGGCACATGGATAATGTGCCTGGGGGATGATGGTTTGATAAGGAATGTGGTTGGAGTGTTGATTATGGATTAGTTAGTTTGTATATGAAAGGTATGCTCAAGGGTGAATTCTTCACTATCTGTAAGAACTGGGTAACCCTTGATACGGCATTCCTTCCAGTGTCACCAAGGCCCAAGACGTTAAAGCATGAGAATATAGAAAATAAATGACATGCTTAACACAGCTCCTTGAGAACAATGATCTCTCCCATCACCTGGAAGGCAAGGTGAAGACATTCACCTTGAATGTCATCACCTGAGAGATGACATTCCTTACCAGATGACCTCCATTGATTTTTATCACAGGAAAATAGGGTCTGTAAAGTCAGAGATGCAGGGCACATTACCCAGCAGCTCTGAGAAAAGAAAAGTGCCTCTTTGAACTTGAGGCATATTAAAAAATAAGCTAAAAATGTTTCCAGCATAACTCATATTTGTCAGCTCAGTAATTAGAACTCTCTACTCCAAACTCAGCAAATTGCACATACCTAGCAATTTAAAACTTCTTATTCATTTTATAAGACATTTTCTCAAGTCCTCATATGAAATTCTTATAACACTGTGATGTGCCCCTGACTCTTCTGTCGGTCTTTTCATCGTGTCTCCTCAAGCACGTGCACAGACACAAAATGACACATCGTGTGACATGCACAGACAGGCTGCTGTCAAATTATGTAGACATTCATTGTCCCCGCTGAGAGCTTTTCTTCCCCTGCCCAACTTTGCTGAGCTCCATTAGATCAAAATGTTCCTAGAAAAATGGGCTGAATCCCTGCAACCTTGCCAGCCACATCAATCTTCCAGGATCTGGAGCATCAATAATGAAGAAAACAGCACTGGAATTAATATTCCAATTGATAAATGGTTGAGGTTTGTATGTTGGTCAGATTTGTCAACAGCAGCCTTCTGGTAAAGTGAAAAGGCTTTTGAAAAATTACCTCTGGTCCTTTATATCACTCCTATGCTTAAAAATTCACTCCCTGCCCCCACCCCTAAAAGAGGACCCATTTTCTTTAGATCTGTTACTTCAGAGTCTGGGGTTTTAATCAGAGAGGTCAAGGGAAGGAAAGGGTGTCTTCTGGTGGAGGCAGAGAAGCAAAGAGCAAGCCTCTTTATTGAACTCTTTAAATTAGAGCCCTGCTGTGTCTGTGGCAGGTGATTCGGAGCCCAGATTCCTGGAAGAATCTCAACATTGTCTTCTAGGTATCAACCTTCTCTGAAATGATGAAATGCTATGGGAATGTCCATAGTCTTATTCTAACTTGGGCTGGAAGAATCAGAGATGAAAGCAACTGGGATCAATATGTTTCTAATCATTGCAGGGGCTCCAGGAGCAAGTATCGCTGGCCTCCTGATAGCATGTGTGGGGTATTTGAACATGACAGTTCCTGTATTTCTGAGGGTAAATGTGTAGCCTGGAATCTGTTGAGAAATGTGTGGCCTTGACTGCTTAGCAAGTTCAGGCAGTAGCCTACCTGGGTAACCCCAACAGAGGGGCAGCTGCACCAAGAACAGAGTGAGGGAGCCGGCGGGGGGGAGGTTTTATTGACAAGAGGCAGAAACCCTAGCACAACGCATTTCTATTTTCCATCTCTGGGTTTAAGCTCTGGGTGATCCAGGCCTGCCAGAAAGCAAATCATAAAACAGGGATGGTTAAGGATATTAGAAAGAACTTGTCTTTATTCTTGGCAGAATTTCTTCTCTTTGCTAATGCCAATGATCTCGGCACAAGACGAGCACAACTGGGGAGACTGTCTTTGCTTTGAGTGTTCTGTGACTTCTAAATTGGCTGTGTGAGAACTTGTTTGCAGAATTAAGCCAGGGTGTATCATTAAAGGCATCTTAAATGCACATCCCCTTGAGAGAATGCTTTAAAAAATTACCTATAATAGCAGTTGGCTGCCTCCTGCATAGTTTGTTTAAGATTCAGCTAGCTGGAGAATGTCCAATTGTTATCACTACATACTGTGATAATCCACATATGAGGGAGAAAACAGATCTTGAATTGGGAGATGGATTACTATGATATTTCAGAGGGGGTTTAAAAATGTATGACACAAAAGCTTTTGTTTTTAGAATTGTGGTGCATCTGGTTGAAATAGTTAGGTCTGGGGGAAGAGATAAAGAATGGATGGAGGTGCTGAAACACGTATCCTGGGGCTCGGATGAATACACGTTCTCTTGCTCAGGAAATAGTGATTCAGACTTTCCTTTCCCTAGTACACATTTGCCTTGGCTGTCTATTCGATTCTGCCTGTCATGGCCTTCCCTTTGTCTTTCCTCATTATTCTTTCCTTCCTATCTCCCTCTTGGCTTATGCTGACAGTCCTAGCCAGTGAGTGGTTGCTTTTCATGGGACCCTGCACCCATTCAGTACACTGCAAAAACACATGTCATTAATATGTGTCTAGGGAGCTTTGTCTACTTTTTGTGTATGAGTGATCACCATGAGCCACCAAGGTCTTAATTGTTTTGAGGCTTTCATATAGATGTTTTTCTTTGTGAATCTACTTTTGGTTGAAACAGTATGAGTTTAGTGGTTGATGGATAACTGGTTTAGACAAAAAACACTAGGCCACATTTATGGGCATATGCATTCTTGAGACTGGACTAGAAAGTTAAAGTGTTATATGGAAAAGTCTATGGTTATTGCTTTAGTATAATGACATCCATAGAATGACTCTGTAAATAAATAACATTATGGCTAAAGGCAAAGCAGGTAAATTGCCATGGGATTGAGCCATTATGCTATAGGCAAAAGTGGTGCAGCTATGGACAGAGTATACAGAGAGAGGAACAGAGTAATTGCACAGTCCAGTGTAATTACAGGCCACCAGTTGTAAGTTCATTTAGTAATACCATAGTAATTCATACTCATGAAGCACACTTAAATTTACAACACATTCTCATATCAGTAGTCTCATAAAATAACAAGTAAGTGTCATTTTAGAAATGTAAGTAAATGCAGAGGTAAAAAGAAAGTAAGTGTCTTGTCCAAAGAATAGAGAAAGAAACTCAGATCTTTGAGCTTCTAGTACATCAGGATCTTAGACTGATGCTGAGAGGTCCAATGAGCAAGTGTTCTAAAGATGCTCAGAGAACAGAGAGGAAGCCTGCATATTAAATTACAGAAGAAGGAAGTACAGAAATTGGAACGCTGGCGCGTTGCTGGTAGGAATATAAAATGGTGCTGCCACTTTGGGAAACAGTTTGGCAGTTCTTTAAAAAGTTAAACAGAGAGCTAGCTACCATATGACCGAGCAAGTCCACCCCCTAAAATAAAAAAAAATGTATGTCTACACAAAATCTTGTACACGAATCCTCATAGCAGCATTATTCATTATAGTCCAAAAGTTGAAACAACCCAAATGTTCATCAGTTGGTGAACGGATGAACAAAATGTGATATATCTGTAAAATGAAATATTATTTGGCAATAAAAAGGAATAAAATAATGACACATGCTACAACACGAATGAACCTAAAATATTATACTAAGTGAAAAAAAGTCAGTCCCAAATGATCATGTATTATGATTCCATTTATATGACATTTTCAGAATAGGTAAATTCATAGAGATAGAAAGTAAATTTATGGATGCTTAGGGCTCGGAGTGGGAAGAATGGAGAATGATAGCTATTTGAAATGATGAAAATGTCCTAAAATAAGATTATATTGATGATTGCATGACTCTGTGAATATACTAAAACCCTGTGAATTGTACATTTTAAGTGGGTGAATGTTATGTATGTGAGTTACAAAGACAGTAAGACATTACAGAGCAGTGTGTATTTTTCCCAACTGTAGGCCCAGCTTCAGTTATCAGCAATGATGACGACTCTGCCAGCCCACTTCACCATATCTCCAATGGGAGTAATACCCCATCGTCTTCAGAAGGCGGCCCTGATGCCGTCATCATTGGAATGACCAAGATCCCTGTCATTGAAAATCCCCAGTACTTTGGCATCACCAACAGTCAGCTCAAGCCAGACACATGTAAGTACAGCTGTTTATATTTTTTGGCCCATTTGCTGCATAGCTGTGTATCTACAAGCATGCTTGTCAGAGTCCTTGACAAGGTTGACTCTGGGGAGGAGGGCAGGGAAATGTCAAGATTCTTGGGGCTTTGGGACCATGGAATAGATTCTTTACTTTGTTGCTTATGGAATTCTCCGGGTGTGTCTCCTGCTTGGCTTCAAACTTTGGGCAGTTACTGGCTTCTCTTGTGATCCATGTTCCAAAAACCATTTGTCAATATGAAGTTGGAATCAAGGCCTGCTTATCTTGAAAAAGATAGAGAAAGAAACCAGAAATCATTAGAATGCACATATATCAGTTACTGAAAGACAGGCAGCTGGTGGGATTTAAATTTGGTTTATTGAAAATCATTAAAATGTACACTACAGGTAGTCAGAAAGTGCTATGTTGTACACAGGTGGTATCAATTCTGGTAGTTTTGTGTTCTTTGTTTAGTCCTAGTTCTCAGCATGAAACGTGATTCCGTGATAGCAAAGAACATGTTTTAAGTATGCTGACATATTTTTCAGAACCAAATTAACCCACTAGCCTCTACTAAAAGCTTGAATTTTTTTTCAGAGACTCTTATTCTATTTTTTTTGAGCCATTGCTCCAATATAAAAAAATGGAGCACAACCTTAAGTACAACAAAAAATAAAATCACAATGGACAAATAGGCCTTATACCATTGGAACTCCAGGATTTCCCCCACACATGAGTAAGAAGCTATGAAGGTAGAACATTAGGTAGCTGACATCCCAGGGTTCTCTGGCACTGAATAATGAGTATCTTATATTTATTTGCATATTTTCACCCCATCGTAAATGCGGGTGTCCTGCACTGCTTCAGAAGTAAGGTAGAACTATTACAAGGTTAACATTTGGGGACTTACTTTTCAATGAGGCTCTTCATGGGATAGGAGGCTTAGTAATGAGTATCAGATTACTTCACATACTAGGAAACACATGTTATTTCCTACTATTTATTCAAATTTACCTCAAGATATTATCATAGTGGATTTGAGTTTAGTTGTTAGGAAGAACAGAATTATAAGTTTGTAGTATGTAAGACTGGACCCCACCATTGATTTCAGTTGAATATGTAATATGACAAGGTAAATAGAATAGCAGATGTGAAGACTGTTGAGCTTCTTGAAATAAAATGTTTTAATTGAAATCAAGGTATTTTTAATTCTAACCTTGTCAGTATGGTGACAAGATATGTGGAGGCATTTCTTAAAGATGTGTATTCTTTGTAGAGATAAGCATCCTCCAAAGGTCTTTGAAATATCCTGCATGCAGAACAGTCAAATATTGAATAAGGCAAAGCAGGCTATTATGATGGGAGAATCTGCATCATTTTGATTGTTCTCCCTGGGAACAGAGTACTTTGACACCCCTGTCACCACCAGTATCAGGCTGTATAATGTACTTCAGTAAGCCTGAGGCTGTATTATAATTGAGTTTGACTAAAATCAACCTGTCCTCAAGAGTTTGCTCTCCTTTGTCGATAGAAGAAACACAAAGCTGAATAATCAAGCAGATAGCATCATCTCAACAAGTCCAATAAAAGAAAATAAATACATGTGCAAGAAAGCAAGTAAGCAAACAAATGAATGAAATCCTATAGAAGGAAGTGGACTATGTAGATGCTAAGTCTGTGGTTCCATCTAGAAGTGCTTTCTTCCCTTAGGACTCCCACAAGAAACTTTCCACAGGTCATTTCCTTAACCTAGAGTACACGGGGATTTTTGTAAAGGTTTCAAATTAGACATTTTTATTGTTTTGGAGGAGTCTTGGTTTTGTGGCTTAGCCACCCTGTACCACCTGCACTTAGAAGGAATTGCAAGAGAGCTGAGGAGACCTGCAGCCTCCCTCAGCTTCTGTCCTCTACCAGAGGGATCCAGACCATTGGTTCTCCATTTGATGGTTTCTTCCTTGGACAGTTGTCCAGGGCCCTTCACCCAGACATCTTTACTCAGCTCAGTATTTTCCATCACTCTGTATCCTATAGCAGAAGAAATTTTTTTTGTCTGCTAGGCTTCAAGTCATATACTCATGATTTGAAGAACATTTACAATCATACATCTTCCATGAATGCTTTCTTAAAGAAATGAGAATGAAGAAGCAATTTACTTCTCTCCTTACCTTTAACCTTTCTTAAATGTTATTCTTTACCTCCTAATTTTTTCCCTTTATTTTCAATGTATCTGTTGCCTTTGGTTAAGAGTATGCCCACTCTTGTGTGTGTGTTTCTATAGTCTTGCTTGTGTTAGACTGTAAGCTCCTGGAGAGCAGAAACTATATCTGCTGAATTATTCCTTCATAGCATGAGACATGAGGTACTTTTGATGTTGGCCAGATGTTGACCAGATGTGGATATATATTACTGAAATATTAACTACTAACAGACTTATAACATGTAAAGATGACCATAGCCTTTCTCATTGGCTTTATTCTTATTAAACTTCCCTGCCTAATAGTTTATTTTTTAGACATGTTTTCAATAATATATTAGCCAATTTAAACAGATTTAAATAACAATTTTAGCAGGAATAATTTTTTAACAAAAAATACAATCTTTGAACATCCTGATTGTAGTCGCTAAGAAATTAAAATATTTTAAAATGCATAGACCTTACATTCAGAGAGATCTGTTGCTATAGGCCTATACAACTTTGGGAGATTATCTTTTAATTAAGTGATTCCCATTGAATATTTTTTACAACTAACCTTTAAAGAACCTTTAGAGAAGGGATCGTCAAGAACTTGGATAGGTTTCATCTGGAAAACAAATGTAAGACCATCTCAGAAAAAGTTTAGAATTTTCCCCACATGCTTAAAGCAAAATGTCACTTGGACAGTACACCACCTACCTCTGGACCTATCAGAGGCTTAGGCCACAGGCCAGCACATTTACTTCTCTTTTCTCAACCTTCCTGGCTGCCCACAGATGTTGGCTTTCAAATAGCTGTGTGATCTTATTAAGAAAGAGTGGTCTCAGTTTTATTTTACTGAATTGTAAGAATCTAATATAGCAAAGTTCCATTCATTAAATATTTATTGACTACCCACAATACTTCTACAGTGCTAGGAACTGCAGATTTGGTGATAATGATGCTGTATGTTCCTTGCCTTCAGGGGGTCCTGTAGGAGAGGCCAATGGTTAAAGATATCATCCTATAATTACAATGCACTGTAATAGGATAGCTTAGAGGAAGGGTCCTAAATTCCAATTACCTACAAGATTGTGCAGGTCAATATGAAAAGCAGGCCAGATCAGAAATTTGATATGGCATTTTGATGGCTGACTGAAACAGGACCAGGTATAACTAGATACTCTAATTTTTCTAGTGAGAACAGGCATTTATTAAAATATTTTATGTGAAATTCCCAAGATTTAAAACACTGGGTGAGAACAATAAATGACACCAGACTGAGTCAGATTACTTTATTTCACAGACAATGCTCAGAAGTGGCTTTTCAAAAATGATTCAGCCTCCAAACTTACGTAACTCTGCTTTCAAAACAAAACAAAAAACAAATAAAAAAACACAAGCAAAAACAGACTTCTTTAAATGATATGTAAGATCATTTAAGTGAAGGATGTTAATACATTATATCCCCAGAATTCATTTTTTACTATCAGGAGCTATGTCAGGTTTTTATTTACCAAGTCTAGAGATGGTTTGCAGGATTTTAGAGCAATCTGAACAGGGCTGAATTGCTCCCGAGCGCTTTCCAATAGCAAGTCTGTCTACTTTATTGCAGGGCCCAGAGGTTCCCCCAAGACCGCCTGATAATAATTTGGTATTTGGAGGCTCCTGTGTCACTGCAGGAACTAAAGGAGGCTAAATCCATACCTGATGGAGGAGAAGAGTTCTATGGTTATCTGCAAATTCTGGCCAGACAACATCTTGACGTCACTCCTTAGCTTCCATAACCTAGCCAAGAAAGAAGTTACCTTCCAAAGAGAAAGCAGTGTGCTCTAATGACTAAACCCTCAAAGTGCTATGCCACTTTAACTATAGACCCATCTCCTCGATCAATCAGGATGGCAAGATGGAGCTGAGGAGCTCAGCAACATCAAGTCTGGAGTTGGTCTTTAATTCAACTAGTCTGTATAGACGTGTCTGAAAACCACACCATCTGACAGTGCGGGGTAGTTTCCCAGTAGGATTTACAAACTCGGCTCAAGGGCAGCTGTGCTGCTATTCTCTCCTTGACTGCTGAGAACATTTTTGCCAGGCAGGGTACAGAGGGAGCTGAAAAAAATTTTAATAAAAGGAGTAAATAAAAAACACTAACCAGCAAAACCCCCAAGTCATCAATCTTGGGTTCTCTTGAAGGATGGGAATGTGTTATAGCTTCCCCTGCAGGAAAAGCAAATGCCATAGACCTACTGTCATTCCTAAAACTGTGTCTTTCCTGGAAAATCCTTGTAAATTAGCTAGGGTCTTAGGCCCAGGGCCTACATTAAATGAGAATTGTCTCTAAATATGTACTGTGTGTATTCTCACTGAGCATGCCCTCTATGGCTATCTAGGCTGAGTAACTCCCTGGGGAAGATGCATATAAAGAATTGTGACTTTTTCCCCCTTCTAGTCCATTTCCAATGAAGTGGATCTTTACTGATTTCCTGCAGAATGTGCCATACTTCTCCAGTGATTATAGTTCATGTGGTGTATGTGTATGTGGTACATGTGTACACATGTGTTTTTCTATTGGTTACATGCTTATTACCCAATTATGTACATAAGCACAGATTCATAGACCAGCTAATAACAAGGAAATAAAATGTAATAAAGGGAGGGAGTGCTTTAAAAGTAGTAGAAAAGATCACACAGGGCACTCCTGTTCCCCTTAACTGTCATACCTACACCATCATCGTGTTACCAGCAAGGGGAGGGAAAGGAGGTGATATTTTTCACAGAATTGCAGAGGTTTTGAACACATTTGCAATGTTACTTTGAGTATGCATGAGCAAAAATTCTGAATTATGTCAAGGGCCCTAGGAGCTCATTAGATGAAAGGGTGAGGACACAGAGAGTTACCTGAGGTTATCTCCGAACTCGAGTGCACTCTGTGCCTATGGTCTGTTTTGATGGTCGGGGTAGGATTTACAAACACGTACAAACCATTGTTTTAGCATTTATCTCTGTACTTTGCCTCTTAATTTCATCTTTCACAAATATATTTTCTTCTAAGCATTTAATTGCCCAAATAATAGCTGCGTTGGGAACTGTTTATATCCCTTTGAAGGCCATGGCCTGCACTTTGAAAATAAGCTAAGTCCGTTCTTCCCAGCATGAGTGTTAGGACAGAGAGAATGCAGTTATTCTAGGATCCTTAGAAATTTCTTTGTTTATGGCACACTGGCTTGACAATTCATCCCTTGGGAGTCCTCATGGTACACTGCTCGAAATCTGTAGGTCCCAGTTCAATTCTCTCCCCCTCTTGGTGCCATAGTCCCCCATCGCTAGCTATAACAGCTTGATATTATATTCTCTTTTCACCTCCAGAGGAGATGGTAAGAAGCTATCAAATAATGCTTTAAAAAGCAACTTGAGTTCTCTAGAAGAAAGGAAATGAATACATGCTGTATAATTATACTTACAATGTAAGTCATGTTATAAACTCCACTGAGGTGAAGATTTGTTAGCAAACCAGTTTCAGTCAAATTTGCAAGAAGTAAAAGAAGAGATACCACTTTATTAGCATTTGACCACTGGGTGTTATTATTTATTTTCAAAAAAGAAATACCACCCAATTACAGGATACCTAGATCCGTAGAGAAAACATTTCTATCCCACAGGTAAGAGCTGAAAAGGAAAAACAATTGCAGATTTAGGTCAAGGAGACCCTCATAGTGATATTTGGAAAGCTGTTTTACTTCCACATCATTGGCCAGCCAAGATGGAATTACGTAGCCCTCTCACATCAAACATTTCAGTCCAATTCCACCAAATCATCAGTGCTGTGCTGGAAGCATGCCAGCAGACGCAGGATCCTAATGTGTTTGTTCTGGGTGTTTCCTAAGGCCCAGCTCAACTGGAGAGTGGGTACCAGCAGGATAAATCCAATCAAGTCACACCCCCATTTTGGTTTCCAGTTGGTCACTCTTGCATGTACCAGCAGATTGTGGACCAGGGCCAGCTCAGCAAATGCAAACGCAGAGGAGCCTCTGTTGGGAAGAAGTTCCTGCTACCCAGATGCCTTGAACAATTGAGTGTTCCCTGTGGTTAAGTTGAGATGGCACAATGGGAGTTTTTCTTGGATGTGATACTCAATCCTTGATGGTGGCTGTTGTAACAGATGCAGATTTTCTCCTTGGAAAGTGCATGTTTTCTCTCTCTTTACTGAATCTGCCAGCCTGGGAGGGTAACCTACCATGGTTGGCTTCTTCTCAGATTACTCATCATGCCATCTCTCCTTAGCAAGACACAGTCTTGCTGCCCTTTATCCTCATTGATACGGCAGTCATACTTTTTTGTTTGTTTTTCTATTTTAGTGTTCTTTTTCTTGGTAGTTGTTTCTTCCCCTGAAAGGCAGGTAAGGCAAATTTGTTCCATACCATGGACAAGAAAAACATGGAGAAAGAACTAGTTAGTTCCACTTGATAGCCATGCACAAAGGCGATCTGGTTCCTCAGGCTCAGTCCTTCAGCGGGAACAAGAACTGCCTTCTGAGGGGAGCCCACAGTGGTGCTGAGTCCATGCTGCCCTCTGTCTGGCCTGATCCCTTCCTCTGAGAAAATGCTTCATGTTTCTGAATGAAAAAGCAGTATTTGTGTCCTATAGGAAAAGGGAATGTCAGCAGTTCAGTGACCACCTGGACTGAGAAGGTTCCTAGGATATAAAACTTTCAATTTTAAAACCAGGACATTCTCGGGCAAACCACAATGGCTGCCTGGTTGCCTGAGTTGGTAGAGACCTGACAGTTTCTGCCAATGAGACAAAATTAGGCCTTAATTGCCCCCAAATAAGGTACTTTAAAATAAAAATAAATAATATAGGTTATAGTAGGAAATTTGGAAAGCATAAGAAACAAAGATGAAATAAAAACTCTCCTGTAATTCTAACAGACATAACTGCTGACAATATCATTTGTTTATATAGCTTTCTAGTCTTGCAAATGTCCTTTTAATCTCCTGTGATATAAAGCCTACCCATCTGTGCCACAGCCTTTATTTGGACTGGGCTTTGTTCATATTTCTATAGCAATGGTTCATCTTGGGTGGATTGTGCTGGAAAATTCATAGTGGGTATGTTACTGCCAGTTTTAGATTTCATGCTCACTTCATGGTCCGTGGGTTAAGACAGAGCTGGGGGACTGGACTGGCCATGTCAAGTCTGGTCTAGAGTGATCCTAAATCCATAGGAACCCTGTTCACACATGGTGAACATCATAGAGAGGATGAGGAGTGTGTTGTGAGCTGGGAAGACTCAGGAAGTAAGGGGCTCCCTATTCTGCCAAGGCAAGCTGAGAGTCCTGGCTTAGGGTCAACACTCTCTATGACTCCATATGTAGATCACAGCTTAAATGAAGCAGCTGGCCATTTTTTGTCTCCCAGCTCTTCACCCTGGCTAGCCAACTCTTTTCCTGGAGTTCATTGTCCTGTATCTTAAAGGCCAGGGTAGTTACATCTAATATGTTTCCCACTATTCAGAAATGTCTTTCTTCCACTCGGATCCCTGGGCTGTGCAAGGAGCTCTGACAACTTGGAATCTCCTTTTAGGCATTGAAACTTGCCTAAACTTGATGGAGTTAGCTGCCCAGTAACCCCTAGTCTTTTTCTGATGTCTTAGGCATCTAGGCCTAAACCGGGTTCGTGGCAAGGAGACCTCTCAGTAATACTCTCCAGTAGTATGCCAGTGTTGGTATTTTGTACAATAATATCACAGTTAACAGATTCTAAAAACGAGCTCAGAACAGGTAGATTCCTATGATTTATAAGAGATTAGATTTGTATAATTTTGAAACAAAAGGTAGGGGGAAGAATTCTAGAAAGAAACCAGTAATCTAATGCCTAGTTTTTATATTATTCTTATCATTATTATACAAGATATGAATATATGTAGATATCAGCATTCTTTTTATCCTGTTGCTATTATTTAGCACATTTATTTAACCATGCTATTGACCTTCTGGGTCCATTAAAGTGGAACCCAAGCTTGTTATTAGATAATGATGGCATTTAGACCGAGTGCCATATTCCTAATGTTCCAACAAAGTGGTTGATATAGAAGGGGCAGGATAAAATCCTACACTCTCTAATTATATGAAAAGAGCTAGTCTCCATGTTAGGGAATGTCTTTACTACAGGAGGCTACATGATATGTCTGCTTGTAAAATGAGCAGAGTTGGCACCACTGACCAGCCACCTGGCTTATTTTCCTGCAAAAGTGATGGAGCTTCAGATTCATTTATACTCTCATGCCCAGTACTCACTCCCACCCTTGCTCCTGAAAAGAGTTTACTTTTGCATGTGAGTTGGCCTTCAGTCTGTTGCTAAAGAACAGAGAGAAATGAACTGGTGATCCAGGGACAGATCCCATTCTATTAATACAGTACCCCATCAGCTGGACTAACTGGGTCTCATACCCCTATCCTAACCCATAAATATCTCTTCCTCTGTTCAGCTCATTCTGCCATCCTTCCTCCTTTTTTCTGCTTGTAAGTTTCAGAAACCATGACGCTGATGATCACGTTTCTTCCTAGTTCCTAGTTCCATTAGTGCTGTTTCCTGATACCCACAGAAGCAATTATGAATCCATATCACTGCTTAGCCCTTATTTAGTGAGGGCCATTTTCTTCTTTCCCAAGTGCTGTTACTTTTAGGGTATTTCTTCCCTCTTAAAAGCTTTGTTTCGAACCGATGGTAAAATTCCTCTAGTTACACATAAGGTTTTAGTATTTCTTGAGCCCTATGTAGGCCTTTATCAACACTAGTTTTTGAAGAGGAAAGCCCTCATTTTCTAGTAAGATATTGGTGGTGGGGAGCTCCACCTTTGATTCCTTAATTCCTGAGCTTTGGAGAGGGAGCCAACGGCCAAGTAGCAAAAGGGATAAGCTTACCCACTTCTTAAATCCCGCTTCTCCTGTGGGATGATGTGTACTCTCTGCTATTTCCTGTTCATTACATCCCAAGTTTTAATTAAAGTGTGTGTTAGCTAGACTGGGGTCTAATAGCTGATACATGGGTACAGTCACTGGTGTAAACATCCCAGTGGCTCTCTTTGTTCTCTTAGAAGGGATCCACATTATTAAGTGCCATGCTTCTGTGTATGGGCCAAGCTATGAGATGGGTTATTGGGTTGTGGGTGAATTCAAGAGGTTCCCACATTCTCTGCCCACTTTTGAAAAGGGGGACTTCTGTGGGTGTGGATAATGTTCCCCAAAGAGACCCTTCCACTGCTAGGTGAGCAGTCTGGGTGTTATAGGGATCCTCTCTCAGAGGTCTCTCTGCTTGCCTTCCGCTGCAGTCAACGAACAACCAGCCTTCTACTACTGGGCCTGTCTGCCGCCTTGCACTTGCTGGTCTCAGTGGTTCTGGCCTCTGATGGAGGCTCTGCCCTCTGATGCTGCACCATGATCTAAGGGGGTGGGGGGAGGTAGGGATCGGCCTCTGTGGACTGCTACACATTGCTAAACTTTATTTTCTTCTCATATTTGATGCAAGAGAGTGGACCTAAAACATGACTTGCATTCTTTTACTATGTTCAGAAACTCCAGGACTTGCCCGCACATATCAATGTGATCATTGGAGCTTGGAATTCTTTATTATACAGACATGTTCGTGAAAATAAGATCTGTTGTACTGCAATTTGTGATGTAGTTTATCCTTCAGAGACAAACGCGTATACCAATAAAGACAATAGTGTCAGATCTGTGGTCTCTGCTGCCTACTTTTGTCACCTACTAATTATTCTTACATACTTAAGACTATAACTCAGTGTTGGGATGTCTAAAAGCACCACAAACACCCTCTAGAAGTTGTCCCCTTCTGTTACCATTTGGCTCCCAAGGAGCACGCCCCCCTCGGCTTTTACACAGGTCCCTCCCCACTCAGGCAGGGCCAGGACTAGGGTAAGGTGGGTGAGGCCCTCCCTCAGGGTGCAGGACTTAAGGGTGGGGAGGGGGCACCAAGAATCTCAAAAATCAAGATAAATAATATTTTAATGCCGTATTTTAAATATAAAAATTAATGTGAAAACAACCTATGAAGAAAATAGCAAAATTTTACATGAAGACAGGATCTGAGAGGGCTGGGATAAAGTAAGTGGTGTCCTGACTCCTGACAGGGTCAGAGCCTATAGTTATTTACAGTTTTAATATTTTTCACCATAGATGTTTGCATTAGTTTTTATTTTTGAAAATATTGCCTTGAAATATCATTCATCTTGATTACTGAATTTTCGGTGTTCTCTTAAATTTTATGTACAAGGCATGAACCTCACTCCCCTGACCCTAGCCAGGCCCTGGACACAGGCTTCTTGTGGCCTAGATTTTGTAAACCTCTAGTCATTGCCAAGTCCTGTTTTGTATACATTAGCTACTGGACTGGTTAGCCTTCGGTCTTCCCTCCCTTGCTGCATTCCTGGCCTAATTGTGCTCCTTCACCCCACCCCACCTGCGCCTGGAGATACATTTCCCTGGCTCCCTTTTGCTTAGCCAGCCTCAGCACCTCCAGCACTAACTACTCTTTGCTCCCTGTTGAAATATCTGCAGAGACATGCATTCTCATCTTCCCACTGCAGTTTTGAGTGTAACTCTCCAGAGGGAGGAAATAAACATGGCTGTGGGGAGAGAGAGAGACAAAGATTTTTTTTTGCAGGTAAAAAAAGTTAACAATTTACAACTAATATTGACATATGCAACACATTTTATTGTAAATCTCATATAGTCAGCTGATTATCCCAGAATGCTTTAAGTTGATTTTTGTTGAACTTTCATATCTGCATTCAACCTATGGCTGCAATCCAACCATAGTTTGACAAAATCAGACTTCAAATAGATGCTTCATTACAATCTGATTCAGTAAAGAAGTTGCCCACATCATGACATCATTGATGAATGCGTACAAAATCCAACATGAGTGATACAACAAAGACATATATCAGAACTTTAATCATTTGTCAATGATGTAAGATATTTCTTTAGAGAGGAAGATAATAGTTTTCAAGTTACAGAAGACTTTCCTCAATTTTTTGTGCTATTTACAATGTAACAGCTACAAAGATGGCACAGTTTAAATTTAATCTAAGATTTTTTTAAAAAAAGGTAAAAAGTGAGGAGGATTGGAGGACCTTCTCAGTAAATTTGAGAAATGATCTAAAAAAGAAAATTGGATAAACTAATAAACTATAAGTGAAATTCTTTTATAAAAATTCATTAGGTTTTGCTTTATTTTCCCATACTTGCAGTTTTAGTATCACACTTGCTGAAGGAGAAATGTATTAGAGATTTTTAAGTACCTCATTCTGACTTAGCCTGTTTCTTACTGTCACGAGCACCCTTTGCACCTGGGCATTCCTCAGAATTTACACAACTAATATCTAATGCCTTGTATGCACCAGGCCCCATGAGTTCTATTTTCATATTTAAAAACAAATTAATTCTTATTAGTACTGGAAGATGGTTATTATTACTCTGTTTTGAAGCTGGGAAAACTGAGGCTCAGAGAGGTTAGGAGGAAAAATAAACCTAAATTATACCCCAACACATGGGAAAGTTTCTGCTCAGGCCCAGATCAGCCTCCTGAAGTCTTGGGCTCTTTGTAGCCGCCTGCGACTGCTGACCTTTTCAAAAAATAATATCTAGCAATTTTCTAACTCTGCAAGAGGAATAGTAGTGTTCGTATTGCACCTTTCATGTGGGTTTATCAAGGTATGCTGAGTGTATTAACCTTCTAACATAAAAGCTGGAGAATGCCAGATGGTGGGCAGTGAACTTATTATTGGACGAGAAAGGAACCAGTGGTCGGTCGGCTGACCCAGGACTGGGTTGGCACAGAGCCCACTGGGGCAGTCGTGAGGTTTTCTCAATGAAGGCATGAACAGAAATGCTCAGCAATCATGAATAATCAGCCCTCATTTTTATTTATTTTTTTAACTTTGTGTTTTTAAATTTATTTTTCAATTACAGTAGACATAAAATATTTTCATTTTAGGTATACAACATAATGATTGGACATTTGTATTTGGCTAATTAAAATCCTGTAAAAATTCCACTTCTCCCCTCCCCCACACACACCCCAACCAATTCTGAAAAGTTTGCCTTTTTTGTTTTATTTGAGGAAATCCTAGGTACAGCATTCAATATCATAGATTGCCAGCCCTTCCTGAAGGCCCTCTCTACTCTGAGACTGTCCCATCACATTTCCTAGGGGAACATGATATCCATCTTTCCAAAGACAGAATTCAATGAGTGCTGAGTATTTTAAGAGAAATCTGAGGTGTACATATTTGCTGAGTTTTTTTAGGCGACGGTGTGAATGAAGATTGAGGCACTCGCTGCACCTGTCTGAGTCACCCTGTGCCCGGAGGCCAAGGGGACGCAGAGCCAGTAATGCCTGCTCGCCAGCCATTCCACCGGCAACCGATTTGGACGCCAGCCTTGTGAACACCATGTAGAACAGACAAGTCACTTTTCAGGCTCACCCTCTTTGACTCATTCTTTGTTTTCCATGCAAAGGTCCATGTTTCCAAACCGACTAATTAAAAGGGGTCAAAATCCCTGCAGATCTTTAACCTTAAGGGAGTCTTGAAAAACATGAGTCTGCATTGATAAATGGCCTTTCTTCCACAGGAAGAGCAGGCATCAGGACCTTCATAGGGTCAGGGGGCATCGAGGAGCTTATATTTTAAGCACCTACTTTATCACAGGTGCATATGCTTACACAGATTGATATATATGACTAGTACCTCATACTAGTCTTTTAACAAGTAGAGTAACATGTGTTTGCCCCAAATGCCACATAACAAGTCTTCACTGGGCTTGATGTATGCAGATGAACTAGAATGGTGAGGTTAGCCAAAATGAACAAATTCTTTTCTGACCAAATGTTGATTCTCTTAATTATCTTGATAGCTTAGAAAAGACTAGAGCGTGAATTATTCAACTGCAGTCCAAAGTCCATCATGACAAATAATGAATGATACCATGAACATGTTGTTGTTGAGATTTCTGGGCCTCCTGAACCCCCATGCACATATTGGCACAAAGCTGCAGAGCTCAGGCTACCCTTTGGGGTTTGGGGAGATGCGGCCCAAGAGCAGCTTGGAGAGACTAACTGGAATGAGACTTCAGAGAAAAGGGTGGAACTATTTCCAAAGACAGAATTTGATGGGTCCTTTGTGTCCCTCAGAGTGGGGGTTGTGTGTGTTTTGGCGTGTACCTGGGTTTATTTGCCAATATGGAAAATTTTCCCAAAGAAATGAAATAAAACAAATCTCTAAGAAGACTATCTGAAACCTTTAATAATGAACTCCAGGATGGGGCAGGGTAGAAGGGCTGGGGATGAAAGTTCAGATTAGGTTTAGCACATATAAACATATGTCTCTATTGTCATCATCTTCCTGATTATGAATGGGCATAATCAGGAAGCCATGTCTTACCAGAGAATTCAATGGCAATAGTCTTTGAATGTAGTCATTGAAAATGACTACATGGGTTTTCCATCACAGATGGAAATACTTACTGACAATTTTCTAAGTTCCTAATCGTGGGCTGTTCAATGGACAAATGTGCTTTGGATATTTGGCTCCTAAAACAGTGCCCAGGACACTGTCGGTGTACAAGAGACATGTTATAAATAATTGAATGAACAAATGAGTGGACAGTTGTGTTTACTGCACTTATAATATTACTATAGCTTTAGGGGGAAAATACATCTCTATTTCACTGAGCATCAGGTATGGCTAATATGTTAAATTCCTCACTGATCATGGCAGGGGCAGAAGCTAGGCAACATTTCCATTTGAATTACATGCTATTTATCCCCATGGCCATGTCTGTTGACTGTTGGGTTTAAAGCTTTTGTGTGTGTGTGTGTTTCCGTTTCACCTCCCACGTTGTTCATGTTTTAAGAATTCTGACTGCTTTTGTAAATTAGGTTTCAGGTATGCCAATGCTTTTCATTTGGTATTGTGAAAGGATGATTTCTTTTAGAGGTCTGATGTTGAAGTTCCAAGAGTGACTTTGTGGAGAAGAATTGGCAACAAGATAGGCATGCAAATGCTTCTGGAAGAAGCCTGCAAAGAGTAGGGATGTGGAAACAAGAAGAATAATTCTGGAAAACTACACAGAGTGTGTGTGACCTTGGGGACTGACAGCAGTGCTCACTGAGGAGACTCAAGGCTCAGGGACTAAAACGGGGCAGCTTGGGAGATGACTGGGGAGTATTGTCAAAAAGAAACTCAGGAAGTTATTGGTAGGAGGCAGGGAGGTTTCAGGACCAACCCAGTTAGGTGTGTCAGGTGACCCCTTCCTGAGACTAACAAGGAAGTTTCATATGAATTAAGGCCTAGCCCTCCCTAAATTCATGCTGCCTAATCTAGCAGCAAAAGCTGGCTTAGAAGGCTAAAAACTTGATTAATGAATGTTACCAACTAACATTTACTTTTATCTCTAACACAATGATAATGAATATTTATTATACAGTTAATATGTGTCAGCTACTGTACAGTGTGCTTACATATATTTGTCTTATTTAACTTTTGTAAATTGGGATTCAAGTATGCCAGTGCTTTTTGTTTTGTATTGTGCTCTATGTAATAGGTATTGTTGCAAAGTTGAAGAAAATAAGGCATAGAAAAATTCAGCAACTTCCCCAAGGACATGTACCTAATAGGCAGAAGAGCCAGGATTTGAACCTGTGCAATGTGACTCCAGAGTCTTTTTTCTTAAGCACATGTTCTAGTGCCCATCTCTTTGCCTCTGTCTAGCCATTCAGCCAGTCTTCTTTCTTGCTTTCCCCAAACATGCACACATTGTTCCACAAAGGATTTGAAGTGGTTCACATCGGAAATATAGCTAATTTAACTGATGAGAAAATATATCTGAAACGTTCTGATTTTGCCCACAGTTTAAATCCTGAAATTCCTTCCTATACTATGAAAAAGTACCTTTTATGTTCTAAATAACCTATGATAGCACAGTGAAGAATTACTCAAGTGGTGAAGATCAGCATGTCAGGACCTCATCTGTGATGGAGAGCCACCCAATGGCAGCCACATGGCTTTAAGAAGTGATGGTGGAGTCATGGGGTAGCCTTTGTTCAAGGCTTTGCCCAATGTTTTTCTTCTCAAATACCCAGCAAAGCTGAGGGACACCGCTGCTGGAGCAGACCTGTCCCTGTTTACCTTTCACTCTGCATCCTCCAGCTAGCTAGGCAGTTATTTGCAGTTTCCAGCAAGCAGAGGCATTCGGACCTGTGATCCACACTGTGTGGTCCTTGTAGTTATTATTATTGTTGTTGTTGCTGTGTGTATGAGAGACAGAGATAATGACTAGATATGCTTTGTAAGAATCAAATCACTGCATTCCAACCATTATCCATCCAGTTTGAATAGCTAGAGGACAGACCAGAGAACCTGCCTGGTTACAAAAGCCTCATGACTCTGAGGCATGTTAGAGTTTGGTGATTGTTGCTGTAGGCCAGACCCACTGTGGAAGGCTCTCTTCTGGAAAGACCATGAATCTGGGCGAGATGAGGAGGCAAGTGTCCTAGGGACTGGCTCACACCTTATTTGCTTGTGAGTTTTACCTGAATCTCTCTCCTTCACTGATATTTGGCTGCCCTCTCTGTTCAGCATACAGCTCTTACCAGTCTCTAAACATGGAAATATCTTACTCCTGATGGGTTAGGGCATAGGAATTGTGATTGGGAGAGTATAGTATAGCACAGAGGTTTAAAAAGCATTTAAGGTGTAGTCTTGTCATCCTAAGCACAGGTGCAGTGTCTCTAAGAGAAAATGACTCCTGTTTCTAAACAGTCATCTGGTAACTAGACACATTTATGAACTGAGGATTGCCCTGCATACTAACACTATACCTGACACAAAACAGGTAAATAGCAAACGAGAGGAATCTCCACTTATTTATTTTTTCACAAATACTTCATAAAGTTACTAAAATGCAAAAATTTAAAAACTCCACTATTTCAAGAGGAAAAGATCTGGTAGTGATTTGGAAAATTTTGTAATCTACATAACCAACAAAATGCAGAAAGGCCCAAACTGGGACAGATTAGGTTCAATACTTCTGATAATCCTATATTGAAATGCTTAGAAACTATAGTTGCCTCTCAAAAGTTTACTTTAAAAAGTCAAGTGCACGAATTCAGTTAATTTTCTTAAGAGAAAATATGCTATCATATTGCAAAAATGGTAATAACATTAACTCTTGTATAACTTAGTATTCATAGTATAAGGAATTACTGGGATATTATTTTATCCCTCCTCACAAATTCCTGTTTCTTTTGGAATTTCATCTTATGGGATTTGATCTGTACAAAATAATGTAAGGAGAGATAATGGGATTTAAGGAGAGAAATGATTGAATCACCATGTCCCAATAAAAAGTGTTCAAATTGCATTTTACTGCATAATGAAGTCTGCTTCAACTTACTTTGACATAAATAAGATTGGGTAAGAGAAACCAGAAGTAAATAAAATAAATTAATAAAACCATCAGAGCTGCTTCAATTTTGTCTCCCAGACAGTGTCTGCTTATTTGTATAATAAAATTTGCTCTTATAAATTAAAACCCTGGCACGCCACTTGGCAGAAAGCAAAAATTTAAGGAAGAATTAGTAAATTTTTGGACCTGATTAGGGTGCCTTCTACTTTCACCATTATCAGTAGCCCCTTTGAAAAATCAAACTTGAAACCTAGAAGAGCAAGGTTCAACTTTCTACTAGACTTTTAAAAAAATGAGATTAGAGATACAGATATGCATATAATATCAATGATTAGCTAGCTGTTTTTCATATTTTCCTAATTACACACATTTACTGAACATGAGGAATTTTTTTCCTTTTGTCTAGATGGAGGCTGTGTCTCCACTGGCACAATGGTCTTTGTGAATCTTGTGCAAAATTGAATTTGCATTTATGCTGCCACTTGTTGGGAGTTCATTATCTTGCACTACAACCACTGGGAAAAATACAATTTTCAGTGTTTAATAAAGCTGGTCTTCTCATAATGCTTATGATGCTTGAGCAACTTGTGAAGCACAGTTTGTCATGGACGCTTAACACTAATTATACTGTGTATGGTGCCAGCGATTGTGATTTTAAATATTTCCTTTATCTAATATATTTCAGGGCAAACAAGGTATTTTGCAATTGCACTATTGTTTGTATTTCTCAGAGTTGAGGTGCGTTCTCAAAATCTTAGACATAAAAGATAAAGCCCTATCTAAACATGCAAGGAGTGAAATACACTGGATGTGGTGGAGAGGCCAGGAAACTGATGGAAAAAGGCTGTCTGCATGCTTCCTAGTTAGCCTAGGGCAGTAGAAAGAAGTAGTGTGTTGTCTGGCCTGCAAAGTGTTTCCCGGACTAACTAGTAATTTATAACTCTCTCATGTAGAGATGATCACTGAGACCCCTTCAAACTATTCAGTTCCAAAATCTACGGTCTAATTAAGCCCATTTATCAAAAATTATTTAGCGTTTTATATATGGCTTTACTAACTGGAAACGTAAAAGACCAGAAGCCTATTTTCTGATGATCCCTTGAAAATGAGGTTCAAGTAACAAATCACTGAAAGGGGATCAAGTTCTAAATAGTGAGGTCAAGACCCTGAAACGTGATATCCAGCTATTAAACAGCTTCTTGAAAAATGGCTATTGCACACACAATTTTAGAAGCTCTAGATCTTTATATTAAAGACATGATTTAAATGTGAACCACATTTAGTGTTCGTTGTGCTGTAATAAATTGAGTACGTGAAATGAACTTGTAGTAGAAGTTTTCTTTTCTTTTTTCTTTTGCTCTTAATAATCCTGAGAAGCATTATGCCAAGCACATGTGAAAGGCCTAAGCTGAGTAATAACCAGAGTTAGTTTGGGCAACTTCAGAAGGAAAGGGTGTCAGGAGGACCTATTTCCTGTGTGGTTTATTTAAACGAAGTATTCAAAATGGTTTTCCAGCAGCAATCTTGAAGGTACTGTGCTTTTTTAACATTCTGTTTGCCAACAAATTAATTAGCCAGAAAGACGAGATCTTCAGAGAACTTAGAACACTGTAGATAAAGAAATGGGATTTAGCTCTTTGCGTCAACATCATATGCTTTTGTAGATGTATGTGACCTATAGAAAGAATTTGCTGTGGACTCAGCTAAAGAAGTTTCATGCAAAGAAATTTCCAGAGAGAAAGTTAAGGTTATCATATTTTATGAATTTGAACTTATATCCCCATATTTTCCTTTGAAGGAGAAATTTCAGTTTGGACCATGGACCCATAAGAAGTTGCTTCCAAGTTCACAGAGCTATTGGTCCCCCTAACCTCTTTAATGCCCAACATTTTTAAAAAATATGTTTTATTGATTATGCTATTACAGTTGTCCAATTCCCCCCCTTCATTCCCCTTCACCCTGCAAACCCTCTCCCACCCATATTCCCCCCTTTAGTTCATGTCCATGTGTCATAAGTTCTTTAGCTTCTACATTTCCCATACTATTCTTACCCTCCCCCTGTGTATTTTCTACCTACCATCTATGCTACTTATTCTCTGTACCTTTTCCCCCTTTCTCCTCCTCCCACTCCCCTGCTCATAACCCTCCCTGTGATCTCCATTTCTGTGGTTCTGTTCCTGTTCTAGTTGATTGCTTAGTTTGTTTTCATTTTTGTTTTAGGTGTGGTTGTTAATAATTGTGCATTTGCTGTCATTTTATTGTACATGTTTTTTATCTTCTTTTTCTTTGATAAGCCCCTTTAACATTTCATATAATAAGGGCTTGGTGATAATGAACTCCTTTAACTTGACCTTATCTGAGAAGCACTTTATCCCAACATTTGATGGTTTGGGGTGAGGTAATCACTACCTGAGCAGTGCCTATGCTTGTGTTCAAGTCCAGCCTAGTGCTGCTGCTATCCCCAGAGCTCCTGCTCTGACTGAGTACCTCACACTGTTTCAGACCAGCTTTGCCCTGGTAACCTGTGCGCAGTGCATCTGTTTGTTCTGTCCTTGTGCAGAGGCATCTGAGGCTTGTCACTGGACTCTGTCGGCTGAATACTCTCCCTGAATGTGTTGAATGAGAAGATCCTTTTGTGTCTTTTTATCCTACTAGCTCCCCATTACCTTTATCTCAGCACCTTCTCCTTGACTTGACCCTTCACTAGCTTGAAACCAATCAGTTCTCACTTCTAGATTTTGCTTAGCTGGTGTTTTCTGGGCCACAGAGTATTTTTTCCCTGGAGTAAGAAGGAGACAGCGCAAACCAGGAAGCAGATGTCTCTTGGGTGGTGTGTGTCTTTGAGAGTCATAATTTAAAATCTGTATGAAAGGAACAGTGAATGAGTATGATTAGTCAGGCTGATGAGTGAGTAAATCCTGGTAAGCATTTTTTCTTGACTGCCTTAATGGAAGGCATGAGCTCTCAGTTTCTGCCAAACTAGCTAAGGGTGAAATGAGCATGGACAAAAGATAAAGATTCTGTATGGGCTTAGACTCTGTTGCTTGGGGGAAAAGTATGCAGTTCATTTAAAAAAAAGAAAAAGAAAAAGGGAGGAAGAGAGAAAGAAGGAACTTCTTCATGCATTTTATTTTGGAAGAATTGATCATATTTCAAGAAATGGAAGAGGTTCTTACAGAATCTTGCAAAAGCCCAAACTGATATTTCGTAATCAAGGGTGTGTTGCTCATTTTCTTCTCATCCCCTTAAGCCAGGCACTTCCCCTAGGTCAGCTTTCAAAGCAAAGGAATACTTAAGGATTCACTTGAGGTTATCTCCCATCACCCCCACCCTCCCCTGGTGGTGTGAATCTGGCTAGCAGCTGCCAAAGGCCTCAAGACCTATTCATCATCAAGTAACTAGTTAAGTGCCCTCAGGAGGCGATGCCTTCCTGCTGTCAAAGGAATTAAAAAACGATACTCCAGCATCATTTATGACAACTAGAAAAGGTCTTGGAGCCAAAAGATGTGGGGTTTAAGAAGAAAATGATTTAATAACCAAAAACAAAAGTGGCAGCCTCTCTGGAGCTTGATTGTAAGCTGGACTAAGCATTCGTCATGGCAAGATGAAATACATCAATGAAATATAAGCTCAAGTCCAGAGTGTGGTCCAAAATACTGTTTCTCTTTCTGGCCATCACACAGTCGCTGCCTGTAGTGGTGCTAGGTAACTGTCTCCAGCAAGATGGCAGCATCCATTCTCAGCTTTGCTTTGTTATATAGATTTCAGCTTTCTGGCTTAGACCCTGCTAGAAAAATCTAAGTTGGGAAACTACAGAAGGGCTGTGTTCACTTATTTTTCCTTAACGAAAAAATTATTTGTTAGTGTTATTTGAGGTCGTAAATTATTTTCTCGATACTATGGAGAACAAGAGGGACACATGATCTTGTTTTGTGTCCTATTTGCTTAAGATTTAAATAAATTTCACAAGGAGTAACAAAACCCATTTTTTTAAGGTACATGGCATTTTGACAAACCACAGAGTAGAACAGAAAACAAAACAAATGCAGCCTCATGACTTTCCAAGTAGTTAATAAGGCAAACAGAAGTCAGCCAGGACAAAAAAGGCAGAGGAAAATGTTATTCTTGGGTTCAGAGGTTAGTGATGAACATTGACAGAACTCAACTTGTTCTGGAAAGGGAAGGGGAAAGGAAACTTCTTTTTTTTTGAGACTTACCAGAGCTAAGTGTTTCCACGTACATTATCTTGGCGAAAGTTCACATTCAGGCAATTTCTAATGGATGAAGAAAGTGCGATTTGAAAAGTTTAAGTAAGATTCATAGTCTAGGTAGAAGCTGACAGACAAGACACAAACCCCCATTCCCTGGCCTCCAGGCCACCCGGAGTCTTTTGCCTCCACCACTCGTCACCAAGCACCTGGCCGTCAACCCTGTGGAAATCCCTAGGGGTTGGGCTCCATTCTTAAAGTTCTCCACACATTGTGAGGTTGACCTGACCTCAGATACCCACTTCGACCCTTAACAGCGGAAGGTTGAGTCCATTATCAGGACAAATCACAAGCAATAGAATCTGCTTTGGTTTAGATCCCTGAGAAGTTCAGCTTTTACCTGTTGGCCAATTGCCTTATGGATGAACTTTCTTCATTTGTTGACTACAATGACTTTTTCAAATGGCCCTTCTAAAACATTTTCCCTCCTTGAAGTTCTAAAACACCCCTGATGCTTTAATCAGGACCCCAAAATGTTTTTGTATTTGAAATTTGATATAATTTTAACATATTGTTGCTTGTCATATTCTAAGGGTACTACTTTTTCAGCCATAATAGTGGGGACGGGGGAACAATTGACCATTCTCTTTACAACACAATCATTATTACTAGTACAGAGACAGTGACATTGAACAAACTAGGACTTTAATCCTGGCCCCACACTGGTGCTCCTGTGTGACCCTAACCTCAATCAGCCTCAGTTTCCATTTTGTTGAATGACATTAACAGCACAATAAAAATACTAATGTCTACTATCTGGAGGCACTTATTAAGAGCCAGCTGCTGCACTAAACACTTGGCCCACATCATTGCAGTATGCATACAATGAGAATAACAATGCCCACTTGCTCAGTTCTTCTGCATCCTCAGTGATTTTCAGTGCATGTAACACATCTAGCATCATGCCTGGCTCACTGTAGGCAGTGGGTGTGAGTCTTGTCCTTCTATCCCTTTCCTGTCCCTTTCCTTCTCTGCCTTACCTTGGGTCATACCAAGTTCTCAAATACTCTGGATCTGGTGCTGGGTAATAGTGTGTCCATGGATGTGGCTGATCAATATTAATAACTGTGACCCTTGTCATCCTCATGAGACAGGTACTGAATAATTACTCATAATTATTCATTATGTTAACTCAGAGATTTTAATCTGGCAGGGAGGTGCTGAGGGTCTTGCTAGGAAGGGACTATTTGATGAACTGCTAGAGTGAGGGTTTATTTCTTATTCTTAGCTTTAGGTTGTTTTCTAGGGTCAGTTACATCTGGCCAAATGAATGGAGTCTCTTAGTTATAGAAGCAGGAATTTGAGAGAAAATAATTAAGAGTTCTGGAGGAAAGTGCCAGTTATAAATGATGTCCGTACTTACATAATGTCTTAAAATGGCCCCATTAGCAACCTTGGTATAAACAGGCCTGATTTAAAAATGCTTAGCTCTGTTCACCTAACAAAAGCTTAGGGCACAAGCTCCTCTTAATCATATATCAACTAAAAATTATATCTGAGTCTGGGGGATTATCTTCTTTTGAATTATATTCTAAGGAAATGCTTCTCAATCATATCACTGAAGTACCCTGACTGACTGGTGGATCAAGGTCTTAGGGTATAACTCTAAATGCCTTCTTGAATTGTTAAATTTTTTTGAAATCAAAATTTTTACTTTAAACATGGGCTTTGGTTATCTAATTCTGTGTCCCAAACTACCCCAAAATTCAGCAGCTTAAAACAAGAGCAGTTCCTTATTTTTCACAATTCTAAGGATTGACCAGGTGATGTTCTACATTATACTCTGTTGGTTCAGTCACTAGAAAAGTCCAAAATGGTCTCTCACTCACAGCAGGTTGTTGCTGGCTGGGAATTCACTGGGTTTATAAGCCAAGAGCTTTAATTCCCTTCCATGTGGACTTCTGCACATGGATGCTTACATTTCTTCACATCATAGAAGACTCAAAATAGTCAAATATTTTTAAAAGCACATCACGGCAGCCAGGCCTTCTTACAACTTAGGGTCTAGAAATGGCACGGTCTCACTTTCACTGCCTTCTATGGGTGGGAGCAGGTCCTAGGAACAGCCTAGACTGAAAAGGAGGAACTTACACAAGGGCATGGAAATAGGGAGGTATGGCTTATTGGAGGCCACCCAAGTAACAACCCACAGCAAAGGAATTGTACACACTATTCCAGAATATATGGTATATGCTAGTATGAAAATATATTACCCCAAGGAGCTGAGTAAAATGAACTCTTCTAAGAATTATCAGTACTCATGTCTTGGTTTTGCTTAATCTTGGCACACTGCCATGGAGATGCCACTTGAAAAGCAAGTTACAGTTTTTCTTCTTTTCGCAGTTATGTAGTTGGGTCCTGGGACCCAGTAGGGTTGATCTGGGAGGAAACTGGGATATAGCCTAGATGGTTAGTCCACGTATTTGTCTCACTTAGTGTGCATCTATGACTGAGTCCCAAAGCCAGATACCAGTGATTTTTATTGATGTTCATGTCCATGTTTTCATTCTTTTACCCATAGAAATAAGAGTTATAAATTAGAACCTACAGAAATATAGAAAGAGCCCTGTTTTGTTAAGATTTCCAGAGATGTAATTTAAGTGGTTTGACTCAGGCAATATATTACACTTTACTATATTATGCTTTTAAAAATAAAGAGGAAGAATTCTTTACCCACATATGTCAACCTAAAACTATTTTTTTAATAGGTGAACTTAGGTCAATATGATAGCAAGATGGATGTCGGCTAGGAGAGCTCTAGGGTATGGTTCTTGTAACCCAGTCTGATTCATTTCTTTTACTGGTGGGGGAGTTTTTCACTGAAAGCAGTAACAAGGATACTTTGAAATAGCACAGCAGCCAGAAAACAAATCATGTATCTAAATGCATCTGCCCTTATTTCAGGTCAAATCTGCAAATTATCCAAAGGACAGTTTTCTTGCTTAAGTTATCTGAGCTCCACTGCTGAGCAGAATTGTATGTTATAGTCCAGTAGAGCCCAGAGAGAGAGGCACCAGCAGCAGAATCCATGTGAAGTACAGAGTTGTGTACACTGCTTCTCACATCTGAAACCTTCGCTGTGAGATACTCCATTTGGCAGGCCTGTGACCTCTGAAACCTGACTTCTGAAGTGTAGAATTGAATTTCTTCCTTCCATTTCCTATATCTTATTGACCAAAAGTTTCAAACATACAGAAAAGTTGAAAGAATTCTTCAGTGAACACCCATGTACCCATCTGGATTCTGTGATGGAGATCTCTCCCTATCACCATCAGTCCATCTGTTTTTTAGAAGCATTTCAAAGGAAGCTGCAGACAACAGGGCACTTTAGCCCTAAATACATCAATAAGCATGAGCTAGAGTTCAATATTGGTGTCCGGTTTCTATCCCTTCCTCCCTCCATGCCTCTCTTGTTTCTTCCTTCTTTCCTTTCTTCCTCTCTTCATTCCTCCCTTCTTTTGTTCTCTCTCTATCATTCTCTATCTCTTTTTCTGTTTCTTTTTTTGAGACAAAGTTACTTGTAATGAAATACATCAGTCTTAAATGAACTGTTCCATGACTTTGACAAATGCATACTCCCAAGTAACCCAAACCCTCCTCAGGATCCAGAATATTACTACTCACCCCATAAATTTTCTTCCGGTGCCTTTCCAGTCAACCCCTTCACCAGCCCTCCATCAGACAACAAATCCTCACTGTTGTAATTATCTTAAACCATAGGTTCATTTAGCCTGTTCTAGAGCTTCATATAAATGGCAGCATATAGTATGTATTCTGTGTGAGAACTGAGCTTTCTTATCAGTCCTTTCTGACCATTGTAAACCCTGGAAATGTGCTTCTTTGTGCTCCATTCAGAGATGCTCCCGGAACCACTGTGCATCTTGCTGCCTCACAGGAGTAAGAATTGTTGTTCTTGGAGTCATCCCTGATGCTCAGCAGTTTTGGAGCAGTTAACCCTGTGTCCTGATATTAGCAGCACCTTGTCTCAATGACAAGGTGGATGTGGCCATGTGGGTTGGTGCATGGCAGAGGTGAGGAGGGATAGCATCCCCATGCAGACACCGCAAATACCAGACAGGGCTACGTTTATTAGCAAGTCTGCCTTTGTGTCTGTGAATCAGATTCTGTATTATTAATTTTATTTCAATTATTCCATGAGGCAAAAGAGGAAATAGTTTATTCAAAGCATGTGGCATGATCCAGAGAGAGAATGGTGTGTATCTGTGGAGCAGAATAAGGATTTTTGGCCAGCCAGCTAGGCACTGCCCACTCTGCCTCCACCCATTGTAGAAGAAGCAGCTGCATGCAAGAGCTGGCATCATCTCTGAGGCTTTCCCAAACCCACAGAGCTCTTTTGACAACAAGAAACAGGTCACTGTACTTTCCAAGGTAGACATGGTACATTCAGTAACAAAGAAAGGGAGGCACAGATGAAATGCGCCCCAAGAGGCCTCTCCAACCAAGTGTTGCAAGGAGATATCATTAGGCTGTTAATTCCAGAGGGCCAGACTGTGCAGCGAGTATTTACCCAAGGCAGAGCCACTCAGTGTAATTCAGATAAATGAAAACTCTAACAGGTGCCTGACAACTGCATGCACTGGTCAGATCCCACACTTGGAGGGGTTTTAACCCACGTTAATCTAAGAAAGCTGTTGCTCCAAGGCCTTGAATGCATTCCAGTTGTGAGCTGGTCCTCTGTGTTTTGCATCTCATATACTCAATTTAATGGGAAACAGTTTGTATAACCAGAGCAGCAGCAATCACACTTATCTCCACTAACATTATTTTATTTAGCTTTGTGTGTTAATGGGTCATTGGTTGCTGAGCTAAAGTAAAGTCGAGCAATTTTCTTTTTTTGGTTATTGCAGCTTCACCATCCCAACTCTCTGTTCTACCTCATTACATGGACTAGTCAGGTTCCACTCAACAAGAAACAGAAAGACTCCCCGACCCTCCCTACCCGCTCTGCCTGAATATCCTATCTGACCTTCAGCATGCCTGACTTAAGGCTGACCAAAAACAGGAAAGCTTCTTTGACTTTTACAGTCTGGAAAGATTGTGGTCATGTAAAATGATCATCCAAGCAATAGGTCATCCACCAAAATCTTACCGTGAAGCCCAATTTACAAATATATCGAACATGAGTGATGACAGACATCACATGAATAAATTGCCCTTTGCATGGCAAAACAAAAGCAGTAGATACTATTGATCATCTCTATTATTGTCTATGATGATTTCAAAAAACCACACAGGATTGGGGACACAATTCATAAGCCTTTTCTTCTAATTAGGTACAGACAAAGCTTAATAGACAGAGGGAGATTAGACAAGCATCAGAGAAGGTAAAGCATTTTCAACTTGGCTCCCCTGGGTTCAAATTGCAGGAAAATATACAGGATTTAAGCTTATCCAAACAATAATGGGGAAAATAACCTTTTAGGTTATAACCTTTGGATAATAGGCAACTTGAGAAAATAACATATACAACTTCCCAACTCAGGACAAAGAGAAGGAAGTGTAGGATATGGACAGTAAGGCTGGCAAAGGGACAGGAGGCTCAGTGGATTTTCAACTTAAAAAAATGTTTTTTAAATCCTAAAGACATACTTTACAAATTTCCACCTTTAACGTTTAAGCAATTATGTTGATACAGACACTTCCACTTTCTCTGGCTCAGAGGATGCTGCCTGCATGTGATTTTGGAGGAGGATAGGTTTGGAATTTCATGGCACTTTTGACCCATTACTTGTTTGTTAAGAGCAGCAATCTTTGAGGAAAGCCTTTTAAATTGTTTTTCTCTGGAAATGATTCTCCCCAAGTAGCTGTTTTCCTCTTCTGCATGTTGTCCTGTCCTGGCAGCCAGCTAATCAAATCTTGGGGAGGGACAGGAATTTTCCTCACATATTTCTGGAGCCAGTGACCAGGCACTCAGAGCCACAATCAAGAAGGTAGAGATCAGAAAGGCAGGGTTGGTCTGTGGGACTGCCTTGGCTTTTTGGTAAGGTTTTATGTCTTTTAAAGTGATGCTATTGTCTCTTTAAATGTTAAAGAGGAAAGTCCCCTTGAACCCCTGATGGCATTCAATTATGGTCATGATTATAAAATGTCTCAGATCTTCGGGGATTGTGAGAAAATCAATACAGTGTTGCAGAGGAGGGAACATAAAGCTCTTACGGACTGCTTTTGCCAAGTTTCACTCCCTTCTCCTTTCCTACTGCTGCAGTAGAAGCTCAGAGTGTGAGGGGCTTGCTTGCTGAGTGGAGGGAGCCTGAGCAATTATTACCTGATAATAAAAGACAAATGGAGTCCTGAGATCTTCAGCTCATTCAATGAGATTTCTAAAGGGTATGATAGGTAGGGCACTTGTCTGTGTTGTTCTCTTGCAGATGTTACATTAATTTCTAAATAACATTTTCCTAGGGTCATTAGCCCATTTGAGCAAGCTTCTCTCTCTCTCTGTCTTTCTCTTGTTTTTGTTGTTGTTCTGTTGAGATAGATTTTTCTGGGAAATCAATCATGGTTGGTTGGTTTGTTTTTAGGGTTTTTTCAAGGCAACATTGGTTGTGGACATGGCTACACTTTTTGAAGTAATTATGTAACTACTTTAGATTTAACAGGATGGTTTGCTCAGTAGGATGAAAGTGCATGCATGCATTCATTGAGCAACTTTACTGAGCACTCTTTGGTGCCAGGCACTGTGTAGGAGTGGAATCTCCTCGAGGACAGGGACTTTGGTCTCCTTTACCCACTGCTAAAACACTGCCTGATAGAGAGGAGCACAGTGACATGTTGGATGGATGGACCAGGCAGTGACTGAAATTTGAAGCACACACTGTTCTCTCCAAGACTAATGCAGTACGAATGACTTGTAGTATCCTCAAAAACTGGAGGGAAGGAAGGAAGGAAGGAAGGAAGGAAGGAAGGAAGGAAGGAAGGAAGGAAGGAAGGAAGGAAGGAAGGAAGGAAGGAAGGAAGGAAGGGAGAGGGGAGGGAGGGAGGAAGGGAGGAAGGAGTCTTGTGGCAGGCTTTCAAGATGTGTCTTTAAAGTGATTTACTGTGCTCAGTATTCTGGGCTACCCAGCTCTTTTACACATCTCTGAAACGAAACTAGCAGAACATATGTTTATTTAATGGTTCTGCTTGGTACTCTACCAAGGGAGTTATAGCAGCTCTACCTAATACATAGAAATAAACATAGGGAGGCTGCAAAAATGAGGAGACAAAGAAACATGTTCCGCATGAAAGAACAGAACAAAATTCCAGAAAAAGAACTAAGCAAAATGGAGACAAACAATCTACTAGATGCAGAGTTCAAAACACTGGTTATGGGATGCTCATGGTGAATTTCATCTCCTGCCACACAAAGATCTGAAGAAGATAAAAGAAGTGCCAATAGAAAAGGCTTGTGAGGGAAAAACCAAGGGGTGTTTATGTCTTTGTAGCCATAGCAGCTGAAGCTTAACTCTAGGGTGGTTAGAAGACCAGGCCCACTGTCTAGTGCTCAGTGCCACCTTTGCCTTGCAAGGAAACCCAGAGTCAGGAAAGCCTAGGGGATAAGACAAAGAGGACAGGTCCTACTTGCTGCTGCTTATTCTTTCTATGATACCTAGAGTTGGCTTTGTAAACCTTCCTTGTAAGACAGATTCATCTCTAACAAAAATGCTACTGCCTCTATAGCTTTAGTGTGAAATGGCTGTAGCCAATAGGATTTGATAAAACCACGTAAGAGAGGCTTGACAATGTTTAACTTCTAGGCCTGGCGAAGTCTGTGTCTCCCTCAGAGCTGCACTCCCTGGTGCCGTCATTTTCTCGGAAGAACATCTTCATTTTCCCAGTTGTTTGTGGTCTTCCAAGTGATGCTGGGATATATAAAATTGTGGCCGCCTCTGGCCAGCCACAATGTACCTAGTGAAGTAGACCTCTCTGTGTGGATAAACAAATCTTGTTCCTACTATGTACACACTCAGACCTGGCTTAAAAGGAAAGATGGTTTGTTTGTTTTTTTAGTGTTTTCAGTTTATTTCTGAATGAGGGTTTGTTTTACTGAGGTAATTGTCTTCAGTGGCAATGAAGTCTGGCATAGTACCTTTTTGGGGGTGATTTGAATTCTGAGATTTGGGGGGCAGGTGGATGATGATCCTCAAAACTCATATATTAATGGTTCCTTTGGGAAGATACCAGCATGGATGTTTGGTTCCTTGTATTGAGGAATACTAAATATGTTTTCAAATTCTAATTACCTAGAGATTTTATTTTTTTTTCCTTACCTAGTTCTAAAGCAACTTCCCATCAAAAGCTGAACATGTATTTCAGGACATAACATAGGTGAACGTACCTAAAATATCCAAGGAAGTGCACAGAGGACCCCAGACATGGTAGCAATGCATTTTCAGTATGTACCAATCCAAATAAAACATTTAACAATTGGGTCATGTTACCAATCATTATTTTTTTCTCTCTAGAAAGCTGGGAGAGCACCTGTCTTAATACTACCAAGCCTCGCTCCCAGGTCTGGTATTAATTACCACTCCTGCAACTGTCCCATTAAAGGTCAAAACAGCAGGTTTGAGTACCATATCTGACTATGAGTCAGGATCTGAGCCAGCTGACTATTGAAAACAACATGTCATACTACTCTATAACTTTCACATAGGAATTGAATTTTTTATTCCTATTGTGAAGATTTGGTCATAGAGGAAAGAAGGGAAAAGGGAAGAGGGAGAGAGTCAGGGACAGACAGAAGAATGAGCAGAGCAATACAACAGAGTGGCAAGACCCGCTAGGATCCCACAGATCAGGACTCTGGTCCTTTACTGGGGGAACACTCAGCTCCTCCAATTCTTAGTTCCTGTCTTAGGGCCATTTAGAAAATCCAAGGAGAGACAAGATTTAATAATACCTGTTAGGTTGGTATGAAGGAAGGAGTCCATGTTAAGGGAACAACATACTTTGGCAGGCATCTCAAGCAACACACACATCTCCCAGCTGCACCTTTCTCACAAGACATGGCACCAAATGCTTCTCTTACTGGGAATCAGACCAGTTCCACTGGTATCAAAGAAAGAAAGTGATGGCTTCTCTATAGCATGATCATATTCAGAATGTTAGTGTTATCTGGGACCTTATAAATCATCTGGTTCTACCTCTTCACTTAAAACATCAGACAACTGTTTGAAGAGCAACTGTTAGCTAGGGTCTCATAGCTAATAAATAGCAAAGATGGGATGAGAAACCACTCTATCTGTTTTTGTTTGGGGCTCTGTTACTACTCTTTCCTTCTGCCCACACCTGCTGAGATCAGAGCATGCAAAGGATTTTGTGTTTCTTAATGTGTTCATGGGCTTGGGGATAGTGAAGGAAGGAAATTCTTGGAGCTTTTATTCTTAAATGTGGATCCCCAACAAAGAGTCCTAAGAATACCAAGGGCACAGTGATGGGCCGGCTTCCATGGTCTCCTTTTTCCTTTGCACATCATCTGTAGCTCCCAGCCACTGCAAACCTGAAGTGGACCGGAGCAGCTGCATTTCAGAGGCCTGCTTTGGTAAAGGTCTGACAATGCCACTTAAAAAGTATTTGTGTTTGTGAATCTAAATGTAAATTATCGATTTTTCAGTGATCAGACCATTAACATTGTCTTCTCCAATCATTGAATGGGAAGGAAGCCTCCTCAGCTCTTCTGAGATGACAGGGGACAGCTTGGATAAAATTAAAAGCCTCATGTCATTGATTCATGTAAAATTCCTTTCCCCAAGTTTTAAATTTAAAAGTTTTTAACAGTAAAAAAAATTATCAACTTGAGTACAAAAACTTTTCTTTTTTGCAAGCATCAGGGAGCAGCATATTGATCAAAAGACAAGTGAGTCGGTAGCAGGAGGTAAGGAGGCAGTGTGCTAATGAACTGCATACAGGCGGCTCACATTTTAACTTGGAAATAAAACCAGTAAGTGGAGCATGGTCAATAGAAGGTATTTTCTAAGAAAAATGTGCAGTTATAGGTTGTATATTTGATTAAGGTTTTTTCCAGCAAATAACTCATAAATAGGACCCCCCAAAAGAAGAGACAAATATGGAATGCTATAAGCTATGTAATAATTTAAAAAATTTAAACAATGCTTTCTAAGCCCCCCAAAATAAGTATAAACCTGCTACTATTAAGTCTATGGTTTTAGCCACATTGCTCAACTGAGCCTTAGACATTTTATTTATGAAATAGGTACAGTAAAGCCTGCTATAGAGTCTGCGAGGTCTAAATACAACAATAGTTGTTAAGTCACTAGCATGGTTTCAAATGTTTACAAATTATTTCAGTGATTCTTCATCCTCTTCTCCAGCCTACCTCATTAGGGTCACCATGCAACTTAGAGATGAAGGAATTTTTAAATTCTATTGGATTGCCCAGCTGAAAATCTATACATATGACTATTTAAATTAATTAAAATTAAATAAAATTTCAGCTTCTTATTTTAGATGTCTATGAAATAGGATGACACAGATAGATCATTTCCATCGCTGCAGAAAAGTATCTTGGCCGGTGCTCTTGACTCTCTAGCAGCTCTAGGTGTGACTCAGTTCTGACCAGTGCAGTTCTAGTAAACACAAGTCCTTGGGTAAAGCTTTCTTGTAAGGCATCTGGAACTGCCAGGTCAATGCTGTGACCCTGGGGTGACTGAGGATGGAAGCCCAGAGTATGGCATGGAGCTGATCATTTGGAGATATTTTACAGCTAATTTTATTCTCACAATTTTCTCATCTTTCCAAATTCCTACGTTATGATCACCCCAGCACTAAAATACTTACTAACTCTATTTTAAATTGGGCAAAGTCTTTGATTTCAATGCATCTTATTTTTTGATGGGAAAAGAAGTCAGCTAGAAGAAGCAGTGTACTCTTAGTAGGCAGGAAAATCTTTCTCTTTTGACTCCCATTTATTCTTTCTTTTATATCACCTCCTCTCTTTTCTTCTTCCCCTCCTTCCCTCCCTCCCTCCATCCCGCCCTCCCTTCCTCCCACCCTTCCTTCCTTTCAAAATATGCTAAGGGCATTAACTGGCCTGAGAACACTGTTTTTTTAACTGCATCTGGGGATGCCTCACTCATGAATCTATAGAACTTTCTGCCTGGAGTATTACTAAGCAGATGCTCCAACTATTGCTGAGCAGCTGCTTCAGGCTGTTCAAAATTAGTGAATTTAAATGAACAGTACCTGCAATGCCAAAAAGAAGAACTGAGTAAAAAGATCTGCTAGGTGCTGCAAAACAGCTTAGATATGGAAATACCCTTACATTATTCTCTGGCTTTCCTTTCTTAATCAGAAGTTTTTACAGATTGTTGTTTCCTACCCTATATGCTAGGAACATGGTGTTCTGAACTGAGAATTCATGCGTTCTAATCCTCATTGTTGAATTGCCTTTTTGCCTAACCTTGGGCAGAGGACACCCCCTGTCTTTAATGAATTCCTCTAGGAGTCACTGAGAATGCTGTGAGAAGTTTAATTATTAATGGAATTTGCAGAGACTTGCCTAGCTATATAATTCTAGCAAACCTTATTTTTTAATCTTTAAATTGTTTTTTAATTTATTGATTTTAGAGAGAGGAAGGGGGGAGAGAGAGAGAGATACTGATTTTTATTGTTCCACTTATCTATGCATGCATTAGTTGATTCCTGTACGTGCCCTGACCAGAGAGTGAAGCCACAACCTTGGCCTATTGGGATGGCACTTTAACCAACTGAGCTACCCGGCCAGGGCCCTTTAATTTTTATATATACTTTTGAGTTTTAATAACATATGTTCTTAGCAAGGTAACCACATATTCTTCAAGCATGGGTTCTACTTTATGGTTTCTTTATATGCTTTCCTTTATCTCCTCTTCCTCCCCCATTGTAGATAGCATTTGCTACCATCATCTACCACCATATTTTATCTTCTTCTAACAACTGCAGCTTAAGAATGTAGTTAAGGAAGTGGAAGCAAATTGCTAAAAGGGACATCCGAATTTTCTGTGAATACTTTCATTCAAACTATGTTTCTCCTCTGATATCAAAGATGAAAATTTAGTAGTATCACTTCAAATAACAAGGCATTGTGGGAAGAGAGGAGATATTTCTCTTACATTACAGATACTTGTTGACTATAAACCATTTTTTTGAAAGTTGGACCCTGGCTGGCGTAGCTCAGTGGATTGAGCGCGGGCTGCGAACCAAAGTGTCGCAGGTTCGATTCCCAGTCAGGGTACATGCCTAGGTTGCAGGCCATGATCCCCAGCAACCACACATTGATGTTTCTCTCTCTCTCTCTTTCTCCCTCCCTTCCCTCTCTAAAAATAAATAAATAAAATCCTTAAAAAATAAAAGAAAGTTGGAATGCATTAATCTTATAGGAACTAGTCTATAAGTGGCAGTTAGACTGTGAAGGTAACTCACAAAAGTCTATTTCACTCAAGGTCAGATCTCTAGTTTTGCAACAAAAAGTAGTGGAAAGTAATGCTGTTATAATCCAAGTATTTAAATAAAATAGAAGACAAATATTTTTTTTAGTTTATAAATATCTGGCTTTTTTCCTCCTTTAGACCAATATTTTCCTAGCCTTACCTATGTTTGTCAGCCTTAAGGAGCATTATACATTAATTTTCTTAATGAGAAGGAGAGAGAAAGATAGACAATAAGATGATGCTGATGTGACAGTATAAGCATTAGGTGAGAGAGGAAAGCCCACAGGGGCTGAGATGACGGGCACACTTGTGAGAAAGGACTTGCTAGTGTAGAGTTATCTTTATTCTGGAAGGAACAATGTAAATGGGGAATGGAGAAAGAGCGTTTCAGAAGGGGAAGAAAGAAGGTGATGATGAGGGAAGGGGTATTTCCTCAAGGGAAATACCAGGTGTCACTATTATCCTCATACCTATGCCATGGAGGGATTGTAGAAGGGGTGTGTGTGTGTGTGTGTGTGTGTGTGTGTGTGTGTGTGGTATAAACTAGGAATGAACAAGAAAATCATGTGGACAGAAGTGCAGGTTTAAAAGTGCAGGGCAAAGTGTCCATCGATGGATGAATGGATAAAAAGAAGTGGCATAAACAGATATTTATTAGCCTTAAAATGGAAGTAAATTGTGTCATTTGCTACAACATTGCTGAACTTTATAGACATTATGGTAAGTGAAATAAGCCAAATGCAACAGGACAAATACCCTATCATTCCACTTATGTGAGGTACTTGGAGTAGTTAGATTCATAGAGACAATAAGTAGAATGGTGGCTGCTAGGGGCTGGGGAGAGAAGGGAGTGGGGAGTAATTGTTTAGTGGGTGCAGTGTTTCAGCTTTTCAAGATGAGAAGATTTCTGGAGATGGGTGGTCGTGATGATTGCATAGCAGTGTCAGTGTACCTAATGCCACTGAACTGTACACTTTAGAAATGGTTAACATGGTAAATTTTATGTTATGTATAGTCTATCACAGTAAAAAAATGTTTTAGGCATGGTTAAAGAATGATGAAATTTTCCGTTTCACCTGAATGGTAGAAGGTAGGATATAGGAAAGGTAAGAGGGAAATAATTTTTCCACCAAATTATCTTACAAATTAATGCTTTTTAACATATATGCTTCAGCTCATTAGTGGGTCATACCAGTCACTCTTTAAGAAAACAAAATTGAACCCAGTTGAGTTTTAAAAAGTGCACCATCCTAATGAAAGTAAATATGATTTATTAAATCTAGGGCAAACACTGGCGTATATGTCCTAGGCTGCAATGTAAAAATATTTTTTACTTGGATTTTGGTCAAAGTCAGGGAGTAATATTGTTGGTGGGGTGCCCTAGGATAGTGAACCTGGATTATCAGGTAGATAGATTCTACACAGATCATTGTATTAATACAGATTAAAGGAGAAGGAGTCTTGTCAGGGTGATGGCTTTGAATGGAATGAATGAAGACAGACATGGGAGAAATCATAGAGGTAGGATCAATGGCCACTGATTACACACATACTGTGACAACAAGGGGAGAGTCAAAAGTGATTTGTATCAATGTGGGTGTGAAAGAATAGTGAGAGATATGAAGGACACAGGTGGAGGGTCAGAATGGGGGAGGCCAAAGATGCAGTTGACTTCTAATAATTGGCATTCCAGGAGCAGAAAAGACATCCAGGGCAAAATGTTCTCAAGAAAGCTGCAAATGGGAAGTCAGGTCGGAAGAGCTCTGGGGTTTGAAATATTGATGGAGAGAGATCTGTATGGGAGGATGATTTGATGCAGTTGGAGTTGAAGAGAACATGTAAAAGAGAGGAATAAGAGGGCCCTGATTCCGGGGTTCTGGTCTTGGGACTGCTGAGACTTCAGGAACAGCACGAAGTAGAGCAAAAAGATGAGGAAATCCAGGAACTGGTGTCATGGAGGTGAAAAGACAGAAATTCTAAGGAGCAGGGGACAGTGTCAAGTGATGCAGCGAGGACAAAGACAAAGGCTGAGAGAAGCACTGGGTTTCTGAGGTGGAGCCAGTCAGTGACCTTGGAGGGCAGTTTCAGCAGACCACTAGCGGGCGGAGTGGGGAGATGATGCGTGTGTCAGAGTCAGAAGGAAGAGTGGCTGCAGTAATTTCATTTGGTTCTTCCCATGGACTGGTTCTTCCCACTCCTGCCCAGCCACTGCATCAATGACTCTTTCTGGGTTTAGTGTGTTTCCCATCAAAATGGATCCATCCCCTGTCCCTCCCTCTCAGAGCAGTAGGTTTAGTGGATGGCAATGAACCCTGTCCAGTCACATAACAACCAGGTAATGCTGGCACCAGCAGAGAGGCTGAAGGCTAGTGAGAAGTTTTCAGAGAGAAGTGGTCTCTTGTTCTTTTAAGATCATATGTGACAGCGATTCTATCTGTGGACAGACTGCTTTCAATGTTTCTGTTTATTCCTATGCAAAGTGTGCTTGCTATAACAGCCCCCACCTCCCAGCCCCCCTGGACTTATTCTTTACCGTTTTTCTTTAGTAAAACTGGTTTTAAAATAGGTGTTCTTTTAACAGAAGGGTATTTTTAACTGATTATATGGCTTTAAAAAATCTAGTATGCTTTTGGGGAAGTTCAAAGCATTTCTGTGAGATGCAGTGGGGATGAGGGTATGTGTGGCCATCCTTCAGTGAATGTGGAGTCAATATTTGTTGAATTGAAACATATGAATCTCCTTCAAACCACCCAAAAATGTATTTAGCATCACTAATAACGAGAGGTGATAAGTGCGAACCTGACATCTACAACTCTGTCTGTAGCTGGCAGGGCTGCTTCTAGTGCAGGTTTCAACTAGACGATGACATGAAAGGCAAGGATGTGTGGTGAACCCCGTTAGAAGGTCCCCACCTGTGAAGAATGGGTTTCATTTGGATAAACTGCACAGCCATTTCCATAGCAACAGAACACTTTCAGAAAATGAGCTGAAAAACGTGTTGCATTTGGGGTTCCAAGTGCATTTTAGTAAATGCACTTTAGTATTTGGTCAAAGTCTAGATTCTTTGGTTCCCTTTTATTGTCAACAGGAGTAATAAACAGAATTACACTCTCTTGAGTTAGTTTACTTCTTTCTCAAAATATGGAACAAAAAAAATAGGACACACATTTTTGTACCTGCCTGGCAAAAATCCCAAAAGCTTTGCTTAATTTTGCTCAGGGTGATGGATAAAATTTACACCAATATAACTATCAGGAAATGCCTGGTTCTTGTCAGAGGTATTACTTTTTCTCCCTTTTAAAGAATAAAGTTTTTCAAAGAACATAGATTTGACCTAAATACAAAGTGGTTATGAACCCCATCATCTTGTCCTGTGTTGCTTTTTACTGTGTTTTGTTTCTGAATGCATTTGAATATGTGGATTCAAAATCGTGCCCAATTTCATAGTTTCTGATCTCCCAACCTCATATATAAAGGCTAGTTGATATCCTGTGGGAGATGTCCCCTGGAGATGCCCCCTTTAGTTCTAGGGAAATACTCAGCTGTGGTCGTAATTAACCAGAGAACACTGTCCCTTTAAGATGTCAAAGTACAGGAAGCTTAAGTTATTTTGATGTTGGCCACCAGAAAAGAGAAACAAGACCCCCTCTGGTTGGACTCTTCCTACAAGCGAGTCCATTTCATTTCCCTATGCTCGTAGGGAGCCCCACTTCCCTCTGGGTCCGAATGACTGCCTTTGGCAGACCCTCAGCATACGTCTGATGGATGGGTGACTCAATGAACATGATAACTGGAATCACACACTTTGGGCAGCTATGTCAAATTGGAAGTGACTTATCCAGTCATTGACATAGGTGTTGTGAAGGCCGTTACATATTCCTAGACTGTAAAACTTTTCTGTAATGAACATTGATGACTTTGCAATCAGACAAAAACAAAGAGAGAAAAAAGTAAACAGAACATGAGTAAAAGAAAACAGAGATCTAATTGCTTTTTTAAAGATGGCATTAATTTACTTCATGACACATTTCTTTAATATTTTTCTCATTTACAGCAAGCAATGTTTCAACAGTACACAATACACATGCTCGCATACTCAATGCATTACTGGTAAAAACATTAAGCCAACATTTATTGAGCACTTATTACAAAGCAGGGTGCTTGCTAGGCACTGTGGGGGATTTATGAATAAATAATATATAAGCCAGGCCCTCAAGGAGCTCCCTTATGATGCAGGTGGGATCAAAGCCATAATTGTTAATAATGGATGGTAGCTTTTAGCGGCTCACTGTTTCTTACAAGCCAGCAATGTGCTTTGTCCATATTAAAACGTGTCCAGTGGCATAAGGCACATCTCTGACATTTTTTAATTAAACTTTTTTTTTTACTTTGAGATAATTGCAGATTCACACACAGTTGTAAGAAATAATACAAAGCAATCTCAAGTACATTTTACTCAGTTTCCACCAATGACAGTATCTTGAAAAACTATAGTACAGCATCGCAACTAAGGTATTGACATTGGTACAGTCATGATACAGAGCACTTCCATCTCTACTAACATCCCTCAAGTGGCTAAACCCTCCCCCTTCTCAGGCTTCCCTCTCCTGTCCATAACCCTTGGCGACCACTATGTGCTGTTTCTATAGCTTTGTCATTTCAAGAATGTTTAAATGTGTGTGTGTGTGTGTGTGTGTGTGTGTGTATTCATCCATCTTTTACTTTCAATTTACCTCTGTTGTTATAGTTGAGTGACTTCTTATAGCAGCCATTAGAACTGAGTCATGTTTCTTAACTCATATGTCAATTTCTATCTTTTAATTAGTGTATTTAGATCATCTTATTAATGTAATTATTGATATGGTAAGCCTTAAGTCACCCATTTTATTTATTTTGTTTGTTTTCTCTTTTCATTGTTATTTTTATATCTCTTTTTCCTTCTTCCTGCTTTCCTCTGGGTTACTTGAGCTTTTTTAAAGAATTTTATTTGGATGTGTGTATAGTGGTTTTGAGCACGTCCTTTTGCACAGTGGTTGCTCTTTGTATTATATTATATTCAGGGTGGGGAAAAGTTGGTTTACAGTGGTGAGTATGCAAACCACAGAGTTTATTCTTGTATTATAATTTATTAATTACTGCATTATTTTCCATACCAACAACTGTAAACCTACTTTTGCCCCACCCTGTATACATAACATATTACCATCTACTGATTTTGAAAGTTCAGATGAAATGCAGAAACCTCATTTCCCTTTATTTTCTCCTTTTTCTACTTATACTATAATTGCCTTCATTATTTCTTCTACATATATTTAAAATCACAACAGACAATATTATAATTTTTGCTTCCAAACAGAAATTAGAAAACTCCAAGAAAGGGAAATGTATTTGTCCAATTTTTCCTTTCTCTGTTCCTGAAGGATATTTTCACTGTACATAAGTTTCTGGGTTGATAGCATTTTTCACCACTTGCATAAGTTTGCACTGCTTTTTTCTGGGTTTCATCATTTTATATGAGAAATCCACTGTCATTCAAATAGATTCCCCCTTATAGGTAAGGTACCATTTCTCTCACACTGGTTTCAAGATTTGTTTCTCTGATTTTAATTTCCTGAAGTTTGACTGTAATCTTCATAGTGTGGATTTCTTTGGGTTTATTCTGTGTGTTGGTCACTTCTAGAGTCTTTAGGTTTGTCTTTTGCCAGAGTCGGAAAGTTTCAGTCTTTATTTCTTTGACTACATTTGGACCACACTCTCTTTTCCTCTTCTAGGGTTCTGCTAACGTGAATGTTAGATCTTTTGCTATAGTTCCACAGTTCCATCTGCTTAGGCTCCATTATCTTTTTTAGTCCATTTTCTTTCTGTTGTTAAGACTGGGTAATTTTTGTAGTCCTATTTCAGGTTCACTGAATGTTATCCTCTGTCCCCTCTATTTTGTAGCTGAGCCCATTTATTGAGTTTTTAATTTTGGTAATTGTATTTTTTGGTTCTAAATTTCCCATTTGGTATTTGTTCATATCCTCTATTTCCATGCTGAGACTATTTTTTTCATTTCTTTTAATGTGTTTGTAGCTGTTCATTGAAGCATTTATGATAACCGCTTTAAAATTTTTGTCATATAGTTCTAACACTGCTGTTATCCTGGCAGTGTCATCTATTGATTTTATTTTTTAGTTCTTGGTATAATCAGTGATTTTTGATTAAAGCTTAGAAATCTAGGGTATTCTGTTTTGAGACTCAGAGTGTATTTAAATCTCCTGTTTCAGCTAGCTTTCTCTGATATCATCTTAATAGGGAACATGGGGAATCTGCCTTGTTATTGCTAGGTGAAGGTAGACATCCAGGTTTTCCACTCAACCTCTGTTAACACAAGGAGGTGGTGTCCTTGTAACTGTTTTGGTGTTGTTGGGAGTTCCTCTCCCTATTAGGACTCCACTGATAGATACCTCCTTGGTTGGGAGGGGTGGAATGCCTTTTACTTCTCCCCACATGGCTTCCACTGACACTGCAGTGTATGGGGGAGAAGAGTGGCCTCATTATTGCTGAGTGGTAATGAAAGTCCTGACTCCCCACTCAGCTACCTCTGACATTACCCTTGCATGGAAGAAGGGGGGTGCCTGGTCCCTGCAGGGTGGGGATAGAAGTACAGACTCCCTGCATGGTCTCCAAGAATATGTAGTGGCGGTGGGTGGACACTTGTTACTGCCTGGTGAGTATGAGAGTCCCAGTTCTCTGCTGGGCCTTTTCTCTGATATCCTGTGGGCCCATGGTTGGGTGCCTTATTACAGCCTCATGAGGATGGAAAGCAGTCCAGGCTCCTCACATAGCCTTTGCTGGCATGGCAGAGGGTGGAACCACAATTTTCCTATGGAGTTTGGTAGGAGTAGAGAAGTAACTGTGTTCAGATGTTTCAGTCTGACTTGGCTGCTGCTTTCCTGGTCTTTTAGAAAGGGACAGCAGCCTTTTCCTCTGGGTGTTTTCCTGCCTGTGTATATTCAGGTTCCTGGCTTCTTCATTTCCAATCTGGGAATATATGAGACAAAAATACAATTCGAGGAACTCATCACCATGTAATTCCAAGGTTTCTAGTTGATCTCTACCTTTCAGAGTTTTCTTATGTTTGTTCTCTTTATGTTGTCCAGGGTTCGTAAGTTTGTGGGAAGAGTTGAGAAAAATATGTCTAGTTCATCTCCCTGGAAGAAGTCACATCTCCTACATTCTAATTTAGCATTATACATCCCAAAATGTTGAGCTTTTTGGAAGATTAATAAAACTACTCAAATGTAGATTCAGGACTCGGGGCACTCACCTACCTGACTGAAGTCTGGCATCAGTCCAGAGTTAGCCATGTACAGTGCTCCAAAGGGTAGGTGGGGTCTACCTCCATGCTGAGGAAGTCCAGTTTGGTTGGTGGATAGTGGTAGAAAGAGCTGTTTAACAAACAGTAGAGTCCTAGTTACAGTTAATCTGCTCTGTCAGAGCAGGGTCCCACCAAGAGCCTGGGAGGGTGAGAAATAAAGTGCAACCATTTGAAGAAGGGGCCTGGAAGGACTTGGCTGGGCTTTCTAATGGGTTCCCAACTCAGAAGAGAACTGGGATACTGTTTAGGAAACTGAAGGGGGCCAGCACTGGCCAGTAGACAGGGCTAATCAGGGTGGTCAAAAAAATTTAGTGCTTTTACATGTTAAAACATGATAAACCTTGAAAACATATGGTAAGTAAAAGGATGCCAGACACAAAAGGACACAGATGGTGTGATTTCATCTATATGAAATATCCAGAATAGGCAAATCCATGCGATAGGAAACATATTAGTGGTTGCCAGAGGCTGAGAGGAGGGGGAAATGGGAACTGACTGCTTAATAGGTACAGGAGTTCCATTTGGGGTGGCGAAGCAGTTCTGGAACTAGATAGTGATGATGGCTGCACAAAATTGTTAATGTACTCAATGCCCCTGAATTGTACACTTTAAAATTATAAAGTTTAGGTGTATTTTACTACAATTAAAAAAATAGTGGAAGATGAAAACAAAGCAGACACAAAGAAACTACAGCAGTGCTCCTAATCCCCGTGCCCAGCAGGCATTACTTGTGGTCAGGGCTCCTCTTCCCACTCAGCCCTGGATCAACATAATGTTCCAAGCAGGCATTTCCAATGGATAGAAGACATAGATGAAGAAATCTGGTCTTCTTCTCAGGAAAGGAGCTTATTCTGGGCACATGGCCATCCAGTCTACAGTGGGATAGTGGATCCCAGGTCCTACCAGAAGCAAGCCTGGGGCTGCTCATTTTTGACCTTCCTTAATCAGAATAGGTTCAGGGCCTGGGTGCAGCTGAGCCTGCCTCCAGTTATAGCAGCTGAGATTAGTGGAGGGCCAAGTGGCAGAGAGAAAAAAATCATCTCGTTTTTTCATGTTAAGATCCAAGACATAGCAGGCAGCTCGACGGTGTTAATTCTTGAAGATTTCATGGCAGCCTACTTGCAATTGAATTTCAGGGGAGAGATGGGAGTGATTTATGGTGACATCTATTAGGCTTTTATAGAACATAATACATGTGTTCTTGCTCCTACCGTAAAATTAATTGTTGCTAATTAGTTAGGGCTGCCAGCTCACTTGTGTATGAGTCTGTCACACTCCCTTGTCCTAGTCCTGTTAATTAGGCTTCCGGAGTCTCATCCCATCCCAGTGTCCTGTAGCTTTCCTCCCACTGTATATTTCTAATTTAAACAATCAAGCCTGCTTGTTAGTGTCGACTGGTCTTGGAAAGAGGCTTAACTTAGAGGGCTTAGAAGTCTTCGTGTATAGTCTAATGACGTCAGGTGAGACAAATCTTTTTTTTTTTTTGCATACTACCAGGCATTATGTAAGTACATACAACCAAAAATAAATAACTGTCTTTCAATAGTTCTTTTTATGGAATATGAAAGTCCTGTGAAATAATGCACCTAAGTTCTCAGGTACTTGGTTTAGGTCATCAGTCTCAGGGTTGCCAGAGCCTGAGATGGAGGTCATTCTGCTGGAATGACAGCCCATAAACATGTGTGCTGCGCTAGGAGCAACTGGGCTGGGCAGCTCTTGGCCACAGGACAGCTGCCGGGCCTGGAGCATTTCAAGCATCCGTTCTAAGGGAGATGCTAAAGGTGCTGAGGACGTCAAGACAGTGATTGAGCTGTCCTCAGCCTAGCAGCCCTTGGAGGGGCTCTGGTACATTTGCCTAGGGAGTCCCGGTTGTATAATTGCTGTTGACATTTCCATGGGAAAAGGAGGACAATTCTGTTGAATTTTTTTGAGAGCCAGGAGCTTGCTTCGTCCATCCAGCGTGAATCTCAAGGTGACAGTCTCATGAAGTTATTATCACATATAATGACAATAAAAAGACCAGTTTTTTTTTTCTAAATACACTTCTGTACCCAGTGAAGCTTTTTCACTCCTCTGCTCAATAAGCCAACAAAACAGCCAGGCGCTGGAGACAGAAAATTCCCGTTTACACTGATTGCATCGTGTGTGCCTCTGCCCACCTCCTGTGAGGCGGCTGATTTCACACATCCCTATGGCAGAGTAATGTGACTTCATTGACTGGCAAGCAGCTGTCAGTGCAGTGTGTGAGGTGTCTGGGTGTGTGTGTGTGTAATGCCCACACACTGCAGTGAAGAGGGAGTGGAAAGCACAACAAAGCTATTGAAATTTAAAGGGGAAGTGTGTCTTTACTGCAATTCACTTATGAAAATGAAGACTGTAGCTATGTTCAAATCTGACCATGTCTGTGAACCCACCTGGCAAACAAAGGACAGGCCCAATTTCAACCCTTAGTGTTTATTGTGTGGGGGTAGGGCTGGGAAGGCAGGATGAAGTACGAAGACTCCAGCTGGCCCAAGCAATCAAGGTATTAGGATCCAGATTATCTATGTACCAGTGCCATACTTGTCCCTGTCCTCCTGCCCCTTGTCGTCCTCATTCTCTGCTCCACATCTGGGGCTTTTTGCATCAGCCTCTGCTCCCCATTTTCACCTGTATCTCCTCAGAGCAGATATGGGTCCAATGGGTCTACCTGACAACATCGTCTGATGATGCAGGGATTCATATGACATGAATCTATAGTTCCCGGAATAGAAAAGGTCTGAGGTGATCCCAAAGGTGTTTGTGCATGGGTATAACCATTCTATTTTTGAGAAGTCCTCCTGGGCAGAAGACTAAGGGGTGAAATAAGGAAGCTTTCTGACAAATGCATGTGATTTTTAATGAACTCTTTGCTTTGGCAACTAGATTATTTAATTTGGCAGCAGAGTTGGGGGAAACTCGATCGAGAAAGCCATTCATGTTTCTGAGAGTCATGTGGAGTATGGTAGATGAGTGAGTAATGCTTTTACTCCAATTATTAAATAACATAGGTGTTAGAATTTATAGCTTTCCTTTTATTTATTTATTTTATATTTTCTTTTTTCTTTTCTTTTGTTTATTTTTAGAGAGAGGGGAAGGAAGGGAGAAAGAGAGGAAGGAAAACATCAATGTGTGGTTGCCTCTCACATGGCTCCCAGTGGGGACCTGGCCGGCAACCCAGGTATGTGCCCTGACTGGAAATTGACCGGCAACCCTTTGGTTTGCAGCCTGCACTCAATCTATTGAGCTGCACCAGCCAGGGCAGCTTTCTTTTTATTTTCATTGCCACGACTCTAAACCAGGATTTCATGACTATGCTTCTTTTAATGCAACAATCTCCTAACGACTTTCTCAGCTTCAGTTCACATTTAATACACTATGCATATCCCTACCAGACAATGTACTAATTATATAATGCCCCACTCTCATTCAGGAACCTACCATAGCTTCCATATCCTTGTAGAATCAAATCTAGACCCCTCATCTAACATTCAGACTCTCTGTAATCTGCTCCTATTTAACCTATTGAAACTTTTATTGTGGTTTCCAATCCATCACCTCTCATCACACCCCTCACTGAATAGAGTGATACTATGTCCACTATTCTGCCTTTACGCCTTTGTTTCTCCTTCTTACTTAAGAACCCACCTTTACCTTCAATTATTCAAATGAATCAATTTTGTACATTTTAACCCAGATCTTTTTTTTTAATTTTATTTACTTATTTTTAGAGAGGGGGATGGAAGGGAGAAAGAGAAGGAGAGAAACATCAATTGACTGTCCCTTGCATGCCCCCAGCCGGGGAACTGGCCCACAGCCCAGGCATGTGCCCTGACCAGGAATTGAATAGGCAACCTTTTGAGTTTCAGAATGACACCCAACCCATTGGGCCATACCAGTCAGGGACAGACATTTTTTGATCTGTGGAACCTTTCCTGTAATTACCATCCACATTAACTTCTTTCTTGAGCTGATATCCTTCTAGCAGGCCATTGCTTGGCATTATTTCTTGCATTGATCTTAGTCTCTTTTCTACAACTTTTGTCTTCAGAATGAATTTTTTACTTTCTTGATTCTCAGATTCCAGAATGCCTTCTAAGCCACTTGGGTGTAAAGAATATTGAGCTTGGAATTAAAAGGACAAATTTGGGGTCTGGCTGTATAACTGACTAGCTGTGCAACCTTGGATGATACCCTTGGCCTCTCTGAGCATCTGCTTCCTCAGCTGTAGGATGGAACTCAGAAAGGTTTCACAGTTTATTTAACAGAGTCGTTTAAATGCCCAAATAAAATAACATGTGAGAGTGCTTTATGAGCCTTAAAGCACTCTGAGACCAGAAAGCCCATTATTATTGTAGTTGTCTATAATATTTAATATTAAATTGAACCAATAAAATGTATCTGTAAGGCACTGTGTACTCTTAATTGCCAAATTGTTATACAGTTGTGGTCACACCATATAACATTTATAATACATTTTATTTGTCATTGTGGTTTTTATTTAGAATACCATTTTGTTTCTGCTGGGGTGCTGGGGTCAGGTATTTTTATTTCCATCATGCAGCTAAAGGAAGGAAATCAAAGTTGGGCAAAGACATTAAGTGAATTGTCTTGAAGTCGTGTAATTAGTTATTAACAATTAGACTGAGGCTTCTCTTTCTGCCCCTTAATCTCTGCCTGCAAATTCTAGTCATTTCACTCAGTGTTCCCCCCATCGCCACCCTGGGCCCTGTCCATGGGACACTTTCCTCCTTGTTTCTCACTTTCCTTCCTCAATGGGCCTTTTCCTCCTTGGCTTTCATTGGATCTTGTATAGCTAGGTGGTTTCATCTAAGCTTGTAAGGATGTCTGTCCTGTCCATTTCATTATAACCATGTGCATGTTCGTAAGCTAGAGGGACAAGATGTAAGACTATGTTACTGTTCCTTACAAATACTGTTGTTTCACTCAATTATTTTTAGGTTGAGGAGCCTAGATCAGAGAAGTGACCTGAGTCCAATGTTGGGCCTTTACTGTCAGGTTCTGGCTCCACTGCTCCAACCTCCCAACCCCCTCCCCGGCCACTGCCAAGAAGTCAGGTTCTCTTTGTGGGCTTGTCCACCAGGACCACTAGGCAGGGCTGCACAGTTTTTATCCATACCCACAGGGACACACTGTTGCTGCTGATGACTTCCTCAACGTCAGCATGCTGTATAATTTAGACATTGACTTGTTCTTGAATGAATTTGTTAAATATTATCTACTCCGAGTATTTGATGCCATTTTACTACTTTAGACCATGCCAATCCCAGATGTAAATGGTTCATATTAACATACAAGAACAGAATTTTCAGTCACCCAGCATAATTTCCCTTTGTCTTAGTGACATTGAAACTCTCAGAAGTCAGTTTTTATGAGACTTCATTACGAAACCCGAGGAATCATACCAGCAGTCAGATTTGTGTGACCCTCTCCAGAATCCTCAACAGGACCCCAGAGTCCAGGAGGCAGGAACAGTTCTCTCCTCTCTAAAGCAGTGTGATTAGGTAAATGTGACTCAGTTGTGTACTTTTTATAGCTGTTCTCCAAAAGCTGAGTTTGTAGCATTGACAGCAAAGTTGGGAAGTACGCCAGCTGACAGAAGAACACACAATCCCTTATCCAAAGATAGAGAGGAAAGGAACCCAAGCACCGTGACTCTCACATTATAAATCTACTCCCAGCTCATAAACTGCCTTCAACACTGTGCTTCTTGATGGGAGTTCACACCCTAGGTTTTACAGCTCATCAAAGATGGAGGGTGTAAATAGACAGAGAATGAAAGGGATATGCCTGGTAGCTGCAGAGAAAGGGTGATTTGACTTCTGGGGACAGGGTATAGCTATATTCTACTGACTTCATTCAGCCTTTAACTTCCCTGCCTTCCCCTGCTCTTATGCTTTTGAGCTATATATTGTGTTTGGTTGATAAATGTCTGTGATGAGAAGGATTGGGGCATAATGAAAATGGCACTAGATTTGACATTAGACGTGTGGAGAAGAAAATGCAGTCCTAGCACCCACTTAGCCTTGCAATATACAGTATTAAGCTGGTTCTATTAACACAAATTCCATTTATTGCTTTCCAGTTTATAGAAGGATAAGGCACTTAATTGTATCATATTGTGAGTTGATTGTACATCACAACAGTTTTGACACAGTTGCAGTAAAGTCAAACTCATAGAATATGGGAAGTGATTAGGGCAGAGGAAGGCAGGGGTGCTAATATGCTCCTCATATACAACATAGTATCAGGATACCTGAAACAGAGATGCAATATGATAGATATTGAATAGAAAAACTGAAAATAATACAACTATCAATTATTGGTAGTATGTGGGGGATAGTATGAGCATAATCCTCCTCCTACATCATGGAAAGTTGAGTGTCTTAAATTAGGAAAACAAATAGAAGGTACAACATATTAATGAGAGTTATGGATATGATCCCTAGAAAAAAACAAAACTCAAATTGGATTGAACCCAGGGGTGCAGGACTGAAGACAGGAAGGAGTGTGGAAGGGTACAACTTTTTTTTATCTTAAGCTCTTTAGAACTACTTATTTGTTACCAGTTGCATGTATTGATTTTCTTACTTTTTTTAATTAAAAAATATATGGATTCTTTTCTAACATCAGAAGTTCTGTTTGCAAAGATACTATCGAGTAATAAATTAGGCCGGGACAAATGAAATAGCCAGTATTTGTCTCACTTGGGCCTGCACAAGCGGAAATTTCATTTGGTTCAACGTAGATAGTTTTCAGATTTTAGACTTAACATGAAGGTCCAGTATATGATCAAGTCAGTGACACACTGGTATTTTGGAAATGTCATAATTCATTATGTCTTACAAGGCCCTTCTCACTAACCAACTCTTCCAGCCCTGTTCACTTTACAAGGAAAAATTCAAATGGCACATCCTCTCACCTCAAACTCTGTACTCAGAGGATTTGCTTTCTTTTCCTTTTAAACACCCTTAACCCTGTATTTTTTATATCTGTCATGGAAGTTTTTACATTCTGCCATTAACAACTGTTATTGTGTATTTCTCTCATCTCCCTAATAGCCTGCCCATCCTTTGGGGAAAGACTTGTGTTCTATTGGGAAAGACAGCATGGGTTTTGAAGTCAATCCTACCTTATCTTGCCCACTTTCCAGCTGTATGCCTTTGGGCAAATTATTTAACATCTCCAAGACTCAGTTACCATATCCCTGAATGGAGACCATATTCCTAAAATGTTTCTCCACTGGTCCATCAGGATGTCTGAATAAAAGAATGTATGTACAGTGTTCAACACAATGCCTAGCACACAGAATATGTGTATTCTCTTCCACAGCACTAGGCAATTCTTTTCACATATATGTTTAAATGGTGAAATGGCAGTGGAGGGGGGCATGGTATCTTGGATTGAAAGATGCTGCAAGTATTGCAAAACCCTTTGAAGAAAAGCTGTAAGTAAGGGTTACCTTTTGAAATATGGCTTCTCAAATAAGCTTGCTAAAGAAGAAATATCAAAGGACTCTGCTTTGCATATTAATTGGAAAGAAAGCCATCCAGAGTTGGAAAACTTTTGGGATGCATCCCCCAAAATCTTCTCTGGGACCCTCATTCTTGCAGACAGTAGCCCTTGTCATTGGTTATGAGCTCCACTGAGCATCTGCCTTTCTCTGGAATTAGGGCAGAGTCTATAGCTGAGGAAAGCAGCCTGGCAAGCTGGCATGGAATTTTGGACCTCATAAGTGCTCAATGACTTTTCACTGCTTATAGACTAAGGGCTTGCCCCTTGAGTTCAGAGCTTTCCTCCTAAAGACTCCAACCTACTTCTCTAAAGTTCACTCAATGACTTCATGGAGCCTCTCCTGAGTGGTCCACTTACGTAGCACTTTGCTTGCCCCTCTCATCACCATTTGTCATACTCTGATAGCATTATTGTTATAGCTGCACTTCTCTTACCAATTCCTGTCCCCTCACTAGAGTGTGTATACAGAAATTTATGTTACATGTATATAGCATGTATATATTATGTATCTACTTCTGTTAGGGTAAACTCTTCAAAATTAAGACACAAGCCAGGAAAGCCCCGCAATGTGCATGGTGTGGTTAGTGAATGATCCCCAGCAAAACCAAATTTCTTTCACAATGGGAGCATCCCTGTGAAGGCACATTGGCAAAGGCCAACTAACTTGAAGAAGTCACTTAGGAAAATGTAGTAGCTGCTGGTTTAAACTATTAAGCAAAGGAAAGTTTCCATGATGTGCGCACAGGAGTGGAGGATCCCAAATGATAGAACAGATACCAACATAGGACCCTTAAATGGAGGTGTATGCACACAGCTGGGGATGGGGAAGTGGGGTGTTAAAGGAATATTTTCCATCCTCAGGAGCAGAAAGAGCTTTAGGACGTAGGAACACAGGGTCAAAGAGACAGGCAGAGACCGACTGGCCCACCTGCCCGGGTTTTGTACAGTCACTCTGTATAATTATTCTTGAAGACACAAACATTGCTGGGGCTGACTGACAAGTATTGTTCCAGCAGGGAGGGGTGTCAAGGCAAATCAATCTAATTCTACCACATGCCAATGTGAAGAACAGATATAATTTTGGCTCTTAGGGGCTGTCAAAGCGAAGGATGTGCCATATGTGTATTTTGAAGTATGGTGTTCCCTACAGTCTAACAGCATGAAAGATTTCTAGGGTTTCCCCCTCCTTGGCTGTTTTCTACAAGAAGTTTTGGGGATTTAACTTCAAATAACTCAGTTGCATTTATTTACCATAATGATCGGGTTAAATTAAGCATTACTCCGGCATGCCCCACAGCTATCCTGCTCTCCCTCAGCATGAGGGCACCAAAGTTTGGTTTAGGAGGGAGGGATCATTTTGGATGCCATTGGATGTTGTGTGGGGCACCCAGGTTGGTACCTGTTGCCCTCCCAGGAGTGCAAACTTACCTTGCAAGAGTCCGTCTTGTCTATCACCGGACCTATTTCAGGGCTGAGCCCAAAGGCCCACAATGGGGCCCTTGGGGATCCCTGAAAGTCCACTTCTTCCTTCAGTGGCTCAATGCTGTGATGAACATCAAGGCTGAAGCCCTCAGAAGTGGCTCATTCAAAATCTTTCCTCTCTGTTTTAGAATTTTGCTGTGCCCTCCACTGCACTGTACTCTCAGAGGCTTCCCCCTAAATCTCACTCCCCAGTTTTCCTTCCTTCCCTCCCTTCCTCCCTCCCTTCCTCCCTCCTCTCCTCCCTCCTTCCCTCTTTCCCTTCCTTTCTTTTCATGCCTTTTAAATTTCTTACTCCCTACCATTCTTCCTAACTCATAAGCACTCCCAAATTTCTCCCTCTTCAAAATACCCCCAGCCCCATCCTCTAGATTCAAGGTGTCTGCTGTCCCTAGACTGATCTGTCTGCCCCTGATCTCCCATAAGAGCAATCTCCACCCACCACCTCCATGTCTTCACTCACCACTCACCCTTCTGCCCCAGTAGTCTGGCTTTTGCTCTCCTTAAGCTCATTTGTGTCTCTTTCTTTTGCTTCTCTGGCCTGTCCAGTTTAGTCTCATTCTATGGCTCTTTGTTCTCTGTCTTCCCCTGAAAACATTATCCTTGGCATCCTCTTCTGTTTAATTTGGAATCACAGACTTGACCTCAGCTTCCCCGGGGGCAGTCACACTGAGCTGTGTGCATTCCATGGACAAGGGGCTGGAGAGGAAATATAAATGATACCTGAGTGGAGCCCACCTTCGGCTTAGCACAGGTCTTTATGCCAACAAGTTCTATAGCTATACCTGAATTGGCTTCTCTGCTTCCAGTTTACCTTGCCAGAATAATCTAATGATTTGTGCTTAACACTCACCCATGCTCAAAAAATCTTCAATAACTCTTGGTAGAACTCATATACAAAATAAAGTCGTGGACTCACAGATTGCAGGATGTGTGTGCTGAAGGTGACCTAAGATACCATTTAGTTCAAATGTACTCATTTAAAGATGAGGAAGTGAAGGCAAAGGGCAGTGACAGCATCGTTTAAGAGTCCATACATTTTAGTGTCCAAACTTGTTTAAACGGCCTAATGAATTTAAATACCTAGTGAGGTATTCAAAGCCTGTTGTGCTCCAGCCTCATCCTATTCCTAGAACATATCACCTACTTTCTCTTCAGGAATAAACCAAGATAAATCACTGTATCTCAAATACACTCTGAACTTCTCCGCATCATCATCCTTGCTCTTTCTCTCCCCCACCTAAAACACTCCCTTCCTCATCACTTTTATTTCTTGTTCAGTTACTCATCTATTCTTACATTTTCATGTTATTATTTACTCACAAAATACTTTAGAGTATTTAATATGTCCTAGACCCAACAGTGGTTGTGCAGAAATTATACCTGTTCTTCAGCCCCGTCCCCAAAGCATTCCTGAGTGTGTCTGCAGACATTGACTTTTATGCCATTGGATGATAAGAGCTGTGGACTACCTGTGCAGTGCTTGGCTGAGGGTGGCTTTTGTGTCACATGTTTCAATCTTATTGAGTTCTGCTTTGAGAAATAGTCTTAGGAAACTCACTATTTACTCTAGGGCCATTGGGAGGACATTGATCCCCTGTGTAAAATCCATTCAGAATATTCCTTTGAAAACTAAATGCTATAAAGGCTCTTTCTTACCACAAGGAATGTCTGTACTTTTATTCTGGGTAGTAAAAATTTTATAAATTACTGTTTTGCTTGTGGCTTCTGCTGCCAGGAAGCTCAGAGTCAAATTACGACTTAATTTTAATAACCCTGTGGGACCTTAGAATTTGCACATTTGCAATTCCTCCTAATGCCTTATCTTTGCTTTCATTCCATTTTCCTTGACTTGAGTTCTTAAAGTTTGCTTTCCTTGCATAGTCCCATAAACTATTTAAAATCTTTTATGAAGGAAGCAAAGGTGTAGTAAGGTATGATAGATATATGTATTGTATTTTTCTCTCCCTTTAGATTATAAGTTTCTTAATTTTTTTTGAAGAATTTTATTTAATTAGGGTCTATTTTAATCATCCTTTTTTCTAGACCTTAGAAAAAAAATGCCCAGGCTATAATAGGTGCTTAATAAAAGTTTGTTGAACTAAATTGCTAAAAGTAGACCCATGATTCCCTAGGTGGGCAAAATCTACCTGTTACCAAAGGTACAAGCTTGGATGAGTTATTTAGCTCACCAGCTCCTGTTCTTTCTACTTTAACCTAAAAACAGAGAGAAGGATACCTTGCTGGATTGCTATGAAGATTGATAACCCCTGTAAACCTCTCAGCACGTGTTCTGGCTCTTAATAGCAATCAGCACGTGTTAGGCCCCCACTTCTCTCCCTCTCATTTCATTGGAAATAGCACTTGGAAAAGGATAAGTGGATTGCTCTATGACCACAAGTAAGTCAATTAATTGGGGTGTCATCTGTAAAATAAATGTGACTATTGACCTCATTTAGAAAGATATGAAAATTAATTGATGGTAATGCACATTGGGATTTTTTTTCCTGAAAAGTGCTTAAGAACGGCTCAGTATTATTACATTTTATTTCATCATTAATATTATTTATGAAGATTTGGCCATGTCTTTTCCTGGTGTGTTTTATGTATATGGTCTTAATTGCATTTATTTTCATTTTATTACCAACTTTTATCTTAATAAAAATGTAGATGAAATTCATAAACATAGTTTCCATCTTTTATGCAAATTTAATTTTACAAGGTAGATGATTTTACCTGTTTTAATATGTTGCCCATGAAACAGGCGTTAAGATAGATAGTAAGTAATTTTTGTTTATTATATTTATCCAACTCAAGCATTTTTCAAGGATTTAACTTTTATATCCTGCTTTTCACACTCATATTTTATGTTTATTGGTCATTTTTTAATGAAATTCTTCATTATGAGATGTTTGCTCCATTTCAGATGATAAATGTGAATGTTTCAAGCATTTCTAGTAGAAAAGATAATTAACTAAATGAAATACCTCTTTCGGTTTTAATATCAGGAGTGCTCACTGCCTTCAGTCTGAAATAGGGCCTATGTTACAGGGTCCCAGGATGGCTATTCTGGAAGCCAGGACAACCGAGTCCTAGTTCAGCCACCTTCTAGTGTGCAGCCGTGGGAAAGTCACTGTCCTGCCCCAAGTCTCATTCGTTGACTGTCAAACACACAGGAGTCAGCCTCGCTGATCTTTAAATTCTCTTCCCATCACAGCATCCAGTCCTTTGAGATAGGACCTGACCTTGAGGCAACTGGCCCTACATTTAGGTCTGTAGAGAAGCAGAGAGATTGCTTCCAATACAGAACATTATCTACTGAGTCGCATTACTTTTTACCTTCCTATTCAAAATTTTAAATTACCTTCCCTTTGAGCTGCAGAGCACTTAGTACTTGGCATAAATGAGACTCAACAAATGTATCAATTTAAGATCTGTGTGCTGAGCAGGATATGTTGACTAGGCCAAGGTCTTCCTTCCTTCCTTCCTTTTTTCCTTCCTCCCTTCCTTTCCTCCCTTCCTCCCTCCCTCTCTCTCTCTCTCTTTCTTTCTTTCTTTTATTTTTTCATTTAGTCTTTATTATATTTTTTCCCATTACCATTTAGTTTCCTTAAACCCCTACCCCCAGCAGACCATCTGAAACTGCCAACATCTTTGTAAACTACTGAAGCTACTTTGTGACAAAATGCATTTTTCAGCTGTAATGTAATACTAATACAGAACAGGGAACCTATTCAACTCTGTTACATATGAAGCAAATGATCAAGGACACCAAATTTCCACTCTGGAAAATTCAATTAATGACAAAGATGGCCAGTCAGTTCTGAGCCACTCATCTCGATTACTACTGTTGGTCATTGACTTCTCTTTGGTTCTATAGAACATATTTATTTGTACAATAATCTAATCACATGCTTTGTTTTGACTGTTCTGACGTACATAGATCAATTTATAGACCACATGAGTTTGGTGGTATATTATTTAATACCACATACACCTCTTATTGATGCCTCCTTCTCTTTGAACAAGGTGAAAAAGAGAAATTTTATCTATAAAACTTTTAAAAAATCAATTATTTTTTTAGTTTTTCTTCATATCAAGGAAGTCATTTATGCTACAGTTTGAGCATCTATTTATTTATTTATTTTATTGGTTATTCATCTGGGTTCAGATGATTTTAATCAAGTATCCAAAGTTCAAAACAGAGAATTGTCTAACCTCAGGGAAAGGAAGTATGTAAAAACTTTACATGCTTACCTGACAGCATATTTATTATGGCATCCTTAGTGCTAGTCCACAATGAGATAAGGAGTTTGTCTGGAATTAGTGCATTCCTTCCTTCATTAAGAAAGTCTTGCTTCTATCAAAAGTCATCTTATTGTCATGAACTAGCAAAACCAGACCCCCACAGATCCTTGCCTTTTAACTGCAGGATAAATGGCACCCCAGTGTTTCTACAGCTTAGGCAACTTATAGAACCTGTCTGTGTCCTGGGCTCTGAGGGATGGCACTGGCAGTTGAAGAGGAAGAGTGTGTGAGAGGAGTAACCCAGACGGCAGCAAGTCAGCAAGGAGGGAGAGAGGTCGTCTAGGCTGATGGCTCCCTAAGATAGGCACTTTGTGATAGCTGGGGCTCTGGCAGGGGAGAGAGAAAGAGCCAGAAATCAGGCCCAAGGGATACTTGTGGTTAAGGGGTGGGGATGGCTTCAGTTTGGGAGGGCTGCAGAGTAGGTTTGGGAATAAGCGTGGATGTCCTCCAAGCATAGCCAAGGTTTAACTTGAGTCAAGCAGGTAAAGGGAAGTTTAAGAAGAGTTTATATGTGAATGGTAGCAGTCCCAGAAAGCCCCACGGAAGGGTCTGTGAAGGAGGCAAAGGGGTGACATCGACTCAGACTGGGGCACTTACCAGTCTGGGGACCCAGCAAAGTGGGTTGAGAGGGTGGATAAAGAGGGATGCCATGAGATGGTAGCGAGGTACCAGGATGGTTTCCTGTGGTGATTGCAGGAAACAGGAAGTGAGGCAGGTTGGGACAAGTCCTGATGCTCTTTGGAGGAGAATGGAAAAAAATTCTTAGCTCAGTGATGTCATCGCCTCAGGGTAGTTGTTCCCACTCCTGACATCTGAGAGAACTGGGCCACTTTATTGCCACATACTTGATTGGGCTGTTGTCAATTGACTGAAATAATACAATTAAACAGTGTTTGCCTGAGGTCTTATTAACATTCAGCACATATTTCAACAAATATTTAATAGCACCAACTGTAAAGTACTATAACACCTAGTCAGGAATGCAAATGTAAACTGTTACCTATGCCCCTGAATGGCTTTCAATCTTGTACAATAAAAGAGAGATTAATTCTTTTTAGGGGGAATACATTGGCAAAAGGCCACCATACATACAATCTGTTAGTTCCCAAACCAGCAAAGTAAATTAATGCAAGATAGCCATTATGTTACAGAACAGATGGGGGTGGGGGTGGTGAGTGATATATTGTTACCAAAAAGATCCCCCTTTTTCTCCAGGGGTTCCCCCATCCCCATACTAGGTTTGCTTTGCCTGCCATCAGAGGAAAGATGTCTCTCAATGCCAGAGATTGGTGAAAAGGAAAGGAATTATTTATTTAAAAGTTATACAGACTTAGAGTAATGACTAAATGTCTTCATTAAAATACTAAAGTTCTTTAGAATACCCACAAATCCACACAGTCCTTCCTTCTCCCCTTTGCCCAGTCTGAGGTACCATATCCCAGGAAAAGAAGTAGAAGTCCATGATTCAGGCTCTCGGTGTTACAGAGCATGAAGGGGTGGGCCTGGGACAATATACTATTACCAAAAGGAACCCCCAGGTCCATTATGTCTGCCGCCTATAGGAAAGATGTCTCTCAATGCCAGAGATTCGTTAAAAGGAAAAGAAATGTTTATTTAATGCTATACAGACTTAAAGTAGTGACCTAATGTCTTCATCAAAATCCCAAAGTCCCTTAAAACACCCACAAACATACACAGTCCTTCCTTCCCCCTTTGTCCAGCCTGGGGTACCGTATCTCAGGAAAAGAAATAGAAGTCCGTGGCTCAGGCAGCCCCCAGTTCTTCCCAGTAATCCGTGTCAGCTGGTAGGCCTCCCTCTGTTCCCAGCACCATCAGCTGTGTCCCCGGGATCTCTGCTGCAGCCATGTGGTCCTCTCTCTCAGGGCCATGGGAGTCCCCACTCAGCCAAAACCATGTGATTCTCCCTCCTCAGTGGCTGTGAGGCGGCGGGGGGGCGGCGTGGTCGCCACTCTGCCGAAGCTTAGTGGCAGTTCTCTGCTAAAGCTGCGTGGTGATTCTCTCTTGCAGGGCTACGGGAATCTCCACTCTGCCAAAGTTGCGTGGTTCTCTTCTCAATGGCTGCCGCGTCTGGGTTTAAATCCCCACACCAATCTTCCTCTGCAGCCCTATTTCTGACTCCTCCCACACTCGGCCACACTTGCCCTTAATCTCCCGTCTTTTCCAGCTTTTCTGGCTGCCATCATGAGTCTGAGCAGGTGTAGCCCCATGTCATGGAGCCAATCATCTCCAAGCTCCCATGCAGGTGCTGTAACTCGCAGGACCTGCCCCCCAGTTACGTCTTGGTGGGGAAGTTACTTCCATTCCCTTGGCTCAGAGCATGGCCACAGCTATTTAACATATCTATGTAACCAGTCAAAGGTTATAGATGTGTTAAATGACCAGGCCAGAAGGTAGCTGCAAGGCTGTTGATATGCGAAACAGCTCTCAATGGCCCTGCTCCATTTGTCCCTTCCCCCAACCCACACATGGGGGTGCAGGTGAGAACATCCTAAAATCTCCTGGACACCTTGAGTTCTGGACCCCATTTCAAATGCCCATTTAGGGTCCCCCCTCTTGGCTGCACCCTGTTACACTGGCACCATCAGCTGTGTCACCACCATGATCTCCAGTTAATCCAAAGCCATGTGGCACCTTCTCATGTCCCACCAGCAGGAGTCCTTTCACCCCTTTTCTTCCAGGCAAAGTCTCTCCTGCTGCCTAAGCCACGTGGCAAAAGGGAACAACCCAAAACTGGTGGTCCTAATTCTTGCCCAAGCTGCATGGTCTCAACCTCTGCCAAAACCCTGTGGTCCCAACTCCTGCCACAGCCATGTGGTCCTCTCTTGGTACAGCTTCCATGCCTGGGTTTAAATCCCCACACCAATTTTCCTCTGTGGCCCCATTTCCAACTCCTCCTACAATCAGTTACACCTGCCAGCATTCCTATATTTTTCCAGCTTTACTGGGCTGCCATAGTAAGTCTGGGCAGGCATGGCCCCATGGTGTGGAACCAGTCATCTCCAAGCTCTCCCTCAGGTGCAGGTGCTATAACCCAGGGGAGTTGCTTCCCAGTTGCATCCTAGTTGAAGTTACTCCCATCTCCCTGGCTCAAAGCATGGCCACAGCTATTTAACATATCTATGAAATCAGTTAAAGGCTATAGCTTTGTTAAATAACCATGCCAGAGGCTAGCTGCAAAACTGTTGCTATGCAAAACAGGGCCTCAATGGCCCTGCTCCATGTGTCCCATCCCCCAGCTGAGACTAGTGGAAGTGAGGACATCATATACACATTTTTCTCTAATATTTCCTGAATACTGGACCCCATTACAGATCCCTATTTGGGGGCCCCCCTTGGCTGCACACTGTTACAATCTCTAAAGAAAAGATGCATTTAATACTTTCAAGGTCAACATGAAAAAAACTGATCTCATCCATTTTAGTTTTGGAGATAATGAAATTTTTTTTATCTAGAGCTTTACAAACTTATTCCCCGCCAACTTTTTCTCCTCCTTGGAAAATATTTTTAAAAAGAAGAAAAAAATGTAAATCAAGTAAAAAATATTAAATACTTGCCTCGACCTGGTGAGACTATAAAGTAAATCAAGTGGCTATTTAATTCCCAATGAACGTGTGACAACCATGGAGTTAAACAGTAGATTTAAATAGGGCAGCTAATTCTCTGCAAAATTACATTTGTCTCTTTATATGGGCACTCTACCTAATGAACACATTTCTCTCCTATTAAATTCAGGCATTTCTATTAGAGCATGAGATGTTAATTAATATACATTCTTATAGTTATTAATATAGTTGCTCATAAAAGACTTTTTGATTTTTATCATCCTGAGTTCCAGAGGACTGTGGAAGCCCTCATTGCTTCAAACCACATGAATTACCAGGGGAAAAATCCTATTAAAGTAAAACCTTAATCACCACTTGCATTTTATATTAAGTTGTATCTAAAAAGAAATGGTGTAGCGTATTCATCAACATAGAATGGATAAAACAAATGGTGGTACAGTTCTTCCACAAAATATTATAAAGTAGTAAAACAAAAGAATCACTACTACAAACACACTATAACTCAATCAATAAAATTCAATCTGAAGGGCATTATTGAATGAAAGATAAGAGATATGGAAGAATACACATGGTATGATTTTATCTATATAGGTTCAAAACCAGGCAAGGCCTTAGCCAGGCAAGGCTAAACAATATCTTGTTAAGGAGATTTCATGAGTAGCCAATCTATAAAAAATGACTGACACAAGTTCAGCGTAGTAGTTATTCCTGGGAGGAGAGTAGGAAGTGGATACAATCAAGAAAGAGCACAGTGGTGCTTCTGAGTACTAGGGACACTCTGTTCCTTAAATGGAAATTCGGTGTTATGGGCATTCATGTTATTATCATTATTTAAACTGCTCAGATATGCTGTGTATTTTCTTTTGTTTTTATAATGCAGTTTGTAGTCAAGAAAAACAATTTTAAAGAAAGGTTATTCAATTAAACCACAGTAACAAATCCTTTCTCTGTGCCCAGCACAGGAGACAACAGGAGATAGATAGGGCTTGCTTTAACCTCCAGGAGTTTACAGATGTGAAATAATTAAGGGATAAGTCAGAATTCAACTAAGCACAAACCAAGATATAATATGAATCCAGAGGAGGAGGTCTTAGGTGATCAGAGTCACCCTGGAAAGCTTTCTCAGAGAGTGAGGATTTGAACCGGCCTTTGCAGGGCAAACAAAGCAAAGAAGAGGCAAGGAGATTATTTTGACTACTTACTATATTACTTATTTATTTTTATCTCTCTTGTCATGCTCAACACAATTTGCAGTTAAAGAGAAACTTTGTGGCGTAGAAGAAAAAACATGGACTCTGCATTCAGACAGACTAAGGTTCAAGTCCCGACTCCTCATTTCCCACACAAGATCACTGGAATTCCTGCAGAGAGCACTGCTTCATGTGGGGGTCGTGAAAGTGAAATGAGAGAACATTATTGGCCACATGTTCCAAGCTCTAGAGAGTGCCACAATGTCTTAATACTGCCATTCAGGGATGAGGAGTTCAGAAAAGAATGGCAGCCAATGTCCTAGTGCTACCCTTGTGCTAAGGGAGTTCATATCTGACATGCTGGAGACACAATTTTGCACTGCACTGCTGTCCTCTACAGTCTCCTTTTGGGCTTCTCCACCGGCTCTGTTCTGAGGACTGCTGTGCTCTGCTTTCCACATCACAGCTAATGGGCTTCCAAAGGCCTTTGACTGTCTCCTGCCCTGTTCCCCAGAAAGGCATGTGATTGAGTGACAAGGGCTTGCTCTGCTCTACACTAAGGGAGGAAATATTCTCTCTTCCCCAGAAGCATCTCTTCTTTGTTTTGGAGAGTCAAGCCTAGGGCATGATCTTAGAAAGGGACTAAGAAAGGCAGCTTTTAGCACAGCCTGGAAATTTCTGGTCCCAACAAAAAGAATTACTGAGGATCAACCGCTGTCTAACCCACTCACCAGGAGACTAGCACTGGGGTGAGGACAAAGCTTTAATTCACAATGCAGTCTTGTATTTTCCTTTTGTGTCCTCTGAGCCCCTCTCCCTCAGGAGCCTGAGGCAGTTTAACAAAGGATTAGGGATTCCTGACTGTCTCTCTGCCTTTCCCCACTAGACACTACTAATAAATGTATGCAAAGCATCTGGCTTGGAAGACGCCTGCCATTAAGGTCCATTTCTTTCTCGTTTTCCCCCTTGCCTAATCTGTGAAGTCCATTGATGACATCCTGCAGCCAACAGCTAAGTCACTACTTTAGTTCTATCAAAAATAATAAATGAGCTCTGGAGAGCAAGCCAATGCAACCACTTCCCAGCCATTTGGGGTGGACAGGGACCATGGACACGGGGCTTCTCCTTCGGTTTGCTGTGTGTAGAGAAGAGCTCAGGATGCAGGCCACTGACTCCCCGCCCTCTGCCTTCACTTCTGTGTGCTTCGATTCCAATTTCCATTCTGTCTTTGTTTTACAGTTGTTCAGCACATCAAGCGACATAACATTGTTCTGAAAAGGGAGCTAGGCGAAGGAGCCTTTGGAAAAGTTTTCCTAGCTGAATGCTATAACCTCTGTCCTGAGCAGGACAAGATCTTGGTGGCAGTGAAGGTAAGAGAACACTCCAGAATGTCTCATTATCCATAGTCGCAGTAATGTGTGGAAGTGTTACCTGATTTTAGTGACCAAATCAGGAGCAAATTATGTCTGTTATGAAGGATATGTTCAAATTCTTTTAACTAAATGGACAGTGAGAAGGATATTTGGGGTACATCCAACTGTTTTAGGTTCCTTTAGGGGCGGTCTGCCAGCCTGCAAGCTGTGACTAGCTTGAGCTGCTCTTCCAAGTCAACTTCAACTGAATTCTGGGTGGAGGTCATTGGGGTCAGACAGAATTCAACCAGCTAAGTCTTGGAGACTCAACCTGGCTCCTCAGATTGCTTGGTGCTTGTGCTCAGCTCAGCTGGGCCTTGTCTTATGTTGATGTTCTGAAGGGAGACTGCAGAGTTCACTTCCTCTCAGCCTCTGTTCTGCTGCGATCTGTTATACCCTACCTTGTCCCTCCCAGATATTCCCAAGGCCCCAGGGCTGTACACAGTGCAGGCATGAGCTCATCCTGGGGTGCATGGTATTTCTTGTGGATTCTGTGCCCCTGGCAGATACAAGGTTTTACTAAAACAAGAAAGCCTGAAATTCCTTCATCATAGCCATTTTCTCAGAAACTCAAAAAGGAGACCTGATCTTCAGTAAGATAAAAATTATTGAAGAGGGTAAAATTTCCACCGAGTTCTCTAAAACAGAAGAATGAACAAAAATAACACAAAAAGTTCTGTAGATCTTTTACATATGTATTGTTGAAATTAAAAAAAAACTCACAAAGGCATTGAATAACATATGGAAAACACTTCAAAGAGGCAAATATTTATAAAATGAATTAAGTGGCAAATGAATGTGGACATAGCTAATGTAAAAATATGTGGATTCTTGACTTAATGTAAGATGATTAAACTTGGGGTTATTTTTTGTTTGTATGTTCCTTTGTTTCTGCCAAATACACAGTATTTATATGGATGGTATTTGTTTACTAGTTATAGCAGGCCAACTTAATTTTTTTAATCAAATATATATTTTGTTACTGTTGTACTGAACATTCAAGTACTTCAGTATATACAAAATGGATAACTGAGGAGAGAGAAAATTATTCTTGAGCTTACCCATCCTGCAGACTAAACACATATTCTGTTAAAGTCCATTCAAATGAAAACTGCATTTGCTTTTCTTGTCATCAAAAGTAAGTGGAGCGGCATCCGTACTCCTAGACTCTCAGAAAAAGCTCCTAAAATCTGCACTTTGGAGTGAATAAAGGTCAGATCTTCCCAGGAAGGACACATGTAGTAGCTATCAAATAAGCATTATCTCACTAAGAGAGCAAGTGGGGGTGGGGGTGGGACAGAGGAGAAGAGAGAGGAAAGGAGACATAAAAGAAGGGTGAGATGGGTCAAGGTGTGAAGTAAGAATTCCTCAGCGACTTTGGGAATGTTTAATCCCTGCTCTTGCTTCCTCTTTCATTTACTCAAAAAGTTTGTTATTTTTAAAACACAAAATGTTCAGAACATTTGGCAGTGTTAAATCTTCAGTCTTCGCTTTCTTCTTCTGCTAACTTTTTTTTTTCTCTTTGGATAAATAAGACCAAAAGGTGCCTCTATTTTTGTAGATTCATAGACTGATAAAATGTTAGAACTAGAAGAAGTTTGGAGAACATCTAATTCTGATCTAGCCATGTGTTATAGACAAAGAGACCGAACACTGTGGATTTATGTTCTGGGCCCATGTTTCCCACTGCTATTTGGGGGCCACCAGGGAGCTCAATCAGGCCTTCAGACTCTGAATTCACTTCATGGGGTCACAAGGTGAGAGGCTTTGAATGTGAGAAAATCCTGGGAGGTTAAGGAATCCTAGGTGACAGTGTAGAAGTAGCTGAGAGACCTCAGCTAAATATCTAGATGCACAAAATTTCTTGGTATAACCTTTCACCTTAGTATCATTCCTTATTCTGTGCCTGCCTCTCTGTGCTTCTTCGGGTGCCCTTAAGGAAAGGGTGTTGCATAGCAAAGCCCAGGGACTGTCAGCTCATATGCTACATTTCTTCCCAAATACATGCTAAGATGGGACATCAGTACTTGGGCTAGTAATGACAAGGGATTAGCTTGTGACAGCCATGTGGAGCCGGTTGTCCTGCCCATAGCGTGCTGCCACCTGGGCATATCTCTCATCACCACTGTCAGTGAGACTTCTCTCTGGTTTAAATCCCAGTCATGGCCCTGATCATACCTCTGACCCAAACCCAGAGCCCAGTCCTCATGCAGTTTCTGGCTTTGCCAAATAAGTGTCTGCAAGTTAATGGCCTATGAGGAGTGTTTGTTCTTTAGTTAACACTGTTGTACAAAACAAAACAAATGGATCTGCCCTTTTATCAAATTCTGACTCCTTCTGTTTGCTAGTCACCTTCTTGAAATTCCAATGAAACTACTATCTCAAGCAGAGGACAAAACACCTACAACTTAAAAATTCATTCCAACTTCAAGGTCACACATCTAGGAAGTCTCATTTCACTGACTTTGAATGTGCATTTTTGCTGGTATCAGAGGCTTTGCTTATGTTTGCTAGCATGATCACAAGCTTCCGAAAGGGTGCCCATTTTAACTTTCTGGGATCCAGAGGCTGCAGCCAAGCCAGAGCAAGTCAGACCTTCCACGGCCTCCAGGATGAATTGGATCAAAACAGCACAGGGACCTTTCATGGAGCTGCCTTTTGCCAGCCTGCCAGCCTGACCTGCTCATTGCTAGGGCTGTGGGCCAATTGGAAGTCTGTTCAAAGACTATCTAATGAGGCTGGGAGGAAGATTCTAAGGTTCAGTCCCAACCAGAATAAATTTCTAAGGAGTTAAACAAACTGGACACAGCTTCCAGAGCCTGCACAGCCTGTCACCTCTGAGGAGTGGCTGCCAGGGCTGCTCTTCTTCCATTGGAGGCACCCAGGGATGTCTTTCTGCCTGTTGCCTAGCAACCCCTGCAGCATTGATTATGCATGCTAAGAAATAGCAGCTATTGTCCTTTTTCCTTCTCTGGAAGGAACTGACTGGTTTGAAATCTAAGGCTTTGCATTCAGACTGACAAATGTCAGGTTCCTGTAAATTCGGGTGTTGTCTGCTCCAAGTGATTTACGAGCTTGAGGGATCCACAGGAGCCAGTTTAAGATGGAAATGAAGCTAAGGCATGTGCAGGGCACTCAAGGGCACATGGAGGCGGAGCTTGCCTCTCCCATTAGAGAATCTGCATGTTTGGGTTCAACCCAATTACCCTTTTCTTGATATTTTTGGATGACCTTTGCTTTTTTTTAGTGAAATTGATTTGTCAACCATTTCTCTCTTTACACTGAATTACAATTGAAGAACCCACAGAAAGGATAAGATGCAAAGACACCAGTCTTTGATCAAAATGAGTTACTTTACCTTTAAGTACCTCAATTGTCAAGGAAACCTTTCACTGTAGTTTCCCTGCATTAGATGCATTAGCTATTTTTGGCTCTATCCAACCTTCCATTTCAATAGCTAGAATTCCTACAACATTTTTTATTGCATTATGAATGCATGCTAATTTTTGTTTTTTTAAATACAACCACAAATACTGATGGATTGATGGCCTCTTCTTCCCCTCTCCATTAACTTAGGTGAATTTCTAGAAACACCAACTGCTAAATATGAGAGAGCTCTTAGAAATCATGTATATAACCCAAGTTTCATATGTGACGGATGAAAAAAACCAAGACCTGGGCAAGTCAAATGACTCCCTTGAGGTGTGAGTTTAAGTCAGTGAGAGGTGCCAAACAGGAACACTTGAGGAGAAATGGTGAAACCTAAGTTCAGAAGGACTTTCTTTGGGATCTAACTTAGAATTTTTGCTTTTCATGTTTCTGAACATCTTCTTGTTAGCAGAGGACCTAATGATAACTTTTTTCACCAAGGATTTTGGAAGAGTTGATTGATAAGCCCTCTGGCACATTACGCTGAGGCAGCCACAAGTACCACCCTACACACTGCTGCTGTTCCCTGTCTGGAGGCCCCTAGCCTAGCCCCTTGGTCCACACAACTCCATCCGACCCATCAGCTCTCAGTTCAAGGTGCTTTTCTTTGGGGAGACTTCCCGTTACCTGCGCCCCCATCTAGGTCAGGCCACCCCTGTTATATGCTCTGAAGGCATCTCTACTTGTCCTTTATGGCATTTGTCAAGGTCGGTAGTTATATATGTGTTCATGGGCTTATTTAATCAATGGCATGAATGTCTGTCTCCTCCTCTGGAGTGGCTTATTCCTGAGGGTGGGAACCATGTCTTTTAGCACATGGTCTAATATGTGTAACATGCAGTAAATGCTTGTTAAATGAACAAAGGGATGGATGGCTAAACGAATGGGCAGATAGATTATAGAAAAAGTAATGAGTTGGCAGTTGGCATGTCTAGGTAAAGAAATGATTTGATGAGCTATTGATATTCATAGAATTTTATAGCTGAGAGGAACTGTAAAGATAATTTGTATAGAACAATGTAATCTAATGAAGAATTATTTTAGAAATGATCGAATCACTGTACAGATACATAGAGCTATTACTGATATTCTTTAGCCTAAATCCCACATTTTGCTGATGGGGAAGCAGGAACCCAGAGGAGATAAATGACCCACCCGAAGGCACATAGCTTGCAGGAGGTCAATGAAACGTCACACCTGGGGCTAAAACTCAGGTTTCCTCATGTCCATTGTGCACCACACTTTTATTTATCAAGTTTTACACATGCCCTGATAAACTAAATTGAGAAAATTGAACACAATACCACTTATGAAATAATACAAAAGAATGTGTTAGTTGTTCTCATTTGCATGTAAAGATTAGAGACACACGTTTTCCAAGTAAAAATGTAATTCAAGAGAATAAGTAGAAATAAGGAAAACTGGATCTTGAAGTGAGGGCTTTGACTTCAGCAAAACATAATCAGCTTTGAGGAGAAGAGCAGTATAATGTTCATTGGAAACTAATTCAAGATGGTTTAAGCAGAAAAGGGAATTTATTTACTCAAGGTAATGGTAAACCCTGCTACTGGTATACTAGCTTCCAGCACTGCAAATTCCAGGGAATTAGTCCTTTCTCTCTCTCTCTTTCTCTTTCTTTCTTTCTTTCTTTCTTTCTTTCTTTCTTTCTTTCTTTCTTTCTTTCTTTCTTTCTTTCTTTCTTTCTTTCTCTCTCTTTCTCTCTTTCTCTCTTTCTTTCTTTCTTTCTTTCTTTCTTTCTTTCTCTCTCTCTCTCTCCCCCCTTCCTTCCTTCCTTCCTTCTTTCCTTCCTTCCTCTCCCTCTCTCTCTCTCTCTCTCTCTCTCTCTCTCTCTCTCTCTCGGCCCTGCTTTCCTCTATATTGACTGAATTCTCAGACAAGTTCTTTTGACGCCATGGTAAAGATTTGGCAGTAATGGCCCTGGGCTTAGGCCCTGCCAACCTAGCAACCCAAAAGAAAGCTTTTCTTTCCCAAAAAATATGCAGAAGTCTAAAAGTCCAAGGGCTGACTCTTACTGGCTTGCCTTCAGTTGTGTCACCAGGACCTATGGCCAAGGGAATAGAATATTCTGATTATCCAAGTCCAAGTCACATGCATATCCCTGGAAATGAAGGATTGGACTAACTCTACCCAACACACATGACTGAAAGTGGGGCATTGATTTTACAAAAGGATATTAAAGATGCGATAGCCAAACTGCAGGGCAGCTAGGCCTCATTGTGACAGGAATAAGTGGGATCCAAAGGTTCCCTCAGGTCTTGAGGTAGCCCTATAACTGTCCCTTCTTCACTCTCTCAGCAAGACACCAGGGATCGTCCTCTAGGTTCCTTGCTAATGTAGTGCAGCTCTCTCTCATCTCTGCTGTTCTCTAATGTTTGACTGCAGCTTCCATGCCAGCTGCTGCTCACATGGTCTCTATTACTAACAGTCAGATTCCTCAAGAAGGAAAATACTATATGTCCAGTTTTTCCCCTTAGTCTTTATGCCAGGCGACCTATCTGTGGTCCAGCCAAAGAATTCACATGCACAGATGAGACCACCTATGGGAGAGAAGTAACTAAGAGCCAGTTGTCTCAGAATATGTTTAAGGACAGAATAGAGGCTTGAAAAGGAAAGTTCATTCTCTCCAATTCTGGAATAGCAAAACAATTCATAATTGGGAAAGTGCATCAAGCATTCATCGATTCAAGTGCTCCACCCAGGCAAGTTTATTTCTGAGACAGATGGCTATTTTCTTTCAGTCTTTCTGTTTTGTGTGTGTGCGTGTTTGACAGTCATCATATTCATACTCACACCTTGATTAATGTGGAATCCCTCTCCCATTCCTCCCTCTTTCTGTGTTTCCCCTCTACTTCTCCATTTATACTGACATGTAAATCCTTGTTCCTGCAAAATGGAAATGGATGGTAACAAGATTAGTATATTTAAAAGAACTTTTGTCATTGTTGCCCTAACAAGACATAATGTTGCACAAAGTACTATCAATTCCATCTTTACTTGTTTTTAGGAACAGAAGCTGTAGAACTTTTAATGGTGGCTAGTTAAAAGACTTAATCATCTTAATGGTCCAGACATTGCTTCATTGATTTCTATCGTTTTTTAGTGCAAGTGAATTCTTCCCTGGTGTGTGTGTGTGTGTGTGTGTGTGTGTGTGTGTACACTGTAGAATGGAGAGCAGCATTCCACTGTAAGAATCCTTCCTGCACTTGAGTCAGGTAGCCTCCAGTCATTAAGTCCCAATAACTTCAACTTTTAACCTTTGACAGAAGATCTGGGTTTTTTTTGTCTTGTTAACCCTCTTCTGTGCTCTATCTCTAGTTTATCTCCATATTTTCAGAAATGCTATAACCAAAACAGTGCATTTCACTCTGTTGAGGACCGATCTGTTACCAAACGTAGTTGGAGGGTTCATGTCACACCTCTGCATCTCCAGAATGGGTGCACTGTGGTAGTTGTGTCACTTTTGAGTCAATGTTAACATGATGGCTCAACTCACAGTGGAGTCACAGTCTACATGCTCCCCCAGTTCCTGTGTAGCTGGTAAAATTGACTCAGACAATTGTACGCTGGCATATTTAAAGCCTGTAAATATATTGTAGTTTTCCATATTGGAGGTCAGCTTCTAATTCACTCTTTTGGTCAATATTTCTCTATCAGTTAGTTTCATATCTTCCCAAGGCTTAGCATTTGTAGTATGCAACTTGATGTAATATGCACACATAAACCATCAGTTTTGTCCCCCAGATACTTTCAAATACTTTTGAAAGTATTTAAAAGTATGTGCGTTAGAATTTAGCCTCATGTTTATAACTGGATAGTCAAATTGTTAGATTCTGAACCACTAAAGTCAGCACAGCTATGAAAAATAGATATAGCAGCAATCAACATCCTGGTCATAAATCTTGTATTTGAGGCTGTCACTTCGTACATAATTAAAGCCTTTCTTCACAAAGGCCAGCTATATATGATTGAGTTGATATGCAGAGTGTTGGTTTCTAGTACATAGTGAGCACTATCTGAATGTTTGTCATCATTATTATTTTCTTACAATGATTTAATTTGTTTTTTACATTTGTAGGAACATGGGGGAGGCACCTATTATATTCTCCTTAGTTTCTAAGATTTTATTTTTATGAAACCTTCCTATTTCTGAATTTATTAAAATATAGTCCTCCAATGTTCATTTTATAAGAGTTTGTTGAAGCTCCCTCTACCTTTCTTTAGAGGAGAACCAAAAGTTAGAAGAATCATGCAGCAGTGCAACTGTGGCTTACTCTAAATATTTGGCTAACCATTGCCTGTAAGAATGTTACAAGAATGATGTCTGTCTTAATTCTGTTTCAGTCTAGCTTTGCTTCTTAACATTCCCAAGAAAGCAGGTCAACCCATTAGTAGCCTAATGAGGTGGCTTTTATAGAACAGTGCTTCCAGTGGAAGTATAGCATGAACTACAACTGCAAGCCACATTTGCACTTTAAAATTTCTTAGTACACATAACAAAAAAGAAAAAAAAAGTTAAAACTGATTTTTATTAATATATTTCATTTAACTCAACATATCTAAATATTATGACTTCAACATATTAATGAGATATTTTATTGACACCAAGTTTTCAGAATCTGGTGTTTTATAATCACAGCACATCCCAATTCGCACTAGTCATATTTTAAATGACCGCTAGCCACACGTGGCTGTTGGTTTGCATTTTGGACAATGCAGGTCTAGAAGATATCAGAAGAGTAAGAGTCTCCCTTCGTAACAGATCTTGACCCAAAGATCCTGACCCAGAAGGACTTGTGCGTGTTAACAAACATTCTCATGCATTTGGTTGCCTCATATGGGAGTTCACTCATTGCCGTCTATGTTTTAAGCATGGTGGTGGGCAAGGGCATAGGGAGGTCTTCCAAGAATAGTCTCTTCTTTTTAAAAATCTATAGCTCTGTGTCTGTATACTCTAAAAAGTATAAGAGAAGAATTTAAGGTCAGTATAAAGAAAAGGACACCATCTCTGTCTTACCTTGCATCTCCTAAACCACGTACATTTTGAAATTCATCACCATTTGTCATGTCCTACAATATCCAATAACACGATAATTTTAAATAAGCTCTCCTGTACTAGCTTCCTGTTAGCTTTATTATTTGGTGGAAGGATTTCAGATGAATATTAATTTCCTTTTCTTCTACTTTACTTCAGTAACTTCTCAGTTCTGTGCTGAAGTTTATTTCCTGCTACTCCATTCCTCCAGCTCTAAGTCAATGTGTGCGCCAGGCAGTAGCTCACGTTAGCTCCGAATGGGACCGCTCCCTTGAGAGTGTCTTCAGAAAGGCTGGAGGCTTTGGAGTGTCAGGAAATTCATGGGAATAAGAAGAAATGAAGTTATAAAGCAGACACTAGGAATAAGAAAATAGCAATGCTCAATGATGGGGCAAACATGCCTGTCAAAATGAAACTTAAATGGAGGGAATTGTCAGGGAGAGAGGCTGCCACCTCATGTCCATTGCCAAGGGACTCCAAAAACCAGCCAAAGCCAAACCTCCCTTAATTGAGTAGAATGACAATCAGCCATGGTACTAAACCAGAGATGATTTTTATAAATAGAGTTGATAGAAGGATTTTTCCAACTTCTGATTGCTGTCTGGCTATGGTTCCACCCTTAGAAAAATTCTGTCCTTAGAGTGCCAAATTCAGAAGATGATTTTGCCCAACTCGTTACCACTCTATTTTCTGAATCTCTTAAAATAGAATTGAATCATAATTTAGAGAAAGAATCCAACATGCAAAAATGGATGGGCACATAGGATGAAGCCAAGTTTGTAGATGCATTTGCCCCATGAATAGTGAAATATTCTCTCTTAAGTCTGAAAATGTTCCTGAAGCACATCTTTTGAAATTAAAGAAAAAGTGAACTCTCTTTTCTTAGTAGTTTGCTTTTGGAAAATAGAAATATTAGATGCTTGTTAACTCTGTCAGTTTTTGCCCCCTGTCCCAAGGAAAATTCTATCTTTTTGTCTTCTCTCCTAGCCTACTCCTCTACTACGCTGTGTGGCATTCCCCACCCCCACTTCACCCCACTCCCTCCCCCGCCACATACAAACACACTGCAGGATTTACATCAACACTACATAGCTAAAACTCAAGAAGAAAGATTACATGCAGAATTCGTTCATGCCTTGTGATAATGACTTAAATGTGTCTCCTCACCTTCTCCAACTCACTGTTAAAGACACATCAAGGGCTTACACATACAGCTATCTCAGAGACTCAGAGCAGCCTCTAAGTAAAAAGACTGGATCCTTAGAAAACATTGAAGGGTTCAAGGGCCTTCGGGAGGGAAATGGTGGCAGCATCAGGAGCAATACTGCTTTTGGGCCTAGCGCTGGCCCCACACCTGATCCATGAACCTTTTGTCCTTGCTGGGTCCTCGTGTGAGCAAACTGGACACAGGCCTCGTTGTGTTTTCAAATGCAAATCTCCCAAACATTACTTTATACAGGGACCCTGGAAGGCATAACAACTTACACTGTCTCACCCAATCCTCCCAGTGGTCCTGTGAAGTAGGTGACATTTTTACCCTCACTCTACAGAGGAGAAAGCTGGAGTTCAGAGAGGTCCAGAGCAGGGCCAGGATTTGAACTGGATCTTCTGATTTTAAATTAGCATTCCTTTGATTTGAGCACCACCATTGTGAAGATCTGTCTTTTGACTGGAAAGAGAATACAAACACTTGGGGCCAGCTTTTCAGGACAAAGTGCATTGGAAAGGGCCCCCATCCAGCTTGCATTCTCCTACCTGCTTGCTTTTCCTGGCACTTCCTTTATTTCTGTTCCTTACTCGGGGCTCTGTTCTTTCCAGATGAGAATTCATGGTTCATTCCTTTCTAATGCCCTTTTACCTCTGGTTTACACAGACCTCATGGGTCAGGGGTTCTTTTGTTGCCTGATACTGGGTGATGCCGCCAGCAGTAAACAGATGAACACAACACACTTCTGCTGTCAAAGGAAGTAGTGGAGACACATATTCAAATCCATAATGCAAGTCCAAGTGTGAGAAATGTTCAGATGTGTGTAGTTTGTTCTGTGGACCCAGGGGAAGGATCCAGCTGATGACAATGTCATCTCCTTCGTGTTTGTCTCTTTGCCTCCTCTGCTATTTTTGTACATAGAAGTCCAGTAAAACAAAACAGTAGGTAGATTTTTTTTAAAAAGACAGATAAAAGCATGCTTATGGATAAAACCAACCTACACAAGTCACCAACATAAGCCCCTCACTCCTCCCTGTGCAACAGAGTTAAGAGGAGTTTGGTTTAGGTGGTACAAGCCCAGTTTCTGAAGCTTCAAGGGAGCAGAGCTTCAGATCCTAGATTCTTGGCCACTGTTTGTTTTGATATGAAGTGAAGAAATGTGCAGTTTCCATGGAAATGGACCTATGAAAATTTGATGGTCTCTCTGGGCACTTGCTGGCCCAAATCTTTTCACTGTTCAAAGCAGAACTGGTGGTACTTTTAAGAGACACCTCTTAGAAAACCATTTACTGAAGTAGGAATAGGAAACCCCAACACCAGACCCTTTTTTTCTAATGGTATCTTCAGAATTGGGCATGAGAATTAACTGCTTAACGGCATGAGAATTAACGGCCTAATGAAAACTAGGCTGGTAATTTGTCTCCTTGAGTCAGGTCACCACTGCGGAGAAAGCTTCAAATTCTGCCAAAGGCAGTTAGTGAAAATGCTAGATTCCCAGTGAGGATGATAGCAGAAAAGACTTTGGGATCCTGCTGCTACCTCTGCCATCTAGTGTTTCCACGTGGCGGATGTGAGGCAGGCCCTGCCTATTCACCTGTGCCCTCCTGTGTGGACAGCAGCCCCAGGCGTGGTATACTGCATATTGCAAACTCATCCTGTGGAGACTCAATCTTGAACCACCTGGTTTTGCTCCCCTACTCACTGGAAGAGCTGCAACAGACAGTCCTCCACTGCCAGCTTCCTGTGAGGGCTCAGCAAATCCTCTCATGGTCACACTTCCTTCCTAGGGTGGCCCCCAGTGGATGGTGGGTTGATAAGGGGTTGTAATGGCTCAGCCCCATTGACCCTCTACTCAGGACAGCTCTGAAGGGTCGTCCTCTAGGGTCAGATAAGGCTCTGTGGAGACTGCATTATACCTTGACTTCATCTTCTGCCCAGTTCTTCCCACAGGTATTAATCCCAAGAGCATGCCCTAGTCAATGTCCTGTCTACTAATCTCTATCTGCTCTCCAGGAACTTGACCTGTGGCACATCCTGAGATCTACAAGTTGTCCCAGTCAGGAGTGTCCCCACAGGGAGAGTGGTTTGAGGCAGTGAGCTACAAATGACCACCAGGCATCTGACAGTGCTCCTCAACACAGGATGTGGTGTGCAGTCTTACACTGGGCCCACACCTGGTGGATGGCTGTGCTTTCATTCTGTTCCAATTGAAGTGAATGTGGTGTTCACATTTGAAGTCTGACTTTGATAATGATTGATTGCAGTCCCCTGGTAAAAGTATCCACACACTCATATGCCACCTCTACCAAGAGGAGTCCTCTGGGCTTTCCTCTTCTTTGTCCCTCAGTTGAAGTGTTTGCTGCCTTTCTGAATCCCTCTTTTGCTCTTATGTTTGCTCCTTGTGGCCTTGATTATTTATTCTACAACCCTCTGCTGAAGACTTGCCATGTGCCTGACACTGTGCCCTGTGCTGACAATGCAGAGATGGAAGGCTTGAGGAGCTCACCATCTGTACCAGAGATAATCAAGTAAACATGCAATTTGAATGTACTGTTGCCAATGATATGACACAAATTAAGTATGAGGTGTACCAGCGAGGGTCATCCAACCTAGCCTGGGGCAGAGAGGCTGTAACAGTAATGAGAGGGTCAGGGAACATTTCTCAGAAAGGTGATACCTGAGCCCAGTCCTGGAGGACTGTTAGGTGTTAACCAGATGCATTAGTTTTCTATGGATGCCATAACAAATCACTGTCAACTCAGTGGCTGAAAACAACACAAATTATTTACCTCACAATTCTGTCGGTCAGACATTGAAAACCAGCTTTACCAAGCGAAAGTCAAGATGTTGACAAGTCTGGATCCTTCTGGAGGTTCTAGGGTAGAATTAATTTCCTAATCTTTTCCAGGTTTTAGAAGCTGCCTGTATTTTTCGGCTTGTGGCCTCTTCTTCCATATTCAAAGTCAGCAGCATAGTATCTTCTGTCCTCTCTGACCTCTGCTTCTATCCTTATGTCTTCTCTTCTTGATCCTCCTGCCCCTCTCTCCCAAATACGCTTGTTTAGGATGATGTTGGGCCCATTCTGGTAATCCAGGATAATCTTGCACAACAGGATCCCTAACTTAATCACACTTGCAAAGTCCCTTTTGCTGTGTAAGGTAATATATTCATGCATTCCAGGGGTTAAGATATGGACATATTTAGGGAGGCATTATTCATCCTCCAACACCGTACATGCTTGAGTCAACATTCCAGGCAGAGGGGTGGATATGTGTAGGGACAGGGAAGTGTGGCTTGGTGTCATTTGGGCAGCTACGGATGTTTCATAAGGTGGATGCATAAGTTTCCAGAGAGGCGTGTTAAGAATAAATCAAGCTGGACTGAGATGCAGGGGCACCAGTTCATTTAGGACATTGTGTTTTAAGCTTGACTTATCATATGCGACTTATCTCCCTATTTGTGTATGGGTGCCCAAGGCCAGGATTTGGGTCCGTGTCTTTTTGATGCCACCAAAGCTCTGGCTCAGTGACTGGCACAGGACAGGAGCTCAGCACATGTGTGTGGCATCAACAAATGCCAGCTTTGCCCTGCTATGACACCGTGGTATCAGAGTGGTCTGAGCCAAGAACAAAAGGCTGGCGTGATCCTGGACATCTTCATCCTGGCACTGTAGCTGGCCTGCTAGCACGGATGTTTCCTGAGCCAGAAGTGTGTGTGGGTACCACTGGGAAAGACTTTTTAGAGTTTGCCAGATGAAACTGGCAAAATGGTCCTTGTCAAAGCTGGAACATGGGTGCATGAGAGCTTCTTAGGCTCTTCTCCCTACTGAATATTGCCATAATATAACGTTTTTAAAAGGTTATGTGAGCAGAGGTGAGGTGTACATTGCATCCTAAGAAGCACCACAGGCACCAAAATGGGAGACAAGTCCGTGGTAATAGCTGGGCCTAGACCAGGGCTAAAAGGGATGAAGACTCTAAAGCACTTGTGTCCATAACTTAACGCACAAAGCATCTGTGCATGTGCTTTGAACTGTAAATCTCTGCATACCCATGAGAGACTTTTCCTCAGTTATTAATACAAACATTATTTCCTCAGAAATGAGGCCATTTTTTAATCTTTTGTGTAATTAGTGATTTGAATTTCCTTCCCATCCAGGAACCTCAGGGCCCACCAAAGTAATTCCTTCTCCACGTAACCTCCCTTTGACATTCTTCATTCAACATATGCTGGTTTTCTCCCCTCTCTGCCCCTCATCACCAGACGCTGAAGGATGCTAGTGACAACGCACGCAAGGACTTCCACCGTGAGGCCGAGCTGCTGACCAACCTCCAGCATGAGCACATTGTCAAGTTCTACGGCGTCTGTGTGGAGGGCGACCCACTCATCATGGTCTTCGAGTACATGAAGCATGGGGACCTCAACAAGTTCCTCAGGTACAGTGTGGTGGGGAAGGGACGAGGCAGGAGGTGGGCTCAAGGTGGGAGCAGGCAGTCATGGCTCAGACAGCCTGAGTTAGAGCCTCCTAAGTCGTGTCTGGCCCTAACATGGTGTTTTCTTTCAAAGAGAGCTGCCGTTTAGCTTTGACAGATGAGCAAATGAGCTGCCTGTGATTTCTTGATAGATGGTGTAATTGAAAAGAAATGGGAATGATGTTAGGGGCAGGTGATTACTTTGCAGCTGCCTTTGCCGGCCTCAGTTTCCTTTCATGCAAAGGGGGTGTGACACTATCCACATAAAGGCCTAGTGCCAGGACTATTGTGATGGGGGGTAATCAATTAATGTTGTCCCCACACCTTTCTTCTCTGCCTCATTTTCCTGGAACATTTAGTATACCTTCTGTGTTGTGGTAACACCCACTCCTCTGTTCTCTTCTGTTTTTTGTGGGTGCTGAAGAGGGATTTCCACTGAAATCGGTGCCAGTACCTTCATGCAGCCACAGGAAGATTCAGAAACTGTGCAGTCTAAGGAATAAGCTGATTGCTGAGAGAGCAGTGGAAGGGGAGACTGTACTTCTGTGTTCAGAAAGTTGTCACATGGCTGTCTTGATCCCTTTCACCATCTCTAGTCTCGTGAATACCTGTGTACTTAGTTCTCTTTTGCCAGGATGGGACCCATTTCTCTGCTTTGCCTCTGGCTGTGTGGGTGATGAAATGCCAGGTGAGATTAGGAACATGGAGCCAACTCATGGTGTTCAGAGACAGTCATCCTAATCATGTATTTTCGAAGGGCAGCGAAAGTTTTCTGGTATGAGGATAGGAGAGTGGATGATGGTCACTTTTGCATACCATCTTGTTGGACCTAATGTGAAAGGAGAAAAAGGGGCTGAATTTGGTTGAGGTCTAGCTGCTCATAGAAGAAACATTTTTTCTTTGTTCCCATGCTCTGGGCTCCTTCTTTAATTAAAAATGGTGCTTTCTCCAGACTGGAGCATAATAAATCCACATGTGCTCACCTGGACACAATTAAACAGTTCTGTGAGCTCAAACTGTGCACGTGTGTATAGCACGCATGTGTCTGTGTGTTGATTCTTTCATTTTCATCTCCATAACTTCTCCCTAGCTCCCCTTCCTGCCCTCCAGAGGCAGCCTGCACCAGGTTCTCAGCTGGCATCTTACGCAGGGCATGAAGCTTTTGGAAACCTCCTCTGCTCAGTTTCAGAACCTGCTGAACTCTGGGAACAAGAGGTTTTCCATGCCAAGGCTCAGGTTATTAGGTGCGATACTGTGCTGTGAACAGTCTATCCGAAGGGAACCCAGCCCTTAAACTGCCATGAATGTGTTCCCACGTGTCGTTGGCACTGCCCTATGAAGACAGATGCCCACAGTTATCTCCCACCCTTTTTACTCCTCCAAAGGGCATCCGCTGAGTGCCAACGTGGTCAGGCCCTATGTTGGGCTAGCTGGGAAATGAAGAGTAAAACAAAGACCTTGCTTTCAACGAGATTAAAGTTTCTCCTCTAATCTTTCCAGAATTCCTATCTAACGAGGAGAACATAAACAAGGCTTTTTTTCAAGCAATAAGAACTAATATTTATTAAACCTTTCTAAGCATTTTAAGTGTTATAATTTGCATAAACTTTATAAACTATTATTACCATCATTCTCATTTTACAGTTGAAGAAACTGAGTCACACAGCTAGTGAGTGACAGGCTTGGATTCAAACCCACAGCCTCTGGCTGCAAAACCCATGGCTTTTCACCACCGCCACCCTTCCCCTTGAGGTGGCTGCTGAAAAATTGGAAGGAAAGTACCATGCTATGGAGTTCCAGAGCCAACACTGTGTGGCTAAGGGCCAACTATAACCCACATGGGGAGAGTACAAGCCAAGGAAGGGTGAGCAGCTTCCCTGGTCAGAAGATCTCTGAAACTTACTGTTCTCCATGCCAGGGGGCTGATGGGGCTTTTTCCCTCTTAAAGCATGTTCTCCTGGAAGAGATGAGATATGTTTTTCCCAAGAGCTGCAGGGTAACCTGGCGAGTGAAACAGAGGGCTGTTGTGTTAACTTTATTTATACCATTTTTAAGGAGCTTGCTTAGAAAACTTACCTGCCCTTTATTTACAGCAGGACTTTCTGTTCAAGGGAAGCGAGCAGGCGCCTGCCCCATCCCGCGCATGGTTGTGCAGAGTGCAGAAGGTTTTGAAGGGCTGCCAGCTTTCTGGAGCCTTCTGAGTGTGAAGCTAGAGGATGAGGTTTTGTGCAGAGATGGCCTTTTGCACTGACCTCTAACTTTTCCTTTTCCCCAGAGTTTTTGCAAGGGACAGGTTCTTAGAATAGTCTAGGCTGTGGCTAATCAACAACTTATTTCACTCTTTGCACTAAATCTATGACATTTTCATCCAGCCTTGATTTTCTGGGTATTTCAGGACTTCCCATAGTTTATGTGCTCCCCTAGGTCCTTCTCCTGGTACTGAGGTCGTATAAGGTCTCCTGTGATGAGTGAAAACATTCTCACTTTCCCTGCCTCTTAGTGCTGGGAAGGGTTGGGCTTGAATGAACTTTAGTGAGGTGGATGGGGCCAGCCCTGTGGAAGCCCTAAGAATGTGGTCACAGGCCTATCACAGAAAAGAAATACCCTAAGGGGACATTGTGTTCTCACATCACCTCTCCTCTTATTTTTCAAGGAAGCTCTTTGGTCCTGGCCGGGTAGATCAGCTGGTTAGAGCATTGTCCTGAAACACCAAGGTTGCAAGTTTTATCCCCAGTCAGGGCACATCTAATGCACAAATGAATGCACAAACAAGTGGAACAAGAAATCGATGTCTCTTTCTCTTCCCCCTTCCTCTTTCTCTCTTAAAATCTGTAAGTAAAAATCTTTAAAAAAATTTTTTAAAGAGGATCTTTTTTTGCACAGCCTCTTTCTGCCTTTTTGAAAAAAAGATTTTATTTGTTTTTTTAGAGAGAGGTGAAGGGAGGGAGAAAGAGGGGAAAACGTTGATGGGAGAGGGAAACATAGATCGGTTGCCTCTTGCATGCCCCCAAATAGGGACCCAGTCGGCAACCCAGGCCTGTGCCCTAACCAGGAATAGAACTCGCAACCTTTCGCTTTGTGGGACGACACCTAACTCACTGAGCCACACCAGTCAGGCCATTCTCTCTGACTTTTTTTTTAAAAACTCATTAAATTTATTAGGTGACATTCGTTAATAAAATTATATAGGTTTCAAGTGTACAATTTGATAATACATCATCTGTATATTATATTGTGTATTTACCACTCAACATCAAATCTTCTTCCATCACTATATATTTGACCCCCTTCAGGGGTGTCAAACTCATTTTCACCAGGGGCCACATCAGCTTCACGGTTGCCTTCAAAGGGCCGAATGTAATTTTAGGACTGAATAAATGAAACTATGCCTTAACTAGGGGCAAGGACCTCGGCACTGCTGCTCTGCCAGGTAGAAACAAGGTGCCAGGACGGATAAAACAAAGTGGAGGGCCGGATTCAGCCTGTGGGCCTTGTTTGCCACCTCGGCTTTACGTAAAAGTTAAAGAAGGTAAAAACATTTAAAAAAGAGAAGAACATAGCTACGCAATTTGGAAGTGAACTCACAGCCTAAATAGGGATAATTTGTGACAACAAAAACATCAAAGGGGAGGGCTAAAGGTCTCTCTGGCTTTTTGATGAAAGGCCACAAAAGCAGAGTTTCGGTTGCTCCTCCCCTCAGTGTGCTAAGGAAGGTGCAGTCGGTATCTCCACTTTACAGATGAGGAACCAGGTCCAGAGAGGTTCTGGAGCTCACCTAAGGTCAAAGCTAGTGTGTCAGGACAGGATTCAAATTTAGTTCTGATACCCAAGAGCCTTGCCCACTGCACAGGAAGACTCTCTGCTCCAGCAACTTTTGAGCTGAAGAGACCCCGGAGGCATTTCCCTGTGTGATGCTTCCCAGTGTGGCAAGAGGAGGTCGGGAACTGTGTTTGAGTGGAAGTGAAATAAACGTGTTAGAATTTGCCTTGCGCAAAAACAGGAAGCTCCTCCCTAAGAACTGTCCAATCATATATTTAGAGATAGAAGGGACCTAACTGATCACAGCATAATATCCTCTTGCATTTCTGACTGATGGGGAAACCACACACTGGAAAAGTTAAAAGGTCCCCCCAGATCACTGTGCTGGACACCCCCAGCGACTGGGGAACTCACCACCTCCTTGCCCAGTGCTTGTTCTCTGAGAATAAAAGAACAAAAGAACAGATGACAGCGTGTTTTGGAAATCAAGGAAAGGGGGAACCACTGTGGGCTGGAGCTGTCATGGACAGAGGTAAATGCCTGTGCTTGAGCTAACTCATCCCATGTGAGGGTGGGGCTGGCGGGGGTGGGGGGTAGGGAGGGGCAACACTACCAGATGGGGGTTCTTAGAGAATTCTGCTCTCACATTTTCAAACACCGACACAGCTCTAGAACCGTGCAGGTGTAGTCACCACTTTAAAATTCATTTAAAATCCTCTGTATTTATGTTAAGTGCCTCAAAATTCATTTAAAATCCTCTGTATTTACCTTAAGTGTCTGTAAAGAGATGTTATTAGCCATGACTTTGAGAAGGAGAAGCCCTTTGACCCTGCTTTCTACTTCTTGCCCCACGGTGCCACCTCTGGCCTCCAGGAGCAGTGACATCAATCCTGGCTCACCCCTCAGCGTTCCAGAGTGGGGATGCAGGTCCTGACTGCATATCCTAAGACTGGGACCCTCCCCTCCCAGGAATACCTATCAGTGTATACCTCCCTGGAATACCTTTCAACCGGTGTGCCGCGAGAATTTCTAAAACATGCAATGTCTGACTATTTAGTCAAAGGCACTGACCTCTTTTCCCCTAGATTGTCAAATAAAAAAAGTGACAACAGCCAAACAAATACCCCATCTGGTGTGAATAAATCAAAATGATACCTACTTTTGGTCAGATTTACCAAAAAATATAATATATATTTTGGTGTGCTGCAGAATTTTAGTAATTAGTTTATGTGTGCCATGAAATGAAAAAGTTTGAAAATCACTGCCTTAAAATCATTCCACAACCGGGAAAAGGCTGGTGTGTAAGACAGGAGAGAGAGACGATATAAAAGATCACAATCTAATCCCCGCAAAGTGTAAAGAATAAAAGTTCCCCAGTAAAAGAATAAATGTGTCCTGATTCAAAGAAGCTCTCCTACGTGGTGGCCAGTGCGTGAGCTGAGATGGGTGGGGGAGGGGTGGGCACAAAGAGATGGTATTTTTCACAGGAAATGAATGTCCAGGCCGCGTGCCCTGGCATTCTGCTGAAATGCATTTGCAGGAGATGAGGGCAGTCTGGAAACCACAGAGCAGGTGGAATCGGGGAGACCGGAGATGCCAGCTCCGGCCCTGGTGGGGCACTCTGGAGGGGTCGGCCTTGGTGACAGGTGCTCAGCTGCAGCATGTGGCCGGGAGGAGTGGGAGGGGTGGGACTCGATGACCCATTGCTCTCGGGGAGCCAAACTCTCCTTAGTTTGGGTTTGTTGTCTGTTTTTTGGTTTTTGTTTGTTTTGCTTCAGCCACCTATTGCTTTTCAGGGTCAGGAACTCTGGCCAGTGCCTGACCCCAGCATACTCCTGGAGCCCCTAAAACATGAACCTGTCTGTATGTTGGGCTGGAGGCACCACTCTGGCCCACATGGAATTCCAGACTCTCTGGGAATTGAAGCCTGGGTGCTGTTGAAGTATAACGGTGGACGAATTGTCTTTTCCTCCTCTTCATGCCAAGTCGGGCAGTATCTTTTAGCACCAGCAGCTGACGGGAGGGGCTGGGGGGACAAAGAGCCCCTCCAGGCCAAGAGCTCCAGCTCCAGCAACTCCTTCCATGTCCTCCACAGGGCACACGGACCTGACGCCGTGCTGATGGCGGAGGGCAACCCGCCGACAGAGCTGACGCAGTCACAGATGCTGCACATTGCCCAGCAAATCGCAGCGGGCATGGTCTACCTGGCGTCTCAGCACTTCGTGCACCGAGACCTGGCCACCCGGAACTGCCTGGTCGGCGAGAACCTCCTGGTGAAAATCGGGGACTTCGGCATGTCCCGGGACGTGTACAGCACTGACTACTACAGGGTGAGTCGCTGAGCCCAGGGTGAGTGGGGGGACCCCAGGGCCCTGTTTCCCTGGGAGTCCCTGCTTGTATTAGTTTGTTAGGGCTACGCATAACAAATACCATGGACTAAGTGGCCTAAACAACAGAAGTTTATGTCCAAGATTAAGGGGACTGCCACATTGGTTTATTCTAAGTTCTCTCCTTGACTTGGAGAGAGCACCTTCTCCCTGTGCCCTCACATGGATTTTCCTCTGTGCATGCACAACCCTAGTGTCTCTCTGTGCGTCTAATTTCCTCTTCATATGCGAACACCAGTCAGACTGGAATACGGCCCACTCTAACAGCCTTGTTTTAACTTAATCGCCTCTTTAAGGCCCAGTCTCCAAAGGCGGCCATATTCTGAGGAACTGAGAATTAAAACCCCAACAGACACATCTGGGGAGAGGACAATTCAGTCCACAACACCTGTCCTGCTCTCCTCATGGTTTTCCAGAGCGGTGTGTGATGTCTCCATGAGGAAAGTTCTCAGCCTGAGAATTCCACCAGGGAAATCTGAGAGCTTGGGGGAATTCCTAGAGGGCACGAAGTTAAAGGATTTTAAGGTGTGCACTTGTTCTGTAAAATTATGTCTGGAGCCTTTGTTTGGGGTTCAACTGGTGAGCCATAAAAAATTTTAAAACATGCGATACCTGACTATTTAGTCAGAGGCACTGACCCCTTTTTCCTTAGACTGTCAAATGAAAAATGACAACAGGCAACAAAAGTCATACATATTTTTTGTCAGATTGATAAAAAATATAATTTCTGGTGTCCTGCAGAATTTTAGTGATTAGTTTATGTGTGCCATAAGATGCAAAAGGTTGAAAATTTCTGGTGTAAAACAATGAATCCATTGCCTTGCTATATACTGTTTTGTGGGGGGTTTTCTTTGTCACCTTCATAAGCATTGCTCACATTTTACATATCAAGGAGGAATGGAGACCAAATTGAAAAAGATTCTCTTTGGTTTATCTGTAGAAAACATGAGCATAGTCTAAACTTCAAGCATTCAACATAGAGCTTCAAAGTACCTGTCCTTGGTCTAGAGATGACTAGTTTGTTCTAGTTACCTAAAGTGGGATGGTCCTTTATTATCAATGGATGCATCTCCTCTGTTCGCTCTACTTCCTTTGGGAAGGTGGGGGTGGGGGCATCTCTTTGTCTCAGGAGAAAAAGAAACACATGGTACTTCCCTAAGGGAAAGCTTTGCTGATCTTGATGAGCATCTAATGGAGAAACATGTGGCCTAAGCAACAGCTTTCTCTTTAGCAGTAAGTTAACCAAGGTCGCAGAGCGCCTGGCACAAAACAAGTGCCTAATAAATGTTTTCAGCCATATCATTATCCAAATCAATAAAGTTATGCTTCATTTCCAAAGCTAGGACTGAGCTAGGTGGAACCCAATGTCCTTTTCTACTATCTCTAAAACAATAATGCAAAGGAAAAAAGACTGAAACTCTCAACAATGTGAAAGCAAATCACTCCATTAAAACATTGGCAAAGGATTTAAGTAGAGATGTCTCCAAAGGAAATATACAAATGGCCAATAAGCACATGAAATGAAGCTCAATATCATTAGTCATTAGGGAAATGCAAATCAAAACCACAATGAGATACCACTTTATACCCACTGGGATGGCTGAAAGGAAAAAACAGACAAAACAAGTGCTGATGGGGATGTGGAGAAATTGGAACCATCCTAAGCTGCTGGTGCAAATGTAAAACAGTGCAGCTGCTTTGGAAAACAGTTTGGCAGTGCCTCGAAATGTTCAACAACGTATAACCCAGCAATTCCACTCCGAGGCATATACTCAAGAGAATTGAAATCGTATGTTCACACAAAACCTTGTACAAAGATGAAATAGCAGCATTATTCATAATAGCTATAAAGTAAAAATAATACAAGTGTCTATCAACTGGTGAATAAATGAAAATATCATAATTTATGCAGTAGAATATTATTTATTAATTAAAAGGAATAAGTACTGATTCATGCTCTAACCTGGATGAACCTTGAAAACATTATGGGGAATGAAAGAAGACAGACACAATAGGTCACATATTATATGATTCTATCTATGTAAAATATCCAGAAAAGGCAAATCCATAGAGACAGAAAGAAGATTAGTAGCTGCCAGGGGCTGGGAGCAATGGAGAATGAGCATGACAGCCACGAGATACTGAGTTTCTTTCAGGGATGATGAAAATGTTCTAGAATTGTGTAGCGGTTGTTTGGTATATTTACAAATACACTGAAAACCATTGAATGTGTATGTTAAAATACTAAATATTATGGTATATAAATTATATCTCAATTTTGAAAATCTGAAAAAGACAATTCTAGCAAAATAACAACAGTAGACATAAGGGGTTAATCCTGGTTGTTTACACATTATGAAAACATCTTGGCATCTACCTTATTTTATGTTACGAAGAAACATATAATAAAGAAACCCCCCCCACTTAGATGCCATATTTCTGAAGTACTTCCTTCTGATCGATTGGAGAAAAGAATGATTCCCAGTTCCTTATTTGTTCAATGTTCTTGGAGCTAGCCCAGTCATTAAGATGCCACATGTATTCTGACCCCTGCCCCATACCATGGTCACTGCTCAGGTGCTGCTGCAGGGTTTGTAGTGCTGTTCCCTCGGCTGATTGTTGTTCCCACTGAGGAGGAGGAAAAAGAACCAGACTTACATTGGCCTCTGGGATAGGTGGGAAAAGCAGGTGAGGGATGTAAGACCTGGCAATGTGATAGTAGTTAGGAAAACCAAGAAATCAATGACTGTCACTTTGCTTTATCTAAAATTTCAAAATGATGTTTCACCTTTTGGTTCCATGACAGTATTTATCATTATGGAACTCCTCTGCAGAATATTTGTTGCTTATTAAAACATCAAAAGTGTATCATTGGGGTCCATCCTGTTGAATTTGTGAGGCAGGCAAGCAGAAGCTGTTGCTCTGTGTTCGCCGATGAACTCCAGAACATCTTACAGTGGCGATTCCCAGAACACTCTTGGCTGTCACGTCAGTTATCTACCTGTTGTGCCGTCTGTAAGCTTGGTGTTAAACCCTCCCCGTCATGGCGCCTCTTCATCTTCTCTGTCACAGCAGCTGGGAAATGTGTTCACTTTACAGTTTGGGTTTCTCATTTGCAGGCACCTCTTCTTCTTTATTCTCCTTTGATCTTCTTCAAAAGCCTGCACCCTCCACAGTGACAGGATGCTGTAGATGATGTGACTTGTCATCACCTGTGTTAAGTATCCTTTCCGCCATAGTAATGAGGGAGGATTTTTGTGTTAGCTAAGACTATCTTATGTAGAAGGATGGCGATTGGACCTGGCGTCCATTTTATTGAGAAGTAACATGTCCCTTATTTTTAAGCAAGAACCAGTCCCACTGACAGCCCACGCTTTCTGCTTGTGGCGACTTATGAGCAGCCTTGTGGGGTGACCACAGCTCTGTGCCGTTCGGGGCAGGAGTGGTAGTGGCAGCTGCTTCTCCATCGGTGGCAAGGGGTGGGGAGGGAGCTGGAAGCACCAGGAAACGGCTGCCTCAAGGCTCCCACCCTGTTGCAGCTGAGCTAATTATATCTTCCCAATGAAGGAGGAAATCGGAACGCTACATTTGCATTGAAACCAGCCTGATATGGTGGGTCCAAAATTACTCTAGCATTTATGTTCTCTGAATTGTTTTAATTAGCAGCTCTGCAGTACTTGTCTTCTATTTTGCTTTTATTCCCTCCCACCACTGGCAAAACCTGACATTTAGGAAGCATCTGAACCAGATTTCTGTCACATTCTGCCTATCACAGACCTAGGATCTTGCTCTGCTTGGTCATTACTGTGCCACAGTGGATCCACTGAAGTTTTTCTAATGTGCACTTTGGTAGTTTTCACCATTTGGATCTAGCGTGTGCTGAAAATGAATGTGATCTGTTGGTGAATACAGGGCCCTAAACCCCTGAGATCCTAGCTTTTATGTGTTGTTCTCCTTTGGGCTTTAGCGTTATGTTCAAGTGGTAAGAAATTCTGTTCTTTAATTCATCTTCCACTTAAGAGGGAAAGAAAAGGGAGTAGAATAGGCAGATTGATTTAGGGTAAGTAATTAGCAAAGTAAATGAATATAACTTGACTAAACGAGGCCATGGTCAGAATCCTAAAATGTTAAAATAATATTAGCAACAAAGTCCAAAATTCATCTTTAGGTGCTCAATCCCAAGCTGTTAGCTGCAGAGAGAAAAGATGGCTTGTGCTCAAATCAGCCGATAGAACAAAAAATAAAAAGAACTGACTTGAACTTCAGAACTTTCCCTTGCCCACACTGGAGTGAGAGGGGTGATGAACTAGAAAATAAATTCTTAAACCACAGAGGAGATGGGAAGGCTTAGATGTTTTAAGAACTGGACAAACACATAAGAAATAATCAAGGGTTAACTTTCATGCCTCAGTCTTTGAAAAGAATGTATTTCTTTTTAAGGAATATTTTCATGTAATGTGAACATTTCTAGATTATATGGGTAGGTAGTCAGATTAGATAGATAAATAGGTAGATAGATAGATAGATAGATAGACAAACATTTACACATTCCACAAATGTTTTCAGTGTGTGGTTGTGTAAAATACCAATATCATTTTCTCTGTGAGGAGTATAATTGCACCTCCCTGGTGAATGAATGCTAATTCTTTAGAGGCAATTCTAGCTTCACCTGCTCCCTTCACTTACTCTACAAGCAGAGTAACTGCTCACAAATCTGAGGTCTCTCAATACTTTATATAAATCAGCATTATAACATAGAGCATGTTGCATCATGGAAATTTGTTTATATATATGTTTCCCACTAATAAGAGTGCAGAGAGATGATAAGTCATACACATCTTTGCATCAGCACACACTGGCTATACCAGGTGGTCAGTCAATGACTATAGGACAGGATGCACATCAGGAAAAGCCTTTATGAGTGAGTCTTTTTAGCCCTATAGATAAATAGAGAAGACACTCAGATTACAGGTGTGCCTGGCTCTGAGAGTAGGAGCACAGACCTCAGGAAGCAAAGCTAGGGATATAGAGATATCCTTATCTCAGACGATTTCTTTTCAATGGTGAGCTCAAAGCCAGAACTTATTTGCATTTATACTATAGTGGAAAACTTCCTTTGGTATACTCTGCCTAGAACCTTTAAAAACCAGGCAGTGTTCAACTTAGGAGGAGACAACACACTCCCTTCCCCAAAGAGGAATGACCTCTATGTCATTAACTCTCTTTGCATGTATTGTTTCCTTATTTTCCCTCTTAATGCACAATACTTACACAATGACTTAACTTTCACGTGAGCAATTACAGAGCTTTCTGTTTGCAGTCATTTGATTAAACTGGTCCCAGAAACATAAGGGGTTATTATTTTATGAAATCATCTTTAATTTATGTCCTGTACAACACTTAGAGAGAGCACAGCTTAGAGGAACCTGTCTGCCAGAGAGAAATCAGAACATTGAGTTCAGACTAAATCTGTATTAAGCTAGATTTGCATAAATTGTTTCAAGATTCTAAATTGGCTTAGTTTGCACTCAAGTCTTTCTAAGAACCCTTTACATATGCTTTTGGGAGTTGCAACAGTGTGGGTGATTGTCCTTTCATTCACTCATTCATTCATTTATTCAGCACACATTTATGAAACAGTTCCTAAGTGCTAGATGCTGTACTCGCTACTGAAGGAATCCAGATAAAAAAGACACATGGGCTGTGACTTGAAGGAGTTTTCAGACATGTGATAATGTGATAAATACAGTAATAGAGTTAAGTACTGGCAACTCTGAAAAGGAAGTCACCAGTCTACTTTGGTAATCCGAGCAGGTTCACAGAAAGAAGACACTGGAGCTGGTATTTAAGATACAAACCCTAAATTGTTCTATTGGCAAGAAGGCTCCAGGCCAGGAAGGAAGAGAGACATTCTTGGCATAGGAGGTAGCATTTGAAAAGAGATGGCAGTGTAAACATCACAGAGTGTGCGTCTAGGGAGTGGGGGCTCCTTCGCATACATCTAAGGTAACAAAGTAGGCTATTTAGGCTATTATCAGATTTCACCAGTGCCTGCTTGCCATGCCAAAGACTTTGGACGTGGTCCTTTTGGCAGTGGGAAGCCACTGAGTGTTTTTATGCCAGAAAGTGACATGTCAGATTGCATTATGTCAGCTTATAAAAGTAGATCCAGCCAACAGATTCCCAGATCCCCCTTCCCGTGCATATTTGATTGGCCTAGAGCAGCGTCTCTTCAAACCGGGCCTATGAACTGTCAGTGGGTATTCGCCAAAAAAAGAGATCTGTGATCACTAGGTAAACAACAATTTCCTTGCTGCAGAACTCCTCAGAGTCTTTATTTCCTTGCTGTGTGGACTTTCAAGAAGGGCTGTAGAAAGTGACTGAGGCCAGCAGAAAAGATTTTGCCTGGAGAACCTTTGCCCAGGTCCCTGGTCCTATCCATTTCCCAACCAGTGAAGACTGTTAGCTGGAGATGGGATGAATCCCTCGTGTTTTTTCAGTCTTCCCAGCCCCTTATTCTTGAAGTCAATAGCCCATCCATTTTGTTCATAGAAGTGCTACATGCAGAAATTAAGTACATGTTTAAGTGCACTGGAAAGGATGGTAGGATGTAGACCATTGACTTGGAGGGGCCAGAAGGATTCTGATTTCTTAAAGTACTGAGACATATTTTCAGTATGGACTTTCTCCCTTTTCTATCCCATTTTTAAGGCAGTTAGGCCTCAGCTTCTCGTGCTGGTGACATTTCATACTTTTACAGTACTCAGACCAGAGTCCCTTATACAAGGAAGGTAGTAACAAAGGGTTAGCTGAGGTATAGAGAAAAGAGCGTCAGACTGGGGTCTTAGAGGCAAAGGTTCAAATCTTTGATTTGCCTTTTCTAATCATATGATTTGATCAGATAAAAATGCATTTAACCAAAGGTAGAAATATGCTACTAGGGTGGCCTAAGAAGATAGAGAGTTGATTTCATTCTTTTGACAAGAAGTTCACAGGTGGGCAGTTTCTGATTGGTGCGGAGGCTTCCCAATGTGAGAGCTATGGCTTGGCACTTCACATTTTCTTGGGTTTTTCCTCATGGCTACAAGATGGCTGTAGCAACTCCAAGCATATTAAAACTGCAATTGGAGGAGGAAGGAGGCAAGGCCTCCTGAGAAATTTTTCTCAGAATGTCTTCTCTGCAAAAACTCCTCTGTGAACCTCACTGGCCACAAGTGTGTCAAGACTAAGGGCTAAACTCACTTGCATAGATCAATGGCTTGTTACCAAAGAACTAGACAAACTAGGGTTCTACCACAGGGATGGGGAGAAAGAAAGTGAAAGAAAATAGCTTTAGGGAAAGAAAATTATGGTATATTCACCTTATGTACCATCATAGCCTCTGTTTCCTTATTTGCAGTGAGCTCCTGCCTTCAAAGTTTGTTGAAGACAATAAATTAAAGTGGGACATAATCACTGCTTTTTGTTCCTCTGTATGCAATGCTTCTTTTTTCACAGACATCTTAAAAATTATCTCTTTATTACTGGTCTTGAGCAATTTGATTATATATGATTTGGTATACTTTCATTCCTTTTTCTTGTGCTTGGATTTCTTAGATTTGTGGGTTTATAAGTGGTCATCAGTTTGAATTTTTTTGATCATTATTGTTCAACTATTTTGTTGTGCGTGGGTCACCGGCCAGCAGTGACCACGGAACACTGTGGATGGCTCGACGATAAACACACGAGAAAAAACAACACATGCACAGAGACAAACTAGTTTCTGTGGGGACGTAGGGACGAAATGGCCACCCCCCCTAGTGGGGAGCGCGCTGATCCACCGTCCATACCTGCTTTTATTAGGGCTCATCCTGCATAATAATTCAGGTAAAGTACAGCACTCACCAGGGGAAGTAAGGAACTATAGAAAACAAAGAACTCTGCCCGTCTATTGAGTTGGGGGGTCAAAGAGCTGTAAGGCTGAGGAACAAACTAGCTTCCTCCTAAGACCCTTCTCATTCAACTGAGAGCATTCCAAACAAAGAAGGTTTCACAGTAATTTACATGTTCTTTCTTAGGCCTGATCACCCCCGGGAAATCCGCACTTCCCAGTACCGAGCTGTACTACCCTGTCATTGTTTCAGGCTTAGGTGGAGCACGGGAACTAAGGCCACCGAGAGATAAGGAGATTTTCTTCCGGACGCTGAGAACTCAGACTTTGTCAAAGCCGAGGAGTGAGGGTCCATCACCCCCTTTTGCTGCAGCCCCCCCAAGTCCTTCTTTTGGGGGGCCTCCCAAAAGTGATCGTGCCTGGCTTGGGTTGTTCCCCCGTGGGGAATCTTACCCGTCTTTGGCTAACCGACCAAGCTTTTTGGGGTTCAGCAGCAGAAGCAGCATTCCTGCCAGGGAGATAAGCTTTTGTCTCCTTGCTGGCTCACGGTTCCAAGGGCGTTCCCTTAGCCTTAGCCTAGGCGGGGGTTTCAGCCTCTGATACCAGTCAGGGCGGTTCCCAACACTATTTCTTCTGTTCCCCCTACCTGCCCACTAGGGACTCCAATTTCACTTATATTAAGCTTTTAAAGCTATCTCATGGCGCATTGAGCTCTTTTTATGATTTTTGGATTCTCTTCCCTTTGTGTTTCATTTTGGATAGTTTCTACCACTCTGTCTTCAACTTCTTTTATCCTTTCTTCAGCAATGTGTAGTTTTTTATTATTTTTATCCAGTTTATTTTTCATCTTACACATTGTCATTTTCATTTCTAGAAGTTCAACATAGAACTTCTAGAGGCATAAAAATTATCCATGCCTCTAATTATCTTTTTAAGCATGTGAGATGCATGGATAATAAATATTTCAATATATTTGTCTGGATCAATTTCCACGGATTGATACTTCTCATGGATTGATCATATTTTCCTGTTACTTGGTATGCCTGGTAAGTTTAGATTAGATTCTAGACATTGTGAATTTTATCTTGTTGGATGCTAGATATTTTTGCATTCTCGTACATATTTTTGAGCTTTGTTCTGGAGTGTGGTTATATTGCCTTGAAACAGTTTGGTCCTTTGGTGTGTTGCTATTAAGATTCAGTAGTACCTGACCAGAGGTTACTTTAGAGCTAATGATTCTCCAGTACTGAGGCATAATCTATTGGGCACTCAATTCCCCCACAAATCATGAGGCTTTCACTCTGCTTCATGGGAATCCACACTGGTCCTGGTTCTGTGTGAGCAATGGGCACTATTTTCACTGACCCTTTGGATAGTTCTTCCCTAGACGCTGATAGTGTCTTCACAGGCATGCACTGCTCAATACTCATCTGAATACACAAGAGCACCCTCTGTAGGTGTTTGGAGTTCTATCTGTGTGCTGCTCTCTCTTCTCTGGCACTCTGTCCTTTTCACTCTACCCACCTGCGTCTCACCAGACTCTCAACTCCATCTTTTCAACTTAGGCAGCATGCTTGGCTCCACCTGGGTTCCCCTCTCTGTCTCTTGCAGTGAATTAAACTTGGTGAACATAGGAGTCACTATAATTATTTCCGTGTATTGGGGATCATTGTCCTTCATTGCCTGTTACCTAATGTCTTGGAATAATTGTTGTATATATATGCAAGCCACAGTTTTGGTTGTTTCAGGTGAGAAGACAAATCTCCTTCCTGTTACTCCACCTTGCCTAGAAATAGAAGGCAGTTGCCATCCCTTTCATTGTGATGAATATGTCGTTTCAAAAATCTGTGAACCACTGATAAACTGCAGTAAAGAAAGCAAGTTTTCCCACCTCTTTAGAACAGCTACTCCCTCTGAAGGCTTTTTCCCCCTTTTTAATTAAGTAACTTACATTTACATAATACTTCTTCTACAATTATAGTTTTCCTGCCTACACAAGATTATTACTTAAGTAGGAGAGTAGATTTTCTCTATCTCCAGTGAATATTGAGCAAGAAGAAATTATCTTAGCTTTCCCGTTACCTCTGAGAGATTCTCCCGCCTCCAAATGTGAATTGGTTCAAGAAGGCTTTGGGAAAAGATGTGCAGACAGAATATTAATAATGCTCCACACATTTTACATTTCCCCCACAGTCTTTGTCCTTCGGTCAGGGACAGAATACCTTAGATGGATAAATGGTTGGATTAATTCAAGATGGTATCATGTTTCATATATAATTCTTAGCCACACCTCTTCAATATGTACTGAGCGAGACATGTTCTGTTCCCAAAGAAAACCACAAATCTCCTGGGGAGAAGAAACAAATGAATCACTCTGATACTAGGCAGAGTAATACATGTTGTAAAGTGTAGAAATACATTGATTTTTTACTGGAATGTGAGATGAAATCTGGAAAATTCTTTGGAAGAAATAAGATTTGACTTGGGTCTTAAAGGCAGCATAGCAGATGGGGTGTTGTTGAACTTAAACACTATTGCAAATGACTGAAGTTATAAACAAGAGTGATTACAAGTGCTTCTTGGGAAAAATGTGTATCTTCTAATTTTGACCTCCGTAATGCCTCACATAATACACTCACAAGGCACTTCTAGGTTCTTGCTGATTATGATAACCACCTAGAAGAAGGTTCCAAGAAAGATAATTTGATATTCTTCTTGGAAGTCCCTGAAAGTAAAGACACTTTCCATAGTAGTGGATCTCCCAAATGAAAATCACTCCTAAGCCCAAGCATGACTTGACTAAATCTCTCAACTCTCCATAAAACATCTGTCCTCAGGTAGTTATTTCCTATGGCTCTTTGGTCTGTTTGTCCAGATATTAAAAACTATAAAACTCCCAGACAGTCACTTTGTATTGCATACAGATATTGAATTACAACATTGTACACCTGAAACATATAATGTTATATAGTAATTTTACCTCAATTAAAAAAAAGAAAACTTTAAGAGATTATTAAAACAACCTAATCTAACACTGGATGCATTGCAAGACATTAAAAACATAGGACTGATCCTTCTTTGGAGCTGCAGCAGCTTCTCCCGGTGAACATCCCACCGACAGTCATGAGAACCTAGTTCAGGCATTTAACCTGAAGAGTTCTACTTACCAGATGAAAGCAAGTCCTACAGTGGGCACTACTAAGAGGATTTTCAAACACAAAGTTGCCTGTAATATCCGACTGTGAAACAGCTTCTCAAGTTCTTTTTCTCATGCTAATAAATGTACAGCAGTGTTATTTCACTTGGCACTAGAGCACCTCCCACTATTGCATCCCCAAGCACAACTGCACATCTGAATAGTTCAGAATGCTTTCTTCAAAGTCTTGATTACTGAGCCTCACCTTAGAGATGCTGATTCAGCATCTCTGGGGGATGAGAATGGGAATTTATATTTTTAATGAGCCTCTTAGGTGAGTCTGATGTCCAGTCAGGTTTAAGAATAGTATTGGCCCTGCTCAGCAGCATTTACAGAAAGTAGCTATGGACGTACTATAGTCTCATCCATGCTAAGGTTCAAATGATAACATTATAAAATATCTTAGCAAGCTGCAAGAATGGGCTAGATTGCTGTTAAATTTTTTCTCAAGCTTGACCCATGATCTTGCTGATGGTATTACAATAATTGATGGATCTTTAGGACTTCCAATGGGAAGGTTTTGAATTTTAATCACTATTACATTTGCCTTATCATCAGAGCCTACATTCATTGAACCATGACATTTCCGAATTGGTGAAGGGAATATGCTTGAGGATCTCCCCTCTCTCCTAGGTGGTGAGCTTGGCTCATTCTCTTGTTAAGCTTTATCAAAGACACCACAGGGCTAGAGAGAGAGATAGAAAAAGCAGCAGGTTCAAATTGATATGACCTATTCCTGGACAAGCCAACATCCTAGGAGCCAGGGCTCCCCAGCTGCTCTGGCAGTCTCGGCAGACCCCTGCTGGCCTTCTCTGTCACTGCACGGTTGTCTCTGTGTGTGGGTGACTGGTGGGGGCCCTATGCAGGAAAAGCTAGAAAAGGCTTGTGAGGAGTCAAACAGCTTGTCAAGGTATCCTTGTGGGTGTCTCTACTGAAGTGTCACAGTATGAAGGCATTTTATTAGCAGCTATTTTAGAAGCCTAACACTGAAACGGAACAGTTTCTTCCCTACATGGCGTTTCCAGGCTGGCTTCCTCCCTCACAGCCCTACGACAGCATCAGCCACCTCCTAGGGGGGTGGAGAACATGACGCTGGGTTCCTCTTACGGCAGAGCCTGGCTCTGTGGCCCACGCCCTCAGCCCTGGAGATAATTTGGTTCATTCACATGTTGCTGATGACGGGGATACGGCAGCGGAGGCTGAGGAGGACTCGAGGCTCCTGCCCCGCCTTTGCACACAGCACCAAAAGCTTCCTGGGGTTTGCAAGTGTTTAAAACAGATCGATGCCCAGTTTGAAGGGCATAGGGGGGACATTTAGCCTGAGGTGAGAGTGCAGAGTAAGTTAAGTCAATATCAGTATGTTTTCTTGCAGCTACCACAGGTGCTCCAATTCTTCCCAGCTCTTTGAGGGCAAGTCATGAATTTCTTCTGGAAAACTCATTAGGCTTCATTGTAGGAAACAATTGTGACCTTGAAAGACTCCTGTACGTGTCTTAGAACAGGGGTGTCACACTCATTTTCATCGGGGGCCACATCAGCCTCGTGGTTGCCTTCAAAGGGCCCAATGTAATTTTAGGACTCTATAAATGTAACTGCTCCTTAACAGTTAAGCGAGAGCTTGATGCTGCGGCCAGGTAGAAACAAGGTGCTGAGCCAAATAAAACAAGGTGGAGGGCCGGATTCGGCCCGTGGGCCTTGTGTTTACCACCTGTGTCTTAGAGAGTTGATGTTAGGTCTTGTCGGGAAGACCTAATGGAGACCATTTATTGGCCTCTGTTCATATCTCAGCTTGATGTTTAACCTTCTCAACCATCTTTAACAATATATAGAAGAGAATAATATTTAGAGAGGGTATCTGAATAATATTCAGATACCATAACTTCTCCAGGTGGCAGAGCTAGCATCTGAACCTCTGTTCTCAAACGCCATGCCCTTCCCACTCGGAACTTCCCTGATGCCCTCAGCACAAACCCTGCTCCTCCAGGTGAAGAAGAGTCTCATGGTGGATTCTCAGAGCTCTGCCCCTAGTGGCTGTAACATGTATTGTGCCAAGTCCTACAACTTTATGGGATGAAGGAGGAAAAGGAGTACTTTAAATTTCAGAACCGTAACTTTTTCATTTCAGAAAGGGCTTCCGAAATAGCCAGTCTAACCTTCTTAAGGAAGAAATCTGGATTCTTTCCAGATTCCAAATCTGGCTAATATGCTGAGGAACATGGAACCGGCAGACAGCTGACCTGGATCTATCCTCTTCTGCAATATGTGTGCAGTGTGCAGCTTTGAACTCACCTAACTTCTCTGAACCTTACTTTCCATCTTATAAAATGGTGAACGGGCCTGTTCTGCCTGCTCCTCAGTGCTGTCATGAAGCCACCATGGCAAGTGTGAAGTATATGTGTCTGTTAGTTGTTATTGCTGTTATTGGTGAACAGGGGCAGAACAGAATCCCATGGCACGGGCTGGGCTCTGCCTTCCGTGTTTGAAAGAATGCTTTCTTGGATAAACATCCCTGAAACTGGGATGGGTTCCTTGGAATGTGAGCACTGTCTCAGATCTTTGTGGACTAGTCCCTGGGTGTTACCTTCAGGGCACATACATTGGCCATCACACTTTCCATATCTTCCTATCTCCTGAATTTATGATATACCGCCCATGAGTGTTTTACAGCCAATCTTCATACACCGTTAGCCAACTCTCCTAGTCTGGAGTGATGTTTATGAAGTCTTTCAGAAGGCCAAAGGGCTCCCCTAATCTTTACTGCTGATCTGGACTCTGTGTTTCTTCTATGCACTTAAAGGCAACTCTAGCTGCCACCACAGAAAGCATATTTTAATATTCTGTGTGTGTGCTATGCTTTGTTTGTTGGTTGTTGATCCAGAGCCATCACTTGCTTACCTTTTTAAACCCCTATGAGTCATAACTATTTGCCTGGGCATGAAACACATGTCATAGAGGGAAAACCATCATGGTATCCACCACGCACCCCGCGGCACCAGCTCTGCTTGGAGAGCACGGAGTCGGCTCTGCCCTTCAGCAGGCTGAGGAAGCCTAGGGACGCTTTCCCCAAGTGAAGCTTTAAATGCACAAAATAAAATGCAAAGCGTTACAAAAGAGCACTGCTACACTGAAGTACAGTTGTAACATGTTAAATAGGTAATATAATAACACACGTGGTTTTGTTAAAACATTAAATGATGATATCTGGTGGCAGATCAGATAACCATTGTCACTTCAAAGTAGTGAACATAAATGGTGTTTTGAGATAGCTGTAACAACAATAATGTGATATGAAAACAGCTGATTTCTACAGGTGACAACTTCATATATTCTTCTGATACTACTGTGGGCTCCTTGCCTACATTAATAATTAAAGTAAATATTAACTTTCTGTTTGACATTAGTGAAAATTAGATGCAAACCAAATTTATAGAACCCTGTGAATTCTATCTATGAATCCTTTGAGAGTCTGTGCATTACAGGCAAATAATTCCTACTTTAGAGCATTGCAGAGTAGTACAGAAATGCTCATTAATCAGGTATCATATAATCTGCTGGCTGAGAACATCTGAAGTGTGGAGATGGAGGTGGGGTTATCACAAAGAGATCTCTGGAGCCAGACTTTCTGGGTTTAAATTCCAGCTCCACCTCTTACCTAACTCCATGGCCTTGAACAAATTGCTTATCCTCTCAACACCCAATTTCTTTAACTGTTAAAGGGCAACAACCATAATACTTTCTCAAATTGCTGTTGCAGGGATTAAAGGCACTTTAAACAGTACACACCTCAGAGTGGGCATTTTATGTGTCAGCTATTGTTATATATATAATTATGTATTAATTATAATAAAGAGAACATTTAATGAAAATATCTCAGAGATAAGTAGCATTAGAGTGAATCAGCCCTGGGCAGGACAGTGGTAAGCTAGGCTTGCGCATCGCAGTATTTGATGAGCTGTGAGTTCAGCCTACATTTCTCTACATCTCAAGGATATCAGGGGGAACTTTTCAAGACTCTTGATGAAATCCATACACTTCATACCCATGGCAATATTCTCCCATCCACTCTCCTGCAAATTCACTTAACAGGGACTGGGTGATCATTTGCTATGACTTTATCTTGATAAATCCATACTTGCTCCTGGTCATCACTGCTTCCTTTTCCAAGTGTTTTCAAACTGTTTTTAGCTGTTAAAATTTTGTCTGGAACAAAGGTCATGTCCAATTACCTGTTATTTCTGGAGTCCTGCTTTATCACTCTGTTTCAAGGATCATATCAACCTTTTTCCATCTCCATTCATTATCTTTGTTTCTTCCTTTTCCCTACTTTCTACAGTATGCACAAATACCAAGCTTAATACCAAGCTTAATATTCTCAAGGGGAACAGGCTAAGACATCATTTAATAATGCCTGGAGACACACATTCTTTTCAAAACAACTTTGAGCTCCCTATCTCATCTCTTTGGATTTAAAATTCCTCTTGATCATATTTGTTCCATCTTTTATGGATTTAATATCAATTCTCCTGATGGAACAGAGAGAATCAAAATAGGAACTGCATAGTTAATTCACACAACAAATACTTTGGGGCACCTTATGTGTACTAGGAGACAAAAATGAGCAAAAAATAGATGCATCTTAGCCTAGTGGAGCTAAGGGTCTGACTGTAGAGCCAGGCATTAATACAATAATACCAATATAAGTAAATAAGAACTGTGATAATTATCATGAAGCAGATGTCCTAAGGGCTATAAGAACCCATAACATGGGAATCTGATTGGGTATAAGAGCTCCTGGAAGACTGAAGCAGGAATCTTTGAGCAAGCCTTGCAAATTGAGTCAACTAGTCCAAAAGAAGAGAAAAGTACACTCCAGGCAGAAGAAATAACAGGGAAGAAAGCCCTGTGAAAAGAGGCAGAACATGGGGAGGGAAATAAAAGATGGTCAGTATGTTGAGCACTGAGCATGAAGTGCCAAATTATGTTGGAAAAACAGAAAGAGACTAGGTAACATAGGACCTTGTCAGATGTGCTAAGGATTTTTCATTATCATGAAGCAACGGGACGCCCCTAAGAGTTTTAAGCAAGATGTGGGATGGTGCAACTCTGGAGAGCCAGAGCAGCTGTGAGCAGATGGGTTAAGGGCTCTTGCAGAAGCTTAGGAGAGAGACAATGATATGGCAGCCAAGGGTATGCCAGTGGAGACAAAGTCAAGTAAAGAGAATTATGAATTATTTAGGAGGCAAATTGCAGGACCTTGTGTGTATGGAAAATACAAAGCAGAGGAAGAAGTCAGGGATATGAAATAGTTTTCTGACATGCATAATTGGACAGATTATTATATCATTTACTCTCCTAGTTTGGAATAAGCCAGAGAGAGACCAAGAATTCAGTTTGGTATGTATTGTATTTGAAGTAATTTTAGGTCATCTATATTTCGAGGATGTCTCTAAAAACCAAGAGAGCCCTCAGAGGAGGGTGATTAAGAAGTCTGGAACCATGCTATAGGAAGGATGGGTGAGGGAACTAGGGGCATTGGGATGAGAGAAAGAAAGACCTAAATGCGAACAAATTAGCTGTTTCCTGCCATGCAGATGAGGATACTGGTTCCAAGGCCAGAAGTGGGACTGTTGGGGAGAAGTTCTGTGAACCAGGTTTGGCACAGTATAAACAGGAATTGCCTAAGAGCGAGAGCTGTGGCGTTGCTGCCTGGCCAAGAGAGGAACTCCTGGTCCCTGGAGGGCAGTGGCCAAGCACAGGCTGTCTCTCTTTCACAGCACCATGGAAGGGCTCAGTGTTTTGTAAACCATGGAACCAAATAACATTGTGAAGAGGCCTCAGTAATTGATGTCATAAACAGCTAATTTAAATGTCATCTGCTTATGTGTTATAACCATTAATATAACTACTAAGTGCATTGTAATCATTAATAAAAACTAGTGGAAACCCATATGCTCAGATGGGTTGTATATAAGATTTTAACACCTTGGGTAACAGAGAAATTTCAATGTGTTTTTGTGGTTTGGTTTATGATATGTAAATGTTACCAGTTTGAAGCTTTAGAAATAAATTCATACTAATATGATACATTTTACCTGATTTAGTTTGGGGGGTTTTATTTTCAGATTATATATGCTGTAGATAGCTTATAAAGGCCTTTGTAACTCAAAGATTCCAGAAATTTTATTCCTACAATTAAAATCAGCTACCATATTCTCATTACTGTAAATTATTTTAGCCCAAACATAAAAGAAATGATTACGTATAGGTCCTCCGTGCACAGGAAGAAATTACAAAACACTCTGTTTTCAGAATCAAATATGGCTCTAACTCACCCTATGTTCTCCAATAAGCCCTCATCTACAGCTCTCCTTGCTTCTTTCCCAGTCGCCAAACTTCATCAGGGCTTTCCAAGGCTTTGATCATATGCACATGGACCATTCTAAAAAGTCTGAAGCTCAGTATCTCATTATACTTCAGACATAATTATTTAAATAGCAAAAGGATAGTGCCCAATAGTTTCTCCATGTCATAGAGAAAATAATGCCCAAATGTTCATGGCTCTGAAGCACAACTAACTCTGAGTAATGAAGTGGCAGTTGTTAAGAGAAAAAAGGGAAATGGTAAGCAGATCAGAGAAATTTAGAGAATGTTTGATTCAACTTTTTTACCAGATGACTGCTTCACTATTCTCCAACACTCAGAAAAACTCACCAACTTTGAAGGAGAAAGAACATTCACTCAAGGACACACTTGGCCATAACAGTGTTCCCTAGTTGCTCGTTCAGTGCTGGCATTCCCACCGTGTCCTCAAGTAGCCCCACTGAAGTGAATGAGAAATGAACAGGCCCATGATGGTCTATTTCAGCCCTTGCTTAGAATTCCAGGTCTCTCAGGCCCAAAAATATATACCTCAAAACACTTTCAAATAAGAAGCAAGGTTTGCTTGCTAATAAGGTCAACTGCCTGTGGTCATCTGAAGCCAAAGTGTCCTAAGTAATGATTTCTGTAAATTAGGTGCCACCGAAGTGATCTGCATGTCATCTGGGCTAACCAGAACCTCCTTGGGCCTCAGTGTGTAGGTATCAATTGTGAAATGGGGACGGTATTTGGTTCAGATGACTTCTAAAGTCCTTTTAGCTTTAAAACTCTTTGGTCAATTCCCAGTTTCATTGAATTACATAAAAATACTTTCTGCACAGAGAAGACTTAAGGACCAATCTTAAAGAATTTACAAATCTGGCCCAAAACAAAACACCTTCACAAATAAAAACCACAAAGCCACAGCTATGTTCTTCTGTAGAAGGTGAAGTTTTGCTCAGTGTTATTTTTTTTAAAATGTATCTCTTTATTTCATGGCCATCAACCAACTCCCATAAATCATTCAAAATTTTCTTCTGATGCATTTATATCCTGGCATTACAGATGAAAGGATTAGATGATATTATTTTCTTCTACCTTTCTCTCTTACAGGAATATTCCTGTATTAGTCAAAAAGCATATTTATTAGCTTTATGGCATATTTCTTTGTTGACATGGTTTCTTTGTCTTGGGTGTATGTGTGTGTGAAATACATAAAATGACAAAGGAAGGCAAGGGTATATAAAATGTGATAACATCTTCATGCCAGATGTATCTGCTATCATATTATAGATCAATATTACCTGTGCATAGGCAGGGGCTTGCCTCATGACAAATATCTTAGCAAGATAAGGAGCCAAAGGAACCAATATAAACACAACCATGAAAGGACCTTCATTACATAGTACAGCCAAGACTACATGCCTTGTGCTACTTGGCAGTGTTTAAGTTAAATATTGTCAACAGTTGTCCATGTCCTTCTTCAAGATCTGTGTTATAGAAGGTAATTTAGAGCTTCATAAGTTTAAAGGACTTGCCTAACATGGAGCAAGATAGACTGGGAGTTTTCTTTACTTTTTTAAGGCACAAACATGGAGGACTCCAATCTTATCCTGCTCTGTACCTCACTTAGAAGAAAACCAGCCTTTATTTCTCCAGCATGAAGACTGGAGGATGGGATGTTTTGGTAGGGAGTTTCTAGTTCAGAATAGTAAAATTTTTCATATATCAACCTAGTTTAGTTTTTTTATCTCTCCTCAGTTCCCACCTGCTGCTGTAGGTCAGCCAAGAACTTCCTGGTGGAGGTAATATCTCCTCTTTCCATGTCCCTGTTGTCTTCAGCTTTCCCTAAGAAGGCTCAAGGAACTCACCCACCAGCAGTTTAAGAGTTAAGAGCAGCAGGCTTGGACATCCCCTGGGTGTGGCATGTTTCCAGGAAAGAAAGCTACAAGTGAAAAGAACAGTGTGGGAAAGAAATGTCCACTTGAATGAGATCAGGATGTTCTGAGCTTTGTCCTGGTGCCACCCGCCAGGGGCTGCAATTTGGCAGTGCCAGGAGGCACTCAGTGCCCCACGCAGCTCTGGGTGCACCTTGGAAGGCGGCACCCACCCCCCTTAGGAGGAGACATGAGTGGTGCAGGCAAAGAAAGGCCACCCACAGGGAGTTCTCAGAGGAAGGAAGGTTCCTTTGAGGAGTGGTCAGCAAGACACTCTTACCCTGGGACTCATGAGAAGTGGAGTTCTTTTTCTTCTTTCCCAAAATGCAAATAGCCTTTGTCCTTGGAATTAGGAAGATGTGTTGCTAGGCAATCACTTCTAAACAAGCACTCCCCCTGCCCCTTTTTCCTGACCCTTGGAACAATGGAGACTTTTCAGCAAATGGAACCAAGATGGAGAAAAAGACATGGCAAAAACACAAATGGAACCAGAGATTATGGAAGGTCTGGCTCATAGAGTATGGGAAGAAAAATGTAATATTAATAAGCTGTGATCCAGGCAGACCAAAGGGGGCTTTATTTCTTACTGTCACATTGGCACTGTCATCACAAGCCCAGTGGTACAGGCAATCTTGCAGCCACTGTCCTGTGCTGATCCCACTTGTAATCATTCGGGTGACTCAGGAAATGATGTTATTACCAGTTAAATAGGAGTTCCTGAGTCTCAGCCTCTCCATCAGTGAAACAGTATTTGGAATTACATTTTTTAAAATACTCTTTTTAATAATTCCCAAACTTTCTTAGATCCTCTCAGGGTCTTGAAAAAACATAGTTGGCACACTGAAATTGAGTAATAGAAACACATTTCACTAAGAGGACTCTTTACAACAGTGTAGGTTGGTTGTAAGGAAACCACAAAAGATAGTGTAGGACTTTGTCATTTCTTAGTCTGAGGTGACAGGGGAGAGAATGTTTACCTAGAAAGTCCCCTGAGCAGGAGCTACGACTTTTAGTAGAAGGATGTAGTCAGCCAATGATTAACTCTACATACATCCGATCCTCTGAACCTAGTGGGAAGCTGGAGGGCAAAGCCACTGAACCCAAGGGTATTAGTTAGCTCAGGCTGCCATTGCAAAAATAGCCCCATAGACTAAGGGGCTTAATAACAGCAATTTATTTCCTCATAGTTCTAGAAGCTGGAAGTCCAAAATCAGGGTGCTGAGCATGATTGGTTTCTGGTGAGAGCTCTCTTTCTGGTCTGCAGATGGCCACCTTCTCACTGTGTCCTCACATGATAGAGAGAGAGGGCAAGCTCACTGGTGTCTCTCCTCTCCTTATCAGGACAGCAATTCTACTGGATCAGGGCTTCCCCATTATGTCCTCATTTAACCTTAATTACCTCCTCAATATAGTCACAGGGGGACTTAGGGCTTTGTCTTAGTCTACTTGGGCTGTTAAAACAGAATACCATAGACTGGGTGGCTTAAACAACAGAAATTTATGTGTCACAGTCTGGGATCAGGGAGCCAGCATTTTTGGTGAGGGCCCTGACCTTTCGCATGTGCGTGAAGGAGAGAGAGAGAGAGAGAGGGAAGGAGGGAGAGGGAGGGAGGGAGAGAGAGAGAGAGAGGCTTTATCTTCTCTTTTTATAAGGGCATTAATCCCATCATGAGGGCCCTACCTTCATAAACTAATGTATTGTTAATTCTACCTCCCATAGGCCCCACTTCTTAATATCATCCCATTGTGGGAGAGGGTTTCAACATATGAATTTGGGGAGACAAAAGTGAGTCTATAATACCAGGTAACAGTTTAGAGTAAACACAGTGAAGACCACAATGCTAGAGACTTAAGAGAACCAGATTCTCTTCCTGGGAAACTTATTGCAAGATTGTGATGCATACATTCGTATATGTCTGCTATTTTTCTTACCTCTTAGTAGGGCCAACTAAAATATTTCAAGATCAGATGACCTGTCCAGAGAATAAGTACAAAGGACACATGCTGGCCAACCCACTGAGTTTGACAGAGGTAGTAAGGACTTTGATTTCAAAAGAACTGTATGTAGGATCAGAGAACTCTGTCATCAATCAGCAGGGATTCTTTGACTCTTTTTCCATTTTAAATGTTTTTATAGTGAAAGCAATGTTGTAAAAACATTTTTGAAATTTTAAGAGAAAAAAACCACAATTACATATTTGCTATCCCTAAAACCACACAATTACATATTTGCGTGTTTATGCACACAATTCTCTTTTAGTGTACCCTTTATATATAATATATATGTGTATGTGTGTTTATATACTTATCATTATTATATTCTTATTATTAGTGGTAGTTGTGTTCTGTAAAGTCAATGAAAACACTGAGTTTGCAAATGCTGATTTCTCACAGGGGACATACAGGGTTGGGTTCCTGTGACCTGTGGTCCCAACATTTTTGTCAAACTATCAATATATAACCTTGTTTTATGTGTATTTCTGTTTAAAGACACATCTTATTTAATAGAAGTAGTTGGTTCATTAACATTGAACTAACTCACAGCCAATAGCACTATAACTCATGCTTGAATGAAGGGTATTTAACACAAGTATTTTCTCCGGAAAGCACATCACCGTCTTCTTGCCCTCAGGAACACTAGACAGCACTTCAGCACTATACTTGTGGGTCATTTTAATCAGTGAAATTATGAACAGAAATTATAAATATGCAAAAATGTGCACTAAATTGACCATGAAAAAGATGCTAATTTACAGTATGAGAGCTTAGACAAGAAGGCAGCGCATCCGCTTGCTTAACCTTAACCGGGAAGATCAGATGACTCAAAATTTTTGCTGCTCTGCATGGGTCTGAATGACTCTGAAAACACGCATTTGATTTGGGGATTACAAATAAATTGTAGGGAATAGGAAAATTTGCAAAAACAGAGGATTGCAAATAATGAAGATCTATGGCATATACACAATGTACACACACATACACATGTATTACAATAGTTGTAATTACCTTGAACCTACAATTTTTGTTCATTTTTTTTGTGCCTGGTCCTTTATTATAAACATTTTTCTTATTATAAAAATAATCATTGTATAATCATTTCTGATGATTAAGTCATATTTCATCTAGTGGAGTTACTGTAGTTGTCCCCTATTGTTGGACTTCTAGATTTTTCCTTCTCTTACTATCTTAAATAACTGTACAGAGAGCATGATTGCCTGTAGGACTGTTTTCTTCTTTTGAATTAATACCTAGATAAGTTCCAACAGTTGACTCACAGGCTCAAAGGATATAAACATTATTATGAATCTCAATCCATATCGTCATCCTGTTTTTAAAACAGTTGCTCAGAATACACCAGTATATGAATATTGCTAACCACCAATTCCTGGGTGTCTCCATTGCATTCAGCCCTGAGAAGATTGGTGATTACATGAAAAGTTTTGCAAATTCCTGAATAAAACACTCTCCCCAGGTGTGAATCTGAATTTCTTTGGTTATTGGTGCATGGTCTCTGTCTCTCAGGCTGATTAATTCTTTCAGGGCAAGTCAGGAAGTTAACAGCCAGGAAAGTCCCTTGCCCACCATCTTAGTCTGAAGGGCAGAGTGAGTGGCGTATCTGAAGGAGGAAATGCCAGGCTGAGCTTGGTTAATGTGTCCAAAACAAGGCATCAAAGATTTCGATGAATGTGATCCTCAGAGGGACGTAAAGAAAGGCCCTGGGAGGATGAAAGCAGTTTGCTGGGTCATAGTAGGAGAGGACAGGTAGTCTAAAAAGTAAAGTTTTCAGATACCCATGTCAGGTTTTTGTTTTGGTTTTGTGTGGTGTTTGCTTCGGAGCTCTTTCATTTGCAGAATCTGGACAGAATTTATAAAACTTACAAATCAACAAATATTTATAATATAAAATGTGCTTCTTGATTAGATTCTACAGTATGGCTTTCAGTGAATACTCATAAATGCTATTTCAGTTTCTCCTACCAGAAGTAGGTATTACATCTGAGATCAGATACATCTATAAATAGTGTAAATATATACAGCAGAAGTTAGTTTGTAGAATCTAAATTTCTCTATTACATGATACACTTCATGTGTGAAGGGATCAAGCATTACTAATCTAGTTTTAGCTTTATTGTTCTGAGTTGTGAACAGTGCAGCATATGAATTTGTGACTTCATATTAACTTAGTGTGTGCATGTACACACACATCTGTAGTCTCACTTACACAATGTAGAATGCTTTTGCATTACAGGCACTGAATGGAATTTTAACATACGCATGTTTTTTAAAATGACTTTAGCTTTGTAATGTACATTTTACTTAATGCCTCCCAACACCTAGTTTTGGCTGTGCCAGGTTTTTATGTGAATTTGGGCAATGCCCTCACTGAGAGGTGGATCTGTCTGAGGGGACTGGAAAGGACACTTGGCAAAATCAGCTACTTCCAAATCTTTGGAACCCACTTTTATTTTCTCTTATGGAAATTTTATGCTTGTGTGCTTTCAACAGGTAAATTCTGAGGTCTTCATTTTCTTCTTTCTAAATGAATGTTTCCTTAAAATGTGTGTGTGAAAATGTGTTCATGCGTGTATGTAATTGTTCATGTATATGTAATTAAACAAATATTATTTCTCTAATCTGTTTTTTATTTATTCTAGAAACAAAATATAGTTTATTTAACCTATATTTCAAATTGCCTAAAAATTGGAACTTGATTTTTTTTATTGTCTTCATAAATTAATTGAGAAAGTGTAACACCCCAATGTCCTTTTTCTCCATAAGTGGAAGAATTATGTTTTTAAAAAATAGCATTGTGCTTTAGTCATTATGTTCACTGGATAAAAAAGAAGAAGTTTTGTAGAGAGAAACTGTTTTGAAATGGTTTTGTTTTTAATCACTTAGCAGTTTAATCTTTAAAAAAATAATTTCTGGGTTTTTATTGATTAATCTGAGGAGGAGCCTATGCAAACAGAAAAATTAAATTGGCTTAGCCAAGATATTAGCTAATTCACTGGGCAAGGGGACATCAATCTAGTTGACTGATTAATATTATGTGGAATAACTAACCAATGAGTTTAATTTCTGATTTTTTTCCAGCACTTTGTTATTGCATAGACATTCTGATTAATGAAAATATAAACTACTTCAGAATGATTTTCATTTTCTTAGTGCTTACATGTAATATCATTTTTTGTTTTGATTGGGTTGAGTTACAAGTTATACACCCCCATGGAACAAAGTTTCAGTATTAGATGTTGAGGAAAGGGACCAGAGTTTGCTCTGCTCCCGTTCCTCCAGAAAGGAGGAAAGCTTCCTCCCTTTTCCCACCAGAGGTGGCCTTTAGCCAAGATCCCTTTTAGGAAAACTCATCTACTGCCACACTGAGAGGACACATATCAAGGTTTCTTGGGTGGCTCTTATTGACTGAGGACTAGCAAAGCACAACTGAGTATCATTCTTTCTCAGCAGGACCTTGACCTCGACCTTTAATTAACAGGAGGAGGCATTTAACCTAAATCTACTTAGTATATAGGTGCCTCTCTCTCTTGCATGCTAAAGCCATCATCACCAAAGTCCTGCTTTTCTCAAGTCCACTTTATCCTCCTTGTCCCAATCTTTCCGCTTAGATTTGTTTTTGCCCCTTCTTACTTTTTACCTATAAACCAATGTGCTGTGACAAAATTACCTTTTTGTGCATGTGTCACAGAATATAAAAATGCAAGGTAACCAACACTTCCTAGTACATGAGATAGCTACTGTTTGATATTCACATGACCGCTTGGTTTAAAGGAAGAAGTTTATGTGTTTGGACTTCAAAATTGCTTCAATGATAGGATATATCCTAAATCCATCTCTGTCCCACAAAGATATGTAGGCTAAATATAATTCTGTGTGATTATCAAAGGGGCTGGACAGCATGCGGATGAGCAGAAGAAATAGGTTTTTTTCTCATAGCTATGGTGGATTCTTCCTTTTTTCTGTCTCATTCTTCCCCCATACCACTTTTGTTGGATGAAGCAAGGGTAGAGAATGGAAAAGGGTAATTAGCATTCTTACCTTACTGAAGTAATCCTTGGTAGTAAGGTCATTTTGCAGATGCAAAAGCTAAAGAAATAAGGCCCCTAAGTGTCCCCATTTCTAGTCTTAAAAGTTTCAGCCTACTTGACCTGAAATACCATCTTATACCAAATTGCTGTCTTTTAAGTTTATAATCATTTCGGTTTCCATGGTTCCCTGAAAACTTAATGACCCCAAGGTAAGATTGATGAAGAAGGAAGCAACGTGAAATGAAATATGCAACCACTTAAATGTAGGCCCTGTCCTGAGATTAGCATCGGCAGATTCCCAGACAAAACCACAGAGCACCTGTAGTTCTTTGAAAAGTATCTTGAATGACAGCTGTCAAGACTCCCATCAGGGGGGTTTCCTCTGCTAACTGGGGGCTTCGCCATTATTTTACTCTTTGTCTGACAATAAAAAATGCTCTTTGAACCCTTGAGCTTGTTCTAATTATGGAAATTGAGGTCAATTGCATTTTTATCCTTTCAGAAAATAAGTGCCAACCATCTGAAGAGTGTCAGTGGTCAACGTGTTCTTCAGTTTCAAAGTTGCAATAATGTAAAAGTGACCTAAGCTCTGTGAGCCCGCATCCCACTGGAATTGGGTATTTGTGTGATCATTCCCTAGAAAAGCTCAGGTTTCCACTGCTGAGTGTGACAAACTGGGTATTTTAACACTCCATCCCCCAAAGGAGATGATGGGAGTGGGAGGGGGACATCATTTTAAATGTGAATGTCTGTTGTGAAAAAAAAAAAAGGAATAGAAATCTGGGTAGAAATAATAAACTGATTTGACATCTTTCTAGTAAAGCTTTTTCTGGCCATCGTAGTTGTTGAGAGCAGTGGAGGGGTGGGCTTAGGACTGGGGCCTCTGGAGTCAGGCCCAGGTAAGTTTACACTTCAGTTTTCCCTTACTGATCTCAGGATCTCAGAGAGGTTCACCATTGTTTTAGAGCCCCGATTTCCTCATACCTAAGATTTCAATGGCAGTATTACTTATCTTGGGGTTGTTGTAAGGGTTAAATGAGATAATTTAGTTATTATCAGTCTCCTTGTTCTAGGGCAGTGGTTCTCGGACTTTGGTGTATGTGGGAGTTACATGGAAGCCTCAGGAAAACAGATTGTTAGGCCCCACCACGGCGTTTCTGACTCAGCAGGTCTAGGGTGGAGCCTGAGAATTTACACTTCTCATGAGTTTGCAGGTAAAGCAGATGTTACTGGTCTTCAGACCTCTCTCCAATGACCACTGTGAAAGGGTATGTCAAAAAAAGTATAGTATGTAGTCAGATTTTAAAAAATTAACTGTAGGTCATGAAGAAGTAGTTAATGTGTAAGCTGGCAAAAGCTTGGGGTTGAGAGTCAAGGTACCCAAGTTTCAGTCTTATCCTTGCCATTAATTCATGTGTTGCCATTGGAAAGTCTCTTATCCTCTCTATGTCATCTTCGATTGTCTTCCTCCTGTGTCTTTGGCAGGTCGTGGTGGAGATCAAATGAAATGACATGTGTTACAAAAGTTTTGAATGGTATTAGTGTATTACACAGTGAGCCAGTAGAGTGGCTGCTATTACTGTAGGCTGTGAGCACGACTTTGCCTTTCTGTCATAGACATACATGCCTTTGACTATGTTACCAGTATAAACTGTGTCTTCTTAGGAAAAGGAGATAAAAAATCACTTATCTGTCCTTGTAGAAGCATTTGCTAAAACAGCCAGGCCCTGTGTTCATATATTATTTTTATTGACATAAATCAGGCACATAGAGAATTACTGTTCGGGTGTGGACCAACCTCTCGCTGTTATTTTTGCATCCCCATTCATGGTGGAAACAAAGTGAAGCTGCCTTTTCTGAAACCCTCATGTCTCCATTTGAAAGAGTTATGATCAGCTGGCTGAAGTGACTAACACTTATTGAGGCTCACTAAGAACAAACCCTCTGAGTTCTTTGCAGGTGCAACTCTCAAAACATATCCATCCAATCCGTGAGTGCACTGTCAAGGTAAAGAGGCGCTGCCTACATGCCCACCATCCATAAATGATAAAAGCCAGGAGTTAAACTTGCATAGTATTCACTGCACAGACTAAGATCTTAACTACCCCTTCTGTCAGAGAGGTAACTGTCATGCACTTGACTTATTAAGGATGATAACTACCCACTAATTAATCTTTATGCTCACTGTTTGGTATAATATGGATAAATGTTATTGTGGGGTCTTCCTGAAGAGTAAAATCCACCCATCTTGAATTGGTTAAGCATAATTTGTGATAAGATTGAGGATTTTAAGATCCATGATTCATTTGCATGGAAGCAATATTCTTGTGGACATCATAATGAGCATCATTAATGCCCATGAATTCTGCTGACATAACCAAGGCTCTGTGCTAAGACCAAAAAAGGTCATGCTTTCATGGAGCACCCAGTTTAGTTAGGAAGTTGGAGTAATAGCTTTTCTGCTGCAGTTTCAGAGACAAGTAATAAAGGCAGAAAAGGCAGGAAAGAGGAGGAAACAGAAAAGAATATGGGAGGGGGTGAAGAAGACTAGGAGGGACTGGCCTCCAGGACTCTTTGAACTTCTAACAAGCAGATCCATGCAGCTGGAGCTTTAATTACACAGAGGTGCACTCTGTGTTCTTGGTAGAACCACCCCTTAGAGTTGAAAGGTGGCTGCTCTCTGCAAGGCTCACATGAACAGGTTAAATTACGGTTATTATCTGGTTGCTATTTGAAGGCCAGCAACAACTACCATTTGGCAAGCAGCCTACAAACCAGCTCAGACTGATAGTAACTCTTTAGAGAGATTGCTCCAGTAACCTCAGGAACTGTTTTAGCCACCCTTAAAACTTCTTCCACTTACAATATCAACAAGTTTCATGATCATTTATGCATTTCATTTATTGATAAATTCCTCTCAGCCTACTGAAACAATTTGACAAATTATTAAAGAAAGTGAACAAGAGAGATATAGAGACAGAGTGAAGGGGGCAGAGAGAGAGAGAGAGAGAGAGAGAGAGAGAGGGACCTTGTGCTCCTTGTGCTCATAACCGGGGGCTTCGTTGTCACATTCACTATGTTTAGTTAAGTCCATAAAGGTGATTTTAATTTAACTGTTCCACTCAGGACATTCTAAGGTGTATACAAACACCTCTTAAAAGTATCTTTTAGGTCATAATAGATTATTTTATAATTGTTCTTCAGGAAATGTGGAGTCAGTTAGCTAGGGCTATTTCTTACGAGGATAAATGAAGAAAAATCACACTTTCTCCTGTAAATGAGATCATATGTTTTATACCTTTTGGTTTTTAAAAGTGAGCATGGTAGACCCCAAAATGGCCTAGTTTTGCATTTCAGGGTGAAAGGAAGCTGTTAGGAAGTTCAGCCTGTTAGCTCTGTCCCCCACTGGAAGGGCACAGTGTAGTTCTGTATCCGTCAAGTACCAGGGTCGAATTGGATGGGCTCTCACTGGTACCTGGTAAATGCTTGGTGTGGGGAAGAAAAAATGATCCAGTGATGACATTTAAATAACTTGAGCACAGGGGCTATAGCACAGTTTTATGAACTAAATGGATAAGGGACCCCACCCCCATTTTCTTTTGTAAGTTAGGGAAATGCAAGTAGTTGTGTTTATTCGGTGCAGAGTGAACTGAACCAGTCCTTGAGGAAAGCAGTGAATAGGTATGTTCTTTCTTCTGTTTCTTCTTTTTCCTTTTCTTTACATTCCTCTTAGCCTCACACACATTCAAAACTGATTATTCATTTTTGAAGAATCAAAGGGTAACACAGCATTAAAAGTGAAAAATCAGTAATACCAAGTTGAGCAGTTTAAAAGTTATTTTTCTGAGCAGAAGCATTAACTAAGCAATGGAGAACATGAGGAGATAATTCTGCCCCTGCTTTTCTCTTTAAACAATTTCTTCTTGGTGTTTAACTTACCCCTACTGAATAATACTTATCATGCAGACAATATAAATTTTAATTTATTTTTACAAGATGAATTTTAATGGTGGAACTTCTGAATTTTTATTTTTTTAAGATTCTGATCCACATATAATTAGCATAATATATTTGCCTATAATTCAATGTTATGGACTTCTAATTTGGCTACTTAAATACTGCAATTACTTTCTTAAAATCATTAGCATGTATTTACTACCCACTAATCAACAAGTACTTATTTAGCCCCTCCTGGGCCCTGTGGGGACACAGGTGTGCACCAGTATGGCCCCCACTCTACAAAAGTTTTTTATTTATTTTTTAAATTGAATGAATTTGACATAAACATTGTTTAAGGTGTATAGAGCATTACTCTGATACATTTATATATTGTAATATGATTACACATGTAGAAGAGTTTTTAATCTAGTTGGAAAGACAAAATATACACAGAAAGTGAAAACAGCACAAAGTTTAATCTGATAAGCAGTTTAATCAGAAAGAGTAAATGCTAGGTGCTGTCATGGGCTGGGAGTTTCCATGTAGTGCTACAAGATCCAGAAGAAATATGAATACATTTTCCCAGGAAACACAGCCACAGCAAACGGAGGCATAGGAAGAGCCATAGACAGACTTCCATGGCAGGGGCCATGGGCTTCTTTCATGAGGGAGATATCTAGGTGTTACATCCTTGAGTGTGTATCTGCACAACAACCAGGTTGGCATAACCTTGGAGGCCCTGTCAGTATGCCAGCCCACAGGCCAAAATGCCAGGGAGCTGAGGGCACAAGTAGCTTATCTGACTACAAGAAAATGACTTAAAATGACAAATGTTTTTGACATAAGATAGGACTCTGGATCTAAATCTGATACTTGGATCGGCACAGATTCGTGCTTTCTTGGAGCTGGGACAGAAGTAACCTCATTTTCCAAATGCAAATATCTAAGATCAGAGAGCACAGGCAACTTGGCTACTTAGCAATAAATCAACAAACTAACCTTAAGAAAACAACAGTGGGACTGAAGTAGTAAAATTAAAACTTATCCAGATGTACCCACCCATTGCACCCTACCTTCCCCAAGAAACTATTTTGTTTCCTGGTTACATGACTTTTGTTTTGGCATGACATACTCCGATACACTTCTCAGAAGGTATTCTTTTGCAATCTCCAGTTTGTCACCATGACAAAATTCTGTTCTTTGCTCTAGGGAACATTCATTGCTCATTCATTCATTCATTCATTCATCCATGCCTTCATATATTTATGAAGCAAATATTTATGAAATGTCTATTTTGTTCCAGGCATTATGCTTTTCATTCTTATTCTTATAGTACCTGTTGGAGGAGACCTCAAAATGAAAAGACCTTGAAAATGCTATTTAGTTCTTGACATTTGACCAGTTTAGGCAATTCAATAAATACACATATAAGTAACGTTCAATTGCATTATTTCTAAAATTGTATTTGATCAAACATTCTTCAGGAGCTGCTGAACAACATATGTAATTGCAAACATGTCCGGTCAGTCGTGCAGAATTTTAACTGCAGTTTAGAAATAATCTGGTCTAATTTCCTCATTTCCCAAAAGCTACTGACAAGGGCCAGGCTGTCCACCTTCTACGTCCTTGGCCAGTAGTTTTCCTACCTCATTAAATCACCTCTTTGAAAATGTCTTCTTTGCAGTCTTCTTTGAAAGTAAAGCCGGTTTTCTTTCTGAATAAAGTGTCCTCACTTTCAAAGATTTCTTTGAAGGCTAATTTATTTAATCTCCCAAGCAGGTATTTATGCCTAGAGAGCTGTGTGCCCTGGTACCCAGAGAACATGCACTTGTAGCACCTAAAGTTTCCAGTGCAAAGTGAGTTGGTCATATCAAGGACAGCACCCCCAACACTGCTGGCAACTTTTGTCAAGGGTTCTCTGCCCTTCATTTCTTGCTCAGGAAGCGCAGGCCTTACCGAACACAATAAGGCTGTACCCGGGGATTAAATTAGCTGATGTGTGGAGTGGTTTGGAAACTGGAAGTAGGCTGCAAATGTTAAGAGATTGCTATTATCTTCAATACCCACTAAAAGAAGTCCTGGCACATATTTGTCTTTGTATTTCTGGCATCTAGCAGAGTTTGTTTCATAAATATTTGTTGAAAACAAGTAAATGAAAGATTTGTCAAATGTCTCCTTGAAAGCCGGGGCTTGGGAGTCAAGCATGTAACAAAGTTTTTCTGTCAAAAATGACATCAGAGGGACAAAAGTGAATGAGACATTGTTGTGTATCTTACTTAATAAGACTGAATAAGCTTTTCTCTGTGCAGTTTGCTCCATCTGAAAACCAATTGCCTCCTGTTTTTGTGTGGCTTCCAGTGCTCCACTCTCCAAGTGCAGGCCATCTCCTGCTCTCAGGGTTTCCTGGGACTTGGATCTGAAGCTAGCTCCCAGCCCTGGCTTGTTTCTGGGAGTTGTCAGGCACAGATAAAGGCATGGCGGAATTTGCCCACTCCTTTGAGAGAAGGAGACTGTCAGAAACACAATCAGCTTGTGGTCGGCCTTTAGAAACTCTCTCCCACATTGGTCCCAGAGAGAACATTAGTGTGTGTGTTTGCTTTGGTTTTTGAGAACTAAACACCCCTTTCGACATTATGCGTGCCAGCTCCTTAACACTGGAGTGTTTCAGAGACGATGCCATGGGCTCGTGATGCAAAAGGCACTGCCTTGCTTTAGAAACAGGAAGAAAAGGGACCTGAAGGGAAACTCTGAGGAACACAGCAGAATGAATTGAAGTATTTCAGAAAGGACTGAGCTTCAGACAATGCTAAGGGACTCTCCAGAATTAGAGGAGATCACCAAACACAGTTATCTATTGCTTTTTTTTGTCCTCTTAAAGGGGATTCAGTGGCTCCAAGTGCTGTTGCCCTGCTGTCTTTCCCCTTAGCAAGCTCAGCAAGTCTTGGGTCATATTAGGTAGGAGCAGGCTGCCTCTGAGCAAGCATATCTGGGTGGTTTCTCTCCCCTTCTGGAGCAACTCAGTGGGGAGACACATACGTTAGACTGATATATTTTCTCTTTTTTCAAAGGAGGTATAACTGTGTTTCAAATATGATTTTCTGAAGAGCAAAAATGATTTAAAAAAACCCCTCAGTGACAAAGTCCACATTCTGATCAGGGCATATTCAATCTCTGTACTTACTAATATTTTAGTGAGTGCATAGGGAACATTTTATTAAAGAGGTTATTGTAGGAATGTTCCTACCCCCATGCTTCTGGACATCCCGTGAATGAGGTGATCTGAATATTAGCATACATAGGTGGTGTCTCACAGTGTCCAGCCCTGTCTGGTCTTGTCTCTGCAGTTTTACTTGCCTGGATGCACAGTTGTATAAAACACCTGAGGGCCTCAGTGAGGGAAGCTCCCTATCTCCAACTAACTACATCATTCCCCAAACCTTTGTTTTCCCTCTCCCTCTCCTTTGAGCCCTTCTTTGGAAATTCTGCTGTGGAATGTTTCTCCCCACCTCTCTATGGTGAGTTTTCCCAGCATTGGAAGGCTGGGTTACCATGGCAGCAAGCCTCTTCCAGTGGGAGCAGGCGATTTCGGAAGGGGATTGTTGCAGTTGGAGGGAGGGGATGAAGAGTCATTTAAGTAAGCCAATTAGTATGCAGGACCAGAGCCTCCTGTTACAGCTTCTTTCACACAGCAGCCAGTGCTCTCTAAGTCCCACCGGCTGAGATGGGATGAAGCACAGTTCGGGGAACTTCCCAATGCCCCTGTCTAAATGAGGCTGAGCCCACCTCCAGCCCTGAGGGGATCCAAGCCCCACTGCCCCTTTCCACCTGCATCTCCTCCTTGGCCCCCTCCCCTTGGATCCCCTCCATCTTGAAAACAGAACTTCATGCAATGTCCCCAGTTGGGGGGGAGGAGTTGGAATGTGGCACAACAGTAAAATCTATCCTCAAGTTTCATATACTTATTTTTCTGGTTGTTGGCCATCCACCAGCCAGAACGAGAGACAAATATAGAACATGTTCTATGATTTTGTTGGCTGTTTGATACCTGGGAGTAGCCAACTTGGGTGTTATTGGAAGGATAAAAATGATCAAACTTTCATAGGAAGCAGTGACTACATGCATGGCTCCACAGAATCAGCTTTTTGAGATCCAGGGCAACACAGGAAGTAGGGACCTCTAAGAGGCACTGGAATGGAAATGTCAACAATCAGAATTCTGAGATCCAGGGGGGACCTGGCTATGTGGTTGGGTGAGGTAAACTCCTTCAGAACTTGGGGTTCATTGTGTTCATCTGTAAAATGGACTTGTAAGAAATATGTTACTCCAACCCATTAGCAAAATTTCCTTCTAAAGTTCTATTAGAACATGTAATAACTGTAAAATGTTTGGGGCCCCACTGCAGAAAGGTTCTCTGTTCTTAACAGTTAGTAAAATCTGAGAGGCATCAGGGTGACAGACTCCCCAGAAAAATCTGTCCTGAAGAAAGAGACTTCATGATGCTTTTCCACCATCCTAGTATACTTTCTTCCGACACTGCCTGGGGTTCAGAGGACATTCTCAATGACTCACTACTAGAGTTCCTGCCCCTCGGCCCACAGTGGCCTCTGACGCTGGTGCCTACTGCCAGACATAGATTTGTATCAGCTTCCTTTTCCCCTGATTCCTTGTTCAGATCCTGTGGGTGTGAAGGTTTCTACAGGGCTCCACTCTGGTGTCATGCCTAGCACAGAGCAGCATAGGATAAATATTTACTATCTACCCTGCCTCTGTTTCCTCTTTCTACTCCTTGCCCCACCCACTCTGACTTGATTTCTGGTTCCATTGCTTTATCAAAGCAGCTCTTAGTGTCATCTGATTAAGGTCTGTAGTTGAGTTAATTGCATTGTGACAGGGTCAGTTTCTTGGTTTTGATATTGTGGCTATGTAAGATGCTATCGTGGGGGGAAGCTAGGCAATGGGTACATGGACCCTCTTTGTAAGTCTATCATTAATTCAAAGTAAAAAGTTCAGAGAAAATACAGCAGTTCTCAGTAAGCCCTCAGTGAAATCTCTCTGGACAGCAAGCCAATTTGCACTTTCAGTCCTCTCATCCCATGAGACAAATGTCACCCTCTCCCTCTTTCTTGAAGTGTCCTCTTTCCTTGATTCCAAACCACCATGTTTTCCTGGTCTACTCTAACCCCTCTTTCTTAGTCTCCTTCATGGGTAAAAGTATGACTAGTAACTGTTGAAACTTCTCAAGGCCCCTTCCTAGACCACTGCTCTTCCCTAGGCCGTCTCTTCCACAATCCAGGCATCAGCAACTACTACTGCAAAGGTAACCCAAAAATGCCTACTTCTGGTCCAGACCACTGTCCTACACTCTGGCTTCCCCTTGAATACTGTAGTGCCTTCTTCATCACAACATGATCAGCCCCTCTGCCTTCCAACTGTCTCTCTTTTGGCTCCTACCACCAACATGCCCAAGCTTATGGTAGTGTTTCCTGTCTCAGTCAATGACCATTCTTACCAATTCAGCAAGCAAGACACTAGATACTCTCTCCACCCGTATTACCGCTATCCCAGTCTGAGCCACCAGCTTCTCTGCTCTATGACTTCTAACTGCTTCCACTGCAATCTCTGCTCTACACAGCAGAGATCATTCTTTATAAAATGTTAATCTGGCCATGCCATTCTCAGCTTCAAATTTTTAATGGCTTCCCGTTGCTCAATGGATTTCTTTCACTGACCTGCAAGATTCTGCATGTTCTGGTTCTTAATCCAGCTCCCTACCCCCAGCCCCAGCCTTTATTAGGCTCCTGTTGTTTAATGCAATCTAGCCATGCTGGACTTTTTTCAGCTCCTCTTACACATGTTGTTCCCTCTTGTTCCCAACACTGGAGCATACAATTTTTATCTGTCTTCACAGGGACTTGGAACATGCTCCACTACTATGCCTATAGTAATTTTCCTCTTCTTTTCACTTAGTTATCCTTACTTATTCTTCAGTTCTTGGCTCAGATGTCACCCCTCATGAAGCCTCCTACCAGCCTTCCAGCTCAGAATGGAGTCTTCTACTATAAGCTCTTTTGCAATGCCAATATTCAGCCAGAACACTAGTTACAAAAATTAAAATATTTCTGCACAAGTTAATAAATAGCCACCACCCTGAGTTCACTTTATTCAGCCACTAACAAGTTGCCTCCAGACATAACATGGAGCCTTTAGACACCAACACTGTGAAACTTTTTGTTAGACATTTTGAATATCTATCCTATTTTTATACATCATGCATATTTCCTCTACAGCCTTTAATGCACTTGAATTTCATACCTATTTTGAGATTATTTGATTAGTATCTCCTCCACTCTAAGTTCTATGAGGGTGAGAACCACATTCTACCTGTTTTTTTTCATATTGAACACAAATAGGCACCCTATAAATATGTGCTTTATAAATTAATCATTTAGATGAATGAACACACCTTTCTCAGATATCATCCAGTTTGACCCTGAAGCCCCACAAAGATGAAGCTGCTAGTAGCTAAACAGAGCACAGCTGAACAATAGTGGCAGAGCCCAGACCTCAGCTCAGTGGCAAGGCCCCTATCCAGAGTTCTTCCCACTCTCCCACCCTGTCCTCTTCAAGAAGACTGCGGAAGGCACATTTTTTATTACCAGGCCAGATTATTTCAATGCTTCTGGACTCTTCAGCATCCCATATCCTCCGTCCTGTCATCATGACCTAGTTTTAGATTTTGAAATTCAATCATTGCTGACAGAATCTGTGTGTGGCTTTTTTTTCCTGTTCTCTAAATAAAAGATTAAATCAGAATGGTCATGTATATACCATCTCAAAATAGTGCTTTATTTAGAGAGAGAAGGTGTTAGTTATTACTGGCATTTAACATTTGTTGAGTGAACAAAATCTGCTGAACATTGAAGAGAACATGGAATTAAAGAGTTCCTGCCTGGTGTGTGTTGTGGCCTAAATTAGACTCAGACAAGCCACTAATGTGCAGCGAGGGTGCATCTGCATATGGGCCAACTGCAATGCATAAAACATGCTCCTCCTGGAAGGACAGGATTTTCCCTGAGAAAAGCCATATTGTGGTCAGGGCTTAGAGGTAACCCTTAGACCATTTTTAAAAATAGCAAAGTGAGTGGTAAACTCCATGTGAGTCCTTAGACACAGAGAAGTCTTGGAAACACTAGAGGGTTTTTTTTTTTTTCTTGCAAGGACTTCCTGTAGAGAAATGCAGTTCATATCTGCCTACTGAGATGCAGGAGTTCCTGGGCTCCTGTCAACATGCCCTATAGACAGCCTACTGGCTTTAGAAAGAATCACACTGTACAGGACAGCATGTCCAAGAAGAAAGACTACATAGCATTGTCGTTGTCATTGTCATTGTTGTTGTTGTTGTTGTTATTGTTGTTTCAGGGTAGTTACAATATTGGTAGGATTTGAGGAAAGACTTTTCTTTAGCTCATGATTTTCTTCTCTTCCATGAAATCCCAGGTGCCCAAGCAAAGAGCACCTATGACTCCTGTACATTCTGAACTAAATCTAAATAACAATTCCAGCAAATTGGAACTGATTTGGCCTGGGAACAAAGATGCTGCTGTACTGGTTCTGCCACACACTAGGGCACATCATTGATCCAGTTTCTTTATCTGAGAATTGGACATTATAAAGCCTAGCTTGATGGGTTGTTTTGAGAACTACATAAATTAACATATGTAAAGAACCAGCATATGGCCTGGAACATGTGTTGGTTATGTTTCCAACACTGGAACATACCATCTTTATCTAGCCAACTGAACAGAAACTTGAGATCAGGTCCAAATTTAGGGTAAAAGTTCTAGACTCATAAAGTTTTTAATTCAATAGATCACATTCACTTGTCTAAAGGTAATTAACCTTTAATAAGGAACAAGAAACACACGGACATTTGAGATCCCAAGAAGTCAATGGTCTCTTTCTTGCTTACCTCACTGTATAATCCTAGAAAAATAAGGGAGGCAGATATTTAAAAGAAAAATACCTGATTAGACACAAGTTCCAAATGTAATAAGATGCCTAAAATGGCCTTAACAAAGAGTAATTTTTATATTGTGAAGTGAGCATCACATTCCTTCAATTTGAACATTATTGTGAACATATGAGACTGCTGTACACAGGTCATAAACATGTCAAAAGAGTGAACTGATTTAGCATGAAATATTAACCTTAGGAAAAAGCATCTTAAAAGATGTAACCCCCTTCCTATTAATGTGAGTTAATTTAAGCACTTGAAATTTATTAATGCGGCATGAAAAATATTGCTGTGATAAGACTCAGCAATGACCTCCATCATGGTTTCTTACTCCACCAAGCTTTACAAAAGAAATCTTTAAGACCTCCTGTCAGAGGGAAAGCTAGAGCAAGATGGTGACTCTGACCCAGGTGGCTGTGAGCTAGTGAGCAGAGCACAGATGCCCAGAGGCAAGTCATTTAAGCTTATCTCTGCAGATAGAAAATGAAGCTATTTCCCACTCTGACTATCTCTTGACTACACTAGACTTGGGGACAGAGATCCTGCACTGGGGCTCAGAGTCTGCTTGTACCATGTGATTCACAGGCTGGTGCCAGGATACCATGTGATGAGAGGTAGCATACCCAGTCAGAAAGCTTGGGCTCTATTCAAAGTCTACAATCAGGAAGCTGCCAGCTGTGGGCAGGCCTTTAATACTGGATCTGCCATATACGAGGTCTGTCCAGAAGGTATCCAGGCACGTACTATGAAAAATAAAGACATTTATTGAAGAAGATACAAGATACATGGGACATTGTACACAGGACAGTGATGCTTCAGTCCATTTCAAAGTAGGCACCTTGAGACCTCACACAGTTCTACCAGTCTCCATCAGCTGCCCCATTGTATTTTCCTGAATCTCATCAGCAGTCTGAAATCTCTTCCCTTTCAAAGGTGATTTTAGTTTTGGGAAAAGCCAGAAGATGCAGGGTGCCAAATCTGGGCTGTAGGGGAGCTGAGTCACCTGGGTGATTTGATGTTTTGCCAAAACACTCTCCAAGAGATGTAATACATGAGGAGGCACATTATCATGATGAAGCTGCCAATCACCAGTTGCCCAGAGCTGCAGCCTTCTGAATCATCTGAATAGTCTCCACGGAGGAATGTTCAAGCTTAACACAAAGTCTGATGCAGATTCATCACTCTACTTGCTAGTCATTTTGAAAGCGACAGCAACACAGTACACATGCTCACTCAGTGGCATCTACTGCCCCCAGTGACTAGTACCGTGAAGTCATCATTGTTCACATGTGCACATTCCAGTCCACTCTCCTTGGCTGCCAGTTTACATCAATGTCACACAAACCATGCTTGTCATATTAACAATGGCTGGAATTTTTCTGCACCAACCCTGTGTATTATGGTATTACATGAAAGATAAAATGAAAAAAAAAGCTGAAGAAGAGGCAGAGATAGAGATAGAGATAGAGATAGAGATAGAGATAGGAAAAGAGAAAAAGTACCTGATAACAGCCTGTTCCCTACTTCATGGGTGTGCCCCATCACAGCAGGTGCTCTGTGATCAGGCTAATTTTCTAGTGGTCCCCATTGATTGACCCCCTTTATCTCTGTGGCTCTTTCCAGGCTAGTGAGCCCACTTTTACCCATCTGCAGAATCGCCTGGGGCTTTGTCCCCATTCTGTTCAATGACTACTAGTATGTGTCTTCATCCCTGTCTCTACTTGGCCATGAAGGAGAGCATGTGCACCTTTTGCCCTTTAAGAGGCTTGCAGAGCAACGCAGGAAGCCAACTAAGGACGAAGTCTCTATCAGTTCCTGATTTGCTCTTATCTTCATAGTTTAGCATTTGCAGAGAAGACACAGCAGCCAAGCATGGAATGTGTAGAGCCAGGCAGGTGCTAAGTTTTAGACCAGGGCACTACAATGGGCATGTCTAGCTAGTGGTGTAGGTGATTACCTACACCACTACACCACCTTTGCCTAGGGGCAAAGTTGGTTTCTGAGATTACAAACAATCTCTAGTCCAGACTAGGGGTGAAGAAAAGCTAAGTGCTCCTTGAAATGGATGGATCCCCAAAATGAGCAGTCTTATGCATAGATACCCCCAAGTTGTGAATCAGGAATTGACTAAGAGTAATCTGTCCTGGGGGGCGGGGGCTTGGGCACCAAGCTAGTGTTTAAGGGGCACAGATTCAGGTAACTCTAGAAATAGGGGGGTAATAAGGTTACTGGAGTGATAACTGGAGTGGAAACCAAACAGAATCCCTACCAGGACTTCTAACCAAGATGGAGGCATGGGTAGACACACTGTGCCTCCTCACACAACCAAAATAAGGACAATAAAAATTTAGAAACAAAAAAACCCCCAGTACTGACAGAAAATTGAACTGTATGGAATTCCAACAACCAAGAAGTTAAACTAGACACATTCATCCAGACCAGTAGAAGGGGTGGAATCAGGCGGCTGGGTGGAGAGGAGATGCGGCAAAAAAAAGCGGTGGCTGGCGGACCCTGGGCGCAAGGTGGCAGCAGGCAGACCCAGTCAGGTGACAGATTGTGAAGGGGTGCCAGCATGCAAGGTGGCTGGTGACTGGGCAGTCCCACATTCACAGGGAGATAAACCAGGAGAAAATGGGAAGCGAGACAGACTGCGCAACCCAGGGTCCCAGTGCAGGGAAATAAAGCCTCAAAACACCAATTGGAAACACCTGTGGGGATTGAGGTATTGGGAGAAACCCCCAGCCTCACAGGAGAGTTCATTGGAGAGATCCACAGGGTCCTAGAACATACAAAACCCATCCACATGGGAATCAGCACCAGAAGGGGGTGGTGGAAGTGACTGAAATCCTGCAGAGTGGAACAAGCACCATTGTTCCCTCTTGAACCCCTCCCCCACGTACAGTGTAACAACCTAGTGACTGAGTTGACCCACCCAGGCAAACACATAAGGCTCCACCCCTTATATGCAACATATGTGTCAAGACAAAAAAAAATGGCCCAAATGAAAGAACAGAGCAAAGCTCCATAAAAAATACAACTAAGTGACGAAGAGAAAACCAATCTATCAGATGCATAGGTCAAAGCACTAGTGATTAGGATGCTCACAGAATTGGTTGAATTTGGTCACAAATTAGATGAAAAAATGAAGGCTACTCTAAATTAAATAAAGGCAAATGTACAGGGAACCAAGTGATGAGAAGGAAACTGGGACTCAAATCAATGGTGTGGATCAGAAGGAAGAATGAAACAACCAAACAGAAAAGAATGAAGAAACAAGAATTCAAAAAAATGAGGAGAGGCTTAGGTACCTCCAGGACAACTTTAAACATTCCAACATTCAAATTATAGGGGTACCAGAAGGAGAAGGGAAAGAGCAAGAAATTGAAAACTTATTTGAACAAACAATGAAGGAGAACTTCCCCAATCTGGCAAAGGAAATAGACTTCCAGGAAGTCCAAGAAGCACAGAGAGTCCCAAAGAAATTGAACCCCAGGAGGAACACACCAAGACACATCATAATTACATTACCCAAAATTAAAATGAAGGAGAGAATCCTAGAAGCAGCAAGAGATAAGGAGGCAGAAACCTACAAAGGAGTTCCCATCAGACTGTCAGCTGATTTCTCAAAAGAGACCTTACAGGCAAGAAGGAGCTGGAAAGAAGTATTTCAAGTCATGAAAGGCAAGGACCTACATCCAAGATGACTCTATCCAGCAAAGCTTTCATTTAGAATGGAAGGACAGATAAAGTGCTTCTCAGATAATGTCAGGTTAAAAGAGTTCATCATCACCAAGCCCTTATTCTATGAAATGTTAAAGGAACTTATCTAAGAAGAAGAAGATAAAAAACATGTACAATAAAATGACAGCAAACTCACAATTATTAACAACCACACCTAAAACAAAAACAAAAACTAACTAAGCAAACAACTAGAACAGGAACAGAACCACAGAAATGGAGATCACATGGAGGATTAGCAACAGGGAAGTGGGAGGAGGAGAGAGGGAGAAAAGGTACAGAGAATAAGTAGCATAGATGGTAGGTAGAAAATAGACAGGGGGAGGGCAAGAATAGTATGGGAAATGTAGAAGCTAAAGAACTTATAACACATGGATATGAACTAAAGGGGGGGAATGTGGGTGGGAGAGGGTGTGCAGGGTGAAGGAGAGCAAAGGGGGGAAATGGGACAACCGTAATAGCATAATCAATAAAATATATTTAAAAAAAACAGAATCCATACCAGAAAAGGGTCTTCCTAGAGAAAGTATAACACAATGAATTTTGAAATATGAGCTAGGGACATGTGGTAGCCAGAACAAACACTTGCTACCCTTGGGGCAGGTGAAAAAGAAGAGTTATTTCAGGCATAAAGTAGTGGCTGAGTGGTCATCAGAGAGACACCAAGTTGGCCTGACATGGAGGTTGATTGTGTATTCAGCAAAGCAAGTTGAAGAAGGGGAAGGGCTAAACAGTCTGCTTAAGTAATGATGGTTTTTAAAAACCTGGGTGGGGAATGCTGTGGTGCAATCACAGCATAAGGAAGAGATAATGGAATCTGTTGCCTAAACATCTTCCTATAGCAGATATCTCTTATGTGCTGCTTCAGATCCTCTAGACTTTGCCTGTCTTTGGGACCACTGGCCATCTTGTTCTGTTGCAGCCCTTGTGATGACCAGCTGAGTACAGGTTCCCCAACTGACAGCACAGCATGTTGTACTGCTCACATACACTGCCTCTCATCCCATACCTCTCACATCATGGTCTGCCGAATCCTTGTTGGTGCTGAGATATGAAACTCCACTGGATTCACTCTGCTGCCCACACATGCTCAGCAGAGAAGTGCAGGGAAGACAACACCCACTGCTGGAATCTTTGAACAAGAAGAGTCAGGAGCTTGCAGATAAATTATTCTCTGTTCTCCCCTTCAATTAGACTGTCCTGAGACCCAGTATTTCCCACAGCCTCCCAGGAGAAACCTACAAGGAAGCAGTTGGTCACATGGACACCAAAGTGTGGCTAGTTTAGTAACTCTTCTTGCTGCCTCTCCAACCTTCCTTGCCTCACTCTTCTTATCCCTCACCCTTGCTTCCCTGTCCTTGTGCTCCCTGAGAAAGTAGGAACAGATAAGCTTGAACCTCAGGCTCTGCTTTATGAAACTCTCACTTACAATTTGATGTAAGGTGAATCCGTTCAGGAAAGAAAAGCAATTTGCTACAGGAAGGTGCTCATGTATACACGATACAGTGTCACCCTGACATGGTCCAGCAATCCGGACTCAGATGATACAATTTTAATGAAGCGCCGGTATGTGAAAGTTTGCCCCAAATGGACCCTCATCTGTAGTTGAGGTTGTCAGTCTCATTTTGGGAAACCCCTAAGAAGCCTTTCCTTTATCTGAGCCAGAGAAACTCTTCCCTCTTGTCTTTCCAACTTGAGGCTCTTAGTTCATCTTTTGAATACTCTCAAGTGCCTCCCAGGGCCTCTCTCCTTGGTTCACATAAGGGAACCCAGCCATTTACTGATATGCATAGGAGGAGCCCATGTGCTTTGGCCTCTCCCTCTGAATACTCTTTCAGTAACCCAGTACTGAAGTTTTCTCTTATGTGACTGCCTGAGCCTGTTGGATCTTGCAAGGATAAGTCATATGACATTCACTTATCAATAAGTTATAAGAGCTTTTTTTGCACTGTCTGTTAAAAGTCTAATATCTTTCAAAGAGAACCATTATGATGAAAGTCATATTCTAATAGCTTGAGCTATGATACTGTCAACATATTGGGCCATTAAGGCACAAATCATTATAATTAAAGACACTTCTTACTAATATCCTTCAATCCTTTCTTGGCTTAATTTATTCTAGCTCAACACCATCACTAGACTGATATGCCCAACATTTTTTTAATCTTTTTTGGCAAGTTTAGCTCTCGAGTTCTCAAAATTAAATTAAAAAAGCCTATTTCTTTAAAAAAAAATCTGATGACAAGGAAACTGTGTGTGTTCCGTGGTAAACTTAACTTCTGGGTGAGAATGGCCCTGCCCCACATTTTCTTGGCCTCTTTCCCGAGCACCACTCTGTCCCCATTTCAGAGGCTCCCGAGCAGAGTTTCCAGTTTCCCAGTTCCCATTGAGAGTGGGCTTCCAGCCACATCGACTTCCGCCTGGAGGCTGGCTGGGTGGACCACTCTGTGTCACCGTCCTCCCCACTGCATGCTCTGTTGTTTTCCCCCGAGCTGCACTTCTGTGTTTGCTGCTCAGAGTCTCAGTTTCTGCAGAGCACCCCCACCCCTCATGAACAACAGCAGATCACTGCAAGGACAGGGCAGGGCTGGCAACCTTTTCTTCTGGAATTTTTAATGGCACAGATGCAAACCAAGCAACAGAGCTTTGGTAACTGCTACAGCTGTGTCCTCATTGCAACACTTTTAAAAATTGACTTTATGTTCTATAGAGTACTTGTAGTTCACAGCAAGATGGAGGAAAAGGTACAGAAATTGCCCATGAGTCCCCTGCCCCGCTACATGCACAGCCTCCCTCACCAGCATCATCTCCCACCAGAGTGGTACATTCGTTATCCTCATGAACCTACAGGACACATTGTCACCAGGGTCCATAGTTTATGTAAGAGGTCACTTTTGGTGTTGTACATTCTAAGCGTTTTGATAAATGTACAATGACATGTGGCCACCATTATAGTATCATACAAAATAGCTTCATTGTCCTAAAAATCCTCTCTGTTATGCTTATTCCTCCTTTCCTCCCCCAAGGCCCTGGCAACCACTGATTTTTTTTAATGTCTCCATAGTTTTGCCTTTTCAAGAATGTCATGTATCTAGTTGAAATCATACAGTATGTAACCTTTTCAGACTGGTTTTCTTCACTTAGTAATATGCATCTTAGTTTCCTCCATGTCATGCTGTTCACCTGCAGCTACAAAGCCAGTTGAATCCAGTTTATAGCTTCATTCTTCCGTTAATGTCAAAGCTTCCTCTTCCAGCATCACAGACTGGACTTCTCTCTGCTCCTCTTATGTCTCTAGTTCCTATGAGGTTAGGAGCTTGGAGGAGGGACTGAAGATAAAAAGCAATATCTCTTTACTTCTCAGTTGTCACTCTCCTTCGTTGTCAATATTTTCCAGTGAACATCTCTGTGGATCAGGTGTCACCTGTGGGAAGCCAGGGTACAGACAAGAAGGCTCAGCCATAGACATTTTCCACAGGTCCACGTATCCCTTCCAAATGATGAGAGAGCAGGCTCTCCCACTGGCTATTTCAGCCCCACCATCTTTCCCTATCTACTTCCCTTCTCCCTGACAGTACATACAGTCTGATGCCTAAACAGATGCCTAAATGCAGAAAGTGGTCCCTGTCTCCTCTTCTTAAGGCATCCCAGTCTTTATGGAGACTGTTCTTAAAGCCCTGTACTTGATTTCAGGTTGAGGATGGATAGGGGGCAACAGAGAGATGGGGAAGAGAAGGAAATGACCTCTTTCCAGGAACATTCCAACCATGGCCCCTCAGGCCATTAGCCCCATTGCTCTTGCTCACTTCCCTCCCCTTGTCTTGCCCCATACAGATAGAGAAGAGAGGTTATCTAGGGTAGTGGGTGGTTATTGTAGGGCTTTTTCTATTATGGGAGCAGGAGTCTGATCCAGCTGTCAGTTACTGTGCTGGGCACTGACTGATATAGAGACTTTCTTTGGAATAGGTGGTAGCCAGGACAGTTGAAGGTTTAAGTTTTTTTTAATTGGGGGAACCTCTGGAAAAGCCCCTCTGAGTATTTTAATATACAACATCAGAGGGGTCCAGAAAAGAGGACTTTACAGCTGCCCTCAGCCTCATCCAAGCATTCAAGCAGTTAATGACCTATTGGCCATTAATGTCAAAAAGCTGATTATATCAAATATGAGATGCTCATGTGACAATTGGCCCTCACCTTTTCCTGACCTGCCCTTGGTGACGAGGAGTTGGGCATTATTCTCCTGATGATGCCGCCTCATCACTTGAAGATGGTGTCCAGGCCGCCCTTTCACCTGCTTCCCCCCTACGTTCCACTGCTCAGCTTCCAGATTTCCTGACCAGGACGTGGGTGATATAAATGCAAAGCAAGCCTGGTCATAATTTCTGAAGACCCCAAGGGGATAACTATGAGAATGAGTCCAGTTCTGATTGGCTGAGTTTTCATTAGCGGAGATCATTAAGAGCCTGACCCCTGAGGCTCATGGTCCATGTCTGGTGTGAGCCTCAGATGTGTGGATATGCAGGGCTGCCCAGATGCTATTAGTTGCTGCGGTCTCTCTGCAGTGTTTTACCTTATAAAGCTCGCTTTGGGTTCTCCTTCTGAGGAACCTAATTTTTCCCTCCAGGAGTAACCACCTTTCCCACTTTAAAACAATGGTGCAACTTCAGTGATTTAATTTAGAGAGGCAATGAAGTGACCATTAACATGTTTAGCAAATGGATAAGAAGCCTTTCACAAATGCCTAAAAAAATAAGCATTCTTCTAAAAGTTTTACCAAATATAGCCTGTCACAAACTAATCACTTGAGCATATATTTTTTGTTACCTGACTGCTCCGGTATTAAGTTTTATTGAAATCTACTTACAGTGAGGGGGAAAAATAAAATCTGATCACTGGGACAAAGAGGAATATCATCCAGTGAGTCAGTCCTGTGGGGCCGAGACAGCAGGAATAGGCCACCAACACCATGAGGGAGTTTCTGGGGGGCAAGGTAAGGGTGTCTTCAAATGATGTCCTCTGTCTCAAGCTACACCAGACTAGCATGAGAGGAACTCAGGTAGGTTGCCTGCTGAGTTGGGGCTGGAGCTGAGAGAGCAATAGTTTAGTCCATGGGCAAGCAGGTGGCGGCTTAGACTCAGATGTGACAATGGAAATGGGCAAGTGGGTGCATTCAAGGTATGTTTTGCAGGTAGAGCAGAAAGAACCTGCTGATGATTTAATGGGGGATAAAGAATCAATGATGTCTCTTAGGTTTTTAGCTTTGAACAACAAAATGGTTGTGGTTGGTGGGGATGGTGGTGTTATTTAAGTGGATGGGAAAGATGGAGGAAGGAATGAGCTGAAAATGGGGAGGAAATTGGAGGACATTTATCCTTTGAGTAAGAAGAGGACAGGAAACCATTAGAAAAGGTGGTGTTTTGAAAAGTCCATTGTTCTCAAGTTGGAAATCATCTCTGCCTGTCCCTACAATTTCTAGTTAACTTGTAGTAGCTTACTTTTTCAGTAGGCAGGGGTGTCCAACCCATGGCTTGGGGGCCACATGCGGCCCAGGGATGGCTATGAATGAGGCCCAACACAAAATCGTAAATTTACTTAAAATCTTTTTCTTTCTCATTGGTTTTCATTAATGTTTGTGTATTTAATGTGTAGCCTAAGACGACTCTTCTTCCAGTGTGGCCCAGAGACGCCAAAAGATTGTACACTCTTACCTTCTCTACAATGTTCTTGTCTTCCTCTCTAAAGACCAGTTTATGGCTGATGAGAATTGTTGTTATCCCTGAGTCTGTATTCATAGAGTAGACTGTAGTGCTCAAAGACCTTTATGTGTTTCATGAAAGCTATTTCTGCAAATGGAGTCAAGTGGATATTAACCAATAAGTATAGTATCCTAAATGCCAATTATCTGTGCCTAAATAGAGGTTCTGGTCTAAACAAAATGTAATTGCCAGAGATAGAGACCTTGGGAGGGAAAAGTTGAAAAATAAAAGGGCAGGGCGTGGGGTCGACTAAGAGGTTGAGAGGCAGGGAGGAAGGTGCACAAAGGAAGAATGCTGAGGGCCCATCATTAAGGACTTCAGCATGATGGAGTCTTTTCTCTTCTCCCCTGGGATACCACAAGGACAGCTTTCTTCCTCAAATGAAACTCAAATTGTTTTAGGAATCAAAGAACGACCTGAGTAGTAATATGATCATATAACTAATGGAATATTGGGGAAATAATCAGGAAAAACAAGGTAATGTAGAGGGAGTCTCCTCTCATGCACTGACAGAGAGAAGCATGTAGAAACCATCAGCATAAATCCTAAAGCTAACTACCAAGGGGGCTATCACTAATCATCCTCAGAAACAGGAATACATCTGGGCTACTGGAGGGGCTAGAAGTAATAGAATCTTTCTACAGTTCCTTCCTTTTTCTATTGAAAGAAAGGGGTGGGGGACCCAAACAGCAAGACCCAGTTTGTTTCCTCAGTTTATCACTCTGTGCGAAAGAAAGCACTGGTTATTTTTGCTGTGCAATGATGTCATTGTCCAATTCTCTGAGCTGGGGAAGAAGGGATTTCCTCCTGAACAGGTCTCAGAGAAAGGGACTGGTGATTTAGCTAGCTTTCATAGTTGGTCATGCCAAGTAAGAGGCAAAAACCAAAGAGAAAAAGACAAGATTAGTGGATTTGAAATATCTGTCTTTCATTGCCACTTCAGACCCTGATTCTGACTATGGTCTTGTCTTTGTCTTAGTTTCCCTAGTTAGTAAATGGCAAGTTAGGTCATAGATTATGTGTTTGTTGTAGATTATGTGTTTGCTATAAAGCTCCATAATATTGTCACTTGCCTTGAAATACTATCTGATGTAGCATTATTATTTAGATATAGAGGTAAAGATATAAAATAGATACTGATATGGACTTGTAGCAGTAGATAACACACCCTCCAGTGCAGCTGCACCATTACATAAAACCTCATCAGTGAGGGCCCCAGGTAACACTCCACTGCTTTCCCACCATTCATTTCCTTGCTACAGTCACTTCATCCATACTGGCCTCCTTACTGTTCCAGCACATCAAGGTTGCTTCTACCTTGGGGCCACATGTGCTGACCCAAATGCTTGGAATGTGCTTCTTCCTGATTTTGCATGTCTTGTTCTCTCACTTTATTCAGATCTCTGCTTAGATATCCCCTGCTCAGAAAAGTCTTTGCTGACCTTCCTATCTAGAGAGTACTCTACTCTGTCCTTTCCATCCACTTACTTTTTTTCTTCACAGTATTTCTTACCACCTGATTTTGTCAAGCCTAGCTGTCTGTTTATTCATGGTCTGTGTCTCCCACTAAAATAAGAGTTTCATGAGGACATGAAGTGTAAAGCAATCACCAGCTACTTTCTCTTCATGAGGACACATCCCCAATGCCCAGAACAATGCCTAGCTCCTAGAAGGTAGCTCTGTAAATTTTTACTGAATGTGTGAATAATACAAAACAAACACATGATTATCAACTCAGTGACTTAAAAAATCAACCTATACTCTGTGCAATGAGGGTTTGAGAATTCAAAATATGTCATGATAGTTTTTCTTAACAGTATCTACTATGGTGGAAATGGATATTAAAGATGAGAGTCAGAGTGTAGGACCATGCAGGAGGTAGTGGTGATGCTGAGGGCTGGTTTGAGGGCTTTAGAACTCCACTCATTAATCTCCATCTGCCTCCTTTACTTTTCCAGCCATCACAGCTCAGCATAGGTGGTGCCATAGAGGACAAACCTCTTCTATCCCCAGGCATCTGCCACCAGAGTCCCTTCCATGCAAACTCTGATGGGGCCCCAGGGGACCTCTATAAGCAGAATGGCTTCCGAGAGTGACGTTGCAATGGCCAATGGGACATACCAAAGAATGAGCAAAGGGAAGGGAACCCCAGGGGCAGGGCACTCAGCCCTTCCATTCTCTCTGACTTCTCCCAGCAGCTTCGCACCCTCTCCTCAACCAAGGGGTCACTTCAGCTCATTAATTTTGGCTTCCATGGCTTTTCTTGGTAAATTACTCCATATGTTTGTTACTCTGTGTACAACATATGTATGCTTCCATTCCTTATTTGCAGTGTAAATTAGAAACAGGTGTCACTCTAAAGCAACTCAGCTACTGCCCATTTTTCCTTTTTCCCTCTGGATAGTTTTCTCTGCTCCAAGGCGCCTGTGCTGTGAGCCCGGTGCAGGGCTGACAGGAAGCCACATTTCTGACTTTAACCCCTTGTTCTCTTTTTATATTTATTCCATTGTGTACCCACAAGGCCTGAGGCAGCCAGATGCACTCTCTTCATTTGACAAATATCTGTTGAGCATTCAAGCACTGCATAGTGCTTTCTTTCAAGGTCTTCGTAGTCAGAGGGAGATAGGAAGCACAAGACTATGCAAAAAGCCCATCGTTATAACTGACTGGCATGATGAGGTGGAAGTAAGCAGGACTGCCCAGTAGTCTAACATGAATTTGATGTCTAAGAGTATGGTATTTAAGTTAAGTTCTGAGAGACAAAGGGAAGTTAGCCAGGTGAGAATTGAGGGCTGCATGCATGAGGCACTTAAGGGGAGAAAGAGCTAAGACATTCAAGGCCCAAATGGATAGGTCATTGCAGGAAAAGGGGGGAAACATAAAAGGAGACTGTGGAAAGAAGTACGCAGATGAACCAGTGTGCTATGAACCATTTCAATAGCTTTTCATTTTATTCTAAGGGCAATGAGAAGTCATTGAAGAGTTTATAGCAGAAAAACAAATGATTTTAATATATTAAAACTATTGCTCTTGCTATTAAATGGAGAGTGGAAAGATGGTAAGAAGGGAAGTGGGTAGAGGGTAGGTCAGTCAGGAGGCTGTCAACCTAGGAGGGTAATGACAGAACAGGGAGATGAAAACAGAGGTGGAAGGATGCAGGCAGATTTGAGCTGTCTCCTGAAGGATGTCATTGGAATGACTCCTCAGAGTGTTCCACCAGCCCTTGACTGAGTATTTCAGGACTTCCACTAAGTGAGAAAAACCCACATAGGTAAGCCACTGTCTCTGCCACTTCCAGCTGATGAGAATTTCCAACTAGGTTCCCTCTTCATCCCTGTATGCATTCAGCTTGTGGTTCCATGCTGTTCAGCAAAATAATGTGTATTGACTTCTTGGTTGTATCTTGCACATGCAGGCCTGCAGTGAATGGTAGGTAGATGTGGAACCCTCACTACAAAGCTAAACACAACTTAACCATCACAGCTTCCTTGGGGCCTTGGGGCCAACTCCTTCTTGTTAGGAAACTTCAGTGGGAAATTGGGGCCTTGATTGTTTTTAAAAACTTTCTCTTGTGCTATTTTTCAGTAGTTTCTTTTCATGATAATCTCTGGAGAGAGTGGCAAATACTTGGATATCCTAATATTTACTTCTTAGTAGAAGGGGGCTGAAGGCATCAGTAGATTTCAGAGTGGGCCAAACCACACTAGTATCACAACACACAGCCAGTTTTTCATATTTCCACTATGGCATCAATTCTCTACCTTGTATCATGATTATAGAACAAACTCTGATGGTCAAGGACCTAATCTCATTCAATGTTGTTTTCCCAACATCATACCAGATGTTGCTATGTGCACTAACTACATACAAATTTGTTGAAATGTACTGAAATAAAGGCACATGAAAAAAACAAGATTAATAATCTAGCACATGTGGATCGGGTATTACCATGTAAGCCATTCTTTATCTCAGCTACCTCACTTGAGGCTCACAGATAAGACACAATAAGTATCATTGTCTTCATTGTATAAGTGGAAAACCTATAGCCTAGAGGGAGGCAATGACTTGCCCAAAATCACATGGAGAGTCTTATAAGCACCAGAGTAGAGCCCCAGGTTTCTGATATGGGTCTCTAGGTTTGACAACTCTAGGAGGAGTCATTCACATGGACTGCAGTGTGAATGGAGTCCCCAAAGCTATGTAGTGGGTAGGACCACATGGAATCCTGGTGCAGGGATCTTTCTGTTATCTCAAGGCTATTGCCTGAACATTTCTTTTGCTCACTTCTGGCCATTCAGCTGTTTATCACCTCTTTTAGAACTTAGCCTGCTGGGGAAGGGGATCAGCCTGATTTAGCCTTACATTTAGATGCAAAGGAGAGACTCTAAGACATAAAATAATTTATTTTTATCTATTTAGTTAGTAAGTGGTTTAGCTAGACTGAAAACCAGGTCTATTCACTTCATAACATTTTCACTTTCTGTCACCAGTGCCACTCAAACCCAAGTCTCGGTAGACTTTGGACACAAAATGATGTGTCCGGAACAGAGGCTGATGAAGTCATACATGCATACAAAAAACATGGCTTATGTTTCTAAAACATAAATTTTAATGAATAAACTTGGGACATATCATTACTTTCACAATGCATTGTAGAGTCTAATATTAAATACAATAATTATATTGGATGTTAAAGACAAAACTAAGACTTGAAAATAATACCACACTTGCCACAGGCACCTTGGGATAGACTCACAGACATGGTCCCAACTATTCCCCACAACCCGGCTCTTTTACTTTCTTCTGTGGTTTTAGTTGCTTTGGTGGAAAGGTTTGAGAAACAACCAGGTACACCCCCCAGTTTTCCATAACACTGAGCTGCCCTCTTCACTCTGCACAGAAAAGCTGCTGGTCAGAGAGTGAGTTCCAGTTTCACAAGTGCAAAAACAGCTGCTGCTTGTAATATGTGCACTTTCCACAGGTACTTTTATCTGTAGGTATGTTGGGGGAAGTATGAGAAAAGTGAGTTTTAAATCTAAGCAGTGGCTTTAGCACAGAACATGGCACACAGAGTTGGTGCTCAGTAATGGAGAGTTACTTACTATGATTTCCTTCCCCTCAGGAGCATGATAAGAAATCATGTCTTTTATAACTGAGATCACAATCTCTATGCCTTCCATATATCCCAGACATTGCAAAAAAGGACCATCATGATACCAGGACAGCATTCAGAGCTCACCGGAGAAAGCAACTTTTCCATTATTGTTGCACTCATGTGGATACAGGCATCAGTTTCTATATCAAAATAAACTGGGAGGAAAGAGGACCTTGTTCATTTTTAACTAGTTCTTGTGTATCAAGTCCTCTTCTTGGGTTAATGGTGGAATGTACATTCTGGCAATGTCTTCAGCATTAACTAAGAAGCTGCGGTTAATGGTGGGACAGATGTGTGGTGTCCACCCAGAAACCTGATCTCTCCACTTACTGGACATAATGCACCCCAGGCAGCAGTAATCACAGTAGTCCCAGCTGGCATGGAGAGTGCTTTTCTTCCCCCCTACTCTGTTGACAATCCATTGATTTCTTCCTTTTCTAAAAGCTAGCTGGAATACCAGCCTTTTTGAGTTATTTCCATAGAAACAATTTCACATTGAAATTTTTGTACTTAACCACTATAGTGCAATCACCTTGACATAGACAATGACATGAATATATTTTGCCCCTCCTTTTCTGGTGGCCTTTGCTCAGCACCATGTCAGTCCCTGTGACTTTTCACCCTGACAGAATGCAACGCTCTGATTTCAAATGCTAAAGAGTCAGACTGTCTCTTGGGTTAAAAACCATAATGCACAGGAGGCCATAAAAAGCTCAGTAATATTGAACATTAAAAAAAATGGCTTCTTGATGAAATGCATGTCATTGGAATGTACAAATTCACATTGCTGAATGATGTATTGGGCTGGCCAAAAAGTCCGTTTAGTTTTTGCCATAACACAAAAGACACATTTTTCATTTTCACCAATAACTTTATTGATTTCAATATTTTGAGTTGGCTTTCTTCTGCATGGTATAACATTGATTGTTCTCAACTAATGTCTCAATTTGATCACTGTCAACTTCAGCTGGCCTGCCCTACTGTGGAGCATCATCCAGCAAGAAATCTGCAACACAAAACTTCACAAACCACTTTTGACATTTTTGATCAGTCACAGCACCTTCTCCATAACCTGCACAAATTAGTTTTCTGCATTCAGTTCTGCTTTTACCTTTCTTGAAATAATAAAGCATAATATGCCAAAATGTTGCATATTTTCTTCCACATTCAATATTAAATGGCTACACAATTCACCAATTTTTTATTTTTAATATATTTTATTAAGTATGCTATTATGATTGTCCCATTTTTTTCTCCCCTTTATTCTGCTCTGTACCCCAACAATTCACCAATTTTGATAAGTTTTTTTAATGCATGCTGATATCATAGCTGTCACAATACAATGTAACAAAATTGTTTTGAATGAAGTTAAAGACAACAAACCACTACTAGAGCTATCATACAGAAAAAAAACAAATGAACTTTTTGGCCAATATAATATAAGTAAAATCATCACATGCCAGTAGGCATGCTATATTAGTTCTTCCTGAAAGCTTTGTCCTCCCATTGCTCACTCAGGAAACTCCCCTTAGATTGATAAGTGTTAGTGGGGTGGGGTGGGGAGAGGCCCTCAGAGGAAGGAGGGGCATGTCTAAGTTCACTCTATTATTAAAATGAACCCTCCTTGTTTCTATATCCCAATGTGATTCTTAAACATCAGTGGTCAGTGTGGCTCAGTTGGTTGGAGCACCATCCCATAATCAAAAAGTTGTAGGTTCGATTCCTGGTTAGGGCACATACCTGGATTGTGGGTTTGATCCCTGGTCCAAGTGCTCACAATCCCCAGTCCAGGCATGTACAGGAGGTAACTGATCAATGTTTCTCTTCCACATTGATGTTTCTCTCCCTCTCCTTTCTTCTCTCTCTAAAAGCAATAACAAAAATGTCCCTGAGTGAGGATAAAAAAAATAGTGTGATTGCAGTTTCATGCTTTACTGAGAGAAGACTTATTTGCTCCTGATTAGAGCAAATGTAAAATAAGGTGAAACTACAATCACTTTTAGATCAGGAACTCTTTGGCTCTTTAAGTTGTACACAGTACACAAGCAGGGGACAGTAGGACCCATGCAGGCTGTCACTGGAAGCAACATGGAGTCCAGAAAGCCCTTCTATCTTTCTCTACACATCAGTAAAGAGTTCCAAGGTCTTTTCCCTCTCCCTTAGCTACACTCAGGGAAATTGGGGTAGAGTGCGTCGGGGCCGGGGGGGGGGCCCAAAATGAAGACTGAGATTGCCCTAAGTTTTGCACTGGAAATGAGTTGAATTTGAGGGCTACTATGGAGCAAAAGTAGGTTTAAGCCATTTGCTAAGCTCTAGAATTAGTGGTACCTTGGTACCTGTCATTAATTCTTTCTGACAAGTGGCAAGCAAGTGAGGATTGATGAAACATTTTCTCTCATGGGCTATTGCACAAGTTCTGGCAAGTGTGGTGTGTGGCAAACAAGTGCCAAATGCTAACACATTTTTCTCATCAAAATTCAACAAGTACCAGGTTTGACAAGTTCTGAAGCTGGCAAGTACCGAGGTCCCACTGTAGTTGGTTATAGGAAAACTATCAAGAGTCACTCTGGAAACGAAGATAGTGGTGGGGGTGAGGCTTCACTTGGGACATGAAGATGCTAACAGAAGACCACAGAATTGCATTCTGGACAAGAATTGCACAACTCTTCATATTTGAAGCTGTTCTTGCTCTTCCAAGTGTACTGGAATAAAAAAAGGAAGCATTGGACTGAATGTCTGTATACCCCCCCAAACTTATATTTTGAATCTCCACCCAGTGTCTGTATTTGGAGATGAAACCTCTAAAGAAGTAACTTAGAGGGTAAATTAGATCATAAGGTCGGGCCCCAATCCACTAGGGTTAGTGTCTTTATAAGAAGAGACACCTGAAGTTCACTCTCTGCACATACACACAAGATACATGTGGCCATCTGCAAGCCAGGAGTAGAGCTCTCACCAGAAACCAAACTGCAGGAACCTGGATCTTGGACTTCAAGCCAATGTGAGAAAATACATTTTTATTGTTTTAGCCACCCAGTCTATGGTATTTCATTATGGCATCCCAAGCTGACTCTGGCAGAGGGCTTTTCCTATCCCTGAATCTGACTGCGTGTCAGACTTGAGGCAGAACGGAAAAAATGCCATTTATTTGGACAGCTGGGTCCTAATGTAGACTACAGTGCTTCTTTGCTGTGTGGTCTTGGGTAGGTCACTTTGCTTCTGAGCCTGGAGATTCCTCACCTCTTAAATTGGGATAAAAAAATATGGATGACTTACCCCATTATTTCAGACTCAAATACTTAGCATAACAATAACAGCTAATATAATTTGCACACTTATTATATACTGAGCATTAATGTAGGAGCTTTATATATTATTTTTATGTCAAGTTTTTTGAGGTATAATATACATATAATAAAATTCACCTTTTTTAATGTACAATTCTGAGTTTTGGCAAACAGAGTCATTTAAGTGCCACCACACTTAAATACTTCACAAAGTTCCCTCATGCCCCAGTAGGGCAAGTCCCTTTGCCCCACCGTGAATTCCCAGCCTCTGTCAACCATAGGTTATTTAGACCTACAGTTTTGCTTTATCAAGAATGCCTTATCTTATAAATGGCATCACACAATGGCACCAAAAAGGTTTTCTAATGTTAACTCATTTAATCTTCACAACCATATTTTGAGGCAAGTATAATTATTATAGAATAAATAAATGTGGTTATGCTATAAAAAAGCAAAAAAAGGTATTATACAAACATGAAGTATTGTTATTGTTATTTTTATTATTTTTGTTATTATTATTTTATAGTAGAATAGAGATAGAATTCTTAATGCAAATTTTTTATTGAATTTGCCTCATCTATTCACCTAGAATCCAAATGTCAGGAGATAACAATGATAGCTCTGTGGCCTTTCCCTTCCAAACATGATCATTTGCCCTGTACTAGCAGGATAGAGATTTAATTGTGAAAAAATAAAGATTTGCAGGAATATTGTTAGCAATAAGGTCCAGCATGCCCTCTCTTTGATTAATCCCAAAACACTTTGATTGAAGTTACTAAGTCATAATCCTTCTGCTACGATCATTATGGTAAAAGATAATGAAGGATTTTCTAGGCTACAAATAACAGCAATTTCAGATGTAGTGATAATCAGCTCCCACTGTATGAGAGGGTGACCAGGAGGTCACCAGCACTCCTCCCAACTCAACTTGATCTGAGTTCATTCAGGACTCCTGGCAAGGCTGGAAGGGCTGACTTTTCTCCCATGAAGTATCCCTTGGTTCAGTACCCATGCACCACAAGAGCACCTCATCACTCTTTATAATTGGAGAATTCTGATCTTCCTGGTGTGGTCAGAAAGTGCCCACAGTCTGACCACAGTGGTTCTAGTTTCTCCAAGGAGAACATTTTGCACAAATTGTTTCTCCTCCTTTTTTAGCTTCATGCTGCAGGTGAAACACAATAAATAAGTAAATAGGGTCCAGCTATTTATTAAATTTACAACTCTCATGAATTGTTAAGGAACAGATCAAGAGAAACTACTGAAACAAAGTAATTGGGTAAAGGGTGCGTGAGGAGGTCTAGGAGTCTCTTCAATATTTAATGCTGCCAAAAACGTCTGACAGCTAATCATCTCTTAATGTGGCTTGCCCTTTGGCCTGCATGCTTCTAAGGGAGTAAAATGTTTGGCTGCCAAACAAGTTATCACTCACTCACTGAGTAAATACCACAAACTGGAAGTGGCCTCCCAGGCATCATTGGTTTTGCTAGTTGAGTTTACAAGGTCCCAGATTAGCATTACTCACTTTATATCACCAGTGGTTTCCAAGCCAGCTAGGCATTTGCTGTGGATCTATAGAAAGGCTCCAGCCTACCATTGTGGCTCTCATAAACACAGAAGGGAGACAAGGCATCACCATGGGGGAATAATGAGTCGTGGTAAGGATTTCATGATCATTTGGAGAGATAAGAAAATGACCCATGAACATAGACAATGGGGATGGGGGTTGACTGTGGAAGCAGGAAGTAGGCAAAGCAGGGGAGAGCAATGGGGGAAATTGGGATAACTGTTATTGGACAGTAATTAAAAAAAACATGATAGGAGGTGAAAAAAAAAAGAGAAAAGAATCAGGCAAGACCATACGCAACACTGGTATTCGAAATGGGGCTGGACAAGGGAGACTTGAGAGGATATTCAAAGAATTGGAAATAGGAATAGACTGGGAAGGGGCAACACTGAGAAGAAAGGATGCAGCAGCAGAAGAGAAGATGAAGAGGTAAGGAGGATGGCAAATGCATTTTTTTGTGAAGCCCGACAGAAAAAAGAGAGTTAAGCTTGTCACTTCCTCTGTCATCTCCCAGTATACCTGAAAAATGAGTTGTGTATTCATCGTTAACTTGTACCAGAGAAAACAATGTTTTGTATATTTGTAAAAAATGAGAAAGAACTAGGTTATCAGTATAAATAATGGTGGGATGGCAAGGTGTCTTCAATACTGCTGGTCATCAATTCATAGCTACACTTCCTCAGCAAGTTCCTTGATTTCCCTCTAGTCCTAGTTTTCTTATGTAGAAAAATAAATCATATTGGTTGTTAAATGACAAGGACATTTTCACAATTTACAACCTAATGACCAAAAAGTATGCACTCAAAGAGTATTTCTTGGATAAGAAATAAATGTTGCAGTTCTAGTGATTAGATGTGTCTAATTTGATTTAAAAATAATAAAATCATTTCTAGCACAAGACACTTTACCAAGGACCTTTTAGTATTCTGCCCAGGATTTATTGTGTTAAATACCTTTCAACTAGGTAGATTTAAAGGATGCCCAGAACCAGGTATTTTAAGTAGTACATAGTTGTTATTTTTGCATTTAACCAGATCATCTGATACATATCACCATCAAAATTGTGAGGTGTCATGGAAATCGCATGAAGAGCTAAATGAAAAAGTTATTTTCTTCATATGTTTTAAAAACAGAACTCATTATTTTCTGTAATTTGATTTATTTTAGCCATTCCACAATTTCTGTTTGGCCATGGGCCTCAGACATTGTTCTGGTTAGCTTTGCTGATTTCACCATGTTGCAATGATTAGCAGCCGTGATGGTCATTCAGTCCTTTTCTTTTCATGGTTTAACTTTCTTCTTAAGCCGTTGTCCTTGTCCTCCAGCCTCCTAAGATATGACACACTAGTTACCATCTGTAGAACAACACTCCCTTCGTGTTATGCATTATGACATCTTCTTAGACTTTATTCCCAGAGTAAATAGTTCCAGGTCTGCACCATAGACATGCTCCCCATCTCCCCGCACTCCATCTACTCTACAGATGGCAAACTGAGGAGTGTGGTCTCTCATACAATTTAGCATTTATACTCTCTACAAACCCCAGTATTTTGGATTGCATTTTATTAAGAGGTTACAACTTTCATTGAATCGTTCTTATTTGTTGTGTCAAATAGTGAGCCAGTTTTCATTCATTTAATCTAAGACTTGGTTGTATCAAGAGTGTAGAGAAGTCATTGGAGGATGGATAGGAAGGCAGCAAACACTGATCTCTTTGAAAGAACACTATAAGATTTCCTTCCCAATATCAGTACTCATAAGAAACCCACTTGAAGACATCATATGCTTACCACCCAACTCCCTCGTGCCCTGCCAGACATAACTGACTAGCATTCACCTTTCTTGAAGCATGTGTCAAGTAGCAAAAAAAGGGAGTGTCTAGCCTACACTGTTGCCAGAGCTGGACCAAGTGAGCACAGGGCTTCCTAGTACTTAGAAAAGGCACTGAGCTGTAGCAGGGACAGAGAGTGCCTTGAAATGGTGGAATATGAGCTTGCCTTTACTAAGTAGAAAGGAGATCAAATTTTCCAACAGGCTTGAGTAGGTTTGGCCTGGGTGATGAGCCACAACTAAGCTTGCTGGCTGAAAACACAGGGCATGTGTTGGAGACTGGAGAGGCTGGAAACAAAGAGTGACCAATCAGAATGAGTGCAAGATGTTCAGGGGGAGGGCACTACGTGTGTGGCTCTAGGTAAGCTACTAAACTCTTTGAACTTTGGGGGCATTGTTTGTAATATGAAGGCAAGCCAATGTCTACCCAAGAAGGTAACTATTGGGTTTAAGTGAGATAACTCAGTGCAAATTCTTTGTAAATGTGAGGTACTAAGAATTGATGGATGACTGTGGTGGCAACAGGGTGGTACCTAATTATAGGGCTAGAACCCCTGTGTCTAGGGTTGAGGAAAATAAAAATTGCAAATCTAAGTGAACTCCCAGCTAACTGGATTTCCCATCTTGATCAGTTTAATCTGGTGAATTTAGTGAAAGGCATGTGGCCTGACCCACGTGGACGGCAGGAGAGTCTCCTCAGGCACCACAGCATAGCCAGCAGCCGAGGCAGCAGTTCTGACTCCCAGTGTCATACTTGGGATTACATTCCATGTCACAAATATTTGAGCAAGGGTGTGAGGGCAAGTTGCCAAGTAGCACAATGCGAAACAAATGTCTCATTGTGTTTGTTGCTACACACTGGTTTTGTGAGGCTCCAAAAACCATCCAGTGATTGTGACTGAAATGTGACAGTAATTTGTAACAACAGTGACATTTTTTTTGTCTACTTTTGTGACATGCTCCAAAATCCTGAGAAAAGGCTGTGAAAGAAATGTTCAGAAATGTTCTAAACGGGCTTAGAAAACTTGTGAACCCTGTCTGAACTTTTATTAGCTTCTCCCACACTCACCCGTTTGACATCAGAACAAGGAGAGCATTATTTATAACAGCATGTGTGAAATCCCAGAAGGGATTCTTGAAAGAATTAAAGTGAAAAATCTGTCCAAGCATAAAATAAATGATCAGATGGGAAAACATGTAAATCAAAATTTGAACCTTATTTTTTCTCCTTTAAAGGAAACGGGAGCTTTTTCTTTGGCCATTAGCAGTACAGGACAGAAAACCTGGCAGAGTAGGTGCTGTGGTCACAGGGTCACAGAGCACTTGTCATTGCGGTGAGGAGTGCGGGAGAGATGTATGTGTTGACTCTCCTTTGAGTCTCTGGAATGGCTGTTCCCCATGTTGAGGAACTCAGACAGTCAAATGACAGAGAAGGAAGCAACACATTCAAAGTATTTAGTGCATTGAAATTTATATTGTCTGCTTAGGTATTAACCTCACAATAACCCTGGAAGGTATTCACTGTTACCCACATTTAATATTTGAAGAGAGGAAGGCACAGAGAGGTTTGGCAACCAGTCAAGTTTACCCCACTAGGAAACGGTACACTAGGGTGTGCCCCGAAACCCAGCATTTCATTTCACGAATTAAGTGTTGTCTACTGCACTGCAGCTGGGAATCCACGAGGAATATGGGAAGCCTGGTATCTTGCTGGATTAATGCATCCCAGAGTGTGTTTTTTAGCTGGCTGCTTCTAGGAGATATTTGTAAATGGTTCTCTATCTCTCTCCCTCTCCCCGACAAACACACCTTCAAATTAGTTTACCACCATCATCCTTTCTGGTCAGCCAGTGCTGATGTCACACAGGTTGTGTTTCAGATATCAGCCCTGATGGTTGAGTATTGCCATTACCTTCAGTCTTGTCCATGCAGCTTCATGAGGGGAGTCTGTGCTCATTGAACAGTGACTACCTGTCACTGCAGGGGTGAGAAGCAAGTGAGAAAATCAAAAGGTGGTGAAAGACAACCAGCCTCTAGTTAATGTAGAAGCTTTTGGTGTCTTCAAAGCTAAACAATAAAGATGGGTGCACCTGAGCCAGCAAGTTGTATTCCTACTTGTTAGATTTGGAGTCACTGTACAGAGAAGAACAGAAAACAGCAAAAAGCACCATCCTCCTGCACATTTGTGGGTTTGTTGTTGTTTTGGTTTTTGAGGCTAAGGGCGTTATTTGAAACCACCAAGCATATTAGACATCTCTGACCCTCTCAGCTCCTTGGGTTCTGAGTTAAGCAGCATTTTTCAGGCACTGTTAGTCCACTTCCTTCTTTTAATGAGTCAGAAATGGATATTGAGACTTGTAACTGTGGCATTAGTCTCAGAACCCAGGAAGTTGTCCATGAGGTTGAACTCCTGGTGACTCTAAGCTCCCCTTCTGCCCAGTGTCTGGCACGGCATTTGAGCTGGTTGTGCTGAGGTTCCCCAGCATGAAAAATGGGACCTACTACCCATCAGGGCTACTGTGCAGAAATCTGTCAGATTTGGAGTCACTGTACAGAGAAGAACGGAAGGGAATTCTAGGTTGTAAAATCAGGCAGCCCCAGTGGGCTCCAAACCTGAAATGGGAATGCTTCACTTTCTCCAGGAAGTAGGAAATCATGGACAAGTCTTCTTTGTCAAACAAAGCTCTCTTTGCCTATACTAATGCTCTTGACATCTAATGCCTCAGCCTCCATGTTTTAACTAAAATGGGCTTTTCAGAATCATAGTTACATGTTTATTTTTGTAAATATGCTCAGCTGCAGTGCTCTGTCATAGAGAAAAGTTCTGAGCTTGGAGTCTAAAAACCTGACTTCTTTGTGTAGACAGTAGTCTGAACCCCGGTTGCCTCATCTGTATATGGGAATAATTTCTGCCTTACTCATCTCTGGGTTGTGGGGAAGGTGTTTGAAGAAGCACCTGTCCTAACACCTTAAACTGGAAGAAAATTGGCCTCGCTAAGGAAGTAGAGTCACTTGGTGGACCCTTTTGGAATGAAGAGACCCCTACTTGTTATCCTAGTCAGTCATCTTGCTAATCAGAAGGCTGAGTCGTCCTCATACCAGAATATGTGTGCATGTGTTCTACCCAAATGAACATCCACCTAATCATCAGCTCTGCTCCTATCTAGTTTCAAGAGAGAATTGGAAATATGAAAAAGATTTGTTGACCATTCTTTGCCTTCTGTCTCTGGTTCTTGAGATTATAAAGAAATTGTATTTTTATGTGTTTATAAACTATTAAAATTAATAAATTCAAATAAAGGAATGGAAGAAAGTGTCCCCCACATCTCCCTTCTACACCTTTCCCACTTATGGTGGGAACTTAGTTTGGGGGTGACTAATGCCTCTTTTTTCACCCCTTTTCTGCCAGGTTGGTGGCCATACAATGTTGCCCATTCGCTGGATGCCTCCGGAAAGCATCATGTACAGGAAGTTCACCACAGAAAGTGATGTCTGGAGCCTGGGGGTCGTGTTGTGGGAAATCTTCACATATGGCAAACAGCCCTGGTACCAGCTGTCTAACAATGAGGTGCGCAGTGGGCTGGGTGAGACCCTCCTAAAGGGCTGACACCAAGAGGTGCCCCTCGACCGGAAGTTAGGACATGACCTAATGTGGATTTTTGGGTACAGCACTTCCCAAATGGCCTGCTATATGCCTAAATGCCATGGCCAAAGCAGAGTCCCTCTCAAAATTTAAGAGCTAGTAAAAGCAGTGTTTGCTGACATGCTTAGCATCCTCTGGTGATGGGACTGAGGAATCCCTGTGTGGTGCTCATCTAGCAAATTAATAACGTATGTGACATTCTAGCACCCTCAGAGCACAGCTAGCTTTTGTGTATTATTCCAGTAAGGTCTCAAGTTTCTTTCCTTTTTGCACATTTCACTACACCATGTACTTCTAGTGAAAAACTCATTTTGTTTTCCTATTCTAATCCTTTTGCAAATATATCTATATTTGAGGGGTAGGTTTGTGGTCAAACACCTCACATCTTCTTCAGGCCCAAGTCTGTCTTTTACCCAAATTCACTACCCAAAATGAACACTCAGTTCTATACTCTGGGGAGTCCCTCATCAGTCAACACCCTGACACAGAGGTGACCTAGTTTTACCATCTCAGGCTGGTAAAACTAAAGCACACTGGAATTCTAGGGTGAGGTTTGGGATCACTCATGTAGGAAAATTTTCTCCACTAGTTAGGTGAAATCAGTGTGCTTGAAAAATGGGTATAGTACAGTTAAACAAAATATACAAACCTATAATAATTGCTCTCTTCTTTCTGAAGAAAATAAACACTGAGTGGGTTTCTTTAAAGCAACCCTCTCTTTGCGCTGACATTTATTTTATCTGTATTGTTTTTCCTCTTGTCTGATCCCATCTTTGATCTCCATCCAGGTGATAGAATGCATCACTCAGGGCCGAGTCTTGCAGCGACCTCGAACATGCCCCCAGGAAGTCTACGAGTTGATGCTGGGGTGTTGGCAGCGAGAGCCCCACATGAGGAAGAACATCAAGGGCATCTATACCCTCCTTCAGAACTTGGCCAAGGCATCTCCAGTCTACCTGGATATTCTAGGCTAGGGCCCTTTCCCGCAGACCAATCCTTCCCAAAGCACCTCCTCAGATGGGCCGAGAGAGTGAATGTCTTTTAACCGCTGCTGGATGCCATCAATCTGCTGTTCTCTACTCTGACAGTATTAACAACAAAGACACCAAGAAGCTTTCAGAGGGAAGCAATGTGTACTTCTCCATCCGTAGACACAGTATGGACTCCTTTTTGGCATTATCTCTTTCTCTCTTTCCATCTCCCTGGGTTTGTTCTCTAGTTTTTGTTCTCTTTTTGTTTGTTTCTCTTTTTTTGTCTTCCCTGCTTCACAGTTCTTACCCTTTCTTTTTAATCAATCTGGCTTCTGCATTACTCTTAACTCTGCATAGACAAAGGCCTTAACAAACCTAATTTGTTATATCAGCAGACACTCCAGTTTGCCCACCACAACTAACAATGCCTTGTTGTATTCCTGCCTTTGATGTGGATGAAAAAAAGGGAAAACCAATATTTGACTTAAACTCTGTCACTTCTGCTGTACAGACATCGAGAGTTTCTATGGATTCGCTTCTATTTATTTATTATTATTATTGTTCTTATTGTTTTTGGATGGCTTAAGCCTGTGTATGAAAAAGGAAAACTTGTGTTCAATCTGGGAAGCCCTTTAATTATGGGAGATTAAAACCAGAGAGAAAGAAGATTTATTATAAACCGCAATATGAGAGGAACAAAGACAACCATTGGGATCAGCTGGCATCAGTCCCTGCTTAGGAAAAACCCAGCAACTGTTAGCTGGGAGGAATGTATTTGGCACCTTCCCTTGAGGATCGTTCTGAGGAGTAAAAAGACTGTTGAACTCTGTGGCATCGACTATTCATTTCCCATCATCAGAAACTCTAGAGTATAGTAGAGAGAAAAGATGGCTTCTGCGAGACACAAGATGGTACGTCACATGCTCAGACAGTCTTGTCTTTGTAGATCATGGTCATAGCACTGGGTTGTTGTCCAAGTGTTATCCAATGATCCTTTGTCAAGTTCTCTTAAAAATAGGTGGATTCTTGTCTAGAGATCATTTCAGGGTTGGGTAGGAAAGCCAAGCACTTGGAAAAGATAGGACAAGCTATACATTCAGAGACAAGCTTCTCTTATATTGAACTTTTCAGATAGCACTTCCCTCCAACCCCTACCACCACCCACCTGTCCTTTTAACTGTGCAAGCAAAATTGTGCATGGTCTTCGTCAATTAATACCTTGTGTGCAGAAACTACTGCTCCAGAAATTGTGCCCCTGATATGTAGAACAGATTTATTTATAAAAGGTAGAACTTATATAATTAGGGGAAGCTGATGGAGTTCATTAGCCTAGTATAAATGTCTCTGGGCTGTAGGGTGGTGATGGGTTTTAACAAATATGGACCCTGAAGCCTGGATGTCCTCATGCACGTCGAACCCACAGTGAGAATGTGGGACTGTGGGACTGTGGGACTGTGGGAAAGGCAGAGTCAGTCCCTGAGAGAAAGGAAACCTCATCTCTGGGGATGTCTTATGCATTGATGTTCAGTGTACACAGGCCAAGTCCTTGCTCTGGGCTCTGGTTGGGAGAGTGGTTTCATTCCAAGTGTGCTCCATAGTCAGTGTGCCGTTTTGTTTTCTTCACTCCATTAAAAGAAGTAAAGTAAAAAATTAGGCACAGCATGCCAATGAGAAGCTATGCCCAGACCAAGCTTTGGAGGTGTGCTTCTGGGCACAGTCACAGGTTTTGTGAAATAAGGTTGTAAATTTAAATAAAAATTTACAGTTATTCGGATGATCAGTTACACCAAGGAAGAAATATACTTCTGTTCCTCAAGAAAACTTGCTACCCTCTGTGAGGGGAATTTTGCTAACTTGATATCTTTATAACACAAGCCAGACTGAAAAGGAGTGATTTTAATTCATCCTAAGTCATTTTATTTCATATTTGTTTCTGAAGGTGCAATTGCTCTGTTTAGGTTTTGCTTGTGCCCTTAATCACTGGAATACCTTATTTTCCATTATAGGGTTTGAAAGCCAGTTCTCAAAAAAATAAAAAAACAAAACAAAAATATCGATTCAGAGAACAAGAGGAAATCCATTAGCACCTGCAGTCAAGTGAAGGGGGTCAGACAAGACAGATCTTACAGTCCCTTCAAGTTCTGCGCTGGCCTATGAGACATGGAAGTTGAGTCGTTTGTTCTCTTTGTCAGTGAAGAAAACCCTCCAAAATACATATAATAATATAATGAAAGCCATATCTCCATGATATATACCTGCACGTATATATCCTATTAAGGACCCATGGTACTGTTAAAACACTGTGGCACTCTGTGAAGCAGCGAAAAGGGGCAGATTTGTACAAAATTTTTCTAGATTCCATCAGCAATGACCTGAAAACATACAAGGTTTGCCATTCGGCCAGCTGCTCTAGGGGAAGACGCTGCAACTTCTTTGTTTTACTTTAACAGAGAGGAAAGAGGCAGTGCTCTAAAGGATCACATCTGAGGAGGGCTGTGCAGTTTTAGAGTAAAGATTGTTTAAGGCAAATGAGAAGGCGAGAGTATTCCATTCCATTCCAGTATTGTTTTCTTCTGGAGAAAAAAAGCAAAAAGAAAAAAAATAAAAAATAAAAACAAAAACAAAGCAAAACAAAAAAAACAAAACAAGAAAACAAAAATAAAAACAAACAAAACAAAACTCTCCTTACCTTTTGACAAGTCCCTCAAGGTCTTGGAATGAAAGGTCCTATGCAAGTGCAAAGCATTCTAGTTATTTATATTGCCAATTATTCTTTTTTCCTCTGTTGTCTCAAGAGTATGTACTGATTTCAGCGATGTCTTGCATTGAATGAATACCAGATCGCTTTTAAAGTAGTTGAATGAACCACAGAGTATCTTCAAATGTCCCACACTGGTCCTCCACAATCTCCTCTTCTTATGCTGTTCTTGTTTTTAGAACAGGAGCAACCTCACTCTAAAATGTGATGATCACAGAATATGGCCTGCCATCAGATTCAGTGAAAACTGCAACAATAGTGGTGACAAACTTGATTCCCTCACCCAAACTCTGGCAATCATTTTCATTAATAAATTGTTTCCTAGTTTCCCAAACAATTTTCACAGATATTAGCAAATTATTCTCATTTTTTTAATAGTTGAGGAAATTGAGACTTGAGGAAGTTTAAATGGCATGCTAGAAATCTCCAGGCTAGCTTCTGGCACCACTGGGACCAAACCTAAATGTTCTGACTCTGAAGTTCATGATTCAGTCCACTAGACACTCCAATCCAGGAAGGAAAAACACTAATAAGTTCATGTAGCAGGATATGAAGTTAGAAGAACAAAATGAAACACGTGAGATGACAGGCAGCTGAGATATAATCATGCTCATAGCTTCAGCTAAATACTTATACACTGAACCAATGTCATAATCAGGCTTATTTAGACAATATTTTGAACTATGCTATAAAGGATTATATCAGAGTTCATATTTTACATATGTGTTTACATCAGCATTACCTGTGGTATGTTCATGTATTTATATGTTATAAATACTTGATTTATACATAGACAAACACACATATATAGTGTGTTTGCGTGCTTATGTATAAATTTATAGGCACACAGCATTAGAAATATGTAGGGTGCAGTATGAGTAATTTGCTTAAAATCTGCTAAATAACCAAAACTTTTAACATCATTTGCCATTAATGCTTCCATTCTCCATGTGGATAGGACTACACTGCTCTTCTCAATCCTGTGCAGTACTATATGGGTGGAAGGCCTAGTTAAGATAATGTGCTTCCCAAAACAACTGACTCAAAGCCATCCCACCACACTGAGTCCTTTCTCTGGCTCCTTGCAAAGGAAAATGTGAATTGAATTAGATCTCCTTATGTAAAGGTCCAGGAAAGGAAACATGGGTATCTTTTTATCTTTTTTGCACATTTGTATCATGTCATCTTGTCCCACTATGACCCCTTTATACCTGTGTTCAGAGTTCCAGCATTCCAGAAGAGAGCAGGAGCGTTGGGAACCCAGTGTCTCAAAGGCCAATGAAGAGAAGTCTGAGACCCCACAGTGAGGTCAGACACTCTGGGGAATTCCCACATCCGAGTGGGAATGCAAACAACAGTGTGCAAGGCTGTCCTTTGCAAAGAGCCATGACAAAAGGAGCCCCTGGGCAGAAATGGGCTTATCTGTTTTCCCTTTCCTTCTGCAAACTGGACTCTCTATAATGCCAACAGCATTAAATTCTATCTCTAGTAAGATAAATGACTGCATATATGCACCCTCAATTTTCTATCTCTATCTCTATCTCTATCTCTATCTCTATCTCTATCTCTATCTCTATCTCTATCTCTATCTATCTTTCCAACTGAGGACTTTTATTCCCAATGTTGAGCTTTGATTGGGCCCTCTGTCGCTGTTACAAAAAATTCCATGAGGGATGGCTGGTGATCCAACTCCTCAGATGGCTAAATGAGCAGTTAAAGCAATTTTTTATGATGCATCATTGTGGAATGCAGAGACTCCAAGGTTGTGATAGCAGATGTTATCCTGAAGAATTAGAGGTGGGCAGAATTTGTAGTTCAATATGACAGCACACAAGGAGTATTTCCTTGTTGTTAAAGCTGGAATGAATCACTACTTCTCAAGTCAAAGGTTATTCGATATCTTTAGGTTTTGAATTTTTCCCTTTCTCTTCCTTTTACATTTATTTATTTATTTATTTATTTATTTATTTATTTATTTGCTTCATTTATCACAAACACAAAGCAAAGCAAAAAAATATATATATGTGTATATGTGTTGCAGGCAAAACACTGTGAATTTCACAATAGCAACCAAGCAACTATTTTGCCATCTTACCATACGTCTCAGGAGATGAAATGGGAAAACATGGGATGTCATTTTTTTAGTCTATGCATTCTAGGCCAGGTCTGTGTTTGTTTTATTTCTTTGGTCTGTGCATTCATAAAAATGATCCTGAGTGAAGGATGGCTGAATGTCGAACATACCGGAGCAAGCATCATAAAAATTGCTAATACTCATGTGTTTGGACTGGAATATAAAAAAATGGAGAACATAAAATGAAATGTAAAGGCCTACATCTTGCAGCTTGTATATCTTACTATTGCTTTCACAATGTATAAAACTGCTGGAAATGTTTTAAATGCAAGGTCTTTGAATCAAATGTGGATTTAAATATGCCATCTCTTGACAAATGACCAAATTATTGTAAACTTTTGCTCCCTGCCATTGACCATTACCTGTCACTTACAAATCTGCCAAGAGATGTGGACACTCTCTGCATTTGCTTCTGTACACAGAGAGATGTTTGTATATATCTGGGCCATACACACACACACACACACACACACACACACACGTACACACACACATTTTAATATCTCTCTGAAGATATATTGCCCCTTAAATTGTGACCTGGTATTTGGAACTCTTTATTTGCTTTACTTTTTCTTAATGTGATGTCTCTGTACTGATACTTACTGGTTCCTGTTTTGCAATCTGTTTTGAGGTCCATTGCTTTACTAAGACCCACTGCATCTTGGCTGATTTCAAAGTGACACCAGAATATCAGTGTTTAAAAATAAAAAAAGTTTTGTTTGTAAATCATGTGACCAGCTTCTCTCAACCTGATATGGGAAGTCTCTTGTACTACAGTGTATTTAATAAAACTGATGTCTTACAATAAATAACATCCTCCAAAAGAGAGACTAAAAATGACATGATTACTTAAAAATGTATAGACTTTTCATAAGGCATGGTGTGCTTCTTTTTCCTGTCTGTCTGTCTGTATTTTAGATATAATCACTATAGATGCCTGCAGTGTGCATTAGTTGAAGGTAATGATAGCAAACAGGCTTCAATTCAAGTTCCCTGGCTGATCTGTCCATAGCCTGATACTTTCAACTTGTATCTTGGATAACTAGAATATCACTGTCCAATAGAACTTTCTGTAATGATATGAATGGTCAACCTGTACCATCCAATATGGTAGCCACTGGCCACATGGTGCTAGTTGGCAGTTGAAATGTGGCCAGTGTGTCTGAAGAACTGAGTTTTAAATTTTATTTGATTTCAATTAGTTTACACTTAAGTAGCCACATGTAGCTCATGGCTACTATGTTAGACGGCACAGAGGGAGAATCACTGTGATTTCTGAGAGGTCAACCTGAGAAACCTGCCAAGGGAAATGTTGGATCTCATGGAATTCTAGAGTTGGCTCAGTGCTGAGAATCAGAAGAGCCCACAAGCAGAAACAGTGACACTGAAAATGCCACAGTCCCTTGGCCTCTCGGTTAGCCGGTGTTCCCAAAACTATAAAGGTGAAGGAGCACAAAATAAGGGTGGTCCCATGGGCCTCTTGGCCTGTCTCTTCCTTGCCACCGGAGTGGTCCACCCACCCTTCTATTTCTTAGTATTGTGCAGTTATATTTCCCAGCATCTGAGCTCTTCCCCATGACCTTTCTTTGAGAGGCACAGGGGACATCTCAGTGACATTTCCAGTGTAGGTTTCATGAACATAAGATTCAGCAATGGACTGTCTCAAAGTCAAACTCCTCAGGAACTTTGCCTCATTACCTCCCCACCCCTTCAGTAGTGCAGATATGTTTTCCTTGAGTTAAAAAAAAATCTGGCCAGGTTAAAGCTCAGCAGGGATTGGAGGAATTCAAAGCTATGTAAGGGGCAGAAGGGAAACAACTTGTCCAAAAATCTAGATTCCAAGGACCACGTGTCCCTGTGGGATCAAAGTGTATATCCCACTTTCCACTCAAAGAAACTGTGGATTAAAGATGAAAGTTCAACTGCTAATAAATGCCTTGGTCAGACATAACCCTATTTGGACTATTAAAGATCCAAATTTTTAGCAGACTATCTTTTTATATTCCTATTATTGGTACAATTACAATGCTATCAGTTTAAAGTCCAGACTACTGAAGTTTTCTCAAGCCCTCGACTGTGTCTGTAGACCCAGTCTATCCTTCCCCTCAAATACATTCATGTTGTTTATTCTTAAGGATGCCTGAAATCCTAGATGAGAACACTTCTGAAGTACTGTGATTAGAAAGCTCATTAAAACAGGCACCCTTACCCTTGTAATAAATTGACTAATCACACAAATGCTCCCTGTGTGCCAGGATGATGTGTGTGTGTTAGTTTTCTGTGGCTACTGTAACAAATTACCACAAGTTGGGTGGCCTGAAACAACGGTATTCTATTCTCTCACGGTACTGGAGTCAACAAGTCTGAATTAAGGTGTTGACAAGGCTACATGTTCTGTGGAGACTTTAAGCATCTGTTCCTTACCCCTTCTAGCCTGTGGTGGCTCCAAATGCTGTTCGGCATGTGGCCACATCACTCCAATCTCTGCCTCCTCCTCTTCATGTGTCCTCTCCTACATAACCCTTCTAATGACACAAGAGATCACATTTAGGGCACACCCAGATAATCTGGGATAAGTGCCTCCTCTCAAGATCCTGACATCTTTGGCCTTATAAAATCACATTTACTGGTTCTAAGGATTACTTCGTGGGCATAACTTTTGGAGTCCACTGTTCAACCCACTACAGTATGCTAACTCACCCAACTATTACATCAACCCTGGGAGGTAAGTACTATTGTTCTCCCCACTTTACAGATGAGAAAACTGAGGGACTGAGAGTTAAAGAACTTACCACACAGTTAGGTCAAAAGAAATTGACCGGTAAATACATGCTTACTCTTTGCCAGGGAAGAAACCATTAAATCCTCAAAACAGGCGAGAAATCAACTGGTTCCACTCCAGGCAACAGGCAGAAAGGCAGGCACGTGGCTGGCATTGTGAGGCCCTTCAAGTGGGGTTTGGGCTGGCCATGTGAGTTGGTGTTTAGGGTCTGGGCTGTGGGCCCCTTGGAGACCAGTTTCAAGCAGGTCAAAAGCCCAACCCTGTAGAAATGAGGTTGTCATTAAGAGCTAATGCCAAGACTCAAGGTTCAAAGGGACTAAAAATTTTCTATGAAACTAAATCTGCAGTGTCAGACTTTGGTCATTAAGGAAAAGGTAAGAATTTGGCCACTAGTAAGCCAAGGTTCAAAGTCAAGTGAAAGTCCCTTTTCAGTGCTTTCCTAGAATCCAATGCTCCTAATCCCATTTCTCCACCCATCAGTCTAGGGGAGGGTGGGCCTGCAGGTAGAGGCAGCTGTCTAGAAGTGGTGGTCTGAAGCTTGGAGTAATGTTAGAACACCTCTCTTGTAATAAGATCTCTACAAATTTGGCCATTTCCCTAATGTCATGTTCCTTGGTAGGCTCCCATAATTAGAGCTATATGAGAGCTAAATGTCCCATTCCTTTTCCCTGCCATCTATACGTGATGTTTTATAAAGACTGCAGAGTTCAGACCAAATTCACCCAAACGAGCAATAATTTATCTTCAAGACGGTACCTGCTATGTGGTCCAGGGAACTTTCCCTCCCTGCCCTTGCATGGAAGTTATACTCAAAGACAGATGCAATGATGTACTAATGGCAGGACCAGCCTGGCCTCTGTTCAAACAGGTGACAGAGAGGGACAACAGAAGACCCAAGAAGCTCTGGTCATTGAAAACTGCTCCTGACATTAGAAAGCTGGGCTTACTAGAGTCTTCTGCCTCTTTCATGCAGAAATAACAGGGCTTATACAATAGTTCTACTAAATCTTCAGTCCTCAGAGTCATTTTGCACACACACATGCACACACACAATTTCTAATATCCCTTATGCTAACTAACAAACCCTGTAGTGTTGGTAACAATATTTTATATACCAATTAACTACTTAAGTCACTTCTCACCTGGGCACTGCACATGTCATCTATATAATACCTATATGTCTTTACATATGTCATGAAATCTAGTCATTTCTAGTGTATAAGCTAGATTTATCTTGCACACATACATCACATTGTATACACTGACACAAAGTCAATTGCCACACAGACAATATAACAACCTCCCTGTGGACAGGTAAAACCTTTTCTTCTATGGTAGATATGGATTTGTAGATACCAACACAAGTGTGGAAAATGCCCCTTTCATTTCCTTTAAATCACACTGTTTAACTCAAGTCCACAACCTTCAGGGGCAGAATCAGTCTCAGCAATTACTGGATATGTCTCCTTTTCCTAGGAAAACCCATGGATCCCAGATCTCATTGATACCCAAGAAACATGAGAAGTGTTTCTAATTTACTGTCCAGCCCAATCCAGTAGCTCTGGTGCCAGAGCTGAGGGCCCTGCATATTGGATACACATCTTCTAACACAGCACAGCCATCCCCCAAACCCCACACCTCCCCGATGCCCAACCCACTAGGTATTCTGACCATCTGCTCTCAAGATGGGTCACCAAGCTTTACTCCCAAGACCTTAATCTGACTTTTAGTTTCATTGGGTTCATGGGGATTTTTCTTTTTTCTGTTTTGTTATATTTTATCAAGCATATGTATGTGTTCAAAACAAGATGGGAGGCTGTGTGCACCCATTCAGTCTTCCATTCTCCCTGGAAATCTCAAAAACTTCTTTCTTAATTTGAGATGATGGTTCTCTTTACGCAGTCTTGGTTTTGTGGTGAGGTAAACATTAGAGCAGTTCTTCTTTGTTGTGGGTCAGAATCACATGGACAACTCTGAAAAATGTAGAAGCCAAAGACTGACCCTGAAAAAATTAGTTTCTACTCATCTGTGGTGGGAGCAATACATAGGCATTTTGGGGGGAGGAGGATTCTCTAGGTGTTTTTAATGCACTGCTGGGGTAGAGAAATATTGTTCTATGGGACAATAAGGCTTGGTCACAGAATTTTAATCATCCAAATAGAAATATGTGGTGTTAGACCTAGGACCTAACTCAGCATAAAATGGGCCAGACAGAGAAGGGCATTGAACTTTAGTGCAAGAATGAGAGAGCACTGGATTTGAAAAATAAATCATCAGTAATCAAGGAGTTCAGTAGTAAACTATATGTTCTCACAGAAAATAATTTTCCTACAAAATTCCACAGAAACCATTTATGGCCCAATTACTAAGGCAATCAATCAATCAGTCACCATCAATTAAAAGGCTGGGACTTCAACTCCCTATTATGCCAGAGCAGCTGGTGATTCTCCAGTCATGGGTTCTGATAAGGGTCTTCCTGCTGCTAGCTTGATACAACATGGAGAGCAAACACAAATCTGGGACCCAGCCCATGGCCATGAAATTGAGCTGGCAGGATACCTTGGAGTTGAAGTTTAGCCACATTGTTGTTAAATACTAGCTCTAGATCACTGAAGGAGAGGGGCTGATACTTCCTTAACCATGCAATTTATAAGCCCCAAGCCCTAAGGTCAGGATCCTTCTTCAGGAGTCTAAATTCAGTGGTACCAGATAGATGTATGCGATTCTAGAAGGTGATGGGCAACTGAATGGGGACCACACATACCAGGTACTGATTCTGTCACCATGAGTTTTATCCCAAACCATGATATTCCAGCAGGTCCGCTCTATGTATATCTAGTCATTTGCCTTTTCTGCATAACAATTTTGTAATTTTATTTATTAATTTTGGGGGGCCATTTCCTAATTAGTATATAACTACTATGTTTTATACAGACAGAGATTTTAGTATTTTCGGTTTCCTGTCTATGATGACTCCAAGCATAACACATAGGTGTCAATCATTTTTGAATGAGTGAATGGAAGAATGAATGAATATATGGATGGATGTTAAGGAGCTTAAGAGGTCAAGAAACTAGGCAGGGAGTTATGGTAGACTGATGCTTAGAAATGGGGTGTAACCATACACAAATAATTTTAACTTTCCTAAACCTTATATTACTTATTTATAAACTATCTAATGTGGGCTTTTTCTCCAGGTTCAGCTGAGCTAAGTTATGCTTTAATAAATTAAATTATTAGTATAAATGACTTCAAATGTCCCCAAGTGAAAGGAGAGTTATTTTTCTTCCTGACTTAGTTTGGGGACCCCACACAGGCTGCCAGAAGCAGCAAGATTACCATGACTCAAAATAAGAATGGTTACATTTTTATTTTCAAATGGGCAATTGAATTACCATGGTGGTGAAAAAGAATCCACATCTTCAGAAATATTAAAAGTGTCTTGGAGAGCCCTAGCTGGGAGGCTCAGTTGGTTGGAAATCATCTTGTACGCCAAAAGGTTGCAAGTTCAATCCTTAGTTGGGGTGCATATGGGAGGCAACCGATCAGTGTTGCTCTCTCACATTGATGTTTCTCCCTCTCTCTTCCTTGCTCTCTCTCTAAAATCAATAAACATTTCCTCAGTGAGGACTAAAAAAAAACAATCCTGTGGAGAGGACCTCCCTCTATGCTTGCTGGAAATCAAGCAATTATTCCAAATGAAAATGCATAAAAATAATTCTGTGGTATCTTTAGGGTAATGGTTATTTTGTTCAATTCAGTCTTACCAGGGAACTTTTCTATAGCGGACTTCCAAAATGCACTTTAGAGTTATTAATACATTCCTAGTTCTAGAATAGAACTTTTTAGAGACAAATAGTGCCCTTCCTGGCTTTGGCGTAGAGGGGTGCAGATGGGTAAACTGGCTCTTCTGGATCTCCTACAGTAAGTGTCACAGATTCACAGGTTGGAAGGGCCATAGAAGGCAGTCCTTTGCACATTCTTGTTGAGGGCCTAGTACTAGTGAGAGGGAATATATCTGAATACCTCCTCCTACTCCCCAAATCCCCAGGTCCAGTCTACTTGCCTTTCTACAAAGCTTCCTTAGCAAGCACTTCCTGGTGCTGAACCAACAAATGCCTCTCATGGGTTTAGATCTCCTGGGAGTGCACAGAATAACTCTTATTCATTATAACTTGGCATCCCTTTATGACTTCCTTGTGGTCTTCCTCCCAAATCCATCCCTCTACAGAAAACTCTGAATGCTTGCCAAATACTCAGGAGAAGAGCAAGGAACCCAGCTCTGCCTGGTGAAGCTAGTGCCTGCTCCACAATCCCCTGGTTACTCTTTAGTTGCATCAGCTCACTTTCACCCAGCTCTTCTCCAGGATGCAAGTCATTCACAGCACAAGGAGAAAGTAAACTTTTTAAGTGATCAGAGAGATTGAAAAGGAGGTGTGTCTCCTCTTCTCCAGGAAAAGCAATTTATCAGTGGTGTCAAGGCAATTAATAGAGATTCTCACTGTTCTTGTGTCTGACTGAAGTCCATCCAAAATCTCCCTGGGTGTTATTAAAAACAAAGAAGAGGAGGAAGTTTGGGCCTTCTACGGGATAGTAAGCTTTCCCATCTCTGAAGAGAGAGAGAAAAAAAGTGAAGGCATTGCTTATTTGTCTACTCAGCCAACAGTGGGGGTGTTTGCTAACCTAAAGATAGCCATAATTTTATTTGTTTTTCCTAAGGAACATCTGTTTGTACAATGATTAGGCACTGGAATTCATTAACACAGGAAATAAAGTGTCTGAGGTTTGTGTCACTGGGAGTATTCGAGAACAAAATAAGACAGACACTCGTGGGAGTGATTTCGGAACATTTTTCACACTGTGCAAAGGTTCAGCCTAGGAGAATGTCTAGCATCCAGGGGGTGCGATCACTAACAATTCAGTTATCTGTAGTAGTGAGGAGTCATTCTCCCTGGAACTCTGGGACAGGATGGATGATGGATGACCTTGACCATGTGTCCATGCCACGTGAATGAAGGTCTAATGAGGGCCTACTGGAAGCAGCATCTCAGAAGATGCTCGCTGAATAAATAAATAAATTTCTCAAGCACACCGTGAGAAGAATGAAGAATATTCTGTGCACCATTTCTATATTCCAAAGTGCGTTTACATTTATGACAGTCTTTTTCTTCTAACATTCATATGAAGACTGGAGCATGGGCTTCCCTAACCTCCATTTTACACATACGAGTCTGGTCATGGTCCCATGAGTTAGGGATCAGTCAGAACCAGAAGGTGAATCTCCTAATTCCTGCATTCTAATTCTTAGAACACAATCATCTGGCCAGTGACTTTAAGGAAAACTACCCAGATTCTTAGTTCTCATTTATAAGATCAGAATATAGTGTCAATATAGCATCACCCCCTACCTCCTTCCATTCTCCTTCCTTAGTCTTAGAAAAGGTGATACTATGAAAATTGAAATTTGGACATGTTAAGTATTGTATGAAAAGCATGATAAAAAAGAAAGTAATAAAACTTAAATCAGTTTTTCCACTCACAAATCTACTCTTCCAGCAATAGGTACCTGAAAATACAGGGATCAATTGAGTTTTCCCCATTAATTAAGAGAAAGAATTGAACACCTCCACAGAGACCCAGTATGGCATGGTTCCTTGGCGAGGAGAAGGTGGGAGTAGATGTGGCATCTAATACAGTTGGAGATTTGGAGCTTGCCTTGGGGGTGCTTAGCCTGTTGGGTTACAAAGGAAGAAACTGAGGCACAGAAAGGTCAGAAGAGTTATGCCTCTGTTAGAGGCAGTGCTGACTCTCACCCCCTGGTTTCCTAATTTCCAAAGATCCTGCAGCTGTGGGACTTGATGTTCTATTTCTTTGACTTCCTGCAGCTGAAGCAAGCACCGTGATCACAGTGAACTCTGTGTGTGCACAAGGGTGTGCATGCCTGTGTGCATGTGGGTGTGAGTTCTCTTCCCTACAAAACAAACAGGCTTCAACACCTATAATCAAGCATTATAAAGGGTATGCATTCACATTTTAAGTATCTACAAAACAAAATTAAAATATTTCTCTGAGCCTTGCTGTTTATCAATAGTAAGAATAAAAAACCAAACCACATTGCTTCAAAAATTTTAGTTATCTCCAATTTCCAGGTTTCACTCAGGAGCTCAGTCCCCAATAGGGGACTGGCAAAAAATCTGGGAAAGCTGTACAAAAGGCTCCCCATTTCTGTCCCACATGTGGGCCCCTCCCCACCTCCCAGTTTCAATCTTGACTCTTGGAACCCGCTGTCTTCTTGGGAAGTGTCCGCCCTCCATCATCCTACCGACTGTCTCTGCATCCCTCTTACATCTTTCTAAAGAGATATTTTGGGAAGCAGCACACGCACATCCAGAGACCAATTACTCAATCTCCTAGCAAGTATGGAGATGATGGAAGTATAGCCCTTCCGTCTCCTAGCAACAGCGTGGGGGGAGGCTGGAAAGGGAGCTGGTTGCCCAGCACCACCCTGCGTAGAAGGCATTTGCGCATTTCGCTTTTGTTGTCTTTGACGGCCATTTCTAAAAGCGGCTCTTGGAGGATTTTAGACACTTAAGTTATTCTTTTAAAAGATCTCTGCTGACATCCACAGGTCCTATAATTAACATTTCAAGCTTTAACAGGCCGGAAGTGTTCTAAAAATACAGAGCCCCAACTTGGTCTTCCTCCCTTGGTTTGTTAGGCGTGTGTCCAGTGCCCTGTTCCCTCCATGCCCTCTCTCGCCGTCACCTTTATTCACCCCAGATGTGGACATTCAAGCACTCTTTTCTTTTTCTTTTTTTCCCCCAAAGTTTCATCTCTGCCTTCTAGAAAAATCAAAAGATTACAGTCACTGGACATCTTATTCAGCTTTCTTTTTAACATAAAAAAGACTCTAGCTAGAGCAGATTTCCACACCTGTTGTCTCAACACCTCCACAAAAAAAAAATGTGTCGTTGACAAAGAATATATTGGATGTACTTGAATAAGAATTGATTAAATGAGGGAGGAAAGTAGGACTAGCATGATAGCTGACCTCCTTAACTGGAAATACCCAGGATCCCAAGAGAGAAGGCTGTTGAGTGGCAAAACAGTTGTTTCCATTGTTTATGGAGAGGGGAAGGGAAACAGAGGTAGGATCAGAGAGAGATGTGGGATTTCCATTATCAATAAAAGAAAACTGAAAGGATGAGAGAGTGGAGAAAAGCTGGGTCTGTACTAAATCCAAGACCCACATCTGTTGTTTCTGACCCAGTGGCCCCTCAACTTTGGAAGCCCTCAGAGGGTCAAGGCTTCTGGCTAAGGCTTGAGGATAAGGGAGGGCCAATAAGAATGCCAAGGACTGAAATAATTTTGTGGGGGATTGCCAAAGACCAAAGACCAGGAGGTGGGACACAGAGTCCTTTGTTGCAGGAGCATTGATTGAAAGAACAGGACGGGGCTTTAAGCCTGCCTTCCACACGAAGTTCACAGCCACTTCTCAAATATTGGGTGTAGAAAACGATGGCTAAGATGAGGAGCTGGGATTCTTAGCTAATCTTCCAAAGTTTATGTCAGCCAAGTAAGAAGCTGTTTTTTCTAATAAACAGGGAAATCTCTTTTCCTTCCTACTTCCCTTCCTCTTCCTGTCTGTGCCCCAGTTCACAGCTCCTTGTGTCAGGAAGTTTCCACAGATGATACCATTTCTATCAGCCTCCCTGCTGGGGCCCATGGCTAACAATACAGAGCCTTTGCTGGGACCATTTTTTCTAGTTCTTCTGAGTACATTCCTGAGAGATCATGACCATCTTGGTTTTTGATGGAATTCAAGCCTGAACAATTTTGCTCTAAAACTCTACTGGAAGAGGAGGAAAAGAAAATCAATCCTCACACTGTCTCTGAGTCCCAGAACAACTTATATGGAAGGACCCATAGCCACCCTAGGCACATGAGCTCCTTTGCATTCCTGGGTGTGACTCAGTAGCTGAATAGAGTCTGGGCTGAAAAGCTGAGGGATTCTGAGAAGGGGAGGGAGGGTGGGGGAACAGACAAAGAAGGCAGAGCAGGACATGGTCACTGCTGTTTGCCATACACCCTAGAAGTGAGAAATTGAATAGAGGTGACAAGCCTTCAGGAAATATTTTGCTCTTGTGGGCTTCCTCAAGGTGTCCTCAGTCCCTACAGACATGGACTGTAGAAAGTCAACATAGCTTAGGTGCCTACCCCCTGCAGGAACACTGGAATCTGCTAGTTCCACAGAGAAGGGTGACTCAATCAGGACCCCTCCCTGCCTCCCCTAGCACCAGTTTTAAGAGGAACACAAGGTTAGAGATCCCGGGCCCTCCAAGGGCATCCAAGTGTGTAGGTGTGAAACAGAATGCCAGTTCAGGGAAGATTATCTGCTAGTTCAGGACAGAGCCAGGGGCTATATCTCAGGACTGTAGACTCAAGGCCAGTCTTCTAAATCCTGCCTCTCTGAAGACTGAACACCAGCTTGAATGTTCTGCCTAAAGCTGTGGTCCTGACCACAGGTCAAAATGGAACAAGAGGCAGAGCCACAGATACTGACAAGGGAGCTAAAAGACTGTGAAAATAGCCTTTCTTCTACCATTTTCCTCAGGACCAGTAATGTTCAATACATTCCATGAGCTGCCTCTCAGGACTTCCCAACTTCATAGACAAATACAGCCAAGAGCAAACCACAATTCTCCAAATTGTTATTTCTGAGCCTACTGAAGTTGATTCTTTATTTCATCACTTATCTGAAGTTCTGCATGTTCAAGTTCTGCTCTGACACAGGCCTTTGTCAGGAGCCCAGTTACCATGGCAGTACCTCCAAAATAGAACAAGTCCAACACACATCAATAGATGGTACAATAAATAGAATAAGTACTACTTACAATACATTATTCAGTTTCTACTGGGTAGTAATTTGTACAGAGAGTTGAAAATAGCTACACTCCCCACTTCATTTAATTAAAGGAGAACAATTCCACAAATCGGAAATGTACAGTGTTTGTATCAGAGTGGAACTTGAGTGTCTGTGTGATTAACAGGCCAGAAATCATGGTTGAATTTGCTCAGGAAAACTTAATGCATTAAAGCTGGGGCCATTTAGAGAATCAGTGAAGTACTGTCTCTTAAAACACAACTTATAGTACGGCTTGGTTTGAGGCACCAGCTAAGCATGAACTAAGAATGGTACCTAAGATTCACAACAGTCAGGTGAGTATTACTCTGTTTCCCCATGGCCAGTCTGATTTACACCTAATGTCTCATGATTCTTGAGAGTGTCCTGCTTCATATAAAAAATTGTATAAGCACTGTAATTATAGGTGACCACAGAATTTAGGAGGCTGGTGGAAGACTCCTCTGACCCATCTCTGTGGTAGATATTTCAATAAATATTGCATAGCTTGGGCTGTTTCTAGACAAATGTGTGCCTCAGGGCTTCCATTCTCTTGTGTTCCCCAAGTGGCTCTCCATCTTGGGTGGTGTAAGTAGCTTGACCAAGAGGGGAATGCATTGCCTTTGGAATCTGGCAGGCCTGCATTCCAGAACCAACTTGGCCTCTTACCCTCTGCAAGTTCCTTAGTCTTGGTTTTATCTGTGTATAAAAGTGGCAGATAACACTCGTTAATTGGCGTGCTGTGAAAATTGAATGATGTGTAGGTACAAGTGCCTAACATAATGTCTAGTCTATGGTATGAAATGAACATTAGCGTCTTTGTCTTTTTTCCTACAACAGCTGTAGTTAACACGGTAGACATTCTAGACATGGCCTTTGAAGTTAGTTGGGCCTGAAAGTGATAGAACTCTGGACAAGTTAATTAACCTCTAAGGCTCCTTGCCCTGACTCTTAAAAGTAGCTACCACTCAAAACATCTCACAGAATGTTGTGAAGAATAACAGAGATGTCAAATGTAAGTCACCTGCAATGGAACCTGACAGTTCATAGACACTTGTCATAGGCTGGGAAACAGATGCTGGGATGAAGATCAGCACGTATAAGATGTTTATTAAGGAGTGCCCTAGGACTCAGTACTTGTCAACAGAAGAAAAGGAAGAAGGACTGGGAATGTGAAAGGGACCCAAAATAGCTTGACTCCAAGTGGACAATTTTTCTCCTCGGGAGATGGCACCATATCAAGGACTCATTATTGGCTCCTGTAAATGGCAGGTTGGACATTCAGCAGTGAAGATAGCTGATCACCGTTAACAAGTTGGAGTATATGCTGATGGCCCAGGTGTAGCCTTCATCCCTGGCACTGTGGCCATTCACGCATGTGCCCTCTGTGCCTCTACTGGAATGACAAATGACAGAGGCTCCCTCAAGTTAGTGGGCCAAAATAGTTTATCTCTTTGGCAGGCTAGTGCCTATTTCAGGGGTGAATTCTCTCTGACGGATGTTAACATGTTGTGCCACTTATCAAGTTTCAGCCTCTCAGCTTTTTTTTAATGAACTGTCATTTTAGAGCAGTTTAAGACTGACAGAATAATTGTGAAGATAGAACAGGGAATCCCTGTATATCCCTTACCCAGTTTTCCCTATTTCTCACATCCTACATTCATATAGAACATTTGTCATAATTAATTAACCAATATTGATACATTATTACTAACTAAACCCTATTCTTTATTCAGATTTCTTCAGTTTTTCCCTAATGTCTGTTTTCTGTCCCAGGATTCCATCCAGGACCCCACAGGCTTATTTTGGTTGTGACAGTTTTTAGACATTCCTTGTTTTACATGTTCCTTTGTTTTGAGAGTTTCGAGGTCACTTATCATATGGAATATTCTTCAATTGGGATTTGTCTGACGTTTTTATCATGGGGAACTGTGCTTTTGGCAGGAAGACCACAGAGCTATGGGCAATTTTCATGACATCATTTAAAGAGTACCTATTACCCTGACTAGTTTTGGGGCATTGTACTACAAAGCAAAAGGTCACCGGTTCAATTCCCAGGCAGGGCACATGTCTGGGTTGGGGGTTCAGTCCCTAGCTGGGGCATGTATGAGAGACAAGTGATCAATGTTTCCCTTACATTGATGCCTCTCTCTCTTTCTTTCTCCCTCCTTCCCCTCTCTCTAAAAATAAATAAATAAAATCTTTTTTAATTTAAAAAATAAAGTCCCTGTTGTCAGTATGAGTATTACATTGATCTGTTGATGCTAACTGCTCACCTGACTTGAGATAATGTTTATCACATTCTCCACCATAGAGTTATTCATATTTTTTCTTCTTCTTTCTTATCTTCTACCACTTTGAGGGTGGAGGAGTAGCTACATAAATTATTCAGCATTCTTTGGCATAGGAGATTTGTCTATTCTCTCCCACTTATTAATTTATTCAATCATTTATTTATATCAGTATGAACTCATAGATGTTTATTTTATACTTTGGGCAGTAATTCAATATTACATTATTTATTTTGTTGCTCAAATCACTCCAGCTCTGGCCATTTGCAACTATTTCAGTTGGCATCTGAATCCCTTTGACATACCCCTATTATTGTGGAGTATTTTCTGTGGGTTTTTGTTTGTTTTTTGTTTGTTTGTAGTACTTTCTTGCTTTTACTCACTAGAGATACTCAGGTTCATCTAGTATATTTCCTTCCCCAGTCCTAGAATCAGCCATTTCTCCAAAAAACCCTGGTTCCTTTTATTGGAGAAAGGTATTAGAAACCAAGATCTGGGTGCTGGCTGTGCTTGCTGCAATTAGTATGTCACTGCTTCCAGGTTCTCCTTCTCAGCCAACAGATCAAAGAGATAGATGTGTGTGTGTTAACCAGTGTTAGTTTGTTAGATATGTTCATATGTATAAATATGTTTACATACAATCATGTATATCTATATTGAACCAAATATACATTCCTACTAATGTCTCCAACTCTAATCTATTACCATGTAGAACATTCCTGCCTCCTCCCCTTGCTTATTTGTAACCTCCTGGTCCAATAGTGTGAAACCTGGCTCTCACCACTTACTGAATTGTTCAATCCAACTCTGCACATACAGCAGTTGCAGTCTAGTGGTAACTCACACATGTGTAGAAAAATCTTCCCACTAGAGTACAGTGCTTATGTAGAGTTTCTTTTGCCTTTAGTCTTACAGATTCTACTCATTTCCAAAGTGACGTAGGTCAACACTTTATTCCTCTAAACCTATTCTTTACCTCGCATTGTGAAACTGGAGATGGACCCTATGAACATTTTCTCTTTGCCAAGTGACATAATACAAATTTTTGTTAGGAGAGGACACTTAGAGGGACACTGGAGAGACACACAGAGAAGAAGGGGCTTCTCTTCCCCACTTGCTCCTATGACAGCCAGCAGCATGTGAGACATGCAGTGACACCCACTTTTTCAGCAAGGGCTTTCAGCAGGGCTGGCTTTGTAGCAGAGTGCAGCCAAGAGGGGGGCCCCAAGTAGGGATTTGTAATGGGGTCCAAAAGAGCTTGAAGATAATTGGCTCCACACCACAGGGCCACACCTGCCCAGAATGCTGGCAGCTGTGGCCAATTGTGGGAGGAGCCAGAAATGAGGCTGCAGAGGAAGACCGTTGCTGGGATTTAAGCCCAGACGCGGAAGCCATTTGGTGTCTTTTTGGGGACCACGTAGCTTGGGCGTGTCAGGATCACATGGCTTTGGAAGTGCTCCCTTTTTGCCATGAGGATAGTGCCGGAAGCCTGAATCATGAATCATATCTTCTTTCCTGAGACATGGTACCCCAGACTGGGCAGAGGGAGAAGGAAGGACTATGTGCATTTGTGGGTATTCTAAAGAACTTTAGTCTGATTAACCTTTAAATAAATAATAAGTCCTTTCCTTTTCACCAGTCTCTGGCATTGAGAGACATCTTTTCTCTGGCAGTGGGCAAAGCGAACCTAGTGAGGGGGAGGAACACCCGGAGAAAAAGGGGGGGTTCCTTTTGGTAATAGTATATTGTTCACACACACCCCCTCTACCGGTGTCTGTTCTGTAACAGTTTCATGGGCACGCAACCAGAGTAATCACACAGAACCCCACTCCCATAAGAGGCCACATGCTTGGTTTACTGTCCTGCTGATACCATCTTGAAAATGTTAATAATTTTATTTTTTATAAGTGAAGTCCAATGGGACACTGGAGTGTGCATGTGCACAGGGGAGAGAACCAGGTAACAGTGTACAGACACAAGGGCTCAGGCTCATGGGCACAGCAGGCAATGTTCAGTGTGCACACCAAGCCGTGGGGCTGAGCGCCTGGTGCACACAGCATGCCTGGGCAGGCCAAGGCCCTGAAGACACCAAGGGGTGGGACAGCAACGGCAGCAGAAGCAGCAAAGGTGACAGCCCTGGAAGAAAGGAGAGACACCTCAGGAGTTTAATGGTGGGGCCTGGGGTGAAAGGCTTGCTTTTACCTCCAGCCCCAGATACTTTCCCTGTAGCACCTATATGCATACTAAATGTGTGGCTTGAGCACCAAGGTAGGAACTGCCTGTGCTCAGCCGGTAGACTTTTCAATGACTTATTAAAAGGTGAAATAATAAATAATACATAATACATCATAGTATACAATAAAAAATATAGATTTGGTCCCCATCCCCATTTCTGGCACAGAGCTCCTAAAACCTCTGGAATTTTATGAGTCTTGAGAGCTACAAAGATGTCTTCTGTTGTGTTAATGAGGTGACTTTTAACAAGGGTTGGAGCTGATTGTCAGGACAACCAAACATATGATTAGCACTTAGGAACTTTCAGTCCCACCCCCTGACCTCCAGTGAGGGGAGAGGGGATTGAAGCAGTATTTGATATTTTGATCGATCATGTCTCTGTAATGAAGACTCCATAAAAACACAAAACGTTGGGGTTCAGAGAGCTTCCAAGTTGGTGAGCATGTGAAGATTCAGGAGAGTGGCGAGTGGCAGCCTGGAGATGATGTGGAAGACCCGCCCCCTGACCCATACCTTGCCCTCTACTTTTATTCTATCTGGCTGTTCCTCATTTATATCTTTTTATATAGCAAACTGGTGATCTAGTAATTAAATGTCTGAGTTCTGTGAGTTGCTCTAGCAAATTAATCAAACTTAAGAAGAGAGTCATTGGAACCTCTAATCTATAGTCTGTCAGTCAGAAGCACAGGTGACAACTTCAACTTGTAATTGGCATTTCAAGTGTTGTGTGAGTAGGGAGATGAGGGGAGGGGGTTGTCTTGTAGGACCGAGCTCTTAACTAGTGGACTCTGACACTATCTCCAGGTCAATAGTGTCAGAATTGAGTTGAACTGTGGGACTCCCAGTGGTGTCCAGAATTGTTTGGATGTGTGGAACAGGACCCTCACCCCACCACACACACACACACACACACACACAGAAACTGGTTCTGGAACTCTTTAGAAAGAATACACATAAACATTGCAATGAAACATACCAGGGAGTTCCTAGAATTCTTCAAATAGTTTAGAATCCCTAAATTTGCTGCAAAACCAGGAAGCAAAGATCCCCGGGTTTAAAAATAGAGATTATATTTTAAAAATTTGCTGTATCCAATGAAAAAACAGTAGTTTCATACTAACTTCCTAATAAACCAATTATGCGCAAGAAAGGCAATTTTAAAATTAATGTTTTCTTGTCACTGAAGATATGGCAACAGACTCCATAACAGGCACTTTGAGTTATACACAAATCATGAAGTCACTTTTGGTTTCTTGTATAAGCTCTACAAGTTACAGGAAATGTCAGAGGAAGCATTAAAATGTCATCTTATAAATTTATGTTTAAAATTAAACTCAGAAGTACACAAAAATGATTTGTATAAAGAGTTAAATCTCTTTAGAGGAAGATTTAGAATCATGCTCTAGATATGCTAAAATCTTATTTTGAAATAATTTATCAGAAATTTGACCCAATGCTGTCACAGCCTGTAATCTACTCTTAACAGCTGCAGTAATGGTTAGTAATGGTTGCATCAGCAGAAAGACCCTTCTCAAAATCAGAAATCATTTTTGACCTTACATACCAAGAGCACTGACATGGCTTTCAATTATGTTATTGAAGTGAAGTTGCTAACTTTTGATGACTTTGTAGAAAAATGAACCAGAAAAATCACATACTCAGGACATTGCATGAATAAAGTCTTAGTATTTATTATATTATATAAAATTATGACATCCCAAATATTTAAAAAAAAAACATCCTCCCAGCACTTTGCCTCTAATACCTTAGTGTCTTTCAGGCCCTACAGTTCAAATAGCAGAGCTGTTTGCACTGCACTGTAGACCTGTTACAAAGCCTTTTCCTGCTATGAATACGTGAATATGGTAGCCTTTCACACCACCCAGCATGGGAGATAGACCCTAGGGTGTTCCCATATTTATTCTCTGAATAATCTCTTCCTTGGAGGTGTAGGCAGGACCTGTGATTTACTTTCCCCAAACAGACGATGGCATATCTGATGGGATTTCATGTCTTATCATCCATCCTTGATATTCTTAATGGTACAAACTGAGCAGTATCCTTGTCAGCCACCCATCTTTTCTGCCCCATGGGAACACTGTATTCTATTAACCATCCCCATAACCCTGCTGCACTTCTAATCTTGCCACTTAAATATAATTTTTTTCCTCTGACTTCTGATGGTTAAACATGGCTACTTGGCCTCTGTTGTTTGAGGGTTCTATTCTTTCCATTGCTCTCAATGAGCCTAACTCTGTAACAGGTCTGTCCGACTTTCAGCTCTGACCCAAGAGAAGAGCTGCTGCTGATGCTGGTGCCCTCTTTCCAGCATGTGAGTTGGGAGTTCATCCTTCTTTGTAGTCAGGCTACTCTGGAGAGTGAGTCCTGGACCCGGTTCTCAGATCTCTGTGTCCTTTCTCTGAGGATGTGAGAACCTCTTGGTAAAATCCCAGAGGTTCTATGGCTTTCACACTGAACTTCCCATTGAAAAATCAATGTACTCAGCATTTTCTTATCTTCCCCTAGAGCTTTAACTTAGCAAGAGCCACCAAGTTATATTGTTTTATAGTTAATATGTCCCCCAAATTTCTCAAAGTCCTTACCAACTCATGATATCCAAATTCATCAACAGTGTAGTTTTTAACCATTTTGTGGCGATCTGTGCAAAGGGTTATGTGAACTTCTCCTACCATTAGTGCTGGCTCTGTTTCTAGTAAGGGAAGTGACCCAGCTCCAAAACCTATCTTAGCATCTACTTTCCTAGATCATTCCTAGTACCTGCTGTGATAGAGATTAGCATGAAGTATACTTATTAGAGTATGTTCTTTGGGTCAACATGTGGGGAAGGGAGAGTGAAGAAGAAATATTGGCTAGAGATAAAAGTTGAGCTACATGCAGGCCCAAGAATAGCCTTGGCAAAACCCCCATGGTTCTGAAGCAAGAAGATCCATCAGAGTTGGCCCGAGATGCCCAGGTTTTTACATTGCTACACTAATTAGTCATGGGCACCACATGAAGGGGCCTGGCTTTGGGCACAGGGTTCTCTCCAGGGGAAAGAGACCTAAAAGTAATATTGGATGAAGGCTATCTGCTGAAAGCACTCCTAGCATCTGGGGCAAAAATTCTTTCATCAAAGGGGCACTAGGGCAATGTATCACAGTATCCATCACAGTCATTAATGAATTTCTGTCCTACTTCCTCCACACATAAAACCCAAATAGAGTATAAGAAATAGACACAGCTCCTATTTGGCATTGTGGAACATCTGGGAAAACATTCTGGACATCTGGGAAAACAGACTATTATCCTGAAAAACTATATAACCCAGGGTCAGCCACATGTATAGGTAAATTAGGTAGTCTCTTCTACATTTGATGCCTTAAAAAATCTCTATTCAACTTTAAAATCTCAACTATAGTCTTAACTTCTTCCCATCACCCTCTCTTCCTACACTCTAAGAAAGAAATTTGTATAGTTATAAAACTTTATGCATCCAGTAATGGAAAGTAAAATTCTCCCATCCAAATTCAATATGCTAAAGTCCACTTCCCTCAGGAAAGGAAGCCTGAAAGATAAATTAACAACTAGATTAGGGCTCTGAAAGTCTGTTATATCAGCATCCTTGAGGATGACCCAAAGAGCTAAGATAATTATGGTATCCCCACCATCCCCAGGTAGAGGGTGGATGATGGACAGGGTTTGGGATTTATTCCCTGAATCTGTGTACACAGATGATGGTACTCAGAGGGTAGATCTGGTGTCTCTGCTGCATGCATCTTCACATCCAGAGTCACCGTGGCACCAAGTAATCACAGATTTTTTCTGACCTAATAGCCCACAAATAATGCATCCTTAAAAGATGTGGACACTGTCCAAGGAGATAGAGAGACATTGGGAAGGGGTGATTTTACTCTAGCTCTCTTGTGCTACAAAAATTTTCCCTAATTCCTATGAGTTAGTGTGTTGGTTTTGTATGTCCTGCTCTGGTTTGATAAATACTTTTGTTTTTAATTAACTGGTTAGATCTCCAAGATGGAGAGTTGAATGGGGGGAGAAATACAGAGAGTTAGAAGATGGGCAGCCCTGTTTTGAATTCCAGCTATCTGTTAAAATTCTTAGACTTAGAGCAATGGCAAAAGCCTGATTTTAGAGAGAGAGTGCTCCCTAATAATTTGAGTCTCCCTTGCCCACTTCCCCCAGGGTGAAGAGGTAGGAAAACTACCTGTACCAGGAGTAGTCAGAACTAAGAACCAGGAATGTTGGACAGATGGTGGTACACAGGCAGACTGAGCAGAGCATGAGGAAGCTTTATTCTCTCTCTCCATTTCCTCCTTTTATAAATTTTAACCTACTAATACAAACTTTTCCCAGGATTCTTATTTCTGTGGCTAGCTCTTCACTTGTTATTTCAGTTTACTCATAGGTCTGCTAAATGAATATAGTAAATGATTGCTGATGGTCGACCAGATGGCTTGATGACTTCATTTACACTCTCTTTGGGAAAACAATGGAAAGGAATCTCAGTTATTCATTCTCCTGCAGGCAGGAGTATGCAATGATCACTTCTGAAAATGAAAAGATAAACATGCTTATTGTGTTCCTGGAAGCTCTAGGGATACCCGACACTTTCTACCTCACCATTTTATTCCAGAACATAAGGAATTAATTGTACACCTTACTGAGGGAAAAAGGCACATTGTATATTCCAAATATCAAGATCTTTCTTTCAGGATTAGAATATATAGTTGACATAGAGAAAATACTTTCAAGATGTTGTAGGGAAAAAAGCCACAAAACCTGAAGACTCCAGCTCTTTAGAACTCGATATTATTCAGCACCTGCAGTTTCACATCTCAGTGGGGTAGGAGCGTCTATTGTTTCTCAGAGACCATAACCCAGATATCCATACTCAAACATGAGTTCTCCCAAAAGATACAGAAAGAAATCAGGGGAGAAGACATAAGAACTCTTCCCAAGAGTTTCAAAATATTTCCAGATATGAGAGCTTTAAAACAATTTCCTTCTTGGGGATTTCTAGGCTTCTCAATCTGAAAGACAGGTAAACACACTGCTTTGCATTTTCTATTCACACTGGATTCCATTGTGAATCCAGCATACCAACTAGCTTTCTCTACCTATGCAGAGGCATTCAGACAACCAGTGGGGGAGGGCCAAACAGGGGGATGAATGGTACATTTACAGCCATGCCTAGATTCTAATCCATTCCCAATTCTTAGTTATGTGCTCTTTCTGTGCCTCAGTCTCTGCATTTGTAAAATGAAGTAGGCGATATTTACCTCAAATATCTAGTGCAATTTCAAATGAGAATAATAGGCAATAAACTCCATAGACAAAGGAGACATTTAATAAATGCATGTGTGGTTAACTCCACGAGAGCAGAACTGTCTTGATCATCAGCACTTGCCAGCACCACATACATAGTCAGTACTCGAGAATATTTATGGAATAAATGAATCATATTAATTCTTTTTCATTTCCCACTACTATCACCCTATAAACTAGACAAAACATTCCACCTCCAATAAAGGACAACATGGCCTTACAAGGAGAAGCCACATCAGAGCCACACATCCTAGGTTTATGTGCTCTTATATTGTGCTAGTGGGAATGCCAAGTGACACAACCACTTTAGGGAACAATTCAAAAAAAGTAGTCTACTAAAGTTGAATATGCATGCACCTTAAGACCAGCAATTCCATTCCATTCCTAGGTGTACACCACTAAGAATATACATTTGTAAATAACTATACCTACCAAAATATTATTGTTGGTAATAGCAAACTGGAAAACAACCTAACTGTTGAGCTTCCCTAACTACACTCACAATCTCAACCAAGCCACTATAGCTTTGAACAGTATTTATGAGCATTTGTGCCTTATCTCAATTTGTTTTGTGTGTCCATTAGAAAGATACATCCTAAGATATCAGAAAAGTCTAAGAGAGATAATGAGGTTGATAATACCTATTATAAAATTGTTCATAATTAAGATTTTAGATTGTGGTGAATGAAATAATGACATTGTGTGTGTATTCAAGTTGCTTATGCCACCATTTGTACTATTTTCATGCAGAAAGAAAGAATCTTGAAAGCTGCAGAATTTACCATTGGTTCTTCTAATATCAAGGTGGTCTCCTGGTTGGAGACCAGGTAATGGATAAAATGGAAAATACATTGAGTAGATTGATAAGTATATAAAACATGGTGTTCCATTATCACGTGCTTAAGGGGAAATCAGACAGTCTTTTTAATAAGTGAAACTACATTGTACATACATTATTTCAACTTTATACAGGCTGTGTATTTATCCTATTATTCCTACTTTTATTTTATGATAGTGTTATTTTAGATTTATGTGTTATTTTGTATGATTTGATAGTTTATTTTGGGGGGTCTATGAATGCACAAAATTTTTCCATATAAATCAATGGTAATTGCTCTTTTCTTAATGTAATGTCACTTTGGTTTTTAAGAAGTTTCCTAGGAATGTTCTACTTTCTGAAAGTGCGGGAAACCTGTATTGCTTAGAGGTACAAACATACAGCATGGGGCAAAAGTAAGCTTACAGTTGTGAGTAGGTGAAACAAAGAGTTTATTCTTTTTAGGGAGGGAGAGAGAGAGAGAGAGAAATATCAATGTGCGGTTGCTGGGGGTTATGGCCTGCAACCCAGGAATGTACCCTGGCTGGGAATCGAACCTGGGGCACTTTGGTTCCCAGCCCGCGCTCAATCCACTGAGCTACGCCAGCCAGGCTATTCTTGTATTATTTGTTAATTATTATATTATTTTCCATATGAACAACTATAACCTACTTTTGCCCCACCCTGTATATAATTAAAGTACAGTCATCCCTCACTATATCGTGGTTCACTGATTGTGAACCACGATATAGTGAGGGATGACTTATACTTCACTGTGAGTACCCATATAGAATTTTATATGTTGTTAAAATTATGTAGGTTTAAGAGTGTAGAAAGTGTTTAAGAGCATATGAAGTGTTTATAAGAGTGTGGGAAAGGTTAATAAGAGAGTGAGAAAGGTTTATAGGAGTATGGGGAGGGTTTATAAAGCCTTAAAATATATATAAATAATAAAATAAATATAAAGCCACTACTTTGCAGATTTTCACCTATTGCGGGGGTCTCTGGAACATAACTCCCGCGATAGGTGAGGGATCACTGTATAAAGAAAATTCAAGGAATAATAAACACTATATTGAGAACAGTCATTCCCTCTGAGGCAGGAGAAGGGAGTTAGAATCAGAGAAGATAATACAGAGGAATTTGACACAGAGGAGTATTGGTGATTTTGGTGTTTTAGAAAGGTGATGGGCACCAAGGTCTTTTTATATGTCCTAAAAATGAAAATGTATGCTTAAAAAGAATCCTATCATGTAAGACCTGGAGACATCCTATAGCATGAGCTCCATCTGTCCATTCTAAAAATAGGCAACTAGGCTCAGAGAAGTGAAGTAATTTGCCTAAGAGTACACAGTTAGATGGTGACAGAGCTGGGATTGAAATCCAAATTTTTCAGGTCCCTTACCAAAAGTTTTATACTGCTTTAAGAAGTATAAAGTTGAGACCAAGTTGCATTTGGTCCAGTTCCTTATTCCTTCTTGTAGGGAGGAAATTGAACACACGTGTGAGCAGCACTTCAGATGGATTGCAAGTGAGCCACTTAGAAGTTTCTGAGAGAAGACTCCTGAGTCTGGGCGGATGGGTGTTCTTGAAGAGCTGTTTAAGCAGTTTCTCAAAGGCAGTGGTTTTCCTGCCACAGAAAGGTCATGGGGCATCAGGGTCATCTCCACTTGCTCACGTTTTTACTCCCAGTCCCCAGAAAACTAGGACCAAAGGTAGCCAATCTGGATTTCATTACCAAGACATCCAGACTTGTAGAAAATTTTAAAGGCTTGTGTCCTTGGAACTCTCAGGATTGGAGAACATAGGTAAAATTTCAGATTCAGCAGCATTGTGGCAACAAGTTTATGAATAAGCAAGTGAAGACTCCATGTGTATTATTTCACGTATACAACACAAGACACTGTACATAAATGACAGCAGTACTCATGTACAATGCAGAGTGAATTTTTACTCTTATACTTTTAAGTTCTCCCTCCCATTAAGTTCTAAATCAAATCTGAGAAGTTCAATTTGTCTTTTTCTGATGACAAATTCACAGGGGTATTAGTCTCTTTTTCCTTTCTACATTCTGACACCTTTCTGTTTTTTTTTAACTCAAAGTTTTTAATGCACATTGTTTTCTGTTCTATGCATACCCTAGAGACACAGAGTAACTTGGCTTCTTTATGGAGAAAGTTGAGGGTTTCCCTATTGAACCAATTCTCTCTTCTAGCCTGGGGACTTTCTCAACCCCCTTCCCTATCCATGAGTCATGTAGCTGTTGCTCAGGGCAACAACCTGTCACTGCACCTCAAAACAGGACAGCTCCACACCCCTAATCCTTCCCCAGCCACAGCCAAGCATTCAGCCCAAGGCCAAGGAGTAGCTGAGCTTGTCTTCCCTAATCTCTCTTCACACTTTTTTAAAATTCCTACATTGTTTAGACTTTGTCTTTATTTCTTTCCATTTCCTCCTTTAGTAAACACTCCCAAGTGGATCTGTGCCCATATCAGAGTTCCCTAAGAAAGCTTCTCTAGAAGAGATTTCTTTCTATAAGAATTTTGTTCAAGGAAGTTTCATGAGTTGGGTACAGTTATCGGGTTTATATTTATTAATTCACAAAAATTTATATCAACTTACAAAAGTGTTCCATGAACTCCAGGGCCACCAAGGACCCATATATGATGAAATCGTTGTAGATGGGGCAATGCTCTCAGCCTTGGCTAAAATTTGTACCTCCCATTTCCTTGTGGTTTTTTTTTATTTTTTGTTTTTTTTTTTTTTTGTTTTGTTTTTGTTTTTGTTTTGTCTGGGACCATATGCCAATTGTACCATGTTTCTATGCAAGGGTAAGTTTATATATTTTGCTTCCCTCTACCATTTTGTACAGATTGTTGAGGGAGAAGAGTGTGTGTGGTGTGTGAGAGAATGAGTAAGTGGAAAAAGAAGGAGTGAGGCCCACTGGGCCGCACAGGCAAGAGACCAGAAGAGGGAAGGCTGGATCTCTTATGCTATGAGTGGGATTCATGGTCCAGTCACATCCAAGCCCTTGCAAGAAGAGAATACAAGTTGAGTGAAAAAAACACATGTATTTTCTCTTGGCCATTGTAACTTGCACAAAACGGCCCCCAATGGCAGATCAGGGCTAAGCTACCCCAGAGCAAAGCCTCACTGGTGGGCCGGAGGGCCATTTGGAAGGTTCTTCACATCCACAAGGGACCTCAGATAAAGTCACACAAGAGTCTCCAAGAAGCATAAAAAGGAATGAAAAGAGATACTCATCATACAACTGTGATTGATTCATGATAAATTAATATTTTTGGTAAATTATGAAACTTTTTTGTGAATAGCATAATTACATTGTTGTCATACTTCTACTGAAATATGTGAAATAGTCATTAGTTTTTACAGCCCTATTTTATTATTTATTTAGTTTTAAATATACCTTGAGAATATATAGTTTATATGTTTTAAATATACTTAAATTTTACTGAAATCTATCTATATTTTAAACATATGTCTTGGCACATGCTGGCTTATTTTCTTTCTGGCTGTAAAGATCACTGAATGCACAGAAACAGAAGTAAAAGGTAAGTTGATATCTTTTGATTTTTTTCCTTTTTGCTCTGAATTTTCCTTCAGAACAGGTGAAACATAAGATTGTAGACCTCACAGAAATGAGGCAGCAGAATGATTCTTTAGTCTTATGAGCATAATGACATTTGCTTCTTTTTTCCCAAAAGAAGAGTTTCAACTTAAACCCCATAAGGTGGCCTGGGCCTTGCTGATAGAAAACACAGAACTAGAAGAAAGTGGTCCATCACAAATAAGAAAAACACCAAGGACCAAACAGAGACATTGGGAGAGAAAGAGAGAAAAAAGAAAAGAAACACTATATTTCCTTCAGAAATATTTGCGGCCTTGAATCTCATGTTTAGAGAATTTGGTAACAAATTCTTTCCTTATTGGTGCAAGTTGGTAACTGGGAGTTATACTCAGATGAAACCACAAATACATTCTCGGGCAACCCACTAATCAGACTCCCCACCTCACCAAGGGAGAAAGTCTCTCCATGCATTCTGATTCCCAATAGAAGGAAAATCCAATGCAGAGATATTATTTGATCAACACTTTTTAACCCTTGATAGTATCCTTTAAAAAAATGAGAAAGCGGGAAGAAAGAAGGGACAGAGGTAAGAATGGAGGGGGAGTAGAGAGAGAAAAGGGGTCATGCTGGGAGGCTTGGAGTCGTGTTTTCCAACTGTCTATTGATATGAAGTTTCTTTTAGAAATATATTTATTTTTGTAAAATGGGAAAGTAGATAGAAAGAAAACAAGAAAGTAGATATATTTCTTTTAAAAAGTATTTTTATAAAAATGGGAAAGTAGATATAAAAGAAAGTAGATATAAAGTATTGATAAGCAGTATGTGTGGTTCAAGATATGGCAAAATTTTGAGCATGTAATATAAATGACACATGTTTGAGGAGTAGTGTTAACACAAACAGTGTATTAATCATGGCTTTTAAAATATTTGTTCTTTAAACTAAGCCAAAAGTGTCCATGTTTACAATATAACTTGTTAGCATCTTAGATCTTCATAGATGCTAAATAAATAAATAAATCTAAGTCATTTGTCCATTTCACCCCATCCAGGGGCATTATGGCACTTTCCAAATGACTTGGGAGTAGTAGTCCCCAGTAGAGTGATGTTCCCTCAGGAAATTTGTTTTATGACAAATAAATTTAGATGAGTGCATTTGTTTGGAAAGCTTCTAGGATCCTTGAATATCTACTGCAATTGATGGAGAACAAAAACCATTATGTTTAAACTCCAGCCCTCACCAATCGATTTTCCTTTTTCTCTGGCTGTTCCTGCTGTTAGAAAATAAGAATGGAAGGAAAAAAAAATGTGGCTTAATGTGGAAGTGATGTGTGAGCATAGGGTAGGAAATAGGTGGATGGGCTGAAATAAATGGAGAAGGAAAAAATTAAAATTAAAATTAAGAATACAATCTTGGTGGAAAAATGATTTTACAGATAAACCCTTCCAGAGATTGCAAAAAACATATCCTTTAGAAACATAGGTGTGTGTTCAATTGTTGGCTTCACAACTTACCAGCCACAAGCCTGCATTTCCCTGTTAGTGCAATGGGTCATTCATTTGGAGAAAAGGCAGGAGTGGGGAAGGAAGGGGAAGGGAAGATGTCAGAAAATAGCTCTGGAAAGGGGGAATTTCAGGGGACAATGGGAAGGGTTTATGGGAACAAATTTGAAGGACACATGGACAAAAACTAGGGGGAGGGTGGTAATGGGAGGGAAGTGGGGAGGGTTGGGTGGGTGGGCTGGATTGGGAGTAAAAGGGAGAAAACTGTACTTGAACAATGATTAAAATAAAATAATAAAAAAAAGAAAATAGCTCTGGGTGGTTGATTGAGACAGGAGCCCCCTTGCTAAAAGAATTTGGAACCCATAATGTTCAATCATGGTAATTAGGGTCTATAGAAATTGTTCTCATGAAGATCAATCAAATTTTGTCTGTTGTCAGAAATATTTTCAGAGCACAGCTAGAGAACATGATTGTTTTTTCAATAAAAAAAGCACAGGTGATATTTTTTTAAGATCCATCCAATATTAAATTGAGGCCTAAAATCATAACCACATTTGCCCATGAAGATGTGAATGCTGGTTTCTTTTACAGCATGGGGAATTTGGGCCTCTTTCTAAGCATCTATGGATATTAGAACTGCAGGATCCAGGTGCTGCTCTGAATCAGCTGTGTTAAGGGAAGAAGAGGTTGGCCAGATTGCCCACCCTAGAGCCATGAGTCATATTTTCAACATAAAACATGTTCTCCTGCAACAAGCAACTAACTTTAATCCCCAATAATTTCTTACAGAACAGGGGCCCTTGGATCTAGCTAATTTGCATGTCTGTCACAAGGGGCTAGCATTATGCTGAAAATCTGGTCCCAGCATGTTAAGAAGTGCAATATAAACACTGTCATTTTTTACTCATTGGGGACAGTCCCCTAAGTCTAAATACCAGTGATTAAGAGTGAGTATAAGAAACGGAGAGTAGAGCACAGTCTTGGTAACAGGTCTTGGTGAAGTACAGCAGAGTTTGTTTGGGTCTGCACGCATGTGACAGACAGCGGGTTTAATTTAGGCATGGAGAAATATGCAGATGGAGCCCAGACTTGGCAGAATGGCATTCTTACACTCATTCTTGAGATCTGAGTATGAGAGAGCTGGGAATTTAAGATGAGGCAAAGGCATCCAATGCAATAGCTCGTCAAGGAAGTCAGGGAGTGCCCTGTGTCCAAAGTAGGAACTAGGTAGATTAACCTTTACTGACCTTCTGGAAGGTGCAAGATGAGCCCACAGCCATGGGCAACCTTTCCTCATTTCATTGAAATACCAGAATCTGCTCATTGCAGTGTGCTGACAAAGCTGTTTTGGGGGCCAGGGATTCCAGTCTCACGCATCAAGAAAATAGCCTCATCCTTAAAACTGTTGTAGCTTATAATTGTCTTAGCTCATTGTCCAGCCACACTAATTTCAGAGAGTCTTAGGACAGAAGTCATTTTGAGGTCACCAATTTAATGAGAATAACGTAATGGAAAGCGTGTTGTAACTGGAAAGCTTTATGCAGCACCTTCAAGGGCAGGCTTATCATGAGATGATCCAGTACCGAGGGTGTTGGGGGCCCAGGTCAGGATGCCTGAAGGAAGGAGCAAGGAAAGTAAGGGGCCTATGAGATGCTAGGGGCTAAATCCTCACTCCTCATTCAGCCAGAGCACTCTCTTTTTAAACTGATGTTCATATTGGGATTCTAAGTCAGATTCTTTAAAAATTAGGGGTACTTCTAGCCCTGGATGGTGTGGCTCAGTGGATTGAGCACTGGCCTATGAACCAAGGGTCTCTGGTTTGATTCCCAGTCAGGGCACATGCCTGGGTTATGGACCAGGTCCCCAGTAGGGGGTGTGTGAGAGGCAACCACACATTGATGTCTCTCTCCCTTTCCTTCTCCCACCCTTCCCTTCTGTCTAAAAATAAATAAATAAAATATTTAAAAATAAAATAAAATTAGGGATACTTCTAAGGCTAAAATTGCCATAATAACCACTTATCTGACCCAGTCTCCCCATTTTCCCAGGGAGGACTTCAACAAGAATGTTGTTCAGTTGCTGTCAGATATGGGCATGCAGCAGTGATCAGGAAACAGTACCAGATCTCTTGGAAGTCACATTGCACTAGGGTGGAAGTGGAAGATGTATAGGTATTAGATGCAACATTGTTTTATTATAAATTAAGATGAATTCTAGATCAGCTCAGAGTGCTCCAGAATACTCAGTTAGACTCTTTAAATGTCTAACTCTTCCTTAGTCCTCATTAGGGTTCCAGAGGTCCTCTAAATTTATAGATGCTCAGGAGCTCTGTTCACATGGAGGATGGAAAGTGGCCAAGGTATGAGTGACTTGGAATTGCCACCTTAAGAAGGCTGCCTGGTGGGCTTGCTGCTTACTGATGGCCCTCACTGCTCTCTGGTGGCCTGCCTCTCGTTGCACTTACCAGACACTCCTAGCAGCAGACTCACTCATGGAGAGCTAGTCTGGATCAAACCCCATACATCGAGTGCCCGTGAAGTCCTCATATCTACAACCTTCTCCTTATCTCTTACCTGCCCCACCTGTGGTGCCCTAAGTCCCTGCCCTCAACCTCTTACTGTTTTAACTCCAAATCCCCAAATCCCTGTATCTGTTCCAATAGAACCTTGCCCATCAGAAGACTGAGTCCCTATGAGACCTGTTCCCAAACCATTTCCAACAGAAAACATCTTGTGTTTCTCTCAAGGGTATGATGCCCCGGACTTTAGAAAGGATTGCCTGGTCTACATACAGTGGAAAGAGTAGAAGGAGGGAGGTATATTCTCACTGTGACCTGGAAAGAGTCACCTGTGCATCAAGGGTGGGTGAAATGACTCTTTACACCAAACACACACACACACACACACACACACACACACACACACACACACAAGGAAAGGAGAAATGGAAAAATATATAGATTTCTGCATACCAATGATACATTGAATATTCAAACACTAAGATACTGTTACAATTTCCACTGTGGTTAATGGTTTGATAGAGAAATATAGAGTAAAGTGAAACCTTGTAACGAGGGCTCCTGACCCAACTTAGAAGGGTGAGGAAGTCATCTGTTAGGGAGCAAGGAGGGAAGAGAGTGTTCTCAGCGAGGGAACAGCATTTTTTTAAAGCCCTGGGGCAGTACGGAACCTGGTATAGTCAAGGAACTAAAGGAAGGCCATTTCAGCTAAGAGGCAAGAGAACAAAGGGAGAGAAGGATGGTGGGTAAGCTTGGAGAGCTAAGTGTTCATGAGCCATTCAGGGTGTGTGGGCCATGTCCCAGAGTGGCTTCACTCTACAGAAGCAGTGAGCTGATGAGCAGTTATGAACTTGTGTTTACTGAAATTGGAGGAAGGTAAGAACTGACAGGGGTAGATGAATTGGGAAACTATGGCTGTCGCTCAGGAGAGAAAGAATGCTGTCTTCCCTTAGCTGTTGAGAATGCACTTGGGCAGTGTGGATGAATCTAGTGGTAGAACTATTGAGGTCTTGTTGGGTTACATCAGAGAGATGAGTATTTTAAGATTGACTCCAAGGTTGGTCATGAGAAAATAAGGACCATTAACTGAGAGAGGGAAGAGAAGAAAGAGAGCATCACGAGCTCTGCTTTAGACATGCTGAATCTATGATTCTTGTGAGCTCCCAATCCAGAGCTGCTGTTTATACAGGTGATGCACTGCTTGGATCCAGGGGGCTCCTGCCAAGAACAAAAGGTCAGTAGTATTGAGGACCGCCCTAGAAAGTGATCTCTAATCTCTGGTCGCTATCTTCAGGTTCCTAAAATTCCAGGGGGCCATTTTTAAGAAGTCATTTTCTCTAGAATTCCTTTGAGGGAGGTCATGATTTTGGCCTATGACTTTGAAGTCAGGTGTTAATGATACCCAGACTGTGAGGGAAACATAAAAACTGAAATCAAAGGGAAAGTTTTAAGAGACATCCTTAAGTTCTCATTTCAGGAAAGTAAAGAGGGGCATGTATTAATGTTTCTCACTGCTCAGTAAGTCTTTAAAATTCCACTCACCAATTAGCAACAAGGAGAGAATTTCTCCAATAGTGTGGCACATTTCAGAGGTGATGATCAACCAGGGTTTCTCACACATCAAAAGAGGCCTCTTTCATTTTTCTGAGAACCCTGATATAGTAAAAAAACAAAACAAAACCTACTTTTGATGGCAAAACAGAGATACAAAAATTGTGCCATATTTTAAATGTTTACATTTAAGAATGTAATGCTCTTGACAAACACTCAATGCCATGTGATCGAGCCATTCACAAGGGTATTGAGAAATATATAAAATGTATTAGGTCATAGTTCAGTGTAGGCGGTGTGACGTGGTAACAGGTGTGAAAATATGATTTTCAAAATACTTAAAAAATAATATCACACAATACAAAGTGAACATGTACCGAAGATTTATCTGCCTCATGAGTAAGGAAAACAAAAGGATGCCAACACCAGTTCAAAAGGAGATTTTGAAAACTTGGGAATTTTGTGGTCAGTGGGAAATACAGGGATGCTAAAATAAGGTTACTAAATTGGATACTACCTGGTGAATGTGCCCCAGAGCAGTGAAATCACACCCTTGGGCTATATATTTTGTTTCAGAAAAGAAATTCATCACCCCTTATTGGTTTCACAGGATTGTAAATATCTGGATGCTAATTGATTGTGCAAACCAAGTTACATTCCCCTAGCGTCAGGTGTCCCTTCAGCAGGCTAATGAGGCGATGCTTCAGCGTGACATCAAGGACTCATCCTTTTGCCTTGTTTCTAAATTGTGGGTAATTTTTCCTAGCAAAATGCAAGTTTAAGACTGTGTGATGGACATCTTCCACTTTTGGTCCCGTCACTGTGTCTCTGTGACAGGTTGTCCCTGTGCCCCAGAAGCCAGTACAATAGCCCCTCTTCTCCACTCCCAACAGCATCCTAAGTTTTGACATTGAACTTCACAAGCTCCAAACTGAAAAATAGTCTACACGACCGATAGTTGCTTAATAGCGAACCAAAGATTCGTCAGGCAGACTTCTCATGTTTGAACGCCCTGCTGTGCTCCCCTGTCGAATGTGGGAATTCACCAGGGAAAGCTGCTGAAGGGGTGAGAAGAGGCAGTATAAAGTGAAGGAGAGCTTCTTCCGGCAGTAGTACCTGAGAAGTATAATTCAGTACAGAGAAACGGGGACAGGTTGAGATTTTTATATAATAGAACACATTGTCTCAGAATGCTATTTTTAGAAACAAAAATGCTATGACTGTAACCAAAACACACCCATCCACTACTAAAACCTCTTCCACAGTGAATACTATTAGGGGCTTATTTGGGAGTATGCTTGAATGTTTGAAATCTACATGTAATACTCCTCATTTTTTATGTAGCTCTACTAAATCTGCTAGATTCATGTTTTCATATGCATCAATAATTTTCAAAACCAATTCGAAGTGCACTTTGAAAATAAATTACAGGGAAAGTTACAAGTCAGATCATTGAAAGTATATAAATACCCGCCCTAAGCCAACTACTAGTCTTTTCTAATTCAGCAACAATTCTGAAAAATATCCAGACAATCCAGAAACTGAAGTGTCTCCACAGTCCTATGCAGACACTATTTTGAGCTCTAAAGTGCCGAGAACTGAGACCTGTCAGCTGCATTTTCTGCAGAGATTTGTTGAAGGCAGCTTTAACTGACTTGTCAGCAGTGCTCACCAGACTCCCCTAGGAGGAGTGGGATATTTAGATGGTACTTAAATGGGACCAGGTTCCATTTTTTCAACTAAATTCCTACTTGGTTGGACTTTAAGGCCATCCTGGGATTTTAATCAAGCCCTTGTTGACTAGTAGCTATATGTGTACCTCTGAGTTTCATTTTCCCTTTCACTTTTTCTGAGGATGGGTCCTCATCTTCTTTTGTTCATCCTTTTATCTCCAGCATACATCCAAGTCAATGCCGCATTCATGGAAAATGCACAATGAATGTTTGTAACTTGGCTGCCCACAGTTAAGCAGTTCTGTTTCTCTGGGAGAATGTTGAGGAAAATCACAGTCATGGATTTTCTTCCCAGGGCTCCAGGATGGCACAATGCCAGGAAATGTCCTGGGAATTAGGCCATAACTACTTCCTTCCATGCTGAAACAGGGGAGAAATAGTGCAGGTAATTTTACACAAAGTGCCTATTACTACTGCAGTGGGTAGTAGGCGAATGATGTGTCCTATAGATATCCAGGTCCAAATCTCTGAAATCTGTATATGTTACCTTATTTTATTGTTTGTTTGTTTGTTTGTTTGTTTGGAAAAAGGGTCTCTGCAGATATGATTAAGGATTTTGAGATTATCTTGGATTATCTGGGTGAGCCCTAAATGTAAATACAACTGTCCTTATAAAAGAAAAGCAAGGTGGATTTCTGATGCACATGGAGGATCAGGCCATGTGAAGATGGGGCAGAGGGAGTTTTGAAGATACTGGCCTTGAAAACTGGAATGATGAGGCCGCGAGCCAAGGAAGGCCACAGCCACCAGAGCTGGACGAGGCAAGGGACCAGTTCTCTCCTCGAGTCTCCACAGTGAGCACAGCTCTGCCAGTGCCTTGATTTTGACCCAGTGACATTGCTTTTGGACTTCTGGCTTCGACAACTGTGAGAAAATAGATTTCTGTTGGTTCAAGACACCAAATTTGTAATGATTTTTTTACAGCAGCAAGAGGAAACAAATGCACTAATGTCTTCGTCCTTTTCCCAGCCAGTTAGTTGCCCTGCTTTAACACCCACTTTCCTATTCTTTTCACAACCCTGAAGTGTGTGATAAGAAGGTCACTAGATCTAACACTAGAAGGCCTGGCCTCCTCTGCTCCCTTTTTATGCAATGGCTGTGTTCGCTCAGCCACGCGCATAGGTTCTCCAAGTTATCTTTGGCCTGAGGACAGATAAATAAGAGACGTGATTTTTTATCTTCAAGGAACTCACAATTTAGTGGGTGAGACAAAAGAGGCAAAGGGCAGGGCTCTCAGGACCTCACAGGTGCTCACAAGCCCCTCACCCAGGCTCTAGGGAGGCAGGGAGGACATTCCAGAGGATGTGATGAAACATGAGTGCAAGTAATTATACTTAAAATAATAGTGGCCGACATCGTTGAGGCTATCTGCCAGACACAGCAGCAGGACTGCCGGTGTCGGTGTCGGGGGAGCGTTGCTCATGGAGAACACGATGTAAGTGTGCCCCCCGGAGTTAGGTGATGCAGCTGCCTTCTGTCACGCTGCCAGAGCACTGTTCTGAGGAGCTCACTGAATTCTCAGGTAATAAGTAAGGTGCTAATATTACCCCGATTTCCCCATCCAAGAAGTAAAGGCAGAGAATGAATGCCCGGTTTCCCCAAACTCCTATGATTAGCACAGAGTGGGATGGGAGGTGCTGGGAGAATGACACTCAGTCTTTACCCACTGCCCCTGCACCTGACCATTCCTGGAGAGGATGTCACTGTTCTCAGACATAGATTGCATAACTCAAGGATGCAAAAACACAATGTTGTTTATTTCTCTATGACAAAACATTAAACAGCTACAGATCCCTATTTCTGCTAAGGGGAAAAAAAACAAAATGTAACCTTGATATTCAATCACTTTGAATTAAACTGTCAACTTTAGGTTCAATGTGTCCCTTTTGGGTGAGTACCCAGTCAATTCAGAATTCTCCCACTCTCTTATTTCTCTTAGGATGACACGTAAGTTTATAGATTCCCTACTTAACACAGTAGTTTTGGCTACAGGTTTGTAGCATCCAGACAAGGGGCCTTCTTTTGTACTCAGTGGTTCATCTGACTTGTCCTGGGTATCAGATCTGCACTCTGCATCTTCACAGGTGACCAGGTGCTTCTGTGACCCGAGGTTGTCAGGTCCACGTGTTCTCTGTCCTCCTTCTCTACCTGCTAAGACACTTTGTCCCTTGGGCTGTCCCTCAGCAAGTTCCAGGCCTCTTAGGTCTCTTGGGCAGTCTCATAGTCAAGGGAGGCCATTGTTTGTATTAATATTGCTACTCCAGGGTTGAAGGCTAATAAATGGTGTGCTAATTCTGTGACCTTGGACATGTTGTTTAACCCATTTGTGCCTCTATTTTTTCACTTGTGAAATAAAGAAAATAGTATCCCTCTGTGGTGCCTTTGTAATGTGTTAACTTGGCTGGATTGAATTCTATGTCCTAGAATACCTTTTCTTTTCTGTGTGTCTTTGGTTAGCATAGGTCACAAGAGACCATCTTTTATGGAAGGGTTAGAAGAGGGTGCAAGAGAAGCAGCAGCCATGTTGTAGCTGACACAGGTCACCTGTGGGCTCACCTCAGTGGCACAAGGCCACACCTGGGCCTGCAGCCACTTCTACTTCCTCTAGGCCTCAGCTCCTCTTACTCCTGAACCAGGTACTCCTGAACCAGGTGTGTGCTTAGCTTCATGGCAAAGGCCTCCAAACCTCGGTATGACCCCCACACCATCAAGGTCAAAGGCAAGAAGAACCAATACTAATTCCTATAGGCCCCTAAGGACCTCACAAGGCTCCAGCTCATCCTTCTGATGCTTGTGAGCTTGGCCATGCTCACCCTCAGTTTACATCCATCTTCTCTCCCCCACTGCCTGCCTGTAGACTTCAAGGTCCAAGCTCAGATGTAAAAGTCATGCACACCGCTAAACCGGATCCCACACTGGGTCAGCTTAAATCTCAGTAGCAAACATGTACCTCCAGTGATTTTGCCTTATTGGTAGTTAAAAGATTAGTGAGATGAAAAAAGTTATAGAATATTTACCAGTGTACTGCACATTTAATAAGAGCTCAATCATGTAATCCATTCCAGTTTTTTTCCTTTTTTATTTTCCTCCTGTTCTCTCCTTTCTCCTTCTATTCTTCTTGCTCACCACCAAATCTAATGGAGAGAAGACAAAAAGTTGAATCTCCAGAAGGAATCTCAAAATACCAAATGTGAATGAAGGACCTTCAAGGCCCCTTCCAGTCACTCTTCTTATCACCTGAAGAAACTTTATATAAGTCAGTGCCATCCAAGATAACCCACTACCTACCCTCTCTGGGAAGCCTTCTGAGAAAACTGTTAACATGTGATTTAATTCCCCTGGACATCAGTTCCCTTCTATAAAATTACTACCCTAGATTTAGGCACTGAAGGCCCCTTATATTCTTAAACTATTTCAAATGTGACTCTCCATCTTCTGGCTGGAAATCCCTCCCAAACATCCCCTTAAAATCCCTCTCTTCACAGTCAAAGCCCTTTCCATCCCATGCCACCCTTCACTGAAACAATGAACTACAGTAAAAACTACAGTAAACATGCCTCTCAATATTTGCTCAGAAAACTGGATGTTGTTATGAAGTTCACATCGTGAAACAATCTTACGTCTCTGTTCAAAATTACATATTTTAAATTCCTAATCAAAATGCTAAGTCATATATAAGGAAAACACATTCTCTCAGAAATCAGTTTTTTCTCTGGGGCTCTTTTCAATATTCCAGGTTACTACCCTGTTGTCAGGCCATTGGTAAGAATGGCACACTCTGTGTATGATGCTGTAAAGATGCTTCAAATGGAAAATGAATTTAAGATTCATTGTTGTTGTTTTACTTTAAATGCAAAGTAGAAAATGCTTTCTACTTGTAGAAAATCTAATCATTCACTTGTGTGATTTCAGCAAAAAGGTATTCTGGATGCTCATTTCCAGCCCTTTCCTCTGCTTATCCCCTTCCCCTCCCCTCCTTCCTCTTTGCACTCTTTTCATACCATCCTCTCTGAGTCTTTCTTTTCTTTCTCTTTTTTTTTCCTACCCTCAGTTTCTTCAGTTGTAAACTGGGGATGTGATCGTTACGTCTGCAGGTATTTTGAGGATAAAGTTAAATAATGTATTAGAATAATAGGTCAATGCTTAACACATGGCAATTATTTAATACTGTAGAATACAGAGAGCTGAATGGATATATCTAGTTTAATATTACTGATTTATATAAAATAGTGCTGTACTCTATATAATATTTTAAATTCTATTCTTTCTTACTCAGTTATCGATTTACCTTATCTATACACAGCTAACTTTGTCATGTGTACTGTATATATGGGTCTTCAGAAACTAACACATAACAGGAACTTCCTAAGTGTGTGTTGGATAAATGAATAATGAATGGAAAATAAAGAATCACCTGAAATAACAACTCATTGGGATGATGAAGCAGGAGGGTTTTGCATGCTGGGAAATTACTTGTGATGGCAGGAAATGTCTACTGCAGGATTCATGAAGGATTTACAGTAGACATTAATGGTAATAGTTTTCATTGAAAAAGGTTAAGAACAATACTAATTCACTTTTGCCAATGTCTCAATAATATAAAATCATTTATTAATCAACAGCTATGTGCCAGGCACTGTGCTAAGGGACAGTCTTACATACTTTGCAAGATATAATTCATTTTGCATATTTTGACACATATCTTAAACATACCTTAGCCACAGAAAGGGGTTTTACTCTTCAAACTCTACTTCTCAGTACCATTACAATAGCTTTACAGAAATGCTTGTCATCATTCATGTGAAAGTGTGTAAAAAGGGGCTGAGATGCATACTCACTAAATACCTAAAGGTCTTGGTAATTAATTTATATCATCACTGAGAGGTAAACTGAAGGAGGAGAAAGTTACAGAATCTCTTCCAAGGTGTTATCAGGTCTTGTTTTAATTAAACTGTTAACATTTTCTCTGTTAACTGTTTTGGAAGGGGAAAAAAACCACATTGACTCTTTGGACTCCTTCCAACACAATGATTCAGAGAAAGTCACAAACTGAAATTGTTCCAATTTCATGTAACCCCAGATTCGAATGTGTTAAAATCTAATTGCCAAAGAAGCGGGCAGAATGACAGATATAAAGGGCCCATCTCTTGTACACTCCCATGATTTTCCCTTTCTTTCCTTCAATTTTACAAATGGTTTCTGGTATCTATGGCACTTAATTTTCCACTACAGCAGATGCTGTAAACAGTGCACATTGAATGTAGAAATGAGGAGAGTAGCTGTGTGTTGGTGGGAAACAATATTCAATACATTGAAAACCTCAAGAGATGTAAACCAGTTAGAATCTTTCCAAGCAACCAAGGAGGCCTGAAAAGTATATATAGCATTTTATTTATTTGTGTTAGGACTTTGATGGGAAGAAGAGGTGCTACAAACTTAATATTTTTTTCCTCCCCAAATTTATATGTTGAAGTGTGATGATATTTGGAAGTGTGGCCTTTGGGGTTGATTAAGCTATGAGGGGAGAGCCTTTATGAATGGGACTAGTGGCCTTATAAGAGGAAACATGAGATGATTTTTCTTTTTGTCATATGAAGGCACAATGAGAAGATGCTATCTATGAACCAGGCAGTGGACCTTATCAGACACCGAATCTGCTAGCTTCTTGCGTTTGGTCTTCCCAGCCTCCAGAACTGTGAGAAATAAATTTCTGTTGTTTAAGTTATCCAGTCTATGATATTCTTTTTAAAACACCCTGAAAGGATTAATACATGGTCACATTTGCCAGTGTGAAGACTTGTTGTTCATAGCATAATCTCCCTTCTTCCTTAAGAAAGAAAAACTTGAGGGAAATGACCAATGAAGCGATCACAGGGTCCTTTGATACATGCTCATCCAGGAGGCTAGAAGAGTAGGGTGACTTCGATAGGGTCTGATATTCTTCTCAAGTTCTAATTCTAAAAAGGAGGCGTTTATTTTACCTCTTTAGAAACCTTGGTCGTTAGGGAGGAGGGGCAGTCACTAAATACCAACCTTCGCTTAAGCCCAAGTTCTGAAAAGTTAGCTGCAGGCATTTCAAAACTGAAAGTTGAACATGACTTAGCTGGTTACCATTCTTATATCCTTTCCCTATCAACTCTTAATTATCAATAAAAACAAAGATTAATAAGTAAACAGGAAAAAAGCCCGCTGGGAGCTCAAAGATTTTTGAAGAAATACGGCCAGTAGGTATCATTTAGTGCCCTCTGAGCAGAGCCAGCAGGGAGGGCCCCAGTGGAGGAAAGAAAACATTAAGAGACTAAGCATAATTAACCATTAGAATTCATTAGTGAAAACTATCAGGGTGCTTAGCTAATTCTGCAGATTTAAAATTAGCCTTAATTTCTACAAATAAACACACAGGGGAGGTTTCTTCTGGTAAAGCAGTTAGGAATGTCTGAAAACCTCTCTTTGCCTTCAGAATGATGTTCAGGTTCTGGTAGAGTCTCTGTAAACCATGGTCTCTCCACAGCTGAGAGGGACCCCATCCATGACCAGTCTTGCTTTTTGAAGAAAGTTAGCTTATAAAGTACGAGATTCCTCATATCTGGGGATTCATTCATTCATTTGTTTACTCATTCATTCATTCATTCACTTAACAAATACTGATTGAATACCTAATATGTGCCAGGCACTATTATAGGTGCTGGAAATAAAAAAGTAGACAAGATGGACAGAATACTCGGCTCTCAAGAACTCACATTCTAGAGCACTGGTAGGCAAAGTTTTTTCTCTAAAGGGCCAGATAGTATTTTAGGCTCTGCGGATTGGCTGTACAATCTCTGTTCAACCATTCAACTTTGCTTTTAGAGCAGGAAATAGATAACATTCAAATAAATGAATATAGCTGTGTTTCAATACATAGATGGCCCTGACTTACAATGGTTCAATAACAATTTTTCAACTGCAGGATGGTGTAAAAGCAGTGCACATAATAAATTACATCAAGTTGTCAACACTTTATCATAAAATAGGCTTTGTGTTTCATTATTTTGACTAGTTGTAGGTTAATGGAAGTGTTTTGAGCTCATTTAAGGTAGACTAGACTAAGCTATGATGTTTGGTAGGTTAGGTGTCTTAAATGCATTTTTGACTTATGATATTTCCAAGTTACAATGGGCTTATCAGGATGTAACTTCCATCATAAGTTGAGCAGCATGTGTAACTTTATTTACAAAATAGGCATAAGGCTGGATTAGCCCACAGGTTATAGTTTGTTGAGCCCTCTTCCAGAGATTCATGGTCAAGTTTACTTTCCCTTTAGGTTTTCTTCCATTTTTAGTTTTAGTAACCTGCTACACACCTTACTCATTTTTTCAGTCTCCTTCTTCCTGTTTTAATGGGCAACACTTCTGCCCGCTGAAATAGAGCAGGGAAAGATATCCAAGTGTCAAAAATTGAGAACATCAGGCAAATCGAACCTAAGTGTGATTAGCTGCTGGATTCTCTCTGCTATGCCCCTGTCCACCTGTATGGACATTGTGTGACTGAGCCTATGTAGACTCTCCCCATGCCAGAGGAAGTATTTGACTGACCCTTTCTCTGTTGCCTTTTGTCAACAAGTCTGGACTTTCTTTTAGGATCACAAATGGTTAAGAAACCACTAAGCCCATTAAGTGTCTGATCCACTCAATCAGCAGTTCTCATTTCTGGATTAGGTCTAGACCCCATCTGTCTAATATACAGCTCTGCAATGAACCAGCAGAAACTCAGCCAGGCCATGAAAACTATTAATCATTTTAACTCACCCAGGTTTTAGATTGGTTAAGTTGCTTTATAATGGAAATGGAGAAGCAACGAGAGAAGTGTGTGCATGTGGATAGCTGTGTGTGGTCATTGTTAGGATATGATGGGACCTGTTAAAAAAGTACCATAAGGGCAACAAGGTAGAGAACATTTTATAATCTTCACTGTTGGCACCAAATTTCCATTTGGGTACAAAACTGTCTTTGTTGGAGAAATTCTGTGTCTAGTTAAATGTGACCCAGTCTCTCTCCTTTCTGATGGGAAAAATTCATAGGGAAGGATGTGACTTGTCTCATCAGAGATAAAATAATTGAAAGCTCTTATAGCAATCCACTGAGGAGGGCAATGAGCACAGACACAGGGTTAGGATGGGGATGCAGATGATTTCAGCAGGTTAGTAGAAAATTTCACCCCAAAATGTCTTCAATAAATGCCACAAAACCACAAAGATTTGGCATGAGAGATTCCTGTTGGTGATTGGGTGGGGACAATAAAGAGAAATCTGTGTTTCTGCTGGGGTTTATGTGAGACATCCCATAGAAAATAGTGAATGCACTGAAGTTTAAGATGCAAAGGAAGCAGAAGGTAACAATTTCTGGAATTCTCAAAAATGTTTGGGTGAGATCAGACTGTCTAGTCTCCTCTAGATCTCAAGAGGCAAGAAGGCTCAGAATTGACATCTCTGTGTTACATGAAAAAAATTCTAAATTAAATTGCACATACCTTAAAAACATAATATCCTAATTAAGCCAGTTCCAGAATTATTGTAAAATAAATAAAATTCATCCTTGTAATTTCTAACTTCCTCTTTCTGCACATTTGGTTCCCTGATAAGATCTTCTCTCTCCGCACCATCCAGCATTGTCATCTTGTCCCATCATTTCATCATAGTAAAACCTACCTTGGGAATAGCTCATGAATTTTTTATATTAAAGTATGAGAGCCCACCACATCAACACTACTTCTCAGGAATGTGAACCAGAGCCTTGAGATAAAGGTATGATGCACTTACAATGGGATTTCATGGACCAACCAGTATGCAGAAGGCATTCTAGAAAAATACCTATTTAAGTGTCCTGAAAACCACACCAAGACAGACATTTAACTTGGAGCTCTCCTAGGTTTTGCTCTGGGGATACAGCGGGCAAACAAGACAAAGTCCCTGCAAGCTGGAGTGTGTATGCAATGAAGGGTAGAAGATGTTAAAAAGACAAACTCCAACAACTCAGTGAACAAAAGCATGAACTGGCAGATCCCATAAAAAAACAGATAAAAGATGACAGTTTATACAATGGTATACAATGATATACAGTAGAAAGTCATTTTCACCTAGAAAATTAGTAATTATAAGGCTCAACGTCAAGGAAGATGTTGGGAAAAGATCCCTTAACTGTTGGTGAGAGAATGAATAGCACAACTTTTCTAGAGGACTTCCTTACTCTTTAACTCATCAATTTCATATCTAGGAATCTATCCACTAGTCATATTTACTCATATGTACAAAGCTATATAGAAGGATTAAAAATTTAGTACTATTTGTAATAGATTAACACTGGAGACAATTTAACTTTTATTAATAAGGGAATAGTTAATTCAATTATAGTATATTCAGCCAAAGGAATACTACCCTGGTATTAAAAAGAATCCAGACTTATATTTGCTCATGTGGAAAGATCTTATTTTACTAACTTAAAAAAAAAACAACAAGAAAGCAAGCGCCATGGCAGTGGTGTCACTTGTTCCTACCTGAATAAAATTAAAGGACAACACAGAGTGAGGATGCACAAGAAACTCTCAATGGTCAATCTTTTGAATTGGGGGTCTAGGGTGGAAGATAGACTCTTTTCATTACAACTTCATTTTTTTAAGATTTTATTTATTTATTTCTAGAGAGAGGGGAAGGGAGGGAGAAAGAGAGAGAGAAACATCGTGTGTGGTTGCCTCTCACATGCCCCCCACCTGGGGACCTAGCCCACAACCCAGGCATGTGCCCCGACTGGGAAACGAATGGTCCACCCTTTGGTTTGCAATCCGCACTCAATCTACTGAACTACACTAGCCAGGGCACAACTTCTTTTTATAAAAAAATTATGTGCATATATTAGTCTTTCAGTTGAAAAATACCTCAAGTATATGGAGTATTTTGAGGCTAATCTTGAACATTAGAACGGACTCTAAGTTCCCAAGTTGGCAAAGCCAGGAAGGAGATCCCCAGGGAATGGGGCTGACCCTGCAACTTCAGGAAGCAGGGTTTGGTTGTTTCTAGGCTCTGAGGGAAACTGCACCGGAGGTCATGAAGGCAGTTGTACAAATGGAAATACCCACAACACACTTCCCTGAGTCATCCAGGCAGCTTGGTCCTCTATACTAGGGTAGGCAAACTCTTTCTGTGAAGGGCTGGACAGTAGATGTTTCAAGTTTTGGGGACCACATAAGGTCTTTGTCACATATTTTTAAAAAAAGACTTTCCTTTAAATACATGAAAACCATTCTTAGCTCTCCAGCTATATAAGAATACGTGACAATCTACTACCCTGCTGGCATTGGCAGATGAATATTTTTCCTAAATCCCCAAAGACTGATCCCACAGGGTGTGTGGTCTTTCTCTGCTCCTCTTACCTGCTACACTCCTGGCATGGGCAATGGAATCTTAAGTCAGGGCCTGAGTTCTCAATCCTGTCATAAAAGTGCTTCTCTAGTCTCTCTCTGCCATCTCTCCCCTCCCCCACCTCACCCAGTCCCCACCTCACAAACATATTGTGTCTACCTTCTGGGTAAAGTCTCACCTCTCTGTCACTCAAAAGAGATAAATAGAAATAATCGACTCATCCCTCACTCACAGAAGTAGATTCGGGCTCTCTCTTCCTTTCTTTATCTACCTTCCAGGACTTTGTGCCTGCTTGTAAGGTCAACCAAAATTTCCCAGTACCAGCCCAGGTCTGAGCAGACCTTCTCTGTGTGCACCTGGCTACTGGTCAGCTAGCTTTTGTGTGGGTTCTAGAATTTCTGTTCCTACAGCAGCACTGACTACTTGTGCACACTGCGATTTTATGGAAGAACTCTCTGATAATGATAAATTAGCATCAGAAAAGGATACTATTTTTAAAAAAATTAATCTGGCAGCAGCATCAGATTAGGTGAAGAAGGATTTTTGTGTTAGCCTTTGGAACAAAAAATGGAAGAGTCTTGAGTCTCATTGTTAAGTGAGTTGTCTTTATGGTGCAGGATGACAGCAAATTGGGAGGGAGTTTAATTTATTTTACCTGGGTTGCATGAGGGTTGTTTCAGAGTAAAGCAGTGTCCTGAGTACTCTGAGAACAGGGCAGATCCTCAGAGGGAAATGAGATGTGGTCAGTGGTAAAGGCTGTGGGAACCACAGCACAGATGTGGTTGCTGTGTGCCTGAGCCAACTTCTTGTCTGGAACTGGAGCCCCGCACTAACCTCAGCTGTAGGAAGAGCCCTGAGACTCTAAGAAGCTATGTGGCTTCACTGTGTATAGCCATCATCAAGCCCCAAAGACTTTGGTTCTAGATTAGTTCCATTGCAAATTTAGATAAGTTACATGTCAATTTTCTCATCTGTAAAATGAGCAGTGGTGATATCTGATGTCTTTTTCAGCTCAAATATTTTGCAAATTTAAGACACTAGATTTAAACGTTCCAATTCTAAGCCAGAACTCCAAGCCCAGATGTTTTCTCATACTAGTGGTTTTATCTTCATTCCATTTTCTTATTATTCTGTTGATTTACCATTCCCTTTTTCCATCAACTCATCTAGAAAGGAGAATCTGCAGGAGTCATCTCATACAATTTTCTTCTTTATTTAACAGAATGTTAAATGTCCACTAGGTACCAAGTACATGGCTAGACTCGAGGGATCCAGCAATTAAAAAGTTAGTCATAGTTCTTATCTTCATGGAACTCACAGTCTAATCAGAATCAGACAGGTAGACAATAATAAGATACATACTGTGACAGAGAAGTAGAGTCTGGGAAGGCACCTCTCCCAATCCTCAGAGTATCATCAAAAGCATTTGAAAATCAGAGTTGAATGTGTTGTAGACAAGGGAAACCAACTTCTACAAAGATTCAAAGGCAAAGGAGAGAATGACACATGTTAGGAAAGAAAGAAGTTCCAGATCGATAGGGCTAAGAGTGCGAGAAGAATATAGTCACAAGCATAAGAGGAGAGATGAGCCAGAGGTCACCCAGGTTGACAAGCAATAGCTTAAGGGCCATTGAAATATTTTAAGCAAGGGAGTGACATGACCACGTTTGAATTTTAGAAGGTTGGTTTGGGCTACTGTGCTATGACTGACCTGTGAGAGGAAGATAAAAAGCAAGGAGCTCTGTTAGAAGGCTGCTCCAGTTATTTAAATGAAAGTGATGGTGGGCATGGCAGGGCACTGGCAGGAGAAATGGTGAGAGCAGGCAGAGAGATGTGTGTTTGAAATTTAGAACCCATGAGAAGTGGATTGGCCATGGTGGGTGGAAGGCCCAGGTTTCTTATTCCAGGTGAGTGGTGGTGCTACTTATAGAGGTAGGAGAAATAGGTAGAAGGGCAGATAGAAGGATAGGGGGAAGAGAAGATGAGATTGGTTTGGGGTATGTTGAGGGTCTTGGAGATATTCCTGTGATATGTCCATTAAAATGTGAAGTTCAGGAGAAAGCTCTGGCCCAGGGCCATAAATCTGGGACTCACAGCAATTAAGGTCAAATCATGAGTTGGCAATGACTGAGGCAGAGTGTGCAGTGACTGTATAAGTAGGTCCAGGGCAGTACCATGAAGAACACCAGCATTTAAGGAAAAAAGGGAAAAGAAAGAGGACCTTTAAAATGACTCAAGCTTCATGATAACAGAGGCCAACCAGGGATGGATGCTGTCAGAGAAGCCAGGAAGGAGTGCTTCAAGGAGAACAGGGCCAGTGCTTGATTGAGGGCACAAACAGCTGGTAATGGCCATTGTGTTTAGCAGCAAGAAAACCTTTGGGGATCTTGGTGAGGATATAAAGAGGTGCAGTGGGGATGAAATCTGGATCAAAATGACTGGGAAGTAGGGGTGAGGAATTGAATATAGGTCATAAATTTCTCCTTAAGAAATCAGGCTGTGAAGAAAAGAGAGAGATGGAAGGATATGTGTTTGTGAAAGCATCTCTTCTTTTTAAGATGGGAGAGACTTGCATAGGGATGTTTAGATGCACCTGGAAAGGAGTCAATAGAAAGGAAGAGATTGTAACTAGAGAGAATAGACAGGTCAGAGTAGAGTCTCAGCAAGGGGGGAGGGTTTGGGACAGAAGTAGATGCAGTACTAGCTGTGCACTCTTTTCCTTATAACTGAGCAGGAAGGAGGAGAAGTGGTAGGTACACAGAAAAATTAACAGGACAGGAGGACTTCCTGTTCAATAGCCACCAGTTTCTTCATAAATTCCTGTTGCTGTGTCCTTGTTCATGCTGTTACTTTCACTAAAAATGCTCTCCTCGTTGGCTTCTGCAGTGCAATCAGCTCCTCTGCTCTGCACAGTTACAGACTTAACCCTCTTTATTGATCTCTAAAGATGACCTGTGCTTTTATGCCTCCTTGCCCCTACCAGGTTGACCCCCCCCACCATGAGGGTAAAAACTAGGCCATACAATTTTAAATATTTCCCACTGTGCTGGGCCACAGCAGGTTTTCCAAAATGACTTTTTGATTTACTGGCTAAAATGTAAAATAAAAGTTGCTCCTGAAAGTCATTAAGCTCTGCTTTACCCTAATCTCTTAGAATACAGAATGGAGAGGGCAGGGGAAACTCTAATCAGGTCCTATAAGGAAGGAATCTGTAGACAGAGAAGTTGGAGTTAAGGGTCTTGACTCAGACATTTATCAGCTGTTTAACATGATGGGCAAGTCAGTTAAGAACTTGGGGTCTCAGTTTCCTCTTCTCTAAATTGGAGTTAATGTTATCTATCTACTGGGATATAAAAAATGTCAAGTAGCCTTGTTGTTTAAGACTTTTTAAGTCAGAATTTGTGTCTGCAACAAAAAAATATCTTAACTTCAATGGTATTCCAGGGTAGGCGTTTTATACTTAATATAGGAGGATGGGCAGGGTCCTTTAAAGTTGTCCAGTGATAGCAGTTTTTATATGTGATATGATTCTATGACAGTGTGTACTATGTGAAGTGTAACACATGATAGTATGGAAAATGATCATGTGTAGTGTGTAACATGTGGTGTCTGATACATGCGGGTAACAGAGTATAATAATGTAGAATATGTGACATGTAATATACAATGATAGTATATAACATAATTGTGTGGTACCATGTGACACGTGATCTCTGGTAGGGTGTGATATGATTATGTGGTAGTGTGTCCTGTGTGATGTGTGAATATGATAGCATGGGATATGATTGTGGTCATGCTCTGAGAAGATTAATCCAGCAGCACAGGTAGTTTGGACTGGAAAGTAGAAAGCAGGAAACAGAGGCCTGTAAGAGGCTGCTGAGCTGGGCCATGTAAGTGGTGAAAAGAGATTGGAACTAGGGTAGATATGAGAGATAGGACAGCACTGTACGCCACCTGAATGTCCTGCAGGCAGCTCAAACTCAGCTTGTCTAAAACTGAAGTTATTGTCTTTCTCTACAAGCCTGCCCTTCCTTCTTCTTTCTCTTAACAAGTGATGACAAAATTCAATCGCCCAAACAGGAAACTCTGAGTCATTATCCTATTCACTCAGACACACTGTGTTCATGGCCATTGAGCTGTGTCAATGTCAACAGGTTTCTGACTCCCAGGTTCTGCTCAGCTTTCCTAAGATTCCCTCAGAGCTAGGTGATGTTCCCAAGAAAAAAAGGAAGGCCAAGGGCATAAGCTTGGTTACATTTTAGGAACAGAAAGAAGTACAGAAGCAGTCTTAGGAGCAAAAAAGTAATAATGAAAATCAAGGAATGACAAAGTTTAAATACCCACTCCTATAAAGATGTCAAGGAGGATGAAGGCTATAGGGAAAAGGCCATAGTTAAAGCTGCTACTTACTTCTTGACACATGAAAAGTAAGGAAAAGCCTATGTTTCCATAATGGTGAGACATAGAATACAAAGGCACATGCAAAAACACATGCAAATCATCTTTTTAAGCACTCTGCAAACTAGAAAAAATAAGAAGCAAGTTATTGAATTAAAACTTCAGGATGTAGAAAGCAGATTCCTTAGTTCAAACTAGTATAGTTTGTATACATTTTTCTGTCTAAAAACATAGGTGTTGAAAATAAATGTAATGTCATTTTTTATTACTTTACTGTTGTTCAATTACAGTTGTCTGCATTTTCTCCCCACCACAACCCCCCACCCCAGCCAAACCCACCTCCCTCCCTTGCTTCCACCCTCCCCCTTGGTTTTGCCCATGTGTCCTTTATAGTAGTTCCTGAAAACCCTTCTTCCCACTGTCCCTTCCCCACTCCCCTCTAGCTATTGTTAGATTGTTCTTAATTTCAATGTCTCTGGTTATATTTTTTTTTCTTTTTTCCTTTGTTGATTATGTTCCAATTAAAGGTGAGATCATATAGTATTTGTCACTCACTACTTGGCTTATTTCACTTAGCATAATGTGCTCCAATTCCATCAGTGTTGTCTCAAACAGTATAAGCTCCTTTTTTCTCTCTGCTGAGTAGAATCCCATTGTGTAAATGTTTTTTGATCCATTCATTTACTGCTGGGCACTTAGATTGCTTCCAGCACTTGGCTATTGTAAATTGTTCTGCTGTGAACATTGGGGTGCATAGGTTCTTTTGGATCGGTGTTTCAGGGCTCTTAGAGTATAATCCTAGCAGCGGAATTGCTGGGTCAAAAGGCAGTTCCATTTTTAATTTTCTGAGGAAATTCCATACTGTTTTCCACAGTGGCTGCACCAGTCTGCATTCCTACCAACAGTGCACTAGGGTTTTCCCTTTTCTCTGCATCCTCTCCAACACTTTGTTGATTTGTTTATGATGGCCATTTCTGACTGGTGTGAGGTGTTATCTCATTGTGGTTTTAATTTGCATCTCTGTGATGGCTAGCGATAATGAGCATCTTTTCATATGTCTCTGGGTCCTCTGTAATGTCTTTTTTTTTCCTACAATGCAACGTAGCATCTGTCTTGCATTTCCTTTTCAGTTAAAAGCATATTCTAAAATATTCCATGTAAAATGGTGCAGTTGCTATGGAAAATAATGTGGCAGTTACCCCAAAATTAATTTAAAAATTAAACATAGAATCATCATATCATTCAGGTAGATATCTTCTAGGTAGATACCCAAAAGAATTGAAAAATGGGAACTCAAAGAGATATGTGCACACTCATGTTAATAGAAGCATTATTCATAATAACCAAAGGTGGAAGAAACCCAAGTGTTCACCAACGGATGAATGAATAAACAAAATGTGGTATATCCATATAATAGATTATTCAGCCTTGACAAAGGAAGAAAATCCTGGCTCATGCTACAACATGGATAAAATTTGATGACTTTATGTCAAGTGTAATGAACAAGATACAAAAGGACAAATACTGTATGATTCCATTTATGTGAAGTACCTAGAGTGCTCAAATTCGTAGAGGCAGAAAGTAGAAGGGTGGTTTCCTGGGGCTAGGGAGAGGGGAGAATGGGGATTTAGAGTTCAATGAGTACAAAATTCTGATTTGCAAGACGAAAAGAGTTCTTGTGTTGATGGTAGCAAGACATGAATACATTTAATGCCATGATGCGTGGGTCCCCGGCCAGCAGTGACCACGGAACGCTGTGGATGGCTCGACAAAAACACACGAGAAAAACACACATGCACAGAGACAAACTAGTTTCTGTGGGGAAGTAGGGACGAAATGGCCACCGCCCCTAGTGGGGAGCGCGCCAATTTACAGTCCATACGTGGGCTCATTGGGCTCATTCTGCATAATAATTCAGGTAAAGTACAGTACTCATCAGGGGGAAGTAAGGAACCATAGAAAACAAGGAACTCTGCCAGTGTATTGAGCCGGGGTCAAAGAGCTGTAAGACTGAGGAACAAACTAACTTCCTCCTTGGACCCCTCTCATTCAACTGAGGGCATTCTAAACAAAGAAGGTTTCACAGTAATTTACATGTTCTTTCTTAGGCCTGATCACCCCGGGGAATCCGCACTTCTCAGCACAGAGCTGCACCACCCTGTCATTGTTTCAGGCTTAGGTGGAGCAAGGGAACTAAGGCAACTGAGAGACAAGGAGGTTTTCTCCCAGACACTGAGAACTCAGGCTATGTCAAAGCCGAGGAGCGAGGGTCCATCACCCCCCTTTTGCTGCAGCCCCCCAAGTCCTTCTTTTTGGGGGGGGCCTCCCAAAGTGATTGTGCCTGTCTTAGGTCGTTCCCCCCCGTGGGGAATCTTACTCATCTTTGGCTAACCGACCAAGCTTTTTGGGGTTCAGTCATGAATAAAGCAGCAGAAGCAGCATTCCTGCCAGGGAGGTAAGCTTTTGTCTCCTTGCTGGCTTACAGTTCCAAGGGCGTTCCCTTAGCCTTAGCCTAAGCGGGGGTTTCAGCTTCTGATACCAGTCAGGGCGGTTCCCAACAATGCCACTGGACTGTACATTTAAAAATGAATAATATGGGCCCTGACCAGCATGGCTCAGTGGGTTGAGCATCATCCTACAAAGTGAAAGGTCACCAGTTCAATTCCCGGCCAGGGCACACGTCTGGGTTGCAGGTCTGGTCCCTGTTGGGGCACATGCCAGAGGTGACCAATTGGTGTTTCTCTCCCTCTCTTTCTCTTTCCCTTCCCCTTTCTCTAAAAAATAAATTAAATTTTTTTAAGAAAAAAAAGATGATAAATGGTGTGTCTTACCACAATGTTTCTAAAAAGAGGTAAGAAGCAAGAAAATTTCCAAAGAAATTCAGTCATTTAATGGTTATTTTCAGGCGTTTTAGATTTAAGCACAGGCAATAGAAGGTCTTTTTGTTCCTCTTCTTACGTGGGCTCACTTGACATCATGGACTGAGAATGGGGGAGGGGATGAGTAAGTTTCAGATTTGTGATAAACTATCCTCTTTGGGCAGCCAATGACCTGGCTCATCCAGACTCTCAGACCCACAAGGGTTCCCTACTAGAGTGTCCCTGCCAGTTTCTGCTGCAGGATCCCGTTTTGTCACCATGTACCCCTTTCCAGTCAGCCGGCTTTTGGTAGACACTGGTTGTTTCCAATATGAAGCCATTACAAGTAACATTGCTATGAGCATCCTTATTCATGTTCATGGTGAACATGTTTGCATTTTGTCAGGCATATACCTAAAAGTGAAACTATTTGGTGATGGAGTCTGCATATGTTCAGATTTAGTAGATACTGCCACACAGTTTTCCATCATTCAATTTGCATTCCCACCATCAGTGCACAAGAGATTTGATTGTTCCACCAAACATTTGATAGATTTTGTTGCTATATTTTTTATCATTTGGTGGGCCTGTTGAAGTAATGTATTGTGGCTTCATTTTGCACTCTCCAGATGACTAATAAAGTTGAGCATCTTTTCATATATTTATTCACCATTTAGATACCTTGTTCTGTAAGTGTCCGCTGAAGGGTTTTGTCCTTTTTTCTAATGGTTCTCTTGCCTCTTCATTAATAGGTACAGTTATATATTTCTATATAAATATATATATAATAATACATAAATACACTCTTGCATAATATATAAACACACATAAAATGTATTATATATGTATATATCTATTCTGTCTATTATGTACATGAATCTCTTGTGAGCTATATGTACTTCAGGTAATGTAACTCCGCTCTGTAACTTGCTTTTTCACTCCCTTAACAGTATCTTTTCGAACACAGAAGTTTGTCATATATATCAATTTTTTCCTCTATGACTAGTGATTTTTGTTCTATGTTTAAAAATCTTTGCCTATACTCATGAAGACATTCTTCTAAAAGCTCCATTGTTATATCATTCATATTTTCATCTGCAACCCATCTGGAATTGATTTTCCTGTGTGGGGTGAAATAGAAGTCAAGATTTACTTTTTTCTAAGTAAATATTCAGTTGAACCAACACCATTTACTAAAAAGATTCTCCAAGCCTATCCTTTCCTCAATGTATTGCAATGTCACTGTCATAAACCAGGAGACCATACATGTGTAGGCCTGTTTATGGCTTCTGCTATACTGGCCAGTATGTCTACCCTTGGGTCAATATCACACTAGCTTAATTACTCTAGTTTTGTAATGGCTTTTGGTGTTTGGTTGAGTAGGTCCTCCAGCTTTGGTTTTGCTCTTCTTCAGAAGGACTTTGATTATTCTTGCCACTTTGCATTCCCATATTCACTTTTGAATCAGTTTTTTTAACTTACACACATACACAAACCTGTTAGGATTTTAATTAGGATTATATAGAATCTATCGATAAATTTGAGGGAAATTGGCATGTTGATTTTGGGTTGCAGTCAATCACAATCAAGGCATATTGTTCCATTTATTTAGATCTTCTTTAATGTCCCTCAGTAATGTTTTGTAATTTGCAGTGTAGAAGTCTTCCCTATTTTTACATGTATTCCTAAGCATTTCAATGCTTTCATAATTTTCTCTTTCATAACTACTTATTTATTTTCTTGCTAAATTCAAGTATTTATTTTAATAACATGCAGATTCTTTTATCTTAATTTTCTGTTTGTTTCTGGTATATGGAAATCAAATATGTTCATGAGAGGCATCAGTCTGTAATATTCTTTCTCACAGTGTCCTTGGCAGGGTTCGGTATCAAAATTAAGGTGCCCTCTAAACACCAGTTTGGATGTGCTCCATCTTTTCTTTTACTTTGGGAAAGTTCGTGTAAGATTGATAATAATTTTTCTTTAAATATTTCAAAAAATTCACTGATGAAGCCATCTGGGCCTGGAGTTTTACTTCTGAAATGAATATTATTTAATTTTTAAAAATTCTTTATATTTTCTATTTCCTCTTGGGTCATGTTTGACAACTGATTTTTTTGAGGAATTGGTCTAAATTTTAAAAGTCATTGGTATAAAATTGTTTATAGTATCCTCTTATAGTCTTTCTAATATCTGTAGGATGCATACTAGTATCCTCATTTTATTCCTGTTAGTAATAGCTTACTTTCTTTCCTTAACTAATGTCACCAGGAGCTGATCAATTTTATTTAATCTTTTCAAAGCATCAATTTTGTTGCTGCTGATTTTCTTTATTGATCATTTGATGGCCATTCCACTGATTTTTTGTTTTTAATAATTTCTTTCCTCTGGTTTCTTTGAATTTCTCTTACTATTCTTTCCCTAGCTCCTTGAAATGGAGGCTTGTATTAGGTATTTAAATCTTTATGTCATTTTTTCCTATAAATTTTGGTAAATATTTCATGCAACTTTAAAATAAAGTGTCTTCTTTTGTCATCAGTTCTAGTATTCTGTGTGTATCAATTAGGTTGCATTTGTTGTTTTAAGATCTTTTGTATCATTTTTGTTTACCAGTAGAGACTGGTTTAAGTCTCTAAATTATTAAGTCTCTAAATTATTAATAATCTAAATTATTAAGATTTGTGTAATTTCTTTTTTTAACTGTATCATTTTTTGCCCTGTATGTCTTGAAGCCATGCTATTGGGTGCTATATATCCAGAATTATTATATTTTCCCAGTTGATTTACCTGTTTATTATTATGGCATAACTTACTTTATTTCTAGAAATGCTTTTTGCCTTAAATTCCACTGTGTCTGATGTTAGCATAGCCACCCCAGCTTTCTTTTGTTGATGTTTAAATGGTATATTTAAAAATATCATTTTACTTATATTAAGGTGTGTGTTTTGTAAGCAGCATATAGATGACTTTTATATTGTTATTGTCTGATAACCTGAAACTTTTCATTGGAATATTGAGTTATTTTCACTTGTTGTAATTAATATATTTGGGTTTATCACCACCATAACATGCCTGGCTTTCTGTCTGCACATGTTAGTCCACTTCTGTTATTTTACAATCAGCTTTTACACTTTTTTCCCCATAGTTCTCACTATTTTCTCTCTCTTTGAACTTTAGTTTAAATATTTTTATTCACTCATTATTCAGTTTATCAGTTTTTCCTGTGTGCATCTAATCTGCTTTCAAACACATCTATGTATAAAGGACACACGGACAAAGCCCAAGGGGAGTAGGATTGAGGGTGGGAGGTGAGAATGGTTTGGGGGGGGGAGTGGGAGGGGATTGGAGACAATTGTACTTGAACAACAATAAAAAAAGATGAATTTTTAAAAAGAACATATATATATATATGCATAGCTATAGACACAGACAACAGTGTGGTGTAAGGCCAGGGGACCAAGGGGTGGTGGGGCGAGGGCTGGGTGAAGGTGGGCAAAGAGGGGGAAATGGGAGATATCTACAATAGTCTCAACAGTAAAAAAAACAGTTATACATAAAAAAACCTCAATTGAGTTGTTAATATCAGTTATCATATTTTTCAGTGCAAGAGTTCTTATTTGATTCTTTTTTAAGGATACTAAATCTGTAGTGAAGTTTAATTCAGTCCTGATTTCTTAAACATATTACACGTAATTATTTAAAGTCTTTCCTGCTCATTTTAATATTATAATTACTCAGGTGTCTGTTTCTAAGTCTTTTTATGTTTACTCTTAAGTATCTTATTTATTTTTGGTTTTTCCTATTGCTTTGTGAACTGGGGTTTTTGTCCTGGCTTTTTCTCTCCATATCATACATGCTTCTTCTTTCTCTAGATACACACATGGTTCACTCCTTGTCTTCTAAGTCTTTCTGCAAATGTTACCTTCTTGCTGAAGCCTATCAGGCCACCCCATTTAAAACTGCAACTCACTCCCCTAGCTCCTTATAATTTTCCTTTTATTCCCCAAGGTACCTTATCAGCTTCTAATGAATAAATCATTCCCTTATTTGGTGAGTTTATTGCAAATTGTTTGCTCTTTCCACTAAAATACTATCACCAGTTTCAGAAATTTTTGTCTTTTCTTTTCAATGAAATATTCCCATCACCTTATCCACTGCTAAGTCTGTGTAGATACTTGTGAAATATTTGTTGAATTAATAAATACAAAATTAAAAGATACTAACTAAAGTTGTGATGGAGGAGGTGGAGATAAAACTGCATGTTTTCATGCTCAAGGATTAGATGAATTATATATTTTAACTCTTTGCTTATTAGACCCCAGGGGAGAACCTGGACACTTAACCTGAACCTGGATATCAACATTACAATTCCCAGGAAGAAACGGTTAACTCGGTCATAACCAGGACCTTTAGCTCCTGAGTTTCTTGGCAGGGATTCAGAACTAGAGAAGACACTTACCTTTTCTCCTCAAAACTTTGATTTCTCAATCTCAAATCATTATAATTTAATTCAAAACATCAATCCTTTCCCCACCCCCTCTCCTTTTATTCCCTCCAAGTCACAGAATAGACTTGTTTCAGGCAGGAGAACAGGAAAGGCATGGCCGGAAGGAGAGCGAGGAGAGAGGAGGAAGAGAGAGGGGAGTTACACAATTCCGCTTTTCTCAAAGGCACCAATTCCCCTGGGAGTACAAACCACAGTCTCTGCTCCCACTTCTTCGCTTTGATTCAATGAATAAGCTACAAAAATGTCAACCTGACTTCAGCTAAACTCACTTTTTAGTGATTGACTCAATAATATTTTTTAAAATGTAGTACCTTTTTAGAATTAAATACATTTAGTTCTTTGAAGATTTTTAATAGGGTGCAATTCATAATTTCAAAAAATAATAATGACAGGGGTGTCAAAGAAAAAAAAACTAAAACTAAGAATACCTCCTCACAAAGCATTTTAGGACCATGATAAAAGCAATCAAATCTGTATTTCTTTGTCATGAGTAGAATCACTAGTTCACATTTTGTGCCTGCCTTATTCTCTGCATCTGGAGTTTGCTATAGGGACAGATGCCTTCCAGAGCCTGGTAGAGTAGGCCAGCAGCCTCATTCAGTTTATTCTGAATCAGAATTAATGGAGTGAAATTTACAGCGGGATTTATGAGACTTTTTACTTCCCTTGATTCCAGGTTCATGTTCAACTACACCATATAAGAGTGGTTTTGCCTTCAGGGTTATAGGAAGAAACATTTGGGTGCCCTGAAGTGGCTTAGCATCTAATATTTTAGGTACACATCTACTCCTACCCCTAAACTCTGCCTGACCTATCCATAAGAACCAGCTCAACTAAACCTTCTCCACAAGGGTGTCCTTGATGCTTTCTACTAGAAGTGAGTGGATGTGAATGTTGCAACTCTATAGATTTTAAGTCAGAATTTATAAATTCAATATTGAGTATCCAAGTAAGTACTGTACATCAGCACAAGTCAAAGAATGCTGGCACTACCAGCAGCTGGGACATTCAAGCAACAGATCTTTCTCTAGGGCCTCTGAAAGGAGCAAAGTCCTGCCAACATCTTGATTCTAGCACAGCGAAAGTGATTTTGGACTTCTGGCCTTCTGAACTGTGTGAACTGTAAGTTTATGGCAATTTGTTTCAGCAGCCATAGGAAACTAATACATACAGGCTAACAGTATGACATGAGTTAATACACATAGGTCATGCACACACACCCATGTATGCATATATAAATATATATGTATGGGTATGTATGTACACATGTGTACTTGTATGTGTGTACAAAAGTGACATGTAGCAAAATAAAACACATTTCCAGGTAGATCTGTTCCCAGATAATTAATTTGTATCTTTTTAAAATATTATTTCTTACCTTTCTCATATCTGTAGCACTGTGATTAATACCTTCATCAAACATTGTTTGAATTACTGCCAATAGACTATAAAGCGTTTTGCAGTACATCATTAAAGCCTTTGTATCTCCCTACATCCCCATGCAGAGGTATAATAACTGTAAGTTTCCTTCACCTGCAATGCAACTCTTTGAGAAAAGAGTGACCTAAATACTGCTTTCAGGGTCAATTCATTAAGTGCTGGACACCATAAGGTACTATGAGTCAGGAGGGAGCAGACACTCTAAGTGAAGGAGTGAAATGCCGCCATAACCTGTTCATTGAACAGTATGTGCATGTAGGTCCATACATTTTTTTCAGCTGCCTTCACTAGAGCACTGTGGATCTAGAACTGCCCTCTGGCCCCAGCTTTATAGAATTTCAGGGCTATGATCTCAGCTCCTAAATTTCTGTGAGGTTCCATGTTTGTATCCCTAAAACAAATTCCTTTCTTAAGCTGGCTGCAGTATGTTGCTGTTGCTCACAACCAGACCAAGTTCAGTGGCTTCCTCACTCAGAAGCAGCTCAGCCATCTCCTTTCTACCGTGGATGATGGCGCTGCTTTCCAAAGTGTCAGTCCAATCGAGACGAGAAGTTGCACCAGACTGTGAAACCAAAGCACGGCTTCCTTCCTCAAGAAAGTCGTGTGACTTTCAGCCAAATCAAAATGTGTGCTTAGCAATGGGATAGATTTATATTCCCTTGCATGTTCTTTGTCTTGTTAACTGTAACCAGCAGTGTGAGAACTGGCAGCCAGTCCACAGATCTCACTTAAAGTAGCCCTGGCCTAGAGCTTCCCCTGGGACAGGGACGGCTAAGGGTGTAATTGCCTTCTCTCTCCCTTCCCTGCTTCCTCACAGAAGGTGGGAACAGAATGGGAGAGAAGAAAGGTTTTGCATGAAAATGATGCCGCTAGTCTGTACAAAATACAGCCTTTTCTTTTTAATCATAAGGGAATAATTTTTTTCCACTTAACCATCAGTTCTACCCTTTGAAGTCAGATCTTGTGCTAAAATCTAATTTGCATGAAATGGTCCTTGTAGGAAACCTCCTAATCACTCACAGGATTGGCCTGTTTCTAATGCAGAACTGCCTTAGTCCCTGAAGTCACTCACAGGCACTTATTTGGTACATTTACCAGAGGGGAACTTTAAAAAATAATTGAAAATCAGATTAACAAGATTATAAGCAGAAACATGACAGAGCTTTGTTGTGCTCCCTCCTCCTGGAGCAAGGGAAGGGGCGGGGTGGGGGGGATGTCTGGGAGTCATTTTGAAATGGAGACATTTCTTTAAGGTAGAAGAAAGGAGTCTTCAATCTACTTGGCAAATCTGCTAAAGTTTTTCACAACAGTGTGCTGTCGGGTTCCTCAAGGCATCTGCTAGACACAGGAGGACATTTTTTGGTCCAAATAAAACCAGGGATGAAAATAACAGTGAGTTAATTAAACAGTGTGCCATGGTTCATGACACTGTGTTAGGCATATATGTGAAAGAAGAGGTTAAATTCATTGTATGGATTAGAAATAGGAGAAAAAATAAATAACAGGAAAAATAAACTAAACCACAAGATGAGACAAACTATATCAATGCCAAAAATATGTTTTTTTCAAACCCTGAAAATAGACATGCTGACTTCTCCAGGAAACATGTATTTTAAACTGTTGGAAAACATAAAAAGCAAACCTAAAAGTAATAAGGGGACATGTGTTGGAAATGAGGCCTTCTAATAACAAGAATTTTTATGCTACTATTACATAGTTTTATGCTTCCAAATGTTTCATTAAAGTCTCCATTATTAATTAAGAACTAAGTATGTGTGTACCATGAAGTGGGCCAAAGGGAAACCTCTAAATTCTCAGGACACACTGAGAAAGCCTGGCTCCCTTTGTGCCCCTAGCCAGCTGGAATTCACGTCATGCCAGGATTCCCTCACTTCTAACTTACCTGTGTACATTCTTTCCTTGGTATCTGAATTCCACAGGACAATCGGTGATGACCCTTAGAGAGGAAATGTCATGTACTTATTTAATAAGTTTTCACAGAGCACCCAGGTACGGCACATCATATTTAGATGCCACAGGTAACTTTGTGAGCTGATAAAACAAGTCCCAGCTCCCCTGGAGCTTATACCATGGTATAATGTGCTAAGTGGAAGAACAGCCACACCATTCAAAAGATGCTGCTCACCTTCCACCTGCTCTGGATATGTCAGACTCTTGAATGCATTGTAAGTGGGGACCACCTGGTTCAGATTTTCCCTATAACATTACCTGCAAGTGTCATTTACCATTATTGTGTTTTTATTTTCAGATGTAATGTAGTCATTCACAATGAAGCTCACCCAGCAGCCAGCCTGGAGCAGAGTATCTAGAAGGGACAAACAATCTCTGCCCAGGCTGTGCTCAGAGGGTTTGGTCAAGAGCCAAATGCCATTCTGATGCTCATTCATTTGTTTCCAATTTTCTTCTTTGTCTTTCTTTTTTCCTCTCTATGCCTTTTTCCTTAGTGTTCTGAAATCCTACAGTGTTTACGAGTTTGAATCATGTACCACTCATGCGGCTGGATGTTTGTTTGGTCTTTCTAACAGGGAGAAATGTACCTTTGAGGTCATAGAAATTTCCCGTACGATTACTTAATAAATAGCTCCCCTCTATTGTTTTTTCCCTCCTGTAATTCCCACACTCTTAATGGACAAAAAAAAAAGACATGACAAAAATTGAGACATTAGTCTATTCTCAAGAAGAAAGTTACAACATCATAAAGACATCAATCCTCCCAAGTTAAATATAAATTTAAAGCATTCTCAATTTTCAGCTAAAATCCAATGACTATGATTTTTGTTTGCTTTGTTTGAGAATTAGACAGGCCAACTCTAAAGTTTATATACAAAAAAATAAGAATAGGTTAGAAAATTCTAAAAAATAAAAGGAAATGCGAGTGGGCTTACTTTATCAGGTATTGAAACTTGTTCTAAATTCTCAGTAATGAAAATAGTGATACTGATACATAAATGGAACAGAATTTTGAAAATCTAGAAATACACTCTAATGTATGATGACTTTAATATATAACATAAGTGACATCTTAAATTAGTGCGGAAAAATGGTCTATTCAATATAGGAAGTGGGAACAATATATGTGGGAAAAATGAATTTGGCTTCATAACCCATATGATAATCCAGAATGAATTCTAAGTGTATCAAAAATGAAATGGAATAAAAGGTCTGTCTTGGAGAGCTCAGCAAGATAAGGACTACTGACAATATGGTTGAGTCTCAGGAGGTAGGTATGATAGAGCTTGAGAAGCCAGACCCGTAAGAGCACATACTGTGTTCCACTTGTACGAAGCTCAAGAACAGGCACGTTAATCTAAGGCATTACCTCACAGGCTGGAGGTTACCAAGGGGAGGGGATCGTGGCTGAAGGGGGTATGCAGTCTTCTGGGGTCCTGTTTGTTGATACACATGTGCTAGTTACATATGTGTTCCCTTTGAAATTTCATTTCTTATGCACTGTGATTTGTGCACTTTCACACATGTACGTTAACTTGAATTAAAAAGGTTCTAAAACTACACTGATATCATTTTTTTCACATGACCAGCATTGATCCAAAGTATTAGACAGGATTCATTGTTAGGCTATAGGGAGACAGGGACTCTGACACACTACTGGTCAGAAAATAAATTGAGTCAGTCCCCACCGCAGAACTACTGAGTTAGGATCTGCATTTTAACAAGAAGCCCAGGCGATCTGCAGGCATGTTACAGATTGAGAAGTTAGCCCTATGGAGACATTTTACATGTTTAAGAGATACCATCAAGAGCGGAAGGCAAGGTGCTGGGGGAAGGGGAGCCTATTTGAGTACACATGTCTGTGAAATACTCCTTACCTCTCAACAACATGTGTGGCACATGGATGTGTTGACATGCTCATGATGGAAGGTGAGCAGGCCATGGGAAGTCATTCACGAGTAGCCCACATGGCGTGTTCAGAAGAAAGTATGACTCTGAGCCGAACCAAGGGAGTCTAGCAGAAATTCAGCTTGTGGAAACTCCAGATCAAATGGAGACGGGGGTTTCCCAGGAGGGCACAGGTAGAAGAAAATAGCTTTCCTTTAAACAAGAAATTTCCAGGTAAATCCATAGGAGATGGAGACTCTGGATTGCTTAATGCTATATCAACAGAAAGAACAAACTAGAAAAACATTCAGCACCTTCCCCTCACACCCTCCTGGAGGAAGGGGAGTTGACAGCCCAGTAGTGTTCTTTCCATCCATCAGGTCTGCAACTGGGGAAATGCAATGAGATGCTCGGTGTACTGGGCAGGGGCCAGTCAGAGCCAGGAACTGAATGGCACTCTCCCATCGCTACAGGGGTAAGATCAAAAACTTAGGTATAGGCTTTGAGGGGGTACAAGTCAGACCCCATGTTTCACTTTATTTGTAGGTAATAGAGGCCTAATTCCATAGTTCTCAAAGTGGGATCACCAGATCAGTAGCATTCATATCACCTGGGAATGTGTAAGAAATGCAAATTGTCAGGTCCCATCCCAGACCTACTACATCAGACACGTTGGACAGAGGGGCAGTAATTTGTATTTTAACCAGGATTCCAGGTGATTCTCATGCATGTTCAAGTTTGAGAATAATCAGTCTAATTTGTAGAAGGAAAAGTTGCTTTTCTGTGGCCCAATCCACCTCACTCAAGTTTTTCATTAGGATGGAGATGAGCTAAAAATGGTGTTACTTTGTCTTCTATTTGCAGTTTGTCACCCTGTGGTCACCTCTGCTGCTCAGTCTTATTTCGTGGAAAGGTGAATTCTCCAGAAGCATGATTTAAGGAACTGGGTCCCTTGGCCACAATATTAGCTAAGAAAATCCTGATCTTATCCTGGTTTTCCAGGAATTTAATACTTTGTCTCCAAAACAGTCTAACTTGAGTATTTAGAGCCAAAAGAAGCTAGCCACAGCATAATTCTAAAAAAATAATAATCTTCAGTTTACATTAGTAAATGCTGTAAAGGCTCATATGTTGCAAGAAAGAAAAGGGCAGAGAGCTTCTCACAATGAGATATTCAATTCATTTAAGTTTGCGAAATATAGAAACCAGACTGTTTGCTAAGCTTGAAATGGTAACTCTGCTCCCACCTAGCAAGGACTGAAGAAAGCACAGTGATCCACACTTTACCTCTGTGGAGAAATCATGAGAACTCACCTTTACCAGGTAGTTGGGATTGGTTTGGATCATGCTGTGGCCACGTTCTTATCACATCATGGTCTGTCAGACACATTTTGTCCTTGATGTTTAAGGGTTTGGCTTCATGGGAAAACCTGCAGTGTTAAAGCAAATGCTACAGAGAGCAACCACCAAAATCCCCCATTTTAGTGCTCCCGCCAACTAAAAAAGAGGGACTGGTTGCCTGAATAGTTTTATAGCTGAAGAGAAAGTGAGTGGTGGATTGAGTCAGGAAGTCACATAAAACAAAATTCAAGCTCGTGATTTATTTATTTCTACCATGCTGTTGCCAGTGCTATTAAAATAATGTCAAGGACATAATGATGAATTTAATAAGATATTGATGGTGGATCTGACAATGGGTTAGTGCCTAAAGTAATGAAACATCAGGGTAAAATGCATTATGTAGTCCCTTGCATCGTTAAAGTGACTCCATGCGAATGGAGAAGCATCATTGAGACTTCCTTTAGATGCACTAAAAGGCTACCCTTCAACTAATAGCTCTCAAGCTCCTAACTTGGGATGATGGATCAGGACTGAAACTTCCACATCTAAGGGAGGATAAAAAGAGGGTCTAAACTAGATCAAGCACATTACCTCCAATATGCACACATCTTTAACAAAAGTAGGCTAGTTATTAAAATGTGAAATACGTAATCCAGGCAGATATTTCATGCAGGGCAATCAAGGCCCCAAATTTACTTCATTCCTAAATAAATCTCTAAGTGAGATGGTTTCTTCATTTCATTACCAGGCCTTGTTCCATGCAGCTAATGTTTTCAAAAGTCACTGTTAGGATGTAAGTTACTTAGAAATACAGGGCTGTTCTTTGGGATTTCTTTAAAATGTATTGCCATTATTTTTCATTCCTTTGCCCTGAGTTATGAGAAAAACAAACTAGAGTTTTAAAAAAGTTATCTAGTTATCTCAAAACACAGCTTCGTTAATATTGCCTTTTGATCTTGGGATTTTGAGAGCTTTCACAGTGGACTTGATGTGCTGGCTCTCTGTATTCATAAATTTAAATGAGTCATTGTCAAGTCTCCATTTTGCTTTGTGCTATGTGTGCAGGAAAAGTAAAATGACAACAGAAAGGAGAAATGAGGGAGAAGGGAAAGAAAAAGAAGGAGGGGAGAATAAGAGAGGGAAAAGGGATGAAAATAGAGAAGAAAGAAAAGGAAGGAAAGGAGAGAAGAAAGACAAACTGACTTACACCACTATTTCAGGAGAAAGTAAGGAATCTAAAAGTTCCATAATGTATTGTCCCATTAACTAAACTCACCAATTATTCAAATTTTAACCTATTTTGATTGTGAAGTCAAAATAAATGAACTACCTTCATTTCTGAGTTTAGAACCTAAATCTTGGATTGAGGATCATGCCACAGCTCATATGGAACCAAAAGTGACCAGTGTCCAGGCCATGTATTCCCAAAGTTAGCTGACAATGTCAGTGGCATACCAAGGATGCCACCAAGACATAGAACTTTTCATTGGTTACATCACTATAATTAAAGGAGGCTTGAAATGAAAGCAATATTGTTAAAACTTTTGAATTATGATGAAGTGTTTCCCCTCATCAATGTACAGTTGATTTTTATTATTCTCAGTGATTATGCTATAAAGTTTCCTTAAACAAAGAACTAGCTAATACCAAACCACTGCTCTTAGGGGACATACAGAGTTAAGTTCCTGCAAGCCTATAGTCACAACACTTTCATCAACCAATCAATATATGATCTTGTTTCATGTGTTTCTATTTAAAAACACCTTTTTTACATAAAGAGAATATCTATATATATGATTCATTAACATTGAACTCATGGCCAACAGCAACATAACTCATGCCTGAATAATCCTTATCTAACACACATACTTTTTCCAGAAGGCATATCACAATCTTGTGCTTAGAAACTCTAGACAGCACTGCAGCACTGTGTTTGGGGGATATTTTAAGCAGTGAAAGCTCCAACAAATAACACATAAATGCAAAAAACTGCAAAATGGACACATTTATAATGTGAGAGCTAAAACAAGAAAGTCAAGTGTCTCCTCGTTCAAACTCAATCAGGAATGTTCATGTTGGACGACTCAAATTTTTTTGCCACACTGTGCATCTGAAATGACAGCAAAGTACCAGGAGTACTGATCATTTACACTAAATATTTGTGAGGGCTTCAAGAGACTGAGGTATATATGTTCACGGTCAGACAGCTAACAAGTCATAGGACCAACACTTCAACCCAGGTCTTTTTCTTTTAATTCTCACCCAAGGATGTGTTTTTCCTTTTAATTATTGATTCAGAGAGAGAGAAATAGTGATTGGTTGCCTTCTGTATGCTCTCAGACTAAGCACATACCTAGGCTGCAGGTTTGATCCCTGGTCTGTTCAAACCTGCAGCCTTTTGATGTACAGGAGGACACTCCAACCAACTGAGCCACACAGCCAGAGCATCAACCTAGGTCTTTAAATTACTAATTGTATTCACCTTCCATGAATAGAATTAAAAGAGGAGACATAGCCATTCATGAACCTTTGATTAAAACGTGCAAAATGGTAATGTTTCTAATATTTATTTACAAAGCCCATACTAAATGTTTTCCACAATCTTTTAGTGATAAAATGTTAACTCCACAGGGACACACTAAGATCATTTTCACAAGGCAACATATGAGAAAATGTAGAGAGTCATTGAGGAAAATGTAAGACAAGGCATTTAGGAGAAATGATTCCAGCACTGGTTATTCTATGGATTGACCTGGATTTTCAGGAACAACTTAGGAAGAGGCTCCTGAAATCACTGTAACTTGTATTCTGACAACAATAGCCCCAATGATGGGTTATTAAATGGTGAGTGAGACACAATGGGAAACAGTTTCTCTGAGTTAAGAAGACAGCTGAGATGCTGCAGTAGATTTTGCCTAGTAAAAGTTGGTCTGAGTTTGCTGTATTTGAGTGTAATTCTTGTTTTTATGTGAAATCTCCATAGCAGAGACAGTTGCTGCTCACCCCAAACCCACAAGCATCTCTACACTTCCCAGCCTCCATTGCAGTTTGGTTAGGATCATGTGATGGTTCCGTTCAGTGGTCTATGACTAGAAGTGAGTGAGACAAAGATCATTGTTCCTTTACAAATAGCGTTCTCTCTCTCTCCTTTTTCTCTCTCTCTCTCTTTTCCCTCTCTCTCTGTCTCTCTCTATAGATATAGACATAGATATACAGATACATAGACATAAAATTTCCTTTTTTCCCTCTCTCCCCCCCTCCCCAGGAGTATGACTTGGTTGTACCTCAGATTTATGTTATCTTTACCCTTGACTAGATTCCTTTAGAATGTCCTGTTTCCTTCTTCTGTGTGGGGTTTTTTTTTTGGCACTAGACTTTAATCATCCATATAAATGTTCAAAATAAAAGCTAATTTTTAAGCTATCCTTATTGCTATGTGTGGCTTTATAAGTTCTGGTCAATTAGATGTTGCTATTTTGGGGGTATGCCCTGTCTTGCCACATTTGTCTTCATTTTGCCAGTTGGAAGCAGATATTGTGAAGAACCACATTGGGCTGCATGGATGAAAAGGGGACTGTAGTATCTACATGACACTGTGGAGTTGCCACATAAATGTTAGATCATTTTGTTTGGACTGAGAAAAATTAAACATCTAATTGGCATAAGGTACTCTTTTGGGATGAGGGTCATTATAGCAGTCACACTGTATCCTAGATAATTCAGGCATTAGGTGCTATGTCTACAGCTGTAACTCCTTAAAAATCCTGGGAATAGAGTTAAAAGACTTTGGGTGGTAGCACAATGTACTCATGAAGAGTATGGGTTTTGAAGTCAGAGAGAAATGACACTGAATCTCAGTTGGCCACTTACTAAGCTGAGATAATTACTATCTCTGGGCTTAGTTTCCTTTGCTTTATATTTCAGTAAGAATAATACACCATTGAGTTGTTGTAATGGTTAAGTGAGCCAATGTATATAAAGTGCTTAGCACCTAATAAATATTCAACAAATGGTTGCTGTTGTTCAAGAGTCAGACACACTAAAGAAGTAGAATAGCAGAAGAGAAGGTGGGAATGGTTTCATCTGCCTGCCTTGCTTTTGCAATTGCGGTGACTTGTGAGTGCCATGAGGCAGCCATGGGCTGCCGGGAAGATGGGAAGCAGCCAGTTAGATCTGTGAATTCCTAATCACACCTTGTCATTCACTGCTCTCCTCTGGACAGAAAACACCATTTCATGGCTGACAGACATCTGGACTTGCTGTGCTGTGCTTGTTCATCAAACTTCATTATGACCTCACTCTGCCTGAGTGGAGCAGAGCCTGCTTATCCTGCCTTGGGCTGCAGGTGTTGATGGAGTGAGAATCTTCTTCCGAGGAAACGTGTGCTGTAACCCCATCACGCTGAGTCAGTGCTGACAGTCCTAACACTCTGCCCAGTGCCAGAGTCCACAGGAAGTTCTGAATCCAGCTGCACATCCCAGGCGTGCATGCTGATGAAATGCCAAGCTGTTTTGACGACTTGAGCAATGCACAGCTCCAAGGCCTGGTAGGCTGGTGCCAAGGCTTGGGAGGCAATCCCAGGAGCAAGCAGCTGGGGAAATGGGTCATGAATGCCCACTGTAAAAAGAAACCCATCTCTTCCTAGTTTCCCTCCTGACCAATGACCTTTCTACCTCACTAATTAGCTTCTCCAGAGTGGCTGATCCAGCCAGGGTTTGTTGAGAACCTGCCTAGTTGAACTTCACATAGTCAGCAGCCATCTTGATGATAATTGACATGATCTGGGAGGAACTCTTCTTCATAATCTTCTCTTGACAGCCATGTTTTTCTAAAACTGTCTGGCAGAGATTTATTTCTTTTTTCTTTCTTTTCTTTCTTTCTTTCTTTCTTTCTTTCTTTCTTTCTTTCTTTCTTTCTTTCTTTTTGCTTTGTGAGATTTTTTACTGTTGTTCAGTTAGTTACCCCCATTTTCCCCCTATTGCACTCATCTGCCCCATCCAACCCCTGCTCTTTTTTTAAAGCCCTTGGCCTGTGAGAGTATGAGAGAACCATAGGGATAACATAAAATTGGTGGAGGGAAAAGTCACTTAAACTTCTATGTGTCTGGAATAATACATATATGAACTGAGTCATTTCTTGTTTAGTCTTCTCCTTAGCATTCAACTAAGATCAAGGTTAGACAGAAGGAAATAGCTTGGGTCCAAGGTAGCTCAGGCTCACCTCAGTGCCTCAGTCCAGAGCCTCTGCATTTCCATCCCTTCTCCACCCACCCAAACACACAGCTTTCCCTTGCCTCCTTGGTGGGGATATTTCCCACTTCTCTGCAAAATTTCAACCATGTTTCTGCCTTAGCAAGTTGAGGTCTAGGTGTTAGTCCACATAGCAACACTCTTAGCCTTAGTGGTCAGGTTCAGTTATGACCTCAGTGAACATCAGACTCTGGTAAGCTGGTCTTTAAGACCCAACATCCAAACACAACCTATTCTGGGTTCTAACACAAACCCATAACTGACCTTAGGAACATAGAAATGACATGTTTGAGAATATCTGCTCGTGAAAATAGGCTAACATCTAAGATAGCATAGGAAGAACCAGAGTGTGACACATAGAAAGTCATGTGAAGAAGTCACCAACATAAGGGATAAAGTTAAATACTTCATTTTAAGTTTATTTGCACCATTAATCAGTTTCTCCTTTGCTGAGGAATGAAGGAAGAACTCGGAAGAAGGAATGAAGGAAAGAGAAGCAGCCGAGAATGGAAGAATTCTACCAGCCTGTTCCCCAGGAGACAAGCTGACCTGTGCCTTTCCCAGACTCAGCTCTGCCCATAAAACCAAAGGCGAGGCTGTTTCATTAGGAAGAAGAGAAGCAGGCAGTCTGGGTTACACAATCCCCTGTGCCTTGTCTGCATGAGGGTGTTTCATTTCATGTGGTCACTCAATGTTTCAGGGATGAGAGTCTAATTTTAAGTAAATATTGACATTTTATTGTGTTTTTGATTAACATCCCACCATGTCTCAAGTTCAGCTTTCTCAGAAAAAAACACACAAAGAAAATAAAGTCTCAGAGGAAAGAACTTGACAGAAATCACGAGCACGGAGTTCCACGGTCAGTTCCTGTTCTGGAAAAGCACAGAGCACACTCGGGCTCTCTGTTGGCTCATTGCATTTGACCATCCATGTGCCGTCCAGAATTGTTTTTTCCTCAAGTATCTGTTGCATATGGGCAGGCACACTCATGCTTGCCCTGTTTCCAGATGCTCACTTTGGCTAATGGCAAGAGCTACAGAAAATCTCAGGGTGAGCTCCTTCTGAACAGGTTTGGTGTATGTAAACATTTAAGTGAACAAAGGCTGCTACCAAGCTCTTAGCAAGCAGAAAATTTTGAAGTAAGCTGGGGATAAAAAAAAGTTAGGAGGGAACCTCACATTCCCACTGGAGAAGTGAGGGGTCCTGGCTATGATGGGGTCATTTTGTTTATTCCTGTCTCCTCTTCTCTAAATTCCCAATCTTACCTTCCCCCACAGGAGCAGCATTATGGCTGCATGGAGCCCAGAAAATGCTTCATTTCTCTAAGTTCCAACAGCCCTTCCCAGTTTCCCTCCTTTCCCTAAGTGGACAAGATGTGTCTCCAAGATCACCAGCTGCCTATGATGTTGTGAGCAGGAGGGAGAGAGGCTGGCTCACTAGGGTGATCGATATAATGCAGCAAGACCTTTCTTTTAAACTGCTCCAGCATGTTTCATTTCTGGAGTCAGCAAAGGAACTGGACTGCATGAAGGTGTTTAGTTTGCAGGCTGTCATGTGCACCAGCAAATACATTCTGAGATGTCCACCCAATGTGTCCATTTTTAAAATGTCCTGTCTGAGGTTTAAATAATTAATAAAGATTTGATTGACATGCTGTTGACAGCTGTGTAATCTGCCATGAAAAATATAAGAAAGCAGAGATAAAGAAAGGCCATTACCTTGATCTGTTACTCTCTGAAAAGTGATCTCAATTTGGGTAGGGATCAACTTGCAAATACTAGAGCTATCATCCCCGAGGTGGCTCTTAAATGCCCTTTAGGATTTCAATTAGGGTGTATAATATTCAAAGCCAAGTTTCAAAATAAACACAGTTTCTCCCCAGGTTCAGGCTACCCCTCACAAATGGGGAAGTGGACACTACAGAAAAGCAGGAGGGAGGTGGCACATTTCTTGCCATACAGAATAAAGTTTCCATGACTGGCAGATAATCTGGAGGAAATTTCAAAGTCAAAGGCATTTTGAAGTCATGGAACAATTACAAGATTTAGACTTGGAGCATTAGACTGAAATGCCTTTGAATCCTAATGCTTCCACTTATAAATGTTTTCATTCTCTCAGGTCTCCTTTTCCTCATCTATAAAGTGAGGTAATAACATGCACCTAAAAGGTCTTATGGGGGGAAATAAACTTTTGTAATGGACTTAGACCAGTGACTGTCAAAAGCTGGCACTCAATGCACTTTAGTTCTCTGCCCTCTTCTGTGCCTACTCCTCCATCAACCACAGGCCACTTAGTCCCCAGGTGTAGGTAGTCTAGTGACAAACTGTCACCTCTTGTTACAGAAACACATGGTGGGATACAGGAATATTTTTAAAAGTAGATTCAGCCTGTACCTTTTAAGAGCTTGTAATTTCATAGGGAAGGTGAAGTATATACAATAACATACACTGATATAGAACACAATTAGGTGATTATCATGTTATCAGAAGTTCAGTTGCATTTCAATCCCTTGGATGTTTAGGCAGAGGCTGGCTGGCAAAGGTGTAAACTGAGTACATTAACATCAATAATGGAAGTTGAAATGTTTACCCAAAACACACACGGGTATAGTTGGTAACACCTATGCATCGTCCTCCCATAAAATGTGCTGCTTGGGAAAGCAGATTTTGCTTTTCGGTCAGTTTTGGCATACATGGGCGGGTGGGGGGGAGAAGATTAAATTTGGGTATCTCTCACTTAGTAAAATAATGGAATGTAAATTAAACATAGAAATGGCTCATTTACTCACTTAGGATTGTGTCGTTCTTGTTACTGTACATTGTGGCTTCCCAAAATGAACAAGTCATATTTGGGCAGTGAGAAAGTACTGGATCCTGACTCAGGTAAAGGGAATGTGAAAAATCTCTCTCTCTCTCTCTCTCTCACTTTCCAGCTCTCCCTCCTCTCCCTCCCTCACTCTCTCCCATGAGTGCACACACAAATTGTTCTGGAATGGTCCTACATTAGTTTGAACCACTGTCAACACCACTGGATGGGTCCCTTTTGAACAAGAACTCCTTCCTAATTGAGTCTTTTTGTCCTAGAACAGATAGAGACCAAAGCCTTCTAGTTCTGAGTTACTTCTCAGTGAACTATGGTGAATGAAAACTCATTTATACTGGAGCAAAAGATAGCTTTGGAAGCAACTTAAGTTGCATTAAAATTTACAATTCTAATGTCTACTCTCTTCTAATAAATCTCTGATCCTGTAGCTTACATTCCCAAAAGGATAACTTGGTCACCAGTTGAGATTGCTTAAGTGCAGAAATGAAGCATAAGCAGAGGAAATACAGACTTTGCAATTTTCTTCTCAGTTATGATCAGAATCTCAAAAAATTTTCTTGGAAAATAAAAATAGATACTATAAATTATATACATATATAATTTACATAGTCTTTATATTTTATGTTTTATTATATTTTTGGTTTTATATTAAAATATTTAATTAGTAATTTAGTTAGCAATCTAAGTAGTTAGCAATACATATTTATTTTAGAATGTTTTAACAGTAAAGAAATGAACAAATAGCTACATAGGAAAAAAAATATAAGTTAACTACATAGAAGGAACCACAATTCATATGTTGCACACTTTCTTCCAGTCTTTTTGTTATACTTGTTCCTATGTAGCTGAGACAATACTTTAGATTTACTTTTGGATTCTGCTTTTTATACATAAAACATTTCTCTGGGATATTACAACATTGTTGCATATTTGAGAGGACAAAAGACTTCTGGTTAGAATAAAGGGGTGGACTTAGAAGGGACTTGCTGACCCTCCATGATTATGATAGCAGGGATTGCCACAGAAAGCTGAGGGTGACTCTCTAGACAGGTCTAGAGCCCCACCTACAATCACGGGAGTTTGAAAAGGAAGAAGACTGTGGACCCAATCTGCCATTTCTCAGAAGAGAGGTGGATAGTATGAGTTCAAAGAAACCACACTAGAGCTACAATTAGATGGAATTTTTCAACTAGCTTCTGGAAGATGCATGATTTAAAATGATCAAGTACAGGTTAAACCTCTTTATTTTATAAACAAAGAGAAACTGGATCCTTAAATGGTAGAGTGACTCGTGCAAGCCTCTTAGCATGGGAGTTTGTGGAAGACTCAAAGTGTTTGGACATTGAATCCAAGGATCTTTCATCTGGATCTCCCTGCCTTTTCTTCTGCTTGCCTTTTCCCACAACCCACACAAGTACAGAAGAAAGACTCATCACTCATAATAACTGTCTCACAGTGTGGCGAGGACCAGGTGGTTAACAGATGTAAAAACTCTTGGTAATCTATAAAATGGCCAGAAAAGAGTAAGACGTCATTGATGATAATGATGATAACTGTTTCCTCCTTCTGAGGATGGATGCAACCACCTTTGCCTCACTATTCAACAAATATTATTGAGTATGCCATACACTTGTTCTAGGCACCAGGAATAGGTCAGTGAACAAACAAAATACATAAGGAGTTTATATTCTAGAGAGGAGACCAGCAATGAACAATAAAGATGTTATAAAGTATGATAGTTAATGGTAAGTTAAGAGGAAAAACATAGGTAAGGATAAGATAAATGATGTTCTAGAAGTGGAGTTAAATGTTAAATGGTGTTCCCAGGAAGGAAGCAGTGTGTATATCTTAGGGAAAAGCATTCTCAGGAGAGGGAACAAAGGCCCTGAGATAAAAGGAATGTACCTGTGGTTTTAAGAAATGGGGATAGCTAATGTGGCTGGAGTGGAGTGAGCATGGGAGGAGAAAATAAGATGAACAAAGGCATTATGCCAAGCTAGATCATGTAGAGTCAGAGAGGTTGTGTTAGCAATAGAAAAAGTAAAGGAAACAGAGGAATGATATTATCTAACTTTACTAGGTTTTAAATAGAATCACTTTGGCTGGGCAAAGAATAGCCTCAAGGTAAATGAGGGTGTGGGCAGGAAAGGGTTAACTCAGCAGGCCTGGGTTGCTCACCAATAATAACAACAACAGAAAACTTTGCTTCAGGAGAGGTCCTTGTTGCGCTTTTGGGAGTTAGCCTCTGAGCCCCTGGAGTACTCTGCTTGATGGTAGCATTGTCCCTGAGGACTTGGGCCAGGCTGTTCCAGGCTCACCAGGTAAGAGGCCTGAAGTCTGAGTAGCTGGGTGTCAGCCTACATGATTGACTTCCAATAAGAACCAAAGCTTTCCTGGCTGAAATTCACACATCACTGCAGAGAGAATTAGACATGTCCCAAGGAACTCCACCAGGAAGGTGCATATGGGAGCTTGTTCCTGTTTCCTCACAGAGTTGGCCAGTGTGCCTTTTCCCTGTGTTGATTTCCACCTGTGTGCTTTTGCTACAAGAAACTGCACCATGAATATAACAGACTTTCTGAGCCCTGTGAGCCCTCCTACCAAATCACCAAGTCTGAGAGTGGCCCTGGGAGCCCCATCACATGGTGGGAGAAGTGGAGACCAGCTAGGAGGTGAATTCGCTAGTTCCCGTGAGAGATGATGGTGGCTCATCCGCCATGATTTTCTCCCAACAGCATCCTAAGGATTTCTGTTGAAACTTTTGAAGTTCATTGACTGGGAAAAGTTATCTTTTATTAGAGTCAATTAACACAATTATTAAATGGCTAATTCTGATCTGATCTGTCCATGAATCTTTTCTGCTTTCCCCCTGGAGAAGAAGTTTTTGAGAAATGTGATAACTACAAGATGCCAAAAAAAGTTTTCTTGTTTCTCTGTTGGCACGAGCCAGCAGATCTGTATCCATCTGCAGACACAGTTGTAATCAGAGAAGCACAGGAACAAGGAGAGCCTGTGCCACTCAGAACCGTCTCGGATCCCCACCTCCCCAACATGAGCATTAGGCATCCCATCAACATCCCTCACGAGTGGACAAGATACTGACCTCAGACGGGTCAGTGTAGGAAGTGAGAGAATATGAGGAAAGAAATTCTTAAACTCCTACTTAAATGGGGAAATGAGAACATTTCTACATTCTAGGTTATTTTATTTATTATAATATCTTACCCAGAATATTAACAAGAGTGGGGATCTATTAATGAATTGTGCCAATCAATAGATGTTTGAAAGGAAATGCAGTGAGTATCTGTGGATGAAGCCCAAGCCTTTCTGCAAAGTGAATGTTCTCTAGCAAGGCTTAGAGAGGAGGGTATAGTGTGTTTCACACACTTGTACAGCTTTGGAGAACTCAAGAGCTTTTATAGACAGGAGAGTAAACTTTTTCTCCAAGGAGTTCACTGTATGCTTAGAAGACAGGAGGTAGAAGCTGAAGCTCTTAGGAGCCATCTGCTTCCTATGTTCTTCACCTGCCTGAATTATGATCCCTGTCTATCCAAAAGGCAAGGGAGAGGGGCTAGAAGAAACTACTCTGGGGAATGCTCACGCTTGTGTGTGCAGGGAAAGGCATGGACCAAAAACTCAGCCAGACATTGGTCAAATTTCATCTCTACCACTTACTAGGAGTGTGATCTTGGGCAAGTTACTGAGCAACTCCAAGCCTCTGAGCCTCCCATTCTTCCCTCATTAAATGTGGATTATGTTATCTACCTCCAGGTATCAGTGCATGAGGTTTAAATGACCTACAGCTGGCACCCAGCTCACAACAGACCCTTAAAAAAAGTTTACTTCCCATTTCTAGATATTCCCTGTACTAATAAATAATATCAAGAATATCTGTGTAATCTGAAGGACAAAAGAAAACAAGTGACTTGCTCTGGCCAGTGGGAAAGGATGTCTTTAAACTGCTTTTGTGCCTGCAGAGTTTGGAGGGCAACTCCTGCCTAGCCAAACCACAATTTCACTGTTTCTGTTTGTGCTTTTCATCCCATACATAGTTGAGTTGCAGTGGTATACCTGGTCTGGTCATGGTCATGGGGAGGTTTATGCCTTGCACTCTCATTGAGAAAGGCAATGCTGTATCAATTGCTAAATATTTTAATATGACCCTTAGTTTATGCCAATAAAATGTGGATAGCTGGATGGAGTAGAGCACTCTTAGTTTTTTAGAAGACCTCAGTAAGTGCTGGCTATGCCCGATAGTCCCATAAATCAACGTGAGTTGGAGTCAAGAGCTGAAGTGACATGTAAGGAATTTAAGTTTTGGAGATAGGAAGCAGGGAGGAAGAGAGACTATCAGGGGGAAAGGAGGCCCCCAAAGATCCCACCGAGATGGTGCCCACGGAGTCCTGGCTCCTGAAAAATTGTCCGTGGTGAGGAATGTCTGATGCAACATGTGGAGAGTGACGTCTAATACCCAAGGGGAAGTTGTTGCCTGTGCCCGGCTGCACAGGAGCCTTCTCCTGTTATTTCAAGCTTTCTGTACATTTCACTACATGCAAAAGTCTTAGCACTCTGAGGAAAGAAAGGTTTTGAACCGATTTCCAACGTGGGGTGAAGGAAAACAACAAAAGAAAACCTAAATCTGTTACCAAACTGGGTGCTGTGTGGACTCAAGAGCTCCCCAGAAATCTCCTACAACACGGGAGAAGCACCCCATGGAGGGCGGGATGGCCGCTTGAGCTGTCTTACCAAGCAGTACTGAGAAAAAGGCGAACTCCAGAAGTTTGACATGTTTGGGGGATGAATTCTGAGGGCTTCTGAATATTTTGTTTTCTTAAGTGCACTTGGTAAAAACAATAAAATCACCTGCAAATGTTTTCTTTGTATCTGCCTTCGTGAATGAATGAGCTATCCCAGCTCCCAACTTCAAAGGTAATATTGTGATAACCCAGGGAGTTGTAGAGGCCAGAAGGCAGCCTGGATCAGTGCCTTGGAGTTCCTCTGGGGGTTCTGAGAGTGGAAGAAAGGAGGGCATCCGTTTGGTGTACAGGAGAAGGACAGGTCCTCCCTCCTTGTTTATGAACAGCTTGATGAGAGTTCTATAAACAGTGGCTGTTGAGTCTATTAGCAGAGTTGCAACCTTGAAGTTCTTGCATGCCCAAGCCACTGAATTCTATTCCTGGATTTGCCAGCAACCCCAAGTAAAAAACTTCAACCCAAGTGTTCATGTCCTGCCCCTGAGTTTTTCATATCAGATTCCAAGAAAGGGTTTCAGACAGAAATGTCAGTTAACTACAGGGAAAGCATTCCCAGGCAAAGGGTGTTAATAGTTTCAGAGCAAGTTAAAGAAGCATTTCAAAAAACTTTGAGAGCATTTTTTGCCAATAGTGGGTTCTGTGTCTGGCAACTGGAACCCAATTTGTAGGTGCTTTGTCTTCGAGGCCTTGTAAGATAGATATACACTGAGCAGATGAAGAACGACATGCATACATTAAGGGTAAGATATGAAAGGATTTTTACTTCATGAACTCCAAAAACTTCACTGGCACATATATGAGACATAGGTGTCAGGAATATTTTTGAATTTTTCTTTGGCTCATGCTCATCACTAACATACAAGCCACTGTGAAGGAAGTACTATATTTTGCTCAAATGCCATATCCTTCTGTTTCAGAAAAAAACTAAAGCATATCAACCATTTAGGCCTCTATTTGGGCCTCATTTCTATTTGGGCCCCTTTGTCAAGGAGGTAACGGAGAAAGGAGCTGGGAAATATGCTCCCTTGCTCTGAGTGGGGCAGAGGAAGGATTACTTAATCAAACATATGCACTCCCAAATCCCACCTGGAAACAAAGAATGATATAAACAAGCCATGGCTCACAGTTTCAATATCCAGTAAATTATATTTATGGCTGCTCATTGTCAAGATAAGTAGCTAATGGTAATCCAATAAGCAGATAAGGATAATAAAATGCACCAATGCGGGGCAGATGTCAGACTTGATGACAGGGACACCCTTTCCCATTTGAGGCCCTCACAGACCTCATCGAATGTTTTCAGATGGGAATGATGGCCAGGCCAGGGGCAGGTGGCTGGGCAGAGCTGGGGAGAAAGGTCATTTTTGTTTGCAGCCCTTCAGTAATGACAGAACACTTACCATTTTCTAGTCTTATCAGAGCTGAAGTGATACATTTTATAAGGAGAAATCTCCAGCAATATAGAGAGGAGAAATATTTCTACCTCTGAGAGATTTTAGGAGGGGGGAAAGGACAGGGTAAGAACCAGGATTCTTTGGGAGAATATTGTACCTAGGCAGCAGAATAAGCACTAAACATATTTGCAGGCTCGAGACTAAAATTGAAATCCTAGCAATAGTCAGGCTCCTAAAATTTGCCCCGACTTGTTCGAACAGACTCCTTTAGATCTGCATCTGTTGTGTTGGGGCTGAGTGCACAGGAATAGATACAGCTCCAAGCCCTCTTGTCTAAGGTGTTCTGTGCTCCAGGTGGCCTCCTGATCTTTCTCTGACAAAGGTTTATGGATGTAGCAAGGAGAGGGGAGAAGGGTCACTGGGCAAGCAGCTCTCAACAGTCCAGTCTTTTAGTCACTGGAAATGCATAAATAACCAGTCCTGCTGTGGGTAATAAAGAAAATTCTACCAGGTCAATTCTCAGCTTTAGATTTATGTCAGGCCAGTGGGTAAAGAATAAACACGTTCATGCTTTCATATCTCGTCCTTAGGCTGAAACACGCAATTCCATCGAGGAAAGCATAACTGCCCAAACTGCCCCTGCTAGAGCCCTTGTTGCCCTTTTCTGCATGAGGACTTAGAGCCCCAAGCTCTTAACGACCCAGTATACACAGCTCAAACGAAGACCGCACGTGATAGAGATACAAGAGCACACAAAGCAACCAATGGAATTCTCTAGTTTCTCAATTTTCCTCTTTCATGGACTTATTCTTCTAGAAAATTCTAAAAATATATAGACTAAAGGTTTTTATTTGGGCCATTCAGGGAAAGTAGAATATACTTAGTATACTGTCAAACCTACCTGGGTCCGAATTTCCGCTCAGTCCCTGTGATCTTGCACAAGTTGTTTAAATTCTTAGAGCTTCACATTCCACTTGCAAAAGAGAGAAAATTATTTTTATAAGGCAGTGTGGCTGCAATGATTAGAAATCATGTGCAGCAAGATACTTGGCGTGGAGGCTACACCTGTCTGACAGCAGCTGTCACTAAGTTCTCTGTAACCTCACTGTGAACACCAACACAGAGGTCAGCTATCCTGCACCTGAAGTTTTCCTGCGATGTTTATTTAAGAAAGACCCAGTTTTCTGGACTTCATCACGAGTAAGATCTTTTAAGTAACTAGACTCCAGTTCATAAAGAATTTTTCAGTTATTATGTCATATAATTCTCATAACAAAAAGTTTGGTTTTTAATTATCTTCACTTACGAGTTTAAGAAACCAAGGCTCAGACTAAATTACTCATGGCCTCAAAGTGAGTGAATTGGCAAACATGAGTATCAATACTTCCAGGTTGACTCTTCATTTATCACTACAGCCGTGTTCATATGAGTGCACACCCTCATTCTTCACTGAACATTTACTGTACCTCTGCAGGCCCCGAGCTAGGTGCTGAGAATACAACTGTTAGAACAAAGTCACAGGCCCTGCCTTCAGAGGTTTTCTATTACTGCAGAAACACAGGCATTAAATGATGCAGGAAAACAAACAACTTGATTAAAAAATGAGCAGAAAACCCAAACAGACACCTCACCAAAGAAGGTATACAGATGGCAAATAAGCATATGAAAAGATGCTCTGTATCATAAGCCATTAGGGAACTGCAAATTAAAACAATGAGATACCAGTACCTTCCAATTAGAATGGTCAAAACCCAAAACACTGATACCACCAAATGCTGACAAGGATGTGGAGCAACAGGAACTCTCACTCAGCGCTGGTGGGGATGCAAAGTAGTAGTCACTTTGGAAGGTAGTTTGGCAGTAATCATGCTCATCATGCCCCTGTGTATTTACCAAAATGAATTGAAAACTTGTGTTCACACAAAACACGCACACAGATGTTAATAGCAGCTTTATTCATAGTTGCCAAAACTGAAAGCAAGCAAGATGGCCTTCTTCAGGTCAATGGATAAATAAATGAGCTGTAGTGCACCCATACAATAGATTGTTTAATGCTAAAGCAAAATGGGCTATCAAACCATTGAAAGACCTTTTCATGGAGGAGACTCACACACAGTAGTAAGTGAAAGAAGCCAATCTGAAAAGACTACATTGTATATTATTTCAACTAGATGACATTCCAGAAAAGGCAAAACTCTGGAGACAATGAAACAATCAGTGATTGCCAGGGTTTGGTGGGGAGCAAGGAATAAACAAGCAGAACACAGAGGATTCTTAGGACAATGAGACTACTTTGTATGATACTATGATGGTAGACACACGTCATTGTGTATTTGATAAAGCCAAAAGGATGTACAACACCAAGACTGGACCCTAATGTAAACTATTGACTTGGGGTGATAATTATGGATCAGTGTGAGTTCATCAATTATAACAAATATACAACTTTTTTTGCAGGATGTGATAGTGGGGGGAAGTTTTGAGGTGAGGCAGAGGGTATGTAGAAACTATAACTTCTGTTCAATTTTTCTCTGAACCCAAAACTGCTCTAAAAATGAGTCTACTTTTTAAAAAAGAAAGTTACACTGATTGTGAAAAATGCATTAAAAGACATAGTGCATGGGGCTTAGCAGTCTAGGATAGTCCCACAGAGTCGGGAAAGCAGCTGGTAGTAAGTGAACCTTGAGCTAAAATCAGAAGCATAAAAAGTGGAAGTATCCATTGTGCTACAAAGCATAACTTGACAAACTTTAATAATCATATGGACAACACACTTCTGATAAAGGACAGTAAACAAAATCCCCTTAGGACTGCCATCATACATAACCAACGTGTAAAGTGTACCTCAGATCTGGAGAAAGAAAACATGGGAAGAGACCAAATATTGTCATGGTAACAGAAACACAATGATCCCCTGCTAAACGGTTTCCAATAAGCAAGAACAGCCAGGGTTCAGTAAGTAGCTTTCCATGGAAGTTAGCATCTGTTATTTATTTGTTGATTCTAGTTTAAAGAAAAGCAAGATAATTGGAAATACTCCTATATTCTGGGAAAGTATTGAATGAACGAGCTCTTAGTGCATCTTACATATTGGCCCATTACTTTTAGTACAAACCTGCTCTCTCCATTTAAAGAATGGATGAGAGAGTTGGATAATATCTAGATTCGATAATTTCAAAGCCATGGCAGATCAAAGACAGCATCTTGCTTATGCAAGGAGAAAGGAGCTCTCCCATTTTTCAAAGGACACCCTTTGGGTGATTGAGAAGAAATAAGAGGGAATGTGTATTAAGGAGGGGATGGAAGGTGGGTCATATTCATCAGATAATTGCACCTGTATCACCTACATTAGAGGAGGAATAGCACGGAAGAGAAGAATACCTACATGGCAACCTATACACGTATGCTGTATAATGGTTCAAAGGACGTTTTTGTCAAACAGATCTGGATTTAGGTCCCAGTTCTACCATTGACCAGCTGTGAGATGTTAGGCAAGTTCCTGAGTCCCTGCAACCCAATCTCTTCATTTGTAAAATGAAGAGGATTACCAGGACCCACCACATAAGTTTGGAAGAGCTAAATACTTTCCTGTACACACAGTCATTATCACAGTACTGAGCACATAAAAACCATGCAATAAATATTAGCTATACTGCTATTTTTAATGAGATAAGTAGCTCCCCTAGCATAAGGTTTACTATACAGCAGTCCTGTTCATCTTATTCCCTACTGGACCTCAAAGGTTTTGAGAAAGTACTGGGGGAAAGCGAGAACCCCTTGGTGAATTGCCAGATGTTGACAGTGTAAAGGCACATGTCAGACTGTGGTTGTTTCCTGTCTCTGAGGAGCTCTACTTTGGCATCTAGATGATCCTGGTATCTCCATGACCCTATCATTCTAAGATGTGCTGATGCCTTCAGCCCCCTATTTAACATCCCTTTGTAGCAGAGTGGGCGACTGACCCATGGGAAACCTCACAAGTGCTGGCCAACTCTGTCCCCACTCACTGGCTTCATATACCCACCTGAGCTGTCACCCAGTCCCCTTTGAGAAAACTCGAGCCACAGGTGTGGATGTCATTTTCTAAGATGTCTGAGGATACTCACTTTGTGTTCACATAGGACAGAACACAATTTTGCCAGTTACTTTTTATATGACCTCAGCCAAGTTACTTATGCCATCTGAGTTTTCAGAACTTCATCTCTAAAAACAGGGCTGGGACACCGTCTTGGCCAGGGCCCAGACAGGAATCAGATGGCCCATTCGAGCTAGGTGATGGGGTGATTTCAATAAAGGGATCATTGACAGGGTGTTGACAGGGCTTGGGGAAACCAGCAGGGCTGGTGCAGCGACTGCACTGGTGGTGGAGGGCCACGAGCAGTCTTGGGCCTGAATGGCTGGCAAAAGGGACAGTTTGCAGAACCCACAAAGGGTAACTTTGCAAAGGGTAAGCTGCCAAGTGCTGCGGTTTTGGGTGGAGAGCTACAGGCAACCCTTGGAGCTTCATGGGAACAGACCAGCAGACTAAGTTAACTACTTTTCTCCTGTTCCCTTTCCTTTTGGTGCTAAACTATTGGCCGAACGTAAGTGAAAGCCTCAGATCAGGGAGCCTACTCATGCGGTTCCCTGAGGAGGGGCGCAGAACAGGGTGAGAGGGAGTCTGGGGTGGGAAGTGGGAGGTGAAAGAAACCCAGCTGAGGCACCGCCGTGCAAGGTTGGTACAGGTTGGAATAAGTCAGTCTACAAAGGCCCTGTCAGTGTCTGGCACACGATAGGAGGGCAGTAAACTTTAATTCCCCAGGCCCACCCCACTCTCCAGCTGTCACAGAGAAGCCATCTTCCTGCAGCCTCGGTCCCTGTCTCATACTCAGTACACACCTCAACATCCACACTTGCACACGCATGTAATGCTCACTATGTGTCAGGCTTTCTATATTTGTTTTTAATTCTTAGGTTTTGGCATAGGTGTTTCTACTCCACATTCTTTAGTGGAGTTTTTAGCTACCAAACTTCATCCTATCCTTCCCAAACTTAACCTGGCCCATGGAGTACCTTCAACACCACAGCAGTGGTCAATTTCTAATCAAGTTGCCTGTCTATGGAAATACACATGTGTCAGCACTAACTTTCGACAATTACCAAAAGGGTGAAATATCCTTAGAGGAAAAAGGAGAGACTCAGCGGCCATAGCCTCCAAAGGACTTAAGCACCACATCCAAGGGAGCAAATTTCCAGGGAGCACCAAGAGCTTGAACTTTGGAAGGAGGACTTTCTTGGTTTATAAACAGGCAAGCATTAGCTAGCAAGTCCAGCAACAAACCTCTGCTCTCTGGCCAGCCAGTTTCGCTAAATTAGGCTTAAAGACAACAATAAAAGATGCCAATCATTCTACTTAACTATGTGGCTAACCATCCATTATTAATCAGAGCACATACTTCTGGAAGAGTAAATGGGCCTCAAAGATCTGAGCTCGATAGCCCCATAATGCAATAACGCCCATGTCTGGGATCATGTGATAAATGAAGTGATTGATCAGAATGGCACACGGAAGATAGATGTTCTCTCTGTGCTCTCTCCATCCTCTTTCCCTCTTCCCCTGTGGCTTAGCATGAATAAAAATGTAAAATTAAAGGACATTTTTATATAACAAATAACACAAACAAATAAACCTTTGTTTTCAAATGCTCATTTGCAAGAGGTAATTTGCAAAAAAGTCAGAAAAAGAAAACTTGCTCAGCATTTCTGTTGTGTGAATTTTCAGGCACGTTTTCTTTAGTAGAAAGAGAGTTCTCATAAAACTGCAATTAGATTGGCAATTTAGGCCATCTTTGTAACTATGTTCCAATGTGATGGAAGAAGTCTCTTGTGGGCCATGAGATGTCTGGGTTAAAAGCATATTTCAGAATGCAGGTAAAAGGGCAAAGTTCTGATTTCTCATTTAACTAAATCTCTGCCCCTCCCATTCTAAGACACACTGCAAACTAAGGAGACAGCAGCAGAGTGTGTGAGCTGGGCACACCCTAGAGGGATACACAATCTTGTCTTTATTTCTGCTCAGTAGTAACTCCAAACGGTACAGCTTTGTTAGCATAACATCTCGGTCATTGGGTCCAGGGTCCTCAATGTGCTTTACCAACATTATCCTGCTCATTCCAACCTGCAGGAGCTTGGCAGGCTTCTCATTCATGTCATTTCAGATGAATTCACAGATGATTTCAAATGTAATCAATGCTTCAGAACCAGAGAAAGTGAGTTTTCACCCCTCTCCCAACAGTGAGTATCAAGGTATTAACACTGGGATATCGATAATTCTCCTGACAGGCCTCCAGGGCCTGGACAAACTGGGGGCTGTGTGTCCAGTTGTCTCTGACCCTGTGGAAGAACAAGCATGGACTAAAACAAGGACAGACTGTCCATGTGGCCCATTATACCAGTGGTTTGCAGTCTTGGCTGCACACTGGGGTCACCTGGGGAGCTTCAGGTGTCATTGGAGCCTGGGTGGGACCTTCTGAAACTCTGATTTAATTAGCCTGGAATGCGGTTGGGCCTGGGGAGTTTTTAAAGAACAAGAGGTGATTCTAGTATGGCGCCAAGGTTGAGAGCCACTGCTAAAGCCAGCAGCTTCACCAAGAACCACTCCTTTCAGGAGTTTTTGCTTTGGATGCCCCAGTTTTGCTAGTGAACAGCAAATTTCAGTCTTATGAAATTTTAAAGAAGTTATTTTATCCAACCTTTATGGTGGTTACATTTATGCCTGATGACTGTGTGCCTGAACTAGTGTTTTTCAAACTGTGGGCACTGACTTACTAGCAGGTGATGAAATAGATTTAAATGGTTGCAACTCATACTCTTTATTTTAAAAAATAGGATTGAAAATATTAGTCCATCACAAATAATGAGTATTACTTTGTAAGATCTGTGTGCATGTGTATGTATGTGTATAAGCTTGTAGTAGGTGCTGATGTAAATTGTAAAATATTTATCTCAATGAAGAACATGGTCAAAGAAAATACGAAAAACTCTGACCTTTAAAGCTAATACTTGCCCCAAGGGTAGAATATCTCTCTTCTGTTTTACATAAGAAATCTGGGACTCTGAAGTTTTCATAACTTTCTCCAAGTTCATCCAAATACACCCAGGGACGAGTCTGAGTTCAAGTCCAGACCTATGTATCTGCAAGGCCTGAGTTCCCTCTGTTAACTAGAATGCCTTCCGATCATCCACCACCCAGGCTTACATCCATGTCATTGGCGTATATTCATTCTCCTCTCACCTGGATGCACAAACTAGACAGCTGGCTGACAGAGTAACATGAAACAATCTAAAACCTTCCTCTTTAAACTTCTACCAAAAGGGAAAGTTTCCTTTTGAACTTCTCCCCTGCTCTCATTCCAGGGCTTCTCAGCCGTGGTGGGCCGGGAATGCTCTCTCTTCTGGAGGCTGGTTCCCTTCACCTATCAACAGGGTGTTAAAGAGCACCTCATATTGCGCTGCCTATAATAACAACCCCATAGGGCCTTGCAAATGACACCTGGGGTCAACCCAAGGTGAAGAGATGCACAACATACTAAAATGGCAATAGCTTATTTCCTCTGAAGAAGCACAAGTGCCCCTAAAACAGATTCAAACCCAACTGGTTGTGAGTTGTGAGTGTATTAAACAGGGCTGAGATGTTTTTCAAGTAAACTTGTAATTCAAGTATAACACACATTTAAAAATGGCATAAATCACAGGCCACAGCACAATGGATTTTCACAAACTGAATGTGCCCACACAACCCTCACCCACATCAAGTGCATGATTTTGTTAACCAGTGTCACCCCAATAAATTCAATAAGGAAAGAAATAAAGGGAAGAAAGAATGCAGTGCCAACACCCTAGAATCCTCTCATAGTCTCCCTTTCCGTCACTGCTCCCCCAACAAGAGTAACATCTGTCTTAACTTCTAGCCACAATTTATTGCCTCTTTTGAATTTTTTTATAAATGGAATGATACCACATTTACTCTTTTGTATTTGTCTCCTTATATTCAACATGGCATCGGTGAGCTTCATCCATATTGTTGTGTGGTGACAGTTTGTCCATTTCCATTGATATATAATATTCCATTGTATTAATATACAGTTGGTTAACCAATTCTTCTCTTGTGGCCACTTGGGTATTTTCCAGTTTGAGGTTATCAATATTTCAGTGCTACTGTGAACATTCTCCTAGATATCTTTTGATGAACATATGTTTGCATTTCTATGGGTTATTTATTAGTAGTATAATTGTTGGGTCAAAGGTATGCACATGTTCAGTTATAAAAGTTACTGCAAAAGATTTTTCCAATGTTGTACATTTTAGCTTCCCACCAACAGTATTATGATAGCTCCAACTGCTTTATATCTTCACCAAAATTTGATATTTTCTGTCTTTTTCATTTTAGCCATCCTAAAGCCGGCTGTGGGGGGTGTGTGTGTGTGTGTGTGTGTGTGTGTGTGTGTGTGTTTAGTGGTTATCATATATATTTTTAAATCAATTTCACTCAAGTGTACATGAAACCATATCCATTTAAATTATAAATTTAATGAATTTTGACAGATATATTCACCCATAAAACACTGCCACGATCAGCACATAGAATATTTCCAAATCCCAAATGTTTCCTCATGTCCCTTCTGCATTTTCTAGAAGAGATGTGAGAGGAGGATTCTGGGGCAGCTTGCTCTGCAATCTCTGAGCATGTGCTTGGTTCTTCACTGCTGGACCAGTGCAGTTCCTGCAGTGCTGGGTTCCTGCAGGGCACAATTTTCCCAGCACAACTTTTAACTAGGCCAGTGTTGGTAAGACAGCCAGACAGCATAGGATTAACTGCATTAATTGTATGTAATTTTAGTTGACTTAAATTTCAATGTGAATATTCAGATATGGCTCCCAGCTGCTGTAGTTTATAATGCACATTTAGGTTTTACTAAATGTTTATTTCACAGTTCTTGCATGCTAGAGTCACGTGGATGTTACCCCCTGTTATACAAATGAATTTCCTGGACTATGTGTTTCTTAGGGCAGACTCTTGACTTATTTCAGACATTTTACTATTTTTTTTAAGTCAAGAAAGCCAAAATAAATTGTGTATTCAAACAATCTCTTCTCTGCCAATTTTTAGTAACAATACACCTGTGCCTATGGCAAATCCTTGATTCTTTCTGTGATTTGTGTTTAAGCTCCAAGGTTTGGGATGTAGATAGACCCTCACTTGAAGTTCATCTTTGGATCTTCCCACCTATGATACTGTGAGCAAGTTAGTCAATGTCTCTCGGCATTAGCTTCCTCATCTGCATGGCTGCAACTGGAGATCTATTTCATGCATGTTTGATACATCCCAGACCCTCAAAAAATGTTAGTGCTGCCCATACCCCTTTGATCTATCTGCCAAATGGTGCTAATAAACACCCCTGTTCCATAGGACTTCATTGCCATGCCAACCCTTCGGAAAGTCCAGAACAACACAAAAAGTACAAAGCACTGTTCCCGGAGTTAGTGTGAGTAAGAGAAGAAATAGCAGAACTTGAAACAGCAATATGTATCAGTCTTTAGTAAACTTGATCTCACTGAAGCTACTGAAAAACACCTTTTCTGAGAGTCATTCACAGAGTGTCTGCTCTCTAGTCAGGAGGAGAAACAGCAGCCACAGAAAGAAACAAAGACTTGGGTCAGACCCATGATGAAGACATTTCTTTTTCCCTTGCTTTGGCCCTTCACTTCCACGAGAGCCAGGGTGTGGATTCTGTTTGCTCAGATCTCGTGGTGAGCTCCCTCCCAGTGTAGTTCATAGTGGGGAGAGGGGGTCTGACAGCTGTGATTCCCCTAAGCAGCATGTTTAAACTAAGGTTCAGGGGGAAGAGGCTGCTGGCAGGTCCCAGAGGGTGGGTGAGTGAAGGGAGGGAAGAGGTGGGAAATGGATGCACTGAGTGTCAGCTGCAGGCCAAGTGTTGGTTGAGTGCTTTAATGATGATACTGCTCATCGCTGTTTATTGATTGCTCAATAGAACACAGGCCAGAAACTGTGCTAAACCATTTCATCTCCACTATAAACAGCATTGCTGTTCCCATTTTACAGAGGATAAATCTCAGGCTTAGACAGAAAAAGTAACTTACCTGGGGCCACACAGCTTGCAGACGTTTGTGCCCAGGTCACTGTGGCTCCATGGTGTATGCCCTGGACCACACACTTTCCTGCTTTATCTTCTCAGAACCCCCATAAGGTAGGTGCTACTGACTTTTATGGATGGAGAACAGACTACAGAGTTGAAATAACATTTCTCAAATTCATAGATGGGGAATCCAGGTGGTCAAACTAGGATGCAGACCCAGCTGTTCTCACTCTACATCCAGGACACTTTCTGTCTCACTAGGCAGTAATGGCAAAGAGAATAACTCCCATTATCAAGAATCTCTTCTGTGCCAGGCACTGTTCTACACATTCTACATGTAGAACTCATTTTACTCTCATAAAAACATCTTGGCAATATCATCCCCACTTAGAGACAATGAAACAGAAGAACAGAATGGTTAAGTACTCTGCAAGGATGCATAATAAATAGAGAGGTTGGGATTCAAACCTGGGCACTATGGCTCCACTGTCACTTTTTAACCACTGTGTTAGAGTCAGCCCCAATGTCAGAACATCTTTGCCACAGGTGGGACCCTGGGGACTACACAAATGCATCTGAGCAGGATAGAAAGGTACAGGGTGAACAACTGCAGAAAGGAATAATAATTTTTTAAAAGGACAATTGCAGGTGACAAAGCTTCGAGAAGAGCAGCAAGTGCATTAGTCAGACAAGATTGTCATGGTTCTTTATGGTTCACAAAATGACTTTGCTTTAATTCAAACACACTGGATGGCCTTGCTCTATCTGCAATGGAAATCACCCAAGTCTAGAACTGACAGGAGAAGCTGATTTATTTTCATTGTTTGTTGCAGCAATTCAGTGCATTTTATTTAGGACCACTGTCTCTCACTCAGAGGGAAATTCATAACACAAACGCATTCATCTTGGGAGACAGTATCTTGGATACCAGCAGTTTGGGTAATTAGATTGTTACTCTCAGCATGCACGGTCTGTTCATAAGCAACAAAGAGGCTTATCAGATTCTAATAACCTTTAGTGAATATTATGCAAACTACTGTACACAAAGACACTCCCAATTTGCAAAGAAAAATCTTTAACCTAGGCTATCCTTTGACATGGGAAAGTTCAATATATATTTTCCTTTCATAACTGAAAGGCCACTTCTCTCATCAACAGCCAAGCTAGACCATTTTTTATTGATTCTCTAGAGATTCTTCATTAAGGGAAATTTGAAATTAAAAGCTAGGAGCAATGTGACCTTAATATCATTAGGGCTTGGATACAAAGACAAGACCTATTGAATATATTGGTAAATTTCTACAGATTAATACAAGTTGAACCTTTCAGACACCTATTGACTTTTAGTCAATAGTGTCTTCATCAAGGTCTCTGAGCTCAGAGACCTCCAAGTGCCTCAGAAAAAAAATGGCTATATGATGAGGCCTTACCCCAAACCCGCAAGCTTAAATCATCCTTCTACCTGGACATGAGTAAGCCCCTGGGATATCTTCCTGCTGTATCCCCTGGCAAATCCCAGGATGTAGCTGACATAGAATACATGTCCATACAGAGATGTTCAAATGACCAAGCCAGATGGTCAAACTCTCTTGGGTATAAAAATCACCAGAGGTCCACAAAAAGCAGTTGTATCAAAGGTGCTGGAGCAATGCCTCCCTCTCAGGTACTTCTGCCCCCTGACCTGTATTTTACACTTTTCAGTTCCAGTCCACTACCTTGATTTTGTGGATCTCACTCAGACCTTTCATTCTTGTGAATTACTACACTCTTTGCAGTAGCCTGAATTATTGTCTTGGCCACCATTAATATCACCTACTCTGACCTCAGACAGCTGCCCACAAGGCAAAAAATTTCAGGTTGCTTTGATCCACTCATTTCTATCCAACTCAGTCACTTTTTGCACAATGTTCTACGGACCAGGGAGCTCTGAAAAATCCTGTGGCCCTGAAGACTTGCCTCAAGTTCTGCCTTTTGGGGGCAGAGAAGATCAAGTGGGCAAGACTCCAGGCCCTCAATCAACCTCAGCCTCAGTCAGAGGTCTATTTTTAACTGAACTGTTTTAGATTGTTTTTTATTTTTATTTTTTAAAAAGAGATCCTGCTGCTACAAGAAAAGGCTTGACAACATTGATCTAAGAGAAATGGCAAGGCCTGAATGAATTAAATCTGTATCACTCTCAGGTTTCTGCATTCTTATATGTTTGCCTCTAAATGTGTTATTAGTCTTTCCTCTCCTTTTATCATTATTACATGTGTTTTTGTATTTTTTTATTGTTATGCTATTACATTTGTCCCACTTTTTCCCCCTTTGACCTCCTCCATCCAGAGCAGAGAAGCAGGGACTGACTGAAAGAAGGTGAAGGAATTAGTCAAAGAACATATATGAAGGACCCATGGATGTGGACCACAGTGAGGGAACTGATTATTACATGTGTTAATTGGTCTTCTCATTGTCTCTAGAACTCACCTCCCACTTCCCATTTGCCCTTGGGCTTCTTTCTGCTCAAGCCATTTCCCCACCTGGAAAGCTCGCTCCCTGCCAAAATATTTCCCCTATTAGGGAAAGATTCCTCCTCTGTGCTCTCTTAGCACAGCACACACACATCCCTGTTCTGAACACAGTATAAACATGGCAAACACTGATTCACAACACAAGGTGGACCAGGATTTTAATCAACTCTGTGGGTCACCATTTCCTGATCTTTAAGAAGAGTATGATTTAATTCATAAGTTTGTTATAAGAATTAAGAGAGATGATGTGTATAAAAGCATTAAATAAGGCCTTTACTTATGGGCATTTTAATAAATTAGTTTATTAAACTAATAAATAAACTGTGCACAATTATCTTCCCTCTTGACTTCGAGCTATTGTAGGGCAAGGAATGAACCTCAGAAACCACTGAATGGATCAAGTATTGTTTATTGAGGGTTTACTGTGTGCAAGGTGCTATTGGCAGCACTGTACATTTCTGAGCTCTTTTAATCCTCACAAGTGATCCGTACGATAGGTTGCATTTATTAGCCCCACTTACAAAAAGAAAAAATCGAAGTGTAGAAACTTGTCCAAGATTACAGACAGTAACATTGGGACTCAACCCAGCTCAGTGGTCTTTCAAAGCCAACCATGTATCTTAGTACATTGCCTTTAGTGATTATTAAATATTTTTTTGTGTTGAAGGTTCAGCTAATGTACCAATTCCTTGGTAAAATCAATCCAGCCCACAGTAATTTTTTTCTTCCTCTGGACTCCTTCTTGCATTGTCAGTGTTTCTCATTAACAGGTGAATCCCTTTCATATTCAAATGATTTTTGTGCCTCTCACCAAGCCCACCCCATCTAAATTGCAGGCTCCTGGCCTGGTACACAGTAGCTAGTAAATAAATGACAACTGGATAATGATTGACATGGTTGCCATTTATTATGGAATCTATACTCTGAATACTCATGATGAAAACAATGGCATTCAGTCATTCCTCTGTTCAACCATCAAAGTACTTACAATGCTTTGGACAAGCCAAGAAAATTGTAAACTATGAAATGAGCCAAAAAAAATTACTAGATCACATCTCTAACACATCCTTCTGGAGTTTTCTCTGCCTTTTATTGACTTCGAGCTATAAGTTGGAGAAAACAGATAGTGCAAAGGATTCTTGTCCATAGAAATGCAAATGAATTATGGCCTGTGAAATGTAATTGATTATTGCCCTGCAGATAGACTAACTTTATATTTACTTGAAGCTTTATTTCATTATCTGTTACTGTTCATGTATTTCTCATTCTTTGAATTCTCCTTTGAACCTGTTGATAGTGATGTATCTTACTAGTTCCCTCATTGATTAACGAATTAAATGAAGCCTCTGTTATGTGCTCATTTTATACTCGTGCTTGAATGAGATTCATGACTTTACTTTTTTAAAAAATAGTAACATTTTATAAACACTACAAGCCTTTTGTAGTATTTAAATGAAACATGTCTAGCCAAGGTCCAAAGTAAGAATGTGACTCTCCAAATATAAATGAAGAGTCTGTCTCTTAGGTGTAAATTCCTCAAGTGTCTTTTCACTTCAGAGATCTCCTTTTTATTTCCCCACTTTTATTGAGTCTCTTTTCTAATTGAGATATCATTCACATACCATAAAATTCACCATTTGAAAGCATATAATTAATGGTTTCAGTGATTTACAAGGATGTGCAATCTCACTGATTCCAGAACATCTTCACTGCCCTACAAAGGAACCCCACGTTCATTAGGAATCACTCCCTCTCCCTAACCCCCACGATTCCCTGGCAACCACTGATCTACTTTCTGTCTCCACATATTTGCCTCATCTAGAATCATGGAATAACTTAGGAATGTGTGTAGCTAAAAGGGTGAAAGGAAAAAATGGGTAAAAGGAAAATTTAAATGGAATCATACAATATGTGTCTTTTGTGTCTTCCTTTTATCACTTAGCATAATGTTTTCAAATTTTGCCCATGTTATATCAGTACTTTATTCTCTTTCAAGACTGAATAGTGTTCCGTTGTATGAACATACCACATTTTGCTCATCCATTCATTTGTTGATGTTTATTTGGATTGTTTTCCTATTTTAGCTATTATGAATAATGTTATGAGCATTCATATATAATTTTGTGTGGACATATGTTTTCATTTGTCCTGTGAATATACCTTTTAGCCACACACATTCCTAAGTTAACCCCTGATTTTCAAACACACCAGCCCCTTTGCAGAAACTGTGGAAAGGGCTTCATATGGAAGCTCTATGTTTAACTTTTTGAGGAACTTCCAGACGTTTTCCAAAGTCTTCCCCTACCAGTGTTGTAGAAGGGCTCCAATTCTGCTACAACCTGATGAATTTCTTTTTGCAAATAATAAAATTGAAACATCAGAGAAAGCAAAGACCCAAAAAGTAGGCAAGGGAGCTCTTGAGGAGTCACCGTGGTACACACTTCCCAGGCCACTCAAGGAACCGCTGCCCTGCACCGGAGGCGGTGGGCTCCACTGGCCCCTTCTCGAGCCGCACTCTCGCCCCTGCCCCCTGCAGCCCCATGTGCGACGATTTCCAGCTGACTCTCAGAATTTATTTTTTCTTATTGAACTTCTGGCCTGGCTCATGGGAGGAAGCTGCGTGACTTTAAACCTGCATCAAGTCCAAATAACATATCCAGGCCTGGAAACTACTGAGAGCCATGGGGAGCTCCGAGATTTGGCAGTGGTCCTGCCCTGTGAGCCTTAATCCCCCTGTGGCTGACCTGATTGGCTACTGTTACCCTCATTTTATTTATTTATTTTATTATAATATTATAATATATATTATTTATTATATATGTATATTTTTTGTTACCTTCATTTTAAGTGTTAAGAGACTTAGGACTAAATTTGCTTCAGTAACGTGGCTCTTTATGCCAGCACAGAGCTTAAGCCCAGGCTAGGAACTGAGGAAATTTCTCTGAGGGCAAATATGAGTCTTAATACATTGAGAAACTCTCCAACCTGCACCCAGACCTTTCTCCAGGCAATCTGCCAGTGTCTGTGCCATTACTGACAAGGGAAAGTGTGGGAAATGAAGGGAGAAAAATGTATTGTAGGCTGGTCAGAATTTTCGTGAGCTCAGAGGTTTAATTTTTGGCTGCCTCTTGAGTGACATGAGCGATGGGGTGTTTCAAGCTTCTCACACCCACCTTGTACATCTTTCCAGCCCTGAACATGTTTCAGCCAGCCTAGGAGAGTAGTAATCGGGTTTGTTGCTCGAAGGCTGGGCTTTGGTGTGGTTTCACACCAGGCCTCTCGATGGTGCCCTTTTAAAGTTTCATCACTCCCAACCAGCTGTTATGGCACTGCCTGTGGTTTTCTGTCCAACAGTCTATAAGAAGATTAATAGTTCTATGGCTAATGGGATCATGATTTTAACATGAGATTGCAGCCAGCTCCCAGTGAGCGTCGACAGAATTCTCTTGCAGGATGAGGGGTCTGTAGGATCTTAGGAAATTGAAACCGGCCTCCTCGGAATGTGAGTGCTGTGCCTTTCTGACATGATAATAGTTCGAGTGGCCAGTTCCTCTGGGTAGGTTCCCTTAGCGCAACAATAACTTCATACCAGTTCTGGCAGATCAGTTCCCCTCAGGCCTTTTGAGTCCTAGGTCTTTCAAACTAAAATCAAAACAATAGAATTTGTTTAGAGCAGTGCTTTTGTGCATGGAGAGCAAAGGACAGCTGTTTGCATAACAAAGTTCAGCTGTTGCATATTGGTCTTTTTAGCGACACACATGCAGAAGTTATTCTACGACTGTCAAACCCACTTGCCCCTTGGAAGGCAGGTCCAGTTGGTACAGTAGTCACCACAATGGCTGTGCCCATGTCTAGGTGTAGAAACACTTGGGTCCAGAGACAGTTCTTTTTAAGTCCTGGGCTCTGCTGTCATTCCCTGTGGAACAACTTTCTGCCCTCAGGTGGCTTTCTTCAGTCATTAGTTTCTTCACTGTGCATGTTCAGACTCGCCAGCTCTTATAAAGGAAAGAGATAAAGTAATAAATGTTCAGTGGATATGAAGATTTGTGTATTTTATCTCAATTTTAAAAAATAGGAATTATAATTCCCCTTTTACAAATGAGGAACCTGAGACTTCATACAACTGAGCTCACTTGTCCAAGGTCATGGAGCTCATGGCCATGCTGAGCTCCCAACCCCAGTTTGATTGATTCCAAACTCAGGCTTGATCTACCAGATAATATTTGGGAATAAACATTGGAGAAGTGATCTGCCATGAGTCTTAGCTTCCTCACACTATGACTCAGGATCTTGTTCTGTTAAACACTCAGGGTTGGCATTGCTGATGAAGACTCTCTGACAGATATATGGACATATCTTGAGACCCTAGAAACCATGAATAATATATCAGGTCATGTCAGGTCAATATGAGATCAGAACTACAAGATTATAAACAAAGACATAATTTTAAAGCCTAAACTAGCTTGTCATGAGCACATTTTTCCATTTCCAACTAGATTCTAACCAAAGCATATGAGGTTACATTAAGCCCTATATATATATTGAAAAAACCATTTTCCCCTAAACCAATTAACTGGGTCATCTTTGGCGATTATTGCTATAATCAAGCTAATTTGTCATTAAGAAGATTGAAATAATTGTTTATGATTTGTTACTTTGGTGAATGAATAATTGAATTGAATGACCATTAAGGAAAATTGAATCCATTGCTATGCACCAAGTCAGTCCACAAATAGTCAGTGTGATAAAACATGAGGTTATGTGTACTGAATTTTAGAGCTAATAGGAGCGTCCTAATGTCATTTGCTTCCGCTTTGCAGACAACACCAACACATCAACTAACTCTTCTTCATTTGCTCTACTTTCTAACATGCTTCATCCCCGGGGTGTCTTTTTCCTTTCCTGGGGTGCCCTATGCTCCCTCCCACCTATCTCCTAGTCATCCTTTGGATCTTCACACAATCTAATTTCCTCTTGGAAAGCTCACCTGAAGCTCTAAGTATCTATTCTTATAACACCATAATCTCCCCTACATATCAAACATCCCAGTTATAATATAATGTCTAATTAATGTCTGTCTCCTCTTCCAGCATAAAATGTCATAAAGGGTAAGAATCATGGGTTTTGGGGTGTGGGAGCAGGGAATTTGGTCCTCATTGTATCTCTAGCACTTGCCAGAATGTAATCCCATGGTAGGTACTTAATAAATATTTGTAGGTTGAATGATTTTATAGAGGCATAATTAATTAAAGGGGAAAGACAGCAGTTACTGAGGACCTTCTGTGTGTGTTTAATCCTCACAACGATTTTGTGAAAACATCCTTCCTGTTACTTAATGGACCCATGGTGGGGACGATATACTATTACCAAATGCATTCTCCTGGAGTGCCCCCTGTACTAGGTTTGCCTTGCCTGCTGCCAGGGAATTATAGCTCTCAATGTCAGAGATTGGTGAAAAGGAAAGGAATTATTTATTCAAAAGTTATACAGACTTAAGAGTAATAATTTAATGTCTTCATTAAAATCCCCCAAACCCTTGAAACACCCACAAAGCACACAGTCCTTCCTTCCCCCCTTTGCCCAGTCCAGAGTACCATATCTCAGGAAAACAAATATAAATCCATGGCTCAGGTAGTCTCTGGTTCTTCCCAGTAATCCATGCTCAGCTGGCAGGCCTCCAACCAAACATTATCAGCTGTGTTGACTGCCGCGATCTCCAGTGCTTAATCCCAAAACACGTGGCACCTTTTCATGGTCCACCAACAAGAGTCCTTTCACCCCTTTCTTTCCCACAGCATTTCTCCTGCATTCTTCCAAACTGCTAAAAGAGAGCTCTGCATTGCTGCTACATCTTATATTCTGGCTTCCTAAGCTGTGTGGCAAAGGGAGCCTCAAAGCCACATAGTTCTAAACCTTACCAAAGCTGCATGGGTCCACCTTGCATGGCTGCCACACCTGGGTTTAAATCCCAATGCCAATCTTCCTCTGCATCCCCATTTCCAACTCCTCCCACAATTGGCCACAGCTGCCAGCATTCCCATATTTTTACAGCTTTCCTGGGCTGACGTAGTAAGTCTGGGCAGGTGTGGCCCATGTTGTGGAGCAAACTATCTCCAAGTTCTCACACAGGCACTGCAACCAGGGGACGTTGCCTCCCAGTTACATCTTGGGTCAAAATCACTCCCATCTCCCTGGCTCAAAACAAGGCCACAGCTATTTAACATATCCATGAAACCAGTTAAAAGTTATACATATGTTAAATGACCATTCCTGAGGTTATTTGCAAAACTATTGCTATGAAAAACAACTCTCAATGGCTCTGCTCCATGTGTCCCATCCCCAAGTTCAGAATGGTGGGGATGAGCACATCCTATATTTTTAATATTTCCTGGACACCCTGAGTTCTAGACCCCATTAAAAATTCCTCCTTGGGGTGGGGGGTCCTGGATGCACCCTGTTACATTCCCACCTCATTTTTCAAAAAAAAAAACACATTTGAAAAGGCTGATTTTTTTCTGGTTTTTCAAAAGAAAAAACAGATTTAGAGAGGCTGATTTTTTTCTGGCAAATCTTGAATTCAGATCAGTCATCATATAATTATATAAGAGCATAAATCACTGCTCTCTCCATGAAAGCATTCTTTTTTTTTATACCAGCACATTGTGAATTCCACTTCCACTTTTTAAGGAGGACCTCAAGTCAGTGAGTTGCCTGCAGGGCATCTTCTACACTCCAGGTCCTTGGCCCTGTCTGTCCTTCCTCGGTAACCATCCTGCTGTAGAAGAATCTCTGCTACCTGAAATGCTGCCTTATTTCTGCTGTGAACCCCACCTGTTGTTGCTTCTGCTCTTCCTTATCACCTCTCCTGAAGGTAACCCACAGGCAAAAGAATGGCCTTAGAATTTAACTAAGCCCTACACTCTGTTGGGTTACAGCAACATGCTTCTTGGCATACAATTTTTCAAAAGGCAGAAAATGAAAAAAAAAGAGGCCATTAGGAGTATTTTAGAAAGAAAGGGAAACCCTGGAGAACATTTATATGAATGAAGTTTACCTTCTAACCAGGGAATACATTAATGGAAGTTTCGCTGCTACTTAAGAAACACTAAGAATGCAACACAGAGTCTTCTAGCTGCCCCCTGGGATGGGCAAGCCTTGGGCAGATGGATTACACTTTCCATGAGCAAACCCCTTTGAGGAAAGCATCTTCTAGGGTTCCATGTTAGCTTTGCCTATAGCAGGAAGAGCTACCAGTGACTTTTTTTCAATTATAGCTAACATTTAATACTACTTTATATTAGTTTCAGGTGTATAACATTTATATAATTTATGAAGTTATTCCCCCAATAAGTCTAGTATCTACCTGACACAATTCAGAATTATCACAATATTATTGACTATATTCCTTATCCTGTACTTTACATACCATGAGTATTTTGCAACTACCAATTTGTACTTCTTAATCCCAAGTGATTTTTATATAAACCACAAATTTTAAAACATCTATGAAGTATTGAGAAATTTATTTAAGTGCATGGACTGTCTGCTTTCCAGCATTAGACTATTGAGACAAGGCTGCAAGGTCAGCCACCTTTAGCAAATGGATTTCTTCTGCTATTGTACTAGACACCTACCTCTAAGGCTCCACGGTTTACTTGAAGACCCTAATTTACCATGGATATTTTTTTCTCCTGATTTTATGGTCTGCTTACGTCAAAAATTGGTTCCTAAGTAAATTAGATAGCTTAGGAGAGCCCTGAGCAACCCTCCACATGACCTCCCCAGCTAGGGTTGTCAGATTAAGCTAATAAAAATACGGGATTCCCAAGTAAATTTTGGTTATTTTGAACTGCCATGCGCTGTAGATTGAGATGGAAGAAAAATATGGGATATAGTATTCTAAAAAATTAATAGTTGATTATCTGAAATAGCTAATAAGTATCTAAAGTAAATTACAGATGGTTATTTCTATGGAGCTCACCTGTGCATTCTTCAACCCCTCCTTCCCCCAGGGAGCACTCTCTCTCTTTTCTGAGTTTGCCCCTGTTTCTCCTCCCTCTTCAGTCCCTCAGGGCACATAACTCTGTCTCCCTCTTTCTTCCTCTTTCTCCAAAACTCCAAGGGCCCTTCTTTTGCTGTAACTTGTTTATTGAGCTGATTTCTTCTACAGTTAACTTCTTCTACTTCTGTAATTTTCTAAATAAATTTAATCTTGTACTTTGAGAAAAACTATCTAAATTGCATACCTTTCTTTAATTACTGTTTCTGATAATTTGGTTTCCCTAACCAGTTAACTTGTTTTGCAAAATTGCTTATAAAATTTCTTACAGTTATAGTCTCTGTTTCTACAACATGTTTTCTACAGTGGTCACATCCAAATTATTTTGTTCTTTTGTCTATTGAACTTTCATGAATGAGAAGTCATGCTCGACGTTAGCATTGTGAGCCTGTGTGCTGAATATGTGCTTGCATAAAGCTAACAACTCTAAGAATTGCTCTTCAAGTGGATTTCTTCTAACACATAATGTGGTCTTTCATGGCATAGCTTGCTTTTCCATTCTTCAGGGTTACATTGAATTGCTTGATCAACAATTTGTAGAATGCCCACTTACTAAAAAAAAAAGAAAAGAAGAAAAAGAGCGTGATTGTCGATTTTTAATCCCTTCTTCTTCAACACTACACATGCTATAAGAGTATTTAGTATCATTCATATAACATAATTGAATTCCTAAGGGACCAAATCCATTTTGAAAGATAGCCATGGCAAGGTCTGTAATGATTATCTGCTTCAAGTCAGAATGTCTTTTCCTGTCATTTATTTCTTTAACACATTCCAGAAGTTTCATTAAGCAAGAAGTTTTGATATTGTTTGCTTTTCTTTCAATTTGCATAATCCCAAAGAGATATTGAAAATTTTAAGTAATAAGAAAAAAGTAGAACTTCACTCAATAGATTATTGAAAAGTCAATAAGAATTTGGGCATCTTTCCTTTGGAATTAAAACATGACTTGTGTGCTTCAGATAAACTGAGTATTCTGTCAACTGCATTTATTAGAGAAGACCAGTGGGCTTTTTGAATGTGAGAGGATTAGGAAGTACTAGAGGCCAACAAAATCACAAAAATTCTTTAATTGTTCAGTCAGTTCAAACAACATAAATGCCAAAGTACAAGAAGAATTTCATGACAATTACTTCAATGTGGATGGAAAGGACAGTGGATGCTGTTTGAGTAGCCTGATGCAAAATAGGGACAGCACAGCCAGCCCTCCCATGTAGATGTAGTCATCTAGGTTTTGCTTCACCAATAAATATTGTTTGCACTTTTATGAAAATATTTACTAAAATTTTTGTCTGTATGATGTCATCCAAAAGCAGTAAAATTTTTCTCATTAAGTCCTGACTCGACCAGAAAGTCTTTGCAAAATTTTGCTATTATTTTTAAATGCTCTGTAAGGGAATTTATTCACAGTCTTTTTATAATTAAAAAAAATGCATAAGCAAAGAAAAACTTTTTTATGCATTGTTTTGTCTTGCATCCTTGGCTATTATATAGTTATACAAAAATCCCCAATAATCTCTGAATTATAAATTAAGCTAGTACATTTTTTAGCATTATGGTAGATTTTATCTTGGCCCTTGAAAATTTGCTTGCAATTTTGGAATCTGAAAATATTTCTGGTCACAGTGCTGGATGCACTGTGTTTGGATAATACTCTTTTGCACTGAAAGACTAAACATAATGTACAGTTGTGAAAGGAGCTGCCACAAGACCATCTCTCACTTTTCTCCTACCCTCCTGGGAACCACCATAAGATGGTTCCCCATTGCCTCCTGGACTCTGACAAGGTATGAAGCTTTCTACCTCACTCCCACTTGGGATACAGCTGCAGGCCATAAAACCACTTGACTGCAGCATGGCCCTTCGGCAAAAGAACGTCCCATCGTTCATGTTGCAGTCAGCTAGCCCTTGTTTGGATGTTGTGCTGTGGAACAAGGGATATGAACAACTGGCATATTTGCTCTTCATGCTTTTGCTCTGTGAATAATAAATTATTTGAATTGAATAAGAGCTCATTGTTTCTTTACCAGCCAAATTCATCAGTCTTGCCTGACACAATCCCCATGCTGTATCTCTTTCCAGCACAAAGCACATCTCCAATCCACAGGAAATAGTCATATGCTCAGACACACTAATTCTAATGCAGCAAGCCACAACTCTCCTTTTTTCTGCTATTAAAGCAGTTAGCCAAAAATTTCAGTCAGCTATGACCATGAAAGTGCTGCATACTAAACTATTGAAATCTCAGTGGCCTAAAATAATAATAGTTTATTCTCAGTCCTGTGGGTTGGTTGGGCGCAGGTTCATTCCACAAGTCTCTCATTTTCCTTGGACTAGGATGCTAGCCAGCCATGTTCTTCCCATGACAAAGGCAGAAGCATTAAGAGGGCATGGCCAACCACGTAAGCACATTCCAAGACACTGCTTGAATCACACCTACTAACATCCCACTAACAAATCAAGCTGCATGGTGGAATGATAAATTAAGGGACAGGTGAGGTATATTCCACCCATGGAGATATAGAAGGAAGGACAATTTTTTATAATAACCTAATCTTCCATGTTAAGAATCTCAATGTCTTCTAGGTTAATGGGATACAAGGCAAGCTCTCAGAGTAGTTCAGTTATAGCCTCTTTTCAAATAGAAAGCATCTCTTACCTCTCCTCTTGGGAATGGACAATGGTTGGGACTCAGCACAGTTCTCTCAAAGAAATCCTTGCCACAATCTTTCCTCCATATCTACCCATCTAGAACCTTTCATAGCCCTGATGAAAGTTAGGGATGCAAATGATTTTGATTATCCTCTTTGACATCCTTCAAGGTGACATTTTACAATGCAGTTTAATATCTGATATTTGGAGTACAAGGGTCTCTACCACACCTGTTTTATTATCCTCTTACATAAGCAAAACCTGGGAATGCACACAGCAACCACCAACTGGAAGCTTAAAGAGAAATTTTAATTATGGTAAAACAGGGTATTTGCCACTGCTCTTTATAATCAATTTCCTGTTACTTAGTTTTTTTAGGGGGCAAAGGGAAGCTGTATACTCAGGAAACCTGGAAAAGTCCCAGAGAAAATGAATCTCCAATAGCATAAGCCCCCCATTTAGTATTTTTTCTGTTTTTTCCACCAGTGAGAGCTCATGTCCCCTCTCCATTCAGGTACAATCTGTCTGCCCAGAAATTAATTCTCATCGTGCAGCAAGTACACAGAACAACTGGGAGATCTTTTCCTATACTTCCTAGTACTTCTAAGTGCTCATGTACGTGTATCAGAACACAAACCCCCCTCCATCCCTCTGTTGCTCTTTCTCACACTGAGTAAAGTATGAAGCACTGGAGGAGGCTTTGACTAGGTCAGGAGTGAGGAGGGAAGAAAAGGTAGAAATATTTTCCACAGAAGGAATACAAGTGTCTTCATCAACCATACTTGAGAACATTAAGCAATTCCAGTGGAAATAAGCCACACAATAAAAATTGGAATGCAGATTAAGCATATCCTTCTATTACTGATTGGTGCATTTGAAAGGTGTCAAAGATGTATTAACTCATTAATTATTTTAAGACAATAAATTTAATTATAAGAATATTTTGAAGAAAAGCCACCTAACAATCCTTTTGCTTCTCTTCTGATTCAGCCCTACGAATTAACATGTAACTTCTCAGAGTCTGGGTCTTTAATTAATAATACATAGTAGAGCCATAAAAAAGGACATTCCCATAGATAGTCCTTGGGTGGACTTGTTAAACTATACCACAGTGTTTGAAAGGCCGTGTTGTACTCTCTTGGCCTTTATACAAGTTTGTGGTAATTTCTCTTAGGGAACACAGCATATCTGGGCATGTTTGTGCACTTGTGGATGAGGTTTGATGAAATTCCCTTTGCATAAGGATTGAAGAGCCTCCTGGGAAATCATCTGTGTTGTTCCCACTGATGAGATGAGATCTATCTGGGCAGGTCTGGCAGTGGCTTATTAAGGGCAGGGCAAGGCAGTGGGAGCAATCCACCCTGGATGCTGGCATTAAAAGGGTGCATTGTCTGCACAATATTGAACAACTGTAATAAAACCAACTAAAGTGCCCTGGCTGGAGTGATTCAGTGGATTGAGTGCCAGACTGCAAACCAAAGGGTTGTCAGCTCAATTCCCAGTCAGGGCACATGCCTGGGTTGTGGATCAGGTCCCCAGTAAGGGGCACATGAGAGGCAACCACACATTGATGTTTCTCTCCCTTTCTTTCTCCCTCCCTTACCCTCTAAAAATAAATAACTACAATCTTTAAAAAATAAAACAAACTAAAAGTTCTTCTGCTTGTTATTATCACCTTGTGTCGGCAATTCTAAACAACACGAGGGATAAAATATTTATTCCCAATGGGGCAGACGACCCCCACCTCACTCCTCCTTGGCATGTCACTGAAGTCTGGGAAACCAGTGGGAGGAAATCACAGAAGTATCCTGACAATGAATGGGGGAAGAGAACATATCCCAAGGTAAGATAAGTAAGATTAACCTAAAAACAAAGCTTTGCTTCTCAGAAACCTGATTAGCAAGGGACTCCGGGAATACAATTGTTATGAGCTGAATTGTGTCTCCCCAGAATTCATATGTTTAAGTCCTAACCCCTCACATCTGAGAGTGTGACCTTATTTGGAAACAAGGTTGTTGCAGATGTAACTAGTTAAGTTCAGATGAGGTCATTAGGATGGGCCCCCACAAATTATGTCTGGTGTCCTTATAAAAAGGGGAAATTTAGACACAAAGTCACACACAAGAAGAACATGTGAAGAAAGCAGAGATAAATGTGATGCTTCTAAAACCAAGGAATGCCAGAGTGCCAGCAAATGATAAGACAGTAGTAGTGAGGTGAGGGGCAGATTCTTTCTTATATCCCTTGGAAGAGCTTGGCCTGATGACTTGATCTTGGACTTTAGCCTCCAGAACTGTGAAACAATGATTTTCTGTTTTAAGCCACCCAGTACTTTGTTGTAGCAGCCTTCAAAAACTAATTCAGTAGCTTCAAGGCTTCAGTAGCACTTACCACATCCACAATTATTGCCATCTATCTGCTAAGACCACAGCAGTTGGGCACAAGAGTCAGTTAATTTCACTTAAATTTATAAAGCTCTTTATAGCTCATGAAGCCATTTCACTTACAGGGTCATCTTTCTGTGGTAAATTAGACAAATATTATTCTAATTTTTCAGAGGAGAAAACTGAGTTTAAGGAAAATTAAATAATTTGCTCAAGAACATAGAATTTATAAGAAATGGAGGCAGGATTTGAACCCAGGCCATCTGATCCTAGAGCCAATTTTCTATCCATTCAGTGGCTCTTGGGAAACCCTTCATGTTCTCTTCACCTCTCTTTGCATGATGGCTAATCTCCTAGCTCTTCAGGGTCTGGAATAGAGTTATGACAACTTAAGTATCTTGTCTAATCAGAAAGCTAATGTATTAATCTCAAGGATGATGTGTTAACTGAGCAGCCACGCATTTGGTGCCAGCTGAAATTGAGTTGTCCAGTTCATATGCCTCTATGCCTAGTGGGCCAGCATGGTAGGCTCTAAGAGGAAGACAGAGCTGCAAATACCAAGTCAGTTCATAGGAATTTGTTTATTCATAAAACTATTAGGTTGAAGAGGTTTAACAGAGATTGCCTCCACTAAAGCACAAAGTGCCTTTCCTAACCACAGGAAATCAGTCACATGGCTTCTTTTATTCATATTCCCATTGATCAGGATTTGTCTTAAGGGATGTCAGAGAAGGGATATTCTGATGTAAATTGCACTGATTGATCAAATCTTTCTGGGAAAAGTTGAGATTTGCACCTGAGAGTTCAAGGTTAATTTGATTTAGGAATATGTTAAGAAATATGTTAAGATAATTTGATTTAGAAATAGTTAAGATATTCTAACTGGAAGAAAAAAATGGACAAATGTTAGAGTGTAACATCATACACTGTACCCTGGTAAGTCCTAGAATTTTATTCAATCATTCATTCTTCAAGCATTTATTGTGCACTCATTTAGTGCTAGGCTTAGTGCTTTATTTTATTCTGCACTGTTCTGTAAACTGGGACTCAGTGCAGAATAAAATAAAGCCCTCAATCTCCTGGGTTTTACCTGGGGATGAAGAAGACAGACAATACACTAAGAAATAAATATGTCTATGTACTAAATAGTAATAAGGGTTATGAAGAAAATTAAGCCAGGTGAGAAAAAGACCTCTGCGAAATGTTTATATTTCATAGTAATCTGAACAAAGTGAATTATGGATGCGTCTAAATATCTGAGAGAAGAGCTTCTGAGGCAGAGAAAAGAGTAAGTGCAAAGGCCCCGAGGCAGAAGCATAGTTGACACAGGCAGGAGACCAAGAGAGAAATAGTCAATGCATAATTATTGATTGAGTGATCAGGCCAACTATAAGGCCCTCAGAAAGGACCAGTATATTTTGAGTATAAGACTTACATTGCAGAATAAAGTGGGAAAGATTAGTAAATACTTTAGCTTTTTACATTGATGTAATTTTTAGCTTTGCATGTCATTTGAGAAATCATGATGCCATAAAAAAAAAAAGCTGTCATTTATTGAGCTCTGTCCCAGTGTCTGATTTTATACTAAGGGTTTTACGAATAAAATCTTATTAACTCTTATAACAGTTAGAGGTAGATATTGTTATCCCCATTTTACAGGTGAGGAGACCAAGGCTACCAGAGTTTAAATGACATTCTTTTTTTTTAAATTTTATTTATTTTTAGAGAGAGGGAAATGGAAGGAGAAAGAGAGGGAGAGAAGCATCAACATGTGGTTGCCTCTTGTATGCCCCCTACTGGAGATCTGGCCCACAACCCAGGCATGTGCCCTGACTGGGAATCAGAATGGTGACCCTTTGGTTTGCAGGCTGGTGCTCAATCCACTGAGCCACACCAGCCAGGGCACATTCTTAAGTTTATAAAACTAGAAAGGAAGAATAAGGATTCAGCAATCCTTATTTCAGCAAGAGTCTTTCTGGTTTAAAAGCATTGACTTTTATTTATCCTTACAGGTCAAGTTTTATCTAAAAAGAATTTAAAGATACTCAGCTTTCTGTAGTATTCTCAAGTTCTATAATATTGGACATGGAGTATATTGCTTCTCAGAACTATACAAAATACACTTCTCAAATAAAGCAGTTCAAAGCATTCTTCATTTCTGCTAGGATTTTCAAATTTGATTTGAATTAAGCTTTTTTATCTTGAAAATGTTCACTACCAACTCTAGAGTGTGATGTCTCTAAGATTCTATTTCACTGCTGTTTTCAGCTTTCCCAAAGACTTCAATTTTATGCCAACTAATTACCTTCCTAAAGTGATCAAATCATCTTTTGCTTGCAGTGAACATGTTTTCCTCTATTTTATCACTAGGCCCTTAATGTATCTTCAGCTCAATTCATTGTCAATGAATCTCCATTTCAGAGACATGCAGAAAGTATTGCTTGGCTCAGAGGTGTGTTAGCTATCATTTTCTGCATAAAAAATAATCTTCAAAACTTAGAGGTTTTTGACAATTATCTCATAGTTTTTATGGGTCAGGAATGTCAGGTGGGGATGCAATAATCTGAAGGTTTGAATGGAGCTGAAGAAACTGTGCCCAAGATGATGTACCCACATGGCTGTTGACAGGAAGCCTCAGTCCTTTGCCACAAAAGTCTCACCATAGGCTGCTTGATGTGTCCCCAAGTCATTATCCTGTCTTGACCCAAGAGAGAAAGGATGAAGCTGCAGTGCCTTTTATGAAACTGCATATCATCACATTCAATATATGCTATACACTGGAAGTAAGTCCCCATACTCAAGCCGAGGAGAATTAAACTCCATTTTTGAAGGGAGGAGTATCACAGAATTTGTGGACATAGTTTAAGGCCATCACCAGAAGTATATGGGTTCACTCTTCATGCATCCATTAAATCAAAAGATTTACTGTCTCGTAAGTCAGTTCATTATATTTTCCTATCTCTTAATTTCAACCGATTGCATTGGCCTTGTGCCAATCACCTCACCACCAGCCTTGATGGTCTTTGGTCTTTACTAGAGGAATATCTTTCATAATGAGAAAGCACATAAAAAAAATCAAAGAAATAAAAATAGAGCCATATGGGAGGGCCTACATTTATTGATGATAAAGACAAATATTATTATCAACAAATGACTACATCAAGCAATCTGCTGACCAAGACTGTAAATGTCTACCTCCAATTTAACCACCAAAGGCTCAGCCTTTAGATAGTTAACTGAATCTATAAGTTCCTCTAGGCTAAGTTTAATAAGATTTTTCAACAGATGTATGAAATAAAAAGAGGTGGTGATAAACTTTAGAGAATCCATGGTCATGTCATGTATTTGCAGAACTCTAGAAAATGGTCCTTTGAAAAGGTAAAAGATGAGATGGGAATAAAAGAAAAACACTTATGTTGACCAATGACCTACTAGGATGGAGTGTGGCAGTTGCAGTCCTGTATTTCTTTTTGGATTTATTATAGTGCAAAATTGTATGACAATTGTCTCACCCTCAACCAACCCCACCATCCATAGCATTGCAGCCATTGAGTAGAATAATAATGTGCCTATGCTGACAAAGACTGTAGTGAGGTATAGGCTGGCGAAACACTGCACTGGTGAAATGAAACCAGGGGTTGGCTTTAACTTTTTTTTATTGTCATACACAGTGGAAAGAGTATCTCAGATTCACCCTTCTGTCTATAAGATAGTAACTAAAATAATTTTTATGTTTGGTTTTCCAGGGAGTAGGAACAAGACTTACAGAAACATGACCCACCAATATTGGCAAGGGACAAATACCATATGATCTACCTTTAACTGAAACATAATCAACAAAAGAAAAATGCACACAAAATATAACCAGACACATTGAAATTAAGAACAATCTAACAATAGCCAGAGGGGAGGGGGAAGGGGACAGTGGAGAAAAGGGTTTTCAGGAACTACTATAAAAGACATGTGGACAAAACCAAGGGGGAGGGTGGAAGCAAGGGAGGGAGGTGGGTTTGGCTGGGGTGAAGGGGAGTGGTGGGGAGAAGATGCAGACAACTGTCATTGAACAACAATAAAGTAATTTAAAAAAAGACTTTAGACTGTTACATGAAACTTCATTGCAGAAAGGAAAATTTAAATTAGTAGCAAATGCAAGTCTGTCTCTGTGATATCTAACAGATGTTTAATCAATGATTGCCTTTCTCAATTAATGTAGCCAGTGTTTGGCTATAAAGTAGCACTTCTGGGTTTGCAGCTACAGAATAGAGTGTCTAACATGTTCGATCAGTGGACCCCTACCCAACCCTAACTTACAAACAGAAACCACTAGGGGCAATGTTGGTTCATTGACATAACAGGATATTAGAGCAGAACTATTCCTGCCTTAATTTCCACCAAAGTCTCTCTAGGATAGGCTCAGTTTATCAAAGTGAGTGTGGGACATACACTCAAGTACATAATTTTCAAAGAAATGATGGAGAACAAGTTCCATGACTCTTGACCCCTTTAACATTATCAAGGCTATAAAAACTGGCCATAGTGTGAGGAAAATAGGGATGTTTCTTTGGAAAGAATTGTTGTCATTCTGAGTCTCTCATTCCCCCAAGGGAGTGGGGGAATGGGGTATTAAGTTCTTTACCTAAAGCCCAGTGAAGGGGGCTTTCTTGGCACCATTTGGAGACCTCTCCAAGATGCAAATACAGAGATAATTTCACTTCCAATAAGCTCCATAATTTTGATCAAAAATTATGTCTTCTGGACATTCTGATTACTGAATTGAGATCATCCCCATGACTTCAAAAGTCATTGTGGGGATGTCTATCACCTGGAAAAAAGTTCAGAGGGCCACTGAGTTAACATCCAGGGGCACTAGAAAAGATTCCTCCACAAAATACACTCGAAAAGTGAAATAGGAGACAACAAATAAACTTGTGCTTAATTATATCATGATTTGTGCTCACATAGCATATCAATTATATGCAATAAGACATGGGACTTCCCCTTATAAAACTGACCTATTCTACTGGAGATGAAAATTCTCACAAAATCAAGCCAGGGTAAAGTACAGCCTAAAGACCCAACTTCTAGAGTTGAACATGTCTGTTTTGATGTTTATAATTGGGGCTATCAGAGTTGGGCCAAGTTATTCATGAAGATGTAGTCATGGGGGGTAGAAGGATTCTGAGATTTTAGTTAATTAATTAATTTTTTAGGGAGACAGTAAGTGAGGGAGAAAAATAAGGGAGACAAACATCAATCAGTTGCCTCTCATAAACGCCCCGACCCGGGACTGAACTCATAACCCAGGCATGTGCTCCAATTAGGAATCAAACCAGCGACTTTCACTTTGTGAGCAATGCCCAACCAACTGAGCCACATCAGTCAAGGCTGATTCTGGGATTTTAAAAGGTTCTAACTCACTGCTGCCTTCAATTCTGCAATTAAATATTTGTTTCTTCCATTATGAGTTTTCTTTTAAATGCAAACTCCTCCAGGTACTTCCCCCTATCATGTTTTATCTTTTATCTCAATTAATTATGACAATGGACAAATTAAGTCTCACCTGTCTTATACAACTCAGTGTGAATGAGTTTATTAGATCCATTATTGAAAGGAAATTTTGAAAGGAGAATGAACATGAGGATACCAGGCTAAAAGAAAAGGAAAGAAAATAAGAGATTCCTTAATGGGGAGAGGAGGAGACTAATAGACAGAAAAGGGATTTTATTTACTGAACAGTGTTGCCAAGGTCTGAACCTGAGAGTGGAATACAGTTATCAATAACACCGTGTCACGGTTTTCCTGAGGGGTGTTATGCCTCACCTCATGGGCCACCTGACAATCAATCAAACGTGCATCTGTTTAAAGAAGCCCAAGGCTACTAATGCTATTACTGCCATTCACAGAACTTTATGTCAATGAAGACTAAGCCCTTTCCCAATGGAGTGCTTTATGGAAGGATGGGGTGGGTAAATAGACTGGTCTTTCAGAAGTTTGAGAGGAAAATAATTATAACATGAGAATTTAATTTGAAGGAATCAAGATTTGTTTCCAAAATGATAGTAGTTATAACATGAGGCATTGTCTTTGTCATGGCTAGAACCTGGTAAAGATATCCCAGTATCTGACACCCGAACTCAAGTTCCCTTTCCTTTCAAACTTCCCTCAGTCCATCATGGTGTGATGGAAAAGCTCCGTGAGTCTCCTTTACTTTTTTTTACACAGGACACTTTACTTCTGACAATTCAGGTCATCAAATGTGGAGGTCGGGGTTTGCTACCAAGCAATTCTCTGCAACACAAGTTGGTGTCTCACAGTTTAACTCAATTCTAACACTGTCTACCTGGAGATATGTCACATCCCACAAGTTAAGGGCTCTGTCTGACAAGACTGCTTCAGATTCCAATCTCAAGGAGTAGGTGCCCAGTATACCCACAACTTCTGTCCAACTTGGCTATAAATTGTAGGATTCCACAACCCCCACCAGTTTTATTAATTTGCTAGAGCTAATCACAAAACTCAGGAAAATATTCACTCACATTTACCAGTTTGTTATAAAAAGATATGATAAAAAATACAGATACACATTAGATAGAACAGATGCATAGGGCACAGTATGTAGGAAAGAATGTCAAGTTTCCTTGCCCTGCCTGGTTGTGGCACTCTCCCAACATCATACCTGTTTACCTACCCAGAAACTCTCCAAACTCTACACTCTGGGGATTTTTATGGAGGCTTCATCATGTAAGCATGATTAATCATTAACTCCATTTTCAGCCCTTCTCGAGAGAATGGAGGGTGGGGGGAGCTTCTAATTCCAAGCTTCTAATCAAGGTTTTGGCCTTTCTGGCAATCATCTTCCATCCAAGCACCCACCCAAAGTCACCTCATTAGAACAAAACCACTCCTATCACCTGGGAAATTATAAGGGTTTCAGTTCTGTGCCAGGAACCTGACACAAATGTATATACATATTTACATATATACATACATATGTATATTTATATTTTATCTCACATATGCTAAGCTATCAAAGGAGTTAAGTGGCTCTTAAAGAACTCCCTGAACATCTAGCAGTGGTGTTGGCATTAAGCCCAGAATTGAGAAATATTAGGCTTCTCAGTGGGCCTATGCAGTTCAGGATAATGGGTGGAGCCCACCTAAAGCACGGTTTGAGAGACCTAAACTGGACACCAAAAACATGACATTCTTCAACTTCTATTTTCTGGCAACTATAATTACTAATTAACAAAAATGAATGACTATAAGACGCCTAGAAATAGAAAAAAATCACCAACATAATCCAAGGCTATGTTCTGTGTTTTTCTTCCTTGTAATCCCCTTGGCAATCATTTCAGCCTCTAACTTAGTAATTGCTATGGCTCCAGTGGGAGGCCCATGTCATCTCACTGAAGGATGTTGTTCATCAGCGTGGACCCCAGAACCAAGTGCTTCAACCTTTCTGGCCAAGATTCTGGCATTGTCTTCACCAACATTAGAATACAATACTTCTTTCATTTGGATGCTCCAAGATGAGGGTGTGGTCCACATTTCCATATAATTATGGCTTAGACACCAGCTGGATATGTTTGTGACGTGGGTGATGACAGTTCCTTTTCTGCAATCACTCACCTCAATTTGCACTTGGGCATCTGTTACACATTTAGTGTGTTCACTTTATTATTGTTATTATTGCTCCATGTCAAGAAGGGTGTATAGACAAAATGTTCACTTACCAGTGATAATAGCTAAAATGTGTGGCTATGTATTGAGAGAGAAACTCATTTAGCACAAAACTCACAGTATTAAAGAAGAGTTTACAAGTTCATTGAGCCAAGAAGTGAGGCAAGTCCATTCTTAAGCTGCCCTAGAAAGAAAGGGGTAATTTTATCTGGGATGGTTAAATTTTCCTTAGGAAAACCAGTCTAGCCAAGAGATGACATAACTCTATGTGATATATGTTCCCGCCACTTGATTTAGATGTTGGTCATGTGACTTGCTTTGGTAAATAGGATTTAGCTGACATGACATGACCAAAGCTTTGAAATTTGCTTATACAGTTGAACTTGTCCTCTTATACTCCAGCGTTTCAATGTAAGAACAGCATGCTTTCCATAGCTGCTGTTCTAAGGAGGATGAGAAACGTTTGGAGCAGATCTATAGTGTGGTGCCAAGTGCAAGCCAAACTCAACCAAGTACAGCTGAGCCCAAACTAGATCAGCAAGCCCTAGCCAATCTACAGGTGTTGAGTGAATGCTTATTATTTTGTGCCATTGTAATGTATTTGTATATTACACAGCAATAACTGACTAATACTCTCTATCCTCATCTGTAAATCAGTGGCTTCCAATGTTTCCTTCAACACTGAGCAGCTTCAGACTTTGACTATGAGGTAAGGACAAGAATGATTGGTGTGGGTTGTGCACAGCTTCCTCATCACCCACAGCTACAAAGAGAGTCCCGCAACTGCCAGCACACATGCTGTCTCTCTTCTTTCACCTCCCTTTGAAAAAGGAAAGATCCCTCCTGGCTGGAGAAAGACTTAGTCAATTCACATAATAATAAAAAAAATAGCAAAAATGCAAGAAAGAAGAGAGAGATAAAAGCGGGGCCAGCCTGAAGTTGAAAGAGATTTGGTGAACAATTGTGGGGTCACTACACAGGAATCCCTGCAGAGTGTGATGGAAGTAAACAGAGTCAGAGATTTCCTGTGAGGTGTACTGAATCCCCATTTGGCTTTTTAAAAAGGCAAGTCAAGGATTGGGCTCACTTCCACAGGACCAATTGTCTTTGACCATTAGTGCTCTCTAAGGCTAAGCCCAGGGGAGCTGAGTTTTGAAGGATTCCTGCAGACCATTACTCTCCCTCAGAGACTGTGACCACTCCCTCTTCCAGGAGCGATGCCATGGATCCTGAGAACTGCTGCAGATGGCACCAGGGAAAAAAGGAAGGGCACTCCCTTTCCTGAGCATCTGAGCCTGTGGAATGCCAATGAACTGTAGAGAGATTATTCTTGCGTTTCCCAGCTGTCATATGGGCTATAAAATCAATTGATGGATGAGTGGTTAAGCCAGCTCTGTGGTTAAGCATTTGTAGTGGCACTTGCCTAGCTGTTCCAGCCATTTTAACAAATAAATTGGATTGAATATTTGGCAGTTGATCAATGACTCAGCACTCAGCCACACCCGAGGTACAGTGGTCACTAGTGCTTTCCATGAAGGCTCTGCTGGCTTCTTGGGCTATTGACTCTACTTCATAAAATTAGTAAACAAGAAAGTTGCATTACTCAGAGATTACATGAGAAATGCATTATTAGGGTTGTGCAGGTGTTTAAAAATAAAAGAGTCATACATTGTAAAAACTAAATTAAGAAACCATCCAAAAGAGATTATTTGACTTTTCAAGAAATAGACTACGGTAAGTCTTGCAGGAGCACATCTCCAATCTCATTATTTTGCTGCTGAAAACCCTTCAATTATCTATTATTAGTTATCAATTTCAGTAGAAATCTTGCTCTTCATGATCCTCTACAATATAGTTTGAACCTTTCTTTCTACTCTGGTACCTTTCGACAGTAGCCATCCACTTATCTCCTCAAATTGCATGCAGATTGGTTTTATGTGTGCATGTGCTTCCCCTCCCCCACCCCCACCCCACCAAGCAGGAAGATCCACTTACATCAGATCCTAAAGGAGTGAAGAAGGCCAAAGAGATTAAAAACCATTGCTCCAAGGCAGGGGTCTGAAAATTTGGATGGAAACAGGTACACTTCTGTTTTTGCTAATCTCTAAATGAAATTTAGTATTTTTTATTGTGAAAGTAAGCAATAAAGCATAGTAATTACAGTACCTATGATTTTTTCTGTGGAAATTATGCAATTTTCCCTATCACACCACAGATATGGGTGATATCTCAAAATATCACATATGCCCATCATTACTTAAAAAGTGTGGTAGTTCTTAGAACTGCCACTCTATCTAGTCATCGAATACATTAATAAAGAAGCACATGTATTTTTTAGATGACAGTTTTTACACATTTTTTTTGCATTTTTATGCAATTAAAAACAATCTGCAAAGGCTTGGCCATATTGCCAAAGAAGTACATGGTCCTGCCCCCCCAAAAAAGGTTTCAGAACCCCTGATCTTAATAGCACCCAATACTCCATACAGGCCAGGACTGCTCTTGGTTTGACAAGTTTACCACAAGCTTTCTGATGGCAGCATTCTTGTTCCATCTGTTTGTGCCATTTGCCGCGCCTTCTCCCACTTCTCAGAGCTGTCCAAATCCTGCCCACTTTCAAGAACCATCTCAAGTTCCTCTTCATATAGGAGCCTTTTTTCCCTCAAGCCATCAGAGAGAAGATTGCTCCATCTTTGACTCTCTACTGCCATGTGCTGGTGCCTCTGCTGTTGTTCTTGTATTAAAAGAGGCGACACAGCCAAGCTCTACATGGCAAAGAGCATGGACACTTACACCAGCCAGCCAGGTTCTGAATTCTGTCTGTATTTGTTTTCTAGAGCTGCTGTAACAAAATGCCATAGACTGAGCAGCTTAAACAACAGAATCTATTTCCTCGCAGTAGTGGAGGCTAGAAGTCCGAGATCAAGGTGTCTGTAGCACTGGTTTCTCCTGAGGCCTCTGTCCTTGACTTTTAGATGGCCATATCTTCCCTGTGTCTTCACATGGTCTTCTTTGTCTACCTAGGCCCAAGTTTCTTCTTATAAGGACACTAATCATATCAGATTAGGGCCCACCCTAATCACCTCATTTGAACTCAATTACCTGTTAAAAGGCCCTATCTCTGGATACAGTCACACTCTGAGGCACTGGGGGTCAAAACTGGAACATATGCATTTTGGAGACACACAATTCAGTCCATAGTACTGTCTATACTACAACCCAGCATTTTACCCTAGGAAAAGTTCTTATTTCTCTATTAGCGTTGGTTGCCCTGTCTGTAAAATGGGGACAATAATGAAACTTACTTCATAAGGCTGTTGTAGGAATTAATTTAGTTATTTCCCATAAAGCACCAGGAACATTTCCTGAAACATAGATAAGCGTGTCAACAAAGTCAACAATGGCCATACCTGGTGCATTTGCCTGGATCCCGCTGGCAGGTGCAAAGTTCATAGAGGAAAGAAGTTGCTTCATACTCCCCTCTTTCTTCTGTTGTTGCTAGGGCACTGCCTTTAACACAATAAATGTATTTTGAGTTGAATGCTTAATTAATTTTTTTAAACTCTTGAATTGGCTGTGGATTAAAAAAAAAATGAGGGATCCTGCAATACCAGCAAAACATGGTCAGCTGTAGGCAACTCTGGGAGAAAAACTAATTCCATTTTTTTTCTTGCTTTTCAAGAACCAAATTCCATTTTGAAAATGACAATGCTAATGCACCCAGCCTGACCAACTACACAAGAGCACTTAATCCCCACAAGGAATTTCTTCTTTCTGATGGGAACTGCAGGGAGTTAGCAGTCTTCAGTAAAGCCTTCTTTCTGCAATAAATTGAAACAAAGGATGTTATACAAATTTTGTGACACAAGTAAAGAAAACTTCTCAGGTCACTGGGGAGAGCTCCATGTCGAACCTCGTTCCAATTTTATTCTATTAATTTTAAATGAATAGACTAATTTTGGGATACAGATGACGTTATATGATGTACAAAATGCTCTTGAGAACTCAATGTAAAAACTGCTTAGTCAAATTGTTTCTACTCTAAAAAATTTGTTTCTCTTCTTTTTAAAAATTTTTTATTGTTATTATATTACAGTTGTCCCAATGTTTCCCTCTTTGTCCTCCTCCACCCAGCCCACCCCTGCTCCCACAGTCAATCCCCTCAACATTGTCCATGTTCGTGGGTCACATGTCCTTGGACAAATCCCTTCCCCTTCTTTCCACCATTGTCCAATGTGTATATGCCTACAAGGCCAGCCCATGCTTAATAGAAACTTTGGAAGGACGTTTTGTTTTACAAGCATTTAAGTTGATAGGCTGCCATGGAACTAACTTTATTTGTGTAAGATTGCCTTATAATTATTAGAAGTTGGCTCTGCAGCACTGCCTCAAACAGAGCTGAATTCTGTGAAAATAATTTTCTTCATGTTAAAAAAACCCCACTAACAACAAAAACAAAAAGACCTTAATATGGTTAAATGTATTTTATTTCATGTTTTTATTTTAATGGTACTTTTGGCTGACAGCCCTTCATGACTACCATTTAATTTCCCTTTATATTTGATCCCATTTTCCCCTTCCATAAAACGCTCTGAGCACGACTGGGTTCAGGATGGAGCTGGCCTGTGGTGCAATCACATCTGTGACCACTCTGTCCGAGGGCAGGGAGGGGAGAGGCAAAGCCGCCTCTCTCTCTGTGGGAATGAAGTCTGAGGATGAAATTTAAGAGTCCTTTCTGAGTGATTTTTCCAGACTAGATTTTCCATCCCGTTCTTGGTCCTAACTTTCTCAGCTGTCTAAAGACACTTTGGGTTTAAAATGCTAAATAAAATACTGTTGGGACATTTCTCTTCCAACCCCAGCATGTAATTTTGGGAAGCTTGAGAAGACCAAGAATTCTATATAGGGATTTCCAAGGGAAACTTAGCAGAACCTCCAGGTGGTGAAGCCAGGGGCTGGGCTGCCATGCAGCAGAACCCTGGACAGGGCCCTTCAGACCTTATAGAACCTCCTGCTGGCTTAATGGCTCAATCTGTTCTCCCAGAGTTCTTTGCACCATCTTCATATCATTGGAATGGCCATCCTCTTTGTGACTCAGATTCAGACTTCACTATCTCCTTGTAGCTTTTATCAGCTTCCACAATATAAACTGTAAATGCGAGTGTCTATGTCCCTGCAAAGCCATATTTCCATGCTGGGGAGAGGAAGTAAGGGTCTGACAGGCCCCCTCTAAACATGGCCCGCAGTGGTTCCTGCCTCCTAGTCTTCATATCCAGTGTAATCCCCCCTTTGCACCTGGGCTGGACTCAGTGATTCACAAATAGAATATGGCAGAAGTATTGGGATGTGAGATATCACTTCTGAGATTAGGTTATGTGAAGACTGGCTTCTGAGCTGGATGTACTCTCTCCTGTTCTTTCGTGGGTGGTTCATCCAGGACTAAGTCAGTTGTCATGTCATGAAGCAGCCCTATGGAGAGACATATGTAGTGAGGATTTGAAACACCTTCACAACCAAACAACCATGTGAGAGTGCTCAGAAGCAATTTGTGATAACCAGGGATCTCTATAAAAACAGAAACAATACGCTGTGCACACATAAAGAGAATTATTATAAGTAATTGGCTCGTGTGATTATGGAGGCTGAGAAGTCCCAAGATTTGCCATCAGCAAGCTGGAGACCAGAAAGCCTTGTAATAATGTAGTTCCAGTCCCAATCTGAAGGTCTGAGAGCCAGGAGAGCAGTTAATGTTAAGTTCTAGTCCAAACGCTGGCAGGCTGACCGAAGAGTCAATGTTTCAGTTCAAGTTTAAAGGCAGGAAAAGACCACTGTTCCAGCTCAAGGCAACCAAGCAGAAGGAACTCCCCTGGCTCCCCTTGGGACTCCCCTGACCTTTACTCATGGCAGGGTCGGCCTTTTTGTTTTATTCAAGCCTTCAACTGCTTGGGTGAGGCCCACCCACACTGGACTTTATTCAGTCTGCCTATTTAAATGTTAATCTCATCCAAAACCATGCTCTCAGACACACACAGAATAATGATTGACAAACTATCTGGTCACCCTGTGGCCCAGTCAAGCTGATACATAAAATTAATCCAACTCTTCCTTGCAGTGCTTCTGGGTAACTACGGCCACATTTAATAACTTGACTATAATCTACTGAGAGACCTACAGAGGCCTGCAACAAATAACTTTTTTACTTTATGTATGTCCCAAGTATTGAATGGAACTGGTACTAAACATTTATCCACTGTTCATCTAAAATTTAGATTTAACTGGGCATCCAAACATTTTTTTTCTAAATCAGGCACCCCTTGACCTTGACCGAGAGGCACCAGCCACCTACAATGTATTGGCTCTTCTTGACCCACAGAAGTTGCAAGATAACAAATACTTGTTGTTTTCAGCTACTACGTTGATTGAAGAATTACCCATGCACAGAGTATGCTGCGGTATCTGACAGGAGTGTGAGAGCCAGCCAAGAACTCCTGGGCTGCCAAGGCCTGGGAGGGAAGAAACATCCTCAGGCTATGAGGTGGTGACAGAGCAGTATTTCCCCAATTTTAGTGTTTATTTGAATCTCCTGGTGATCTTGCCAAAACTCACGTTTTGATTTAGTAGGTCTAGACTGGGGCCTGAGTTCTTGCTTTCCTAACAAGCCCCCAGGTGATGCTGATGCTGCTGGTTCCCAGAGGACACCTTAAGGGGCCTGGTGGTAGGACACATCCCCTTTCTACAGGCCCTGGCTGTGGGATGAGCTGGACTGGTGGAAGGTGGGATGCTTTCGGAAAAGTGGATTTGCTGCCAAATATCTCATCATGGACTTAGAGTATCTTAAGCTCCTGGATGGAAGGAAATGATAACCATTGGTTAAGGAGAGTATTTTTTGTTTTTTTTCTCCTGTATATTCAAAAGTGATTCTGCAGAGCTTACAAGTCAGAATTTCTGGGAATGCATGGAGTGAAAAAAAAACAAAACAGAAATCCATCTTACTGTTTTGATTTGTTTTTAGTGACAAACTTTAATGAGTTTTGGAGTTTTAATAGAATTAAAGAGCAACACTGACTTGTTATTTTATAATTTTTAGATATATTGAATTTGCTTATATGTATTAATGTATGTATTACATTATGTGTTACATAATGTATTTTATTATGTAAAGGTCGAGAATTTTTATGAGTTTATTTGAGCCCCAAATGACGACAATGCTGGGAAGCAAGATCTCAAATGCTCTTTATTTTATAATTTAAAACACATTGTATTATTATAAAAGCAATATATGTACCTTATAAAAAAATTAAGCAAAAAATAAGTACACCACATTCCCACAAATCAGAGATTACTCCGACTAACCTCTCGGCATGAGTACCGGAGCTGTCCAGAGCCGCCACCTCTTTGTGCCAACTCATTTTCACCACACCAAACACCCAGTCCACTCCGCGCAGTTGTCCCATGTGAGAACATTAACATGAATTTTAAATAATTTTGAGAAATCCTTCAACAATGACCCCTGACTCAGTCACTGAGCTGGGAAGACCTATTTGTGACTGATAATACAAAGTGCGTGTTGGAGGAGAAGGTGGTGGGGAGAGCTTAGAGAGGGAAAACACGTATGCTCTTTCCTCTACTGCCGGCCTGCCCATTGGACATCTGAATGTGGAAAGCTGTGTCCTAATGGGTGAGTTGGGTGTGAAGCAAGGTACCAAGAGTGAAGGACAAGCATGTGGGAAGAAAAAACGATGGACCCAAATGCCCCTGACTTTGAGAGGGAGACATGCAGCCACAGCCCGAATGGGTAGCCCTGATGCTGTCACAGTCACACGGCATGACTTTTGGTCAAAGCTACAGCAGGGCCAAAATCCCCTCTCTGTCCTAAATTCTGCCGCAGTTGCCATGGAAACCCTCTCCTGCATTCAGCCTGGGAAAAGATGACAGCGAGATGGAGATGCAGAGACTGTGCTTTTACTTCTTGGAGGTTAACGAAGGCTAGGGCCCAAGGGGAGCATACCTCCAGTCCCGCCACAGGCAAGGGGCACAGGGAGAGGTTGTTTGGGATCTTAGAAGGGCAGAGTTACTCTCCTGCTGAAAAATAAACTAGGTATGGGTGCGACTTTTCATTCCAGAAGACAAGGAACCTCAGCTGAAGAGACAAAGCAAGATTTCATAATGATTAGGAAGCTAGATATTTCTGGAAGAGTTACATGTGAAGTTCAAGGTGCCCAATCAACCCCCATTTGTACCTTATCCTGAGAAGGGTCCTTCCTTGCCCTTTAATGTTGGGCTCAGACATGTGACTTGCTCTGGCCAAGCGCATGTGGCCAGAAGTGACAGTGTGCCAGCTTCAAGCTGAGGTAGGGCATTTTCACTGTCCTCTCGTGTCTTTGCTGTCACTGTGAGAAGCACATGCCCTGGCCAACCCACAGGCGCCAGGAGGAAGATGGGCTGTAGAGAAGAGCTGCTCCAGCTGCCCCCAGACCTGCTCTGCCCTGAGGCACACGACCAGCCAGCCGAGCCCAGCTGGGGTGACCTGACCTGTCACCAACCCAGGCACATGGGCCAGCCCAGCACAGATGAGCAAGCTGCCCAGTCAAGCCCGGGCTCCATCCACTGACCCCCACTGACCTCCGGTTTCAAGAGTGATAATAAAAGATTGTTGTCTTGTATCACCAAGCTGATCATGCAACAATAATTGCCCAATCCACTGCCTCACCTGAGAATGATTGCTTTGAGCCATTTCCTCACGGAGGGAAAGAACATTTTGATAAAACTCAAGTACGGCCTAGACAGTAGTTTTGCTACTCAAGGGTAAATGCACTCTAATTTTATACTGGGGGACTTCTTTCAATAATAAAAAGCAGTATCCTATGTTTATATGGAGTTATGATTGAGATAATATTTTGGCAAGATTTATCATATTTGTTATAAATTATAGAATTCTTTGATTCTTTATAGCAGAGTTTTATTATAGGTATAGAAGTTATGGCCCTCTTATAATTACAATGAAGCATTTTAATGTATATTGAAGGTTCAAATTTGTTTTTTATTAAGCAAGGTAACTTGTATGTTGAAAGATCAATTCTCCCATTATCAAATCACTTTGACTTTGTTTTCCTGATTAAATCTGCTTTGTGATTGGTTCTTCACCTGCCCTAAAAAATAATCTCCAGTAGACGTGGAGACTTGTTTGCCCATTCTCAGGCAATAAAACCACCTCTCTTCACTTTAATCTCTCAGTTTATCTCATTTTAGTATTTAGTATATCCAGCCCAAAGAAATAATCAAACCCTAGACTTCATTTAGAAGTGAAGCTACCCTCTCTGCCAGGCCTTGCCCAGTCCTGGCAGGAGGCTCACAGGAGGAAGAGAGACACGACTGGCTTACTTCCCTCGCTTACGGCTTCCCCCAACCCTCCACACCCCGAGCTTCCTCTGTTGCTTTGGGTGCAAGGCTGGAAGAGGATAGGGAGAGGTAAAGAGCAGCAAACTCTTACTTTGTTTACATGGATATTGTGGTGGTATTTTCTAGCTGTAGGGGATGTCCTTTCATGGTGTGCTTTGCTGGAATTTTGGCAGACACACTTCCATGGGATTCTCCCACCGGCGGGTCTCAATGGTGCCCTGTCTTCCCTGCTGGCACCTCTACACATTCTCTCTCACCATGCAGGTCCCAGTGTTTAACTTCCTCCTTCCTTTGGCTCTGCAATACAGAATAAGTCAACAGACGGGTCACATATCAAGGGCTCCAGTGGCCCCTTAAAACCCAGCCTCGTAGGAACGAGAGAAACATCCTATCCGTCCTCTCTGAGGGTGGCAGTAGGACCTAGAGTATTTCTCCCACCAAAGAAATCCTTGACCTGATCTTTAGCTTCTTGTGTGGCTTCTTTAACCTTTGTATAGATCAGGATTGGGTGGTCAACTAAAGCCTCTAAATCAATACTTCAGTGAAAGCTTAGGAGGCTGAGGCAGCACCCGACTTCAGAATGTGAGAGAGTTCACACCTACTGTTGTGTGGCTTCTGCTAACTCTGAGTCAGAATCCTATTACCGCATCCTGTGGCACACACACTTCTTCATCTTCCAAGTAAGGTCAGCAGAATGGCAAAGCAAAGGACGCCACTGTTTTGTAGTTTACCGAAATATTTATGAGGAGCCTATTAACCACATGTGGTGGTTTCCCCCTCCCACCCCTTCCCTTACAATCCTCCACAGCTGCATTAATTTGATGTTGCCATTCCTACACAGGATGTAAGATCAATGTGTTCTGAAAGGAAGAGGGCCTTAGGCAAGACAAAGAACTTAAAGAAGAGAAAGGAAGGCAAGAGGGCACCTTTACGATCCTGCCTCACACCAGGATGTCCAGACAGAGGCAGGCTTTCATCACGGCATCTCTCCAACCAGCTGTGTCCTCAGCTGCCACATTGTTAATTAAAATTCAGAAAAAAAAATAAGCATTTCAGGACATGACTGGTTACTGGAGATGTCAGGGAAGAACTAGGAAAGTCCTGTCACCAGAGACACCGAACAACTCTTCCAGATGGCAGGCGCTACCAAGACGACGACTCGGGCCACCCCACACATGGAAAACATTTCACTCCCAGAAAGATTGTTGAAATGGTCCTTTTCAATGATTCATCAATAGTTAAAAGCACAGAGCTCTTTCTGACACAATTTTGGATCATTTAGTCTTTTTTTTTCTTTTGGAAGCACGGATGATATCATGGAGACCAAACACCATGGTGATGGTGATCAACAGCATGGCTGTGGCAGGTCCATAGGCCACGGCTACCACACTGCTGAGCTGGTCATGCATGTAGCCAGCCACGTGAAAGGTGGCCCTGAATGAAATTTAAGGGAAGGCCAGGAGGGGAAGAGAATATTAAAGAAATAGATAAGAGAGGACAGAGAAACAATGGTGCTCCAGAGACTCCCTCTCTCCTCATTCATTCTGGTGTTATCTCTTCTCAAATAAAGAGAACTACCCTGGCTGGCATAGCTCAGTGGACTGAGCATGGGCTGCGAACCAAAGCATCGCAGGTTCGATTCCCAGTCAGGGCACATGCCTGGGTTGTATAGGCCAGGTCCCCAGTGGGGGCCACATGAGAAGCAACCACACATTGATGTTTCTCTCTCTCTCTCTTTCTCCCTCCCTTCCTGTCTCTAAAAATAAATAAATAAAATATTTAAAAAAAAAAAAGCCCTGGCTGGCATAGCCCAGTGGATTGAGCGCGGGCTGCGAACCAAAGCATCACAGGTTCAATTCCCAGTCAGGGCACATGCTTGGGTTGCAGGCCATGACCCCCAGCAACCACAAATTGATGTTTCTCTCTCTCCCTCTTTCTCCCTCCATTCCCTCTCTGGAAATAAATAAATAATTTAAAAAAAGAGAACTAGACAATGAGGGGAAAGGAGGTGGACAAAGACACATTGCTGGCTCGAGGCATGCAGGGGAAAGAAGGTGCGACACCAAGGTAGAAAGAATTGAAAAGAGAGGGAGGCTTAGAAAATTACTACCAAAAAAGAAACTAAACTCTGTAAGTCTTTGAAAAATATTTCTGTATAATAAACAACATATTAAATAAATATGTGCCCAGATCTGGTCTCAGCAATATTGATTTTGTGGTTGTTTATAACTACAAAACATTAGAAACAACCAAAGTGACCAACAATATTTTTTAAATGAATGTTTAAATTTTTAAAATAAATATTTTCTAAAATAAATTATGGTCATCAAGACAATGGCATGATATGTAGTTATTGTGAATTATATATGCAAGTATATTTATTGAGGAAGCAGTAATTCTATACTATATTGGTAACTAAAAAACACAGATTATAAAAAGTGTCGACAATGTGATCACAGTTTGGTTAAATCAGTTATATATGTACATTCAGAAAAACTTCTGGAAGGCTACACACCCAAGTGTTCCAAGCAGTTACCTTTGCATGATAAAATTAGAGGGGATTTTAATTTCTCATTTTTTTTCTTCTTTAATATTTGTACATATTGTTCAATAAAAATTATATGGATGTTCATCAGATTATTATAGTATGAAAAATGAACATGACATTTGAGGATTTCAGAAGAGAATGAAACCCTGCGACCTGTCGCTGAGAAGCTGGGCCTGAATGCCCGACACCAGCCCCGCACCCCGCGCGGGTTTACGCCTGCGCAAGCATGAGAGTGAGCCTTAAATGAGGCCACAGCCCCTCTGACTCTACAGCGGGGAGTGTGGGGAAGGGCCTTTCCTGCTAGCTTTTCTGCTGCTTGCCTGCATACCACAGCCAAAGGGAAGTCTGAGGAAGGAAAGATTCCATGTGCTTGTATAACATTTGTTATACACGCCGTATGTGATACTAGGCTATTATTTATGATAGTACAGTGGTGCAGTTTTGAGGGGCCCTGGAATGTCATAGAAATAGTGGTTGTCTAGCCCACAGGAGAGGTGAGTTCTCTCCCCACCTCTGCCATACATTTGTTGGCTCTCAGGCAATTTCAATTCAAGTCAATAAACATTATCCAGCACTTAGCATATGTCAGACACAGAGCTTGCTCAATATTAACACGCAATGGTGATTTTGACAGTGTTCCTACATTTGACTAACCCAAAGCCTACCCAGGGAGATAAGCAAACAAACAAATGATTGCCATGATACTTGGTACACAGTATAATTAAGATACAAATTAATTATGATGAGATCACACCGGTGAAGACGTACCTGCTATCAAGGTGGGTAGGGTGTGGGCATTAGAAAGAAGATACATTTGGAGTTGGGCCTCAGAAGACAAAGCAGGAAAAGGCACGTCAGGCAAGTCACTTCGTCTCTCTGGGCCTCAGTTTCCTTGCCTTAAAATGAGGGCTGGACTGAAACAATCTCCAGCATCTGCACTGCGCAGGGCGGGCTGACTGGAGGCAATCCTGACAAAAGTCCAGCCTTGGTGGAATTGCAGACGCAGCCCTGAACTCCTAATCAGAGTCTGTGTGCAAGAGAGGTATTGGTTTGCTGATGTAGTTCCCCTACACTGGGGAATTGAATTAAAGCAATCAGTTGTGTTAAGAAACTGTATCCCAATTTGGCAACAAGGCCAAGTAGATGACTGCAAACTCTTTCAGGGCCACACTGAAACATTGCTCCTCTGGCTTAGCAGGGGTTATTTAATTCTCCAGGAGAACGCATCTCTGTTGACATCTCTGTTTACTATTGATTCCGGGCTAAGACACTGTGATGTCGTGTGTTAACCTGTAGCTTTATGTCAGTAAAAATACAAATGACTTCTCTTCAGTAGAAGAGATGCCCCAAAGGGTACCGTTGTATTGCCCTGTAGAATATTTGTCTCTAACTTATATATGTGTGTGCACCACACACGCACACATAAGCACCTAAGCACATTTCTGGGTGTGTTCTCTCTAATGGACTATGTAAACTCCAGTTCCTTACGTGTTGTTTAAAGCTTAATCACCTGACTGATTCCCTTAGTAATGAGCTAATAAATTTTGACACTTGTTCATTGTAGATTTGAATGAGTCATGCCTTTAATTTTTGAAAATTATACTTTGGCATAAAGAAAAAGATTTCTTCTTCTCTAAGAAGCAAGTGCAGAGATTTGCTCTCCAATATTCACTGCAGTTAGCTCCTTTTTTGTGTGTACTCCTTTCAGCTGCCTAATTTTACTTTTTCCTGAACCAAGAGAGTATTCAGGGTTTATTCTTGTGACACCTGCCCTGTGACAGCAATCAAGGTGCAGTTAGCAGTCCACACATGTGCACACACACACATGAACACGCATGCACAGGTGGTTTTACCGTACCTTTATTAAAAGAAAGGCAGACCCCTGAAACCTGTTTATTCCTGAGAGTATCCTCACACTTTCAGTTTCCAAAATTTGGACATACGACCTTCAGAGTACTTTCACTTGGGAGTTATCAATAACGGCACTAACAATATGGTTGGTTCCCTGTGTTTTGTAAAAGCATTTTCATGTGCATTATCTTACTTACTCCTGAAAGCATTCCTGCGTGAAAATCAGGAAGCAGGATAACACCAGCTTCATTCTTCTTTCTTGGAGACCCACACTGTAAAGGGAAAGCAATGAAACTAAAGGCACATCCTTCAGGGGAGTTTAACAGAATAAACCAGCTCTTGGAGTTACAATTTAATTGTCTAAACATTGTTTCTCAACTTCTCTAGTTTCCAGATGTTTTCAAGAGCTGTAAAAACTGGAAGTGTTCCAAAATTATTGAAAATATAAAGGTAGGCAAACCAAGCATTGTATAGGAAACAGGCAAAGTAATATCATATTAGATAAAAATAAAGATATACAAGCAAAGCTTTAAAATTCACAGTTTAATATAAAATAAAAAAGGAAAGAAAGAAGGTCAATCTAGTATCTCTCATTTTAAGCTGATGGGGTGGGAGATAAATCTGTATATTAGCAAACATGATTGTCAGCATTTGCCAACACTAGCAACAACAGGCAAGATTTGGGTCAAAAGAAAACGGAGATGAAACAGATTGAAAACAACTGTTTGGGCCTAAAATGCAAGTGGACGGTGGATGTGGGTGAACACGTGATCATTAATTGCTCAAAGCTGCTTTTCCATCATCTCGTTTCTCCCGTTTCATTCAGCACTTAACAGTGGGACCTGTTCTACCTCGTGTAATTGAGCTACATTTCCTGGGAAATTGTTGTTTAAAAAATATTGTATGTAGACTGTATTTTAGTAAAGAAGAATAAATAATATATAAAATAAAACAAAAAAAACAGTACATCATCCAGCAGTGAGGAATTCAGCAAAGCCTTGGGGACGCCCTGGCCGAGTCAGGGGGCGGGAGTGTGCGTGAGGACATCGACAACAGAACGCAAGCTCAGTCCTTCCCTGCGTTTACATTGCGTGTTAACATCAAGGACACGAAACTAATTACCACCCTCTGGGGAGGCACTCCATACATTCCAACTGCTTCAAAACTCAGAGTTTCCTAAAATCTTTCAGGCTGACACCATTCTCTGAAGAAATTAACCTGTTTCCAGGATTCTCCCACCCTTATCCTCTAATTAGTTCATTTGGGGGGCTAATTAAAGACATAAATTCAAGGGAATTAGGCTAACTAAAGGGTGTTTGTTAATAAACAATTGGCAGACAACTTTGAACAATCATATTCCCCGAGAACAGAATTTAATCAAACACAGTACTTGGGAAATAGATAATTGCTTTTCACCATACTTTGTTGAGTAGGTCAATATCACTATCTTAATTTTCCAGATGAAAGAGAAACAGAAAAGTAACCCACTCAGTGAATCAGGACTTACTACTATCAAGGCTGCCTTCTGACCTCATCCATATGGCTTGAGTCTGTTCTGAGGTTCAACAAATTTGGATCAAAGCCTTCCCTTGCCTTTCCAGGTAGAAAAATATTCCATTTTTGTTTTCCCATAAAACTTGGAAAACATCTCAATTGAAACACTTGTCACATTGTATTACAATCAGTTACTTGCATTATCAGTCACATCAGTTCAACATTTCTAAACCTGGTATCCTTCAAAGCGTAATATGCAAGCCTAAAAAAGTGACTAAAAATACAATGGTCAAATAAATTTAGGAAAATCTGGATTAAATACATTTAAACAGACTCCTTTACTGCAGGATTTTCCAGAGGCCTTTAAAATATGAATACTCATCATGAATCCAAAGAGTGAGATAAAACATTTCTCAAATTTTTTGATCATAGGAGGTTTTTTCCTTAAAACACTCAATAACCTATCCAGAGCCAGGCTCAGAGAACACAGTCAGGGAAACTTTGTGCTACATCTACAGTCTGTCTTTTTTTAATATAATTAGATTAATTGGGGTGACACCGGTTAATAAGATCATACAGGTTTTAAGCATACATGTCTATGATATGTCATCTGTGTGTGGCATTGTGTGCCCACCACTCAAAGTTAAATCTTCTTCTGTCATCGTATATGTGACCCCCTTTACTTGTTAGTACCCCTCCACCCTCTTCCTTCTGGTAACCACCATACTATTGTCTGTGTCCCTGAGTTTTTGTTTGTGTGTTTTCTTGTTTATTCATTTCTTGCTTTCAGTTTTATATCCCACATATGAGTGAAATCATACATTCCTTAACTTTTTCTGACTTATTTTGCTTAGCATGATATTCTTAAGATCCATCCATATTGTTGCAAAAGACAGTATTTCATCTTTTCTTATGCCTGAGTAGTGTTCCATGGTATACATGTACCATATCTTCTTTATCCAATCATCTATCGAAGGGCATTTTGGTTGTTTCCATGTCTTGGCCACTGTGAATAATGCTGCAATGAACATAGGGGTGCATATACCTTTGTACATAAATGTTTATTGGCAGGAAAACAGGCACACAGACCAATGGAACAGAATTGAAAACCCAAAAGTAAACCCACATGTATATGGACAAATAATTTTTGACAAAGCAGCCAAAATCATACAATGGAGTAAAGAAAGCCTCATTAGTAAATGCTGCTTAGGAAAACTGGAAAGCCACATGCAAAAGAATAAAACTATTTGTCCTGACATAAAAAAAAATTAACTCAAAATGGGTCAAACACCTGAAGTTAAGACCTAAAACAATAAATTACATAAAAGAAAACATAGATACTAAACTTTTTCTTGGTGTTTGAGAGGATTTTATGAATTTGACCCCAAAGACAAGGGAAGTAAAAGCGAAAATAAATGAGTGAAACTATATCAAACTAAAAGGCTTCTGCAGAGCAAAAGAAACCACCAACAAAACAAAAAGGCAAGGAACGAGATGGGAGTCCACCTTATTCACTGTGTATTTCCACCGCCTAGCATGGTGTCTGACACATAATAGGCACCATGTCAACTATTTCTAAATTTCCAGCTCAGGTCTTTCTTTGGAACTCCAGACTCATATACCTAACAACCTATTCAGCACCTTCACTTGGTTACCGGAATGGAACCTCAAACTCATAATTTCCAAGGCTGAACCTTGGATCTTCCCCACTGCACTGGTTGCACCTGCAGCCTTTTCATTCCCCTTGATGCCAACTCCATCCTTCCAGTGGCTGAGGCTAAAAACCTTGAAGTCATTATTGATTCTTTTCCTTCATCTAACTTATTACATAGTAGCATTTGCTCTACCTACAAAATATATCTGAAATCCAACCATGTCTCACATCACCATGGCTCCTCACCTGGTCCAAGCCACCATCAGCTCTCTCCTGGATCTCTGCGATAGGCTCCTCCTACCCGGACTTCCTGTGCACATCTTTACCCACTACTCTTGGGTCTCAATATGGCAGCTGGGCTGATCCTTTTAAAGCAAAGTCATATCATCACCATCTCTTCAAAATCTGCATTGTCCGCCCCCCATTTCATTCAGAGTAAGGGCCAAAGTTTTAACAATCTTAGTCTCTTCTCTGAATATCCTTGGCCCTCAAACTAATGGTCAATTATACCAGGTACACTCCTGCATGAGGCCTTTGCAGTGTTCTTCCATCTGAACAGAACATTCTAGCCCCGTAACTAACTTTCTCACTTCTTAAACACTTACTTCAATCTCTCCTTCACAATGAGGTCTACTCTGACTCCTCTATTTAAAATTGAAACCCATCCCCACCCCACACACACCCACACCCCTTTACCTTGATTTTCTTTTCATTTTTTTCATAGCACTTAGCTCTTCCAACATTCTACATACTTTACAAATCTATACTTTTTCTATCTCCCTTCACTAAAATGTATACTCTATGTTTAGTTCACTGATATTGTCCAAGCAACAAGAACAGTGCAGGGTGCACAATGCATGTTCAATACGTGTCTGTTGGACATTCAAATGAGTGTTGAGTGAAATTCAAAGCATGCTAGGTGCTGAATATGCTCAGACTGGTTTACTGTAGATCTTTTATGTGTTTGAGCTCTATGGGCAGGAAGCTAAACACTATGATATTTTCTTTTCAAGTGAAACAAAAAAAATTTTTATGAATTAGACAAAGCCAGGGTACTTTAATTCTGCATTTAATTCACCTGGTCAAGATAGATACTGTCCAAAATGTGGTTACATAGAAGAGTGGTGTGCAAGTGAGCATAGAAAGATATATTAAAACCTCTGGTGACAGATATTTTTCTCTTAAACATAAGGAAAAACCAGCTATACTAATATTTCAGTTACTCATGACACCGGTATCCTCACTCAGACCATGTATCTCATAGCACGTGTACAATGACAAGGGTCTGAGGAAAGGAAGGGGTTCTCAGCCAGTGCTTTTTTCCCTCATTTGTTCATTTTCAATATATCACAACATGTTATAGTAAAGGGTGCCAGTAAAGAGGATTTATCATTTCCGTTATGTATCTAGTATTACATTAAAAAACTAGCAAAAATTAGACCACTTACAGCTGCAGACTGAATTGTGTTCCCCCAGTATTCACATGCTTAAGCCCTAACCCCCAGTGTGATGATATTGTAGATGGAGGCTTTGGGGGCCAACAAGTGTTAGAGGAGTCTGAGTGTAGAGACCCTGATCCAATGGAATTAGTGCCCTTAAAAAAAAAGAGAGACAGCAGGAAACTCCTCTCTTTCTCTCTCCATGGGAAGGCCATGTGAGCACACAACAAGGAAGCAGATATCTACAAACCAGGAAGAGAACTCTCACCAAAAACTATCTCTGGTGGCATCCTTGATCTCAGAGTTCTAGTCTCTGGAATTGCAAAAAATTAATTTTGGTTGTGTAAGCCACCCATCTATTGTATTTTTTATGGCAGCCTGAGCTGACTAATAGAAACAGTATCTTTAAAGACTTCTCCCATGAAATTATGGATTAAAAATAATATTAAAAGTGCAAACACAATGAACAAAAAATGGCTAAGTTGAGATCTTGCTTCGACTGTGAACTCTTCATTAGCCCTATTACCAGGTAAAAATGATGATCTAGTAATAATGATGAAAAATGTTGATAATTGTTGAAGGTGAGTGATGAAAATTGGGTTTCATTACAGTATTCTTTCTACTTTTGTATATTTTTTAAATCTTTCACAATTAAAAGTATGCAAAAATTTAGGTTGGCCATAAAGATGAAGAAATTATCAAGAACATTACTTGAAATGTAGATTTATATCTAGTATCATTAACACTAAATTTTTCTCTAGGTGTTTATTATGTCTTGAGAGATTACCTAATGAAGATGTGAAGCCATCAGAAGTAGTAACATTTTTCATAAATTTTGTATGTTCCATCTTTACATTGACATTTTTAATTTCTATACTTCTAGGTATGTTTTTAAATACACACAATACATCAGTACCACAGTATGGGGGAATTATTTATGTACAACTACACATACATGTAGTCTGGGGTGCAAGCTCCAACATTTTTCGTGATGGGAGTACACAAGCAAAAAAGTTTGGGAGCTCGTTGTGCTCAAATGATAAAAGGAGAAGATGTGTTATAACATGTATAGTATGTAAATATGGAGAATAGCAATAAAGATATGAAGGCTCAAACTCGGGAGGAGGGAGCTAATAATATTAAGAAATACCTACAAGGTTAATGTATACATGCATTGCTTATATACACACACATTATTTATAAAGCTGGTAAAGCTCTCTGAAACCCTGTGGTATAAAAGGCAGATAAAACAATATATTATTAATGTTACTACTATATTGCATGCTTGTGTTTCTATATAAAGCTGCCAGAAGAGTCTTTAATGGTCTCATTTTTTATGCAATTTATACTAGTCTTCATTGAACAGACCTACATTAATCTAAATTATTGAGATAAATTTTAATTTAGTTGAACAATGCTAAAACTTGGAACGACTGAAGAGGAAAAAGTTTAAAACAATCAAGGCCCTGGCCAGGTGGCTCAGTTGGCTGGAGCATCACCTGTGCACTAAAAGCTTACAGATTCATCCCTGGCCGGGGCGTGTACGAGAGGCAATCAATTGATGTTTCTCACTCACATCAATGTTTCTGTCTCTCTCTGTCTCTCCCTTCCTCTCTCTAAAATCAATGAACTTATCCTCAGGTGAGAATTACATAATGCCCTCCCCATGCCCACTACTATGTCCTCAGTTGGTTTCTTCTGTGTCATTTAGCATGCTTTAAAAATAAGCACTAAGTGACCTGGGTCAATGGCAAACAGTTTTCCTTCTCCCACGCACTCATTCCACAAATCAGCAGTATGCGGATGTCCTAGAGCAGGGCACTTAGAGTGCGATGGAAGGGCTAATGCGGGGCTGGAAGAATGCTTTTAAAATCTTTATGTGACAATGGTTATGTATTTTTTCAGGCATGATCAAACACTTGTACTTTGTAGTCTTAAATAAAAGCCAAGAAAACACCTCATTGCTTTCTCAAGAGTGTGTAATTTGTTTCACTGTTTTCAGCATAATTTGATTCGTCTTCTTCTTTTTAAAATAACATGCAGACTGGAAGCAGTAGGATTAGGGATTGCTGGGCGCTATGGATGGTCAATAGCCCAGAAAAGTAAGAGAAACTTGGTTGTGAAAACTACGCTTTAATGTTATCTTTCTGCTTTTATTCCACATTCATTAACTTTCAACAAACTTCATGGACTCCTACAAAATCAAGCCATACCCTTAGCTCTGAAAGATAAAGGCATCATACTTATTAAAAGAGGTCACAGAGCGAGAGACCACATATCCATTCCTGACATCCCATGCTTCTTCATTCCAATCCCACCCCACTTCCCGGTCCCGCCCCTTCTATAGCCTGCAGGTGAAAAGTTGTCTCTATCCAGACTGGGGTGCATTTGTGTTTCTCAACACTATGATTTACCAAAAAGCCCAACTCTGCAGACCACATGCCCAGAGGGAGATTAGCACCATCTCATTTAAGGCAATTTAAGGCTTAAACTTTCCCATCTACAAAGTGACTGAATTTCTTTCCCACATGGCAGAACAAGGCAGCAGCCTAACAGAGGTTGGGAGAACCTGACCTGCTGTTGAAATCTGCCTGTGTTAAATCACAATTCCATAGAGAAACAAGTGGTGAGAACTTGGGCATATGACCTGACTGCTCTGAGTCTAACTTTCTCTCTGGAACACAAGGAAGTCAATCATCCTCACATCATAGACTTGGTGTATGGGTTGCATAAATTACTCTTTGTGAAGCACCTAGAGCAATGCCTATATCCGTGGTAAGTACAGCACTCAATAAACTGTAGCCATTACTAAGTATCAGCAACAAAATCAGGGTAAAAATGGCCCAAATTCAAGGACTCTTGGGTATAATTTAAAATAAAACAATTGTATTAGTTTTCTATTGCCTCTATAAAAAATTACCACAAATTTAATGGTTTTAAACAACGTGTATTTACTATCTTATAGTTCTGTAGGTTAGAAATCTAGCCCCCGTCTCACTAGCTAAAAGCCAGGTGTTTGTTTGTTTGTTTGTTTGTTTGTTGCTGAATGCTCTGGAAAAGAATCCATTCCTTGCCTTTTCCTAGAAGCTACCTTCATTCCTTGGCTCCTCCACCTCCAAGACAGCAATAAACGGTTGAGACCTTCTTATGTGGCATCACAATAACTTCCTCTCCTACCTTCTTTTCCTACTTTTAAGGACCCCTGTAATGACTTTGGGCCCATCCAAACCACCCTGGCTAATCTCCATATTTTAAGATCAGCTGATAGACATTCTTACTTCCATCTACAAACTTAATTCCTCTTCACCGTATAACCTAACACATTCACAGGCTTCAGCAATTAGGATGGGGGCAGGGGATTAGGTAAATGCATGCATAACATTGTTGCATTCAGCCATTAACTTCTTTTGCTATCCTTATACACTACTGTATACTTTTTTAAAGAGTATGTCTATCAGCTGACCAAACTTTGTGATCGAGAATCTATCTGGATGGGCAGATCATCTGCGAGCCTTTTTATAGAATGGGCCCCAATCAGGGCTAGTTCCTATCCCAGCAGTGCACTCCTGACTCTAAGTCAGCCCAGGAGAGCAGACGTTCGGAGACTTTCCAGGCCTCTGCAGGCCCCACCACTCAGGTGACCCCTTTAGGACCTCTGCATGCTCCATGAAGGCCAGCTGTGCCCAGAAAATCTTTCCAAGTCTGTCTCCAACAGCAATCATGATGCTTCTCATTTCTACAGTGACTTTCAGTTTTACAAGCATTTCACATATGTGACTTCCAAAATAAACATTTCCTTGGTATATTGGCATATTTGAAAAATAAACCTCTCCTTGGATCACTCCCTTTATGCCAAAAGTAACAAATACAAAAGTAACTAAGGCTTTGGTTCAGACACTCGGAGGGGTCGTGCCATTGGTAAAGAATTTCTAAGCCCTAAGTCAACTTAGCAGGCAGCCAACAGTTAACTTAGGCATCTCTATAACTGCCTGTTTTTTTTTCTAACCTCGGGAAAGGTGACTCAGAGTCCAACTTGAAAAGATCCAATCAAACAATTTCCTTCTTCCTAAAATTTATAACCCCTCCCATGACCATTATAAAGTCAAGGTATAAGACAACCTCTAGATTTTGTGTTTTACAATAAACCTTGCTTTTCCCCCCTGCAAATTAACAAAAGTAGTAATTATCTTTAGAAAGACAAGCAAGATTTCTGACATTGATGCTATAGTTCAAGAGAATTTTCTTCAAGATACAAAAATAGCTCTCCATGGAGAACGGAGGCAAAATTTCTCTGAGAGGCAGGAAACCAAGAGTTTGTTGCCCCTCTTGCAATGTCATAAATTACGGAGGAAATCAATTCTGCTATTTCCATTTGTATCAGCCTGAAGTTCAAGCAGAAGCTCATAGTAAACAGCATACCTGATTGAGGCAGATTGCAAATCCAGCCAGCTCCTCCCCTTATCAAAATTTTAGCTTCAATCCCTATCACCCAAGAAGGCCCTCCCGCCTCCAGTTAACAGATTATTCTCCTAGTGGAAGGTTTGCTTCTGCTCATTAGAATCCTAATAGGAGGAAATAAACTCCAGTGATTTATTCCATCAAAAATTCTGGATCTATTCATAAATCCCAAACTAGTTAATACTGAAAAGTTTGTTCAAATTCTCCATGTGGCATCTCATATAAAGCAGCAACCACTCTCATGGGAACATATTATGAAACCCTTTAAGGATGAGTTAAAGGCATTTTATTTTATTACAACACATTAAAGCAAAGGAAATACCAACGCAGCATGTCAACATATTAGCTCCACCCTAGGTGATATGGCTACCTGAAATGTTTCCTCTCTCTGACTTGCCTGTTTAGCTTAATCAAAATCATGTTGAGAGAAAAGGAGAGCATGAAAGCAACAACAATATTAAATCTTGTCACATATTTCCAATATTATATTAGAGGTGTCTTCAGTGTGCTAACCCACAGTCAAAGAAAACTTTTAAATAGCTATTAAGTACTAAAATTGTGACAGGAAAGAGGAGTATCATGGATGCTGAGGTTCCCCACCCTGTTCCTTTTTACCTGCCAGTGCACCAGCTGCCAGTTACCGTAAGCTCCCTGCAGCTCCCCTCCTGATGCCCATTTCCTGAGGCCTGAGTCAACAACTGCATGGGGAGGAGTTACAAAAGGCCCCGTGCCTCAAGGTGGGACCAGCTCTTTAGTGCTTTTCATTGTATGTGCCCTTAACCTATTGTCACAACATTCTTTTCTGAACATGGTAGACTTCTCTGGAAGGAATTAAACCTATGCATGTGTGTGTTATTTTCTTCTCTCTGATAAGAAAAATTGCTAGCCACTGCACCTAATAGGCAAGGACAGTACATAACCTGGAAGCACTGAGCATGGTCTGCCTTATAAGAACTAGTGGACACTCTCCACATCTCACCGTATACTCTTAGCCCTTCTGAAGCCCACCTGCATGCTTTTTTTCACATGCCAACACTTCCCTGCAACTCTCTGAAAATGTCATCTGACTGTAGATGGGTGCTCTGCCATAAAGACCAGGGGGTTAGGATGAATATTAACAAATAAGGGGTGTTAGTTGGTGGACCAGTATCCCAGTTTCCTGGTGCATCAGCACAATAGCCCTGAGATGGCTCTGCAGTCTCTCAGAGGGTCCTCAGTCAGGGTGAGTCTCAATTGTCCTTACTGGCTACCTGCTCATTAGCACACCTTTTGTTACCTTTTCTCTCTTCTCTGACTCACTTCCCAGTTGTGCTTCCTAGAACGTTCTCTTAAATAAAACACTGACACATGTTCTTTATCTTACGGTCTATCTTGGAGGGAATCCAGATTATGACATAAGGGTAGGTGCAGAGGGTATGATCTAATAATCCTGGAGGAGGAATGTTACTTTCCAAAGAGGTGGTATTGGCTCTGGGGATGGGGTGGGATATGGTGTTGGTCTCACTGATGAGGTCCTGGAACTGCCCTTAACTCAATGCTCCTCGTGCCCACTTGCTCCTTGGGAAGTATCTTCACAAGGGAACTAAAAGAAGTGATGAGCTAGCAAATTTTGGGTTGAGACATGGGTGTGCGCTCACCCCAGCACTGCTTCACCTACTGGAGGAGCCTGATGTCCACCCTGGAGAGGCTTCACTGCCAACCTGCTATTGAGAAGCTTCTGGTCTGCCTCTGAGGAGAGGCTCCCCAATGACACTCCTCAGACATCTTATATTCTTCCAGGCTCTTAGGTTCCCTGGAGGCCCAGGCTTTGCCTGAATCTCCACAGCCTCATACCAGCAAGGAATAGAGGTCTGATAGATTTTAAACCAAAGATTCCAGGCAATTCAACCAGACAGCTTTCCACAGAGGAACTCTTGGGAAAGGGGTGGTGATCAATGAAGGCTAGTTACCATAAGGATGAAGCCTCCTGAGCACTGGGACCGATTGGGAAGTCAAGGACTTTGCCTGTGCTTTGGACATGGCTCACTGAGGCCCCTGTTATCTCATTTGCATTGTAGTTGACAGGCACAGCAGTAAAGGACCATTGAAGACCAAGCTTCTTCCCTCCAGATTCTCATGGATCCTCGACCAAACAAGGATGCAGCTGGAGCCTGAAGAGCATCAGCATGTCTATACTTCCTTCCAGAGGTGGGTATTCAGACCACGCACTCAGAGGAGGATTGGGGTTGGAGCCACTTGCACCCTAACCCAGGAAGGTCATGCCTGTTACAGTAATTTTTCTTTATCCTCTTGATATTTGGAGTCAAACAAATCCTACAGAGCCACGTTTGAAATTTCTGACTAAGAACCAAAGCAAATATAGAGAGGCAAATATGCAATGACTTAACCTGACTGAGAAAACATTAATATTTTAGAAGAAACTATGGTCTAAATTGTAAATATTAGAAACTGTGATTCTTTCCATGACATATTTCCAAAACAGCTATCTGAATCTCAAACCACAGAGGAAATAAGATATGACCAAAGCTTCCAGAAAGAGAAAGGAAGAAGCAAGGGGAGCAGCTGAGAGTAGACGCCATCATCTCTGTCAAGTCAATTAAGAACACTTTAAGTACACACATGGCAAAGTGCTCTGAGCCCTCAGCATTACAACCAAAAAACAATAAACAAAGCTGTAAACAACCACCATCAGATGGCTCCACAGTGGCCACACAGTCAGCTTCAGAAGCCTGGGATGGTCTTTTTTTATCTTCCAGCATTCAACCAGCCACTACAGTTAATACAGTCTATGGAACATGAAAGGTACACTGAATGATGCTTCAATTTCTTAAAATTATCATCCTGGGAAAATACAGAATTTCCTTTGAATTGGACAAGAAAGCCACTTCACTACAGGGAGAGTGTGATTTTTAGTCCTGAGCCTTTATCTCTAAGGGAAATTCAAGTCCTAATTCCAGCACTTATCCATGAAAAGTTCAGAAATTCTTGACACTGGTAGTAAACAGAAATGAGAGTAGTATGGAGAGTAGAGTTGGAAGATGTGGGATGGGGGTGGCTGTATGTTGATATATATTGGAAGATGTGGGATGGGGGTGGCTGATTACAGCTTAGGACCTCCTTTTTCCATTTCTCCTCCTCTGACTTCACAGTCAGTTACCACCAAGCGTGGGCTTACACCATCTAATTGTATCTATCGCTCCTGAATCCTAATATCATCGACATCCTGCCGCTCATGACCGGGGCTTGTGTGGGATTTAGAGGGCCTTTGGTAGGGTGTGGGTGGAATCCACATGCAGATGAAAGGTTGCCGAGACAAATAGCCCAATATAATCACTACTTTCACATTACTGGAGTCTCTAATGGCATCGTTTGGAATGCAAATAACACCCTCAGCTTGAGAACACTTTCCACTTCAATTATCAAGGGGTCTAATCCTCTTGGACATCACCCTCTCCAACTCTGTTAGATCCAAGATTGAAGCCGTATCCAAGAGGCCAGTGCTGGTTGCTTTAGTTTCATGGCCAAAGCCAGAGCTTAGACATGCTCCTACATAGGGAGCTCCATCACCGTGGCTGGAGGCCAGCTGCTCCAGCTGTTTGGTTGTATGAATATTTCAGTACAGACATTCACTGTCTTTTCCCCTTTGGGTGGCTGAGTGGGGGAGGGTTCTCAAATTCAGCCAAATATTGGACCCCAACCATCTTCCTCCTGAGTCTAGCTACATCAATTATCTACTGCTATGTTACAAATCCTCCCAACTTAGACACTTAAAACTGCAACCACTTGTTTCTGCCTCTAAGTGCATGGATCAGCTGCATGGTATGAGAATCTATCTGGGCCAGGCTCTGACCAACTTGGCCAGGCTTTCTCACATGCCTGAAGTCACCTCGTGGGTCATCTGGGGGTTGACTGACCTAGGATGGCCTCACCACATGTCTGGCAACTGTCTGATAGCTGGAGTGAGAGTGGCCACTGAGTTACAGCCCTAGATCAGTCAACAGGCTTGCCCAAGCTTGTTCATGTGGCAGTGGCAGGATTCCAAGTCAAAGTCCGGGGGTATACAATGTATGGCAATCAAACACAGAAACCTGAACCCATATTTCCAACCATATTAAAGGAAACAGAATGTTTTTTTCCTTATCAATACACTTCTTATCTGCTGCCATTATCTGAATTTAGTAGGGATAATGGTAAGCTAAAGAAGGTGCTCTTTGCACTTCTGCCCTTCTCTTCTCAGGCCACAAAGCCACAAGAGACTATTTTCTTTTGAAAGCCTCCTGATACCTAGGTTTGGGGCTGGTATATGGTCCTTTCTATTGTACTCAGGAAAAATGGACTGCACCTCTTAATGGGAAGAGCTACAAAGCCACATTCTTTGTAAAGGGTAGGCATGCTTAGCAGGTGGAGAAGCAGGCCCATTCTTGCATGAACTCTAGCCCACTTGGCATCCAGGATTTCTAAGGTACAGAGGAAACCTCTCTCTATCCCAAGACGTGACCCCATCTCTTGTCCCAGGGATAAGTGAAATTAGTTTCACAGCATTTTTTAAAAACATTTTGTTTGTTTACTTTTAGAGAGAGGGGAAGGGAGGGAGAAAGAGAGGGAGAGAAACATCAATGTATGGTTGCCTCTCACATGCCCCCAACTGGCGACCTGACCCACAACCCAGGCATGTGCCCTGACCAGGAATCTAACCAGCTACCCTTTGGTTCATAGGCCAGCACTTGATCCACTGAACCACACCAGCCAGAGTGCATTCCTCTCCTTTAATACCTAATGGCTAAAGCAAATGCCAGTTACCTGCAGACCTATTGCCCTGTGGTAAAGAGTAGTTCAGGGTGGGAGAAAAGTTGTCATGTTAGCAGTATGGGTGGAAAACAGTTGTGGACAGCTACGCATGTTCCTAATGCTGGCTTCATCTGTGCAATGTCCTCCCCTGGGCCCTGGGGTGCTGTGCTTCACTGAGCTCCCATAGGTAGCTGAGATCATCTTGACTTGTAGAAAAAGGGATGATTGTCATATTATTCCCCTTTTCACTTCCAGCTCAGATACTTTCTAGGAAAAGAGAATGAATTGATGGATTGACTCAATTGGAAAGATAGAGGGAGAAAAAAACAGGAAATACCTACTTCCTATGCTCTCTAAAGCCAATTTTATCAACCCAAGTCTGGTAGTGTAATTGCATCCTGACTCTTCTCAGATCCTGAGCAGTCAACACCACATCCTCCCCATTCCTCACTCCCAGGACCTAGAGCTCTCACATATGTGGCCATGCTCCCACACACAGGCTCCCAAAATTTGCTACACTTCACACATGAAGGTGTGAGGGGCAACTGGATGTGCATTTGAATTTCCAGTATCAAGAATGCTGTGGTCCCTTAATGCTGTGAAGATGTGGTCCCATCTTCATTTCATAGTCCAGTCTGTTGTAACCAAGACATTTCTTCCAAATGCTGGTATTGTTCCAAGTGTGATCATTTTTAAGTCAGAAAATCCAATACCTTTGTTTAATTTATTTATTTATTCATCCCACAATATTTTTGAGCACCTACTATGTGTCAGGCATTGTTCTAGGAGCTGAGGTTAGGGAGACCCTCTGAGAACTTTTGTTCTGGCCAGTGAGCGAGATGATTACACATAAGTTAAAAACAATGGTATCATATAATTGCTCTAAAGAAAAATAAAGTAGATGTGAGAATAGAATGTAAGGGAAGGAAAGGAGGGAGGAGATCCTTGCAGCAAGAGTGGTTGGAGAAGGCTTCTCTGGGGAAGTGATATTTGAACAAAGACCTAAAGGAAGCAAGAGTGCAAGTCATGTGACTATCTAGGGAAAGAATTCCAAGGAGAGGAAATGCCTCCATTGCTTAGAACCTGCAAAATCACTCAGGAAGAAAAACATTGTTTCTTATAGCCCATACTTCTGCTCTTCCACGATGACTAAAATTATTTTAAAACTTCTTGAGATTAACACTTCTGCTAATAAAACATTGACAAATAATGATAAGATGAGAAAATGTGTGAAGTTTTAGGGGAGGGCTTACCACCCCAGCACATTCCCTTTCTAAATGTTTCTCAGCCAATGTAGAAAAGGGTCTTTCTTTAGTCCCACACAAAAAAATTTCTTTGAAACTTGATCACAAAAAAAAGAATCAAAATCATGTTTGTGCACTCCCCCTCCACACCTGTGATCCGCGGGGATCTAAGATAATCAGAGGGCAAACCCAGCAACCAGTGAGAAACACCTGCAAAAGAAAAGGTCAAAGGCAAGAGCAGGAGAGGGGGAGGAAGCCCCAGGACATACTGCCAGTCCTTCTAAGAATCCCAACTGCATGCCCTGCTGGCCAAGAGCAAGGCCATTAGCACCACCTGCAGATAGAAGGCATGAAGAAAGTCAGAAGAACCCTGGTGGGATGAATCTTGAAGAAAAACACAAACCTCAGGTGGTGCCCAGAACTGAGGAGATGGATGGGAATTTTCAGACCTGACTCTCCCAGAAACTCCCTGTCCCTTGGGAGAGAAGGGTCTGACAGCCTCCAGAAGCCCAAGGGTTCCAATTCCAGTAGGCACCTGCACTGCTCAACTACCATGGTACAGTTATACCATGTTCCTCCTTTTTATCATCTTTCCATTATACCTATTTATTTCCTTCTCTCCCTTTATTCCCATTTTTTTCTTTTTCTTGATCCATCACCTATCAATCGCTTTTCTTTCTGGTCCACTTCAGCCTTTTTATTCTTTGGAAGTAATAATAAGGAAAGTGGTATGAAGAAATAGGTTTAGAAACTTTATTTAGAAAGTAAATGTAAAAGAAACAAAATTCATACTTATCTAGTGAATGAACTTAAATTTTATTACCAACAACAGTGGTCTTTTATTCTGTTCCAAATTTGAGGTGACAATGATGCCCTCATTTCCCAGTGGTCGCATCTTCTATCAATATGGGCTTTTGGGCGCAGCCTGATATTATATAGAAAGTGCTACAACGTGTTCCTAGTCTACAAACCAGTAATCTCCCTCTCAGGAACATGTGCTTAGGAAGTAATTTAGTAGAAGGCAAAATGCATCACATGTATACCAATGTCCTTTGAAGTCTCACCTATAATGACAAAATGTAGAAAACAATGTAATGCTTTAGCAAACTCTGTTAAAGTGACTCAATGAAATGCCATGTGCTCATTGAAAATTATAATTACACACACTATGTGAAAACACAGAAAACTTTGTATTATGTGAGAAGGCCAGACACGAAATTCTGTTACTCGCTTAGTGCAATTATTTGAATCTAGATTGGAAAAGAACACACAACAATGAGACTAGTTTTTCTCTCTTACAACAGAGTGGTGAAAATACCGACTTCTCTTTTTTAAAATATCTTTTAATATTGTTATACTGTTTTTACTAATAGGTAAATAATGTTAATAAAAGATATTATGGAACTTTTATAGGAAATCCAACATGAATCAATGATAAGTCCCCACCAGTAACCCCTCAAGACATTTATTTCAATGTAGTTGCCTTTATGATTTGTTTCTTCCTACTTCCCATATCACCTCTTCCCCACCAAGATCAACTTAAGGGGAAGAGAACATTCTTCATTTAACTCCAGCCATCCTGTCCTATATTGGGCAGACTTATTATATATCCTCCACATCATGGCCCCATAAACATTAAAGCAAGTTTATCTACCATCACATCCTAAATGGTGTGTCTTCTACAGGAGGGCCAGTCTCCTCTATTCTATCAGCCTCCTCTCTCACCCTCTTGCTCTCCCCTACATCTCTTCCCCTGAGCAACTAGAATACCATTACTCCTCTCCAACTCCAAATCCTGCCCACTCTCTGAGCCCATGACCCCTCACCTGACGTCCTCAGTCCCCCATGATCTCTTGGAACTTTAGCTCCTCCAACATTGTTCATCTTTACCATATGATCCATATTATATACTTATTTCACAACTTATTCTTACATGCCCAACTCTATCATACAACCCTTGTAGGTAGGAACAATATCTAATCTACACTTGACCTTCAAGCAAAGCTCCTCACAATGCTTAACCCAGAGTTAACTGAGTGATAGTGTTTATTAAGTGATCAATAAGGGAATAAGGATAAAGGAGCATATGGGAACTAAGGGATAGATTTCCACACCTGTTCTGCATCTCACCTACCTGTCAGATACAAATTCAAGCATCTAAAACTGATCCTCATTAACTATTGCAAAATATATGTGGACATCCATAAACATGAAGCCATCTGTAGCTCATTTTTCAAACCTATTAACCAGCACAAATGAATATGTATTACTGATGGTATCAGAGCTGATTTTTATGATGTTCCAAAGCAGATTAAAAGCTATAGGCAATATTATTAATAACCTAATTTATCAGTGGAGTAAATCCGTAGACTTAATGACATGGTTATAAAGAACAGCATGAAAAAATTTTGAAAATAGATGTTTTAAGTAATTTTATCTGACACATTAAACCATGGAAAGATCTGAGCTAGAACTGCTTAATAGCACACTTAAGCTTGCATATTAAATGAATCATATTTGTGACTTTACAAAAGCAAACTTACATTTTTCTAAATGGGAAATTTATGCTGTAGAATTAATATGTTGCATATTCATAAATCACTGACATTATTAAAGGCAGAGTAGTATGGTTAAGAGAAATTGATCTGTAGATTTAGGAAGATTGGGGTTCAAAATTCAACCTTCATATGACCTTGAGAAAGTTACTTAACCTGCCTGTGCTTCAAATTCCTCATTTGAAAATGGCTGAGACTGCCACCTTCACAATATTGTTGAAAGATTAAGTGGTATTATACATGCATAGAACATAGCACAGGTCCTAGCACATGGAAAGCAGTTAATAAAAGATACCTATGTATTGTTATTGTTTTTATTATTTTTAAATTTCTTTTTATCATAAAAGGATGCCCTCACAAAATTATTACTCATAGTATGTCAAGCTTGCACCAAAGTTAATATGAAGTTGATGAACATTTTCAGTTGTCCATAGCAAAGACAATTTTTATAGACCTTTGATATAATGAACCCTGGCTAATGTCCCTCATTGCAACCAAGACAATTCTATTAGTAGCAAAGAGCCTAAATGAAGCAATGTGGAAGCAAGGAACTGTCCTTTCAAGAAATCATAAATTTTATTGATCTATTTTTTTCTCTTCCTTGAGAAAGCTAACTGGAAGCATGTTTAATCCTAATGGACCAGTGGTGAAGGAGAGGGAGCAGTTTTCTCTGAATCAGTCAGAGAAGGCTTATCTTGATACAATACCCGTGAATAGAACTTTACTTCCCTGCCCAGGGAACCTCTTAAATGGCTGCACTCTGTCCCTGAATGCAGTCTATTACATTGGTCCATAATTTACCACCTGGAAAAATATTCAGTTTTAATGAAGCTTGACAGTCTCCAAATACAACTTTGTTTAAGCAGCAAAGATTGAGTTTGTTTTCAATATGAAAGAAAATGACAATTAGATTGAAAAGGAAACAGTTCAAGAACGCAACCTCCCATGTGTGATGTTTTTAGAGGAATTAATGAGGAAGACAGAGAAGAAAGCTGAGAAATGTTTATCCAAAATTCTCTTGGAAGCACAAAAGTCCTCTCTGAACCAAAGAAATCGTGAGGGCAGAAGAAAATGATGTAGAACATCCTCTATAACTATAATAATTATGATAATGACTTTATAACAGCATGTGGCAAAGCAAGTTTTAATCTTTTAATTTTCAGTGTACTGCTCTTACCACACATATTCAAGAAAAATACGTTGAAAGCCTGAGTGACCCCACATTGACCAAATGTAATGGCTGCTTCTCTGACCCTCTAGGCCTCTGAGGACTTGCCAATGCTGCTGACCCCACTGCAGTTCAGTTTCTCCCTGGGTTGGAGATTTTTCTTCTCTCCTCAGGCCTCTCTCATCCTGCTCCTGCTTCCTAAATGTGCAAATCCCCTCAATGTTTGAGCCCCTCTACTCTATCTCTTGAGGCATGCATCAACCTATCCCTGCATCAGCTATCAGTACTATACAGAATATTCCCAGAGCCACATAGCAAGCCTCTTGTCTTTCTGAGCATCAATTCTGCATCTGGGATGGCTTCTTGGAGAAGGTGGGGGTTTGAATTGGGTTTGAAGACTGGTTGGATTCAAAGAAGTGGAGTTGGGAAAGGATCATTGAAATGGGAAGATGACCATGGGCAGAGTGCAGAGATGCAGAACAAGAAATGTTTGGATGCAGAGAAGTTCTCCAGGAAATTCTCGTTCATTTTAAAAAGACTCTCGGGAAGGGGACTTTTCTATCTACCAGGGCATTCTGCTTTTCTAAATGCCTGGAGGACTTTCTAGTGCTTATCATCCAAAGTTTAAAAATGAATCAAAGGACACACAAACTCTTGCCTCATCCTTAACTCTAATGGCAATAAAAGAAAAAGTGTCCAGATCTCTAGAAGCTCCATTTCCACAAGTCTCACCTGCCCAGACATCACCCTTATCGCCCAACTTCACCAGAAGTGCCCCTGGACACGGGGAATCTGATGTGATTTGTTCAGATCCTCCAGTTCTGAAGCAGTGGTTTGACTCCTCCTGTGTTCAGCTGCTGGTCTGCAAAACTTTTCTTGCCAAAAAACAAGATCATTTCACCATGCTTAGAATTTTGATTTCATGACTTTTCTTTTTCCACAGAAAAGAAGACAAAGGCAGTTTAGCAGGGACCTGGGTGAACTGTCCAAGATACCACTGTTATCTCCCAACACCTGTCCCATGGCTTATAACACAAACTTTGATGGAAGACAGAGTGCTTTTTAATATGTTAATTCATGAAAGAAAAACCACACTATGTATCTCATTAACTCCTCATTCCATTTACATGGTACAAAGCATGGACAGTACTTTCCTGAAACAGAAAGTAAGAACTAGATTTTTACCACTGAGCCATCCTGGGTCAAAACTGGAAATAGCCTAACCTTCCTAACCCATGTCTTTTGCAAAAATAACTTATCTCCAAGGAGAAACATCATCTAATGCATATTTTTCAGCATATGAGAAAAGGTATAACACTATGTAATATTTAGAAAAATTATTACTCTTGACAACTTATAACTATTGAATGTATTCCAAGGTCAATGGCTTAGATCAAAATTTTAGTTCTTCATCTCCCTATCAGCCTATCTCTGAATGTATGAGCTTATGCTAAACATACTTTAATCTACTCCTTGCTCTAACCCCACCTATTTCACTCTACAGATATATTTTAAAAGCATTTATATAGGCTAAGGATAGGACACCAGCACTGTTTGTCTACTCAAAACTCTATGCTATCTTCTTTGCTTTGGATTTGATATAGCATGCACCTCATAAATCCATTCCAAAAGCCCATTTTCCACCCATCTTTACAACTTTCTTAGCATCTTTTATACCAAAAGATGTTTTAATGCCTGCTGAGAAAGTATAATCTATGTGCTGGTTATAAGCTTTTTAAAAGATATAAATCTACTGACATCTGCTTTAGATTATGATGGTAATAGTTCCAAAACTAACTAGGAAATCAGATAAAATACTAAAACATTTACTTGAAGGTACTGGAGAGCTGCCAACGTAACCAGGATTTGAGATTGCAAGAGTCTAAAGAGAAAGGAACCTAGGGAGTGAGCTGACCTCAAGACATTTGCTAAGTTTTTTTCTTTATAATCAGTTAGGATCTAAGAAACTGCACAGAAGGCAATGGATAAGAGATAAAGAAGCCAGTAGAAGCTTTGGAAATCTCACAAGGTAGGAAGAAAAACACTATGATTTGGAGCTTCCTGGTAGGCAGTGCTAGAGCGACCAAGAATCTGGGCAGAAGGGAACCCATGGACAAATTCTCAAGCTTACCAGAACAAGAGGTTAAAAAGTCCTGCAGAAAACCGGTGAAAATACATGTTTTCTACGATGTAATAAGCTGATGACACAAAAATTACAACTTAGGAACAACCCAAAAAAGGAGGACCATAGTAAACATCCCAGGCTTTCATCTTGAAGAACAAGGATGAAGCGGAGGTAAATGGAGCATTAGCACACTAGCAATGGAGCCCTGGATCAGCACCACATATGATTAATTTAAGGGAATCTTCCCTGGCGGAGGGTATGATGAACCCTCTCTAGAAGAAGTTAATACCTGACTCTCCACAGTTTTTATGTACAGTGTCTGGCATTTGATCAAAAACCACGAGGCATACCAAAAAAGAAAAGCAAGAGAATAAAAACACATAAAGACAAATTCATATGTGATGCAGTTATTGGAGCTATCCAGACACAGATTTTTCAATAACTATGATTAATATGACTTTTAAAATATAGGAGAATATGAGAATTTTACCAAAGAACTGTAATATATTTTTGAAAAGCATCAAATAGAAATTTTGGAGCTAAAAAATTACAATAATTGAAACTCAGAATTCAACAATAAGTTTCACAGCAGATTGGAAACAACGAAGATTGATGAGCTGAAAGATAAGGAAGTATAAAATATATTGTGATTCAGCTCCCAGGCTGAATTGCAGGGAGCAGAACAGATGGAAAATACAGAAAAGAGCATTAGTAAAATATGATGAATTTTAAAAACATGTGACACATCTGTAATTCAGTTCCAGAAGGGGATGATAAAGTGGGAGAGAAAATATATTAGAAGAGATAATAGTTGAGATTGTTCCAAAACTTGTAAAGGATACCAAACAGTTTCATAAAGTGCTACAATCACCACCCAGAATTAATATAATAAAATTACAACTACGAACATCAGTGTAAAACTGATGAAAAACAAAGTCAAGAGAAAATTTTAAAAGAAGCCAAAGGGAAAAAATAAGACATATTACCTTCAAAGAAATAAGACTAAGATGGACTATACCTTTAAATCACTAACAAAAATTAACTGCCAATCTAGACATCCTACACAATGGAAATATCCTTCAAAAATGAAGAAGAAATAAAATACATTTCAGACAAACAAAAACTGAAGGTATTAATTCCTAATAGACCTACATTTAAAAATATAACAAAGGGAAATCTTCAGAAAGAAGGAAAAAATGATTCCAGGTAGAAATGAGAATATAATGCAAAAAGAAATAAAGAACATTAGAGAAAGTAGAAATTTAGGGAAAATAATGAATATGACAGTTATATCAATGCTAATGATGTCTTGTAGAGTCAATATATATGTAACATAGAAATAATATAAATTTTATATATAAATAAGTATTGTATTTATAGTATTTATAAATATATATATTATTTATACATATATAATATACATGACATGTACTATATTATGCAACATATAAAATGTTATATATGCATATAATACATATATAATATGTATATTACATATGATATTTATACATTATGTATGATTTTGAAATATAATTATAATTATATTTATACATGATATAATATTGTCATGTTATTATGACTATAATAATGCAAAAGAAGAGAGTAAATGAAGTGAAGATTCTAATATTATTTGGGAAAAGTAATATGATAAACAAGTCAAGGATGGATTTTGTAATCTCTGCAATAACCACTAAATAATAACAGTTCAAGAATAGATAGCTAAAAAAGTCAATCAAGAAGAAAAACAAAGCAATGTGGAAAAAGAAGTCAGCATAAAGTCGACACCAAAACCTGACAAGATTATTATAAAAAAGGAAAATTATGACCAGTTCTTCTCATGAACATAGATGCAAAAATACTTAACAAAATAATAGTATATCCAGCATATAAAGAGGGTAATGCATCATACTGAAATTTTTTTCCCAAGAATACAAGGTTAGTAAAAATTCAAAAATCACTCAATGAAATTCCCCCATTAACTAAAAGGAAAAAAATGGGAGAGAAGTCATATAATTACCTCACAGATGTAGAAAGCAATTTGAAAAAAAATAAACACCTATTTATGATTTAAAACCAACTATTGGAATGTAGGAAGAAAATGAAACTGTCTTCATCTCAACAAAAGTACAATATCTACAAAAAAAAAACACCCACAGTGCACATCATACTTCATGGTGAAATATTGAAATCTTTCCTTCTGTGATTGGGAATTGAGACAAGGATGTCAGCTATCACCACTTCCATTCAACACTACATTGGGGGTTCCAGAAAGAAAAATAAATAAAAGGCATATGGTATTGAAAGCAAGAAATATAACTATCGTTATTTTCATGTGATATGATTGTGTATGCAGAAAAAAAAGAACCTACAGAAAAACTATAAGAATAAGTAAGTAAACTCAGTAAGTTGGTTGGATACCAGATTATTATACAAAAATCAGTCATGTAATGCAAATTTAAATCACAATGAAATACCACTGCAAATTTATCAGAATTCCTAACATGAAACAAAAATGATTATGGAAAATTTGGCAGTGCTATGAAGCAGCAGGAATTCACACACGCTGTTGTAGGACTATAAATTTGTGCAAACCCTTGGAAAACTGCTTAGTATCTAATTAGTAGAAGCTTAATTATTCTTCCCAGTGAACCAGCAATTCTATGCCTAAATGTATACACAATAGAAATGCACACATACACGCATCCTTCCCCAGCCCACCCCCCAAAAGCATGTATACAAATGCTCGTAATAGCACCACTTGTAATAAATTCCCCAAACTGGAAACAACCTGTTTGTCTATCAACATTAGGATAAATAAATTGTGGTGCATTGATGCAATGGAATATTATGTAATCATCCAAATAAACTGCCTGGTTCCACATGGATGGATGTCACAAATAAAATGTCGAATGAGAGAAGCCACACACAAAAAGCACATATTCAATGATTCTGTTTGTATAAAGTTCAAAAAAAAAAGCATAGCAAATCTATGCTGCTGAAAGCCATAACAGTGACTATGTTTGGGGAGTTGATTTCTAGGAGACATCATGAAAGCTTCTTGGGTGGTGACTACACGGGCATGTCCTGCTTGCAAAAGTGTATTCAGCTATACACTTACAATCTGTACATTTTTATGCATGAGTGTTATCCTTCAATAAAAATGTATAAACTACATCCATAAAAATAACCATTCCTTTAGTGAACATCTTTTATGTGCAACAGATTCTGCTAGGATTTATGGAAAATGCAAGATGTTTTCAATAGAAGGAGTTAATTAGCTAGCTGGGGAGTGCATATACATGTGAAAATATAAGCTAGGGCCCAGAAGCAGGAGAGAAGTGAGTGGATGTCTGTAATTAGAGCTCTAAACATGGGAAGGCTGCAGAGATCTCAGGACCTGTGTGTGCTCTGCTTCTGCACGCTCTCTTAAGCCATCTAGGAGCTATTCAGGAAGGATTGTAACATAATCTGCCCTCAAGTTCCTGTAAGTGGAATTTGCCCCTCAGTCAGTCAAGGTCTTCCTTTCCCTATGTCAGCTGGGACACAGTTTTACCCCCTCTGTGGAAAAGCAATGGTGATGAAAAGCCTGGGGTTGGAGACCAGACCAACTGGATTCAAATCCTTACTCCACCTCTCACAAAGTGTAAGACTTTAGGAAAATTAGTTACCACCAAGAAGATACAATCAGGGTAACAATAGTCTCTAACTTTTGGTTTTGCTGCATGCCAAAATGCTTGGTACATAGGAAGTTCTTAAGAAGTATTACGTACTGTTCCTCAGTCCCTGGCTTGTAATTTGGAAAGCAAAGAGAAATACATGAGGCCCCTTTTGGAGAAGGTCACACATAAAGGGAGATAGACAAGGCAACAACTGGCTACATGAAGCCTAATCAAAGCTGAGCTCTGAGCACGGAACAAGCAGCACTTCGTTCTACTTGTAGCAATCAGAGGAGGTGACATTTAAGTGTCAAAGACGCATAGAAATTTGCCATGCTGAGAAAAAGCTGTGACAAAGGAGAGGCTATTAGCTGGAGAGGAGAAAGGTAGAGAGTAAGTTGCTTCTAAGCAGAGGGAACATTGTGAGCCAGACAATAAAGCCATAGACTGAAACATATTTGGAAACCAAATATGTTTGGTTTAGTGTTAAATAGAATTAGTTGAACATCAAAATAAATAAAAGACAACTAGCATATTAACAGTTATCTAGTATAATTCAAAGCCAAGCAATAAGTATTTTAAAGTACCTCTTGGTTTAAACATTCCAATCTTGTTATCATTATTCACACATTAGCTACTAAAATAGATAATGGGTTATTTCTCTGTCACTGAAAAAAAAAAAACCAGCAACTCCCAGGAATTGTCTATAGTCTTATGCTGACATGTGTGTTCCAATATAGAAAAGAACCTAGGTGGCCAATTTTAAGGGACAATTCAGGTCTCTACAGGACAGATCTAGATTCAAAAGCCAGTTGTGAATTATATGAAATGTAGCCAATTAGACACTGCCTTCATGCCACAATTTGGGGGAGATGCTTAGGAATCAAGGACAGAAACAAACAAGATCTGCTCATCATTAAAGCAGAGGGCTTCTTTGAAGCCACCCACAGAAGCAGCATTCTGTCTGGCATTTCTTAGTCACCACTAACTCCCAGGCCCACCAAATGTTAACATCCGGATTAATGACTTTTGTGCACAAGGATCCTTGCTGCACCCAGGACATTGACCTGGAGCCATGGGGAACAAGCAGACTCACAATTATGTGATTTAGTTAGCATTGATGGTGTGCTCCAAATGGGAAACCCAATCTCCTGTGTTGCCTTAGGAGAGTATCACAATACCATACACTCTGACATGGGAACTTGAGGGCCTGAGCAGAGAGCTGAAGTGGGGCAAAGGGTGAGGGGTGGAAGGAAGGCAAGAAAAGGAGATGGAAGGCGGAACAGAGAGCTGAAAATTAGGGGTTGTCTGTCCACTGTTTTTAAGACTTTCTGTCATGCTCTTATAACTTGCCCAGCTCTGCACAAAATCCTGGAGATAAATTAGTGAGCACAATGTGATTCTTGACCTTTAGGATTCAAATTCTAGATGGATAGAAATAAACATGATTTTACATTATGATACAATGTGACTTGCATTGCAATAGAGGCTGGTACAATGTACAGCGGGAAGAAGAAGAAAGACTGGTCAAACATCCCTAAGACTAGGGAGCAGAAGTGCTATTGGGGTTGTGCTGAAAAGATAAACAGGATTTTACCAGTCAGAGAGATCAACAGGCACAAAGATCCAGAAGTATGCAAGTATTCTCTATATTGGTCCTAGGATCATCAGCGACATTGCAGATGCCAATTTCTTCTAAGGTAGGAAAGGTTACCATATCCTGGTTGGAAAACAATCCCATAATCCTAGGACCAGGACCAGTGAGTAACGTGAGATAATAAGGTCATGGGGCTCAGTGGGCAGAGCTACAGGTCAGAAATCTAAAGAAGCTCCTTTGTTCTTTCCATGGGTTCTAACTCCTCCCAGTTTCCTCTTCATGAGCCTGATCTCTCCCCTTGGACACACACCAGTAGGGATCCCCAACAGTTTGATTGGTAGAGATTGTTTCATTCCAAGAATTTTAGACTTAAAGATCATGGGTCATTGTCACTCATCAATTTTGCAATAAGATAGGTTTCTAAATATTGACTACTTGGAAACTCAATGTAAACATTTGACATGTACATATTACTAGTATCACTTGACTTGAAAATTAAGTCGATTGTTTACTTGGAAGTGCATAAGTCTAATTTTCTCTCAATGAAAAGAGAAGCAAAGAGCAAGGACAATGTACCACCTCTCTTATCATTAAGGAGAACCAGTGATCTTTTGAGGGGAATGAAGAGAAGTCAGTAGGTACTCAGGCTTCCTGAAATCAGAAACACTCTCTAAACATTGGATGTCATTGACTTGAGCTGATGTTTTCCTGCCATGGAATTTTGAATTATATAAACTTTTTATTGTAATCAAATTATTTTGACCTTGTAACAAGTGCCAAAAATGTACCAATACCAGCCTATAAAATGACCTTTTAGAAGTCTGCTGGCTTTAAAACAATTAGGCATCGATTCAAAATTGTTATGAGTTATACGATACTGATATATCTCAAAAATGAAATAATTTGTCTCTGGAACTTAAAGGAAGAGGTTCTAAGACATATTTTCATGAGTTTTTAAAACAATATTTAAAAGGGAGGATTTAAAAAGAGAAATTCTAAGAAATACTTTCATGAGCTTTTAACATGTAATATTAAGATTTATCACATCATCAGGAATGCCAATGACCTTGCAAAATGGAAAAAACATCAGATAAACCACAACAGTAAGCTCCTCCTGTGAGATCCTCTCCAAGTAATTTAGACTCCAGGAAGCTTCAGAGAAAAGTACTGAAATCTTGGTTTACACTGCACCAAGCAGAATTTGGAGGATGTGAGAAGGACACACGCTTAACTCTTACTCAAGAGAGAGAAAGCCTGTGATTGTTTAGCCTCTTCCACTCCCTTATTTCAAGAATTTCTCTGGTGAAAATTTGACTGTAGCTCTCTTGATTTTCTCAGAATTCAAGATGACAAAAATAGCCTTTAATTAACTAGTTACAAAGTATGATAATGGCTTTTCTTCACCTCTGGGTGACTGCCTTGTGCTGATCTGACATGTGTACCTCCAAGGTCATTCCACAGTCTTTTGAAACAGTAATTTGTTTATGGCCAGTGGGTTCTTTTTAAAAAAAATTTTATGTTCAAGTAATAAGGATAAAGTCCTGGGTGTGAAAGGTAAGAGACCTGGCTCCTGAGCGCCAGCAGACTCATCCAAAGGTCCTGACCTTTGTGGAACAAGTCCTGGCCTGTAAACATGTCAGAATGACATTAGCCGTGTATTTACAAAGCACAGCCCTGAGTGGGTCCATTATGCCTGGTCTAATGGAACCGCATTCCTCTAAGTGCTTTTTAAGTTGTGTAGACGGCATAGCCAATATTCCTTCAGGGTACTGGAAGGCTTGATGGCCATAAATAGTAAACTAGGCCTCCCAGGGCCATCTTGGCCTGCTTTGAGGTACACTGAGACCAGAGGCACAAGTCCAGTCTGTCTTCTGTCACCACTTTATCTGTTTGTTTGAGTTTCTATTAGCCTTACTGATTCGACTTTCTAAATTGGAGATGGGGATCAAACTAATGTCACCATCCTTCATCAGTTGACTATCTATCATTTGACTTTCATCAGTTACTTCCATCAGTTGACTATCTCCCAACCACTCACACCACACTAAGTCCTACCCTGTGTTAACTTAAACTGCCCTCCACTCCTAAGCCAATGAGTTAGTACTACAACAATCACCTTTTCTACAACAAGAAAACTAACAATCAAGAGGATGAAATCACATGCCCAAGTTTACAGAGGTAGTACAAGGTGAACTATCAATAACCCCATTATAAAAGGAGGAAAGTCAGCTTTGAGAATTTAAGTAGCTTGTCCAAGGTTACAGGGCTAGTAAGTGGAACAGCTTGAATCAAATCTGTCTGAAGTTCAAACCAAACTCCTTATTTCTTCTGAAACCAAGGGCATTTTGATTTTCCATTTTAAAGGCCACTAAAACACAGAAGGATCATCAGAACCACACAATCTTTACTTTACCAGTAGGGGGTTTACTAGCTAAGGCCAAACAGTTAGTGGTCAGCAAAGTATAACCCAGTTCAGACTTGTCACAGGGCTCCTGTTCTACACCCCTAAACAAACTTTCTTTGAATTCACTTAAGTGAAAAACATCTAAAGACTGAAGAAGGTCAATTGGATATGATAAATGTAAATCAGAAGCAACCAAAATGTGATCATAGGATAACCCCAAATCATTAACAAAAATTAAAATTATAATTTATTTGTTTTTCATTAGCCATTAATATTTCACAAAGTAATTCATTTTTGACTTGATTATTTATCTAAGATTCTCTGCCTTCATTAAGATGAGCAGGGTTTTTTCAGGGAGTGTCACAGACGTGAATTTTTCTAATTATAAATTCGTGTTCATGTGTATTTTTATGTGTGTTTATATATGCATACACTCATATGCAGTATTTTTACACAGGGAATAGAAAATTAGTCAATATTGTCAAACACAAGCCTTTAAGTTCAAACACAAAGATGTATTACACTAATAATAATAGAAGTAACATTTAATCAAAATGTTTGCCTCAGACTTCAAATAGAATTCTAACATAAAAATTTAACTTGCATCTAGTCACTAGATTTTCAGTTGTGACTAGTAATATGCTAATCATATGAAAAATATTCTTAAAGTTTTAATATGTGCCAATAAAAATATATCCTAAAACATGGGAAGGAGAGAAACATTTCTAGAAAAAAAAAAGATGTTCAGATATTCTTGAGAACTACTCTGAGATTTATAGAGTACATGGCACATTAAGCAAGAGGAAACAGGAAGTAGTCCATTTTACCAATATAAAGTGACATGGACCAATGGATTTGATTCTATTATATTAGTAGTAAAATGTGAGGACATGAGAAATCCATTGTCACCTACCTTCCTCAGGTAGAGGAGCTGCCAGTGAACACATATTTAGAACCCTATACTATTTCAGAGAGTCCAATTAATCAGTTCTCCCAGCCCAATGGAGTATGTGTCCCATGTTTTCTGATTATCTTTCTTTAAACCTTTACACAGAAACACAGTTTCAGTGTATTGAGAAGTCTATGAGAACCCAGACTCTATAGCCTTCGGATGATTCTAACACAGAACCCTAGAAGCGAGGTCGATACTGACATATACTCTTGGTAAGCAACAATGGAAAAAGTAAAGATGGTTTATAGCCAAGTCTGACAACACAACAATCCACACATGTTTTCCTAGTGGCAATTTATAGAATAAGAATCACCATCATGCAATCAGAGAAGCCCTGTTTACTAATGAATGCTTTTATCAATGTTTTATCATGAGGCGGGTCAATAAAAAGGCAGCGTAAAAATAAATTAACTGAATATATGAGGTCTTCCTTTCAGAAGTAATATTCCCAAATGTTTACTGTCTGCCATGCAAACCAAGGGCAAGGTCCTGGGGGTCTCTTTCACATAGGCAGGGCAGCTGGCTCCTGCAGGACCAGCTTGGCGAATGTGCTTGTTGATATAGCAGATCATGGGTGCAGGCAAGGTTGGAAACAAATAGCAGCCAACCAAAAACTGAAATGGAACTTACCGCATCGGCATGAAGCAAAAACTTGTCAACAAGGAACTTTGGGGCTCAGTAAATGGCGCTGCATCTAGAGGTATTTCTGGAGGGCAAATTTCTCTACTGCACTTTCAAGGTAGCGAATTGTATGTCAGATAATGGGTGTGTCCACAAAATTCATTATTTTCCATACTCTGAGCCTTCCAGAAAGTGTCTAGGCACAAGTGATGCCCAAAAAGTGTCCTGCAAAAACTTCACCAAGCTTATCTTTACCCTTTGAGGTATATCTTTAAGATTCCAACCATATTAGCCTCTCTTTCCCCTGAAACCTTAAATCATTTCCAGCCTGAATAATCTACATGATATTCACCATTTACTGCTTCATACTGTGGTCCTTGCTAGCTCTCTGGTCACCCACGTCCATTCATAGCTACCCTGGTAAGAGCTTCCGGTTCTCATTTGGGCAAGCCATTCTCATCAGCCCTAAAAGAGTTCATCTCAGGGTGTTGACTTAAGAGATGGAAAAGAAGTGTCAACCTACCCCACCAGGCTGAGGCCTGGAGGAACATTCCAAAAGCAGTCTGTGAATGAAGCCAATGCAGGAAGACAGCAGTGCCCAGCTGAGAGACAAAGAAATACTGGACTTTGTGGCTTACTTTGAGTCTTAAATATAGTAATTACCAAAGTCAGCCTGAAACGTGAACTTTATAGGTATATGAGACAGTAAATTCCTATTTTTTACCTACACCAGTGTGAGTTGAGTTTACTTGGAATTCGTGATGATTAATTTCATGTGCCAACTTGAATGAGCTAAAGGATCCCCAGATAACTGGTGAACACATCATTTCTGGGTGGTTCTGTGAGGGTGTTTCCACAACATATCAGCACTTGAATCAGTACATTGAGTAAAGTAGATCACCCTTACCAATGCAGATGGGCATCATCAATTCTACTGAGGGTCTGAACAGAACAAAGAGGTAGAGAAAGGGTGAATTTGCTCTTTTTGCTTGAGCTGAGACGTCTATCTTCTACCCTTGGACATTGATGCTCCTGGTTTTGGGGGCTTTGGATTCAGGCCAGCACTTATGCCACCAGTGTCCCAATCCTCCAGCCTTTGGACTCAGACTTGTACCATCGTCTCCAGACTCAGACTGAATAACACCATCAGCTTTTCTGGTTCTCCAGCTTGCAGAAGGCAGATCATGGGACTTTGTTGAAAGGGTCAAGACAGATCCCCAACCCCCAGACAGCTAAATGACCCAGTCAGGCCAGTTTCCAAACCTCTGGACTACCTATGACTCAGTTGTCCTGACTTGCTTGGTAGCCCGAGCCTTAATCAAAACTCTCCCACCGAGCACAACAGACACCTGGCACCAGCCACAATAGCCGATGGCCAGACTGACCCTCCTGTACCTGGGAACAGCCTGCCTTTTACCTAACCCATTGTCCAGGCTCACATCTTGGAATCCTGAGGCACCCGCCCAGAAGAGCAAGAGACTAACCCCTCCCCAAACCCCTCACAAACTCTGCACTTTTTCTTTTAAAAGCCCCACTCCCACCTTCTCCAGGTGCTGCCATCAGCCCTGATTCAGCCCGCCATAAGCACAGCATCCAATAAAGGCATTCAGATCAGATCACCCGGTTCCTCCCCCCTCTATTCCTCATGCATTTCTAAAGTTCTTAACCTCCATAATTGTGTGAGCCAATTCAACAAATACACACATATGTTTGTGCCTGGGTGCATAAGAGATGAATAGATGATAGGTAGGTAGGTAGGTAGATAGACAGACAGACAGATAGATAGATATAGAGATATATTCTATTGGCTCTGTTTCTCTGGAGAATCTTAACTAATAAAGAACTAAACAGATTCTAGCTGATACAAGTGTGCAGTATATCCTCAGCACAATTTAACTTCTCAGAGCAAGGGCCATACTGACTGTTCTCCACAGCCTCAGCCTAGTACAAATATGTGGCAGTCACTCAAAAATGTGTTGCTTTATTAATTTTCTGCACTGTTCTATTTGATTTGATACTAAAACTAGAAAGTAGGCATAAATTCATGATGGCCATGGCAAACCCACTCTGTAGCTCCAGTGAGGCTGGTGCTCTCTAAGTCAGGCACTGGTCTGAATTTCCAACACCCACCCAGAGGTGATTACCCCTCAGTACCTGGTTATTCAGAACTCACGATCCAAATCAAAAAATCATATTTCTCTTTTGAAGTTACTTAATATTTTTATATGTATAAGTGGTCAAATCTTCTGAACCCCAAAATAAAGACATATGAAGATTTCCCATAAAATTCTGGCCATGTGATCACTGCTTCCCATAGCTGGACCAGTGGTACATACAAATCTTAATGAATTTTCCCCAGGTAATTTGTTTCATGGCATGTTGCCCACTGAAATAATACATTTTCTCCCAAACACGCTGAACATGCAGATACTCTTGCCAAAATTACATATTAAGAAGTGAATAAAAACATATACAATGTGGGTGCAAACATACTGTCTGGTACATGGCCACTGAGGTGACCACGTGGTCACCTTGGTCACCTTGACCTGGAAAGCAACCCTATCACTTTGCTCACTCGAAACTCCCTGGGGTGGGCTGTACTGGGAATCATTTCTCAGTTTCTCTGAAGCCATAGCCTTCACTGAATATAATCGCTTTACCACTTTTTGTGACATTTTGATGCCTCCACGCATTGTGGTTCACTCACTCAGTGTTCACTGGTGCCTACACTGGCAGGCAGTACTTCTGGGAGCTGAGGCTACAGTGCTGAACAACAGAGCCAAGGTTCCAGCCCTCGTAAAGTTTATAGTCTAGTAAAGAGGACAGACAATAAATAAATAGGCAAACAAATGATTAAGCTTGTTTCAGACAATTGTCAGTGTTACGAAGAAAATAAACTAGCATGATATGAGAGTCACTATAAGGAATGGGAAATTTTCCCTAAGTGCTCAGTTTTGAACTATCATAAGCTGTTCTCCCCCCTGTGAAAATCTGTGCATGCATGGCCCTTAGCTATTTTTTTCTTTGACCCCCATGTCAAAAGACATTTCTCAGCTGAGGAGGAGAGGTGTAAGAGAGTATTTATTTCACTGCAAATGACCTGCTCTCTCCTTTTCTTCCTCTACCTGTCTTTCTTCCACTGCAGGAGGCCCTTTTTTCTTTTCCTTTCTTGGGAGGGCTTCCCATGGGGTCCTGGTGCCCCTTTCTGGTTTAATCCTGAATCACAGACTTGTTGCCCTAATTTTATAAATACCCATTGCACGCTGCAATTAGATTTTCCACTTAGGGGCTACACGTTAACAATTGGCTGCCAGAGTCTGAAGACCACAGATGTATGAAGCCAGCCAAAAGGACAGAACCCCTAAGGATATATATGTATAACTTCAGTCAAACACAAACCACAGATGTGGTCCAAGTGGCTAACCACTCCTGAAGTTATGGGATGGATATCTATCTCTCTTCAGACCAGATTCTAAGCAGGGCTACCTAGAGCACCAGTGCCCTCTCATGGATGAGGTGTGCAGCATCTCCAAGGGAACACACACACCCTTATTCTCTCCAACACAGAGCTAGTACAACACACACTGCTCAGCCACTGCTCCCCTCCTCTACAGATGAGGAAGATCATGGTGGGCTGGCAGGAGATACTGACTCTACCCACTCCTTCATCACCCCCGCAAAGGAATTTGCTCCTACCAGGTGTCTCACTCGTGAAGTCACCGTGTTTAAGTATCATTCTTAAGGCTTCCATCCCAATCAAATAGGAATCTTCCTAAGATGATTCACTTTCAGAAGTTGAGTCACTACCCATTAGTGAGAAAGAGTGTACACAGCTCTCCCTTAATAGGGGACTTTGTCCTTAGACCAAAGGAAAGACCTGGGGAGCCCTGGGCAGCTCAGAGTACTGGGAATGGTTCAGGAAGTGAGGGTCCACATTAAAGATAAACTTGACTTACTAGATTCACGTGTATGGCCTTAGTTAATGTTCACATCAACTTGAAAATGGATGAATTATTTTCATTCTGAGACATTTTACAGGTAAGGAAACTGATCCTGGCACCAAAGACCCTGGCATGTGGTTGATGTGCAATAGATTAGTCCCTTCTTTACTCTGCTATTTTGCATAGTGCAGCAGATATTCTAAACAGAAATCTGCACAAATAGGGTTACTTCTTTTTAATGTCTCCTCATATGCAAGTAAGGAGACATGTGACAGAAAAAAGCAGAGAAGAAAATACAACCTAACCCTACCATTTCTTGAGGGTGAAATCAATCTGATTTTTATCCAATTCTTATTTTTAATTCAATGGTTAAGAAAATTCTGGGGTTTCTAATTAACAAAAAGCATTCATACCAAAAATTGTAACATTTTCTTACAAGTGAAGATTTACACAGATTTTTCTTCATAAGTATATTTGCCAAAGACATTACACACTTTTATCAAAACTTAGGTTAGTGCCCACTTCATCGTGAAACAGACATCAATGTCATCAACACATAGCCAATGTTTTTATGCAATCTTGAAAAATGGACTTAAAGGAAGCCAGATTCTCCCTATAAAATCAAAAGACTGGGTTTGCCAGAGAGCCAGAGGCCATGTCACATGCTAACCACAATGTTCATCATCCTCATTATTATTGGAGTCTGTGGTGATCTGCCTTTAATGAATTTTTGTAGGACCAGGAATGCTTAACTTCAGGATAAGATAAAAGAGGCCCCTGGAGGGTGGAGAAGTTCTCCCCAGACAATTTGGAAAGTGTGTTTTCTCTCCTTGAAGAGTGAGAATATGAGAGTCCAGCTAACTATTTATTCCCATAAACATACTGGCTGTTTGGCAGGGGGAGCTTGCTTGGAAATGTCCCAGTAGCAACAGAAGAGGCCAATTTAGGATTAAAAAGTATAGTAGGAAAGCTATTTTATGGATACCTTGTAAGCTAACCCAGAGATAACCCAGGTATCTTTTCCTTGAAAGTCTTATTTTGAATGGCGTTTACCTCAGAAGAATCTCTATAGGACTCCTGATAATAATAACTAGAGGTTAAATCCATTTCCCAAGGTAACACAGTAAGTGTCAGAGTTAACACCTGACCCCAGGTCTCCCATCCTAACCAACTTAGTGCTCTTTCTACCACTGCAGGTCATCTCTCAGGTAAGACCAGCAAGACTTGGACCAAGTCTTTTCTGCTTTGCTATGGGTCAGCTGAATACCTAGGCAGCAGTGTAACTATTTTATCAGCCACATAGCTGAACTATAGTGTTCTGCCTAATCATGTTCCACAGTCTCATCGTTCTGTGGCCAGGGTGTAGATGTGACCATCACTACATGGCCTTGGGTCATACATCACAGTTAAAAGTCAAGTCAGTCTTGGTTGGCACAAAACCAAGTTACAAGGCAGTCTTAGTTAGTACCAACTTTTCACAAGTGAATAGTATGTGTTCATTCTTCTTTAAAAACAAAAACAAAGACCCCTTTTGTAAGGCCCTGACTTTCTCACTGAATAAACCTGAACCTCTTCAAAAGAGTTACCATGAGGACCAGAGCCTCCAGTTCAGTTTATCCCCCTCATCATAGTATTCTTACCATCAAGAGAGCTTTTCACATCCCCGTGATTAGTTTGCTTCATTTGTGAGAGAAGACGAAATAGGAGATTTTAAAATGGCAACAGAGATAGTGTACCTCTCAACTTCTCTAGACATTGAGAATACACTACGAAACAAAATGGATGAAGTTCCTTTTCTCAGTAGCTTACACTATCGCTAAGTAATATTCACTTAAACCTCCAAATTGTAAACTGTAAAGGACACAGTTATCAGTTTTTTAAGTTTTTTTTTTAATGAATTCAAGTCCAGGTCTATATTGCAATTAGGAACTCAAATTTCTGACCTGAAGTGGGAAAAGCTCTTCAGTTTATATATAGATCTTGTTAAGAAATTAACTAGTTAATAATGGCATACTGAAGCTATACCATATTTAAAGCTTTTCTATACGAATTTGGCCTATTCCTCTAGCCATCCCTAATCTCTCTTCTTTCCTCTTTTTTTCCTCCTGGCTGTCCGCCTCTTTCCCATTTCTTTGGGATTAATATGTCAAAGAAAAGACAAGGAACTAAGGTCTGTCGAGGAGTCAGGATTATCCTTGTAGAGAAAGTGGTTGTGGGAAAAGGGAACCTCCTAATCTGCTTTATCTCTATCCAGCAGGACCATGGTTAACTAACACTTGGTTTTGGTATTTCTTCTTATTTCACAAAAGGAAAATGGGGAAGTATACATTCAAACTCATATTTGCTATCTCAACAGAAAGCTCCTTATCTCCCCCACAGCTGCCTGCCAAGCCCCAGAAGGTTTCAGGGTCAATGATTATCATCTTTCCATTCAGACACTCTGACATCTGTGAATACGTTGACCTTGAAAACTAGACCAAGTCATTCCTGACAGATGTTAATTTGATTGCTCAGTGTTGACCTCTTTTGAGGCCTGGCTTTTGTCTTCATCACTATATTAAGATGGTGATAACCTTCCTGAAGTCATAAAAATGCTCTGATAAGCCTTATCGATCTTGGATTTGAAACTGAACAGATAATCACAGTGTATTATGGTAAACTTTTAACCTACTCCCTAAGACATATGTCAAGACAGAGACAAAAGTTCATGCTTTTCATTTCATAAAAGACCTCTTATTTGTTTTTTACATTAATAATTACAGCTTTAAAAGTAACCCAACCTACTCTGTCTACTTTGCATTTATTTTTGCAAGCCTCTGGCAAGAATAAGGACCATTATAATCAAGAAATTATTGAAAATCCTTCTCTTAGAAAATTTCAGATGTCAAAAAATTGGAAGACAACAAGGAGATATTAAAAACAGTGATACTCATTGTCTACCTTTAAATAAATCCTGTAGATTTCAGCCCAGTGTTAGAAATGATAGCTTTCTGTGTAACTACAGACAAAGAAGTCCTGGGAAAGAAAAACCTTTTCTTTCTGTTGTGTGGCAATCAAAAGAACATGACTTGGAAGTCAGGAAGAGCTGGGCTCAAATATTAGCTCCACAACCTACCAGATAGGTGTTCTTGGGAAAATTACTAGACCGAGCTGAGTATGACTTTCCTCAGAGGTAAGATGAGAATAATATTCACCTTTGTTGTTAGGACTCAGAAGATATCCCTTCCTTCAAACACAGATTAAAAAGACATTGAAACCCAGAGTTCTCATTCTTCATTAATTATGCCTTCAATCTCTAATTAATAAATAAATTGTATATTAATGACACATTTTCTGTTCTTGTTAGAAACTCCCTAACCTGGGGTACAGATACTATTGGCCAAATACTTTCAGATTGTCAGACACAGTTGTTTTAGGTAAGAATAAAAGAAAACCTTTAAATAATCACTGAACTATCAAAATGCTCTAGAATAGGTAAATTTTATGTCTTAGAGACTTGGAACAGATGGCCTAGGGTCAGGAATTTTGGTTGAGGTGGTAAGGAACAGAGTCTGTCTATAGTCAAGTAGGAAGGTGGGAGCAAGATCTAGAAGGTTCCATGTGTTCTAATCCAAACAACTCTCAGGCTAGGCCTCCAGCAGTTTTAACTCTGGAAGCCCCTGCACTAGTCTGCACAGTGGTTCCAAAGGCTTCTTGTAAAGAAAAACGCCCCCCAAAAGAAGACAAATCAGGATCACATTTGGAGGTGGCTGAGTAGACCTTCACTTTTCCCCTCCTGTTTACTGATGCCTGAAATTCTTTTCATTTGAGAAGAACACCTTTCATCCCATAATTATAAGCTGAAAGGTTTATATGTCACAAGGCTACTTCAGACAAGGTGTTGATGAATATGAGCTCTAGTCAAAATATAATCAGTCAATCAGTCAGCAAGTGTCAATGACTGGCTATCAGATCTCTCTCTGTTTTGACAGAGAAAAAAAGTGAGGGGGGCAAGTCTCTGGTCAGCTGAAAAGAGAGAAAGGGTCACCACCAGAGGGAAAGCTCACAGAAAAGTTTTCTTACATCACAGTTTTGCCTCAGAGGGTCCTGTTTGAAGCTGGGAGGGGGCAACAGCTGACTGAGCTCTGGGATGTTGTCGGGGGACATTTGGGAGGGTTATAAACATTGTTTTGTTTTTGTTTGACCAGGCTTCTACAAACACCATCATATGTTACACCTTATAAATTATGTTTATAAGCGGTCTTTATTTTTCACAGGGCTGACTGGCTTTTCATTGGAAAAAAAGGCACCCAATAAATTGATAGCTTAGGTTGGAATGGAGACTCCAACCCCCCCACCAGCTGTCTCACTCCCTCTGTAACAAGTTCCTTCACTTATCACCCAGATAAGGCAGCCATCCATCAGTAAGTCAGGTACTCAGATAGTCAGTCAGTCAGAAATCAGTTAGATATTTAGTCAGAGACAGTCATTGAGTCGTTCAGCCAGCCCATCAGTCAAGCATTCAGTCAATCTGCCAGTCAGCAGGCAGACAGTTAGAGAGTCAGTCAATCATTCGTTCAGTCAGTCAATCAGTTAGACAATTGGACAGTCGGACATTCAGTCAATTATTCAGTCAGACAGTCAATTAGCCAGTCAGACAAGTAGACGGTCAGTCAAACATTTAGGCTTATGGTTATACCGTAATTCAAGGTGTTGCTACAGTTTAAATATGTTTTCCCCCTTAGGATTTTAGTGTAACATTGGGGAAATTTAAGTATAAAGTAGGTATAGAACCCAAATCAAAGGATTAATTTTTGGTTACCTGGAGTTCGTTTCCCACTTCAGCCAGTTACAGGTGAGAGTTCAAGATCCTCTGATGATCTTTTACACAGTCCTTGAGGCTGGAGGCAACTACAGTCCAGTGAAGAACACATTAATTTTGAAATCCAAAGACCTGGTGCTTGGCCTAAAATGAGTCACATGATAGGAGTTCCTGTAAGTCAAAGTAATACTATTAGAGAACACAGGAAAACTGTAGAAATGGAATGGGTTAGATGGTGGGTCAAAGACCCAGACTGACAGAGGTTTTGCCATCCATCAACCATGGTGTTTGACCCAGGGATCTACAAGCAGTGGAGGATTTCATGGGAAATTTTTATGGGTCAGGCCTAGAAGTGGGTTACATAATACCACTGTGTCCCACTGGTCCAAATTCAGTCCCATGTCTGTATCCAACCACAAGGGAGCCTGGGAAACTAGTCTACCTGGGAACCTAGGAGGAACGGGAAACAGTTGGGCATCTAGTAGTTTCTGCCAAGGTGCTCAGTAACCGTTTGCTCAATGAATGGTTCTGAGCTCCAGGCACCCATTCACTGAGCCTTGTGATCATGGTTAAATCTTTAGACCTAAAAAATATGTGTCATGTTTTAATCTGTAAAGGAACATATTTTTTACATGCTGAAAAAGAGGGATTTTTGTTTTTTTATTTTTTAAAGCATTTAATGAATATGAATAAAGACTTATAAAGTGATATAGGCACGCAACATTACTTTTTTCAGGTGAATTTTCACCAAGAATGGGTGAAAAGCAAATCTGAAGACTCTAAGTCAGGGGAGTCAAACTCATCTTCACGGTGGAGGGGGGCTTCATCAGCCTTGTGGTTGCCTTCAATGGGCCAAATGTAATTTCATCTCCTTAACAGTTAAGGAGCAGTTACACTATACAGTCCTAAAATTATTTCAGCCCTTTGAAGGCAACCATGAGGTTGATGTGGCCCCTGGTGAAAAAGAGTTTGATACCCCTGCTCAATGTACAGTAAAGACATGTAATACAATTGGGATCATTTGAAATGATAAGATGGGTCTCTTTTTCTTCCTCCAAATTACATGCTATACATTAGACAGCATACATGGTGACTTAATTGAAGCTGCCCTGTCTCACAAAAAGAAGGATTCAGAAATTAAAGTCATCAATTTAAGTTATTTACATGTTCACACTGATCTGTGTACAGGATTATTCACTAGTGCACTATTTATAATAAGATTAAAAACAACCTGAATGTCCCTGTTTCAAGTTATCCTCAGTCAGTTTGGCTCCTCAGTAAATATGAGTTTCTTTTGATGGAGGTGGATGGAGCCTAATACCTCACAATTTCTCTTCCAGGTGCTGTGTTATAATGAAAACCATTCTGAGGCCAAATTCCACCAAGGCTCTCACTCATCCTAAAGAAAGTCCCCAAGAAGTTGATAAAGGAAGATATGCAATTCTTTCCTCCACAGCTAAAGGTGAATTCCCTAAAGGCCCAGAGCAAAATATCCTCTGCAAAAGCCAAACACAATAAATAAGAGCTGTTTTTTTTTTTCAGAACACTTAACAATTTACTGAGATTTTGTTGAGGTCATTCTATTGCCCTTAAATTAGTTTCAAGGGAAAACTGGTGAACTTTTGTCCTCCAGGAAGATTCCTTTTATGGTCTTTCCTTTCATCCTTCTCTCTCCAACTTCTTTCATTTCCTCCCAATCAAAACACCACTAACAACACCCCCTGCTAATGGCTATTTCGCTGTCAAGCTTAAATGGGTCAAAGCTCCACTCACTAGTGAAACAAGAGGGAGTTTGTTTGACTTAGATGTGAGAATATAAAAATGCTTGCTTAAACGTTGTATTTCGTATGCTAATATGTTATAGGGAAGCATTCCTCCTGGGCTGGAGGCCACTAGCTAGGGCTGACAGCCAGGGTTTATAGGAAGGTACTGGATGGGGTGGGGCAAGCTGGCTCTGCTCACAGGGAGGAGTGGGGGCAAACTGGCAGCTCACTGACCTTAGTAGCACAGGGGCAGCTTTGGTGCGATGCACATGATGTTTGCAAATTTTTTAATTAGTCATTGATACCTAAAACATTTGGAGATGTCACAAAATTGTGAAACTGACTTCTCCTTGCAACACAGCTGGTTAGCCAATGTCAATGTGATAATCCCTTGTCAATGTAAGAAACATCCAAACCTGTAGAAAATTTTTTAGTTTATTTGAGCCAAACTGATGACATTTGCCAAGAAGCAAAATCTCAATAGATTGAGAAAATGCTCCAGAAAATGGCAGTTTTGCACCTTATATTGTACATTAGAATAAAAAAGAAGACATAAGGTGTTTACATGAAATCCACTGATGATAGATTAAGGAGGCTGAAAAAAGCAAAGTGGGGAAATCTCCAATCAGATGAAAAGTAAGATGGATAGGCACACACTTCTTTGGTGTGTCTATGATAGTTAATAATTAGCATTTGCGGAACACAGAGATGGTGCGCAGGAGAGCAAGCTAATTGTGAGGGGTTCTATGATCTGTGTTCTAGTCAGAGGTTGTGCCCTGACAGGTCTGGAAAAAGGGGATTACTCTGATAGTTCAAAGGTGTGTTATCATAGATGCAAAAAGACAATAGACAGGCTCAGTTAGGGTAAATGTTGTCCTTTGTCCAGGAAGATACCAGCCTAGGACATGACTACCCACCATGACTCCCGTTTAGTTAGGAAGTTTTAATTTCAGTCCATTCTATGTGGCTACTTTAGGTCTCTGAGTTTGTAAGGCCTCCCCTGAGCTTGTCAGGACTAGTATGTAGCCCCTTTTTTCACCCATACCCTCTAGCACAACCAACACTTGTACGAGCTGACTAATGCCTGCCTGTTTTAGATAAGATACATTCTCCAACTCCACATGGGCCCAGGTGCCTGGCTGTGCTGGTGACATCTATGCTGAATAAAAGATTTCCCCTAAAAGTTGGTGGGTCAAAATAACCATTTTATTTAAGTCTTGATTTGGTGAATTTATTTCTGAGACCACAGAACCCTTCATTGTTATCTTGTTCTCCAGTGTATAGGCAGGCGTTGACTGTGCTGTAAGTTATCTGAAGGTTTGACTGGGCTGGGGACTCAAGATGGCCACTCACACAGCTGCAGTTGATGCAGGTGCTGTTTGTTGGGGGACCAGCTAGAGCTAGATTGGACAGGTGGCTTCTGCATCATGGCAACTGAGGAGAGTGAGACTTTTTATGCAATGGCCACTCCCCTTTACCACCTCCCATACCCCTTAGCAAGCCTTCTAAGAAAGCCAGGAAGAATTGCATGGTCTTTTATGACCTAACCTTAAAAGTCATACTCTGTTGATTAAAATATTCATAAGTCCAGCCAGATGCACATGGAAGGACCACAGATACCAGCTCCCAATGTGAGATACATGAAAGAACTTGAGCCTCATTTACTTCATCTGCTTGAATCCTGGAAACTTTTGAGTGTAGACCCCTGGGGGATGAATGAATATTGTTGGAAACACATCTTTCTCCTTCCCTGCTCTCTGCCTTCAATGTGAGAGGAGTGACAGTATTTACTGAGTACCATTCACATAACCTTTTCTTTATCTAACAAATATTTGTAGAGCACCCACCTTGTACCAGGTACTTACCACACATGTTTAAATTTAACACTCACAGTAACACTATATGGCAGATATTATCTCCACTCTTCAGATGAGAACATTGAGATTCAAAATGAAATATTCTGAGTGGGGTTGTACAGCTTCAAAACATAGACCCAGGATTCTACGTCAGCTGTTGCTGTGTGTCAAATGCCGAGAGAGATGATCATTTTTGCTTGAGTCCTGGAACAAAATCCCCACAAATATACTTCACTTCTCATCAGAGTAAGAGACTGTCCTCATGTGCATGACTCCCCTGGTCTGTGTCTCACTGGAGATTCTGCATGAAGCTCCTCTCCTTGAAGGGCAAGTTTTTGGAAATTCATGGGCCTTTGTGCTAGTCAGCTGTACCCCAAAAAAATCAACAGGTCTTATACGAACATCTTCCCTCCCCCAACAAAACCAAATGATGGATCAGTTCTGGCAGTGGAACCTTCAGCCCGGACTGTTCAGGGCATGTGCACACATCCCTGCAGCGAGCTGCAGCTCACTTTCTTTGGCATCCTGAGTGTCTGGGAATAGATAAGACACAAATCAAAGATGGAGAGATGTAAGAGGAGTGGTGAGTGAGGGGGATGTTAAGTATTTGCAGTCTCAGAAAACTAAGATCCTAGGCAGGCCTGTGGGGGAGTATGCCTAAAATCTAAGTGGGGCTCTGGAATGACCCTGACCAGCATTTCTATGTTCTACACAAGGCCCAGTTTTCACGGATTTGTTTTATGGTGAGATTTTTCAAACCCCTCTCAGTCTCTGTTTCCAGCTAGTTCTCTTTCTTCCTTCTACTAATACTGTTTGTTGGCATGAATAAGAAGGCTACTCGGCTCCCATAACACGAGGAGTGGAGAAGGGGATGAGAATCAATATTTACCCAGACCCTACCACGTGCTGGGCATCAGGCATGGCGTGATATTCATTGCAAGTCACAGGTGTAGGAGAAATCAGCTCTATCTCTTGGTGGGTGGAGTGACGGACATACAGGAAGAGAAGAAATTAGTGGCAGCCTTCTCTGGATTGATCTGTCACAGTACAAAACATGCATTAACATTCTGTGAGGTTATTTTAAGGTCTCTGAGGGCTGAGAATTATTTATTCTGCTTTTTAAAAGATGTTTATTATCAAATAATGCATAACCTCATTTAAAAATTACAAAAGAAAGGATATAAAATAAAAAGCAAACTTTCTTCCTAATTCTACCTCTAAGTTCTGGGATTTTCTAGGTTTCTCTTTGCCTATCTCCTTTTCACATCATATAAATACATATATACTATATTTTTCCAAATATAGCATCATTTTTTAAACATGATATTTACAAAAGTCTGCTCTATCCACTCCCATCAATTAGTGTTCTCTGTAAAGATGATTGCTTTTTAAAGTTTTTAGTTGCATCTTGAGAACTATTATTAACCTTTTAATCCAGGATACTTGTTCTTTGCAAACTAACAGTAAATGCTAAACTAATGTTGATTAAATGCAACTGAATTCATGCAAACTTTCATAAATATACATTAGATTGCCCTTAAAATTCGCTCTTTCTTTCTTGCAGCTTTAATCATTTTCACTCTCTATGTCAATTCTTTTTGGACTTCTAAACATTCCCTTCTTTGGAAATACAGTAAAATACTATTAAATATGAAGAGAGATAGAGGAAAGGGTATATTAAATAGTAAAAAGTCCAAATCATAGAATAATTACTAAGAACTCAAGAACTGCAGTGTTTTATACCAACTGCACAAAATGAAAATTAACAGTTTGGGAAAGAAAAGATCTATAGCCAGTTGATTTCCTGAGAAGGTAAAATCATTTGAAATTACCACTTCAGTTATTTACTTTCAGGTGGTGCACGAACATCTTAAAAACTCAACTGAACAGCGATTTATTTACTGAGCACAGACTACTTAGTCATTATTGTCTGGAATCTAGGTGACTAAGATGCAGCCATGTTCTTAGAAGAGCCCACTCTTGAAGCAGGAGAGAGGTACCGAAATAAAGAGTTTAAGGCAGTAAGTAAGGGCTGGTGGAGAGAGGGAAGCATTAGAAAGGCAGCTGTGGATATCCTCAGGAAATTATTATGGTACCACTTTTAAATTCCACCTGGATACACAGTTAATGGTGGATTGTGCACCCTGAAATCTGGTTATGTATATTCCTTTTTTTATTTTTTTTCAAAAATGCAAGGGAGGTAAACTTAGGCCCAAGGTTGCTCAAAAACATCACACATCAAAAATCAGTGAGGTACAAAGGATACTATTTTTCATTATACATGTAAAGATATTCCACAAAGTATCATAGTTTCCTATGATCATTAGGAATTATTTTTTACCATCTCTGGAGCTTCAAAATATTGAACATGAACTGTCATAGGCAGTCTCCCGACTATTCATTTTCTGACTGCTCTCTCCAGCACCCTGCGAGCAGAACCTCTGACAGACTATTGGAACACTAAATACAGTGCTGACACGGTACAAAACCTTTCAAAATGCATCTCTTGTCAAGGTTTTCTGGAAGACAATCCAGGTCAAAGTCACATTGCCTGGAACCTGAGGTAGATAACTACCTAAATTATTCAAGTGTGTGTGGTGGGGGGAGGATGGGGAGAGAATGGCATGTTAAGAAAGAAATCAATCAGAAATGGATTTTTATTCTCAGAGTGCTATAAAGGGTACAAACTTCCCTCTAAGTCATTGTCTTTTTCATTGTGGCATCTGATCCATTAGATGTTCATCATGCAGTTATTCTGCCCTTTTATTTCAATTTGCGTATCCAGGACAACAGTGTTGTGCTTGCAAAAGCTCGTCATGGCAAAAGAGAAGATCTGAACTGAGGCACAATGCAGAAGTAGAGACTATTTGTCTTTGACGTTCTTACTCCTCTTTCAAATGCCTATCAGGCTCATCTGTCTCAGGATGGCTGCCCCCAGAAGCAGAATTTAAGATCAGAATATGAGTGCACATAGTTTATATAGGAGGCGATCCCAGAAAGCTCTGCTAAGGTCCTATAGCAGTGAAAATGGGAATAATGTCAAGCAAATTCACAATCAAATTTAAAAGGCTCAATCCAGCAAGGATGCTTATGGATAGTGTAGCTTTTGAGTTATTCCCAGCAAGGAGAGGAAAGTTGGAGTATTCATTCACCGACCCCCATCCATCATTGACTGAGCTGTTCTCAGAGGCATTAACTATCCAAGTCTTCTGGCCCTCCCGATCTAAGACCCAGAGACAGCTGTCATGTCGCAAGTGCAGGTTGCCAGTAGGAGCCTGTGAGGAAGCACTAGAATGGTGCATGCCAAGGTTATATGGGTAGAACAGAGACCAAGCCTGCTTCACCATCCCATCTTGTATTTGCTCAGCATGACAAAACCCTGTTCTTTCTTGTGTTTCTTGCCTTCTCTCAACATTTTAAAATTCAATACCTTTTCTTCTGTAGGAGAAAGAAAAGACAGGGGGAAAGGTAAGTAAAAGGAAAACCCTTGAGCATGTAATGATATTTAAAAACATGAAAAAAAGTTATTTTGGTGAGGTTTCGACCACAAGGGAGAAACTGGGAGATCAGGGGGAAATTCTTTTCTTGTATTTGTACTGAATAACTCTGCTTTAATTAACAATAATGACCAATGGGAATAATTCAGTGAAACTTGTCTCTTCTTGTCTCTGTATCACAGACCAGTATCTGCATAATGTCCTAGGTAAAAAAAGAAAAATCAGTAAATTTATATGCTGTGTTTTGTTAAGCCTTCTAGTCCCAAAGCAAATTTTTTTCACGAATAACCTAAATTTAACTGGGGCCCCATGTGGTCCAGTCTCAGGATAGTGTCACATTAAAAGGAACAGTTGGTTTTGATTAGCAGACAAAAAGTAACTTAAATACTTTGTCTTTAGTTATTGAGCCTGTACACACAGAATACCATTCTTAAATTTTTCTCTTCCCAAGTCTTACTTCTCATTATCATTCACAGGAATGATGGCTGATCCTCAAAACTTTTTTCCCATTCTTCACTTCTCATACCTCAAAACTCTCCAAATTTCAATTCTCACAACTTGTATCTCTCCCCCTACCCACCCTTTTATTGTAAGATCCACTAAGACCCTTTATCATCTTTGATGTTTTGGTTATTATTGTTCCTTTACCATTGTATATAATCACTACAACAAATGTTATGCAAAACATCTATTCTTCCTTCCCAGAGCCACAGTGAGATGGATGCATATGGAGGGTTGGAATTTATGATGTGAGAAAATGAGTGTTGACTTACAAGAAGGTATCCAGTCATGTAATATGAAAAATAGAGACATTTATTGAAGAAGATATAAGATACAAGAAACATTGTACACAGGACAATGATGTCTCAGTCCCCTTCAATGTAGGCACTTGGGACCTCACGCAGTTTCAATTGCAATCAGCTGCCCTGTCATATTTTCCTGAATCTCACTGACAGTCTAAAATCTCTTCCCTTTCAAATGTGATTTTAGTTTTTGGAAAAGCCAGACATTGCAGAGCACCAAATCTGGGCTGCATGAGGTTTGCGTCACCTGGGAGATTTGATGTTTCACCAAAAAATCTGTACAAGATGTGATGCATGAGTGAGTGCATTGTCATGGTAAAGCTGCATTACAGCCTTCTGAATCATGGGAATAGTTTCCCCCAGAGGAAGTTTAAGCTTAATGTAAAACTTAATGCAGCTTTGTTGCTCTACTCACTCAGTCATTTTGAATGTGACGGCCACACAGTACACATGCTCACTCAACAGCGTCTACCGCCCCCACTGACTAGTGCAGTGAAGTCATCATTGTTCACACAATGTGCATTCTAGTGCATTCTAGTCCACTCTTCTTGGCTGCCAGGTTACATCAATGTCACGCAAACCATTCTCATTATATTAACAATGGTTGGACATTTTCTGAACAGACCTCATATATGTTAATAAATTTGTTCTTGTTTTACTTTCTATATCAATTTATTTAGCGATCTGTATCTACCTATATGTATCTGTTTCTTAGGAAGGACTAACACAAACAGTGGTAAGTTCCTAGTTTCTTCCTGTTTCTCCCTTACCCCCTTTTCTGCTCTTTCTTTCTCTCTTTTTGCCTTACTACATTTTCTATGTTATGGACTTTGACTCACCAATATACTGCAAATTTGCATGAACAGTTCTTGGAAAATACTGTTCTGGTGGTTACTGAGCAAGGAGCACAGAACAGGAATGGCCCCAACCATGAGTTTCAGTGAAAGTTGCAAACAGCTTCCTATGCCAAAACCATGAGGACAGACACTCATCTTTTCCTGTCCTATGAAACTCTGATCCTGCTTCCCTTGGGGAGTCACCAGGTCTTCAGATGCTCCCTGAATCAAGGAATCAGCTGGATAAAGCCTTACCAGCTTCTATTTGAGTCTCTTAAGTTGTTTTCTCTTGATTTTCTTTATCTACACAGACAATGTGTATATGTCTACACGTTCATATTCATATGATGCATGTCAAGGAAAATTAAGTTATAAAGTGTTGGGAGCCGACCAACAGCTGACCCTTGACACAGTCAGGTAGGATGAGAAGCATCTGCACAGCAGAGGCGACTGTGGCCAGATCTCCTGTCTATCTCCTCCTGCATGCCTGTCCCTGCTAGCAATAGGTGGTGGGATTTGGGGATACCTGTGTGTTATAACAAAAAATCTGCACAATGCCTCTGATTCTGTGCAAAATGACTTGCTAACCACAGAATAGAGACCCCTAGCAACCCTAATGTTGCCTGCTTCCCCCACCTGGGAAGTTAAGGACAAAATTAAACTATGGGCAGACCAACTGTCAGAAAGCTGAAGGAAGCTATTGCTAGGAATATTTCTTAGGGAGTCACCACTTGAAAGTTTAAGATTTATTAGAGCCACTACCCCTCCCATACCCTGAACAGGAGTGTATGAAGCAAGAAGCTCTAGTTGAAAATAATAATCTTAATACATGGAAAAGAACACAAAACATGCCCCCCCAAGATGTATAAATCAAAAAACCTAGGCAAAAAAACAGTTACCTAACCAAGACAAATTTAACCTTAATGGATAATAGTTGATTTCTATATATCTATAAATCACCACTTGCACCGTTTTAATTTAGACCAATTCCTAGAATCTTAATAGACACCTAGTTACTAATTGGCACCTGAAAGTTTGTGCCCATATAGCTTCATTTGCTATCTGATTAATGACCCTCTTGGTCAAAATAACCTTTGTTTAATATGGTTGATCTGTGGGACCTTCTGTACTTTTCAGTTATTTCTTTGTTTAACATGATTGATTTGTAAAACCTTCTGTGTTTTTAGAAATTATTTCTGTGGTAACTTTTTCTGTTTTAATAATCACACTATGCATTGAATGTTGTATAACCTCCCCTATAAAAATAAAGATTGATTTTTCTAGGTGAGTCAGTCAGGCCCAAAAAGCCTGGCTGTCCTCCGGCACCCCACCGGGTGTCTTGACTCATTTGTTTCGCCTTAGCCGTGCATCCTTCGGAGACCCTGAGACCCCGCCGAGGCTGGACCCCGGCAACAAAGCTATGCTTACATATGCTTTCACATTCACTATGCTTACAAAATGTCAACAAGTTTATGAAATAGGAATGAGTATGAATTATTTTCCTCATTCTGCAAGTGAGAAAATCAAGGCTCAGAGGAGTTAAATGGACTAGACCAAGGTCACACAGCTTGTTACTACATATTTAAACCTGAGTCTCCAAATCTGCATTTTTCTTACACAGTGCATCTTAGCATTCCACATTAGTTTTGATGATTCCTAAAGAACTTGGCCTGTCCATCTTTGTTCTCCACACCTGGGAGCACCCTAAATCTGGGATAAAGCGCAGACAATCCTGTGTCTTGGGATCAACAGTCAAACCCTGTGGTAGGCTGTATGTGCATGTCTGTAATTATATCTGTTTTCATGAATGATTTGTGATCATATATAATCTTCTCCCATTGCTGAAAAGTAGAAAAGGCAGAATATCATTTAAAAACATAACCACATTTAATTTAATCAGCCATAATCTCAGTTAATACTGTTTATCTTTCATAAACACACGCATATGAATCTTAATACTCATGATATAAAAACAAGACACTGATAGTGCAGGAAAAGACAATTATAAGCCTAGCCCATTGAAAAATAGCAATGAAAAATTATAAATAAAAATATTATCAAGCTGAATCCTATAACATAAATAATACATTATGACTGAGTTGATTTATTCCAGAAATTTGAGTTTGATTTGACATATACAAGTCATTATTGTAATGAACCATATCAAAAGATTAAAAAAAGAAAATATCATCTCAATAGACATAAAGAAAGCATTCAAAAATTAAAATTAATTCATGAGAGAAACATTAAAGTGGGAAGAGAGATAAAGTGTATCAACCATAAATATTATAGGCAATAGCGCAATATTAAAATCATTATCTTTTCTATCAAAAATAAGACAAGAATAACTCCTTCATTTCAATATTTTCTTGGAGGCTCTAGCCAGCACAGCAGGAAAAGAAAGAAATATAAACATATACTAATTGGAAAGTAACAAAAAAAACTGTCAGTATCCATTTGTAATTGTCTACATAGGAAACTCAAAAAAGTCTACAAACATTAGAACTAACTAGAAATTAGACCATTGCATTTCTATACTCGTACATCAACAACAAACAATTAGAATATCTCATTTCAAAAATTAGAATAGGGCCGAAGACCTTAACAGATACCTCACTGAAGAAGATATACAGGTGACAAGTAAGCATATGACAGATGTTCCACACCATATATCATCAGGAAATTCAAATTAAAACAATAATGAGTAGAATAATATTCAACCTACTTATTAGAATGACTAAAGTCCAAAACACTGACAACACCAAATGCTGCTGAGGACGTGGGGCAACAACCACCCTCGTTCCTTACTGCACAGAATGCAAAGTGGTGCAGCCATTTTGGAAGACAATTTGGCAGCTTCTTACAAAGCTAAACATACTTTCACCATACAATCCAGCAATCATGCTCCTTGGTATTTACTTGAAGGAGTTGAAAATTATGTCCACATAAAAGCATGCACACAGACACTTACAACAGCTTTATTCTTAACTGCCAAAACTTGGAAGCAACAAAGATCTCTTTTAGTAGGTGAATGTGTAAATAAACTGGTCTATCCAGACAATTGGTGCTAAAAAGAAATGAGCTATCAAGCCGTGAAAAGACATGGAGGAACCTTAAATGCACATTATTAAGTGAAAAAAAAAAACAATCTGAAAAGCTACATTCTGTATGATTCCAACTCTATGACATCCTAAGAAAAGGCAAAACTACTGGAGACAGTAAAAAGACCGTGGTTGCAAGGCATTGGCGGGAAGGAAGGATGAACAGGCAGAGCACAGAGGATGTTTAGGGCAGTAAAACTATTCTGTATGACACTATAATGGTAGGTACACATCCTTATATATTTGTCAAAACCTGTAGAATGTACAACACCAAGAGTGAACCCTAATGTAAACTATGGATTATGGGTGACAATGATGTGCACATGTAAGCTCATCAATTTTAACAAATGTACCAATGCCACTCTAGTAGAGATGCTGGGAGAAGAAATAGATCACATGATAGAAAGCAGAAGTGGTGCTTTTTCTGCTGCTATCACAGGAATGAGCTACTATTTCTAAGTTATATTTAGAATAAAAGCTGTTATTTTATTTTATTTGAAAAGACTATTGAGAAAGAGGAGCATGTGGTATGTTGAGTTTGACCTCTGGTTTCAAACATCTTTAAGATTTTGAAACCTTAGCAGGAATGCTAGGAGCTGGGAAAACTGCCGTTTCAAAACCACGCTTTTCTGAATTGCACGAAGGAGGTAGAGATTTGAATTCACCTCCAGGGCAGGTATTCCTTTTTCTGGACGTTGGCTCAAATGGGACAGACATCCATGTAAATGTCAAGCAGCGGTCAGACTAATCGTGACTCTGCTGAGCCAGTGTGATTATGCAGAGGGTGTGTGCTGGAGGCAGAGACACACGTCTATGGGCGCTCTGATGTCTCTTTTGGATGGTACCATGCCTCCCCCTTGCTTGTTCCCCAGCAGTTAGGCATGTTCCCATTCAGGCTGATGTTCACAGGAAGTCAAAAGTTCAAAAATCAGAAGAGTACAGGAAGGACAAGTAGGATGACCTGGAGGGAAGGCAACAAAAAGAAAGTTGGATGGGCTTGGTACAGCTCAACCTGAGCTGAAGGGCTAATGACCCACATCTGGTTTTATTCAGTACGTAAGTCTAAACAGCCCAGATTTAATAAATATTTAAAATGAAAGGAGCCATGCTTTCTTTTTAATACGGAGGGAGAGATGCAATGGAAATGGCCTCCCATGCCTCCCCTCCTGTTGGTTCACCTTTGGTAAAGGTGTGACATTATTGTTTTCTGATGTGATTGTGCTATGAGGCCACTCATTCATGAGTCTGGGTCAGGGTATCCCAACAAGGACATGGATATTTTTAAATCATCAATGATCCTGAGAAAAGGAGGCTCCCATGGGAAGAAATGAAGACTTGGAAAGCTGACGTTAGCAGGAAGAAGGGAAGTAAATTCTCTCTGGGTTCTATTTTCTTGGTCATGGAATATGAATAAATGTTTCTGGAACCATTCAGCCAGGGAAAGAAAGGTAGCCTCTACCATAAGGAGGCGTCCAAGGGACAAAGGAAAAAGGAAGACTCCAACGTCACCAGATGAGGCTGGGTGGGGACCCTGTGGATCCCAAAAGCAACCATCCCACCAGCTAGAGTATCTAAAGTTTCCATCTATTCATTAGCTGGTAGCTAATGTATTTGTAGTGGAATGAAATAACTTGCCCAGAACACAAATCATGCCCTAACATTTAGTAAGGTTTTACTGAAGCTTGAGAGAAGAACCTTCCATTGGACTTTCTTAAATCAGTGATTCTCAAAGAGCAGTTACCAAATGAGCAGCATCAGTATTCCGTGGGAACTCAACAAGACTGAAACTTTGGGGGCCCCACCCCTCATGCTGTGAGACTCAGGGATCTATGGTTTCATAAGCCCTCCAGGGGATTCTAATACATACCTGAGTATAAGGACACCTAGCCTTTCCATAAAATCTCCCACAGGGGAGGGGCATCACATTGAACTTGATTTTTAATGTGACATCATTTGAACACTCTGTCTGGTGATCTCAATGCCATTGTCATTAGTGCCATTCACCTGATATTTCCAGCTCTCTGCTTTCTGGGCAGATAGCAGGATTATGTTTCCCAGCCTCCTGGTGGTTGAATGGGACCACACGACTAGGTCTTGCCAGTGAGTTGTAAGAGTGTTTGTCAGTCCCTGACCCTGCAGAGCTTTCTCTTTCCCTTTATAACGATGTTCAAGAGAGTGGCTGCTCCACTAGCTTGGATCTGAGAACAAGGAGACATGAAAGGGGTCCACAACATTTGTGGTTATAAGCCACTAAAATACGATGGTTATTTATGGCTGCAGCATAGCTTGTAATACCTGAATAAGTGATATCAGGACCTATGACCACAGGTCCTGCAATTTCTGTCAGTGCTCTTATTTCAAATGTCCTGTTCCATTTTTAAACCACCAGTTCCAGTCTCTCTTTCAATCACATATAATTTGTTGATTCTATCTCCTCCAAAAGACTGTGAAATGTATCCTTTGTCCTTCATATGGCCTAATACAGAGGTAGGGACACAGTAGGAGCTTAATATATATTTATTGATTGATCTGCCATAATCCACATCCACTTTAAAACAACATTCTCCCTCTGTAGCCCATGCTTCTGTCTGTAAAAATTTATTAACCACAAAGCACACCTCGTACTTTCCCCTACGAATGGTTTCTTTCCCTCTTGACAGTACTTAAATTCAGCATTGGAGTCTCCTTGCTTTGTTTTAATTATTAACTGTGATTAGATACTCTAAGGGTTCTGGAGTAACTGGGCAATTGAACACGTATAATTTTCCTGATTATTTCCCTGACTCAACCCAGAACAAATAGAAACAAACAACAGAAGTCAAAGAAGGAGTGTTTGTTTTCTCAGCTAGATCACTGTGGATTTACACCTCTTTCCCATTTGCACTAATGAGAATTTTATGAGTAATTCCCCCACTGTGAGCACAACCCCTGAAGTCCTTCCAGTGCCTTCCTAAAATGGTAGCAAAATTTAAAGCTATTCTAGTGCATGTAACTAAAAAATTCCAACTACCATGTAGCATATGTGAGCCTAAACATCTTTCCAGAATTGGGTATTGAGCCACTAGAGATACAGGGTGTGTCTCACCCTATCTTAGAATGTACTCGGGGCCTAGCATAGAATCTGACATATTGCAAGTGCTCAGCACACGTTTTTTTGTTGAATGAATGAGTGAATGAATAAATGAATGAAATCAAAGTTTTCTTTAATCATTCCACTAGAAGAAACTAAAGACCAAATGGGGATTAATGACCCCTGTGGGAGAAACACAATGACCAAATTTGTGCCTTGGTTTATTCAAGACCCTTCCTTTGCTTAGGGATTTCTGCCTTAACTAGAACCATTAAACTTGGAAAATATATTTGCCTCATCCCCAGGGACCTCATCCTGCCAGTATCTTTTCATACATTAACACATCCAACAAAAGCAAAAACAACTATTTAAACGATGACAGATCTGTAACTAAAAGACTAACTACAAACATACAACAATAATTCTTACATTATTTTTTCAGTAAATGCTGATGATCCTAACTAAACAAGCAAATAAAACAAATAGCTTAATCTGAAGAAGAACAGTGATCACACTATTTCCTTCATGCCACAATTCACTCTAGGCAGTCAAGGTATCAACAGAATAACTCTCCTACAGTTCTCTTGGGGCATGGAAATTTCGTGGTTTTACCCCAGGATATTTAAATATGCAGCAGCCTGACTCCATTTTCTGGAGAAAGCTCTGCAAAGGACTTTCTAGGGGAAATGAGAGGCTTCTCCCTATGTCACCATCTCTCTCTTCATAAATGTTTCTATACAGAATTCTTTTCTGGGTAGCTAATGTACTTGTAGTGGAATGAAATAACTTGCCCAATTAACTTGCTAAAAATCTCCTCACTGTGCCTTAATTAAAGATTTGGTTGAAATACAAGTTTCTATTTTCAAGTGCAAATTAGTCATAGAGTAATTTATACTGTAGTATGAATTAGTTTCCATGCCATGCATCACTTCCTGAACCTTTGCCCACTGAGAATAATAGAATAGTAAGCAACTCGGTTACACTCAACTCTCTTTTTCCTGTTTCCTATACATCATGTGAAGAACTATTTTATTAGATAGTTTAACAGTAAACAGAGGAAACACTTGTTGATACTTTTGATACTTGTTGTAACTTTTTTCTTTAAATCATTAGAGCACATTATCCCTTTGCATTGTTCTCTTCTGATCAGGATTATTCATTCCAGCAACAGGAGTCACCTCTGGTTGATTTGAAGCAGAAATTGAATTTACTATAAAAATATTGGGTACTTCACATGATCACAAGGAAAGAATGACAACTGGACTCACAAATACTGCAACGAAGGACAACATCCCACATCTACTCAAGGAACTGATGAGGTCACCATTGCCAATGCCTCCAAGTTCTAAATACTGTGGCTTATTCCACCAACCTGCTGGTGGGGGTACTGGGGACCACAATGACCTTCATTGCCCTCACTCCCCTGGAAATTCAGTCTTGCTGTCCTGCCACTGCCACGGAATGAATGTTTCTTGGTCTCTACTAGCTTCCGTTTCAAAGTTTGGGACACCTTCTGTGGTAGACTTGACCCTGTGACTGCACCATAGCAGCTAAAGAGGCTGAGGAAAGCATTTTGGTACCTGAATGGAAGGCAAATTCTCCTTCTTGTAAAGACTCATAAAGTAAAGATAGTGACAGTTCCCTAAAAATTGTTAAGGATTATAATATTTCCAAAGCCTAGATTCCTGCCATGAAATGGTCCTGTTTTAATGAGCTTATTGATACACAGACACACACACAAAAAAAACTTTATCTAATTATGCCCAAGTTAAAATAAATGTGATAAAAGTTTGTAGATTCAGATAGTACAGGGCAAAGCAACTGTTATGAATTGGGCATAGAGGGCAGAATATGAACCATTTCATTTTTTTACTATAGTTCAATTACAGTTGTCCCCATTTTCCCCCCATTAATCTCCACCACCCAGCTCACTGCCCCCCCCACTTCCCACATTCAATCCTACCCCCCATTGTCTTTATCCATGGGTCCTTTACACATGTTCCTTGATGACCAATATTTCTAATATTGAGAAAATCCCAATATGAGTTGGAGGCTTGAGAATCTGTAAGAAAATGAAAAGCACATTAGATCCAGAGATGAATGCACTTGCTTTTCCTCAGATCAGAATTCACTGTCTCAACTGATGTATCCACGCTGTAGTTTGATTGCTGTGGAATTTCCCTCGGTGTTTTATCCGGTTGATGTCATGTTGTCTCAGCAACATCTGGCGGATACCAAAGTAAAGAAACTTCATAGAGTATATGCTGTTCATGTCTGCTCCAACTGCTGAATAGCTCTTAACATTTGGAATCAATAAATCCAGTAGGCAGAGTGCACTGAATTAGAAGCTGGGAGGTCTGGGTCTATTCCTGACCTCATTGCTGCATCCCGGAATTACCGTGGTGCACAGACATAGAACATAAGCTTGAAATGGCTTCAGTAGAGAAAAGCAAGTTTTAATACCATAATTCCCTCTGTGTTTTCTTAAATATCACCATTTTAGAACAGAGAGTGTAGATCCTATAAGCCAAGGCTGCTAGGTGAATATCAGGACAATTTTGTTTGCCTAGAGTCAGTCTTGGCAGATGCTTCATAGTGTCACATCAACCACGACAGAATCTCAGGTTTTGAGTAGACATTCAAAATCACCTTGGCCAAGTGCCTATATAGTATACTCTCAAACATCCTTGAAAAGCATTTGTCCCAACTTTCACTTGAAATCTCCATGGGGTCGAGTGATTATTAGGACTCTATGGCCTCCCAAGTTAGCCCATCACACAGCTGAGCCATGCTCATTGTTTGAAATTTCTACTTTTAAAACTTGATTCTACTTAACAGTCCCACCTCTGCCATAGGCCCATAAGAACCTGCAAATTCCAGTCTTTCACATATTTGAAGAAATCTTTTTGTCATATTACGCACCATCAAGCTGTGTCAAGTCCACCTCCTTAATACATCTAGTAAGTGCTCATTCCTCCTGATGCTCTTTTCCATTACATCCTCTCCCGTGAATTATCCCTGGTGTCCTGGGAGACCTCCCTATCTCCACTCTTGCCTCCTCCAACCCATTCTTAATACATTATTAGCCTGGATAATATTTGTAACATACATAACATCTTTTATAAAAAAGCTTAGATAGCTTCTTTTTAAACCCTGTTAGCCCCTTATTATCTGTTCCTTGCTTCTTTCTCCAGGTTCATCACTCATCATTCCTTCCCATTTATACAGTGTCTGTCAAACTCTGAATTACTGAGTTCCTAGACCCATCTTGATCTCCCACATGGACCTTAGCCCTCTGCCTGTAATGCCCTCTTTCCCTATCCATTGGATCATTCTTGCTCATCCTTTCAGACTCATCTCCCACCATCCCCCTCACAAAGCTGAATCAGACACCCCTTCCATAGCACTCTGCTCTTAATCCATACTCTAAATATTAATGCACTACATTAAAAACATCTATTCACTTGTCTGTCTCTACCACTAAAAAGTAATCCCATGAAGAAGGCATTCTACTGCCTTGCTCACAGCTGTATCCCCAGGGTGCAGTTCGGGCACTGGTAAATTGCAGGAGCACTGTTATTCTCTGTTGAAGTATGAGGCCAGCTTCTTCAATCTTTCCTCCTATGGCTTGGCCATTAGATCATCCATGATCCTGGTTTCTCCCCCTTACCACTTCATTGTATGCCCTCAGTTTTATCAAAGTGCCACCTAAAATTTGACTTATAAACTCTGCCTTGATTCTGAGGTCAACAAAGGTAGGGAAAAACCCTAGGGGAAAAAAAGCTTAAATTTTACGTGACCTATATTTCTGGTCCAATTGTCTATCTGTCTTTCAGCTCTTCTTACTCTGAGGTCACTCTAGACTTGGTAAGAATTCAAGAATGTGGAACCTTAATAGGTCAGTAGTTCTGCCAAACACCCACTGGAGTCTTTGTTTCTCCATACAGGAATTAACAATAACTTAGCTATACAGCATATTTAACATGGGTGTTAAGCAGAACTTAATAGATATTAATAAAATATTGATGTATTTGTTTATCTAGCCAGTTATTTGAAAATGATCTGGGTCATTTGCAAGTAGTGACTTCATACTGGCATCCTGCAATGTGAAAGTCATTGCTGAGTTGTGCTCTTTAGTATATACTTCATGGATTATTCCCTTCACATGTATGTGCAATGACTTTATCATTGAGTGGCTATCTCAGACAGTGAGCCCGGAGAATCCTTTTCATCTTGATAGCATTGAGGAAATTTATTCAATATATTTGAAGATTAGTCCCCAAATTTTTCATTCTTTAGCTCTCAATTTTAGCAAATTTCCTACATTATGCTCTTAAGTATATGCTTAATATACTTCTTGATAAACCTATTGCATTTAACTTGTCTTAATGTTTATTACTTTTATTATTAAAATTTTCTATCCATATTTATTGTCATCAACACTGTTAGTGTCTAATAATTTACTTGATCTTTCCTTATTAGCATTTCTTTTATGACTTCTTAGAATTCTTGTACATAGTTCAACCATTTTTACACATCTTAAAACTTCTAACCCTTAGAATATAGTCAATGATATTATAATAACTATGTACAATACTAGGTGGGTACTTGAAACAATGGTAGGGGCTCTTTGTGAAGTATATGATTGTCTATCCACTATGCTGTATATCTGAAACTAATACAAAATAATATTCAATGTAAATTTTAGTTAAAAATAAAATTTAAAAAAACTTCTAACCCTTCAAAATGTGAATTAATACTCCAAAATGCATAAAATTCTGTGATTAAATAGCAACATGCCCAAAAATCTCTGCATTTTTATAGTCACTGCATTTTTATCATTTATAATATTTATAAGTAGACAGACATGTCATTTCAATAGATACCTCCATATTAGTTGGAAATATGACAGTATGATCATGTGAAAGTTATACCCAGGTGCACTTTGAAAAAACCTAAGCTCTTTAGATGATAGAAAGAGAGATGGGTAAATAAAGAAAAAGAGAGAGAGACTGGCTTTCTTTTCACCCACTTTGTGGTTTAAAACAAGCTTTAAGATGAAGGCCTTTTTCTCTTTGCTGAGCATGGAGTGGTGAGAATGGACTGGAAAGTAACTTCCTGAAGAATAGTACCAGCCAAACAATTAAATCAACTAACGAAGGGCAAGTAACCACATCTCTCTAGACCAAGCTTCCATATCTGCAAAAAAGCAGAAAGTTTAATGACATTCTTTCTAGTTCCAAAAGCTTGTGATTCTATGAAGAATTATTCTGCAAATACCAAATAATGTTTGTGGTATTTACTTTTATTACAGCTGAGATAAGTGATCTGTAGAAAGTAAGGGAGTGGTGTAGGAGAGAATGTGGCAGTGACTAGAAACAGAGAATCAAAATAACTATAATTAATTGTTACAACCTGGTTTGTTCAGAGGCCAGATGAGCAAGACCTGCGAGCCAGAAACCCAGAAATGGGACAGATTCCCCAGGACAGAAGAATCACAATGACAAGGAGAGGCCATCTGAGTAAGTAGACCAGATGAAAACAGTCGTTTATTGGGCAATTAACCACAGCTCTTCAAACATTAGGAAATAATTGTGAGGATGAGATGAATTAATGCTTGTACAGCACTAGACCAGTACTTAGCACATTGTAAGTGCTTAATAAATATTACCTGTTACTATTAATAGTTGTATAGAATTATAATAGGTAGATTTCTAGAAATATCATGAGAATCACACATCATCACTTAGCCTTGATCTATTGCTAAGCTTCAGGAAAGTTGGAATGTCCATTGTCCCACTAGAATTTGGAAATTGCCTTTACTTCTTCAGCCTCTCCCAAGAGACGAGTATCAAAAAGTGGGGAGAAGAGGTGAGATGGTTCTAAGGAACTTTTCTTATTTATCTCCAAAGCTAAGGGCTTGCTCTTTGTGGAGCAAGCTTATGGGACGAGTGGGCACCGATGCTAGGAGTCTATGTCCTGGATGACTCCGAAAGGGAACTGAGGTGAGCACATTCTGTGATGCTCCGAAAAGTAACGTACATCAGGGTTTCCAGGGACAATCCAGAGAAGGGCTACAGAGTCCAAGTCTCATCTGCTGTAAATGGGTGCTCTGAGCCTGAGGTGGCTTAAATTGTCACTGTTCATGCCCACTTTCAACTTGTGAAACGTGTATCCTGTACTGTCTCCTTCATTGTGATGAATGCTTGGAAGAAATGTCAGCTGTGCAAGACTGGCCCTGCCTGGCCCTCTGGAGCGACAGTTCCCAGGTGCACCACATTTCAAGTGGACTGCGTAGCTCATGAGCAGCTTGAGCTGGGGGTGGGGGCATCTTGCATGAAAGTAATATAGTCTTGTTAAGTTAAATTGTATTTCCAAATGTCCTAAGGAAGCCTGACATTTTTTTGGTGATAAGATAGATGACTCAGTAATGTGAATAATCCTCTTGTAGTAATCTATTGGTATGAGTCTAGTTTCATATACTGTGCTTTTACTTATTTTGTTTTCACAGTGGGATATAGCACTATGGTAGTAGCTTTGTAAAAAGTGCCTCCAAAATTTAATGTGTACCTAGACATAAGAATATTTGTGATCCTTGTCACAGGTGGCAATATTAATAATACAAGGAGTATTCCTATTAGTCTCAGCTATTCAAGTATATAGATAAAAATGTGTCTATGTATGTATTTACCAGCATAGACTATTATGACCAAAAAAAAAAAACCCCTAAAATTTCAATGGCTTAGCACAACATTGAAAGTTTCTTTCTGCCCTGGCTGGCGTAGCTCAGTGGATTGAGTGTGGGCTGGGAACCAAAGTGTCCCAGGTTTGATTCCCAGCCAGGGTACATTCCTGGGTTGCAGGCCATAACCCCCAGCAACCGCACATTGATGTGTTTCTCTCTCTCTCTCTCTCTCTCTCTCTCTCTCTCTCTCTCTCTCTCTCTCTCTCCCTCCCTTCCCTCTCTAAAAATAAATAAATAAAATCTTAAAAAAATAAGAAAGTGTCTTTCTTGCTGATGACTCAGTTTGAAATGAAGTTTTCCTCCAAGTGATGATACGGGGACCCAAGCTGGTTACTACCTGTAGCTAAGTTTTCTGGGGAGGGGGATGAGTATGGAGGATGTGCATCTGATATTCAATATTAACACTGCGGGGAGGTGGGAATGGCAGGTATCAGGTCTGTCCCCACATGTTGGGGGAGAATTAATCACATGACCCTACCAAAATGCAAGGAGGAGATGGGAGATGTATTCCCTGGCTGAGCAGCCACTTGAAAGGAGAAGCAGGATACTCGGTGGTCAGCCACCCATCTCTGTCCTAGTTTCCCATAAGGAAGGAATCTCTCATAGCTCCTCTGCTCCACGACAGGCATCACCCAACAATTTCCAGGATAGGCAGATAATAAAAAGAGGTGTGATTGGAGAATCAGTATAAATTAATTCTATATATGTGGTGAATATATATAGCCAACAGGCTTATTTTTTTATGACTGCATGTATTTGCTTGGCTTTGAATGTCTCACTCAACTAGAGAAGACAAGTTGTTCTATTCTATTCCAGTAAATTTAATCAAGCCCAGTGATTTTTAATCTAATTATTAAAATCACACTCAGCACCAATCATAGTCCCAAGCTCTCTGACTCTCAGTCTCCCATCACAATTCCCTACATCAGCTTTCTTCTATATCTATATTCAGACTGGCTCATGCTCACCTTTCCATGGTAAGAAGGGGCAAAGGGATGATGGCTTATCTGCCTGCATGGCAACCATGAACCAAGAACAGAATGGTAGAAGACAAAAGCATTCAGGGATCTCCTTTAAGCTTATGAAATTAAAAACATGAGAGCAGAGGAAGAACTACCCATGGAAAGCTTGAGAGGTAAAATTGAGACAATCTCCCAGACCTAAATAAAAAGACAAAGATAGAGAATCAGTATAAAAAGTTAATGAAATTGGAAGACCACTAGTTAAGAACTTGAAACATGTGGATAATAGGAAATCCAGAAAGACAGAGTGAAGAAAATAGAGAAAGAAAATATTCATTGAAGTAATTCCAGAAAATTACCAAAACCTAAAAAAACATATTTTTTCAAAATTAAGAGAGGCTCTTAATGCTCAGCACAATGGATAAAAACAGACCCACACTTAGGTACACCGAGGTGCTGAACATTGAGGGTTATCCATTTGGCCCCCCACATCAGTAGAACCCCAACTTTGTATCAAAACAGTACAGATGTTTACTAAAAAAATTCATGTACAAATGACCCATGAAGTTCAAACCCATGTTGTTCATGGGTCCACTGTATATATCATATGCTACTATTTGTGTAAAAAAAAAAAAAACCCAGAGTGTACATTTGTACTTTTTATATGTGCATAAAATAGCTCTGGGGAGAGAAAACACCAAAAAAGATAATATTGTTTGCTCCTTTATTTTCTTCATAGTCTTATCATTATGTGAAATGACCTCACAGATTGATTTCTTTACATGTTTATTTTCTGTTTCCTCCCCTGGAACACAAGTACCATAGAGGCAAGACCCAGCCTAATAAGTTCACATCTGCATCCCCTCCATATATTCTAGTGTCTGGCATGTAATAGGTGCTCGACAAATGGTTGTGGAATGTTGTTTGAAAGGAAACAAGCCTTTTCTCTGACCATGATGTGGGCCTTTTGGGGGATGATGAAGTTGTGATCACAAAACTTCAAAGGATTTTCTGCCTTCAAGGCAAAAGAAAAAAAGCCAAACAAGAAGTCAGAAGGAACTGCTAATTGAATAAGAAGGAATGTAAAATGTCAGCCTTCACCTATTGGTAATTGTTACAGCATATTCTGTCTCTGACTGAATGTTCCACAAACAAGCAATTAAGGTAATCTTCATCACAGGAGGTAGTTTGAGGAACTCAAAGACACAACATGTTTCAAACAGCTGGGAAACAGCAGAAATACTGGAGGACAAAAACACAACATTCTGTGAGCTGGTGTTTTCGTAGAATTTAAAAATAAATGTCAGGAGATGGAACAAATCATTTGTGAGGCACCAAATTAGATTCTTGGGTTGCTATAGTGGTTCAGAGGACAGAACAGAGATTTCTAGATGTTACCTTGGCAATGAATAGGGCAATTGCTTGTGATGTTTGCTCATTTGTGAAGGTAGCTAAGATTCAAATTCACAGATCATAACAAAGGAGAAAGTTCCCATGTGTTTATAATTTGTCCCATTCTTAAATATTTAAAATGAAATCTATTTTTCACAAGGTGCATAGTCTTTCCAATTTTTCAAACGCTTTGAGTATAAGGTTAACACACACACATACATACTCAGTCAGGCATCTACAGACCTTCCTACTTGCCCCTAGCTCATACTTAACTCTAGAGTTCTGGCCGGACCCACCCCCACCCCATCCCCTTATCTGGAGTCATGTGATATTTCAACGCACAGATTTAATGTCCTTCACAAAATGTTGTCTGATCTCAATGACCTTCATTACTCAAAATGTATTGATTTCTGAACATAACTTTTGCCCTTTCTATTCACCTCAAGAAAGGCCACATTGACTTGAAACTAACATGGTCTTGTGATTTCCAGGAGGCACCACTCTCCATTTTCAGCAGTGACTTTTAATTTCTTATTAGCCCAAGTCTAGCAGATACGGCCATGTCTGGCCCATGTTCCCGGGCTCTTTCCCTCCATGAGCTGAAGAATCTGCAGTCTGCCTGCTCATTTCATGCCCTCATAGTGGGCGGTAGTCTCAGGCTGGCCAGACTCCGTCAATCACTCAGAATAGTCTACATTCTGTCTATGGGCTCTAATCCCTCTCTCTGGGCTTTTGGGGTATTTGGTGCCTCATTTATTATTTACAGCTTTTGTAGACTCAGACAAAACTGAGGCAGAAAGTCCCTTTTAAATACTATATAATAATATGAAATGTAATAATGGCACAATGAGAGGGAGAAAATTGTATTCACTGGGAATTCTTGAAAAGAGAATGTTCTGTTTGTTGGAAGTAGATTCCATAAGAGAGAAGCTAAGGTCTCCAAGGGACCTGACTGTGGGTAAAAACTCCTTACATGCCAAAGAGGATAATTTTTTTTAAATTTGTGCTGGGGAGTGGGGGCCAGTGAATTACAGCCAGTGAAACAGGAAGACTATACACACCCCTTCAGTTGTCACTGTGGATCATATGCGTTAAATTTACCCTTAAACTCACATGTTATACCGTTTCCATTGTCACTGTGGAGATTTTAATGCATTTTGAAGTACACCGTGATAAAGTACATGGTTTGAGCAGATTTCTTGTTGAAACCAGTGAGGAGTCTGATTTATGTATGGTGGAAGGAGCAGGTACAGTGTGATAGTTCACACCACGTTGGCATACAATAGTGGGAGAAAGCATGAGTAAACTAGACCTAGAAGCTGCAAACTCTTAATGAGTCATCAGACAATACCAGCCTGTGGAATTAGAGCTCCATCCAATGTTAACCGGAACGCTGAGTGGTAGGGCATCTGCAACCCTTTCACCTTTGAATAGTGAGAAAAATAAAACACAGACATACCTCGAGGATATTGTGGGTTGGGTTCCAGACCACCACAATCAAGTGAGTCTTCAGTCAAGTGAGTCATCATTCTTTTGTTGGTAGAGAGTCCTACCTTCAATGTGTAACAAATTTGACATCTGCAAAGTGCAGAAAAATTAGGTGTGCCTGTCTTATGTTTGTTCCTATCAACCAACCTTCTAACTTCAAAATGCAGAGAATTTAGATCATGTAGTTGAATGATAGACCACTTTCAAATCCCTTCTTAATCCCTGGTGTTGCCATGGTAAGTGATCTTGGCAAGTTTCTTGTTCTCCCATCCTTGACTTCAGTTGAAAAGATGCTAAGTTATTGTGAGAGGGGAATTTACACTTGTGAAAGCCCCTGGGGTATGATAGGCATTTACTAAATGTTAGTTTCTTTTCTTCTTTCCTTGCTGTCCTGACTTGCCCCCTCCATTCTTTCTCATAAGTAAAAGAAACTAAGTGGTTGAATTGAAAATAAACTCAGTAAGACTCCATAACATGATATGGCTTCCCAAAATGATAACGCAAACCTAAATTGCCTTCATAGGAGCAGACTGTCTGGAATAGTAGAGATGATACCACACTAACACATTAAATGTGTTTTTTTTGTTTTACTTCTGAGTACAACACAGAAAAAAAAAGAGACAATTCAAAGCATTTATAGATGAGGACAAATGAGAATGTGAAGGACTTGAAAACATTTTGTTTCATTTTTTAAAAAATAGGAATATTTTTCACGAAAAACAGAAAATTCGGTGGGGAGCCAAGAGGGTTACTAATATTTGAGAAACTGATATATGGAAAGGAAATTAGACTTTTTCAGCAAGGCCCCAAGAATCTGATGTTTCAGGAGAAAGGACACTAGATGTAGGTCAAGAGAATGCCAGCAGCATGGTTTCCATGGCCAGCTGGTATTTTGGACAAGTCATTTTACTTTTCTGAAACCAGCTCATCTGCAAAAGGAGGGTTATCTACATCAGTGTCTCTTGAAGTCTTTAAAATTACCTGTGGTGCCCTGACTGGGTGGCTCATTTGGTTGGAGCATTGTTTCATGCATGAAAAGGTTGCAGGTTCAATCCCTAGTCAGGGGCATATATGGGAGACAACTGATCTCTCTCTCTCTCTCTCTCTCTCTCTCTCTCTCTCTCCTTTCTCTCTCTCAAATCAATAAATATATATCTTTAGGTGAGGATTAAAAAAAACTACCAATGATATGACCCAGCAGACACATGCATATATTTTTAAGTAAAACAAAATTTTACAAAACAAACATATCCTCGCTACAGGTGTTATACTCAGATATTCTATTTCATTTTTATAAAATTCTGGTTTTGCCCTACTAAATTGAATGTTATAACCCACTAACGGTTTCTACAGTTTGGAAAACATTGGAATATGATATCTAGAAAGTCCTTTCCAGATCTGATATTTGATAATTCTGTGAACAATAACTGATTGTTAAACATTTCTAGGAAACTTGTTTCAGTTCAATATATAGAAGACCTGCTAAGTGGTTAGGGATGTCCAAAGAGGTAATGGAGTTCATGCAAGGTGGTATGCTCCCCATCTTTGCAGGTATGCAAATAGGAATTGAATGGCCATTTAGTTGGATGTTGCAAAAGGGATTTAAACATCAGGTGGTTGATCTATACAATCTTTGCTATCTCTTCCAGTGCTGAGCATAAGTGACTCTATGATTATTGTGAGTACCTACTTGTGAATAAAAACCAAAAGCCAATGTATTCAAGTATTTAAAAATAAGACAATGTTTTTACCATTATTTCTTCTTCCCTAAATATTTTGGAAAACTACAAAGGACTAGGAAAGGATAATTAGGGAATCTGGGAGATGTTGTTTACTGCTCATCTGTCAAGAGCTATTTCAGCTTTTTCCTGTAAATTGTTTTAATGTTTTTTGTTTTTTGTTTTTTGTTTTTCCAGTCTGATTTTTCATACAGCTTTAAGAAACCTTATTGGAACCACTTAAGGTACCAACTTGTTAAAAAATTGGAATACCTCTGAATTTGTGCACATCAATTAAAAGAATCTTAAGGTTTCTGAAAGTACTAACCTCCAGTTGAAACATGCATTTGATGAGGCACAATGAAGCAAGATGTCTCCATCTCCTTGAGAGAGGTTTTGACATGCCTATGAACAGGCAAAACAGCTTGATAACAACATGTCCTGTTGTAGAATTAGAAGCCATGTCATAACTTACTAAAACAACAAGTAGATGCACCTTCTCCTTCTCTCCTGGTGATAATGAAGTTGGATGCCAGGTAACTGATTTGCACCTGGAAAACTGAACTCCTCCCTATAAATTCTAGGTTGTTTTATTCCCTGAACATAGATATCTCACAGGAAGGAAGATGAAAAGGTCATTGTTCACTTGCTTCGATAACCATGTCTATCTTTCTCTGATGCACATGTTATCTGAGAGGTCATTTAGGTCTTGCTGCCCCCACCCCATCCTCTGTCATAAGGGGAGGAGGGAAGTGGCCAACACATCAAAACTGTAGATTCTATTTACATTGAATCCCTTCTGGTTACTATGTTGCAACTGTCCTCAAAAATAACTATTAATACAATAGTACTGTTAATACAAATAGTATCTAGATGGACAAAAATGTTAAATTTCCATCAGATCTATTAAAATTGGCTCCACAATTCACTTAATTTCTATATTTTCCTATTTAAATAATTTTGGAGTGATAGAAAGCAAATTTATAGCAAGGCTGGTAGATTTTAATATTTCCATGATCCCTCCCCCATCAGATGCTTATAATTTTCTGTCTGAGCTTGCTCCAAAAGGGAACGTAACTTCTTATGTGTTGTTTAGAATCTTTTTCCCTAATGTGCACAATGAGGATTGGCAGGGGGCAGGGCTTTGTGGGCCTTTAGGAGAGAAAATACACAGATGTGGAGGCTGTGATCATAGCCCTTAGCCCTGTGGTTGGCTGAGGCAGCAAGAGAGTAGAGAAGAGACATGGTATAGTAAGTATCTGTTGTTGCATAACATTCATTGCTTCAAAATCTAGTGCCTTGTCCTGACTGGCAGGGCTCAGCAGGTTGAGTGTCATCCTGCAAACTGAAAGATCACTGGTTCCATTCCTGGTCAGGGCACAGGTCTGGTTTGCAGGCTAGGTCCCTGGTTGGGGGGTTGGGGGCATGTGTGAGGCAGCCAATTGATGTTTCCCTCACACAGCAATGTTTCTCTCCCTCCCTATCTCCCTCCCTTCCCTTCTCCCTAAAAATAAATACATAAAATATTCTTAAAAATCTAGTGCCTTAAAAGAGCAACAAATTAGCTCGCGAGTCTGTGAGTTGACCATGGGGCTCTGTTGATCTGGGTTAGACTTGGCTGATCTTGACTATGTTCACTCATATATCTCCAGTTTGCCCTGCTCACCGAGTATGGTCCAGCAGCCAGGAGAAAGCTCTCAGGCAAGGAGGATTTTGGTGTTTACAAATCAAACTTTAAGTTCTACTCCAGTGTACATACAGCCTATCTTCAATTTCCTTTGTGACAATTATAATAACCTTCACTTGAATTCATATTCAAGTTTACCAAATTGTATTTTTGTGTTATCTCTTTTATTCTTCCCAAGAGAGACATAAAAAAGATTTTACAGATGAGGATATAGAAGCTCCATGGGTCAAGTAGCTTGTCCAGAATCAAACCACATTTATATAATAACAGGAACAGATTTCAAATTCTGTGATTGTCCTTGTCTGGAATGCTTGTCTCTTTTGTTCACTTGACAAATTCTTACCCATCTGCCTTTGATCTAGCTAAAAATTTTGATTTTTAAAACTCAAAGACATAAATGAAGATAATTACTATAAATCCAAGCAAGCAGAAACCAACCACAAAGAAGAAGGAGAAGATGGTTTGGTGGGAGATAGAAGGCCTCTTCCTGCACAACTTAGAGAGAACAAAAGGACTTCAGTTGTCTAACAGATGGAAGGGGAAATGCCAAAATATAACACATATGGGGAAAAGTTTGTAGAGATCTTATCTTAAAACTCAGAGTGAGAAGACATAAAAGAACCTTTTTACTAGAACTTTAATAGAGACTCTAAGGAAGATGTTTGCTTAGTTGCCAGATCCTATAGTATCAGAGGTGATAGTTAGAAGTTGATCATTGCCATTTGGACAGAAAGAGCCAAGGGTGAGCCCATGCTAAAGGGAACTTCTAGTGCCCAGAGGCTAACAAGAAGGAGGAGCAGTGCCAGTCAGTCCATCCTGTAAACACTGTTCTATGTTGTTGCAGCTGCTGGGAGAACAATGATGCTGTACAGTAGGGAAAATGTGATTTTCAAGTCCCATCAGTTATGCCTGGTACATATGGGTCATCCAAAGGGAGAAGTCAAAAGGAGAGAGAGTGCCTTAAGGGGTGTGGGTGAGGTTGAAGGGGTAATGGGTGTGGCTCAGTAGGAGGAAGACAAGACCTGAACAACTGATCAGGAAAGTAGGGAGCCACAGGAGAGATTAACAAACAGGTAGGCATGCCAGGCACTTTGGTCACAGACTTGGAAAGGCAGGCAGGATGAGAGGTATGGCCTGTAGTTCTAAGGGCCCTGAAGGCTGAGGTGGTCTTCCTGATAGCTAGCACAGGTCACCCCTCAATTTACTTTAAGAATAAACAAAGGTTCAGAAAAGTAAAATGATCTGGCAGAGCCTTGGCTGATGGTTGAGTTCCCCAGGGCTGAAAGGCAGGTGTCTTTACTTCCAACCCTGAGATAGAGGCTGGGAGGGACCAGATTGAGCATTTGCTGTAGCTACACTTTGCCAGATGCTGTGCCCAGGGCATGACACAGATGCTCCTCGCAGCTGTCCCTTGAGGTACACGAGCTTTTCTCTCTTTGACAGATGATGTTACTGGGGATCAGAGAGTTGGAGTGTTGCCACTGTCCCGTGCTCCAAACCCAGCACTGTGAACACTTGGTCTTGCTGCCTTTCCATGCAGAGGAAGCAATTAGGATCTTAATAACCAAAAAAGAATTTCAAAGTTAAAATAAGATAAAGTTCAGCAGAACAGCCATATCCTCCCTGTCTCCCTTCCCCCTTTTGTCAGCACCATATATTTTTATCATAAAGAGAACAACACAAGAAATAAGTAACTTCAGAATTTTAGGGCAAGAAAAATGGGAAATGCCTAGAGACACAAACTTTTACAAAATGGCATAGAGTTTCCAAAATAGATAGATGGGATCACTCCTGAATTTCCTAAAAACTCACTTGTTAAGGTCTTGACAAGAAGCCAACTCGATTTATAGATTATTTTATTAATAAGGAAGAGAGAAAAAAATAAAAATTAGAAGTCTTCAATTCCACCAAAAGTAAAGTATAAAACATATATTATAAACCTCAAACTAATATAAAATGCCCTACACTGTATAATTTAGAGAGGAAGTCAATGACCAACTCCATCCATACTCATCCTAAAAAAAAAGTGATGCCCTTTGAAGAAGAAAGGTAGATACCACATCATTGCATGTAAACAGGTCAGAAGAAGTCTCTAGAAAGAAGAAAAGTGTGTAGGGGTGTGTGTGTGTGTGTGTGTGTGTGTGTGTGTGTTTAAGCAAAGCAAGCAAGTGAAATACCATTGAAGTCTGAAGGGTATATTCTAACACTCCCTAATTGAAACAACTAGCTTAAGAATGACTAAGTCAGAAACTCAGAGTCTGGAATGGACTTTGCAGGTCTCTGGAAAGATTAAAATCAGAAGAGGTATAGAATCTGAGCTGCTGGAGATGTGGACAACATATTGCCGTGATACAAGGAGCTCTTGTCCATTCCAGGGTGTACAGTGATGGTCGAACAGTGTAGAACAGAGGTTTGTACTGGGGGGTCATGGACAGATCTGGGTCATTGACATGTAAGGTTTCAAGGACATCGACAGCAAGATTTCCTCACCTCCCCAAACCATCCCATTTCCTTACTTGAAACTTTATTTTTAGAATTTCATCATTTCAGCAACATGGCAATTCTAGAAGGATACCACCACATCAGTTATCCCTCAGAAGTTCCATATTTTTTCAGGAGGACATATTTTGAGAGAAGGAGCAACAGGGTCCCTGAGGAGGGAAATTAGCAAAAAGAGGGGGGAAAAACCTGTCCACAGAAAAAGATTAATGTGCCTTTAGTCTGCCTGTGACCACCACAGCCCCACGACTCTGCTCCCCCAGAATTCTTTTTAATAATATCACCTTTCAGGATGTGAATAGGGAGTGCTCCAAGGCTTAAGACAGAAAACCCACCTGTGAATTACAGACTCTGCTCTTACTTCCAGAGAAGTGATATTTGTTTTGAACCATTAACAGTTTACCTGTCCAAGAGTTTGGTTGGAATGCCTATGTTTTTATGACAAACCAAGCATCCAGTTGGAGCAAGGAATACACTGTAGGTGTGTTTTGTCCTCTCGTTTGGGTGGCAAGCTGTGCCTTGATGTGATGCATGCGTTTCCATGTTTGCTGCACTCTGACAGCATTCGAGGGGCAAATATAGTGCACTCTGTCTGAAAGCTGAGCTTTCTAAGAAGAATTTTTTTCTAATAAAATCTTTTTAAAAAGAGATTATATACCTGGAAAACAGAAATAAAAGTCACAGAGTGAATTGGAAATATTTGTATTCAGTCACTATCTGGAGACTTTTTTTCATTGTCAAGCACAAACACCAAATGCATATGGAAATAATAGGCAACTTTTATGTCCGTGCTTTTCAAGTTTTTGTCCCTGGAACACACTGTGTGTCATCTGGCCACCAGTCACTCACTCAATGACCAGAGCTTTCCATCCACTGTGCAAGTCCAGAAAGTGTCTAAAAGCTGGACAACCCTTGGAGAAACTGTGGGGCAGGAGTGGGGTGCTTAAATCTGACACCCACAGGCTTCCTTTCTGGCAAACTTTCCCTCTCTTGTAGCCAGCATCCTCACGCTCACTTCTGTCCAAATGTTTCTCAAGAAGGAACCTGATCTTTATTACTCACATTAAAGATTCGAAGGGGAAAGAGGGTTGCAATCCGTCAGAAAGCAAAATCTTAGTGATACTCCCTGTGGATGGTTCAGGCAGCACCAATGGGAAGAGGGGTGTTTGGAGAGCCTCGGAAAAATATATGGTGCAAGTCTGAGTGGGATGAGGTCCACCTGTCCCCCAAAACCACCCATGCAGAGCCCTGGGCTGGTTTGGTGTGGGCAATGTTTCAGTGTCATGATTTTGTTCAAAAAGTGGTGGGACTAGAGAAATGAGAGAATCAGATGCCAGGGCCCAGGGAGGATGTCTGCCCACCTGGTCTCCTCAAGGGCTCCACCTGCAGGCAGCCGTTGGGGCTGCTGTCAAGGTGCTTCTTGTTAGCCTTGGTGACTCACAGTTAGGAGGGCCAACTTCTTGCTATTATTCATTCTCTCTCTCTCTCTCTCTCTCTCTCTCTCCCTCTCTCCCTCCCTCCCTCCCTCCCTCCCTCCCTCCCCTTTTAAAAAGGCTGTTTGCATGGGGTCTTAACTGGAAAGAGTTAATCAGTGGTTATCTCTAAACTCCCTTAAAGGTGCAGCATCAGTGAAGGGCCCAGCAAGAACAGGTGGCCCTTCAAACAGGGTAACCCAGATCAGTTTAAAAGTGGAAAATGGGTTAAGAAAACCAAAAGGGTGGTAAGTCACCCAGAGGCCTGCTCGGCCAAAGTATTCAAAGTGTGGTTCCCAGACCAGCAGCATAAGCAACCCCTGGAAACTTGTTAGACAAATATTTGTGCACAAATATAACCACTGTGGTGTCACACACATGTTACGCAATCTTAATTATTGAGAGTAAAAGAATGATTAAATTACATTTACCAGAATATTGGGTAAGCTATTTAAGACTCAAGGTTTTTCAAAGACAATTCTAAGTAAAACCTGTTCTCCATTTTGAAGCAACTTATACTCATTCTCTCTCACTCTCTCATATGTGTTTGAGAAATGTTGAAAGAAAATATATCAAACTGAACAGTGGTTATCTGCTTGGTAATTAGGGGACTGTGCCCAGGAATACCTTCACCAGGTAGCAGCATGATAGATGGTGACGTGGCAAAAGCACACTGTGGATGAGCACAAAATAGGTGTTGGGCTGAAGACTTACTGCCAACCAATATCAACGGCACACAAATAAATAATAACAGGGAAGAACTTATTTCCTTTTTATTGGAAAGAATAAAATTCTATAGGGTTACATAAGACCTTATTAATTGTGGATGCCAAATCTTTGCACATTTTATGTTGGTTTTTCAGAGGCTTTTAAAAATTATTCTCAGGATTACCATATATATGCTGGTTAAAGATATTTAACAGTGTCTCTGTCTGTATGTTGGGTATGTTTGTTGGTGCACAGAAATTTCTAGTTTTAAGGTCATTTGAATGTATCTGTCTTTTCTGGGACTGATCAGAGATGAGTCCAGAGAGCCAGCAGTTCAAAAAAATTTAAAAATAGGAAAAAAGCAATGCTCCACATGTTTCAACAGAGAGAATTTAATATGGAGGACTAATTGAAAAAGTTTGGGTATTGTTGAAAAGCCAAGCAGAGGATACTAAAGGAATTGGAGATTAGCTAGAGCAAAAAGCAGTGACCACCCCAAGGCTAGAGGGAGAAAGAGCTAAGGAGCTGTCACCACTGTGGGGGGATGGATCCAGCATGGGCTGGGGTCATGGGAAGGAGAGACTGTCTGGGAGCAGGAATCACAAAGGAGATGATGTCACTGCCAGAGGGGCCATCACAGCACAAACAAGAGAGGGAGCTCCTTTCTTTCTCCCTCCTGCCAAGCTTCCATCACTGAATTCCATTGGTCCAACCTAGCCAGAAGCCAGCCAGCAAGGGGGCTTGGGCACCATAGTTTCCAGGGGTCATCCCCCTACTGTACAGGAAAAGAGCAGAAGAATAAGAAATAACATGAGACCAAACCATCAAACAACACATTCTTCATGAATAGTGCTTGTTGGGTCTTCTTTAAAATTTTCCTATCCTGAGGACAGGAATATATTCTTTCATTTTATCTTCCACAGTCTATATAACTTTGATTTTTACATTTAAGTCAACTATCCACCTGGAACTGCTTTTCGTATATGGAGTGAGTAAGGGTGAAATTGCAATTTCCCTTTGTGGAATTTGAAGATACCTCTTCTCCTTACTGCTCTGTAATGCTACCTTTGTCACAAATCAGTTGTCTATGTATGTGTTTCTGGATTCTCTAGTCTGTTCCAATGGTCTATCTTTTCTATTCCTATGTGAATTGTAGAATTTTTATACTATTATTGCTTTGTAATAAATAGTAGGGTTTTTTTCAAGGTACAACAAGTCCTCCCTCTTTTTCTGCAAGAGTATTTTTTCAACTATTGACTTTTTATATTTCTACATAAATTTCAGAATCAGCTTGTCAAATTACGTCAAAACTATTCTCCATTGACATTTGTTGGGATGGCCTTGAACCTACAGATTAGTTTATGGAAAATTAACATCTTCAAATCATTGTTTTCCAGTCAATGAATATGGTACATACTTAATGACTCTCAAAGTCTTATACTTTCCCCATGTCTTTTACAACATGTTACCAGTCACTTGTATGTTCCTGGTACATAAAAGTACATTTATTTTTACTTCCATTTACTCAATGAACTGACTTGATTTTATTTAAAATTCTAATGGTTCATCTGTGTGTTCTTTTGGATTTTCTACATACACGAACATACCTCAAATAAAGATGGTTTGTTTCTTCCTTTCTAATACTTAAAACTTACAATACAGTGCTGGCTGGGGATTCTCAGGATAGTGTTGAATATAAGTGGTTACCCCAAATATTCTTGTTTTGTTCCCAATTTCAAAGTTTCCAAAGAAGGAAACTTCTAATGTAACTCAATATAGTATAACATTTAATCTCTGGTTTTATGGATAATATTTACTAAGCTTGGAAAATTTCTTTTCATTCCTCATTTTCTAAGAGTTTCTTTATTCATTATAAATGAATGTCAAATTATACCAACTGTTTTTTTGCATCCATTGAGGATATCACGTGATACCCTTTAAATTCATCAATGTGTAAATTATATTGATTGATTTTCAGGCAACCTTGCATTCTTGGTATAAGCACAACTTGGTTATAAATCTTTTTCCTTTTACATATATTGTTAGATTTAGTTTGCTCATATTTTGTTTACAATAGAATTTATGTTCATAAATGAGATTGGCCTGATTATTTTTCTTTCTTATAATGTTCTCACCGGGTTTTGGTTTCAAGGTTATACCAGTGTACTAATTTTCTATTGCTGACATAAACTACTACAAACTTAGTGCTTAAACAACACAAATCTATTATCTTATAGTTCCGAGGTCAGAAATCTGACACAGGCTCTGCCGGCTAGAGTGAAACCAGGACGTCAGCAGGCTGCGTTCCTTTTTGAAGGCTCCAGGGAAGAGTCAGTTTCCTAGTGTTGAGGATGTTGGCAGAATGCAGTTTGCTGAGACCCTAGAACCAAGGCTGGTGGTTTTCTTGCTGGCTCCAAAGAAAGGGTCATTCCCAGCTTTCAGAGGTTTCTATCTACAATAGTTTGCCTGGAAACCCTCCCCCTCCATTGTCAAGGCCAGCAATAGCAGTTCAGAGTCCTCCTGTGTCACAGCTCTCTGGTCCTTCCTCCTGATCACATCCTATTCTGACAGCAGCCAGGAAAGATTATTCCCTCTCAGAAAGTCATGTAATTAGATTGAACCCACTGAGATTATTTAGGGTAATCTCCCCATCGCAAAGACCATAATCTGAACACATCCGCCAAGTCCTTTTTGCACATAAAGTAGCATATTCACAGATTCCAGGGATTAGGCCATGACATCCTTGGTGGGCCAGTATTCTGCCCACCACATCCAGTTAACTGTCTTCTTCTGCCTCTGTAACTGTTTATGTTAAATCAAAGTTCTTCTGCTTCCTTGAATGTTTGATAGCACTTGCAGTAAAGCAACAAGAACCCTAAATTTTCTGAGGGAAAGAGTTTTTATTACTCATTACATCCTTTAGGATAAAATAGCTTATTCTATAGTAACAACTATACCCAGGGGCTCAGTGGCACTAGACAGCAAAGGCTTGTTTCTCACATCACAGTTAAGTGCAGGTTGGGAAGATCTTGGTGGTCATCAAGCAAGCTGCCACTCAGTGATGCAGGCTTCTTCCAAAAAGTGTGAAAACCAAAGTAAGCATCAGTAGCTGAATGGGTAAATAAAATATAGTATATTCATACTTTGAAACAAAACATAGCCATAAAAATGCACAAATTACAGCTACATACAACAGCTTAGATGAATCCTATACACAATGTCCAATGCAATAAGCAAGAAATTATATAGAATTATTTAATTTATCTTCATGTCAGAATTAGGAAAAACTACCCTATATTTTTAGGGATGCATAAATAAGAGCTAAAAGGAAAGTAAGAAAGAAATTACATGGAAGTCAGGACTTTTACCTTCGGGTGGAAAGAATACTTCAGACCATCCCAAGTTCAAAAATCTTCTTTCAAGTCATCTTTACTAAGTTAATCTTAAATCCTTGATTACTACCATCAGAAGCTTCTCTGCCTTGATACTGGAGTGAATCTTAAAGGTGTATTTCCCAAAGAGAAAAGACATCTATTAAATTATTTTAAGCAGCATCACATTTAAGAAGGAAGTTATTCATATGAAAAAACAGTTCTGAAGTTGGAGGAGGAAGAGAGAAATTGCTTTCCCTAAGCCCTCATCGATAGGGTAAGGGGAAGCTGTACTTGGTTTCATTACCTACTCTGGTCAAACATGTACATTGGGTTCACTTTTATTTCCTACTTCCATGTGTATATGCATGTGAATATATTTATATACATATACATATGCATGACTTATTCTAGGGGGTGCCTGTCCCATAAAATAAAATGTGACTTGTTCCGCTGCAAAATTGTGTGTATGTGTGTGGTGTGCACACTGCTGTATGTACACGTGTGGTGGCCATTTGTAGGTCTTTCTTTGATAATAATGGTGTCTCAGTATGCATTCTTTAATAACCACAGTCAAATAATCATAATTTAAATAGCCAAAAACAAACTGAAAGGGGGTGGTCACATTTATAGTTTACATAACCACGTTTGTAGGGCTGTGACTGGCTGACTGTGATTGCATGCAGATCTGGATTGTGTTTTCATTTCCCCTAGACCCTCAGTTCCCAAACTGTTTTCCTCTAACCCTCATAATCTTTAAGATATTATTAAATATTTCATAAAGAAAAAACAAAAGTGACTCTACTTCAAAGTAGTTGGGAGATTAGGTAGACAATGTTAAACCTTTGCCTCAACCACTTGGCATATGCACTATGGTCAAATGCATGGAGCATCTCCAAGTAAGGACATAAGAAGTAGCATCCCCAGGTTTATATGTGGTTTTAGTTTGGAAATGGACCCTGGACTGCTGGTTCTCAAACAGTTTTGACTGTAGTATATACTAACAGAGCCGAAATAATAAAGAACAATAGACCTCAATGGTTTGCCTTACTTATCCATCCCTAATTTCCATTGGAAAGAAAATATCTTTCAGTGGAATCGCATGCTTGCCCTTACAAGACATATATGGGAAACTTCATAATATTTAGACTCATTTTATGATCCATCAGCAGACTTCCATGGCCACCACACACATATCTGAGGAATACTGCCTGGAACATACAGCTTCCTTGTAAATATTTTAATGACTATAACTTGATGGAAACCATTGTAAAGATGTAAACTCAGTCTGAATGGTTGATTATGTCAACCTAATCAATGCAATGAATTATAACCAGCTACACAAAAATAAAATGCTTCTCTCTCTTTAATAACTACAATCTATTACTTACTGAACTAAATCTTGATTTTAAAAATAGTATTTCCATAATAATCTATAGTTAAGTTTTAAAAATGGGATTGTTTTGCAAGCATGCTGCAAAAAAAAACACTACACCATTAAACAATTAAGTATTTCACAAGCTACTTAATAAAATATGATGGGGTTTCTTTTTTCTTCCCCATGGTGAGAGTTATTTGCTTTCAAGATAACTGAACTTGATAAACCAACAGAACCTCAAAAAGGGGAAGTGTTTCCATATGTTAAATAACTTCCTTCTAAGGAACATGACACGGATGACCATGGGGAGGGCTACGAAAGCCATACATTAGTCATTTTTGACAACAGCCTTGAAACTGCACCTGCAATGCAAGGCTAGTGAGGAGAGCATTGCAATACAGCAGGCGTGAACTCCAAAAATATTTTCATGATTATGTACAGTTCTTGTTCCTAATCCTGTCCTCAGGTTGACGGGGGCTGTTCTGGAAGGGGAATTGAGGCAGATGTATCACTTAAGGCCAAACAGGATCACAACTGACTTCTAAACAGTCATGGGCAGATATGCCTCTGAACCAGAGAAATGTTCTCTCTACAATCGGTTTAAGCCGGTCCAGTCCCTCTTGTCCTCCGTTGCCCCTTCCAAACATGCGCTCTGCATGTTTATCCCCTGAGAGTCACCTGTTAGCTACTGACATCATAGCGAAGCTATTTGGTCTCCAGTCAGGAACAAGCTACTGCTATTGAAATGTGTCTAAACCAGAAATAAAGATGAGTTACTGGGCAATGAGTTTGCCAAAGGACAAACAGACCTGCGATAATTAACTTGAGATGGTTCTTTTATGTTTTAAAGGTTTATTCTTGGAATAGTAGGAACTCTCTCTATTAATTATTAGAGATAATGCTTTCTCTTAGTAAATGTACCACTACCATTTATTACAAAACCCCTTTGAAATATGTGGGTTTTTATTGTATAAATGTACAAACCAAAAAGCAGAGATGTTTTAAGCAAGAGTACAAAATTGAAGTTAAGCATGCTTCCTGATATCTGAATTTGTTTATTCGTCTTAGAATAATTGACAAAGAAATCATATTTTTCATGTTTTGTTTGGTGAACCCACTAGATCTTTGAAGCTCATTTACTGAAGGTCACAAAAATATGAACTGGTATGGCCACTATGGAAAACAGTACGGAGGTTCCTCAAGAAATTAAAAATAGAAATATCAGATGATCCAGCAATCCCACTTCTGAGTATATATCCAAAAGAAATAGAACTATTAACTTGACTTATCTGTACTCCAATGTTCATAGAAGCATTATTCACAATAGCCAAGGTATGCAAACAACTTAATTATTCATCAATGAATAGATGGATAAAGAAAATGTGAACTAGATATAGATATATAGATATATGTAATGTAATATTATTCAGCCTTCATAAAAAGGAAATCTTGCTATTTGCAACAACATAAAGGAATCTGGAGGACATTATACTAAGTGAGATAAGTCAAACAGTGAAGGACAAATGCTGCATGCTATCACATATGTGAAATCTAAAAAATAAATCAAACTTATAGAAACAGAGAATACAGTAGTGGTTGCCAGGGGCTGGGGGAAAGGTTGGTAAAAGGGTGCAGACTGTAATTTATAAGATGAATAAGGTCTAAGAATCTAATATATAACACAGTGGCTATAGTTAATAATACTATATTAAGTTTACTAAAAAAGTAGAACTCACATGTTTTCAGAAAAAGGTAAATATATGAGGTAAAGGTAAACGTGAGGTGATAGATGGTGAGAATCCTTTCAAAATGTGTACATATATCAAATTATCACTTAAAATATAAGTATGTGTCAGGTATACCTCAGTAAAGCTGAAAAAAGAAAGAAAATTAATCAGTGTAATGTACCATATTAACAAACTAAAAAATATATAAAACCATATGATTATCTCAACAGATGCAGAAAAGTCACTTTGTAAAATTCAATGTATATTGTTGATTAAAAAGAAGTTCAGTAAACTAGGAATAAAAGGTAACTTGCTCAAACTAATAAAGCACATCTATGAAAAATATACAGAAACATCATTCATAATGGCAAAAGACTGCTCTCAATTTCTCTGGTCAACATTGTACTAGAGGTTGTAGCCAGCAATGAGCAACTAAAAATTAAAATTAAAAATAAATGCCACTTACAACAGCATTAGAAAATGGAAAATACATGAGTATAAACCTGAACCTGATGAAGTACTTTAAAGATCTATGCACAGACCTACAAAACATGGCTGAAGGAAAGTAAGAACACCTAATTCAGGAGATACGTAGTGTTCATAGTTCAGAAGTCTCAGTATTGTTAAGCTGTTGCCTACCCTCAAATTGATCTATGGAGTCTACACAATCCAATCAAAATCCCAGTTCACAGCCCTGGCTGGCGTAGCTCAGTGGATTGAGCACAGGCTGTGAACCAAAGTGTCACAGGTTCAATTCCCAGTCAGGCCACATACCTGGGTTGCAGGCCATGGCCCCCAGCAACTGCACATTGATGTTTCTCTCTCTCTCTCTTTCTCCCTCCCTTCTGTCTCTAAAATAAATAAATAAAATCTTTTTAAAAATCCCAGTGCACATTTTTATAGAAACTGACAAGTTAATTCTAAAATTCATATAGAAATGCTAAGGACCTAGAAGAGCCAAAACAATTTTTAAAAAGAAGAACAAATTTGAACTACTCACACAACCTCATCTCAAGACTTATTATTATTATCTGGTAATCAGGATATGGTGGTATTGATATAAGAAGAGACAAAGACATCAGTGGAACAGAATAAACAGCCCAGAAACAAACTAACACATACACAGACAACTGGTTTTCAAAGAAGTTGCAAAAGCAATTTGGTGGAGAATAAATGGTGCTTGAAAAATTGGATGTCCATATGCAAAAAGAATAAACTTCTACCCATCACTCTCCTTAGATACAAAAATTAACTCAAATGGTCCATGGGCTTAAATGTAAAATCTAAAAATATGAAACATAGAAAAAAACCTTTGTGACTTTGTATTAAACAAAAAATTCTTGGCTATGACACCAAATGCATGATCCATCAAAGAAAAAAATTGATGAATTTAGCTTTATCAAAATGAAAACTTCTGTTCTTCAAAACATATAATTAATAGAATAAAAAGCTAGCTATAGAATGAGAGGAATTATTTTCAAAACATATATCTTATAAAAGATTTGTATGTAAAATATATAACAAATATTCCAGACTCAACGATAAGAAAACAAACTATTAGCACAGGAAACCCACCTGCAGGTAAAGTCAGGTCATCAGGGCAACCTGGCTTGGACATCAATTCTGCTGCACATTATCCCCGTCATCTCACCAGAGGAGGAAACAGAAGTGAAATGAGATCCCACAGCTAGAAAGCAGCAGAGCTAGGGTTCCTACCAGCATCCTAGCTGCAAAATCCACATTGTCAAAACATGATGCTGTTTTTCCTCTCAGAAAAGGATGATCAGAGATGCTAAGACACAAGCCAAGGTTACACAGTTTTTAATGCAGGTCATATGTGATGAACTTGTGTTTGAAATTGTGATTAACTGATCTTAAAGTGTGAACTCTTTGCAGTGAAACACATGAACATGCTAGCTCCCCGGGACTCAGCTCCAAAGAGCAATTTTGCCTCACTACTCTTACCCAGAGCAGCTTTCTGTGAAAGCCCATAGGCTTTAGTGAAATTCTCTTTCATAATGGATGATAGCCCATCTTTAATTTTACAACCTAGTCACTCCACTGTGCTTCTTTATGATCTGGGAGCTCTAATGTCAGAAACACAATACCATCTACTTACAGTAAACACATATCCCCTCATTATTATTGGCTCACTTCCAGCCAAGATGGAGGGATAGGTGGATACACTGTGCCTCCTCGCACAACCAAAAGAAGGACAATGACAAACTTAAAAACAAAAAACAACCAGAACTGACAGAAAATCGAATTGTGTGGAAGTCTGACAACCAAGGAGTTAAAGAAGAAACATTCATCCAGACCAGCAGTAGGAGGGATGGAGACAGGCATCTGAGCAGAAAGGACTCATGGCAAGGTGGTGGTGTGTGGACTGGGAAGTCCCACATTTGTATACAGGCAAACCAGGAGGAACAACTGGGGAACGAGAGGGACCACACAACCCAGGGTTCTAGTGTGGGGAAACAGAGCCTCAAAGCCTCTGGCTAAAAAAACCTGTGGAGGTTGAGGTGGTGGGAGGAACTCCCAGACTCATAGGAGAGTTTGTTGGGGAGACTCATAGGGTTCTAGAACATACACAAACCCACACACCTGAGAATCAACACCAGAAGGGCTGTTTGCTTGTGGGTAGCAGCGGAGGGGACTGGCAGAGAGCTGAGCCAGTAGCACTGTTCCCTTTCAGACCTCTCTCCCACAGGCAGCCTTCACAAGGCAGTGACGTGAGTTGCCCCGCCCTGGCAAATACCTAAGGCTCCACCCCTTACTATGTAACAGGCATGCTGAGACAAAAAAAAAAAAATGGCCCCAATGAAAGAACAGATCAAAGCTCCAGAAAAAATACAACTAAGTGATAAAAAGGTAGCCAACCTATCAGATGCAGAGTTCAAAACACTGGTAATCAGATGCTCACAGGATTGGTTGAGTATGGTCACAAAATAGAGGAAAAAGTGAAGGCTATGACAAGTGAAATAAAGAAAAATGTACAGGGAACCAACAGTGTCGGAAGGAAACCAGAACTCAAATCAACAGTTTAGACCAGAAGGAGGAAATAAACATTCAATCAGAACAGAATGAAGAAATAAGAATTTTAAAAAATGAGGAGAGGCTTAGGAACCTCGGGGACAACTTGAAACATTCCAACATCCAAATCACAGGGGTGCCAGAGGAGAAGAACAACAGCAAGAAATTGAAAACTTATTTGAAAAAATAATGAAAGCAAACTTCCCCCTTCTAGCAAATGAAACAGACTTTCAGGAAGTCCAGCAAGCTCCAGGAGTCTCAAAAAATTTGGATCCAAGGAAGCACACACTAAGGCACATCATAATTACATTACCCAAAGTTAAAGATAAGGAGAGAATCTTCAAAGCAGCAAAAGAAAAACAGAGAGTTACCTACAAAGGAGTTCCCAAAAGACTACCAGCTGATTTCTCAAAAGAAACCTTGCAGGTAAGAAGGAATTGAAAAGAAGTATTCGAAGTCATGAAAGGCAAGGACCTTCATCCAAGATTATCCAGCAAAACTATCATTTAGAATGGAAGGGCAGATAAAAGTGCTTTCCAGATAATGTAAAGTTAAAGGAGTTCATCATCACCAAGCCCTTATTATATGAAATGTTAAAGGGGCTTATCTAAGAAGAAGAAGAAGATAAAAAAACAGTAAAATGACAAGTCACAACTATCAACAACTGAACCCCCAAAAACAAAAACAGAAACAAACTAAGCAAATGACTGGAACAGAAACAGAATCACAGAAATGGAGATCATGTGGAGGGTTATCAGCAGGGAAGGGGAGGGGGCATGGGGGAAAAAGTACGGGAAACAAGTAGCATAAATGGTAGGTAGAAAATGAAGGTGGGAGGGAGTGTGCAGGGCAGAGGGGAATAAAGGAGGGAAATGGGACAACTGTAATAGCATAATCAATAAAATCTATTAAAAAATTAAAAACAAAACAGATATCCCCTCTTTACTATAGACAATATCTGCTATTGTCTTTCTCTTTGAGTGGCCACTTTCATAAACAAGCAATTACTGGGAATTGAATGGATAAACAATGTATTTCTTTAGGGAGCCTAATAAATCTTTGGTTCTTCTTTCTTAATTTTTTATTCTACTTTATTTCTCCCTTTGGCCTGAGTACACATCTAGCCATGAGAGGGAAATAATGTCAATTGATCAATTAGAGAATCTGTGGCCCTGATTTGACGTTCTGCATTAAGCAGGAACTAATTGCCTGATTCCAGATGCTTTTTAAAATGTATCTCAGCAATCAATAGGCCACTGCCTATATTCTAGTTAGAAGAGAAGCTTGGGCTGGGTCAGAGGAAGCAAGATGCTCTATAATCCGTGTCCGAGTCATGGAAGTTCCAGGTTCCTCCTGCATTGTCCTGGGGAGCTTTGGCTTCCTCCATAAATGCTTTCTGAGGTGAGCAGTCCCCCAGTCAGTGCCTCTCACAGATCCCCAACTACCTAAGGCAGAGGAGTGTGAGCAGACTTGCAGGCTTGTGGAGTCTCAAGGAAATGAGAGAGCAGGGCTTTTTGCACTTGAACACAGGCTGAAAACAGAATAATGTATGCCACGTCTGTGGGAGGAGGGAGAAGGAGTATCCTCCACCGAAGAGAAAGTAGCAATCCATAACTGACAATGCTCTCGTGGAGCGTGATAAAACGTTTTCCAGAAGGCCTTGCAAGGGCCTCCAGGAGCACACAGAATGACCCACAGCCTCCACCAGCCCCATTTCTCTCCCCACACATTCTCGCTCTGAAGTCATCCTGCTTTCATGGCTTCCTCATTTCCAAAGGAAGTAAAGTCTCTAACATTTCACACTGCCTGAAACTCCACAGGGCATACCCATCAGACACAGGGAGACTGCATGATGGGAAGGATCTGTTTTTCTCTCTCCCAGTGTCCTGCATAAACCCACAGGAACTGCCTGGCCCCTCAACCCATCACCCAGACCTACAGTATCTCCTCAGGAAGTGCACCCGGCACCTTACTACACATGTGCTCTGCAGTCAGAATAAAGAGGAAGACAGAGAGCTTACATTTGAAACTCAAAGAAAAAAATACCATCTTGTTCTACCAAACTGCCTTAAAAAGATGAGATTTCCCACCAAGGAGCCCTATCTATGGTTCCATGGAGGCAAGTAGGACTGGCCAAATGCTTCAATGACTAAATACTAAATGGATATTCCCATGCACATGAAGTCTGAGTCAGAAATTGCAATAAAAGCATGATGTATATGCAGATTTACCACGAGGCATAAGCCACTCCCTAAGGAAAAGCAAGGAGGAAGGGACCTGAGTGACACCTGTCAGTCCGAAGCCTCTTTGTACTATGGTTCATTTGGTGAGGCCCAGAGAGCCACTTTTTGCTACAAAGGGAGAGAAATCTCTCTGCTCCCCAGAGAGACAGCTTTTCTTTGGTCTGATCTGGCTCCCCCTTTCAGGTTCCTCTAGCCAGCCCTGCACTGCACCTGGGCTGGTGGCTTTACCAGTTCCTATGCGGGGTCCCTTTTTGTCTGGAGACTCTGTGTGAGAAAACTGTTGTGTCATTGGAGCAGGTCTCAAAACAGACATAAGAATTCTGGTACTCCCATTTTATTGCTAAGAACTACCAGGAAGGTTTTAATACATTACCCCAATTAATCATCCCAACAATCCTCTGAGGTAGTATCAACTCAATGTGATCAATGAGAGAACTCAGCTATATAAAGATTAAACAAAGTGCTCCAAGTCACTCAGGGAGGAAGTGGGGAAACCCAATGTGCAGCCCGGCAGTCATGACTGCAAACTCCTTGCCCGGGGCCACCTGCTGCCCTGCTGCCAGCCCCACGTCTCCCAGGAAGAGGGCCCCCGTGCAGATGCAGCACAGGGCACTGATTTTAGTGCACACCATTGCCACAATGTCCCCAAGACTGTCCCTCTTCAGACAACAAGTAGAAGGTCCATCTCCTGAAACTGATTATTCTGGGGTGGGCTTGAATTCACCACATGCTTTCCTCGGAAGTCTTGTCATTAGGAGACAGGTTTGGCTGCATTGTTCACACATTTCCTTTCCAACTCCTTGCTCCAGAGCTGACTTCGAGCACTGCTTGGCTAGCTGGTGACACCAGACCTTCCCTCCAGGGATCTGAGGTCCTGTTATTAATTAAAAGAGTTAGCTGTTACGTCTCCCCAGCTTTGCTCAGAACATGGGGACATGTTCATTTAATAAACATCCTCCTAATGAAGATTTGGTTTGTTTTATGAAGCACATAAATGACTCCACTGAAAAATGCCTTCCCTCTCTTTAACATGTGTCTAACTGCTGTGAGATGAGGCACACCACTGCCCAGCCTTCCCCAAATGAAGGAGGGTCCCAGTAAGTCAGTCATCAGTTCATTTGGGAATATCTTTTGATATCAAGAACACAGATTTGAAAACAAGAAGGTAGAACAAAACATCAAGCACTTATGGAGGCCTGACATAGTTCATCACTGTGCTTGCCCTCCTGAGAATACAGAAGTCTAAAACTTTACAATCCAGTTGCAAAAATGAGATGAACGAAGTTAAAATAATAAACAAGACAAATGGTATTTAATTACGTGCAGAATTATGCAATGCTGGCTGTAAATACATACAGGGCAGCCAATGAGGGCAGTAACATGCAGGGAACTCAAACAACAAATATACAGTTTATTTGGCACATTGGCAAGAGAACATCAATAAATTAACTTCTTTACAGAAATATCACAACCTTACAAAGTAGGTATTATTATCCCAATTCTTGATAGAATATACCTAAAATATCAAGAATGCAAATGCTATTCATACAGAGGACATCCCTGTAGAGATTAAAACCTGTCCTTGATTTATAACATATTTTCAAATTGAAAATAAAGAGCCATCAGTAGGAATCCGAAGTGAACTCCTGAACTTGAAAGCAACAGAAGTGATGAAAGTTGTGACTGTAAAAATTTTTACAGAACTACTTAGAAAGCTCTGGATAATTGGGTTGATAAAATTCTGCAGTGTAAATACCCACTTTTGTTTTCAGATCTAGAATCTACACTCTTTGAAGGGAATCTGACCTGAATGCAGTGTTATGCTTGACCCAGACTTCTTAGCTAAGCAGGAAAATTATAAAGAGAAAAATTAAATATTTCATTTAAACTTTGTAAAACTAAGAACTGGAACACTTTGGAAGCCTGGAGTATTATATTCTAATAACTTGATAATAAATAGAAAGGGCTAGAGCAACCTCTATAGGGAATTGTGCTTTTTTTTTTAATCGAAAAGACTTGTTCAAGCAATCGACCTGATGGGGAGAAACAGAATTTGAAATTGAAATCTGCACTTCCCTCTGCTCCACTCCACTGATGACAAATCCTAGGGGCTGAATTCATTCTTCCCTTTCAGACAAAAAGTGAAGTTCCTCCAGGTTGAGATGAAAGATTGTGTGTGTGTGTGTGTGTGTGTGTGTGTGTGTGTGTGTGTGTGGCAATTGCAAGTAAAAAGTATAGCATTTATCAATTCTCCTGCCCCACTTCTAAATCCTAAATTTAACCTAAATTCCTTATTCCATGTTTTCTGCCTTTTTCTCAACATTAGTTTATGCATTCAACTAATATTTACTGAGCAGCTACTATGCATTATGCATTAAGCACTATGCCAGGGCAGAGTATGCAGCAGTCAGCATGGGGGTGATGGCCTGTGTCACTGATGTGGGCCAGTTGGTGACTGAAAGGGCACTGGGGTCCTGGTGGTGCCACAGATTAGACTAGCTGTGCCCGTGCTTTCACACTAACCCATGAGTGGAGGTTCCGGTTTGGATGGTGGTGATGATGGGCACAGATTTCTGACATGCCTGCCAGGCCTGATGAGACTGGGATGGGCCTCCCAGCAGGCTTTGGAGAGAGGATGAGGAGCTGCAAGGGAAGAGCTCCTTCTAAAGGAAAGGACAGTTGGGCAGATATGTATAGCAAGTATGAATTCTACTTCACAAGCTCATGCATGCAGGAAAAGTCATATTATCAAATCAGAAGTAAAATCTTTTCAATCTGACTCAGAACCTCTGTCTTACGGGGCTGGTGGGGGACTCCACTGAGTTTATGAAGAGGTTCCTTCCCTCCCCAGAGCCATGTGGAAGCCCTAGAGTTGTTGAAGAGAGATGGAAATAGTTCTTTGTTATTGCTGTATAACAAATTACTCCAAAATTTAATGGCTTAAAACAACCCTTTTCTTTCACACATGGTTCTGTAGTTCAGGAATTTGAGGAGGGTTGGGCTGAGCTATTCTTGCTTCCCTCTCTCACAGTGGCTGCAGTCAGATATGGCCCGGGGCTTCAGGCATCTGAAGACTCCACTGGGCTGGATACCTCAAACGTCATAGCACATGGCCAGCAGCTGCAGCTGGCTGTTGGCTGAGCAAGGGTGGTCAACCAGAACATCAACACATGTCTTCTCCACTATGGAAATCTCAGGGTAACACGGCTTCCTACATACGGTTTCCCACCAAGCTAGTTTCCTAGTAGAACCAGGTAGAAGCCGCCCAGCCTATTCTGACCTAACTCCAGGTTCTGGTGGTTTTAAGAGAGTCCTACGGCCAGCAAGGATTTAAGAGGAGAGGAAATAGATCATGTCTTTTGATAGCAGATACGCAGGCTGCATTGTAGAAGAGCAGCGGTGGTGAGAGACGTCCCTATGACTGTCTGGGTACACAATCTTCCCCTGGGTGCCACGTGGCCATCGTCATGGAGGCAGGTGTCTCTACACTCCTGGGTCAAGCATGAGCATTACAGTCACTATCAAGGGAGGAGTCCTGGTGTGTGAGAATCTAAAAATCCTTAGGGACAACTGCTACACCTCCCTGATGGCGCTGCCCCAGAAACCACAGATGTCTGGAAACTACAGATTTTTATTGCCCTTGCAACTTGAAGATTATAATAGTGCCCCCTTATCTTTGGGGGATGTGTTCCAAGATCCCCAGTGTATGCCTGAAACCTGTGATAGTACCAACCATGTACACACTAAGGTTTTCCCTATATTGAATACATACATGTTATGATAAAAGGTAATGCCTTTCCATTCTAACTGAGCGCTCATCACCAGGTAGAGCCATGGCTACACCTTTTGCAGTCTGAGACAGCAAAACTAGCATGGGTTCCATTTCCTTCTTCACAATTTCACAGACAGAACACTTGTTCTTACTGGAGATCTGAGAAAACTTAGCATACAATTCATTTTCTTTCCTTATTAAGTCAAGAACTTCACTTTTTCAGTAAAAGGTAGCCCTTGAACAGCTTCTCTTTGGCATATCTGAATTGCCCCCATAACCACTCCTGCACTTTGGGGCCATCACTAAGGAAAGGAAGGGTGACCTGAGCACAAGCACTGTGATGCTGCGACAGTCGGCCTGATCACTGAGATGGCCACTAAGCGACTAACGGCAGGAGTGTGGACAGCACAGATACACTGGACAAAGGATGATTCACATCCTGGGAAGGTGTAGCCGGAGGGCAGGAGATTCCATAACACTGCTCAGAACTGTGTGCAATTTAAAACTTACAAATTGTTTATTTCTGGAGTTTTCCATTTAATGTTTTTGAACCACAGAAAGGGAAACTTGAATAAGGGGGAACTCCTATTTTTCTCCTTTCTGTCACAAGGACCCAGCATGGTCCCTTCCATGAGTTGAGAATTTTGAGGACAAAAATCAAAAAGAAAGTTGTTCTTGGGAAGCTTCTCTTCCTGCCCTATAACCTCCTAAGATCTGAGAACACCAAGGTTTGGTTTATTGAGATGGAGAAGGGAGGAATAACAAAAAGAACATAGTCCAGTATAAGATCGTCAGAGGGGGAGAGGGTTAAAATAAGATGACTTCTGTCACTGAGAGTGGTCCTGTGAGGCAGCCCCAACAGGTTCAAATTGTATTCCAGATCTAGATGGCAAAATGAAGTACTGGCCTCTGTGCAGTGTTCCTTGAACATTTCTGAAAAATGTGGGGGTACCTCAGTATGCTGTACCCCCAAATGATCAAGCATAAAAAAGGAGGAGCAGCCTCTCCACCCCTGCCCAGAGCAGTGTGGCTTCTACATCCAGTGTCCCGGATCTCAGCCTCACTTGGACAGCCCGAGGGCAGGGAGCAGCAGTTGCTCAGCACTGAGGCCTAGTGTGAAGAGGGCAGGGATGCTGTTAAGCATCCTACAGTGCTCAGATCAGCCCACAGCAACAAAGAAATTTAAATCCAAAATGTATATACCAGCAGGGTTGGGGACCTGCCATAAATCAATCCAGAAACATTTTTAAGAGACTTCTCCAAAGTGTCAAGTGTAAATATCTATTTGAGGGAAACCTCTTCATGGTTTCCTGGAAGAAACATGGGAGACCCTGAGATATATTCTCAGTTATATTCCCAGCCTTCTTGGGACTCCACTGTGTGCCATGAGTCTTGAAACATCTAAGAATTCTTGTATCATTCAACCCCAGCCAAACCATCCTCTCTCCTCTCTGCCCCTTCCCTGTGTGCTACAGCTGCAGTTTCCTCATTGCACGTCTTCCTAAACTCCCAACATCAGGTATCAGCTGGTGCTTGTCATATCTGTTTGCTGACTGGTGCACGCATGATGACAGCCTCTGTCAAATGTCACTGAAAAGAGAGGAGCTGAAATATTGATTAACCACAATCAATTAGCCTCTCTTCTCTCTTCTGCTTTTCCCACCGAGACCAGGGATCCCTCTCTTGTCCCTTTGACTCCTCCGTGAGGTCTTGGGCCCACCTGCTCCTCCAACTCAGCCTGCTTCATACAATACCCTTATGGCACAAGCCTGCTTTACTTTAGTACAAAACAACTTTAACACAAAGCAGATTGGCCCAAGTGTTCTAACAGTGTAACACTCAAAGGACAACGTAAGAATTGGTAGAAAGAGATGTATGCCCACTGGGGTGCCTGTGGCCTGCTAGGGAATAAGAAATAAACAACTTGGAGAGCTGCATTTGCTATTTCATACTATTACAGTTTGTTTTAGCAAATTATCTTTCTTAGAATACCAAATGGACCCCTAATGGCCTGAAAGATTTGAAACACTTCCAAAGCACTGCTTTCTGTGCTCAGTCACTGGGAGGTCTGGACTTCAAACCTTTGTTTGGCCAACAGCCAGAAAGTACCAACGTAGAGTGGCTTAGATTTGCAAACCCTGTAGTAACCCAAACAGGTTAGCCTCAGAGGTCGCGAGATGGGTTCTGTGAACATTGTAAATTTACATCTCCCGTGCACACAGAGCAAACGTATTGCGCATATATGGGGAATTCTTCCAGATGTGCATTCTTGTTACATATCTTCTGGCTTCCTTTTCTAGATCCATTTTCAGTTTTATCAAGATGATGTCATCGCCTTTCCTTAAAGAGAAGGCTATCAAGAATTGTGTGTGGTGCCCACTTGTAAAGTAGTGATGAAGCAAAGAAACATTCTGCCTAATGTCAGGGTTGAGGGGGTAATGTTTCTAAATAGAACTCTGTGTTTCTACCCCATTTTATACCCACCAAATTTTTTCAATTATACCCTGAGGAATTCTTTCCCCCTGTAATTAACAAATGTGAGTCATCCGTTGCAAAAACACAAACAACAGTGGGGAATAACATGAGAGACAGGAAGAGTCCAGAAGTAGTTTTTCACACAGAGAGACTACAGACATATCGAAGATGGATAAAGGAGACAGGTGGAGTGGTCAGAGGATCAATAACAGGGAAAATAGAAATGGAAACATTGGCATCCTTAAGGGAAATAATCTTCTTGAGCATAGTAGGGAGCTGGTGGAAACACAATCGGCCCTAAAGTGACCCTCTCGCGGCTCACAGTACAGGGCCACCAATACGTCCCCAGTGAGGGTCCAGTTCGAAATGAAGATTGCCTGGGTCTTAGGAAACTCTGCTCTCCCTCTTCCATCTTGTGAGGACAACCACCAGAACGGTGCTCTGGGGGACGATGGTGCCACAAGGGAGAGACCTCACCAAGTCAGCACCTTAAGAAAGTAATTTAACGACCAAGCCAAGGCCAAGAGGAAACACACGTTCTTTTCAATAGTAACAAATCCACAAATGAGAGCAGTTGCCTAATGACAGCTTTTTGGGTGGAAAGCTACAGCATGTTCTTAACTTTTCTTTATTCCATTTGTGTTCTCTCTCCCTTCACTCTCCTCTCCCGGTCTCTCTCTCCTCTTCTCCCCTCTCTTCTCTTTGTCTTCTCTTGCTCTGTCCGTCTCTCTCATGCACACCACAAATTCAAACTCACACATAATCCTGAGAATGTATAATCTTCAGTTTTTCTTGACCCGTTTTCCTTCCACTCCTTTGAACTCTTCAAATATATATATACCTTTAGGGGGATCAGGATTAAATATCAATATGCACAGCTAAGACATGTCCATTAAGTTGCCTCTAAAGAGTTTTGAGTCTCCTTCATATAATGTTCTTTCCTTTAAAATGTGCCTTTTTCTTTTTTTAAGTCTCATTGGAACTAAAAGTGAGCCAGAAAGTCATGAATTTTCTTGCCCTTTAGCACCTCAAAGGAGATTTTAACCCCAGTTTGAGTTCACATTTAACATATCACAGGCATAATGAGGAATAGCTTTTTTAAGGGTTCAAAGTTATCTATGATATTTAAAAAGGTTATATTTAAAATCCACAAGGTCTAAGTGTTTATCGCCTGTACATCCCAGCTTTGTCACTGTTTAATTTTTGTAAAATTGGCCCTTGACCCAACTTCTCCAGGTCTCGCCTTCCTCATCTTTAATATGAAGCGGTTCAACAACAATGCAGGGCATCTTTCTGGCGTGCTTTTGTAAGTGTAAGGATGTTACTCTGTTCCCTATTCCCTTTTATTCTTTAGTAACTGTGTGGGGAATTCTTCTAGTTACTGCTCTGCTGTTTGTTTTCATGTGTATTTCATTTTTCTGAACTTTTAGAAGAACAAGGGATACAAGCTTCTGAGGTGTCCTCGCTCCATCCCCTGTCCAGCTGTGTTTGGGCCCTCTCTCTCTGTCATTTCTCTTATTCCTCCCCTGCTCACCTCATTCCACCCCACGGCCCCTCCTCAGGGGGGCCCGTCCTGGACAGGAGCCATGCGTGCGCAGGCCTGAGAGCTCATGGGAGCCGGGCCTCCCGATCTCTCATCACTCCCTTGCATGTATTGTGATGGGAATGAACACTCTTCCAGCTTCTGCCACTGCTCTCAAGTTCACTCACTTTCCTCCGCAGTGAACACCTGCTGGCCATGTGGGGGATTCTCCCGTTCTCATCTCTCTCACACGCACTCACAGCCCTTTCGGCTTCCTCCGCTTTCTCTCCCACAGAAACTGACAGCACACAGCTCTTGCGGCTGCTGGTGGTTGGTCCGCACCCACCTATCGTTGAGATTCCTGGGGATACTTGTTGCCCAGTTTTGTTAGTGTTGCCTGTGGGCTTTTGGTTTTGCTGTCTGACTGCTGTGCCTCTTTTTACGCACAGCAGTCAGACAGCAAAATGAAGAGTTCCCGAAACTGTGCGGTTGCCACCACCGTCATTTTCCTGGAGTTATCAAAAGCATGTATTTTCATCGTCTGCTTTGAACCACAGACAGCACCTTCATGTTAGTTGTTTCCTCGATGTCCTAGAAGTATAAATAAGTGAAATGGGAAAATGAGGTACATAGTGACTTGTCTAAGATAAATGAGCCCTGACCTTCACAGCCCACAATTAAGCCGCTCCTCAAATAAAGTAATATCAACACGCACTCGCACTTCCAGCACTCACCTTCCTTGAACATGGCTAAATCCTCAATCACCATAACAGGAAGCTAGTAAATAATGTCCAAAATTCATGATAATTAGGCTGCAGTGCCATTTCTATAAAACAGCATATCATACAGAAATGTGGGTATAAATGCCAGAAGAAATGCAAGAAAAGTGTTCCTTTAGGAAGAAAAATGGCATGGTGGTAATCAAGTAAAGCAGAGAACAGTTTTTATTGTTATAAACTATGTGCATACATCATATTAATAAAACCAACTATGAGAGACATCCGTGTACTAGTTTCCATATGCACAGAGGTTCCTTTATATCTATTATCTGGACAGAACCAAAGAATTGTAATAGTTTGAAAGCCTCTAAATGTATTTTGTACAAAGCACTTGCAGTCAGACAAACATACAGAAACATTTATGATCATGACATATACAGATCGTCCATGATTTACCTGCCCCAAAATATTTTCATGTTACCCAAACATTATTCACACACTAGTCCAAATTCTACTGTAAATTCTTTTTGGGTCATTAGACAAGTTGCTTCGCTTCTGTGAGCCTCAGTGTCCTGATCTACAAAGTCACACCACTTTTTAAAGTTTCTCCCAAAATCTGACATAATTTCTGTCTTTGTTACTGGCTGTCAGCATGGAGATTGAATGATGGCTGGAGCCCCTCTCGGGTTAAAAGGACTGAGAGCTAAGAAGACTCAACTCAGAATCAGGTGTGTGTTTGTGCCTCTTCTGCAGCAGCTGTTCGTCTTCCTGCTGTTCCTCCACCTTTGCTCTCATTGCCTGTGATGTTTCAGGGCCTGGTGAGATCCTCCCCAACCTCCAGCCTGGATCTCAAGAAAAGATTCCAAAGACAAACACAATGTTGGCACCTCAGGTTCAGCAGATGGCTCACAAAACATAAGCTGAGTCGCCAGCACAGAACAAACAGTGGACAGAAACAGCATGAGGCTGGAAGTTTTAGAATTGTTAAGAAAGACCGAGAACCACATCTAAGGCTGTGTTTGATACTGATGTTTCTTTATTGATATTATACTGAGGAACTTGAAAACCTTCAGTATTTACAGTGTCAGTAAATACTAACATGCACTATTCTAAATAATTTCAACAAAGGGAGCTTAGTTTTATTTTATATTGAATGACACAATTTCAAAAGTTATTTTTTCTAAATTCAAAAGCTGCTCTGTAGACAAGATTTACAGAGAGTATGGTTAATTTAGGGGTAGGTTCAAATATTTTAAAACAATCATGAGACTTGTATTTTTTAAATAAAGTATGTTTCTGTTTAAAGTCTTATAAACTTTGCTTTCCAACCAGGTTTCCTTAGAAGACAAATATTTTGTTGCTCTAGTAAATCTCATCCTCAAGTAATTCTTCCATTTTCAGGTTTGCTCTGAACTCTCAGCTATGCTATGCGACAATAAAACCCTCCACACAAAGGTGGAAAAGACCTATTTGGTTGTCCAGGGCCTCTCTCTCTTTTTTTCACCGAGTATCACTCAGGAACCCCAAAGGAATCTTCTCCAGTGGTTTACACAACTTCATAATAACTCAAGAAATGGTAACATCCTTGGCTTCTTTTTAAAGAACATGCCACAGCTTTTCATCCTTGCAATTAAGTTTAATTTTCCCCCCAAACCCCTCTTTTCTCATTAGACTCAACTCCACCCTCAGGGGGCTCTCCCAGAGTCTGTCTTTGCTTGGCAATGACATCTTTAGCTTTCTTTAAATGGCTTTTTGTTTGCTTGTTTTTTAAGGCATTTAGCTCAAGTGTTTTCCCCATTATATAGGTTTATCCTTAAATCATCTTTAGTTTTTTTAATGGATTTTTGTTTGCTTATTTTTAAGGCATTTAGCTCCAGTGTTTTCCCCATTACAGAGTTTTCCCCCTAAATTACTCTGCAGTTTTTAGCATCCTGGCATTTCTTCTCTCTTAGCGCAGCCAAGTAGAACACAAGGCCCTTTCCTTCAGGACATCAGGGGATTATCTTCTCGGGACACTTACATTCCTCCATAGTCCTAGTGTTTCTTTTCCAGACTGAGAAATAGTAAGAATGCACTTTAATCAGTTCAACAAACATTCCTCGACTGGCAAATATGTTCCGAGCAACGTACACGAGCCCTCCAGAAGCTAACTCTAAACAGAGACAAACAACAAGAACAACAAAAAAGATATAAACTGTTGGGTAGAGAAGAGCTATGAAGCGAAATAAAGCACAAGAGTGGACACTGAAAGGCAGGGGTGCTACTACAGATACGGGGCTGAGGGTTGATATCTGTGAGGAGGTGGTGTCTGAACAAAAGCCAGGGTGAAACGAAAAATTCAAACCAAGAAACCTGAGGAAAATGTAATACAGTATTTAGGAGACCTGAGTTCCTTTATAACTGGGCTGCAATTTTCCTTTTGATTAAAGAGAAACTTATTAAAATTCTTCGTTTTGTTTTCCAAGAGTTAACTTCCACAGACTAGCATTACCAGTTCTCTCAAATTTCACAAAATGCTTCCTTCACTCAAATGAACGTCGAGTGCCTGTTCGCACAGGGATCAGGCACCAAGCACCGTGTCCCTCGGAGGGCAGTCAGTCTGGGAGGGAATTTTAGGAGCCTTTGCTGAGAGCGGCGTCTCAGTTACCCATCACAATATAACAAAGCAACTGAAAATTCAACAGATTACAACAGTTGAATACATTCATTTCATGTATTAAATTAATACAGCAAAATTAAAGTGGAATGTAATTTAATTTTTCTCCTGGGGGATTGTAAAAAGTTGAGAGATGCTGCCCTCAAGTATCTGATGATTTATAACAGGGCTTGTTCAACAATGCTCCACAATTCACCTTAAAGAACGCCCAGCCATGTTCTTATTTTGAAGTTGTGGACAATTTTTCTTAAACTACATGAGCCATAGAGCGGAAATGGTTTTGTGAGCTATCTGGACAGAGAGGGCCAGAGGCATCTAGCTTCAGAGTCCCTCAAAGGTCTGGGGACAAAACCATATCTGTTCTGGGATCCAAAGACCTCAGGATTCAGGCAAGTGGTAGTCAGATCTGGGGCAGACCAGAAGCTGAAAGTAGCAGATGCAGTGGCAGCAACCACACTCAGCCCAAGAGATGCCAGAGCACACGGAGCATGTGCGGTACCAGCCACACACAGCACCCCTGCATTCCCACACCCTTTTGGACTGTACCTGTACCCATGGAAACAAAGAAAATACTTCTTTAACTTGTTCTATAAGGTCAGCATTCTCTTCATGTCCAATCAATACAGAAAATGAAAACTACAAACCAGTATCTCTCAGGAACATAGATAGAAAAATCCTCAACAAAATATTATCAAATAGAAACCAACAATGTATAATAAAAAAGTATATACAAAGACCAATATTTATGCCAGGTATGCAAGGCTAGCTTAACAGTGAAAAAATCATTTGTGATCCACCACATAAACAAAAAAAAGAAGAAGAAATCATATAATCATATCAATTGATGCAAATAAAGACATTTGGCAAAATTCAACACACATTTATAATTAAAAAAAAAAACTCTCAGCAAACTGGACCACCATCTTACACTATATACAAGAAAAAAATTGACCCAATAGATTAAAGGTTTGAATGTAAGACCTGGAACCAAAAACACTTTTAAAAAATATAGGGGGGGTAAGTTCTTGACATTTGTCTTGGCAATGATTTTTTTTATTTGACAACAAAAACAAAGGCAACAAACACAAAAATTAAAAGGTGGAACTACATCAAACTAAAGAGCTCCTACACAGCAAAGAAAACCATCAACAAAATGGAGAGGCAGTTTATGGAATGGGAAAATATCTTTGCAAACCACACACCCAAGAATGGTGAACATCCAAAGTATATAAAGAACTCATACAATTGAATCACCAAAGTATAAATAACTTAATTAAAAATGGGTGGAGTGACTGAACAGAAATTTTTTCAAAGACCTATACAAATACCCAACAGATCCATGAAAAGGTGCTCAGCATCCATTATCATTAGGGAAATGCCAATCAAAACCACAATGGGACATCATCTCATTCCTGTCAGAATATCTATTATCAAAAAGACTAGAGATAAATAACAAATGTTGATAAAGATACAGAGGAAAGAGAATCCTTGTGCACTCTTGGCAGAAAAATAAATTGGTACAGCCACTATGGAAAATGGTATGGAGGTTCCTCAAGAAATTAAAAATAGAGTTACCATATGATCCAGCAATCCCACTTCTGGGTATATATCCAAAGGGAATGGGATCACTATCTCAAAAAGATATCTGTTCTCCCATGTTTACTGCAGCATTATTCACTGTAGCTGAGGTATGGAATAACCTAGGTGTCTATTTGTGGATGTATGGAGTACTATTCAGTCTTTCAAAAAAAAAAAAAAGAAGGAAATCCTGCCATTTGCAACAACATGAATGAAACCTGAGGGCATTATACTAAGTGAAATAAGGCAGACAAATATAAATATTGCATTATCTCACGTATATGTGGAATCAAAAAAAAGGTAGAACTCACAGAAACAGAGAGCAAAAACATGGTTGCCAGGGAATGAGGAATGTGGACTATCAGGAGAAGGCAGAAAGAGGGTACAAACTTGCAGCTGTAGAATGAATGAGGTCCGAGGATCTAATGTATAACATGATAGTTATACATTAACTAGTTGATAACACTGTAAAATTGAAATTTTTTATGTAGAATTTAAATGTCCCCACCAAATAAAATCATGAATGCATTGTTAATCCTATCACATGTAGACAATTTGTCAATTGTACTTCAATAAAGATGAAATAGATGACAGATAGATAGATAGATAGATAGATGTCAATGAAGAGATCCTCCTCAACTTGAGAAATAACAGCTACAAAACCAACTTACAGCTGACAGCATCTGCAATGCTAAAAGAATAGATGCTTTCCCCCTCAGATGAGGAACAAGGTAAAAACACATCCTTCCTCACAACTCCTATCCAACCATCATACTGCAAGTCCTGGATAGTGCAATAAAAAAAAGAAATAAAAAGTACACAGATTGGAGAGGAAGAAACAAAACCATCTTTATTTGTAGATGAAATAATTATCTCTGTAAAAAACCATGAAGAATGTACAAAAATAAAAAGAAATTATAAAAAAAGACACCTCCTGGAACAAATAAAGGAATAAACAGCAAGGTGCCAGGATACAAGGTTGATACACAAAAGTCTATTGCTTTCCCATGTACCAGTAGTGAAAAATGGAATTTGAAATTAAAGACATAATAGTATCTATAATAGGGCAAAGAAATGAAATACTTAGGTATAAATCTAACAAAATGTCATGGGATTCCATATGCAAATAATGACAAAACACTTACGAAAGAGATCAAAGATATAAATCAATGGACAGATATCCCATGTTGAAAGCCCAAGACCCAGCCCTCAAAGCACAGCCAAGCAGGAATCTCAGAATGGAGTGGTAAGATGGGGAGGGGAATGAAATCATGCTTGACCTTGAGGACTACAACAAATTCTTTTAATTAGGCAGTATTTGTGATTTCAGAAGAGCCAGAAGGCTACCACTCCAAAGACACCTCAAGGTATCTTACTTATTAATCTGCATGGGTCCATGATAAATTGCTCCTCCAGTTCTTAGAAATCAAGAGGGAGATGGAAGTTAGAAAGTTGACCTCCATCAACCCAAAACATGGAAGAGTCCAGAAGAATAATACTTCTCTGCTCTTACCTCTCTGAGATGAGAATAATAGTCATTTTCCTGCTTAGAGCCATTGGCAGACTAGCATCCCAGGCTATTAGAATGACAGGGGCGAAGTGTGTGTGTGTGTGTACCGAGCATCTGAAACCACCCTGCATATCTTCAGGGTGAACACAGATGAAGACAGATGGGACGGAAATATAAACATCTGTTCAAGGAATGAACAGTTAAACAAATTAATTTTATTGGCTAATAGTTTAGCAAAAAGGAGCCTGGCCAGACCAGAGTGGAGGATGCATTTTAGGGTACAATGAGAAATAACATTGGAAAAGAAAAACTACATTGATTGGCTTAAGAGTGACTGAACATTAAGTAGGGGCAGGAAATTTTGGCATGAAAAGTCCATACAGACTATGAAGCTAGAAGACCAAAGCATTTAGGCTACAGTGTTCCTTCCAAAAAAGTTGAAAAGCTATTACAGCGCAAAGGTGGCCTGGAAATACAGAGTGATTTACCACTGGGGAAAAGGGTAGGAACAAATCACACTTTGGAACAGTCAAATGAAATTTTCGTATAATCTGACATAGGAAGAGCCAAAAGGGTTCTAAGAGAATAAATCCCTTCTTGGATGGATCAAAGTTTATTTCTCCTGGCTTTATTACACATTAAAAAGATCATTACACATTAGTATCATCGAAGTCTTTTTTCTTGATTTCTAGGATTCTGCCTTTAAAAAAAATCTTATAAAAAGTATTTTTTAAAAGTGCCTCATGCAAACTCCACCCATAATATTAATTGTTCTGGATTGGAGCCCAGGTGACAGCATTTTTTATGAGTTACCCAAGGTAATTCTCATGTGCACTCTGGATAGAGATGCTCCAACACACAAACTACAGATGTGAAGAGTGGTGGCTTTTCCAGGAATAGCACCAGTGAGAAGCAGGCCACGGCCAGATCTCCTGATCCATGTCCTTCTCAATTTTTGCTTAAGAGTTTGTATCTTGGTGTTTCCATTAAAAACATTCAGACATTTTGTTGCTGGGCTGCCATTTGAACTCTTGCTCAGAACCCCATAAATATTAGGGACGACCCCAAAGCTCGGTCATACTCTACAGGAAGCTGCATACCTCCTTGTACCTCAGAGAATCCATTTGCAGTTAGGGACATTTTCCGAAAGAGAAAGGGAGGGGTCTGGGGTTGGTTCTGGAGAAAGAATGCCAGTTGATTGGAGCCCAGGTCTGGGTCTTCCCCCTCCTCAACCAAGGCCTTTTCTGAAACAGTTTCCTCTGGGTCTCTTGGAATGACAAGCTCTGGGAAAGCCACCAGCTTTATCAGCCACTTGTAAAGAAGGGAAGCCGAAATTCATGGAGACCACAAGTCTTAGCCAATCCAGGGACAACAGACAGCCTGGGCCACACCATGTGCCCCTGCCTCCTGGCCACCTATCTCTGGCGGGAGTCAGGCTCCCCCAAAATAGTCCTCTCCATCCCCCTTGGCCAGGTAAGAGTGTACCTAACCTGGATTGTTGTTCTGATCCTTAAGTTTCTTGTGTGTGAAAGATGATCCTGCCACCTTCCCAAGGACCTGCCTGATAACATGTTCCTTGGTTAATGAACGTGCAAAGTGATAGTTTCAGTCCCAACTGGAGCACTAAGGCAGCACAGCTGATGTGTGAGGACTCCAGCCCACAGAAGGGCTGGGTTTGGGGACAGAAGCTTCCCCTTTACCCTGGCACCACTGCTCTTTCATCTGTCTATTCTCTCCCACCCTCAACAATTCGAATTGCCCTTACCCACATTTTCAGGTCCATGTTTCAGGCCAATCGTCCTCCCTTTCTTATCCACTGATAGTTCCACTCCCGAGATCATAGAAAAGACGAGGGAAAGAGGGCGGGCAAGATTAGGGGAAACAAGGCACACGTCCTTCCCACCCCTTAGTGCCCCCTGCCCCACCACCTTCCAGGGCCCCCACACAGAAGAACTTGTGTGGTTATCTAACTGTATATTAGAGAGTCATCAAATGAGAGTATTTTAAAACCCTGGATATTTAAATGTGTTCATTTCACTTGGGTTTTTCAAAATAAATTTCCTCTTGCTGAAAATAAGCATACATTTAATTTTAAAAATATTCAACTTTCGCCCTGGCTGGCGTAGCTCAGTGGATTGAGTACGGGCTGCGAACCAAAGTGTTGCAGGTTCAATTCCCAGTCAGGGTACATGCCTGGGTTGCAGGCCATGACCCCCAGCAACCACACATTGATGTTTCTCTCTCTCTCTCTATCTCCCTCCCTTCCCTCTCTAAAAATAAATAAGTAAAATCTTTAAAAAAAATATTCAACTTTCAAGATTTCTTGAGCATCTTTAAATTGTTTTAAGTTCACGTTTCGAAGAGTAAAAAGAAAACATCTGATGGCAACTAAATTCACTGGGGAAAAAAGCAGATTATCTCATTCAAATGTAAACAGAAAGCAATTTAAACCATAAATCACAGATAATAGATACCATAAATCCTTGTCTAATCCATTCACAAATAATTTTTCAGTTAACAGCTGATTTTTATACATAAAACCCCAAATTTTCTGTTTTATCTTAATGGTTTACACAGATTGCTCAAGGTTGACTGCCCAATAATGCCAGTAGAATTTCCCTGAGTTTTTGTGCACTTTAATTTCTCGTCCAGACATTGAGAGAAACCAGGGGAAGCTCCTTAGCTCTGGGGCAGATATGAAGAGAAGCTTCTCTCTATTTTTCACCCATTATATGTTCCTTTCACCCTACCTTGGTTAATAAATGGGAAGTTAACTTTAGAATATCTTACTTGAAGTTTCGTGGCCTAGTTTCAGTTTATGTGGTTAGCTAGTCTGCCTTCAAACACAATTCAAATCTGAGGTCCAATTTATATTCACAAGATGCTGGACTACGGCACAGCCATTTTAATGAGTGAAATGGATCTCACCACTGTCTATTCACCTATGTGGAGTTATAGCAGTCACGACAATGAGCAAAATGCTCAAATTTCCTAAGCTAGTTTATATGTAAACAAAGCCTAAATCACTGTCATCTTCAGCTCTCTCTCTCGGTCTCTCTCTTTCTCTCTCTCTCTCTCGCACTTGCTCTCTCCCTCTCTCATAATATACTTGCTACATTTTGTCATAAATTGGCTTAAGAGAAAAATTTACTGGGTTGATACACTTATTCTTATGGAAGAAGTCAGCGTTCAGCAAACTTAATTACATAGTACACAAGAACCAAGACTGAAAGCTAAACCAGTTAAGATATAGCCATTGAGCTCTGGAATCAGGGAAATCTTTCTTAGGTATTTAAGCACTTTAATTTCATGAGAAGGGTTTAAAAGCAAAGTGGGTTGTATATTTCCATTTAGTCGCTCTGCGGTGAGCTTAAACATTTTAATGTGGCCGACTAAGGGTCACTCAGAGTGAGTAATGAGATGTATTCAAACAACATAAGCTTCAACATATATCCAACCACAGGCTTTCCCCAGACCTCAAGGGCCAGTTTCCTCCCCTTTGTGGCCATGTTGGCTTTTGAATTATTGTTATAAAGTGTCTATTTTAAACAGTAAATAAGTGATAATGCTAAACAGCTGCAGGGCACAGTCTAGAAAGATGATTGACGGAGCAGCTGTCAGCTCTGCTTTCCATCCCTGCGCTAGTCTGAAATCCAATGTGCCTGTTTAAATGGGACACATTAGCAGTTTCCCAGTGACTAATAGCATTGTCACACAGTAATTCAGAACCCGTGGCATGTCTCTACTAGGGAGAGATCATATTTCAATGGAGAAATATTGCTAGAAAGGTGGTGATAGCCTGGGCATTCTTTTCAACAGGAGAGCTCTCATATTTGAAATTTGGAAATGCAAAACTAAATAAAAACTCAACTTCATCCTCATTCAAATCTGAGTCTCAAGGTCTACGAATATGATAGCCTATCTGGTGTCTTCCAAGGAAACACCAGATCTGATTTATCAACCAGAGTGCATATGAGCTATCTTTGCACTACTGAAAATCACAGAAAAAGAACTATGGATGTGGTGGTAGAGGGTTGGATGGGGCAGACTATATTGTTTCACATTTAGAAGGATGGGTTGCTAGAAGTTTGTTTCTAATGGTGAATTTACTGAGTCACCTTAGCTCAGATTAGTTTTTTGTTTGTTTTGGAAAATGACTAAAATGGAAGCTTTTAATTGTATGGGTGCAATGCAGTTTCTACCAGCATTCTGAGAGAAGTGTGTAATGGTACTTCTTTAGCTTCTGGTGGAAACTTAAAACTCTTAATAGGCAAATAAGGTGTTGTAGTGTCTTATTCTGTACCATTGAATATGACAAAAAGCGGGCAGAAATATTTGCATAAAAGCCATGGAATCTTAGGGCTGAAATGATCTTGGAGGAGACTTGCTCTGGTCTCAGCATGAATCTATTGCTAGAACACCCTTTGTCCCAGCCTCACTGGTAAAGATTTCCACTGTCCTATCCTGGTTAAAGCAAATCATTTTTTATGTTTTCTGATTATTGAGATGGAGCAGTGGTTTTGCAAACTATGCCCAGAGACTAGTTACTTATTTTTGTAAATAAAGTTTTACTGGAACACAGCTATATCCATTCACGTATGTGTTGTCTATGGCTGCTTTTGTCCTACAGTGTCAGAGCTGAGTAGCTGTGGTAGAGATCATGTGGGACCACACACCTAAAACAGGTACTATCTGGTCCTTTAAGAAAAGTTTGCTGAGTCCTGGGAGAAAAAGCCTTTCACTGTGTTAATAGTTGCATACCTATACCTAGAGGTGTCAACTGATTGCCTTAAGAGATGATATTGGAACAGTAGTTGCAATGGCTATTCTTCCTGATCAAGCAAACCATCTTTAGCATAAGCCAGACTGATGAGTTGGGTGGGTGTGTACTGTTTAGGTTTTTAATGGTGACCTTTAACACTGGGATTTGCTCAAGCAATGGGATATCATTCTTGGTTTTTTGTTTTTTTGTGTTCGTTTGTTTCAGCAGGGAGAACAAGTTCCAAAACTTCAATTTGACTCTTCCTACTGTAATAACCACCACTCCAGGACAAAAATCTACCATAAAGATTCTGTCAACTGACATGTGAATCATAGATACACTCTCATAACTGAGGGCATAGCCACAAAATATGTTTACGGTCTCAAACCTACAACAGAGTATGGACTACACTAGATCTAGTCTAACAAAGGTTAAAATAAAACTTGACAAAGTCAGACTGATATGCCAGTAAATTCAGAGCCCTCCAGCGTTATTCAAACTGGCCAACCATAAACTGTTTACCCAGAACTGACTTGCCTTTCCCACTGAAACCCCAGTAAGAGTTATGGCCAAGAAATACTCCTTCTCCTGCTTCTGCCTCTAGAGCAAAAAAGCCTCATGCTTCCCCCATGGCCGTGCATGGCGTGCATCCTTCTCTCAGGAAATGTAAGTAACAAACATCTTTCACTGGTGTCAGCTTCTCCTTGTCATTACTCAGTCAGCTTTGTAAATTGAGACCCAAGCACAACACAGGGCTGTGCCTCTATTCTGGTGGCTCAATCAGGCCTCTGTTCACCAGGTCTACCCTTGTGCAGTTATACAAATTAAATAACATTTTAATGGGCTGCCATTCATTTCTATCCTACTGTCCCATGACCAACTGACTGTCACCAGAACTTCCTGGAGATCAGAAAATTCTAGTTCTGATGCCAGCTCTGCTGTGTAGTATGGTACCTACATAACCACCTTCTGGTTTCCACACTCAAAATGGAGGACTCATTGAAACATCAACATCATTCACTAAATCTTCAGCCTACGGAGAACAAATTCTTTAGGATTTCACAAAAGTGTTGATGTGTATTTTACTGCTATTTTTATCAATGGGACTTACCGTATTTTGCTGTGTATAATACACATCCCCATCTTAGTGCGGATTCCCATGTATAATGCCCATCCTTATTTTTCCCTCAAAAATTTGGGCAAAAAAGTATGTATTATACACAGCAAAATACAGTAATTAGGATATGTAGATTAAACATGATAAACCCAGTCCACTATTCTCATCTTCAAAAAGTTGGGATTTCTTCTTCTATGTAACGCCAAGGGAGTCCTAGCACCTCAACCAGCGTGAAAACAAGCAACCAGCTGGAACCGCTCCCCACGACTTGAACTAGCACATGGAATCCAGAATTCTGTTAAAGAGCACCCATATCAATCAATTTAATTTATGTAATATTATACTCTTTCTTCCTTTATCTAGCTAACTGGAAATTCACTGCTACACCAATTTTTAGACTTTGGAAGGTCTAAAACTTGGAAGTCTTTCAGTGATCCTCCCAGTTGTTACTTGATTCACAGTTGTTTCGAAATTGTTGGCCAATACAGATGGCCAACAGGTGGGTGAAAAGATGTTTAACATTACTAATCATCAGGGAATTTCAAATCAAACCACGATGAGGTATCACAGGTTAGAATGGCTATTATCAGAAAGACAAGAAGTAACAAGTGTTGGAGAGGACATGGAGAACAGGAAACCTTCTGCACAGTTGGTGTGAATGTAAATTTGTGCGGCTACTACAGAAAACAGTATGTAGTTTCCTCAAAAAATTAAGATCGCAACTACCATATTGATGCGGACACTGGCCAGCAGTGTCTGTGGCATTGCAGTTGAGATGAGACAAATTCACATGGACTATTGAGTCCTGTGGAGAAAAAGGGACTGCACAGCTACTCTCTCAGGAGGACTGTGCCCCAACCTTTGCCTTGATAAGCTTTTATTGGGTTTAATTTGCATAGGAAAACAGGGTATATATGTAAAGCTCATGAATCATAGTCAGCGAGAAATGATTAAACAATAGATAACATTCAAAGAACTCTGAGGGCTTATTCTGAGCCAGGGTCAGATAGTTAAAGGGCCATAAAATTTTGGGAAACAAACTCACTTCTTGCTTGGACCCTTATCATTTCAATTGAGGGTATTAGCAAAGTAAGTTTCACAGGATTTTGTGCATTCTTTCTTAGGCCTGATTGCCCTGGGGAACCTGCCCTTTCCAGCACAAGGCCACACCCACCTCCGATAGTGTTTCAGGCTTAAGGCATTGTTTCAGGCTTAAGGCAGGCAGGGGAAGTAAGGCAGCCAAGATATTAGGAGATTTCTTTCAGACAGAATGAGGACTCAGGCTATGTCAAAGCCAAGGGGTGAGGGTCCATCACCCCCTTTTTCTATAGCCCCCCAAGTTCTTCCCTATGGGCCCCTTCATGACCATCCCTGTCTTAGGTTGTCCCTCCTTTGAGGAATCTTGCCTGTCATTGGCTAACCAGTCATCCGCCCAGGACCAAACACGGTGAAAAGAAAGGGGGCAGAAGTGGTGCCCCTACAAGGAAGATAAGTTTTGTCTCCTAAGTGGCTTATGGTCCCAAGGTCTTTTTACACAGCCTTAGTCACGGGGGATTACAGCTTCTGAAACCAAGCAGGGCAGTTCCCAACACCATTTGATCCAGCAGTGCAACTTCTTAGTATTTACATGATGAAAACAAAAACACTAACTCAAGCCCTGGCTGGTGTAGCTCAGTGGATTGAGTGCAGGCTGTGAACCAAAACATCACAGGTTCGATTCCCAGCCGGGGCACATGCCTGGGTTGCAGGCCATGGCCCCCAGCAACTGCACATTGATGTTTCTCTCCCTCTCTCTCTCTCTCTCTCTCTCTCTCTCTCTCTCTCTTTCCTTCCCTTCCCTCTCTAAAAATAGATAAATAAATCTTTAAAAAAAAACTAACTCAAAGAAATATATGTTCTCCCATGTTTATTGCAGCATTATTTACTATAGCCAAGACACGAAAACAACCCAAGTGCCCACTGGTGGGTAAATGAATAAATAAAATGTGGAATATATGCACAGTAAATTATTATTCAGACACAAAAAAAGAATGAAATATTGCCATTTGTGACAAGTATGAACCTTGAGGGCATTATGCTAAATGAAATGTCTGACAGAGAAAAACAAATTCCATATTACCTCTCTTATATGTGAAATCTAAAAAAAGAAAGAAAAAAAAACCCTGCCACACTCATAGATATAGATAACAGATTGGTGACTGACAGAGGTGGGGAATGGATAGGTGGGAGAGAAATAGGTGAAGAAGATCAAAAGGTAAAAAGAAAAAATAGTATTCTATTTATAGGAAAATAGAATATAGTTAGTATATTCCCTATTTCAAAGTAAAAATGTATGTGTGTATACATTTCTATATCCACACATATTTTTGATGTCTACTTGATCTAAAACAGACAGTTGGATTTTCACAATCTTCAGCCCCAACCAAAACATACAAAAAAAATTCTATACTTCCCTATTTTCTTGAAAGTTAGTTGTTGTAACCATTCCTGGTGCCAGTTTAAGTATCATTCAGAAGTGTCATATGAAAACAACAATATCCACAGACTTATATAAGTAAGAAGAAATTATTGAAAGATATTGCATATCTCACAGAAATTTTGGAAAGGCTGGAGAATGAGGTTTAGGAATTTGCCTTTGGGAACTATGCCTGAAATCACCTTGCAGATCTGGTGAGGATGCCCCTGGCTATGACCAGCAGGCATTAGATGCTACACCATGCCCCACAGAGACTTGCATCCTGGATCACATGCACTACCCCAAACACTGGGGCTTTTGCTGCTCCAGGACCTCTTCCCGAAACCCCCACACCTCTTAAGAAGAATCCTCACAACCTTTGCAAATTTCCAACAAGTGCTTCTAATTTGTGGATTCTGGGTTGTAAGTCTTAGATGCCTGAAACTAGTTTTTGTAACTAGGAAGTAGGACTAACCTCTACACTAGGCTTGTAAAGGAATTCCCAAAACCATAGGGAGGGAGTTCACATGCTGTGTCCCCCCAAAATCATGACACCTGCCCACCACAGGAGGTTTTCTATGCATGTAAAGGGTGCCTAATAAATGCTCATAGAGGAAATCCACATATACGTACTGAAGACTGAGAAATACACCAATTTTCTTTCTATCCTACTTTTGAAAAACCACATACATTTTTCCTCTCTGCAACTTAGGCTGCAATTTGTTTGCCCCAGCATAAAAATCTTGATTTTTTAAATATTTTATAATTCACAGAATGTTATAGTTTCAAGGGACTTGAGAGATAAGCAACACCTACCTTCCACTCAATGCGATCTTCTAAAGAAGCACCGATAGATGATTAAATGCTGTTGGTCAGAAGAGCTAATTTGGCAAGAATGTCAGCTATGTCCCAAAGCAACCAGATCTACTTCCTGGATATTTATAATTGTCTCTTGATTCTTTCTTATACTGAGTTAAAATTTAATTTGCCATAACTTTCACCTGTGTGCCAATTACGATCTTTAGAGTTGCAGGGAACAAATTTACTTCCCTGTTTCCAAATCATTTCATTATAGGAAGACAGCTTTGATTTCCCCTCCTCTATACCAGGCTTACCGTCTTTACCGCCCTCCAACCCTCCTCGTGGGACCAGGTTCCAAATCTCTGCCTTTGTTGGCTGTACTGTGTTAGAGCCCATCAAACTGTCGATACCCCATAAACTAGTCCAAACCTATTTTGGAGAGTAATAATAAAATCTATTTTCTATAAATGCATCCACCTTTTTTGTAGGACTTTAATCAATCCTGAACTCCTATTGCACTAAAAGCACTTGATTGTATGAGTTGTTCTAAGATGAAACAAAAACCTCTTCTCTTCCCTGGGCATTCTTTTGTCTCTCCAAGTGCTTTGTGTTTGTTTGTGTATTTTGTGTCTTGTCTCCTGCTCCAGAACAGCAGCTGCCCGAGGAAATCAAATCCCACATTTCTTTTCCTAAGGTAACCTCATAGCTTGAGAGCTAAATTAGACGCTCATGGGGGACATTTGTAATGGCTTCTTGGTCCACATCTGCACTGTGCTAAGCATTTAATACACCAAAGGAAGCGAATGGAGAAAGAAAACAATAGAGTTTTGTGAATGAAAGACTCTAAGAGAAAAGGTCTCTCATTTGCTTTTGTTTTGTGGTGTTGTTTTGTTGTTGTTGTGCTTCATTTTTAGTGATTCTTGGTTTGCAAAGTTAGAGAAACATGATGAAAGTTTAATGTCTGTTCATTTGCTGACATGGGAGAAGAAATATGACTACCAATTAAAAGAGAAAAGATAAACTTGTTTATTATATCGAAGTTTTTATAATTTTATAATTGACCTCAATAAACCCATACTTAGAAAAGACTTACCTCCTCTTGAAGATAAATTGATCAGAAATGAACAAATCTCTTCCAGAGATCAGAAGTGGAATGCTAATTTAAACAGGACGTTGAAATTCCATCCTAGTGCTTGTTTACCTTCCAGGTAAGGAGTCATTTGTGTTTTCTTTATAATGGTTGATGCTAACCAAAAACTTATTTACAATGACTCAAAGTCAGTCCCTAAAATTTTTGAGGTAAATATGCAAAACATTACTTCTGTTTCTGAAATATATAGCAAGCACATGGTATTAACCATGTGCCAGGTATGTTCTGAATTTATAACATTTATAGACAGTATGTTTATATATGTGTGTATGTGTATGTAATTTATACATATGTAAACTCATTTATCCTGACCACAGAGCATATAGTAACTTGCCCAAAGTCAAAGAGCTACTGACTGGTGGAGCTGGAATTTGAACCCCCATTGGCTGACCCCAGAATTCATCTTTTTAATCATTATATTCTCCCATCTCTCAGGCAGTGGACAAATCTTAATATCTTCACTCAGTTGTAATGAGGAAATGGTGTGCTGCCCAACTTTTCAGTGTCTGAGAAGATGGCCTTGAAGTGTGTACTTCTTAAAAAATAAAAGGAACAAATAATAAGGTGGAAACTTTACAGCACTGAGTGAACTACATATGTAATTTCCTTTGCCATAGGAATATCGAGGAGCACAAAGTGAAGTTGCATTTTTCTACTATGTCCCTGTTCTTCTGGAGCTGAGAACACATCTTTGCAGTTTTTGGGTTAATGACTTCCAGGTTTTCAGACTTGAGACGTGTGTCACTCCAGAGCATCTCACTTAGCCATAAAACTTGATAGTGGTAATTTCAAGTTGTACGTTAAATAACAATTTTTCAATCCATGTAAGTGATAGCACTTAAGGCGTCTTTCAGAGGTAAAGCTACATCTGTGTGCCCTGATTTGTCCCAATGGCCAGACCAAAAGGGCACCATATTGCTACCACAAAATATATTTTCTCTTCTTGCCTGTAGTGCAATATATATCCCAGGTCCAGTGCAAGAGCCCAGAAGGCAATGCGCTCTGCTTCCATCATAAATACCAGAGCCTTGGAAAAAAGAGCAGTAGGTGTCAAATTTGATCTAGAAAAGAATGAATGGAATAAATCATGCACTTTTGAAGGGTTACTTAGAGCTCTTCTTTGTCCATTTTATAATAAGACACTGAGGACAACTATAGCTTCATGTTTGTATCAAACCATCTAGAAAAGAATGAAGAAAATAAACAATGCACTTTTGAAGGGTTAGGTAAGGCTTTTCTTTGTCCATTTTATAGTAAGACACAGAGAAGGACTATAGCTTCAGATTTAAATAACAAATAGCTTGCATTAGCATCTTTTGTGGAGCTCAGAAGGCGGATGGGAGAGCCACCAATCCCCTGTGGGCACAGCCAGCATCAGGGTGTGTCCCTAGCTTGTGTGTGAGCTCGCTGACCAGGCATGCCACATCTCTGCTCCTGGGCTCCTGCCTTGCTGGTTTACTAAGGAGCATTTCTCACCTCAACTCCATGCTCAATTTCCCTTTTTTATAGTGTGACAAACACCTCTCACAGGCTCAGGATTTGGTAAGCAATTGATTGATACTTGAACTCAACCTTTTCTCTCTCCACTGTATTTTCATTTTGTTTATTAAAATAAGTAAGATTTATTTCAAGTAATTTCGAGGGCTCTGTCCTGGGGATCCTTGCTCTAATACCTGATCAGTTTATACATGACACCACTAGATTTTTACAAATCATTGTTCCATATTTCCATTTGATGGCATCAACTGAGCACATTCACTCTATTAATACACCCAACAGTATATATCAAAGTAGCTGACAATCCTAAACAATACTGAATCTATAATGTTTCCCATTAAAGTATTAGAAGTTGTTGACATCATGTGACAATCTAATTAAAAACAAGCATATGATTATAGATACTGAAAAGCAAAAAATGTAAATCATTGTCTAAAATTTTCAGTTACATCTTCGGCATTAGAGGAGAAACTTAATTAACTTTTGCCTTCCAGAAGTTCAATCTTTGCCAGCCTCTGGTGAGTTCAGAGGTGCTTGGGGGAAGAGACTGATACAGTATTTCCAGAATAAATAAAGGAAGAACTCTTGCTTGAAAATTCTAAAGAGAACTAGAGAGACAAGTTAAGGCTTTTGCAAGAAAAGAAGAGAAATGAGATGGAGCTAAGTGTGGTCAAGTGGCCTGGGTTCCCAGCCACACAGAGGGCTTCCTTGCCGGATTGGAGACAATGGAGGGGAGGGGTACACCTAAGAAATCCGAGACTTTGGCAAGATTTTTCCTGGCCCCAAGCATACCTCTGTTTTAGCAGAGTCCCTGATAGCCAGACCCACTTATGTAGACTTGACTTCCAAACATCAATTTCATGTAAGACCTACACTTTCTCAATAAGGACTTTTGCATTACTCTGGAAGAGGGTGCACAAAAAAATGCTAATAACACCTGAGATTAATTTTTGCATTATCCCTGTGGACTGAGGGCTTGGAGTCAGACGTGATTTGATTTCAGGTAAGCAAAGTTTTAGACAGACATTTCATGCATAACGGCCTTTGCAGCCTAAAATTCATACCCACTGTTCTTAGTCCCTTTCCCCCTCTTTACTTTGTACAACTAAATAATTAATTGCCTTGATAGCCTATCAATGTCTTTCTTTAATTGTTAAACATGCGTTAATAATTCAAAAATCTACTGGTGACCTCTCAACACTCTTGTGATTTTTGCAGGTCTCAGAGCTGTTAGAACAAGGTCTATCGCTCTTGAATCCAGGGTCAGCTAAAAGCTTTCTGGTTTTGTCCTCTCTCTAGAAGGCATCCTGCTTGCCAATAAGGTCTTGGGGTTAAATGCAAGACGGAGTTCAAGAATTTTTAAGCTCTGATTCAATTATAGTAAATGAGTGTAAGAGAATCAGATATGTCATTGTTGAGTGCATTCACCCAGACCTTAGGGACATAGAGATCTCTCTCTCTCTCTCTCTCTCTCTCTCTCTCTCTCTCTCTCTCCCTCCCTCCCTCCCTCCCTCCCTCCCTCCCCCCCCTCTCTTATGCTGGAGAAGTCTATCTTCAGTGAAATCTCCCCACTGTGATTAGGGGTTGCACAAGCCCCACTAAACCTTTTTTCTCAATGTGATCCCCATTTCAAGCAGAAATAGGTGAAAATAAATGGGTGATGTGGGTACATATAAGCTTCCCATGGATTAGCTCTCTGTTTTCTTTCCCCACTTTCTCCCTGCCTGTTCTGTTCTGCAGGCAGTGGGGTCTAGTGGTAGTTGAGCTTGGAAGTTGAGCAGTCCTTCCTTCTGCTACAAATTCTTAATAGATTTCCAAACACTGGGTTGTCTGGGGTGAAACTCTACCCACTTCAGTAGAGATTCTTTTGACAGAAGTAATTCTGGGTACTAAGTCTTTGCCATATGCACAGATTATACAGTTTTAAAGATGTAAACATACATCAAAGTTAATAAAAATAAAACTCCACCTTACAAATAAAGAAATTAAGGACACAAGTCTTGTCCACAACTAATTAGGATGTTTAAGGAGAAAACTGGGGCATGGATGCAAGTCCCAATATGTTGCTATCTCCATATTACTGTCTCTTCAATTAGTTACCAATAATTCTACTTTATTACTACCTTGTTCTCTGATTCTCAGAAATCTGCTTTTTTTTTTTGCTCACATCTAATTTTCTCTGTGGCATTTTGGGAGCCGTCCAGTAACTGCATCAGCAGGAAGATTATTTTAAGATGAAAAATCTTGGTATTCTGCAGGCTCTGAATATCATTAATTTCCATATGTTCTGAAAGTTATTACATGTTTTTCATGTCTTTTTAATCTCTGATCTTTCCTTCTTGTGTTCTCTGATGCCTGGGACCGTATCACCTATCCAGGTAAAATGTTCTGTTGTTTTATGCTCTTTTGTTTTTAAATAATATTTGACATCTGATATCTGGGTTCTATGTCTGCTGCAAAAATGGCTCTGAGCCAGACTCAATTTGCTGCTTTCACCAAACGATTTGTCAACCTTTGAAGCTGGGACATACAGTATTACTCACTTGTGATGTCATCGCACTTGGCAGAGCCTTAGAAATTAAATGTTCTAAATATTCATGATGGAGAACTTTTTTGTCAAGCGCTAAAGATTACCAAAATTAGTTGTGGCACTGAGTGCTGAAACGAAATGATACCTAATTCTGAGGGCCTCTCCAGCAGCTCAGTTCTCACCTCCTGAGCGACTGGAGCTCCAGCACCCAGCAGTAGCACACATCGCTCATGATCTCTCGGGGAACAGAGCACCACGCTCCTCGCAGGATGCCAACGTTGTTAAGTAGGCCTGGAATTTTCCTGGGAAATAATCAGAGACTTTTAGGGACAGACCTGAGCACTAATGAGGCGACCAATTCCTGTTCCAAGGGCCTCCAAGGGTGAGTCAGGAGAGGCAATTTCAAGAATCTCTTATTGAAATCACTCCCTCAGAGACATATCTGCACCCCCGTGTTCACTGCAGCATTATTCACAGTAGCCAAAGACATGGAAACAACATAAGTGTCCATCAGTAGATGACTGGGTAAAGAAAATGTGGCATATGCATTCAAAAGAATATTATTCAACCATAAAAAGAAGGAAATCTTCCCATTTGTGACAACACAGAAGGACTTGAAAGTATGAGGCTGAGTAAAAAAAATTAAGACAAAAAAAGACAAATATTGCATGTGCTTGCTTATATGCAGAATACAAAAATGCCAAACTCACAGAAACAAAGAGTGCGGTGGTGGCTGCCAGTGGCTGGGAGGACAGGAGAAATGGGGAGATTTCAGTCGAAAGATATGAATTTCCAGTTATAAGACAAATAAATTCAGCATGACTATAGTTAATAATACTGTATTATATCCTCATAAATTGATGAGAGTAGATCTTAAATATTCTCACCACCAAAAAAGAAAAACCTGTTACGTGAAGTAGGGAGGTGTTAACTAACCTCACTGTGGTAATCATTTGGTGAAATATGTATCAAATCATCATGTCATACACCTTCAATTTCCACAGTGCTGTGTGTCAATTATATCTCAATAAAGCTGACAAAATAATTTAAAGGAAAAAAATTAAGGAAAACTTCCTTTGGGGGGGAAAAGAATTCTAATGAAGGCCATCCCGTGTACCCACACAACCATGACAAGGTACCCTCGCAGGAAAAGCCCGTGGTGAAGCCTTGAAGGGCCTGAGACGCACACCACCTTGGCACGAGATGAAGTGGGCCGACAGTCACGGTTCCTGCCAAAAGCTCATGTCCATGTGACTGGCCTCGAAAAGATGCAGCTCAGATGAAGTGAAAACTAAAAAGTGTCCTGATTCTTCTTCATGAACCAACAGACTTCTTTTCAAAAGTGGTCAATAGTTAGTCCTTGACTGTAAGCAAGAATTAGTGTAAGAAATATCAATTGAGAATTAGTGATCTACAGAGAAAACTCACCTCCTGGTGAATTAGTTTGTATTCTTTTCTCATCAGGCAATGAAAATTTAGTCCCTCACTACATTTTAAAACTTGGATTGCTTAAGAACCCACTACTAAAATCAGTGTTAAATTATAATAGCTATTATTAACTTAGGTTTATCATTTCATATGTTATGTAAGTTTTCACTTTTTTAGCCCTGCTATATGAGTCTAATTACTTACCTTTATTTCATTGTAACTCATCACACAGCTCCTTTAAAAATAAGAAGGGTCTAAATAATAAATACATTTAAAAAATAACAATGACAATCTAGGCAGACACACTCACCCTAACCTACTTCTGTTGTTCATGTAGATCATAATAAGCTTCCACACACCTGGGTCCGTGAAATAAGTGACCCTAACAGGGGTTAGCTGACTGGTTGCTGCAGGATCCTACCCAGCCAGCAAGGGAGCTGGGTGAGAAGGAAGGGAGAGCAAGACACGGATTTCCGCCCAAGCCACTGAGGTTGTTGAAGCACAAATGAAACAGCCAGGATTGGACATGAGCTACTTCATCACCATAAAAGAACTTCACATTCACCGATTTTAGAAACATTCGAAGAGCTGAAATTGCAGGAGTCTGGGTGTATCACACTGCCCACAACGTGGAACGTGTCCAACAGAGTGACGTTCACAGACACAAAAGGGAAAGACGAGGTGTTTGCATCCACTGCAATTATGTTCTTATCACAGACATGATTTCAACTTGGAATGATCTCAGATTTTTAGAGCTCCAGTTCCTTCCTTCCTTCTTTCCTTTCTTGGTTCTCTCTCTCTTTTTTTTTCTTCTCTCACTTTCTGGAACAAAGTGAAATATCAGTGAGAATAAGCAGTGGGTGGTCTCTATGGGAGCCTAGTAATTGTGCAGGATCCCAGACAGACTGGCTGGTTTACTACCCCAGCATCGGGCACAAAATCAGTGCTCACAAGGGTGTGTACAAGTGAATTGAGTCTTTTCCAAGAGACCATAGAGATTCTTGAACCTAAGTAGCAATGAAATCCACAAAACAATTGACAATATACCCATTCATTTGAGCACATCAACCAAAATGGGGGAAAAATGTTAAGAATAAACCATATCCAGGCCATCCACATGTGAGCGCTCCATAAATGTTCATGCATAAAGATAACCTTTGATTAGAAGGGTGAAAATCAAATAGAGCATTAAACTCAGTCAACAGAGACCTCTTTTTTCAAGCATAGATGAAATGCTTTGCCTCAGGTGCATTCAGGTTTGTGTGTTTTCAGGTTGACCAATATAAATGCATAGGGAAAAGCAACAGCACCTCTCAGCTCATAATATAAAATGTAATGAGGACCTTTATTAAGCTGAGTAAGGTGTTTATGTCCCCTGAAAAACACCCTTTGAATGGTTCTATCATGCCTGTAAACAAGCTCTGGTCTCCTCACCCCCCGCCCCCACCCCCTTGTGCTCTGTACAGTCAGTGACACAGATGGCATTACTTTTTAGAAAGAGAACTGCCTCTGATATTAGTCTCCCAAGCTACAAATGTGATTTAAAACCTCTCAACCAGCACTTTATTCGTAGCAAGATGCATCGCCTAACCCCTGAGAAGTCATGAGTGCAGTCTCCCTTTAAGGGTACTTAAAGTGGACTGAAATTGAATAATCTTTGCAATTTACTAAGGCTATTTCCCTCCGGTATAGAATAAGGTTGAAGACACAGAGAAGCTCGGAGAGTCAGAGCAAGCCATAGGATCTGAGGCTGGAGAAGAGCCCACCACCATTTCCACTCCTCATAACCACCCACCTGCAAACCACAAATGAAAGAAAAGTATCTGTGCCCACAGATCATTTGAATGATTTCTCTGAATGTGACTCATTTAGATAAAACATATGGAAACTTACTTTGGCAAAAATGAACTGGGGGTGGGGAGCAGGAGGAAAGAAAATAACCCATCCAACCAGATTACATCAAAGGCAAGGTTTTCTCAGGATGCCTCTTCAACGTTCCTTACATCCTCAATGAATTATTCCACATTTATCAAAACAGCTTATGCTCCATATAAAGACTTTAAAAATCATTATGCTTCTTTCATTTGGATTCAAAGGAAACAGAAGGAACTCTCTAGACCCAAAATGTGATTACGGTTCTAGAATTTGGAACACTAAATTTTTTCACTGGGCTGACACTGAGCTCATTGAGAGAGGTCTGCCAAATCTTCACTTCTTTGTGTGTGAGAGAGAGCAGTCGCTTCTTCACAGTATTATGCAGAATGCTGTGTCAATAAAATTATCAGAGTCTGGCCCGTCTGTAGTTTGAGGAGCATGCAGTTTCTGGTGAATGCTGACAAAGTTACAGATGTGAGCCAGAAGTATTCCACCAAAGCATTTTAGTGCATATCAAGGGAAGGGTGTATATACTTCAGAGGTGGGGTGTGTAGCAAATGCTGTCAGCACCCCTCCCATGTCCCTCAGACCCTACCATCTCTTTGTGCTTTGGATGACCTTGACCAGTGATTACCTGCATCACTGGGCTTTGAAGCTTTTTCCAGAACCACAGAAGACCATGGTGCCTGCGTGTGCAGGCAAGAGGGCCAGGAGAAGCCATCAGCTGGTAACTAAAGGGAGTTGGAGGGTAAATACCTCAGCTCTCTCCCCTCCTTAGAAAAATAATTCTGAGACTTGTTTTCTACCATTTCCCCACAGGATTAAGTTTCAGTTGCTCAAGTTGGTAGCTATTGTACTAATTCACTCTTTAGGGGCTGTCCATGTGTCACTCCTGTCCATGTGTCACTTCTACGTCCTTGCCAATGAAACTCCTTGCACTTGAATCTTGCCCCAGGTCAGTTTCTGCAGGAACCCAAATTAGGACACAGTGAGTCCATCCTCTAGATGTGCTCAGGAAATACATTGGTGAGGGTCTGAATACAGACAGAATACAGAGAGGGAAAAAGTCATCTCTTTTGTGACCAAATTTGGATATGCTGGTATGGCAGACACTACAGGTCACCTATCCCACAGCAATTGCCCCTCCCTCCATAGTCAATGGAGACCAGTTTGGTTTGGCCACAACAAGTTCGGAGGAGCTAAGCCCCTCCCTCAGTGCCTGAGGATGAACCAAGCTCAGTGCAGGTCAAGGATGGTGGCCCCACTCCTACCTGCTGATAATCTTTAGGGGAGAGCAGTTGACTGAGTGCCAGTGCTGAGACACTGACAGAAATGTGCAGAGGAGCTCATTTTCTCCTGGATAAACAGAGAGAGGTAGAAAAGCAAAGGGCTCCCTTTTGGGCCTTCACCTTCCTATTTGAGGTACCACTGGGGAACGCTTGGAAATACTGCTGTCATCTTAACACCATGAGAGAAAGTTTGTTGAGTTGAACCAACCCTTGAACTTCCTACCTCCAGACTTCACTCAGGCGAGCTAAATATTAGTCAAGGTTTCTGTTCCCTAACACAAGTTATCCTGATTGATACAGATGCAATTCTAGAACCAGCTTAATGAGGAGGATGGCTCACAGGGGACAGGGCTCAGATGTGGCAGTAGAAAAAGAAAGTCCCATATTATACTTTTCCTGTGCATCACTTTCATAGTTCCCTTAAAACTTTTAAAACAAAAGAGTCTGATGTTAATATTCCATTTCTTTCCTGAGACACTCTCCAACAAACCATCCCTATGCAATATTAAACTGTGTAACACAACCTACGACTCCTGCCTCTACCTGGAGTGCTCTCCCCACAGGTTCTGATGGCACCGCCCCCTCACTTCCTTCAGGCCTCTGACCAATTGTCACCTCCTCAGGACAATGCCCTATGAAGCAGCACTACCCTTGTTCTCATCATCCCCTCTCATAGAAAGAATGGGTGGAGAAGAATGAGATGTGGCCCTTGAAGCAAGAAGGTTATTACCATCATTATAATTGGTGCATTAAAGTTTATGATGTGGCCCAAAGTGACCATATCATTAAGAGCTGATGCTACAGGTTCATGCACCATTTAAGAGGCTGGCTGGGTCGATGAAAGGTCAGGAAACCCATTCCCTGCCATTCTCAAGCATGATGCACATAGAGATCATGTATAATTTTAAGTTCCCCTAGTCACCTACCTCTAGTAATCCAGTATTTAATATTAAGGAACCACTGTTTTGACTGACCAAAAGTCTTGGCCAGGGCTTTTTTGCTTTCCTTTTGTTTTGAGCAGATGGAGAGCACTTGGGATATAAGCTTTACCTGTTATATTTAAAAACTATCACCAAATCACTTCTTTCCCTTAGGATAAAGAAGAGAAGGAAAAAGAATAGCCCTGGACCAATATAGCTAACTCTCTTCTTGAAATCTCTACTTGGGTGACACAGAGCACCTCAAATTCCATATGGCTGGTAGACACATGCTAACCCTAAAAACTACTTACCTGCCCCCTCTCTTTGTTCTGCCTTTGCCCATAGAAGCAAGAAAGCCAAAATGCTGGATTTCCAGTCTTCCATTTAGCTATGGGTGGTCACAAAACATAATTGATGCCAATATGATATAAGTAAAATTTCTGGGTCCCTTCCTGAATAAAAAAAAAAAGAAATCTTTGTTAGGATAAAATGTCCTCAACCTATAGGCCTTTCTACTTGAGATGCATTTACGAGGGCAGGGTCACAGCAGCCATCTTAAACCACAAGGAGATAAACAAAAAAGGTAAAGGACTGCACACCAAGGTAGGTAGACCAGAAAGCTGAAAAGAACCTGCACCAATTCCTGTATTATTGAGTTTCTTTGCAAGGCTTAGATGGCCTTGAATTTCCTGTCTTATGAGTCACACACATCCCTAACTATTTCAACCACTCTAGTAGGACTTTCTGTTCCTTGCAGCTGATCATTAATATAAAGACAGAGCTTGAATTCATGAAACCCTCTCTTACCTGGTCCCTCTTCCAGTGTCCTGATTCTAGTAAAAACAGTAAATAACACCTCCATCCTTCCGTATAGGCCAGAAATCTAGGAGTTGTCTTTGATACTGTTCCCTCTTTCATGTTCCTGTCCAATCCATCATTGCCTAAATGTTTATCCACTAGCTAGTACCTTAACTCCAAGTGCCAGATGCCACTGTCCATCGTCAGAGTGACTGCAACAGCTTCCTTGTTGTCTCCCTCTCTGTGTAAGGTTCTCATTGTATCCAGTTTCCTTTTCAAAATATATCTAATCATTTACACACCTTCAATGGCAATCCATATGTCCTGTGGTCACAATTTAAAATTTAACATGTTCTAAAAGGCCTTTTGGGGATTATCCCCTTTTCTCTAGCCTCAACTTCTGCTAGCTTTCCTCTGAGTTTCAGCTGTCATGACCCTCATTCCTAAGAAAGCACCCTACTCCCTCCCTCCACGGGTCTTTGCACTGACTCTTTCCTCTGGCTGGAAAGCTCTTTTTTTGCCCATACTTTATGCTATTTGACTCCTGGGAAGTTCTGTTTCTTCATTCAGAAGATAGCCCTAGTTTCATAACCTTGGAGAACTCTTCCCTGACTCATCCCAAGAGTGCAAGATCCTTTGTTTAACACTGCCACAGACCCACCTTCTCTTTTTCAGAATCTCTAGTTGTAACTACGCATCCTTAGTGGGATTATTTGTTTAATGGTAAGCCCATGAGAGCAGGATCTCTGTCTGATTTTTTGTTTTCTCTTTTTATTGCCTTCTCCATGGCTAACATGACCAGTGCACAGTAAGTGCTCAATAAATATTTGTTCAACAAAGATTGAATGGAAGACAGGAAAATAACCCATTTGATCAATGACTCCTTAAATAATTAATGATTTTATTATACTATTATCTAAAGAAAATGAAACTAAACAATAATATGATTGAGATAATACCAAAACATATTGAGCTTTACTGGGCCATAAACACCTGATGAGTCACCAAACTTGTCCATCTGCTAATAATATTTACTTCTGGCCCCACTTCCTCGGAGGCATGGATGGACTTGGTCTGGCAGTGGCATGGAGTGGGAACACACTCTGGACAGCAGAGGCCAAGCTATGATGGTGGTGAGCTTGACTTGGACTTAATCCAGATTTGCTGCCTGTGATGGGAACATGGCCAAACTGGAGAGAGAAGCTACAGGAAGGGAGAGAAGCCCTTCTGCTTTATCTGAAACAAGCTTTCATCTGAAACATCTTTAATGGACAGTCCCTGAACATGGAGTGTGGGTGCTGGATCAGGCCAAGGACTGATAAAGAGGCTGCGTGGGAACCTGCCCTCACAGTTCAGATCCCCTCACTAGATGACTTAGAAAAATGGAAAATGGAAAAATTTTTAAAAAGGAAAAGAATAGTCAGGAAAGGAAGGAAACTATCTTGATCTAGAGGGTCTCAGTTTTGAAAGGTCATGTTTCTCTTCAAGAAAATAATGTTCTGCCTTTCTTAATTGTTCTCTCAGTCATTGAGCCATTAGGATTTCTCTGTTCCCACCTTCACATCCAAATTATGTGATACAATCAAAAGAAGCAGTGAGTAAGAAGAGAGGCTGTGTTTTGTGGGAGTGAGAGAATACGCAAGTGCTTATGAGGTGGGGACACCTTACAGCCTAGAATCTGGGTGCAGGTTTTTTTCCAGTGACCCCATAAGGGTGATCAGAATGGGTTGGAGAAAAATAGGATAAACAACATGTAACATTTTTCTCCACCTCCACCAAAACCCACTGAACTCCATTTTATTCTGCTCCTTGAAAGAGTGAAATTTTAGGGGCCAGAAGCAATGGATTCAAGCTTCCAGTCTGCGATGTATGAGCTTTGTGATGCAGGAAGGCCATTGCACCTCTCTGATTCACATTTTCCTAATTGGTGAATAGTAAACAGAGCTCGCTTGGTAAATAAAGGTGGAATCCAATGTAGAGTTGTGCTAAGAATCAATGAGATCACATATGTGGAAGCCATTTATGCATTGCAAGGCTTATATCCACATTAGCTAATTTAACTGGACTTCTCTTTCCCCAGGCTCTCTTTAATAGATTTAGACACCATAGAGATTATGCGTTTATTCACCCCTGATGAAGGAAGATAATTCTCCCAAGGGCCATAGCTTGAACACTGGCCAGATTTTTGGAAACTCCATACCCTCCCTGTTGGCTCCCCTCTTTCATTGGACATGTCTTCAAGGCCCATTGAGAGCCGTCCTTCCCTAACGCCACTCAGTGTGTATAGAGAAATAAGAAAACCTAGGCTAACCCCAGATATAACAGCAGGTTCTACTCACGGGCACTAGCTGCTTTTGATAGGACCTCCAGGAGCTTTCACACAAAACCAAGCAAGACTGGGAAAGACCTAGCTCTGGCCTGTTATGTGGAAGGGCTCAGGAATCTTGTGTGCAGATCTGTGTTTGAGGATCCAGTTCCAGTGAGGGATACAGCCCCTGCAGCTGTAACATAACACCCCATGTGCAGACACCCCCCAGTGCACCTGGAGCCAGCCCCAAGCCCTCAAGGTTGACAGCCTGGTAACCCATGGAGAGCATTCATTATGGCCACATTTCCCTACAAAGTGAATTTGAAAACCATGTGAGGCCCTGGCCTTACAGTGATGAGTGTGTACATGTGTGCATGTGTGTGTATTAGAATATTTGCAGCTTGTCAGAAAATTTGGTTGGAATTAGCTGTCTTTTGTGAGATGTTCAGGTTGCCATTTTGAGAAAAAGGACAATAACAGTTTTAATTATTGCAAAGCCCCATTAAATAAATTATAAAGAGACATGTAGATGCAGATAAAGTTGTGCTTTGATTACTCAGCTGCTATAGTTCAGAGGTGTGGGGGTGGGAGGATATTTCCTAACCCTACCTTTTCCCATCCCAAAATGAATGTTGAGTTTCAGGTTGAAAGACAAAACACTATCACCTTGTCAGGTAGCAGCACTCGCTTGAGAAAGGATCCCAAAAATCTACTCACGCGAGAACTCTAAAGCACCTAAATTCCACTGGAATATTCCAATAATTAGAATACAATATCCCTTGGACATTTCGAAGTACTTGAATGAACGTAAAGAAGAACTTACCCAATCACCTCTTTGTACGGTTGAGGGATCTGAGACCCAGAGAATGGTCATACAGCAGCAAGCTAGTGGCAGTGCTGAGAGGTCAACCCAGCCTCATGTCGTCAGGCAGGTCCTGTCTCCACTGGACCATGCTAAGTTCACCAAGCTACAGCTGTAAAGGGTTATTCGCAAAGTAATGCCCACTGCTGTCAGTCTTTAGTTACTGCAGGTTCCCTTCGGAAACGTATTTCACACTCCATCTCTTTTTTCTCTCTTGATCTGCTTGGGCTGCTATAAAAAAAAACTATCATAGACTGGGTGGCTTAAACAACAGAAATTTATTTTTCTACATTTATGGAGGCTAGAAGTCCAAGATCAAGGAATCGGCAGAGTTGGGGTCTTGTGAGAGCTCTCTTCTTGGGTTGCAGATGCCCACCTTCTCACAGCCTCTCCTCGGTGCATGCACATGTCGGGGGAGAGAGAGAGAGAGAGAGGGAGAGAGAAAGAAAGAGAGAGGGAGGGGTATCTCTCATCCCTCTTACAAATCTACCAATTCTATAGGATTGGGACCAATCTTAAGACCTCATTTAACTTTAATTAGCACTAAAAGTTTTATTTCCAAATATAATCACAATGGGGCTAGGACTTGAACACACGAATTTGGGGGAGGGGCACACACAATTCTGTGCACAGTACTTTCCCAACCCACTACTTAGGAATCTGATTTTGCAACCCTTGAACTCCAGCTAGGCATTTGAAAAACATCAAACTGTATTAAGAACGCCATTTATTGTTTTTGAATACAGCAGGAGCAGGATAACTGCTACACTTATTCTTGCAGAGAACAAAAAGTATTCAATTAACTCAACATATCTGACCCTAATTTACTATGTCTAAGTAAAGTGAGTCTTGAGCATCTGTTTTGTGTGAATAGGGAAAACAAACAATTCAATGTATGACTTTTTGATTGTAATAATGTCTTGGATACAATATAGCAACTATTGTATGTTCTGATGTACTGTATGTTTTGTTAAAGTGAGACTCGACCCACATTTTTTCACTGGCTACCAGGCTGCCAATTAAATACTGACAGCCCGTGAGCTGAGTGTCTGATTGCAAAGAAGCCCAGCCACCTCATTACTGATAAGGTTAACTTAGTCAACTTTTGCTAGGTGCCTATGAGTCACTCCCAAAATTTAAAACACAAACACAAAACATGAGTGGAAGCATTCCCCAAATATGTGGTATGCCTCGCGGCTCTCTCTGCCTACCATTTCCCCTGGCCTAGTCGCCTACCTGCAAAACATCTCTGTCCACTGCCAACCAGTCTCATTTTATGAGACACAATCTTAGGAAGCTCAAAAACAAGAGTAACAAGATGTGCCCTCTTTTGCCTGTTTGCAAATCTAGCAGAGCTGCCTGCATTTGCATGCTGTAGGCATAGTCTTCCAATCCAACAATTGGAATGTATTCTCATGTTTGAAGCTCTGAAAAAGAAAGGAAAATAAAAGACCAAGTTTACCTCTTATGTAGGAAACAATCTGTTCTGCAGCTGGTGTTATTTGGAGACAGGCAACATGGAAGACGCTTTGTTTGTGCTCAGAGGTGTGTGAGGCTATTCAACCCGCCATCTGGGAGCCCTTGGTATGGGGGCTGAACCACGGAGTCCCAAGAAGAGTTTGAGAAGCTTCCTCCTCTTCATCATCCCCCCAGGAAAACTTTTTCCACAAACTGTGGACTCTGACAAATGACGGAAATATATACATTCTTCTCATGGGCCTCAGGGAAAACACAACATGAACATAAATTTAATTGTTTAAAGAGCCAAAAATAAATAAATTTGGGTGTGCCAGACAGCATTATGGTGATGGTTCTCTTACTTAGTATTTGTGAAACCCAAGGCCTGTCTTGGCTTTTAAGTGATTAACTGGTGATTCTCACAGTAGGGCTCCAGCCCAGGTGTGGATAACTATGTTTAGCATTTTCATGCAAATGTCTTCACTACAGAAACATAACAGTACTTATTGGTCAGTAACCGTCCTAGTGGCTATTTTACAAACTGAAATTAGAATGTAGTATTTGGGGCTGCATCCTGAAATAAAACCTTTCACCAAAATAAACTGAAAATTTAAGATGAAAAAATAAAAAAACTAGAAGAAAAAATGGACAGGTATTATATGATCTAAGGATGGCGTGGTCTTTCTACATATGATACCAATGGTAGAAATTGCAACAGCAATAAATTTGACTGCCTAAACACTAAAAGCCATTAAACAAATAAAAGGAAAAAGACATGGTAACAGCCACAAATATCACGAACATCAGAAAGCATATCAACAAAATTGAAAGCCTACAACCAGCAGAGAAAAAAATGTTGAGGACACAGAAAAAATTAAAAGGTGTGTCTATTTAATGTAGACAAAGCAACTTTTATCCATGAAAACCCTGGTGTGGTTCTGTCCTGCACGGCTGTCCCCTAGAATGGTTGTCGTTTGTCTCCGTCCACCTCATCTCCCACCCGTGTGCCACCACCCGTGGGCAGTTGGATGGAGAGGAACACGAGCCCCTGTGGTCTCAGAATTATCTTCCAGCTGTAAACTAACAGCTAACAAAGATTATCATTTCAAGACGAATAATAATGAAAATGAGCACCAGTCATCTTTAAGAATAGCCAGTTTCAGGACTGGTGCAAAGCGTGAATCGCAGAAGCAATGAATTAGGAAGGCGGTCCAATTACAGGAACACTGGCAACTGTGAGAATATCTGTACCACCAATGGTTTCCCTAGGGGACTTTGAAATAATACCACCTGTGGCCGGTGGCTGAAGGATGGTTCGGGTCTTGTGCATTTTAATGGATAATACTTGGTCAGAGGAAGATGCAGAGTCAGAAGAGGAAGAGGAGAAGGTGAAACTCTTAAGTATATCTTCCACAAAAAAAGTCAAACTGGCTGCTGAAGATGATGATGTGATGATGATGGTGGTGGTGGTGGAGAAGAAGAAGGGGGAGGAGGAGGAGGATGAGAGGGAAAAGGAGACCTCTAGCAGAGGAATCTATACGATACTTCAGACAAAATACACAAAAATCAAACCAGAATGAAAATGACTTAAAATCATCAACACTGAGATCAAAAGTTAAGAATCCTTTAAAAAACAGAGAAAAACTCCTAAAACACCAAAAGAACCTAATTCTGTAGAAGATATTCAAGCAAATATGCAAGCAAGTAGAAAAAGGTGGTTTTCCTCCCAAAGTGGATGCAAGGTTCATCAATTATATGAAGAATTGCTTCCAAATGACTGGCCATGTGGCTCTTCAAGAGCTTTGGCAGCGGAGGGAGACACTTTTGAGAAAATAGCTTAAACAGCTTGTTAAAAATGTCCATCTTATTTAATTTCTCTAACAGTTGATATCCGGCTGTTCTTTTTATAATGCAGAGTTAGAACATTCCCTACCTTGTCTGATAAATGTTCTCCAGGTTCCATTGCCAAGAATGTGTTGTCTAAAATGACTGTTTAGTTTTTAAAGACGGAACTCCACCCTTCACTTGGTTTTAAGTATATACGGAATGTTATGATAAGACATAGTAGCAGCAGTGTCAGACAAATGGAAATGATAAGGAGGCAAAACTATCTGTATATGTGAAATAAACTCCATATTTTAATAAGGTTTTAAAAAACCAATGAGAAAAAGATGAGCACCCCAATAGAAAAATATAATAATCAAAGAATATGATCAGAAAATTTATAAACACAGAAATCCAAATATTTGTTTTTTATAAAAGGATAATGTCTTAATAATCACAAAATAAAAAATAAAAGTATACGTAACTTTTTTTTATAAACTAGACAATTTAAAAAGAAATAACAGAACTCACTCTTGAAAGGACAGGGAGAGCCCTATAAACTTGACAATCGATACAGTCTTTTTCTGGGTTAATAAGTTCTCAACAGAAATCTAAAGTCCTAAAATTTAGATTCCATTTGGCATTGAAATTCCAAACATAACCTAAGAAATAATTGTAGATAAGCACAAAAATAAAGTTATAACATACATCACATGGCTGTTCATAAGAGGCAAATACTATTGGGTAAATTAACTAACGAACATCTGTGCAATAGAATACTCATGATTTAAAATTACATTAGAAAAGTGTTCACACACTAAGTTGTATGGTAAGTTACCAAACAATATGATCTTATATTTTATAAACATTTAATACATATATATAAATAGACAAGTGATACATACTCATAGAAAAAAGCTAAAAGGATATAAACTAAAATGTCAGTGGTATCTATGATGAGATCACAGATGATATTTATTTTGCTCTGTTTACTTTTTCATAGCTTCTAAATTTTCTTCAGATAACTTGTAACCTTCTATAACAATGCAAAATGCATTTTAATAGAATTTTACAAGCTTAAAGGAACAACCAACCGTCCAGCAAGCTTATTTTTCTCCCCACAAACAAAATGGCTTTCATTTACTCCTTCCAAAGATCACACTGCCTCTCTCTCTCCCCAATCTATGTCCAACTCTGAAGTAATTTCCTTCACATCATGAAAAAATTATCCAAAACCCCAAGCTCACTCATTCAATTAACTCCCTACCTCTTCCTTACTCAATATTCAATTCACATTGAATCACTTTAAGTCTTGCTATTTTAAAACGTACTCTGGCTAATCTATTTTTTAAAACAACCAGCTTTTACTTCGTTTTACTTCTGAGCCTCTGACATCTGAAGACAAGAGGATATGTGTAAACAAGACCCTCCGTGGTCCTATACAGCGACACCTCACCCTCCCTCCAATACCCATTCTCAAAAGTCCAGTCAGGGGTATAGAGCAACATAGAACAGCTCCCAACTAACAGCGGGTGGCATGCCGAGGAGAGCAGGGCATGGCCTAATGTGAAATGAAAACACCTGATACAGGTCAAGATCAAAATCCTTTTGAAAATGAATCACCCCCATAGCTGTGTAGGAAGCACCCGCAACCCAGGTGGTTCAGGGTGGGGTTCTGGCCCCTGGCTGCAGTCAGCCCCCTCTGTGCCTTTGCACAAGCAGTTTAATTGCTCTGGGCATTAGTTACATCATTTCTAAAACTATGGTATCATTTCTAATATGACATCTAAACTGATGGATGTTCATGTCCTTTTCAGCCCAAATTGTGTTATTCTAACAAGTCATTTTACTCTATATAGCCAGCCGACCCCCCTTAAAGGAGCTCACAGCCCAGTATCTCTACAAATAACATTTCTTTTCATTGCTGTGCATACGGAAGATATTTAGCTTACCTCACAAACTATTTCAATGTTCTTCACATCTTATGATAATAGATTTCTTTGGCCATTTTCCTCTGGTTCCTTTATCCTTCATTTTCTTTTCTATCCCATCCATCTTCCCACATTGATTCGGGCTATTATGAGTCACTTATTTATCTCTGCAGACTGGAGATCTGCCCTTTATTTTTTTAACCTGAGGGAAGTTAGTCATTTGAAATGCTTTGATCTATTACAACTATTACATATGTTGTTATTTCAAGGTAAAAAAAAAGAAGAAGAAGAAGTCAGAAAACAGAAGAGCAAGAATGGTAAGAGATAGTGTAGGTGGCCCAAGAATGGGAATGACTTCCTGTGAAGTCTGCAGACCAAAACACAGACCACACCCCTGACTCCCTGATCAAGACAAAGAACTCTGAACGCCGACGAGGCTGTGGACCCCTCGTACATCCCTGCTGGGAATGCACAATGGCACAGCCACTCTGGGAAAGAGTGGGGCAGTTTCTCATAAAAACAACATACGCTTACTAAATGGCTTAAAAATTCTACTCTTGGGCATTTATGCCACAGAAATGGAAACTTATGTTCATGCAAAAACATGTACGCAGATGTTCAGAGCAGCTTTATCCAACTGAAATGCCCTTCAGTGAGTGAATGGTTAAAGAAACTGTGATACATCCAAACCAGGAACTACCACTCTGTAATAAAAAGGAACAAACTACTGATACACACAACTTGAATGGGTCGGAAGGAAGATATACTTAGTAAAAAAAATATTCAAAAGGTTACACCTGCATGATTCCATTTACAAAACATTCTTGAAATGACAGAACTGTATAGGTGGACAAGAGATGAGTGGTTGCCAGGGTTCGTGGGAGGGGGGTGAGGTGGCTGCAGAGGGTAGCACAACGGATTCCAGGGCCCGACCTCTCACTGAGAGGGCCACACAAATATACACAGGTGGTAAAATCACATCAAACTAAATATACACAAATGAATGCATGTAAAACTGGTGAAATCCAAATGAGGTCATTGGATTGTGTCAATATCAACATAAATTTTCTGGTTTTTAGACTGGACTGTAATTACACAAGATGTTGAGAAGACAGAGACACACACAGACAGAGAGCAACAGCACATATATAAACAGTAAAGAGCTAGAATAAACTTACAGTATTTAATTTTTCCTGTAAAGCTTTCTCATCAAATGGAAATGCAAATCTCTCCTGGAGTCCACATTCCCAGAAATTTTAAATTATTCCTAACTTTAGGTGTTCTATTTTGTGGTGGTTGTCATGGTGATGTTTAAAGAAAAGAAGAACTATAAAGTGCTATACAAAGATCCGATTTTCTCAAGTAGCTGGATTTTAGCATTTTCTTAGTATAGCATATGCCACTGGTTCCCCACCACATGGCTTGGCCACCCTGAGAGGTCACCTACATACAGAAATGCCAGGGAGTTGACACTTCAGGACCAACCCTCAAGCAACAAAGGACAAAGGGTGGTGGGTAATGCTGCATCTTCCTCCCCAGCAGTGGGATGACCCTGAAGCGGAATCTACACCCTCTCTCAAAGGATCCCCAGTGGGACTGAACCTCAGGTGCCCACGGCGGTAGTCTGCTCAGGATCGCACCTTTTATTGGTTCTTCCTTCTTTCCTGTCCCACCCTCCCCTCTCCATCATTCTGTCTTCCCTACAAGCCACTCGGACCCATCTCCTGTGTCAGGGTCTGCTTTGGAAAGACCCAAATGCAGAGACTCACAGTGAGGACACTCGGTTGCAAATTCCAGGGCCTGACCTCTCACAGAGATGTTACTCTCCCTAATCAATACCAAACTCAAAAACTGGCCGCCACGAACTTCCTGGGGAATTAACAACATACAATTTGTTTATTTAAAACTGATGACAACGCCTTCAGGTGAAGGCAGTCTCAGACATTTCTGAAACTTCTCTTCTATTTACCTAGTAACTAGCATGGACACAGGCCAGTAGGCAGTTTGTTTAACACCTAGCTAGAAAGCCTTTTTCACACATTTGCTGAAGCAAATCTGCATTCAGTGCACATGGCTTTAGAAAGGTGCCATACTTGTGTTCTAGATTCTAGAAGAAGACCACCTGACCCACACACCCAGTAGTCCCATCAACAAGGCTGAGGTGTCAGCCAGTTTCCAAGCATCTACCTAAGTGACTTAAGAAAGCCAGCTTACAGCAAACTAGGGTTCACAAAATGAAGAAGCGAAAAGAGGCTTTGGGATCCTGAAAATCCTGCTAAGTATAACCTACCTAGACTAATAACCAGCTACAGTCCTGTTAATTAGTGTCTTGAATCTCTGAATCCTGGCTGATATCAAGGCTACCCTGACTTGTGCCATTTTCAATGGTTCTGCTATAAATATGCTTATGTCTATGTGTGGCTAATTAAATAGGCAAATACCTAAACATATTTTTGGAGACTTGGAGACAGAGTAGCTGAAAGGAAAATAGGCTGGGAGTCTGAATATTTAGAACCCAGCTCTGCCTGTACCTGGGGAGTAAAGGGAAAGATATTTTGGCCCATCCCTTGGACTTCCTGGGTGTCTGTTTACTTATCAGCAAAATGAAGGGTCTGAATTAGATAAGAAAGTAAAACCAAGTTCTGCTGCAGCTTGACAAGCCTGTGATTCTAGACAGTGTTTTTGTTTAGCAGAAATGGGATCCGCTAACAGTATTGCTGTCCATGCACTGATTCATTTCTCATTTACCAAACATCCTCTATGCAGCAAGCGCTGTGTAAGGGACACAAACATGTCACCACACATGAACAGATAGATCTGCTTCAGCCTCTGACACCACTCAGATGTTTACCTTCCCCTTCCCTTCATGTTGGCTTCATTCGTTCCACATTCAATGTCCCGGGACCCCCCTACCTAGCAACATAGATAAAGCCTCTGTCTCTGTGTTCATGATGGCAGGCACCAGGGGACGGCTGTCACCAGGAACTGCCCACCCACCAAGACGACGCACAATAGCAAACTGCCTTCACAGGAGATCAGGGTTCTCAAGGAAGAGGGGCATTTGGATGTTAGATGACACGTGTCCTCCACATCTGCCTCCCTGAGCTCTCCAACACACATTGCAAACGCACAGGTGCATCGGCGGTGGGGGGTGGGGAGTCGGGGGATGGGGGGTGGATGCAGAGGGAAGAATCATAACCTTCATCCAGTTCTCTATGACTCTGGCTTAGGCAGAAGGAAGTTGAATCCCAGGGTCTTTCACACTAGTGGACAGATGGGTTTCCACTTCATTTTTCAGGATGTTCTCATGTAGCAGCCAGGAAGAAGCTACTCAAGGATCTGAAAGTATAGATTGGAATTGCCTTTCTGGCTCTGTCAGTGTCTTAACACTACCATGTCCTCGAATAGGCCAGCAGAGAAAAAGTCCAGGATGATAATCAGCATGAGGGTGTCATTCAGTGCCCAGGTCATAGGGTACACAGGGAACTCGCCAGTGTTTCGAGGATGAACACCACCGACTGCCTAGTCAGCAGAGGATTTGGCCTCCTCTGATGTGCTGGCATCAGGCTGCCACAGATGCTTACACTTCGCGTTGGAAGTCCTCTGTTTCCCCCACTGCCCTTTGCTCCAACGCCCCCTCACGAAGTGAATACTCAGTGTACCTGGGAGTCCAACATAAAAGAACCTTTGACATTTGTTCCACCCTCAAGTGATTAAACCTAAACTTGGTACAGAAATGCAAAGAACTTAAAATAACCAAAATGAGTTTGAAAAATATGTCAAAATGATCAAATTATACTTTTTAAGTATGTGTAGTTTATTTTAATTATATCTCTATAGAACTTGTTTTAAATGAGGGAAAACGCCGTCTGGCATCATGAACATCCCGGATATAGGCCTGCGCAAAGTGACATCATTTGCGACTCGGTCCCTTCCGGCACCCACCCACCCAGAGGTAAGCACTAGCCTGCATTTGGTGGTCATCATTTTCTTGCTGTTTTTAAAAATGTTTACTATATATGTAGCTTAATTCTGTCAGTTTTTGACCTTTGTGTAAAAAAACAAAACAAAACATCATGTTCAACACATTCTTCTGTGACTCGCTTTTCTTGTTCTACCGTTTGCTGGTAATATTCACGCATGTTGATGTCTATAGTGGTAGTACATTTATTTTCACTGCTGTATAGTATTCCAACATGTTTTTATTCATTCCAGTCTTAATGTGTATTCATATTGTTTCCAGTGTTGCCCTGTTTCAAACATCACTAAGTTCATGCACAAGAATTTCTCCTGGGCACATAATTATGGACTTCCCAGTCATAGCATATGTGCATCTCCCCCTTTATTAAAAAAGTAAAGCTACTTTCCAAGTATTTGTATCAGTTGACTCTCTCGCCAACAGTGTGTAAGAGACCTGGTTTGCTATATACATCCTCAGCAACACTTCATACCTGTAGGTTTTCCAATCTGAACACCACAAGTTGGTCTTTAATTTGCATTTCCATATATTAGCTCTTTGCATATCAGTTCTCCCTACCAGATGTTCCAATCCTGAAAGACAGGAAGCATGCATAATTCAGCCTGGTGGCGCTAGCATGCAGCAGAGTAGAGAGCACACAGGGCTGTTAATGCTAGAGGAATGAATAAATGATGCTAGCTCATGGGCTGCCTGATCCACAGGCTCAAAAAGGAATGAAATAAGAAGCCAAGGTATGGCCCTGGCTGGAGTGGCTTAGTTGGTTGGAGTGTCCTCCTATAACTGAAGGTTTCGGATTTGATCCCCCATCCATGTATGTACAATCTCCAGGTCAGGCATGCATGATCCCCAGTTCTAGCCCATACAGAAGGCAACCAATAGATGTTTCTCTCTCTCCCTTCCTCTGTCTCTAAAAGCAATGAAAAAGTGTTCTGGAGTGAGGAGTAGAAAAAAATTTTTTTAAAGAAGAAGAAGCTAGGATGTGGAAGAAGAGCAGCTGATGGCTGGTTGATCCCATCACTTCCCAAATAAGAGCTCACAGAGCATGACAGGAGAGGACACACACAAGGGAACCAAAGCACAGAGCTGGGAGGGACTGATCTTGCCTTGTTTTGTGTTTCTTATCATCAAATGCTCTGTCACATGCATTGGGACCTCATGTTAGAACAGTAAGTGGAGCTGAGAATGGAGGGGGAAATGATGTTACCTCATCATCTCCCTCTGCTTAATAGAGTGATTTTTCACCCAGGACCAAGAACAGGGATTGCAGGATCCTCTGTCACCTTGACGAACTTCCTCATCTAGAGACAGTTTACTTTATTTCTTCCTCCATTTCTCAGACCAAAATCAAAGATGGGCCCTTTCTGGAGGCTGGACGGATGCGGAGTAAATCCTCTGAGAGCCTGAAATCAGTCGTCCAGCAATGCTGTGCTGGACAAAGCCCTGATGGCACCCACTGTGCTGCAGTGTTAGACTCCCACCACCTGCCTGTCTCCCTTCGGTCCTCCCTAGCCACTTAGTCCTCCCCAGCCACCAATGGCATATTCCTGGCAGCTGCCTCTTTGCAGAAATCTGCACCAAAATTAAACCCATCAAACTGTCAGCCCCGTTGTGGGGCTGCTCCCGTGTCAGCCCATGTCATGACAACTGATGATAGAAATGCTGCTATTCAAGCTTCACGGGGAGCGGCTGTTTCCTTTTATAAATCGATTTAAAAAGAAGCCTGAGCAAGGCGCTTGCTGTGTGGGGCATTGCAGGATGCTGAGGCAGGAAGGCAGGCTCAGTACCTGCTGGAGGTGGCACTTCCTCTGGAATTGCAGAAGGAGGCTGGGGTGGGGGCAGGGTTCCCAAAGGAACAGCCTTGGGAGGAAGGGAGGGAAGGAGGGACCAACTGGAGTCACCTCTTCTCCCTCCTGGGTCCTCTGAACACCGCCCATCACGTGCCCCTTTGTAAGTCCAAAGTTGTGGCTGAGCTCACCTCAGTCTTGCATTCTCAGGAAGGCAGAGGGGTGCCCGTCATCTTGAGGGTCTTTGTCCCAAGACAACTCCAAAGCTTCCAAGAAACTGGTGATGTCTCGTCCAGCCCTCCTGAGTGCACTGGCACTGACAGCGTGGACAGAGAGCAGAACAGAGTTGAGGGTTTCTTATCCCAAACACAGACAGGCCTGGGACTCAGGACAGCTCAACAACAGAAGACCTGGGGGGACAACAACATTAACTGGATCCCTGCTGCTTTCAGCTACCCTGGCCCCTTCCCAGGAACACACACATGCATGCATGCACATATGCACACACACACAGTGTGTATACTTGTGGTGACTAAGTGGCCCAAGACACAGATGAAACATATTCACATTCAGCATCTGAGCATGGAAGTGATAGTGTTATAGAATGGACCCCCCACTTCTCCCGGGGTCCCCCTGTACTAGGTTCACCTTGCCTGACTCCAGGGAATTGGAATTATGGCTCTCAATGCCTGGTGAAAAGGAAAGGAACTATTTATTCAAAAGTTATACAAACGCAGAGTAATGACTTAATGTCTCCGTTAAGATACCAAAGTCCTTTAAAACACTCACAAACACACACAGTCCTTCCTTCCCCCCTTTGCCCAGTCAGGGATACCATATTTCAGAAAACGAATAGAAGTCTGTTGCTCAGGTAGCCCCGGGTTCTTCCCAGTGATCCGTGCTCCCTGGGAGGCCTCCCGCTGTTCTCAGCACCATCAGTTGTGTTGCCGCTGCGATCTCCAGTTCTTAATCCAAACCCACATGGTACCTTCTCATGGCCCACCAGCAAGAGTTTTTTCACCCCCTTCTTTCCCTTCAAGGTCTTGCATTGTCTTTCCTGCTTCTTAAGCCATGTGGCAAAGGGAGTCCCCAAACCTCATGGTTCCAACAAAACTATGTGGTTCCAATGCGCATGGCTGCCACGCCTGGGTTTAAATCCTAGCATGATTTTTCCTCTGCAGCCCATGCCCAACTCTTCCCACAATTGGCTATACCTGCCAGCATTCCTGTACTTTTCCAGCTTTTCTGGGCTACCACAGTAAGTCCAGGTAGGCATGGCCCTGTGGCATGAAGCCAACCATCTCCAAGCTCTCCCACAGGCACAGGTGCTGTAACCAGGGGGAGTTGCCTCCCAGTTACATCATGGGCCAAAGTCACCCCCATCTCCCTGGCTCAAAGCATGGCCACAGCTACTTAACCTATCTATGAAACTAACCAGCTGTTATAGATATGTTAAATAACCATTTTTCGGTTATTTGCAAAACTGATGATATGCAAAATAACTTTCAGTGGCCATGTGTCCCATCCCCCAGTTCAGACTTGTGGGGGTGAGGATATCCTATATTTTATAATTCCTGGACACCCCACGTTCTAGACCTCATTACAAATCCCTCTTTTGGTGGGGGCTGGCTGTACCCTGTTACAACAGGAATCTTAGCATCTCTCCCCCTTTCCCCTCATTTTAGAAAGGAGGAAGCTAAGCCCAGAGAAGTCAGGTGACCTTTCCAAAACTGTGCAGCTTGTGTTTGTCGGGATCTAGGTTCTAAGCCAGCTCCAGGGGTTTCTGCAGACATAAGAAGAGAGTCTGAAGAGTAGCAATATGATGATAACAGCAATCGTAGCTTTCACTTACTGAGGACACATCATAGACCAGACACTGTTCTAACAGCCTCATGTTAATCAACATATTTACCTCTCACAGAAACTCCATGAGTAGACGATAGTCCTGTTATCTTCATATTTATGGCTGAGCAACCTGAGGGACCGAGAGTTTATATAACTGTTTCAAGTCACACAGCCCCTATGTGTCGGAGCCCATTTGCAGGTAGGGGCCACCCCAAACTGTGCCTTCAACCCCATGGGTGTGCTGGGTGGAGGTCAAGAGATGCACGCTCTAGGCCTGCCTCTGCCAGGGGGAAGTCCACTCACTCCAGTCGTCCCCAGTGACTTCCAAAGAGGTGAGGCATTTTGGGCCTGCTTTTCATAGGTGTGTGATGCTGGGCACGTCTGCAGCGAGGGTTTTAGATGCTCAAACCCTGCACATGTGAAAGGTCTTCAGAACTGTCCCTGGACCAGCTTCTGAGAAACAACTGCTGATAAGGGTGGTTAATGCTATCAATATGATTTACTGTGGGGGCCTTGGACCACACTCCATCAGTCCGACCTCCGAGGGGTGGGCTGGAGACTGCGTGGTTAGGGTCAGTCATGCAGGTACCACAAGCCTATGTGACTGACTCCCCAGTACGTGTCTGGAACCCCAAGGCCCGAGTGCGCTTTCCTGGTTAGAGCTTTCATGTGCTGTCAGTCCTTATGGCTGAGGGAATAGCACCGTCCCTTAGCAACACGGGGAGAGAACCACTCAACGCTCACAGCTGGTTTTTCCTGGACTCTGTGCCCTGTGAGACTTTTTCTTTTCTGATTTTAATCTGTATCCTTTCTCTGTAATAAACTGCAACCACAAGTATAACAGTTATTTCTGAGTCCTTCTAACCAATTATCGAGCCAGACAGTGTACTCAGTGACCCCTGACACACAAGTCAGCTCACTCCTCCGGCCCTCGGTGGCTTCACATGTTAAATGAGGAAGCTGACCTACAGCCCTGACTGATTTCCAAGGGTTCTTCTACTCTGTGTTAAACCCTACTTCACAATTCTCTCTTTTCTTTTTCTCTTGGGTGCCCTATTTGCAGTCCCCCCTGCTCCAGGGATTTCTCTGCTGCTGGTCCCCACTGTCACTCCCAAACAAAGGAACCTTTCCTGGCAAAGAAGAGGGTATCATCAGGTCTCCAAAAAAAAATGTGTTTCAAAGCCTGCTGACTGAGCCCTGGAACCCATTCTCACCTCTGTCCCTCGTAATGGAATCTTATTTTAGAAGCACGCCTAGGAACCTGGAAAAAAGAATAAATGTCCCAGATGGTACGAACTTAATGTTTGTGTCCTCCAAAATGTGTATGTTGAAACCCTACCAATGTGATGGTAGTAGGTGGTACAATCCTTTTTTTTTTTAATCCTCACCTAAGGACATATTTACTGACTTTAGAGAGAAGGGAAGGGGGGAAGAGAGAGAGGGAGAGAGAAACATCCATCAGTTGCCTCTTGTACATGCCCCAACTGGAGATCAAACCTGAAACCCAGGCATGCATCCTGACCAGGAATCAAACCTGCAACCTTTTGATTTGCAGGATGACACTCCGACCAACCAAGCCACACTGGCCAGGGCAGGAGGTACAATCTTTGGGAATTAATACTGGTTAAATGAGGTGATGAGGATGGAGCCCTAGTCAACAGGATGAGTGCCTTTCTAAGAGTCATGAGAGAACTTGCTTCCCTTCCCTGCTCTCCTTCGCATGAGACTGCCAGAAGTCTGCAACCCACGAGGGGATCCTCTCCAGAACCCAACCATGCTGACACCCTCGGGCTTCCAGCTTCCAGAACTGTGAGAAAGAGATTTCTGTTGTTTACAAGTCACCCAGTCCAGGGTCTTTTTTCACAGCAGCCTGAACTAAGACACCAGCCTTCCTTGCAGCTGGAGGTGGTCATGTGACTAGATATGACCAATAGTGTGTGAGCAAACGGGGGATGTGCGACTCCTGGGAGAGGCCTTAACAGATGAGTACACTTTCTTCTTCTCCCTCCCTCCTCCCTGTGCCTTCCATGCAGGCACAGATGGTGATGGCAGAGTCTGGAAGGATTCTCTGTCCATCAGGAGAAAGTTGGGCTCTAGGGGAGGCAGAACAGGGAGATGGAAGGCGTCTGGATTCCATGCAGCAACCTGTCAGCACAGAACTGTCGCCACCATATTTCTTTTTCATGAGAAACAAATAGCATCCATCTTGTTGAAGCCATTATTATTTTGGATTTTCTACCACACACAGCTGAGCCTTTCCTAACCAATCCGATCCCATCTATTGCCTGTACAAGAAAGCAATGATGATTCATTTAAAAGCACTCTATTCATAATACTATCTTCTCATATTTCCTACAAATCAAATTACCAAGAGACCAATTGGATTTTTCAAGTCTTTCAAAATGTTCTTTTTAGATGTTTTTGGTATTAAATAGTAACAGAATTTAAATGGCATCAACAAAACACACAGACGTGGCTGTGATGATACGTTACATAAATCTGTGAGGGGAAGAACCTCACCAGAGCACACAGATGCAGCCGAAATGGGAAAACAACAAGCTGCGTCTCATACATTTGCTTCCAGCTACTACCATCTCGTCCCAGGCAGCCACCTATTCAGACTCAGTGCATCCTCCCTATTTCTAGGGAGAGTAAAATCAAACAGTTTGGGGAAGTAAAGGACTGGGAACTTTAATATTCTCCTTCCCTGGAGACCCATGGTCTCTAGACGCTGAGTTCCTTGCAAACAGAAGGTGACGTTGTATCTTATTCACGGTTTGTATCTCTTGCGCCAGAACATAGTGCTGGGCCTGAATTCCAGTGCTGAATAAGCAAAATGTCAGGGGGCCTGGCTTGGAGCCTGGCTCCATCAGCTACATGAAGGTGACGCTAACCACAGGACCCTTGAAAACACTCTCTTTTTGGTAACCACTTATTGAGCCCCTAAGATGTGTCAGGGACATGTCAAACACTTGACTTTCATCTTCTGTAATTTTCACAACAACCTTATGAAGTATTAGTATTATCCCTAGTTTACAAATGAAGCAAATGAGCCACAAGGAAGTTCAATATCATGCCCAGAGCAATTCAGTTTCCAAGAAGCAGACCAAGGATTCGAACTCGGAGTCTGACTCCAGAGTCCACGCACTTAACCTCACTCCACTGTGAGTGGGAAGCATGACACAGATGTTGCTGTTGTTGCTACAGACTCAGAAGAAGGGACAGAACTAACATTGGTAGGAAGTTTGTGTCTGGGCCTGGACCAGAACTGTGCTTGGCATTTTCTCTATATTGTTTCATTTCATTTACACAGAGACTTACTCCCAGTGTACGGAGAAGTTCAACGAGACTCAACACAGCTAAATAAATCCCCCAAGGCCTCGCAGCTGTACTGATAGCATCTGGAATTCATTTCAGGTCTCCCTGACTTCCAAGCTCATGCCCTTTTCAATTCCCGGTGCTACCTCCTGCCCGGGCAGCTGGAATGACCCCTCCCCACATGGGCTACCGTAAACTCTTCCTGAAGAGCGGGCAGTTTTGATTCTAACAGAAAGTGACTGCCACAGGTGAGAAAAGCTTTTTAGTTGTACTTATTCAAATCATTTACACCCCAACTCTTCCAAAAAAAATGTTTGAGGCAGCACAAAAGACCATGTAAAAGTTAATAAAATAATTATCATTAATAGGGGAAGAAGGTGTTGTTAATTAGCCTTGACAAGGTCAGCTGGGTCTTGTTCTAGCACAGTGTGGTCGTGGGTCCGCGCTGCCATCAGACTCACAGGACGCAGAACTGCTCTGCCCCAGTCCACAGTTACGCAGCCCTATGGAAGGGTGCCGAACTTGGGATCTAGTGGGGATAGTCCTTTCAGTTCATCGGGAGGTCCAGTGGCCACCCAAAGGTACCCCTTTCCCCTCCACCCACGTGAGACAGGCATGGCTGCGAAGGGTGAGAGTCAGTTGTGTGGGGGAGGGGGTCACCTTGATGCAGGGCAGCACAGAGCACCTTGGTTCCCCAGCAGTCTCTTACACCCCTCACCCTGCAGACACAGGGTGTGCGTGCCAACTCTCAGCTCCCCGACCCAGAGAAAGTGTCCCAGATCAGGGACTTCACAGACACAGCAGTCCCCACTGGTCTCGCTTCTGTAGTTTCCACAGAACAACACTGTGAGAAGATGACTGTCTCTGAGGTCACCCATGTCTGATGTCAACTCTCCCTTCTCTGGTGTCACACTAAGACGTAAGAACACCCACACAGCTGTGCTGTATCATGTAAATTCTACCTCAGTAAGAACTGAGCTGAGAGGAACACAGCAACCAAACTAGTGTTTGCTTGAACACACAGGTTTGTTTTTCAGAGAGCAGAAGTCCAGGGAGGCAGCCTGAGCTGGCACAGCCTCGGAGGGCTGACTCCTGAGGGTGTGGGCTTCCATCCATGCTTGCTGCCCTGTGGTTGCCACGGAGATACTCCATCTCCTGGTGCCCCGTCCGCAGGACAAGCAGAAGGAAGAGCCTGTAACAGGAAGCAAAGGCCTTCCTCCAAATTCCCAGCAGGCATCCTCTCACATCTCCTTGGCCCCAGCCTTATCACATGGCCACCATTAGCTATGAGGCAATGTGGCCGCCATTAGCTGTAAGGTGTTTTTAGCTAGGCACAGAGCTGCCCCAAACAAAGTGGGGTTCAGTTAAAGACAAATAAAAGAAGATTGGAAAGTGGGTAATTGGGCAGGTAATCTGCAATTTCTGTCACATGTGGCAACCTTGAACGTGATTTTTCAAACCCAGCAGGCCCTGCACAACTTCAGGCAGTCTGCTTCATGCACTCAGGCCTCTTGCAGCGAGCAAACGCCCTCCCCGGGCCCCAGCCACCTCCTGCTGTACCCACAGCAGCGTGCTAAACAAACACAGGTCTCTGTCCCCGGTACACCCCCCACCCCCATTCCAAAACCAGCCACCAGCCTTTTAGGGAAACCACCAAGGAATTTACATCCCAGACCTCCTTTTGGAGCTTCAGTAAGGGCTTGATTAGTACAACCGGAATTGGGAGAGAAGGCCCAGGAGCACAGCATTTCTCCCGCCAGGTGAGGAGCACCATTCCCTCAGGCAGGCCTCTGGGATTGCTTGGTTTTCTTATTTTGCCAACCAGATGCTAGGCCCTATGTTATGCTTTGAACACAAAGTGACTACCGTGACCTAGCTATTTCTACCTTGGAGCTCTCCACAGAGTCCACATTAACCTAGTCCAGTCAAAGCTGACCGTAGCAGGCAGTGAGCTCCTGGGTATGGGAGACAGCCAAGAGGGTGGCCAGTCTTCCTAAAAGATGGCAGGGTATGAGTGCATAGGAGAAAGACTGGGCATTCCTTCTGACTCTGGAAGTCAATGATGTGTATGTTTGGGGTGTTCTTCAGCTTCCCTGTTAAAACAGCATCAAGCAAGCGTTGTGGGACTCCCAACAAAAGCAGCAAACAGTCACAGCATTCGAAGATCAGATTAAGGGAAATTTGGTGGTAAACTTGTCTTGTGGTTGGCTAGCATGAAATTCTAGATAGTTCTCCTGGGCACCAGTTTAGATTTTTCTTTTTTAAATCTCCCGAGAAAAGGTGCCTCATAGCAACTTTATGAGGGTGGTAAGTGTGATCTGGAGGTTGTCTCTCAGGGACTCCCCAAACCAGCTCAGATTTCTGAAGTTATGGATTGAAGGGACAAGAAAATATTGTGACTTGTTAATTATAAAATTGACAAAAATAAAGCTCATCTCTCCTTTCCTTCAGGTGGGGGGATCTGGAAATTAGAGTAGAAAACATTACTGAAGGCAAAAGAAGACAGCCTTAGCATAAATTTTTTTAAACTCTAATCCTAGAATTTTACAAGCTAAAAGTTCCATGAGGGAGGTGTACAAGTTCCTAACACGATCTGAATCAGACCCTCCTAATGTGCTTCAAAATCAAATCAAACCTGTACCACGCTGGTGGGTTCTAAGCACGTGAGGAGTTTTGGGAAAGATAGATAAATATAACGTTTTGCTGCTAGGGGAATGCTTAGAAAATAATAACCCACATGCAGCAGGTGATTATGGGCATGGCTTCCATTACTCACCACTCCGCATACCCATGCTCCTCACCATGTGACTTAGAATCTCCTCCTCCCAAGAGATGGAGTCAATTTCTGCACCGTAGAATCTGGGCCAGGGCCTTCAGCCAATAGAATGTGGCAGAAGAGACTGTGTGTCCACTCCAAAACTGTATCTCAAAAGACCTTGCTCATTTCTGCTCCCTTTTGGAATATTACTGCTGCCGTGTGAACAGGGACAGGCCAGCCTGCTAAAAGATAAGTGATCTCATGGACAAGGGTCTGCTGGTCCTAGCCAAGGCCATCCTAGATCAACCTACAGCCAGCCAACCTCCAAACACGTGAGCAAGGCCAGCTAAGGCCTGGCCTGTTGCTGTCTGACCTGTAGCTAACCTCAGATGCATGGAATCCATCCAGGAGCTGAAGAACCCATAGACTTCCAGGCAATAAATGCTTATTCTTTGAAGCCCCGGTCAGCATACTTTGTCCACAAAGGGCCAGATGGTAAATGTTTTAGGCTTTACAAACCACATATAATCTTGGTTGCATATTCTTTTTAAAAAAAGCACTTAAAGATACAAAGTAATTCTTAACTTGTGAGTCTGATAAAAACATACTGTGAGATGCACTTGGCCGTGGGCCATAGTTTTCCAACCCTGGTTCTGAACAACTGAGCTTGGAATGGTTTGTTACACAGTGAGAGCTGACCAATATACCATGTGTTTTGTTTGCTCTTATATCTTATTTCCTTGTAGACAGAGACTAAACCATGAGGTTTATTGCCTCCTGTTTGGCTATGATTGGAAACCAAAAGAAGTCATTGATCAACTTTGAGTCCCAAAGTTGATTTTCTCAGTTACTTTAATAAAACCATAGCCTGAAAAGCCAGTTTTTATAATGAGAAAGAGTACCAAGTTTCAGGAACTAGTGGCCAATATGATGGGATACCAGAAAAGGGTACCACCATGAAATAGCAAAAAGTCAAATAGGACCAGTCTTACCTGCGTAGGAACTACCTTCTGACTCCCAAAATAATAGGCAATAGGAGACAGCCTTAGGGTAACTATTGCTGGAACTATTGCTGGAACAGACCAGAGTTGTTGTCCTGCAGCAGAGATCAGCAAGAAGCGAGGGACAGGGTCAGCCTGTCCCTTCCTCTGTGACCATGTAGTCATGCAAACCCAGTCCTCCCAACTTCTACATGTCATTCCATGGAGCTACAAAGAGAAGAAACAGGAAATAAGAGAGACTGAGCATTTTCTGAGTCATGCCTACAGAGAATGAATAGACCATTTAAATCATTGAATTGGACTGAGTTTACTGGATTGGACTAAATTTAGCTTTCCCTTGCTGTTCAGTGGATTGGAAACTTAACAGGAAGATAGACTCGTTGTAAGAAGTATGTCTGTTAGGAGTTGAATTATATCCCCCCAAAAGATATATTGAAATGCTAACCCCCAGTATTTGTGTGTGAATGTGACTTTATTTGGGAATATGCAGTCTTGACAGCTATAATCAAATTAAGATAAGGCCATTGGGGTGAACCCTAATCCAATATGACTGTCATTATAATCAATACTATGTCCTAACAAAAAGAGGAGAAGACATAGACACACAGGGAGAAGAAAGTCATATGATGATGGAGGCAAAGATTGAAATTATGCAGCAAGGAAATGCCAAGGATTGCTAATGACACCAGAAGTGAAGAGAAAGGCTTGAGCCAGACCCTCCCCTAGAGCCTGGGAGCAAGGCCCTGGGAGCCCAGCTGGGTCCTGCTGACACCTTGATTTTAGACTTCCAGCCTCCAGAAGTCTAAGGGAATAAGTTCTCTTATGTTAAACCACCCAGTTTGTGATATTTTCTTACATACAACAGCCACAAGAAACTAATACAAAGTCCACTCCTTTTCAAAGAAAGTAGATGCATCTCCTAATTATCATCAAGATTATTTCAGCAGCATCCTTGAGTGTTCACAAAAATCATGTAGAGAACGAACACTTCTGAACCCCACTCTCAGCAAAACTGCTTCACTTTGTATAATGGAATCCAAGACAATATCTTTGGCATGCACCTCCTAGTGATTCTGATGAAGCCGACAGCAAAACCTTTCTCCAGAAGTAGCCATGGAAAGCCCCCAAAATTTAAAATGGCATGGAGCTTTCATTCATGCCCTGCCCCCTCAGGAAGCTGTCCCAGGGTGGAGATTGGGCAAAGCAGGAGAGCTTATGCATAATGGTGCTCCTCACCTGTGCCATCCCCTCAGGGAGGAAGAAAAGCAGGGCAGAAGCAGCCTCGCCTCTGGCCCTCTCTCTCCCTTCCCAGATTAGGACCCTGGACAAGACTCAGAAGAAAGGCACCCCCTTGTGGCTAGTTTTCCAGGTACCCAGCTCTGGGCAGCCAGCCAGCAGCTAAACGTCTCCCCCACGTAAGTGGATGCCCTGTATCAATAAAGCAGGGCAATGGAACAACTTACTGCGATCTTGACTCACATGGCAATAAATATGACATCGGAACACAGAAGCGGAACATCCACAGGAAATAGCAACTGCCTTTTATGGGTCTTAAATTTCATAACAGAAGAGAAAATCACTACCAGGCTCTGAAAAGCTGAAACCAGAGTCTTATTTTCTTTTAATCCGTTTCAAAAGAAAGCAAGACAAAATTGTCAAACACAGAGTTGAGCTGGGGGGAGGTTAAGAAGAGTCAAGCCGTTTGGAAATAAAAAAAACCTCTGTGTAGGTTTAAAAGAGAAAAAATTTGAGCAACGTAAATCAGAAGAAATTAAGATTTTTTTAATGCACTGAATTTTTAAATGCAGCCAACATCTAGTATTAAAATAAACTGTGCTTTCTCCTTCCTTCCTCATCCCACTGATTAAATCACAAAATGGTAAAATAATGAATTTCAGAATTCAGTCCTGTGCCTCATCGATACCTATCATTTATAAGCATCTGTGAATTCCTTATGAAATAATGTAACTTCACTGAACATCTCTTATGTGTCAGGCCCTCATATATGTTATCTCTGAAAAAGCCTACAAGGTACTATTACTAATCATGCTTTCCAGGTGAACAGTTGATGTTCAAAGTGGTGAAATAAGCTCACTAGCACTAGTGAAAGAGCTAGGATTAAGTCTCAGCCTTCCTAACTCAAGAGCTCAGGGATAATCTTCTCTCATACTCACTTCTCAGAAGAACTTGGAACATATCTCGAACCTCCATTTTCCACAATAAAAATAATTCTGGGAATGGGGAAGTCACACTAAGTGGGCACGTGGTATCTCATTCAGGTAATGAAAATGTTCTTAAACTGGATTGTGATAATGGTGAAGTTACTAAAAATCACTTAATTGTACACTTGAAATGGGCAACATTGAGGACATGCAAATTATACTTCAACAAAGCCAATAAGATACAATGTCAAAGGAGAATAATACATAGAAACCAAAAGGATAAGAATGTGATATGAGTCTAAGAGAGGTCGATTTGTTTCTCCATAAACTTGGGAATAAAAGTAAGGGTAGATCTGATGGAGAGAAGGTTCTCACAGCAGAGCAGGCCCGGCATTTTATCACGAGGATAGTCTGACAACTTCAGATTCCTTCTGTGCTGAGTTTCTCTTCTCGGTTATAACCACTTCCCCACCAGTACTTACATATGGTTCCTTATTTTTCCCTTCCTACCAAAACCTTTTTGCAGACCTTTTGTTTATACTAACATGTAAATGACTGACTTGTGTTTAAAGGGCCTTTCTTTTGGAGGAACTATGTAATTTAAAAACTCCAAATATTCAAACATCCCTTCTCTGCTAAAAAACACATTGGTACATTTCACTTAGACATCCAAGTCACTTCAAAATCAACATGAAAATTATAAACCCATTATTATATCTCCAATTATCCCACTAGTCCCACTTTGTCTCCCCATTCTAAGTGCCCTAACTCCGCTTGTCACTCACATTTCCCTGGCTCCTGCCCCATCTGCTAACAGAAGTCCCAGCCACTCATAAACTCCCCAGCTGCAGGTTCTTCTGGAAAACTGCCAGGGTTATGAGTTCCTGGATCATCTGAGGCTGTCACATGGCATCTACCATTTTTATCTTCTGCTGCTGCTCCAACCCACTCCATTAAATATTCCTCATCCTTGGGGCACACCCACCCTTTTGCTATGGACCACCACTCCCACTGTGCTGTTCCTTTGCCAGCCAGCATCCTGCTCTTAATGGACACTTATGTGTCTACTGGACACAACTGCCCACCAGAGACCTCCACTGGCACACGGGAGACTTGGGATACCAGCGCTGCGTGCACTCTGTGTTGAAGTTGGAGAGCCCTCCCTCCCGGTCCCTGCGCTACGCTGTTAGGAAGGTCCCAAATCAGACTTCTTCCTCCCTACCTTCCATGGAAAGAAATCCACAATGAAATCCAGGGGTGTTATTTGAACAAGATCTTCTGTTTGGAAGAACCACCAAACAAACTGTCCTCCTTTAATAAGTGGAAATATCACCAAATGGGCCACTTTTAATCTTAATGGCCAAACCATCCGAGTGCTTTGCATTATGTCACCCAGAACAAAATCACACTGGAGCCAGCTCTTATAGTTCAACCTGCAGTGACCTGTCCCAGGCCAGTGAAGCCTCAAATTACCCCAGTGGCCAGAGGCCAGAGAAATTAATCCAAAATTGCTTTAGATAACCCAAGTGCAGGGCAAGCATCGGAACAGGAGAGAATGCTGCACAAAGCTCCTTATTAGTGGGGCTTCTTTAGGAAACCCAATAATACATCTGCAAAGGTAATCCCAAAAGACAATTGACAGACAATTATGTCAATTATTTTTTTAATCAGTATATTAGCATTCTGGGAAGCTGCACTCTTTGTTGATCTGAATGGATTTTTTATTTTTGTCTTTGTTTTTTCTTCTCTGAATTTAATCCTGAGCAACCCTCTAAGTCTTGCTTTTTAAATAAATTATTCTCTAGCAGCAAGCACTTTAAAAAAATCAGACACAGTCCAAAGAAAAACCAAAATTTGTTGATTTCATTTATGTCTCCCTGGGTTCTAAAGGGTCTAACACTACCAGCTACAGGCCCCACCCATGATCTGTTGGAAGCATGCATTTACTTGCATTTCCTCCTTGCACTTACACGCTTTCATCCTGGGGATTTCCAGCCCCTGTGTTATTCATTGCTCCTTTCTGTGCAGACAAGATTTGCTGCACAAAAGCAATGTATTTTTTCCTAAACAGATTTCATGCTTTTGTTTCAATTACTCTTTTGAGAAGGAAACCAGGTGAGGTTTTGGGGATTACCTACCAGGTTTTAGGAAATGAGAAGAAAATGTGACCCCTAAGTAGTGTTATTGCGCCAAGATCCCACCCATCAGGACACCAGATGAAACAACTAAGTACAATTCCCTGCCCCGACATTCGCAAGCTGACAATCCATCATCACTGCAAAGAGGTCCAGGCAGAAGCGGACTAGCGTCCACCAGGGATAATTTCTCAAGCACCTTACACTCTGCTCATCCTGCTTAAAGAGCACGCTGACATGGTTTCGACTTTGCAAAAGGTGAAAGTCTAGCTGGGAAAGTCAAATCAGCAGACAGGAAACAAGGAGGGGGTAAGGGAGTGATGCTAAGCTACAGGGGGCTGATGCTTACAAAACCAGGAGTTTGGAAAAATGAAGGTGGATCAGAGAAGGCTTTGGGGAAAGATGGGTCATGAGCTGGGTCTTGAATGAGCAAATCAAAAGAGGTAGAAGGGAAGAGGAAAAGCATTTAGTGGGTAAGCAATTAGAGAAAAGGTAGAAAGGAAGCTGGTACAAGTGGCAGGGAGAGATGGAATCGGTCAAGGGCCAGGAAGGAGAAAGCAAGCCTGCTCAGTCAGGGCGGAGAGCAGGGTTGAATAACCATGCCATCTGCAGAGGTCATGGCAGTCGTAAGAAACCACATGGGGTTGAGAGCATGGATCTCCCAGGGCAGCAACCATGGGGAACTGTTGTAAGCCCTGATCCTTAAGGCACAAGGAGAGAGTATGAGTACCAGGACCCAGAGGGGGCAGCTCTCTGGAGAAGGACACCTGGCAACATCTGGGCCTTCATGGTGGGAGGCAACCCCTGCCCCAAACAGAGAGCCTGCGGGGAGAGAGCCAGAGGAGGGCCCAGCCTGACCAATAGCTCCAGTTGTTACTTGGTGCAAACGAAGATGAAGCGGATGCCTGAGAATCCACTGGTGGCTGTAAAGATGACCCGTGGACTCCTGGATGGAGAAAGGTGGAGAGTGGGCAGACAAATCACTGGCAGGCAGTGAAACAAAGTCCTGTAGCAACTCCACCAGGACATGAGAGCTTCTAGGCCAAGTGTAGTAGATGAGGCCCCCTGAACACGTGAACTACAGTCGGTCCTCTGGTTCCCCACGTCTCTGCTCAAATATTTTAAATGAGCCCCCCACAATGCCAAACACATCCCAACACATCACCCCTGTTTTATTTCCCTCACAGCCCTCATCTGAAACAGTCCTGTTCCTTTGTCAGGTATTAGCATCTGTCCCTGGGAGGACACAAGCTTCCCCAGAACCTCCCTTGCTGGTCACTGTCCTCCCAGCACCGAGAACAAGACCTATGGGGACCCCACCTGCTGAAATCCAGGCAATGATTCCCTCATGGACGAGAACAAAAACCACGAGCCCAAGACACAAACTGTGCTCAAAGCAACCTCAAGTCTATGAAGGAGCAGCCAGGGAGAGGACAAGACGTGGGAAGGAGAGAAAAAAAAGAAAAAACTTGTTTTTTTCCAAATACCACAGGTGGTCACAGCAGGTAGCCAAGAAGTATGAGAGTTCAAGCTCTTATACTACCTCCTTACTGGAGAGCTGGAGAGAGCCACCAACTTGGCAGCCCAGCCACCGCCTAAGTGGCCCTTTTTGCTGAAGCACCCAGGGCAGATCACAGAGCTCAGAGGGCCTTTCCGGTTGCAGGGCCCCCAGCCATACATGGGTTTGTGCTGCACCCAGTTCCTGGGGGAGGAAGCTCTGTTCTGACATCAAACAGTCCGTCAGCATCACTGTTCCAGAAACTGCTGGCATGATGAGTGGGCCGCACAAAGGTAGCGGGTAACGATTAGCTCATCTCTAATTATATGGGATTTACGATTAGGCAGCAAGTTTATTTTGGAACACGGCAATAACAAGACGCACAGCACTGGTGAGGACGAGGGGGTGGAGTTCTAGATTGCCCTTTAGAATATAATAGCTTGTCATCGCCATGGAAACCAGCTCCCTGGGAGTTTGCAGGCACCTTATTCTATAATTATAAGAGAGATCTGATAAGGGCTGGGGGGATGGTGGGGTATGTGTGTGTGTTTCTTTATAAATTGTATTCGGTGGCTGAAAATAGAAGAACCTGGAGAACAAAGCCTGTTATTAACCACCATCTGCTAAGAGGCGGCTATACTTCAGCTGCCTGGAGAGCCTCTTCCTGTAAGTTCTGCACATGTGCCCAGTATGCCAGGGGTCCATCAGGACTCCATGTGCCCAGAACAGAAGGGTTCGTCCAGGCAAACCAGGGGATAATGTGGCTGCCAGCTGAAACGGCCTATTCCAGAGCTTTGGGACAGACAGCACCCACTGTCTGAGTGCTGACTGCTCTGGTTCCCCACCCCAAGGATCTGCATGGTCCCCTTCCTTCTGCCCCTTCAACCCTCATTCCCAGATTTCAGGTCGAAGTGGAACCACAGCCACCCCAATCGTGGAGCCTGTGCTTGAGCAACCGTCTTAAGCTTTCTGGACCTCTGTTCTTTGGAGATGAAAGATTGCTAGGAGGACTAATCAAAATAACAACCATGACGGGGCATGTGTGGCAAACCACAAAGTTTGCCGTACAAGCTGGCCTCTCTGAAGAACTGAGTCAAACTTGCTTTGGGAGAAAATCGTTTAAAAAGCAGGCCCCCTGTTTTCCAGTTGAATGACTTCCATCAGTAATTCCACAGTAGATATTAAAGAGAACAGGAATGCCCTGTTATATTAATAATACAAAAATACCTTCCATTCATATAGCATTTTATAGCTTAAAAGTGTTTTCACCATGTTTTACGGCAGCAGCAGGCTGCCCTAATGGAGCGAGCACACTCTGGGTTGATTCATTTATAAGGAAGCCCAGGCAATTTGGGAAGCTTCTTTCCTAAAGGGCCTTCCTTTTTAAAATGGGGCCACAGTCATTAAAAACTGAAGCCTACCAGGGTTGAGTATGATATGTATGTTAAGGGCTCTGAGTCAATAAAAGCACCAGGAGCTGTTTTCTAAAGCTATTCAAACTCTAAAGAGTTCATCCAGTTGCCCTCTAAAAGCAGGAAATGAGTGAGAAAAATAGAGAATGCTCCATTCTCTTCATGACCATAGTCAGCCTATTGTCTGGAATTAATACTCTAAAAGCCAGAAACACATCTGGGTGGAATATCACTATCACATTGCTTCCACTACTATGTACCACTCCCATGGATCACCCATCACTTCTGGAAGCAGGAGTGTTCATTGCTTATCGTCTGACAACCGTTAGGATTATGTATGTTTCCAAGTAATAGAATCCCAAATGAACAGTGGCTAAAATGAGATTATAATGTATTTATTCCTGAGGTAAAGCTCCAGAGGTAAACAGCCCAGAGCTGATATGGGGAGTCTGCTCATGGACCCAGCTCATCACTCACCATCCCCATGGCCTGGCCTCATCCTCATGGTCCACCAAGGCAGCTAGGGCACTGGCTCTCACAATCACATCCCAGGAAGCTGGATGGAGAAGACACAAAGAACAGGGGGACAGAAAGTGCAAGCTGCCTGCCTTTTAAAGAAGGTTCTTAGGAGCTTCCATATAATAATCCTGATCACATTCCATCTGCTTACAGTAGGGGGTTCTAGAAGCAGGGGGTGCCTAGTAGGGGACAACCAACAGTCTCCACCCATATCTTTTACACTTTGACTCTGCCCCTACATCATTTTTCAGCAGGTGACACAGGTCACCCTCAATTACAGGTTCAACCACATGGAGCCAGGAAGTTTCTCTATGGCCTGAGCTAACCTGAGGCCATTGAACTAAGTTACCCAATAAACACCATCTACGTTCACGGATGCACAGCCACATTATAGGAGTAAAGGTATAGTTCAAACCCCACTCCTATCCTCAAGGAACTTACCTTCTTCTGCGGTTCTCCTCTTCATCTCTCATCAGAAGATACCAGAATCTCAAAAACCAGAGTTGACAACAGCCAGAAACCCAACCCAACCCGATCTGAACAAAAGCAGGGACTTATTGGAAAGATGAAGGGACATCTCACGGAGGCGAAGAAAGCAGGCGCATGTGTCTGGACCTCAGGAGGACCAGAATGAGGCGCTGCAAAGCCGTGCAGGCTCTCTCTCTGCATGTGGCTCTTTCTTGCTGGTGGCCTGCTTTTCCTGTGGAGGGGACATGGGAGCTGCCCATAGCTTCAAAGGTTTCCATCTGACAGCTTCAGCCACTTAGGGAAAAGAGTGACCAGAAAAGGTCACTCTCCGGCTCAAAGTCAGGAAACACCAGGAAGTCAGCTCAGTCAGGTGCTGGTCCCAAGATAATCAGGTGTACCCAGGTGGGCAGGGCCAACTGAACCATGTGGAAGAGGCAGGAGAGGGAAGTTCTTCCAAACAGGTAGTTGGTAGGACACCTTAAACCAATAGGTATCCATGGCAACAGTCATTCTCCAAGCTCCAATGATTGATTTTCACAATAGGTCAAAATTCTCTGGGAAACAGCCACAGAGGAGTTGTCAGTGCTCACTTGTGAGGCTCTGCCCACCAGGTTTCCAGGGGCCCACAGCATCTCTCTACCTGCTTGTGTTCCCTGAAGAAATAAGCTCTCTGCCCGTGGCTCCAAGGCACAGACACATGAGCCCTTCCAGGAAATGATGGCATTGTCCAGGGAAGTGGGCACCGCCAAATCAGCGAGACGTCAGACACTCAGGAAAGTATCAAACTAGGTCATTTTGTCCTCCACCATGAATTTTAAAACAGGTACAGGAAAGAGACCTCTTGAAAAGTGAGCCCAAAGGCTGTCCCATCTGCCCCAGAGAACGCGGTGCCTGGGTACGTACACATCACAGGATGATGAAGCCCCTGAAGGTGCTCTGGAAATCCTCTGTGTTCCCATCTCACCTGGGAACCTTGGAAAGCAGGTCAAATTAACCACTCATGAAAAAAACTTAAAACGTACCCTCATCCCAGAATGATTGACCCCATAGCTGCCATCTCGATATGTAGCATTAAATGGCCACCGAGGTCATGCAAGACATGGTCATTTTCAGATCAGTTCTCAGGACACTTGGGATCTCACTTCCCATCATTTTCCTTCAGCTCTTTTCAAGAGTAAAAAAAGAAAAAAACAAAAAAACAGAAAAGTTAAACATATCAATTCCGTCACCCAAGTATTCATTATTAAGCCATATTCGTGGATGTTGCTAGAGTCTCTCTGCTTTTTCATAAGTAGCTCCCTTTAGAAAAGTTTGCTGCTAATCCTCAGATCCCAGAACAGCAGTCCCCTAACAGCCGTGTCACTCAGTGATGGGACAGCAGGAGAAAACCAGAGGCCACTAGAGGCACTCACTTCTTTGCAGGAACTCAGAGCCCTGCACTAGACAGCTTACCCACGCTGCACTGCGTGACCTTCCGGAGCTAAACCTGGAGCCTTCCTTTACTGAGGAGCATCATGGCAGTCAGCTTTGGGAAAGCAACACTGAATTCCACCTAGGAGTTTAGAGTTAAAGCTACAGCTTCATTACTTTCTATGAAACCTAAAGTTACATAACCTTTTTCCTCCTTGCTTGCCGACCACTAAAATAGAAGAACACCTACCTCCAGGATCAGATCTTAGTATATGAAAGTACTTTTTAACTGCAGACAAAATGAAATGTGTTGAATTCTCTGGTACTGTGAACACTGGTATAAAAGGCATGGCTATTGAGATGAAGTATTGCATACAAGCAGACCTAATGCAAAGAGGCGATAACTTACATGGCTTTTCCAATTGCTAAGGAGAGTAGAAATCACAGGTCGGCCACCAGAAACAGGGCCAGGGTTGAACTCCCAATTCCCATCTTCTTTGTTCTGTCTCTGGAGAAGCTACTTCGTTGAACTCCTGCAAGGGCCAAACCATCATAATTTATGAATTAAATATACATTTTTTTGTTTGTTTTAGAAAATGAGACATATTTAAAAAAAATCCCATTTCACTTTACATCACTGCTGCTTATGCCTAATGTATACATTCTGAAAATAAAATCCATTTCACTTCCACTTTTAAAAACCCCTTGTATCTGCCTCATCTCTGGCCTTTGAAACCAGGCTAACATGCCTTTGAGCCAAGGACACACACACACAGGCAGCTGCAGACACCTGCGTTCATCCGCAATAAATACTCCGAGCTTCTCTTCTTTGCCTCTGACCTGCTTTCTCCTCAAAACCTCATCTCCACCACTCAGTGACCTCCTGGCTCTTCAGTTCCATCTTCAGTTCTGCCTCTGGACTTTGCGACTTGTTTATTCAGAAAATACATATTGAGGACCCACCCTGTGCCAGGCACTGTTGTTCACAGTGGACAGAATCCTGGAAAACCCGTGGCCCCTAAATCACAGTTTCATTTACTCCTGACTCCTAATGTCAGAATCTTGGTTTCCTCTGGTGGGTTCTGACCTGTTGGGATCTGGCATGGTTCGGTCAGTCTCTTGGGCCTCAAATGTCAACTGAATCATTAAGAAGAGAAAAAATTGAACATAAATGCCACATGGAACTTTCAAGAAACCAGGCCTGATAAAATCCAACAAACTATAACAGGCACACAAATCCAGAAAATACAGGCACTTCAGTTCCCACAGCCTCCTTCCGGGGCCTCTCGATAGGAAGTGATCAGTCAAGGTCATCTCAAGCCCTCTGATCCCTCTTCTAGACTGCTAAGCCGGGCTGGCTTCCTTTCCCTCTAAAATTATCTTGGATGTGTCCTTTACATCCCACAGGCTGTTCTTTAAAGCAGGAGTTCTAAGTAATTGAAACACCAAATTAACTCATGTTCAATTTCTAGCAATTTTGACGCTCTCTCTTTGTCTCCGAACAATAGTTTGAGGTGAAAAAAAATAAGTAAAGATCTTCATTTCTCATACCAGTTTGAAAATTAGCCACTAGGTGGTAGGTTTTGTCAGTTTGCCTTTCCTACACTTTAAAATGGTTTTTAGTTTGGCACAATGCAGAATTTTAAAAGAATAGCAGAACTTTCAGGTTAAGTTGGAGGCCAGCTGGTGACTCTGGATGTAAATGCCCCAAGCAGCACATCAAATACTGATAAAAGCAATAGATGCAAAGTTGCTATAACACTGGAAACAAACAAAAATAATTCTCCAAGAAGAATTTATAATAACTAAAGTATACATGAAGCTCTGGGGGGAAAAAGAACAGAGAAAGGAAGTTGAAAGGGATGTATGCACCCCCATTTCACTGCAAACACATCCACCACAGGGACAGGAGGCCTTTGCCTGTAAAGCAGGTAGCCTCTTCCTACTGTAATGAAATCACTTTCAGAAATGACCGTGTTTCTTTCATAGTGTAGTCACCATTAGTGCTGCATGCCAATATTTCTCTCTCTCCTCCTGAGTATATGATCAGATTGCACTTTCCCAACCCCCTGAAGATTACACATAGACATGTGACTCACTTTGGCCAGAGATAAGTGAAGGGTGTCACTTCTGCATGGAAGCTTTAGCACCCACTGCACAATTAGCCACACTCCTTTTGCTTCTGCTACAGTGACCAGAAGCTCTTCAGATGGTGACTGCTCCAACAGCACAGATCCTAGAGTGATCCTGGAATGCCATGGTGGACATTCTGCAGGAATGAGAAACAAACCAATGGTGTTTAAGAGCTGAGCATTGGGGGTTATTTATTACTGCAGCATGGCCTTGCCTATGCTGACTACTACTCATGTATCCTGAACTTTGCCAGATATTCCTCAAAAAATACCTGACCCCTGTGGAAGCAAGGATGAGAACTATGCATTTCATATTTTAAGAAATCAAAATTATTTATATTTTATAATATTTGCATTTTGAAAACTGTTCTTTTGTTTTATAATTACTACATAGAGCAGGACTTGGCAGATTTTTCTATAAAGGACCAGAAAGTATGACAATCAAAGCCAGAGAATAAATTAATTTCAACAGTTTTAGAGTCTCTGTTAATTAAATAACTGTGCTGGCCCCACAGGGAGAGAAATGGTATAGTCAAACTAAGAAATTCATCATAAAGGGAATTAGGAAAGAGGTGTTTTTTCTAAGTGAGAGCCATTAAATCTTTTTGATTTCATCATGGTTGGATATTTACTCCAGGAAATGCAGCATGTGCTGAGGTCACAAAAATGCAATACACAAAATCATCCAAAGACACATTTTCCTAGGTACTTGGCAAAAATATTTAATGTGTCTTTTTGTAAAATTTTCAGCTAAATGTACCAGAAAACAATTTATTATACGATGCAAATGTAACCTTTTTCTAAAAAGTTAATAATTTACATCAAGTACTTAAATTTTCTCATAATGAAATAAGGGCCAATTTCTTATTTTACACAGTGAATAATATGACTGTAGAAATAAGTGAATAAAATAGAGATGGGATTCTGGTACCATTAGTCATTGTAGAAGAGTGTACTATTAGCCAATATTTTTTCCCTCCTCCTTCTTCCTTGCCAAGCCCTCCACAGTTTACCTCCCCAGTCCATTGATGTGGGGCTCAGCCGTGTGACTTGCTTTTGCCAATGGAATGTAGACAGAAGTAACTATGGTATTTCAGAGCAGAGGCTTTTAACCATTTTAGAATTAAAATAGAGTTTGTACCTAATAGTAGAATTGCTGAATTATAGGTATGCTTACATTCAACTTTATAAAAAGTACACTTTAAAATATATATTTAACAAAATTTAGAGAAATCCTGTAGACATCAAAATTACAAACACAAAACAAGGAAGAAAAGATGAAATACAAAATAATCGGTTAATAATCCAAAATCTGATGAGGATAGAAAGAAATCACAGACCAATCTCATTTATGAATACAGGTTTTAAATCATAAATAAAATATAAGCAATTTAAATCTAAAAGTACATAATGATAATACACCATTACCAAGTTGACTTTACTCCAGGAATGCAAGCCTGATTAAATATTAACAAAAATGCATATAATTTAGAAAATGAGTCAAAACATAAAAGTATATGATTATCTCAATCAGTATTGAAAAGATACTTGATAATATTCAGAATCTATTTCTCATTTTTTTAAAAAACCCTCTTTATGAACTAATACTAAAAAAATGATTCCTAACATGATGAAAAACATCCCCATTAAATTAGAAAAAAATAGAATGCTTGCTTTCATTATTCAAACTAGTTTGGGGATTTCTAATCTATATATTAAGAGAGTAAAAGTGAGGTATAAATATTATAAAAGAGACAAAAATTTCAAAGGAAAAAACTTATTTGGGGGTGACCTGACTTGCAAATGATTTTCGCCTAGATAACACAGTACTAAAAATCTACTATGGGGCAACTTCCAACCCAGATGGAGGTGTAGGTAGACACATTGTTCCTCCTCGCACAATCAAAATAATGTCAGCAACAATTTAGAAACAAGATAACAACCAAAACTGACAGGAAATTGAACTACATGGAAGTCGGACAACCAAGAAGTTAAAGTAAACACATTCATCCAGACCAGTAGGAAGGGCGGAGTTGGGCAGCCAGGCAGAGAGGGGTCGTGGCACAAAAAGCGGTGGCAACAGGCGTGTAAGGCATCCCGAGTACATAGCTGCAGCAGGCGGACTCTGGGCGAACAGGTGGCTGGCAGACCCAGTGTGGTGGTGATTGTGAAGTGAGGAACTGTACCCAAGGCAGCTGGCTGTCCCAGAAGTCCCACATTTGCATGCAGATAAACCAGGCGAAATTGGGCAGTGAGACAGACCGTGCAAGCCAGGGTCCCAGCGCCAGGAAATAGAGCCTCGGGACACTGATTGAAAACACCTGTGGGGGTTTAGGGGCAGGGAGAGACTCCCAGCCTCACAGGAGAGTGCATGGGAGAGACCCATAGGGTCCTAGAATGTGCACAAGCCAACCCACATGAGAATCAGCACCAGAAAGGCTCAGTTTCCTTGGGGGAAGTGGTGGAAGGGACTGAAGTCCAATGGAGAGAGGAGCAAGCACCATAGTTCCCTCTCAGACCCCACCCCCACATACAGCATCATAACCCAGCAACTGGATTGCCCCGCCCTGGTGAACACCTAAGGCTCCGTCCCTCATACCTAACAGGCATGACAAGACAAAAAAAAATGATACAAATGGAAAAACAGATCAAAGCACCAGAGCAAATACAACTAAGCGACCAAGAGCAAGCAAACCTATCAGATGCACAGTTCAAGGCACTGGTGATCAGGATGCTCACAGAATTGGTGGAATTTGGTCACAAATTAGATGAAAAGATGAAGGCTACACTAAGTGAAATGAAGAAAAATGCACAGGGAACCAATAGTGATGAGAAGAAAACTGGGACTCAAATCAATGGAGTGGACCATAAGGAAGAAAGAAACAACCAAACAGAAAAGAATGGAGAAACAAGAATTCAAAAAAATGAGGAGAGGCTTAGGAACCTCAAGGACATCTTTAAACATTCCAACATCCGAATTATAGGGGTACCAGAAGGGGAAGAGGGAGAGCAACAAATGGAAAAGTTATTTGAACAAATAATAAAGGAGAACTTCCCCGAGCTGGCAAAGGAAATAGACTTCCAGGAAGTCCAGGAAGCTCAGAGAGTCCCAAAGAAATTGGACCCAAGGAGAAACGCACCAAGGCACATCATAATTACATTACCCAAAATTAAAATGAAGGAGAGAATCCTAGAAGTAGCAAGAGATAAGGAGACAGTTACCTACAAAGGAGTTCCCATCAGAATGTCAGCTGATTTCTCAAAAGAGACCTTGTAGGCAAGAAGGGGCTGGAAAGAAGTATTCCAAGTCATAAAAGGCAAGGATCTACACCCAAACTTGCTCTATCTAGCAAAGCTTTCATTTAGAATGGAAGGACAGATAAAGTGCTTCTCAGATAAAGTCAAGTTAAAGGAGTTCATCATCACCAAGCCCTTATTTTATGAAATGTTAAAGGGACTTAACTAAGAGAAAGAAGATAAAAAATATGTACAGTAAAATCACAGCAAACTCACAATTATTAACAACCACACCTAAAACAAAAACAAAAACAAACTAAGCAATCAACTAGAACAGGAACAGAACCACAGAAATGGAGATCACACAGAGGGTTAGCAACAGGAGAGTGGGAGGAGGAGAGGGGGGGAAAGGTACAGAGAATAAGTAGTATAGATGGTAGGTAGAAAATAGACAGTGGGAGGTTAAGAATAGCATGGGAAATGTAGAAGCTAAAGAAACACATGGACATGAACTGAAGGGGGGAATGTGGGTGGGAGAGGGTGTGTAGGGTGGAGGGGAGTGAAGGGGGGGGAATGGGACACCTGTAATAGCATAATCAATAAAATATATTTTAAAAATAAAATAAAATAAAAATCTACTTTGATACAATTACTGTTGAAAAATCTCACCATAATGAAGACAGATACACATACCAGCACCTGAAGGGTGCTCAGCAAAGACCCTTTGTCCTACAGTGTTGGCACAGTGTCCTTAGTGGGGCAACAGGCAGCATTGAAAACTGGTCACATCTTCAGAGAGCACAGGCCATTCACCCCTCTTTCTCGTGCTCACGGACATAAGTTTATTGGATGAAATAAGGGATGGAATTACCTAACATTTACATTATTCTCTCTTCCCTTTTCTTTTTCTACCTCTATTTTTTTCTGTCAGAACAGACATTTGAATTCATGTACTTCAAATGCATATATACTCTGACATCATTATAATAAGACCATATCTAATTATGCCCATATGTAGATAATGTTTTTACCTGATGCCAAGCCTGATGCAAAAGTCAGCCCTGCTACAATTTCCACCTCCCAACAAATGATCTTCTCATGCCAAAAATATTATGAAAAGAATTAGAATTTGCTAGGATGTCGATAGTAGGGGAGATGTTATGGGTACAGGAATTGGGGGTGGGGGGGTATATGGGAACTCCCTGAGCTTTCTACTCAGTTTTACTGTGAACCTATCCTGTTCTAAAAATAAATTTTATTAATTAAGAAACTAGAATTTTCTAATGATGTAGCAAAATTTAAGAACTGACATTGCACAGCACACATTATTTTCATCAGCACCAGCCGTACACAACCAGGACCTCAGCTCCTGGCCCAGTTCTGGCTTCTTCCAGCTTAATCTACTTCCATGACTGTGGTCTGCAGGGCCCAGGAGCTGTCCTCTCCAGAGCCCACTTCCTAGAACTTCCCCCTCCTACTTCCTCTCTTCCTTGCTGCCCATCCAGCATTCCTCTCACTCTCTTTTTCATAGGTTTTCTTTTTTCATGCAGAAATACTCAATTTTTATGAGTTCAATCTATTGAGATTTTCCTACATTGCTTTGAGATTTTATGCTATGCTTCCTTGGCCTTCTTCACTACAAGGTAATCTATGTATTTTATTATTCTTTTTATTTTTTATTCTCAGAAAAGCTTCTTTTTATTGTTATGAAACTTAAAATTCAGCCACATGACCATGTCTGCCATCAGCAGGGTATCACAGTTTTTTGCAGTAAAACCAAGCTCAAGGTCAGCTGCTGAGATGCTATAATATTCTCTACCTCATTTACATACATAAGCATCGATTCTTTCTACATATCAGTATTAACTTGTTGAAAATATTAAGGAAAAAACTTCCTTTCACATGGCACCCAAGACACAATAACTAGAATTTAAATCAACAGAAAGTGGGCAGGATTTATATGAAAAAAACTCACAAACCTTTACTGAGGTACCTGAAAGGTACAAAAGCTAGGAAGATACCCTGTCATTCAGACTAGAAGCTTTTATATTATAAAGATGACAGCTATCCCTAAATCAACATCTAATGGAGTAAAATCCAATAAATTTTTTAATAATTACACTTTTTATGTTTTATAATAAAAAATAAATAGAATAATAAAATACTTAGATTACCTTGTAGTGAAGAAAGCCTCGGAAGCATAGCATAAAATCCCAAAGCAATGTAGGAAAATCTCAGTAGGTTGAACTCATAAAAATTCAGTATTTCTGCATGAAAAAAAACCTATGAAAAAGCAAGAAAATGAAAAGGTAAATGACAAGCTAAAATAAATTTACAACATATAAAAAAGAAAAAAGTTGAAAGAAGAGGTATTTGTAATCAATAAACAAGTAACTAAAATTAAAGAAATTAATATAGAACATATACAGGTCACACAAATGGCCAAGTAAAACATGAGAAAAAATATGAAGTATTGTCCAACTTTAATAGTAATGAAAAATGCAGCATTCTTAAAATAAGATATAATTTTCCTTTATCACTAGGCAAAGATTAAAAAGAAAAGCATTCTCAAGGATTCAGGAATTATGCATTCTCATACCCCATCAGTGGGTGTAAAATATGTATAACATTTTTAAAGTTATTTGGCAGTACACATAAAATCCATAAAATGTGCATAACATTTGACTTAAGAGTCCTTCTTTCAAGAATTTATTCCAAAGAAATTGTTATTTTAAAAAGTGTAATTACTTGAGTAAAAGAATTATTGTCTTGACTTTAATGGATAGTAGAAAGTTAGAAAAGACTCGAGTGTCCATTGTGGGTACGGGAGTGGTAAATGAAGTACAGTAGAACCATGCAGTGGATTGCTGTGCAGCCAGGAGAGTGACGGTGCAGGTCTCAGCCGTGTAGCTGCCGGGTGGCCCCCTGTGCACTGCAAGCACCACCGAGATGCCCAGGAGCAAGGGCGATCCAGCCCAAGGGGCACTAAGGAAACCCTACAGGATCAATGTACTGGTCCACCAACTGCTTCTGCAAATGTTGACACTAAGCCACAGAAATGCAACACGAAAAAATCAATCTTTAGAGTGCAAATTAATAAAAGCAAAGAGGAGCCAAAGGAAGAGGCTGGAGTGAGTCACAAAGAAACTAATGATTTATCTGCAGAAAACAGAATAGAGAGGGGAGTTCATGCTATGATAAATATCGTATCCCAATTCTTTGCCAGGATCCCCATATCTCCCATATTGTTCAACTGTTTTGTAGAGGCAAGAAATTTAGAAGCTCTAGAAATAATCATTAAGAATTTTTTACATATATAGATAAGTAAAAATACTTTTTCTTAAAAGTTAAAATCAGGTGCTATTGTTTTTTTTATGTAAGGTCAGGAATTAGAGAAATAATGAATTAAGGACACGTTTGATATCTTGTTCACCAATTACTATTGCATGGGCTTGGGGTGCAGGGGGTCATATCTTACGAGATGAAGCATAGTCAACTGCAACTAAAGCCATTATCATTCCCTGGGCATGTCTCAAACATTTCAAATTGCTTGTCTTCTATACCCATGTTGTTCTTTGGTTGAATCATTTTCTAAGGAAACTCTTCCTTTGTCTTGACTCTCCAGTCAGACTTGAGTGCCCCTTGTGACGTCTTTGGTCTCAGATGTCCAGTTCATCCCACAGCTTTGCTACTATGCTGTGAAGGACTGGACTTTTTTTTTAGTATGTTGTAGTGTGATATTAAGTTATGAATTTGAAGAATTTTAGACTTAACAACTTATCAATATCTCATTATATTGGTACTGATATCCTCTTTTTAAGAACAATTTACCTCCAAATTTTAACTTAAGTGACTGGATACTTTTTAAAAAAGGGATTGCAACCATTTTCTTAAATAGTTAGTACCTGTATAAGAATTATGAACATATTCTTATGTGTAACAATTCTTATGTGTAAGAATTGTGTATAGATTGTTTATACTGTCTGTGAACAGATCAGATAGAAACCAACAAAACCTCAATTACAAAAAAAAAGATGGTACATATATATACTAGATCTCATTGACCCTAAGAATTATATTTTTGCATGGATTCTGCTGTCCTGAGTGCTTGGGCATGCATGAACCAAACTCTGGCAAAGCTTGTATGTAGTCGTGGGTGTACTTGTGCCTGCCCGCGCCCACGGTTGGGTACGTAGGCACAGAATCCAAAATGTCAGCAGGAATTATGGAAAGACAGGTGACTTATGTTTTCTTACTTATACTTTGTTGTGTCTGAGTATTTTCTACAGTGAGCATGTTACTTCTTCTGCATCTTCTTTGAACAGCGATTGCACTTCCCAGAGTTGCTGTACGTAATAATTAAGGATGTGCACACGAGTCAGCTAGTACAGTGCTCACCCCATCTCACGTCTTGTGCCCAGCATTTTCATTTCTGAGAATCTAGCCTAAAAAGTAATTCAAGATGTGGACGAGTATTTATATAAAATGTAGCACAGCGTTTTATAAAATATCAAACAGTTCTAATAACATGGGATAGTTAGATAAATTATTATACATTCATATAACGAATATAGCCACTAACATGGGTGTAGATTTTGAAGAATATGAGATGACATAGGAGATGCTTATTAACATTCTCAAATTAAAATGTGTAATACAGAACTCAAAATGCAGCATAAACCAAATAAAAATATGTATAAAATAAATATATGAACTATATATGCAAATAAAAAGGGAGAAATACATACAAATATTTACAGTAGTTATTCCTGACTATGAAGTTGTAATTTCTTAATTACCTTTCTGTATTTTCCAGACTCTCTAAAATGAGTATTATGTATTCCATAAATTTTACAAAGTCATTTTTTTAAATAGCTGCACTCACAGACACTTATCCAGAGAACAAATGTCTACACCAAAACAAGATTTTAGTTCTAAGAAGAGGCACAGAAGGTGCTCCAGGCCTGGCATGGCAGCCCTTGTGCTCACCATAATTGAATGGTGGCTCATTACTTAGAACCTCTTGGGTTCGTCTAAACCCAGTCCTATTACACCTGTTCATCTAGTGTCCTCACCCAAACTAAATCATAAACCCCGATGGAGGCAGGCAGAGGAATGCAGTTGTCAAGAGAGGTAATTATTGTAAAAGTGAGGGAGAAGACAGGAAAAAAAATACTAGGTATTCTAGGCTTGTTTAGTCACAGGGCATAGAAACCTATAAACCTGAGGACAAGAGTGAATTAAAACAATCCATATCCAGAATGTGATTTGAGTCATTAAAAAATTCTAAATATAACACTCATCTGTTTAAAACCCTCAAGTTAATAACATTTCACAGAAATGAGCAGTCACCAAAGTAAGACCAAAGAGTCTTCTACTTCTTTTAATCGCAGGACATTTATTTTTGTAGATTAATATTGTACTACCATATTTATATATTTATATATAGAAAGAAACATACACAACAATAAAATGTTCAGAGTTTGAAACCATGTTTTGCATCCAAATGGATCATCTTGTGTATTGCTCTGGTTCAGAATTCAGCAAATTAATGTTTATGGTGCTATAGTTTATTCACATTTTTATTACTAAACATTCTATTAAGCCCTGGCTGGCATAGCTCAGTGGATTGAGCGCGAGCTGAGAACCAAAGTGTTGCAGGTTCGATTCCCAGTCAGGGTACATGCCTGGGTTGCAGGCCTTAGCCCCAGCAACTGCACATTGATGTTTCTCTCTCACTCTCTCTATCTCCCTCCCTTCCCTCTCTAAAACTAAATAAATAAAAATCTTTTAAAAAAAACATTCTATTAAAACAGAGGATAAATTCAGAGAAATATCTTATTCACATTTTAACTCAGAATTTTCCCATTAAAAAAAGGGAGGTGGTGGAAAGCAATGCCTGGCCAGTACTTTACCTATTTGCCAGCTTATGATTCTCCTGGCAATCTTATAAGAGAGCTGAAGGACAGACACACCAGTATGTCTAGTCCAATGCTATGGGATGGTTAAAACGGGCAAATTTTCATACATAATGAATCATAGGCTCCCTATCTCTCAAGAAAAATTTAAAAAATAGGTCATCTTCACAATACCTACCCTGTTACATTTTGGGGAGTCTTATTTCATCTATAGTCACAAATTTTTCTCAGTGTAAGCATCTAGGAAATGTAAGCACAAAGGAAAGCACTTTTGCAACAATAATATTCATATTACAAACCACTATGTAAATATGTAAACAGGATATATATATATAAACTTATGCCAATATGTGACTCCTATATTCCATGGTATGAACATTTAAACTTAGGAGTGATTATGGACAAAGATGAATTATCAATAAGAATTGAACCAATACTTATAATAGTATTTTTCCCGAAAGTAGCCGGTGTGGAGAAGTTAGGTGGGAAAGTCTTCCTGTTAAGAGATATTTACTTAGTTCTTTAAATACCACATGAATGGTTGAACACCTAATGATTGTCATTTACTAGTATCTGCAAAAAAGTTTTACATTTTTTGTATGTGATCCTCATATTTCTAAAACGTGAAAGATACCTTTTGACAAAGCAGTGTTGTGATGAAGTACATTTAGGAGAAACATCCCTTTCTTGGGAATTGACAGTACCATTAGCGTATCAAAGATTCGCAGAAGGCCCCTAGCAAAGGTACTTTACCAACCTAGAATTGTCTAACACAGGATCGATCAAATGTATTTGATCACGAAACTCTTTCTTCTCTGCCATTTTCTAATATCTCATGAAACTCACATTCCTGGGACTCTGTGGCTATACTTAGGGAAAGTTTCATCTCCTACTTCAAATACAACGAAATTGACCGTGGAGAAGGTGGGTGGCCACGATTTCACAGCCACTAGGAGGCCGCGCAGGAATAGGTGCCCACACTTCTGACCCATGTCCACAGTCTTCCCCTGACAAACTGTCTCTCACTCACTTTGTGATTTAACAAAATTGCCCAGTGGAGAAAAAAAATCTACAAATACTCATTTAAAAAATATGTTCTCCTTGTTTTGTGATCTTTTCTGATTTTCAGCAGAAAATGAGTCTGGTCTTGTCAATAGCCTAGATTATTAATGAAAAAATGAGGGACTTGAAGTAGAAAAATTGATGCCTTATGAAAATTGAAAAAGGAAGGAGGAGTATTTTATTCTGAGTATTATTAGTTTCTCTTTCCTTTAAAAAAAACATTGAATTGTAAGCTTTTGTTCAAATAATGAAATGTACAAGGTACGTACTTTATGTTCCAAAAACCAATTCTTGAAACTATACAATGGAAAGAAGTGAAATAGCAATCACTATTCAGATCAGTGGGTTCTTTCCTGTGTATGAATCACAACAAAAGGCTTAAATAACAACACCTTTCTACTTCTTTTTAACAAAAAGGAAAAACAACTTTAAATACCAATAAAAGTCTTACTGAGTTTCTGTGATATGCCCAGTACTTTATATACATTATCTCACTTAATTTTCAGCCTGACCCTGCAAGGTACATACTCATGTTCTCACGTGAACGATAGGAAAATAGGGGCTCCCAGAGGTTGCCAGGGGTCAGGAGCTGCAAGCTCTGAAGTCGATGTCCTTCAGTTTAAATCCTCTCCTGTCTGCCTGATCTCAGCAAGTCCATGGATCTCCCTGCACCTCAGTGTCTGTACTTGTAAAATGGGGACAATAATCCTGAAAGGGAAATCGTCAGGATTAAATAAGCCTCAGTAAATGTAAATTCTTGTTTTTAAGTAAATTTCACAAGTTCTCAGGCTGGACACTTGCTCTCTCTCACAGCAGCCACCAGCTCCCTTCACCCTTTGAACTTACACCATTTAGTCAGTGCTTTACAAAGGTAGTATATGGGTGACACTGCAGTCTGCTGCAGCCACACTCCACACTCTGCACTTGAAGTCCATCACTCCTACCCACTGGGGGGGAACCATGGATCCTGAAGGCTTGGTTCCAAAATGCAAGCTGATGCTGGGGACACACCTGTGAGAAAAACTGGCCAGGTTTGCATAACCTGTAAAGAGGAATCAACAGAGTGCTTGCCTGAAAGCGTGGCCCATCCAAGAAGGAAGGAGGGGAGGGAAGGAGGAAATCTAGCAAGAAAAGGATGGAGAAGCTGTCTTTAACAGCTAAACTTCAATTTGCTGTAGTTTTGTGCAGGTGATGAGGCAAAAACATCAAAAAAGGCATTCAAAAAGCTGACTGTGACCAGAAAGAAAATTCACTTCTGCTAAACAAATATTTATTGAGAGTCTTACTTGATCAGACCCTGGCAGGTATAAAGGATGGTAGAACTGGACTTTTAAGTGGTTAATAATTTGACTTCCTATTAAATCTGGCAGTTGAACACCTGTGTTCCCTCCCCAAATATCTCTAAAATTACTGTAAAAGAATTTTCAAAAAGAAAAAATAAATTTTACACCCACCCTCTCAGCTCACCGTCCTCCTTGCTCTCAGCTAAAGGCCTCACCTCATGGTCCATGAAAAACTCTCCAAACTCCCGTCACCACATTGACCCTCTCCACCTGCTGCAGCACCCATGGACTCTTCCTTCCTGTTACTGAAAAGGAGCTGAGCAAGGGTACCTAAGGCCACCTTCCAGTTGGAAAGTTCCCCCTGCTGTGAACTCTCCAAGATCCTCACCTGTCCTACACCATCATTTTTCCTCTCCCTTGGGCCATCCCATCAGCATACCTGATATTCTTCCTCCTCTGCCCCTGCCTCACCTATCCATACAAAAGGGCTGCAAAACCATCTTACATACTATTTTATTCCAATTCCTCTCCCTTTTAAGGCCTGCTCCAATCAAGTTTTCTATCCCACAACCTTAGTGTGGTTACCAATGACATCCACGTCACTAACTTCAACAGTCAATTCTCTCCTTTCCTTACCGGATACAATATATCACTCCCTCTGAGCTGATCATTTCCTCCCCTTTGCTTCTCCAACACCACACTCTCCTGACCTCTGTCTGTCTTCCTATTCAGGGGCAATGTGGAGACCACATGTTGAGGACAGTGGCATCAAAAGATGGAAGGAGCCCAAGTTCCTGCATGTGTGGAGAACAACCTCTTACTTCCCCTGATGACCTACATGGGGAAATAGACCTTTATGTTGTTAAGCTAGTATGTTGGGAAGGTTGATTATTGTAGTAGCTAGCATAACTTAGCCTGACTAACACACTCAAGCACTGTAATAGGAAGGCAATGAAAAAATTAACAAATAAAGAAATAGGAAATGAAGCAAATTATTTAGATATATGAATGAATATAGCAAAAGAAACAGGTAAGCAAGGTCAAAGTGGGACATCCGAGAAGTAGAACTAAGGTGGGGAGGAGCAGGTGACTGTTAGTTTTCATTATAAACCTAATAGTAAAACTCAACTTTCAACTATATGGGTGCTTAATTTAAATACAAATATAAATTATTGATCTAAAAGAGGTTGACCAGCTTCTAGGAAAAGCAAACATGAGCATAGATAATTACAGAAGACATACTCTTAGTACCGGAAGTAAAGCATGATGTGTCATGAGTGAAACAGAACATGCTCTCCAAATGGATCAAATACACTTGAGTACAATAACGGTTGTGTTCAGCTCAGTTTGGTTCTTTTGTTGTAGATTTTGACATGATGGCTTCCCAGAGGGTAGAAAACGTGGGAGCACTTCCTTTTCTTTCTTTCTTTGAGGGAGTGTAAGAAGAAGACATTTTAAATAGTAAGTGGAAGAAGGCCAAAAATCAGGGCTCTGCTAGCACATACTATTTTTGAGTGTGAATTTTTTTAAGCACCCCTTCCTCGAGATAACTTTCATCTGTTGGAAAATTGCCTTGAGTGCACTTATCTCGTTAGAATAAGACACTTTACTGACATCTGGTGGATAAGCATCATAATAAATATTCAAGTTCACATACTCCTACCTGCACAGTGATTGCCCTCCTGGAGGGTGACTTGTTCCACACACAACGGGTACAACCTGTGCTCTGAGCATCATCGTCCCTAAAACACCTGCTGACAGCCTCAGACTTGCAGACTCCAGCCCCTCAGTTGCTGCTATCTTTCTAACTCCTCTCTCCTTGTCCTTTCTCTCCTTTTTCTCTCTGGCCCTCCTGTTAAGAGTGCCTCTCCCTTCCAAAAAAAATCACCCCCATTTTTTGCAAAGCGAAAGACTCAGTTTCAGCAGACACCTAGACCTTTAGTCCTTCACCTTCTACTGAGAGCTTTATCCAAAACTTAGATGTAAACCCAGAACCTGTTATTAAAAAAATAAACTATTTTCACTTCAGATCAGATGCAGGCCACAATTCAATATGTCTTTTAACTCAAGGTTTGTGCATTAGGCGAATGGGGTCCCAAACTGGGGTGGGCAGTGGTGTGGACAGGACGTGAGATGCTGCTCCAGGAAGAATCTTGCCCTGAGGCTCTTCGGTTCTACCATTCAGACCATAAATGCTACTTGGGAGAGAGTACTCACCACACCCACTCAGGTGATTTTCAAGCTTCACTGCTTCCCTTTGGAATCTAATCACATTTAGCTGATGATTGCTCAGAGTTCCTGGATCAGCTCAGTTAATTAAAAGGGAAACCTTATTTCTTTCTTCTCTGCTTTTTTTCCTGTTCCAGTTTACTCACTGGATTAGCTGATACATGCCTGCTGAAAAACATAACTTCATTTTTTCAGTCCTAACTCCTCTCACTCCCTTCTTGGAAAATGGAATGAGCCAGTCTATGCTTTGGGACTGCTCGGTGACCCAACCCCTGCTACATGCACGGTTGGATGCCACCAATTCTCCGTATTCCTTTCTAAAACCCATAACCCTGGTTGGAGTAAGAGATTTATCTTCAACAGATCCATTTTTTGCTGTCCATCTCCCCTAACACTGAAGGGAAATAAGTTGCCTTCAAGAAAGCAACTCGATCTCAGTGGCCAGCTTCTGGATTATTTTGATTCTTAAACACGCTGGTCTAAAAAAACGAACGAATCCAGGGAGCATTTTCTCTAATCCAGGTACAATATAAATTCAAATGTCTCTAGGCAATTTCCTCACACTCTATTGAATTGGAGTCCTGGAAAATGTTTAAGGAAGATAAATAATTTAGTCCAGAAAGAGAAAGAAGCTAGGGAAAGTTTGAACGCCTTCGGGTATAAAGAGTTATTACAAACGTCTTACTTTTTAGTTATGCCCAATAAAATTACCTTCAGCTGCAACTACATGGCAATCAATTGGAGAAAGATTTTAAATGTGTGAATGAGTAAGCTTTGGGAGGCCCTCCTCACTCACACTGGAGAGCTTGTGGCCCCTGGAGGCAGGGGAATGAAGGCATGGACTTCTAAGCTCCCTAAAGCCATAAGAGTCTACACCGCTCATTCAACAAGTGCTGGATTGGGTTGTCTGTATTTGCCAGACTAGTAAAACTAGAATTTTGCCCTAAGGAAGCTCACAAGCTGCTGGTAGAATCCAGCTTGTGCAGTCCTCTGATAACTAGCTCAGTTTGTCCAACAGATAAGGGAAAGTCACTCCCTTACCCTGAATTCCTGCTGATCTGATCTTCTCTCAGATCTGCCTGTCCGTGTAAGGGTGGCTGTAATTTAGCCCAGATCACTGAGCACCAGGATGCCATGCCCTCCCTGAGAAGAACGCTTGGCTTTTTGTTAGCCAGGCTGCGTGGGAGCAAAGAGGGTTTTTTAAGTGTCCTAGAAGTACCTTTAATTACATTAGGCATTAGAGATGATTTAGGAGCGATATGGGAAAGGAATTCTGATCACTAATTAGGAAATTCAGTGCTGATCTGCCTCTTCTGCAGCTGTAGTCAAAGCTTTGCCTACCTATGCAGGATCACAAGGTTCATAAGGAATCAGAGCAAGTGCAATATCAAGACTGCACACACTGAAATGTGAAAATGTGTCATATACTATCCATCCCCCTTAGACCTCTGAGAATTAGGTCGTTGATACCATGCTTAATTAATGACAATTTTTCATACGTCCTGTATCAGGGTTCCAGCAGGAATGACATGACATGCTAAAATTAGCATAATTCAAGAAATAGCAAATAAAAAGAATATAAAGTTATGTAGCAGAACCATAAGGAATGATGCAATCCCCCTAGACTAGTGTCATTGATACTAGACACTTGGATCTCAAGGGAGGACAGTGGGAAGTGTTTACCAACAAGACGGTGAAGGCCATGTAGAGGATGCCATCGGGAAAGGAGCTGTGATCTTCTGTCAAGGGGCACAGCCATCCAAGCAGCCCGCAGGGTGCAGGGATCCAGGGGAACAAATACCCCAGCCTCACTCTCCTCCCTCCTGTTCCATTGGCTGAAGCTAAGCAGGAGCTAGGTGGCAAGAAAGTCCATTGGTTCAGTCCAGAGCATCACCGTGAGGAGGAAAGTAGGGGAGAATACATGTGCTCTTTCTCTTTTCCTGCTGCCTTCTATTTTTCTAACATTATGATCATTTCTAAGGAACCCTGCCTTCCTGGGTGCCCGAAGTAGAGCAGTATCAGTTTTATCATGTTGTTGCAAATAATAGGATTTCCCTTTATGGCTGAGTAATATTTTATTTTATTTTATTTTATTTTATTTTATTTTATTTCATATATACACACGTGTGTGTGTGTGTGTGTGTGTATCACCTCGTTTTATCTATCGATCTGTCAGTGGACACTTAGGTTATTTCCATGTCTTGGCTACTATAAATAATGCTGCAATGAACATGGGGTGCATACATCTTCTCAAGATAGTGATTTAGTTTCCTTCAGACAAATACCCAGAAATATAACTGTTAGATGATATGGTAATTGTATTTTTAATTTTTTGAGGAACACTGTATCATTTTTAATAGTGTCTGCACCAGTTTACATTCCCACCAACAGTACAAGTTTCCTTTTCTCCACAGCTTTACCAACACTTGCTATTTTTTATCTTAATAATAATTGTCATTCTTTTGATTTGCATTTCCATGTTAATTAGTTATGTTGAGCATCTTTTCATCTACCTGTTGACCACTTATATGTCTTCTTAGGAAAAATGTCTATTCAGCTCCTTTGCTCACTTTTTAATCAAATTCTTTGAATTGTATGAGTTCTTTTTATATTTTAGATATTAATCTTTTATCAGGTATATAATTTGCAAATATGTTCTCCCATTCCAGATTTCATTTTCATTTTTTTAAAGATTTTATTTATTTGTAGAGAGGGAAGGGAGGGAGAAAGAAATAGAGAGAGAAACATCAATGTGCGGTTGCTGCGGGCCGTGGCCTACAACCCAGGCATGTGCCCTGACTGGGAATCGAACCTGTGACACTTTGGTTCGTAGCCCGCGCTCAATCCACTGAGCTATGCCAGCCAGGGCCGCATTTTCATTTTGTTGATGGTTTCCTTTGCTGTGGAGATGTTTTTTAGTTTGATGTAGTCCCACTTATTTATTTTTGCCTTTGTTCCCTTTGCTTTTGAGTCAAATCCAAAAAAATTATGTCAAGGGTTCTGGGATTTCTGATCTTTCTTTTTCTGCTCTAATTAGATTTATAGACATCAATGACTCTTTTTTACAGTGGTAAAAAAGGGGACTGGTATTTAGTTAAGCAACAAAACTAATCATTGTTTGCAACACATTCCCTTAGTTTGCTCTGCGCTCTGTCAACTAAAACTGTTCTGTTTCTTGAAATGTTTGTGCCAGACCTAAGATTAGAAATCACATTATTCTTCCAATAGTGTGCCTGAAGACTAGAGTTCACACTAAAATGTATGATTTCCTTTTGATTTCTTAAACACTAATTTAACTTTTATCTTTATAAATGTATGCATAATTTTCCAAGTTTTTTTCTTTTCCTGGTTCATCCATGCTCATGATCAACCCCATTATTCCACGCCTGTTGATATCTACCCACCCAGAGCTCTTTCTAAGGAAAATCACTCTACCCACAGCCCCTGCCACCTAAGTTTAGAGCACTTGGCCTTTTTACCCCCTGGTCTTTGCAGATTGGACTAGAAATAAGCACCTAACTTAAGGGTACCCAACCCATAAACTTGTCAGCAAATACAGCATGATCTAACCTAAGAGAAACTAGACTGAGCTGACTTTCTCCCTCTGCAATTCAAATTGAGACTATCTGAGATACTGATAATCAGGTGAAAACTAAAGTTATTGGGGGAACATAAACTATGTTCAAGCACAGCAAGACTGCCCCCAGATGGCATAGAATAAATCGAGCATTGGTAGTTCAGAATTTATAGTTTCATCAGAGAGAAAAAAAATAGCAACAGAAATTGCCTCTGGTAAACATTTTTTGAAGATTCTAGTCTCAGCACAAGTTGACATTCTATCTGCAAATCCTATCCCTACGGGGTCTTGTCAGCTAATTCACTGCCCTTCCAACCATCTGAGGAACATTTCTTTCTCACAGAAGAACCCTGAGGAAATGCCAGTGGGAAGAGAAAACATCTCAACAACTATATTTTCAGGGCAACTTCACAGAAGGCAGAGCTATTAAAGTAAAAATGGATGGTAGAGCTGCTCTTAGGGAAATTGGTATCTTTGGAAGAATATTGGGACGAGACAACACTGAAGTCGCAGAAAAGGAAACAGAAATTAAGTGAACACAGAAAGACAGGCTGGAAGCTCCAATATGAAATTAATTGGACAATAAGCAGCTTCCTAAAAAATGGGAAAGGTGAACACATAGTATGTCTTGAGCAAATGTTTGAGATGCCGAAGTGTCATATTTATGATGGAGCTTTGTGAGGAGGGAGAACTCAAAGAAATTCTCAGAATGAGTCAAGGAAGATCATTCAAAGCCATGCTCCCATCAGCTAGATCTTGTCTTCACAACAGTGTACACTGAAATCTGAAACTGGGGAAGAAAATGGTTTAAAGCTCCTTTATGATGCTAACAACTTCAACATATGAGGTCTGTCCAGAAAGTATCCAGGAATGTAACATGAAAAATAGACATTTATTGAAAGATACAAGAAACATTGTACAATGATGCCTCAGTCCCCTTCCAAGCAGGCACCTTGGGACCTTACACAGTTCTCCCAGTCACCATCAGCTGCCTATTGTATTTTCCTGAATCTCATTGACAGCCTAATGCCCCTTCCCTTTCAAAGGTGGTTTTAGTTTGGAGAAAAGTCAGAAGTCACAGGGCATCAAATGTGGGCTGTAGGGGGACTGAGTCACCTGGGTGATTTGATATTTCACCAAAAAAAATCTACACGAGACATGATGCATGTGATGAAGCTGCCAGTCACCAGTTGCCCATAGCCATGGCTTTCTGAATCATCTGAGTAGTCTTCACAGAAGAATGTTCAAGCCTAATGCAATATTTGGTGCAGATTCATTTCTCTACTCACTCAGTCAGTTTGAATGTGACAGCCTCACAGTACACATGCTCACTCCACAGTGTCTACCACCCCTACTGACTAGTACAGTGAAGTCATTGTTGTTCACTGTAGTGAATAATGTGTATTCCCGTTTACTCTCCTTGCCTGCCAGGTTACATCAATGTCGTGCAAACCATTCTCCTTATATGAATAATGGACGGACCTTTAATTTCAGAGTTGTCAGAATTCTATTCAGCTCTATTTCTGATGGTTCTGAGTGATGTTTGTTCTATAATTTAGTTGTACTTTTGATGTGGTTGTGCAAGGAGTCAAGCAGTGTCCCTTATGCCCCCATCTTGACCTGAAGTCCACCACTCTTCTTTCGATGTGCTGTGTTTTCCTCTTCAACCCCTAAGATGCTTTTCCATTCTTAGGTCATTTCTCCACATTGGTTGATCTTGCCAGTGAAGGGCTGAACAGACCTCATAAAGGTGACAGGCTTAGGAGAAAGCCATGCTGTACCTCATGCATGGGACCCCTGCAGCTATCAGTGCCCATAGCCATGGCCAGCAGTGTGACATTGAGGCATAGGTGCATGAGGACACGCCACCATTTACGACAAGCTCAGAAAAGAACTTTTTGAATTAATAAAAAAGAGAGAACTACCTTTTGAAAATCCACGTTGGGATCCTATAAGTGATTGTGCCAAAAGCATTTCCAAAGAACCTATAAAAGTGGATCTTGCTCCTCGAATCATAGCTGAGGAGCTGCTAGATATTCAGTGGTAAGCCTGCAACCCACCTTCACTGACAAGAGCAACCAATGTGGAGAAATGACCTAAGAATGGAAAAGCATCTTAGGGGTTGAAGAGGAAAACACAGCACATCGAAAGAAGAGTGGTGGACTTCAGGTCAAGATGGGGGCATAAGGGACACTGCTTGACTCCTTGCACAACCACATCAAAAGTACAACTAAATTATAGAACAAACATCACTCAGAATCATCAGAAATAGAGTTGAATAGAATTCTGACAACTACGAAATTAAAACACATTCATCCACACTAGTAGGAGGGGCAGAGATGCAGAACAAGTTGGTCCAACATCTACATGTGGTGGATAAAAATTCAGGAGGGATATCTCAGAAGCGAGGAGTCCCAGCCCCACACAAGACCCCCAGCCAGTGTTCCAGTGCCAGGAACGTAAGTCCTCATAACTTCTGGCTGCAAAAACCAAAGAGGACTGAGTCAGTGGAAGAAACTTCTAGAGTCCCAAGAAGTTCTTCTTCAAGAACCCACACACAGACTTACTCAGACTCACTCCATCTGAGCTCTAGCATGAGGGTAGCAGCTTAAAAGGCACCAGTGGCATACATTGAGGAACTGAAGCATCTAGCATCAAGACAAGAGCTGGGGACAGCTTTCTCTCAGACAGAAAGGCAGGCAGAGGCCATTGCCCCTCTTCTGAACCCTCCCCCCAGAAAGCCACAGAGCCAGCAGGCGGGTGCCATATCTGAGACTATATAAACCTGGGTAACACTGTTTTCTCTGCCCTAGGGATCCCGTAAGACTCCATACCACCCAACTTATGGGCTCACCCAAGTGGTTAACAGGGACTTTTCCATATGAATGGCTGACCTTAGCTCATGCTTCACAACTTCCTAAATCCTATCAAACAAGCAACAGCTGGCCTCAGTGACCACCCAGGTTTCCTGCCTCTTTCTAAGTGGCCCAAGGCCAGGCACTAGCAACAGCCACTCTAGATTCACAGCTTGGCTTCATCTGGGAATATCCAAGCCCAGCACAAGTAGCAGCCATCTCAGATTGCTTTATAGTGCAGGCAGAGTGTCCCCAGGTAGAACACAGGAGGGAGCTGACCTTAACCTGTACTACCTGGGAAATCACAGAGCCAGGTCAACCAGTGGACAACTACAGACCACATCAGAGCACCACCACACTGCCCTTGAACAGCTGATCTTCCACAGAGGGCAGTGGTTGGTGGTCAGCGGTCAGAGCCAATCCTTGCAGCTGACTGGCCTGGGTAAATCCCTCCTATTGACCTGTCAATGGCAATCAAGGCTCAACTACAAGAGGAGGGTGTAAGCCCACACTAAGGGTGCACTTTGAGTATCCAGCTTGGGTGACAGGGAAGGCTGTGCCTAGAACCCTTCAGGACATTTATACTTTAGACCACACTACCAAGACAGGGAGTCATAGCAGCTCTACCTAATACATAGAAACACACATAGAGAGGCTGCCAAATGGAGAGACAAAGAAACATGGCCCAAATGAAAGAATAGATCAAAACTCCAGAAAAGAACTAAACAAAAAAGAGATAAGCAATCTATCAGATGCAGAGTTCAAAACACTGGTTAGAAGGATGTTCAAGGAACTTAATGAGGACCTCAACAGCATAAAAAAGATCCAGTCAGAAATGAAGTATACACTAATTGAAATAAAGAGCAATTTTCAGGGAAACAGAAGTAGAGTGGATGAAGCCAAGAATAAAATCAATGATTTGGAATATAAGGAAGCAAAAAACAACCAATCAGAACAACAAGGAGAAAAAAATAATTTTAAAAAATGAAGATAGCATAAGCAGCCTCTGGCACAACTTCAAGTAGTCCAACATTCACATTATAGAGGTACCAGAAGGAAAAGAAAAAGAGCAAGAAAATGAAAATCTATTTGAAAAATAATGAAAGAAAAATTGCTTAATTTGGTGAAGAAAATAGACATGCAAGTCCAGGAAGCACAGAGAGTCCAAACAAGGTGGATGCAAAGAGTCCCATGGTAAGACACATCATAATTAAAATGCCAAATGTTAAAGATAAAAAGAGAACCTCAAAAGCAGCAAGAGGAAAGCAGATAGTTACCTACAGGGGAGTTCCCTTAAGAGTGTCAGCTGATTTCTCAAGAGAACTTTGCAGGCTGGAAGAGATTGGCAAGAAATATTCAAAGTCATGAAAAGTGGGTACTACAGCCAAGGTTTCCCTACCCAGTAAAGATATTTAGAATTGAAGACAGATAAAGAGCTTCCCAGACAAAAAAAAATCTGAAACACTTCATCATCACTAAACCATTATTATGTGAAATGTTAAAGGTACTTATTTAAGAAAAAGATCAAAACTATGAACAATAAAATGGCAATAATACTTATCTATCAACAATTGAATCCAAAAAACAAACTAAGCAAACAAGAACAACAGAGACAGAATCATGAATACAAAGAGAATTTTGATGGTTGCCAGATGGGAGAGGGGTGTGGAAGAATGGGTAAAGAGGTGAGGGGATTAAGAAATACAATAGTTAGTTACAAAATAGCCACAATGATGTAAAGTACAGTACAGGAAATGAAGTAGCCAAAGAACTTATATGTGTGACCCATGAACATGAACAATAATGTGGGGATTGCCTGACAAAGTTGGGAGTGATGGATAGAGGGGTTCAAAGGGAAAAAATGGAGCAACTGTAATAGCATAATCAATAAAACAATTTTAAAAATAAAAGAAAGAAGAGTAATTGCTCAAGGACAGTCAAGAGATTAACAACACAGGGGAAGTATTGCTGGTTCTTAAGACTTCAATTGAAGAGAAAGAAAACCAGCCCTTTGCTTGTGAAAACATTTCCTGCAACTAGCAAGAAGACAAAATGGACAGTTTGGACCTGCTCTCTTCAGGCTCCACATCTAGCAAACTCTTTCCAGCTGGGCTCAAGGGAGAACTAGAGAAACCTTCTGTGACTTCAATTCAAGGAATGGCAAGCAAAGGCACTACTAAATCTAATGCTCTGTAGAGAACCAAAAGGAAAGGTTATGGATTCCTCCCATGCTGATCAATACAAGGATAGGCTGCACTCTCTACCGCTAAAATGAGAGGAAGAGAGGGGAAAGGGTGAGACTATGCTGAGCCTATGAGCGCCCCTGCACCCTATATCTGCCTGCATCCTTGTTAAATCCAAAGTAGCATAACCTGTATGAGTACTAAAGGATAGCCACCAAAAGGCTAAATGGCCTTGAAAACAACTGGGCCTGTTGGCAGAAAGGGCAGTGGCCCCTCTTCATTCACCTTTCATCAGATATCCATTGAGCATCTTCTAAGTGTGGGCATGATGCTAGGGTCTGGGAATATAGAAGTCAACAAGCCAAAGGCCTTGTTCAACACATGGACTTAGGTTTCACCTGGGGAGAGAGTCTGTGGAGAACAAGGAAATGGGGTATGAGAAGCACCTGGGGTTGAGTGGCCAGAAGATCCAGAGAGCATATTTAAAATCAGACCTGGAAGCACCAACCCTGCAAAGATCTCAGGGCAAAGAGGTCCAGACAGAAGAGCAGAAAGAGCACAGGATTGGGGTGGGTGGGGGGAAATAAGGAGGGATACAAGAACAAAATGGCCAGTATGGCTGGAGTAGAAAGAAGAATGAGTGGTATGAGAAAAGGCAGGAGGTGAGTCTTTCAGGCCATGGTTAAATAATATTGTAAAGTGTGATGGGAAGCTGTTAGAGTTTTTAGCAGGGGAATGATTCATATTATTAAAACTACTCTGACTTATGTGTGGAGAACAGAGTGAGAGCAGAGAGACCAGGTACAGGGCTATTATATTACCTTCAGAGTGAGCTGACAGCAGCCTGGTAAAGGAAGAAGCAGTGAAAGTGCAGGAAAGTGGACTCTTTTTGCACCTATTTTGTAGGTAGCACTGAGTCAACTTGCTGATAAATTGAAGCTGTGACTATTGGGAATGAGGGTAGGGGCAGGGCAAAGAATAACCTTGAACAAGGTGAGGTCATTAACTAATGTGGGGAGGCCTAGAAGACAAATTGGAAGCTGGAGATCAAGATTCTCTTTTGGCCATGGTAACTGAGGAGCTGGTCAGATATCCAAATGAATATAAGCCAGCTCAAATGGACTTTTGCTTCATGGAGTGGTCAGGGTTGGATTGTATCAGCTAGGAAGTGAGTATATAGTCTGGTTCTTCATACAGAAAGTGGGAATGATGACTCCTGCCAGCTCTACCTTAAAGATGGTCTTCCCTAAAATGAAACAAGGTGAGGGCAGACCTCTGTTCCAATGTCAAGGATCATCACTAAGTTGCAAACACCACCAAACCATTCCTTCTTCTCAGAAGTAAGGTGGCTGGTGAAGATTGTTCAATGTGGAAAGCTTTCCTCTGGTGCAGAGACTAGAAGGGTGGCCTGAGCTCTCCCTCCAGGGCCAGATGTCTTCTCTAAGCCTTAGATTCATTTCAATGACCCTAAGACAACTAAAAATGAGCTGATCTTTTTCCCCACCCTGCCCTCATTCTGTGAAGTCATAGCCATGGAATCAAAATATGTAGCCCAACAGAGGTCGCCTTGCTACTGAGATGCTCACAAAGCCATTGGGCAGTCAGCCTGAGAAGTATGAGTAATGCCAATGCTTCCTCTTCCCAAATTCTATTGGCACATTTTTTTTCTCATGGAAATTTCATTTTGTAATTGGCAGATGTTCTTCTGCTATCTATGAGGAAGACAAAATCTTTTTTAAAAGATTTTATTTACTTATTTATTTTTAGAGAGAGGGGAAGGGAGGGAAAGAGAGGGAGAGAAACAAATATCTATCAGTTGCCTCTCACACACCCCCTGCCAAGGAGCTGGCCTGCAACCCAGGCATGTGCCCTGACAAGGAATAGAACAAGCGATGTTTCAGTTCAGTCCAACATTCAATCCACTGAGCCATACCAGCCAAGGCAAAATCTTTTTATTTTCTTTGTTTGTATCTCTCTCTCTCTCTCTCTCTCTCTCTCACACACACACACACACACACACACACATGCACACACACAATTTTCCCATCTAGCTGCAAAGCAGAGAACATTTTTTTCTTTCATTTTCATTTTTCCTCTCCCTTTGAATGCACACTAAGCATGGAAAATTTCCAGTCAAAGAAATAATTCCCCCCAAAGCTGTGATGCAAACGAGGAGGGGTGGTAATGATGTACACCTGCATGCAATGCTGATCACCCATCATTGTCATCTGGGATGGGGAGAGGAGGAAACGCTGGCCGAGGACGCCAGTCACCTGCACTTTACTCACACCTCCACAACTTGTCCTGCATTTCAGCTGTCGTGGGCTTCAACTTCAACCCTTCCAAAGGTAAGGATGAAAGCATTCATTCCCTCCCCAGGGATGCTGTAGAAAGAGCATGTGAGAACCCACTGCATGTGGTTGTGTGGTCTGAGTCACACAAAGATGGAAAATGTAGGAATGGGAGTATGGAAATATGAAATAGGAGCTTTAGGAAAGAGCCTTCTTTGATCTCACTTGGTGGTTAAATAAATCAACATCATTCACTCAACACAAGTATTTCCTACTCATTCCCTCAAAAACTATGCACAGATATAACCTGTGTCTATGTCCAGCTATTTACATAGACACATATACAAACTTCTTACTTAAAATTACACACAAGGAGGCTGTGGGCTGCATGTGTGTTAAATATCTAGAAATCTTTTCTGAACTCCTACCCTGTACCAAGGTCTAAGGTAAGTATGATGCATTCAAAAATGAATAATGCACAGAACATGTTTTCTTGTGAAATTCACTATAGTGGATATACACTTCTAAATATCTCAGCCTGCTTATCAGTACAATATTGGGCATTTTCTTCAGATTTAGAGAGCATTCAGAGGATGGACAGAACCATGTTATCTAGCAGAAGATATGCAGGCTGAATAATACCCCCAAATACATTCATGCCCTAACCTCCAACACCTGTGACTATGTCAACTTACGTGGCAGAAGGGACTTTGCAGAAGTGATTAAACTAAGAACCTCAAAATGGGAGATTATGCAGGATTCTCTAGGTGGACCCAGTGTGCAATCACAAAGGTCCTCGTAAGAGGACAGCAGGAGGATCAGAGTCAGAAAAAGGAGATGGGATGACAGGCAGAAGTTAGATGAGTTTGAAGATGGAGGAATGAGTGGCCTCTGGAAGATGGGAAAAGCCAGGAATGGATTCTCCCACTAAAGCCCATGAGGAGTGCAGCCCCACCAACACCTTCATTTAGACTTCTGACCTGCAAAACTAAGAAAGAATAAATTTGTGTGGTTTTTTAAGGCATTAAATTTATGCAATAAATCTGTGGAAGCAATGGGGAACCAAATGCAAAGGACTAGGAAGGGATTCTTGGGAGAGATAAGATTTAGGTTTGAAAACTAAGTTGAATACCTCTGGAAGCCAGTGCAGTGGCGACAGTTGGGCAGCCAGACAGGAGACCATGTCAGCAATGGATAGAGGTGTGAAAGCATGTGTGTTGGAGGCTTCACTTTAATTTTTTATCTTGTTTGGATGGTAGAGCTTAGTGGAGAAAGGGAGGAGGTGACACCAAGCAGACTGTAAAGGCTTCGAATGGGGATTATCAGAGATCTATGGCTACAGTTATGCTGCATAACAAACCACCCCAAAACCGTGGCTTCAAACACCACCCATTTATCATTTCTCACAAATCACTTGGGTCATCTAGGTGGTTCTACTAATCTGAGCAGAACTGGCTGATTTAGGTGGACTTGCTCATGCATCTGTGGTCAGACAGCAGGTTGACTGTGGGCTGGTTGGTCCAGGTTGGCCTTAGCTGGGAGCTCTTGGCTCTTTTGCATGTGTCTCTCACATCCTTCCAGGGGGCTAGCTTGGGTACATTCTCTTAGTAGTAGGAGAGGTCAAAAGAGAGGCATCAGAAATTTTAAATGCACTCTTTCAATCTTCTGTTTGCATACAGATCACTACCATCCCATTGGCAAGAACACATCACATGTATTATTAGTTTGCAAGAGTTATCAGAATAAAGTACCACAGATGGTAGCTTAAACAACGGAAATTTATTTCCTCATGATTCCAGAGGCTGGAAGTCCAAGACCAAGGTGTTGGCATGGGTGGTTTCTTCTGAAGCCTTTGGCTTGAAGATGGCTGTCTTCTCCCTGTGTCCACATGGTTGTCCCTCAATGCATGCCTGTGTCCTAATTTCCTCTATTTATAAGGACACCAGTCATATTGGATTAGGCCCTACCCGGATGACTTCATTTTAACTTTCCCCTTTAAAGATCCTATTTCCAAATACAGTCACATTCTGAGGTATTGGTGGTTTGGACTTCAACACGACAATTTGGAGGGGACACAATCCAGCCTATAACACATGGCCAAGGGCAGGGTCATTGTGGGAGGGGGCTACCAAGGGACACTGGGAAGCATGAAAATTTGAGGCTATTAATGTAATCAATCTACCACATGAGGAATTGAGAATTTTGCTTTGGATTCATTACATGATTGGAAGCCTACAGACTTTTAAATGGGAAGTGTAATGATTAAAATATGTGTTTAAGGAAATTATAGTTCCAAATATATTTCTTGCTACACAGAATGTTGATTTACAGAATATTAATAAGCATGAATTCTAAATGCCAAGGCTCTGATTCAACATACTGATTTTAGTTACCTATTGCATGGTAGCCCAAAATTTAGTGACTTAAACAACCATTTTATTAAGATTTCATAGTTTCATGGATCAGAAATTGGGATGGACTAAGCGAGGCACCTCAGAGCACCCAGAGAGTGTTCCAAGAGAAAGTAGAAGTTTGCAGTCTTTTAAGGACTGGGCCCAGAATCAGCACAGAGTACCCTCCACTGCACTCTATTGGTCACAGCAGTTGCAAACATAATCAATTTATTCATTTGTAAAATCCTGTTGCTTCCTCAGGAAAATAGGATCTGAGTAGCTGGGTTTACATGTTGCCCTTTTTTCACACATTTGAGATGGGCTTTTGTAAGAAGCCCAACAACATTTCAAACCTCAGGAATAGTACTGGATCTGGAAGGTGGTTGTGTAGCCTCTTCTCAGTCCTGCTGTGGATTCTCAGTCTGGAAGAGCAAACTACACACCTGTGCCTTATATCCAGACTCACTGTCTCCCAACATGGGCTCCTGCATTCTTGGGTGCTACCAGCAGCAGTGGCCTCAGACCTTTTCAGGAGTGGAAAGTATGAAAGGGCCAACCCTCTGGCCCTCCTCTCTTGGTGTGGTCATTCTACTACCCCTCCCCCAACAAAGGAGTGAGGGGACAGGAAAGCATTGTGCCAGCCCTCTCCCTAGGGTGAGACCTAGCTCCTGGAAGGCTTCTTCTTTCCACTCTCTCCTCCCACAAGCGCTCACCTCCTCAGAACTTCCTCACCTACTTCTCATGGTCGAAGGAAAAAGGTAATTAATCTTCCCTAATATACACACGGGAACTTATGCTTGGGGTTATGTTCCCCCAAAGCAGACTCTGAAACAAGGATTCAAGTGTAAGAAGTTAACATGGGAGGTAATTCCAGAAAGCACCAGTAGTGAAGTGGGAAAGGGAAGGAAGCCAAAAGAGGATGTTAATGAGCAAATCACCATTGTGGGCAACCTGGCTCACTCTGGCTGGGGACCTCTGGGGATGCTGTAGAGCACACCTCAGAGTTGGCCCCTCCATGGGGTGGAAGTTGGGATGTTTACCTTCTAACACTCAACCATCACAACTGAGAGCACAGTTGGTGCTGTCAGGGCACCATCCCCCTCTGCACATCGGACCTTTGCCAAGCATGGGCTCAGCAGCCAGAGACAGCCTCAGGCAGAGCTGCAGGTCCTCGAGGAGGAAGCTGTGGCTGTGTGCAGGGCAGAGACGGTATGTATTGAGGCAATAAGGATGGGCTACCAACAGTGTCTGCCACAGGCTGATATCCAGGGACCCACACTACACCTCACATCATGGCTGGTTTAACCCAATTACATCACTGAGATTTTTTAATAAAATAAGAAAAACATCAAATTTTTAATATTGCATGTGTCCTTAACAAAATAAAATAAGCTTAAACAACACAGAAATGTATACAATCAAAAATAAAATTCACTCTCATCTCTTTGTCTCTACTTCATTCCATAGAGGTATCCACTCAACCCTTTCTGTTTAAAGTGGTTGGGTATAATCATCCCTTTAAATCATGTACTTAGACAGAAGTACTCATAATCCAAGGAAAATTAGCACCGGAAAAAGCCATTTACAGGGAATCCATTTAAAACAGATCAAAATTTCACAGTAAATGGCAAATAGGAGATTATCTTGAAAACTGAAACTAAAATTATAAAAGTAAATGTGTTTTTATTTAATAAAACATAATGGCCACTTTTTCTAATTCTTAAAAAAAGTAACAATAAGTCAAGCATTTAAAGGGTTTGGGGAGTAATCTTTCAGACAAAACTGTGCAGTAGCAGGATACGACACCCTTCGTTTCCTATTTGACTTTCACAGTTCACAGAATGGACATTTTCGCAAAGAGCATTTGAAGGTTTCATAGATGTTCCCCCAAACTTCTCTGTGATTTGTGATATTCGAACCCACGTCCTCCCAGTGACTGCACTGCATGGTCGTTACCCCGTCAGGTTTGCCTTTCCCTGTTGGCCACCGGCCTCACTCCCTCCCCCTCATCTAAGATCTGCGGCCGACTGAGGGAAGGCAATAAGGCGATGGGGGAGATGACTGCAAGTGTCAGGAGGGGAGGTCGTCTCAGTGGGAACTAACGTATCAGTATTCACATAATTTTGAATTATACAGCCTCATAACTAGAGAGACCATCGTAATGAATATTCAGATAACAGGGACCACTGTACCTCCGCTGCTTAATTTTTCAATTTTGGACAATAGGTGTTGACATTCCCACTAGGAAAGATGGGAATTTACTGCCCTTAAATGCCAGCTGCATCCCCATGCACTATACCTCGTAGTTCTTCCAGGGTTGCCTTTACGCTTTTCAGCAGGTTGGAACTTCTGTTTCCAGATACAGAAACACCACTGTGCCTCCCTGCTGACTCTGCCCAAGAACCACTGTCGTAGGCCACTGGCAGAGCTTGCTCAGGGAACCGAGGAGCAGAGACAAGTGTAAGAAGTCAGGCCTGAGAGCTGTGCAGGGGTGGCCCTGCTGCACCTGGGGATGCGCAGACCTGAGATCCAAGGCAGTTGAAATTGAACTTTATTCAAACTGGCTCTCTAGACCTGGTCTGTTCTCAGTTCCTTGGGAAAACTGAGGCTGCTGACTCTACCCAAAATACCCATGCATGTGCAGCAGAAAAAAAGAAATCTTAGATGGAACAGTCTATTTTTTTAAAAAAGTAAATGTTGATAATTTTCAAACCAATGTCTCTATCCTGTAAAGTGAATTAAACCTAAGTTCTGAAAGAACAGTAACTTCCAGGGCCGCAGTTCTCAGACCTGCTCACACATCCAAACACCTGAGGAGCCTGATTTCCAGGCCCCACCTCTGGCTTCTGGGAGGGACCTGGGGAATCAGGCTTTCTAGCTGGAGCCCCAGGTTTCTGATCCTTCCAGCGCTATTGCAACCCAAGGCCTCCAAAGGACCTTCAGGGACAACTCCTCTGGAGGGAGTCAGTTAGTTACCCCGGCTAGGCCACAAGTGCAGGACGTGGGAGGAGGAGCGAGGAAAAAGAGGGATCTGATATTCACTAGGGAGCCCCTCACACGTCAAGCTCCAGGCCAGGCTCCAGGGAATCACACCTCACTCCCTGAGCCCCGCACAGCACCACCGCCAAGTGTGCGTGTTCCCATTTTACAGATAATGAAATGGAAGCTCGGGGAGGCCAGGCAAGGTACTCAGGTCATTTCGCTGAGAAATGGTAAAGCCAAGATTTGAACCCATGTAACTTGATTAAGCAAGACCACTTCTATGGGCTGAATTTTGTCCCCTCGAATTTCATACATTGGAACCCTAATTCCCAGTACCTCAGAATGTGACTTTAGTTGGATGTAGGACATTTAAAGAGGTAATTAACGTTAAATGAGATCACTGTGGGGGAGGCCCTAATCCAATAGGACTGGTGACCTTATAAGAGGAAGAGACACTAGGTATGCACTGGTACAGAGGAAGGGGCGTGTGAGGACACAGGGAGAAGAAGGCCATTTACAAGCCAAGGACAGAGGCCTCAGGAGAAACCGATGCTGCCGATACTTTGATCTTAGACTTTCAGCCTCCAGAGCTGTGAGAAAATAACTTTCTGTTGTTTAAGCCACCCAGTCTGTGGTCTTTTGTTATGGCAACCCTAGCCAACAAATACAGAGTTAAAAATGGAAAAGGAAAGGAAGAAGAGAAGACAAGGGAAAGTACAAAGGGGAAGAGGAACAAGTAAAGACAAAGTGTTCATTCCTGAGTCCACTGGGGGCTTGGGGGAGGAGCTCGTGTGTCAGGAATCGGTGGAAGGAAAAGAACAGAGAACAAAACTTTGAGGAAGCCTCTTTTAGCCATGGACAGGGGAGCCCCCAGAATGAGTTGTATCTAGACACGAGCTTCAGACGCTCATTCCTGCCTCTCCAGTGTGTCTGCTGACCCCCAACAAAGATGGCCGTTGCTTTACCCCCTCCTGCACTCTTAATGTAACAGAGGCCCCCAAAGGGAGGAGTCAGAGGGGAACCATGCTGAATTCCCACTAAACAGTCAGATTCTGTTTTTCAACTAGGTTTCTAAATCTGTCATGGAGTAATGGTTCAACTGTGCATATTTTTCCTATGGAGCCCTATTTTTGCCCCTGCCCTCACCGGTTTCTAGTTCTGACTTCAAAGCTCCAGGAAGGTTTAAAAAAGTGAATTGAAGACAAATTCCTTTGTCTTCATCAAAAGATTCCACAAAGCAGCAGTGGCTCTAGCCAGGAGGATGCTGATTGCCGGCAGTTAACACCGTGTCAGCTGGGAGGGGTCTGCGCTGGGGGCCGAAGTTCCTGCCAAGGTGCGTTCACAGCAGTGCTTAGATCTTGCTTTAATGTCATCTAATCATTTGAGGGAGCAGAGCTTGAAGAAGATTCTCTCCAAGGATGTAGAGAGCTGAGCCTCTCACAGCAAGAACTAAGAAAGTGACATCTTCAAAGACAGGATAAATCTGTGACCACACAGAAGTGTCTTTCATGCTCAGGAAGGGAGGATGGTTGGGTTTGTTTTGGGGGGATTTCGTTTGTTTGTTTGTTTGCTTGTTTGTTACTTTGCATTAGAGATCCTGAGATAACAGATGGGAAAGGGCCATTTATTGCAATAGTAGTTTGTGGTTGGCTATCCCTGATTTTCCCCCTGAGAACCAAGAAGGCAACCATGCCCTTCTTGCTCCCAGACTTCAGAGAGGGGCCCTGCTATAAAGAAAACATCAGGAGTTGCTGATGCACCTTTTAACTTTTGTTTCTCTGAAACAGGGTCCTTGAGAGGGTGTCTGAGTTTGGTAACCTCCAAGCAGACCCTGAGACAAGGATGTCGGTGCACACAGTTATTTGGAAGGTGGTGTCAGGAGGCACTGTAGGAGTGCAGGGGAAGGGAAGGAGAGGAGGGAATTGACACATTATCAATGTGGGTGAAACTCTGGGATGGTGTGAACCATGCCTCTAAGATATCCAAATCAAGAGGCAAGGTGTCTGGGCTATTTATCCACCCAATCCCATCCATCACTGATTGACGGCAGCCCCTAGGGGGGCATTAACAGTCCAGTATTTAGCCTGCCCTGTGAGGAGACAAAGAGGCTATCGTGGCCAGAGCTAGGCAGAGTCCACGTGCACTTGCAGTTGGAAATGGGATTCCATGGGCTTGGGAATAATGAGGGCTGGCAGAACTTGGGTGGGACACCACAGGCCCTGCCACAGGGGTTATGCTAAGGGAAAAGAGAGAGGTGAGTGCCTTTGAGGACCATGAGAAAGAAAAAGGGTTCCCAGCAATGAAAAGGTCATGGAGAGCTCACAGAGAGCTTAGGGTGGTCAGGACCTAAGGCTGAGGGCCCCAGAGAGGTGACAGGACTGAACTGGCCATCCTGTGTTTGTCTTCCACATTTGGGGCAGGAATTATTCCTGGTTCTGGCATCTAGCTACCTTAGGTGACCTTCATAACTGTCAATCAGAATGGATGCCCAACCAATCATAACAGACACTCAACCAATCAAGACCAAAAATATCAGTGAATAATGGGTATCCAGCTGGAATAGCTCTAGTAGCAGGCAAACCTAGACCTGCAAACAGACATGAGGCCAGTGAGCTCTGGCTGCTAGCTCCTGGCCTCCACATTCTATATCCTTTTTTCTTCCTCCTTTCCTTTCTTTCAGCAACCCATTGCCTTCATGTGGCCCAGTGTTCTCTGCTTCAGAATTCTCACTCAGGAAAGGCTCATTTAACAATCATTTACACCACAGTATGAATTAAGACACTAACCCATCTGAATAGTGAACTTCAAGTCGACTGTGGAAGAAAAGGCAGAGACTCCATGAAAGATGTCCCCAACAGAGGAACTTTGCCCTGGAATAACTCCACAGTGGCAGTCCACCAGGGTAGGCAGTAAAGCGGGGCCAATCTTACTTTGTTGTTTTCAGGGAAATTGTCATGTGTCCTTGTGTCCCTCATATATCAAAGTCTTCATGTCTGCCCTTGGCTACCACTCAGCTCTTCCTCGGTATCCCACCCACACATAAAACCAGCTCTGTCTCACCAGAAACCAGCTCTGTGTCTTATTACTCCACTACCAGCTGGGAAACCTCAAGCCTATTCTAAGCAGAAAGTCCTGCATTCACAAGACTGTGCAGCCAGGTTCCAAGGAACACCCTGCATGTGCCTTCGGTTCTCTTGACTAAGGCTGGGAGCTGCCGAGGGGTGAGGAAGAACTCCTTCCTAATCCTCCCCAGCAGTGAGTGCCTCTTGCTTTTGGCTCCTCCTCTCAGCTCCCACAACCACAGCTCACCAGAGATTGCAGCTCATCTAAATCAATCCCAAAACCCTCGGCGAGCTTCTCCACCCTCTTTCCAGCCACTGCCCATCACTGTGTCCTGGATTTCACTGCCGATTTTTCTTCTGCAAGCATGGCATGAAAGTAAGCCATTCCCTCCAGTGGACCCTCCCAGGGGTTCCCACTGCCCATAAGTTCTGAGTGATTGAAACTGGCTTCAAAGTCATAGAACAAGTGCCATGCAGTTTTTTCTATACTCTTCTCCCTCCCAGTTTCCCAGAATCCAAAGAACAAACCACCCTAACCTCAGTGTGTAAAACAACAATCTAACCTGCTCATGGATTCTGTGGGTCAGGAACCAGAGGGCACGGAGAAACAGCTTACCTCCTCCACCCCATCTGGGGCACTACCTGGGACTTGGAGGCTGGGGTGACCTAGTTTCAGGAGGTGGGAGTCATCTGAGTGGGCAGGGGGGAGGACAGGACCAGAGCATCTACATTGGATGACTCCCTAGCGCCATGGCAGATTCAGCATGGTCCGACTTCTCATGTGGGGCTTGGGGCTCCATACACAAGTGTTCCTACTCACACAGGGCAGAAACTGCAACTTTTTGTATGGTCTAGCCTCCCAGATCTGGCATTTTCTTTTGCACTGCACTGTAGTGGCTACACAGAGGGTACCATCTATAGTTTCAAAGGGGAGAAGAGCATGGGCTATTGCAGATGTTATTGCGATCACTTTTGGAAATACTATCTGCCCCAAAACCTCAAAGCCAAATGACACCACTAGCTGTTAGCCAAACACACTCACACTCTCCAACCCCTTATCTGTTATCTGTACCTGCCTAAATCTGACCCACCCTTCAAGGCCCAACACAAGGGCTGCCTCCCCCACGAAGCCAGTGCCCTAACCAAAAGGAAGCTCTTCTTCCTCCGCCACTGCCCATGCCGTAGCTATTGTTCTCAGATGCCTATGCTTCTCTGTCTTGTGTCCTAGGTGTCTGGATTTGCCCTGGATCCTTCTGGTCACAAGGGCATGCCCCATTTCTTCTGATGGCCTCTCTGTGTCTGGGAGTTGATCTCACCCACAGTAGATGCAAACCTCGTGATTTTTTCAAGAGCACACCATGAGAGGCCAGTATAACCAGAACAACATGTGCTGGGCATGTGTCTATTGGCAAAATGTGTCCCTGGAAAGTTTATCAGCCTTTAAATGCAGCCCCAGCCCTGGCCCAGCTCCAGCTGGCAAGCTCTGGAGAACAAGCTGGACAAGCCAGACATTGTCACATATATTCTCCAGGCCCATGTCACATATACTCTCCAGGCCCATATACTCTCCAGACCCATGGCTCCTTAAATGCAATGTCCTGAAACAAGGTTCCCCGGCCGTCTAGGCTAGACAGATATCCCCTCTGGTGTTTCACAGGGCAGGCTGGCATACAGAGCTCTTGGTTGTACAAATTCTGAGGTCCCAAGGCATTTTGGATTATTAGTCTTAGTTGTCTTTCCACCTGGGCAATGGCACTCATGTGCAGACTATAGCTGCTCTACCTTTTATTCTCCCCAGCTTTATTGAGGTATAATTGACAAATAAAATGATAAGATATTGGAAGTGTAAATTGTGATGATTTGAAACACATATACATGGTGAAGGAAATCCTCACATTTATTCATTTGTTCTACCTTCTTGACCTAGGTTGGCAAACTGTACCTGCTGGGGGTGTGGAGGGCAAATCCCACCCATCGCCTGTTTTGGTAAGTGAAGTTTTATTGGAACACAGGCATGCCTATTTATTGCACTTTGTTATCTATGGCTGCTTTCCTGCTACAATAGCAGAGGTGAGGAGGAAGATGGAGACGATATGACCCACAAAGCCTAAAATTTTTACTGCCTGGTCCTTTACCTAAAAAGTGTGCTGACCCTCACTTGAGACAGTCACAGATGACTTCATGGTTCCCCAGGCCAGAGATCGGCAGCAAGGAGGAAAAGTCCCAGCTGGCATATTCCATTCAACCTGAGATGCAGCCCAGGAGTTCAAACAAAGGAAGAAGAGTCCACATGACTTCAGAAAGTCCACAGGAGAGTCTCACCTGCTGGATCAAACGCATACCAGGGAAGAGACTCCTGGCCCCAACAGGCCACCAGCCTCTACTTCTCTTGTCTCCCCCTACAGAAAGGAGCAAGCTCCTTTTCCCTGTCCCAGCTGAGAGCTGGGATTGGAGACACATTAAAGGAAAACTTAGAGAAACCAACAAAAAAATGGTCGTCCAATCAACACAACAAGAACTGCCTCTGGACTCAGAACCCCCAAAGCTCCTCAGCCAGGTCAGGTGCCCATGAAAGCTGGGTCCCCAGCATAAGACTCAGGTCCACTACACAAGATCCTGGTTCTCTGAGGTCCTTCCTCACCTCAAATCACAGCTAGCACCGCTGTCCCAGGGGACTCTGTACAAAGGGACACTTCTAGTCTCACCCATCTGCAGGACAGAAGACACTCCCTGAACCCAGAAAACACTCAGATGCTTTCCTTCTCAGGTGACCAGTAGCCTTTTCCTTAAGGAAGGAAGCTTGCAGAATTCTAACCCATAAGGCTTTCAAAATATGTAATGAGTTCCAAGGATGACTCTGTCACATGCCAGCTTTGTAACCTCAAGCAAATGACTCAAGTCTCCTGAGCTTCATTCTTCTGTTCTGGAAATGGGATAATAATACCAACCTCATATGGTGAAATGATATATATGAGGCCCTCACTTGAATAGTTGGAGCAGAGAATGAGTGACGGCTTTGAACAAATGGAAACAGTGACACATATATGGCAAGAAATGCTTCATTCTCTCATAGGGGAATATGACTATTATCTCCCTTTTATCCTGTTTCCCCCAGTTTACCCTAATTTATCCCCATAGAAATTTCTTTCCCTTTTTATTCCATTCTCAATGCAATAAAAAATGAAATATACTTGTAAATTAAATTTATATTTAATTAATCATGTTTATTGATACATAAAGTTTGTCAGGACCTTCTTACATTTCTGCTTCCTTTCCTTCTTTCCTCACACCAAAATTAATGTCCATATATGGAGCCAAATTTATTTATGCTCAATAAATAAATATGAGGTCTTTCCAAGAAAAGTCCAGCCATTATTAATATCACAAGAATAGTTTGTGCCGCATTGATGCCAGTCAAGGAGAGTGGACTGGAATGCACATGTGTGAACAATGACAACTTCACTGTACTAGACAGTGGGGGTGGTAGATGTCATTGAGTGAGCATGTGTACTGTGTAGTTGTCACATTCAAAGTGACTGAGCAAGTAGAACAATGAATCTGCAACAAATTTTGTGGTAAGCATGAACATTCCTCTGTAGAAACTATTCAGATGGTTCAGAAGGCCACAGCTATGGGCAACTGATGATTGGCAGCTTCATCACTTTTCTCATGTCCTTTTCTGGTGAAACATCAAATCACCCAGCTGATTCAGCCCCCTACAGCCCAGATTTGGCACTTGTGACTTCCAGCTTTTCCCCAAACTAAAATCACCTTTAAAAGGGAAGAGATTTCAGACTCCTGATGAAATTCAGGAAAATGGGGCAGCTGATGGTGATTAGGAGAACTGTGTGAAGTGCCAAGGTGCCTACTTTGAAAGGGACTGAGGTGTCATTGTCCTATGTATGATGTTTCTTGTATCTTCTATCTACTTCAATAAATGTATCTATTTTTCTTATTACATGGATGGATGCCTTTTGGCCAGACCTCATATATGTATACCTGGTTTGCACAAGGAAATGACTAAATAAAATTTTAAAAATATTGGAACTTATTGTACAAAGACTAGGGTTCAGGGTTTTGCCACAAACACTTTCAATAACCTTTGTAGAGTCATGTGACCTCGATGGGTCTCAGTTTACCCACCTACAACAATAAGGGATTTGAACTAGATTCTATTATATCTGGATTCTATATTATAAGATACACAATTTGAGAAAAAGGTTGGGACCAAAGGAGCTAGAGAAGAACATGTATCCTGCTGTGGTTGAATGAAGTAGTCTATAGAAATCAATTACACCCAGTTGATTTAGGTGTTGTTGAGGTCAGCCATGTGCTCACTGATTTCCTGCCTGCTGGAGCTGCCCACCTCTGCAAGAAGGGTGTGGAAGTCTCCAACTATAATAGTAGAGTCATCCAGTTCTCCTTGCAGTTCTATCAGTGTTTGCTTCACACAGTTTAATGCACTGTTGTTAGGTGCATACACATTAAAGATTCTTATCTGTTCTTGGAGAATTGAGTCTTTTATCATTATGTAAGAGACTGCTTTATCATAATAACTTTGCTTGCCTTGAAGTCTGCTCTGTTTGAAATCACTATAGCTGCTGCTTGTTTCTCTTGACTAGTGCTGGCATGGTATACCTCTCTGCATCCTTCTGCTCCTAATCTATATGTTTGAGTTTCCTGTAAACAACATAAAGTTGAGTCTTGTTTTTTGATCCACTAAGACAATCTCTGTATGTTTAGACCATTAATGTTCAAAGTGATTACTGATATAAGGTGATTGATATCAACCATATTTGTTACTGTTTCCTACTTGTTGACCTTGTTCTTTGTTCCTATTGTTGTCTTCCACTCTTTTTCTGCCTTTCATGGTTTTAATCAAGCATTTTATATTGTTATATGTTTTTATACTTTCTTAGTATATACATTGTGCTTTTTTTTTCATATTTTTAGTGATCAGTTCAAATACCCAGGAATCAAACACCTGAAATTCAGAAGTGTCTCTCAATTCACCTCATCTTACAGCCAGACTCAGCCTCCAGGACTCAGCTGGATTTCTCTACAAACTCAGGTTCACTCTTCTTTTCTTTTGTACTCACCTGCTGGAACAATAAAACCCTGGCCTACACATAAAACCTTTTTCTGGATAACTGAGAATCAAAGTGCACATTTTGGTTCCAAGTCTGGTCTTTCTCCCACACAACAACTTGCACAAGAGTGGTCAGAGCAGCACTACTCATCACAGATGCAAAGTAAAGACAATTCAAAGTGCAATGGATAAAAAAAAATTGTCCGTCCATACAATGAAATATTAATCAGTAATGAAAGAGTACCAAAACACAATGAGACATGGATGGACTTCAAAACACTTTTCTAAGTGACACAAGAAACTGCATATTGTATTGTTCCATTTACATAAAATGTCCAGAAATAGCAAATCTGCAGAGGCCAAGTAGATTACTGATTGCCCGGGGTGCGAGAAGGGAGTAATGGGGATTAATAGTCCGTGTGTGTTAGAAATATTGTTAGGGTGATGGAATGTCCCACGAGTGATTTGTGGTGGTGGGTGTACCAAGTGAAATTTACCAAAATTACTTGGTAAATTTACTTTTAAAAAATCATTGAATTGTACACTTGAAATAGGTGAGTTATATTACATGTAACATGTGCCTCAATAAAGTATATTTTTAAATTCTAAAATTCACAAGCCTTTATTTTAACGTCCTTTTTGCATGACTGCCTCCAGCCTCAATCAGTTGGGTGAACCATACTGTACTTTCATCTGGTCACTGCCGAAGGCATTGCACGCAAGGTGCAGAAGCTTCGCATACAGAGCTGATGCTCTGAATCCCTTAAGACCTGCCCAGAAAGGTTTTTTTATTAACACGTCTCCAGCTTTGACCCACCTACAAAGTGTTCGTATTTCTGTAGGTGGGGTTCGAACTGATTAGAATTCTTACCATATTTTCTTTCCTCTTTCTCCAGAATCTCATCCTGAGGAAAGAGAGACAGACGCATCTGAGGCCACCTCAGAAGGGGATCCTATCTATTCCTGTACTCTTCATCACCTAGCACATCAGGAGGAGCTCCATATGCGTGAAGAGAAAGGCAGGGCATTTGTATTCCATTTGGGAAATATTTGTGGCCCATCGCCTAAGCACCTCCAAGCAGAGCAGCTGGCTAACATGGCACCAGTGAGTCAAATTTGTGTTTGTAGAGGGAAACAAATAATTAAAACAGATCAAAGGCTCAACGTGATAATTAGAAACATGCTCATCGCTGTTCAGTCACTGCTGAGGATCTCCAGTCTCAAAGATGGAGAAAAGGCCTCAGGCACCCCTGCTCCCACCCCTTGGGTTTACTTTTATTTTCCTACTGAGAGGGTTTGATGTTTCTGCTTGCCATATTTGCAACCACAGCATCAGTCCCCTTCTTTCTCAGTCTGTTGACTTCTTATATATATCATTACATCAAGATCAAATGCTACGTCTTTTTTTTTTTTAGACAGAGAGGAAGGGAGGGAGAAAGAGAGGGAGAGAAACATCAATGTGTGGTTGTCTCTTGAGTGCCCCCTACTGGGGATCTAGCCCATAACCCAGGCATGTGCCCTGACTGGGAATTGAACCAGTGACACTTTGGTTTGCAGGCCGGCACTCAATCCACTGAGCCATACAGCCAGGGCTCAAATGCCACATCTTCTAGGAAGCTGGTCTTTATCCCTTGGGGCTCAGGGTCACAGCTGCTGGAGCACTTCCTCCATTCTGCTTTGTTCTGTAGCCAGGGCAAGGCTGCTGACTCCACCATTGGACCCTACACTCCATGAGTGCGAAGCCTGTGTCACTCACCTCCAGGAGTTTCTGCATCGCCCACCGCACCCCCATGCCCAGCGTGTGTGCAAGTAGGCTCACTCAGACACCACTGATGCCACAGTCTCTCTTCCGCTGTTTATAGCACAATGAACACATCATGTGGCCTTAGATTTTCAGCTTCCACTAAGCCCTCAATTTAGAGACAAAGAGAAACATTCACACCACCTTTTCCCTCTACCTGCCTGTAACCTCCTCCTTTCTTGCCTGTAAGAGGAGATCCCTTCCCACCTGCTTTTAAGCCCTGGCTGGCTCCTCATCACTCAGTTCCATGTCCACAATCCTCAGCATGGCGTTCAAGACCTAAAGTCACCACCCCGAGGCTCCCTGCCATCCCTCAACTGGCACTGCAGCCACACCAAACTATTTGTCTCTTCCTACCTCCACCACAGCTGGTCCAGCTCTGCACTCTACATGTGCTTTTTCCTCCTCCTTGTGTTTCAAGATCCAGCCCCAAACTCTTGTCTCTGGCTTTCTCCCCCTGGTGTTCACGGCAAAATCGCCCGTCTAGCCTTCCCTACCCTGCCCGTGCTGTCACTCTGTGGTTGTGCATCCGTCTCTCCATCCAAATGACGAGGATCTAAGGATCCCAGAGCAGGGACTCTGCATTGTTCATCTTTATACCGCAGTGCCTGGCACAACGCACGGCATGTGGTAGAGGTTTGAATATTATTCAGTTATGATAAGGCAAACAAATCAGGAGAGGACTGCCATGAAAAAGATGTGCTTTATTATTCAGTTCCCAAGGGAATAGGGCACACCCCGCCCCAGGAGCATGGGGTCACCTAAAGACTCGGCAGAGCTGGTCAGGAGAGAAAGGATGACTGAGGAGAAAACATGAACAAGGGACTTCATTGTGGTTTCCACAGGAAGTAACAGGCAAGGCAGGATAAACAGGCCTGGGATTAGCTTGCTGGAATAATTTTTAGAGGACTCTGGGGTATTGGGGCTCTTCCTAATTACCTGGCACCCGGCCTTGAAGTAATAGGGCATGTGGAGGCCTGGCCAGTGTAGCTCAGCTGGTTGGAGCATCATCCGGTACCCAAAAGTCTGTGGGTTTCATTCCCGGTCAGGGCACATACCTAGGTTGTGGATTCAATTCTCCGGCTGGGTGTGTATGAAAAGCAACTGGATGATGTTTCCCTCTCACATAGACATTTCACATAGATATTTCTCTAACTCCCTTCCTCTCTCTCTGAAAAACTGTCCTCAGGTGAGGATTAAAAATAAAAAGGGCAGGTGGATAGTGGCCTCAAGTGTGAGAGTATGAGAATCCAATAGGGGAGATGGTTGGGGATGTAGGCGCTGGGTTGGTTGCTTAGTATTTGAAAAGTACACCTCTGGCCCTGGCTGGCATAGCTCAGTGGATTGAGTGCGGACTGCGAACCAAAGCATCGCAGGTTCGATTCCCAGTCAAGGCACATGCTTGGGTTGCAGGCCACGGCCCCCAGCAGCTGCACATTAATGTTTCTCTCTCTCTCTCTCTCTCTTTTTCCCTCCCTTCCCTCTCTAAAAATAAATAAATAAAATCTTAAGAAAAAAAAGTACACCTCTGGGAGGAGGAGTCACCCCAAGGACATGTGAGATAATACGGAAGACAGGACACCAAAGCAAGTTGAGTCAGGCATAACATCGACTTGTCCAGAACAGGTGTGTTCTGCATGTGGAGCAGATGTTAAAGCATCAGTCTACAGAAGCTAGAAACATGGTTAGATAGTAGATGCCTTAAAAAGGCAGAAACAATCACCCAATGAATAGCTGGATGGACGGGTGGGTGGATGGGCAGATAGACAGACGGAGAGTGGGGCGGTGGAGGATGAACGGGTGAGTGGGTGGATGAAGGGGTGGCTGGGTGATGATGGACAGGTGGGGGGACAGGCGGCTCACATGTTAACAGTTTTAGGTAGTCATGAGAGACCAGTGAAGCATTTTGATTTGGCATCCTTCAGATTTTTGCATATTTCAAATATGGGAGAGTTAGCGATTATCCATAAAACGGTTCTCAGAAAATCTTGAGAAATAACAAGTTTTCTTTCATAGTCTGGCTATGGCACTTATATTTTATAGATACCATTTATTCATGGTATTTTTTCCTTCTAATTAGGATTAAAGATAAAACTCATAGTTGTAAGTTCCAGGTAGGGGAAAATCTATGTTCACCATCCCAGTAAACGCCATAAAAAGTGCAACATCGCAGTTTTGAAGAGCTCGTTTGCGCTGACAGAGTCTCAGAACTGCAGTGATACATGTTCAAGACGGCAGATAATGAGGATTTGAGGACACTGAGCCACTGAGGGGTTAGTAGCTGCAGGTGGCTAAACTGAGACTGTCTGCCCCCCAAGTTCCTGATGTCCGATGCCCGACCACCTCCCTCTCTCCCCCGCCCTGTGTCTCTCTCTCATTGTTTCTATCTTCAGTTAAAAATGCCAAATTTTTGCCACCAATTAGCAAACTACTGATGATTTCAAACCTACTGCAAAGATGTTTCAAAAGGAAGCCACACTCTGGAAACGGAGCCGAAACCCGGCTCTCAGACGCATCCCAGAACTATCCCTGTGGTGCGTCCTCCACTTTAATCTGTTTTATGTGATTATAGGGGGATTTTAGCTTTTTTAGGTTGGCATCATCAGTCTCATTAAAAAACATCCTGCCGGCTTACATAAACCCAGCTAATATAAATCCAAACCAACACAGAAGGAAAAAAAGATTGCTTCTATAAGACAGGAGGTGTCGGACCACTGCCATCGCTGAAACCCCATCTGTGTGGGTCTGGGCCTGCCATTGCAAAGGCATCGGAGGACATCTGCAATGCTCAGAAGGCCAGTGTGAGGCTGAGCTTTCCACTGCTCCCAAAAACGAAGCCACAGGGGCTCACGTAGCTGGGCCTTCAGCTGGGAGCTAATAAAAAGCGGGGAAATAAAACACGTTATTGCAGTCAGCACAAGAGAAATGATATTCGGTTAAGCAGGCCAGCAAGTTTATTGCCTGTTTCTCAGGCCCAGTTCATTAAGCATCTCTGTTGAAAACCTCGATGGTTCCAAGTTCTAAATGAAGTGGACTCTCCCGGCAAAGAGAGACTGGGGTAACTTCAGGCTAAACCTTTGCTTAGCTTATTCCCCACAGGGCATTAGAAACAAGGCAACAGACAGCACAGGGAGCAAATACGGGGGTCCGTGTGCACGGGCCCTCATCATGGTGACCCACAACAGCCCTGCCCAGGTGTGGAGGCATTGTTGTCGAGGGGCCGAGAGGTCTTGGGCTGCCACCACCGTCACTCTCTCCAGCACCAAAATCTCATCTTCCTCAGCTTTGGTGCCCCCCCCCCATTCCCTTCGTGCTGGGCTGACTGCAGCCACAGCGCCACAGGGGCAGCACCGCCCACCCAGCTGTCCACAGTCCTTCTCTTTGCCCTGACACTGCCCGGCGCCAGGGGCCCTTGGCATCTCCTCCCCAGAAAAATGTGCTAACTTGCAGGAAAACTTCCAGTTCAAAAGAAAATCTTACCCCCAGCCCCCGCCCCTCAAAATTCCTTGAAGAATTTTTCATGTAAACCCCAATGCTTCTTGAAAAGATAGTACCCAGTGACTATAACATATAAGCCAGCATCGGAAGCTCTGAAATTATCTCTGCATAGTATGTAATAGTCATTATACTGCAAGAATATTTTGTGTGGACTGGGTTAGTTTGAATATGACTAGATATGAGATGATATAAAATTATTAATAACTTTCTTAGGTGTGCTAATACTGCTGTGGTTGTTAGGAAAATTTAAATTTGCACTCGCAGAGACAGAGAGAGATAAACCAAACATAGCTAAGTTGAAGTAGCTGAATCTAGATGGAAGGTATGTGGTTCAGCGTCCCACTATTTCAACTTTTCTCGCTGTTTGAACATTTTCATAACAAAAAGCTGAAATAAGGAAACAGCCAAATAACACTATCATTACAATAAGAAAATACTTATCATAACTACACTTCATAATAATAAGGAAAACTAAAAATCTTTACTACATAAATATTTCCCTTATCAAGGTGTACTGATCATTCAGAAAATGAAGAGAAGATGACCCCAGAAAATGAGCAAGAATTAGGGTGTGAAGGTCTCACTCTGTGCAGCTGGGTGTCACTTGCACGGACTTCAGGAAAGACAGTTTAGGAATGTTCATCGGAAACATTTCCCCAGCAATCCCACTGCTGGTAGTTCAGCCTAAACAACTAGGGAAACAAAGGGGCTATGGGGTACGTGTAAGGCTGTTCAGTTCAGCCCAGTTTATAAAAGAAGAAACTGGCAACCAACCCACTGGCCCTCACTCAGGGGCAGAGACAGCCACAGGACGGGATAACAATGAGCCACCACTGTGTGGGATATAGATCCACAGGTGTGGGCCCTGGGAGAGGCCCACAGCTGACAGGCAGGTGAGGTGTAGACAGACAGACTGATCCAGACAGGGAGAACGATGATGATGACGATGATGATGATGTTGGTATTTAATCTTTGTTTCCAGGAAAAAATAACAATTTACTACTTTTGTAATTAGGGAGAAAAGGGCCATTTCCATGTGGAAAGTAGAAGGACACATGCCGGTTACCCAGAGTACATCAGCAGGGCACAGCATGTGCCACACGGCCCCGCCTGCCCCAGGAGGAAGAAGGAGCACTCTGACAGAGTTCCTGGTACCATCCCTGGCCGAGTATGTCCACCAGGGCCCCTTCTGGGGCCTAATGAGTTAACCGAGTGTGCACAGTTCTCAGGCTTCTCAGAAAGAAGAGCATGCAGCATTATTATTTCCTCTCTCTCCAGGCATGCCAGGCTGCATTTCGTAGTTTGATTGAAATTCTGCCATCCAGTCTGTCTTTCTACAAACAAATGGAATATTCTGAGCTTCCAGCATTTGGAGGCACACAGCTTGCATCTTTTTATGAAGAAAAATAAACACTGTGTATAGTAACAACTGAGCCATGATGGATAAAACATGCCTGTGGTCCAGAATCCCTTGCGCAGCCCAGGCGGCAGACTCGTGGCAGGTGGGACCGGCGGGGCGGTGACAGGGAGCAGGCGTGGCAGGGGAGACGTGTGGGAGCTGTGTGTGGATGTGCCTTTGGGCAGGACACCCTTATCGGGTCATGTCCCCACTGTTCCTGAAGAACAAAAGGCACATGTTGTTTATTCCGATGGTGACAGTCAATAGTGGTGTCCAATTCCCTCTAAGCTTGCAGCACAACCCCAGTCATCCAGGCTCACCCCTTCCCCCGGACATCCTCAGCTGCTCTGAGCATGAGAAGGAATCGAAAACCCCTCACGTGTGATTTTGCAGTTCACTCCCTGGGACATCTGAGCAGTGGCCGTCACAGCGCAGTCCCTCTACCAGCAGCACCCGCACCAGTGAGGGCCTGTGAGAAATCCACCCCCGCTGCCTGGCCATCCCTTCTTCGTGCTTGTCCCTGCATCCCTTAGGCCAGTGACCCAAACCTAAAGCTGGACCAGCAGACGAAGCAAGCTGGTCTGAATACAAATACCAACAGTGGCAGGAGTATTGTCCTTATGAGAAAGGGCACCCCTGCCTTAAAGACCACATGGTTGTAACTTTCTCAGCACCTGGGGCACCAAGCAGGCCATGTCTGAGGCTCTGGCTTTCACAGAAAGAATCACTGAGCCATAGTCACTAAGTGAGCCGTGAACAGAAGAGGGGAGGAAGCAGGGTCAGTTTCCAGATTTTGCATGACAGTAGAGAAACTGTCACCCAGCCTCACCCAAAGCTGACCCAACACGCTCCCTCTGAGAGGAAGGGGCAGGGATGAGGTCCTGCACCAGGCTCTGCGAGAAGGGCCCTGTCTCTCCCACTAGGTGACTGCTTCCCCTCCTCCTCCTTGGGAGTGTCCTAGGAAAACATCATGTTCCCTCTGAAGAGATAATCAACTATCTCCAGTCCCTGCTATAAGCAAACAAAGAAGAAACCCAGGTGAGGGGGGCAAAAGTGAAATAAGATATTAAAGAATACAATTCTCACCAAGAAGCCCACAAGTGCCAGACATGACCCCAGGAGGGCCACTGTTTTGCATCTAAAGCAGGCCTGGGCTGCTCTGGGAGTCCTGGCCAACAGAGGTGGCCCAGCCTCTGTCTGACAATTTACAGCCCTGGATGAAAACGGCCTAAAGAGTCCCGCCATTGCATGGACTGTACCATGATCACACTCATCTGCAAATAAAACCTCCACTTCCTGAAGAGAGGTGGACGGGAGCAGAGCCAGCTACAGTTCTGTTCGTCGTCCCTTTTCACCACACCTTCCTGTGACTTTATTTCTTCTGAGTGTGCTTTCTCACTTAAAGGCTGCAGCCAGAGCAGTTCAGAGAGATCTTTGTAACCTGTTCCCTAGTAAACAGCGTGGGAATAAAGCAAGGTGGGTGAACACGGGCAAAGGAGAGATGAGAACTAATACTTGCTTAACCTAGTAAGTAACATGCACTGTAATAGTTGTTTTTATTTATTATCATAGCAATACCCACAAGGATCTTCTGAGAAAGGTATTACTCTATTCCACAAATAAGATGATTGAAAATCAAACAGGTTCAGTATCTTGTCCAGGACTGCAGAGCTAGGCAGGACATCCTAATATGATCACCATTTTGAGGGGGGATTTTTTTTTCTCCTCACTTTAAGGTAGCTGGCCTTCCACTCGTCTGGAATTTGAGGTTACCTTCAGGAGATGACCCCTCCTCCCCACCGGCCGTTTGCCCTCTCCCAGGCCCCCAGCTTGCAGGCATGCTCCTGTCTGTCCGACAAACCACAGGAGAGAAAGCTGCCCAGGCACAGTTCAAGCTGCAAAGGTTCTGGGGAATGAGGGGTTCAACATGCACCTTTTGTGAGTGATCCCAACTCTGAGAAAAACAAAAACCAGAATTCTTCAGCTGTCATCTGTGGGAATATTTGGACACTTTTCCCAGCATGTGACATCATTTTCCTTCCAGACATTGATGTTAAAAATAGCCCGGAAAACCCTTTGAACTACTGTCTCCTTAAAACACAATATGGATCGTGTGTGTGTGTGCGTGTGTGTGTGTGTGTGTGTGAGTGTGTGTTTACCACTTTGAAGAAACCCTTTGTGACACAAGACTTGCAGTCAGGCTGCCCCTGACCTGACAGATGCTCAGGGGCAGTCACAGGCTAGTTGAACTTAAACTAACCAGATACATGCACACGCACATGCACACATGTGTACACACACACACAGTCTTCTCTTATGTGGTACAACCGTTCCCAACTGGCAGCTAAGGCTCTTTTAAACAGCCCTGTGAGGTGATCGAATTGACCGAGACTCAGCGCGAAGTTTTTCTCCTATTCAGGGACATAATCAGACAGAATTTTAAGAAGCTGCCATCTTAAAATTTCTGACTGCTTTTCTGTCAAGATGGGCCCAGCACAGTTTGTTCGGGGAAGAGTTGCTTAGGTGACCCTTCTGGCTCAGTGAAGGAGAGGCCGCCAGCCTCCCCCGCCTGGGGCCTTAGCAAGGGCCTCCCGTCTGGGACCACTCCTACCCAGGGAAGATGCGAGGGCACCTGGGAGCACCAGCACGGGGACCAACCGGAGTCTTTGTGGTTCACGCTGCTTGAGCCTCTCGGTGGGACTGGAACATTCTGGCCACGGTCATGGGGTAGAACAGAAACAAACACCCAGGGGAAAATGGGCATCTGACTAGCAAGCCCAGCTCAACCCTCACCAGCGGCTGTGGCCCTTCTCAGGCAGGTGCTCGAACACAAAACCAGCAGACCCCAGCCAAGTGTGGAAGTGGCTTTCCTCAGAGACCCACAGAGGCTGCCAGAGCTCTGAGCGAAGCACTCGGCACAGCACTGGGCACACCAAACCCTGGTGAAGGGTTTTTAACAGTAACACGATGTAGTACAGTAACAGGCAAAAAAAAAAACCCCACAAGATTGCCCAGTTTGGGGAGAGGGTTTAGGGGTGGGCTGGGAGGGAAGGCCTGATGTCTGGAAACATGACTGATCTCCTTAAGCTGAACAAACGACAGGTGGCAGGGATACTCTGAGAAAGGTTCTGGACAGTCCGTAAGGTGGCAGGTGGGTGTCCGCAGCCCACTGTGAATATTAAGGGAAGACCTGGCCGTGCCTGCATCTGTGCTGGTGTAGCAGGCCATTGGGGGACACCCAGTGCCTTGCACTCACCCCCTAGCAGAGAAAGACCGGAGTGTCCCTGTGCCCAGGCTATCCCCACGCCAAAGGTAGAATGCTTTGACTGCTTCTGGGAAAGCAGTTTGCACCGCAGAACTGAGCCCCATGGAGGGTTTCCAGATAAAATACAGGACATCTGGTTAAGTGTGAGTTTAAGATAAATAATAAATAGCCCTGGCTGGCGTAACTCAGTGAATTGAGTGCGGGCTGCGAACCAAAGTGTCGCAGGTTCGATTCCCAGTCAGGGCATATGCCTGGGTTGCAGGCCATGACCTCCAGCAACCACACATTGATGTTTCTCTCTCTCTCTCTCTTTCTCCCTCCCTTCCCTCTCTAAAAATAGAAATAATAAATAAAATCTTTTTTAAAAAAGATAAATAATAAATAAGTTGTTAGTGTAAGTATGTCCCAACTATCACACTGTTGTTTATCTGAAATTCAAGGTTTACTGGCAACCACAGTCATTTTTGCAAATCTGTTGTGGGCCTTTTGGCTGCATTCTTCTTGCAGAAGTAAGAGGCCTTCAACCTTCTTCCTGGGAATCAGAGGACGTGGTGAGGCCAGGCAAGGGTAGGGGTGGGGAGTGGGAATGGATGTTTCCATTTCATCAAGAGAGGAGAAGAATATGAAGGAATTGACACCTTAGGGAAATAAGTTGAGAGACCAAGGTGGTCCATGGAAGCTGTGGATTTGAACTGCTACCACTCTTTGTGCCTTGCTAGCCCTGGGGCTAATTAATGATCTCGTCTATTATGTCTTTTTAAATTATATTTTATTGATTATGCTATTACAGTTGTCCCAACTTTCCCCCTTGCCCCCTCCACCCAGCACCCCCCACTCCCTCAGGTAATTCCTACACCATCGTTCATGTCCATGGGTCATGCGTATACATTCTGTGGCTGCTCCATTTCCTACACTGCACTTTACATCCCCATGGCTATTCTGTAACTGCCTATTTGTACTTCTTAATCCCCTCACTTCTTCCCCCATCCCCCCACACTCTTTGCCCATCTGGCAACCACCAAAATGCTCTCCCTATCTATTCATCTGTTATGTTTCTTATCTCTTTTCTCCCCAAGTGTAAATCAACAGTAACCAGGGTCTGAAGTCCCACGACTGAGCTCTGCAGCCACCTGCTGGCCGCCCTTGGCAAGGGCTCCACACCCAGGCCCTTTCCACCGGGCAAACATCCGCATCCACCCCCCACGCACAGCAGAGAGGAACGAATGGGCGGAGCAGCGAGCCCTCCTACCTGAGTGGAAGCAGAGCGAATGACCTGAAGGTCTCTGAGACATCAGGGGACGCGCCCCATGGGTAGCTGTCACTGCTTCCCTAACCTTGGAATTCTTGGGTTGGACTGGATCAGACCCAATGCACCACCTAGTTTAACCTTTTTTTTTTTTTTGAGTGTCACCATGCCCATGACCAGCAGGACATAGGGACCAGCAGAAGAGCCTGCCCAAGTCCATACAAAAGCAACTAGAGATGCCAGCCTGGTGAGACCAGCCCCACCTGACAGCCACCTCCAGACCCAGGTCAGCCCCAGGGCCACTCGCAGCTGCAGACCACAATCAGCCTGCTCTCTCCTCCCAAACACCCCCCCTACCCAGCTGGCCCAAGAGTCCCAGGAGAGGACGAGAAGCCCTAGTTTGGAAGGGACTTGAAAGAGCATCTACCTGCTCCCACTTCCAATCTCTGCCTGCATCCCTACAGAAATGGGGAACTCACTCCTTCTCGGACAGTATATTCTACCTCCAGTCATTCATTTCCTTACATTGAGTCCAAATCCATGGCCCTCACATCTTCCACCCAGAGCCCATGGGGTCCACCTGGAGTTCATGTAATCTTTCTACCGCATAACAATATACCAATGTATTGGTTCTCACTCTAGAGAGTTATAAGCATTAAACAGTTTTATTTTTCCCCAATGATTATTTTTAATCACATTACGTCAAATATCCAAATTCCTTCTCTGGATGGCTTTTTGAGTTCAGACCATAGATTAACCTCAAATTCAATTAAACCTCGTCTTCTCCCTTCCTCAAGTGCTAGCTTGAGAAAGACCCTGAAAGTGTGCAGGGAAGGGCTCAAGCTCATGGTCGAGTTCTGAGTCACCTCCTGGTCCTTGGGGCAGCACTCCTCTGGGGTGCTGGGGTGCCGGGGTGCTGGGGTGAGGGTAACGAGCAAGTGTTTCTTTGGTGCACTGAGTCCCAACATGGTTCTTTTCCTGTGGGTTGACTGTGCTTTTCAGGCTGAGAGTTAGGACAAGACAGGGCCCAGCTGCAGACCACCCTGTTTGACCACCACAGCTTTTCCAGACCTAAAGGCAGGTGTTTCGGGAGGCGTGTGTCTGAGCCCCCCAGAGGGGCCTGTGGAGAACCCCTCATGGCAGAGTTCTCTGTGGTCTCACTAGTGCCCTCTGCTCATGCCATCAGCATATATGCCAAGGCCCTGGGGTAGGAGAGCCCCACACGCTGAGCAGTGCTCCAAATGAGACAACAGATGGCCACCTCCAGCCCAGCCGCTCCCACAGCTCCTCCTCCCTGAACTCCACCTCTCCTCTCCGGTCTATTGGCTCAGGGAATTTTGCTCATTGGTAGTCCCATATGCACTGACGGCATGGGTACACTGACACACTTGGTAAAGACAGCCAGAAAATTCCACTCTACTGACATTAACACATTAACATGGCCAAGATCACTCCAACAAAATTCAATGTTGTAGTAGATTCAAAAATCAAGGAAAATAATACGTGGATAAGAGCGCTATGGAGTTGTGGGATTCCCTCCTGAGAACATCTACATGCTGCAAGCAGCTCCATGCAAATACGTACCCCAAACTGCCTGAGCTATTTGGGCCCAAGTGGGTCAGGCAACTTCCCAGGCCCAGCAGTCATACAGAACACCACCGGCTGCCCCTCGACCTCATCTAGTGTGCGTTTCTCTCTTCCCCCCAACACATAAACCAAACTCTTATTCCACACTGAGTACTGATCTCACAGAAAGCCTGAAAATTCAACTTGTTATGCACTGAGGAAAGTGTACTTTTCCCATTGTCATATTCTCTTAATTCCAAAGATTAAAATAAACTTTCCATATGCTTGCAAACAAACAAAAAGCATCACCTTGAAGTTGAAGCCAAACATGGAAACATCGCACTCAAGCAAGAGGCAAGGCGGGCAGTGTTGTTTATTAAAGCGGTTGTGTTTCCGCTTCATGAGATGGAAAGAACTCATCCCATGGCAGCAAGGTGGCTGGCTTCCAGCTCTTTTCTTTCCTCCTTCTTCTACAGTTCCCTCCTCTGGATCAGTTTCCTATTGCTACAAATTTAGCAGGTTAAAATAGTTCCGAACACCCAGGGTGAACCAGCACAAGCGTATTATGTCATAGCACCTTGCAGTCAGAAGTCTGGCCATGGCAGGGCGTAGCTGGCTCTCTGTGCGGGTTGGAACCACACAAGACCAATACCAAGGTGTCAGCAGGGCTGCAAGGCTCTGGGAATGAACCCGCATCTCAGTCCATTCAAGCTGTTGGCAGACTTTCCTTTTTGTAGGACTGAACTCCCCAATTCTTTGCTTTGGGTCACTGCTGCTCCCTGATCCTTGAACTCCCCGCATTGTCTCCATCCTCCATCCCCAAGGCCAGCAACAGTGCTTCAGAGCTCTCTTTCCTTTCTGCCTCATTTCTCGGACTGATAAGTCCTCCTTCTCTTCTGCTTTTAAGGGTTCATGTTATTACATTGGGCCTACGTGGGTAATCCAGGATAACACGCCTACTTTAAGGTAAGCTGCTTGAGAATGCTAGCTATCTCTGCCAAGTCCCTTCAGCGTCACCTAGATTAGTGTCAGGGAACGGGACTAACTAGGGGCCGGGAAACTTGGGGAAACATCTCTAGAATTCTGCCTACCACACTCCCCTTTCCCTCCCATTTATTCTTGTTTTGTTTTGTTTTGTTTTTTTAAATCCTCATTCAAGGATACGTTCATTGGTTTTAGAGAGAGAAGAATGGGGGTGAGGGGGGTGAGAAAAGAAAAGGAGAGAGACTGAGAAACATCAATGTGAAAGAGAAACATCAACTGGTTGCTTCCCATACATGCCCTGACCAGGGATTGAATCTACCACCTTTCGGTGTACGTAACAACGATATTCTAACTAACTGAACCACCCAGCCAGGTCTACCCTTGTTTTTCAGTTTAATTTTCTTTGCATAGACAGAGATCCAAGAAATTTTAATACAAATTTCAGTTTCCCTCTACTCTTCTGATTTGAGAAGAATTTGAGTCGCAACATCTCGGCCACAGCAAGAAAAGTGCTAGAGCTGCCACACCTAAGTGGGGGCTTGGACCTCTGTCCCACGGATACAAGTGGGTGACCCGCACAGTTCACACTTATCTGCCTGTGGCTCGGTTTCCTGCATGGTGCAATGGAGATGATTGCACACTTACTGAGTTATTGTGGCAGTTCAATGAGGTAAGGGGACATTTGTAAATGCTTTGTGAGTCTAAGCTGCTTTGCACACGTGTGCTGCACAGAGATGCAAAAACTTGACTCAGTCCCAACATCACCCGTTGTGAACTCCTCAACGGCTAAGTTAATGTGATTGCCCAAACTACCTTCCGTTTATAACAAAAAAACACAGAGTAACCCATCTAATACACATTAGTAACCCATCTAATACACATAGTAACCCATCTAATACTTTAACAGATAAAGTTGGGCAAATCACTGAATCACAGAGTTGAGGGACCTCACGATCTCTTACTTTATAGATTAGTAAGATGAATTCCAAGGAAATGCACCCTTTGCCACAGGTTTGACTGAGGTGCACTAGTAGATAAGCTGGCTTGCAATTCAGTTCTCTCCACTTCCCTGGGGGGCTCTCCACAGGGAGTCACTCCGCAAATTCATTAATCAGGGAATTTGTCTTCTGGTCTGGCTAGAAGGAAAATTATTTATCAACTTCTCTAGACCTGCTTGCCTTGGAGAACTTCATCCTGTGACAATATTAACGCAGCCTAGAATCCTTAGTTGAAATGTCAAGATCCACAACTTGCATGTACTTGTTAAACTCAAGCACTGAGGTCAGAAGGAGCAGTAACCTTGGTGTGATTACCACTGTTCATTTCCTCAGGGCCTCTGGCTCTGGCTGAGACGGAGGTGGGTCCCGTTTCTGAGGGCCCCTACAGGCTTGTTCCTGGGGCGGCCAGTGGCCAGAGGAACTGGGAGTGGGATACAGACTCCTCCAAGAAGGGGGTTGAGAGTCAAGGCTAAGAAGTCCAACTGGTTGTTGGACCCAAAAGAGAAATCAGGGATTTATACCCTTCCAATTGTTCTTTAGCTCTCTAAAATGTCAAGCTACCCCCATCACTTACTTGCTTAAGAGCCTTCTGTGGCTCCCCACTGACCTGTGGATACAAACTCCATTGCATAGCTTCCAAGTCAGAGCCCCACTTCCCTCCCCCTCACCTACCCACCACCAGCCTCTGCTCATTGAGGTCCCTCTGCCTGCGGCACCCAAGCTCCTAGTCCTCTCCCTGCCCACACTCCCACACTCCCCCACGGCCGTCTCCCGGGTTCATGCTCCCAGCATTCTTTAGGATCCAGCCCGTCTCACACCATCCCACCCTTCCAGAGGCCCACTTCAGGGCTTAGCCCTTTGTCCCCTCACACCCCTTCAGCATTCTGCCCCTTCCCCGGGCGTCATGTTCTCTCTGTCTCACATCATTGTTTATTGAAACCAGGCCTACCTCCTCCATGGGGCCCCAAGTTCCTTGTGGCAAGGACCACGTCTTACTCACTTGGCGTCCCTTTCACCTACACTGGTGCTGTGCACATCAGTACTTAATAAAAGTCTGACAAGTGAATGAATGCTCTCAATTAAAAGCCGCCAAGCTCACAGGCAGTTCTTCTAGGTGTCTCGAATCCAACAGTACCTGGAACTTCTACTCCAAGGACAGAACAATAAATCACTGAGGCAATAGGGAAAACTTCTTTCTTTTTTTCCTAGATCTACAAACAATAGAAAGTACAACTTCTAAACAAAAACAAAAAAACAAAGCAGGAACATCAAACATATGGCTTTGAAAAAGAAAAAAAAAAGTCTTGAGATACTTGGCTACAATTCTGAAAAATAATCAAAATCCTAACCAGTATTTGGGCAATAACCTGACATTTTGTACCGACATAACCGCAGAGCAGACAACCAGTGTCACTGAAGAATCCATTATCGAATCCCATTTGCCCAGATTTCTCATTTCACATGAGCTATCATCTTGCTGCTCTCCTAAGCCTCCACTTAAAAGCCTCATTATTAGGCAGGGGAGTGCCCATTTGGAGGGGTAGAGTGTTTGCAATTATATTTTAAGGTGCTTCCCCAAGCTCTAAAGTCAAATGACAAGATGGGCAATGTAATTGTCAACAGAATACGAGACGTGTCTGAAATTAGTTCTGCTCATCCTTAATGGACGTGCAGGCCGAGCTCGCACATTGGGAAGGATCTGATGTCGGGGGTTCAAGAGCAGAGTCCGAAAGCTGGGTGGCCTCTGGCAAGTCACTTAACCTCTCAGACTCAGTTTGCTCATCTAAAAAAGAACAGGACTTGATAACCTCTGAGAGTCTTTTCAGCACTAAAGATTCCATGGAAGGGCAGAAAAATGCCGAAATACTACATAGAATAAATGAGGACTCCAATGGGCCACCATCCACAGAGTCACTGAGCTGTTGTTCTGTGCTGGGCTGTGTGCCTGACACTCTACCAATCTGGGTCTCTGGAACCTCACAAGCTATGACAGTAATATTTGGTGAATTAATTAAATGCATACAAATCCTCCACCCAATGCAAACTAATTTTGATTTAGAAAAGTAGACCCGTGAAAGGGCATCCTCACCCCACGGGTTATCTGAGTTGACTTCCACTACCCAATGTGAGGGGGCCCCCCAAGCAGACCCTGCGCCCCTCTGGTGAGAAACCTGATGAAGGGAAATATTCATTTTCCCAGGAATTTTATGGCCCAGTTTCATCAATAAAGACAACAAGACAGGGACATGAGTCCGACAAAGAGGCAAGAGCTGAATTACTCTCAAGTTTGTGCTTCTCAGTAGTTCATTAACTAAAGTGTCTCCAATTTCCAAGAGTCTAGGGACATTACTGGCCCAAAATGAAGAGGCAATTTCTAGACAGTTTTAAGCTAGATATAAAGACTTATAGAATATCTCTTGCTTTCCTTCCCTCTGTTATAAATGTGCATTATTTTCTTGTGGAAATAGAGCAGATTAAACTCCTGAGTTGCACCATTTTCCTTCAGTCAATAGGTTGCTGCTATTACTTTGGGTCTTTGTAACCTCACAAGCTGATAGTAATACTTGGTGAATTTATTAAACGGGCATTAAACCCTCCACCCAATGCAGACTAATTGCAACTTAGAAAAGCAACCTGTGAAAAGGCATTCTCTGTCCCTTTGAAAAAATTCAGATAATTTGAAAGAATCCTCACTTAATAAGATGCAGGGCTCTCGAGCTGGGACAACAAAACAAGCCTGTGGAGCTGCAGGGAGAACATACGGTGGCGCTGATAATGGGAAAGGTTAAAGATTAAAACCATCACTTGAAGGACCTATGGTGAACTTACACTTTTGAGTGTTACACCTGTCCCTTGTAAATTCCTAGGCAAGCAGCTTTGACTTGGAATGGGGGCTTTTTAAATATTAACATACGTTTTCTGCATTTATTGATATGATCATGTGATTTTTATTTTTTTAAAAAAATCCAGCACCCATATATGATAAAGACTCTCAGCAAAGTGGGAATAGAGGGAGCATACCTAATCGCAATAAAGGCCATATATGACAAACCCACAGCCAACATCATATTCAATGGGCAAAAACTAAAAGCATTTCCCTTAAGATCAGGAACAAGATAGGAATGTCCACTTTCATCACTGTTAATCAACGTAGTACTGGAAGTCCTAGCCACAGGGATCAGACAAGAAGATGAAATAAAAGTCATCCAAACTGGAAAGGAGAAAGTAAAACTGTCTTTATTCACAGATGACATGATATTGTACATACAAAACTCTAAAGACTCCACCAAAAAAACTACTACATTTAGTAAGTGATTTTGGCAAGTAGCAGGATACAAAATTAATATCCAGAAATCAGTGGCACTTTTATATACCAATAATGAATTCTTAGAAAGAAAAACTAAAAAAAAATTCCATTTATCAGTACAACAACAACAAAAATCAGGTACCTAGGAATAAACTTAACCAATCAGGTAAAGACCTATACTCAGAAAACTATAGGACATTGAAGAAAGAAATAAAGGAAGACACAAACAAGTGGAAGTATATACTGTGTTCATGGACTGGAAGAATTAAAATCATTAAATTGTCCATATTACCCAAAGCAATCTATAGATTCAATGCAACTCCTATTAAAATACCAATGGCATATTTTACAGATCTAGAACAAATATTCCAAAAATTTATATGGAACCAGCAAAGACCCCAGATAGCCTCAGCAATCTTGAGAGAGAAGAACAAAGTTGGAGGGATCACAATACTGAACATCAAACTACCAAGCCATTGTAATAAATATTAACATACCAAAAAAACTAAAGGAAAAGTCCAATTCTGCTATGTTTAGCTTTTATCCATTTGTCTTCCCACCTGCACCTGTAATATGACACAATTTTTAGAACAACTTTAGGTTTGTAAAAATAAGTTTCATCATTCCTGTACAAGTTGACATTTAAATACAACGCAGAACCCCAGTTCTCTGGGCAGGGGGCTGGCCTGCTCTGAGGTCGGAGGGCTGTCATCACCTGCTGATGCGGCATTTGTCCCTGCCCGGTCTCTTCCCCGAGCCCTTTGATCCCTCCCCAACGTGGGACACTCCTGTTAAAAAATTATTGAATTTCGGTGTTACAAACAATTTTTTTAACCTTCACCAGAGGAGATCTTTTCATTGCTTTTAGACAGAGAGGAAGTGGGAAAGAGAAAGAAACATCGATGGGTTGCCTTCTCATACGCACCGTGACTGGGGATCAAACCCACAACCTTCTGGTATACGGGATGACGCTGCAACTGGGCAACACCAGCCAGAGTTCGGTGATACAAACTTTAACACTTCATGAGGCGGACAGTCTCCATTTAGAAAAGTGAAAAATGGGGCAGAAAGCAGTAAGTTTTTCTAGGAAAAGGGCAAGGAAGAGAAAAATTTAAAATACCTGACTGACTGGGGCCAAAGAGCGAAGCTTGTTTGGGGTGAGAAGAAACAAAAATGTAGAGCCCAGAGCTGACTCGGTGTTTGCAAATTGACTAACTGCATACGCTGTGTTTCTGGTCAAGCAGAGCATTTATAGGGACACAAGGCTTTGGTCTGCTGATGTGGCACCTCAGGCAAGAGTGGCACCATCCTGGGCCTAGAGATTTATTCCAACACTCCCTACACCCAGGTCCCACTTGCAGATGGCACCTGTAGAGTGATCAGGTATTACTCGTCATTAGAGTCCATGGCTGGTCTCCATTACAGCCCCCCTACACTACCTGGTCAGTGCACCCCAGGAATGCACCTAAAGGGTAACAGGACATGTCACAAAGTGTGGCACTTCCCCCATGAGGGAATACTCACAATCCGCCTTTATTAACAGTGGTTTCTTACCATATCAATTCTCGAGATTGTAAACAGTAGCGCACAGAAGACACCTTACTTTGGAAACATGTATTTGTTACTTTTTCTCGGTCCCTGAACCTTTTCCCAATTAACCATGTTCTCTTTATTCCAGTCAAGAAACATGACAGTTGTACACCCGTTTTCTCTTCTTGTTTTAACATCAACAACAAAAGGTTTATGATGGGCACAATTGGGGACCTGGACCAAGTAGCAGCTGAACTGCTACCTGAATTCCACCGTGCTCACTCACAATGAGACACGTGCTGGGAGACAGACCATGAACAGGACTGCTGCTGAGCAGTTAACCATGATGGACCAGAAGGCCTTCCTGCTGCTACTCCCTCACTAGGTTAGTGAGGGCCTGAGCTAGACTGAAGTGTCCCACTGTACCTGTTCCTTGGGGGTGACAGCAATGTGGCAGACCCACGTCTACAAGCCCACCATTAAACCATGTTAGCCATGAAATGTGCTCCCCAGTGAGACACCATGGAATCCAGGATGACAACTCTGTGAAACCCTCCATGGTAGTCTTCAGTAGCCATTGTCCTGCTTGGCTTAAATAAGGATCAATAAATGTTGGAAGGTCAATAAGGACCTTCCAACATTTATTAGCTGGGTGACCTTTAGCAAGGTAAGTCTCCACATCTGTGAAATGGGGCTGATACTATCTATCCCAGGGTTGCTGTGAAGATTAAAAGGGACACGTGTAAAAAGCACATGGGTCAGTGTCCGCAGCATAGCAGGCAGGCATTCTGTAAATGCCAGCCTTTCTTACCATCAAAGTCAAAAGGCATGATTTTATTCACTCTAAGTAGTGAAGAGACTGGCATGTTTAGGAGTGTCTAACTAAAAAGTTTTCTAGCCCTGGCCCAATGGCTGTTTCTGGTAGTTGGAGCATCATCCTATACACCAAAAGGGTTGCAGGTTCAATCCCCAGTCAGGGCACGTATGGGAGGCAACTAATCAATGTTTCTTTGTCACACTGATGTCTCCCTTTGCTCTTTCTCTCTCCCCCCCACCCCGCCCCTCCCTTTCTTTCCCTCTCTTTTTCCTTTCCACTCTCTCTAAAATCAATGAACATGCCCTTGGGTGAGGATTTTTAAAAGTTTTGTAAATCTGATGGACTTCCCTATAAAGATACAGCGAAACCTCCCATATCCCATTAACTAGAAGTAAAGCCATTGGAGTCCCAGAGCGCCCCTCCTCGCTTGGCTGGGCAGACATACCAACCCTAAGAAGCTCCACAACAGATGTCTTCTGCAAGGCAGGCAAGGGGGCACCTTGTCAAAATGGCCACAGAGGTACTGGCCCAGCTCTCCAGTTTGTAACTACTGCACTTACACCCTCAGAATTACAGGGCTCAGGGGACGATACCAGCTAATAAGCACAATCAACCAATAAATACAAAGTCTATAAAAATTTTGCCAATAGTTTGATCACAAGCTGATACAAACTTGGAGTGTTTCAGTCATCTTATCCTTATTTTGCATCATAAAAAATTATATTCCTCTAAAATGTAAGTCTAGAAAAGCAGGTAATTTATGGGCTTATTTCTTTATGGGCTTTACGTCCTGGCCCTGCCAGTTAAAGTGATAACGAAGCTAAAGAATAAACTCTCTCTTCAATGAAAGCATAAATTCCTTAAAGAAAATGAAGTGAAAAGTTACTTTAGGTTAAGTCTGTGAGACAAATGTAGATGAGACATATCCCAACCCCAGCCCCTGCATCACAGATACAAATGCAGCCTTTCCAAGCCTTAACTGAAACCAGAAAAGGCAGAGAAAAAGGCTTGCACTAAACCATTACCTATTTTGTTAAACATCAAATAAAAAGACCCAAGGGTCTCTTTCCTTTAAAAAAAATATTAAATGGTTAGAAACAAACACTGGATGTATGGCCTTCCTCCTAACCACCCATAAAAATACTTATTTGGAAAATATGAGAATCATTCCATGGGCTAAAGAGAAAATGTTTCCATCGAGATCATTCTAATAAAGCACTCAGGAGAATACTTAACGTACTAGATACGATCAGGTTGAGCTCTCCCCACCTTCCTGAGGGACTCTATTTATGGTATGTGGTGATAAAACAGCTGCACGCTTGTCCAATCACCAAACCATTTCTACAAGGCTGGCTGAGCTGACTCACTGCAGAGGTGGCCCAGGCCAGCACTTAGCTGCTGTGAGGAGGCACAGGGTCATCAGAAGAGGGGCTGCAAGCTGGGGTCTGAGCCCCACCCCTGCGGCACTCTAGCAAATCCAGGTAAATGAGGTGGCCAGTCCAAGCCTCGTGTTTCTCACAAATTAAATGGAAATGCTAATGATAAGTTTATTAATAGTGTTTCTGAGATGCTCAAGTAACTTTTAGGAAAGCACTTCTTGAATCATAAAGAGCTATTTAAATGCTCTTTATCTAGGAATCTTGTGTGAATGAAAGACAGGGATTTGCAGCTCTAACCAGTGGGTGGATGGAAATAGCTTTGAAATTGGTAACTGAAGAATACCTAGACGTCATCCCATTGTTCTTGCTCACTGGTCTACAATTAGACCAATTGTAACTCAACAAAGGGGTCACTGATTGCTCTCAGCTTGCTCTCTGGGCCCACCTGTTGCTATGATGCAACAGTAAAGAAGTCCTCGCCTTCAATGCACACCACCTGTGTCCTCCATTACCACTGGAGAGAACGAACTTTCAAGATGCTGAGAAGTCCACTCTGGGAACAACATTATCTCTGAAACCACTGACAACTGCCATGACTTGAATCCCTGACTTTTGAGCAGGCAATGGCAAAAATATGGTTCACTTCTAGTCCAGTCAACTGGTCCGATACAAAACAAAAATTAGTTTGTTCGACATGTCTGAGTGGACATTTGATGTTTCTGCCTTCTCAGAGTGTCCCTTTGGGTAAAAGAACTTCTCTTAGGTCATGTGCTTTGGGTGGGGCCACCCCACAGGGATGGACACTGTAGGTTGCTGGCTTTTCAGACAGGGTTCAGACATATAAACCTGTGTAACAGACATACCTTTTCCAGTAACAGAAAATCCAACTGAATAGTTTAAACAATGAGAACGATTTGTAAGTCCATATAACTGATGCAGTCCAAGGTTCCACTTAGAGTGTGACATGGGGCTCCAATGATCAAAGGACCCAGAGTTTCTTGATGTCCTGGCTCTGCTCCTTCAATGCTGGCTCTTCTCAGAAACGCTCTCCACTCAAGGACGCCTGGTGGCCGCCAGCGGCTCTACCGTTCCTTTCCCAGAAGGGGCCTCTGTTCTAGCATCACCTTTAAAAGTGCTGACATACATTCGTTCCTAGATGGGCTTGATCATGGGCCAACTCCAGACCAGCAGATAGAACAAGCTGACTGGTCAGCCCAGGCCATGTGCTTCCCCACTGCAGCTGGTGGCCTCGGACCATGATCTCAAACAGCGGCTTGGACAAGGGAGAGAATGAGCATTTGGTAAACAAGCACACTATGTCCACTCTGTGCTATCAGTGATCTGGATTTTAGCATAAGTGATAGGGGTTCTTTGTTTTCATCTTGTGTAGCTCTTCAGGATGGGGAAATAAAGGTTAGCAAAGGTGGTTATGCACTGGACACCCCTCGCTCTACATTAAATACAAATTATCATCCTTTGGATTTTAAAATTTATCTTTTTACATGAAATCCAATTCATTCATTCTGTTCAAGTGCCCACATTCTGAAAGAAAAAGGAAACATGAAATGTTAAGCATTTCTAAGAATTCCTGAGGAAGACAGAAGAAACAAATAATCATGTAGGTGGTATGAAGAATGGGAAAGTTTAAATAATAAAGTCATGACACTGTAAAGAGTAGATAACATGACTTCAGTAAATATTTAGCACTAGACATGAAAATAAATTTCCAGTCTTAAAATTACCTACTTAATTACACCGTCAGCTAGAAAAGGAGTTTAGAGAAGCCAACCTATTTTCACAGATGCAGACTTTACTTTTGTTTATTAAACTCTAGCTTTTTCTATATTAATTTTCAATTATGAGCATCTTTGCCTTTTATCATTTCTACACATTTGCCATTTGTCACAGATCTTTGTGACTTAAAAGTACATGAAAAACACCTATTCTCAGATTCTTGTTATTGCTCACCTCATTTTTACTTGGCGCTCTATCAATGATGTCTTTGAGAGGGAGAGTCCTGCATTTGGTATGATGAAAGGAAACCTTTCTAAATATTTGGAGTGAAACCTCTTCAGCTGTTTAAGGCTAAATAGAGGAGTTCCTCAATCCATTTCCACTTCACAGGGGTTTGTGAGTATGAATGTGCATGCACAGAATTGCTTCAGCCCTCAACAGTGTCAACCATGTCCCAGGCTCCAAAATACCTGGCCTGCATGATGCCTCAAATGCCACCATAAAAGGGTCATTCACTTGGATTTAGGCACTGCATATTTAGCAACCTCAAACTGAAAAAGAAGAGTTTAATAACTCAATGCCCCCAGCAACCAGCCACGCTGTGAATAAGGTAATAAGACAGAAGAGACCAGGAGGTGAAAAGAGCCTGTAAAGGAGGCTTATGAGGCAGAGTGGGAAACAACAGGCCTGTTACCCTTCAGGGTCTAGAAAGAAGAGGGAGGGCACTGAAGGGTGACTTCCCTCTCCCCGGTGTCAACCCAGTAGAGGTAAGTGCTTTGTAAATATCACTGAAGTGATAAACAACTGAAATGTGACATTTCAAGAACTAAACCTCCAAAAAATTAATTCTCATAAAGAAAATGAGACTTTCTTCTGAATTCCCTTTTTTTCTGTGCAGGAATTTAAATGCACTTTAACCAGAGAAATATTTGTTTAAACATTAATAATTATACAATGTAGAGGAGCCTTTCAATGAAAGTATTGCTTCAACGGGTTTTTCCAAGTGGAGACAACTAAGGTTTACATATGGCTCCTGAACCCTCATGAAAATAACAGAAAAATTCACTGATTCTTCTATTAATGTTTTATGATTAAAGTGTATCAAAAACAAAAGGATTTATAAAGATACATTTACAGTTTCATGGCTGCCATTTACTTCTAGATCATGCACAAAGACAAATCCATTAGTACATTTACTATATTACCAATCTCAGTGCTCATAATAATATGGTCATCTTTATTTGGATATTTGAAATTTAAAAGTACTGTATTCATTGCTGTTAATATGCTGTCTGAAGTGCAACTCCAGGTTACTTATTTTATTTAGGATTCAGACAAATAACAAACTGGAAAAAGCGGCAGATAAGTAATGTTGGACAAAAATCTTGTGTTCAAACAACACTATGACTGCATGGAGGAAAAGCCAACGTGAATCACAAGTTTCTGCATCCTGCCTTGCCCTCATGCATTTCACAAACTCAGGAGAGACCCTGAGCTTTTAACATTTCTCACTCTGTGGGGAAAGGCAGAGGGTAGCACCTCCTTCTGTGTTAAGAACACGAGGCTAGTGGTCAGGAGACCTGGGCTGAAACCCTGGTGTCGCCCAAGCAACCCTGTGGCTGGGTGTCTGTTTCCTTGATTCTACAAGTTACTTATCATCTCTGGTGCTAATTTCCAATTCACAGGTCCTCTGATTCTTAGGAACACGTGATCATGAAAGAGATCGGACCCATGGCTCTCACAGAGTGGGCCCTACAGCATTACCACTGGAGAATTTTTAAGAAATGCCAAGTGCAGGGGACCCACCCCAGGTCTACATAACCAGTAAGCCCTGGATCGAGAAGCAGGTCCTCCAGGCGAGCCTGATGTATGCTATGCAGTTTGAGAGCCACTGGGTTAGACCATAGCTACATTTAAGAAACTCACTGTGGTTCCAAACACAGGGTAAATAAATCTAAATCTATCATTAGACTCAGTTTATCAGCTACACGTTAATTTTCAGGCTTATGACAAACATTCTTTGAAAATTCTAAAGGGGACATAGCCACAGAGGTAAGATTTAGGGCAATTTTAACTAATAACGGCCAATGAAACAGTTTTACTTCTAATTAGGGAAGTTAGGATTTTAGATTATTTCTCGTGTTTCCAAAGCTATTTATTGTTTAAGGAAAAAAATAACTTTCTAACCATATAAACTTTCTCTTTAGTCCTGCGAATAATTATTTAATAAAAGGCATATTCAGATTTATAACATATGCTAAAAGATGAGCTTCATCACTACAAAATATTATAACAGTACATGACAAGGGGTTTTTATACTGCTTAACACAGTAATTGAAGTTTTGAGTTATTCTGCACATTATTATACTAATGTACTCGCTTTTCATAATGACTACTGCTGTTTTTAATTTCTAATGTTATAAGAACCAGGAAAAACTCACAATACAGACATAGTGGCTTCATAATCTACTCTGAAAAAATTATAATTAGATGTGTAATTATTTCACAAACAAAATATATAAGTAACCTTCTAATTATAAATTATTGGACAAATTATTAAATAAATACTACTTAACCTTGCTAGAGTATCCTAATCTCTCCTAAATCAGGTCACCACACACTAAGGTTTTCTTCAACTTCACCATCTATTTAGTCTTTATTTTCTGAGATTAATGAGAATTAGGCTATTTAGAGAAAAAGACTCCTTTATCCCCTGCTCCATGCTATGTTTTTAAACATGGTTCCCATAACACTGAAAAAAGCTGCGCTATGGACTATAACGCCTCAAATAATACAATGAAAATCGTGATTTGGAAAATGCAAAAATTTGAAATACACCTTTTGTAATTTCTTTCCAATTATTACAGGTTAAAAAAATTTTAAAGATTGACAAATTGAATCAGCAATAACCAAAGATAATGTGCCGAAACCTAAGCACCTGCAAGAAGCTGTGAATGAGGTATCTTTTTGGATTTATTTTGTTACAACAGAAACTTAGTTCTTAAAGCACTTAAACAAAATCACTGGACTTGTCTTATTTGAAAACAGAGTCATTCCTGCAGCAGGACAGCTTAAACTTGGGAAGATGTCGCTACAAAAAAAAAAAAAAGTTTAAATTCACTGCAGTCATTTAGGACTGGAGAGCAGTTATCACGCCCCAAGTGAATTCACTTCAGTAAGCCTAATAACATAGCACAGCTCAGGAACTGCTACATAAGCTTATATACAACTATACCTTTAACACTAGGTTGTATGCTCATTGCCTTTTTAAAGCTTCTTAACAAAACGGATTGTAGTGATAAACTTTAGGTGCACTCATGAGACTCAATTCCAGACGAAAGAGCTGCTCAAACACATCTTTTATGATCAGTAGAGGCACACCCATACCATGAAACACAACACTGGTAAACTAGGCATTTTTTAAACAAAATTTTATCAATGTGTTCAGATGTTGGATTTTTATCATGTTTTCACTAAGATTCTATAAACCAATAATCTGAGTTGGTTAAAAAGGATGACGAAATGAATGCAACGTTTAATATAGTTTTTATTTGTTTAATTTGGTAAATGTAGGATGTAATGGTTTCAAGGCAAATTCCGGATTATCTCAGTCACAACTCAACGGTTAACATGATTCAGAGGAACAGTCTTATTGTCCACACCCACCCGTCCCTACACAGACATATCTACAGAAGTCCATGTACATATAGATCAGTTTTCAGAAGCTTGGATTTTCTCAACAATTCTAGAATTCAGATTTTATGTTCTCACACACTTCAAAATTATCCATTTGATGCAGGACATAACCATGAGGAGATAAAAATTCATGCAATGATACTCAGGTTTTCCTTTAAAAAAGTAAATCCAATATTTGATAATTCAATGCTATATAAAGTGCATTGAATAGCTTAAATAAAACAAATGCCAATTTTATCATGAATTAATAACATATTTATTGTCTTGAAACCAAACAGGCTCAAGTTTCTTTTTGTTTTTATGAGTCAGCTCTCTATAAACTCATTTCTTTCAAACTTCCTGTGTAATAAAAATCAAGATATTTCATTTCTTCTTTGCATTTACAAGAGATGGCAGGGGGGCTCAAGGTAAGTATGTTCTTGATGATTCAGAATCAGAAAGTACTTCTTCTTGAGTAGAAGGTTCATAATCTGCATTTTCAGCTAATTCAATATCTAACTCATCATTACTTTCTGCACTGTAATCAACTTCTTCAAGGAATCGAGGTTCATCTTCATCCAAAACATAAGTGGTAGGGCTGTAGCCAAAGCACACAGAACATACAAGCCTCATTAGATTTTCAGGTTCTAATATAAGGTTATTTGAACATGCTGGATTACCTTTGATTTCAATATAATAAAACTGGCTGGGCTGACTTTAAGAACATTACCCAAATGAACAAGTTCAGAGATTTATGAATACAATAATTGAAACCTCCTGGCCTTGATAACAAAGGGTGAGATGTTAATTTTTAATTATATTACAAGAGTGTCATACACATCCTATAATTATGTACCAAGAAAAAAACAATAGGCTCTCTAATTATGTTACTTCTTTGAAGGGTTTCATCAATTTGCAGGCTTCAAAATTCTATTTTAATCACTGTAAATAAGCAGCAGATAATTTCAATAGGCTTTATAAGAAACTATGGGCATTTAATTGGTTCCTGCAGTAATGCACTGACACCACTTATTCTAAGTATGCACAGTGATCATTTGCCATAAAAAATATATAGCAATCCTCACAGTTTCTACTGGTCAAGAATAAAAATGGAAAACAAGTGAACACTCCATACCCAGATTAATTACTTTCCCTAGGGACACAGAGTAAGATATTTACTTAAAAACACTAAGTGCTTCTAAATGTTTCATTAGGTATATTGGGATTAAGACAACCTTTTCACTAGGGCAATATATTCTTTCCTCTTCAAAAATGTAACAGTATTCTGAGTTTTCCTCACTTGGGAGATTTTTGCGCACACACACAGAGGCACACATGTACACACCCCACATCAAAGAAACACTACAGCAACATTTCTATGTCCCCATTTTGTGACCCAAACTATCTTAATTTCATATAGAGGTATGTGTGTTTATATCCCACCTGTTTCCAAGGGATTTCCCATTGCTGATGCAATTAAAAGCTATAAAATCAGACAATAAAAAAGGAACAATAATCTGTTAAAATGAGCAGAGAAGCAGATGTCATTAACATCTAAAATGAAATAATTCCTGCAACTGAACATTAAATTCGGTTCAGATATCAGGAAGTTTGGGCAAGACAGACAAGTGAATGGATTACATGGTTCTAATTTTCTGGGAAGAGAAAGCGAAACTCATCTGGTGAGAGTATTCTTTTTCCTAGAACTGTTTTAATTATGTTCATCACAGAAAAGAGAAAAATATATTGCAAAACCATCCTGAGCTTATATACAGCAAAGCTGCCCTTATAAGTACTGTGACAGAGCAGTCCTGATAAACCCAGCTGAGCACCTCGGAGGATCGTGTGAGACTCCACAGCAACCTCACACGCACAAGGACAAGTGCACAGCTTTCAATTATGCAACTACAATGTTCACTATTGCTCTATATAACTTTAAGGGGAAAAGTTACAAAAAAAGTGTAATTACAAAAATTACAAAAAAGTATTTGCCTTTTAAATTGACAATTACTCTATTTTGAAAAAATGTAACTCATTCCTTCTGCTTGACCTTGGTATATCAAATTCACAGGGTGTCCTAGGTTAATTCTAACAGTAGATAGAAGACTAGTTGAAGCAAAGAAGGAAGGAAGAGGGAAGTAAGGAGAGAAAGTAAGAAAAGACTAATCTCTTGCCGCATACTTGCCCATTTTCTTCCTGGACACTATCCTAACAAGAAGAAATGATCATGGAAAGAGACGGAAGGAAACAGATTTGCTCAGAGCCATGGAGTATACACTGGCTGGTAGAGGGGCAGGGCAAACCAACCCAGAGCGCAGAGGCTGACTCCACTGTGCTGAGGCACAGCGGCCAGGGCAGCGCAGATGCCCAGCAGCATCACGGGCTCTCCCCACAGGGAGGAACAGTACCAAGTCCACACAGTGGGTGGGTGGGTGGGTGCGCAGGCAAGCATCATTCAGACCTACAGAGTGCAGAATTCCACAGACCCCACTCCACTGGTTGCAGGAAGTCCAGCCACTACATGGGGGTCAGATCAAGGACCTGGTCCTATATGGGAAGCTGGATACTAGAAGATTAATCAATCTGAGCTAAGGAACAGGGATCAAAGAAAAAGCCTAGTAGTATAATCTGTAAGTCACTGGGGGAACAGAGGAGAGAAGTACGGTTTAGGTGCAACAAAGATGCCCAGGATCAATCCCAAAAAGCCCTTTGACGGCAAGGATACTTGGATGAATGCTGGTATCAGATGCTGAAAAGCACTCTTAAGACAAGAGAAGCACACTGGGAAGGCAGGCTCCTGGAAATTTAAAAGAAATTCCATAATAAGGAACACTGAGGCTGGATCCAGGTAACAATTGATCCTGTCAGTTCTGGATCTCGGCTCATGCATACACTGACTGTGACCTGAGCTCCATTCATGTTCCGGCATCACCCATCCTTTTACCCAGGAGTGGACCATGTCATACTCTTATTCCTTCTGTAACCCATACTGGCCCTGGTAACTGACTCTTGTTTCTGCAGATCCTAATAAAATCATGTTCCCAGCCTGTAGCTGAAGCATACAGACTGCATCCAGCAATGGTGATGGGGCCATCAGCGCTAACTTACATATGCATGTGTTTAGGGGGTGGAGGGGAGGAGTGATCAGCTCTAGGTCTAAGGAACTGGGGGAATACTGAGATGGGAAAGGGAGGGAAGATTAACCCCCCATCGCCCTGCTGAAAGCAGCCTTCTTACTGCTATTCCAGTTGCCACTTTCCAGTCCGTTTTTTCTAGATCTCTCTGCTGTACTTAACCGTAGTGGAAATTCTGACACTCCCCTCTCCTTAATATTGATCAAGTGCTCTTCATTGCTTGGGTATGCCTCAAAAACATTGGTGCTTGTACAAATGCTCTGCTCTTTCTTACATGCATGCACATTCTGAGTGAGCTCATACACTTTAATCTACATTCTAGCCCTGTCTTCTCCCTTGAACTTCCCTTAGGTACACATGGACTTGCTAGTATACTCACATGGCTGTCTCACATGCACCTTGTGAATGTCACGTGCTCACAACTGAACTCACTGTTCTCCCCATTAAGCCCGCTCCTCTTGCGGTTTCTCAGTATCATTCACTCAGTGAGTCAAAAAAAAAACCCACAAAATTCTCAGCAAGCTAGTCATGCCAGTCAATTTCCAGACTACTCCTTGCCTCACTAGTCTTCACTGACATTGTTTCCTCTGCTTAGGACATACTTCCCACCTTTCTTCCCCTCACCACTCATATCTCTTTCAAATCACAGCTTGTGCTTAGCTTTAGGTGTTCTTCCTTTCTTAAAGCCCATCTTGGGATAAGAACCCTTTCTCCATATTCCCTTTGTACCCTGCACAAACATTGTCTCATCCCTTGTCAGATGCAGCTGAAACCATCTACTGGTCCCACGGTGTCTGCACCTGCGTTCTCAGTACTAAATCACAAGCAATTTAAGGTCAGGAGCTGTGACTTAGCCATTTGACACCACCTATTAACTCCCAGAGGTGCCTGACACATTCTAGGCCCTAAACAAATGCTTGCTGCACTCCTTACAAGAAGCCACAAGGCCCACAAGATCACTGACTTCCATATTACCCAATCCCACTAGTTTTACTTTAGTTAAAAAAAAAACACCTCAAGACACAAGACCAATCATAGCAATTCAATCTGACTTTTATTAAGAATTCCAACATATGTTTTAAGCTCTTTACAATTTAGGAAGTATCTTCAGACACATGATCTCACAGTAGTCTTAACTTAAGAGCAAGACTTAAAGGTATTTGCCCTAGGATTATAAAATAATCCCTTTCCATTAGCAGATAGAAATTCAAATATTATTTCAATCATAAAAAATATCTAATCAGCATTTATTCTTTCTCACTGCTATTACTTTGTTTTCCCACCACAATTTCTTCATTTACCTCATTTTCTTCATGTAAGTTTACTCCGTTTGCCTTGTTTTTGCTTCATTCTCTGATAGCTGTACTACATACACCTGCCTTAACACCCTTCTACTCTAGAATTTTGTTCTCAGTATTAAGGTGTCTATGCCAAAAACAATTCAATAAGAAATATTTCACTCTTTGAGAATAGCATTTTAATCTCAGAACAAATCCTCCTCATGCTGCTTCAATAAAAATATGAAAACCTTCACCTAAGAGGCCTTCTCACAAGATGAAGACATTGAAATTCTCCACTGCACAGCATCATTATTATGCAGAAAAGTTCATAATTGCAATTGTTTTCTTTTTTAATCTGTACTGTATTTTTTTCCATTCCTCTTTAGTCCCCTTATACTCCCCTACCCTCAGATATCATCACACTGTTGTCCATGCCCATGAGTCTTTTTCCTTTTTGCTCAATCCCTCCACCCCCTAACTTCACCCTCCCCCACTAGCTGTCATCTGCTATCTATGAGTCTTTCTCTATTTTGTTTGTTAGTTCAGTTAGTTCACTAGATTCCACATATGAGTGAGTCATATGATATTTGTCTTTCTCTGACTGGCTTATTTCACTTAGCATAATGTTCTCCAGGTCTATCCATACTGTTGCAAAAGGTAAAATTTTCTTCCTCTTTATGGCCAAGTAATATTCCATTGTGTAAATGTCCCATAGTTGTTTTATCCACTCATCCATTGATGTATACTTGGGCTGCTTCTACATCTTGACAATTGTAAATAACACTGCAATGAACACAGGGATGCTTATGTTCTTTCGCATTAGTGTTTTGGGTTCCTTCAGATACATTCCCAGAAGTGGGAGAGCTGGGTCAAAAGGAAGAAACATTTTTAGTTTTTTGAGGTAATTCCATACTGCTTTCCACATTGGCTCATTCCCACCAACAGTGCAAAAGGGTTCCCTTTCTCCACATGCTCCCCAGCACTTGTTTGTTGATTTACTGATGATAGTCATCCTGACAGGTGTGAGATGGTATCTCATTGTGGTTTTAATTTGCATTTCTCTGATGATTAGTGATGTTGAGCACCGTTTCATATTGGCCATCTGTATATCCTCTTTGGTGAAGTGTCTATTCAGGTCCTTTGCCCATTTTTTAATTGGGCTGTTTGTTTTTTTGGTATTGAGTTTTGTAAGTACTTTGTGAATTTTGGATATTAACCCCTTATCAGATGTATCGGCGATTATGGTCTCCCATTCTGTGTGATTGCACTATTTCCTAATGACAGGGAAAACTGTGCTTCATTCAAATGCAAAGTTTTCAGGCTATCTTTATATTAAACTATTAAGCACTGGGCAAAATTAAACCTAAAAAATTCACTACCTTCCTCACACGTACACCAGTGTACGTCCATTAGAGCTGACTGGACATCTGAGATAGCAGAATGCAGATCTTCAGCTGTTACCTATGCAAGCAAAAGAAACAAAACACTCCATACAGAGTCAGAAATTCTCTTGTGATCTACGCTTCTACTAACCAACTGCGTGACCCTAGGCAAACTACTCTCTCCAAGCACCAATTTTTCTCAAGTGTAAAAGCAAGATAAATAAGTAGGACTACATCACACTAAAAAGTGTTTGCAAAGCAAAGGAATCTATCAAGAAAATGAAAAGAAAGGCAAAACCTATGAAATGGGAGAAAATACTTGCAAACCACATTATCTTATTAAGAGTATTATATCCAAAGTATACAAGGAACTCACATAATTCAAAAGCAAATAAATAAACAAATAAATAAATAATAACCCAATTTAAAAATGGGAAAAAGACCTAAGTAGACATTTTCCAAAGACGACATACAAATGGCCAACAGGTACATGAAAAGGCATTCAACATCACTAATCAAGTAAATGCAAATCAAAATGACAATGAGATATTATTTCACATGTGTCAGGACAGCTATTACCCAAAGAGAAGAGAGAACAAATGACGGTGAGGATATAGAGTAAAGGGAACCCTGCGCAGTTGGTGGAAATGTAAACTGGCACAGCCACTATGAAAAAATATGGAGGTTCGTCGAGAAATTAGAAAGAGAACTACCATGTGACCCAGCAATCCCACTTCTGAGTATACATCCAAAGGGAGCAGTATCGTTATCTCCAAGAGAGATCTGTACACCGATGCACAAAGCAGTATTATTCCCAATAGCCAAATGTGGAAACAACCTAAGTGTCCCTTGTTGGACAGATGGATAAAGAAAATGTGGTAAACAGATATACAATGGAGTATTATTCAGCCTTAAAAAAAGAAGGAAATCTTTTAATTTGCTGTAACATGGATGAACCTAGAGGCCATTATGCTAAGTGAAATAAGCCAGACAAAGAAAAACACTTCATGGTGTCATTTAAATGTGAAATCGGAAAGGAAAACAATGGAACTAATAAGGAAAACAGAGTAGAGTAGTTGCCATGGGCTGAGGGCAGGGAAACAGGGAGAGGCTGGTGAAAGGGCACCAATTTCCACTGTAAGATGAATAAGGCCTGAGGTAGTGATGGTGACTGCAGTTGATAATGCCAGATTGTATAACCAAAATCTGCTAACGGAGTAGAACTTAAATATTCTCTCTCTCTCTCACACACACACACACAACTATCAGCAGGTGAGGTAACGGATGGACATGTTAATAACTCAATAGGGGAAATCACTTGACAATGGATACGTATATTAAATTACACTATATACTTTCAATATCTTACAATTTTATTTGGGAATTACACCTCAACAAAGCTGGGGGAGGGAAGAATACATGAAATAACTTAAAAGGAGGTTTCTACACATCCATGAGAACCACCACCCATCTCTATGTTAGTCTCTGTTAGTGTTTAGCAGGCACTTTCCAGGGGGAACAATTCATGCAACCCCTCTGTCAATTACCACACTATGAAGAACAGAGTTCTAATGAATGTTTTACTGTACTTGAAGCTGCCAAGTTGGTACACACGGCAGAGCATGGCCATAATTAAATCTGATGACAAGTCAATGTCTAAAAACTAAAACGAAGGTTCCATACAAAGGGAGTGTTCTTACCCGTATACATCAAACTATGAAATGCTAAGTTCTGACAGTATGATTAACAACTATGACACTGAATCATCTCTGATCCTATAGCTGATCAAATTTTATATATATTGAATTTTAGGGACAAAATTTACCTATTCAGAAGAATATTTGACATATGTATCATAGTTAAATTTTCAAAGGGATACTAAATTAGCTGTTTCTGGTATACAAAACCAGAAATTTATCAGAAAGTTATCTGATGTATGTAGATAGCAACAAAATTAAATTTCTTTCAAAGTGTGAATCCTAACTCCAAACCCTCTTAATTTAGATATTAGCTGATATAAGTAGTTTTCCACTAAAAACAACATTCAAAATATAAGACTACTTCATTAAAATTTCATCCAATGTTAATGTTAAAAGAATCAAGAATATTTTCACAATTTGGAACAAACAGTAATGTGTAAATTTAATTACAGTAATCTTAAAAATGTTCTTGGCTGTCAAAATCTCTGCCTTTCCTACGTTTAACAGACTTAATGAAGTCTAACATACTACAAGGTAACAATGGAATAAAACAAGTGCGTCTTACCTAGTTACTTTGCAGCTGGAGTCGATCAAGTCATTTTCAAAGTCGAGCAGGTTGGAAGGCATATTATATTCCAAAGGGGATGTCAGTCTTTTCAAACGCAATAGACCAACACAAAATTTTGCTCCCATCTCTTCCAGTTCTCGGGTACCAATCTGCAAGCCCTGGAAATAAAGCAATATTATATATGTAATAGGGTGTTTGCTATCATCCTGCTGTTTCTCATTAAAATCACATAAAAGTAATTTATAACTATATTAATAAAATTAAAAGATTATTATTTGGTATGGACCTAGGGCTCAAAAACACAATGTCTTAACAATGTCAGATATTCTAAGTCACAAAGGAAACTGTGTTAGAAAAACATTTCTAAATTGTCTATTCTTAATCACCCAATGCAACTGTTTTCACCAATACATTGGGAGAAAAAAATACATAAACATTGTGTGTTTATGTTAGTCTTGGAGTTCATGTGTGAAAAAAATATTTTTACAAGATCTTCCTAATATTTCTTGTTATCTACCACTTTGGATGACAATGTTGAAATATTATAGCGTTAAAATCAAGGCTCCAATTTGTATACTTGAACATTACCTTATAGGTACTTTTTCTGTAAGATAAACAAACCAAAGATACCTATGTCAAAAAATACCAAACAAGTCTAAGCCAATGAGGTAGCAGTAAACTAAATTCCTATTGTTCCATGTCGATTAAGAATGTCCATCTCAAATTTTGTCTACCAAAGCAAAGAGGAAATTGTAACCACGACCCCCACACCCTTTTCTACATGAGTTTTCCAGTGAACAATATAAGGTTTACAGAAGTTCAATGTAACCACATAAAAGGATAAAACTTGAATGTAAATCGATATTTTGCTTATCATTTACTTTTCAGAAAAAAAGGAATGTCCAAAATAAGTGAAATTCTTACATTGATAAAAGTTGCAGGTGTACGTGAGTGCTGACGTCATTTAGAGAGAAGGTACTATAAAACAACTTTCCTACGAAAGGACCAAAAGCACAGGGCAACTGAAGAGAACAAATTGTAAAAACTATTACTTAACCTACATGCCTTTACAATAATGACTGGTTGGTAGATTGATTATGTAGAGTTTGGCATCTCCATATATTCTAGGAAATACTTACCTGTGTGAAATTGAATTAGAACATTCAATTGCCTTCTTAATTTAAAAGCTTTAGAAAGATTATGCCTATTTCTAAACTAGTTCACAGAAAACTATAAGAACATTTATAGTCTAAAATACAGTAATACAAGATACTCTTCAGGAAGAAAAAATCTTTTTTAAAAATATACCACTTATTAGCTAATATTAGTAAGTTTGAAAAGTATATATTACATGCACATGTGGAGGTGGAGGCAGATGGGAATTTTGCACTTTCCACTCAATTTTTCAGTGAATCTAAAACTACTCTAAAAAACATTTATTAATTTAAAAAAACTAAAAAAATGTATGTTATGATCAAAGCACTGAATTTTAGACACTAAAAAAACAACTTGGCTTAGGAAGACACACTTCTCCACGGGAGTTTCAATGAGCCTCGGCAAAGCAGCCCACTACAGCAATGACGAGGGGACAGGGGCATGGCTGCAACGGGGCTCTCCCACATCTCATCTCTCACCGCCGTCATGCCCTCGGTAAACTAGAAGTCACCAGTCAACAGTATTTGAAGAGAACTCAAAAGATACTATTACACTTTGGAAGCATATACTGTGGTCAACTTAACACAGAAGACACTGAAATGTCATTAAGTTCTACTCTACCAGGCCCCAAAAGTTTGAGTGTCAGCTACAAAATCGACAACTTTCTTCCAGCTTGTTACAGACTGTTTAAATATTTTGACATCGAGTGTCATATGGTTGCATTTTTAATACTAACCAACTGGAAGATTTTTAGCTCCTTTCAAACATAAAGTTATAACCATCTTTATGGAAGGTATATGAAAATCACTATTACATTCACTTTCCTATTGCCCTATGCTAAAAAACCCAAAGCAAAACGAAACAGAAGGAGATACATAATTAGCAGGACACCTGAAACTCTTTCTGTGCCAAGGCAAGAAAGATACTCAGGTTTGCCGTTGCTTACCTGAAGTCTAATTTATTGCCATTAAGTTCTCAATATCTAAAATTAAAAAGTTCCAAGTCATCTAACATTTCATTAGTCTTTAATTTCAAAAATAAAGTTTAAAACACAGCTTGTTTCCAATAAAAGCCTTAGACTGCACTACAGAGAGCAGTCTTACTAAAAAAAAAATGTAGTGAAGGGATATACATTTCAAAGTCACACACAAAAAGCTAAATATAAAGTTTATAAATAAGTGTATTCATTTCTATGCATAAAAATATATTTACATCCAACAAAATAAAAGAAAAATCTTACTGATAATGTACTATGTGCACAACTAATTATAAGTTACTAACCACTATTTACTTTTTTAAACTATATTTTTTAGTATACTATTAGAGTTGTCCCATTTTTTTGCCTCCTTAATCCCCCTCTGCCCAGTACCCTGCTTCCCTCCAGTATTCCCTCCACACTTGGTTCCTGTCCATGGGTCGTACATGTAAGTTCTTTGGCTTCTCCATTTCCCATACCATTCTTAACCTCCCCCTGTCCATTTTGTACCTACCATTTAGGCTTCTCATTCCCAGTACCTTGTCCCCCACCCTCCTTCCACCCCTCCCCACTGACAACCCTCCATGTGATCTCCATTTCTGTGATTCTGTTCCTGTTCTAGTTGTTTGTTTTTGCTTTTTTTAGGTTCAGTTGTTGATAGTTGTGAGTTTGTTGTCACCTTACTATTCATATTTTTTATCATCTTCTATTTCTTAGATAAGTCCCTCTAACATTTCATAAAATAAGGGCTTGGTGATGATGAACTCCTTTAACTTTACTTTATCTGGGAAGCACTTTATCTGCCCTTCCATTCTAAATAATAGCTTTGCTGGATAGAGTAATCTTGAATGTAGGTCCTTGCCTTTCATGACTTCAAATACTTCTTTCCAGCCCCTTCTTGCTTATAAGGTTTGAGAAATCAGCTGATAGTCTTATGGGAACTCCTTTGTAGGTAACTCTCTCCTTTTCTCTTGCTGCTTTTAAGATTCTCTCCTTATCTTTAATCTTCGGTCATTTAATTATGATGTGTCTTGGTGTGTGCTTCCTTTGGGACCCTCTGGGCTTGCTGAACTTTCTGGAAGTCTATTTCCTTTGCAAGATTAGGGAAGTTCTCCTTCATTATTTGTTCAAATAAGTTTTCAATCTCCTGCTCTTCCTCTTCTCCTTCTGGCTCCCCTATGATTTCGATGCTGGAACATTTCAAGTTGTCCAAAGGTTCCTAAGCCTCATTTTTTTGATTTCTTGTTTCTTCATTCTATTCTAGTTGAATGTTTATTGCTTCCTTCTGCTCCAAATTGTTGATTTGAGTCCCAGTTTCCTTACCTTCACTGTTAGTTCCCTGTATATTTTTCTTTATTATACTTTGCATAGTCTTCATTTTTCCCTCTATTTTGTGACAATACTCAACCATTTCTGTGAGCATCCTGATTATCAGTGTTTTGAACTCTGCATCTGATAGGCTGGCTATCTCCTGGTTGCCTAGTTCTTTTTCTAAGTTTGTTTTTTCTTTTTTTTCTTTTTCTGGAGTTTTGATCTGTTCTTTCATCTGGGCCATGTTTCTTTGTCTGGACACACTTGTTACGTGGTAAGTGGTGGAGCCTTAGGTATTCACCAGGGCAGGGCAACTTGCTTCACTGCATTGTGGCTCTGTATGTGAGGGAGGGGTCCAAGAGGGAACAATGCAGCTTGCTCGGCTCCCCTCCGGCTTTCAGTCACTTCTCCTGCTACCCACAAGCAACTTGGGCCTTTCTGATGCTGATTCCCAAGTGAGTGGATTTGTGTACATACTAGGACCCTGTGGGTCTCTCCAATAAACTCTCCTGTGAGGCTGGAAGTTTCTCCTGCCGCCTCAGTCCTCATGGGTTTTTACAGTCAGAGGTTTTGAGGCTTTATTTCCCTGCACTGGAACCTGGGCTGTGCGGTGTGTCTCTCTCCCCAGTTGTTCCTCTGGGTTTATCCACATGCAAACGTGGAACCGCCAGCCACCACCTTGCTGCGTGTCCTCTCCACCAGATGCCCATCTCTGTCCGTCCTACTGGTCTGGATGAATGTTTCTTCTTTAACTCCTTGGTTGTTGGACTTCTGTATAGTTCAATCTTCTGTCAGTTCTGGTTGTTTTTTATTTTTAAATTTGTTGTTGTTCTTCATTTGTTTGTGTGAGGAGGCACAGTGTGTCTACCTATGCCTCCATCTTGGTCGGAAGTAAATTACTGATCAGTATTTCAATGTGTACCACAATATGCTTTCTTAAAAATTTTGAATATAAGTAGACTCAAGACTTTATGAGAATCCACCCTGGCTAGTGTGGCTCAATGGATTGAGCATCGGCTTGCAAACAGAAAGGATGCCTGGTAGATTCCTGGTCAGGGCACATGCCTCAGCTGCAGGCCAGGTCCCCAGCTGGGGGTGTGTGAGAGGCAACCATTTGATGTTTCTTTCCCTCTCTTTCTCCCTCCATCCTCCCTCTCTAAAAATAAAACAAATACAATCTTTAAAAAAAAAAAAAGACTTCGTGAGAATCCAAGGCAAGCTATTTAGTTCAGAGGAATTTTTATTAATGTTTTTAAGACTACATGAGATTCAATTTCATTATTACAAATTACATATAACTCGGTATAACAAATGTATTACTGAATATATATTTGAAAAGCATTGGATTAAAAACATAAAGAAAAGTCTTCAAATATTTTTATGGCTAGAAATCCTGAAATATTTTACCTTATATTTTCCCTGATCACAGCCACACAAAGTACTCTCCATGGTATAGCTTCTTTGTACTCCTATCTCCCTCCAAACCACCACACGCGCTGTGGATTCTTTAGATTTTTCCACTACAAAGCTACAGCTGCTCATGCAAAATGCTGGCGCAATATGGCTCAGTATCTTAGGCAAAGTCTGCAAAGATAATGATAAAACAGTATTTCAAGACTTTTTTTTAATTGTTAAATGTTTTCATCTTTAAAAATTTTCATGAAAGCACAGTGATTAGAGCAGGGTCACATCAAAATAATTCTCTTACTAATTTATAGTTTTCTGCTTTCCTAGACAAATGATTAGAAAATAGAATGGAAGAAAATATCACATTTATAGTAGCAACAAATAAACAATAAAACCATGTAAGAAAAACCATGTTTAAAAATATGGAGAAAAACATGTTTAAAAAATGAAGAAATTCAGATTTGCCTGTAAATGTCAAGCATCCTGAATTAATCAGTAAAGCTAAGACAATCACAATCAAAATGCCCAGAACATTTTTTACAACTTAGAATTATTCTTAAATTCACCTGAAAGTGTAAATATGGGCACACACCCTGGGGAATTCTGAAAGAAAAGGCTAGGACTGGAGAAATAATCCAACAGATACTAACCTAAATTACATATCTAAGGTTAAGTTAAACTGTGATACTGGAGTACGAATAGATATATCTCTAGAAAGAAATATATCTGGTTCAAAATTAGAACCGAAGGTATGTGTTAAATGTAATATAATTATTGTAACTTGAGAAAGCACTGATCATTCACTAATACTGACACACCTGGATAGCCACTGAGAAACAAGCTACAGTCAAGTCACCCTTCATTGAATTAAATTCTAATTAGATTGAGAATTTAAATGTAAAATTTTAAAATGAAACTAAAAATAGTAAACAGAGAACTACATTTTTAAATCTTGAAATGGGAAAATTCTTTCTAAGCCACAAAACCCAGATGCCATTTTTTAAAATATTCAACAAATAAGATAAAATTTTAAATTATTACACACCATAAACAAATAAAATTCTCAATATACTTGTAAAACACAAAGTTTCAAAAACAATAACTAGATGACCACCAGCACAAAAACAAGCAGAGAATATGAGAAAAGGCCATTTTACAAAAGAGAAAAATCATAATTAGACAAATACATGAAAAAATATTTGACCACAAAATTATAGAGACGCAAACTAAACCATCAGATTTTTTTTTAACCTGGTAAAGACAACCGTATTACGTGACTAGGGTGTGCAGAAATAGTACTATCATTCATTATATTGGGGAACATCAATTTGTATCAACTTTATGAAGGACAACTTGACAATACTAATCAAATGGCCACCAACGGGGAATGACTGAATAAATAAGCTGTGGTACATCCATACAATAGGAACAAAAATGCACAATGAAATCTTGTGTAATTGTCAAAAAGACCGAAACAGATCCCCACACGAGGACCAGGAAAGATGGCCAACACACACTGTGTGGAGAAACAGGCTCCTGCCCTGGCTGGGTGGCTCCGCTGGTTGCAGCACCGTCCCTGCACACCAAAAGGCTGCAGGTTCGATCTCAGGTCAGGGCACACACGGGAGGTAACCTATCGATTTTTCTCTCCCACACCGATGTTTCTCTCTCTCTCTCTCTCTCTCTCTCTCAAATCAATAAACATGTTCTTGGGTAAGAATTGTAAAAAAAACAAGTTGCTGTGGAAATTGCAAAAAAAAACCCACATATACTTTACATATAGATTTATGAATGAATGTGCTCAGAATGGTAAAATTGATTACTTAGTAATCAATTGAGAGATTACTTTCAATTAGCACTTTGTGTTCCTGATGTTTCCATTTTTTATATAACTAATCATTTTATTTATTTGGAAAAGGGGGAGAAGAGAGAGAACCAAAAAGAAAATGTACTTCGAAGTTCTGCTAACAGTAGTAGTACGTTACTGAAACATTTTCTGAAAAATAACCTGTGGTCCTTGTTTAGGCACAAATTTAGCACAAGAGGCTCTGGGACAAAATGGGAAGCACACAGGACTTGAAGCAGTAAGATCTCATTTCAGTGCTCCACACACCGCATGTGCAGAAACACTGGTAGGCAATGGGTGGCTTTATAAAATCGGCAGAGAAAGGATATACTGTTTAATAAATGGTTATAGATGGAGAAACTAAAATTAGACCTCCACATCTCATATAAAACAAATTCCAAGTACATCAAAAATCTAAGTGTGAAAAGCAAAAAAATTAGAAAACATCTGAAACAATAATGACAAAATGGCAACATGAACCGAATCTGAGTCGTTCATATGCGAAATCATTTCTGTACTCGTGTGCATGTGTGAAACTCAAAAACCCCTGGCTTTCCGTGGTAATTACCCTGTATCCCACATCTTCCACGATATCACAGGAGGTGGCGTTAGCACTGGTGTGCCACACTGTCTCCTTGATGCTGCAGCCATACATGAACACATTCTTCTTTCGGGAGTGGCCATGATAGTCACAATAAACCTTGAAAAGATAATACACTTTCAGAATTAAAAACCTTCAAATGCACAGAATGTCACATAAATCTAGTTACTATTAGCCAATAAATAGGTCTGTGTTCCTTGGTCCTTTGATTATAACTGAGCCACCATTTAACAAGCAGGACCGATAAAAACAGTAATATCGAATTTTAGAAAGAAATCTATGATTACCAGAATGGCTAGAAAGTCTTCTGCAAGTACTGCATCAAGCCATGAATTCCACTCTTTCTTTTATATCTATATTCACCATTTTATTTTTTAATTTTTTAAAAATATTTTACTCATATATTTATCTTACAGAGAGGGGAAGAGAGGGAAAAAGAGGAGAGAAACATTGATGTGTGCGAGAAACATCAACTGGCTGCCTCTCACACACACCCCAACCAGGACAAGGCCCACAACCCAGTCACGTGCCCTGGCCAGGAATCGAGCCGGCAACCTTTCAGTTTGCAGATCAATGTTCAAGCAACTGGGCCACGCCAGCCAGGGCTACTCACCATTTTAAAAAATAATAAAATCAGTTATAGGTCAAATCTACAACTGTAGTCATCATTGCCCCAAGGGCTGTTAAAATATTTATCTTATTTTAAAAAACATGAAAATGATTTTCAATTTAATTTTAAGAGCATTATTTATTTTTTTTAAAAAAACCTCAAAATGGTTTCAATTTAATTTTTAAGAGTATTATTTTAGAAATGAAAAATGAAGTGCTGACCCACATGCCAATTTTGCCCCTCTGCAAAGTGTTTCTGTATTTCCGAAAGGAAAATTAACTCATTGAAACACTAATAGGATGAAACATTCTAAACGAAAGCTGATGAAAACAGAAGCAGCTACATACGCAGTTCTGTGGAGTCTCCCTCCGTGCCTGCACGACCTTTCCCTCATGTGTATACTCCAAACTTACCAGTTTCAGAGCTGGCTGAAGAGCTCAGACACAAACTTCTACTAGTTTGAGAATTTGGACAATACTGGTATTTTAGTGTTGTTCAAACAGTGACATTAAATACCTAAAGCTTACAACTAGGAGTTACCAATATTCATAAACAAAAAAAAGTAAAGAGTTCATGAGAATTATAAAAATTAAATCTGATAAAATAAGAATATGAATAAATTATATTAATTTGACACCATAATTACTACACAAGTGACTGATAAGGGAAAAAAAGATATTTTAAAGAAGTTGTTTCTGAAATTAACACTTAGCTTTTATTACCAGAAAGTAATGTACAAAACACTAAGTCATTAATTAATAAAATGATGTCTTTGACTATACAAAGTACAAATGTTCCACTTACGAGTGGTATACGCTTCACTGCAGCCAGGTACTGTAGCAGCCCCTTAGTGTGGTAAATCGTAGGATGTAAATCTGGATTTGGACTTTGCCACTGTCTATTCAAATCCTCTCCACTTAAAGAACAGCGGTGGCTGAACATAGGCAAGCACAGTGATAGACAAACACAGGTGTCAATAAATCCCTATGTATATTTGAATTAATTTTATGGTTCTATTCCACCAAATATGTCAAATAGGTATAAATGGTAGGTTCAACAAAATCCATCTTTTAGTCATTAAATAATCATTTATTAAGTATCTGCTATGTCCAAGACCCTGTGTTACATGCATTTAAAAGTGGTAAGCTTTCAGATTCAGAAATCAAAACTTTCAAGCTATAGAAAAAAATTAATCCTCAATTCTGGGATTTTATTCCATACTCCATAAAAATTAATGGTCATGTATTTCATTCTGGCTAAATAATACTCATTTGTTTTACTAACATTTTGTATTTTGATTGTATTAGTTATTATTAGAAGTGCTATCTGGGATCTCCTAAGATAACTATATGAAAAGTATACATTCTTATGAAAATTCAAATACATTTGTATTTAATCAAGGTATTAAGTATTAAAACCATTGAACAAAAATTTAAGCAATCAGAAGGTAATAACAGAAATATAAACAATTCTAACTGGTCAATATATTCCTGAATTAAAACAAGACATAAAATTTTATTTTAGTTCCATTACCATAACCTATCTAAAAATAAATTATCCCTTTTTTATTGAAAAATTTTCTAAAATATGAGAAAGGTTCATGTTACATTTATTGAATAAAATATGGTACCCTCAGTTTTGGAGATTCTTATGTCAAATCCCATCTTTCAGAAGCACTAAAAAGACCTTGTCTAATTGCCATAATAAATGAACTACACTAACAATAAGCTACCTTCTCTTAAAAAGCGGTATCTTCTACTACCTCCAGGTTAGAGAATTCCTTGTCAGAAACTATACTTCCTCGTATCAGGAAGAAGTTAGCAGATAGAGCCAACACTCTGAATCAGTGAAAGAGATCCCAGAAGATTCTAAATTTTATAACAAACTAAGATCACACCACTGACAAAATTTAAAAAGAAAGCAATATAAAAGGATGTGTTAAAAAAAATCTTTCTCATATCCTGACACTGTGACTTTTCTAAAATAACTCAAGCAAGATATACACTTTATGAAATCATGTTCTCATGAATATAGAATTTTCAATGCCATACTACTAATATACAAAATATATTTTCATTTAAAAAAAAATTAAATGAATTCCACACCAAAAATTTCTTTGCTCTAGAAAAACCACTAGATTTGCTTTCCAAATTTACCCTGGATGACATTACTTCAACAATTTTAGACAGGACCACCACAATAAGCTATAGTATTTCTATAACTATTGTTTAACTTACTTTCCATTGATGACACCATCTGGATTTAGCATAGGGACAATTTTAAAAATATAGCATTCTCGTAAGCTCTGAGCAGTAGGATTATTACTCATGAGATACTCCAATGTTCCTTTCATTACCCAACTTGCATTAGTTTCTCCAGGATGTACCCGAGCAGATAAGAAGACATAAGGGCGATTTCCTAAAGTACACATAAAATCTCAAATTAAAATGAGCAACTATTAAAAGTTTGTATGATATTTGACTCTGGGGCTTTAGAAATATTTCTCCTCAAATGTGAATTCTGATACAAATTCATAGTAGAGCGCACTGTGCACCTACTGTACACACGCACTGCAGTAGGTCCTAGAGAGGAAACAGAAGTGAAGCCCCCATAAGCCATGTCCTAAAGGAGTTCATAACATAATCATTAATCAATGAATACCATTTGAGTCGCTTATTTCCCAGTGGTTAATCTAGCATATAAAATCAGTTCTTTAATATAATTTTGACTTTATAAAGAATAAGTAGTTGAGGAAGTTTTAAATATAAATATATTTTCATAAAGTCACTGGGAAAAGAAGGAAAATATAATCTTATCCCTGTTTTGTTTTTTTGCCACGAGGTGTGTGTTATTTTCAGTAATCATACAAATAATTGTCTTATCCCTGTTTTATAGTCACTATTATAAGGACAGAAGAAAGGTATATGTGCTCAGAGATATACAAAGAAGAGCATTTTCACTATACACGCAAACCCATCTGCAAAATATCACTCAGCTCACCTGCTCCTATTTTCATTCACAGCGAGCTCTTTCTCTTTCCTGAAAATATTCAACCTTTTCATCAAAATTAGAACGGTTTTCTTATTTTTTTTCTATCACAGCCATACATTTGACGCAACTTTTAAAAAAATAAACAGCAGGGAAAAACAAGTAGCTATTCAGTGCTAGCATAAAATTTCTGGTGATTTTATTTATAAATAAAACTAGCTATAAATTTTAAATTGATGGTAGTATTACATTAAGCTCTTAAAATAATCTGTGACATTACACCTTGGGTATGACTTCCAAGGATAAGAACTACAGAGAATTAGCATCAAAAGAGACCTCAGAGATCACCTCATGCAGCTCTCTCGTTTCTGAGATAAGGAGATGGAGGCCCAGGAGCAGGCCCCGGGCTAAGCAGTAATAGGACCAGGACTTCTGATGCCTGCTCCTAGTGCTACTGCCCATACAAAATATATATAAAGCAAAGAAAAATAAGTAAGAATAACTGGTATTTTGAGTGAAAAAGACAGACTTACTGAATTGACAGATATGTTCATAATAATTAGATTCTGGCATTGCTGTTATAGTCACCAAAGGACAGCTGTTTCCAGACAGGGTTTCACATAACACATCTCTTCGAAAATAGATTTGCTGAGGGTTGTGTGCCGATTCCAATTTTTGAAGATGCATCTGGATAAAATGTAAAAATACACAATTATTTAAAAACTCCCTGTGATAAACAGAAATAAATGCATCTAGATATCCACATACCTAAAAGTCAATCTAATGAGCAAAATAAACCAACAAACAAAATAGAAACAGGCTCATAGATACAGAGAACAGACTGACAGCTGTCAGAGGGTTGGGGGCTGGATGGAAAAGGTGAAGGGATTAAGCAGGAAGAAAATACCTCATAGACACAGACAACAGTATGGTGACTACCAGAGGGAGAAGGGGACAAGGGGAGGTAGAAATAGATAAAGGGGGGATAAATGGTGATGGAAGGAGAACTGACTTGGGGTGGTGAACACACAATACAATATATAGATGATGTGTTAGAATTTTACATGAAACCTATATAATTTTATTAACCAATGTCACTCCAATAAATTCAACTAAAAACATTTTTTTAAGTCAACCAGATTCCTAATCCCTCCTCTGGGACCCTCAGGGGCCAGATGTAGTTCAAACATTAGTATTTGAAGAATTCAAGAAAGAGAACAGATGCAGCACATATAGCACTGAATGTGCAATACCATCAACAGGGTCAGCGACAGCAGCCTGTATAAGCACGTTGTTATTTCTATGGCAAAACACATAAAGCATCACTCTAAGTGGAATCAATATTCTAAATAAGCTCACGTCAATTAGGCCAGGCTTTGCTGCCAAAGGGACTATGAAAAAGCTTTTGGTTCTCAAAGCCTTCTGAATATTGAAATTGTGACTGTGGGCCTACAACAGTGATGTAAAATATGCAGAATAAAAATTATGTTGCACAAATTTTTTAACAAATTTCCCTGACTTCAAGATTAATACAGGTTCATTGTGAAATGTCTGGAAGATGCAGAAAGTACAAAGAAAAAAATTTAAACACTCATAATTGCATCACTTAGATTACTACTAACAAGTGCCAATATATATTAACAAAACTGTAATTATACACGCCTTTTTATAACCTTCTTTTATCACTTACTAATTTATACATGCATAAATTCATAATTATGAATCATATACTAACGATATGGTATAGTGTCATACCAAATATAAATCATTCAATCCCTCATTTTAAGACACTTAGTTGGTTTCCAAACTTTTGCCTATGCTCATTCACAGAATCACTATTCACTGTGTGATCACAATTTCTGTGCCAGAAACTGTGCCAGGCACTGAGGCTATAACAATGAATAAATGGACCCTACCCCAGGGACAATGCAGAGTACTGTGATAGCTTGTAATAAGGGGAGGGGAGCCCAGCTGAGTCTGGGCAGTGAGGGAAGTTCTCCTGAAAAAAAAAAATTATATTTAAACTGCGATCCAAAGGATGAGTGAAGAGGACAGAGAAGCATGCTACAGGCAGAGGAAAGTGTAGGAAGAACACACACTAAAAAAGAAGAGGGCATTTCAAAGAACTGAAATAGATTCTTCATAGCTACACCGAAAAGAAACAGTGAGAAACAGAGAATTCAACACAGAAAGGAGGGCCTGGTAGACTAGTTTTTCCTAAAGGGTCGCACATGTACTACTACTGGTAATTGAGATAACTAAGTGATACGTGGATAACCTTTAAAGAATGTAATAGGTACATATTTTTTTGTGAATTAGAAAGATGTCTACCCATTAAATCCATAATTTCCTGGATATTAAGTTAGGGTAAGGATAGACTTTAAAGAGTAAATTATTTTAGTCTATTAAATAATAAATATTAAGTAAATAGCAGCTCACACAGTATGTGGACATGGCAAAAATTGTGGCAGACAGTAAAGGAATGACTCAGTGAACCACAGTAAGAATTTTAGACTTTGTACAAATGGCTCCAGAAATCACTAAGGCATTTTGAGCAGAGGAGTCACATGATCAGGTTTGCCTTCAAAGAGCCTTCTTGATACAGTGTGGAAAAAATACAGATAAAGAGGAAAGGGGATAAAAGTGAACTTCAGAACACCAGTTAGAAAAAGGCTGGCAAAAGTCCAAGTGAGAAACAACGCAAATGCCTGGGAAAGGTCATGGAATTAAAAGAAAGCAGGGGAACTCAGAATACGCCAAAAAGGTACACACCAGTAAAGAAGAGTAACACACAGCCCTACAAATGACAACACTGTGCACTCTGATGCTATGTTACTCAGCACAGAGAGATGTCTGATTTTACATTTCTAGGCTGTGATCTTTTAATTATCATTTTTAAACACATTTTATTGATTGTGCTATTACAGTTGTCCCAATTTTCCCCCCACTGCCCCCTTCCACCTGGTACCCCCATTCCCTCCAGGACAACTATCAACAACTGAGTGTAGGTTGTAACCTTTATTGGTATCTTTTCTGCTCTGCGGACTGTGTTTTTCTCTCCTTTTCCCCTCTTCAGTAATTTCAAAGCTTGTCCCTAATCATAGCGCTCCAATTTCTTTCTGGATAAATTGATCATATCTTCCATGATCTTTGATTATGAGGATAGACATTCTCTTCTGAGAATAAACCTACCATGGTAATTACTTGAATTTACTTGTTTTATTTTGTCTTACAATACAAATAATCAAAAATCTCAAGAGAACCCACAAAACAACTCTTGTACCCCAAATTCTAAGCAATCTGGATCTAGGACTCCATACACAACCATTAGAAGAAATAAATTCCCTGCAGAAAACTTAAACCACACCCACATTTTTCTACTGTTAGATTTTCTATCAGATTCAATGTTTCTCATTAAACACTTGGAAATCTCATCTAGATAAAATCTGCAAATCATGGAATCTTAAGAGAACCTGTAGATGTTGACCCAAAGATAGAAAGCAAAAATTACGTCAAATTTCCTTAGTATTTCTTTCTATTAAATAAAAAGAGACTACGTTGCCATTTTACACACCCTTCAATGTTTTCAACAAATGTTGTATTATTATGTAAAATTTTCAACACTAGATTTTTTCTTATTAAAGCAATTTTATCTTCTATTATTTGACACATACACATAACACAATAACAGTCATAATAACAACTTAGTGAGTTCTCACCTGCAAAGTTGAATACGTATATGGATAGTGATAAGCAAAGTAGCAAACATCATCTTTGTGTGGAAAATTGACAGTGAATGTAATTGTATAGTAGGATTTTCCCTTTTGCCCACCTGCAGCAACTGAACTTCTTGAGAAGTGATTTCTGCAATAGAAAAGCATACACTGTTTATTTCATACATACAGAAATTCTGATTTTTCTTGTTATTTTATTAAACAGAACTTCGGGGCAGGGTTGGTTTGTGAAAAGTGTAACTTAAGTACTCTATAAACAGATACTTGAGCTCCGGGCAGCATGGTTCAGTTGACTGGACATCCTCCTGCAAACCACAGGCTGCCAGTTCAATTCCCAGTCAGAGCACATGCCTGGGGTTACTTTCCAGACTTTCAATATCACCGACATATGCTGAGCTAAAAATGCTTTGTACATCAACTGAATTCCTAAAATTCCAAATGACCTTGTATTATTTAAGCCATAAAATGAAGAAAAGCCATGGCCTGCAGATTATTTCTACACACTCAAGGAATTCTGAAATTGTTATATAGTCCATTAGCTGAGCCATCATTTCGTCTTGAATTGAGACTCAATGACAAGGTGCTACAAGTTGAAGAAAATACGAAATGAATTCCAAAATACACCCTACCAACTCCTTTCCTCCAAAAGCTTAACGTCTAAGTGGAAAGTATTTAATTATACCACACTTTAACTACGTGGCAGTTCACAGGTTCTATTCTCACATGTAGGGGGAAGGCAGTTTTATTCAATTTCACAGATGACACAAACAAGCATCAAAGGACCTGACTGAGGTAAAAAGCTAAGTAAGACACAAGGCAAAAATAAATTTTAATGCCTATCTAGATTTCAGGCCTTGAGAAAGCAACTAGAAAAGTGCTTATTACACAGAAAGTGATTAGTAAATGTCTGTTGAGTTGAGACTAAATTCCAATTCCAGAGCTGGGAATAGCTGAAAGAAAAAACAAACAAACAAACAAACAAAAATCTTTGCCATCGCCCCTTACATAGAACAACTACCAGCATGCTATGACCACTAACTTTACAATGTGAAAGAGAAAAACGTTCATTGCTGATTTCTATCATGCAAAAGGGGAGAAATGAGAAGAAAACACTACTTTCTGAAAGACACCACTTCACCCATTCGCAGTCCAAATTATTCTGCCAAAAGCTAACCGAGCACTGCCCAGGTCATCACCACTTCAACTTCGAGAAAGAGATAGGTGAGGAGAGTACTTTTATATTAGCCTACCATTAAAATAAATATGAGGTTTATTCAGGTACAGATGAGTTATATATAACCTTATATTTCTGTTCCTCATTTATTTACTATTTATGTCACAAATCAAAGTAGAGGCAAAACCCTACTGATGTGAATTCCAAGGAACCCTTTCTTTCCCAAGAAGTAACAGCAATTAAGACCTAGGTTTGTCCAAAGCCATGTCATAAACCATTAAAAACAGTTTAATTTTAGAAGTCTTCTTCTAACTGATACAACTATATTAGTGCTAGTTAAGCACAGTATGAAAAAGTCAATACTCCCCAAACAAAAATGTCAGGATTAAGATTAATAACAGGCAAGAAACAGAGATGTCAACTGCTTTCAACAGTAGAAGTCGTTTGGAAAATATTACATGCAGAAACAGAGTAACATGGGAAGCAAGATACATAATTCTAGATTTTTCAGAATGAATCTGAAGAATAATCCAATTACTCCCCTGAAGCAATAAATGACTTACCACACTTATTTCTAACTCATTAAGTAGTTCACCTATTTGAAGTCAAAGTTGAGCTATATAAGTTGACATAACCATGAAATACATCTCCAGGTAATATATTTTGGAAATTAAAATGAGGTAATTATTTGTGCACAGAAGAGAAAAGAAGTGTACTTACTATCATCAGAACAACAAATAAATACAAGTTACTTCCTAGAATTTCTTTAAGTATATTTTATTGATTATGCCACTACAGTTGTCTCATTTTTCCCCCCTTCATCCCCCTCCACTCAGTACCCCCTTCACTCCAGCATTCCATCCCCCACTTAGTTCACATCCATGGGTCAGACATAAGTTCTTTGGCTTCTCCATTTCCCATACTATCCTTAAGCTCCCCCTGGTCTATTTTGTACCTACCATTTAGGCTTCTTATTCCCTATACCTTTTCCCCCATTCTCCCCACTGCTCTCAACCAAAAACCTTCCATGGGATCTCCATTTGTGATTCTGTTCCTGTTCTAGTTGTTTGCTTAGTATGTATTTGCTTTTGTTTTGTTTTTTAGGTTCAGTTGTTGATAGTTGTGAGTTTGTTGTCATTTTACTGTTCATACCTTCGATCACCTTCTGTTTCTTAGATAAGTCCCTTTAACATTTCATAAAATAAGGGCTTGGTGATGATGAACTCCTTTAACTTGGCCTTATCTGGGAAGCACTTTATCTGCCCTTCCATTCTAAATGATAGGTTTGCTGGATAGAGCAAGCTTGGATGTAGGTCCTTGCGCCTTTCTTGACTTGAAATACTTCTTTCCAGCCCCCTTCTTGCTTGTAAGGTTTCTTTTTGAGAAATCAGCTGATAGTCTTATGGGCACTCATTTGTAGGTAACTGTCTCCTTTTCTCTTACTGCTTTTAAGATTCTCTCATTATCTTTAATCTTGGCTAATGTAATTATGATGTGCCTTGGTGTGCGCTTCCTTGGGTTCAACTTTTTGGGGACTCTTGGAGCTTCCTAGACTTCCTGGAAGTCTATTTCCTTTGCCAGATCAGGGAGGTTCTCCTTCATTATGTTTTTAAATAAGTTTTCAATTTCTTGCTCTTCCTCTTCTCCTTCTGGCTCCCCTATGATTTGGATGCTGGAATGTTTCAAGTTGTCCCAGAGGTTCTTAAGCCTCTCCTCATTTTTTTGTATTCTTATATCTTCTTTCTGTTCTGTTGAATGTTTATTTTTTCCTTCTGCTTCAAATTGTTGATTTGAGTCCCAGTTTCCTTCCCTTCACTGTTAGTTCTTTGCATATTTTCCTTTATTATACTTTGCATAGTCTTCACTTTTTCCTCTATTTTGAGACCATACTCAACCATTTCTGTGAACATCCTGATTACCAGTGTTTTGAACTCAGTATCTGATAGGTTGGCTATCTCCTTGTTGCTTAGCTCTTTTTCTTGAGCTTTGACTTGTTCTTTCTTTTAGGCCATATTTCTTTGTCTAGGCACACCTATTATGCAGTAAGGGGTGGAGCCTTAGGTATTCACCAGGACGGGGCAATCCACTTCACTGTGTTGTGTCACTGAATGTCAGGCAGGGGTCCAGGAGGAAACAATGGCGCTTGCTCCACTCTCTGCCGGATTTCAGTCACTTCTCCTGCTTTCCCTAAGCAAATTAGGCCTTTCTGGTGCTGATTTCTGGGTGGGTGAGTTTGTGTACATTCTAGGACCCTGGGGGTCTCTCCAGCAAACTCTCCTGTTAGGCTGGAAGTTTTTCCCACCACTGCAACCCCCACAGGTTTTTACAGAGGTTTTGCAGCTTTTTTCCCCCACATTGGAACCATGGGTTGCATGGTCTGTCTCACTCGCCAATTGTTCCTCCAGTTTATGTGCATGCAAATGTGGGATGGCCTGGTCCGCCAGCCTCTGCTTCCTCCACACAGGTCCTCCAACCACTGCCTTGCTATACATCCTCTCCTCCCTGGCTGCCTGTCTCTGCCCCTCCCACTAGTCTGGATGAATGTTTCTTTAACTTCCTGGCTGTCGGGACTTCCATACAGTTTGATTTGCTGGCAGTTCTGGTTATTTTTTGTTTTTAAATTTGTTGTTGTCTTTATTTTGGTTGTGTTAGGAGGCAAAGTGTATCTACCTACACCTCCATGTTGGCCAGAAGTATTTTCTAGAATTTCTAATTTCATTTTTATTCAATGAAGTTGCCAATTTTAAAGCTAAAAAATGTTGAGAACACATAGCTGTCTAAGCAGTGGAGACAAAGAATTAGACGTAAACTATCTGTCTACAAAATACATTTTACAGTTGACCCTTGAACACATGGAGGTTAGAGGCACCAATATCTGCACAGTCAAAAATCCAAGTATAACTTCTAACTCCCCAAAACCTTAACTATACCAGTTTTCCCTCACTGTCTGTCAGGGGCTGGTTTTAGGACACCTGTGGATACCAAACTCAGCAGACACTCAAGTCCCCTACATAAAATGGCACAGATCAATGCATATGGTTGGCCCTCCAAATCTGCGGACTCCAACCTCAGATTGAAAACAGTACAGGCATTTACTGGAAAAAATTCACATAAAAGTGGACCCGTGCGATTTGAACCTGTGTTATCAGTCAACTGTATTTCCACTGACTATGCCCCCTAAATCGATCTCGTATTTTAAAGGACTCTATTAGAAGTAATACTAAAGCATGGCACCACAATTCAAACAATGAAATAATGACTCTACTCTCTAATCTTTACATTGAAATAGAATGAAGTTAATAATCCCTTCTGTAAACCAATGTCCTATTACCCTTAGAATACTTACTTATAGTAACAAATGTCTGTCCCCACACGAGTCCACCACGGTCTGGCATTTAGTGCTTCCTGAACTGAATACATGAGTGGTTGCATACCTTGACAAAAAGAAAAGAGGAAAAAAAAGAGAGAATAACTCTTACAACATTTTTTAGGTAAAATTAATCTATGCACTATAGAAAGCACCAAACATTCAGAAAGCTAAAGGAAAAAGACATTTCTGGTTTTTTATATGGATTTTTTTAATCTGAGAAATTTATTTAAAATCTTATAAGTCAATCAATGATGTGCTTTAATTTCCAGTTGAACTAAAATAGATTACAACTTTAATGAGTGAAAAATCATTAACCATTTTTATTTCTTTTCTATAGATTAAATAACAAGGAATATACAGATACGCATATGCATGCACACACACACACACACACACACACATCCTATAGTAAGTGAAAGAGTTAAAAATACTTATGTAAGGAAAGAGCTCTATAGTTCCCCATGAATTATCTACACGGAGGGAAGGGGAAAAAATGCCACCAAATGCATGATTGGTTTCTTCCCCAACCTTCTCCACACAAACGTGTTAACAGCAGGGAAGAGGAAGGGGTAATGCTAACAAAAACAGGATTAAATATATAGTATATTTTCATGGGTAGTTTTAGAAATATACTTTCCACATGAACTTTAAAATCACTGATCTCATTTTAAAAATGAATGTACTGGGTTTCTAACTGGAATTAATGAAATTCATGTTAATTTTAGAAAGGATAACCATTTTTAAGATGTGCTTCTGATTTTCCTTAAATCCTAAATTAAAGATATAGTCATTTTCTTAATTTTCTTGCTACAGAACCATTTTGTTAAACTTACCGTGGTATCTTTTTAGTCTTTAGTCATCTCTTGGGTTTTCTAAGTATGTAAATCATACCATTTGCAATTTAAAAGATTTTATATCCCCTTTTAGTATTTATATCAGTCACTTCATTATCTACTTTTATTTTATTTAGAGAAATGAAACCTTAAAAACAATTCTGAATACAGTGGTAAGAACAAACAACTCTGTCTTGTTCATGATTTTAATCAAGCTGTTTTGCCATTCAGTTGAATATTTGTCAATTCTTTTTTATGCATTAACTATCACACTTAAAGTATAAGAAGAGCTAACACTGGATAATTTTTGATATGTCAGATACCGTTCTAAGTATTTTCACATATGTGAAGTCCTTAAGTCTTCGCAACCCTCTGTGGTAGGTACTATGATTATTCTCATAACTGAAGTACTTTCTTCCATAATTCTTACTATACTTAAGTGTTTCAATTATTTTATCAAATGCCTTCTCAACATCCACCAATAGAATTACATGGATTTTCTCCTTTAATCTGTTAATGCAGTAAATTATATTGATAGGTTTCCTACTGTGAACTATCTTTGTATTCCAAGGAAATGTTATTCTTTTACTAGCATATAATTAGATTAGCTAAAAGCTCATTTAGAATTTCTGCATCTAAAAATTGGCTTTTTTGTTTTAATTACCTTTACCAAGTATTAATATAAGATTATATTAGCTTCAGAAAAATGTATTAATAACTTGTTGGTAATTTATTAGAACAAAAGTAAAATCTATTTTTAATAGGTAAATATAATTCAGCTGGAATACCATCTCGATATAGCATCTAATATGTTTATTTCCTTCAGAACAGTTATAGTCTGTTCAAAATCATTACTTTTTATTAATCAATTTCAGTATTTCTATGTTTTGTTTTACTTCTATTTTTAAAAATAGAATTATTAAAAATAGCATTTTAAAATGGTATTTAAAATAATATTTCTATTATTAAAAATTCTCTTTATTTTCTTGTTTTTCTAGTATCTGAACTTGGGTACTTAGTTTACTAACTTTCTGTATTTTTTATTTTAAATAATGTAAGTTGTTAAAGGTTTTCAATTTTCCTCTGAGTACCAGTTAGCTATGTCCCATAAGTCTATTAAGTGTTCTCCTATGTGGTACCTTCTAGATCAGAGCTATCCAACTTAACTTCCTCCCAGAATAGAAATGTTCTATACCTGCACTGTCCAATATAGCAACCACTAGCCTGCATGGCTATTAAGCACAGGAAATGAGCTTTAGAGCACTAAAGAACCTAAATTTTAAATTTCTAATTAAAGGTGATCCAAGATGGTGAAGAAGAAAGTGGAAGCTACACCAACCTCCTCCCAGGGCCAATCTGGAATTACAACTAAACTGTAGAGAAATCACCCTGAATAACCTATGGAATGCTAGCTGGAGAGAAGTTTTACAACCACAGACAGACAGAAGAAACCACTTCATCACTATGAGACTGGCAGGGCGTGCAGAGGAGGCACAAGAGGGCCAGCTGGGTTCCCACAGGCGGCATCTGAAGTCCTGGAGGGATATGCAGCAGCCAGGGGGTCCCCCTGAGAAGTGTGGGGTCTAAACCACAAGCTAGGCTCTCCAGCCTACAGCACCAGAGCCAGGAAAGGAACCCAGGTGATATTCGACTGTGAAAAGTTCGGAGATTTCTGTCTGCCAGGGAGAGATGGCTGACGATGCAGAGAGCCTCTTAAAGGGCCAACACACAAAATTCCATTTACAGCCACCTACCCTGGGTTCCAGCAGAGAGGGCAGACTGAACTAGAGACAAGTGAGGAAAGTCTGGGGCTGGTGGCTCTGGGGAGAGAACTGAAGGAACAGCCCCCAGGATCCTTGTGCTGAGTCATTCCCCATACACAGGAGCCATCTTGCTCAGGCACAGCAGTCCCCTCCAAGTGGCATCAGCCTGAGGGGAAGCAAGAGCCCCACCCACAGGAATTACTCTGCTCCACCCTGTGGAGCTTAAACCCAGATGCTGAAAACAGCTTCAGGCTACAGCACTGATTAAGTTTAACAACTAAGGGGGATCTCTGGGCGCTCTAAGACTTTAGCTCACCCCCACCCCAGGCCAGGTGCTGATATAAGCCAGTCTTGGCATGCAGCCTGGTTCTTTCTGCACACAAATAGGCCCAGCAGAGGGCGCCACACCTCCGCTGTAGATTGCTAACAGGTCCAAATAAGTTGTACAAGGCCAGTAGCAAACAGCATCTGACAAAGGTCTTCACCAGAGTCTTTGCAGATCTACCTAATACACAGAAACAAATACAAAGAAGTATCCAAAATGGGAAGGCAAAGAAACAGATCCCAAAGGAAAGAATAAGAGAATTTTCCAGAAGAACTAGATAAAATGGATGCAAGCAATTTATCAGATAGAAAGTTTAGAGTAATGATTGTAAGGATACTCAACAGCATTAAAAAGAACATAAAAAAGAACCAGTTGGTAATAAAGAAAGCAATGTCTGAAATAAATAATATACTGGAAGGAATAAAAGTAGGTTAGAGGAAGCAGAGGATTGACTCAGTGATTTAGAAGACAAGGTAGATAAAAACACCCAGGCAGAGCAGCAAAAAGAAAAAATAATTTTAAAAAATGAGGAGAACTTAAGAAACACTTTGAACAGCATGAAGCATAACAACATCCACGTCCTAGGTATACCAGAAGGAGAAGAAGGTGAAAAAGAGATTGAGAACCTATTTGAAGAAATAATGACAGAAAACTTCCCTAATCTGGTAAAGGAAAAGGATACACAAATCCAGAAGGCTCAGAGAGTCCTAATCAAGTTGGACCAAAAGAGGCCTACACCAAGACATATAAAGGTCAAATGGCAACGCTTAAAGACAAGGAGAGAGTCCTAAAAACCGCAAGAGAAAAGCAGGTAGTCACATACAAGGAAGCACCAATTAGACAGTCACCTAATTTCTCAACAAAAACATTTCAGGTCAGGAGGGCCTGGCATGAAATGTTCAAGGTGATGACAAGCAAGAATCTACAACCAGGGCTATTTTACCCAGCAAGGCTATCATTTAAAATTAAAAAGAAATAAGAAGCTTCCCAGACAAGAAAAAGCTAAAGGAATTTGTTACCACCAAACCAGTACTGCAACACATGTTAAAGGGCTTGCTTTAAAAAAGAAGAGAGAGAGAAAGAAAGAAAAAAAAAACAACAAATAGAGGAAAATAGTCTAACACTAAAATGGCATTCAATATGTATCTATCAATAATCACCTTACATGTAAATGGCTAAATGGCTCTAAGATATAGGGCAGCTGAACGGATAAAAAAACAAGACCCTTATATATGCTGTGTCTAAGAGACCCATCTCAGATAGAAAGATACACACAGCCTAAAAGTAAAGGGTTGGAAAAAAGGTATTTCATGCAAATAGAAAAGAAAAAAAAAAAGCTGGGATAGGAGTACTTATCCAACAAAATAGACTTTAAAACCAAAGGCTGCAGGAAGAGACAAAGAAGGACACTACATAATAATAATGAGAACAATTCAACAAGAGGACATAACCCTAGTAAACATCTATGCCCCCAATACATTTCATTTCATTACTTCCATCTTACTTTCTTTCTACTATATTTTTAAATATATCTTATCGCTCTTTTCCTTTTTATTTTACTGGCCGAGCTGCATTTCTCCACATTTCCTTTTTTTCTTGCATCATCTAGAAAGCCTTCTATTGTGCTTTCCATCTTAATTTTATGATTAACTATTATTTCTCTGATAGTGTATCAAATTAAATGAGCAAGACTAGTTAACTTTCACTTCTCCCACATCAGTCCCTTAGAACATTTTTACTTAACACATTTTATAAATTCCAAGTCTTCTATCTTGAGACCATTTTCCTCATTCACTTTTCTCAGAGAGGGTGCAGGAGTGGCGTATTTTCTGATTTCTACACACACAAAGATGCAGTTTGCTGGTACTGACAAATGACAGATGCTGCAAAAGACATTTATTTGGCTATCTTCTCACTTCCAGTGCCACAGATGAGAAGTCCAATATTAACCTAATTTTCACATGCAGAACAACATAGTCATTCAGAGCATGCAATCTGCATCCAGATTACCTGGGTGTAAATTCCAACTTCAGCACATCAGATGCACGATCCTAGGGACATTACTAAACCATTTATGCCCCTTTTCCTTCTCTGTAAAATGAGCGTAACAATCTCACTGACCTACTTCTTGTATAGATCAAGGGCATCAGATGTGCTAGCACTTAAAGAAGACCTGACACTTGGTAAATATTCAGTAAATATTAGCTGCTGTTATTATTACCATTATTTTATTAACCAGTTCTTTTAAAGTGGATGTATGTTAAAATTTTGTCTTTATATTACTTGAAACTCATGTATTTCACTGGTACATAAAAGACTCCTGTCCTTCTGCCCTGGCTGGTGTGGTTCAGTGGGCTGAGTGCCAGCCTGCAGACCAATTCAATTTTCTAGCTTCCAGTTCGATTCCCAGTCAGGACACATGCCAGGGTTACAGCCCAGGTCCCCAGTATAGTTGCCCCCAGCAACCATACATTTGATGTTTCTCTCCCTTTCTTTCTCCCTCCTTACCCTTATCTCTAAAAATAAATAAATAAAATCTTTTCTAAAAAAAGATTCCTGTGTTTCTTATTTCTTCCTAGGATTCAATGAGCCATTTCAAACAGAAACTTTAACCTCATCCAGACACATAAAACTCACAATAGCGGTTAATAATAGTAAAGTAGAACAAGGTTCAGGCTGAGGTCAAAGGGCATAGTACATTTATCTAAAGTGTTCTACTTTTATAAAAGACCATGTATTTTTACATTACTTTTTAAATGATAGTTAATTTTGGACAGTGAAGAGAGCTGTAGTTACAAATTCTGACTATAATAAAAACCATATGAACAAAATAGGTCACCCCAATAAGAATCAATCAAATGAGGTAACTGAAACTGAATAAACCACAGTCTATTCAAAGGGATATAGACAGGCTATGTTTGAGTAATTGATTTAGTAGTCATTAGCCAAAGGATAAAACCTTTATGCACACAAAACAAATATACTAAGAACTATCCCTCTGGTCATCTGACTGTAGACAGTCAAAATATTAAATCGCCACAGTGAAGCCAACATCCAATGACAGTGGCCTCTAATAATACCCAAGTAAAACCCAATGTTGTATAACAGATGCAACTAAAAAGACAGACAGAATGTATTTTGGGCCCTAATCATCAAATGCAGTATGTATGAATCACTGATTCATAAAATTTTCAAGTTGAAGCCAATACCATCATTTAACAGATAAGAGGGACGAGAAAATTTTTTAGTGGATCCTGAGTAACCTGAAGGCACCTATCACAGGCTGTATATGTTTTCTGGGCTCAGTGACCCTATGGAGGAAAAATACGTGTTGCTAATACGGCTTGTAGGACAGCAAAGATGTATACTAAAAATAGGAAGATCCAATTCTTGGGGAAGAACAATGGCAGCTGCTTGAAACCCACTGGCTAAATCTTGGGCAATCGGAGTGTCAGATAAATAATGACAGCAACAAATTATGACCAACTGAGTAAAATAGGAAAACAGTCCTACACTGACATTAACATCCTGAAAGCTTGAGAAGAGACAAGGTATGTACATGGGTTCAAAGTACCTCTACACAAAATACTAACTACAAAGAGAAAACAAATAACTATACAATGGAAAAGACTAGCAAACACCAACTTAAGTTACAAAATTATTATGAGTAACAGGACAAACAAAATCCTGTGTCACCAGAACACTTCACTTCTGTGATATTTCTGCCACAGATGCCTAACAAATCAAATCATGAGGGGCATGAAACAACTCCAAATTAAGATTCATTCTACAAAATAAGGGTCCTATAATTTTCAGGTGTCAAGGTCATGAACATTAACGACTGCAAAACTATTCCTCACTAAAGTAGTCTTAAAAGACTTATATATGATGTATTTTGAGCTGAATCCTCTTGCTATTACGGACATTACTGAAAAAACAGGTGAAACTTAAGTGGGGGTGGGAGGCCGGGTGTCAAAGGGCTAGATGTAATTCATGTATCAATGATAATTTTCCAATGTTAACAGTTGTGCTGTATTTGCACAGAAAAAAATGCCATTGTCTGTAGAAAATACACTGGAAGAATTCTAGGGTGATGGGGCATCATTTCAGATGCTCAACATATAAATAAGGGATATAAGTTTTCTGTTAAGTTTAAAATTATTTCAAAACAAAATATTTAGAGAAGTTGATCATAAAATAGAGTCTTCTTGACATATACTTTATGCATGTTCATCTTATGTTCCTAATGGGATCTTCTTCATAGTTCATCCATCCATTGCCTCATTCATTTAATATTTACTGAACATATATTAAATGCTGTGCTATAAATACAGTGGTCAGCAATAGACACACTTTCCTGATCTCAGGAAATTTACAGAAAGTGGTGAGGGTATGCAAGGAAGGTATTAATCAACTACACACATAAACAACATAAAGCTTTAAAGAGTACCTAAAACAAAAAAAAATTACAAGGAACATTTATCAAGGGAACTAATCCAGTCTGGAGAGTCACAGAAGACTTCCTTAGTCAAGAGACAGCTCAGCTCAGCTTCAAAGTATGGAATTAACTAATGTGAGTAAACTGGGAATGCAACATACTAGACTGCAAAATTCTATTTTGTTGCCTGATTCCACACATGTTCAATTTTATCTGTGAAGGTGGTTAAAAACCCTCATATATATGGAAGACAGTGGATGCGGTAAAGGGAATGGGAGGGAAAGACAGCAAGAGTGCCAGAGAGGAAGCCTGTGATAAAAGCTCTTTAGTTTAACTAAAATGCAAGACTGCCACCTGGTGGTAATTTGAGCAAACCCCTTTCAAGTAATGAGAGGTAATGAGTTACAACAGATACAGCACTATTACACAGTGACATAAATTTTCAAACATAAATTCACAAATATGATCATTCATTTATTTAAAAAACTGCTAAGTATTTAACAGAATATCCTAAAAAATCCCCAGGAAAAGACAACCTTGGAAACAAAAGCAACAGTAATTCATCCTCTTTTGAAGGGCATTGCCAAAGAACAAGACCTCTTTGGGGCACCTTTGCTAAAGCCCAACACTAAATATTATTAAACACTGCCCAACCAGTATGTCTCAACCAGGAAAAGAAAAAAATACAGACATGTAGTTATTTCCTGATTTCAATCATGTATGGCAATTTAAAAATCCTTCCAGCTGAAGAAGTTCTACTACAAATATGTTTGGTCATCAGTACCTTCTCCAATGTGAATTCAAAATGAATCTGATGACAGTAACATTAACTCTAGAACTAGTTATAATTTCTTAAAACCTTTAATTCTAGTTTGCTAAAATATTGGTCCCTTCTGTCTTCCAACTCTTATGTTAAGACAAACCAAAATCTGTTTTATGTTGTATAAACTTAAATCTTATGATAGTTTCATTTAAAAAAAATACATCTACCAAACAGCTCCTTCTACAACTTTTACCAATTTCCTAGTTAAGTATTTACAAATGTGTGGAAAGAAAAAGGAAATTCAAAAGTCAACTTCTTGTCAAATCTGGGAGAAACTGTACTAAATTTAAGGCAGATGGAATAAGACTGAGAAAAATCCAATGTAGAATATGCCTCATGATCTATTTTTATATACCCATATTTTTTGGACTAAAAGATGCACCACCCCCAAAATAAGGGAGAAAATGGGAGTTGCATCTTATAGTCCAAATGTAGCAGTCCTGGCTCCCTGGGGGCGGGGGGGGGGGGGGGAGCAGGGTCACAGGTTATTAAATATTTTATATTTTTTACTGCAAAATTTTTTTTCTTACTTTCCTTCTCTAAAACCTAGGTGCGTCTTATAGTCCTAAAAATACCGTACATATTTAGCTCCCCACAACTAAAAGAAGTGTTGCACCACATCTTTGTGGAGTCAATACATGGCCCCCATTCAATGACTGAGGGCTAATCAGAGAGGCTCTGGCCAGAAGGAATGTGCACTGTTTTGGGAATAGATTGTTAACTCCCTCCTTATCTCCTTTTGGGAGCAGCGTCTTCCCTGTAACTGCTTCTTGACCTTTTCCATCTGCAGGGACACACTGAGGTAATGTAGCTGCAGGCCACACATAGGTTTGTGCAACCTGGACCGGTGCTGCCTTTGTCCGGGACCCCTTATCATGAGCCTCACACTGGAGGAGGTGCGGTCTCCCTCACACCGCCCAGCCGGCCGCCATCGGTGCGCTCCCCTGGAGCGTGAGTAATGAGCGGCATGTCCACATCAGCCGGGTGGTTTTTTTGAAACATCAAAACACTTAAGCAGCTCCCCGACTGGGGGCCCCTGTGCTACAACCCTGAAGTCCCTTCAAGAACAACAGATAAAGAAAACAATAAAATGAAAAAACAGCAAAAAAAAAAAAACAAATATCATTATAAAAAGAATTTTTAATAGGTTAAAAACCACGTATAAAAAGATAAGGGTCAAACAACAAAATGCAATCTCTATTTTCAAGAAACAAGATACAAATACATTAAGCAAATTCAAAATAAAAGAATGTATAAATAAAATTTAGGGCAAAATTACTCAATGGAATAAATATGGTGATTTTATACTGTTAAAGGGTATACACAAAAATAATAGGGAAAAGTGAAAAACTATGTGTCAAATAATTCTGCATTTAAAACGGAAAAAAAAAACTTTTAATGAGGACTTGGCAGAAACACATCAGAACTGAAAAACTAAATTTCTTTGAAGTCTTAGGCAGACAGAGAAGGTGAAAAATAAGAATACAGAAAACTGAATAAACAGATCTATAACAATAAATCCACAATATATATTAAATTATACTGCCAACAAAGAATACATATTATTTCCTAAGTGCTCATGAAAACAAAAACTGACCAGATATTAATCCATAAAAAAATCCTAAATCATAAATTTTACATGTCTGTGAACAAAACTGATGAAATCTGAAAGAAATGAGAACAAATTTAACCAAAATAATTTAACCAACTAAAAAAAAAGTTTTCCTAAATAACTGAGTAAAAAAGGATGCCAAAAATACATATGATTAGAGTTAACCTAGAAAATGAGTTCTTCAGATCTGGAGATGTGGGCTGGGGGGGGGGCGGGGGGGCGGGGCGGGTGGAATTAAGTTGCTGTCAAGAGCAAAATCTAAATCTAAATGCTTAACCATTAAACAGAAATAAATTTAAGTAAATAAACTAGAAGTTGGAAAGAGAAAAAAACTAAAGAGGGAAATTAATAAATTAAAAAATACTTTTAAAGGAAATAATGAATAAAACCAAAAGCCAGGGTTTTAAAATAAAAAATAAAACAAATTATTTTTAAGCACACACTGAAAAAAAAAAAGAAAAAACAAGCAAGGGAATAAGGAAGTACACATATTGTAGTTATCATATAGAAATCTCTGCTAGTGAATTTTAAAAATCTAAATGTCACGTAAGAAAATAGAAATTTTCAAAATTGCCTCAGTTTGAAATAGAAAACTAGACTACTGAGTCACAGAAAACTGATAGTTATCCAGACACTTCCTCTCCCACCCAGAAAAGGACATATAATCAGACAGATTTAGAGCTGAGCTCTCTCCAAATTCCATGAAAACATGTAAACGCGATTTAAACTCCAACAGAACACAGGGTGAGGAAACACAAGCCTCTTCAGCTTTCTCAGTGGGCAAGGATGGCTCTCCAGAAAGGGAAGTGACTTGCCTCACTATGACCAATGATGTAAAACCTTTAAACAAAATACTAACAAATCAAAACTAGTTCTATATTAAAAGATTAATTTACATGACACAGTGGACTTATTTCTGAAACCCAAATATAGCTTAATATTAGGAACATATTAATATACTACAGCACAATAACAGCTCAAAGCATTATATTTATTAAATACAAAAAACAATTCTGATTTTTAAAAATAAATAGAAAGTCTTTACTACAAGAGTATGTATCTCAAAACAAGGGTTAACATACTTAATGTAAATACTAGTGCATTCACACTAAGGTCAAAATAAAACAAGGATACCCGATGTCTCTTTTTTTATTTTAAACATTCTCAAAGTTTTATCCAAATGCAACGAAAAATGAGAGGTGCGCACTATAAATAGGGAGAAATTACAGAAACCTACCAACAAAATCCAAAGTTATCAACTATGGAAATATAGGAAAAAGTTCAGTCAGGAGGTTGATTTTCAAGTAAACATACAAGTATCAACAGCTTTCATAATTATAAATAATTTTGAAAACAGGAGCACTCTTTCACAACAGAAACAAAAATACATAAAATATTTATGAGTGAAGGTAATACAAATACAGTATTTTGTCATGTATAATCCGCACTTTTCTGCCTAAATTCTTGAGGGAAAAATAAGAATGTGCATTACACATGGGTAGTACTAATTCTGTATCTCTATAAATGTTAATTCTTTTATTTATGCTTATGACTTAAAAGTGTAACTAACTCCTTTAAAATTCTTTTGTAATACAAAAATCAAGTATCTAAATATAAATTAAATAACTGAATTAAAAAATTAAAATGTAAGATTTTTTTCCTGAAAGTTTGGGCCAAAAACATGGGTGTGTATTATACACAGGAGCGCATTATACATAGCAAATGTGGTATTTAGAACTTACAAAAATGTATAGAACTAAAAACTTAGGTGATGGAATAAAATATTTGAATGAACAAAATTATTCTCTATGTCTCGACTTAATACAATAAAATTTCAATTTCTCCCAAATTATCCTGCAAGCTTAATGCAAAGGAATGGGGGGGAGGAGCACTTGAAACATTTATTCTAAATTATTCAGAATAAACTAGGAAAAATAAAACAGTAGAGAAAGTTTTTAAATTGTTTTTGAAAAAGATTACAGGATGTAAACTATATTATAAAGTCAAAATAATTTAAAAACCAAAGTTCTTTAATACTTTGCAACAAGGATGTTACACGAGACTAACAGTAAGAATAATTATAATCAAGAGGTACTACAGCAACAAAGAGCCACCAAACAAATACTAGTGTACAGCTAAAACCATAGTGTCTGAGAACTGTGTTTCAGTACAAGGGGAACATATATATGAATAAGAGGTCTGAATAGTTCAACCCAAATTCAAAAAGTCAGGGACTATAAGTAACAGTGATACCTTTCCAACCAGGTCCTAATCTAACCTAATGTTTTCACTAACCTGACCATTCCCTATAACAGCTACAACAGAGAGCAACAATGTACCACGTCTTCCAGGTTTCCCGCCCTGCTTTTACTAGTGGGTCAGACACGGAGTTGCAAATCAGTTATAAATGTGAATGTTTGACAAATTACTCCACAAATTCATCAAAAAACATTTTAAAGCTCTTTGGAAAAAGAATGAGTTCAGTTTAACTACTAATAGTATGATTAAGTTAGATCTCAATTCACTAAATATACCAAAATAAATCCAGGATGGATTAAGGTAAGTATAAACACTGAAGCCATACTATCAAATGCACTTCAAAAAAAGACTGAACTAATTTAATGCTCCCACCAGCACTGCAAGTTCCCATCTTCCCTAGTCTTCAGCAATATACATTCGTTTTTTCTGAGAACTTCTACTTAGAGAAATTTATGACAAAAAAAAATAACCAGAAGCATATGCAAAAGCAAAAATTACAAATATTGAATGCAGAACAATTTGTAATTTTGAAAAGTTGAAAAAGAAATTCCCATCAAATTATTATTTAAATTATTGTACATTACTCAATAGAATATTGTACAGATATTATTAGCAATAATGTTGCTGAAAATATTTAATAGCATGGGAAATATTTTTATATAATGTGTGGTAAAAACATAGTTTACAAAGAAGCTTTAATACTATAATCCCAAATTTATAAAAGGGTAAAATTTAAATTTAAAATTATGTGAATATGAATATTTTAAGGATAGAAAAATAATACTAAACAGTAGATTTTCTCTTATCTTTCCTTCCTTCGAGTCTTTTAAACTGTTTTTAATTTACCAAGTTTCCTATATTAAAGATCCATTGTTTCATAATCAGAAAAAGAAAACACATTTACAGCTAGCAGATTAAAAAATTCCACTTCTGTGAATTTGTAACTAAATAATTATCTACACAAATATCTAGTTAAATGTTTATCTCAGCATTATTTAAGGTAGAAAATAGTGAAAACAACTCAAATTTCCAACAAAGAAAGGTTTGGATAAATAAGTTACAGTACCTCCACAGAAAGTGCATTAAACTGTTTCAGACATATATTCAAGGCCCAGAAAAATGTTGACAATATGTTTGGTTAAAATACAAATTATGAAACTGCATGGGTCATGAGCCTCATGTTTTTTAAATAAATATATACTCTGTATATGTAGAAATCACATATTGCATTATAAAAAAGACTGGAAGAAAACAAATGTTAAAGTGATTAAATTGATGCACTGTTGATAGTTTTAATTTTCTTCTTAACAGGAATCTGTTTTCCAAATTCTCCACAAAGTGATTTTGGAAAATGTGATACACATATAAGAACATCCAGAGGACAAGGGGTAGGTAGGAAGGAGGAGACATTTTTTAAAATAAATAGCCATCTGTCTCATTGCTTTGAGTTTTAGTTGTAGAATTATATTCACTTTAAGTTTAGAACAGCACTAAGTGAGGAGATTGTTTTATTTATAATATGGAGGTACAAGTTTTTTCAAAATAGAAAGCATTCCAAAATGTATGCTTTTAATTTAAAAAACTGAAATATTTAATGAAATTTAAAGTGCTGAGTATTATTTTATAAAATTGTATACATATAATTAGTAAAAACACCATCTACTAATTTGTAGTTACCACTAATTTGTAGTTACTACTACAATTTGAAAATTTTACTGATTATCTTTTCAGCAGTAAATATGCCTTTATATTTTATGCTTAAGGAGCACTCAAAATGCAAATACAATTATTTTACTCAATTGTCTTTTTCTCCTCTAAAATATTAAGTATAACAACATTATACTTACAAGTTAAGCAGGGAAAACACAAGAATCTTTACTTGTTTGGGTGGTGAATTAGTCAATTAAGGTAATATTTAAAGTTATATGAACATTTAAGGTCTACAAACAAATGTTTCTAAGAAACATGACACTCAATGATTAGCAGTTATATTTAAAAATCAAAAATAAAGAATGCAAAATAATCATCAAAATTAGTCATATCACTATTCATGCAAATCAGTAAAACCACTGAATCCTTAAAATTAGATTACTTAAAACATTTTTAAAACCTTTAAAAATGTTAAACAGAGACAGACTCCTCAATAGAGAGCAGGCTGACAGCGGGGGGAAGGATGGAAGGCTCGAGGAAAAAAGGAAAAGGCTCGTGGACACAGACAACAGTGTGGTGAGTGTGGGGCGGGAGTGGTTGGAGGTGGAAGGGAGTGTAAGAGGAATAAATGGTAGAGAAAAAACACAATAAAAATAACTATTAAAAAAACGTTTTAAAATGTTTATAACTAAGCCAGATATTATGCTACCTAATCTTTCTATAATTACATTAAATTAGTGAATCTGACTAAAGTTTTGATGTCATACATATAAAGTAATTATCTAGAGGATACGATTTTCTATTTTCCACACAAAAAATGACAAATTGGGAACAACCTCTTCAACTCCTGAAAGCTTCAATTCTCAGAAATGCCCCTGTAAAGAGCATCATCATATGCATGCTTTTAACAGCTGAGAACAGATAACACAGTGTCTCATGCCTTAGCTGTTCAGAACAGCTTTTCATCCTGCTCTGGTGACGTGGGTCAGTTGGTCGGAGTGCCCTGTAACCCAAAGGTTGCAGATTCGAACCCAGGTCCAGGTGCATATGGGAGAGAGGCAGTCAGTCCATGTTTCTCTCTCTCCCTTCCTCTTCCCTTTCTCTCTCTCCAAAAGCAATGAAAAAAAATATGTCCTCAGATGAGGACTAAAAAAGAAAAAAACCTTTTCATCGTCACAACAAACCTGAGACTGCTGAGATTTTGAAACTTATCATACATATCTGATTTCCCTCAATCCCCAATGTAAGTGAGTTTTTGACGACAGAAAAAGAATTCTTTTCTTTTAACCCCAAAATTATGAGATTAAATACTTGAAAATTGATGTTTCAATTTTAAATTACTGATTTTAAGTTTATATAATTATATTATTTTCCACTGACTTAATATTTGACTGTAAAGACTGGTGTGTGACAAATAACTCTCAGTTTTATATTTATTTAAGTGCTAAACACAGAGTTAAATGAGACTATAAATTTAATAATTTTGCTGGTAGAATACCAGAGTTTTAAAAAATTGTCTCATGAGAAAACAATAGAGAAAGCCAATGAAAAAAAAGCTATTTCTTTATAAATGTCAATAAAATTGACAAGCCGTAGCAGGGCTGGCAAAGAAAAACAAAGAGAAGACACAAATCACCATTGTTAGGAATGAAACACGGGATGTCACTGAAGACCCTGCAGATGTCAAAAGGACCATAAGAGAGAACTCTGGAAGAACTCTCCACGTATTTTGACACTTTAGAAGAAATGGATCACTTCCTAAAAAGCTAAAAAGCACAAACTACCACAACTCACTCAGGATAAAATAATGTGAATAATCCTAAAACTATTTTAAAAAACTGAATTTCTCATTTAAAAGACTACCAAAACCAGAAGAAATCTTCAGGCGCAAATAATTTCACTAGAAAACTCCACCAAATGTTTAAGAATCAACACCAAATTTCTACAAGCTCTTCCAGAAACTAAGAGGAGGGAACATTTCCCAACAACTATTACAAGCTCAGTACTACCATGATACACCAAAACCAGACACATTTAAAAAAAAAAAAAAACCCACACCTATTGCTCAATATCCCTTTTGAAAATAAATACAAAAATTCTTAACAAGCCCTAGCTGGCGTAGCTCAGTGGATTGAGCGCAGGCTGTGAACCAAAGTGTCGCAGGTTTGATTCCCAGTCAGGGTACGTGCCTGGGTTGCAGGCCATGACCCCCAGCAACCGCACATTGATGTTTCTCTCTCTCTCTCTCTTTCTCCCTCCCTTCCCTCTAAAAATAAATAAATAAAATCTTTTTTTAAAAATTCTTAACAAAATATTAGCAGTTATACACAGTGACCAAGTGTGGTTTATTACATAGATAAAAAAGGATGGTTCAATATTCAAAAATCAATGTATTATATTAACAGGCTAAAGAAGAAAAATCACATGATCCAATTAAATTGATGCAGATAAGTATATGACAAAATTTAATATCCATTCACAATAAAGTCTCAGAACACTAGTATTGAAAAGAAATTTCCTCAACTAGACTTAAAAATTCACAGAAAACTGCAGCTAACATCATACTGAATAGTGAACTTTAAAGGAGCAGCACAAGGCTTGGTGGTGACGGAAGTGTTCTGTATCTTGATTGTGGTGGCAGTTACAAGAATCTATAAATGTGACACAGTGGCACAGAATCACGCACCCACACGGCACCAACGTCAAATGCTGGCTGTGGTATCGGACCACAGTCGTGTATGATGTTATCACTGGAGAACTCTTAGAGAAGAGGTCTTGGAACATTTCTACAACTTCCACAGTGTTTTAACTTTCTATGAATCTATTCAAAATAAAAAGTTCAAAAAAGACTGCTTTATGCAATTCTCTTCTACGTGAACTGACATGAATAACTTGATTTTAAGCAGCATATATAATAAATTTTTAGTGGTATTCATTTTGGATGAAATCAACCATACTTAACACATTTCAAAGGGCTTGCCTATAAAGGTAACTCTCTTTACCAACAAAGCAAAGCTTAGTTTATTTCAAATTTTGCATAACAAATATTTGAATTTTGAGAACCAGAGAAAACAAAAGAAAACAAACTTTTTTTAAGTTAGTAATTTTTTCCAAAAAATTTCTGTCCTACAGATGTAACACTTCTATGTCCTCCAACTTAGGAAAGAAAATTGCCTTACCATAGTTAAACTGGCTATTGGTCTTTTCACAGTTAATGATGTTAAACCTGTAAGCAACACCTGGCCGCATTCCGCTGACTTCGAAGTAAAACCACTGGTGATAATGATTACTGTTTATATCCGAGTTCAGAATAAGATCATACTCATTTCTGAAAATAGAAAATAAAGAAATCTGATGAAAATGAAAAAAGTATCAGTGCACATACAAAATGAGAAAATTTTAAATGACTTACTTCCTAATTTGAATTACTTTGCGCAGATTCCCAGATTCAAATTTGGAGTTAAATTTCAAAATATCTCCATCTTCTGGAATGGTGTAACTAAATAAAAATGTTCAAGTATAATAAAATACACTGCAGTTAAGAGGTGAGCAACAATAAACATAAAAACACACTATAGATTAAAAATATAACACTATTACCACCTCACCCTCCTCATTATTTTTAAACCAAAAAAATATAACCAACACAAGCAAAATACAAACTTTAGCTAATACTTATAGACCAAAACATTATAATTACAAGTAGAGATTTGTTCCTACATTGGTAGGAAATCTTAATAAGAATTTTTACCTCAGTGTATAAATGTCATTTCTAAATATGTGCAAATAATTATATTAAAAAGGCCAGACTTAGTTTTTAAAATGCTATTACCTGTACTGAGTACTAATAATTCTAACTAAGCATTTCTCAAGTTTAAATATTATTATAAATTTCGGTAACTACATTATCCATTATCTTTTTTAATTAGCACCCAAAAAGGTGGAGGTATTATCCTCAGTTTACATATTCATTACTTAAGTAAATACTTACTGAGCACCTACTACATGACATACTGCTTTTGTTATTTGTCTGTTTCCCTAATTGAACACAAATTCCTGCTCTTCTGGAACTTACATCTAATAGGGAAAACTAAGAATCCAAAAAGCTCAAAGATTTTGTCCAAAACATTTCAGTTAGAAATAGCACAATATACCACACTCGGGACTTTTTAGTTTGTTTCAGGATTTACCATGTCTGCCTGGTCTACATGACACACACTTATACAAATGCTTAAATAACTAAAAGATATGAATAAAGAGATTCGTTTTTAATTTTCAAGAATATTATTTCAAATTCAGTCATTATCTTTGATATAGGTTTGCCCTTATCTCTCTAACAAAAGTCTTTGCAAAGTGCTTTATTTCTTCCAAATAAGATCAGTAAAATGTGCCCTGGCTGGTGTGGCTCAGTGGATTGAGTGCCGGCCTGCAAACCAAAGGGTTTGCACATGCCTGGATTGTGCGCCAGGTCCCCAGTAGGGGGCGAGCAAGCTGCAATCACATGTTTCTCTCCCTCACTTGCTCTCTCCCTTCTTCTCTGCCTAAAAATAAATAAATAAAATCTTTAAAAAAAAAATCAGTTACATGTAAAATTTTCCAAAAAGATTAGAATATTAGAATATTAAAGGGGAAGGAAAATTCACTGAGGCCTAATTAAATTTATCATGTGAAGAGACAAATGACTAAATAATAGTCACATTCATCATTTGTAATTTTCATTTATTACTTTTATTTAAACCCTAAAATGTGATATTAGTGATAATCCTAAACTGTACATGACACTAACAAATCACGGATCAAAAACAAATGGTTTCAAAGGTCAGGCTAGTAATTTCAAGGACTGAAGCAGTTTCTAAACAGTAAGAGACAAGAAAGCACAGTGGAGACTATGAGGAATTAGTGAGCTTATGTTCCTTCTGAAGGGGATGGCAATTTATTGTTCCAAGGAAATGAAGGCTCAATATTACAGGACAAATTTACAGCATTTCATAGGAAACCTCCACTCTCTTAAGTAGAAGTAATTTTAGTTTTTTAAAAACACTACATCAATTTGTGACCTTTACCTTACTATACCCATTAAAAGTCCACCTGAGAACAAACAAAAGCTTGTGATATATTCAACTTAAGTAAAAAACATGAGTAATATTACATTACCATTATATCCCTGTAAAAGCTGAAAACATCATGACAGTAAACTAGGTAGAAGTTAAAAGATACTTTATATCTTTTAAAATAACATTGACATCTTACAGTAAAAATAAAACTAATGAAAGTAAAACAACAAAAACAAAAATATCAGACTTACTTTGGGTTATCTAAGTCATATACCACTCGATCTATGATATCACTCTGATGTATTAGCCTCTCAATATCTTGGGCAATTTTTGTCCTAAAATCATAAAAGAGAAGTTTGACCAAAATTCACTGATAGATGTAAAAGGGACAACTTTCTCCAGAATAAGTATTAGATTGTTAAAAAGTGTAAAATGATAAAAATTTCTTAAAATAAAAATGATCACTCCTCTATGTATTTTTGAACAAAAAATTATCACTATATAACAAGAAAAAATCAGTATTTTTAAAGTCTGAGGTCTAGGAAATAAATCTTGAATGTCTATTATGCTTTGCTACATAGAAATGGTGTGGATCCACTCTCTAGCCCCTAGGGAAATAATTTTGCACACATAATAGTAGCATTACTAGAATCAGTAAAGATCCAAAAGGCCAGAGATTACATTAGAAGGAAATTTTCAAAACCCACTCTCACTGGCACTAACCTAAAATGCAGCTGGCAACCCGCCTGCACACTGTGCAGAGTCTGTTCTCTTCTACAGCTGCAGAGGAAATGTGCAGTGAGGGCAACACACCTGTGTCAGGAAGCAGAGGCTGGTCCCTGCATCTCCAGGATTCCCTAGGCCTGATCTCTCCCTGACGCAGTCCAATAAAATGGACACCAACTACCTGGAATATTCCTAAAATCCCTGCCACTGTCCTAAAGACCCCGCACAGACCCCACAACCTTTCCATCAATATTCAAGAGAAGGAAGACAACAATCATCAAAAATGGTACCAAACTGTGGCTTAAACAGTGCAGACCTGGATCGCAAAGCCAGGTGCCTGAAACTCCAGGCAGAGGTGCATAAAGGCCATGGTGGGGAGGCACCTGCTGGCATTAGTAAAACGGTGAAGGGGGACATGGTTCAAGATCCCCAGTGGACACCTGAAACCGCACACAGCACCGATCCATGTGTGGGGGTGGGGCTGTATTTTTTCACATGTACACACCTAAGATGAAGTTTAGGTTATAAATCAGGCACAGTAACTGACTGACAACAATCACTCATAATAACACAGAACAACTATTAACAACACACTGCAATAAGCATTATATGAATATGCTCTTTCTCTCTCAATCTATCTTATTGCACTATTAATTCACCTTTTCACTTAAAGGAAGCACTTCACAGCTTTTCTTTGACATATTTGAATTGCCAACATCACTACTCTTGCGTTGTGGGGCCATTGCTAAGGAAAATGAGGGCGCCTTGTACACAAGCACTGCAATGCTGCAACAGGCGGCCTGATAACTGCGATGGCCACTAAGTGACGAGTGGGCAGGGAGCATACACAGCGTGGAGTGCATTCAGCATGATGCACGGCAAAAAAGGGATGTCACATCCTGGGCAGGAGGGAGCAGGACAGTATGAGATTTCATCACCCTACTCAGAACAGCGTGCAATTTAAAACTTAATGAATTATTTCCAATATTTTTCCATTTAATATTCTCAGGCCAAGGCTGACTACAGGTAATTGAAACCAAGGAAAGCAAAAGTAGGGGTCAGGAGGGACTACTGTTATCACCTACTTCTTAATGAGGAAGACAATTATGTAACTAATTTAAATTTTGCTTTTGTTTCAGCTAAAAATTAGTAATACAGATCAGAACTGTGGTTTATCGATTTATTGAGAAAGTAGAGTAAAAAGTTTGCTAAAATGATTATAATAATATTTCAAGAATACCCTCAACACTGAAGTCTCCTTAACTTCAGGCAGATGTGAGACTAGTCTCCTGCACAGAGACCCTTCTCTGTGCTTAAGGATATGCACTCTCATATCATTTAGAAATCTAACACAATTAGCCAAGCACTTATTCTAATAAAGAATTAAAAATTTTCAGGAAAATATTAAAAAGTATAATAGTTAAACACATGAAAAAAGCATACTAAAATTTTTTAAAGTGTAACTGAAATTCTTAACCTAGTAGTTATACAATTAAATATAATTTATTTTTAAATTGTATTCTACCAAAAAAAACTCATCACTGACAAAGCACATTGAAAAACAAACCTATTATCAAAATATTATGATAAAAACCCTTGATTTAGGTTCGATATCATTACTTTCCAATACCCAATTCTTTCTAAAGAAACAACCTTTTAAGAAGTTATTACTTATAACAACAAACAAATCCAAAATTAATGTCACCCAGACCTTTAACAATGAAAGAGGTGGCACTTACACAGACTCTGATACACCACACAAAAGAAATGATCAAGTATGGGTAAATGATTAAATACTTCCACTTGTCAGAGTAATTTATTAAGTGAGATTGATATATACCACAAACATGCAAAAATCAATCCTTACAAAGGTTTGATTGTTTTAGAAGAAAGACTCCACTGGAAAGCTGGTACAACAGCTCAGTGCTGCAGCCATGCCCCCATCATGTAAAACGGGGTGGAAAAGCAGAAGCCGGCAGGCCGGCACACGATGTAGCGAGAGAGGCTGATGTGGCGGCAGCGTGGAAAACTGGGGAACACAGGTTCTGCCTAAAAACAAACTCGTTATTGCCCAGCAGAAAAGAGGTTAAGGTTGTCATACTACATTTTTTTAAGAGACACCAGACACTTGGATTTCTATGTGCAATCTCCCAAACTTTAAATGTTGGCAATCAGCTTTAAAAAATGCTCTGCCAGTGAAGCCAAAATCATGCACAAGTTGAATATGGCCTAGTTTTCAACCTCTGACACTGGTTTTCAACCTCTGACACTGTATTTTAGGGGACACAATTGTCCATTTATATTAAACTAAACCTAAAATTAATACTTAAGGAAAATATTTGCCCTGCCCTCAGCCCTCATTAATAAAGAAAATAAACAGGTATTTTATTCAGACAGGTATTTGTGTTAAAGAGCATGAGTTTCATAAAAAGATATCAGCCCTCACTGGTGTGGCTCAGTAGATTGAGTACCAGCCTGTTGAACCAAAAGGCCATCAGTTCAACACCTGGTCAGGGCACATGCCTGGGCTGTGGGCCAGGTCCCCAGTTAGGGGCATGCAAGAGGCAACTGATTGATGTTTCTCTCCCTTTCTTTCTCCCTCTCTTCCCTTCTCTCTAAAAATAAATAAATAACCTTTTAAAAAGATATCAATCCTTCTTTCCTTTACCTCAGATGCCTATTAAAATAAATGACCCTCCAGCCTAAACACAACAAATTATTTCCCAGGTACCCACAGGGGACTATAACCTCAAACTCTCTGACATTCAATACTTATCAAAGGTGTGGCTCAAAAGAAAAAATGTTGTGCAGTACAGTCTGAAAAAGATGCAGGCCATTTAGTCCAGAAAAGACTCAAAAGTTCACATGACATGTGACCACCAGCAAAACTGTACTTTGTTAGGTTTCATCAAATACAGAGCAACATCACAGAAACAACTCAGCAGACCTCACTGTTATGTTGACCATGAAGATACTGTGAAAAATGGTGTTCATTACATACGTGTCCTCTGAGGATCCACAGAAGACAGTCTTTATAGACAGTATGGTACAGCCACATATACACAAGCACTACATTCACGTGTTGCTTAATGACAGATGCATCACTGGGCGATTTCATCACTGTGCAAACAGCAGAGAGCACACACACAAACCGAGATGGTGCAGCCTACTACTATAATGGTACATGCAGTGCAGTAATGAAGATGTTTAAACCAGCATCGCAACAAACCCGTAAATAATGCATGGTGCTACAACAGTATTATTGCTATGACATCACTAGGCAATAGGACTACTTCAGCTCCATTAAAATCTTATAGAACCACCATGATTATAGGATGTCAGTGCGTTTAATTTCCTTGAGCTCCATCTCCTTTGCACTTAACTTGCACACCAACACACCTACCTGCAAAACATACAAACCAGCTCCCACTGACCTTTTGATCTTTCATCATGCTGTTTATATCAAAAATATACCTTAAAGTTTTGGTTTAAATAATCAACAAACTCAGGAGTACATTATGCTTTGTACAGAGGCAGTAAAAAAAATCAGCTACTTCAGGAAAATGTCCTACAGGTGGCCCAATATACTGAAGAGGTCAAACTCTAATCTGTAGATTAGACCTGTAGAGTGATGACAAGGTCCATGTTTCAGGGATGAGTGAAAGAATTCATCGTAAATACTGTAAGAGAGGAGAGGGTTGCAGAAGAGCCACAGTATTTCCCAGACTGTAAACATTCCTCCACTGTCAGGATAAGCCCAGTCCTGGGGAAAGAGCAAGCAGAGCTTGGGACCTGGGTGGAAAGCTATTCTCTAAAAGACCCAGCCAAGCAGGGACAAAGCCCAACATCAGAAGCAGCTGAGGGAAGGCAGAAGGAGAGAAAGGAGGGAGGGAGGAAAAGAAGGGAGGGAGGGAGGAAAGGAGAAAAGGAAATACTTGACTGAGAAAAGCTTTCATAGCACGCAGTCCACAAAGAGAAACAAGAAGGATCACAGTTAGCTGAACTCAAGGCTGAGAATCAGAGACTTACACAATCCTAACAGTCTATTTCACAGTTCTCCTCCCTTCTAATCTTATCTCAGTTATCACAGGGTAGTAAGAAGAAACCAAATTTTCAGACTGAAGCAATGTAATAAGGAAACTTTTTCTGAGACCTTGAAGAACACCTAATGTCCTGGCCAAGTAGATCAGCTGGTTAGAGTGTTGTTCTGGTACCCCAAGGTTTTGGGTTGATTCCTGGTCAGGGGACACACAAGAATCAGTTGACGTTTCTCTCTTCTCTCTCTCCCCAACTTCCTTTCTCTCCTTCTAAAAATCAATTTTTTAAAATGTCTATCTTTAATTAAAAAATAATAATAAGTAAATAAAATAAAGAAGTGCTTTCTGTGGTCAACATGACACACCTTTGACTCTGAGGAGGTAGAGAGCCTTAGAGGTGACACTAAGAAGAAGAAAACTCAAGTCACCAACTGATCCTGGCTCCCTCCAGAAGCATCAGTTAAGGTCCTTCAAAACGCAAATGCCAAGACACAATCAGACATGCAAGAGATCTATTGGGGGACATGTGTACAGAACAAAGGAGAAAGACATTAGCAGTAGGTGAGGAGGGCCTTCAAGGCTGTCCATAAAGCAGGTGTGACACCTGGGAAAGGGAAGCACACTGAGCAGGAAGAGCCACAGACTGCAGAGCAGCTCTGCAAAAGCCTCAACCTCAGAGAAAAGACTGCCTATTAGCAGACCCCTGCATGGGTCAAGAATGGTTCCACTCTAGTGACCCCATCGTGGTCAGCCAATGGCCTCAGCATGAATGCTACTATAGGTCCCAAAGGTATGATGGCTGAAGGCTACGAGCAACTATTCCTGCCTGCCAGATACAAGAGTTTAAAGTAAACCGTTGACAAGCACAGTCTGCAGTTAAATTGTAGCCTTGCTATGTACCCCTTGAAAAGACTGTACTCACTCTGATGACCAGGACTTCTAATCCTGCAGAGCCCAGAGGTACAGGACCAGAAAGCACAAAGTCCCCCACTGGGACACGGCATGCTATATTAAGTAGGACTATTTCTGTTACCACCTCCTGGTTCCTAGCCCCATTTTTTCTATTGAGGATAAATAACCATGTGGAAGTTTCTCATGCAGTGCATGTAACACATCCTTGCAGATAATTTCCTCTGAGTTGCAGCTTCACCTATGCCTTTTGAAGGCCATTCCAGCACTCTAAGAGGCCAGCTGCCTCTGGATGGTGCAGTCTGTGATACAACCAGCAGATGCCAAGGAACGAGCCCCCTCCCACACCTTTCCCAGCAAAGTCAGTCCCCCATCCTGACACTATCTTGTATGTGATTCCACACCTGTGAGTCAAGGAGCCAACTGGTAGCATTAAACATATACTAAGGTGCCAAGTAAAAATGACTGATTATACCACATGCTAAAGATAAAAAGAAAGATACAGTTATTGCCTTAAAAGTGCTTATAGTTTACAGAGAACCAAATACCCAAAATAATGTCTTCTTTTATCATTACCTATCATGCTCATAATAAGAGCATATAAATGTTTTTAGGTGCTGGTAAGCCACTATCACAAAATCTTAACCATAATCACTGAAAATAGTCAAGTCACACCAAAAATGTATTTATATGCCAAATGTTCACTAGTTGGCAATAGTTAATACTATCATTTCCAAAATTGATTCGCAAGATTCAGTAACTAGTTACCATTTTTATAAATTCCAAATTTTTATATTGTATATTTCCAATTTCAAATTTCACAGCAAAGTAACACTGTCCATACTGCTATTTTTAAATCATACATGTAAATCAAGTTAAAAAGATAATCAAATTATTAAATTAACATATTACTAATGTAACATTTATTCAAAGGTTACTAATTAATTTGTTTTTAATTATTTTCAGATTCACTCTAAAGTTTCTAAATTTTTTATTTAAAAAATTTCACTCTAAGCCCTGGCTGGCATAGCTCAGTGGATTGAGCATGGGCTGAGAACCAAAGTGTCGCAGGTTCGATTCCCAGCCAGGGTACATGCCTGGGTTGCAGGCCATAACCCCCAGCAACCGCACATTGATGTTTCTCTCTCTCTCCCCCTCCCTTCCCTCTCTAAAAATAAATAAATAAAATCTTTTAAAAAAAAAATTTCACTCTGACCCGTGTGGCTCAGTTGCCTGGGCATCTCCCACAAAGCAAAAGGGGTGTTAGTTTGACTCCCAGTCAGGGCACATGCCTGGATGCAGGTTTGGTCTCCAGTTAGGGCGTGTATAAGAGGCAGCCGATGGATGTTTCTCTCTCACAATGATGTTTCTCACCCTCTCCTCTCCCCTCCCTTCCCCTCTCCCTAAAAATAAATAAATAAAATATTTTTAAAAATAAAAATTTCTAGAGGGTGGGGATGGGTGGGGCGGGGGGGAATAGTGGGGGAGAAATGGAGACAACTATACTTGAACAACAATAAAATTTTTTTTTAATTTCTAAATTGTCCCAGCAAAGTCAGTCCCCTGTCCTGATGCTATGCTATATATGATCCCAAGATATGGTCAGGTTTATTATGCTGGCTACATTTGAATAAGTAAGGAACTTAGAAAATAAACAAAGTAAACCTATAAGGACAATTTCAAACAATGTAAAACTGCCAAAGTTGGATAAAAATTACAATAACTTAAATTCAAAGTAATTTTCTTCCTAAATACCTAGTTTTTTTTTAAGCACAGCTCTTACTTTAACAATGGTCTTACTTAGAAGGAAGAAGGAATCTGCCACTCACCTCTGTACACCATAAGGCCTTTCTAAAATAGGCTCTTTGAATGGAGGTGGAATGTGACCAAAATAATCAGGATAAGCAACCTCTGAATATTCTGGGACAGACTTTGTATTTTTCACAACCTCGATATAGAGATCTGAGTCGTGGAGCGTTGGTCCATCGGAGACTTCAATTGATGCTTGTTCCACGGATGAAGCAGACTCACTGTCTTCATCATCCTCAGTTTCGACTCCCGTACAGCAAAGCTTCCCTAGCTGAACTGTTCTCCCCTCAAACAGAACATTTCCACAAGCAGCCACGTGCGGACATACTTTCGGGCACGTGACGACAGTGAGAGGGAGGCTGTAGTCCTTCTTCACTCCTGCGGTACAACCTGGAGCTGTTTGAGAAGGAATATTCTGCAATGTAATTCGGTCCAAGGCCTTCACAATATCACTGTTGAAGCCATGGACAGATGAAATAGTTCTATTTTGATCACCTAGCTGCTGTTGTAATGTTCTGTCATTATCGTGCATGTCTTCTTTTGCCAGATCCAAAAAGGCAGGTTTCTTATCACCTTCATCCCCTTTGGGAGACACTTTTGCCTTCATTGCGACTCCTTTTCGTAAACTGCCCGAGTTCCCGGTTGCTTCCTCTCCTGCTGTAGGGACAACAATAGGACCACGCGCTTTCCCCTCAAATATTAAAGGCTTTGGTTCTTTGGAGATTAAGTCATAGTCCTTTGAAAATAAAAAAATATGTTTAAACTTCTACCTGTAAATATTACAATGTATTAACAAAACCAAGACCATATTCATTTTATATGCTGCTTTAGAAACCTAACATTTAAACATTTTAAAGATGAATAAAACAGTATACCTTAATCTCGCTAACAAAAGACACAGTACAGGGTAAGGCAAAATCAGTTTTACAGTTGTTTATATGAAAACTAATACAGTAATTAATAAATAGGAAGAATAAACTCTGTGTTACACATTCTCATAACTGTAAGCTTCCTTCTGCTCCTCCCTGTATTTAACCACAACAAAATTCATTACACTTATTTTTTTCTTATAAAAATGGTGCCTATATACAACAAAAATATGGAAAACTTTAGAAAGGGGAAAGAGAGACATTAAAATTATCCAAAATCCTCTTAAAGAAATCACAACCAAATTGTTATGCACTAATTCAACAAGTATCTACAAGTGCCTGTTTTGTGCCAAGCACTGTTTCAGGAACTTAAAAACTTGTCACTTAAAAAACACAAAACAACTCTTCCCTTGTGCAGTTTATATTCTTCTAAGGAAGGAGGGGAGGAAACTGCCAATACAACAAGTAATAAACATGATATAAATATATTTTATGGACTATCGAAAGGGTAAGGGTTTTAGCAAAAGGGGGGGAGGAGCAACACTATCAGTTGGGGGTGCCAGGGGAGGAGTGCTGGGTCACAATTTTAAATGCCGTGATGGGGAAAACCTGACCAAAATGAAATACAAGCAAAGACAGTGCACAGGACCCAGAGTGGGCAAAGCCTGGTGTGTTCAAAGTCAAGGAGCTTGGCATAACTGAGCACAGTGAGCAAGATGATTTCAAAAGGTAAAAAAGAGCCAGGTATTGAAGGGCTTTGCAGGCTATTGTAAGAATTTTGGTTTTTATTTTGAGGGTTTTGAGAAGAGTTTTTCCATATCCTATGGGAAAACAACTCACAGATTCCAAAAGACAATGAATTCCAAACAAGAGTTAAAAACAGAATACCCACACTTGGTCAACACTACTGGGGAAAATGCATAGCGTTGAAGCTAAAAAAAAAAAATCTTAAAAGTCACCAGAAAAAATTTCTTCTAAAGTTAAAACATACACTTATCATATCTACTACCGAACATTTTCATTTGTAGGTATTTATTTACCCAGTAGAAATGAATATTTCCATAAAAAAAGCTTTATATACTGAGAGTAGTATAAATTTTATTCATAATAGCCCAAAATGGCTGGCATTCCATTACTCATCAATAAGAGAATGGATATAGAAATTGTGGCGTATTCATACAATGAAATACTATTCAGCAATAAAGAACAAAATCACTTGTGTAATAATGTGGGTGAAACTTGAAAACACATGTTAAACGTAAAAAGCCTTACATAAAAGAGCACACACTATGTGATTCCAGTGATAAGAAGTTCTCGAACAGGCAAAATTAACCGGGAGTGACAGAGAGCAGATCAGTATGTACCTGGGCAGGAAGTGAGATGGTTGAATATAAGGGACCTAGGGAGACTTTCTGGGGTGACAGAAATAATTCTGCACCTTAACTGGGTTGACAGTTACACAGTTGTATAAATTTGTCACAACTTGTTGACCTTAAATGTATATAATTTATCACATATAAATTATACTTCAATAAAATTGACTTTAATAAGCCAGAAAAAAATGAGACTAAGTTTCAAAAATTAGTACAAAACAAAGACACTTTCAAACTAAAAGACAAAAAGAGAGACAAACACTAAAAAACACATTTCAGACAGAAGGGAAGTAATTCACACAGAAAGAAGGTATGAGAAACATGAATAAATGAAAAATAGAAAAATCGTAAAAATGTGGGTAAATCTTAAAAAGTGAATGTAAAACACAAAGCACCATCCTGATGTTTTTAAAAGCTACAGTTCTAAGTTGTTTGGGGAGGTGACTATAGTTCAAGAACTCTAAGTTTCCTTTTCTAAGTAAGAGAAAGAGGAAAAGAAGGCCATGATTAACTTCAGAATTTAGTAAATGTTTCATAAACAGTAACTAAAATTTTTGCATAAATGTAAATACTCAAACTTACACTTTAAATGAATACAGTTTATTATACATAAATTATACCTTAATTTGTTTAAAATAAATAATTTCAAGACTGTATAGCTTTCAAACTTATGGTGAAACAAGAAAAAAAATAATCCAGATGAAGGCAAGGAAAAGGGACAAAAACATAGAGAAAAACAAGTGAAAATACAAAATACGATAATAAACATAAATCCAAATATAAGAATAACGTTATGTACACAATATGCCCCAGTTAATAGCAAAGACTCAACTTGATTTTTTAATTCAATTATATGCTGTTTAAAGATACACACCTAAGGATATCAAAAAGTTGAAAGTAAAAAGATTTTAAAAGATACCAGGGATATAGGCAAATTAATGTAACTACACTAATATATTTTTAAAAACTTTTTGCCTTAAAGTCTTAGAGATAAAGGCAGTTAACTTAATAAAAATAAAAAGTTCAAAAGGAAATTAATTTACATTTATACACAATAAGTAATAAACCTCAAAAAATATATAACAAAAATTGAAAGACCTACACAGTAACTGATATTGCAGGAATACAAATCCATAAAAACAGAAAAGAAGTTACCAACACAATTAACAATCTTTCCCTAAAGGCGAATATACAGCCATACCCAACAAGCAAAGAACTCTTTCAAGAACAAAAGAAATAATAACAAAACTTGACATATTTAAAACCATAAAATAAGGCTCAAAAATGTCAAAGGATTATACGAATAAAGAATTTTTGTCCTCTTATCCTGTAACAATGTGCTAGAAATAAATTAAAAATTTAAAGCCAGCTTTGACACTACCAGTGAATCAAAGGAAAAAATCATAATGTAAATCAATTTTCAAAACAAAATACAATAAAAATACTAAAAATCAAAACTTATATGATACAGCTAAAACAGTAATTAGAATAAAATTTATCACTTAAAAATGCAAATACTGAAAAAAAAGGCTGAAAAGTACTACATGCCTATCTTAAAATGATAACATTACAAAATAAAATAATAAAATTTAAGAAAAAGAACAAAAGCTGAAAAAAATCAAGACATGGCACTAAGAATATCATTTAGAAATATGGAGATTAACTTCTAAAACATGCTAAAAGTGATTTAGAAAATAGCAGGTAGAAGGGGATAATAGTTTTCCTGATTAAACTCTGGAAACTATTCGACTCTTAAAACTCTGACCACATATATATAACTTGAATAAAAATTTAAAACCAAATTAAAAAGGAAAAAAGAGAGAAAAATAAAAATAATAAAAGTCCATATGGTAAATTTCAGTAAGTGTGCTGTAACAGATTTAAAAAAAAAAAAAAGAGCTGTCAAAACACAGAATTTTCACACTTTCCATATTGTGCCATCAAGAAACAAAAGCAGCCCTGGCTGCTGTGGCTCAGTAGATTGAGTGCTGGCCTGTGAAGCAAAGGGTCGCTGGTTCAATTCCCAGTCAGGGCACATGCCTGGGTTGGGGGCCAGGTCCCCAGCAGGGGTTGCTTGAGAGGCAACCACACATTGATGTTTCTCTCTCTTTCTCCCTCCCTTCCCCTCTCTCTAAAAATAAATGTTTTTTAAAAAAGGAAATGAAACTGTAATTGTCATTATCAATAAATAATCATAGTTTTCAAAGCATGCAAGTTTCCCTTAAAAAGTATGTTGATAATTACTTTAATAATTCCACATGTTACCTTCAAGTGCATTCTTTTTGCTCCCACCTGGCCATTGAATAACAGATTTAACACATTGGGAAACAAAGTGCATGGTGCTCAGGATTCAAACATACCTATATATCAAGTAATTTTAAGCTTCATTGGCTGATGTCGAAAATGGCATACAAATCAAAGTGTAAAATGTCATAATATCAATTGCATTAATGGTTACCATCTCATGACCTGCAAATATTTGGTATAATGATGGCTGAAAAAAAATTCTTTCCAACACTTCCTATTTGGTACCAACCAATATTTGTAATTCTCAAAAGTATATTACTTAAGTATTACTTATATGTAGTTCTAACACAGACTTCAAAAAAACAGAGGCTAGAGGCCCTGGCCACATCACTCGGTGGGTCAGAGTGTTGACCTGATACACCAAGGTCATGGGTCTGATCCCTGATCAGCACACACAGAAAAACCAACCAATGAATGCATAAATAAGTGGAACAAATCGATGTTTCTCTCTCTCTCTCTCTCTCTCCTGCTCCTTCCTCTCTCTAAAATCAACAAATAAAATGTTTAAAAACTACATACTAAAGTATTTGAACAGTGCATTCCTCTAACACCTAAAACTCAGATAGTCAAGTGTCAACACAACTACTTTGGAAGTGACTTTCCAGTTATGTAAATAAAAGATAATGCGTTATTTCCTCTAACCATGCTATAGAAATAGAGCTAACTATTCACATAAAACTTCATGGCAAAGTAGAGAATGTATTAATAACTACGTACTACCTGAAATATTGAAGCAGTTTCTTTTGCTTAAACACAATAAAAAGGAGGACACTTTGGGAATAAGATTTTCCAGAGGTCTCTCACTGAGACAGACCTGTCTTTACCATCTAGCTCTGAACACACCAAGTTAGACCAAAGTAAGAGCCTGCTCCAGGCGCAGCCAAAACAAAGGGCAAGTTGGCAAGCTGTTGATAGGTACCAAGCAAGAAACCACCAAGCGTAACCTACTCTAGCTGATAACTAATAGGCAGACATACAAGAAGACTTCATCATTGTAGCCTACAAGCAAAAAAGACTGTCTTGTGAAAGGATAAGAATCAAAATCCTGGCTTTCACACCCACTAAAAAACTACTCCTCTCTAACCCTACAATTTTTAATCACATTACATAGGTCTCATATGCACACAGAGAAGAAAGTAGGTGACTTCTTCACATAATAATCAATTTCTTCCCCAAATCCCTTCCACCATGTTTTTCTGCTTTGGGTTAGCAGTGTTTGCCATCACTGTGGTTTTACTTTCAAGTGGCTCTCACCTGGTCAGAAAAGGGTTAAAACAGCAGCCAGATACTTCCTGTAGGCTGACTGTAAGAAAATCATCCTGTGTCCTTTTCCAAATGCCTCTTCCTACCTCCTTTCCTCTCTCTTTTTTTGACAAATACACTCTCTTTCATCCCTGTGTTCCTTCCAGTACCCTTGATTTCCCAGTACCTTCCCATACACCAAGTCTAGGGGGCTGGGGGGCCACAAAGACACCAGGGAAGGGGGAAGGAGGGCACCTTGCTGTTCCTTGCACTGCAGCCAAAGCTCATGAGTTCCAAGGAGAAACCTGAATGATTATAACTGTGGAATGTAAACATTAGCTAGCAAGTATTTCTCTTTTTTTATTTCTTCCATATGACCTCACATAAAAGTCTTTTTATTTCAACAACTGGGAACTAAGTATCAATCTATGGAACTTAAGGGCATGGGGTTTGCTTCAAACCCTTTATTTCACAGTTTAAGATCCTAAACAGTTTCAGCGTTTTTCAAGGACCCACTGCCAAGTGAGCACAGTGAGAATAAGGCACTAGACCTACTCATTGCCATCAATTAATCAGCTTTACTTGCTGTCTAATCCAGCCTGAATAATTGTTTCCAGTAAATACATGAGGGTAAGAAATTTTAACAAGAAGTCACTCTGCCTATGAACCAACTTAGATTTAAAAATTTCAAGTTGCCTTCCTCTCTCCCAGACATTCCACAATTCTACAATCACTTTCTGGGGAAAAAAAATTCAACATACATAGACTACACATATTTTAAATTTAAAATATTCTGTCTCTTAGCTCTCTCATTTACCCTTAGTTGAATGCAACTGATACAAAGACGACTTCAAAATGAGATTTTGAATTGTCATTTTTAAAGAACTGTTATTTAATTTTTTGTTATTTTTATTTTTATCCTCACCCAAGGACATTATTTTCAATGCTTTTATGGAAAGAGGAAGGGATAGAGAGACACATCAGTGTGAAAGAGAAGCGTCAATTGGTCGCCTCTCACACACCCTGAAACCAGGGATCGAACCCGCAACCTAGGTATGTGCCCTGACCAGGAACCAAACCTACAATATTTTGGTTACAGGACAATGCTCCAACCAACTGAGCCACAATGGCCAGGGCAAGATTAATTTTTTAAGGAGTAAAACCCTGTGTCCATTAAATGAGCTACTTCCCTCATTTTACAGATAAGCAATTTATACTCCGAATGTTGATGTAATTGTCCAATGTCACTCAGAAAAGCACCACTACTTTCATTTTGGACAAATGAAAACACTGATTACGCACCTACGGGAGGAAAAAAATGTTTTCTTAAAATCAGTTAAGATGCTGAATTTTCTATATTTATACCTGAAAATCATCAACAAGCTCAGGGAAAAGGTGTTCATACATTTTAAGTTCTTCTATCTTTCGTCCTGGTTCTTGCTGAGGCTTTAGTTTGTTAATATCTGTTTCAATATCATCATTCTGAAATGTAAAAAATGGCATGTCACCAGTTAAAACATATAAAAAATTACAGGCTACATTTTAGATTTAAAGATTTCCAAATTATTAATTACATGTAATTACAGAATAATCACTGAATAAAGGGTCTATTACTTTTAGCATAAATTAAAATTTGATTGTATTTTTGGGTTGTTGTGTTATTGTTTTGGTTGTTTTGTTTTTGTCAAAGGTTATTCTAATAATAACAGGTATTTGAGCTCCTCAAGATAGAAAAACTAGTGTAAAGATCAAGACTAAAGTATATTCCCCCAATCTCCCTGTCATCATTTTGCTCATATTAAAGGAAAACTTAAGAAAACTAAATTGAAAAACATAAGTATATGGTGGTGATGATGATCAAAATAACTAACATATACTGAGCAATAAAAATACATGAAGCACTATGCTAAAGATTTTAAATATATTATCTAATTTGATGTGCATAAGAACACTATGAAGTAATAGCATCATTACCTCCATTTAACTGAGGGGGAAACAGGTAGAGAGAGGTTAAGTGGCTTGCTCAAAATTACACAGCCTGCAGACAGAGGAGCCAGGACATCAGAGCAGAGACACCAGAGCATCCACTGTTAGTCAACATAATGAATGCACTGCCGCAAGAGAGGCTAATGATTACCACACACTCTTATATTTCAAGGTCAGTAAAGTGCCCTTAGACAAGCTCAGTGGCACCATTCACTCTGTTTTTCAGGGAAAAGAAAAGGGATGGAACCACAGCCAGAAATGAGCTCCATGACCCTTTGGGAAAGAAGGAGGTAAGCTTAAAGGAGAAGTATGACCTCAGAGAAAGAGAGTTAGGTGTCCAGGAGCAACGTGGCCTCTATCTGTTCAAGGAGCTAATTAAAGTAAGATGAGCGTCGGTTTACCTGCTACCCAAGCTGCTCTCTAGGGCCCTCAACAACCCTGGCCTCACACAAATGCCAACTCATTACCTCCTTCACTGGTGGCTAAAGAAAGATAATTATACCACTTAATAATTTCCGTTGGTATTGGTTTTTAATTTTGCATTTATCTTACTACCACAGTTATTTATTTCTCTACTTTGTTCTACCATGCTTCAATCTTTAAAATTCTTTTATATACATGTACCTAACTATATTTACACACTTCCCATTAATAAGTAATTTAAAAGGAAAAACATACTATGTATTTCTCTTATTTCATATTCAGGAATTTAGCTATTCTTTGTATAACCAATAAAATGATCCCCCCCCGCCATAAATAATAAAGACTGTCTTTACTTAAAGAGTATCATCTTAATTATTGTATCATTATTGTGTAATTATTATTACATGAATATGTAATTTCATGTATCTTAAATAATGCATTGATGAATCAAAAATATATAATTTTCTTGATTAACACCTAATAAAGTAGACAATGCTTTCAAAATAACAAAACACTTACAGAGGCATTATTTCCTCCAGTCATACTAGACCAACATTCAATATTACTTTTTGAAAATGCAGCCTTATAAGGGTGGCTCTCCACTTTGGGGGAAAAAAAAAAAAGAATTTACCGGTAAGTAGTATTAAGTCTCCCAATCCATAAATAGGTTATATCTATCCATTTCTTCAGATCAGCTATGATTACTTTAGTCAGTGTTTTGTGATAGTCAAGATATAAATATTTAGATATATTATATAAGATACATACTTAAGCCATTAATGGTTTGGTGCTATTGTAATTGGTACTTTAAAGTGCTTTTTCACTTTCTACATCTTCATTGATAATTCATATAAATATAATCTTTATTATTTTATATTAATATACAGATAAAAACTCTTAATATTAGAAAGATGAATTTACCTATAAAACAGGCACAGTGAGGAAAGAATGCGTTGGCCTTTTTCAAAGACTGATGCATTCAAAGCAACATTATTTTCTCTTTCAGTAGTTTACTGTCCACAGTCAGCCATGATAAAAAGATGTGGACAGAACAAATTAACCTATCATTAGCTACTTCCATGTAGCTACTCTTTGTTTACAACTGTGTATACAATTTACTAAGTTGACTGAAGACAAAAAATTATACTAACCTTAAAATTATGATCTAGGTCATCCTCATTTTCGGTTTCATTTTCAGCTTCTAAATCAATATCATCATTGTCATCACTTTCATCTACTACGTCATCCACTGTGATACAAAATGTGCTATAAGTAAGTAGGTCAGAGGTAAGCATTCTACAACATGCACATCCGAAGGGAGAATGTTTCTATTTACATGCAAATATGTGTATTTCAATTACCAAAGGAAAATTAAATGACATTTCTTATTTAAAGCATCTATAAGGCTGTCCCAGTTGTTGAAAAACCTGAGATACAGTGAAAGTGCTTTAAAATTTGGGAAAGCACTGTAAAAATGAATGAGTTTTTTTACTGTTTTGTTTCTAAAATTTAATAATGCCTTATGTTTCAACAGCCTGAATGAAACATGTTTTCTATTTATGCTAAATCTGAACAACTCATTTCACCCCTTTTACAATCCACTTCCCATTTATTGTGTCAGCGACTACCATGTGCCATGCACTGTGCTGTCTGCTGGGGACTTTTTAAAAGATCAGTGAATACAGTCCCTGCTCTCAGGGAGCTCATGAGGTTAAAAAGCAGAAGAGAGTAAATAAATAATTATATTTAAAAAGATACACATTAATGAAGGCACATACTTAAAAATGCTATGGGAAAGCAAGGGATGCTTTAGAACCCTGGTTCTTCAGAACCTCAAAATTTAATCTTAAAACTAAAAATTTTATACCTTTTGGCCTTGCTGCCCCTTTTACCACTCCCCTAGCTCCCGGCACCCGACATTCTGTTCTGTTTCTATGAATCAGTTATTGTTTTTTTAAGGTTCCACATATAAGTAAGTACTAACATACAGTATTTGTCTTTCTCTGTATGGCATATTTCACTTCAGCATAATGCCCTCCAGATTCACCCATGCTGTTGCAAATGGCAGAAACTCCTTATTTTTTATTGCTGAATAATGTTCACATACATATCTACCACATACATATACTTATATATAGATACAGCTATAGACACACAGACACAGATACAATCTCTGTTTCTATATTCATCCATCCATCGAAGGACTTAGGTTGTTTACAGACCTTCACTACTGTGAACAGTGCTGCAGTGAGCATGGGTGGGCAGACACTTCTTCAAGATGATTTTGACTTCTTTTAAATATATACCCAGGAATGTGACTGCTGGACCATATAAGTAGGTCTATTTTTAACTTTTTAAGGAATTACATGCTGTTTTCCATATTTGCGCTACCAATTTACATTCCCATCAGTAATTATAAGAGCTCCATTTCCTCCACGTTGTTGCCAATATTTGCTCTTCTGTTTCACAGCAGCCATTCCAACAGGTGTGAGGTGGCATCTCACTGTTGTTTTGATTTGTATTTCCCTGACTGGTGATGATAAGCACCTTTTCATATATCTATCAGATGTTTGTGCACTTTGAGAAAATGTCTATTCAGATCATTTGCCCATTTTTAAATTGGATTATTTGCTTTTGTACTAGTCAGCTGTATGAGTTATTTATGTATTTTGGACATTAGCCCCTTATCTGATATGTGGTTTACAAACATTGTATTGTTTCCCTTGCTGTGCTGAATGAATCTCTTTAGTTTGAATAGTCCCATTTGTTTATTTTAGTCTACTGCCAGTGCTTTTAGTGTCTTATCCAAGAAATCATTGCCAAGACCAATGTCAAGAATCTTTTTCCTAGGTTTTCTTCTAGAAGTTTTAGTATTAGATCTTTTAAAATGTTCGATCCATTTCAAGTTAAATTGTGTGAGTGGTATAAAATAGTGATACAGTTCCACTCTTTTTCATGTGTCTATCTAGTTTTCCCAAAACCATTTATTAAGAAGATTGCCTTTTCCCTATTGTGTTTGTGATGCCCGTATCAAAAACTAGTTGACTATATGAGTGGGTTTGTATCTGGGTTCTGTTCTGTTCTGTTCCATGGTCTATGTGTCTGCTGTATTTGAATACCATACTGCTTTGATTACTAAAGCTTTATAATAGTTTGAAATCAAGAACTGTGATGCCTCCAGCTTTTTGTTCTTCTTTCTCAAGATTGCCTAGGCTATTTGGAACTTTTTGTGGTTTCATACAAATTATAAATTTCTTTATATTTTTCTTTCTTTTTCTTTATTGTTGTTCTATTACAGTTGTCCCAGTTTCCCCTCACTGCTCTCCTCTGCCCTGGCCAACTTCCCCCTCCACCGTCAATCCCCACTCTGTTGTCCATGCACATGGGTCATTTATACCTGTTTGTTGATTAGACCCCATTTTGTGGGGGAAAAAAGCCACTGGATTTTTACAGAAATTGCACTGAATCTGCAGATCACCTTGGGCAGTGGGAACATTTTCACACTAATTCTCCTATCCAAGAACATGGCTCTCTTTCCACTTGTTTGTGTGCTTTCCAATCTCTTCCAACACGATCTCACAGTTTTCCGTGTACCAGTGTTTCAACCCCATGGTAAAACTTATTATTTTATTGTTTTTGGTGCTACTGTAAATGTGATTACACTCTTAACTTCTTTCAGATAGTTCATTATTAGTGTATAGAAATGCAACTGACTTGTATAATGATTTTGTATCCTGATTTTACTGAATTCATTAGTTTTAACTAATTTTGGTGCAGATTTTAGGGTTTTCTAAAAGACTATGTCATCTACAAAGATCATTTATTTCTTCCTGTCCAACGTGGATGCCCTTTATTTCCTTTTCTAGTGTAACTGCTATAACTAGGATATTCAAAATTACATTAAATAGAAATGGCAAAAGTGGACATTCTGGTCATGTTCCTGATCTTACAAGAAAGGCTTTTAGCTTTTCACCACTGAGTATGATGCTAGCTGTGGGGCCATCACATACACTGTTGCTATAATGAGGACCATTCCTTCTATACCTAATTTGTTGAGTTTTTAATCATAAAAGGAGTTCATGGGGGCCTGGACTCAGGAGCATGAAAACTACCACAGCACCTGGGTCCTGGGACACAGGTGCACTTGCTGCAGCAGTGGCATTGGTGTCTGGGGTGCAGGAGTGTGCAGATCTCTCGGGGAAAAAGGGTCTGGGTATCTGGGGCTCACTGCAGTGACTCCAGTGAAGAGGAGATGCAACAGCAACGAGAGTTCCTCTTCCAGTGAGTAAAGACAGCAGCTGGGACAGTTCCATCAGCTGGGACCAGCTTTATTGAAGACCTGAGAGACGTGGTAGCAAAGGCTACAAATGTCCACAGCAGTGAGCCTTGCCAGGGTTTTCCTGTGCCCCTTTTCCTCGTGAGATAAAAATCCTCTGAGGAGACTGGCAGCCCCACCCCGATCCCAGTGCTGAGCTGCTCTGGGCACAGGCACAGGGTGATGTAGGTAAAATACTTCCCATACTTTTCTATGTGGTGGTCCTCAGTTTTTTAGCTCGGCAGGGTTTTTAATGTTTGTTTCTTCTCTGTAGTCCAGAGCTATCCCTAAGATATTTTCATCAATGTATAGCTGGTTGGAGTTTTTTGTTGTGGTATTTGTGAGGGAGGCAAGTGTTGGGAGTACCCCTCTGTCTTGTTGACAACCCTTTCTTTAAACTCTTTTTGACTTCCATTTCCGGTATGACTTATTTTAGCAAAGAATATTAACTCCTCCCCACTCCTCGCCTATCTGCCCTCTGCTCTTTCCTTTCAGTAACAGCACCTCTGAGTTTTAACTAAATGTTACAGATTCCAGCCTCCCTTCTGGTAGATGCAGTCATATGACCAATTTTTGGCCAATGGTAGGTGAGGCACAATGGTAAATACCACTTCCGGGTCATGTACTTCAAAAAGAAAATTTCTTTCTCAATTTTCTGTCATCACCATTTTCAACACATACATGCACCATGGGAGATGGTAAAAACAAAAAGAACCCGCTTCCTTTGATGACCTAGTGGAGAAGAGGCCTACTGCCCCTTCTATCTTGTTGCAGTGTAGTAAAGAGGCTCTGGAGGCAAAATACCTAAATCAAATACTGGACTCCTGCACTTACTAGCTATTTGACCTTGAGCAAGTTACCTCAGTTAACTGTGTCTCATTTTCTTCACCTATAAAATGGACACAGATACCCACTCACAGTGTTCTTGTGAGCATTAAAGGAATTATATATGTACTGTGCCAGGCAAAGGGCATGTGCTATAAAAATGTATGTTAGTACTTTTGTTGCTTGAATGACTACTGTACTATATTGAGTCATTCTGTAACAACAACTCAGGCTATCATAAATGATATAGTTACTAAGTTTATGCAAATTTGTTCGGAAGTAGAGAGCAAAAAAACAAGTACTCATATTGTACATAGTAGCCAGGGTCTATTTATGCCAATGTAGTTGCAGCAGTCAGTCACAGACAAGCGAGGGAAGAATTGACATTTGGAGAAAGAACTGCTAGGAAAAAAAAGAAAGGAATTGACTAAGAAAAGCCTATTGCAAACAAGAAAGAGGAGTGCCTGGATAGGGAGAAGGGGAAATGCAATTCAGCATCAGAGGCGAAATATGTTTTAATTTTTAATAAAACCTTTAAATATTTTCCTTTCTATGTTATTTTTCTCTGGTACTTATACCCAAGATATGAAATGCCATATGGTTTCAGGCATCTGAGACCTTCCTCTCTATTCTAATGATCTATTCGTGTACCATTTCCAATAAATAATTATTATAGCCTAATTATATAATTAAAATCAAAGAATACAAATCATTCCTTGTCATTAGTTTTCAAAATATTCTTGGCTCCTTTATACTAAAAACAAAAATAGAGGGGGAAACTCAAATGTTTATCAACAGGAAGCTAATTAGATAAATTTTACTCTGTATAATATAACAAAAGAGTGAGTCAGCACTTTCTGTAAGGTTTTAGAAAGCATATTCCAAGGGTTTAATTTTGTTGTTGCTTTGCTCCTATAAATGTGATTTACTTTCCCTTTATGTTTTATAACTGGTTTTTGTTGATATGAGAAAACACACAAACAGAAAAGCTACTGAATTTTATTCATTTATCCTGTAAACAGTATCTATTGAACTTGTATTTGCCTAACATATGTTTTATAGTTGATTTGCTTGTATTGTCTACACAGACACTAACACCCTTCACAGACACGAATTAGTTTTCCTTCAGTCTTTAAATGACTACAGCCTCTCCTTTCCACATCCTACTTATTTGACTAGAACTTCCAAAACGGTGTTCACTAACGACGGTTGAGAGAAGCATCCTGTAACATTCACTACTACGTGTGATGTCAGCTATTGATCTGAGTTAGATGATATAGCTTGTTTGGGAAATATTTCTGGATTCCTAAAGAACTTTTATTTGTAGCTAATAATAATTTTTATTAAATCTCTTCATGGCATTTACTAAGATATCATTGGTTTCCTTCCTTTGATGTAATGCTCAATCTTACTAATTAAAATCTCAATATTACAATAAGCTTACCTTCTTAAAAATAATCCTTTCATTGTCAAGATGCCCTACACATGTGAAAAGTGTTAAATTTGCTATTATTTTAGGATTTTTATATTTATCTTCATGAGTGACAATTATCTATAGGTTGTTTCAGGTTATTCTACCAGGTTTTTATTTCAGTATCTTGCTAGTTTTTCTTTTTTCTTTGCTTTGGAAAATAAAGCACAGAAAATGTTCTTGGAAGTTGAGAGAGCTCATCTATAAAGTCATCAGCATTTGGTGTCTTCACTGAAGGTAACTTGACTGCATGTTCACCTGTACATTTTTTACTATTTTAGTACATTTAGCTATTCATATTTTCCTAAAAATTAATATTTACTTATTTCAATCATATTTTTCAAATGTAGTGACAGGAGTTATCTTTAGCATCCACTTCGATTGGCTGAACCTCCTCTATTTAATTTGCCAAGAAGTTAGAGGTAAATTAAAAATCGCCCACTAAATTGTTTCTACCAATTTCTGCTTATTATTAAAATCATAATAACTTCCTAACTTTCCTTGAGCATTAGGCACATCTGTTACTATCTAGTTTATTTAAAATAATCTTTGCTGTCCTCTTTTAAACATATTCTGTATCTATATTTTGAATGGTAGTAATACTGCCTTCCTCGACTCTTTTGAACTGGAAATAACAGGTACACATTTGCCAATCTGTTTACTTTCATGCTTTCCATTTAGGTATTTTAAGAGCCTCCAGTATGAATCAGCTACTTAGATTTAGTTTTTTAACCGAATCTGAAAGTTTCTTTTTTTTAATAGGAATATTTTATCCACTTAGGCATCTTATTACTAAAACTGATTTGCTTGTTCTTGCTTCATATTTAGCACTCTAGGATTCTGTGCATCTTTGAAATGTCCTTGCTTTTCTTTAGCAGTGAGTGATAGACCCTTTCAAGAATTCCTTCCAAGAAAAAAAAACATAAATATATTTACATAAAATCTCAAAGTAGCATTCATAGTCTCTGAAATCCATCTATGGATTCCTAAGATTTAACAGATCCCAGCCTAAGCATCTATTTAGTACTACATAATTAACAATTTGTAACGCTGAACAGTTACTCTGCTACCATGTCTTGCTGTGTTCTTGACATCTTAACTCATCACTGGCCTGGAGTATTATTTCATGTAATTACTTCAGGAAGGGTACTTAGATAATATACTTCCATACCATTACATATCTAAGAATATGTCACCTTTACATATGGAGAACGAGTAATAAGGGTTCGGAAATCTTGAGTCGGAACTCTTCTTCCAAATCTCTGTAGATGCTGCCTATCTTTTGGCATTTGATATTCAAGGAAATAAGTATTGAAGCCAATTCAATTCAATCATCAACCAATGTTAAATGCACACTTACTATGTTTCATGCAATCTAATGGATGTTGAGGATAAAATGAAGAAAGAAAAAACAGTCCTGAGGAAGGTAAAAAAATGAAAATTTTGATAAATGTTATGAAGCCTGATATGTGAGAAAATTACAGAAAACAGAAAGATGGCATTTTCTTTGTATCTATGCAGTTGCTATCAGAACCTTCCCCTTACATCTTAGTCACAAAAGCTTGTTAGTCAATGTACATCCCCTTTTGTAATTCATTGAATCTTTACATCAGTCGGAGATGAGTCAGAAAAAAGGCCCTCAAAAAACATCATCTCTCTGTCATTTTTTGCACTAGAACTCAGCTTTCTCTGTACATGTGATTATTCCAGACACTGTATAAAGAACACAAGGAGGTTCATCCTCCCTCCCTCCCAATGTTACTACCTGCCACCTCACAGCCAAGTCTCACCAGCTTTCTGCCAGTTAGAATCACCTCTTAAACCCCATAATCCCACACTGAGATACAGACAGGAAGGGATTCCAACTGCTTTTTTATTTCCCTCCAAATTAGGTGTTCACTGAACCTCAACTTGAGTCAGAGATACTGCACTTCGTATTAAAGTGGGTAAGGGTTGACACTCTTCTTAATCTATTCATATCTCTACAATGTTTGTTGCATGTTCTATGTTTGCTCCATGAGAATGCTAGTTTTTAGATTCAGTAGTTTTTAGATTTTCCCATATTTTTAACTTTAAATAGAATTAGAAGAAGGAATAAAATCATTGTTTTTACTTAGCTATCTTACTCAAGTCCCAGACTTAGTCTTAGACTTTTAAACCTTTTAAAGGAAGTTTCTGAATAATCCATTCTAATATTTTGTGCAAACTAAACTTGTACTTCGATAATTATTTTAAAATAAAATCATAAATGTGTACTCTGTGATAACTACCATTAATAAATCTCTATCAAGAATAAAACTAATTATAATTACTTAATTCTCCTCAATCATTTATTCTAAATAATGGCTTTTAAATATAAAGCACCTTCATTTTTTTTTAAAGTTATCAAGTGACAAGAAAATGCTTTAGAAATTCTATTAATAGGCTGGACAACTTCCTCTTTTCCATTTTCCTTGATATTTTTTTAAAAATTCTACTTTTTCCCCAGATTAAAAAGTTTAAACTCTTACTTCCTTTATTACATATCTACAGTATTATATGGAAAGTGGCAAACAGCCAAATTCTGATAATTTCTTATGTTAAGCACAACATTCTTAGTGATTAGGTTGGGGGTTTTTTGCTGATTAGGGGTGTTTTTAACTTTAAAAAACTGAAGCTCATGAAAAAGCTAAAAATGTCAGCCCAAACATCTAATGTTTACATTCTTCTACTCTGAAATTTCATATGAACTATCAAGTTATGTTCCTATGGGATGCTTATATTTTTTCACAGTTCACACTTACATTTTTGTAACAAATCCCACACTACTTCCCTTAATTACTAGCCCTCAATTTCTTATATTTAAAGAAATATTTATTAACTAAAATATAACGTGGAAGTTTATTGTGTTCATTAAGGACTTCTTTTGCTGGGGAGTTGGACACACACAAAGAAAAGAGTCAACAACGTCAGACAATCCCAGCCACCACGAAGAGCCAGCAGTGCGTCTGTGGTCCTACCTTCAGGGGGTAAGCTGTAGAGCTGAGCCACAGGTCCAGCCACAGGAATAACAGGCAACTGGAAGTGGAAACAACTTTTAATCGTTGGGAGTGGAAGACGATTTTTAGGGAAACACTTCCTCATTATCAGACTGGAGGTGTTGACAAGAGGATCAAGTGTCCTGACTGCCAAACATTCCTGTTTTATAGGAAAAGAAAAAAATAAATAATTTGCCTTTAGTAAATAACTGAACCACACTTACATTATTTCAGAAAGTAATACATTAATAATTTTCAAGAGACAAATGTCACAAAATGATACTTTAACATAATATGATTATAAAGCAGCTTTAACTACTCAGAAGTTTCTCTTTGTAAGTAAGAACCTCATGTGGCAAATTTAGTAGTACCTTTCCTTAAACATTTTAACTAAGCAGAAATCAATACCATCTTTGGTACCAAAAGTCACCAAAGTATTAAGTAATATCCATGAAGAACTTAGGTGTATTTAGCAAGTCTAGCACACAAAGTTTTTAAAAGTAAGGGAGAAAGATAGTAAGATAATAAAAAAGAAGCAAAAAAGGAACATGCATTTGGCTGAACTTTTCTCAGAATTTTATCAGTTATCACCAATAGCGCCTCTAATAAGTTGGCTGTTCAATTATTAAAAAAGTCTAAATATCATGGTTTTAAGAGTTTAATTTGCTGTCCTGGTATCTAATTAATCTTGTGAAGGGCTGATACATAGGGGACTTCAAACTATATCATAACACTATTATTTTTATTATTATTGACAACTAACATATAAATGGCACTTTGACATCCTGTAAAATTTTCACTACAAATCTTCACATCTAGTCTGTCAAAACAGATGAGAAGTTAAAGCTCAGAAATGTTAAGTGGCATAACCAAAGTCACCCAACTCTTCCTCATACACCAAACATCCATCGCTGCATATATTAGAAATAATAAAAACAAGTGTATATGATTGATAAGAAAAACAAAGCTAAGGGTAAACATAAAATGTGTGTTCTTATGTCTTTACTCTCATGCAGAAAGAGATTATTAGTCGTGTATAAATCAAGTGGGCACAATCAGGATAACTGGCTGGAATTTTCAAGGAGAGTTTTCTTTCTAATAACTACAGCCTACTAAAAACAAAGGACTGCACTACACATCCCACTCCCCACAGCTGACAGGTTTCTACAGAGGCTAGAACAAATCGCACTGAAGATATCATCAAGAAGGTCTATATTTAGAATAGCAGACAGAACAAGAAACCCTAACTCCAGGTTTCACTTTTGTACCTTCTCCATTTTAAAATGCTCTACAAATAGTAATAAAGAAAACAGGGGGGGAAATGCTCTATCCAGAAGGAAGAACACCCACAATCAACAGAATTGCATTACCAATTGTAAAACATCCCTAAATACTTTATGAGGGAAACACACACAAAGCCAACTGCGCATCTTAGAAAACGTGGCTGTATGGAACCCCTTCCTGCCCAGTGGATAGATCCATACATCTTCCTCTTACCTATGTGGAAAAATCTCACATTGCAGATACATGCACTCAGCACTTTCTCCAACTCAGTCTGTGGTTGCATATGAGAAATGATTATGCCTCTTGGTTTTCAATTTTTTTAAATATATTTATCATACTTTTGGGGTATTTTTAGAAATACTAAGTTTTCTTAAGAACCAAATCATATATTAATATGTGATCACAGTAACAGAAAAAAACTCACCTGCGAAGTGTTATAGAGAATCTTCATCCCATTGGCATCAATAAAGGCTTTCCTTCCCAGCTTGATGTTTGTTACGCTTTTTAAACTCTGTAAAATGCCTTTCCGAATGAGCATGTTTCTGTGCCGATTATCATGGCGGTGCCAATCTACATAAATTGTTAAAAGGACTTGGACATATCCTCTGTCTACAGCTCTCCTGGCATTTGTTTCTTTAACAAAAGAAAATTGAGAAAGAATATTTTTTAAGTGACAGGAGGAAGTGGTAGAATAAACAAATTGAAAATATAACCACAATATTGTAATGAACTCTTAAAAGAACTTTATCAAAAAATGGCAACCATATATTTAAATATTTTTATCTAACAAAGTAAGTTCCAGATGGTAAATTATATTTTCCAGAAACCTGCCCATATATTGTTTTGTGGTTAATAAAAACAGTATATACTTAATGCAATTAGGGCTATATCTTTTAAATGTTAATACCAACAAAACTTTTCATGTATTTGAAAACTTATGAATACACTGACTTTGATTACAATAAATGGAATGGATAAGCCTTTATCTTACTATCTGAGAACAGGATTTTGTTAAAAGCCATTACCATTATTGTAACTTCTATTACAAACTTTGTGTTTCCACTGAGATTAACTATATTGGATTGTAGGTCCTATTATAAACTTAGTGTTTCCATTAAAATTAATTACTGTAATTACCTCCATAATTACATAAATATCCATGCCATAGTAATTCTTAGTTAAAAATACTTAGAACTTTTTTAGTAAATAAATGTAAGACGCATTATGTAATTAGAAGATGGTGCTTTCTAATCATTGTTTTTTTAATGTAGTGAAACTATATTAAAGGGATTTTTGGAAATGGTCAATTTTGGGGAGATAGAATTAACAGAAATCCAGCAACTTGACTTATTTTATTATTTTTTACTTGCCAATATTTAAGATTATTAACCAAACAGGTGCATTTAATTAAGCTATCAGAGGGAAATCCTATCACATCTTAAGCCACCCAGCATCACTGGGTTGACCTATTGTAAGGGTGCAAAAGAAAGTGGAACACCAACCCATCTGAGGTGGTTCAGTTACAAAGAAACACCAGTCCCTTCCCTAATGTAAGTTTACCTATGAAATGACCCCCTGCCTCATGACGTGGACATTAAGACGATGCAACAGCCAAGTTTTGCTGCTTTTAATTGCCTCAAAGAAATACTAGTTTCCAACTATGCTAATACATACCTAAAACATAAAATTTAAGACGGTGAAATCAACGTTATTAATGCCCTCTCAGAAAGTGTGCTTGTACATTAGAGAGCTGGAAGAAACTCCCAGGGTGGGGAAGGGGTGAGGTTGGTCCTATGTAAGGGTTTTGAAACCTCTATTAATAGTGTCTAGCAGAGCTAGTTTTGCTAAGGCTGTGGCTATTTACCATATCAGTTCCGTAATTTTGGCTGGCAATAGTTTCATGTATTTTAAATGAATATACATACTTTGTTTACACCAGTTAGAATATGTAAGCCTTTAGCTTACTAGCTATGAATATCTTTCTAAAAAACATGATCAGTGTAACTCCTGTTACAAACTCTGTCTCCACCGTAATTCCCAATAGCCTAAGTTACATTTATAAGGAATACTGAAACTTTTCATTAAAGTTCAAATAAAAAAAAACTTGCCCATAACTCAAACGCAGGTGCTGAGTGCCCCTAAAGAGAAGTGAACAGAGCCATCTGCAACTGAGCATAATTACAACAGCTTACTAAAGGGTGTGTTACTCATGCATTCAGGACACCTAATTTACAATCAGCCTGTGTCTCGTCTTCCCTTTCCAGTTACACCTTGAAATCCAACTTGGGTTTCCCTCTACACTGCAGCATCTAACCAACGCCCCGGCGATGGTTAACTAAGCTGCACCGTGTACCTACTTTCTGCACTGTGTATACATACTTTATACTCTCTCAGGGTTATTCCAGTAGTTCAATTCTTGTTTTAAAGTAAATTTCTATCCCCTTCACCCCAAAAAGTGCTCCAAAATACCCTAGTGCATTTAAAAATAGGCCTCTAGTATATAATACTAATACCTAAAGTGATTTTTTAAATTTAATAAATCATTACCAAATATCAGATTTACCAACTAGTCATTTGTTACTATTCAAATAAACAGCTCTGGTCATTCAAACTTAAGGAAATGTTGTTCTACCCTAGAAAGACAATTTGGGGGAAAAATAAAACTGAAAGCCAATAATACAGCTCTTTAGGACTAAAATGTTATTGTGGTTAAATAAATGTTAGTCAACCAATGAAAACAGGGGTGCTAATGAAACTTATTTAAAATAGAGTTACTGAGTATCTTGGTGAGAAAAAAACACGAAGTGTAGATGATTATGATTACTCTTCAGAGGCATCATATCATAATAAGACCCATTCATTCCAATGCTTCAATTTTGAAGATAGTGCTTTAGTTTGTCAATTAACTTAGTAAACTGTAAATTTACATTAGTAGCCATTTTAATGTTATAAATTTGAATTTATGGTAGAAATAAAATTTCTAATAAGAAGGTTCTAAATTAAAATCATGTGTGTTATACATAGAGTAATTATTCAAGATAGTCTTCACAGTAAATAAACATTTTCAGTGCTATGTTAACTTCAGTTTTTTAAGAAAAATACATAATATCTACATATTGCTTTCCTAACAGGGCCTTGTATGTGTATAGTAATAACATACAAAAAGAAAGTCATCATATTTTTCAATAAGTTGTAGATCAATAAGCATAAATGACATTAGTTATGATACATCTATCAACTGTAATAAAAGATAAACTCAATTTTGACATTATATTATTATAAACCAGGTTTATAACTATAGACTAAATCTATATTTTGTTTAACACTGTAGATAAAATACTTGAAAATACAGTATCTAGTATTTCTAGTATTTAAAAACTTACTTGATTTTAGCAATGCAGCAAGAGTGTCTAAAGCAACCCTGTCAACATGAGAAAACACAAACAACAACAAAACTAGTAAAATTAATCTACAATAGTAAATTCACACAATCTTTTCAGGTTAGTAATTATTATCTATTCCAAAAGTCATTCCTGTTATAGTCCATTACATGTGGTGTTTCTCTGTATGCATCTCTCCCTTCAGGTTAGACCTGAATGTATGGGAAGACTCAAATAGCAACAGAAAAGCACCCAAAAAAATTTTAAAGAAAAAAAATAATAACATCTAAGTCTTTATGTCAGAGGTCAGATCACTAAAACCAATAACTGTATCTGTGTCTGACCCTGACAGAGTTCACACAGGAACATTATTAAGACTCACAAATTAAAAACAAGTTTCACACAAATAAAGTTCATAACTAGAAAATTCTATAGACCCTTGTAGCTATCTAGTTGTAAAGTATTTTAGCTCTATCAAGCAATAATGCTAATATTTAAGGTGATAATAAATGCAAAATATTGGAACTAGAGGATTTAGGGAGAGGTGGCCGGAGCCCTTAATATTTTTCAGTCGTAAGGCACCAATGAGAATAATGAACCTAATTAAGATCTCAAAAAACTATGTGCCCATTAGAGAATCAAGAAATAGCCCCCCAAATTGAAGGTACTTACATTTTCTTTGAACATAAACACTCAGTTACACACAGTGAAATCAATTGCCATTAATCTGCTTTAAAAGTGCATATAAATATCACTATGGAGAACCTATAATTCAAACAGTTTTCTTTTTAGAAAGTTACTGAAAAAATGGCACTTAATTTCAGTAACTAAGAACATAATGCTACACACACTACAGTACCTCTTAGTAAGATTTCAACAATTATAGTTAATTTGCATAAAAACATGTACATTGTCAAACTTAAGCATTTCACTCATCATTAAGCATTTGTTGAATGCCTACTAGATACCCACAAAAGCAGGTTCCTCATGGCTATAAAGTTAGAAAACAAATTTATCTCTTTCACAGATAATTTTACAATTTAGATAATGTAATAAAATGTACACATCTATGAAAAAGTCACCCAAGAAATTAAGGCCAAAAGCAAAGCAGCGTATTTCAGCGGCACAGGAGGAGACACAGCCTGACCAGACAGGAGTACAGGTGAAGAGCACAGTCAGTCAGAGGACTGAGGATGGACACTGGTTCGCAGTGACACCTGACACCATCATCACAAGCACACGCACACGGAGAGGATAGCGTGAAGACGGAGGCACTGAGATGCTGCAGGAGCACGCACTGAGGAAGTGTACACTGATGATAAACGCTCATTACTGCCATCCTCCAGAGCAGCAATTTTCAACCTGTTCATCTCATGGCACATGTAAACTAAGACTGTGGCACATTGTACTTTTTGCCGATCTGACAAAAAATTAGGTATAATTTTGATTCATTCACACCAGACAGCTACTGTTGTGCTGGCTGTTGTTGGGGTTTTTTTATTTGACAACCGAAGGGTAAAGAGGACAGTGTCCTGGACTAAACAGTCAGGCCATGAACGTTTTAAACATTCTTGCCACACACCAGCGTGCCTGCCACAGCACACCCGTCGAGAATTGCTCCTCTAGAGCAAGTGAGCAGTTGCACTTTAGTTCACCAACATACATAAAGCAACCGCATCAACCTCTACTTACAGCATTTGTAAAATAAAAACAAAAGTATATGCTTTTAAAAATATTATAAGTTCATGCCCGTGACTTCTTTAAAAACAATGTGAAGTTTTAGGAATAATGAGTTAAAAGTAAATGAAAATTATATACTGTTTTTATAGCACTGAATCATCAAGAAACATTCCATAATCTTATAATTATGCAATAAAATGGATTGTACGTATCATTTTATAGGATTGTATGTATCATTTTTACATAGGATTGTATGTATCATTTTTAAACTGGTCAAAATTAAACACAGAACTAAATGGATCTCCCAAGAGAAACAGCAATTTGTAAAAAAAATAAAGTGAAAAAGACTTGTTCGGCAAGGACTGATAAATGCCAGAAACTATTATAGGTACCTCAGAAATACTTGAATTCTTAAAACAGTTCAGGTCCATAGAACTAGCACATTTTATAAATAAGGAAACTAAAGATTTCAGAGTATAATTTGCCTAGAATCACATAAAAACTAAGTGACATGAAAAGTACATTTCTCTGGTTGAATTTCTCTGTCGAGAAAGAAAATTCTGAAATCAGAAATGTCGGTCTCCTCCAAAACGACATGTTGACATCCTATCCCAGAGTCCCGCAGATGGAACTTCACTTGAAACAGGGCTGCTACAGATGTAATTAATTACGATGTGATCATAATGGAGTAAGCAGCTCTTAATCCATAATGACTGGTACCCCTATAAGAAGAGGGAAGACTATTTAAAGACAAACACACCAGGAGAGAACCCATGTAATGACAGAGGCAGAGACTGAAATGCTGCAGCTACAAGCTAAGGAACCGCAGACTGACAGCAATCCACCAAAAGCCAGGAAGAAACAAGGAAAGATTATTCCATTCAGGACTTAAAGGACCACTGGCAGTGCTGACTAGTTGATGTTGGACTTCTAGCCTCCAGAACTGTGAGAAAATACAGTTCTATTATCTTAAGCCACCTAATTTGTACTAGGTTCTTTATCACAACAGCCCTAGGAAACTGATGCAATTGCTTGCAACATACACATAGGATTTTCCCATCTACAGCTAAGTCTTTATTCAAAATTATAAAAATCATAGAGTACTTTTAGAAAGTCTTTCTTCCTGCTGGCAGTTGTTTGTAAAACATCTGAAACAAATCAAAGTGCTTCTGACAGTTTCTAATCCTTGATGTTTATTCTTCAAGACTGACACAACAAGAACACGAACCCAGTTCTTTCTAACTCCAAAGCCAGTTCTTTCTGACCCCATGACTGTTCCATAGCTCCACTAGATTAAAAAAAAATATGGAGTTTGGTGCAAAGTTCTCTTGATACTTTCACCAATATGTTACTTAAATGGTATTTTTAAAAACTTCAGTACAGAGGGAGGTGGGGAGGGATGGATGGTTGGGCTGCAATGGCAGTAAAGTACAGAAAAATGTACTTGAACAATGATTAAAGTAAAATAAAAAAAACTTCAGTACAAAGGAATTTCTGAAATTCTATAACACGTGTAAGCCAGGAGGAATTTATAATATAAAAATTACAAACAAATGTTTGAAATGTATAGTTTGTATTATGTTAATTGATTAGAACTTCTCAGTACCACTATTTTATACTTCTTCATGGATTATTCCAGTATTCATGTGTCACGCACAATCACACAACCAGCAGTGGCTTAGAAAGCAGCCTGTGGCTTATCCATGTAAGAGCAGTAAAGGAAGAAAAGCTTAAGCCCTAGGTACTCAGAAGCTCCATAAAGTAGGGGTCAGTGCTTGCAATAATTTCCAAACCTGCTGTAACTCAAAAAGACAGACTTACAATAACTTCCAGAGTCGCTTCCTTCTAGATTAATAGTGTTTAAATCCAAACCATAAAATTGGGAAGGAACAGAAATCCTAAAGGGAAGCATGACCATTCAAACATAAATAATATCCCTCAATCTTCTTCCATGACATTTAGAGCACTGCTTAAGGGAAAGAAGAACTCTGATACAAATGCCAGATATCAAAATTTTTTAAATTAAGGAAGGAGGCCCTAAGGTGATAAAGAGATCAAGATATAAACATTTGGTCAATGAATTATTTTTTTAAAGATTTTATTTATTTATTTTTAGAGAGGGGGAAGGGAGGGAGGAAGAGAGGAAGAGAAACATCAATGTGTGGTTGTCTCTCGCACACCCCCTACTGGGGACCAGGCCTGCAACCCAGGCATGTGCCCTGACTGGGAATCAAACCAGCAACCCTTTGGTCTGCAGGCTGGCACTCAATCCACTGAACCACACCAGCCCGGGCTGATTTTTCTTTTTAAAGTAAAAATGAATTTTAAATTTTGTTTTCCTTTTTAAAATATAAAAAGAATTAAAGAATAATTTATGTAACAATATTCCTTTCTCAGAAGTTTAGACTCACAGGTTTGTATATCATTTTGGACATATTCCATGTTGTATATCATAAAGATTATTTGTGAAATGTTTCTACTAGGGACATTTTATATTAGAGCTGATAACTTGATTAAAATAGAATAATGTAGATCTTAAGTAGAAGATCAGAACCATTATATAAAAGATAAATTACAAAGTACTTTAAAGATCAAGGGAGAAAATGGTATATAAATTAAAAATAAGGAATGTATTTTAGCGTTAACTAGGATTTGCATACACATTACGGTATTACCTACCTAAATTAATTATACTGCATTAATACAAGTATTGTGTTAGTTACAGGAATCATCTCATTAAATCCTGACAACAACCTTATGATATAGGTGCTGACAGTACCATTTTACAGCCAGGAAACTGGGCTATAATAAGTTACACAGCCATGTAACTTACTTGGAATCATGGAGCCAGTGAGGAACAGAGCTAACAGGCAAACCCATGCTGTCTGCCTCCGGAGCCCACTCACTATACTACCCAATTCTGTAAGTGTGTTTTGCTAACTGTGGTACAATAATTTTCCTCATCTTGTTACATTTCCTCAGATACTCTAGGACTGTGTATGATTTTTGCATAAATATGTTGTTATCCCACCAAATAATATTTAATAAATAACTATATGTGCTGGTTAGTTCCCATTTTCAAAAGGATACAAGCTAAAATACTTAACCTTTATTAAGGAAGGGTAAAAAGACTGCAAATGTTCTGAACTTTGTTTATAGAATTTGACCAAATAATGTGGACAAGTTCTTCCTTATAAAAGAATCATAGCTGATAAAAATGGAAAAATGAAGAAATTATAAAAGTCACTGTTTTCCAAAGAAAAAAACAATCTAGGCAATATCATGAAATATTACTGAATTATTAGGTGAAAGGGGGGAAGGACCACATCGACTTAATGATCTTAAGTGTCACAAAGCAGAGCGCCCGCCACCACCCATGGACCAATTCTGAGCAGAATAAAAAGAAATCTAATCAAGCCTCTAGGCTCTATCAGTCTACAGAAAATCTGAGGGATATAGCTGCATGTTTAGATGACCCCAGGATACACTCATCTTAACCCACAATGTTGGGGCATTCTACAAGACAGCACTCAGGCCCTTCAACAAATAACAAAACAGAACCCAAAAAATGGGGGACTGTTACTGATTTTAAAAGATTGTAAGACATAGTAATCAAATAGAATTTATAGACTTTATTTGAATCCTGATCTGAACAAGCCACTGCAAAAAAAATATATACTTTCTAGATAATCAAAAAATGTTAGATGATATTAAGGAATTATTATTTTGCTGGGCAAAGAAATTACATTGTGGTAACACTAAAAGTAAAAAGCTCTGTATCTGATAGTAATCACACAAAAAAATAAACAGAACAAATGTAATGGGCATTTGTTTTAAGATACCCCAGAAAAAAAGGGGGCATAGGAAAGGGAAAAATGAAATAAAAATGACAGAATGTGGATCATTGTTGAAATTGAGTGACAGGTATACCAGGGTTCTTATTTGGTTCTTTCCATGTTTGTGTAGGTTTGGAATAATGTGTGAACCTCGTCTGGTCCCCATTCAAACAAATGGACTGTAAGTGGGCATTCTGTGACACCTGGAGAAAACTGGACACAGACTGGATTTTAGATTATATTAAGGAATTAATAATTTTGAGTATGGCTATAGTATAGTGGTCATTTTTTAAGTCCCTATTTAGTTGAGATATGCTATAATACTTAGAGGAAAAATTAGAAAATATCTGAGATTTGCTAACAGAAATTCATTTATACACATGAATTTCTGTGCATATACACACACACATATATAGATACATGACATCTAGGATTTGCTTAAAAATACCCCGACAAAAATAAAGCATGGAAGGAAAGAAATGAAAGAAAAATGGCAGAATGTTGCTAACTACATATAATAAGCAATTAATATAACTACTCAAGATAATTACTTGCTTTACTATAATGTAAACTCTATGTATATTTGAAAAATTCCATATAAAATTTTTTTAAAGAATGACCTCTAATATAGCTTAAGAAAAAAACTAAATATAACCAAGACACTGGAGAGTGCTTTTATTTTCTGAGGTTGAAAGACCTACAAACGTTTTCAAAATAAGAAAAAAGAATGACATTATTTTGGCAAAAAAAATGTATAAATTAAAAGTATGTTCAGATAATTGTGAGAATGAAGTAGTCATTAAAGATTGCAAAATTGGTAGGAAATATAGTAGGCACTCAATAAATGTTTCTGAATGAATGACACTCTATAAATGATCTTTTTTCCTCTTATACTATCTAGGAATGTTCAAAGTCTAAATTTCCATACCACTATACTCAATGAATTTAAAGTTTTCTAATTTTGATATACTTTCAAAGGTTAAACTTCATACTGAAGAAAATCTTTATCATGATAAAATCACTATTTAAGAACTAAGAAAGAACCCACCATACAATTTACTGTTCTTTGCACAGGTCAAGATGAGGAGACCCAGAATAATAAAAGAAAACTCTGTTTATACTCGAAACATTTACTCACTTCATAAGACCCGAATTCTTCTTACTAAATGGCCCGATGATTTTAAACATCAGCTCCACAACTCCATTTTTCCCTAAGAATACTGAATTCACAGCTGGAAGGGGGAGAAAAAATGTTTAATGATTTAAAAATCTCAGTAAGTAGCAATGTGTATACTTGGTACAACATAATCAAAAACATATACTAATTGTTTAATAAATGTAACTCATGTCCCTCATAAAGTCCACTTTAACCAATCACTTTAAAATATTTTTTGCTTTATTTTTATGGGAAGTTGCAGGAAATTCTAAAAGAAGTTGTATAAAATAAAATGTTACTACTAAAAATAAATACTTTTAAAGTTACTTCATTTGTTTCTTCAATAAATGCAATGAACTTGACTAAATACCAGGCCATGGGGATTGGGAGACAAAAATCAACAGTGCCTGCTCTCAGAGAACAGTGTAGAGGAGAATGACAGAAAGAGTAAACAAATAAATACTAAATTACTTTTTTAACAGATTAAGAGTTGTCAGGTATTTAGGTGACAACAGTGAGGAGTCCCCAGTCCGCAGTGAACCAGAAGGCACTTCTGGAGACACTGATTGATGGCTGGGCTCTGTCCTTACAGAGGAGGAGGACTGGGCTAGGACAGGGGCTGCAGTGAGGGGCAGATGTGGCTCTGAGAACCTCTGGGGATACAAACATGGATAATGGAATGGTAGTTAACGAACACCATGGGTATGAGCAGTTAAACAGAGTATCAAACAAAGACATACCAGTGGGAAGAGGAATTGGGAAAAGAAGTTAAGAAAATTATAAAAGTCCCTGAAAGTTGTTCATTCCTTCAACTATAGGGAATTGCCCAAAAGAAACAAATATTTACTGGAAAATGATAAATCAAAAGCATTGTATGTGAAATAACACCAACACTGATAGTAAATGGATAGAACATACACTTTGATAATGTGTGGAATTATGTTTTAAAACAAAATCTGCATTTTAATTACAGGTCAGATCTCACAGCACTCTGGGGAAGAAAGATCTGAGAGAGACCATTAGGAGGCAGTGTGCTAGCTGACAGGTAAAAACAACCTTAATCAGACAGTTGTAATAGGGAAAGAGTGTTTCACAGAAGATGCAATTACTTCATCAGAAAATTGTGCACAATATTTTTAGCTCTGAACAAATAGTATAAAAATCATACATAAACCATTTATTAGCCCTCTAGTGGTTAATCCAATAAAATGCCACCAAAAATTTTGCTCTGAAAGTTTCGTATAGTGATTGTGCCTTCCTCTGTGTTTGTTTAGTATCCCATTAGCCCTTCTTATTTTGTCAGTGCTGTCTTCCTTTTTCCTTAACTGGGGTGTTCAGAGGTTAATCTGTTTTATTTTTAATACAATTGCTTTACTTTTTTTAGATCAGCTGTTTTTTATTTTCTAAGGTTTTTTTTCTTTACTATTTCATTTCCCTTCTTTCTTTACATTTATTGTTCTCTTCCTAACTTCTTTGGTTAGATATCCCATTCATTCATTTCCTTGTATGCTTTTTAATTATAGAAGTGTTAATTATTTACATAGTCAAAGCTATTTTCCTCTGAGCACACCTGTAGTCATACTGTCAAGGTACAGATATAGAAAATAAATACACACATGTATATGTGTACATGCATATCTACCACTTTGATTATTTTACAGTGATATTCTATAATAACATGTACTCTACAATTTCAATATCCGGTGTTCTGTTAACCACCCCAATTCCACAGTCAGGGAATAGAAAGAAAATCAATACCTATGGGTTTGGGAACTAATATGAATGAGAGAAAAAGAGAGAAAGAGAGAGACACAGACAGACAGAGTGTGTGTGTGTGTGTGTGTGTGTGTGTGTGTGTGTGTGAGAGAGAGAGAGAGAGAGAGAGAGAGACAGAGAGAGAGAGAGAGAGAGAGAGAGAATATGAGGGGGCACTTCGCCTGAAGCTTTCTCTAATTTCTCTTCTTTCCAGCTTCCTCCGGGACTCCTATACATTTATTTGCTGCTCTGCTACTTCCCTACTGATTGCTGAAGATAATTAGCTCCAGGTGACCATGCAGCCACATGCCTTCCTTCTCAGCTTTCCTCTCATCGATGAAAATCCAAACAGGAACAGCAGTTTTTCCAGCTACCAACACCCTCACATTCTTCCACATAGTTCCCGTGAGCTGCCTGCTCTCCCCCTCACTATAGGCTTAATGACAATTCTCAAGACTGTCAATTCACCTTGTTTTGTTGTTGTCGTTGCTATTGCATTTTCACCCCATGACGCCTCCCTGCCCCACCCAACCCACCCATCCCTGCCTCCCACCCTCAAACCTACCCTCTTTGGCTTTGTCCATGGGTCCTGTATACATGTTCCTTGATGACCCTTCCCCTCTTTTCCCTCATTATCCCCTCCCTACTCTCCTCTGGTTACTGTCAGTTTGTTCTTTATTTTAATGTCTCTGGTTCTGTTTTGCTTGTTTGTTTTGTTGAACCGGTTCCACTTATAAGTGAGATCATAGGGTATCTGCCATTCACCTCCTGGCTTATTTCACTTGGCACAATGCTCTCCAGTTCCATCCATGCTGTCAATTCACCGTCTTACCCCACATCAGTTTTGTGGTAGTGGGGTTAGGCAAGGTAATCCTCTTACCTTGTCCAAAATTTTAGAGATTTACGGGTCAAATTTTCCTCTTCTATAATTTCAAAAGATCAAGTTAACTAAAAACTACTCTGAAATACTCACAGTTTGCAGAATATACTCGTAAAAGCTGAAGACAAGGCAAAACCAAGCGATGATTCTGCAAATTCTGTTTGACCAAATTCAGGGTTATATTCAGAACTCCATTAATTCTAGCTTTTACTCCAAATTTTTTGTCTGTTTTAAAAAAAAAGAACATAATTTATTCATATGTAACTTTGGATGAAATGAAGAAGTCATAAAGCAATGAGATTTTAAAAATTTACATTATGAATTCCTATTATCAAATGTAAAACTGACCTGAAATATTTAAGATTATAATCATTTTCTTGTATGACTTTAAAAATACTCCTTATACTTCTGAAATGTGGCTGAGGAGCAGGTGAGGGGCAGAGGCAGAGGGATACAGGTCAGAACAGCACACAGACTAGCATGAAAGGATCATAGCATGTCTGAGTCTGTTGCTTCCACACACTCAAAGGAACCCTGCCAGGTGGCTGAGAATCTCCATGTCCATTACCAATAGTACTTCCTTAATATTACTAGAGTTCTTTTAAGACTTAAGTCAATCTAAAATCAACAGCTTATGTAGAAAATAACCTAACAAATATTACCAAATAAATTTCTAACGGGATCTAATTTTTAACATAGGAGAGGAAGAGAAGAAAAGAAGGTCTTGTTTTTTATTCTCGCAAAGTGATTAAAACAGTAAAAACAATCTGGATCACAGGAATTTAAGAATGTTAAGGCTTTAAACCAAGAAAGAAAGCAGGACTAGCAAGCGGAGTTATTTTATCAAACACAGGAATTTTAAGTCAAAATGTACTAAATACTCCTGCAGGAAAATTACTCTCATCTCACAAGAAAAAAAAAAGAGAATACAGAATCATTGAAGAAATTACTGCATAGTGTCCTGAAATGACAAAAATGGAAAACTAGGACAAATAATAACAGAAATAGCACAAATTGAAAAGTATAAAGGAAAATAAAATAAATGAGCTACAACTTAAAGGAGATATTAAAAAATGCAAATATAAATACATCTATGTCTTAATTTAACTTCATGAAAAGAAAAAGAAAGATAATCTGGTTCTAAATAGAAAGTATATTGTAATAATATTGACCAATAAATGAGATTTTCTCTTGCTTTTTGTTTTCAGCAAAAACCTCAGAAGCCCTTAAATCTCAAATATAAGAGTTAAACAGCTAACAACATACTTCTTGAATAAACTGAATATATGTTTAATAAGTCTTAAAGCTACCTAAGATACCTTGAAAATTAGTTATCTTCAAGGATGTTTTATTTAAGACAACAACTGTAAAAGTAATAAACATTTATACAATACATACAACATCCACGCTATATACACATGCATATATACATACATATATACTTTTTAGAATAAGCATTTGACCAAATACTTCAAAGTTTAAAACCCGTATGTATGCCACAAAGGCAACAGCAGAAGTCTTAAAAGTCATTATTGAAGGTTCAGGGAATCATAGACAATTATAAACTGACATTAGGTTCTATTGAAAGGATTCCTTTTTCTGTTAACCTAAATCAGCTTCTTCCTTTGTTTCATATTCTGTTTCCTCAGTTTTTATTTTTTAATATTTTACATGCCTTACTACTGTAATAAACAGTCTTAAAATTGTTTTATGTCTCTTTTGGTCTTATTAAGTAGATTGTAAGTTTTCTGGGCATTGAGACCATGCAGTACAAAAGTGGCTGTTAGTGAAAAGCAAACACATTTTACCCCCATGCTCATCAAAGCATCTCCATTTACACACACTCTAGCCTCAACAACATCCATGTTGTGTGCATCCTTTACACACATACACATGCAGGCACACACAAACACCAAGACACACTGGTGTAATTCTGACCTAAACCTCTTCTTCTTTCCACCACATGCAATGGGATTCCTCATGAACTTAGGATCCTCACTAATTAACCTCAGAAAGCACTTGCGGGTCACTAATTAACCTCAGAAAGCACTCCACAACTAAAGCCAAGAAGCCTAGCATTTTAGATTTAAAAATTTACCAGTTTCAAAGCACAGAGAATCCATGTCACAGAGATGCTTCTAGATTTGATAATCATGCAAGTGAAACCCTTACCTTTCGGTCCAATCTTTGCAAGAATAGAATGAATCTGCACCATTAACTCCTCATGCAGGGGACAGTCTTTGCTGGCATTCATAAGTAACTGTAACAATATTTGTGAACCACCTCTGGCGACTAAGAAACTAGCTCTTCGACCTCCACCTAAAAAAAATTTTTTTAATTTGCTTAAAGAGCAAATTTTCCCACAAAATATCATATACAACTTATTAGCATCCAAGAAATATTTCAAATAAAGACTTCCGAAATCAAACACCATAAAATCAAATTTTGTTTTATGTCATTTATTTGAGTTAGAAAATAGTACAGAGAGTAAATACAAGTGATGCCCAAATTCCATGTTGAAGGCTTCCGGGGGTGGTTTGAGGAGCCCTGGAAGACACCGAAGACAAAGCAACAAGTGCACGACATACCGGCTTCCCAATTTCAATACTCAAAATAGCTTCTAGAAGAGCACCAGAGAGTTCTCAAAAAGCACACATGACACACCGTTGATCACTATTTACAAATAGAAATTGAGGCAAAAAAAAAAAACTTACCAGCTGACACCAGCTCAACAAGAATGCTTAAGATATTAAGCGTGGTTTGAAGATCTTTCGTGTTCTGAAATAAAGAGTTTATTTGCTTCATTAAACCATTGTAAATTTGTAATTCCCAAACTTTTTTCTTCCTATTGGGAACTATTTATATTTTACAGGCGACCTTCCAATTTCTCTAAGAACAAATGTTTCGGTTTCTACTATTCTCATTTATCACTTCAGTCTCTTCTTCTTGCCCTTAAGAATTTTTGCAAATAATCTGAGGTATTACTTTCAGAGTATCAACAGTATTATAAGAGGAATTTGTCTTATGAGTTCATCATCTTCTCCCAAATAGACAATACAAATAAATGAATCAAAATATAAAAAGCACTACAATGTATACATGGTGCCTACCCAGTCACCTAGCTCCCTTCCCAGAAGGCAACTGCATTATCGGGCCTACATATCTACCTAAGCATGACGTGCACACATAAAAGAAATCCATGTATTGTAAACAGATGTGTATATACAGATTTATTTCTCCAAATACTGCCCTATATAGATATTGTTTCATGCATTTACATTTTTACATATTGGTAGACAGTTTTTTTCATTTTATTTAAGGACTACAGGAAACATTCCATTACATGGCTAAGCCGTTGTTTATGTAACAAATGACACTTCTGAAAATCTTTTGCTATTAAAAATTGCAACAAAAACCACATATATTTACATGGGATTAATTACAACTTTATGTGGGATAAATTACTGAAATTTCTGGGTCAAAGAATATCAGTATTTTGACAGATATTACCAAATTCCTCTTCATAGAGCAATTTACACTCTACCAACAATGTAGAGGAGCAACCATTTCCCAAAGTCTGAACAACTAATCTACTAAAAAATGTTGAACATTGTACTTCATCATATTTCTCTTATTATAAGCAATGTCTGAATTTAAAAAACCACACAGAGAACAGAAGCATAGCCTATTCAAGGAACTGCTCACCTCCAGAGTAGAGAATTTTATAATGTCATACAGAAGAAACTGAGAATTGCTATGCCTCAGTAACTGGTGTGGGACTCTTACTCTTCCTCTTTCCAAAAGGAACTGAGTGTTGTCTCTGTTTCAGCATTTTAGTTCACAAACCGATGGAACCAAAAAGCTCCATCCAGACAAATCTCCCCAGTGTAACTTGGGACCTCCCACCTCTGCTGACTTCAGTAATGTGTGACATGAGCAAACGGGAGGGGGTGGAGAGTGGCGGGGAGGGAACCACAATGATGCTTAATCTTAAGTGCAATTTGTGTTTCTTTTTCTGGGAACTGACTGTTCATAACCTGTTAATATTTTTATATTGGGATGAGTTTTACTTTACTAGTTTGTGGAGGTTCTTTATATGTTAAAGAAATTACATAAGTTGGACCTGGCTGGTGTGGCTCAGTTGGTTAGAGCATCGTCCCATAACCAGAAAGGTCAGGGATTCAATTCCTATTCAGGGCACATGCCTGGGTTACGGATTTGGTCCCTGGTTGGGGGCGTGTACGAGAAGTGACCGATCAATGCTTCTCTCTCACATCTATGTTCCCTCTCTCAGTCCCTTCCTTTCCCTCTCTCTGGAATCAATGGGCATGTCCTCAGGTGAGGATGTAAAAACCACTTTACAAGTTGAATTATTCTTCCTCAGTTTGCCAAGTGTCTGTGGTGCTTTTCCCCATGCACTTTTGTTAATGTAGTTAAATTACCAACCTTTTCTATCACAGTTCCTGTGTTTTACTTAGAAAAGCCTTCCCTGTTGTAAAATTATTTATAAATTCCTCTCATTACTTCCTCTAGTATTATGATTCTACTCTCCATGCTTAAATATTTGCTTGATATGGAACCTATTTTGGTGTAGGAAGTAAGGATTCAACATTATGCTTTTCTGCAGGGCTCCCAGTTTGTCCCAGCTCCACTTATTAAGCAATCATTTGTCCTTCCTTGATCTGAAATGCTACTTTCTATTAAGTAGTACTGAATTCCCACAAGCATTTTAATTTAGTTCTGGATTTTTTTATTCTATTACACTGATGTCCACCAACTACTCATACATAATTTCTAAATTATCTGAATTACTGAAGTTTTATCATGTTCTCTGATATTTGGTGGGGTTGGTATTTTCTCATTTCTTTTCGTTTTCAGAAACATCCTTCCTATTCTTGCTTATTATTTTCCCACTGAACTACAAAAACAAAACTGTTAGTATTTTTACTGAGATTTGCTTTAAGCTGACAGATCAATTCAAAATAACAGCTTTATTTCATTTTTGATAGGAAGTAATTCCTATCAACAAACACAAATTCACTCCCTGTTCTTTGTTTCTAGTTCTATTGAGATATATTTTGAAACACAATATCGTGTAAACATGAGGTATACAATGGAACTTACTACCCCTGTTCTTAATACTGCACTGAATAAAATATCATGATTCTGAATATATCCTGCTGATCCACCCAAAACTTTTACACTGACACAGAAATTTCATTTCTACAAATATAATATAGTTTTCAACCAATATATATGTAGTAAATTAAGTCACAAATATATACCAGCTGACATAATACATGAGAATTTCCAATACCAATCATTTATTTTAAGCTGAAGACATATTCACAGCTAATGCTTTATTTCCTATTACCAATTAGAATAGCATATAAAGATTTTAAAAAGTATATGTTTATCAGATAATTGTAGGGTAATATACTTAGAGGTTTACCTAATATGTATTAGAAAGTTTTTATCACCATTCTAAATGTTAAATTGAAACATAAAACAAACTTCCATTCACTGGCTTTACCTCCAGTATAAAAATTTTATACTTCATTTATATTTTTTCCTTAAAACTAGTTGATATTAATAGTTACATAATTAAAGTCGCTAAGTGGTTTACCTCTAATGTTGACAGTAGAACTTCCACTCCTGTAGAACCTTTGGCTGTCATTTCTCTTCTTGTTTTTTCTGAAAAGTAGAAAAAAGAATTTCTTCTAAAACATAAAATAAAAATCACATACACTTTTATTATACAACTAACATAGAATAAACAAGTCTGCACGGGTCTAGTAAACATTCTAAATTGGTTCTCATGCATTCCTCTCTCTAGTGTTGCTAATTCTACTCTCTGGAGACTTCCAGTTCACGAGATCTTCCCTGCACTTCATCACAGCTCCTGTTAGGTACTAGGTGACTCCCCATCTGTGCACCTGAAATCTTAGTCACTAACACGGTGCAGGCACCAGCACTGGAGGAGGGAAAGGAGTGTAAGGGCAGGCCTCTTCATCATCTGTATGACTAGAGCTGGAAAACATTCTACCAAACTGGTGAAAACAGAAACCTGGTACCATTTTAAATGTTTTGATTGAATTAATACTATTTTAAACTTCTGAATCTCGAATAATAAAACTAGAGCTTTCCACAATTCTTCTCCTGTGATTAACGAAAGAGAGGTAGATCATAGGCCATCATTTAGGAAAGGAACTAGTATTTACTATTGCGTTTATTTTACCACACTATGCCTCATTTATGACTCACTGTAACCCTCTGGGAGAAAAACTACTCTTTTCATATATCAAAACTTAAGTTCAGAAAAAAAAACCTGCACAAAGTCATTAAGCAAGTACGAGACCAGGTGACCCAAAGGTGTTTCTGAACCCAAAGCTTACAGTCTTTCCTGATTTAATGCACTTCTAAAGGGGTCACAGTAATCATTCTTTCAGCAAGACTGGTGCACAAGATATCTGATGCCCTTCTCCAACTTTTTCACACCTAAATTATTAGTGTCAGAAATTCTTTTAATACAGGATGACAATGCCATTCATTTCTCATTTTGAGATTTTTAAAAAGACAGCACAACCTATTCTCAATACAGCACACACACAATAAAGTTCAAGAGCCTGGTAGTACCAAATCTGTTCCATATGGGGATAGTCAAGGGAGTTTAAGAGCAGATCAGTAAGCACTGAGGCCCTGATAACAGTGGGGGAGGGGGGTGATACTTGGCCTTCAGAACATTATACTTCTGCCCAAAGCAAATCCTGTTTGACTTTCCTTGTGAATGAGCAAAGAGTTACATGTGGAATAGTTTGGATACATGAAAATTATACATCTTCAATTTCACAAGAACATGAAGCATGGGGTGTTCAATACAAGTCACAAAAGCTCAGACTTGGTTGCAGCTTTAGAAATCATTAGATATCCATCTGAAAATTAAGTTACTCTAAATTAGAAGTTATTAAAGAGAGGGACTAATGTACTACAGAGAGGTCAGGGTATAATGTTATTATGACGACTATCTACATTCCCTACAAAATAAATATGCTAAATGTTAGATTCATATTTATTTTTAAACTAACAATCTCCTGCTGTCGTGCATCATCGCAGGTCCAGGTAATGGGACTTTGTAAAACTTACAGAAGCCTTTTAATCTTTCAAAATAGGAACTCCCATAAGTGATATGAAGATCTAAAACACTGTTCTTCTCTGCTTCCTGCTGTCCCATTACTAATGCTTAAAAAGAATGACAACTGTCTGCAGCAATTTTAAAAAAGGAAAAACATTAATGTCTGTAAAACCAAATTCAAAAAGAAGACAGTAGAGGATGAGAGAGGAACGTAAAATGGGAAAATCTGTCACCACTAACTCATACTGTGCTGACTGGTTAATAGCAGGTCCTGTGAACAGCCACTGCATTACACAACCCCAGGAAGCAATAATCAGGGGTTAGACACCCCCGTGGAGCTGGCAGGGTGGAGAGAGGGCAGTCTCTGGTAATGGCATGGTTGGGGGCACTTTCAGCAGTTATGTTCGAGTAGGAGCTTTCAGGCTGTGATGGAAAGAGTCTACACTAGTGGAAGCAGAGTACTCAAGTGTTATCTATAGATGTGAGGGATGTTTTGTTTGTGTTGGTTTTTGTTTTGTTTTGAGGATAATACAGTGAATACACTTGGTACATCTATCTTTGCACTAACACGATGAACATCCTTGTACATCTGCCTTAATTGATAAGCATATTTCCAAAGGCTAGATTCTGGTACAGTGACTTTCTGAATTAAAAGGTGCAGGTATTTTAGATTTTGCTGGGAACAAATGCAATCTTTTAAAGACCTCGCCTGGGTTTGGGAGTTCTCCTAACAACCCTCTAAACACATGGGTTGCACAGGAGGAAATTATCAAAAAAACTAAAGGTCTGTGGCCACAATGAAGGATAAATAGATACTAAGCCAATGAACACAGCAAATACCTACTAAACATCTTACTTCAATCACCGGAACTTCCAGGTTAATAAAATATAAAATTAAATATATTAAAATATTAACTGTGAATTATCTGGATCTTAATTTTAACAGAATGCCTTCAGTGTCACTGTTAAATATTAAGGTAGCTGCTGTGTTACACTTATTTAAAAAAAGAAAACTCAGGTTTGTTGCTTTTTTTTATCAAGTACATGTTTTAGAATCTTAAATTCCTTTTTTTAGCATCAATTGAGAAATATTTCCTGGTATTAAAACCATTTACATTACTGAAATAAGCGTTCTTTAGCAATGACATTTATCTCTTAATGTATAATTAGACTTAATTCACTAATATTTTATTTGGAATTTTTCACATTTATGTTCCTAAGTGTAAAGTCAGTATCTTTCTCTTGTACTCTGTATCAAGACTTTGATACCAATGCAGTAAGTAATACTAGCTTCATTTAACAGATATCACTTATTGAACATTTTAAACATTCTTTTTACATGCTTCTCATATAAAACTAATAATAACAACATGATATCTTTTATCTCTATTTCGGAGATGGTACAACTAAGTCCTAGAGATTCAAAATTTTCCTAAAATCTCCCAGCCACTGAATGATAGAGCCTGCATGCAAAGTGGAAACCACACCAATAACCAATGTTCTATGTTATCTGGCCTATTTTGTCAACATCCTGAAACAAGTAGCACTGGAATTAGGTATTTGAATATTGACGGGGGAGAGGAATTCATACATAAGTAAAATCATCATTTGTTAGAAACAATGCTTTGAAGGTTAATTTCTTTCACAGTTATTCCATGTTATACTTCTTGAGTCTATTTGAGAAAAAATCATCTATCGAAAGTGTAAGCATTCTTAACATCCACTTTAAAGAATTGAAAATAAATTCCAAAAACAAGAGATTAAAACTTACCCTGACTTTGAGCCAGATGAAGAATTTTTGATGTGACATATCTGGCACTGTCTGATTCTGTAGAATCAGTATTGATCTTCTCCAGCTGAGCCAGGAGTCCAACAATCCGAGAATTATTGTTAAGGCTAAAAAGAATATCACTTTAAATTAGGGCACAGAAAGACCACTGTCTTTGCACTAAGTGAAATGGGAAGTTTACAAGCAGAAGCACTCTGACTGGCTTTTCAAGAACACCCTTTGGCTGGTATATTGAGATTCAAAGAACAACTCCTCCTCTTGACCCAGCCCCTCCTGCATGTTTAGTGTATTTGCTCCATCAATTAGCATTTCTCTGAGTCACCACCTTCTCCCCCCCCCCCCCCACCGTCAACTGGATCATACCCATCGGCACACAAATATGATCTAGGAGCTCCCGCTAGCTACCCCACTTCTCTGCTACGCCCTGAAAGTCTGGATTTGCTCTTTCCATTTCCTCACGCAATATTCACTTTCTCAAACTACTAGTTTGCCTTCTGCACCCTGAGGTCTTCCCCAAACTTCCTGGCTGCTTCTTTCCTCATCATACTCAGTGTCTCAGCAATATCCCAATCGGATGGTGCCCTCTAAAACCACTTTCTTCATTGGGCTTCAATGGCTCCATACTCTCCTGATGTTCTTCCTATCACCACACTTCTTTTAAATGTCCTCTGTTTGGTCTTCCTCTGACAAACCTCTACCAGGGCTGTCCAAACTTTTGGCCTCTCTGGGCCACACTGGAAGAAGAAGAGTTGTCTTGGGTCACACATTAAATACACTGTGACACACAGTCACAAAAAAAAATCCATAATGTTTTAAGTAAATGTACTGTTTTGTGTTGGGCGGCATTCACAGCCATCCTGAGCTGCATGTGTGCCGTGGGCTGCAGGCTGGACACCCACCCCTGCGTCTAGACCCTGACGTCACCCCCTGCGGCTCTGTCCCCAGCTCTCATCTCTTCACTCTCTCCCCTCTTCCGCCCCGAGTGATCTCATCTAACCCCACAGCTGTAATTATCATTCACATGCTGCTTGGCTCCCACATTCAACTCCAACCTCAGTTTCTGATAGTTTACCCAGCCTAACAAGCCCAACATAAAAAAAAACTGTTTTCTTCTCTCAGCCTATTCCTCTCCCAATCTTAACTTTTCCAAACTTACATGAAAACATCGGTTGATCAAGACAAAAATACAGACCTCCTTTTCCACACACCAACCCAAAACCTGTTCCATCTCTACAATATCTCAAATCCATCTGCTTCTCTACCCATGTCTGCTACTGCCTAAAGCCAAGCAATCATCATCTCTCACTAGGAGATTACAGTCTCCTAACCAGTCTGCTTTCATTCCTGCTGCCCAGTAATCCATTTCACAGTGAGGGGTTGTTTTTTTTTTTTCACTTTCTATTTTACAATAATTATAAAGACTCACAGGAAATTGCAAAACTAGTACAGTGGTCCCTGACCTTTCACCTAGTTTCCTCAATGGTTAAATTTTACCTAACTATAGAATAACAGCAAAACCAAGAAACTGATACTAGAAAGCATACAGTTCTCAGACATTTTATCATCACATAGATTTGTGTAAACACAAATCTAATGAAGTTGCTATCCAGCTAAAAACCCTTCAATGATTTCCCACCAGACTTTTAGTAAAATCTTACTATTTTATCACAGTTTAACCATCCCTAGACCATCTGGACTCCATCTACCTCTAACACTTTATTTTTAGTGTTATGCACTGGGGTCCAGTCCCAGTGGCCTTCAGTAAGGTTGCCCCAACCTCAAGGTCTTGCTGTCCTCTCGACATCAAGGGTGGTTTCTTCCACCTCTCATGTGGCTGACTCCTCCTTTCAAGTCACTACCTGAAGACGTCCCCACTTCTCCATCAGACCCTCCGCTTCCAATATTAAAATGTACCCGTAAATTTCATCACTATTTGAAATGATGTAAATTCCATGAAGGTAGAGACCTTGCATGCCATATTCTATACACCCAGTTTTTTAAATATTGGCATGCACAGAATAGGCAATACACAGCTATATTCTGGAATGAACAAAAATATCTGGAAACATATGGAAAACAGTATATTTATTACATATTTTTCTGATTAACAACTATGCCCAATGCTTCAAATTTGGAGGTACTTTATCTGAAAAGATACCTGGAGGTTGAAATACATATATATATTGAGCATATGTACCTGATAAACCACTTAAAGTAAAATAATGTACCTAATACACAATTTCAAATAAAATAATGCATTATTTCTTAATTTTTCAGTTAGCATAGTATAGAAATGAAAATATGTATTAATATGTATAAATCTCCAAATGAAAACATAACCCAAAAAACTTTAAGGATATGTACAGTACTTCATTAACAGTTTTAAAACATACACACTGAATACAATATATTCTTTAGTGTATTCTACAGTATATATGTAAGAAAATATGTTTTTATAGAGAGAGATACACACATGGAAATGAACATCAAATTCAGGTAAGGGAGATTAATGTTACTAGACAATTGTACACATCACATTTTTAGTTTTATTTCTTGGGTGATTGTTTATAATATTATGCTCTATCCTTTTGGTTTTCAGAGATATTTCATATTTTTAAATAAAAAATTCTGCAGTGAGGAAAATAAGTAACATTTTCATATATTTTCTTTTTCTTCCAATATCTCAGAAGAGAGAAATGATTCCTTAAAACTGTTGTTGTAAATCTGAGTGAGTGGAAACAGCAACATTATGGGAAATTCCGAACATGAGCAAAAGGAGACAAAACAGGACAGTGAACCATTGCATACCCATCACCCAGCTCCAACAGTCACCACCTCAGGGACAATCTCATTTCACACACACCTACCTGCGGGCACACACAGCCCACTGGCTAATTTTGAAGCAAATCTCAAAGGGATCATTTCCTATATAAGTAATTGGCATTATCTATTTTCTACAATAAGAACTCTTTAAAATATGTATAATAAAATATATATAACTACAATAGCACTACTGTACCAAAAGCAGTAACAATAATCCTTTAATCTAAAACTCTAGTCATAGTTCAAACTTCCCAAATTCATATTCTCTCATTAACAGTTAATTTGTACAAATCAGAAACCAAATGAGGTCTACACATTGTATTTGCCTTTTCTTAATTTATTGGTGTTCAATTACAGCTGTCCGCATTTCTCCCCCATTATTCTCCCCTGCCCTGCCCACCCCAACCTCCCACATTCAATCCTCCTCCCCCGTTGTCTTTGTCCACGGGTCCTTTGTACATGTTGCTTGACTTGACCCTATCCCTTCTTTCCATTTGTCTTCTAATCTAGATGTTTCTTATCACTCTTTTTTTTCCCCTCACAATGTATTTGTTAACGAATCTGGGTGGTTTGTCCTATAGTTTCCAGCATTCTGGATTTTGCCAATTACACACCCATGGTAACATTAATATATTTGTCTATCCTCCATATTTTCTGTAAACTGGTAGTTAAATTTAAAGCCTAATCTGATTAAGGTCTGATTTGGTGGCATGAATTCTTTATGTGTGCTACTATAATCTTCCATAGGAAGCAAATACAATTGTAATATAAGCAGTCACTGGGCATCATTGCCTAGATCCAATATTACATTAAGGGTTGAAAATAATGTACTCTATCATTCCATTCCTTCTTTGTGTGCTAATTAGGATTACTCCATAGAGAGAAAAATCTCTGATTATCCAGAGGTACAGTTCATCAAATAAAAGGAAAATAAATGCTAGATTTTTTTATTTATCTATATTTATCAATTTTTAGAAGAATGATTTCATTTCCTAAAATCTTCTCCAGATAACCAATGAAGTATTTTAGTTTCGTGTACCAGTAGGAACTTACATATTTAAACACATTTGATATGTTTTACCCAGGGTAGTTATCAATGCTCAAATTGTCCCATCTTTAATCAATGAATGTCTCGTCAAGTTGGCTCCTCAGTTCTTTTGATATGATCCTAGTCTTCGACAGTTTCCTCCCTTTCTGGTATGATAAGACTGTTACTGGCCAGCAGTACTCAATGTACTCTACAAAACTCGGAGAGTAACTGCGACCCTTTCAAAAAATCTGCATGGTCAAAAAATTTTTCCTAAAAATACTAGCACATTATTTGACATTGTGTTGATATTTGCAGAGTTGGTGTGATGGTAATGGGCTGGCACCATGACACAAATCAAGGCAGTGACAGCAAACTATACTGTATTTACTGTGTTCTTCACCACCATGCAGTCGGTTAAAAACAAAAATGCCAGTTTTACCCATGAGTATACATCTCTTGAATATTCTGTATGTGCATAAACATTTCAAGTGTACCCTGAAATAAGATGGTTACCTTGGAGGAAACACTGTGTGACTATTTCAAATGCAGGCTGAACTAGCCACTTTTTTCACAGAACATCATTTTTACTAAAAAAAAAAACTAACAATGACTATTCAGACTGGGTTATTTAACATAACAATTTTATGGAAATAATTTTTTAAAAAGTGAATCAATCATTTCTAGAAAACAAGTGTTTGATTTGTTCCCAATGATAAAACTGGAGCTTTCGAGCCAAAATGAGAATTTTGAACAACATGGATCTATCAAACATGACCTTGACAGCTCCCTGCTAACTTGAAAATTTTCTGATAAAAACCAATGGTGATATTTACAAATGTAATATTTTTTAACATTTTCAAAGACAGACCACATTAATAGGACACAAAACAAGCCTCAGTAAATTCAAGATAAATGAAATTATATCAAGCACTTTATCTAACCATAAGGGCCTGAAACTAGAAACCAACCTCAAGTGAAAAACTCAAAAACATTCAAATTCATGAAGACTGAATAGCAAGCTATTAATCAATGAACAGGTTAATAATGAGATTAAGGAAGGAATCAGAAAGTTTCTGGAAACAAATGAAAATGAACACACAACAGTCCAAAACCGATGGGACATAGCAAAGCCAGTACTGACAGGGAAATTCATACCAAACCAGGCCTACCTAAAAAAGATAGAAACATTTCAAATAATCAACCTAAACCTACACCTACAAGAACCAGAGGAACAACAACAAATAAAACTTAGAGCAAATAGAAGAAAAGAAATAACCAAGGTCAGAGCAGACTTAAATGACATAAAGACTGAAAGTACAATTCAAAGGATCAATAATTCCAGGAACTCATTCTTTGAAAAGATAAACAAAATTGACAAGCCTTTAACCAGTCTCATCAAGAATAAAGAGGACCCAAGTAAATAAAATCAGAAATGAAAGAGGAGAGATTACAACTGACACCTTACAACTTACAAAGGATTGTAAGAAATTACTACAAACTATATGCCAAGAAATCTGAAAACCTGGGTAAAACGGACAAATTTCTAGAAAAATATAATCTTCCAAAACTGAATCAAGAAGAAGCAGAAAGCCTGAACAGACCGATAACAAGTAGTAATATTGAAGCAGTAATCAAAAACTCCCAGCACACAAAAGCCCTGGACTGGACAGTTACACAGGAGAATTTTACAAAAACTTTAAGGAAGAGCTAACCCCTATCCTTCTCAAACTATTCCAAAAAATCAAAGAAGAGGGAAGACTCCCAAATTCGTTCTATAAGGCCAGTATCATCCTAATCCCAAAAACAGATAGACACAACAAAGAAGAAAACTACAGGCCAGTATCTCTGATGAACAAAGATGCTAAAATCCTCAACAAATATTGGCAAACCACATCCAGCAATACATAAAAAAGATCAAACACCGTGATCAAGTGGAATTCATCCCAGGGATGCAAGAATGGTACAATATCACAAATCAATAAATGTAATACACCACATAAACAAAAGGAAAGACAAAAATCACACAATCATATCAATAGATGCAGAAAAAACATTTGATAAGGTAGAGCACCCATTTATGATAAAACATTCAGCCAAGTGGGAGTAGACGGAGCATACCTCAAAATAATAAAGGTCATATATGAAAAACCTACAGCCAACATCAAACTCAACAGGCAAAAACCAAAAGTTTTCCCACTAAGATCAGGAACCAGATAATGGTGTCCTCTTTCACCACTCCTATCAACATAGTACTGGAAGTTCCAGCCACAGTGATCAGACAAGAAAAAGAAATACAAGGCATCCAAATTGGAAAGGAGGAAGTAAAACTGTCATTGTTTGCAGACGACATGATAGTGTACAAACAAAACCCTACAGACTCCAACAAAAACCTACTTGACCTAATAAGTGAATTTGGCAAAACAGCAGGATACAAAGTCAATATTCAGAAATCAAAGGCATTTTTGTATATCAACAATGAAATATCAGAAACAGAAATCAGGAAAAAATCCCATTTGCTATAGCAACAAGAAAAATAAACTACCTAGGAATAAACCTAACCAAGAAGGTAAAAGATCTGTACTTAGAAAACTACACAACACTGAAGAAATTAAGGAAGACACAAATAAATGGAAAGATATACTGTGTTCATGGATTGGAAGAACTAACATCATTGAAATGTCCATATTACCCAAAGCAATTTATAGATTCAATGCAATTCCTATAAAAATACCAATAATATATTTCACAGATATAGAACATTTCAAAAATTTATATGGAACCATAAATGACCCCAAATAGTCTCAGCAATTTTGAGAAAGAATAAAGTAGGAGGGATTGCAAAACCTGATATCAAACTATATTACAAGGCCACTGTAATCAAAACAATCTGGTACTGGCATAAGAAAAGACACACAGATCAATGGAACAGAATAGAGAGCCCAGAAATAAACCCAAGTCTCTATGGTCAATTAATATTGGACAAAAGGAGCTGGAGCATAAAATGGAGTAAAAACAGCCTCTTTAACAAATGGTGTTGGGCAATCTGGACAGTTTCATGTAAAAAAATAAAACTCAACCACCAACTTACACCATACACAAAAATAAATTCAAGGTAGATAAAAGACTTAAATATAAGTCATGACACTATTAAAGTCCTAGAGGAGAACACAGGCAGGAAAATATCAGATATTCCAGGCAGCAATATTTTCACTGATATCTCCTCTACAGCAAGAGATATAAAGAAAAGAATAAACAAATGGGACTTCATCAAATTAAAAAGCTTCTGCACGGCTAAAGAACACATCAGCAAAATGAAACGGAAACCAACTGTATAGGAAAACATATTTGCCAATGACACCTTGGACAAGGATATGATCTCAAAAATACATAAAGAACTCACACAACTTCACTCCAGGAAGACAAGCAATCCAATGAAAAAATGGGCAAAGGACCTGAACAGACAGTTCTCCAAGAAGAATGGATATACAGAGGGCCCAGAGACATATGAAAAGATGCTCGGCATCACTAGCCATCAGAAACATGCAAATTAAAACCACAATGACATACCACTTCACAGTGGTCACAGTGGCTATCATAAACAAATCAACAAACAACAAGGGCTGGCGAGGTTGTGGAGAAAAGGGAACCCTAGTGCACTGTTGGTTGGAATGCAGACTGGTGCAGCCATTGTGGAAACCAGGATGGAATTTCCTCAGAAAACTCAAAAGATGGAACTGCCTTTTGACCTGGCAATTCCACTGCTGGGATTATATCCTAAGAATCCTGAAACACCAATCCAAAAGAACCTATGCACTCCAATGTTCACAGCAGCACAATTTACAACAGCCAAGTGCTGGAAGCAACCTAAGTGCCCATCAGTAAATGAATGGATCAAAAAACTGTGGTACATTTACCCAATGGAATATTACACAGCAGAAAGAAAGAAGGAGCTCCTACCCTTTCCGTCAACATGGATGGAACTGGAGAGCATTATGCTAAGTGAAATAAGCCAGGTGGTGAAAGACAAATGCCATATAATCTCATCTATAAGTGGAACCTAATCAACAAAACAAACAAGCAAGCAAAATATAATCACAGACTTGGAAATAAAGAACAAACTGTAGGTAATGGGGGGGATAACAGGGGAAAGAAGAGGAAGGGTCATCAAGGAACATGCATAAAGAACCCATGGACAAAGACAATGGAAAAGGGGAGAATTGAATATGGGAGGTAGGAATAGGTAGGGCAGGGGAGAGTAATGGGGGGGAATGGGGAGAACTGTAACTGAACAAGAATAAAAACATATACAAATAAATGTAATGTTTTAATACTGTGTAACAAAATGTGTCAATATTTAGAAGACCTGAATAACTCATGAAATCAATATTTTCTAAATGGCCAACATGTGATGTTACAAATTCAGACATAAGTAAAAGAACCATTCAAAGTACAAGAGAAGCCAATAAATTTTAATGTAACAGAGAATAAAAAGTGGGATTCAGATTCATGGCAACTAACTTTAAGAAACTACCACTTGCCAAGTTTGAGTGTAATATCAAAGAATATCCATTTCAATTTAAATTTCACATAATATGGCTTTATTTTGAAAATACGTTATCATTCAGAAATGTTCATTCCTCATTTATACCTGTTACTTTCTTTAATCACCTTTTTACTATTTCCTCCAAACACTGAACATCTAACTTTATTTTTCTCCAGCGTAAATCAAAGGACAATTACACACAATTATCTGAAAAGTCCTTTTATTCAAATACTCCTTCATTTTCCAAGTTCGTATCTATGTGCACCCAGACTGTCTTCATATCCTAATATAAGAACATCACATGCACAAACTCTGTATGCATAATATACAGTGACACATGTATCACGAGACTGAACTCAGAAGCAAGAAAACCCAACTGTCTCCCATTAAGCTAAACACTAAATTTTCAAAAATGTAATAAAGCAATGCCATTCTTCCCACTATTTTTTGAAAGTATAATTATTTTTAATATAAAGTTATTATGTTATGTATTGGGTTTATTATTTTTAAATTAATTTTTTCATTTCTCAGTTTAATTTGTAATATGGTAAATATCAATAGATAAATTAACCCACATGAACAAAAAAACTTTTGGAAGTCTTCATTAACTTAAGAACATAAAGATTCTGAGCCAAGCCAGTTCTTCTTGAGAGACCTAGTTCTTTTTGGTGAAAAATGGTATTAAGTTACTACAGTTTACATACTAGGGAAAATACATCTAAAAACAGTTCCATGATCCATGTTTAAAAGAAATTTGCATTATGGAAACAAAAATTCACAAGTGCAATAATTGAGTATGTTTTCCTAATTTTATTCAAATATTTTTCTCTTTCAGTAGCTAATACAACATCCATTTTAAAAATTCAAAAACACATGAAGCATAATACATATCCATACCAAATTAAGAGTGTTTTGTCAATAACTTAAAATTTTATATTAAACTATACCACTATTAAAAAATAAAGCTTTCCTCTAAGTTTCATCTAAGTGATTCTTATTTCAAATGATAGGTGGTGGATGAATATTTTTTTGAAGGAAGGCAAGCAAGTGGAAATTCAGAATATAGGCAAGTCAGTTTCCCTCTCTAGTCTACTTTTTTCATCTACAGAATAATAACAACTGAACAAAACATTCTAGCCACCACCGACTCAGCTCTAAAACCTTAAGGCTATTGACACTAATGTTGAAAGAACACAGGATGAACACCAGAGGGCAGCTCCACCATCTGAACAATTTTCAGATGTTAGTGGTGGTGGGGGGAACCTATAGAGCTTTTCAATGAACAATTTGAGCTATACCGCAAAGCAGAAATTTTTTAAATAAAAAGATATATCTTGGCTATCTTACTTTATTTTTTAGATGAATCAAAATGAGGCTAAGACCAATCTCCAGAGGTTCCATTTATAATTTTAATTACTTTATATAAGTGAGAAAATCATGAAATTAAAAATATGATCAATGTGAAACATTGTATCAAGTTATATTTTAAAGATATTATGTATATTTTAAAGATATTATCACTCACATATCTGTCTCACTATAGTGGTCTCCTACTGCTTTTGATTTCTTGGATATTACCAAAGCCTCAATGCTGTACATATATTTTCCTTGCAACAAAGAGTTTCCCAAGCAAATGCAAGGACTACTGAACCTGTTTTCAAATGATAGATAAATTTTATTACCTTTTCCACTTTAAAATATAAATTAGCTGTAGGAAATAAAGATGTTCTCATAAATAAGATAAAAACATGACAGAAAAATTACCATAAAAATATACTAAAGTTCAGAGTTAAATAGGACGCATAAAAATTAAGTTTTAATTTCAAGTATGGTATTATTTCCAAAACATACATTATCATCTTTCAGAAATATTTATCATTTATAACTCATTTTTAACTTCCTTTTTTCTTTCTTTAATTATTTTTGTTGTTAATCACATTTTTACTAGTTCTCTGAAAATCCTGAACACACTTTATTCTTCTCCATCATAAATCAAAGGACATGAAAAACAGAAATATCATTATCATTCTTTTGTAGAAATAGTCAAATATTTAAATATGTAAGGAAAACAATATTCTAACTGGAAGAGAACAATACTTCGTTGACTATCTCTTATGCAATAATTAAATGCAATAAAGTCTAGCTCAATGGAGAGTGGCAAGATAGCAATGGAGTAGAATTTTATCTCACACTGCCTCCCAGAACCAAGATGAAAATAAAAATAAAGAGGGGACTATCCACCCAAAATAAATAAGTAAAGGCTACCTGAAGAGGAGATACTTAACCAGGACAGGCAGAAATCACCTAGAGACAGGAAGAAAGGGTAGGACCACAAAAGAGACCAACACCACCTTCACTGGCTTTGAGCCAAGGTTGCCGCTGGGCTGTGGGAGCTTCACCTGGAGGGCAGTGAATCTTGGACCTCATACCCGGCTCCCAAGCACAGAGCACCAGTGCTGGGATCACCTGCCCACACAGCATCCAACAGTGAAAGGCCACAGTTTTTTTGCCCACTTAAGAGAGACAGAGGCCACAGGAGACAAAGACACCTTTTTCTTTCTTTTTTCCTTTCTTTTGTTTGAAGGGGCCAACACACAGATTTCACGTTCCCAGGTACTCACCTTGGGCTCATGCAAAGGGAGGGCAGCCGCGTCTGGAGTCACACGAGGACAGTCTCAAGTGGAAGGCTTGGGGGAAAGGATTCGGGGAACTGACGTTGGGTTCCTGGTGCTCAGATATGACACCATACCACAACAGACATTTTTCTTGAGAAGAGCAAGCCCCTCCCAGAGGAAAAAGACCCCACCCTGTGGGAAACCGATCGCCACACCCTCTGGAACCTTGCTCCCAACACCCTGCATCACTTTTAATTTTCTTCTTGCTTACTTCCCCCCAACCTGCATCTTATCCCCTGCTGTAGGAGACAGCAACATAGGTGGACTCAGGGGTATTAAAGAATGGCTTTAGGACATGGCCACTCCATACACTTTCCCAGGAATCAGACTGGCCCTTCCCCATCCCGGGAGAGCCTAGAAATGCCCTCCTGGTTTCTAGAGGACCCAAACTCTGGACCCTGGAGGCCCCACCCACTATCCTACTAAGGGCTTTGCCCTGCCAAGCTCAGGGAAAAAATCTGGGACCAACTCAGACGTGTGGGGATGGGGTAACACACCCCACCATCTTACCTGAAGTCTGAATGGAACCTCCCACAGGAGACCCAGGGTTCCCATCCCTCTGATTCCACCAAAAGCCTCCTCAGAAACAGACAGGTCGTGGCTAGACTAAGACCAAGGGCAGGACCCCAAGCAGAGGCAGGTGGAAGCAGTTCTGGCAGTGCCTTTGGTCATAAGTAGACCCACACCTGGGTCCTGTGCTGATAAAACCCAGACTTACAGAGCAGCAAGACCCATCCCAGATGCACAGGAATCAGTCACAAACTGAGCATTGCTCATATCTTTGAACAGCTGCCTAGAGCTAGATGTGGACAGCATCTGACATTGGCTTTCACCAGCTTCAGACAACAACAGGGTTATATCCAGAGGGAGAACCCAGCAGACAAGTGCTAAACTCTGTTAAGATGAATTCTACTTTTATCTTTTACAATAATTTCATTATTCATTCCTCAGCATAGTTTTTTATCATTTTTTTCTTCAATTTTTCTATTTTTATCTCTTTTCTTTCAAATCTCATATTTTACTCTTCCCTTTCCTTACTCTATTTTGCCTTCTTCCCTCCTTTTATTTTTTTAACTTTATATTTTCTCTTTCTTTGTTCTTTTGTAGTGATTCCCTGTTTCTATTCCTTACTCTTAAGGTTTCTCTTCCCTCTATCCTCTCATACTCATTTTTCTTTCCTTTGGTCTTATCGTATTCCTGTTTTTCCGATAATATTCTACTTCTCTTTCCACTTTTATTATTCCCTGCTCTTTTATCATTGGTTTTGCTGTTGTTATTAGGGTTGTTGTTGCTTTTGTTTTGGTTTGGGTTTTGCTTGTGTGGGTTTTGTTTTGTGTTGTTTTGCTTTGTTCTGTCAGCACCGGACTACCAGCATAAAAGGCATGGCTGGGGTTGAGCCTCTCAATGAGCCAGCCACAGGGGAGGGCCACCAACAAACAGGCCAACAACAATCAAGACTAAGAACAACAGGATAAGCCACACAAGGAGCATTCCTAGAGCATCCAGCTCAGGAGATGTAGCCTGCACTACTGAGTCCCACAGGACTGTTACCACATAAGTCAACTCCTACCACATAAGGTCACCACACGAAGACAGAGAGTAAAATCAGATCTATCTAGTATGTAGAAACAGACAAAAGAACAGCTAAAATGGAAAGACAAAGAAACAACCCTCAAATGAAAGAAAAGGAGGAACCCCAAGAAAAAGAGCTAACTGAAATGGAGGCAAGCAATTTATCAGGCATAGAGTTCAAAGTCATGGTTATAAGGATGCTCAAGGAACTTAGCGAGAATTATAAGGAACTTGGGAAGAAGTACATCAGCCCACAAAAGGACAGAGGGACCATCAATAAGAACCACTGTCAAAGATAAGGATCATTCTCAAAGATAGACCACAAGGTAGGACAGAATAAGCCTTAACAAATTCAAGAAAATTAACATATCAAACATTTTCTTGGATCACAGCAACATGAAACTGGATCAACCTCAGTAAAACCAGTTGGAAATGAAGACTGCTCTATCTGAAATGAAGAATACACTAGAAGGAATTACAAGCAGGCTGGAGGAAGCAAAGGATCAAATCAGCAAGTTACAAGACAAGATGCAAAAAATACCCCATCAGAGCAACAACAACCAAAAAAAAGACTTAAAATGAAAAAGGATGGTTTAAGGTAACTCTCAGCTTCATTTTTAGCTTAATACAGAAGTTAATGTAGGCCAAGACAGAAGTTCTCAATTTCAGAAGAAAACTCATACTACCTTTGTACTCTTAAAAATTATTGGAGACACTCAAAGAGCTATTCTTTTTGTAGGACATAATAGAACAAATCTGACAAACAATGTAAAAGATCAGTACACTAAAAACTACAAAATACTGCTGGAAGAAATGAAAGAAGGTCATAAACAAAAGAGATATACCATCTTCAAGGATAAGCAGACTCGATATTAAAATGTCTATTCTTCCCAATCTTATCTATAGAATCAAGGCAATCCCAATCAAAATCCCAGCAGGCTACTGTGCAGAAATTGTCAAACTGGTGCAAAAATCCATGGAAATGCAAAGGAACCTAGAACAGGGCCAACTATGAAAATAAAGAACAAAGTTGGTGGACCCACACAAGTTCGAGATCCATTACAAAGCTATAGTTATCCAAGCAATGAGGTACCACCAGTTAGACAGACATCTAGATCAATGGAAGAAAACACGGTCCAAACACAGACCAACACACACGGACAACTGATTTTTAACAAAGGTTCCTAGGCAATTCAGTGGAGAAAGGATGGTCACTCCAAAAACCGTGCTGGAACAACTAGATGTGCCTATGCCAAAAGAACTTCTATCCGTACCTCACACCATGTATAAAGCTTAACTCAGAACGGAGCACCGACCTAAACATTAAAACCATAAAACTTCTAGAAGAAAACACTGGTAAACGTGGGTTATATATATGTTAATTACAGACAACTTAAAAAGCATTACCTATAAAAGAACAAATAAACACAATGGACATCACCTAATTTAAAGACTTCTGAACTTTAAAAGACATTGTTTAAAATATGAAAAGTCAAGACTGGGAGAAAATGTCTGCAACTCTATTATAGGATGTACAATATATAAAAAACTTCTAAAGCTCAATAATAAAAACAACAAATACTTCAATTAAAATGGGAAAAAGATTCAGAAAGACACTTCACCAAATAAGATATGCTAGAAGCAAGTAAGTGCATGAAAAGATGCTCAACATCATTAGTAATTATGGAAATTCAAGTTAAAAGCATAATGAGATACCAAAACATCCCTATTAGAATGGCTACAGCTTTAAAAGAATGACCATAGAATTTAAAAATTTAAAAAGAATGACCATACCAACTGTTGGTGAGAATGTAAAAACTAGAATTTTCATATACTGCTGGAAGGAGTATAAGATGTAATGTCCCTGGCAGTTTATTAGCTTGTTGGCAGTTTCCTAAAGAGAAACATAGACCTACTATATTCTTCATTCCAATCCTAGGTATTTGACCAAGGGAAAAGAAAGCATAAGGTCATATAAATACTAGCACACAAATGCTCCTCACAGCGTTATTTGTAATAGCTAAAAACTAGAAACCCAAATGTCCAAAATATAAATAAACAAATTGCAGTATATCTATCCAAGGAAATACTACTTAGTAATTTTAAAAAGTATGATTATGAATGATACACACTATAAGAGATGAATCTCAAAATAAGTACGCTGGGTAAAGGAGGCCAGTCACACACCCCTATCTCCCACCTCCAAACCTCAAAAAGACACACTGTGTAATTCCATTTATATAAAGTTCTAGAACACAAACACATCTATGGTGACAGAAGGTAGACGAGGGAGGGACGGGGCAGGAAGAAAGGAGTACAAAAGGGCACCAGGAAACAAGCGATGAATCTTTCAGTGTTTTGATTGAGGGAGTGGTTTCACAGGTATACGTAGGCCAAACTTACCAAACTGTACTCTCTCTGTATTATTTGTTGTATTATAATTGTACCTCAATAAAGTTGTTCAGGAAAATTAAAGGTGGCTTTCCAAAGTACTTTTGGTATAGTGGATAAGACAGAAACTAAACCAGAATGGTTAAGGAGTGTGAAATGAGATATAGACTGTATTGATAGACTATTTCAAATTTTTTGGCTTTTAAGGGAATCATATAAATTGGGGAATAACAGAAGAACAGAGTTTATAAACATTGGAATTTTTAAATGGTAAGCAATAAAGGAGTTAAAGATTCAAGACAAAGAATAAATATTAAAAGACCCTGAGAAGGAAGGAAGAAGGTGAAATCTAGAACACAGGTAACAGCATTAGTCTTTGAGAAGAAAAGAGACACCCTCTGTTGGAATAAGTAACAGGAGGGTAAGCAGAGGATGGAATCAAATAAAAGCAACATGTAAAGTTGGTTTAAGAAATGTGAGGAGATGGTGAACACACAATACAATACACACACGATGTATTATAGAACTGTACACTTGAAAGCTATATAATTTTATGAACCAATGTTACCCCAATAAATTCTATAAAAATGTTTTTAAAAGTATTAAGAGGATAATAAATGTATTATCTCCAAATATCTTGAGAGATGGTCGTTTGCTGAGGGTATACATCTGAAGATTTCAAAGGTTTGAAGGGTAAAGGAAGTGTAGCCCTCACTGGTGTGGCTCAGCAGACTGAGCACCAGCCTGCAAACAACCAAAGAGTTGTCAGTTCAGTTCCAGGGCATATGCCTGGGTTGCAGGCCAGGTTTCCCTCCCTTCCCATCTCTCTAAAAATAAATAAATACTTTTTTAAAAAAAGAAAGTATAAAATAGTCATTACAAAAGTTGGGAAAAATGAACTTTCCAGAGAACCACAGTAATAAGATTGTTGGGCTCAGTTCAGGTTGCTAATCAATAATTTTTACTGATATCTGCCAAGTTAGTTCATCTTCCAACATCATTCAGGTGTTCAACAAAGATTTATCCAAGGAAAAAACTTTGTCCAGTGGTTGTGATAAAACACCACACACTCAAAGTGAGATAAATACATTTCAGGTATTTGCAAGAGGGTAATAACAGACAATCGATTCTACACTAGGTGAAAAGGAGATAAATGAGAAAAAAATAAAAGCCAATAGATTAGAGCTCTGAATAAAGCAGAACCCTCACAATGCAGACATTTGAGCAAGTGAACTATACAGATAAGACCGTTATTGGGGAATAAAACGTCTAAATCAGTACTTATAAATGAGAATTTCGCCAGTGATAACATTTAGGGCATGACCATGATGACAGTGAATGGGAAGTAGAGAAAAATTCTGCTTGTTATATCCTAGAAGACATGATTATTTGATTTAAATCACTACCCATTCACATGGTCTTTAAATCTGCCAATCTAATCCTTCTAATTACAATCTTGTCCAAACCCAACAAGTATCAATATTCCTTCTGCCCCTCCAGATTTGCTAAGAAATAAGAGATTACACAGTAGAGATGGTGCTTTAAGTCAGGGGTCAGTTAAACTTGTTCTGTAAAGGGCCAGAGAATATATACTTCAGGTGCTTTGGGCCACACAGTCGTACCTGTTCTGTTGCAACTACTCAACTCTGCCACTGTTGTGCAAAAGTGACCAGACGACACGTGAATGAATGAGCATGCTCAGTAAAACTTTACCGATGTACACTGAAATTTGCATTTCATATAATATTCATATATCACAATGTATTATTCTTTTTATTTCCCCAACCATTTAGAAATGCATAAATCATTCTTAGCTCACAGGCCATATAAAAACAAGAGCCAGGCCAGATTTGGTCCACGGGTCATAGCTTGCTGACTCAAGCTTTAACTGAAAAGGTAATTATTAATATACCAGTATAAATACAGTTGACTCCTGAACAATGTAGAAGTTACAGGTACCAGCCACCACCGCAAATGTGCAGTTGAAAATTCATGTATAACTTCTGAATCCCCAAAACCATCCCTTAATATCCACAGAAGATTGGTTCCAGGCCACCCCCTCCCCCAGCAGATACCCACATCAGCAGATCTTCAAGCCCCCTATATAAAATGGCCTAGATCAGTGCATACAGGCAGCCCTCTGCACCCACGGACACCCAACTGTGGAATGACAACAGTACAGGCATTTACTGAAAAATATCCTTACATAAGTGGATCCACCCAGTTCAACCCACGTTGTTCAAAGGTCAACTGTATAACATACTATTTAAACATAAATATTTTTTTAGTAATGAGTTTCAAATAACTGCTTCATGTATTATTTCTGATATTTACACATGCTGGTATTTAAAATTACAGTACCTTTTCTCTGATACCCCTTTTAACTTGCTCATCTTGATTTACTTTATTTCACCATTGCAGATAATCTAAAAAAAAAAAAAGTTAATTAAATATAACTCTGTTTCCTATACCTTAGATGTCATAAAAGCCATACAACTGAAAGTTTCTATTATGAGAAACACAAGATAACACTGGAAACCAAAGAAGAATGTTTGTGTTCTACGTGCTTCTGGCAAGTCACTTCAATGCGCAATATGTGCCTATTACCTAAAGTCAGCCAGTAAAATGCCACCAAAATCCTGGAGCGAAAAAAACGTCAAGGCCTAACATCATACAATTTACAATCTAGTGTTAAGATTTGTTAAGATTTCTTTGGAGACAAAATTATCATTCCTGTTCTAATGCTCTGTTTTAAAATACTCAAACCAACCGCAGCATTCTGGTATTAGTGTACTTATTGTCCACTATTCACATAGTGGCAAATACTGGTAACTATGTATAATTATTTCTATTTAAGAACACTTTTAAATTAATAACAAACTGTTCAAACAGAGTAAAAACCTGTAACATCATCTCATTTAATGTCCATAATGCATATTCAATCAATACAGGGTTCATCTTTACAAAGCACATACTATACTTTTTTTTTAAGATTTTATTTATTCATTTTAGAGAGAGGGAAAGAGAAGGAGAAAGAGAGGGAAGGAAATATCAATGTGTGGTTCCTCTCACGCACCCCATTCTGGGGACCTGGCCTGAACCCAGGCATGTGCCCCAACTGGGAATCAAACTGGCCACCCTTTGGTTCACAGCTTGCGCTCAACCCACTGAGCTACACCAGCCAGCCCTGTACTATACATTTAAAAACCTTGAATCTTGATTCACAAAATTTTGACAATCTTTCAGACTTTGTAACTCTTCACCCAAAAAAACTCTATCTTTTAACTTTATAGATCAATGTTTATTGAAGCAGAATTTTGCAACATCACTAAAAAAAAGACTACCACCAATTCAACAAGTTAATCGCATACTTATCAATGTTTAGTAATGCCACATATTTAAAAGAAAACAAGCATGCTAAGGAGCAGACATAGGTATGAGAAGATACAGGTATTCTCGATGTTTTTCTTCAATAACAAAGAACTTTTACTTCAACAAAAGATGCTTTTTTTATTTTTTTCTTATTAATTCGATTATTAAAGAGGAAACTTATCTTAGATTAGGTATAAAAATTACATGGTCTGTTTTTAAAGTTGTAAGAATTTTAGAATTTTCTATTCTTTCATTCAACAGACTTTTTTTAAAAAATGACTAGAAAGTCAAAATAACTTTCCCAACATCCAAATTAATTAAGACTTACTATATATTTGGGGCAGAGGGGTAAGGGGGGAAGGATCCCACATGTTTTCAAAAGTGTTGTTCCCAGGCATAAACAGAAGTGAACTTACTTCTTGTTGAGTGGTATGACTTCCTCTAAAACTACAGTGGCCACACATCTCATGAAAAGTTCGCTGTAAATTTGGAGTTGCAAAGATTAATGCTGGGCACTTAGATCATTTCTATTTCAACAGTTAAGAAATGATTCAAACTCCAGTTCACAATAAAATAGTAGTTTAACCACAGGCGTTTCTCTCCACTCCCTCCTGGGTCTAGATTAAAGTAGACAATAAAGAAATAAAGTTATGTAGGACCTGGCTGGGTAGTCAGTTGCTTGGAGCATCGTCCCAATACGCCAAGGTTGCCGGTTCAATCCCCAGTCAGGGCACATATAAGAATCAACCAATGAATACGTAAATAAGTAGAACAATAAATCAAAAACTCTCTCTTCCCCTCTCTAAAATCAATTTTTTTAAGTTTTTTTTTTCAAATTCTCATATAAATTATGTCTTAAACAATATTCTTAGTAACATTATTTTGGCTTATAACTTTTAGCAGCTTTGTTATTTAACATTCTCAGTAATTTTCATGTTGCGAATAATGTTACTAAAAATCAACTTACATGTGGTAGTGACAGACAGACAAACAGATGAATGCAACAGGACTGAGGTCTAGAAAGAAACACATATGTCTATGGCCAACTGATTTGGACATGGGAGCCAAGTACATTCAATTACAAAAGAACAGACTGTCCTTTGCTGAGACAACTGGATTTCCATATGTAAAGGAATGAAGTTGGATCCCTAATCACACGTGATATAAAAATTAAATCAAAATGAGTCAACAACCTAAAAAATCAGCACCTGAACTGCTAGGAGAAAACATGGGGCTAAATCTACATGACACTGGGTTTGGCAGCAGGCACTCAATTCTTAGTTATTACAAAAGAAGCATAGAATAAAAGAAAAAAGATAAATTGGACCTCAAAATTTAAAACTTTCGTCCATCAAAGGACATCATCAAGAAAGTGGAGACAACCTACAGAATGAGAGAAAATGCTTTCAAATCATATATGTGGTAAGGGTTTAATATTCAGAATACATATAGAACTCCTACAACTCAACAAAAAAAAGACAATCCAATTTAAAAATAGATAAAAGATTTGAATAAACATTTCTCCAAAGCAGATATACAAATAGCCAATGAGCACATGGAAAGATGTTCAACATCACCAGTCCTAGGGAAGTACAAATAAAAATCACAGCATTATTCACACCTGCTATGATGTCTATAATCAAAAAAGTGGAAAATCACAAATGTTGTCGAGAATGGAGATAAACTAGAACCCTCATATGCTGCTGGTGAAAATGTAAAATGGTACGACCGCAGTGGAAAAGTTTGGCAGTTCCTCAAAAAGCTAAATGTAGAGTTTCTATATAGCCAAGCAGTTCTACTCCTATGTACCCAAAATAACTGAAAACAGGGACTCAAACATGTAATTGTATGCCAATGTTCATAGCAGCATTATTCACAATAGCTAAAAAGTAGCAACCACCCAGGGCCCACTAACAGATGAATGGGTTAAAATGTGGTATATAGGTAAAATGTAATAATATTCTGCCATAAAAAGTAACTTCCCTGCCCTGACCACTGTGACTCAGCTGGTTAGGCATTATCCCGCAAAGCGAAAGGTCACCAGTTTGATTCTGGGTCAGGACGCTTGCCTGGGTTTCAGGTTCAGTTCCCTGACGGGGCGCAGATGAGAGGCAACCACTCGATGTTTCTCCCTCACATCAATGTTTCTCTCCCTTTCTTTCTCCCCCACCTTCCCCTCTCTCTAAAAATAAATACATAAAATCTTTTAAACAAAGAAAAAAGGAATGTTCAGATATATGCTACATGAATTAACCTTGAAAACACTGTGCCAACTGAAATAAGCCAGAACTAAAACAACAAATACTGTGTGCTTTACTTCCATTTATATGAAAAAATCTAGAATAGGCAAATTCATAGAAATACAAAGTAGATTAAAAGTTATAACAGGCTGAAGGTAAGAGGGAATGGGTAGTCATTGCTTAATGGTAATTACAAAGTATCTATTTGAGATAATTAAAAACTTTGGAAATAAATAGTGGTAATGGTTAATTAATTGGGAATATAATTAATGTCACTGAATTATAAGTTTAAAATGTTTTATTTTTGGATTTTATTTATTTATTTATTTTTAGAGAGAAAGGGAGGGAAGAAAGAGAGGGAGCGAAACATCAATGTGTGAGAGACACATGGATAGGCTTCCTCCTACACGCCCCCTACTGGGGACCCAACCCACAACCCAGGCACAGTCCCTGACTGGGAGTCAAACCTCGTGACCTTTCAGTTCACAGGCTTGCATTCAACTCACTGAGCCACACCAGCCAAGGTGAGCTTAAAATGGTTTAAATGCCAAATTTTGCGATAAATATATTTTACCACAATAAAAATTACCAAAAAAAAAATTAGCTTATGTTACTTATTTAAACTAAGTCTAGCAAGCCTACCTTTAAAAAAAATACTGAAAACAGTTATTTAACAGAAATTGATTACCTTTACCATATGAGTCTTTAAAAATCATGAAAAGAAGCTTAGTTACCTGAATGGTAAGCTAAGTTAATTACCTTGTTTTTTTTTTCAATAAGGTTGGTTAAAGATTTTTTTGTTTGCTTTAAATAAATAAAAATAAAAATACTCTTGCACATACCATATACACAGGACATACTTTATTAATATCTTGTATAATAAAAATCTGTGGTTTGACTCCTAGGCCTACTTAAATAAAGTAAAAGTAAAATAGGAAATTTAAGAAAAGGAAAATCTATTTTTTCTATCTGCACAACTAGCTCACATTAGACTTTATATTCTTTTCTGGGATGGAGATCCGCACAAGAGTAGATTACTTAGATGACCAAAGCAATTAGATGGACAGAAAAATTATCATTATCAGAAGAGCAACAGCAATCATTACTGAAGTACTTACTATAAAACCTAATACTTCCAAACACGGCCCTTTGAGCCAACAGCTGGGAACTTCACAGGCCCCAAGGCCTAATGAGAGTCCTCCCACTCTTGCCGTAGGTGCCCCGGCCAGTGGGAAGGCTCCTCACCCCGCTGGTTCCACAGTCGGGCAAACCAGTTGTGCTGCATTCAGTCCAAAGTTGAACTAGTTTTAGTTCCCTGCCAACTCTCAGAATTATTCAAACAAACTACTCCCGAACTCCCATAGCAAAGCGGGGGGAGAGTTACTTCAGCCTTTTGTTCCTACAAAGCCGGTCTCCCACAGGCCCTCTGGCCGCCTGGCTCTGTTCTCAAGTGCCACCCCCATGTGGTACCCAGTATCTTCCTCTCCCAAGCTGGGAGCAGACGTGACTGACCAACTGCTGTCCTCGCCTCTGACCAATGTCAAGGAGCACCCATTTCATCCTGTTCAGGACAGAAGATCCCTACATCACCAACGGACTGAATTGGAGGTGGTAAGAACAATTATTATATCTCAACTTTTCTGTCCAAACTAATATCACAGCTATAGATGTTATCATCTTCATGGAGGAGTACCCCAAGACCTAAAAGTTATTTCATGGATCCTCCTGTGTTTACAGATCGAGAAGGGCTGGTCTAGCCTCTCTCGGGCAGGGCAGGTACAAACAAGACCAGGTCCAGTCCTGTCTAGTTCTACAGCTAGTACGCACAGCAGAAGATATCTGATCACCATAGCCTCCTGACCACAACGGTTTCCTGATTTTAAAACATGAGTGTGATTCTAGCACTGAAGATCTAGGAAAAATTTCACAATTACACACAGGAGGCCTCTTAACCTAAAAGAAACAATACCACTCTTGGTTTCTCGGCTCTGTGCCTCTGCACAGAGATTTTGGGAGTTGTTCCTTAAAGCTCAACCTAGAGTCTCTTTATACCTCTGACCAGTTCTATAAACCACTTAATACCTGTGCCATACATTAACTTACTGCCCCCATCTCCAAATTAATCTTTTGCTTATCTATGAAAATGGCTGTACAAGGTCTGTCCAGGAAAAGTCCAGCCATTGTTAATATAATGAGAATGTTTTGCACAACATTGATGTAACCTTGGAGGCAAGGAGAATGGACTGGAACGCACATGCATGAATAGTGAAGACCTCACTGTACTAGTCAGTGGGGGTGGTAGATGCCATTGGGTGAGCATGTGTACTGTGTGCTGTCACATTCAAAATGAATGAGTAGAGAAACGAATCTGCAACAAACTTTGTGGTAAAATTTGTTTTAACACAAAACAGAAAGCCATAGCTATGGGCAACTAATGATTGACAGCCTCATCACAACAATGCACCCACTCGTGTATCACGTCTCATGTAGAGTTTTTTGGTGAAACATCAAATCACCCAGGTGACTCAGCCCCACTACAGCCCAGATCTGGCACCCTGCAACTTCTGGCTTTTCCCAAAACTAAAATCACCTTTGAAAGGGAAGAGATTTCAGACTAAAGTTGAGAGACCAATGAAGAGATCTCTTTGATGAGATTCAGGAAAATACGACAGGGCACCTAATGGCGACTGGGAGAACTGTGTGAGGTCCCAAGGTGCCTACTTTGAAGGGGACTGAGGTGTCATTGTCCTATGTACAACATTTCTTGTAGCTTGTATCTTCTTCAGTGTCTCTATTTTTCCACAGTCCTTGGCTAGATACTTTCTAGATAGACCTCATATGCTCTAAAAATATTCATCTCTTTGCCAGCTGACACAATATTAAGCTTTATCAAGAGGGCACAGGAAAGACACTGCAGATAAAAGAACTCTGCTTCTGGTTCCAGTGTGCTCACCAGGCTGTAGCAGACACGGCTCCTCCGGGACCCACTCCTGAAACAAGGGTGGCTTCTCCAGCAACAGGCTCCTGCAGCACACGCCGCTTCTCCAACAGAAGGCCAGGCAGTTTTGTAGCACAGTGACTCGGGTGAGACACCTCCCCATGAACAGTTTTTCTTGGCACCCCAGAAGGTACATATCCAGCAAATTTGCCACCCACAGCTACTTGCCTTGACCTTGCCCTTTTCCAACAAGGTCCAGACCTCAGTGGGGGAGGGAGATCCACTCTATCTCAGCCTTGGGAGTAGTAAGTACTCTCTGTATCAGCTACTCCCATATTCCTTAGAGTTACCTTTACTTCTTACTGGTAAGTCCCTTGTTGCTCCAGTCCCCTGATACAGTCAACAATTCTTTATATGAATCTTTCCCCGTTAAATTACTGTGTGGTTTCTATCTCCTGAATGGACCAGATTGATGTTGTACATCCCAACAGTTTGCTAAGCTATTTAGTATCCTATGGTAAATAAACCCTCTACGCTTAAGGTATTTAAAGTAGATTCTGTTCCCTACCACTGTATCTCCACTGTTCTCTTTTTCAATAAAGAATTTTGTGAGGGGAAAAATACCATACAATATCCTCAGAGACTGGATCAATCTCTGACATCACTTTTCAAGTTAGGAAATGATACTAATCATGCATAGCCAGAGTTAAGAATGGCTACTGAAGTTTCCAGTCCCAGGTCAGTCCAGTAAACACTTTGATTGCAATATTAATTCCATCTTAGACTACTATCATTCCTGTTTTGCCTAACCACTATTTAAAAACTTAGTCTATAATGAGATAACACTTCACACCTAGTAAAGTGGCTACAGTAAGTAAGAAGCAATTAAAACAACAAGTGTTAGCAAGAATGTGAAGGAACTAAGATCCTCATACACTGCGGACAGGAACATAAAATGGCACAGTCTAGCAGTGCCTCAGAAGGCTAACCACAAAGTGTCCACATGCCTCAGATATTCCATTTCTAGGTATACACCCCCAGAATGAAAACCCGTATCCACACAAAAACTTCTACACAAATATTCATAGCATTATTCATAATATGAAAAATGGGAAACCCAAATGCCCAACAATGGATAAATGGTTAAATAAAGTGTGATATATCCATATAATGGACTATTATTCAATGATAAAAGGAAAGTACAAATATGTGCTATCTAGATGACACTTGAAAATATGTTAACAATTTTAAAAATAACACACAAAAAGGAAAATATTGTCACATGAAAAAAGCCAGTCATCAAACCATATCATTATATGATTCCATTTACATGAAATACCCAGAATAAATAATCTACAGAGACAGGTTACTAGTTACCTAGTTAGGTAACTAGTAGGAGGAGAGGCTAAAGGAGCATGGGGTTTATTTTTGAGGTAATAAAAATGTTCTAAAATCAATTGTGGTAATTGTTGCATAACTGTAAATACACTAAAAGCCAAGGAACTGCATACTTTAAATGGGAAAATTATATGGTAAGTTATATCTCAACAAAGCTGCTTCCAAAAAATACAAGCTTAGTCTCTGCAAGAACATTCGTAATTCAACCATTTCTAAACGACGGTTTGGAACTTCTATCCTCTGCACCTCGATGCTGACACCCCATGATGAAACACTATGTACTTTTACACAAAAGCCAAACTACTGACCTACCTGGGTCTCTGGAAGATGTATTCTAAGTTATTTATCCAACATAAATTTAAAACAAAAAAAGCTGCATTAACAATCTGAACTCACAGTATTCATTACCTTACATTGGGAAAGTTGACTTTCATATATTTAAAGATGGCACATAGCAAAATTATATGTGGGAATTTGACTTTAACAGAAGATCACACAGCAAAATCAGTTTCCTCAAGCTAGCCCACACATAAGGAAAAGCAAGCAATTTTGTATACTCCAGCTCAAGAAAAGTATTGGTCACACGTAGGGTTGGGCCTGCCGTGCATCTGGGCCGGCAGGGGCTGTTCTGTGTTGGTTACTGGAGGGAGCCCACTGGGGAGAATTTCAGAGCACTGGAGTACGTGAAGCTGGTATGCCATGTCCCAGTACTGGTTTGCTACTGTAATACTGTGTGGCCTACATTTGTTTTGGAATGTGAGGAAAGGTGGCCCGCAGATGGCTCCCTAGATTACTGTGCCATTACGCAACTGGAACAGTACTGCCAAGTTACACAAATGGGGTGAAATCTGTTATGTCAAGGCATTTATGTTGTTGCATAACAGGGTTTCACCAGAGACAGAGGTCCATTTGATGGTGCAGGGGAGGGAGAGGGCCTTGAAACCCCTCCCTGATAATAAGACACAAGAAGAAGAGGAAATGGGTTTCATGAATGCCCTGAACCCAGGGAGCACAGGGTTAGTAGCAAGAGGACCCCACCTCACTACCCTCACCACTAGCTACCCCTAAAGTATGACGAAGGATGGATCTCCCCCTCGAACACCCACCTGGGCACCCAATTTGTCCAGGGAGCCTCCCTATCCAGAGCAAGGATAAAGCACCAAAACAAGCAGCCAGAGGGCCACACCTAGAGACTTTGATCCCCTGCTTAGACTTGTCAAAATTTAAACCCCAGTATACAGAGTAAGATGAGGAATGGGCCCATGAATGAGGATCCACTAACACTGATCCCAATTCCATGTGGAAGATCAACACCCATGGTCTTCCTCCCTGAGGCTCTAGTGTATCCCATCCTCAAACACCTACAGGAAGGGACCCATTATGGAAGGGATGCTTTGATGGACCTCATTAGGCCACATCTGAAGAGCCCTCATTTGCAAAGAACCATTCAGAGGACCATTATCCAAGCCTGCCAGATGTGTGCCAGGAACAATCCTAAGACAGAATGCACCCCAGTGAAAAAGGGAGCACAATATACAGGTTATGCCCATTTGAGGACTGGCAAGAAAACTTTGTACAGATGCCTAAAACCAAAGGGAATTTCAATTTTTTGTTAGTTTTTGTGGGCACTTTTTCTGGGTGGGTAGAGGCATACCCCACTAAAACTAAGAAGGTGACTGAGGTAATGAAACGTCTACTTAAAGAAGTAACTCCTAGGTTAGAACTTCCTCACAGCACTCAGAGCAACAATGGGCCATCATTCACTTCAGGGATCTCCCAGAAGGTTGGGCAGGCACTACAAATACAGTGGAAATTGCATGCATGTTAGAGACCTTAATCTACAAGAAAGACTGAGAAAACAAACCACACAATGAAGACGACCCTGGCAAAACATGCCAGGAAACGCATTTGCAATGGGACCAGGCACTCCCCATTGCCTTGGTCCAAATTAGGGTGGCACCTAGAAGTGAGCTTAAGTTAAGCCCTTTTGAAATAGTTTATGGGCAACCCTTCCAAATCTCAGTTTAGGGAATGCTTCTCCCTCCCTAGATTTGGAGCACAAGACAAAAATTGAGCAGCATGTATAACATTCAGGGCAAACACTAACCACCTTGCACAAGTTTGCTCATTGCAGGTTCACCTACCCACCTGATGAGCCCTTGCACCCATTCCACCCAGGGGGCCTAGTGTTACTAAAGACCTGGAAGGCTCAAGGTCCTGAACAGAGACTCTCCAAGCAATGGACTGGTCCCTCTGACATCCTACTAACAGCACCCTCTACTCTAAATTTCACAGGAATTAAGCCCTTGGATCCACCACACACAGATAAAATGGGCACCATCTAAGGGAGATTTGAACCCTGCTGCTGTGGTTGATGCTGAAAAGGACAGCTGGACTAGCACTCTGGAAGGAGATTTGAAATCTCTCTTTTGGATGAAGACAGTGGGCCCCAATGCAATGTGACAATGTTCCTTTACTTTATTTATGTGTTTGCAAATCTAGGGACTTTCCACTGCTTGATACTGAGTTAGGGTATGGTCCTTCCCATTGTTAAAAGGAACAAGGATTGAAAAGAAATTATAGTTATTTCTAAATGAGCATAAAAAGTTGTGAGAGTTTTAACTTGAAATGAGGAAGACCTCAGTTTTTGGTTAAAGTTATTCTTTGCTTGCCTTCTGGTCTTATGGGGACTACAGGGAACTTAGCTGTTTTGTTTACACCAGGAATCCTCTGTCTCTGCCATTTGGGCTTCGTGCCATTTGGACCCCATCAGGGCTGTCTGCGGTACTGGTTGGTATGAGAGCAAGTCTCTGCCGTTAGAGGCTTTGGGCCATTTGGACCTAGAAGAAGTTGTCTGTGGGACCAGTCGCTGTGAGACAAGATTCTAAGGCTAGTTCCAGTCCCTCCACCACTTTTTCTGGAACTGTCTTTGTTTTGGATTTGTTTTGTTTCTGCTTTGCAAAGGTCATTTTTAAAAAGAAACTGATGTTTCTAAGGGTTAAAACTTCACATTAAGCTGTAAAGTAACAAAAGATATAAGGCACTGAGATAAAATTTTGGTCAATATTGGAAGGACAATGATTTCCCTTTTTGCTTTGTATTTTCTCCCTAATTGATGGCTCTAGAATTTGGATGATAATGTGGGTAATCTTAGGAAGGGGAATTGGTTTTAAGGAAAATCACAATGCTCAGTTTTGAAACTGGACTTTAGGGCAGATAACTGTTCTCAAGAAGGTGCAGCTCGCACAGACTCCAAGGGGTGCCTGGAGCAGACCATGACAAGAAGCATGCTTCAGCCACCTGCATCTTCCTAATGATTGTACTTTTAAAGGGAAAGAGAATTCCAGGTGCAGGCTAAAACCAGTCTGGCCTGGCAACTGGTGGCAGGGTTATTTTGGGGGGTTTACGAGGGAATGGGTTTGGGAACAGATACTTGCCTTTATTTCAAATTGTATGTTCATCAAAGAAAAGATTCCTTTTCCTTTCCATTGAATTCTGTCTCTAGAGTTTTGCCTGTTGGCAGCAAGCTGTCAGGCACCCACTAGCTGGTTCTGTAACCAGGGTGTTGTCCCAACACTCTTATGCCAAGGTTGTGGGTTCGATCCCCAGTCAAGGCACATATAAAAATCAACCAATGAATGCATAAGGAAGTGAAACAACAAATTAATGTTTCTTTTTCTTTCTCTCTTTCTTTCTCTCTCCCCTCACCCTTCTCTCGCTCTAAAAATCAATAAATAAAACAACATTGCTCTAATCAACAAAAATAATTTTTGCTATTAAGTACTAGATATTGTTCCTGCTAGAGTGGGTGCAGGCAAACAGAAAAAGACCATTGTTAAAGACTATCTGGCCCTGGCCAGTGTGGTGTCATCCTGTAAATGGAAAGGTCGTGGGTTCAATGCCTGGTCAGGGCACATGCCAAGGTTGCAGTTCAGTCCCTGGTCATGGCCAGGTAGCCAATCAATGTTTTCTCCCTCACATCGATGTTTCTCTCCCTCTCACCCTTCCTTCCCCTCTCTAAGCACGTCCTTGGATGAAGATTAAAAAAAAAAAAGAGTATCTGTGGTTCAGCCACAGGAGATGGAGAAACAGCTACACTGAATACACACCATCTTTTGTTGGCTTTCTCTAATTGTTCACCATCTGAAAGGAATAAATCGCTTTTCAAGAACATAAGGGAGCTACTCTTATTCCCCCACAGCCGCTATGTCGATGTGATGGGAAATGCAATCCCGAGTCTTCAATAAGAAACAACGCAGAGAACATGCCCAAACCCTTGGCCACATCATTAAAGGAAAAAGTGAGAAACTCTGAGGGAAGGAAGTAAAAAATATCTGTTTTGTTAGTAAAGAAAAGAGGAGGTACATTCTCAGCAACAGGCAAATAGAGACTATTACCATTTAAATGAGGATAAATATATACATTGAACATGGCCTGTATATATTAACCTACTCTAAATTACTAAATTACAGTAGACATTTTCATCTAGTAGTTACCTTACTCATACGACATCCAATTATTAGCCCAATCTGCACACAGGCTAATTTATTTCACATATATTACTGTCATTAACTTTATCAAAAAATGTGGGTAAGAGTAAACCTATAAAGATTACACTTTTTACCTTTCCTCATCATGCATCCTCACTAAAAACATAAGTTTGGATGCTTTGCACATTACTCCACAAAAGATGTTCTGGCACATATAAAAGTTCTAATTTGTTCTGCTATGTGATGCTTTAATTATACTAAAACTTATAAGGTCTTATTGTTGGGGAAGTAGAAAACCACTACACTTCAATTCACCTAGTTTATTTAATAATAACTCTTCCCCCGACTCAGATTCCAAATGACTATTTTCAGACTTAAACAACTGCCAAAATTCCTAAATCTACGTAGGTGATAGATGAGACTAGAATTCTTACCTTGAAACATTTCCTTTGCTTCTAACCTAACTATGACCCATTAAAATGATTTAAGTTTTATTTGTTTTAAGGGAAGTACTGTAGCCAAAGTCAGCTTCCACTAATACTCCCAATAAGAAATAAAATATACAAGATAGGAGGAACTCAGAAAGCTGTAAGGCAGATAAAAACAGAGCAAAATGACATTAGTGCCTCCTTATCAGTAATTACTTTAAAAGTAAACAAACGCTCCAATCTAAAAGCAGAGATTAGCAGAATGGATTAAAAAAAAAAGGCATGATCCAACTACATGCTCTCTACAAGGCTCACTTTAGAAACAAGTAGCCTGAAAGTGAAACGATGGAAAAAGATATTCCATGCAGCCCTGGCTGGGTGACTCAGTTGGCTGGAGTGTCGTCCCATACACCAAAAGGTTTCAGGTTTGATTCCCAGTCAGGGCACATACCTAGGTTGCAGGTTTAACCCCCAGTTGGGGCACATACAGGAGGCAACCAATTGATGTTTCTCTGTCACATCATAGTCTGTCTGTCTGCCTCTCTCTCTCTCCTCCCCACCCCCTCCACCCTCTGAAATCAATAAAAAATATATCATCAGGTGAAAATTAAAGAAAAAAAGATATTCCATGCAAATAGTAATCAAAAGACAGCAGAGGTATCTACACTATCAAACAAAATAGACTTTAAATTTTTTAGAAAATGGTGTAAGAGACAAAGGACACTACATGTTAATAAAAGGTTCAAGAGACCAAGAAGATAGAACAAGTATAAACATCACATACCTAATAACAGACCACCAAAATACATGAAGCAAAAGCTGACAGAATAAAAAGGAGAAATAGGCAACTCTACGATAACAGTTGAAGACTTCAATACCCCATTCTCAATAACGGGTGGAAAAAAACAGAAAGTTGACAGTCTTTCTGTTTGGGTTTACTGGTTTAACACAATAAACCAAATAGACATACATACACTCTACCCAACAGCAGAGTGCCCATAGGACATTCTCTAGTATACAGTCTATGTCAAGCCACAGATTAAGTCTCAACAGATTTTTTTAAAAATAGATACACAAAGTACCCTCTCCAACCACAACAGGATAAAGTTAGAAATCAGTAAGAGAAGGAAAACTGGAAAATTCACAAATTTATGGAAATTAAATAGCACACTCTTCACCAACGGGACAAAGTAGAAATCACAAGAAAAGTTAGAAATACTTAACAGACAAATGAAAATAAAAACACAACATACCAAAATGTGTAGGATGCAGAGAAAGTAGAGCCCATCAGGATAGTTACAGCCATAAACACACTGAAAAAGAAGAAAGTTCTCAAATAAGCAATCTAACTTTACAACTTAAAGAAGTAGAAAAAGGAGAACTAAACCCAAAACTAGTAGAGGGAGAAAAAAATTTTTAAAAAGTACAGCAGAGTTAAATGAAATAGAGATTAGAAAAGGAACAGAAAAAAGCAACAAAACCAAAAGCTGGTTCTCTGAAAGCATTAACAAAATTGACAAACCGTTAGCACAGCAAGAAAACAGAGAAGACTCAAAAACTCTTTTTAAGGTGTTCAATAATTTTTAAGAGTGTAAAGGGTCCCAAGACTAAAAGTTTTAAAACATCTAATTTAGAGAACTTAATATTACTATCAGATCCCTACAAACCAAAAAGTACATAAAATCATTAATTTAAAAAAAAACTTTCCTAAGAAAATTACATGAAAGCTAAAAAGACAATATCAAATCAAAACTAACCTCACTGTGCAATATTAATAACAAAGAAAATAAAACAAAAACATGCTTAGAGGAAAGTGGTTTATATACACTGAAAATATGTAATATACTGTTCTGATAAAAACTTACATACCCATCAATAGTTTGATAATTTTTTCATAGCAGCACATGACAGTCAAAGAAATGCAATCACATACTCAAAAACAGGTGATTAAAATAGCAGCCGCCGCCACCACGAGGGAGACAATCCAAGGTTCTGTCAGAACAGACAAACAGGGATACTTCAGCAGCTCTCAGGCAGCATCTCAGGACGCCCCACTCACGGTCCAGCTGTTCTATTTAAAACTAAATCACGTGCTTCCAAGGTAGGACAGTGAGATTCGGCCTGTATTTAGCACCCCCCCCCCCCCAAAAAAAGTGAATGGGTCTTAGTGGAATTAATCTGCACGAATAATGCTCCATCAGTCCAAAGTCCTTCTTCAGCTTACTAGAACCCTTCAAAGACTGGAGACAAGCAGTAATAGTAATAGTATTTACTGAGCACTTACTATGTGCCAGGCTAAGCACTTCGTGTGTGTTAGTTCATATGCGGCTCAATATCATCTTAAGGGTGTAACTGCTATTATCCCACTTTTGCAGCTGAGAAAACTGAAACAAAAAGAGAATAAATAAGTTGCATCTAAAGCAAGCCCATGATTCAAACCCAGCCAGTTCGGTTCTGAGGCCCAACCCCCCTTAGTCACTACACTACAGGATGGAAGTACTGTAACCAACAATAATGTATAAAGTTTAAAAGTCATGCCCACTCCACCCATTGCCTCCCGGAAGCCCCCAACTTGAAGATAATCCTCTGACAGTTTGATTTATCACAACTGATGTTCATCTTCCAAGTACTGAGGGACTTCAACCAAGAAGAGCAAATTTTGGATGGTGAATACTGTGGAGATTTTTTTTAAACACCAAAATGTAGAATATAATACAAATTAGGTAATTTCACAAGTCCTGAACCTCTTTTCCCTCTGCTATTGTAATCGATGAAACCATTATACAGGATTCTAGGTAGACTGTTCTAAAGAGAATAATGCTTCAATTCGAGTCAATAAAAATTTCTTCCTCAAAATATTTTGCAATATTGGCTAATTACAAGGGTAACTCTCATTCTACCCCCTTCATTTCAGAGTTCAGAATGAGACTGCAGTTCTAAATATGTGCCCAAGCAATTCAAGGCAGAGTTCTAAGGTCATTAAAAATGACCTTAAAACTTCATTGTAGAACTTAAGACAAGTAGAATGGGAAACTGAACAGGTCATATTATAACGCTGCTTAAGGATGACAAATAAGGAGTGGATAAGACTCACAGTAATTACACAAGACATCCTCATAGAGATGCCAGCGTTTGGTTTGGTTTTAACTTTTGGCTCATGTTTTATTTAAAGTGCCTTAAATAAACGACTACTTTTTTTGGTCTACTGAACTGAAAACATTCCACAATACATTACAAAAATAACTTTCTAGTTTTCTCAGGGAAAAAAAGGCAATTCAAAAGAGGAATGCAAAGATTAAAGAAAGAGATGACTCGATTTACACGAAGATTACAACATGAACACGAAAGATAAGTGAAAAGGAGTAACCACGAAGTGCTGAAAGTATTAAGTCATCAGCTGCCCTAGACCTTCAGGCACGTAAGCCAGCTATCTGAAAACAAGGAATGGGCTCGCAGTTGCCAACATTCATATTGCGTATATTAGATGTATTAAAACTCTATTCTACATTGGGTAATGCCCAGGAAAGCAAACCAACGGATTCAAAACTACGCTGGTAGTAACAGGCTTAAATGACACGGGGGAGGGGGGACAAGCCAGCCAGCCTTTGCGTAGGGGCTGCAGGAGTCCTTGAACTGAACACTCGCAATTAAGAACCCGCTGTTGGGAAACTCTGCAGAGTCATCAAGGGCGATCTGATTCAGGTTCAAATCAAACCCACAAGGTGACAAGTTGTAAACAGAGAACACGTTCTGGGCCAAACACCCATTGAGAGGAAACAAAACTAGTCATCGCCGGGGTCACACCACACCCACCCCACCCTGACGCTTGGCACTCCCACAGGGTGGGTGCTGGGCTGGGTACTGGAGTGGGTGGAGAAGCGGGCGTGCAACAGCCCAAGACCCGCCGCCCCCCTCCTCGGCTCTGCTCTGCTCGACTCTGCTCTGCACCGCACAGCGGCGACTGGCGCTCGGGGGCCCTAGAGAAGGAGCAGGGCACGAGGGCCGCCTTTGCTTAGAGACCGTGCTGAGGACTCTCCTTGGGGGTGGGGGTAGGAGGGCGGCCAGGTGTTGGTGGATGGGAATGGGATGGAGCGTTTTCCAGGAACAGCCAAAACCCCAGCCCATCAGGGATTTCCCCTCAAGATCCGGTCCACGTCCCCAAAGACATGCGTTACACAACCTGTCAGGTGAGGGTCGAAGGGGTTTCGGGGCGCAGACCGCGGCAGGCCAGGAGTCGCTCTTCCCCTGGCTTCTACCGCCCCCAAGACGCTGCGGCCCAGGGAGAGCAGAAGGACAGCCCCCCGGCGGGAAAGCCGTGGTACAGGGTCTGCCGGCCAGGCGCGGACAGCGGGGCACTCACCAGCTTAGGAGGGGGAGCGAGCAGGGAGTGGACAGAACCACACCACTTGGCTCGGCGCAGGCAGTGCAGGCGGCTGCTCTGTGGACGCACCGCGGACTCCTCGCCGCCTGCTGCCGGGTGTTTTCATACAAACCCGGGTAGCAGGCGAGGCAGAGGCGGCGGCGGCAGCGGAGGAACCTTCCCGCATCCCGGGCAACGTCAGCGCGGCGCCCCGCCCACCGCACGCTTTGGCCAGCTAGCTCACGCGCGCGGGGAAGGAGGGAGGGAGGAGGACGGGGCGCGCGCGTGTGCGCGGGCGTGGCAAACGCGCACGGAACAGAGGGCGGGTCACGCGCGTGGCCGAGGGTGTGGAGCGCGCATGGCCAAAAAGAGAGAGTGCGCTGGCATGGAAGGGTAGGGCTGGGGTGGTTCTTCCAGATGGCTGGAGGGGGTTTTGCGCGCGCCTTCGGCCCGCGTCCACTACAGCAGCCGCCCAACCGAACAAAACGGGTTGCCAGGTGGATAACCACTTTCCGAAATATCACCTTCTTGTACGCTCCCAGTTAGAGACCCCGTCTTTTCCCGGAATTAAGCCAGTGCTCACCCCTATTACCATTTAGCCGCCCCGGACAAGCGGTTCTTACCTCTCCCCACGTGATACCAGGTCACATCAGTCCCTGGGGCCACGGTAATGTTTAGCTATTTCCTGACCTCAAGGAAAATCCATAATACATTAGCAGACTAGCAGTTTCCCTAGCTGGGCTCACAGGGCACAACGAAATTGCACCTTATGGCCAAACCTACATGCCTAGTGTAGCAGGGAACAAAATAGCATGCTGACTTATTTTTGGCTATTTTGTATGGTGCCTGCATACAGTCACGAAAATGGCAGTGCTAAATTGGCCACTGAAAGCAAAGACGGAATGTTTTATCTGAGAAAGTTATGTCTCAGACAAGCTAAATACTGATACACCCCTCCTGTGTGGACTGTAATATATTTTTAATAAATACCTTTTTTTTCCAAGAGCATGGGGTCATGTTTCCTGCTGTTTATAGTAGCTGACAAAGAATGTAACACTACTACTACACAGAGCAGGAGTTTTCAACCGCTGTGCCTTCCGCAGGGGGCACGCTGTGGTGCTGCAAGATTTTTTTAAAACATGCAAAACCTGACTATCTAGTCAGGCCCTTAGGTTTTCAGATAAAATGACAACAGCCAACACAAGAATGGCCATCTGGTGTGACTGAATCAAAATTACACCTTTTTTTGTTGTCAGATCAGCAAAAAATATAACACTTTTCGGTGTGCTGCAGAATTTTAGTAACTAGTTGATTTTCCAAAGGTTGAAAATTGCTGAGATAGGGAAATATATCGAGAGCTGTGAAGTTCTTATTTTGCTTTCTTACCATCATGTTTAAACGAGTTGAGCAGGTGTGAAGGAAGTTCCAAAAGTAATCTTCTTGCAGCTTGCCCTAGCCAGATAGACATCTTTACTAGGATAAACAAGAGACTATCACCTTTTAAATGCCTTAGTTTCTCCCACTATAAGCACCAAAAAGTAGGTTATGGTATTTTAAATAATTTTAAAACATACCACCCCAGACAATCCAGTTTGAAAAGCATTATCTAAGAATGCCTAATTATCAAAGAATATTTAACATTTTTCAGAAATTAAGTATATGTAATACATATGAAACTTTATTCAAACAGTATCTTCATAAACATATCAACCAGCAATATAGAAAGATATAAATGTGAATGCCTGCATTTGTAGATTTTGAATTCCATTTTAGCAAAGCATTGTTAGTGTGGTGTGATAGCCAGAACACAAACCCAGTAAATTAACACACACAACTAGGTAAAATGCAGAGCCAATCCCATTTGTCACTCTTTTCCACTACTTTAAACAGCTTCCTCAAAACACTTCACAATGATACATGAAACTAAACATAAATAATTGATGTAGATAAGAGTCTAACCTTATAATGATATTCATTTAACTAGGATTCCTCATTACAGTCTAGCCAGTGCCTTGTAGGTAACCAATAAACACTTAATTATTTTAACTTGGGACTAGTCAGGGAAGAGAAAGGTTACCATTGGAGCCCAGCCAGCTATCTCTTTCTCTTTTGCTGATTTTCTTACTTGCATACCTTTCATAAAGTAACATACTGTTGCGTATGTAGAGTAACATACAAGTATGTTTAGTGATATAGTCTTTCTAATTAGTCAGCCGGGCAACTGCTTGGCTAGTTACCTACTGAGCAACCCAGCACAAAGGAATACATAAGAGTCATACAAGGTAACTATGCTATTCACTCAGCTTTTATTATATGTAGGTTCACTCAAAGCAAAACATCAACATACATTAATATCCTATTTATACTCTAGCAATCTAAAAGAAACACACACACATAACAATTAATGGAGGAAAACAAACCTGAGACCCAGAGTCTCAGCCAATAGGTCCAGGAGACAGCACCGTGGGCAAGGAAGCCATAACCCTTTTGCAAGGAAGAGCTGGTCTCACAGGTTGAAGAGGGTACAGCCTGGATCCAGCAGAGCAGAGCCTCCAGCAGCAGATGCCAAGGGAAGTCAGCGTGATGTGGAGCAGCACTCTGGTGTGTGGAACTCAGCTGTCCCAGCAGTGGTCTGGAGCCAGCCTCAGTTATGCGCTTGAGAGTGGTGCACTCCACCCCTCTGGGTCTCTTGATAAGTGTCTTGGCACCCCTGATGACAAGTAGGCACTTTCTCAAAACGACTATCTATGGGCGGTCCTGTTCTGCAGATGTGGCTGTTCTTGTCACAAGTGCAGAAAACTTAAGCATATGTTTTTGCCAGATGTGTCTGGTGTGACTTAGGTAGTTTCCTTCTGGAACCAAAGCAGCATGGCTGACTGGCTGCCAACGTGGTTGACATGAATGACATCATTTTGTTTTACACACTTAACTGTCTTTACACACTTTATCCTGTCTTAACTGGACCAATGCTGTTCTGGTCCTGCTCTCCACACATACAAAATCCAACAAACTTTATAAGAAAACTCTACAGCCATCAGATTTAGAACAGTCATAGACCTCTCAAAAGTCTACAGCCATTTCCATCTGGAACCATAAATGTTAGGAGCACAAGCTTAGCCATGAACTTTCTGAAACATGAGTAGTCCACAGAAGTTGTAGGATTGTTGTAACTATTCAATGTCATTCAATGATCGCCAATTTATTGAGCACCTCCTGCTAGACACAATACTCATGATCACGCCCAACAAAATACCTAACAGCTGTCTTGTGCCAAACTGAAATGTTATCACAAATAGACCATGGAGCAGAAATGTTGTAAGAACAACATGAGCTGAACCTACGTGAATGTGGCATGGCTGGGAAATGGAGGGAAGCAACCCTAGTATTTCACACAATGGAGAAGTTCTGGAGACAAAAGATTTTACAGTGACAAACGGTTTCCTGGAGTCATGTGGTAGATTGTGAATGATACATGATTCAGGGACTAAAAAGTTGAGTTTAAAGATCCATATCTGTAAGCCACTACACCCTCACTTTCTTTATTTGTGAAATGGAACTTAAATAACCAAATCTAAATAGCCAAATCTAAACATTCAAATGTAGATGCCCTTTGATCCACTTACAGGAATTTATCCTAAAGAAATAACCAGGGAAGATGTAGAGATTTAGCTGTAAGGATGATTATTCTTATAAATCTTATAATTCCACTTATAAATTCTTATAAGTGGAATTATAAACTATCTTTAATGTTCAACAGAAGGCACCTGGTTAAACACATTATCGTACAGCTGTAATATAGATCACTAGGAAGCCATTACAAATGATGTGGTAAATCAGGAGTTCTTAACCAGGGTCCAGTGGGTTTAATTCATGAACAGATGTGAATTTACCTTGAGGCTAATAAAGTGAGGAGCTAAGAGGGCTTTCTTAGCCCCTAATTTTCGCCGGTTCCTGTGAGTACTAAATTGCGGACTTAAAGAATTTTCCAAATGATAAGGGGAAGACAGGTTGCAATCAGGAAGCATTTCTACATGACTATTTCTGGTAAATTTCCTGAATAGATCTCATTTGAAAGGGACCTAGATCTGCAAATGCCTAGGAAGATATTGTGATTTTGCATTCTAAATAAATATCCATATAAATAATTTATATATGTTCACATGTGATTTTTTTTCTTTTAGAGGGCCTGCCCGCTATTTGAAAAAGACAATTTCCCATTATTTTCAAGTCAGTTTCTCAATCCTGCAGTCTGAACAAGTGTTTTGTTTTACTTTTTAATAACTTATTTAAAATAAAATAATAAACATTTGAACAAAAATCACAAACACTAGAAGTACTCTTCTTCTTACTTAATAAAACTGTTCAGCATTTCCAAAAGACCACCTAATTAACAATTAACTGATTTGGAAACATTAAAGAAGAGACTTCCGGCCAAGATGGAGGCATAAGTAGACACACCATACCTCCTCGCACAACCAAGATAGGGACAACAATAATTCAGAAACAGAATAACAACCAGAACTGACAGAAAATTGAACTGTATGGAAGTCAGACAACCAAGAAGTTAAAATAGACCTGTTTATCCAGACCAGTAGGAGGGGCGTAGTCCAGCAATCGGGCACAGGTCACAGCGTGGAGAGCAGAGTGTTGGGACCAGGTGCATAAGGCATCCGGGGCATGCGAGACCACAGTGGATGGACCCTGAGCGCGTAAGTGGCAGCTGGCAGACCCAGCGAGGCAACGATTGTGAAGCAAGGCACTGCATGCAACCCACGATCACAACTCTGGGAAATAGAGCCTTGGAACATTGATTGGAAACACCTGTGGGGGTTGAGGCTCAGGGAGAGACTCCAAGCCTCACAGGAGAGGTCCTTGGAAAGTCTCACGGCATGCACAAGCCCACCCACACAGAAATTGGCACCAGAGGGGCCCAGTTTGCTGGGGGGAAGAGGCGGAAGGGACTGAGGCCCAACGGAGAGCAGAGCTAGCGCCATTGTTCCCTCTCGGACCCTGCGCCCACATACAATGTCACAACCCAGCGAATGGGGTGCCCCTCCCTGGTGAACACCTAAGGCTCCACCCCTCAACGTAACAGGCATGACCAGACCAAAGAAACAACAACAACAAAAAGATGGCTCAAACAGAATTGAAAGCCCCACAATAGTATTTTTAAGTGACCGAGAGATAGCCAACCTATCAGATGCACAGTTCAAAGCACTGGTGATCAGGATGCTCACAGAATTGAATGATTTTGGTCGCAAATTAGATGAACAAATGAAGGCTACAATAAGTGAAATGAAGAAAAGTGCACTGAGAACCAATAGTGATGGAATGAAAGCTGGGTCTCACATTAATGGAGTGGACCAGAAGGAAGACAAAACATATAGTCAAAAAAGAATGAAGAAATAAGAATTCAAAAAAATGAGGAAAGGCTTAGGAACCTCCAGGACATTTTTAAACGATCCAGCATCCAAATTATAGGGGTACCAGAAGGAGAAGAGGAAGAGCAACAAGTGGAAAACTTATTTGAACAAATAATAAAGGAGAACTTCCCCATTCTGGCTAAGGAAATAGACTTCCAGGAAGTCCAGGAATCTCAGAGAGTCCCAAAGAAGTTGGACTCAAGAAGGAACACACCAAGGCACATCATAAATACATTAGCCAAGGTAAAAATGAAGGAGAGATCCTAGAAGCAGCAAGAGATAAGGAGACAGTAACCTACAAAGGAGTTCCCATAAGACTGTCAGCTGATTTCTCAAAAGAAATCTTACAGGCAAGAAGGGGCTGGAAAGAAGTATTCCAAGTCATGAAAGGCAAGGACCTACATCCAAGATTGCTCTATCCAGCAAAGCTTTCATTTAGAATGGAAGGGCAGATAAAGTGCTTCTCAGATAAGGTCAAGTTAAAGTAGTTCATCATCACCAAGCCCTTATTTTATGAAATGTTAAAGGGACTTATCTAAGAAAAGAAGATAAAAAAAACAAATATAGTAAAATGATAGCAAACTCACAATTATTAACAACCACACCTAAAACAAAAAGAAAAAGAAACTAAGCAAACAAGTAGAACAGGAACAAAACCACAGGAATGGAGATCACATGGAGGGTTAGCAACAGAGGAGTGGGAGGAGGAGAGAGGGGAAAAAGGTACAGAGAATCAGTAGCATAGATGGTAGGTAGAAAATAGAGGGAGGGCAAGAATAGTATGAGAAATGTAGAAGCTAAAGAACTTATGACACATGGACATGAACTGAAGGGGGGGAATGTGGGTGGGAAAGGGTGTGCAGGGTGGAGGGGAATGATGGGAGGTAATGGGACAACTGTAATAGCATAATCAATAAAATGTATTAAAAAAAGAAAGTAGAAAAAGAAAAAAGAAAACATTAAAGAAGTAATTTTTTATACAAGCTAACCATTAAATTAAATTGAAACATAGAAATGGAGAGTCAAAATTAAATTCACTTTCTCACATTTAAGAAATACTATTCAATGTCTAATATAGTATTATCAAATTAGAAAAAAAAACAAGTTGTTTGTATGGATTGTATGATCCCATTTGTATTTTTTAAATCAATATTATAGGAAATATTACACATGTACAGTTTCATGAACAGAGTTCTAGAAAGGAAAATACCATTCTGTTGACCTGAATTATTTGCTGCCCAGTTGGGGTAAGTGTTGCCACTTTATATATTTTGCATTGTTTAAATGTTTTAAAAGAAAGCATGCAACCTAACCAAACACAAAATTAAGTTGAACATAAAACAAACAAAAGAGAGTTTCCAAGCTTGTATACACAAGCTTCAAATCCCACAAATTCTGGATCCTCCTCTGTGCATTCACTGATAAACCTCAGTTGCCTAATTGCAGGGTCTTCTTCTGGGGCTTAGGAAATGTAGCTTTCATTAGACTAAAAGAGGTCCTAACCCAAAAGGATTAAAATCATGACATAAAAACATAGTCATAATACAGTGTTAGGTAAAATAGCAGGTTATATGCCATATGATTCCATTTTTACCAAAAAAAATGTCTTTATATGTTTAAAAACTATACTGGAAGAATACACATTAAAGTTTGAACAACAATTATCACTTGATAGTCACTAAACATTTATTATTTTTATTCCTCCATGTTTGTTAAATTTTCTACAACAAAAACATAACATTTGAACAAGAAAAACTTATATTACTTAAATTATCATAACTAACCTTAAAGGTTGGAGAGTAGATTATTAAAAGTTATAGTATGTATAAAAGCAGGTTGTAAATCACGACACCTGCAAAGGCTAATTATTCTGTTTCAGGCTTTGAAGCGGCCTCAGAACCTGGGCACCAATAGAATGCATTATCCAGAAACTACAGGGGAGCTTGGAAAGCCTCATTCACACAGTGAGCTCTCTGTCACAGTCAACCTTGTACACCAAACCTTATAAAACAAATTAACGCAAATATGAAGGATTTATAGATTTTAATTACAAAGAAAAGTCATGCAGAATTATATTAGTGCATTCAACTTCAGGTTTAAACATAAGAAATAAATTCTCATGAGTTGTTGAAGAAATATTATGTCCTTTTTAGGAGGTGTGAAATTTGCGACTACCTTCCTCCTCTGAGGACTAGACCAGACTTTGATTCTTCTCATCATGATAAGATGGAAATTTCAAGACAATAATCAATCAAATTAATGAAAGGGTTTATTTCTTTTTTATCTGTTATTAGTCCCCAGGTTTGAGATCCAGATTTTGGAGAAAGCACAGCAGTGACTCACTGGATGACAGAGAAGTCTCTTGGGTGCTGCACTGGCAGAACTCACTAGAAATCTGTCCTCTGGAACTTACTGGAAACCCGTCATCTAGGGTGCTGGGGAAAACTACTCATGGGGAGGTATCTCATCAGAGACACTCCACTATGAAACTGCCTGAAGGGTGCCAGCTACTGGCCACCAGATACCAGTGGTCACTGTGCACTACAGAAGCTATGGGTTGGAGAAACTGCTCAAGGGGATTTAATGCTGGCCTTTGCTATTGGCAGATTAAGCACTCCGAAATAGCGTTAGCCAAGTCAGCCTTAGTACAGGTAAATCCCCATGACTGAGCCCATGCATAACCTCCATGTCAGACACCACAGCCACTTTGTTCAGGGGCCCATTGAGCAAACACTGGGAAGAATGGAGAAAATAACTGACATGCCAGAGAGCATCATTTTGTCCACCTGATCAGCAAGAGCCCTTTCTGCAGTTCATGCCTTCTGATGGGCTTTCGTGTAAAGCACAAACACCTGCACAGTTCATGCCCATTCAAAGAGGTCCGTCCACATACCTCTTCCCCAAACTTCTCTGTCACCAACCTTGTAATCCTGTTACTTTCAAGTCCCTAACCCAGCAGCCCAACAATTAGTAACTGCCCATGAAGCAGTGTAGATCCACACTTCTGGTCATCTCTCATCCTAGATATGGACAGCCAAAAATCTATTGTTCCAAGTTCTGCCCTTTGGAAGGACTTTTCTTCACTGTTGTCCTTCAGTGTCACCCCTGAGTGGGGCTGTAATCCTGCAAGTGTCCACTTTAGAAAGATTGCTTCGTTTCTTTGGGAATTCATTTCTCTTGATCCCTGTGACAGGCAGAGTAACACCACCCCAAAGATGTCCACATTGCAATCCCCAGAACCTGTAAATATATTATCATACATGGCCAAGAGATTTTGGCGACTTGGTTAAATTAAGCATCTTGAAATAGGAAGACTACTCTGGATCATTCTGAATTATCTGGGACCAATCTAATCACATGAAACCTTAAAAACAGAGAGCCCTTCCTGACTGTGGTCAGAGAAAGACAAGTCCAGAAGATGGATCAGTGAGATGCAACATTGCTGGCTTTGAAGGAGAAAGGAGGCAGGAGGTCATGACCCAGGAAATGTGGGCAGGCTCTAGAAACTGAAATAGGGAGGGAAAGGGATTCCCCCCCTACAGCCTTCAGAAAGGGATGCAGCCCTCTCAGAATCTCAATTTTAGCCCAATAAGACCTACCATGAGACTTCTATTTTTTTGTTTGTTTTTGGGGTTTTTTTCAGACTTCTTATCTATGGAGCTATATCATAATAAATGTGTGTTACTTTAAGCCACTAAGGCTGTGGTAATATGTTAAAGTAGCAATAGAAAACTAATCCCACCACCATGGTGGCTATACATGAATAATGAGAACTACTATATCTACATTGATTTCCTAAACACATGTGACCTACTCACCTCTAAATGTGATTGTGCCGGGATGTTTTTCCTTCTGACTTTCTAAACGAAAATATAGATGAATTCCTTACTTCTGAAATGGAGAAAGTATCATTGTTATGCATTTACCATCTTGCCAACTGCGACCCCCCAAATCAGGAGAATTCATTCTCTTAAGTGAAGGTACTCTTACAGAAAACTGCATACCATAGGCGCTTAATTCATGCTTGCTGATGACTACGATAACAGTAATGACCATACACAAGATGCTTTCTCTAGCCATAAAGGAAATTAAAGCATAAAAACAAAACAACAACAAAACACATTTTAAAAAATTCTAGTAGATTGAAAATATTTTGGCTGTACTTCCGTATATAAACCAGAAATCTTCCTTTAAATTAGCTGTTACACTTTACAGATATGTTTGTATATGCTTAGAGTCTCTCTGAAAAATAAATAAGGCACCAGTAACATTGGTTGCCTCTGGGAAGAACTGGATAGCTGTGGGAGAGAGACTTATGTTTACTGAATATCATATTATGCTTTTAGATTGTGCTTTATTTGTACCTACTAAAATAACTACTTTGTTTTTTAAAATATGACACTTTTACATTAGCTTTTATTTATAATTTTATATAAAGAAGAGGACTTTTTTTAATCTTTCAATGAACTTTTTATCGGCCTTCTGCTCTGCCAAGGGATGTCCCACTTCTGCTGCATTTAATGCCTCAGAACCTTGGTGTCATTGACCTCAGACATCACTCTGCTGCCGTCCGCAATCCTGCGAGTTGTGGTCTTTTGGATGGTCTATAAGGAGTGGCTCTTGTCCAGGGCATCAACAAGATTGAAGTCCTCCCCTTCTTCCAGGAGGCTGCGGTAGGTGGCAATCTCAGCCTCCAGCTTGACCTTGATGCTCAGCAGGGCCTCATACTCCTGGGCCTGGCACTGCCCCTCTGCCCGGGTCTGAGTCAGCTCTGACTCCAGGTGCAGCAGGATCCCATTGAGTTGTTCCACATGTATGGCATAGCGTGTCTCCACCTCCCTCAGGATGTTCTCCAAACTCACCTTCAGATTCCTCATTGAGTCCAGGTTGATCTTCCATGACTGGACCATACGTCTTAGTTCCGTGAGGGTCAACTCAGCAGCACCTATCTCAGTGGTCTGCAAGGTAACCACTGTGGTACCCTCTTCCATCTCATGGGACCAGGACTTGTCCAGCTCCTCTCGATTCTTCTGAGCCAGCTTGTCATACTGGGCCCAGATGTCTACCATGATTTTGCCAAGGTCCTGAGATTTGGGGGCATCCGACTCCACGGTCAACCCAGAATTGACAATCTGGTGTTGTAGGCTATTTACTTCTTCCTTGTGGTTCTTCTTCATGAAGAGCAGCTCCTCCTTGAGAGCCTTGATCTTTGTCTCCAGCTGCAGCCAAGTGATATTGGTGTCATCACTGATCTTTCAGAGCCCATTGATGTCATTCTCCACAGACTGGCACGTGGCCAGCTCCATCTCATACTTGACTCTGAAGTCATCAGCAGCAAGACAAGCATTGTCAAGCTACAGAATGATGCGGGCATTGTCCACAGAATTTGCAAAGATCTGAGCCCTCGGGTCCTCAATGGTCTTGAAATAATGCCCCCTGTCTCTGACCTGGGTTCCCTTATTCTCTAAGAGTTCCCAGATTTTGATCTCCAGTCTCCAATTATCAGCCTCCAGGCTTCTCACCCTCTCCAGGTAGGAGGCCAGGTGGTCATTCAGGCATTGCATAGTCTCTTTCTCACTCTGGATGCCCCTTTTGCTCACCAGACCCCTGGGAATCCCTGCAGCCAGGTTCCCAGATCCCCAGCTGCCCCTCATGCTGGTGGAATGGGACACAGAGATCCAGGAGCCCAAGCCCCCAGTACCTGCATAGATGCTGTGGTCATGCTGCTGGACAGCCAGACCCAGTAGCTGGGCAACTGCAGGGAGCCCTGGGTCTGGAGAAGCTGGGGCGTATGCTGAAGTTCATGTTGTTCAGGGAGGTAGGTGAGAAGCTGAGATTCAGGCTGAGGCTGCAAGAAGAGGCCTTTCTTATATAGACCAACTTGTACCCATGTATAACAGATGAGGAAATTACAGTGAGAACCAGTCAAGTGCCATTACTTTGTGAACCCAAGTTTTAACACTCCTCTTTTTAAAAAAAGGTATATGGCCCTGGCTGGCGTAGCTCAGTGGATTGAATGTGTGCTGCGAACCAAAGTGTGGCAGGTTCGATTCCCAGCCAGGGTACATGCCTGGGTTGCAGGCCATGACCCCCAGCAACCGCACATTGATGTTTCTCTCTGTCTCTCTATCTCCCTCCCTTCCCTCTTTAAAAATAAATAAATAAAATCTGAAAAAAAAATCTTATTTATAAAAAAAGGTATACGTATGTGGGTGAATATATGTGTATCTATAAAGAGCCAGAATATACACGGTAAGTAAGAGTGACTGCCTTTAGACTGTGAGTAAAGTGATTTTCATTTTCTTCTCTTTGCTTCTGTCATTTTCTAAATTTTAATTAGGGACATCAGGGTCACTTTCCTAATCAGAAAAGAAGCCATTTTAAAAGACAAAATCTTCCCATGACTCGAGCCCAGCTCACCTGGTTGACTCATTTTCCAGTTTTCTGTAGCAAAGGGAAGGCTACCCTCCTGCTTCCTGTGAGAGAGAGCTGTTGGAAAGGAGGCCCTGCTGACCCCCCCGATCAAAATCTCAGAAGGGCAGCTCCTCACCAGCAGGTCGGGTCTTCAACCTGGTTCGTCGAGAGATTTAAAATTTCAGTCAGTACATCCCAGCTTTATCAGTTGATGGGAAACTAATGGAAGTTAATTAAACTCACAGGTAGCTGAATTATATCCAGAAAAATACCCTGTTGACAATAAGGGATGTGTTTTTCTGGTGAAAACAGAGCTCTGGCCTATTATTTTCAAGGGTTTTGTTTGTTGGTTGGTTGGTTGGTTTGTTTGTTTTAGCAGCAGTATGCTTTCTCCAAGCAACTGTTCTGTTTGGCATTTTTGTGGACAGCCAACACGTAAAACAAAGAACATGGAGCAGCTGTGGTTGCAGATAGATGAAGGACCTATTCAGCTTCATGTGATGCTTCTCTTCTCTCCCCAGATGCCCCTTAAGAGGGCTCCTTAGAATCCCCAGGACTTCAAGGAGTTTAACACCAAGTCATCTACTGGTACCAAAAATAAGCAACAAGTTGTTTATTGAGCATTAATCTGAAGCAAGGGCAGTTGGAAGAATACTAGCTAAATCCAGGTTCTGGGAAATGTCTGGTGAACTTCTCTAGTTCCACAACACAGCCCTCTCTAAAAGATGGGAAGATACATTTCCCTGATAGAATCTCTGCCTTCAGTAACACTAGACACACGTGGATTGGTAACCAGCTATCTGAAAATGAGACAAAACAAAAAGCTCTGGTCTATAGCAATTACTGGTTTCAATGGTATAAAGACTCCCCTCATGACTGGTTTCAAGCTATCAATAAACTTTAGCAATGGCTTGCAAAATTCCTGATTATTTAACAGTCAGTTCTAAACCTGCACTGCTGACTCCAGCAGAACATTGCTGTGTGTATGTGTATGTGCTGTGTGCAGAGCACAAGCTGCTGCTTCTTTATTCGCTCACTTATTTGGGTTATAATATAATTGATTAGGCTGTAGCTTTCTCTGCTGATATCCCTATCTTGATGACATATCTAGATCACCTTTATAAAATTTAGGGGTTTCCTGAATCTCTAACAATCGCATATCTACAAACCACTTCTGGATGGTTTCTATAAAAGGCAAAACTACCTTGTCATGTGTCAATCCTTACTGGTTTTGTTCGGAGGACAAGAGAATTCCCACTATTTATTCATAGCAGTGATTCTGATAAATCGTAGTCATTTCTTTGGCTTAGTGATGATTTCATACCTGACAGGTCCTTTCCACTGTTATGAATCATGCTACTGTTTATTCTTGGAAATGAGATGGACAGTTTTTAATAAATGCAGTGTTTGGATGGCCTGGAAGAATCAGACCTGAACAAATCATTGGCATAGTGCTTTTTAACTATTTAGTATCAATATGTTCTAGTTTGGTACTGAGGGGCTCGATGGCCTGTTCTGCTTTCAATGATAAAGTAGCTCCTTGGTTCAGTTTTTCACACAATCATGTAAGATTACCACCTTGTACAGAATCCCAAACATTGTAAAGTACTTCTGTTCATTTCCTCAGCAACGTTAGCTAGCATCAGTGACTGATGTGAAGCAAAGAAAATTTAAAATAACTGTCTACCAAAATACTTGTCTATCAAAATATCCAATGTCAGGTTCCATCCATCAAGTTACCTGAAGCTCTTGGAGTAGGAGTCACTCATTTGAGATAAATCATAATTCCCCAGAGGAACTGAGAGCTATGAAATATTTAACCTGTGTGGGAGATGTCTTAACAGTGAGAAACACAGTTTTTAGACATTTATAAGTTCAATGAAAAGGAAATGTGCAGCAAAGGAGAAATTATCCCAAAAGGGTGGGAGGAAGGTTTGGAGCTTGGGAGAGTGCCAGGGGCGGCTCTGGGCAGAGCGAGGCACAGTGAGCTGTGAAAGTGACTAGACACCCACCACAATGGGAGGTGAAGAAGAGGAAGACAGACTTTACTTCTACGATTTTTCTTCTTTCCTGTTGCTGGTTTTGGTTATAGCACATGCACGATTCTGGAAAACAGACCACAGCATTCCCTTTTCTCACTGAAGAGCTTTAAATTGCATTGGCACTGCAGCTGAAACTGAAAAGTGTGGAACACTGTGAAGACATAGCAGCCCAGTACCTACCAGCCCCATCCTCTGAGTTAGCAGCAATCCTGGGTATTAGTCAACAGATTATGCCTGGAAAGACGGCAGCCTGTAACGGGATCAGGTGTCACTAATGGTTACAGGAAGATGAAAGGAGACAGTAGCCAAAAGGAATGTGAGCTGGGCTTGCAGCCTGGAGCAACTGGAAAACCAAATCATAATATGTGCACAATCGATCTTTCCAGTCACTCCCTTATTGCCAAGAAAGGTTTAACTCAATTAGCAAAGACCTAGGGGGGGCAGGGACGCTGGGAGAAGTTGTTGTGTAACCTTGAGGCTGGGTGGATATTCTTGGTTCTAAAGCAAAGTTATTTTAAAAGGATCATCATAATTCACTTGCTTCAGCACCTAAGTCCATCTTGGATATGCTCCCTAAAACTGAAAAAAAAAAAAAACCCATAAAACCCTCTGTCCACATCTTATATCTGTGCATGTAACATTCCATAAACTTTACTGCTGCTCCCTATACTGACCCCTCCCTGGCTTCCACTGCCTCTCTACAGGATATCCTTATTTCATAGGCACAATCTAGTCTGTCTTCTTCCATATGCTTCCATAAGCATACCTATCCCAAGAAGTCTTAAGTTATACCCTCCATTATTTAACCAGCCACTGGGAGAGCACCCCCCTCCAATATTCTGCGTGATTGCTTGATACCCCCACAGTGTGTCATCAGCATCGTGGGCAGAATCCCGGACATTTTTTATTTTACCTGTGAAGAAACTGAAATTCAGAGAGGGTAAGTAACTCACTCATGGCCACATAGCAAAAAAGAAGAGCAACCATAATAGCTATTATTTATTAAGCTTGTGCTGAAACTGTACTGAGCAATTTATATACTGTATTTTTTGGACTATAAGACACCCCCCCAAATTTGGGAGGAATAATGGTTGTTAATGCTACTGTTGAGTTCTGTTTACATTTACACTGGTGAAATATTATGTTATTTATGTTATTAAATATTTTACCACATTTTTTGCTTCAAATTTTCCTATTTTCCTCCTCTAAAACCTAGGTGCACGTGTCTTATGGTCCAAAAAATACATACAGTACATTCTCTGAGACTTGTAGGGCTCAGCTCTGGCTTTAGTGCTCTCTGTGCTATATATAAACTGTATTTGTAGTTAATATGAAAAGTTCTACAATACAAGTCAATGTAAAACACTGTGGAGGTGCATAGCAGCTTTATTCAGAGTAGCCAGAAAACTGGAAACAACCAAAATGTCCATCAGCAGGTGAATGGTTGAACTGTAACCACAGTTTACACATGGGAATATCACACAACCACAAAAGGAGCACACTGCTGATGCAGACAACAACATAGGCAAATTTCAAAAATATTATCCTGAGCAAAATAAGCAGGAGACAACAGAGTACAAATTGTTTGATTCCACTAATATGAAATTCTGGAAAACAAAAACCTAACCTGTAGTGACAGAAAGCAGGTCAGTGATTGCTCAAGGCTAGCTTGGGGGGCGTGGGGGACAACTGAATGAAAAGAGTATGAGAGAACTTCAGGTGGACAGGGCAGGGCAAAGGGGGGAAATTGGGACAACTGTAATAGAACAACAAAGTATAAAAAGTATAAGAAAGAAATACTCTACATATTAATTGTGGCAATGGATACACAAGTATATACATTTGTAAAAATAAAACAGTGAGCTGAACACTAAAAATGAGTGCATTTCAATGTATGTAAATCTTTTGTAAATAAAGCAACAGTGAAAGGGGAGGGAGTGAATAAAAGTAGAGGAAGTGACTAGTTGCCTGGGGTGGCTAAGGGAGGTGAGACAAATGAGGTAAAGGATGAAGAGGAATCAGGTAAAGGGCTTTGAAGGATAAATAGAAAGCACCAAGAATGCGGGAAGAAATGGAAGGGGAAATGGAATAATGGGCTTTCCAGAAGTAAACAAAGGGTGAGGAGGTTGGGGACCCTGGACTGAGAGGATTGTGAAAGAAGCTTATTGCAGACATGGAGAGGGGCCACCTATACACGGAGTCCGTGGGAGAAACTCCAGATTCAGTAAGTGCCCTTGGGTAAGTCGAGATACCTCCCTGGACCTTGGTTCTCTCTTCCCTAAAAGTGAAGGACTGGAAAATAAACAAACTGAAGAGCTGGATAAACAATCCCTAAGGTAGTGAACGCTGAACAAGTGTGTTAAGTAACATTAATTTGACAGGAATGGCTTGTGGGCAAGCTGACAGTCATCTGGCTGAACCCCTCGGCCCTTAGGGCAGCTGGAGCCCCGGGGTCTGCCACTTCCACCCACAAAACTCCCTACCCATTTTTCTTGGTATACAGAATATATACACACATAAATATATATAAAATATATAAGTACATATATTTTAACATAATGAGTTAATTCCCTAAAATCCTCCAAAAATGACCAATAGTATTTCTTCTTTAGTGTTATTATAAATATATGGATTCTAAACATTTGAAATATTTAATACCTTGCAATTATTATCTGTACGAATAGTCAAATGTCTTCATCTTAGGCCAGCGGAAGTCTATTCAAGTCTGTACCAAGTCCATTTGATGCAACCATAGTCACCTTTGACAGTTTTCTCATTGTCTGGTATTTATAAGATATTCCAGCCTCACCTTTTACTTCTCCTGTCCCAAATCTGGAGTCAGCTATTGTTCCAAGGAGTCTTAGCACTCTTTCCTGTATGCAAGATTGTTTTTGCAATGTGACATTAACACTATTCCCATCAAAAGATGAAGTATATTTCTCTAACTATAGAATCTGGGCTTGGCCAGGCAACTTGCCTTGGCTAATGAACAACAGCAAAGGTGGCAAAAGCAAAGACTTAAAAAGCACAGGTGCCATAGGGGCTTGCTCGCTGTAGTGCTGGGAAGAAGCACAGGTTACCTTCCTTGAGGACAAAAGGCCCTGTTGAGACAGGTACCCATCATCCTGGCTGTCCTGGCTGAAACTCCAGGAATGTGAATTATGTTCTTTTGAAAAATCCATTCCTGAATTAGCCAGCCCAAACCTGAAGAACCACCCAGCTAAACCACAGAATCTTGAGAAATATAAATGGTTATAATTTAAACCATTAACTTTAGGGTGGTTTGTTAAGCAGCAAAGTCTGACTGATACAAATATATGTATTTTAAAGATAAGACATATCACATGTTGATATTAACACTTTGAACTGAAATCCTAACTTACAGGGTTTTTACTTAAGCCTTAATCTTCCACTGAAACTTCTTTCTCATCCTCCAAAAATTCTGATTTTAAACATACATGTGATTACTCCCTTGTTCTATCTCAAAGTACATATATTAAAGTCTCAGGCACAGGTTCTCTGCCACAGGTTGGATTCTGTGGAAGTACACAATGAGACGGAGTTTAGGATACATGAGAAAGGAAGGAGGAGGAAGTAGAACTTGGCAGAAGCCAGGTAAATGTAATGCAATGTGCTCAGGTCCTTCAAAACTTTGGCCAACCCAGCAAGGAATACCAGAATGAATTTTTCCCATCACTGATCCTGCATGCTGTGCAGAACTGGCCAAACCCTTACATTCCTTTCCTACTTGGTCACCAGATGTGGGCTGCACCAGAAGAGGCAAGCCTCAGGCAAGGTGGCTCCAAACTTGAGGTCAGTCCTGAAGGAGCTGATAGCCTGAGACTGTTCACTAACCACTGTCCCTTCCCTGAGGGGGGATCTGAGTGGCACTTCTTCCTGTCTACCACAACCTCCAACAGTATGATTGCTAGGAACAGTTTAGGATTATTTTTATAGTTCTTTTTGTCTTTAGTGTATATATCTCTAGATATATGCAGTCAAATTACTGTATTTTAAAGACATAACTGTGTGAAGTTACGCCATCAATTGGAGCTGTTTTTAAGTTCATTTGTTTACATTTCAATTTTATATTCAATTTTATATTATGATTATGCAAAAGAATTACATGGTTCCAAAATTAAATATATGAACAAAATATATTCAAAGAACCCTAACTTCTAACTCTATTCTATAGGTAATGTACTATTTTTTAATTTAATGCTTTGTCTTTCCATTTTATTGTTAATTTTAAGTCTATTAAGTAATTTTAAATAAAATAAATCATCTTGCTGCTAATCAGAAAAATTTTGTTAAGTCTTACATTTGTCTAGAGCTTCATAGTTTAGAGAAGTCTTCAATGGTTCATCAATTCTCTGTGTCAAGGGCTCACAGAGGAAAATGTACCTATTTATGGACCTATTCTCAAGTGGGATGTGGTGGTTGTCCTCCCCTGAAAATTACAAAGACTTAGGCAGTTTTTACTCTTGGCATCCACACCATCATACAGCGGTACGCATGCCAGTACACCAGAATGAACCTTCTGAAGAAGGAAGGAAGTACCATAGGTTTTCTAAGCCTTCTTTCCAATTGCTATTTGGCTCAGGCCCCTCTATTCATACTTGGTTCTACTCCAATAGTGAAATTAAATGAATATGAATTTGTTATTCACTTCCACAATGCAGTACGTATGATTTGGAACGTGGTGACTGGGTGCTGGGCGGGTGGGGATACAACAAAAGACAAGACCCAGTGCCTGACTCTAGAAGCCAGGAATCAAGTGGATTTTTAAAAAGCTATTTCAACAAACCCTCAGCACTCTTGTTCACTGAAAACAGCCATACTGTGCATAGAATTTGTATTTTCCAGGAAGCTTCATCAAATCTAAGGCTTCGAACCAGAGTTTGCAAACACATTAAAATGCTTCTGCTTCTTTGTCTGCAGATTCATTGCTGAAAAACAGCCTTCTGACTTTAGGATTATACAGATGGCTCTCTAAAACCATACCCATAACTCTTCAACATCTCTGTGCAGGGCAATAGCAACAAGGTAATATACAACAGCTCCCTCCAACAGAGAATGTTTCCACTGTGAACAGAGCTGAGGGGAAAACAAGGAGCCAAGGGGAAAACAAGGCAAACAGGCCGTCAGAGGCTGACGTGATTTCTCCACACAGCAGCAGCTGTTTCCTCTCCGAGGCTCTGAGCCAGAATCTCCAGAGAACCTTCTCTGAAACAAAGCTGCTTGAAACTGTTTCGCAAAGGGTCTATAAAAAAGTAAACCTCACAGAACCATTGTTCATTCATATCTTACTTCTAAAACCTCAGAATTAGGAAAGAAACTAAAGAAAAAGCAAAATGATATTTTTTTCATTGTTGTCAACCCTTTGAGAGTTAAGGATGCAAAGGTCTGTCATTGTGAAATTTGGGGTCTGCAGACAGGATGGTATTATTTTGGTGTTTTTAAAGGAGGGTATAGCAAATATGCAATTGAAATTATAAATCCAAATTGCATATCTTATAAACATTCACTTTCCAGCTGCTACAAACATAAAATAAATAGATGATAATGCTAATGCTATTAAAATACTACTAAATAACTTTTGAATATGGTAAATACTTCGTATTACCTCGGGGGACAGCAAACTGTGCCCTGTAGGTGAAATCCAGGCACTATCTGGATTTAGGACCTTAAAAATACCAAAAATTACCCACCCCCACCCCTGAAAAGATATCTACCTCAAATCCCTGGAACATGTGAATGTACATTATTTGGGGAAATGATTACTTGTAATGAGGAGGTAATGAGTTTAGGGTCCACCTAAACTTAGGGTGGAGCCTAAACTCGTTAACATGTATCCTTATAAAAGAGACACAAAGAGGAAAGACATACAAAGAAAAGGCGGTGATATGACGGTGGGGGCAGAGATTGGAGTGATGCAATGTGCTGTGAGCGTTCAAGGCCTGACAGGTTCATGGTATTCAGGCAGAAGGAAGAATATTCACAGAGCCATGAGGATGCCTGAGATGCCTTTATTCACAGGTGCGTCAGCTGCAAGCTGTGTTCCCCCTGCATGTCTCTGCATGTCACCTGTCACCCAGTATAGCACATTGCATGTCTCTCATCCTCCAGTGTGGCACCTGTTGTGGCACCCAGCGGGGAGACCCTACCCCCTTAAATACTAGAACGCAGACAAAGCCAGCAGGGTGCCAACAGATCTTATGCAACAGGGCTTCATACTATGCATGCGAGCCCACTCAAGGCCATGGAAAGAGTTTATTCGACCCAGTCTCAAGGCTGTGAGAACACTGCTTATCAGGCCCATTCTCAAGGCTATGGGAAACTGCTTCCCTTAGTTACCCAGACACCTGGGTGAAGACGCCAGCCTCCTACATGCAACAACAAGCCAAGGAACGCCTGAAGCCGCCAGAAGCTGGAAGAAGCAAAGAAGGAACTCTCCCGTAGAGCCTCCAGACAGAGTGCCACCCAACCAGCATATTGATTTCAGACTGCTGGCCTCCAGAATTTCACTGGTGTTAAGCAGCCCAGTTTGTGGTCATTTGTTATGCAGCCACAGCAAACTAAAACACCTGAGTATATACATACATGTGTGAATATTTCGATATGTGATCATCTGTATTCACATTAAGCTAAATGGGTTTTTTTAAGTGTGAGTTCTGACTGAGGTCTCCAACTCTAATGTATTACCACGCGAATCATTCCAACCTCTAGCCTCCTACACTTGCTGACCTTTAAAATTATCACTTCAATAGTAAAAAAAAAATGGCTCTCACATCTGCCATCAATTTAGTTTACTTTTCAAGTCCAGTATTCATGTATGGCAGTATCAGAATTTTCAATTCCCCAAAGGAAACAATTTTATCATCTACAGTACAGTACTACATGCAGTTTCTTTTTTCTTTCTTTCTTTCTTTTTTTTTTACCTTTTGTTTTACAGATGCCATTCATTTCCAAAGTTATTTAGGTCAACAACTGCCCTCCCACCCCCACTCCCTTCAGTAAGGTTGTTCCACACATCTGTAACACAGTTCGAGTCTCTTGTCAGGGTCTGCCTTTTTCCCTAGTATCCCCTGACTTCCTTTTTTTTAAATCCTTGCCTGAGGGCACGTTTATTGCTTCTAGAGAGGGGAAGGGAGGGAGATAGAGAAGGAGAGAAACATTCATGTGAGAGAAAGATATCCATCACTTGCCTCCTATATGTGTCCTGACCTAGGATAGAACCTGAAACCTAGGCACGTGCCCTGATCAGGAATTGAACCTGCAAACTTTTGGTCCACTGGATGATGCCCAACCAACTGAGCCACACAGGCCAAGGCCCAAATTGGCCTTTAAATTTGCATATATTACAATTCATCCTTCATGTTGTAGGTTCTGTAGGTTTTGACAAATGCATAATGTTTTGTATTTACCACCACAGTATGATAAGAGTAGTTTCACTGTTCTAAAAATCCCCTGTGCTCCACCCACTCTTACCCTCTCCCCAAACACTTGGAAACTGACCTTTTTACTACTGTCTCTTCAGTTTTTCCTTTTCCAGAATGTCATACAGTTGGAATCATACAATAGGTAGCCTTTTCAGACTGGCTTCTTTCACTTACTAATGTGCACGTCTTGTTGTGCCTCAGTAGTAGCTTATTTCTTATTATTGCTGAGTAATATTCCATTGTACGGACATAGCATAGCTTTTTCTGTGCAACTTAAATGGGCAAATACCTAGTAGTGTGATTGTTGGATCTTATGGTAAGACTTTGCTGAGTTTGAGGATATCATTTTTTTTATGCATACTCTTATTCTAGTATGTCACTGATAACCTTACTCATTTAGGTAAGAGAATCTAGTCATTATGTCTTAGCATCTGATTGTCTTCTCTGTTTTTTTTAATTCTCTATGTCATTTTATTGCATTAGCAATAAAATCTTACCCATTTGGAAGATTAATTTGAAATAAAAACTCTGAGCCCTGGCTGGCGTAGCTCAGTGGATGGAGCACGGGCTGGGAACCAAAGTGTCCCAGGTTCGATTCCCAGCCAGGGTACATGCCTGGGTTGCAGGCCATAACCCCCAGCAACCGCACATTGATGTTTCTCTCTCTCTCTCTCTATCTCCCTCTCTTCCCACTCTAAAAATAAATAAATAAAATCTTAAAAAAAAATAAAAACTCTGAATTAGATAATTTTAAAAATAGTTCTATATCTTTCATATATGTAGAGTTAGGAAATTAATGGTCAAGTTTGCACTGACTTATAAAGTCCTAGTTGACTCACAAAAGAATTACTTTTATCTAACAGATAACAGTAATGAAATGTATGACAGTGTATGTAACTAGATTTGAACATTGTATGAAAGCAATTTGTTTATTAATATATGCCTAGCATTCTTTGTAGTTTTATTGGGATTACAAACTTGCCTATTCTCTTCCCCACCACTGATAGGGTAACCTCTGCTCCCACAGTCCTCCCATCATTTCCCTTATGCATAACTGATGTTATACATCTCTTCCTAATCTTCTTGAAGGCAGGGACTATCATCTTTTTAATCCTAATTCTTAGCCCAATGTCTGACATATATTGGCCACTCAGTAACTGTAAGTTTTCATTAGGAGGATGGACAGATAATCTTGAAGCTAGGAAGAACACTGTGTAGGAGTAAGGACACCTTGCACATAAATAACCACCATCCCAGGCCTTGTATGGACTATCACATATTCTAGATCAGTAGAGTCTGAATTGATAAGGAAACTGTTGAAGAATCCGTGACTCCACACTCAGTTCTTTTAGATCTTCCTTTTGCCCAGTATTTACTGTCTCTTACAAACTCAGCAATGTACGGTCAAACACAACCTACCCAGTTTGTCCCCCAACCACAAGAAGGCCAGCTCTACACCTCTGGTAATCGACTAACTAAACATCAGGTGCCTGGGCTGAGAGGTTTCCGCAAAGACCAGACAAGTTAGAAAATTTCTGGGGAAATGGACTGATTTTCAAAAAGCCAGAGAAATGTGAGATCACTGGAGAAAGAGATGCAGGAGATCCTTAAATGCCTTGCAGCCAGGACAAGGAAAAACCACAGTAGAGCAGAGAAGGTGAGGCTGGAGATCAAATGGTTCATCTCAGCTGAGGTGAACCACAGTGGAGGGTTCAACGATCGGAGAGGCACATTGGTTGGTACCCTGAGGAGATTCAGGAGCTGACCTTGACAGTGCACGTAAAAGGCAGAAAGAGACAGAGGTTGTGTCTCCGGATCTCTCAGATTTTAATGTGTGTACAGGTCACCTGGGAATCTTGTCAAATTGCTGATTCTCATTCAAGGAATATGAATAGGACCTTCATTGAGAGTCAGGAGATCTGGGGTTGGGGGCAAAGAGTGTGCATTTAGAAGAAGCAATTAGAGGATCTGTGCTGCCAGTCCACTGACTACACCTTGACTAGGAAGGCTTGTTTGACTGAACCACAACTGAAATTCTTAAGAAATCCCTACATTCAATTGAGTTTATCTGGAAAGTGTCTAGATTTAATTTTCTAATATCAGGCAGAAACAGGGACTTGGATGTAAAAATTAAGTTCAGTTTTAGGAAAATAAAATATTTACATTTTTATACACCTGATTTTACTGCTTGAGAATCCAGCCTTACCACCACTATTATTCTTCAGTGTCCAGATCAAATTTACCCTGCTCCCTGAAGTCTTTCCAGGTAGTTCCCTAATAGGAATGAACTATTCTTAAGAACCCAACTCTCACATGCTATGGACTGAATGACCGTGTCCCCCAGAACATCAATATATTAAAATCTAATTCCTGAATGTAATGGTATTTGGAGGTGGGGAACCTGTGGGAGAGAATTAGGCTATGAGGGTGGAGGCCTCATGAATGGAATTAGTGCCCTTATAGAAGAGGCCAGAGAGTTAGCTTGCCTCTTCATCAGCCATGTGAGGATGCAATAAGAAGTCAGCCACCTGCCACGCAGAAGACAGTCCTCACTAGAATCTGTCCATGGCTTCACCCTGACCAGGAAACAACCTTCAGAACTATGAGAAATGCATTTCTGTGCTTGGTAAGCCACATGGTTGATGATATTTTGTTATAGCAGCCTTAGATGACTGAGGCATCATGCTCACATTTTAGTATATATTGCATGTACTTCATGCATTATAGTTATTTACTATAAAGGCAGAGGCATGGGGTTTCTCTCTTTTTTCTTCCCTAAGCACAGCAACTCATAGAAAAATACTTGGTGATTGCTCCTTGAATTGAACATGTTGGTTTAAAATAAATTAGTGATAGAATGGGAATAGTATCTCAAAAGTTGGACACTTCACAAAATTAAGTAATTAATCCAAAAGCATTTGAAAAAACAGAAATGAAAGCAGTGACCTTTGGCTGAAAACCTCTTTAAACAGCAGAAGAAAATGTTCTCAGATTTTGAGGAATAAAGATGATTCAGCTGAAACAAGTCCAGAGTTCCTTGGATTAAGTGTTTAACCTTTAAGACAGCTAAAGGACTTTATTTTCAGTACATCTAAAACGATGTCATAAATGTTATGGAGCTAACAGTATCTATAACATGCACATTTTTAAAAATGTTATCAAAGTTAGTTTATACCTTACAGAAAGCTGCCAAGCTTCAGTCCTCTTTTGGTGATGGTACTTTTAAAAAAAATAGGTACTGTAGACTTGTTCCACACGTGGAAGTAGGTTCCAACATAAAAGAACAAAACTGAGTTTAGTTAAAAGTCCTCTTTAAAATTTTTTAAGTTGCTAATTACATATTTTATATGTACAGTACTCCTTCCTTATCGGTGGGGGACATGTTTAAAGATCACCAGTGGACGCCTAAAATCACAGATGGTACAGAACCCTGCATACACTATGTTTTTTTCCTACACATAAATACCTTTCATAAAGTTTAACAAATTACGCACAGTAAGAGATTAACAGCAATAACTAATAGTAAAATAGAAAATTATAGCAATAAATGTAATGATAAAAGTTAGGTGAATGTGGCATTGCTAAATAAAATCAGGGTTACTTGAACACAAACACTGGGATAGCCTGACAGTCACTCTGATAGTCAGGACTACTAAACCAAAGGGTTTTCATTAACAGAAAGGAATGTTCAGTGTGAATTATTTGCTTACAAGCAAATCTATGATGAAAAAAAGAAAGAAACAAAGAAGGCAAACCACCATGGGCATATTTCTGAAAAAAGTGATGCAAATTAAAACCACAAAAAGATACCATTTTGTAACAGGGTGCTGCCAAGAGGGGGGGCCCAAATTGGGATTTGGAATGGGGTCTAGAACTCAAGGTATTCAGGAAATATTAGGATGTCCTCACCTCCCACCCCCACAGGTGTGGGTTGGGGGAAGGGACAAATGGAGCAGGGTCATTGAAAGCTGTTTTGCATAGCAACAGCTTTGCAGCTAACCTCTGGTGTGGTCATTTAACCTTTAACTGGTTGCATAGATATGTTAAATAACTGTGGCCTTGCTCTGAGCCAGGGGAATGGAAGTAACTTCCCCAACAAGGCATAACTGGGGGGCAGGTCCCCCCGAGTTACAGCACCTGTGTGAGAGCTGGGAGAAGACTGGCTCCATGACATGGGGCTACACCTGCCCAGACCCAGGATCACAGGCCAGTAAAGCTGGAAGGATATGAGAGGGCTAGCAAGTGTAGCCAATGGTGGGAAGAGTCAGAAAAATGGGGCTGCAGAGAATTGGCAAGGGGATTTAAGCTGAGACTCGGCAGCCATTGAGTGGGAGAACCACTTGGTCTTTGCCAGAGTGGGGACTCCCACAGCCATTGTGCCAAGAGGACCACTCGGCTGTGGTACTGCATAGAACCATGAGGCTGTGCCAGTAGAAAGGAGAGCCACACGGCTGTGGACATGTGAGAGAACCATGAGGTTTTGGCTGAGTGGAGACTCCTGTAGCCATTGTGCAAAGAGGACAGTAACTAGAAAAGGTTACTACCGGTGTTCGGGCTGCCTGTCACTACCAAATCCAATAAGCAATGACAGCAATTGAATCTTTCATGGGCGCTTTATTCAGATGGCTGGCAATCCTAGAAGATGGTGGGTTCATACCCTAACAAACCATCTTCCCCCTTCTTTCCTGGCCAGATCTTTTTATAAGGGGGGTGGGAAAGGGCAAACAATGTGCGGTGAGGGCTTTGAGATTCAGCAGTTGCAAAATTCCTGTCCTGGACCGTTAGCTGTCTCCAAGGGGGAGGGGTAGTCCCCTGCTTCTTCCTGATATGGATGTCTCCAGGTGGTAATCTCTAGCCAATGCCCCAGGAGGTCGGCTGCTTTTCCCAGGCACCAGGATGGGCCTTATCTGTAGTTTCTGAAACAAAAGCTTAACATACACATTACCTGCTAGATTTATGGCTATTTACCTTAAGGTAAAATTTTCCAAGTCTTAAGTCCCCTATCAGGACCACGCGGCTAGGGCAGTAGAGAGAGAACCACATGGCTTTGCCAGAGTGGGGACCCCTGCAGCTTTAGAAGGGGGAACCACCACCCAACTTTAGCAGAGATCCCAGCCACTCAGCTGATGGTGTGCCGGGAACAGAGGGAGGCCTACCAGCCAAGACGGATTACTGGGAAGAACCAGGGGCTGCCTAAGCCACAGACTTCTTTTTCTTTTCCTGAGATATGGTACCCCAGCCTGGGGCAAAGGGGGGAAGGAAGGACTGTGTGTTTGTGGGTGTTTTAAGGGACTTTGGGATTTTGATGAAGACATTAGGTAACTGCTTTAAGTTTGTATAGCATTAAATAAACATTTCCTTTCCTTTTCATGAATCTCTGGCATTGAGAGATGTCTTTCCTCTGGTGGCAGACATAACGAACCTGGGGGTTTCCTTTCAGTTATAGTATATTGCCTTGCCCCCTCCCCTTGTTGTTCTGTAACAATCTCACACCTGTCAGAATGGCCATCATCAATAAATCAACAAACAAGTGCTGGCAAGGATGTGGAGAAAGGGGAACCCTTTTGCACTGTTAGTAAAACACAGACTGGTGCAGCCACTGTGGAAAGCAGTATGGAGATACCTCAAAAAATTAAAAATGGAACTGCCTCATGACCCAGTGATTCCACTTCTGGGAACTTAACTGAAGAAACCTGAAACACTAATTTGAAAGAATACAAACACCGCTATTTTCATTGCAGCATTATTTATAATAGGCAAGATTTGGAAGTAGCCCAAGTGTCCATCAGTAGATGAGTAAATAAAACAACTATGGGACATTTACACAATGGAATACTACTTGGTTGAAAAAAAAAAGAAGAAAATTTTACCTTTTGCAACAGCGTGGGTGGACCTGGAGAACATTATGCTAAGTGAAATAAGACATTCAGAAAAAGCAAATACTATATGATTTCACTCATATAGAGAATCTAATGAACAAACTGAACTAAAAAGGAGAATGGGGACAGACTTTATAGATGGAGAGCAGGCTGACCGCTCTGGCAGGATAGGGCAAGGTGTTGTGGGGTAGAGGCATCAAGCTAAAAAGAAAAAGGATTCATGGACCTGGACATAAGTGTGGCAACTATGGGGGCAGTGGGGTAGGTAGAAGTAGAAGAGAATAAAGAGTAATAGAAAAAATACAATAAAAACCCCACAAAATAGAAAAAAAAAAAAAAAGAAGAGCCTGAGCCAGGTCCTTCAGGAGGTGTTCCAGAAGTCAGCATTGTTACCATAGGAGATGACAGCTCCATGGGTGTCATTGCCCCTGAAGGCCTTCTAGTGGGACAAGCTGTGGAGGTGGAAGACAGTGACATTGATGATTCCTGACCCTGTGTAGGCCTCGGCTATTGTGTGTTTGTGTCTTAGTTTTTAACCAAAAAAAAAGTTTAAAAAGTAAAAATAAAATAGAGAAAAGCTTTTAGAATAAAAATATTTTTAAAAGAAAATACTTTTTACAAGCTAATAAAAGAAATTTATTTATTATTTTTTAATTATTTTATTGTTGTTCAATTACAGTTGTCTGTATTTTCTCCCCACCCCTCCCCCACCTCCCTCTCTTGCTTCCACCCTCCCCCTTGGTTTTGTCCATGTGTCCTTAAAAAAAGAAAATATTTTTGTAAAGCTGTACAATGTGTTTGTGTTTTAAGCTATTGTGACAGAAGTCAAAATTTTTTAAATTTAAAAATGTATGCAATAAAAACTTACAGTAAGCTAAGGCTAATTTATTACTGAAGGTGAAAAAATAGTTTTATAAATTTAGTGTTGCTTAAGGATTCAGTGTTCATAAAGTCTACAGCGGGGTACAGAATGTCCTTCACATTCACTAACCGCTCACTCACTGACTCACCCAGAGCAACTTCCAGTCCTGCAAGTGCCGTGCATGGTAAGTGCCCCATACAGGTGAGGCATTTTTTTATCTTTTACACCATATTTTTACTTTATCTTTTCTATGTTTAGATACACAAATATTTACCATGTGTAACAGTTGCCCTGTTATTGAGTACAGTAACATGCTGCAGGGGTTTGTAGCTCAGGAGCAATAGGCTGTACCACGTGGCATGGGTGTGTAGTGGGCTGAACCACCTAGGTTTTTGTAAGTGCACTCTGTGATGTTTGCACAACGAAATTTCTCAGAATGGATCCCCATCTGTCCTCTAGTGATGCAGGACTGTATGTACGAACAGTTAGTAGTTCCTGCTATATCACCTCAGAAAACCATGCATAATTACAGTTATTTGGGAGGCTATTTTCTAAGTATGAGAGTCATTCAGGTTAGAAGTTAGGCAAGCATTTTTCTTCGCAAGAGTTGGATCTGGAAGGGTGAGTTTGCTTCCACTATTGGTGAACTGAGAACATGGAGAGACACCAGGCACACAACCAGAGCAAAGGGGATTGCTTCTTCAGTAACAGGGGCTGCTGCCCCCTGGAGGACGAATGGCGGAGTGAAAACCAGATTCTCTGGACACTCAGAACATCTGTGGGAACGCATTCTCTCTTGTCCAATTTCAACTGCTGGTAAAACGGCACACAGGCACAAAGCTTTTTCTTTCCTAAATCCTACCCAAGCAACCCAAAACTGGTTCAGAACTAATCTCTGCTTCTTTCCCTCAAAAGAAATAAATACATCTCATAAAAAGACATAAATGAACCAAGTCAGACTATGGGAAAAAGCTTTGGGTGCTAATGAAAGTCCCTCAATATTTTGCTGAGGGACTTTGCAATCTTTGCACTAAGTCCTGGAAGAATTGGCACATTTATTATGTTGACTCTTCCAATCCATGAACATAGTATGCTTCTCAGTTTGTGTAGATCTTCCTTGATTTCTTTCATTAGCATTGTATAGTTTTCAGTATACAAGTCCTACACATTTTTGTTAGATTCACAGTGACGTGTTTCTCTCTCTTTTTGGAGCAATTTTAAAAGGTATTATGTTTTAAATTTTGGGTCCTATGTTTACTGCTAGTATAGAAATGCAATTGATTTTTGTATATTTATTTTGCATTTTATACCTTCCTGAATGTATTTGTTAGTTCTGGGGAGTGTTTTTGTATAGCCTTTGGGACTTTCTACATAGACAATCATCTCACCTGCAAATAAGGACAGTATTATTTTTTTTCTATTCCAAACTGTATGCCTTTTATTTCCTTAAATCACTGACTAAAAAATCCAGCACTATGTTGGTTAAGGGTGATGAGAGCAGACATTCTTGCCTGTTCCCAGCCTTAGGGGGATAGTATTCTTTTTGTTGTCTTCAGGGTCTGTAGTGATATCCTCTGCTTCATTTCTCATATTGGTAATTCATCAATTTTACTGATCTTTTGGAAGTGCTAGCTCTTTATTTCCTTTACTTTCATGATTATTTTTCTGTTTTTCCATTGTATTGATTTCTGATTATCTTATTACTTTTTCCTTATGTTTTCTTTGATTTATTTTGCTCTACTTCTATATTCCTGGGAGCTTAGATTTGATTTGAGACTTCTAATGTATACATTTAGTGCTGTATATTTGTTGTTAGCACTGCTTTAGCTATGTCCACAAACTTGGATATTGCCCTGTTCATTCCGTTCACTGCGTTTTAAAATTTCTTTTGAAGGTGGCAGAGCATAAAATGGAGTAAAAAATAGCCTCTTCCTCAAATGGTGTTGGGAAATCTGGATGACTACATGAAAAAAAAAAAAGAAACTTGACCACAAATTTACACCATACACAAAAATAAACTCAAGATGGATGAAAGACTTAAATATAAGTCCCAACACCATGAAAGTCCTAGAGGAGAACAAAAGGAGGAAAATCTCAGATGTCCCATGCAGCAATATTTTCACCAATATGTCCCCCCAGAGCAAGGGATATAAAGGAAAAAATAAACAAATGGGACTTCATCAAAATAAATAGCTTCTGCATGGCTAAAGGAAACATCAGCAAAATGAAAAGGGCATCAACTGTATGGGAAAATATATTTGCAAATGATACTTTAGATAAGGGTTTGATCTAAAAAATATATAAAGAACTCACACAACTCCACTCCAGGAAGACAAACAACCCAATTAAAAATGGGCAAAGGACTTGAACAGACACTTCCCCATGGAGGACATACAGAGGACCCAGAGATATATGAAAGGAGGCTAAACATCATTAGCCATTAGAGAGATGCAAATTAAAACCACAATGAAATACTACTTCACACCGGTCAGAATGGCAGTCATAAACAAATCAACAAACAACAAGGGCTGGCGAGGTTGTGGAGAAAAGGGAACCCTAGTGCACTGTTGGTAGGAATGCAGACTGGTGCAGCCACTGTGGAAAACAGTATAGAATTTCCTCAGAAAACTGAAAATGGAACTGCCTTTTGACCTGGCAATTCCACTTCTGGGATTACATCCTAAGAATCCTGAAACACCAAACCAAAAGAACCTATGCACCCCAGTGTTCATAGCAGCACAGTTTACAATAGCCTAGTGTTGGGAACAGCTTAAGTGCCCATCAGTAAATGAGTGGATCAAAAAACTGTGTTACATTTACACAATGGAATACTACATAGCAGAAAGAAAGAAGGAACTCCTACCCTTTGCGACAGTGTGGAGGGATTTGGAGAGCATTATGCTAAGTGAAATAAGCCAGATGGTGAAAGACAAATGCCATATGATCTCATCTATAAGTGGAACCTAATCAACAAAATAAACAAGCGAGCAAAATATAACCACAGACATGGTAATAAAGAACAAACTGACAGTAAGCAGAGGGGAGGTGGGAGCGAATAACATGGAAAAAGGGGGATGGGTTGTCAAGGAACATGTATAAAGGACACATGGACAAAGCCAAAGGGGGTAGGTTTGAGAGTGGGAAGTGGGGATGGGTGGGGCTGGGGGCAGTGTGGTAGGGGGAAGATGAAGACAACTATACTTGAACAACAATAAAAATAAGGGAAAAAAGAATCAAGAAGATGTGAAAAAATAAAATTTCTTTTGAAATTTGACCCATGGATTTTTTAGAAATGTGGTATTTAATTTCCAGGCATTTGGAAATTTTTCTGTTACTCATTTATAGTTTGATTTCATTCTGGTCAAAGAAAACACTGTGTATGATTCCAATTCTTTTAAAATTGTTTATGTTAGTAGTTGTTAGCTCAGGATATAGTCTATCTTGATATAATTTCCATGGACACTTGAAAATAATATGCATTCTGTTTGGTGGAGTATTTTATAAATGTTATTTAGATCCTGATGTGTTGTTATGGATTTCTTCAGGTTTATCCTGTTTGAGGTTCACTCAGATTCCTGAATCTATAGGTTTATGTGCCTTGTCAAATTTGGGAAATTTCTAGCCATCATTGCTTTAAATACTTTTTCAGGCCCACCTTTCCTCTCCTTCCAAGATTCCAATGACAAAAAAGTTAGGTCTTTAGTTATAATTTCACAAGTCCCTGACCAAAAGACTGGTAATATAGTTCTTCATTTCTAAGTAGAGGCCTGAGATGGGTATAATAGGATATCACTAGTTCCACAGATATGAGGTTTGAGAAAAAGATGGTCTTTTCTTTTGGAAGCTTGTGATGGAAAGTCTTCCAGAAGGGAAGGACACCCACATACCTTTCTAAGTGGGAATCAATGTAACCTAATTTTAACAAATGGTAAAACATAAGCCAGTGGCTGTATTTTGTTGGCCATCAAGTAACGAATTTAGTGAAGAGAGGCTGAAACTAATGAGTAAACTAAGGAAAAGTACATTGATTGCACTGATGTGTGTTATCTTTTTTATCTTTGATAATGATTATACAAGAACTAGCTGTATAATACAGACAATATTTGTCTTTATTTTTTCTTATTGAGGTGTTTTGAAAACAGAGAAATATTTTTGACAACCCAATTTATCACATATACTATCATTTACAATGCATGTGAAAAAGAGAAACTTTTAGATGAATTACTGAAAATAAATCATTGATTTTTTTAAGGAATAGTTTCAATGTTCTAGGGCATGTATATTTGTGTCAGTCAGGTGGATTGCTCTTCCAAAGATAAGAGGCTTGAAGAGAGGAGAATTTCATTTAGAGAGTAAGATGAGTGCATAACTTCTGTCGAATAAGGATAAAAATTGCCTCAAACTGAAGCAACTTTCATTCAAGTCACATATTTTCTGTCTGGTCTCACTATCCTTGGATAGCACATAAATTTCTAAGAAACAGACAGGGAGAATTCTGTATTTGCATACAAATATTGGTATTTTTTCCAAATTTATCTATCCAATGCAAGAAAGCTATCTGAGGAGCTGACAAAACATACCTCAATAATGGAATTTGGGGTTATAAAAGGTCATATATCTGATGCTTACATTGCAGTCTATAAATAATCATGAGTTAGTTATTTTTGTGTATTAGTATGTTAGTACAAATACCTCAATAAAACATTGAGACTCCCTTAGCTTCTTATGTATTAATTTCGCTATCCCTTTGACACTTCACAGTTAATTCATTTGTTTAACAGATTTGATATGTGCCCGGCAGGCAGTGCTCTGGGCATTGGGGGATATAGCAGTGAACAATATGGGTACAATCCTTTTCCTTGGGGAGAATCCATTCTTGGGAGGAGGCAAGAAATAGCTAAGCAAATGAATGAACAAGATAATTTCAAACAGTGATAAGCAATGGGATGGGATGATATAATAAAGAGCAGTGTAGGGGGTGCAATAGTAGTTGGTGAGAGAAGGCCTTGAGGAGGTGGTTTTTGGTCTGAGACAGAAATGATGCAAGAGGCAGACATGTGCATAAAAATCTTCATTCACTCCAATGCGGACAATATCTTCACATATGAAGGAACACTGCAGCACTAGCATAATGCCTTATTCCTTATAGCTGGCTGGTGTTCAGAAATATGGTTTCCTGAAAAACCGCCACATGTGCAATAAAATACTTATGATTATAGATGTTATTTTGCCATGCAAACTACAGACAAGTTTAGCTTCTGCGTCGTAATGTTATAGTCTGATTTCTGTCTGGATTGGGGTCCCTGAGGGCTAAAGGAAGAAGTAGGAATTACTAACTTCTATTGCCAGTTTTACTAATCAGTTTCCATTACTAGAGTCTTAACAAATGTTGTTTGTGCAGATGCATCTTTGGCTGCATTCTTGTTGTTTGATTTTAAGTTGGGATACAAGTTACTCAACAATACAAAAAAGTAGACAACTGAGGATTTTCCACAGTCTTCGGACACATCTCTCTTAAATACTTCCATTTGTTCTCACTATGTGACTATGAAATTATAGGTATAGTCAAAAAAAACAGAAGTACAATGTGCCTTGTCCAAAATATTCCAGTTGTTAAAATTTCACAAAAACATATGTACCAGGACACATTCCTATCCCTAAATCTTTCTCTAATATTATTTTAAAACAAAACTTTAAAGCAATTTCAAGAAATACTATGATTTGGTAAATGCTTTAAATGACTCAGAAAGTATGAAATGGCTCATATTGAATACAATATATTTACATTTCCTTAAAAGATAAAACCAAAAATTATTCTAAGGGGATTTTGCTTTTGGAAAAGTCATTATTCAACTGTTGCAATAACAAGGTTGTAAAGGGAAGCAAATTAATGTAAAAGAGAGGAGATGACACATGATCTGGTACATCTCAGGCAGTTAATGGATGAGGGGAAAAATTAATGAGGATGATTAAGACATGAAGGGGCTTCAAAAGAGAATAAATTAACCATCAAAGGATTAAGAAAGCCTCTTGAGAAATCTAATGACGTTCATATTTTTGCAAAAATACTTGTGCTGTGAAAGTCAATTATGAAGGATGGCATCTCTTACTATCTTGTAAAAATCAACACTTGAATTATTCTTTATTTGTTCTATTATTTGATGCTTAGTTGAAATTATAATCTAAATTTTCTTCAACATAAGATCAAGGTTTTACATTTTTTAGGTTTCAGTATAAATTTCCAATGTAACCTTCAGTACAAATTTCCAATGTAACCTTCTTTCCCCTACTTTTATGATATTTTCCATTCAAACCTATCTTACTTTAAAGACCTCTTTCCAGTGCTACTTATCCCTGACACTGAACGCCTACTTTACTTACAAAGGATTCTCTGTTCCCTAACCAGGTTTTCACTTGAACCTGCAGCCTTGGTTCTCTCTTAACAAATAATATATTTGTCATAGAATAACCAAAGGGCAGGTGAATAGAGGCATGTTATGTGTCTCTAATGATTCATAATTCTTCCCCAGGACGAATTAAAGGAGCTAGCAAACTAATGCTGATGTTCACTATGCTGTATTATGCCCTAATAAATTTTCAATGCTGCTATTGATTTCTGTCTCCCAGTGTTTTCCCAATGGTACCAGGAGCTGGACCCCACAACAGAACCAGGAGAGGAAGTTGTGCATCAATTTAAGGAAACTGCCATGCAGATGTCTCTTATTGCATGGCTTTTACATGCATGATGAGAATACAGCTTCTTCACCTTAGGCAGGTAGCTTAATTGGCTAGAGTGTAGTCCCGATATGACAAGGTTGTGGGTTTGATCCCCTGTCAGGGTACATACAAGAATCAACCAATGAATGCATAAATAAGTGGTAGTACAACAAATCAATGGTGCTTTCTCTCTCTTTCTGCCTCTCTCTCCTTAAAATCAATCAATAAAAAATATATAAAAACCCCTTCAGGTATTGCTTATTTCCTCATTATCTTTATTTTTCTTCTGGTTTAACAGACATATATAACACTAACTATGTGCTTACATTAACCCTCAAAACTGATCTGCAAGGTAGGTACTGTTGTTAATACTTACCCTTTTTATTTTTTTAATACCCACCTTTTTTAGATGTAGATGCATCTACAGACCAAGTTAATGGCAGAGTTCAGGATATGAACACAGGGAGTTTCAGACTTCAGACCTGTGCTCTTAACCCCTAAGCTTTCTCCTTTCTTTTCTACTACCCTGCCTCTAGTTTAAGATATTTTTCTAGAAATAAATGGTGTATTTGAATATCTGCAGAACAATAGGTCTGAACCAATCCTGATTTGGGCCTATTGCTCTGTATAATGTGCTGGCATTCATCAATCAAGCCAGAAAGAAATTTCACTATCACTTAATACTTCAAAATGCAGATTATGGTTAAATTGTAGCTTTTCTAAGACTTGAAGGAAATATCTGGCTGAATAGACGCTTTTCTATAACCTGAAGCTCTATATCCGAGGCTTACCCTTCAATTACCCCTTGTTCCAAAAGAAGGTGGAATGGAAGGACAGTTGAACAGCTGGTTGCTCCAAAGAAACACACACCTGTTGACCACTGGCCCCATCACCGCCCGCCCCTCAGCACTGCAGGACTCGGCTTCTTTCTTCTTCCCACACACTCTCTGCTGCGCCTGTGTGGGTCTATTATTCTGTGCTCATCTCTCTCTCTTTGGTTCATCATAGACTCTCAATGTTGTTGCTTTTCACATTATCTTTTTTTTTTTACTGCTTGGCACTATTTTTATTAAATTACCAGTTTATTTTATTCTCCCTTTTCTTTGATTTTAAAATTAAAATTATGTCTGTATTTTGTCGTCTTATTTTTTACATCTCTTATGCCATTCTATCTTTTGTTGTTTCTCTTTTTCTTGCCATTTTAGTTCCACAGTATGCTGTTCACATAGTTTTACAGAATTTTTTTTGTATCTTATTTTTCACTCCTACAAATGATAGGCAGGAAGCCCAGACAAAAGGGGCATCGTGTGAGATCTTTCTTCGTACTAAAGGAAGGACAGGTGTCTGTTGAGTTAGGCCTTCAGTGACCAGTCCAATCTCTATAATACACTTTTAAAATATTAACTTCTGATGTAGTTTCAAAGGTTCTAAATCATCTGTACCTTCAATGAAATCTTTCCTGTCTTTTTACTGTAAAACAGCTGAGGTTTTTTCCCTCTTGAAATCTTCCAACTTAAATTCAGTTTGTGGCTTCATTCTGAACTTATTGATTGGAGGACGGAGGGAAAGTAGTACATTCATCTTCCTAGTCATTTTTAATGTCGATATCATTTTAAAATTATAGGAATATTCTAATAATATTACAAAATACACCTGTGATCATTCAACAAATAAACCAATTGCTTACATTTTGACCCATATGCTTTAAGTTTTCTCTCTATATGTCACACACACCCATATTCAGTGTTTATTTCTTATGAACAAGGATATGTTGTTAAATAATTATAACAAAATAATCAAAATCAGCAAAGTTAAAATCAATGCAATAATATTGTTTAACCCAGGTCCATATTCAACTTTTGACAGTTGTCCTAATTATGTCCTTTGTAGCAATCAAACCCCCTTTCCCCTACCCCAGATTCGGTCTAAGACGACACTTAGCTGCCATGTCTTCTTTAATCTGGAACAATTCCCCAGTCTTACTTTGCTTTTTATGATTTTCATATCTTTGAGAAGAACAGATCAGTTATTCTTGGTAGAATGTGCCTCACTTTGAGCGTGTCTGTTTTCTTGTTATTAAGCTCAAGTTATGCATTTCTGGCAAGAATACCAGAGCAATGATGTTATATTCTTCTTGGTGCATATCAGGAAGCTCATAATGTTGGTTTGTTCTATATTAGTGAGATTAATTTTGATCTGCTGGTTAAAGGCATCCTATATTGTGAATATAGAGGGCAAAGACCTTTGGCTATGAGGGGAAAGCTTCAAAAATCCCACTGTTTATTGTACGTTATTTTAAACGTGCTTTAACTGACATAAGTTACATCCCGATCACTGAAAAAATGTGAACTAAAATGGTTGGCATGATTACCACCATGAATTTCTCTCTCAATATTCCAAACAAGCCTTTTAATTGTGTTCAACATATCAGATAAACATTTGAATTCTAAGTCATTAAACAGAGGAATTCTGTATTTCTAGAGGCCCAACTTCTATTCTCTAGCATCTTCTGATCTCCAGGAGAACTCTCTACATTGGCTATTTTCCATGTTTCAAATATGTCCACGTAGTAACTTTTTATGCAGCTATTGCACGTGGACTTCAGAATTACTATAAATGTTATTGAACAGAGTGGGATTCACCACCTACCTTCAAACACAGGCAAACTCAGGAGGCAGAGGTTTGGTGAAAAAGGGAAGGAATCTTTTATTCAGAAGCTACATAATTTTGGGTGAGTGGCAGGCTTCTGCCTAAGGGCCCATTCCCTTCAAAACCTCAAAGCAAACAAACAAAAAAACCTCTGCCACCCTTTGTCAGTTCTCATCTGGGCCCAAAGTTCTTTCTCCCATTTAAAAATACCGGCCTCTGGGTAATGCAGTTGGCTTAACTGGTTCTTGGTCGTAGTCCTGCTTCAGGCGTCCTTTGGAGTCTGTGCGCACCGGCTTCCAATCACTGAGTGGTGCCCTCTTCTCTGCTGCTGGCTGCGGGTCCAGTGCCTGCTCCGTGTCCCTCCAACCCTTCGCTTGCCAGGGGGTTCTTGTGCTTGGCCAAGCAGGACCACACAGTGCAGGATCAGTTGCCCACACTGCCACTGCTTCTCCGGTGGGGAAGGGCCCAGGAATGCTGCCAGACCACGTAGTCTCCAGGACGCACCAGCCCAGGAAGGCTTAGGGGCCCAGGGACAGCGAAGGACAAGAAGGGGCGAGTCTCTGCACACCCTCCGTTTAAAAGTCCAGGCACAAAATCCTATGCCCTCTGGAAGAGTCCGGCTTTTCTAGCCAATCCCAGCTAGATTGGCAGGTCTGCACCTCCCCCTGACCTCTGAGGAGGGCTTTTCCCTTCTCCATCGCTGGTCAGCCTGCACAGAGTCTCTGTCTAGGCCATCAGGTTGCCTGGCGCTGGTTTGTTTACCCTTGGGGGGTGGGGGCGGGGATATCGCAATCCCTCAAGTTCTGGCTGTGGCTTCCTTGCTGCTTCTGGCGCTTTCTGACCACCCCTTTATCCGAAGAAGGCAGGTTCTCCCGTGCTGCTTCGAGGTTCCCTCCCCTCTGCCCAGCAATCTGGCCAGATTCCCCCTGTAACATAAATTCTTGTCCATCTGTCTCTCCACTTCATACCTCCTCATTCACTCACAACCCACTGATTCCATCTCACATGTCATGTTTCTAGGTTCCATCTTTTGTGTCATGCAGTTTGTACTGCCAGAATCCAAACCAAAAGCCTCTTCATTGCAAGCTTGTTTGTCGAGGGGAGGGAGGCAGTGGTTGGGGGGAGGGGGTAGGGGGTGAAACAACCACCATTTCTTCATTCAACAAGTAACTTGCCCAGCTAATTAAGTGTCAGATTCAAAACCAGTGCCCTCAACAGTATCTACCTTGTGGTTTAGCCTTGAGACACAGGCAAGAACAGATGCTTGATGGTTACTTCCCCACTCCCATCAGCTGCATGAAAACCCAAGCTGGGTGGGGCATCATGACATTTTTAGCTAGGAATGGAGTTAATTCTCTCCGGCTTCAAAATATGCCCATCTGAACATGTTCCCTCCCCTTGGTCCCAAAAGTTTGTTCCCACCAGCCACACCCACCCATTCATCCTTTCAAGGGTAGTGGGAGGATAAGGCTGGGGCTACAGGGAGGATGATGGTTTGTCAGTTTGTTTTCCTCTCCTTTCCCAGTGTTTTGCAGCTAAGATGTATTTTTGGAGGCTAGAGGAAGAGATCGAAGAGGAAATGGACTTTTGCCTATTCAAGCATAAAAGTCATATTAAATCTCTGAATAACATTCTTCAAATAAGGCGTATTCTGAAATGAAGCACTGGGATCCCATGCTAGCCTCACTCTGACATAATTTTCACTAAGCTGGTCCACCTCCCACCAAGTTAGTTTTTTAGAGGTTTCTCTCCATGTGCTTTCTTCTGGGCTTTTCCCCTGGGGGAGTAAAGATAAGAAAAACCAGGTTCCAGGAGACTGATCAGCCCAGGAGAGTATTTTTTTTTAAACAGGGAGGTAGCTGCTTTAGTAGATTTCTTGTACAAGTAATATACAGGTCACTCATTAGCCAAACTGGGTCTGTCTGGGACCCCAAAATCCATTAGGAATCCCTCTCTTCATGGATTTGAAAAAATATCCACTATCCTATCCTGTAAATTCTTTGATTTCTTCTGTATTTACTGAAGGAAAAAAGTGGCAGAGATAAGTCTTAGCCGGTCATGCTAACATCGCTTAATGTGACATTTGATATCTGAGCTTTTGTGATTATGTAATCAAAACATGTGTCTTCTGACCTTCATTTATCTTCCCAATGAATGGAAATGGTATGTCTCAGTGTTTACATTCCTTCTGCCAAAGTGCATACAGATTCTTTAGACATCAGAGCTTGATTTAAGTCTTCTAACCTTGGTATATTTTATTGGAGAAAGCCTGGTATGTGTAAAAATAACTACATGAGAAGTCAGAATGCCTGGTTTAAAATTCCTACTCTCATGTTGAGGCCTGTTACTTAATCTCTATAAAATGGAGGCAATAACACCTAATTTATAATCCTATAAATCTTAAATAAATTTATGTAAAGTGACTGGCCTTTAATGAACTTTAGTTTTTTGAAACTTTTCCACTCCTAAACTCAAATGTATACTTGCTTCGATGAAGAAGCTATTGCCAAAATTGCACCCACAAAAATCCTAAATTATGAGAAGTATTTCCCCAGGAGCCATTTTTAGGTGGAAAATAGATGAATTCATGAAGAAATCACCTGGCCGAGGCATTCATAACCTTCATATTGACTCCACATGCCCTATTTCTTTGCTCGCTTTATAATAAAATTTCTCTAAGGACTGTCTTTATTCATTTATCAGTTTTGGAACTTGGCCATGATCTAGTTAAGTGTTTCTTCCTCCCCGTTTTTAGCTCCTCCATCTGGACCAAACATAAGTGCTTCTATCTGACGATCTTTCTTCTGCCTTGTGCTTCTTTGTGCCTTCCTTCTTTTCACTTGTGTGCTGTTCCAGCATCCAGGTAGGGCTCAACTGGTGTTTTGGTCGTTTGCCTGAGACGCAGAGAGCCCACAGGTGGGGCTATGAAACTATTTTTTCCACCTAATGAGCTGTTACAGAGGGGAGATTACCTTGTGTGGATGTATGTCAGTAAAGCTCCTAGGAAGCAGAATATGGAAGCACCAGCATAAAGCTTCACAAAGATTGGCATCAGCCCCACCTGGAAGGCTGGTGCAAACACAGATTGCTGAGCTCCATCCCCCAGAGTTTTTGATTGAGTAGGTCTGAGGTGGGGCCTGAGTGTTTCTCACAAGTTCCCAGGTGAGGCTGAAGCTGCTGATATAGAGAGCACACTTTGAGAAAAAAGTAATAGATAGTAGAGGCTTGGGTTGGGGAGATGGAGGGAACTGACTGATATTCAGAGCGATTGCTTTACTTCTGAGTTTATGAAAAGTAAATTTCACCCTTTTTCCTGATAACTCTTCCCCCCTCCCCCACCCAATAAACCTATTTCTGGTTCCTGCAGAAAGTTGTCAGACTTCAGCTGACTTTGGCTTACTCTGAAAAGAACTGAGCTGCTAAAAGTGTGTTTCATTTCCAGATGGTAGGAGTTTGAGAAAAATGAGTGTTCAAAAAGAACCTTCTGTTTAAAAATTAGATTTTAGCAATTAGAATCAAAGAGGTAAGTTCCAATATAAAAGAGGTGAATTATGGAGGGAGGAAAAAAACTAATACAAAACTTTAAGAAACAAGAATTATCTAGGAATGGGGTATAATAGTTGTGAGGGTTCTTAAATAGCTGTAATGTTTTTAGTGAAATAGAATAGTTAAGACTTTGGGTAACTCAGTAATACTGAAGTAAAAACTTTGAGTAAACTTCTGTAGGCCAGAGGGATACAACTCCACTCATGTCCTGCCTGTAATTCCTTTCCTACTTGCAAATGACTTAAGTGCCTGGAGGGTGACACAGAGAACTGGTCGTAGCAGCTCTTGAAGTCACTACTATTAAATGATGTAGAACATACTGGTATGGGAATCAATCACATGGCAATTTGTGAATTCCTCATTGCTTCCCCTCAGTTACCCAAAACTATGCTGTAGACAACCACACACCATCCCAGAGTCTCCTTGTGCCTGCTCCTGGGTGCCCTTTTGTGCTTTCTGAAGAAGCAGCAGATAGGGCTTCTTATGATCAAACACTGGGATTGTTAATCACTGTCCATTTGGCCGCAGGGCGTCCAGGCATTTGGTCAAACATTATTCTGGGTGTGCCTGTGGGTGTTTCTGGATAGGATTAACATCTGAACTGATAGACTCAATAAAGCAAATTGCCCATCTAAGGGCGGGGCAGAGGGAGGGGCAGTTGAGGGGGTCTCATCCAATCAGTTGAAGGCTTGAATAGAATGAAAGAAAAGCCTTATCCCCATTTCCATCCCCCATGAGTAAGGGGGAACTTCTCCTGCCTGACTGCCTTCCAATGTGAAATATCAGGTTTTTTCAGCCTTTACACTCTAACTCAAACATTGACTCTTCTCGAGTCTTGAGCCTGGTGGAACTACAGCATGGTCTCTCCTGGTTCTCCAGCTTGCCAAGTGCAGATCTCGGGACTTAGCTTCCATAATCACATGAGCTACACATTATTTATTTATTTATTCTTATTGTATGTTTTCCATTACCATTTATCCCCCCTATATCTTCTTCCACCTCCACCCATCCCCCTCCCCATCTCACAATCACCACACTGTTGTTTGTGCCCCTGAGTTCTTTCCCTTTCTTTTTCTGTTTTGCTGGATCCCTCCCACCCCACTCCAGCTGTCGTCTGCTCTCTGTCTATGAGTCTGGATCTATTTTGCTTGTTAGTTCAGTTTGTTCATGAAATATAAATTCTTTAAAATAAATAAATTCACACACATTCTATATCTTAATAGTTCTATTTCTCTGAAGAATCCTGATGAATAACACCACAGATGATTCTAACCTCAGCACAGCTTGGCCATAAACGTTTTCTCAGAGGGCACCTGATGAGGACACCAGCAAGAGGAAGGTGCTCTGAGTCCAATGATTCCTCAGTATGGACTGCGCTTGGAACAAAACCTGAGCCTTGGCTTTAGTAGAGGAATGCTTCTTCAGCATAATCCTCACTTTAGGCTAAACCTAGGCTAGATCAGCTAAGCTCACAGTAGGGATCAATGGTTTGGTCTCCCCAGCTTACGTTTTTGCCAATTTTTTCTACAGCAGTGATTGGTAAGCTTGGCTACACATTAGAATCAGCTGGAGTGTTTCTAGAAATTTCATTACCATAACCATACTGAAGATCAAGTAAAACAGAATATCTGGAGGAGAGGTTTGGCCTCCAACATTTTAAGGCGTCCTGGTGATTCCAATCTGCAGCCAGTGTTGAACCTCTGAGTCCGGAACATCCTAAATTTGCTAGAAACTAAATATCATCTAAGTTACAGTTGTGAATCTGAATATTCCTTTTGTTGTAGTGTTTAAGTCCACTTGACAAACTAAGTTCAGAAGTGCAATAAATATTTAATAACTGATCCTTCTTCATTACTCAAAGTTATGTCATTTTGTAAATTAAAGTTTATAAGCATCTTGATGATTCCTCACTTAATTCTTAATCCAAACCTAAAATATGGGCAGTATTGTGACTACTCCTAAGGCAGTAAAACTCAATCTTGAGGATGCCATGACATGCAAAGTTCACGTAGGTAGTAAATGGTGAAGCCAGAATTAAATCTCAGATCTTAGTGGACCCAAATTCATAGTTCTCTCTACCTACTGATATAGTAAAACAGTACATTCCTCTGTGACCTGAGAAATCACTGTTTTTACTTTGCCATAAACTCTGGTTGCCTACTGGGAGACATGTGATAAAGTAAAATACAACAATTTCTCAGAATTAATGGGTTATGGACAAGTCAGTAACCTTAATAGGGTGGGCTGGGCAGAGGAGGGCAAAGTGGGGAAAATTGGGACAACTTTAATAGAATAACAAAAAAAAAATAAAGTAACTTAAATAAAATTGCTTAATGAAATAGACATGTTCAAAATAACCATTGAAATACTACATTCATAAAACAATTATTCAATTGCTGCTGGGTTTTTTCAGAGTTTTTCTTTCTTGAGAATTTGTCATGGAAATGTCACATCTTAATTAAACAGAAATTGCCTTCCCCATCTCAATAACCTATATTTTCCATATGCTTGGTTCTTATCAGCAAATACAAAATTTGTCCTCACTTAAGTGTTTGCCATCTTTTTGTATCATTAGATATTTCTGTCTTCTCTCTCTTATTCTGTGGCCTTTCCTGGGAGTGGCAGAGGGTATCTCACTAGTCCTATAGCTTCAGGAGTATAGAAAAAAGTATCCCATTTCATACTAAATCAAAAACCTAAGACAGATGGTGTTACAGATGATGAGCTTGAAGTTTAGCCAGGAAAAGTAGCTTTACTACTTAAATACTTAGCTAGCAAATGGCAGAGCAAGAACTGAAGCCCAGCCTCACATAGTTCTAATGACCATGCAATCTCTACTGCTTACCCTTTGCAGAAGACCCCCCAAACTTATATTTCCCTAATTTTCCCCTGGAGAGCCTATTGCTTTAAGGACTTCTCTCCAGCCCAGTCTGAGAACTTCAGTCCACACAGATTAAAAACTTGGTGGACTATCCTAGCATGTAACCCTTCAAGGTAATTCTCCATTGACGACTTTTTGTTTTCTATTGCCAACTATGTGGGTACCAATCTCAGGTGAGGTAGCATGTAGTGGACCACATGAGTTTGGTTCCCAGTGGATGGCAGTCCTTAGCCTAAGACCAAGGCTGGCGCATACAGCACTGTTTGTAAGCGCTACTTGGAGGGACCCTTCTGGATTTAGCTGTTGTGAGTACCACAGTGGATAGCTAAGCTAAAGTGACTGGTGTTGCAAGTTTGGACAGAAACTAGATGCTTGTTTCTACCTTATAGGAATCCTGTGTGCCTGACTGTCAGAGAAAACAGGTAATTAGATGAAGTTCTCCCACCACTGTCCAAGGTCAGACATGCCTATCTCTGGGTCATGGTATATAGTTCTTCCTCCGTTGGTGGCTAGCCATATCGCTACGTTCTGGCTTGGGGAGAAATGGGGAGGGAGCAGAGGCAGGAACTAGGTATAACTCTGCATCTCTATTTTCTCTTTGACTGTCTGACAACTATGAGCTCTTACTTTTGGAGTTGTGCACATGAACACCCCCCTCAACTCATTTGACCTATGGAATTCTCTGGGGGGTATTAGGCCATTTCACCCACCAGGAACCAATCCAGTGACCTCACGTAACTACTGTCCCAAGAATAACTCCAGTGTAAGAAGATACCATGGATGATTATGTTCCACTGGGAAGCCCAATATTCTGTGCTCTGGAGGTCGAGGTGAGGCTATGAAGAAATGCTCAGCTTCACAAGTCACCCATTCTTTGTGCTACCTAACCACTTGAAAATCAACATATGCCTAGTTAACTGGGATTTTTGAAATACTATTGCCTGCAGCAAGGCCTCTGGGCCTGTGGGTAGCCACAAATCTCCCTATTAGTCCCAGGCTGGCCACAAAAGAATGTGCCTTACAGGGAGCATGACTTCTGCTTCAGAAAGTGTGACTGTTCCAGAAACTTGAGTTCTGACCAAAAATATTGTTTGCCTCTCTAAGCTGGAATCTGCAGCCCTCTAAGACTTTATTTTTTTTTAATGTTATATTAATGTATAAAATGTATACCACAAATTTCATTCATTTTAAGGGAGTACACTTCAATTATTTTCAGTAAACTTAGAGTTACGAAACCATCGCCCTAATCCAATTGTAGAACATTTTCACCACCCCAAAAACATCCCTCGTGAACATTTTCTGTCACTCTCCATTCCCACTCCACTTACCCCAAATCCTTTTTTTAAAAAGCAGCTATATTGACGTATAATTCATATATCATACAATTCACCCATTTAAAGTGCCCAATTCAATGATATTTTAGTATATTCAGGGCAACCATCAGCACAATAAATTTTACAACATTTTCATTACCTCAGCAAAGAAACCCTGTACCCCAGGGGTCCCCACCCCCTGGGCCACAGACTGGTACCAGTCTAGGGCTTGTTAGGAACAGGGCCGCACAGCAGGAGGTGTGCTGTGGGCTAGCGAGCAAAGAGTTATCTGTATTATTTACAGCCACTCCCTGTCATGAGGGCGTTACTGCTTGAGGTCTGCCTCCTGTCAGATCAGCAGCAGCATTATATTCTCATAGGAGCTCGAACCCTGAAGTGAGAATCTAATGCCTGATGATCTGAGGTGGAGCTGAAGCAGTGATGCTAGCGCTGGCAGGTGGCTGCAAATAGAGATTATCTTTAGCAGTGAGGTTTGACTGCACAGAGACCATCGCGAAACCACTCCTACCCCAGTTCATGGAAAAACTATCATGAAAACAGTCCCTGGTGCCATAAATGTTGGGGGCCACTACTGTACCCCTTAGGAATCACCTCAACTCTTTTATATCCTCTAGCCTCATGCAACTACTAATCTACTTTCTGTCTTTATAGATTTGCATATTCTGGATATTTTACCTACACTGAATCAAATAATATGTTGTCTCTTGTGACTGGCTTATTTCACTTAGCCTAATATTTTCTTTTCTTAATTTTCATTGAATTTATTTGGGGTTACATTTGTTAATAAAATTATATGGGTTTTAAGTATACAATTTTATAACATCATCTGTATACTGTATTGTATGTTCACCACCCAAAGAGAAGTCTCCTTCCACCACCATTTATTCCCCTTTTATCCTCTTCTATCTGCCCTAACCCTCCCTTTTCTTCTGGCAATCACACACTGTTGTCTGTGAGGCTTTTTTTTCTTTTTTACTTAATCCCTTTACCTATTTTACCCAGCCCCCAACTCCCCATCCCCTTTGACAGCTGTCAGTCTGTTCTCTGTATCTATGAGTCTGTTTCTATTTTGTTTGTTAGTTTATTTTGTTCATTAGAGTACACATGTAAGTGAAACCATATGGTATTTGCCTTTCTCTGACTGGCTTATTTCACTTAGCATAATACTTTCCAGGTCCATCTACGCTTTTGCAAAAGGAAAGAGTTCCTTCCTTTTTTCCAGCTGAGTAGTATTCCATTGTGTAAATGCACCACAGCTTTTTTAGTTATGTTTCATAGTGATTTCTGTGTGTAGAAGGATGTGTCTCATAGCTTAAATTCTTATAGAACCTAGAAGTTATGATGCTTCTTCAAATTCTTTAGTATAATTTCAAATACTCAAACACTCATATTATAAAGTTAACTTCAAACACTCATATTTATATTATAAAGTTAGCTCTAAATTTCATACATTGGAATATCTGCAGCAATCCTAGTTCATGAATGTCCCTAAGGAGAAAAAGACTAGAGCAGTACTGGAAATGTTACTAATCATAGTCTGTAACACATGGTGTTTTTTCCCCCTGCACACTTGCCAGTATATTTTACCTGGATTAGTTTCAAATTATTTTAGCAATTATTTTGTAAGAAGGATTGTTAGAGGAAGTTTAATTATAGATTTTTTTTCATTACTGCATTCCAGCTTTAAATGAATCATAGTCTTAACTTCATGTTAATATGTTCCTACTTAATAACACCAATGAAGGTCAATGTTGTTTTGTTTGTACTGAAGCATATTTTAAGAATAACTGGCACAGAATAATGGAAATATACCATTCTATAAATAACAACATTCTTTCATGATTTTCTGCATTTACTTGAGTGTCTGAACTTTAAAACAAAATCTTGACAGAGTTCTCCAAGGACATCAGGTATTTAGGAACTGTGTAGGCTAGAGCAACATTTGATGTCTTTTAATACAAGGTAAACATGATCATTTACAGTTCTTTTTTAAAAGCTATGTCTGAAGGATAAAATGAGAAATCTATATTTTTGGTTCAATTTAGTTTAGAATAAAAGTGGTTTTACATTTTATCTCAGGGCTGACAAGCATAAAGACTTAATATAAACCTTTAAGCATCTAAAAGGCTGCTTTTTAGGCAACTGAAATGATTTTTTCATCTGCTCTGACTACTTGTACAAAGCTGAAGCATGAGTGCCTTATAGTTTTATAAACTCAAATTACTGAAATGGATTTTTGAAGAGAAAGGAAGGTAAAATAAAGATTCTTTTCTGCAAATATGTTTTTAAAAAGGGATAAGCAAGTCATGAATCTGAGTGTGAAAAAAGTGAAGTACGGCTCCCAGCCAAGGTGGAGGCATAGGTGGTCACACTGTACCTCCTCGTGCAACCAAAACTAAGGACAACAAAACTTACAAACAAAAAACAACCAGAACAGAGAGAAATGAACTGAACGGAAGTCTGAATACCATACATCCAGTCCAGTAAGGAGGGGCGGAGTTGGAGGCCTACGGAGAGGGGTTGAGGGGTCCCAGCAGGAAAAAGCGGTGGCTGGCAGACACGGGCCCGCAGGGTGCAGATGGCAGTTGGTGGACCCCAGACACGCAGCGGCAGCTGAGAGACTGGGTGGCAAACCCTGGGCGTGGGAGGCAACGAGCAGACCCAGGGAGGTGCGCAAGGCAGCTGGCTGTCCGAAGCCTCACATTCACACGCAGACAAACTAAGAGAAAACGGGCAGCGACACAAATCGTGCAACCCAGGGACCCCAGCACCAGGAAATAAAGCCTAAAGGCACTGACTGGAAACACCTGTGGGAGTTGAGGCCAGGAGATTCTCTCAGCCTCACAGGAGGCTCCTTGGAGAAACCCACAGAGTCCACGAAAGTACACAAACCCACCTGCCTGGGAGCCAGCACCAGAGGGGCCCAATTTGCTTGTGGGAAGCAGCAGGGGACGGAAGTCCTAGTGAGAGCGGAGCGGGTGCCATTATTCCTTCTTGGACCCCGCCCCCACATGCAATGTCACAACCCAGCAACTGAGGTGCCCCGCTCGAGTTAACACCTAAGGCTCTGCCCCTCATACGTAACAGGTGCAACCAGACCAAAGGAAAAAAATAAAATAAAATAAAAAGATGGCTCAAACAGAGTTAAAAGCCCGAGAGCCAGTTTTTTTTAAGCGACCGAGAAATAGCCAACCTATCAGATGCACAGTTCAAAGCACTGGTGATCAGGATGCTCACAGAATTGGTGGACTTTGGTCATAAATTAGATGAACAACTGCAGATGAAAATAAGATAAATGAAGGAAAATGCACAGGGAACCAAAAGCGATGTAAAGAAAACTGGCTTTCAAATCAGTGGAAGGGACCAGAAGGAGAAAAGAATGAAGAAACAAGAATCCAAAAAAATGAGGAGAGACTTAGGGACCTCCAGGACATCTTTAAACATTCCAACATACAATTATAGGGGTACCAGAAGGGGAAGAGTAAACACAACAATGGGAAAAGTTAGTTGAACAAATAATAAAGGAGAACTTCCCCAATATGGCAAGGGAAATAGACTTCCAGGAAGTCCAGGAAGCTCAGAGAGTCCCAAAGAGGTTGGACCCAAGGAGGAACACACTAAGGTACATCATAATTACATTAGCCAAGTAAAAGTGAAGGAGAGAATTCTAGAAGCAGCAAGAGATGAGGGGACAGTTACCTACAAAGGCGTTCCCATCAGAATGTCAGCTGATTTCTCAAAAGAGATCTTGCAGGCAAGAAGGGGCTGAAAAGAAGTATTCCAAGTCATGAAAGGCAAGGACCTACACCCAAGAATACTCTATCCAGCAAAGCTTTCATTCAGAATGGAAGGGGAGATAAAGTGCTTCTCAGATAAGGACAAGTTAAAGGAGTTCATCATCACCAAGCCCTTAATATATGAAATGTTAAAGGGACTTATCTAAGAAAAAGAAAATAAAAAATATGAATAGTAAAAAAAAAAAGACATCAAACTCACAGTAACAACCATACCTAAAACAAAAGCAAACTAAGCAAACAAATAGAGCAGGAGGGGAACTACAAAAATGGAGATCACATGGAGGGTTAGCAACAGGGGAGTGGGAGGAGGAGAGAGGGGGAAAAGATATAGAGAATAAGTAGCATGGACAATAGGTAGAAAATAGACAGGGGGAGGGCAGGAATGGTGTGGGAAATGTAGAAGCTAAAGAACTTATGATACATGGACATGAACTAAGGGGGGGAATGTGGGTGGGAGGGGGTGGGCAGGGGAGGAGTGAAGAGGGGAAATGGGACAACTGTAATAGCATAATGAATAAAATATATTTTAAAAAAAGTAAAAAGAAAAAAAAAGTGAAGTACTTGAATTTCACTTTCAGTATTAGATTGTCTTCCAAACAATGTAGTCAAGTGGTATTGAATAACCAAGACATCAAAAAACTGATAAAAGGAACTACATTATATAATTTTAAAATTCACCAAATTCTCTGATTCTCATAACCTTATAAGTGATGTAAACTCATTGTTTTATGAATGAGGATGCTGGGATTTAGCATATTCAGGAGACTTGACCAAGATCCCTCAGCTGGACTTTCTGTTAGATATGGAGGACCAAAGGGAGTATAACATCCAGGCTTCTGGTCAAGATGGCAGGAGAGGCAAACATGGCTCACCTCTGTGCACAACCACATCAAAATTACAAATAAAATATAAAACAACTATCACTCAGGACTGTCACAAATTGAGTTGAATGGAAGTCTGACAACTATGAAATTAAAGAAACCATATCCATCCAGACTGGTAGGAGAGGCAGAGGTGCAGAATGGGCTGGTCCCACATCTACATGTGGTGGATAAAAATTCTGAAGGGCTATCTTGGGACTGAGGACTCCCAGCCCCACACCAGGCCCCCAACAAGGAACATAAGTCCCCATAACTTCTGGCTGCAAAAACCAGTGAGGATTGAGCCAGTGGAAGAAACTTCTGGAGTCCCAAGCAGTTCATCTTAAAGAACCTATAAAGAGACTTACTAAGATTCACTCTCTGAGCTCCAACACCTGGGTAGCAGCTTAAAAGGCACCAGTGGCTTATGGTGAGGAACTGACATGTCTAGCATCAAGGCAAGAGCTTGAAGACAGTTTTCTCTCAGACAGAAAGGTGGGTAGAGGCTATTGTTCCTTTCTAAGTTCTCCCCTCCACAGAACCACAGAGCCAGCAGGCAGGCGACATATCTGAGACTCCATCAACCTGGCTAACACTGTTTGACCTGCCCTGGAGATCCCCTGAGACTCTCTCCCACCCAACTTAGGGCCCATCTAAACTGTTAACTGTGATTTTTCCATATGTATGGCTAGTCTTGGCTCATGCTTTACAACTTCCTAAATCAAAAAAGCAACAGCTGGCCTCAGTGAGCCTGTGGCTCCCATACCTCTTTCTAAGTGACCCTAGGCCTGGCACTAGCAGCAGCCATCCTAGATTCACAGTTTAGCTTCACCAAGGAATCTCCAAGACCAGCACAAGTAGCAGCCATCTCAGATTGCTTTATAGCCTATCAAGTGGTCTTAGGGAGAACACAGGTGGGAGCTGACTTTGGGTTACACCATCTGGGAAATCCCAGAGCCCGCACACCCAGTGGACAACTACAGACCCACATCAGAGCACCACCACTCTGCCTCTGCACAGTTGATACTCCACAGAAGAAGGAGGTTGGGTGGTCAGTGGTCAGTGGTCACAACCAGTCCTTACAGCTGACTGGCTTGGGTAAATTTCTCCCATTGACCTCCCAACAGCAACCAAGGCCCAACTACAAAAGGAGGGTATACTCAGCCCACACAGAAGGTGCACCTAGAGTACCCAGCTTGGGTGATAGGGGAGGCTGTGCCACTGGACCCTACAGGACAACTACTATATTAGGCCATGCTACCAAAACAGGGGTCATAGCAGCTCTACATAATATGTAGAAACAAACACAGGGAGGCTGCCAAAATGAGGAGACAAAGAAATATAGCCCAAATGAAAGAACAGATCAAAACTCCAGAAAAAGGGCTAAACAAAATGGAGATAAGCAATCTATCAGATGCATAGTTCAAAACATTGGTTATATGGATGCTCAAGGAACTTAGTGAGGACCTCAATAGCATAAAAAAGATCCAGTCAGAAATGAAGGACACACTAATTGAAATAAAGAACAATTTACAGGGAAACAACAGTAGAGTGGATAAAGCCAAGAATCAAATCGATGATTTGGAACATAGGGAAGCAAAAACCACCAATCATAACAACAAGAAGAAAAAAGAATCCAAAAACAAAACAAAACAAAACAAGGTGCCAGCAACATGCGGGACAACTTCAAGTGTTCCAACATTCACATCATAGGGGTGCCAGAAGAAGAGAAAGAGCAAGAAATTAGAAATCAACTTGAAAAAAATAGTGAAAGAAAAGTTCCTTAATTTGATGAATGAAATAGACATGCAAGTCTAGGAAGCACAGAGAGTTCCAAACAGGATGGGTGCAAAGAGGCCCACACCAAGACACAGCATAATTAAAATGCCAAGGTTTAAAGATAAAGAGACCATCTTAAATGCAGCAAGAGAAGGCAGTTAGTTACCTACAGGGGCTTCCCATAAGACTGTCAGCTGATTTCTCAAAAGAAACTTTGCAGGCTACAAGGGGTTTGCAAGAAATATTCAAAGCCATGAAAAGCAGGGACCTACAGCCAAGATTGCTGTACCTGGCAAAGCTATCATTTACAATCAAGGGTCAGATAAAGAGCTTCCCAGATAAGAAAAAACTAAAGGAATTCATCATCACCAAACCATTATTATATGAAATGTTAAAGGGGCTTATTTAAGAAAAAGAAGATCAAAACTATGAACAATGAAATGGCAATAAATACATATCTTTCAACAACTGAATCTAAAAAACAAACTAAGCAAATTAGAACAGAGACAGAATCATGGATATGGTCCACCTATGCTGGACCATACATTATATGGTGCTCTAGCCTGCACAGTTCCTAAATACCTGAAGTCCTTGGAGAACTCTGTCAAGATTTTGTTTTAAAGTTTGGCCACTCAAGTAAATGCAGAAAATCATGAAAAGAATGTTGTTATTTATAGAATGGTATATTTCCATTATTCTGTGCCAGTTACTCTTAAAATATGCTTGAGTACAAACAAAACAACATTGACCTTCATTGGTGTTATTAAGTAGGAACATATTAACATGAGGTTAAGACTATGATTCATTCAAAACTGGAATGCAGTGGTGAAAAAAAAATCCAAAATTAAATGCTGTAATTTTATACATTAATATAACATTCGGTGGTTGCCAGATCAGAAGGCAGTGTGGGGGAATGGGTGAAGGGTGGAGGGGACTAAGAAGTATAAATAGGTAGGTATAGATAACTGTGGGGATGTAAAATACAGTATAGAAAAAGGAGTAGCCAAAGAACTTACATGCATGACCCATGGACATGAACAGTGGTGTGGAAATGGCCTGAGGGAACTGGGGAGTACTGGGTGGAGGGGGACCAAAGGGGAATAAATGGAAACAACTGTAATAGCATAATCAATAAAAATAATTTTAAATGGTATTATAACATCCACAAAATGAAAGTGAAAATGCACACATTCACAATGACAAAAGGCAAGGATCAAGAAAAAATAAAAACTATATTTGAAGATATGAAGCAAATTTTGGGAGACACTGACTTGGCAGCCCAAAGAAAGCTGGACCAAAGGCTAGTTGTGGGGAAAGCCAAGAAACCACTCAATTTTGTACCATAGAAATATCCAGGGAGGTGGGAGGGTATAATGTGAAGAAAAGGGGGAAGGGTTTTCAGGAACATGTACGAAGGACACATGAACAAAACCAAAGAGAGGTAGGATCTAGGGTAGGGATGTCTGGGATGTGGGGGAGTGGTAGCAGGAAAATGGAGACAACTGTACTTGAACAACAATCAAATAAAAAATAAAATACAATAATTTAAAAAAATATCCAGAAGACCCCGGAACTGATGGAACCAGATTCCTCCAGAGGTGAGGGTTAGTGTGAGGCTAAAAACAGAGCCTGTTTAAGAAGCACCAGGACTTGACATCTCCTTAATTCCGTGTGGTTGTTAACTGAGTTTTCTTCAATCCCTGTAGAACATTGGAAAGAATAGACAGAACATCTGGCAAGGATGGACTAGTGTGAGGTGGGGAAGGGATACTGGAACAGATGAGAAAGGGGAGTATCTTAAGAAAAAGAGAGATTAAATGAAAATGTTATAATGGATGTTGCAATTCTCCCTCCCCCACCTCCCGGCCTTCTTCTTCCATTCCAATGGCTGTTTAGCTAACATATTTTTGAAGGATAGCTGCTAAATTACACAGGTCTGGGGGAGCATTTCAGACTCACAGTTTGTGTAAATGACACTGGTGAAGCTGTGCAGTGCTTAGCTTTCACTGCCATACACGAAAGCTCTCAATCTTCTGATTGAGACACAAGCCCAAGACACAAGCCCCAAAGTTAATGACATCATAGATTTGTCAACTGAATGGTTCAGCTGAGTCTCCTAAGAGTGAAGGCAACATTTGACAGGCCCGTACTAGGGGCACAGAACCTTAGATCTACTCTTTGAAACCTCAAGCTTCAATATGAACTTTTAGCCAAAAATCACTGGACTGATGAAGTCTCTAACATGAAAAACAGAGACTGAAATGATTGGAAAAAAAACTTAGAGGAAATAAAGTCTGCAGGGAGAAATGAAAATATCTTTAATGTTATTTGAGATATGAGAAGATAATGCAAATGTGGAAAATAAACAGTATTTTACTATAGTAAGGAACATCTATGGAACAAAAAAGACCTTTTGGAAATGAAAAAATGGGCTAGCAAAAATGAAAACTTGATACCAAGTTTAGGAGATAAAGCTGAACAATTCTCCCAGTAAAAAAAGGAAAAATAATTTCTAATTTTAAAATCTGTTGAAAATATTTTTAAAATTAAGGGACCAGTTCAAGAAATCTGACATCTGAATAGTAATATTTTTAGAAGATGATAACAAAGGGAAAGGAGGAGGATGCAATTAAAAACAACTTAAGAAAATTCTCAAGAACTAAAAGATGCGATTTTCACAAAGGGTCCACTTAATGCCCAGCAAAATGATGGAAATAAATAAAATAGATTTTTTTTAAAGATTTATTTATTTATTTTTAGAGAGGGAAGGGAGGGAGAAAGAGAGAGAGAGAGAAACATCAATGTGCAGTTGCTGGGGGCTGTGGCCTGAAACCCAGGTATGCGCCCTGGCTGGGAATTGAACCTGCGATACTTTGGTTTGCAGCCCACGCTCAATCCATTGAGCTATGCCAGCCAGGGCCTAAAATAGATTTATACTTCAGTATATCACCATGAAATTTCAGTACTTTAGGATCCTATCTGACTATTAACCAATAGTTTAAAATACACAAAGATTAAAAATACATACATCAGTGACCCCTCAAAATTTTGAACAAAAATAACCTTAGGTCAAGGAGGAATTTTAAAAAGATGAAATCAAGAAATCAATGGAAAGAGGAAACTGTTATAAACAAAACCTATAGAAGAAAACCTTATCATCTCAAATGTCCTTTCTATTAAACACAAACCACGAAAATTAAAGGAACTAACTACTTATCTTATGGAATTCGGAAAAGACCACTGAAAGAGTTTCAGAAGGTTCAGAAGGACAAAAAAAGAAAAAAAAAAAGTGGGTTTGGGGACAAAAACACAAAAGAAAAAAATTGTATGAGCTAGACAAACTTTTGCAAGCCTAATAAGGGGGAAAAATGATAAGATTAGTCATCACAAAGGAGAAATAACCACAAATATAAAATTTTTAAAAATCCTGAGTGGAAAAATACATGTCTCAGTGTTCTACAGCAATTTTTATTAATGTGAAATATATTCATAATCTATTTTGAAGTGAAAAATAAAATATAAAACAATACATACAGTGAGGACCCACTTTTAATAAAACAGAAGTATATGTGTATATTCATGGAAAAATAAATAAAGGTCTTGAACACACTTAAACAAAGGTCTTCTGTCAGCCTGGAATTATAGGTCATGTTTATATTTTCACTTACAAGTATGGGTAATTTTTTACATTGGTTTTATAACAAATATTCACAAAAGATATTGAGGTAAAATTTAATAAACAAAAAAGAACTTATGTAACTGAGCAGTAACTATTTAGCGCAATATTTAAGGGAATACAATTTTAAATTTCCCAATTTACTTTGCAGTTTCCATACCAATTTGTTTTTTGATGTATTATTATTATTATTATTATTATTATTATTATTATTATTACTTAAATAGAAGGGGAGAGAGAGAGAAGGCAAGGAAGAGAAACATCAATGTGAGAGAGAAACATCAACTGGTTGCCTCTTGTATGTGCCCAGCTGAGGATCAGATCTACAACCCAGGCATATGACCCTGACAGAGAATTGAACCAGCAACTTTTCACTTTGCAGGATGATGCCCAACTAACTTAGTCACATAGGTCAGGGCCTGACATGTTTTATTTTGCAGCAACATATTCTTTGCAGTGCTTCATGTTACTTGTATTGCTGGAACTATGGTAATATAGTACAGTAAAGATCATTTTCTCCTTCAATGAGATAAAGCCATTAGGGACAGACATTTGGCTATTAATTTTTCTTAAAGAAAATTTTTAGAGAGTTCTGGCCAAGATGGAGGCATAAGTAGAAACTCCTCGCTTCCTCGCACAACCAAAAGGAGGAGAACAATCTAAAATCAGTAAACTACCAGAAATGCCAGAAAATCAAACTGCATGGAACTCCAACAACCAAGAAATTAAAGAAAAAAATCAACCAAAACAACCAGATTGGTAAGGCGGCAGACCCCGTGGGCCGGGCAGCTCAGAAAAACCGCGGCAAGGCATTGGACTACAGAGGTGAGGCTGGCTGAAGGTGAAACTGAGACTCAGAGTTCATTGTGGACTAGGCAATGGTGGGAGAAACTCCTGGTCTCCCACGAGAATCCACTGGGAGCACTAGAGCCCAGCAGGTCAGCTCCACTGCTCCTTCTGTGGCCCCTTCTGTGGCCCCTCCCCCACAGGCGGGGCTGCAGTGCAGGAGCAAAGAGGGTTGGTTGCCCTGCCGGTGTGAATACCTAAGGCCCTGACCCTTTACAACTTATCAGGTGCACCAAGACAAAGAAATATGGCCCAAATGAAAGAACAGAGCAAAACTTCAAAAAAAGAACTAAGCGATGAGGAGATAGCCAACTTATCTGATGGAGAATTTAAAGCCCTGGTAATCAAAATGCTCACAGATCTGATTGAGCTTGGTTAAAAAAATGAAAGAAACCCAAAATGAAATAAAGCAAAATATTCAGGGAACTAACAGGGACGAGAAGGAAACCAGGACTCAAAGCAACGATTTGGAACAAAAGGCAAAAATAAACATCCAACCAGAACAGAATGAAGAAATAAGAATTCAAAAAAGTGAAGAGAGATTTACAAACCTTGGACAACCTGAAATGTTCCAATGTCTGAATTATAGGAGTGCCAGAAGGAGAAGAACAACAGCAAGAGATTGAAAACTTATTTGAACACCTAAGGAAGGAAAACTTCCCGCATCTGACAAAGGAAATAGACTTCCAGGATGTCCAGGAAGCCCAGAGAGTCCCAGAGAAGTTGGACCCAAAGAGGAACACACCAAGGCTCATCATCATTAAGCTACCCAAGATTAAAAATAAGGAGAGAATCTTAAAAGAAGCAATAGAAGAGGAGACAGTTGCCTACAAAAAAGTTCCCATAAGACTGTAAGCTGATTTCTCAAAAGAAGCCTTGCAGGCAAGAAGGGCTAGAAAGAAGTATTTGTAGTCATGAATGACAAGGACCTACATCCAAGATTGCTCTGTCCAGCAAAGCTCTCATTTAGAATGGAAGGGCAGATAAAGTGCTTCCCAGATAACGTCAAGTTAAAGGAGTTCATCATCATCAAGCCCTTATTATATGAAATGTTAAAGGTACTTATCTAAGAAAAGGAAGATAAAAACTATGAACAGTAAAATGGCATCAAACTCACAACTATCAACAAATGAATATAAAAGAAAATAAAAACAATGAAAACAAAAACTAAGCAAACAACTACAACAGGAACAGAATCAGGGAAATGGACACCACATGGAGGGATTTCAGTGAGTGGGGGGGAGGGAGGAATGGGGAAAAGGTACAGGGAAGGAGAAGCATAATTAGTAGGCATAAAATAGACGGGGAGAGATAAAAAATGGTATAGGAAATAGAGGACTCAAAAAACTTATACATACAACCCATGGACAGGAACTAAGGGGGAGGGGAATGCTGAGGGGTTGGGGGGCAGAGAAGGGAGGATAAGGAGGGGAAGAAATTAGGAAAACTTAATAACATAATCAATAAAAATACTTTTAAAAAGAGGTAAAAAAAGAAAACTTTTATGATGAAAAAATTAAACACATACAAAAGTATTACAGTATAATGAACTCATATTCATCACCATCTCCAATTATCAACAAATCTTATTCCCTCTACCCATTTATCATCAGCCCCACAGGATGATTTTAAAGCAAATACTAAGCATCATATCTTTTCATTTATAAATATTTCAGCATGGATCTCATAAAAAATAAAGATAATTGCTTTTTCAAATGCTACTACAATATTATACTACCAAACAATTTCATTTGTTAACATCAAATATCCAGTCAGTGTTTAAATTTGCTCAATAGTTTCAAATTGTTTATACCGTATTGCAATTAGGATCTAAAGTTTATCTCATTCATAAACTTGTTTTTCAGTATTTCTTTATCCTTCATTTTCTTTTCCAAGTCATTAATTTCATATTTTATCTGCAGTTGGTTGATATGTCCACTATGCTCACTTCCCTTTTGACAGAAGTTTAAGAGTTTCAATATTGCCCTGGCTGTGTGGCTCAGTGGTTGAGTGCTGGGCTGTGAATCAAAGGGTCGCCAGTGCAATTCTCAGTCAGGGTACATGCCTGGGTTGCAGACCAGGTCCCCAGTAAGGGGCATGCAAGAGGCAACCACACATCAATGTTCCTCTCTTTCTCTCTCCCTCCCCCTCTCTAAAATAAAAATAAATAAAATATTTTAAGAAAAGTTTCAATATCTATGCATTAGACAATTCATTAATGGAATATACATATCTATATACATATTAATCTATTTTTAATAAAAAAGAATTTACTTGATAGGTGCAGGAAACTGAAAATCATTTTATTGGAATTTTTAAAATATTTTTTATAACGAAAACAATGTTATAAATTATGTTATGTGCATATATTGATATTAAAGGGATATCTGGGAGCTGATATCTTAGATTTGGTGAATCACTCTTTATTTTCTTCTGAGTCAGTCTTTATTCTCAGTCTTTCACTGGGTCTTCTTCCTCTACCTGATTTCTAAATGTTGGGGTTCCTCAAGACTCAATTTTGAGTCTACTTCCCCCTTGATACCATTCTCTTATGAGATCTCAGAATCCATGGTTCCAAATGACATCTTTGTTGATAAACTTGACTAAAAAATACATTCAGGTAACAAATGCAAACAAAACAAAACAACCAAAAAGCAAAGTAAAAAGATAAATGATACATTGGCTTTAAAAATGCAACTTAAATCACAAACAGTTAATATACAGAGATTCTTAAAAGTAAAAAAGAAAATAAACTATAAACCTATAAAAATGGGCTAGACATGAGAGCAGACATACCAGACAAAATATGCAAATTGTCCTTTAAAAAACATTCTACCTCACCCATAAGAGAGTGAGAATTAGATAAGAGAATGAAAATTAGAACTACACTGAGATATTATTGAACAATTTGGAAAACTTCCAAAACTTCAACCGCGGTATTGATGAGGCTATGAAAGTGAGCACTCACACACGTTGCTGGTGGAAATATGAAAAAGGAACAAACTTAATACGGGTGATTTTGGCAATAGCAAAATTACATATGCGTGTATACTTAGACAAAATTACATATACATATATACCCAAATTCTGCTGAGAAAAATTTAGCCCTAAAATCACAAACAAAACTATGAAAAAGGTGTATGCACATAAGTACTTGTGGTAGTATCATTTATAATGGTAAAACCCTGAAAACAATCTAAATGTCCCCTAACAGAGAATAGGTTGAATAGGTTGAGTAAGTACATACACTCAATGAAGTAAGGTAACTAACTTTTTAAACAGTCAATTCAAACACAGCCGTATGAGGAAAAGAAAGATATATAATACATATACATGTGTTACTACTTTCACATAAAATTATGAAAAACAGATGTTTGTTGAAATTATATATTCTGTATTTAATTTTCTGTTCCTTAAATGCACTTATTTAAACAAAACAATAGAACTAGTTAACAGTAGCAATGAGTAATAATGGATAGTAAGAATAACTAATTAAAAATGTGTGTGAGCCCTGACCAGTGTCCAGTGTGACTCAGTTGGTTGGGTATAGTCCTGCAAATTGAAAGGTCCATGGTTTGATTCCTGCTCAGGGTACATGCCTGGCTTTCGGGTGTAATTCCTGGTCGGGACATGAATGAGAGGCAACCAACTGATGCTTCTCTCTTGCAATGATGTTTCTTTCCTCTTTTTCTCTCTCTCTTCTCCTCTAAAAAAAAATAAAATCTTTAAACAATATATGTGTGAGAAGACTATATCTATAATGTTGTTACATTATAAACATTATAGAGAAGATAGTTATATATTATTCCCTAGTATAGAAGTTTAACTTTCTAATAACTTTATGGGATTACTGAGTATTCTTCAGGTGCATGAAGTAAGATTTTTAAAAAAGAGAATGTAAATACAATTGAACTAATTAAACTGATATTGCCTGTACTTAATAAAAAATAGTATCATGTTTCTATTGCATGATACAGTAGGATATTTTTATTTTTTCCATTTCCTTTTCTGAAAGCCATCTTTCTCTGAATTGCCTGCAGCCTTTAGGGACACCCTTAATTTCCTTTATGCAGTGGTAAAACTAAATACAGTCAAATTATAAAAGCAGCTCTGCTTCTTATTTATATACATGACAGAATCAGACCTTTATTTTTTTTTAAAATGTTATTGTATTTTTCCCATTACCATTTAGTCCCCTTATACACTCTTCCATATCCCACAACCACTACCCTGCTGTCCATGTCCATGAGTCATTTTTCTTTTTTGCTCAATCCCTCGACTCCCTTACTTCCCCACCCCCCTTAGCTGTCATCCTGTTCTCTATCTAGGAGTCTGTTTCCATTTTTGCTTGTTAGTTCAGTTTGTTCATTAGATTCCACATATAAGTGAAATCATATGGTACTTGTCTTTCTCTAACTGCCTTATTTCACTTAGCATAACGTTCTCCAGGTTCATCCATACTGTCACAAAGGGTAAAACTTTCTTCTTTTTTACAGCTGAGTAGTATTTAATTGTGTAAATGGCCCATAGTTGTTTTATCCACTCATCTACTGATGGGCACTTGGGCTGCTTACATATCTTGACTATTGTAAATAATGCTGCAGTGAGCACAGGGGTGCTTATGCTTATGTTCTTTTGAATTAGTGTTTTGGCTTCCTTTAGATACATTACCAGAAGTGGGATAGCTTGGTCCAAAGGCAGACCCACTTTTAATTTTTTGATGTATCTGCTTTCCAGTGACTACCTAATGTGTATTCCCACTAGCAGTGCAAGAGTTCCTTCTCCTTTCTCCACATCCTCACTAGCACTTTTTGTTTATTGATTTATTGATGATAACCATTCTGACAGGTATGAGATGGTATTTCATTGTGGTTTTAATTTGCATTTCTCTTATGATTAGTGACGTTGAGCATCTTTTCATATGTCTATTGGCCATCTGTTGTCCTCTTTGGAGAAGTGTCTATTCAGGTCCTTTGCCCATTTTATAACTGGTGTTGAGTTTTGTAAGTTCTTTATAAATTTTGGATATTAACCCCTTATAGATGTATCAACAAATATGTTCTCCCATTCTGTGGGTTGTCTTTTTATTTTGTTGATGTTTTCCTTTGCCATGCAAAAACTTTTTAGTTTCATGTAGTCCCATTTTTTAAATTTTTTCTTTAGCAGCTCTGCTTTTATCTAACTCTTCCTATATTTGTTCCTGACATCAATTAATATGATGACATCAAACTAAATTTCCTCTCAATAGAAGTGTTTAAGCAAGGAATACTTAGGATTTTATAAGTCAAGATTTAGACTAATAAGAATTAGTTTCCTGATCTCCAAAAATGCCCATCAACTCCGTAACTACTGATTTTTAAGGTGGACCAACTCTTTGTTAACTAGTTCCTTTGCATTTATTCATTCATCATGTAGTGTATCTAATGTCTACAATGCCCATCATTCTTCCACGCTATCAAGCATATAGGATGAGGATAAGTTAAATAAGTTAACCTCTGTTTCTCAGAAAAACTGTTTTTATACAGAAGAGGTAAGTAGAACTAGAAAAATAAGTTTGAACTTCAAATAAATTATAATTTTAGTGAAGAAATTAATAAAACCTTATTTCACTCGACCGCTTTGTTCTGGTAATTTCTTTCTTTCCAAAAATTGGTGGGGTTTTTTGGCACCCATTTTTGTTACAATCTATACATAATACTGAGTTACTTAAATGCAATCAGTTCATTCTTTTCTAGATTTCTTGTGGCCCCTGTAAAGATTACCAAATGGTTTTGGAGAAATATAACTTTCTGTCTTATTGTGATTCTTTCCCACATTCTCACCCTCAGTGTGTAATATTTAGTGAGTGCCTATTATATTATATGGCAAACACTACCCTAAATGCTACGGATTCAAGTTTAATTAAAACAGGCAAAGTTCCTGCCCTTAAGGAAACACATTATCCTGTAAGAGACGTAAAGGTGTGTTCTGTTTTTTTTTTTAAATCAACTTTATTGAAGTTTGGCTTGCAAACAATAAAACACACATTGTGTTTATTTTAATGAATTTTTACACATACATCAACCCATATAACTAATGATCACCATAATCAAGATACAGAACATTTCCATTACCTCAGATCACCTAGCCCTATTCCAGTTAAGCATTTCTTGACACTCTTCTCCCACTCCCCCACCCACCCAACCTCTGCAGTCACTGATCTTTTATACCACTGTGGTTTAGATTTGTCTTTTTATAGTTTCATATAAATGTAATCATACTCTTTTGCTCATAGTCTGACTTCCTTTGCTCAACGTTATTTTGAGATTCATGTTTTTATATGTCAAGTAGTTCATCCCTCTTTGTTGATAATTACTATTAATTAAATCATATGGCTATGCCCGGAGTTTTTTATGCATTCACCATTCAATGAACATTTGCGTTGTTTCCAGTTTTTGATAATTACAAATAAGGCTATGAAAATTAATGTACAAACACATATTTGTATTCATAAGTAAATAGGAGTAGAATTGCTGGATCATATAAGTGTATGATAAACTTTACTGTAAAAGACAAACTTTTCCTAAGTAGTTTTAACCATTTTGCATCACTATCAGCATCATAAGAGGTCTAGTTGCTCCACGTCCTAATCGGTATTTGGCATCTTCTTAAATTTTAGTGGGTATGTGGTGGTAAAGATGTGTTTCTTACTAGTCTACTTATTTTATCCCACTTTAAAACTCATTATTCTTACTAATATTTTTTTTTTTACTCTAAAACATGTATGAGTTTGAAAGAAAATGGCTGGCTTGACCCTGCAGATATTTTGTTTCTCTTTTCCCTCACGAAACCCCCAGGCACTCTCCTGAACACTTAAATCTGGTGTCAGGCAGCACTAGCTCGGTAGAAGTCTAGAAGCTGGGCTCTTCATTTAATACAGCAATGGCCGGGGTATAGGCATACTTACATTACAACCTCGATCCTTCACGTCACCTTTCTAAAGAATTTCCCAGGGCTCTGCGCGGGGCTGTGCGGATTCGACGGCCCTAGGCTCCGCCCCTTACCAGGACCTGCCCGCTACCCAGGGACTCGGCCCGAGGGCGGAGAGGAAAGGTATCTTCCGGTCTCGCGATTGGCTCTACTCCCGCGAGAAAAAAAGACGGCCGCACTCGACCGACTGGTGGCAGTGGAGAGGGAAGGGGTGTGGCTGCAGATCACGATACCCTAAGAGTGTGGGAGAGGGGGCGGGGTCGCGCGCACCGGGCGTACGCATGCGCGCAAGCAGCCGGTCAGGCTGAGCACAGAGGGTAGGGGGCGGCGGCGCCTGCAGCGGCTGCTACAGCGGCGGCAGAAGAGGAGGCTTCGTGATTTCCGCGGTCTGGGCAGTGCGTGGCCGCGCGAGTAGCCGTTGGAGTAGTAGGTACGATTCGCCCGTGAGGAGCCATTGAGACTTCCTGTCTCCCTTGTTTGAGCGCTTCAGTCCCTGCTTGTGTGGCAAACCCTGGGGACGGCAGGTCACCCTGCGGCCCCGGCCCTCCCGCCTCATTTCAGGTAGGAGCTTCGGGTTCCCGGGTGCCCGTTACCCACCCAGGCCTCAGCCTTGACCGGTGTTCCGGAGCAGAGACCCGGTACCAGGCATGCCCGCTCTCTCGTGCCACACAGTAGCTCTGTCCTTGCTTTCGCGCCCTGTGGGGCCGGGTCGAGTTGACCTGTAGGGGGGGCGGGGCGGTTCCCGCCTCAGGTGCGGCCTCGCTGTGGGCCTGGAGGGTGGGACCCCACCGTGTGCTCCCGCACGCCACGCATCTCGGCGAGGCTACCTGGTGCCGTCGGCCAGGTAGAGGTTGGCCCAGCAAGGTCCTGGAGAATGAGGAACCACCTTGACTTGAAATGTTGCGAGAGGGGATCCTGTAGAATGCCTTGGTGGTCACTTATACAGCCTGTGTTGAAAGTTGGAAGCTCTGGAGTTGGTTCTGTTTGGGCCAGTGGTAGGATGAATGGTTTGTGATTTTTCTCCTTAAATAGTGAGAGGGCAAACTCTTTATGAGCTCTGGTAGGTGACTGGCTATTAGTAAATGAGCAGCAGCAGTGTTGATTATTGTGAGATTTAATTGCGTTAAATCTCACAATAAGGTATGTTTTTTCAGTACTACTCTCAAACTCAGAAGAGCCCTGCCTTAACAGTTTAGTCATATTTTCATTCAATTCTTAAATACATATGGTTGCAAATATGCTGGCCCTGAAAGCTACATCCTCTCTTTTAAACCAGTATTAATTTTGTAGGCATAATGGTTATGAAAGCTTCTGTAGAAGACGATGATTCGGGATGGGAGCTCAGTATACCAGAAAAGATGGAAAAAAGCAATACAAACTGGGTGGACATAACTCAAGATTTTGAAGAAGCTTGTCGAGGTGAGTTTGAATTTTTGGATTAGAAGTTCAGAATCTAAGAAAGGGTAAAATAAAATCTTGATTATGATTTCTGCATTGTTTCAATAAATCAAATCAGTAGGTGAGTGTGGTTTATTTAAGTTTGTTAACCACATTTATTCATTATCTTCTACTTTTAACTTTCATTTAAAGCATATGTATATACACACATCATCATTAAATATTGATGCTGAGGCAATTTTTTAAATTAAAATTTTATAACTTCTTAAGTAAAGGTAAGAGAATATATAGCAAAATTTTGAACTGTGGAAACAGGGATTGTGTGGACCTAGAGATAGTAGTAATATTGTCTATTTGAAGTTTGAAAATTATTAGATTATATCATTGCCTGCTTAAGATCCTCCAGTGGCTTCCTGCTGCATAAAGAATAAATTCCAACTTCTTCCCCATGGCCTTTATGATCTGGTGCCTGCCTGCCACTTAGACTTTTTTTTTTTTTAATCCTTACTCAAGGACATTCTTACTGATTTTAGAGAAAGGGGCAGGGAGGGAGAAAGAGGGAGAGACACATTGATCCACTGGCTGCCTCTTGTACGTCCCTTGACCAGGGGTGGAACTGCAGCCTAGGCCTGCACCCTGACCTGGAATCGAACCTACAACCTTTTGGTCTACTGGACGGTGCTCTAGCCAACTGAGCCACATTAGCCAGGGCTCAACTTCACTTTTGTACCACTGCCCCACTGAGCTCATTATGTGAGTTATAAGTCCTGCTCATTAAACATTCCAAGGTGGTCCCCCTTCCTTTGCATGTTTCGTTTTGTATATCTTAAATTACTTTGCCCTCAGTTCTTCACATAGCTGGCTCCTTCCTGACCACTTAAATGTTACTTCTCCAGTGAGGACTTGTCAAAACCTCCCATCTACGCAAACTCACCCCTTCTTTCTCTTCTATCCAACTCTTGCTCAGTTGAATCACCCTGTTTTATTCACTTCATAGCACTTATCTAATGTTAGAAATCACCATTTTCAGTTATTATTGTCACGTTATCCCACTGGAATATAAACTCTGTGAGTGTAGAGGTCTTGTCAGTAACCCTAGCACACAGAACATTTCCTGACATATAGTACGTTTGATAAATGTTTGGGCATAAATGATTGGAGAACTGAGCATGTTGTTTGTTTGAGGGGAAAGAGCCTTACTGAGGTGAGAGATTTAAGATACCAGAAAGTAACAAAGATAGAATGAGAGCTTGAACATTGAGAGGATTGGATCAAAAACATGGTAGAGAAATTAACTCGGAGTGGGGAAGAACAGGGACATACTGAGCCAGGAGGAAATAAGGTTGGGATGGTGAAGATACAGGTTTGTTTCTAAGTGGATGGAGAGGAATGGTGGAGGGATTCACACCTCGATGGCTTCTCTGTTAGTGGTCTTTGGTGATGGTGTGGTGGCATGTGTTTAGAATAGTGCTCTTAAGGAGAGGAATGAAAACTTGGAGCATCTGCAGGTGGAAAGGGAGGCATTTGAATTATAAGCAGAATGATAAATCATGTGCTTACCCTTCGACTATTTTAAAATGCATGTCCAATTAAAGTATGCCTGAGAGAGAGAGTGGAAAGAGCATTAGACTGGGAGTTGAGTGACTGCCCATATATGTCTACCTCAGGGAGAAAGAAAGAACTTTAAGTTACAGTGTAGTTTTTGTGCCTGCAGATCTTAGGCTGTTAAGTGGATCAGGCCTATCATTTTGCACTGATTTTAAGTGAACTGTATTAGAGGGCTGTCATTATGCACCTAAAAGGGAGAGGTTTTATGAAGTGCATATGGCTTAAGTTGGACTTTGAAGGAGTGAATGAGTTTCTCTAAGTGAATGTAAGAGGGAATTATTCTAGACTGACATGAACCATTAAAGCCAGATGAAGCTTTTATGTTTGAGGAACAGTGAATAATTCTGCTTCTTCATGGAAGGAATTTAGAGCAGGAGATATTGGTTAATCCTGCTTTCATGTGGACTGAGAGGAGGTAGTATGTCATTTTGTTGCCAACATTAATTAAACCATCCTATTCTTCCATAATTAGCTTTTGCACTCGCTCAAGTGGCACAAATGTGAGGTATACATCTTGAAACTAAAAAATTGACATAGAATTATGTCCACTGGACATAATTTGCATGTAGATTAGTACTAAAGGCTGTTGGAAGGTCTTAAGCCTACGGTATTAATACTTTGTTTTCCCCTTTTAAAATAATCAGATTTATTGCCTGGATTATAGTTTAGACTTCTGTTCTAGCAACTTTCTGAAAACTAAGTTTAAAACAGACATCATGACATCCTTTTTCTTTAACTATTACAGTGTTTTCTCATGTTTGGTGACAGTATGATGGTATTTGGCTAGACTTTGGTAGATTGTTTCTTTTTTTGTACAGTAAAATAATCTGCATATGGATGGCAATGTTTTCCATGCACATTTCTACTTACTCTTTTAGTGACTCTTCAAAATCCTTTGGATCAGATTCTGACTTTCATCATTTCTTTTATTTTCTATTAGGCAGATGGTAGGCATTCCCTCCACATTTCCTATAACTGACCTTGAGGCTCTTTTTTTTTTTTTTCTTTTCTGTCTAAATTACTTTGAATGTATGGTGCCATCACTGTTGTTTTGCCTGGTATGTAATAATCTAAAGAACAACTCTGAGCTTTGTTTCTCTAGGAAATCTTGCCTAAAATAGTCTCTGTTCTTCATATTCCATTTGGTTGTCTATATTTAGGTGCTTTCTGAATTACAAACCCACATCTTAGAAATTTCACTTAAACATAAATAATCATGAAATACTGCTCCTTCTTCTTCTGCCTGCCGGATTCCCTTCTTCCACATGCTCTCCTAGGATGATGCCTACAACCTATGCTTGGCTACCATTATTTTCATTCTTTTTAAGCTCTGGTCTAGGAGGATATGGATCCATCTCTCATCCCATTTTCTTATCTCTTGATGGCTTAGTTAATTCTTCTTCAGTCCATCTTTATTAGAGGTACCGTTGTTTCAGACCCTCTTTTTCCATCGTGTTTCTTCAGCTCTTACCCAGTACCCTTTATTGCTTTCTTTTCTCTCTCTTAAAATCTAGGTTGCTTAAGCTCTTTCTTTCTCTTCCTTTCTGTTTTGCCTTCTCTCACTCAGAACTTTTATAGGTACTCAATATGTATTTGTTTTAAGAGTAAATGAATATTCTAAGGCCATGTTTCTTCAAACCAGGAAAATATCTGAATCTCGTACTTCAGAAGTTTGAGAATCACAGCATTACGTTAAATGCTGTCATTTTCAGTGACTGCTTAAAACCAGCATAATTATGAACGTAAGCTCAGGCGCTGAAATTATAACAATGCTTGGTTATAACGTTACCCAGTTGGTCTATAATATGTTTCTGTAATTTTTTTAAAAGATTATCATTGAACTGATTACATAGTATTTAACAATTATAGAAGAAGTATGCTTGTAGATTCTTGATAAAACTTTCATGGGCTTTTTTTGGTTGCCCATCCCTATCCATGAACTGAAGTTTGAGAATCATTGTTTTAGGGATTTGCAATTGGTTAGCACTTTATTCTAACAGGAAAAAGATGGACAGAAATTTTTTTGGTGAAAGATCTGGGTAACCTATAAAGTATTTCTTAAGTGATTTTGGTTGTAGAAATGAAAATTACATTTTCCTCATTTCATGGAAATCAAGAATATTTTCAGTGGTGGGGCATGTGTTGGGTAGGCAGCTGGTTAGTTGTGGATCACTCATCCTAACTGTGGATACACTATTAATTGTGGATCACTTTAGATCATTGTGGGGGAACTACTTTCTTTCTGTTTCCAGGTTTCCCCAGTTTTGTTGTATTATTTCTACACTTGTTTTTGTTCCTTTCAGTTTATACCCTTCTTTTTAGAAAAGTAATTCTAGTTGTTTTAATGAGATTTCAGGAAGGAATTTAAAGTAGTTGCATGTGCTCAGTTGACCACCTTCACCCAGGGGTTAACTGATTTGTTTGAATATCACTACTATTAGGTTGGCCAAAAAGTCCATTGCATTTTTTATGTAAAATAAAAGACATGTTTCATTTTCACTAATAACTTTATTGATTTGGATATTTTGAGTATGTCAGCTATCTCCTGCTATTGGCTTCTAGTAGGTAGAGGCCAGGGATGCTGCTAACAGCTTCCAGTGCATAAGACAGCCCCACAGCAAAGGATTATTTGGCCAGAATGTTAATAGTACCAAGAAACTTCTCAAACCACTTCTGACACATTCGATCAGTCACAGCACTTTCTCCATACACTACACAAATCTTTTTTGTGTGTGTTTCAGTTTCATTTTTACCTTTTTTGAGATAATAAAGCATAATATGCCAAAAAATATTGCAGATTTTCTTCCATCTTTAATTTTAAAATGGCTGCGCAAAAATTCATCAATGTAAGTTTTTTTTAAATGCAGGCTGACATAACAGCTGTCACAGTACAGTCTAACAAAATGATTTCTTATGAAGTTAAAGACAGTTAAGCACTACTAGAGCCATCTTACAGAAAAAAACATACAATGACATTGGATTTCAGTTGTATCATGGATTCAGTAGATCCTAGCTGGGAATGTTGTCATCATTTATAATGTTATATGTAGAAATCTATTCAGAGATCTCTAATACCAGTTTACAAATAATCTTCTCATTTATTTTATTTATTTTTGTAGTATATTTTATTGATTATGCTATTACAGTTGTCCCAATTTTTTTCTCCCATTTATCCTTCCACCACCCTTCACCACCCCACCCTCCAGCATTCTACAATCACCCCCCTTTAGTTCATGCCCATGGGTTGTACATTTAAGTTCTTTGGCTTCTCCATTTCCTATACCATTCTTAACCTCCCCCTGTCTATTTTATGCCTACCAGTTATGCTTCTTATTCCCTGTACCTTTCCCTCTCATTCTCTCCCTCCCCACTGATAACCCTCCATGTGATCTTCATTTCTGTGGTTCTGTTCCTATTCTAGTTGTTTGCTTAGTTTTTGTTTTTGCTTTTTAGGTTTGGTTGTTGATAGTTGTGAGTTAGTTTTATTGTTTGTAGTATTTGATCTATTTCTTAGATAAGTCCCCTTAACATTTCATATAATAAGGGCTTGGTGATGATGAACTCCTTTAACTTGACATTATCTGGGAAGCACTTTATCTGCCCTTCCATTCTAAATGAAAGCTTTGCTGGTTAGAGTAATCTTGGATGTAGGTTCTTGCCTTTCATGACTTCACATACTTCTTTCCAGCCCCTTCTTGCCTGCAAGGTTTCTTTTGAGAAATCAGCTGATAGTCTTATGAGAACTCCTTTGTAGGGAACTCTCTCCTCTTGCTGCTTCTAGGATTCTCACCTTATTTTTAATCTTGGGTAGCTTAATGATGATGTGCCTTGGTGTGTTCCTCCTTGGGTCCAATTTCTTTGGGACTTTCTGTGCTTCCTGGAAGTGTTTCCTTTGCCAAATTAGGAAAGTTCTCTTTCATTGTGTTTTCAAACAAGTGTTCAATTTCTTGCTCTTCTTCTTCTCCTTCTGACACCCTTATGATTCAAACATTGGAGTGTTAAAAGTTGTCCCAGAGGTTCCTAAGCCTCTCCTCATATTTTCGAATTCTTGTTTCTTCATTCTGTTCTGGTTGGATATTTCTTTCTTCTTGTTGTTCTGTATCGTTGATTTGAGTCCCAGTTTTCTCCCCTTCATTCTTTGTTCCCTGTATATTTTCCTTTATTTCACTTTGTGTAGACTACATTTCTTCCTTCATTTTGCGACCGAACTCAATCAATTCTGTAAGCATCTTGATTACCAGTGTTTTTGAACTCTGCATCAGATAGGTTGTCTATCTCCTCATCGCTTAGCTCTTTTTCTGGAGTTTTGACCTGTTCTTTCGTTTGGGCCATATTTGTCTTGGCACACCTGTTATGTTGTAAGTGGGCAGAACCTTAGGTATTCTCTAGGGTGGGGCAACCCTCTTTGCTGTGTTGTGGGGCTGTCTTTGGGGGAGTCATCACTGGGAACAGCGCTGCTCACTTACTCTTCTCTGGCCCCACTTTCCAATGAACTCTGTTGTGTGAAACTAGGAGCTTCTCCCACTGCAGCAACCCCCACAGTATTTTACAGCTAGAGGTTTTGAGTCTTTAGTTTCCAGTCAGCCATCCCTCCTCACCCACGCCATCTGCCTGCCTGGCTACCCACCTCTGCCCCTCCTACTGGCCTGGATGAATGTTTCTTTAACTCCTTGGTTGTTCGAGTTCCATGAAGTTTGATATTCCGGCAGTTCTGATTGTTTATTGTTTTTAAATTGGTTGTTATCTTACTATTGGTTGTGCAAGGAAGTGAAGCATTCCTACCTATGCATCCATCTTCAAATCTATTCATTTAAGAGAAGGTAAAATGTGTTTGTATTGTTGCATGTTTTCTGTCTTGGTTTCTTCAGGGGAAAGAAAGGTCATATGCTTCAGGTGCTCAGCATTGCTGCATACCCAGACTCCAGCCACAAGTTATGATTCATTGTTTACTTCCAAGGCAAATGGAAGTGTGTTCTTAGTAAGATGTCATCGAATTCTGTAATTGACAAAATTAAGTTAAATTGTCTCTCATAACATTTCTATTTGTGCTTTTCAAGGGAGTGAGGATAAAATTAAAGGTGGTTTATTATCAAGATTGTCCAAAAATTTTTGTATCTTAATTTCCTTTGGTCTGAGTGGTTTAGCTATATACTGTTGCATCTACTTAAGGCTTAAACTTAAAAGTACAAGTGACTTAAAAAAAATCATTGTGTTAACTTAGTTTAATGGTTTGGTGTGATCCATTATCCGTGGGATCTCCAAGACTTTCACTGGGGTATGCTAGGTCAAAACTATTTTCATGGTAATAATAAGACATTGACTTACCTTTTTGACTCATGTTCTCTTATTAGCTTACAGTGGAATTTTTGAGACTTCGTGATGTGTGATGATGTCATTGCCCTGTCTGCTAATGATAAATATAAAACATTATCCTTCTCACTAAATTTTTGGAGAACTGCTACCTAGCTGGACAACACCCAAGTGACTTATGTCTGTAGTGCTATAAAAGATCGTGATCCTGTGTCCAGTCATTGGCCATGCAGTGAGAGTGCTGATACTCTGCTTGCTTAGTGAATAAATTTTAAAGTTTACTGCCTGTAGTTTACTAGTGAGTGAACTGATTACTGTATGGCCTTATGAGAGTCATCTAGTTCAACCTCTCATTTTACTGATGAGGAAACCAAGTCAGAGAGTGACCAACTTGCTCCTAGGTCTGTGTAGTGTTTTATTTTAAACTTTGATGAAGCTATTTGGTACCCAAATATATCCTAAGTATATGATAGATTATTATAGCAGTTATTAATTAATTCTTTTGGCTTCAGGACCCCATATATTCTTAAAAATTATACTCTTACACTCTTAATTATTATTTGTGTGTTATGTATACATATTTACTGTATTAGAATTTAAAATGGAGAAATTTAAAAATACTTATTAATCCATTTGAAAATGATAATAAACTCATTGCATGTTAACATAACACTTTTCTAATGAAAAATCAGTGTATTTTCCAAAACAAAAAATAACTTAAAAGAGGGGAGTTTTATATTTTTGAAAATCTCTTTAATGTTGGCATAATGGGCACCTGAATTCCATGTCATCTTCTGTATTAAACTGGTTACCACAGGTTGTTTTGGTTGAAATATATGACATAAATCTAACCTCACCAAATACATAGTTGAAAGATGGATTACACTTTTTAGATAATTGTGAATATTCACCTTTGAATTGTCTTTAAAGGTGGTAGTTTCTTAAAGATTCATTATGTGGAATCTGAAGCTCTATCAATGTATTTTTCATGTTCTATTACATTAAAATCCATTGGTATGTCTTGAACTTTGAATGGATCTTTTATCCATGCCTAGTTTTGTAACATGCATTGCTGTTTGCAAAATACTGGTTCACTGAGTTAAGCAGAACCTCTGAATGTTGACTCACTTCACTATACAATATTAAAAAGCACATTTGTTAATATCACCAACAATATCATCAGAAAAGTATAAGTATTGGGAAACTGTCAAGCTTACAGTGGCAAATTAAACATTTTCCAAAATGTTAATTTTTGCTTGAAAGCTTGAATTTTATTATTGGCAACAAATGTCAGGTATTTTCCCGTAGAACAATAAACTTACTTGCTTCAAGAAAATGTCATACTCTTAAGTCTGAATACCTATAGTTTGTTAGTTCTTTCGAGTAAAAATGGTGTTCTGTGATAAATTGTGCAAGTACTTTTCCTTGAGATAGCCTGTTACACTAGTATGCACTGGAAGTATTAATATATACTTTCCATTTTGTCAAATAGAATATTAAAAAGACGTGTATTCAAAAGATTGAGATTTAATGCCCTAATCAAGGGCCTGCACTAGTGTGAACCAAGCAGGGTACCTAGAGTGCAGAATTGAAGGCACTACGGAAAGCAAGTGTCTTGTTAAATTTTGTACACTTGGTGCCTTGTGGAATCTTAGTCCTGCTTCTGAAATTAATAGTTTTTACTGTTTCATCAAGGATTTCTTGAGTGCAATCTTTTTAAAAATTTTGCTTTTTTAGCTGCAAGTACATGGAGTTGAAAAATTCACTCTTTAGCTTGGGGTCACTATCTTGATTTTGTGCTGAAGCTACAACAATTTTGCTCAGCATTGCTTCCCGCCCCCCCGCCCTTCACATCATTGCTTTTGCATTATCTGTGCAGATGTCAGCACAATGAAAAAGAGCATGTTTTAGTATTATTATGAAAATAATTTTAACATCACAGACTTTTAGGTTCCCAGACCATCTTTGAGAACTGCAGTTGTGTTCTTTTACATATGTTTTATTGTAGTAAATTGATACATGCCTCTCATTGATTTATCTGTTTTGGTACATGAAACTGTTAAAAATTACTATTAATTTAACTTATGATGATGTAAGAGGATTACTGTTACTTAAGAGAGGATTAGCTACGAAGTTCTGAAAACTGCCTGTTTATACAGGACTTGGCCATCAGTATTTAAGCTACTTAAAATGGTAGTGGTTCCCACCGTACTTGCTCATTGAAATCACCTGGAGTACTTTAACAACACTATTGCATAAACCCCACCCATAGTTGGTTTGGGGTGCTGCTTGGACTTTGAAATTTTCATAATCTTCCCAGATGATACTAATATGCAGCTATGGTTGAAAACTGCTTTAAAGGAATGAACACCATTTTGATTAGCTGTCTATGCAAGTGTTTTCTATATTATTTAAATAAAAAGTAATTTAAGAAAATAGTTTTAACACTGTTCCTGGGACAGAAGAGATTAGATTGAGAACAGCTGATTCCTAAACAACTTCAGAAGTAGTAATCAGTTTTATGAAAAAGTTTATTTCAAGGAAATACTAGTGATTTTTGAAAATGAGATTGGTAATTAATTGTAATTGGGTTATTTTGGCCCTTGATGGGGCATTTACTCTTAAAAGTTTAGTTTCTGGTTAATATCCAAATATTCACTGTGTAGAAGACATTGTGTTTGTAATTGAGTAGCAATATTACAACCGTATCTTAGAAAATTAAGTTTAAAGTAATACATGTGCATTTTTCAGGTGATAAAATATTGCTTGTCTTTTTTCTGAGCATAAGAAGTTAAATATGGTATTATCAAAGGATTTTTCTCTTTGTTTCTTTTAGAATTAAAGTTGGGAGAACTACTTCATGATAAGCTGTAAGTATTTGTGTCCTTTGAAATAGTGTGGTATGATATTTCCATCAGTTTTTTCTCATGTGCAGTAGTGTTCCTTGAAGCCTGAGTACTTTTATATTCAAAGCTATAAAAATAAAACTAATTATAAATATATTTTTCACCTTGGTGAGCTGTTTTGGGGCAACTGACCCCTAATTATGATGTGAAATGTTTCTATCAGTGAAACTGTGACTTATGGTCCTTTCCTTGAGTAATTTTAGTGACAAGTACATGAAAGAATTTTTGTGTTGAAGGAAGGTTATTTAATTGAAGTAGAAGTGTAAGCAAGTTAAAAAAACTTAAATACATAGAATACTGTAGTTATTTAAAGTGTTACAATTTTATACCATTGTGGGAATCTGGGTAAGTTTACTAGTTCAGAAACAATTTATGGGGTCAATTTTTTTATTTGCAGATTTGGTCTTTTTGAAGCCATGTCTGCCATTGAAATGATGGATCCCAAGATGGATGCTGGCATGATTGGAAACCAAGTTAATCGAAAAGTTCTCAATTTTGAACAAGCCATCAAGGTAGTCACCATTGTGCTTTTTGTGTTTTCTTTTATTGTTTGTTATTCATATATTTTTTTAAGATTGTATTTATTTATTTTTAGACAGAGGGGAAGGGAGGGAGCAAAACATCAGTGTGTGGTTGCCTCTCAAGCGCCCCCTACTGGGGACCCTGGCCTGCAACCCAGGCATTTGCCCTGACTATCAAACCAATGGCTGTTTGTTCCACAGGCCAGTGCTCAGTCCACTGAGCCACATCAGCCAGGGCTGTTTGTTATTCATATTTTAAGATGTTCTGATTACTGATGGAAATGCAACTTAGCATATTAACTTAAAGTGTACTTTTCTAAAAGTACCTCAAATATATAAATAAGAATTAGTTACAACCTTTAGTTACGTATCTCTATTGAAATCTGAAAATTATTTATTTAAGGTCTTCAATAAAAGTTTGCTCTAAATTTGTGTGTGTATATTTTTAAAATTGATCTTTGAAAGCATCTGAGTATATATTCAAATACCAGAGTAATTAGCTTAGGGATTAAATTTTACCTATTAATATATTAAGTAAAATTCTTGTGGTAGTGATTTGATGTTTACTCATTAAGAATTGATTTAGAAACACATTCATAGTTGCCACAGAGTTAAATTTTGCATATTTTATGGAGAAAGATTTGCTGAGTAAGTAGATATTTTAAACAAAATTTACAGGTAGTATAATTAACCATCTTAAGGGAAATGTTTTTAAAAATGTTTATTTTATCATCTGTGAGTTTTGATTCATTAAAATGATTCATATTTATTAATGCTTGAAACTGATTTGAACTTTGCTTTTAAAATACTTGCTGGTTTAGCTTTTTATTTCTTTATAAAGCCTTTTTTATGTTTCAGATGGAAAGGACTTTCATTTTTCTTACCGAAGACCTGTTTTAAATATATTTTTAAGAATACAGAGTTAATTTGGCTTCTTAGTTTTTATCCGATGATGAGATAGAGTTTTCTTAGAATTGTTCTTTTTAAATACTTTTTGAAAGATAAAATGTATGGATTTGATATAGCATTTGCAAAATGCTACTTTATATACATTTTAAAAATCTTTTTATATGTTATATTTCCCTTCCTTTTTAGGATGGTACCATTAAAATTAAAGACCTCACCTTGCCGGAATTGATAGGGATAATGGATACATGTTTTTGCTGTTTGGTAAGAGTTAAAGTAACACTAATAGTTAATTTTAAAACTATTACTTATCTGTATCTTTAAATTTTAAAGTAAACACACTAATGTTGAGTATGAAATATCTGTAATGCTTGACCTAGTAAGGTGTAAATAAGATTAACAGGCCAAGTATGCTATAGGAAACAGCATTTTTTCTTGTCATCCAGTGATTTTAGGTTCTCATTTTCTGGGTGAAGGGGGTATTTTCTTTCTAGTGAAGATAATAGTGTAGCCATTACCATAAATACCCTTTTTGTTTTCAAGGTATCCAGGGAAGCAAATTTGTAAGTGGAAGTCCCATAAATAAGCATGGAATTGAAACAAGGATTGGCTTTGGAGAGAGATTTTTCTAATCTAGTAGTAAATTGTAGTAAACTGCCCATGTTTTTGAAGACAGAGAAAATGCTGGATAAGTTGTCTTTCCTAAACAATGTTGGCTAATTTTGGCAAAATTTTCATTTACTGCCTATTTTCTTTTCTTTTTTTGCCTATTCCTAACCATCCTTTTAAAAAAATTTTTTTCAATCATTGTCCTTAGAATTATGTAAATTTTATTCATATGGTCATTTAGTAAGTATTGGTTGCCAGTATGTGAAGTACTTCTATTAGATGTTTTATGTGAGTATTTTTCACTTAGGTCTTATGTCAGCTCTGTTCAACACATGGTTTCATCTTATTTGCTAGGGTTACATTGCTAGGAAAGGGCAAAACCGGAGTCCTGATCCTGGTCTGTCTTCCTCCAAAGCTATCTCCTTCCCTCAAAGATACCTTTCTTACTCTTTATCAGCTTACCATCCCAGTGGAATAGGACAGATGGGGGGGAAGTAGGAGGGTTTTTGCCAAAATTGAGCAACCATTGTATGATACTTCTTGAAACTGTCTCTAAGAGTTAGGCCTTTAGAGGGTTTTTTCACCTGGAAAGTCTTCATACTGGTAACACAAAAATGCAATGATTGTAGTAATTTTCATGTGCATTTCTTATTCTGTAATGCAGTGCTATGTGTCTTGCTCTATTGCAGAATTCTTGGACTTAGTGTAAAATCTAACTATATAAACTTGGGTAAAACTATTTACACCCTCTGACTTTGTTTCTTTACATATAAAAGGAGAAAAATACAACCCTCCTCAAAGTGTTAGGAAAAAGGACATAAGATATATGAAAATACCTAGCATAGCACTTGGGACATAATAGTTACTCAATTTGGGCTGCTATGGGTATTACCAGCTTTGAGCACCTGGTACCTGGCCCATTGTAAGTACACAGTAAAATAGTGTTGAATGATTATTTTTATGTTTTCGAAAGATTCCTCTGGTTGGGGGTATATTGGATTAGAGATGGGTGGCAGGGGCACTAAAACCATTATGTAGTTTCTTGCAGTTGTCTCAGTGAGATATGATGCTCTCGACTGGGTTAGGGTCTTAAGGATGAAAAGAGTTAAATGAGTGGCAAGGGACCTAGTTAATTCTAAAATGTAAGTTCCTTAGTTTATGGATTTTTATTGACTATATGTGGAATTAATTGCTTTTGGGTGCTGTATTTAGAGGCACTCTAACTCCATTAGTCTCCAGATATATTGCAAACTGAATTATATATAAGACTGCTTTCCATATTTATAGCTTTCAGCTAATCATATTTATGGTATGCAGCTCTTGAAAGACTTTAGTCAGTGAAAGTGAATTCTAATTTTTTTGTCTTTCCTGACCTTCCCTTTAATCACCTTTTAAATCTTATGATTAATATATTTATTTTGGTCTGTGGCACTGTGGTCTTTGACTATTGGATCAGTTTAGACTTTGCAGACTTTGTAACCTTAAACATATACATTCTTTTATTTCTTTTATAGATAACATGGTTAGAAGGCCACTCCTTGGCACAGACAGTATTTACGTGCCTTTACATTCATAATCCAGACTTTATAGAAGACCCTGCCATGAAAGCTTTTGCTCTGGGAATCTTGAAAATCTGTGACATTGCAAGGGAAAAAGTAAATAAAGCTGCTGTTTTTGAAGAGGTAAGATCTTGTAATATAAGAATTCCTGAAGCTCATTGACCATCTTATTCACTGTGATATATTTAAATGATTTTATGATACATATTTTTATAACGTGTATAGTTAAAAACAGTTTTTAAAGTTGATGCCATTGCTATTTATATATTGGCTAAAGTAATCCATTTCTCTGTAAGAAAGGACTTTTCATCTTACTGTATATTCTTTCTGTCAGTACCATTCACTGAGTATCCATTATGTGCAGAGGACTTTGTTCTGGATATTGTAGGGATTCACAAAGAAAATAGAAGAGCTAGTCTCTGCCCCTAAGCCTCTTACAAATTAAAATACAGAAGTGCTTTATTTTCAGTCTTTGGATAAGCAGGAACTAAAGAAAACAAAGGTATGAGGAATATTTTAGGGCAGCGATTTTCAACTTTTTTCATCTCATGGCACACACAAACTAATTACTAAAATTCTGCAGCACACCAAAAAATATATCTGTTGCTGGTCTAACAATAAAATAGGTATAATTTTGATTCATTCACACCAGATGACTTTTGTTATATTGGCTGTTACTATGTTTTTATTTGACAATCTATGGGAAAAGAGGTCACTGTACCTGACTAAATAGTCAGGTATTGTATGTTTTAAAAATTCATGGGGCAAACGGATTAAAAATTGCTGTTTAGGGTGTGAACATTTTCCTCTAGTTAGTACTAAGCACCACATTCTGTTGAAGTGTTCTGAGTTACAGACATAGATTTTTTTCTCCTTATAGAAACAAGGCTTCAGATGCTGGTAATTTTAAGGGGAAATGTGATAGCATTTGAGGTTATTGATAAGTGATAATGTAATTCTTCCTTTTGTTGAAACTGGTAGTTTCTTTTTAACATTGCTGTTGACCCAAAATAAATATCTTAGACTTCAACAATGGTCCAGTGTATAGAATGTAAAACTTTTCTAAATTAATGTTATGTGTGTGAGAATAATTAGATATATACCCAGCATGATTGTCTACATTTAAATGTATGGCTTGTGAGTTATTTATGAAATACTCTTTACTTTTTATACACTCATTGGTTATTTAGCTACATATTTGAATTGACATGGGTGTCATTGTGGAAAATCTAATGCATTAGGTGGAATATTTTAAGAGATTAAGTTAATAAGTGAGAAGAGAAATACAAATTTTTTTAAATAGTTACATTCTCAAAGTACACCCGAAGGACATCAAAAATCAGTAGGGCAGATAAATTATTCATTTAACAAATCATACTGGAACAATTGATTATCACCCTTGAAAATCAACTTATTTTACATCTGCCTTAGTCCCTTTGGGCTGCTGTAATAGAATACCATACACTAGTTGGCTTATAAACAACAGAAATTTATTTCTCACTGTTCTGGAGGCTAAGTTGTCCAAGATCATCGCCTAGTGAAGGCCTGCTTCCTGGTTCATAGACGGCCGTCTTTACACTGTGTCCACACGTGGTGGAAGGGTAGAGGGAACTCTCTCTGGGGTTCCTCTTATAATGACAGTAATCTCACGTATGACGTCTCTGCCCTTGTGACCTAATCACCTTCCAAAGGCCCTGTATCCAAATACCATCACTTTGGGCTTGAGGACCTAACATATGAATTAGGGTGTTTTGGGGAGGGAAGGGGTTGGTTAACAGCAAAATAAATTGCATATAGATGAAATATTTTAAGTGTTAAATTTTTTTTTATATCAGAAAATAGTTGTCCTGGCCACATGGCTTAGTTGGTTGGAGCATCATTCCGTGAGCCGAAGGTGGCTGGTCCGATTCCAGTCAGGGTACATGCCTTGCTTGCCAGTCAGATACTCAGTTGGGGTGTACCAGAGGCAACCAGTCAATATTTCTCTCTCACATAGTTTTTTTCTGTCCCCGCCCCGACGCTCTCTTTTTCTCTCTTTCTCTCTTTCCCTTCCTCTCTCTAAAATCAATATTGTTTTAAAATCAGAAGATAGTTTGCAAAATAGTTTTTAAACATAAGATAACTAACCTTACTAAACAGAATTGCAAATTAAAAGTGTGAGATACCGTTATTTACCCCTTATGGGCAAAGGTTAAATGTTTTTTATAGTACACCATGTTGAGGATGGGAAAACACTCATATGCTGTGTGTGTATGATATGAATGGTTATTGTTTTCCTCTAAACTTTGCTGATTTTCCAGATAAATTTGTCTCAGTTTTATAAATAAGGAAAAAATCGATTACTTAGTAAAAGTCCTTAAGAGATATGATAATGAGTAGATGAGAATGACATAATCATTTCTTTGAAATGGGTGCTTCTGAAGTTCCTAAGTGCTGGTTTATTTTGTTCTCAACTATGTCCCTGCTTTGTTTTAACTCCTGAAGTGGATACATTTTCAGCTGCCTAAAGAGGTTTCATTCTTAATATCTTGCTCACACATTTAAAATGGTAACTGTAATTTCACCCCTTTCACCGCTTGTCCTTTTGCAATCTGTCTTGCAAAGATGGTATCTAGAATATTATCTTTGATTACTTATTTTTTTAACCTTCCACATCAAGGTTATTTTATTTTTATCTTGAATCTGGTCACTCTTCTCTCTCATTGTTCCTGCTTTAGTTCATGCCTTTGTTAGCTTTAAGTGTAGGCAGAACTCTTCTTTCTGGCCCAGTCTTTCCTTCTAGTTCATTCTCCACTTGACCATCTTGAAAATAGGTAATCTGGTCATGTTCAATCTTGCTATTTAAAAATTTTCCCTGGGGTATGTGTTTTAATAGAAGTGATAATACTTGTACATAGTCAAATAGCCCGTGAGTTTATTTGTGATTCTCTGTTCTTATTTATTCTGTATTAACACTCAGTTCTTTTAGCTTTTTATAAAAAGCTGTACATATTTAATGTTTAAGATTTGATGAGTTTGGAGATAAGTACCCACCATGAAACCATCACCGCAGTCAATACCATTAACACATCCATCACTTCCAAGTGTCCCTTCACTCTCTACTTTTGTGTTATAAGATCATTTAACATAAGGTCACTTGATACATATGCAGTTTGAGTGTAATGATGCTATTAAGAAGGAGTTGTTTTTTTTTTTGAGATTGTGTTTATTTATTTTAGACAGATGAGAAGGAAGGGAAAGAGGAAGAGAAAGATCAATGTGTGAGCGATACATTGATCTGTTTGTTGCCTCGCACACACCTGGAACTGAAGACCTGGCTTGCAACCCAGGCATGTGCCCTGAATCAGGAATCAAACTGGCAACATTTCAGTTCACAGGCCAGCTCTCAGTCCACTAAGCCACACCAGCAAGGACCTCTTTTTCTTTTTTCTTTTTAACTTTATTTTTATTGTTGACACTATTACCATAATCTTCTAGCTTTTTTCTGCTACTTATTTTCATATTCCTAGATAATAGGTTTATATTCTAATTTCTGAATTTAAGAATTTAACAGGTTTTAACTATGGTGTGTGTATCAGCACATCTTTACCAAGTATTTAGCATTCATACATTACCCCCTCTCCTACCCCAATAGTCCTTCAGTTTTTGGTTAAGTCATTACTCGTTTCTGACACTGTGATTGTATAAATATTAATGACAGATGAGCCAGAGTAGTATATTCCTACATTTTCTTTCTCATACAAATTTTTGTTTTCCTCCTTGGCATATTGTTCAGCTGATTCTGGGTATATTATTGTCTTTCATTATTTCATGCTAGTGCACAGGATTCTTTCTGGCTCTTAGGCCTTTTTTCTCTCTCTTTTTCCAGGTTTTAAAACTTTTTACACATTAAAAATTGTGCATTCCAATAATTAAAATCATTTTAACGAACAAAAATGGCACTCTGATTAAACTGCATTTTACAGCCTGCAGGACACCTTGGAACAGCTTGGTTTTTACTCTAGATTTCACTGTCATCCCACCCAGCTTCTTCCTTCGCCAACATGCAAGTTCTCTTCCTTCCCTGCCAGCCAGAGAGGCAGATGGGAGAGGCAGGTACAGCCTTGTCAGTAGTTCTCTGATGTGAAAAGAGGCAGCACAGTCATTTAAACTGATCCATCATCCTCTTTGCATCTTACAAAGTTAAACAGCTAAAAGAAGTAAATTTAGAAGGCAATACTTGTGGAGTGTACAGTGCATGTTGGCAGTGGGGGCCCTCACTACAATTTGCCTGCTTGCTTCTTCTGTTCAGTCATTTCTTTTGAAGGCAGTGGGTTTTTCTCCTGCATTTCTGTCTTCAATTTCGACCTACTGAATTTCTCAATCTCAGCCATATCGGGTTTTTCAGACATGGTTGCAGAGGAAGCACTTTGGAGGTCAGAAGTCCCACACAGATCTCATGGGGCAAAAATCAGGGAACTGGAGGGCTGTGCCCTTTTCCAGAGGCTCTAGGAAAGGGACTGCTTTCTTGCCTTCTGCAGCTTCTGGAAGCCTCCACCATTCCTTAGCTTGTGACTCCATCTTTAAAGCCAGCAACACTGCATTTCTTTGATTCTTCCCCTTAGATACATTTCCCCCTGGTTCTCCTTATGCCTTTTCTCTCTTACTTACCTTTTTAGGGAAAAGTCCTACTTATCTTTAAATTTGTATCCCACTCTTCTGACTTAACCAGACATACATTAGTTTTCTTCTCTGCCCCTTCCTTAGCACATCTTTCTGTTATAGCTGGTATCTGTACATACTGGTTTGCATGGAACAGTTCAGCTTGACACCTTTTGTCCTGGTGTGATTATTAATAGCATCCTTTTCTACTCTGGAGTACACCAGTTTGAATAATAATGGTGTGGTTACCCGTACTAATCTACTCACCTCCAGAGTCTTGATTCAAGCATATTGCTTTTTAAGTGCTATCACTTTATTTACTCTGATTCTCTTACTCCTGCTATCCTTTACTTCTATACAGACCTTCGATTTATGGATGCGGTTGCTTTCTTTTTCTCTGTAACTCTGCCTTATGCCCTCATTTCCTTGATACAGTGCCAAAGTCACTCTAAAACTCCCTTGCCCCTTTCATTTCATCATGTGTCACTTTTCTGGCAAGGCCCCCAACCATCTGCCTACTCACGGCTTGTACCCAAACAGCAGAAGGCTGCTACATAAAATTCTTATCTGTGTGTCTGTTCTCACTTTAATTTTAGGACTGCAAACCTCAGGTGGGCACTTAGCGACAGTCCTACTCTATAACTTGCTGTGGTGAACTTGCTTTTCCAGCCTCTGAGGTGACTTTTCCATATCTTTTCTCCTCAAGTCTCTAATGCCAGCTCTTCTCTCTATTAGTTTGCTTTGTACCTTAATGAAATATTAGATGGAATCATACATATTAGAAGTACACCATCTTCTCCCTATCACAAGTGCTAACCTGTGTTGATACCCATATACTCTGCCTTCTCTCTTGTGGAAATTTAAAAGTATTCCTGGCATTCTGAGTTCAGCCCCTCCACCTGTGTTCTAGATTCTCTTCCCTCTTACCGAATGCAGTTATTGACCCTGTCTTTGTATTTCATTATGAGTATTTCTTCACTACTAGATTGTTCTTTCTGGCATATAAACATGTTCTAATATCACTCTATTTAAAAGAAAATGCCAGTTCCCTGGATCCATGGCTCTTTGTATTTATAATCCCATTTCTCTGCTACCCTACACAAAAAACTCCTTAAGTAGACTGTTAACCCATATTCGTTTTACTCTTTTTCAGTCTCTTCTCGCCCACTTGGACATTGTTCAACAGGACATTCTTTTCTACCACTACATAGAAACTGGTACTAACAAGGTCCTTAATGATATCCATCTTACTAAATCCATTGTTCTCACCCTGCTCTCTTTGACCTGTCAGCATCATTTGACCTGGCTGAGCACTCTGTGATACTCTTTCTTCTCGTCTCCTGATACAGTTCTGTCTTAGATTTTTCTTCCCCACTGGTTATTCCATTTCCTGTGCTTGTTTCTCTAGATACTGAAATACTGCTGGGCTTTCTCTCTTTTCTATACCTTCTCCTTCTGTATATTTCCTGTAGTTCTGTGGCTTTTAATACCAACTGTATGCTGATGAAACCCAAATTTATATCTCTAGTTCTGATTCCTCCCCTGACTTCCGCTCAAGCAAGTAACTGCCCAAAATCTTCACTTGGTTGATCAAAGAAATTGCAAACTTTATATAACCAACATTTTACTCCATTTCTGCCTTTAATCCTGTTCCTCCCCAAGTCTACCCCATCACATTAAATGGTTCAATCATTTAGCAGTTGTTCAGACCAAAAACTGAAAAACGATTCTTAATTGTACATTTTACCTTATACCCCATATTCAGGTCTTTGGCACATCATGTTGGCTTTACTTTTTAGATACATACTGATTTCAGCCACTTCTCACCTTTAGTTACAATCTCAGCGCAAATTGTCACCATCTCCTGCTTGGATTGTTGTGTTGTGTCAGTTTCTGGTTTCACTTTGATTTTTGTCCTTAAATCCACAAAGTTTTCAGAATGATCTTTTAATGCCAGCTTCTCTTTATCCAACATCTCTGCTTCAGCCCTCCAATGACTTGGGTTAAGTTCCTGTTACAAGCCTTGTATTTACTACACAGACCTGTGATATTCTCCCAGACAAATGCTTTTCCTAAGACTCCTCTTGGCAAACTCACAATTCACAGATAGGGCCTACAGGTGGTTTTTTGTGTGTTATCATCACAGTGCTAGCCTACTTAATTTTTCAAAAATGGGCAACATTTAAAAATTGGAAGATTTTACATTAAATTAGGTTTTTGTTCTGAAAAATTACAATACCTTACCATACTAGCCTTGTATTGATTCATGGCCACAATAGGGTAGCTAGTGGTTGACTTCCTTCAGATGAAGTAGATATTCTTTGGTTTGCTACAGTCTCCACCATTCCCCAAGGTATCTTGTAACTGGCCTGATGTACTCAGGAAGGTTACCGGCTGCTTACATTTATGGCCCTGGCCCCACGGTGAGTCATCATTCATCACTGAATATATTTTGAAAAGTACTCTGTACCAAGCACTATTCTTAAGTCCTGGAATAAAATAATGAATAAAGCAAAGCCCTGATCTCATGGATTATGCATTCTTTTGGATAGTCAGTGTGCAAGTAAGCAAATATATATATATATAATGTCAGGTGGTGATTAGTTTTATGAAAACTAAAGCCGGGAAAGGTATAGAAAGTAGGGGAGGAGGCTGTTTTAGAGAGAATGCTAAGGGGAAACATCTGTATGAGGAATTGACATTAGAACAGAGACTGGAATATAGTGGGGATAGAACTTTGTAATTCTTTTGAAGAAAATAATTTTGGAGAGGGGGTCAGTAAGTATAAAGGTCCTGAGAGGAGATGTGTTTGATGTGTCTCAAAGACACAAAAAAGCCTGTGTGAGTGCTTTACAGTGAACATAGAGGAGAGTGGTGGGTAGGAAATGAGATTGGGGAGGGAAACCAGACCCCATGGTGGGATGGTTTTAGCAGCCATGGTGGGCTTTTGGGTTTTCCTGTGAGGAAAAAAACTAGGTTTTGACTAGAAAGTGCTGTAAAATGGGGCTTCCAGCCAAGACAGAGGCATAGGTAGACACACTGTGCCTCCTTGTACAACCAAAAGAAGGACAACAGCAATTTAAAAACAAAAAACACCAAAACTGACAGAAAATCGAACTGTATGGAAGTCCGACAACCAAGGAGTTAAAGAAGACACATTCATCCAGACCAGAAGGAGGGGCAGAGTTGGGCGGCTGGGTGGAGAGGGCTTGTGGGAAAGCGGCAGTGGGTGGACCCAGCGAGGCTGGATTATGGAGGGGCGAGGCACACATGGCAGCTGGTGGACCGGGTGGTCCCACATTTGTGGGCAGATAAATCAGGCGAAACTGTGGAGCGAGACAGACCGCACAACCCAGAGTCCCAACTCGGGGAAATAAAGCCTCAAAACACGGATTGAAAACTCCTGTGGGAGTTGAGAAGCCGGGAGAGACTCCTGGCCTCACAGGTGAGTTCTTGGAGAGACCCACAGGGTCCTAGAGTGTACTCAAGCCCACCCACCTGGGAATCGGCACCGCAAAGGCCCAGTTTGCTTGTGGGAAGTGGCTTTCTCTCTGAGAGCCAGCAGAGAGTGGAGCAAGTGCCATTGTTCCCTCTTGGACCCCTGCCTCACATACAGTGTCACAACCTGGCTACGAGGGTTGTCCCGCCCCAGTGAATGCCTAAGGCTCCACCTCCTACTACGTAACAGGCATAACAGGCCCGTCAAGCCAAAAAAAATAATGGCCCAAATGAAAGAACAGATCACAGCTCCAGAGAAAATACAACTAGGCAACAAAGAGATAGCCAACCTATCAGATGCATAGTTCAAAACACATAATCAGGATGCTCAGAGAAGTGGTTGAATTTGGTTGCAAATTAGATGAAAAAATGAAGGCTACGCTAAGTGAAATAAAGAAAAATGTACAGGGAACCAGTAATGATGGGAAGGAAACTGAAGACTCAAATCAACGGTGTGGAGCAGAAGGAAAAAAACACCCAACCAGAAAAAAATGAAGAAACAAAAATTCAAAAATAGGAGAGGCTTAGGAACCTCCAAGACATCTTTAAATGTTCCAACATCTGAATTATAGGGATACCAAAAGGGGAAGAGGAAGGCAACAAGTGGAAGAGTTATTTGAACAAATAATAAAGGAGAACTTCCCCAATCTGGCAAAGGAAATAGACTTTCAGGAAGTCCAGGAAACTCAAGAGAGTCCCAAAGAAGTTGGCCTTAAGGAAGTATACACCAAGGCACATCATAATTACATTAGCCAAGATAAAAATTAAGCAGAGAATCCTAGAATCGGCAAGAAAAAAGGGAAGCAGTTACCTACAAAGGAGTTCCCATCAGACTGTCAGCTGATTTCTCAAAAGAGACCTTGTAGGCAAGAAGGGGCTGGAAAGAAGTATTCCAAGTCATGAAAGGCAAGGACCTACATCCAAGATGACTCTATCCAGCAAAGCTTTCATTTGGAATGGAAGGACAGATAAAGTGCTTCTCAGATAATGTCAGGTTAAAAGAGTTCATCATCACCAAGCCCTTATTCTATGAAATGTTAAAGGAACTTATCTAAGAAGAAGAAGATAAAAAACATGTACAATAAAATGACAGCAAACTCACAATTATTAACAACCACACCTAAAACAAAAACAAAAACTAAGCAAACAACCAGAACAGGAACAGAACCACAGAAATGGAGATCACATGGAAGGTTATCAGTGGGGGAGCGGGATGGGGAGAGAGGGGGAAAAGTTACAGAGAATAAGTAGCATAAATGGTAGGTAGAAAATAGACAGGGGGAGGGTAAGAATAGTATGGGAAATATAAAAGCCAGAGAACTTATATGTATGTCAAATGGGCATGAACTAAAGGGGGGGAATGTGGGTGGGATGGGGTGTTCAGGGTGGAGGGGACTGAAGTGAGGAAAATGGGACACTTGTAATAGCATAATCAATAAAATGTATTTTTTAAAAAAGTGCTGTAAAATGACTTATTTTAAAATAATCCTTTTGACTTATGGTAGCAAATGTAGCAGGGGCACATGGGAATGTTGGGGCCTATCTGGAGACAGTTACGGGAGTGAGAGATGGTAGTGACTCAAAATAGAGACAGCTGTGAAAGGAATGAGATATTTAGATTAGAAATTGAAGATAGAATCTACAGGGTTTTCTGATTGATCTGATATGGGCTGTGAGAAAATGAGAAAACTTGAAGTGCAAGCTTTTATTCAGAGTAACTGGGTAGATGGAGGTGCCATAGCAGTGTGGTAAACACTAGGAGAATATACTTTCTTAGACACAAAATTTGAGAATCCTGTTTGGTGTTCAAGTAGAGATAGAGTATAAACTTCACCTAGAGGATAACCTTATAGCTCTGTAACACACCTAGTTCTTTGAGACCAGAGACATAATCTATGTTTGTTGTCTTTCTGTTTGTAAGATAGTAATACCTGGTATGCATTGCATGGTCACTGATGTGTTTATTAAGAATTCAGAAATTTTGCTACAGTCCTGGCCACTGCTGTAAAGACCTCTTAGTCCATTATGGTAGGCTTTTATATATTTTTTTATAAGAATTGTAATATGACAGAAACACTCCTTAACTAGAGCTTCTGCCATAACCAAATCATCCAGATGATTTTAAATCAATAGTCTTCAATGCAAGTCAGCAAGCCACTTAATTTGTTAATTTCTCAGTAGTGTTTTAAATGATTTTGAGGGTGGGAATCCGGTTGTGAATAATTTTTTTTCAGAATGGGGCTGAAGTGGGAATGTGGTTTTGTTCTTACTTTGAGTAGTTCTGTTTGAGAAGGTTTAACCTTTGCATCCTCACAGTGGAATAGGCATTTATTCATTTTTGAAGTAAGAGCCTTATTTAAATTTTGCAGTCTTTGAATCAAACAGTAATTACTATGTATTTACTGTTCACCTGTGAATGTGAGAATACTTCGTAAGTGGGAATTACCTTGTGATATTATCATAAGCATTGTCTAAGGACAAGCAATTGAAATTATGGGCACAGAGTATTAGAATATGGTGTTTAAGGGTACAGCGATAAGGAAAGCTTGGATGCTGGATAGCAATATTTGGACAAGCAGGCTGACTTTCCACTACTGTTTTCTTATTAGCAAATAGTGATTTTATAAGAGAAATATAAGGAAAGGTTTTGCTACTACTCAAGGACCTAATTATTCCTTTTCTCTTTAGGAAGATTTTCAGTCAATGACTTATGGATTTAAAATGGCTAACAGTGTCACAGATCTTCGAGTTACAGGTAATATTATTTATAAAGGTAGTTCACAAGTTTAATGTTTGGATTTGTTTCCTTTTCACCTCACTGTCTCTCTTTCTAGGCATGCTAAAGGATGTGGAGGATGACATGCAAAGAAGAGTAAAGGTATATATACATTTTTTCTCTTTTGTATAGGATTTTTGTTTTCTTCTAAATGGCAGGTTAACTTTAACTAAGTATAAATAGCTAATGTAGGTAGGACCTTCAACTTCCTTTGTGTATGCTGTGCCTTTTTGGTAATGAGTTTGAGGCTGTTATAGGAGCTACTGACAAGTTAATGTCACTTAAAAGTATTAGAAATTTAACCCTCAGTTTTTTAATTTAAGGCCAGTGTTTTAGCATTTTTGTATGCTATTTTAAGAGTAGCATAATACCATGGAGTTGTTAAGTTACTCAGAAGTAAGGACTGTCATCATCTTTGTAGCTTTAATAGCTAGTAGAGTGTCTACAAAACAATGGAAAAGCTCAGTAAATGGTGGTATCCCAAATCTGGTAAATGCCTTCTATGAATGACGTCCTTCAGCCAAATGCCCCTGATGATTTGGTTGGTTCCCAAAGAGATTAAAAAAGGAAAAAAGTTCATATATCTACTATTTTTTTAGTTGTATAACACAGCACCATTGTCAGAGCAGTTTTACATTGTTGTCTTATTTGATATTTACAATTATTCATTGAATTAGACAGTAAAATACACACAGTGCCCCACATTTAGGTGAGCAAAATACAGCTCAAAGAAGTTTAGTAACCTGTTTGAGTCTTACTTAAGGGCCTGCCGCTAGCCAGTGCTGTTCCAGTGCTAGAACCCAGCTCTTCTACTATATCTTCCTAGAATTTTGTCAAAACAGTCAACCGTATATTAGTTGTGTATTAACAAGGTGTCTTGCTTTTTAGTGCAGAACAGATCAGTATTTATTATGTGACTTAATTCTTATTATGTGATTTTGTAAAGATTACTTTTTTCCTGGTAGGATTATTAGTTTTAAAAACATCAGGAATTTCAATGAGTAGATCTTTTTAAAAGAAAGAAATGCCATGTGCCATGTGCTTTTACTTATGTTATTTTTGTGTTTGCTTTTGCTGCTTTTAATACCTTACTTTTTTGTGTGATTTTTGTAATTTATATGAAGATTAACTTTCTGTATATAGTAATATTTCCTATTGAGGGAAATACTAAATACAACTTCTTTTCCCTTTCAGACATTTTTCTTACAAATAGATTCTTACAATAAATTAATTAGGTGCTTTTCTTTATAAATTTATGATTTAATGCTTCTACAGTCTTGTGTTTGTTTTAATTCACATTTTTTAAAATTTTAGAGTACTCGAAGTCGACAAGGAGAAGAAAGAGATCCAGAAGTTGAACTAGAAGTAATTGAACTTATTTTCTGGTAGATAATATCAGAGAAGTCTGCCTCTTAATGTTGTAGTTTTATGAACTGCGTTATAATTTATGGAAGCCCTTTTTAAGGTATTTCTTTAAAAATTGGACATTGCAAGGGATTTTATTTCCCTTGTATTAATTTTGATAGAATAATAATACAGCTCTTTCAAATACATGATTTCAGTGCTGAATCTTCAGTATTCCTATGAGGTAGGAAGAAAAAATGACTTTTTACAAATGGTACATCAGAGCTTGGCAAATATCAAGAACTTGCATAGAATCAAAAGTTGACAATCCTTTGTTGAGATCCTAAATTTTCTAACTCAGCTTAAAGTACTTTTTTAACAGTCCTTTTTAAAATACTGATTGTATTTGTTTTAGAGATGATAGTGTAACTTTTCTCTTAGGGAAAAATCAGCCTTGTTGCTATAGAAGCTTTATGTTTCTACTTCAGTAGAGTAGGCTTTGTTATATTTTGCTGAATCTCTTGTTTTCAGATATGTAAAACCTGAGTGAAGGTGTTTGTAATGTAGTAAGTTGTATAGTGAGATTTCAAACTTAAAATACTGTATTTTCAAAAGAAATTATTTTGGCATACTTTGCATCTTTTTTAACTTTCAGTTCTTTATTTTTTTAGCACCAACAGTGTTTAGCAGTATTCAGCAGAGTGAAATTTACTCGAGTGTTACTGACAGTGCTTATTGCCTTTACTAAGAAGGAGGTAAGGACATTTACTGTAATCTTTCTGTTTTAGTGGGAGCTTTTTTGTTTTCTTTTAGATGGAATTCTTTATCGAAGTGGTTCTGAGACTTTTCCATTAAAATGTGCCCAGTTGCACATAGACAGCACTCAACATTTGGTGTGTTTACATCAGAGTAGCCCTGATGATTTTCTCAAAAAGTCTTATAAATTTTACATTCTGCTCCATAACATGCATATATGTCATTGTTATAAAAATTAGGTAGTTATATGTTGTGAATTGAAAGCAGAAAGTAACAATGAAAATTTTAGGATATTTTCTTTCATTCAAGAAATAATAACTGTTAGATTTGTGTAGATCCCAAAGTAAGTCCTAGATGGTAAATTGTGTGTGTGTGTGTGTGTGTGTGTGTATCTCAGTTACAGATGAATTTTTGAATAGTTAATAAGTGGTGACTAAAGAGTCAACTTTTACCATTGTTCTAACTCCTATACTTTTTTTTCCTCATTTTGTGTTTGTTTGTTTCACTTTGATGAATGACAAAGTAGAAATGTTGCTATTTTCCAGTTGGCTGCATCTCTCTTTTTTAAACAAAAGATTAATAGAATAGAAGTTTTTAAAATTTTTTTAATGGCTCCTACAAAATATGGATATGGCTAAAAAAGTAATGATTTCTATTCTAACAGGATCTGGACATCCTGTATTAAGTGAATAGTTTGTGAAAACCAGTGACATTACAACAAACATTTAATTTCATTATTGTTTATAGGATTTTCCTATTTAATATATATCTTTCAGTGAAAGAATATGTAAGAATGTTTTTGGTGATTTATTTGCTAGACCAGTGCTGTTGCAGAAGCTCAAAAATTGATGGTTCAAGCAGCAGATCTTCTTTCTGCCATTCATAACTCATTGCATCATGGCATCCAGGCCCAGAATGATACTACAAAAGGGGGTAAGTGTCTGTTTTGCTCCTACTCTTTTTTCATTCTTTCCCATTCAGAGTGTGTATATATTGTTTGGTTTGTTCAAAAATTTCATATAGCCCTGGCTGGCATAGCTCAGTGGATTGAGCGAGGGCTGTGAATCAGGCATCGCAGGTTCAATTCCCAGTCAGGGCACATACCTAGGTTGCAGGCCATAGCCCCCAGCAACCGCACATTGATGTTTCTCTCTGTCTTCTCTGTCTCTGTCTCTGTCTCTCTCTCTTCCCCCTCCCTCCCCCTTCCCTCTCTAAAAATAAATAAATAAAATCTTTTTAAAAAATAAAAAAGATCACTACTTAAAGTTTAAAAAAATTTTTTCATTTAATTCAGTCTATCTGGACCTTGGAATGTTTTGCTTCATAGACTTACAAAATGTTTATGCCCCCTTCTTTTAACATTTTTTTCTAGGATGAAAAGAGTAGTATATTTTACTCTTTTTGCTCTGGGGACCATATTATGATGTCAACAGGACATTTTTTTTTTTAATCTTTAGAGAGAGAGGAAAGGAGGGAGAAAGAGAAACATGGATGCATGAAAGATAACATCGATCAGTTGCCTCTCACACACCCCCAACTGGGGACCTGGCATGCAACCCAGACATGCACCCTGACTGGGAATGAAACTGGTGACCTTTTGGGTCACAGGTTAGCACTCAATCCACTGAACTACACCAGCCAGGGCAGTACATTCTTTTTTAGTCACCTTCTCCCCTTTACTTCTTTGACAGATCATTACCTTCATTACAGAGTCTTCCCTCCCTTCACCAGGCAGCTTCAGTATTCCCCCACTGGACTCATACATGCCTCTGCTACAGCATTTTTTAGTGTATCATATTGTAGTTGTTTACCTGTTTGTCTTTCCATGAGTTTTTGATACTTTAGGCCAGGGACTTTCTTATTTGTTTATCCCTCTAAAGATTTGTTTATCACTCAGATTTAATTTATGAAATAAGCCTTAATATGAAAGGAATAGTGTACTTTTCTTATAAAAGTTGCAAGTAAATTAATATTTTAGATAATATGTGGCAATTTTGATTACCCTTAAAACTTACTGAAAATGAGCCCTGGCTAGTATGGCTCAATTGGTTGGATGTTGTCCTGCAAACTGAAAGGTCACTGGTTTAATTCCCTAACAGGGTACATGCTCGGGTTGCAGGTTTGTTCGGTCCTCAGTTGGGGCATCCTCAGTTGGGGCACGTGCAAAAGGCAACTGATTAGTTTCTTTCTCACATTGATGTTTCTCTCCTTCCATTCCCCTGTCTCTAGAATCAATAAAAGAAGACTAATTTAAATTTATTAAAATAAGATGAAATTTATATTCTTTAAACTTTGTTTCCCAGTTGTTGGTGTTGTGACCAAGAAGACCAGTTTTTCCTAATTTCACTGCTTTCTTTTTGCACTCCTCACGTTTTAGGGACAGTGGTTGGATGTTCCCCTTCCCACAAACTTTTTTTCTTATTCAGATATTAGATAGTGGGTAGTGCAAAGGTAATTTGGTTTAGGAAATCAGTATTATAATCTTTATTTATCTAATAATTACAATGAATATATTCATTAACATTTTTTTGGTTCAGTAGGGGAATATATATATAAGATGCCTAACCAGGTGGCATTCTGTAACCATGGTACATTAAAAAAAGGTTGTTATGCATAGCAAGCTGTCTAGTACTTATTTACAGAGAAGTATAACATATCTACAGCTCTTCAATACTTTGAATACTAGTGCAAGAATACTTTTGTGAAAACTATAACTGTGAGGATACTCATCACCATAGGATCATTAGTTGTCCAGGTGGTTTGTGGCTTCCCTATAGTCAGGGCTTAAAAACAAAAAAAAAAGAAAAATATTGCCTGTGTGTATATTCTCCACTATTTGGTTTTATAGTCTGCCTACAAATAAGCTTCAGGAAGATGATTTGCTTAAAGCTGTCTCGATGATTAAGCAGGTGAAGTAGTAAATTTAGGGAGTACTTACTCTGCTTAGTTTTCTGTTTAAACCTTTAGCTGTCTTAATTTAACATTGTAATTATTCCTTGAGCATAAAGCTAAAAGGTTATATAATAAAAAAAAAACTAGCCCTGGCTGGCGTAGCTCTGTGGATTGAGCGCGGGTTGCGAACCAAAGTGTCGCAGGTTCGATTCCCAGCCAGGGTACATGCCTGAGTTGCAGGCTATAACCCCCAGCAACCACACATTGATGTTTCTCTCTCTCTCTCTATCTCCCTCCCTTCCCACTCTAAAAATAAATGAATAAAATCTTTAAAAACAAAACAAAACAAAAAAACTGAATGCCTTCCCAATGTCTATTTTAAGAAGAATGATGATAAAACAATGCTGTAGATTAGTTTTCATCTCAGATAACTCATTTGCCTTCTTAATATTATAACTCCAGCTGGTAACAAAATGGCTATGTAAAGCTTTAAATCACTGAGCATTCATGTAGGGTAACAGATTCTGGATGGGGGGACACCAGGCACCATTGAATAGTACACATTATGGGAGAGTTAAGTGAAAAATTAAATATTTACTATTGTGACCGACTTACTTCCTCTTTCCCTCCAAACTTTAGCCATTTTTTCCCCTCACTTAGTTTCCAAAACAGTACAGCCTAGCTCTTGTACTCCACTTAAGAATTTGAAAGAGTCTTTTTAGAGAAGTCTGACACCCAGAGGTGGGTGAAAACATAGCAAAATTTGTACTCTCATGATAAAACAGCTTGGCGGAAAAGCCTAACGTGTATTCACAGAGCTCTTAATGAGGTTTATTTTATCCTTCAGTGACAAATCTAGTCAAGGTGGGAAATCTCAAGGCTGCAAATAGGAACAAAACAGGCAAATGGATCACATGCCTTTAAAAATGAGAAAAATCAGTGCATGTGTAAAATGTAATACATATAGCATATTAGGAAAAAAAGGAATAAAAGCTCTGGCCTGAGTTAGTTGGAGTGTTGTCCTGTATACCAAAAGGTGTGCAGGTTTGATCCCTAGTTGGCATGTGTACAGGAGGCAGCCAACTTATGTGTCTCTCTCTCATTGATGTATCTCTCTCTCCTGCTTTCCTCCCTCTAAAGTCAGTGAACATATCCTTGGGTGATGATTAAAAAGGAAAAAAAGAACATGGTCTTTGAGATTCAAATGTAAACAGAAATGATAAAAATTGAAAGAAAACAATGCAAACTGAAGGAAATCTTAGAGAAAGTAGAGTAAAAAGTGTAGAGATTGAAAATAAGGCGAATGAAAAATACTATAGGATCAGTTCCAGAAGGTCTAATATCCAATAAGGATAAAAATAAGATAAAAGAAATGTAAACTAATAAAGGTTGTTCCAGAAATAAGAGATCAGAAAGTAGAAGCAAAAAAACACCCCAAAAATCATTTATGAAAATTTTATGGATTTGATTGATACAAATACTTAGATTGAGGGGACCAATAAAGAGGTACCTGGTACAACCAGGATGAAAATAGACTTCTTTTAAACCATATCATCATGAAACTTCATATTGGTGGGTTAAAAGTCAGGTCCTAAGAGATTTGAAAGAGACAAAATCAAGTTACAGATACGGAATCAAGACAGAAGGTCATTAGACTTCTTAACAACAGTAATGGAAACATATAAATCAGTGGCGCAAAGAACAAAGTCGAAGGAGTCATTCTTTCTGATTTCAAAACTGATTGCAAAGCTACAGTAATTAAGACAGTGTAGGGCTTGTATAAAGATAGGCATACATCTGTAGAATAGAGTCAGAATCCAAAAACTCTAACCCTCACACTTATGGTCATCTTGAAACCTGTGTTTTTTATTTGGAAAAGTCCTTGCAGATGCAACTAAGTAAAGATCTTTCAATGAGATAATCTTGGATTATCTATTTGGGCCCTAAATATCATCCTTAATATCTTAAAAGAGGCAGAGGAAGATTAAACACACAGAAGAGACAGTGATGGGAAGACAGGTATAGATTTGTATGAAGCAGCTAGAGGCCAGAGAATTCCAGCAGCCACGAAAAGCTGGAAGGGACAAGGAGTAAGTTTTCCCTTTAGAGTCTTTGGACAGAGTGCTGTCCTGTCAGTGCCTTGGACTAAGATCAGTCCAGTGAAACTGATCTTAAATTTCTGGCCTTTAGAACTGTGAGAGAGTAAGTGTTTATTGTTTTTTAAAACATCCAGTTGGTGCCCTGGCTGGTGTGTGGCTCGGTGGATTGAGCGCAGGCCTCCAAACCAAGAGGTCACTGGTTTAATTCCCAGTCAGGGAGCATGCCTGGGTTGTGGGCCGGGTCTCCAGTGGGGGATGCATGGGAGGCAGCCACACATTGATGTTTCTGTCCCTCTCTTTCTCCTTCCCTGCCTTTCTCTTTCGGAATAAAATTTAAAAAAAAAGTTTATATGTCCGTATACATATGTATGTTTTCTAGCTCTGTCATCTAAAGAATCTATCATCCAGATCTTGCTTCCTAAAGACTATTGTCCACTGCAAGTATCGGGGGGTGGGACTTGATCAAGATGGTGACATAGGAGGCTCCTGAGCTTTCTTTCTCCCGTGAACATAGTGAATGCACAGCTACATACAAAGCAATTCCTTCTGAAAGATACCCAGAAACTAGCTGATCAGCTCCTATGCATTAGATGAATGAGAAAATACCCACACCTAAATGGGCAGGTAAAGCTGAGACATACTCTGCCATAACCCCCCAGCATAGGGCCATACAGTCAGGAGAGTGACCCTGACTTCCAGCTTTCTTCCTGAGGAGTGAACTGTTTGCACTCCACCTCTAGCATCCCAACTTTTAAGACTCCTTCTGGAAAGACAGGATCTCAGAAAAGCTAGCTCTGAAAGGCAGCACGGCTTGTGTCCACAAGACCCACAAGACTACAGCAAAGAATTAAGCAGTTCTTAATGGGCTTGTGAGCACTTGCCTTGGCTGTCCCTATAGGGGTCAGCAGGGAGAGTGCAGACAAAATTACCCTTCTGTCAAGCTGTCTGTGAAAGAGGTTTATCTGTATACTTTAAAAGCTGCTGCCTTAGGCAGTTTCTCACTTAGCAGGCACTAGCTAGTGGTGGGCTGTGATCCTTCCCAGAGACCAGGGAAGTCCAAAGATACCTTGCTTGCCTTCTCCCTCCAACCCACTCCCAAGTTGCCGGTACCTCTCTGGAAGAACCTTGTTTATACAACTGCACCCCACCTTTTACTGCTACTGGCTGAGGGATGGAACTTGAATCCCTAGCCAGAGGGCTTCTATCTATGAGTCCCAGAAGACTGTAGCAAACAAAGAAGCAGTTCTTTTATTTTTAATATTTTATTGTTATTCTATTATGGTTGTCCCCAATTTTCCCCTTTGTCTTCATCCACCCAGCCTACCCCTACCTCTACCCCCACAGTCCATCCCCACCCTGTTGTCCATGGCCATGGGTCCTTGACTAGTCCCTTCCCTTTTTTTCTACCCTTATCCCCCTCCCCTCTTGTCACTGTCAGCCTGTTCCTTGTTTCCATGCCTCTGGTTCTGTTTTGCTCATTTGTTTGTTTTGTTCATTAGGTTCTCCTAACAGGTAAGATCGTACAGTATTTGTCTTTTCACTGCCTGGCTTATTTCACAGTCATTTGCCGTGGCTGTCCCTGCAGGGATCCATGCAGAGGCAGTAGTCAAAATTACTCGTCTCCTAGTCTTCCCCTGAAATAGGTTTGTCTGCATTCCATAAAAGCTGCTGCCTGAGTGTTGGGCTTCTAATTTAGCAGGCATCTAAAGGCTAGATGAGATTTTCCTGAAACTGGGAAAACCAGCAGGCACCTTTCTCACTTCCTCTGTCCAACTTGTTGTAATGATAAAACCCAGTTACCAGTATCCCCCGGGAAGGAGCTTGTACACACACAGCTGGTGCTCAAGCTTTTGCAGCTGTGCAAGGGATGAGCCCCCAGATCACCTGGCTCTACTGACCAACAGGGCTTGGATTCAGGAGCCCCACCAGACTGTAAAACAAAGAAACAGTTGTTATCAGGTATGGGAGCACCCTTCCCCCTATGGATATACACCCAGACCTAGCACAGAGGAATTAGACAAAAATGCCCATCTCCTAGTTTCTGCCTGGAAGGGAATTAACTACATACTTCCCCGGCTGCTACAAGAGGGTTTAGCTTCTAATTGGCCTGCATATAGATGCTGGCTTTGGGACACTGGTGAGTCTTGACACACCCTCAACTACTACTAAGAACTGAGGAGGAAGTGAGGACAATCACAGAAGTTTAAAGGCAACTAGCAGCTTGGGCTGGGCTGAAAACATAGGAATGTATAAAACTGTGAAACATAAATACAGTGGTCCTTGTGTATCAGCAACAGACTGGTTCCAGGATCCTCCATAGATGTGCAAGTCCCTTCTATGAAGTAGCATAGAACAGCGCATATAGTCGGCCTTCTCTATCCACAGGTTCCCAGTCGTGGATTGATCTCTGGTTGGTTGAATCCATGGATGCAAAACCTGTGGCTACCAAGGGCCAACTAGTTGAATTCAGAATACTCTAATGTTGTTAATGGTAGTGGGTAAAGCACTTATTAACTCTTACATGAAGGTTAAAAAACAAAAGTATTAAAATAACTATAGTTGCAATTATTTGTTAATGATATGCAATGTAAAAAGATGAAAAGTGTAACATCAAAAGCATAAAATATGATGGACTGAGCTTTTGTATGTGTTTGAGGTTATCTGCTTAAAATACACTTATTGAATACAAATGTATTTTATGCAAGCCTCATGGTAACCACAAAGCAAAAGCCTATAGATATTAAAAAAAGAGATAAAGTAATCAAAGGATAGCACTACAGAAAATTATCAAATAACAAAGGAAAAGAGCAAGAGAAAAAAGGAAACAAATTATAAAAATTAGAAAACCACCAGAAAACAGTCTACAAAGTGAGATTGGCAGTTCCATATCTATCCATAATTACTTTAAATGAAAACTAAATTCTCCAATCAGTAGACATATAGGAATTACTAAAGTTTGGCCAACTTTGTTTATCTTTGGTAAACCAGCTCTTAGTTTTGTTGATTGTTTCTGTTGTTTTTCTGGTTTCTATAGCATTTATTTTCACTCTGATCATTATTATTTCCTTTCTTTGGCTAACTTTGGGCTTAATTTGTTTCCTAGTTCCTTGAAGTATAAAGTTAGGTTGTTTATTTGAAATGTTTCTAATTTTTTACATATGTTCTTTTATTGCTATGAACTTCCCTGTCACAACTGCTTTTGAAGCTCATAGGTTTTGGTGTGTTTTTTCCATTTTCATTTGGTTTGAGATAGTTTTTGATTTCTTTGTTGACCCATTGGTTGTTTAGAACTGTGTTGTTTAGTTTCCATGTATTTGTGGATTTTCTATTTGCCTCTTGTTGCTTCCTGGTTTCATACCATTATAGTCAGAAAAGATAGTTGTTATGTGGGAATATATTAACTGTGTTTTATCCCATTCTTGGTTTGGAGGCAGAAGGCCCTCCCTGTAAACATCACCACCACCATGTAGATGGCAAGTACAACTTTAGCTTTTAAATATGCTTATCTATTTTAAAATATGTGTGTGTAGATATAGTAATTGTAAATTATAAAATCTAGAGAATATTATGATTAGAATTCATTTGGAGATGTTTTTGAAACTGGCCTTTTTCACATTTAGTAGTGTTTGAAGTTTTAAATTCCAAGAAACATTGAAAATCTTATTTTTATTTCTTTTTAGATCATCCAATTATGATGGGTTTTGAGCCCCTTGTTAACCAGAGGCTACTTCCACCCACTTTTCCTCGATATGCAAAGATAATTAAAAGAGAAGAAATGGTCAACTATTTTGCAAGATTAATAGATAGAATAAAAACTGTTTGTGAGGTGGTAAACTTAACAAATTTACACTGTATCCTGGTAAGTACAAATCTCTATTCTTAATATAACTTTGTTTTAGAGATTAAGAAACTAAAGTCACGAGGCTACATAATTCATCCACACTTTACAAATGGGAATTTAAACCCTAGATTATGTCTTCAAAATCATTTATATAAATAGGTGTGTGCATGCATACACATAGTGCATGTGTATCAGTATTTTTCATACAAAATTGGATCATGGTGTTTGGTAACTTTTTCTTTAATTACTAATCTCTATATCATGACTATCTTTTCATGTCAACAAATACATATATTTCTGTATTATTTTAATGGCTACGTGGGATTCCACAGTAAGCATGCTTTTTTTTTTCATTCCATTCATATTGAACTGCATTTAAGTCTCTTGCAGTGTTTTACTACTAAAAACAATACTATGGTGAATATCTTTATAGGTAAATCTTTATTCAGGCACTTTCTTGCCCCTTAACATAGGTTACTACACAGTGAGGTTTCTGGGTAAAAGAGTACATGCATTTTTAAGTTGGCATTTTTTGGATTAATCTTTTTATGGATTTAAATATGGAAAAACTATAGTTTAATTTTGGGAATATTAAAACATTCAGGGGTGGAGTTTTATTAATTGGTAAGGTAATAGTGATATATTTAAGGTTCATAGGAAGGTACAAAATATGCATAATAACACTGTTGCTATGTAGATACAAGTACATTAATTTATTTTGCACTACTCTGTGTAGATATGCATTTGACTCTTGTTCCCTCTACATGCTAAAGTACATAATTCCTAGCCCTCTGTCATTCCCTCTGTGAAGTCTTTCTTGCTGGGTGCAGGTTTCTTCTGAACCTCTGTTCCTTGAGGTGACAGGTTAACCAGTTTATATTCCTAGAATTGAGCAACTGCCTCTGGGATATAGCTGATGGTCAATAAAGATTTGTGCTTTTGTTTATGTTCTGTCTTATAACTTTATTTTCTCTTCTACTAATTCTTTGTCACTAACACCCAGCTTAAGTCTTCACTCCTTGGTGAAACTTTCACTGATTATGCCTTTATTACTTCTTTTGTGTTTGCCTTCTTTTTAGTACTTTGTCATTAAGAATCATAGAATCTTAAGAGATAGAAAAGATCACAGATGTAAGCCAATTCATTTCGCAGTTTGTCATAATGCTAAACCTAGGTTGAGAGGGATTGTAACTAAATGAGATTGGTTAGTGACATATCTGGATAATAAATAGAGATTTCTTATTCTTCTGCTGCATCTACCTTTCTGATCCTTAATTGTTACATGGGTACCTATTTATGTTCACCAGATTAATTACAGGGTTTTAGAAAGGGAGAGATCAATGTGAATTGGCATAAGAAAATATAATACACAGTTGGAATTTGTATTCTGGCAGAAGATTATGGATTACCTTGTCAGAGGGATGAGTGCATACTGACACACCATAGAGAGGAGCTGAGGGAGCCAGGCCTGGACTGCTGGCCCTGGACCTGGAAAGAGTCTAGTAGGAGAAAAGTCTGGATCCCTGGAGGACTTGGGACAGAGGAATGGGCAGTGGTAGTGGGGGTTCTGGGGGTACAAGAAGCCAAGAGTAGAGGGAAGGATAAAAAGTCAGGGAGGGTTAGGGACCAAATTGTCTGGTTAATCTGCATAAGAACCCTGTTATTAGGATAATGCCGGATTACTTTTTGTTTGTTAAGATTTTATTTATTTTTAGAGAGGGGAAGGGAAGGAGAAAGAAAGGGAAACATCAGTGTGTGTTTGCCTCTCAGGCGCCCCCTACTGGGGATCTGGCCCCAACCCAGGCATGTGTTCCAACTGGGAATTGAACCAGCTACCCTTTGGTTCGCAGGCCGGCAACTCAATCCACAGGGCCACACCAGCTAGGGCAGGTTAATGCCAGATTATAAAGAATGCTGACATATTAGTAAAATAAAGATAAGCATCCAAATGAAAAATTGGGAAAGGACATAAGCACACACTTTTAAAAAGAAGTAAACATTAATAGTGCTTATCTTACTAGTTATTAAAGAAATGTAATTTATAACAACTAGATTGAAAAGTATAATAATATTTAATGTTGATAAAGGGCAGTAGTCATTCTCCTGTACTCCTCTTGTTGATACTTAGATATAAGTACACTAATTTATTTTGCATTACTATGTGTAGATAGTCATTTGACTGTTGTTCCCTCTACATGATGAAGTGCATAATATTGGTTGTCTCTGGATAATAACAGCTAGAGACAGCCAGTAGACTACCTCTTTCCACTCTTAAAAATGTGTTACTTTGACCCCCCAAAATGCAGAAAGATATTAAGATGATAAATAACTACTGTCCTACAACCTACAGATGTTAACATTTCAGTGTGTTTTCTTGTCTTTTTTTTTCTCTATCTGTATAATCCCACGTATAGCTTTCTGAGCATACCTTTTGTGTTTTCCCTAGAGTCAGGAAGTCAGTCAGTAATATGAATCCAGTTGGCCTGGTTATTACGTGGTATTCATTTAGGTGAAGTAGGAAGTAAACCCTAAAATTAATTAGTAAAATATTGTTGACAGTTATTTTCATGGTGTACAAATTTAATGTGAGTGTCCACAAAAGACTACTATTGGTCAGTTTGTTTAAAAAAAATTGAGGCTCTAAAATTGTCCAAAGTCTCTGATATAGTTTAGACAATTCCTGTAGAGATGATCTTTAATTGTTGGTCATATTCTAACTCTGAGAGTGTTTTATTTCCAGTAAAAACTACACTCCATATGCAGATGTTTTCTGCTTTTATTAAATCCATTATTGACGTTACTTTTTCTCTGTTTATCTCTTAGGATTTTTTCTGTGAGTTTAGTGAACAATCACCTTGTGTTCTTTCAAGATCTCTATTACAAGTAAGTGTCACTTAGTATTGAAAAAACTTCTTTAAATATCAAATTATGTGTCTGTTGACATTGTTTTATTGATGGAACAAAAGGTAAATGCTTCTTTCTAAGCCTATTCCACAGTTAATGTTACATCCTTAAATTACAAGCATTGACTTAAATTGTTAGACATTCATCAAGATCATATCCTGGGCCATAAAATAAACCTTAATTTTAAAACAATTGAATGATACAAAGTATGTTCTCTGATTAGTTTGAATTAAATGAGCAATTCATAGAAGATCTGGAAAATTCTCCAAATATTTAGAAATTAATGCATGTCTAAATAACCCACGGATCAAAGAGGAAGTCTTAAAATATAGTGAAATGAAAATATAATTAGTATGGTCAATTTTTGACCAATTACCAAGGGAAGTCCATAGAGAAATGGTAGTCTTTTTAGTAGGTGGTGCAAGAACAATTGGATAGGCATATGGGTGGAAAACTGACTCAGAATACATCATAAACTTAAATGTAAAATGTGAAACTAAAACTTTTAGAAGAAAGCATAGGAGAAAATCTTTGTGACATTGGAAAAGGCAGAGAATTCTCAGGTGTGATGTCAAAAGCACAATCTTTAAGTTGATAAATGTAAAACTTTAATCCTGTGGAAGACATTCAAGAAAATGAAGAGACTGGAGTAGGAGAAAATATTTGCAAATCATGTCTGACAAAGGACTTGAATCTAGAACATAAAAAGAACTCTAAAAGTATAAAAAAACAGACCATCCAATTTTTTAAATAAGCAAAAATTTGAACACTTTGACATGGAAAAAACTCAACATCATTAGTATTACAGAAGTGCAAATTAAAACCATAATGAAATGCCACTATCCGCCATCTTTTAAAGGAAAATAAAATAGCAAGTGCTTGTAAGGATGCAGTACTGATGGGAATGTGAAGTGCTACATACTTTTTGGGAAACAACTTGGCAGATTCTTATAAAGTGAAATGTAGAAATCCCACTTCTACTTGTTTACTAGAGAAGTAGAATCCAATGTTCTGGAAAACTGTATACAAATATTTATAGCTATTTGGTTCATGATCATCAAAAACTGGAAATAACCCACATGTGTTACGAAATCAAATAGGGTATAATATAATAAATATTAAAATGCAATGAGGTTAAGAGAACAAATTAAATGCAAATTATTATGAAGTAATATTTTATTTTAATTTAATGGGTTTTTTTAAAGATTTTATTTATTTATTTTTAGGGAGGGAAGGGGTTGGGGGAGAGAGAGAGAGAGAGAGACAGACAGACAGACAGACATCAATGTGTGGTTGCTGGGGGTTATGGCCTGCAACCCAGGACTGTACCCTGGCTGGGAATCGAACCTGGAACACTTTGGTTCCCAGCCCGTAATGTATTTTTTAATAATCTATTTTTTTTCCAATTTTGGAAAGGTTGCATTTTTTGTTTTAAGATTTTATTTATGTTTAGAGAAGGGGAAGGGAGGGCAAAAGGGGGAGAGAAACATCAAATGTTTGGTTGCCTCTCATGCATTCCTTATTGGTATTACAGATTACCGACTAGCTAAGTATTTATAGCCATTTACTATTTCATAATTTCTGAAGTCTTTTCTTATGTAATTAGCTCATTTGATATAATTAGACTAGTCAGTTTATTTTTGACAAGTTCACAATTTGACTTGGAAGATTTTTTCCTGCACATTTTTAATTCTCCTGCATCAAAATACACCTTAAATAGGGATTAATATGTAATACCTGTTGTGGAGGCAGTGATTTATAAAAATTTTCCACCAACTTTTTATATTTTAATCTCTTTTGTATTCTGTGGGGTTTCTTAAAAAGATTTTATTTATTTTTAGAGAGAGGGGAAGGGAGGGAAAAAGAGAGGGAGAGAAATATCAGTGTGAAAGAGAAACATGGATCTGTTGTCGCTCCTATGCTCTCTGACCGGGGATCAAACCCACAACCCAGGCAAGTGCCCTCACTGGGAATCGAACCAGCGACATTTTTGCATTGAGGGACAACACCCAGCCAACTGAGGTACACCAGTCAGGGCCTCTGTGGTATTTATAGCCAAGAAGTATTCTCATGTCACAGTAATGGGAACTATATGTGCAGTATGTCAAGTTTGTGACAGCATTACTAATATGTAACATTTGTTTTTAAGACCACTTTCCTGGTTGATAACAAAAAGGTCTTTGGAACTCATCTCATGCAAGACATGGTGAAAGATGCCCTTCGGTCTTTTGTCAGTCCTCCGGTGCTTTCCCCAAAGTAAGTATCAGAAGATGTTTTATAATGTGTGTTCCTTAAAAGCCCAAATTCTCTGTCCTTCTCCTTTTTAGCCAAGAAATAAAAAAAAAAAACTGTTGAAATCAAGTCTCTGTATAAAAACAACAAATTCAATCACATTAAAATTAATTTATTTATGCCACATATTGTTTAGATTTAAATTGAGGTTTTTGTGAGGTTGACCTTAGGTCCAATATGAGTAGAAAAACTTCAAGCAGTTACAAGAAATTCAGTAAATTATATTAATTCCTACTGCGTGCAAAGCACTGTTAGTAATTAAAAAAAAAAAAACAAGATAAGGTCTCTTCTCAACAAGCTCAGTCCAGATAGAAATAGAAAATGCAGGTGATTGATTCTTAAATTATGTTCTGATAGAGTCACTACCCCGAAAACATGCTGCTGTAAGAGGCTGGAAAGTATTTCAGGCAGAAAGAATCATAATTTGAGTTGACATTTTGGAAAATAAGTAGAGCTTTCCGTGGTGGATGGAAGAAAGGAGTCTTTACTTCTTAACAAAGAAACCAGCATGTGTGAAGACGCGGTGTATGAGGTGGTGTATTATAAGAAGTTAGTGGCTCGGCATTCAGTCTGAATGAATCATGCCACATCTCACATAGAACTCTCTGGTAGCTTTCTTTGGTTGGGTTTCCCCAGAAGCCGACCCTGTGACAAAGATTCATGTAAATGCTATTATAAATTTTTCCCAGGAAAAAACAGTAGAGCTGTGGGCAGGTGGGACATGGAAAAGAAGAAAGCCACCACACAAAGGTGTGCTCTGTGGAAAGTAACCCTTGTTCATTCTTGTCAGGAGCTCTGTAGACAGTGCATGACACCTCAAGAGTTGTTAGTCATGGGCCCAGGGAGCATGAGAATTTACCCAGACACCTCGCAATTAACGACTGCCCCTTAACCGGGAGGAAGTAAATTCCCAAGTGTCCTCACTGTTGGTTAACATTTCACCGTTGCGTCCACAGGTAAAGCCAAAGTCTTTCTAATTGAGCCTTCAAGGCCCCATACGCTCTGATCTAGATCCCTGTCCTGACGCCCGTCTGGCCGCATCTCTTACTGCTCTCCCCTCACCTCCTTGGCTTCAGCCACACTGACTCTCTTGTTGCTGGAACGTACACACTCTCTCATGGCCTTTTTACAGGAATGGGGGTAGAGGGTGTTTTCCTCAAAGATTCCCAGGGCCAGCTCCCTCACCACCCTCAAGTCCAGTGTCACCTCAGTGAGGGCTACCCTGATCATTCTATTTAAAAAGGGTCAACCTTCCCCCATCTCCCATGATCCAGCATTCCATTTCTTTCATTATTTTATGGTTAATTCAGGAACTGCTTCAAGTTTTTAGAAAGGAATTGGCATGGTAGAGTATGTATTTTTTAGTAGGAAGCAAACCAGTAGTGATAATGGAGGCAGAGTGTTTAGCGAGGCTGATTTGGTAGTACAGGTAATAGATGAGGAAGAATTAAACCCTGGAAATATAAAGGAGAGGACAGATTTCAGTAGTACAATTAATAGGAATAATTTTGTTAGTAAACTTAGTAGGATGTGACAGCGTATTCAATAAGGAATAGAAAGGGAAGAGAACGTAACTATTGCTTAAAAAAAAAAAAGCAAGCTGATTATAGTAGTTCTCACCCCTTATCCATGGGGGATACATTCCAGGACCCCAAGTGGTTTCCGAAACCTCAGACAGTACCACACCCTATATACACCATTCTTTAAAATGCATATATCTTTTCACATAAAGGAAGCCCTTTACAGCTTCTCTTTGGCATATCCAAATCGCCAGTTTGGGGGAGGAGAAAATTTTCCTTTTCCCTGCTTAGTTCTTCCTGGTTGAATAATTAAAATGACACAAGACAGATTAACGGGAGGGGAAAAAAAACAACAAGTTTAATTACATATGTATGTACAGGGATTCCGTAAGACTATGGAGCTTTAGGAAAAAGGCCGTTGAGGCTGTATGTGCCGTCTTGAGTGAAGGAGAAAGGGAGGTCATGGTTTTGGACTTCACAGGTGAGGAAGGATATTCACATGGAGATGGAAAAGCAGGTGTTTGGTAGCTGTTTTGCTGGGCCTTGTTGAACAGTGGGACACAGAGAGGACTTGGATCAAACAGTATTTGATAGGTTCCTCCCTTATACCACACCTTTCATACTGAACTATAGTTTTCCATTATGATGGCTCCCTTTCTGGAGCAGGTTCTATATCTAAATCTGTTAAACAGTTGGGGAGGAAATCAAAGGTTCTTCCTGAGTCTTGTTTCTTAAAAATAACCAGCTTAAAATACCATCTCAAAGAGGCATATTTTTAGAGTGGCAAATGCTACTTTCCTTCATCGGCATCACTTCTCCTGCACTTTTGGGTCATTATTAGGTGAAATACAGTAGTCCCTCCCTGTACCTGTGGCTTCACTTTTCATGATTTTAATTCCCAAGGCCAACTGCTGTCTGAAAATATTTATTGAAAAATTCCAGGAATAAGTAATCTGTAAATTTTAAATAGCACACCATTGTAAGCAGCAGGATGAAATCTAGGGTTGTCCTGCTCTGTCCAGCCCAGGATGCACACCGCCCGTCACCAGTGTGTACGCGCTGTGCACTGCCCACCCGTTAGTCACCTGGTTGCCGTCTCGCTTCTCAGACCTTGAGGTATCACCATGTTTGTGTTCAAGTACAAAGTGAAAAGACAAACACAGTACAGTCAGATATTGTGAAACAAACACTGTATTCATATAAACTATCGATTATTTATTTCTGGAATTGGCCATTAAATATTTTGGGAACCCCATGGGTAACTAAAACTGCAAAAAGTGAAACTGTAGCTATGGGGAGATAACTGTATATAAATAATACATGGTTACATTGGAAAATTTTAAAAATACAGGAAAATATGTGAAAGAGTAAAAACCACCTGAAATCTTACCTCTATGATAACTACATTTTGATGACTGTCACTGCATATATTTTTCTGTATAAAGATACACACATACATGACTTGCTCTAAATAAGAGGACATTAACAGGCTCTTTTGTGAACTTTTATGGATTGCTTTTTAAATTTAAAAAATTATTTTTACTTTTAAAATTGTTTACCTTTTTTCTGCCCAAAAAGATACAATCATGACTTTGTTTCAAATTACCTGATATAGATTTAATTAATTTTGTAATGGCTGCCAAATATTTTATAATAAGATTGTATTCTAAGGAGTGAGATTGTTGAGTAGGGGGGCATGTGTAGAGATAAATATTGCCAGATTGCATTCCAAAAGATTGTAACAATTCATATTTCTCCTAGTAATTGATATATGAGGTTATACTTTTTCCTGCATCCTGAGTAGCAGGTGTTATCATTCTTTATTTTTTCCAATGTGTTGGGTAAGAAGTAATATCTTGTTGTTACTTTAATCACTAATTATTTATTGGACATTTAGATTTTTTAAATGAATTGCTTATCTTTGTTTTTCCACATCAAAATTTTCATTTTCTCTGATAGTTTTTGCTTTTTTTTTTTCCTGTATAACTTAATACCTTTCTTATTTGAAGCAAATAATTCTCCCCAGACCATAGATTGTCCTATTCAATCTTAAACCAACTAAACTTTTCTTCCAGAGATTTTTATGGCTTTATTCTCTACCTTTAAATTTTTAATTCTTCTGAGTTAATTTTCCAGTAAATGTTATGAAGATAGAAATTCAACTGTTTAAAAATTCTCAGTCAAGGACATGTTCATTGGTTTTTAGAGAGAGAGAGAGAGAGAGAGGCAGAGACTGAGGCAGAGACATTGATTGGTTGCCTCCCATACACACCCCGACCAGAGATCCAGCCCACAGGCTTTCAGTGACCGGGGCAGTGCTCCACACAAGTCACCCAGCCAGGGCACATTCTGCATTTTCTATTTAACAGTCCTACTTCAGCACTTAGATTACACATTGTTACTTTTGCCACCCATTTAGATTTAACTACAGTCCATCTTATTATTTGTGGATTCCGTGTTTATAAATCTGCCTACACACTAAAATATATTAGTAACTCTCAGATCAATATTCACTCTGCTTTTTTCATCTTCATGGACATAAGCAAGTTGCCTAACACTGAGGTTGAGCAAGGCAGCCTTCTCGTTGCCTTCTTGTCTCAGCCCTTATACTATAAATAGCTCCACTAGAGGACTGTTTTTGTGCTTTTCCTTGATTTCATAGTTTAAAATGGCTTGTAAGGGTGGTGATGTGCTGTCTGGTGTGCCTTAGCACAAGAAGGCTGTCCTGTGCTTTACAGAGAGAAGATGTGTTAGGTAAGCTTTGCTCAGGCATGAGTTCGATGCTAATGTATCAACAGTATATATTATTTATGGTATCTGGAAACAAATACACATAAAATAAGACTGTTATGTATTGGTTAGTTGCATAAAAATGTGACCAGAGGCTGGCAGAAACAGAACCCTGTATTTTACACTGGCAGCAACGTTTCAGTATTGTCTAATCTAGTGTCCAGGGCAACTTTACAGAGAAGACTGTCACAAATACCAAGAATCAACTGTGCATGTAGCAACATTCACTGCGTAGTAAGTAGCTTGTAGATGGCATTCCACTGTTTTTCAAAATACAGTGTTATATGTAAGGAATCTGCTGCTGATATTTTTTCCTCTGTGGTGATTTGACATTTTCTTGTAGAGGATTATAGAGTTTCTCTTTATTTTAGGAGTTTGGGGAATTCAAGAGTTTCGTTTTGTTTTGTTTTTTAAAATTTTATTTATTTTTAGAGAGGGAAGGGAGGGAGAGAGAGCGAGAAACATCAATGTGCAGTTGCTGGGGGTCATGGCCTGCAACCCAGGCATGTACCCTGACTGGGAATCGAACCTGCGACACTTTGGACTTCAAGAGTTTTAACAGAATGTTCAGGTGTAATTTTCAACTACTATTGGAACTGAGTTCATTAAAGCTTCAGGTCTTTCAGTCAAATCACTTGTCCTATATTATTATTTAATTACTGCTTCACCTTCATCTTTTTCCTCTCTCTCTTACTTAGAACTCCTAATATACTATATTCTTCTAATCATCTTATTCCTCATGACACTTATCTCTTTGTTATATTTTCTGTGGTTTGAGTTCTTCCTCTTGATCTTCAAGACTACTAGTGAGCATCTCTCATGTACTGAATCTTTAGGTTTGAAAATCATAGCTTTCAGATCCAGAAAGTCTTTTTTTTTAAGCGCTTTATTTTAGTCTGTTTCAGTAATTTTCTTACTGTGGAATAAAAGATATAATGGGCCTTCCAGCACCTCTCTTTTGCCACCGTCTGTTTCAGGTGTTCTGCCTTATTCTTTTCCTGGCTCCTGTGTGTACTACCATTGTCTGTTGCATGATCACAACTGCTTATCCTTGGGGCTATGGTCAGATTGCTCAGTTATGGCAAACTTTTAGGAGTAGCAAATTGTCAGCTCCTTCTCAGTGCATCAGAAGAATGTCTTTGCTTCTTGCCATCTCCTTAGGTGCAAAGGCTACTGACCTCACACCTCGGGGACGGAAAAAGGCCGTCTTCCATCCATTCAGCCCCTATAGTTCCTCTAGAGCCAGGAAAGGAGCAAATCCTTCCAGACTGCTCAGGAAAGCATTAGTCAAGAAGTAATCCTCTTAACTAAGGAATGCCACAGGAAAACCACTTTGTGAGGATAAAAGATCAAGTGCCAGAGGGGTATATAGATGGTGGATGATTTTGACTGGCATTTGGAAATGTGGATATGTCTTGGAGAAATTATGATTCTATGTAGTTCTTTGTAATAACTGTAAGGGTATCCATTGTAGGAAAATTAATGACATTGGCGTAGGTTCAGGAAAAAGTGGAGCTTTGGAATTTTCCTTCTTTTCCTTGTTAATTTGACCTTATTCAATTTAACTCTTGATTGTCCAAATATAAAACTAAAGAAATTGGAAAAATGGACATTTATTGTGTGAACAGCACAGTAATGGTGAAATATTTCTTAACCTAGAGCCACCAGCCTTCAGCTTAGCAATGTATTTGGTTCCATTTTCTCTTTTTTCCACCATCCCTGTTTGTTGGTAACACCTACAGAAATCTCTGCTTCTTTTTGTAGGCCAAATAGTTTGATTTTAATGACATGAATGTTGTATTTCAGGTGCTGCCTATATAATAACCACCAGGCTAAGGACTGTATTGACTCCTTTGTTACTCACTGTGTTCGGGTAAGAGCTACAGTTTGGGTCGTTGTGATGGATACTTCAAAAATTGTAGGGTATAATTCCTTCAGTAGCATTAGTTTGTGCTGTTTTTTTCCTCTCATATTTCTTGTTCATTTTCACTGAATAAAAAGTTTCTTATGCTTGACTTGGTAGTTTCATAATCTAGTATCTTTTTGGCAGGCTGTCAGGTACACAGGCTCCTTTTGATGTCCTCTTACTACAACCCTCAGGAACCACAGAAGTGGGTTGTATTATGACTCCCATCTGTGAAAGCATCAGTTCACATTGTTTTATAAATGCACATAAAAACTTCTTGACCTTATAAACAAGGAATATTTGTAATATCCCCAGGCACATATGAACAGGATGATGACAGTAAAATTAAAATTATTAATGCAGACAAGATCACAAAGTTTTTGAAAATCTCAAGTAATTAGGAAAAAGTATAAACTTTGTGATGGATTAAATTTATTACATTCATTCTTATTTAATTATAAGCAATATAAAGACAGCTCTTAAGGGCCTAATTCTAATTACTACACACACACACACACACACACACACACACACACACACACACACACACACACAATGAAGATAGCATGGTGTGGTCAAATGAGAATCAGTAAATGACCAGATCTCATTTTTATAAACAAACATTGTATCATTATCAGGCAGATCACTTTACTTTTCAATAAAGTGAGATGTTAATATCACTTCCATCAAATGAGATAGTATCTGTCAAAGTATACAATGTTAAAAACAGTATTATACTTGAATGTTCTGATTCATACTTCTTAGAGCATTCTATTGTACATGTCTATTGTCTGTTTAATGAAATGTTACAGTATTTTATATGGGAATACTATATAGATCAGGAGTAGAAGAACCTTCAAGTTTATAGGAATTAGCCATTACTGATGCCTTAGAATTACTAGACATTTTGGTATGTGTAAAACAGCACAGAAATGTCAGCCTTGAACATTGACTTTTGGCTTGAAATAAGCAGAAAAGAAACTGTCCTCTTGAGATTGTGGGATGGTATCTGAAGATTGAAGGAGGATATTTTTGTCATATGAAAACAAGTTTCATAAACAACCACTTCTAACTATTGATAAATTCTGGTGTTGAGCTCTTTAAAGAGAAATACCTACGTAAAAAATATGCATAGGCATGATTCTTACATACACAGTATTTTTTTTCTCTTTAAACCAGATTTTGGAAACTTTGAATGTTTATTTCCTATAGTATCAGGAAATTTCATATTGATGGTTAACAAACTGTATTTGCATTGCAGCCATTCTGTAGTCTTATTCAGATCCATGGGCATAACAGGGCTCGTCAGAGAGACAAGCTGGGTCATATTCTTGAGGAATTCGCCACCTTGCAGGATGAGGTAAGAGCCAGCAAGTGTCCCGCCTTCTAAAACTAAGCAATTCATATGCCTTGACCAGATTTTTAAAAACAATTCTTTGGAACAATATTTTGACTATTTAATTTTTCAGTATGGTGAATTACCTTTTTACTTACAGTGTAACCGTTTCATATACCAAAGTAAGAGTTAACAAAAAAGAAACAACAATAATCCAAACTGAGAAACATCTTAAATTATTTCTTGGATAATCATGATAAATTATAAAATATGTATACATCTATAATTATACAGTACGTTTATATTAATATAAAAATGTATTAGAAATTAACTTTAAATTTGTGAGCAGTAGCAATATTAATTGATGATATAACTAAAGAACTGAAGGTCAATTATTTTTATTTTTGTCCTGTAAATTGGGTGTCTTTTCAGTTTTAAGGACTGTTTAGCTAAATATTATCCATTGTGAAGTGAAAGTTGAGGTATAAACTTAACCAAACTGCTTTTGTAAGTATTAGTTCTTTCAGTGGCAAGATTCATACTTTCTGCTCATGCTATTACTCAGTGTTTATTTTAAATTCTCTCATTACCTAACAAAGTAAATGTTATGTTTTATTCTGATAGGCAGAGAAGGTTGATGCGGCACTTCACACTATGCTGTTGAAACAGGAACCCCAAAGGCAACATTTGGCCTGTTTAGGCACCTGGGTCCTTTACCATAACCTTAGAATTATGATACAGTATCTTTTAAGTGGCTTTGAATTGGAACTCTACAGCATGCACGAGTACTACTACATATATTGGTAAGGGAACACTTTCAGTTAAAATTTGTAGTGGGTGGGATAGAAAAGATCTGAGAGAGCATTTGTAGAGTATAATTTCATGGTACTTTTTAAATTTAGTGTATTTTAACTTTAGTTGTGGGACTATTGGGAGACCTTTTACCTGTTTATAGGTAGAAAAATTAACACACATTTTGCCCTAACTTCAGTGATGCCAGGTAGTAGTATCAGTGAATACACTGGGTTGGCCAAAAAGTCCACTTGGTTTTTACTGTAAAATGAAAGACATTTTTCATTTTCACCAATAACTTTATTGATTTTCTTATTTTGAATATGTCAGCTATCTGATCCACGTGGTATGATGTTGACTGTTCTCAATTAATGTCTCGATTTGATTACAATGAACTTCAACTGGCCTACCTGACTATGGAGCATTGTCCAGTGAGAGAAATCCAGTACAAAACTTCACAAGCCACTTTTGACACATTCAGTCAGTCATAGCACCTCCATACATCACACAAATCTCTTCTTGCATTTCAGTTGCATTTTTACCTTTCTTGAAATAATAAAGCACTATATGCCAAAAATGTTGCAGTTTTCTTCCATCTTCAGTATTAAAATGGCTACACAAAAATTTGCCAATTTTAAGTTTTTTTGAAATGCATGCTGATAGACAGCTGTCACAGTGTTTCAAATGAAGCTAAAGACATCTAAGTGCTACTGTAGCCATCTTACAGGAAAAAAAAATGAACATTTTGGCTAACCCAATACTTAACTGAATTAAAATTAAAAATTTGAACCAGATTTCTTCTGAGAAGAAACCAAGGCTAAGATTTTCATGGGAGCGTAATTATTGCAAACTGTGGCCCTGAGGATTTGTTTCGGGAGGTTTGAAGACGTTGGTAAGAGAGGATCCTAAGCAGAGTATATAGTTCTTTGCTTTCACTTAGAAATGAGGTGAAGAAACCTAGGAAGAAGATGCTTGAGAATATTTTAGGCCTGGAAAAGCCATGATAGAAAGAAAATAAAGAAAATTGTGAGCTAATGAATTCAGTCATCTTGAATCTTTTTCTTAGCCTGGCAAAATATGGTGGTAACTTTAAAATAGTAATAACCTTTTACTCCCAATCACAAACAACTAAGTTCCATATATTAGCTCTTAATATAGTTCACTTTTTTAAACTCATTTAAGTTATTTATATTAGTAATAAAGACAGTATATACTTCCTGGAGTAACTGCTGTGAAAGAATAAAAGTAATTCTCTTCCACATCGTTGGCATGGTTTTGTCATTCTGGCTGCTGGGGTTCTTTGACAGAGACTCTTGGCTGTGCAGATTGAATTTGAGCATCAACTATAGCAATATGAGGAAAATATTATTTGGTGTATTCTCCAACATTTCAATAGATAATAGCTCTTACCAACAGGTCTTGATACAGATATTTGGGGTACATTTTGTTAACTCATAGTAGACAAAGAAGACAGTTTATAGGGAAAATGCTGAAGTTCTTTGGGGTTTGAGGCAGCTGATTGGGAGATTTTGTGCTCTTGATTTGGATTTATTTGCTTTCTTTTGTAATTAACAGGAAAATACAATATTTACACTAATGAGGTGAAAGGTGCTGTGATACAGTAAAACTAACAATGGGATTTATTTGATTTGCATATACATGCATCATTATCAATAAATCTTTTGTGAAATTGTAAAATGTGTGTTGTAGGAAACAAATTTTTCCATATTGTATGGCAACACAGATGGCTACAAGAAAGGGGAAGTTAACCACTTGTAACACTCATATAAGTTCTAACCTATCAATTAACTAATTGGATAATCTATTGTTTAAAGACTTTATAGCATTATGGAAAATAATCTGTTAGCACCAATACATGTGTGGATAAAGCTATCTCACATAGACATCTACTGTTAACTAACATTTTTTATCCTGTAAGGTACCTCTCTGAGTTCCTTTATGCGTGGTTGATGTCGACATTAAGTCGTGCCGATGGCTCTCAGATGGCAGAGGAAAGGATAATGGAAGAGCAACAGAAGGGCCGTAGCAGTAAAAAGACAAAGAAAAAGAAGAAAGGTGCCGTGGATTATTTTTAAACCTAAGAAATGAATAAACATTGGAGATACTTTAAATTCTACAAATAAATAGATGGGAGTGCTACTTGTCTCTTGTAATAGGTGAATTAGTCATAATAATTTAATTCTCATCTTCTCTTTGGAAAGTATAAGGTAGAAACTGAGTCCCAGTATCAGTGACACAAGCCTTTTTGGTTCCTTTCCTTGTTTTTCCTTTACTTCTTTGCAAGTCCATGTGTCAGAGGACCTTAGGGCAAGATAGGCCACATGAAGCCTGCAAGCAAGACAGGTTAAGGAACAAGACAGCAGGAGACCTTTGATCTTTTGACAGAAGGGTGATTCCATAGTGCCTTGGCACACCACCCAAGGACCTGGAGGGGAAAGAAATGTTTCAGAGGGACTGCCTTACTGGTCACGTACAGAAGGGTTACAAATATTGCTGCAATCATTACAAAATATTACTCGTATTTCCTTAGGATTTCAGCAGTTTGGGTAGACTGTTCATGGGTTTCTTATATAGAAAACCTGAGAACACTTGTTCACAGGTTTTCTATATAAGTCTCTGAACTATGTGTGGTGCCAGGTGGGTACTGGAAATATCAGGGGGATCACTTTGTAAAGTATATGATTGTCTAACCACTACGCTATACACCTGAAACTAATACAAAATAATTCTGAATGTAAACTGTAATTGAAAAAAAGAAGTGGCTTCTATCACAGCCATTGGGGATTAAACATATCAAATTGCTTATAGAAAAAAACTGTTCTCTCTTTGTGATGAATTCAGAAGCTAAAATTACTTAATACTAGAATGTCAGGGTGTTAGCCATTTGGGAACATGATTTTTGTTTAGCCTGTCAGTATTGTTTGTAGTGGGCCATAAAATAACACGTAGCCTGCAGGAAAAAACTGTTTGAAAGTTTAATAAACAAGGTGGAAGATTTTCAAAAATTAGATTTTCTCCTGCAGTAATGCAAGAGGAAGGGTTAATGAGTATAGGTGATTTTCTAATTACAGTTCGCCCTTTGAGCCGAGAAATCACAATGAGCCAGGCCTATCAGAACATGTGTGCTGGAATGTTTAAGGTAAGTTGTTGAAAAAGTTTTTTGCTTTTCAACTATATCGGTGTTACATAGTTTAATTAAAATTTTTTCTAGGTTCTAATTTCACCCGTTTTTATTAAATTTTATTGAAATTAGCTTTTGTCCAAGTCTAGTTGTTTTTATTAAAATTGTTTACCAGATACTTGAGCCCATGTTGTGTGCCAGATGTCGTGTATTAAGCACATTTGCAGGAGACCACACGGAATCAGACATGACCCTTTTCTCAAGTGCCTAATTTTTGGGAATGTAGTGGGAAAGGGGTGGGCTCCACAATGTGTGGCTTAAACAAAAGCAGGCGTTTTCAAGGAGGTGTTGTAGTATAGTAAGTACTGAGTCTTCACTTGTACTGAGCAATTCAGGACATGATTTAAAGTAACTTACATTAAAATACATAGAACATGGACTCCTGTTTGAAGAACAGGACCTATTCTTATCTTACAAAAATTTATATGCTACTTGTTTCTTCAGAAGCTTTTACTTGAAAGGTTCAAAGCTTTTATAAAGCGTGAAATATTGAAAAAAAAATGTGCGCCTGGTGTAATTTCACAGGGAAAAGTAGTAACATAAACACAAGACCTTGAAAACATTTTATATAAAAGATGGCACATAACATAAAAATGAATACTAAAGTCAGTTTCTGATTTCTGAGCTTTAAGTTATTTTAGCTCTCTGTAAACACCTGTTTTCTATTCTGAATTAATGAGTGTTCACTTTTTCATATTGGTACCCTTTTTTCTTTTTTTCTTCTGTAGACCATGGTAGCATTTGACATGGATGGCAAAGTACGAAAACCCAAGTTTGAACTCGATAGTGAACAAGTGCGGTATGAGCACAGATTTGCTCCGTTCAACAGTGTGATGACCCCACCCCCAGTACACTATCTGCAGTTCAAGGTGAACTTGCTCACTAAAGTGAAATATTTAGTCTTAGACCTTCTTGTGGATGTTTGTGCCTAGCCCTTTTGTTATAATAGTCAAATCAGACTGTTGTTGAACCAATAGGACAAGGTGATAAAATACCAATTTAAATAGTGTGAAAATTACTTGGCTTTTTTCTGTTGTATTTACCATGTTATTTAAGTATGAGAATAACATGAGGTAGTATGTGAAGGTTGAGAATTTATTATTACGTAGGAAAAAACAGGTACGGCTGAATGTTTCCTTCGGTGTGCACTTATTAATGGACAGTCATTGTAGAATTAATTTAAAAAGATACTTTTAAGTTGTTCATATTAAACATGTTTTGAATGATAGTTTCACCCCCTTCTTAGGAAATGTCTGACCTCAATAAATACAGCCCTCCCCCTCAGTCTCCAGATCTGTATGTGGCAGCTAGTAAGCACTTCCAGCAAGCTAAAATGATACTGGAAAACATCCCCAACCCAGACCATGAGGTAAGAGTGCGGTCACAGTAATTCTAAAGGAGAAGGTTGGTGGGAAGTACATGTCTTACTACTGGATGGCAGTTTGATTATAAAAATGAACTTTATAGAATTAATTAATGAAGCCTGCTGTGTTTCTGCTGAGAATTTCAGATGACTTTGCTAACCTGACCTTGTCAGACTTAAAATTATTTGATGAGAGAGGTGATGTAAATACCTCCTATGGATAAATTTAGAAATCAATGCAAGGAGAAATTAAAACTTAGAACCTTGGGCCCTGGCTGAGTTGTTCAGTTGGTTAGAGCGTCAACCTGATATGCCAGCATTTCAGGTTCAGTCTCTGGTCAGGGCACATGCAAGAAAACCACCAATGAATGCATAGGAACAACAAATCACTCTCTTTCTCTCAAATCAATTAAAAAAAAAGACTTAGAACCATGAAGAATAGAAATAAGATCCAGATTGATCCATAGCTTAAAAATGCTAATATTTAAAATATCTTAATCTGTAGCTTACTATATTCAAATATAAATCTTAAATCTGAAAAATGATCTAGTCATTTATCACAGGAAGTAAAAGCCACCTTATCCACTTGACCTTTTAAAATAAAGGGCTATTGTTTTTGGTGACCTTACTTGGTGGTACCTCTGTATAGAGTTTAGAACTTGCAAATATTAAGTTTCAGGCTTTCATTATTTTCACATTTGCTGTGTAGTAAATTTTATTGAAATGCATTGTTCTATAGTTACTAATAGAAATATATTCATATTTTTAAATTGCCTTTAATAAAATATCAACACTTGATATTGTACAAAGTTCCTATTAGTATCTATAAAGACACTTTGACTGAATTTTATGTTTTGATAATTTAATGTTGCTCATTGTTTAGGTCAATAGAATTTTAAAGGTCGCCAAACCCAACTTTGTGGTTATGAAGCTATTGGCGGGAGGACACAAAAAGGAGTCTAAGGCAAGTACACTGTGGGGAAAATAAATGGTGGGTCTCAGTTTTTGTGAAACTTCACTTTTTCAAAAAGATGTACAAGTATTCTTATAAGACTTAAGCACTCAAAAATTATCTTAGAAGAGGTTTTAACTTAAAATTTCAAAAGTCTGCCCTTTCGTTCCTCTCCCTCCCCATGTAAATTACCTGATCACTCATGGTAAAAAAAAGAAAATGTATATGAATACACTTATGGAAGAGGTACTTAAAAAGTCACCTGCTTTTAGAAAAGTGAATGCTTCAATAAGCTATTTTTAATGGCTTAGGATATGGAAGATTCTATAAGCTTTCTTGGTAGTGTTTTAACGCCAGTGCTAATACAAACATTCAACACCGGTTCTGCATCTGTTAGGAGCCAACTGCTGAGGCCGTTTTGGTGCCATCTGTTACACGTGCCTGTGTTTACTCCCAGTGTTTCGGTCTCACCGCCTGCCCTTCTTTACCAGTGACACACATCTCATCGTTCAGTAATTTGAGTCCTTTTTCCTTCGTTAACTCCTCTAAGATAGAAAACAGGTCAGCTTGTTTTCTAGTGATCTTCGCAAACCTGGAAATACACTAATTATTTTTTTCCCTCCAGGTTGGTTTTTATCATTTAACCAGCTTTTTAAAAAATCTATGTTGTGCTGCTGCCTCATCCTTAGAAATACAAGATACTGTAAGATAGAAGTGATCTTTGTTGTTTACTGTCTGAACATTTTTTAGATAACACTGACTTTCTGATTTTCTTTATAGGTTCCTCCCGAATTTGATTTCTCTGCTCATAAATATTTTCCCGTTGTGAAGCTTGTTTGAGATTGAAAGGTGACCATAAAGGGGTAAAATCTACTTTCAGATTCTACTCTTGGCGGATCCATCCATCAGTCTTACCACCTAATATGAAGTGAAATGGATTTCTTGGATAACAACCCATTATAAAGAATTCTTTTAATTTGACAGCCTTATATGACATGAATGAAAACTGCTGTTTTAAAGTGGTTTATTATGTCCATGGGTAACACTGCTGTGGTTGAATGCATTGAGGAACCTTGTATGGTTTTATTACAGATTTAATCATAAATCATTTTTTATGAATGGTTGAGAATAGTGTTTGTAAAGGTTAATAAATTTCTTGACAAAAATGTATTACTGGAGATGAAAACAATAGCACTTTGTTAATACATGTTAAGAACTGAAGGTGTTTACTCTTTAACATTTGAGTAATTCAAACAAATTATCCAAAAGAAGTTTCAAAGCAAAGGATTTATTAAACACTTGTATGGGATCTTGGCAAAATACATTTCAGAGGGATTTTAGGAGGGACTTCTAAGCTATCTATATAGGAAGGCTAAATTACATGAGGATTGTGATTTTATGTGTCATGATATCTTAAATTATATACCTGTAAGAATGTAGATGCTTTTTAAATACATCTTTAACATTTACTTGGGTACTTTTAAAAGATTTAAAATTTTGACCAAGCCCCTGAAAAGTACTTAGAAAAAAAGTAACCAAATTACAACTAGTGCTATCTTCCAAGTGTGTAAGCTTGAGAAAGGAACTTCATCGATCTAGAAATTGCTCGTGCAATTAATGGAATGTGAATTTTTTAAATATGTAATGCACATCCTGATGGCATTGAGCTATCCTGGGGCAAACTGAATAGAGAAGGTAACAAACAAAAAACCACGGCTCTAGGGAAGTGGGTTGACTACTTTTTTCAGCAGGAGCAACACCTGACGGTGAGAACCCAGGGCTGCTAGAAGAGCAGAGGAATTTGGAGGCAGCACGTTGGAGTCTGGTGCCTTGCCTTAAACAGTTTGCTTCAGGTGATGAAATTGGTTGATTTGATATTTGCAAAGCAATCCAAGCAGAAGTTGCTATATCAAATACCTCCAAATCTTAAGGAGAGTAGGGAAACCAGAACCAGTTGCTTTTGCCATAAGGAGTCATAAAATAAAACTTGAGATGACTATTTTTGTCATCCTACAAGCTGCCAGAGGTATTTTAAAATTTTGCTTTTGAAGACTTGAAATGACCTGGCTGAGACACTCAACCAGTTCACCTAGGCATTCATTTACACTGTAAGATTTTCTAGTCCTCTGCTAATAATGCCTTCCATTCCTTACATTTAAAAAGGATGTAGCTCAGGCTGGGTGGCTTGGTTAGTTGGAAAATCATCCCATGAACCAAAAGGTTGTGGGTTCAATCCCTGGTTGGGGTGCATATGGGAGGCAACTAATCAATGTTTCTGTCTCCCTTCCTCTGTAAAATCAAACATAGGTCAGGATTAAATTTTTTTTTAAAGGAGGTATATCAGCTTTTGGAAGGTCATGTAAAGTTATTTAACAACTCTGAACTTCTAAACTCCTGCAAAAATATAGATATACAGTATCTGTAACTTTCTGTCTATAATTCAAACATTAAGCCATGCTTAAAGGAAGGCGTGGTACTTTGTTTTGATCACAGATATGTCACCTGTAGACTTCTAGAATAATTTTTGGAAGAGCCCATCTCATAAAACTAGAACAAGATTGTCCTTTGTGGCAGGGAGGGGGGACTGGCAGTTGTAGGCTGCTGGTTGAGGTCACAAAACTACTCTTAAATGATACTCAGATCGTAAATGTTAATAATGTGGCAGCTTTTTTGGAGAGTTAAAAGGTGACTGCTTAAATATGAACATAAGATAAAGGCAGATACAGTCCATCACCCCTTAATGGACATTCCATTACTGTCATTTCACAACAGCTTTCAGAGAGACACATTAGTAAAAAGCAAGGAACTCTTTCACAAAGACTCTGGCTTACCTCTTACCTCTAAGTGGGTTTTCATCTGTATGTCTGTGTGTTTAACATTCATTCAAAAGGCATTTGTTCGTCTAAATCTGTTTATGAAGGTTCCTAAAGGCAAACCTCAGTTACATGGAAAATTAGGTTATCTAGGACATCTCTAATCAATCACAATCATTTATTTGGCTCAAGAGTCAAGTATTTACCAAGCACCCATCGAAGAACTGGAATCTCTGTAAGCATCTAAATTGTAGAAGCAGAACTTATTGTATCACTCAACTCAGGACAAGGTAGCACTTTATTCCAAGGAGTAAGAATAAAGAACAAGCACTTGTCTCAACTGGTTAGGGTCTGGGTTATAAAACTCATTATCTGAAGGTCTGTATAATTCGAAGATGAGACTATTCAGTCATTTAACTTGCCCAGAGATACACACCATTCAGCGTATACATAACCAGAATTTTACAAACCAGATTTAAAGAACAGTGGCTTAGTACACTTTAAAAAAAGTGTTGCTCTCTGAGCTAAGAAATAGCCTACAAATACACAAACATTTAAACACAAAATGAAAATAAACTTTCCCCAACTTTCTGACACTAATGAACATTTGCAGGGTCTAAGCTGACATGAGGGGGCAGGGGGAATTAATATAACCCAGTTAATGGAACCTCTGTTTTAAATTTGTATTTTTGCTAAAATTAGTTTCAAAGACATGTTAGAAGTTGTTCAGTGTCCTATAAAATATCATTTATAAATAATCTTTTTTCATTGTTCTATTACTCCAATTATATTTTTGCCTGAAAGATTATTGGACTAATTCCCACTGGACCATAAAGGATGCTGAATTCTCTTCATCATTCCAGGTTCTGCTGTGAATGGATAACCAGCTCTCAGCCAATTAAAACAGTCATGCTAGTTATCAGTCTAGTTATTTAACATCAACATAATAGTTTATTTCTCAAACTTCATCACACGAAAGTACATACATTAAGTATGTGCTGTGATTAGATTACTCAGGAAATCTAATCCAAGGTTGCTTAGGGAGTCTCCACCTGCAGTCTCACCTGCAGGAGAAAAGATAAAATGACTCTTCGCTCCTGTGCAAACACCATCTGAGAGAGGACAGTGGGAATTAAAGAGTTTGCCTGTTAAAATTGAAATAGCTGCTGATTTAATTTTGGGTAACACCAAAGAGACCAAGGTCAGGGGTAAAATATCTACTTGATGCTTACTGCACAGATTTTTGTTTTTTAAACAGCTGTGATACTTCTAAATTGTTGCCTCAGAACAGGTGTCTGCGATTCCAGAGGAGCCAGTGGCAACAAAGCAGGAGCATGGCGGGGGGGGGGGGGGCCTCCCAGTACACACCTGCCGCAGGAGCGGCCCTTGGACGCACCTCTGGGAACGCAGATGAAGTCGTCAGGGGTTATTTATATTGAAGTTCCATCTCCACAATTTAAAAGCTGCTTCCTTAGGGATCAAACAGGATGAAGGGAAAACTGAAAACAGTTTTAAAAGCTGAACTAACAGAATTTCATTTCTCCGCAACTCTGCACACTGATTAAACATGAGATGAACAGCAGCTTTATTTGAGAAAGCAAGAGAGCGTATCATCCCCAAGGCTGAGAGGGGTGTCGGGCAAGGACTTAGATAAAATCTTACAAAGCTACTTTTACACTTCTTCAGTGGCCTTTTCTGGGTGAAAAGGTTTAATCTTAGTGAGGTGGTAAAAGGATATTACACATGAAGAACATTCAAGGTAGAGATCTTAACCTGAACGCAAAGCACGGCCTGCCTTCAGGGACTGTCGGGGGCACAGCACATCCACACAGGCGTGCGGCCGGTTGTGCTCCTGACTTCTCGGGCCCTTTCCTCTCTGAAAACATGGGAGTCCTGCCACATGACCTGCAGAGACTGTATCTTGACTCCTGCAATCCCAAATACATTGCAGTAAGCACCACCGCCCACTTACCCTTTGTTCAGAGGGCCCAATGAAAGTCGTTAGTGCGGCTTTGCCCGCCATTCACAAGAGGCAAAAACCTATTTACCTGAAACATAAGGACCAATACAAGCCAAATCTAATATCACTATTATCGATGTAAATTATTAGTCATTTTCAAGTATTAACTTTTGATTTTTAAGTCCGTTTTCATAGGTAAAAGCTAACTGTATAAACTATGACAAAAACACTATTGACATTTGTCTTGCCTTTCTAAACTAGTACATACCCTTCAACATCAACTTGCTCCTCCTTCCCTCCAGCGGAGTTGGCAGTCTGTCCACAACAAACCCGCCCTGCAGTGCCGGGCTGCCTCACCGCTCTGCAGCGGGCACTGGGGGCACCTTTGCTCTGGCCCCCGCTGTGTCCAAAGTCTAATCCACTTGGCCTTTTGTGGTACTATGGACTGAATTACAGAAGATTTTGCTTTGCCTACACATATTAGTTAAGTATAGATCACGAGTTTTCAAATTACGACCCACTTAACATTAATACGAGGGCTATTATACAAGTAGTCTTCAAAAATTCTCCCACAAAACACCTGGGTATTTAAACTACCGTAGGTGGTGTTCCTGTTACCAGTCAGTGCTCCAGGCCACTGAGTACAGGAACCAGAAATGGACAGGAGAGACCACAAACCAGGAACCCAGTGCTGACAGGGGAGAACAAGTGACAGGCTGGTGCCGTCACTCACCCTGGCATTTGGAGAAGAGAAGGACTCGGAAGGAACTGAGAAAAAGGAGTTTCTAAGTGCAGCAGATCACTCCTTTGCACCAGAAGGTGGACTCTTCCTACAGGCTTGCCTTTATTTTAAACACAGTTAAATTCTAGAAGCACTGTCCATGTACTTGGAGAACTTGTGTTCTATTTTTGGCGTTGATCTTCTCATGAAATACCTATCAGCCAACACATTTTAACATCTTTAATAGGGATGCTTCAAAAGTAACCCCCCAAAAAACATCTAAAAAACAATCTCACTTTCCTACATAAAGTACATGCTAAAATCCCATAATAATCATCTTCAGATGTATATTTTACTTAGTACATTTCACAGTATTCAGTCCCTCGTGAAGATTCTGTGGTTATCGCTGTTCAATCCTGACACGAAGTATGTGATTCCAGTTTGGTTCAGAGTACGTGATTCCTCTTTTCATGCTGATCAAGTAAATTTACTGTCTCCTTTCTGACTTTCAGCATTAAGAACTAAAAAGGAAAAAAAAAAGTAATATTCTAATTAAACATTTTGAGAAACCAGTCCAGGCAGGTCCCATTTGACCTAAGTACGTAGGAACCGTCATAAAGGAGACCATCTCTCATGACCACATTACAATGGGGAATCCCATTCCTACCAAGGACAGGATCACAAACAAGACCACGTGTATGGCCAGCAAGGTGCCATGAAACAAAGCCAAAACATCTGAAAATGCCATATTGTTTCAAATCGTGAAATAATACCCCACGTCCCATAAAATGGATAACAACATTACTCTCAAAGTTGTTGATGCTATCACAGCCCTCACACGCTGTACCTCCCCCTGTTCGGGCCCCTCCACCAGGAAGCACACTGCCCCCTACGAGGCGTGGGCAGCTCCGGGCAGCTCCCGTTTCCCAAAGCTCTCCCTTCACAGAGCTGAAGGTGACTGTGGCTTCCCCCACCCTTACTCCATCCTTGGACACACAGACAACAGAAATGTCATGTCACAAAGAAGACCTAAAGCCAACATAATATTTACAATTACTACACATTACATTTCTAGTGATGTTATTAATTAAGTGACTGCTTTAAATTACTCTCTCATAAAGTTGGAGCTAATGCCTCTCCTGTCCCCAGTGCAAACCGGGCCTTAAACTATTCCAATGGTAATCTTAAAATGATGTTGATGACATTTCTTCAATTTGAAAGTCTCTTAAAGGAGCTGACAGAGCATTCGTCCTGCCTTGCTTCCTCCCTCACTTTTTTTAAAGCCTTGCACAAAGCCAAATCCTTCGGACGACCAGGCTGTAGGAGATGAAAGCACAAGCCGTCACTGCAAAGCCAAACGTGTAGGACGACACTGGGCTCATGTAAAAGTGGCAGCCAGCTCTGAGACAGTGACCACATCGGAAAATATGCTATTCAAGAGCTCAGGCACTACACAAATGAGGACAAAAATTTTTGAAATCTGTGTGTGACAAAATACACCATAGGCAAAATCAAGACAAACTAGGAGGAGAAATTTGCATCTTAACATCACAGATAAGGAACAATCTCTCTAGCACATACAGCACTCAAAAACAAAATTAAAACCAAGAATCTGACAGAAAAAATAAAAATGTTAAAGGAAACCCTAAGTTCACAGCAATACTAAAACAAACCGGTATGTGTGAGTGTGTAAGTGTGTGCTGAGGGCGGGGGTCCTTAGAGAATGGCAGCTAATATACGTGAAGGTGACGGAATCAGGCAAGGGTTTTCAGTGGATGGCAAAGCTGTGCCATGGAAAAGTCCCCCATAGGGGGTGTGGTTTGCAGGGTGACGAAGTCATGAACATGCCTTACGACACACATGGAAGTTAGAGTGGACCCTAATGTTCTCACCACAAGGAAACAGACTTGTATCCCTGTGAGATGATGGGTGGTAACTAAACTTACTGTGGTGATCATTTCACGATGTGTCAAATCATTACCCTATATATCCTAAAGTTACCCAGAGCTGTATATCAATTAATCTCAATAAAAACAGAGAAAGTGCATCCCACCCTAGATGATGTATTACATGGGAAAGTGGACCCGTGCAAGGGGGAGACCTGGTGGGCAGCCCCTAGCCAAGCCATCAACTGCCGTCGCCCGCCTCCTGGCGTGAAGCAAGAGGGACACGCTGCAGCTGCAAAAATGTCCGTCCTGAATCCAGTCACAACAAAAGAGACAAATCCAGAGTCGGATACATCCACTGGCCTGGACTCTTCCAAAATACAAAATCATAGTCATACAAAGTGTTAATACAAAAAGCTGCCTGGAGCTCCGTGCATATTTATTGACTTTTTGATTGGTACTACATAGTGATCACATGGTGACCTGGCCATTTTGTTGGAAAATCCCTAAATGTCACTAAAGGCAAATCCTCCAACTGACCCTCTCCGCTGTCCTGGAGTCAAAGGCTTCTGAAGAAAAGAAAGCCTTCACATGATGATCACTTACCACATTACTGTTGGGATTCCTTATAGAGTCACTCCAAAAGTGGAGGGCCACAAAGTTAATCACCACAACTGCACCGAGGAGGAGGTGACCCCACCCCCACCGCCACAGTTATTACCATTTACGTTTCTGTCATTCCCTGCAAGGGCCGCCTGCTTGTCTGTCTCCGATTCGGCCTCATTTTCGTCCATGTTGTAGTCATCGTCTCCTCCCATTTTTGGCCGGTTTCTCCCTGTAAAGTCAGGGCAGACACACAAAACATGAACTACATCATTTCTCTCTTGACGCCACAGAAACACCAGAGCCCAGACACCAGGGTTACCCCAGTCGTGGCTGCACTCAGATCTTTCTGCTGCATCTCAGGAACTGGCAGGACTCGTGTGTTGGCTGCTAGTACAGAGCGCGTGTAGTTCTCTGCTTATGTGTGTCCACTTCAACTTGGAGTCCATAGAAAACGGGATAACTAGCTAGCTGAACCCAAATCCCAGTTTTTTTAAAGACACAACTTGAGGTTAGAAGAAGACAGCACTGTTTTTGGAAACAACAGGTTTCTAGTTAATAACGGTATCTCCTTAGCACAGCTCACTGCTCCAAAAGAAGGAAACGGAGCGGCTGCTGTGAGCCAAAGGACACGATTTTCCATCATATGCATGGAGTCAGGTCACCCGTCACTGTGATCATCCCCAGAGAGACCGGCAACCAGAAAAGGACAAAATACATTCAACAGACAGAGTCATAGGGTTGGATGTAAACATGTTATATTTGTACATAATATAAAGAAAATCTTTTTTTTTAAAGCACGCTGGAAAAGTCAGCTCTAGTTATATTTCTCTGCACTTACTGCCTGAAGCGGAAACAAAGCTAGGCCTGTGTGTCCTGCAGCTTTATTCTGCAAAGCAGATCACCGCAACTGTGCCCAGAACACAGTGCAGCCTCACACCCTGCGGCATCGCAGCCCTGCTGGCTGGTGCACTGTGTGACCAGCTGCTGAGTGGTATGACAGCAGTCTGCTACCGAATCAGCCACCTGAGGGGTTTTTTTAATATCTTTTTTAATAATTTTTTTTATCATCACCTGAGGACATTTTATTTTCATTGCTTTTTATAGAGAGAGGAAAGGAGAGAAAGAAACATCAACTGGTTGCCTCTTGTGCATGCCCAGACCGGGGATCATACAAGTCAGGACTGGGGATCACACATGCCCGTGCCCAGGATCAACCTGCAGCCTAGGTATGTGCCCTGACCGGGAGTTGAACCTGCAACCTTCCAGTTGCGGGATGACACTCCAACCAACTGAGCCACAATGGCCAGGGCTCAATTCTTGAACTGAGGAAGCATTCTTCAGAAAGAGAAACTTGAGGGAAAATTAGATTTAAATGGAATCAGGATAATGTCTGCAAACAGGCACATTCTCCCACTTCTGCTACTTGACCATTCCCAGAACACAGGTGTCTTCTACTTAAGTGTTCCTGGCTCCGCTGGGATTGAAATTTTTCACATCTTTAAGAAACTGAAATACATCCCAGAATATTGTTGATCTGTTTCCCACACTTTAAAAAAGAGAAAAGTCAACCAAGCCAGAAAGGTGGGATTCACATGTCCCTTTTCTGCAAATGACTTCCTACCTAACTTCCTCCATGCCTCCCCCCTCCCTCCTTTTATCAATACTAAGCACCCATTGAGGTCTTCACCTGAAATGCCCCCTCACTCCCTGTGAATATTATTTCTGAAAACTCCTAAGTGCCAGAAAGCACACTACTCTTCCCTCCTGCCTCCTACGTGATCACGGTGACCGAATAAACAGAATAAATTTCCTGGAAACCCTTCCCATGTCAGTAAGAAGTCTGGGAAAGCAGTCAGTGGGTGGTGCCTCTCACCCACCTTCTTCGCCAGCTCCCTGCTCCTCCTCCTGCCCGTCCCGGATGACGAGCTGGTCCCGCTCAGGCTCCTCCGCCTCCTGGTTTTCCTGGCTCAACAGCAGGGTGGCTGGCACCTGCGGGGTTGGGCCAAGGTCTCCAGCGTGTCCCACGGCTCCTCCTTCTGCATGTCTGTCTTCTTCCACGGCCTGCTCTTGGTGTGGCTCCCGGGGCAGCCCCAGGCTGTCCCTCCGCAGCTCCTCCTCACTGCGGACCTCAATGTCATTGGTCTCCTCTACACAGAACATTGTTAGCTGTGACCTCACTGGCACTTCACTTCATGTCAGCAAAAACTCTCACGCCACCCACATCCCAGAGCCCTCCCAAGGACTGTGGCCAGGTGGGCTGTGGACGGCTGGGACGGCTGGGCCCTTTATTTAATGACCTCAGCAGAAGACTCCAGTCCTCTCTATGCCCCTGGCTCATCTTCAGAGCCATGAGGAAGCAAAAAGTGGTTTAAGAAAAAAAAAATCTAGACCAAGTTATCGTGACTCCAGTGACAACCTACAAGTGGAGGAAGGTGTACTGCTGAGGTCACCTGATCGTCGTATGTTCAAGACAAGTGCTTGGGAGCTGCTGACAGGTGTGCAGGACTCAGCCACCTCCCCTTGATCCCACGGTCCCCCCACCGTCCTGAATAAAGGCACAGCCTAGATCCTTCTTCACCCAGCTACCACAGAGCAAGGTGCGCACTTGACAGGACGAGACCAGCAGGACAGAGAGAGAGCCAGTTCCAAGTGCCCAGAGACACACCGGCCACCACAGCCCCGTCGCGAGCACACTGCCTGACTCCAGCAGCAGTCTCTCCGCCTCGGAGTGTGGGTTTGTGTTTGCAGTGGAGGGTTTAAACGGCCACTATGTTTCTTTATTCGAATGGGGCTCCGAGGAGGGTTCAAACATGTGATGACCAAGCCTCACTTACCTTTCTCACCCTTTCTCCTCACATCCAAAGCCGCCTCTGAACTGGGGGGTGGTGTCTGGGGCTTGCTGCTACTGGGCGTGTTTCCTTTCCCTTGTGGCCCCTCTGCCTGAGACAGGCCTGCTTCCTGCAACCGGGGCTGAGGCTCACTGGATGCGTGGGGCTGCAACAGGAGCACAGGGCGGCCAGGGCAGGGGCTCCGTGACCGGAAGCCTTATAATGACCCCGAGCGATACAACAGACCACCACGTCCTTCTGACAAATAAGGACACCGATACCCTGAGAAACGCCAGCGTCTACCCCGACTGTGCCCCTCCCTGACAGGAGTCAGAAGATCTGAGGGCGAGTCGAGACCTCCCAGACAGAACAAACGTCGCAGGAACACTCCACCCAACAGCGGCGAAATGCGCGTTCTCCTGCAGTGCACACGGAGCGTTTTCCACAGCGGACAGGGGCTAGGCCACAAAACGCCTCAACAGACTTTAAATGACTGAAATCGTGTAAAATGTTGTCCAGTACAGTGGAATAAAGTGATTCATCATAGCAGAATGAAATCTGAAGAATTCGCAAATATGTGGAAATTAGGCAACACGTTCCTAAATAACCAATTGGTCAGAAAAAATCAGCAGGCCAATCAGAAAGTACCTGAGAAAAACTGGAACAAAAAAACAACATACCAAACTCAAGGGAGGCCGCTAAAGCAGTGCTCAGAGAAAACTGTACAGGTTTCCATTAAGAAAAAAGAAAGATTTCAAATTAATAATGTGATCTCTCACCTTAAGATACTGGCAAAACAAGAGCAAATTAATCCTAACTCAAGGAAGGACATCGTAAAGATTAGAAAGGGTATTAATAAAATAAGGAATAAAAAAACAATAGAGAAAATCAATAAAACCAAGTTAGTGCTTTGAAAACATGAATAAAATTGACAAATCTCTAGCCAGATTAACTGGGAAAGAAAAGAGAATAGACTCAGCCCTGGCTGGTGTGGCTCAGTGGATTGAGCACCAGCTTGTGAACCAAAGGGCTGCAGGTTCGATCCCCGGTTGGCACACATGCCTGGGTTATAGGCCAAGTCCCCAGTAGAGGGTGCTCAAGAGGCAGCCACACATTGGTGTTTCTTTCCCTCTCTCCGTCCATTCTCCCTCTCTCTAAAAATAAATAAATAAAATCTTTGGAAAAAAAAAAAGAGAGAATAGACTCAAATTGCTAAAAATAAAAAATGAAATGGGGTAACACTACTAACCATACATAAATAAAAAAGTATTATTTTTAAGGGAATACTAAGAACAACTGTTTGTCAACAAGACTGATAACTTGGGTGAAGTAGACACATTTCTAGAAAGACACAAACTACCAAAACTGACTCAAGAAACAGAAAATCCAAGTAGACTTATAATGAGATTGAGTTACTAAATTAAAAAATATCCTCTGCCCCCTCAAAAAAAAAAGCCCAGGCCTAAATAGCTTCACTATGAATTCTACCAAACATTTAAAGAAGAATCAATCCTAAATCTTCACAAACTCTTCCAAAAAACATAAGAAGGAGGAGTATACCCCAAATCATTTTATGAGCCCAGTATTGTCCTGATACCAAAGCCAAACAAAAGCACTACAAAAAAAAACAACAATGATAGACCAATATCCTTTATATAGACACGAAAATCATCAACAAAATATTAGCAAATCAAATCCAACAACACCAAAAAGAATTATACACTGACTGGGATTTATCTCAGGAAAACAAGGTTAGTTTAACATCTAAAAATTAATTAATGTAATACCATATCAATAAGGATCGAGGACAAAAAACACAAGATCATCTCAGTAAATACAGAAAGGTGTTTGACAAAATTCAACACCTCTTAACAACAAAAACACAAACAAACCAACAAATTCAGAGGGGAATTTCCTTAACTTGATGAAGTGTATCTATGAAAAACATACGGCTAACATCAAAGTTAATGGTAGAAGACAATGCTTCTTCCGTCTATGATCAAGAGCAGGACAAGGAAGGAGGACTGCTCTCCCCGCTTCTACTTGACATTGTACTGGAGGGTCCAGCCGGGACAATTAGGCACGAAAGAGAAAAGGCATACAGATTGGAAAGAAAGATGTAAAAGTGCCTCTACCTCTATTTTTATATGATATAATCTTGTCTATAAAGAAAATCCTAAGGAATCACACACACATACATTAGAATAAACAAGTTCAGCAAGTTTGCAAGATACAAGATCAATGTAAAAATAAATTGCATTTCTATATACTAGGAATAGATAATTTGAAAATGAAATTTAAAAACAATTCTATTTATAATAGCATAAAATATTTAGAAATAAATTGAACGAAAGAACTGTGAGACTTCTAAAAAATGTAAAACACTGAGATTTTTAAAGGACTTAGATGATTAGAAAGACATCCCACATTCATACATCAGAAGACTTAACATTGCTAAAATGGCAATACCCTCCCAACTGATCTACAGTTTCAAAGTAATCTCTTAAAATTGACAGTGATACTAAAATGCATATTGAAAGTCAATGGATGCAGAATAGCCAAAACAATCTTGAAAAAGAAGGAAGTTGGAGGACTTGCTCTTCCTGATTTCAGAGCTCATGATAAAGCTGTAGGAATTAAGACTGTGAGGTACTGAGATGAGGAGAGACAACAGGACAAAAGTGAGCATCCAGAAATACACCCTCCTGTTCACAGCAAACTGATTTTCGACGGGGTGCCGAGACAATCCGTGTAGAAAAGGAGGGTTTTTCCCCAACAAACGACGCTGCGACAACTGGACGTGCAATGCAAAAGAATGAAGTGGGACCCTGCCCTCGCAGCATGTAAAAATATTAAATGCACTCAACATGGATTGTAGGAGTAAATGTAAGAACTAAGCGTGAAGAACTATAAAACTCTCAGAAGAAAATACAGGAGTAAATAAATCTTCATGACCTTGGATTTGGCAAAGTATTTTTCAGTAAGACATCAAAGAATAAGCCACACAAGAAATAAACATGACTTCATCAAAACTAAAAATTTTTGCTTCAATGAACACCAACAAGGAAGTGAAACAACAACTCACAGAATGGGAAAAAATATTTGCAAATCATATATCCAATAGCTTTATCTATATATGTCTATATAAAGAACTCTTACAACTCAATAAAAAACAACTGTTTCAAAATGGACAAAGGCTCTGAACAGACATTCCTCTGAAGAAGGTACACAAAGGGCCAATACGCACATGAGAAGGATGCTCAGTCTCATTTGTCATCAGTAAAACGCAAACCCAGACCACAGCGAGGTGCCACTCCACACCGCCTAGGACAGCTATAATGTAGAAGATGGTGAGCACAAGAGCTGACAAGGACACGGAGAAGCTGGGACCCTCATAAACTGCCGGCAAGAGTGTAAAATGGGGTGACCACATCCCAAAAACAGTCTGGCAGTTTCTCGATACCGGAAACAGTTATCATGACCCAGCAATTCCACTCCTGGGCATATATACCTGAGAGAGATGAAAACAGGGCCACATAAAAATGTGTACCTGGATGTTCATAGCAACACTATTCACGACAGTCAGAAACTGGAAATAACCCAAGTAACTATCAACTGACAGACGAATACAGAAAATGATAGCCATATGGTGGAATATTATTCAACCATAAAAAATAAAGCTACCACCCAGATGACCCCTGAATGTATTATGCTAAGCGAAAGACGTCAGACACAAAAGGTCGTGTATTGTGTGATGTCACCGATATGAAATGTCCAGAGTAAGCAACTCTACAGCGACGAGCAGGCTGCCTAGGGCTCGGGGGCTCTGGGGCACGTGAGAGGTGAGCTGACAAGTACAGGGTGTCTTTGGGGATAGTGAAAGTCTAAAATTGATAGTGATCATGGTTTCGCAAGTTTGTGAATATACTAAAAAAACAATAAATGAAATGTACATATAGCACATGGGTGAATTATATGCTATATAAATATATCTCAATAAAGCTGCTATATCTTAAAACAAAAATGAAGATCTCCAGAAGCAATCTCCTGGACTGTGCATCACACAGGACACAGCCTGAGGCACGGGCTCTGACGGGCACCCCCTGCCGGCCAGGAGGTGTGACCCTGGCTGTAGCATTTAACCATCTCCATGGGCCCCAGCACCCTCAGCACGGGGAAAACAACAGCGACTCTCTCCCTGGGTGGCTGTGAGCCCTCAGTGCAGTCACCCTGGCACAGCGCACAGCCCGGAGCACGCACGCATGGGGCCTGGGACCAGAGGCAGCCCACCCCTTTGCGTCCCGGCACCCCGGGACCAGCCTGTGTGCCTCAGGGACACAAACCCGCTAGCGAGAGCACAGGACAGAGCAAACAGGACAGCCGATGCCTTCTGGAACTCCTTGGCAGAAAAACCCAGAATTACCTGCTGGCTGTCTTCCCTTTTTCCATTCGGGTCTCTGGAAGCCACAGCTTCGTTCCCCTTTTTGGTGACTTCTTCTATCTGCTCCTCACACTGCTCCTTCAGCTCTTTCATCTGATTGATGCACTGGCTCCTTTGGTGAAAGAAGGAAAGGACAGATATCTACGGGTGTGCCTGCACACCGTGTGTCCCTGCCGTGACTGGGAAACCCACTTCCACGAGGGGCACAGCTCATCCTTCTCCTGCCGGGCAGTTGGTTTATCTAAAGGCCACTATGGAAGGTGGGGCAACTTGTGTTTTTGACTAGTAAAGGACAAGAAACTGTAGTTGAGTGAAACTTACTAAGAATACATTACCTTGTTCTAAAACAGGTAAACTTTACTGGTTAGAAAGAAAACATTTTTAAAAATGTAATCTGTGACATAATTAAAAAAAAATTCAGTCTTTGTTTCCAGGTATTGGCACAGAGCTCCTAATACCCTTGGAATTTCCTGAGTAATGGGAGTGGCTTCTGTTATTCCTGATTAGCCCCTGAAGACCCCACCTGAGTTTATGCTAATGAGATGACTCACTAAGCCTACAAAGCTGTAGGATGAGACTGGTGGCCAGTGGAACCAATCACATTTTTAGAGGACCCTCGTCCTCCAGGGAGAGGGGAGGGACTGGAGATTGAATGCAACCCGTGTTCAAAGGCTTAAAACAATCGCGTCGCTGTAATAAAACCGCAGATAAAACTCTGGACCATGTCACTGCGCAAACTTCCTGGTTGGTGAACACGGAGGTGGCACCCCAACTCCAACAGAAGCTCCTGCCTGCCCCCTCTCACTCCAGGCCCTGCCCTACAAGTCTCTACCATTTTATGTCGCTATTCCTGGGTTGTATTCTTTATAATAAAACTGAAATTGTAAGGATAGAACTTTCCTGAGTTCTGTAAACTGGTGGAGAGATTTAGTGAACTTGAGGGGTTGTGGGGAGCCCTTGTGCAGAGGTAGCCAGTGGGGGCGGTCATACAGGACTGAGCGCCTTAATCTGTGAGGTCTGTGCAGACTCTGAGCAGTGTGAAAACTGAGTCAATTTCTTCTTCCAGGAAGATGGAACAGAGATGTTTTCCCCTATTCCTCCCACCAAGCACAACTAAAAACTCCAGTCATTATAGTTAAAATACACAGAAGATTCTGAACAGTGGAGAGAAGAAGGCGAACCCGCCAGGGACCTCGGAGCTGAAGGACGCCACAGTGCTGTGTGGAGAGGTTGTGTGTGCAGAGCACACGGGGAGCCAGCATTTCCCCTTCTCCCTGAGGACAGCAACGGGGAGTCAGGGCTTCTGGCAAAGATCCCTGTCCTGTCGAGAACCAGGAAGCTCTCACACTGACTGGGAAGAGGCCATCAAGAGACACCAGCGGCCACATGGCAAAATGATCTGATAGAGAGGTTAAGGCAGGTACCAGAAAAATATTTCAATGAGCATTTAAAGCATGACTGAAGCAAGTGAAAGATAAACAGTCTCAGAAAACAAAAAACAAAAAACAAAAAACAGAGTCTTAGGAAAGAAACAAAAGACTTAAAGAGGAATCAAATGGAAACTTTAGAACTTAAAAAGGCAAAAACCAAAATTTAAAAACTCAGCGAAGAAAACAATCAGTGAACCGGAAGCTAGAACAACAGATGCTACCCCACCTGAGCACAGAGATAAAAACTGGCTGGGGGAATTAATACAACAAACCAAAAACACAGCTTCAGGGACCAGTGGGACTCTAACTAAAGACCTAAGATCCGTGTCATCAGAATCTGGGAAGGAGGAGACTTACCAGCAGGGCCCACCCAACTAATCACTTTCACACCCTCCCCCAAGACACTACTGCTACTCACTCACCCATCCCCCCTACCAGACAGCACACTACCTGCCCTGTCTCCCCAGGTTTGTGTCCCCTCTCTCTCTCTCTCTCTCCCTCCTCCCCCCCCCCGCATCTCCCCCCCCCCCGCCCCCACTGTCTGTCTCTATCTCTCTCTCTTCTGGAACATAACACCTCAGTCTTTAAGTGTAGCCTATGCACAGCAACTTTCTTCCAAAGATCACAGCACAGAGGGAGAAAACACAGGGTAACCTGAGAACGAAGGAACCTGACAAACACCCCTCAGTCCAGGGATCGAGATTCACACCCACAGTGCTAAGTCGCACTGCCAGTGTGTCCCCGGGGTGCGAACCGGCCAGAGGGGCACTGCACCCCTGTGGCCTTCCCCCCACAGGAAGGCGCTGCCCCAGTGTGTCCATAGGAAAAACATCAGAGAGACCTCAACTGAAGGACATTCTAGAAAATACCTGACCAGTGCTCCTCAAAACTATCAGGATCATTAAACAAAAAACAACAACAGAAAAAACAAGAAAAGTCTGAGAAACGGTCAGAGCCGAGAGGAGCCGAAGGAGGCCTGACAAATGCATGTAACGTGGGGCCCTAGGAGGGACCCGGGGCGGGGAGGGACATCAGGGGAACACTGAGGAGATCTGAATACGGCTCGGATTTCAGCTGAGGACAACGTGTCTACGTCGGTGAATTAACTGTGACAAATACACCACACTAATGCAAAGTGTCAGCAATAGGGGCCATGGGCCGTGGGATACACAGAGACTCCCTGTGCTACCTTAGCAGTAAGCCTAACATTCAAAAACCCAACTTTATTTTGAAACATAGAATGAGACTGAACGGAATGGGAGGAAGACGCCCGGCTGGGGTGAGGGAACTGTGGGTGGCGGCACCCGTGCCCCAGCCCAGCCTGAGAGCCCGCAGCACCGGCCGCCCAACACTTGGAGGTGTCACCTCAGCTTCCTGCCTGGAACTCATTTTAAGAGTTACCTCCAGCACCAGCCATACAGTAATTAACTGCCCACGTGTACAAATAAGGAAGCTAAGAGGTGACCAGGGTGGGGTGGGGGTGGGGGGAGGGTGAAGAAGGCTGAAACCAGAAGCCAGACTTGTTTCTCTCTACCACTCGCCACCCCTTCTGGGTCACACGCCTTTCAGGGCCAAGTGCCAGCACCCTCAACCGCTAACTCCTGGAACGTACCTGACAGTTCAAAGGACTTACTGGGTCTCAACGTGACACACATGGAGGGGGCACCAGGTACTTCAGAAATAATGAAAGCTGGAGTTCCTGACCTTGCACAGCTTGTAGATCAAAAGAAGACTTGGGGGAAAATTCATTTAAATAAAATCCTCACACACAGGCCAGCCCCAGGTGGTAGAGTAGGGAGTGCCCAGTACCTCCAGCGTGGCGAACAAGAAGAGAGACATCTGCACACTGAGAGAACTAGGCGTGTCTAATTCGTTGTCACCCAACAATTTCACAGACATTTTCACAGACAATTTGCTCAGGGTCAGCAAAGGAGCAGGTGCAGGGCTGCTCTCGGACCATGAAACCTGCAAAAGGGAAGCACTGTTTTCACCTGCTCTCAGCCCTGCCAGAATCTAGTACAAAGAGCCTCTCGCCCCCAGCCTTGCAGATTAAGATCAGCTTTCCACATTTCAGCTCAACAGCAATAAGGGAACAACCTCAGAACGGAGCTCAAAGTCTGAGACACAGGTCACGCACGCAGACCGTGACAGTGTTACTTCCTGGAGGCTTCAGGCTGGCTGCTTCTTACAGGTACGTGGTAAATGTTCAGGTGTTAACTGGAGCTGAAATGTAGACACATACAAGACTTGGCAACCAAAGGCTATGCTAACTGGTGCAAGGCACAGTCAGAAGACTATGAACAGAACATGCTCAGTGCAGGAGTCTACGAAGGTGGCTGACCCGATTATCTGGGAGGCTACTGCCAGAGTACTGCTGGTTGCATCCCACCAACTCTACCTCCTCATGGCACAGACATGAGATGGCAGGCCGTTCACCTCACATACCACCTCCAGGTGCCTCAGGGAGAGAATGCAAGGCTGTCTGGATCGAGTAATCACTTAGTGATTGACGTCTGCCACGGGGTGGGAGTAAGAAGTAGGAAAAGTGTGCGGACTCTCACATCCGAAGTCAGAACACCAGCTTGTTCGTCAGGAGACCTGGCCTTTCCACCAGCTTCTTCATTCTCAGCATTGCCTTTTAGAAAATGTTTAGACCAGAGAGGGTGTTTTATGAAGGACGGGCAGATTTATAAATGGACACATACACAAAGTCGTGCGTTCGATTTGTGGGACCCTGATGCACAACTTCATGTACACATCCATTTATAAATCTGCGAACAAGGTGGTCCTACCTTTTATCAGATCCTCACCAAGGGTCTATAATCCAAAGAAAGTTAGGAACAACTAACTCTTTCCAGCTTTCAACACTCCGTGAACCTCACCCCTGGGAAGCGTCTTGATTCTGGTTCAGGGCTGTGGACACAACCAGATGTGCTCAACCAGAGTTTTCAACCTATCCAACACCTGAGAGAAAAATGGTGCTTCCTGCGCCCAGAGCCGGCCCAGGTTAGAACACTCTGCTCACGGCTCGTCTCAACACTCCTGCCTGGGCAGTGGAGCTGCCCTCCCAGTCACGGGGCCGTGGCTGACTTCCAGCTACAATCTGCTGGGTCAAATATATTAGGTGAGGCCATTACTTAATGGCTTACTGCAATCCAGTCAGTGGAAGGGAAGTATGTGCATCAAGGATGAATAGTAAGACTGGGGCACTTGATTTTTGTCTGAAAGTTTTCGTGGATTGCCAGCCTAGCTCAGGGATTCTCAACTCGGCATGACTGGGATCGTGGAGCAGATAAAACTCTGTTGGGGGAGGAGCCCTGTGCTTGCAGGATGCTTAGCAGCATCCCCGTTCTCTACCCACTAGATGCTAGGGCCCCCTCTTCCGAGCTGTGGCAAACACAACTGTCTGCCAGGAGTTTTCTTGGGCGAAATGCCAGCCACTCAGAACCACTGGCCTAGCTGAATGAGGTTCCATATGCGCATGTGCTTAGTATATTCCTTTGCATTGACTGTGCATGTCCTTTGTGTATTCACCTATTTGGCAGTTCCTGGTTTGAGCTGTGTTAGGTTCTAAAGGGATCAGGACATCAGCATACCTACAAAGGGTGGGACATGGCTGGTCACCACACAGACGGCCAGAATCTTCTCAGGAGCCAATTTGGCAATTTATACCAAATCACACACTAAACCCAGATTTGAGTCTTTTTTAGAAGGAAATAATTCAAGATAATAACTTTTTAAAAGTTATTAGGCATTAAAGGCAGGCCAGTTACAATAACCAAAACTTAGAAGTCAACTAAATATCCAACAGGGAAATGGAGAACTGAATTTGATACCTCCACAGCATGGAATACTAACCAGCCATTTTTAATGATAAAACATTATAGAATATAAATTCTTACATATACATAATGCAAGCTAAGTAAAACATGATTTAAACATTTAAATGGTGAGTGCAATTATGGAAAAAATGTATGAACTTGGGCCCAAACTAGAGAGGAGTAAGTCAAAGAGAAAAGAGGGCTGGGGTGATGGGTGCGGGGTCTCTGAATCCTCAACTTCCTGGGCTTTGGTTATATTGTTTTTATGAGGAAAAAAAGGGGAAAAAATACACCAACGACAACTTCATTCTCTACCCTCAAAATTGTTTTTTTACTATCTTACTTATGGGTTTAGCTAACCTTTCAGAAGTGTGTTTTGTCTAGATCATAAAAGCACTCCAGTAAATAAAGTTGTAGCGTTTTGTATGTGCCTGAGGTTGCCATCAGCTTAAAAGGATGTCGCAGCTACGAGCCGAGTCTAACGCACAGCACGGTGACGACAGTTAATAACAATGTACTGTGTACTTGGGATTTGTAAGAGAGTAACTGAAGTGCTCTCACCATACACACAGAAAAAGGTATGTGTGTGAGATTATGGATGGTTAGTTAGCTTGAGCGGGAGCAGCATTTCATAATGTATATCAAAATATCACGTTTTATACCCTAAATATACACATCTGTCGATCATGCCTCAATAAAGCTGGAAAATTAAACATACTCCATTCTCACTGCAGAAGTCTGGAAAGAGACTCCACAGTCTCAAGAAAACCAAAAGCGATATATCACACTGATCTAGGCCAACACACCTCAGGCCAGGAGTTGGACTCAGGTCACACCTGAGCACTTCTGGGACACATTTTTAAAGTAAATCTAAAGATTTACTGACTTACCCACCTCACCTGTGCTCTATAGGGTTTTAAGCTACTTTAAAAGCGTGCTGAGTAAGTCTTTTCCTGCTGAGGAGAACTGCCCTCTTACTGGTCCTGTACAATGAGCCCACTGGCAAACACTCCCATGGCTTTCTGAAGCACTGCTGACACAGAAGATGTAAGAGGCACTGTTTCAGAAGGATCTGACCCCTCGAAGGGGCTGGGCCTTTCCCGCACAGCCCGTCTGCGGGCCTCAGCCTGAAACCCAGCAGCCCCCGAGGGCCAGCGCTGGATGCCGCGCACACTTACAGGTCATAGGAGAACTTCCTCTCCAGGTGGGTCTGGTTCTTCTGAAACTGGAGGACGTCCTGCTGCAGCTTGCCGTAATTCTTCTGCAGCGCCTTTAACTGGTCTAAGCCAAGACGAAGACAGGAAATCACACAGGTCACCAGGATGGCCCTCAGGACAACAGCAGACACAGCAAAACCCACAACCAGAACACAAGGGGCAGCGGCACACCAGAGGATGAGGAGGGAAAAAGGAAGGGATGAGAACCCCCCCACCACCCTAGCACTCACGCACCCCAGCCACGACAGTGCCCCTGTGAGGCCTACGATCCCTCGGGAGCCTGCACCTTGCTTCTCTTCCAAATGTCTCTGCTCTTAAATCTCCTTTTTGGCCTCCAACCCTTAAAATGCCTGTTTCTGTTTTAGACATCATAAACCCTGAGCTGTCCCACAAGCTCTACCGTGTACCCCACTGATTTCGACACCTGGTCAGAGAGGCAGTCTCCCCACCCCCCGCCACAAAACCCCACCCGTGGCTGCCAGGCTGCCCGCCGGCACCCTTCCCATCATTTATTCACAGCCAAGCCACTCTCAGAGGCCCTGGGTCATTTAATCACCTAACCCTCTTATCTGGGAAACTGCAGCTTTCTTTGAGGAAATTCAGCCCTGTCCCTGCTGCCCGGACAACTTGGCTCATAAAAGCAACATAGTAGGAAACAAAGACATTAAATAGATATTTACAAGTCTGATAAGAACTGCAAAGGGGAAAGGATGGGGTGCTACAGAAACATGGGAAGAAATCTTGTAAAAGCTCTACTGAAGAAAGCAGCAGCTGGCGAACAGTCAGGCTGGGGGTGGTGGAAGGACAAGCTGCCACAGAGGTGACACCAGAGCAGGTGGGCGGTGCAACCAGGGCCCGGAGCACAGCCCTGGGCAGCCCCGAGTTCCCCAAGACTTGTCCGAGCAACTCTAGACCTGCAGGGCTCTCCGGGAGGGGCATAAATGAAGTGAAGGAGCCGGTGAAAACACAGATCCATGTCCAAAGCTGCATAATGATCTCAAAAAGACAAAACAGGGGTGGGGTGGGGTGGGGTAGCAAACTCAGTGGGTGCCTGAGGCTGCAGTGGGGGCTGCCCCTGACCACAAGAGGCTGGGGGGGGACTTCCTGGAGTGGGGCACGGGCTGTCTTGGCTGGGACTGTGGTGGTCTAGGGGACTCTGCATTTGTCAGAACGTAGAGGAAGGCACACCACCAAGGGCAGACTTTATTGTGTGTAAATTATATAGTTCAATAGACTTAACCTTAAAAAAAAACCTCCACAGGCAAACGGAGCAGGGGCAGGCGAACACTCCCCCGCATGAGGAGGCCTGCACTGCCACCCACATGGGCACGCACGGGTTTCAGAGCGTGTTGAGTGGAAGACGCCAGACAAGAAAGGACACACACTGTCTCATTCCATGCGCATAAAACTAAACCACGCAGACTAATCTAAAGCCGCAGGTCAGAGGCTCCCTGGGGAGGAGGGCCACGGGGCATGAAGGAACTTCTGGGGCTGACGGATGTGTTTGCCGTGCTGATTTTGGCGGTGGATTCTTGACGTGCACGCTTCCATCGAAACCTGTCCCGCCGTGCACTTTAAATGTGTGTCCTTCACTGTGTGTCCGCTGGACCTGATGGCAGCTGTCTGAAAACGCCGAGCACAGTCGTGCTCTGCCGAACGACATTTTTTTTGGTCAGTGATGGGCCCACACACATGACCGCGGTACACCACACAGCCTCAGAGTGCAGCAGGCCACGCCACCCGGGTCTGGGCAAGTGCCCTCCATGTGCTGTTCGCACAACGACGAAATCGCCTGACGACACATTTCCCAAACCGTACTGGTCGTTGAGCAGCACGTGACTGTATGGGAGAGGCGGCAGACTGTCTTCCCTCCTTGAGGTCTGACCAGGAACCTCAGCTCTGAGAAGACCCCGCAACCAAGTAACCCCCTTAACTACGTGTGACCCTGCATCTCCCCGTTAATATTCATAGAATTCCAGACCAGCACTGCCCAATCAAACTACAGGCTGGGGCAAAAGTAGGTTTACAGCTGTGAGTAGGCAGAACACAGTTTGTTCTTGTATTATTATTTATTAACTATTGTGTTATTTTCCATACTTAAAACTGTAAACTGACTTTTGCCCCACCCTATATCTATACCATCTACACACACACACACAACCGGTCACAAACATACCACAGATATGTGTGTGGGTACATATGTATTTTTTTTTCAACAGATCAAAAAATTCTTCTGTACAGAACAGCCTGCAATGTATTCACTAACATTTTTAAAGAAAAAGCTCTTTAAGGAAATATAGTTAGGCAAGAAGAATGAATTGAAGACTACTTCATCACTTGTAATCACACCCAGCGTTAGATCAGAATAAGAAACTCCAGGGGAGGACAAGAGGAAAGGGGGTCCCCCCCTTTCCTTAAAGGCCTGGTGTCTGGTGTGGAGAAGGGGAGGGGAGCTCACCTTGCAGGGTTCTGATGAGCCTCTCGCCTGTAGTGATATTATTCACCAAAATCGCCTGCAAAGAAGATAAACACAGAATGAAACACCCAGAATCTAATGACTCAGAGGAGCCCTGGTAAGAAGTACCTGGGGGAGCTGAGGGAGAGGGAAGAAGCAGCCCCTCCCCTACCCGCAGAGGTCGGAAGGCAGGCCCAGGGCCCCAGGCTGGGTCTGGCTCCAGGACAGGCTCCTCCTCTGCGCAAGGCCCAGTCCTGCCAGGCTGAAGCCGCAACTCTGACCTTTCTCTGGGGGAGGGGACCTGGGTACAGTCACATCCTTAATCACAAGTCAAACTCTGAATTCCAGGCTGGCTAACAGAGCAAAGAGAAGGGGCCTTGGTGACCACGCCACCAGCACACCGTCCTGAGTCCTTTTAATCTCTGGCCTCTTCCTTCTGTCCACAGAGTCTCCAAGCTCTGGAGTGGAGGGTTCACACCCAGTTAGTTTCACCAAGTTGGGGGTGCTGATGACAGAGGAGGGAAAAGGCAACACAGGACTCAGGATAACAATGTAAAAAAGGTGAAAAGAAAAGTGAGTGTGCAGGTGAGCATGACCAGCAGCCTGCACACACCAAGGAGGACCCACTCCACAGAAGGTGCTCTGCTGAGGGTGGCAAACCAGCTCTTTGAGGAGGGCCTGCACAGCACTCATCTGAGGGGGCAGGAAACTGAGGCACAGGCTGCTTAGGGAGCTCAAGGTCACGTGCCTCTCTCAACAGCAAACAGGCAAAGCCAGACCTGAGCCGGCTCCAGGGAGCGAGCTCTCTGTCACTACTTGGCAAACTGGATCTAAGCCCCATGGAGGACACCAATCTAGTGGACCGCACCCATCCAGGGCCAAGAGCAGCACACCGGATAAGGGGGACTAGAATATGAAACATCAGAGCGCATCACACTGGTGAGTGTTGTTTTGTGAACACACACTGTGCACAGGGCCACTACAGGGAAGTTCCTTACTGCGTCATACCCAAAAGAGATGGTAAAATGCCGCAGACTGCATATGCTGCCCACGACCTGTGGACACATTTCCATCTCTTTCCTGGTTAATGGTGGTGATGGCAACCACACCACCTCCCCCTTCTGTGCCTCGGGGGTCCTCCTGGCCCTCTCTGCCCAGCCCTCACTCTTTCTTTGGCCTAAACAGTTTTTTGGAGAAAGGTGTTTATGAATAAGGTGTGTGCTCCGGTAAATGAAATCTAACCAGACTACTCTGGCATTTATTTTGGGAGATCTGAGCACAGAACACTTCCTGGTACAACAGGAAAGGATTACAGTGATGATACCCTGTGTGGCTGATCTCTCACGGAGAGACTATCAAGAGGTGTGTTTATAGATAGTCTATATTCCCCCTGCCCCGCCCATCGAGAGGAGCAGCAGCGAGAAGAGATCCTGCAGTGCCGCAACGGTTCGCACAGCATGGCCCCAGGTGTACACGGCGTGCAGCTCCTGCTGCTCCAGGAAAAGGCCTGCACGTGTTCAATTAAAGCAACAAAAGGTGACCATGTGATCCAGCTTTCTCACTCCTGGGTGTGCAGCTGAAAGAACTCACAGCGAGACCGTGAGGAGATACCCGCATGCCCGTGTTTTCCAGCAGCACTATGCACAAGGGCCCAGAGCTGGGAGCAGCCCTGTGACCCTCTATGGAAACAGAGGGTGTGCACACCATGGAATATCATGCAGCCTTTAAAAAGGACACATGAACCTTGTGTCCTTCTTGTGGCTACAACACACATGAACCTTGAGGACACAAAAGTCCGGGCACAAAAGGATACATACTGTAGGATTCCACTCAGTGAAGGAGCTGAAGCCGTCAAAATCACAGAAGCAGAAAGCAGAAAGGTGGAGAGCAGAAAGGGAGGGGGAGGAGGATTCAGGTAGAATGGGCATAGTCTCAGTGTTTCAAGATAAAAAATGTCTCGAGATCTTTTACACAACAGCATGAATATATTTAGCACTAATGAACTGTGCCCTTAAAATTCACCTCGCCTAGGTATCAAAACCTCCCTCCCTCTGAACACCAGAGCTGAAACAAACAGAAAAAGGAAACACTTAAATGATACACACTGATTATATTTCAAAAACTGTTATCCCCTGGGTAAATCATGTCTAAATTATGACAGTTTGACTTTTGACCCTTCTCCACTCGTTCTCCTTGGCCCCCAACCCACCCATATTGGAGTCTGCAGCTCTCTGGGTGTTTAGGAAGATTCAGAACTGGCTGCACTCTGAAACACCTGAAGATACTGCCATCTCCCATGTGGCTTTATTCTCCCAAAGAAAATATACTTTGGTTACCTTCCTCCACCTACTTATGCATGGAAAAATACAGTCTCCACCACTTCAGTGAATGAGAAAAGGATCATAAAATGCCATCAAGCTTTTGTACGCAGTTTTACTATTTATTGTAGATCTCGTTGAATTATTTTCAGGAAAACAATAAAAATGCTTATTGGTTTTTGGGGAGTTCAACACAAAGAAAAGAACCACCGCATTAAATGAAACTATTTTAAATGAATGAGACAGTCTACTTTTAAACAACCCGGTGTTTTCCATCTGCTGTGGGTGCGCTGCAGTTCCTGGCATGTGTGGACTGCCCCCTGGGAACGCCCAGCAGCAGACAAGGAGGCACGCGAGGGCCACCGGGATGCAACTGGAAACTAAACTTGAGAGACCTCAAGATGAATCTTCCATGTACAAACTCATCATAACCATTCTATTCTGGGAAACAAGTAGAGTTGATCAAATTATTTCTGCATTAGACTCCTAGAAAAGGAAGCTCAACATTTCACAGCACATTTCCAAAGCAGTAAATCTACAATAAATTATGTTCTGTGAGTTCAGTAAGATGTAAATGACTTGAGCTTAAAAATACTAACTTTTGAAAAGCTCACTGAAGTGTGATGCTGACTGCATTATGAAAAAAGGTGACTTTTACTGCTATACTCGGTTGGCTTAATAAAATAATCAGCATGCCTCGAAGGTGAGGTCCACCCTAACGTAAGCCTTACTGAAGAGGACCTTCAAACCACCTCACCCCATCAACCCACTGGCACTCACTCAGGTGCCTGGATAATGTCTTTGTAATGACAGTCCTGTTAGTGCCTCAGGGAGATGAACTTGAAAATGAAAAACTCAAACCACTGGGGCTGACACTAAGAATGAGGGAAAATATGAAGTATTCATTAGCGTCATCTTCTTAGCCCTCGGCAATTTCAGAATCTCCCAGGGCAGAGCCATCCAACAGCAGTGTGTAGCCACACGTGGGAATTTCAAATTCTCTAGCAGCGACATTAAACTAAGTAACAAGGCACAGGCTGGGCCAAGGATTTCAACAGACACTTCTTCCAAGAAGGTGCACACGTGGCAGAGGAGCACCTAAAAGATGCTCAGCCTCCGTCATTAGAGAAAGCAAATCAAAATGAGAAGATATCACTTCACAAACACTAGGATGGCTACAAGTTAAGGGGTGGGGGGAGGAAAGTTAAGTATCAACAAGCACGTGAAAGAATACAAAAGAATACACACGGACGATGAGAATTGCAAGTGGTGCGGCCGCTGTGGAAAACGGGTTGGTGGTTCCTCAAGAGGCTAAACAGAACGATCACAGGACCCAGTGACTCCCCTCCTGGGCGTGGACCCAAAAGAACTGAAAACAGACGTCCACACAAAAACCCGTCCACAGACATTCCCGGCAAAATTGACCCTAACAGCCAAAAGGTGGAAACAACTCAGATCTCCATCGAGTGCTGAACGGACAGACAAAAAGTGGTGTCTCTGCACAGCAGAGCACGACGCAGCCATAACAAGGAACGCAGCACCGACGCAGGCTGCAGCACGATGGATCCTGGAAACACACTGCCCCGTGCCAGGGGCCAGACACAAAAGGAACCACAAGGTCCGACTCTGTTGCTGCGGCATGCCCAGAACTGGCAGGTCCACAGAGACAAAGCAAGTGAGCGGTTGCCGGGGGCCGAAGGGGACGGGAAATGGGGGTGGCCGCTCAGTGAGTACACGTTTTCTGCAGAGGTGATGAAAACGTGTGGGAGTTAGATAGTGGCGATGGTTGTGAGTATACCAAAACCCGCTGAATGTAAAATGGTCAAAATGGCGAGCTTTATGTTTTGTGAATTTTGTCCCAATTAACAAAAAGAAACAGGGTTAATAAAGTATTAGCATTTAATTCCACCTCATATATATCCACATTATCATATCAAGATGTAATCAATATATAACAGTGTCAATGAGGTATTTTACTTTTTTATTCACACTAAACCTTCAAAATCTAGCATATTTTACACGACAGCACATCCCAACTGGGACATTTTCAGTGCTCAATACCCACTCGCTGGTAGGGACAGCACAGTCCCTGAGGAGTAAGAAGGGAGGGCAGACAGAATCCCAGTAGCAGGAAAATGCCAGTTATTTACTGATGGCATCCCACTAAGCTTACATGCTCAGACAGTTACCAGGCTAAAGTCCGTGTGCCTGACACTTCGAAAGGCCAAAACTCAAAATGTCAGAGTTTGCAGTACAGAAAGGTTTATCGATTGAGAAGGTGCCAACCAAGAAGACGGGAGACCCATTGTGGCCCAAATCCACCTTGAGAATGTACAGAGTTCCGGCTTCTTTTACGTCAGAGGGAGGGGGAACGGGAGGGGCCAGAGGGGACTCATGACCGCAGACGTCTGGGCACCAGCATGGCAGAGGAAGATCGTGAAACCTCTTGGTTCTTAGTCTGTATTTTTTATCCTCACCTGAGGATATGCTTATTGATTTGGTTTTTTAAAATATTTTATTTATTTATTTTTGGAGAGAGGGGAAGGGAGGGAGAAAGAGAGGGAGAGAAACATAAACATGTGGTTGCCTCTCATGTGCTCCCTTAATGGGGACCTGGCCTGCAACCCAGGCACGTGCCCTGACTGGGAACTGAACTGGCGATCCTTTGCTTTGCAGTCTGGGGCTCAATCCATTAAGCCACACCAGCCAGGGCTTGCTTATTGATTTTAGAGAGGAAGAGAGAAACAGAGAGAGAGAAACACCAATGTAGAGAGGAACAGTGATCAGCTGCGTCCTGTATGTGCCAATTTGATTCCCGGTCAGGGCACATGCCTGGGTTCTGGGTTCAGTCCCTGGTCGGGGCGTGTTTGACAGGCAACCGATCAATGTCTCTCTGTCTCTGTCTCTCCCCACCTGCTTCCCCACTCTTCCTAAAATCAGTGAATATATACATCTTCAGGTGAGGATTCAAAGGAAAAAAAAGGAACGCCACCTACACAGGGAAACGCATAGGCAACACACCCAAACCAGCTCCTGCCAGAAGGGTCTTGTGCTGTCACGCAGCACAGCCAGCACCGGCAATCTGGAACATTCCTGGCTCTTCCTTAACCAACCAGGAAATGCCATGGTGACAGTGTGGGGCTGGTGCTCACAGCCACAGAGTCCAACCTCGCCCAACCTCACCGCACCGACTGGGAGAAGCCTGGCAGAGCCCCTTCTGTGGCTTTACTTCCTTCCTTCCCAAATGGGGATCCTAGTGAGGTCTCCGTCCTGAGCTGTGGGAAGGTCAAATCCTGACTTCCTGCAAACAGGTGTGCACAGGCCCTCGGGGATTAAAGACAAAATGAAGACCGAACTGAGTGTACAGGTTACACTGCTCAGCCAGCACTCCTAACAGACCCTGCACACTGTTCTTCCACAGGAGTAATCACAGACGCCCCCCACACACTTGTCAGCACCAGAGAGAAAATAAATGGAAAGGCTGCACGGTGCAACCTCCTCTATGGGTTTCACATCGAACACTCGCCCTGCGGTGCTGGTCAAGCACAGAGGTGAGCAGAGGGGCAGGGAATTCTGAGTGACGCCAGCACAGGAGCAGACCCCGAAGGGTCCGAGGCACCCTTCACAGCTCCCTTCACAGCTCCGCAACACGGACGGGCTCTTTGTAGTGAGACACCAAGTTCAAGGGGGAGTACCTGTGCAGGTTTTGTCCTGTCCCTGGGGAACAAGAGAGCAATGCACAGAAAACACAGCCACCTCTGCTCAAATACTGCCATCACAAGCAATCCCGCTGCAAGGAAATGTCCTCCGCTCGGAATTAATCCGAGGAGTATTATAAAATCGGATCGGCCTTAAGTAAGCTGTCCCCAAGTTTCCTTCTGAGGCCCAGCGGCAGACCCCGGGCCGTTCCCCTGGGGAGCACGCACAGGGAGGGGAAGGGATGCAATTCGGGGACAGTGCAGAAAAGGGCGTTTGTGTAAATGTGATGCCTTCTGCCATTTTTCTTAACACTTTTTTTTTTTCAAATGTGAGAGGTAAATCACTCAAGTTTAATTACAAAGCCGCCTTTGAAGGCTATATCCCATGGCAAATTAAGGAATTTACAATCTGAAAAGACTAAAAATCTCCTGAACTCCATTTTTCCCCCCAGGGAAACAGATTTTTCAGATTCATTTCACCTGCTCTCCACCGCCTGCCCCGCTGCAGACCCCCCACCCCCACATCGCATCTGCCACCCAAGCCTGTCAATTCCTCCCGCTGGCTGTCTCTCCAATCCACTCTCTCCTCAGAATTCATTCTATTCTTACTGCAATTCAGCCTGTGATTTCTGCTTCGAATATTTCAAGAGCTGCCTGAGTGATCGGCCTCCACTCTGCCCTGCTCCTCACCCCAAGGATGCTGCCTAGGAGCCCCGGGCTGCCTTTCAAACCCCTGGATCTGACCTGACGGCCTTGAGTCACAGCTTCAATCCTGTGAGGAGTCCGCTGTCCTCCAACTCATGTTCAAACTCCCTAACTGGCCTGAAAGGCCCTATGTGAACTGGGACACCCCCGCCCTGCCTGCCTGGTGGAGGACGCGAATCGGCTCCTCCACGTCTGTGGCACACAACTTTTAGTGCCTTCCTGAAGAGGCTTGAAAGCGAAAAAGTACATTTCCCAGACTCATTCCCCCAGAGGGATTTAGATCCAATCAGATGCATCCCTTTGAGACTGCAGTGCTGAACAGGGCTAGGGCACTGGGGGTGCAGAATGGAGCCAGGAGTGTGGGGGGCCCTGGCTCTGAGCAAAGGCTGCAGCAGCGGCCTCCTGGTTCAGCCTCCAGACCAGGCCCTGGGGCTGACACTGCCCTGGTGAGGCATCCCAGCCACACGGCTCCTCCACGTTCTTCCCACCGTTGCACTGGCACCCACTTCCCTGCAGAAAATCCCTTCTGCTTCAAACAGCCAGAGTGACTTCTCTGCCAACCACTGAGCCTAACTGACCCGTTCACTGCTCTGTCCCCAGCACTCACTGGAAATGCGCAGACAACAGATACAGCCTGCTCCGCACCTGGGCACAAGCCCAGTGCCCAGCAGACTATTGAACACACGGACGGAACTGAACACAGAAAACTGATGGGAATAAGAACAGAAAAGCTTTTCTAGAACCCTTGATTCTTCAATCAATCACAGGGATGAAAGGTGATAAAAATCAAAGAAACTACATTTATCTGCACAAGTCTACTGTAGTCCTCAAAAAACAAACACCTCTGCAGAAGACAATCACCACTTTCTCAGGTGCACAAGAAAAGCTGACCTGGAGAGCAGAAACTGGAACACTGTGAGAGCGGTGTCCTGCCAGCAGCCTGGGCCCAGCCCCCAGAGGCCAGCAAGTGACCTCTCAGGGTGCAGTTTTTACCTCCACTGAGAAGAGACGCCTGTCTCCCAGTTGGGCACTTTGAGAAATTAAATGTGTTCTTATGTGTGAATGCACTTTGAAAATTCTGCACTTCGCAAATGACCAAATTTTTCCCCCCAAACTTCTTAACGTTAGTCATTTCCTTTTCAAGAGGCTGAATCTTCAAGAGGAAGTCACACACAGACACAAACGCTGCTGCAGCCTAAGGGAGCAGCCCCCAGCCCGGGTCCCAGACTGCCAAGAGCCCATGACACGACCCCTCTCAGCTCTCCTCCCTGTCACTACCTGACAACCAGGGACATGCCACCACCCAGTCATTTCCAACAGGAAACCCTCTGTAACACGCTATTTCCGTGCCTCACACCGTCAAATAACACTGGACACCATCTCCTCATGCCCCCAGTTACTGGGCAAGAGGGGAGAAACCTGGAAGCTCACTGAAGTCACCTCAATGTGGGCGCAGGTCACACAGGTGAGGGACTACGGCAAGGTGAATGGCCGCCTGTCCTCCCTCCACCTTCCCCGCGGCCTCTGAGCTCTTCTCTTCTGGATACAAAACAGTTAACATGTCATCAGCATCCCCTCTTCCTCCACTCAGCAGTCTTTCATTTTTAGGTCAGCTGCTTCCCTCCAGGAATGATACAGCAACTGCATTTCCATTACACATGAAATGTTACTCAAATGATTTTCTTTGTACCCCTGCACTATTAATTTATGTATTTTAACAATAAATGAAAAGGCTAAATTTCAACATCAGATAAATGGCTGCAAACCCCCCCCCAGCCTAGCAAGAATGTCACTAACAAAAATACAGAAATTGAAGCTATTTCAGACTTGTGGCAAGCAGAAACGAACACAATAGCAGGAAGCTGGACATTCCCTGGATGAAGCGCTGTGACGTAACTCGGGATCTTCCCAACTCCTTCTCCACGCACATCAGATACCAGGCAGTTTTTCCATCACACGCACCTAGGGCCTCTGTGTGGCTATGGAGCAGGCACTGGCCAGGAGGATACTCAAGACTTTGGTAAGTCGCAGACCCAACAAGACCGATCAGCCTTTTGACAACAAAATAAAAGAACGGACTGCCCCACTCTGTGCTGCCCTTAGAAGACAACACAGACTTTTACAAGTGAATCTCTATGAGCTTTTGCCAAGAACTAAAACCTGAGGGTCTGTTTCTACTTAGGCCCCTTAAAAATTTATTTTACTCACACACACACACACACACACACACACACACACACGTATATAAACCTAAAAAGAAAACAGTATTTCACTGGTGGCTGGGTAAAGATTAGTTATAACCATACAAATTTGGTGGTTTAAAATGCAACCTCAGGTTTGTTGACACTGGCCCAAAGGTAGAGTCTAACTCCCTCCCCTTCCATCTGGGCTGGCCTGAGTGACTCACTTCTAACTGACGCAGAGGAAGTGACCCCGCTGGCCACAATAAAAGGTGCCGGAGGTTGTATCAAAAATATTCATATCCACCCAGAACCTAGAAATGAACCTATGAAAAATGTATTTAGAAACAGGGTCTATGCGGCTGTAATTAAGTTAAAATGAGGTCATGAGGGTGGACTCCAAATCAACAGGATGGAACAGAAGAGTCAAAGACACAGACGTAGAGGAAACGTGGACCAGTGAGAACAGAAGCAGAGACTGGAGGGATGCGCAGGCAGGTCAATACTGCCCCAAGCTGCCGGCCAGCTCCAGCAGCCATAACCGGCGAGGGAGGATCCTGCCACAGAGCCTTCAGGGTCCTGCTTACACCTTTTGTTTTGGGGGGGTTTTAAAATATATTTTATTGATTATGCTATTACAACTGTCCCACTTTTTTCTCCCCATTATCCCCCTCCGCCCTGTACCCCTCTCCCACGGATATACATATCAGTTCTTTGGCTTCTCCATTTCCTATACTATTCTTAACCTCCCCCTGTGTATTTTCTACCTACCACTTATGCTTCTTATTCTCTATACCTTTTCCCCCATTCTCGCTACTCCCATTCCCCACAGATAACCTCCATGTGATCTCCATTTCTGTGGTTCTGTTCCTGTTCTAGTTGTTTGCTTAGTTTGTTTTTGTTTTGTTTCTTAGGTTCAGTTGTTGATAGTTGTGAGTTTGTCATCATTTCACTGTTCACATTTTTTATCATCTTCTTTTTCTTAGATAAATCCCTTTAACATTTCATATAATAAGGGCTTGGTGATGATGAACACTCCTTTAACTTGACCTTAGCTGGGAAGCACTTTATCTGCCCTTTCATTCTAAATGATAGCTTTGCTGGATAGAGCAATCTTGCATGTAGGTCCTTGCCTTTCATTACTTTGAATACTTCTTTCCAGCTCCTTCTTGCCCACAAGATTTCTTTTGAGAAATCAGCTGAGAGTCTTAAGGGAACTTCTTTGTAGGTAACTGTCTCCTTTTCTCTGCTGCTTTTAAGATTCTCTCTTTATCTTTAGTCTTAGGTAATATAATTATGATGTGCCTTGGTGTATGCTTCCTTGGGTCCAACTTTTTTGGGACTCTCTGAACTTCCTGGATTTCCTGGAAGTCTATTTCCTTTGCCAGATTGGGGAAGTTCTCCTCCATTATGTTTTCAAATAAGTTTTCAATTTCTTGGTCTTCCTCTTCTCCTTCTGGCAGCCCTATGATTTGGATGTTGGAATGTTTAAAGTTGTCCTGGAGGTTCCTAAGCCTCTCCTCATTTTTCTGAATTCTTGTTTCTCTAGTTCTGGCTGAATGTTTATTTCTTTCTTCTGTTACAAATCATTGATTTGAGTCCCAGTTTCCTTCCTGTCACTGTTGGTTCCCTGTATATTTTCATCTCACTTTGCATAGACTTCACTTTTTCCTGTGTTTTGCAACCATACTCAACCATTTCTGTGAGTGTCCTGATTACCAGTGTTTTGAACTCTGCATCTACAGGTTGGCTATCTCTTTATCACTTAGTGCTATTTTCTGAGCTTTGATCTGTTCTTTCATATGGGCCATATTTTTTTGTGTGTCAGTGTGCCTGTTACATAGTAAGGAGTGGAGCCTCAAGCATTCACCAGGGTGGGGCAACCCACATCACTGCATTGTGGCACCATATGTGGGGGAGGGGTGCGAGAGGGAACAATGCTATTTCTTCAGCTCTCTGCTGGCTTTCAGTCACTTCCCCTGCTTCCCACAAGCAAATTGGGCCCTTCTGGTGCTGATTCCCAGGTGGGTGAGTTTGTGTACATTCTAGGACCCTGTAGGTCTCTCCAGCAAACTCTCTGTGAGGCTGGGAGTTTCTCCCACCACTCCAACTCCCACAGGCTTTTTTTAGTCAGAGGTTTTGAGGCTTTATTTCCCTCTGCTGGAACCCTGGGTTTCATAGTCTGTCTCACTCCCCAGTTGTTCCTCCTAGTTTATTCACACACTGATGTGGGACTGCCCGCTCTGCCAGCCGCTACCTCCCCAACCCTGGTCCTCCAGCGTGGCCTTGCTGTGAGTCCTCTCCACCCCAGCTGCCCACCTCTGTCCCTCCTACAGGTCTGGATGAATGTTTCTTCTTTAACTCCTTGGTTGTCAGACTCCCATACAGTTTGATTTTCTGGCAGTTCTGGTTATTTTTTATTTTTAAATTGTTGTTGTCCTCCTTTCTTTCAGTTGTGCAAGGAGGCACAGTGTGTCTACCTACGCCTCCATGTTGGCCAGTAGTCTGCTGTCTTCCAACACCCTGAATTTGGGATTTCTAAGTCTTCAGACCATGAAAGAATAAATTTTAGTTGTTTTAATACACCCAGTTTATGGCAATTTGTTCCAGTAGTCTTGGGAAACCCTTACAAAGGTGACAGCTTCCTCCTGGCTCGTCCCCTCCCTCTGTCTGTCAGGGTGCTCAGCCTGGGAGCCCGGCCCCCACGCTTCAAGGAAGCCAAGCAGCCACATGGAGGTGCTTCAGCTCTAGCTCCACTGAGGTCTTGGGTCACTGATCACCAGACACATGCGGAAGGAAACCTTCAGGCGATTCTGCCCCAGCATTCGAGGTTCACAGGCAGTGACATGGTATGGAAGAGACACATGTTGTGCCCACTGAGCCCTCCCACAGAGAAGACACAAGAGCAAAATAAATGTTGTCTGTCCTGGTTTTAAATCACTATGTTTTTGGGTAATTTGTTATACAGCAATAGATAACTGAAATAACACATGTATGTGTAGCCTGTTCACCTGAATCAAATGAAGAACTTCCTATCCAAAACCTAGTCACCTACACCAGTTAGCTATCAAGGTAATCAACTAAAGTTCCTCTCAACAAACATTTATGAAGAATTCTCTTATCTCGAACGATACCCCTGATTTTCTACCTTTGAAGTAGTTGCCTCAACACCCCTAAAGTAACACTCCATCAATAGGCCAAAAGTTTCTGTGTCTTTTTAAATGATGTGCCAAGCCTAGATGTGGTCAAATACGTTCATCATTTCAAGAACCCCTTTTACATCCTACGATTTTCATGGCACACCTACCTGCATCATAATGATCTGAGAACTTCAAAAATATGGTGCCCGTGCCTGTGTGTGTGATGGTGTGTGTATAATCTTTAAAATAAAACAATCCCGTATTCTCAGAGGCCCACCACCCAGAGGATCTGACCCAGTGTGTTTTAAGTCTGTGGTTTTGTATGAGCAAGCTCCCGTGTGACTGCTCTGAAACAACTTCCATAACAAATTAGTTCCAACCCCAACACTGGGGATAAACAGCAAGTAGGCCTGATGACCTGAATGACAGCCGCACCGCTACACACTAGCACACGGCAGAGGCTCTCGCTGGAATGACAGCCACACCGCCGCACACTAGCACGTAGCGGAGGCTCTCACCAGAATGACAGCCACACACTAGCATGCGGCGGAGGCTTTCCCTGGAATGACAACCGCACCACCACACACTAGCACACAATGGAAGCTCTCACTGCAATGACAGCCGCACCGCCGCACACTAGCACATGGCGGAGGCTCTGGCAGGGAGCACGGCCACCGACCAGACAGCAAACTTAACTGACTGGCCTGAAGTCACACGACCGACCGAGGAGGGTACGACCTGGACACACGTCTGCCTGGCCGCAGCCCGGTCTGTGCCTTTCACCACCACCCAGAGCCAACATTAAAATCCTCCTGGAACTAAGAAACTTACACCCATCCCTAAAATGAAAGGAACTTTTTACATCACGTATCTTAAAAATTAAACACTCTAAATGTAAAGGGGACTTACATTCTTTTTCAATGGCTCTTTGTCTTCCAAATGTGTATTTTACCTCCTTTACTGGAACTCTTTGATCGGCAACATGTGCCAGAAGATGTTCATTGTGACTACAAGAGCCTCCCTCCGCTTGGGTCCCCAAGCAGTTCCAAACTTGGGGATGAGGTAGGAGGGCTCCGACCACCCATTATGCCCCCCTGTTAAAAAAAACAAACAAACCAAAAAAAAAAACAAAAAACAAAAAACCAGGGAGGGGTGAGGGGGAAAGGCAGAAAATTATACTTGAACAACAATAAAAAAATGTTAAAAAAATTTTTTTAAACCCATAAAAGTGAAGCATTAAGAACAGAGGTCAAATAGTCACCTGATTTCTGGCTAAAATTAGTTTTCCCTCTTGTTTCATTCTACATGGGAAGATGTTTTTAAGAAACAGCTAGTCAGTCATGTTTTAAAGAATTCCAAGTTTGGCTCTTATCTCCACAACAAACTGTACTCACATGAACCAGCATTTCTATCTTAGGACTTGCCTGTGGTGATGACGCCTCACTGACTACATTACTGGAATTCTCTAGAACAAATGGTTCTGTACGGCACGTCCTCTGAGGATTCTGCCCACATGATACGGGAAGCCCAGGTATTTATGTTTCACAGGGGACTGGAGCGCCACCAGCTTGGACCCAGGTCAAGGCGAATGCCCATGAGCAGAAACTGCCCTGTAACAACCTCTTTCCCCCTCTACCTAAAATGTGCAACCACACTTTCATGCAACACACAAACAGAACCAGAAGTTTGGAGTAGGAAAGAGATTAGTCTAGAATTTTGGATTTCATGGTTCTAGTAAAATTTCAGGAGCATTTGGCAGACTGATGGAGTTAAAAAAAAGACACTTTAAAGTAACAACAAGCACCACACAGAAACAGACACACACCCACACCCACACTATCTTCTATCACTACTATTTCAAAAAGAAAAAAACTAAAAACAAAAATGTAGAATGGCCAAAGGCTTCAAGTAAAACACAATTCCTTCTAAGGAAAAGAGAATTAAGTTTTCGGGTAATGACATACACATGGGCTAGAGAGGCAGAGAGATGCAGTAAACCGCCTTGTTCTTTCTCACCCCCTACAGACTGGAAAAACTGCTCTGACTGGTCCCAGATGGGCTTCTTCAGCCCTTCCTCCCACCCAGCTTGGGGGCCCATCTCAGCCCAGCCTCCACTGGGTCCCCTTCCCCAGCCCAATGTCCCCCAGCTCCTGTCACACTCTTCCTTCCTAACCAGGCAGAGGACCAAGGTGCCAGAGACATGCTCTTGTATGTCCTACAAATCCAAGATGGAATTTCTGTCAACTCCACACCCTAGAGTAGAATAAACTCTACTTCCTCCCAAAAGTGTGCTTTAAAGGGGTTCCATCTGTGTGCATCTGTGCGAATTGTCTAAGTCCTATTCTATTCCGTTAAAAAGGATTTCACAAACAGGCACAAATAGTGTCACCACACAGGAGAAAAGTAAAGAGAAGTCAGGATGTACTTGACTGTAATAGCATTAAAATTGGAACAATTTCCCAGGGGGAAAAAATATACATTTGTGAATATGGGAAAGTACTCTGCAAATGAAAAAAAAATAGTATTCCTCGTATTTTTATACCAGTTAGGTAAGAAAAGTCCGAGGCCCTACCTAGAAGTGGCTCATTTTCTGCTGAAGTGCTAGTGACAAGTCATACTAAAATGAAGTCCACCTTCAAGATAATGGATCTCAGGATATGACCTCTTTCCAATAAACCAAGTATTTCAGAGGACAGAGGTGAACACATTAGTAAGAGCCAAAACCTTCTAGGTAATAAATAGCCATGAACTTGATGCACTTTAGAAAAGAAGACATTAGTACTTGCACCATTATACAAATTCATAAACAAGAAAGTATAGTCAACCATCCCTAAGAAAAACAGAAAACACCAAGACATATAAAGCTTAGATATGTTAATTAGCAGGAAGCCCCTTTTTAATCTCTGTAGGATTTGATTTTTATTTAAACTTAAAATCCAGTGTTCTTGAGTCCCCTACTCTCTGTTAGTTCTTATTTAGAGGTCTGCAACTCTTCCAATGCAGGAGACGTAATGAGGGCACAAATGCTATTCTTCTTTGAGATGTAAACATCCAGCACAGGACTAGTAGAGAGCTGAGACTTAACACGTTTGTAGGCAGTAAGAAAAAAAGCCAACAGGAAAATAAATCTGATGCTAAGGTAGTTCTTTTGCATTTCTCTCATTTATCACCATTGCAAAGGCTTTTACGAGAAGCCCACCCTAGAACTAATGGGCAGATGGGATGAGATACTCAAAGCTTCATCAAGAGGCTAACTCCATGCATTTACATAACTATACACAGAGTCACTTATCCTCCCCTCGAGAAGAACTGGACAGTGAGTAAACCAGCATTCGGGACAGAGAGCAGAAGAAAACAAAGCAGGCCTTGCCTTTTCATCCTGGTGCAGCTTGTTGACGCTCTCCATCTGAAAGTTGTGGCTGGACTGGATCTTGTCGAGCTGCTCCCGCTGCTTCTCCAGCTCGCCCTGGAACTCGTTCTTCTTCAGCTCCACAGCGCCCCTCTCGGCGGCCGCCCTGCGGACCCTGCCTTCCAGCTCCATGATCTGCGTCTACAAGGACACCACAGCATGAGGGCAAATATCAAGCCCTCCCTGCAGACCAGGCCATCTGAGCAAAGACAACACGGGGCGCAGAGCCAGCAGCAAGCCTCACACACACGGTGTGTCCCCAGGGCTCAGTCTTTAAAGTCAACTGTGTAGAAGCTACAGCAGGTTTTTCTAGAGAAACAGTCTGGAAGCAGCAAATATGTCTACACGACATGTCTCCGTGGAAACACCCCCACACCAGGAGTTTGTGAGGTTTAAATAAAATAAGTACATAAAATGCCCCATGCTTTACCTGGTATGAGCTGGTGCTCAAATATTTCATTCTTTTCCTCACTGACAGAGCCCTTAACCACTCCTTACCAGACAAAAGTTTTAAAGACAGATTCAGTTCTCCAGCTGTGGACACCCAGCCCTCATGTGCAAAGACACTGGGCTCCAGGGGAAGCTCAAAGGCGCTGCACCACTGATGGGTGAGCAAAGCATGAGAGGAGGACGGAGCGCGCCGGAGCGCTGAGCTCCAAAGTCAGACTGACTGGGTAGGAATCCCAGCTTGCCCAGCACTTTACCTCTCTGTGCCTCAGTCTGCCTACCTATGAAATGGGGAAAATAAAGTCCCAACCTTGTAGAGCTGTGTACAAATGATGACAGTATGTATAATGTACTGTTAATGAAAAAAAAACTACTCTAAAAAACAAAAGAAGAAAACACTATTCTGATGCTTGTTAAAACAGTATGGAAAGCTTTCTTTGAGACTGCCACAACAGGGGTCATGACTGTGGTGGGAGGGTGAGAAACCGTGCTCAACTCTGAGTACAGCAAAGATGGCAAAGCATTCCAGCCACAGAGCGCCCGCAGGTGGCAAGCATTCAAAGAAAACATCTAGGGTAAGGGGACTCTTGCTAAAGGCACACGGAAGGCTTAAAGAGTGAGGGATGAGGAGCTTGATCAGAGATGGGGATACTTAGCAGGATTCTCTGCTAAGCCTGGGCTGGGCAGGTCACAGACAGGATGGGGTGGGGGACAACATAGAGGGCTACTTGTAAAGGGGGCCCGAGGGGCCCGAGGAGCCCGATTAGAGTTTGGTCACAAAGCATGTCTGTCATTGCTAAGCACTGCCTGACCCACGACAGGCAACAGGAGATGGGAAAGCTAAAGTATTACTATCACTAAGCAGTGATGATACAGACTGGCACCTTTAACAACTCATTCTCACACCCATTCTGCAACCTCCTTTCCATCAGCAGTGTCTGGTACCTAGGACGATGGGAGGACGCGAACAGGTGTGGTCGGTGCCCTTCGCCAAGCGGTCTTCCCAGCACCAGCCCAAACGGCTCAACTCAAAGTTCTTAACTCACAGGAAAAGCAGAGAGGGATGGCCTGGCAGCAAGCCTAAGAGGTCCCAAGGGGGCCCTCTCCCACCCAGGAGCAGAGCTGGAGTGGAGAGTGGGGCCCAGGCCGGCTGCGGGCACATGCAGAGCCCCAGACTCGCGTTGCAGGGAGCACACACCACTGAGCGCAAGGCCTCAGGGGGCGACAAATACTAGCCCCTCGGACCCCATCCATCCAGCAGGGTTAGGTACTCCACAGGGATGTCCAGCCTTTTGGCATCTCTGGGCCACACTGGAAGAAGAGCTGTCTTAGGCCACACTTTAAATATATAAACACTAACAAAAACTGATGAGCAAAAAAAAAAGGTTTTAAGTAAATTTACAATTTTGTGTTGGGCCGCATTCACAGTCATCCTGGGCTACGTGTGGCCGGCGGCCGGCGGCCTGCAGGCTGGACACCCCTGCTAGGACACCCCTGCTACAACACTCATAGAAACAAAACAAACAGACAAAACACCTGGAGATCCACGCTCCGGGAGCTCGCAATCCAGTAGTTGAAGCCCAAGACAATGTTACAGGCCACCAGGGCAGCCAGCACGAAGGGCGGTGACTTCATGGTCCGACGCCCGTTTCCCAGTCCCATCATCTCAAAGGCCAGGCTGAGAATCTGCCAAATAAATACAAATATACAAGCTTCAGTAAGAGCATCCCATGCCCAAAGCAGGCCACGTCCATTGTCCCAACCAACAGGAAGGCATCCTCAAAGCAAGAGTGGCGTCTCCTCCTTGAAATGTGAAGCTGCTAAGAGAGAACAGGTAAGTAGTCCCCACAGTGGGCAGTGGGGCTGGCCCCCCAGGGCAGGCTCACAGACCGCGGGCATGTGCCTGCGTGTCTGTTTCCTCATCTGTAACATGGAGACAGAATTACTAAGGGTGCCCAGCTAAAGCATTTCTTGAGCAAAGCAGGAAAGCACTCCCCCCACCCCCCACACACACCCGGAGTGGGAATTCGTTCTGTGTAAGTCAGGGACAGACAGGGCCTGCAGGCAGAAATGAGGCCGTCACCCTGGCTCACTCATTTTTCCCCCTTCAGGGCCCTGACCTGTGCAACCACAGCACGCTGAGCCACACAGCACAGTTATGCAGACTTTGGGAGCAGCAGAGAAACCCAAGCTTCTTTAAAGAAACACAAATACAGCTCTCAAAGAAAGGAGCCATCCATTTGGTTCACCAGCTTCAATCAACGCCAGGTCTGGCTGGATCCCAGCACTGGCCACCAAGGACAAAGAAAACTGACTTTGCCAATAGGCTTTTGCTGAGCGAGATAAGACGGGACCTTATCAGAGGGAGGGCAATAATCGCTTTGATGCCCAGTGGGGCCAGCAATGGAGGAGGAGGATGGTGGGGTGAAAAGAGAACGGGGTGGAAGGGGAGGAAAGACCACCAGGGACACAGCTTTTCAGGAAAGTTTCTGTGAGAACACAGAAAAGCTGGCAGAGCCCACTCACCCTGTGGGAGAAGTCCTCTTTCTTAGCACAGGCACACTCTGTTTTATTGCTCTTCAGTTTACTGAGGTTCATAGGTGTTGCGTTTTTAACAAATGGAGAGCAAGGCCCTCCACCAGCAAAAAGATGGTGACTCGCTTTCCTGGAAGACGTGCTTTACTGCGGTGGCCTGAAGTGGAACCGCAGCATCTCTGAGGCATGCCTGCACCCAGACAAGGCCTGCTCCTCCACTCCGATTCTAAATGGACTTAAGGCCGGGGCCTGGTACTGGTGTTTTTTAATCTCCCCGGGTTATTCTAACGTGCAGCCAGTTTTCTCAATGTTTCTGGATGCATTTACAAGGACGCAAGACCACTGGCACTGTTCTGTACGTGCCATGAATCACTTAGTAATGCATCTTGTCTCCCTTTTGCTGGTAGCACATTATAGTTGGCTCCATTCTGTTTAAAGGGCCGACTCGGGCACCACTGTGTACAAGGATGCACTTAGCCAGCTCCCACAGAGGGCCATCGGGGTATTCCAAGCTTATTCCCAACAATGCATCACAAACACTCTTCTGCATCCACACCTGTGTTTGCAACATCTTATCCAGGTGTACAATCCCTCATCCCCAATTCAGAAATCCAGAATGCTCTAAAAACATAAAGGAATTTTTAATCACGCAGCCAGTAACAAAACCTGACCTGAAATCAGATCAAAGTCTGCCCAGATCTCACCTGAAGCTACTAATGATAGTTTTGATCTTTCTCCCTTCATGTGAATATTCACATATTTTGCTGCAGGAAGATTACTGTTTGACTATGAGGTGCTGCTACAGAGCCTCTGGGGTTGTCGCATAATATATAACAAGTGCATTGTATTAACTTCTGAATTCTGAAAACATTCTGAATTCCAAACACATCTGGCCTCCAGGGGTCCTGGAAGGAGGGTAAACCAGCAAGGAGCTTACTGTGCATGAGGCACTGACCAAGTGCTTCCCATACGGGGGCTCACTGATGCCTCCAGCAGTGCCAGGGGGCATTCCCACCCCATACTGTAGAGGCTGGAACACCACAGACAGCTGGGGATACAGTTCAGTACGTGGAATTGCTGGGCCAAAATATATATGTGTTTAACACTGACAGCTCTCATCGCCTCCAAAATATTTAGCAAATTACAAAAGGAAAACAAAACCTTTACAGTGGAGAACCCCAGCAGACACGGCCTGAGTTGGCCATGTGGTCAAGATTAGCATCAGCAGTAATGAGACACATCAACGTCACCAACCACCTGACAGGAAGCACCAGGAGAAAACTTCTGAGGAACTCAATCGAGGGCCATCGAACAAAACATCAGACTGACACTCTTCGAAACCTGTCAAGGTCATGAAAACTAAGGAAAAGACTAAGGAACTGTCACAGGCTTAACAACTACACGGACACGATGACTCAGCGCGAGACGGCGTCCTAGACAGGATCCTGAAACAGCAAAAGACCACTGGGGGGGAAACTGGTGAAATCAAATAAGTTACGTGCTTTGGTTAATAAGAGAGTGCCAGGGTTAATTTAATTTTTTTTAAAGATTTTATTTATTTATTTTCAGAGAAAGGAGAAAGGAAGGTGAAAAAGAGGGAGAGAAACATCCATCAGTTGCTTCTCACACCCCCCCAACTGAGGACCTGGCCCTGGCCCACAACCCACGCATGTGCCCTGACTGGGAATCGAACCAGCAACCCTTTGGTTCTCAGAGCCGGCACTCAATCCACTGAGCCACACCAGCCAGGGCTAATTTCTTTAATTTTGATAAATGTAAGGGGAAGGTGGGAGGAGGATGTATGGGAACCACCTGTACTGTTTTTGCAACTCTTTTACAAATTAAATTTCTAATGAAGTTTTGATAGATCTTATCATGTTGGCTTCCAAATCATTTCCAATAATTAACCCTTCCATCAGCTGCATGAGAATTATTTGTTTTCTTACACAATAACACATGAACTTTTAAATGTGTGGTAATCTCATTAGTAGCGATATTTAAAAATACATTTCTTCAATTATAGGCATAAATGAAGATCTTTTCATTCACTGGTCATTTGTATGTTCATTTTGGTGAAAGACATTTTCATAGCCTCTGCCCATTTGAAACTGGAGTGTTCATCTTATTGATTTGTAAGAGCTCCTTGTATATTAAAGATAAATTAATCTTTGCTCTTTCATGAAATAATTTTTTCTCAATTTTTCATTTATTTTTTGACTTTCTCTGAAATTTTCTGCCCATAGTTTTTGGTGGTGCTTTTAAAACAACCTAATATACTATGGCTGGTGTGGTTCATTGGTTTGAGTGCCAGCCTGCAGACCAAAAGGTTGCCGGTTCAATTCCAGTCAGTGCACATGCCTGGGTTTCAGGCCAGGTCCCCCACAGGGGGCGTGCAGGAGGCAACCAACTGATGTTTCTCCCGCACATCAATGTTTCTCTCCCTCCTTTCTCCTCTCTCTAAAAAATAAATAAATAAAACAACCTAATCTTGTCAATCTTTTGTTGCTTCTGGATTTTGTTTAGAATTAGAAAGACATTTCCCACTCTCTCTGAGTTTCAAAATACATTTACACATATCTCCTCTCAATGTAGTTATGGTTCCACATCTATATTTAAATCTTTCATCCACTTAGCATTCCTTTTTAATGTAAGAAGTAAGAAGTACAAAGAAAAAGGCTTTCTCTCACTCTCTCTTTGGGTAATGGCTAGCTAGTTCTTTCAGTACTCTTTATCAAACAACCTATTTTTATCTAGTTACTCCTGGAAAGGCTATTTTTATCTAGTTCTGCCTGGAAAGGCTATCTTGTTCACACACCTAACCCCCTAACAATAATTTTAGATAAGATCCTTCAATGATCTTTTGTTGTCCCAGCATATATGTTAGTGGATAGGTGTACTTTTAAGTCTGAAAACAGAATATGAAGTCAGTTCAGTCAGTTCTCACTTCAAGGGAAGTGCACAGATGACTGTTTAATATTCTCCTCCCTTTAGCCAGTCAATAAAAAATTTATTGAGCGACCATGAGTCAGGCGCTGTACGAGCAACCAGGCAGCTCAGGGCAGTGTTAAGAGAACAAATACTGAGACCCAGTGGCCAGTGTCAGATCCTGGTTCCACCTCTTCGGAGTCACAGGACCCACCTGTGCCTCACTGCCCTCTGCCTAGGGTTACTGTGAGGGTCAAGTGAGCTACGATACGAGAAGTGCTTGGAACCACATCTGGCCCATGGTAATCAGCAAATGTTGACTATTACCATTATTAGAGGTGGAAAGATGCATAACAAATTATTTCCAGATCTAGGCTTTTCGTATTTTATAAGGAAAAGGTGATGAATGTTTTCTTCCCACGACCGTTCTATTGAATAGAAAGCAGCCGTCTGCATTTCTCCCACTGACGCTTCTGTACTCGCAGCAGCAACTGCACCACCTGCAGCTGACTCACAGATGCCGCGGCACACACAAGTCCAGCCTCGGAAGCCCCTTGCTGTGCCCCAGTGCGCTGCTGGCCAGGAGGGTGTGCAGCTGCTCAGAGGGCTCGGTTGGGAGAGCCCTGGGCTCCCAATGGACACAGGGCTGCCCCGGTAAGAAGGTCACCACGAGGAAGTAAGGGCCCTTCCGATACTCGCCCTTCAGCCCTGCAAAGTGCCCACCCCTGCCTTGCAGGACCACAGAAACCACTAGTGCTGAATATCAAGGGGCAGCTACAGGTGAGGAAGGACAAAGACTGAAGAAGACTGCACGCGGTCATTCAGAGCCAGAGTTCACAGCTGTCAAAACTATCAACGTTCTCCTTCCCCCTACCTTAAATGTAATGTATGTGCACAGAGCGGGTGGTGTACGTGAAGAGGAGATATACTGCATCAGAAATATTAACATTCATTGTAATTTAGGCTTCAGACTGTGTTTGGTCTCATGTTTGATTACCGGCATCTGATCGTACTAAAAAAGTGATTAACCTAAACCAACTACACTATCTGAAACCCCAGGCTTCCCTGCAGTCAAAGTAGTGTTTCTGCATTAAAAGTCTCTTGGTAAATTGGAAAAGTCACAAAACACTGCAGATTCTTTCTTACTGGTTTGATTTTAAAAATTTGACCTTCTGGTTAAAATCATTGTTGCTTTATAAGACAAAAACTTTTTATAAGAAAACACAGACCTCTAATTTTTTTTTAAAAGAGAAAAGGCATATGAAAATGGGCGACCCAACAAGTGCATGAGTCCCTTGACCCTCCTAGTTACATACTTTTTCTTTTCATTTCCTTATGTTCACATGGGGTTTAACATTCGAGCAATCAAACCAGATTAGCTTGTTTGGCCCGCCTCACCGCTGCAGGACAGGGCAGGGGCTCCAAGGCTCTGGGCAGTTGGGGAGCTGCACCTTCATTCCTTCTCAGGAAGTGGCCTCACCTGGATATCGGACTGATTGGCTGCCAGAGAGCCCAAGGAGCAGAGCAGGAAGTTCAGAAGTTAGGGCAGGAGCAAGCAGGAGCAAACGAACCTGGGAACACTCCAGCTCAGCACTGGGGGCTGTGAAGGACTCCGTCACCGACATTTTCTTGAGGGTTTAAAACACTAAAACATCGAGCATGTCCCAACAGCAAACCAAGGCCCACAGGCCACAGTTGGCCTGTTCCATAAATCCAGTTTTACTAAACACAGCCATGCTCATCCTGTAAGCGTTGCCCGCAGCTGCTTTCCGGCTGCCCCGCAGAGTCGAACAGCTGAGACAGAGGTCTCACAGGGTTACGATGAGGATGGGATCGGATGAAATTTTTATCTGGCCCTGTAGAGAAGGTTTGTCAACTCCTGCTCCAAACCGTGAGGGTTTAAATCACCAAGTCCATTTGTTCTCCTTAAATTGCTTTCCAAACTTGCTAGGATGTACACGGAACCTCCTCCTCTCACTTCCCCAATCCACAATTATTATAAACATCACATTTTCCCCAACTCTGGAAGCTGCTGGTTTCTAAACAAAAGATGTCAACAGCATGGTGACTACAGTTAATGATAATACTGTAATGCCTGTTTGAAAATGGCTCAGAGAGATCTTAAAAGTTCTCATCCCAAGAAAAACTTTTATGACTGTATATGGGGACAGGCGTTAACTGTGATCATTTATTGTGATCATTTCACATTATACGCGTACACATACACAGCTTCCAAATCATTACATGGGAAACTAATGTTAGATGTCAATTATACCTCAACAACATTTTTTTAAAACTTTAAAAATTAATGTGCACATTTAGTGTTATGTAGTAAAAATACTACAAAAAGCAGACAGATGAGCAGGCAATATTCATGAGAGAAACCAAACTCTATCCTGTTTTTTCCAGCACTTGGAATTTACTGAAGAAAGGCCACCTCCCACATGCATACCAAGACTACACCTGGGCAGGAGCCTGCCAGCCACCCGTTTCTGTACACAGGCCCTGAGCTTAGATTTTTTTTTTTATCTTCGCCCAAGGCCAAGCTCCCTGATTCTGGAGAGAGGGTAAGGGAGGAAGAAAACGAGAGAAACATCAACCGGTTGTCTCTCACATGCCCCAACTGGGGACTGAACCCGAACCCCAGGCATGTGCCCGGACAGGGAATCGAAACTGCAGCCCTTCGGTTTACAGGATGATGCTCCGACTGACTGAGCCACCCTGGCCAGCCAGGGCAGAGCTTAGGTTTTAAATGGTTGAAAAAAAAAATCAAAAGAATAATACTTGATGATACATGAAAAGTACACAAAATTAAAATTTGTGTCCGTGAATAAAGTCTTATTAGAACACAACCATGCCCATTCTCGTATTTATTGTCTGTGGCTGCCAGGCCAAAAGACTTGAGTAACTGTGACCCTGCCCGTACAGTCTGCAGAACCTACAGCGTATCACCTGGCCCTTTACAGAAAAGGGCTGCCAACCTCTGCTGTAGCTCCATGGTTCTCAAAGTGTGGTCCCCGGACCAACAGCATCAGCATCACCTAGGGATGTCAGACATACACGTTTTCTAGCCCAGACCAGACCTACCAAGTCACAGACTTGGGAAGGGGCTCCCCACCTGTGTTTAAAAGTGCTCTGGGTAACTCCGATGCGAGGCAAGCCTGAGAACCACTGTCCTCTCTAGGGTACCCTGGACAAGTCTGGCAGTGACTTTTGCTCTGGCTGCGCTCCTTTATTCTCCAGAAGCAGAAAGGGATGTCAGAGAGGTGTTTAATCTTTGGAGAAACATTTGTATTCCCCTACTGTTTAAGGGTTGAGTTTGGTATGTTATGCCACCCTCCACACACACCCAGCTCTTTTTCAGCCTTTGGTTTTATTCTTCTATTGTCTCCCACCTCCCATCTGGGCCACAAACATTTTTCCCAAAACTTATCTACTACTGTCTGCCCCAGAGAAATTAGGTTTCCATTTGTTTCTCTGTGAAGTAAAGAGTAACCTAAAATGGACTCCATTTGAAGTAACTTTTCAGTCTGAGGTTCTTTTCTTCCTTTGGGCATCTCAAAGTCACTGTATGTGTGTGCATAAAGGTATTTATTATTTAATCAGAATGGACTGTCACCAAGTCCGGGGCAATGCAGCTTATGCAAGACCCTCTCCCTCAATGACACAGAAAAAAATGTGGAGGCGCTAGCAGAGTCGCTCAGTTGGTTAGAGTCCCAATACACCAAGGTTGTGGTTTCAATGTCTGGTCAGGATGTATTACAAGAATCAACTAATGAATGCATAAATAAATGGACAATAAATCAATGTTTTTTTTTTCTCCTTCTCCCTCTCTCTCCCTTCCTCCCTCTCTAAAAATAAATACTACCTGGATGGTGTGAGCCAGTGGATCAAGCACTGGCCTGTGAACCAAAGGGTTGCTGGTTTGATTTCCAGTCAGGGCACATGCCTGGGTTGTGGGCCAGGTCCCCAGTTGTGTGGCACATGAGAGGCAGCCACACATTGATGTTTCTCTCCCTCTCTTCCTCCCTCCCTTCCCCTTCTCTAAAAATAAATAAATAAAAATAAATATTTAAAAAATGGGGAAAGATAAGGAAGAATCCATCGGATAAACACGATGTGATGGGCTAGACTCTCCAGTTCTGACAGCACTGAAATCAGAGAACTATAGTCAATTTTTTTCTAAGTCACTCATCAGTTCATAATTTTATCTGCTCTAAGAACATGCCAAGGCAATACTTTTAGATACTGATAACAGCCAGTGGGTCATTTTTAAGTTCCAGCCCAGCTGAGCCTGAGAAGACGGCAGCCCTGTCAGCTCGCAGGGCTGCTCGGCTGAGCACAGGCGCCCACAGACCCCTGAGCTGCAAAAACACGATGGTTTTAAGTTTATAGGAGATTTGTTATGGAGCAATGGGCAGTCAAAATACAAACTGTCAAGTGAAAAAAGTTCCCAAAATATTAATTATCACATGATCCCATTTTTGCTGAAAAAAATTTAGAAACACTCTCAATAAATGAACATACAGCACATGTCTGTAAGGGAGGGGTACGTACAAGCTATGGTGACAGTAGAACGTACAGAAGAGAGGAAGAAAAGCGCTCGTTCTTACTTTATACAATCTTTTTCTCCTCAATACGCATATTTTTAATACGCAAGACGAACAGGAACCATAAAAAATTAAGATGTAAGGAAGATATACATTGGTAATATTAGCAAGTTCTAGAGCTGTATTTCAGCATCCCCAGGTTAAATCAAGGTATTTTACAGCCTCCCCTAAAACAAAACTATCGTATCACAGGCATATTCACGAAGTAGAGGACAAAAGGGAGCTCATTTAAACAGATTCCAAAGCTCTCTTCTGCGCTGGAACCCACCACTAGGGACCCCAAGTGACAAAAAAAGATCTCTGTCCTCAAGAGACCCAAGGAAGACCCAGGTCCCCACCTAGACTTGGGCAGGTGGACAAGAAGAGAGGGCGTGCAGTGTGATGACCCATTTCCAACCGGGCGCCCTGCCCGGCAGTTGTGCACCCTCTCCCAGCCCCTGCAACGGTCTGCAAAGGGACAACCGTGACGTCTGTGTCCTCGGGCTGGGGTGAGAGTTAAATTCAAACATTTACTTGCCAACAAGTACTTACTTAACAGAAAGGGACTGTTGTGGTATTATGTGACCTTTTTTAGTCTCAATGTACTCATTTTTATAAAAGGGGAGAGATTAATTGTACCTGCCTTCATGGGGTTCTTCTGATGATCAAGTGAAAGAATTATCTGAGGCTAAAATAAGAAACCAGCTGTCTACAGCGGAGTTCATGCATCCCACCGGGTGCAGGAGACGCTCCTCAGAGCTGGGGATGGGCATCCCAGAAGTTACATTTATTTTTATCCAGAAGGAAGGACAGCAACTGTTTTAGTGATACAACTATCACATAAAATAACTTAAATATGTATTATGTATATACTAATTATGCTAAGTATTGTACAGTATGTTATATTATACTAATTTTATTCCACTACCGTAAAATACTAACTGTGCTAATAAAAGTAGAGGCTGCCTCTGCGTTCTCCCTGAGTCTTTCTGTCCAAGGTCACGTGTCCTCACCCCTCAGAGGCGCCTGAGGCGCTCCTTCGCCTTCGGGACTTGCACAGGGAGGCGGGCTGACACACGACTACACATTATGGATGTGAAGCAGGACAGGAAGCTTTCAGAGTCCTATAAAAAGCGCAAATTAGTTATACTGATAAACGCAAGCACAGGTGAGCGCAAGCCCATTGTGGAAGGTGCATGGTTCTATCGGAGTCAGCTCTGCACGAACCACACCAAAGAAAAAACTTCGCTCTGGCCCTGACAGTGCTCTGGCCCTGACAGTGCGGCGCTGTCGGGAAAAGGGAAAGGTCACCAGTCTGCTTCCCAGTCAGGGTCCGTGCCCGGGCTGCAGATTTGGTTCCCTGGGGGGGTCTGTTAGTGAGGTAACTGAGAGATGTTTCTCTCCCTTGTTCTCCCTCCCTTCCCCTCTCTAAAAATAAACAAAATCTTAAATAAATAAATAAATAAATAAATAAATAACACTATGATCTGATACAGAGAACAGACTGACAGCTGTCAGAGGGGAGAAGGGTTGAGGGGCTGGGTGAAAAAGGTGAAGGAATTAAAGGGGAAAAAAAAACCCTCACAGAGAATAGCATGGTGATTACCAGAGGGAAAGGGGAGTGGGTGGAGACAGAGAGGGTCAAGGGGGGAGGGGGATAAACAGTGAAGGAAGGACACTGGATTTGGGGTGGTGAGCACACAATAAGCCTGAAACCTATATATTTTTATCAACCAATGTCACCCCAAATTAAATTCAATAAAAAAAAATATGATCTGACCAGAAACAGGACAAAAATATTCAAAATTCAGGGAGTATTTGAAATAGGGTTTTACTTCCAGTTATTAACAATCCAGCTCTAAATGTAAACTGGGCCTTGAGATACAAGCTAATAGTAGCACATGGGGAGAGCTAAAAAGGTATTTCATTGAGATATAACTGACAGAGCACAGTGTATAAGTTTTAGGTGTTTAAATTTATTTTACTAATGAGAATGATTAAAAAAATCTGGAAACCACAGTAAACTACAAAATATGTCATTGAAATCACATTACATAGTATTTTTACATATGTTCTTCCTGTCAGACACTAATTAATCTTCAAAAATCTTAACTGTGGGAAAGTATTATTAAAACAGCCCTAAAAGGTTTGAAAGAAAAATAAGATCAAAGTGTAAAAATCTGAAAATCTGAGAAGGCATGCTTTTTCCCCCGGCCCCTGAAAGCGTAGAGAAATGTGTGTGTGAAGCAAAGTAGACTCTGGGAATCTAGGAAACACTTCTTCCAGCCAAGTCTCTCTTCTGTTGAAGCCTCATCAGTAACCTGAAAGTCCACCAAAGAAAACAACCACAATCAAAGAACTTTTTGGGGGGGGGCGGGGGAAGGTGGAGACAAATGAAATACCATTCACACTTTCCTAATGGGAGAGCAAAAGCATATCAAGACCATTCTTTCTACTTCTGCAAATGTTTTCAAAAATTTAACAAAGTTTTCCTTTGGAGGGGCAGGAGGGACTGTTTACCAAAAAGCAGCATTTTTTTTTCTTACCCCAATTATTGATATTATTTAGTAATGTCATTGAAAAAGAAAATTTATTGTTAGGTCATTGAAAAAGAAATTTGTCTCTTCCTAAAGCAACTTATTTTCTAAAGATAAACATAACAATAATACAGCTGAATTAAAGCCCAGGGCACAGGGACTCTCATCCCTCATCCCAGTCTCCCTCCCTCCTTCCTGGCCCCTCCAGGCAGGGATGGCCTTTGGGGACCATGTTGCCTTCCAGCTCCCTTTCACTGAGTGCCTGTCAAGGAGCCTTACTGCCCTGCTCCCCACAGCCTGCTTGGTGACACCCTTCCAACTCCTCCCTGCAGTGGCAGCTTCCCCAGGCTCTGCCCTGCTACCCCGTGTGCTTCAACGCAGAACCCCAGCCTGCACCTTCACAGGGTTGTCAGGTTCAGCCGAGCCCGCCTGGCTGAGGGAAGTGGTCAACCACCCTCCTTGCTCTTTCTGCCTCACTCCTGAAAACATATGTAAACCCAAAATCTTTGCATCCCCCATCAGTACCTGGACCAGCAGCTAGAAAGCAAATGGCATCCTTAGCTCCTGGTGGCACTGTCACTGCAATCTGACCCCTCCTTCACCCTCAGCACCCCTTCCTCTCATCCTTGGTCTTTCATTTTTTTAGCAAAACTGATGAAACAAACGTGATCACCTCGCCATAGAAGAACAAAATAACATCTCGAAGAGCTAACCTTTTCTTTTAAACATCTTAAAAATTCAATGTCTTTTTAACCACTGACACTTTAAAAACTGAGTTCTGGCCTGGTTTGTATTTACAAATAAAGTTATTCTCCCCGATAGCATGAGCTTAGTTTTATCTTTTATGACACGAGAAGGACCTAGACTACCCTAGGGGACCACAAGGACCTCCAAGAGATTACACTGCTCCCCAGGTCTCATGCTCCAAGTAATTCTGAAACACTAAAACTGCCTAGATTTGAGTCAATCTGATGGCCATAAGCCAAACAGAGTCACTCCGGAGCTGTTAAATATTTCATCAGGCTGTTGGACATCTTAATAACCCATGCCTAGAAATGTCCCTCAACATTTACGTAATTTCAGGCTATAGGCCCTTGGAGACCCCAACCAGACAAAGAAAATCTCAAAAAACGGTGAAAGCCACACAAGTTTGTTAAAGCAAATTTAAAAATGGGACATCTGAAAATGTCTAGCATCATTATGGAACTCAAAACAATAATGACTCTGAAATTCTGCTAAAAAATATTGATCAAAACAGGTATTTTTCCCACTTTGTTTTACCAAAAAAAAAAAAAACCCTCAAAAACCAACATTAAAACTATTAAACAGGTTGTGAAATATAAAGAGTATATGAACCCAGGAAACTATTTTTACGGCACAGCGAAAGTTCTGTAGATCCTTCTTCACACAGCCAGTGGTGGAAAATACAGGAGGGGACCTGGAGCATCCCTAAAACGGGCTCCACCTGGGCTCCAGCAGTGCGGTCCCAGGACCCAGCGTCCAGCTCCCGGTCACCTGCCAGGACTTGACCGCTGCCAACGTGTGCACCCGCTGCGGGCCGAGCTAGCCGAAGGCTGGGAGGTGGAGGGAAGACAAGGAGGTGAGGTGAACGGTGCTGCCAGCCCTCTTTCCCTGCTCTGGTGCCCATCATGTTCACAGAACTGGCACCGGGACGACTTTGGGGACGCACGCTTTTGACTTTAGATGCCAATACGGGTAACCAAGCTAAGAACAAAAAGAAAGGCCCCGCATCGTCCCAGACTAGCCTCCGCAGGGGCAGGGAGGAATCCTCGCACGGCCCCACGGAGCTAGGGGATAGAGCCCAGGGGGTCCGGGAGACCCCGAAGCGAAGGCTCTGGCGCAGGAAGCGGCAGAGCAGGGGCAGAGCAGGCTCCAGGAAAAGGCTGCAGCCGGGTCGTGAGCCGGGCGGTGTCTCCCTGGACCCGCACGGAGTCCCTGTGGGCGAAACCTAGGCTCAGGAAGGACGAAGAGAGTGAAGGCAGCCAGGGGACAGGGAGGCGACCAGGAGCGCCGGGGGAACGCAGGCCATTCACTCACCTCCTGCCACAGCTCCGGTGGCTGCTTGGCGCTGCAAGCCTGGCTCCCAGGCCACGCGGCCGCTTTCCCCGCTGCCACCGGCCTTGCACTCCAGTCCTCTCCGGGTTGCGCGCCCAGCGCCGCCTCGTCTCCGTCCTCCGCAGCGGCGAGTCCCCGCCCCCTGGCAGCGCCCGCGGCGCGGGGAGGTGGCGCTGCGAGGCAAGGCGGGTGCCGCCAGGGTAGTGTAGCTAGCTACGCCAGCCCCAAGGTGCTTTTGTCCAACCCACCGCCCCTAGGCGGGAGCGGGAAAATCAACGCTGCACTCCCTCTTTGCTGCCTGGTAGCCTCCCCTTCTCAGCCAAGGCCACGGGCGTTCCTTGAGGACACAACTCCATAGCAGAAATCGAGTGGTCCGGACGCTTCTTAAGGAAGCACATAGGTGGGACACAGCAGCGGAGCTAAGCGATCTGGAGAGACAATTCCCCCACACCTCTTGGCCACCAAGGAATTTTCCGGAAACCAGAGCCAACCACGCCCAGCGCCATGCACCTTGCCACATTCAAGCCTCCTTCAGGGGTCCAGGCCCAAACTGGCTAGAGTAGAGGAGCCAGTGAAAAACAGATATGGGGAGCGGTGGATGGGGGGCGACTATGCTCAAATTTTTTTTAATTCCACATCCCTTCCCAGTTGGCCATAATCTCCATCCCAACCCCACCCCCCAGCCCTCCACTGTTGTCTCAAGCCCTATTTTTTTTAGGCTGTGACACTTCCGACTACTTGCCACAGATAAAATGAAGATTGCTGGGCGTAGGAAGTTTGGAAAGCACTGTCAGGTCATACCTCCCTGAGTGGATGCTACAAAACTAACATCTTATAAAGTTCCTACACTAGAAAATTCTAAAGCAATGGTTCTTAACCCTGACGGCGCTGGCCAGAGGTTAGGATTATCTGGGAGCTTAATTTAGAGTATTGAGATGCCAGTTTCCTAACTCTGGAGTTCTGAGTCCAAACACTGGTATTTTTGTTTGTTTTGTAGGGTGTTCAACTTTTTGGCATCTTTGGGCCATATTGGAAGAAGAAGAGTTGTCTTGTGCCACATGTTAAATATATTGCAACACATAATCACACAAAAAATCGCATAATGTTTTAAGTAAATTTAAGTAAACTTGGGCCACATCACAGCCATCCTGGGCTGTATGCGGCTCGCAGGCTGCAGGTTGGACACTCCTGTTAACTTCCCGGGTAATTCTAACATATGGCTGGGACTGAGAAAAGCTCTCATAGAATTATCTCCTTTGGAACTTACCTAGCCGGAGTTTCTGGGGTGGGAACCCCTTCCTCTCAGCCCTCACAAATCCTAACAACAGAAGGATAAATGGGGAAGTACACAAACCCCTAAGGGTATGCTTACAGTCAAAACTGTTTTCAACCTGGACAGTGACTCACCTTGAAGGGTGTCCAAGATAACTTAACAACCACCTGACCATAGATCTCCTTAAATGCCCCAGAATACTTTTATGAGCCAAAACCTGCTGAACTGAATTATGAGCTGGCAATAATGACCCCTTTAGAGTCATATTCTACCATGTTCCAAAGCAAAATTTTTGCTGCTTGCTGTTAGACGGTTACCTGGTCAGACCAAAGGTTCAAAAGCTGAGAGTATGTTGGACATCAGCCCTGGCTTTTCCAATTGCTTGACTTGTATCACTTTTCTCTGATCTTCTCGTAACCTTAACTGAGCACATCCAGGTTTGGGGACAGATACAGTAAGTTTTGTTGTCTCTCTTGATTATGTTGTGACTTCTTAGATTGGTAGCCTGTCACTTTCATCTTATTTGCTTCTGAGTAGGTCTCCATTAGTACCTCTCATTTATCAGCAGCTAAGTCAGCAGTGACTAAGCCAGTGATTCTTTTTATGGAACAGGTCCGTGTGTCTAAGAACGAAGGCGGCAGCTGGCCGAATTAACTACATCTTTACTGAAGAGGAATTAGTCCTTTTCAGGTTCCATGAAAACCTTTATGACAAAATTTGGATTTTTCTTTAGTGATTTTAGAGGGAGGAAGAAGGGGGAGAGAAGTATCTATTTTGTTGTTCCATTTATTTATGTGTCCATTGGTTGATTCTTGTGTGTGCCCTGGCCAGGAATTGAACCTGCAACCTTGGCGTATCAGGATCGCCCTTTAACCAACTGAGCTACCCGGCCAACAGCCTCAGAATTTGGAATTTTTAAGATGCAGTTATATATAAAGATATATATATATATATATATATATATATATATATATATATATATGTATATATATATATATATGTATATATATATATATATATATATATATATAAAGATACAGGGTCCAGCACAAATAACATTTTTTATTACAAAATCATAAGCATGTAATTCTGTAACATAACAATATCACACTCAGGTACACCATATGACATTTTAGGTGAAATGTTCGAGTAAAAACTACAAATTATTACACCCATATTATTACCCTACCAATGATATTCAAGCAGGCCTTACTTGAGTGCCAGACTGTGTATATTGCATATATAAATATTGGATTTACATTCCTTATAAAGTTTTTTATTTCCTCAAGACTTCTTACCCAGAATATTTAGTCTAATCAGTTGCTGGTCCTAAAAATTCAACTGGACAGATTTTTGATTAAATGATGTACAGGGGGCTGTGGTGGTCAGTGGTGGTAGGTGGCGGTGGGCAGCCATATTTTGTTTGTTCAGTGTTTCCATTCCCTCACTTGCTAATGACACGTGCTTTTCAGACAGGAACCTTCCTATTCTGCAAGAGATGCAGCCTTGTCTTGATAGGACTGTCAATCAAAGTGATGTCCTCTCCAGCTCAAGGGCAGAGGCAGAGGGCAGAGTGCGGAATCTTGTATTAGTTTTCTATTTGCTGCCCCAACAACTTATCACAAGCCTAATGAGTTAAAAACAGCATGGTTTTATAGGTGAGAAATCTCGCTGGCTGCATTCCTTTCTGGAATCTCTAGGGAAGACCCACTTCCTTGTCTTTTCCACGCTCTTGAGGCTACCTGCTTTTCTCAGCTGTGACCCCCTTCCTACATCTTCCAAATCAGTAACAGCTTTCTAATCTGCTTCTGTAGTCGTGTGTCTCAGACCCAGCTGGGGAAGGATCTCCACTTCCAAAGACCCTTGTGATTATATTAGGTCCCATTCAACTAATTCAAGATAATCTCCCCACCTCAAGGTCCTTAATTTAATCACCTCTGTAAAGACCCTTTTGCCATGGAAGGTAACATTCTCAGGTTCCAGGCATTAAGGCATGAATATTTTGGAGGGCCATTTTTCAGCCTGCCACAGACCCCTAACCTACCAAGGCTGGCCCATTATACTCTGTTCCTGGAATGAGCAAAGTGATGACCAAGGACTGAAAAGTGTTGATGTGCACCTGCCTCCGTGATGGCTCCCATCATCCTTTGCACATAGACCTACAGGGCTGGCTCCTGCCTGACTTTCCAGTTTATCCTTCAATATTAGAATTTCCCCATAGCCTACAACTTGCTAGAATTAAATGTAAGTCATCATAGAGCAGCTTCAGTGTGGTATCAGAACGCTTGGTTGCAGACAACAGAAAAAGCCTCTATCAATCTTAAGGAAAAGGAGAATTGATTAAACGGATGTCGGTGTCTTACAGAATCAATGGTGAGAATTAGTATAATTCTATTGATTGATTTCCAACCAATTTGGAAAATGTAGGCAACAGAAGTCACTGCAAAAGTGACACAACAGAAAGAGTGTAGTTTATCTGCCACACTCTGCTGTAGCTTTAAGAAATAGGACCTTGGACTTTCGGCCAAGACGAAGGCATAGGTAGACACACTGTGCCTCCTTGCACATCCAAAAGAAGGACGACAAATTTAAAAACAAAAAACAAGCAGAACTGACAGAAAATCGAACTGTATGGAAGTCCGACAACCAAGGAGTTAAAGAAGAAACACTCACCCAGACTGGTAGGAGGAGCAGAGACGGGCAGCCGGGTGGAAAGAATTCACTGCAAGGCAGCTGGCTGGAGGACCAGGCAAGGCTGTGGCTGGAGGACTGGGCAGTCCCACATTCTTGTGCAGATAAACTAGGAGGATCAACTGGGGAGCAAGATGGACTGCGCAACCCAGGGCTCTAGTGCATGGAAATAAAGCCTCAGAACCTCTGACTGAAAAAACCTGTGGTGGTTGAGGTGGTGGGAGAAACTCATTGGAGAGTTCATTGGAGAGACCCACAGGGTCCTAGAACGTGCACAAACCCACCCACCCTGGAATCAGCACCAAAGGGGCCCAGTTTGCTTGGGGGTAGTGGGAGAAGTGACAAGGCAGGAGCCGAACAAGCGTCATTGTTCCCTCTCAGACCCCTCCCCCACATACAGCACCACAGCGCAGCGATGTGGGTTGCCCCACCCTGGTGAAAACCTAAGGCTCTACCCCTTACAATGTAACAGGTGTGCTGAGACCAAAAAAAAGAAAGAAAGAAAAGAACAGAAAAAATGGCCCAAATGAAAGAACAAATCAAAGCTCCAGAAAAAATACAACTAAGCGGTGAAGAGATAGCCAACCTATCAGATGCACAGTTCAAAACACTGGTACTCAGGATGCTCACAGAATTGGTTGAATTTGGTCACAAAGTAGGGGAAAAAATTAAGACTATGAAAAGTGAAATAAAGAAAATGTATAGGGAACCAATAGTGAGGGGAAGGAAACTGGGACTCAAATCAATGATTTGAACTACAAGGAAGAAATAAACATTTAAACAGAACAGAATGAAGAAACAAGAATTCAAAAAAGTGAGGAGAGGCTTAGGAACCTCCAGGACAACTTTAAACATTCCAACATCCAAATCATAGGGCTCCAGAAGGAGAAGAGGAAGACCAAGAAGTTGAAAACTTATTTGAAAACATACTGGAGGAGAACTTTCCCAGTCTGGCAAAGGAAATAGACTTCCAGGAAATCCAGGAAGTTCAGGGAGTCCCAAAAAAGTTGGACCCAAGGAAGCACACACCAGGGCACATTATAATTACATTACCCAAGATTAAAGATAAGGAGAGAATCTTAGAAGCAGCAAGAGAAAAGGAGACAGTTACCTACAAAGAAGTTCCCTTAAGACTCTCAGCTGACTTCTCAAAAGAAACTTTGCAGGCAAGAAGGAGCTGGAAAGAAGTATTCGAAGTCATGAAAGGCAAGGACCTACATCCAAGATGACTCTATGCAGAAAAGCTATCATTTAGAATGCAAGGGCAGATAAAGTGCTTCCCAGACAAGGCCAAGTTAAAGAATTCATCATCACCAAGCCCTTATTATGTGAAGTGCTAAAGGGACTTACCTAAAAAAAAGATACAAAATATGAACCATAAAATGACAATAAACTCATAGTTATTAACAAACACCTAAAACAAAAACAAAAACAAACTAAGCAAACAACTAGAACAGGAACAAAATCACAGAAATGGAGATCACATGGAAGGTTATCAGTGGGGTAGTGGGATGGGGAGAGAGGGGAAAAAGTTACAGAGAATAAGTAGCATAAATGGTAGGTAGAAAATAGATAGGGTGAGGTTAAGAATAGTATAGGAAATGTAGAAGCTAAAGAATTTATATGCACAACCCATGGATGTGAACTAAAGTGGGGGAATATGGGTGGCAGGGGGTGTGCAGGGTGAAGGGGAATAAAGGGGGGGTGGGACAACTGTAATAGCATAATCAATAAACTATATTTAGAAAAAAAAAAACAGGACCTTCAGCTGATCCCTTGCAACATTTGCTCAAGATATGAAGTGTCAGTAAGGAGCTTCTGATGCAAGGCATTTGTGTTTTCCCTCAGGCTGGTAGGCACAAGCCCTGTGGTCTCTCTAGGGGGATATGGGCACTCATTTTCATCAAGGCTAGCACCATGGGACATTCCTGCATGGAGACTGATGTGGACTCTGACCAGTGTTGTCCGCAGTGCTGTGGATGCAATGAACAAATTCACACAGACTACAGGAGTCCTGTGGAAAAAAAGCAATGGTACAGCCACTCTCTGAGTGAGAGAGCGCCCTGACCCTTGCCTGGACAGGCTTTTATTGCTTTTCTGAGAACATTACCTCAAGGAAGTTCTTCATTCATCATTATCAGGCAGTAATGATTAAACAATAGATAACATTCAAAGAACTATGAGGGCTTATTTTGAGTCATGGTCAGTTAGCCAAAGGGCCATGAATCTTTGGGAAATGAACTCATTTTATGCTTGGACCCTTATCAGAAAATCGAAGGTTTTAGCAAAGCAGGTTCCACAGGATTTATGCATTCTTTCCTAGGCCTGATCACCCCAGGGAACCCACCCTTTCCAGCACAGGGCCGCACCCACCTCCGGCACTGTTTCAGGTGTAAATCAGGCAGGGGAAGTAAGGCAGCCAAGAGATTAGGAGACTTCTCACAGACAGAATGAGAACTCAGGCTGTGTCAAAGCTGAGGGGCGAGGGTCCATCACCCCCTTTTCTATAGCCCCCCCCCAAGTCCTTTCCTGAGGACTCCTTCATGACCATGCCTGTCTTAGGTCATCCCTGCCTTGAGGAATCTTACCCATCACTGGCTAACCAGTCATCTGCCCAGGGCCAAGCAGGGTGAAGTAAAAGGGGACAGAGGCGGCGCCCCTACCAGAAAGATAAGCTTTGTCTCCTTAGTGGCTTATGGTCCCAAGGTCTCTTTACTCAGCCTTAGCCATGGGGGTTATTTATGGCTTCTGAAACCAGGCAGGGCAGTTCCCAACAGGAGACAGAATACTGGCAGGCAAAAAAAATCTAGCCAAAATCTCCCACAAATGTTCTAACAGAAATTCAAAAAGTTATGGAAGAGATAGAAGTCATATTTCTTTAGGAAAATCAAGACTATGTGGAAAATGGGTGTAGAACAAGACTGTCCTACAGAAATAGAATTCATGCCATGTATGTAATTTAAAATTTTCTACTAGCCACATTAAAAAAATAGACAAGTAAAAATCATTTTAATGTACTTTATTTACCCCCTATATCCAATATATTATCATGTCAACATGTAATCAATGTAATAAAATGTGAATGAGATATTTTACATACACTAAAGTATTTAACGGAAAAACAGTTTCACATATTTTCGTTTAAATTAAATAAAATTAAAAATTTAGTTTTTTCTCGGCACCAGCCACATTTTAGGTGCTTCAAGGGCCCATATGGCTAGTAGCTACTACATTGGACAAGGCAGGTCCAGAAGGGTGTACAGTTCAGGTCCAATCAGGAGAGAGGAATCACAGTAATTTGAACATGGAAAGATTAATATGAAGAATCATTAACTGTAGCAGGGTTGCACTAATGAGAGTCTGAGCAGCAAGTTGCAGAGAGAACTTTAAAGGATGTAAGAATGGCGGAGATATGGAGCAACTGCTACCTCTTAGGGCTCAGAAGGAGCATCTTCAGAAGAGCCCCCTCTCTACCCACCCACACCCCGGAATGACTTCGACACCTCACCAGAAAGGGTATGGCTCCCTGAATATCAGAGAAGTTGCTGTGGTGACAGTAGGACTTGCTGGAAATCTGCCCTCTGGAACATTCCTTCTAAGGTGCCCGGGAAAGCTGTTCACAGGTTGGTTTCTCATTGGCGACACTCTGCTGCAAACCTGCTCTGCATGCCAGGGGAGACGCCATTACTTGCTGCTGCCTGCCGTGCGCTGAGGAGACTGGACTCTGGGGAAGCCCCGTGCACCACAGCAGCCAGACACAGGCCTAGATGGGTGGCTGTCTTAGCGAAGGGGAAATACTCCAGCATGATGAGGGACCCAGAGGGACACAAGCCTGAAGCAGAAAAGCAAGGGGACAGGCGCGGGTTAGGGAATCATTGTAAACGGGTGGATGAGATAGAAATGTAACATTGGAAGGTATACCCAAGGGTTCATGGGTTCACCTCAGTCTCCACAAACATTCTGTACAACATTATCATCTTCCTCAAGCACCAATCTGGTCACCTCACCCCTCTTTAATAAATTTTAGTGGGGATTTTTCTTGCCTATATAGAATCCTAGTGTAGCATTCTTGGCTATTTGTCCAATGTCCTCACTCCATGCCAGGGTCCCCACCCAGCTTTTGCTCTGCTATTTTGCCTGCAAGAGGTCCCTTTCCCCTCTATTGATTACAGCTTTGCTCAACATCCCCAGTCAGAACCAACTCTCATAGCACACACCGCTTTTTTGCCCCACCACGTAAAGTCTGCAAAGTTCCCAAGGAAGGGACTCTCCTTTGTTAGCTTGGTATCCTCACTGGCATTTAACATGGCAGGTGCTGGATAAACACTTCAGACTGGACTACAAGTTCCTGTGGGCAGTACAGTGCCCAGCACATTGGAGGGGCCCTCCCAATAAACATGTGACATCAGTGGAATGGAATAGAATAGAAAGTCCTTGTCACTAACACCTTGTTATGTTATGTTGGGAAACCCCAGCGTTCATTTTTCCCTTTCTCAAGTACTGAGATCACCATTTTTTGGAGAATTCTTTCTCACTGACTTTTCAATCCTGATGTCTATAGTGAGTTGAAAGGTGACCCCCTAAAAAGATATTCCATGTGCAAATCCCTAAAACTTGTGAATATTACCTTCTAAGGCAGAAGATATGATTAATGAATTTGAGAGGAGGAGCTTATTCTGGGTTATCCAGGTGGGCCCGAAATACAATCATGAGAGTATTGAGACAGAGAGAGGTGGCAGCTATGTGGCCACAGAGGCAGAGATTAGATCCCCAAGCCAAGGAACACCTGGAGCCTCCAGAAGCTGGATGAAGCATGGGATGGTCTCCCCCAAGAGCTTTTACTACAAGAAAACAAAGCTTCTGTTGTTTTAAGCCACCCAGTTTTGGTGATTTGTTATGGCAGCCAAAGAAAGCTAATCCAATGTCCAGTTCCAAAGGCAGTAGGGATTGGGTCACAGATAGGCACGTGACCCAATTATCCAATGAGACTCCATTATGGGAACTTTGTTGGAGCTACTGGGAAAGAGGGGTTCTTTTTTCCACTAAGACAGCCCATACTGGGAGAAGATAAGCCTGGAGCTGCTTAGGGACACCATGTAGAGACACTGGCCTAATATGTTGAAAAAGACAGAGACAAACACCTAGTGTTGATGATGTCATTTGTCTGCATCCAGCCTGTCTAAAGCCAGCACCATCCTTGAACTTTTCAGGTATGTCATCCAATTAATTCCCTATCTTACTTAAGCTCATATGACCTGGGTTTTTGCCACAAACAGCTCAAAGAATTCTGACTCCTGTATAGGGAAGTATCAAAGACTTTTGATACCTGTATAGGGCTGTCAATTATATAGAAACTTCAGATAAAAAACAAATAATTTATAGCCCTGGCTAGTGTGGCTCAGTGGATTGAGTGCTGGCCTGTGAACCAAAAGGTTGCTGGTATAATTCCCAGTCAGGGCACATGCCTGGGTTGTGGGCCCGGCCCCCACTTGGGGACGTGCGAGAGGTGACTCATCGATATATCTATTGCACATTGATATTTTCTCCCTCTCTTCCTCCTTCCTTTCTCCTCTCTCTAAAAATAAATAAATAAAATCTTACAAAAATACATTTTTAGTCTAAATGTATCTCAAATATTGCATGGGTCAGATACTAAAAAAATTATTTTATTTATTTGAATTTCAAATTTAACTGGGCATCCTGGTTTTTTGGTTTTGCGGTATTTGTCTTTTGCTAAATTTGGTGATCCTATGTTGGAAGATCATCTGAAACCTTTGAAAGGCCAGCTTGTTACAGTACAAAGGGAGGTAGGAATAATTCTTAGTCTAGAGTAAGGTACCTTTCATAATTTCAGGCACTCCAACAACCAGCATCTGTGCCCTGCACTGACTGGGGCTGTATGTAGATCATTGTGATTATAGACTCACAGTATCACGGATATTAATGTGACTTGAGGTTGAGAAGGAAATGTTACCAGTTTTTAAAAAGCCTTTCCTAGCACTCAACAAAGCAGTAAAAGGGTGACTTCATGTGTTTTGAGACCTACAACCCCCTTTAAAAGTGATGTTCTTTCTGAGCAGCTCTCACGGTTTTCTCTGCTTGGTGTGATGTACATGTCGGGGAGAGGCCCCAAAGCAAAGGGTTGTGAAGGAACCAGCTGCAAGGGCCTGTAAGGGGGCCCTCTGAGTGCCTATCACTTCCTCCAGCGGGTGAGAAGAAAAATGGCCAAGCTGAGGCTGTACTAAAATCTGGGGACCAGCCTGGAAAAGTGTGATTTAAGAAACACACGAGAAGAAACTGTCAAACCGTTTCCCAAAAATGGTTGTACTATTTTTCATTCCTACCAGGAGTGCTTTTGCAAACTGTGTAAAAGTAAGAATTTAATCTGAGATATGAGGCAGGGAATGGATCTGCTTTGCATTATTTGTAATACAGTGTTGCCTTCTCCAACCTAAGATACTCTCCTACACTTTCTTCCGGTTTACTCATTCATGCATGCATTCAGTATTCTCACCACCTGTTTGAATGCCTGATAAATAGCAGGGGATTTTTTGTTTGTTTTAGTGTAGGAAAGGCCTTCTTAAGACCAGAGTAAAATCAAAGCCATCAAGCAAAAGATTTTCAGATTTGACGGCATGAAGTTTTTAAAGAGATTTTTGTATTTAACAAAAACTAAAAGCAAAATTAAAACAAAAACAGCAAACATGAAGAAAATATTTACCAAAACATTATGACTTTCGGAGGATTAATTTAAAGGACTCCTATAAATCAGTAGGAGTAACTCAAACCATCCGGTAGAACAATTGACCAGGTCTATGCATTCATAGCCTTGCCTTACTGGCCATTCATACAGAAACAAATACACCAATTAAAATGAGTTCACTTTTATCTGTAAGATGAGGTGACGAAAGATTATTTTAAAAAACTGATAATATTCAGTGATTATCAGGATGCGGGAAAACACATAAGCTCCAGAACTTTTGATGGGAGTCGAAGTCGGTGAAACCATCCCGAGACCCTTCCCTGGCCACTGGCAGGAATCCTCATCACAGCCATACCACATGAAAGGCTATTTCCTCATTCTAATGAATGGCCACTGTGATAGTGGTGAGTGACTGACAACAATCTGAATGCCCGTCAGCAGAGGACAGGATGGGATAAATTACAGTAATTATGGTAAATTATATTAATCACAGTATGTAGCAACTGCAGATGGTGAGGTATCACCATAGGTCTGGACTTGGAAAGAATTTAATCATGATGTAGAGTACGTTTCCATAAAAAGTAAGCTTTTTGTGTGTGCGTTGTACAAATGCAGAAATGTTTGTGCCCAGAAAGCAAATGGAAGTTTGTAGACCAGGTTGTAACTGTGGTGACCCCTGGGGCCGAGGGTGGGGTTGAGAAGGGGGGAATAAACAGAGACCTGGTGTGTTACTTTGTATTGTTCTATGGTTTAAATATTTTACTATGAGATTTCCATGAGGTTACATCATATAAAATTGCTGATGTTCAATCACTTTGGCCTACAAAAATAGCAATTTTGTGTGGTTCTAGAAAAATGCAGGCTGAAGTTTTCAGAATAACGATGTATGAATATATTGTGCTAATAAGACAAACATATGTTAAATGGATATAATAAGGACTCTTCCCAGAACAACAAAGCCTTTCTGTGATTCAAAGTGGGACCTGCGAATTCAGATTCCACGGAAACCGTATTTGAAATGAATTTATGTCGTTCACTCCTTCCTTTCTTCAGCAGCAGTGACTAAGCACTCCTGAACGCCAGACACTGCCTGGCCTGCTCAGCATACCTCAGGGCCCCAGTCTGGGACGATTCTGAAGGAAATTCCCAGCTTCAGCTAGAGAAGTGCCCTCGGTCGGCTGAGACCTCTGTTGTGACTGCACTAGTTTCAACTTCTCCCTCTGCCTCATCCTCCTTCCCACATGCCCTTAGAGCTGATCTTTCTCAGAACGCTTCTCTAAGAATCACTCACATGCAAATCCTTTTCAAAATCCACTTCATGGGGAAACCCAGCCCATAACACACAAACACCCACATGACTATATGGTAAATACTGTTTTTCAACTGTATTTTATTATTTAACATACTGTGAATCTTTCCACATCACTTTTAATGTTGGCATGCTATTCCATTGTACCACAGTTTATTTAATGTCTCCTATCATAGAGCACTTAAATTGTTTCCAACTCTTCGATTTTGTAAATACCATGATAGCAAACATTCTATTATTATACTCATCTTTGCAACTGTATTTAAAATTTCCCTGAAAAACATTCCCAGAACTGAGATTGCTGAAACAACCAGAATTTTTATTCTTTTGTATTTTAAGATGTTTCATTTGGAAATAAGTTTAAACTTACAGAAGAGTTGCAAGGATAAGAATAGTACAAAGGCCCTGGCTGGTGTGGCTCAGTGGATTGAGCACTGGCCTGCAAACCAAAGGTCTCTGGCTCCATTCCCAGTCAGGGCACAAGTCTGGGTTTTGGGCCAGGCCTCCATTGGGGGTGTACAAGAGGCAACCACACATTGTTTCTCTGCCTCTCTTCCCCTTTCTCTAAAAATAAATAAAATCTTTTTCAAAAGAGAGAGAGAGAGAGAATAGTACAAAGAACATTTTTACTCCCTTTGCTCAGATTCACTTATTGTTAACAATTTGCTCCCAAATACTGGTGTATATTTTCTAAGAGTAGGGACACTCTCTAATACAAGCACAACACAGTCATCAACTTCCACAACTTACTTCTGAGACAGTACTTTCATCTAATCTGTTGTTCACGTTCTAGTCTCCTAGGTTGACTCACCAATATCTATAATGTCTTTATAGCATTCTCTCCAGTACAGGATCCAGGATAGGACCACACATTATATTTGGTTGTCATATCTCTTTAGTCTCCTTTAACCTGGAACATTTGTTCACAGCCATTTTGTGTTTTTATGACATTAATATTTTAAAAGAACAGAGCTTCCCCCAACTCCTTGAAAAAATAGGAGGTTTCTCATTGCAGGTCTGTTTGGTGTTTCTTCATGATTAGACTCTAGTTACACATTCCCAGCATAGCCTGCTGTCCTGTGCTTTTCAGAGTGTCGATCTGTCCCTCACTGTGATGTTACAACAGGTTAGGTGAAAGTACTGTTTCAGAAGTAAGTGGTGGAAGTTGATAACTGTGTTGTGCTTGTATTAGAGAGTGTCCCTACTCTTAGAAAATATATAGTGTTTGGGAATAAATTGTTAACAATAGGTGAATCTGAGTAAAGTGTGTAAAAATGTTCTTGGTACTATTCTTATTTTTGCAACTCTTCTGTAAGTTTGAACTTATTTCCAAATGAAACATCTTGAAGCACAGAAGAATAAAAATTCTGGTTGTTTCAGCAATCTCAGTTCAATCTAAACACTCAACCAAGTGCGGTCAGATTTCTCCGTGTATAGTTATTGTTTTCTCTTGGAGCTCCCAAGCAACTTGTAGAGGAATACTCAAATATCTAGCTCCTCATCAAAATTTACCCCTAGATTTAGCATTAATTGATTCTTACCTAAACCAATCTTTATAACAATGGCTGAGAAGTGATGATTTCCCAACTCTAGCACAATGTCCACATTTATCAGCTGGCACTCAGCATACTACTGTAGGCAAGAACTCCCTTCTCTCTCATTTAGGAATAATGGGTATGGATTCATGGATCCCTGTTTTATTTCCCAGTGGTTTGTAATTCATTATTGTACTCAATTACTTTCATGCTCATGTTCTCCCAGACTTGACCGATAGCCCCCTTGAGCTGGCTGCCTCTAACATTTTTTTTAGCACTTCCCCACTGAGATATTCCAGGCTCATCTTGTGTCCATCCTACCCACTCTCTGGAATCAGCCACTTGACTAAGGAGCCCTGGTTCTTTTTAGTGGAAAATGGTATTAGAGACCAATATCTGAGTGCTAGATGTGCTAATTGTTTCTAGGATGTTTTTGCTGCTGGGCACCTTCAGCAGTCAGAGCTAGGAAGTATATGCACATACAGTATATATACTTAAAACAAATATACATGCAAAAATATACTTATCCACATGCCAAATGCATGTGCAAATATGCACACATACACACATAGCTCCTTCTCCTTATCTGCATTAGTTATGTTCCATAAAGCTGCCACAAACACTGGATTAGAGAATACTGGAGCATTGCTAAAAGAGGCACAGGGTTAAGTTCCTACAAGCCTCTAATCACAACGTTTTCATTAACTGATCGGTATATAACTTTGTTTGGTATGTGTTTGTTTAGAGACATCTAACTCAGTATATTCTGTTGATTCATCAATGTCAAATTCATGGCCAATAGCACTGTATTTCATGCCTTAACTAAGTTTATCCAACACATTTTTTTTCTCCATAAGTCACATCACAGCCTTCTTGGACTTAAGGAGACTGGACAGCACTTCAGCACTGTGCTTAGAGGCCATTTCAAACAGCAAAATCGCTGACAAAAAGCACAAAAATGGGAAAAATGTGGCACTAAATAGACTGTGAAAAAGGACACTGGTTTATGGCGTGAGAGTTGACACTGGAAGGCAGAGGGACACCTGTGTCAACCGCACTGAAAACATACAAGTCAGGGGACTCGAAGTTTCTGCTGCTTTGTGCATGTCTGCAAATGACCCCAACACTGGCGGACGTATAGATTTTGGGGTTACAAATTTTTCTTTGGTGACTAGTGGCATCTTCTGATCATAAGCATTAAATACATATTTTAGAAATTGTAAGTTCCCACTGACACTTCCAATTCCAATCCATCCCCCAGAGTTCTTTCTTGCCTCTCCCATTCCATATTTGTAAGCCCCTCTTCCACAGGGAGAATCCTGGATGCCAGAAACCGACACATTTACTTTTCATTCCATCTTATTATACATCTAAAAATTGTTTCAGAATGGCTACACAAATCTACTAGAAAAAGCTCAGCGTATTTGTAGTTCTCCTACCCTGCCAAATAACACAGGTCCTTAAATAATGCCATTTTGCTCAGCGTTGTTTTGTTATAACATTGATGAAATGCCTAGGAATTTAACTCTAGTTTACGTCAATTAGCTTGTGGTAAAATTGGCTTTGTTATATGTAGTTTTGTTTAAAGACATAGAACCTATAGGCAACATTAAGTCACACTGTACTGTATTTATGTTTTCTGGACTGGTTCTTCCTCTTTCTCGCCTTCAGTATAGTTATGGTATTCACTGGGTATACAATTGAGTTGCTTTTTCAGTTTGCTTTCAGTTTCTTATTTTCCATCTTGTCTCTCTTCGTTCATTTTATTACATGAATACAGAACATTAACATGTTTCCAAAAGTCAGAACTACATAAAAAGGCCCACTAAGTGTAATTTCACTGTTTCATATCCCTTTAAGCCTGTACCTCCTTACCTTCTGTAGGCAGTCAGCTTCATTGTTTACTGGTTGATTCCCTATGTTTTCTTTCTTTCTTTTTAAAAATATTTTATTTATTTTTAGGGAGAGAGGAAGGGAGGGAGAAAGAGAGGGAGAGAAACATCAATGTGTGGTTGCCTCTCTTGCACCCCTTACTGGGGACCTGGCCTGCAACCCAGACATATGCCCTGGCTGGGAATCAAAGCAGTAACTCTTTGGTTCACAGGCTGGCACTCAATCTACTGAGCCATGCCAGCCAGGGCATATGTTTTCTTTTTTAAGATAAGCAGATATATGTACGTTTTGTTATTTTCCTCCTTATAGAAAACATAGCTTACCACATATGCTCTTTTGCACTTGGCTTTTTTTAGTGGTCTCCCAGAAGTCACTCCTTATTAGTGCATAGATATCTTCCATGTTCCTTTTGTAATTTCTCCATTTTGTTTGTGTGTGTACACTTAACCAGTCTCCTGTGCTTACATGTGTATTTTCATATTGTTGGAGAGATATCTTCGGGATATGTATTTATACATTATAAGAGTTTGACATTTTCATACTAGTTGCCAAGTTGCCTTCCAGAAAGCTGTATTAAACAATAATCCTACTTCTAGTGCTTTAGACCATATCATCTTTTCAAAAAATAAAAAGACTTATTGACATTAATAGAATATTTAGTAATGTAGAATTTACATTTCTTCCTTTCTTTCTAAGGCAAGAGCATCTGTCAGCTGCTTCTCTGTCTAGGTAAGACCAGAAATTCAGCCTGGCGCGGAGTCTTTTTGGTAGTGAGAGTCTTAGTTACAGTGTGTGGAAAAATGTAAGTGAATGAAATATCGTGTCCATCTCCTAGTATATTTATTTGCGTGAGCAGCAAAGCTGTCTTAATATAGTATCTTAAGTGACATAAATTGAGCTTGTGCTTTATAAATGGTAAATAGTCATCATCCTTACTACTGCTTAGAGTTCATAAAGGCACACCGAAAGCAGGCATGCTGTCAGATAGGGATCAACGAGAGCCTGGGCATTGTTGGGAGTGGGGGGACATCTAAGTAAAAGTTACCACATCGTAAGTCTAAAGCCCAATGTATAACGTCATTCTGTGTTTTTAAACCCTCCAGGCTTAGTTCAGCACAATAGGTTTGCATTGTCTTCCTTTTTGCCTTTCTGCCTTTGATCCAGGTGTATTCCAAATGCTTTAATTAGTGTCACCAAAAGGTCTGATTTATTATCACCCTCTGCCTCTGCTGACATGATAAATAACTCCCTTTCTCAAGATCACAATGTCTAGTTCTGTTTTCAGACTTGATAGTAATTAGGCCATTCATTTTGGTTCAGGACCTGAAAAAGAGACCCTTTTTCCTTAATAATAATTTTTTATAGGAAGCCACGCAAATTCAAAAGTATTATGCCAATTATCATCATATGATTGTATCATTCAAGCATTAATTTTCCTGCGATAATTTTGCAGATTATTACATTTTGATTATCTCATAATCCTGATTATATGACATACTCTTTTAATGAAACTCTATGTGTACCTGCAGCCTCTAATCTTATTTTTAAATATGATTTAGATTGATTTTATTACCATTCTAGAAACAGATACACATTAGAGGAAAATTAGAAGCATAATTGGCACAACAGGTTCTCAGTATCATGATGTATTAAATTGGGAGGCAATTTATCGTAAGTAGGAAAAGTTCAAGTGATGGCAATGACCAAGCAACTTGAAGAGGTATAGTTGTATCTCAATGTCTAGAACAAAGAAAACTCATCTGTTACTACCCTGAATAGAACTGAGTTCGCAGGATCCATTTTCAATAGTGAAGCACATAGAGTATTCAGGGATTGACTTAACATTTTTTACTTTCCAAAATAATTCAACACGAGTCATTGTATCTGCAATGACAGGGTGAGTAACCACATTTGGAATTCTCTGGGGGCACTGCAGTAGCTGCAGAAATTTAATTTTCTCTGGCAAATTTCTGGGAAAATGATTGTGAGCAGAGAAAATGTGTTGTGTAGTGAAAGGAAAAGGTGCAGTTCCATAGGGATGCTCTCAACCATTCAATAGATGCTTAGAAGTATTTTATTTGTTCATTTATTCATTCCACAAATAATCATCGAGTGTTTATTGTGTCAAGAAGTGCTTTACAAAATAAACAAACAAAATTGAAACAGACTCTCATAGACACAGAGTGGATGGTGGTTGCCAGAAAGAAGAGGGGTTAGGGACCTGGGTGATAAAGGTGAGGGGATGAAGAAGTCTTAATTGGTGGTTGCCAAAAGTCACGAGTTGTAAAATACAGCATAGGGAATATAGTCAATAATGTAGTGATAACTACATACGGTGCCAGGTGGGTACTGGAAATATCGGGGGAACACTTGGTAAAGTATATGATTGCCTAACCTGAAACTAATACGAAATAATACTGCATCAACTGTAATTAAAAAATACAAAACAACAACAACAAAAATTTTTTTAAAAAAATATGTACTCTAGCCACTGGAGATAGGATGACAAACAGAATGACAAGATTCCTATTGGGAAAGACAGGCGAGTTGGGGGTCCGAGGGCTGAGTGAAAAAGGGGGAGGGGTTAATAAACTCAAACTGGTAGCTGCAGCACAGTCACAGGGATGCAAATTCTAACACAGGGAATATGGTCAGTAACGTTGTAATAACTATGTGTGGGGCCACGTGGGTGCTGGAAATACTGGGGGGGGGGGCACTTTGTAATGTATATGATTGATTAACCACTGTGCTGTATACTGAAACTAATACAAAATAATGTTGAGTATAAACGATAATTGGAAAAGAAAAAAAGAATAAAGAGGGTACGATACTTAACTCCAAAAAAGGCAGACCAATAAACTTCAGTGAACAAGGAGAAAAATCAGGTAAAATTTTGATCAGCATAGGGTTGCGTGTACAATTTGTATGTTCGATCACATACATACTGAGCAGAGAATTAAGAAGTGTGTTACAGAGCGACGGCCCAGCCTCTTTAGACCAGCTGGCCAAGCTGTCCTCGCTGAGGTGCAGCGTTGGAACCTGGGATGCGATGGCTGAGGTGATAGCAACCGCATGAGGTTCAGGGGAACACATTCCGTGAAAGTGAGGGCTCAGTGCCATGATCCAAAGGAAGGAAGAAGCTTAGTGAGTTGAAAGGACAGAAGACGGCAGTGCGGCTGGAGGGCAGTGGCGAAGGAGCACTGGGCTTGCGGTGAGGTCGCAGGACGTGGAAGGATCAGAAAATGAGGACTGTGGACTTGCACCCCTCGTTGCTGACGCGGAGGTGCCTGCCCTGTAACCACCCATCCCCATGTCTTCTTCCCTTTCTAACAAACAGTACTACAATTTTGTTTGAGGTTGCGTTGCATCCAATTTAAAAACCCTTAATTTCCCCAAATCCCCTGTAGCTAATAGTGGTTCCGATTAGTAGTGTGCATCCAGAATTCTGATGGGAAGATCGTCCCTTCCAGAATAAACAGGAAAACTCCCAGGCCGCGATGGGCGCTTTCCCTGGCTCTGTCTTCTCAGGGAAGACCATGCTGCGGGCGTTCACCCCGGGACTTGGGAGTGTACAGTCATGTCTTCTGGGTGAACAAAACTTCTATGATTAATATAAGTGATCCTCCATCTCTACTGATGCTTCTTAAAATTGGTTTTGTCTGATATTAGTATAGCTAAACCAATTTTCTTTTAGTTAGTGTCTGGGAGATACATCTTTTTCCATCTTTGTACATTCAGCCTTTTTGCATTTTATATTTATTTAGCTTATGTCTTTTGTAAGCAGTGTGTCATTGGAATTCTTAATGCACTCTGATAATCTTTGGCTTCTAATTGAAGTATTATTCCATTCACATTTAAATTATCATTGATGTATCAATATCTGACATATTACTATTTGCTCTGTTTTTCCTACCTGAACCTTATTACCTGGTTGGCCAATATTGTTTAGTTTTTCTCCATGAAATAAAAGACACATTCTTCATTTTCACCAATAACATATAAGGATAGTATCTTAGACCTGAAGCTCAGCAAACAATAACATGAATAGATGAAAAGAGTTTGGTAAAATCTTAAGTGGTGAATCTAGTGTAAATATTTTCATAATAAAATAAGAAGAAAAGATGTCAGTACTAAATGATTTTATAGCTAAGTTCTATCTAGATTTTAAAGATCTGGACTTAAAATATTTCTAATATTATTTAAATAGCCATGGCCTCAAAAAAAGATAAAAACTCCCCAATTCATTTTATGAAGGTAGCATGACTTATAAAACTTTCTTTGAAGTATAACATGAATAAAGAAAAGTTTACAGTTGTGAAATCTGTAGCTTGAGAAATTTTTGCATACTGAACACACTTGAATATGCTGATTTTAAAAAAACCAGTATGTTATGAAAACCCCAGAAATCTTCCTCCAGCCCATTTCTAGATGGCCTCTCTGGCTGAAAATATCTGCTATGCCGAAGCCAAAATCTGATTTAAAAAATAGTGCAAACAATTGCCCTGGCTGGCATAGCTCAGTGGATTGAGCGTGGGCTGAGAACCAAAGAGTCGCAGGTTCGATTCCCAGTCAGGGCACATGCCTGGGTTGCAGGCCATGGCCCCCAGCAACTACACATTGATGTTTCTCTCTCTTTCTCCCTCCCTTCCCTCTCTAAAAATAAATAAATAAAATCTTTAAAAAAACAGTGCAAACAATGAAAACTACAGACTAATTTCACTTACAGAGAGACAAATTTAAAAAATGAAATATTAGGAAATAAAATCTCGATGTATATTTTAATACTGACACAATCATACACACATATCATTAAGAATTTAACTGCTCACCCCTGTTGCTTGTATTCCCTCTGGGCTCCCACTAAAGTACATATTTGCTAGCAGTTTTTTTCAGTGGGGGCAGTGAACAATTTAGACTCTTCTATGTTTTAAAATGTATTTACTTCACCCTTACTCTTTAAAGAGAGTTTGGCCGTCGGGTGAATTCCAGACTGACAGTTGTTTTCCGTCAGGGTTTTGAGTTATGACGCCATCGCCTGGCATCTGTTGTTACGGAGAGTAGCACCACCATTCTGTCATTTGTTTCTATGTCATCTATTTTCTCTCTTTTGTAGATCCTATTTTCTTGTTTTTGCTTGATGTTCTGTGGTTTTGCTACAGTGTTTCTAGGTATAGATTTATTTTCTTGCTAATCACACTCAGTGAGATTTTTCAATTCAAGTTTTCACGTGTTTCTTCAATTCCGGAAAACCATGTGTCATTTTATTTTCAAACATCACCTTTTCTCCATTCTCCTTATATTCTTCTGCAACTCCCATCAGATATATAGTTGAGGGTAAAGTAAAGAAGATAGTTAAGGGATGTAAAGTTAAGGATGATGGAGGGTAGAATGAATGTCTTTCATAATTTCCTTCTTTATCTTACTGTGCTGTGATCTGGAAGCTTCTTTTTCAGTGCTGTGCTCCAACTCATTCATTCTCTCTCCTCAGATTCATCCCGTACGCCTTTGAGATAACTTGTTGAGGGTTATTATTATTACTTTATGATCAATGACCACATTTTTCATTTCTAAGATTCCCAGTTTGTTCTTTTTCAAATCATCCCATTCTTATTTCATAGATGCTACCTCCTTCCTCATGTCTTCCAGCTGTTAACATATTTTTAAGTTCTCAGATTGATCTCTGTATCCTCAGGTGTTAATTCTTCCATTTGTTCAATTAACCAACTACTTTTATGACTTTTTCATGAGCTTAAAAGTTTGAGAGAGCTATTCTTGTTTGTGTGTTCCCCTTCACAGACACCCTAGCAGATCAGCTTGGATCTTTTACTCCATATTAGTGGTTTAATTTTAGGTCTTACATGTGTATCATACAGATTCAGTTCCTATGTTCCATGCTGCCTCTGCTTCTTTACTTTTTGTGTATGAATTTGATGTTCTCCAAAGTAAAGTCTACATCCAAAATATTTTAATAAACTACATATTCCATTAAGAAGAAGAAGTTACACTTTTTGGATAATCAACTTCAGAACAAACAACCAAAGACCCATAAATGAGCGGGGGGGAAATATCATCATGCATTTCCCTGCTCTCTACAAATCTCTTCTCACTGTTGTACAGTATCTTTGTATATGAGTCTGAAGCTTTTTGTTTCCACGTTGTGATCCCCTTAAAATATTTCCATTCCAGATCCCTTAGATCCATGAATTGTTTTTCTGAAAAGAATCACATTTTCAAAGAATCACATGGTGGTGTCATTTAACCTTCAGCAATTCAGAGGTTTGTCATGACAGAATAGACCTTTGATGAATTTGAGTCTCCTCTTTTCTGGTAGAAAGGCTTTTCTGAATTTTTATAAACCAAGGGGGAAGCTATGGTGTCCACCTCATTTAAAGCCCTCCTCCAAATAGAATGTTGGTGGGCCTGGCTAACTGGGCTGGAGAGGCCCCTGCACAGCCATAGCAGGTAGAGAGAACGTCTCATTGGTGCTCGGAAACTAAGAGTGTGCAGTGGAGAGAACTGCAGAGCACTGAGGGCAACAGGGAGGAGAAAAGGGTCCTAATGTGTGGTCAAAACAGGGAGGAAGATTTGTCAGAAGTACATATACTGCCAGTGCCATTGCTTCTGAGATCCTTGTGTAGGCCCTGAGTATAAAAGGACAGTGGCTTCTGGTCACCATGGAGGCACAGGTAAATATGCTTCGCCTCCTCATACAATGACAGAAAAATTACAATTGGACTATAAAACAAGGAGCATCCAGAATCATCAGAAAATCAAGCTGTATAGAAGTCCGACAACCAAGGATTTAAAGAAGCCACACTCATCCAGATGGGTAGGAGGGGCAGAGCCATGGAGTGGCTCAGAGAGGTAGAGGAATGGGTGGTCCCACATTCACCTGCTGAATAAAACCCAAGAGGGATACCTTGGGAGCGAGTGATCCCAGCCCCAAGCCAGACCACCCAGCACCCCAGGGTTCCAGCACCAGGAAGATAAATCCCCATAACTTCCAGCTGTGAAAACCAGTGGGGGTCTGGGTGACAGAAGGTGATGGAAGAAACTGCCAGATTTTCAGGAGACTCTTCTTAAGCACCCACATGGACTTAGGACTCACACAGACCCACCCCCTCTGGGATTCAGCACCAGGGCAACAGCTGGAAGGCCACAAGTGGCATATAGGTATAAAGCAAAGTGATTGGAATCAGGGTGAGTGCCAGGAGACAGCTTTCTCCCAGGCAAACCTTCAGAAGCCAAGCAATGGCATTGTCCCTCCTCTGAACCTTTCCCCACACGGAGCCACAAAATTGATTGCCCTTAAGTGATTGCCCTGCCCTGGCGATCACTCACCAGGGCAGGGCAGGCTCTGCCTCACACAATTTACAGTTACGCTCTTTTACAATAGACCACACTACTAAGACAGGGAGTCAAATTGTCTCTGTGTAATACACAGAAACAAACACAGGGAGGCTGTCAAATTGAGGGAAGAAATATGGCCCAAATGAAAGAATAGAAAAAAACTCCACAAAAAGAATTAAACGGAACTGAGATAACCAACCTATCAGATGCAGAGTTCAAAACTCTGATTAGCAGGATGCTCAAAAAACTCACTGGGTACTTCAATGGCATACAAAATGATCCAGGCACAAATGAAGTTTACATTAAATGAAATAAAGAAAAATCTACAGGGAACCAAGAGTAGAAGGGATGAAGCCAAGAATCAAGTCAATGATTTGAAACATAGGGAAGAAAAAAGCATTCAATCAGGACAGCAAGAGGAAAAAGAATTTTTTTAAAAAACAAGAATAGGCAAAGTAGACTCTGGGACATCTCCAAACATACCAAGGTCTGCATCATAGGGATGCCAGAAGAAGAGGAAGAACAAGGAATTGAAAATTTATTTTAAAAAACAATGAAAGAAAAATTCCCTATTTTGGCCAATGAAATAGACTCACAAGTCCAGGAAGCACAGAGAGTCCCAAACAAGTTGGACCCAAAGAGGTCCATGCCAAGACACATCATAATTTAAATGCCAAGGGTTAAAGATAAAGAGAGACTCTTAAAAGCAGCAAGAGAAAGGCAGAGTTACCTACAAAGGAGTTCCCATAACACTGTCAGCTGATTTCTCAAAAGAAACTCTGTAGGATAGAAGGGTCTAGAAAGAAGCATTCACAGTGATGAAAAGCAAGGACCTACAACCTAGATTACTCTATCCAGCAAAGCTATCATTTAGAATTGAAGGGAAGATAAAGTGCTTCCCAGACAAGGTAAAGTGAAAGGAGTTCATCATCACCAAGCTCTTATGTGAAATGTTTAGTGGACCTGTTTTAAAGAAGAAGATGATCATTAAAATGGCAACAAATTCAGAATTATAAACAACTGAATCTAAAAATCAAACTAAGTGAACAAACAGACCAAGAATGGAACCACAGAAATGGAGATCACTTGGATGATAACCATGGGGAGGGGAAGGGAGGGAAATGGGGAAAAAGGTACAGGGATTAAGAAGCACAAATTAGTAGGTGCAAAATAGACAGGGAGATGTTAAGAACAGTACAGGAAATGGAGAAGCCAAAGAACTTATATGCATGACCCATGGACAAGAACTAAGGCAGGGGGTGGGGTGGGGCGGTTGCCGGAGGGAATGGGGGGTACTGAGTGGAGGGGGGGAAGAGGAAAAATTGGGACAACTGTAATGGCATAATCAATAAAATATATTTAAAAAAGAAGTCGATGAACCACAGCCAAGATATACTGCATAGTCCCCCACTGAGCACAGCACTAGGCTCTGTGTAGACATCAGTGTAGAGAGTTAGAGCACATACACGGTGGGGCAAAAGTAGGCTTACAGTTGTGAGTATGCAAAACATAGAGTTGATTCTTATATTATTATTTATTGATTATTATATTATTTTCCATATGAACAACTGTAAACCTACTTTTGCCCACCCTGTATGATCAGAGTAATCAATCCATTCTATAAATTTGTTCCTATCTCTCCCACTACTTTTAATGTAAAAGTTGTGGCATCAAAATATTTGCTGTGCAAATGGCTTTATCTGGGGTCAAGAACCCGCTTTAGAAAGACTCAACTATTATATATTATTGGTTTAATCTATTTTTAATCGACTTTAGAGAGAGGGAGGAAGGGAAAGAGAAATATCGATTTGTTGTTCCACGCTTCTATACATTCATTGTTTGAGGCTTGTATGTACCTTGACGGAGGACTGAGCCCACAACTTTGGCATATCAGGATGACACTCTACCCAACTGAGCTACCTGGCCAGGGCTGGGTTAATCTAATTTTTACAGCTATACACAATAACAAAATAGTACTTCCCTCAAACTACATGGGAAAAATGGAGGCCTTAGGGATAGCCTGTCTTATCAAAACTTGCAATCATGTTTTATATATTTTTACTTTCTCTGTATGGCCTTTGGCCTTTTATTGGTAATTTTCCATTAAAGAATGAGAAATGGAGAGTTTCCTCCTCTCTGTAGAGATGTATCATAAAGAGTACAGGTTCTTGAAAAAACTCTAATACAAATTATTACTCAGTAAATATTTGACTAATTGAATGGGTGCTTTAGAGGCCAACTTTAACCAGCTCATTTCATAAAAGCAACTTTAGCCCTGGCTAGTGTGGCCCAGTGGATTGAGTGCCAGCCTGCAGACCAAAGGGTCTCCAGTTCGATTCCCAGTCAGGGCACATGCCTGGGTTGTGGGCCAGGTCCCCAGCTGGGGACGTGCAAGAGGCAACACATTAAAGTTTCTCCCTCCCTTCCCCTCTCTCTAAAAATAAAAATAAAATCTCAAAAAAAAAAATAAAAGCAAGCTTAAGTGCTATGTCTAAATGATATGCTCGTTGGGGAATGGGTCTGAGGCTTGACCCTGGAAGGTTCGAGTCTCTGTTCTCTGTTTCCCGTCGCCATTAGATGTAGCAAGGGCATTAGCGCTGCAGAGTTCTCGTGGATCAACATTTGACTCTTTCAGCTCTAGAAATGTAGGTAAATTTTCTGGAAAGGTTCCCACTCTTTCTCCCACACAGCCTTACTGTTTGATTACCTGGTTCAGCTAATAAGTATTCATGAGTTGTATCTTCAAAGGCAAACTTTTCTGGACTGGTGCGGAAAATGCTAAGCATGGGTAATTTTGTGGTCCTTTGACTCTCCTTCTTTGTGGTGACCAAAGAGTTCAACCTATTGGTGAGAATCTCATAAGGGAAAGTGTGTGAGGGAGGAGGGATCCCATACTGAGCCAATCTCTGCCGGGATTTTGAGAGTCTGTCTTCTGAAGAGAGCGAGCTGGTCAGTAAGCTGCTGTGTAGGAGGTCAGTCATGGACACTGGGCTCTCCTCGTCTGGTCTAGCCACATTGCACAGGAAAACAGGTTGGGCATCTTCTCTCAAATCAGTTCTGCTGGTGAATGACATGGTATTCAGGTTTTGACTAAGTATTTCCTGTGCTTCATTTGGTGAAATACTGTGAGTTTTTAGACGATTGGATTTCTTGCTCTCCTTGTTCATATTCTCAACAAGGGCATATAATTCTGGCAGCTGTGTGGAAAAAAGTGGGAAGTCATGAGATTGGTGAATGGTAATCATCCAGCAGATCCACGAACCCTACAACAAAGAGCATAACTAACCGTGCAAACAGCAGCAGCTACCCTTGGGAGACACTGTTACCCAACTAAACCAAGTCCATTGTGGCAATGTGGAGCAGAGACTGGATGGTCAAGTCTCAGGTCATTCCCCAAAAGAGGTATTATTTAGACACGTCATTTAAAGCCTGCCTTATAAAATGAACCCATTAGACTTGAATTCTAAAGTCTTTAAGATCTTCCTAACTCTACAATTCTGTGAGTTAGCATGCAGAGAGAGAGCTTTGGGGGGTTGCAACATTTGTTGTGGGTAAGGCTACATTTTGTTTAAGGAAGAAAGGGAGCCAGATGATGTAGATACCAAAGCTTCATCCCGGTGTCCAATGGGCTTGGGATGTCTAGGAACACAGTGCAAAGGGGGCTGTGATTGTCCCTATGAACTGGAATGTTTTAGCAACGCAAACGGTTACACTTGTGGAGTGTTCGGGAATAGCTGTCAGCAGAAAAGACAACCCTGTCCCCTTGGAGTCCCCCTTCTGTATCTAAACTCCTGTATTAAAGGGATAAAACTTTATTTTCTAGAGCATTCTGCCTACTAATCCCCTAATTCCCAAGAAGCTTCTTAGGTCATTTGACTGGAAGGACGAAGTGAGGGCCCAAACTCGGGTCCCTGCAGTTTCCCTTCGATTCTAGTGGGCTCTGTCGCCAGAGCCACACAGAGGACGTGGGCTGGGACTGGCGGAGGGCTCTTTCCCCCGTGTTCCCACCGTTATGAAAACAAGTTGTGCTCCTGCTCTGCTGCCCACTGAAGAGCTGCCTTTTGCTGGGCCCCAAAAGGTAAGTCCCTGGAGTGGAATGTTTGTGCTCCCCGTGGCTCCCCCAGGCACACCACTGGGTACTCCGCAGTTAGAATTTTTACAGAACTTGAAAGTACAGTTTCCGTGTACAATCTTAGAGAATAAATACGTACCGAACACCTGGGAAACTCCATCTCCACACCGTCTTCTATTGGATCAGTGTCTCTGTTGAGGGACATTGTGCTAAGATTTTATTCTCTAATTCCTAAAAAATCAATAGAAGGGAAGATGAAATGAAAGGTCAAAAATCAGATAGAGTACAAAGTGGGGGTAACTGTTGGGAACCACCCTGCCTGGTTTCAGGAGCTATAACCCCCGCCCCCATGGCTAAGGCTGAGTGAGTGACCTTCAGATGAGAAACCGCTGAGGAGACAAAGCTTATCTCCCTGGCAGGAGCACCACTTCTGCTCCTTTTTCCATAACTGGTCCCCAACGCTTGATCAGTTAGCCAACGATGGGTAAGATTCCCCAAGGGGGGAAAAACTTAAGACAGGCACGATCAGATGGAGGCCCCAGGGAAGGACTTGGGGGGCTATGGAGAAAGGGGGTGATGGACCCTCGCCCCTCAGCTTTGACAAAGCCTGAGTCCTCATTCTGCCTGTGAGGAGTCTCCTAATTTCTTGGCTATCTTGACTCCTCTGCCTGACTTAAGCCTGAAACAGTGACAGAGGGTGGTGCAGCCCTGTGCTGGAAAGGGCAGGTTCCCTGGGTAATCAAGCCTGAGAAAGAATACATAAACTCCTGTGAAACCTGCTTTGCTAAGAATACTGTTAATTAAATGATAAAGGTCCGAGCAGGAAATGAGTTTGTTTAAGTTTTGTAGCCTTTTAGCTGATAGACCCTGACTCAGAATAGGCCCTCAGAGTTCTTTGTGTATTATCTATTGTTTGATCCTTACTGCCTGACAATGATTAATGAAATTTACCTGTATTCCTGTGCAAATTAAAAGCCAATAAAAAACCAGTGAAGGCAAGGATTGGTGTGCTCTCCTCTTGAGAGAGTGGCCAGGCTGCTCCCAGGCACCCTCCCCTTGAGAGAGTAGCCGTGCTGTCCCTTTTCCTCCACAGGACTCGGTAGTCCGTGTGAATGTATTTCATATCTCATCCATAACACTGGATGTTATGGACACTGCCAGCCGGTGTCCGCAACAGGTAACACTTTTTAAGTCTTCTGAACTTTCTAAGTGGGACACTTTTTAAATTTTATACCATTAAAGTTTTTCTACTGTTTTCTCTCTCCTCTAGGTTTGCCAACTTAATCATGTTCCAATGAAATATTTTCTCTGAAACACCTCAGATTCTGACTTGACATGTATATTCAGGTATTTAATGTTAGTTCAAAGAATCCTACACAGACTTTTTTTTTGTCTTACATATTTTGATTTTCAGATCATCTAAAGAAAATCTCACCTACCTCCTTATTCGGGAAAAGCATTGTTGTTTTTTTTAACCAGAAGAAAAAGGCTAATAACAACAACAATGAACACTTTGAAGTTATTTGCTTTGGGCCACACGTGATTGTAGGTATTTTAGAGGTAGACCTTTTTTAAATCCCTTTTTGAAGGATTAAAAATGACCATAGAATTTATATTCATCAGTAAGTGGCAGCTGAGTCTGCTCCCACATTTGACTCCGGGCTGGTGTTACACTTAACTTTGACCGACAGCACGAGATGGAAGTGATGTTTTGTGAGTGTCATAAATTGCTGGCAGGAATAAAGTATGGTGCAATCACTTTGAAAAACAATTTGGCAGTTCCTCAGAATGTTAAACACAGAGCTACCTGATAACCCAGGAGATTCACCCCCAGATATACAGCTGAGACAAATCATATGTCAATTCAAAAACTTGAATGTTCACAACAGCACTGTTCGTAATAGTCAAAAAGTGGAAACAATCCTAATGCCCATAACCTGATGAATGGATAAAGTAAATGTGGTATATCCATGTGACAGAATACTATTCAGTGATCAGAGGTAGTGAAGTATGCTGCAACATGATAAATCTTGAAAATTTGTGCTAAGTAAAAGAAGCCATCCACAAAAGGTCACATGTTGTATGATTCCCTACATGTGAAATACATAAGACTGGGAAATCTATAGAGACAGAAAGTAGATCCGTGTTTGCCTGCATCTGGGGACATGAGTGCAGGAATGGGGAAGGAACGCTAATGGTCTGGGGGTTTGGGGGAGGGATACACATGTCCTGCAGCTGACTGTGGTGATGGTCACACCGCTCTGTGAATACGCTTAAAACTGTTTAACTCTACACTTTGAATGGGTACATTTTATAGTATGTAAATTATTTCTCAATAAAAATATTTCAAATGATTTAGAAAAAAATGATAGATGTAGAAGATGGGCTAAGGAGATAAAGCACATTTAGTTGGATATCCCAAAGACGAAAACCCCCAAAATCATGGAAAAGGAAAAGATTTAAAATTAAAATTCGAGAAAATTTTCCTATAATTAAAGATTTTAATATGTATATTGAAAGATCACATTATTTGCTAAGGAAAAATTGATCAAGAATGGTTAGCACCAAGACATATTCTAGTAAATTAATTGGGTTTCAGGGGGAAAAATAATCAGTTTCATTTATAGTAACAGACAAAGAGAAAAAGTGTGAGCCAATGATTTTTCTATTTATTTAAGCTATTCATGAAAGAATAAAAGCTAAAGAAAAAAAATTGATCTTTTAAGAACCTGGTGAATAGAGTTCCCATGAGTCCTTCTAGGGAAGACTCTCAGTACATGAACTTCAGGCAACCAAGAGATTAATGGACTTCAGAGGTAAAGAAAGAATCCTTTGGCAGCAGGGCTGAAAGATGAAGTCACTTTTAAGGAAAAAATGACAAATGTCCATACTCTCTGAACCTGGAATTTCCACCTCTGAATATTCTGTACTGTTACATTTAAACTATATATTTGCATATATGAAAATGGAATACGAATGGAGTGCTTCATTGCAGCATTGTTTTTTTTAGCAGCAACAGACTGAAAGCAACCTCAGGGTCCTACGAGAAGGAGGGTCACAAACCACCACGATGCCCATCAATGGCATAAAGAATAAGTTGTGATTTATTTGTGCAATAAAATGATGCTCAGCAAGAGTCTGCACTGCATGTTTCGATGTATGTAACATTCAAATATGAGCAAACCTTATCTCCAAGTTTGAGGCAGGCTAGTTTTTTCCTTGGGAGGGGCTCGTGCTCGCTTGGAGCACGAGAAGCCCACCGTCCTAGTAACGTTCTGTTTACTTGGCCTGAATGCCAGTTGTGTGTGATTTATAGAAATTCATAGGGCTGTGCCTTGATAACTTGTGCATATTTTTGTGTGTATATTAGACCATCAACACAAACTTTACCTAAGGGGAAGAAAAACAGAAGGAAAAAAGGAAGGAAGCCAAGAACAATCCATTTACACTGTTTTGGGGCAACCAAGGAGCCTGGATACTGTCAGTAACGTGTGATTATCATCACAACAGAAAGGATCCGCTCTGTAATTTCACAGGTGCCTGCCACAGCCCAGGCCCTCGTGACTGTATTTTGGTGCCACCAGGTGGCGCTCACTGGAAGTTTGATAATTCCTACAACTTTTTCTTTCTCTCCCAACAGCTTCCTCACCTCCTCCTCTCTTCCTGGGGGTGAGATCAAGTGTAGACAGTCATTCAGAGACAGTTTCTTTATTTATAGAGCAATAAACTTTTTTGTTGCTCTTCTCCAGGTGTTCCTTCAGTATGGAGACCTGGGCATCGATTTCCATTTACAGCCTGGCAGCCTACAACAGCTTTTCACGGGGCTTTCAGTGACAAAAGGAATTAAGTATTGCTGTGGCTGAGGCTTTCTTCTTCATGCACATGCAGGGGCTGGGGAAAGTGTTTACAGTTGTACTACAAATAAATAGCACAATAATAAATGACAATGCAAGAATAAACTCTGTGTTTCACACACAACTGCGTATATACAACACATACATCAACAGCTGTGAACCAGCGTACGTTTGCAACCGGGCATGCTTTGTCACATTGTGTGTTGTTAGTACTTAGACAATGAGAGCTCTGACAAAATTAGTTGCCAATAACTTATTTTGTTTCTTTCACAACATATGGTTAATTCTGTAGCCAGTTTTACAAGATTTTTTTTTAATTTTATTTATTTATTTTTAGAAATGGAGGGAGGGAGAAAGACAGAGAGAGAAACATTGATCAGTTGCCGCTGATCAGTTGCCGCTGATCAGTTGCCGCATATCTGTTATTTGGGGCCTGGCCTACAACCCAGGTCTATGCCCTGACCAGGAATCAAACTGGTGACCTTTTGGTTTGCAGGACAATGCCCAGCCCACTGAGTCACACCAGTCAGGGCTAGGTTTACAGCAGGGGTGTCCAACTCATTTTCATCGGGGGTCACATCAGCCCCATGGTTGCCTTCAAAGGGCTGAAATAATTTTAGGACTGTATAAATGTAACTACTCCTTGACTGTTAAGGAGTTGAAATTACATTCGGCCCTTTGAAGGCAACCACGAGGCTGATGTGGCTCCTGATGTAAATGAGTTGGACACCCCTGGTTTACAAGATTCTTAAGAATAATGTAACGTGTATTTACTTTTGCTTCAATAAGTAAAACTTTTGCATAATAGGCTGGGCGTTTTTGTCTTCACTGTGTTTACCAGTGAAATTAATTAATTTTGTCCCGGAAAGAAATTTTTTGTACTTGTTCCAGAAAAAGCCCGTTGGTTTATGACAACGTCACTGCCTTTGCTTGGTGAATGACTCGAAAGCATCAGCGGCATCGTCGGACCGGGCTGACGACTGCGCTGGGTGGGCGAGGCACGGGGAGTTTTCAGATATTCATGGTGGCACCGCTTTTCAGTTTCAGTTTTCCGTGGCTTTGCGTAAAGTCATCACACCCGCAGATTTGCTTGACTGAGTAAGTCCTGACTGACATATTACAGCGTTTGGAGTCATAGTTAGCGTGTGTATTTGTAAACTTACCCTGACCTGCAGAATATATGTGTACATGACTGTTTCCATCAGTATTTTATGCTTCAAGGCACACTTGTGAGCACCAATCCCTTTTAAAATGGAAAGTGAGTTAAACATAATCCATTAGCAATAATAAAGATTGCAAATTTGATAAACATAAAAAAAGCAAATGGTGTGAAAAATACCAGGGTGAATGTTATTATACCTGAATGTTATTTAAGACAATCTGATTAATGGAACCCTTGTGGAAAATACTCAACATTTAAGACGGCAACTATTCGTGAGAACAAGATGAGATTTCTGTGAATCCTCCATTTCTAATTCATGAAGTGTAACTGCAACTGTTTCATTGCTTTTTTTTTTTTCCTCTAAAACCCCAAAGTGCCTGTGACCCACTGGAGAGATTGCTTGGTTCCGCGCTTTGGGAGCTCCGCTGTAAGCAAGAAGAAGCCACATCAGGAAGCAGGTGAGAGCCCACAGGGACCTGAGGCTTTGTCTGGACTTCATTCTCTCTGGCTTGGTTGGCCACCAGAATGCCCACTGGGCTTTCCCCAGGTGCTTTCCCTGCATTCCTTAGCCTTGGTGTCCGCCTGTCTGCCCACAGGATCCACTTGCCTGGCATATTGGCTGGCACAGAGTAGGTAATTATTACAGGCCTTCTGTTTGGGTTGTCAGAAGATGAATATAGCACATCTGATTGATTAGAAAATGCAGTTGGCTACTATTGAAAATAACACAGGATTGGAAGCATGGACCAGTCAGGCTCAGCACCTCATTGGCTAAGAGGACGGTAGCTGAGGGGTGACAATAGCGCCTCAAGGAGTGGGTGGTGCACACGCAGCCCCACCTTCCTGCTGGTGCTGAGGTGCTGAGAGAGCTCATCCTCTTGAGCATATTTTAGATGTCCAGACCCGATTGCTTTCTAATATGAGGATGTGATGGCTGCACACACCCAACTGTTATAAATTACCTTTATTATTGAATTTTTTTGTAGGAAAAATGAACATTATAGTTGAGCATATGGGACTCTGAATTCCTTCTTTGAAATAATTGCTTTTACGATGCAATATTTGAAAACCTGAGTTTTCGTAGGAATGCAACTATCCTATCATATTGCTAACTTAATACAAGACTTTCTTTTTACATACTGATAATTAATAGGCTTGGTTTTTAGAGCAGTTTTAGGTTTACAGAAAAAAATTGGTTGGAAAGTACACACGCCCTTCCACACCATTATACAAAATTTCCCCTGATATTAACATGTTTAGTGTAATACCTTTGTTATAATTGATGAGCCATTATTGATACATTATTACTACCTAAAGTCCATAGTTTCCATTAGGGTTCCGTCTCTGGGTTGTATATTCTGTGGGTGTGGACAGACGTGTAATGACATGTACCCACATTGTGTATCATACAGAATAGTTACAATGACCAAAGGTCCTCTGGGCTCCAAGTACTTGTTTTCTACAAAACCACAGTGGGTTACCCTTCCTGAAAGAGAATTCTGATCAAGATTTGCTCTTGACGGAAACCTTCAGTGGTTTCCTCACAAAATACAAGCTCATTGTTGGCCTGGCGTTCCGGGCTTTTCCCCCTCGACCAACCACAGGCTCTAGTGCCACCTGCATCCCCCTGACTTCCCTCGAGGTGGCGCACTCCTGCCAAAGTGTGAGATAGTCTCCACCTCTGCGGCTCGCCTCCCTACTCCCTGCCTGTCGGTGCCATTCTGTCACCAGGATCGGTCCCAGCCCACTCAGGAGCCGCCCCCATGATGTTCGTTCTCTGTTCCCTCGAGGCAGTCATCTCTGGCTTCTGTGAGCCTCCCTCACAGTGTCCCTGGGACTCTCCAACCGCATTGATCATTTTCCATCTTGTTTAGTTATCTTCCCAGGCCACCATAGTAGACAAGCACACATGCCCTGCAATCGAAGCCTTTCTCGCTCATCTTTGACCTCAGTGTTCGGTGGACAGGTGTGTCCCGTGGGGGCGATGCGTACGGCACTGAATACCTGGGGCTGTGTGAGGGGTAAGTGACCTGGCTCCTGCCTAGGGTTCACAGGCACCTGGCCCCTGGGGAGCTCTCTCATACTCTCACTGCCACTGTTGCCGACCGCTACTACTGTCCTCTGGTCCACAGCTTCACCCTCCACAGTTTCAGTTGCCTGGGCTCCATCATGGCCCAAAAATATTAAATGGAAAATTGCAGGAATAAACAATTTCTGTTTTAGATTGTGTGTCATTCTGGGTAGTATGAAGAATTTTAATGCTATCCTGCTTGACCCCATGTGCTGGTTCTGGGAAAGGGGAGAGGGAGCTCTCTACCATTCTCTGATCTCCTCCTCCTTCGGGCTCTCCTCCCTCCCAAGGCTGCACACACACTCTCAAGCGGGATGTGGGGAGAGGGAGCAGAGAGGGAGCCAGGAGTGGTGAGAGCAGAGCCAGGTCAGGGCCACGCTGCGGTGGGAACGTGGTGCGGAAGGAAGAAGGCAGGGATGGAGGGGAGAAGGTCCCAAAGGCCAAGGGAGGTTGTACAGGCTCGGTCATGAGCGGCTGAGTCCAGCGCCCTGCGTCCTGCTGGGAGGAGATGATGGCTCCTGGCCACATCTCATCTCTCGGCCCTGGCCTTTCCTCTCTGCCTCCCACTGCTCACATCACCCTGCTCCCCTTGCCAAGCCCACACTGGCTTGCTTTTCACTCTTTGGTTCCTCACTGCGCCCATTACCCATCACAGCACTCACCACTTGCTTTACAATGATCTGTTTCTGTGGCCGTCTCTTTCATGGGCCTGCATGCCTTGGGGCAGGGGCTGGGTCCCCTTCAGCCACGGTGCCATGGCCCAGGCTGGCACCTGACACGTGCTGATGCTTAGCAAGTGCTGAGTGAGTGCCTGTCCTTTGTGACATACGGACACCCTCACAGTCACATAAACAGCTATGTGACACTGCAGGTCAGGGGACTGCCTTCCTGCACGAGGGTGATGGGGAGAAGGTGGAGGACAGAAAGGCATTTTTTAAAAAATGAACATTAAATAGCTGACTTGTGAGTATAATGTATAATCAGGTAGGGTTTTCCATCCACAGGTAGGGGCAAGGTACAAAGGGGGAGTTGAGGTTTTAAACAGGAGACTGACCTGTGTTTCTTCCTACTTCCGCCCCGTGGTCCAGGTGGAAGTGGATGGGGGCTGCATGGCTGGGCACACTCCGCGTGAGCCAAGGAGCCGGGCTCTGGGCTGAGTCCCACTCCTAAATGGCTCCCCCATTGGGAGGTTTTTGGAACAGTCATTAAAAACATTGCCAAAACAACAGTTTCCCCAGATGTAATCTACTGGTATACTAGTCAAGGTTCTCCGGCAAAACATAAACAGTAGGATATGTGTGTGTGTGTGTGTGTGTGTGTAATATATGGAGATACATATATGTGTATGAGGTCTGTCCAGAAAAAGCCCAGCCATTGTTAACATAACAAGAACCGCTGTGTGACATCCATGTAACCTGGCAGCCGAGGAGAGTGGACTAGAATGCACATGTGTGAACAATGATGACTTCACTGCACTACTCAGTGGAGGTGGTAGATGCCGTTGAGTGAGCATGTGAACTGTGTGGCCATCACAATCAAAATGACTGAGAAAGTAGAGCAATGAATCTGCATCAAATTTTGCATTAAGCTTGAGCATTCCTCTGTGGAAACTATTCGGATGATTCAGAAGGCCACAGCTCTGGGCAACTGGTGATTGGCAGCTTCATCACAACAATGCACCTCTCACGCATCACATCTTGTGTAGAGTTTTTTGGCAAAACTTCAAATCACCCAGGTGACTCACACCTTCTGTGGCCCAGATTTGGTGCATTGTGACTTCAGCTTTTCCTAAAGGTAAAATCACCTTTGAAAGGGAAGAGGTTTCAGACTCTTAATGAGATTCAGGAAAATACAGTGGAGCAGCTGATGGTGATTTGGAGAACTGTGTGAGGTCCCATGGTGCTCACTCTGAAGGGGGCTGAGGTGTCATTGTCCTATGTACAATGTTTCTTTTTAAAAAGAATTTTAAAAATACAGTTTATTGATTATGCTGTTACAGTTGTCCCAATTTTCCCTCTTTGCCCTCCTCCACGCAGTACCCCTCCTTCCCTCCAGCAATCCCCCCTTTAGTTCATGTCTATGGGTCATAAATATAAGTTTTTTGGCTTTTCCATTTCCCATACTGTTCTTAACCTCCCTCTGTCTATTTTGTAGCTACCAATTATGCTTTTTATTCCCTATACCTTTTTCCCCACGCTCCCCTTTCCCCCTACCAGCTAAGAGGAATCTCCTGAGAATCTAGCTGCTTCTGCTGCTGCCCCAACCCCCACTGGCTTTTACAGCCAGAAGTCATGGGGATTTATCTTCCTGGCGCTGAAACCCTGGCCTGCTGGGTGGTCTGGTTTGGGGATGGGATCCCTTGCTCCCAAGGTGTCCCTCCTGAATTTATCCACACGTGACTGTGGGACTGCCTGTTCTGCTGCCTCCTCATGTGACTCTCCACTTCTCTCCATGTCTCTGCCCATCCTACCCGTCTGGGTGAGTGTGGCTTCTTTTGATCCTTGGTTGTCGGACTTCCATTTTCTGACTGCTCTAGGTGATATTCGTTTTGTAGTATAGTTGTAATTTTTCTGTAGCTGTGCAAGGAGGCAAAGAATGTTTACCTATGCCAAAATCCTTGACCGAAATCCTCACACTGTTTCTTGCATTTTGTATCTTCTTCAACAAATGTCTTAATATTTCATACTACAAGGCTGGATATTTCTGAAAGGATCTTGTGTGATTATATAGTACATTAATTACACATTACATATATGATATACGAAAATTTATTATGTGGGATTGGCTCAGGAAATTCCAGAGGCCAGGAAGTCTCGTGATCACAGGCTGGAGACCCAGGGGAGCTAGTGCTATGACTCAGGCTGGAGGTTCCCGTGCCCTCCTCCTACTTGGGTTCGACTAATTGCTGGAGTGGCTCACAGAACTCAGGGGAACACCTGTGCATAAAGGGTCTGCTCAAAGGTACAGATGAACATGCAGATGGAGAGATGCACAGGGGAAGGTCTGGGAGGGTCCCAAGTGCAGGAGCTTCTGTGCCCCTGGAGTTGGGGTGCATCAGCCTCCTGGTATGGGTATGAGTTCACCAACGTGGAAGCTCTCCGAACCCTGGGATTTTGTGGAGGCTCCTTCCTGTGGGCATGACCTTCATAACTGCATTTCCAGCCCCTCTCCCTTCCCTGGAGAAACAAGGGGTAGGGCTGAAAAGTCCAAGCTTCTACTCACGACTTGGTCTTTCTTGAGACCAGCTCTTACCTGGGAGCCGTCCAGGAGTCACCCAGAGTTGACTCAACAGACTAGAGATGCTCCTAGTGCTCTTGTCACTTAGGAGTTTACAAGGGATTTAGGAGCCCTGTGCCAGGAACCAGGGGCAGAGGCCAGTGTGTACATTTTCTATTACTTCACGCGGAGTTGGTGTTTTGGTGTTGAATAACTGTGGACTGGTGTGCAGTGAGACAGGCGTGCAGTGAGACAGGCGTGGTTTTCGAGTGGCCCGGGGGGATCCCTTCTGTGCCTCAGCTCACTTATTTTTTGTAATGCAGACTTGATATTATGTTTGTTGTTTTCCTGTAAGAGGAGGAAAAATATCTAAACTTTTGGAGTATTTTTGGGTTTAAGATGTAAACAAAATTGTTATATTGAGAGTAAAGAGGCATCATTTCCTAAAAGAGTCTGGGTTTTCTCCTCTGCAAATTGACTTAAGGCTAAGTTGCTTCGTGTTTGATAAATGTTCTCTTTCTCTACCCTGAAAAGTTTCCCTGCTAAAATGAAATTTCAAAGAACTACAGCTTCTCAAGTTGGTAAGCATGCAGAAATCGATCTCACCCCCCTTTCACCATACACGAACCTCTTCTGAAATATCAGATGAGCCACCCTGCCACCCTTCTCTCCACTGCGTGCCCTGGAGGTGGGGCCGCCCCCTCCTGGGAGCAGCTGCCTGCGGCCTGCCTTCGCTCCCTGGAGGACAAACGCCAACCTCTCCCGACACGTGGCACTCATTTTAGTCACCTGTGTGTGTAAGACCCAGGGACCTTACAGGTTTTTGTGAAAACTGGAATCCTCAAAATGTTCTAGCACAGTGGAGGCATGGAACACATTTTGGTTGATTGATGGAATGAATGAGTGGCTCGAATACTGGAAAACGAGGAATAATAAAAGGTCTGTTGCTGCACAAAATTAGTCTGCTTGACCTAACTGTCTGACAGGAGTGGCAGACGTCCCGAGCATTTAACTTTGTTACCCTTAGTGATGGCTCTGCCCTCAGGTCCTCATGAAGAGTTTCATCTATAGTGGAATGTACACTCTTTTGGTGCTTTTCTTAAAATGCCCCCCAACTGTTCGTAAAAACCCATCAGCAGGCTCATGATGAAATGGCAGGTTCAGAGCTGAACCTGCCCCATCAGTGTGGCTTAAAGAACAACAGTCATACCTAATCAGTATTTCGGCCACATCTCATGCTGATAAAGAAGATTAAAACTATATCTCCTCACTAGACACAAAAGGATAAACGTGAGATTTGGGATATGTGGGGTATGGGGTTTGCCAGAGTAGACAAACTCACAGAGCCAGGGCGTAGGGTGGTACTGCCAGGGGCTGGGAGGAGGGGAGAACTGCTGTGTAGCGGGCTCTGAGCTTCGGTCTGGGGTGACGAAGAAGTCCTGGAGCGGGAAGGTGGTGAGGGTGGCACAACAATGCGCATATGCTTAATGCCACTGAACTGTGCACTGAAAAATGGTTAAAACGGTGAATTTTATGCTACATGTATTTTATCACAAAATATATCTCCTGAGAAAAGCAGGGCCCTGGGCCACCTTAGGTGGCTTTTCAAAGGAAGAGCCACATAAGACATCTTCCGGACTTTTGTCGCCTGAGAAGTCAAACTCAGTCTCCCCATTTGAGAAGCCTCTGGTTTGGGAGCATCGGGATAAAAGTGACTGGTGAACCCACCAAGTCGCCTGGGTCTGCAGGCTGAAGGAGTGGTGGCCGAGCAGGCCCCCAGCTACCACGATGCTGCTGCGTGGAAATGGGGCTGGGGGTCCCGAGATGCGTGTAGCCTTTCAGGATGCCTAACAGAACTCAGTGTGTAGTGTTAGAGCTGCCTGGTGAACTGTCCTGGCCGTCGAGCTCTGTCACCTCAGGGTGGCAACAGGGGTGTCTTCTGCTGACCGGAAACCCTGAACACCACGAGGGATGTGCCAGCAAAGCAACTGAGGGCGCGAGCCATCACCGAGCACCGTCAGGGTCCCCCAGAGATGAGTATTTTACAAGCTTGGTGCTCAGAGGTGGCCTGCGGCCCCGGGAAACAGGCCCACCCCAGACCTCCGGAATCAGGTCTGCTGTAACACGATCCCCGGTGGCTCATTCACACCTTGAAGTGGGTAGTTTATAGTGAACAGTTTGGGAATTACCCCTTTATGAAAGGGAAACTGTAAAGTTACCCCCTGCAACTGTAAAGTTATCAAAGAAATAGGAGTTTTAAGCTGGGAACTTTTCCTGGTTCAGAGGCCTTGCCTTGGGGGAGGCTGAATTCCAACTCACCATTGGTAAGAATCCTGAGAATCTCAGCACTCAACAGAGCTTTTGCAGGAGAGCTGGCAGTGGGGAGTGGAGCTCATCCACGCCACAGGCTTCACATCTCAAAGGAAGTTGAGGGCTGGGTGGCCTCCAGCCCCCCTTTCTCTCTGAGGTCTGGTGGGGCCCACTGGGCCCAAGTGGGTTTGGCTAGCACTCCTCAAATACGGCAGGTTTCTCTCCACACAGGAATTCTCTAATCAGCTACAAAGAGAATACAATTTTTCTGTATGATTATATTTGTAGTATTTTTTCCTCAAACAAGTAATGTGGTCATTTGAAAGAAACACAGCACATTTTCTCCAGATTTTAACATGGGAGAATAATTCCCTAATTGTGTGGAACTCTCATCTCCATAAACTTTTGCTCTGATGGACAATCCATGGGTAAACTTCGGCGTATCTAAGCTGGATGCTGTTCGTGGGCTCGTCACTCATCCAGTTTCCCCCAGTTCTGAGACTGTTCTAAAGAAGGGAAACAGGCTGGGAGAAGTCCCAACCTGTGCCGGGTCATCAGGCTACAAAATGACAGAACCCACGGTTCAAATCCAGGCGTGTCTGCTCCCAGAGCTACCCTTTTGCATGCAGTGTCCCATGCCCTGTGCCTGGCCAGCTGCACGTGTATTACTCCCAGTTGGTGTCATCTCTCCCGCCCAGGTCTGTCTGCTCTGAGGCAGGAATGGGACACGTGACCGCGGAAGAGCTCTGCAGGCTGCACAGTGCTTGCAGCTGTTAGATAGCGTGGGAAGGCCCCGGTGGCTTAACGTCACAGGTGTCTGCGTTTTCTGATCTCTGAGGCACCAAGACAAGAAAGACTGCGTTTCAAAGGTGTTTCCTGCTGAGTGGAATGTAGGAAGTATTAGAATTCTTAGGAACACCTGATCTTGCAGGGATTTTTCCGGCCCTGCTCCGCCCTTTCCTTGTTTAGAAAAAAACAAAACACTCTGTGGTCCCAAGACAGGTGCAGGAACACGCTCTGTGCAGCACGGCACACCCCCTCCAGAAACTCTTCGCAGTGTCTTTTAGCCACACCGGGGGAGCCAGCCAAGGAGCATCTCGACTTGGAGGAGCGGGCTTCTAAGCGTGATGATCCATCGGCTCTGGCTCTGCCTCTGCATGAAGCTCCCTCCACAAAGCTCACGGTCTCCGTGCCACACATGGGCACCACGGAGTGGCCTCTTGCAGGACACCCAGGCCTGTCTGGGGTGGAGCTCGGATGCATAGAACACAGAACACAATATGGCTGATAATGGCCGGAGGAATCATTTTGCCAAAACACGATGTGCCTGGTGTTGAATGAATAGAGAAAATGACAGGGCTCATGTGAAGGGTCTTCCAATATTGTGCTAGAAACAAACCAAAACCAAAAAGCCAGTGTAAGTATTGCTAGTGTGATTAGCCAAAAGCCACAAAATCACAGCCCTTTTGGGTCGGTCCATTAATGGAGTCCTGCTGAGGTAACGTAAGCCTTTCTCACACTGGTCCCTCCTCACACTGGTCCCTCCCTCACGTCCTTCTTGGGGGTTTGCAGCAGTTTCCTCCAGGCCTCCTCCTTGTGCAGCCTTCTCCACGTCCCACAGAACGGCCCGGCTGACACTTCCAAATGCACTTGTTTGATGAGTCCCTTGTAAAACCCTTCAGTGGCTGCCAACACCTGCATTACCCGGAGAAAGCCCAGCGCCCCCGGCCTGCCTTGTCCTTCCCATCTGCTGCCTTCTGTGCCTCACGTTCTTGGTAAGTATTCTCAATCCTCAGCGTTGTTCATCATTTCTTAGGTCTCTAATGTCTTTTCAGACTTGGCCCAGGTGTCAGACCCTCTAAGAAACCTCTCTAGAGTGCACCCCCATCTTGGTTCTCATTGCAACATGCCATGTGGCCTCACTGCCAGGAGCACGAGGCTGGAGCCTGACGGCCTGGGTTGTCACCGACTCGGCCGCTTGAGTGTTACCTCAGTCGAGTGTGTTGTCTGCGCTGAGCTTCGGTCTCTCCTCCATGAGAGACGGGAGTCAGACTGACTTCCCCAGGGTGTTGTGAAGATTATGTTAATTAGAACAGTTCGGGCATGTCGCAAGTTGGCAACCCACGTTAGCTCTTAGCAACACTTACTGTGTATTCTTTACTGGTGTGTCTGTCTCGTTTGCCAGCCACGAGATCTCTGAGGCCAGGGACAGTCTCTGGTCACCTGTGAAACCTCGACGCGAGGGGAGAGCAGGTGCTCACACGAACGTGCCTCAAGTGAACTATCAAGAACCTTTTTGGAGATGAACATAAAACTTGGGTGACAGATCGGACAAAGCGTTCCAGGTAGGGGTGATGACACATGACAGTGTAAGGACCAATCTGTGGGAGGCTGGAGAAGCGGCTTAAAGGAAAAGGCTGGTCCTTAAAGGGAGGCAGGGCGAAAGACGGGGCTGAAGAAAGGGAACAACGAAAAGGCTGCAGCCCAGAGCCGCGGACACACGGAGTGCGGCAGAGTCGGGAGGAGAGAATTCTGACAGCAGGGAGCGTGGTCAGAAGAGTGGGGCGAGTATTTCTCAGCAGCTGTAATAGCTACTGTTCCCACACCCTTCTTCCTTAAAAAGAAAAGGCAGTTTTATGATCACAAAGAAGCCACATTTTTTTTATTGACAACTCGATCACTACACACATTCAGTATTGCACAAATCTCAGTAATACAAACTCATAAGCATAAAGCTACTGCTCTGCTCTGGGTTTTGGTGCGGTTGGTGGCAGCTACTCAGCAAACACAACACACGTCAAGGAACTTGGCCGCTTCACTTCATAAGACTCGGCTTTCAAAAAAGCATATGGCATCTCATCAAACACTTAATATGTCCAACCTAGGAAACTCAGTAATCACATTACAAAAGGAACACTGTTAAAAAGAAAAACTGATGCTAAAAATGTTAGGTTAAAATAGTAGATTTAAAAATTTTAGCAACTGGACTAAAGATTCAGAAAGTGTATGCTTATTGGGAATTTTGGGAAAAGACCTCCGTGTGCTGCTGCACAATTGCTACCACATTCCAAAAGGGAACTTCTGGGTTGCTATAGTATCTCCCCTGCTCGTATAAACCACTGCGGCACACTTCAGAAGAAACAACATGGCAATTCACATAAAGGGGCTTTAAAATAAGATTTTTCCCACTCAAAATAAAATAAAAAATGAGATCTCCACCAAATGACACAGAAATCTCACCAACATGTCAGTCAGAGAAGCCAGACAGCCCGGTCATTTACCTTCACTGCCCACCCCAGAGCCCAGGCTGCACGCCAGCCCTGCGGCTCCGCAGTGCGCGGAGGACACAGCCCTTCTCCTGCCCCGGAGCTTCACTTCCTTAGGTACAGGACTGAGGGGGCTGGGCTGCATGGCTTGTCAGAGACCTTTCAAATAAAAGCATCTAAGCTAGAGATCCCTCCTTGAGCAGACACCTAGGGTAGCAAAGGAAACGGATGAAAAATGGTGGGCGGAGCATTTCTTAGGCCGTCACTCAAAACCATTCAGGGAAATCTTTGACACCTCCATCTATTGGCATCTGATGCTGCTGCAGGGTGAGTGAACGAGGCGTTTCACAATGAACTTTTGGGTCAAGGTCGTGCCAAGCTTGTGCGGAAAAATGATGCAGCACCATGTCAACCCAGCAGTCAGGACCTTCTGCCTCTGAATTCGACAGCCATCAACCTGGCTGGAGCTGCACATTGCAGCTGTTCAGCAGAGAGCTGCAGAATGCGCACTTGTTAAGACATGTTTGCCAGAATTCTCCCAGGCAGGCACCTTCTGTAAAACTGGATCTAGCAGAAAGGGTGCACGAAAAGTAAGTGCAGGGTAGGATTTTTTTTTTTCTGTACAGATCAGAAAAATGACCCCAAAAGAATGATGGCTTCTTACATTCTGTCCCCTAAAAAGAATACAAATATCACCTCTGAAATCTAACACACTGGCTTCATTTTCCAAATGCATCACTTTATTGTCCTCAGGAGGCAGCCATGCAGTATGAACCTTAAGCACGTGACGGGCACACGATTTCTTCAGCAAGCCCGGGGCTTCCGTGGGCTTTCCTGGGGCTCACGGCCACAGCAGTCCGGAGGAGTCAAAGGTTAAAGCTTTCTCCACAGCCACATGTTCCTTTGATGTTCGGGTTATTGAACACAAACTCACTGGATAGTTTGTCCTCGACATAGTCCATTTCTGTTCCTAAAAGTGTCAGCTGAGCCTTCTTTTCGATGAACACTCTGACTCCTTGGGGAGAAGAAAACACACGTATAAAGCCTGCATGCCAACAGGACCTGCTGATTCAGAGCACGAGTAAGCTTTAAATGGTAACCACTAACGAAGACCCAACAGGAATCTTTTGTCTCATTATGTCCTTTAAGGGATTCCATGCTCAGTTTCCTGTCCCCTCTTTCTACACAATAATCTATGTCAAAAACAATTACCTTAGGTTAGGAAGCTGTACACAAGCAAATTCAATGACAATACTATGTAAAACTACAATTTGCTTTTCACTATATTTCACCCATTTCCCCAATTTGCAACATAAAGAAAACAGTGAGAGTTTTGTAACAATGGAGTCAGTAATGTTTATGAAAACCCTGCAATGACACCTGTACACACTGCCACACCTGGAGACACACAAAGGACTGTGGGACAGTGGGACAGTGGGCTGGTTTAAGACGACACAGCAGTTCTGTCCTTCTGTGTATGGACTGGAAAACTGGTGATAGCATAATCTCATAGTAATTATACAGGCAGAAGTTGGCATCCGTACAAATATAATCGATCTAAAAACGTTTTCTTCCTCAAGAAATTGAGTCATTACTTAAATATAAACTATATGTATTTATTAGATCTCTTCTTTAAGATGAAAAATTTAAGATTTAAATTTATGTATTGATTTAAAAACTAAAATATTAACACAAATCTTTCTTGGTTAGTAACTTCAATTTAGTACAATGAACTCATACCAGGAACCCAGGAAAGCTAACCAACAGCACACTTCCGGCGCACAAAGCCGCCGTCGCAAAACCCTTGCATGACGAAGTTCCCTCAATGTTGTAGCATTAATTTATTATGTTTTAATCAGATTGCTGCATAGGGGCAGGAAGTGGGAGGCAAATATAAAGAACTGAAAATTTTAATTTGGAAATTAAAATTGGAAATATAAAGTCCTCAAGAGCATGAGATGATGTCATTTGACATACACATAAAACTGCTACTTCACACAGAAGTAGTTGGTTCATCTTGAAGTTTTATCATCTTAAACTTTTAACAGACAACGATAATCTTTCATAACTGAAACAAACAAGTTTATCCAATAATCTACTAGACCACAGCCTCTGGAGTAAATCCGATTGGGTTCAAATATTCACAAGGCCACTTAGTAGCTCTGTGACCTTATGCAAATTATTTCATCTTCCCATGCCTCAGTTTCTCTTATCTGCAAAATGGGGATGGTACCATTCTCATTAGGCTGCTGTTATAACTCAGTCACTACAGGAAAGTCCATCATGTCAAGCTGTGCCCGCCTCACAGTGAGTAAGCACTGCACGTGACATTCCTACCACCATCATCATCACTTTGAACATTTTAGGTGAAACAAAGTGCCCAGAAAACGTACCATCTTGAACAACTTCTTCATCAGAATCTCCTTTTGTCTTTGTATATTCTAGAGTGTAAGACAGGCCATTACAACCTCTGGTCCGGACACCAACTTTCACACCTACCTGAAAAATCATTGTAAATATAAACTGAGTTTTAAAATAGCACAGGTTAAATAATCATATTTTAAAAAGTCCTGACTATATGACAGTATTCATTTATTCAGAAGCTCAAAGATACATATTAGATTCCCGGCTACAAAATGGCCCTTTAGGAAGCAGAAGTGGAATGGGAAACAGACATTTTATTGTTACTTTTATATTCTCACCTGAGGACATTTTCTTTCACTTCTTTTAGAGAGAGGAAGGGAGAGAAACATCGATGCAAGAGAGAAGCATTGACTGGTTGCCTCCTGCATGTGCCTGGACTGGGGATTACACGGGCCTGGACTGGGGGTCACAGGTGCCCACGCCTGGACCAAGGATCGACCCCACAACCTAGAAAACTGCCCTGTTCGGGAATCGAATCGTGACCTTTTGGTGCATGGAAGGATGTTCCAATCAACTGAGTCACATGGGCCAGGGCAGGAAACAAGCATTTTAAAATTTTACCTATTGTACAAACATCATTATGACACTAGTGGTGACCCAAAAACAATAAAAACCAATTATGTACAAAGAAAACAATACAGAGGGGAAAAAAACAAACTATAGTCACTACTACCCTAAAAACGCAGGTTGTATGTTTTTTCCTATTTTCTTTCAGGCTTTTCATATATATCATCTAAACAGAGTTTTTATTATAGCAGAAAATTTTTCCTCTTTGTTTTTTCCACTTAAGACATCATCTTTCCATGTAATTACAAGTAATACCTATATAACATCCCATTATACCAATGCATAGTTATTACTTAACCAACTAATAGCCATTTAGGTTGGGAATAACACTTTTATGGAAAGAGTTTTAATCCAAAAAAATAAATGATCACTTTTTAAAAAGGTTTTATTGACTTACTTTTTGAGAGAGGAGAAAGAAGAAAGAGAGGGAAGAAAAATCAAAGTGCAAGAAACACACTGATCAGTTGACTCCTGCACACCCCCAACCAGGGACCATGTGTCCTGAATGGGAATCGAACCGGTGACCTTTAGGTTTGTAGGCTGGCACTCAATCTACTGAGCCACACCAGCCAAGGCTAAATGATCACTTTCTTTAAAAGAAAAAAGAGCCCTGGCTAGCATAGCTCAGTGGATTGAGCGTGGGCTGCGAACCAAAGCATCGCAGATTCAATTCCCAGTCAGGGCACATGCCTGGGTTACAGGCCACAGCCCCCAGCAACCGCACACTGATGTTTCTCTCTCTCTCTCTTTCTCCCCACCTTCCCTCTCTAAAAAAATAAATAAAATCTTTAAGAAAAAAGAAAAGCATCTGATGGCAGAGATGACAACCTAATAAAATGAACTTGCTCAAAAGTCAGTTCCACAAAAAAAAAAAAAAAGCATTTTTGCTCCACCTCTCCCTGGGAGAGGTTCTCAGAAAGTTTCCCTAGGTTAGGTTCGCCAGGTTCGTGGGCCTGGAATCATGCTGCCTCTCCACGGGCCTTAATTCTAGGGCAGACCTGTGTAAACATTCTCAAACACCAGAAAGCACAGACTGATGCCAACACAGAAGGAAGAAATTTAACAAGTGACCAAACAGCTCTGGCCGAGTGGCTCGGAGCATCATCCCACACACCAAAAAAGTGGCGGGTTCGATCCCCAGTTAAGGAGCGTGAGGAGGGCACCTGATCGATGTTTTTCTCTCACATCGATGTTTCTCTGCCTAAAAATCAATGACCATATTGTCCAATGAGAATTAAAAAAAAAAATAACCAAAAAGCACTTTTAAAATACCAATTGTCTACCTTAATGTAATTTTCTAACAATGTCTACTGAATTTCTATTCTTGGATCCTATCTGCTTTTTAAGTGTGCAACAAAAGTATCATCATAAAAAGATAATATTCCACCAAGCAGATCCCAATTCTCTGAAAAGCGGCAATGTGCACTTCCTTTAGCAAAGCAATCATGGAGTGGGAAGCTACTGGTGAAGAGAGTGAGTTAAAATGTGAAGCTGCCCGGGGGTTTCCACGAGCTGGAGTATTCACAGAGTCGTCTCTTCTGTCCTTAAACAACTGCAGGAAGACAGAACTACAGTTCTATTCACCTTCGGAGTGGCAGCTCAGAGAGCTGAGGAGGGAGTCTGACATATTCAGCATGACAAATACACAATAAATAGCCTTGTTCAAACTCTGGAGTGCAAGTCTTAAGTATTTAATGTAGTTTTTATCTTTGTAAGCAGGAAGATCAGCAAGCGGAAGTCCAGCTCTGAGAATGGATCTAGGCACTGAGACTGTGTGAGGGCACAGCTTCAGGCAGCGGGATGTGGAGAAGGGACCACTGGTGTCACAGTGACACCCGATCCAGTGCCCGCTCAGTCCTTTTCATGTCAGCACAAACAGACACCCGTCATATCTACAAAGCTAAATTTTTGCTTTATTTGGTCAATTAGTCTATCCAAATGGAGCTGGAATGCTGACATACTTTATCATTTAGTAATTCTTAGAAGGAAGGTGCCAGAACTCCCACTGTAATGGGAGATTGTACATGGAACCTAGGAACCGCTTCGTAGTCTAATCACTAAATGCTAATAGTCTTGGAAGTAATTCCCAGTTTTCCTCAGGCAGTCAGCAGTGCACGAGGATTGACATGATGCGCACACCCCCTGCGCAGCAATCCCACATCTAGGAACGTGGCCCTTGTAGATGCACTAAGCCACGCTGACAGGCCTAGCACAATGGGCCTGGCCCATGGCACACACTGAGTATCTGATGAATGATGTTTTTGGCAGCACTGAATGAAAACAACACAAAAAAACCTGTAATGTGGGGGACTGGTTAAATAAACCACATTGGTTCAATGGAGTATACTATTACATGCAGCCATGAAAAAGAATGAGTGGACTTCATGTAATGATATGAAAAGGTCTTCAAGCTATTTTACTAGGGGCAAAAAGCCAAGTGTAACCACAGCATGTATGGTATGCTCTTACCCAAGCAGGAAAAGAGACACGTGCACAAGCAGAGACCAGTGGTTCCCCTCAGGGAAATATTTTTGGTTGTCATAACCAAGGGGTGGAGCAGAGTCATGGGCAGAGGCCAGAGATGACGCTAAACATCCAGCGACCCACCCCCAACAGAGTCACACAGCCCAAAACATCAATGGTGCTGAGGCTGAGAAATCCTGGTCTATAAAATGTATGGATTATCTCTAAAAGGGCACTAAAAAGATGCCTCTTGGAAGGGAGAATGACGACAAAAGGGCTGGGGTGAGAGCGTGGCTTCCTTCCCAGGGAGTGCCCCAGGGCAGTGTCTGAGCTGGGGGGGCATCTGCGATCCTGCTCCTCAGAACACGTCACCAGTTTGGCTCAAATAAACTCTTATAAAAATAAAACAAACACAAAAACAAAAAACCATGAGCATATTTTACTTTTAAAACAAAACCCCCTCAATAATGAAAGCATACTGTTTATCACAAGCTAAATTCATTGTGAAAATACAACTTTTTTTTGCCAAGTACAAAATCCATTTGATTGGTTTTACTTACATGTTCAGGCTTATCTTTAAGAAGTTGTTTTATCTTGTTTACTGCTGAAGGTGTCTGGAAAAGAAAATGTTGAGCTTTTAGCTCTAAAATCTGCATTCTTCAAAGCCTTATGAGATTATGCAAGTCTACCTTTAGCAAACTCATGTGATGAATTTATGTTTCATTCTCACCTGTATACCTTGTGGATTTTATACACAGTATATGAACTCTACTTAAGAAAATCATTCTCTTTATTTTAAAAATATCTTCTAGCAACAGCTTTTTCATCTTGCTCCCCTCAGTGAATGTTCACTCCCTGTCATAATCTCCACGTCACTACCTCCTTCCATCACGAATGTCATCTCTCTGGGCAGCATCTGTTTTGTGCTCCTACTGTATGCCCAGCAATAAACAATTGTCTGACACACAGAAGGTGCTCAATAAGCCAAGGAATGAATCAAGTACCTCACTGAAATGGCCCACCTTCAGGCCCTTTTCCTGTTGATTATTAACCCCACTGCTCCTTTGCTTACCCAAGCCATGTCAAATCCACCGGACCACATTCCTAGGTGAAATGCTACCCGCAACAGATAACCCAGAGCGTGCCTCTTGTCCCAGTCCCACCAAATGTTCAGACTCTAAAGTTGGTTTCAATCAGTACTTCAGGGTATTTATGCTAGTCATCGACAGAAACAACAACAGGGAGGAGTCTTTTAAACAATAATGGGGAGAAATGCTTTTAACCTAGCTCAGTTGTCCTCAAAATAAGAAAAGCATCACAACGTACTGCATGTGTACAGGTGCGCTCCATCCACACCTTTCTTGAGATGGAGGCTGTTCCAAATGGAGCTGTTCCTGGGCATTCCGGGTCCACCTCCAAGCTGTGTCCCAGCCATCACTTGGCTTAAATGGGTATAACCGTCCCTCTTCCTCAGGATTCACGAAGAGCATTTAGGACAGTGCCAAATACAAGCCAGCTGTTGTTACAATGAAGAAATCATGCCCTTCCTACTTTATTAGTTCCTCTAGCTGGCAATGCTGGGCTGGTCCTCCAGTTTTTTGTATTGGCATTTTCCTCGTTTGTGATACCCCAAAGAGTGGATGCCACAACCTGTGCCTGGGTGCTAACTGCAGCCAGAACCAAGCCTGTGCCAAGGGAGCTGAGCCAACTGACGGCACCAGAGTGTGCTCTGCTGCTTTGTCTGGTGGGGCTCAGCCAGATGAGGGTGTTGAAGCAAAGTCTGGACCCAAATGACAAAGTCAAGACTAGCATTTTTAAAACATAGAAAATAACACAAAATAGAAAACAATGCATCACACTTGATATAGATGAATGTGAAACTTTGACTTGGTGAGTATGTGTGTGTGCATATATATATGTCTTATTGTGCATCACCGTAAAAAAATGAAATAAATCACTACCAGTAGGTGTTCATGAAGGCCTTTTCTTATGATTTTATCAGAACAGGAGGCAAGCAACCCAACAAGACAAGAAATAGTATGCAGGGGGAGAAAGAAGGAAATACTGAAGAGAACAAATACGGCTTTTATGTTTTTGGAATCTGTAGCACACCAACCTCAAATAGTTACAGAAATATGAATACAAACTTTTAAGTGCTCATTTACCCTTCTAAATGATTGCCAGTGAAAACTAGCTTCCATAATTTTCATGGTCATATTTCCCACATGAGTCCTGAAGAAATTAATGCAATTGTCAAAAAGCAAAAGATCTCTACTAAGTCACTTAGTCTACTAAGTCACTAAGTCACATGGGAAAATATTCCTTGCAAGTACAACCCAAGGCATGGCCTCGGTTTGAAGCTGGGGGTCAAAGGCGTAGAGGGCGCACCACTGCGTGACGCACTCAGAACACAAGGGGCCTGTGCTCACTGTGCTGCCAGCAAGCCCCAAGGGTTTGATCTGCAAGGGATTTTCTAAGTGATCTAATTTAGTTTCACAAAATAGTATTTCCTTCTTTTCTTAACTCTTAGTAGAAAACACAGGAAGCCAGGCATGTCTGAATTTTCCTGTGTCAGGCAAATACCAGATATACTCCTTTGGGAGGAGTGTTGCTGATGATGGATAGCCCAGTTAAGGGGAAAGATATGATTATATGCTTTCCAAGTGATGGATCTGATTTTCAGAACAAGTCAGAATGACTAAACAGGGAACGTTTAGGACTAAAAGAAAACTTCTGGCTAAAAAAGGTATTTTTTGTGTGTGTCTCGGGACCAGGCAGAAGCTAAGATGCTTACTTTGCTCTAAATCTATTTGCATACTCCAGAAACTTTGCACTTAAAATCAACCTGGGAAATAGTATGAAAACTTCCACCAAACAGTATGTTGCAAGCCTACCAGCCTTTCCATTTCACTGCATTTCCCCAAACAGCGAAGAAACCCATACTTGTCCAAGAAATATATGTGTAATTAATGACTTTAAGTCACCTGAGATTTGGCCAGTGAATTAAGAGATTCTTAAGAGTTCTTCTTAAAGAGATTCTTAAAACTCAATGGTATATGATAGTTTGTAATCTACTAATATGTGTATTGCAGAATAAGATATGCTTTCAAATGAAAGAACAATCTTTGAGTGAGATAGTTCAGCCTTTTAAAAAAGGATTGCCAGCCCTGCTCAGTTGGCTAGATAGTTGTCCCCATGTCCTGGGGGTTGTGGGTTTGGCCCCCCACCAAGGCGCAAGCAGGAGTCAACCAGAGAATGCATGAATGGGTAGAGCAGCATATCAGTATTTCTCTCTTCCTTCTTCTTTCTCTAAAATCAATTAATAAAAAAATTTAAAAAAAAAGATTTTCAGTCTGTTTTTGGTGTTAAAATTATTGGGAAAGGTCCTATAGGTGATGCATTTTTCATCTACTTCATGGCAATACACTTTTATTCAATGCTATTGGGTTTCTAGTCCTTGTAGCAGAAAACTTTTCATCCTTGATACTGTTTCCTTAAGTAATTACCCAGGCAATTTTCACTGCTTGCTGCTTAAGAAAATAAAATGAAAACCCAAAGTTAACTCCATGATTATATACAGTAAACGTACCAACAACTACAACCTACTTTAACTTCATTATAAATATAGCATTTTAAGGTTTAAAAGATGGTAAATAGCAGCCAATGAACAAATTATGGTGTATTTTGTTTAACTGATTCTTTAACAGCTGTGGATGGCATTGTGGTGCTGTTTTCCTTTTGTCTTTTCCTATTCCTGTGTGTGTGTAATCACAGCATATGTATGTGACTGTCGCCTACATATTAAAAGGTTAACGTGTTTCTTGTTTGAGCCCTGGCTGGGTAGCTTAGCTGGTTAGAGTGGGATCTAACCAACTAGGGGTCTGATCCCTGGTCAGGGCACATACAAGAATCAACCACTGAATACATAAATAAGTGGAACAACAAATCTACGTTTCTCTCTTTTCCTTCCCTCCTCTCAAAATAAAAAATGTCACAGCAGCCTGTCACCAGTCTTTTTGGTCTTTCTCTCTAGCAAACCACCAATTCCCTACTTGGTTACCGTCACTTAATGAGGATAATTTGGTAATGACAACATGGAACCGTATTTTAATTTCACCAACTCCTGTTCCTAGCCTGTCACTGAGCTCCAGCAGACTGCACAGGTCCAGCGCTTCTCAAAGGCTGCAAACAGGTCAAATTCCTGATGTCAAAACCTGTGTATCTAGGTAGCATTGAGCTCTTCTTACCCATTTCATTGAATTATCTCTAGTTTCATTTGCTCTCATCTGTTTCCCCTCTTTACCCTTTGATAACTGCACTCCTTTTACACTTCACAGAACATGTTGGGAGTTAAAAATGTTTGCACAAACACTTGGAAACTAAGTATCAACAGCAATACATGCATGCCACAGCGTCTTAAGAGCAGGAAACATGCTAGGATTAAAACGACTGCAAGCCTGTTACTCTACGCTGTTGGCAGAAGGCAGCACGGACGTGCTTTTTCTCTGGCACCAGATTCTATGCAGATCACAGGAAATAAAAGTGAAGTTAGCCAGACAGTGAAGTAGGATGAGTTCAGGTAATGGACTCCTGCAAGTTAACCACAACAGTTCATCAGAGGCAACATGGAACCCTCATGAACCAACGGCTGACAATAAAGCAGTGCTGGTGGCAGAACTGGCCTGGTAAGTGGTAACACAAGGAGTTCCGTAAGGAGTGCCCAGGTTTTAGAAGGTGGACGGTGTTATTATTCCTACTAATTCCTAGAGGTGACAGAGACCTGGGGAGTGGGAACTATGTACCATTTATTTCTTAGTCTGTGGAATGGAGAGGAAGGGGATGACTCAGAAATTTTAAACAAACCAGTAACATGTCAAATGGTGGAGAGAAAAAAAAGCAAAAAAGTGTCTCTGCACTTATTGGTTCTACCATTACTAGTGGTAGAATTCTTTTCAATCCTGAATAATTTATATTGAGATTAAAATGATACACAAAATGTGAATCATGTCCTCTAGTTCTTGTGATATTAAAACTTCAGAAAATCTGAATAACTGATAGTTATCTTTCAAACATGAAAACATGCTTAGTGGCACATAAAAAATATAAAATATATCATCCTATACAATCGGCATAACCTTCTTATGGGCCTAAAACATCAATTAATTGTAAAAAAGAATTCTCCCACCTGATCATGACTTTCTTCTGTTTTGCTACAATTTTCCAGCTTATGGCACTACACTGACTGAAATCAATGATTCCATTTAAATACAGTAACCTATTTTCCTAGTCTCTAGCTGATAAATACTTGCACAAAGTCTCCTTAATCAAGGGTGTGTGTGTGTTTGTAAAAAACGTTGACCTGACCATAAGCTTTCCAATGAAATTAATCTTTACAAACTGCAAAAACAAGTGACTGTTTAATAAATACATGATTTTCTTTTGGGATGACATGTTTTGGAACTAAATAGAAGTGATGGTTGCACAATGTTGCAAATATACTAAATGCCCCTTAACTGAACACTTTAAAATGATTAAATTTACATGAATTTTCCCTCGGTTAAAAATAAAAGACACATTGCATAGTGCGTCAGAGGTCTAGTATGAGCGCTAAATTCTTTAAGTATCTGCGTTTATACTCTGGTGTCCTCTGAGTGTGTTAGACCTCTCACCCAGAAAACGGTGTAAAAACAAATTCAGGATAGACAACTTTATCCTTTGTTCTTTGAAGAGCTGACAGAGGCCTAGAAAACCGCAGGCACAGAGGATGTTCCAAAAAGCCTCCGCTAACTCCAACACCAGGAAGTAACCCTTAATGCCCAGCAGCCTTCACCTCAGCAAGGGGGTGGGCTTTGTTGGGTACGTGCTCTCACTGCCAATCACCGCACTTACGCTGTGGTCCGTAGGCAAGCCCCCGTCCTCCCCAAGGACCTCAAAGGTAAATCTGGTTTATTCACCCAGCTATGCCCCGCGCTAGGGGCCAACGACCTCAAACCTGCGACCTCAACCACCGCTTCCCTAAGCCTCCCCAGGTGTGTCCTGGGCTCCAGGGAGACTTGTGCGGGGCACACGCACACTACCCCTCCCGGCACACGGCGCGCGCGGCCTGATGGGAAACGTAGTCCCCGTGGCGCTGGATCGCGGGGGCAGCCCCTACCGGATTTATTTTCCTAGCAGGGATGGGGGTTCGGGGGTTGTAAGGGCGTAAAGCTACGGACTGGGCGCAGGCCCCGCTGCTCGGCTGTGCCGCGTCCTAACGCCGTGACCTCCCCTAGCAGAATGGAGGTGAACCAATGTCAAGAGCTAGGCCGCGCGCAGCGTTCACTCACCAGAGTGAGGGCGGCCCGAGTGGCCTGCAGCTTCCTCTTGCTCACAGCCCGGACAGTGGCCCGGACTAACGAAGCCGACATTCTCACCGTCCGGCGCCCAGGTGCCTTGGGCCGGAGCTCAGAAGCCTCAGCTTCTCTCCATGGACACAGCAGCGCATTGACGCCACAAGCTCCGGCGCAGGGAACCTCAGGCCCCGCCCCGCACGGTCCGCCATTGGGCAGGCCGTGTGACTGACGGGTGGAGGGCGGGGCGCGGGCTGTGGGCTCCTGTTTGCAGCTTAGGGGCCCGGGACCAAGGTCGTTGAGGCAAGGGCGCTCTCGGCGCGACGTCCGTCCGGAGCGGGGTGGGTCATGCGAAATGCCTTCGGACTTGTGGGCTCCCAGGAGCGTCGCTCCAGGCTCTGCCCCCTGGGCAAGGTACACCTCCACCACTTAACGCTGAGTAGTCAACCCCGCACGGGAGCTTGTGCTCTGGGAAGGCAGAAAGCGTCGGAGTCCCGGACAGCTACAGATAGTTGTCTTCTTTTTTGGTCCAGCTGGGCAGTTCTTAAGAGCGCACAATTACCGCTGAATCGTACAATAAGTAAAGAGCCCCCCAACCAGCGTCCTGGACTGCTTGGGATGTTGAAGGATGGTACTAAGGCAATTGTTCTCTTTAGGTGTCGTTGTTGGAACCCTACACTACATTAAGATGTGCTTGGGCAGCTCTGTGGATACTTAAAATTTATAGTGAGACCCAAGCTTGATTGAATACCTATTGTCAGACCTTGTTGTGGCAGCTCAGGGGCTCTGCCTTTTAATTCCGTTAACTCAGCAAATATTCCTGAGCACCAGGCTCTATATCTGAACACACACAGGAAGCCTGGTAAACGGAGGACCTACGGAGGAACAAGAAATCCTGGTTGGATGGACGTGCAGCAGGAGGTTAGCATATGGGAGATCATCAGGATAGATGGGTATTGCTCGTGGAAGTGCTAGAGGTAAAGGGGAAAATGTTCTGTGGCGTGGTGCTGGGAGGATAGATTCTTGCTCAGCGTTTTTATGTGTAAAGAACTAATGGGTGCGGTGTTTTGGAGCCCAGTTTATCTTTAATGCCCCAGAACCTACAGGATTGTGTAGTTCAACATCCCATTAAGTAGTTCCTTCCTAATGAAATGCAATTGCATTGGCAATTAGGAGATGTAAGTTGTTTTTTCCCCTAAGCTCCAAAGCACACAGGAGGAACTGGGATTAGGAGACAGCAGTGTGGTGGGAGACAATAGTTGGGTGATTTAGGGACAAAGTATTTTACTTCTCATGTCCTTCCTCCTACAGATATTGTGAAGATTAAATGAAAAGCCCTTAGAAGAGTACATGGCACATGGTAGTGCTCAATAAACTTTGCTGCTATTCATGGATATTTAAAGATGCCACACATCTTGAAACTACTCCGTATAACACAATGGTGCATACATACCATTATGTATTTGTCCAAACCCATAGAATGTGCCACACCGAAAGTGGATCCTAATGTAACCTTTGCATGGACTTTGGGTGATGATGGTGTGTCCCTATCGGTTCACGGATTGTAGCGAATGCCTCGCCCTGGTGCAGGATGTGGATAGTGGGGGAAGTTGGCTTGTGGGGGGCCTAATGAAATTCTGTATTTTCTGCTCAATTTTGCTGTGAACCCACATTGCTGCTCTAAAAAGTAAAGTTAATCAAAATGTAAAAAAAAAAAAACCCGTTACCATTTTTTATCAATTGTTGAAATATCACACGGTTGTGTAGCACTTTACAGCTTTCAAGAGAAGGGGCAACCACACCGAGTCATAGCAGCCTCACAACTCTTGAGCTGTATAGGACAGGAATGTTAGTGCAGCTGTTTGAATGGATGCTTTAAACTCAAGCCTTTTAATATAAATCACCAGACGCTACTTTAAGAATGTAGTTCTCTTTCTGATTTAGTGTATCTGGTGTATATTTAACAGCCTTCTTTCCTTTAATTCACACTACTCAGTTTTTAACTTGGTTAGGTGTTTTGCCTATTAAGTGCTAAATCACAAAATCTACTTATCAGTGGTTCAGTAATACCTAATGTTATTCGAAACTGGCCCAGTTCCTTTAAACTGGTGTTAGAAGTTTTCATGACTATGAGAAGTAGGTGCAGCCCTAGCTGCTGTAGCTCAGTGGATTGAGCACCACCCTGAGAACCCAAAGGTCACTGGTTGCATTCCCAGTCAGGGCACATGCCTGGGTTGCTGGCCACACCCCCACTTGGGGGTGTGCAAGAGGCAACCTATCACTGCTTCTCTTCCTTTCTCTCCCCCTCCCTCCCTCTCTAAAAATAAATAAATAAAATCTTTAAAAATGTGTACTCCTTTATCTCAGAGCAGCAGCTGTTGTGTGGTGTCAAAGTGAAGTGGGGGTGGAACTGTTGAAGAGGATTGCAAGCTGCAACCATTTTTAGATTTTCACTAATAGGTTAAAAACTTTCTATCAGGGAAATGTTCAATACTGCACCGGGGATTAGTTTCAGGGTTCTAGACATTTTAAAACATCTTTTCCTAATAAGACCTCGCTTGATCCTCACTATGCTGTGCAAGAGCACGTATGTTTTCACTGTATAGGTAAAGAAACAGGACTGCCAACAGGTTAGGAGGAGGGCCACACTTTCAGCTGGAAAACTGGCAGAGCCAGACCCCCATTAAGTCTAGAATTTCACAGTGATGTCTGCTAGCCTCGACTGCTGTCCATACACACCAGCTTTGGAAGAAAAAAGCATGGGGGACATCTTCACATTTTTATGGGGAGGGGGAGTTGTTAAGGTCTATTTTTGCTTTTCAACCTTTTTTTTTTTTTGGCCTGTAGCACTATGAACCCTTTTGACCCATCTACCTGCACATTTTTCTACTTGAGGAAAAAGTTTAAAAAATAGCACTACTGACGAAACACATTTTAAGATGAAAAAGTAAACTGATGACTTCTCAGAACATTTAAATAAAAAATCAAGTGTGTACACTGTTGATACTGTACACACTGAGCACCGATTAGTATTGATTTGGTCTATAAAAATGGATTTCATGTATTTGTTTCTGAGAGAAAGAGAAAAGAACCCCGGCAGTGGGGTGTTTGCAGAACATGCTGAGAGATAACCAGCTGCACTGAAGAGATAGCTGTGCCCTGGGAGCTGGACATGCATGGAGATGTGTCTGTCCCCAGGAGGCACTGAGAAGGGGCTGTGACCCGCGTCCAGTTAAAGGGAGCACAGAACCAAGGGCAATCCATTCTCTAGGTCTGTTGGCAAATACTGGTCACGGTCCCACTGACCCAGTGTGAGGGACCAAAACCAAAAGGCATAATACACTGGGCAGAATCTACTTTGGAAATCAGAATAGAATGTAAGAAAGTTTTAACATCCTTAAAAGTATGTAAGAAAACATGGTTTCTATGAAAAGACAATAAAAAATACTAAAATGAGAGGAAAAGGAAGGTGGGTAAAGTAAGGTCAAGAAAATTAGATGTCAAGTGACATAATTTATGTCTGAAACAGCGAACAGCAGAATGACACTAAAAATAAAGCCAGTCACGTGGAGATGAAATTTGAGAAGTTTTCCTAGAATGAAGGAAAATGATGAGAGGAATATTAAGACAAAAGTATTTTTGGAAAAAAAAATCAAGAGGGAGGTACATTGGATGCAATTTGTTCCAGACGAAAGTCACTGTCACAAAAGTTAGAGATAAACACACACAGAATCATCCACGCAGAAAAATAAAATCTACAGAGGAACAAAAACTAGGCTGGCCTCAGACTTCTGCTCTAATGCCAGAAGACAACAGCACCAACAGCTTTCCCCAGGACGTGTGACAAGAACTGTATGCCCAGGCAAGTTCACTTTCACGCATGAAGGCAAGAGCAGCAGCTGAGGTAAGTCGTGTAAAGCAAGAGTTTCGGACCAGGCCACACAGTTCACTTACTTCAACAGTGACCCCTGATTCTTTCTACAACAGCTTCTGATTCTAAAGTTAGTTTTTACATGATTCTTCTTTAGCGGGAGCATCTTTTTCGGTAGTGTGTGTAGAAGGGCCCCAGGTGTGCACTCTTGGAGGTCTCTTCTATCTGGAAATGCTTGCCCAGCAAGCACCCTCTGCCTCTCTCTCCAACGTATTTGTCCCCCCGAGTCTGGGCCGATTTGTGCATTCCCAGTGTTGGTCACCCAGCGGGTGTCAATGAGCACAGGCAAGGGAGCACGAGATAAAGAGTGGATCTGGACGGCCCTTCCTCCTTGATCTAGTTTCCTCGTCAAATTCAGGACTCTCACTAGAAAGGGATGTGGATAAAATGACAGAGATTCGGTTTTTATTTCAGAATCAAACCGAAGCATAGTTCTGACCATGTACGACTTCCGCAGGGCTTGTGACGTTACACACCAGTTCCCCAGGGGTTCCAGTCAGACCCAAAATGACACCAACCAAACCTGTGATTGGCAGAGACAGCCTCTTTAATCTCCACGGAGTTTTTGAAGTTCTCCACCCTACTTTCTGAGTATCGTAAAAAGTAAAAAGCACTTTTATTTATCATTTTTCCATTGAAAAGGTTTTTTAGCAGCAAACAGGACTACTTGTTTTCCTCACTTCATTTTTATGAGCATAATAGTGATATGTCAACTTCATTAAAATTAGAGAGGGAAAGACCCAAATCCCCTCACTGACACTGCTCATCCATGGAAGACTCACATAAACGGGTAATCATGTTCATGTTATCACTTCTACAAATATCAATAAAACAAGGTTTGTAAATTGTACATACAGTAGTAGCAGTTCACACATATTTGACACGCTTTCCCATGAGGATTCAGTAAACAATAAATATAACTTCCCCTCTTCAAAACAAAAAAAAAGGGGGAGATGTATAGGAAAGAAAGGATTAATTTACTCGGGGTTTATCAACACACCATTTTAGTGTGAATTGAAAATTAAAAACCATGAAATTGTATTCACTGAATACTGGCCCATAGTAACACCGTTTTTTTAAACCTGGCTCAAATACATAACATCATGGCTTTCTATTAAAATCGTTAAGTCTATGAGGATTTGTGGTAGGTAAGACTACATTAAAATTTTTTTCCTTATTAAGAATTTCATTCATTAAAAAACAAATCTGACATTTTCCTTCAATGTTAAGTTGAAGCTTGATCTATGCTGCTGTGTCCTGTGAAATGAACCTAATTTTCCAAGTGATTAGGAACGCCTGAGTGGCCTTATAGAGCGCTGCATTTTCCTTCCCTCATGATTCCTGCTGGGTCCTCTTCGCCAAGGCTTTTCCCTGAGTCATGTATTTACTGGAAAGGCTACCTAGAGGAGGGGAAGAAACAAAACCCCACATAAATAAAATAAGCTTCACTTCACCACAAAATCCATAACATCACTTCTCGTTAATTACTCACAGAAACTCTTCCCACTGTAATTGGTCACTTGTTTTGAATTAAGTAATTAGGCTAGATATAAAAAAGTACACAGTATATGGAACATGATCTATTAAACATAAGCCCAGTCCAAAGTCTTTTAAAATGTAGACAAGATGCTAGAGTGACATAATTTTAATACAGTTTTAGAAATAAGGGTTACTAATTAAAACCACATACAGATCAGTTAATACTTTTTGTTCTGGCGTCTAAACAAATAGATTGATGAAACAAGAAAATTGAGAAATATTTAAGTGATTTTGTATAAGAGGTTGCATTTCAAATCAATAGTAGAAAGGAAGGATTTTTTTCAATAACTGGTATTGTGTCAAGTAAGTAATTTTGGGGGGTTAGGGAGAAGTTAGTTTCTTTCCTCACATCATACCCTTGCTCCCCACTCAATTCCGAATGAACTACAGAATTAAATATTATGGAGTCAAAGTATAAGAAGTAGCGAATATTTATATAATACTGGGGTGGGAAGGAGTTTTCTAAGCACATCACCACATGGTTTACTTATGAAAAAGGCTTGCTATGCTTAGCAAGAACTTACAAATCAATAAAGATGAACAATAGATACAAGCACTATATGAAAGAGAAAAAATAGCATGAATAGATAAAAATTTTCAATATCAATAGGTAATCCAAAGATGGAAATTAAAACAAGACACCAATTTCTGATCAACAAATTGTTTAAAGGAAGATCAGAAGGACAAAGAGGTGCGTAGAAATTTTGCTAAACGAATACTCACATATACCTTACAATAGTGTAAGTATGTCCAAAACTTGTGATTTGATTAAGTATATTATGAACACTAGTTATGCACAGAATAATTAATAACATGAAAAAAGCAGTTTATAAACCCATATGAATAATATTTTCATAAAAAAATAAAAATTAGCCATGGCTCGGTGGATGGAGCACAGGCTACGAACCAAAGGGTTGCTGGTTTGATTCCCAGTCAGGGCACATGCCTGGGCTGTGGGCCAGGTCCCCAGTGGGGGCCACGCGAGAGGCAACCACACACTGATGTTTCTCTCCCTCTCTTTCCCTTCCCCTCTCTCTAAAAATAAATAAAATCTTAAAAAAATAAAATAAAAATTAAAAACAAATGTTCTCATGGGAAGAAATCCACCAATTATATATACAGGGGTGGGTGAAAGTACATTTATGGTTGTGTGCAGAAAGAGTTCATTCTTGTATTATTATTTATTGTATTATTTACTTGTATTACAACTGTAAAGCTACTTTTGACCACTCCTGTATTTGGTGCCTTATTTTCCTTATCCGTAAAATCAGGGCGCTAATACTATGCCCTTAGAATTATAGTGAAGATTACAAAAATACATATAAAGCAAATAAAATAGTATCTGGCACGCAGAAAGTACTCAGTAAGTGTTAAATTATTATACTGATGCAAAAAGATGGAAAGACTTTACCTCCAAAATCTAAATAGTAGTTAATGCTTTAGAATGGAGTAAGTATAAATGGTCTTTATTTCACTTCACTTAACTATACTTTCTAAATTTTCTAAAGCAAGCATATTAAGTATGCAAATAAAAACTTGTGCTCTCAAAATCAAACTTTTCAAAGCAGGGCATCAATCATCTACCAGAGGTGTCCAACCCACAGGCCCAGGATGGCTATGAATGTGGCCCAACACAAAATTATAAATTTACTTAAAACATTGAGATTTCTTTGTGATTATGTGTCGGAATGTATTTAATGTGTGGTCCAAGACAACTCTTCTCCCAGTGTGGCCTAGAATCGCCAAAAGGTTGGACACCCCTGACAGACAGTCAACTCACCGTGTACCATGAGTGTCAATGGTCAGGAAGAAACAAAGCACTCTACTGTGGCATTTATATCACAGAGTGTCTACCAGTCTATAGGCACACATGTTCGATATTCTGAACTGCACAAAGTATTGAGGACAGGCTTTTCACATGAGGGGAAAAAATTAGATCACTACCTCATACTTTACACACAATCCAGATGTATTAAATATCTAAATAGGAAAAACAAAGTTTTAAAGATATTAAAGATATGGCTGATGTGGCTCAGTAGATGGAGCACCGGTTCAATTCCCAGTCAGGGCACATGCCTGGGTTGCAGACCAGGTCACCAGTAGGGGGTGCTTGAGAGGCAACCACACACTGATGTTTCTTTCCCTTTCTCCCTCCTTTCCCCTCTCTAAAAATGAATGGATAAAATCTTAGAAAAAGAAAATATAGATGGATATCTTTATGACCACAGGTTAGGGAAGAATTTCTTAAAGATGACTTTAAAATCATGAACCACATGACCCTAAAAAAACCCAAAAACTACTCACAGAAAACCAAACATTTGATTATCTCAAAACTAAAAATTTTGGAGTGGCAACAGACACAAGTTGGAAGACAAAATACAGAGGAGGAAGACACCTGGAACGTATATAGTAATGAAGCAGTATTCAGAAGAAATGATGACCCCTTACAAATTAGTAAGGGAACCATGATGCAACAGGAAAATGAGCAAATGATTTGAACATGAAATTCACAGAAGAGGAACTCCAACTGGCCAGTAAACATATAAAGAGGAGCTTAGCTTCACCAGAGTCAAGAAAATATACATTAGAACAACACTGAAGTACTTTTCACTCATCAGATATGCAAAAATCAACATTGCTGGTGGGAGTGGCAACTGTTTCAACCAATTACAGGGTCATTTGCTAGCATCTAACTAAACTGAAAATACCTCTGTTCTATGACCTAACAACTTGACTTCTGGGCACACAAACCCTTTAGAATCTCTCACCTATGCTCAAGGGCACTCACACAAGCATGTTCACCAGGACACTTTACAACAGCAAAAAATCATATGCAATCTAAATGTTCGTTTACTGGGTAAAGGGTACATACAATAATCTGCATTCATATGATGGAATACTATAAAAAAAATCCAAAATCTACACACAAGAACAAGTATAAAAGTTTAAAATCAGTTAAAAACAGATATGAAAAAGCAGGTTGCAGCTAGTTTTATACAGAATGCTATCATTTAATGAAGAACTGAAGGGCACCTGAGCTAATAAGGGTATATGCCTCTGCGATGCAGAGGAAAATGCGAACAGAATGGGCCTGAGGTGGCAGTGAAAGGGCACTTGCACTATTTTAATCTTTTATTAAAAAACGACTGAAACCCTGGCTGGTGAAGCTCAATGGATTGAGCGCGGGCTGCGAACCCACGTGTCGCAGGTTCGATTCCCAGTCAGGGTACATGCCTGGGTTGCAGGCCATGACCCCCGAGCAACCACACATTGATGTTTCTCTCTCTCTTTCTCCCTCCATTCCCTCTCTAAAAATAAATAAATAAAATCTTAAAAACCCCCACAAAAACAAAACAAAAAGATTGAAAAGAGAATATGGGAAAGATGCCAATTCTCTACTAGGTGGGTAGTTGTTATATCTTTTTATGTTCCCCAAAATGTTAAGAAGCCATTCTTTTCAATAATCTTATTTACTGTATTACCTAATCATGCAGCCTCTTATACATAAAAATAAGTCTCAGCATACTTGAAGAAACTTCAAAGCTAACAGAAATAAAGTATGAAAGAACTTTCATGTAATCTGGGGAAAGAACAAGAAATTCATAAAATTGTGTAAGCATAACTTGAAACTACCTAAAAATTTGTTAGATCAAACTACTAAAAGAAAGAAAGAAACAAACAAATGTCTGTGTGGCGAAACAAATTATAAACGAGGTTGAAAAAATAAACTGGGGTGGAGGTGGTGAAGGATGCTGTAACACAGTTGACAAAGCATGAACAAATTTCTATGTAGAAAGAACTAAAAACAAAGATTGGCTACTCTAATAAAAAGATGTAATATGAAGAAATACAAATGAAAAACAAATTTTAAGAGTTCACCGGTAATAATAAAAATTCAAGCAGACTGACAAAAAAAGACAATTCCAGTGAAGTGAGTGTGTGGGAAACAGGTTGTGAATGACTCTCTGGCATTGTCTGTCAACAATGACAAGCTGGCATTTTTGGTACCACTGTTGAAATATGCGTACTTTTTAACCCTTCGTTCTAACTAGGAATTTATCCTGAGGATATATACCTAGGGAAATATGCAAATATTCTTTATAGTGTTGTATACACAGGGTGATCTTCCAATTTGGGTACATGTATTTCTGAGCTGACTTAACAAGAAAAGTGGGAAAAGGGTTTTAAGGGAGTTGATTGCAGCCTCTCAATTTCCATCTGAATTCTTTCTGAGAATGACCTCATGGCCAAAGCTTTGGGCTGATTCCTAGAAATCACACCAATTTTCCTTTCCAACTCTCCTTTCATAATTCTACTGTATTTGCCCATTTCCCAAGGTGAGATCACTGTAATGTAAAAGACAGGTATATCTCCCAACCATCTAAACCTTAATGTGGTGCACTGCTCTGGAATTAAACACCTGGAGGGGTAAGGAGGCAAAAAAAATGATGGTCTGTGATAAACGTGAATGCCTCTAATAAAACCCCCAATTTTTAGCTCTTGTAAAATTACACTGATAGCTGATAATCATCACAAATAATTTCTGATGATATAATCCTATGTGACTTTTGGTTATTTAATGAATGAAAAATAATTAAGAATTAACATTGTAATAAATCTTCTATTCCCAAACTGTTAAAGAATTTCTACTATTTTTAATTTGCTGTCATAAAGACTACTGAGGTTTCCACATACCTATCTACCATAAAAACAAAAAAGTTAGAAATAGCAATGATAAGGAACGCTGTTTTCATTTCTGCAGTGAGTAGTATTGGTCTAAAGATACACAGATGCACTGGGGGAAGTCCCATCTATTTCATTAAATGAGTCATTTTTAGTATGTAAACTTAAAAAAGTAATTTTAAATAAAAATGTGTCACATTTGCTTTCATCAATTGTATTGTTCTAATTGTTGTAAAAATGACTTACACTTTTACACTTTGAAACTTAATAAAACCTTAAAATTCCAATTTACATAAATATTTTTGTTGCAGATAAGAATGATAGGTTGATTAATAAAATGCTTGAAATATATGATAAAATATGTCATCTTAAGATGAAATTCTGTGGAAGTAAACAACAGTATTTAAGGAGAAAAATGAAATGATATAACATTTCTGCAATAATACTTATATTTCATATGACACATTTAAGGCTGATTTAGAATTGTATTTTATAATGTCATTATTTATATTCCTCCCTCCAGAAATTACAAGCTTTGCAACTATGATGAAAAATCTAGATGTTAGCTTAAAAATATACAAAGAAATACACACTTCCAATATTTTGTGGAAGAGTATATAAGCAAAAAATTTTGAAGACATTGATCTATTATGTATTTGAAAATAGTTCCTTAATCAGGAATGATTAAATAAAATAATAATATAGTCATATGTTGAAATATCAAGAATACCTGGTACAAAAAGGATGCTCTGTATTCACAGATAATAAGTGCCCCCATACTATTTTTAAAAATATACCTCTATTATTTTAAGTTTACTATCATAAACAGCTTCTTTTTTTAAGTAAGTTTTAACATTCTGGTCAAGAAAAAACATTTAAGTATACATCATCATGAGGGAGAAAATATATTCATTAATCTCTTTATAGCATCTTTAATTTTTAAGGTTTCAAACCAGGGGATTAAAATGGAATGAATGAAGAGACATGTAGTTTCTTCAGAAATGTAATTTTCTTTACAAAAATGGGAGAAGATTAAGGATAAAAAATGTTTCTTGAGATTCTCATATTGAATAAGTTGCTATATTTAAGCCAGTGTAATTAACTTATGCATCAAATCAGTTTATAACCATGATTGTTTCATCTCCACATTCTCAATTTATTAAGAAATTCCTTTATATATTTCCTATAAGTTAGATAAGTTACTGCAAAGTTGGAGACTTCCTGTTGACTACAGCAGCAAGTGTAGTGGGAATTTATTGAGTGGTATGTGCCAGATGCTGTGCTACGGGCTTTACAAATACGAAATTACTTCTTAGTGCCCTGTGAGGTGTTAGTCCCAATTAATTGATAAGGAGACTGAGGCACAGAGAGGTTTGAAACTTGCTGAGGTGACGCAGCCAGTAAATGTTTGGGCTGGATTTCAAACTCAAGTATGTCTGACTTTAAAAGCTCATGTTCTTAGCCATTCCACATTTAGCCTTTATTGTTCTTTCAAAATGAATACACCACTAATCAAGACGATTTACTGGGCATCTAACGCATTGTGTTAGCCATGCGTGTGTGAGTGGCGGGGGGGGGGGGGGAGTAAGAGAGAAGAGCAAACAAATTCATGAAATTTTCTATTAACTACTAACTTGTTTAGGAGTTAAGAACTACAAGTACTTCCAACTGAGTGGAAAGGAATGGAGGCAGGTATTAGGAGAGGAAAGGGAACTTGGCTGAATGCTCACTACCAACTGGATGCATCTTCTCAGCACCTAGAGAGAAAGATGATACTACCGCAGTTTCATAGAGGAGACATCTGGAGCTCAGAGGCGCTGACCTCTTGCCTAAGGTCAATACAGCGACTGTGGAACAGCAGGGTACAGCTGGAAGGAAGAGTTGTGGGGAAACCGACTACTACTTAGAGTGGGGATATTTCACATGTATAATACAGATAATTTGGGTAACTTTATTGGGGATAAATTTGACGGTCTTCACAGCTGTCATTTACTTACTTGAAGAGTTTTAATTTATTGGAAACAATAGATTTTAACCATATATAAGTTTTTTCCTAGTATTGCAGTAATTTTTTTTCTGTAGTAATTTAAATTTTACAGTTGCTCAAAAGATGTACAAATGTCAGTTTCTTACTCAAAAGATAATTGGAGAAATTTGAACTTACTGTCAGTGCCACTTCTAGGTCTAACATCTGTATTCCTCCAGCAGTTAAAAAATTATAATAAAATTCCATTTTGAAGATGTGCAAAACCTTTAGCAGGAGCAACGATGGCATATCCCTGCAGAAACGTCAATGAATGCCTCCCCCCTGCCCCCACCTCTGCTCTGTTCTTGTTCTATGCAGGTAAGTGCTTTTACATGGGTTTCTCAACATCCCTACAAGTCAGGTATTACTGTTGTCATTATTATCATCCCCTTAGAACAGATGAGGAAACTGAGGCAGCTGGAGGCTAAGTAGCTGTTTCAAGATTATGAAGTTAGAAATTATTTCATGCAATCTGACTACAGAGCTGATATTCTTAAACATTTTATTCTTTGCAAAACAACATCTAAATTAGGCAAGAATCAGTATTTTTTGTGTATAATATGTTCTGGAAATGTCTGTTCAAGGGTGAAGCTTATAATAACAACTCTTTTGGCTTGTTTACATATGCTAACCATGTGGCCCTCCAACTCTCAGAGGACCTCTGGGAAACAATCCCATAAGCTGCGTTGGAGTCTGTTTCCCATTAGGTTTTCATCTGTGGAAAGTTGCTTCCAGGAGCAGCCTGTCAACCTCCTTATCCAACTTTCCTGGCTGCTCTCTTTGTCAGTCAAATAATCTCACTACAGGCCCGTTCTTGTTTCACTTCTGTCTGTCTGGTTTTGGGAACTTCCCCAGTACCACTGCTCTTGTTTTTAAGTCCATGCATTCTATTGAGAACAATGATAAAGCCTTCCCAGCAAACGGCTGCCTTTGAATTTTCTCACTGAGCCTCCTGCATCTTTACCTTTCATGCACACCATTCCTCTTTTGGGTAAGGGCGGCAATTCTTTGAAGATTTTTGTTTCTCTTTGAATTATCTGGCCTTATTCTGCATGCAAATCTCAATCCCCACGCCTTTGAAAATTTGATTGTAGACAAATTTGATGCCATTTCAAATGTTTTCTCCAATCATTAAAAAAAGCCACCAAATGTAAAGTTCACATATCATAAAAATAAATGCCTATCTCTTTTTAGATGATTTCATCTATTTGAGATAACTGACCCTGGCAATAACAGAAGTGGAAATAGTTAAATAACTTAATAATTCCATTTATTTTTCTCTTGTTAACAACAGCCCAAGTAGAGACATGCAAACATTCCTTAGCCTTAGCTCTCCCAGGGGCTGTAGCTGTGCCCGGCACTGGGCTGGGGGAAGCCAGGAGGAGCTCTCTTTCCTGCAGGGCGGAGCAGGCTGCTGAGGACCTGAGAGTACTATTTCTGACACATGCTGGTAGAGACTGTTGCGACTTCTCACTAACACAGGCATCTCTCCAATCTAAAGGCAAACAGTTGTTTGCACATTAGCAACACTATGATATGTAAAAGCTGAGCATAAAAGATGTGGGCTGTTTGACACTGCATACAAAAATGTCAGGTTACATCACAGAAGTTTTAAAATGTCAAAAACTTAACTTTTCTCATAAATTATTCAATCAAGTTCAAAAGACTACACCTGCTGATATGACTTCCCTCCTTTAACCCTATGCTTTTGAACGAGATGAGGGAGAAGGGAAAGGAAAGCGAGGTGGTAAGAAAGACAGAGAGACACCTCTAAGCAAAGTTACTAAGGATGTCTGCAGGCCAGACTCAGAACGTTTGCATCAAGTTTAGTTTCCTCCCTTCTTACCAAAAAAGCTGAAAAAAGCACATTAAAGTTACTTAATTTTTCTTTTCAGTCCCAATTCCCCCCCTTCAGTTTCAGTGCTCGAGAGCACTTTTGAGCCACCAGAAAAGGCCTTCAGAGCTTCCCGGCTTCCCCTCCCTTTTAGTATCTGCCTTTAGACCTAGGGACCTGGTCCTCTGCACCATGGCTGAAGTTACGGTACACTGCCTACAATTCCTCTGCCAGCATTCCTCACCAGAGCTTCCTCTCACCAGGTTTTTCTCCCATCCACTCCAAAGAAATGGCTCCTTCCAAAGTCACCAGTGACTTCTGCATTGCCAAAGCCCATGCTTAATTCTGTCTGCAGCAGGTCTATGAGCAGCAATTCAAACAAACGGTCCATCTCCTCTCTTTGAGGCGCTTTCTCCATTTGCACCTCAGGACAGAGCTCTCTTGCTGCTTCTGCTCCCTCACTGCCTAGTTCTCTGTCTCCTTCATTTGCCACCGGGGTCTCTAACCACTTTCCTCTTTTCCATCCAAATTTACTTTCTCGGTGATCTCACAGAGACCCAGGCCTTTAGGCACTATTGACACGGACACTACTCAAATTTCCATCTCCAGCCTGGACCTCGCTCTCAAGGCCAGCCTGGTATACCACAATGGCTACTTGGCATCTCTACCCAGATATCCAGCAGGTTTCTCAAACTTCAATGTCTAAAACTAAACGCTCATTCTCCCCGCAGTCTGCTCTTCCTGAGTGTTCCCCAGTGTAGAAAATCCAAACTCCATTCTTCTAGTTGTTCTGGCCAAATATCAGTGTCATCTCTGATACATCTGCTGTCATACTTTGTCTCCCAACCCATCAAAAATGATATGGTGCTACCTTCAAAAGACAGCAGGAGCCCTCACTTGTTGTCAACAGGTGCTACATGGTCCAGACCCACCTACGCTGACCTCACCTGCCACCGCCCTTGCCTGCTCCTTCCACTCAGTGACGCAGAGGGACAGAAACTGTTCTTCCTTCTGCTCTAACAGTGTAACTCCCATTTCCCTTGACTTGCCCCTTCCTTTATTTGATTTTTTCCTTAAATTTAAATGTTACTTCATCAGAGAGGCTGCCTCCCTCTCTAACGTTCTCTCTGTCCTTTTTCCTGTTTTATATTTCTAAGCACCCGTCACCACATGAAACATTCACGTCTCTCTCCCGATGAGAACGTGAAGTAAATGAGAGTCGGACTGTGCCGGTTCAGCGCCGCATCTGCTGCGTTCAGGCGCACGCCCGCACAGAGAGGGTGGGTGGGAGGGCGCAGATATTTGTGGAGAGAGAGGGGAGCTCAGACCAACAATCACTTTCTTCCCTGACTTTGGGGCAGTGAACAATCTCCATGAAGAGATTACACTGCTGACAACTCAGCGGCAATTTCAAAGCAGAAACAAAAAGCATGGAGGAGCAACAAGTGAGGACTGCGGTTCCCACTCAGGGATGGTATGAGAATCACCTCTAACATTTAAAAAGCACATGTGCCCAAGCCTAACCCTTGAAGAATCTGAATCAGGAAATGAAGTGGCGGCAGAGCAACAGTTCCCCAAGTGATTCTGATGTGCAATCTCTATGAAAACCACCTATTCAGAAGAAGCGTCTCAAAAGGCATGTGGTAAACTATGCAGTAAATAAAATAACACACATTTTTTTTAAACCACATACCTGACTGGGGACTCAAAAATATAGTTGCTTTTTGTTTCTTTTTGTCTTCATGTAAAAGCACTGCCTAAAAAACGAAATACACTGGTTTACAAAATCGAAAGGAATAGCACCCAAAACAGCTTTAAAACCGTAACCATATCCAAGAAGAGCCGAAAATAGGCATGTAGGTGGCAGAACTTTGCAAGCTAATTGGAAAGCAAGACACATACACAGGGATCCTTAAAGCACACCCTGCTATCCCGGGCACAGCAAGCCCCCTCACCACACTGTGCTGAGGGCAGAGTGAGGGAGCAGGGGGTCAGCCAGAAGGAGGGAGTCAGGGCCTGGGCCTGCCCAGCACCTCACGGACCTGGCACAGAGCTGCTAGCACCCAGCACGTGTTTGCTGAACAGACAGATGACGGAAGGCCTTCTTGCTCAGGTCTGAGCTATGTTTACCTGAACAAATGTGTCAGCTGGTTTCAAAGGGCTAGGTGAAGAAGGGACTCCAAATACACAATCTGATTTAAGCATACCTAAGAAAGAAATCAGCACTTTTTGGTCCTACTTTAAATTGAAAGCAGTAACCCTGTTTTCAAACTTTTACAGAAAGATTTTCTTTCTTTTCTTTTTTTAAAGTTTGATCTTTCAAAAAAATTTTTTATTTAATTTTGATTTTTAGAGACAGGGAAGGGAGGAAGAAAGAGAGAGAGGGAGAGAACTATCAATCGTGTTGCCTCCTGCACGCACCCTTATCAGGACCAAACCCACAACACAGGCTTGTGCCCTGACTGGGAATTGAACTGGTGACCTCTTGGTTCATGCGAAACAGAAAGATTTTCTGTTGATACAACAGAAGCTCCATTCAGTATATTGTGTGGACAAAATAATAATGTATTTGAAGAAATGAGAGGGAGCAGCATAATTTTTGGACAGGAAGAAGCAGCTAATTATTTTTGCTACTAGAGGAAATTCACCACACTCCAGCCCCACTCCTCCCTTATTTAATTTTTACAATATGATGACTACCGGATTTAATGTGTAAATACTGCATTCTGAAGTCAAGACTCTAGTGTTTTCCCTTTGGTTGGATAATACCCACTACTGCCCCAGGACATTCTTCCCTCTCCCTGTAATTTGCTGCTGCTCCAACCCCCCAAAATCACTCATCTATTTTGGGAGCTTCACTAGTAGGCGCCTTAAAACTTGCTACTAGCTAGGAGGAGGAAATCCACTGACGCTGGGGACCACAGGGGCATTCCTTCACCACGCTGCTGTACTGGGAAGGAACCCAACGACAGTGTGCTTCAAGCTATTAGGAACACAGACCTTGAGTTCCCCAGAAGAGCAGCCTACAGAAATAATTTTGGTAAAACTCCATTACCTCTTATCTATACTGTTTAGTTTCCTCATCTGTAAACTGGGGATATCAATAACACCAATCTGATGGTGAAAATCAGATGAAATCACCCATGTAAAGTAGTTACAATAGTGCCCAACCTATATTAAGCACTTAATGAATGTTAGCTACTGCTATTATTTTAATTTTGCTTAAATATATTTCCTCTTAAAATCACAAAAAAATTTTTATTCTGCCCACATCAGGGCAAAAGCTTAAATTTGAATTTGTCTGAATTCTTTAAGTCCCATTTAAAAATAAATTATTAATTTAAAATCATAGTTCTTTGCATATAAAGCTTCTTTTTGAGGGAGGGGGCGGAAGCACAGGTCTAACATGTCCTGCCTTAAATAGAAAGAGATCCTGCATGCTGATACAATAAAATGCAGGAAGAGGTGCTGGTGTTCCAGGAACAACAAACACTAGAGCGAACGTTCTAAGGACACCGTCAGCAGGGCTATCTTTCTATATGCTGTCCACAAACATACAACTGAGGACAGAAATAGTGGTACTACTTTAATCAAAAAATTATGTCTCAGAGTTTCTTTTCTAAACTAATCACATTTCATCCATATTCACAGGTTTGTTCTGAAAAAGTGAGAATGTATAAATTGCTTGTAAATCATAACTTCTTATACAAGGTACCCATGCTCTTAACAGTCTGTTAAAAAGGTACCCTCAATGGACATTTGACCCATTTAATACAATTGGTTAATTCAGATCCAGTGTCTTAAAGGGGTACGATTATGATTTTGAACTACTGACTGATAATACACTTATCTTCATCGTAAGAATAATCATGCTTACCGCAGAAAAATGTTTAAATGATAAAACCCAAAGATAAAATCCTCCATAATTCTCCTCTGCAGTTAGAACCACTGTTGACTACTTTCAGTACTTTTCATTTCATTGATAATCTTATTTAAAAAGTCAACCAAATGACTTTCATAAGCCTCTAAATAAAATTAGGAATAAGTGTTTAAGATTTATAAAATATCAGAATTTGGGGTGGGGAGGACTTTAGTTTCTTAAAGGTGAAATTGTTTTTGAGCCACTGGCTCTGTTAAAGAAATAAATATAACTGAAACCGTGAAGAGCTCTAACAAAGAGGTTTCCCTTGAGCCGGGACTGTAAACACCGAAGCGTGACCAGTGGCCATACCTGGGGAGCCTTTGAACTGCGGGCACTCTTTTTTAATGTGCCCCTCTCGTCCACAGATAAAACAACGTTTTTCTCTCGAGTCTCTGTCGTCCTGCCTCTTCCACTTTTCCACGGGTGGCCTGAGTGTCCTCTCTCTCCCCAGGTCGATGGCGGCCTTGCCCGGCTTGGCCTTCTGAGGGGTGCACTGCATGGGCTTTTCCTCTTTCGCAGACACCTCCCTCTCTGGGTGCTTGTTTTGAATTTCTCTGTCCTCTTTGCTTCTTTTCTCTTTGTTCTCAGGGTGTCTTTGGTTCGGGGTATCTTCCTGATCTCGCCGTCGCCTCACTCTGTAGAAGACGACATAATACTGGTAGGAGCAATGTAAACAGAAACTTAACAAAGTAAGACAACTCCAGGTTTAGGAAATAACCAGAAATAGAAGGTATCAGAGGCAAAACAAGAGGTTAAGAAACTTAAAGCTCTCTTCTCTATTAGGAAGCAACCACAGGGCTTAAGGGGTGTTTTTTCCTTTTTATTTTCACAATTATTCCAGTGCTGTAAAACCAGTTTTTGCAATTAGCGGAACTCCTTGGTTTAATACCTACTGTGATGCTGATGTAATGAAACCTACCTTATCCTTTCTAGCCCACTTAGCATTCTTTACTAGGCACTGGAAATCGGACATGTGAATCTTTAAATACATTCATGTCCATGCTTAGAAAAGGAACTAGAAGGAAACAGGTTCACAGGGAAGTGATGGTCATAAGGAAACTGAGGTTCTTAACGTATTAAAATCATTACTACCTTGCCCAATATGATCAGTGACTCTTATTTGAGTGAAAAACAAAAACATGTACTAAATAACAGCCTCATTTTTTAAAAATGAGGAACAATTTTCCTATTCATTTATTATAATTATTTTTAATCCTTATCTGAGGATATGTTTTATTGATTTTAGAGAGAGAGGAAGAAGGAGAGAGAGAGAGAGATATTGATTTGAGAGAGAAACACTGATGGGCTGCCTCCCCACATGCGCCCCAACTGGGGATCAAACTGCAACCTAAGTATGGGCCCGGACTGGAAATCAAACCCACAACCTTTTTGGTTCACAAGATGATGCTCCAAACAACCGAACCATCTGGCCAGGGCCAGATGACAACCTGTGTTTAAAAGACTGTATTATTGTGCAATTAAAAACACCACCTCCACCCCAACCAGGAAGTAGTATGTTCCAAGCAAGCAACCCAAACCATGTCTCCCTGCCCCCTGCAAACATCACATGGAAGAGAAAGCATGGTCACCAAATTGGGCAGGTGGCTACAAGTGAAGGGTCCCACAGTCTTGTAAACTGTCAGTGAGCCCCAATCCCAACGTGGGACGGCTCAATTATTGTACTTCAGAAGTGCAGTTGACATCCTGAAGAAACCCATTTTACTTCTCATTGACTGAAATGATTCTCAACTTCTCACTGCTGTAAAAGGGAAGAATTTTAGTTTTCTCTTTTGTCTTCCATCCTGACAAGAGAGGTCGACGACCAAATGACTGAATAATGATTCAGGCCATGACCACAGCTAGGAAAAGGGACCATGCCTGGGAGACTGTCACCTGTATACCTCTGTTAATTTGTGCTTAAAGCCGTATTTTACAACATGTTATTTTCATTGTAAAAAATCTTAAATTCATCTGAAAACTGCCAGATTTCCTATGAGTTTGTTTTCTGTTGCAGTAGAACCTCACTTAAAAACTGGTACATTAAGAACAGAGAAACTAAACCACTGCTTATGAACATTTACCCACCTTCTCCTCATAGGACAGTCTTTCATGAAGTGCCCAATTTTCCCACAAATTCGGCAACATCTATCATTTGGGGCCAGCTCTCCTTCAGTTAGCACATCTGGATCAAAAAAGTACTCCTAGCAAAACATAAATATATACAGATAAGAGTTACTAATATGAGATCAAAACACAAAAATGAACCTGACAGCCAGCAGAAATCTTGTATCTCAGGATCGACATATCATTATTTTAATAACTATTATTTATACTGTTTAATTTCAAAATCTAAAACCATTAGGATGTCTAATTCAGGACAGTTTCACTTAAACTCCATTTCTGTTTATTCCTTTTCATTGTGCAGAACTGTCGTATCCTAAACCACAAAGGTAGCTTTCTCTCCCAGCACATTTCTAAATAAGAGCATCGCGCATCCCCAGGAGTCAGCTGCCCCTGGAACTGGGGGGAGCTGAGGTAAATACAAAGGCTTCATTTTTCTCAAAGAATGAAAAGGCTAAAGCCTAATGAACTGAGGAATAGGATTTGCATTACACAGATTACAGAGAAAAAGAAAACAGCTATGTGCTACAGCTTTGTTGTGCTGGGGCTCCCAGAGGAAAATATCAAAAGAAAGGAAAGACAATGGTCTGGACTCCAGCCTCTTTGTCACTAAGATGAGGTGGGGGCCAGCAGAATCAGGATCACCTGGGAGCCTGTGAGCAATGCAAAGTCCTGGCCCCACCCTAGATGTCCTCCGTCAGAACCTGCATTTAACAAACCCTGCAGGTAATGGGTTTGAACACGCTTCAGGGGCACTGACAGACTTGCACAGCAACATCTAGCAAAAACCATATGTACAGATGTGATCAAGTGCTGAATATGGTTATACACCAGGGTTCATTAAAAGTGTCTTTATTCAGAAAATTAAGGCAGAAAAAAAATAGCTCTATTCTAAACACAAAACCCTCTAGCTCCTAAATCCCCTTTTCCCTCACTGAAATCCATGTTTATAATGCAATTTTGTTTTTAACGAGAGTGTGGTTTGTCAGAAATCTGAGTATCAGGTTACATGAGCACAGACTGTTCTCTAGCTCAGGCAGCACTGTCCCATTAAGGGATTTACTTATTACTCTTTGCAAGTAGAGTAATAAATAAACAAAAGGAAAAATCTAGACGTCATATGAGAATGGAAGATGTCCTAAGAAATGTGTAAACTGGGACAGTTTAATGTATAAACTGGCAGAGGCCTGTCCTGATGAATTGCCTTAAAACAGGGATGTTTTAAAAAAGGATTTTAGAAATTTGGTGTTATAATTGTTTAGCTTGGCTAGACTCACGACTTCCAGAGTATTTAAGTTATAACTCAAGTAATGGTACAAATTAGGGCTTTTAGAACTTTTATTTGGTATTTCCAACAGACGCTTACCATTTTTGAGGGGTAGTCCTTTGGAAATCCTTTGACTGGAATACCAAATACTCTTCTACCATTAATAAATGCTTTCATTATAAAATTTGTCACTAAGAAAAAAAGAGTAAGCACCCAATTAGATGAATTAAAAGGAGATCACATTAATCTTTACAAACAAAGTTCAACTTACTTTTCCTTGACAATCCAGCTCCAAGATTATGATTCAAATCAAAGGGATCTAAGTTAAAAAAAATAATAAGATAATCAAATAGAAAACGCCATTATTCATACAGTAAATGGCCTATATAACAAGAAAGTGTTACATAATTTATCATTAATAAAAGTATTACATGACTGCCTTATTTTAATGAGTTTCAAACTTGTTATATAGGTAAGTAGTGTATATTCCCAAAGATAAGCCCAGTTTTTTTCTCAAAAGTGTCCATCAGAAAAGAGGGTGCTGCTTTATATTTGAATCCTTATGAAACCCTTTGCATTATGAGGAGACGCTGTGTTTTGAACAATAAAATACTCTTAGGAGAAGACTAACAGTAGCCTGACATCACTGGATGCTAGTTTTGGATGCATACAGAGATCACAAATATATTTAAAATGTTTTAGCACTAACTGTTCCTGCTAATTAACACGACTTAAAAAAAAAAGATTTTATTTATTTATTTTTAGAGAGAGGAAAGGAGGGAGGAAGGAGGAGAAGAACATCAATCAGTTGCCTCCCACATGTGCCCGACCAGGACTGAGCTGGCAACCCAGGCCTGTGCCCAGGCTGGGAATGGAATGGGCCACCTTTCACTTGGCTGAATGGTAACCAATCAACACAGCCACACTGGTCAGGACTTAACAAGTTTTTTAAAAACCACTTTAGAGAAGAATTCATCATGGATAAAATAAATTAGAACACACACAGGCAATGGTTACTTGCATCTCAATTTCCAGTAAAGGCTTAATATAAGAATTCCCATATGATCTTAAGCATCTACACTCGAACATCTTAGATGAGTGGATACATGTTGTGTTCTGGAACATATTTGTTAGATGACCCCAAAAGTGGTAGGAATGGTGAAAAAGATGCTGATGTCAAAGATGTACATGAGATCGGAATAAACTGGTTCATAATATAAATGGATGTAAAGCACTCTTTCTGAATCAAAACACTATTTTATAAATGACTTAAAATAAGTTTACGCTCATGATAATTCGTAATCAAAACATTACATGTAGATATTTATTTCCTATAGATCCTTAAAAACATAATCAAGAGAGCAACAAACAAACAAAAAAAACCCCAAAACCTCACATCTTTTTGGGGGATCATCTCATTTAAAAAAAGGGAAAATTTCACATATCAGTATATACAAAAAGAGTGCAGAAGCAAAAAGAGGCGCCCTTCCAGTTGTCTGTTATGCTTCCAATGTACGACAATCGGAGTATCTCACTCAGGCAGGGACTTACACTCACTAAGACCCTTCTCTCAGCTTAGCCCTACATTAATGATTGCTACGGGAAGGTTCCTTCCTAGCAGGTTTGGTCATGCTTTCTTCTAGTAGTTTTTGTGTAATTTTGGTTGTTTGCTTGGGATGGTAGACATATTACTACCTTAACTCCTATAGAGTTACAAACAGTTCTACCACCACTAAAATTTCTCTACTCCAGAATAACTAGTCAAGTCTTCTTTCTAGTTTAGCCTATTACTAATGGCTAAAGATAACCAGGCTTCCAAAATTAAAAACAAAACATGAACAACTGACAGACCATGGACACCCACTGTGATAACGCAAAGGGATAAAACAAAGCTCTGTGTTTTGGACACATGAGACCCAAAAACCCGCAACTACAATCCATGGTGATTTGAATTTCATTTTACAATATCGTAGAACTATCAACGGGCAGCAGCAACGATGAAAGTATAACCCAGAGCAGCGCGTTCTGACCGGTGTGCCACAGGAAGCACCTGGTGTGCTGTTGGAGTTTTTAAAGCATGTAATACCCGACCATGTACTCAGGGTCACTGACCGCTTTTCCCTGAGATTGTCAAATAAAAAAATGACAACAGCTAACACAATAACCGTCCAGTGTGAATGAATAAAAATTGTACCTATTTATTTGGTCAGATTGGCAAAAAATATTTTTGGGGTGCCACAGAATCTGAGTAATTACTTTGTGTGGGCCACGAGATGAAAAAAGGTTGAAAACGCTGACCTGGCGTAACACATTATTTAGGTGGTATGACTACATTAAAAAATAAAATAAAAAAGTATGATTAAATTCAAAATATTTCTTGAGTCATTTCTCAGTTCATTACAAGCACTTAAACTCAATGTAGCCTTTTTTACAATTAAAACCTCACGAACTGAAAATAATAAATTACAAACATCAATGGTCCGTAAATCCCTGCATTCAATGGCAAGAAAAGGGATCACCATCGTCAAACTAAATGTCAACATTTATAAACAGTCACTAACAGGTAAAAACCATCCATTTGTAGCCAATAATGATCTTGAAAACTCACTCTTATCAGGACGGTTTCTAAGGCCCCACCCGTCTGGAAGCCGGCTTATCTACGGCAGCCTTCCTTATCCTCCGGTAAGTTTTCAGTGACTGTGAAAGACCTGCCACGGTGACCCAGGACTTGGATTTGTGCGAGGACCCACACGAGGGCATCGGACTTAAAAATAAACCCTCAGGAGGGGAGCAGACACCTCCCCCCGACGCAACAGTAACGGGGAGGCCGTGTGCCCACCCCAGTGGCTCAGGGCTGCCCTGGAAGGGCTCTGGAGGGAGGAAGAACAATGCCCACCTAGTTCCAACTCTATGTTCAGTTTTAAGTTTTGATTTTACCTTCAATAACAATGTATTTTGAGGTCCACTGTTTCTTAAAAGTTGTAAGCATACATTTTCTTCTGATGCTAATAACATGCTCTTTAAAATCAAATTCCTCTGTGTAGAAACGAAGAAGTCCCAACCAGAGCTGCCCAACAGATTCTGTATTTTTTCCATAGTCTGGCCAACAGGTGGGCTAGAAGTAGAAGAAAACAAGGGATATCAGGCTCTAAAGTATTAATATTAACATTCACTTATAATTTATGAAGTAAATTTGGACAGGTTTCTAATTAACTAGACTTTAAATATACAGAATATATAATTATATAACTTTTCTTTCACATTTTAAGATACCATTTACACGAATTAATCTCTACCCTATGACTTGGACATAGGGAGAGCTCAGGGTTTTAAATGTCAACCTCAGGATGTATTCTATAGAAGAACCTTGAAATAAACTTTAAGAGCTTTGGTGATAATTCAAAATCTTCCCAAACTCTCTGTACAAAATAGCACAGAGCTAATAACTGTTCATTTGTAAGTTACCAAACCATTTGGAATTATTAGATATTAAAGAAATCCTGGAAATAGTTCCTAAAAACTCACCTGACTTAATAAAAATGTTTTCAACTTCAATGTAAACATCTGTATATACTAATTTTTAAAAAAATACCTTAATAGAAACAAATATAACAAGTGATAGTTGTTGAACATCTACACTATAGCATAGAACTTTTAGTAAAGAACGTAAAAAAAAACTTTACTATTCAAATACGTACCAGTTCGTCTATTTGATCAAAAAAATAAATATTCCAGCCATCAACAAATATTTCAGGTTTCTTTTCACCTTTGTATATCTGCAATTAATTTTGAAACTATTAGTATGGATTACAAACTTATGCACTGATACAAAAAACTTGTAGAAAAACTGTTAAAAATTTAACTACAGAGCTGCAGAACTGTTGAGAAGAGGGCTCAAAGACCACCCAGCCTTACAGACAAGAAATGCAATTTCTTTTACTCATACCTCCTGCAGGACAGGGATGACTGGAGGGTTCCTCTGCTGGAGGAAGTATAGCACCATAAGTGTGTACGCGTATGACGATAAGCTGCCTCTGGAGGCATCACCGATGTCGCACATCTAGAGGAAAGGGAAGCGAGCAATGTCAAGGAAAGATCACCAATGTTTTCTGACTGCAGCTATTCTATTATCAACAGGAGTAAGGTGCTTCTATAAGGCGCTAATTTATATAATTACATTTTCAAATGCTAAAATATGCCAACAAAACCAAGAAAGACCAATTAAAAAAAAGACAAAACAAAACAAAGAAAAACCAAAACAAAACAAAGAACCCAACAAAACAGTGGAACAGTCACAAGGAAGATCAGATAATCCTGTAGAATTTAAGACAAAATGTTAGCTTGCTGGGTAGGGCTTCCCAAATAGTTAAAAGAAGCTTTTGACCTGGCTATGGTTCTTTAAGAAAAAGATACATTTATGCTTTCAATAAAGGTCTGAACATGTAATAAAGTTTCCTGGTAAGTCACAAGAGGAAGCCTACTCACCTTTGTAAACACTTTCATGGTATAACACAAATATTTCACTCTGGGATCAATGGCTGAATAAGCAGCTAAGAGCCTCGTGTTATGAAGAGCCTGTTAAAAAGGAAATTATACTATAAGGCTATCATTTAAAAGAAAATGTTTTAAACTAGAATATTCTGAAAAGGTTTACACTACAATTCATTTTAGAATAAACACATTCAAACTAAAACTAATATTTCTTCCCCAAAGATAAGCTTCATTGACTTTCTAGATAATAATTAAGAATCGTAAGTGGTGTTTGAGTTCATAATTTCCATCATGTTAATATGTCCTTAGCCCAACACTACTAAAAAGGAAGGGCTATTAAAAGAATCAGTTTCCTGTAAGTACATGGACCATTCCCCAGCCTGCCCTAGCATTATTTAAATCAAATGCCCTGAGGGGCCCGAGAGGTCCCACAGAGCCCTGAAGCAAACCAGGTGTGAGACATACTCACACATATTCCCAAATTAAAACAAAGTTCAAGTCAAACAAAAGCACCTGCCACTCTGACCTCTGAGCTCACTTTAAATGAATACTAGTATTAACTAAATTCTCTGTTATATCCCCAGCCTCAGATCACTGCTGGGCACACAGTAAGCACTCACAAATAATTACTGAAAGAATAAATAACACAAAATGAATGGCTTAAGAGACATCTGTTTCCCTTAATCTCCCTACAAAAAAAGCCAAGAAGAAATCTTACCAATGTGTTATACAAACTTATGTCCACTTCTAGACCACTTCTCAAGTGAAAGAACTTTACAATTGGCACCTTTGCTGTTGTAATAGGCAGGATGTTTCTCAGACCTCGGGTGAAAAAAGAGCATCATTAAAACACAGTTGGGCACAGAGGCTGTCATGGGAACACTTCAATATAAAATGGATGTATCCCTAACTGCCTTGTTTCACTGTGTCACTAGGACCAGTTGAAGAATTCCCTGCTACTAACAAACGTGTGGGGAGACTCTTCTGGCAAAGCTGACATTTGTAAACACATCCACATGTGGACGAGAAGGCAGCCACTGCTCTGCAAGAACTCACTGGACCATGTGAGTGTGTCGGGCTGTCAGTCTGATAAACACCAAAGTGGAGGACTCTGTCAGAGTCTGGACTATGTGGCCCCCCTCTATTTTCTTCGTGGGACCGTATCTAACATGAAGAAAAGCCTATGGGACACTCATCTGATCCCTTAAAGCAAAAGTTACTTGTCACAGAGCTAGAAATTATGATAGTAAATGGAAGGAATCGACTTCAACAGGAGAGGAAGAAATTGCCTGAGCTAGGTTTTCAAAAAGGAGAATGGGCAAAAGCAGGAGGTTCGGGGATTTACCAAGGAAAACCGCACACTTGAAGGGTAGATGTCTGAAACCAAATGGCATGTTCAGGGAACTTGGACGGAATTGTCAAGCTACAGAGTGGACTTGAGGGAAAGAAATAATGAGTAATAGGAGAAGGGGTAGAAACTGGGGAGGCCAAAGGGTGAACATATATATCCTACTAATTATCCTGGGAGGCAAAGAGAAGCCAATGAACTGGTATAAACTGGGGAGAATCATTGACCACATCTATTCAGACAATGGCCCTGGCACTGAATGGATTGGAGACACCTGGGAGGGAGTCTGGCCATTGTGAAAAATGATCTGGGCCTGAACTATCATGGTGGCAAGGAAATGTGGAGAAGCAGCAAGACCTGTGTGCGAGCATCTATAACTAGACGGGTTGAGGAAGTGGAGGGAGGGTGATAAGGCAGGAAGGCTGTAACAGTAAGAGTTACCATTTCCTGAGTACCTAGAATCCTTCATAAACATAACCTCCTATGACTATGCACCTGCACCTTACCGATGAGGAAACAGACCTAGAGAAATGGACTTGCTTAGGAATGTGCAGTTCCCTGTGGAGCTGGAACTGAAATCTAGGCATGACTGATGCTAGGCTTCTACCAAACCTAGCCCAGGACAGGCTAATTATTACTTCATCCCATCGGATGATTCCAGGGAAGCCAATGTATTTAGAGGGTAGATACATTCTGATCTGGAACTTGGCGGAAGAGGGACAGGATGGATTAGATAAAAGAAATTTCAGCAAAACAGGTTTGTGTGGGAGACAGAGGAAACCTAACATATTGATGGAGAGGAAGGCCAAGAAGTTCGTGTTTACTGAATACTTAGTGTGTACTAGGCCCTGTGCTTTAATGGATTTCCTTTCTTAATCTTAAATGCTATTATTGTTGTCTTGACTGTAGATAAGTAACTGAGTGCTTACAATGAGGCTGAGTAACTTTCTGGGATCACAAAGCCAGCAAGTGGGGAAGCCAAGAGGTAAAACCAGGAAGTTTGATCCCAGGCACCCCCAACTACTTTACCATACTGCCTCTAACTTAGCCTTTTGCTCCATCTACTTCCTATTTAGAACCTGACACTGTTACCCATTATGACACTTAATATAAACCCATCCTCTAAGATTCATTCACAGCACATCATCCCAGTTCTTATGTTACCATTCCAACGGTTCCTTTTGCAGTGTCTTTCCTTAATTTCTACACACAGAAATTAAAGCACCGCTCTCAACTTCCCTCAAACAATTCCTTGGATTCTTTCATTCTTGGTCTCTCTTTCTCTTTAAGGTCTTCAGTGCAGAATTTCTGCTTTGTTTTTGATCCTGCTTTGATTGGTATTTTTAATATCAAACAATTTCTACTTTGTTTTTCAATCCTGATTGATACCTCCAAGATATTAAAAATATTCCATATTTTTAATTTCTCACTAGACTGGAGAAATTATAATCTTGGAGATTACACTTCATGGCAAACTAAACACCTCCACACTGGTGTTCTCTGCAAACATTCCTATTTCTCAAGCTCCCAAACATCAGCCAGAACCCTCATATTCTCTTCCTTTTTGGACCACTGGGACCTGGAAAAGGTCTGCCTGCCCTGTTACTCAGATTATACCCTCCAGAAGAGATTATGCTAACCGCCTAAAAAGTTTAAATTGTGCTTTTATTAGGTTTCTCCTCTCCTGAAAAAACTTCAGTGGTTTCTTAATATCTATAGACGTTACCTTGTCTTCTAATAGTTCCCACTTGAAACTCCTCTCTAAATGTATCGATCTCACTGCTCTCCAAAACACACTACAGTAATTCTCATGTTCACACCCATGCACTCTGAGGAATGACTTCTCTTCCTATTCTTTCCAAATCACACTTAATCATCATTCGAGATCAGAACAAGCCAATCTTTCCCATGAACCTCCCCATCCAATAATTTCATACTTGCTCCTCAGAAGTTATTTAATGCTTACTACTATTAAAAATAAACCAATACTAATACCACAAATATGCTATAAATAAGCTACTATACTGTTTTTTTTTTTGCATTATTAAATTCTAAGGATGCAAAACACTAATAAAAGACAGAAGTATTTAACCCTGGCTGGTGTAGCTCAGTGGATTGAGTGAGGGCTGCGAACCAGAGTGTCACAGGTTCGATTCCCAGCCAGGGTACATGCCTGGGTTGCAGGCCATAACCCCCAGCAACTGCATATTGATGTTTCTCTCTCTCTATCTCCCTCCCTTCCCTCTCTAAAAATAAATAAATAAAATCTTAAAAAAAAAGAATACAGTGTACACTTCAACATTAAAAAAAAAAAAAGACAGAAGTATTTTAGGGTATGTGCTCTCTCTCTGGAGACACCTGCGCCTTCTTCCTTCAGGCATGTCTCTTTGCTGCTCCCTCTTCTGAGCTCCAAGGATTCTTCTTTTCTGTTGGAAACTTGTTTCCTGAGCCCACACAGCCCCACTGGCTCACTTCTACCTCTTTGACTTTCTAAAAAAACTTTTGCTTATAAAAAAAATATATATATATATATATATATATATATATATATATATATATATAGAAAATCTTTTAGAAAAAGATTATAGAAATACCTGAATGTTTTTTGAGGACTCTTGCCAATTCTTCAATAGTTCTTACACAGTCCAACCCCTGCAACAAAAATGGCATAATGTACTGAACCAAAAATGGAAAGCAAGTTTCTAACCTGGTTATAAATAGTTCCTATTACCTTTAGAAATAATGAAATTAATTTCAACTCATTCTATACATATTTTATTAATCAGCTAGGAAATATCCTAAGAAATTCATATACCCTACTTACTAATTGCTTTTGGAGGCTCAACAAAGGCTGAAATCAGAGCCCCCAGAAAAATCTCTGAACCAGTGAGGGCTTCCATTTCTAGGTAATTATGTAACTATGGAGTACCCTATGTGCCAGCATAAACAAGAGGAGGTTCTGTGCCCTAATTCATTCTGGGTAGACATTCATTATAGTTTCATCAAGAGCCGATGAACTGCTGTGAAGAGTGATTAAGCTCAGATTATTTCTCCATAGGACTAGCCAAAAATATACCATACAACATGAAAGTCATACAGCACACATGAATATTCAAAATAGATCATACTTAATATATTTGAAATTTTGTTTTAGAAATGCCTTCAAAACTAGTTTCTAAATCATGTAAAAATTCAATCTTGATAACACACATTAAGGTAATTCTATATATTGATCCCAATGTTGCTTATCTCCCTTATTCAACAAAGTTAGGCTAGACAACTTGGCTATTTTCTCAAATCAAATACATCCTCAGAAGACAAAGACTTGAAACTAAAAGGCATAAAAAGATCTTGGGCAACAGCAGCATCACTCATGTAGCTATACAGCACTTGGACTATTAAAAATTTTAAGAGTAGAGATTCAGTACTTCTCAGATTTTAAAGCCTTTGACAGTATTTTCTATTTCATAAATGCCTTCATATTCAGCAGAGCTGGCAAATCTTTGGTAGACCATAGAGCCTGTTGCAATTACTCAGTTCTGCAGTTACGGAGTCAAAGAGGCCATGGACAATACATAAATGAAGGGGTGTGGCTATGTTGTAATGAAACTGTTTTTACAGAACAGGCAGTGGGCAGACTTTAGCCTGTGGACCACGCCGTCTGCTGACTCCTGACACACGATTCACACTGATGTGCCTAACAACCTCCCGAGGCAAGAGGACCAGAATGACCATTTGCACTTCATAGATTATTAACCAAAGACCACACATGTAGGGACTGATGAAACCAAGTCTGTCTTGAATCCAGGTCTCTGGACTATAATTTTTAGCACTCCTATCATTAAACCACATTGCCTGCCTGCTAACAAACTTCTCAGAAAACTTTATGTGGGTCTTTGCATCTTAATCAGCCTAGTGGCCATGGCAATGGGACTCTGGAGAGCCTGCTGTGGCCTTCTAGAATTCCCAGATGTCGCTTTCAACCCACTTTGTACTACAGGTTCACACTACAAGCCTTTCAATTCCTCACATCCACCTCTAAAATCCTCACTGCGTTTGGCCAGACAGACTGTGTCCTGCTAGATTCGGGAAACACAAAGCTGCACTGCCGGCCAAGGCCGTCAAATCACACTGCCACAGCAAATGGAATTTTATGTGTCACTGTACCTCAGCAGTTTCAAGTCCATTAATTGTCATACAGATGTCAAGGTCACTCTGTTTGAACCCAAATCCATTTTTGGAGGAGCCAAACAAGCTCAATTTAGTTCCTGTTAGGGATATATGAAAAGTAATAACTAATTACCTGAGTACATTTAATTTTCGGATCAAAAGGGCCCTCTCATGAATCAAAATACCCAGTTAACTATCCTATATATTAATCTCATAATTATGTTCTCTTATTAATTAGTCATTTATGATATTTTCTTTCAAATTTTACTTTAAATAAATTCAAGTTGTAGATGGCATGAAAATTACCAAGTGCCACTTGATTCTGGAATATAAGGATATTTTGAGGAGAATGTGGATCACCTAAACATATTTAATACTGTAAGCGTATTACTTTCTAAATAAATTCACTTTTTAGAGATGTGAACTGACTCTAAATGTTAATACTCAATGAAACTCACTTGGTGGCATCTGCTAAGAGAAACCCTACACTGCAGCCGTCCCCTCTGCTGGAAGACCAGGCCTGGCAGACGCTGACCGTCCGAGGTACACCAAGCAGCTGAAGCCCTGCCCCGTCCCCCGTCACTGCAGGACTATGGCCTCATTCTCGTAACAAAGGTGACTGGGACACACGGACGCTTTCTGAGGGAAGGGGACACTACCCTTCTTTTCTTAAACACAAAGAATTACTTACCTGGAAACTCCTGTCTTATGAAACTTTCTAGGTTTTGCCGGATATGTTCGCGAGCCTGATCTTCTAAAATAGTTGGAGAAAAATCCTCTGTTTAAAACAAATAAAAACATTCAGAAATAAAGACTGTTCACACTCTCTGAAAACTGTACTTTTAATAAAATAAAATTTAACAGGTTTAAAAATAAAAGCCCTAAATTTTGTGTCTTCCTGGTAGGCAGCATAGGCAATATAAAGTAAAGAAGATGCCTTTAAAAAAAAAAAAAAAGAAAGATTCTATCGCCAAGAAATGGAAACCAATCTGAACCAGGGTTCCAGTATGGGTTTCAGAGACCCAGGGCTTGAAAAGGATGCTTTCATTCTGGAAACTATCCCAGAGTTTGAATAAAAGTTTGCGAGTACGCGTGTATGTATATATTTATGGAGGACCTACAGTTTCCTTTCATAGTTTATAACCTCCAAAAAGGCGTAAAACACCAGTTGGGAAACGATAGTACTCTAATCTCAAGACTTTAAAGATCCTCCTTCCCAGTCTTTAACGACGATTTATTATGCGTCCCAAATGTTACAGGATACACAAAACACTGCAGATACATACACTAGAGAATGGAACAGACTTAATCCCTCTAATAGGACTAAGATTAGTGATTCCGGTGACTCGAGAAAACTTCAACGTAACATTTTAACAAATCAAAACAAATGTTAGTAACTTACTATAACACTGGAAGCAAACTTGATCCAGGATATTTAAAAATTTGGGCGTTAATGGTGGCAAAGGTTCCAGCTGGATTCTTTTGAAGTCCTCAGGGCAGTCCTTCTTTAGATGACCCTCTCGTTTGCACAAACTGCACACTACCATAGGAGACTGCAGGAAGAGGGCCAAGACAGGACTTAAGATAAAACTTGATTTGCCCAGTAAAGAAGCCCTGAATCTTTTTTTAAAAGTACATGGTCTACTCTCCACGTTCCAAAGGACTAAAACTATAACGTGCAGCCATTCCAAACCATCTGAGACAGGGACTCCCCGATGGCATACTCAAGAGGAGAAGGCAGGTATTTTCACTACCAACAGCATTCCCTTCCTCCTGTGCAAATTCCCGAGAGCCTAAGGAGGGAAGTGGACCAGGGACTGGAGTAAAAGACCAACTCAGTAACCACTATCAAAATGGGGGAGAGCCCTGTTCTAGTAAACAAAATTGAAATCACGCACACTACAACTGTTTTAAGTCTCCCGGTTCTAGGACTGGCACTGATTACCCACCTTGCCTTTGGTGAAAGTGAGTTTACTAAATTCATAGAAGAAATCAGATGGACCCACAGTTGAATTTTCTTCACACACATTTTCTTCCTTAAGATTGATTTTATTAAGTTCCATTAGTAGAGCTCCATCCACATCTTTTCCACATTCTTTCAAGTCTTCACACTTAGACTCGCCCACCTCATCCTCTTCAGACAGGGCATCCTCATCCCCCGACCCGGTGCAGGCATTGTCTAACCCATCTTCATTAGCACCACCATCCTCATCTTCTTTTCGGGTAGCGGACAGCCTGGGTTCTTCATCCTCCTCCTCCCCCTCTCCATCAGAGTGAATGACTCCCGATGTCTGGTCCTGTCTGGAAGGGGCAAAGTGGCTTAAAGTGTCTTCTGGCTCATCAGTACCTTCTAAGCTTTCTTCAAGGTTGTTAATATCAATGCTTTCTTCAAGCTTAATATCAATGTTGTTATCTAAAGAAGCAAACCCATCGCACTCTTTTGCTGTAGGATTTGGGAAGCCTTCTAAATCCAAACCGCTATCTGTCTCAGTATTTCGTGTGCTATCAGAGACAAGAGGCTGTTCATGTTTGTTACTGCTTAAATCTTGAGCATCAGCAGTCAAAGGATGCTTGCCCTCCCTTCCAATTTTTTCTCTCTCAGTTTTACTTCCCGTTTCTTGATGATGTACATTAACATCCTCACGATCATCACCGCTGACTTCTGCCTTGCTGCAGCCTGAGTTTTCCAGGTGCACACTGCTGTGTCTGTTCCCTGGTTCCTCTGCTGGTGGGCTTCCAACGCTTCCAGCAGTCTCTTTAAGAGTAACTGCCTGTACCTTGCAGGTGTTTGCAGCTGAACTGGGAGCACTGGCACCTTGAGCCACAACTGAGTTTTTGAGTTTATTATTTTTTGCTTGTAAATCTGGATCATGCTTTGCTACTTCTTTAGAATGTTCTGAAGTAAATGTAACAGTACTCAGAGGCTTTGGAAGGCTAGATTTTGTACTTTTATGTGGAAGAGCAAAATACTTATATGTCGTCCTTAAACAATGAAGTATATATTCAAAAACAGGTTGATTATTTAGGGTCCTTGCCACATTTCTTTTAACAGAGTAGGGATCTGTAACAACAACAACAACAAAAGATCCACCAATGAATACATTTGTAAGGCATGTTTGAAACATTAGCCTGCTCCAGATAAAAACAGACAACAAATAAACCAATGTAAAATTTAGCATGTTATCTTAAATATGCTTTCAAAAACTTGGGGGTGAGGAGTAAGAAGACATAGTTTAAGAACAAAAAGGAATGTTTTCCTTAGTTTTATAAGAGAACCCATTCTGTTCTGAACCAGTACCCCTTCCCTATTTTGTTCTGTGACTGTGGAGGTAAAAAAGATGTCATAAGTGTGGCTCTTGTGCCCTGGGGAAGTGAGGACTTCCCGCCAGGCTCTGCTGAGTGCTCTGCCTCCCCACTCAGCCAGGCCCTGTGGTTTGTAGAGCTTACCTCCACTCTTCTGCCCTGGGAAGCCCCATCACTGAACTGGCTGGGCTGAATTCAGGGGTGAGAGGGAGGCACCAGGAGGAGACACCACTTCTCTCAATCTTTTCTCCTCCCCTAGACTCCAGCAGGTTAGGCAATTGGCCAGAAGAGCTGAGCCAGAGAAACTGCAGGGGAGGGTTTAAAAATGTGAGATCCCTATGACTGCACACAGAATTTATGCAAAATGCAAAATGCAAAAAAAAAAAAAAAAAACCACCAAAAACAAAAAAACCAAAAACCCCAAAAAACCCTCTTACGCAATATAAAGCTTGAAAAAAAAAATCAAGCAAAAATAAGAGAATAAGAGAATTCCATTTAAGGAGATTCTTTAAATTATTTCAAGGAGGAGAACTGAGATTTCTAGAGCGTTTTCAACCTTCTGACTTTGAAAAGCTGAGAAGTGCTGGTCCACTTAATGAAGTCTATAGGGCACATCAGTGTGTCTTTTATACAATGTTTTCAGTTAACGAGCCTTCACTAGAAAAAGTGTTTTTATGAGTAAGTTCTGAATGTTACTACAGATGTTCCAAAAACAACTACCCTTTCTATGGAGAGAAATCTAACAAAGAATGTTATTTTTCTTGAGAAAAAGCATCTTCCTTAATGTTTGTAAAACTAAACAACATCGACAACAATTCATGAAAGGACTGAATCTAAAGATATAGAAATGAGAAAATTAAAAGAGAAAAGGGTTCATCAATCACTGGGAGAAAACTTTTCAAGGGTTCAAGTTGTTAAGCAATTTACAAAGAAAGCAAGGACTCAGCAAGCCATTATTTTAGTAGCTTAAGTAATTAAAATATCTTACTGCTGCACTTAAGAAACTTAAAATGAACAGTTTAGTTCTTTGAAATGACCCACTATAACACATGCAAGATTCTAGTTATTTATTTCACTTTTGGGGTTAGGCCTACTTACATGTAGGAGCTGAAAACAGACTGAAATAAAAAGCATGCTGTTAGACTGGTGCCTTAAAACAAAACAAACAAACAAAAAAAGAATTAAAGATAAACGTTTTGAGATACCTTCAATGGCAATGCGCTTTTTGGGCCAGTCCTTTGATTCACGAGATATCATTTCTTTGACTCGGATACTTATGACTAAATCAGCCAAATTAAATTCTAAAGCATAGAATCGAAGCAATTCCACCCAGAGCTGCCCAACTGGTACTGAAGGCTGGTGTTTTAAATCAAATGTTAATGATACCTATTAATAACAAAGAGAAAACTCAGGTTACTTCAGATGTTGGCACACTAAAAAATCAGAGAACATTCAAAAGCATCATATTCAAAATATGAAAAACTTTAGCAAAGATATAAATTTGACAAACCATTTAGATAAATCACATTCCAGTTTCAATTTTGCTTGTGGAAAAACAGCGCTCCTTCACTACACTGATGGTATTGGGGTATTTTAAAATCTCATTGTTATCACAGGAACAGACAGGCAGTTGTATGTAATCAGGCAGCACTCCTAATTTCAAAGTTTTAACGACAGTGGAGAGAACCACACATCTTTCTACTCTTGGCACTGAGCTCTCCGTTTCTGCCGCTGGAGGGCGCCTTCAAAATGTTACACACAGAAACGGGCGGGGGGCGGGGGGGGGGCAGCTAAAGGCATAGAGCAGAAGGAAAAATGCTCCTTTCAGCTGCTCTGAGAAGCGACATAAGCTCACTGAATGTGCCAGTGATTTTAAACTGATTTTAGAGTCAAATAACTATTGGTATCAGAAATTAATGCTAGTTTTCCATTCACAGACTCCTGACAAGTTGGCACACACTGTGATGTAATATACTAGAGAGCACACAGGACTTAGAATAGAAAAAAAAAATGTGTCTGACACTAATTCTGCCACTTCATACTTCCTAACTGCTCTGGACTTTGCATTTTTATTCCCAGTGGGCAGTTCAGTGGCTAAGAGAACTGGCTTTGGAATGAGACATGCTTAGGTCTGAAATCCAATTCCACCACGTACTAGCCATGTATGATTCTCGTCCAAGCCTCAGTTTCCTCATGTGAACAATGGGGATCACAGTACCCACCTCACAGGGTTGTTGGGAGAACTGAGTGAGAGTGTCTGTAAAGAGCTTAGCACAGTGCCTGGCACACATGTTCAAAAAATGGTCGCTACCGTTATTTGCAGAGTAGGGATGATACCACCTATAACACAGGATAGTTATGAGGATTAAATCAGAAACAAGGGAAAGCAGACTTGTTTGCTCTCGGTATTTTTTCACTTAGATATAATCTTTTAAGTACAAGAAATCCATTTATCACTGAAACAAAGTCACTAGTGTAAGATGCTCCTAAGAGGTAATCTAGCTCAATTCCCGTATGCTACAAGAGAAGAAATTGAAGCCAAAAAGTTTACATGACTTGCCAAAGGTCCTACTGCTGGTCAGCGGCAGAAGGAGAGCTGTCTCCCGTCCCAGGACAGCGCTCTCTCAGCACACCATGCAATTCCAACAGTCTAGACCTCACTTTTGGAAGCGGTGGCATGATTGCTCTCTCCGCATAAAAATGTATAGAGGAAGTATTTAGTTGGGCTTGTAGCAATAGCTTTTCCTTGTAAGGTATACAAATTTGTTCCCAATTGTACTTTATGACAGCAAGCTTGAAAACAAAAAGCGCTATGGTATTTTATTAATAAAATTAACCAGTAAATCTCAACCACGAGGGTTCTGTCTAGTAAGACAGTCATCAGGTGGATTTACAAAGAATTGGTTGAAAATGGAGGCTAAGTCCCAAACGTTATAGTTGAGGACACAAAGAAAACCCCTAGAAACTGAAAGCCTCATTAAATTTCACCTCTCTATCCATAAGCCTTATTCAGCATTACTAAGAATTTTTAAGCATCTCACTGAAATGACCTGATAATAACCATCATATGAAACTTAAGAGACCTCTGACCTATCTAGACTAGTGGTGCTTAAGCTGTTTTTTTGTTATTACTATTTTTTAAAGTAGATAACACTTTCTTTTTTGGCACTGAGTTGAGCATTCTATAAATCAAGGCCCTACGAGAGGATACCAAAGTCATCCCCATGTACAGGTGAGGGAACTGGGGCACAGAAAGATTCAAGCACTTGCTCCAGGACACACGAGCTCGGAATCCGGGGAGCTGGGATACAAATTCGCATCCTCTGGCTCCCCAGCCTGTGCTGTTGTCTACTACTGAGTCCCCAAAGGGGACACGTGAGAGTGTTGCTGTGCTGGTGGCGAGAGAGAGAGAGAGAGAGAGAGAGAGAGAGAGAGAGAGAGAGAGAGGCGCGAGCGCGCACCAATTCCCCCTTCCCGCCTCAAGGAGTCCAGAAAACACAACCGAAGCATCTAGGGCTTATTACTGTCTCCTCATTTTAGCCATGGACGAGGAGGGTGACACGATTTACTGCTGTAAAGCTGGGGTTAAAACCCTGGTCTCGGTGGATATTACTGTCATTTCACTCCAAAGGATTATAAGGTTGTGGGGTCTTATTACCAGTATAATTCCACTGCTCAGATTTTTGTTTAACATTCAAGTGGCATTTCTTTCCTTACGCAAAAACTCCCTGCCCACCCCTAATGGTATGGATGGAAACAAGTTCATATACTTATTCACTGTTACTTTACTAATCTGAGGTTAATTTTTCATATATTTAAACCTCATAACACCATCTAAGACATAACTACTTTGAGGATAGATATGGATTTAGCTTTGAAATCTCAGTATCTTTCACAGGACCCTGCACACAGAACTACACCAATAACTGTGAATGCAACGACCTAAATTTTTACCTTTTCTCATCATCTATACAGAGGACTGCATAGACTAAGAAATGAAGCATCCATGAAACCGTTAAGATGGTTGAGGAAAGACGAGAGGGCTGATTAACTCAAAGCTCTACACATAATGACTGAATTACAGATAGACGGTAGAACTAGAAGTGAGACAGAACAGACCTGTCCCCTTTTAACAGGTACTTTTTTCGATGCCTCTTCTTTTGCCGTGTCTGCATCCCCCGTGGCATTATCGGTGTGCTCCCAGACCACGACGTCTTTCTGAATATCTTTTAGGCTGAAGTTGCCTAATTTATTTAGTGAGAATCCTTCAATCTAGGAAAAATTAAACACACATCACTATAAGGCAGAAACAATTTTTTATCAATCAGAGCTTATTAATCCTGGAAGGAATGGAAAGGACACTTATGGTTCATTGAAAATATATAAGGCATAAGTTATGAAACATCTGAGATATCTGTAAATTTCAAAATATTTGTTAAAGTAAAAACCAAAATCTTTAATTTTATTTTTACTTTTAGACAGAGGGAAAGGGAAGGAGAAAGAGGGAGAGAAATATCAGTGTGTGGTTACCTCCTGTGTGCCCCTCACTGAGGACCTGGCCCACAACCCAGGCATGTGCCCTGGCTGAGCATCAAACTTCAGACCCTTTGGTTCAAAGGCCAGCACTCAATCCACTGAGCCACACCAGCCAGGGCTTGTGAAATAATTCTTTAGTAAACAGTATAAGAGAAGGCAACATGGCCCAAGCCTAAGGCCATGAGTTCTGCAGTAAAACGGTCTGGGATCCAATCTCAGCTCTGAGAATGTGGGGAGGCAGAAGAGGGTATATATAATGGGGATAAATGGTGATGGAAGGAGACTTGACTTGGGGTGGTAAACACACAATATAATAAGCAGATGATGTATTACAGAATTATATACCTGAAACCTACATAATTTTATTAACCAATGTTGCCCCAATAAACTTAAAAATATGCAAAAGGGAAAAATATCTCAGTTCCCTCATCATGTACTTACTTTAGGTCTTAGGCTTTTGTTAAAATGGATAGCACTAGAACCTCCTTCATGGGATAGTGGTAACATGAAATAATGAAAGGATTCAGAAACAGGGTATGGCACATAGTAAATGCTCAGTAAGTGTAAGATATTGCTTCTACTGATACTGTTGAGATGCAAAATGCTGAAGAACGGTCTGGGCTCAAAAGGTCTAAGAAACATGGAAACAAGTTGAACAGGTTTCTTTAGCGCACAATGGAATTTACCACCGCCTTTAAACAGGTTCACGTACACAATGAATTGTGGGATGGGGTGTGGATGTGGTATGCCACCTTGCAGATGCATTTCCACATCAGATGGACTACTTCTTTGGTTCAGCAGAGCAATCCTTCATCAAACCAAACCAAACCAAACCAAACCAAACCAAACCAATGCTGCTACCAGTTATAATGGTTTCCTTCAAACCCAGGATGAAATTCAGTCCTTTCCAGGGCCTAGAGAAGGCCCATGTAATCTGGTCCTTTGCTACTTCCGTGACCTGTCTTCTCGGCTCACAGCTGACATATGCTAGTCCTTCTGCTCAGAAAATTCTTTCCCCCAACAATCAGCCCACTCTCCCTTACCGCATTCAAGCTCTGCTCAGATATCTTCTTCTCTAAACAGATCCTCCCCATTCACTTTCTGTCCTTCTTCCCCTGGTTTAGTTTTCCTCAGAGAAATTATGGCCACTTGGTATGTGCTTGTCTCTCCCACCTCAATGGATATATACATTTGAGGAAAAAGATGCCCCTTTGCTCACTGATCTAACTCTAGCATCTGGAACAGTGCCCGGCACAGGTAAAAGCTCAGCGAGGACTTGCCGACTGACTGAAAGAACAAACCACTCTCTTACAGAAAATACAAGGGGTAGTGACTGTTTGTTAGATGTATGTATTCAATTATTGTTCTTCAATTCTGTGGCTTGTTTGTTTTCTTGATGGGTTTTGAAGAATAAAAAGCTTATCACTACTTTTCTCTATTGATACGGTTTACAATATTAGTGTTTGTCTTAAGAAATCCATGTTTATTCCCAGGCTGCAAAGATTTCTCTCCTAGGCTTTCTTCTGGGCATTTTATGGTTTTAACTATGACATTTATATCTTTAATTCATTTTGGGTTAATTTCAGGGTGTTATGAAGCAAAGGTTTAATGTTCATTTTTTTCCCTTTATGGAATCTAGTTTTCCCAGCATTAATTGTTGAAAAGACTTTCCTTTCCCCCAATAAACTGCTTAATTCAGTGCTTCACTGGGGAAAGTCATTCAGACTTCCAGACTCCTACTTCTGTCTGACAGGAAGGGCTATACCCATATAAAAGTTTTATACCCATGATCCCTATTCAGCTGGCTTTGTTCTCTCGCTCCTTTCCGCCAGGACAGGAGTCCAGCAGACACCTTTCCAGGGCCCTGGATTCTTTCACTGCAGGACCACAAATAGGAAGAGAGCTCCCATTAGACAACCGAGGCACCGTGAACTACAAGGCCTTATGCCAGGACAGAGTTTGTAAGGGGCTTACTCTGCTTTATTCCTAGATCCTTGCAGACAAAGGGCACTGCTTAATTCCCAGTCTATTAAGTAAAAAGAAAAAAATCCCTATAATCATATTTTTTCTATGTATTCATAGTAAAGAACTACTGCTCTGGTGTATGCTCCTTAAATAATGAGAATTCTACACATAGTGTGAAGAAAGGAAGTTAAAATACCCAATGTGCCAAAGTTAGCTTTTCACTAAGTGAGACTTTCTATATAGATTTTATCAAGATGAATACCTTGGGATTAAAAGTGAGGTTTCTAAGAGGATGAGAATAACAACATTTGGACTTTGAGATGGCTTATTCTTCAATCTTATTTTATGAATAAATCAACTAAACTTTATCCAGAAAGAATGGTCATATAACTGAAGACCACTTTTTCTTAAAGATAATACTAAAGTATTATTCAAGAGATGACCACTAATTTCTGCATCAATAGCAATACTTACATTTTCTTTGTTTCACAGGGATTGGGGAAAAAAGAAAAATAAAGACTAGGAATAGAAATTAAGTTACAGTGAAACAAATGCTTCCTACAGTCTGTCTGGAGGACAGATGTACATTCAAATATCAAATTATGAAACGGTACTCAAAGCAAGTATGTACCAAATGATGGATTCAATACAGGTTCACCTCCTCTTTGTTCAAAATCCTCAGGATCACATGTGTTTCACAAGTTAAGTGTTTTCTTCAGTTTAGACAAGTTCTCCCAGCAGAGCATAGGGCAGCATCTTATAAACCAATACATTAATATTTCAGCAGTGGAAGGTATGAATATTCACACTAGTAGTATAAGTACCTTCATGTCAATTCTGAGTAGCTTTTTAAATTCTGAAATTATGCAGAGGTATTGTGTGGCCTGGTAATAAAAATCTATATTGAATATATAACCAAAAAAAGTTTTATACCCATGATCCCAGATAAACAGGAAGAAGGGGCTCTTTCCTCTGTTGAAGAAAGAAAACGGTCATCAGGGCAAACACGTAAGGTGGCAAACCTCCTTCTTCAGGGCGATCTATGCTGCAAAGCTGCAAAAGGGAGAGAAGAGAATAAGCATTCTTTTGTACAAATTTGTCATTCACACAATGCAGTCTAAAACCTGTAACTTCTTTTCCTTGTATTATATGATTTACTCTTCAGAATAAAACACCACAGTGACACAGTGTAAAACTTCCTAATACTTTTGGAGCAACTACATATTATGGTTTTAAGCAACAGCTTCAATTTCAAATTTTTAATCTTGTTAACTACCCTTTCTCATGAAGGACCCTAAAATAATATTTTGTTTCATTTTTGACATCCAGTCATCCATTCACTTGGTTAAAACAGCTGTTAATGAAATAAAAATGTTGGTTCAATTCCAAGTGCAAGCCAACTAGCTTCACTCAGTTTAATGGCCCCATCATCCTAACCTGCTGCCTTAAAAAATGCATGCTTTGCCCACACAGGTGATCAGGGGACAGAATATAGGCAGATTCATTAACACAAACAGAAACAACTTAAAAAGCATGGCCTATTTAGTGATTAAGCAGGAGATAGCTTTCAAAGTATGGCATATTGTAATTATCAATTTACCCCATTAAGAGTAGGGTATTCTCTGTTTGTCCTGGATCCAAGCCATAAGAACTACTCTATGTTGTATGTATTTTGCAATTTAGCCCAAATTTTTGAGGGAAAAATAAGGATATGCATTATGCATGGGTATAATGAATATGTATCATGATCCCATGTAAAATGTGCACAAAATGTGGGTGCACATTACACATGGCAAAATACTGTATATATAGTTACTGCTATGTACTAATCAGTAAAGCTTTAGATTTTCTCTATAAAGCACTTGCACAGCAACTCAATTTGATAATCTTGATGGGACCTTACATTTTGGGGCAATGTTAAATGCTCTACTAGTATTTCAATTGGGATACTATGACTGTGTAAGCAAGACCATATAGACAGTGGTTTTCATTTTTGGGAGTTTCTGGGTATATTACTGGAAATAAAGCTTTATCTCAAACTTTCCTGTCCTTAAGAACCACCTCATAAAACTAGTTAAAATGTAAAATTCTTGGGCCACATCCTCTAGGATTTGCCCCACAAATCTGATTTTTAATAAGCCCTATAAGTCATTTTTATCTTTTGAGAAATACAGTTAGAGTAAAATAGAAACAGCAAATTTCCTTTTCTGTGCACACTGAAGTTTCAGTTCCAATATTCAGATGTCTACTCTCTTAATGTCTATAAATATGCATCCAAACATCTGAGATTAAATTAACCATGCAAAAATCAAGGCATACTGCTTATGCATAAATTGAACGTATTCATGCATTTGAGCACTAACCCTACCTTTGCCCAGTACCTAAATGCAATCACCAAAGGAACCAGCTTCGATTCCAATTTTCCAAGGGCAGTTAAGTGATTTGTTGTCAGACAAGCATTTTCATTTCCTGCACTCACTTTACAAGAGAGACCACTGGTGGGGGTTGAGAATGAGGATGGGAAGGAAAAAGAGAAAGAAAAAAAGTGTTATATAGTTGTATCAAGTATCTTTTATGCCAACAACAACTAATTTATACTGATAATAAGTACCTAAAATAAAAAACTCAATAAATCTTTCTGGGTCATTTAAGCAACTATTTTTTTTTTTAATTTAAAAAAAGACAGGTCAGCTCTTTTCTGAGTAACTTTTACTTTTCAGAACTAAAACTAAGGAAAGTACTATAAAATGTTTCATTTAGGAGCATGAATTCATATTTGTAAGAGGGTTCTCCCAAGAGTTGGAAGAGTCTGCCTAGTGAACAATCGTTACAGCCTATAAACCACCCATTTAAGAGTACTGACAGTGTACTTCCAGACGGAGGGACGGATACATGGGTGAAGTCACACCATTGGCTATTTAGCACTGCTAAAAATTCTGCTAAAAAAGATGGCCAGCGAAGGTGATCAGAGCAAGTAAGTATTTGATAAAGCTGTTTTTTTTTTACTATGTTGAAATGGGTTAGGATGTTTCCTTCTTCTTTTAATTTTAAATAATTTTCTTCTCTTTAAAACACTGTTTCCTTTTGCATCAATTGCCGAAAGTATAGGGAGAATGTTAGTAGTAAGCCCATGAAATCAACTACATAAGGAGTTTATCATTCTAGAAACTGGACACTAAGATTCAGTGAAGTACATGTGCTTTTGGCAAATTGATATTTAATACATAAACAGCTTATAGAAACAGACCTTTGCTTCTCTCTGCACATTACCACTGGCACCCTAGCATGGAAATCTGCATCAACATCAATAAAAGAATCTGACGAAAAAAGAAAAAAATTTTAAGTAGGTGAGTTATACCTAAAAAAAAAGAAATCTAGATAGAGTACCAAGTTCTATTGTGACTTCTCTGCTCAGACTTTTAAAAGACCATTACTAAATAAAGTTCTGAGATGACTTGAAAAGGAAGAGTATAGTCAAGAATCAAGTAATCACATTAATTTAAAACCCTTATTTTGTAAAACTAATGTTTGACCAGAAATGACTATATTATTGAATTAGAATGTTCAAATGTTATATGACTAACACAATTAGAAATATGGATAGGATATTTAAAAAAACCCCTGCTGCAAAAGCTACTGAAGTACTTGGGGTTAAAAAAACATACTGACTAAAGTAAGTAAAAAGATTATGTTTAATTCAACAAGAAGCATGGGAAAAACTAATTCAAGAGATAAGACAGTCGGGTAAGACTTATGGAAAGCATAAAGCCTCAAGCTGGACATCACTTGAACAAACAACAAATGTACTTGGGAACAACCATTTGTTGATGTATTAATCAGGGATGGGCCACACCTATTTGCCATTATAAAGTATTAATGTAAACCATTATTAAGGAACTAAACAGATTATCTCTAGTTTTATCCTCAAGAGGAAATTTTACAAGTTTTGTGTCTCTTTAATCTTGGCCTAGGACTCATTTTATCTTTATAAATTGTGACATTATCAGCAAGCTAAAAGCTCTACTTACAAAATGGTTATTCTGCGTAGCAGAACAGCTAATAGGACTCTAACTTGTTAGTAGGCATTCGCTGTGGTTTTTGTTTGCATATTACCCATATACTTTTAAAACCATGACTTCCTATTTTCAAAGTTTCAAAAATGATATATTCAAATTATAGACAAAAGAAATAGTTAAGAGCAAACCGTGGAAGAATTTGGCCTTACCACTGTTCTTTAAACATTCTTGAACAAGTAGGAGAACATCTGGCTGAGACATCTAGAAAAGAAATCAATGAACACGTCAAATAATCCATAAGTACTTCTGCTTCACTGAGACAATACACAGTCATCTGAAGCTATCCAAATTAGTGCATTACTCCCAGAGTAAAGAAGTTAATCATTACGCTGTGTGCACATGTTGGTCGGGGACACAGAGATGAGCATCAAATGAGGATGAGTATGGGCAAAGGAGACCTACTACACAGTTAACTCCTAACTGACTAATTCCTGAGTTACTTAGTCTCTCAGTAAATCTTCAAAGTTGTGGCTAGAAGTTGTCAAACTGAACAATATTCTCTCTCACTCTATAAGACTCCTTCAACAGATCACTAACTCAGTCTCCAGTTCAGTCTTGCCTTTCTCCAATCCTTGCTCACAGAGGAACCAAAACCATTTAAAAGCATGGATTTGATCTAGTCAGGTCATGTCCCTCGTTAAGACTGCTAATGGCTTCTTAATGCCCTTAAGTCAAATGAAATTCTTTACCACGGTCTACAGATCATGCCTGTTGGGCCCAGCCTACCCCTCTATCCTAATCTTAAGCTCTTCTTTTTCTTGGTCCCTTCACTGCAGCTGTGCAATCTTCCCTTCAGCTCCCTGAAGAGGCCAAGCTCTTCACTGATTCAGGGTGTTTCTGCAAGCCGTTGCTTCTGCCTGAAACACGTCTACCCCTCTCGCTCCTCTCATCCCTTTTTATTTTTTAGGGCTCTGCCTAAATGTTATCTCTTCAAAGGGGCCTTCATGGCTAGTGTATCTGCACATCCCTTGTTTGCTGGCACAGAACCTTGTTTCCCTGCATAACTCTCATAATTAATTATAATACACATGTAATTACCTATCTCCTTCACTAGGTATGCATTCTATAAGGGAGGAATCATAGCTGTTCTGTTCTCTAGAATCCAGTATAGTGCCTGGCATACAATATAACACTCTGTGAGTACTGGTAAATGAATGAATGACATGAGATCAAAATAACTGCTATGCTAATAAAATTACTACTCAGAATTTAAGGTTAAAAGAATAGGAAGAACAGAAAAATCTATTGGTCAGTTGAAGCCAGGGATGGTGAAGAATAAGGTTATGAAACAGAACTAGGGGTAGAGCCCAGGAAGCTGTATTTTAACCGGCAATCCAGGTAAATGGACATGAACCATTTGCAAACTGGGCTATGGGAACCACCAGTGAATAAATGGGTAATCTACTAAAGTGCCTTCCAGTTTTAAAATTCTGACTCATCAAAAGCTTTTTGAATCATGTTTAAACAAGAAAAGTAGGTCAGGCGTGGTTCTTCAAAAGCATGATATTTACAAAGTAGGTATATAAAAGAGGAAACCCTGCCCTATCTCGCTGGGTGGCTAAGTTGGTTGGAGTGTCGTCCTGTACACCAGAAGGTTGTGAGTTCGATTCCTGATCAGGTTTGATCCTTGGAAGGGTCACATACAGCAGGAAACCAACTGATGTGAGCCTCGGTGTTTTTCTCCCTGCCCCTCTCCCCACCCCTTCCTCTCTCTTTAAAATCAATAAACATATCTTCAGTGAAAATTAAAAAAAAAGAAGAAGAAAAAAGAGGAAACCCTTATATAGCTACACTGCTTAAAATCTAAACTTCTTTCCTGCCATTGGAAAGTTGACTTTACCAAGGTAAATTAATCTTTTCAAATTAGCAGAACCTAAAATAGCCCCATTAGATTCACATGGTAAGAATACCAGTGTGTGAAGTATGAAAGATCTAAAGAGTAAAGTATGAAAAGCTGTACAGTATTAAAAAAAAAATGCCCTAAAATTGAAGACAGGTAGAAGAACATAAAAATGGAAATTTTAGGAAAAAGACCTGCCACCATTATACTTAAAATATCTTCAAATCTCTAAAACATATTCATATCTGACATACAGCTCACATTTGAAAGTAAGAATTTCTACACGACTCTATGAAAATTCCAGCATTTCCTTTTGTACTTACAATGGCTGGAAATTGAATGTCAATGTTTACATCCGAATTTTTGAAACCCAATCTGCTACAGGATGACCCATATAATCTCAGAGAACAATCTAAAAAAAATTTAAATAAATGAAAGCTGTAAATAAAGTAAGGCTTCTTGAAAGTTATAACAAAACACTATTTCAGATATGGAACCATCAATTACAACTATATACAAAAGCAAAACAGTACTCAAGGCTGGCATAAACAAAGGGTAGCAAGGGTCACTCTTGCTTATTTTATTTTATTTAACAGGGAAGGCTTCGTTGACTGCGGTTTAATGTAAGGGCTACCCTTTTAGGTTGTAAAATATGTTTGAAAAATTCCTAAATTATCATTTCATACTTTGTGCAGAAAATACTTTTTAAAAATGCTGATATGCAAAAGATAACAAGAAATGCCTGTTTTATATTTATAAATCTATAGTATACTAAACCAATAATCATAAAAATGACCTTCAGCATAAACTTACTTTTTCATATGAATACTTACTACATTATAAACAAAAAGCATATAACATAATTCCTTTAGGAAACCTTTTGAAAAATAATTCTATGACTGATATAATTTAAATGCTAGGCAATATGTGATTCACTTTCCAAAGAAAAATGTGTATGCTTGTGTACTGCCTATATTTACGACATTTTTTCCCTGAATGTTTTATTACTATTGTGCTAAAAATCGATCCCTTCTTGTCAGGGAACTTTGGGTTTTCCTTTTTTTAGGTTAAGTCAAGTGACTTTGGGCTTTAAAAGTTTCTTATGGAAAAAGAAACTTTCAATTTTCTGAAAGTTTCAATTTTACAATAGAGGTCTGTGGCAAAAATTATCAAAATTACAGACTTTTCAGGAACTGTCTACAACATAAAGGATGAGGTAACTACATAATGAAATGAGCAAATCCTCGCCCTTTACTTTTATGGAAGCATATATGAATATGAATGATATACTATACATAATTATCTTTCAGTAGAACGAATGGTTCTATGGGTAATATGGCGATAATTTAAACAGTGATTTCAATTCCAGCTGTGATTCAGAATCACTTGTGGCTCTTTCTAACAAACGGTTTGCCATGGCTCCACAAACATAACATGGAAAATGAATTCAACAGTATACAAAATCTATTAAAAATCAGTTTGCAAAGCTCATTTTAGATGTTGTATTTCTTTTAACTGTAGTTAAATAGAACCTTTTGGGACACAGATACCTGAAAATGACTCCAGGATACTTCTATTTTAACGCAAAATACTGTGTCAATTTAAATAGGTATAAAGGTAAGCAAACATATACATGAGAGTTCCACAGGGCCTCAATAACATGTGGCATTTAATTTCAAATACATGCACATAATGAAATTCGTAATGAAGACAGATTTAACGACAATGCATGTAAAAGTCTTTGCAACCTTGGGGGAAGCCAGAAAAAACAAAAACATGCAAAAAATTAAGAGCTTCAAGATATGGCCAGTCAATTTCTATTAGGTGAAAATTATTACTATTAGAAAAAATGAATGAGGTACTTTTAGGTAACTAAATAGAAAAACAAATTCAGAAAATACCTGGTAACTTGTGTTGGAACACATTTTCCATGATACGTTTAATTTCTAGTCTCTGTTCCAAGTTCTCTTTGTGTAAGCCAAACTCCTGTACCACTCTGTCAATGGCAATGCCAATTGCATTTATCTGGGATGGCGCAGGCGGGGGTAACGTAGTGAGCAACTCTTCCTCCTGCTTTTCCTTTTAAGATCAATGTTGAGATTAAAAACAACTCAACAGGTTAAAACAACTTTTAACCTTCTACCATTTACCAAGGCAACACTCTGTGTAATATTCTGGAATATTTTTCTTACCCCTCCCTTTCACTTTAGCTGTGTTAGTCTTCATGTTATCAAAGTTAAACACATTTCTTCATGCACATAAAGTGATAATGGAGGAAAGGCAAGAGTTAAGAAAATGTGCCAAAAAGAACATTAAAAACAGCAATGACAAATTATTTTCCTTATTATTACTGGCATAAGGATATACACCTAGGTCCTATCAATGAGTTCATTCATCCTGATACCACCCTTAAGGAAATTCACAAGACTACCCAGCAAAACATATCTGACCAACATAAAGTGTACAGGGTACAGTAAATTCCAGTAATGTAAGCAGTAAATCATTAAGGAGAGGAAAGTCACAAAGAAGACAAGTAATAGCAACTGATAAGAAAACAATTGCGGTGGTGACATTAAACCTACCTTAATGTTTTTCTTGTGCCTCTTCTCTTTGATATGCTTATGGGCAAATGCAATGGATTCAATTAAAACATCACAAAGTTTACAGGTGTACTTTGCCGTAGGGTAGTTTCTTGGTCGCTGTAATTTGAAGAGATTTACAGAGACATATATATATATGTATATGTATCCTCAAATTTACAGGTCAACAAAAATTAGCCAGAAGAGGGTTTCCCCTTCACTTTTAAAGTTGTTAATACGTTACTGTCACTTTATCAGTATCCTAATAGTCATTTATTTAAGTAATTCATTAAATCAAACTATCACTTGTAGCTTGTAGTGCTTTGATACTAGTAATCAAGTAAGAAACCTGATTCATCAAAGCACATATTCCCAATTACTAATGCAGTTGAAACAAAACAAGGATTTTAACTAATAAAAGATGTTACCCTTTTCAGCCTGTCAATGCAGTCTCTTTTTAATCGCTCCTCAGCCTGCTGTAAACCCAAGAGTTCCTTCGTTGAAAGCACAGACTCGTCAATCACAGGGCCCTCCAAGTCTCCGTCCAGCTCACTCTCCCCATTTCTCATCCTCCGTGGCTTCCTAGGCCTGGACTTCTGCTTCTTGTTTTCTTAAGTTAGAGAACAAATATTACCCATGATATTGAATAACAGCACTGAGTGAAAAGCAGATTTTATATATTTATTAATGAAATCACGTAGTTTCTGAATGACATCTGAACACAGAGCACAAGAGATGACTCTCCCATGGATAGAAAGCCTAAATATTCATGAAGTACCTCATCCAGATACATTAATCCACAGAAATCACCTGTCTGGAAAACTCGAAAGGAATTATACTTAATCCATACAATTTAATTCTATTGTCTTTTGTGGGTATACAGCTAAGCATACTCAAGCAATAGTAAAAATTATCCTGTGGGTGAGCTCTCAGTCTCTGAGAGGGCCTGAGCCTTTCCCACCATCCCTTCCTCTCTTCTTCCCCTCGGGGCGTAACCTCTGCCTTCCCCTCTCCAGGCTCCCAGGGCCCTTCTTTGGCTTCTGTAACTTATCTCCAAAGTCTATGCAGGCCCGCTGGCTCACTTCTAATACGTTTGTAACTTTGTAAATAAACTTTCTCTTATAATATGAAAAAGAAAAAAAAAGAAAAAACTATCCTAGGAAGGCAAGTATACCTCTGATTCTAATATACTTAATATATCATAATATATAATGTACATGTATCTACTATATTCTAATAAAAGCTATCAACATTTGTTTTCATTTTTATAAGTGAATAATGTCAACAGAGCAAAGATGGACAATAAAAACATCTCCAAAGAAATCAACTACATTCTTATCTGGAATGAAAATTCATAATTTAATTGTACATTTAGTCTTCAGATAATTGCCCCCCCCCATTTATATGAACCAAAACTTTATTTACTGAGGACAACCATTTCCCATTTTATCTCTTCTCTCATTTCAGCTTCTTTGATAGCATGCACACTGGGCACACTGCAAAGGAAAGACAATCAGCAATTGCACTAAAAGTTTTCTATAAGTATAGACCAATCATTTGTTTACAGACTGTACTGTTAGTACTATAATCTTTATAATAAATGAATCTGTTTCTTTTTTAAAAAACATAACTTTTCAACCTGTACAACTGAAGAAGACTGCAGGATTGCTGTATAAAAAATTGTCTTAAATAACGGATAAACTTCTATCAAGTTCTAAAAAAAAGAAGCTATTACTAACACGTGACTAAAATTAATTCCCCCAATTAAAATTGTGATAAATGGATTGAATAGTTTCTAAATGGTTTGCCAATAACTAGTGTGAAAATAGAAACCTACTGCAATGCCCTGCATGCGGCAATTCCTGTCAAGTTTCCAGTGGCACTTAATACCTGTACAGCAGCTACAATGGATCAGCTGACTGAAAAAAAATTCTGTCAGAAAACGGAGGTATAGGACCTTTGTTTTTAAAAGGCTATTGTCAACAGTTTTAAAGGAAAATCAGCAAGCATTGTGCTCAAACTACCATAAGATGAATGTAATGAAATTCTGCGAACAGCTTCTATACTACAAGTAGCAATTAAACAAAATTATACTATTAGGACAAATAGTTTTTTTTTAAAGCAATCAAAATGGATGAAAAAAATTTTAAAAGGTAAGTAGTCATTAGAACAAAAAAAGTCAGTCTACCTTAGTACCGGGTTTTAAACACTCCCCCTACTCCCAATTAAATGATCAATCTTTTAAGGGCAGTATCCTTGGTCTGCCTAAACTTTTGAGATAAGCATTTCTTTTACTTTAAGAGATGTGTCTATTTTCATTTAATTTGCTTATCATGACACTCTACTCTTAAGTAATTGCATCTAACCTGAGTATTCAGGACAGAAATTTTTTACTTAGGCCAACACTCATTGGAGATTTGCACTAGTATGTGCAATACCCATCAGGAAAGTCCATGTTAGTTCACGAAACACTAACTGATATGGAGTCTAATTCCCTTTTTAACCCCTCCTTTCTCCTGATCACAAAGGCTACTAAATATAACTATATTTGCAACCACTTTCTAGAAAGAATGACTTCAACTTCCCTACAAAGGATACAATTAAGTCCTTATTGCTTTTATACAGAGAAGTAGGTGGTTGCAGAAATTTTGTCTGATGACAATAACAGCAGCTATTAGAGTATTTTATTATGTGACAGATGCAGTGCAAGTAGTTTATGTGCACTGCCTCATTTCATCTCCACAGTGATCCTGTCATGGAAGCTAAAATTATCCCCATTATACAGAAGGGAAAAATGCTGGTCTGAGAAAATAAGTAACTTGTCCAGGGACACATGACTGAACCAAAGTAAAGGGATTCAAAATAGAAATTAAAGCACAGATGGAATTCTTAAATTCAGCCTTCTGACAATGCAAGAACTAAAAACAATTAATTAAAATCCCTTCTTGTAGCATACCCACTAACATCTAGAACAGATCAGAACTGATAAGGCAATATAACCTTCTGAACCAAGACTCACAGGCCTGCACAGCAAAAACGATCAAATAAAATCTTGCAGCCGGAGATCTTGGAAGTCAAAGCTGGGTGTTGCTACAGAATTCCCATAATTACTGGGTAGGAGACTACCTGGCTTGTAATTTTTTTGTAATATGAATTCTCTATATACAGTATTCTAAGTTTCCATATTTTATTTGCATATGGACCACTGTTCTGTTCACAAAGGATGTGTATTTGAGTGGTTGTTTTCCAGCTAAGATTATTAATGGCAATGTCCCAAATACACTACATTGGCAATCTAGGATATTTGAGGGATAAAACACAAGTGGTAATGGAAAACCGAAAAACAGTATTAAAAATAAAGCAATTCACATCATTTAATATCATCCTTTATTAAGACATTTTCAAGAAAATTTTCAGTTCCTTTAATGAGATCCTTTTTAGGAATCTCTAAGTACAGTACAAAGTTTATACTTTAAATTTCTCTCTACAGTAAGCAATGTTATACCAAAGCTTAATATTTTCTGTATGAAGATTTTCAAGGGACAGAGACCGAAAAGTCCTTCATTTAGCATTTGTGAACACCCACAACTGTATTTCATACAGAGAAAACAAGGGAGCTTTCTGACTGTTTTCAATAAAAAGATAGTCAAGATGTATTTCCTATTCAAAATCCCTTAAAATCTACTTCTTTTAAGACTAAACAAAAATATATATAAGAGATTTTTGGTATGTAAACAGTTCCTTTAATATCTTTCTGGTTGCAAACTCTTGATCAGATTTCCAGGTCTAGTGACTAGTTAAGAGCCAGAACAGCAAAGTACACAACTTCAGTTCCACTTCCTCATCTACCATTCTACATAAACAAGTCTGGATAAACTTAACCTCTCTGAGCCACAGCTGCCTGCTTTGTAAAACTGTGACTCTCCCTTTGATATATCATAACAGAGAACTGCATTAGACAATTCCTCCAAGCTGTTTATAGCTTAAAGATTTACGAAGCTGAGGTTTTATCTCTTCCTACTCTTTGATTCCTTTCTAATACCTCATTCTGTTTCGGCTATTAGAGTCAGAGCATTGTCTTTTGCTTTTCTTATTTTAAAAACATAAAATAACACCTTTTCTCCCGTGTGATATTTTCATAAGTCTCTCTAAAGACAGAACACGACTTTTTCCTTTCTAAGTCTTCTAAAGGTCCAGGTCACAAATGTCCAACAGAATATATATCTACACACACACACACACACACACACACACACACACACACACACAATGACCACTGTGATATAACATGAAGAAAAGGGGCTTCTGGAGGCCTAAAAAGCACCAACATTGCCTAAATGCATTTGAATGGGGGGAAAAAAAACCTTTTAAATATGTTGGTCAGTTTGCAACCCATTCTATATGGCCATTAAAAAACAGGCCTGCAAGCCAACAAGGCAATAGCCCATTTTTCCAAGTAGAATTTTCTATGCATACTTTGTATTTTCAGACTAAATATCATTGTTTTATTTTTCCTTCAAATTTATGACTTTACTTCATTTCCATAGTTATTGTTCATTAGAAAGTAACAATTTTCCTATTTATAGAGATCACTGCTACATAGACTAAATCTATTCACCTTTTAGAAAAATGTAAAATCACTTGGAAGCAGTTATTATCAAGCATGTAGGGCACTCAGAAAAGGGTTTTTGTTTTACTGAATCTAAAAGGCAAAGCTTTAATCTGTACTTTTGACTTTCTAAACTTAGTATCTCTCAACCTGTCTGTCATGTTCACTTTGCAGAAAAAGAAAATCTTGGACTACCCTCTGATCCCTCTGTGGCCAGAGATATATGTAGCCTATATTGTGCTTTTACATTGAATAAGATTATTTTAAGTTTCATATTCTGTCATTTATATTACGGTCCCATTCATTTTATAAATACAGAACTGTGATACATAATTTAGAGATTATATACACACTACTCAGATATTATAATACAGTCTCCAGGAGAATATGATCACCCTCTTCTGTAAAAACCACCAATAGGAAATATGGTGCATCCTACTAAAGTAAAATAAGCCTTGTGGCAAAGAAAACTCTTAAAGGGACCAATATACATGCAAGTGTTGAAATTGCCCAAATATTGTAACTGTAATCCTTAAAATAATCACATTAAATAAGCAGAAACTACAAAAAAATTAATAAATGGCATTGCTGAAAATAATAGCTCATTTGGATGAAAAAGACATTGCTAACTTTGGGTTGGAACTTGACAATCTGTAACACATTACCGTGGCTTCCGGCTTCCACTTCTGACATCGTTTCTAGGCTTGTCAGGTCTTTATGAAATAGTCGTCTTACAGTCCTACAGCCTCTTCCATCTTGCCACCTATAACCATCTTCACTTTCTTGAAAGGAGTCTTTTCTTGGTCGATTTATAACAGGAATTCTAGGTCCTTGTTTGTATTCTCTCCAACTCTCTGCATTACCAGCAAATTCATCAGATAGCCACCTTTTACTCTGATCTTTGTGGTTGTCATTTATCCAAGCAGGTTGACTGTAAATTGGATTTTTAAATGCATATGGATTGCTGGAAACAGCATATGGTCCTTTTCTAGGGGTATTTCCATAGTTTCCTGGGGGTATTTTTTTCTTGGGAAGGCCTTTTTCCATTTTACTGCAATGGCCTTTAGTATAATCATCCATTATCAAATAATCTTGTTGAGGGTGACTCCTTCTAAAATCCTCATCATCTATAATCCCTCGGTCTTTAGCACGCTTCACAAAATAAGGTTTTGCTGCATCTCCCATGGTCTTTGACTTCAGTTTTCTTACTTTGCACCTGAAAGAAAGCATTTTGGGGAAAAATAATCAAACTGTAACAAGGTATTACATTAAGTGTACAAAATATCACACATGTATAGATGCTCAAAAGACTGTAAGAAACTCCTTTCCCCCCTAATTTCTATCACATTCCAATAATCGGTGCATTACACTACAAGTTAGAAGGCTTAGTCCTATGACATTCTTCATGAAAATTAGTACTTATTATTTAACATGACGATTAAATCTGTGAATAAAAGAAGTTCCCTGTAGTCTTGAGAACTGTAGTATAAAAAAGTTACTTATACCAAGTTAGTAGGCTTTTACCTATACTGACAAAAGCACTTCTCGTAAAAAAAAAATCTTCATCCCAAACCTATACTGTTAGAAAACTCCCGAAACAGTCTTTTTAAAAAAGTGGCAATTACTTTTAAGTGTCGTACAAAGCAACCGAATCTTTCTCTGAACGTAGTACGTCCCAGAACTCCACGTTTCCATCCCTTCTGCGCACCCAGGGGACTCGGCTTACCTCACCACCACTATTCAGAACGACAGGCTTCGATCTCTTGGGCTACGGAGGGTCTAAGCTGCCAACCAAGATTCCGCTTTAGTCAAAGGGGCTAGATTTCTGACTAAGCAACAACTCCAACTATCCTCCCCAAGTCCTCATTCTTCAGCCCCAAACAAGTTTGGTTTTGTCTCGAACTGCAATTTTCCCTCCTCGATACCCATCTGATCTCCCCACCGCCGATCCGCTTCAGTTTCCACCCTTTGGGACAGGAGGCGGAGAAAGAGGAAGCATCCCCATACTCCTGGCCACGAAGCCACCGCTGGTACCAGGAAGCAGGAAGTGACCTACCTCCTTGATGGGTTCCGAGGTCCCCCCAGCTGGATAGGGGGCCCAGGCCGAGTGCCTTCACCCAAATCCCTTCTTCTGCCTCTGCAGTGTCTGACACAGGTGAAGATGTGGACTCGAACTCGAGAGGTCGGTCCCCACTGGCCTGGGGGCTTCAGGGTCCCCGCAACTGGGGCAAGGAGGCCGGCAGTGGATGGAGCCAACGTAACTCCTGGGCGGAGCCCGCCCTCTAGTCTGGAAACCAGAGAATCTACCGGAGATCTAGCCCAGGGACGAGTCTGGGAGGGACGCCGGGAGAAGACGCTTGAAACACTTACCACCTCCGCAGCGGTCCTCCGCCTCTTTCTGTCCCGGCTGGGCTCCCACTCTGTGTTTTCCTTCGGTCCTACTTCCGGCGCTCAGAGCTGTCTCATTGTGCGCGATTGGGAGCCGCCGGTGCCCCTGCTGGAGAACTCCGCCGCTCACGCCGGAAACGCGCGCGCCTCCCGAAGGGCCGCCCGCCGCCCCGCCCCCTTCCATAGCGCCCCGCCCACTTCCGCCGCGGCGGCTGTGAGCTAAAGCTTCAGAGTTTGATCCTGCAGTGTGGCTGGGTTAATCCGTTCACTGTTCTTCCTCGCTCCGAGCTGACCTCACTTTGGTCTCCTCGCTGTCTTGGGCTGTGAAAGCAGCGGGGAGGCGTTGGGAGAAAACATCTGGTTCTCCGAGAGGGATGCGGAGCCTTCAGAACGGGCTCAGTCGCCTGCCGCGGTAGGCTCGGAAGCTCGGCTTGCTCCTGGATGCCCCAGGTTGCTTCCAGGGCAAGTGCAGCCTGGTTCTGAGGCCTCGTGGCGCTCTTACTATTTTTCTGGTAATTCCGAATGATTAACGTCTCAGGGAGGTCTTAGTTACCTGTCCTGTAGAAATGCCAGCGTTTAAACATCCAGGGTCCCAACTGTTCCCAGCTGTTCACCCAACTTTCAGTATGGTCATAGGAAATCCTTTGCCTTTTCGATTGTGTCCGAATTAGTTTTACTTAAAAAAACACACACACAAAAAAAACAAAAGGGAGTTTTGAAGAATTTGTGTACTCTAAAAGGATGATCGGGAGATTTTGTACTTGAAATTTTGAACGAAGATTGCACACCTGGAACTAGCCAACACCCTGGAGCGTTGAGAAAATGACAGTTTTTATTTCTCTGCTTTCAACATTTAAATTTAAATTCATGAGATTCGGTGAGGCCTTCGTCTTGGAATAATTATGAACACATGTACTGGCCATTGCCAGGCACTGGTCTGGGGGCTTTATAAATATTAAATCATTTTCCTCAAAACAGCTCCACTACGAAAATATCACCATTTAAAGTGGGGAAATAGTACTTAGAGTGAAGTAAATGGCACCTTTGGAATCAAAACCCTAACGAGCCAACATCTTTTCTACAATAACAATGTTTGTGCTGAAGATGTTTTAAAAACATGTTGGTACAGCTTTTGTATAATGCCATATCTAGATGCTCTGGTTCTGAAAACCCATAGGAATCAAGCCAGTGATCTGTTTGACAGGTAGAGATAATGGTCTTGAGGAATCCAAACTGTGGTGAACATGATTGCATTGTGGAACAGTAGCTTTCCCACACCCAGTGGAGTAATTTTTTAAAAAAGATTTTATTTTTCAGAGAGAAGGGAAGGGAGGGAAAAAGAGAGGGGGGAGAACAGTGATCGCCTCTTGCACCGGTGACCTGGCCCACAACCCAGGCATGTGCCCTGACTGGAAATCCAACAGGCTATCTAGGGCTATGGAATCCGTTTGCAGACTGATGTCCAACCCACTAAGCCACACCAGCCAGGGATGCTCTCTATATTATTAATCAAAGAATATTGATAGTTAATGTACCTCTTTCCATATTATATACTGCAGTGGCAATTTAAATTGGTCATGGAACCCTTAAAATCCAGTTGAAAAGTTTGGTTTAATTTTTTGTTGCTGTCAGTAGTGAGGGACTACTGAGTTTCTCAGAATCTTTGTGGTGATTGTTTCTCCATCTACACATATTTCCAACAACCTGAAGCAAAAATTTCGGGGCTTTTTGGTTCAGAGGGCATTAACACTGCTCCATACGTTACAATGAGTTTTTCCCTCTTGAACCAGAAGTTTAATGTTATGATACCTGTTCACAAGCTAACCTTTAACAAACCCCGTGCCAATGCTATTTTTCCTGTAGGGCCATGAGGTCAGAAGCGCAAAAGTTGTGTTCATAGCTTTGTCAGACAATTTTTTCCCTTAGTGACTTTTATCCACCATATTAGCTAATTATATTGACTCCTTCAATTATGTCCAGAGTCCAATGACCTGTCACCACTTCCACTGCTCACCACCTGATGTTAGTCACCACCATGGCCTCACTGCATTGTTGCAATCATCAGCTTTTATGTTTGTTCTCCTCATCTCTTCTCAACACTGTAGCCAAAAAACTTGTGTTAGAATCTGAGCCAGGTTATCGTTACTGGAAAGGAACCTGGCCCTGAGCAAGCCGGTAGTTTGTGGTTTCTCTTTGTGTAGGAAAGCTTTCACAACAGGAGTCCACGTGATTTTTAGAGGAAGTTTAGTAAAACGGGACAGTGAAACAAGGAATGGCTTATGATACTGGAAGCAACAGGAGAGCCTGAACAGAGCTGCCTTGGCTCACTAAGAAGTCAGAGAAAAGGGGGCCTTGGGAACGGGGGCAGCGGGTTAGCCTGGGATAAGCTGCTGCTTCCTACTGCTCCCTGGTTGTAAGCCTTGTGGAGTCCCTTAGAATTTAGGAGATGCATGCCTGTGGGGGAAGAAAAGGGGGAGGGAAAGGCAAAGTCATACTCCTGTGAGGGAGAGCACAGGTTGGGACTTTTGGTGTTAGGATTTTTAAAGGCTGGAGTTTAGGGGAGGTCTTTGGGGGAGGATCTCAACAGAACATTCATTAGTTTTATGCTGATCCACCAAAATGAGATTTATTCCCTAAACTTCATCTGTCCTTGGGTGTGGTTGGCAAATGGCACTAATTGGATTTATGTGCTTTATGTCCCTGAGTAGGGTGTTTGAAAACTGGGGGAATGACAGGGGAGCTCAAGAGTTAAAGATTTTAGCCTTGGCTGGTGTGTCTCAGTGGATTGAGTGCTGGCCTGAGAACTGAAAGGTCAGGCCACATACCTGGGTTGCAGGCCAGTCCCCCAGTTGGGAACTTGTGAGAGACAACCAATCAATGTATTACACATTGATGTTTCTCTCCCTGTCTTTTTTCCTCCCTTCCCTTTTCTCTAAAAATAAATAGATGAAATCTTTAAAAACAGACTTTAGCCTTAGTTGATAGGCTTAAGTGATTAGTGCCTGTGGAAAGCTGTTATTCCAAAATTATGTAGCTTTTGAATAAAGGCTCCTTTCCTTTTTCACCAAACCTCCGCCTTCAGGATTTTGCCTAGAGGGTGGCAGCAGGCACCAGGACCCCACTTACTGTTTGGTAACAGCAATGGCAACCCAGATGGGACTGTGGAATTTCCCAATGTCTGGGAGTTTCTCAGTATGTCTGCTTGAGGCGCTGGCTGCCTAAAAACACCTGGCAGGTGGAAGGAAACAAAACTGGAAAGGAGACAGACTCTAAGAAGGGGTGAGGATCACCCAGTTTTGGGGGCCATGAACCGGGGTCTGGGTGAGGACTGGCTGAATTTGGGGGGGCCATTGCAAGATCAGTTTGTAGAAGGCTTGGTTGTGAGCACTCGTTTGGAATAATGAGTTTCCCTTCTATGTTTCCAGTTTGCCTGCATCTTTCTGGTCGTAGCTTTAGGCCTGTATGTCTGAACCAATAGGGCTGTTCTGTGTTGGCTCCTGGAAGGGAGCCTACCAGGTAGAATTTTAGTGAACTGGGTTGTGTACAGCCATGATCCAATGTCTAAGGAGGAATTAGTTCTTTATTGTAATACTGGGTGGCCTACATATACTTTAGAATTGGAGGGGGGAGGGAATGGCCACTAAATTGTTTCCTAAATTACTGTACCATCATGCAGTTGGATCTGTATTGCCATTGGTGAGACAATGGAATGAAATCTGCTATGTCAAGGCATGTATATCATTACTTAACAGGGTTTCACCAGGGGCAGAAAACCTCCTGATGGTGCAGAGAAGTGAAGTGGCCTCAAAACTCCTCCCTGGTAGTAAGACACAGGAAGAGAAGGAAAATGAAATAAATCTCATTAATGCCCTGAACCCAGGGGACACAGGATTAGTAGCAGGAGGACTTCCCCAGTCACCAACCCCACTGCTAAATACTCCTGAAATAGGGTCCAGAGAGCCAATGGCCCCACCCCTGTGTGATGAGGGAAGGGTCTCCCTCTCAAAGACCCATCAGGGCACCCAATTTGGCAAGCCAACATCCCTATTCAGAGCAAGACAGTTCCCTTTGAGGCAATATCCTATAAGTGGAGTAAATCAGGAAGGCCAGCCCACTGATCACTATTGGGCCCATACTCTGTTTTCTATTTCAGACTTACTGAATTAGAAAAATTCCAACCCCTTACACAGAGAGGAGCCTCAGAAATTGGGCAGATTTTATCATTCCAATTTTTGCTATTCATCATCTAAACTGGGCAGATGTACAGGCTCTCCTTAACATCATGCTGATAGCAGGTGAAATGTGGCTGGTTATAAATAAGGCTAATGAAGAGACACAACACCTCCACCAAGAGAATCCCAATGAGATGCCCCGACCCAACTTTACTTTACATCTTAGTATCCTTAATTTGGTCAAAGTCTTCTTAAATCAGTCCCTGGTGAGGTGGACACTATTAACCTTAGACTAGGGTTTCTCTACTTCAGAACTATTGGCATTTGGGGTTGGATAAGTCTTTGTTGTGGGGGCTGTCCTCTGCATGGCAGGATGTTTAGTACTGTTCCTGGCCTCTACCCAATAGAAGCTTCCCCACTAGTTGTTACAATAAAAAATATGCACAGGTATTACCAAATGTCCATGGGAGGACAATATCACTGCCAGCTGAGAACCATGTCTCATGCTTTGGAGCCAGGAGTTAGAGTTGTCTTGCTTTGGGGCACTTGAGTTGCATGAGGGAAGATGGGATACAGAATAAAACCTGGGTCCCTTTAGGAAGGACAAAAGTGATTATGGGTAACAGCCAACAATGTTCACTCCACACCTAGGACATTTGTCTGTAGACTTTGGAACACATTTTGGCTTTCCTGTAAATTAGGATATGAGTGGGAAAATTAAAAAAAATATGTATTTAGAATGTTGATATTCGACCAGAGAACTTTCAGTCAGATTCAGAATATTGAGGACAAAGGTGCTCCTTCATCTGCCCCATGGATGGCAGAGGACAGAGAAGAAGAACAGTTGTATTGGGAGGGACACAACATTCCCGGGACCATTGGGGAGCTCTGCGTGTGCAGATTTTCAAAGGCCTTCTACCAGGTCAAGCTTGGACTGGACTTTTCTGACTTCTGTGTCCTGAGGAATTGCAAAGGACTAATGGAACCTCCTGCTTCTGCTTGCCAAATAGTCTCTTTGTTTAAATTACTAAAGGACCTTATATTTACAACCTAAGGTTTTGTGAAGTAAAAGAATTTTATTTCCAGTGCATGGTTTCAGGGAAAATAAATCTTAGGAAAAGTAGTGAGCTAGTGTACTCTAATAATTAAAACCTAGACTTTGCTGTTCTAGAATTAGTAATTTATTTATAATTATTCATTTCATTTTTTTCAACAAATGTTAAATGTCTGATATGTAAGAAAAATAGACATAGCTCCAGTTCTTGAAGTGTTGAAAAATATGGTAAAGGCAACAAATGTCCTAAAATTAAAAATTTAAAACTCAGCTTAGGAGAATGTACTCCCCCCTTCCCCCAAATTTTACTCTGGGGTCCTACTCCCCTCTGGGAACTATGAGGGGGAAGGTTTGACTTGCTGGTTACCTTATTTCAGTCTTTTCTAATTTAAATTGTACCTTTGATGGTTTGGTCTCTTTTGGACATATGCCCCATTGTTCAGATTTCCTTCTCTACTTCCCTTGCGTGCCATCTGGAGATGTGATGGTCTGGAAAGAAGTGTCCCTGGATACACATCCACAGGCTCTTTGGTGGTCTTCTTGCTTCTCTTGTCTTCCCAATCTCTCTTTGCCTCACTGCTCACAGTCTGATGCTGAGGTCTGAGACACATGAACTCATGGTTAGCGCTCTCAGTCTAGTCCATCTCCAGTGCTTCGCTGTTGCTGACTTGGACCCACCCGGCACTTGATGTCCTCGTGTATCCGTTTTCAGATCTAGCTGCAACTCCCAGGTTATTTTCAGCATGGATGGTTCACTACTTTCCTCCACTGGCAATCTCCTGGTTACTTTGCCATCTGTTTTCCTTGGCACTTGGATTCTTTTCAAGGACACACAGAATTTCAAGTATGCCCGAAAATGCATAGAGAACATATTTCATGGCTCAAAGTTCTCTGTGTCTTTCTGTGTGTGTGTGTATACATATGTACATATATATACAGTATACACATATTTTTATATATACACATTTATATATGTGTGTGTGTGGTAAATATGTGGTATTTTTCTACCTTTTGAGGTTATTGCTTAAAGAGCTCTATTTAATTGGGCTGGTCAAGTGTTTATAAGGATTGGGCATTCTAAACTTGCAGAAAAATAAAGATTAACCCATTTTTCTGAAGCTTACATAATTTAAGAAAATCTGTAATGAATAAAAATTAGCTTATGTTTGTTAGTTTAATTAAAATGGACATGACTGTAGATTATCAACATTGAATATAACACAGGTAAACAACTTTATTCTACCTGGATTTACTAGTCAAATGAGTTCATTTCTCTGTTGCAAAATTTATAGGTAATACAAATAACTCGTTATGATGAAACGTTCATAAGTAATCTACTTATTACTTATGAAAAACATAATTATTAAGAGCAATTACATTAAATAAATGTAAGTAAGATAAAAGTTTTTAGGTGAACTTTTCAAATAAGTTTCCCAGATCTTTTTGATAACTCAAAACCTTAAAATTTTGCTAAGTTAAATGAAATGATGGAAATTTATTAAATATCTATAACATTTCCAAATAAGAGAAATACCGAAACATTAATTGCTGCACAATATAGGGAGCTGATCCAAGTGGCGTGGGAATGTAGCTCAGCCCCCACCCGGAAAGGGCAGTGGGGAGTGAGTCAGCACACAAAACCACGCCCATGGATAGGTTTTCCCGTGGGGAATCAGGTCTGTACCCAGGCTGCTATGAGCCTTGCTTTTGCTAAAACTCCCTCACCCTGAATTGAGGCAGCGACTGTTTACTGTGACTTCCTAAAATCTGAGCTAAACCTCCCAAGTATGGAGTGGAATCAGTTCAACCACTTTTCCCCTTGATCTGTAACATCCTTCTCTTTGAAGTAATTAGCAACATTCTTTCCTTTGTCATCTGTAAAAAGTAACCCCCAAAGCAAACCTGTGCATAGCAAATGAGGACCATCCTGAATGTAATGTACACAGAGAAGCAATAAAAGCCTGTCCAGGCAGAGGCTGGGACCCTCTCTCTCTCGCTTAGAGAGTGGCTGTGCTGTCCCTTTTCTCCACAGGATTTCTGTAGTCCGTGTGTATTTGTTTCTCGAGGCCACAGCACACAGACCCTGCTGGCCAGGATCTGCATCAGCACATAAGTTTATTTATTTTTGGCTTTGTATTGCAGAGAAACTAATGATAAGTTTGGGTCTGTTAGTAAACAGGGTTTGTGCTACACTGAGCAGTTTACTTTGAGAAAGCATGTTTCCAAAGATTATAAAAATATTTATAAATTTGCCAAGCCAAAGAATGCTAATATGCAAGATAGTTCATACATTTTACTTCTTAGTTTTTACTGGAAATTAATGTTTTCAAAGAATAAAAATTATAATATATGTAATTGAAGCTATTTGAAATAATAAAAGAGATGACTATATATAAGGAAAGTAGGATGTGTTTTTGGCTAAGGAAAGTTATGAAGAATGAAGATGCATTTTTATTAAGGGATATGAGAGTTAATTTTGTCTAAGCTAGAACTTCTGGTTATGAAGGATCAATTAAATGTAAATAAAAGATTGATGAGAGAGAGAGAAAGTGAGAATTTTACTTGTGTAAGCTGGTTAAAAATTGAGTTGTTATTAAAATGGTTTTAAAAATTAAGCTTTAACATCAAATGTGTACCCAAACAATTTTTTTGTGCATCTGCTAAAAGGATTTTCATTCATCTGCTAAAAGGAAGAAGTTTTTGTGGGCTGTTGGCCTGCTCCTGGTAAGAGAGTGTAAAAAGTTTTTTCCTTTTCATGTAATCTTCTGAGAATGCAGAGGGTTTGTGTTTTATCAAAATAATGTTCTGTGTTTTGTGTTGTCTTAATCAGGTCTTTGATTACCTAGGAAAACTGAATCTTCTCAATAGTAAGAACTAACCTTCTGTGTTTGTATTTGAAACTTGTATGTCACTTAGGTCAAATAGGTAATCCAGTATTGTTTCATAATAATCTCTGGTTCCTATTTAAGTGTTTTAGAGCCTTTTGTTATTTTTGACAAAATTCCTAAGAATCAAATTCTAAATAAAGTGTTTTCACCTCACACCAACTTTGAAATTTCCTGGAGTGCCCCCGGAAACTCTCAAAGGATTTGTCTCTCTCCTCCTGAAAAGGGACCTATTAAACTAATTAGACTTATCTGGTATATGAAATTACATGGGAAGCATTATCAAATGAGAGATGATAAACCTTCTTAGGTTATATTGTATGGGCTAATATAAGTTGTTTTAGAAATTGTATAAAATTCCTAAAAATATGGTGTGCCCTGGTATTATATTATTACTTGTAAATATAGTTATTATGTTAGACTGTTGCATCACAGAATAACCAAATTTCCTTGTCAGTTCCCTTATGAATTCCCTTATGAATTCTAATAAATTAGATTTCAACAATGGGCAAACTTACTACTATTCTCTTATCTTCTGAAATTATTGTTGTCAAAGACTGAGGCTCACTAAAAGCACTGAGTATATCAGGGAAATGCCCTGGCTGACTGCAGTGTAAAGGCAGCAACCACAAAATCTATAAAGACTGTGGCACATGAATGAAGTCTGTTCTGCTTCTGCAAAAATGACCCTCCATTGCCAGATTTTTTCCATCCTGATGTCCTTGTAACATGGCACCAATCTGCTCCTAAATCAGAGAAATCAAGATGGGTAAACAATGGCTGTAAATTGAACAAATAGTTGAGAAATGGAAAATGTCAGCTTGGGTCTACCTGGCTCTCTGGCAAAATCCATTTTTCAGGTTTTTGCATTCCTTCACCCACCACAGTGGATTTAAGAAAGATGGTTTTGTCCTAAGAGGCCTCAGACCTGCTGCCTCTGAATGCTTTGAGCACCTGCAACCAGACTTCATTCAACTGCCACTCAGTGTGGGTTAGCAATATGTTCTTATTGTTGTGTGTGTGTTTTCTGGATGGGTTGAAGCCTTCCCCTGCCATTAGGCCGTTGCCCTCACAGCAGCAAAGGAGCTGTTAGAAAATGTGTTTTTACTCCTATGAGATAGTTACTGGTAGACAGTGTCTACTGCAGTATAACCTTCTGCTGATCCCTTGTCTTATTCTAGTATGAGCAACTACTGTAAGTCTTTAATGTGTTATGTGCAAGCCTATCATTAACAGCTTAAAGATGCTTTCCATGACCCAGGTTCAAGGTATCCTGTGGGTTGGTTACAGGCAAGAACGTGGTGACTGGTGCTCTGGAAACACCACCATAGGATAGCCTTTGAGCCCCATTGAAAGGGACCTTGCCAAGCTCCCTGACCACCGACACTGCTGCCAAACTAGATGGCGTGGAGCCTTGGGTATGCATCTCACAGCTAAAGAAGGCTCCGTCTGTCATGTGATCCTCTACAAATGCTGGAAACCTTCAAATCAAATTGGTGAGGAAGAGAAGTAGCTGACATCCATGTAGACTGCTTCTGCCCAAGATGCCAGATAAAAGACTTTCTACTTTAGCTAAACAGGAAACCCTTTCTTCTTCCTTTCTTCAGCATTGGTCTGGAAAGATACACCATCACCTATTATCTCCCAGGTTATTGCTGGAGGTAATCTCTGGAATTTAAAGCAACTTTTTATTTCAGGTTAGAAGAAAACCTAGCTGACTGCTGGCTTGAATGGACAATTGTGTCCAACAGTATTTATCCTTGTCTGGTGGTTATCATTCTCCTTGGGCCTCTGAATGCTAGACGACTGGCACCCAGCTGAGCAGAGCCTCTTAGATTATCTAACTGCGCTCCTAACTATTCTAGAAAGGACCTGCCGGGAGGAATTGGTAATTCAGGAATTCCTTTGGCAGGGTCATATTTTCCTGGTTAGGAATAGATACAAATGGAAATATGGTCAGAAATCTCTCCTTAACTCTTGGAGGCTTCGTGGATTTCATTACCAAGGCATTAACTGTCCAGCAAAGATCCTTAGACTCTGGCCTAAGTTGTTCTTCATAATAGGACAGTCCTTGATTAGCTTTTCACTAGGCAAGGAGACATCTGTGCTCTGGCCAAAACCACCTGCTGTACCTCAGTTAGCACTTGTGGGGAAGTTGAAACTCAGTGTTAAAAGAACACTCAGCAAGCCATTTGGTTTAAGGGTGTCATCCTTCAGTTGGGGGTCTTTCTTTGATTGCTTTGAGTCTTCGGGACTATGACTCTGAAGTGGACCCCAAACATTGGAAATGGTTACCCTGCTTATTGGTATCACAATGCTCTCCTTGGAGCATTTTATCCTCTCAAATACGTTAAATGCACATTTGCAGTCACTGCCAAGCAAATGATTTCCCAAAGACTGGAACGTCGAAAAGGGAATGAAGAAAAGGCCAATTTAAGGAATATGAACCTGAGACTGTGTGACCTGTGAATATCACAGGGGTTAAACAAAACTTGTGACTAACACAGAGAGTATCAGAAAAAGCTAAAAGAACTACAAAGTGGTAGCTGAGAGTGCTCTAATGTGTTAATTTTGATCACATCTCAGGCCAAGAGTCCAACCAAAAGGAGGAGATTGTTAAAAAGAAACAACATACTCAAAACGGAGTCAGTTGTGGTAAGCTCCACCAAGACTTAATACCTAACCTAATTACAGTTTCAACCTCTCCCAGGAGTGGAATTTTAAACCAATCAGTCTGGAATTTCCTGATCAAGCTTAGTGAAGTAACCTGCTTGATAAGACCCTGCTGCCTTCTCTAATAAGGGAAGATGAGCTTGCCTGAAGTAATCTACTCTTTTTTTTTCTTTTTGAAATACTCTACTCGTTTACCTTTTTTGCCCCACCCCCTTTCTGACCATGAAAACCTTTTGTACAACTCTTTCAGTATCCTTCTAGTTGCTAGGTGGGATGCTGCCTAATTAATCACTTAGTAAAGCTAGTTAGATTTTCAGATTTACTCAGTTGAATTTTGTTCTTTAACACCTCACGCCCCAGAGAGCCACTGTTTCTTTCTGAGTTCTCCCTCTCTGACACCACCCTCTAAAGCTGGGACTTGGTGGCCTTGGGCTCTGCTTCTGTTTTTCTTTGATCTTGGGCAAGTTATCTTTTCTCCTGGGTATCAGTTTCCCTAACTATAAGCCAGGGACAAGGAATGTGAAGTCAAGTACCCACAATTCTTTTTTCAATGTTTTTCGTTGCTGTTTTGGTTGGGGGGAGTGGAAGGAAGTGAGAGAAACATTGTTATAAGAGAGAAGCATCGATTGGTTGCCTTGTGTACATGCCAGGACCGGGGATTGTGTGTACCCAAATCAGGGACCAGACCCACAACCTAGTAAGTGCCCTGACCAGAAATTTAACCCAAAAGCCTTGGGCTACAGGGTGATGCTCCAACCAACTGAACCTTACCACCCTGAGCTCCATGCTTTTTTAAAAAAAGATTTTATTTACTGTAGAGAGAGGAAGAAGGGATGGAGAAAGAGAGTGATAGAAAAACATTGATGGGTTGCCTCTTGCATGCCCCCAACTGGGGACCTGGCCCGCAACCCAGGCATGTGCCCCAACTGGGAATCAAACCAGTGACCTTTTGCTTTATGGGTTGATGCCCAACCCATTGAGCATACCAGTCAGGGCCTGGGCTCCACTATTCTTGACTGACCACAAACAGTTCATTTCTTCTCATTGAGTAACTTATTTTGGGGTGTGTGTCTTTATAAGTTTATGTATTTATAATGATTTGTTTTTATTGATTATTTTAAATGTACATTAAAAATTAAATGTTTTTGGATTTAAAATTTTAAAATTTTCAATCTACCATATGAAATTTCCATTTATAGTTGTAATATAAAATTTCCTTTTAAAATATTTGAATTAAAAAATCAATTTAAAGAAAATTATTAAAGTTATAGAGATGGAAATAAACTATGAAGATGATATATATATGATTGAATGTTGAGAAGCATTAGACCTAACAGATAGAAGAGAAAATGCCCAGGATGAAACACTGAGCCTGTCCAACATTTAAACATTAAGAAAAATAAGAGAAGCTGATAAAGAAGAACAAAAAAAGAAAAGAGGGGGTGCTTTAGAGCTTTAGTGCTAAGAGGGAATTAAAGAAAGTGTAACAGGTAAATCTTTATCTGGGATGTTCTGGCCTTATGGATGCAGGCTGTATCAAAAAGGCTACATCAAGACATCCAGGGATTCTCGTGGGAGGAGAGGATCAGCCTAGGCCAAAGCATTTAATGGTGTTCAGTGAGGTTAACACAGTGACTCAAGTTTCCAGAAGCAATCCCTCTAACTATCATCTGCTGTTTTGGAACTGTTCTCTCCTGAGCCAAGAGGTAGAAGTTGAGAAGAGGAAAAGGTAGTGAAAGGGATGGGAAAAGTGAAGTATGGTGAAACCTCGGTTCTCGAACTTAACTCACTCCGGAAAACTGAGAAGCGATTTGTTCAGAAACCAAATTTCCTTTGTCACCTGAGAGACATGTGACTGATCATACATACAGGTATGAGCACGAAAGGGTTTTCGGGTAGAGAGAATCAAGGCCCGGAGTTTTGTTAGACAATCAAGACTTTTTTCCCTGAACAACTTCTGAACCGTCTTGGTTCTCAAACAGTTCAGTTCTCGACAATGTCTTGGCTGTCTAACAAAACTTTGGGTCTTGATTTTCTCTACCTGATAACCCTTACGTGCTGATACCAGTACTATCAGTCACATGTCTCAGGTGAAACAGATTGCTTCCGGAACAGTTTGCAGGAGCTAAGTTCCAGAACCAATGTTCCACTGTACTTAGAAATCAAAGGTGGTAGGAGCTGGAGAAAGATTTAAAATTCAGCGAGAGAAAACAGCCTAAATTAGGGTTATATCAATTTAGGGAGAAAATATGGTTTCTAGGGAGAAAGTATGGTTTGAAGAATAGTCTTCATTAAAGAAAACAGAATAGAATTTGATTAAGTAAATATAGTAATTAAGAATATAAATGGCTCTGACCTTGAACTGTCCAGTTTTTAAACTGGTGTGCCTTGTCCCTTGGGTGTGAAATAGGCCAAAGTACCTCTCAGGGTGGGGCTGCCAGGTAAAGCACAGGGTGCCCAGGCAATATTTGGAAGGCAGCTATGCTCACCACTATACCACCAATGCCAACCCCAGGCAATATTTGGGACATACACTGAAACACTGTTCTGTAATTAATTAATTGATTATGTTCCCCAAATTGGCTATCTTCGGTAACTCCCGGAGCATCCAGCCCGCTGAAGAGCATTTACTGCGTATCAGATTGTCCAGCTATGCTGTTTTCTGGCAGTGACTGTGTAAGCAGCTCCCATTTCTCCTCCCTCTCCCATGTTGTATTTTGAAAGATGTAAAACCTACAGAAAATTGATAAGAAATATACAATGAACATCCATATACTATTTACATAATTCATCACTTTTCACATTTTTTTGCCTTTTCTTCCTTAAATCCCTCAGTGAACATGTGTATTTTTTAGCTGAACCATTTGATGGTTGCATACCCTCACTACGTATCTCTCAAAAATGAGAGTATTTTCCTGTATAGCCACAAATGCAATGATCACACTCAGGACATTTGGACATTTAATATTGACACAGTGCTATTTTCTAATAGGCAGTTCATGTCTAAATTTCTGCAGCTGTCCCAATAGTGGTATACTTTTTAACTTAACACAATTTTTTCTACTCAAGATTTGAACAAGATCCATACATTGCACTTATTTTCATGTTTTGTAGTGTTCTTTAATATAACACAGGTTGCCAGTTTTTTTTTTTTCACTCATGATATTGACATTTTGAAAGAGCCCAGGCCCATTCTTTTGCAGTTGTCTGATTGTTTCCCCATGATGAGACTTCGGTTAAATGTGTTTTTTTTTTGGACAGGGATACTATATAGGTGATGTTGTATCACAACAGAGGACGTATAATGTGACAATGTGTTTTTTTTCCCAGAGATTTCATTTATTTATTTTTAGAGAGATGGGAAGGGAGGGAGAAAGAGAGGGAGAAAAACATCAATTGGTTGCCTCTTGCATGGCCCCAACTGGGGACCTGGCTCACAACCCAGGCATGTGCCCTGCCTGGGTATTGAACCAGCAACCTTTCAGTTCACAGGCTGGCACTCAATCCACTGAACTACACCAGCCAGGGCCAAAAATGTTGTTTTAATGAAGGTAAGTTTGATCTTTTGGTTAAGGTACTAGCTAACATATTTCTTCATCATAAAGATTCCCTTTTCCCACTTTGAAATTAATAAATAACATGGGATGTGATACTTTGGGCTGTGTGAATATTCTGTTCCCCATCTTTCTCCCAGTGGTTTTAGTATTCAATGATGATTCACTCCTGAAATCAAATATTACTATGTTAGTTGTATTTTCTATTTCTATCATCCCTTCTATGTTTACTAGTTGGCATTCTTCTATCTTTGGCTTTCTCCAAATTTAAAAAATTAAAAAAAATACCAGTGTGGTCATGGATTCTATTTTTTTAGGTGGGTTATAATCTGTTCCTATCATCTTTTTTGATGCTCAATTGTCCCAAATTTGGCAAGTAGCAGCCCCTTAAACTGGTTGTATCATCTTGACATATCTACCTCAGTTTTGAGCACTTCCTTGATTTCTGGCAGAAGATGTTCCAGGTGCACCTTGAAATTAGGCATTTTCCCAAAGGGTTTGGGAAATGGTGTTTGGAAAGCAAGACCTGGGTGCCATGTGTACTCACTGATCTTGGCTGAAATTGCTTTTAGGTCCTCTCTACAGACACAACTAGGAAGCATGTTTTAAAAACCATTGGTTCATAATGATAGCTCTGATTGATACCCAGTTCAGTAGTATAGGGTCCTTTCTCTCCTGCTGTTCCATTTTTGTGTCCTTGTTCTTCCACAAGTAACTCCCTGCTTCCTCAAAACACCAGTGATATATTTACTCATTTGCTCGGTCCTGCAATTGCCATCACTACCAAAAACAAGCCTACCAAGTTCAAGTTATTTTTTTGTCCTTAGAATATATCTCACTGAAAGTGGATAGTCAGAATACCGTAGGTTCAAATGTTTTTTGGACTCTTTTTTCTTTGCAGTTGTGCTTATAATCAATTTTATTTCTTTCACTTTCAGGTCTTTCTACCCCCACCCCCATCTTGTTGACTTAATTTTTTTTTTAATATGTAAAATGCTAATAATATGGTTCAAAACCCAAAACTATATAAAACATTGTAGTTGCATAGTTCCCCTTTCCATCTCTTTTTTTTTCCATTGCCCCAGCCACCATAGGTAACCAAATTCATTTGTTTTTTGGGTTAACTTTTCTGTTTCTTCTTTGTAAAAATAAGTGAATAAATGTATGTAAAATATATATGAAATGTAGCATGCTTACATTTTTTTCACTTAATAATAATATATTCTGAGAATCAGTTTATGCTATTTTGTAGAAATGTTTTGCACTTTTTAATTTTCCAGCTGTTTAATACTCTATTAAGTAAATGTACTGTAGTTTATTCAACCAAACTCCTACATATGGGCCTGTCGGGTGTTTCCAGTATTTTGCAGTTATAAACAATGCTGCAGTGAACAACCTCGTGCATGTGTTTTCTTGTATTGTTAGAGGTGTATTTTCAGGGTAAATTTCTAGGAGTGGGATTTCTAGGCCAAAGGGTAAATGCATATGTAGTTTTGCTAGATATTGCCTAATTCCCTGCCATAGGAATTGTACCATTTTGTACCCACCAGTAGTGACTGAGAGTGTTCATTTTCTCTCAAAATCTGTTCAGCAGACTGTTTCTTCAAGAGCTGACATCTTGCCAATGTGATGGGTAGGATATAGCATATTATATAGTTTTAACATGCACTTCTCTTTTTAGGAGCTGGGCATATTTCATATATCCTTTTCCTTTTAAAAGTAGATATAAAACATTGGTGATAAAACTTGAACTGAATCTTTTAATGTGCTCAAATAAAATGAAACAAAAATTTCCTAATCAAAGACTCTCCCTCTGGGTGGTTTTATGTACACAAGATGTAGTTTTATAATGTGTTAGAGGGCAGTGACTTTCAAGATTAAGCATTGTTTTATAACAATATTGCAAAACAGTTTGATATGTGAAGTTAAAGAAACATTATCTGAATGGAATATGTTGTGTATTTGCCTCTGTAATTTAGAGAAAGGTTAATAATAATATTGTTATTTGCTGTTTTGCTCTATTACAGAAGGCTCTCTAATTTTGTAGGGTCTGTTTGGCAAATTTATTATCCCTATTTATAGGTGAGGAAACAGACCAATGAAGGTTTGGGGACTTACCCAAGATAATGTGACTAGTGAGTGACAGAGTCAGAATTAGATCTTAGGCTGTTTGACTCCTAATCCAATATTTTTAAAAGTAACTAAAGATCAAATACCAAATTATGAATTTATACACTGGGCATTTGTTTCAATGGTGGGTCAAAATTTAGGGTTTTTCTTGTGTGGTGATGGAAAATTAATTTAAAAATACTGTTTATTTAAATGAAATGACTAAGTTAACAATGTTTAAATTTTTTTTTCTTTCTGATTTTGGGCATGCTAAGTTATTGAGGCTAAGCCAAATTGATAGTCAGTGGAGATGCTGAGAAAAGTGGGGATAAAGTATAAACAGGGGTCTCATTTACCATTTTGAGGCTTTTTTGGGTGGGTGAGGGGTTCCTGTCAATCTCCCTTCAGTGGGTTCCCACTGCTCTTGAGACAGAGACTGGCTCCATCATGTGGTCTGCAGTCCCTGAGGAGCCTGGCCCCTCCCAGCCTTCCAGCTGCAGGCTGCCCATTCTCCCTAGGCTGTCCGTGCCTCGGCCACAGTTTCCCTTCTTTCAGTCCTCAAACCTGCCATCAAGGGCCTTTATACATATTCTTCTTCGTGGGCTGATTTTCTCTCCTTTCTTTACCCAGTTAATGTATTCTCATCTCTCAGTGCTGAGATCAAGCATCACTTATTCGGGAAGATCTGATCCCCCTGCCTGGGCCAATCTCTCTGTTATGTTCTCTCATAATACCAGGTACCCCTTCTTCACAGCGCTTCTCCCAACTGCAATTTCACAAATTTTTGTGCACTTACTTGATCAATGTCTGTCTCTCCCACTAGCATGCAAGCGCCAGGAGAGCAAGAACTCTGGCTTTGCTCACCGTGGTGTTTCACAGCATAGCACAGTACCTGGCACATAGTAGAAGTTCAGCCAGTATTGATAGTGGTGATGGTGTGCACGGCTGCATGCGTGCACAAGCACAAGCACTTTCCTGTGCTTGGCAGGACACTTGCTTACCTTTGCATCTTCTCTTGGTTTTCTTGTCACCTCTCCATAGCTGCTTTTGACATTTTGACCCTTTAGTAGATTTTTTTATTGCATCGCTCTCTAGCTCCTACTTCTGCATGTATATTGTTTTGTAACCTATTAATTCAGACACAAAACCACTCCTAAGCCTTCATGGGTTTAGCAGTTTTGGTGAGAATTTGAGAAGCTATCTCCTCTGTCACTACACATCCACCCATCATTCCACTGACTCTTCTTTCTTCTCTGTTTCTCCCTTCCGGTTCTTCTTCCTCTTCTACTTCAGGAGTGTCTCATGCATCTCATCTCACCCAGGGTGATTTTGCAGAAGCCATGGTACCAGCCAACATACATGACGCCACAGGTATTCCCCTTCCCCAAATGGTCTGACCCAACAAAGATAGATCTTGTGCAAGACAAATTCTACTACCAGCTAGTAAAAGTAGTTAATAATAAAAGGAAGCAGTTTCATTATGTTGTGTTAGACTGAGATAATTTCTGGTCGAGTTTGAAGGATATCCAGTGCCCTAGTCCATGCCATCTGGGGGGCATTAGTGGAGGGGAGGGTGTGAGGAAGTGTGAATAAGGAATACCACTGTATATTTCCTGAGAGGCATTTCTGCTACTGCAGTCCTGTCATTCTAGGTTCTTCTAGAATGCCTTTCGGGACACTCCCTTCTCTCCCATCCCTACCCTCAGGCAAAACAGTAGAAATGATTACATTCTCAAGAGTTCCTCTGAGGACACTTGGGCAAAATCAGACTCAGGACAGACTACCTGAATTTCTGGGATCACCAGGTAGGACCTCCAGCCAGTTCAAGGACCCCTGAACTCAATATGCCATCCTTGTTTCTCAGACACTTGAATGTGTCTAAGTTTTCAAAGTGGGTACTTCTGCCATCTTCAGTTTTCCAGGTTTTGTTGCATTCCTCTGCCCAGAGCTATCCTGTGCAAGAATTTCACGTGATGTGGCCTTCACTTTAGAGTTTGAGGTTTTGGTGCCCCTACCCAGACAGAGAGCTTCAGTTTTGTCCTGTACCAGGTGTTCATAAGTGTGAGTTTTTATTTAGATGAATTGACAACAATAAACTGCCAGCTGGTTCTACAACAAGAGCCACTGAGCACGTTTTGTGTGCCAGGAGCTGTACCGTGGCGGTTACCTGCATTATTTCATGATCACTTACAACTGCCCTTTGACACAGGTGGGCAGGCTATTATCCTCATCGTACAGGTGCAGAAACTGGGACTTAGGTTAGGAAGGTTGTCCTAAGACACACAGCTGTGAATGGCCGAAATTGAACCTCTGATCAACACCAAGGCTGTGAGCCCAAATGTCAGACTATTTGCCATGGCTGCCGGGGGGGGGGGGGCGGGGAGGGGAAGGGTGAGGAATGAAAACCTGTGTTTTGTTAAGTCAGCGGATATGTTTACATGTCTCCATATAAACAATGAAATTTCTCCATAGGAGTTACACAAGAAGAAACAGGAACTCCGAAAAACACGTTGGTGAACTTGGCTCTGCCTTAACTTTTTTTTTCTTGGCCTTTCAACTATTTTATATTTATCTACACATATCACCAACAGCTATCATTTTACCTGTATAAATGAGAAGTTCAAGTCAGGTGACAGACCAAGGTCTCTAAGTGTTGGTGCTAACTCTTGCACATTTTCTTTCTCAGGGCAGTTGGCAGAGGAGCCCAGGTCCTGATATCTTTAACTCCTAGAACCTGCAGGTTTCTGACACACTGGTAGAGAGAGGTGCCAAAGAACCTGCACTCACACCAGAAGACAAAAGCACTTGGGAGCATTTAATGAATTTCCCTCAGTGTGGCTTCAAGCTACCGGCACACAGGCCCCACCAACACTCTTAATCTTCTCAGCTCTTCTGCTGAAGAATGTGGCCTTCACAAGGACAGGCCATTTGGGGAGCGTTCCCTTCCCCAGAACTTTGGAGTAGACCGATCGTACCACATCAATGACGGGAGCCGCTCCGGTCTTGTTTTTGACGGTGTTTACCCATGTCTGCTCACTGACCAAGGTCCACGGTTTATCCAGGTCGACAGCGGGGCAGAAGCTCTGGTTCCTTTTTAAGTGGAAATGCCTCATACCAACTTTCCCAAAGTGACCTGGGCGATATTTGTCAAAGTTGATCCTGTGATGATGCAAGCCACCAGCATTACCTTGACCTCCCAGGTGCTTCTTGTACTTTCCCAAGTGGCCATGGCTGTGGCTCACATGGCCCTGAAGCTTCTGGGTCTCCCTCAGTCTGGATGGCATGTTGGTGGCTGAGATGCAAAAGCTGCCTTAACTTTCAATTTCATTCATCAATGCTCTGCTTTTCTTTTGTCAGCATCTTTTCGTTACTCATTAATCAAAAAGCCTCAACCAGCTCCTTTGGAATAATTGTTTTTATAGTTTTCTAGAAAAAAAATCTGCTTCCCTTTTCACTTTTTCCTAGGATGTTTTCCCACAAAAGGTGGTATCTCTAAATTTGTATCATTCTAGGTACGAGAGGAACAGAAACCATTAATGGGATTTTAAAGGTTATTTACTTCCTTCTCTCTGCTAAACATACACACACATTGCTTTTGCATAGTCATTATTCAAAACGTAGACTTTAAAACTCCTGGCTGCAGGCAGTTGATAATTAAGATGACTTCAAAATATGTTGAGTTTGTGTGAGAGTAGAGAGGGGGCTGGCTGCAGTCTCAGGATACAGCACACTGTGGACGAGTTCTGGAACCTGCTGGAAGATCAGAAGGGTTTATGCAGCAGGAGGGCTAATGACCTCCTTTCTAGAAACATGGAGTGACTCAGAATACAGATGTTCCGCCTCGGCATTTGTCATTATGTGTAGTTGTCAGGGAGTCTTTGAGTCATCTGTTCTTATATGTTCGAGTGCAGCTGCTCCTTTTAGAACAATCTAGGACATGTCACTGTTGGCTTGGAAAGAGAAAATGGTTTTTCTTAAAAAAAAAGTATATTTTATTGATTGTGCCATTACAGTTGTCCCAGTTTTTCCCCCTTTGCCCCTCTCCTTCAGGTACGCCCATTTCCTCCAGCAACCTCCCCGCACCCCACCCTTAGTTTGTGTCCATGGGTTATGCATGTGAATTCTTTGGCTTCTCCATGGCCTTTACTGTTCTTAACATCTCCCTGTCTGTTCTGTACCTAACCAATTATGCCTCTAAATCCCTGAAACGTTTCCACCATTCTCCCCCTTCTTTTTTTCCAGCTGATAACCCTCCAAATGATCTCCATTATCTATGATTCTATTCCTGTTCTAGTTGTTTGCTTTGTTTGTTTTTGTTTTTAAGATTTGGTCGTTGATAGTTGTGTTGGTTGTCATTTTAATGTTCATAGTTTTGATCTTCTTTTTCCTAAATAAGTCCTTTTAACATTTTATGTAATAAGGATTTGGTGATGATGAACTCCTTTAGCTTTCCTTGTTGAGAAGCGCTTTATCTGTCCTTCAATTCTAAATGATACCTTTGCTGGTTAGAGTCATCTTGGATGTAGGTACTTCCTTTTCATCACTTTGACTAATTCCTTCCAATCCCTTCTTGCCCACAAAGTTTTTTCTGAGAAATCAGCTGATAGTCTTATGGGAACTCCTTTGTAAGTGACTCTCTGTCTTTCTTTTGCTGCTTTTAAGATTCTCTCTTTATCTTTAATCTTTGACATTTTAATTATGATGTGTCTTCATGTGGACCTCTTTGGGTCCAACTTGTTTGAGTCTCTCTGTGCTTCCTGGGTTTGTATGTCTATTTTCTTTGCCAAATTTGAGAAGTTTTCTTTCATTATTTCTTCAAACAAGTTTTCAATTTCTTGATCCTCCTCTTTTCCTTCTGGCATCAGATGTTGGCCCTTTTGGAGATGTCCCAGAGTCTTCTTAAACCCTCCTCATTTTTTTGAATTCTTGTTTCTTCATTTTGTTTTGGTTGAATATTTATTTCTTCTTTATGTTCCAAATCATTGATTTGAATCCTGGCTTCCTTCCCTTTACTGATGGTTTCCTGTGGATTTTTCTTTATTTCCCTCAGTAGAGCTTTCATTTCTTCCCTTATGCTTTTGCCATATTCAGTGAGAGCTTTGAGCATGCCGACCACAAGTGTTTTGAATTCTGCATCTGACAGGTTGGCTATCTCTGCATCACTTGGTTCTTTTTCTGGGGTTCTGTTCTATTCCTCCATTTGGGCCATATTTCTTTGTCTCCTGATTTTAGCAGCCCCCCTGTGTCTATGTATTAGGTAGAGCCTCTCTGATTCCATTTTAGTGCACCTGTTAAGTCATATGGGGTAGAGCCTTGGGTATTCACCAGGGCAGGGCAACTGTGGCTCTGTGTGTGTGGGAGGGGTCAAAGAGGTGGCAGTGCCACTGCTGGCTGACTTCTAGGGACTTACCTGGTCCTTGCCCCATTTCCAGTCGCTTCACCCACTTCCTGTGTGCAACTGGTGCCCCTTCAGCTATTGTCCTGGTTGTGGTTCCCAGGGTGGGTGGATTTGTGTACTTCTGGGCTCTCTGGCAGTGTCTTCCACCATCCCAACCCCCACTGGGTTTACAGCCAGAAGTTATGAGGCTTTCTTTTTCCCTGCTTTGGAGCCCTGGGCTGCACAGTCTGGCCTGGGGCTGGGCTCGCTTACTTACAAGATGTCTCCCTGGTTTTTATCCACCACATGTGAATGTGGGGCTGCCTGCTCCACTGGCCACTGCTGCCTCTTTGTCCCAAGCTCACTGCTGCCACACTGAGTCCTCTCTGCCCCTCTTATCTATCTGGATGAATATAGCTCCTTTAAATCCTTTGTTGTTGGATTCTCATACAGTTCTGGGTGTTTTGCTGGGTGTTTTTTTTTTTTTTTTGGCAGTTCTGGGTTTTTTCATTTTTAAGTTGGTTGTGTTCCTTCTTATGGTTGTGTAATGAGGTGAGGCATGTCTACTTATGTCTCCATTTTGACCAGAAGCCCGAGAAAATGGCTTTTTATGTGGGGGTGGGGCACAGAACTCTCACTCTTCCTCTGCTTGGGAACATGGTAGAGAGAATGAACTAATAATTCTCAGAGAAATATATGAGTTCTGATGAGCCCAGATACCTGGAGAACAACATGAAGTGAAGGCAGTTTAATGCAACTTTGAGCTCTAGTCCTAGCAAGATAAAAATGAGGGAGATATGATAATTTCACTTTAATAAATAAATGAATACTAATGCAAAGAGAAACCTCAATTTGTAAGCAGCCTCATGAAGTAAAAACAAACTGGGTAGTCACTTTTGGTGCAGTGTGTCACAGAGCTGTCCGGCATTTTTTCCCATCTGCATAGGAACATCCCAGTCCAGGCAGACCCTGGATATAGATAAACAGGTTGAACTTCAGGTCCAGTGAGTTCATGGATCACCTGGCACAGGATATAAGACCTTATTTTATCTTATTTTTGTATGTCAAGTTTCTATCTGTACAAAGCATTCTGTGTGGAGCTGAATCCTGGTTTTCACTCCAGTCTTCTATTACCTTTTCAATTTCTGGGGTTCTGGGAGGAGTCATGGAAACAGAAGCAACAGGATGAGCAGCACAACATTTTAGAGTGAAAAAGGACTTCTGAGGAATACTCCTCAAATGTTCCTCACAGGCAAGTTCAGGGATTGGTGACAGGAAATTTTCATCAGTTTAGATAAAATGAAAAACAAAGAAACAGGGCAGTGAGTTTTGTATAAAGCAAAATATATTCAATTTGGCCATAATGAAACCCTTAACCTATACCCTTTCTTTGCTGTTCCCTTTTCTGTGAAGGAAATGAGAATATATCATTCTAAAAATATGCCTCTTTTAGCCCTGGCTGGTGTGGCTCAGTGGTTGAGTGCTGGCCTGTGAAGCAAAACATTCCTCTTTGACAGAAAAATTATTTTGAGCTGAAAACACTTAAGAAGCAGAAAATGTAGGAAATACTGCCCCCCCTTTTTGGGGGTGCCTAAAATCATAGTATAAATTATTTTACTGGAGACTCATATTATTCCAGAGACACCAGAGGAATCTGTAAACACAGCTTACTTCATTAGTTTCCCCCCATATATTTACCTTCCCAAAGTTTTCCATCCTTGGAAGCCTAAAATGGCTTTCCTTTGTACTGTCACTTCTCTAGAAATTCATCATTTTTGGTTGAAAAATGCTATGTAAGCTGAAGTTCTAAGCCATTGCTTTTAGTTACTCTTCATTTAGGTTTCTCCCACTGATACATGGTGCTGCATGTTTATTTCCTCTTGTTAATCTGGTACCCCTTCCCTTCCCTTCCCTTCCCTTCCCTTCCCTTCCCTTCCCTTCCCATCCCATCTCTTCCCACTCCTTCCCTTCTCCTCCTTCCCTCCCTCCCTCCCTTCTCCTCCTTCCCTCCCTCCCTCCCTTCTCCTCCCTTCCCTCCCTCCCTCCCTTCTCCTCCCTCCCTTCTCCTCCCTCCCTTCCTCCCTCCCTCCCTCCCTCCCTCCCTCCCTTCCTTCCTTCCTTCCTTCCTTCCTTCCTTCCTTCCTTCCTTCCTTCCTTCCTTCCTTCCTTTTTCCTCTTTTTCTTTCTTCCTCCCCCCTACCAGCACCAGTGGAAAGTCTAAGATAGAAGAGGCCCAAGAAATTAAGACCCAGATGGGGATCAAAGTGTCACTTTCGTCCTGGGCTGGGCAAGGGCCCAGTAGTGTTCTAAGTCCAGTTCACAGGGCAGCCTCCTCTTTATTTCCCCACACCCAAATCCAGCCAGGTCTATTCCACAAGGCTAATCTGACTTATACCCAGTCACTGGCAGAGGAGGTGGAGTGGAGAGATAATTATGGATTGCTGGAGTGGGTGGGCTTGGTCTGCCTAACTGTACAAAGAGAAGGACAGGTGCAGTTAACTCTCACTCAGGACCTTGTCTGCCAGTGAACCATGCCTTGTGAATGTCATCTCTCACCAATCAGGTTCAGTGCATATATATATATATATATATATATATATATATATATGGCCAGAATGTGGAGTGGAAGCTCTCTTCCCAGCCTTGGCTGAGAGGTGGAAATGTTGAAGAAAGAGCCTTCCTTCATGGACCAAATTTGGTGTGCAGGAGGGTGGGATAGGTTGTGGAATTCATTAAAAGGGCCTTGAAATGCCCTGACAGCTTCATTGCATCTGCCATCACTGGGTACTTAAGGACTGGAGAGAATCATAGAAGGCTATTCTTAGTTCCACCATCAAACTAAGTAAGAAAAAAAATGTTAATTAAAAAAATTTAATCTGTGGTAAAATACACATAACAAAACTTATAATCTTAACCATTTTTAAGTGCATAGTTCAGTGGAATTAAGTACATTTACACTGTTGAGCTATCGTCACCACCATCCATCTCCAGAACTTTTTCATTTTCTCAAATTGAAAATCTGTCCTCAAGAAATACTAACCCCTCGACCTCCTCCAGCTCCTGGCCACCACTATTCTACTTCTTTCTATGAATTTCACTATTCTAGGTACCACATAAGTGGAACCATACAGTATTTATGTTTGTGACTAGCTGCTTATCATAGCATCTTCAAGGCTGATCCATGTTCAAACATGTGTTGGAGTTTCCATTTTCTTCTTTTAACTGAATTTAGTGGGGTGATATTGGTTAATAACCTTATATAGGTTTCAGGTGTACAATTCTATAACATGTCATCCACACACTGTATCATGTGTTCACCACCCCAAGTCAAGTCTCCTTCCATCACCATTTATCCCCCCTCTACCCTCTTCTACCTCCCCCTTCACCCAGTTCCCTCTGGTGATCACCATACCATTGTCTGCGTCTATGATTTTTTTCTTAATTCCTTTAGAATTTCCTTCATTGTGAAGTCTGACGAACATTTCATTGTATGTATTTAACTGATTGCTCTTTATGGGAACTTGAGCCAGACCTTCAAGGTGGCAGCTGCTACCTGTTGCACCAAGAGTTCTGGGAATGGCCTAAAAATGTGTGGGCCGTCCTAGCATTTTCCTGAGCACGGAGCTGGGGAGTGGAAGATGTAGGATAAATTCTTTTCCTCAGGTAAGAAGCAGAGTTATAACAACCGAGAAGATACAGGAATGCCTGTCAGTCACTGGGTACTGTTTCAGTGGCTCCTCTCTGAGGACCTTGCCACTGGAAGCTGTCATGTTTGTGATACATCTGACCTCTGGCTTGTTCCTGAAAGTGACTTCTGTGCCAGTGGGTTCATAATCCTCCAACTTTCTGCTTTCAGGATTGTGTAGTTGAGAAGATTCCTACGATACAGCAAATCTGAATGGGAGAAAATGTTGAACCTTAATGTATTCAGACATTAATTGACCAAGGTCAAAAGGATTTCACCTTTGGAATTCTGCCTCCCTTTGTAAATATAACCACTGAGTTGAGTTCATGTTAACATTTGGGCATTTTTGTTTTGTTGGCTCTGCATTATTTAAGGTATTTTAGACTTTCATTGGTGTTCATTGTAAGATCTCTGGTGAGTAATGTTGAGGATTAAGTGGAACATCATTTTGAGATGGAAAATAGAAAAGGCAAAGAATTTTGGCTTGCAGTGTGAATGGCCTTGACTTTATCTTAAGATTCTGTTTTGACCTGTTTCAGGACCTTCTGGGGCAATAGCTGAGCCGCCCACGTCACAGCCTCAGAAGCAGCCACCAGGGACAGGGGTAGGGAACAGAGGCTCAGCCTCATGTAGGTGGAGGAGACACTTCCTTAATAGGCTACCCTGCATCTGACTGGCATCAGGCATGATTGTTAAGTAGAGATACTAAGTAGAAAGAAAGGAAAGCAACCTTTGATAATTTGTTTGTTTTGCTCAAGAACTTTGTTTGCAAGATTTAGCCTGAAGTGAGGATCTATATATTCTCTAGTTTGCTTCATGGTTTCTAAAAAGTGATTTGATTCTAGAATTACATGATTCCTATGGATATGTTTGGTTTTGATGTCAGAATTTGACTTTCAGAAGCAATGTTTACTTGTGTGGAAATACAGCCAGTGATTTCTAAGAGGTGCTTGTCTCCTCAGAGGGGGAAGTGTCTTAGGTCATTTGGGCTGCTATAACAAAATAACATGGACCAGGTGGCTTGTAAAGAACAGAAATTTATTTCTCACAGTTCTTGAGCTTGGAAGTCTGAGCTCTCAGGGTGCCGGCATGGTCAGGTGAGGGCCCTCTCCCAGATTGCAGACTTCTCATCATGTCCTTGCATAGTGGAAAAAGGCAAGGGATCTCTGAGGTGTCTCTTATAAGGGCACTAATCTAATTTTTCAGGGCTTCACCCTCATGACCTAAGCACCTCCCAAAGGCCCCACCACCTAATGCCATCCAGCACATTGAGCATTTGTTTTCAGTGGATGAATTTTGGGGAGACACAACATTCAGTCTATAGCAGAAAATAGATGTTAAAAACCAGGTGGCAGCCTGCAGATGAAAATGTTCTTTGCCCAGGAAGGTATCACAGTCACAAAGCAAAACAAACACTGTAAATATAGCTTCTTGTCCATTTCTAGAGGGGTCCCCACCATTCCTTCATTTATTCAATAAATATTTACTAAATGCATGCCATATATGTGCAAGGCATTGCTCTAGACACTTGAGCTATTCCCGTGAGCAATACAGGGGGGAAAGCAATAATTTCGGCACTCTTCTAGGACACATTCTTGCATGACAAGTCAATTATTCTGTGGGAAAGGAGGCAGTGAGCACCAGGAAAGAACAGAGCAAGGCAGAGGTCAGAAACCTGTGTGTGTTAGGGGAGGGGGATGTGAGGACATGGAAGGTTGGGATAAACTGCCTAAGGTGTGTGGCCTTGTCTGGTGGTTCCTCCTCAGGTGAGTCAGTGAACAGCCAGCTGACTAGCACAGCCCTTTGCCTTCTCCATTTCTTTCCTTTTCTCTTCTTATCTTGGATTCTTGATATTTCCCCTTGTCTTCTAGGCTCTCAAGTCTCTTAGCATTGAGTGTTTTTTCCTTCTCCACTCACTTTCTCCTATCTATATTCCATTTTTAGCCTTTTTATTAGTTTTTTTCTATCATCTACACTTGTCTCATTCTCTCCCTATTTCCTTTGGCTTTCTCCTTCTTCCCCACGTTTCTCTTCCCTCTTTCCAACCTGTCCCGCCAAAGCCCTGAGTATGTGATTGGAGTGAAGTGGGCAGATGGAGGACTCCTTTGTGAGGCGGTCTGTGGGAAAACCTTATCACCTAGCTTGTTTTCAGGACAATGTGATATACAGTCTAACTTTAGAAATATATTCTTAGAAATTTTACTTCATCACAGTAAAGCAAGAAGGTCACAGTAGGTATAGTTTTCAAAAGTTTATTCTGTAACAGAAGAGGCTTTGAATCCAGAAACGTAAGCAAATAGAATACATTCACTTTCTCTTTTTTACAGAACCCAGAATTCTTTCTCTTCCCCACTAGATGGCAGTCGAGTTAAAAACAAAACAAAACATCTAAAGCAGCTTCCGTGAATTTTCCACAAGGCTGGGATGAGGATGGAGTCAGAACAAAATCTATATAAAGAGAAAGTTAATTTACAACACAGGTGTGATATGATGCTCTAACATGTCATGTGCTCATTTGGACAAGATGTGTCCAAATGAGGCAGAATGGGGCAGAATCTCTCCCCCTCTCTCCATGTGGTGTCACTGCAGGGTAAGTACAGCACTAGAGATCTACTCAATTTAACTCCTAATATGCAATGTAATTTTTAGTTGGCAAGGTGAAGCTTTGAATTTGAACCTGTCCTTAAAAGTAGCTCCTGGCGTTTATACATCTCTCTATATCTCTATATGTATTTATTTATCCACCTGTCTATTTTTTTTTGTCTTTTTTCTGCCACTCAAGATCAGGTAGGTCTCAGAGGACATTTAATATAAAAATTGGAAACCCTGAGGAAGTCAGCTCTTGAATAATTTCCCAATGTCTTCATAATAAATTTAAGAGTAATTTCAAGATTCTAAAATAACAATGAAAATAATAAATATATGGGGGAGGGAGATAAAGCAAATGTGTTAAACTGTTAACAATCGGTAAACCTGGGTGGAAGGTATATCGTGGTTGTTGTTCTACTTTTGCAACTTTTTCATAGCTTTAGACTTCTTCAAAATAAAAGTTAGAAAATAAAAAGAAGTAATCACAAAATCTGTGGGTTAACTCACATACATTATAGATGTGTAGGAGGAATTACTGTGCAGCATAATCAAACCTATAGCAAATATACCAAATACATGAGTGTAAGAAGTCTTGGATGAGATCTATATCTTTCTAGCAAATCAAGGCTGAATCTTACTTACTCATGGGCTCCTTCCTGGTATTCATTCTTTCCATCATTCAACACATATTAGCCCTGGCTGGCATAGCTCAGTGGATTGAGTGCGGGCTGTGAACCAAAGTGTCGCAGGTTTGATTCCCAGTCAGGGCACATGCCTGGGTTGCAGGCCACGGCCCCCAGCAACCAAACATTGATGTTTCTTTCTCTCTCTCTCTCTTTCTCCCTCCCTTTCCTCTCTAAAAAAAAAAAATAAAATCTTAAAAAAAACACAAAAAACCCCACATATTTATTGCACAGCTACTAAGTGTATAACAGAAGGGTTACAGCAATGAACATTGAAGACAAAGTCCCTGCCCTCCTGAAGCTTACCTCCAACTAGAGAAACAGGAAGGCAAATAAACATACACTAGGTTGAGTAGTGATGAATAGTAGTTAGAGAAAGTAGGAAGCTAGGATAGAGAGTGGCAGGCACAGTCACTTTAAATAGGTCAGTCAGGGTAGACCGGCCTCTCTAAGGAGGTGACATTGGAGCAGACACCTGAGGAGGTAAGGTATAGACCCTGTGTACGTGGGGAAGGCTGTTCCCAGAAGAGGGAGTGTGCCTGAGGAGTCCGAGATTGGCAGGCAGCCAGGGTGACTTGGGTCAGGTGAGGAATAAGAATCAGGTAGAAGATGAGGGCAGCAGGCACCAGAGCTAGAGCAGGTCTGGCCTTATGGGCCAGCAAGTCCACAAAGAAACAATAAGAGGAAAAAAGTTATTAATGCTCAACATCTATTATCAAATATCATTGTTTAAAAAAGTTTGGTGGTTCCTCATAAAGTTAAATAAACATATACTCACTGTATGATCCAATAATTCCACTTCTAGGTATACACCCCAAAGAATTGAAAGTTGGGTCTGAAACAGACATTGTTACACCAGTGTTCATAGCAGCACTATTCACAGTCAATAAAAGGTGGAAGCAACTCAGATGTTTATCGACAGATAAATGGATAAACAAAATGTGGTATGTACATGTATATGATGGAAAATCATTGAGGCTTAAAAAGGAATGAAATTCTGATATATGGATGAACCTCAAAAACATTATGCTAAGATGCTAAGTGAAATAAACCAGACATAAAAGGGCAAATCCTCTATAATTCCACTTACAATGAGGCACCCAAAACTGGCAAAGTCATAGAGATGGAAAGAAGTTAGCTGGGGATGGGGAAGGGGGTGATGGGGAATTATTAGTTAACAGAAACAGAGTTTCTGCTTGGATGATAGAAAGTTCTGGAAATGGGCAGTAATGATACACAATATTGTGAATGCACTTAATGCCACTGGATTATACAATTAAAAATGGTTAAAATGGTAAAGTTTATGTTACATATATTTTACCAAAATAAAAATTGTCTTCAATTTCATATTAAAATTATTCAATTTATTCTCTCAAGATGACTCATTTACAAGGACTTTCACAATATGAAATAGTTTCCAGCAGTATTAAGCATCAACTTTTACCATCTCCTCTGTCTCCCATGAAACACATATTCAAAACAAAACTTAATTATTTATCCTTATTGTCACCAAGTGTCTTTTCATATGGAGGAAATATATTAGTAGATTAAAGTCATATTAAGACATTCTTACTGATGTGGGGGGGATTGGAAACAAATGTTTAGTAATTGGGAAACACTTAACGTATTTAAAACACTTGTTCAATAGAATATTCCGTGTCCATTAGTATGGTGGTGGTGACATGTGGAAAGGCTTCTGAATGAATGTTAAATGAAAATGGCACCTGTAAAACTTTACATGGAGTGGGATCTCACTGTAGCTGGGAAAAACCCATGCACTCTAGGAACTAAAAATAGAAGCTACTTATTTAGGTAACATCTTGCTTAAATAGCAAGATATTTGTGGGGTTAATCTCTAGGTGCTTATATTATGGATATTTATTTTCATTGTGTTTTTATGTATTTTTATTTCCCCCAGCTTTTTACCATGAAGATCTTCAAACATACAGAAATCTGATAGACTAATACAATGAACTTCCATGTACTGTACTTACATTCCACAATTGTTAATGTTTTCCTGTATTTGGTCACTCTGTCTGTCTGTCTCTCCCCCCTTATCTACCCATCTACCTACCTACGTACCTATCCATCTAGCCATCCATCTATCTACATTGGGAGTTTGTTAACTATGGCAAAGGCCAAATCAGACCCATCACCTGTTTTTGTACAGACCCAGTTAAGAAGGGTTTTTAATATTCTAAGTGACAACATTTTAACTGATTATACAGTTATCTACACAATATTCTTGATTTTTGTCTCTTGGTCAGCAAGGCCTAAAATGTTTACTATCTGGCCCTTTACAGAAAAAATTGCCAAGCCAAGTCCACACACACACACACACACACACAATTTTGCTGAGTTGTTTGTAAGCAAATTGCAGACATTGTAGCATTTCTCCCTCAAATACTTCATTAGGTGTCTCCTCAAAATAAAGTAATATGCTACTTAACCAAATACCATTATCATAATAAAGAGAATTAAGAGTATTTTGTATCATAAAAGACCCACCCATATTAAAATTTATGTGATTGTATTTGCTAATGTTACAAAATGAAAATGTATGGCTTTAGAACATTAAAATAAAAGTTGTTTTCTGATAATCAGAATTTTAAATTGTTAACATGAATTTTTAGTATAAATTTCATGACACAAGGCAGTTAGAAAAATTGCCCCATGCAGCTACGAGCCCTGGTCATTTCAGGCTGAAATTCAACATGTTTGCAGCTCTGACGGCTCCTATTCTGCAGGGCACTCAGTGTGGGCAGTGCTTGCTGCAGGCAGAGGCAGCACAAGGCAGGATGGTGTGTAATCTTTTCTTCATATTTGAAAATATAATCTCTAACACCTCTAATAATTTTGAAGCTGGGTGGTTAGTTCATGGGAGTTTATTATATTGTTTCTTCTACCATTTGCATGTGTGGTTGAAAATTTCCATAATAAAGGAATTATGTGTATGTACACATCACTGTAGTAATAGACCTGATTCATGACCTAATCTACCATGGCAAAGTTGCATTTAATATATGTCAGAACCCTGATACTTGGATGTGAAAACTGTGTGTTTATATGAAACTTTTATTTTAAAACAGGAAACATGGTAGTTATGCCCAACAAAACATAGATTGGCTTAAAGTTTGGATGGATTCTGAAAAAAGGCTACTTTGTCCTTTGGGAGACTTGCTCTTGTAAACATTTCATTTTTGCGGGATGGGAATCATGCGTTGGAATCACCTGATTTAGCTGTGGCACAACTAAGTCTGGGGGTTTTAGATTCTGTTTTTAAAATTCCCCACCACCAGTCATGATTATGGTTACACGAGATTCATGTCTTGAAAAAAGAGATCTGTGTCCTACAGCTCTGGAATGATTTAAACCATGTACTTTGTAAGCTCATCTTTGCTCTCTTTGAGCCATAATGTTATGTCTGCTTTTACCACAATCATATGGATAAAGAGCGGCCAGGCCAGGCCCTCTCCCATCATGCAACAGTGTAGAATCTGCTTTATAAAGTCAGTCAGAAGATTAAACAAATTCTTTCTCTTTGCTTTATGAAGAGCTCAAAGATAAATGTTCCAGTGCTTTCTTATTTAAAAGTGGACATAATCATGCTGTGCTAATTAGTAAGAAAAAGTATAATAATAAAAAAATTTGGAAAAGAGTTGTAATGAGCCCTCGAAAGCTCTTGTGGTTAAAAAATGTGGTACTATTATATTTTCACAAACATAAATCATGTAGATTTTTAATGTGCTCAATGAGATACAAAACCAAAAATTATTAATTATGGATTATTAAATTCAGGGCAGCCAGATATGTTTGGATTTGCACAATAAATATTCTTTTGGAAACAAATTATCACAGAACATTTTCTTCCCATTCAATAAAATATGTAATTTATTACTCTTCCATTTTGTATGCTCTCCTTGTTGTATGATAATCTGTTTTTGCCTACATAATCTAGTACTAGTTGTATCTAATACTGGGCTTGGAAAACAATAGGTATTAAGTTAGGTGCTTAGGGCAGGAGCAGGCAGGGGTAGTTTTACAGAGGAGATGAAATTTGAACTGTGTCTTGAGAAAGGTGTCCGTGGGTACTCTGTTGGGCGGGGGAGCATCAGGCTTCTGCACCTTTTGTAGTTTTGTACTTGATACGCCCCCATCTAGTCAACCATGGTACGAGAAAAATAATAGTTGCTTAGTTAATACATAATGACAGGCTGGTTGGTTGAGTGAGGGAACAGTGAAGGATCTCTTTTTGATCTTTTTGGTGTGTGCTTCTTTGTTAAGCCACCTATTTTTACAACATATAATTTTGGCCTGTTTTGTGCAAATCTTTGGAGATTTAGCCTGTAATGATGGAATGTGGAATTGTATACTTCCAAATTGATTTCAAGTAAGAATGTGGCTGGGAAATGAGACAGGGAAGGAAAAACGTAAAGGAAGTTAGTGTTTGTGTGTGAGTACGTGTAGCTGTGTGTGTCTGTGGGTGGGACTGAGGAAAGAGGGGGTGGGTGACATAGAGAGAGGTGTGATGCAACAATGTGGATAAACCTTAGCAAAGTAATATTAAGTGAAATAATAACTCCCCCCAAAATATGTGCATGTCCACATGTCCTTTTTCTTTTTGCTCAGTCCCTGCCCCCCACACTTCTCCCGCCTAGCTGTCACCCTGCTTTTTGTTGTGGACAACAGGGTGGCAATTGCAGTGGGGAGGGCAGTGTAAGGGGACAAATTGATAGTGGAAAAAATATAATAATAAGATAATTAAAAAATGAATTGAAAAAAGACACATTGAAAATGAAACAATAGAGAACCCACAAATAAACCCACACTTATGTGGTTAATTAATCTGTAACAAAGGAGGTGAGAATATACGATGGGGGAAAAGACGGTCTCTTCAGTACAAAGTGCTGGGAAAATTGGACAGCTACATGCAAATGAATGAAACTGGATCACTTTATTACACCATCTCCAAAAATAAACTTAAAGTGGATTGAAGACTTCATTGCAAAATCTGAAACCATAAAACTGCTAGAAGAAAAGATGGGCAGTAAACTCTTTGACATAAGTTTCAGCAATAGTAATTTTTATATCTGTTTTTTTCAGACAAGGTCAACAAAGGCAAAAATAAACAATGGGATGCCATCGAATTAAGAAGATTTTGCCCAGTGAAGACAACTATCAACAAAATGAAAAGGCAGTCTTGAATGGGAGAAGATGATTACAAATATATATCCTCTGATAGGTTAAGATCCAAAATATATAGACAATTAATTAAAAACAAACAAAAAACAGCTTCTGGATTCACTGATTCTTTGGATTGTTTTTTTTAGTCTGTATGTCATTTACTGCTCCAATCTTATTTCCTTTCTTCTATTTGCTCTGGACTTTGTTTGTTGTTGTTCCTCTAGTTCTTTTAGATGTAGGGGTAGGTTGTTTATTTGAGATTTTTCTCTCTTTTTAAGGTAGGCCTGTATTGCTATGAACTTCCCTCTCAGGACTGCCTTTGCTCTGTCCAATAGGTTTTGTGTTGTTGTGTGTTTATTTTCATTTCTTTCCAGATGCTTTTTGATTTATTTCTTGATCTCATTGTTAACCCATTCATTATTTAATAACGTGTTATTTAGTCTCCATGTATTTGAATATTTTTGAGCTTTTTTCTTTGAGGTTGGTTTCTAGTTTCAAGACATTGTGATCTGAGAGGATGCTTGATATAATTTCAATTTTCTTGATTTTTTAAGGCTTGTTTTGTGTCCTACCATGTGGTCTACCTTTGAAAATGTTTCATATGCCTTTGCAAAGAATATACACTTTGCTTCTTTGGGGTTAAATGTTCTGTAAATATCAGTTAAGTCCATTTGATCTAGAGTGTTGTTCAATGCCACAATATTCTTATTGATTCTTTGTCTGGAAGATCTATCCTTTGTTGTCAATGGGGTGTTAAAATCCCCTACAATGACTGTACTGCTGTCAATTTCTTTCTTAAAGTCCTCCAGGATTTTCCTTATGTATTTATGTGCTCCTATGTTGGGTGCATATATGTTTACAAGGGTTATATCCTCTAGTTGGTCCACTCCCTTAAGTATTATATAGTGACCTTCTTTGACTCTTGTTTTGGCCTTTGTTTTCATCTCCTGATTCAGATGTTCTAGGGTGCCCTTTATTAAGTTTATGTGGGTTCTCTTACTGTACTTGGTCTTTGATTATTGATGGCTTATTTGTTGGTGGGCTCTACACTTTGGCCAGCTGACTGAGAGTCACAACCTCCACTGCATCTTATATGCTGTTGTTACTATTTAGTCTTCTGGGAAAATTGTGGTTGTGTTCCCTCTTCCCCTGCACCACCCATCTTGGTCTGTCCCAGCTTATTTCCAATAATGTATAGTTGCTGGTGAACTAGCTTTCCATTTCAAGGGAGGGGCCAATCTGTATAAGAGGGTCAGCTCTTTCATGCTTGGTGCTGATGGCAGCTCTGTGTGGGAGCTGAGGCTGGGCAGGGCCCTGGTTCCCCCTTGCTACACTGATTTCTGATTTCCCTGCCTTCCTAGTCTCAGTGGAATAGGGCCCGTGAACCAGTATATTTCATCTGCCTGAGAGATGTACAAAATGTGCCCTTTGGGCATTCCTCTTCCTGTCTTTCTCCTGTTTTATGCATGCTGCAGAGGGTTCTCAAGCCTCTCCTGCCTCTTTTGCAGAGCTTCCCCGTTGGATGCTGTGTTTGCAGTCTTGCAGGAGGTGGGGGTATGTCCTTCCCTTCCCAGAAGTATGAACTCTGTGGGGTAGGGGCCTCTGCCTGATTGTAAATAATCTCAGGTGCTCAACCCTTGCCTATCCAGTTTCTACCCATTACCCTCACAGCGGACACAGTCCCAAACTCTCCACTTTGTACAGTCTCCAGCCTGCTAGTCATTCCAGGCTGGGGCCCAGAAATCCCCTTGCTGTGCAGCTTGTTGATCTGTCTGCCCAGCTGTATTCAGTGGGGGCAAACCACACTTTCAGTCTTGTCCATTTGCTGGCCAGGCAGCTGTGCATGGAGTCCCTGCCCTGCACGCTTCAGCTCCCCATTTAAAAAGCCACTCTGGGCGCATCCACTGCAGTACTGAGTCACTACGCAGTTTACCATACATACCACCCCTCCAAAAAGCCAAAATCTTCTCACAGTCACAGCTGGCCATAGCCTGCTTCTGCCTGACCCAGGTGCAGATAGAGTTCCCCTCTCTCTCCAGAACTCTCCTGGTTAGCATTTGCTTCTGCAGCTATGGGTGTGCTCCTTGCTGTGTGTGTGTGTAGCCTGGATCTCCCCAACTTCATATATCCTACCAAGTCACTCCTTGCCTGGGTCTAGGGGTTCTTTGCCCTGAGAGGGAAGGGAGCTGCAAGGCTGCAATTTCTGAATAGATTCTCCATGGCTGCAGGCACCATGCATGGGGTATTTCTCCTTCAACCTATAAAATCTCCTTACTGCTAATTGTGAAGTGTCTTCTGTACTCCTTGGCTACCAAACTTCATATCATCTAAGATTCCATTGATTATTCAGGTTATTTGTTGGGAGATCAATTGAGAACCTGAGTTGGGGTAAGAGCAAGGAGACTCAGCTTCTATGTACTTGGCCTCCATCTTCTCCCCAAATCTACAGAAAACAAAGAATATATGCAACATACAGTCTGGATAAACTGGACAGCACTGTAACCAAGGGACCAAAGATAATGTCACCAACAGCATTCCTCCAGATGTGATTTACTGAGGACACAGTACATAGTATCACTTCTATGCATTCTTGCCGGAAATGTATAACCTAATGCGATCAAAGGAAACATCAGGAGAACCTGATGCTTCCTGAGCAACACTGATGTAGAAAACAGTATGGACTTTCCTTAACAAAATAAAAATGGAACTGCCTTTTGATCCAGAGATCCCACTTCGAGGAATATATCCTAAGAATGTTGAAACTAATCAGAAAGAACATAAGGAGAACATAATGTTCATTGCAGCATATCCAGTAACCAAGGTCTGTAAACTGCCCAAGTGCCCATCAGTAGATGAGCAGATAAAAAAGCTGTAGTAAATCAACACGATGCAATTCTACATGGCTGTAAAAAAGAAGGAACGCTTACCCTTCATGACAACACAGACGGACCTGGGGAATATTATGCTAAGCAAAATAAGCCAGTCAGAGAAATACAAATACCATATAAATCTCACTCATATGTGGAATCTAATGAACAAAACAAACTGATAAACAGAGTAAAATTAGAGGAATAGACACATGGAACAGACTTACAGATCTCAGAGGGGAGGAAGGTTGTAGGGGCTGGAGGAGATTAGCCAAAGACCATATATGCATATATACATAGTACAAGGACACAGACAACAATGTGGTGAAGGGGAAGGGTGGGGGCTGGGTGGAAAGGGACAAGGGGGGGGAAGGAGAAAATCTGTAATAGTGTCAACAACAAAAAATTGAAAAAAATTACATGAATATTAAGGTCATAATGTGAAAAATAAGGCTGAGGAAATATTTTAGGTTAAACAAGACTAAAGAGACACAACTGTAATATATGATTCTTGACCTGATTCTGGACCAGAAAAAATTTCTATAAATGAGACAATTGAAAAAACTTAAAAAAGTGGACTATTGAGATGTAATATAAGCATGGTATTAATGTTAAATTTCCTCACTAGTGGTTATGTAAGAAATGTTTATCTTAGAAATACACACTGATATATTAAGGGGTAAAGAGGCAAGATATATACACCATATTTTCAAGTGATTTAGAGAATAATAACTCATATACGAGGTCTGTTCAGAAAGTGTCCAGGCATGTAATATGAAAAATAGTGACACTTTTGAAAAAGATATAAGGAACATTGTACATAAGACAATGATGCATTAGTCCCCTTCAAAATAGGCCCCTTAGGACCTCACATAGTTCTCTCAGTGTGTCTTCCACTGTCAAAACACTCTGCAAAATCCTTTGTTGGAATCACGATCAGTTGCCCCATCATATTTTCCTGAATCTCATTGACAGTCTGGAATCTCTTCCCTTTCAAAGGTGATTTTAGTTTTGGGAAAAGCCAGAAGTCACAGGGCGCCAAGTCTGGGTTGTAGTGGGGCTGAGTCAACCTGGGTGATCTGCTGTTTTGCAAAAAAACTCTGCACAAAATGTGATGCATGAGCAGGCACATTGTTGTGGTGAAGCTGCCAATCATCAGTTGCCATAGCTGCGGCCATTTTTGTCATATTGCATCTCTCAACCGAGAAAGAACATTGAAGTAGTACTACCTATTAATCGTTTGTGATGGACAACACCTTCCCAATCAAAAAACACAGTCAACATGGTCTTAATCTTGCTGTGACTTTGCCACACCTTCTTCAGTGTTGGAGAAGTAGGTGACTTCCTTTGGGAGGACTGGGCCTTGGTTTCTGGATTATAGCCGTACACCCACGATTCATTTCCAGTTATGACCTTCTTGAGGAAATCTGGTTTATTGGTAGTGGTTTTAATCAAGTTTTTAGCAACTGCAGCATGATGTTCCTTCTGATCTGGTAGCAGAAGCCACAGAATGAATTTTGCCATGACACATTTCATGCCAAGATCTTGCATCAAAATCTCAGACACAGTAGTTTTTAGAATCCCTATATCAACTTGTAGTTCTCACACTGTCAGTTACCAGTCTTTGTTGATTGCAACCCATACACATTCAACATGCGCATGAATGTTCTGCTTGTGGCAGCCCTTCCAGAATGTGGATCACTTTTAACAGATTCTCAACCATCTTTGAAGTGTTTGTGCCACACTTTTATTTGCATTGCCTCATTGCATTGTCCTCCAAAGCCTTCTGAATCTTTCAAATAGTTTCTGTGAAGGAATGTTCAAGCTTAATGCAAAAGCTGATGCAGATTTATTGCTCTACTCAGTCATTTTGAATGTGACAGTCACACAATATATGTGCTCACTCAATGGAGTCTACTGCACCTACGAACTAGTGCAGTGAAGTCATCACTGTTCATGCATGCACATTCTAGTCCACTGTTCACATTCTAGTCCACTGTCCTTGGCTGCCAGGTTACACTGATGTCATGTAAACTGTTCTCATTATATTAAAAGTGAGTGGACTTTTTCTGGACAGAAAAAAATATTAATATATAATATATATAGTGAGGCTATATGAGAATCCTATGTATTGTTATTTGGAAAATTTCTAAAAGTTTGAACTTATTTCAAAATAAAAAGTAAAAACTATCTGTAATCATGTAGGTAAAATGAAGTAATAGCATTAACCATTAAACTTTAAAAAATAGAGTAAAAATAAGTTTTTAGAATTACATATAGTTACAGTTAGCCTATATAAAAAGAAAGGAAGAAATGATGGCCAGGATTGAGCATAGTAACTGTGCTGGGTGGGGGTGGCAGGGGGCCGGGCAGTGGGCCACCAAATGGTTTGCTGTAGGATATTGCTGAGATTCCTCCTTTTGTTTCAGTAGTTGTCAGTAGTTGTCATTGGTGCTTAATGCATTATTAAAAACAAGAAGTTAGAAAAAAAACATGAATCAAATTAGGGGACCAAGCTGGAACTTGATGAGAGTTCATGAAACATGGTGTGATTAATGTATTTATTTTTGTCTGAGGTCAATTAAAAAGGAAAAGACAGCGAGTGGGGAAAAGAGGGAGGAAGGCAGAGGGAAAGAGAGAAAGAAATCAAGAAATCAAGAATAGGGAAAGAAAGGGCCATCAGGTCTTTTGAAGGAAAAGAAGAAAATAAAGCAACTGTGGAGAAAATAAGCTGAAGAAATGAGTAAGGAAAGACTGAGTGTTGTTCCAGGAGAAGAGAAGATGGATTGGAAGAAACTGAAAGCATGAGGAATGCTGAGGCAAAAGAAAAACCTAAATGGTATTTTGGAGCCACAGGAGGGACACTCTGTCTCCACAGAAAAGTGTCAGCCAAGGGGCTGGATTCCAGGAAAGGGTGATGTGGTTAAACAACACACCAAGGTTTGTTCTAATGGAGGGCTGACACTCAGCCAGCTGGGCTTTTCCAAAAACTTGGAGCGTTGTGGCCACTTCTGGCTTCTTCAATACTCCAGTCTATTAATTAGGAGGAACCACTAGATTAACCCGTGGCCATAATCACCTATGATGAGGGCTTATGCCCAGATGCTTGTTGTGAGTAATTGAGGGCTCTCCTCTGAGGGCTGCCATCTTGCTCCAGCCCTTCTGTTGCACAGTGTGGGAACAGTGCACGCTGGGGACACTCCGGAAAACCGGGCCCATGCACAGTGCAGATGTTTATCCCGGACACTTGTCACTCCTAATATTGTCCTGTAGCCTCTCAGTGCTCAGTGACTGACCCACGAATGTCTGGCTTTCTCAGCATCAAAATACTAGAACACTTTGGAAGTAGTAAAGCAGTCTCAAAGGTTCAGTCCTTCCTCTGTTTTGTTCTACAGCCTTAGGAAACAAAACCAACCAAAGAGAATGCCTCTGCTGCAGAGTGGAAGGGGATTTACCTTTGTCAGGAGATTCATTCTGCCCTCATGAAGGGGGAAAACAAGGCCTTCCGTGATCTGGCTCCTGCATTGCTAGCTTTTTCTGTCACTGTCTTTCACCTGGGATGCCTTCTTGTCATGCTGAGCTAATCACAGCTCCTTGAACAAATGATGCTTTCCTCTTATTACCTCCTCCATTCAGAATGTCTTGTTTTCCTATTTCCCTCAACCTGGGGAGTGAATACTTAAACAAAGTTAAATAATAAGCACTCTCTTCTAGTGGTACTTTCATAAAACCTTTCCTGATGTCCTGTGCTCCTGCCCCCTCCGACATGCACACATATGGTCTCTCTTCCCTTGGGAATCCCTTTTGTGCTCTTCCCGTGTCTTTCAGAGTGTCAGAGCATTTTGTTGCATTGATACGGTTACATGTTTTCTATTTCTATCTTATGAGGGCAGAGAATTAAAATTAATGCATGATGAACGAATAACAAGCATTTATCACATGCCATGCAAGTGCTTTACATATCTCACCTCATTTAAGCTTCACACAGCCCTAGAAGCTGGTTACTATTATTAATCCTGTCCTTAAGATGAGGAAACCCAGGCTCACAGAGCTTAAGTTATTCATCCAAGGTCATGCTAAGTTGGAGAAGCTGGATTCGAACCTGGGTAGTCTGGCATCAGAGCCCTCCCCTGAACCACAGCACAGTGGTGCCTCCTGAACAATTGAAGCACAGGTAAGGTACTGAGTGTTTCTACCTTCTATGCATGTGATTATATCCAAGCTCAATGTAACCACGATGAACTGTCTGATAATGATGAATATTCACAAAATGTAAGACATGAACTCTGGTTCAAGGAGTTTGGACCACCTGAGAAACTTCAACTAATATTTGGAACAATTTGTGAACAATGCAAAGTAATATGCATTCATCTACATATACATATGTTTTTTCGTACCTCTCTGTACAATCTTGTTAGACTGTGAGGGTTACAAGGTAAAATGGGTACAGTATTATACCATCCCAATCTTCCAGGATGGACTGGATTTTTAAAAATGGTAGCTTTATCACAATACAATTCATATAAAATTTATCCTTTTAAAGTCTACAATTCAGTGGTTTTAAGCACATTCACAGTTCTAATTTTAGAACATTTTCACCACCCCAAAGGAAATCCTATAACCATTAGCAGTCATTTTTCTGTTTCCCACTGATGACTCTGAGCCCCTGACAACCACTAATTAACTTTTTGTCTCTGTAGATTTGTCTATTTGCAACATTGATTTCATTTCTATGAAATCTGCTCAATTTGCAGAAATTGACAAGCTGATGATCTTAAGACTCACATGGAAATGCAAGGACCCAGAAAAGCCAAAATAGTCTTAAAAGAGAACAAATTTGGAACTTCATGAATTTCTGCAAATAGAAAAGATTTCATAGAAATGAGATCATGTAGTATGTGACCTATCATGTCTTACTTTTTTCACTTAGCATATTGTGTTCAAGGTTCATCGTGTTGTACATATATCAATATTTAATTCCTTTTTATGGCCAAAAATATTCCACTGTGTGGCTATACCACATTTTGTTGATCCATTTGTCTGTCAATGGACATTTCAATTATGTACACTTTTTAGCTATTATTAATAGTGCTGCTATGAACATTTGTGTACAAGTTTTTATGTGGACATATGTTTTGATTTTGCTTAAGTATATACATACCTGGGAGTGAAATTGCTGGGTCATATGGCAATTCCGTTTAGCTTTTTGAGGAATTACCAGCTGTTTTTCAAGGTGGCTGCTCCATGTTAATCTTACCCACAAGCAGTGTACAATGGTCCCAATTTCTCCACATCTTTGCCAACGCTTGTTATTATCTATCCTTTTCTATTATAACCATCATAGTAGGTTGAAGTAATATCTTTGTGGTTTTCCTTTGCATTTCCCTGATGCCTAATGATGTTAACATATTTTCATATGCTTAGTTAGCCACTGGTGTGTCTTCTATGAAGCAATGTCTATTCAAGTTCTTTGCCCATTTAAATATTGAGTTGTTTCTTGTATTACTATTGAGTTGTGGGAGTTCATTTATCCCACATACTAAACTTTTAACTTATATGTGATTTGCAAAAATTTTCTCCCACTCTGTAGGATGTCTTTTCACGTCTTTGATAATGTCCTTAATGCAGAAAAGTTTTAATTTTCATGAAATCCAATTCATTTATTTCCTTTTGTTGTTCATATTTTTGGTGTTGTGTCTAAGAATATGTTGCCAAATTTGAGGTTGCCAAATTTGAGGTTTGAGGAAAACTCTGGAAGAGTTTTCCTATGTTTTATCCTAAGAGTTTTATGGTTTTAGCTCTTTAGGTCATTGATCCATTTTTAGTAGATTTTTGTGTATTGTATGTGTTATGAGGATCTAGCTTTATTCTTTTGCATGTGGATATCCAGACATTCAGGATCGTTTAATGAAGAGGCTGTTCTGCCCATAGATGTATGAGTTTATTTCTGTTATATACATGAAATACATGGGTTTATTTATTCCATTGCTCTATGTATTTAGCTTTCTGTCAATGCCACATTGTTTTGATTTCTGTGGTTTTGTAGTAAGTTTTGAAATTGGGAGGTCCGAGTTCCCTAACTATTTTTCAAAGATAATTTAGGCTGTTTGGGGTCCTTTGAATTTCCATATGATTCTTAGGATCACCAGCTTGTCAATTTCTGCAAAATAAGGCAGCTGGGGTGTGAAAGAGACTATGTAGAATCTGTAGACCAGGTTGGGGAGTATTACCATCTTGACAGTACTGTTTTCCAATCCACGGATATAGGATGTGTTTCAATTAATTTAGGTTTTCTTTAAATTTTTTCTCTCTTTTTAATACTCACCGAAGGATATATATATATTTGAGAAAGAGAGAGAAAAAACATCTTTGTGAGAGAGAAACATTCATCATTTGCCTCCTGTACTCACCCCGACTGGTGATCAAACCTGCAACCCAGGTATGTGCCCTGACCAGGAACTGAATCCTCAAACTTTTGGTTTATGGGATGACACTCCAACAAACTGAGTCACACTGGCCAGGGCTTCTTCAAGTTTTTTAAATGGTGCTTTGTAGTTTTCAGTGTATAATTCTTACACATATTTAATTGAATTTATTTCTAAGTATTTTATTGTTTTTGATGCTATTATAAATTGAATTGTTTTTTAATTTCATTTTTGTATTGTTCATTGATAGCATCTAGAAATGCAATTGATTTTTGTATATTGAGCATCATAAAATCTTCTTTGTCTTAAAGTCTAATTTGTCTGATATTAATAAAGGACTCTCACTCTCTTTTCTTGTTCTCTTTTGGCTACTGTTTGCATGGCATATCTTTTCCCATTGTTTTACTCTTAACCTATTTGTGCGTGAATCTGAAGTGTCTGTCTTGTAGACACCATGGAGCTGGATCATTTTTCAGCCATTCTGCCAATATCTGCATTTTGATTGGAATGCTTAGGCCATTTACATTTAATATAATTACTAATAAGGTAGAATTTATGACTGTCATTTTATTTGTTTTCTCTATGTTTTTTGTCATTTTTGTTCCTCTATTTCTCCATTACTGCCTTCTTTTGTGTTAGATATATTCTAGTATACCATTTAAATTCTCTTATGCTGTTTCTTTTACTATATTTTTGAATTATTTTCTTAAAGTTTGCCTTAGGGTTTATAATGAACATCTTAATATAAAACAATTTCATTTGGATTAATAATCAACTTAATCTATATAATACATAAAATTTTGCTGATGGTAATTATTTTTAAAAGAAAGGTGAGTTATTAAATGTGATTTATTTTATACTTTCTAAGGGTTTCTTGTATAATTCTGTGTCAAGCCTTGTGCTACTTAGTTCAAAGCACTTTTAATTTAGTTGAGGAGAAAACACTGACATACGTTAAAAGTCAGATGGCAGTGAAATCTTTACGTATTAATTCAAGGCACTAACAGATACGAGTAACATCTAATTCGTTGGCAGCCAACACCTGGCTACAAAGGAAATGTGTAGCGGCTTAATGGTGAATACTTCCGAAAATGAGAGTTGGTGTGAGACCTACGGCCCAAGTTGGCCAGGAAGACTCGGAAGAGTTGGAATCTGACCGTGTGTGTGTGTATGTGTGCGTGTGTGTGCGCGTGCGTGTGCGTGTGTGTGCAAATTCATTGGACTGTGAGGAACATGCATGGGAACTCACCAAACTGGCTTCTGCCTTTTCAGCGCAGTGGGCCGGGGTCATCCCATCACTCCCATACCTGCAGCACTCACGACATTGCCCGGCACACGTAGGTGCTTAATGAATATTTATCCACTGACCACATGAGTGAATTTGGTTGAATAAATCACTAAGGATGGAACTGGGCCTTGGGAGAGAGAACCTGGAATGTCAGCTTCGCACCGTTTGCTAGGTTATTAGCGAGGAGGAAACAGAGCCATTGAACCGTGTAAGTCAAAATTGGTTCCTGCCGGGTGAAATCAGCTCTGTAGAGAACACTGCCATTATTTCTATTAGTTTCCAGTACCAGGGAATACCACATAGTTTTCAATTTTACTTAAAAAAAATCTGTACAGCTATAATCTTCCCTAGATGTGCAGCGAAAATAGAGGTGGTTTTACGTTTCGGCAGTGGGAGGTGGGTGGCGAAGGCTCTGCGAGGGTTGAGCGGGGAGGCACTAGCGACCGCACGGAAACCTTGCTTCTTGACGTGTAAAGTGGCGTCATTATTTATTGTTTTCCTTTCTTAAATTACCTTTCTAGTTCTTAATTTTCCACGGTCGTCAACACCAGAAAATTTAAATAGCTCCCGCAAATATCAGCAAAAATAAACGAGTAAAATTTATTTGAAAGGATTTAAACATGTTTATGGTAACTTTTTAAAGTGATGTTTGCTAAAGGTTTTGCAAATCTTCGGTTAAGGTTTACGGTGAGAAACTTGCACTGCTCCATTTTTTTGGTCGTTGGAGAAAGGAATCCAGCTAAAAGGCTGCGTTCTGAACTCATCTCTGACTGCAGTTGCAGCACCGGTAGAGGGAGCAGTGGACCTATGCTTTGATTTCTAGGACTGAAAGTAAGTGCACAGATGGGGTGCTACTTAAACAGTCCAGACAACCAAGACTTGATTTTATCTGGAGAGACGGGATTCTGAGTCTATGATGTGGTCTTGACAATCGTGATTTTTATGTTAAAGAATTAGCAGAGTTATAGGATTACTTTACGGCTGTTGGGGGAATGTTGAAGATGGTGCTGCAAAAAGACTGTTATTTTGTTTTGCTTCCTTGACAAAAAAAAAAAAATCATATGTGAATTTTGTACCAAGTCCACAAAACACTGGCCTGAATAAACTCATCAACTGGGTTAGATTCTGGGGACCCAGGGTTGCTTGCATAACGGGCCCGGGCATTTTTTGCTAATTCTCAAAACCTTTGATGCGGCTGCAGAGTGAGATCTGGGATGCATTCTCCCTCCCTGTCTCATCAGTTCCCATTCCAGAGTCTCCAGTGTCTGTTCCCAGTATCTCCACAGCTGACTTAGCAGAGATAGGACACCTCCTGTTCTCTCCTGTCTCGCCGGACTCACTCCCATGGTGTGGTTCTTCCTTAGCAACAGGGCTGTGGGCTGAGTGAAGGAAGCAGCCCTCCCTCCTGCCCACCTCCTCCCTCTCCTGCAAGTGTTGGTTCATGCGAAGACATTTTGCTTGGTTTATGCGAAGACATTTTGCTTGTTTCATTTGCTCCTCTTTTCTTCACATCTTCTCTAGTTAGTTACCGGTTCAGTTAGGCTTTACGTGAGGGCTGTTTTCTTTGCCTTTGCTTATCTTTTGGTCTGGCAACAAATGCTTTAGTGTGATACTGTCAGGCCATCTTTTTTAGCACTTCTTTGGAATACACTTCTTTTGACATTAGCTTTAAATCTTCTGGTATTTCCTGTATTTCCTAGCCAGTGTTTGAGTCTTTCTTTTTATTTTTTCAATAAAATATTCTTTATTTTATTTTATTTTTGTTGTATTTTTTCCATTATAGTCCTTTTATACCCTCCTCACCCCGACAATCACCACACTGTTGCCCATGTCCGCAAGTCCTTTCTCCTTTTTACTCAATCCCTCCACTCCCTCCCCTCCCCTCTCTTATCTATGAGTCTATTTTCTTGATTAGTTCAGTTTGCTCATTAGCTTCCACCTATGAATGAAATTATATGGTATTTGTCTTTCTCTGACTGGCTTATTTCACTTAGCATAATGTTCTCCAGGTCCATCTGTAGTGTCATAGAGGAAAAAATGTTCTCTTTTTTATAGCCAAGTAGCATTCCATTGTGTAAATGGCCCATAGCTGTTTTATCCACTCATCTACTGATGGACACTTGGGCTGCTTCCGTGTCTTGGAAGTCTCTCTTTTTATTTTAATATTTTTCTTTGTTTATGCCTTTTCTCTCCAGCTAGAATGTGCATTAATATCTGTGGCTGAAAAAAATCTTCTACATAAGAGTCGAGGCTTTTCTCATTTTGTTAGTGTTTTAGAGAAAAAAGATACAGAAATTCAGTAGCAATCAGCAACTTTGCCCTTTGCTCTTTTGAAAAAAGAGAAAAATATTTGTGCTGTTTGGAATTCAATTATTTCCTCCTTTCATTGGACAGATTTTGGTAATTGTCTAACTCCAATAATATGTTAATGTTTTCAGGGTCAATCTGGGTTAAAAAGTAAGTGAACTGTTTTTTTGTTTTTGTTTTTGGCTCTTTCTTACTATCACCTTTAGCTGCCACCTTCTCCTTCTCCTTTCTTCTTCTTCTTCTTCTTCTCCTTCTCCTTCTTCTTCCTCCTTCTCCTTCTTCTTCCTCCTCCTCTACTTCTTCCTCCTCCTCCTCTACTTCCTCTTCCTCCTCCTCTCCTTCTCCTCCTTCTCCTCCTCCTCCTCCTCCTCCTTCTTCTTCTTCTTCTCCTTCTCCTCCTCCTCCTTCTTCTTCTCCTCCTTCTCCTCCTCCTCCTCCTCCTCCTCCTTCTTCTTCTTCTTCTTTCATTTTTCTTTTTCTGTTACTGTGCCCTGCTTTGTCTTAGGTCACTATGCTTGGAAGGAGAATTTCCATCCAATTGCTCAGTTAATCACTAATCACTCTCATGTGCCATGCTTTGTAAGATTAACTGTTGGCCATTCTTAGACTATAGCTACGGTGACAAAATCATTCAATGTTTTTGGCCTCTGTATTCAGAAAAGATCTTAAATATAAGAATTTGGGAAAGGCTGCTTTATTCTTTAAAATGGATAAGGCACTCCTAGTTGCTTTACTTTTATTTTGCAATTGGTCCAGAGGTCAAGAGGGGAACTGGATTTACTTACTGGTGTCTGTAAAACCCCCAACACCGGGATGTAATGAAAAAAGCTGTGTTTTGAAGGTTCAGGGAGTAGATTAGGTTTGGAGAAAGGGAGAAAGCCAGAGGGTAAGGCCATTGTGATAGAGATGGAAAAACTGGGAATGAGGGACTGGATTTTGTGAAGATTCCAGGTGTGAGAACAGAAGTCTAAGGTGTCACAGAGAGTGAGGGTAAAAAGCCAAGTTACCCTGTCTGAAGGATCATTTTTGCTGAACTGGGACCTTCAAAGTTTGTGGAAAAGAAGTTCAAGTCATCATTCTATTCTCAGAAATGGAAATCTTACTGCTTTAGTGACGATTTTATCTACTTTCGCTTTTATTTTGTAGATATTTTCGTAGTATATGTAATTTGATATTTTCCAACCGTTTTATGATCTTTTTAGGTGCACCTCTTACAAATTGTATAACCTGCTTTCAGTTTTTTAAAAAAAATTCAGTTTTGTTTTCATTGTTTTTACTTGCTATATTTAGCTTTATTATCAACTTTCTTTTTGTCTCATTTTTATTTCTAGTTCTTCCTCCTTTCCTTAAAAATATTTTTGGCATCATTTGGGTTCAGTTTTTGTTTGTTTAAAAAATTGTTTTTTCTAAATTGACTTTCGCTTGGAAGTTCTATTCTCTTTAAGCCACTATCAAAGCTAGCTTAACATATCCAAGTGTGCTCATGAAAGTTCAAGTCAGTCAGCATCTGTCTTGTTTGCAAGACCTGAGAATGGTTCACTTGTATTCATTCTCCTTCACCCTTACACGTGACTGCAATTGTATTTTATATTTGGAATATTTTCTGCCCAAAACTGGATTGTTAATATTGTTTGAGACAATAAATTTGTTTAGATGTACTTACCTATTTACTAGTTCAGCAGCTTTGCTCACCTTTCCTTTTTTGCATCTAATCCTTTCCATCTTAGATACTCTTCTTGCCTGAAGTACAGTCCAGCAATGTTTTGGTTTATCTGACAGTGCCCTAATTCTGCCTCATTCTTGAAAAGTATTTTTCTAACATTTGAGTATGAAGGTTTTCAAACATATAGCCAAGTAGAAAGAATTTTATCGTGAACACCCATATACTCACCACCTACCATTATTATTTAAAAGGAATATTTGCTGAAACTAGAATTCCAGGTCCTGATTATTTTCTTTTTTTTTTCAAGGTGCTGTCTTCCAGCTTCCCATGGGTGGATATTGTAAAATCAGCCTTCAGCTTCAGGGCCATTTCTCTGCAGAAAACATATCTTTTTTCTTTGGCTGTTTCTAAAAGTTCTCTTAACTACTGCTGTTCTTTAGATTCACTGTAATATGTCTAGTATATGTTATATTTGTTTGCGTTTCATTGGGTGCCCTGATCTGCAGACTGATACCTTTCAGAAACTCTACAGAATCTCATCACATCTCTTTAAATATCATTTCTTCTTTATTCTCCCTAATAATTCCTTCTACAACTATTTTAAAGTAACTTCTCCACTTACTGATTCTTTGGACTATCCAAGCACTGTGAACTGGTACCCCAAACTCTAGTGAGGGCCACCTGCTGAGTATTACCCCTCAGAGGAGATTTTTCCTTCTTTCCCTTCACTTGAGCATCAAGGGTGGAGCAGGCAAGTTCATATGCCTCCATCTTCTTCCGCTGGTGGGGCTTAGTTCTCCTTCACCCTCACAGGGTAGGCCTCTGGGCTTCAGCTTTATGCAGGGATATCCTGTCTCATTCGGTACCTTGGCAGGCCTGGGCTTTACTGCCAGTCTCTTCACGCACAGGAGAGTGGAAACTCACTGACTGCAGGAATGTACCGAAAACTTGAGGTAAAGCAGATTTGGCATTTTCCTTCCCCCTGGAGTTGTTGGCAAGTTACATAACATATATACAGAGATTCTGGGTGGAGTTGGTTAGATCAAATGGGCAAAAGTAGTGGGAGTTACTTTCAGGGCCACGATCACCAGAAAATTAAACCCGAGGAAGTCTTCCAATAAAATGCTGGACTTTCTGGGGACATAGAATTCTCGGGTGTAGTTCACAGTCACTTAACCGTCTCCATAAAGGAGGAAACCATAAACTTTTAGAAAGGACCACTGGATGTACTAGCCCAAACATGACATACCATCATCCACACAGCAAAACGAGACTCCGTTAAATATCAGGTTAACTCAAAACTTTTATTTTTATTCTAGGTAAAGTTTCTAAGCATGTAGAAACTTATTTTTGGTATCAGGTTGACTTTTTGTGGGGACAGGTTGTAATTCCTGGAACATTTTCATTCTAATTGTTAGAATTGTGTTTATATTGGCTAAAATTGTGCTTGTTAGTATAGCAGAAATTGTAAGTGCAGTCTTATCATTCATCATTAATACTTGATAGTTTCTGTAAATATTTCCAGATATAAGTTAAATATCACTCGCCACCTGACTACATTTCTTTTGGTAGCTTGTGCAAATTATTTTTTGACCATATTTAGAAAACCTTTTTTTGTCATTTGTTCTTTTGGAATATTTTATGTAGACTTTGACAGTTAATGAAAAGAGATACACTTCATGAAGATTTACCTATTTACATGTTTATGTCATCTTAACATATAACTCAATGGCAACATGTCTGTACAAAGAACTGTAAGTGAATCTATGCTTTTTACATTAGGAGAGTAAAGCAAATAATGAAAAAGTGAGCTGAATTTCTGTGTTGCTATTTATACTTTCTAAATCATGGAACTGTGGTAGATTTTCAGTTACATTGCTCATGTATCAGGCCAATAATTATGAAGTCATTATTTTTATAACCATTGTTAATTGGCCACATGCATACTTTGGCAGTAAAATATCATTCTTTTGAGACTTGGTATATTTAACATCAGGAAATTTTAATGTCTTTTATTTCATTCTGTGAGTTGTCAGCTCTATATTCATGTTCAAGAAAAGTGAGAAATAAATATATATGTGAACAAACATATGAAGCCCATTGAACAAGTGAAGCCTTTAAAACATTAAACTGGCTATTAAACAATAGCCAGTTTATTGTCAGAGAACCACTTAGGCATTGGGCAGTATGACTGAATAAATAATTTGAGTACGGCATGTTATTTTAGATACTACTGTAATTTCTCATATGTGAGCCAGGTGTTTTCAAAATTTATTTTGAAATAAATATATTCTGCCCACAGCAATGTACGCTACCTGAGGACAGGGACTTTGTTTTGTTCATCATTAATTTCTAGTCTGGAACATAAGAGTCACCAATTTTCAAAAAATGAACAAGTTAATACTTAATTAGGAGCTAATTGATAGTGGAAAAATATTTTAGTAAACACAGAGGAAATTAAGTGTAGCTTTAATTTAAGCCAATATTTATTTAATATGTTTTATGGCTATGGGGTTAGGTGTATCCTTTAAAGCAGGTAAATTTTCCTTTTATCATTAAATAATGATCATCTTAATCTGTAATAGTGATTTTTTAAAATTTTAAAGTCTTTTTGTCTAATATTGCTATACCAGCTTCTTTCTGCCTTTCCTTTCTGCTTTCCTTCCTTCCTCCCTCCCTCCCTGTCTCCCTCTCTCTTTCTCTTCCTTCCTCTTGCTGCCCTTCCTCTGCTTCCTCTTCCTTCTTCTTAGCCTTTGCTTGGTGTATCCTATTTCATCCTTTTCAATAGTTTATTTTGATCTTTTTGAGCCATTATAGATATGTTTATAGACAACGCCATGTAGCTATTTTTTTTGTCTGTTCTTCAGAATTGTGTCTGAGAGTCTGCCCTTTCACAGGCACGTTTGTTGCATTTGTAGGCACTTTGATGGCTGGTGCACCAGGCTTACTTCCATCAGCTTATATATATTTTTTGCTTTTATTTCTTTCTTTCCTATTTTCCCTTAGAAAGACAGAGTTTTCTTCATTGATACTCACCATTCCAATACTGATTTAGAAGTTCTGTATTGTATTTCTTGTCTTTTAGTGGTCAAAATTAAAATTTGAACATTGGTACAAAACTTAATATGATTTAATATTAATAGCTCTCTCTCTCTCCCCTCCCCTCGCTTTCTCTCCATATATATATATTTTTTTTCTCTCTCCTCCTATTTCAAATTCAGTGGTAATTTGATTATTCTTAAAGTAATATTCTTATTTAGTAGTCAATGCTTATATAACCAATTTATAAATAATTGTTCATCATTGCTTGTTGAATCCATGCATCTTCCTTGTGGACTTTTCTTACTCCTGAAGCACATACCTCTTTTAATTTTGGTTTTAATTATATGAAATTATAATTTTTGTGGGTCAAAAATGCCCAAATGCCAGACATTTCATATGGTTCATGATGCAGACACTGGCCTGCAGTGTCCATGGTGTTATGGATGAGACGAGACAAATTCACATGGACTACATAAGTCCTGTGGAGAAAAAGGGATGGCATTACCACTCTCTCAGTGAAAGAGAGGGCCAGCCCCATCTCTTGCCTGCCAGGCTTTTATTGCTTTTCTGGGCACATTACATCGAGGATGGTCCTTATTTACTATGTATAGCTTTGCTTTAGGTTACCTTTCACAGAAAACAAAGGAGAAGATGTTGCTAATTACATAAAAAAAGAAGGGTATTTGCAAATGTAAAGGGAAAAGTGGCCGAACTGGTTATATTCATCTTTGGGAGGTTTAGCATAGATTTTAGGAAGTTACTTTAAAAATATGCAGTAAACGTTTGCTGCCTCAATTCAGGGTGAGGTAGTTTTAGCAAAAAACAAGTCTCAAAGTGGCTTAGGTACAATGGAGGCCTGATTCCCCATGGGAGAACCTATCTGTGGGAGTGGGTCCTGTGTGCCGGACCTCGTTTTCCACTGGACTTACCTAGTGGGAGCTGGGCTACATTTCCCACACCACGCAGAATGGTCTGCTATAGGTCCAACCTAATAATCATTACAGGAAGGAATTGTGGGCAGTAAACTTTTTAAGTTAGCTTATCTTAAAATGTTTTTATTTCACAATTACTTCTATATAATTTGCTGAATATGCACTCCCTCATTGCTTTAAAAGCATTTCACTGCCTTCTGGAATCATCATTCTGATGAGACATCTGCTGTCAGGCTAACTGCCATTTATTTATAGATCATTTGTCTTTATTTTCTCATTTGTTTGTCATTGGAATTTTGAAGGTTTTCTATAACGTATCTGGGTGTGGATATTTTTATTTGCTTTTACATTCAATAAGTTTGTCATTTATTTCAGTAACTTCTATTTGGCTTCTTGTCATATTGGCCTGTTCTTTTTCATTATGCCTGATCATTTTTTATGGTTTTGTTCCTTCTTTAGCTCAATAATTTTTGACTTTGAATAATTTTTATTTTTCAATTACAGTTGACATGCAATATTATATTAGTTTCCGGTGTACAACTCATTGATTAGACATTACATATCTTGCTAAGTAATTATCCTGATAAATCTAGTACCCATTTGACATGAGCGAAGACAGGCCATTCATGTGGAAAAGCCATGGGAAACAGCTTGGGTGGGTCAGAAAGTTGGGTTGGGTGGAGTCTCAGTGAATCACCAGGAAAGGGAGAACAGTGATGGCCAAGTTGACAGAAACTCAGATGGGGTGCCTGCCTGCTGGCTCTGTGCGGGGAGGGCTCAGAAAAGAAACAGTGGTCTCTGCCAGCATTTCTGTCTGGAAGAAAGCTGCCCCTCCATCTCTTGCCCTGATGCCAGATAATTCAGTTACTCCCCATATGGCCCTGGCATTCTTTGAGGTGCTGCCCCAGTGCTATGGCTCAAAGCTAGTGAGTCTGAGTAAGTCCCCGTGGGGGCCCTAGAAGAGGAATGTCTGGGAATCCAGCTGCCCTCCATCTCACTTAGCCACAATCCTTGCTGGTTTTTATAACCAGAAGCTATGGGGACTTCAATTCCTGGCACTGGAACCCAGGGCTGGGGGGCTGGTATGGGACTGGGAACCATCCTTCCTCAGGGGGGTTCTCCATAGCTGAGATAGCCCACTTGATTTTACACCATCACATGTGGGTGTGGGACCAGCCTGTTTTGTGTCCCTGCCCCTCCTACCAGTCTAGATGTGTCTTTTTCTTTATATCTTTAGTTGTAGGGCTTCAGTTCAGCTAGATTTCATGTGGGTCTGAATGATGGTTGTTCTGTAGTTTAGTGGCAATTTGATGTGGTTGTGGAAGGATTCGGGTACCACATTTACCTATGTTGCCACCTTGACCAGAAGTCCTATCTGAATAATTTTAAGCCTCTTTCATGCTGTATATAATCTGTATTTTGGATTATATCCATATTTTCCTGTTGATTGAATTTCCTGAATCTCCCTCACAGTATCTTGATTTTTCATTGGGTTTATAAATAATTTTCAACAACAGGGCTCCCCACCCCCACCTCTGATCCCTTGGGAGTTTCTCACTTCTTTTAAGGTATCCACTAAGAGTGGTTTCGTACTTTCTACAGTGCTAAGAGTGCTTTTAGAACACTTTTTATATGGACTGCATGGTTTGTGGTACTTTAATCATGTGGACGTTACACCTTTAAACCCTACACCCATGTGTAATAGGTACCTGGAGTTTTGATTTCTCACAGGTGATTATTTTTAACCCTAGGCCCTGGAGAGGTGGCAAGCTTACTAACTGCTTTTACAGTTAGTAAGGAGGAGTTATTTTAGTCTTTTCATGGAGGAGGTAGCTTTCTTTATGGCTCCATGCCTCATGTGCGATATCCAATTACAGTTCTTCGGCCCTTTGCAGACACTCCACGTCTCGTCCTACAGAGACATTGGGACCTAGTCCTGAACCTCTAGTACCTGTGATTAAGACAGAAACTGCTGTTGGGTCAGCTTTTTGTTCTGGCCTTGATTTCTTTGCATATTGGCACATCGGGATTTTCTGGGTATTTTTCTTCCTAGCATGGATACATGTTAATTTTTTTGTTGGTTTGGCTGCGGTTTACTCATTACCTGTAAATGTTAATAATGAATAGGAGATTCCTTCATGACAACAAAGAAATTCCTGTTCTTCATGTCATATTGGTCTTAGAGATTTTAGTTTGTTTGTTTATTGTCATTTGGTTCTGGCTTGTTTCTTAGTTTGTCTTGGTGTTTCTTTGTAGTTCTTTAATTCCTTGTTTGGCCTTTGTTGTTGCTTCCAGTTGAAACTCTAACATTCTAAGTATGGCATGTTTCAAAATAACTATATTATCTTAAAGATTTAATAAAAAGTTAATATATAATACATATATAACAGCCTCTTTTTTATTCAGATGCCTTTGCCTGGTATTTCCATTAAACACATATATTCTCAGAGTTGTGAAAATCCAATTTGTTGAAAATTACTCCCTTCCAGATAGAGGACTTTCCCTGAGAAAGTTGACACAAACTTTGAAATGATAGGTTTTCTTTCTTCATTCTTACTAAGAATGCTGAAATTAAGGGTTTTGAGGCTATCAGTCTCTAAAGGTTAATGCAGGATTTTTAAAGCAAGATATTCTAGAATGATCAACAATTTTTATTCATTTTTTCTTATTTTTTCTTTTTTACTCTTTTCTTCCATACCCATATCAAACAACAAAAAATAATAAAACTCTCACCTTATGGGATCATTAGGTTTTAAAGATGTGATTTTCTTGGACACATCCTTGCTGTTAATTTAGACAGTGTCTTTTAACAGAGAGTGATAATTTTTGAAAGAAATGATAAATCATGGTCAGTAAAACCTGCTTGTCCTAAGGGTATTTTATTTATTTATTTTCATTAGAAAATTGGTAGACCCTTTGATTCTATTTTTATGGCCATTTTAACATTAATTTGTAAAGCCTGGTAACTAGAGTAACCTTTACAGCAGAGCGTGTACAGCGCATGCACCCGTGCACACCCACGCACGCACAAGCGCCGCGTACACAGTCATGCCATGCGGTCAATGCCAGTTTTATTTACTTTTTGTTTTTTCTGGCAGTGGTGGAACGTGCCCTGACAACCTACCTTCCATTATAAATATTTTAACAGCTAGGCAGGAGAGAGTCATCCTTGAGCTGCAGTCATATAATGTAATGAGGATACACACAGCTGCAGCAACATTATGTAATTACTTAATTTGTTTTTGACGGCTCCCATTTGCAGAGGAGAGGAAAGTATGAACTGTACGTGGGCGAGGATTTTATATATGCCCAAATTTGTTTGGCGGTGGTGAATATTCACACATTTTCTTGGGGAGCGTCACAAAGTATGGGGCAGGAAATCAAAGTCAACATCACCCTTTTCCTAGCAAACAAACAGCTCAAGATGTTTGCTGTCTGTGGAGAGTTGGACTGAAAACTCAAGTCAGCGTCTTTTTACCAAAGAGAAGACGAAGCAGATTAGCAAGCACCTTTCAGCTTGAGTTGTTTGGGTGGCGGAGTTAAGAATGTGGGTGGGCCTTGCCTATCAAATGAAAGAGCTTATTTTAATGAGTAAATGGAACCTAGGACAGGCCACCACATTTATCTCAAACCGCCTTCCATAACAGTTTTGTGCTGGTTGGTGTGATAGCTCTTCCCGTTGTTTCTGTAACCCAACGTTTAAGGCTTAGGGTGCTTCTCACCACGCACTTGTTAGGTAACTAGTGTGGGCTGTGGGACATTCTCTTGACCCCTGGATGTGCATCCTGAGTTGTCAGAGGCTGAATACTGTATGGGGACAGGGATGTGTGATGGTGATTTGGGCTCTTTCAGGACTATGAGAGGTCTCTTAACCCAACTGGATATTGGAGGGGTGACCCTAAACAAAAAATGCAGACAATCCTATAAGAGGATGATGGCAGGGTCACCAAGTGGGGAGCACTAGGGACAATGGGATGATTTGAGTTAGCTCAAAATTATTGTCAGCAGTCAAAACTGTGCTATGATTTCACCTACATGAAGAACCTAAAGAACAAAATAAACAAGCAAAATAGAAACAGACTCACAGATGCAGAGAACAGACTGACAGCTCTCAGAGTGGGGAAGATGAGGGGCTGAATGAATTAAGTGAAGGGGTTAAGAAAAAAGCTCCCAACCAAGCAAACAAAACCCCCCTCATAGACAACAGTATGGAGATTACCAGAGGGAAAGAGGGGTGGGGGCAGGTAGAAGAGGGTAAAGGGGGGATAAATGGTAATGGAAAAAGACTTGACTTTGGACAGTGAATGCAATATAGAGATGATGTATGAGGGGGGACCTCCCAAAACTGGAATTATCTTCTGGAGGCTGGACCCCTTGTAGTACAGGCTTCCCCCACTAGGTGAGTGTTTTAGGAACCCACCTGCATCAGTGTACCACTGGTGGTGTTGTGAGAGGCTGCGTTCAGCTTCAATGAACATTGTTTGAAAACTCTTTCAGTGTATCTGTCCCTGTCATGACGGGTGATTTACGAGCACACCTGCCCGTGCTGGCTGGGTGCTCAGCAGTGTTTGACCAAAACAGCTTGACCCTATGCCCCACCCTCCCTATTCACCAGGTCTCTCCACAAGTGACTCTTTTTTGTTTCCCTGATGAAAAAAGTTCTCGAAGGGAAACATTTTGCCAGTGTGGAAGAGGAGAAACAAAAAATTGGAGAAGCACTAAAAGGCATCAGAATCAACAAGTTCAAAAACTGTTTTGAATAAAGGACACATGGACAAAAACTAGAGGGGGTGGAAATGGGAGGGAGGTGGGGAGGGATGGGTGGGTGGGCTGGGATGGGAGTAAAGGACAGAAAACTGTACTTGAACAATGATTAAAATAAAATAAAAAAATAAACACTGATTAAAAAAACTGTTTTGAGCAGTGGAATAAAAAGTCTCGATAGGTGTATTGCATCAAATGGAGAGTACTTTGAAGGTGACTGAAGTTTAAATATGTAAGAATAAGTACACATTTTTTCGTAAATAAATTCCATTTTTGGGTGTCCTCATTTTATAGAATTGTACACTTGAAACCTGTATGATTTTATTGACCAATGTAACCCCAATAAATGCAATAAAAATTAAAATGTTAGAAAAATATCCATCTGGATGCAGCAGTTAGGTCTTGATTAAGTGGATGTCTGCCCTCTTAGGAAGATGGGGTCAGGGAAGTTGGTATCTTAATATAAATCAGAGTAGGGAATTACAATAAATAAAATAGCATTATTCTGTTAATATTATATCATAAGAGAAAGAGGAGAGAAGCCAGGAAGGGCTCTGGACTGTCATTTACCTGGTAGAAATCTGACCAAACAGAGAGACAGTTCTGTCTGCGCTTCCTCAGTCCCTGATTGCTTTGGTTCCTTTTGGTAATAGAATTCTAATGAGTAAAACCACACCAAATGTCATAAGCAGCAATTAAAGGGAGAGTCCCAGGTGGTCTGATTAGCTTCACTGTAAAGAACATTTTTGGGAGAGTTTGGGAGGACTTGTTCCAGAAGGAAGTCATGAAAGGGAGGAATCTGCTGTGTGAAAGGCGTTAACTGGAGGCTGCAGGCTCCAGAGAGCTCCTGGGAGCGCTCTTCTGTCTTCCTTCTCCCTCCGGTCAAGTTGTGTAGTTATGTAATTACATACTCATATAGTCTTGCGTGTTCTGCTTAACAGGAAGGAATTAGGGCCTGGGAACGTGCAGGAACTCCCTATCAGGTGTCTGGAGTACTTTGGCCCAAGGTCATGGTTATTAGGCAGCCTGTGGCTAAGAGGACTTTTCCTGCCCTTACCAGCACCCCACAGCCCTAGGCTTCCAGAGCAGACGCAGTGTCAAGATTAGACTTTAGTCGGCCTAAAGTTTATACACACCGGCATGTATAAACTGCAGGGTGCTGAAGGTTGTAGGGCACCTTTATCTTTTATTCTAATATCATCTTGTTCCAGTGTTCAAGGTCAGTCTTCCAAAGAGCACCCATTCAAACTATGGTACTTAAGGTAGAAGCCACCTTTCTCTACAGTCCAATCAAAATATTATTTGATACATTTACTAAGGGATATATATATATATATATTTGCACTTTGGGGAGTGGTTATACTTGATGAATCTCAGCAACTTAGTATATTCCCATACTGATTTGTCTGAAGGCATTGGCAAGTTAGAGGTGAATTTATTGAAGTCAAAGGCCTATGTTGACTTTTCAGGTCCTCTCCTTCATGTCACAGACATTTAAACTTTGCACACTACTTGGCTCTTCCTCTTTACACAGCATTGTTTAATGATAGATTGCTCCTGAATATATGTAGGTGCTATTTATAAAACTGGTAACTGCTAGTCAAATTAGATAAATCTAATTCATTAAAAATATTCCTGGGCCCTGACCAGTGTGAGTCAGTTGGTTGGGTGTTCTCCCACAAAGCAAAAGGTCTCCAGTTTGATTCCCAGTCAGGGCACATGCCTGGGTTACAGGTTCAGTCCCTGGTCAGGACATGTGTCAGAGGCAACTGACCGATGTTTTTTCTCTCACATGGATGTTTCTTTCCCTCTTTCTCCCTTTCCCTTCCACCCTTTCTGGAAATAAAGCAAATAAAAAACTTAAAAAATTATATGTTCCTGGAGGAAGAATTCAAGTAGAAAGAATTAACCAAAGAAAAAAAATGCTAAAAACAAGAAAACAATTTAGGTTACTAGAAATAAATTACTGGCATATAAAACTTTGAAAGAAATTATTAGCACCATCTATACTTCCTTTTTTACTTTTACTTTCCTTTTTGTACTTTTATTTCTTCTTGATTTTTTTTAACAAGTGTAATTTATGATCATTATGGCTATTCCAACAATATAAAATGTATAAAGAAAAATTTCATGATACCCTACCTCCCAATGATTTAGAATTCCATTTCTTTCTCTTTTTATAGAAATATATACACACACACAAACACCTATGTTGGATTTTTAAATAATAGTATTAAAATATACAGATTCTATATATATTGGAATTTTTTTTTGGCTTATGCTCATTTTTTTTTTTTTGCTGAGGAAATTCAGCAAATTTCTTTTCCTACTTTATACAATGTAGGTTTCCCTCCAGGATGATAAATATAGATCAAACACATTTAAAAAATAAAGCTCTGTAATATTTCATATGAATTATCACAATTTATTTAGCCATTTGATAAATATTGTATAAGAAATGCATACCTACATCTTGTCTTAGGGGAAATATGAAATCAGAAGTATGGATTTCTCTTTAAGAATGAAAGTTAACCACGAAAAAGTGAGGTTCTTGCTAGGTGGATTTTCAAGGCTAAGGAGAAGCTGAAAAACAGTGCATTTCAGCTTGGTTCTCAGGCTCAGGACATAGAAGGTAAGAAAGCCAAGAATTTTCCTAGTGCTTATACATTTTATTTTTCTAAACACTTATAGACTCTTTAGAGAGCTTAGTTATTATGAATGTTTCAGAAACATGATTTAGATAATTACATGAGTCATAAAACAGTGGTTGTTGTGAAAACTAATGATGATTTTAAAATGTAGTAGCTAATGTAAGTGATTCATCAGGAAGCTTATTAAATCTTTCAAAAAGGTCCATTATACTTAAAGTCTATGGATGCCCATTTTGTCTTGGGGTGTTAGATGAAAAATGCACTTCGATATCTTCTTCTTGTAGTAAATTTTTTAAAAGAAGCATTTCTTTCTATAGATCTCAACACCACGCACGTGTCTTTGGTTAGCTTTTCTTTTCCCAATACTTACACCATTACAAATAACCAGCAAGCAAAGCGCGAGCACATACATCTTTCTGTACTGCTGCATTACTGCAAGTGGGGTTACTGAGTTCAGTGTAGGCACTTTTTACTCTTTAATAGAGAGTGGCAGATCACCTTCCTGGAGAGTTATAGCAGTTCATATTGCCTTGTCCACTCAGGTTGTTACACCAGTTTAGAAAGTGAGGGTGGGGGCAGGCCGACTTCAAGCTGCCATCTTTCCAGCTGGCTCCGTATTTTAAAGTACGATATAAATAAATAGTTTAAATTACTCCCATCTGGACTTAATTTGTTCTTGAGATGAGAACTTGGAAATGGCATACAGCCCAATCACAAGTCCCCTTTATCTCCTGCTCAAGCTGTCCCCCCACTTTCCCCAACTTAGTCAGAGAGATGGATGAGGCCTGCAGCTCTAGAAGACAATCAGATGAACACAAGGGCAGGAACAGATGTTTCTCCCTTTGGAACGCTAGGAGGAAAATACCGCATATTGCCTTTCACTCCAGCCCTGGATTATGCAGGTTTTTTTCAGTTAGGTTTTCGGTTTTGCAGTTTACCTGTTGGCGGAGAATAAGGAGAACTACCTGGTGGGGCAATAGCATGAGGTAGAAGGAAGAAAAAAAATTTCATCAAAGTAAAGAAGGTTAGTTTGAAGTCCAAGCTGTAATCTTCTAAGTGCTGTGAATACTGTGGGAACTAAATGAATGCTTATTGATTTTTTTTCTGCTTCAATACAAAATCTCATTTGCTCCTGCATTTAATAAAAGACCTGCTTTTAACTGAGAGGCAAAGTGATACTAATACTGCTATGCTAACTCTGGAAATTGTTTTGTGTGTGGGTGTGGGGGGGTAGTTCTTGAGAGGGTGGGCTGAAAAAAATCTAAATGGATAAAATAAGACAGTTGTAATATAGGTTTTCATTTTAAAAATCACTGCCTGTTATGGGCTGAATGTTTTTGTCCTCTTCCAATTCATATATTGCAGCCCTATGCCACTACCCCCCCAGCTCCCCGCCCCCCCCGCCCCGCCCCCACCACCATATAATGGTATTTAAAGGTGGGGCCTTGGGGAAGTGATCAGGATTAGATGAGGTCATGAGGGTGGTGGGGTCCTCATCCCATGGGACTGGTGCCCTGATGACAAGAGACACCTTTGGTCTGCGCACACTCCGAGGAGAGGCCCTGTGGACACGCAGCAGGAAGGCAAGCTGCCTATGAGTCAGGAAGAGAGCTCTCACCAGAAATGACCATGCTGGTACCTTCATCTCGGACTTCCAGCCTCCAGAACTGTGAGAAAATGAATCTGTGTTGTTTAAGCCACCGGGTCAGTCATACTTTGTCATTCGAAGGGCAGAAGCAGAGACAGGCCCTACGTAAAGGAAAGGGTGAATGGACATGGCTATGCTCTAGCGAAGAGGCTTGGGGCAGCATCTGCCCTGAAGGTCACAGTTTTGACAACTCGTGTCCTTGACTGTCCCACACCCTTGCCAGGGGCACGAAAGCCTCTCTATTCTTCCCAAGGCAACCTCACCTGGAGCCTCATTATTCAAAGACCAGGCTCGGGGTTTGTTTTCAAAATGCATGCTTTCACCCTGTGCCTGTTATGTCTTGAAAGCCTGCCTGCCACTTTCTGTTCACCACCAGCTAATGCTGTGATCTCCACAAATGCCTGAAAGTGTGTGAGTAGCCTTGTCCTTAGGCCAATAACCAATTATGCTTTTTACTGTTTATTTCTATCCTGATTAAATCACACAATACTGAACCCCACAGCCAAAAATGGCACCTATCTGGGTCATAATGTCTGAAACGATGTCTTAATGTCCGTTAGGTTCCTGAAGAGTAGAGAAACACTTGCATTTGTTTTTCACTGTGCATGTTCTGAGTTGTCTTAATACACTTTTTACATTGAGTTTTAGTCTGAAGCAGGAGTTTTATGGAAGGTTCTGGTAGACTGACCCTCAAGCTGGAAGGGATGTTTAGCAACTAGTGTTCTTCATTTTGGTCTCTGTTCGAAAGCACTTTCTGAGAAAGTTCTACCCTGACCTTCCTATCTGAGAGGGGACCACGTGCATCCCCTCAGCCAACTTTATTTTTTCCCTAGGTTTTATTGTTGTTCGGCATAATATTATAAATTCACAGATCTATTGCTTGTATCCAAATCTAGAATTAAACTGCATCACGTTACTTTACTTCACTGCTGTATCCCCAGAACCTAGAACAATGCCTGGCACGTGTTAGGTGCTTAGCACCTGCTTATTGAATAAACTGGAGGCCAAACTTAATACTGGAGTTTGTCTTTTTCTTGGACACTGGACTAGTGTTCTAGAGGCTCTGAATTCCGAGTCCTCCTTTGTTCTGGCCGGTGCCCCACAGAGACTGTGAACAGCTCATAAACCCCGGGCCTGAATCGAGGAACACTTGCCCGGAATTCCAGGGGTCAGTTCTTCGTGGGTCCTCTGTTTCCACTGTCCACCTACCTGCTCAGATGCCCTGAGTCCGATGGTAGACTCTGTCCCTGCTCTGCCTCCAGCAGCCGATGGCTCGCCTGTGCTCTCCACATCCCACTGCTGGTCCTGGGCGAGTGTACACTCACTCCCAGCCCAGCCCGGCCACACCCAGAGATTTGGTTTAGGTTGTATATTTTATTTTTAAAACTCCATATGTGCCTTCATGCATGTTAGCATATGACTAGCACATCACACTCCTGTTTTATAGTAATGAGATTACATTTATTTTTAAAAAACAAATTTAAGTTAAAAAATTACTACTGTGCAGTTCTTTTTTTTTTTTTTAAAGACAGCCTGGAAGAGGCAGATTTATAGACTGAAGTCAGATCTCTGATTGCTGCCTGCAGGGCGGGGTTGGACACAGACTGCAGAGGGGCAGAAGGGAAATTTTTTGGATGATGTAAACGTGCACCTGGACTGTGGTGGTGATTACATGACTATATTTGTCAAAGCTTATAGTACTGTACACCTTAAAAGAGAGGGTTAACTTTACTGTTAGTGGGTATATCTCAATAACCTGCCAAAAATTTAAGTCAAAAGAAGAAGTTAATATAAAGAAAATACCAAAATAACTATAGAGATGATATGTAGCTATGGTAAAAGATAGTAGGCAAATGATGAATGTTGGAGAATACTATGTTTGGGGGTAGTCCCGAAATGGGAACTTCAGTCAGACAGTTTTGCCACCCTTTTTTCTTCAGCTTATCTGAGTACCGGATGCCATTTCAGGCCCCCATGGCCTCATCTGTCTGTCACTCTCACCACCACGGCTCCATCAGTTTTTGTGGAGCTCTGACCAGTTATGCACAGTGTACAGCTCAACAGTGTCTCTCCTCAGGCAATGAAACTACGTGATTCCCATTGATACATAGCCTAGATGTATTTGAGAGAGAACCTTGTGGGGCTAACCAGGGTCCAGTGCAGGGTGGGGCCTGGAGGTACTGGCTTATCCTTTCCTCCAGATGGGTGGTCTTGAGTCCCCTTTCAGTGCTGCCAGATGGAGCAGCCAGACCCTGGAATCAGTGGCCACCTCATCACAGCCTATTTTCTGGCTCTCCTTCCTGTTTGCTCATCCTTTCCCTCACTCCCGTTCTGTGGAATTGTACTCGTCCGTATACTATTTTAATTGTGGTAAAGTACATAAAACAGAAAATGTAGCATTGTTGCCATGTGTAAGTGCTCAGTGCGGTGGTATTAAGTACATTCATATTGCTGTGCAATCATCACCACCGTCCACCTTCAGAACTCTTCACTTTTCAGAATGGAACCCCTAGACCCATGAGACTAAAACTACTCATTTCAACTCTTCATTCCCCACGCCCACGATAAAGTTGTGCTCATTGACCTTTGTCTCAGCTCGTTGTTACTGCTTTCTGGGCAAATCACACCAAAACTCCTTTCCATACCTAATCTAATTTTGTTCTTTATTAAAATACAGAATCTGCAAAAAGTAGACATGATATGCTAAGATGCAAATTATAATTTTTATTCATTTTTTTTATTTCGTCTTTCTTGGACTTGGTTTCTTTTTCTTTTAAACATCTGCCATCCAGCTCTGTATCCTTCTTCACTCAAATTTAGGTGAGTTCTTACTACGGGGCTTGGACTTGGGCTGCCAGAGGGGTGCACTGTGGCCCTGGGGCTGCAAGTGGCTCCCTGTGGTCCTTTCCCTGATCCTTTTATTTGGCTTCCATGGAATTTGAAAAGGATTTTATAATTGACAGGTATCATTCTTGGCCTGAGACAAGTAGCTCAGATAATTGTGTTTGCTACCTGGCCCCCCTTGCCATTTGAGTTTGCAGTCTCTGAACACCCTGATGGCTGTGGGGTACAACAGGGCTTAATCCTGAGTCCTGGGGATGACGAGGGTCCAACATCAAGTGGATGTGCAACCAGGGATAATGGTCGAGTCATGTGTTTCTCAAATGTGGCTTTGCTTCTCTCTGGTGAACAGAGGAGGGGCTTCTCCTGTGCTTCTGCCTATGCTATATTCTCTCTTGAGCAGTCTATTTCGCTCAATGATGAGAAACTGATTTTATATTAACTTTATATTGAAAAGAACACAGCTATTGTATGGGGCGAAATGCACAGTTCCCATTAATTTTTGAAGCTGTGTGACATTTACAAATGCTGCCTCAGCCATGCCTTCAGAATCTCTGCATATGAATCTACTCTGCTCTATCATTAGGGCTTCCCTGGAAAAGTCTGAAAGCCCAGTGTTAAGTCACTCCTTGACCTCTTTGTCCTTGTTCTCTTTTAGTAAGTGAGCTTGAACTTGATTTTCTGTCCCTTCCCTCTGACTTCGAGTATTCCTGATCTCAGCGTGGTGAGGTGGTTCTTCTCATCTCTTGTGTTCTTGACCTTGCTTTCTCTTTTCTGATTCTCTTTTGCTTCTGATTTTTCTCTTTCAGTTTTAACCCTGGTCTGGTGGCAGGATCTGGTTTAATATCTCAGCCAGAGGTGCCTGGGTCCCTTCCTCTTGACATTTGGGTAAAAGGAAGCAGACAGGACTCAGCTCCTTGCCCTGTTTCTTTATTCTTTCCATGGGGCCTTTACTCCTGTTTTTTTCTTTCTCTTTGTGTTGTAGATGATCTCCCTGTAGTTACTTTAAATGGCTGTTGTACAGGCAACCTTTCTATTTCAAAACTTTGTTTGCCAACGAGCTTTTCTTACAAGGGGGTTGCTGACACCATTCTAACCTACTGTCTCCTTTAACAATAAGATTTCTTGTTTGCCCCAGATTTTTCAAAACCTGAGAATTAAATTTCCAGAAAGGCCAAACCACTGCATTTCATCTTGACTAATTTATCATACGGGCAGACTTCCCTCTGCAAAATCAGCATAGTTTTTTTTTTTTAAAGGAAAAGAAAGCAATATGATTCTTTGGCAGATACCATTACTTAGCCAGTAATCTGATAAAATTCCATTCCTCCACTCCCCCAAAGCACATCTAGAGCTAAACTTTCAACTCTCTCTCTCTCTCTTTTTTTTTGAAATGGGCTTGAACAAATGCACTTGATTTGGGGAAAACAGATCTTCCTCTAGGCAAGGCAGGCAGAGCTACATTCCTGCATTTCTCAGGCTGCGGTGGGAAAAGTTCATGAATGTAAGGGGATGCTTCTGAAGTTATCTGTGAGGGGGAAGGAATAACTACTTCTGTGTGATTCAGACCTGGGCACCATCCAGCTCCCCCCAATTAGCTGTAAGAACAGTGCCTGCTATTGTGTCTCAGGTTTACCTTGAATTCTCCAAGAAAACTATCTTTTTGATCACTGTGAATATTAATTAGAAAGCAAGATCCCACAAGATTCTTCTTTTCTGTCTCAAAGCAAAAGAGGCCCAAATGACCACAGGAGAGGTTAAGAGATGAGCAATTGCTGTGAGCATTTCATTGCTGGCAGGTGAAAAGGGAACTGTGATGTAATTTTTAATATTTTCTTAGAAAAAATCTGAAATATCTGCATTGTGAGGGGTGATTGGATATAGATATTTATTCATGCATGGGAAAATAGTGGGGATTATAGAACAACATTTCCTATCTTTGTTTGCGTAACCCCGTTTTTCAATATTACTTGCATTTCTGAAGTCACACTGGACTAAGGGTAAAATTAAGATGAAAATAAGTCATAAAATAGTCCCTCTCTGGCTCTGCCTCTACAAACTCTGGAAACTCCAGAGTCTCAAATTCCTCCTAAACAGCTTTGGAGGGGTCCGTTAGAATAACCTCACAAGTGCTGCCCAGGTGCTGCCGCCTGCCATTTCCCGCCTTCCCACTGCCATTCATTCACAGAGGACTGCTGCTCTGCCTGTTTCCCCTGCTGACCCTGCACCTGGTATCGAGAATCTGGGTCTGTGGGGGGAGCATCAGTGTTGATGTCCTCACCTGCCAAAACACCACTCCCATTTGGGACTTCCGCTGAAAGGGCGAGCCGTCAGCAAAGTTCACGTCAAGACTGCCAGCGGTCCTCGCTCAAGGTGCTCGCCTCTGCACAGATGCGATTCCGAGAAAGCAGTCTCTCCAGTGTGGCTCCCTCTGTGCTCTCACAGCCCCAGGGAACTATCTGTGAGGGTTTCTTTCCTTTTAATAAAGCCATCTCAGCTGTCGATATGAGGTATGCATCCCTGAAGTCTGGCAGGATGACCTGAGCGACAGGCACATGCTTTATTTGGAAATAACTCCCCCCCCCCACCACTTTTTAACTTGCTTGTTATCCTGGAATGGACCTGGCATCGATTAACCTTGGTTGAGTCCCTGGTGGCTCCTCATTCCCTCATGCATGTAACCTCCATTCTCTGAGGTGCCCAGGCAAGCCTGAGTCTTCCTAAGCGATGCCCCCGATAAATCTCGCACCCATTGGACACCGTACACAGTTATTAGAATGTTATTACTGTACTTCCCTGTGCTGTTCTTCACACCCCCATAGCTATTCTGTAACTACCAGCTGGTACTTCTTAATCCCTTCACCTTTTTCACCCCTCCTTGCCCCCTCCCATCTGGCAACCGTTAAAATGTTCTCTGTATCTATGAGTCTGGTTCTGCTCTGCTTGTTCATTTTGTTTTTTTTCCCCTCTTAAAAATGTTTTTTAATCATCACCCGAGGACATGCTTATTCATTTTAGAGAGAGGAGAGGGGAGGGAGAGAAACATTGATGTGAGAGAGAAATATTAATGGGCTGCTTTTCATGACATGACCCCCAATTGGAAACTGAACCTGCAACCCAGGTCTGTGCCTGGACCAGGAATCGAACCAGCACCCTTTGGGATTACAGGACGATGCCCAGGGCTTTCAAAGATTTTTTGAAAAAAAGAACATTTCTCTATTTATTCAGATTTTATTTGATTTATTTCTACACTGTCTTTTAGTTTTCTGGACATAGATTTGTAAATATTTTGTTAGATTTATAACTAAGTACTCTATTTTTTGGCTGCTATCGTAAATGGTATATTTAAAAAAGTTTCAATTCTGCTTGTTCTTTGCTGGTATTGAGGAAATACATCGATTTTTGTACATTGACATGGTACTTTGTGTTTTGTTATCTCCATCCACCGCCATCAAGACACAGGACTGTATTCCTTTTCAATTTTTCTTCCCACGTGGTGCTGCAGATCTCTCTTTTCTTGTTAATTTTTTTTTATTGTGGTAAGAATACTAAACCTGATATGTGCCAACCTAACACATGTTAAGTGTACAATGCAGTAGTGTTCACTATAGGAACAACATTGTTCAACAGACCTCTGGACTTTGTTCATCTTGTGTAAATGAAATTTCATACCCATTGAGCAGAAACGATCTAAACATTCTGACCTTTACTGTTTTTCCCCGTGTCCATACGGTGTTACTGGAATGCAGCTACTCTCATTAGTTGACCACTATCCATGGCTGCTTCTGTACCTCAGTGCAGGGCTTCCCACCCAGCCCAGCTTTGTTGAGCTATACTATAGCTGACTTGTGAGGATAACACTGCAGATTTCAGGTGGACAGCATGATGATTTGATACACATATAGAGTTGCAAAATGATTACTGCAATGTTAGTTAACACCTCCACCACCTCACATCATTACTTTTGTTTTTTTTGTACTGAGAATATTTAAGATCTATTCTTTTAGCAACTTTCAAGTATATAGAGTTGTTTGTGGAGTGTTAGGCTCTGGAGCTACCACTCACACATTATACTCTAAGTGTTTACAGGCTGTTTTCTTTCACTAGCTTGTATTTCTTAAGGGCAAGCAGGGCCCTTGTGGCCTCTGACATCTACTAGGCTCATGATACATGTTACATGTTTCCAAATAAATAAGGGAATGAATGAACTCAGATCCCTTAACTTCAGAGCTGCTTAAGAATTCCTCAGAAATAATTTGCAGAACTCTCGATGCCAGACCCCACTCCCCCACCCCTTTCCACCCTTCTTTGACTAGAAAAGCAAGGAATGTATTATATGCAGACGTTTGGCCCAAGGGAGATTTTGGTAAAGCAACTAACTAGAAATGCACTATTAAATGTCAAACTCGCTACAAATTAGCATGAATCTAAGACTTCTGTTTTATGGGAGAAATCTTATGGGTTTTTTTTCATGATTTTTCTCTGAAAATATTTTAACAATTACTGTAAGAGTATTTTAGTCAATTATTGTATTAGTTTTTTTCCCCTCTAGAAGCGAATGGTTTTGTTGAATATAATTCACCAGCTCCATATCAAATCTACAATATGAGATTGTTGAGTGTGAATTTTTTTTCTTTCTAGTCTAAATTGGAACCTTATGGACATTGAACCTAGAAACATATGCCAATGTGATTTATATGTAGAAAATCTCTTTTCATATTATTAACAGAATCACTATTGTGTTCCAATCTTTGTTCTCTGGGGATAAATTTTAGTAAATCACTTCCTGCCAGGCAGATACCTCAGAGCTCGTACTGCCTGAAGCTTTACGACAGATTCATCAGAAAATGCAATTCAAAAACCCAAGAAGGTTATGACGACAGGAAAAATGTTTTCCATTTCTCCCGAAAGGGTGGGGAGGGGGCAGGAAGGAAAGGAGAGACTTTTAGAATCTGGTTCTTCTATGTCTGAAAAAAAAAAGACAGTTCAGATTAATTACTAGTGCCTTAAATAAGAAACAGGAAGATATCCTCCATGGAGAGTCACTTTAGCAAGCCATCAACATTTGGTCCTCATCCCCAGGGTCCACACACAAGGAGACATTTAGACAGGTCTGGAAAAACATCAGGGCAAGCATATTTAAAAAAAATAAAAAATGGAAATACAATGCAGTGCGCACATGGTCTTCCTCTTCAGACTTACCCGCTCTCTCTGTATCTTGAGTCTGTCAGGGTAACAACCCTGGAAAGTCCAAGATTTCCCGAGGAGGTGTGTATGCTACCTTTCCCTCCCAGACAGAACACATTCTACCAGTGTAGTTTACAAAGAGAATTTAGGCCTTCCTTGTCATGCTTTACTCACCTTTAATGGGGGACCATAAATATGTTTCCATCTCCTAGGGAACATTCCCTCGACATTGCATTTGCAAGGTGTGCTGTCCAGATGTGAAAGGTTAAGTCACTTTTAAAATTTCTTCACAGAAGGGATCTCTTAATGGAATGCAGTATGTTATTCAGACAATGCCAGGTTAATAAAAGGCACCTTTTGTTAGGATAGACGAGATGCAGCTGAGCTTTCCTTTCCTTTCCTTGGCAGTCCTGGATTCCTGCTCCAGGAGATGTCACAGAGGGGAGGCCTTGAGCTTGGGGGAGGTTTGAAGAGGATGTCACATCGATTCAGATCTATTATTTTCCACTTTCTGACTGCGCGGATTTTATGTGCTTGTTGCTACCTGTGAGTCTGAATTCTTGGGAGTCAGCCTGCAAAGGCTGGCAGGCCTGCCTACCTACCAGGTTGGTGGTGCTGGTTCTGCTTGGTAGACACTGGTGTGCGGGCAGGACCCGAGACATGTGTGGGTCAAATCTGTGAGAATTTTTTCTGAATGAAACTCACTGTGGCTTGATCCAGGTTATGAATTAGATGATGCTGGCTTTTTTTTTTCCTATGAAGAACTGACCCTCATTTTATATCAGAAAAAAAAGTTCATTATGAAAAAGGGAAACATTTTAAATTAAAGGAAAAGCAGATGGTCTGGGAAGCCATGTGGTTTCATGTGTTCATTCCACACATAAAGGGGGGATGGAGAGGCCTACCCAATCAGGAGTACAATAGGGCCTTTTATACGTGCTTCCTCCGCCCCTGCCTCTCTTTCCCCTGTCCTTATAAATTGCTTTTCAAAATGTGAGTAAAGGTAATCAGTCATTCTTGGGTTTGAATCCTTCCTCTCCTTAGGACACCTCAGTGGGTTTAGGGAAAAGAGACTGTGCAGGTCCTAAACATCCAACACGAGGCATCTTGAAGGCCTGGAACTATGCACTGCATTTAACACATTCCAGTAGATGAACATTTTTGGAGTCAGAAGATATGGGCCCTAGGCATTGAACATGCTCTTACTGAAAGGTTTTGTGCCAATTTCTTAACCTTTCTGAATTTCAGCGTGATCAGTGAGACAGAATAATAATATCTTTCTCACAAGATGATTATGAGGAACCAATGAGATCCATTACATTGAACCCTAGGAAACTGCGAACATTCAACTGCTTTTGACCCTCACAAACAATTATTTTGGGTGGGGCAAACTCACAAAACAATGCTTTATAAATGATAAAGTACAGTGCAAAGTTTAGCTGAAGCGTAAAGGTACTTTTTCTCCTGACGTGTGAGAAAGAAGTGGAGCTTTCCTAACTTCTGGAGAGCATGTGTTACAGGAAGATGTGTGTAGGGCTTAAGGACAAAGGATGAGGAAGAAAATGAATGAGGAAATGAATTTTTATTCTTCGGGCAACCCTTATTCTTTAATATGGAATGGTGGTTAGGTTGATTTGTTTAATTAGCTGCATGTATGTGAAGTATTCACACTATTCCATATTAATAGTTCATAAAGTGAGTTTATTAATATTAATAGCTTGATATTTTCAAAGGACAAAACATTTCCTATTCAAGTCCCTCAATCAAAACCCTCTGATTTAGGGGAGGGAATTTCAGGGGAGAAAGGGAAGGGTTTACAGGAACAAGTATAAGGACACATGGACAAAAACTAGGGGGGGTGGAAATGGGAGGGAGGTGGAGAGGGCTGGGGGGGTGGGCTGGGATGGGAGTAAAAGACAGAAAACTATACTTGAACAATAATTAAATAAAAAAGAAAAAAATTATTATTTTCACTAACCCCCCCCCAAAACAAACCCCCTCTGATTTAATATAATAAATAACATCATTTGAAATTTGGTTGATATTCACACATTGCGTAAAGGAAAAGTAACTTTTCCTTAGAGGTCATCTGGAATAGATGATTCATATAATATTTATTTTAAGAAATTAACAATGAAAACTAAAACACCAGCATCCTTTTTTTGAGGTGATTATATTTCAAAGCATGTTAAGGCTTAGGAAATGAAGTAGCTAACTACAGTGGGTATTGCACTTAATACGTTTTCTTCTTGTGTAGTTGAGATCTATTAATACAAAAAGCATATTCTATTTTCCATCTCTTAGACTGATGTTCCTTAGAATTAATAGCTTAGGCTTAAGTTCTTTAATAAAGATTATATCAGTCAAAAGTGGAAGATTTAAAACAGTGCTAATTCTCTACATTAGGAGAAAAAGATCAATTAGAAGTAGCTAATATTTTCCAAAGATGAAGGAATCCTACAGCCATGTGGTTTTGTGTAAAAATCCAGTGAGGGTTTTCACATGGAAATTCTCAGACTTGAGTTTCCGCCTTCAGTTTGGCAGTGCGTCGTGCAGACTGTTAAACCATTTGCACTTGTACTCTCATGGCAGATGCTTCATTAAGGACTTGGCTTTGGTTTTTTTCTTTTCTCTTTTTCATTGGGTAGAGGGTTTCCATATGCGGAATGTGCATACGTGATGAATATTTATATGTTTTGGGGACTCTGTAAGATGACTTAAAAATACTGAGGAAGTTCACTATTTGGTCCATTCCATTTTAATACTAAACCATGGGAGATATTTAGAAACTCAAAAAAATTTTTTTGTAAGGGCAAGACCTGACCTGTAAAGGGATGCTCTAAGTGACCAGTCTTCCTGTGTGCCAGACCCCAGTGGGAACTAAACAGCCAGATCGGCCAGCCAAGGCGATTGTGCACCTGAGCTCTTGCTTGTGTACGGCCCCGGTGGGGTGGTGGCCTGTCTGCACAAACTGTTAGAAGAAGGAGAGAAACAGAAGGAGGTGTTTACATACCTGTCCCAGCATAACGATTATTAGTGCCTGTTTACTGCCAAAACTGCCTCATTATGGATGATAAATTTTATGGCCACCAAAGGTTTAGAGAGTCTTACTCTCAGAAACACAATCAGAGCTTCTATTTGCCTCCTGTGGAAGGTACCAGGGCAATAAGGACAGTCACTGTTTCCCAGTTCTTGTGGCTGTTGCTGATGTTATCCTTTTGTTTGCCCAGGTGTTGAGTATTCTGATAGAGCCTGTGAATTTGTCTTCAGGGTTGGCAGACGTGGGTGGGAAAGGTATTGGCGAACCTGCCAGTGTGAGGGGAAAAGAGCAATAAAGAATGGAATTGGTGTTGGCCTTGGGATGTACCTGGTGCAGTTACAGAGGCCCATTGGGCTCTTCAGTGGTGTTTGATTGAATCACCTGGTCAGCATTTTAGACTGTCGCATTTTAGAGTTGGGAGTGGCCTAAGAAGTGATCTAAGAATCTAGGTTCTCCTTTTGCCTCAAGTGGACACATGTTGACATTTTGACGGCCTCTGGAATCTTGTTCTACTGTGCTGCTGTAGCATGCTTCCCTCCAGGCACATTCAGCAGCTGATTCATCTGGAGAGTTAAACCAATTTTGGGAGTGGATGTCTAAAAGAAATTAATGCAACAGGTTATTAAAATGGAAATTCTGGCTAAAGTTCACCCACCTATATATAATGGATATGTAATACATATAATACCAATTATCCCAAAGTGAGGATGGAGACCAAATGATAGAATCTTTAAAGGATATAGAAAAAAACACAGTTTCATTATTCCTATATCCTTCCCATTCACATCAAGGCTGTAACAGTCAGACCCTGGAGATTAGAGGAGAGGATTTTTGGAGTCGTCTAAGTGCTGCAAGTCCTCCCCAAACTTGGGGAAGAGCTGGGGGTGCCTGTTACCCAAAGCCCAGAGAAACTGATTTTAATATGATAATTTGGAGAGCTTAATATGCAACCCTTGCAGTTCAGTAGGTAGAATGAAATGGTTATTGGACTCAAATTAGAAATATATAGGGTGAGTGACTGGCTGACCTGCCGCTGTGATGATGGACTACGGGAGAGCTTCCTGCTTCCTTGGGATCAGCCTGTGCTCCCGAGTTTGTGGGACACATTGGTGTTTCCTAGGGGCCAGGCTTTCTCAGGGGAGAAAGCCAGAGTAGGGTTGTTTTCCTTCCTACTAAAGAGAGTCAAATATTTCTCAACAGAAAGACACTAAAGGAAGCCAGTTGAAGTCTGTTCACTGCAGGAAAGGCTGCAGTGACCATGTGGACTAGAGAATCATTTGCCCAGGTCAAAAAAGTTGCAAGTATGTAATCCCTAGTAATAGCTAGAAGGGATGTCTGGAAACCCCACAAAAGCATTAAAGAGAAAGTCAGCTTTGAAGAACTGTCAAGTCCAGAGGTCACCACTGTCATAGTCTAGGATAGTAATAGTCAAGGAAGAACTTCCCTGTCTTCTGTCTCTTCTCCTCCTTCTACTCCAGCCCTGGAGAGGCCAGGGACCATGCCTAACTGATGAGGAAGAGGAGTGGAAGATCTAGACGGGGGAGGAAAGAGAATGCGCCCACTCTATCTCTTCTTTTTCTCTCCAGTGGTGGGCTTCCTCTCTGTACTGGGCCAGACTTAGAGCCTGTGCAATATCCTTTAAAATTTAAAACAAGATGAAAGCTTTACCTATTACATGATGCTGGGCATTTTAAGTATGAAACCGGGGCTGTGTTTTGTGACTCATACATTTTCATATTAAGTAAAAGGGATGAGAAAAATAAAGGGGCTGACCAAGGAAAGAATCTGGGAGCATGGTAAGAAGTAGCCCTGTAATGCGTTGAAAAGAACGGTAGGACATAAAAATAAAGTTCCTTTGTGATTACACCCTATGATTCCCGCTATTTCAATGTATTAGTTTCACTCTTCTTTCAAGTTGCAACATTTGATTTTAAATAAATATATTTAGATTGTCCTTTTCTCTGATAGTACCTCAAATATATCTGGCCATGTCATAATTTATTAGTATCACCTTTAAATGTGTTTACTTTCTTTTGTTGCTGTTCTTAGAGAGTCTCTATGAGACTGTCTAGGAATTGAAAACATATTTTCAAATTGGTACTAGGGATTATCAGTCAGTTCTTTCTGCAACGCCTTTCTTTAGTTTTGTAATTTTCCATCAACTATCGTTTCCTTAACTGAAATAGGCCTTCCTGTAGTTGTCAACAAATAAATCATATAATTGTTACACACTTTCCTATTGTACAAATTCTGTTTGTTAGTTCTAACATCTATATGTCGAATTTTGCGGCTTGGATGGCATTAAAAAATACATCGCATACTGAAATAGAACTAAACTTTGTCAAGGCACCATTTTGTGAAGTTTATTGTTGATCTGATCTGATGCTCGCCTAAATGTCACTGAAATTTGTGTTTTTCCAATTCAAATATCTGTCTGCGGTGGTATCCTAGAGGGACTCTCTAACTGAAGTCCTACAACGGCAAGCAGAGGAATAACAGGATAATTGGACGCACAGTCAGGGATGGGACGCGTACTGCAAACGACAGGTGGCAGCACGGTTCCGCGTTCCAGTCTAATCCTGCCGCCGTGTGGATTAGTGAAGGTGCAGCTGAGGGAAGTGTCTCCCTGGGGACTTCTTCTAGGTTCTTCTCTTTACTGTCCCATTCTCCTACCACTTTTCTTTACAGTACTTTTGGTCCTTGTTTGTAGTTTTTGAGACTCACTTGACTCTGCCTTAGCCACATGCAGCCCAGGAAAGGCTCACGTTGTCCACCAGTGTCTGGGAGCCTGGCCCCGCCTGGTGGTCACCGTCCCCACCAAGGACCTCCATGCTGGATGCCAGCCAGCAGGGCGAGACCCCCGTACTTGGGGAACTGGCTGACGAGACCCCAGGAGACTCTGGCTTCCTCGGAGGTTGCCCTACAATGATGAAACCGTGTGGAGGCTGCAGGTGGGGGTGGAATCAAGCAGAGCGATCGTCCATCGGTGGGAGAGTTTCAGAGGCTCCGCTGGAGGTGGTTCTCAAAGGCCAAGCAACTAACTGCTTCTGTGGAGCCCTGACCCGCCTGGCAAGATCATCTTTTCTGCTTCCCGCTCTTCCTTCACTGTTATGTTGCTGGGCTACTTCTTTTCCTGGGTGGGGGGTGGGGTGAGGAGGTGTCTCCCTTAAAAATGCTTTTTAAATTGTATTTGTTATTTATTCCACAAATGTTTCTCGAATGGTTCCTATGTCCCCAGATGATGCTAGCTGCAGTTCCTTGTGGGCTATACTAAGAAGTTTGGTTAAAGGATTTTTTTTTTAGTTAAAAAAATAGGAAGTGATATAACCTAGTAATAAGAGTTAAAAAAAAAGGTACCCCATCTGCCATCTAGAGAATGGCCTGCAGGTGGCAGGAGGGGGCCAGCAAGGACGCCTGGAAGGCTGCTGCCCCATCCATGGGGGTCTGGGCAAGGGGTGGTGGGTCAGGATGTGGGGAGCATACAGAGATAGCGAAGAATGTTTGGCAATGGATTGAGTACGAAGAAGAGTGAGGGAGGGAAAGTTATCAATGGCTCTTGGGTTTGTGACAGGAGGTGAGGAGGTTGACCAGCTTCGTGGGGTGAATGGGAAACTTCCAAACCTTTCACGGACCTGAAGGCACATCACTAGTTCACCTCTTAAAAATCCCCTTTCAGCTAAACAACTGTACTTAATAAAATAAACTTATTTTTCTGTGTCCATATGGGCGCCTAGTTGCTCATTGCATAATGATGGTCTTTGAAAACCCCTCACTGTCTTTAATTTTGTGAGTCTTTGACAACTTTTCTTCCTTTCCTATTAAGGACTTCTTTGGCTCACTTAAATTACATAATGCATTTTGTTTAACTTTTTGCACTTGTAAACTGAACTTTATTTTTTAATCATCACCAATAAATAGTATGTCTTCTAGATCTCATACTTGTGTTTCAGTACATAGCCACCCACCATATTTACGATTACACTCTGTGTGTTAAGTGACCATTTTCTTCATTCAATAGAAAAGGAGTGCAGGGAAGGGGACAAAGATCTTTAGTATAAGCAATTCGATGGACATATTTTCAGAGGAACTAGAGGAATAATTTAGGGGAAAATTGCTTTGAAAACCACACAATTTCTATTTCTTTAAATATTAGTTGTCAAGGAAAGTCTCATAAATCACTGGTTAATACTCGAAGACAAATATGGAATTAAATTGAAATGCTTTCCCCAGAAATACCCCAGGTGCTCCCAACAGGACCTCGGAGTCCCACTCTCATTCAGCGTCTGAACGGAACAAGGGTCATTTTATGACAGATGTTCCCCGCTCCAAGATTTCTGTGGCTGGAAAAGTCCAGAGAGAAAGTTCAGGCTAGTTTTATGGTCCTAGGTCCGTAGACATCAGTACCCATGCAGTAATCACAATGGAAGTCAACAGGAGAATAATCATTTGGAATTTAATCTTAGAACTTCCTCTGAACCACACTAGTTGTTCTCGAATCTGTGTTTCTTTCTGGCTTTTTGTGGCTATCACTTGTGTTCTTGATGAGTACCCATTTTTGGGATCAAAAAAGTAAATCAGAACTTTACTGAGGTTGAAACCTTGCTGATGAGGTTTGCATCTGAGAATGAGGATGAGCACTTTGTTTGAAAGCTCGGCATTTCCTGATCCCCGGCTCGCTTTCCCATTTTAAGATGAGAAAGCAAAATGGCAACAGTTTTTTGTTAAGTGGAACATTAGTGCTTCCCTTTGATTGATGTAAGCTTAGTGTTTGGAATGTGGAGCCAAGATCTTTGGTTTTAGTTCGAAATTTACTCTGTGACCAGTTGGTTTATATCTTGAGTTTGGGATTTGGAGCTTTAAAATAAGTACAGTAATTCCCTTCTTCCTTGGGGAAGGGGTGGAGGGCCATCGTACAGCTTAATTAATTTGTAATTTGTAACATGCTTTGAAGAATAAAAGGACTTCACAGAAATAATAAACGTTGTTATAACTACAATTTCTGTGTTTGTAAGCAAACTGTTAACACAGTTGAAGCTGTTTATACATCAAAAGTAAAGTGAAGACTTGGCCGTGTCCCAGCTGATTCAATAAATGTAGAGAGCTGAAAGACAGACCTTATTACATGAAGTCAACTTTTTTTTTTCCTGGAGGAGAAGGTACTCTCAAATGAACCAGTTTCTTGTCCGTGGTATTCAAATGAAGTAAATGACTGTTAAATCTTCACATTTATTTTGTAGAGGCAACTTCTACAATGGTAGCAAGATTTTGGTTGGCTTGTTTTTGTTTTTTAAATCAAACAGGCACTTCTACTGACAATGCTAAGTGCTGACAAGGATTAGGGTTGCCAAACAAAACACAGGAGCCTCAGATACATGTGAGTATCAGATAAACAAGAAATATTGTTTTAGTGTACACGTGTCCCATGCAACACATAGTGGGGAATTAAGTTATAATGCGTTCCTGCAACTGAGCACTATTCAGCAATGAGAATTAAAACTCTGCAGCTATATGTAACCACAGGGATGAATTTCAGAAGGAAGGCCATGGTTGCAAAGACTACATACTGTATCATCTCATTTTCATGCAATTTGAAAGGAGACAAAATTAAACTCTGGGGCTAGATCAGCCTAGTGGTTACCCTTGGGAGGCTGGGACTGGGAGGGCCAGGATGGGGTCTCGGGGGTCCTGGTCTTTCTCTGTTTCATGAACTGGACACTAGTTACACAGTGTCTTTTGTGAAAATTCACCGACGCATTCTGTTGATGGTTGACACACTTGTCTTTATGCACAATACATCTGAATACAATTTAGATATCTCTTGAACAATAGCATGCTTTAACATACCTTAACAAATACCTTAAATTTAGAAAGTTTTAAGACAGGAATTTAAAAAAGCAAAAAACTTGACAAATATTCATATAGTTGTGAATTTATCACTGTGTATGCTTTTTTGTTCTCTGAAATTAAGATATCTATTTAAGCTGAAGGTGATTCAGTATTATATTATTTGCTCTAAACAAATTCTTCGAACATAAAGTTTGGCTTAAATTATTTGTTCTTATACTGAATAATTTTTTACTTCTCAGTGGGGATGGCACAAAACAATGCTTATCAGATTTGATCACAAATATTTGGTGGGTAAGAATAAAAGAAATGCATTAACTGATTAATTCAAAACAAGTAACTATTTTTAAAAAGACACTATTCAAAACTGAATATCACTATTTAAAACTGAAAATCTACCAAGTAGCCTAATGGCTTCCATGCATGAGAAGGGAAAGCTATCACACTGCTATGGAGTACAAGTGTCACCATGGACAATTGAGCCCCAAACATCTGGTCACACGAATAATGACCAGTGTGTGGTGGCTGTCTAGCATCCTTGAAGGTAAATACAGACTGCTGATTTAAAAAATTGACTTGACCACTAAAAATACAAAAAAACCCCTACCAAATGCAATATCTATAAAATAAATGTGCATGCTTATATATACATACATATATATATATACACACACACACACATTTATATATATGTGTGTATGGTGTATATATAATTGTATCATTACCAGGATAAAAGGTCCTTTTTTCCCTATTTTCATTATATATATTTCAATGGATGAAAAATATTTTCATTTCATAAAAAATGAAAACAGGAAAAAATATATGAAAATAGGAAAAAATACTTAATGAAAATAGGAAAATATATATATAATGAAAATAGGGAAAAAAGGACATTTATCCTGGTAATGATACAATTGGTAATGTAGTGTTGTCCTCAACTGATGCTTGGATTAATTGGTTGTAATGCATATGCAAGGTGTGATGATACAGTAAAGCGTTGGTTTAAAAAAAACAAGCACCCCAGAACTCATACATTAAAGTGTACGTTCTTTTTGGAAGATGGCACTCGTTCATGCATCTATAGTCTGGTTGGTTGTGGGGACGTTTGCTCTGATTTGTAGTTGCCAACTTGTCTACCTGTCGTTGGCCCATGGCAGAGTCCGCCACTCCTTGTTTAGCTCTCAGGCCCTTCCAGGTCGAGGAGGTTCTGATCCCAACTTCCCTGACACACCTTTATTTGAACGTGGCACTGATGGTCATCATTTCCAACTGAGAAGTATTTATAAAATATCAATGTCCTGTGATAACCCAAACCAGATGGCTGCAGTTTCTGGGATGGAGTCAGGGAGAGTGGAGTAATTAAATACATACTTTGGCATTGAACGTAGACAGATCTGTCTGCGAGTCTTGGCTAAGACACTAACTAGTTACCTTGGCAGTTTACTTAACCTCTCTCAGCCTCATTTTGTTCATCAAATGGGGACAGTAACATCTTGTGCTTCACAGGAATTGTTGCATATAATAAAGGCAGTAATGATAAAGCACTTAATGCAGTGCCTGTTATGAGGAAGACACTCAACACAACAGCGGTGGGTTGAGAAAACCCACCAAATCATAGGTTGCTTAGGTCTGAAATCCTTGAACCTCCCTCTCGCTGCAGTTCTAACTATAGATATCACTGCACTCTGGGTCAAGTGGAGGGTCTATTTTACAAAGTGGGTTAGAAACGCGGAACATGAGTTTGCTGGTGCGAAGCTCTAGTCACATTCACTCAGTGTGGACAGCCAACCCCTTGCCTTCGTTCACTTATGTGCGCCCGGCTGGAGCTAGGACGGAAAGCCTTTGCCTTTTGGTGTGAATTCCATGAAGGAAGAATCAGACTGAAGTGCTCCTTGCCTGTCACGGGCAGGTCTGTCTGTGGGTGACCTGGTCTGTGGCCTTTCAAACAGGTCTCATTTCTCATCACCCCACGACCTGACTCTAGGCTGCGTCTGTACGTGGGACCAAGGGTGTGTATATGTATCTATATGAAGCAGTGTGAGGACAGGCAATCCAAAGACGGGGAGGCCTGTGTTCATGGGACTAGCCGAGCTGCAGCAGTGCGTGAAGCCAGAGCGGTCCTTCACAGAGGAGATTTCACCCGACTCCTGTGTCCAGGACGCTGACTGTCTTAGGAGTTCCAGCCTTCTCAGAAATGAAACCGGAATCCAGAGTTGTTTAAAACTAGGGGTTCCTTGGGGATTGTAGAGTGAGGGCTTCTTTTCAACCATTTAATGGGCCTCCCCTGCTTGTGGCTTGCACTTTCAATATCTGTTGCTTGAGAAGATGCAAAATAGCACAAAGATATGGTAAATTCTGTGATATTTTTATGAATGTATATTTTGTCTGTAATAAGCACTGAAAAAGGTGAGCATGGTATAGTATCGATATCATCTATAGGTGGTACTCCATGCACCTGTGGCTTTCAGGGGGCCTGGCATGGCCCCTGGGCCCCGCTTGTGGGTCTCCCTTGTTGGGAGCACAGCCCTAAACACTCTCTGGAAGGCAACGACTTTTGATAGGTCCTCACTGAGGCCCAGGAATAACTGAAGTTGAGAACGACAGAGAAAGTGAGTCACGTGGCTTCTAGAAGTGGTTCCCTGGCAGGCTCAGGAGTCCGGACGCTCCCGGGGCCTCTTTGGTCGCCCCCAGGGAACAGCGGTTGGCTCACCTCCACCTCTAGGACGTGTTTGAGTGAGACCGAAAGAGGAAATTAAATTTCTGTCACTCAGGAAAGCAAGACGGCCTCTGAGTCACAACTCTGGTTCAACTCTCTGTGATAACTGACATTTCCTAATCAAGGCTTGACTTCCTTTCCTAAAAAAAAGCCGAATCAAATCAGAGGGTTTTTCTCCTTCCCTGACAACCATCGGGAGCGTTCTTGATTTGTACTAGTGTGACTGAAGAGCACATTTCTGTGTTTTATCCCCCCAAAGTAACAATTGCCTGAAAGGTGAATTCAATATTCCTTTGAGAAGACAGAAAACTGCTTTAAAATGTGAGATTTTTTTCACACTAGACAATGCTCTCCTTGCCTTTCCACTATAGGCTTCAGGCACTCCTTGCTTAAACATACGGACCATGTTACACACTTCTGTGCACTTCAAAAAGACAAGCACACTGCCTCCCTATTGCATGTATGTATCAGTCAGGATTGTCTTTGTCATGCTGCAGTAACAAACATCTCCCAAATGTCAATGGCCTACACAATAAAAGTTTGTTTCTCACCTATATCACATGTTTACCTCATTGCATGTTCAGTGCAGATAGGCCAAGGGCCTGTACTCATGGCATTCTCCCAGGAACACAGGATGGCAAAGCAGCCACCACCTTGGATTGCAGGCCATTGTGCTACAGAGACTAGTGATCTCTGAGCCTTGCATCAGTAATTCAATGTTCTATCCTGGAAGTAACACATGATAGTTCTGCTCTCTAATCATTGACCCAGACTAGTCACATGGCCTCACTCAACCATCTGGGAGCAAGAAGTACAACTCTCCCCCGAGCCTGGGAGAGCTGGCCACTTTGTTGAATGGCACTGATGGTCCTCACGACATTCCGGGCATATATTTGGGGACTAATTTCATTTCCTTTCTTAGAAAGAGCTTATGGATCTTTGTTTTACATCCAGTTGGATTTAAATTTTTTTTCTTTTTGAGGAATTAGAGATAAAAAATAGGACCTAGCACAAAGTATCAAGAATGTATTTTATTTTTTCAGTTGGCTTTCTTCTTCAACTTTATTTTCCTTGCAGTACTTTTTTCACCCCTCAGGCTTTTGACCTGTTATGTTCCCTTTTAGCTTTGACAGTACTCTGAAAACCTGAGCCTGGAATTTATGGGGCTCCTGACCAACACGGAGAAAAAGCAGTCAGCTTGGCTCCCTTTCTGGGCCCTGCCTTGTGTCACGCTTGCTTCCCTCCCTATATTCATATGTTACTATTACCGGATTCTGGAGCATTCCTGAGAGAGTCTCCCTCCCTCCTCTCCTGAACTTTCAAGTCCAGGATCTCTTAGGCCATGTTCAAGGAAACTGTGTTGTGAAAAATCACAACTTTGGTTAGAGTCAATCCTCTTTTCCAGTAAAATACGTAGGTTTTGTGAAAGAAGGAATTTGCTGCAAGATGGTCCTAGCTGCTCCTTCCGTTTCGTTCGCTCAGACTCAAGGTCTGTGCTGTACAGTTCTGGGAACACCGTGGTGGGTCAGGCTGAAGCTGCAGCAACAGGAGTTATCTACTCAGATGTTAGACATAGCGGCTTTGAAGGAGAACTGGAAAACTCTAGCTTTTTCCAAGTGAAAAATGTATGTATTTTTTAAAAAACAGAGACATTCCTTATAATCAAACCCTTTAAAAATTTTGGTGTATATTTAACAGATGTAAACTTTCCCACGATGAGATAGTTCATGCTGAGGTAAAACAGATAGCTCTGTTTATCCAAACACGGGTATAGTCTTACTTCTCAGCCCTTCCCATAGAGTCGTCTGCACAGATATATGCAGCTATAGAAATGTCTTGGCAATGGGAAAACGCAATGGAAAATAAACCAGACCATGCCTTGCATTGATGTGATGTATTGTGGGGCAGGCAATTTTAAACACTTCTGTTAGGTCAGGCTAATTTTCTAGTCTAAGATCAGAATGCAAACATGGCTAAGCCAATGTATGTGGATTTCTATATAAAACATATGTGAATAACATTATTTTTTAGAGAGATTATGGGCAGGCCTTGCCTTGTAAATATAATTATCTGGGATTATGGTTCAATTCCTGGCAGTCCGTGAGGCTTAGGAGCTTTCCAGGCGATGGCAGTTTCTGCTATCTGTACGTCATAGCTCCATTGGACGGCGAATGACAGTGTAGGAAGCAAGAAGGATTTTTTTTCCCTGCCAGGTGTGAGATTGTCCTCTAATGGCGTCAGCACTGAGACTCCTTCCCAGAGAAGAAAAAGTGATCAAAAATAAGAAAAATTCAAGTGTGACAAAAAGTTGCACAGAATAGGTCTTTCACAAATATATTTGTGTCTGTCCCACAAGGTGGCGGTAAATACATTTCTAAGTAGCCATCTGCCTGTGCAAAGAATCAAGCCGCTAAATGGCAAAGAATTATTTAACGTGCGTGTGTAGGAATCAATGCTATTGAAAGCAGAGTAAATACATTTAAAGGCTGGGTGAGCGTTGTGAGAATCTCCCTCTGCAAACCCCTTCCTTAACTCTCAGGAGGAAAATAAAGGCAAAAGAATAGCGGTGTAGTTTGACCTCATTCCATGAGGTTCTGCTGTCCACCACAAATGGGACTTCCAGCTGGAGACCACAGAACGTGCTTTCTCTTCTCTACCGTCCTGAGGTTTTAGTGACGATAGATAGCAAGCAAGCCATCTACGGGCTTTCGTGGCTGCAAATACAGTCTGAACGATGCACTGGAGGAAAAGAAATCCAGACGCACTGCACTTAGTTAGAGCAGGTGGTCACAGGAGGACCTAATTAAGGACACTAACATTTGTTTGTTTAGATTTTTACCTCGAAAGGTAAATTCATCTGTAACTCAGAATTAGCATATTCAGTTAGTTACATTAGAACTTTTCTAAAAGATCAATTCTTTTTTCAGTCTGGATAAGTAGAATCAAGAGTGATCACTTCATCACTCTGTTTTCTGATCCCATTAACACTGAAATAAGAGGAACATGTGAGATTTAGGTTAGATACAGGAGCTTTCTGAATGTGGGAATTAAAGTCATTTTTCTTCAGGTCTAATCAAATTGGAAATATTTGTATGAATTATCTGAGACCATCTTAATTCTATATCCAGATTCCTATCTCTCTCCTGAAGGGGAGGACCAGGCACCTGGAAGCCCGCTGGGCCACGCAGCACAAGTATCAACAAACACTGACGGAGCAACTGCTGTTCAGTTCAGGCTCTGAGAGTCGGGGATGACCAGGGCACACTGAGTGCCCTCAAGGAAAGAAAGTCCTTTCTTCTCCATCTCTTAGAAAAAAATTGGTTAGTAGCCTTCTTTACGACCTTCCTTTCCATATAAAACTTGAGAGCACAGTTGACCAAGAATTGATCTGAAGTTTCTGTTGAGTCCCTGATAGACATTTAACTGTGCCTACCTAGGCCTCCCACGGGACCGCTGTGTGGTGAGTGAAGTGAGAGCTTCCATTAACTTTCCTTGGCAAAGGGCTACGAAATAGCTTTATTTTCCTTCTTGATTATGGAATAATCTACAGCTAGCAAGTAGCACTTTCTTAGGACAAGAATGAAGAAACCCAGTCTAATATTGAATGTAAACATTATATTAGTTTAAGGACTTTCTCTCTAGTGAGCTCAGTCTGTTCCTTACAATGACTGTCTCAAGACATAAAACAGGGAGAAGTGTTATTGTCACCGTTTTGCAGTTGGAGAGAATGAGGCAACGACCGGTGAAGAGATTCCTCATTCTTATGTCGGCTGTCAGGGAGAGAGTTGATAAGAGGGCGCTGCAGGCTGTCGGTGCCTGGCCCCGTCGTATCTCCTGCAGAGGGCCTCCGTTTGTCTAGAAAATGCTTTTTTTGCACATTAGTGAAAGGTGCACCCCCTGGGCAGATGCAGCCCCATGGGTCCTGGCTGGGCAAAAGGAGCAAGGGCTGAGCTTCAGTTCCTGCTCATGTCCCAGGTTGGGCACCCTTGTGCCGTACAGAACTTGTACAGCTCTGTGTCATCCCTGCGCTGCTACTTCTTCATACTTTGGGATCAGACTTTTAAATGAGTTGGTGAGAAAACTGAGCATTAGGAAATCCAGGAATATGGCAGATGCGTAAATGAGTGTTTGTTTAAGGAATGGATCAGCTCAGGCCTCCATCACATGCACCGCTGTGTCGTGGACCACGCAGTTCCCTAGCGGGGCACATTTGCAGCAGAGATAGATGCACGGCTCTCTGCCGAGTGCCTCATCTTCCTAAGTGTTATGTTTCTTTGGAAATCCTTTTCCCCAACCACTATGAATAAGAGGAAAGCGAGGAGTAAATCCACTCAGACCACTTGTCATTTCTTTGGCGCTGACTACATGGCTATATGGAGGTACACACCTCACGTAGGGGCCTGGGAAGAGGAGAACCCCAACAGCTCTCTTTCCTCCATGCCCTTGGAGTCCTGGACAAGAGGGGTGCACTGAACTGTCTTAGGGTTCTATTAGACACACTTGGATTTACCAATAGACCTGGACTTACCAATCGGGAGCCCTTACGGAAGAAGGTCTTCCTGTCTTCCGCCAGGGGTAAGAGAGATTGCTCAGGAGGCAGTTAGAGAAAATGGATTCATGTGTCCAAGGGCTTTGAGAAGCACCCTGTCAGCCTGTTCTCTGATGGAATGGAGAGCACCAAGCTCAAGGGCCTCCTTATTTTAGAGTTAGAATCAGTGGAAAACCTGGAGGGGGAACAGTGTCTTTTCTTCCTCCTGCATCCTCTGTCACCCCAACATTGTTAGCTGGGCGTGTCAGAGCAGGTTCCTGACTAATACTTAGAGGTTGCTGATAAAGCCCAGCTGGGTCTAGACAGGGTGTGAGCCTGGGTTGGGTTGGGCGCTAGATAAACCTCAATGAACAGCCCTTTGTAAATAGCAGACTCAGGCCATCGTGCGCATGATCTGATATTTTCACACTGCAACTGTGAACGTGAAATTATCCTGCACTGAAAAAAAGACCCCGATTCCTTCTCTCTCGACAATATCTTGTAGCCATTATGAATTACTTTTCCTTCCATGTCCTAAATCCCTCTTTTTCAGGCAACTCAAGGATTATGTCTGGATCCCTTAAGTCCTCAAACACACATGATTTCTCTGTTGTTTTAATTTTTATCTTTTGAGTGACTTTTTAAATTGGCTGTGCTGGTTTACTGTCTTGGTCGTTGATGTATTGGTCCTTCCTTAGGGGAGGTGACGGGAACAGGTGGGACTATACTCCTGAAAGACCTCTCTGACTTAAGGAATTCTCTAAGTTCTGACACGCAGAATTCTTACTGCATGTACGGTTTACCCACTGGTCCATAGATTTCTGCTGCTATGAAGATTTTATAATTGTCTTGTGATAATAGGGTGCTAAGACCCCAAGAAAAGTCTAGGCATACAAGAGGCTGGTGAGAAGCTGAGAGGGTTACTTGCTAAGATACATGTTACTTAAACTTGAACTTTTTATTGTGAAAAATAGAAAGAGGACATTGTTATGCCACTGCTTCTATGTAGGTATTGTTTTTCTTTTTACTTACCAATTCTAATACCACTTCTAAGCATCCTCTTGACTAGTGTTCCTTCAGGAGCAATGCTAGGAAAGACTACTTTTCTACTAACTTTCCAGGGGCCTTCGCTTTGCACCAGCTCCTGAGAAATTAGCACTTGAACCACGGTCAATTGACATAATGACATATTAGGCTGATGGTTGCCCACATAAAAGCAACACCAAGTTGTATATTTGTTTTGTTAGAGACTAATTCTTTTCTGATTGAAGCTTTATAAACTTTGAAGGTTCATACCTGTTTTTTGCTCTGAATTAAAAAAAAAATCTTTGTATATCGCAGGCTTTAGCCCACCATCAGGCACAGGGAAAGGGCTGTAACTGCAGAATAAATAAGCAAGTGAATGAATGGAATGACTACCAGCGCTTTCACATACACGAAGCACTTTACTGTCTGGGGCCTGCCGTCCTGTTGTCAAGCCACTGGTTTGGAGAAGCCATGGAGGCACAAAAGTGCTGCTGATGACAAGAGTTTCCAGTGGTCAATGGGAGTTCCCACGGCCATTTCTTCCCTTGTTTTTCCCTTGTTTTATGAAACCCAGGGGGAAAAGAGATAGAAAGAGAGGCACATGGTTTAGCACTTTTTTTTTTGTTTGTTTAACCTGCTTTCTGGTTCTTGCTAGGTCAGCTCTGCTTTCTCTGAGGCTTGTGCATGTGGCCAGTGTGAATTTGAGTATTACCTGCAAACACAGTGTTCTAAACTTAACCACAGATATAACTCACTGAACTCCTAAGGTAACAGGATCAAGTTTCTGCTCCAGGTTGTGGATCTAGCCTCAGTAATTTACAGTCACACCACAGAGCTGAGTTGGGGTGTCAGGCCTGCGGCGACTCTCTCGTAGGTGGTGCTCCTTTTCAAGGGTCCCGTCTATGCTGTCCTGTCCCTGCCTTGCGTGTTCTTCCACCACTCATTACATAATCACAACTTCTGTTTGCTTTCTGCTTTGACAAACTATAGTGATTACAAAGGTTATTATATGGACATTTGGAAATGTGCAATTTAACACAGAGATTGTGAGCTTTATTCATTCACTTATTTTTCTGAATGCCTAGCACAGTGCCTGGCAGGCTGGAGGCAATCAGTATGTGAGGCAATGAGAGACAATGGCACATTATAAGTAGTTTTTGAAAAATGTGCCAAAACAGTGAGAATGGTTTGATGGCAGGCACAACTTTAAATGCTTTACCTATGTTAGCACACTTACTCCCCACAACAGTGGCTAGAGGTGCTTTTCATTGTCACTCCACCTTATAGACGGGGGAATTTGGATGCACGTGAAGGCTGAGTGAATCATCCCGGTCAGTGAGTGGCAGAGCTGAGGCTGGAAAGCAGGCATCATGTGCCCAGGGATTGTGCCTTTAACCACAGTCCCACACTGGCTTTGAACTTATGATACTGCCAACATTCGTGGGAGCCCAGGAGAAGAAGCAGACATAAAAGGCAATTCGTTACCAAAAAAAAAAAAAAAAAAAAAGGCTCTTAGCTCCAAGTCTATTCCAGACTTGAAGCAAATGTTTGGGATTTGGTTTAGGAGTTAGGGAGGATAAGTAAAATCCATCAAACACACCAAAGGACTGAAATCTTATCTGCTGATTTCTTATCTCATTTTTCATGCTGCACAGAAAATGCCTGTGGACTTCTTTGTCCTCAGAAACTCACACAAAGGGCGCTTGATATCGTGACGTCAAGTGATCAATCTTTGTACAGTTGCCTTATCACAAGTGTTACAGAACTATTTTTATTGTGTTTCCTTTTGAGCTGCTATTGAGAGTCCCACAACCACAGCTGATTCCCATTTCTGCGCGACTTCCTCAGCACGTTGCTGGGTGTTCATGTCTAGACGGCAGAACTGTAGCACTGCACGAAAAACCAAACCTGAACACAAGGGATCCTGAATCAGCATCATGGATTCATTTCTGTGGGCACTTCCCTCCTGTTCTTTCTTATTTATAAATTTCAAGGATACTTATTAATTGTGGAAGTAATACATAATTGTTGTCACAAATGAAACAATGTAGAGATATATAAAAAAAGTGACTAATCACTTCCCCAACACACACACATCCATTCCTCTCCCTCCTAGAGTAAGCAGTAGTAGCAGCCAGATATTTATACTTCTGTACGAATTCTTCTCTATCCTAGTAAAAAACATGTAGAAATATAGATGCATGTGTTATTATTCACATTAGCATGCATATTTTTGTGATTTAATAAACAATTTTTTTAGAGCAGTTTTACATTCACAACAAAACTGAGTGGGAGGTACAGAGATCCCCGTGTGGTGCACCTCCTGCCCGCACACACATGCGCAGCCCGCCTCCCGTGTTTTCCGCATCCCACACCAGAGAGGGACATTTGTTACAACTGATGGACCTACACACAATGTGTTTTTTCAAATAACAACATAAGAAATGGCCAATATTTGACCATTTTACCCTACAAAGCTGACCATTTCATATAATTCATCATAATAGCAGCTCCATTGACATATATTTTAAAAATAATTTTAAATAAATGCATATACAGATGCACAAAATTCCATCATGGTTATTTAAGCATTTCCCTATGGGCAGTCAGGTTATTTCCCATTTTTATTTTTTAAAAAGATTTGATTTATTTTTAGAGAGAGAGAGGAAGGGAGAGAGAGGGAGAAAAATTAATGTGAGAAACACAGATTGGTTGCCTCTACACCCCTAACAGGGGTCCTGGCCTGCAACCTCAACATGTGCCCTGACCAGGAATCAGGTGACTCCTCAGTTTGCAGGACGACGCCCAACCACTGAGCCACACCAGTCAGGGCTGTTTCCAATTTTTGAGAGCACAACATTGCTACAGTAAACACCCTTAACCACATATCTTTTTTAAAAAAACAATTGCTCATGGATGTATCCCAATTTCCTAGAACGTAACTGGACACGTGGAAGGTGCTCAGTAAACATCAGTTGAATGACTGAAGGGGTGGAGGACTCTCCTCCTGTCCTGCCAGCTGCGTGGGTCTTAACGCCGCTCATCGGGTGTGCTCACTTGCCATTGGATGGGGCCGTGGGCCCTGCACAGCTGCTGCCGTTCTTCCTTCCTCCCACCGCCATACAGCTTCCTTTCCGAAAAAAATAACTCTGTTGTGATATAACTCACACACCATACAATCCCCCCATTTACAGTGAAAATGTCAAAGGATTTTAACGCTATGCAGATTTGTGCAGTCATATTTCAGAACATTTGCATCACTTTAAAAAATAATCTCATAGCCTTCAGCTATCACAGTCTCGTCCCCCCGCCCCCACTACCGCCCAGCCTGAAGAACCACTCCTCTACTTTCTGTCTCTATTCTATCGCTGTAGACTTCCCATTCTGGACATATGTGATATGAATAGAATCATATAACATATGGTCTTTTGGGCCTGGTTTCACTTAGCATAGTATTTTCAGGTTTCGTCTATGTTCTAGTGTGCATCGAGACTTTATTCCTATCTATGGCAAATAACAGTCCGTTGTATGTCCACACTTCATTTTGTTTACCCCGTCATCAGTCAATGGGCGTTTGAGTTGTTTCCACTTTTGGTTATTATGACTAATATTGCTGTACATATTTGTGTACACGTTTTTTGTGTGTGGATGTATATGTTTTTCTTTTAGGTATGTATCTGGGAGTGAAATTGCTGGGTCGCATGGTGAGTGTATGTTTAAGTGTTAGAGTAACTGACAGACCATTTTCCAAACATCGTTTTACGTTCTCACCACCAGTATATTAAGGTTCCAATTTCTCTCCATCTTTGCCAACATTTGTTATCGGACTTTTCTGGTTGTAGCCATCTTGTAGGTGTGAGATGCTATCTAATTATGGTTTCGATTTGCATTTCTCTAGTGACCAGTGATGTCAAGCATCTTTTCATGTGCTTATTAATCATTTGTGTATCTCCCTTGGAAAAATGTGAATTGCCCTTATTTCATTTGGGTTCTCTTTTTATTATTGAATTGTAAGGGTTCTTTACATATTCTGGGTAGTAGCCCCTTATCAAATATATGCAGATTCCTGTTTCCTGAAGTGCTCCATGTGGCATTCCTCACTTTCTTCCGCAGACACTGCTTGCTCTTGAGTGATGTGCCCACAAGGCACAGAGGGACCAGAGGACGGAGCCCTGTGTATGAATGTCTTCAGCTGACATTGAGAGCATGCTGTGCTGGCTCCTCCCCCTGAGAGCTCCCATACCAGTAAAGCCAGAACTGTTCCCCCCACCCCCAAAACTACCTCATTGTAGAGGGCTGCTTATTGGGTAGTGGATTAATGTCTAAACCTCTTAGCTAATTAGTGTGGAACACAAATCACCCTTATGTAATGCGCTTGACAATAAAATGAGAAGTCAAAGAGAATGTTTCAATTGGGTGAATCTTCAAGACAGTTGGATGGGCTGTTTTGTGCTTTCTCCTGCACAGTGCTGATAATGTCCATGTTATGACTAATACTTTTTATTTTGTACAATCAATTACTTCATGGAAAAATCCAAGGATGTTTTACATATTAAGGTTATTTTCTGGAGCTCTAAATGGAGGGTTAATCTTGATCAACTGGATTTCATTTCAGAATAAGAGTTTTGTGGATTTCTATGATGGGCAAAGTCTAAATTAGTTAGCCAGGAGACAAGACCGATGGGATTGCTTAGTCAAGCCATTGTTAAGTTGCAAATGGAGAAAATAACAGTCATCACCCCAAGCCCTCCCATTATTCTCCTGGTGTCCTCTTAATAGACAGGTTATATCTACATTGGTACCTGAAGCTGTTACTCCAAGGACATTCCTTTGGATACATTTGTCCTTTCCCATAGCTGTCTTTCATTATAAGAACATATTGTTTAATGGTGATTGGTAAATAATAACTTTGTTTGTAATCATCAGTTGTTCAAAAACTGAGATAGTCAATCTGTGGCAATATATTTGTTTTAATTAGTTGATTTTGATGATTTTAAACCCACCTACCCTAAGGACAATTGATTCACAAGAAAGTCTTTTTTTTTTAAGATTTTATTTATTTATTTTTAGAGAGGGAAGGGAGGGAGAAAGGGAGAGAAAGAGAGAGAAACATCAATGTGCAGTTGCTGGGGGCTGTGGCCTGCAATCCAGGCATGTGTCCTGACTGGGAATCGAATCTGCGATGCTTTGGTTCGCAGCCCGCGCTCAATCCACTGAGCTACACCAGCCAGGGCACAAGAAAGTCTTTTTAAAAAAGTAAGATATAATTAACATGTAACATTATGTAAGTAGCATTAGATAACACCTCTATCACTGTCACATAATTGTAATTTTTTGTGGTGAAACAGTTAAGATCTAGTTTTTTAGCAACTTGAAGTTTATAATCCAGTATTGTTGTCCATACTCACTATGCTGTGCATCAGGTCTCCAGAACTTATTTATCTGCTAGTTGCAAGTTTGTACCCTTAAACATTTCCCTGTTTCTCTACTCCTTGGGCCCTGCTGACTACCACTCTACTCTGTTTTATTTGAGGGCAGCTTTTTTAGATGGAATGTCTAAGTGATAGCATACAGTATTTCTCTTTTTCTGTCTGACTTATCTCACTTAGCATAATGCCCACAAGAGAGTCTTAATAATTACTGAAGACCAAGAACACTCTGTGAGACTAAATTGCCAAATGAGAGCTGGCTGGCCAGATGAGAGTGGTGTGGACCCTAAGGACAGATGTGTCAGGGAGCTGAACTCAGTCACAAACAAGGCCTCCCAGGGTGGCCGTGATGGAACATTTCACCCACCCGACTCTTCTGTGCAGGCCCCAGCGCATCGCTCAGCTTCCCATTGGCCTTTTCATCGCTGTGGGAGTGAGACAGACTTGGGTCGTACTACGAGGTCCATCCCTCAGCAACCCAATGATGTGGGACAAATTACTTGGCATCTCTGAGATTCTACAGAGATGAGAACTCAGCCAATTTCATAAGTTCAGTAGAAGGAACGATGAGGATATATCTATAAAACGCTACTCCACTAACTGGCCCAGGACAGACACCTACCACATGCTACTTTCCTCTACCTGCCTCTTCGTTTTTTTCTATCCCCCTTTGTTCCCCACCAAACTGCTTCTCCACAATTTTGGCCAACTCAGCACTTCAGCTCTTGAGAGAGTCTACTCGATCCATGGCAGAGAAAGGGGATAATGTCCTAATGCCCATTCTCAGGTCTACATACAAAGTAGAACCTCCGTCTAGTTATTACTGGCCTTTTGGCAAAATTGACTGCAATTCTCACCTCCTCTTTTCCTTGTGGATATTCTTCCCAGTTATTTTTTTAATTTGGGATATAACTGATATGTAACAACGTATTAGTTTCAGGTATACAACATAATTATTTGTTACACATAGCGAAATGATTAATGCAATAAGATTAGTTAACATTTACCACTTCAAATTTACAAAGTCGTGATTTTTTTCTTATGATAAAACCTTCTAAGACCTACTCTCAGCAACTTTCAAATATGCAACACAGGATTGTTAACTAGAGTCGCCTCCAGTTGTTTGACCTTGTGAATTCCACCTGTCTTCTTCTGCTCACCTTGCAGGTGTGTTACTTGAAAGACAACATAAGAAAAGACAACCAACCCAGTAAAAATATTGGCAATTTCTAGGTGAGTGAATCAATATGAATAAAAGAGTTTTGAAACAGTGCTCAAACCCACTGGTAATTAGGAAAATTCAGATTAAAGCAACAATGAAATACCACTGGCAATAATTTAAAAGACTGTAATACCTATGCCCAGCTGGTAGCAAGGTGGATTAACACCACTTTTATGGAAACAACCAGGCAAGCTCTAATGAATTTACCCACTAAAATGATTTATTAAAGTTAACAAATGCACATGCTTTCCAACCTAGCAGTTTATTCCTGTGGCTGTATTCCTTAGAAACTGAAAGATTAATATAAAAAGCTCTATTTACAAGGACAGTTACTGAAGCATGGTTAGTAAAGGCAAAAGCAAAAATGCAAACAGATAACAGCTGGAAACAAAGAGCTGTAGAGAAGAGACTGGTAAAATCATTGATGTCACCTCACCAAGATATATTTTTAGGTTATAAAAGTACTGAATTAGAGATATCATAGTTGACAAAGTATTATAAAATATGATATTGTAAGAAGCAGAGAAATGTGTATAAAATGACCCAATTTGTAAAATAAATGAAGACCAATAAAATTCCAGGTAGAGGTGTGCGTGTGTGTGTGTGTGTGTGTGTGTGTGTGTGTTTACAATGTCCTGAGCACAGAGAAAAACAGGACAATAGTTTTAGGCTACTCTCTTGGGATACTGATGACTTGTGGGAATAGAGAAAATGAGGGCAGATGAAAATGAAAAGATCGTAGTAAGCTTATCTCTGTCAAATATGATGTGATTATATTTATGTAAAATTAATGTGTGTGTGTACATGCATAAAGAAATAGGAATAAGGAGTTAGAATTTGATCTACTGACTTATTAAGGCAATTAGTATATGAGAGGGAACCCCCTAAAAACAGAATTATCTTCTGGAGGGTGGGGCCTTTGCAGTACAGGCTCCCCCCACTACGTGAGTGTTCTAGGAACCATCTGTATCTAGGAACCATCAGTATGCCAGCTGATGTTGTTGTGAGAGGCTGCATTCTGCTTCAGTGAATATTTTCTAAAGATTCTTTCAACACAATTGCCCATTTCATGATGGGTGATTTATGAGCACACCTGCCCATACCTCCCTGAGGGGTCAGGAGTTTTTGACCAAAAATGTCATGACCCCCATGCCTCACCCTCCCTATTCATCCAATCTTTCCCAGAATGACATTTTTTTTGTTTCTCTGGGTGAAAAAAGTCCTCAAAAGGAAATGTTTTGCTGATGTGTAAGAAGTGAAACAAACAAAAAGGCAGGAGCTCTAAAAAGCATCAAAATCCACAAGTTCAAAAACTGTTTTGAGCAGTGGAAAAAAACATGTCAATATGTGTATTGCATCAAATGGAGAGTGCTTTGAAGGTGACTGAACTTTAAACATGTAAGAATAAATGCACAATTTTTAAAATAAATGAACTCGATTTGGGTGGAGTCCCCTCTTTAATAGTGAAACAAGAAAAATATCAAAGTAATGGGAATGGTATTATTTTTATTTGCAAAACAAAAGCTATTCAATCAATTATTGATGAACCCATTGATCCACACACCCACATATGAGTTTGCTTTTGTGTTTGCATGTGTTTGTACAAGGGAACAAAAGGTCTGACCAGAAAAAGTCCAGCCATTGTCTATATAACGAGAATGCTTTGTGTGACATCCCTGTAACCTGGCCACCAGGGAGAGTGGACTGTAATGTGCATGTGTGAACAATGATGACTTCACTGTACTAGTCAGTGGGGGTGGTAGACACCACTGAATGAGCATGTGTACTGTGTGGCCATCACATTAAAAATGAGCAAGTAGAGCAACAAGTCTGCATCAGATTTGTTTTAAGCTGCAACATTCCTCCATGGAAACTATTAAGATGATTCAGAAAGCTTTCAGGGTGGATGTGATGAGTGCAGCGCAAATAAAAGTGTGGCAAAAAAGCTTCAAAGATATTTGAGAATCTGTTGAAAGTGATCCATGTTCTGGAAGGCCTGCAACAAGCAGAATGCCTGAGAATGTTGAACGTGTATAGGCTGCAGTCAATAAAGATCGGTGACTGACAGTGCTGGGAGAACTGTGTGAAAGATGCCTATTCTGAAGAAGACTGAGGCATCATTGTCCTATGTACAATGTTGTATCTTCTTCAAGAAATGTCTATTTTTCATAGTGAATGGCTGGATATTTTCTGGACATACCTCATATGTGCCTAGAAAATGTTACAGAAGAGGCACGTGACTGTGTTGGATGGGTTTTCCTTCATACGTCCAATGGAAATTTGAAAGAAAGAAAGAAAAGAAAAAAACCAAAGGCAAGCTAATGGTCATTAAAGACAAAAACACAGTTTATGCTTCTGTTTGAAGAGAATCTGGTTAGCTATTTCTGTGGGCATTAACCTGATGTTAAAGAAGTTATCAGTGAGCTGAAAATGAGAATGGTAAGAGGGAATGCGTGTAACCAGACCCGTCCCAGGGCCTGGGAGTTTCAGCCAGAAGAGTCAAGCTGCAATAGCTCATTCTAACCCTGACCTCTGTTTCAGAGCAGCTTATCTTTCAAAGGCCCGCCTGGCAGATAAAGTGCCTAGGCAGGGTTTGTGGTCTTCTTGCCCAGGGCACCAGATTCCAAGCTGGACTGTCATTGTGGCTTCCGTGAGGATTCCCAGGAGTTCTATAAACGAGGTTAAACCCTGGCCAGTACACAGAGACCTGGAAACAACCTTTCCCAGACAATCCTCTAAAAACGCTTTTTGCTTCAGTGGGTGGAGAAGCAGCAGGCGAATGGGAGGTTCACACATACCTCCCTCATACCCTTGGCCATGGATATTCCAGTAAGCAAAGTCATGAGCTGATTAGGGCTTTGGACAGAAAACCAATGAAAGATTTTCTTTTCCCACAGCTTGAGGTTTGTCTGACAGCCTGAGTTGAGATTCCAGACTCTTTAGGATCACTATGGTTGTCAAAAGCCTGCTGATCTTTAAAAAAACATCCTTGGCATTCAAATAGGTGAACGCTAAGTAGCCCTCATTATCCTGACTTTTTGCCACTCAAAATGACGACCAGTGAACTAAAGGGCCACCTCTACATTTCTCCTCAGTGTCCCCCACCACTTTTTTTCTCCCTCCCCAATTTAGTGTCATATCAAAAGGCAGTTATAGATGGAAAGATGTTAAATCACAGTACAAAACTGCAATGGAATTGTACTTTACATGAATATTTCTGTCATGGGAAATTATGAATCTCTTAACAGCCATGATATATTAAGTAGCTCTAATCCAGAAAATTCATAGACATGCTGCTTAATTATGACAAAAGTGTTAGCGCACTGACTGATGAGGATCAGTGATGATTTTTTAATATGTATCAGGCCATTTTCAGTGTTCTTTTTAGACATGTAGTTTTTAAAATCAAGAATCCTACACAGATAAACAGGATGGCAGAAATATTCCTGGACATACTGCTTTCCAATTTTACTTAGAAAACACTTGGTCTTTAGGAAAGTATGGATTCTTTCAGACAGTAAAACACTAGTTAATTTGGGTAAATTTGCATTCTTTGCATTTAAGCATACTTATGAATAACTTCTGAAGTAACTATTAGGCTTGCAAAAACAAAAATCACCCAACTTTGGCACTTTTCCTTTAAATGACCAAGGCTAGTCATCCCTCAGTCTATATAGTTTTCTTTTTTCTTTTGGCAGTTTTGCAGTATATTTATTATAAGATACCTCAGCTATCATGCCTGACACAGAGATGCATTCACTATATACTTGTTATTTGTAGAAGTGCCATGATGGTTAATACATTTAGTCAAGATAAGCTAAGTTATGCTGCTGTAACAACTGAAATCTCAGTGGCTTAGCACAACTGAAGTATATTTCTTGCTCACTGTAAACTCTGATGTGAGTTGACAAAGGGTCTTCTACATCTGGTGAGTTGGGGATTCCCGTCTACTTGTAAGGTCATCATCGCAAATGTGACTTCCAGAGCGTCCCAGCAAACAAAAAGAAAGTTGAAGGAGACTCATCGACTCTCAGTTGTCTTGTAATGAAATGGCACATCACTTCCTCTCACATTCCTGAGTGCCAGATGCAATCATGTGGCCCTGACTCAGCAACAGGAGAGTATGCGAGATGCAGGAAGCCATGAATAATCAGTGAGTGCTAAGGGTCTCTGCTGACCTTCAATCTTAGGAAACAAAGAGGTGTAAATTAAAAGTCAATGCAATACTTTCCTTTTTTAGTTGTCTAGACTTCCTTACTCTTAGTACTATAAAGGGGATTTTTTTTTTGGTGGTAAAACAGGTTTGGGAAATTCTGTGTACTGTCTGTAATGTGTTGAATGTACAATGTGTAATTATTTACTAAAGGTTTTGAAAAGTGTCACATTAGAGAAGCCTATTTAATCTGAATAGGTAAGGTATCATATAGGAAGTCAATTTATTTATTTCATAAACCATTTTTGAATACTTGTCATTTCCCAGGTGTTGAGCTAGAGGGAGGGAGGGAGATTGAGCTAGAGGGAGGGAGGGAGATTTGGAGGGAGATTGGATGAGTAAGGGCGTTTGCTGGTACACAAATAGGTTAATTTCAGGGGAGAAATATAAAGCAATTCAATATTAGTGCCTGCATTGGAATAAAATATTTTACCTATTCATTGATGGGTGTCTCTATGGTTTTATGCCAAAGGAAATAGTCTTGTGATACTTGAGGTACTCTTTTACTGCACAGTCATCCTATAAGAAGCAGGTAATCTTTTTTTACAGACTTTATTTTTTAGAGTAGTTTAGGTTCATAGTAAACCTGAGCAGAAGGTATAGAGATTTCCCACACCACTAAGGATGGCAATTTTGAGATGCAATGACACCAGTTTACTTTCTGTGTAGCTGACAATTTCTTTTAATGAAATTCACTATAAAACAGCTATGTTTTCAAGAACTATCATAGGATGCCAAATTAATGACAAAATATACTGATGTAGTCATTAAATTATTTTAATTAAAAATAGTGCATTCTTATGGTAAAAAATATTAAGCCCAAGCAGAATATACATAAATATTAAGACTTTTGTCTGTTTTTGTCTACAGCCTTTAATCTAACTTCTCCAATCTCTTTTACCAGAAGTAACTACCATTATCTTTTTTCCGATTACTCTAGAGATAAGACTATATTTTATATATGTACTATATATGCATATATATGTATATATAATACCTTTTTGAAATACAAATGATAACCTCTGATAAGCACTATTATTTGCTTTTGTTTTTTCAAATAAAAATCCTCTCTAAGATAAGGGGACCTCTGGTCAAGATGGCAGCATAGGTAAACATGGCTCACCTCCTTGCACACGTACATCAAAATTACAACTTAACTATATAACACCTTCATTCAGAGCCAACAGAAGTTGAGCTGAATGGAATTCCTACAACTATGGAATTAAAGATGAAACTGCATCGTAACTAGTAGGCAGGGCAGAGACATGAAATGGGCTGGTCCAACATCCATGTGTGGTAGCTAAAAATCAGGAGGGATAACTCTGGAGTGAGGAGTCCCAGCCTCATACTAGGCACCCCCCATCCCAGGAGTCCAGTGCCAGGAAGATAAGTCTCCATTAGTTCTGGCTGTAAAAACCAGTTGGGGATTGAGGCTGTGGAAGACAGGAGCTGCTAGAGTTCTAACCTGTTACCCTTAAAGGGCCCATGCAAGATTTAATTGGACTCATTCCCTCTTAGCTCCACTGTGGGGGCAGCAGATTGAAAGGCATCAGAGACATATAGGGAGGAACTGAATTGTCCAGCATTCAGGGTGAGAGCTGGGGTGGGGGCAGCTTTCTCCTAGGCAGAAGTGCTGGTAGAGGCTATTGTTCCTTTTCTGAGACTTCCCCTCAAACAGACCCATAGAACTGGGAGGTGGGCACCATATCGGAGGCTCATAGTATTTGCCCCGCTCTGGTGATTCCCTGAGACTTGGTCCCACCCAAATTTTGGGCCCACATAAGCTGTTTCCAATGGATTTTTCCATATGAATGTCCTGTCTTGACCCATGCTTCAAATTTCCTTAATTCTCTCAAATCAGCAACATCTGGCTTTAGCAAGCTCCATACCTCTTGCTAATTAGCCCCAGGCTCAGCACTAGCAGCAGCTAGCCTTGATTCTCAGCTTGGCCTCACCTGGGCATCTCTAAGCCCAGTACAAGTAGCAGCCATGTTGTGTGACCCTGGGTAGAACACAGGGAGTGGCTGACCTTAGATGTGCCAACAGCAATTAAGGCTCAACTACAAGAGGAGGGTATTTACAGCCTATATGGTGGGTGTACTTTGAGTGCCCAGTTTGGGTCATAGAGGAGACTGTGCCACTGGCCTCAACACAACACCTACTATATTAGGCCACTCTATACCCCCCATCCTGGGGGATGCAGCAGCTCTACCTAATATATAGAAACAAACACAGGGAGGCTGCCAAAATGAGGAGACAAAGAAACATAGGCCAAATGGAAGGACAGAACAAAACTCCAGAAAAAGAACTAAACAAAATGGAGACAATCAATCTACAAGATGCAGAGTTCAAAACGCTATTACAAGGATGCTCAATGATTATAGTGAGGACCTCAACTGAAGAAGAAAAGATCCAGTCAGAAATGAAGAATATACCAATTGAAATAATGAATGATTTAGAGGGAGTCAACAGTAGAGTGGATGAAGCCAAGAATCAAACCAGCAATTTGGAATATAAGGAAGCCAAAAACAACCAATCAGGACAGCTAGAAGGAAAAAGAATTTAAAAAATGAGGAGAGTGTAAGAAGTCTCTGGGACAACTTCAAGTATACCAACATTCTCATTATGAAGGTACTGGCAAGAGAACAGAGAGTGCAAGAAATTGAAAACCCATTTGAAAAAATAATAAAAGAAAACTTCTCTATTTTGGCCAATGATATAGACTCACAAGTCCAGGAAGCACAGAGAGTCCCAAACAAAATGGACACAAAGAGGCCCATAACAAGACACATCATAACTAAAATGCCAAAAGTTAAAGACAAAGAGAGAATCTTAAAAAAAGCAAAAGAAAAGCAATTAGTTACCTATTGGGTTGGCTAAAAGTCCATTTAGTTTTTTCCATAAAATAAAAGACACATTTTTTATTTTCTCTCATAACTTTATTGATTTCAATATTCTGAGTATGTCAGGTATTTCCCACAGGGTATAGTGTTGGTCATTCTTAATTGATGTCTTGATTTGATCATTATCAACTTCAATTGGTCTACCCAACCATGGAGCATTGTCCAGTGAGAAATCTCCAGCACCAAACTTTGCAAACCACTTCTGACATGTTCGACCAGTCATAGCACCTTCTCCACACATTGCACAAATCTATTTTTGTGTTTCAGTTGCACTTTTACTTTCCTTGAAATAATAAAGTATGCTGAAAATATTGTGTATTTTCTTCCATCTCTGCTATTAAAATAGCTATACCAAAATTTACCAATTTTGATATGTTTTTTAAAATTCATGCTGATATGACAGCTGTCACAATACAATCAAACAGAATTGTTTTGAATGAAGTTAAAGACAACGAAGTGCTTGGTGTGTGGTTCCATGGGTCCAACTGTTTTGGGGCTCTCTGAGCTTCCTGGACCTCCTGGAAGTCTACTTCCTTTGCCAGACTAGGGAAGTTCTCTTCTCCTTCATTATGTTTTCAAATAAGTTTTCAATTTCTTGCTCTTCCTCTTTTCCTTCTGGAAGCCCTATGGTTTGGATTTTGGAAGGTTTAAAGTTGTCCCAGAGTTCCTAAGCCTCTCCTCATTTTTTTTTTTTGAATTCTTGTTTCTTCATTCTTTTCTGGTTGAATGTTTATTTCTTTCTTCTGGTCCAAACTGTTGATTTGAGTCTTGGTTTCTGTCCCATTCCTGTTGGTTCCCTGTACATTTTCCTCTATTTCACTTTTCATAACCTTCACCTTTTTCTCTATTTTTTGACCATACTCAACCATTTCTGTGAGTGTCCTGATTACCAGTGTTTTGAACTCTGCATCTCATAGGTTGGCTATCCATTGCTTAATTGTGTTTTTTTCCAGAGCTTTGATCTGTTCTTTCATTTGGGCCATATTTTTTTTTGTCTCAGCATGCCTGTTACATAGCAAGGAGTGGAGACTTAGGTATTTGCCAGGGCAGGGCAATCAAGGTCACTGCCTTGTAGCACTGTATGTGGGGGAAGGGTCTGAGAGGGAACAGTGCTACTTATTCAGCTCTCCACCAGCTTTCAGTCACTTCCTCTGCTGCCCACAAGCAAATTGGGCACTTCTGGTGCTGATTCCCAGGTGGATGGGTTTGTGTACATTCTAGGACCCTGTGGGTCTCTCCAAGAAACTTTCCTGTGAGGCTGGGAGTTTCTCCTGCTGCCTCAACTCCCACAGGTTTTTTCAGTCACAGGTTTTGAGGCTTTATTTCCCCACATTGGAACCTCGGATTGCACGATCTGTCTTGCTCCCCAGTTGCTCCACATGCCAATGTGGGATAGCCTGGTCTGCTACTTGCCACCTCCCCCACCCTAGTCCTCCAGCCGCTGCCTTGCCATGAGTCCTCTACACCCCAGCCGCCCATCTCCACCCCTCCTACCAGTCTGGATGAATGTTTCTTCTTTAACTCCTTGGTTGTCGGACGTCCATACAGTTTGATTTTCTGGCAGGTGTGGTGATTTTTTGTTTTTAAATAGGTTGTTGTCCTTCTTTTGGTTGTGCAAGGAGGCAAAATATATCTACCTATGCCTCCATCTTGGCTGGAAGTCTGTTTTTTTTTCTTTTTAAAAACAGGTTAATTAATTTAAGTGTTGGATTCAGGAGATAACATTTAAGATTCATTTGTTTTAGAATTCATAGAAATATAGCCTTGGATATAACATGGGCATAAATTGATGCATAGAAATAATTATTGATGATCATTTCATAGCCTGTTCAGAATTTTACAAAGGTGTTAATTTTAACTTATTGCATGTAACAATATTAATGTTTTCTGAGCTGTGATGAAAATATGGAGAACTGAGAACACAGAAAATTTAGGAAAATGGGATATGTTTCCCTTTGAATATTCCACATGAGTAGGGAAAGGACATGGGAAGAACGTTACTTTTTCTCCCTCGCGTAAAATGAAGCAAGCTGCCAGGAGCAAGGGAGGGAGGACAGGGGCCAGAGATCTTCCACCTGCTGGAGCAATGAGCAGTCACTCTCACCTTTGAAGTGATTTACAAACATTAATGAAGCTTCCCAGCAGCCATGTAAGGCAGGGAGGTTATAATTACCCTGTTTTACAAATGGGAGATGGAGACACAAATAGGTTAAGTGCTTTGCCGCAGGCATACTGCGATTCTTCCGAGACAGCGGGAGTGCTTGGCTTCACAGCTCCATCACACCCACCCTAGGCAACATTTCTCTTCACCCAGTGGATGGCCCCTGCCCTGCAGCAACTAGCACTGGCCTAGGAAAACCAAGGCCAGGTCTCCAGGAGGACAGAGAGGTAGAGAAACAGGGCCGCAGTGAGGTGACTCAATGACTTCATGTAGATGTTCTCATTAGTTGTTTAAGGGCAAGGACTGAGAATGTCTTTCCACATGATATGTACCACTAGGCCTTCAGTAAGAATGTGTGGGTAATCATGGCAAATTACCCAGATCATAAAGGCGATATTCTTTCCCCAAACTATTTTGATAATTGTGTAATTAAGCTTTTCAGAAGATTTGGCAGAACCCAGATTTCACACTAAAACAAAGGTTCTCTTCTCATAACTCTCATGCTTAACTCCTTCCCAGAATGCTGTTTTAAAATGTAAAGCAGAAAGTCGCCCTGGCTGGTGTGGCTCTGTGGATTGAGCACCAGCCTGTGAACCAAAAGGTCACGGGTTTGATTCCCAGTCAGAGCACAACCTGGGTTGTGGGCCAGTTGGAGGCCAACAAGAGGCAACCGATTGATGTATCTCTCACACATCAATGTTTATCTACCTCTCTTTCTCCCTCCCTTCTCCTCTCTCTGAAAATAAATAAATAAAAATTCTAAAACATAAAACAGAAAGTTGAGAAACTTGACTGACAAATATAAAATGATATAGACTGGCAACCTGGAGATGAGTATTCGGGTCTATCTTGATGCTTGTCCTAATCTGATAACATTCAGATGTAGAGTAATTAATATTGCTGGAATTCTAAAGGTAAATAAAAATGTAAGGGGAAATATAAAGAGAAATGTCTTAAATATCATTCATTTGTTCATTTGTTGTTGGTGGGATAGGGTAAGTTTTGGGAAAGATAAGAGGGAGTGACTAAGTATTTTACCAACAGTGCTTTATTGTACCTCAGGAATTGATGAACGACCTAAGACTGGCTTTGCACAATCTACAACAATGGGGAAAGCAAGTGGGCAAGCAGACAGAAGGACTGACTACAAAGACAGAATTTGGACACACATGAGGGGGGCCCTCAAAACCCGGAATTTGTAAAAAATTATGTATTTATTCTTACATGTTTAAACACTAGTCATTTTCAAATTGCTCTCCATTTGATACAATATACCTATCAAGTCTTTTTCCCACGGCTCAAACCAGTTTTTGAACTTGTTGATTTTGATGCCTTTTAGTGCTTCTCCTGTTTTCTGTTTTATCTCCCACATTGGCAAAATGTTTCCCTTTGAGGATTTTTTCATCTGGAGAAATAAAAAAAGTCACTTGGGATGAGATCAGGTGAATAGGGAGGGTGGGGCACAGGGGTCATGCTGTTTTTGGTCAAAGACTGCTGAACACTCAGTGCAGTGTGGGCAGGTGCACTCGTAAATGACCCATCATGAAATGGGCAAATGGGTTGAAAGAGTCTTCAAAAAAAATTCACTGAAGCTGAACACAGCCTCTCACAGCACACCAGCTGGTACACTGACACAGATGGGTTTCTAGAACACTCACCTAGTGGGAGAAGTCTGTACTACAAGGGGCCCGCCCTCCAGAAGATAATTCTGGGTTTTTGGGGTCCCCCCTCATATGTCACTATGGAGAAGACCTCCACATACTCTTATATGACACATTTATATGTATTTTGGACAATATGTATATACATACACACACATACACACACATATAGGTTATAAATTTCTTATCTGTGTTTATGAGGAAATACATAGTGAGTATATTTAATCCACTGTAGCTTTGATATATGTGTGTTCATATATGTGTGTTTGTTTGAGCGAGTGTCTTGCATCCTACTAAGACCATAAAGCTCTTTGAAACTGGAGGGGCCATGCCCTTTTCATCTTTTTCAGCCTACCCAAGATTTTGCACAGTTTTTTGCTTTTCAACTGTTGAATAATATCCAAATATGTGTAAATAAAGGTATAGTCCCAGCTCTCAAGATGCTTAAGCTCTAAAGCACCATTCAGGGGTAGCCTGGTCTTTCAGAACCTGCTACCCAGAAAGTAACTGGGGAAGTCTTGCTTTGAAAAGGCTTTCTCAGTGACTCCCAATGCTATTGCTTATGTTCTAGAGAAAGGACCCAAAGATAAAAGCCTAAGTTTATAATTTAAATGTCTTCTTCACCTCTGTCACATTGCATTTTCTTTATGACAATGAACAATAGTTAACAAAAATGAACAACTATCACAGAAGATAAAATACCTGTGTGATTAATATTTTTTTATTCCACCTGGATTGTGGGGAGTGTAGGATTTCTACAGATTTCAATAGACTCTCTGCTTCTTTCTCTTTCCTGAACTTTGAGTGAATAATCTTTGGTGTTTATCCAAATTTTCATTTTTTTGAAGTGTTTTGGTTAAGTTCACAGATCTTGAAACTGCATTTCAAATATGCACACATCACTAGCTTTTTAAAAATGAAAAAATCAAAACAAAGTTAAACTGCAATGTAAAAAAACCATTCCTCTTGTATTTGTATATAGTAATAACCAGAAAAGTTCCTTGAGGAATACTTTCCACTGACATTTATTCATCTTTTGCATTTTTATTTCAATGAAAAATCTTGCTACCTTTGATACAGCACCTGCATTTGGTTGCCTTTCCCCTCTGATTGGCTTATTTCTTTTGTCATGGCTTCCGGTTGGCTGTGGGCTGCGGGGCTGATGGTGCTGTTATTTTGTGTTCTCTCCTTGGTCCTGGGTGTTCTTCCAGCCAGCCGCCTGCCCTTCCTGCTCAAGTGGCACTCACCCACCTGTGGGCAGATCATTTCCATCTGTCCTCAGCACTCTTTGAACAGTGGCTCGCTTCAGAGCCATAAATGCCTGCACCCATGAGCTAATCCAGTCTCCTTGGCTGATAGAATCCATGACAGGATCACAAGCTCCAGGGTCATAAACATCATTTGGGCGCTAATAAATTTCAAGCTTTGAAAGGAGGTGTTTATGTCTAGCAAGAGATATTGTTTGCAGAAGGAACTTTCTTGGGGCATCTGTAATTTGTTTGGGAGCAGTGACACCTCTGAGGTCTCAGGTAGAGGGAAGAGAGTGCCATTTAGTAGCCAGAGCCCTGGGACTGCCCAGGCCTGGTCTCAGCCCCTCCCTTGACACCTCGTTCTTTGCGCAATTATTTTCACGATCCATCTTTTGTAGCCGACTCTCTCCATCTGTAAGGGAACAGCAAGGCAAGCTTTCATCTTCTGGGGAAGGGGCGTTCACTTTTATTACATTCTTCAACTCCCTTTAGTCTCTCTCCTTGCATACTCTGCTACTGACGTGATAGAATTTTGAAACTTTGATCTTTCAGTCCAAGGTTTTTAACTGCAATTCAGAATACAATAAGTGAAATTTTTGTTCTTTGAATGTCTTAAATAAGGTGCATTTTTATGTGGTGTGGTCTGATTTGTGTTCAGTTGGCTACTCAGATAGGACTGTATTGGTCAGTAAGTGTTCACAAATCGTCTGTAACTCATTCAGGACTCTTTGGTGATGATGTAGGTACAAAGGAAAGAGAAGGCATAGACTTGCAATCTTGTTGAGCAGGAGACATTTAGGAAAATGAAAAACAGAATAATCTACCCCTTTCCTTGCACAGCTTCGAGGGGCTGACCAGCTGTCAGTGTGGCTGTGTTTCTTCCAGGCTGAGGGGACATGTGGGCCCATGATCTGGCTTCACTAACTGGTGCCAGGACTAACTGGTGAATTCAATTTCTGTGCTACTTTGATGGACCACTTTACAAAGACAAGGTCATGCTGCCAGGAACTAGTTTAGTTCTTTCACCGCCCCAGAGACAGTGGTACAGATTGGTTAGTAGTGGCTGTTAGCTGGTTTGAGTTGCTTCTCAGTTTTCTCCCTCCATGAGCAATGCTCTCAGTTTGATGCTTCTGCCTTTCCTCGAGAGGCCTCTGTGAGGGACTTGTGCTCCTCACCTGCCATTTTGGAAGGACAGCTAGGTTAATACATGAATGCAAAATTAGTTCTTTGGAGGGTGAAAAATGTGATGGTCATAGAATGAGTTTCATGGCCAGAGAGTGAAAAGGGAGCAGCAAGTCAGTAATGTCAGTCCTCTGTGGGATTTCACCAAAGGGTGTGGTGGGTTTCTAAAGGTAAGAGACCATGTTGTTGCCTTCAGCATAAAATTTCTCACCAGTGAGAAGTGCTCAGGTTAAACTATAGCTCCCAGCTTCAACTTTTGCCCTAACCCTTGAATGCGCCCCCACTATGAAATATGTACCTGACATCCTGATGGATGGATGCTTCTCTATATGGGTAACGAGTCTGCAGCTGATTAAATCACAGGTTTCCTGTATCATTCTTACAGTTCTGTGGCACAGTTCCTTGAGCTGACAGCTGTACAATAGTACCTTTTGAACTGTTCCTGGTCTCCTGCCAGAAAGCTTATCTTCTAACATTTTGCACCCACCTCCCAAACTCCTAAGGGCAAGTAGAGAAAGGAAGGAGTATGTTTGAAAAGAAATTCCAAGCTCTATTGTGTTTTCCCCACTTTGTAGCCCCTTCTTGTTGTTGATGGGAATCATTGTGGGAAGCAGCAGCACAGCAGATTGTTTAGAATGTCTCCCTAAGTCCAAGTTCATCACGTTGGAACACTTTTATTGAATGCTTACTGTATATCAGGCACTCTGCTAGGTGCTGGGGACGACAGGTAGGCAAAAATATTTTGTTGTTAGCATCCTTTTTTTAAGAGATTTTAAAAATTTCTTTACTTTTAGAGAGAGGGGAAGGGAAGGAGAAAGAGAGGGAGAGAAACATCAATGTGAGGGAGATTCTGTTGTCTCTTGCATGCCCCCAACTGGGGGCTTGGCCTGCAACCCAGGCATGTTCCCTGACTGGGAACTGAACTGGTGACCTCTCAGTTTGAAGGCTGGTATTCAGTCCACTGAGCCACACCAGCCATTCTATATGACTTCAGTGATCTAAATTGTGTATCATGATTATAAAGTAGGTGAGTTAATGTCTGTTTCTTTGCTCTGAAGAAGATCCCACCCTAGAAAGTAATGAGCAATAATATTTTCCTTTTCCCACTCTATTTCCCATAACTGAAATGAATACTACTCTATGAAAACTCATTTCTTTATGATTTTCTTGAGAACTCTGTTAATGTAGTAGTGTGTGTGTGTGTGTGTGTGTGTGTGTGTGTGTGTGTTATGAGGACTCATGCAGGACATTTCTCTCAGGATTCCCCACCCTGAATGACTGGACTCCTCACAAGTGATTGCTTTGCTTTGCTCTTCTGGGTGTGTGAAGTCTGCAATGACTGTTCTCTCTTTGCAGAGATGTTAGGACACCCAAACCAGTGAGACATGAGAATGCTGCAGCATCAATTTCCCCCCTACTAATTCTATTCTAATTTAATTTATTTTTCCTCCCCCTTGCCATCTCTTTGATTTATTTATTTTTTAGAGAGAGAGGAGGGAGGGAGAAAGAGAAGGAGAGGAACATCAAAGTAAGAGAGAAGCATCAATCAGTTGCTTCTTGTATGTGTACCGACCTGGGATTGAACCAGCAACCCAGGCATGTGCCCTGATGGGGATCAAACAGGTGACCATTGTGCTTTGCAGCACAAGGCCCAACCCACTGAGCCACAGCAGTCAGAACTTCCAATGAGTTTTATGGTGAAGACAGATTGTAGAGATACCTATTTTCAAGAATGCTCTTCTTTGTTGGGGTTTGTGTATATAGAATACAACAGTAATTTTCCCATTTTATATTATGAAAATAATACAATCTCATGTTAAAAAATTTAGACAGCATATAAATTGGAGTTAAATACTGAATTAAAAATGCTTATCCCTTCCCATTCCTCTAAATTTCCAGCTCCTTTGTGTAACATTACAGATTTTTCTATATACTTATGAAACAATATATATATTCATATATGTGTGTGTATATGTACACACACATATATGAATACTTTGATATTACTTGAATGAATCATACTATTGTGCAAAGTAAGCTTTTGTCAGGTGACAGAAATGGATGTGTTTTTCAGGACAGTATAAATAACTCTCTTTTATTCTTTTTATAACAGTTTATGATTTGATTGTATGAATACTTTACACCTCATTTGACTACTCTCCTAATAACAAGCACTTGCACTCTCTAAGCACGGGTTAAGTTTTTTGTTTGTTTGTTTAGAAGGTGTCGGCCAGGGTGCAGGTTGTGTCAGTCACCTTGCCTCTTCTTGGGGTTTTCAGAGCCCTGGTGCTGTGAGAAGTGGGCTGGGATCAGTGAGCTGAAATCAGTCACTTGTGCTCTGTGTATCTCTAAAGTAAACTCATTACAGGAACCAAATAATACTCCACCACTATGGAATATCATATGTGTATTTTATGCTCGGCAAAGTGCTTTCATATGCTAACAACAGTCTCATAACAGTGCTAGCAGCCCTCTCATAAGGTGGAGGTTGCTGTTGCTATCTTCGGAAAGTGACTTGTGTGGAGGCTCTGGGTTTAGCCAGCATCCTATAGCTCCTGCCTCAGCTTCCCAGGGCACTTCCCCCAAAACCATAGCTACCCCACATCCAGGGCCAATACTGGATTTTTCATATCACACTAGCCTCACTATCAGGAGTTCATTCTCCAGCCTTCAAGTGGGTCCTGCCTCAGTTGGATCTGAGACTTTATCTGTGGCTCCCATTCAATTCAATCCTCAAATGGCTTTTTGGAAACACACCCTTGGTAGCTGACCACAGGCTGGCTGGCACTGAGACCCCGCTCTCAAATGGCTGTGCTGGCAGTGTCTCCAGCAGGAGGCTGGCGCAAGGGTAGAGGCCCGTGATGAGTAAGCCCGTACAGTGCTTTCTTTGTTAAACGAATTGTTTTCTACTCTCTCGTTGTTTTTTAAAGGGAATTTTTCTGTAGCACTATAAATTCTTTGAGCAGATAAGTTATCAGCAGCCTCTGTAACAGCAAAGTGCTTTTCAGCAGAAAGTCAATTTGACAGATAAACATACTGTATAATTAAAGGATTAGCATCGTTTGTCCTGAAATTAAATTAGGAGGGGAGGACTTTTGTGCTAACTTGTTTATGATAAAATTACTTGTTGTCATTTTCCAGGGAAGAACTCCCAAGTGTCAGTTCTGGTATTTCAGCCTCAGAGGGGAGTGGGAACTGACATTCACACAATGTGACCACCGTGGCACATACCTGAACTGTCTCCAGCTTGTCAAACCCAGACGTTTCCCCTTTTGTGAGCGAAGGGGAACGCTTCCTGCCCACTCCCTCCTTTGTGTTTCTGGAGAGAAAAAGTGTCATCTTCCAGTGTGTTCTGGAAGCTGCCTGAGTTTTGTGCGGATCAGGTGGTTGTGTTCATTGGGTGACCCAGGCCTCAGTGACTGGAAAGGGTGTTGGGGGGAGACTGATTGGAGGGGTTTTGGGGACACAAAACCAGTTATCAAAGCCAGTACTGCTCCTCTGGACCCTCTGCTGTCCTCTTTCATGCAGGTGTTTTCTTGTTTTCATGGTGGCAGAGGTTGTTGGCCAGAAAGTTCTGGGCCTTTGCTGCATCAAGACCGATGGTGCAGGGCACTGCTCCCCTCAGCCAAGGCCCCCGCTGGAGCAGGGTTGCTGTGTGTTGGTGCTCAGGGAGCATGTCCGCCTCACTGGGACCCTGGAGCAGTTCCTCTGGGCTCTGGTGCAGCAGGGAGGGGCTGGGTCAGGACTGGGCCACTGCTGGACCCCAAAGTCCCAATGCTCCCCCTGTGATGTTGCTTCCCAAAGGTTGTGTTCAAAGCAGGGCTTTGAAAGTTGGTAGGATTATTTTAGGCTCAGATTAAAGTGTGTGGGAGTAGGGTGGGGAGTGCCACTGGACAGGGAAGAAAAAGTATTAAGCAGGTGGTGAAAGCAGGTAGGTTAGAGAGGATTTGGGAAGGAGAGGGGGACGTTGTGGAAAGCCAGGCTATAATGCTTGTTTGGGAGGGGCGGTGGCAGGCATTCTCTGTGCCTGTGTCACTTCCCTGTGGCCTTGTGCTTTTGGCGCCTCTGTGGTGGATACACGCTAGCAGCACCACATCAGTGCATAGGTCTCAGTGTCCCTCTGCCGTGGGGCTTCCTCCAGAGTCCAGGAGAGCACTCGTCCTGCCTAGAGGAGTGCCCCACCCCGGCAGAAGCGCCTAGCCAAAGAAGGTGAGAGCTGGGGACATATCCCCAGCTACTTTTCCTTCAAGGGGGCAGCTCTGAGGTGCTGTCTGTGCAGGTCTGCTGAGGGTTGGGCCAGGGCCCCACAGGGGTGTCCAGCTCAATTACACCATCCTTCTTTCTTTCTTGTTTCATGAAGAAGCTTGGAGGAAAATACTGAAGGGCACACGGTTGGTTGTCAGCATGGGTTACTTGGTGCAGAGCAGTGGAGGGAAGTTGTGGGGTATGGGGGAGGGCTGGGGAGAAAAGCATGAGGGGTGATAGGCATAAACTATACTAGGAAGAAACCCTCTGAAAATTTTTAAGCACAGCATGCTATGCTCTTTGATAGATAACCTCTAAAGGAAAGAAGAGGATGGAGAATGAACTTATGATGGGAAGAAATGAAGACTTAACATTTTTTTTAAATGAGGAAGACCAAGGAATAGCATCTAGGATTTCACACTTGAGTGATAAGACTATATAAACACACACACACACACACACACACACACACACACAGAAGAGATTATTATGTAAGTCCCCACAGTGGTTACTCTTAGGAGGAGATAGGTGGTGTCTGAGATGGAGCATGTGACAGGAATTTCTAAGGAGGCTGCAAAGATCAACTTCTTATAATAATTTATTAAAATTTACATTTGTTTTGAATAGATTTTTTTGCATCTATATTATATTTTACTTTGCAATGAAAAGGGTAAAAAAGCTGGTAGGTGTGATACAATCAATCTGTGCATTTATACCCCAAAATTTTTGTGTGTATAAGAACAAACACAAATAAAAACAGCCGTGGACCAGTGGGCATATAAAATTACCACTAATAGCTGCAGAGAATCTTCCAGAATGAAGTTGAGGACTTTCCCCCTCTCCAAATCCATGAGGGCTCAAGGCGCTGGGCTGGGCAGGTTTTCCACCCAGCTTTGTCCGGACAGATGAAGGCAGGAAGGATTAGTTTTGCTCGTTCCTGCTAGATGGGTGAGTAACATTCTGCCTGGTAATTATTTTTGACACTTGACAGTTCCAGGCACAGCCTTCGAAGCTCTGAAATGTTGGCAGTGCATTTAGTTTTGTAGTGTTTATATTTTCCTGTAAGTAACCAAGTACTTGCAGAATACCTCTTTGCATACCTTGTTTCAAGTCAAAGCAGAGGGTTTTAGAGAGTCTGAACCAGAGGGAGACTTGGCGTTTCTAGAAAGAAACCATCCTTTAGGAATAGCAACCAACACAGCCCAAGTGAGATGTTTAATTTGAAAGTCAGCCCCTCTCTGTAGAACTGAGCCCACAGTCTTTCAGAGCAGATACCAGGCGAATTGTCTTCCCAGGTATCGCCCCCACCTGGCTGCCACACTGCTGAAATTCCAGTTATTTTAGATTACCCCTTTGGCTGATGAGTTTTGAAATGCAAATATCCACAGGGGAAGTAGCCCAGTTAAGACTGTTATGAGACATTATATTATGGTGAAAAGAACACAGAGAGGAAAGGATTCAACCAACCGCCAACAGAAAACTGGTTTTTACTATCTCCAGTATGGAAGGCACATGGCGCGCTTAGCAAGATGGTGTTCGTTGCTTCTCTAATGCCTGGTGAGGCCCAATCTCTCTGCTGGATTAGCTCTCTGTCAGTTTGACTTCCACTGAATCTTAACAGACTGCCTGGATCACAGGTGGCAGATACAAGGCCTGCAGGTCGAATCCGGCCCTCCACCTTGTTTTATCTGGCCAGGCACCTTGTTTCTACCTGGCAGCAGCGCTGAGCTCTCATTTAACTGTTAAGGAGTAGTTACATTTACACAGTCCTAACATTGCATTTGGCCCTTTGGAGGCAACCATGAGGCTGATGTGGCCCCCAGTGAAAATGAGTTTGACATGTCTGGCCTGGATCTTAGCAGGAAGTCAATACATGTTTTTGTTTATTTGTTTATTGTTTTGTTCTTGAATGAATGAAACATCAGAAATGATTTGAGAGAATTTCCCCAGAGACAAAATTTACCCACTTGATAATTTTGGTTAAGTTTATCACGGACAGTAAACGAGTTCAAGATTTGCTGAAGAGCAGTTCTCAGCTGGAAACCATGGCAACCAGGCCATCTGGGTCTTGCCTCTGGGTCTGGAGGTTGACTTCTCCTGTCGGAAAGAGCATTTATTAATGTCAGCTCCTACTTCATTCTCATTCACGGTTTTCTTTTCTGTTTAAATTTTTCTTTTTAAAACGGCCACATCTTTTCCATACTTTTTGTACTTCATATGTATAATCAATACCATGTGACTCTGCAGTGTGTCTTTATGTCATTTTCCCACACGCTATTACACATAGATGTGGGTGTGTGCGGGTGTGAGCACACACACATTTTTTCACCCTGAGGGTGTTTGAAGTAGCAGATTCAGAGGGCAGAAGGTGGGTAAGCGGAGAGGAAAAGCAGGAGAGGAGAATAACTTTGGAAAGGGGATGGCACGAGGAGAAGGTGGCGGTGGAAAACTGCCACACCACCTGTGGCAGAACTAACAGGCGGATTCAGCCAGACCGAAGGACTGGAGAAACATGGGGGAAAGGGAATAGGGTTGCGAAGTTAAGTTGGGGTCATATCAATACTAAACGGGGGAGCTTTTGCTGTACTGGGTAAATACACTGAAATATTCTGAGTGGGCAAATGTCATGATCGAACCGATGGTTTAGGACTATATGCTGGAAAAATGTGCAGGGTGGCTTGGAGTAGATGGACAGAAGGGGGAGCTGCTATTGTTGGGTTGTAGAGAAAGAGCAAATGAGAAATTTGGAATCAGACAGAATAATTTCGGTTCTCAACTCTGTGACTTGCTAGCAATATGATCTTGGAAATGTTAACTTCTGCGAGCCTCAGTTTTCCCATCTATAAAATGGGGATGCTAATAGTACTAACCTTAAAGTGTTGTTCAATGAGATTCTGCAATAATTTAAAGTATCTGACACTGGGCCTGGCACACACCAATGAATGGGTAAATAGTATTGTCAGGGAGAAGGCAGATAGTAAGGCTCAGATGAGAAACCATATAGGAAGCCATGAGAAGAATGATTAGTATCCTCCCCTCCCTCCGGCCCTCTAGATCCGGGGTTGGCGAGCTCTGGTTAGTGGGTCAAAATCATCCTGTGGTCTGTTTCATACAGTCCTTAAGCTAGGAATCATTTCTACATTTATAAAGGACTGTGAAAAACAAAGAAAATACGACAGTGACTGTATGTGGCTCGCAAAGCCTGAAATATTTATGATTTTTTTACTTAGGTATATTTAAATACAGTAAGTAAAATATTTACTGCACTTTCTACTGGCCCTTCACAGAAGCAGTTTATTGACTCGTCTCCTGGAACACACCCTTGACGGCCTGAGCAAAGGCTGCGTCGTGGGAAGCACACACCTGCACACGCGGGGCCCCTCGGGCACCTTCCTCTTGGCTCAGGGGACCAGCAACGCCTTTGGCAGGTTGGGAGAAGCTGCTTTGCTCAGAGCCTCACCCACTGAGTGTTCCTTTGACGGCAATTGTGTCCTGGGCCCTGGGCCCAACGAACACAGTACCTCATTCCTCTCCCAAATCCTGGCTCTTGCTTGTTACAAAGGAATATTGTGGGAATCTCCAATGTTTACAAACATTCATAGGCTCTTGAGGGGGAAAAGGCTTCTTCTGTATTTGCATAAAGTTTTGGAAAAAGGAGTTTTGTGTCCTGGAAACCTGCAGGAAGTTTTCTGTGTCTCAGGGGTAAGGCAGAGAGAAGGGGTCTCTGGGTGCATTGGTGACAGTGTCATTTCACAAGTCTGAGACTTATCAAAGGCAACACTGATTTCTTGGCCCAGAGATTTCTAAGAAATCAGATATTTAAGCTATGGCTACAAAATACATGACATAATGGAAACATGTAGGATTTAAAAAAAAAAAGAGTGAAGGAAAAGAAAAAATGAAAATAAAAAGCAGCAGCAAAGATCTGATGAAATCAGAGCCAGATGGGATGTGTGGATTGGATGAAAAGGAATGAGCACCAGGAATGATATTTTCCTTCATGTACTGTGTCCAAATGTACCTTTAAAAAGACATTTAAAGCTACATCCTCCTAAAAAATAAAAAATATATCCTCTTATTTACAAAGCTATTATGATACTGGCATTTAGAATCTTAATGTTATCAATGACAAAATCTGTCCTTTTTGAACTTTATTTTGACATTCAGAGAATGAATCCACTGATTCATGCACATATGCCTTCAACAGATTTACAGTTACATGTCGTTTAACTATGGGGATGTGTTCTGAGAAATGCGTCATCAGTTGATTTCATTGTGAGAACATCGTAGAGAGCCCTTACACAAATGTAGACGGTGCAGCTTATTATGCACCTTGGCTACATGGTGCAACCCGTTGCTCGTAGGCTACAAACCTGTACAGCATGTTACTGCACAAAACAGCGTGAGATTTAAATCAAGCACATGAGAAAATGATGCAAATCAAGACACAAGATCTATGAGGCTGATGCCCATGGAACACAGCATACTGTTTTACAGCAAACTTTTTTATAAGTATCAAGAGTACGCTCTAAAAGAATGATAAACAGTATGATAAGTGTATCAATCAGTAACATAGTTGTTTCTTACTATTATCAAGTCTTATGTACCGTATATAATTGCCTGTGCTGTACTTTAATATGACAGGAGGTTTGTCTACACCAGCATCACTGTGGACACATAAGTGATGCTGGCGTAGCTGATAACGCCACCCTATGACATTAGGATGCCTACACGTCACCAGGCAATAGACATTTTTCAGCTGCAGTATAATCTTATGGGACCACGGTCATACAGGGGTGGGCAAAAGTAGGTTAAATTACCAGCCATAACTACCTAAAAGATAAATCATAATTAAGGATGTGAAAGAATAACAGTAATAATAAGACAAATAATATGATAATTAATAAATAAATAATAGTATAAGAATAAACTGTGTTTTGCATACTCACAACCATAAACGTGCTTTTGTCCAGTCCCGTATATGCAGTCCATCATCGACCAAAATGTCACTATGGGTGTAGGAGTGCATTTGAAGTGCTCACCACATACCAGACACTGGGCTAGGAAGTGTTCCCAGTCCTCATGGAGGGTGCAGCCCTGTGGTTAGAGCAACAATAAGCAAATGAACAAGTGTTAGAAGTTGAGGAAAGTTGTATGAAGGAAATAAACAGCATTTTGTGATAGAGAACAGAAGGTGTTAGGGGTCTCTTAGTTTAGAAAAGGGGAGTCAAGGGCAGTCTCCTTGAGGATTTGCCATTTTAGCAGAGACTAGAGGGTGTCTCATGTCAAGTTCCCCAGAGGCTCAGCCCGAGATGAGGATTGCGTGGGAGTCATTTATTAGGAAATGTTCCTGAGAGGCTGGGGATTAGGGTGGGGCTGGAGCACAAATTTAAGGAGGCACCCACTCTCGGGTTTGAAGGGCGTATTGGGCACCTGTGAGTGAGAAACTCTTTAAATTTTTGCCCCGTGGGCCACATTGACTTCATCCAGGTTATAGTCCTGGTTCACAAGGACTACAGGCATGAAAAACATAAAAATGTGCAGTAAGTACGTAAAGACCACTGCCTACGCTGCTCCCACCCTCTTCTCCAGCCTGCTGACAATTATTATTGGCTTCTTGTTTATCCTTCCTGAGAAATTTTATGCATATAAAGCCTAATACACAAACACTACAGAACATTCTGAAAGAAATTAAGAAGACACAAATAAGTGGAAAGACATCCTGTGTTCACTGATTAGATCTTAATATTGTTAAATATTGTCTAAATATAATTAATATTGTTAAAATGTCCACACTACCCAAAGTGATTGACAGGGCCAGTGCAATCCTTATCAAAATTCCAATGACATTTTTTGCAGAAATAGAAAAATCGATTCTAAAATTCATATATAATCTTAAGGGTCCCTGAATAGTAAAAATAACCTTGAAAATGAAGAACAAAGTTGGAGGTCTCATACTTCCTGACTTCAAAACTTACTAAAAAGCTACAGTAATCAAAACAGTGTGGTACTGGCATAAAGAATGACATATAGACCAGTGGAACACAAGAAAATCCAGAAATAAACCCTATCACATATGGTAAAATAATTTTTGATAAGTGTGTAAGACCATTCAAAAGGGCAAAGACAGTCTTTTTAACATACGGTGCTGAGAAAATTGGATATCCACAGGCAAAAGAAAGAAAGCAGACCCATATCTTACACAATGTATAAAAATTAACTTGGAATAGATCAAAGGCCTAAATGTAAGAGCTAAACCTATAAAGCTATTAGACCAAAACATAGGGCAAAATCTTTATCACATTAGATTTGACAATAATTTCTTGGATATGACATCAAAAACACAGCCAATAAGAGAAAAAATGAGCAAAAAGGACTCTATCAAAATTGAAACCTCCTGTGTGTGGAAGGACACTATCAGGGTAAAAAGGCAACACAGAATGGGGGAAAATATTTGCAAATTATACGAGTATGTATCTGATAAGGGGTTAATATCCAGAATACATGAAGAACTCTTACAACTCAACAAAAAAACCCCAACAACCCAATTAAAACATGGGCAAAGGACTTGAGTGGATATTTCTCCAGGGACATACAAATGGCCAATAAGCACATGAAAGGATGCTCAACATCACTCATCATTAGGGAAGCACAAATCAAAACCATGATGAGACATCACTTCACACTCATTTGGGTGACTGTTCTTGAAAAAACCCGCAGAAAATAGCAAGTATGGATGAGGATGCGGAGAAATCGGAACCTTTGTGCATTGCTGGAGGAGATGAAAATGGCGCAACTGCTATGGAAAACAGTTTGGCAGTTCCCCAAAAACTTGAACACAGAGCTACGATGTGATCTAGCATTTTCAGTTCTAGGTATATCTTCCCAAGAATTGAAGCAGGACTCAAACAGATACCTGTATACCACCATTCAGAACAGCATTATTCACAATAGTCAAAAGGTAGAAACAACCCAAGAGGCTATCGATGGGTGAATGGCTACACAAAATGTAGTATCTCCATACAATGGAATATTATTCAGCCATAAAAAGGGGCTGGAGGGGGAATGGAACAGGGAGTTAATGTTTAATGGGCACAAATTTCAGTTTCCAATGATGAAAAAGTTCTGCAAATGAGTAAGGGAGATGGTTGCACAATAATGTGAATGTACTTAATGCCACTAGTGGCCACTTTGGAAGGCAGCATGGTGGTTTCTTACAAGATAATATATGATGTATAAAAAAAGATAAAATATAAAACCACTAACACACATTCCAAATATTAAAAATTTATCAAGACAAATGTTTATTCAGAGGTTCCCAGGAGTGAAAATTGATCATGGCCAATGACATAGGAGTCAAAATCTGGTTCAGAAAAGAATGTTGACTTATTGTTAATTCAAACATACTTCCTAATAAAAACTTCAAACATTGGGATAGAAAAAAGACTAAATGTACTTTTACCCTGCGATCTAGCAGTTGTGTTCCTTGGTATTTACCCCCAAAAGCAGGAAAGTTTTGTCTGCACCAAAATCTGCACACAGCTGTTTTCAACAGCTTCATTCATAATTGCCAAGATGTTCTTTAGTAGGTGAATGGGTTAATAAATTGTGCTATGTTCAAACAATAGAATATTATTCAGTGTTAAAAAGAAATGAGCTGTTAAGTGATGAAGAGACATAGAAGAAACTTAAAATGTTTATTAGTAAGGAAAAAAGCTAGTCTGAAAAGGCTGTATACTGTGTGATTCCAACTAGATGACATGTTGGAAAAGGCAAAACCATGGAGATAGTAAAATAATCACTTGTTGCTTGGGGTTAGAAGGAGGGAGAGAAGGACGGGAAGGGAGGCAGAGAGGGATGAATAGGCAGAGCACAGAGGACTTTTTAGGACAACACAAATAATCAGTGTGGTATTACAATGCTGACACCTGTCATTATACAGTATGTAATAACACAAAGCAGGGTTATTGTTAAATTGTTAAGTATTCTTGTTTTGTTCCAATTGTATTGTCTACTTCTATTTCATTATATTCCAAGGCTGCTCTTACTCCTCTCAGACCTTGATAGTAAATTTCATGATAGTTTCTTGCAGTTCTATTGCATAAGTGAGAGATGTTAGAGACACCATCGTCTAAGGGTGTGGTGCACTTTAAAAAATTCAGATATATGCCGTCATAGCTCTTAGATATTCAACATCGCTCCTGAATAAACAGTTAAGTTGTTTATATTAATCAGTGGGATTACTAATAAGTAGTGGTAATACAGCAATACTTCCACTAAACATTATGGCCTGTTTGTTTTGGTTGACATTCTGTTACCCATTCATCTATATTCATCCATCCATCCATCCATCATCCTCTACTTCCACAAATAACTCATGGTGGTCTTGATATATTGCCATGGTTTTTGAATGGTGGATGTGGGCATTAGAGTAACTCCAGGCACTCTTTCAAAATGCTGATTTTGAGCCCTACCATGAACCTACTAAACTGGAATCTCTAGCCTCCCCCACACCAAGTGATTCTTATGTACCCTAAATTTTGTGAACAAACTAGAGAATATTGAGATGTTGGAGGATGGAAATCTGACCCTCCAGCCAAGTTAATTAATCTCTGGAAGGCACACAGCGGTTGTTCTGATTCTGTGACTATTTTCTCAACCACTTGCTGTTTTTTATTACTGAGAGTCATGTGAAAAATGTTGCCCACCCTCAAATGTTATTATGTAACTTTGGAAATCCCTTCATCCCAATCCAGTGTTTTTCTCTAAGAAGAAAAACAACGTAGGGAAGGAAAACATCTGAATAGCAAAGCACATTTATTTTTCAAGACAAGTTTTAAAATTTTTTGTCAGGTCTTTTCAAAAGCAACACTCCTGCCCTGAAGGCAAGGAGTGAAAACTTGGATCTTTTGAGACATCTAATCCCACTGGAAGGCACCCATAAACACATGCTTTATGAGAGGCAGTATGGGTAGTAGTAGTCTTTTCCTAACTCTCGGGTGAGAATCACCTAGGGGTAATTGCCACAGACACAAATTCCAAGGCTCTTCTGCAAAGATGCTGAATCAGAATCCCCAGGGGAGTGGACTGAGGATCCGATTTTGAACAAATGCCCTGGATGATTCTTAAGTTCAGGCAAGTTTGCTTTCAGAGCTAAATATATGGGTTTGATTCCTCATTGTTACCTAAGCTTCGTGATCGTTGGCAAATTACATACTTACTGAACTTCTCCAAGCCTCAGTTTCTCCATTTATAAAACTGAGATGCTTCTTTACTGAGGGGTCTTGTAAACATAAAATAAACTGCTAGGAGGTTAAGCTGCCAACACAGTTTCTAACATGTAGTCAGAGCTTAATATTTGTTACTTCCCATCCTACTCCCTGTAGAACGATTAGGTTTGTTCAAGTCCAACCTACATTTTCAGAATTTATGATGGCCCTTTATGCAAATGATCCAGACTGCCTTGCCAGCAGGGAAGCATATGGCAAAACTACAAAAGGAACTGTCTCCCTGTAGATCTGAGTGCTGTTCTTACACTGTGGTCCATGAATCTGAATCACCTATGGCTCAGTTTAAAAATAACTCAACCAATAAACTAGATTCCTGGCTCTCATTCCATACTCAATCAAAGCAGAAACTGTAGAAGCAGGAACCATGATCAACTTTTTAAATAAGTACTCTTAGTAATCCTTAAGTATCTAAAAGTTGAAAAGCAGAGAGAAAGGGCTTTTTAACAATCAGAAGGACCTCTTCCCAGAGGGGCCCCAGAGCTGGCATCTGACACCTCAGTGTCTGTGCTGTGGGCTGTCTCACCCCTCAGCGTCCTTCCTGGGAGACAGTCTTTGTGGCACTGGCTCCCCTGCCCTTACTAAGCTGTGCTCAGACCTTGAATGTTCAGGGGATGCTGACATTCCAGCAGGAGTGGAAATGAAATTGGACCTGACATTTCCTGCTATATGGTTTCCTTGTCCTCTCTCATGGTCTTGCTCCACCCCCTCTCTCCTGGCAGCAAGGGTCATGACGTGTGCACAACCGTTGAGCTGTACCATCTCAGGCTGACCGTGGTCCTTCTGAGAGTGTCAGCCAAGAAGACCACCTTTGTGGAAAAGATGTCTCAGAAACATGATCTCTAAAACTAAAATGCTGAAAGTACAGCATGTCCTGAGGTCTGCTTTTTAAAAGTGACAGGTGGTGACTGGGTTGAGCCCAGAGATGCCCGAATATTTCAAGAACAAGTGTCAATTATTGGCCCTTTCTAGCCTCTCAGTGTTCCAGCAATGCTGATCTCAGCGTCTGAATACAGGGAGCACCTCAGAGTCTAGATTTGTTCTAATTTCAGGGCACTCAGCTAGTCTGCCAATGGTCTTCAGGAGTTCCTTTACCTTCAAAATCAAGCTGCTGTGCCTATGTTCTGGCAAACAGCTAAGAGGTAGGAACAGGTTTGAGCTCAGAGATGGAGCTTTGCGTCCTCCACGGCAATTCACATGAGTCAATGGTCAAGGGCACTTCATCTGGAACTTGCTGTGGGAGAGCCAGGTAAATGAGGAGCCCAGGTTCTCAGAGCTCTGGAGTCAGCACTAAGGTTGTTATTCCAGAAGAGGACAAGGGGAGGAAAGGGGGGAAAGGTTCTGCTCTTATTTGAGAACATAGTCCCCTCCTTCTCTGCTTGAACTGACGTAAAGGGTGATTCACAGCAAACAATACCCAAACAGCATCCACCATCCTGGCTTTTAATTAAAGAGAACTATGAAAGATCACCATTTTCAGTGTCCCTGCCTAAATGATCTACACAACTACAAACACAACTACAAGAAAGCTCCTCTCTCACCAAATTTATCCATGCTGGCTCTCTATGCTGCTTCTTTTTTGTGTGATAACAGTTTGTCTTAATGGTAATGATTCTTGTGCCCAAGAAACACAGGTTCTTCAGTCAAATGCCTCAAAAATTGATCACCCGAGTTTCCTGTGGATTATTTTTTAGGCATGAGAAATTAATTGTTTAAGCATAATGTAATAGTTCAGCAAGTTTACCCTACAAAGTTGTCAAGGAAATCCCAGATGTAGATGGTGTCACAGGCTGGGAGGCAGATCCTGGGATGGAATTTAATGTGTGGGTTTTACTAAGGGCCCTTGGGAAGGAGACAGCTGTGAGGGAGGAAAGGGAATCAGGAGTGGGCAGAATGCAGGCACATGGCAGTCTCAAATGACTCCATGGGGATTCTGGCACTAGAAAGACCTTTCGGTGTTGCCCTGGTTTGAGCTGAGATGGGTCATGATTGGATATGGGCCACCTCAAGAGGGGCATGACTTTGGACCAGGTGGCTTCTGCTGGTGAGGCAGTCATGGGAGGGACTGATGGTGAGGCCTTTGTGGCAATAGTGCTGCCAGTGGCTGACACAAGTCCTTCTTTGAAGGGGGCTTGGTGGGCCATCTTTATGTCCACTCTAGGTGTAGGTGGTGCTCCATCCATATGGCAATAACACTCCTGCGAGAAATACATCAGTGTAATTTCACACCACTCCCCACTTCTTATCTTCTGTAGCTCTCTGTATTTTCTCGCCTGCCTTTCAAGATAATTCTCTACTCAGCATCTAGCTAGCAGAATGCAGAACTATTAACATGTGTTAGCAGTCAGCAGCTCCACCCATATTGGACCCTGGTTTGAGAGTTGGTTTTTGAGCACTGATCCAAAGCTCTGTGTTCTTTGTAGCCCCAGGGTATGTGCCACACACAGACCTTCCTCTGACAAAGGCCATCCCCCTTTCTGTGTATCTCAATCTCATTTTACAAAAAGAGAACTTTCCAACCCAGCTTGGATTTGAAATAAGGCAGTGACCCAGAAGCCACATACTGTCTTCGATGCTGACCTTTGCCATTTCCCTCAAGAAAGCCCAGGGTTCTGTTGGGATCCGTCCTCAAGTATGCACATATTGCCTTGTTCCCCGTCTTTGGCCCTTCTGAAAACGAGTTGGCTACCCATTCAAAGGCCATGGTAGCAGAGCTCAGATCCATGAGTTTTTGAGGGCATGACACTGAGTGTCCTTTACTACCCAAGACCCGTAGATTTTGAAGGAATGGATCCCCCTCAGCTTCTACCATCGTAGCATCCACAAGAACAGCTGCTTTGTATTTGCTGCTCAGAATTTGCTGAAACTCATCGGAAATGAGGCCTGATGAGGCCCTTAGTTCTGATGACGGCACCAACTGCATCTGATCGGATTTCCCGTGAGTCAGGCTGGTTGCTGAGTCTTTTGTCTGTTGTTTCCCTTAGACCAGTTTGGAATGGTGGTACTTAATGAATAATCCATGAGCTTTAACCAGCTGCACACAGAAGGGCATTCCCACTGTGTCTTTGCCATGGAATTTTAGATAGTTCCAATGTAATTCATGAGTAATCAGAAAAGTCCACTTTGATTTAAAGTATCTAGAAACCTTTGAGGGTCTTTTTAAGTGTCCAAAGGGAAGGCATGATACTAACTTATCTGTAAGTGATCACAACTGGTCTGTTTTCCCTGGAGTCCTTTTTTTCTTTTTTTTAATTGAATTTATTGGGGTGACATTACTTAATAAAGTTATATAGGTTTCAGGTGTACAATATCATCTGCATATTGATTGTATTGTGTGTTCACCACCCCAAGCCAAGTCTCCTTCCATCACCTCTTATACCCCCTGCCTCGGAGTCTTCAGTGTCACAGCTGGCAGTGTCACAGGACAAAGGATATATAAAGATACTTCTCACATTATTTGTAATAAAACTTTATGCCAGCTTCTTTTAGTTCTTTTGGTTTCTGTTGTTGCCTTAATCACCAAATGGTATGGGTTAAAACAAAAGCCATAATTAAATTGAACAGTTTGGGAGGGGGGGGAAATTGGGCAACTCTACGCTTAAACAGAAGCAGGTGGTGATGGAATGCTCAGTGGAAGTGAGCTGTGAGAAGGGAATGCAAATTTTTTCATTGAAAACAGTTAAAAATACTTGTGGTCTTTTGTGCCAGGCTGTGATTAAGATCTATGTAGCTATGTATGCATGTATGTATCTATCATCTATCAGCCTATCTATCTTAATCATATATATGTATGATTTATATATATGATTTATATCTATCTATATATAGATATAGATATATATAGATATATATAGATATATATAGATATATATAGATATATATATCACCCAGTTTCAAAAAAGCTGATGGAAAAACAATATAGTTTTAATGAAAGAGTCTTATTTTGCGATAAGGGAGGGTGGAATTTTGTGTCTTCTTGTTTGTGTATTTGTGTGTGTGTGTGGTTAAGGGTTTTTTAAAAAATATTTTATTTATTTAGTTTTAGAGAGGGAAGGGGGCAGAGAGAGAGAGAGAGAGAGAGAGAGAGAGAGAGGTCAATGTGCGGTTGCTGGGGGTCGTGGCCTGCAACCCAGGCATGCACCCTGGCTGGGAATCAAACCTGCGACACTTTGGTTTGCAGCCCGCGTTCAATCCACTGAGCTACGCCTGCCAGGGCGGGTTGCTTTATTTTAATTGTTCAGTTACAGTTGTCCCAACTTCTCCCCCATTCTTCTATTCTTCCCCCCATGTTCTTCTATTTCTGGTTACAATGTGATTTCATTTGTACTCCATGCAGAAACTCATCTGTGGTGTAAAGCAATGCATGTGTCATGTAATGAGCTTTCACAGTGGAAAAGAGGATGGATTGGAGGATTTGTCCACCACCTATTGGTGGACACCTGGGGTTTTCCTTCCTGAGACCGTGTGTTTGTTCCATGGAACTCTCAGTAGAGTCACATATCTCCAGGCACAGGAAATTAAGAGGGGCCCCTATCCCAACTGTGGTAAAATGCCTGTTTTCCCCCAAATATCATTGCTAGATAACATACATGGTGCCCAGGTAGTTTGAATTCCAGACAAATAATAATTTTTTTTAGTGTAAGTGTGTCCTACATAATACTTGGGACTAAAATTATTCATTTTTTTAAAGCCTAGAGTTCACATTTAACTAGGCATCCTGTATTTTTATTTGTTCAGTCTTACTCGGGTCAGACACTTTTTGAAGTCTCAGATTTTTGTTGATATTTTTGTTATTTCTCTTTTGATTTCATTAAATCTGTGAGGATGCCTGGGTTTTTATAGCTCCCATTCCTTTATTGAAATGCAAGCAGGTTTCATTATTTCCGCTTAAAATAAAAAGGTAATTGGACAGCCAGCATGCTCTTCCTCTTGTGACTTCCATTTGCTTTTTTATAGTTGAATTCACAATATAAATGCTACAGTTATTTGCCAAATTGGTTCTCTGAGGATTTTTGCAGATGAGAAGAAACTTTAGGATTGTGCCCTGGGAAGGTCAGTTGTATTAAAAAAAAGTTTATTAAAGCCCATAATAGAACTGAAGATGTTCAGTCAAATGTGCAGTTACAGGTTCTGTTTTTAGCTCTGAGACTAACTAGCTTTATGACCTTAAGCAAAGCACTTAATCTTTCTGGCTCTTATCTTCTCCTTTTATAAAATGAGCTGTCTAGATTAGATAATTTTTAAAGCCCATTCTGACTCTTCTTTCCCAGTAAAAATATGTAATTCTCCAAACCCCCCAGTGCTGTACTAATTCTGATCCAGTCACTTGGGAGAGTCTGATTCTGTGGAGAGACAGGAGAAAGTACTTTCCAGGCATGAAGAGATTCCTCCAATGATTATGACCAGCGATGTTTCATTACTTCTCCCCAGTCTTCAGTAGTACCAGAGGACTATTTCAGGGGTAGTTCTTTCTCACTCAGTCATTCCATTTTGTGTGGTTGCACAGGTTTGAGATACGAGAAAGTATTAGATGGTGTCTCTGTCTCAGTCTAGTGGATGTGGGGCTAAGATTGGTGTGGAGAGAGCACCAATGAACAAGGCATAACCATGTGGTAAGTACTAGGCTAGAGTCAGTGGTGGAGTATTATGAAATATGACACACGAGATTGATTTTAAGGAAATAGTTTTCCTAGTTGTTTCTGATTGAATTGGCTACTAATCCTGGTATGTCTAGTATTTGGCCACTCTGATGAGATGTAGTTGTCCGGATCACATTACTCTGTCCCACCACCATGTACACATGAGCTGGTACACACACACGCACACATGAGTGAGAACTTTCTAGAGAGGGAACAGAAGAGAAGTCATGTGTGTAGACGGAAGGACAGAGAGCAGGAAGGAAAAAGAGTTCGGCTCAGAAGAGCCATGTTCTGCCTCCCTGTTGTCTACTCACTATTATATTAATAAGGGTTTAGACAAAGAAGTCAAAATTATGAAGTATTTATTGCAGGCTAGTTATTGTTTTAAACGTGTTACACACACTCAATTATTTAATCCCCTAAACAATGCTATGCAGAAGGTTCTATCATTAACCTCATTTTATAGATAAGAAAACATAGGCACAAAGGTTTTTTTTGTTTGTATGTTTGAAGGTTTTGTATGTTTTTTTTAGATTAGAAATTCTTCTACTGCCATTAAAATGGGGTTGGTCCATGTCTAAGAAACACCTTCAGTATTTTTATACAAGAACTTCTATTTCCAAAGGAAACAGTAATTGTGATTTTGTAAAATATTTCCAGATCCCTGGCTTTCTGTATCTCAGATGCAGTGCTTCCCAGTGCAACCATCTCTCATATTTTCTCTAGATCCAGCTGAGTGGTTTTTCCCGCTCATTGCTTCAGAGGTATAGCAGTTCCACAGTGTGTCTCGCCGCCCCCACTCCTGGAAGACAGATCAATGTATTCTTCGAATTGGCTTGACTAAATAATTGAGATGTCCCTTTTAAAGAACTAGCCGATATGAATCTGAGCATTCCAAACTGGGCACTAGATTAGAAGCTACTGGGCCTAAATCATGTTTAACCATGATTTGCATACTAATTATGATAAAAACTCTTGTGAAGCTTTAGCTAGAAGGTGGAAAGGAAGGAAGTAATGGTGTAATGGAGGGTGGAGCTTGTCCCTGGCAGGAATTAGTGTCCACAACACCCACTTGGGGTGGGGGATAACAAAGGACAAAGCAAACGTTCACAGTCCTCTCTGTCATGTACCTGGAAAATTCATCTTGGATTTATTAGGCACGTAAATTACTTTCCTGCAAAGCGTAGCCATCAATCAGCACAGAAAGATTAAAATGGTATCATTTCCTTGGGAATAATAAGCCAGAGGCGGTGCAGCAGTCCAAGAGCAATTATAACACAATGAAATGTTCAGGTTCCTCCCTCCCCCTCATGATTTATGCCTGAGAACAGTGTACCGAAAGGTCTATATTTTCAAAAGGAGGGCAGAGCTGTCGAGTAACCACCACAAAAGTCACTGAAGATTCCTGAACAGAAGACTAACAACTTGCTATCTTTTTTTTTCTTAGAAAGAAAAACATGTATATCATGTAAGCACATAAAAACATGTGTGCCATGCAAAACAGGTATGTTATGTGGACATCCAATATCATGTATGCTATGTAAACATGTAAAAAAGATATCTATACCAAAACCAGTTTAGATCTTTATGATTTTCCTAAGAGTCTAATGAGAACAATCTGTTGGTTTGGGGAAATGATAATATAGTCTGAAACACGACTTCAAACAACCTTAGAATTCTATAACGTTTGAGTTGTACAAGAAGTTAGAGGGCATTCTCTTTGGCCAGAGAGACACAGTAAACCACATGACAAACTTTTATTGACTTTCTACTTGGTGCATTCTCCTAATCTAGGTACTTTGGGTGACAAAAGAATAAAATGACACAAGAAGCAACAAAAGAAAAGAATAGATAAATTGGACTTTCTCAAAATTGGAAACTTTTACAAGAAAGTGAAAAGACAACCTAGAGAATGAGAGAAAATATTTGCAAATCATATATTTGATAAGGGTCTAGTAGTCAGAATAGAAAGAACACCTACAACTGGACAAGAAAAAGACAAATAATCTAAAGGACTTGAATAGATAGATCTTCAAAGAAGATGTGTAAATGACTAACGAGTACATGAAAAGATGCTCAACATCATCAGACCTTAGGGAAATGCACATCGAAACCATATGAGATACCATTTCATACCCACCAGGAATTGCTATAACCAAAAAAAAAAAAGAAGAAGAAGAAGAAAGAAAGAAAAGAAAAATAACTGTTGGAGAAAATGTAGAGAAAGATGAACCTTCATTCATTGCTGATAGGAATATAAAATAATTCAGCTGCTGTGGAAAACACTTTGGTGGTTCCTCAAAAAGTTATATATAGTATTGCCATATAATCCAGTGATTCCACTTCTTTTAGGTTTATACCCCAAAGACTTGAAAACAGGAGCTCAAACAAATTCATGTACACACACGTTCATGGAAGCATTAATCACAATAGCCGGAAGGTGGAAACAACTCAAGTGCTCACAGATGGAAGAATGATAAACAAGTTGTGTATATACACACACACAATGAGATCTGATTCAATTATAAAAAGGAAAGAAGCCCTGAAACATTCCACACCATAGGTGAACCACAAAAAATTATGCTAAGTGAAATAAGCCACATACAGGTCACATATTATATGATTCCGTTTATGAGAAGTATGCAGCATGAGTAATCCGGGGAGACAGAAAACAGACTAGTGGTTGCCACTAGTGGTTTGGGTGATGAAAATGTTTGGAACTTGACAAATGTGGTGGTTGCACAACATGAAGTACTAAATGCTGATGAATTTTACACTTTAAAATGGATGATTTTATATTAATGTGTATATCACCTCAATTACAAGATAAAGAACAAAGAAGTAGAACATTGTATAATAGAAAAGGGCACAGAATTTGAAATCAGACTGGGGTTTGTGACTTGGCTGTGCCACTTTCTCTGTGTATAAACCTGGAGAAATCATTCAATCTCACTCTGGAAAATGAGCATTCATAAAATAGGCAGAGTTCTAACCTACCCTAGTTGGGCATTAATAATCCATGGACAATTGAGATAATGTAGCAAATGATTCTTTCTCATCTTTGTGATCATTATTTTCAAATAAACTGGGCATCCACTAAGCAAAATCAGAACAATTGCAAAGTAATACATGCTTGAGGGAAAATGATGCATAAACAGATGGAAAAGAAGAAATGCACAAGTAAGCCAAGGGACAGGAAGGTGGGGGTGAGGTACTAGCAGCAAGGCTGGGTGGTTCCAGGTCTTCTGCTATACTTTTCACATTTCTGGGGAGGTTGGAATACACTGTGGGTGTGAAGCTTAGGATCAGATAATGGTGGGAGAGGAAGGAAAGGATGCTTGGCTCATCCTCAGTGGTATAATCCGCTGCTGTAACTGAGAGCTGGCTGACACCTGGGAAATTAAGGATCAGCACCACATGAGGTGCCCTCAGCCTGGGCTGGGCACAGCCCACTGCTGCTGACTCAGAGGGCTGCTAACTATATCTGTTGCACAATGTGCAGACATGCCCAGTTGCCCCAGCCTCTGGCCACGACAGTGATAAGAATGCCGTTTCTCAGCCTTGCTTCGTCTTCCTCGATGAACCCAGGCCATATGCCCACTCATGGTTGACTCTGCCAAGGGGGGATGCAGAAGGAAGATCCTAGTGACTCAGGGGGAGCTGTTTGTGCAGGCACATGGGAAAGAAGGGGTGCTTCTGTCTTTAGCTGTGTGCTAACTGCTTTTTGTTCAAGAGCAAGGACATGGAAGAAGGCTATGTTTGGAAAAAAATCCCTTGTAAGTGAGTTGGCAGAAGTCAGAAAGGCAAATCCCTTCTATTACAATATTTCCAAGTAATGGAAATATATATTGTTTGCCATGGGCAGGTAATTATTATATAAATAATAGTCATACAAAGGGAACTTAAAATTTTTAGGCTAAATTAGGATAAATTAAAAAATTTGGAACCCTCCAACCTTTCCATTGTGTGTGTGTGCACATGCACACATGTGCTTATCACGTGTGTGTGTGGGTTTGTGTAAATGCCCGTTGCTGAGGGACCACAAGGCTCTGGTGTGGGTTTGGGTCTGGCCCACTAACAAAGAGCTCAGCTCCTCTGGCAGCTGCTCTGTGACTCAGAGCATTCATGGTTTCAAGTGTCCTCAGTGTAAAAAGTTGGCATGGAAGGACTGATATACCCAAGTTTAGCCTTCACTTAAATAAGGTGAAGTGTCTATTTCTAACAGAAATTGAACTTGAACTTCTAGGGCTTCAGGTTTTTTTCTTTTAAACAAGACGAAGTTTTCTGTTTGAGAAGGGAAGAGGACTTTTCACACCTTATGGAGTAGATGAGCAATATATAAGTCAGTGGAACTTATGCAAAGGTGGACCGACATGAAGTGTGTGACAAAGGCAAAATTGTTTTTCAAGGTGTTATCAAGGTCTTTATTGTTGCAAAGTGTGATGATCTAGCCCTGGCTGGCATAGCTCAGTGGATTGAGCTCGGGCTGCGAACCAAAGTGTCGCAGGTTCCATTCCCAGTCAGGGCACATGCCTGGGTTGCAGGCCACGGCCCCCAGCAACCGCACATTGAAAAAAAAAAAAAGTGTGATGATCTGTTGGACAGGGCAGTGAAAACTGAAGCCAGTGCTGGAAGTGCCTGATGGTCTTTGATTGTTTGGGAGAAGAGGCCAGAGTACTGAGGCCAGAAACCAATCTTGAAATCTGGGCCCCAAGAGGAGAGGAGACAGAACGGGGAAGAGAGAGGAGAGAAGAGGAGTAGGGATCCTTAAATGGGAGAGAGACACAGAAGTCTGGGAAAAGCAAATGGGAAAAATTATGATTGTTCCCTTTCCAAGACTTTCTTTCTCCCTGCATCTCACAGTGAAAATTTAAAAAATGTGGAATTATGAAATGTTTTGAATAATGAAAAACGTGTTTAAGTTGTTTACCTGGCATCGAATTCCCAAAAATAATTTTGAAAAATTGTGCAAGAGAAGAGTTACTTAAAAACATTTTGTTTCCATTATTACAAACCATCATGATGATAAACAATACCATTAGAACATTCTAACGGAGATGCTGGACACATTTCTCTCTGAAGGGGGTACCTTAAGTGTTGGCAGGGACTGCTAGAGGTCAAGGGCATTGAAATATTCTATGGCCTATTAATATCAATCAATCAATATATCAATCAGCCACTTTTCTAGATTGGGAGGTCCTCATTACCAGGTATTTTCTATTGAAGTCTCTACAGATATGAGGTTGTATTGTGAGATGATAAATAGTCACTAGTAAATTGGTCACTTAAAACATCATCAGTCCTCCTTCACATGCCATCCCCCTTTTATAACAATGTTAATTTTGCTGATTGTAGGGAGTTGTAAACATCCAATAACACAATGTAAATACAGTGTAAGGTCCAGGAAAATAGAATTCCCCTTGAGAATGAGTGAGGTGAGCCTCTTCCAAGACCTCATGATTTCTTATCCTTATCGGAAGGTGTTTTGGCAACAGCACAACTTCCTAGGAGCTGGAAGCCAGGGAGCTTAATCCTTCACCTGGAAACAGGGAAGCCACTGCCATGGCCACTGTGCTATGCAGCTCTCAGTCATGTCCTTAAATACAGGAAAGGAGCTGTACCCTGCACCTGTGTCATGTCAGTGTCACCCTTGTGACCACCATGCACATGTGTGTCTTGGTTCATTGGAGTTGCTGTAATAGTCTGGGTGATTTCAGTGAAAGTCTCAGAGTACTTATGTGAGAAGGAAGAAGAAAAGGAAATGGCCCCACTGAGTCCCTGGAAGAATTTTAGCAAATGATCGGTGCTCACCTGAATCTCCTGGACTCCAAAATCTAAGGCAGAAGTCTTTGAGAATTTAGCACAAAGCAGAGAAAACCTGTGATCATAAGACGCTGTTACTGTATTTCCTGGTAGTACAAAGCAAGCAGCATCTCCAGGCCTTGGTGTTGGAAAGAGAGATGCAGCCTCAGGCACCTGATCTGGACATGCTTCCTGGGATTGGCCAGCAGATGATGGGCAGCATTCACTTCCTCTCTATGCTTCCTTCTTGTTTGCTTCATAGAAAAGAGGTTGATTTCTATTAGAACTTCAAACAAATAATAAATAAGATGTATTTTTTTCTCCATCCAATACCATGAATGACACCACCATCAGAAAATACAATAATTTTTTTCTAACCTTCATGTTGGTGTTTTCCTGGGTTCTCACGCTTTTGTCAGCTTGTCATAAACTGGCAAACCTCAGCACATGTTAGGCAAGATTTCTTAAAGTTCATCGGTTTACAATTTGATGTAAAGATATTATTAGATTTGTACACATTTTTCCTTAAAAGTTAATATACAGGACAAGATCCTTCCTGAGCAAACTATGCTTACTCTGCTTTGACTGGCTTTTCTCCCTTAAAAATCTCTTCTCTTTGGTTCTTCAGAGGGAAGTGAGGACAAATGGTGGATGCTTTGATGGCAATAACTGTTATCCTGCTGCACATTATGTATTTTACCTTCCTAAACATGTAAAAAAACTTAGTGTGTCGATGGGAATAAAAATCAGTTGCATTCATTGTACTATCTCCCCGCCTACTCCCATCACTTGCCAAACAACAGGCCAGTATGGGACATTGTCTTCTTTTATGGCTGCAAATTTTCTGAAAATTTACATTTCTCCCAAGGGCATACTGAGGACAATGGTGGTGATTAACTTAGTGAGGAAAGGAGAGGAGATGGCTTGTTGTTACATCAGAATATGAGCCTCTGTCTCTAAATGTCTTCGATGCATTTTTGCATTCCCAGGCACTCAAGCACAATGTCTGGCAGGATCACAGGCCCAGCGAATGCCCAGTGGATCGAACTCACATTCAAGGTGTTGTCCTTGGCCAGAAAAACCGGGCTGCCTTTTGTAACAGCCAATGACTGGGAAGGGGGATTGGGGTTAGTGATGCCAATCGTTAAACACATTCTGAAGTTAGACTGGAAATACCTTTTTTTCAGATATTGTGAAAGAAAGTGCAAAGTTTCCAAATTAGAAGTTAGCACATCAAGTGGCTGATGGAAAATAAGGTAGAACTTCCAGAATGGAGGTAAGAAACTACTATTTGTTATTGAACACCTGACATGTACCAAACAGTGTGACTCCCAGAAGGACACTGTTTCATGTAATCCTGTCAAGGGACTGGTATTATTATCTCCATTTCATAGACAAGGAAAGTGAGGTTCAGGGAAGCTTGTAACTTTCCAGGGTTCCAGTTATTAAGTGCCAGAGCCAGGATTCTGATGCAAGTCTGTTTAATTCTAAAGCCTATGCCTTTTCCTCAAATGGACCTAAACAATTCCCCTCACCCGCTTTAAATTTAGGAACATATTAATCCCATTGGCCCTGCAGAATCTGCTGAAGGCTAGAGTGCTGTGTGGGAGCTGTGATCAGAAAGTCTGGATGCAAGAGGAGAAATCAGAGAGGCGTCCATACCGGAGCCTGGGGGACCTGCCCTCCTCTCTCTTGGGAGCGATAAATTTGGAGGCTGAGTAGGGGCTTAGCCCAGAGCGATGCTTAGGGACAAGGAAGGCCCACCTCATGAGTTGCAGGAAGGTGTGTGACACAGGTAGAATGCAGGCCCTAGTACACTGGGAAGCCTTCCTCTATGGGAGCTTATGTTTTGCAAAGTCAACCCACACACAAGTAACATCTGCTGAGCAGAAATGGAAGGGGGATCGGAGAAGGATGGACCAGGCTACATGAGATCTTTTCTCCTTCTAGGCTGTATTCATTTCACACTGTTGAATATATTGAATTTTTTAAGTAGCATTGAGCTCAAAGGTGTAAGTTCTTTTAGCCTACTTTTTACAAAACTCATCTTTTAAAATGCAAAAAAAAATTCAGACTATAGTAAGGCAGAAAGGAATTTTACATAGTCATCCTAAGCAGCTCCAAACATTGGGAGGAAAGCATGGAAGAGTGGCAAAAACATGGAAATAAACAAAATTCCTTTGTTTTCTGCATCTAAAGATGACAGGACTTATAGAGTTATTTCTGTCCCTTGTGAACTTGTAGACTGGTGTAATTAGGAGAAAGAGTATCAAAATCAGGGTCTGGGAAACAGGAAAAAACTTCCAATATAGTTTAAACTGTTAAATGACTTCCACCTCTAGACTCTGTGTCTCCATCATAAGATTGTACACAGGAAGAGCTCCGTGAAGAAGGCAGGGAACAACTTCTGCTTCATCTTCAGAATTAGTTATTATTGCGTAGACCACTGGGTGAAGCAACCCAGACTGTAAATATACCGGAGAGACACAAGGTGGTTTAAAAATATATGCTACCTTTTATGTCATGTGATGTGATTGAAAAAGGTGGGCTTACCAGATTTATATGCGTGTTATGGCAATGTTACTTTTGAGTCGCAGAAATTATTTTATGGGGCTTCATTTAGTTTTATGAGGAAAGTTCACTTCAGAGGAGAAAGTGAGTCTTGAGCGCCATCCTTTGGAGCTGGATTATCCATGTCCTTTTGGTCATGGGCCCAAGGGATCTTTTAGATCTGTGACAGGGACAAGAAAGAAGTAGCACACTACCCCGCAGGCAGGGTAGGGTAGGATGAAATGTGCCTGGTGCCGCACTCAGCCCTGGGAGATGTGAGTAGTGTCCGCTCAAGATTTGGTGCCTGGAGAGGTGAACAAGTTGTCACAGTCCCTGCCCCAGAACTTCATGTGAGCAGCAACACCGCCTTTTTTGAGAGTCCCCACATGCGTGGCTGTTCTCCTTTTGGTGAAGGTTTGAATGAGGGCTGACATCACCTAAGAGCTTAAACAGGAAAAAGAAAAAAGATGTAAGAGAATGGGAGAATCTAACACTAATTCTCCTTAGACATTTCTCTGTGTATCCTATGTTTCTGTTTGTGAATAACTTCCCAGCCAACTCTGGGCATGGCTGGAAATAGTAGACTTTGCCAGAAATGCTAAAAACAATGTGAAGAAGTAAAGAAATAATGGGAATGAAGAGGAATGATTCTTAGAACTCCTTAGTTCCTGTCCTGTGTCAAAACTCAAGTGAGATAGCCAGTTGCTTGCAGATGGCTGCCTACTTTTCCTGCTTTAGAAACCACAGCTAGGACACCGTGAGTGCTTGTTCTCTCCAGGCCTCATAGAGACGTGCTGTGTCATCTGTTCGTTCGTCATTCATTCATTCTCCCACCCATTCACTGTTTATTAATTCTTTAATTCAGTCATTGCATTGTAGTGATAAAAGGATCAATTTGCAACAAACTCGATCCCCAAAATCTTCATTGTATTTACATTCAGTGTTTTAGAGTATAACCCTGGACGCACAGATTGAGGACCAAGGCTCTAGCCTCTCCTTGCTGGGTCCGAATGAGTGAATGGCTTATAGTGTTTGTAAATGTGCACAGTGACCACATTTGTTCTCTCACTTACAATTTTGTCAATTTTCAATGTCTTTTTTATTATGCACAGTTTTGTCCCTTAGGAAAGGGAAAGGATAGGAGAATAAGTGAAACAACAGTGGTGGTAAGAAAGAATTACAACGAAGTTGGAATTTATAATATGTATTGATTAGTTCACTTACATTATCTCTAAGCCTGTATAAATTAATCTCTATTGGCTGCTTACATCACCCCTGTTCTTTTGCATATCGGTTCCTCTTAGAGCCACCCTACAGGGTAGATACAAGGACTCACTAGACCAAGGCCACATAGCCAGGACAGAGCATTGGATTTCACTAGCTCCCAGGCTTTTTCCAATACCTGAGGATGTCTTGACACTCTGCAGGCCCCTTAGTGGTTACATGAAGGGACTGATCTCTTGGTTTTTCAATTTGCCTTTGTCAAACCAAAAATAAAAACCATCTCTTACATGTAGATTGATTTATAAATTATGGACTGTTTTGGCCTTTAAACTAGTATTTCCAAAATATGTTCCATGGGATATTAATAAGTGTCAAAAAAGTCTCTGTGGGCAAACATATGTAATTGCTGGGTCAAACAAGGTGAAATTCTTTCTAGTGGGACATCTCTGAGATATCAATATTTTATTGTGCACCACAAAGCACTGCAGATTGTTTATTGGTGGTAGGTATAATTGGCTTCCTAGACGTATGTGTTCATTGTCTTAGACCTGGTTTTCTGAAAACAGACACTGTGATGGAGAATTGCTCTTGGAATATTTATTGCCATGTGTTCTTGCAAGTCATACTGGTATGGAAGTGAGGAAGGCAGGATTGGGCAAGGGAGAAGCTGAGTTGTCACACAGCTGCAACTAGATCCTCAGCGGGTGCCACTGGGACCTCTGGAGCTGGGATGGGACCTACAGGGTGTCCTGACTTGGGGTAAAGGGATTGGGTCTTGGGGTTCCTGTATTAGCCAGCCTTGGCTGCTGGCTGCCCCTCTTGGAAACAGTTCCGTATAACTGAGGGCCATTCCCAGAGAGAGGTGCTGTTGTGAGACTCATCTTGAAAAGGGGGCTCTGTGCACAGTACCCCAGCATTTACTACAACTATGGGGCATTTTTAATGGAACCAATGCCCTATGAGACACACTTTGGGAAAGGCTTCCTATTGGAGTCCACCTAAAATGAGGCCAACGTGCAGCCTGCAGAGGAGGAGTTGCGCTCTGCCTCTGACATCAGTGATCAAAGCAATGCAGCCTGGGTCCTGGAATTTGCCTGGATGTTTTAAGAAAAGTACTTGTCCTTTCACATAAGAGGAAACCCAACAGAGTTATGATATGTAAGACGGGATTCCTTATCCAGTCGTATATTTGATTTGCTCGTCTCCTTCCTGCACATCCAGGTTGTCAGTAATTTATAATATCTTCTGCACCAGTAACACTAAGACATATGGACCTCCCTTTTCTCCTTTTTAAGTCGCTGGCTCTGAATAGTCTGGACACTTTTGGAGCAAATGGGTGAAGGGGAGGGGTAATTCTTTGCTAATTTTCTCAGTTTCTGCTGTGGTTTTGGCCAATTTACATTTTCAATGTATTTTCTGTGGTCACTCTTGGTTGTTTCTGTTTTACTTGAAAGTCATCCACATCATCCAGGCAAGGTTCCAACAGGGAACCTCAAAAGGGCCAATTGAAGAGAGCTTAATAAAAGGATGATTTATAAAACTGTGGGCAGGGTTAGAGGAAATGAATGTAGGAAGGTATAACCCACCAGGAAAAGGAGAGGAAGCTGTTATGGGCACCCAGGCAAGTAGATGTAAAACCTGTGTCTTTTGATGGGAGGGAGGAAGCTGGGGGAATAACGTCTCCTTCCTGCCTTCCCACTGGCTGAACCGAGCACTGAACACTGACCGGAAGCCAGAGGGGTTGATGTGGCCCATAACGGCCAACCTTTTGGGCACACAGCAGAGAGGAAAGGGAAGAGAAGGAGCTGTGCACAAGGAAAAGTTCTGCCGCCCAGGTCTGCAGAGGTTGATTTGCATAGAGTTGAGCAAATGCTTTCATGGTTTTTAGAGACTTTCCCCCTCTCACCCTGTACCTGTGGTTGTTTCCTAATTGTGTTTATTTTTCTTCCTCCTCCCTCCTTGACCATCTTATTATGTGATCCATGTTTACTAACTTTTGTTTCATATTTTCTATCATTATTTTGGGACTATATTTAATATTTTTCAAACCTTGAGTAATCTGCCCATTCACTTTTTAATTTTAATGAAAATATTTTCATTTGTGGAAGTTTCACTTGGTTCTTTTTCAAATCTTTCTCTTCATTTTTCATGGAGCATAATTCTTTCCTTAAATTTCTAATCCTTTTAAAATCCTTTTATACTTTAAACATACTTCTTAGTTTATAGTTTCTATTACATTGTTTTTCTATTATCTCGGGCCCTTGATAAATTAATCATCTGTTGTATATGCTGACTTTCATGGCAGATTGTTTGCTCAAGCATTCTGTAATTCTTAATGGAGAATTAGCATCAGAAGAGCTTTTTCGCTTTATGTTTCTTTGTTAATTTCTTAGCCTTTGCTTGAGGTTTCATAGCCCATGTGCATGGTTAAAGTAAAAATTTTAAACTAGTGCAAGACCTAGGCACAGGGTTTTTTTCCCCCATCTAGAACCATTGTAGATATAAGCTTCCTTGTAATTTTACCGGACAAATGGGACCATTGACATAATCCTTTCATTGGGGTTGCAGCCTTTTCAGAGTCCCAACTTTCACTGGAGTCTCAGCTTTCATTCCCCAACTTTAACATCCCAAGATCTCCTAAACTGTTGCTGTACAATTAAAATAAAACCCAATACTTAGTCACCCCCTCCCTTCCCTTGTCTCCCATGGGAGGTGTAGTTGAACTTTTGCTTATTGCTCCAACTCTCAGCACTGTCTCCCTGTCAGTGCCTTCACCACGCCTGGAGAGTAAGCCCTGTCCCTGTCTCATACATTGGCAGACCTCAGGACCCAGCATAAGACCTGACACGTAAAAATAAACTTTGTTGAATAGATGAATGAATGAATGTATACGAGACATGGTGACAAACTACTTCATATGAAGAGAAATGAAACAATCCCTGCCCTCAAGGTCTGGGAGGAGAGAGACTTGCAAACAAGCAGTTCTAATTTGAAGGGATGCTGGAACGGAGTGGTAGGCAAGGCATCATCAGTACAAAAATTAAAAAAAACTTTGTGAAGAAGGCAACACTCAGGTGGAGCTTTGAAGGATGAGTGAAGTTTCACTTGGCGGTAGAAGGAGAGAAAAGGCATGGCTGTCAAGGAGGAAGGCCCAGGCAAAGGCATGGCTGTATGAGATTAAACGTCATGCTCTGGGGACTGTGGTTCCTTTTGGCTGACTTGTATCTTGTGGCCACTCTGGGAATGCCCCTTGTAGACCTCCACCTGCAGGGAGGGTAGTTGACCAAGCACCCTGGCTGCTGCTCTCTGGAACTCACACTGGGTTTCACTAAGACCACATACATTTCCCATAGACTACTCTCAGCAGTGGCCGAGTGAGGCAAGGACACAGACTGGCCAATCTCAGGGCCATGAAACTCCTGTGCTGGTTGACTTGGCCTTGATGTGGGCTGACATTGCTCCTTGAGGGCCCTGCTGCAACGTTCTCAGACTCCCTGTCAGTCTAGGATGCTTCCACCCAACAATCCCCCCTCTCTTCTGTACCTTGGGTCAAACCTTCATCACGGTCTGAGGGTTCTTCTGGCCTTCATCAGCTCCCTCCCCGTCGCCTCGTATGCAGGTGTTAGCCCTAAGCAAATGTGTGCACTTCTAATTTCACCATAGCGTCTGCCCCTTGGGAGACCCAGATTGACACTTACCATCTATTCTCCTACAGGGAGGCTGTGGAAGGAGGGACTGGACAGAGCCATCTTGTCAAGGACCTTTAATGCTCCTCTCAAGTTTGGGACTCTGGCAGAGGGAGTGTTGGCAAAGATTTTAGAGGTGGGAGAAGTGAGGTCTGGCTTGTATTTTAGGAAGGGGACCATGGTGAAAACAGGAAGGGTGGAGTTTTAGGAAGTCATTGCAGTGACCTGGATGAGATGTGGTGGGACTGAGGCCTGCTAGGCACAGTGGAGATGGGGACCTGACTTCCCAGCTCCCACAAAAGAAGGTGTGTGACTCTGTTATGAAATTTTACCTTTTCTCAAATTTGTGGAAAAGAAAGCAACTCTTACATAAGTTTGTTAGAAAAGACCCTACGTGGGAAGTGTTAACAGAAAAATCACCCTGGGCCCCATCCACTGTCATTCCCAGGCACGGCCTCCCACAGAGTGTGTCAGAAAAGCACCCGACAAGCAATTACAGTTTGTCTCTGTCCCCAGCCCTCTCCACTCTCAAGGGCAACTGAAAAGGGAAAGGATCCTTCCCAGCTTGTGGCAACTTTCTCAGTTCAGGGCCTCTGGAGAGCTGTCCGGAAACAAATCCCCGGAAGGCACCTCGTGTTGTATGAACCCTAAGCAGTGTGGTGTGCTGTGAGGGATTCCCACAATGGAGACCATCTCAGGTCTTGTGGGGACAGTACAGAAGTTCCAGGCTTTAGATTGGAGAGGAGAAGCAAGCTGAAGGGACCATGAGCTGTCTGCAATGACCGGACGTGGGGCAGCCGGGGAGAGGGCCAAGAGGGGAACCATTTGAGGAACGCTGGCCAAACCTGCCCCCGTCCCAGCTTCCAGTGCAGCTGTTCCCTTTGTACCCAGACCCGGGCAGAAGAATGGTGCCCTGGAAAACAGAAGGGCACAAGGGGCCTTAAGAGGCCCTTGGCAATGGGAAATACAAGTGCTGCCATTCCCTGAACTAAACTGCCAACCTCTTAAACTCCTGGCTGAATGGGCTGCGAGGACGCAGATCAGGTGCTCAGAGGGTGAGTTGGCACATTTACCTCCATACACCAATTGTAAGTGAGGCATTAGCAGCTTCCTATCTGAACAAATAGGAAGCCTATTAAAAATGCCATTCTCTCTTCCTGCCTGTGCTGACAGGACTGTTAAATGACCAAGTCCACAGAGGTTTGCCAAGTCAAGAGACCCAGGGAACATGCAGCTGTCGGTGCCACCTGTGTCTGTGTGAGGCCAGCTAAGATTCTTTCTCTTCAGGGCACCCCCACCATGGAGCCCTGGGTCTGCAGAGTCCAAGGCAGGCAGAGGCATTGAAGGAGAAGGAGGGAAGGGAGACCAGTTCCAGCCTCACTGGCTGAATGCACGCAGCTCTTTCCGCTTCCTCCTGTATTTTAGCAGCAATCAGGAATTCCTCTCTGCCTACCACCCCCCAGTCTCTGCAATGTTCTGGCTGGGAATCAAATCCAATATGAAACACCTGCCTTTCACTGCTGTACCACAAACACAATACACCACATGCCAGTTGGCAGCAGAGAGAAAAGGGGCCCATTAAGGAAAAGTTCCTGACATTAAGTGTAGCCCTCTCTCTCTCTCTCTCTCTCTCTCTCTCTTACTCTCTCTCTCACACACACACACAAGCACACATATGCCAGGCCAAAGCTTCAAAAATTTCCTTGGCTAATTCACTGTCAATCAAACACTGGTTAAGAAAGATAGCCCTCTCCTTGGGAGCCACAAACTCTATGTATGACAGGTGTGTATGTATAGGTGTGAGTGTGAGTGTGTGTGTGTGTGTAGCTGTGTGTACATAGGTATGTGTGTGTAGATGTGTATGTAGTTGTGTGGGGTGGTAGGAGGGGATCTTGGTGATTATGAAGGAACCAGTCCTGGGAGAGTCAGTTCTGGTTGAAGGCAGGGTGGTAATCAGGAGTGTCAGGTGCTCAAACAGGCTCTGTTCCCGGTTGAAATGAATGGTCTTCCCTGCACTTCCAGTGCTGCCCGGAGCCCCTCCAGGCCCGCAGTGTGCTCTGCCCGCCTGTGCTGTGTGGTCACTGAGGTGGCTGCTGCTAGAGGACCTCGTGGGTGGCATCCTGGTGAGACAATGCTTCCCTGGACTCAGGATGACAGTCCACACCGTGGCATTGTCACCATCACTCTTGGGCCTGAAACAGCGGGTCCCCATGTTCAAGCCACGCTAGCTGTCAGGTTCAAGTCTGTCTGTCTGTCAGCCTGGCCTCCCATAACCCATTAGTGGTGGGTGGCTCCCTGCCAAGCCTGCTTACCCTCCCAGCCCCGCCTGGCGGTCCCAGACAGTGGAGCTCTGTGAGTCTCTCTCCTGTGGGCAGCTGGATATTTTTCTATAGAAGGGACTCGTCATTAGAGGACCCAGAGGATGAGGGGTGGCACCTTGAGCTGTTTTCCTTTCTCTTTGGTTCTCATTTACTGATCCTCTCGAAGGAGCAGGGCCACCGGCCGGTACCCACAGTTCACTTGTCCCAGTGAAGGCAGCTTGACAGCTGCATAAATCACGTGAAGATACCACTAATAGGTTGCTGCCTGGGACTGTACCAGACCACCCAAGCACAGCTCCCGGAGGCCCTGGGAGGCCTGCACACAAATACAGTAATGCAAATCACTTAACCCTTTGTTACTCCCCAGCACGCTGGAACAAATGGGCTCCCGTTCCCCCAGACTAGCCTCTCCTGTTTCTCAACTCTCCTCCCCTCTTGACTTGGACTTCTTACACTTCCCGTCCCCACCCAACTCTCTCCAGATTTCAGCTGAGCTTATGCACCCAGCAGGCGATGAAGGGACTGAGGCCTTGCCAGGGCTTTCAGCTGAGGTGGCATGACATTGGCCAGAGGTGATGAGGGTGAGGGAGGGACAGTCACTCAGTGGCAGGGCAGGTAGGCAGAGTATGAGCTGAGCACACAGGATTTGGTCACTGAAACTGTAATTCCTACTTCTTGGCCTCTGGGGTGGTTTCCATAGTCTGCTGCCATGTACCCCAGGCCTCTGTCCTAGAAGCAGAGGGAAGATGAGGATGCAGTGAAGTTGTAGAGAGAAAACCATGCCTCATTTTCTCACCTGGTGGAAAACCAAAGGGAAGAAAGTTTTCCCTTCAGCCACCTCCAGTGCTAATGATGATATAGGCTCACACTGTTCGAGGTGCCAGAGACACCAACTGGAATGAGGCCTGTGTCCCACTCTCTGAAGCCCACAGCCTTGTGACAAGGTCTTTCTTGTCCTGAGCTTCTATCCCTTTGCTGGTTCTTCTGCAGCCTGTCTAGCCTCTATCTGCTCCAAATGCCCAGGCTGCTCCTTATCCTCCTGGGAGCCTTTGCATTATTTGCTATTTTTTTTTTCTTAGGAAAGCTGAGGAAAGGTGTGGCTTCCCCACGCACATCCTTCAAGTCTTTGCTCAAGTGCCCTCTTCTCAGCCAGGCCTTTCCCAACCACCTGATTTAGGACTGTGGCTAACTCCCGATATGGCACTGCCTGCCCCTCTTCCGTGATTTATTTCCCTTTAAAGAACTCAACCACTTTCAAATATGCTGTATCATTTTCTTCCTTATTTTGTTGAGTGTATGACTTCCCCTACTAGTGTTACAATTCTTTGGGGGTTAGAACTTTGAATTATTTTGTTCACTGATGTATCCTGGATGACTAAAATATTGCATTCACATAGGTGCTCCATGGGTATTTACATGATTAACTGCTGTAACAGAGAAACGTGCCATGAGCCATGGGGATCATGGGAAATAGTGATGTATTAACCTACAGGGGCTGGGGAGGGGAGTGTGAGTCCAAGTTTATCAACCCAGGGATCCATCTTTCTGTCAGAGAAATTGGAAGCCATAAGGGAATTAAATGAAGTAGATTCACATCCTCTTTCTCATCTCTGAGCATTATATCACTGCCTCCAAGAAATGTTTATTTATTTTTTCCTGAAAATAGTCACATTTACCTGTGGTAGGCTGAATAATGGTCCCGCTAACTCCCAGACGTGATTAGGTTCAGGATTTTAAGACGAGGAGATTATCTGGCTTCATCTGGGCTCAGTGTAATCATGTGCATTCTTACAGAACAGAGACAGGAGCAGCAGAGAGAGAAAAGGAGATGTGACTGTGGAAGCAGAGGATGTGGACATGCTGGGCCACAAGCCAAGGAATGCAGGAAGCTTCTAGAAGCTGAAAAAGGCCAGGAAATGGATTATCCCCTAGAGTCTCCAGGAGGAATGCAGACCCATTGACACCTTGACATTAGCCCAGTGAAACTGATTTTGGACTTCTGGCCTCCAGGCATGCAAGATAATAAATTCAGGTTATTTTAAGCCACAGAGTTTGTTTAACTTAATATAACGCCAATAGGAAACTAATGCAATATCCTTCGTATAATTTTTGAATACATCCCCCCTCAGTGCTAACTTGTTCGGGGCTTTTGTTCTGCTGATGTTACGCTTGGAGGTGGGCACTGCTCACACATCTTCTTTTACATCTTTGCACATGGCCTTCTCAAAGTGTACTTCATCTGACAGTGTTTTGTCCAATTCCTAAGTGATTTGCATTTGTAAAAAAGGAGCTTTCCACACTTCTTCCTTGTTGAGATCATTTGAGTTTGCACAATCCCTGTTTTTTCCCCATGTGTTTATTTATAAGTGCTTTCCAACCCTCTTAAGTAAGTGCTCTGTTATAGGCTGGCCCTTCTGTTGCTGAAATATGGCTGCTGAGATGGATACTCTGCTCCCTTTCATCTCCTCAAAACCTGAAGCCTGATAACAGCCCTTTGGCCCATGTCCTAGCTGTGTGCATCTTGTGCCACCACAACTGATGGGTACGGTGGGATAGGGGTTAGAATTCTGTTCATTCATCCGAGTGGAGATATCTGGTGGCTCACCCCTCTCAGCATCTTCCTCCTCCCTCTGCCTTTCTCTTGTTATTCTGGTAACACTGGATGAAAAGCTCTTGGTCAAAGACATTGCCCTAAAAGTAGGACAGAGAAATGTTCCTTCAACGATCTCCTTCAGGTTTCCCATGAAAATAACTGGAAAAGAGTACTCAAAGGTCATTTATTTGTCCATCTAACACACTTTTGTTGAATATCTTCCATGCACAATGCTCTGTGCTCACCAATAGGAAATAATGAAGAACTAGGTGCAAAAACACTCCCCAGTATGTGCAGAAGGCACTCTTGTGGTACTTCTAGAGTGTTCACAGACCTGAATGCAATGTCAAGAAGATGTCAGTAGAGCTCAGGTGAGGTGATGGATTTGCTTTGTTCTTTGGAATAACTTGGTTGTTGACCTTTTTTTCTTTTCAGCCTTTATCTCCCCGAAGGCTAGGCTAATCTGACTGCAGTTGGAGTAGGTTGGGTGGCATTCAGGATACTGAAAGAACAAGAAATGTGGCACTAAAACTAGAAATGGATTATGCTAGTTAAGGGCTGGAAACCAGAGGCTGGAACTACCTTCGTTCTGTGCTGTATCACTTGAAATGTGGCTAGTGCCATTACACATTGGATTTTTTATTATATTTAATTGTATTTAAGCATAAGTCTTAAAATGATAACTTCTTCAGTGATTGAGAAAGTTTTCAGTATATTTACAACATATACTTGGGTGTATAAACCTACTTTTTGAATTGTGCATTTTTCAAAATCTAAATGTAGGCAAAATATTTCTCATAAAAATTTAGCATCTAAATTGAGACATGCTAAATTTTGAAGCCTCAGTGTGAGAAAAGGAATATGAAATATCTCATTCATAATTTTGTATTAATTATATATTGAAACAATAATATCTTGGTAAAATATTAGCTATACACATTTGAGCTATACACTTTCACAGAATGTGAAACAGAAAATGGTAAGAATACAATAACCAAGAATAAAACCACCAAGACAGGCAATCTGGCAATAACCAAGAACAAAACCACCAGGACAGGCAATCAGGTAAAGACCACAAAAGTGCCCAGACAGATTTTAAGCTCCTAACTGGCTGTGAGTTAAATGCATCTTCCATAAGCTTCTCGTTGATACATATAGAAGAAAGCTTGTCTCCTCTTCTAAGACAGTGAGGCCATTTGACACATTTCTTCATTTACCTTGAAGACTCATTTGGGGTCTTAACCACCCCCTCTGTTCCTCTGTTTGCTCAGAAAAGATGCTCCTTTTCATTTGTGATTTTTATTTATATGTGTTCTTAAGACTTCTCCCTTCTGCATAAAAACAGCAACAACAATAACTCAGGAGTTGTCATAGTTGTCATCATCATCATATTAAATGATACATCGCCCCATCTCACTATTTTCACACACACACAGAGGAAAAACAAACAACACTAAGAATAGAAGAGATGCAATAATTCAGATATAACAGAGATTTTTTTTTAAAGATTTTATTTATTTATTTTTAGAGAGGGAAGGGAGGGAGGGAGAGAGAGAGACAGACAGAGAGAGAGACAGACATCAATGTGCGGTTGCTGGGGGTTATGGCCTGCAACCCAGGAATGTACCCTGGCTGGGAATCGAACCTGGGACACTTTAGTTCCCAGCCCGCGCTCAATCCACTGAGCTACGCCAGCCAGGGCAGATTTTAAAAACATAGGAATAATAGGAGCATCTCAGAATCCATGATTTTGAAAACTTATTTATTAAAGGCAGGGAGGCTAGACTAACACACCCTACCTTCTTCCCCAGATACCCTTGAACCACTTGCTGTTTCTGGACTTTTCCACCCAGTCTAGAACACCCTCATTTTCATCTAAGCTAAGCTTTACTTCCATGAAATTGTTGTAAGGAACAAGATGTATGAATAGGTTGTCAAATGTAGCAAATAATACAGGATGCTCAGTTAAATTTGAATTTCAGATAGATAGCAAATCATTTACTCAATAATATGTGTGTTTCAAATATTAAAATGTGGGACATACTTATACCAAAAAAAATTATTTGTTGTTTATCTGAAGTTCAAATTTGACTGGGTGTCCTGTATCCTATCTGGTAACCCTACATGTTTAGGATCTATTGAGTTTGGTCATTGGAAGGTTGCCAGATTTAGCAAATAAAAGTACAGAACACCCAAATATGTAGTATTTTGGCCATGCTTATACTGAAAAATATCTGTTGCTTATCTGAAATTCACATTTAACTAGACATCCTGAATTTTGTAGGGGAGCCTAGTTCTTGAGAAAGTGGTTCACTGTGTATGAGAGCAGACTACCCATGGAAGTTTCAGGGGCAGGAATAGACATTCGTGTTTGAAGCTCTGGTGACACATTGTCTTAGAAAAGACCAGAAGCCCAAGGTTTCTGTGGACTGGGATGGCTTCTATTTTTGGTTCTGGTAATGGAGTCCAACTTGCTCCCCGATGTATAGAAGGCATGGGACTTCCACAGCTCTTAGCTTTGTTGAAGAGTTGCTGTGTGAATCCAAATTGGATCTATGCTTATTCTTTCAGAGTGGAGCGATTCCATCCCACCTGCTCATCACCACCTTGCATTCTGGTCTTGATATATTAAGTGGAGCCAAAAGTATTTCATCATTAAGGAAATAGTTTATCTCTTTGCCATCTTTTCCTAATTGTTAGTTAATCATTTTGGGTTGTTAATGTAAGAGAAAAAAAATAAAAGAGATAGGAGGGGGTTGGCTGGGGGATCTCTACTATCTTCAGCTATTTAACTTCTAGCTGAATTCCCTTTTTAAAAAACTTTGTTTATCTTCCCCCACCCTGCTCTCTTGCAAAATACTTTTAAAAGAACATTAACAGGAGGAGGATCAAGGATCTTGTTTTCTTTTCATTCTTTTTGATTTATGTCATTTTGTCTTTAAAGCTCTTATAATCTCTCACATCTTCAGAGCCCATTCCCTGCTGACAGGGAGAAGGTAGCAAAAATTCCCTGGGCTTTGAGATAAACCACCCCAAGATGGATCATTAGCTACACAAACTTTCTCTCTTTAGCCTTCTCTTAAATGTTTGGAACTCTAGAACATCTTGAAAATGAGGGAAAGCAAACATCCTGGGTTGTGTCTTTAGAAGCATGTAACCAGAGCTTTTTATTAACTCTGGTGGGAGTAAGACCTTGAGCTGAATTGGTCTGGTATTCCTTTATTTCATCAGACATTTATTGAGCTGCTACTATGTGCCACTGGCTAGGGTTGTTTGGCAGGCAAAGATACATATAACGGAGTCCTGTCTATAGGACCTTGCTTGTAAAATAATTGGGGGTAAATACAATTCATTTTCTAAGACCCCACAGTACACGAGGTCAGGTTACCCTGCAAACACTCTTCCAGCAGCCTGTCCCTTCCCAGCATTGCACATTAACTTATATATTTATGCATTTACTTCTGTAATGGTCTTGCTCTCTTACTAGTTTCTAAACTTTGTGGGATCCAGGAGGAGAGGGGCTGGGTCTACTTTGATTATTGTTATACTCTTAGCCTCAAGCTGGCATATTCTAAGCATTCATTAAAAATCACCCGAATGAATGATTTGAACAAACAAATTGTAATGCACAACAATGTTATGTATCTCTTACAAATGAAGAGTGATTGGGAGCAGGGAGAAGAGAGCAATCAGTCGCTAAAGGCTTTGCCCATGTGGTAAAGGAGGACGTGACAAGGCACAACTTGATGGAGGACTGATGCTGGAACTGACCCCTGCCCGCCCTTATGACAGAGGCCGCAGAGCTCTGGTCCTCCCGCAGTCTGAGGCCCTTGTTTTAAGTAGGGTCTAGTGCTCTGTGACTTCTAAGGTCTTTGCTCTTCTCTGATCTATAGTTTTTTATGCTAACTTTAATAACAGGTGACTCCTTTCTTGCTGATCTTTGCACATCTAAGCTCTGTTCTCTCTGCCATGTTGGATAGAACCTCCCTGTAGACCTACTAGGCATTTCACACATAGTCTTGAGGTGTGTTATCTTCTGCAAATTTTAAATGGCCTCTGATGGTTTTTAAAATGTATGACCGAGATGAGTGGGAAATCCATCCATCCATAACTCAAATACCAGGGCTTAGTTCAGTCTTACCATTTGGGGTTGGTCCCATTCCTGAGACATGAACCCTAGCCACCCCCATCACTGGTATCTTTTAGGCCCTTTACAGGTTCAAGGGCAAGGAAAACAGGAAGACAATTTCAAATGTAAGGGATCCTGGGAAGAGGAAAGCTCCTTAGAGGTCATTTGATTCAACCTCCTCTGGGTAAAGGAGGCCCAGAGACAAATAACCTGTCCAAATAACCCTGGTCACGTTGCTAATCACTGACATGGTAGGTGGGTAGGGGGTGGGGAGCACTGGGAAATGATTGGGTGAGTTATTGCTACTCAGGGTCTATTCTACGGGTAAAACTTGCTAGGGGAGAACATTATAACTACATGATAATGCTGTCCTACCTTCTCTACTTTGCTCCATGTGAGAAGTAACTATGCTGAGCAAGTCCGACTGGGACACTGTGACTGCACAAAGTGTCCCCTCCCAGCATCACTGCAGTTTCTGCCTCTGGGGCCACAGCGCCTCCCCTTCTTCTATGTCTAATTTCCCTTTGCCTCCCCCTTATAGAGACACTATGATGACATCTAGGGCATGTCTGTCAGTCAGCTCAAGCTGCTACAACAAAATACCTTAGACTGAGGGCTTAAACCACAGACATTTCTCACAGTCCTGGAGGCTGGAAGTCCAAGCTCAGGGTGCCAGCATGGTCAGGTTCTTGGTGAGAGCCCTGTTTCTGGCTTGCAGATGGCTGCCTTTTTGCTATATCTTCACAGGAGAGAGAATGAGCCCTGATCTCTTTCTCTTCTTATAAGGATGCTAATCCCATTAAGGGGCCCAATCCTTAAGTCTTTATCTAAACTGAATAACCTCCTGAATACCTCATCTCTTAAAACCATCACATTAGGGCTTAGGTTTCAACATATGAATTTGGGCAGCGAACAAACATTCAGTCCTAAGCAGGTCTCACTAAATAGTCCAGGATAATTCCTTCATTTAAAGATCTTTAATTTAATTTTACCTTAAAAACTTTACTATATCAGGTACCGTTCAAGTGGTCCAAGGATTAGAACATAGGTGTGTCTTTGGGAGTCATAGTCAGGTTAGCACAGTGTCTTGAGCCCTAGTCCAGTGGTTCTCCGATGTGGACCCTGGACCAGCAGCATCAGCATCATCGAGAAGTTTGTGAGAAATGCAAAGTTTTGGGAGCCCAGACCTACTCAGCCAGGAACTCTAGGAGTTGAGGCCAGCAATGTGTATTTGCACAAGCCCTCCAGGGGATTCTGATGCAGTTTGATGACCATTGTGCCCATCTAAAGTACACTCTTATAAATATTTTTGTTCAGAGTTCATAAGGCATTCCTAGATGCCTTTGCTACTTGGTCTCCACCGCCATGCCATCTCTGATGGATGGGTGAGTGCCTGGACTGTTTTGTTAGGAGAAATAGTACCGTGATTGATTAGCAAGTTCTGTCACGGCAGGAGAGGAACAGTGCTGCCATCAGCATCAACCTCACCTTAGCCTATAGGTCTCTGGGGTCATTCGTGATTTAAAAAGAATATATCACACACTTCACATTTTCTTTTTGATGGTATTAGAAAGGGGGGACACAAATTGTCCTTGGTTTGTCCTCTTTTCTGTCATGTGTGCAACCTTTGTGATTTTAGGAGCAGTCTCATTTTGTATTAACCACAAATATCTACATGAGTAAAAACAAAGCAAAACAACCGAAAGAACTATTTGTTTGTTTTTTTTAAGCCAAAGCTGCGAATGGCTCTGTTGATGGAAAGCTCTGTATTTTTTCTTTGGCAGCTAGACCTGGAGGGCCCGAGCTAGAATTTATTCCCTTCCCAGGACGCTCCCCCAGGGCCCTACTCCACGCCCACAGAGTACTCTGTGGTTACTTTTCATAAGCTGCCATAATTTTCAAAGCCCAAAGGGCTCATAATCAGATTTGGGAAAGCTGCTCCATTTGTAAGGGTCTGAGGTTGGCTTTCACGATGTTGTTCCCTGAAGGGAGCGATGAGTGACAGCAAAGGCGTCCTTTTTTTTCCCCACTTGGGGATAATCCTTTGTTTAGCAGGTCTTTATTGTTGCAGAGGAAGTTTACTTAGCTTCTGATCCCACTGGACTGATTCAGCAACTACACCAACGCCCCCACCCAACCCAACACCTCTTCTGAGAAGGGCGCAAAGGGAAAACGAGCGCGTTGCTGCACATTTGTGTTTTCAGGCAGACCTTTCACTCTTTGGGCAACCTCAGTGTTGCTCAAATAGAAATGGTTTGCAGCTAGGGTTGTTTCCAGCTCTGCAGGCTTACCACCACCTCTCTGCCTCGAGAAAAGCCCTGACATCCAACATGCAGATTCTAAAGCATGCCCAGGCTCTTACTATTGATCACGATAGTCTTCAAGAAAATCCCAGTTCCTCTTCTGGATTTTTTTAAAAAACTTTTCACAGAGTGTCTCCCTCTGTGAAAAGTGTCTTAGGCCTCTTCAAGGACATTTCTTTCCCTTTGATCAGGTTAAGAATCATTGAATCCTATTAACTGCGGTGTTAGTTCTTGTTATTAACCACTTCTCCCTGAATTCCCAGTGTCAAGTCCTGTGGTTCTTGTCAAGCAGCGTGCTTTCACCAAAGCAGACAGTTCTTCTGACTCATCATTAATACTTTATGAGACAATAATCATATTAATATAGCTAACATTTATTGAGCATTTACACATGCCTCACAGTCTCCACTGAGTTTCCCACGTAGTCACTCCCTTAATCTTTGAGATAATACTACACAGGTGTGGTCGGTAGTGTTATAAACTGCAGTTGAAATGAGGATGCTAAGACTCAGACGTTTAGTAACTTGCCCATAGTCACACGAAATGCCTCATGTTTTCAATTATGCTTAGCAGGTTGTTCTCGGTAATCATAGCCTTTTGTTTGGCAGAAAGCATCATACTTGTAGGAGAAGACTATTTAGGGATAGCAGAGCCATCTTTGGTCCTGAAAGATAGCTTTCTCATTGTGATGTTTCTTGCTATCCAGGCCATGTGGGTTTTGAATTGTGGACCTTGTCAAATACTAAGCTCCAAACAACTGAGTTAACTGACCAGTGAAATGTCACATATTTGCAAAAAGGAAAAGAAACTATCTTTGCTTTCAGCTATTATGGGCTTCATCAGCCAAATCCTATTTCTCATTTCATGGCTCAAGAACTTGTGTAACATTTTTCTCTGATTAGAACAATCATCCCCTCTCCTCCATCCCAATCATTCTGGGCAGAGACCCTTTTTAACTGGGCAGTTTTGCTCTATTAACATCCAAGGTGCTGCCCGTGCTGGTTTCATTGCATTTGTCTTCGGTGCTGCTTCTCTGATAGAGACAAACGTCTTAACAATCAATGGATTTTTACAGATTTTATCCAGGATTTTAGAATCTCAGAGACTCCACCCAGAAATAAAATATAGGACTTGTTTTTGTCTCAAATGTATTTCTAGACTTGAAGTTTGTTTAATTTTAATTTGGGGGGGAATTCACCATATCCAAGTCATTCCAGTAACTTTCCACAACCTGTGACTGAGGATTATTATTGGATATTAAATTGTGTTCACTTCTTTCCTTTCAGCCTCAGAATCCAAGTGTCTCATAGAGAGGAGTATGACTCACCTTCCCTTGGGGGAGGTGTTTGGGCTGCCCTGGTCCCTCCCCAGGCAGATGTTTGTGACGTCATTGGTGGGGCTGAGACTCGGGGGACACACTCCCCATGCACTGTGATTCTAGATTAGCAAATGCTGCTGCATAGGCAGTTATGTCATGTTTCTGACTATAGAAGGAAACCAGAGACAACTAATAATAATTCCCTGCACAGGGGATGGTGCTGGACTTGGTATATATCAACAGGTGAGGGAACGTCTGTAGCTATCCAGCAGGACTTTCCTGAATAGTGTTTCATAAACATAATCAATTCAACTTCCAATGGATTTAACAGTATTGACAGAATAGAATTATCTGAATAATAAAATACTGAATGCAACTAATTAATGGTTAATTCTGTAATCAAAAATCTTATCTCTTCTAAGTACATCTCTTAAGATGTACTTAGAACACTAGCAATATACAAAGTGTCATTTTTGGGGTCAGTTAACTTTTCTTAAAAAAATTAGATATAGCCCTGGCTGGTGTAGCTCAGCACATTAAGCTCGGGCCTGCAAATCAAAGGGTTGCTGGTTTGATTCCCAGTCAGAGCAAATGCCCAGGTTGCAGTCCAGGTCCCCAGTAGCGGATGTGCAAGACACAACCACACATTGATGTTTCTCTCCCTCTCTCCTTTCCTTCTCCTTGCTATAAAAATAAAAAAAAATTAGATATAATTTTGACAATTCTTGCTTAAGTTTGAGATGAAGCTTATTGTTTTTATTCTCTAGGTGACCAAAGCATTGGAGAAGAACACAACATTTTTCCCAGGTAGACAGTCCATGCAAAGTAGGGCATGATTTGTAGTCAATACCACCAGGCACCTGAACTTGAAGGCAGGAATGACCCAGCAAATCAATGGTTGCAATTTGCTTTAGTTTTTTCCTTTTCTTGCTATAGAAAGAGCTAGTTGCTAAGTTGTTTTAAGTAAAATATGCTTCTGAAAGAAACGGAAATAAAAATCATTTTTGTTCCAGTAGTTTCTTTCAATCCTTAGTTCCAGAATGAGCAAACCTTGTTTAATCTCTTTATTTCAAAGGTTTGTGTTGCCATTTCTTGACCAAATAAGGAATTATATGTGTTTGATTTGAATCACACACCCAGGGTCGCGTGAGAGTGTGAGCTTTGGTTTCAGCAGAGCACCTGTTGGTCATAATGCTGCCAGGCGGCTTATTCTACTTGCTTTCTTTCCCCTCGATCAGTATGCAAATGCTTGCTTTTCAATTAGAAGTTGATTTGTCTCCAGAAAGTTACCAAAATAAACTCACGATCAGTGAGCTCATAGGGAAATATTGCCAGGTGCTCTAGCAAGCAAGGGTCACGATCTTTAGCCTTCCTCCCTACTTATCCTCTCTTCATTTTCCAGAAAGTCTTCTCTAAGTGAAGCGATTGCCTTTAAGTGTCCTTAGGAATTTGAACAGATTGAAAATGCCTGAAGCCATGGGGTTTACTGAATGGCTTTTAAAAATAGACATTTCAAAGAGCAGGGGATGGTGTGGAGGGGGGAGGCCACTCTTGGAATGGCTCCACAGTTTCTTGGTTAACATTTGGCAATAGATAAATATTTTAGGGCTACTAATACTTAGGGACTGGCTTGGCAGCCTACTGCAGATGCTACTAATGTGTGTGTGTTTGTGTGTGTGTGTTTACAACCCTGTCAGTTAAAAACATTTTATATAGATGAAGGCATGCACCTCTGTATATGCATTGCATGCATTTACCAATTACATTCATATCCTGCTATACCAACAGATGATGTGTATTAAAACACATGTAGAAATAGAAAAATTTAAAGGATGAAGTAAATAGAAGTCTCATTATTTTCTTACCATATGCCCTTTGGCACCCCTGGGGTATGCTTTCACTTCTTTGTGGCCCAGTCTGGAGAATACAGTGAAATATAACGCCCTTGAGGAACTCACAGTCTAGGCAGGACCCCGAGTGTGGAGTGGAAGGGGCATCGGACTGGCTGCCGGTACACAGGCATTTTGTGCTGTCTTGCTAAGGAGCTCGGAGCTGCCACTTCACTTCCTTGTATTCTGTTTGTCAAATGAACACAAAAGGGGTTGAATTTACTTATTTCACTCTGAGGTTCTGGGGCTTGGGAAAAATGACTGTGGGCTGGGGAAGCTGGAGAAGGTATTGCAGAGGAGCTGTTGGACATGGGTACAATTCAGGTAGATAGGAGGAAGGAGGGGATTCCTCACTGGAGCGGACGAAGCTGCAGCCAAGGGCTGACTCGGGGCTAGAGGTGGCAGGAATGGAAATTGTGAGGCAGAAAAGTTGGGGACTGGTGGGACACATCTTTGGCCTGATTTTGGAGCCTTTGAAGGGAAGCAGAGAAGTTCAGGTCGATAGAATTAATGAAAGTAAGTTGCTTGAGTAATAAGGTCATTGTAACTTTTCTTAGGAACATTCATGTGGTAGTGGTATTGGTAGTGGTAGATGCATTGAAAGGGGCAGAGTCTGGTATTAATGTTGTGGCCTGGAAGGCAGGTACCTTTGTTCATTTATCCATTCGGCCAATCAGACCTTCAGTCACTGAACAAGTGATTATAGAATGTTTAACGTACACCTCGGCTATAGGTAAGAACAAAAGGATCATGGTCTTGGCCTTCATGGATCTTTTAGAATCAAGTGAGGGAGACACAGACACAGGAATTGACATTTAATTGAAAAGTGTGATACACACTCTCAAAATGAAAAGATTGATCATAAGGACAAAGATAAATTAGTGAAAATTCATGGGATGGAAGAGAAACAGTTCATTTAACAGAGATAGAAGGAATAATAACATAGTTTGGAAGGCCATTAGGGAGAAAGATTGATGTGTTGGAAGACTCAACGATGACCCCGAGTTATCTCGCCTGGAGGAAAATATTTTGTCAAACACCCCGCATTCTGGGTTTCGCTGGTTGTATCTTCTGGTGTCATTTGTTATGTTCTTCTATTTCCTGTGTTTCTTGTAAACCACCAGTTTAATATGGAGGCTTGATTAGGTTCAGGTTCAATTTGTGTGTGTGTGTATGTGTGTGTGTGTGTGTGTGTGTGTGTGTGGCTAAATTATATCACAGGTGGGGCCTTGTCCTTCCTTTCTCACTTTAGAAGGTAACTGCTTTTTGATGGTCTTTTTCATTATGTTAATGGTAATCAGGGGCTTTAGGTGTTGTCATCTACTATATAGTTCTTCATTGGTCTTTTACTTAACAGTTTTAGCAACCACAGGTGATCATTAAAGGCTGTCAAATGGTGATTTCTCTAATTGGGTGACTATTGGCTACAGTTTCCCCCTCATCAACTATTTGTCTTGAAAACCAGATTGAACAAGAAGGGCAGGATAAATGCTGGGTCCTTTCCCTTTATTTACCACTTTTCTGAATAATGAATTGGTTCCCTGGCGTCCTTCAGAAGTGAATAATGTTCACTGTTTACTGTTATTTTTGTATCATGATGAATTTATGAGTTTTTAGCATAATTGATATACTGCAATCCATTGCAGTTGTAGCAGAGGAGAAACTTCTCCTGTACCCTTTTAGGTTCAGTGAATAGGGCCCATAAATCAAACTGAGAAAAAGCAGATTAACAGGAGAAAAAGTTTGTTATGTATGCACACGGGGCCTCCAGGAAAAGGAAATGAAGATCCAAAGAGGCAGTTGGACCTGTGGGCTTATATATCACTTTAACAAAGGGCAATAAATTTGTGGAGAATTGACAAGACAAAGGAAAAGGGGCTTGGGCTTCTGGGGTGGTAAAGTGTGGGAAGGCAATATGAAAGGTAAGGGTGATGTTAGTAAGGTTTGCTGGCGTAGGCCCATTTTGGCACCATCTCCAACTCTGGTGATAAAGTTTGTTCTTCTCTTCCTGGCCTGGGAGAGAGGGACACGTTCACAAAGAGAAGTTTTGTCCTGCCTTTTGGCAGGTAGGGGGAGGGCGGAGAGCTTTTTTCTGCATCCGTGGTTTCTCAGTTCCCTTCAGATCAACATAATCCTTACACTAAGGTGGCACGTTTTGGGGTGGCATATGCTATTTCCCTTTGTAGTCACTCATAGGCAAGCAGGGACCCTGTTTCCTCTGACACAGCTGAATAGTCTCAGTAGCTCCCTGGGTCTCTGATTTGACAGTGGTTCCAGCCTCCTCTTACAGGTTTCTAGTGTCAGACCCACAGTGAGCTGTTTCTCCCAGAGCACCGGTTCCCTTTGCTGGGAAATGGCACTGGGAAACCAGCATGCAGGCACAACAGAAACATGCACTAGAGCTTGATTCTGGCACTTAGCTAACTTGGTTACATCAAGGCATGCAAAAAAACCAAAAACCCTTCAGAGAAATCCTGTGCATAGAATCTTATAAACCAATCAGTGATCTTTTGCACTGAATTTCCTCTCCAGACTAACACAACTAATAAAATATGGCTGTAAAAGTTGATGGATGGCACATAAAAATTATCTTACTGACCCATGACCACCCTGCATATGCTGAGGTCTCGACAGGTACATTGTAAAACTTTTCTCATGGGTAGCAGTGGTGAACAGCTTTCTGTAAGAAAATCTTAATGAAACTTATGAACCCTGCGATGGTCTGAATGACTTTGCCCTTGCCCCCCCCACTTTATACATTGGAAAGCTAATGCTGAAGGAGATGGTCCCAGGAGGTGGGGTCTTTGGGAAGTGATTAGGTCACGGGGTGAGGGGGAGCCCTAATGGATGAGATTAGTGCAGTATGGAGGAGACCCTGGAGAGGTAGCTTACCCCTTCCACCACAGGAGGACACACGGAGAAGCCGGCAGCCTGCAGCCTGGAAGGGGGCCTTCACCAGAACCTGACCATGCCGGCACCCCAGCCTTGCACTTCCAGCCTGCAGAACTGTGAGAAATAAATTTCTGTTGTCTACAAGTCTGTGGTATTTTGTTATAGACACGTGAACTAACTAAAACAAGCCCTAAACTGCCTCATGTGTTAGTGTAGATTATAAGATAATACACAAAACATTTGGCACATTAGAGAGAAGAAACTGTGGGTTATAGATATTTTTTCCATCTTTCAAAATATCCCATAATGATGTTATAATGCTTTTTCTCTTAAATTAAAAAGTCACACAATTATAGAAACTCTAACAGAATAGCAAATCCCAAGTGTTTGAAGAATGAAGGTTGCTGATCCCTCTGAGAACAGTGTTCTCTCTCTCAAAGAGAGGCAGATGCCACTGGGGAGTTTTCAGAGGGATTTGACCTTATGCAGTGTGGGAGCTGGCTAAGTGGTCTTCGTGCCTGATGGTGGGGAAGCCAGAAGGCAGGTGGACGAAGACAGGGGAGAACAAGGACAAGTGTGGACCATGAAGAGGTTCTAGACACCGTGAGGGTGGACTAGAACCCCTGTCAGTCTCTCACCACTTCGATCTTCAGAGATGCGGGGGACTTTGAGCAAAGCATACACCTGGCCCGGGAGTTGGAGAAGGTGAAGGAGAATCTGGGGACAGTGGAGCAGGTGACGCCTGGCTGCTGCCCCACGTCCATGACATAAGCCGCAGGAGAGCCAGATGCCCCGACACGGACATTTTGGGTGTGGTTGTGACAGACTTCCACTTCGCTCTCACCTTCCAAATCTCAACATGTCTGTTGCCACCTCCTGTGTGGATGCTGTTTCATCTTTATCTTCGTCACATGGGAGTGATGCCACATTTCTTTCTTGTTATTATTTCAGTTAGGCGTTACAGCGGTACCACTGTCTCCCACAAGTATTAAATATGTTTCCTTCACTCTCTCATTCCAACAAAGTTGCATAATGAGGTTTTTCCTGTGGAGTCACCATTTTGCTGTGAGTGGGGGAGACCTGAAGTAGTAAATTATAGTTTAGTGAAAACACATTTCTTTCCCAGGGTGGGGATATGTGGTTACCACACTCCCTAGCGTGAGCAAAAACCCCGACAGAAAGTGCCTGAGCCAAAGTGCCAGAAATGGGCCTGCCCGTGAGCTCACTGGAAGGTGGGGAACTCGGCAGATACAGTTTACTGCTGATGCTGAATGACATACAAGAAACCTGCCATCTCATAAAGATGATGTGAAGTTTCAAACGTTCTTTCAGGTTTTGTAGTCGAGCGTAGCAACCATTAAGGTAATCTAATTAGGAATTTACAATGCTCCTTAATTCACATCTTAGTGGTGGCTCCTGCAGAAGAAATCTGGCTGCTTTCAAAGGAGGTTCCAAATCCATGGGAAGGCGACCTCTATTCACTGGTTCACTTCTGATTCTTAATCTCCTCTCTGGGAGCAGTTTGCACACAACTGCAAGCCGATTTCTGCTCTGCCCTAACTAGTTCTGTGATCGTGCTCACAGGCCCCGGAGCCCCACCTGCCACATCTTGAAATGACAGGATTGGACGTGGATGATTCTTAATGCTTCTAATGGCTTTAACGACATGTGTGACTATGACAGATGAAATGACCATTTTCCCGTAACCATCAGGTTTCTCTCTTCATGCTGCTGGAAGACAAATTTATGGCCCCATGTGACTTCTAATTAGTACTAAGCTTATTTCTGGCTCCATGCAATACATACCTTTGTTTTCCTTTATTGTTTCTCTTTTCCAGTTCCGTTCTAGGCTCTTTCATTGTACTTTATATTACCTTTGCAAACCGTCTTAAATATACTTCGGAAGACAGCAGGGTATAAATCGACAGACATGTATTTCTATTGCACAATGCAGAATAAGAAATACAGGATTGTAATGAAGAAAGCACTGCCCAACTGTGGACTGTAGAAAACGCATTTCCTGATTCGAGCACTGCAATGAGCTGAGTTGCGGGTGGTGCTGTGGGGAGGACACTTCCGTGTGCACAGGGGCCAGAAGCGGCGGAGAGGGGCGGGTTCTACTGTATCCGCCCGCCCCATTACCTAGGTCCTGGGCTCTAACCTGATTTCTCTACATTCTACGCACACGGCCAAACTCATTCCCAACTTCGGTCTCTGCTGCTTGCTCTTCTATTTCTTCCATCAACGCTTTCCTTCCTCCCTACGTCACAAGACTTTCCACCCTCACATGCATGTATCGCTCACGGCTCCTTTGCAGACTTACCCTCCCCCACCTGACCAGACGGCTCTCCCCTCCAGGCACACGTGAGGTAGGTCTGCACCATGGAACCGACTAGTTCAGTTTGTATCCTCCTACAATTCTCTTTTTTAAGCACAATATTTAGTATTTTAAGGTTTGCAAAACTAAGTTTGATGTGGCTTTACTCCCGGATGTGCTACAGATTCTATCACAAAGACTTGGAGCTCGAAAAATACTCCTTACTTGATCAACAGTTATAATGAAAACAATGTAAATAAAGGCAAAAGCTCCAAGAGTCTAAAAATATTTTGAAAGCGGGGAAAGAGTGGAGCAGGCGATGACTCAGTGGTCATTGAGAACCCCAGTGTTTTCACTGAAAATATGAACTCAGCCGTGCAAAAGTGGCTAAGAGGTTTGTTTTTGCATCTCACCTAGGTTTCTGTGACTGGCAGGTACTGCCTGGAAGGTGAGCGTTCTGCAAACCGTGGCTAATTCTGGAAATGCGTGTTGCGGCTTGAGGTTAAGTGTCATACCTGAGCTCACACATCTTTTACGACTTCTCCCAGCCCTGGCAGGTGCGGCTGCAGGCGGCGCGGCGATTGCCAGTTTGCCGGCCGCATTGTTCTCTGAGTTGCTCTGTTCTGAGACCAGAACCTGGGCCCCTCACGTCCACTGTGGAGATGAGACCCACCGAGTCGGATGCAGCCTTTTACCCTGGAGACGAATTCTGAATCATGGATCCAACCTTCCAGGGCAAAGAAGGACTGACTCACCAAAAACAGTTTTTCTTTACCTGTTAACTGCTTTCGGTATTTTCGTTGCCAGGCAGACAGTTGTGGGAAGTAGTTTTTGAACCAGATGTCAGAACGCGCGGCTCTTTGCCCCCACGGGCCGACTGGTGGCCGCACCCACACTCAGCGAAAGTCACTGCTTCAACAACGTGAAGATTCAGATACATTATTCTCTTTATTTGGCTTGTTAAACCTCAGTTCCCCTTTGGGACCCAAATTATGTAAACGTCGTGAACTTGAGGAATTGGCAGCTGTCAGGTAAACATAGATTTTGTAGCAATGAGAATCACAGAATTTAGAATAGAAGAAATTTATGCTTAAGATTAGACTATTACTACAGTCTTGCTTCCAAGGCAAACATAGGTTGTGTGTGTGTGCAGGCACCCACAGGCGCTTCCTGAGGTCCCAGATCCGGTTTGTTCAGACCAGAGCCTAAACAAAAAGAAACGTTATAGGCTATTCATTACTACAGAACTAGATTTTATTAATATTATCATACATTTACAATTTATACTCTAACTACTTTTAAAGAAAGGCATTTGAAGCAAGTCATATTAATAACCATATATCACAAGCTCTGGTGTAGCAATTACTTTGTGCCAATGTTCTCTGTATATTTATTTTTATATATAGTTCTGTTATGTGTATACAAGTGCGTCTATGTTCTAGTTACATATATTAACTCATGTAACTGTTCTCATTTTACAGATGAGAAAACTGAGGCCCAGAGTAGTTAATTAACTACCTCAAGGTCACAGAGCTCAAGAGGGGCAGAGCCAGGGAGTCCAGTTTCAGAGCCCAGACCTATACTTTCTGTCACTAAGAGGAATATTAGAGTAAAATTCGGCGGTTCCCTTAGTCTTATCTTCAGAGCCACTGTTCAGCTCAGATATCATTTCCTCGAGCCGTCTTTCTCTGCTGCTCCTTCCTCTGCTGAAATAGGCACCCTCACCTTTCCCTCCACAGCACTCCGCCTGTCATTTTATCTTACCACCCGTCGTCCTGTATAATAATTGTTCGTGTCCTGTCCGACTTTTCCAACGGACCCTCTATTCCTGGAGGGACTGCATCGGGTTCATTATTGATCCCATGCACAGATCCTGACCATGGACTAACTATTTAAATATCCATTGACTGAATGACCGAACGAGTGAATAAACGAACGACCGACTCTGACCCCGTGTCTTCAGCTGTGCTCTCGGTGGTTGGGAACCTTGCCTGCTCTTTCCTGCAGCTCGCTCAAGAAGAACAGCTTGACAAAGTGTGCACTGCTGGGGACGTGTGCCCCGGTGCCAGAATTCAAGACTAAGTTTCCAGTGGATAACTGTGTGTTTCAAAATCATTGTAAGACTGGGGGGCAGGGGAGGGGGGTACAGATGTGTTATATTTGACAGGACAAATGCTGGTGTGCAAACAATATGTCTGTGTGAGCTTCAGAGGGGTGACTGCAAGCTTTTTTAACAAAGAGAATGGGATGTGTTCAGTAACTCCAAGGAATTTGTTATTTGGGAGCACGTTCCTGACATTTTGGCCACGAGGCATTTTTCTCTCAAGTGAAATGCTAAGAATGTGCCTGATAGCAACAGATGCCTTTCTTTCCATGCTCCTGATGAGGTGTGTCCCCCTCAGGTGTCCTTCTGTGCACCTCACATTATATAGTTCAGAGGACACTCGCCATCCCATCTCTTGTAAGCTTGGCACCACAGCCCAGCCTTTAGGAGTTTAAGCTACACTCAGCGATTCCCCCAAAGAGACACTGACCAAGTTATCCTGGTAGTGGTGCCTTGGAGCCTCCCCCCACCCCCAAACACTTACATGATGTAACTTTCTAAATTCAGTATCAGGCATTTTGGGCTGATACTCTCTCTTTCACCTGTATGTTTCCATTTTTGCACTGGGTGCCAAGGATTTGAGCATTACACCAAATATTCAATCACAGTAACTAGGTTTCCTTTTTGTCAGAGAAAAAAAAACCCATACGGCTTTAGATAGTGTATAGGTTTGCTGAAGCTGCCCTAAGGAACAAACATCAGAGGGGCAGAGCTGGAGTGAGGAGGACCAGCGAGGTGGCTGTTACAACAGTTGCTCTGAGGATAATTGTCTTGAACTCTGACAGGAGCAAGGGGAATGCAGGAAGGGATGACTCTAGGAGACATTAAGGAGGTGTAAGAGCATGCGGCTGAGTGGGTGAGGGCAATGAAGGAGACAGCAGAGTGAGCATCAGGCTTGGGCACATGGCGTATGGGGGCATTGTTTAGTAGGAAGGAAAGTAGTAAGGAAGGGATACTACAGCCCAAGGCTGTTCTCTGCGTCTGAGTTCCCTGCAGACTCTCAGTACAAACCCTGTCATACCTGGTACAAAATGCCAAGGCTGTTTGTAAGAATCCTTGTGGCTGATGTAAGACAAACTACAACATTCCCAGCTGATTGATGCTCTAAAATATGTTTATGCTTTCTCCAGAAAGGCTTACGTATTTCTTGACATTTACATTTTCTTTTGTTTTCATGTAAACGTCCACTTTCCTGATTCTTTGTGACTTGGATTCATGGACCGGTTTCTCTGCTTGCCTCCTCTCTGTTCCATCTCCGCGAGGAGAACTCTAGAACTCTCCAGGTGTGTGCGTGTGTGCAATCACAGGTTCCATCAGCTCTGTTGTCACCTGAAATAATGACCACACTGAATGTGGGAAGATAAAGTGCTTTGCTGTGGGTTAAGTTAGAACTGATGACATCAATTCCACCTAAAAAGGCACCGTCAGAGCAAGCGCTGAACTCTTCACTCACAGTCTAGACTAGGGCTCAGCCAACTGCAGCACGTGGGCAAGTTTGACCTACCCCCGTTTTATGTATTTATTTTTATTGAGGTAAAATTCTCATAACAAAATCAATCATTTTAAAGTGAACATTCAGTGGTGTTTAGAACATTCACACTGTTGTGCAACCACCACCTTTATCTATTTTCAAAATGTTTTTTTTTACCCCAAAAGGGAAACCTCTCACTGGTAAGCAGTTACTTTCCATTACTCCTCCCTGCAGCTCCTGGCAATCACCAGTCTGCTCTCTATGCGTTCACCTGTTCTGGACGTTTCATATCAATTGGATCATAAATTATGTGAATTCTTGGGTATGACTTAGCCACTTAGCATAATTATAAAAAAATTTATTGCATTTTTCCCATTACCACTTAGTCCCCTTCTACTCCTTCTCCCTGCAGCCGCCACACTGTGTCCGTGTCCGTGAGTCTTTCTTCCTTTTTGCTCAGTCCCTCCCTCCCCTCCCTCCCCCACCTTAGCTGTCTTCCTGCTTTCTGAGTTTCTCTGTTTCGCTTGTTAGTTCAGTTTGTTCATTAGATTCCACACATGGGTGAAATCATATGGTATTTGTCTGTCTCTGACTGCCTTACTTCACTTAGCATAATGTTTTCCAGGTCCATTCATACTGTTGCAAAGGGTACAATTTTCTTCACGTTTACAGCCGAGTAGCATTCCATTGTGTAAATGTCCCATAGTTGTTTTTATTCACTCATCTACTGATGGACACTTGGGCTGCTTCCATATCTTGGTGATTGTAAATAATGCTGCAATGAACATAGGGGTGCTTATGTTCTTTTGGATTAATGTTTTGGGTTTCTTCAGATATATTCCTAGAAGTGGGATCTCTGGGTCAAAAGGCAGGTCCATTTCTAATTTTTTGAGGTGTCTCCATATGGCTTTCCACAGTGGCTGCACCAGTCTGCATTCCCACCAACAGTGTAGAAGAATTCTCCTTTCTCCACATCCTCACCAGCACTCATTTGTTGATTTATTGATGGTCGCCACTCTGACAGGTGTGAATAGTATGTCATTGTGGTTTTAATTTGCATTTCTCTGATGATTAGTGATGTTGAGCATCTTTTCATATGTCTATTGGCCATCTGTATGTCCTCTTTGGAGAAGTGTCTATTCAGGTCTTCTGCCAATTTTTTAATTGGGTTGTTTGTTATTTTGGTGTGGAGTCTTGTCAGTTCTTTATAAATTTTGGATATTAACCCCTTATCAGATGTATTAGTGAATATGTCCTCCCATTCTATGGATTGTCTTTATTTTGTTGATAATTTCCTTTGCTGTGCAAAAACTTTTTGGTTTGACGTAGTTCTATTTGTTTATTTTTTCTTTTGTTTACCTTTCCTGGGGAGATATATCTGATAAAATATTGTTATGAGCAATGCCTGAGATTTTGCTGCCTGTGTTTTGTTCTATGATTTTTATGATTTGGGGTCTAACATTTAAGTCTTTAATATATTTTGAATTTATTCTTGTGTGTGGTATAAGAAGGTGGTATAGTTTTATTTTTCTGCACATACCTGCCCAACTTTTCCAACACCATTTATTGAATAAATTATCTTTTTAAAAAAGATTTTATTTATTTATTTCTAGAGAGAGGAAAGGAAGGAGAAAGAGAGGGAGAGAAACATCAATCCTTCCCTCCACTTGGACCCCCACTGCATTGCACCCCCACTGGGGACCTGGCCTGCAATGCAGGCATGTGCCCTGACTGGGAATCGAACTGGTGACCCTTTGGTTCATGAGCCAGCACTCAATCCACTGAGCCACACCAGCCAAGGCTGAATAAATTATCTTTATCACATTGTATGTGCTTGCTTCTTTTGTCAAATATTAATTGACTATAAAGTCCAGCATCCCTTTATGATAAAAACTCTCAGCAAAGTGGGATTAGAGGGAACATAACTAAAGATAAGGAAGGCCATATATGACAAACGCATTGCCAGCATCATACTCAATGGGCAGAAACTACAAACATTCTCCTTAAGACAGGGATGTCTGCTTCACCTCTCTCTCTTTTTTTATTTTAATTGTTGTTCAAGTACGGTTTTCTGTCTTTTATTCCCATCCCAGCCCAAACCCCCAGCCCTCCCCACCTCCCTCCCATTTCCACCCTACCACCTAGTTTTGTCCATGTGTCCTTCATACTTGTTCCTGTAAACCCTTCCCCTTGTCCCCTGAAATTCCCTCCCCTCTCCCCTCTGGTCACTGTCAGCCTGTTCTCTATTTCAGTGTCTTTGCTTATATTTTGCTTGTTTGTTTGTTTTGTTGTTTAGGTTCCTGTTAAAGGTGAGGTCATATGGTTCCACTTCACCTCTCTTATTCAACATAGTGCTGGAAGTTCTAGCCACAGCAACCAGACAAGAAAAAGAAATTAAAGACATCCAAACGGGAAAAGAAGAAGTAAAACTGTCTTTATTTGCAGATGACATGATAATGTACAAAGAGAACCCCAAAGATTCCACCACAAAACTGTTAGAACTGATAAAGGAATTCAGTAAAGTAGCAGGATTCAAAATTAATATCCAGAAATCAGTTGTATTTTTATATACCAATAACAAACTAATAGAAAGGGAAATTAAGAAAACAGTCCCATTTACAATTGCTTCAAAAACAAAAAGTATGTAGGAATAAACCTAACCAAGAATGAAAAAGACCTGTACTTGGAGAATTATAAGACATTCAAGAAAGAAATTGAAGAAGATACAAATAAGTGGAAGCACATATACTATGTTCATGGATAAGAAGAATTAACATCATTAAAATTTCCATACTCCCCAAAGCAATCTGTAGGTTTAATGTAATTCCTGTTAAGATTCCAATGAAGTATTTTACAGAACTAGAACAAATATTTCAAAAATTTATGTGGAACCACAAAAGGCTCCACATAGCAACAGTGATACTGAGAGAGAAGAACAAAGTTGGAGGAATCACACTACCTAATATCAAACCATACTATAAGGCCATAGTAATCAAAACAGCATGGTACTGGAATAAAAACAGAGGCATAGATCAATGGAAGAGAATAAAAAACCCAGAAATTAGTATAATGTTTTTGAGGCTTGTTATGTTATCATATGAATCAGTATTTTGCTCCTTTTAATTGACTGAATAACATTTCATTGTATACATCTATGCAACTATCATTTATTTATTCTTTTATTGATAGACATGTGAGTTGTTTCTATCTTTTGGCTATTGTAAACAGTGCTGCCATGAATATGTATGTGTACGTATTTGTTCAAGTCTCTGTTTTCAATTACTTTGGGAACATGAAGAAGGACCTGAAAAATCACTGGACTTTATGTATAAAAAATTGAATGTTCATTATTACATGTTTAAATTCAGTTACCTTCAAAGTGCTTTCCATTTGGTGCAATACTCTTATTGAAACTTTTTTTCCACTGCTCAAAACAATTTTTGAACTCATCTATTTTGATGCCTTTTAGAGCTTCTGTTGTTTTTTGTTTCACCTCTTCCATATTGACAAAATGTTTCCCTTTGAGGACTTTTTTCATCCAGGAGAACAAAAGAAAGTTACTTGGGGGTGAGATCATGTGAATAGGGAGGGTGTGGCATGAGGATCATGCTGTTTTGGGTGAAAAACTGCTGAATACTTACTCAGTGTGGTGTGGGCAGGTGCACTTGTAAATCACCCATCATGAAATGGGCAAAGGAATTAATAGAAGCTTCAAAAACAATTTACTGAGGCTGAATGTGGTTTCCTACAATGATGCCAGTTGGTACACTGATACAGATGGGCTCCTAGAACACTCACCTTGAGGGGAAATCCTGTACTACAAGGGACCTGCTCTCCCGAAGATAATTCTGGGTTTTTCCTCATAAACCTGGGAGTGGAATTGCTGGGTTGTATGGCAACTCTATATTTAACTTTTTGAGAAAAAACCGGTGTTTTCTACAGCAACTGAACCATTTACATCCTTCCTATTAATGTAGAAGTGTTCCAACATAGCCACATCCTCACCAACAGTTATTCACTGCCCCCACCCCCGCCGCCCAGCCCTTCCACTGTTTTTGATTAAAACCATCTTAGTGGGTGTGAAATGGTGTGTTACTGTGGTTTTGATTTGCTTCCCCAAAACTAATGACGTCGAGCAGCTTCTCATGTGCTTGTTTATTACTTGCACATTTTCTTTGGAGAAATGTCTATTCAAAGTCCTTCACCTATTTTTTAAATTGGGGTGCCTTTTTGTTGTTGAAAGAATTCTTTCCCTATTCTGTATGTTAGACCCTTACTGGCCTCATAGAATGAGATAGAAAGTGTTTCTTTTCTATTTTTTGGAAGAGTTTGAAAAGAATTGGTATTAACTCTTCTTTAAGTGCTCACCTCTTGTTTGTATAAAGCTTTACCGGAATACAGCCACATTCACTTGTTTACACGTTATCTGTGGCTGTTGTTGCATTACTATCAAGGACAGGGTTGAGTAACTGCAACAGAGACGATATAACCTGCAAGCCAAAAAGAATTACTCTGACCTTTTACAACCTTTCTCACCCCCAGGGTAGACTCTGTTTCTAGTTCCTTGTTCCTAAGATTTCACTTTTATGAAAAACTGAGAAATCTGCCTTTTCGGAGTAAAATATTTGTGATAATTTTAAAAATTTCTCTAGGCTATTTAGTCATACGAGTGCTGTTTCTTAGGTACATTTTTATATTTTGGAGAATGGAATAAGAAAGAACCGTAACTTCTCACCCTAAGAAATAATGCTGGTTAGGATGGTGACAGTGGAGAAGCCGCAAGTGCATTGGGTTTGGGGTGCAGACGTGAGGGAGAGAATGCTCCTCTGCTCCTGGGGCCCAAGGGTGTGCCCCCTTCCCTGGGGAAGTCACGGGAAAGTGTAGACGTGTAGGGGAGGATGGCGTGATCAATGGTACCGTGGAATTTGAGGTGAATTTTAATGTTTAAATAGACATGACATGAAAAGGAGACAAATCACCCCTAAAAAGTAGTCCTCCTTGCCTCTAAATAATTAATGTACCAAGGTAGATCCTTCTTACTTTGAAGGGCATTTGCTGCCTCATTGGGCACTTCTGAAAAGGTTGGTTGTAGCTGACTTTCCCCTCCCCCGATCTGGAACCTCCATCCCATCTTCCTTCTCTCCTCTGTCTGCCCCTAGAGTTTTCTGCCTGGTTTCCCTTCAGAGGCATGTCAAGACCTCCCACAAATTGCATCGTCAGTGACTTGCTGTGTTTGAATGAGATGCCTAGGCAGATTATGTTATCCCTAACTCCTACTAAATGCACATTTACACGTATCCAACTCCCATGATTTGCATTAAAGTGAGAAACTTCTAATATACTTCACCAAGAAATGTTTTACTGCATTAATAAAAATAATGTGGGGCAAACGATAAATCAAAATAAAGAACTCAAGAATGGAGAAGTGGTAGACAGACTAGTTGTGAGTGTAGAATCCATTCAAATATAGATCTAAGAGGAAAGTAATGGGATAACTGTAGTTTATGTAAGTATTTCAAGCCTTGACGCACTTATTATACACAAAAGTAATTAGAGCAACAAAAATGAGGAGGGTCAGGGGAGGCAGGAGGAAGTGAAGGAGGCTTTATCTTCTCGAGGGGAAACTCGTCAGAACTTTAAAAATGAAATGTACATTTTTAAATTACCAGCAATAAAAGATGACTCTAGGCTGCTGGTAACTTAATTTCTTTCTCAATCTTAGATGCTAAAGACACATGCATCTAAAATTCTGTAATTTCTTCAGTTCTACTTTATATTTTTCTTTATTAAATGCATATAAAATAAGATTAAATTTTCAAGATGGTACATAGTGCATGATTTCAAAGATAATAAAATAATTATTTATCTTTGAAGTGATCTCTCTCTTTATCACATTTTATTCAGTTCTTATTTTATTTTCCCAGTGTTATTGAGATAATACTGACATATAATATTTACTTTTTTATCTGTATGTTTTTCAAAGAAATCTTATAATAATATTTGTAGACTCTTAACATTGTCTACTTCTGGTTGGTAAAATTTGGGTTGAGTTGTTTCCTTTTTGAAACTTTTCTATATTACTAAGCTTTTTATATTTTTATTACAAATATAAATATTGCTTAAGAAGATAAAGTTAGATGACATTCTTTTATGAACTGAGATTTTTAAAGGTTAGCTATTTTAAGATTACATTTAAAATTCCAGAGTGCATTTGGGGTTTTACTTAACATCATGTTATGAAGACCATTTTACTACTTCACACTAGTCATTTGAAAGGAAGATTTTTTTGGAAAGGAAGATTTTTAAGATTCTTATATTTTTGCAAACACTGCTAAGCTCACAAAACATTTAATCTTGCAGGGTTACATTTGCTTAATTAGAAGTGTGAGCCTTTTTCTTAAGTTTCATAGTCTTCCTTTAATAACTCTATTGGATTTGTATTTCCAATACAGAATCCCAGTCCATAGGGAGGACCATCACACCACCGGTTTTATTGGTCTTGGAGAACAGTGAGGCTATTGAAAGTACTTGGAGAAAACAGAAAAATCAGAGCATGTTATAGGTGATACCTGGATCTGTTGTAAAAGAAGAAAAACAAACTGGAAATTAAATATAAACTATGCTGAGATAATAAGAACTTTCGTTGAATTTTTAAAACCAGGAAATTTATTTAGGTCTGACACATGAGACCTAACAGGACACTTTCTGACTACATTTACATTTGAATGGGAACGGATCATTTTAAGAAGGGAACTGAAGTTTTAATCAGTGGATTTTCAGCTTCTGTGGCAGAAGTTTAACTTGTCTTTCTCTGGTCCTTGTATTATTTTTCTTGTTTTCTGCTCTCTGGGTATCTCCCTGATCTTCCCTCCTTTTACCCCACTCTCTCTCTTTCTCTCTCTCTTTTCCTTGCTCTTTCTTTAAATGCAGTTTATGGCCTTACTTACTTAGGCCTCCCCTCCAGATCCTGACAGATGCGAGCGATGCCCTAACACCATGCGTCTGAGTCAGGCTTCAGTGTGCTCTAAGCCCCGTGTTTACACTGCCCATTAAAGGCATCACTTTTTGGAAATATATAGGGAGTTAAATGATCTCTGACAGCTGTGAACTGCAGGAAAAAAAGGACTCTATTGTTCAAAGAGCTGCCTTTAATATTGAGAAGCCCTTGCTAAACATTGGAGTCTGAAGTATGGTAAATGTTAATTGGCCGTAAACTTAACAAGAGCTGGTTTTCCTCCCTTGTTCTACCTCCCCCAGCTCATTCTCCCACTGCCTATTCTAAAGTTCTAGTTTCTAAATGTGACACTTCTATTTGTTTTGTAAACTCACCTCTGATTGTCTCTAAGACTTTTGGAAATAGCATTGTCACCTAACACCTTTTTCTTTTTAGAAACAAATAGTGTACAACTTGTATGAATGAGTCAAGAAAGCAAAAGTTCTGAACCTCTGTATGCACAGTCTGTAGAAATCCTTGGTTTCCCTGATAAGCTTCCTAGGTACTTCCTTCCGCCTTTGTAAGTCATCAAACTTCCTTCTAGAGCATTTCCTTCTAGAGCATTGACAGTGACTTTCAAAAACAACCTTTATCCTTAGGCATTTTATGGACAGTCTGCAAGGGTAATAAGAAGAGTGTAGGGTCATTAAGTCATTCAGAATGGAAGAGAACCCTATCATCATTGGTGGTGTTCTTTCTACCTCTAAGGTCCTTCCCAATCTCTTTCCTGGTCTAAATCCTGCCCGTCCTATGAGGCCCAGTGCAGGTCCCACCTTGTCATACCTTTTCTGACTTCTCCAGTTGACATCAGGGGGTTTGTTTTATGGCCAACGATTGTGGTGCCTATCATAATTAAATATTCACCTGTTTTGTTAATATATGTAAATTTTTGCCAGAATTTAGATTTCATATAACTTCACTATTTAAAAAAATATTTAGATGCATTGAAACTGTTACTAAATGTGGCTGAATATTTATTTGCATGCTGTACATCAGTTCAGATCTGAAGAGTGTGTCCTGACTTTTGATTATACATTTTTTAAAATTTTAGTCATTGTTCAAGTACAGTTTTCTGCCTTTTATTCCTGTTGAGTGTACATTTGTAGCCATCATCTTTGGAGTCCACCACACAGCTGAGTGCCGAGTTATGTAATGTCGGTTGATTCATGTTTAGAATGGCCTTCTGTGCTGGGCACTGCAAGTACAGGTTTTTGTGAGTTACTTTTGTTTCCTTACCAAGGTTGAAAACTTCTTAAGGATTGAGACCACGGCACATAGTTGTATCATCCCTTCTTCCACCATACCCAGTTCAGAGCTGAACACGTTGCAGGTGCTCAGTCAATATTCTGAGTGATCGAAACGGAAGTTTCCAAGCTGGAAGAGAGCTTAGAAATCACCCACCACTCTTTATATTTAATTAGTGTATTTCCATGTGTCTTAAATTCTTTCATGGTTCTACGCAAAAAAAGTTTTTATTTATTTTTAACAATATAAAATTGTATTAAAAACTGCATTCTTAATTACCTAAAGGAAAAATTGTGCTCAATGGCTGAGCCTCAGTTTATGAACTCCTTGTTTGGTGAGGCTTTCCCTGATTTTTTCAGCTGACTCATTTGCTCTTCTTTCCGGGCTGCCATTATGTGATCATTATGGCACACCCATTCCTCATTATGGGTTATATAATTTTATATGCTAATTGTTGGTCTCCTCACTAGACTTAGTAAGCTCCTCAAGGGAAGAGACCATGACACTGAATTTTGTAAGCTGAGCCCTGAGGCTTTCAATGAAAGTGTTGGTCAAGCATTTATTAACGAACTCTCCCTTTGTGTTGGGCAGCTGTGGGGAAGAGGGTGCTGATGATGGAGTTCTTGGGGATGCGTCCTTCTCAAACCAGAGTTTCCTCTTCCCGACTTCAATCTGTCTGTCTGTGTCTCTCACACACAACCACACACCCACATACACACATTGCCTAGCTCTACAAAGAATAGAAAAGTAACTAAGAAGGTATGACAGATTTTAAAAAAACACTCCCCTGCTTTTTTTCATGTTACACAGACAACATAAACTGATTGCAACACATTTAAAGAGTACAGAGGTACATAGACTTAAAAGGAGTTTTTTCTTGCTCACTACATTGCCAGTCCCAGAGGTAAGTACCGTTCACATCTTGGGGTGTATCATTCTAGAAATTTTTGGAGTGCTTATACAAATCTCCAGAAACAAATATGCATTTAAAAGAAATAAACCAGCCCTAGCTGGGTAGCTCAGTTGGTTAGAGCATCATCTCAATACACGAAGGTTGTGGCTTTGATCCCCAGTCAGGACACGTAGAGGAATCAACTATGAATGCATAAATAAGTGGAACAGCAAATCGATGTTTCTCTCTCTCTCTCCCTCCATTTCTTTCTCTCTCTAAAATCAATAAATAAAAAATGTTAAAAATTAAATCAACTATATATTGTTCAGCTATCTACTTTTTTCAACTATGTGACAAAGACATATTAACATGTCTAGAATGAACTCATTAAATGTCTTTTTTTATTTTGCTTTTTCAGTCATTTCAATTTTTTATGAATCAATTTTTTAATTGTATTTTCTCTCATTACCATTTTCCCCCCTTATACCCGCTTCCACCTGTACCCCTCACCCTCACAATCACCACACTGTCGTCCATGTCCATGTGAACTCATTAAATTCAATAGAACCATCATTAGGAATGTGGTGGGATTTATTTACCATTGACTATTGGTTAATATTTAACTATTTGCCATAAGTTTATTAGCAAATACAATATTTTTACTATAATACTTTGTTCTTTGCTATAATTTGGTATAATTTTGCCACAGCGTATCAGAAAATATATTTTATACACATTTTTATATATATCCATAATAGTCATATTTCTATAGTATATGTTCCTAAACGTGGAGTTATGGGATTTAGGGGTGTGCACATGTAAAACTTGGATGGACACTGACACATTACCCTTCAGGAAGGTCACACTGACTGACACTTCCACCGACACTGTCCAAGGGCGTCCATTTCTTTACCCTGGCGCTGCAACCGAATAAGCTCCAACTTCAAAATTTTTGCTTCTTTGATAGACTTTTCTGGTGGTTGAAATATTGTTTTGTATCTGAGCCAAATCCCATCAAGTCTTCTTTAAAAAATAATGAGTCGCAATCATTTTCTTAACAAGGGAAAAAGAAAAGGCTAATCAGTAAAAGTGATATGGAGGGAAAAATTGGCACACACGTCAAGTGATTTAAGCCCCTTAGCAAGTGAGGGCTTCCTCCATCAGGCACAGACCTGGCTGATATCTTTAATTGGGGATCCGGTGGGAGTTGGGCTAAAATCCAAGCCAGAGCAAGCCCTCGGGGAGAGGGGGCTGGCTGAATACCTGAGCCGATTGCAAAGGTCTCTAGGCAAAGGTGTCCCTGCTCTTGACAAGAACCAATTAGGGAGAATGACAAAACCCACTTCACTGTTTCTCAACTCATTAATTTCTGTCGCTAGAGAATTCGGAGTTTTTTCCCCCTGTATCTCAAGTCCCAGGCAACATTGTGCTTGTAGCCTGTGGGGCCACTGAGTGAGCTGAGCTGCCATGAGAGGCTGCAGAGGGGAGGGCGAGGTGGGGCATCCGTGTAGCAAAAAAGTGGGACAATCACAGAATGTGTGGTGGAATGAACCTCTCAGTCTGTGCCAACTGACCCTCCCATTCTGCACGGGAAGGAAGCGATGCCTCACAAACCCTGACTTTTCTGGGAATATAACCAACTTAGTGACAAAGCCTGACTTGAACCCCAAGCCTCCTCCTCCAAGGTCAGACGCTTTCCCTTGCCTGGCTCTAAAGCTTCATGGAGTATTTATGCACCTGCTGGGGCTGCCACAACAGAATCCTACAGGCAGTGGCTGAAACAACAGAAATTTATTTCTCACAGTTCTGGAGGCTGGACGTCCAAGATCAAGATGTCGGCAGAGTGGGTTTGTCTCGGGGCCTCCCTCCTCAGCTTGCAGACAGCCGCCTTTGCGCTGTGTCCTCATGGCCTTCCCTCTGCGGGCACGCATCCCTGGTGTCTGCGTGTTCAAATTCCCTCTTCCTCTAAGGACACCAGTCAAATTGGCTTAAGGCCCACCCCTAAGGGCCTGATTTTAACTCGGCTACCTCATTAAAAGCCCTGTCTCCAAATACAGTCGAATTCTGAGGAACTGGAGGTAGGGGTTTCCACATACAGATTTGGGGGGACACAAGCAGCCCAGAAGAGAATGTGACAAGGACCATCAAGAGCCGGGGAGGGAGATCCGGCCTGTCCTTCGCACGGTCACGGACTCAGCGTATACATGGTCACTCTGCATCTCCAGCTGTAGCTCGTTGTCTTTCTTTTGTCTTGGAGATGATCTTTCTTTTTTTCCAGTAACAGATTATTACAAAGCTACCAAAATTCCACAAAGGGGATGATATTGTTGGCTCTCGGTGTTGGCCATTGCTCTGCAGAATTTTGCTGGAGGGGGCCGGGGGGTAGGGAGAGAAGAATCTCACATGAGAATCTATAAGACATGTGGTCTTTAAAATTATCCAGGATGTTCCAGAGAGAAATCCTAACGTTCAAGTCTAGTTTCTCTGCATTTTGTACATCCCATATTTCTTTCCCTCAGGAACATATTTTATGCAAATTTGCTTGGAGTCATGTACCATTTTTTATAATGTTCTTTCCTGCCACATGCACTATGGCCTCCCTCTGTAGTTACGATATACACTCCATACCCCTCCAAAGACAACGGTGATTGCAAAGGCCAGTGAGGCTCCATCCACAAGGGCAGTTCAGGGTTATAGCTGGAGTGGAATCTTAGGTCCTTGCTTTTACATCTGTAAAGAGGGGCAATGGTAGTAGAAGGAAGGTAGAAGCAGCAATCATTTCAAGAAAACAATACGACTTGGATGTACCAGCTGCCTCCCTGAGGGCAGGACCTCCAGGTTTCTGTTGAGAACACTGATCTTTTCACTTTGCGAGGCTGATGAGTACAGTTTTCTGACAGGGCGTGTCCGGACTCACTTGGCATTAATGTGACAGAAGCAAGAGAATCAGGCTGCTCTGTCATGAATGGATATGAGCTTCGACCCCTGACAGCTGCGGTGGGAGCAGCAGGGCCCTCCTGGCACTGTGCTTGCTGCCTCCAGCACTCTCCTCATCTGGCCACCGGGGCTCTCCTCCTGCCAAACATGCAGAAGAAAAGAAATGAGCATCTGGCTGTCGTAATGGGTGCAGGACAAAATGCTGTCCTCTTGAGGGTATCCAGGTCCTTTGGAAGCCAAAAATGTTTGGTCTGAGTGAGTTCCCGTACAGTTTCAAAATGCATATGTGTGTTAGTGTGCTTGTGTTTGAGTTTTTTATTTAAAGATATAGTCTCAGCTCCTTGACGTCACACTCATGGGTGGTTAGAGCCGATGTCAGGAGGGGATGTTAGACACAGCTAGAGAGCCGCAGGACAGCAACTGGATGGATCTCTTCTGCTCTGGTTGCCTCCAGCAGCTTTTAACTTACAGACTGAGGGCCCTGCTAACCGCCTCTCAGCTGCAGGGAAGGTTATGGTTCACCATCACTGGGTTCTGGTCTCTTTCTTCCTACACTTGCAAAGCAATGCCTAGGAGGAGATAATAATACCTTACGCTAGAAGTGTGGATGTGGGCATGTGTGTGGCTAGACACAATGTACAAAGGGTACAGAGGAGGCCTGAACAGGCCATCACTCTCCACTCTTGTCATCTAGGTGGCGGGCACAGGGAGCTGATTCTCCTGACGCGTGTCTGGGTCCTGCTCTGTGGCTCATGGCTCCCTGTGACCTCATTCACCCTTCGGGCTTCAGTTTCCTCACCTGTGAAATGGGGGGAATTTCTGTTATGCCGCTCTCACAGGGTTGTTGTGATGATTAAATAAGAATTTATTTGCAATTCAGGAACTGTGTTTTTTATATATATATATACACACACACACACACACACACACACACACACACACATACACACACACATACATACACACACATCTACATTTGTGTGTATACTTATATATATTTAATTATTCTTATCATCTCCTAGTCATTATTTTATGTGAATTCAATGTTACATAATGAGGGACTAAGGGGAGAAAAGATTGAGTTTATGATTCTGATTCCCAAAGGGTCCCCCACTAGGGGGAGGAGGAGGGTGCAATGGCTTCATTGTCAGAGGGCTCATGGAGTCAAACACATGAGACTGACGAATCGTCTGTAGTTTGTTTTGCAAAATCTCATTCCTTGACATCCAGCTTTTTAAAGATGAAATGGTTTCCTGATGAAAAAATTATTCTTAACAGTCGGTTAGGAATGTCAGAGGAAGCGTATAAGTGTGTGCACCACAGTGTGCTTGGAGAGGCCCGTCATCCTCTCCCATTCCCCACCTCTTAGGAAGACAGCAGTTACTATTCCAGAACTGTCCAAACAAGTGTTCAGTCTTTTCCTAAATTAAACTCACTCCTCCTTCGCCCTCCCTACCATTTTTCTCAGTTAGAATTTAACCATTAGTGGCTGGGAGGTGCGGTCTGCATCTGTCTGCTGGTGCTGGGTGCAGTGTGAGCCACTGGGAGTCAGGAACCTCGAGGTGGTGACTCTGTGGGGGTTGGGGCCTCTGGTTTACCTTAAGGTGGTCTCCATCTAGTCTTGGCTGTGGTCCGTGGAAGGAGGACGCAGCTCTCTGTGAATGAGGTGAGGCTAGTGCCTGCAGCAAGACTGGGGAAGACAGGCCAGAGTTCGGTATGCTCTCCTCTGGGTCAGTCTCTGGAACAGAGGCAGAGGTGAAGCTAGATGTCCCCTGGTGGCAGAGCACTGGGCACTCCCACTGGGAGGAAGCCATCCAAGCCTTAGTGTTGCCCCAGAAGGAAAAACTCACAGGAGTTTTGTAAACCCTACCCTGCTTCATTGCTGTTTTGTTTGATGTTTTTTAATGAGATCCACACCATGGGCATTTCTCACTTTTCTCCCACTTGGAAACATGACTTAATCTTACATTTTATTTAATGATTTCCTCCTATGCATCTCCCACCCTTCCAAAAAAGAATTGGAATAGCTTGCTGAGACACTAAAAGAAAATAAAGTAGATAAATAGAGAGCTCATGGTGAATGGGAATAGAATGAAGATCAAGTTAAGACTAGATGGGCCAACTTACAGGGGCTATACATTTGGCTTGGAGTTGTCTTTGGTTCTTCAGGGAGATGCACGGTCTTCACCTTGGCTTTCTGTTGCACGGTGTCCTGGGCAGGGCCCTAAGGTGTTCACAGAGCTGTTTGGCTCATAAAGGTCTCTGCTCCATACTCCATACCTTCCCAGTCAGATGCTAAGGACCCAACAGGAGACAATGAGACCCTCAGGAATGGCAGAGCCACAAAAACAAAGGGCCTGGGTCTGTGAATTACTGTGTGGAAGAGAGCTGCCTACTGACCAGGAATGCCAGTTGGAACTTGATATGAATGAGAACTGAATGTCTGTTGTATTGGAATTGTCTGGTGATCAGTTGTCCCAGGTGAGGAATGTACTTTTCTTTGTACTCTGAGCAGCCTTGAGAACCATCAGGGACTTGAGAGACAATCTGAATTATGTTGGTGGTGGGCCTCCCCTGTGCTCTTGGTCTTCAGACCTGCCCCTTGAGCCCTTCTTTCCCTGGTGTCCCAGCTGGTGCCACGGGCCTCCGTAGGGCAGATTTCTGGTTCTGTTACTGGAGTTTCCCTTGGTCTCTGACCATTGCTTGGTCCTTGATGCTGCTTATTTTTTTGTCCATCTAGAAGTGGAGAATGATTTTTTTATGTGATAAAGTTTTGCTTCAGCACTGGCTATTTAGATGATTAAGGTGTCCCAACTTTTTGTGGGTCACTTTTTTCTTTCCCAGCCCATTTCCCAGGATGTTACTTCCCAAACTGTTTTGTGAAACACTAGTTTAGCACAAAGACATCAACAGATAGATGGGGATACAAAAGGATTTTGTCATCAAAGATGTGTGAGGAAAAATCGATTAGATGAAATTCGCTACTCCTTTAATGCAGGACTTCTCAGAGCTCAGAAACCTTCGAGGGAAAGAGTCAGCAAACTTTGTCCCATAGCCCAAATCTGACCTGCCACCCGTTTTATCAGTGCATTTTTACTGGAACAGAGTCATGCCCATTCCCTCGCACATTCTCCGGGGCTGCTTTGCCCTGGAATAGCTATGACAGTGACCAAATGGCTCGCAAAGCAGAAAATGTTTGCTGTCTGGCCTTTCAGAGAGGAAGTTGCCAACCCCTTCTCATGTGTCTCCAACAAGAGGCCTACACATGGGTTCCCACTTCCATTACCACGACTCCCTTTCTTCCTTGGACCACCTATTCCCCTCGTGAGATTTTCACGTATTCTTGGAAAAGGTCACCCTAGACTTTGAAGGCCTCCACATGACCCTTCGTCGCTACCGCCAGCCCCAAACCCAGACCCGCCTCTGGTTGCCCACGAGCCAGCATCCCACCTTCTTTCACAGTGAGTTTCCTTTCCAGCTCCTCAGTTCCAGGAGTCGTAGGGTTTGCCTCATTGTCCTCTCAATCCCGGAGTTCTGGATGGCTGTGGGGTGGGAATTCTGTCTCTCGTTTCTCGGTAAGAGCCTTGAGTGCTGACATTCTGGAGGCAGGCAGGCTAGCCTGTGCCCTCACTTCACAGTGCAGAAGGGCCCTGGGACCTGACGCAGGCGTGGGCTGCCTGCAGCCAGCAGGTATGGTCCCACCAGGAAGGCTCATTCCTACTCCCGGCAGCTCTAGGTGTGTGAATAGCCCAGGGAGGGCTAATTTAAAACCGCCTTTAAAGCCTGATTTGTAAATAATCTAAGACTGAAGACAGAGCAAGTTAAATATTTATTTGAAGATTATGTCTCTAAGGAGGGATTGTTGAAAATTAGTGTGTGCTTTGCCATCCTCGCTTTCCCCTCCTCTGCCCGAGGGCACATTATTTTTACAGCGGTGTTTGACAGCCAGAACAAGCCTCTGTAGATTTAGTGGTTGTTTGTAGTGGCATTTATGTGTTTGAATGAGCTGGGCAAACAGGAGGGAGGGAGGTGGTGGTGGTTAATGAACTCTGCGAATCTCTTCACTAACACTTCCACACTCGGGAAACCCCGGTAAAAGGACCATTCACAGGGTTTTACAAAAGAAATCCTTCCCCTAACATGGCAGGTTTGGAAAGCACAGCAAATTGGCACAGGATCTTCAGTGAGAGAGTTTGGCTTCTGGGCTGAAAATATCTGTGGCCATAACTTTCTGGATGAGAAAACCAGCAGTCAGATCAGTTCCTGGGATGATGCCTCTCACTCATTCACTGAATAGTTGTAGGTCCTGGGTATCTACACACACATGTGCATGCGCATATATATATATATATGTATATATATGTATATATATACACACACACACACACGTACACATATACCTACACATGCACATATACTTACATATACACATGCACATTTACATGTACATATACATGTCAACCCACTTTTTGAAGTGTACACAGAAAGCCATTTGAAAATTTTCTGTATATATATTTTAATGAATAGATCGATAGTGAAGAAAATCAAGCTTGAGGGAAAACAACACCAACACTCTTGCTCAATCAATACTTCTATTTCCCACCTGCAAGCCCTTTCCTCTCCCAGGAAACTGTATCAGAAGCGAAGCTGAGCTGGGAACGTGGCCACCTGGGTTCTCATCCCATTTCCCATACACACTATCTGAATTCTTGGGAAGTGCCTCACCTCTCTGGGCCTCATCTTTGAAACAAGAAGCTGGATTAAATCAGTGTTCCCTAAACTTGCATCATTTTTTAAAAAATTTATTTATTTAGGGAGGGAAGGGAGGGAGAGAGAGAGAGAAACATCAATGTGTGGTTGCTGGGGGTTATGGCCTGCAACCCAGGAATGTACCCTGGCTGGGAATCGAACCTGGGACACTTTGGTTCCTAGCCTGCGCTCAATCCACTGAGCTATGCCAGCCAGGGCTAACTTGCATCATTTTAAGAATCACCTGGAGATTTTGATTCATAGATCTGAGGTAAGGCCTGAGAGCCTGTAAGCCTTTTTTCTTTTTGATGGTTTAGGTGCATTTTATTGGTTTTCTTGTTTAATTCTAATAAAGGCCCAGGTGATGTTTCAGACGTGAAATGTTTGGAAAACACTGGATTAGAAGATCTTTGAGGTTTCCTCTAGGTATGACATTTTCACATCTATATTTTTCCAGTAGCCCCCTTGTCCCCTCTAATGGATATCCCTGGAAAAGCTTTAATATGAACACTGATGATAAGTAGACTTTTAATCAAGGCAAAAGTTTTCTAGTGTGAGAGAAAGACCAGACACAGACATTTCATAAGTACTGACACACTCAGCTCACTATCACTCTCACTGAGTGTGGGAGTGGTGACACAACGGGGGCAGATTCCCTTTGTGATAAATAATGTGGAGGCAAAGCCAGGACAAGGCCACTAGACTGAGTATGGGCTGTTATGCAGCAGGGAGTGTGGCTCAGGGCCACCCACCCAGCTGCCATGCTCTGGAGGCCACTGGGCACCACTTTGCAGAGGCCCCCAGTGGGAGGGCAGGTCTGCAGGCACCTTTTCTCTCCCTGACCTGCCATTGGCCCCACGGGGCAGAGAGGTCAAGGACATGAAGGCATTTGCTCTCTACCTCTTTCTCAGTTTCCCCCAGCCCTGGGATGCTACTGTGGTTCTTTTAGGTCCTGCCTGAGCTCTTTCCTTGTCTTCTCCATGGCACCATCACACCTGCTTTTTTCCTGCCACCCCCAGATACCTCTGCTTGCTCGGCAGCCCACTCCCTGCTCATGGGAAGAAAGGGAGGAGCCCCTTTTGTAGCGCACAGGGTCCCTGCAATGCCCAGTTCTCCTCTGTAACTCCATTCCCCACAGGACGGCCTCTGGTTCTGTGTGCAGATCCCCCCAAGCTCCTGTGAGGTGGCTCCAACTTTTGGGCTCTGGTGACCCCTCCTCCACTCATTGTCCCTTCAGCCTCAGGGGAGGTGTCAGCTTCTTGCTGTTCTTATTTCTGGGTTGTCTTAATATCTCATGTTTGGTTTCTCAGCACTTCCATCATCTCTTTGTTAACTCCCTGTATTAACTCCCCTTTTGCAGGAGACCTGGGCACATTTCTGTTTTCCTTACTTGACCCTGAATAACCTAGCTCTCAAGGTAGGTTTATGGCTTAATTTCTGATGTGAGCTTCAAGCCGTTTGTATAACAGCAGCACCTGCCAAGTGACTGACTGAAATGCCGTCATCTTACACTTCAGGAGGCTCTACGATCACCATGCTGACCTTCCCAGGGCCCTTTCTCTCTCAGTGGTGATGGTCCCCCAGGTCTTCTATTGATTCAGCCTCAGATTCCAATGTTCTTTCCCACTCTTTCCTCTGCCTCGCCCTCACACTCAACACACTGCCAGTCCTCCTGATGACAGTTCCCGGAAAGTCCACAGCCACACCCTCCTGTGCCTTCCCACCACCCTGCTTTAGGCTGTTGTCCTTTCACTTGCTGCAAAAGCCTCTGCTAGTTTGGCCTTTGGTCTTTCCCCACATCCCATCCTCACATGTGCTCCTGGAGCGACAGTGTTCAAACAATTCCATCCTATCCACTGCCAACAAAAAAAAAGGTCCCACCGTCACGGCAAATGAGCTCTCCCGTCACCTGACTCATCAACACAGCCTGGCTCGCGGCAGGCAGGCGGCCCGGCTCTCTGTTTCCCAGGCAGGGCTCGCAGTTCCTGCATTCACTCAGTTCCCTCCTCTCAGAATGCCCTTTCTTCGCATTTCTACCTATCTTCAAGGCTTGGTTTAATGCCAGCTCCAACCTAAAGCCTCTCCTAATCCTCCTATCTGGAACTAATCTCTCCTTCCTCAATGCTCCAGCATTTCTTTGTTCAACTCCTTTGCTTCTTATCACATTCGTTCTCCAATAGCTACATTGCCTAAGTCACTGCAGACAGTAAGGTTTTTGGATGAGCTGCTTGTTGGTACTTACAGCTTCTATCAAATCATTGCTACTCAGTGGAGACTAAGTGGAAGCCGTGTTACTGTCACTCAACACATTTGACTGTGCATTGCAGCCATGCTTTTATTTCGCTCTCTCTATACTTAAATCTACATTCTCAGTTACATTGCTATTTTTCTTGGGAATAGTACTTCCTTTTCTTTTTTAATCCGGTCCATTCTCCTCAACATAATCAACAGAAATTAATCATTTATTAGACTAGTTTTCTATCATCTATTGAGTATCTGCCACAGACATATATTAAGTGATTTATGTACTTTATTTTATTTAATCCTTTCCAGGACAGATTCCCTTCATTTTACAGGTGAGAAAAACTAGGGAGCATAAGGAGTAAGGAATTTTACCAGCTTGAAACAGCTCAGGCCTAAGTGACTCAATACCCCACATTGTGAAAGGGAGAGGTTCCTTACCTCCAACCTGGGAGAGAATGATGCACCTGATGAGGAAAGGCACAGTTTGCACCCATAGAGCAGATGACAACTCCCTCCTCTTGTTCGCTCATGGCCTTGGAATGGCCCATCTGCCCTGGATTTCTCTGGGCACGGTGAGGTGTGCACCTTGCTTCCTCTGTGCTCTGGCTGCGTCCATAGTAACACAGGTTACCTCTGACTTCCAGTGAGCTCTCTGGCTGGCTCGCTATGACTGACCCCACCCTCAACCCCAGATAGGCACAGTCATTCCAATTCTCAGTAGCTCAATAATTGAAGAATGTTGGTCCTTACAAGAGACCCAGAGGACACCACCTTTGGCCTTCCAGGAGATGGATTTGGCCCCCAGGAACAGTGCTGTGCTCTGCACTGTCACAGAACAGGAGATGAACAGTGGAAATTCTAGTCCAGTCTCCATGTAGGGTCGGGCAGGCTAGAGCTGTTGGCATTTCTTTCCTGGGTCTCTCTTGCTTGCCAAGTTGGTTGACCTTCAGGGCTTGGTGAAAGGTGTAGCTATTTTCCAGGGCTTTTGGATTCTCTTGCTTTCTTTCTCCTTTGGTTTTTCTTTTCAGAGATCCTTGGCTTCTTCATTCAGTGCAAGAGCCCCAATGCACTGAGGCATGTGTGCCCAGAGGCGCTGGGCTCATTAATCGGAATCCTGTGAATATAAAAGTTCAAACACAGTAACAACAGTGAGGTGACTCTCCTTTTTTACTTCATTTTGGATAATCCTCGCTGTCTTTTTTTTTTCCTGTCTCAAATTTCTGTTGCCTTTTTCCCCTCCACCCCAAGTTTCTGGCTGTCTGTCTCTCTCCCTCCCTTTACTCCTCTCATCTCTGTTGTCTTTTACCTTCTCTCTTTAAAGGCAAAAAGGACCCAGCTTCCAGTGTGTGCCTGTCAGACTTCTTGGCCCCCGGGTGGGGGAAAAGTTCTGGAGTTCTCAGGAAGCCCCGCGAGGCCGGCTCCAAGCACGGATCCCTTTAGCTCACCCTGGCAGACACCGAGCGGCAGGCAAGCCTTTCCAGGCACAGACCAGGTTGGACTGGATTCAGGAGCCTAATTACCACCAGAAAATTAAAGAAAGGTAATAATTGCTTTTAAACACTTAACAAAAGCCCATCTCACCTCGCAGGTTTGTAAATTTGTAGTGAGAACTGATTACAAGGGAGCACTTGTGCTGCCCTCTTTGTGTGTGATTTGCAAACCAGAGTGCACATGCCCCATATGCATAATTGGACCCTCACGGTCTCCGCATCAATGTGGCTGATGCGGTAGAAGTTTATTTATCCAGGGCCCATTCAAAGAAAAGCTGAATGGAACAAGAAAACTCCCACTTTGCGATGGGATTAGATACCATGGAGTATTCCTCCCCCATACTCTTTCACGGATTTTTTTTTACATTTCTAAATCTGCTTGGGAAGAAAAAGTAAATTGCCAGAAGTGAGATTAGTGGGGAATATTGTTCTTAGGACAATAGTGTCTTTATGGCTTAACTGGTATGAACTCCCCGCTTCAAAAAAATACAAGGGCTGGAGGTGTGGGGGTTCTTAATTGCCTACATCTGATCAACTGGCAGCAAAAAAAGAAGAAGAAAGAAATCTCATTCAGCTCTGATTTGGCCTGGATCAAGTCTAGTTGCTAATCAGAGTTTAATGAGGATGCCACTGGCCCTGTTGTATTTGCCAGTGCTCCCACTAAGGTCCCTGGCCTTCTGTTTGTGCAGGGAGCACTTTCGTCCTGCCGCCCCACGAAGCAGGATGCGGGCTGGGATGGAGGCATCCCGGCCGGAGAAGTTAATTAAGTTTAGGTCCTTGGCATTCCAAGTCACCGGAACCCGTGGTGGGAAGCCTCACCCACTGCACAAAAGAGACCCACATGAGCTCTGATTGACTGTCCCTGGCGGGGGTGGCTGGGCTTCTGTGTGCCCCACTGCCAGCTCTTAACCCCGGGAACTGCGTCCCCTCCACTGCACAAACTGAATAGGCCTGCAGGACCCAGGGCCTCGGGTGCGGGAGGATCGGGAAGCACAGGGCCGTCATCAAATGTCACTGATGGATGGGCATTGCCAGAGCCTGCAGGGAATCGACAGACCTGTGAAGACTCAGATGAAGGACTGATTTGTTTGTAAACTGTATTCTCTTTGGTTTAAAAATAATGATCGTAAGCAAAAAGTTGACCTTTAGGTGAACAAGCTACTGTGTATCCTAGAATCTCCAGGGAGAGACCACTGGACACATCTGTGATCTCCAAGGACATGCTGGAGGGTGCTGACACCTTGGAGACCTGAAACACAATTAACAGGGTGCAGAGAGCCCCCCAGTAAATAGAACACCCCCTCCTTGCTGCATGTTTGCGTTCATGGCAAGCGAAGGCTTGAGGACAGAGGAAAGAAATCTGGAGGCTAATAGGCTTGGGTTTTGAGTTCCAGGTCTGCCTGAATTCTTGGAGGCGGTGTCCCTTCTGAGAAATAGAGTATCTTTCATGATACTCAGCATCCTCGAGGTCACCTGGTAAGTGAGCTGATAGACCTGCGGTTCTCAAAGTCTGGAGATCATCAGAGTCCCCCGAAGAGCTGGTGAGTAGGCATGCTCCTCGGTGCCACCCCAGATTCTGAGGCTGCAGGTCCCTGGTGGGGCCTGAGGATCTGCATTCCTAACAAGCTCCCTGGTGATGCTGATTGATGCTGCTGAATTGTAGGCCTGCTTTGAGACAAGGCCTTAGCTCACAGAGCAGTGGGAAGTGTTCTGTAAGTTCTAGGTGTTTTATTACATCTGGAGCCACCTGCATTTCTAGTCATGTGGGTAGAATCTACCCTGCGAGGCTGGGCAAGGTCTTGCTAAGTGCTGTTTCAGGTACTTACTGGCTCTGTGATGCTGGTAAAGTTCCTTACTGTCTATGAGCTTTAGTTTTTCTCACCTGTAAAATGAAGGAAATCCCTCCTGGAGAGGGTTAAATAAAACAAAGCATGTAAATCACTTAACACATGCCTGTGACAGGCCACAAATAATAGGAAATTAGTTTAATGATTTACTTTTGTTGATTATATTTAGGAAATTGAGTTTAAAAGAGAAACAAGTACTATTTTCAAGAAAAAACTATTCTAATTGAGAAAATAGATTTAAATATATGAAAATTATACATATTTATATATTTATTTATATTATTTATATATAAAGATATACACTTATTTATGTATAAATAAGTACATTGCTGTAATGCACAGTCAAATGCGTTGAGTGGGTAACACGTCTTCCCTCAGTCTCCACTGAATATAAGCAATTTGATAGGGCCTATAAATACAAGCAAGCAGCTCATCCAGAAACCTGACTGTCTTGGGTGACTTAAGCAATGCAGAATTACCATATTGATCTGGCAATTTCACTTCTGGGTATGTACCCAAAAGAATCGAAAACAAGCTCTCAAAGAGGTATCTGTAAACCCATGTCCATAGCAGCAGTATTCACAGTAGCTAAGAGGAGGAGACAACCTAAATGTCCCTCAGCAGATCAGTAGATGAATAAAATGTGTCCTGTCCAAACAGTGAGATATTATTCAGCTTTAAAAAGGAAAGAAATTCTAGCCCTGGCTGTTGTAGCTCAGTGGATTGAGCGCGGGCTGCGAACCAAAGTGTTGCAGGTTTGATTCCCAGTTAGGGGACATGCCTGGGTTGCAGGCCATGACCCCCAGCAAACGCACATTGATGTTTCTCTCTCTCTCTTTCTTCCTCCATTCCCTCTCTAAAAATAAATAAATAAAATCTTTAAAAAAAGGAAAGAAATTATGACACAGGCTACAACATGAAGGAAGCTTGAGGACATTATGCCAAGTGAAAGAAGCCAGTCACGAAAAGACAAATACTGTAGGATTTCACTTATGTAAAGTACCCAGAGTTGTCAAATCCAGAAAGTAGCATGATGGTTCCCAGGGGCTGGGGTAATGGGGAGTTACCTGAAGGATATAGAGTTTCAGTTTTGCAAGGTGAAAAGGTTCTGGAGATTGGATGCACAGCAACGTGTATGTACTTAACACCACTGAACACTTGAAATAATTAGATGGTACATTTTATGTTATACATATTTTACCACACACACACATACACACACACACAAATATATATCTATATCTATATATATCTTCATTGGAGGACAGGCCTATGGATTTTAGGCAGAAGGGAAGAGAGAGAGAGAGGGAAGAGAAACATTAACGTGATTGAGAAGCATGGATGGGTTGCCTCCCAAAACTGAGGCATGTGCCCTGACTGGGAATTGAACCTGCTACCCTTCAGTTTACTGGAAGATGCTCCAACCAATTGAGCCACACTGGCTAGAGCGACGATTAAATTTTTTTTAGGAAATTAAGAAAAGACAAAATGAAGCTCTCTGAATCAGGAGAAAGCTGGCTGGCTTTGAAAGTCTGGAAAGCTACATTTAATTTACTCTGACTTTCCCAGTTCTTAGCATTTGAATTTCTAGTGGTTCCATAAAGGTTTGGGGTGGTAGGCACTCTTGTTCATTCTCTCTTTCGTTATATTGATTTTTCCTAATGTACTTTCCCCAAAATGCCATAGTATCTTCATATGTGAAGCACCCAGAAGACAGGCAAAGGTGTATCGTGTTCCTGAGGGGATCATACACTGATGCAGACAGATGCTTGCACACAGAACACAATCCTGTTCAGATTAAATAAGATGCAATTCAAAATGTAGCCACTAATTCAAGTTTTAAAAAAGACAATTGTCTTGGTTTTATTTGTAACATATTTCTTGGTTCCAACACCAATCCTATCTGAGTTCAAACTAGCCCTCCCTCATGTCAAAGCGCGTGTGGGTGGCGGATGACACAGACCCGCCCGAGCTCCTGACGAGATAAACACAACAGAAGGGTGTTACACTAACTTCTGGTCCATAATATAAGCAAAGGTCCAGTTTAGTTTTTCTATTGTGGTAAAATATACATAACATAAAATTTACCATTTTAACCATGTTTAAGTGTACAGCTCGGTGGCATTAAGCTTATTCTCCTTCTTGCACACCCATCACCACCATCCATCTCCAGGGTTTTTCCATCGTCTCAGACTGAGACTGTGTCATGAAACACCAACTCCCCATTTCTCTCTCCCATTGTCCTCAAAGGCTGATGAAGTATATGCTCCCACTCTCTGTTTCTCTTTTTACAAACAATCCTATATAACAATCCTGAAACTGTGTGTATTGATTTCTGTTCCTATTTCGTGGATCAGGAAACAAGGCCCAGCTAGCTAATGCCGCCTCCCTTAAATGTGTGCTTCTCTTGCGTGGCTTTTCCTTTGCGCCCAGGCAGATTATCTCCCACCAAGACTCAAAGAACTGGGGTGTGTTCCATGGCCTCTGTTGCTGGCTCATGCACTTCCCTGGAATTTCTGGGACTCAGCTCCCTGCAGACATCTGGTGGATGCTGTAGTTGACTGTGACACCAGCAAGGAGCCTCACACCTGTTCCAAGGGGAATTAACTATGATGGAATGAGAGCTCTGAAGGGGTCTCAGCCTGAGCTCCAGACTCACTCTCCCTCTTAACAGCAGTTCAACTCTGAGCAGACAACTTAGTTGTTAAGGAGCCTCAGTATCCTCATTGTGCAATGAGGATTATAACATATTTGACCTTTCCTCTTAGATACCTGGTGGGCATCTCTGACTCAATAGAATGTAATGAAACTATTGACTTTTCCTCCCAGATTGGTTTCTTTTACAGTCAGCTTGAGAAATGTGTCATCTGACTGTTTACAACAGAAACCTAGAAGGAGTCCTTTATGCCTTTCTTCCTCTGTCATCAGAAAGTCCTATCGATTGTACCTCTGACTTACATTTTATTACATACATGCCTCTTCTCTCCTATTTTACAGCCACCACCCCGATTCAGGCCCCAGTTGGCTGCCTCCCAACTGGTTTATTTGCTTCCATTCTTGACCCTTCCCCAACCCGACATTAACAACAAGAATGAGGTTAAGAATAAGAATGCCTTTATAGTGCCGTCTATGCCAGCTACTGTTCTAAGTGCCTTATATATGAACTCATTTAGTCTGTACACTAGCTGTAGGCAAATCCTCTACTTAAAAATAGTCCATGGCTTCCTATTGTTTTAAGAATAAAATTCAAACTCCATATCTTGCTCTGCAAGATTCTAAATCATCTTACTCCTCCCTCCAGCCTCCCCCCTCACCCTTCTTTCCCTTCATTCTTTTCAGGCCAACCACACTGCCTTCCTTTCCTGCCTCAGACATGTTCTCAAGTCCTGGCTGTCCCTTTCCCTCCTATTTTATCTCCCAGCTCTGCATGGCGAGGTTATTCACCCGCTTAAGGTCTTAGCTCAGAAAACATCTCCTTGGAGAGGCCTTCTCCACCCACTCCATCCTGCTCCTGGGATTCTTTTTCACATCCTCTGGTTTATTTTCTGAGCAGTGCTTATTGCAACTTGTACAGGTCACGTTTGTTTGGCTGTTTATGTTTTGTCATCCCCACCAGGCTGTAAGTTCTGTGAGGATAGATGACTTTTGGGTTTTGTTCCCTGCTGTCTGCCAGAGCCCAGCAGCGTGCCCAAACCCCGTGGGATCAGCATCTGCGGGTAGAATGACTGATCGAGAGGATAAACAACACAACAGAGAGACCTGATTCCACAAGCTTGTTGGAAGATTAAAGTGCATGAGACAACCTACCTGTTTTACATTATGAATCAGCCCCCAACCCATGTATTTTGAGAACAGTAACTGTCTTCCTTTCTATAATTTATCATTTTCTATAGATTTTAAGTCTGAGATTTCCTTCGCCTGGATGAACAGATGTACTAATCTCGGTCTTCCTTTCATATCCCTCCCAGGGGATCTGTGTCATGCCAAAGTGGTATGGGAGGAGGGCATTCAGGTTACAACTGAGAGTTGAGACTCATGTAATGAGTCAAAGGTCCCATTGGAAGTCTTTAATGCTTCCCAGTTCCCCTGAGGTAAGGGACTCTGCGGTGGGGAGCTGGGGTCTGCTCTGCCTTGATGGACAAGTAGCCATTTCTTCCTGGGTTCTGCCTCCTTCCTTTTGGCGCTGTCAGCAGAGGCTCACAGATCTTTCTCCCTTCCCTCCCTCCTCTGGGCGCCTGGCGCCTGCAGCTGCTGCTTCTGGCCAAGATCCTGTCTGGGCTCTTGAACCTCCCAAGGTCTTCTTATGGCTTCATTCCTGAAAGATGATGGTCAGAAAGATTTTTAAATTGCCTCCATTTCCCCTTCCTTGAAGCAACAAGCACAGGAAGAAAAAATACAAGAGGAAAAACATGTATTGTTATATTTTATAAAATACCCAGACACATTCATAAAGTGGCAATCTCAGTAGGCACTGAACAAACATCAGTTCCTTACTTTTTCACGTTCTTTCCTCCTTCAGAGGACTCACAAATTATCTGTGGAGTCAAACCCCACTGGAACATTAAGGCTGGCTGTGGGGAAATAACATCTTTCCAGACCAACTGTCTTAGCCAGCTCAGGCTGCCACAATGTAAATCCATAGGCTGTGTGGCTTAAACCACCCTAATCACCTCCACAAGTCCTCATCTCCAAAGTCTGTCTCACTGGGGAGTAGAGCTTCAACATATACATTTTTGGGGAAGACAGGGACACAAACATTCACTTGGTAAGACTAACTTATCTGCCCTCTCAAGGCCCCCACCCTGGTGTAGCATGTGAAGTTCACTCTCTGTTTAGCAAGTACCCATATACAGGCATCCAGGTGACTTACCCAAAATCTACATTTTTAGTTGCATCTTACTGCCTCTTTTTCTCCTTTTCATAGCTCCTGGGTTTTAGACTCATATCCACAAGTTGGGAGTGGTCTGGGTTTACCACACCACCAGGTTTCATTTTCCATCTCTTGCTGTCTTCTGGCTTCCAGATGCTTTTATTCAAGGCTGTGTGTGAAGCAGATCCTCTTCAATGGCTGACTGGGAAGTCCAAGGCCAAGCACAATATCTGTGTTAAGCACTTGGAGAGAGAGTTCAGAAGCCATCTCTATTTACTGTAGCCTTTTTTGCCACGGTCCTGCTTTACTCTATTTTTTAAAAACTTTTCATTTTTAACAAAAGCAAACGTAGTCAGAATAATAAAATTAATACCTATGTCACTTGGAGCCAATAATCATCAACCCAGGGCCAATCTTATTCGATCTACACATCCATCCATCCTCCCTTCTTAACTGTTCTTTCCTTTACCCCAGGCTGCCTCCCAAGTAAAACCTTTACCTCACGCTAAGCATTCCAAGCTGGAAGAAAGGCATTTCTTCTTGCCTAAGGAAAGCCTTCCTGGGAGGTCAATTCCTCCTGGTGGGTGGCTCCTCTTATTGATGATTTTATCAGTTGTAGGTATCTGTACTGGGTGCTAAGAACATTCATAAAACAGGGGAGGGAAGGAGAAACCTATTGTATTAAAGCTTTCTTTCTTGGTTCAGTTTTCTCCCCCCTGCCTCCCACAGACACCTGGTATTGGTGCCAAAATATACAAAATATATTCTAGTGCCTTTAAGCCAAACTAGTTCTTCTGCCAGGGACAACTCTGACACTAAGCATTCTGATTCTCTCCCTTTCAAAATATTTTACCAAGTTTTTGCCACACAGGAGTTGAAGCATTCAGTCACTAAAGCAGTTCAGTGATGATTTTTGGCTATTGTTTTTTAAAGAGGGTAGTCATTCATTCACTCATTGATTCACTCATTCATAAAAATACTAATCATATAGTACAATGTGACAGACACTGCGCCTGACACTGGAGCAGACATAGTCACAATTCCTACCATCCTGAAGACTCTATTCAAATAAAGCAAATATGTAAAATTGCAACAGTCACCTAAGGAAGAGGCATATAGTTGGCTGATGGTCAGCCACTATGCACACACACTGCTGTGTCAGTGTTAAGATATTTAAATGCATCTACACTGATTATGATATCCTTCCTTTTCTTCTGTGGATACAAATGCTGTTCTTCCCATCAAGAAGTGAAGTCTTCCCTCTTCCTTGAATCAGGCTGACCTTAAGACTTGCTTTGACTGGGAGAATTCTCTGAAAGGATGCTATGAGACTTCAGAGCCAAGGCCTTACAAGAACTGATGGTTTCTGCTTCTACCCTTTTGTAAACCATTCATCACAGAACAATCCCAATATCCTGAGACCATAGCACTGAGGAAACCAAGCTAGGCATGGAAAGAGGCCTCATGGAGACAGTGATGTTCAGCCAGGTCTCTGCTCTTCAGCCATCCCAGGTAAAACAGCAGATGTGATGGAAGAAGTCATCTCCAACATTCCTTCCCCAGGAGACAACACATGAAGTAGAAAAACTACACAGATAAAACCAGCTCACATTGCAACAATTATGAGAAAGAAAAAATTGTTTTAAGTTATTAAGGTTTGTTATATAACAACAGGCAATTAAAAAACCACCATAGCTGCTGTCTTGAGTCCCTAGTGTACCCCCTGCTCTGAGGCCCCGGTCCCTTAACCCCTGTCTCCAGCACTCCCAGGACTGCTACCCTAGGAGCTGGCACTGAATGATCAATTCCTGGCCCAAGAAGAAACCTCCAGGATCTTGCCCCAGAGTCCATTCTCACTGGGCCCGCTTCTATTGGTCAGTGTCTGCACAGGACCATTAAAGGTTTTGAATACCATTGCTGGGCACAGGGTGGTGTAGGATTGTAGAGGGTGGTTTTTGTTCTATTCAGAAAAGCCCAGGAAGGATTCCCTGAGGAAGTGACACTTGAGCTGAGATCTAAGGTATGTGAAGGTGTTAATTTGGTGATAAATGAAGAGAGAAGGAATGTAAGATACTCTGTGGTAAGAAAGAAGATATCTGAAAGAGGAATTGAAGGAAGGCCAGGGTGATTGGTGTTCACCAAGTGAGCATAATACTCCTCCCAAGCTACAGCTGATTGGACTAGACAGCACCTCTCTCTAGGCTGGCCAATGACCAAGAAGAGTGCTACATGCTATAAGGTAACTACACAACCCAATCAGATCTTCTCTTTCAGAGAATTCAAATCAAGATGTACCAAGAGAGTCCATTGGTCAATAGCAGAACTGTAGCTGAGTCACTGTAATGGCAGACCACAGTTGGTGCACTGGATGCCTCTTCCCAATTAAGGACTGACCTCCAGAGTATCTATAGAGCCCAGGCAGCAGATAGGGCCTGCTGGTCAATTGGTCTGGCCAGCATATCCTTTCTTTTGTCTGTTCACACAAGGTTGCTAGAACAATGTTTTATTATTAAATTAGTTGTGAACATTACAATATCAAGAATTTTCAAATAGAGAGCTCTCAAACATTTGGACATTTAAAAAATATTTCTGCCACATCCCCGATGTCAACAAAGGATGGAGGTAGGTAGCAGCTAGTTCCTTTAGTTGGAATATGAATAGTGCACACCAGTTTATAACTTTCCAGCACTTCTCGGGGTATTCCTCCAACACTTGAGAGCAGTGCTGGCTCTGAAGTCTCATAGCCATGAAGTCTCTGAAGCCATGTATGCTGCGTCACAAGCTCTGCTGCACGCATGCACATTACTCTTCCCACCCTTAGTGACATTGGACCTTGAGACCTCTTTTCTTGGGACACTGTAGCTGCCATTGTAATGTCCTCTTGATTGTATGTGAGGGAAGGTTGCCTGATTTAGCACACACATAAAAAACAAAACAATAACAATGTCATAACAATGTCATTGTCATAACAAAATAAAACAGGGCACCCAATTAAATTTGAATTGTAGATTAGCAACAAGTGATTTTTAGAAGAAGTATGTCCCCAGTGTTGTATTCTCTCTGGCAACCCTATGTGTGAGGCAGAGCCACATGGCTGCTGAGATAACACCCTGGCCTCTGTAGTCCCCACAGGCATGTCCTCATCAACTGCAGGCAACACTGAATGAGCTCTGCTTCTCGCAGCTGAAGTGCCACACAGCATAGGTGTCAATGAGCAGCCCGTTTGGAAAAAATGACTGAGAGGAGCGTTGAGAGCTCAGGTTGGGAGATAACTTGGGGAAAGATTGTGGAGGGTCCTGAGTGCTGGGCTAAGTGCTTGAGATAGAGGGTGACACATGGCAGTGGCGTTTTAGGAAGGTACAGCTGATAGTGTTTTTCTGACAAACTGGAAGGCTGAATTCCTGGTTGGGAGGTGCTAACCAGGAGGTGAGACTGAGGAGTGAAGCAAGCAGAGTCTCCATTGGAATGTAGAGGCTGTGAAGGAAAATTGTTTTTCTTCTCAGAAAACTTTGACACCAAATGTGAGTTTTCCACACTGAGCCATTCTCCAGTTCTCTGTGACACCAACTGGATGTCCTATGATGGAATTCAATTCTGATACTAAGTACCTGGAGTTAGTGCAGACCGCACAGGTTAAGGGCTCAGTCCCACAAGACTGTCCCCACTTCAGATGCCAATCACAAGTAGTAGGTGCCCAGGTTACCCACAACTTCGGTGTAACTTGGCTACAGTGGGGGTTCCCATGTATATACCTCCTTGGGTTTGATCATTTGCTAAACAGCTCACAGAACTCCGGGAAACACTTTACTTACTATTGCCTGCTCATTATAAAGGATCATAAGGATACAAATGAACAGCCAGATGAAGAGGTATATAGGTCCAAGTCCCGGAGCACACTGAGCACAGGAGGTTCTGTGCCCACGATGTGCCTCCCTCCAAGCACATGGAGGTGTTCGCCAACCTGGGAGCTCTCCAAATCCCTGCATTTAGTACTTTTGTGGAAGTTCCATTACATAGACATGATTGACTCAGTCATTGGCCATTGGTGATTAACCCAATCCCTAGCCCTTCTCTCTTCCTCAGAGGTTGGCAGTAGCTGGAGCTAAAGTTCCAACCTTCTAATCAATTGGTTGGTTGCTCTGGTAACCAGTCCCCATCCAACAAAAGTCAAGTCATTAGCACAAACTCAGGTATATGTGAAAGGGGCTAATTATGAATAATAAAAGACACTCATATCACCCTTATGACTCAGGGGATTCTAAGGGTTTGAAGAGCAGTATTTAGTATTTAGTAAAGCAATAGGTGGAGATCAGTAGTGAGATGAATCATGAATAATAATATTTTGAATGAATAATAATAATAATATTTTGCCTTTGAAGAGTCTTTTCAAAGTGCCAGGAACCAGGGACAAAGACCACACATATATTTCTTATTATAATACAATGTCATAGCTGGAAGGGAGAGGAAGTGCCCAAGTGACCAGTTTTGAGGGAAGAATCTAGAGGCTTTGGTAACAGGTTGGATGGCAGCTGGGGTAGGGAGCAGGAGGAATCAAATATGTTGGTGGTACTTCTGTGGTTATGGAATAGTGACCCCGTTGCCCTGGGGTTTTATTACCAAGGAGGCTGGAAGGGGAGCTGCTTTGGGGAGAAGAAGAGCAATACCTTTTCAGGTGTGTTAATTTTGAGGTACAATCCAATGAAAAGTCCAGTAAATGTTTGGAAATTCCATTAAATTACAAAAGCAACTAATGTTTACTCTGTGCTTACTCTGTGCTTTCTGTTCTAAGAGCTCTACACATATTATTTTGTGAAATCCTCACAAAAATTCTGTGAGAGAGACACTATCATTATTCCCACTCTACCGATTAGGAAACTGAGTGGCAAAGAGGCTTGGTAACTGGTCTGACGTCACACAGCCATAGAGGGATGCGCCACCCCCGCTGCCCCCTACCGCCTTTGTCACGCTCCCTCCTAACCCGGACCCGGGGCTGGCTCCTCGCCTCCCCTTTTAGTTTATCAAGTCAGTCTGGAGCTGAGAAGGTTTATTTGTCAGTATCATGTTAATCAATTAAATTTTTGTCAGGGGAAATATACAATTAAAACCAAACACCCAGAATTAAACTATATTTATATATAAAATGGACTTGTGGCCACATGGCTTATTTATTTTGTGGTTTCTATTTAAGATTCTTTAGTTTCATTATTGCCATCTCTGTATTTAGTATTTAGGAAGGCCATAGGTGGAAAGCACTAGTAAGATGAATTGTGAATAATAATATTGTGCCTGAAAGAGCCTCTTACATGTGATTAAAGTTATTAGCAATAATATATTAGTTAACTAATTAATACTAGCCTTATTATGTGAATCCATGGCAATATCTTTATACAGGTGGCTGAAAATAAGCTACTAACAGGTACTTGACTCAGTTTACTTCTTCACTAAAAATATTTCTTTTATTCTGTGTATAGTAGTAATGCATTTTCATTAGAATGGATCGCTTAAGTCATGGGTTCTTGCTAGACAGGAAATTGCTATTTTGTCTTTTTGAAGAGACTTGTTGGAGCCATGTTCCAAGATTCATAGCTGGCTAAGATTCACCCCTTTGCTCTGGAAGCAATTTGAAAGAGAATGTTTTATTCCTGAAGTCAGAGCCTGGTTCCTGATTTCAGTTTTCATCCACACAACATCTACTGGAAGAGAAATCTGAGAGACGGGGATCATGTCTGTGGAGATGTAATGGGGTCATCCCCAGGGCAGCAGACTTAGGACGCAGGTGCACAGGACAATCACCGCCTCTTCCCACAGTGCTAGCGACCCCTGCCTCCAACTTCACAAACAGAAGGCGGAAGTGTGGGGAAGAAACATCTTTATTCTTGCCCATGTTCTGGCCTATTGCTGACTCAGCTGCCGGCTGTTTGGGGTGTGAGAGTGGCCTCAGTGTGTGTTCAGCCTGACTCCTTTTACACCGTGCACTTCTCTGCTCAGACAGCCATAAGTAAACCTGCAAAACATGAGAACCAGGAGAAAGAAACTCAGGACCACTGCATAGGGACAAGGAGCAAGGGGGCATCCCCAGCTCCTACTGCTGACACCAAGGGAACACATGTTTACTGATGGGAGGGCTGGGCTACTTTGGGGTGGACTGAAGGCAAAGTCCCTCAATGCCCTTCAAGGTGCCAGAGGACCCAAGCACTGGACTGTTGAGCCATTAAAGGGTAAGTGACTCATTAGTTTCATGGAAAGTAGACAAAAAAGACAAGTTCTTTGTGAACTTGTTTAAATCAGATACATAGTCTTGTGGTAGATGAGATTAATCAATTCCTGTAACTTGGCTCAGCTTGTGAGCTGTGGGAATGAGGATGCCAGGGAGAAATCATGTGGTGGTTTTGCAGAAGCAAGGGTGTGCGCGTGTGTGTAGGAGCCCTCGTCCACACTGCCTCCATCCCAGTTTTCTCTCATTCCTGGATGCTGATGGTGATTTGGGGTCTGGTTCACTCACCTCCCACAGACACACCAACTCTATTGCAACCAAAGAACAATCCACTCTGCAAGGAACCCAGAAACTAAGTGAATTCTACCCATGGGGCAAATGAGAAAAAACTCACACTGAGATGGGTGGGGGAGGCTAAGACACAGTCGTGTCATGAACCCAAACTCAGTGCTGTGACACACAATGGGAGAGAACTCCCAGCTCCCAGCTTCTCCCTGAGGAGGAAAAGCTTGGAACCCCACATATGTTACCCCTACTTTAAAACTTTCAACTGAGAGATGGGCCGCCAAAACATCTATCTTTGTAGGCTAGCAGCACTTGCATTTGAGAGACATCCCCCCACCCTGCTGCCAAATAGTGATTTCAACAGGATTATTTCACCTTTCTGGGGTACGTGATTGTTTTTTAAACCTAGGAAGAAAGGAGGAAACTCTTTTGAGATTGATGAGGACACTTGATCAAAATGAACCCTATAATTAAAAATATTAACAGTTCATTTTCTTTAAAAAGGTAGAAAATTGGCTCATTTCAAGCAAAGTCTCCAGCCGGCTCCTTGGAATATAGTTAAATACCTTTTGCACAGGTCATCCGAATATATTTTCTCTTGTACGTAAGTTTGAGCAAAAACAGATTGCAGTTTCCCTTTTCCCTCTTTTCTTGACGTTGCTATGTGGTGTTGCTTGTCCGAAGGCCAGACATTAAATGAGGTGTGTGTGCGTGTGCACATATGGAACCAGTTTTCCTCTCAATGTCGAACACATGAGTGGATCCCATGCTTCCTTTCTGCTGCGCCAGCTCCAAGCACATGGATTCCTCCAACATCTCTTCTGGTGATGGCTTAAGAATGAAGATAGAGACCAGCAGGGAGGCTCTTCAGAAATGGAAGGTGTGAGTCAAGCTTCTAATCTGGGAAAACTTCTGCAAACTCAATTACTTACTTGACTTGAATTCAATGATTCACACCCAGGGAGTTCTGCTGACTGTGTGTTGAGCTCTTGGCAGCCATGAGTGCAGCACGGATCAGGATTTATTTCAGAGAAAAATGATTCGCTGTTTTTCTACATGGGGGTGAGGAGAGGGTGGGGCAGAATAAATGTATTTGCAAGTTCTTTAAGTGAAAGTCATAAAACAATGGGTGACTTATTTTATGTCCTAGAGTATTGAAAAAAATCTAGGCCACTCATGTTCATAGGGCTAGTCTAAGAAAATAGTGTGAATAAAATATTTCACTATTGTCTAACAGTTTTGCATGCAAATTTGGTTAAATGATAGAGAATGCATATAAGAAAAGTTTAAAAGTGCTAGTAAAAAGAAGAAAAGTGGTATATAGTCTTTGTAAAGGCTGCTAACCAGCTTTATAAATATAAGCTGTAATTACCAAAAGACAAATAATAAATTTATTTTTAAATTTATTTTGGTAGCATATGTAGGACCTTAATAAATACTGTTCAAAGGCATTAAAATAGATCTATTTTATTACACTTTTTTAATGCGATGGCTTCTTCTAGCCCTTCCCAGTAAATATGGCCTGGCTGGATAAATGATCATTTTACTTATAAATGCCTCAATAGCCTCCTGGTGCTTGATTATTCTGGGGGAAGTGGACACTTTTGTTCTTTCTTTTTTTTACACAAAGAGAGAAGGAGAGAACTATTGGGGAGGTTAGATGGGCACATCGTAATCACTTGTGGGGCTTTTTAAACTCCCCGACCAGTTGTGATGTTGCAGAGCCTGTCCCCCACCCCTCCTCAATCCCAGACCACACCCAGAGTCAGCTGTTGAGACTGAGGGAGTGTGTTTTGTCGATTTTATTCATCTGTTTTGGGACAGAGAAAAGCAGTTTGAGAAAAAAGTTAGTATTTTGAGAGAATTTTTATTTCCAGAAATAAAAAATAAAATAGATATTCTATTATCAAATGTCATCTGCTAGTCAAGCAAGATAATGTTATACATCTTTAATTGGTTGTAGTTTCTAAATCATTTGTATTTTAATGCTCAGCCTAGAATGCAAGTAGTGAGAACCAACTAGATGACAGCTTAAATGGAGGATCACTTCGAGGGGCATTTTAAGCAAGGAAGCTTCAGAGTTCTCCCGCTGAACCATGGCAGAAAGAAGAGGATGTAAATTCAATTTCTTATTTTCATCTACTCATCAGGGGTAAAATTTCTATTACAGTTTATTTTCATCTAACAGGTGGTTTGTGGTGGTAGTATCAAATCCCAGTGACCAGGAGAGAGCTTATGTCCTCCTGTCAGATCCACCAACTTCAGTGATGATCTGCCAGCTTTGGTGATTTGAACTTCTAAGAGCAGAGACAGCTGTGGGCAGGAAGAATCCCCTCCGCTCCCTGTTCTAACATTCCCACGGAAATAAATGTGCTTTCAGTTGAGCGAGCTTAGACAGAGGAGTCAAGGTTGGAGCATTTAACTGAAAAGAAAATCCAAGAAAAGTCCAGACACATCTCGAAAAGGCCTCTCAAAATCTAGATGTGACTTCAGTCCAAAGGCCTGAGGTGAAACGCAGGTGGAAGGTGGGTGGTCCAGACCTGAGGGGCAAAAACCATTTGTGGTTTTGCTGAGCTCTCTGACACGTGTCATTTGGAGTCTGATGAAGGAGACCAAGTGTCTCCGTGGGAGACAGCAGGCAGGCCGCCCTTTCGGAGAAGGTGATGGTTCTTGGATGAAACACAGTCTGTACAGAATGTAGGACACAATAAAGGGCAGAAAGGCACTTCTGTACACTTCCTTTTCAGGTTTTCACTCCCTAATTGTCTATGTTTGATTCTATCTCATGTATAAAGCTTCCAAAGAAGGATAACCTTAGGTTTGGTAAAGAAATTTTTTTCTCTTCATTTTTCTCATTCAAATGGAAGATAAAGTAGCTTAAGGGAGGCATGTGGAGGTGGGATAGCAACACCCGGCCCCACTACCTGTGTCCTATAACCAGTGGGGTGTTATATGCAAAAGGTCTTCTCTATTTTATGTAAATTATATAAAAGGAAAGAAAAACAGCCCACTCCCAATTCCATTTCAGCCAATGAAACTTGAGAAGTCCTTGTTTGAACACTCCTTGGCTGAGGAAACCAGTGTGCCACACTAGGCTGGGGCTACAGGTGTGAACGTGAGTCAGGAACCTCAAAATCAAGGCAGGAACTCCGGCTTTCCTCCTGCCCCGGGGTTCACGGGTAGCTCCCCTGGGACTTTAGTTCTCATGTTGCATTGCCAAGGCCAACTTCCGGCTCTGCCATTGATTGGCTATGGGGAGGTGTGATCAGTGAGCCTCAGTGTCTTCATCTGTGAAGTCATTACTTCACAGGGTGCTTGCTCTCTGGCAAGTAAAGAGGACAGTGTGTGCTGATCTCAGCATAGGGGCTCTCACTGAATGAAGACTCAATAACATGTTAGTACCTACGTCCTTAGGAATGTTCACTGATAAAAGGGGACCTGAACCTAGGATGCCAGAAATATAATAATATGAATGATCATGACTCAATGAACATTTTAATATACAGATGTGAATATACCCTTTGCAGACCAGGAGATGTGCTGGCAGATTTGGAATAGCAAACGTTTTTATTTTCAAAATAGTTTTGAAAGTAGATTCCACATAAGTAAATCTAGAAGACAAATCAGTGTTACAAGAACCATCAAGTGTTGGCTAAGGTCATATGTATCCAGCATGTAGTCCCTCTTTTTTTAAGCCTAAATAGGCAGAAATGGGAAAACAGTTGCTTCAAAGGTCAGAAGTGTTCTATTTCACCAGAAGAAAGACTTGAATGCAATCAAGCCTTTGAAACAAGCTTGCTTTTTTTCTTCTTCTTCAAATGTATGTGATTTAATTTTGGGAAAGGATCATAGTGGGCTATTAATTGCGTGTGTCCTTTGTGGAGTAATTGTTTTCCAGGAGGCTCAGACCTGGGATGGTGAGGACCTCGGGAAGTCTATGGAACTGTGGAGAGTCGCCTTCACTTTGTGCAGGAGAAGGATCTGTAACAACAAACGGGCCTGCACATGGGCACACATAAAAATGGCCATCTCCTGACACTCTGAAGTTGGACCAGTATTATTCATGGTCACTAGGTGTGCCTGGGCTTCGAGGGAGCATAAGAGACTAGAGACCTTCACTCTCAGTCCTCCTGCAGAGAAAGTGCTTTTTGTTGTGGAGTGGAGAGCTGGGCTGTAGGATGATGGTGAGCTAGTTCTGCATCTGCTGTCCCTCTCTCTCTCTCTCTCTCTCTCTCAGGTCTAATGGTGATTCTGCACTCTAGAAAGAAGGTAGGAGAGCTGGACTTTGTGACAAAGTGGAAAGCTAGTGCACAGGAAATGGGACTCCTGGGACCCTTGTAGTATGGGCTTGTGGGCTGGACTATTAAGCAAATTATTCGCATTCAAATTATTCCTATTAAACAAGATCATCCAGAAAGTATTTTCCATGACTAGTCAGACTTCTTGGAAAATGAATCTGACAGATTGTGATAATCTTAGTCAGTCGGCTGGCAATTGGGTTGTGAGAAAATATTTAATGATTTTGAAGTAAAGGGGCCACAGACACATGACTCTCCACTCTCACCATAAATATCTCTTCTTGTTAGTGATTCTCAGGTCACAGAAATTTGATTTTGTCATCTTTCATCTTGTCTATGTTGCCTCCTTGTAAAGAGAACAGAATTATGTCTTTCTGGTCTTTCTTCCCTTTACTTAAATGGACAATTCTGTAGTAGAAACTACAGGAAAGGAAAAAGATAGGGTTTGATGTATAAAGGCTAATTGTCTGCGCTAGGTGTTCTATATATGTTATCGTATCCATTCCACTGGGTGATTGTGACACCTGAGTGTTATTATCCCCACTTTACAAAGGTGAAAACCAAGGCACAGAAAGGCTAAGTTGCGTGCTTAAACTAAGGTATGAGGGATCAACCCAGACAGAACCTAGAATTATGTGTCTCCAGATCTCCTCTATTTCTTTCATGGTGCTTCCCTGTGCGTCACCCCTGGGCACTTATTCCTGTTTCTTCTGGACAAACACACAGACACACAGACATGCAGGTGGCATCAAGGGGAGGACAGATGTGCAGACGTGCAGGTGGCACGCAGGGGCAGTAGGCCTTCTTGGTGAGCACATCTCCTGCCCTTTTTTCTGATCCCACCTCCTCCCCCAGCCCCAACAGTCTCCTGCCTCTGAACGAAGTCACAACAAGGGATTTGTCACTTGAGATCAAACCGGTGACCCATCCAGCTCAGTTTCCTGCCTCTTGAGTTTGGCTGAGTCATGACACTTGAGCAGGAGGCAGCTGCTGGGCAGCCCCTCAGGCAAGCAAACAATATTGCAGTGTAAGCGGGGTGAAAACGTCCCGGCTGACCCTGGACCCGTGTGCCCCAAAGCGGCAGATTTAATGAAGCAAGCGGCCAGGTGAGGTCACAGCCCAAATTCCAGGCATGTTTTACCCACACGACTTGAAGGGCCTCCTTGCATCTCTCTGCTGGATTTATAGACACATCTGAATCTCATTTTTAAAATTCCAGCCTCTGGGCTTTGGTATGTTCCTTTCTAAAACTTTTCTCCTGTGGCCTGAGAAGCAATAGGAATACTTTCACCTACCTTGCAATTAAGATTAACAGAAGAGGAACATTGAAAACAATCTTCAAAGTTATTTTAATAACATTTATAATGTTGACATCTTAGGGCACAGGGAAAGAAGTGGTGATTTGTTCTAAATGTTTTCTTATTTCAAGTGGGGTTGGTTTGCGTCCCCTCTCCCCCACCTTTCCTGTTGTCTTTACATCAGTCCCCCACCACTAACGTGTGCTTGGTGCCTCTAAATCCATGCAGGTTGTATGCCCTGACTAGGACCTGTGCAAGGCAGATCAAAGGGGCCATTTCCGTGGCTGGGCTGACCAATTCTGGGCTAGATACTGGAAGGACCCTGAGTCCCAGACTCTGAGAGTAACAATCTGGGAAGTAGAATAGAAAGTATAATGTACCAGCTGCCAAGTCAGCTGTGGCTGCTTACGTGAGTATTGGGACCCCAAAGTCCCGCAGGTATTAAAGCTCCTCACCACAGGCCTGAGGTAAGCAGGCTGCTGGTTGCTCTCTCACATCGATAGTGGGTCCCTGTGAAGAGCACCAGCCAGGACTGAATGCATGCCAGAGTCTCCTGCCTCAGCGTGTGTGCCTCAGAGGCCAGGGATCTTGTAGTGATGGTGCAATGGTGGAGTTGAGTCTTTTTTAAAAAAAATTCCTTTTCTTTTTTTCCCTTTTTAAAGCTTTCTTGCTAATTCTTTCTTTCAGTGTGAGAATTTTGGTTTTGTCTTTTCATGCCTTTTTTTCTTCTCGTTTTCCCTTTTTCTCTTTATTTGTGAGGCACAATTAAGTCCAGCCCATGGAAGTTATGCAGAAGTAGCCAAAAGAAAAAGAACAGCCCCCCTTCCTCTTCACCCTTTTTAGCTTTTTTCATGAATGTGAAAGTGGACTTGGGATCATAACTGGAACTTTTCTCAGATGACCAGGGTCACAGTGCAAAGGCTGACCTTCCGAGGGATCCTCTGAATGACTCCATGTTCATTCTGGAGAGCCGATACCATGAGCCTCGGTTATCATGGCCAGTGTGTGTGGAATGTGAACTGAGCCCAGAGTTAGCCTGGCTGGTGAAGACGAAGACAGATTTGCGTTAGGAGTGGTGGTCAAGAGTTCAAGTTGATTACATTGGCATTTTTCTTTGGAAAGTTGCAAAGCACTGACATTAAAATATCCTCCCTGTTAATGAAGGATTTAAATATATTGGGGGCAAAGAACGTTAATGAGCATCATGGTACCCTGGTTGCTGAATTAATGACTAAGCGAAGGAGGTCCAGACTCCCGGCTTATCTGTCATTAGGCATCTCTGAGCTGGCAGGAGGAGCAAACTGACAAGAATCACCGTGGAAATGATTGAGTTTCTCAAGCAGCCTGTGTTATTTTAATTAGACCGGGATATTGAGAACATGGCGCATTGATAAACTGGAGAAATAATGAAGGTTGTTCCTTCTCTCCTCATCTCTTTCTACCCCCTTCAAATGAAGCAATTATTTTCTTGACCTCAGGAACTGCATTTCAAAGAGGTCTGAAGACAGGCTTAGGCCTGCTGCTCTGGTGAATTCTGTGGTGCCCAATTACTGACCTCAGGAGTCAGCATTCTGAAGATTAGAGTCACGGAGAGTTTGCTTCACAGACTCACTTCTAATAATACACCTTCCGTGCAGACACCATTAACCTGCCTTTTCCAGTTAGCCAATAAGGTATGTCTAGGGACAAAATTGTTATCAGCTCTCGGGGGTCAGGCCCCCGGCTCTAATTAGAAACAGAGGCATCTGCAAGGGAAAGTAATAAAAGCGCCCAGGAGTGAACACTGCCAGTGAAGGAAGACAAGGTGAGAAGTCATTCTGCATCTTGGAACCTACAGGAACAGCACACCTTTGGTGCTGAAAGAATCACAGACCCATTGGCTCTCCAGCATCTTAAAGTTCACTCTGAATTTCCTTGCAAGTTTTATTCCTATAAGCTTGGCAAGTGGTATTGTTATATCAATCTATTTAAATGTTTCTGAAGACACAGTAACTTCTTCCCCTTGCTCCCAAGCCTGAAAACCTTAATCTTTTAGTTGAATTGAGCAAACATTTATTGAGAGGCACTGCATGCCGAACACTGTGCCTCTTGGATGGGTAGCCAGCTCTTCCCAAGAGGCCCTCTGAGAACTAAACTCAAATGCCCAAGGCATTCATAGCAGATCATAAATTAACTTCTTTACTATGCTACCTGCCATCCATGGGGGGACTGAGAACATCATCACCCATTTTCTGTAGGTTGTAATTTCCCTAGATAACAGCTCCAACAAATGCTGGAGAACAGGCAACTGCTGTTCTTCTGCTCGTACTGTTCTGGCAAAGAAGAGACAGGCAGATGGTTCAGCAATGACAAAGCAATGATGGTCCAGTGTGATAAAGACTGGGAGAGGGGCATGTGTGCTGTGGGAGCCCATGGAGGAGGAACTAACCCAGCCAGGGAGGGGAGGATGGGGAAGGAGCCTCCTTGAATCTGAAGGAGGAGCTGGTTTGAAGAGGTGAGAGGAGGGTCTGGGCTGGGGGAACAGTGTGACAGCGTGAGTGAAGGGTGACACAGGGGGCCTATTCCTGGGAGGACTTTGGTGGCTCCTTGGTATTTAGCACATGGTATATTGACATGACACAGTAGGTATTCAATAAATACTTGTTGAATGAGTTAATGAAGAAGGGAATGAAGTATGACTGGAGCAAAGGGTATGGTTGTAGGTGGTAGAAGAGAAAGTGATGATGGAGGGGAGGGTCTGACGGGTAAGGGACACATCTGGAGAGGTCAACATGAGCCTTGTTGGCCACTGTCAACATTTTGGACTTTATCCTAAAGGATACGGGAACTGCTAAAGGGCAGTAAAGGGGATTATGTAGCTTCTTACTCATATTTTGCAAGTATGCAAGGGAATACAAATGCAGTTCTTCACTGGAAAGAAACTCTTGCAATTAACTGATGACAAATGGACACTGAGTTCAGGCTGGTGACCCATGTGGAGTCCCCCTTGATGGGCATCCCTAAGTTTCCTTCTCTCTCTGGCTGTGTCCCTCCCTCTTCTCCTTCCCATCGTTTGCTTTTCCTACCCTTCTGTCCTTCCCCACCTGGAGAGATAACGTCAGATCTCAGGTCCTGTGGTTTGGGAGAAAGCCCCAGGTACTACACATTCCACAGGAAAGCATCTCTAAGACAACCCTCTTTCTTCCCATAATGTCACTTTGATATAGTATTATGCTTGGGGCTTTTATTCAATTTTATATGATTTCACACCTTTTCTCTTTTTATTTACCACCTTTCCAAATGTCCCTAGCAGCTAACAACAGTTGTATTAAGACAATAGGATTAGTGGGAACTTTTCTAAAACCTGTCACTAATGTGGGCAGGTTTGTTTTATTTTAAATACTCATTTTCTAATGCAGGCAATGTTTCAAAGTTCCTTTACCTTCATTGCCAGGCTTTACTCTTTCCAGGGACCAAGAAGCCTTTCTTGCCACTACCATAACATTCATATCACATTTCTTTCATCTCTCAGACTCCAAGAGACTCTAAGACTTGGAGAGGATAGTTTTCAAAGTGAACCCCCCAGAATGAGAGAATTAGAGAAGGGTTGAGGAGGGCAAGTTGGCAAGTTCCAGGCCCTCACACCCCTGTTGCAACCACAGTGACTTTGCACTCGGTGGGTGCTGCCCTCAGTGGCAGATTGCATGGGCATCAAGGGTTCCACAGCTGAGCAAAGGCCGAGAAACAGAGAGAAGCTCAAAGCTAACTGCCCAGAAATGGGCAAAGAGCCACTGAAATCAGCACCATTAAGACTGCATTGCCTTCAGCCACTGACCTAGTGGGAAAGGACTCATGAGCCTGGGTGCCTAAGAGTCACTGTGGCAGCACTTGAAGGACCTGCAACCATTTCTCACCCTTCTTTTGGGAATTCTCCAGACAAACTACCTCCAAGGGTTAAGAGATGAACCACATGGAGGGAGGCAACCAGCATTTATTGACATGTTTTAGGTATCAGGCACGTTGCAGAGGCTTTATATATGTTATTCCACTTAAGTCTCTCAGAAGCTGGAGGAGGGAGGTTTGAGAAAGAATAGAAACATCAAGTCTAAGTTCAAGTAGTCCCTAATAGAGCATAGATGAGCCAGAAAGAATGCAACCTTAAATTCTTTAATTTGAAGAATTAAAAGAATTTGAAGTGACTGATTGGAAAAGTCAAGTTAGAAGCAATGTCTCCAATTTCTCTAACTTGTCCACAGTAGAATCATTAATAGTAAATGCCATGATGCTATGTTGTGTACATTGGAGAATTGTGGCTCTTAATCTGTCACCCAGAAATATCACCTGGAAGGAAACCTGCTTAAAAAATGTAGACTTCCAGTCTCTCCCTGCAGAGATACTAATTCAGTAGGTTTTTGGAGTGGGGTCCAAGAAGTGACATTTCATTATCAAGTGAGATTTACCAGTACATTGTACTGAGAGGAAAGCAAAATAACCATTGTTAAACCAGGAAGCTGGATTAGCTCAAGTTCATTTGCATTAGAAAAATGCTCAGCTGCTAATTAATTTGGAAACTGTGGTTGCTGGATTGTTTCACTTTCGGGTATTCTGCTGTGAAGCATTAAGCGAGTGTGGCTGGAATTCTTCAGAATGGTCCAACATCATCGGCATTTATTTTAGTGTGTAGTAGAAATGTTCTTCTTTCTCTTCTTTTATTAGTTTTCTTATAAACTGCAATTTGTGCTGTAAGTAGCTAAACATTCTTTTAGAACTCCTTCTTTTGTGAAGTATTTCTATGTCCATACAACTAAATCAGCCCTGCCAGCACATTTCCAAAATTAATAAGCTGAGGAACATCTGGGCAGACCCTTTCTTCACCATGGCGCTCCTACCCTTGGGCCTTTGCGTCTTTGGCAGATGATGCCCTCTTCACCCTGTCAAATCTTATTGACCGTCAAAAGGTTATTGCAAATGTCACTTCCTCCTAAAGCATTTCCTGATTTGCTTCTTCCACTTCCCTTTCCTTGCATAGTCAAATGTGATTTCCATCATCTTGGAACCCACAAAACTCATGGTTACAGTTCTTTAATGGGACATTTTTTCTTCCTTTTTGATCTTTGATTTTATTGCTTCATTCAATTACTAAAAGGGCTTATTGCAACACAAGTACTACAGGTGTACATATAATTAAAAGTGAGGCCTCAGTCTTCCACAACAGTCCCACTCCCTACTACAGACCTTTAAAAATGTATTTGCAATATGAACCTGTCTACATACCCACCTCTGCCTCCTAAACACACAGGCAGACTAACCACATTTTTCTAAAAACACTTAGTTTATGATAAAGTATGCTTCTTGTCAGCTGCTCCAGCATATGTCTAGAATTCCAAAAAATGTTCAGTCTGCTCTTTAATTTGGATTAAGGCAATATGATGCAACCCTTAGATAATTTGCAAGTGAATTTCCTAGCCTATGCATCTTGTCTTGATTTTTTTGAGAGCACAAGGCATTGATTCCAGGCTCCCCCAGTGCCCCACATGCTTATTCCCACAGCTGGGGAGGACTGTGCCTTCTGGGCTGGACCCGACCCTCCTTCCTCTCCTCCTCAGTTTTCTGCCTGTTTATCCCTCACCCAGGGCCTGGCAGACCTTTTCTGTGAAGGGCCACAATATCTTAGGCTTTGCAGGCCATACAGTCTCTGTGAAACTACTCAAAGTGAAAGCTGCCATAAATAATATGTAAATGAATGGCTATGTCTATGTACCAATCAGCCTTGTTTGTGCATAGTGAAATTTAAATTTCATTCTTTTAATTCATTTTCCAACCTTTTAAAAAATGTGAATACTGTTCTTAGCTCGTGGGCCATACAAAAACAGACAGGAGGGCTAATTTAGCCTAAGAGTCATAGGTACCACTCCTTGTTCTCCTCCAATCTTCATTTTATATCTGCCTCTTGATGAAGCTGCTAGTCACTTTCTATTTCCCCTTTAAGGGCTGGGTGTGGATGTTCAGATTCTGAAGTTGGGAGAGAGAAAGCAGACAGGGCCTCCAAGTTGCTTTGGCTTTCAAATAAATATCTCAAATGTAACAAACAAACAGAAACAAGATTGGAGACTTCTGGCCAAGACGGAGGCATAGGTAGATATACTTTGCCTCCTCACACAACCAAAAGAAGGAAAACAACAAATTTAAAAAATAACCAGAACTGCCAGAAACTTGAACTGTATGGAAGTCTGAAAACCAAGGAGTTAAAGAAGAAACATTCATCCACAGCAGTAGGAAGGGTGGAGATAGATGGACAGCTGAGGCAGAGAGGACTCCCAGTGAGGCAGCGGCTGGAGGAGTCGGCAGTCCCATGTTTGTGTGTAGATAAATGAGGAGGAACAACTGGGGATTGAGACAGACTGTGCAACCCAGGGTTCCAGCACAGGGAAATAAAGCCTCAAAACCTCTGACTGTAAAAACCTGTGGGGGTTACAGTGGCAGGAGAAACTTCCAGTTTCATAGGAGAGTTTCTGCAGAGACCCTTCCAGAATGTACACAAACCCATCCACCTGGGAATCAGTACCAGAAGGGCCCAATTTTCTTGTGGGTAGCAGAGGAAGTAACTGAAAGCCAGTGAGAGCTGAGCAAGAGGGATTGTTCCCTCTCTGACCCCTTCCCCACATACAGCACCACAGCACAGTGAAGTGGGTTGCCCTGCCCTGGTGAATACCTAAGGCTCTGCCCCTTATTACATAACAGACATTCTAAGACAAAAAAAATGGTCCAAATGAAAGAACAGATCAAAACTCCAAAAACAGAACTAAGTGATGAATAGAGAGCCAATCTATGAGATCCAGAGTTCAAAGCATTGGTAATTAGGATGCTCACGCAAATGGTTGAGTATGGTTGCAAAATAGAGGAAGAAGTGCAGGCTATGCAAAGTGAAATGAAGGAAAATGTATAGGGAACCAACAGTGATGAGAAGGAAACCGGGACTCAGTCAATGGTTTGGAACAGAAGGAAAAAATAAACATTCGACCAGAACAGAATGAAGAAACAAGAATTCAAAAAAATGAGGCGAAGATTAGGAACCTCCAGAACAACTTTAAATGTTCCAACATCCGAATCATAGGGGTATCAGAAGGAGAAGAGAAAGAGCAAGAAATTGAAAACTTACTTGAAAACACAATGAAGGAGAACTTCCCTAATGTGGCAAAGGAAATAGACTTCCAGGAAGTCTAGGGAGCTCAGGGAGTCCCAAAGAAGTTGGACCCAAGGAAGCACATACCAAGGTACATCATAATTAATTACATTACCCAAGATTAAAGATAAGGACAGAATCTTAAGAGCAGCAAGAGAAAAGGAGAGTGTTCCCTACAAAGGAGTTCCCAGAAAAGTATCAGCTGATTTCTCTAAAGAAACTTTGCAGGTAAGAAGGTGCTGGAAAGAAGTATTCTAAATCATGAAAGGCAAGGACTTATATCCAAGATTACTCTATCCAGCAAAGCTATCATTTAGAATGGGAGGGCAGATAAAGTGCTTCCCAGATAAGGTCAAGTTAAAAGAGTTCATCATCACAAGCTTTTATTGTATGAAATGTTAAAAGGACCTATCTAAGAAAAAGAAGATCATCAAGACTATGAACAGTAAAATGACAACAAACTCACAACTATCAACAACCGAAGCTAATAAAAACAAAAACAAACTAAGCAAACAACTAGAACAGGAATAGAATCACAGAAATGGAGATCACATGGAGGGTTATCAGTGGGGAAGGGAAGGGGGGAGGATGGGGGAAAAGTTAGAGGAAATAAGAATCATAAATGGTAGGTGCAAGAGGGAGGTTAAGAATAGTATGGGAAATGGAGAAGCCAAAGAACTTATATGTATGACCCATGGACATGAACTAAGGAGGGGGAATGCTGGTGGGAGGTGGGGCATGCAGGGCAGAGGAGAATAAAGGGGAGAAAAAAGTGGGACAACTGTAATAGCATAATCAATAAAAGATACTTACAAAAAAAAAAAAAAGAACAAGACTGGGCCTTCCAAACTGCAAAAGTAACTTTCTATTCATTCATATTGTTTTTCTTAAGAGTGCTAAAAGAGTATTTTCTTCCTATTCTCAAGTTAAAGCATCATTGTTTATACTTTATGTGCATATTTTATTTTACCTTCCTCCATTTGTTTAGTTTCCTGAAGATAAGGGCTTTTAAAACTCTATTGCCCCTGCATCATCCATCTGAATGCTTGGTACAAATTCAGTGGTTAAACCCGAGAATTCCTATCAATCTTGATTTCTCAACCAACTCCCTTCATCCCAATTCTGTCCATTTCTACTCCTTTCTACCAAATCCCATGTAAATTAGCAATTAGGAGACAACCAGAATATGTCTTCAAAATTTTTTTACAAACACAGATTATCTTGGAAGTCCAACAAAAATCAGGTAAAATTAAGAAAAGACATATTTACCTTTTGAGGTGCACTTTAATTAATTTTTTTCTTAAATCACAAGGCACCCCTCCCTGGGGATGAGGGATATAAATTTTTTTCACCTGCTCTCCTGTGATAAAGCTAATCATGGTGGGTTTGTGCACGTTTTCTAAAAAGTTCAACATTCTTGGTCACTTACATGAAGATGGTAATAAGATTCTGCTTGCACATGAGTTGAAAGTGTCTTACTTCTGTGACCAAATCTAAAGCCACTTCTGACTGCCACCTCTACGCTATTTTGCCTTCCCTGCCTTTCTTGAAAGTATATGTGGAATTTTTAGTAAACACTGAGTCTTTCTTTATACTATTAATGTCTGAGTTTTAATGACCATGGAGAAATGTACATTGGTCATAGTGATAGCAGGGAGCAGGGAGCAGAGTGGTCAGAGAGAAACTTCCCCCAAAGTGCTTAAACACACCTTTGACTCTGGTATCTAAGCTAATGTGTTGGAGTCTTCAATTTACAAATTTTTCCCTGATCAAAAAATAAAGTGTCTAACAAGCCTCAAGTATACTCAGTGGCCATATTAAGGGTCTCATAAATCATTTATAGGATGCAAAGTAAACATGCCTGGCTCTTTGTATTTGAGTTCCTTGGCAGAACATTTCGTGTCAGCTGGCCTCACATCAGCATGGGTGTTACTCTGAAACAAATACCTGAATCCCCATCCTCTGCGTAGCCAAACATGTGGTCTACATGGGTAGTTTCAAAATGCGCCCTGTCATCCCTGGCAGTGTGATGACCTATCACCATAAGCCAGAGAATAAACACATGCTATATTTACCTAGAAAGAGCTTCTCATGGGTACATTTTCAAGGAATTATGGACCCATTCCCAAAGATGTTTCAATTCTGCGGATACAACATCATATGGTTAAGAGCAGGAGATGGCAACTACAACATTTCTTGCTTTTGTCTGGTGCATGAACTAATTATTTTCAGAAATCAAAAGAAGAATAATATTTAGTGATCTGTGAAAGTTATATCAAATTCAAATTTGGGGGTTCATGAATAATGTGTTATTGGCTAACACTCACACCCATTTGTTTATGAGTTACCTGCATCGGCAGGGTCCGGTCCTCTGGCAGAGACTGCGGTATGGCCTGCAAAGCTCTTCACAGAAAGTTTGCTGAGCTCTGGTTTAGATTGTGGGCTTTGGGTCAGAATTTCTTGTTTGAATTCTGGTTCTGCTTCTTATAGTGTGAAGCTTGCCAGTTTTTCTTGTCTACAAAGTATTTTCTTGTCTGTAAAACATGGTTCCCTTTATTGTTTTCTTGTGAGAATTAAATGACACCAGCATTGGGCTTCTCCAGCTTCTTCATCCTTCTAGATGTCACTGTTCCAGTGGGGAAAATTCACATAAGAAACTGCAAGTTTGTGGATTTAACTGGTATCTGGATTCATTGGACAGTGGTATCAATCACTTGGGTTTGGTTTTCTATCAGCTCATCTCTGAGACCACAGGAAATCATTTTAACACTCTCAGAAAAACCATGCATCTCTTCCATGCCCGGTGAGGGTAATCTCAAGGTTCAAGCTGGTATTCTATAGTTTTAGTTAGTCCTGTGCATTCAGAAGCAACCCTCTAGACCTCTGGTCTTGGCATTTCTCCTTTTGAGCAGCCATTGCCCAGTTGCTGAGGGTTCACCTCCTCCAGGTGTACTGTCTTAGTGACCACAGTGACTGTGATCGGGTTCATCAGTGCTTGCTGGGGCTGATTCCTGATCATCCCCTGCCACAGATGGGAATCTCTATTCCTCCTGCCCATCTCAGAGTGATAACCATGCTTCTTTCATTGTTCTTTTTGGCATGAAGTTATCAGTGTTGGTTGTATACTGTTTACTTGTATACAACAGATATCCAGTCTGGTAATAAAAATACACTTGTGGGAAGGATGCTGGGTGGCAGAAGAAACTGAAGGAAGAAATAAGGGCTGCCCCAAGGAGGATCCAGGGCAGTTGTGGGAATTTGAGAGCACAGAACTATCTTTAAGATGCTGCTTTCAGGTGACTCATCCTGTTCATGGTTGTCCCTATGACTTGGCATAAACTTTGAAGACCTGGGCAAAGAAATCTGATGGCTGGGCCACTGCTGTGGTCAGGAGGCAGGGTCTTGTCACTGAAGCCCTTCCAGACCGAAAGTGACTGGGTGCAGTGGAGTGCCTAGATGGTCTCCAACGAGGATGTCAATCTCACTCCAACCTTTGTGTTTGGTTGTGACAGTGGGTAGGATGGACAGATGGGGAAGGGGGATATTGCTAAAATTGCCAGTTTCCTAAACTGTAAAATCCAGGTGATAATGCTCATTTTGCTCAGTTGTAAAGATTCTATGAGACAGAAGTAAAAACTTAAAGGTCACTGAAACGCTATAATAAGAACTGTTATAGCATCCCTTTCTCCATATTCTTTTTGTTGAAGTAGGTGGAGGATCTTCCTAAATTCAAGTGACTGGAGAAACAGACCCATCCCCCTCAAGGGAGTGGAGGAGGGCAAAGTCCCATTGCAGAAGAGCACATGGGGTGGATCCATTTTTGGAAATGATGACTTGCCATATAAGGACATGTTTTAAATCCTTTCCATGAATTACATTCATTTAAGTTTTTTAACGATTCTATGAAGTAGTCACTATTATCACTATCAGTTTTCAGATGACCAAACTGAGTCCCATGGTGTTAAATAACTGGTCCAAATGGCACACAGCTAGCAAGTTGCATATCTTATTTAAACAATGAGGAATCTGATTCCTAGTCCCACACTCTTGACCACTATGTTTTCCTGCCTATCACATAGATGTATCAAGCCTGAATCTAAACATATTCTTGTATGAACAATAAGTTTTAGTAGTTGTTTTAAAGCCTTGCCTTTGTACATAAGACAAAGAGTGGGCACAGGTAGTCCTGCTGTACCTACCCTTGTAAATGTGCTGTTGGCTAATTTTGTATATCTTAATACAATATGACTTGCTGGGTCACAGGTAAGCACATTAGTAAGTTTGATAAATTGACCTTAGGCATTCTGCCAAATGCCTTCCTGTAGCCTCTTATCAATTTATAATCCCCCAACAGTGTAAGAGAGGTCTGTTTTCCATTTCTTTGCCTACAATTCCATTGAAGCTCTTTGATCTTTGCCAGATTAGTCAGTGAAATATGGTATCTCATGGTAATTTAATTAGCATTTTTCCTATTATGGTTGATGTTGTTCATCTCATGTGCATCAGAACAGAACCATTTGTATTTCCTTTCCAGTGAACTGCCTCTTTCTCTTGGTGCCAATATTTTCTTTTCTTTCCTTGACAATATTTTAATTTTGCCTTTAATTTTAAATTTTTATTTTATTTATTTATTTTAATTTTAATTTATTTATTTTTAATAGTATTTTTCATTATCATTTATCTGTACTATATCCTCTTCCACTTCTATCCACCCCTCTGCCCAGCAATCACCACACTGTTGTCCATGTCCATGAGTTCTTTCTTTCCTTTTTTGCTCCATCCCTCTACCTGCCTTAAGACCAACCCCCAGAGTTGTCAGCCTGCTCTCCATCTATGAGTCTGTCTTTATTTTGCCTATTAGATTCCACATATGAAGGAAATCATATGGTAATTATCTTTCTCTGAGTGGTTTATTTCACTTAGCATAATGTTCTCTAGTTCTATTGGAATCTATCTATCTCATTTCTAATAGCACTATATATATTAAGAAAGTTTTCATTTTGTCTGCAAATATTTGCTTGTTTTTGCATGTAACTTTGCTTTATTCATGGTATTTTTGTTATGCAGATAAAAATTTTATATAACCAATTTTATTTTTTGTCTTCTGAATTTTCTAGTATTTAGAATTTTTCTTCATCCCAAGATTATAAAAATTATCCTTTATGTTCTATTTTTATAACTTTAGGATTCATGCAAAATTCCCCACTCCACCTGATTGAGATAAACTTTTGAAATTAGGAGATTTCACACACACAAAAATCTGGATTCTTGGTTTGGGAACTCTGCAGCACTGACCTGTATTTTCACATGGAAATACTTGGCTGGAGGTAAATGGCAACCCCACCCCTTGACAAGACCTGTCCTTCTCGCTTCACATGGTCCTGACCTTGCCCTTTGTGCTCACTGACATTCCAAGCAATGCCTCATTGGCAATTAAGCACACTGCTCCTGAATTGGAGCCGTATGTGAGGTTAGGGGTGGAAAGTCTGAGCTGATGAAAGAGTTGGGCTTTCTTTCTGTAGCAGTCTGTTTTGGTAAGTTTTCACATTTCCCTCCATTTAAACATTGTATTATGGTGCTCCTAAAAATGGGATATACATCTACATAAGAATTAAGCAAAGCCATCATGCAAATGTAATACATCTTTCTTATAGGGCCCTTGACTCTGAAATGAATGGTGATGATGGTGGTATACAATTTACTGATAAGTAATTTGTAATATTATTGCTAAGACAAGCATCAACTTAATTTGGGGTATAAATCAATATTTTAATGACTTTTTAAGATTAAAAAACTCTAACTACACCTCTAGGCTCCATTTATGTATTTACTCATCTATGAAACAAGAGTTGCTTAGGTATAAAAGTTTGACACCATTGAGTAGTAAGTTCTATTATAAGCCTAAATATAGATAAATGCACTGCCAAGTGAAGTCTTCCTGCACTTTATATAATCATCTTAATTCAAACAGCTGATGTAAGGTTGGTGCCTGTTAATTGAGTTTTCAGGTAAAAATGTAGTAACTTAGTTTATGAAGCCAGAGGGTATTTTGAATTAACATATTATGAACTAAGAATACCTGATAATCAAAAGGAAATATTTTTATGTGTAAGAAAAGGAATAAAAGTGGGAAGCCAAGAAAGGAAATTATTGTTTCTGTAAATCTTTTCAGAATTTTGTTCAAATAATACAGAACAGATTTATTTCAAACAACACACTTTATTAAATGCTTACCATGTGCTAGGAATGACTAGTGAAACAGAATAGAGTAGCTGCATTAGTTACCATCTGTTGGGAAAAGAAGGGTGGTAAATAATGACATTAGCCTAAAACACCATAGAGTCTCTCTCTATATATGTACCCGTCCAGATGCAGAACACTTAAAATGCTGAATAAAATATGTTTTAAAATAAAGCATTTAAAAAGCACAACTAAGCTGACAGTAGAGAAAATAACCCAAAGCAAGAAATGATGAGAAAGTGCTTTTTTCTCCTGTGTACATTTGCCAATAGTTGGTGATCTACACACTTGGTTTTAATGGACTGCAACATGCAAGTTCATGGACCAAGCCTGGGGCTCAGAGAGCAAAGTCTATCTTGGACTTTGCTCTGAATGCTATAAAAAAAGAAAAGAAAGAATTAAAAATAAACACATCTGATAATTTTTAACCATAAGCCTGAGTTCACATGAGTTTGTAAGCCATACTTCACCCTATATGAGTAGCCTAACAAAATTCCAAGACAAAAATTTAGTAAAAAGTTGTTCTGGATTAATAACAGCCTATAGTCACCTGGTAGAAGCAAAGAGATCCTTTCTTGAGAAATGTACTTTAGATAAAGTTTCAGATCCAAGATGGCAGAGGAGTGTGCAGAAGCTACACTAACCTTCTCCAAGGACCAACCTGGAATTTCAACTAAATGTAGAGAAATCATCCTGAATAACCAACTGAACACTAGCGGAACACTGCTTTAGACAGACAGAAGAAACCACTTCACCACAATGAGACTGGTAGGGAGGGTGGAGGCACCGCAAGAAGGCTGGCTGGGCTCTCAAGGGTGGCAGCTGAAGTTCTGGAGGGATATTTTAGGGGCTTGAGGATTTCTCCTGAGAAGTGCGGGGTCTAAACCCCAAGCTCCCCAGCCTACAGAGCAGGAAAGGAACCCAGATAACACCCAGCTCTGAAAAGCAGCAGGGTTTCTGTCTGCAAGGAAAAGATGGCTTGAGACTCAGATAGCCTTTTGAAGAGCCAACACACAAAATTTCATCTGAAGCCACTTATCCTGGGCTGTGGCAAGGGATGGCAGAACGGACTAGAGACAGTTGAGGAGAGTCTGACCTTGGTGGCTCTGGGGAGAGAACTGAAGGAATTGCCTCCAGGACCTCTGTGCTAAGTCATTGCCCATGCTGCAGGAGCCAACTTTCTCAGGCAGAGCACTCTTCTCCAAGTGGCATCAGCCTGAGAGGAAACAATAGCCCCACATCAGGAATTACTCTACCCCATCCTGTTGTGGTTAAACCTAACTGCTGATTACAGCTTGAAGTTATATCACTGATCAGTTTAACAACTAAGGCAGAAAATACAAAGAAGTAACCAAAGATGGGAAGACAAAGAAATAGATCCCAAATGAAAGAACAAGATAATTCTCCAGAAGAACAAGTAGATGAAATGGAGGCAAGCAATTTATCAGATAGAGAGTTTAGAGTAATGATTATAAGGATTCTCAACAGCATGAAAAAGGCATAGAAACCATAAAAAGGAGCTAGTCAGAAATAAAGAATGCAAATTCTGAAAAAAGTACATTGGAAGGAATACAGAGTAGGTTAGATATAGCACAGGACTGAAACAGTGATTTGGAGGATAAGATAGAAAAAAAACAAAACAAAACACCCAGGGAAGCAACAAAAAGAAAAAAAAGAATTAAAAAAATGAGGCAAGCTTAAGAACATTTTGGACAACATGAAGTGTAACAACATCTGCACCATGGGCATACCAGAAGAAGAAGAGAGCAAGTAAGAGATAGGTCTTCCAGGCAGAAAATCAACACAGAGACAACGGCCTGAATGACACACTAGATCAAAATGATTTAATTGATGTCTTCAAACCATTTCAACCCAAAGAATCAGAATATATATACTTTTCAAGTGCACATGAAAAGTTTTCTAGGATACACTACATTAGGACATGAAATGAGTCTCAATAATTTTAAGATGATAAAAATCATATCAAGTATCTTCTCTGACCACAATGCTATGGAACTAGAAATCAATCAAGAAGAACACTGAAAAACACACAAAGACACAGAAACTAAATAACATGTTATTAAACAATGAATAGGTCAACAACAAGATCAAGGAAGAAATCCAAAGATACCTTGAAACAAATGAAAATGAGGACACAGCAATCCAAAATCAGTGGGACACTGGGAAAGCAATCTTAGGAGGAAATTCATAGCATCACAGGCCTATCTCAAAAAACAAGAAAAAGCTCAAAATAAATAATCTAACTTTACACTTAAAGGAACTTGAAAAAGAACAACAAACAAAGCTCAAAGTGAGTAGAAGGAGAAAACAAAGATCACAGCAGAAATAAATGAAACAGAGTCTTAAAAAATGACATAAAAGTTCAATGAATCCAAGAGCTGGTTCTTTGAAAAGATAAAAAAGATTGACAAAACTTTAACCAGACTTATCAAGAAAAAAGGATAAAGGACTCAAATAAGTAAAGTCAGAAATGAAAGAGGAGAAATAATAACTGACACCAAAGAAATTCAAACAATTGTAAGAAAATATTATGAACAATTATGTGCCAACAAACTGGACAACCTGGATATAATGGATAAATTCCTAGAAACATATCATCTTCCAAAACCAAATCAGGAAGAATCAAAGAATCTGAATAGACAGATTAACCTAGTGAAATTGAAGTACTAATAAAAAATTCCCAACAAACAGTAGCCCTGGACTGAATAGCTTCACAGGTGAATTTTACCGAACATTCGAAGAAGAACTAATACCTCTCCTTCTCAAACTATTTCAAAAATTCAAAAGGAGGGAAGGCTCCAACTTCATTTTATGAGGCCACATTATCCTAATTCCAAAACCAGATAAAGACACTACAAAGAATGACAATCACAGGCCAATATCCTTGATGAACATAGACATCAAATCTTCAATAAAAAATCCTCAACCAAATATTAGCAAACTGAATGCATCAATGCATCAAAAAGATCATACACCATGATCAAGTGGGATTTATTCTGGGAATGTAAAGGTTGGTACAATATTTGCAAATCAAAAAAGGTGATACACCACATAAACAAAATGAAGGATAAAAAGCACATGATCATATCAATAGATGCCGAAAAAGCATTTGATAAAATTCAGCACCCATTAATGATAAAAACTCTCAGTGAAATGGGATTAGAGGGAATGTACCTAAACATAATAAAAGCCATATATGACAAACCCACTGCCAGCACCATACTCTTGGGCAAAAACTACAAGCGTTCCCCTTAATAAGGGAACAAGACATGGATGTCTGCTTTCACCTCTCTTATTCAACATAGTGTTGGATGTCATAGCCACAGCAATCAGACAAGAAGAAGAAATTAAAGGCATCCAAATAGGAAAGGAAGAAGTAAAACTGTCTTTATTTGCAGATGATATGATCCTGTACATGGAGAACCCCAAAGATTTCAAGAACCTACTAGAATTGATAAAGAAATTCAGCAAAGTAGCAGGATCCAAAACTAATATCCAAAAATCAATTGCATTTTTATATGCCAATAATGAACTAACAGAAAGGGAAATTAAGAAAACAGACCCATTCACAATTTCTTTGAAAGAATAAAATATCTAGGAATAAATTTAACCAAGGATGTAAAACACCTATATTTAGAAAATTATAAGACATTGAAAAAAGAAATTGAAGAAGATACAAATAAGTGGAAGCATATACTGTGTTCATGGATAGAAGGAATTAACATCATTAAAATGTCCATACTACCCAAAGCAATCTATAGATTCAACACAATTCCTATCAAGATTCCAATGATATTTTGCAGAACTAAAACAAATATTTCAAATATATTGAACCACAAAAAGCCCCACATAACAACAGTAATCCTGAGAAAGAAGAACAAATTTGGAGGAATCATGCCACCTAATATCAAACTATACGATGAGACCACAGTATTCAAATCAGCATGGTACTAGCATAAAAACAGACACATTTATATATGGAACAGAATAGAGAGCCCAGAAATAAACCCACACTTTATAGTCAATTAATATTTGACAGAGGAAGCAAGCACATACATGGGCTAAAGATAGTTTATTCAATAAATGGTGTTGGAAAAATTGGACAGATACATGTAGAAAAATGAAAGTAGTCCACCTTCTCATACCACACACAAGAATAAACGGATTCAAAATGGATCAAAGACTTAAATATTAGACCTGAAACTGTAAAAATCCTAGAAGAAAACATAGGCAACAAAATCCCAGACATTGCTCACAGCAATTTTTATTGGATATATCTCCCCAGGCAAGGGAAATAGAAGAAAAAAAATAAATAAATGGGACTACACCAAACTAAAAAGTTTTTGTACAGCAAAAGAAAACATAGCAAAATAAAGAGACAACCCACAGAATGGGAGAACATGTTCGCAAATACATCTCACAAGGGATTAGTATCCAAAATTTATAAAAAAAAAACAAAACTCAACACCAAAAAAACCCCACAATTATGAAATGGGCAAAGGACCTGAACAGACACCTCTCCAAAGAGGACATACAGATGGCCAATGGACATAAGAAAAGAGGCTCAATGTCACTAATCATCAGGGAAATGCAAATGAAAACCACAATGAGATACCATCTCATACCTGGCAGAATGGCTATCATCAATAAATCAACAAAAAACAAGTATTAGAGAGGTGGTAGAGAAAGGTGGCAACATGCATTCCCACCTTTTGCATTGTTGGTGGGAATGCATATTGGTGTAGCCACTGTGAAAAGCAGTATGGAGATACCTCAAAAAGTTAAAATGGATATGAATTTTGACCCTCCAGTGATCCCACTTTTGGGAATATGTCTGAAAGAACCCAAAACACTAAATCAAAAGAATATAGGGACCCTTATGTTCATTGCAGTGTTATTTATAGTCGCCAAGATATGGAAGCAGCCTAAGTGTCCATCAATAGATGAGCAGAATAAACCGCTATGGGACATTTACACAGTGGGATACTACTCAGCTGTAAAAAAGAAGAAAGTTTTAACCTTTGTGGCAGCATGGATGAACCTGGAGAGAATTATGCTAAGGGAGATAAGCCAGACAGAGAAAGACAAATATCATATGATTTCATTCATATGTGGAATCTAATGAACAAACTGAACTGACAAGCAAAATAGAGACAGACTCATAGACAGAGAGCAGGATGACAGCTATGGGGGTGGGAGTTGAGGGGGTGGAGGGATTAAGCAAAAAGGAAAAATAACTGATGGATATGGACAACAGTGGTGATTGTTGGGTGGGGGGGAATTATACAGGGACTAAATGGTAATGGAAAAAATATAATAAAGATAAAATAAAAGAAAGAAAAAGAAGAAGAAATGTAATTTAAAAACAAATTTCAGAGAATTTCCACAGACAAAGTCTAAGGAACATGAGCCCACAATAAAATACATTTTTAAAATGACTAAACATACAAGAAATATGAATACCATGAGAGGGAATCATCAGAAAAATGATGTAGAATCAGAATGGCAAAAAATTGCCCTGGCTGGCGTAGCTCAGTGGATTGAGCATGGGCTGAGAACCAAAGTATCGCAGGTTCGATTCCCAGTCAGGGCACATGCCTGGGTTGTATTCCGCGGCCCCCAGCAACCACACATTGATGTTTCTCTCTCTTTCTTTCTCCCTTCCTTCCCTCTCTAAAAATAAATAAATAAAATATTTTTTAAAAAAGAAGATGCTTGAAATGATTTCAATTAAAAAAAAGAAAAAAATGTAGAATAACCAGTATGGATTATAAAATAAATATATCCCATGCATTTAAATAAATGGGGCTATTGAAGGGATGGCAAAGGAATAAGAAACTATCAATATTGATGAGATAGCAAAACCAAATACAATTTCCATAAAAATATAATCAGTAAAACAAAAAACTGAGTGTGTAAATAGCAAATTGAAAACAGCCAACAAGAAAATTAATAAACCGGAAGACAGATCTGAAGAAGTCCCCAGGAACCAGAAAGTAGCCAAGAAAATAAAGATGGAAAATATTAAAAAGAAGTTAAGAGACATGGAAGATATAACAATAAAGTACAATAAGTATCTAACTGATAGCTCAGAAAGATAAAACAGAGAGAATTAGGGAAAGATAATATTCAAAGAAATAATAGCTGAGAAGTTTTCTCAGTTGATGAAGAGCTACAGTGTTTAGATTCAGGAAGCTTAAAAAATCTCAATTGGGATTAAAATAAAACCCCATCTAAAAACACCCTAGTGAAACTACAGGCCACCAAAGACAAAGAGATGATCTTGAAAGAAATCAATAAAAAAGAAACCAATCAGAGAGAAAGGAAAGGTTATGTATTGTACATACGTATGTTAACTAGACCAACAGCTAACTTCTTAAAGTATCAGTGGAATCCAGAAGAAAATGTAATAATATTCTTCAGTGTACTGAAGAAAAAAATAATTGTTGATCAGACAATTAAGTATAAAATTGAATGTTCAGTGAAGCTATTTTTTAAGAATGAGATCAAAAGACATTTTAAACAAAAACAAAAACCCCCCTCCAAACATGGAGTTTATTACCAATAATTCTTCATTAATGAAAGCCTATAGAAAGCATTTGAGGAGGAAGAAAGATGAGCCCAGAGGAGCACCTGAGGTTCAAGAAGATTAATGAATAAATAACATGGTGTACCTGTGGGTAAATATAAGCAATATTGACTATGTAAAACAATTAAAAATCTAATTTATGGGCACATAAGATCAATATAGGAATAAAATCCTCAAACATATAACATGTAAGTCAGAAGGCCTGAGATCAATGTTTAAGTGCTCTAAGGTTCATATATTGTTCCAAATGAAGGTAAAAACATTGGTTTACTTTAAGAGTTAAATATGCTTATCAGTCATTTCTAGCATACCATTGGCAAAATAGATATGCAAAGTATGATTTTCAAATCAGGAGAAGAAAGAAGTAGAATGAGGGGGAAAAAAGCAACACTATCAAGCCACTCTCAAGCCAAAATGAGGCGAGACAAGGGGCAAAGGTGACAAATGTTAGAGAAAGAGAAAATACGAAGCACGGTAGTTAAAGTTAATCCAAATACATCATTAATCAAAATAAATATGAATAGACTAAAACTTATCATTAAAAGGCAAAGACTATTACACTGGATGAACAAACCAACAAACAAACATCAATCAGATACGGACTATTGACAAACCCACATGAAAGGAAACAGCAGGTTGAAAGTAAATAGATGGAAAAAAATTATACCAGACAAATGCAAACCCAAGACAACTGGTTAATATTAGATAAAATTAGATAAAAATAATGAGATTAGCATTAGATCTAGATATTCTGAAGATCATTATATAATGCCTATAGGCAAAGTTCAAAATTTGATGAAATTACAGAAATAGACAAATCAACTGCTCATAGTGGGAGAATTTCAGACTATTCTTTTAAGTATTCACAGAAAAGGCAGACAAACACTCAGTAACCAGATCTCATAGACATATATGAGACACTTCCTCCAACCAGTGGAGAACGTACAGAGAATGTATGCAAGCTAAACTTATTCTTAGACATAAAGCAATTCTTAACGAAATTTAGGAATGAACATTGTTTAGATCATATTATACAAACAGAATGCAATTAAGTTAGAAATCCGTGACAAAAAGATAGTTTTAAGACATAGTATAGGTCAATAAATTTTAAAATACTCTTTGAATCTTTTCATGAACCAAGGAAGAAACTAGAATAAAAATTAGAAAATGTTGTGAAGCATTTAATGAAATTACTGTTCATGGAAGTTTGTGGACAGCTGATACTCATTTCCAGCTGGTGGTGCCATGTGAAAATAGGGGCCATAAAATGCCAGAACTTCTAATTTTTTTCAAAGGATTCTGGGAACCTAGGACTTTTAAAGGGAAATTTCCTGAGTTTTACAGTATGTGTGCTCTCCCTCACTCTCCACCAGGACATCGGCAGTTCACCTGTGTGCATTGTCCAAGGTGGGAAGTGGGAAACCCCTGAAGGTTTATTGAGTTGGAGAATGATGTGATCACACTGGTCTGGTTTGGATTACTCAATGGCTAGTAATATTTTCTACACATATTATTGCTCATATATAAATATAATCTATATTTTATTTATATAAATTATATAATATATTTTATCCTGAAAAAATGTACAGATACAAAATATATATTTTTTAAATAAAAATGAATCTGGCTCAATCCCTTACTGCCACAGTAGACATAAGGCATATGTGTATATATATGAATTGGTTTTGGCTCTGTATAACTTCTCCTTGGGTGCACAGAATCCCTGCAGCTTTTGTAGCCCAGGAAATAAAGGAGGCCCCTGGTCCCAAGCCTCTGGTGATCACTGTGGCCATTGATCCTTTGCTTTGATCTGTTAGATTTTGTCATATAGTAGCACCTAGTAAATACAAGTTATTGTAGTTATTTCTGAGCCCCATTATTAAAATAGATTTAATAATACCAACATTGTGGTGTTGATCTGAGGTTGTCTCACACTTAGGAGAGAAGTGGTGACCGAAGGCTAGGGCCCCTTTTGAGCCTGCTGAATGAATGAATCAAGAAGCCAAGGAGATGGCCAGCTTAGTGGAAGGTCTAGACTGGGAGGGTTGCTTCATTATGGGAACCTAGATCTACAGCAGAGAAGGAAAAGGACCAGTGGGAAGGCTAAGATGGGATGTTAGCCTTCCCGAGTCTTCCTGTCATTGCAATTTCAGTTTGAAATGTCATCTCAGAAATGACTTCCCCCAACAGTCAGTTATGTCCATCATACTGTCTCATTTAATGATTTGGAAAGTATTAGTTATAAACTGGCATTTTCTTGTTAATGGATTTGTTTGCTATAGTTTCCATTCTGCTAGAAGAAATGTCTTGCTCACTGCTGAGTCTCCAGAACCCAAAGCGTGCTCTGCATAAACAGGCACTTCATAAATATTAGTTGCTGAGTGAGCATATACTTTGTGAATTTATGTACACTAGGAAAAGGAGAGTTTACCAATGTCTGCATTCTGGAAAGATAGGAAATGCTGGCAGGGATGAACTAATAATTGCATTTTCATTCCCCGTCTCCTCTTCAAATTCATTTGATATTTGAGGCCCTGGACCACAGTCTAAACCTCCTTTTGAAAAAGATTAGGATGGAGAGATTCTTCCTGGAAATTCTTTGTTTGACTGAGGCCCTTGTCTCCGTAGAGAACAACCCTCATTTCAGAATTTAGGGAGACATCCAGATAAAGTGATGCAGTTCTGGCTGCAAAACAAATTCAACAAAAGTTGGAGACTTGAAAGTCCTATATCATCCTTCCTTTGGGCTCAAATCAGAGGAAAATTGGTAACAATCTCCTTTTTTCCCATTTGGTTGTGCAGCTGAAACAAAATTTCCTCTCTTTTTCAAACCCTTAAATGCAGAAACATGGTGTTAAAGCAGTTTTGACAGAGAGAAAAGCTAAATGTCCTCATTTCATGACGAAACCACTAATGTTGCTACAGTGTATTCTATTGTTCATATAAATCTTGATTGCATGTACACTTAACATTCCAAAGTGATTTTTCCTTCTAGTTCCACTTTACCCTTATGACATTCTTACATGTAAATCATTAGTCCTATTTTAGACGATATGAAAGCTATCCAATGACTCAAATGATTTCATGCTTTGCCCAGGGGTATTAAGCTACTTCTCAGAAGACCCAAATTCTAGTCTTGGCTTTATAATGTTCCAAGCTCCTATCTCCATCGGTGTTATCAGTCTCAAAGAGAACTCTTTCCTAAGAGATTGGAAGCACCCCCAAATTAGACCAATTAAAACATGGGTTTAGAGAATGAAATACTCTTGGATTCCTAGTTTAGAAAGGCTACATTTCACACCTATCCAGATATGTACTGATTATCACTGACAACATTACATACAACAATTAGCAAATTATATTTTATAAGAGGCATTTAGATCAGTTATAAGGGGATAATAATGATACTGTGTAATTGTGTTGTGCTTTCATCTTATTAAAGAACTTCAGAATCTATTACTTCATTTAATCTTTACAAATTATGCCTTGAATTTCTGTAATATGGTAGTTTTAGCAGGTTCTAGAGTCAGGTGATTCTTAGCATTTGCAAACTTTATCAGGAAGCCCATGCAGTTGCTTAGGGTAAAAAGGAAGTTGAGATGCCCTTAAAAATACCTGGCAGCAAATTAAAAGTGGGGAAAGAAAAATCCTACATGCTTAAACACTCAGTTATCTGATTTCCTTGGGATTTCATAATCTGTTCAAAATAGTGAATGTTTTGGCATCAACTAAAAATGCAAGCTGTATTCATTATAGTACGAGTGAAATGTCAATGAGTGTTTTTGCTTTCACTTGTTGCTGGGATTAAGACCACACTAGTAATTAACTATAACTCATTTGCCATAGCAATTACCCACAATTACTCATAATCTCATGGTTCATGGGTAATGGAGCACACAACGCAGTTGGCTCATACTGCCTTTTGGGTAGTGACCTCTTGGGTGAGAGGTCATCCAGGCATGAGGAGGGATATGCTTTCTGCAGATTCAGTGGGTCTGGTAGACCACATGTGAAAATAATTTACTAGAGACACCACATAGACATTGTGCACACAGGGAAAGCTTTTAAAATTTTCTTAAAGTGGAAGACTAGAAATAGTTTCTGGCTTCTTGTTGTTTGAAAAGTGTGCTCTGGAAAACAATATGGTGAACTTTCCTGGAAGTGCGCAATGCAGATTCAACCTAGAAGAGAAGCCACGTGTCTGTTCTGGGTAGACAACTACATGGGAGAAGGGAGCATGACTGAGCCAAAAGCTTCTTGAGATGGAACGTTTAGTCTCAGTCCATAGCCCTTTCAGAAGCAAACAAATACTCAAGCATCATGTTACCTTATTCTGTACAGGGCCTTAAATGTGGCTTATAAGCACAGCTCTCCCTAGCTGGGTGGTAGGTTGTAACAGTGTGTTTCTGATGGTGTGCCACATGGGGACACGTTCATTTCAAGGCTTTAGTCTTTTCTTAGTAAGAGAGTGAATTACTCCCAAACTAGTTTTCATAGCTTGGATTTATATTCTATGTTATAGTGGTTAAGAGCAGAGATTTTTGGGGTGAAGTAGAACTGTTTCAATCCTGGCTATATTACACACCAGCTGGGCAAATTACTCGGTCTTTCGAGCCCATGTTTTCTTTTCTGTAAAATGGGTAAAATAATAAATACTCCCTCATTAGGTTGTTGTGAGAATTAAAGAGATTATGTTAAAACTCTTGCCATAGTACTTGGAATTAAGTCTACTATATGTCCTTGTTGTTGTTATTAATGTCACTACTTTATAAAATGATATTCATTGTCCAAGTCATTCCCCACAATCATCCTGTGATTGTATCATTTGCATTCAACAAGTGAGAAATCTGATCCCCAGAAGGGGTATACACTAACTATGCTGAAGTTAACATGGTTAGTAGATGGAGCCAGAACTCAGAACTCTGACTAGAATAGACAGATCAAGTCTTCTATTCAAAAGGCTCATTAATTTAAGATAATGGCATCAAAAATGAAATCTGTACGGAAAAAGTCCAGCCATTGTTAATATAACAAGAATGGTTTGTGCAACACTGATGTAATGTGGCAGCCAAGGAGAGTGGCCTGGAGTGTGCATGTGTGAACAATGACGACTTCACTGCACTAGTCAGTGGGGGTGGTAGATGCCATTGAGTGAGCATGTGTACTGTGTGGCCATCACATTCAAAATGACCGAGTGAGCAGAGCAATGAATCTGGATCAAATTTTGCATTAAGCTTGAACATTCCTTTATGGACACTATTTGGATGATTCAGAAGGCTTTTGGGGATGATGCAGTGAGTGCATTGCAAATAAAAGTGTGGCACAAACACTTCGAAAATGGTTGAGAATCTGTTGAAAGAATCTGATCCTTGTTCTGGAAAGGCTGCAACAGCCAGAACACCTGAGAATGTAGAAAGTATATGGCCTGCAATCAACAAAGATCGTGTCACATCGGGTCTTGACTGGCAGTACAAGACCTAGAAGGTGACCTGGGGATCCCCAAAACTGCTGTGTCTGAGATTTTGATGCGGGATCTTGGCATGAAATATCCTGTGGCAAAATTTTTTCTGCAGCTTCTGCTGCCAGAGCAGAAGGAACATTGTGCTGCAGTTGCTGATGACTTGATTCAAACTGCTGCAGATGAACTAGATTTTCTCAAGAAGGTCATAACGAGATGAATCGTGGGTGTACGGCTATGATCCAGGAAAAAAGGCCTAGTTCTCCCAATGGAAGTTGTCTGGTTCTCCACACCTGAAGAAGGTGTCACAATGTCTCAGCAAGATCAAGACCAGGCTAACTGTGTTTTTTGATTGGGAAGGTGTTGTCCATCACCAGTATGTGTAGTATGTGTAGGGGGGTATGTGTAGGACAAGCTGGAGTGGTGGGGGGAGGTAAGGTAGTATGAATGAGGGTGAGAAGAATGAAGGGGAAGTCAGTCAAGATGCTTCTATTTCAGTTTAGACCCGTACTTCTCTTTTTTTTCTTTTTTCCCCATGAACGTATGATTTATTTCCTTTGGGTAAATACCTAGAAGTAGAATGGCTGAATCACATGGTAGATGTATATTTAAAGTTTTTTTTTAAAGATTTTATTTATTTTTAGAGAGGGAAGGGAAGGAGATAGAGAAAGAGAGAGAAACATCAATGTGCGGTTGCTGGGGGCTGTAGCCTACAACCCAGGCATGTGCCCTGACTGGAGTCGAACCTGCGACACTTTGGTTTGCAGCCCGAGCTCAATCCACTGAGCTATGCCAACCAGGGCTTTAAAGTTTTTAGTAAATTAACAAATAGTATTCCAAAGTGCTGCAATTTTACTTTTCTTATCAGATGTATATGAGATTGAGTTCTGTACATCCTTTCAACACTTAGAATGGTCAGTTTTTTTAACTTCTTCACTCTTATACGTACATAATGGCATCTCATTATTGTTTTAATTTGCATTTTGCTAATGACTATTGCTGAGCATCTTTTCATGTGGTTATATGCCATCGTATACCTTCTTTAGTGAGGTGTCTGTTTAAATTTTTTTTTGCCTTTTTAAATTGGGTTGATTGCTTGTTGTGGTGTTTTGAGTGTTCTTGTTTTAAAGTATATTTTATTGATTATGCTATTACAATTGTCCCATTTTTTTCTCCCTTTCATGCCCCTCCACCCTGCAACCCACTTCCCTCCAGCATTCCCCCACCTTAGTTCACCTAGATTACTCTATCCAGCAAAGCTATCATTTAGAATGGAAGGGCAGATAAACCGCTTCCCAGATAAGGTAAATTTAAAGGAGTTCATCATCACTGAGTTCTTATTATATGAAATGTTAAAAGGACTTATCTATGAAAAAGAAGATCAAAACTATGAACACTAAAATGACAACAAACTAACAACTATCAGCAACTGAGCCTAAAAAGCAAAAACAAACTAAGCAAACAACCAGAACAGGAACGGAATCATAGAAATGGAGATCACATTGAGGGTTAATAGCTGGGAAGGGGAGGGGGAAAATTGGGGGAAAAGGGTATAGGGAATAAGAAGCATAATTGGTAGGTACAAAATAGACAGGGGGAGGTTAAGAACAGTATGGAGAATGGAGAAGCCAAAGAACTTATGTGCACAACCCATGGGCATCGTCTCCTTTTTCTCATTATTGCTCCGCTAGGGAGCCTTTTTAGACTTTCCCTCTAACCACCTCCTCCATGACATTTTTAATACTACAGATATACTGTCTCTCTGTTTATATACTATATGTATATTTGTGCTTTAAATATAAAAATCCTTTTTGAAAAATATATTTTGGGTCTTAGGGGTATTCTCCCAGCCCTGCCAAGATCCAATTTTCACACTCCTTGGGGTAGGGCCTGTTGAGAATGCATGGTCCAGCAGAGGTGAGGAGAATATGAGTTAGAGTTAGGTGATGGCAAGGGACATGGAAGGTGAACAGAAATGAGAGGGCTTCACGGAAGTACAGGTGACAGCTCTTGCAAGAGGGAAGGATGTGGAGAGAAGACAGAAGAGGACTTGGGAGAGAACACTCATGTATGACATGACACTCTTCCTTCTCTCTGCATTTACCCTGCATGTGGTGACCTTCCTTCTTAGAAGGCTGTGGGTGGGTACCTACCTTAGCCAGGAAACTGACAGTTAATTCCCTAGAATTTGCAGAACTCCCCTGTTCTGCTTTTGCAAAGAAGGGAATGGCTGTGCCTATCCCACATACCTACTTATTGATTCTGCCTCATTTTGTAGTTATGGGCTAGACTAATGAACTAGGTTTTTGGAAGACTTTTTGGAACAATTCATCAGAGTTCAGTTTTCTCCCAAGCCCAGAGGGAATCTTACCTGGAACTAGCTCAGGGCTCTGCTTGGAAGGAGTGCTCTGTCTCACAATGTAGGGGGAAGCATTTATGGCAATTTCTCATGCGCCCTGCTTGTGTCGGGGTGTGGATGACTAAATGATACTTTTTTGATCTTATCCTTGGTCTAGAATGCTGTTAGAACATTGAAGCTGACCCACACTAATAAAAATAAAGTGTTGGAATGGAGCACATTAGAATGTGTGTTTTAATTATTTGGACTGAAGGAGAGAGGCAGCAGATTGTTTTCTGTTTTTGTTTGTTTGTTTGTTTGTTTGTTTGTTTGTTTTATACATGATGTTGCAGCTCTAATAGGTACACAGGTTTGTAGGATAATTAGCCAGAAAAGCTTGGTTTGGGAGAGAAATGCACCATAAATCTAAGGTAGACTTAATTAAACTTGAATGCAGGAAGCATTTCTTGTACATTTTGTTTAAAGCTGATCCTCTATACTTCTGAAATTGGGTAATTCAATTGTTTTGTTAGTGAGAAAATGTGGTGTGGTATGGTATATAAAATGTCAGACTAAGTGTTGAAGATCTGGTTTCTCCTTTTGGCTTTGTTATTTACCAGCTGTTTGATTTTGCATTCAGGCATATACATTTTCTCACTTTTAAACAAGACCCTAGGACTTTTCCTACCTGCCTCATTGATTGTGGTAGGACTTAAGTGGGTAGAGGCTGGGTAGGGGTCAAAGGAAACTTTTCTTTTGATTCAGTTTCCTCCAAGGCACCCAAAGCCAAAAACAATGGGGATCAAACCAGCGCTTTTGAGCCTTCATAACAGGTTGTGCGGGCAGCTTTTGAGTATAGAAAGGGAGGCTAGAGAATTGAAGAACCCAGTGGGGGTTTCTTTGGTGTGGGTTGTTGTTGACAGGCTGGACATCTCTCCCACTCATGGTGGAGGCAGGAGATCCCCCAAGTATAGAGGTATTCAAAAGAACCACCTAGAAAGCTTCCCCCATATCTTTTGGAGTTTGGGACTAGTATTTTTATTTACACCTGAAAAATATTTATAGGCTGTGGCTAAATCTTCCCCAATGGCAGAGAAAGGAGACAGGGCTGATGTGGGAGGGATATGCATTCCCACTGTGGGCACACAGGTATATTCTTCCCTGGGCCAGCTGAGGAGCTTGTTGAAGGTGCCAGCCCCAAGGAAGCCAGCATTGAGGGCTGGATGCCAGGGGCTGATGGGGTGATAAAAGGGTGATTGCTCACCTGCTCTGCCCAGAGCTGCCTGGGTTATGCAGGTGTTCCCTTTCACTGTCAAAAACAAATGTCACTGTTCAGGAAACGTATCTCAGAGATTAGAGAATTACAAATGGGGGTTCCCATGAGAGGTCTCAGTGGGAAGTAGTCAGTATTTGGATATTGGGCACTCTACAGGATTGAATCTGAAATCACAAAAGTCCCAGAGGAGAAAAATGATAACCATAGAGTCTACCATCTGCATCAGTCAGCGGTCCACCAGAGAACCAGTGCCAGTAGGAGATACATAATAGGGGATGTATTCCAAGGAATTGGTTTGTCCAGTTTGAGGGACTGTCTAGCAAGGACTCTTGGCAAGGGCTAAGTCTAAAGCCCACTGCAAAATATTTCTTCTGCTGGAAAACCTCGGTGCTACTTTTTTCTCCTTTTCAATGAATTTATTGGGGTGACACTGGTTAACAAAACTATACGAGTTTCAGGTGCACCGTTCTACAACACATCATCTGTTTACTGTATTGTGTGTTCACTAGCCCAAGTCAAGTCTCCTTTCACTACCATTTATTCCCTCCATATCTTCTTCCACTTCCCTCACTCCCCAACAATCACACACTGCTGTCTGTGTCTGTGAGTTCTCTCCCTTTTTTTCTCACTCTCAACACCCCCATCCAGTCCCTTTCCCCACAACAGCTGTCAGCCCACTTTCTATGAGTCTGTCTCTATTTTGCTTATTATTTCAGTTTGTTCATTAGATTACACATATAAGTGAAATCATATGCTACTTGTCTTTCTCTGACTGACTTATTTCACTTAGCATAGTGCTCTCCAGTCCATTCATGCTGTCTCAAAGGGTAAAATTTTCTTCTTTTTTACTGCTGAGTAGTATTCCATTGTGTAAATATACCACAGCTTTTTTTATTCACTCATCTACAGATGGACATTTGGGCTGCTTCCAAATTTTGGCTGTTGTAAATAATGCTGAGAAAGCAGAACTCTTGTGCACTGTTGGTGGGAATGCAGTTGGTATAGCCACTGTGGAAAACAGTATGGAGTTACCTAAAAAAAAAAATTAAAAATGGATCTGCCTTATGACCCAGCAGTTTCACTTCTGGGAATTTATCAGAAGAAACCCAAAACACTAATTTGAAAGAATATATGCATTCCTATGAGTCCTGACTCCTTTTTATTGGAAAATGGTACATAGAAACCAAGATCCAGCTTCTGGGTGTGTTCAGATTCCTACGAGAGTGTCATTGCTCCTAGGTTTTCTCAGCAGGCAGAACTAAGAAACATATATACATACACACAGTTATATTTTGGTATCTATCCATATATGTATAAGTTCATAAGTTCATACCTCTGATTCCAATCTGACACATAAATCCAGTCTATTCTCTACCTTTCCTTCAACAGTGAGAAATTGTGCTTTTGTTATCTAGAATATATTAATTTTTCAAAGAATAAAGTAAATAGTTGCAGATTTATGCTACATGAAAAATCTTTCTAGCAAAAGCTTTCACACTCCTCCTCCTCACATGGCAGGACCTCTCAGCCTCTGTTTCTCACACATATTGCATAGGCAAGCAGCCTCCAGTTTTTCCTCTTTCTCACTGATCCTCCCACCCGGCAGCCTCATAGCTTTTGGCATGTGGAAGGCTGTGGTATAGTTTATGTCATGAGCCACAGCACAGCTGCCTGGCATCCCTACATGCTGTCCTGATAACAGAATTGTTGTCACTTTGTGTCTGAAAAAGGTCAGATATAAGGAGGGGCTCTCACTATGGTCCCCACTCAGGTTTAACCACACATCAATGGGGAACTCTGTTTTCTTTCCCTGATTCACCCATGCTACCAGATAAACCCATGGCAGGAGCTGAAGTAGAGAGGAGAGGTCTAGCACACCCCTCCTGATGGGTTTCATATAACTGTTGGTAACATTTCATTAGAACTGTCCAAGACAACAGGCATGATTGGAGCTGCCAAAGTAAGGCCAGGACTGTTCTGGGTGAACTGCTGTAAGATCAGTCTAATAATAAGACCTTTCTCCCCTAATCCTCACCTCACTCCATTCTTAGAGCAGCCACAGGGAGCAGAGGAGGGGGAGGAGGAAGAGAGAAAGAACAAGGTAAAAAAAAATCACACAGAACTCATCACATCTTTTTCACCTCTTCAGACTTCCAAGCTTAAACTAGCTTGGAAGCCCAAGATGAAGAAAGGGAGGTATTTTAAATTAGATGAGATCTTGGCATTTTGAGTTTACATTTATCTGGCTTTTTGAAACTTGAAAAATTGCTAAGAACATTGTGCAATCTCCCTGGTATTTTATCTATGGAGAGAAACGTGATTGGACAAAATTTGGTGTTTTTGGTGTTTTTGTCCAAAATTTGGACAAAAAGTGTTTTGCAAATGATAATGAGCAACATACCCTATTTCCTTATTCTAAGACACTTCCTCCTTTCCTCAAATATATACTCAGTGTGTTTACATATTTTTTCTCTTAAATTGGGATGCATCTTAACATCAGTGAGTATATTTATGTAGGTGATTTCTTCCTTCCTTCCTTCCTTCCTTCTGAATAGCTGCTATTATTAAATCCATAATGTATTTTACAATAAGAACTGAGGAATTGCTTCAGTTTCTCCTGTGTAACTCAGTATTTCTGCTTTGAGTATGAGATTTTCCCAATGGAGAGTGCTTCTTAAGAATATATGTTGAAACATAAAAGTGTTCCCTAAATTCTTTTGTACTGCCAAGCTAACAATCTTATACCAAACTAAGAAATGGAAAGCTACATTTCTTTATCTTTGGATTTATCTAATGACAGATTTTTATCTTTTACACAAAACTCTTTGCTTTAATGTACTTTCCTTTTTCAGTATGGCCCCAGAAAGAAAAAGAGCAGGTCATTTCTGTAGGAAAATTGGAACCAAACCTCTGGTTTTCTTCTACTTCTTTTTTTCTTAAAAATTTTTTTTGTACAGTGAATGACAGGATCAGATTGAAGTTCTTCAAATCTGAAAGACAAAACAAAACAATTACAATGACAACCACCACAAAATATTCTCATTTTGGACAAGCTGCATATTTCATGCAAGTTTCTAATTTATGTGATTTTGAAAAAGAGATTTAGAGACTCCTGAAAAGGTGGAGTTTCTAATGGAAAGGCTGACAGATTCTTAACTACAAGCATGTTGCCAGGCGCCACCATAATAAAAGGTGGCAAGCGTCCAGGAGTGCTCGCGGCTGCATGCCTGAACTTTATTAAACATCTAACTATAGTTTGCAGGCTCTGGCCAGCTTGTAACTTATTTCAGGCTGACACATTCCAGCTCATAATTAGTGCAATACTTATGTGGTCCTCACTTTTTAATTCTTTTCCTGTAAAACAGGACAGTTTCAAGAGACAAAGATGCACTTCACTAAGCAACTGCAGAAACCCATGAGGTGGCTTCTCTGGGCTCTTATGCTGGCTGAGACTTATGCAGGAGGGCATTAAGATGAGCTTTCTTCTGTCTTCTCCCCAAAGCAGCATTGAGATTCCCAGACTTTATTTCAGACTCTCTTGTCAGTCTCTTTCCTTATAAAATCTTGTATTTATAGAGAACTGACCACTGCTCTTTTTCCATCTTACTCTTTATGGACAAATGTAGAAAAGAGCAGCTTGCCAAATGGAATGGTCAGGATGTACACAGACCAAGCATTTCAGTAATGGGTCTGCAACTAGCACAGGTGACATTTGTCATTATTTCCTGCAACTGCTGTTGTGGACTAGTAGTGTGTGTGTGGGCATGCATACAGGTGTGTGTTTAGTTGAGGTGGAACTACATTTTTCAGAATTCTCCACCTGCATAGCTCCAGGCTGTCAAGAGCCATAGTTGTGGGAGGCAGAGGTGACATACTGCTGTGCTTTTTTCAACCCCAGAAGCTTGATGCTGAGCTTCGGTACTGCTGCCGCTCTCACATGTGGCTGCTCATCCACCTAAATTACCCTTCAGCTTCTTCAGCTTCTGGGCCAAGTGTGTATTTTGGTCTGTGGCAAAAGGCACCAGAGTCACATCATTTAATTTGAACCTTTGGAGAGATCATTGTGGATTTCAGTCTATCCTCATGGGTTGCAGATCATTGTCAGGGGTTCCAGTTTGTCCTTCTCTCTTCCCACTTCACTTTCATCTTTCTTTTTCAGCTCCTTTCCCTGCTGACTTTAGAGCCAGCACCATACGCAACAACACCCCGATGTGGGCTATTTAATAATTCCTCATAATTGTGTATGGTCAAATTTCAATAAGGAACCCCTTGTTTTATATCACTTCTGGCAACTCTGCTCCTCTGATCACACTTTGCCTGATACAGTTGCATAGCTCTTAGCAAGCTGCCTCTAGAAGAGTGTCCAGGAAGTAGTCAATCAATTTTTGTTACTGATGCAGAGAGAACAGGCTTTTTTATCCTGCTACAGCTGAGGAAGCTGTGGGCAGAGATTCAGTGACCTGACATGGTCAGGGAATAGCAGGGATGGGATTGAAACTGAGACATTTGAGACCATACCCAGTCAGCCCTGAGTGGGAACCGTATATAAGATGAAGTAAAAGAGGTAAAATGTTGAAAAGTGCTCAGTGTCACAAGAAATCAGGGTCACATAATAAGATGCCACTTTCCATCTACCTGGTTTTTAAGTTTGATATGATCAGGAGTCTTCTCCAGGATAAGAGGAATCTCTCATGAATTCCTGGTATCAACCAGGGTAGCTACTTTGGAGAATACTTTGGTGTTTACTAAAATTTAAATGATTCATATCCATGATGAAGCAAATTAATTTTTTGCACTGTTTGCCCCAGCATACATTTCCATGTGTGCACAAGGAGGCATTGTCAGTGAAGTTCAGCAGAACAAATGACAGTTCATTAATATGGGTCTGACTAAAAGCATGATGGTACCTCCATCTCATGGAACCAGGTAGATTTCTACACACTGATATTAGAAGATCTTTGTGGATATTGTGGGATGAACAGAAGCAAATCATAGAGTGAGATATTTAATAGAGAACAATTTATGTGAAAATATATAAATGAAACAGAGCCATAAGTTTTCCATGAGAAAATGTGTGTAAATGAAAGTATTTTTAAGAATTGGCAAGCTGATAATGGTGATTAGAAGAGATGGGGAGGAAACTGGGATTGGGAGTGACAAAGCTGAGTTTAATTTATGATGCTTAATTCTTTTTACAAAGAAAACATATTCATGTATTAATTGTGCAGTTAATTTTTTGTTTAAAAATAAAGGTGATATATCTGAAAGAAGAGTCAGAAGCCTCACGGAGTATTAAAAGAGGAATGGTATGTTTGAAATAATTTAGTGCACACTTTTCATTTTATACACAAGGAGATGGGGGCTCAGAGACAGGCAGTGATTGCCTAAAGGTGGAATCCAATAACATTTTGAAATCAGAACTGTCCCAGAAGATTTGCTAATAGAGTTTCTGACATTTTTGATCAATAATCTCTGAAATACTTTGGTGAAACCAGAGTTTATTCAGGGCCACTATTGTAAGGACTGTGGGCAAATGAGATCCGGCTTCAGCATCCATGTGTTGGTCTTTTAACCGTGTTGCCTGAGGGCCCTGTTAAGATCACACCAACACCACACTGTCATCTCTGAGTCTTATAATCCACTGCTATACCTAGAACTTTTACTAAGGTCTTCAACCTCCATTGCTTCTGTCACTGCACTTTCTGTGTAGCATGGTGAAAAATACTTTGGTGTGTGCCCTTCTTCAAGGTGGGCCATATTTGCAATGTCCCTGGAGGACAGAACAAAGCCATTCTTTTTTTTTATTATTTTATTTTAATCATTGTTCAAAAAGCCATTCTTTAAATCAGCAGAAACATGCTTGTGGCAAATTCTGAGTTCATGTGTTCTGATGCCCCAGGAAGGAGAAAATCTGGGTCTGTTTCTACAAATATAATTGCATCTGGACTACTCAAAGTTGGAAAATTGCACAGAATAGTTCTATAGGTTATAAGTCTCTTTGGCCTGTAGCCTAATTTCAGTCAGCTTGCAGGGATTTTCTTGATAAATAAAATCTAATAGTGTCTTAACTTTTACTCTTTATTTAAGTCCTATATATTTTATCCCTATTTCTAAGGTTTTAACCCCTGATCCTTGCCCATCTCTCTACCTTAGGTACTCCACTACACATCATTGGAATGACCACATTTGTATTACAATCTACTTTGTGTTTTTTTCCTTTCATGCTATTGTGAGCAGAGGGAGAGTGTGGGCAGCTGGGGCTGGTGGGAACCAGGCTCAGACATGAGTCCTCCCTTTGACTCCCTTCTCTGTGGGTCTCTGGACTTCTATCACTGTCTTTGCCAACTATCTGCTTATCATAGTCCAACACCAACCTCACAGTATGGTATCTGAGCACTTTTGTTCAGAGATAACAATGACTTTTCTTGTTGCTTCCCCTTACCCTCCCTAGCCTCCCAGCAGCCTCTCCATCTTGCACAGCAAAGCCTTTCCAGGACTACCATTTCCTCCTCTACCACCCTTTCTTCAAGGAGAGTGAAAATCCTCATGACTTCTTCCAGAAGCAATTATACTCCTCTCCTTTGAATCTGAGCCCTTCTCCTCAAACATGGTTCCCTGAGGCAGAAATGAAGGCACTCTAGCAATTGCAGCTGCCTATAATACTCATAAAATGTTTTATTCCATTACATATTTTCGTAACTTTCACTCTTCTCCCCAGCAAATATAAATACTTATTTTTTTCTGTGCCTTGATACCCAAGGGTGTGGTATTATATACTACATGCCATTTTTATCCTCTGAAAATGAGGAGAAGTGGAAGTTCAGGGGCCTTCATTTCATCACTTTGCTAAATCTCAGATGAGCCAAGGTCTGAGGTCATCCAGCAACCAGTGTCCCCTCCGAGTCTTATTTGCTTTAAGCTGACATTTCTGAGCTTTGGTTCAACAAGTATCAACACACACCACAGATGTTACTCGTATTCTCTAACCTCCTGAGAAGAAAAATACCCAGGCCTACTGTGTTACTGGAACTGAAGTAAACATTGGCAACAAGTATGGAAGGACTGACTGACCTGATGGTTTAATATTTTTCCATTTCAGGCTCCTGCTATGAATCATGTGAATCATCTTACATGAAAATGTCATGCTCCCCATGAGATTTCTCTGCTAATTACCCAGTGAGTTTTGCCTTCACAGTTTTATGAGACCATGTGTGTGCATGTGATTCCCCCTGATCTTTATTGAGGTATAAACGATAAATAAAACTTGTATGTATTTAAAGCATACAACTTGACATTCTGATACACATGTACATTGTGGAATAATCACAACAGTCAAGCTAATGAGCATTCTCACCACCATTTTCTTTTTCTTTTTTTCTCATGGTGAAAACATTTAACATCTACCCTCTTAGCAAATCTCTAGTATTCAACACAGTATTGTTAATTATAGGTTACATTGCTGTACATTTGACCTCTAGAACTGAAACTTTTACCAACATGTCCTCTTTTCCCCCTCCCCTATGCCCTTGGCAATCACTGTTCTACTCTCTGCTTCTGTGAATTTGACTTTGGATTCCATATATAAGTGAAGTCACGCAGTATTTGTTTTTCCGTGCCTGGTGTATTTCACTCAGCATTATGTTCTTCAGGTTCATCCATGTTGTTGTAAATGGCAGAATTTCCTTCTCTTTTTTAAAGGCTGAATAATATTCTATAATTTTGTAAATGTCAAGGGCTCCATTGTTCAATTTTTGGACACATTTTTTTTGGAAAATGGGGCTCCTGATCTATTATCTATTCACCTTGGTCTTCTGAGGTTTGATTCACAATATTCACAAGAAAGAAATTCCATCAGTGATATGAATGGATATGATATTCTGTAGGGAGATGATGGAGAAAGAAGAAAATTAGTTGACATTTGATCAGAAGTAGCCATTCTATAGCTAATCAAAATAATTTAAAGTGTATGAACTTATCCTGTGTGCTAGGTATTTGGGGGGGAAAACACCTGGGAATAAACAGTGGTCCTATTCCCAGTGAGGGGAAGTTTACATGCACTTGATGAAAATCAGTAGCACCAGGTTTTCTTACCACACTGCTGGGTTCTGTACTGCTGGTGGCATCAAGGGAGTGGGCCATGCTGGGCAGGAGAGCTGGCAGGACAAAGAATCTGTATGCTGGGCTCACAAGCTCAGGCTGGATTCAGGGTCCCCCATCCTTAAAATGACTGTGTGGGCTGATGTTCTCTCTGTAAATATGTTCTAAATGGAGATGAGAGACATGAATCAACTCAATTTAGAAGATTTCACATTTCATAGTACCCTTCCTGAAGGGTAATAAATCTCTTATAAATAATGCAATGAATAATATAAAAGGCACCAGCATTACATTTTATTAGTTAGAGTTCATATGAGTTGACTTTTGTTGATTAATTAAAGGGAAAATAATCTTCCAGTCTTGCCTGAATTGCCTGAATATTTTATGGAACGATCTAACTTTCCATTTTGTTTAACACTCTGTACATGTGGCATCTACAAACCATGTGTGTGTGTGTGTGTGTGTGTGTGTGTGTGTGTGTGTGTGTGTATTCTCTGCAGTAAAAACTCTATGAGTGCTTGGCTTTTAAGGGACCCTGAGCTTTAGGAGTCAGAGCTTGGTTTTGAGTCTGGGCTTGCCACTTACTAAGCAGATGGCCTTAGAGAAGTGACTGACTGACTGACTGGCTCCTCTGACTAAGAAGGAAGTATTGGTTTAGGTGACCTCCAAGCTCCTGTTATAAGATCTTGGGATATTCTCTATGAATCCAGGAATTTTTTTTCTCTCCTTAATTTAAAGAAGAGAAAGGTTGACTAGTGAACATAAATGATAATTACTCTTCAGTTTAATGAAATAGGTGAATTACTTTTTGTTTGTTTCAGCACTCTTTCCAAGGAGGGCTAAGACCTGTTCAACAAGGGGTTTCACCCATCCTGATAAAGTGTATGAAGAAAGGAGAGGGTAAGATAGGCTGGGAGCAGAGAAGGATAAGGAGTTTATACGTGTGTGTTGAGTATACCAAATTTATAGGAAACCTGGCCTAAATCCTAGATACCATTTTTAGCCTACAGTCAGAGAATGTGCTGAAGAGTTGAAACTGGCAACTCAACCTAATGGATAATTTCACAAGGAAACCTCTCACATACTGAAGTCAGATATAACACCCTTTCTCAATTTAATGTTGTGGGGATTGAAGCCAAATTTATGTGCGGAACATGTAATAGGGCCCACAGCTAAAGGAAAGGGAAATACTGCCCCAAAATAGACTTGTGAAATATTATTATCTCTGAATCCAAGCAGGACCAAATGTATTTGGTTTGGAATGAGCTAAAAATATCTTGGGATCTTTTGAGTCATAGTCATTTCCTTCACACATTGACAAAAATTCTGTAAACAGTGGGATGTTGTCCAATCTGATGAGTGCGCCTAATATTATTTTAATTATCAAATTCAGTTGTCCTTTAGAAAGAATTCTATCCAAAGACATTGTCCCTGAGAGAGATGTTAAGAACCTAAGGAGGGCTGAGGAAATGTAGACCAAAGTTGGCTTTTCTAATCTGTTGCATGGGTCAGTGACAACTGATTCAGAACCTGGAATTTCACCTTTGCTCCTCCCAAATATTTTCTGCACTGGCCATTCACAGATTCTTGAAATTTCTTTCCCAATGACTTCCTTTCATTTTACAATTTAAAAATAGGATATGAGGGACAAGTATTTCTATAGAGGTAGCACCTTAACTGAAGTTGTTAGTAAAGAGTAAATGACTCATAGAAGTTGTTCTCAAAGAGTGAAATGAATTTCAGTGGGGCAGCTTGGGAAAGTCGTATGAAGCAGGCACAGGCTATCCGGGACAGTGGAGGAGATGCAGCATAGAGCAAGGCTGGAGATGGGTTGTGGAAAGACAAATGTTACTGATTTTGTTTTTTGCATAAAACTTAATTTTAGCTAATATAGGACATTTAGATCATTATTAGTTTTTTACCAAAAGCTGGGTCTTCATTACTGACTTTTAAGGATGAGGCTGGTCAAGAGAGTCTTTGTGGAGGAAGCAGGCTTGGGCTGGTTACACAAAGAAGGGGGGTTTAGGGAAGGAGCCCATGAGTCGGAAGCTGGTGCCTTCCTTCAGCTCTCTCTTAGTTTCTCTAATCAGCAGGACTCTCTCTTCTTACCTTAGCTGGAGTATACTTAATTTACCTGGCACTCCCATATTAAGTGTATGTGTGCTCACACATATGTGAGTGTGTGCATACATTTGAAAGTATGTGTATGAATGTGTGTGTGTATGTGTGATAAGGCACTCTATACTCTTTGGAACGAAAATATTTTGGAGGAGCTTACTAATTTTTCAGCTCTACCAGTTGTATGGCTTTGTAGCATGATCTCAGCCCTTTGGGGTGAACATTTTCATTTGATCTTAAGCATTTGCCATATTGGTCCTACAGACAAATGTCTGTAGAATCTTTGTAGTAGTGGTACATGTGCAGCTCAGTTCATCATTTACTGAGGGCCTCCTCTGTGCCAAGAGCTGAGTGAGGCAGTCTCAACAAAACTGGGTAATTTACATGACTTGCCTTCAAGGAGCACTTCTGCAACCAAATGAAGCTTCATGTGTCAGCTTATTCTGCACTTTCAAAATCTGACATATGCTATGTTAGGTCCTTCCGCTTCCTAAAAGGCCAGTTGCATATTAGCTTGCTCACGTACAATCCAGGCTCCCAACCTAATCCAGAGAAATTCCACTCTGTTTTCAATTAGCTGCATCACAAGGACAGCATGCAGAAGTCAGAGGTGCTGGAGTCAAGAGCTGGGTTTTATTATAATTCTCAAGTGGTTATGGATAGCTGGAGCCTTTGAAAGGATACAGAAAAGAAAGCACTTCGATGATAAAGTCTCAGGAATAAAAATCCAAGAGCATAAATAAATGGGGAAGGCATCCTGGGGAGATAAATAGTACTTTCTAGAGTGTGTTTGCTTCAAGGCAGATTCCTGTTTTACTGCTTACAGTAGTAATCTCCGTGAGAAATTTCAGGCTTTGAAGAAATGGCTTGTGGAATAAGTCTGATTTGTGAAATGCTACATCCTTGGCATCTGCATGCTGGGGGAGGGGACTGAGTGGCTTCTCTGAGGCATTTGTAATGAACTATAGAAATGATCCCTGAAAGTATAGTCTTCTCTGGGGCATTTGTTTGCCTAAAACATTGTTTCTTTCCTCCTCCAATTTTCCCAGAAGCTTTCCTTTAGCAAACATGTTCTTAAGCACCAAATGATATAGCTGGAACTATGGTAAGCAACAATGATACAACAGTGAGAAACATATGAGCAAGAAAAACACGAGGTAAATGATTATCAAGTAATTCACTGATTTTACTTGCAATAAATGTTAATGAATATTATGAAGGAAAAATGCCCAGAAGTACATATTTTGGCCACTGTAGTATGATGATGGAAACTTGCTTGTGTCCTGAGTTCCAGACCTGGGTTTGTGTGTATTGACTGTGAGCAGGATTTGGTCATGATGAGCTTGGACAAGAAGGACTCCAGCCTCAGCTGTCCCTTTGGACCTGTGTTTTTCTTTGTCTCCATCTTCTTTGGTCACTCCCACATTTCTCCACTTCGTCCTGCACAGACTCTGACCTTCTTTAGGTCAGGGGTCATGGTCTTCTCTCTGAGTGCCAATGCTCTACACAGTGAATGGTACATAGCAAGTGCCACGTAATATTGGTTTAATTGAACTGCACACCTCTTGCTGCTTCTCTACTTTCAAATATGGGCTTCAGCAGGGCAGAGGGCCTGTGGTTCTTACCTGGGTGTTAGTCTTCATTGAGGCCCTGCATTGAACATTCCTCACCATGAGGTCTGGTTCAGGCAGGTGCTGAAAGGCGAATGATGGCTCTTGAGTGAGGGAGAAGTTTTCTGCTCCAAGCACTCCTCATCCTTTATAGGATGATGCAGGTTTTATGCAGGTCCTTTCTTCCAGGCTCTCAAGGGATGTGAAATATTTGGATGCCAACTTTACTCCCAAAGGGTTTCAGAATCAGACTGATGACTGTATTTCAGCCAGCATCTTCTAGATTCTCTCTGAGGAGCCCCCAGCATGTTCAGGTAGAAGGCCTCAGTGTGTTTCATAGAAAATACAATGTAATACAATCTTTTTTGGAGGATTGACTATAATTCATTGAGTAAATCCTTAATAAATCCTACCCTCCCTACCTGGGTAGTCTCTAGGTTACTTTTTCCACTTGTAGGTCTCGCGTGCCAGCCTCAGGAGGATGGCTGGGGGCAGGGGCAGTGAGTGCTGCTCACTGAGACCTATTAGGCGGCTGTAACTATCTTCTTCATATTGCATAAACACAGCCTGCAGATTCAGCTCCTCATAAAGCGCCTTTACCTGGGCTACCTACTCAGCCTCTTTCTGCCCATAGTTCTCCTGCACCACCTGGCACTGTTCTGGAGAGGCCCATTGTAGGTACTAAAGCACCAGCCAGCTGCATTTGTTGCCCTGGATGTCAGTGCCAATCTTGCCCACCACAATGGAGTCCCCAAAGAGGTCATGGTAGAATCATTCTGAATCTGAAGGAGCTCCCTCATCTCCAGCAGGATCTTCTTGTCATTGGAATGTCCCTTCTCTCATCAATGCTCACCATATAAGTGGCAGCAACTACAGGAAGGTAGAAGGGGTAGAAAGCTATCTTGTGCTTGACAATAGATTGATCCCTCTTTTCAGTGGACCAGCCAAGATCCACATTGCCTTGTGGGGCTGTGAAGAAGTCCAGGATCTGTCCAGTCTCAGTCTGATAGCAACTTTATAGGAAGAACTCAATCAGGTGCAGAATATAGGGCTGTTCCCGGCAGTAGGGCTTTAGCAGTCAGTAGATACATGCTTCCAGAAACATGCATCATTAATGACACCCAAACCTATGCCTGGCTTCTGATACCAGCAGATCTGTCCCTGTCAGGTGAGGAATGAATCCATAATGCTGTCTGACACTGGGAAGAAAGCTTGGAGCATTTTCACACACCAGCCCATCATCATGGCCTGCTGGAGACTCAGCATACAGCTTTCTTGGTTTCACTGGATCCTGGAATGTTACCAGCACCGTCATACCCTGCTGGTACTTGCCTCCAGTAAAAGTATACTCCAGAGCCTCCTTGAGGGCAATAACATCTCCTGTTTCTGGGTGCTTCATGCCATCTCACTCAGCACCCTGACAATCTAGAAGTGCTGGATCAAATTCTGCTTTTTTTTTTTTTTTTGTCAAAAACATCCAGTTTCTGGTCTCCATTCATTCTGAGGGAGGAGTAAAGTACTCTGTTGATGGATGCGGGTTCTTGGCCCTGTAATACAATCTTGACTCTACATTCCCCCAGCGGCCATCCTGAAGAGTTCCCAGACATGGACCCGGGCACTAACCCAGAGCTGCTGGTGTGGAGAGTGTAGGGTGAATGAACAATGGGCAGGAAGCTATTTCACTTGTGCCACCATAGGACTTTTAAACCAAAATGGATACAAAGTAGACAGAGTTATTAAAAGAAACTTGCATGGATATACAGTATGGATTTGAGTTATCTTATTAAATGGCTGCTCTGAACCTAGTACAAAAGAAGTTCAAGATATTGTTTTGGTCTTAGGAGGAGAGAGGCTACTTTATTTTAACATAATTTCAGACACACACGATCCAGTCTGGTGTGATACAGACTCAGTCCTTTAGTGAAAAGTGAGGTCAGTGTGCACAGAGGCCTGGGGAAAAGAAATCGAGTTAAGGTGCTAGACCGGGAAACACAGCTCTATTTCCTTCTGAATGGATCCACAGTGGTGCTGGAAAACCATCTGGAGAAATGTAGCCCCAGGAGTAATAGCATGCTGTAATGCATTTGATTAAAAAGAGGAAGAAAAAGCCATGGTGTGTGTGATTCTCATGCTAGGAATGGGGAGCAGGCGGCCTGCAAGTCGTGGACCGTGGAGATTTCGCCTGGATTACTTTAAAAGCACTTTTGCAGAGCCAAGCAAATGAAAGTCATGTGTTTATTCATCAAGGAGACCTTCTCTTGGGAATATTTTATTTGCAGTTGTATAAAGAGACAAAACCTCCACATTTTTAATCTTCCAGGCAAGAACTTTTAAGCACTGGAAAAACAGTGACTGGAAGAATGAGTTTGGATGTCTCAGAAATCCTGATAAAGTTCAGGAACTTGTCCAGGCTCTTTGAACTTTTTGGCTGTGTCCTATTGAATTCTCTGTCTGTGCTAGCAAGTTCACTTGCAGACACAGTGTTTTCATCAAGGGCTTGGCCCCAGAGAAGCAAAGGTAACAAACACTGAGACACTTATGTCTGCACATCCCCATAGTTCCTCAGGCCTCGGTGGGAGTTTGAGAGACATGCTGGGGTTATTTATTTCATCTGAGGGAAATCTTCTACCAATCAAAAATATCTTTGAGGTATTTTAGTGGTCAGATTCCAAGCTGTCAGTCAAGTATTATCAGGACAATGTAAAGGGTCTCATCATAACATCATAGGACTAGTGGAATGAGACATTCCCCCTCATTGTTTAGAACTTTAGAAGGTGGACACTCCAAGTCAAGAAGCCAACACTGCTTTGTGCCTTTGGTTTGGACCATGGGAAACTGGGTTCAACGACAGATTGTCTACTTCAGCAATTTGTGATTCTCTGTATAGACATGGTGACCTGTCCTGAATTTCAGGGTCCTTGGTAAATGTTTTTAAATATGTGAAGTCTAGAAAATTATGGAACAGAGCTTTTGTTTTCTCATCACGCTTAATTTTGTATGCCATTGGAAACAAATGGAGCTGCTTTTGAGGTATTATGATTTAGGTAATATGCATCAGTTACCTATTGCTGCTTAACAAATTACCCCAGAATTTTGCAGATTAAAACAACAAATATTTATTGTCTTACAGTTTTGTGGATCAGAATTTAGGCATGGTTGCATTGGGTGGTTCTGGCTCAGGTCTCTCAGGAGGTTGTGGTCAAGATGTCAGCTTGGGCTGCAGCCCTCAGAGGGCTTGCCTGGGGCTGGATGGTCTGGTTCCAAGGTGGCCCCATTGCATGGCTGTTGCAGGAGGCCTTAGCTCCTTGCCACATGGGCCTCTCTGTGGAGCTGCTTGAGAGTCCTCATGACATGGCAGCTGGCTTCCCCTAGAGTGAACTGAGAACAGAGGAAGAGCAAGCAGGAAGCCCCAATGCTGTGACCTAGTTTTGGAAGTCACACACTTTTCTTCTGCCATATTCTCTTCCTTAGAAGTGAGTCAGTATGCATAGTATACTTTTAAGGGGAGAAATTTTAATGTCCAGATTTTGCTGGGAGGAGTATCAAACAATTTGTGGAAATATTTAAAAATTAACACATCATTAGCCTCAGAAGTCATTGACATGGATGTGAATCTCAAATCCACCACTTACTAATTGTATTGCCGGGGAAAGTTGATGACTCTCTGAGTTTCAGTTTACCCATATGAAGTGATATTCAAAAGACCTACTATGCAGTGTTATTTTGAGGACTAGAAATTATGCTTTGAAGTATTTTAAATAGCCTCTCGCCTTTAGTTGGAATCCAATAACAGGTAGATATGATAATGAGAATGACAATGGTGATGATGATGTTAAATGATCTTGGGAAAGTGAGACAATCTCTCTGAGCCACAGTTGATTTATAATACCTACCTTCTGAGACAATTGTTAAGATTAAATGCTATAGCTTTTGAAAAAGCAGTTCCTGGAACAAAGTATATTAGTTTTCCTAGTCATCTGGAGAAATGATATATTTTAGTTGTTCTTCTTACTAAAAAACCCATCATATTTAAAATGGAAACATTAGCTATCATTAATGTCATAAATACTAAAATTCTTAGAGTGTATCCACTGAGAAAAACAGTGAATTGACATTTTAAAATCTACTCATCTGGACAAAAGGGTTCATCTTTCCTTCATTAGAGGGACAGTTTTTTGCATGATTCCTGGCACTGAATGGTTGTTCTGGGTCAGCCAGTCTGTTCACGTTGTTGTACCTTGAGATGACGTTTATTGTGTCCTCTTACAGGAATGGGGTCTGACCATAAAATCCACTTGTACACACACACACACATACACACCAATCTGTCATTTAGTGTGTCATTTAGTGCATTGTTACCATCTGAAAACAATTATCCTGTGGATGGTGATGCAATTGGATAAGAAAAGGGATGGAAGATATCAGAGTGAGGCATTTGATGGCAAATGGTTTTTACTGTTTCAAAATGATGCTTTGCCGAAAGCCAGGGGGACCTTTGGTATGAGGATAAGGCTAAACCATTACCTGGTGTGGTGTATCTGCCCAGTAGAGCAATCAGATCTTGGACCCCAAGCTCAGAACAGTAGTAGGGTGGCCCATTCAGCACTCATTTTTTTAAAAAAAAACCAGGTCCCTTTTTCCCCAAGAACATGTAATTGAACTGGATATGAGCAGTTCCTGGTGTAAAGTAGTAAGTTTGGTTCCAGCAAAGGCCTGTTTATGCCTGGTAATTTCAAGGTTCCTGTAATTTAAGGTGAAGTTGGGAAAGCCACCATGAATTGGAGGAGCAAGGAAAAGGAGTGGTGTAACAGTGATACAAATGTGGGAAGAACGAAGAACAAAGACCATTATCTTCCTGCCCTGGGAAGGCACTGCTTCCCTCCTTTCCACCTCTTCTTAGTCAAAGGCGGTGTGGGTGGGGAGGTTCCAGTTTTCCCTGGAATGAATTGTCAAAACTTTCCCCTCCAGGCTTGAAACATGTTCTCCTCTGAGCTGCTCAGCACATTGTCAAACCAGTCTTTACTTGAAAGACATATGGCATCAACACAAAAGATGTCATACAAGCCCCCACCCACCCCAGCCCCACTTTCTGAAAGATGTTATATCCTGCGCCTGCAGCCCGCAGAGTGGAGGCTGAGGCAAGCAGGCGGTCCTGCAGGGGAAGCTGCCATGGCCCAGAGACCCCCATTTGGAGAAGGCCCTTGGCTAGTTCCTGCAGAGCAAATGAGGGAGAAAAACTATGGACAAAGAGGGGTGGGGTGGGTGGGGGAGAAGACAAAGCAGAGGCCAGGGGAAACGTGGGTTTCTTGGAGCTTGCAAACCTGAACTCGAATATTAAAAATGCTTTCATCAGTCTCCTTAATCCAGAGAAATTCTTTTTGGCTTAGATGGGAGGAAAAATCAGTCCCTTAAGGGGAAAGCAAGAGGAGAAGGAGGTAATAAGGATGTGAGTCAGACGGGGAATTGCTGGCAAATGCATTCACTTCAGGAGGCGGAGGAGGACTGTTTGCAGCTGATCTAACATTGCAGACTACTGATAATGCCTGCCTGAACTTCATTGATTTCTCCCTTTAGTTATGAAGAAGCTTTCGCTCCATGTAGTGGAGGAAAAGTTAAGAAAAATTTTTCTTCCTTGTTCACGTCATCTCTGGGGAATATGCGGCACTTGGGCTCCAAAGCTGTGTTTTTCTTTGGGTTTTGCCTTTTAATAGGGGTTGCAGAAAGTGGTTATAGACATTTGAGGGGAAATAAAGCTTGTGGTTTATTAACAGGGCTGGTTTTAATCAGCAGTGATTTGACTAGGGTAACATTAGAGCTACAAGACTGATAACTGATACTATGATTTTCTATGCTTTTAACCCCAAACTGAAGTCCTGTGGATTCACTGACAGAAATGCATTTGTTTCCCTGGCCAGGCTGTGGGGAGTACGTGTTTTGTAAGGTCAGAATCAGGGGAAGACAGAGAGGCTGGGGGCTGGGGCAGCTGCCTCAGGGAGTCTTCTCAGCTGGAATTCCAGCTGTTAGGAAGCTAGCCTCGGAGACCCAGAGCTTACTGAGGCAAGTGGAAGCAAGAGAAAGGAGTGGAAGGCAGGTTCTCACTCCTTTCTGGCCACTCCAGGTTGGGACCCTGATGGCCAAGTATTTATGCGCATCTTTTTGCACACTGGAGGTGCTACCTCAGGTGGTGACACATCACATTTTCCAGATGTTGTAAGTAATGTTTCTTCTTTCCATTATGAAAGTTGAAAAAGTCTAGGCCCCTTCCCAGGCAGAAGGCTGACCTCCTGTCCCACCCAGAACAAAATCTTCTGGACTTCTCCCACCCAGTCTATTAATGTGACCTCCACCAAAATCACTGCCAATATCACAGCAAAATGTTCTCTGCAAAGAGTAACTTTGTTTTCTTAAAAAGTATTTTTTTTAAAGGAGAAACAGACCCAGCATTTACTTTCCTCTAGCTGACTGCTCAGAAGACAAGGAGATGGTGTACAGAGTCCCCTGAGAGCCCTGGTACCAAGGGCAGTGAGTGAAGGGACTCATCCCCTGTCATCCTGTCACGTGCCATTTCTGTCACATTCTGTGTTCTTGCGTTTACACGTATACAGGCTATTTTTCCCAGCACAGAGAGTGCTTTGGGTGTTTAGAGTTTTTTTTTTTTCTTGTTCTCATGCCAGAGAGGCACTGGCCAATCCCCAGTGTCTCCCTCCCTTGGTGTCCCTCATGAAAGGAGAACACCACATAACCAGGAGATGGCTGCCCAAGGTGATGGTGGAACCAGGCATGTGGCAAGGGAAGAATCTGAGAGAGCACCCTGCTCCACGTAAGATTTAGCTCACGTCTACCCACCCAACATCCCTGGCTTCCTCTTGCCCCTCCCTCTGTCCTCTCTGTCCTCATGTCCCCCTTCAGTGGGTGTCTCCTGGGGAGGCTGCCCAGTTCACAGTACCAACTCCTTTTGGGGCCTGCCCCTGACTCAGAGGGCTGGACCTGCAGAAACCATGTCTTACCACCCTTGGCTGAGATGTAGATGCCCAGTTCTGGAGCAATAGGTTCCCTTTCTCAGAAACATGAGATCATAATGAGGAGTCATAGCAGCGACTAGGATTTGTTAGAGCTGAGTCTCGTCAGTGACAGAGTTCTAGAGCAGCAGTCGCCGAGTGTTTCTTTTTCATTGTGTGCGGGTTAAAAAAATGGGCCACGTGTTCCTGATGTGTTTACTTTTACGTATTTATGGATTACACACACGTACCACTATTACTATTGCTATTAATATCTCAAGGCATACTACATACTAAGTGTTTTTAAAAATGAAAAGTGACTTTGGCCCTATTGGCAGCAAGCATACCTAGTGCCCAGGTCTTTCTAATATCATTCTGCATCGGGAAGAAGCAGGACTTCTGAGATAAACGGTTGACTCTAGGACCGGGGAAGATGCTGGGGATGAGTGTGGAGAACATGGTAGTGCTGGAAAGTAAGGACTTGCTCAAACAAAACAACAGAATGACACAGACATGTCAAAGGGACACGGGAGCCAACTGAAAGAACGCTTTGGTGTGTGGGCTGTCCTGTGTGTGGCACCATATTCAACAGTGTCCCTGGCCTCTACCTGTTAGACGCTTGTCCAGTGGTGACAACCAACACTATCCAGATGTTGCCAAGTGTTGCTAAATATTCCCCTTGGGGGGCAAAATCGCACCCTCCCCAGTGGGGAACCATTTTGCTTAAAGAAACGATTGAGTGTGAGGGGTGGTGTCAGATTAAAAAAGTTTAAGAACATACTCATGAATAAAAAGTGGCCTAATTTTGCCAACTGCGCACATGTGTGTTTGTGTGTGTTTATTTATTAATTTATTGTTAGGTGAATTCGAGGAGACGACTCGGTGATTATGCATACGGAGCCAGGGCCGACCGAGTATGAGATGACAGTGTCATGAAAGTAAGGAAGAACAAACCACAGAAGGTCTCCGAGAAAACAAGGAGCAGAGGCACCACAGTGTCCAAGAGTATGAGAGTGGGGACGATGTCTCCACACTCTGGTTTTATTGCCTCCTAGTAAACACAGTTAAGCAGATATTTATTGAGCGCCTGCCCTGAACCAGGTTGGTGCCATATTCTGGTCACCTGTGTAATCCTCCTTCACATGCCACTTGCTTCTCCCAAAATCATTCCTTCCCTCAAGGTTCTCAATGATGTTGACTAGAGGGCCTGGGACACCCTCCCTTGCTCCGCAGTGGGCCTGACTCCTCAGAGACAAACCACATGCTCAGGCCTTTCCCTGTCAATAAAAATGTCTAAGACCCCTTATCTCTGCTCTCTGTTACATGTAAGTGTGTATATATACACACACATAAACACACCCATGATTATTACATAATATATACATATAGTAATATACACATAATGGAGTTAGCTAACACCTTCATCACCTCATTAATTACTGTTTATTGTTTATGGTGAGAAGATTTAAGAACTACTCTCTTAGCTATTTTCAAGTATATGTGGTATTGTTAACTATAAGCACTTAGTCATACATTAGATTACCAGAATTTATTTATCATATAACTAGAAGTCTGCACCCTTGACCAAAATCTTCCCATTTCTCCCACCCTCCAACCCCTGGTAACCACCATTCTACTCTGTTTCTGTGAGTCTGGCTTTTTTTAGATTTCACACCTAAGTGATATCACACAGTATTTGTCTTTCTCTGTCTGATTTATTTCACGTAACATAATGCCCTCAAAGTTCCATCCATGTTGTTGCAAATAGCAGGATTTTCTACTTTCTCATGGCTGAATAGTATTTCATTGTATACATACACCACGTCTTCTTTATCCATTCATCATTTCAATACTTAAGTTCTTTCTACGGCTTGGCTCTTGTGAGTAGTGCTGCAATGAACATGAGGATGCGCGCATCTCTTTGAGATCCTGATTTCATTTCCTTTCGATATTTAGCCTACATGGGTTTTATCTGTCCTTTTAATCTTATGCTTCCTTAAATGCCCTCAATCAAATGTCACTTTTTCTATAATTTCCCCAATCAGAAGTTGTTCCTTTTACCTGCACACTCGCACAGCCCTCTCACTGCCCTGACAAAGGTACGATGGGCTGTATACCACTTCCCGGTAATACGGGTAGTGGTATACGTACCAGTGTACGGTAATGATAGACCGTACACTGCTGTTGTCATTAGAATATCATTATTATTGTTAATCTTTGCATTCTTTGCTAAAAGTGCTAAAAATTTATTTAACTAAAAGCTATTTTAACTAAGGTATAACTTACCATTAATAAATTAATGTGTTACTCCCTCATTTGTTGACATATTTCCATTTCAATAGAGACTTCTTTCTGGAGAAGCACAATACTAAACTTAAAGCTGAGAGTGGGCATTTAGAGTTTAAATTCAGGTTTGTCTTAGTATTATAATTAGGGGCAGGTTTTAATTTGGACTTCAAATTCCACCCTGTGGGTGGAGGTCTAGTCTACGTATGTCTGAGACTTGTTTTGACCTTAATTCTTACTACATGGTGATCAAGGTTGACGAATTGGATTCTTATGGAAAATATTCCATTTAGACATGGCTTGTGTCAGACTTTTCTGTTTAACCAACCACCCCCAAACTAAGTGATTTAAGGTGACAATAAAATATTTTTCAGGATACTGTGGTTGGTGAGACAGTTCCTCTGCTATTTTCTCCTGGGATCACTCACAGAGCTACATTCATCTTGGGGGTCAGCTGGGCCAGTGGATCAAAAATGACCTCACTCACATGATTGGCAGGTGGTGCTGGCTCTTGGCCTGGATACCTGGGTTCTCCTCTGCACATTCTCTTAACCTCCAGGCACGTAGATCTGCTTCTTTACCTGGCTGCCTCAAGGTAGTATTATAAGATGGCAAGAGCAAAAGCTACAAGGCCTCTTTAAGCCAAGGCTCCAGAATTCATACAACATCCTATTGGTTAAAGAGAGTCACAAGGCCAGCCCGGAATGAAAGATAAAGAACCAGACTCCACCTCTTGATGGGAAGAGCCTATGAAATCTACCACAGACAGCTATGAGGCATCTCCATGGTTCAGTATTTGTGGGTCCCCTTCTCTCCTCCATCATTTTAGAAAGCATTCCCTAGTTATCCTGACCCTTATTCTATGAGAGACAGGGTTCCCTCAGTCCTTTCTTCTTCTACACCTTTCTTTGAGTGGGCCCCTTCTTCATTATAAGTCAGTGCTGAGCACACGTGGGATAGGCCAAAAAATACAACACTTCACAAGGTGTGGAGCCCAGCACCAGGCTGTGCAATGGGAGACTCTCCCTTTCCCATTCAAGGCCCAAACAACTGAGATTACCACCTAGTGCTTTGCAGAACTCCTCTTCTTATTCTGCTCTCAAAAGGACAGAGGAAGGGGTACCAATGGTGGGATATCCTCGAGGACTTCTCTCTTTGCCCAGAGATAGGAGAATTTGTCCTATCTCATTTGTGGGGAAGAACCCTTCCTTGTCTGACCACCATGCATTTCAGGAAACCTAAGTGATGGCAGGATACTGCCAACATTGCCAAATCATGTTTTGCAAGTGATGGTAACTTCCTAAAGACTGAGTCTTAACTAAGCCTAAGAATATGAAGTAACCAGAGGCATATCATAATAAAACTATAAAATAGCGAGCTTGACTGAGAGGAATTCAGAGGCAGGAGTGAGAAGATTCTACCATTCATAGACAGTTTAACAATTCCCCCAAATATAATCTTTTCTCTGCCCTGAACAGTTTGTAAATAAGAACAAGTGACATGCAGTGAGTTCCCTAGTCGTGCCCCTTTGTGCAAACCTGAGAGAATGTTGCATATAGCATCCTTTTGCACAGTCAGGGAAGGGGAAATGTGTGTATTCGCCCAGCACCTCATTTAATGCTCACAACCAGGGTCAGAGGGAAGGATTCACATTACATAGCTGAGGAAATGGTTTCTTAGAGGTTAAGAAATTGTTTAATGTCTTATAACTAGTAAGAATTGGAACTGGGATTCGCGCTCAGTTCCAGGTTTATCTGAAGCTAGACTCACCACCACCGCCCTGCCTCCCAGGAGGAGGTGCACAAGAGACCTGCCAGATAGACCCTGCCTTGAATAAAGGAACACAGGAAGCCAAGGACTTGAAAGAAAAGAATCCCAGAGAGTTAAGTGCTGGAGGGACTTTCTGAGATGGCCCAGAGGCTTAATGTTACTTTATCCCTCTCTTTAAATGAAAGATTCAACCAAAAAAGATTTTTGAAGTAAACAGGGTCGAGACAGAGATGAGGGAGGGGTGGTTGCAGATTGAAGATGTGTGCTCTGGCCTCCAGTGAGGTCTCTGTGACCAAGAGGCATTCGCATTAGCCAAGGGGCAGTTCAAAGAACTTTCTGGTGTGTTGTCCAGGTCAGCCTGGGCTTTCCAGCCAAGCATGTGATATGACTAGGACTAGGGTAGTTTAGGGTGATCCTGGAAAAAGCTATTGGTTACTTTCATTCAGTTCAGTCCAGCATTGTGTAGGGGCATCGTTTGTCTTCATACACATGACCCTGTGCTTTGCAAAGTGTTATCATCCCATACTACATATACATAAGTATCTGGGGGCAATCTATACAGATATTAATTTTTATCTTATTTTCACATAAAATTTTATGCCTTGTTTCACTTTGGATAGTGGCTGTCTGGGGATTGATATCCAATCCTGAGGCCTTGAGTGGGAAAGGAAGAGTCTCCCATTGCACAGCCTGGTGCCGGGCTCCGCACCTTGTGAAGTTTTGTATTTTTTGGCCTATCCCACGTGTGCTCAGGACTGACTGACTTATAATGAAGAAGGGGCCCACCCAAAGACAGGCGTAGAAGAAAAAAGGACTGAGGGAACCCTGTCTCTCATAGAATAAGGGTCAGGATAACTAGGGAGTCCTTTCTAAGGTGATGGAGGAGAGAAGGGGGCCCACAAACACGGGCATCAGATGTCTCCTTGCTAGTCACACTCACAGGAACCTGGAGCCAGAGTCGTCTACTCTGGAAAGTGGCATGTCTCTTTTATTCCAGTGTTGTGGCACAAATTTACTCATTATCATATATATATGTGTGCATATAAATGCATATAATATTTTTTGATATTTCACATTCTTCAATCTTTTAAAAAAGATTTTATTTATTTATTTTTAGAGAGATGGGAATGGAGGGAGAAAGAGAGGGAGAGAAACATCAATGTGTGAGATGATACACCACAAAGTTGCCTCTCACAGGCCCCCAATTGGAGACCTGACAACCCAGACATGTGCCCCAACTCGGAATCAAACAGGTGACCTTTCTGTTCACAGGCCAGTGCTCAGTCCACTGAGCTACACCAGCCAGGGCAACATTCCTCAGTCTTACTTGTCTTGTTAAGTTCTTAGGAAGGTCAAAATCATTTTTATATGTGCATGTTCCTTCGTTCTAGTCCCATAATAGTTGCCATAGTACACATGTGTTGCTTTTGATGCTTGCAACATATTGAAAATTTATTGAGGATTATCAACAAGATTCTGAAACTTTCCAACTATTTTAACAAGAAGAATCAGCCAAATAGTGCAACTGAGGGACAGCCTGTTAGTCCCAGAAGCTAACGCAGGGGTCTCAACCCTCCCCTGAATTTAGGATGGCTGGGGTCTTGATGCTCATTCTGAAAGGAAGAGAGACACCCAGCCACCCTGCCTCTATGACATTCGTGATTATACAGGGAGATTTTGTCCAGTGTTCACCTTGGAAAATACACTGCCCTGTAGTAATATCCTCTTCACCCTTTCTCTCATTCCAGCTACATCTGATAACTCCAGCCCTCTAGAGACCAGCACCAGTTGCCTGGTAGCTTAGGAGTTTGAGTAGAACTTTCTTTTCAACTTAAGGGTAATTATGCACTCTATTACATTGAGAATGAGACTGACTTTCAGCAAGCCAGGCTGGGCTCTGCTGCTGTTTTCATTTATGTAAAAGGGTGTTGGGTTCTTGGGTGAGTGTGGGTGGATTGAGGCTCCTCTGGCTCTCAGATGCCACATTTCCACACTGGGCATTGGGAAGTCATAGCTGTCCATTTGAGTCACTGAGGGTGATACTTGTTCTCCACATTCTTCAGTATGAGTGTGTGTGTGTGGGAAGGGTGGGGGAGCTCAGAGTCTATTTCTCTGCCTACTCTGAAAGTGCTTGATAAGTGGAGATACAGAATGTTGAGTAGAAAGGTTTTTTTTAAAACAAGTTCACATAGGCTTAATGTTTCTTTAGGATAGCTGATACTATCAGATTTGGAAACTGGGCTTTCCATTTGGGAAATGAGGAAGTAGGGTAATTTACTTAAAGGCTGTATCCTTTAATAAGTTATCTTTCTATTTTCTATGCACGTAAGTAATATATTTTTATTGCAGAAAATGTGGGAGAACCAACACCACAAAGGCAAAATGAAAATTACCTATAATTCTGCTATTAATATTTGTGTGTAAGGTTAAAAATAGTGTACATAAATGTAGGCATGGTGTGTAACATAATGTAATATATAACTTTAAAAATATTTTCACAGACATGGACAACAGTGTGGGAATTGACTGCAGGAGCAGGGGGTGGGATGGGCAGAGAAGGGCAAAGGGGGAAAATTGAAACTGTAATAGAATAACAATAAAAACAATTAATAACAATATTTTATTGCATTATGTTACAATTTTCCTATGAAACTGAGAAAGTATATATTATATTGCAACTTAAATAGTATGTATTTTTAGATTCTCTTGAAGAGTGAGGGAATCTGAAAATACATAAAAAGTGAGTAATATAAATGAATATTTGATGGGAGGACAAATGAATGAACTTATACATATGAGGACCCTGGAGCCAGATGTATCTGCTCTGGAAGAATAAGAAAGTGGCATGTCTCTTATACTCCACTATTGTGGGGCAAATTTGCTCATTACTGCATGAGCAGGTTCATTTTCCACTTGGCAAGAGTGGTCTTACAACCCTTCTGAAAATGTTAAACTAGAGGAAACTTGAGAGATTTAGACTAACCACCTTATAATGGAATGGTATTTCACTTCATCCTGATTCTATCTCCAAAACACACACCCACACATACACACATCATTGAAATACAAACTCTAGTTTATTTCACTGTGAACTTTTCTGCAATAGGAAGTCTGTTTCTATAGACTCAACTCTCAGAAATGCAAACAATGAACCTCTCTGTCTCTCCATCTCTCTGTTTTCTCTCTCTCTCTCTTGCACGCACGCACATACGTACTACCACCACCACCACCACCACCTTTCCCCATGTGTAAATAAATCACTCGTGGGAAGCTCTTATGTAATTCCAGAGATTTCATCATTGCTTATGTTGGGCTTAGTATTAGGTGTTATTTTTCTTTTTGTCTTTTTGGCATCATGGTCTTTCTCTTCAGAGATAAACCATGGTTTAACAAAGCTCCAAATGAAACCTGCCCAGTTCTTTTGAGGTCAACTGCTTCTTACTCAAGCAAATGGTAAATTGCTTTGAGACTTCAGTTGTACTCTGATGGCTTCCAAACACTGCAGAAAAATGAAAAATGGGAAGACAAACATAAGTCAAAAAATATGGGATAAAAGTAATCAGCTCTAATTTCCCTCTCCTTCAATTTTGGTTAGAGGTTAAGAATAGGGTTTTGGTAACAGAGAGACCTGACCTGAATCCTAATTTGGCTACACTTAGTCCTGTGACCTTGAACATTTACATCCACCTCTTAAAGTTACAGTTGCCTCATTAATAAAATAGGGATAATAATAGTCCTATTTTATAAGATAGTTGTTAGGATTAAACAAAATAGTAGGTGTGTAGTAACAGGGACTTTTAAATCTAAACAATTATAATTTGATATAATAATTAGTTTCTTCTTAATTCAATATTGTTGGGTTAGCATTAACTTCACACTTAAGAAATATAGAATTAACCACAAAATTCATTATAAGTTTCCTCCTCAAATACTGATTCCATTTTTGTTTGAATCTTTAACATGAATACAAACATGGATAGCACCTATGAGGAGGTCTGGTAGGAAGCATTCACACAATTAGAAAGAATCTAATATAGTAAAAACAAATGAACACCCAGTCAGACCTTCCCAGGATTTCTAACTACAGCATGTCATTATCCATAATGCAATTTTGTGTCTTGGTCCCAGTACAATATCCAGATTATAAATTAATGGCCTTGATTGGCACATTACCCAGTGCAGTCAATACTGCTTCATGAGAGTGGTTATAAGAGGAACCTAATTCTGTTAAAGATTTAGTTACAAGGGAGAATGTCAAGGCCAATGAAGTATGATGCTGTCATGGGATTGGGGTTTAGCACCATGAAACTGATCATCCATGAGTCATTTTTTGGCTGGAACATGGGGAGCCTCCAGGGAGCACTAACAGGATTCACAAGTGTTCTGGCAGCCATCTCTGTGCTGTGTGTTCTGCCCAAACTGCACAGACCACGAGACTGAGCACGAGGGTCCAAGAGGGGTAGTGTTTCATGGACGAATTCCTTCTGGTACGTTCAGAGTGTCAGGGTTTTGAGAGAACACTGTGTTGATTTGTGTTTGGTGTTGAAGCAGATGGGGTGAGAAGCCAGGACGACACACGGTGGTTTCACTCCTCAGGTGTTTATGAAGATGTCCACATGGGCCCAGAGAGCTTATCAACAGTTTATGAGAGAGGTATGGAATAGGGATTGGGGGCAAATAAAAACCCTCCCAGGTCTCCTAAGAGTTAATAGGAGATATAAACTAGACAAAATAGCCAAGGAAGAAAGAGACAGGAGCCAGACCCTGAAGCGTGTCCATCACTGTCGCACGTTCCACGGACCCTCAGACCCTCCTGAAGGTCTGTGACATCTTTCTGAGCCATTTGCCACAGATGAAACTACAGACGCTTCTTATAGACTGTGCTGAGATGGAGCCGAATGGGACAGCACATTTTCCTTCTCTCATGTTTCTCCTTTATGCATGTGTTGTTTGCCCCTGGCCATCATGGTCTGCTCTCTCCAGCCTGCAGAAAGTGGCATTTTCTCATTGAATTTCTAAGGTGACATTGGTTAATAAAATTATATAGGTTTCAGGTGTACAATTCTATATATCTATATGTTGTATTGTATGTTCACCATCCCAAGTTAAGTCTCCTTCCATCACCATTTATTCCCACCTTTATCCTTTTCAAACCTCCCCCACTCCCTTTTCCCTCTGGCAATCACCATACTGCTGTCTGTCTATGGATTTTTTTCTTTTTTGCTTAATACCTTCACCTTTTTCCCTCACCCCCAAGTCTCTCCCTTATGACAGCTATCAGACTGTTCTTTGTATCTACAGGTCTGTTTATATTTTGTTTGTTAGTTTATTTTGTTCATTAGATTCCACATGTAAGTGAAATGATATGTATTTGTCTTTCTCTGACTGACTTATTTCATTTGACATAATACTCTCCAGGTCCATCATACTGTCACAAAAGTTAAGATTTCCTTCTTTTTTATAGTCTAGTAGTATTCCATTGTGTAAAGGTGTGACAGTTTTTGATATCCACTTATCTACTGATGGGTACTTGGGCTGCTTCCACATCTTTATTATTATAAATAACACTGCAATGAACATAGGGGTGCATATGTTATTTTGAATTAGTGCTTCTCATTTCTTCTGATAAATTCCTGGATGTGGAACTGCTTGGTCATAAGGCAGTTCCACTTTTAATTTTTTGAGGTATCTCCATACTGCCCTCCACAGTGGCTGCACCAATCTGCGTTCCCACCAACAGTGCTTGAGGGTTCCCCTTTCTCCATATCCTTGCCAACACTTGTTGTTTGTTGATTTATTGATGATAGCAATTCTGACAGGTGTGAGATGGTATACCATTGTAGCTTTAAGTTGCATTTCTCTGATGATTTGTGACATTGAGCATCTTCTCATATTGACCATCTGTAGTCCTCTTTGGAGAAGTGTCTAGTCAGGTCCTTTGCTCATTTTTTAATTGGATATTTTTGGTGTTTGAGTTTTATAAATTCTTTATAAACTTTGGATATTAATTCCTTATCAGATCATTGGTGAATATGTTCTCCCATTCATTAGGTTGTCTTTTCGTTTTGTTGATGGTTTCCTTTGCTGTGCAAAAGCTTTTTAGTTTGATGTAGTCCCAATTATTTATCTTTTGTTTCCCTTGCCTGAGGAGATATATCAAAAAAATTATTACTATGAGAAATATCTGAGATTTTATTGCCTGTATTTTCTTATAAAATTTCTTTGGTTTTGAGTTTAACATCTAAGTCTTTAATCCATTTTGAGTTTATCTTTGTGCTTTGTATAAGTAGGTGGTCTAGTTTTATTTCTTTGCATGTAGCTGTCCAATTTGCCCAACATCATTTATTGACTAGACTCTCTTTATCCCATTGTATGCTCTTGCCTCCTTTGTCAAACATTAATTGACCTTAAAGAAATGGGGTTTATTTCTGGGCTCTCTGTTATGTTCTGTTGATCTATATGTCTGTTTTAAATGGCATTATTTTTGACAGAGACTCTCAGTGTACCTTTGCCAGTGTGATGTTTCCCATGCCCGGCATGACAGCATCCCCTGGGTCCTGTTCTTTTTGCAATATTTTCATGTGAATCAGGAGTAGGATGAGTTCATTGCTTGAACTGGAGGGCCATTTCTTCATGGGCATAGATATTATTAGTGCTCTTGCAACCAAGTTTAGAGTTAACTGGAAAATATCAAACACCTTATGAATTGAAAAGGGATAGCCAGCCAGTCAGGTAGACGTCTTGAGAGTCTGGACATCTGATTTCCACCATGGTTTTCCCATGTACATTCACAGGTAAGCCACTCACTTCTCTAGGTCTCAGTTTCTGGAGGGAATTGAGCTTTGTTTCAATTGTACCTTTAAACTCAAATTTTAATTATATATATAATTGTTAATATATATATCATAACCAAGAAGTGTGTGTGTGTGTGTGTGTGTGTGTGTGTGTGTGTGTATAGCTTCTATAAGAAAAATGCCTGGTACATAGAGTCATTCAATTAATATATGATGAATGAGTTACTATTTCTAGGCACATAGGCTCCTGTATACTTAAGGCACGTCTGCATTATAAACCCTCAGTTGACCTTAGTCCTTGTACATGAACATGATAACTGAGGGGCTCCAGCCCTTTTCCTTGACTGTGCACGATTGCTGTCTGCAGTGCTGGGCACCTTGCAGCTCTCCCATGTGGTTCCATGGAACTGGTAAAACCTTGGAATTGGTATTTGGGGCAGTTCACTCCCATCTACACAGGGTAATAGCTCCTCATCCAGCTGAAGCAATATTGGGAGTTGACAATTTTCTGGCAATCAGATTTGCTTCTTGTAATGAGTTTTCCCATGGGACAATAAATTACAAACTTTGTTTCTTGCGGCAGTCCACAAAAGAATCTTGTGTGAGTCAGGGAGGAAACTCACAACACTCAAATTGGGTAATTTAGGGGAATTTCATAAGGGGACTGTTTACAAAGATGTGAGCAGGGTGTAGAGAAGGGGACAGTGCACTATCCTGGAGAACAGCAATGGGCCACCTTAGATGCAACTTCCAGGTCTGAAGAGGAGTGAGAAGAGTAGTTATCAAAATTTAGAGACAGGGAACTTTGTGGGGAGGGCCACCACCAGGCCCCTTCAGTAGAGAAAGATGGCCAGCTTGTGCTAACTGGGCAGGAAGCCAGGGGAGTCAGTATCTCCACCTCAATCTCCTTCTCCCTATTGGGTTAACCCAAGCAGAAGTCGAAGAGCAAAGGGCCAGTCAGTACAGACCATTCAGGACAGCCTTTTGGGGAAGAGAATGGTAGAAGAGAGCAGAGTAGGGATCCCCAGTCATGACATGGTTTTCTGAAGATCTCTAAACCCAACCATCATTGTTTCTAAGGGAAAATGCATTCCAAGTTCCCAACAATGTACCCGATTAGCTTTTAGAACACCACTTATTTGTAATGTGTATTGTCTCCATCTCATATACTTAACATGTTTTTTAGGTACATATACACATATATCTAAAACTGCCAAATGTGGATTAATATAATTAGGATAACCATTTAATTTAATATTGAAAGCAAAGAGGGGGTGCTATTAACAATTAAACAGGTAAATAAGTAAACTGTCACTACTCTGGCCACACTGGGGCTTATGACACCCTAGCTAAAATGCAACAAGATGGATTCAGTAAGGCCCTAATGCATCTTAATCTTGTTACTTTAGGAGCACTTGTGCATATGCATGTATGTTGTGCATGTGTGGCAGACATTCCTCCCAGATACTAGGTGTTGTACCTGTGAGGTACGATTTGTGAAGATATCAGTTAAAAGGGGGGAGGTCTCCTGTTCTGAATGATCGCTGTGCCTGCTGTGTCCTGCTCATGGCTTCAGATTTCCTCGTGAACACAACTCTGTGTCTGGCCCCCTTGTCCTGTCACAAAATCCCTCACTAGTGACTGCTTTTATCTGTGACATTTCCCCCCCTAAGTTACAGACTCCTGAAGGCAGAGACCACACTCATTCATTCTACAAACAAACGTTCACCCTACTCTGTTCCCCTTACTTTTCTAAGGGATTGGGTTATAGCAGGAAACAAAGCAGACCAACGTCCCTGCCCCTGGGGAGCTTTCATTTTATCACAGGGAGACTTTCAGCAGATTCATATCAAGTGAGTAAGCTGCATAGCAATTAGAATGTGGTAAGTGCTAATAAAAATGATAAAATGGGGTGAGAAGGAACAGAGGATATGAAGCTGATGGGCAAGATCCATTTCATGAAGATGTCACTGAGCAAAATTAGAAGGAAGCTGAGGATCCGTAATTACAATTCTGCCTAAGTCAGATCTCATTTGGGGGTAATGCCAAGGATTTGCCAAGTACCCAGCTCCCATTCCAGGCATGAGGGTAGCTGGAAAATGGCTTCCAGGCAGTGTGTGCCTGGCCCACACTGGGAACACTGTGGAAGCTGAGTGGCTGGTGTGGAGGGAATGAGTAAAGAGGCAGGAGGTAGGAGGGGAGTCAGAGAGGAGATGGACAACGTGTGACCTTGAGCGGGTCTCATCTGTAAAATGCAAGTGACCTCAGGGGTGTTGTTTAAGGATTAAATGACATGATGATCATAGAAAAAGTGCCTGGCACACTATGTAATGTACTCCTGTCCAATGAAAGTATGCAAACCACAGATATGATTTCACATTTTCTAGTAGCCACATTTTAAAATGTTTAAAAAGGGTGAAATTAATCTTAATCACATTTTATCTAACTTTGTGTATCTATAATGTTGCCACTCTAACCTATAAAAACTACAAAAACTTATTAATAAGGAATTTTACTTTTTTTAAACAAAAACTGGACCTGGTGTTGTTTTATACTCACAGCACATCTCAATTGAACCAGTTACATTTTAAGTGCTGAACATTCCTGCATATCTTGTAGTTGCCATCTTGGATAGTGTAGGTCTAATATGTTTAAAATGCTTAAGAAATGTTAAATAATAGTATTAAAAACAACAGGAGGTAGGCAATGCTGGGCCCTGGTTTTGAGGGAGGAGAAGGTGGGCATTTTGGAGGCATGTGTCACATAAGCCGTGATGATCATATCTGCTGGTTTTCCTTCCTGAGCCCCGGTGTGCCACGCATGGCCGTCTCAGCTGGGAGCCCAGATTTTTCATCCCAAAGGGACTGTAGAAAAGGGTCCTCTCAGAAAAGGTCTGGGACCAGCCTGTGGGTGGTTTGAGGGGACAGGAATGTGAGTTCCTCATCTCCTGGGGCTCATCCGTCACCATCGTACCAGATCCTACTGCTTACCCCTCTCACCACACCAAGGTTTCTGCTTTGCCTTGTGTCATACCCAGAATTTCTACCCAAGGGCTTTCTTCATGATGGGTGTCTCATTTCAATTTCTGGGCTATGTTTTCAAATAACATTTCAGCACTTTGAGAGTGCCGTCATGGCAAGAGTGATGATATTAGCTCAAGTGTTGGTACCGGGGGATGGCAGGAGCTCAGACTCCCAGCGAGTTGGCTGCTCAGAGAAGGGCGTTGAGGGAGGCCCCACCTTCCAGCTGTTTTTCCACTAAAGATTTAATTAAACCACTGCTGTGTCAATATTCTTAGCCTGCTGCCAACCTCTTCCCTTGGATGGAAACATGCCAGTCTCTATGCATGGATTCAGAGGCTAACTGTGACTCCTGGGAGGGAAACCAGCTTTGCGAGGCAGCATAGAATTACTCCATGGAGAGGGCTGTGTGTTGTGGGGCTTCTGGGAGCTTCATGGTTTCTGACACTGTGGGGATGATGGTCTTAAGCTCTGGACACAGCTGCACTCCAGACGAGGAAGGAGGGCCTCAAGTCCTGCTTCAAAGGCCTCTGTCAGAATTACTTCACTTCCTTTTTCTCCTCCACCAGCTTCTCTCTTCCTCTCCAGAAAGGGTGTCCAGTGGACCAACTAGGGTCGTCACTTGGTTCTTTAGAACTACAGTTCTTAGGCTTTCCTCTGTTCTAGCCGCTCATTGTGACAACTTGAGTTTTACAGCTGTCATGTCTCATCCTCTACAGGGCAACAAGGGGGGTGGTGCCACTATCCTCATTTTAAATGGTTGAGCAAATGCAGTAAGTGAGAGGTTAAGGATCTTGTTCAAGGTTACTAAGCTTCAAACGGGATTTGACTTCACTATGCTGCTTTCCAAAACAATAGCAATAAAATAAAAACAAGGGTGGCAATATGTACAATAGTAGGTATCCAATGAAAGGAAGCCATTATCATTACACAAATGAGATGAATATATAATTCGCTTGTTGGTAATTCTCCCTCCCTGCTCCTGGGTCAGAAACACTATCATTAAACAGACTCACTTTGCATTTTAATGGGTAAAAGCAGATTCCAAAAAAAAGCACTATCTCCTTCAGGCACTATTAATTCTGGAGTGATAGAGTGCCAAATCTTGAGGAAAGGAGACTGGGTAGGAGATTAAGTTAGTAGTGAAGAGGAGAAAATGAAGGGACACAGGCTGCCAAGTAGGAACAGTTCAAAGGTGGATTTCCTCCCTCTAATTTTGTGTATGGCCCACAGTGGCAGAGACAGTGACTGCTCACTGCTTAGTCTACATACCTCTGCCTCTGCGTTTTCCACCCTCCTTTGCAATTAAGCTTGTTATAGTCAACTGAAGTGGTGGTGTCAGGGGAGTGGATGTTGTGTATCTCTCCAAACCTTTTTTCCCTTATCTTGGTGATCTTGGGGATGGCGTGGTCCAAAGGGCTACATGTAGAGGATGGCCACCTGAGTCCCCTCAGACCACTATGTGAGCGAGAAAGAAGACTTTATTGTACTATGCTACTGAGATCCCAGGGCCTATCTCTTACTGCATCATAGCTGCACCTTATTCTATACTGCTAACATATGAGCTGGTGTACCTGACTGTCAAATCTCTCCACAGTCTGCATGTTTTCACTGGCCTACCTATGGGCCAACTTCTGCTTCTCAGGAAGCAACAAAATGGTGCTTTGGCTCAGGTCTGCTATTCAGACCCTCTCCTCTCCCTGAAATGCAACATCCTGAAAGTCTTTTCCCAGAAGCAATAAGGTATTGCCAACATTTCCTCTGCCACTGGTAGAGAGCAGAGGAGATCATGTCTCTGAGGAAGACAGAGACATTTACAGATGACTACCTATTTCAAGGTTCTCTGGGCTTCTGCGTCTTCATATTCTCTTAGTTTTTTTTCTACTTCACTGGGGAATTCTCAATTTCTTGCTGACTTCTCCTTCCCTTTTCCACGTCTCAACTTTAGGATTATATCCTGAAACCCTTTCTCTTTGGGGACCTAGATGACCCACTCCGCGGCCCCCCCCCCACCAACTCCCACTCCACATTCTAAATACTATGCTTATGCTAATGTTTGCATCTCCATTCCAGAAGCCTCATTTATCCAGATGCTTCCCTGACATTTCTATTCTAATTGTAATTAAAAACATAAGACACCATGGGTTTGCCCACCTCTGTCCTTTTGCCACATCTCTGTTAATGATGCTATTCTACCCAACTGAGCAGACCCTATCTGGGACTCCTCTGTGATCATTCCTCTCCTTGCCTTCCACCATCCAATCCATCATCAAGTCCTTTCTGTCTAGATCCAGAATATATATCCTGAATTTTTTAAAGATTTTTATTTATTTATTTTGAGAGAGGGAAGGGAGGGAGAAGGACAGAGAGAGAGAGAAACATCAATGTGCGGTTGCTGGGGGTCTTGGCCTGCAACCCAGGCATGTACACTGGCTGGAAATTGAACCTGCAACACTTTGATTCACAGCCCGTGCTCAGTCCACTGAGCTACACCAGCCAGGGCTTATATATCCTGAATTTTTTCCTGTCTTCCCATCTTCACAATGACCTAGTCCCAGGCAGGATCTTTTCTTACCTGGACTGAGCCTCTTATTTGGTGTTCCTGCTTCCAGCCATTATTTCCCTTCTTTCTCCCTTACATAGAGGCATAGGATATTATTTTAAAACATAAATCAGTTATAGCTCATCTTGCTTGAGATATCCAGTGGCTTTTTGTGACTTTAAATAAGTGAAATAAAGGAAAATGTACAGGGAACCAATAGAGGTAGGAAGGAAACTGGGACTCAAATCAATGGAGTGGACCAGAAGGAAGAAAGAAACATCCAATCAGAAAAAAATGAAGAGACAAGAATTAAAAAAAAAATGAAGAGAGGCTTAGGAACCTCTAAGACATCTTTAAACTTTCCAACAGCTGAATTATAGGGGTACCAGAAGAAGAGGAAGAGTAATAAGTGGAAAACTTACTTGAATTAGTGATAAAGGAGAACTTCCCCAATCTGGCAAAGGAAATAGACTTCCAGAAAGTCCAGGAAGCTCAGAGAGTCCCAAAGAAGTTGGACCCAAGGAGGAACACACCAAGGTGTATCATAATTACATTAGCCAAGGTAAAAATGAAGGAGAGAATCCTAGAAGCAGCAAGAGAAAAGGAGACAGTTACCTACAAAGGAGTTCCCATCAGACTGTCAGCTGATTTCTCAAAAGAGACCTTATAGGCAAGAAGGGGCTGGAAAGAAGTATTCCAAGTCATGAAAGGCAAGGAACTACATCCAAGATTGCTCTATCCAGCAAAGCTTTCATTTAGAATGGAAGGGCAGATAAAGTGCTTCTCAGATAGGGTCAAGTTAAAAGAGTTCATCATCACCAAGCCCTTATTTTAGGAAATGTTAAAGGGACTTATCTAAGAAAAAGAAGATAAAAAACATGTATAGTAAAATGACATCAAACTCACAATTATTAACAACCACACCTAAAACAAAAACAAGCTAAGCAAACAACTAGAACAGGAACAGAACCACAGAAATGGAGATCACATGGAGGGTTATCAACAGGGGAGTGGGAGGAGGAGAGAGGGGGAAAAAGGTACAGAGAATAAGTAGCATAGATGGTAGGCAGAAAATAGACAGGGGGAGGGTAAGAATAGTATGAGAAATGTAGAAGCTAAAGAACTTATCAGTATGACACATGGACATGAACTAAAGAGGGAGAATGTGGGTGGAAGAGGGTGTGGAGAGTGGAGGGGAGTGAAGGGGGAAAATGGGGCAACTGTAATAGCATAATCGATAAAACACATATTTTAAAAAGTCTGTAAAAAATGTAAATACCAAAAATCATATTTTAAGTACATATTACATGCAGTCATATTCCATTATAAATATATCATATAAATTAGTATATTTATATATGCTGATATTAATATCCTATAATTAATTATACATAATATACTGATATTACATAGTTATTTATATTGTATATATCATAATTTATATGCATTGATATATCAAGTTTTCCCTCTTTGTGCTGTGAGACATGCCGGTGCAGTGGGCCTCCAGATACATCCATTCATGTTCTGACTGTGCCCTTACTTAGGTGGGAGTCCAAGAAGTGGACTTGCTGAAATATTATATATCAGCTGTAATTGAAAAATTAAAAAGTTATTTAAAAAGACAAAAGTAAAAAAAAAAGAAGTGCACTTGCTCAACCTGAAATTTTATGTTTTGATCTACAATATCAAAATTCCTTCTTCAGAAATTACACAGTGTACATTCCTAGAAACAATGCTGGAAGTTGCCTATTTTCTACACCCTCCCCACTGTATCATTAAGCATTTTTTTTCTGCTGTGTTGTATGTAAACACCATCTGTATTCCCTGGGCTCTCCTGCTGGATGCTGGGAAGCTCATCTAGCTGATGGCAAAGATCATCCAAGCCAGCCCAAACTGGAACTTCTCAGCTGACCCATAGAATTATGACCAATTATAAATGTTTGATATTTTAAGCCACTAAGTTTTGAGGTGGCTTGCTGTATAGCAAATGCAAACTGATATACTAACGATACATGCAACTCCTTTACCAATTGTACTAATGAGGGAAGCCCCCTATTTGTTTCTTGGCTATACCTTCCCAAAGTAGAAAACCTGCAGGAGAGAGTAACTCAGGACTGAGAAGAACCCACATGAAATTCAATGTTCTCTACAATAATTTCCTATGACATTCATTTCCTTAAAGCTTTTTATGAAGGAGTGCCACTGAGATAGGTTCTCTCCCATTGATTTGAAAGGTGTTTACTTTAGGTGATCCAAAGAACCAGATATCCTATCCTTCTTCTACTTTGGCAAAAGGCAGAATAAAAAAATATTCACTTTCATAGGTTAAAAAGCTGATGGTGTGCTCAGCTCCCTCTGACTGGACAGGGCCTCCCCTGGCTCTCCTAATCTTTTCCCAGTTATTTCCTCGCCCAAAAGGCACACTTGAATTTTACCCTCATTGGTTGAATAAATATCCCTCACTGGTTCTTCTTATCATTTAAAGTTTTCTTTACTGTGGTCTGAGGGTGCTATGCACAGGGATATAAGGCCCATCATTTCCTTAGCCCAGCATTTTGTCTATAGAAACAGGGGGAAAAGATGTGGGTATCATCCTAGCTGACGCCTGTAAAGTCAGTCCTGAATTCACTCAACATTTTTCTGATTGCAGGGCTGGGGCAAGGCCTTTTGGTGGAATGATGGAGTGGTGAACATGAAGGGATCTTTGGGTCTATGGAATCCGGTTTGTTTGCCCAAGGACACAGACTTCTTAGTGACAGGCCTGGGGCTGAACTACTTAAAGTTATTTCTCTACAGGCTTCGTATCAGCTATTGAATATGGATACATTGGCAGTTCCTGATGCTCAGTCCTGGCCCCTCTTCTTACTCTGATCTCTCACACTAGCTAAACTCATTCATTCCCAGGTATGTAAATATTGTTTTATGCCCATCACTTCCTAATTTATATTTATAAACTCCAGACTTGTCTATCTTATTGCCTACTCACTATACCTCCTTGGATGTCTTGCAGATATACCTAAATTATCATATCCAAAGAGAAACAGTTAGTCATTCAATTAGTCTACCCTCTCTATTTCCCATGTCACTACCCTCACCCAGTCCACTATTATCACTTGTGTAGACTATTCCAACAGTTCGTATAGACTATTCCAAAACGTCCTGAATTATTTTCTTTCTTCTTCTTTACACTAACTCCAACCCATTCTCCACACAGCAGCCAGAATAATCTTCTAATCATGTAAATCAGATCACATCAAAATTATCCTCATTTTACATGGACTAAAATCCAAAATCCTCACTGTGGCCAGAAAGCCCTCCTGAGCTAGCTCCCGCTTACCTCTAACTGCACTGCATCTCGCTCTCACCTTTGGTCTCTCTGGTTCAGCCACACTGGCCTTCTCTTTGCTTCTCAAATGTGCTGAATTTCCCCTGCCTCTGGGTCTCCGGTTCTGCCATTCTATTGATTGGGAACATTTTTCCCTTGCGTCCTCACACTCTCTAGGCCTCCATGTGAACACAACATCCTCCGATTGGCCTTTTCTGATGACTCACTGTTCTCTAAGTCAGCCCTTTATTTGTTCTTTTCATAGTACTTGTTGCCATTTGTAATTCTTTTATTAATATGTTCTTTTGTGCAAACTCATTTATTGTCACTACTCTGTAAGTTCTGCAAGAGCAATGCCATATCTGCCTTGCTTACTGCAGTGTATTTGTTAAAAGAAAACCTCAACTCATTATGCATCCCCACTAGGGGCTTATTGGAAAGCAGATTCTTGTACCTTCTTAGCCAGAGGTTTTTCTTCTGTGATTAGTTCTGTTTTGACAAAATTCTTCTTTTTCTTTTTGCTTAGAACTCTGCTTCTTTTTATATAGATAGAGGAATCTGAGGACTTGTTTGGCAGTAGCTATGCTGTTGACTTATTTACTTTACTTCAGAAAACGTGCAATTGCTTAAAAAACCACAAAGGCTTGTAGAGGAATATCCACATGTCTTTTTAATAATCATCTATTATTTCTATGTTCAGTGCTTCAGAGAATCCCAATCCCAAGTTAAAACCATTATTGCGAACCCTCTGAGCCACATGATCTCTAAGGAATGATCCCAACCCTTTATTTTCATAGATGCAATCTATATAGATAAATCAGAATGGAACAACATTGCAAGAAAAAGGAGGGCTTGAAGAATCCAGTGGGAAGAGTCTATCTGCTGGCCAGCAAAAGTAACCTCGGTCACAGGTTTGTCCACAGCCCAGAGGGTGATACCATAGAGTCAGGAGAGCTTGTAGAAAAGTCTGACTCTGTGCTGACCTGGTCATCTGCTTGGGTAAATCCCAACCTGGTGCTGCTTCCTTTATTATACAGGGCCTGGAACAAACAACACCTCCTTTTTATTAGAAAATCTTCTATTACAAGATCATAAGCAAGTAATTCTGTACCATAACAATATCACTCTCAAGCACACCATATGATGTTTTAGGTGAAATGTTCAAATTAAAACTATAAATCATTACACCCATATTATTCCTCTACCAAACACACTCAAGCAGGCCTTACTGACACTGGGCCCTGTATATTTCAGATTGATCCTTCTAGAGGTGATGTGAGCCAGAGAGGCCAAAATACATGAGTGGTTCAAATGAAAATCATTTTAAAAAAAACAAACAAATCCCCGAGTTTCTAAAAAGGTACAGTTCTCTAGTGCACTCCTGCATAAGAGCACAGCCAGAACATTCCTTGAAGAACTTTCTAGGCATGTGACTATCTGTAAAGCTGAAAGTGAAGAAAGAATCGGCGAGCACAGGGTCTGTGAAGGAGATCACCAGGTGCATCACCGTGAACAAACTCTTCCAAGGAGAGAGGGATTGTCTATCCAAAATTCACCCTCTTTGACTTTCCTGAACTTTCAGATTTGCTGGATACATAACACACTGGTTCCAGCTGTGCCAGATAATAAAACCCCACAAGCCTGTGTCTGTGAAGCTGCTCTGCTATGAAGACACGCACCTGCAGCCATGCACCATCACACACTTATTGAACACTTTTGATTACACATCTTAAAAAGTAAGAAAAATTGTTTTGAAAGCCCACATAAGTGTTTCCTTAGCCCAGAAAACAGCGAACCTAAATCTGGTCCTGTCAGCTGCCTTATGCAAGAACTCCAACCCCATTTTCCATAGCTTAATGCAAAATGCAGTTTCAAACACAAGTTGCCACTGGCAGAAGAAAGCAAGCAATTTCCCGCACAACCCAACTTCACCTTCTCCTTTGCTGATGTTGGCCCAGGTTCAGTATCAACAGCGATGCCATATACCTGGGCTCTTGCACCTCCCAGAGTTCCCAGACAGCCTTGGGCTGGAGGCACTGAGAACAAACACCCTGTTTCTCAGCCAGCCTCTCCACCCTGCCCCCAGGCCAGGTCTTTCTCTCCCTCTGTTTTGTCACCCAGCTGGGCACCTCTCCCTATCCACATCTGCCCACCACAGGGAGCAGTGGTCTGGGACCCGGAGGACTTGGCCCATGGTTTGCATCTGTCTCCCAGAGGAGGAGGATTTACAGAATCCTCCTCCTTGAGATTATTTGAAATTATTTGAAGCTAATGATCAGCGAGGTGTCTTTAAGCTTGCAGAGCCAACTGTGCCAACCTAGCCAGTTAGTCTGGATAAATGCCATCCTGGGTTTCCTTTTGTTCAATTTAAGAAAAATAATGCCTGTGTGCAGGATGGGCCCCCGTGGGAGAGCTGACACCGTGGAGACAATTTACTAGCAGATGCTTTGTTGAACCTCAGCTGTTCTCTTCAGTGACAGAAGTGTGATAGGAAGATATTTGTTCAGGTGACGGGCTTGCATGAGCCTCAAGCCAGACCCCACATCCCTAAGGAGCACCCTTCCAGCACTTAGTCCTGGATCCCCTCAACCCGAAGAATCTAACCAACTTCTCTCAATTACAAATTGAGGTTTTGACAGCTGGAGTGACTGGAGGCCAGGTACAAACCACATGGGCTGGGCTGAGGACCTGTATTTGAAGGTCCCTACCACAGGTGGGTCTTCTTGCCTTCCTCCAGGTGGTTGGTCATCTTACCGGCGGGGTTTGCTCATGACTCTGGGGTGGTTTCAGGTTAGGGCAGCTAGCCTCTGAAGGGCTAACACCCACATGCATTTGCAACTGATTTTATCAACTAACTCACTGGATTATCTATCCTTGGTAAGGCCTCTTAGGGGTTCGGAGATGTTTGAGGTTTTGAATTTTGAATTTTTAAAGTTCTCATATTTTAAGAAAGGAAGAAACACAAAATAGATCTTAAAAAACGTATTTTAAATGTTCAATCTGCTGAATATATTTCCAGAACTGAATGCTATCTCTATTTGGAAATGACAATCAAGATGAAATTGGAGATGTCATGAATGTGAAGATTGGGCCAAACAGTTATTCTACCCTTCGTATCTCTCTGTAGACTTCAATCAGCTTCTTCCCTGTTGGCTGTGGCTCTGGGTCTAGACTCTTCACAGCCCTTTGGTGTCAATCAACTAAGAGGTTCCTTGGTGGCCTAGAAGATCAAAGACGCCTCCGTGGGATACTTTGGGCTTTACTGTTAGAGGCCGATGACATCCTTGGTGAGTTTTTACCAGTGGTGGGTGTCATTTCCTCTTCCTTTTGTTTTTGAAACTGATGTTTGCTTAGGGACCCATGATGCCAGTGGCAGCCTTATCTCAGATATTCTGTCTCCCATATCCTGCTGCCCACTACTTCAGGTTCTCTCAAGAGTACAGGGAAACAAAATTGCCTTCTCTTGGGGGTCTATCTGACATTATAACAATGAGCTCCCCACTGTGGTGGTCCTGAAATTTTCTTACAGAGAGTGAGCCTAGAAAGGATGATGGCATTCAACACACATTCCACCTGCTCTCCCATATGTTTGAGTCCCCTTGTGGTTACACAGATCATGTGACTAGTTCTGACCGATGGGCTGTAGGCAAAGGTGGTTTGTGTCTTTTCTGGACTAAAGTGTGCTGGAGCTGAAACATGATCCTTTTTAGCTGTGTCTTCCCTTCCTATAGATCTGGAGATGTTGTCAATGGTAGAGCCTGGTTCCTGAAGAGTAAAAACCCCCACCTGCTGTATACCTGAACATGAAGCATCCTGGGAAATAAAGTTTTAGTGTGCAAAGCCAATGAGATTTCAGAGCTCATTTGTTACCACTGCATAGCTTAACCTATCCTTACATGTATTCTAAGTAAATATTACTTAAACAATTGAGCCTCAAAATATTTGAAATACTCTTATATATGTATGGTATGGTATATGTGAAAAATAAACAATTTAAAAAACTGGGCTTATAAAATACTTAATGTGCAACAAAGAAAATGAACCACAAAGTAACATCTCTTTTTGTTTTTGTTGTCTTTTTTGTTTTTGTATATATTAAGTGTAGGATGCTAAGCCTGTTATCCAATGTGGACAGCGGAATTAGGAGACTCTAAAGTAAATTTTTGCTGCAGTGAATGAAACCAGGTACAGTCTATGGTCTCAGGAAGTTTAGTAGAGTGGGAAAGGACCAGGCATAGGGATAAGGAGATTTAGAAGTCACAGGATATTGTGGATCATTCTTTGCACCAAACTTAATTTATTTTCCAGGATCCTTCCTCACTTATTTAATCCCACATGGGGCTGTGCCCTTCTGAACTGGCAGTGGGGGTTACCTGTGCTTCACCTCAGTTTAGTCTGTGTCTTGTTGCTCATCTATTCATTCTACAAAGATTTTCTGAGCCTTGGATGGGCTCCCATATTAGGTGATGGGAGCCCAGAGACCTAAGCAAGCCTTTAAAGACCTCACAGTCTAGTGAGAAGTTCTGTTATAATCTACTCCGAATTTCATAGTTGCTGGGTTTGCGCTCTCCTTGTGGGGAAGAATTATGCCTTCCATTCCCCATTTATCTTCCATGTGCCCTGGCATCATGCTGGTAGTGCGAAGGCTGTTTCATAGGTGACACATGAATCTGCTGGGCACACTCATCAGTCACTGTCTCTCTTGATCTTCATTAAAATCCATTCTCAAAGTAAAGTGATCCTCCTTGTTTCAGTTCTGATCCAGTCACCCATCCTCAGTTACTATGTTCTGCTTTGGGTTGCTTCCTGTTATGTAATTCAGGCAAAGCCGTCTTCAATTTCTACCCCTAAAGCCTACTCGAAGTTAGCCAGGTTTTGCATTTGATAGCAAACAACTGTACAGACTTGTGCATTTGGTGGGATTGAAGTCTGTGAGATGGAAAAAACACCCAGCAGAAACTGGATCTGCTCACGAATATGCTCTCTTAAAATGTCACTAACATGAAATACAGCATTTCATGGGAAGACCATCTCAAGCACCCCCCTTTTCTCCATCACTGACATTCACCTTGACATGTTCTCTTTCTATATACAAGTCAAAGCAAGACTTTCCCAAGTGTGAGCATCACAAGCTCAAGCTAGTTCTTGGCAGTGAGCTGGGTTTCCTTTAGCCCCTGGCAGAGTATTAACAACCAACGCACAGCTAGCTGAGCAGAGCCGCACCACATGGACTGGGGCCTCCCCAGGTGCGGAAGAGCACTTTGCTCCCAGCCTGCCCGGTCTTCTAAAGACACCTGCCCCTGGTCGAGGGGCTCAGGGTGTGCAGGTAAAGATGGCATAACTATATCCTTTTATTTTTAGGTTTTGTGAGGCAGGGAGCCAGCTTGTTCTCTCTGTGGCAGAGAACGGCAGCAGGGAAACAACTGGTGTTTGTCAGCAAGCTGTACCAAGATGCAAAAGAGAGAGCCCAAGCAGAAGAGGGTGGCTCACCAGCCGATCATGCCAAACCCTGTCAAATAATACTTTGCAAACTCGATGGTAATCAATGCCACCCAAGCACACCAGATGTGCCAATAAAAACCTTTTGCACCTTTGGCTGAATGTGGCTTTAGATTAACATTTGGTGAGAATATCTTGTTTCCAGGTGCTCCAGACAGCCGAATACAAAAGTGACTCTTTTGATATTGATAAATAATGTGACACATGATTCTCCCCATAGAAATTGTGCAAATCCCTAATTATGAGGGAACTTTCTCAGGGGCACATTAGAATATTGTACTAAATTGAGTTATCTTCACCTTTGCCAAGGCTTTTATAAAACTGCACGGTAAGCTGCCCTTAGAAGTTTTTGCTTTTGTTTGTAAATCATCGGTTCAACTTGCACTAAGGTTTGAAAGAATTAAAAAGAAAAAAAGATCCAGGAAAAATTACATAGAGTGAGACTCCTAAGTAAGGGTTTCCCTGCCTTTTGGTGAACAGGTCACAAGATTGCAATTCTAAACAATCTCACAATTAATTCTTGAGCTATGCAGTCCAATTAGAACAAATGCTTCCTTTCTGGTTTAATTAGAGATGAGTAGGCGCCTATGATCTTATTTGTATAAAATAAGTGCTCATTGAACAAGATTTGGATCAGGTTCAGCTTGTTATAAATGCCATGAAAAGGGGGCTTTCTCTCACTGTCTCTGGCCCCTTTAACCCCTTACATGCCCAGAACGAACTTCTTAGACGTGAAGAATATAGAGTATCTTTGTGGAAACCTGGTGAATTTAAAAGAGGGCATGTGTTGGTTGAAACTGTTGGTAAATAAAGTCATGCTCTCACCTGCACACACTTAGCATCTTCCCACCCTGTCCCCAGGCCACTGTAGGTGGAAACTCACATTGCTAGTCTGATGAAGGCCACGCTAGTGTAGAAAGAACAGGCTCCTGTCTGGTGCGTGCTTCTTAAAGCCTCACTGCTCACAGAGAGCTGGGCGCCAGCAGCCTGCCACCTGGCCTGGGAGCCTGTTAGAACACAGATTCTTGGGTCCCTACGCCAGGCTTAGGAGAATCTGCGTTTTATTAAGATCCCCAGGTGATTCCTGGGCACACTGCAATTTGAAGAGCGCTGGTCTGAAAGCAGCGAATGATGGAGGTTTCACTTTGATCTTAAAACGAAGGGCCCTTGGGAGTCCCTGAGAATGCCACTCCGCTTGAAGAGAAGCTGGCCTCTGGTCCCTTCTGTACAGGGGGGATTGCCACGTTGACTTTCCCCAAACTCTTTGTTGAAGACTCCTGCCTCATCCTCTAATAAACCCCCAGGATGAAAAGGACCCAGGTCACGGGGCAGCCTCTCCCAGGGTCTGTGCCGTGGGCCTGTTACCCGCCCCTTCAGCGCATGAGCGAGCCCCTGCTGCACGGCAGAGCCCCTGCTCCACGGCAGAGCCCCTGCTGGCTCTCTGGCCGCAGGAAGAAAAGACTCTGCCTTTGAGGGCCTCCCACTCTCCTGGACTGAATGATGCTGGAGGGAGAGGGATGAGTGGGAAAGGTCACAGGACACCCAGGCCTCAGATGTCACCGGCGACAGACTGATCATGGATTCAACATTGGAAAGGCCACATGTCTGGGGCGAGGGAGCCTCTGTCTTCGTGGGGAGGCCTTCAGTATGTGGTGTCCTGATGTGTGCTAAGAGACACCTTCCAAGACTGCCATTGTACTAAGGAGGACTTAGTAAGTGTGTTAAGTGCCACCTCGATTCATTATTTTGCTCAGCAAGAATTTGTCCACTTTTTCTCATTTATTTTGTTAGAAAGTAAAACTTGGGTATAACAAAATGTCAGCATCAAGAAAGTTCTTAACGGACTGGAGGATCTCTGCATTCTCTCATGTGGTTCGATCCTGAAACTTTTCTTGAAGAATCTGGTGGGGAGATGTTGATATACTCCTGCTTCACCACGTGGTGCCTGGAAGAGGGTTAAACAGGGAGTAGCAGATTCAAAATATCTGTCCTTCTATCCCAGACACTGAGACTAATGTCATCACTGATTAAGGGATATTGTAGGAGCCCAGACCAGCAGCTGAATCATCATGAATGAGCCTCAGAGCCAGCCCTGGTCTGACCTGGTGCCCTGCTGCTGCCATTGCCCTGGTGCTAGACCCAGCCCTGCAGCCCACACCATGCTGTCTAGACACTTAAGTAAGGCCATGGGCATCTCTGCACAGCCTCAGCTGTTCTTCCCTAACTCTCAGCTCCAGCATGTGGCCGATCTCCACAGAAGACTTGGTGCATGCTGCTGCTGAGAGCCACAGCTATGGGAGGCAAGCAAAGGCACACAGTGTTTAGGAATCAGTGCTGGGACAGAGAAACACCAACCTGATTGGTCCACCAGAGCAGGTGACTCCAGACTGGTAGAAACAGAAGAGTGCTTTAAGGGGGAAAAAAAAGGAAAGGAAACCTTCAAGAAGATACATCTACAGAGTCTCCCCAGAGAATTTTTTTTTTACCTAAAATATGTTTTTCAGATTAAAATATCTAACAAAAGAATTGATAAAGAAGATACGCACTGCTGGTAACTAAACTAAATATCTCATAAAGGAAAATGTGAAAGGAAGGAAAAAGGCAAGAAAGAAAGAAAGAAAGAAAGAAAGAAAGAAAGAAAGCAAACAATGAGCAAAATTACAAGACTTGAATTAAGAACTTATGTGCAATATTAAGAAATTTCAATAGGAAAGGAGGAATAGATGGAGAAGTTATAAACAAATTATAGAAAATATTTTGAAAGAAAGAAAACTTCAATTTTAAAATTGAAAGGGTTCAGCAAATGTTATGTAAGATTAATACCAGTATCAATGATGACAATAACACAAACCAGGCCAATGATGGGAACTCCCAGAAGATGTAAAAGCTCACCTTCAAAGTACGGAGAATCGGATTGCATTGGGCTTCTCATCTGCAATCCTAGCATTAAAAGATAATAGAAGCACACTGAACAAACTATTAAAAGAAAAATATGCAATAAAAATTCTTTATTCTGCCAGAATAACATTCTTATAAAAGAACAAAAAAAAATCTCAAATTTGAACTTTTTACATATGTAACTATTCAGAAAATGCATCTCTTTTATGTGAGGAGAGACTCATAAAGTACTCTATAAAATATAAATGAAAGTGGAACAACGATTTACATGCATGAAAATAATACATTCAACAAACTTTGATGCATAATGAATCTCATAAAAAGAATAATGCTGTGACTAGAAACTGACTCAAATATTAAAGTTTCTTCAAACAACACTAAATAGGAATATCTAGGGACTAGAAGAAATCAATAATAACCTTGAATAACAACAACAGCAGCACAGCTATGTTACCTCTGAATGTAGAGAATAGACTGTCTTCTGTTGTAATTTATGAAATAAAGACCAAGATTGATTTTGTCTCAGGTTAGAATAAAACCCTAGTAAATTTCGAACGAGGGAGCTTTTATAGATCAAACTCTTTGACCATCATCCTTTATTCCCAAGCTCTCAGACCTAGAAAAGTTCTAACGAAAAGATGCCAAAAGCTTAATTAGTTAAGTTTTAGAAACTTTTATATAAACAACTTCCCATATGAAAGAGTAAATGACAATTGGGATTACAAATTGTATAGAAAAATTAAAACAAAAACTCAGGGGATACAAGCAAAGTTATGCTGGGAGGAAAATCTGTGAGACCTAGCCTTTATTATATATATTTTAGAACACTAGACAAAGAAGAATGCAATAAACAAAAAAGTTAGGAGAAAGAATTAACAAAAATAAAACTTGAAATTGATAATATAAAAACATACAAATAAAAAACTGGGTTTTAAAAAGACAAAATAGATAAAAAATCATAAAATGGTGTGGAAAACAAAACAAAAAGTACAGTGTCAAGAATGAATAATGAAGTCCTCTCTCGGTGCTGCCTGTGGAGGTGGCAGCCAGATCCTTCTCAGGACCATGGCCTCCCTCAGAACCCTTGTCAAGGCCGAAGTGGTCAGAAAGAGGACCAGAAAGTTTATTCAGCACCAGTGAGACCAATGTGTCGAAACTAAATGTCAGTGGAGGAAACCCAGACGCATTGATAACAGGGTATGCAGAAGGATCAACACGCAGGACTTGATGCCCAACGTTGCTTATGGGGCAACAGGAAAACAAAGCACATGCTACCCAGTGGCTTCCAGAAGTTCCCACAGCGTCAAGGAGCTCGAAGTGCTGCTGACGTGCAGCAAACCTTACTGTGCTGAGACTGCTCACAGTGCCTCCTCCGGGACTGCACAGCTGCCGTGGAGAGAGCAGCCCAGCCGGGCATTAGGGTCCCCACTCCCAGTGCCAGGCTGCGCAGCGAGGACAGTGAATAGACAGATCATGTGCATGTTTATTTGCGTTAATTAGAACTGTAAAAACGGTGTCATCTGGCATTTTTAAAAAAGAATGAATAATGAGGGAATAATGAGGTATAATGATAGATCCTAAAAAAGGAAAAACACTCCATGCAGATATTTTGTGCAACTCTAGGACAATACATTTGAAAAATACTAGAAAATAATGATTTTCCTAACAACATATAAAGCAATAAAATTGTCCCAATGATGGTAGAAAAATAAACATACCAAATCTATGTATCTCTGTTGATTTTCATAGCTAACATCCATTTTATATATAAAGAATAGACAACCTGTTTTACAAACCAAAATTTTACAAACCAAATTTTGGTTTACAAACCAAAATTTTAATATGTTGTAAAACTAAAATTTTAACATGTTGTTAAAATTTTGTGGGATATAAAAAATTACAGAAAATTTCCCAGTTAGAGTTCATAGGAGATGATATTCAAACATTTAGAGTTCATAGGAGATTTTGATAGAGCATGCATACTTGTATGTACATGAATATATCAAATCAATAGTTCTTTTGCCTGACAATGCAATAATCAGAAAAGGGAATGGGAAAAAATCTCATTTAAAATAGATATAAAAACTATGAAATAACCAGGGGTTAATTTAATAAGAGTGAAGAATACTATAGAACTTTATTGAATGACTTAAAGCAAAGTAGAATCAAGTAGAGAAATATGTCATGTTCTTAGAGGAAAGACTTAATATCTCAAGCTGCAACCCTCCTTAAATCAATGACTACATGAAGGGCATTGCCCATCAGAATCCTTCTTCTTTTATTATGGAATTAGGGATCATATTATGGAATTATGTATATATTACTATAGCATTAGGAATCAGACTTCTTGATTTGAAATATACATGAAAGTACAAATGTGTAAGAATTCCCACAAAACAAAACTGGTAAAAGGACAATATTGAGGGGTAGCAGAGAGATTTGCCCAGGCAGATGTGAAAACACAGTATAAAGCTTCTGAAATCAAAAGAGCATGGCACTGAAATTAGGGCAGGGAACTGCTAAGTGAGCCCTCAGGCACCCGGGCCGAGGTAGCTCTGGAGGAAAACTTAAATGACAGGAGAGAGATATACCAACTTTTTTACATTGGTTTTTGTGGATGTTTGTTGAGATTTGACAAACCTAAAATGTGTTTTGTTTTAAACCATAATGGCAGAAAGTAAACATAATCTTATTCTGCGTCATCTGATGGCCACTGGTACCTAAGGGCTGCCACAAAAATCTCCTACCATATTTGCTTCTATAATTATGAAGCATTTATGACTGTACTGCTCTGATTTAATAGGTCTGCGCTAATAGGATTGAGGTAAATTTAAAATGATGATACGTTGAGTGCCAAATTCCAATGTGGCTTAGTGACTACGAAAGTTGACATCGGTTTGTACAACATGCAAGCACGAGGCCCTCCCATGAAAAATAATGCCCTCAGCATTCCCAGCTTAAAAGGACCTGCCTTGTAGCCCTGGGTACCGGTTCACTTCTGACCAAAATGTTATGGCAACACATGGGGAAAGTTTGAAGTTAATCACTTTTGTACTTTAATTTGTATTTAATTTATAGTTTTATTTGTATTTAATTTATAAAGCAAACTTAGTTAAATAGCTGTGGAACCATAAGAATAAAGAGTTTATACCTAGCAATGACTGGATAGTGTAATAAAAAAAACCAAGTTGAAAAATAGTATAGTATAGGCACAAGAACAGAAAAACAGTAGAAAGATGAGAGGCACTAAAGAGAGAGTTCAGAGATGAAGATATATGTGAACTACATATGGGATAATTTATTTTTTTTCTGGGATGGCTGAGGGGAAACTTCATCAGAGGTGTGACTTTTGTCTTGTACCGTAAAGGAAAGGGGGAAAGGGAGGGAAGTTTAGCCCAGGCTGGGGGCAGCATGAGCAAGACCCTCTGGGCCCTAATGGGGCAGGGCTAGGTCCTGGGTCAGTGTAGCCCTATTAAATGGTGAGGGTGAGGTGGGGAAAAAGAGGAAAGTGAAGCATCATGTTTCTCCTGATCTTTTTAGCTGCAGAAACAAATTTGCAATACTTTAGAGATATTTTCTAAGAGGGTTGAGCCAATTCATGTCAGAGACAGAACTCTGGCAAATCCTCCGTTCAATATCAGATTCACAAGGTGGGGGACTGCAGCCCATTAAAGCCCCAAGAACAAGAGAATGTGAGAAGTGACTCCTTGTATTCAAAACGCAGCAGCTTGTTGGATCTTGAGGGCTCTGCTCTCAGCCAGTTCGCTCACATTCCTAGGAGACGGCTCGCTTTGGCATCCATGTAATCCTTGCCAGAACGGGAAGCCCCCGAGCTAGGTAGAAGACAAAATATTTTCGTCATTTGACATGATAAAGCGTGTGGCTCTTGAGTAAGAAGAACTGGCACAACCGTGGGCGTGTTCTGTCTCATCCCATCCACTCCATCCCCAGTGGGAAACAAGTCTCCACCAGCCAGCACATCAGAGAGGGTCCTCCTGGTGGTCTGGGAGGGGCAGAAACCATGCCCTTGTGCACCATATGTGGCCTTGACTTTCCACAGGCATGAATTCTGCCACCTGTTTAGTGGAGGGTTTTTTTGTTTTTTTTTTTAGGTCAGTGAGCCTTTTCCTTGATCCCCTCAGAAATACACAAATAGGGACTTCTGGTGGTGTGTACTAAGACCAAAAAGGAATGAGCTTACATGGCAGAAACACTTGCAGATGCATGGTTGAGAACATTTGTTTCACAGGACCGACACTATAAATAGGATGTGGATCAGCAAGAAGGCAACAGTTCGCATGGGTGGCCTTGTCTTCATGGCAGAGATATTTCCCAGAAGCACACACCACTGGGGCTGGCTCTGGCTCCAATGAAGCCGCCAAGTCATCCCTGCAGCATGGCTCACAGCTGCCCTGACGCCAAGTCCTTTCCCTCACTATTAAAACCCATCTGTGCTCCTCTCCAAAAGCCTCCATGACAGGCTGAGGGCTCTCACACATTGGGGGTGTGCCACGCATGTAAAATCCTGTCTCCTGTGTGTACATGTGCACACGTGTGGTAAATGAGTGAGTTTGTGTGCAGAAAGTCCCAACCAGTGGGCATTCTGTTCCCCCCAGTAATTAAAGCAGGGGGCCTTGGCTGCGTCACAAGAGAGTGCTGTGGGAGTTCTCACTTGTGCCCCAAAGGAAGGAAGGAAGATTGCTTCCTGCTCATGGAAAAAGCTGAAAACTTGGAGCAGGGGCAGTAAGGATGCAAAGGAGACTGTAGATTGAGGATTTATCTGGTGGGTGACCAGGGGCGCAGTGGACACTGGTGATGGGCAGGGGAGAAAAGCTGCTGAGGAGAAAGAAAGCTGCTTGCAGCCAATGTGGGTCAGCAGCAGGCCACTGGCCGAGGTGAGCAGGGGAGTGGGGCAGAGAAGGTAGGAAGCCAAAGTGATGATTCAGCCCAGCAGTCTATCCGGTGGCCAGAGGAAACAAGTAGGGAGACACTTCTATGTGACAGAACACCCGCTTAGCATGGCAGTCTGGAAGCTGGTTGCAATACAACTTTCACATGGTTGGGGAGAAACCATGGGCCTCCTTTGCTGTGCTCCCCAAATGTTTGTTTCCCATCCCCATTTAGAAATGAATGAAGGCTCCGTGTGGGGTTGTTTGCCATCCATGATCTCCGTCAAGCCACACAGTCTTGGGTCCCTTTACAGTGGGGAAATTGGGGCCCAGAAAGCGAATAGAGTAGGATCACAAACCCAGGTCTTTGGTGACATACCTGGGGCACTGTTCTTGGGAGTCATGGAGATATTCTTAATGACAGAGGTGATTGCCCTCCTCTTGTGGCCCAAAGACCAAGTACTTATTCTGTCTGGGGACTGTAACAGGAACTAAAGCATACCATCTCATTTGCTTTTTATATCCTACAAGTTAGATATCATTATCCCATTGCCTGGAGCTATGTGAGGGAAATCTTCCACGCACCAAGGTCATGTCAATGCCAAGATTCAAACAGAAACCTGATCCCAAAGGCCATGCTCTGGTCCTGGCACTGTATTCCTTCCCTAACAGAAAGAAGGCCCCCCACCCCCAACTCGCAGCCCCTGCATCCATCTGCAAGTGGCTCTGCCCAGGGGAGGAGGTGTGTTGCATCCATGCAACAATGCCCATTACTCATTTCTCCCAGGCCTCCTGGGCCTCGCAGTGATTAAGCCCTTAGAACTTCCCCTCGGCCCTGGGTGACATCATTGCATAATTAAGGTGACTGTGATGCCCAACTGCTTGCACCAAACAAAGGTCCCTTGTTTGGATTTATCATCCAAACTCTCCTTGCGCAAGACTGAGCTCCCACTAGTAATTAAGGAAGATGGTTTAACCTGGCTGAATGAGAGGAGGGCTGGGGCAAAGTGGCAGAAGAGGAGACCCACTGTCAGCTCCTAATTTGACGTGGTAATGAGGGCACCCATAAAAGATAATGAAGGGTAGGCTTAGCCTGGAAAGAGGGGAGTTCAATGCTAATCAAAAGCCTTCCTTTTCTGTAATTTTCTTGCCAAGTCATTAAATAGATTTTTTTTGGTCTCCTTTTATCTGTCAGCTGATCCTTCAATGGGGCTATGACTAAGGGGTCACATGCGCTGAAACTGATCACCGTCTACTCAGAGCATCATGTTAGACACATCGATTCTGCAGCACGAACTACGAAGACTGAAACCCAGCTTGGCCACTTTCTAGCTCTGTGACTTTAGACAAGTTACTGAAACTCCCAGTTCCTCTGTTACTGTATCCGTAAGATGGCAATAATGATACTGAGACCTACTTCATACGGGTGTTGCAAGGATTAAAGCCAGTACATGTGCAGTGCTGCGGATAGTACCTAGTGCATACGCACTGCGTGTTGGTTGTTGTTACCTTGCCCATTTTCCTAACTATCTTTGTAGTACTGTCTAGTGTCTTGCATATAGCAGATGCACAATAAACCCCTTCTCTCTGAAAGATTTTCAATGCTCTCACCACAAAAACGAAATAGTAAATTTGACGTCAGGTAATGGTATGGCAGTAATCATTTTGTAACACAAAAATGTATGAAAGCAACACATGCTATACCTTAAACTTTTGCAATGTTATATGTGAATCATGTCTCAATAAAACTGGGAAAAAGTAAGTGTCCCTTCATTACATTTTCTCTCTTCCTCCCCTCTCTCTCTGTCCCTCTCTCTCCACAAACAGTGACTCTGTTTCTACTGCCATCCACAAGCAAAAGCGAGGTGTGGCAAAGACCCACGTCACGTGGCCACAATGAGTGAGGAAGGAAGGTGGCCGTGGTTGCGTTCCTGTGTCCACACCTTCCTGAGGTTGAGAGGTTCCCTTTCACACTCTCAGCATTTCTGTTTACCTTTTCTAAAAATTTTTGAATTCTTTTGAATTTTGGCTATTCATTTGTGAAATTTTCAGTTTATTGTGAGTTCTGAAATGTTTTTAAAGCCATCTATTAATTCACCAACATTCTAACAATTTGAGAATTCTTTGACTGACTTCCCCAGTAGCACTAACATTTATTTGTTACAATTTTTAATTATTTGTATAATCGTGGGACTTTGTGTTGGATGATAAAGCTTTAATAGCTTTTAGAGTTATCTGCCAAATTACATTTGTCTGATTTTTAGCTCTCTTCAGAGCAGCAACTTAAATAATTATTAAGAAACATTTTGGGATTTGTCTTTCTTATGGACATTCACTGCTCAGAAAAATATATTTTAATTTCCATGCAAGGTCAATACCTCTTCACCCCCACCCCAAAAACAATCTCTGAGGAAGGATCTGATGATACATGGTGATTACAGTGTTAAAATTTGGCTACTGTCTGAAAAACAAATTTAAGTAAAAGCTTTGGAAAAGAATGGGGAAGAAAAACCAAAGTGGGAACAATACAGATGAATATTCATAAAGATTTTTAAAACTACAGAGAGGGAGAAGAGTCTCCTCGCAGGCGAAGGGAAGGGCTGACTCACATGTGACTGCATCCATTAGGAGTGCATAGTCACAGGTGGAAGAATTCCCTGCTTGCCTGTCTGTTTCTCAAGGCGAGTTTAAGCAGAAACAGAGTAAACAACTAACTGTTGGGGAAATGTAGAGGCATCTCCCTAATAGATTAATAGAAGGCAGGTAGAGGGTCATTTCTGGTAAGTATCCATAGTGAAGCATAAGGTATATACAAGGAAGTGCTAGTTATGAATGTACAATGAAACGTAACTAATACCCAGGCCAGGATGTACAACATAACCAGCCTCTCCCCAAAGTTCTTGCCCCCCTCCCAGGCATCACGCTCCCTCCCCAAAGTAGCCGCTCTCCACTGTCACCTCTGTCACTGCATATCAGTTCCACATTTAGCTGTGTATTTTGAACTTTATGTAAGTAGCATCATGCATATAACTCTGTAGTGTGGGCTGCCTTTGTGCACCACATTGTTTGTGAGGTCTGTTGTGCTATGTGTAGTTTTTTTGTTCTTGTTGTATAATAATCCTCAGTAGGAATGTCTTGCAATTTATCCATTCTGGTCTATTGTTGATGGATATTTGGATTATTTTCAATTTGGGGCTATTACAAAGATGGTTTCTATATATATATGCTAATACAAGTGTTTTGGTGAAAATATATACATATTTGTTTAGAATGTTTTAAAGATTTCTGCAAAGTTGTAATTGACTTTTTAATTTGACTTCATACAAATTTGTTGGCTTTGCCTGGGAATATATTTGCTGGGTTATAATGTATGTACATAGTCAGCTTTGGTAGATGTCACCAAACATTTTGCTAGAATGTCCATCTGGGTTGTCTGTCCATATGTCACTGCCTGCGGGCTGCCCCTGGGCCAGTCATCAGTAATTCCTCCACACAGGGCAGAGCATGTTGGTGTGGCCCGAGCAGACCCTCCACGGGGTCCTGGATGGCGATGGTCAAGAAATCAAGCCACTGTCCCATGAGTGCCAATAGGCTATGGGTGGGGCACCAAAGCATCTGCCATTCCTAAATTGTAAAATAAAGGTCTAATAGCCACAGGCCTTAAAATCTAGGTACCTGAAACTATCAGCCAAGAGACAGAGGGAAACAAGTAGACAATTTTAATGGACTTTTCTCATGACATTTTGAGGTGACATTGGTGGTCGGCAGTGGATGTCCTCGTGGGCTACTGCCCTCCCCCACCCCCCACTTTTCCCCACTCTTTGCCCAGCTCCCACAGCTGGGAATAGTTGAGCTGCATCCTGGGCTAAGCTGGCTGGAAAACCATGGCATGGCCAAGGTGTGCCTTGGGTGAAGCAGGCAGGGGTACTGCCAGCTGTCACGATTTCATGAGAGGTCTCCCTACTTCAAGCCACAGGGTTATTCCGAGGGCGCCACTTGCATATTTTCACCCTCCCTCAAAGGGAAGCCACTTCTCCCCTTTGTGGAGCACGTGGGTGACCATTTCCTCCCTTGGAAATATCTGTGAATCCTGGCCCCAGACTAGGTCAGCCTTGTCTTATTTTGCTGTGAGTTCTCCCACTGTACAGAGTAGGGGCTTCTCGGAGGGTCTGCCCACACTGCCTGACCAAGTGGAGCACAGCACGAGTGCAGGTAACTCTAACCAAGGTGAACAGGACCTCCCCACCCGCGCCGCCCAAACCCAGTCTGGGAAACTCAGGTTAGGAGAGTGAAGGAGAATGGGGTGGGAATGGGATGGGAAGTGGAAACTGTGACTAGAAACTCTCTGGAGTTTGGCTTGAATGCAAGTGTCATCATTTCACTCAGCGCACTCGAGCGTCTCGGCGAAGTACTCTGTTTTAGACATTCCTGAATTTGCCAACTTATATTTTATATTTTTGAACACTCTTCTGGAATAATCCGTCAATTAACATATACCAGATTCTCTTTCTTTTTTTTTCTGTTAGTAAAACCCTACAAAAATGTTTCCCAAACCCATCAGTTCCCCCGAGCTTTCTGGTAATCACAAGCAGGCCTCCCCACGTGTTGGCCGGCCGCGGCGCTCCGAGCATTCCACCGGCACCGCGAGTCTGAGGACTCCCCGGGGACACCGCTTTCCGGCTCGTTCTGGCCGCGATCCTAGACTGCGACGTCCAGGTACAGCTGTCAGGTTGACAAGGTGTTTTTATTATTATTACTTTTTTCAAAAAGAGCAAATTGATCCTGGATTGTTTTAAATACAGTAATGTGGTTATAAGCAGGAAACAGGAGAATGAAAAAAGATGCTGCAAGGTGGAAACTGGGATGATGTGGCAAGAACCCTGGCCTGGGGACTCACCCCAAAATGCTGGTAAGTAGCAGTGTGACCTTGGACAAGTCCCTCACCAGTGCGAACTTCAGTTTCCTCCTCACCTAGAAAGGTGGACCACACTCCAGCTTTAAAATTCTTAAAAGCACATACATTTTTCCAAATACACAGATATGGGTGTCCTTGAACACTTTGGATAAGGAAAACAGTGCTTTATATGAAAACAGATACTTGTTAGTGGACTGAAAACTCAGCAGTACATATGAGGTGACGGTACTGATGATGTTATTGGTACAGCCTGATGATGTTATCTCTCAAATTTAATAATTATATGTTTTTATAAAATGTTTTATGAAATGTGTTAGCAGTACCTTGCAGCAGAGTTTGCTGTTCTTTGGACCAACATTTAAAGATTTCTCTCCCCTTTCTTTCAGGAGTCAGAATAACAACTTCAATTTATTGTGAAGCTCAACCTCTCATGTGTCACTGATGCACACACCCACCCAGGGGAGTGTTCCTCGCTGTCCTGTGTCTTCTGCAGACGAAGAACTTGAGCTGTGGAGAGGTTACAGACCTCGCCCAGGGTCACACAGCTGGTAAGTTGCAGTGCTGGGCTCTGAAACCAGAGCTTGTTTCTGTCCATTCACCATCAGTACCACGCCGGCGATGCTGAGTGAGATGCTCCGAAAACAATGCCCTCACTCTCAGAAATACTTGGCTTCTCTCCAGTGAACTTGGCACTGTAAAATGGACTCAGGGAAACACCAAGGCATGATTGGAGAAGCTGTCTTGTCTTCAGGAGAACTCTAGGGGGACAGGCTGTGTGAATAATGGGTAAGTTTATTCCCAACAAGAGGGAAAGCTCTAGCCTGTGGGGCTCTGGGACACCTGTTGGAGAGATAACATGAAGCAGCTTGTCTGAACATCTGACCTTCCACTAAGACATCATTTTCTCAGGGGTCTTTCAGTCTAAGGTTTAAGCTTCCTCAAATCTTGTAAACCAGTATAGTGATTTGGCTTCTGTCTTTTGTATTTGGCTTTCCAAGATTCCAAAGAACAGGTTTTGCAATGTCACCAGATCAGTAAAGAGTTTCTCCCTGAGATCAAGTTCTCATGGTTTCATCTAAAGCTAGAAACAGAATCAAGCAATTCCAAAATGACCATCGGACACCAAATTCTATTCTCAGCCCCTCCTGTGGCAAGGAAAGAATGACGCAGTTTGCCAAGTCTCAAAGCCACCCCACAAGGCCAGGCTGAAACTGGGTCCCGATTCAGTCTTTTTCTTGTTTTAATTTGTTTATTTGTGATGGGGACTTCTGCTTTTAGGAGGGTCCCATTTAAAAAAAAATCTCAGAAGACATCAAAAAGTTCTGACAAAACAACATCTTGATGATTTAAGTGTAAATATGTCAGAGACATATGGTTTCTATTATTCCTGAAATAACACATGGGTTTAAAAATCAAGGGGAAAAGTGTTTGGTAAAACACATTGAGAACTTGGCTAAAGGTTTCCCAAAAAGCAGTTCTGAAGCTCGAGGGGGAAAGCAGCCCGAGGGGACAAATCCAGGCAGCCCCACCCTCCCTCGCTCATTTCTTTCCTTGAGCGGAGGTGGCATTTGTGTTGCCACCCAAGCACGAGTTTGTCTGCTGCCACTGGGGTTCCTGGTCCCATCCCTGTTGTTTACCAGCAATGTTAGTGTTAGGCAAGTTGATGCATTGGAAAAATGAGAAGATAATATATCTCGTAGGATTGTTGTGAGCCTTTGGGCTAGGACATGTCAACTGTCTGGCTCATGGCAAATGCTTAATTAGAGGCAGCTTTAGAAATGGTTACTGTTCACTTGAAAAGTAGTAATGAGAGGATAGATAAGGGATTCTGGGATCAAACTTGTTTCTCTGCGAGGACTCGATGGGATCACATGAGGTCCTCGACTCATCTCTCCAGCCAGAGAAGCAACTGGTGGGGAAGATAGGCCAGCTACCAAATGCTGCTGAACAGAAAGAACAAGCCTCCATCAGTCTCTGTTGGCCGACTCACCACAGCACTTATTCCTCAAGGCACGTTTTTAAATAGCTTTTAAATGTAAGAATATTCATTTTACCTGATAAAAGTTGGATTGTGATTTTTAACCAATAATTTTTTAACTGCTTTATTGAGTTAGGATTGACCTACAGAAAACTGACTATATGTATTTTATTTTTTTTAAGATTTTATTTATTCATTTTTAGAGAGGGGGAAGAGAAGAAGAAAGAGAGGGAGAGAAATACCAGTGTGTGGTTGCTTCTTGAGCGCCCCCTACTGGGGACCTGGCCTGTAACCCAGGCATGTGCCCTGACTGGGAATCAAACTGGCCACCCTTTGGTTTGCAGCGCGCACTCAATCCACTGAGATACACCAACCAGGGCAGAAAACTGCATATATTTAAAGTGTACAAGTCAGTAAGGTTTACACAACTTCAAAACCATCACCAAAATCAGCATAATGAACACATTCATCACCTCTGAACATTTTCTCCTGCCCCATTGCCAGCCCCTTCACCTCCCCAGGAAACCACTGCAGTGCTTTCTGATACTATAGACAACTTTGCCTTTTCTAGACTTTTATATTAATGGCAGCATGAAGTATTTACTCTTTTCTGTCTAGCTTCTTTCACTCAGCATTATATTTTGAAGTTCATTCTGTTATTGCGTGTATCAATAGCTTATTTCTTTTTATTGCTGAATAGTATTCCATTATATAGATATTACACAATTTGTTTATCCATGATGACTATTGGGATTGTTCCCAATTTTTTTTGTAGTATTACAAATGAAGCGGCTATGAACATTTGTATATAAATCTTTGTATTTTCTCATATACAAAAGAATGTAATGGCTGTATATTTTGTTGGGTATATTTTTAACTTTGAACTGCCAAACTATTTTCTAAACTAGTTTTGCATTCTTAGGCACAATGTATTACAGTTACATTTGCTACCCATCCTTGCCCACATTTGGCAGGTCAGTCTTATTAATTTTGTGCATTTTAATAAGTATCTTGTGGTATCTCATTGTGATTTTCATTTGCATTTTTCTAGAGAGTAATGGGGTTGGCCACCATTTTGTGTGTTTACTTACAATTCCTATGTCTTCTTTGGTTAAGTATGTGCTCAAAACTTGCTCATTTTTTTAAAACTTAGGTTGTTTTCTTATTATTGAGTGTTTAGGATTGGTTTTATATCCTGCACATAATTCCTTGATCATATGTATGATTTGCAAATATTTCCATTCAGCCTGTAGCTTGTCTTTTTATTTTCTTGATAACATCTCTCAAGGGGCAAAAGTTCCTAGTTTTGATGAAGCTCAATATATCATTTTTTTCTTTTATGGAGCGGACTTTTGGTGTTGTATCTACATAATCTTTGCCTAAATCCAAAGCCACAAAGATTTTCTTTTATGTTTCCTCATAGAAGTGTCATAGTTTTAAGTTTTACATTTAGGTCCATACTCTTTTCTGAGATAATTTTTGTACGTGGTGTAATATTTGGTTCCAGCTGTTTTGTTTGTTTGTTTTACATGTGGCTAATCATGCCAGCATCATTTGTTTAAAAAGACTGTTCTTTCTCAACTGAATTGCCTTTGCCTTTGCATCTGTGTCAAAATCAGTTGATCATACAGGTTTGAGTCCATTTCTGAACCCTCTACTTTGTTCAATTAATATATTTGTCTATTTTGACACCAATATATTATCTTGATTATTATAGCTTTATAATAAGTCTTCACGTCAGGCAGTATGATTATTCCAACTTTGTTGTTTCTTTTTTCAAAATTGTTCTGGTTCTTTGAAGTCCTTTGCATATCTATATGAGTTTTAGACTCAACCTTCTAATGTCTATATAAAGCTTGCTAGGATATTGATGGGGATTGCACTAAATCTATAAGTCAATTTGAGGAGAATTGACATTTTAAAAGTATTGAATCTCCCTCCGACTGGCTTATTTCATTTAACATAATGCTCTTTAGGTTCATCCATGCTGTCACAAAGGGTAGAATTTTCTTCTTTTCTATGTCCAAGTAGTATCCCATTATGCCATGTGACTTCATTCATATGTGGAATCTAATGAAGCAAAATAGAGACAGACTCATAGATAGAAAGCAGGCTGACAGCTGTGGGGGGAGCTGGGTGGGGAGTGGAGGAATTGAGCAGAAAGAAAAAAGCTCATGGACGTGGGCAACAGTGTGGTGATTGCAGTGGGAAAGGAGGTGCAGGGCTGCAGGTGAGAACATGGGGAGATAAATGATGGTGGATGGGGGGTGGTGAGCACACGATACAATATATAGATGACGTGTTATAGAGTTGTACATTTGAAACCTGTAAACTTTTATTAACCAACGTCACCCTAATAAATTCAATAAAAAGGAAAAAATAAGAAAATAAACGTATTGAATCTTCTGGCCCATGGACAAGATATATCTCCCCAATTGTTTAGGTCTTCTCCCATTTCTCTCAGCAATATTTTGTAATTTTCAGTCTACAGGTCTTTCATGTCTTTGGTCGCATTTATCTCTAAATATTTCATATTTTTACTATTATAGGTGGAGTTTTAAAAAATTCATTTCTATTTGTTTATTGTTAGTGTTTTAAAAACAATTTATTTGTATGCATTGCTCTTATATCCTATAATCTTGGTAAACTCACTTATTCGTTTTAGTGGTTTTTAGCAGATTCCATAAAATTGTCTATACAGACATTTTTGTCATTTGTGCATAAAGACAATTTTACTTCTTTTCTTCCAATCTGGGTGTTTTTTTCCATTTTCTGGCCTTGTGGCACTAGCTAGAACTTACAGGGCAGTGTTAAATGGACGTGGTCAGAGTACGAGGTTTTGCCTTTCTCATGGGGATGAATGCCATCTTTCACCATTGATTATCATGTTAATTATAGGTTTCTGTAGCTGCTTCTTGCCAGATTAAGGACTTTCCTTTATATTTCTAGTGCACTGAGAGTTTTCATCTGAATTTGAAGTTGAATTTTATCAAATACTTTATTGATTGAGATAATTGTGTGGTGGATTATTTTTCTAATGTTAAACTAATCTTGCATTTCTGTCATGATATGTTATCCTTTTTAATACATTGTTGGATCAGTTTGTTACAATTTGTTATGAGTATTTGCATTTGTATTCATGAGGGACATTGATCTATAGTTTTCTCATAATGTCTTTGCTGGGTTTTGATATCATTATAATGCTGACTTCATTGAATTAGTTGTGAAGTTGTTCTTTTTTAAAATTTTCTGGAATAATTTGTCTTTACTGGTATTATTTCTATCTTAAATGTTTGGTAGAATTTTCTAGTGAAACCACCTGAGCATGGAATTTTATCTGTTGGAAGACTGTTAACTACAGATTAGATATATAGCCTTCAGGTTATCTATTTCATCTTCAATGACTTGGGTGATTGTATCCTTCAAGGATGTTGTCCATTTCATAAGTTCTTAAATTTATGCATAAAATTATTTCAGCATCTGTAACATTTACAATGATAATACCTCCCTTATTCTTTTTTTAATATATTTTATTCATTATGCTATTACAGTTATCCCATTTTCCCCCTTCACTTCCTTCCCCCCTACTCACCCCCTCCCACCCACATTCCCCCCTTTAGTTCATGTCCATGTGTCATAAGTGTTTTAGCTTCTACATTTCCCACACCATTCCTGCCCTCCCCCTGTCTATTTTCTACCTATTGTCCATGCTACTGATTCTCTATATCTTTTCCCTCTCTCTCCTCTTCCCACTCCCCTATTGCTATCCCTCCATGTGATCTCCATTTCTGTGGTTCTGTTCCTGTTCTATTTGTTTGCTTAGTTTGCTTTTGTTTTAGGTATGATTGTTACTAACTGTGAGTTTGATGTCTTTTTTACTGTGCATATTTTTTATCTTCTTTTTCTTAGGTAAGTCCTTTTAACATTTCATGTAATAAGGGCTTGGTGATGACGAACTCCTTTAACTTGACCTTATCTGAGAAGTGACCTTACCTGAGGAGTGAACTCCTTTAAGTGACCTTATCACTTTATCTGCCCTTCCATTCTAAATGAAAGGTTTGCTGGATAGAGCAGTCTTGGATGTAGGTCCTTGCCCTTCATGACTTGGAATATTTCTTTCCAGCCCCTTCTTGCCTGCAAGGTCTCTTTTGAGAAATCAGTTGACGTTCTGATGGGAACTCCTTTGTAGGTAACTGCCCCCTTATCTCTTGCTGCTTCTAGAATTCTCTCCTTCATTTTAATCTTGGCTAATGTAATTATGATGTGCCTTGGTGTGTTCCTCCTTGGGTCCAAGTTCTTTGGGACTCTCTGAGCTTCCTGGACTTCCTGGAAGTCTAATTCCCTTGCCAGATTGGGGAAGTTCTCCTTTATTATTTGTTCAAATAAGTTTTCCACTTGTTACTCTTCCTCTTCCCCTTCTGGTACCCCTATAATTTGGGTGTTGGAATATTTGAAGATGTCCTGGGGGTCCCTAAGCCTCTCCTCATTTTTTTTGAATTCTTGTTTCTTCATTCTTTTCTGTTTGGTTGTTCCTTTCCTCCTTCTGATCCCTTCCATTGATTTGAAACCCAATTTTCTTTCCATCACTATTGGTTCCCTGTGCATTTTCCTTCATTTCCCTTATTGTAGTCTGCATTTGTTCATCTAATTTATGACCAAAGTCCACCAATTCTGTGAGCATCCTGATCACCAGTGCTTTGAACTGTGCATCTGATAGGTTGGCTATTTCTCGGTTGCTTAAAAAAAAACTGGCTGTGGGGCTTTTAACTCTGTTCAAGCCATCTTTTTTATTTTATTTTATTTTCTTCCTTTGGTCTGGTCGTGCCTGTTATGTATGAGGGGCGGAGCCTTAGGTGTTCACCAGGTCAGGGCACCTCAGTGGCTGGGTTCTGATGTTGTATGTGGGGGTGGGGTCTGAGAAGGTACCATGGTGCCCGCTCCACCCCCTCTAGGACTTAAAGTTGCTTCCCACAAGCAAATTGGGCCCTCTGGTGCTGGCTCCTGGGCGGGTGGGTTTGTGTACTTTCTTGGACTCCGTGGGTTTCTCCAAGGAGCCTCCTGTGAGGCTGAGAAAATCTCCCGGCCTCAGCTCCCACAGGTATTTTCAGTCCGTTCCTTTAGGCTTTGTTTCCCGGTGCTGGGTCCCTGGGTTGTGCGGTCTGTGTTGCTGCCCATTTTTGCTTAGTTTATCTGCATGCTATTGTGTGGCTGCAGACAGTCAGCTGCCTTGTGCGCCTCACTGGGTCTGCTTCTTGCCTTCACTGCCCGGGGTCTGCCACCGGTCCGCCCCTGCGCTTCTGGGGTCTGCCAACTGCCGTCTGCGCCCTGCGTGCCCATGTCTGCCAGCCACCAATTTTTCCTGCCAGGACCCCTCGACCCCTCTCCGTAGGCCTCCGACTCCACCCCTCCTTACCGGTCTGGATGTATGGTATTCAGACTTCCATTCAGTTCATTTCTCTCTGTTCTGGTTGTTTTTTGTTTGTAAATTCTTGTTGTCCTTAGTTTTGGTTGTGCAAGGAGGTACAGTGTCTCTACCTATGCCTCCATCTTGGCCAAAAGTCCCCCTTATTCTTTAAATTGGTAATTTCTATCTTTTCTCCATTTTTCCTGATTAGGTTGGCTAGAAGTTTATCAGTTTTATTGATCCCAAAGAACCAGGATGTGGTTTCATTGCTTTTCTCAAGTGTTTTTCTGTTTTCTATTTTATTCATTTATATTTTGTCTTTATTAGTCCTTTTCTACTGCTTATTTTTGGTTTCATTTGCTCTTCTTTCTCTAGAGACTTAAGGTGGAAACTCAGATTACTTGAGATTTTTTTCTCTTCCCAAAAACACATTTTAGTGCTGTACATTTTCCTTTATGTATATCCTGACTGAGTTGTATCCTACAAAATTGCCCTGTTGTATTTTCATCTTCATTCAGTTCAACCCATTTTCTTATTTCCTTTTTAGTTTTGGTTTTGACCTCTGAGTTATTAACAGATTTGAATTAAAATGTAAAGGCAAATGGAAAAAGAAGGAATGGAATTGTAGAAAAGGAAATATTATTCTTCACTGGGTCCTTTTTGGACTTAAAACACAGTACCAAGTGCCTTAGAACATTGGCTCAACTACCACATAAACTCCATTGCTATATATGAAAAACAGATGCCAAGAAGATTTATTAAATGAGCTTAGGTTACACCAGTGTCAGATTTGGAGTTGGACCCCATATCTGCCAGTCTCCAAAACACACAGTATCTTATCTCCTTCCCACATCTGGGGTAAGAGATACTAAATCAGAAGATTGAGAGAGCAAGTAAATCAAGCATGCTTACCTTATAGTCTTTCCTAGCGTGTGAGCTTCGACATGAATGCTAAGTCACGCATGGTGACATTTGCACTCTGCCCTTTTATGGATGTGCAGAGCTTGAAGCCAAAGCAGATAGAAGTTGTCATTTTTTTAGAGTTCTTGTAAGTAACCATGCCTGAATACAGCAAACTCCAGCTCTGATCCACTGACTCATAGAGAACGAGTAGAGAACAGTGCCCCACATCTGGGGATGCATTTTGTGCGATGGGCTGATAGTGCGGCTGAGGGACAGAGGTTGGAAGACAGACCATGCTTCTTTTCACTAGGCTCTGATCTTTCTGTTGTCTTTTTATCAAGAAGAATATCAAATCTGTCCAGTCCTCTTTTTCAGCATTCTGATCTAGATATTCCTGGGTGGGTATAAGTGTTATTTCAATCTGGGGTAAAATTAAGATGCTATATTGAATGAACTTAGACAGAATAGAAGTGTGGAGGAATTTACCAGGATAAAAGAACACACTGGACACTCGGGTACCCCTTGTGGATAAAAGAGAACATCTGCATGAAAAGCAAAAGGGGAAAGAGACTGTCATTGAATAGCATGTACCCAAGAGTCGGTCAAAGAACCTCAAATAACTGGGAACGTCCCACAGTGCGGTTGCTTTGCCGGATGTGGAGAAGGTCTGGGTTGACAACGTGTCGGTACTCCTCACAGAATCAGCATTCTGTGACTGCCTCGTTTGCGGTTTCCTTGCTGCGTTCGCCCTTGTTCTTCCAGATCTGATGAGGAAGGGAGAAAGGGGGCCGCATGCTGCCAGCTTAGCCCTATAAATATTTGTTCTGTGTTTATGACAGATGTTTTCCTGTTATGGAGGAATCTGACCTTCATTAAAAATCTGGAACTTTTTTAATGTGATGCCAAAACATCAGAAACAACAGCCGGGATTGCCAGTGACTTGCATATATTTAAAGACACAAATTCTTACTGGAACAAACCAGTAGTTATCACAACTATTATTATTCATTTGGAACACAGTCAGAGGGTAGACAATAACCACAGTTCCTCTTTCTTTACTCTAATCACCACTCTACTCCACCATTCTGCAAAATGGGCCATTTAATCGTCTGACTTCACAAACCAACAATGAGGCTTTTCCTGACATCCAGTGAAGCATTTTTCTTCCTGATGTTTGGAACACCAATTAAACCAAAGACAAATCACCTGAAATATCAAGCTTATGTTATTTCTCACAATCACTGTTTATCTTTAAAACAGCATAAATGTGTGACACATTAAAAACTGCATAAAAGTATCATGAATAAATTTAATATAAATTTTAGAGTTTTCTAATTGGCCACACTCTCTCCCTCAATGAAAAGGTGAAGCCACTTTGAGTTTTCTCAGGTGCATCAACTTCTTTTAGTCTGAGGCACATGGGCTTAGATTTACTCATTTAGCTGACATGGGCTCTTTAGAATTTTTGAGATTGTATTCACCATGACTTCTATGTAAAACAAAACAAAACAGAACAAAACATGATATTTATGTTCTTCAGGGTTCCCAGAATCCAGAATGTGAAAATTGTAGAACTATGTGCATATAGTCACAATAGAAGCCACTTCTCTTGTAGACCCAGGAGAAGAGGGTCAGAGTGTTGTGACCAAGGACCTGCCCAGGTGGCATTCTTTATCTCTGTTTACTATGGGTCAGGTCTGGAGCTCAGGGTCTCAGTTTCGTTCCTGATGTTGTCTGCATTCTGAGAAGGGCATAGTGGTGGACTCATGAGGGCAATGTACACGAGAATGAGTTATAATATCAGAATGCTAGCTTATCGCTTTATGTTTAAAAAAGGATGACATATAACTCAAAGCCCTAACAGCCAGAGTAATCTTTGACAATCAGCGGAAGAAAAAGAAATATCAAGATTGAATAGGAATAACTTAATGTGCCTACTAATCTCTGCAGCACTGGTTTAGAAATATCTGTAGGTCAGACTTCTTTTCCTTGGTGCAAACACCAGGCTGGCTTTGTTGAGTTTTCCCCTGGGGCTCCTTATTGTCTGCTTCCCCAGAAGGCAGTGCCTTTTTCGATTGTCATATTCTTTCTTCAGACCATTAATGTTTCATTCAGGTTACAGTGCAATTTCACCTAGCTTGAGAGTCATTTTCTTAAGGGACTGTGATCACCTCTGCTGTGATCCAGTGTGTGTCCATGTGACAGTTTTAATCTCAAGGGATGATATCATATCCTCACTTCCAATTTCTTGAAAACTGGGAGTTTATTAAAACCCCTAACACTTGCAAAGATGTCAACACAGTTTCAGACAGAGATATTTTATGCTCTTTAACTGCACACATCTATACATTATTCTAAAATGAAATCAGTAATAAACTAATATTAAATGTTGGTACAAGTTCTGATGACTCTTACAAGTGACATGCATGTGTCCAGAGGAAACGTATAGAGAAACTTGCACATCTGCTCGAGGGAACATGTACTATGTTGATTGTAATGGATTTTGTTACAACAAAAATTTGTAAACAATTTACACAAGATCTGTCCAGAAAAAGTCCAGCCATTGTTGATATAACAAGAATGGTTTGAGCGACATGGATGTAACCTGGCAGCCAAGGAGAGTGGAAGGGAATGAGCATGCATGAAACAATGACGGCTTCACTGTACTAGTCAGTGGGGGAAGTAGACACCATTGAATGGGCACATGTACTGGGTGGCCATCACCTTCAAAATGTATGAGTGAGTAGAGCAATGAATCTGCATCAAATTTTGCCTTAAGCTGAACATTCCTCTATAGAAACTATCTGGATGATTCAAAAGGCCTCAGCTATGGGCAACTGGTGATTGGCAGCTTCATCAAGACAATGTGCCTGCTCATGCATCACATCTCATGCAGAGTTTTTTTGGTGAAACATCAAATTACCCAGGTGATTCAGACCCCTAGAGCCCAGATTTGGTGCCCTGTGACTTCTGGCTTATCCCAAAACTAAAATCATTTTTGAAAGGGAAGATATTTCAGACCATTGATAAGATTCAGGAAAATATGTTGGGGCAGCTGATGGCGACTGGAAGAAATGTGTGAAGTCCCAAGGTTTACTTTGAAGAGGACTGAGGAGTCATTGTCCTATGTACAGTTTCTTGTATCTTGTATCTTCTTCAATAAATGTCTTTTTATAATATTACATGGATGGATACCTTCTGGACAGACCTCCTATATCCACCAAAAGAAGTATGCATAAAGTAAAGCAGTTGTCATATATTTAGACAAGGAAAACCAACAATGAAAATAAGTTAACTCTGATGTAGCAATATGGATACATCTAGGAATATTTAGAAAACTAATGCTGGGCAAGAAAAGTAAGTCACAGAAAGTCATATATAGTATGAGACATTTCTGCATTTTAAATCTCTCAAAAGATACCATAATTAGCTTATGGAAATACATACATATGACTAAAACAAAAACCCTGTATAAAAAGTATACCCAAAAGTTTCTCAGGATTGTGGCTTTTTCTGGGAAACTAAGAAAGGGTATATATAAAATTGGGGTGGGCTAAAAATGGGAATTGAACTCTATCTACAAAGTTTTATTTCTTTAAAAAGATCTGGTGAAATGTAGAGAATATTAATAGTATATAAATCCAGGTGGCAAGCATAGTTTTTTAAAAATATATTTGATCCTCTGTTTTAAAATGTTTTCCATAATATAAACTTTTTTAAAAAGAACTTTTTATTTTCTAGTATAGAAAAAATGACCACAGAAAAATACATATTGTCTGATATATTATAAAATATACAAGTATGAGTATAGAAATGTAAACTCATATATATGTATATGCACAGAATAAGGTCCAAATGATGAATCACCAAGTTGTTATTGGTACTTACCTTCTGAAAAGAGAGTGGAATTGGTGAGGGGTGTGAGTTAAAGGCTACTTTTAATTTTTTTAACTCTAATTTTATCAAATGAACCATGTGTTTATGTATTACTTCATAATTTAAAAATGAAAATGCAAATTCCTGTTCCTTCTATAAAAATAAAGAAAAACAAGAGTGATGCATAATGTCCCACAGTCTCCAGGCCTGAATCTCTCTGGAGAATTCCAGGAATTTAAATCATACCCAATCTTCCCCAGGTCATGGAAACTTGTATTTCTCACTCCCAAGACCCTCAAATAAAGGCCAAGGTAACACTGTGTTACTGGCCGCTCCAGGGAACAAGGAAAAGCCGAAAAGACTGTGATCCCAAAGAGGGACAAATCGACCAGAGTACAGGGGAATACTGGAAGAGACACTGGTGTAGGGTCAGTTAGTGCCCCGGAGGCCACCTGGAGGCACTGGGTCCAATGACTGAGCCAATGTTCTAGCAGAACTTCAGAAGTTTGCAAAAACCCAAGAGGTTGTAAGATTATATCCTTGTAACAGGGTTTGCTCTCTGACTTTACTTCCTTCCCTAGTTTTTTAATTCCTAGGGTTGATTACCTCACCCATCCATCTGGTAAGACTCCATCCTCTGTTTTCTGTGCTCCTGGCCCCCACGGGAGTGGGCTGGCACAGGACATCAAGCTGCAAAGTTGTGGGCCATGCTGTCTGCACCACACTTAGTTGGGGGTCAACACTGCTCTGTATGTCCCCGTGTTACTCATGTCAAAGTATCCCCCAACTCTCCGTTGTGGTTATTCAAACTTTTGATACACCTTTCAAATCTTACCCCTTAATGGGTAGCCTCAACTCCTTCACAGAGAACAGACAAGGCACCAGCCAAGCTCCCCTCCAATTTCCAGCAGCACATTATAACCCATCTGCACTGTGTCTGCTGTACACAGTGTCTCCCTCTCCCCTTCTGCATAGTCATCCCTCCACCTGTGCTCCTGGTCCATTCTGCCCACCTCCAGCAGACCCCTACGCTACCAGCGATCTCTCCTCTCACCTGCATCTCCAACATTTCCCTCACCACTCCCAGCAGCATTTAAACCACTGAAATCTCTCATCTTTGACCAAGGGATCTTCCTTTAACCTCATTCATCTCCATCTGGAAGGACCTTCACTTTCAGAGCCAGAACACCCTGGATTCTCTCTCCAGTTTGCCTTGTCTGATTTTGTGGTAATGTGTGCACCTCCATTCTGCTGCTTGTACTGGTCAGAAACCATGGGATTTCAGCCCAGAAACCCTTCTGTCACCAATTCTTCTCACCTGCCCCCTTTCAGTCCCCTTAGCCCCTTCCAAAAGAAACTGTATTCTTGACCATGCTGTGTCATCTTTGAAGATGAAAAGTGGGTCCTGAATTGATTATTGAGGTGGGTGATGATATCCAGAGGCACTTCAGTCACCAACACTGGGAGCTTGGGATGGTTTCCTCATTAGCTACCTCAGAAACAAGCTCACCTGGAAAAAGATAATGATTTTCTACTGAAGGCTAATAACCTTGAATCATTAAAAGAAAACCTAAGCCCTGGCTGGTGTAGCTCAGTGGATTGAGTGCGGGCTGAAAACCAGTGTTGCAGGTTCAATTCCCTGTCAGGGCACATGCCTGGGTTGCAGGCCATGGCCCCCAGCAACCGCACATTGATGTTTCTCTCTCTCTCTTTCTCCCACTCTCTCTCTCTTTCTCCCTCCTTTCCCTCTCTAAAAAAATAAATAAATAAAACCTTAAAAAAACAAAGAAAGCCTGAATTCTGCCTATGAACATGACTTTAACTATCTTCTTTGTGAAATTTTGATATTATTGTCTAAGGAACCCTGAGTCTCTCCTGAGGTTACACCAAGTGACCCTCAAATATAAACCCTGGTAGAAGAACTTCTCTGAGTGACAATTGCAACTTGCATGGCAGCATATATCCTCTTCTGAAGGTGTCCTGTGGTCCAATTAATTGTTTATAAGTCCAGCTCCTCTGTCACATTATGAGTAGGCCCATCTCTTCACACTATTTTCTCTTCACTCATTGGCAATGGTTCAAGACCTGGGGATCATTATCAAGATGAAGGGGGAGGGGGGACTTACTCCAAATTACCCAATTATTTAAGTTGGTGATTGGACAAATCTGGAGTCAAATCCCACCTCCATTACTGGCAAATTGTATAATCTGGGTGAGGAACTGATTTCCCCAAGTCTCAGCTTTCTCATCTGTGAGTTGAAAGAGGGATAATTTCTACTTTAGAGGTTAGTGTAAGAGTATTTGGTCAATAGTAAATGCCTGAAAATAATACCTATTATTAACCATTATGTCTATTATGACTAGTGGGTACATAATCAAGTTGGGGCCCATATATAATCTTGTGGTATTGCTTTTAGTTTCTCTGATGGGGCAAATGGCTGTTTCTTCACAGGTTTTAGTTGAGGAATCCCATAATTGCCCCATAGGCTGATATCTTGTCATACATCAACTTAATCTGTGTTATCTGATTAGGTACCGAAGCTTTGACATAACCAATCTCTATACTTTCCAACTGCAAACTATTCTTTGGAAGATAAAAATGTGTCCTGGTTGACAGTTCCTTGGCCATGTAATAGGAGACCTCAGTCACCTCCACTGGGAGGCTGCAGGAGGGGGCCTGTGCACGTCAGCATTAAAGGGTCCCACCATGAACAGAAATATCATCTGGAGAACAAATTTGTGTCCTCCCACTGATTTTCTTGCCTTTCTTTTTCTTTTTTCTTCTTTTTGGTATGTGGGAGAGAGTAAAGGAGAAGAAAAAGAAAACGACATGTGAATTCCCTTCAAAGGTTCGCCAGAAGCAAATCCCCTAATTTTGGGGTTGGGATGTGATCACATTTCCCTCATCAAGGGGCCAGAGTTGCTCAGGAGACAACACCTGCTCACACAGGTAGAGTGAACATGAGGAACAGGGTCAGGATCATAAAAAGAAGACAATACCCCATAGGTGGGAGAAATGCTAGGAAACTGGCTCCAAGGTTGTTCAATTTTGCAGTTTTTTCAAATTTTTGCATTTTTCAAATTTTAAAAATGAAAAACAAATGTGAACCAAAGAAGTCTGGAAAGTTTAAAGGTTTTTATGAAAATTTAAAACAACTACTATCTATTCTCACAACTATTTAACAAAAGAGAGAACATTTTAACCCCAAAAATGAAGTAAGGATTTATTCTTGGATTGAAGGAAAGTCCTTTTCAGGAAATGAAGTTTCAGCCTTACAGGTCTTTCTTTTTCTTTCTTTCTTTCTTTCTTTCTTTCTTTCTTTCTTTCTTTCTTTCTTTCTTTCTTTCTTTCTTTCTTTCTTTTCTTCCTTCCTTCCTTCCTTCCTTCCTTCCTTCCTTCCTTCCCCTCCCTCCCTCTTTCCCTCCATCCCTCCCTCTCTCCCTTCCTTCCTTCCATTCATCCTTCCTCCTTATCTATTTATTGTATGCCTATTTAAATATTTATCTATACAATACTAATTTTTCTCATGTTGCTGTGGACCTTTCATTGTAAACTAGCACCACCTCAGAGCAGGATTTTAGAACCTTGCCTTGGAGATTACTTAGTACAACACTTTAGTTCAAAGATGAATATTCTGAAACACAGACATTCAGTGATGAGCCTCTTGAGGTTGTACAGCTGATGGGAGGTCAAAGCTCAGGCAAGTGCTAAATTGTCACAAAGTCATCATCAAAGGACACAGTCAGCATTCAGGTATCTGTCCCAATAAGGTTCTAGTCCCTGGGTCACCACCCAGAAACTCAGGGTAGCTGGTTCAGGCACACTCTCTTGTTACCACCCCAATCCTATCGTCACTGATCTTATTCTTCCTCCTGCCCTCACCTCCCAGGATTGACTCTGTTGATTAAGGGTGCCACCACATTTCCAGTGCCTGTTCCAGATATAGGAGGCATGCATTGCCTGATGCCTCCTTTTCCAATTCTTCAGAGACACCAAGTCCTCCCAGTTCTATCTCTGAAATGTCTCTTATATCTTATTATTCCTCCCAGGCTCCACAAAGCCTTCATTATTTCCTTGTCAGCACTGTTGTAGTGGTTCACTCATTGGTCTTCCCATTTCCAGATGCTTTTTTCCCCTACCTAATTTTTTAAAGACAATGCATCAAAAACAATAACAACAAGAAAATAATATCAGCCCTGGCTGGTGTAGCTCAGTGGGTTGAGTGCAGGCCAGCAAACCAAAGGGTCACTAGTTGGATTCCCAGTCAGGGCACATGCCTGGGTTGTGGGTGTGGTCCCCAGTAGGGGGCGTGTGAGAGTCAACCACACATTGATATTTCTCTTCCCCTCTTTCTCCCTCCCTTCCCCTCTCTCCAAAATAAATAAATAAAATCTTCAAAGAAAAAAGAAAGAAAGAAAATAATACCAGCTGTAGCAAACTGCATGACTTCCTACTGCTTCCACTAATAACGTCTCTCCCCGCCCTCCACCCTAAGCCTCACCCAGTCACTGGCCTTTCCAAGCAAGGTGTTTCTGAGCCTTTGCTCATGCCATTCTTTCTGTCTGCAATACCCTTCTCATTCTCTGCTTCACAATCTCCCACTGTTTCTTAATGCTCACTTCAAATGACACTCGTAATGCCACTTCATTTCTTTCCTCTCCAGAAGAATTAGTTTCTCCCTCCCCTGTGTCCTTATCATTCTTAGATTTCTCTCCTTAAGTGAATATTATGTGATATCATGGTGGGTTGTGCATTCTCCCTACAATAAATTGTGAGCTCATTGAAGGTGATTTCAGGACCTTGTTCATCTCTTCAGCCTTCCCAGCATCTACATCTGTGCCAAGCTTGAGGAGGACACTTGACTAAAATTGGTTGAATAAATAAATAACAGTATAACAGCATCTGTTTTATGAAGTACAAGACCTGGGAAGGTCTGGTCAACATACCAGATTCAAAGTCTGGATATTTAAGATTTGAGTAGGAAATAGTTTAAAATGAGAAACTTGGTTGGGCATGTGGGGAAACATTTCCAGGCTGGAGCATTCCTTCCAGAAGATGAAATACAGAAACTCTCCATTCCAGAAATGAGGCAACTATTCTTGATGGGGCCAAAATATTTACCTATATTTATCAGAGGATAAAAGACTCTGAGACAATCCACCTTAATCCTACACCAGTCTGTGTTTGGTAAAATGAAAATTAGTAACTAACAATGAACAAACTAGATTTTGATATCAAACGTCTTTTGTTTTTCTTTTTAATCAAATGTTAAGGGGTAAGACCTTTTGATGCTGTCCAACAGAGGTGACCATGCTGGTGGAGAGATGCAGGGGAGTGCAGTTGCATCAGGCAAGGAGGACTCTGCATCTATAATTACTGGGTAGGTCACAGCAGGTTATATCATGAGCAGATTTTTTATATAATACACTTAAAGGTCATAACCAAACAGAGCAATGGAAAGTGCTAGAAGATCTAGGTCCGCTCTGAGCTCTGGTATCTGGTATCTAAGTTTGATCGGGTCCCTCAAATTCCATTAGCTTTACAGTCCTGTATAACATGGAAATAATGACAGCTCATCCCTCACAAAATGATCTTGAAAACGTAAGATATCATATGTAACCTAATTAGCCAGGAGCTGCAACATAGTGGGAAGTCAGTAAATGTTATCTTAATTCCCATTTAGAACAGGTAGAACAACTTGGGTATAAGTTACAGGGAAATATCTGAAGGTCATAATGACCTTGAGTTGAATTAAACAGCAATGCAGGCAGAAAGGAAGTTCAACTCATCAGGCCAGGCTTGCAAATTTCTCCCTCGTAAGGTGGGATTCTCTGCTATGTTTCTTTTCATCATCTGCCAGCCAGAGGGAAAGGATCTGGGACAGGGGTCAGAGGCTATAGAGAATGGTGAAGCCACAAGATGTAGACAGCCTGAGTCCCTGAGTCACCGCGTGGAAGGCTGCCTGCTCAACCATTATGAGAGTAAGACACAAACTTCTACCAGGTTAAACCAACAAGACTTGGGGTGGTTGGCTATAGTGGTTAACCTGCCCTGACCAGGGTTGTCCTGAAAATATCACTGCTGTGATGTTTTGCACTTATCGGAGCTTTAACAGAGTATTTATTTCCTGTTTTGATATTGTGTTTCAAAAAGAGATGAAGCTGGAGAGAGATGAGAGAAAATTAGTAAACATGTTGGGAAAAAAAAGATAAAAAACTTGTCCCTTCAGAGATTAAACTTAAAAGAAAAGGACTGAGAGCAACATTATTACACAATCCCTTCCCACTCTGGTACATGTGGACCTGCATCTGGGCACCTGTTCCGAGTCTGTGCCAGTGGTTCTGAACCCTGGCCCCAGGCTCCACTTCAATTCAGCTGCAACCGCTGATAGGTCTAAAATTGTATGCACTTCTGAGAACCATTGATTTGTGCAAATCATAGGCACTTCTTTTTATGACTTGGATCACTAAGTCATAATACTGAATAAACATTTGCTTGGAGAATCAGATACATTAGAAAACTCCTTGGCAGAAGTGAATAGTGGAAAGGGTTTCAGTTCGGGAGTCAGATGAATTACTTCATTGTTTTGGAACCAGGTTTGCTGTGTTGCTCACCAGCTGACGGCCCTAGGAAGCTACTGTATTGCATTTGACCCTCTGTTTCTTCAATTATAAAAGGGGGGTCCTACAGCATCACCTACAGGGTTATGAAAAGAAAAATGAACTGAAGTGTGTACAGCTGGAAGCAGAGTAGATACTTAACAAATGGTAGTTATTATCATCCTCAGTATTTATAAACAAAGAATGCCAGATTTACAAGTGCCTCATTAAAGCTGCTGAAGAAGATATCCTAAAGAGATTCTGGACAATAAGCAATGGCAAACTGTAGTTACCTAAACAATGTTCATTATGATGATTTTAAGATACATAAAATACTGTTGATGTTATCTTTACTGACTGTGTTACTTTTATTGCTGTAGATTAATGAATTCAAAACTATTTATAAGGATCACAAAGGACATTGGTCTGCAAACCATGCTCCTGACTTCTTCAACTCTGAATTCTCCCTTCAAGCACATTGCCTTACAGTTAAGAAGCAAACACTGCACTTTCTTTTCATAAAGGAATAGTTTTTAAGATGAGGGTAAACTGAATCAGTCAGCCCTTTGTAAGTAAGTCTTTGAAAAACATGGTGCCGGATTCTGACGAGGACCCTGAAGAGGACTGAGACCCTGAGCCTGCATTCCGGGAGCTTGCACACTCTGGGGTCTGGTCTTGTGGGTGATGCTCTGGTTGTTGTTTAACGTCTTTACAGAACGGCAGCCAATGATGCGAGTCACTATGCGATCAATGTCCAAGGAGAGGGGCAGAACGTAGGTATGGCCGATTTGGGGAATAGGTGTTCATTTGGGTTTTGATGGCTGGGGAGCTTTCCCAGAGGACATAGCGCAGGGTTCACATGGATGCAGCTTGGCTCAGGGGCTTAGGGGATCCCACACTGGGAAAAGAAGTCTGTGAAGGAATGGCCCATGTGTGTCTGCAGAAGAACACTAGGGCCAGTTTGTCAACAGACTAGGAAGGATTAACACAGAAGATTCAATAGGAGGTGAAGCTAGTCAGGCGCTGGGGCCAGCTTGCCAGCTCACCGGGATAGACTTCTCCTTTGCCACATGCCACATTTTCCTAGTCCATGCGAGATCCTATCTTGTTTCATTTCTTCCTTTGTATCCCCATTCCATACTCCCATTCTGCTGCCTCACACTCACCATATGCAATCAATCTACAGTGTTTCAGGTGCTTTTAAAAAATTTACATGTGTTTTTACAAAATAGGACTTGTTATTTTATAGAAGGTGTTTTAATTACTGAACATTTATTGTATTATACATCATACTTTGATTTATATATTTTTTACTCCGTGGTATCCTGAAGATCTGCAATGCTACATGCACATCCATGATATTGCTTTCAAATGCTACATAGCATCCCACACTCCGTACCCACCACATTTTGCATCCACTGTCTCATTGGTAGGTGCCTGACTTGGCTGTGCTTCCTCATCACATCCTTCACACCTGACCTGTGTGTGTGAACTTCTTTGGGATATATACCCAGGAAATTAATGGCTCGGTCATGGATATGTAGCTACTTAATTTAAATTAGAAGTGCCATTCTTTCCAGAATGGCTGCACCAGCCTTCCCATCAACCTTCAGCAGGACCTGATCCCCACTACCACTTGGTGGCATGCAGTCTTCTAAGAGTTTCTTGTCATATAGTTGTCAAGCAATGTAACATTGTTGCTTAATTTGGCTTTTACTGATCAGTAATACATTTGAACATCTTCATGTGCTTCATAGCTTTTTGGGGTTCCTTTTTGGTAATATATAGAATATAGAAGGGCCATCCAGATAGCCCTTCTCTCAAGGCTGTCTGGATGGAAAACAGTTTGTGTATGTTGTCATCATGTGGCATTGTCATTCTGGAAGTCCTTGGTGTGCCCATCAGAACACTCAGCATGGTGATATGACTCTCCCTTTGTCTCAAAGCACAGTGGCTTTGAAACAGATGCGAGTGAATTATCCCACCAGATAATTAGGACCATAGGGAGCATTTTGCATCTTGATTTTTATTCATATTCATTCATATTCATTCATTCATTTATTCATATTCATTCTCTATACTTTTTTAGGTTGCTGCCTTTTTTTTTCTAAAACAAAAAAACAATAGAACCAACTTTGTGCTATCTAAGATAAAGTCTTGTTACTCAAAGAATAACCTCTTGTCCAGCAACGTCATGTGCTAGAAATGCAGAATCTCAGGTCCCACCCCAGAATTACTAAATCAGAACCTGCATTTTGACAAGATCTTCCTGAGTCCTGTATATATTAAAGCTTAAGAAACAATGGTCTATATCTGTGCTGCTCAAAATGGTAGCCACTAGCTTATTTAAATTACTTAAAATTAAATTTACAAAGCAGTTCTTCAGTCACCTGAGTCACATGTGGCTAGTGGTTACTGCATGGGACAGAGCAGAGAAAATTACCATCATTGTAGAAAGTTCTAGTGGTAGATATTTAAAAAATTCCCTGCCACTTTAATACATTGGAGATATTTTCTTTAGTTTTTTTTTTCCCTTCTGAGCTACAGTGAGAAGCCTGAGAAATGGGGGAGAGAATTTAAGAAAGTGGGATTTGGCGTTTGTGTGGTGGGCTCATGGGTTGGCGGGAAATAAGAGTAGGTGTGAAGAAGGGCAAGTGAGGAGTGTTTGCTGGATCCAGATAGGAGGCCACGAGGAACTGAACTAAGATAGGAATGCGAGGGAATAATACGCTGGCCTGGACACTTCCAAAATTCCAGAGTGTTTGCGTATACTTTACAGAATTCAATCTCACCACAAAGCTATGGGGCAGAATAAATACAATTTTCTGTATTTTTCACAGACCAACCAGGGATGCTGAGGTGGTCTTTTTTTTTTTTAGGAACAGATGAAAAGGAAAAGACGAGCTGCTCTGCTTGCCTATGTGAACTTTGATACATAAAGCAGGGAGATTTGGGTTGGACTAAAGGGAAACTTCTCTTAACAGGAGAGTGAAATTGCTGGGTAGACACCTGAATGAAGCTGGGATTCCTATATGGCCAGTAGAAGAGGAACAGTCGCACCATTAGGGAAGAATGTCCTTTGAGACCTTACTATAAGCTTGGTGGGTGCTAGGTACTTTACTTACCTGGTCATTCTTATCACAGCTGTATGGACTTCTAATCCATCTCCACCCCACATATGAGTCCACGGAAGCTCATAGAGCCTAAAGCTGGGACTGGCTATAAGCACTATGCCTTTTCCACTGAGCTATGAATTTTAGATGTTTTGGAGATCATCTGATGACATGGGTCTGGTCCAGATGACCTCAATAACTTCCTTCCATGTCTATACTTGGGAAGAAAGGAGTTTGCTTGGAATGAGGTAAAATACAGGGATCTAAGCCTTTGAAAGGGTCATCAGCTGGCAAGCTCCTTTTATAGCCCTTCTCTCAAGGCTGTCTGGATGGAAAACAGTTTGTGTATGTTGTCATCATGTGGCATTGTCATTCTGGAAGTCCTTGGTGTGCCCATCAGAACACTCAGCATGGTGATATGACTCTCCCTTTGTCTCAAAGCACAGTGGCTTTGAAACAGATGCGAGTGAATTATCCCACCAGATAATTAGGACCATAGGGAGCATTTTGCATCTTGATTTTTAAAGTTACTGTAGGATGTGATATCATGTGAACTTGTCCTAAAGAGTGGATGCAAACCCAGAGGAAGGCTCCCTTTCTATCAGCAGGACTTTAGCCATAAGACAGAAAAGGTGCAGAAATCAAGAACCATGTGAGAGTGAAATGGAGAACTCCTCAAGTTAGAAGGAACCACGTGCTAGCTGAGAGCTTTTTGGGTAAGAATTTACCAAGGAGAAGGAGGATGATTCGGGGGGCTAATAGGGACACCAAAATGTAGTTATTAAAAAATGTATTCCTCATGCAAGCTTTTAGTTTTGAATCCACTTTGGTCACAAAGTCACAGGCAGCAGAACAACCATACACCTCAACAAGTTCATGTCTCCTAAGAAAGTGCACACGAAATTTGATCAATGGAACCCTTCATCATCTCATTTCTGTCTTCCCACCCCTGTCATCATATACTCATGCTTTAATGCATTTCATGAAAGGGTTGGAAACACATTTACAATAAAGTGTAAATGGCTAATAAAATGTCAATACCGTGGCATAGTTCATATTAGGAGCAGAGATCAAAGCCTAAGCTGAATCTTATTCAGGACTGGACTGGAGTTATTATGAGTATTTATTATGTGTAAGCTTTGAGCTAGAATTTATGATGAGAACGCTAAAATGAATAAATTGAGGTCCTGTTTTCTAAGATTTCAGAGAGTGGAAAGGATGGTGATGGTAGATAAGCATAAATTACACCAGGAAGATAGATGTTAGGTTAGAACTAAATGTTGTGTGTAATAAATTAGCAAGATAAATTAATTTTAATTGGGAGGCTGAAGAGGGTAATCTGAGTATACCTTTTAAGATACTTAGGGGTTAATTTAAATGCATAATTTAAATGCACATACTGGGTTAAAGCTATTCCAGGCAAAGGGAAAAAGTTAAATATCATTTAGTAAAAGAAGGGGCCAAATATGTGTGGACTAAGGAAGACAAGTAATTGCCATTACCACCGTGTAGAGGATATGAGACAATACAAAGAAAGACAGTGGCAGAAAGGTTAGGTAGGGATTATATTATTAAGGGTCTGACTATCAAGCTAAAGCTTGTTTTGGGTGTTACAGGGAGTCACAATGAGTATTTGAGCTGGGAGGGAGGGATTCTCTTCCAGGGGAATTTCAGGCCTGTGAGTCAGCAAATCAGGGAGGATTTTTGGGGGGTGGGTGAAGACTGGGTACATATGTCAGAGCCCTAAAACACATTATATTAGGTATCTGTTCTGCTAAATAAGTTCTAGGACCTACAAATAGTTGATCACACATCAAGATATGATGAAGAGAGATATGTCAATTATAGGGCACAGACACAGGCACTCTGTGAATTTAGACAGAAGGATATGTTTAGTTACATGTAGGTTCAACACGTCTGTGTGGGTCACGGGAGACACAGGTTGACTCCCATCTTTCCAACAAGGAGAAGCTAAGAGCCGCCTTGCAGGAGACGATCCTGGTCTTCATTCTTCTTCAGTTGTTCTAGTCTAGGAGCATGCTGTGGACTGAATTGTGTCCCTATCAAAAGAGATGTTAAAATCCTAACCCCTAGCACCTGTGAAAGTCACCTTATTTAGAAAGAGAATCAGGTATCAAGAGAATCAATCAGATGTACTCAAGTTCAGAGGAGGTCATTAGACTGAGCCATAATCCACAATGACTGGTGTCCTTATAAGAAGGGGAAACCTGGACATAGAGACACACACTGCAAAATACGGTGCAGAGATATGCAGCAGGAAGGCAGCTGTGCGATGACTGAGGCAGGGACTGGAGTTACACTACCACGAGCCACGGAAAGCCCAGGGCTGGAAGAGGCGAGGAAGTTTCCTCCCCTAGAAGCTTTGGAGGGAACACGGCCCTGCTCCTACAATGAATTCAGACTTCTGCCAACCAGAACTGTGACATAGTTAAGTTCTGTTGTTTGAAGCCACCCAGTTTTAAGTACTTTGTTATGGCAGTCTTAGGAAACCAATAAAGAGCAACTACTAGCTAAGTCATTTTGGAAAATGACTCATCTTAGAACTGAGTTGGGAATATAACATATGGGTGGAAAACATATTGAATTACATTTTCCTTTTAAAAGCATCCAAATAACTTACTGACCTACTGACCTGCAGAAATGACTCTAGCTTAAATGCCATCCATCGAGTATAGGAAAGTGCTGTCGTGATGTAACTTGAGGGGTGTCAGAGTCTCCTTACCCTTCCAGTTCTTTTCATGTCTTACTGCAAGAGGGTCATTTCTTTGGGTTAAACATAGTCCATGTCTCAGCCCCTCTTAAAGTGAAAAAGATTCTTGAGAGGGGCAACTCATTAAAGAATTCATATCTTGTTCTTTGGTTACTGGGGGTAAGGAGGTGGAGAAATACTCCTGAAAATGAAAAGAGGGCCAGAAACTTAAGAGGAACCTGAAAGTGAAACTTTCTGTACCTTACTCTACCATCTTGTCCTAGGCTAGTCTTGAAATTTTAGTAGGAACTTCAGCTGTGTTTTAATAATCTAATTACTGTAGAAATCTAAGAAAGTTCAAATGCATATTTGCCATACTAAAGAAGAAAAGCAGTCGTTGTAGGTTATCGGGAGACCATTAATTTGGAGTGTGCTTCTTTATGTGTATGTGTGAAAAATAACTGTTTCCTCCCCAGTCCCAACAGAGATCCAAAGCAATACTTTTTCATTGCTAATGAGGTTGTGTTCAGAATTTAGAATGGAACCCTATGAGCTCTTGAAGATGGAGGAGTATAGACATTTGCTATGGAGTTGGCTTAAGATTCTATTTGTTGAGGTTCTTCAAAGGGTCAGGATACATTTGTATGGAGATAAAAGCAACCCAGTTGGCAGAGATGAGAAGATGCTTGTTTCTCAAAGGGATTTCAAGGCTGTTGATGAAAGAGCTGCTCTTTCATCCCTTCCTAAGGGGAGTTTCTGACAGCAGTCTTCAAATCAAATGTTTCCAAATATTTATTGAGTCCAGGTTTTACTCGTAAAATATTTCTAATCAAGAAATACAACTAGATATCATCCAAATTCAATTTCAGAAATAAATTCCATGCAGTTGAGTTTAGATCTTAACTGTTGACTTGCTCCATTAGAAAGAGAAATGGAAAAAAGACTATGAAATTATATATATATTTACATATTTAATTGAGATCCTTTGTGCAAAACATGATCAGGTCACCAGTGTCTACAAAGTGAAGTGATTCATACAAATGAGAGAGCTCTCAGGACCACAGTACAGATAAGGAAGGGATGTTGCAATCCAAAAGGAAAAATTGAGACTTAGTACAGCATCCAGGAGAAGAAAAATAAAATCTAAGAAAAAAATTTAGCATGAAATTAAAGGAGAACCTGACTATGATCCCATTTCCCCATGTGAGCCCAGAAGATAAAAACGGTAATAAATTCATTCATCTACACCCACTTTAAATATCGGAGCCGATCAGCAGTTTCACTGATGTACAGCCAGACTTTGAAGTCTGTCTTTGCTCTGGAATTCGACCAGCCACTTTCCAGACCATGTAATGTATTGCAGATCTTTCCACATTATGCATTCCAGATGGCCACAGTAATTCTTTGTGCATTTTCTCTTTTCTTATTTGGGTTACTGGGGTAATTTGGGAATAAAGTGTGCATGCTGCAAAGTGAAAATTGACATACACTTACTGCCCTGTGCTGCTCAGTCAATGATGGATAGTAAAGAAAGTGAAAGAGTTAAACATGTATACAGTGAATGGGGGAGGGTGGGAAGAACAGATGGGGGAAGTCTCCTAAGCAGTTACAATATTTTTGCTGCTTACTAAGTGAGGGCACTGGCTGTGTTGAAGCACAAGGAACTGCTTCATGACTATTTAGGGGGGTTACTCACCATTCTCCCTCCCACCTCTTTGTGCCACCCTAGCTATTGCGGCCACCTTGGCCTGGATATTAGGTGATCATATGATTTACCCACAAACCAGAAGTCTGAGAGTAAAAGGGGGGCTATTAACCATAACACCTAGGTAGTGAACTTAAGCCCCATTTGCAAATCAGGACATGTGTTCACCCAAGGTGGAAGAAGACCTTCTAGAAGGATGCCCAGCTGTTTAAATGCTGATTTTATTTAATTCAGCACTTGCTCAGTGTGAAGGGGCTGCCAAGTGGTTGTTGACCCTTGGGTTTGTGGTGACTGGACTCTCCAGCTCCCCACACAAAGTCAACACGTGCAGTTAATAGGTAAAAAACGTTTGGTCACCAGGCAGGCTGCCTTGCCTTGGCAGCGCTCACCTTGCTGGGTACCGCCTGCCGGAAGCTGATTTATGCGGCATCCTATGGCTGTGCTGAGTGTGCCAGTTGGGTCGCCCCACTGTTTCCATTCAAGCTGTGAGAGGAGGCTGTGAGTCAAGTGCAATAATAGCGTGGAACACTTTCTAGCGAAGAAGACAGTCCTTTTAAAAAGTATTTCTCAAGGTTTCACATAAAGATCTCTACTGCGGATGCCACGTGTGTTTTAACGGCTGTTTTCCTCTGAGAGTCCCCCTTTGGCATGTCGCCACAGCCATCACTTTCAAACTATTTGTCAGAATCATCTGGAATCCTTATTAAAATAGAGATACCAGGACCCCGTCCCTGGGGATTCTGATTAAACAGGTCTCATGAACATCTGGAAGAAGCTACAGGAGGTAAAAAAAATCCTGTAGAAATCAAATCCCCTGCAATCGTATTTCTTTTTTTCTCATCAAATTCTCCATCGCGTCCATGAAAAATAGTTCTAGAAATATAGCCAGCTTTCCAGTTTCAGCATAAGGAACGATTCCCTCTCCAAGTCATCCGAAAGCACAGGCTCTCATCTGGTGAAGAAAGATGGATTTTATTTTCTGAGACACCAAGCGAACTATTGCAAGCATCCTGCTGTTTTTCCAAGCGGTTCTCATTTTCGGCCCAGTGGTGAGGCCTGTGCACACAAGGGCAGTTTGCTCTGCTACGAGGCAGGAAGCTGCGGAGTGTCTTCTCCCGCGGGAGCGGCAGCTTGCGTTTCACAGACGCAAGAGGCTCCCAGTTTGGGAGGAAGCAACTGGTATTCTGGACCCGGAGCCAAAATCCCCAACGTTCTAGGGCAGCACAACCGGAACAACATGTGCATTTGCGTCTGTGTTTCCTTGCTCAGCAAAGACGTGGATAGAAAAATCTCACAGAAACATTTCATTTTTCTAGAACACTCAGTAAAATCAAACCTTGTTTATTTGCACAAAGACCACCATGTGACTCAATCTGCTCACCCAGTCCCGCATAAGCTTTGCCATGCAAAACACTCTGGCTCTACTGAATATTTTCTGTCTTTTTTTCTTCTGACTGTAACAGTAATATATATTTTGTAAAACACTTGGAAAAACAGAGAAAGAATGACAAGAAAAGCAAACCACCCAAAGCCATAACTTTCAGAGAAAATGCATGTTAATATTTTAAAGTATTGTCTCCCCACTTTTATATCTTCACAACACAGGTGTCATAAAATGAAAATTGTCATTAGTATATTGTTTGATATACTATACAATCAAGTTTTTGCTTGACACAGTACTTTGAGAATTGCTCCATATTGTTAACTATTATTTAAAAACAAAATTTTTAGGTTTTCTTTTTTTTCTGCACTAGAGAGATTTTAAAAAACCCCTGCCTGCTGACATTTAGATTATTCCCTTTAAAAAATGTTTATATATTGCTGTGATTAATATCCTTAAATTAAAATCTATTTAATATAATTGATGAATGTACCAAAGGTCTTGGTGCATATTGCCCGCTTGGAACCTGGGTATTCTGACTCTATCCGACTCTATCCATGGCTGTATTCGGTAAGCTTCTGTGAAGACAAGCACTTGGAGTGAAAAGTTTGTGTTCTCCAGGGGGAAGCTCCCAAACCCCACCAAATTCCTCTGTAAGTGCTCAGAAGTCATTAATATATGCCAACCTTCTGACCACGGTTGCTTTTCCAGGTTTGCTATAATGGCAGGAGCTGCAAATCCTAGTATGTGAAGAATAGGCTTTGTGGTGAATGGGATTTTTCTTGATCTCTCAGTAGCTGTCACCATTATTACCTGTGTTCCGTCTGGGGAGATTAAGAGACAAAGAGGGCTCATCTGAATTAGAACCTGGACAGAAAAGAGCACTTTCTCCACTGACTTCTTCCTGTGCATCAACAACTTTCAGTACAGGAAACAAGTCTAATGAAGGCAAGTGACAATTTTGTGTTTTTCTTAAACTTTGTGGTCTGGACCTACTATTTATATTTTTAATCTAGTCTCTTGTCACTTTCAATCAACAGCCAACCTCCTGCCTTTCTATCCCAGGCTCCATGCCTCAGGTATACTGACCTGCTAGTGAGCTCTCTCTCTCTCTGCACCTGCTCTATCCCACCAGCTGTGTTCTCTGACAGGACCGCTTTCCATCCCCTCCTACCCTCCTCCTATGTGAACTTCTGCTTTCCCTCAGGTCTCAGCTTAAACAAACTTCAAGTCAAATAAGTGCAGACAACTAGGGCCTTGCACTTCAAGGAAGCTCCTCTAGCAGTATTAGGGCATGCAGGTACTTTGGAAGTTTGTGAACCCGGTGGGTATAAATGGAAACATTAACCTTTCCATCAAAAACTGTAAACCTTGTTACTTGGTAAAAGGCAGAGACTTAGCTATTTCTTGAGGGCAGATGTCCTTTTTCCCAACTCCAACTGGAGGGTAGATGCGTGTAGAACCAGAGTCTGCACATGCAACAAAGACATTCTAAGGCCCTAGCACTGCCTTCTGAGTGAGAAAGAAAAAGGTGTTTCTATGAAGGAGGCAGGGAAGCATCTCCGTAGGCTACTTTTATTTTTAGTTTGCTTTTGGAGAAGTATCACAATGAGCACTTTGTCTTTGTTCCACCTTGACCTTGGAGCTGGGTCAGGAGCCTTTGCGGTTAGAGAAACTATTGGGACTGTCTTCAAGGGAGGCTTTGCGAGGCTGTGGGCACAATCGAAACTCTTGGGTGCCCCAAGCAACAACAGTCAGCATCTCTATACCCGACCCCCACCAAAATGGATGACCTTTGCTTCCATGCTATGTTTTTTTACAGGTTGATAGGGAAACAACAGTCCTTTTGGTATTTATTGATTACTCAGTAATGTTACCAAATTTTCTTATTAGAACCAGTGATGTTTTAACTAATTGTCTTGGGTATCTAGGTCAACAATCATACCACTAGGAATAAATGGTAATTTTCCTTTCTTATACTGTAGTTATCCTTTTATTTTTATTTTATGCCTTTTCACAATGAAAGAAACCACATGACAGCCAAACCAGATGGAATGATTAAAATGCTTTTGTGTTTCTGAGTAGCTGTGGAAATGATGGATTTCTGAGCAGAGAGTTGAGAAGTTTGAGCCAGAGAGAGCAGCTAAGGCACTATTGCCTCACTTTAAAAGATAATGAAGACAGATGTGAATATTTTTTAAAATATGCACACATATACATGTATGTACACATGTATTTTTGATGGCATGCCAAATGTTTTTGGTGATGCAGTAAATCTTAGGCTCAAAGCCTGAAGCCTGGTGGTCTAAGTGATTGTTAGTGGGGAAATTATTTTTAATAGACAATGAAATCATTCATTTATCTGTGAAGAGGTGATAGGAAGCATTTTAATTAAAACACCAAGTTTATAAAGATATTTAATACTGTGGATTTGAGAGAAAGTCACTGTTAGTTCAGTTTTTACTATTCCTTTGTGGTCTGAAACATAACCCGGCCATACCCAAACTCTGTTAATTAGCATGTACGCGATGCTTTTCTAGGCTCTGGAGCCACTTGATGGGTGGGTGATCTCATTTGGGTCTCACAACAACCCTGGGATAAATGTCATAACAGAAAATAGCATCTGTGGGTCACTTTACAACAGCAAACACTTACCCCGACACATCCTTTCAAAGTCGGGTACCCAAGTGTTGCTGGTGACTCACAGTTCAGCTCAGTGGCTGTACAACTTGGCATTTTCTGGGCACAAGGCGCTGTTTTGTGGGCCCATGTCTTTGCACCTCTGGTTGCTTCTGGTGAAATGCCTTCCTGCATTGTCTAGCTGCTGGGCAACAGTACCATTCAGGAAAAGCCTCCTTGTCTTTCCCAGGAGGATGATAGAGCCAGGTGGTAGAGGAAGTGGCAAGAAGTACAGGCAGCATGGTCCTTGGGAGGGAAGGGTTCACTTGGGCTGGAGACCACAGCAGGACTGGTGGGGTCGCCTCCCAATCTGCTCAAGGCAGTACAAGCTCCGCTGCCCATGGAGGTGCCCATGACATCCTGTGTATACAAAACGTATATCACTTGGAGCTGAGTCTTTCTCCTCTTAAACTCCTGCTCTCTAGTCAGTTCACTCCCAGCACCAAAGAGAGCAATGTTGGATGCTCATTCCATGATCCTGGCCATCCAGCCCCGGAGGGTTCCATCAACTATTTTTTTCTGAAACCCACTTTTGTTCAGAGAAGAAAGGAAAAGAAAGGGAGTTGCTGTTTTATAAAGGGGAACAAAATAATGGAGCAGAGTAGCTCAGGGCTTCAGCTGTCATTAGTTGTGTTTCCTAGTAGGGTAGCAGTTCCACCAGGAAGCCTATCTCAGGGCTTGGTGCAGCCAGCCACCCACCCATGTGCTCTCACGGCCCCTGTACTCACCCCTATTTTGGTACATGGAGTAAACAGCATTCTCTTGGTGACAAGGGACGGAGTCCCAATGCAAATTAGCTCAAGTAAAATGAAATAACAGGAGGAGGAGTTTATTGAATCAAATATTCAGACCACTAAAAGGAGTGGAGCTGGCCTCAGGTAGGCTGCCCCCCGCCGAGACTCTGTTGAGAGGCTGGTGGCTGCCTCATCTGGCTCTTCTCAAGGAGTGGGCAGTATTCTTTCCTACCATAACAGCTTCAGTGGCCTGAGTGGTGAGCAGAGAGAAAGGACAGTCTTCTTACCAGCTTCAGTTTTCCCCACTGGGATAACAGGTCTCTCCCCTGATCAATCGCTCTGGTCACAGGGATGACACAGGTTGATGCCTGAGGCTGTGGGGCTGCAGCTGTTCCTGGAGGTACAGTAGGGGTCAGAGAATGGCTAATGGAGAAATCTGTGTCCTGAACCATTCCTTCCAGTTACGTGTTCCAGGAGCACTCATTCCCTGTGCTGTAACTGTTATACCTCATCTGTTCTTAACTTACACTTAGTCTGAAGATTAAGGCTGGTATCTGTTTCCCATCATGCATTTTTGTTTTAGCACAGGCCCTGGCATTTGGTCAGTGTTCACTAAATATTTGAAAAATAAAAGAGCAAATGAAAGAACTTGTACGTGACAGTAGGGGCCAGATTATATCAGGTGTCTGAATGGGGAAGCCCCGCTCAGGCACAGATACAATGAACATAGTCTCAAGTATGCTCCTATGTGGAGTGGAATTTAGAATCCATGGGCTCTGAGCTTCTAAGTGATTATTTGTCATTTTCTAAACCATGGGCCACATAAGAGAATGGAACTGAAGCTCAGGAGGCAGATGATGTGGGTACCTTCAAAACATTTCTGTGCCCCGGAGGTTGCAACCCATTCATTTGTTAGATATCCAAGTCTCTTGTATGCCTCATCCCTCCTCACACTGCGTCTGCAAAGGCACATGCACTAAACCCATGGAGAAGTTTCCTCTCCCAGCTGATGCCAAAGAGCTCAGATCATGGTTGGCTTAAGTAACTGAGTGTTTTTCCTCACAACCTTCCTAAAGGCCTACATGGCAACATTGCTGTCAGGACAATAGTTAAGTACTTTGTTTTTAACCACCCTGTTTGCAAAAAAAAAATTAGGTTGACACGACATTTCTCCTGGAACTTTGTTTACATTGCACTTTGCCCATAAAGAATGTTTTGAATTCGAGCAAATGAAACACTCTCTAAACGTGGTGCTTAAAATAATAAAGAACTCTCTGGAACATTTAAGCAGGGCTGAAGGCTTTCCTGACAACACCTGTGACTGACCAGCTGTTGCCATGGAACTTGGCCATGGAGCTGCAGCGTGCTTTTCTCAGTGTTCGTTTAGCAGATATCATTACGTTCAATAATACACTTGAAAGTCCCAAAGAGGACTGTTTCTCTCCCTATGACTTGCTAGACAGGGAATGAAGTTGTCTTAACATCTAATAGAGAGGCATTAGCATTAAACTGTAATAAGATCCTTTAAAATGTAGGGTGACTCTATCCCCAGCCTGCTAATATTTCCCAGTTCATAACGGACACTATGTATTTTGGCAATTTATGGAGGAGTTGCTCTTGAAAAGGAAAAGAAAAAAAACTGTCACCTAAAAGTTTAGTATGGTGTCTTTGTTTTGTTGGAGAGTTATTTACTTCAAAAGTGAATGATGTTCTCAAGATTCATCCATGTCTCAAATGACAGTATTTTATCTTTTCTTATGGACAAGTAGTAAAGAACTCATATGTGGGACACAGAAAGCAATACACAAACAAACAAAGTCAACCAACTGACCAACCAACAAATCACAGACACAGACAAGAGTATGGTAGTTACCAGAGGGGAAGGTGAGGGGCGGGAAAAGTTTAAGAGGTTAAAGGGGGTCAAATGATGGTGACAGAAGGAGACTTGACTTTGGGTGGTGAGCACACAATGTAATATACAGATGGTTTATGGCAGAACTGTATGTTTGAAACATATAATCTTATTAACTAATATCACCCCGGTAAATTTAATAAAAGTTTTTAAAAAATGAATGCAAATATTTCAGATGTCTCGCTGATTCCTGAAAGGCTTTATGAGGAAATGTGCCCTCATGGTGGTTATGGAATTATCACGGCTCTGTGCTCTTTACCCTGCACAGTGCTGGGACTTTTCACACTGAATCTGCATGAGAAAGGGCCACTTTGAACACTGGTGGGTGGAGGAACCAAATACTTAGGTTACTTCTGTCCCCTTTTCTAAACATGCTTTTAGAAATTATCTCCTTTTAAAAAGTGAAGGATAGCATCCACTGTCCCAGATTTAATGGAATGAAAAATTTTTAATAATAAAAGTGCTAAATTCTGCCCAGATTAGCTTATCTATTTTATTAAAAAAATTTCCAGAGATTTCTTGCTTTTAACCTTGGCAAATTGATTGTAAAGTTAATCTGAGAGGATACATTTATGAAAGTAGTTAAGAAAATTTTGGAAAGAAATAATAAAGAGATCATTTCAGTTATTAGGTATCAACAAATATTATAAAGCTGTAATGTGTTGAAAAGCATGGCACAAAATAGGCCTCTTGGAAAGAGGCCTATCTTTCCAAGTGTTCAGGAACCATCTCTGATGGCTATAGGAATTTCTATACGACAAAGATGACATTTTAGACAAGTGAAAGAATAAACTATTTAATTCATGGTATTGTGACAGTTGGTTAAACAATTTGGAAGCAAAGCCAAGCTACTTAACACCGTAAACAAACAAATTGTAGGTAGACTGCAGATGTATATATTAAAAAGAAAGTAAAGAAAGAAAAAATAGGAAGGGATAAAATTTTCATAACATTCCTGATATGAGTTTTATATGTGTGTGTATCTGCATATGCCACCTGTGTGTTTTCCATTTTAGTCTTTTTATTACTCTGTGAATGATCTAGGACCCACATATAAGCTGGTAAGCCCCTATTTGAAGCCCTGCAGGGGACCCATACTACAAGCCTCAGTGTTATCAAATATTGAGCCCCGCCCAATCTTGACAGCCTTGACTCTTGTCATTCTCCACATTCCCTCCATGCTTGGGCTATGTCAAATTTAATTTTTTAAAAATTAATTTATTTTTCAGTTACAGTTGACATACAATATTATATTTCAGGTGTGCAACATAGTGATTAGACATTTATATACCTCATGAAGTGATCTTCCAGTAAGTCTAGTACCCATCTGAAACTACACATAGTTATTACAATATTATTAATCAAGTTCTTAGTTTTTGAACAAGCAATGCATCTGCCTTGCCTCTGCACCTTGTGCATGCAATTCCCTCTGCCTGAAATGCTTTTCGATTCTTCCTTCACTTGAATGCTCCTATTCATTTGTTAAGACTCAATCAAAACATCACCTTCTTTGGTTGTCACCCCAGGTGTATTTGTCAGGGTTCTCCAGAGAAACCAAACTGATTTCTTTCATTCATTCATTCATAATGGGTACCAAGATTATGCAGCTAGAGAACCAGGAAAGTTGGTGATATAATTTAGTCTGAGACTAAAGGTCTGAGGAAAAGATGGATATCTCATCTCAGGCAGAGAGCAATTTCTCCCTTCCTCTGCCTTTGGTTCCATTCAGGCTCTGAAGAGATTGGATGATGTCCACCTGCGCTGGTGAAGGGAATCTTGTTTACTATTACAAATTCAAATGCTGATCTCTTCCAGAAGCTCCCTCCCAGACACACCTAGAAATAATGTTTTATCAGCTACCTTGGCGCTCCTGGGCCCAGTTAAGTGGACGCGTGAAGTGAACCATCACACCAGCCTCGCTTTGTGTTGCAGCACCAGGGATATGTTTATTGAACACATTCAAGTAGATTATAACTGCTGACTTTTGAAAGCTGTATCTTGACACATGGTAAGTTTTTCTCAGGGGAAACAAATTAAATAGGAAGGATGTAAAGTACACAGCAGAAGTTTCCCTCTCCTCTCCCACTCTCCTCCAGTCCCACAGTCCAGAGTCAACTTCAGTTGGATAGTTTTATTGTCCCTACAGAAATTATCTCGAAGTATAGATACAGAGCTACATGTCTTGCCATCCTTTTCTTACACAGATGGAGTCATAGAGTACATACTGTCCAACATCTTGCTCTTCATGTAATAATTATTTTTTGCTTGTCTGTCTCCCTGAGCTGTTACATAGACCCTGCATGAACAGCAGCCTCCAGAGTTGTTCACTGTACAACCTGTGTAACTGTACACAGCTGTCTGGCTGTCCTTGCTAAATTGGGAGCCCCTTAAAGACAAAGACTGGGTCTGTCTTTTATGTCTATGTTTTGCTGCCTGCTGCAATTCCTGTATATAGAAATCACTAAAGAATGACTTAAAAATCTCTAAATGTAAAACATATTCCCTGGGCCTCTAACATTCAGGGTCACATAAAATCCTCAGTCCTGTCACAGTAACAGCTGTGAACGCATTGGGGGGTGGGGGGACGGAACCACTTTTCCAAGCCATCAGTCAAACTGGGGTGACTATTAGAACTAGTCCTCCTCTTTGAAATGTATGAGATCTGTGTTAGGTAGAAAAGGCTTTGGAAATCAATTACTCTAAACATTTACATCTGTGGCCTAATTTTACTGATTAAGATGAAAGCTCAGAGAGGTAACATCCTGCGCTTCTTAGGATAAGTTAGTGATTGAGCTAAGAATTCACTCTGGGAGTTTCAACTCTTGAGACACACATGCTGTATGTACTTCTAGGGATACCTTAGAGAATGTGGTGCTTTGTTTCTGTATAGTTAGGAAATCTGCTTTATCATTTAGGATATTTTGGGCTACAAGTAACAGAAAGCCTAATTCACACTGGTTTAAACAAAAGAACTCATTGACTCTCCTGATGGGAAATCCAGTGGTAGGTCGAGATTCTGGGTTTGCTTCATGCAGGGTCTCTGGCTCATTTCTCTAGGATTCCCCAACTATGCCCCGCTCTGTGTGTTACCTTTACCCTAGGCTGGCCTTCCTTTTGGTAGAAAAAATGACCAGATCTAGTTCAGCCTTCCTATCTCCACCCTGCCAATTCTTGGGTAAAGAGAGTCCTTCCGTCCCAGCCTTCTGCACAAGTGCATCAGCTTAGGTGGTGTGCCCACCCCTGAACCAGTGACTGCGCCAGGAGAAGAGAACATGAGGTTCAGCTTCAGCTGGTCATGCCCTCCTCCCGAAGCTTCCCCCCAAACTGAGATCACATGGGTTGGGGGAGGAGGGGTGGATAAAAGATGAGGCTCTGGGTACTGTGAAAAAAGGGAAGGTAGAGATGGATGCCAAGTAGGCAACTAGGAAGCCCTGCTCACAGTGCTCCCTGCTCACTATTCCTGTTAGTACAGGACTCCACCAGCGAAGCCTTCCTCGTCCCATGGATTTCCGAGCCTCCTTGGAAGAACACTCAGATGGGTTCACCACCAGTCTAATAAGTCCAACAAAGATACCTCAGAGTATCTATGCATTGGTTTTACTGTCTTCAGGGAGGTCTCAAAACATAGTTCCTTGTGTCCCAGGGTCTTAAGAAACTCTTAGGGAAATGGTTCTTTCATTTTTTTCTTTATGAAAAGATTTGAGGAACAAGTCTGAGGTCGTACACCTCACTAGTAAGAAATGACTCTTTTCCAATGCCTGAGTCTGTCTGTCACCCAGCCCCACTTGGCTGCCACATCTTCCTTAAGACAGGGGCTCTTAACAGGGGCATCCATGAACTTGAGTGGGAAAAAAGGATCTATTTTCAACATTTAGCTAAAACTCAGCAGTTTCTTTAAATATGAATGTACACAACCAACCATAATTGTAGGGACTTTGTCACCCATGGAAGTCTCAGATGCCTATGTATTGCCTACAATTGCTGTGGATATGACCACCAAGTACTTCAAAATCACAGCAGTTACTGAACTCACCATTGGATCTTGTTATTTAAAGAGTCAATAAAGGAACACACATACTAACCCATAAATGAACATTTTAGAAATATTTTGTAAATGCATTTGATAAAATTGGTTGCCTTGGTAATCCTCTGTATTTTGCTTAATTCATTTCAAAACATTGTGAGAATGGATCCATATACTTCACCAAACTGCTGAAGGATTTGTGGTTCCGAAAAGATTAAGACCTCCAGCCTTAAGATGACTTGTTTCTCTGAAGATGTCACAGAACTGCTGTTTTAGTTTACACGTTAATTTTCCTTCCCGTCTAGCAGTATCATTATGTCTTCAGTGCTATAAATACAGGATCTGTTGGCCTCCCTCTCTGTCCCTTATACTTTGCCTTCTTGCTACCTCAAAGAGCTGACAGGGCCCCTTCCCTGCCTGTCGCCTGCCACATAACCAGGGCTCCGAGGATCAGGGCCCCTTGTCATAGAAGCAGATTGGTTCAGCGGACATAGGTCTTCGTGCCCCATCACTCTCTCTGGCCCCAGATGAGCTTTTTCTCCTTCCCATCTCAAGATTGGTCAAACATATTCAAAGGCCCCAAATGCCTCGGCTTCCTGCAAATTGTTCCAAGAAATCTGTTTCTTTACTTCTCAGCCATGTGGACATTTCCTCCCTCCCTACAAGTTCCTTCTAATAACTAAGAGTCAAGGAGAAAAAAAGTCATCTGCAGGTCACTCTAACATCGTTGATGATCTAATTACTTCTTGCCCCAGTATATTCAGGGTTCCCATATTTTTACATATTTTCCTTCTTACCGACTATGCTGTTACAGATTTCTGGCCTGTTTCTGAAAACTCCCTTGTCCTACTCCGTCTCTCAGCCCTTCCACCACAGTTAAAGAGAATTTCAGCATTCAAATAGGGGAAAAATCAGCACATCGACACGTCCAAATGCTGATCACTGTCACAGGCAGCACTTTTGTGTAACAATTCAAGCTACGTCCTCCGTTTAGACCTCGCATCATTTGTAAAGGCGGGTCCCTCCTGACAACGCAGGGAGAGAATAGGCTGCCTGTGTGGGTGGTCTGGGGTCTGAGGGAACAGATGACATCATGGATTCACATGGCAGAGTTTATGAAGCCTTAGTGCAGCTTTCCCGAGCACTGGGCCCAAGTTGTCTGCATTATCAGGGATGGAGCATTCAATGTCCAAGAGTCACGGGACAGACACGCTAGGAAATGATATTTTAAAAGTTGACATTCAAAAAGATTTGAAGATTTACAAGCATTAGTGGGATACTTCTGAAACTCTATACATTCTGGAGGTGGGGGCAGGGAAATCACTGCACCAGAATGATTTTGCAACGGCACACCAGTCCCTTGGCCTGCCTGAATTGCTAATTCTGTCCCCCAGCCCCCCTCCCAAAAGGACTGCTATTGGTCTTTTCTCAGACTGCTGTTAGGCACTCCAGGCTGGCATAGAGGGGAATCAGACCTCACTTTCTGTGTGGACCCTGCAGGAATTTCAGTCTGGGATGAGGTTTAATGGGAACACCAGTTAAACCAGGCATACCCAAAGTTTTCACCAGATTTTGAGGTTATAGAACACCTGCCCCTCTTGAGTGTTCCTAGGTGCCAGCCCAGAGACTCACTGAACTTTCTGCTCTCTGGGGGCTCTGCCCAAGCTGACACTCCCTTAGGCATTATCTCTACCTTTCGTCATGATGCTAGTCAGTTATGACACACAGGTGCCATTTCTTCTCTGCTAAGAAGCAGCAAAAGGGACTTTGTTGTCCTAACAAGGATGCACTTAGAAGAAAAATGTGCTCCCTATTCAAATACAACACATCTTCAGACCACTAGGATTTCTTTACTACTTATTGAAAGAGTTTTTCCTGACTCATTTAAATAGAAATAATCATATCATTCTTCTGCTCATATAAGAAGAATAGAAGCAAATTAGTTGACTTCTTAAATTTAACATACAGAATGTGTTCATCTGAATGATTTTTTTACTTCAGGCAGTTAATGTCTTTGCTTCTTTACACAGGACCATCCTCTGGGCCAGGAAGAGGAGAGCACTGGTGATGCAGCCCTTCATAAAGGGAGCTCCACTGTTGTTTCAGGACTTTCTTCCAAGTCTTTGACAACCTTCAGCAAGATCTGATGCTTGATTTCCTCATCTGCCCTACAATGTGTCAATGGAAGGCAGTCAGACTAAAACCAGAGCTCAGATTCCTTTCTCAAACATGCTTAAATGCTTGGTTTACCTAAACATTGAGCTCATGGTATAGTTACACCACCAAGAATGAACATCAAGTTTCCCAAACAACAACGCATGGGCAAGCAACAGCAGCCATGCCCACCAGTCTCCTGGCCTGCAGTGATTGGGAGATGTCATCAGCTGATGCACACATCTTGATTTCAAAGATATTAAAATGAAAAGGAGACATGCATTTTACAGATTGACAAAATATGGAATTAATACCCACCATTAATTGAATGCCTAGCTGTGGGCTACACCTGATGTTAAAATTATAGAGGTGATATAATTTATTTATAACACCTCAAAGGAACACTAAAATGAAATTTAATACATCATTTTGGTATATCATTAATAATGGTCTTCAATATGACTAAAGCTCACAAAGAAATTTTGTGAGCTCCTGGGCAAGGGGGACAGTTGAACCAGCAACCATTGCTAACAAGTGTCCTCAGATGCATCCTCAGCTGTGAGAGGAAAGTCACTGTATTCATTGTCATTGGTCTAAACATTGTGCTTGGCTAAGTGGCATAAAAAGTTGATGCATCTTAACAAATAACTATAGCAGCTGAGGAAGAATTCATTTTTTTCTTTCATGTTTAATTTTGAAAAGGAATGACTAACACAAAACATTCTGTTAAGGGTAAAGAGTTAGGATTGATCCCATTGCCTGAAAAAAAATCTTTATATTATATTATTAGTTATATTATAATGGGATATTCTATTATATTCCTTCTTGTTATATGCAATTAAAACAAACAAGAAACTCATCTATTTACAAGTGAATGATTCAGTCTCTGTATAAGCATCTCTTCAATATCATAGCTGTTAACTTCAAAATTAACTCAATAATTCTATTCAGTTCTGGGTTTAAGTAACCAAATCCTTGGGAACATCATGAAAGCAAAATACAGAGGAATCAATTTTATTTTTTTAAGGAGAACATGATAATTTAGTATCTATGGTTTATGACACTGTATAAATTTGGGAGTACACTATGTTATGTAATTTAAAAAATTATTCCAAATGATTTGATTCATGATAAAAGCTGTTGGAGAAAAATTTAAGAAAGATGAAATTCCTAAATTGAAGGAGAAATTTCCAATTCAAAGTTCTTTTCACAGAGTTTTTTTTTTTCTCTGTTTAAAACATGCCAGGTTGTAATTGCCTCATTAGCATATCCCATGATTTGAAAGGGTAACATCTTGAGGGATCCAAGATGGTGGAGGAATAAGTGGAAACTACACTAACTTCCTCCCAGGACCAATTTGGAATTACAACTAAATTGTAGAGAAATCATCCAGAACAACCAACTGGACACTAACTGGAGAGAAGCCTTATAACATGGACAGACAGAAGAAAAATACTTCACCACAACCTGACTGGTAGGAAGTGCAGAGGAGGTATGAGAGAGCTGACTAGGTTCCCATCGGTGGCAGCCAAAGTTCTGGAGTGTATTTCAGCAGCCAGAGCTTCCCCCTGAGAAGTGTGGGGTCTAAACCCCAAGCTGGGCTCCCCAGCCTAGAGCACCAGAGGCAGAAAGGAACTCAGATAACATACAGCTGTGAAAAGTGGTGGGGTTTCTGTTTGCCTGGGAGAGATGCTGGAAATGGAGAGAGCCTCTTAAAGGGCCAAAGCACAAAATTTCGTTTTTAGGCACTTACCTTGGGTGCTGGGAAAGGGAGGGCAGAGTGAACTAGAGACACTTGAGGAGAGTCTGGGGTTGGTGGCTTTGGGGATGGAACTGAAGGAAGTTCCACCAGAATCCCTGTACTGAGTCATCCCCCATACTGCAGAAGCCATCTTTCTCCGGCAGAGCACTCTTCTCTAAGTGGCATCAGCCTGAGGTGAAACAATAGCTCTACTCACAGAAATTACTCTGCTCTATCCTGTGAAGCTTAATCTCAGCTTCTGATCACAGCTCAATTAGATAAACAATCCATAATGGCTGATTTGTTTCACAACTAAGGCAGAAAATACAAAGAAGCAGCCAAAATGAGAAGACAAAGAAATAGACCCCAAATGAAAGAACAAGAGAATTTTCCGGAAAAACTAGATGAAATGGAGGCAAACAATTTATCTGATGGAGAATTTAGAGTAATGATTATAAGGATACTCAACAGCATGAAAAAAGACATTGAAACCATAAAGAAGGACCAGTCAGTTATAAAGAATGCAATATCTGAAATAAATAATACACCAGAAAAAATAAAAGAAGTTAGGTGAAGCAGAGGATTTGAATTAGTGTTTTGGAAGACAAGGTAGAAAAAAAAACACCCAGGCAGAGCAGCAAAAGGAAAAAAGAGTTTTAAAAAAATGAATAGAGCTTAAGAAACATTTTGAACAACTGAAGTATAACAACATCCACATCATGGAAATACCAGGAGAAGAGAGTAAGCAAGGGATCGAGAACCTATTTGAAGAAATAATGACTGAAAACTTCCCTAAGCTGGTGATGGAAAAAGTCACACAAGTCCAGGAAGCTCAGAGAGTCCCAAACAAGTCAGACCCAAAGAGGCCTACACCTAGACATGTCATAATTAAAATGACAAGGCTTAAAGACAAGGAGAGAATTCTAAAAGCCAGTAAGAGAAAAGCAAGTAGTTACCTACAATGGAATACCAATTAGACTGGCATCTGATTACTCAACAGAAACATTTCAGGCAAGAAAGAAGTGGCATAAAATATTCAAAGTGAAAAAGCAAGGACCCACAAAGATGTCTACTTTACACAGCAAGGCTATTATTTAATATCAAAGGAGAAATAGAGGCTTCCCAGACAAGAAAAATATAAAGGAGTTTGTTAACACCAAATCAGTATTGCAACACATGTTAAAGGGCTTGCTTGAAGAAGAAGGGGGAGGAGAAGAAGGAGAAGGAGAAACAGAAGAAGAAAAAAGAGAAAGAAAAAAAACCGGAGGAAAACAGTCTAATAATAAAATAGCACTACATATATATCAATGTTTACCTTAAATGTAAATGGCTTAAATGCTCCAACCAAAAGAAATAGGGTAGCTGAATGAATAAGAAAACAAGACTCATATATATGTTACCTACAAGAGACCCATCCAGATCAAAAGATACACACAGATAAAAGTAAAGGGTGGAGTAAAGATATGTCATAAAAATGGAAAAGAAAAAAAAGTTGGGGTAGTGTAGCAGTACTTATATCTGACAAAATAAACTTTAAAACCAAAGATATAGTAAGAGTATAGTAAGGGAACAATCCAACAAGAGGATATAATCCTAGTAAACATTTACATACCCAACAGAAGAGCACCTAAATATGTAAATCAAGTCTTGATGGACATAAATGGAGAGATCAACAGAAATGCAGTCACAACTGGGGATTTTAACAGCCTATTGACTTCAATAGATAGATCTTCCAGACAGAAAATCAACAAGGAGAAAGCAGCCTTACATGACACACAAGTTCAAATGGATTTAATTGATATCTTCAGAACATTTCATGCCACACCAGCAGAATATACATACTTTTCAAGTGTACATGAACATTTTCTAGGATAGACCATATGTTAGGGCACAAAACAAGTCCCAATACATTTAAGAAGATTGAAATCATACCAAGCATCTTCTCTGACTACAATGCTATGAAACTAGAAATCAGTCACAAGCAGAACACTGAAAGTCATACAAAGACAGGGAAGCTAAATAATGTATTATTAAACACTGAAAAGGTCAACACCAAGATCAAGGAAGAAATCCAAAGATACCTTGAAACAAATGAAAATGAGGACACAGCAATCCAAACTCGGTGGGACACAGGGAATGCAATCCTAAGAGGGAAATTCATAGCATTACAGGCCTATCTCAAAAAACAAGAAAAGGCTCAAATAAACAATCTAACTTCACACTTAAAGGAACTTGAAAAAGAGCAACAAACAAAGCCCAAAGCAAGTAGAAGGAAGGAAATAACAAAGATCATAGCAGAAATAAATGAAACAAAGTCTTAAAAATGATACAAAAGATCAATGAATCCAAGAGCCGTTTCTTGAAAAGAAAGAACAAGAAACCTATAACCAGACTCATCAAGAAAAAAAAGAGAAAGACTCAAATAAATAAAGTCAGAAATGAAAGAGGAGAAATAACAACTGACACCAAAGAAATTCTAACAATTGTAAGAAAATATAATGAACAACTCTATGACCACAAACTGGACAACCTGGATGAAATAGATAAACTTCTAGAAACATACAATCCTCCAAAAATAAATCAGGAAGAATCAGAAAATATGAACAGACAGATTATACCCTGTGAAATTAAAGCAGTAATAAAAGCACTCCCAACAAACAAAAACCATGGACCAGATGGCTTTACAGATGAATTTTATCAAATATTCCGAGGAGATTTAACACTTCTCAAACTATTGCATAAAATTCAAGAGGAAGGAAAGCTCTCAAACTCATTTAATGAGGCCAGCATTATCTGAATTCCAAAACTAGATAAGGACACTGCAAAGAAAGAAAATTATAGGCCAATATGCCTGATGAACAGTAATTGCTAAAATCCTCAACAAAATATTGGCAAACTGAATATGGCAATGCATCAAAAAGACCCCCAAAATGGGATTTGCATTAAAAAATCTCAAAAATGAGATTTGTTCTGGGAATGCAAGGTTTGTACAACATTTGCAAATCAATAAATGTGATATACCACATAAACATCATGATCCTATCAATAGATACAGAAAAAAACATTTAATAAAATCTAACCCCCATTTATGATAAAAACTTAGCAAAGTGGGATTAGAGGGAACATATCTAAACATAATAAAGGGAATATATGACAAACCCACTGCCAGTACCATACTCTTGGGCAAAAACTACAAGTGTTCCCTTTAAGATTGAGGACAAGACAAGACAAGGATGACTGTTTTCACCTCTCTTGTTCATCATAGTACTGGAAGTCCTAGCCATAGCAATTAGACAAGAGGAAGAAATGAAAGGCATCTAAATTGCAAAGGAAGAAGTAAAAACAGTCTTTATTTGCAGATGGCATGATACTGTACATAGAAAACCCCAAAGATTCCACCAAGAAACTACTAGAGCTGATAAATGAATTCAGCAAAGTAGCAGGATACAAAGTTAATACCCAGAAATCAGTTGCATTTCTATATGCCAATAAGGAACTAACAGAAAAGGAAATTAAGAAAACAATCCCATTCACAATTGCTTCAAAAAGAGTAAAATGCCTAGGAATAAACCTAACCATGGATGCAAAGGACCTGCACACAGGAAATGATAAGGCACTGAAAAAAGACACTGAAGAAGATACAAATAAGTAGAAGCACATAACATGTTCATACATAAGAAGAATTAACATCATTAAAACATCCTTACTACCTAAAGCAATTTATAGATTCAACACAATTCCAATTAAGATTCCAATGACATATTTCACATAACTAGAACAAATATTTCAAAAATTTATATGGTACCACAAATGGCCCTGGCAATGCAACAGTGACCCTGAGAAAGAAGAACAAAGTTGGAGGAATCACACTACTGAATATCAAACTGTACTACAAAGCCATAGTAATAAAGAAACCCTGCTAGTGGCATAGAAACAGACACATAGATCAATGGAACAGAATAGATCACCCTGAAATAAACTCATACCTTTATAGTCCATTAATATTCAACAGAGGAAGCAAGCACATGCAATGGGCTAAAGATAGTTTATTCAATAAATGATGTTGGGGAAATTGGACAGATACGTGCAGAAAAATGAAACTAAATCACCTTCTCACACCACACCCAAGAATACATTCAAAATGGATCAAAGACTTAAATACTAGGTCCAAAACCATAAAAATCCTAGAAGAAAACATAGGCAGCAAAACCCTGGACATTGTTCGTGGAAATTTTTTATTGGCTATATCTCTCCAGACAAGGGAAACAAAAGGAAAAATAAACAAATGGGACTTCAAACTAAAAAGCTTTTTCAAAGCAAAGAAAATCATTATCAAAATAAATGGCAACCCACAGAATGGGAGAAAATATTCACTGATACGTCTGATAAGGGGTTAATATCCAAAATTTGTAAGTACTTACCATACTCAACACCAAAAACAAACAACTCAATTAAAAATGGACAAAGGACCTGAATAGACACTTCACCAAAGAGGACATGCAGATGACCAATAAATATATGAAAAGATGCTCAATATCACTAATCATCAGAAAAATGTAAGTGAGAACCATAATGAGATACCATATCACAACTGTCAGAATGGCAGTCATCAATAAATCAACAAACAACAAGTGCTGGTGTGGATGTGAAGATAAGGTAACAATTTTGCACTGTTGGCGGGAATGCAGGTTGGAGCAGCCACTGTGGAAAGCAGTATGAAGATACCTCAAAAATTAAAAATGTATCTTCCTTTTGACTCAGTGATCCCACTTCTTGGAATACAGGAACCCAAAGGAACCTAAAACATTAATTCGAAAGAGCATGAGCACTCCTATGTTCATTGCAGCATTATTTACACTGCTCCACTGGGGTGGAGCAACACTTGGCTTACTGAGCTCTCTGCACTTTGGAGGGAAATTGGAGAAGGAGTTTGGGAGGACTTAGTGCCAGGCACAGAATGAAATCGCATAAGAAATAATTTGATTTCTATTAATTTGAATTCTTCTTATGTATGAACAAGATATGGAAGCAGCCCAAGTCTCCATCAGTAGATGAGTGGATAAAACAAGTACTCAGCAGTAAAAAAGAATAAAATTTTACCGTTTGCAACAGTATAAATGGACCTGGAGAACATTATGTTAAGTGAAATAAGCCAGTCATAGAAACACAAATACCATATGATTTCACTCATATGTGGAATCTAATGAACAAACTGAACTAACAAGCAAAACAGAGACAGACTCATAGATGGAGAACAGATGACAGCTAGTGTGTGAGGGGAGGTTAGGGAGTGGAGGGACTGAGCAAAAAGGAAAAAGTACTCATGGACATGGACAACAATGTGGTGATTGCTGAGGGGAGGAGGGTATAAGGGGGCTAAATGATAATGGAAAAAATATACAATAAAGATTAAATTTAAAAAATAAAATATAAATAAAAGGGTAACATCTTGGTGAGGAGGATGCCATAGAGACAGTGACAGAGAAGGTTCTGCGTGGACTGTGAGCACATCAGAAATGGAAGGCTACAGCTCGTTCTAACCTTCCATTTGACAGATGAAGAAACTGAGGCCTGGACTGGTAAGGTGATGACAAGCTAGGTGGTCCCATGCTGAGGGAGCAGAGGCGAATTTCAGGAAGGGCCAGTGAAGGAATAAATAGGGGGAGGCAAAAATATCAAGTTTAGTGAGTAGAAAAAATAGGAGTTACATTTGCAAATTAGGGAAAAGTGTACCTCAGTGTGCCTTGCTGGGAGTCAAACAAATGAAGAAAAGGAGACTATAGAATATTTTGTATTTTTGCAACTAAAGAAGTGAGGCAATGCAAGTACCCAGTGGGCATTTAATCAAGTAGGGTTAGGTCTTTAGCAAGAGTCATGCTGGGCATTATAACAATGTGGGTGGAAAAGCAACATAAAGTAGAATAAAGGCCACTGGGGTGGAGCAACATTTGGCTTACTGAGCTCTCTGCACTTTGGAGGGAAATTGGAGAAGGAGTTTGGGAGGACTTAGTGCCAGGCACAGAATGAAATCACATAAGGAATAATTTGATTTCTATATAAAAGGGTGAATTTAAATCTATGATTCAGAAATACTTGTTACTTAGCCCGTTTGCAGATATGTGGGGCCACATGGACTGGGAGTGTGAGTACCAAGGTGAGGCCAGGGAGAGCCCATGTGACTTCCCAGCTATCTCCTCCCCTTCTGAGGGGATCACAGAGCCAGGAGATGCATCAGGAGACATGGAATTGAAGAAGCCTGGGTCACTCTGTCTCAAGGTGAGTTATCCTGGAGAGTCGGCATATCTACAGTGGGTGATGCCTGTGTGAGAAATGCTATTAAATCACTGTGATTTGGGTTGTTATAACAGCATGTGCCTACCTACCTGACTGCCACATCTATGTTATCAATTTATACATTTCTCATTTTTATAAAGTAAAATAAAAATGAAACACACCACATTGCTTTAGCCCCCCCTTACTTCCTCCCTGGCTTTGTCCTTTCTCTCTGCCTATTGCATGCCTTCCCTCCATTTCAACAGGGTTGTTGCTCTCCTGGTAAAGCCATGGCCTGTGCGTGCTCCCTGGAAACCTGCATTTGGGATCCAGGCTCCAATGTCAGGGCCAGAGGCCTCTCCTCAGTAGTCACTTGGAAAGGCCCCATTCTTTGAAGCAGCCCACAGGCTCGCTCTACCCTCTGGAAGAACGCTAGGGGGATGCAAGACTTAGGAAATAGGGACCCCCTTTTCTACTTACTTTCTCCCACCTGCAGGCCCCAGAACATCTGTCAGCATGAGGCTGGGAAATATTTCATGTCCCGAAAGCTCTGCATTTGCTTCTGTTATCACTAACATGAAGGGCTATTGCTCTATTTCAGGTGCTGCTAGCAAAGGGGAAAACCACAGAAAAGGGAGAAACTGGAAGAAAACTTCAACCAACTGTGCAATTAATTAAATGGTAATAAATAAAAATTTGAGAAATCAGATATTTTGCGGTTGATTTTTATGACTTTTAAAATAATATAACTGGTGGCAAAAAACTCTCCAAAATCCAAAACCACAAGTCACATTTTGGTTTTGGGTTTTTTTGTTCAAAATACAAAACACTTGGGAAAGATCATTTGAGCTGTATTTTCCCTGTAGAGGTTGAAATTCTCTTCCTTTAAATGATCCCTGAACAATTTACATGTCTTTTTACATTGGAATCAACATTTCTGCTTGAAGAGTTGGTAATATTAATGTTAATTTATATAAAGCACCTCACAGTTATTAGAGCAATTTCACAGATATTATCTCATTTCATCCCATTGCTCATTGGTACACGCTCTTACTTATGTTCCCAGATGTTAAGAAGCCTGTCCAAAGTCCCTCATTCTGAATCTCCCAGGATCTTCTAGATCAGGGATCAGCCAATGGCAGCCATGAACCAAATTCCACCCACCATGAGTTTTTGTATGGTGCATGAGCTTAGAGTGGGTTTTATAGTTTTAAATGATTGGGGGTAGAGTGAGGGAAAGAAGAAGAAAATTTTGTAACACAGGAAAATTATATAACATTTAGATTTCAGCATCCATAAGTGAAGTTTTCTTGGCACTCAACCATGTTTACATATTATCTATGGCTGCTTTCTCGCTGTAAGGGCAGAGTTGAGTAGTTGCAACAGAGACAATTTGGACTGCAAAGCCTGAACTATTTACTCTCTGGCCCTTCACAGAAAAAGTTTGCCGACCTCTGTCCTAGATCATGGGCTTATTCCATTGCACAAGAGCTGTCTTTCCAGAACCCTAGCAGACTCAGGGACAAAGGCAAAACCCACAGGGATCTGGTTTGCAAGCCCAATAGAAGAGGCTTGGAAATTGGCCTGCAATGAAAAGCTAGTGTTTTAAATCCCGAGTGTCTCAGTCCTTCTGATTGGTGAATTGGAGAGTGGGCTCTCAGCCTCCGGGCTGGCAGGCAGCTTCCTCTTCCAGGGGGCATTGGAAATGCATCCTCACAAATCCTTTTCCAAAATGAAAGGGCAGTGTTCTCCTCTGCCCCTCCTTCACCTACTCAACCCCAGGAAGAAGTAGTTCATCAACTGATGGGCTGTCCTTAGAGTTAGGAGAGTGAAACATCCCAGCTTACAGGCAGTGGGGACAAGAAGGAAGGGAACAATGAAAGGCTCTAGTGTTTGTTTGGTTTTTAATGCAGAGTTATCTGATGCACTGTTCTGCTCCTTGTGCACCTGCCCCCACTATGGAGATTGTCTGCAGTAGGTGGAACAAGTTAGTTCGAGTGGGGCGGGGAAGACAGGATGGAAGAATCAGGCACAGAAGGCAATCTCTGCTTTTGAGCAGAACTTCTAATTTATTTTTACTTCCTACTTTTTCTACCTGCAAGAAGAGATAGTATTAAAATATAGCATTATCTCCCTTTTTCTGAGTGCCTATAATACATCGTTCAATTTGGATTGAAACAGATGGTCTCGTGTAACTGTCTCCATAACTCTCTAATACCATAACAGACTGAAATCTGGTGTCTAAAACCCTTTCATGGTGGTGAGCCGATGCATGGTCTCTGTAATGCCAACATTCAGGTTTTTCCCACCAAACTTCAAGAGCTCCACAAAGTCAAGTGTGTTTTGAATCACAGGCATGTTTTGCTCTGTGAAAACTCATGACATCCCTGCTATAGAGAAGCATTTCCACAGAGAACCAACTCCTGGGACCTTAAGGAATTTAAAAGAAAAAAGGCTTAATTAGATTTCTTTACTTGAGGACTTCTCAGAGCCTTTAATACATGGGATTCACTGCCTTTTCCATTTCTACAATTTTAAGGCATTTTATTTGGCCTGTCAGAGCCTTAGTTTCCTCCTCTGAAGAACAGAAACAAAATATCTGCCTCTTGAAATATTAAATGTTACTATTTTTATGTTTTTGTTTTTGACTGGGTTCACTTAATTTCTATCAAGTGAAGTAAATGCTAGCAACCAGAAGGGAATCTGAATAACTGTTGCAGAAACAAAAATCATTTTGATAATGAAATAAGGTAAACTACCTCTGTTAAGAGCATAGCACAGCACACACATTTTTCTTTTATTGGGTTACTTTTTGTAAAGGAAGCAATGCATCTAGGGTGGGGAAACTCATGAGCAACCATTTCAGGTGCAAAACCACATATTAAGTATGCTATCACTAGAGCAGATGTCACATGTGTGAGTACTGATGATGGAAATGCAGTCATTGTGATGGCAAGATAGGGGAGGTTTTGAAGCTGCCCCACATTTAAAACATTCCTTTGGAAACACCGTGACTATTGTTTTTCCATGCATCTAGGTCAGGAGTCAGCAAAATTTTTCTTTAAAGGGGTAGAGAATAAATATTTTAGACTTCACAAGTCATACAGACACTGTTGTAAATATTCAACTGTACGGTTGAAAATTGCTGCTCTAGGGGCCTGGGCACAAAAACAGCCATATGTAAATAAGTGGACATGGCCATGTACCAATAAAACTTTATTTACAAAAACAGGTGGCAGGCTACATTTGGGCCAAGGACTGTAGTTTGCCAACCCCTTGTCTAGACACTGGACGTAGGTGGACAAGCCTCTTGGCATGACATTTTGCTCAGTTTTTTAAAAGTGTTTTTGTTTGTTCTGCAGAACACAATGTCATTCAGAAGTAGTATTTTAAAGAATGTGAGTTTGGGAAAACTTTAGAGCTTTTTGTTTCTGAGTCATTTCTTCAAAAGAGTGGACACTGATGCAATAAAGATGGGGGTGAACTGGGACTAGGCAAGGCGGTCGGGTCTCCAAGGCAGTGAATTTCAATCGCTGATGTGCTGCAGGAATTTTTAAAACATGCAGTACCTGACTATTTAGTCAGGGACACTGACTTCTTTTCCCTTGGATTCTCAAATTCAAAAATGACAACAGCCAACACAGCAATAGCCGTCCAATGTGAATGAATCAAAATTATACCCATTTTGGAGGTCAGAGCAGCAAAAAATATATTTTTTGATGTGCTACAGAATTGTAGTAATTGATTTATGTGTGCCACGACAGGAAAATGGTTGAAAATTGCTGCTCTAGGGGACTGGGCTATTGGTCATGTAAGTTCAAGTCCTCAGACAATCGGGAGGGTTTCAGAATCCAAGGTCCAGCCAGATGGCCTCTCCAGCTGCTCACAATGGATAGAGCTCACACAGTGTGGCTTCAAAATGGCTTTCTTGAAAGGATTTGTTTCATTCCTTACTCAGGGAATGTCTGTCTGCAAGGAGCCAAACTTACCCTGAAGACCCGTTGATAAGATACAAGAATACGAAGGTGAAGAACATGGCCTCTGGAGCCTTGCCGCCTGGATTCAGGTCATTGCACCATCCCGGCCTTGAGCCAATAACCTAGAACATCTATGACTCTGTTTTCTCAGCTGTAAAGTGGGAGTGTGTAATCTGTAGGCAAGAATGCAGTGAACTACGTTCAGAGTGCCAGCCCAGAGTGAGCACTGTGTGCGCATTGCTGCTAGAGTTAATTTCTTATTCTTATCATCATTTGTTTATGCTGTTGTTTCAAAGCCTCTTTCATCACCCACTTTCACAGGCACCAAGAGGTCATTTAAAAACTTGTATTTTTTCAGCTCTTTCTCTTTCTGCCCATCTACTCTTCTCTCTGTGTAGGCTTATTTCATTTTATTATCTACATGGCCCATCAAGGCTACCTTAAAAGGGAAGCCCCGCCCCCAGCCCTGCACCCTCTGCTGGGCCAGCACTTCAGACAGCAGACAGGGTCTTCTTGCCCAGAGTGTCAGGGGCTTACCACTCTGGCCTCAGCATCCCAGGAAGAGATGATATTTTCTGGTCCATAAGGCTACCCCTTCCAAGACTGCAGGCAGCTTTGGTGTCCACAGGGGGAACGTGTTCAGCAGGTGGAAAATGATGGGCATGTCTGGTGCTGTGTCCCGAGGCTAAGTTCACTCCAGGCACAGTGGACACCAGGTCGAGACAGCAGATATTGGCTAGACTCTGAGTCACAGGGGAGGGGAAATGTTTTCTATTCCACCCAACTATCCAGGCTTCCCTTGACTCAGGACCTGAACAAGATTCATTACATGGGTACCAGGATTTTAGAGCAGACCTATGGGTGGGCCTGGGGTCAGTGGTAACTGACATCATGAACAAAAATAACTATAAAGCATGGAAGAATTTGCTTATTTCCAACCCTCTGCTCTCACTTGTTCAACAAATATTTATTAAGTGACTCCTAAACACCATGCTAGAGAATATGCATTTAAAAAATGATAAAATAAACACACATTTTTCAAATAGGATGAAGAACAGTTTTGTAATCTCAGAAGTGATGTTCTCAACCCAGTCCTCTGTGTGAATAATTCATTTATTTTAGAGATTCCCTGATGGTAACAACAAATCTTATTGTCATTCTTATTCACATGCTCTAAACGTTATTATTATTTAACCAACTCACTCACTACAATTCTTATACAGAACAATACCTGAAAATTGGCAGTGATACCATGAAATATTTCACGCAAACATTATAAACCTAATATACATACAGTGTTAAATACACAAAATAACAAAACAAAAACCCATATATTCACCACTTGGTTTCAGAAATGGAATGACACCAATTCCCCTGCAGCCCCTGTGCGAGCCAGCCCCCCAGGCTGGATCCCCGTCCCTCGGGCAAGGGCGGATCATTCTCCTACAGTTGGTGTGAGTCGCTCTCCTGTCTTTCTGCACAGGTTTTACCACAGCTGAATTTATCCCTAAACAAGATGCCATTAGTTTTGTTTATTCTGGGATTTTATATAAATGGAATGATATTGTATATGTTCTTGATAGACACATAGATGGATATCCATTTATTTATTTACTTACTTAATTATTTAACCACTCATTAGTTCATTCATTCACTCAGTGAGCCAGTCAGTCATTCCCTTGTGACCATTTTTACATTTTTGTTGTTCAAACAGCAAGTCTATGAACTTCTTGGTCATGTCTCCCCGTGCAGAGGTGGAACCCCGGGGGGTGGAAGTGCTGGGCCATCAGACACGTGCACCTTCATCTTCACTAGACAGGACACGCTGTTGGTGGAACTGCCGGTGTCACCGTACCTGCACCCCCTTCCTCCAGCAGTTTTGTTCATTGGGTGAGCATGAAGTGGCACATTGTGGTCCCGCTTGGCACTTCCCTGGTTACTAGTGGGATTGAGTATCTTTTTATGTGTTTATCAGCCATTTGGATTTCCTTTTCTGTGAGATGCCTATTTTGTGTTTTGCCTGTTTTCTATTTCCAGTGTTTTTTTTTTGTTTGATATATATGGGTCTACACACACATTTATAGAGCTGTCATGTATATATGAATATAAATATCATCTCTCAGTTTATTGATTTTCCTGGTGCTTAAAAATTTTTTTATTGTACTCTGATAAACAGATACTTATATTTTAGCATAATCAAATTTTTCTACCTTTTCCTTTATGACTTGTCCTTCTTTGTCTTGCTTAACAAATCCTTTCTCACCATGAAATAAAAAACAACAACAACAATGAACCAGATATTCTTCTATGTGGTCTTTGACAAGGTTTGAAGTTCTGTTTTTCACATTTAATCCTTTAGTCCGCCTGACATTGGTTTTATGTCTTAAGTGTGGTAGGGAATAATGTCAATTTATTTTCCACAAGGATAACCAGCGAGCTCTGGACCATGTATTTCTTTACTCATCCTTCCCCCATAATCTGCAGTGCTATCTGCCATCTATGAAGTTTCCACTCATGCCTCAGTCTATTCCCAGGATCTCTCTTCTGCTTTCTTTTTTTTAATAATTTTTGACATTTTTAAAAAGATTTTATTTATTTATTTTTAGAGAGGGAAGGGAGGGAGATAGATAGATAGAGAGAGAAACATCAATGTACGGTTGCTGGGGGTTATGGCCTGCAACCCAGGCATGTACCCTGGCTGGGAATCAAACCTGCAACACTTTGGTTCGCAGCCCGCTCTCAATCCACTGAGCTACACCAGCCAGGGTTCTCTTCTGCTTTCATTGGCAAGTTAGCCTATGTCTGCACCACTGCCTGGATTCTGGTGGTGCGATCTCCCTCACTGTTTCCTTCAATGTAATTTTCGCTATTCTTGGCCCTTTGCTTTTCTACATACATATTAGAATCAGCTTCTTAAGTCCTCAGAAGAATTTGTTCTGGACTGATGGTTTATTTGAGAACTGGCATATTTATGATATTGGGTCTTCTTATCCATGTCCATGGTATATCTCAGCCATTCTCCTTTCATTGGATATATTGGGGTTATTTCCAGGATTTTGCTGTTAAGAATATCAAATGTGGTCCCTGGTTGGTGTGGCTCAGTGGATTGAGTGCCGACCTGCAAACCAAGAATATCAAATGTATTTAGGCTTTTTTTGATGACCTTCAGCATCACTTTATAATTTTTCTTTTAAGTCAGGCACATCTTTTATTAAAATCTCCCCCAGGTAACTTATACTTTTTGCTGCTGTTGTACGTGGAAACATTTTTAATAACTACGGAACTTACTTGTTTGAGAGCTTCAGTGTAAACTGTATTCTTTCTGTGTGGCACTGCCTTGTAAGGACATGGAGGTAGACAGGATCGGACTTCCTGTCGGCTGTTTTCCAAATCCTTGGGTTCACTTCTTATGTTGCAGCATCATAAAGTTTGGGTGAAATTATCAGAAGAAAATGAATAATCTCAGAACTATTATTCTCACAAACTTAAGACTGTGGAGCCACGACCACCACGGCCACCCTCCTGTACTTGCTGGCGGTGAAGATGTGTGTAGGCACGGCATTGGAATCGTGAGGCCGCTGGCACATTTCTATGTTTATAAAATTCTAAGTTCCTAATTAAGTAATGGCAAAGTCTAGCAAAAGTAGGTAAAATTTGAATTTAATTGAGGTGTGTTATTTGGCTGTCTAAGGAAAAAGCCATTCGTTATCAGGATAATTAATGTATGATGTGTAATGAAACACAAGGGTTGTTAGAGGAGCTGAGGAGTCAGGTGGACCAACCACAGAGAATGACTAACGTCTCCGCGTTATGAGAATGTTTAGATAGGACAGTGGTGCTATTTGCTTTTTTATTTTCAGAATGACTGAGGGACATTGTACTAAGATTACTACTGTTCTTCTCTCCTTCTGGGAATTTTAATTCCTCCCTTGAAATTAAGTGTGGCTATGTGACTTGTTTATGCCAATGAAGTATGAGCAGAAGTGGCATTTTCACTTCCAGGTAAAGCAATAAACTCTCTGTCTTTCTTTCCCTGACTTGGGAAGCAGGGAGGAGCAACACCAAGCCTCACATGGAAATAGCTGCTGAGGTTGCCCAGTGGACCAGCGTGAGCAAGAGGGGGTCGGGACACCTGCTACCCATGAAGTAGAAAGTCCAGGTTTATCTTAAGTCAGCCCTCCACATACATAGATTCTCACGCATGGATCAAAAATACTCAGTTTTATTGATTAAAAGTTTAGGTTGTTTGCACTGCAGCATAGGCTCAGCACTTCTGCATGTTACAGATATCAACCCTGATGGCCCATTCTCGGTGAGTCCTGAATTTGAGAACTAACAGTGAGATTTGAGTTTCCAAGATCTCAAATCTCTCTTTCCTCACATGAACCCTGCCTAAGCCCCCACTGAAGAAAAACTTGCACTCACAGTTTTGAGATAAGAATGAGTACCAGGGGTGTTCAACCTGAGGTCCAGGGGCTGCATGTGGCCCAGAATAGTTATGGCTGTGGCCCAATACAAAATCATAAATTTATTTAAAGCATTATAAGATTTTTTGTGTGCAATTAGGTGTTGTAATGCATTTAATGTATGGCCCAAGACAACTCTTCTTCTTCCAGTGTGGCCCAGAGACACCAAAAGGTTGGACACCCCGGGTTCATTAATCAAAGAACATTTATGAATGACCCGTGGGCACAGACATATGTGGACTGACTGAGGGAGGGGAGGGGATGGAACTGGGTGGAGATGGGCAAAAGGAGAGAAAGCAGGGACAACCGTGACAGCATAAACAAACAAACAAAACAGAATGAGAAGGAGAGTGAAGTTATAAAACCAGAAGGATCCCAGTCCCCAAAACCATAATTGGATTATTTTTCAAGGGTTAGAGAAATGCATACATACATGTGCTTCTATAATATACCTGTATACGTTTGGTGTGAGCAGATGTACAAGCTTCTGTCCTAACTTCTCTAAAATCTGTTAGCTTTAGAAACTAGCTACTCCTCAAAACAGAGCTCTGTTCTTAGCCTACCCATTTACCTTACAAGTACCAGTGGCATAAAATTTACCAATAAAAATGCTAAATGCAACAATAATTTAGTGGCTTTCCTTTGAAGCTAATTAACCCCCTTGCTCCCTTTCATACCTCATGTTTCTTGCCTTATGAGACCTTTCACTTCCCTTGGGATCATTAAAAATCAGGGGGCCTTTTAGTCTGAACATTTCTCACCCTGGTGCTCTTTTGTGAAACTTCCACATTACCTGGCCTTGGTCCTTGCCTTTCCACAATCCATAGCCCACACACGAATAACTGCCTTCTCCCAACTCTAATGCAAGTATCCTTGTCTGCTCCCCTAAGAAAAATTAACATACAAAACCCTTCAAAATTCATAGGATCACAAGCAAAATCCCTCTCAGATTTGGCAAGGAGGAATATTCTATTTTCTTTTAAATCTCTCCTTATCCTTTTTAACCCCTGCCCATTCCCTCTCTACCTTCACATTCATTCCCTCACCTTTTATCCTTGCAAAAAAGGCCCCACCCACTCACTATGATCCATTCCTATCCAAGAGCTATGTTACAGGCAGTCACAGAAATCCTGTCTGTAGCAAGTAAACAGCGCAGTGGAGGTGGGCACCTCTTGGTGTCTTGTATGGGAATGCAGACACCACAGGGGAGACCAGGCTAAAGGGAGCAAGGAGGACTGGGGGTGTGTGTTTCACTCAAGGACCTTTGATGAAGAAACTGAGAGAATAGAAAAAGAAAATCTCTTGTGCTAGTAAATACAGTTTCAACATTTCTCTTAGATGAGGCAAGTCTCAAAAGTTAAGGTCCTAAGATGATATAGAATTATTCATTTCCTTTTAACTTAATATTTTAAGTACCTCACAGTTTTCTAGAAATTGTAGAACTCTGAATGATTTCTCTGATACCACAACTACTCTTAACTGCAATGTAATGATACTAACATCATCTATTCTAAGACTTATGAGGGCCTATTATGGGCTAATCACGACTTTAAACATTTTATATTCTCATGGGAATTCATGAGTGGGGTGCTATCACCTCCATTTCACTACAAGGAACAGCTTTTCACAGTAATGAAGCTGCCCAAGGTTAAGACTCATGAAGGCAGGATGGGGACTCAGTCCCAGGCCATCCCCGTGGCAGACCGCAGCGTCTGTGCGCCCGCTCTGATCCTGAGACTCTACGTGCCTCTTGGAGGAATTTAGACTTGATCTGGATCATCTTGAGTTTTTCCTTAGCACAGAAACACAGGAGCGAACCATGGGACCTCGCGATTTTATCCCTCAACTTTCCATTGACCCGCGACCAGTTTCCTGCCCCGTGATGATGGTAAAGGGGTGGACACGATCTCCAGATGGCCACAGGAAGCGAAGGCCAGCATCATTGCAAACCTGCTCTCCTCACCCCTGACTTGAGGAGTTTGTGGCGCAGGTCACCATGGGGGTGTCTTCCAGACGTGAAATGTGGCGGCTCTGTGCTCCCAGCGCCGGTCTTTCACGTGGGCTCGTCGCTGAATTGAGTGACTGCAGCTTTCCCACAGGCATCTCTCCTCGGTTCAGAGAACGTCAGCGACATTTATAGCATTGGAGGGGCTGGAGTCCGTTCCTTTCAAAGTCTTAAAAGCTTTTTAACTTACTGGGCTTTTGAGCCAGTTGAAGTCAGTCCACCCCTGGAACCTCTCATCCTCCTCCTCCTTACCCGAGCGGTCGTCCTACCGGAGCTAGTAAATTAAGACCTTCGCCTTTGACAGTTGGGTTGGGAAAGAGTGAAAACTGATCTAATAATAATTAGTTATGGTTTAATATGTGAGATCGGAGCATTCTCATTTTTCATGCTGGAGCCTGGTGAGAAAGCCAAGGGGAAGGAGAGATTGATGGCAGAGAATAAACTCCGAAACGTTCCCATGCCAAGAGAAGTAAGTGATCCTCAGGCGCCTTCTCGTATCATGTTAAGAGCCCATGACAACCTTAAAAGAAATGGAGAGACCCAGCGAAGGTGGGGGATAAAAGAGTTTTCTTTTATTGTTCTCTCAGGCCAGGCACCTTGGCACATGAATCGCTGCCTATTCACGTTGAAAAGGCTGTGGTCTCAGGCCAGCCTCCCCCTTCAGGCTCCAAAAGAGAGGGTTTGGGTTCAGATAACTGGCTCTGGGTAAATAGCCGCTTGTTTTTGTAACACTAGAGATGTATTTACTTTTCACTTAATGAAGGGGAGTGATGTCTTGGATAAGACATGATGTGACACAAACTATAAATATTAAGCCCAAACATCCCAGGGCAAACTCTTCCCAGAAATTTCCAATTTGTTACTAGGTAAAATCAGTGTCGGTGGTTTTAGTTGCTGCGGGGATCTTTCATTAACTTTCTGGAGGGGAAACGCTGCGGAACGGAGAAGCGCGTGTGAGGCGTTCTGTGTGTGCGCGCGCAGCACCCCCGGGAGTGGACACACTCCAGCCACATCAGCCTGTTTCTCACTGGTGGGAAATTTGGTATGGCCCAGAAAGCTGCCGAGGGGAAGCTGCAGTCTACGAACAGATTGAGGAGGAAGGTGTTAGGTAATTCTTCAAGTATTACTCTGTCCTAGAAAAAAATAAAAATTAGGAGAGAAAAAAAGCCAAGACAAGAGAGGAAAAACAGATGGTGCTTTGCAAAGAATGGTCCTGCAGTTCTTCTTTGTCTCTCAGTGGGGCTTCAAGTGTGAGTCCAGAATCCAGGCTGAGAGGGAGCAAGCTCACCACTGAGGAGAGGCCAGTGACAGCCTGTGGCCCAGGTGGGTCAGAAGCCCAGGAGGCTTACGCCCGGTGATGGTGGTGGGGAGGCCGAGGATCAGGTGCTGCCCCACCAGGAACATGCATGGAGGCCCACAGACATGGTGAGCCACGCGCCTGTTCTCACCCATTGAGAGGGACATAGCATGAACCCAGTGACAGGAATTTTGGCCAGATGGGTCAAGGTAAGGAAATTGAGCTAGAACAAGACAGGGCAAGTAGAGCTTACCACAGAGGACAAAAACAGAACACAAACATTTCATTAATGATTTTTAAAGATGTTACACAGTTTTAAGCCTTCTACCTATTCAGCAGACATCTCCCTTGCCTACCCTTATTGTCTCTTCAAGCTTCTGGACCCTCTCCAGTCCCCCATCAGCCTGCAGACACAATGGAGCCAGAGACCACGCCAGGGGCAGTAAGCCCCGCAGCCCAGCCAGGCCCTTTGGAAGTCCTTCAGCTTTTGGGAGCTACTGAAGATTTGAAGCCATTTGCCTGGAAGCAAACTGTCTAGTTCTGGCTCTGACAAATAGTATTCTCACAAGGTAGTATTCAATACTGGGATTTTAACATGAGGAATCGGAGATTAAATTATGAAATTAAAAAAAATATTTCCCTAAATACCAAAGAGTACACTGGTAAACTTAGTGATAGATAAAAAAAATTGTCCAGCATTGAAGAGAGGCCATTTTACATGCAGTATTCGATGTGCTCTGTGAGCAGGTAGGGACAAAGGCAACCCTTTTGGACGTTTTTATGTTAATGTGACATCGTGGGAATACACAGGTTGGAAGCCTTGGTGCAGTGGTTCTCACACTTGAGCAGGTGTTAGAATCACCTAGAAGGCTTATTAAAACCACAGATGGTGGGGCCCCAGCTCCGGTGTTTCTGATTCAGAAGGTCTGGGGTGGAGCTTCTAATAAGTTCCTGGGCGATGGTGATGCTGTTGCTGCTGGGCCTGGAACTGCACTTCGACAACCAGTGACCTACTGCATTGGGGATACAGATACATACGTAAAAGACATTTGTACTCACTCACTCACATCTGCACCTGGACTCTGGCGGGAAGTGCAATGGAGTTTAATAAAGCTCACACTTGTTGACTCGACCAGAGATCACTGCTGGCAGTGAGAACCGAGGCGTTCTGGATTCCTGGGGTGCGCTGCTGGACGCAATGAACTTGGGGTGGAGGAAAGAGGCCTGGGATATTAGAATGCTAGAGCTGGAAAGGAAATGGGAGAAAGCATGATTACATATGGGTGTCAAGTCAGAGCTTTGAATTCCAATTCCAGCTGTAACACCAGCTTTGCAAACTTAGCAAGTTACTTAACCCCCATGAACCCACCTTAGTTTCCTCTTCTGTAAAACTGGGACCCCTAAATACTTGTGTTTCCATCTCGATTCTTGGTTGCCATCAACTGAAGTCTACTTTGGCTGATTAAAACAGAAAAGGAAGTTATTTGCTAATCAATCAGTAGTATGGAAAACAAATAAAAGGAGGCTGTTGAATAAAAGAGACAGACATGAGACATAGAGCCAAAGGCAACTGGTGAGCTTTATTTGGATCTTGATCCAAGAAAACCCACCGTAAAAAAGACAACAACTGGAGCCCTGGTTGGTGTGGCTCAGTGGGCTGAGTGCCTGTCTGTGAACTGAAAGGCCGGCAGTTTGATTCTGTCAGGACACGTGCCCAGGTTGTGGGCCAGGCCCCCACTTAGGGGCGTGTGAGAGGCAACTGATCAATGTTTCTCTCCCTCTCTTTCTCCCTCCCTACACCTCTCTCTAAAATGAATAAACTCTTTCTTAAAAAGATGATTGGAGAAATTATAACATGGCTGGCTCGGTGTTAGATGACATTTAGGAATTAGTGTGGGTTTTGTTAAGTATGACATTGTTATGGAGGTTACGATTCTTAAAGAAGCCTTAACAGAGGCCACTACACTAAGGTATTTACACATGAAATAACACAATGTCTGAAACTTACATTTAAAAAACTCTTAGGGACGAACTCATGAAGAACACAGCTCAGACTTGTCTCAGCAAAGTAGACTTGACACCTCAAAGGACAGCAGGTTTAATAGGGACATTATTGTCATTGACACCAAGCTAGCCACGGAGGCTGCAAGAATGATTAACTGGCATTTTTAAACATAAAGTGGGAGATGTCTCAGACATTAAGATGCATAAGGTAAGAAATTGCCCAAGGTCAGAAAAGGGATTTAATTGGCTGAAAGATTAATAATGTCCACAACATGCACATAACAGGTACTCAACACATGTCAGTGCTCACCTACATCCCCATCCCTGAGATGCATATATGTAAGACTTTCTTCCTCTGCATCCTAGGTAGATGGGTCTCTAATCCAAATAATGTGCTAATTTCCCTTTAAATAATCTAAATGCCAGGAAGTTCACTCATGACTTTAAGATAAGAATTATACAATTATGGGACTCCATGAGGAGGAGGAATTGAGTATTTCATCCCAACTGCACAGACGAGGGAAGCGGGCCAGCGGGGCTGAGTGATGTGCTTGAGGTCGCATGGCTGGGTCACATTCCTGGTCAGTGGAGAGAGGATCCAGGACGGAAACGCCACAGTCAACTTCAGGGACCCTGATAAGGAAGCAGTGCTTATTAGGGAGTGGAAAAAAGAGCCCGAAGCATTACTGAGGGGTGGAAGGGGACTGGAAACTGATCTACCTCTCTGGAAGACAATTTATCAATATCTGACAGTGAGAGCAACTTTTGAGAATTTGTATCTGTCAGGTTACCAGGAATATTGTTCAAAGGTATGTAAATAAGATTGTTCATTGCAGTATTGTTTAAAATACTGAAAATTTGGAAACAACTCAAATGTTCAATAATCATAATCCCATAGAATAATTAATGGCACAACTAATAAAATATCATAGAAAATACTTCCTAATAGGAGAATCTTTTATCATATTTTATTGAGAGGAAAGAAGTTAACAGAATTATAAGTACAGCATGATCAGTTCTGATTTTTTAAATTATGTGACACCTGTACTCTGCCCTTATTAGGTCATTTCTAATGAATCATCACAGTATCACTCAAAACTCTGGATTGCAAGTAACAAAACCTCAATAAAGATTGCTCCAGCTCTTTGCTACTATCATTACACAGAACTTTTATGCGGAATCCTAATGAGGCCTCTCTATGCTAGTCTACCATGCAGAACATGAGCAGGATGTAGAATAAACTCACTCCTTTCCATCAGGCACAAATGGATGACAGTGATTGTCGGTCTGTCCTTTGCCATTTCTCACAACCTATGCCCCATCCATTGATGAGCACTGTGCATTGGCCCCAGCAATTTGTGCAGCAAATATGGAGGAAAGAAAGAAAACCTGTGACTTGGTCCTCAAGGACTTCATCCTCTCTTTGGGAAACACAGGTCTGTAGCTACCAAGTATGCTGGGTTTTGTGGAGAACAGGTAGGAAGCAGGAGACCCAGTCCCTGCAGTGGAGACGTAAATACGTACAGCACCTGAATAATCATGCAAGAGGGTCTGTGACCAAAGGTCCCAATGGAGGGCTGCAGCCTGGTTGTGCTGCAGAAACAGAGGGCAGTGTGGAGAAGGTGGTCGGAAAGGACTTTCCAGAAGAAGACAGACAGTGTGGCTGAAAAGCACCAGTGCTTTGTAGAGCAAGGTTCCAGGAGGGGAATGCTTTTCAAGCAGATGACTGGGGATGCTTGCAACAGGACAGTCTGAAGCAGTCAGCTCTCTTAGAACAAACATAAGGTTTTGTTAAGATTTAACAAAATGTTTTAAACATAATTTTTTCTTTGTTTTAAGTCACCTGTGTACAACAGAAATTCACTATGCTGCTCTTGTAACTTGCTGCAGAAATGATGAGATCAAAGTTTTTAATAAAATAAGAACTCTTAGAAATCAACAAGAAAAATATAAAAGGATTGAGATGATGGATGTTTTACAGAAAAAATTTACAGGACTGGATAACGGAAATAAGTAAGGCTGGGTCAGCAACTGAGGGTGTCTTCCTAGATTCAGCTGGTAAACCCCAAAGTTTATCCAACTGAGGGATAATTATCTTCTGTCTTTTATTACTCTCTCCTAAAATACAAATACTAAAAATGACAAATGCCCAAACAATACCATTGAGGGTTAGCAACATTAGTTTTTATCCCAAAAGTCCCAAGTTTGTATTTCTCAATCTTGCTGAGATAAGTCAAAAACAAAACTAAAATACTGGCAGGAAAAGAAAACTCTTTATGACAAAATAATAATGATAAGTTTGTTTAGGTGTTTCCCAGACTTTTGTCCCTAGTAAATGCATTCATTAATAAAGAACCAGGCATTGTGAAGATTGATAATTTTAGGCAGTGTGTCAATTTTGACCATTTAGGCAATTTTGACTGCTGTCACTTTTCAGATAAGAACACTAATGATATTTTTTTCTAGTTTATTACAACGAATTATATTGAGTGAATAGGAAAACAAAAACAGTTTATTGTCATTTCAGGAAGCACATCTGCTTGTTCCCAATGAGGCTGCCATTGCATGTTGAAGCCTCGCTCTGGAGTAAGTGAAGCCTTGCTCTGGCTCTCGCTGTATCTCAGGCTGGTTCTGCTCACCGGCAGACACGGGTATACACAGCACCATCCTACCTCCCTCACACAAACTCACCCACAGAGGTACACCCACCTGGGTATCCAAGGCCCATGCTCTCTCTCCTTACACTGCAGAAGGCTTGCTTGCCGCACAGATTGGGTGTGGTGGATTGTGTGGATGGTTACTAACGTACGTTTCCCTTTCCTGGGTACACCATTGACATTAGGCTTGCCACATGATTTATTTGTGGTGTCCAATGAAATGTGAGCAAAAGTTACATGTGTCACATCTGGACAAAAGCTTTACAAGTCATTTTGGGCTTTGCCACTATCCATTTCCCTTTGCCCTGGACCCAGATGGCGATGGGTATATCTTCCTGTGTTCTCAGACAGGGATCAGCACGATGATGGGGCAGACTGTCCCCAGTGCACAACAGACAAGCAGTGTGAGCAAAACATAACGCTCCAATGAGTTTGGGGCTGCTTATTACTGCAACAAAACTGAGCCTATTCTAATTAGTATACTGGACAGAGAAAAAGAAAATGTGGGAGCTCAAATGGGTGCTACTTCTACTAAGTGGTCCCTGGGTAAGAGTTCAGTTACTTAATCTTTGAGTCCCACCCAGGACCTGGACACCAGTGAGCCTCTCGTAGTGGCCTTTTGTTGAGATGGTCCTTGTTCCTCTCTACTTAGGCCCCATTAAATTCAGCTTGTTATCTCCCAGCCCCACCCATATCTCTGCTCTCTCATCACCTCTCTGCCTAAAGCCTAGGGAAATCTTAGAAGTCCCGGGCGAGGCAGGAAGCACTGCTCACAGTCATGTTTTCCCCAAATATTTTCTCTCTGTGGAAGCCCTCTACACGTCCCCAAGGGATAAGGATTTTGAGAGCTAATGCCAGCAAAACATTTTTCTCTGCCTGAATCCTGTCACAATTCTCCCTGGAGGCAATGAAAAGGGAGCTAATACTTAGCTATTTGAATCGAGGACAAGTAACACATTGCTTAATATTTCACAATTATTACATTGCCACTGATTTTGAAACTTCTTATTTGGAATAACACCTATGGCTTATATTTAAAGTACCTTATTTGTAATACTCTTTTCTTCTTTGACATTGATTTTTGTTGATAAGTCTGAAAAAATGGATCAAAATGGGATGTCCAATTTCTTGAATGCCTGGTAAATTCTGATGAAAATTTCACTAAAAAATTTTATTAAAAACAACTGTGGTTGGACACCTTCTGCCCTAAGGCATTTGTAAATACAGAAGTACAGAAGCAAATATATTACAAGATGAGAAAATACACAGCTCAGAAAGGCATAAAGTCCATCAGGGCAATACAACATATATTGGTTCACCATTAGACTTCTTGCACAGTGACCAGCACATAGTATGTGCTCAGTAACCTGGTGTTGAATGAACAAATAAATAAGAACTTTAGGAAGTGAGCAGAAGGGAGAAGACACTTCCAAACAGACTCTTGAGTGAAGGTTCCTTACCAGAATATGGACTCCAGCTGATCTTTGGAGGAAAGGCACAGAAAGCAAATGAAAGTCAACTCCATTTTTCTCCTCGCCTTTTAATAAGTGTATTAAACATGGTAATTGTCAGATGTTTCTGGTTTATTTACACACATGTGTTTGTGGCCTAAATAAATATAAGCCGGATTCAGTCAGATCTCTAAGGGTGATTCCACATAAACTCAGCTTTGTCCATGCCCACTCTCCGTCCCTGCCTATGTTAGAGTCGCCACCATGCAAGGCCGCTAGATGATGGTTTGATTGATATACTGATTTGATTTTGTGTCTTTAAATTTGGCATCAGTTCACTGAGAACAATTTTGGTAAGTTTCCTTTATGGTCAATGAGGTGCGTTGTTTGGCTAAATCACAGATACATGAAAGTTTTATAATATAAACCATTTGAAAATTTTCTTGTAATGAAATTTAAGAACTTTTCAGGGATAGTAACATGTGTGTGTGTGCTTGTGCATGCATACATGCACTCCTGCAAAACCTAAAACCTAGCTCTTTTAGAAAAATTTTGTTTTAATTTGCTCTCTGAAGTGGTTAGCCAAGGCTAGAATCTCATTTTTTCCTCTTTGGCAATGCTTTACAAAAAGCAACATATGATTATCAATTTCACTTTTTTATTCAATATTTTTTTGTGTGACCCTTTTGAGCTCAATGTTGTTTAAAGTCAAATATTTAAAAGTTTTTTAGAAAATGCTATTATTAATTAGCATGCAGGACTCAACACAACTGTGATTCTGTATTTCTTCAAGGGGAGACAAAAGTTTCACCAACTCTTTTAGCAACACTAAAATTCAGCCTTACACTTATGGCACTTGTCACATGATACTTTAAATAATCTTCCAAATGTCAGCTGTAATGTTATCTTCCCCTGCTAGGACAATAGATGGGCCTGAAATTAGCTAGAAAAAGACAGCTGGGTCTATCAGAGGCTCTTCAAGGAAGATGCCAGAACATCTTGATTAATGCCATCATTCCCTCTGGAGTTAATTTACAGGTTTCCCATCAGGTGTGTTGATGGAAAGTGGTCATACAGTTCTAGTAATTGCCCCGGATTCCTGCGCTGTTCTTCATCAGGGCCTCTAATAAAGTCTGAGTTGTAGCCTGGGGTTGATGCCAGACTGGAATGCAGGGAGGCTGAAAGCTGACACCAGTTCAACGGAGCAAAGGGCCCAGTGCTAATAAGGTTGTCTCCATGACAACCTGGGTATTTTCCTGGGGATGCATTTACACAGCAAGGTTAAAGTTCTGTGAAAGCAACAGCTGTTGTAAAAACAGTATATTAAATATGTTTAGGACTGTAAAATGTGCATTCTTCTCTGGCATTTCATTTTGGGAAATTCTGCAAGTGCAAAAAATGTATTTAAAACTGAATTACTAAATGGTGAGATATTTTCTTGACAAATTTCTTTTTTTAAAGGAAGTATGAGGAATTTCTTCATAATCCTTTTTTCTTAGCATTTATTTCCTTTCTTATTTTTTTATACCAAAAAAAATCCAGCCAGGATTCTGATCCCTTTGTATTGTCCAGTATGTCTGCAGTAAGTCACATGGCAAATAATTTGAGGGGAAAAAGCAATATGTATGCCCTGTAGCTGAAATGATTTGTCATGCTTCTTATTCGATTTTGTTCTTTTCTACTCACAACCTTTTAGTTTTTCATGCCAAATGATTATTCTGACAGGTTTTTGAAAAAAGAAACAAAGAATTTTTCAAACAGTCTGAAAAATATATTGATTTTTTAACAGAAAACTTTTTGTTTGTTTGTTCTTTGCAAACCCTGCTCCCCCAGGTTGATGAGACCAAGGCTACACAGATTTGCAAGAGGTGAGCTGACCTTAATTCAGGATTCTGCAAGTCAGTGAGCATCGCTGTGACATTCTGAACAGAGTGATCAACAAGCCCAGTTTGCCCTGGACAGAGGGCTTTCCTGAGGCAATGCCATTGCACCACCAGAACTGAGAATGTTCCAGGCTAACCAGGACTAGTTGGTCACTCTGGCATTCAAAGACATTGGTCAGCATTTGTTAATATGCCAGGCTCTGTACTGAGGTAGTGGGGTCCAAAGTCAGACATAGTCCTTGGTTTGCTTGTCTCCCCCAGTGATTTAGTGAAAAAATGCAGTAAATCAATCATGGCTCTCCACCGGAGTGTGCTCATACTATAATAAGAGATGATAGAGAATGCACCTTCATTTATAGGGTGTTGGAAGCCAAAGCACTCTCAGGTAAGTGTATGATGGGGCCCCTTTTCTGCCCCGCCATCTTTGTTGGATTCAAGGGCGCATCTGCCAACGGCCTCCTGACTCCCTGTGTCTACACCAGTAGAGGCCAGCATTGGCCAGGGCAGCGGTTCTCGGGGTTCTGCTCCTGGGGCCTGGAGATGGGGAACGCAAGAGTGCATCTATCTTGGCCAATTACAACAGGCCCAGTAAAACCAGTCATGTGACATTTCATTTTTGTTTCTTTCTCTTTAGGGACTGAGCAGGGCAAATGAATAACTTCTAAAAAAATCGGGGAACTCTCTGGCTACAGACAATATTTGCTGGGAATATTTTTCTCAATCAAATGAACCAAGATGTATCAGTTGCTGGGCTCTGTCTACTGCAGGTGGCCTTTGAAAACTCAAGGATATGTGACACGTTCTTCCTTCCCTTGAAAGTAAGCGCCATGAGCGTGGCCTACTCCCACTGTTTGGGAGTCAGGAAAAGGAGGCACCTAGCAGCGCTGCTAGAAACACATCTTAGAAATGAAAATGGCAGCTAAAGGGGTGCACATCTTGCTCTGTACTCTACTCACCAAGATTTTAACAAGAAAATCTTTCAGCTTGGCCGAATGCTCCAGCAGGATATTTCAACAGTGGGATTAAAATCCCCAAGTCAACTACCTAGAGTGGAAACTTCACATTTGAGGATTCATCCATTCATTCACTAGCTGTTTATTGAGTACTTGCTGCATGTCATGCTGTCTCTTGGAATACACATGTGACCAAAAATAGGGTATAATTTTATTTTTTCTAAAGATTTTATTTATTTATTTTTAGAGAGAAGGGAAGAGAGGGAGAGAAACATCAATGTACAAGAGGTACTTTAATCAGTATGTTGCTTCTTGCACACCCCCAACTGGGGTCCTGGCCGGCAACCCAGTCATGTGCCCTGACCAGGATTCAAACAGAGGATCCCTCGGTTTGCAGGCTGGCACTCAATCCACTGAGCAACACCACCTAGGACAGGTATAATTTTAATAAGCCCTACATTTCATATTTAATGCTGTCAAGTAATTTATAACAATCTACTCCATTTGTTTTATGGATAGGTGATAGGATTTTTCTTACTTTAAAACAAAGCTCAATTTTCAAGAGAATTCTATTCTGGCTTATTTCACACATAGAAAAGAAAGGTTAAATTTTTGTTCTTTATAAAACAGAAGAAGCTGTTTTGAGAAAGAACAGATACATCTATGATATTCCTAGTTAGACTATGACATAAAACTTGACTCTTTAAAAAATGAAATCAATGAGGAGGACAGCCACAAAACTGAGCCTAACAGGCGCCTGGGAAATAATCTTCTCCTGGGCCATCTCTTCCCAACATGCCATAGTTTGTTTTTTTTTTGTTTTGTTTGTTTGTTTTGTTTTGTTTTGTTTTTGTTTTGTTTTGGTTTTTTTTTGGAGAGAAGTGGGTGTAGGGGCAGAGAGAAACATTGATTTGTTGTTCCAACTTACTTATGCATTCATTGTTTGATTTTTGTATGTGCCCTGACAGGCATTCAAAGCCTCACCCTTGGCATATCTGGGCGACACTGTAACCAACTGAGCTACCTGGCCAGGGTCCAACATGCTTTTTAAGCATCTGAAAAGCCTAGCTGATTTCTACCTCAAGCAAATGTTATTAGAGGTCTAGGGCAAGTAGAGAGAGCTTTGAACTGTGGCTTGTTTAATGGCTTGGTTTTGATTTATAGTCCCCACTTAGAATATAGAAATAAATATTTTTAAAAACCAATTTCTCAATTTTGGAGAACAGGGAAGTCCTAGATTGAAAAACCCGAGTTCTAAAACTACCCTGGTGGACCAGTTTCAGTATGGAAAGAGGCCTCTAGAGGAGGCTTCGAGGATTGCACCTCTTGGGAATACCTAAATAGATTTTGCAGAATGGAGATGGTAGTGGACCAGAAATCAGGAGATGGAATTCCTCAAGCTGGCTTTCTCATTAGTCCATTGGTTATGCTTCTTTAGGAAAAATTATCTAACTGAACTAGGAGTCCATTTTCTCGCTTGGAAAAATGAGAGCTTGAGCTCTGTCTTCAGCCCTTCTCTTCCACACAGGTAGGTTGGGAGGTTCCCACTCCAGGGCTATTCCCTACCTCGAAGACAATCCCAGCTACCTGCATTTGGCACAGAGAGCAGTCCGGCAGCTTCTAAGGGAAAAGCATCTCCACTCTTAGTGAATCCTTTTAAAATGTTAATACAGCAACAGATGGGTGTGCTACCTGATATCTTTCTGATGATAGATTTAGTACCTTTCTTAAGGGGGGGTGGTTCAATGATTCTTTACAACTGAGCATGAGAAAACTTGAGAAGAACATATGTTGCTTTCTCAAAACCTAAATTTTCCTAAACTATAAACCTTTTCTGGATAGATCAATTTCATCTATGTAGCACCTTGTTGATTCGAAACATATACAATCGGCCCCTTAATGTCTAATTTGCTCAAGCATTTTTGGATGTAAGTTTTCATAAGTTTCCAGGAAGCTACCTTGTAGTATAGCCAGTTTCCCAGAACCTAAAACAAATTAGATTAATCATGTTAGAAACTACATAGAAGTGCCTTGTTGGGGCCGATTTGGGCAAGCCCCAATACCTCTCCTGTTGGCCAACAGCATCGAGGAGGGCTTAGAGCCACCCACCCTGCACAGGAACAGCACTGTGACCCTGAGCCTCAGTGTGGCTTCATTTCAGGTGGCTCTTCAAGCATCTGATCAGGTGCCAAGATCTTGTTCTCTTGCAGGAGAGAGCAAGCAACAGGCACAGTTTTCAGTGATTTTATTTACAGATAAGCATGGTTTTCAAACACTTGAGCTCAGGACTACCAAGGCTTTGCTTTCTTTAATGATCATCCAGCAGACCTATTTCTGCTCCTCTTGCTGATCGGCTGGGCATCTCTCCCCACCGCCCCTCCTGTTCTGCACTTCTAAAAGGCACCGCATCTGGGCATGGATGGGGTATTGACAAGCCTTGGAGAATGCATGGCACTGACAGTACCTGGCTCTTGATTTGCCGTTGTTGATTTCTTTCGAGAGCAGCTTAAATTCTTCTCCTGTGTCGCAGAGTTGTCTGCAGGGACTCCACCCTCGCCATGTGTTCTTAATCCATGAGCTCCCAGCGTGTGCAGAACCGGCCTGCTGCCGCACGAGGCTGAGTTGACTCCCAGCACTGTCATTTGATCTCTCCCCTGCTCTCTCCAGCATTTGGGAACTGAAAATATTTACTTTGTGTTGGCCTGACAAAACCCAGTAAATAGCAACTTTTGCAGGGCTCAGAACACACACCGAAGGAGTTGAGAGAGAAGGGTCCTGATATCCCCGTTATGCTTACAAGACGGGGTTTTCTGAGCTGGGATGCAAAACCCAGCATCTGCAAGTCCCAGGTCCCTTTTGCCTCTGAAGTCAGAATTGACTGACCAGGGCTGTGGAAGTGAATGTGGAAGTATAATCGGCCCCCCATTTTCATGACTAAATCTCTCTATGAAAATGTAGCTGAAAAGGGTTTTCTGATCATTCTTACTGTTTCTATTACGAGGTTCCTCATTCACTCATTAGGCCTCCTAATCAATTTTTAGTGAGCTACCATCATTTTCTAGACTCTGTTCTGGGTGATGGAAATTCAATAGTGGACAAAAAGAATCTCCAACTGCAAAAAAAGAGAAACCAATAGAATACTTCCAGACTGAAACAAATAGGAAAGAAACAAACTAGGGGATTTGATAGAGAATAACTGTGGAGCCTTCTTAGATACGGGATGAGAGCAGACATTTCTGAGATGTTAATATTTGACTCAAGACCCAAAGGAAAAAGAGGAATCATGCGAAAACTATGGCAGACTAAGTTTTAAGGCAAAGGGAAGAGTAAATGTAAAGACCTCACTGGAACAGGAAAGATCTTCAAAACTTCAAGGAATGGAAAAGGTGTTAGAGTGCCAGGGATTAAGTAGTGAAAAGAATGGCATAGAAGGTATCTTGTTATCACTACATTTTTAAAGCTATAGATCCTTATTACCATCTTATTAATTTTTAATTCTTGTACTTGACACTACACCCATTTAATCACCAGGCCCATATATCTAATGTGTGATGTCAGCACATGAATTTCTTAATTTCATGAAATCAAGAAGCAGCAAAGTGAAGTACTGATCCTCTAAAGAAGTAGTAGAATGGTACAGGCCAGGCGGCTTGGTGATTCTACAATCCATGGCCACAGAACAACCTGCTCTAAATTTTGAATATTTATGTCCTATATTTCTCTGGAATCCCTGTCTTACATAACTTCAAGGCATCAGCACGCAGCCTGTCCAAGTGAGCCCAGAGTCATTCTAAGCTGAGTTGACAGTTGGCACCATGCAAATGGTGGGTGTGGGGCTCTGCCAGACCCAGCTGGCCAGGGATCCTGTCTCTGCCCTCGCGCCCTGTGTCCGTGGGGAGGTCTCTGTCTTCCTGAGGCTCAGCTTCCCTGTTAAATGGAGACAGTAACACATAGTTCCTAGTATAGATATTGTGAGATAGTACTTAAAAGAATGTTCTAGTATATTTTTAAAAAACTATATGATAAATTTTACACCCCACTAAGTGAATAAATAGAGTCATATTGAATTATAATCACATCCAAATGAGGACTTGGGGCATAGCTACCCAAATGGTGGCTTCTGCTCTGAGCACTTGTCATTTGAGTCAATTAATTTTATTTGTATTTATTTTTTAAAGATTTTATTTATTTTTTATTTCAAGAGAGGGAAGGGAGGGAGAAAGGGAGGGAGAGAGAGAAACATCAATGTGCGGTTGCTGGGGGGTCATGGCCTGCAACCCAGGCATGTACCCTGACTGGGAACCGAACCTGCGACACTTGAATCAATTAATTTTAAAAGCAGAATGGTATGTGGGGAAGATGAGCAAAAATGCTCTGAGAATATTCCAAGGAGAATCATCACTAGAAAAGAGACTGGCTTCTGTCTCTCAAAGGTCAAGTTGGCTGGGAAACTGGGACAGTCAGATACAGCTGGCTCAGGTAGGGGTGCCAGGCACCCAGCAGCTCTCATGAGTTTTGTCTCATGGTTTCCACCTGTCTCCAGCAGCATTTGTTGGCATAGCCGTGCCTGCCATGATTTCATGCTGGGAGCTCCTTAAAGATTCCTTATGCTTCCTGGAATTATCCACCGCATTAGGGCCATACTGACAAACGCCAAGTGGTATTGTTACCACTGAGTTCAGTGGGCCTCCGTCCCTTCTATAAAATAAGTCATGTGCTCTAAAGGATCACTTCAGTTTCTTCCAACTCTAGCATAAACACTCCTATGGTTCTATGAAAGTAATATCTTTCCGTACAGCTTGTTGTGATAGGTAAGGAAAGTGATGGCACAGAGCAGCTCGTTTACTTGTCCTGCATTTCTTGAGTCTGGGGCCAGAAAACGATTTTTCTTTGGATTAGGGGCTCAGTGGATCTTCCTGTCTTAGAGGCTGCTGGGGGGCAGCCATCAGCCAGACTATAACACTTATTTTTTCCTCTTACTTAATGTAGTAACTAGAGAATGTTACTCCTGGAGTAGTAACTAGAGTACTTAAAAACTAGAGAATGAATTATTTAGTCACTAAAGACATAACAATAGTGGAATGTTTTTCTTCCAAAATTTGTCAAGACACAATGAGAATCAATGTCCATTTGTGTATTTCTCTGCTGGCATATGTGGTTCCTGCAATTTTATAACTGTTGTCACCTCTAGGGTATACTTCTCATTTTCACTTTTACTCATTGCCTTAGTTCTCCCTGAATTTTTTTACTCTGGTATGTGGACTTGGTTTTAAGTTCAATGAAAAAGTTACTTGAATTTTTAATAGGGTTAAATCAGTAGACTCATTTTGGGAGGACTTACATCTTTATGATGTGAGTTTCTTCGACCACGAATTGACATGTTGTTGGGGCTAAACATTTTTATACTGTTCCTTCTACCTTCTAAGTTCTTCTGGCTGGGTTAATTATCAAATTAACAGACAGATAACAGGAGAAATTCAGAGTTTAATACAAGTGCATGGGGAATTTGCATAGGCATGATAATTCCATAAAAATTCCCAAGACAGTGAGACAACATTGGATACACAAGACATTTTTGGATAAAGGAGAAAGGAAGGGAACAGGGCCTGCCTGATGCCCTCTTATTTACTAAAGCAGTATCCTAAGCTCTCCTTCCTGAAGCGGGTTTCTCTGCCTGAGTTTCTTGGGCAGCAGAGGAGGTGGGGGATGGGGGGCCCCAGGTGGCCAGGCAGGTCAGAGTTTCTTTCTGAGTCTTTTGTTTCTTAATCAACAGCTTAAATTCAGCCTCCTCAAAATCAGCTTCAGGGAGGCAAAACTCTGGTCTCTTCAAAGTCTTTTCATTAATGTACAAGGCTAATTTAAAATGTCTTTATATTTCTTAATAAAGTTGTTGCTAAATATTTTATGTTTATGCTACTTCACAAATGAGGCTCTCATTATCTCCCAACTGATTTTTTCTATATATGAACTGTTAATTTTGTCAATTAATGTTGTATATTAATTTTGTGGTTGTCCACCTTTTTGAATATATGTATGTGTGGGTATATATACATATATAAAATGTATGTATGTATCATATATATCTATATCAAAATCCAGAAAATCTGTCACAAATCAATAAGGAAAAATGCAAAACCTGATAGAAAATCCAACAAAGACTAGAAGCAGGGACTTCAGGAAAACCAAATGGCCAATCAACATATGAAAAAATCATTTTACCTCATTAGTAATCAGAGAAATGGTGTAAAACAGATGTCATTTGGTAACAATAAGGTCTACAAGACCAGATGCTGGCAAAAATGGGGTAGAGAGGGGCCTCACACTTCTAATGTGTTTATAAATGTGTATGGGCACTTTGGAAAACAATCTGGCAACATCTGGAATACTTGGTGCATCCCACTCCCACTCCCTCCTATCTAGCAATTCTACTTCTAGGTACATTTTTAAAAAAGACACTCTTGCATCTGTGTACATGGAGACATGGTATAAAAATGTTTAGTGAAGCACATTGAGTGATAGTAAAATCTGTCAAAAATCCTAATGTCTATTAGTGCAGAATAAATGCGGATAGACTGGGGTGGGCAAAAGTAGGTTTACAGCTAGTACAGATAAATAAACTAATAATTAATAAATAATAGTACAAGAATGAACTATATGTTTTACATAGTCACAACTATAAACCTACATGTGCTCACCCGTGGATTAAGGACTGCTGTTTGGCTCCCGACATGAATAAAATAGATCCATCAGTATTGCTTTGGATATTCCCCAAACTGTGATGAATGAAAAACCAGATGACAGAGTTTTACATGCAGAATGATGCAATTGAGATATTTTTAAAAAAACACCAAACAATGCCATTCATAGGCACCTATGCATGTGGGGAAAATGAGCAACGTGGGCTGGAAGAACGGCACACCACAGCATGGTAAGGAAAGGGACTCAAGTTCTGCCACCCCGAAGCTACTTTTTGAGACAAGACTCAGTAAGAAACTCTGACCCTCCCCCTTTTCTGCCCAAGCGATTCAGACAGAGAAGCCTGCTTTAAGAAGGGAGCCTTGGCTTTTAATCACCTTAGGAATCTGCACCCTAGCATCAGTCAGGAAGGCTCTAAGCCTGTTAGCTAGAGACGGGGTGTCCCATTGTTCCTGGATTGCCTCGCAGCTTGCCTGCCTGTGTGTTCTCTTCTTCCTCAACTACATGTAAATCGCCCATTCTCACTTCTGAAATCTAGGACCTTGTCCCCACCTTTCTCCTTTGTCCAAAAATGTCATAGATACCCAATGTTGCCTTGCTGTCTTTGGAATTTTTATGCCGATGTGAATTCTCCATGCACATGTATTAAAATTTTGATTTTCTCATGTTAATCTGTCTTTGCTAATTTGATTATTAGTCCAGTTAGAACTAAGAAAGTGAGAGGAAAAGTACTCATTCTTTTAGCCCCCAAAATAGCACTCATCTCCAGCAGGAAGGGAGGGAGAAGGGAAAGGGACTTGCAGAGAGAGAGAGAGAGAGAGAGAGAGAGAGAGAGAGAGAGAGAGGAACTTCAGCTGTAATATTTCAATGTCTTTTATTAAAAATTAACTGAAGCCTAAATGAAAATATGTTAGCATTTATTACTTGTGGATTTTAGGTGTGCAGGTATTTGTTTATTACACCCTAAACCTCTCTGATTTTTTTAAGTCTTAAAAAATATGTTGCATTTGCTTGTACTAAGTAGTATGCTGTCCTCTACACTAACCTCCTGCCAGCTTCACTCATCGGTCACTTGTCTAACTACACATCTGAGCTTTCACTTTCCCATTCTATCACATGCTCCTATTTACCGCCTACTTAATACCTGTCATTGTCAGGAAGTGTCCTTTTTGCTTATCTTTTAATCATCTGCCCTCCCACATCTTCCACTGGAACTGAAGGCGTAGGAAGGAAAAGACCTACCTAGTCTCCTACTATAGTCTGGAGAGCAATTTGGCACTCAGGGTGCTCTGCTGAATGAATGAGCGTTGCATGGGTAAGCAAAAGGCAATTTTCTTCCTTAGCTCTTCTGTCAGCTCTTGGGGACAGCTACCTGCAGTAGTTCCCAGCTTTCTTTCATTGTCAAAGTGAAAAAGTTTTCTCTTTTCAGAAAAGAACAACGAGGAGATTGTACGCATTTAAATTTTCATATGATTGCACTTTTTCCTATTTAGGGAAATGTCTTCTAAAAATCATGATAGAACATCACTACAACTGACTTAACCTCTTTTCCAATGGGCCCCAGGAGATTCTGTAGGTCACTCAAGGACTCTATGTCTTAAAAATATCAAGTACCCCATAGATGTTAAAATAAAAAGAGGTAAAAAGCTACAGACTTCCAGTTATAAAATAAATAAGTTCCAGGGATGTAATGTACAACATGGTGACTATGGTTAATGATATTATGTTGTATGTTTGAAAGTTGCTACGAGAGTGAATCTTAAAAGTTCTCACCAGAAGAAAGGAATTGTAATAACATGTGGTGATTCATGTTAACCACACCTGGGGTTGTTGGCGATCATTTCACAACGTGTGCAAATACCAAATCACTGTGTTGAACGCCTAAAACTAATAAATGTTATATGTCAATTATCTCTCAGTTCAAAAATTAACACAGGAAATTTTCAAAAAAGCTTAATTGGTCATTTTATCACATAAAAAAGAAAGCACTACGTATTTGCTAAAAATTAGTTTATTAATCTATTTGTCTTTGTATTACTTGTTACTCCTTATTACCTTATGAAGATACACCTTAGTTGTTCCACTTATATTTACATTTAAAAAATCATATTTTAAGTGAACATTGGACTGTTTTTGAAAATAACATTCTCAAAAATATGAACAATGTCATTATAATAATGGTATCATCATAATATTTACCCTACTTAACTGAGTCCTTTAAGATTTGTTTCAAAAACATTTGCCACCCATAACTACATCTTCCAAATGCCAATGTTAAGGAGCTATTTGCATGAGATATAATTTTTCCGAGTGACTGTTTGCTTTAAATACCATGTTGTGAAATTGCATGTGGCTCATTAAAACTTTCAGGTGCACAGCTGTCCAGTTTCCATTACTGGGAGCACCGTGGTGCATGTTTCTGAAAGGTTTTGTCCAGCATTCCCCTCTCGCAGGAGGGAAAACAGGCCGGAGTCCACTTGCAGCCTGGCCCTGGGCCACTGAGAATGAGGAAGAGGCTGAAGCAGAAGGGCCATTTGTCTTTGTTATTAGGAAATAAATCAACCTTTGTTTTGCTGGCCAAACTCAAGGAATGTCATTATTACCAAATAAATTGTGTCGTTACAAATCAATCAAGCCACCTTTCATTTAAATGTGAATCACTTTAATTGTCTGGGCTTCAAACCTGACTCCACCCCATGGAAACACATGATGAGATACATAGATCATTCAGACTCTCTGTTTGGTACAAAATGTTCGACAAAAAGCAAGGTTTTTTTTTTTTTTAAGACTTAGTCAACAAACTAACTCATCATTCAATATTCTCTCTTAATGAAGGGGGTGTCACAGAGCTTTCCTTGTGAATATAAGATCAATTTGGGAAAAAGTTGAAGGCTGTCTCTCTCAGAACAGAGCAAAAATGACCTACTTTGAGATATTGTGAATGAGATATTTATGTCTGAGTATCATTTGCATATTTTAATATCTGTCCTCTAAAGATAAATAGAAAACAGGTGTAACCTTCATCTATTATATTTGGAGGAACTTTCCTAATAACCTAAAGACAGGGTGAGTGAATACCTACTTTTAACCAAGTTTTAGTCGACCTTTTGCTAAACAGAAACCTTATAACTAAACCACCCTAGGTGTTAAGTTCTGCTATCAGACTTTTTGGTTATAATTTTATGAGTGTACAGTTAAAAGCAACATAATTGTGAACTAATGATGCCACTCAGCCGAAAGATTGCCCCATTTCCCCTCTCATTTTCTCTCTAGGTTCTCACACTGTCCTTTCTCTGTGACCTCTCTCCCACCTCTGACCTCCTCCCCAGTTTTCACCCTTGCTTTAACAATTGATTTATGACAGGCCCATAGAAGGGTCAAGCCTACTTTTATGGTTTGCTTAAAATATTTCTTTTAGAGTGAGCATCAGAAGTGGTCTTCAATCCCTGCTAAACAGTCTCCCTAAGACCTCAAAAGAGCTTCCTTTACTGCCCATCACGTCACCTTATTTATATCTTTTGTACTTGTGAAGAGAAACTCATTAAATAAGGCAATTTTGAAACTTTTACCAAAATGAATAATGTGAACATGTGGGATTGGTTGTTCCTTTTTCCTCCGGTGAGAATATCTGTGAATGCATATATAACTCAGGGTAGGGAGATGAGAGGAGGGGAGAAGAGGGAGCCACGAAGAATAATGATAAGCCCACGATTATTTCTTTTACGGGATCTATTTTTCTTTTACACTTGACAGTTTGATCTTCGCTGGCACTGAAGCTTGCAGACCTATTGGGTACACTCTTACATTCATTGCCTCAACAGTAAATTTCACCCTTTTGTTTAATTTGACTTCCTGTTGTTGTTTCAATATAATGAGTAATCGCTAAATTTAGGAATGCTTTTCAAAAACTTTGCTTAGTAGAAGTGCTAATTTCTTTATTCTTTTCTCTCCTTTTTTATATTTTGAAGATAGAAAACAATTTGAAAGATACAGGGCTATTTATTTTTAAATCTATATACAATCTGAAGACTAAAATGCACCTAAAAATTAAGAGGGATTAAGCTTAGATTTCTGGCCTACAAGTTAATACAGCCTTAATGTTCTAATTTGGATCTTAACATTGAACTTTAGATTGCTGTGAAATATTTGCTGCCCTGGTGAGCTTTCCTTAAATAACACCATATGATACCACTATAGATGGCTTCCCCAAACTTATTGATCTCCCCCCTCCTCGGCCATTAAAAACGTGATTTATTAGTCTGACATTTTTAATAGGGCAAAGCTCAGAGGTTTATTACAATGGCTTTCTCGCTTCCATGTTGCCCTCAGCTGCTACCAGGGCACAAAAGCGGTCGGGACAACTATGCTGCTTTCTAATAAGAAACTGGCTTTTTTTTTTTTAATTAAATGGCAACCTCAACATTTTTAAAGTGTTTTACACCAATTGCATAGCAATGAATTAATTTTTCCCATTTCACTCTTCTCTTTCATGTAGGCGAGGTGTTCCCCCTTCTAATTAAATGCGTCATTTTCTTAGTGTGAGGCTTGGCAGGACTCCAGAAGTGAGCAAGCTTGAACTGAAGGGTCTGCTGCCAGCAGTCTGTGTGATCTGAGACAAAAGGGTAGGTCTCTGACCTGCTGCCTTCCTCAGCCCCGGAAGGAGACAGGGCCACGAACTAGGAGTCCCTCACATGTGAAATCGCAACTCCAGCCACCTAAGTGTTATTGACCTGCTGTGTGAAAAGAGTCCAAATTAGGGGGCTGTGGACTTCATCCTAAATTTTTGGTCTTAGTCGTCACAGATCTTTATAAGTGCAAGAAAATATATGTGCCTGCTATCAAAATTAGAGTCATACCTCTGCATCCTGGCTGGTGCCTGGCAAAAATGGTCGGGGCAGAAGATGATTAGCATATGGGCGGCAGGCAGTATTCAAATGAGCGGGTGGTATGGGGCTGGACTCCCACCCCGACTTGAACCTTCTGTCCCACTAGAGCCATGTAGATCCCTTTCCTGCAGTTCCTTCCGGTCATGCATGTCTAATTGGCATGTATTTTATAAGTAGGATCTGAATAAGAGAAGGAGGACTCAGGAAAAGAGGAAGAGAAGGCATGAAGTGGTTTGAGAGAAAGAGCAATAGTTCTTTTGATTTTTAACCTGTTATTTAATTACATGGGGGTAAACCCAGAATATTAGCTTTACATCTTCCAGAGGCTGTTTAAGTCAGAATCTTTTTTCTTTCTTTCTTCCTTTTTCTGCATTCACTTCAATGGCAGGCACATGCACACAGCCAAAGAAACACTGCAGGATGAGAAGAATTTGGCACAGGACTCTTCTGAGAATGAGAAATGATTGCATTTCAGATGTGTGATGATGAGTATGTCCCAGGTACCAGGACTGCCCCTGAAATTTTTTGACTAATGTTTTGAAGCAAGAATGTGCTATCAGTCATCAGTTTATGATGAATTTTAAAATACCTCACATTTTTTACTTCCCTCTCACTTTTCATTTTTACTTTCTTCTGGCAAATAAATATGAGGGGTGTGTCTGTAGTTCCTGTGGGGAAGCAGATGTTGACCAAACACGACCCTTCAACGGAGCATGGGGTGCCCCCGAGGTGCCTGTGTTTCAGGAGCAGTCCTGGTTACCATCTGCCGTCTCTAGGTTGATTAGCAGTACCTCTTTCCCTCTCAAAGGTGCCCTAGTTTGCTCAGGACAAGGAGCTCCTCACGGATGTGGAATGGGAAGGGAATTCCACTTTGGGGTCAAATTCTTGCCCTTAGTGGTGAAGTGTGGCCACAGGGAGGACCAATCTCCATCACACCTCTCAGAGTCATGCAGATGTGAGTTGGATTTTTGGCTCAGTCAGCACTCTTCGGATACATGAACTTGAACAAATTACTTAACCTCACTGAGCCTCAGATTGCTCACCTATGAAATGAGATGAATGATAACCATTTATAACAAATGATTAAATATGAAGTACCCAATATCAGTGCTTGTAAGTCAGGGACTAAGTTAATATTTTCTTTCCTTAATTCCTGCCTTCTAAGTGTAGTGGCAAAAATCTTTTCAATTCTAAATTATGTGTTTTCAGCTACACATCGATTCTGAGAGAAGTAATAAATCTATGGTGTGATGAAGGTCAGAGACTAGACTACTGTCCCCCATTCTGCCACGGACTCGATGCCTATAAGGTGTTTGCACATTGTGCACACTGTTCAATAGACCCACATGACAAGGATCATGATAACAAGAAAGAATATTGAAAGGTTAGTCTTTTTTTCCTTTTTAACACAAGAACAGGGTGGGGCAAAAGTACATGTACAGTTGTGAGTCCATGAAACAGAGTTTATTCTTGTATTATTATTTATTAATTACTATATTATTTTCTGTACAAACAACTGTAAACCTACTCTGTAGGTTTGTCCCACTCTGTATTTATTGAGCACTTTTTGTTAAATTTCAGCCCTTGTGCTGGGAAGTGTGCTGTATGAGTTAGAATGACAAGAGACGACTCACGATCTAAAGGGATTTGACAACTAGTTGGAGAAATTATAAATGAATGCTATACAGTTTCTCAGCCTTGGCACCATTGACATTTGGGGCCAGGTAATGCTTTGCCGTGGGGAGCTGTCCTGTGCACGGCAGGGTGTTTAGCAGCATCCTTGGTCTCTACCCACTAGATGCCAGAAGTGCCTCTCCCTAAGTTGTGATGATCAAACATATCTTCATAGGGCCAGCTGCAGAAATTTCAGGGCCCAGTGAAAAATGAAAATGTGGATTGCTTATCCAAAATCAGGAAAAATTAATTTAAAGATATAAAATATACAGCTTTTTTCTGTTTTCCATGATCTCTCTCTCTCTCCCCGCCTTTCCCCCCACCCCATGACTTGTCATGGTGCTTTAAAAATTGCTATTTAATGTCATTCTAACAAGGAAAACTAAAACTTTAAATTATTAGCATCAATTTTAGTGTTTCTCCTTATATTGCAGAATACCAGTTTTAATGCAACTATAAGAGGATTTTCATCATACACAAAATCACCAAAATCACACAACTCATATTTTGTTTCTACTACAACTGTGAATATGCTGTATAAAATATGTGCATTCTCTTCACACTCCCTACCTTCAGCTCAGGCTGAGTTAGGAAGGTCAGAAAGGAAAAGGCACTATAGGCTGTTGGATCCTTCTCTTTCTTTCTGTGTCACCATTTGCAGGGTCCAGTGGTGGGCTAGTACAGGGAAGCAACATGAAGAAGAAAGGATATAGTAGGGTTCCCGGGACATGTGTGTTTCTTAGAATGCCAATGGTTTCTTTCTGCACTCAAAGAATGTTCTGGTTCAAACACAGAATGTGGCCTGTTGAAACTCTACATACCCTTGCTTGCTCTGTCATAGGTGAGCCATGCTGAACTTGAACGACCTTTGAGTCTTGCTGAACTCCCACTTGTCTCTGGCCCCCCAGAAATCTGTACTCATGGGGTTTCGGGAATGCAACAGGAAGGCAAGGAAAGGCAGCTACACATTTTACACGTGTCTCCCCTGTTGAAGGGCATGCTACATTGTCCCATCATACTGCACTTACAAAAATGCAAGTGCAAAGATAAAATGATTAATTATAAAGATGACAGCAGAGCATTGAAGCAGGAGTGGACCCTTCTGAACACGCAGCCCTGTGAGAACACATAGGTCGCACATTCCCTGAGCCAGTCATGGTTCGCAGACATTGTCAGATGTTTCCTGGGGACCCTGGTGGAGAACTACAGGCACGTGGTGCACAGTGGGCTACGCTTAAGGCCACAGGGAGAAAATAGAATGGATTTGAAATGTATTATTTTAGATGGAGCAGAGCAAGGAAAGCCTGAAGAAATCAGTGGAATTTGAGTGAGATCTTCGAGGATAAAAGGTGGGAAATTCCCTGAGCTCATTCATTTATGATATTCCATTTGTTCCCTTTGGTCAAACATGGTTTTGAGAGTGTTTTAAGTTTTTTATAATGCATCACATTCATTTTTCATTTTGCCTTAATGAAGATAGATTTTTGTCAGTTCATATAACACCAATGGAGAAAGAAATTATAACAAAACTTGGTTAATTGTACTTCTAATTATGTATTAGATATTTTACTTTGGATGAAAAGTTCTGAGCAATTCCATGCTTTCCCAGGAGACATACTGCACTGTAAAAATCCAAATGTATGTCATTAATCATAGTATGGAGTGGATAAAGTTGCACAACTCCCTCCTTTTGTTACAGAAGTCTAAATGAAATAATAATTAACATTACCATAAGAACAGAGGCCATGCTGAAGCTCAGCTCGAATACTGAGTATAAATATTCATTTGAAATACGAATATGAGAAAATAATCAGATAACAAAGTTAAGCATCCTTTCCACTTTTTTGAGGATTCTTTGCTAAACATAAACAGTGGTGGGTGGGTAGAAGGCTAAATGAAGATTCAGAATGCTCTGGTTTAAATTCCAGCTCCTTCCATTTACCTTTCTGCACCTCTGTTTCCTAACCTGTACCAATGATAATAAGCCCCATCCCATATCCTCACAGAGTTGTGTTGTGAGCATTAAATAAATGTGAGAAGGAGCTTTGTTTGCCACAAAAAGTATGGGATCACTTAGCAATCCGTTGTTACTAATCACATCAGTAGGGTCTGCACCATCTGCATGTGTAATCAATTTTTTCTAGACTGTCTCTGCAAAGACGAGTTGTATGTATCAGGCAGGACACGTGCTGCTGGTTGCTGTAACAGACAGCACTCAGATCTCAGTGGTTTAACACAAATATGTTTATTTTCACTTGTGTTCCCATCTGATGCAGGTCAGATGGTTCTTCTGTGTCACTCTCCTCCAGGCTATGACTCCTTTCATCTGATGATGACTCCATCCTCAACATGCAGCTTCCACAAATGCTGTCGCATGGAAAAAGAGGGAGGGAGTGCAGAAGTTCATGCAGGGATTTCTATGGCCAGTCCTGGAAATCACATCTGCTCACCTTGCATTGCCTAAAATGCAGTCAAATGACCTCCAACTAACTGTGAAGGAGACTGGGAAATGTAATCTTTATATGTGCCCAGAAAGAAAGAACAGCGTTTGTTAAGTATCTAGCTTCTGCCTCATTTTGGAAGTAATATAATGGCTCAGTTTGAAAAATGTTATTTTTACTTCCTTATAGACGAGATCTTGACAAGAAAAATGTGAGGAGTCGTTCTTCAGGGGAGTCCAGCCCGCGGCCTGGGGGCCACACGCGGCCCAGCACGGCTATGAATGTGGCCCAACACAAAATCATAAATTTACTTAAAATCATTCTTTTTTGCTCATCAATTTTTGTTAGTTTTTGTTTATTTAATGCGTGGCCCAAGACAACTTTTCTTCTCCTAGTGTGGCCCAGAGATGCCAAAAGGTTGGACACCTCTGATTAAAGTAACATCTATTTAGATTTGGGTTTGAGTCCCAGGCTTTCTATTGGTGTGAGCTAGCCTTCAAGGAAATGTTTATTTAAATAATATTTGATCATATTAACTAAATTGACAATACTGACTGTGCATTTGTAATCTATATTGGCGCAAAGGTAGGCACGATGTGGAAGCCAGTGTACACACATACACATGCACACATGCAAGTTCATACACACACACACACACACACACACACTCACACACATATGTACCAGCCCCCAACCCTTTGTCCGGACCCCCAGCTCTAGGAACTATAAAGAGATTAGGGAGTCGAAATTAGCCCCCATAAAACAACAGTGAACAAATGTGGGAAATCCACAATTAAGAGCTGGATTATAAGGTTGTGACTATAAAGCAGAGCTTGCAAACTTTCAGTTTATCTACTGAATTGATCTCATTTTGTTTGGACCACACAGTGTTTTGTTTTAAAGTTTAAATCAACATTTTAAAAACTGGAAGAGTTTGTTGTAGAATGCTCTTGGACAAATAGAAAATCTGGCAACACTAGGCCAACATTCTCCTATGGTCACAACCACTGGAACTGCATGGTGGCTGGCTCCTTGGGATGGGGCCTGCCTCTTTAGTTTACCACAGGCCCCAGCAGTCCCTGAAGTGGCCCCACAGAAGGGAATCATTGATTGCTATTTGTCATGTGATCACAATGTTGTTTTCCCCTTACTTGAGAAATATTTCTCTATACTTGCATCTCCATCAAAATTAGGACATGAAAAATAGAACAAGAATATCTTGTTGTTTCATGAAATATGGGAGACTTCTTTTTGTGAGGTTGTTGGATATTCTTAAACATTTACTATGCAAAAACAGTGTGTCTGCATCCAAAAAATATAACCTGTATCTCCTTTACATCACCAGCTTGACCTGGTAGACACTAAGAAAACAATAAAACAGCTTTGTTAATTTACATATCAAAACACTCACCCATAGAAAATGTACAATTTAATGATTATTTTTTTGGAGAGGTGCAACCATTACCACAATGGAAACTGAAAGAGTATTTCCATCACCCCAAAAGTTCCCTTGGGTTCATTTATAGTCATTCTCTGCTCCCACCCTCAGCCCCGGCAACTGCTTTCTTTCTGTAGCCAAGGCGCACTTGAGATTTCAAATCATACTCTGAGAGTCACAAGGTATTCGGAAGAGAGGGGCGTCACCCAGTCTGACGAAGGAAGGACTGCTTCATGAAGAAGCTAAGACTGTACAGGTGGTGACAAAAGGGAAAGGTGTCTGGGGCTACTGTCATTTTCGATTAACAGCAGTTTGCAACACCAGGTTCTCCCATGGAATGATGTCCTTGGTGGCTAATGCCATAGGCTACTCAACTTTTCTTCGACTTTGTGAATGAATAAGTTGAAATTTTAGGACAAAATACAAACCATATCATACAACTACATTTATATTTTTCATTGTTTTTTTAAACAAAATAAGAAAAATGAATAATATACAGATCAAATATGTCCAAGTAGTCTGTTCTTCTCTCCACCTAATGGGGAGTCAGCAGGCCTGGAAGACCCACAGCAGGTAATTCGCCCTCACAGGACAGTTGAAGGCTATGCTAGTTCCCAAAAAGCGCTCTCTTTTCAGACCTCAACACATTTATATTCTGTATCTCTCATTAGGGCAATTTACCAGGTTTTTTCCTGTGACATTTCTTGTGTTTTTTTCCTTGTGCTATTTAGTACTTATCTTTATATAATTTTGTCTGATGTGTTTATCATGTGGCCCTGAATTAGTATTTTTGTAATTTATGGACTATTATAATTTCCTAAACATTTTTATATTATTTGTATGAAACACAAATAATACCTACAGTACCTTTACCCTTTGGCATACCTACAGTAGATGGTCAATAAAATTTGTTAAAAAATAAATGCCATTTATGGCATACATTTAAGGATTATAATTAGGTAATTCTGCAGCTTTAAATGCAGCAAAAATAAAATGAGTTGGTTGAGTTGATATAAACAAGATTTGGAAAGGGTTATTTTTTTCATTGTTGCAGTTAAGACCACTGAAACAGCCCCCAAAAAGAGTTTAGACTGCTAATTTTAGTATCTGTAATAACTAAATTGACCAATGGTTCAATTTAATCCATTGGTAGTAGGTTGGCCATTTAATCAGTTAAACAAGGGAGTCTGGGCCAGCCACTTTTCATTGCTTGTGGGGTTTTTTTGTTAATTTTTTTTCACTATCTTGGTGTCCCTCTGTGACTTTACTTGTGTCTTCTACTTTTCCTATCCTATCCCCCTTGAGTATTTCTTTCTGTCTCTCTAACCACTCTCTAAATCTTTCCCTCTCTCCCCACTCCCTCTCTTTCTGTGTGTCTCAATCTCTTTCTCTTTCTCTTCCTTCTCATCTTTCTCTCTGTTTCTCTTCCTCATCTCTCTGTGTCTCAGTCTCTCTCCCTTGTTACTCTTTCTTTCTCCAACCCACTCTGAATCTATCTGTGTGTGTCTCAATCTTTCTCTCTCTCTCCCCCCTCTCAATCTTTCCCTCCCCCCTCATGTCTCTCCCCTGCCTCTCTGTTCTTTTGCATCACTGCTGTGGCCCCTGTTTGGCCCTTGGTCTCTGGCTGGTCCTTACAGCATGGGCATCCTCCAAGTTCAGGGACATTTTTAGAGTACCAGTACTGGCTTGCCTCACACAGCAAGTTCAGGAAGTCATTTGTGAGTTCTGAAGGGTCATATGAGAGATGCAGACAGCCTTTAACTTCCCATACAGATAAACTATTTGTGCTAATATGTGGGGGAGAAAAAGGTAAAGAAAGAACAAAAGGAAAAATAGTAAACTCTTCAAACAGATAAACCGAAATATTTTAGGACATAGAGAAAAGTCACATCATGAAATCTTAATCTTTGCTTTGATTCAGATAGAATTTTTAAAAGATCATTTACTAGGAAAGGATCCATATATTTAAATGAGCAGTGATTCTGTATTAAAGATATGTAATTCATCCTTTTTTAAGGAAAGCATGATGTTTCTCTCTCAAAATACAAGGAAAACACTTTTTAAATATCTATAAAATGACTCATTCAGGCCAAGGCTATAACTCAGTTAAAGAAACTACAACTTAAAGAGGATTTATTTTTTAAATCTTTTTTTTAAAGTACATCCGTTGTTGTTCATCAAGACACTTGGAGATCTTGCAATAAAGATTTCTAACAAAAAAATAAGTGTACCTCCCTGGAGGAAAAGAATGATACAGATGTCGCATCCTCACCCCACAACAAGACTGTCCCCCCAAAACCCTCCGGCTTTCCCACTGCTTCATATTCATTAATTAGTCTGAGGTTTCCTCCGTGTTTCGTTTACAAAGCCACTTAAACCCACGCACCCATTTAACATATTTATGACCCCAGTTTTCTTTCTCTTCTCTGAGACTGTACCGTAATTGTTCTCCGGGCCCAGGGACTGCGGAGAGCCTTCCCTGCTGAAAAGAGACAACATAAAGAAGGAAATGAATGTGTGCGGGTTGAATACCTTCAACAAAACGACTGGGTGCAGTTTGGCCCCTGCCCCTCCTCCTCCCGGGGTCACTTTAATTGAGTGGAGCCTCACCCTCTATTGAGTGTATGGGAGACTATTAACTCTTAACAACGCTCTGTCTCAGGTTATTTATTTATTGCTTAAATGATTTGTTATTGCTACTTGAATTTAATACACCCTCTGGGAACCAAGATGGCAGCATCATGTTACAGAAAAACTACAAGTTATTTTAAAACTGTAATTGACATTTTATGAGAGCCATAAAATCTTTCTGAACAAATAACTTACCATTACTCAGAAACTTCAGCGGGAGATCTGTAGAATGAAGGGTCCAGGAGAACAGTACTGTACTTGTGTGTGTGTGTCTGCATGTGAGCTGGGGAGGCTGATGGGACACGGGCAAGCCAGGCAACGGCAGAGAAGCTCCAACTGCCTTGATTTTGCAGTGCTTCCACCCGCCTTGATTTAAATCATCGCTTTTAAGTCAGCGGGATCTGGGAAATGGTGCACAGGATTCCCAGGAGGGATGAGCTGCATCCAATGAACACATGACAGGTGCTCACCCTGGTCCTTCAGTTTTTCTGTTAAGTGAAGCCTCTTCCCAGCCAGACAGCAGTGTGTTCTACCCTGATGGTGCAGCTTAGCTGAGGCTGCAGTTACCAGTTAGAATAACATCTTGGGCCACGAGCCCCATTCGCGTGTGGATTCTATAGACCTTTATAGTAGCTATGGGAACCCATTATTGACAGCTTTGGACCATTCCTTTCCTAGTCCAGCAGAGCTTAGAATTTTCAACATTGCTGTGAGAAAATAGGAAAGACTTTGGCTGTAAAATCCACAGTTCTAAAGATGGGGTGTGCCAATGTCCTATTTCATGGGTTGCTGAGTAGAGGTTGGTGTGTCACCCCGATCCCCCTGCGGATGGAGGTTCCTCTGGTTGTCCTGAGTGTTGGCCGTGATAGTTATAGCTGCATTCCCAGGAATTGCTTTTGGCAGGAAGGAGGTTACTATCGGCAAGTTATACCCTCTTCCTGAAACTAATTCAAACCCACTGAGGATATATAAAAGTCCAGCTTCCCTGCCTGAATCCTGGACAGCTCTGAACAACCATCGAAGTTCCAAACCTACCTGTAGGATCAGCTGGGGCCTTAGGGGCAACCACATCACAGTTCAACTTCTCCCTCTGCCCCTTTGTGCTTCCCTCACTCATTTAGGGGTATTAATCCTGACAATATTCCCCAACAAGCCGCCTGCACACTCAGAACGTGTTCCCAAGGGACCCCCCCTCCAGTGTTCACTTTGCCTTCATTGAAACTTTGAACCAAACTGACACCCTGAGAAATCACACACTTTCCCACCAGCCAACAGATCCCCAACGTTATTTCATAAATCTCACAAGAATGTATTTATCCAGTTTCTAATGCACGTTCTCTCTGATCTTCTCCCCATTAGGTTCCAGATGCTCAGCTCTGAAACCCCCACCAGCTCCTTCTACTGGATCCTACATTGCAGTCACATCTTTCTCTTGTTTGCACTTTGCCTTTCCCAGCTGGCTTTGACTCAGAGCCCCTGTCTGGTGTTGTGGAGGTGATTTTATAACCAACAGTAAGAAGTTCCTCACAGTAGTTCCAGATGAGAGAGGAATTCAGCCTCAATGTTAGTTAACTCAATTCTAGTTAAGTTAATCAGCTTAGTTAATGCTAGTATCCCTTTCCCACTGAGCCCTCCACTTCTCCTGCCCTGCCGATATTTAGAGGCAAGCAGACCAGACAAAGGAACATTAGGCATATTCACACAATGCCACACTACATGCTAGTCATGACAGGAGAGCATGGCATTCACATTTGGTTGGGGTTAAAAGCATTAGCAGTGTGCTAGGCACTGCCCAGAACATGGCATACAAAACTGAATATAAGTACAGAGCATGGAAATAAGTAGCATGACAGAGGAACTTACACTAGGTGTGCTTCATTATACAGAATAATACATACGAAGATGAATAAGTTGTCTAAGATATGGACTTCCTCTCCCTCTCCAACACTTACACAGATGCTCTCCAACTTCATTCTCCGGGCTGCTGACTTGTGATGACTCTTCTTCAAGACTGGGACATGCTATATCCACAAAGGCCTACTGCATTTCCAAAGAGCTTTATCTAGTTATTTAAAAGTTTTTTCAGGGATGCTTTAAAATGTACCTGAGATTTGTTTGAATCAGGTATGGTAAGACCTGCAGATCCAGAAAGGATTGTCATGAGGAAATTAAGCCCTGGCCAGTTAGCTCAGTTGGTTAGAACGTTGACCCCAAGGTTTCGGGGTTGATCTGTTGTTGGGACACATACAAGAATCAACCAATGAATGTATAAGTAAGTGGAACAACAAATTGACATCTATCTCTCTGTCTCTAAAAATCAATACATAAAATTTTTTAAAGGATTTAGAGCAGTGTTTGGCCAATAGACATTACTCACTCTATAACAGTTATTAATATTTGAGGACATAAAAAAACTAAAACATTCTACTCACAGATCTCTACAAATAGGAGGCATTGCACACACAGGGCCATATGGGCAAGCACCAGGGTCAGTCAGGAGGCAGAGGGAGTGCGGGGACTGCAGGCGAGACCCTCTATTGCGGTTTCCACAGAAAGGAACCCAGGAGGCAGGGTTAGCAGCTTTAGGATTGGCTACTTCGAACAACTTCACTGGGCTCCAGGGTGTAGGTGCTATATCTAGATGCCTGGTACCTGGTCCTGGGGTGGTTAGGGAAGGTGGATAATGGTCCACAGTGTGAGAGCCCCCACAAAGGAAGTGGTTGGTTTGCATATGAAAGGCACACTCGCAAGCTATCTCTAGGAATTAGCCCTGACGGGAGCAGTCTCTGCGATGCCCCAGACGTCAAAGCACTAAATACAGAAACTGGAAGAAGGCGGTATTACAAAGGGTGAGATAAAATTGCCTCCCTGTTGTTCTACCCAAAGATTCCAGTTCAGGCCTCTGGTGCTCTGCAGCATTTGTGTAAGATTTCCCTCAACAGCTCTCAGCTGCTTGAAGACACTCTTCTCTTGCCCTCTTGGTTTTCATGACCATAAACCACCTTCCCAACTCTGCTCACCAGAGGCACTGATTTCCCTTTTCTTCTGTGGTCTCTACATTACTCAACACTTGTTACTTGTCAATGCATTTTGAGCATTTAGAGGTATATCAGTATAAAACAGTCCAAGAAGAATTGTTTGCTCAAGGGAAATATGAATTTGTAATGCTATAAAATATATTGAGAAATGTCTCACTATTGAGGTTCTTCATTGATTTGCTCTTAATCTATTTTTTTGTATATTCTAAACCTAGTAAGTTAATATTGGCCAGCAACCATCCTATTTGTACTTCTGTAACATTAAAACAAAAAGCATAAAAATAAATTTTTCTTTCATAGTCCCCTGCTCTTTTTACACATTTTACACAAGTGAGTTATAATGTTTGTTCAATTCTACTCTTGTAAAATGATGGCTGCCACTTTATTGTCTAGAAGTCAACCATAAATCATTAAAGATCTGTGAACTGATGAAAACCATAAAAACTGTAAATATTTTTGACTAAATGAAAGGACGAATTATAGAAAATTTGGTAACTTGTTTTTCATAGAAACACATGAAAAGTACAAAGTGAAGTGTCATCATATAAAGTTTATGAACAATAGTAAGAATTTACATTTATATCTTATAGTTTGCATTGGAGATCTCAAAGCACTTCAGGAAAAACAAATATAAAGGGAAACCACTAGTAAGAGAACTCATTTATCTTGAGGTAGAAACCATTGGACTATTGCAAAGGCTTGTGCAATGCTGGAAAAAGAAAGTAAGTATGTCCCTTTCTTGACTTCTCCATTTGGCCAGCCAGACCCAAAGATGGTCAGTCTTGGAAATTTCATGATCTTAGGGAATTTGGCAATCTTCCCTGAGTGATGAGGATCATGACCCTCTCTTTGCATCTGAGGAAGTAGAAGTGACACAGGTGACTGAGGAGGCTAAGTCTCCCTGGGTCTCTTGGAAACCAGCCACCATACTGTGAAAGGAGGCCCAACAGCCTGTGGAGAGATTTGTATGGATCTAGATCTGAGATCTTAGCCTATAGCATGAGCTCCCAGCCAACAGCAGAACCAACTGGGGAGCCACATGAGTGAACCATCAAAAGCAGATTCTCCAGCCCTAGTCAAGCTACTTTCTCTGACTTTGCTAGGAGCAGAGAGGGGACCAACCAAAACTGCAGATTCATGAGGAAAATAAATTACTTTTTGTTGTGTTAAGCCACTAATCCATGGGATAGTTTGTCATATAATAATAGATAAATAATGCAAGGCCTTTTGGTTCATGTGCACTGTGGTGAGGGGTGGAACAGAGAGTGGAAAGGCTACTTAGCTCTGCTTGAGGTGCTTGGGATGTTTGCAGATACACCCTGCAGGGATGTGCAAACATCTCAAGCATCTCAAGCAGAGCTGAACACTGGGAGGAAGGAGCTCTGGCATTTGGGCTTCTGGTTGAAACTGAGGTCCTATTGGTCAAGCCAATAAGGGATCTTGAAATCCAGCATCATTGGTTCCTCTTTGTACAGAAAGTGAGCTTGGCACCTGTCTACTCCCCCAAAGGACCACCCATAGTCATCCTTTCACTCCCTGCCCCACCCCCACCACAGGGTTCATGGACCAAGAAGCTCCATCACCTCTATCTCTTTACTTTTGGAAGGACCTCTCCCCTCCATCTTCTTGACTATGCTTCTCCATGCTGTACTGGGGCAAAGGAGTCAGAAGTACTTCTTGGAATAGGAAGGGAATGATACTGAGATGGGAGAACACACACACACTAACAGTTTAATAATTTACCTGTCACATTTATATTTGGCTTGGGAAGTCACTGAGGAAAGAGAATGGCTGAGAGAGAGAGAAAGAGAGAGAGAGAGAATAGGGTTGATAATTATAGGAGTAAAAAAACCCCAAACCAAGAGCCAGATGACTTTAAATTATTATCCAGAAACTAAACATTTCTAAAAATTTATGTAAACACACATATTATGCACACACTATTGGAAATAATACAAAGACTGACCAACCCTAGGAAAGTAAAAGTAGCTAAAGTAATGAGATGGCCAATTAGATTTGTAAAAAGGAAAATATATAGAACTGGGCATCAGGAAGTCAGGAGTCTCATCTTAGCTTTGCTGTTTTATCCTGGAAAAGTAACAATCTGTTCCCCAGCTTAGTTTTCCATCAGTGAGAGGAAAGATCGAAGGAGAGCACCTCAAAGATCCTTTAAGCCCCCCAATCCTACAAATCCTGTACAAGTCATGCTAATACAGGTTGGATCAACTAACAATCAAGCTATCTGCACAATGAGAAAATTAGTTGAAATTTTGGTACAAATATTAGAATTTTCTGTCACTTTGTGAAACATGACCAAAAGTTAAATTAAGCTCAAATAATTTTATATAGCTCTAAGGTAGCCAAGAGTAAACAATGAGATATAGGAAAGGAATGGTGAACACATCAATGCGTTCTATGAAAACCTTTTGAATTATAATTAAAACAGACCATGACATGGCAGGTATCATTTGCTATAATTATTACCTCCTAGACTACATTCAATCCAGTGGAAAAATACTCATTTGCATATCTTTCAGCATGTACACATTCACATGTGTGACAGTATTGTGAGATCCTGCTCAAGCAGATAGTTCACAAAGGACTTTGATTATATATATATATATATATATATATATATATATATATATATATATATATATATATTCTGTGTACAGATTATAAAGAAAACTGCAGTTGATTATACATAATATCAGTTATTAAAGCAAGTACTATTATTCACATTCTTCCTTTGTCTAAGAATGTTTATGCAACCCACACATAAGTGGGCAAAACCCCAGTAAGATAGCTAGTTTTAAGAGTAAAACGTTGTGACATCTGTGAGACAGAAGGTGATTTATACAGCAAAACTATTGAGTGTGGATTTGGGAGGTAACTGCGTTGCAGAACACAGCAACCAAGTTAAGGCAGCATTGGGAAAGGAGTATTTTCTTTTCTCACACACACAAAGCCACCTGACAATGCTTTTCAGTATTTTAGGCTAAAAGAACATCTTTAATTGAGATTTTATGGTTGAGGAACTTCATACTTTATGACAAAAAAATTAATATGGGGGAACTAAGTTTGCCAGAGATCCAACAAAATAATCATTTCTTAAAAATTAAAAAGAGCTCATAGAAATGTTGTGTTTAAATGATATTGATAGCAGCATTGCTTATAGCAATAAAACATTGGAAACTATATAAATATTCATCAGAAGAGGATTAATTAATTCAATTATGATCCATCTCCACACCGGAATACTCTGTAGCCATCAAGAAGAATAAGGCTATTTTCTACGTATACTCTCAAAGTCAAGAAAGCATGTTGTAGAAGAGCGTGGTTAAATATGTCATGGCTTTTTGAATCTTTGCTACCTGCCGGGTGCTGGAAAGATGTGCATAGTAGCCACTAACAGCAGCTGCCTCTGGGGTGTAGGAAGGAGTGGGTGCCGTAGCCTGGAAAGGCTGAATCTTGATGTTCACTGTGCATCCTTATGTGCCTTTGGACTTACCCATGTCTTATGAAGCTATAAGAGAGCATACTAAGTAAAAATGACATTGATGCCAATTTGCATGTGGGAGTCATAATGATGAGGCACACTGAAGTTCCATACACTGCAAAGCCTGTCTTCCTATGCTCCCTTCTGCTTCTCCAATCTTCACTATTTTCATTCCTCAATTTTCTTTTGTGTAATTATCCCCAATGGGATTAACTTGAAACATGCAATGTAAAAAATGAAAAAAAGATACTTCTCCAAAAACAAATAATGCAAAACAAAACAAAGAAACAGATATTTTCAGAGTTCAGACAAAGCTATATCAAAGTCAACTTGCATACACTCTATTTTAGGAAAAGATTCTGTAGTGAGAATGATATTACTGTGCTGTCTCCACTGATACACCTTTTGGTTTTCTATAATTTTTAATGAAATGCTTACCTGAAAACAAGGGTGGGGATATGCCTGGGTGCAAGTGTCTACAACCATATCCATAAAATAGACATTCTCAATAATGATGGGGAAGGAGCTGCCATATATATATGATTTCTTTAATACTAGTGGCCTTATATCAGGATACGGGGGATATGCTTGTCCTGAAAGAGATTCTTTTACTTATTATTAATATAGTCAAAGTATTGTATGACTGTCTTAGTCCATCTAACTTGCTATAACAAAAACACCATACGCTAGGTGGCTTACAAACATCATAAATTTCTCACAGCTCCGGAGGCTGGGAAGTCCAAGATTGCCAACAGATTCGGTATCTGGTGAGGGCCTGCTTGCTGGTTCACAGGCACTATCTTTTTGTTGTCTTCACATGGCAGATTGGGCTAGGGAGCGCTCTCAGACCTCTTTTCTAAGGGCACTGATCCCATTCATGAGGGCCCTGCCTTCATGGCCTTATCACCTCCCAAAGACTTCACATACTAATACCACCACACTGAGGGTTAGGATTTCAATGTATGAATTTGGGTGGGGGAGGGGACACAAACCTGTAGACTATTTCCTTGGAATGGAAAGTTAGACAGGGAATAACTACATTGATGAGGGCTTCATGATATTGACTGTACCTTCTTTCCTGGTGGCTTAACATTTGTAAGCATGGAAGTAACGGTGCATTTTTAAGGAGATGTCGAAGCAAGATAAAATAAGGCAGACTAAAGGGTAACAAGCTTGATGTGGAGCACAGTGATGATGGTGATGATGATGACTGTGGTGATTATATGGGGCTCGTGTGATGATGGTGGTGAAGATTATGTCGGTAATCGTGATGATTATGGTGATGGTGGCACCTGTGATGGTGATGATGGTGGTGGTTATGGTGATATCTCTCATTTGTTTTTAACATGTGCCAGGAATTGTGCCAAGGGCTTTGTGTACATTATTTTGTTCAATTCTCACAATATTTCTATAAAACAGGAATTGGCTCTCTTTTCCATGTCAAAATCAAAGGCTCAAAGAGGTCAGGAAACTTTAAGAAGGCCGAAGCTTTCTCTGCGGTACTACATCAGAGATAGATTATTGCTGGGGCAGCATGCAGCATTTCGGAACCCAAACAGGCAGGACACATGGGAAACACCAGATGATTCCTCGACAGCAATTTTGGTAGTCAGAAAAAAAGTGTGCTTTTTTCAATTTGTTTATCCTCAGGAGGTCTAGCTAAAAACCAATGCCATATGGCTCTCTAAAGTAGTACTTTCAATGGGCTGAGATTTTAGCAATACTGGGAGCTGCATGTAACCCACAAACCATCTAATCCTTGCTGCAGGGCCTAAAGCATCTGGGTAGACCTAGGTTACACACGCAAACATCACCACATCAATACATCTTGACTCAGAAAGAGTGGAAACCAATTCTCTATTGTCCAGTGCACCTATGAGAGACTCTCTGCCACTGGTCAGTGTGGTGAGACCACACGGTTCCAGTTACTGTTTGAATCTGTTATGATGCGGCACCTTTTGAACTCAATTGTAGTGCCAGGACCCAACTCTTAGGTTCCTGAGCAGGTCTGCTAGTAAATGTGAACAAGGATTAAAAGCAGACAGCAGCACCCAGAATACGTTGTGAACGTCATCATTGCCTGGAAAGTGGTAGATTTGAGGTATCAGCTGATGAGTAATTTGACAAGACACACTGCCTCTATCCACCATCCAGAGAGTAATGAGCAATCTGGCCACACTGGTGGGTACACTCCGTCAACAGTCCACTTCAAGATGCTCCCTGTACTCTTTATCACCCTTTTGACCATCTTCTTGGAAATCATGGTGCATAGTGATGGTGTGTTGGTGGTTTATACAGCCACCTAAGCAACTCTGTATTAAGAGACAGTGAGTTTTGTATTGTAAATACCAGTTTTCAGCTGTTATTTTCATGGCAGACCCCAGAGCACATTGAGTCACCTTGCAACAGAACCCACTACCATTGACCAACACACTGTGACCTGATGGGATGTGTGTCTCTTAATATGGTGGGAGTTTGAATTAGTTTTTTATTGTTGCAAATCAGTACCACAAACTTAGTGGCTTACAACAGCACCCATTTATTATTAATATTTTATAGTTCTTAGGTCAAAACTCCAGGCACAGTGACTAGGTGTCCTGCTCAGGATCTCACAGGGCTCAAATCAAGGTGTCGACCAGGCTGCATTCTCCACTGCAGCTCAGTGCCCTCCTCCAAGTCCACATCCAGTTCCTTGAAGTTGTGGGGCTGGGTTCTTAGTGTCATTGCTGTCTGTCAGCCAAGAGCCTTGCTCAGCTCCTATAGGCTGCTCACCACCCATGTCATATGGTCCTTTGGTCTTCAAAGCCAGCAATGGAGATTCATTCTTGTGTCACATCTCTGTCATGCTTCAAGTCTATTTCAGCAGGAGGAGCCCAATGCCATTTGATGGCTCACCTGATTAGGTCAGACCCACTAAGAATGGTCTCCTTTTCTTAATGGTAACTGTGCCATATAACATAACCTTATCAAGGGGTGGCAATTTTATTATAGTCACAGGTCACAGGGATTATACAAGGTGTACACACCAGGGACTGAAATTTTGGTGGGGGGCATCTTGGAATTCAGATTTCTGAATTTTGATGTGTTACTGAGATGCATTTGTTCTGCTAAGTCCTGCATGGGTGAGGTGAAATCCCTGTGGGTGAAGACTCTTCCGAAGGGCGAAGTCACTCACCCAGATAAAGACTGGGTTCCCTGCACTGGAAATAGGAATTGGGAGACTGGGATGGAGACAGATGGAAGAGCCAATGTAGGCTCCTTTTCTTGGTCTGTACTTTGAGAAAGAGGAATGTCTTGGAGTTCACTCTCGGGTAGTGTTGGTGAGAGATAATCACCTGCGTTGGGTACAACCTGGGCTGTGGACGGAAGGGGGTCCATGAGGTGCATCACAAGCTAAAGATGAGTGATGTCCATTTTATAAGTCAAAAATACATAAGATAGTGCCTATTTATTTATATACTTATTTATTTATTTCCTCTTTTGCTCTGCCCTTGCCTTGAGAACTCTTTTTGAACACTCCATCTGTGCAGCCAATTATAAGGGAGGAGCACAAATGGGCAAGATCATTAAAAGAAAACCAGCAATTCCTTGAACCTCACAGGGTGGTAGCAGAAATTTCCAGCCAAAAACACGAAGGAGAATGTGAGTCCTAGAGAGACCAGGATTGGTGCTGAGGGGCCCAACCTCCTTTTCTGACCAGAGCAAACTCTCCCCCCTGCCCCATTATTTGACTAAGGAATTCTGACTTCTATGTCATTAAAGAAAACAGAGTTTCCTGACACAGTCATGCAGCTTAATATGCATTCGTGGAGAAGGTGAAGTAATTGATGGATTGTGCATGATCTGCCTCCACCCGCCCTCCCCTCTCATACCCCACAATAGGCAGTCACAAGTCACCAAATTGGTTCTGTTCTGTGGCTTTAAATTAATTAGTTTTATTAATCGCATCTTTTTTATTTTCTGTATTTCTGATGCTTGACATCCTGGGTCTTGCTGACTTGGAGAGACTGCCCCTCCCAGGGCTAGCCAATTCCTAGAGAGAGTAAAGAATTCACCAGTGAGTGCACCTTTCATGTGCAAGCCAGCCAATGCAGAACCCTTTACACCACCATCACCACCACCACCACCACAGCCTCCTTCATTATCTCCTTTATTAAACTTTCACAAGCCAGATGCCACTACTTCCCTGCCCTAATCTCACAAGGGCCAGGTTCCAGACATCTAGAGACAGTCCCTACATTCCAGAGTCTGCTGAAATTATTTAAATCACTCTTTCCTAAACCTGTTTACCCAGCCTTGCCCATTTCCTTCCTGCAGAAACCACAATAAAGGCTCTTGCTCATGTTTTTCTTCTGCTCCTTCTGCCTTCTGACTGGCCACATGGTGCTTCCCCATGTGGTCCTACGTGGTGTGACATGCCCCTTCTTTTGGGGAGCTACAAGAAACTATCCTTTTTAAAAAAATTCTCACCTAAAGTTATGTTTATAGACTTGAAAGAGAGAGAAAGACAGAGAGAGAGAGAGAGAGAAACATCAATGTGAGAAACATCGATGGGTCGCCTCCATGTGCGCCCTGACCAGGAATCGAATCCACAACCTGGGTAAATACTCTGATCAAGAATTGAACCTATGAACTTTCAGGGTACAGGACAACACTCCAACCAACTGACCCACCTGGGCCAGGGCAAGAAAATATCTTTTCATTGATATTCATCTCCTGATTTGTTGGTCTTAATATTCCTGAATGAGAACAAAACCCACATGTTAAAACATCAGCTTCCAGCTATGCTGCAGGTTCCCTGGTCCAGATAAAGCAGAGACTTCTTTCCCCCATAAAAGGCATCTTTTGTCAGAAGTTATCCTGGTGATATATGTGAACAGTATGAATTCTAGACACGTTCTCCACTGACTGCTTCTTGGTGCAGAGTAGGACAAAAGTCAATTGGAAATTTATTGCATAAAATCTGTGTAATTTCAATCCATTCTGAGGCAGGAAGTTAGGGACATTTTCTAATATCACACTTCCCTCGAGAAAATGTTGCATCATGTGATCTCAGATCTGCTTTTATTTCCATTCACTTCCCATCAACCTTATCAGCATCTCCAACTTTGGTCACTTGCCAGAACACTTTTTGATCTAATGTATAATCCAGTGACGCCCCTTAAGCATATTTTTCAGCCCTGGATGGTGTGGCTCAGTGGATTAAGCATGGGCCTGTGAACCAAAGGGTCTCTGGTTCGATTCCCAGTTGGGGAACATGCCTGGGTTGCAGGCCAGGTCCCAGGTAGTGGGGCACATGAGAGGCAACTACACATTGATGTTTCTCTCCCTCTCTTTCTCCCTCCCTTCTCCCCTCTCTAAAAATAAATAAATAAAATAAAAAAGAATATTTCATTTGTTAATTTTTAATGGACTGTGCTTAAAATGATCTCAAGCAAAATATTTTATTTCACATATATTTGCACAGGTTATAAAATTTATTTCCAACATAATAATTCAATAATATCAGCAGTACATAAAGATAAATTTTGACTTTCTCCCAGTTAATATGGATCATGCCCTCAGGTGACTATGTGTTAATTGTGTAAAGAAAATCATGATTTGTTGATGGGTACATTACTAAAGGATGTATTATGTTTGGTTTGATTTCTGTATAAATATATTTCATATTGAATATTGAATATTGACCTGGAACTACTGGTCACAGCTTTGCAATTGGCATGGAAGTCTTTTTTATGACCTGATATGTGGAATTCTTGAATTTTGCATTTAAAAATTATGATGCTTATTTTCTTAAAAAAACAATTTTCCTGTTTTGCTTCTAAGAGATGAGAAAAAACAAGGTTTCAGCTCCCTGTCTGCAGTCACACGAATGAAACATTGTGGGTGTCAGGGATCTTTATGAGGAGTAAGTGTAAAGCTAAATTGGATATAATCACCAGTGTCTTCTCCTTTTGAAGCCTTGTGCTGCAGACAGATTTTTATTAGAGCAATATTATTTACTGACCTGGTGATAGTCATCTGGAGGCAATTTTTGAGGATTGTTTTCACTTTTATGTTCCCCACTAATCTGTTGTGTTTTGAAACCTTTGTTCCTTATGATTCCTCCTCAAACCAACAATCCATAAACTTTGTATGACTAAAAACCAAAACAATTTTAAAACAAAGTGATTATTTTTAAGCATGGTCATTGACCTCTACTAATTGCCATTCACTCTCACTGCCTTTTTTTTTTAAAGGAATAAAAGCCATACCTCATTTGAGAATTGTTTCAATAGAACTTTAAATAGGTCCCATAACACCTTTAATGGCTTGATTTCCAGGAACACCTTCATGATCCCGTGAAGGGGTCCATGATCCACTTACTGGAAAATGCTAATCAAGGGGCCAAAGTATGAGCTATTTCATAAGGCGTATGAGATCGTCCAGCTCTGGCCCTCAATGATCTCTTTAGCCAAACATACATTTGCTCCCCAAAGAGGTTGCTTACAGTTCCCAGAATATACCTAGATATGTGCACACTGGGAAGTCACATAAGAAATGTAAGCATAAAAATTCCAAAGACAGTGAAGTAAAATTGGATATATATGTTATTTTGGACAGAGGGGAAGGGGGGGTTGGGGCCCAATATTTTAAAAGTGACAATGGCCGTTTACAGGTGATTGAGAAGGAGCAGAACACACATGGCAGGTGAGTTTTTGTTAGGACACCCAGAAACAATGGGGCCTGGGGTGCAGGTGGGGGGTCCAGTCAACAGACACCTGCTGGAGTCCTCCTGGTTAATGCTGAGGTGATTATGTTAAGGTTCCTTTCCCAAAGCAGGTTTTTTCATCTGAATCTCTTAGGTAGGGAAGGGGGGAGGGTCAAAGTTTCTTTCTGAGTCATTTAGTAATAACCAGCTTCAAATCAATATCCCAAAGGCAAAACTTTTAGTTCCCTTCAAAGCTATACACTCCTGATGGTGCTGACTTACTCCTTCACCACTGTGTTTGGGGCCTCCCCTTCCCTTCTGTGAATATAAAAGAATAACTTTTGTTAATTTTCTATAATGAGATTATTATCGTTGGACTCTCAGGTGAGACTTACCTCAACATCCACTCTGTGCTCTTCAGTGATGTTCGGCAGATTCAAGGGTGTTAGAAAACAGCCTCACGCATCCAGACTTGGGGAAGTACCTTCATCCATGGCTACAGAGGGCAGTGTCTTGCGGCTTGGCTGTCAGGAGATGCATGAACCTATGTACTTCCAGGCTCCTCTCTACTGGGTATTGAACCATAGGCTCTCCCGAGACAGCTCACCCCTAGAAAAAAATCACTCTCCTTTCCCAAATTTGGTCCCAGGAAGATAGTGTGAGACTATTGCAAACACAGACAGATGGGTACCTACTGTGGACCATGCTTTGCCAAGTGATCTCTGCTTCATGCACTTAGATAGCAGAAATTGCTCTGTGATGAATATGTGACATGATGATGAAACCCACACAAAAAGGCTGAAGTCTTTATTCTACAAGTGTCAGATGCTGTTTGAGTGAGAGCTGTGATTGCAAAAAACATGAATGACTTCTTTAATGAGGGAAAAATTGTTTTTCAGCCTGTGCTTTTGATTCAATAATGCTATTTCTGGAGATCTATCCTAAGGAAACACCAGTCATACAAAACATCCAGCCAATTTCATGAATGGGGATGTTCAGCATGACAATATTAAAAAGAAAAAAAGAGAAATGTATTTGGGAAATCATAGTAGTACAATGATATGTTCCACAACCTACAGAGGTGAACAAATGTAAATATTAGCCACACATAGAAGTAGACTGAAAACAACAATATCTGTGAGTATAGCAAAGTATTTAATTTATTATTGCAATAACATTAAATCTACACGAAGTTTGTAAAGATGGAGAGACCACAAAGAAACTTAACTTGTCACTGTAAGACAAGTTGTAAAGTGAATAGAAGTTTCTGGTGGTTGATGTTGTAAAGTTGTTTGATAATTAAAATTGGAAGGGTTTTTTTTTTTAAAGAGCTAAATCTGTCCTTAGAAAGACCAATTAGAAGACACCTCTTAAAACATGCATGCCTGAGCCAAACACTAAATGTCACCTATCATCTGATTCCATTTACATGGATACAGAATGCAGGTGGATGGTTGCCAGGGGACGATGGTGGGGGAAGTGGGGAGAAAGTTAGTTGTGGCAGCAGGGTTGCAGTGATGGAAATGTGTTGAAACTGGATAGTGGCGGCGGTTGCACAACATTGTTGATGTCCTAAATGCCACTTTATAATGGTTAATAATTTTATGTCATGTGAACTGCATCCAAAATATCTACGTAAAACTGTGTTTTAAAGTGACGTGTGCCTGGGCCTCCCCCTAAAGGAGTGGGTGACCCAGTGTGCGTGGGTTGCACAAACCTCTGTATTTTACAGTTTCCCCAATGAGTCTGACGCTCAGTCAGGACTGAGGACCTGCCCTCAGAGATCTCCCCCAGCCTGCCTGCCTAAGTTGCAACGTGTATGGAGTAACTGTATAGAAACATGTAAGAAATGCATAAACTATAAAATGCTGTGAGGGTACTGCAGCTTGTATGCGAGGAGTTCAAATCGTCCAGTTCTGACCAGTGATGGGCACAAGATGTGCACTCCGATGGCACCCTCTCGGAGGGTTACAGAAGACAGACGGTGCTGGGTCCCCCCAGTTGGGCCACACTGGAGCATCCCACAAGGTCAATAGCGTGGTGGCTGCTGCCTTAGTTCCCTTCAATGACCTCAGGACAAAAATCCCTAGAAGTCTGTTGACCTTCACCAAACTTTAAAATTTGGACCACTTTTTAAGAAGGGAGTTTGTTTCAATTGCTATCCAGAGACTAGACACAATATTTTACCAAAAATTGGAGGAACACATTCAATCTACCTGCTGTCCTTGAAATTTCTTTTTATCTGGGTCCCCTTTCTACAGCCAGAAGAAGTTTTATTGAGGAGTGGGTTTTTGAAGAAGATGTGTAGCCTTCAAGGCATCTGAAGCTATTCAAAGATAACTAGTTAGTGAAACCTCAGAAATGTCAAAGGCTCCAAAACACGTTAAAACACCACCCAGACACACAGAATAGGTTCAGAGGGAATCCCCCAGTGAAATGAAGGGAAAGCCTTATGCGTGGAACGCCATACTAGAGACACACACACTCATTCTCTGCAGGGTTATTAAATTGCACAGAGGAAGCTCTCTGGTTTGCAAAGGTGTTTTAAAGAAAAGTGCAATCATTTGCTTGGTTATATTGAGTTAAAGAATACTCCTGGGATTTTTCACTTGGACATTTTGGCTAATTACTTTATGATCTTCAGTTCTCCAAAACCTTCCTGTTGGGGAAATATATCTTTGCCAAAATTGAAACAATAAATATATGCACATTAGGATGAGGTTTTTACCCTTTGTTCTCAGAAATATGTAAAACGAGGGAGGAGAAAGTGGGTCTGCTAATACCTCACTTTTCCTTTCAGGGGTTTAATCACACGGGAGGTCTCGCATTTCAGCAGGGTGTGAAATGCCTGATATTTCTCCTGGTTTCTTTTTTCTTCCTGCACAATGAATGCAAGTCCAAGAACGTGAAAAAGGCCTTTCCCCACCACACACATGCCCTCCTCCCACCCCCTGCCAGCCATCCCTGCTCTGACCTCCGGCCTCCCTTCCGAGGACACTGAGCCACTCCTTTGCAAGTTACAGGTCCTGCAGCCCCGCCGCCCCCGTCGCTCTGCCCCGGGCCTCGGCGGGGGCGCCGTCTCGGGAAGGGGACGGCACAGAAAACCCTCCCATCCATCGCCTTCACTTCTGCCTCTGCCATCACCTCCACCTCTGCCATCGCCTCCGCCACCATCACCTCCACCCCCCAGCGCGCCTTGGGGTCGAGGCGGACCCAGCTCGCCAGGCCTCTGCAAGGCGCAGCACGGAGACCCCGATTTCTATGCACCCTGGAAAGGGTGATTAATTTAAAGTGAGTGGAGTCTGTTTCTTTAAGACAAGCTCATAAATCGTGAAAGATCACCACTTCTTTTCAAAAGCCTCTCCACGGTCTGAGTTTCCCTTCTGGGTCAGTAAAGTCATTGAAGCTTTAATGGCATGCCATGGCAGATTACACGATACAGCTGTCCCAGCACCGTGAAAATTAAGTTATGCCCCGTGTCAGCAAGGGGTTTTGCCCCTTTCTTTTCTCTCCCCTCCCCCACCCCTTTCTCTTTTTTTCTCTATTCCTTCCCACCCCTCTCCCTCTCCCTCACCCTCTCCTTTCCCTCTGCCCCTCTCGCTCTCCTCCTCCCTCCTGCCTGCCTCTCCTACTATTTCCCATTTGCTCTTTCACTCTCCTCCTGGGAAGTGATCATCCCAGGAGAGGCAGAAATTGGCCCACACCGGGCCATGCTTTGAGCCCCAGCTATTGAGACACAGTAAATGGAGATGATGGGCCTTCCGCGGGGGAGGGGGGGGGGCTATTAAAAGGGTGCCTTTTCTTTTCCACTTCCACCGCACCCCAACCCCCACATCTTTTGCTTCGTCCTCTGTCTCTTCTTCTTCTTCCTGCTCCTCTCCCTCCTGCCTAGGACCTGAGTGAAATTCCCAACCTTATGCAGAGCAACCCTGAACACCAGCAGCACCCTCTGCAAGCACATAAATGCCTGCTTCCCTCCACCCTCCTGGTCCTAACTCACCCCCTTCGTCTGGACAACCCTCCCCCTGGGTCCTGGCCCCTGCCCCCACCTCAGAGCTGACCCTCCCAGGTCAAGAGTAGCAGTCAAGCCTTAGTTTCTTTCCAAAGTTAAACACTGGCATGGCTGTGGCTACTACTCTTTTCTCTTTGGAGGAGAGGAGATAGAAATAAAGTTCCAGCAAACTAAAAGCATCAACTCTCCATGCCTGCACTGTCCACATGCGGAAACGTGACTCATAATGTACAACTTTATAGTAGCTCCCATGGCTCCTCAACACATAGTAAGTATTCACATCCAGAGAGAAAGATAAAATTAAACTTTAACTTCATTCAAGTATAGTCTCCTCTGCTTTAAAATATATAATAAGGCAGTCTAAATAAAGAAAGCCACATTTTCCTCTGCATCTCCCCAGGAGATGGGAGAAGTGTTTGCAATGTGAGAAATGAAAAACCCTTCTATCACGTTTCTTCATCGAGGCGCAAGGAAGAAGTGAGCTGTTGGTTTTATGAGAGTCTGCATACCACTTCCTACAGGTCAAGGGGACTCCCCTCCTTAGAGGGCCCCTCCACCCACACACTACTCCACTCCCTGGCTGCTCTTCTCATCACTTAGGTCACACTGAGGCACCTCCTTCCCGTTGTTAAAGACCCATGAATTCAATAAAGCCACTTCACGAGGCTGAGAGCAGTTGTTGAAGTGGAGGATGCGGTCACTGTGTACAATGGAAACAGGCGAAGACTTTGTAGATACTCAGCTGTGATGGTAACATTTAAAGCTATCATGTTTTAATACATATTTTTTAAAATTAGGTGCTTTTGGGAGAACATCTAAAACTAACAATTTTGATTTCCTCAATCTATGAGCCAAAAGTAAAAGAATCCTTGCATCAATAATTAGGAGACTTACATGAAGGTGACTCAGTATTTCTTGGGAGGGAAGAGGGTGTCCTGGGATTGGGGAGTTTACTGAAGCTCAGTCCCACAGATGGAAAAGTCATGAGTGTGAATGAGGTTGCCCTTCCCCTTATCTAAGTTGTAGGGAGGCCAGGCCCTGAACTCATGACTTTGCACAAACCCTATCCTTCTGTCTCCTTCCCCCAAAGAACTAGCTTTTAAGGTCTTCATGCAGCTTAAAAACTGGATCTGAAGAGTTTCCAAAAAGATGTGTGCAGTTTTCAGGCAGGTCACCACTGTGGTGCTCTTGTTTAAATGAATGTGTTCCCACAGGATTTTATTGATAGCACAATCTCAAATACAATGTTAACTTTAAAAAATCTCCCAGCCCATGGGTCTTAGTATAGATTCCCCCCGAAAAAGAGCCTGAGAGGACAGGGGTACAGGCTGTTTATTTGGGGCACAATCCCAGGAAGCCGGGGGAGGGAGTGGGAAAATGAGATAAAAAAGAAGGGCTAATATAAGGGTGAATGTCAAGGTTGCCACTGTGTGCAAATGCAGCTCAATTCCACCTAGGCTTCCCGAGAAGTGGCGATAGGGCTTCCTAGAATTATCTGCCTGAAAATGGGGGGCATTGATCCCTAGGCTTTATCTTTCCAGGGCTCAAAGGTTATTCCAGGCATGCTGATTGCCTACTTTTCTGAGTAAGCCACCACTGACTAGCAGAGACCCAGAACAAAGGTGAAGGTGTGTGGTGTGAGCTTGAGAGAGAGCTCACTCCAAACTCACTCCACACACCTGTTATGTGGTATTGCACACCTATTTAAAACTGTAGCTCCTTGTAAATGCATCATTTCACATAGCTCCCAAGGGGAGGTGCTCTCTACACTTTAGAGATGAGGTTCAACGACAAGGAAGTCTTTGCCATGGCACTTGTTTAGTAAGAGGTGGGAGGGGGGCATTTAGCTCAGGAAAGTTTCCAGTACACCCTGACGGCATTTTTACCTCATTTCCAGTTACCACTTGAGGACCAGGCAACCAAGTATCCAATTAGCAATGATTCTAAAAGTGTCCCTTCTATAAGTTGGGTTGCCCCTAGAAGCAGAGCCCGAGACATGGTTCGAGGAACATTAGTTGGTATGTGTGTGTGTGTGCCTTTAGAGATGTCAAAAGGTGCAGCAGGGATGGGGAGGTGACAGGGGGAAGAAAGGGTACCTAATAGTGTGTGTGTTATTAAGCCAGATAATACTGAGGGAAATTGACATAAAATTTTACCAGAAAGTTCTGGGGGTGGTATAAAACACATACTGCAGAGTGATCCCAACCAATGGGCAGAGGAACTGTGGTTTGTATGCCCCACATTTCTGTGTCATTGGTTAAGGGCGCTCCTGGGAGGGACATCAATTTCCAGCTTCACTGTTGCAGGTAAAGTGGATTCTAGCAGCTGTGTAGCACGGACACAAGTGTTGCCCCTGGCAGCCAGGCTGGAGCGCTTCGACACAAGAGGGCCTGGAGCCCTCCTGCACATCTTGACCTTCAAAGAAAAGGAAGTGACTTATGGGGATTAGAGCTCACTGTGATGAAATTCCTTGGGGGCCATTCCCATAATGAAAACCTAAGATGTCAATTGCTCGGTGCTGTTTGTTGATACCCCTCTTGGCTTATCTACCCATTTGCTTCTTTTCCCTGCATGTTGTTTTACTCTAGCAAATGTCAGAATTCTGTATTTCTAAGGAATCATCTTTGCCATATACTACCTGTTCCGTGCAAACTCCAACTGCCTCTTAATCTTAAAACACTGAAAATATTTTTTGACAAATCTAGTCAAAAAATATTTGCTTAAGCTTGAGATGACATTGGAGGAGTTCCAGCTGTAGATGCCACAAAGGACAAACAGCCGCTAGCACTCTTAAGGCCTTGATCCTGTCTCAGAAGTCACAAAGCAGGCTCTGCAGGGAGGGGTGCAGGTGCCGGTTCCAAAGATTCAGAATGGATTCGGTGTCATCCACCCACTACAACACCCAGACTCCTTGTACCCGTGGGTTTTGTTCTGAAGAACAGATTATCCAGCTTTGTTTGTGATCATAACTTCACAAATTACCTTATGTTGTGATTTCAATCTGAGAACATAAAATACAATCTTTGCTCTCTGGCAAGTGCCAGTGGAAGAACAGGGAAATAACTTTACAAAGTAAATGACAACTACAAGAAACTTAATAATTTTTCAAGATGCTAATTATAAAAAATTAAATTGAAGGCCGGTGCTATCACAAACAATGTATCTGTTTTGATGAGTAGGGACACAAAATCATCTCATACAATGATTTTTGAAATTCCAAATTTCAATATCTATGAAGCAACTTGCTATTTATATCCATTTATCCTCCACATAAATGTTTCAAGCTTATTACCAAAATTGTTACAATTTCAGTCATTTTCTTAGTTTTCTTAGGCCTTATTGAAGGGCTGAGTTTCAGGCTTATTTTCCATAATTTCTGTTTTTATTTTTATTTGCTGGTCCTTGTAGAAAAGGGCCAGCATTTTGTCAGTAAGGCACAGCAATAGTGACAGCAAAGATGGTTTATAAAGAATATTCTTTCCCTGATTTTGTTCCAATGCAAGTGCTGATACCATTTGATTAAAATAGCTGTAAAAGATGCTGGTATGTGAGAGGTAGAAATAGGGAAAGGGTTTCAGAATTCCTAATCTTGTATAGCTCTCAAGACGGGAGAGTTGGACCCCATCTGGTGTAAATGGATTAAAAATCTTTTCTCGTTTCAAAGGTTTGATCTCAACAAGGGCTTGATTTGATGAAATCAAAGTGGCAGCTTGGATTGAGAACTATTTAGAGTGGAACTTCCTAAAGTTTACATGTGAGGGAAGAATTGGCAGAGGTGTAAATGTGGGGTGACCATGTATTTATATGTGTGTTTTACTGGAGGTCTGTTTGCAGAGATGATGGCAAACAAAAAACGTTTTCAGAATGAGGGTAAGGATCAGGTTACTTGTGTAACAGAAGGATGTGTTTGTAATTCTTAGCTTGGAAGGAGTACATATGCTTAAAAAAAAAAGAACAGAGTTTCCTTCAGCAAAAGTCATTTCACGTGCTATCTCCTCTTCCTCCACCTTATCCCACCCGATACATTGTCCTAGACCTTTGCACTTCAGGTCCCCTCCTCTTTCATTGTGGGCTATTATTAGTGACAAAGAGCCCAACTAGGTACAGGAGAAAACAAAAAACAAAAACATGGTCCGATGGTAGATGGTAGATACATTGTGGAACATGAAAGATGGCCCACCTGTGGTTTTTAAGACCTAAATTCTTAAGTGTTGTACACAATGTTTGCTTTAGAAAGGGAATTCACCTTCTTGCAACTGAGTTGGGGTCATTGTTAGTCTCACAGATAATTTGCAGCTCTGTTGTCTTTGGGATGATGCAGGAGCAGTTTGGCGTAGTCTCCCATTCCTTACCACTCCACACACAATGTTAACAGATGGCATTTTCCATCTCTGGCAATAGGCAACATTTACACAGAAGTTGCAATGGAAAAGGTATTGGGAAAAATTTGGGTTCGATATAGTGTGTAAACTCTGGGATGGTGCTAAAGGCTAGCAATGTGGCAGTGGTGGATATGACATTTGATGAAACTGAAAGTAGTGACCCAACTCAGCCATGCTTTGTAGAGTTAGCAAAACGAGTGCAGAAATCACAGTGCAGGACTTTTTACGTGCATAAGGAATCCCCAAGATGTAAATGAAACACCTCTGGACATTCTATAAACTGCCTTAGGCTTTAAGTATACATTCAGTTCTATATCCATCTTAAATATAAAAAGGTTTTTGAAACAATTATTTTATAAAAAATGTGTTTAAACTCCACAGCATACTTTCATCCTAACTGTACTACAAGACAGTCAACAATTAGCTCTCCCTTCTGTATTCGATTTTGGCTACAATTATTTTATCACAAGTGTATGGGACTATAACTATTGTAGAAGAGATAAATGTAGAATTCCTTGATTAAAGTAAAGTTATAGAAAGGTATATAATTTGTTTTCTATTTCTGCCATAACAAATTACCGTAAGTTAAGTGGCTTAAAGCAATACCAACTTGTATCTTGTGGTTCTGGAGGTCAGAAATCTGAAATGAATCACTCGAAGCTGAAAATAAGATTTCATGGTGGAAAGGTGTATCTAAGGGAAATTTCATTTCCTTGCCTTTTTTCAGCTTCTAGAAGCTTCAGGCATTCCTCAGTTCAGGGCCCCTTCTATCTTCACAGCCAGCAGTTGGATGATTTCAACCTCCTTCTCAGACTTTTCCTCTTCTGCTTCTTTCTCTTATAAGTGCCATTGTTATTACACTGGACCCACCTTGATCATCCAGAATAATCTCCTCATTTCAAAATCTGTCATTTAATCACATCCACAAAGTCCCTTTAGCTACGTCAAGCAACAGAGCCACAGGTTCTGGGGATTAGGATGTGGATGTCTTTGGACATCTTTTGAACCTAAAGTAAGTACATAAAGTAAAACACACCCCTAATAAAAACATTACTTCATCCAACAGGTTTTAGTATATGCTAAATGTGTTCTTTAACCCATTACCTGAATTGAATTAGTCCTACCACTTAACTTCTTTTAAACTGAAGAAAAGTAAGAATGTGCTGACTTTCAAGACTGCTTAATCAGTACCCAAATGGCTTCAAAATAAAGCTATGGCTTCTAAGGGTTTAGCGCAGATTCTGTCCACGCTAGTTCACCGTGCTAAGTGCACTGAAGGTGACACCCTTGCAGTTATTTCCAGCGTATGTTGGTGCATGACAACAGTATGAACAGTCTAGCTCTACCGGGTAATTCTGTTTATGGAGATAATGAGAATAAGGAGACTGCCAATACCAGAGAACTTGTTGGTTATTACAAATATTTGGTTTTGATTCATTTAATCCCATTTTAGATGTGAAAAATTTAGCTTTCAGAAGTTCAGTGGGTCATGGGATTTACAGAATAGTGGTGAAGACCTCTGTAAATTCATTCCTCCATAAAAGCAATAAAAGCACTGGCAAACATTGTCAAAATCAATATTTTCATAACTCTGGAAGTTAACCAAAAGTCGGTAGCAATTTAGAGTGTTTATTGAAGAAAAACTACTGAACATTATTAATAACAACAGGATTTGGAGTGTTTCTAACTTGGCCTACTCTTATATCCTTCTCCCCAGCTTCACAGTAGCCTTGAAAACCAGCAGCCTCATAACCTTGGAAGCAGCCCCCAGGAGGGAAGGCCCAGTTTGAAGTTCTATCCTTAGAGCACTGTCACTGTTTGACCTGTCTTGCAGCTCCATGATAAAATGCCATTTACAGAGCTGTGTCTTCATTTGACTTGACCTAGTACTCATTCAACCGAAAAAATCTCTCTATCCCTGGTGCATTTGTTGAAAATCATCAGAGGCAACTGTTTACCATTGCAGTTGCCTGAGGCTGCTAGACTAGTTTCAAGAAAACCCTTTCCAAAACCCAAAAGGACAATCTGGGAAACAAGATATCTGTTGGGAACTTCTGAAAACTCTAACATATTCCTGGGAATCTGCAAGTCTGTGTACATATAGAGTGGTGCATATAGGACTGTGTTCTTAACAACAAAATGCCTGAGAGAACCCCAAACTCTCACCTCTGGTTGACCTTGAGGTCCTGTTTAAGCAGGAAGTGAATGCTAGGGCAGAGTTGTAAAATGTTGGGACACCAAAGGTGTACTCCAACACACACTCTGAGTTCCTCGACAAACATGGAAGACTCATTGGTTTAAGACATGTGAAGAAATCTCTAGTCAATTGTTACCTGAACAGTAAATTAACTGAGTGAAGAAGACTCTAGTTATAGCACACAACTTGAAATACAAATTTCACAGGATTAATCCAGGAAAGTTACTTAAAGAATAAGCAGTAGCAACAACTACAAAGCAACAATAGCAAACTGTGGATCAGAGTGTCAGGTAATTTGATTTCCAGAGTGCCACATAACATTATTTAAAGCCTTCAGTTTTTAACGAAAAGTTACAAGACATGTAGAGAAACAGAAAAGTATGATGTATAGTGAGGAGGCCGTGGGGGCAGGAAACAGTCCATAGAATGTGCATTCGAGAGGGCACAGATATTTGACTCAGTAGACAAAGATTGTATCAGCTATTACCAATATGTTTGAAGAACTAAAAGAAACTATGTCTAAAGGATAAAAAGAATGTATGGCAGTAGTGTCTCACAAAATGGAATATCAACAGAAATAGACATTATTGAAAAGGAAACAGAGAAATTCTTATTTAAAAATATAATAGCAAATGAAAAGTGTATTAGAAAGACTCAATAACAAATATAAGCTGGGAAAAAAAGATCAAAGAACTGGAAAGCAGGTTAATGGTGGTTATCCAGTCTAATGAATAGAGAATAAAAAGAATTAATAAAAATAAACCTTTGTAAGTGTGTAAGACACCATTGAATACACTAACATCATGATGGGAATCCCAGAAAGAGAGGAAAGAAAGGAACAGAATATTTGAAGAAGTAATGGTCAACACCTCAAATTTGATGCAAAAGAATAATTTACAAGATCCTCCAAGAGGTTTAAGCTTTAACACATCATAATCAAACTGTCAAAAGTCAAAAACAGAAAATCTTGAAAGCAGCAACTCCTTCTGTGAAGCCAGTATTAACTTGATACCAAAAACAGTCAAAGACACCACATATACACACAAACTGTGTAGGCCAATACCTCTTATGAATATAAATGCCTAAATCTTCAACAAATACTGGCAAACTGAATCCAATGACACATACATATGTATAAAAAACCTATACTCTGTGACTAAGTAAGATTTATTCTAGGATTAAAAGGTATGTTTATAATCTGAAAAATCAGTTATATTGATAATAAAAGCCACATGATCATCTCAATAGATGGAGGACAAACATATGACAAAATCCAGCAGCCTCTCATGATAGAGCACTCAACAAACTAGGAATTAAGGGGAACTTCCTCAACCTGGTAAAGGCCATCTACAAAAAGTGCAGTTAACATTATACTGAATGTTTATGGTCTGAATGCTTTCCCCCAAAGATCAGGAACAAGACAAGAATATCCATTTTTGTCAAGTATAGTCAACATTGTTTTGGATATTCTAGTGAGGCCAGTTTGGCAAAAAGAGAGAGAGAGAGAGAGAGAGAAAATAAAAAGAAAGAAATAAAAGACATTCAGATAGAAAAGGAAGAAGTAAAGCTATTTATATTGACAGATGATATAGTATTGAATATAGAAAATCCTAATAAATCATATGATAAGTATTAGAAGTAATAAACAAGTTCACTGAGGTTGTATGATATAATTTCAATGTAAAAAAGTTAATTGTATTTCTTGTTACCAGCAAGGAACATTCCAAAGGTTAAAAAATGACATTAAGAAAATAATTTCAGCCCTGGCTAGCATAGCTCAGTGGATTGAGCACGGGCTGCGAACCAAAGCATCACAGCTTCGATTCTCAGTCAGGGCACATGCCTGGATTGCAGGCCACAGCCCCCAGCAAGTGCACATTGATATTTCTCTCTCTCTCTCTTTCTCCCTCCCTTCCCTCTCTAAAAATAAATAAATAAAATCTTTAAATAAAAAAAATAATTTCACTTAGAATGGCAAAGAAACAAAATAATTAGGAATATGCTTAACAAAAAAACTTGTACACAGGAATCTACAAATATGCTAAAACAAATTAAAAGATCTAAATAAATAAAAGTATGTCACATGTTCATGAATTAGATGACTTAGTATTTTTTAAAATGAAAGTTCTGGGGGCAAAAGGAGAAAATATTGGGACAACTGGAATAGAATAAACAATAAAAATAAGTAAATGAATATATAAACAAACACAGAAAAGATTAAAAATGAAAATTCTCCCCAAATTGATCTACTGATTCAATGCAATCCTGTCAAAATACAAACTGCCTTTTAAAAATTAAATAAATAAATTGACAGGCTGATTTCAAACTTCTTATGGATATGCAAGGGACCCAAAGAGCCAAAAGAACCTTGAAAAAGAACAAAGTTGGGGGAACTCCCATTCCAATTTCAGAACTTATGACAAAGCTACAGTAATTAACACATAGCAATAGGCATATAGATTAATGAAATGAAGTTAAGAGTCTAGAAATAAACTTTTTCATCTGTAGTCAATTGATTTTCTACAAGGATTCCAAGATAATTAAATGGAGGAAAATGATAGAGACAATTGGATATTCTATGCAAAAGAATGAAGTTGTCATTTTATTTTATACCATATACAAAATTAAATTAAAAAGGAACCAATAGTAGAGACTTAAATGTAATAGCTAGAACTATAAGACTTTAAGAAGAAAATACTGAAGTAAGTGTACCAAACTTGAGTTAGGTAATATTTTTCTGGGGATGACACCCAAAACACTAACAAAAAAATTAAAAAATACATAAATTGAGCTTAGTTAAAATTAAAAACTTTTGTGCTGTAGATGATAGCATCAGGAAATTGAAAAGACAGCTCCTACAGTGAAGAGAAATATTTGCAAGTCTGAGCACAAGGGACTTGTGTCCAGAATATATAAAGAATTCACAACTCAACAATGAAGAGACAAATAGTCCGATTTAAAAATAGGCAAAGGATTTAGATAGACATTTCTCCAAAGAAGATGTACAAACAATATACACATATAAAAATGCTACTGTCATTAGTCATTAGGGGAATTCAACTAGAACCATGATGAGATACAAATTTATACCAGTAGGATGGTTAAAATAGAAAAGACAGAAAATAACAAGTGGTGACGAGGATGCATTGTAGGTAGGACTGTACAGATCGCTGGTAGGGATGTTGAAGTGGCAGAGCTACTTTGGAAAACAGGCAGTTTCTAAAACAGTTAGACATAGAGTTATTCAACTCAGCATTTCCACCCTACTTGTCACATAAGAGAAGTGAAAATACATGTTCACACAAAGCTTGCACATGAATGTTCATAGCAACATTAATTATAACAGCCAAAAGCAGGAAACAACCCAAATGTCCATCAACCCATGAATGGATAAACAAAACAGGGCATATGCATATAGTGGAATACTATTTGGCAATTGAAGTGAATGAAGTGTTGATATATCCTGTGCGGATGAACCTTGAAAACATTATGCTACGCGAAAGACGCCAGACACAAAAGCCCACATATGGTGCAATTCCATTCATATGATGTGTTCAGAATAGGCCAATAGCAACAAAGAGTAGATTAGTGTTTTAAACTGCTGAGAAAGAGTGTTGGGGCTGATGGGTACTGGATTCCTTTTTGGAGCAACAAAAATGTTCTAAAGGAAGGTAGTGATGATGGCTGTGCAACTCTGTAATATACTAAAGGCCATTGAATTATATACTTTAAACTGGAGAATTCATGGTATGTGAGTTATGTCTCCGTAAAGCTGTTTGTACATATATGTTTCATATGTATATGAAATAATAAATTCATGGGAAAAAAATCAAGCAAAAGGAGATTCTCAGCTTGTCAGTTCAACCACCAATCTAACCGGAGACTTTAAGTCAATCACTATTGCTCTTTGCCTCAGTTTTTTCATAAGCCAAATGGGCTCATTGTAATGCCTTGAAGACACAGAGTTGCTGTGAAGATCAAATGAGGTAATTAACGTGGTAACAATGTTCAGATGGGTAGGGCTGGGCACCACATGGTATGCTTAGGTACTGTTTAGGCTGTAGAGTGTCAACGTTAAGAATATGGACCGTATGACTAGGCAGCCAATGTTCAAATACGCCTCTAGCATCGATATGCTGTGTGATCAAGAGCAAGTGTCTTTATCTTTCTGCCTGTGCTCCCCTATAAAATGAGATTACAGTAGTGTGCCTTCACAGGGTTGTTACAAGAACTGAGTTGATCAAGCATATACCAAACTTACAAACAGCAAAGATCAGTGGACTGTGTGACTGATGTGAACTCTGAGAATGCACTGCTCACACTTCTAATGCTAAGAGTGGTGAGAGGGAGAAGGGACTGGAATAGGGTGAAATGGGTGGAAGAGACAAAGGTGATATCATAACAAAAAACTGCAGGGATCTGGTGACACAAAATGTGGAAGAATAAGAAAGAAGTTTCTGAACATTCTTCATGAGCCCACCTGGATCATCCTGGTGTGCTATTGTCAGTATCATCAGTCATATGAAGTCTGATATGGAAATGGATGTGTATTATAAGGAAACACACTGGGGATGTGCTCTGAGTTTTCTAATTTCAAAGTCAAGGGGATTGATTTGAGAAGGAGCACCTGAAGGGAACTGGACAGGCAGGACAGATGCAGACAGGGCAGGCCTGGAGCTGTCCCTGGGGAGGTAGCAGCTGAAATAACTTGAGTACATGAGATACATGGATAGTCAGGTGACTAACGTACTGAACCCTTACTGCACATAAGGCAGTGAAATACCCAGCATTCATGATCTGTGGCAGGAGCAGGTTCTGTGTGTATGTGCATCCATGGGTGTGTGCTCATGTGCATCCATGGGTGTGTTGTGCATGTGTGTGTATTTGGGCAGTGAGTATGTGTGGGTGATGAGCACAGTGTGTGTGTGTGGTGTGTATGTGCACACATTGTCCAGTGAAGACGAATGTTCTTTACTCATCCATTGTAAAATGCATACGTGAACTTTTATTAGGAGGGAATGCTATCCATAAAAGGTCACCTTATAATTTCAACTAATGCTCGACCTTTTTGTTTGTTTTGAAAGGAATATTTTTCAGAACAGTTTTAAATTTATAAAAATAAATGAAGAGAAGTAAAGAGTTCACCCAGTTTCTCTGTTAATCTTACGTACACACGCATGGTATGCTTGTTATAATCAGTGAACTGACATGGATAAATCACCCTCAACTAAAATCTAGTTGATTCTGATTTCCTTAGTTTCTGCCAAATGTCTTTTCTGTTTCTGGACCCCACCCCATTACACTCGGTTGTCATGTCTCCTTATGTTCCTCTTGGTTGTGACAGCTTCTCAAACTTCCCTTGTTGTTGATGATGACCTTGGCAGTTTTGAGGAGTACTGGTTTAGCATTTTCTACTAAATGTTCTACTTTCAACATGACAATAAAAATATTATAACAATTAACACTTGTTGAGCATTTCATACATAGTGTCTCTTTAAATATTCATAGTATTTTCAATATTATTACAATTTCACAGGCAGGCTTCTTTTCTTTCCCATGACACATTTAACAAGAGAGTCCAAAACTGAGTTGGGGTAGGAGATAGAAGGCAAAAGTGCACATTTTAAAAACCCATAAATAAATTTCTTTACATGCCTGTGGGGCCTCCCTCTGTGGCTTTCAACTTCCCCCTCCCCCACAAGGGCAACTGAACTTTTTCTGAAATGGATTCACATCTTTGAAAGGTGGTAGATTGTCTGGCTGCTGATCTCATTCCTTGAGAAGCCTGCTTGTTGCCGCTTCAAGCAGGTCTTCCAAAACACAGGTTGTAAGAGTATGTCACTCCACAGAGACCTGGGAAAACTGTCCCTCATGTCAGATCTTACAGTGACTGCAGAAAGCAGCTGTCGAGGGCTGATCCTGGGTCCTCAACTACGCAGCCTCTTACAGAGCAGTCACAGTTAAGCCAAATGTCTGAACATTTTTTCATCAGTGAGCAGATAATGATTCAAAGGCCCGAGCCCAAGCAACTTTTCTGAAAGGATCTTATGAAATCATTTCTCTTTGCAAATCCATAAAAATCGCCTCGGACTCCTTATCAATAGGGAGGCTCAGAGGGAGAGCAGAAGTCGCTGGATTATGATGTGCTTGATTTAATGAAATTCCTCTCCTGCTGAGACGTTCCCTGCAGATTTTCCATATTTCAGCCTGGGAAAGGTTTGATGCTTTCCTGCCGGTGCCAAGAGTTAATTGAAAACATTTCAGGATAAATTCGGCTTGGGGGCCGACGCTTCCAGCCCATCATTATTCTTAGCAATAATAGAGAAGTAATACAATTATTAATAGGCATGTTGTATCCTCTTAAAGTGGCCGTGGGCTTAGGAACCGTGTCTTCGATATTCTTTCTAAAGACTCCACACAAAACCCTGAAATAAGAGGCTGGGAACTCAGGAGAAAAACAAGCTTTGCTGCTAAATTATATAGTTTGGCTCTTCCTGTTTGTAGTGGGTGCCTGGTAGTGCATGATTGCTGCTTTCCCCCCAAAGTTCTATTTTCAAATCTAGCATTGGGTTTTGCAAAATACACACTTATGGATATTAAAAGAAAATGTCTGTAAACATTGGCAAAACAATTTATACAATTATAATTGTGTGAGGTTTTAAGATAGTGCTTGCTGGGGGAACTTACATTTTGGCACCCTCTATTGAAATTGAATTAGTCTTAAGTTGAAAATATGGTCAATTTAACCTTCTATCTGATATTGGACTGTCTTCTAAACTTCATTGAATAACATGGAAAACTAATATTCAGTAGTTGTTATGAACAGGAATTCTTATTTTCTTTACTTTTTAATGTGGTTTAAAATGTCAATTATTTTATTAACCCCTTTCCATCTTGTTTAAAAACCTCTGATCAAATTTTTTTTCTAGAAACTTAATCTCCCCGGGGCCCTAGAAGAAATGTTAGGATAGCTGAGCAAATCAGAAACACATCTCTACCCTGGGTGTTGCCTGTCAAAAGGAGCAATTAACACCAACCAATCTACAAATCTTTCTTTCTTCTATCTAGAATTCACATATTAATTGTGTATGGAGGAATAGTTAAGTAACATAGAATATTAGCAGTATAATTTTTCAGAGCAATACTATAGCTTTAAACTCTGATATGTCATTTAAGTCATCCAATCATTGTGTCATCTTTTTGTTCTCTAAAAATGCATGAGGGTTTTACACACACACACACACACACACACACACACACACACACTTATTTATGTACGTAAGATGTATTGTTTAATATCACTCCAGACCCATTTTCTATATAGCTGGAAGGGAGAAAGTGGCAGTAGGTGCCATAATTCTCGTCATCTCATCTGGTTTTGGTTTCCTGTTTGCCTTCCCTTCTAGGGTGCAAGCTCAGCGAGGGCAGAGACAGTTCCATCATTGCTTTTTTCCTCCTGTGCCTAGAAGGTGCTGAACATTTACTGAACAAATAAATGGATTTTTCTGGCTCTTCTTGACTCTTGTCTTTACTTAGGGAAACAAAATGAATTGGCAGTAACTTCTACTTCATTGCACCATGATGATGTGGTTTTTGTTGAGTAGGGTTCTACAATAAGATCATTTAAAATTAAGATGCATAATAAGGACTTTGGGGAGATTCTCTTAGACATTACCTAGAAAGGTTACTGCTTCTACTATGGGATTTAAGGGCTCTCCTTAAAACTACACCAAAAGATGCCTCCCCTCCATCCAACAGACTGCATTAAATCCCACCTTTGCTTCAGCTCCTATCGCTGGTCCTCAAAGCATGTTCACTAGAATCTCTGGAGATGCCATTCAAAAACATAGAGTCTCATGCCTTAGCCCTCAGAGATTCTGATTTGGTAGGTATAACAGTGGAGTCCGGAAGTCTGCACTTTAAACCATCTCCCCAGATAATTCTTATGCACACAAATGTATAGAAAATACTCACTAAGTTTTAACACCTATTAAATTGAATGTAGCTTTAGAAAAAGCTACATATATATGTATATATATATAATGTGATATTATTATATTATATGATGTTTACTTTAAGGAGAAAAATCTTTCTTTAAAATGAAGCCTAACTAAAGAGTACACCAACAGTACCAGAATTCTCAACAACAACAATAACAGCAACAACAAATAATAAGAAATTTAACCACAATCCTGTCAGCCCTCTAAACTCAACTTCTTTTCCAATCCCTTGTATTGGTTTGCTGGGATTGCCAACATAAGATACCATAAACTAAGTAACTTAAACAGCAGAAATTGTCTCAAGTTCTGGAGGCTAAAAGTCTGAGATCAAGGTGTTGTTAGGGTTGCTTCCTTCCGAGGGCTGTGAGGACGAATCTGTTCTGTGCCTCTCTCCTAGCTCCTGGTGGTTTTCTGGCCATCTTCGGTGTTCGCCGGCTTAGAGTTGCATCCCTCTAATCTCTGTCTTTACCTTCACATGTGTTCTTCCTGTGTGCATGTGACTGTGTCCAAATTTTCCCTTCTTATAAGGGCACCAGTTATATTGGTCCATTCCAATATGAATTCATTTTAACTTCACTAGTCACATCGGCATTGATTCTATTTCCAAATCAGCTCACATCCCAAGGCACTGGGGGTTAGGATTTCAACATACACATTTGGAAGGAAGGGATACAATCCAACAATAACACACTCCATCTTGGTACAAGAGATACATGAGCGAAATGGGCCCATGTCAGGCCCAGGGCAGTGTGTCGGGCCAGGTACATCGAAGTGTCCCTGAAGCCGCAGCCACATAAAGAGTGGAGTGGACTGTCTAATAGAGTCACAGCCTGAGTAGGTGGGTAAGAGGCCTCACTGAGAAGTGTAGTCAACGGAGGAGGAACATAGGAGCAAAGACTGAAGCTGAGGAACTAAGGAGAAGGCCAGAGAAATTGCTGCTATTGTGGCATCTCAAAATATCTATATCCAGGAGCGTAGAGACCCCAGTGAAGAGGAACATTGTGAAACGTGTCTTGAAATCATGCTGACTTGGCAGGCACATCATCATTTTCATGTAACTCATGTCAACACTTACTTGAATGACTGGGATGGGGTTGGAAGAAATGTGGGAGTAGGTTAGCACCCCTCCCCATTCCATCCCTCCACTCTGCTGTTCCAGGCTGACCAGCGATGACAATGATGGCAATAATAATTATGACATGGCTCCACAGTATGTGGCACAGTTCCTGGTACACACAAGACACTTAATAAATATTGGTCGAATGAATAGCTTGAAAGAGCTAAAGCCTCACTTAAGACCAAACATGTTTGCTTCCAAAGAGAAATATTCTCACCGGTGACATCACAAACAAATTGAAGTCAGATGGCATGCCTGGAATGTGCTTAGCTGACAAAAAGAATTTATGCCAAATGTTGGCTTCGTTTGGATTTATCTTGGCTCTGGAGTGTTTTATATAACTCCAAATGAAAATGAGTGTTTAAAATGAGCATCAACAAGAGAGGCTCAATGCAGGAGTCACACAAAGAATACTCAAACTTCATTGCTAATGAAAGCTGCCTTTGCCACTCCTTTCTGGCGGGAGATGTTTATATTGAAGCTAAAGAAGAGAAGTTCTAAGGGCCTGATATATTTGATATGACCCTACCCCTGGGCCTGTGGTAACATGGTTTATGAGACCAATGATCATTTGAGTGGGCTTCTATGGTGCACGGGATGAATTTCATGGGATGAACTCTTTTGTTTGCATTTTTCCTGGTGCAGGTGGTAGGGTTTGTATCTTTGTTTCCATTTTCCAGTGATAGTAGCAGCTGCCATTCTCTGACCACCTGCCCATGTTTCCATACATTAAAATATGGAGCCTCCATTCTCAGGTCTAAAGGAAGCCCCAGGTTTTCCATTCAAGTTTCAGGGTATCATTTGTTATTCCCTAGTCCCCTCTGAATCTAATTTCCTGTACACTCATTCCCCACTCCGCAACTTGCATCTGTTTATCTCTTCTCCAGCACTGACCCATAGTGACACAAAGCTCTTTCTCTCTGAACCCTCACGTCTATCACTTAGAAAAATCAACAGCATCAATGCGGGGTAGCAGTGTGGGTATGTTTTTATAAGCATTTTACAGATAACAGTGAAGACTATTTGTTGGTTCCACACAGCAGATCATTTGAACTGAGCATTATATATTCCCCGCCCCTTTCAGTGCATCCACTATTTCTGTCCTCCAGACTTCCATCTCTTGTGGTGTTGCCCTGTCTTATCTCATCTCCTCTTCCTCATTCTTTTGTCTTCTCATTTCTGATTTTTCCCACCACAAATTAAGCTTTTCTTCTCATAAAAAAAACACTTGAATTGTATTTTTGTGTTCTCTAGTCAATATTTTCATTCCGGAGGCTCCCTTGGGGCTCCTACCCAACAACTTATCAAGATTCTTCCTGAACAGACAATCTTTTCCCTAAAAAGATCTTTGGTTCTAGCTAGGAAAACAAAGTATATTTAATTTTCTTTATCTCATGACAGTTCTCTAAGGTAGATACTATTTAGTACCTCTATTTTACTGTTCTTCACAAGGAAGCCAGTAATATGTATTGTGAATTTAAAGTAAAGATAAATGGTAAAGAAAAAATATTAATAACAAAGCATAACAAACAATTTACATGATATAATGTGGAAGTGTGGGATGGTAGGAGGAGGAAGGGCTTAGGAAATGTTATTGTTTTCTTTAAGAAGACAATATAGAAACTGATTAACTTCAGATATTAAGATGAAATAATAGTTATATGGTTAAATATGTATGTTACATATAATTTGTATAATATATACAATTTGTAACTTCCAAACAATTAGGAGATTGGGAGGTGGGGAGAAACAGACAAAAACAATAGTAAAAACAGATGTGATCCACCAAGAAAGACAATCCAAATGTAATTTTTAAAGAAAGCATGGTAAATTTAAAACACAAAGTAAGAAAGTAAAAATAAATTGAAACAAATCAGTAACTAGTGAATGTAAATTATTTGAATTGTTTATGAAAACATACAAGCTCCTTTAGATTAAAAAAATAGTACCAATCAAACAATCAGATAAAACTCACACTATCCAACTGTATGTTATTTACAAAAATTAAAATAAAAGAACACACACACACAATGAAGAGCTATAAGAAGTGCTATTACCCTTCAAAACAGTGTTAAAGGGTATTTTAAGTATATGAAACAAATTATAAAATAAAAAGTACTTTTGATTTCAGTTAAACATATAGAAAATATTGAAAGATTATATATAAATATACCTAGATTATCTCTAGGTGATAGTATTATGGGTGCTTTTATTCTTTTCTGTTTGATTAAGTATATCTTCTGAATTTTCAATGTGTATGCATTCTCTGTAATAAGAGAAAGCAAAGTGAAATTTATTTTACAAAAAAATAAATAGTGTCAATTAACAAAATAAAAATAGGTACAGCAACATTATTATGAGATAAAATAGAATAAAAGCAAAAGACATTCAAGAAGTAAAGAGTCTGTTGGTATTGTTATATTTTCTGCCATAAAGATAGATGGTCATGTAACTAAATGCATTTAACACTTATTTTCAAAATACATATGAAAACCCAGTAGAAATAAAAGAAGAAATTGATAAATCACTTCTGATAATTTCACAGAATTCATGGTAGTAAACTTTAAAACACAGAAATAGAGATATAGATAATTCAGACAATTAAATTTATATACTGTTGTAAGGAAGAGCACTAACAAAATCAGATATTACCCCTTCTTTTTTATGTACCTAAATATACACAAAACTTGGTCATATTAATATTCATAAGCAAAATAGTATTAAGTTGCAAAAAAGCAGAAATTACTAAAATAACACCTAAAAACTTAAAAACATAAACTAAATAATCCTCCGGTCAAGATGGAGGTGTAGGTAGACACACTGTGCCTTCTAGCACAACCAAAAGAAGGACAACAACAATTTAAAAACAAAAACAACCAGAACTGACAGAACATTGAACTGTATGGAAGTCCAACAACCAAGGAGTTAAAGAAGACACATTCATCCAGACTGGTAGGAGGGGCAGAGACAGGCAGCTGGGCAGAGAGGACTCACAGCAAGGCAGCAGCTGGAGGACCAGGGCAGGCAAAGTGGCGGTGGAGCACCCGGTGAGGCAGTGGATGGTGGAGCAGGGCACACAAGGCTGCAGCTGGCTGGCGAGGTGGTGGCTGGCAGACTGGTGGTCCCACACTAGTGTGCAGATAAACTGGGAGGAACAACTGGGGAGCAGGATGAACTGTGCAACCCAGGGTCCCAGCGCAGGGGGGATAAAGCCTCAAACCACTGATTGAAAATGCCTGTGGGTGTTGAGGCAGCAGCGGGAGAAACTCCCAGCCTCACAGGAGAGTTCATTGGAGAGACCCAGAGGGTCGTGGAATGTATGCAAATCCACCCACACAGGAATCAGCACCAGAAGGGCCCAATTTGCTTGTGTGAAGTGGGGGAGGTGGCTGAAATCTGGCAGAGAGCGAGAGCCATTGTTCCCTTTAGGACACCTCCTCCACATACAATGCCACAACCCAGCCACTGGATTGCCCCACCCTTGTGAACACCTAAGGGTCTGCCCCTCACATCATAACAGGTGGGTCAAAACAAAAAATGGCCCAAATGAAAGAACAGATTAAAGCTCCAGAAAAAATACAACTAAGCAATGAAGAGATAGCCAACCTATCAGATGCACAGTTCAAAACACCGGTAATCAGAATGCTCACAAAATTGGTTGAATTTGGTTGCAGATTAGATGAAATAATGAAGGCTATGCTAAATAAAATAAAGGAAAATGTACAGGGAACCAATAGTGATGGGAAGGAAATTGGAACTCAAATCAATGGTGAGGATCAGAAGGAAGAAAGAAACACCCAATCAGAAAAGAATGAAGAAACAAGAATTCAAAAAAATGAGGAGAGGCTTAGGAACCTCCAGGACATTTTTAAACGTTCCAATATCCAAATATAGGAGTACCAGAAGGAGAAGAGGAAGAGCAACAAGTGGAAAAGTTACTTGAACAAATAATAAAGGAGAACTTCCCCAATCTGGCAAAGGAAATAGACTTTCAGGAAGTCCAGAGAGTCCCAAAGAAGTTGGACCCAAGGAGGAACACACCAAGGCACATCATAATTACATTAGCCAAGATTAAAATGAAGGAGAGAATCCTAGAAGCAGCAAGAGAAAAGGAGATAGTTACCTACAAAAGAGCTCCCATAAGATTGTCAGCTGATTTCTCAAAAGAGACCTTGCAGGCAAGAAGGGGCTGGAAAGAAGTATTCTAAGTCATGAAAGGCAAGGACCTACATCCAAGATGACTCTATCTGGCAAAGCTTTCATTTAGAATGGTAGTGCAGTGAAAGTGCTTCTCAGCTACAGTCAAGTTAAAGGAGTTCATCATCACTAAGCCCTTATTATACAAAATGTTAAAGAGACTTATCTAAGAAAAAGAAGATAAAAAATATGAATGGTAAAGTTACAGGAAACTCACAGTCATTAACAACCACACCTAAAACAAAAACAAAAGCAAACTCAGCAAACAACTAGAACAGGAACAGAACCATAAAAATGGAGATCACATGGAAGGTTATCAACAGGGTAGTGGGAGGAGGAGAGAGAGGGAAAAGGTACAGAGAATAAGTAGTGTAGATGGTAGGTAGAAAATAGGAAGGGGGAGGTTAAGAATAGTATAGGAAATGTGGAAGCCAAAGATCTTATATGTATGACACATGGACATGAAATAAAGAGGGGGAATATGTGTAGGAGGGGGTATGAAGGGTGGAGGGGAGTGAAGGGGGGGAAGTGGGACAACCGTAATAGCATAATCAATAAAATATATTTTAAAAAAAGATTCACAAAAATTAGAAAAGATTTCCTGTCAAAGATAGAATGTCTCTTGATTAACATGTAATTAAACATCAAAATCCACCCAAAACCCCCCAAAACTAAATAATCCTGAGGTAAAAAGAGCCAATCAAAATTAGTAGTTATGTACTGTTTGGAAATGAATTACAATGAGAGAATAGCCCATTAAAATCTGCAGAATGTGACCTAAAAATTGAACAGAGGAAAATTTATATCAGGAAGTCAATGCATTAGAAAGTATGTAAAATAAAAATATATGAGCAAGAACCCAGTAAAAGAACAACAACAGCAAAAATAAAAGAATGAAATCAATGACAGTGAGTAGAAATGTTCAACAAAAAACAATCCCAGCATCAATTTCAGATTTTAAATTAAAAATGTATTACTTGACAAGACCAATAATACAGACAAAACTTTAAAAGAAGGCATGTAAAATGTTAAGAAGGAATGAAGATATAAACACGGAATTTAGAGATTAAATATATGGAAGAGAATATTTTATACAATGTAATATTAATAATTTGAAAACCTAAATAAAACTGATTTTATTTTATAAAAATATAAATAGCTAAAAATAGCTCAAAATTTAGAATTCCTCAGCTGATCAATAAACCAAAGAGAAGCCAAAAAGAAATTTCTTTAATTTAATAAAGCATGTGCCAGAAACCTATACCAAGCATCACAGTAGAAACATTAGAAATATTACGCCTAGAGTCAGCATACAAGAGGGATGGCCAACTATTGTCATGTCCTCTTATTTAACATTGAACTAGGAATATTAGCCATGACAATATGACATGAAAAATTATGATGAGGTATCAATATTGCAAATATGAAAAAGGAAAAGATACATTGATAGTTTTAAAATACTTGTGCATAGATTCCTGAAGCATTCTCAACACAGGTTAAAACTGTCTTCATTATAATCTCAAGGCATTATTTTCCTTTTGCACCGTGTTGACATTTCTTTGCATTGATGGAGCAAAAGCAATGGTAAGTAAAACTGATGGTGACATATCACAAATTGAGGCAGTCATACCCAACTCTCCTAGTCATCAAACTCTTCACTTCAGTGTACTTACACTACAAAAAATTTTGACAGTTTCACTTAAGAATGACAATGAAGCAATAAAAGTTGTATTTAATCTCTACCTGTGAATACACATCGTTTAAATATACTATGTGATGAATGAAATGGGAGGACTCTTTAGGCATTTCTGCTGATTAAATGGTTTTCTCAAGGGAAAACAATTGTGTGGTTGAGTTGTGAACTAGCCACTTTTTCCCCGGAAGGCCATTTTTACATGAAAAAAATTACTGAGTGACAAATTATCTATATTTAGACTTAGATATTTGGGGATTTTCTTTCAGAAAAAAGCACAATTCAAGGAAAGTGACATGATTTGTTGATAGTAATAACATTTTATCTTCCATGTTAAAAATGACAATTTTGGAAAACTTGTATCCTGCACTGTGAACTTGATATGTCTCTAACAATTAGAGAATTCATAATGAGGTCAGTAGTGATATTAATAAATGTTATTTAATATCATAGAAGAAAATGAGTTTATATTTGTATTATCTTCACAACTCAGTGTCAAATATTTTTTAAAAGACAAATGGATAGTATTATAATATGCATGGGATTAAAAGGCCATTAAAGCAGTAAGATAGACATATGGATTTGAATGTCACAGATTATGAAATATTTGTTGATATGGTTTCAGATTCTGCCTTACAATTAATCTTTAAAACTCTACCACTTGTTGAGTATTGTTGTATTACTGTACCAAAAACAGATGTCCACAACTATCTGAAAAGACTAATTATTTCTGCCTCTTCTAACTACATATCAGAAGACACATGCTATCTATAGAATAGAATGAATAAAGAAGCAGATATGAAAAGCTGGCTGCCTTCTCACAAATAGACTTCCTTTTCCTCCCAAATATATTATTTATGTTAACATGTAATAGATTTGCTATTTTTTATTATGTTTATTGGGGTGACATTGGTTAATAAGATTATATAGGTTTTGAGTGTATATTTCTATGTACATGATCTTCACAATGTATTGTGTGTCCAGGTTCACTATTTTTAAGTATAGGAAAGTCAGGTGACAATATACAAGGGCTCCATTTGACAATTGAAATATGAGCCTGTGCTTTATTTCTATATGTTACTGATATTTGTTTTTAAAATATTAAACAACTGTACTTGAACAACAATAAAAAATGTAAAAAAATAGAGAAAAAATTAAAAAATAAACAATATGCAATTTTATGGTTATTTTACTCATTATAAGTCACTTATTCTTCCAGAAGATAATAGTACATTTTTATTTAGTCACACATCAAGAATCAGGGCACATTTTCATTTCTGAAAATGCCATAAAAAATTTTGGCTTAGCTCTTCCATCAGAACTTCACTAGAAGGAAACTGTACAATGAACTGAATTTTGTAGGATTTAATTCTTCTACTTGTAAAACACATAATAATGGAATGATTAGTCATATATATATAAAAGCTTATATTGCTTCACAAATATCCTTGAGGCATGCACACATTTGGAAAAATGAAAGGTAAACAAAAAGCTTAATGAATAGATGTAGAGTAAGAAGCAGGTGTGGTCTTTCTTTACCAGAGGAAGAATGGTGTTGTTCCAGAACATGAAGTCAGATCCAGGAAAGCAGGTTTCTAGCATGGCCCACACTTTCTGCAGGCAGGAAGTTTTTCTTTTTGGCTCATTGCTGTATCCCTACTGCTTAGCATGTCACTTGGGCCACAGTAAGTGCTTAGTAAACATTATTTGAATGAATGGATAAATAAAAGGTCTTGTTATTTTGAGACCCTTCTTGTTCTAACACTTTTATGTTTTTAGGATTTATTTGTTCTAACACTTTTATGTTTTTAGGATTTATTTGTCACATGCTTTTTCAAATAGAACAATTTTACAGTTTGTAACATTTTAGGCCTCCAAAAATATCACTTCTTTTTCATGGAAATTTGAGGTATACTGAGCAAATGAGGGGAAGGAGGGTGCATTGCTCTGAAATGTGGGTAACTGGGGGCAGTGATCACAGGTGCTGAACATACAACATTTCATTTCTTCCTTTTGATTTAAATAGTATTATTTAAAAACATTTTAATTATGAAAGCAGGATAATATATATTTATTGATTACATTTGGGAAGCATATAAACATATAAGGAAGAAAATCGTAATTGTCCTCAATGCCAGCACTGCTAACACTTTGGCATATTTCTTTCTGTAGATAGGTGATTAGAGAAAATCATTTGATTTTGGTCCAATGTTTCAAAAGTACATGGGCTATCAGAATCAATATAGTATAAAAGCTACGATCTCGATTGATTTTGAGAATCAATATAGTATAAAAGCTATGATCTCGATATACTGACACAAACCTAAATTCTATATTCACCAACTTACTCACTGAATAACCATGGTCATTTAAGCATCAGTTGCTTCATCTGTAAAATGGTGATAATAAAAATAACATGAATTTGTAATGATGAAATGATCCAATACATATTATATGCTCAGCACTGTGCAGAATATATGATAATCACTCAATAATGCTATCATTATTTACTATCTTTTCGTTGATTTTTACTGTATTTTTCCATTACTGTTTAGTCCCCTTACACCCCTCTCCCCACCAATCACCATACTGTTGTCCATGTCCATGAGTCCCTTTTCTTTTTTGTTCAATCCTTCCACTCCCTCTCCCCCCACCTCTTAGCAGTCATCTACTCTCTATCTATTAATCTGTCTCTATTTTGCTTGTTAGTTTAGTTTGTTCATTAGATTTCACATATGAGTGAAACCATATGGTATTTGTCTTTCTCTTACTGGCTTATTTCACTTAGCATAATGTTCTCCAGGTCTATCCATGCTGTCACAATGGATAAAACTTTCTTCTTTTTTATGGCCGAGTAATATTCCATTGTGTTTTATCCACTCACAAATATCCCATAGTTGTTTTATCCACTCATCTACTGATGGACACTTGGGCTGCTTCCATATCTTGGTGATTGTAAATAATGCTGCAATGAACATACAGGTGCATATGTTCTTTCAAATTTGTGTTTTGGGTTCCTTTGGATATATTCCCAGAAGTGGGACTGCTGGGTTAAAAGGCACATCCATTTTTAATTTTTTGATGTATCTCCATACTGCTTTCCACAGTGGCTGCACCAATCTGCATTCACATCACACAGGGCAAAAGGGTTCCCTTTTCTCTACATCCTCATTAGCACTTGTTGTTTGTTGATTTATTCATGATGGCCATTCTGACAGGTGTGAGATGGTATCTCACTGTGGTTGTAATTTGAATTTCTCTGATGATTAGTGACATTGAACTTCTTTTCACATGTCCCTTGGCCACCTGTATGTCCTCTTTAGAGAAATGTCTGTTCAGGTCCTTTACCCATTTTTTAATTGGGTTGTTTGTTTTTCTAGTGTTGAGTTTGGTAAGTTCTTTATAAATTTTGGGTATTAACTCCTTATCAGATGTATCAGTGAATATGTTCTCCCATTCTGTGACTTGTCTTTTTCTTTTGTTGATGGTTTCCTTTGCTGTGCAAAAACTTTTTAGTTTGATGAAGTCCCATTTGTTGGTTTTTTCTGTTTCTCTTGCCTGGGGAGATATATCTCATAAAAGATTTCTACAATGTCCAAAATTTTGCTGCCTATGTTTCCTTGTAGGATTTTTATTGTTTCAGGTCTAATTTTTAAGTCTTTGATCCATTTTGAACTTATTCTTGTGTGTGGTATAAAAAGGTGATCTAGTTTCATTTTACTGCACATATTTGTCCAATTCTCTCAACACCATTTATTGAATAAACTGTTTTTAGCCCACTATATGTGCTTGCTTCCTCTGTCAAATATTAATTGATTATAAACCTGTGGGTTTATTTCTGTGCTCTCTATTCTGTTCCATTGATCTATATGCCCATTTTTATGCCAGTATTAGGCTGTTTTGTTTACTATGGCTTTGTAGTATAATTTCATATTAGGTAGTGTGATTCCTCCAACTTTGTTCTCCTTTCTCAGGGTCACTGTTGCTATGTGGAGTCTTTTGTGATTCCATATAAAGTTTTGAAATATTTGCAGATGATATGATACTGTACATAGAGAACCTCAAAGATGCTACCAAAAAAACTAGAACTGATGAATGAACTCAGCAAAGTAGCAGGATACAAAGTTAATACCCAGAAATCAGTTACATTTTTATATGCCAATAATGAACTAACAGAAAGGGAAATTAAGAGAACAATCCCATTCACAATTGCTTCAAAAAGAATAAAATACCTAGGAATAAACCTAACTAAGGATGTAAAAGACCTGTTCTCAGAAAATTTAAAGATGTTGAAGAAAGAAATGTAAGAAAATACAAGTAAGTGGAAGCACATAACTTGTTCATGGGTAGGAAGAATTAACATCATTAAAATATTCATACTACATAAAGCAATCTATAGATTCAATGCAATTCCTGTCACGATTCCAATGACATTTTTCCTAGAAATATAACAAATTTCATTACTTATCATTATTACAATTCTTTTAATGCAATGGCATAATTTTGGTAATTTTTATTTTCCTAGAGTTAGTTGTGATTCTAATTATGATGATTTACTATTGTTATAATGAAGAATATTTTGGTCATTTTTATTTTCTTAGAGATCTAGTGAATTTTTCTTGTTCTTTAAGAGTTCATCATAATAGTAGTGTCTTAAGCATTTTAATATTTAGGTGTCATGACCAGAAACTCTATTATTCTTTGCTCCTGCTCAGATCCCTCTGATATTCTATGATCCCTTTTCAGGATATCGCTCATGCCCACTGCACTTCTTCCTGCCTGCACTCTCTTTGGGTGTGCTGTTCTGAGAGGTTTAAATGTAATCACTGCTCAAGTTTGACATCTGCCTTAAACGCTAGATCCAGAGTTGGTTTCCTGAAGTGCATTACCAATGGAATATTTTGTATATTCTCAAACATAACTTGCCCTCCAACCTTTCTTCTTCTGGGACAGAATTTGATACACCCATCCAGTTTCTGAGCCAGAAGCACAGCAGTCATATCGATGTCCCGCCTCCTGGAACACTCCACATTCAAGATCAATCACAGTGTTGTGAATCTGTCTTCTTCTCTCCCCGCACTGCTCCTCTTCCAGCTCAGTCCTTTGCTTTTGTTCACTGGACCTGGCAGTAGTCTCCTCACTATTCTCTAGTCTCTGATCTTCACTCCTTAAAGTCATCAAAAAATCTGTTCAAGAAGTTGAACCTCTGAAGCTTTCAGCTGGGAATTCCAGAGGTTTCTTGTCATGTCACTGTGCAGGATAAAGTCAATGCTTGGCATGACATTCAGATGTCTGTGACCCAGTATTAATCCTTCTTTCATATCCCATCCTTGTTACTTCCTACCTCATGCTTTGGTGGTAATAATGGTCACACACAGGCCGTTCCACTCCTCTGATGGAAATGCCTTCCCCACCTTTTTCCTTGCCAGCTTCCCTTCCTGTCTATAGACTTAGCTTCAGTGTTGCCTTCTCCAAGAAGCTTTCCTTAAAGCCAACATTGGGCTAAATCATCTAGTTCTACTTCTCTGTGCTTGCCATTTGCTGTTGAAAGTGTCTGTGTGTCTCCCATCCTGACTACCAGCTTGTCTCGGGACAGTGAAGTTCACATTGGCCGCCACATGGAGTAGATCCTCAACAGATGCCTGTGGAAGCAAAATGGACTCTTTTTGTCCATTTCCTCATCCCGTCAACTGCTCAAGGTTACATACATGAGTTTTAGTCATCACAAACCTTACCCCAATGTTTGCTACAGAAGGACGCTCCAAATAGGTATACCTAAGCGAGAGGTAAGGGGTTACAAATGAAGGCTGGACTTGCATTTTCATAAAGCAGATGTCTACAAGAAGAGTCTCAAACCTGCTGAAATGTTTCCTATCTTGGTGCATAGAAACAGCTGACCAGTTATAAGATATACTGTAGGATTTAGTTGTGAGCTATTTGTCCATTCTGGCATCTACAAACTCACAAATGTCCTACAGAACTTATAAAATTTAAATAAAGAAATTAAATCATAAGAATAGATATTGGTAATGAGAGAACATAAAGGTGTTTATAAAGTCTGGAAACAAAATATTATTTTATTTTTGGTTACAGATTGAAGATGCCCTTAACGACATTGCATGTGGATTCACCTGTTTGCAGACTTTAACATTCACTTTGTTTGCTTACAGAGAACTCATCAAAGCTGTTTGTAGTATATATCAATATCATTGAGAGTCACCGAAACTTTGATCTATATTATAAAATTGGACTCATAGCACTACAAAATCAGCAACATATGGTTTTGACAAATGCCATGTAAAAAAATGTAGACATTTGATTTTATTATGGAACCCAAGCTCCCAAAATAAGGGAAGAAAACACTGTGCATCTCAGCAGCTCTTCTCGCTTCTATTGCACGCACATTACACACGGTTTGGAGGTAGCTCTCCAAAATATGAGCTGAAAGCTTCCTCGGAAAGCAAATCTTTCCCACATCCTTCCCTGCAGTTCCTCTTTAAGAGGTGTCAGCATGGCTGAAAGAATGAAGTGGCTGCACATTGTTCTGTAGTGCTATTATGTGCTTAACATTTCCATAACAAAAGTGCCACTCGACTTCTCCCCGATTAATGCAGCTCGAGGGCTCTTGTCGTCCTTTAATAAAACATTGTTGAAATCATTTATTTAGAGCCCCTGGTTACTAGTGGGAGAATGACCATCTTTGTGCCAAAATATAGTGTATACAGTCCACTATTTTGTAGTAGATCATTCTGTGATTTAAGAAACTGATTAAATGGATGTCTTAGAAGGTATTTATGCTAATAGCACATTACTTATGTCATTCAGATAGTCTAGGGTGAACCTTTTCAACTGTCCAGCGAAGGCAAGCCTTCATACGGAATACAGTAACATCCAACTTTACTTGACTCACAAGGCTGTGAGACCCACTGGCAACCCAGGCGTTTGTAACGTGAGGTTTCTCAACAACCTTGCTTTGGGAGAAACCAGGTCAGCTGGCAAGTATTTATGATGTTCCTTGGTATAAGAGGTCAAAAACAAATAATGCATGCTCTTCTTTTGCTAGGTTTGATGGGGTTATATGAAGTTATGTTTGAGAATGTCCACAGTCGAACTCACAAAGTAGGCTAATAATGCAAAGCCAAAGTTTAAAGTAGAAAGATTTTCAAATGCGGTGTTTTATGACTCTGAAAGTTCTCATGGCCTTTTCCTCCTCTTTTTAATCTATACTACTTAGTGGTGCTGGGATGAAGTGGGGTGTGAGTGCAGGGAGTGGTGAGGAAGGGACTCCCACTCCATACTGTGTCTCTTGATTCTTATGGGGAGAGTCTGCTGGTTCTGAGCCTTGTCTTCCCCATGCAGACCCTATTGGGAGTGCTGCTGTGCACCCCAGACCTGTCAAAGCATGGTGGCCCCTTTAGTTTGTGGAGGTGGATGTCAGGAGCTGCTTTCTTACTTTTGGACATTTGTAGGCGTCCTGTCTAATCAAAGGGAGGACTTACTACTTAGTACAAGAATTTAGTTCCCTCCAGTCATTTTTCCCCTTTACATATGAACATTGCCCACATACATTGCTATATATTATTAAAAATAAACAAGAGATCTTATGTCCATCGTGGTCATATACAAAAGCATTGCTATGTGCTTGGGTGAACAGTGAAGGCTGAACTTCCTTCTATTTACTGTATGGTCACTGTCAGTTCAATGAACTGCCTTCTTGTTCTCCATCATTGTCCCCCACTCCCTTAAACATTTGTCACTGAAGTGCCTTCAAAGACAAATAAACTGTCACTGAGAAGGCAAACCCGTTAACTGGGAAAAGGAGGACAACCGCAAAGACCCATGATTTTACATGAAATTTAGAAGGAATTGCTTGCTCTCACTCCAGAATATTTCTGTGGGAAGTGTGGTGCTTTTTGAGAATCCCCAGGAAAAGCCAGAGATACTTTTTCTTTCAGTAATGGTACTTCCAGGCATTCTCCATCTCAAATGTCCAAAATTCCAAAAGGCTCCCCAGAGAGCGTGAGATATTACAGATGTCAACATCTGTAAAAATCCTTTCTGCCTAGGAGCAGATGGCAGCCTACAATCCCATAACTAAAGCTGAAGGTACTAACAGCTCAGCAACCTGCTCTGGAATCCACTGGGTCTGCAGAGGCAAAGGGAAGCTCCTGGGCTCCAGTGTCGAACTGTTTAAATTGAAATGGACCACCGATCAATGTTCACTTTCTTCAAGGAAGAAAGCATAAAGCCTCATGTCTTCTCTCCCCAAGAGCTAGCTGTGTTGATTTATTCCAGGCAGATGCTTTTGACAGGACCCTGTAAAATCAAGTCCTGAGTTTATTGTGGCAGTTAATTATCAGGCCTTTTCTAGTGCTAATGCTTTTTACTTCTTACTGGAGAAAACTAGGCCTTTTACTGGGACAAAGACTTAACTTTTAGTCAAGAGTGTGTTAAAATAACATGAAATGGAGATAATTTAAATATATTTAAGGGCAAGCGCAAGACTGTTGCTAACTTGACGTTTTGTAAAGAAAGCTGATTTCATTTACAAGTCTTTTGGAATACCCTTTGTTCATTTCCCAAAGAAACAAAGCTTTCAGCTTTGTTTTAACAATATGTTTACTCAACCATTCAGGTGACCCGGTTCCAGCCACACACCACTCTCCTAGACTTCTCTGAAACTACAACTAAGACTTTCTGATGTTACACGCATATGAATCTCTTGGCTTTAGATGCAACAAGAAGCACCTAGAAGCCCTCTATAAAAGCTGGGGAAAGAGCCACTTAAAGGAAAAGAAACCTTGAAAGTAGGGGGTGGGAGTGGGTGGGAGGAAGTTGGGAGGGGGCATAGCTTTGTTAATTACTTCAGGCAGCAGAGAAATCTGGTTATGTTTTCTCAGCACATGTTAATATCATATAAAGAGACACGAGATCTTGCTAATCTGTGGACCCCTCAGACAAAGTTTATTTGTGGTGACTTTTAAACTCCTGACTTGCCTTCCAATCACCGCGTTTAAAATGAAAAGCTTTAAATAAACACCAGGAATAGAAGATAAATAAACTTTTTTTCCCCTTGCAAGTGCCTAGCTTGGCGAAGTTCAGACTCAAATCCCCAGAGGACAGAGCGCTCTCTTTTGTGTTAATGTTTAAAAGATTTTCCAATGCCGGAGTTTATTCCTACTGCAAACATTTCTATTTACAAGGTCAAGTGTATCAGCACTCGACACAGCTTAAGAGTGTAATTATTTATCTAAGGGCGTTTGAGTGTAGATCAGTAGCTCTGGCAGGAACCCAGCCTTCAGCCCACTGCTAAACAACTCCTCACAACAATATTACAAGTTCTGGTAATTGTTCCTCTCCCCAGTGTGTTTACTTTCCCTCGCCTGAATGTTTTGTAACAAAATTTTGTACTTTTTCACCCAAAGTGTGAAAGTGACTTTGAAGTATTGAGTCTCACAGGTTTCCTAAGACCTATTGGTAACAGATGTTATTGGCATGTTTGATTGCATGAGAATGTCTAGTAGCCACTGAGGACACTCCTGGAAGAAGGGGCGGGGCTGGGGGGTGTCCCAGTGGAAATGGTAGAGATGTCTGGGTTATCCCAAATTATGTAAGAGACATGATTTTGTGACTTCTTTTCACCAACATAAAAACCAGTGGAGGCCAATCAATTATATCTTTTTAGCTGCCTCATTTACAGATGTCTAATTGTTCATTAAATTAAAGGCATAAATAATAGCCCTCATTTCTTGTCTTGTACTGTATTTTAATTTCAGTTGATGGTTGATAGATTCCCAGTGGCCCCTCCACCTCCTTCCTCACCCATTATTGGGTTAACCACAATGTAACTCTGGAAAGCAACTACACCATATTCATTATTTAAAACTCTTTACTGATGTACACATTTTAATAAAAACAAATAATAAAAAAAGAATGAAAGAAATACACAAAGCCATAGTTACTTAAAACATAAGACTTTTTTTTTAAAGATGTCTATAAAAATACGTTTAAGGCAGTTTGGAAATGCATTTATACATTTCTACAATGTCCATAAATTCTCTTGAAAATAAGAATGTTAACTTCAAATCTATAAAATACACTGTACATTTCAAGGCTGTTCTAGACAGAGCACACTTTACAGCGGACTGTGGGTTTGGATCCCTGGTGACAGTTTCTATACATTTCAGGGAGAAAAGGTGTAACATGAACGTGGATTTAAAGTTTTTAATTTTTTTAAAAAATAAATTATTTCTGAAGCATACAATTTATAAAAATTCTATATACAAAGTACAGCAACTGGTAACAAACCCCAGTTTTAATACAATTTATATAAGAAGTACCAGGATTTAGCACCCTGATAGAAGCAGAAGCAATATACGTTCTCTGCATATTTGTACATACAATTTCTTGATGTAAAGAACAGAAACGACAACAAAACAAACATCATAAAGAGGCTTTCATAGATGACAGTGCAGAGCTCATTTAATACAAACTTGCATTTTCAGTATCACTAGCAACTCTTTAGATCAGCATTTTTGACCCTTAATCCTAAGAAATGTACTAAGAGATCAGAGTGGTGAGAATGAAATTAAGGTCAAGGGCTCAAAGTTACCTAAAACTAATTCAGGGATACTAACTTCTTCTCACTCCTACCCCAAGCTGAGAATTCAGGGTGCTGGTACCAAAACCAACGAACCGGTTGATAAACGAATGAACCAGTAAGTGGGACTTTTCTGATTACTGACGACTGCAATGTCCTCACTGGCCACAATAAAAGTCGATACCGGCTCCCCTGCAACCCCCCAAATGCTCATAAACTGACAGCCTCTTTTGCAAATATAAACCCCCTTCAAACCCCTTGCTCCGAGCCCAGTCCCTTGAAAACTGCTAAGGCCCCACTGGTCAGCACCCTCTTTGGAGTCCAGGACTACGTTTCTGCTCGCCCCCACCCCGCCCGGCCGCCCATTCCATACCAGGCGTCCAGAACTTTAGCTAGGCTAGTTTCTGCAGGGCAGACGTGTTGGGAGTTTCTGGAGCCAGAAAAGGGGCCAGGGAAGGATGTCCAAGAAGTCATGCTCGGGAGAGGAGACGAGCAAAGTGCCAAAGTTGTGGCGGGGAGACTGGCTAAGTCGAGTGAACTTTGAAAACGTTTTGGCAAGTATCCCCATCCATCCCCTCTGTCCTCAAGCCACAGGTGCCCTGGGACAGGCCCTCCCAAAGCCCATGACGGAGGGCGCGAGAGCTAAAACAGCTGCGGGAGCAGCAGCAGCAAGATGGAGGCGAACGGGGTCCAGGCGCCTCGGGGAGCCAAGCGTCCACTGCCGTTGCTGCTCCTTCGCCCGGGCCCGTAGGGCAGGTCCCCGTGGCCGCCCGCCGCAGCAGCGCCGCCACCCGGGCGCGGCTGGTGCGGGATGCCGTCGTCGTCGTCCAGCGGCTGCTCACCGCCAGCGCCCCCGGCGCGCTGCTCGTCGTCGTACTCCTCGTCATAGTAGTCGTCCAAGCCCCCGTCCGAGCCGCTGCTGCCGGGGCCGTTACCCAGTTCGGCACCGAAGCACAGGCGAGCCATGTTCTCTTTGACCGATTCGCATATGGGCCGCTCAAGGCCGTCGCACACACAGTCGTTGAGCAGCGCTGCCTTGGGCACAGCTAGCATGTCCTCGATGACAGTGCGGCACTCATCTGTGCAGCGCAGCCCGTTGAAGAGCTTGCCGCAGTAAGTCAGGTAGCGGTTGAGCGCCAGGTTGCAGCGGCTGTCGCGGTCGCAGCGCCTGCGGGCTTCGGTGCAACCCATGACCCCGCCCGCACCCGGGCCGCCCGCGCCGCCGCCGCTGGTCCGGGGCAGGCAAGGCTCAATGGCGCGCTTGGTGGACTTGCAGTTCTCGTCCTGCGCGCAGTCACAGTCCTCTAGAGCGGGCCCGCGGCGCGTGTGGTTGAGCTGAATAAGGGCCGAGATACAGTGGCTCGGACAGCGCCAGCGCGACGAAAAGGATGGGGCTGAGGCCGGGAAGGCGGCTGCAGCTCCGGGCGCGTCGCTCCCGCCGCGCTGCGCCAGTACCGGCGCGCACGCCTCCGCGTACTGGTTGTAGGCGTAGCTGCACTCCGGCTCCCCCTGGCACTGGAGCAGCGCCTGCCAGCAGATGAGGCGGCGGCCGTGCGCCAGCCCGGAGCCCCGCGGCGCCGAGCCTAGCAGCTGCAGCAGCGCCATCAGGCACAGCCAGGCGCCCGGCACGGTCCCCCCGCGGGCCCCGCCGCCCAGCAGCCCTGCCACCATCGCGGGCAGCGGCGGCCGCCGGGCGAGGAGGGGAAAGGAAAGGAGGCGCGGGGAGCGGCGTACACGGAGCCGGTGGAAAAGTTTGCCCCAGTCCTGCCAACTTCTTGCATGAGTGTTTTCATAAATCCATGCGCGCCGCTGGCTGGTACTCCGCTGCTTGCCGAAGGTCGGTCTGGCTCTGGTTGCCGTGGCTTCCTAGAAACGCACAGCCGCAAAGAGCCCCTCCAGTCGGTCCCCGGTTGTGGCGGGAGGCGCTCACTGACGCCCCGGTGGGCTGCGGGCCGCGGGGCCGCGGCGGCGCTGCAGGACCGCGGAGCGCCGCGGGTGCATTTTGCTCCGCGCCTGCAGATCCGTTGTGAGTCCGCGGCGGCTCCTTCCTCCCCGGCTCAGCGCCGCGGCGCTGCCGCTGCGGGCTCTCGCATCACGCCGCTTCCTGGCTCGCGTCCCAGCGCTGCCCGCCTTCCCGCGGTCCGGCCGCCCGCGTCCCCTCCCCCTCCGCCCGCGGCGACCCCGGCCTCGGCCGAGCTCTGGGGAGCCCTTTCCGGGAGAACAAGAAACTCCGCGCAGCCGAAGAGCGGCTCCCGGGCTTCCCTCGCCGGCGGCTTCTCGGGTGACAAGGAGCCCGGGGAGCGGATCCGCTGAGCCCGGCTGCGGACTCTCGAGCAGCGAGGCTTTAAATACAAAAGTGGGCCGGGAGCCCCCGCGTGGTGCCGCGGTGCCCCCTCATTATGCATGCATGGAAAAGCAAACAAACAAAAACATTAGCAACGCTCCTCCGGCTCGCCGAGCCCCGGCCCCGCGCGCTCGGAGCCTGCCCGCTTTCTCCTTTCTCCACTCTTTCGCCCTTTGCTCGGCCCCCTTTCCCGGCTTTTCGAGATGCTATTGGTCCTGCCCGTTGTTGTTGAAACTTTTTTTTCCCCCCGGAGCCGCTGGAGTGGGGTTGCGGAGTGGGGGAGGGCGGGGAGGTTGGTGGGCAGCTCACATTCAGGCATTCAGGGCTTGAAAGGAAGGGCTTAAGAAGCCTGACAGAGGCCCGGGAGCTCCTCCTACTCTTAAGGAGGCTCGGATATGGAGTCCCCAGCTCGCGCTCTTACACAGCGGGCTGGGTTTAGGGGCAGCTGTTTGCATCCGGCTGGGCCACAGCCCTTTTTGTTTGGTTCTCTTAAACTTTTTTTGTTTTTGGTAGTTGCAGTAATTGTGCCTGGACTCCATCTGTGCCTTCGACTGGGCTCCGAATTTGGTGTTTTTCAAGTTCCGCATCTTTGGATCCTGCTCATCACAGGCAGGAGGGGGTAATCAGAGAATTTATAGTGGGACTTCGAAACTTTAAAAACAAAACAACAACAACAACAACAACAACAACAAAACACTGCACCCAAGGAAGAGGCGCACACTTTAGTTGGGAGGTTTGGGGTATTGATGAAATATTTACAACACTCCCTTACCCCAGCACCCCGTTCAAATTTGCCAATCTGGCAGGTATGACCCGAGCCAGGCATCGTTATCAGTTAACACAAATCCAGTCAACTAGATTAATATTTTAGGAATATGTTACTAACATGACTGGCGATGAAAAATAATCATAGCCTTAAAAGTCTAGGGATGTTGATCAGTAACGTCTGGCCGCAGTCACAACAGAGAGGAAGGGAATAAACTGGTACGATCCAAGGTTTCTATTCAAGTGTCTGTTTCAACCCCTCACTCTAGAGTACAGCAACCTTTGCCCTCCTGGCGCGGGAGTTTGAGATCTACCTTAACTGCGGCGCAACGCAGCCTTCGACCACCAGAGGCACCGGGCGTCTGCGGCCTGTCAAAAACTGGCGCTTTTTTTCCTCCCCTTTCCGTGGAGAGACTATCAACTCCATCTGTCACAAAAATTAAGGCTAAGTCTCCTCTCCAGAAGCAGAAGGAGCCGGGGCTCCAGCGCGCACAGAGTTCAGCTGTCCACCTCTCCCCGGAGGCCAAGTGGATTTGAAATGGCAAAAGTGAGAACAGGGCCACATCAGACTTAGAGGCTGCAAAAAAGCCTCCCGTTCCTGTAGAGGCAGCTGCATTCCTCAGACGCGGGGTCTGCCTTAGGGAGCTGCACCTCTGCAATTCCCAAAACAATACAAAACAAAATAAACTTTAAAAGAACCTGAGGTAAAGCAGACCTCTTTGCCCTGACTTGAGTCACACAAAACACACACATACACACAATCAATCTATATTTAAAAAAGATGAAGGAAAGAAAAGAAAGGCTACAACTGTGTGGCCATCTAAACAACCAGTTTCCAGGCTCTGGATTTTTGTTGTTGTGTTACATGCCAGAAGGGCTTGGACAAGTCCCACTCCTTTTCTGTAACTTGGGAACCACTGCTCTAGAGAATCACATTTTGTGGGGAGCGGGGGTTGTTGTTGTTTGTAAAATTTGTCAGCTCTCAGATTTAAGGGACTCCAGAGAGCTTTGTGTGCTTCAGGGACACCTCAGCACCCCAATCTGAATGTTTCAGACCTGCAGGGCTATCAGGGGCCTGATACAGGCGGAAGAAGGACGATATGATGAGATAGGAGAGCCCTCTTCCCCATGAGTCCCAGAAACCTCGAGTATCACCTTGCTTCACATTCCAGGTTTGCATTGATAGCTAGCCACCAGACCTCCAAGCCATCCCTTGTCACCCATACACCAACCCCCATATTACTATGTACATCCCTTAAACTGACTTAATACCCATCCTCCATGCACCCCACCACTCTCTCCCCAAATTCACTTCATCCTGGAACTCTTAATCTGTTCTCAGCAAAATCTGCAGGTTCTCTGTGTCTTCATCTTGTTTTTCTATGTGTTCAAGTGGTTCTGGCTGAGGGGCTGTGATGGCCAGATCCAGATGCTTGTGGGGTGGCTGGTGTTCGTGCCAGGGCACATCCAGGTAGTGAATTTCCCAGCATGCTATGGGCAAAGCTGTGGGAGGAAGAAGAAACTGTACAGGGAGGGAAACTGGCCCCAGATAGCTTCTGGTTGCTTCTGCCCCTCTTCCCTTTTCTGTGCTGATCAGTTTGTGGTTTCTGGACACACAGAAGTTTCAGGGAGTTTGAATAAAGCAAAAGTAATTTTTCGAGGAGAGATGGGCTGGGGGAGGATGGTGGAGGGGAGATTAGGGGGAAGGAAGTCCCCTGGGAAAGGGCCAGGCTACAGTCCCCAGATATTTTAGGCATTGCGAGGGACTAGATTTCCCCTGAATCCTCCCAGGGGCCCAGTGAGAAAACTGAGGCCCAGACAGGACAATGGAGTTCTGAGTGGTTGAGGCAAAGCCAGACTCCCTACACTTTCATGTTAGTCCCTTCTCCTCTACCAAGTACTGCACAGTGACCCCCCACCTGGAGGCCCTCTCTGGGACCAGTCCCATCTACGAGCCCTGGGAACAGAGGTAATGTGAAATACCAACTGTGGACCAAAGGCAATAGAAACCTTTTTAGGAAAAAAAAAATCTCGCATATCTTCAACCTCTTTCTGAGCTGGATCTTCACATTCTTGCTCTAACTAAAACCCGCTGAAACCTATGGAATGGGGGAGAAAATATTTGCAAACCACATATCTGGTGAGGGGTTAATATCCAAAATATATAAGGAACTCATAAAACTGAAGAGCAATCAATCAATCAATCAATCTGATTTTCAAATGGACAGAGGGCTTGAATAGACATTTTTCCAAAGAAGGCATACAATGGCTAACACACACATGAAAAGGTTCTCAACAGCTTTAATTATCAAGGAAATGCCAATCAAAACCACACTGAAGTGATCAATATATACCTATTAGAATGGCTGTCATAAAAGAAAGATAACAAATGCTGGCAAGAATATGGAAAAAAGGGAACTGTGGTGCACTGAGGGTGGGTCTGTAAATAGGAACAGTTACTGTAAAACAGGATGGAGGTTTCTCAAAAAATTAATATAGAACTACCATAGCATTTAGTAATGCCACTTCTGGATATGCATCCAAAAAGATGAAATTACTATCTTGAAGAACTATCTACACTGTTATGTGCATTGCAGCATTAATCACAATGCCCAAAATATGGAAATAATGTGAGTGCCCATCAATGGACAAAAATAAATAAAATATTATATATATATATACACACAATGGAATAGTATTCAGTCATAAAAAGAAGGAACTCTTGCCATTTGTGTTAACATGGATGGCCCTTGGGTAAAATGGAGAATTTCTTATGGAAAGGAGCCTCCCACAGCTGTGGTAGTTGGGGCAGCAGATAGTGCAGTCTGCTGCTTCTGTGTGTGGTATCGAGCCATAATTCACTATGGGTTGGCCAGACAGGCTGTTGAGAAGGAAAGCTGGGACAACTGGAACTCATGAAGGTGAATTGGAACTGGTGTTTCCTTCATCACTGCCATCCTCAATGCTACAGGGGTTGACCTGCACCAGAAACTGGTACCATTCACCATGAAGCTGACGTGCCCTTTGTCTAGGGCTGGGAGGAGCTGAAGCAGGAGAGCTGGAGGGCGAGCTGAGAAAGCTCAGGTCCAGGTGCTGTCTCATTCCAACCAAGGGGAACTTTCGATCAGCAAGGACTGGTACACACTGTCATGATGCTTGAAGTCCTCCACCTCCTTTACAGGGTAACAATAATGTTGCTGCTGCTTTACATCCTCCTCCAAATCGGGTGCGAAATTTCCCTTGTGGCCAACACTGACAAGGAGCCATGCAAGGGGGAGAATTCTGAGAAACATAGTTCCAGCTCAGCTCTGTTGACGTAGTACAGGGCCACCACAGATGCCTTTGGGCATTCAGGCTTAATTTTCTCAGATGTGCTCTTCCTCAAGGTTTTAGCATCTGACTTGCTGGCTGTTTTTCTCTCCAGACTACTCTTATCATTCATGACAACCTTGGCCTCTTAGCTCCTTGGCTTCTTTCACATTCAACTATCAACTGGTAATTTTACCTTACACCTAGTCATTAACACGTTAACCATGCCACCTGAAAATTTTTTAATTCAAAATTTCTAATTCAAACGTTATTTTGCTAAGCAATATCTCTTGTCTATCCAGGTCACCTGTCTCAGTCTTGTCACCTCTCAGCTCATCTAGACTTGAAATTTGCAATTGCTTCTTCTGCTGCTGCCTCAGCTCTTCTACAATAGCTTTCATTCCCGTCACCTGTAATAGGCTATACTTTCTACCATCTTAAAACAAAAAATCTGCACCCCCCTGGAACAAAAACAAACCTTCTGAGACCTCAAGTCCTCAATTATCTCATTTCTATGAAAACTTGGTAAAGTTATTTTTACTCACTTTTTCTGTTCTCTCTTTAATTCACTATAATCAACTTTCACCCTGACATTTTTCTCACTAAGGGTGCTAATGACCAAACGGCCACTTCTCAGCCTTTGTCTTATCTGGCCTTTGGGCACCATGGGGCATGATCACCTCTTCTTTTCCAAGTGCTTATTTATTTGGCATTTCACCCCGCTGTTTCCCACTGAACTCCCTGGTGGCTCTTTCTCTCACTAAATTGACCTCCTTAGGTAATCCCATCCAGTGCCTTGGTTCTAAATTACATCTCTGATTTTGATATTTTCCATTCCAGTCTTCCTCTGATTTACATGCATATATATTCCCTTGGTTGTCCAATGAGCATTGCAAACTTAACGCCCCAAGAGCACTTCTGACTTCCTACCCCAAGCCTGTCTGTTCCCTGGTGTTTCTGTGGTAGGTAGTCTCCACAACTGGTCTGCATCAGTTTCCTCCCCCACGCTGTATCCATGCTGCTCAGATCCGTCTGCTCAGGCAGAGTCTAGTTTCCTTCCCCTTAAATGTCAAGCAGGTCTTAGTGACTTTGACCAATAGAATACAATGACAATGACTGGCATTCTGTGGCTTCCAGGCTAGGTCACAAGAAGCCTTGCAGCTTCAACCTGGCCTCTTAGTGTGATCGCTCTGGGAAAGCCAGTCACCATGTAAGAAATCTGACAACCTCGAGACTGCCATGAGGAAAGCCAAGGAGAAGACACATGGAGAGAGAAAGAGAAGCCTGGTTAGCTCCCAACTTTTACAGACAGGTGACTAAGGAAGGCAACAGATATGTGAGTGAAGAAGTCATCTTGGATGTCCAGTCCAATGGGACCTTCAGATGACTCCAGCCCCAGCTGCCATTTGATGAAAAGAACATGAGAGAAAGCCCAACTCAAGGTCAGGGTCAAACAGGGCAAGGTGAGTGAGGCACCTATGTGTAAAAGTTAAGGGAATACTCTCATAGTGAAGTTGCAGGGACCTCAAGGGTAAGTGCATCCTTAAGTTCTGTACCCTAGACACTTCATTCACCTGACCCTAGTTCTGGTTTTGCCCCATGCAGTAACAGTATAGCTTTGCTCAGTCAACTCAAAGGATCATGAGAAATAACAAAGAATGTTCTTTTAATCCACTGAGTTTTAATAAAACAGTAGATAATCACATACTTATTTTCATCATACCCAACTGCTCGGATCAAATACTCTTCTCCTCCTTGTTACATTGCATATTCAACTGATGGCCGATTATAGGCAGCCAATAAAATATTTGATGAGTTGAATGAATAAAATATCAAAATTTATTGCTTGCCTTCTACATCAGCCAATCCAGAACTAGTCCAAATAATTTATACTATATAAAAAAGGAACTGAGACTCTGAGAGGTTAAAGAATATGGGAAAGTTCTGAAGTTTAAAATATAAAATTATATTTCTATGTTAATTTAATTATTGTGGATGATTAAACCATAACCTTTGTGATATATATATATATATTTAATTTTATTTTAATTGTTGTTCAAGTACAATTTTCTATCTTTTACTCCCATCCCAGCCCACCCACCCACCCTCCCCACCTCCCTCCCATTTCCATCTCCCCCTAGTTTTTGTCCATGTGTCCTTTATATTTGTTCCTGTAAACCCTTCCCCTTTCCCCTGAAATTCTCCTGAAATTCCCTCCCCTCTTGCCTCTGGACACTGTCAGCCTGTCCTCTATTTCAGTGTCTTTGGTTATATTTTGCTTGTTTCTTTGTTTTGTTGTTTAGGTTCCTATTAAAGGTGAGATCATATGGTATTTGTCTTTCACTGCCTGGCTTATTTCGCTTAGCATAATGCTTTCCAGTTCCATCCATGCTGTCACAAAGGATAAAAGCTCCTTCTTTCTTTCTGCTGTATAAATTTCCATTGTGTAAGTGTACCATAGTTTTTTGATCCATTCATTTACTGATGGGCACCTAGGTTGCTTCCAACACTTGGCTATGTAAATTGTGCTGCTATGAACATTGGAGTGCATAGGTTCTTTTGGATTGGTGTTTCAGGGTTCTTAGGATATAATCCTAGCAGTGGAATTGCTGGGTCAAAAGGCAGATCCATTTTTAGTTTTCTGAGGAAATTCCATACTGTTTTCCATAGTGTTTGTACCAGTCTGCAATCCCACCAACAGTGCACTAGGGTCCCTTTTTCTCCACAACCTCTCCAACACTTGTTGTTTGTTGCTTTGTTTATGATGGCCATCCTGACTGGTGTGAAGTGGTATCTCATTGTGGTTTTAATTTGCATCTCTCTGATAGCTAGCGATACTGAGCATTTTTTTCATATGTCTCTGGATCCTCTGTATGTGCTCCTTGGAGAAGTGTCTGTTCAAGTCCTTTGCCCATTTTTTAATTGGGTTGCTTGTCTTCTTAGAGTGGAGTTGTATAAGTTCTTCATATATTTTGGAGATTAAACCCTTGTCTGAGGTATCATTGGCAAATATGTTTTCCCATACAGTTGGTTCTCTTTTTATTTTAATACTGTTTTCTTTAGCTGTTCAGAAGCTTTTTATTTTGATGAGATCCCATTTGTTTATTCTTTCCTTTATGTCCCTTGCTTTGGGGGATGTATCAGTAAAAATGTTGCTGCATAAAATATCTGAGATGTTCCTGCCTATGTTCTCCCTTTGTCATATATTAACTTCACAAAAGTTATGGTTTAATCAGTGAGAAAAGTATGGTCTCTTAAATGGGAAAAGCTGGCAACACTGACTATTTAGAAAGAAATGTAAAAATAAATTCTAGATAAAAACTTAAATATAAATATTAGCCGATATATATATATCATGAAGATTCTTCTAACCAAGACTGGAAAGTTAGAAGATATGGAACAAAAACATAGTTGACTATAAAAAATTAAGAAGTTGTATGTATGGAAAACATACCAGAGACAATGTTGATAGACACATACACACACAGATCTGGCAAGGCTATTTATAGAGTAGATGACAGAAGATTAATTTTCTAATACACAAACAGCTCTTATAAACTTACAAGAAAAAGATAGTTTAAGAAAATGGGGAAAGATGGAAATAGGCAATGCACAGAAGTGTAAATTCAAGTGCCAACAAACAAGTGAAAAGATGCTTACTCTTAAACTAGTAGGTGAAAGGAAACTGGAAAACAAGGAGCTATCACTTTAGCACCTAATAGGCATAGCTAACTATGAATGCTATGTGTACTCTAGCAGTCCGATTGGGAACAATGACTCTTTTCCCAGAAAAGTTCTCGGGGAAGTCCTGGAAACTCGTTTGGTCTGGGTTGTGTGAGGATGCTCCCTGAAGGGAGATCAAGGCTGTCATCAGATGAAAAGGTGTCCCCTACCCGAGGGGTCCCTGTCCTGTCCTGTGGGTTGATGCAGGTCCAGGGACTGTGTTCCTCAGTGGTCCATGAGAGTGTGGGAGTAAGCATCCAGATACTTCTATAGCAATCTGGAAGAGTAATTTTGTGTCTGCTGAATCCAGTGAAAATTTGGAGATTCTACTTTTTCAGTATCACTTAATTTTTCTGCTAATCTGTTTTTACTCTGTTTTATGAAAAGGTACCTGTCTCTAATGGGTAGAAACAGTATCTTGTCTTTCACAACAGGTCATTGGAGAAGCCCTGTGCTATGTACTACTAGTAGTTAAGTTCTTTGCCTTTGAAGGTAAATGAGTTGGTAGGTGCAAGAACTTAAGGATTCCCCACTATGAGAAGATTAATAAAAGTGTAAGAAACAAACTACTGACTCTTCAGAGAATGTCATAGTAACTCTAAAATGCAAAATGACATCACAACCTCGCTTTTCCTGACAGGCCCAGAAGCAGACAGAGCAGCTGTTCTCCAAGGGGCAGAAGCGTGCCCCACACCATCGCCTGGGGACTCCAGAGAACAGAATCCTGGCTGGGTTTCAACATCTAATAACAGGAGGAAATCCCACAAAATCAGTAGGAGCTCCAATTCTCAGGAAATTTGACTTTCATACTCTGTGAAAAGGAGACATTAATGGAATGGAGATTGAAAGCCCTAACAGTAAAGTCTATATAGACCATTTGAGGCACAACCTGCTTCAACCTCTGTGGTTTGTAGCTGGCAGCACAGTGTTCTACAAAGAGTGATTTTTTCCGAGTTAAAAGCTTGTACACACTTGGACATTACACCTTAAGTTAACTGGGGCCAATTCTCCAACGGGTATCGTAGAATGTTTCAAAGCCATGCCCGGTCTTGTTTTAAAATCTACTTTTTCACTATTAAAACAAGAACCTTTTTCATAATTTTGTAAATCTGGATAAACTGTTCTCTAAATAAAAATAACATAATTTGTAAGAGAAGTTATGAATTGTCTTAAAAACCTGCCTCTTTAAAAAACCTTGTAGGAATCTATAGAAAGATAATATGATTCCGTCCCAAAAAAAGACAAGAAGAAAAAGAAAAAAGAAAAGCTGCCACCAATAAAAATATCCATCAATAAGTTAGTATAATTTGTAAGTGTGTGGTTGTTTCTCAAACAGTTTGAGAGAAACATATTAGAATTGCTAACCTCTTTATTGTTGAGAGTGTGTAATTGTCAATGTATATCTATGGTCTCATTGGCTGATAAAGGTTAAAGTTATCTAATTCTTTTTAATGACATGTGTATTACAGGACTTTAACACATCGCCATTCACATTCTACTTACATTTTAAATCTGCTTTTCACTTACCTGCTCATTTTCCACTGAGTTTGATTCAGATGAAACCAACAGGTATTTACTGAGTACCTCCTATGTCCCAAGAAAGGGAAGTTTTTTTTGGGGGGGAGGGGGGGCGTCCAACTTTGTTTTCCTATTTGTTATTTTTTGGGGGGGTTGCTATTAAACTTCATTTAGAAAAATCAATATTAGGTTTTCAGAAAAGTTGATTGAAAATGTAGAGTTTCCACATATCCCCTCTTGCCTGCCCCTGCACAATTTCCCTTATTATTTACATCTTTTATTAGTATGGTACATTTGTTATAACAATGAACCAACATCGATACATTGTTATTAACTAAAGCCCATAGTTTACATTAGAGTTTACTGTTTGTGTTGTACGTTCTGTGAGTTTTGACAAATGTGTGATACTGTGTATTCACCATTGTAGTGTCATGCGGAATAGCTTGACTGCCGTGAAAAACCCTTAGAAACACTGTTTTAATCCAGAAGTCACCTTAAGTTGAATCTTTTTGTTTATGGCTTTATTACTTAATGCTTCCACCTTTAGGGGATTTTTTTGTCCATTAAAATAATAAAGTGAGGTCATATATGCCATGTGGATCTAAAAGTTGTACACATCTGCCCAAATGGTTGAGCATTTACACTGATAAAATCATTCGCATCGCCAGTTATCCATCTCAGAAGTACGGACTGTGCCCTCAGCTGGGGCAGGGCTCTGTTCCAGTGTTCTGACTGGGGACGTTTGTGACAGGTGGCCTTCGGCTACAGACCTTTGCTTCATGCCCGGGCATACAGTTAATTACCAAAGCCCCTCTCACAGTTTTTTGTGTTTCCAGTTTATTTCATTTAAAAATTAAGAGAATTTTAAAATAGAAAATATACGCACATACATTGATTCTTGAACAACACGGGTTTGACCTGGGCAGGTCCATGTATATGTGGCTTTTTTTTTTCAATAAATGTGCACTATACTGCAAATGTATTTTCTTCACCTCATAATTTTCTTTCCCCCCCGAGCCCTTCCAGGGCTTTTATTTTATTTTTTATCTTACGTATTTTTCCGTTACCATTTATCCTCCTTACTTGCCCCCCCAACCACAGTCACCACACTGTTGTCTATCAGTCCTTTTTCTTTTTTGCTCGATCCCCCCCACCGCCCCCTCCAGAGCTGTCATTTGCTATCTGTGAGTCTGTCTCTATTTTACTTATTAGATCAGTTTGTTCATTATATTTCATATATGAGTGAAATCACGTGGTATTTGTTTTTCTCTGACTGGCTTATTTCACTTAGCATAATGTTCTCCAGGTCTATCTATGCTGTTGTAAAGGGTAAAACTTTCTCCTTTTTTACAGCTGAGTGGTAGTCCATTGTGTAAATGTCCCATAACTGTTTTATTCACTTATCTATTCATGGACATTTGGGCTGCTTCCTTATCTTGGCAATTATAAATAATACTATGATAAACATACGTGTGCATAGGTTCTTTCCAATTAGTGTTTTGGCTTCCTTCGGATATATTCCCAGAAGTGGGATTTCTGGATCAAAAGACAGATCCATTTTTAATTTTTTGATGTACCTCTGTACTGCTTTCCACAGTGGCTGCACCAGTCTGCAGTCCCACCAGCAGTGGAAAAGGGTTCCCCTCTCTCCACGTCCTCGTCAGCACTTGTTTGTTGATTCATCAATGATGGCCATTCTGACTGGTGTGAAGTGATATCTCTCTGTGGTTTTAATTTTCTTAATGGCATTTTTTTCTAGCTTACTTCATTGTATTAATATGATATATAATACATGTAACATACAAAAGATATCTTAAGTGACTGTTATGTGATTGGTAAAGCTTCTTGTCAACAGTAGGCTTTCAGTAATTAATTTTTTAGGGAGTCAAACTTACGCATGAATTTTTGACTGTGTGTGGCGGGGAGGGTTGGCATCCCTACCCCCTGAATTATTCAAGAATCAGCTGAGTAGAAAATGCCTCCACTCTTCTTTGTACCCAGAAACTCACTTTCCTCAATCAGTTATCAATTTAGTGTATGCATTCCTAGATATATGTGTGAGTGTGTGTATATATATGTAGATTAAACAATGATCTTGTTTTTTTAACTGAACAATATATGTTTCCGGACACTTTCACATGACTTCATAAAGTGCTGACATATCCATCACTTGCTTTTCCTTTTAATGAGTGCATACTATTTCATTTTGGATATTTCATAAATTATTTAACCAGTTGTTTATTAATGAATGTTTAAATTTCAAGTTTTCATTACTGCATTGTGGCAATGGATAAATTTGCACATACGTCATTTCACAGGTACTTTAATACCTAGAGGGTACACTTTTAGAAGCAGAATTACTGAGTCAAAGAGGAGGTACATTTTAAATTCTGATAGATCAATTGGTCTATGTTCTGCATGGAAGTTGTGCCTGTTGGTGAGAATGTTTGTCTCCTCATGCCATCACCAGTATGACATATTATTTAACTTTTGGATCCTTTCCAATCTATAGGTGAAAATTGTATCTCATAGTAACTTTAATTTTAATTTCTCTTATGAGGGGGAGCCCAAAAACCAGTACTTATTTATAAAAATTGTGCATTTATTCTTACATGCTTAAACTTTAGTCACCTTCAAGATATTCTCCATTTGATACATATATTGAGACATTTTTTTCCACTGCTCAAAATAGTTTTTGAACTCATTGATTTTGATGCCTTTTAGTGCTTCTGCCATTTTTTTGTTTCACCTCTTCCACACTGGCAAAATATTTCCTTTTGAAGAGTTTTTTTCACCTGGGGAAACAAAAAAAAATCACTCTGGGTGAGATCAGGTGAATAGGGAGGGTGGAGGCCAGAGGTCACGCCATTTTTGGTCAGAAACAGCTGAACAGTCAGCACAGTGTAGGCAGGTGTGCCTGTAAATCACCCATCATGAATGGGTGAATGCATTGAAAGAGTCTTAAAAAAATATTCACTGAAACCGAGCACAGCCTCTCACAATAACCCCAGCTGGTACACTGATACACATAGGTTCTTAGAACACTCACCTGGTGGTGGGAAGCTTGTACTATAAGAGGCCCATGCTCCAGAAGATAGTTTCAGTTTTTGGAGGCCCCTGTCATATGTGTAAGACAAGTGTTATTTAAATTTATGTAAAGTTAATAAGGTAAACATCGAAGACATTTAAGCTCAAGGAGGTTAAGTGATCCAACATCACCAACTAATAAGCAAGAACACCGGGGAAGTGATCGCCCAAGCTTGGCTTCCTTAGCTGCCACCCCAGGTCACTTCCATAGTACCCAGCACAGTGCCACGATGACTGCTTAAACATTTGCCTTTCCTGACAGTTTCCCACCACTTGATCAATCATTGTCAAAAAGGTGTAAAGAATGCCTTTTATGAAGGGAAATAAGACTTCTTTCTAGTATGGCAAAATCAATGAAGTCTGAAGAATCCTCCCAAAATCCTTTTAAAATCATAGGAACTGCTCCCCGCTCCTGAAATAGATGAAAAAAAAACCCTTTATCTGAGTCACCTGTGAATGACTGACATAAAATGAACTTCTATTAGAGGTGAAAGTATCTTATTATTGATTAAACATATTTGAGGAAAAAAGCTTTGCTCTTTGCTCACCACTTTTTCACTGTGACGCACCCGTTTCCTGTCTCTCACGTCAAACTTGGAGTGTTGGGTTCCTCATTCTGCAGAACCCTGAGGATCTTGTGGTTTCTGAGCAGCAGCTGAAGACCTTGTCCTCATGATTTGTGTACATAGGTACATACGTATGTCATCGGTGTTTGTTGTGGGTGTCAAGCGGAGGCTTGTCCCTGAACTGTGCCATCTCCTGACACAACTGTCCCAGTCAGTTTGCTGATGATAGAAGATTAATTGTCCTGATCATCATTTGCCTGAGGTCAGTGGTGGGTTTGGGGACGCTAGAAGGGACAGAGCCATCCGGAGAGGAGATGGTTTCCTGTGGTCCAAGGGCACGGTAGTTTGTTGTCGTTAGACTGTTATTAAACAGATCAACACCATGAGTAAATGAGGGAACTTTCTTGATTAGAAATTATGTCAATCCCGAATTATGAGTTTTCCCTGTTATTATCCTTTATTCAACAGATATTGAGCACCTGCTATGTATCAGAAACTGTTCTAGGTTTTGGAGGCCTAGCAATAAGTAGCACAGGGAGAATGCCTGCACATAGGGTTATTGCATACTACGGCCACCATGATTTTCTTTCCCCATACTCCGGTTCTCTTGGTGAATCTGAGGACCTCCCGCATCACTGTTAGAAGAGTGGGCTCCATTGCTGGAAGACCACAGATGCCCTTAGGCTCAGCCTTATCTCTAGGCTACAAACAAAAGCAGTGAACGCAATTGCTTTCTAACATAGAGTGCTTCTCCTAGGTGCTGGGAACAAAAGTCTCTAAGATTCTCACATCTTTCAAAAGCATCTGGAGGAAATATAAATGACGGGGAAAAAAGCATCCCTTTAAAAGTTGGTCAGCTACTTTTCTGCCAAGGGCTTGTCAAAATTGCTCAAGAGAAAGAAAAAAGAGAAACAAGTGCACATATACATTTTTAAAGTAGCTAGCAACCAAGACAACACCAATTATTTAACCACAGCAAAGAAACCAGCAGCCAAACCACACTGATTATTTAACCGCGTATCCAAGTGCTGAACACAGCCAGAGCCAGCCACGTTAATTTAATGTAAATATCCCGCATAACCAGCCCCCAGAAGGCAAGAACTGCAGCAAAGGACAGCTCCTCACCTTTTCTCGTCTTGGCTCCAGATGTCTCTGGAGCTGGAAAACTGGCTACAGTCCAACAGATATTTTTCTCTTTCCCCCTCCTTTTCTGCGTTTTAGCTTCTCTAAAACCTCAGTTCATTCTTACCCTACTGATCTGCCAGTTTCACATGCGTACACAGACTCAGGGAGACGTTTCATTTGGTAAATTCTGTTCTTTTCCTCTTCATTGCCACCTTTTCTTTCTTTTCCATTACAAGCCTCTCTCTCTCTTTCTCCCTTGCTTTTCAACCTCAATGCTTTTTCATCCTCAGTGTATTTGATTCTTATATAATTTTTACTAATCATAACATGTAACGTTTATTCTCAGGGAGCATTTATGAGGGAAATACGGCCTTTTGTTTTTGCTGTTTGCAATTGCACAATATGCAACAGGTGAAATCGACAGTATTCAGAGGCTGGAAAGGAGGAATAAAAGGAGGAGGAGATGACTCCAAGGTTATGAGGCAGGCTACACCCCTCAGCTTCAGACTTGTTTTTCTGCTCCCTCAACACTTTCACAGGAAAGCTGTTGGCGATGCAGCGTGTCAGAAACAGAAGCCCAAATTTCAGTCTCCCTCTGACTCGCTTATTACCCAGTGTTTTCTCATCTCAGCAAGTGACAGTGCCATTCTTCTGGTTGCTCAGAACAAGACTTTAAAGGAGATTTTTGAGTTTTCCATTTCTCTCACAGTCCCATGAGCAAATCGTAAGGGTAAAATTCACTTTCAAAATTGGTGAATGACCTTTCCGTTTCCTGCCACCTTCACCACTGCCGTCCTGACCCAACCTAGCACCATCTGTGGCCTAAACTGTCACAGTCGCCTCCCAGCTAGTCCCTTCCTCCTGCCTCTAGTCTTTTCCTTTTCCCTGGGACAGCATTCTACTTTTTCATTGTGTTAAAAACAAACAAACAAACATATAACACGAATTCTACCCTCTTAACACATTTTTTAAGTTACGGGACAGTATTGTTAGTATTGTAAACTATAAGCACGTTGTTGAACAGCAAATCTCTCGAACTTTTTCTTTTGTAAAAGATTTAATTTATTTTATTTTTAGACAGAGGGGAAGGGAGGAAGAAAGAGAGGGAGAGAAACATCAATGTGTGGTTGTCTCTCGTGTGCCCCCTCCTGGGGACGTGGCCCGCAACACAGGCATGTGCCCTGACTGGGAATTGGACCAATGGCCCTGTGGTTCCCAGGCCGGTGCTCAATCCACTGAGCCACACCAGCCAGGGCTCTCTAGAACTTTCTCATCTTGCATTACTGAAACTCTCTGCTCTGGCATAAGCTCCCCAACTCCCCCTCCTCTTTGCCTCTGGTGACCACCATTCTATTTTCTGCTTTCGAATTTGTCTGCTTTAGATACTTCGTCTAAGTGAAATCATGCAATATTTGTCCTGTGACTGGCTTACTTCACTTAGCATAAAGTCAAGTTTCATCCAGGATGTAGCACATGACAGGATATCCTTTTCCCATTTTAAGGCAACATAATATTCCATTGTATGTATTTATGGCATTTTCTTTCTTAATTCAACTCTAAGTGGCATTTAGGTTGTTTCCATCGCTTAGTTTTTGTGAATAAGGCTGCAATGAACTTGAGGAGTAGTGTCCCTGCCTCCACTCTTACTTTTTATAGTCTATCCAGATCACAAAACTTCTGTGCTCAAAACCCTTCACTGGTTCCCAACTCATTCCAAGTAAAAACCTGAGTGCTTACAGTGGCCCATAACGTCCTTCAGAATCTAGTTTTCTAGTATCTAATTTCATCTCTTCTCACTGACCCGGGAGTCTGCTGTAGATATTCAGGCTGCCATGTTGATGCATGTATTTGGCAAACAAGCTCCTAACTCTGGCCCTTTGCTCTTGCTGTTCCCTCTGATGTTGGTGAACCTAAATTTCCTCCCTATTCCTCTTCTTCCCCATTGAGGCTTTGGCGTGCGCAGTCCTATTCTTTGCCTTGAATGCTAACCCTCCAGAAATCCGCATGATGAATTATTATTACTATTCCAGTCAGGTTAATGTCATATCTTCACAGAGGCCTTACCTGACCATTCTACATGGAATATTGTAGCATAGTCAAGTAACTAATTATGGCTTTTTATTTTTAAGTTAGCCCTTCTCATTTGGCATATTATATGTTTCTCTACTATCTGTCTACTGTCATGATCACCTGCCGGCGGTGACCGCGGAATGCTGTGGATGGCTTGTCAACACGCGAGAAAAACATACACAGAGACAACCAAGTCCTGTGAGGAAGTAGGAACAGAATGGCCACTCTCTCTGGTGGGGAGAACGCTCCGGTCCCCCTCCAGAGAGGCTTTTTATTGGTTTTGTTTGCATAGGAATTCAGGTAAAGCTCATTAAACATTGCTGGGAAGTAAGGATCAAACAATAGATAGCAAGGAAGTCTGAGGGCCTATTTTGAGTCAGGATCAAGGAGCTGTAAGACTTTAAAGAACAAACTTACTTCTTCCTTGACCCTTATCATTCAACTGAGAGCATTCTAAACAAAGCAGGTTTCACAGGATCTTACATATTCTTTCTTAGGCCTGATCACCCGGGGAACCTGCCCTTTTCAGCACAGAGCTGCACCACCCTGTCATTGTTTCAGGTTTAGGTGGAGCAAGGGAAGTAAGGAAGCCAAGGGATAAGGAGATTTTCTCCCAGATGATGAGGACTCAGGCTATATAACAGCCGAGGAGCAAGGGTCCATCACTCTCTTTTGCTGTAGCTCCCAAAGCCCTTTCTTGGGGGCCTCTAACATGATTGTGCCTGTCTTAGATCGTTCCTCCTTGGGGAATCTTACCCGTCATTGGCTAACCAACCAAGCATTGGGGTTCAGTTATGAATGAAGCAGCAGAAGCAGCGCTCCTGCCATGGAGATAAGCTTTTGTCTCCTTGCTGGCTTACGGTCCAAGGCCACTCCCTCAGCCTTAGCCTTGGCGGGGGTTACAGCTTCTGATACCAGGCAGGGCAGTTCCCAACAGTCTACTACTAATAGAATGTAAAATGCTGAAAGAAGGGCATGCATGTACTTTGTTCAAAGCTATATCCCCTGGGTCTTGAAGAGAGATGAGCACATAACAAATTCTCACCTAACATTTGTTGAATGAATTGCAAAACTGAATTTAGGAGCAGCCTGGCTCCTTGTAAAGAACATGGACCCTTAAGCCAACTAGGTTGGACTTATATCTTGCTTTTCTGACTCTTACTCAGTAAGTAATCTTGGACAAGTTACTTTGCATCTCCGCGCCTCAGTTTTCCTATCTGTAGAATGCAGATAATAAGAACAATCTTTAACATTTTAAAAATGTGGCCACACGTTCTTTGACACTCCTTCCATCAAGAAGAATGTCTGTGGCCCCCACCCTTGACTCTGAGCAGGCTTATGAATGTGTTGGCCAAGAGAGTCCAATGGAAGCAATGACCAAGGCTAGGTTGTACCGGGTGATGTAACTTCTGCCTTGCTCGCTGGAACACATGCTCTTGGAATCCAGAGCTGCCATGAAGAAGTCCAAGGATGCTGAAGCTGTTGTGAGGGTCCTCCCATTCCTGGAGAGGCCACATGAGTAGGTACCCCAATTTACAGTTCCACTTGAGTCCAGCCTTAAAATCGTTCCTGGTCAGCTGTCAGATTTGTGGAAAGAAGCACCTAGGTGATTCCAGCTCTCAGCTAGTCGGTCAGGCCACCTACAGCTGTTCAAGTCTTCCCAGCTGAGTTCTCAAACACTGTGTAGTAGAAGCAAGTCTCCTTCATCTGATGTCTGGATCCACAGATTCTGTGAACACAGAAAAATGGTTATTCTTTATGCCACCAAGTTTAAATAGTAAGTTGTGTAGCCGTAAACAACTGGAACTTTATCTTGAGGGCTATTTTAAGAACTAAAGTAGTTATTGTTTATAAAGTGTTTAGAACTAGGCCAGTGCCAGCTCCATAGTAACTGGCCAATGTGTTAGTTTTTATCATTATTCTGATAATGTATTTATCATTGCTGATAAATACAGGGAAATTTGAGGAATAAATTAATAAAAATGGTCTTCTTTTACATACTCTGAGAAGTTAATGAGATAATTTGGAAAAGATATAATGAGTTCATCAGGGGCACTCCCCAGGATCAATTTGTTTATACCTTTGGATAGAGACTGCACAATGGTTTTCTTGTTGACCGAGGGCCTAAAGTTGGGTGTGGTAAAGCCAGCCCTGCAAGGACAAAGCCTTCACTACTAGAACAGGATTATTCTGAGTGAGGACCCAGAGTCATGCTCACTTTCTCTGAGCACCTAGGTGTTCCTCTGAGCACCTAGCCACAGTGCAATGCCCAAAGTAGACACCCCATGAGTGTTTGCTTCACTGATTTGATTGATACACTTGTGTTCATTGTCTTACATAAACTTTTTGGAAGACATTGTTTTATTTAGTATTTTCTCTACTTTTGCCTTTAAATCTGTGATATGTGCCAAGAATCTGATTGGGAATCTCATAAAATGTAGATTGATGTTTATGGATGAAATGGCTAGTATTGCTAAGAACGTAGAGCGCAGTGTAAACACGGCACTCTTGCACAATCCTTTCCTGGACTTGTGCTTTTTGAACTGGGTTCAAATCTAAACTGAGCAAGGCCACACAGGGCGTTAGAGCAAAAAATGTGAAGTTGGAATGCACTGAGCCCCCTCAACTGGGGGAGATAGTCATTGGAGGAGGCACTTTTTAAGGGCATGCTTTTCATTTCTGGTTACCTGGCAAGCCAATCTAAGAAAACATGCTGCACAAATGTGATTTCCAAGCCACACACATTGTCTAGATAGAAAAACAACTCCCTGAATCACATAGTGTTTTGGAAATTATTTGCCGAATATGTCAACAGGCTGCGCAAAAGAAAAGCAGTTCCCCAGTTCTTGGACTCCTCTCATATGCAGATCTCTCAAATTTTGAAATCACCAAATCCTTAAAATAATAACTTGAATATGAATCACAGTTTTTAGTTTATTGAATGCTTTGCTACAAAATCATTAAATATGTCTAGTTTCACAGTGAATGATGCATGTGTATGAGAGCAGACAGGAGAAGGAAGAAGCACCAATAGGAGGAGCAGAGAGGCTAAAGAGTAAGAAAGGGAGGGAAGAGAAATATTTACATTTAAGAGACAGAGAGTGCAGCACTAGCAAATAGGAATGTCCTTTGAAACTCATAGTCTCCAGATTTTCACTACAGCAAATATTAGTGCTTCCATGTCATTTATAGCCTGAACAGCACAACCCTCACACCCAAAGTGAAAAGTATTTAGGACTGGCTTCTCTCAGTGACAGGGAAGTCAGGGGTAATGGTAATGCCAATGGCCTCTTGTTCATTGACCCACTTTGCAATGTTCCTCTGCAGGGCTGTCGACTTAGTGGATCAGGATCACCATCTGCGAGTATAGGAAACATGGGCTCGAGTGTCTGCTGCCAGGTAAGCAGCCTAGGGAACGTTTTTGCCTGGAGCAACAAAAGCACACATCAATTAAACATACACGTGCCACTGATCAGCTATTTACAGTGCAGTTTTATTTTAGTGGCTGGGCCAATATTTCTTCTTGTGAAGCTTTTTCATGGATTATCATTATTATTAGTCATGAACCTGTACTAAGCATCACACTTACAGTAGGAGTCATTGGTGGAACACAAACTGTATGCTACACAGAGTACTGGGCTTACATGTTCACTGTGTCCTTAATTCTAACCACATTCTTCCCATTTCAGAGATGAAAGACTTGAATTGCCCAGCACCATATGAGGTAAGTAAAGGAATTGGGATTGGGAGCTAGATCAGTCTAACTCCTAAATCTGGCCTCACTATACGTGACTTGATCTGAAGTGCTTACTTGGAGCAGCTGGTACTGCGAAACTAGGCTACTGGAGCCTTGAATAATCCTTTGGTCTTTAGTTCCTAGCTTACTGTTGGCCAATTGTTTCAGCCAACAGACCAAGCAGGTTGGAGGAGTGGGCTGGCTTTGACATCAGCATGTTGAGACTGGCAGCCCAGCCCCATCTCTGATATCATCCTGGTGAAGTCAGCCTGGCAGGGCCCCTGCTTGCCAACTGCCTCAGAGTTGTGGTCTAGCCACAAGCCAGACACCATACACTCAAGACTGGTAAAAAAGCTGGGCAAGATGTCTTGCTGGGAAATACGCATTCTGTAGGCCGCTGGTTTCCCAGGCCTGCCAACCTTGGCTTTTCTGAAGAAAATGAAGATTAAGTAGTTAGCTGCCTTGGATTCAGGTAACATCACATGTGTGCAGAATGATTCTTTTTGATGTTTTAGGCAACAGCAGAGAAAAATAACTCTAAAATTATTGGATGCCATTTCAAATACCTGTCTTCCTAATTTTGCCTGTAAGCTCCTTGGTGACTTATTTGAGTCATCCTGATATGTGTGCATATATATAAGTATGTGTGTAACATATAAAAGTGTATTGAGCACTCAGGGTATAATGTATCAGCAACAAAAAAGCTTTCTCCTGAATTTATTTCGGATTTGGTGTTAATAAGAGGTAAGCTTATGCTGCATCACTGTGCTAGACCTGGGCCCTCTGCTCTCAGAGCCACTCTTTGCCTTTCCCCACTCTGCCCTGCTCTACACACCTGGGACATTTATCCCTGCAGCCTGTGTTTCCCAGGTTTCTTCATCAGTCGTCTTCCAGCAGGATTTGGCTGATGAGAAGCATGGTCGTGAGATAGTAGGGGAGCTAAGAAGAGAGAAGCCTGGGAACTTTCCCCTTTTCTCAATGCCTTGGGCATCATCCCCCATAAGAACTGTGTCTCTCCTATGTATCCAGAACCCACCTGAGATGCCAGGATTCTCATTGCTTCCTGTAACCTAGATCTTGGACTCAGGTAACACTGTGACCTTTCAGCCTCAGAAAGGTAGCTCTTGCTAATCTCATGCTGGACCACCATGCCAGGTTCTGCTTCTCAGCTTCTATCATCTACATAAAGAGTTAAATATCCTCTATTTTAGCAGTCTCCGACCTTTTGGGCACAAAGGGCTGGTTTTGTGGAAGATAATTTTCCCATGGAATACAGGGTGGGGCATGGTTTCCAGATGATTCAAGCTCACCTCCTGCTGTGCGGCCCGGTTTCTAACAGGCCCAGATGGATACCAGTTTGTGGTCTGGAAGTTGGGGACCTTGCTCTATTTTACATACCCAGATTGGTTTATTTCCCTGATTGAGCCTTGACATTTCCCTGATTGAGCCATGCCATAATTATGGCATATTTGTACTATTCAGGAATTTTTTCATATATATATATACATTATTTTGGATATAAGATTTGGGTAATATCTGGGGCAAAGGGTCTCTCAATTGTATAATACAAGTGTTCAGTGTGTGTGTACTATGCAAAAACAGGTATATAGGTGAACATTTATTGATTGTTACACAGCCAGGGTCTAAAAAATTTGAGAGGATCTACAAAATGTATTATTTTCAGGTTAGTGGGATGTAATGGGCTCCACTGATTGTGTACCTGCATATAATAAGGAGCTATAAGGAGCTGTTAGAACATTAACTTATGTCCCCATTGGGGCAGGGCCAGTGTCAGGGCCTCTTTTGTGGTGGTGTCACCAGATTGCCTCCTGGCATGTTTCCTCAGAGAGCAGGAAAAAAATCCCTTCAAACAAATAATTATTTCTATTGATTCACTGAGCAGGAAAAGTTAGGGTTATATTCAGAAGTGTGGGCGATCCCCATGTTTCCTCCCACCTTCAATATAGGTAGATGGGAAATGAACTAAATGAGCTGTTAAGAACTTTTCTGCAGTATCACGCATTGACCTACTAGGTCTGGGATGTCCAAGCCCCAGACAACATATTCACTGGTAAGGATGAGGGAGATGTGAAAGAAGGGAGAGATGAGAGCAGCATTTTGTAATTTTTCATGGCATGTAGATGAGCAAATAAGCTGCTGGTACAATAATCACAAATAAGCTGTGCTGATTATTGTGCATGTTTTTGTTTACCAAAGGACATGTAGGCAAATACTTACATTACAAATCATGATATTTTGAGTGATACCAAGAAAGGATGCATTTTCAGTGATTAAAATCATCTATGGTACATTTACACAACGGAACACTATGCAGCAGAAAGAAAGAAGGAGCTCCTACTCTTCGTGACAGCATGGATGGAACTGGAAAGCATTATGCTAAGTGAAATAAGCCAGGTGGTAAAAGACAAATACCATATGATCTCACCTATAAGTGGAACCTAATCAACAAAATGAACAAGCAAGCAAAATATAACCAGAGACATTGAAATAAAGAACAAACTTACAGTAACCAGAGGAGAGGGGGAAGAGGAACAATAGGGGGAAATAAGGGAAGGGCATCAAGGAACACATATCAAGGACACATGGACAAAGCTAAAGGGAGTAAGTTCGAGGATAGGAGGCAGGGATGCGTGGGATGGGCGGGGGGTGTGTGGAGGGGGAATAGAGACAACGGTACTTGAACAACAATAAAAATTATTTAAAAAAAATGTAATTTCTAATGGAGCTGAAAGTCAGAGCATGGAATAACAAGCATCTTTAACTACTCTTCCCTGATAGGCCAGACTCTTGCTTTCTAGTGAAATCTCCCCTGTGTGTTACCTGAGAGCAGAAGTTGTCCAGTCGTAGCAGCAGGGCTGGTGGAGGGTGTAGTATGATAATACTAAGGCTGTGCCAGAAAAGAGCATGAAAAGAAAAAGCAGAAGAGAATGAGAAGAGGAGGGGAGGAGGGAGAGGGTGAAAAAGAGTCAAAGAGAGTAATGGATTATGCCTGGTCATTCGAGATGCTGTTGCCTGAGCTATTTCCTGCTTCTGTCCATTTCTACTTCCTGTTTATTTCCATTTCCTGTTTAGCTTCTGTTCCTGCTTCTCTTCATTTTCTGTTCTCTGGTTGCCTTAGGGATGGGAGGGATGGGAACCTCAGTCCTTATCACTTTGGCTCTTTGGGGATGGGTTGCAGGGCTTTCAGTTTGCTATCATCTCTTTGTTCAGACAGGAAGTAAACTGTATTTCCTTACCTTATTTACCTTCAGTCTTTTGTACTTAGAGTATACTTCTATTCTTAAAGTACTGAGTATAAAAACCTGCCTCACCGCCATTTTTCTTCTTGAGACTCAACTGATCTTGTAAGCTAATTGGCCACCAGTTCTCCATTAACCTAGTTGGATACAGGACTCAACCATTTCTAGCTCACCTGTAAGTTGGCCCAAGTAAAAATACCCTTCACCCTTTTCTTGAGCAACTGAGAAGATGAAATATATAGTTTACTTAGTTTGTTAAAAAGTAGTGCCTATGGATCTCATATAATTTGGTTCAAATCAAGGGTAACATTGAATACTGAGCAACCTTGGAAATTATATTTAAGGTTTTCTCTCCCTCTTGGATGAAATGAAATACCAAAATATCATGATAGATTGAGATTTAAAATAATAGTTAAGGAAGAAGTCACTTCTCTTAATTTCCTCCCCTACTTTCTTCTTTAAAGTAGTTCCTGAATTTACTGAATTTGGAGTAGAAAATAATAGTTTTAAATGTTCTCTTTGTGAAGGAATTTGCCAATTACCCAGCAGATGTTCTTTCTTTTTATCCCTTATGCGTCATACTTTCCTTAGCATTCTCTGCCTCCCCTTTTTTCTTTCTCTGGCTATAGTTCTCCCTCTTGTTCTCTCTTTCAAAGCAGTGAAGAAATGTTCAAAGAATGTGTGAAACTTATTTCCTTCCCCCGGAAACAAGGCTGTGCCTTAGAGCCAAAGTCCGGAGGCTTCTGTTGATGAGGAGTCTTCTTACTTCAATTAGAACTCTTCTAGAACAGTCTTTCCCAACTTAGTGACTGTATATCCTTAAGTTATTTTTATTAAGTGAGTTGCAACATTAAATTTTTCTTTTAATTTTATGACTCCACCTAAACCTTCGGTCCCCCATTAATAATCAAATATTGAATCATGAATACCCATATATTTTGTTCAGGGGATTTAAAATTGCAAATTCCTTGGTAGTTGGAAGAATCAGAGAACTATCAAAATAACTCAAAACCATTACTTAGTAATCAGTGTTTTTATCCTTGAAAGAAAATATACCCATGAACTCATTTTTGAGATGGGTCAACTTTATTATTATATTAAAGTTGTTTGGTCATTTTGCATTCATCTTAGTCAAAATTTTGAGCCTCTGAGTTAATACCTGTTTCTTAAATAAAGTCAAATGTCTTTGTTCTAATTATTTCTTTTTCACAACTAAAAATTAACTCTAATCTATGAATGTATTATTAATTTTTTTAAAGTAGAAGTAACTCCATTTCTCTTACATAGTATATTCACATAAGCTTTAAAAACAAACAAACGCCCTATCAATGTAGCCTCAATTCTCAGTAGGTAGATCATCTAGTGCATAGGTAACTGGTTACACATTATGACTGAAATGGGGCCTCAAGCTTTTTATTCCAAGCTCTTCTTCCTTCCACTGGGGCTGAAGTCCTAACAGACACCCTTTCCCACTCTACTTGTGTTTCTTATCCCCCTGCCCTTCCCATATCTGTTTTAACAATTATACAGAAGAACGAAACTAAGAAGTTACAATGAGAAAATATACAGTTGATGTGATACATTTTCTGATTGTCTAATTTTGTGGGACTTATTGAGCCAATGATCTGTTGCACAATCTGACCCTGATTAAGACACAAATAGCCAACAGAACTGACAAGTTTGATGCAGGCAGGTCCTGAAAATACAGGGCTTCTGTAGTCATCCCTGGTTCCACACAGAATTTGCCTTTTCTGAACCATGTTTTTCATGAAAAGCACTTGGTGCTACCCCTGCCACCCACCTCATGTACTGCTATTATTACTTCTCCTTCTATTACTACAGCTACACAGTCACGTGCATACCCCACCTCCACATACACACACCCCTCTCCTGGAAAGAGTGAAAGCATCACAGATCTGGAGAGAGGGTTGCCTGAGTTACCAAATATTCTGGATAATATGGTAGATCACTTTAATCATCAGAAATGTGGACTTGGCAATTAAGAGTTGGTGGAAGTGTGAAGTGTGCTGCTAGTCTTCAGTGCTTCTTGCATTTGGTCTTCAGAGTGCAGTGTCAGTGTACTCTTTGAGTTCAGGTAGATTTTCAAATTTTTTAACATATGTCATTTCCAAAGTATTTGTACATACACTAGTGAATTAAGAATATTTTGAGCATAAATTATTATAGGTTATCCATATGACCTCCCCCTCACATCTGATTAGATGACCAACAACTGGCTGTGGAATTTTCATCAAAAAAATAATTTCAGGTGTCACTATAATTTTCTTTCACTATAATTTCCAGAAAGAGAGTGACTTTGATGACTTTGGGTGGGAACTTGAGCTATTTGGCAACTCCCAAGCATCCACTGAGAATGTGTGTACTTAAAGAAATGTCTTAACTAAAGCTATATGGTTATTCCCAACAGATGTTAGAGAAAGAAGGGAAAAGAAACTTGTTGGAGATTAAAGGATGACATTAATAGGGCTCTGCATAATATAGTGAAATGTAACTTCATTGTGAGAGAGGCCAGTTTTGCAAATTATGGGACATTTGATAATTATTCCTCTTCCCCTTATAAGTTTGGTGATTCTCTCTATGAGATTTGAGGTTTGTCCTTGTGAGACATGTGAGCATGTGTGTTCAACTCAACAGCGGCTCCATTATACAAGGGGGAAGAGGTGGCTTATTCTGTAAGACCTGACATCCCAAAGAGCAGCAGTTACAGTTCCCTTCTAGTGCCCCATCTTCTCAGAGAGGAACTGTTCTAAATCATAGGAAATTAGTCCTGGCTGGAAAAGAGGACAGACCCTAGGAGGAGTCTGTGAGGAGGATGGGGTTTTCCCAAAAGGTGTGTAGAGTTTCACAGCAGGTGGTCAAGGTATGTCCCCTTAGTGAAAGTGTTTTTCCCTCCAACTATGGCTGCATTTCCTTAGAACTATGGGAGAAGGGAGATTTAGAGTACAGCTGTAAGTCTTCCTCTTCTAGAATATATTGCCTTGCAGCTCCTCCATACCTTCAGGAAAGTTTAATCACCCTGTTAGTCTTAAGTGATGCCCAAGTAGAAAAGAGGGAACAGGACACTGGGGGAAGTGTGGCCAGCTATCAAATTATTATCCCATCTCACCCATGTCCCATGGTTCCAGCAGACAAAGGACAACATGCTTCCAAGTGGATTATGTCTGGTAGTGACCGTCAGTGGAGCGAGACAAGGTCCACAGTCAAGGAGGAGCCATCGAGGCAACACCCAGAGTTTAGAAAAGACATCCAAGTAGATCTATAAATACTCCAGGGAGAACAGATTCTTATATTGAGGGCCCAGGAAAAAAACTAAAAGTATGACTAAAAGAAGAATTTGTTAAGAAATACATAAGGGTTAACCATCCCTCCAACATGTTTATCTCCCAGCTGTACATTCTCCTCCATCTGAATTTATATCTCATAGTTTCACCCTCATGCTTCAATTTAGGAATGAAACTTCTCCAAGGAATATCAGCTTCATATGATACCCTGAATATCTTATAGGATTTTGGACTCCAATTTCAATTATTTTTAAATCCATCCAAATGCCTTTTCCCTGCTGACAGCTCCACACTGCCCACTCATATAAAAAGACTCACCAGGAGAATAAATTATTTCTTCCCTTGTCACTAGTAATTTGTGTTCACTAAATTACCTCCAGATCTACTTTCCCAAGTCAAAAATAACTTCATGTTTTTTTTCCTTCCATGTCCACCTTGGAAAGACATATAGATTTTGAAGTTAACCTTTCTCTGTTAGATACTCAGGAATAATTAAGCTAGTTTTCTTCTTAAACCAGCCAGATGTTTCATTTTAAGATGGAACAATACGTGGTTTATTTGACCCAACTTCTCATGTAAAGACCATTGCTTTCATTTTGATAGTCCTGTTATGAGAGAGGTAAAAATGAAAGCCATCTTTAAGAAACTTTTTTTTCTGGGAATAGTACTTGGTCTCAATAGGAAACCGCATTTTTTAAAGAACATGTAAGTTATTACCGATGATGCTTCAGAATCGGATCAAACACTTTAAGCTACAGCCATCATGTTGGGATTTTATCACACTGTTCCTCATAAACTTTAAAAGAGATTTAAATGTCCGACCATGTCAAGATCTGTTCCTGGCAAGCCATCTATTTACACTATTTCTTTGTCACTTTCGTGTTTTCTTCTAATCAAGCTAGGCTAATATGCTTAGGGCACCTTTCATTTTTGTCTTAAAGAATGCTAATAAATGGTTAAGGGTATTTCTTTACAACATGGTGAGTGTTATTTCACAATGTTTCATTAGCCACAAATCCTCAAGTCACTTTTAAGAATTCCAGATGCCCTACTGTAGGTATTTTTGCAGCTGTTTTGTGGGAAATCATGAAAGTGCCACTCTCTTTGGAAAAAAAAAGAACATATCCCATTCCTTCAGGGATCAGTCTCTTTTACTGTACTTTATGGTAACAAAAAGGGCCATGTAAAGACAGCTATGTACAGTATATATTCCCTCCATCTGCCTGAGGTTCAGACAGTTAAAATTTCTTCTAATTCGTGAAATAGCTTGACTTGACTTCGAAGGAAGTCTTCCTTTTGAACTAGTTAGGATACGCTGTGAAGTTAGTTTTCTTCTTGTGATTGGCAGGATACAACTGGGCCTGAAGAGAGTCTATCTGCATCCAGTGCTTTTGCTTTTGCCATGCATTTCATTGTTCTCTGAGGCAAGACTTCTACTTGAGTCCATAGATTCTTCTACCTGGAAGACGCCTTATCTGATCTGTTGGTAACTGACTCCTCTTAGAGTCACATACAGTTCCTTTGTGAAAATAAAATTTAAACTTTGAAAGTAGTATTCAGAATATTATGGATACATATTCACTGATATCTTCTTAAACCTCAAGAGTATTTTGATGTATAGACAGCCACAGTTTGTAAACAAAAGAGAGAGAAAAAAAGTTTCTTTTTGTTGTTCCTAGTATCACACAATCTGTAGTCTTTATTGTCTGTGTCTTGCATGTGAATTGCAATGTTGCTGGTGATCATTTCTTTCAAACAAAATAAGAAATGCTGAATTGGGGACTTAGGTCTCCAAGGCTTTACTGAAACTCATGTTGCTGAAATTTCTGGCTACAAAGTCAAGGCTAAATTAGGAAAACTCCATTAATAGGACCTGTGATAGAAGGAAAACTGGACTGGAATTCAAAAACGAAGGGTCAACCCTTGCCTCTTTCTAGCTACAGCGACATCACTTGAAGCGTATTTTTTCAACTCTCACATTTTACAGATGTGGAAACTTGGCCCTGAAATGCAAAGTTCCATCAGCGCTCTAGAGTTCCACAGTCCAATTAAAAATCAAGTCACTAAGGGTAACATTTTGTCTCTTACTTGTATTGCTTAAACACGGGCCTGTAGACCTCAGGATGGGTTCAAATGAGAGTCGTTCATTCCCAAAACAGGCAGAGTCACTTGATACAGCCATGGGGATGTCACGCTGAATAGGCAGTGTGTAGCCTCAGAGGGTTTGACCTCCAGTGAGATGTAAACTTGCAGACCAGGGATTCCAGCACACTGAGGCAGCTCATGGGGTTGGGCAGGACGGCAAAAACAAGAGAAGTTATATTCAAGGAGGCAGAAGGACCTCCTAGAGGACAAACCATTATGATGCTTGAAGAAGTAGAGGTCACTTCCTAGCAAAGGTAGTGATGTCCAGAAAGTATTGGGTCAGTATGTCTATTAATAAAGAAGAGTGAAGTGGTGGTGGGAGAGACTGGATGAGACTGAATTCCTGCATTCTGACAACAATTCTAGCAATGAATGCTTTTTCCCCATTGCTTCTACAAGCCCATCTGGTCTTACTGTAGATCAGTGACTTACCATTCTATCCCATTCAGAAGCTAATTAGACAATAACTCTCCCTGGGGAGCTCTCAAAAGAGCAGACCTCCCATCTTCATCTCTATCTGAGCCCTGCGTAAAATGTTCAGTTTACAAGGATTTTAGACTCCATCATCATTTTCCTCAAAACTATTTATTACAACAATTATAGTACTACTTATAAGAAAATTATTTTCTTAAATTCAACAACATAATTTGTTCCACTGAAGTGGTTGGATTATGAAATTGTTTCTGCTTTTCTTTTAAAGATGTTGTATTTTATTGGATATTTTACTGGACTTAAGGGAGCAATTCCTTTACATATACTCATACGCTCTTTGGGATCAGATGGTCTTTGTCCTAAATCCCTGCTCTTCTAAGTAGAAAAGGAAGTTCTTGGGACAATGGTACTTTTGTCATAGGGGTGTAGGAGGATAAAATAAGATAATGCATGTAAAGTGCTTAGCACAGTGTGGCAAGTAGTAGGTGGATCAAAAATGTGAGCTCCTTCTTCTACTTGTGAAAAGAGAGTGTGGCCTCCTGTGTGACCTGAACTGCCAGGCACAGAAAGATGCCACCAGTCCATTCCACTATCATTGCCTGAGTCTACAGCCATTCTATGAAACACAACTCGCCCGTCTGCCAGGACTCAGGGTACAGGTGAGTAAAACAGGAATTTGGGCTTTGCATCCCTTGTCGAGCAAAACAAAGGCCCTTGGAAGTCAGAACAGGGTTCTCAGTGGAAGGAAAGGGAGGGAGCAGCAAAAACTTGTTACTATAATGAAAGATGGTGTCAAAGATCATTAAATGGTGTGAAAGACTGGATGAAAAAGTGAAAACAATAATTATTTAATATATGTAATTTTACTTAATTTAGGTAGATATAATAATTCAAACTATGCCAAGTAAGGGGCTTTCTAGCAGGGAAAGTTGGGACACCTAGGTTAATAAAGCAAAACAATAAATTCGTTATTAGAATTTGGAATGTTAATAATTCATCCGAAGTGACTGGAAAAAGCTTGTTTTCTTAACTGGTTTTTAAAAGCCTCTGAAATATTATTTATATTGTTAATTTATTCAGCTAACTTTCCCTGCCTAGACTGTGGAACTGTAAACTTCAGCACAGCTGGGGCTCAAATGTTCATCAATTCCCAAGTGACGCCCACACTAATGATGCTATACGAAACTTAGGGGTAAAATACATTGGCTACACATCACTTGCAAACTATTCACAGACATGGAAGATAAAATAGGTTCTTAATGAGTTGAGACTCTTGGAAAATATGTTCAAAGGATCTCACTCTTTTCCTTTTGAAATATTCAGCGTCTTAAAACACATGTGCTTACGTAGCTTAGATACATGGGCTAAGAATATTTTTGAAACTTAAGCAAAAGGTTGAAAAAGGAAAAATCATTGAATTAAAAAGAGTTTCCACAAGTATAAGGACAATGACATTTCAGTGTCCTAGAGCCTGCCATGGTCTACTATGAGACACAGGATATGACGTTGGGGTAATTAGTGGAAAGTCTTTGTAAGGGATTATCTCACTTTCCAGAAAAGCAGAGGGAAGGCCCATATTCCATGCCTCACTCTAGCTTCCTCCTGTGCATTCAGACTATTTCACTGAGGCCTCGGACTGCATCCCAGTGACACGACTCACATAATGGTCACAGTCACCAGTGCAAAGCTGGCGCCAACAAGCTTTAGTTTGTTAGGGAAAAAATACCACTTTCCATGTATGTTTAAATAGTACAGACACATAATATTAAAAAAACAGAAGCTCTGAGTGTGTAATTTGATGCGCAGCCTTTGCAAAATAGGCAAAGATCCAAATATTTTTCTCTGCTAAAAGAGTTTAAAATTAGTTTCCAGGGGTGAGTGGGCTGGAGAGGCTACCACTTGGGATTCGTGAGCTGCAACGTTTGATTTGGGGACAATCTGTGTTTCTGAGAGACAGCCACCAGGGCCCTCAGGATTAGTTGTGATCCAAAAGGAAGATAGGCTGTACGATTGAACTTTCCAGCTTTAGGTTGTGTGTGTGCATGTGTGTGTGTGCTAAGGAAGCGGGGGAAGACACATACTATTTTGAAACTTTGGACTTCAACTATGGAGCCAAGTGAAGCAATGCAAGGTCCACCCAAGCTTAGTTATTCGTAAAGTTGATTTGTAGAATTCCTTGGGGGTGGAGTTAAAGAATACTGGAGATAATACGTTGGATGAAAGCTGTTGCTCAAGGGCAGTCTGGTGATAGGGAGATGGAGGCCACATGCCAGCAAGAGAGGTGGCATTCTCTGGACACATATCATCCACAGTATGCTGGACTCTTTAGGTCAGGCCAGTCACACCACAGACAGCTCAAAATGTGGATTCCCACGCCGACAGAGGTTTTAGGTAACCTCCCGGGTCCTCCCTGAATGCTCCCAACCCACTTACACTTGTCTTTATTTCTTGGATCCAGATATCTGGATTCTTATGGGAGCTGCTCTGAGTAGGACCTCCTTTGAGTTTGACAATGTTCCTCTTCATAGATTGGAGCTCAGTACTCCCAACCAATCGTCAGATTTCCCATGGTAGACTCCAGTCTGAAAAACAGTTGCCTGGTGGGGCTGACTCTCACCTCTCTCCCAAAAGGATTTTGGACATCTTCTTGGCAGATATAAACAGCCTCTGCCAAGAAGATAAGCCCTATGCAGCAAGAGATGAAGATGACTGACACCTCCTTCTTACTTTCAAGGAACTTACAATCAACTATGTCAGCTAAGATGTCTGCAAGGAAATGCGGTTAATGTTATTATGAGTCTTGTACTAGAAGTGCTGGAAGAGGGGAACAGATAATATCTGCTCTGTGGCTGAGACAAAAGAAGAAGCACTTCTTTTGGAGAGATCAGGTATGTAGTAGTTATGATCCCAGATATGTAGGATTTTCAGGGATCTGTGAATGGTGTTTGTGTTAGTGATCTATTGCTGCCATCATAAATTACTATAAACTTAGTGAATTAAACCAACAAAAATGTATTAGCTCCTAGTTAGGTAGGTTGAAAGTCTGACATGGATCTCACTGGATTAGAATTGAGATCAACAGGACTGCATTACTTCTGGAAGCTTTGAGAAAGAATCCACTTCCTGTTCAGGGTTATTGGAAGAGTTCAGTTCCATGTGGTTGTAGGACCGAGGTCTCCATTTCCTTCCTCTCTGTCTACTGGGGCCGCCTTTAGCTCCATGCCTTGCACATGGTCCCTACATCTCAGAACCAGAAACAGCATGCATCTCATACTGCACATCTCTTCTGTCTCCAATTCTTCTGTTGCATCTTTCTGTGCCTTACTCTTCTGCTCTTAGGGCCACGTGATTATATTGGGTTCACCTGGATAATTCTGGACACTCCTCAATGGTAAGGTCAGCTGATTATCAACCTTAATTGCGTAACATAATCCCAGGCCTAACCCAAAAGGATGATGGTTTTGGAGGCCGACGTCCTGCTGAGCCTGCCTTCTTGTGATGTCACAAGTTGTGGGGAGCAATACAGAGCAGAATTGAAATCGTGTTTCTATTAAGCACCAGTAAGGTGCTAAGTATGACTCAAGTTTAGAAACACAAAGTAAATCAGAATCCATCTCTTCCTCAAAGTCTCACCTACAGAGGAAGAGAGGTTTCTTTTCAAACAATTTCAATGCAATAATTACAATAGCTATATGCAACATTGATACATAATGTTAACAATTTTGTGGGTTTATCTTGATAGGACATTTTTGTCTCTTGAATTGTACAAGTTGGCATATATTTAAAATCAGAAATATTTTTGATCAAGGCATTGGCCAAAATCTGTGAGAAATGGCATGGAATAGAAGAGAGCCCCATCCTCGATCGCCCCCTTGTTCTCACCCTCTGCACTAACTCTGACCTCCCATCCTGACTTCAGCTTCTGCACCAGACTTGGAATATTCTCTGCTTTGATGATATTTAAAGGCAAAAAAGCAGATTGTAAGAGTAACATTCCAGCTTGGCCCTTCGAAGCTCATCAGTTCTATTCATAGCCTCCATGAAACACACTCTGCTCTCCAACATCCAGTCCTCCTTCCTCCTCGGTTACCTCTTTTACTCAGTTGTGCCCCCAATAAGAAAATAGGGACCAGGGGACATGTCATTCATTTTGGAATCTTTTCTTAATACCCCCACCCCAGGTCTAACACAGTGTTACAGATAGTGAGACCACTCAATAAAAGCTCAGTAAATTAAAAACAAAAAAGACAAAGGAAACAAAGTTAATGTCCCTAGAGCCTGTGAATGTGTTAGGCTACAGTGCAAAGGGCCTTCAGGTTGCTAGTCAGCTAATATTAAAATAGGGAGATGATTCGAGTGGGCCCAACATAATCAGAAAGATTCTTAAAAATGGAAGGCGAGCCCTGGCTTGCATAGCTCAGTGTGGAGTGTGGGCTATGAACCAGGCATCGCAGTTTCGATTCCCAGTCAGGGCACATGCCTAGGTTGCAGGTCATGGCCCCAAGCAACCACACATTGATGTTTTTCTCTCTCTCTCTTTCTCCCTCCCTTCCCTCTCTAAAAAAATAAATAAATAAAATCTTTTTAAAAAATGGAAGGCAAGGCAGAGATAAAAAATAATGCGATGATGAAAGCAAGGTCAGAGGGATGTGTTGTGAGGCCTCCACCTGCCAGATTTGAAGATGGACGAAGGGGCCATGAGTCAAGGAATGCAGGAGACCTCACAAAGATGAAAAAGACAGGGAAACAGATTTTCCTCAAGAGTCTCCAAAAAAAGAATGCAACCCTGTTGGACATGGGGGTTTTAGCCCACTGAAACCCAAGTGATTTTCTAACTCCCAGAACTGTGAAGGTAATACATGTGTATTGCTTTAAGCTGCCCTGTTTGTGGTAATTCATTATAGCATCCCACAGAAAATGAATGACTGCATGATCGAGGTAACCTAAAATATGTGTTGGCCATGGTGGAAGGCCCATAGGATGTGTTGTAGGTGAGCATCCCTCTGCTGGCATCATTCTCCATGCAGAAAGACTGAGTGACAGATGTCATAGGGAAAAGGTCGCTGTAACTCCCCACTCATGGAGCCCCAGATTGTGTAGTCAGAGATAAATTCCTGAGTCCTAGTCTGTTGCAGAGGTTAAAAACTGATATCCTAATGGCCAAATTCAGCATGTACTCTTTTGCTTCCATAGAGAATTAAAAAAATTTTTTGAATTAGTTGCCAACATTTAAAGATACCACCTAAGTATCCAGATTTCTGACTTCTCTTGAAAAAAATGTTAGAAAACTTTTTACCCTTCCAATCCCATGGAAGGAGAGTAGCAGCTGTTCCTTTCCTCGAAGATGCTCACCAGCACTGTCTCTATCCCCACCCCTCTACCACTTTATATGCTCTCCATGTTGCTCAGTTATTAGGCCTTACAGGCACCAAGCATACAATCTCTGGTACACAGCTTGTATCCAATCCACATTTCAGAACAGGCTTAATTAGGGTAAGTTATTCAAGGGAGTCTAGGCAGTTTCAATGCTTTCACCATGTGTGAGAGCAAAGAGTGCCTTCATTCATTTCAGAAAAAAGAGACTCTTAGAGGTGAAATAGTTTGGGCTCTTTCCACCACTCCTTCCAAATTCTTAGCCTAAGCAGTACCAAGTCACACTGGCATTGGTGCCTGGTAGGGAATTTCCAGGACTGCTTATGACTCTGATTCTGATCAGCAAAGCCGTCACCACCATAATTCATCTAAATCTGACTTCAACAGATAAGAGAATTTTCAGAAGGATATAAATCAAGCTGGAACATTTTCAAGATGGTAGAGGATGAGCTCAAAGAAAGTGTCAAATGGCCCAATAGCATTTTCACGTGTGCAGAGCCAAGGGTGAGCAAAGTCCCTGCACACTTTCATTAGATTAACAGCATGTAAGCTCCAACATCAGCTGCAACGTGATCTGGTATTGCAAAATGCACCTAGGAATCCTGACGCGCTAGTTGTTATTCTTGGCTTTATTACTGATGTATCTTTTTCCTCATATCTGAATACTAATGGTTATGGGGCAAAATTTTCAGAAAAGTGATACCTTACAAGATCACACTTGAAATGGCTCTGAACAGTGACGGGAGGTCTACATGCGGGAACAAGAGAGGAAAGTCAGCTCACAAAAGGGTCAGTGTCCTGAGCAGCTGGACAGGAATGTACCTTTTCTGTCACAGGCTCCAGTCTTCAGCACACAATGTAGTGAATAATCAGCCATAGTGGGGCGAGGAAGAGGCCCTGCGGCTCCTGACACGGCCTCTGTGGACGTGATGGATGTGGAGAAACTCAACCCTTCCCAGGGGGGTCAGGTGGCACCATCAAGACAAAGAGTGCAAACAATTTGGTCCTGAAAAAGAACTTCCCTTTTTCCTTTTTTGGGGATTTGTGCCAAAAGTTATAGTATCCAGCCATTCCCTATTAAGCTGGAAACCTATGCAAAGAAGGAAAAATGAAGCCAAAGTGAACCCCTGAATAGAAATATTCCCTTGGTAGGACATATGTAAATGATGCACAAATTTCAGTGAAAATACACAAATAGATGGGTAGATAAATTTTTAAAAATGACATTAATTAGTAAATAGATACATTAATAGATAAATAAATAAATTTTAAAAGATGACATTTACTTCCAAGGCTGAGTCAAAAACATCTGCTTTCTGAATTAGAGAGTGAGACACCATCTGAGTCTGGAAAAAAACCTCTCAGAACTTCTTTGGAGGCTGTGGGTAAAGACAAGTGAGGGGAGGATGAAGCTCCCTCTGACCCGGGGCCTACCCTGAGTAGACAGAGAAAGGAAACAGAGGAGCAGGCGTGACAGCTGTTCCAACTGGAAACACCTTGCTAAATATTTCTTTGGCATTTTCATTGTCTCTTTGTCTTTTTCTGTCTCTGAGCAGTGATTCTAACTGGATCTGGGTTTATTTGAGCTTTTGATAAAATATACCACTACCCCATCCTTCCCTTTCTCCCAACACAGGCCCTAAGGAGTTTTGAGAAATATCTATAAATTTTCTTAATTGCCAGACAGTTTTTCCACTTCTAGGCAACTGGCTTCCCTTAGCTGTAATGTCAGAATTTGACCTTCGACATCAGGGGCTCATGTTTGATGACTACCAAATGTTAAAGGCGCCTTTAAGTTTACTTGCCTTTCTTCACTCTAAGGCTGGGTATTAGATGCCCGACCTGGGAGCAGGCAAGCTTTTTGGTCCTGGTCCAAGTGGGCTGAAACGTGCCATTCAGAAGGGACCCGGGGGGAGTGACAGCAGTGTGCACCTGCTGTGTGCCAGGCAATGTGCTGAGCTATACCTCACCTTAGGCCCACACTTCAGAGGTCACTTTTCTCAGCCTTGTTGTGACAACTAAGGAATTCAAAGAAATTAAATATGCTGATAATCTTCAGCCAGTAAAAGGTAAAGCTCGTGTTCCAAACCAAGGCTGCCTGCCTTTGAAGCTTTACATATCTATGAAGACTTTATATGCGTTCCTCATTTTTACTCCCAGTAGAAACTTCTGGAAAGATACTTCGATGTTTGCTTTTTTGAACTTGTTATCATTCACATTATCCTTAGTTGCAGAGAATTTCCACACAGAGAATTGCATAGGACAGTCAGAGCTTTGCAGGAGTAATTATTAGAACGCCTCAGCCTCAAAATAATTTCCACTTTCAAACCGAGATGACGTCACAGAGGCAGACTGTCAGGATGGAAGCTGAGGGTTGCCATATAATTCAGGTGATTTGTCAGCTCTACCAGCCCCCACCCCACCCACAGCCACCAAGGTGTTCCTGTGGCTGTAAACGTATGGCTCCTTTTAAACAAGTAAGAATTCGGATTGCGACAGGCTTACGGGAAAATGTCAGCAGCAGATTTGTTTCTGCAGGACCTGTTCAATGGGCAGCAGGACAGTCGATGTGATCCGAAAACAGGAGACCAGGCGAGAGAGGAATGAAAGGATCCTTGAGTAACCACCCTCTCTTTACCCCCTTCCCCACGGCGACCCTTTGCTGTATTTAGTACTTTCCAGCTCAGAGTCCATTTTTATTCGAGACATCCCATTTTGTGTGTTTACAAAAAAGGACAGGGAAGTGACTTGCAAAGGCCGAGCTATGGAACTAGACCATGTGGTTTCAAGTTACTACAGCACATTGAAATATCGTGTGACTTCCAGCTTATTACTTAACCTCTCTGGTCTCTTCTCTAAGTCTTAATGAGGCAGCGTAAGTCATACAATGCCTGGCTTGTAGTAGGCATTTTTAAAAATACTTTTTATCTTTACTCTTCTTAATTTACTCTTCTTAAGGAATGTGCTGATGCTGAGGGATTTTCCTTTTTTTGTAAGACTCAGAAGTTTTAAGGATTCCTTCATTTTGTGGTGGTGTTGAAGATTGAAATCCTGCATTCTACTTGAGATCTGTGTAATCCTGAAAATATTGTTTAACTGCTCTGAGTCCCTCCCTCCCTTCCTTCCTTCCTCCCTCCCTCCCTTCCTTCCTCCTGTAAATGGGTGATAATAATTATTATGCATTTCATTTCTAATTAAACAACACTTATTATCTCCTTCTCTACAAACAGGTCCCAGATTTGGGGGTCAGGTAACTGGCAGAAATCTCTCAATTTCAAGAAAGATCCAGGCCTAATGGACAAACTCTCACTGATCTAAAGTAGCAGTAATAATTTCATTCATTCTCCTTCACCAGTGAGTGTGTTAGGATGAGCATGAATAATAAATACTTCTGACCAGAGAAATGGCAATGGGAGGTTTCAGGTAGAGCCCCAGGAGGAGAAAGGCCTTTGTGTCTTGTTTCCCACTTGAGCTGCTGGTGGTGGATGTGATTCCTAGAGAACTGGCAGTCATTTTCAGTTCATGAGGTGACAGTCATAGAATGGAACCAATGCGCTAATGAAGGCAGAAACCTGCCTAAAAAGAGCCTGAAGGATCCTTGGTAACATTATGGAATTGCTATGTGAGTCCTTGGCTGTCTGTCTTCATACTTCTTGTCCTATGATATAATTAATGCTTAACCTACTTCAATCAAATATTCTCTTCTACAACTAAAAGTATTACTGATTTTATATGTATGCTTCTCAGAGCTATGACGAACTGCTCTGAGAATTATGAGTAATGTATATAAAGCATCTAGAAAGTGCCTGTCATTTACTAAACACCTTGCTATCATGTAGGTTACATTTCTTATAGCTGTTAATATACAGGATCTCTAGGGATGCAGCGGGGCCCTCATTAGATGGAAACTCCGTGAAGCCTTTTCTCAAGTTGTTACAGAGGAAATTCATATATCACATTGAACCCACTCAGCATCTTTAAATCACATCACACTGAGATTTTATCGATTTGCACAAATAAAATTATAATACTAATTAAATTAGAAGATCTTGCAACTCAGATCAAATGAAACAGGAATAAACAGAGGGTTCTCACAACTAAGGACTGGGTGATTTTATTTAACCATAAGTAAAGTTCATTGTCACCCAAGCGCTTCTTTTTCCTCCCCAACTGTGAGTTCACTGGACTTATCTTTTTGACCTGAGCTGAATTTCAAATCTCTCAGTGTTGCCAACTTTTTGGATAAAAAGCTGGCAAGAGAAAGAGGGTGGGAATGAGTCTAAGCCCATTTGTTGATTGTTTGAGGATTATATGTTGTCTAGAAAGTGGAAATAAGACTGAAAATACTGTAAGCAAAAGTAGTTCATTTATAAATTCAATCAACATTTATGAAGGTCCTGTGTTTGGTGGCTAGAAAATAAGATCAATAATCAGGGTCCAGTCATTATGGGCTTAGAAACAACCTTGTAGAGAAAAATGCATGAACAAGTACATGCAAAAAGCTATTGAAATTGTCAAAATAGCAGTGATAACGATGATGATGAAAATGCACTGCTTCTGGGATCACTCCTGTCAATGGCCAGAGACTGAGCACTTCCCATACACCAGCACTGTCCTAAGTTTTTTACTTCACTGTCTCTTATTATCTCTATAATAATTTCTTCTTTTTGTTTTTGCAGGGCAATGTTTTATTCTTTTTGTTTGTTTAATTTTTTTAATTTTTAAAAGATTTTATTTATTTACTTTTAGAGAGAGAAGGGAGGGAGATAGAGAGAGAGAGAGAGAAACATCAATGTGCGGTTGCTGGGGGCCATGGCCTGCAACTCAGGCATGTACCCTGACTGGCAATCAAACCTACAACACTTTGGTTCGCAGCCCGCGCTCAATCTACTGAGCTACGCCAGCCAGGGCTTTGTTTAAGTATTCAAATTATTGTTCAATTACAGTTGTCCCCATTTTTCCCCCATTACTCTCCCCTGCTCTACCCACCCCCGACCTTGCACATTCAATCCTCCCCACCCATTGTCTTTGTCCATGCGTCCTTTATACATGTTCCTTGACCTTCCCCCTTTTTTCCCCCGTTACCTCTCCCCTGCCTTTCCTCTGGTCACTGTCAGTTTGTTCTTTATTTCCATGTCTCTGGTTTTATTTTGCTCACTTGTTTGTTTTGTTGATTAGGTTCTACTTATAGGTGAGATCGTATGGTATTTGGCTTCCACCACCTGGCTTATTTCACTTAGCATAATGCTCTCCAGTTCCAGCCATGCTGTCATAGGAGCTCCTTCTTTCTTTCTGCTGTGTAGTATTCCTTTGTGTAAATGTAGCACAGTTTTTTGATCCACTCATCTATTGGTGGGCACTTAAGCTGTTTCCACCACTTGGCTACTGTAAATAATGCTGCTATGAACATTGGGGTGCATAGGTTCTTTTGGACTGGTGATTCAGTATTCTTAAGGTATAGTCCCAGCAATGGGATTGCAGGTTCAAAAGGCAGTTCCATTTTTAGTTTTTTGAGGAAATTCCATAGTGTTTTCCACAGTGGCTGCACCAGTCTGCATTGTGGTCAGTCAGTTGTTATGTCTGTTTTAGGTGATCACACTGAGACCCAAATGCACACAACTAGTTAGTGGAGGAGATAGAACCCATGTCCAGGACTTTCTAATTGTGAAGCTCACACTCCTAACTAAGAAATGGTGAAGTTTTGAACAGGGTAAAATGGTGGTTGAAATGAAGGAAGTAGTTAATTCCACTGGGGGTACTGGGTGAGTGTAGGGTGGGAGGAAGAATAAGAAAGGGCTTCAGATGAGGTGTGACTTTCCATGGACACTTACTTTGTGGAAAAAAAACTTCTTGGAAAAAAATGTGTGGTACAGTTTTTTAAAGCATATTTTCCAATAAAAAAAAGTGTTGGTGGGGGGAGGATGGAGGCAAAATGGTGTCTGAACTGGCCCAGTGCTCTGGGAACACTGCAAGCTCCAGTGTGTTTGGGACTTTGGGAACATGGGAAAATTATCAGAGTTGTTTATTCTGACAAAGTACTTGAAGTCTCATGAGTAAAAGGTTTTATATGAATACGAGATATTGTGGTGGTCTACATTAGACCAGAGAAGCATTAGATTCAAAGAGAAAGGGAGAAGTCTCAATATTTATTTAGAATATGAAAGTGGGTATTCGCGCCCAAAATAATTCAATATAGTGGAAACCTACTCAGGCAGTGATAACACCAACACAGCAGAAGAGGTGTCACAAAGAGTTGGTTGCAGTAACTCATGCCAGTTAGATCCTCCTACATCTGAAGTTAACCTGTGGAAACCTCCTCATCTATGCTCTGTCTTCTTTCAGGGCCCCAGGCCCGATGGTACAATTTTCAGTATTCCACTTCTTCTGTAGAGTTTTGCCATACAATTTTGACCCAATTTGCCAAATAATTTCAATAATTATTTCAACCCAGCTAAACTCTGGACAACACTGAAATATAAGAGATAAAATCAAGTAAGATTTTGCCGACTCTTGGATTAAAATGTGAAGTTTTAACATCAAATTGTAATTGAAGAATTTGTTCTCTAGTAAAGATTCTATTTCTAGTAGATAAGAATTTGAATTTAATACTTTTTCATCCTTGTTAAAAGTGTATGCAACAGTTAATATGCCTGCCTCATTTGAGGTCATGATAAAGTGTGCCAAAATGATTTAGAACTGCCTGACTCCTCAAAATAATTTTAAAACATGTACCTCACTGATAAATATTTTTATATTATAAAACAATTTCAGCAAGTTTTAAAACTGATAACATCTTGTGTTGCTTTTGTCATATGATTACATTAATTCTTACAGAATTAATGATGGCAAATAAAGATTATCTTTCTTTATTATTAAAAACAAATTGTCAACCTAGCCACATTGAACTTTCTGTTCCACAAATAAACCAAGTTCTTTTCATCCTTTAGGTCTCTTCACTAATTGTTTCTTTTTATTCCCATAAATTCCTCATATAAAGGTTTGGTTGGGTCCTTTTTGTCTTTCATATTCAGGTCAAATGTCAGATGTTTCCAATCTGGAAAATGGAATTCTCATTCATCCAGTTAGGCCAAAAACTGGGGAGGTTTTTAAACCTGTTTCCCTAGTCCCTCCATATCCAATGCATCAACCTGTCCCTGTTGATTTTGTCTTTAAGTTTTATCTGGAATTTAACTATGTCTTGTGACCTCCGCTGCTGAAACTCTGGTGTAAGCCACTGTGCTCTTTCATCCAGATTAGCACAACAGCATCTTCTTATTCACAATATAGCCCACCATCAGTAATGCTTAAAGTGGTATCTTGAAAGCAGATGTTGTGATGGTATTGACTTGGTCAAAAAGTAAATAAATCAGAGTGGAAAGATGAAAACCCAGTTTATGCAGCAGCCAAGCCTGTGACAACTCAGAAGACAGAACACATGCCTACTGAGTCTGTTAAAAAGAAGTTAGAAAGAATATTATGGTATGTTACTTGCTTTTCCATTTGTTGTCTATATTTTAAAAATTACAAGAAAGAGATGAGCTGAGGGAAGAACTGGATGATTTGCAATCAGCAATTGAAGGCCTTGGGAAGTTAGAAAAACCACTTGCTTCTGGACCCCAAAAGCTAGGAAATAAAACTCAAAAGCCTTCATGTGACAGAGGCTCAGTAAGAATGTTCAGATGAAATAGTAAGTCCTCAGCCTTCCAGTGAAAATTATATGAAGGGTGTTACTACTGCCCACCTAAGCTAAGTTTTATTTTAGGAGGCCTTAAGGTAAATTGAGAACAGAGCTATGGTGGTGAAGAGGCACAGATATAAAGTACATATAAGAATACTGTCTACAAAAGAATTTTGTATGGAAGCAGATAGATTTACAGTTTTCTAAATGAGGAAATTATATCTCCAACAAACCATGATCCCTATGTAAATCATAAAACAACCTTTGGGCTCCTGAGCTTGTGTCAGTAGGATGCATTTGGAAAGTGTTCTTTCTCAAGGAAAGAACACTTCCTACAATTCAGATGTATCCATGGAGGGAAATAACAAGGAAAAACTAGGAGTCATGGAGAGAGATTGGCAAGGGAGTTCCTCCCAGTCTAATCACTGACCAGTTGCTATCAGGACTGGAGATGTGCTTCTCTAATACCTATGCAGCAAGGCGTCCTCATTGGGACAGGGACTGCTGGGTGTTTCCCATGTTTTCCTTTTCTGAGTTTGCTTGATGGTTGTCTCATCTCTGCCCCACCACTGCATTTTATACTGGTGTGAGGAATAGCAGAAGCAAATATTTTGTTATATAGTTCATGAGCTAAGGAACCAAGATTGAATCTGAGGGAGAGAATGGGATCTGATGTGATCATGGACATTGAGTTGCATGTAGTGAATGGATGGGGCATTTGGGTCTCTCTGAAAAAGAGCTTACGTTTGTTTTTTTGTGTGTATGAGGAAAAGGGTTCATATGGATATTTGTTGGTCAGAGAGTCTGACTGTGGCAGAGACCGCAAGCTATCCCTTCACTTCAGCAACATTTCCTTATCCCAGGATCTTTGTGTCTGCTGTTTCCCTGACTTGGGTGACCTTCCCTGGATCTCCTAATATCTTCTATATTGAGCTGTCACTACTTGCATTCAGGCTTCTTCAGTGAAGAGGTCTAAATGTCATCTCTTCAGTGAAGTTCTTTCTCACCACAAAAGGTGAGTGGCCGTCACCCCAGATACTTTGTAATCCATTAGTCTATTTTCTTAGTAAGACTTACTGCTATCTGAGTTATTTTATTTAATTATCTCCTTGCTTAGTGTATGTTTCCATTGACTAGAATATATGTTCCATGAAGGCCAGATTTTGTCTAAATTCAAGGTCTGTTCACTGGTGAATTCCTGGAGTTTAGCAAAGTGACCTATATTGAGACGGTGTGTGTTTGTTGGCTGAATGAATCAATGAGTCCAGACCATGTAAGAAATAAGGAACCCAGATCCTTTACCTATCATTTGTGAGGCAGTTTTCCCAACCAAATATCCAAGCCCATGACAATTGTTAAGTCATATCTGATTCTGATTTATTTGAATAAACCTTTACTTGAGGTGTGCCCATAATATTCCATAGAGTAATTGCCAGAAGTTCTTTTAATTAGCCCATCTATTTATCCCCTAAGGATTGACTGAGCACCAGAAACAAGGCTAGTTGTTGGAAAGTGAAAGATAAACCAGTTATCCTTGTCCTCAAGGAAGCCATTGGTCTCACGTGTTCAGAAGGCCTTGGGGATAAGAGGAAGTAAGAGGAGACCAGAATGGATGAGAGGGTACACATTACAGATAGCTACAAGTACCTTATTTATGCAGTTTTATTTATACTGACGATAAGATGATGATAGCGATGATTTTATTTTTAAATTATTATTATCTGCCAGGTTCTGTGCTAAGTATAATGCACATTAACATTTAATTCTCATAATCACCTTATAAAATATTCATTGTAAACATCCCAATTTTACAAGTGAAGGAAATGAAGAATGGAAATGCTCAGAGTGACATAGCTAACTCTGCCAGGGCTGAGGCTCGGGCCATGCAGCCTGATCCAGGAATCATGCTGCTAGCCATCCAACTTTCTAGACCTAAAGAGCAAGCATAATGATAAGCTCCTTTCTGAAGGTGCAGAAATTGAGGTCCAGGAAGAATAAGAAAGTTGCCTAAGATGAGTTGTAAAATTGGTACTTGAACCTTGGTCTGACTTCAACAACACTAGTGAAGTTCATGCTAGAATCTCAAAATTGGACAATTTTAGACTAAGAACTAGAAATCGCTTCAGAATTATATTATTTCATAACACAGTCTCTCATTTTACAAATAATCTTTAATTACTAAAATCACTCTCCTGAGACAATCAGAAGTTGGTTCTATAGTCAGGCAACTTTATACAGCAAAGGAGAGTTATTGTTTGAAATCTTATTTCTATTTAAAAAACAAACAAACAAACAAGATGAGGGATCCAATTCTTGATGGCAAGACAGCTCTTCATAGGAAATTCAAGTGTCTCACTGTTTTTCTGCAATAAGAAGGCAACATGGGAAAGGATTCTACAGACACTAAGACCATTGTAGAGAGCTGCGGGACTCAGAGATTCTCACAAGAGTGAAAAGTCCCTTCAAGATCAAAGCAAATTGTCTTCCAAGCGGCATCCAATGGGTCATCCTCTGAAAAGTGACCCACTGTTCAGCAAGGCTCTTTCCAGGACCCTGAATTGGAGCCAGCTGGTGCCTGAAACATACCTTGTGTGTCACCTTCTGATCTCTATTTGAAGGCCAACTGTATGTGATTAAGCATAACAGACACAGAGCTTGTGTTAAGCCCAGGATGTAACTTGTTGAATGAATAGCAACTGACTTAAAAATTAAATGAATGGATTGAGTTTCTCCTCCTTCTCTCCTCATTATTGTCATTCTCCTCTACCTCCTTCTTCCTCTCCTCCTCCTTTCTTCTTCTTCCTTTTCCTCCTCCCCTCCTCCCCTCCTCCTCCCCCTCCTCCTCCTTCTTTTTCTCCTCCTCCTCCTCCTCCTTCTTCTTCTTTCTTCTTTCTCCTCCTCCTCCTTCTTTTTCTCTCTTTCTGCTTCACATAGAGCAAGATTAGACTAAATCCTCTGGGACTAGTCAACTCAGTGTTCATTGCTTTTGAGAAGGATGTTATTGAGGGACAGCACTCCAGAGCTACTAATTAGGATTTGTGTTGGATAAAATTTTTACCCAAATATGTGCATGATCTAAAGGGAATGCAAAAATGGCTCCAAGTGAAGGTGTGTTTTGGTCTTTTCGCATTTCCCTTGTAGTGACCAAATAATGTAAAATTTTTTCACAAGCTTTTGTTGTCTCTAGCATGTCTCATATATCCCTGCACATAGGGATTGCCTAGAAAAAAAATAAAAAAAATACTGATACCATTGGTTTTACCCAACAGACTCCAATTTAATTGGTGTGGGATGTGACATGAGAATAGGGGTTTTTTTTTTAAAGCACCTAAAGCAATTCTAATGTACAGCCAAATTTCAGAACCACTTTTGAGCCCTTCACTTTGATGCAGCACCAGCTGCAAGCATGTTTTACACCGTTATGTTTGCTGAGTGTAAACATCGCAATGCAAATTCTTCCACCAAAGATCCCTGGGCTGCTTGTGGACAATCTTCACCAAAGTTTGAATTTGTAAACTGATAATTCCATGGGCTCCATATGGTTCCTGTTATCTTGAGGGAACTATACACATTTGTCTTGCCCCAGGATGAAAAGATAAATAACAGATGTGGGTAGTTTTTATCTTAATTATACTGAACAATAATAGAAAAATAAGAAATGAAGAGAGCAGAGAGAGAGAAGTAAAATACATGAAAATAGAATTCAAACCAATTATTCTAAGTTATATCTTTGGATGTTTAGAATCCAGTTCTACAGTAGATCACAAGTAGCTGTCAAACAATTTTTCATTTCTAAGGAAGACAAGCTCCCCAATGACAAGAACCAATATGAACATTTGGGGTGTTAATAGAGCAAACACAATCAATTTGTTGATAATAATGGTAACTAAAATTTATATGTAGCTTACTATGTAACAAGCACTGTTCAGAATTTTGCATTAAGCACTATGTTTTACATCTAAGGATTTCACTTATCTAAGTAGATAAGTATTAACTTATGTAACCCTCATACAATCCTGATATAAATTACTATTACTGCTCCTATTTTACACACGAAGAAATTGAAACCCAGAGAATTTAAGAAACTTGTCCAGGGCAACATGACTACTGTGTGGTGAAGCCATGAACAGTAGAGCCCAAGCAGTCCAATTTCAGATGTCATTTGAAGGTATCCCAGAGGCATGGGTGATGGCCTGGTGACAGCTGCTTTGCAGAAGGAAGACAGGTTCTGTCTACAGAGGTGAATCAGTGTGTGGAGCTGAAAGAATTCCATCAGAGAGTGGCTACCAAGGTTTAGGATGGCTGGGAAATAATAGAATAATAATAATACCTGGTATCGATGTATCAGGTACTGGGTGAAGTTTAGGTTTGATTCCCATTTTCTCTGCTTTTTATTTTTTTAATGTTCAGTGATCTCTGAAATTTTTATTGGCTTCCTGCCCCCTCCAAGGGGTGCCCTATGTCATTTGCCTTCATGGCTCAGAACTTTTGTGTCATTGACCTCAGAAATCACTTTGCTGTCTACAGTCCTACAGGTGGTGGTCTTTTGGATTGTTTGCATGGAGTGGCTATTGTCTAGGGTGTCATCAAGATCAAAGTCGTCTTATTTTTCCAGGTAGGTAATGATCCAGCCTCCAGCTTGAACTTGATATTCAGCAGGGCCTTGTATTAATGGGCCTGAAATTGCCCCTCTGCCCAGGTCTGGGCCAGCTCTGACTCCAGGTGTGGCAGGTTCTGGTTGAACTGTTCCATCTGCATGGCATAGCACATCTCCAACTTCCTCAGGCTATTCTCCAAACTGGCCTTCAGGTTTCTCATTGAGTCCAGGTTCATTTCCAAGGAATAGACCACACGTCTCAGCCCTGTGAATGTCATCCCAGCAGCTCCTGTCACAGAGGTTTGCAAGGTGACCACTGTGGTGCTCTCCTTGGTCTGCTGAGACCAGTACTTGTCTAGATCCTCTGTGTTCTTCTGAGCCAGCTTGTCATGCTGGGCCTGGATGTCTGCCATGATGTTATTGAGGTCCAAGTCTATGCTCAATCCAGAGTTGGCCATCTGTTTTTTTTAGACAATGTTATTTTATTCATTTATTTTTTCCAGCAATCTGATTTGCACACCATTTACTTCCTCCTTGTGCTTCTTCTTCATGAAGAGCAGCTCCTCCTTGAGAGCCTTGATCTCTGTCTCCAGCTGCAGCCAAGTGATATTGGTATCATCAATGGCTTTTTTTTTAAGTAGTGATGATCCTGGTTCATGACCTAAGGATTATACCTTTTATTTTATTTTATTTTTTAATTATTGTTCAAGTACAATTGTCTCCATTTTCCCCCCACCACTCCCACCCACCCCAGCCATCCCCACCACCCACCCCTGATCCCACCTGCCTTGGTTTTGTCTATGTGTTCTTTATAGTTGTTCCTGAAAACCTTTTTCCCTTCCATCCCCCCATTATCCCCTCCCACCTCCCCTCTGGTTACTGTCAGTTTGTTCTTAATTTCAATGTATCTGGTTATATTTTGCTTGCTTATTTGTTTTGTTGATTAGGTTCCACCTCTAGGTGAGATCATATGGTGTTTGTCTTTCACTTCCTGGCTTATTTCACTTAGCATAATGCTCTCCATCTCCATCCATGCTGTTGCAAAAGGTAGGAGCTCCATTTTTCTTCCTGCTGTGTAGTATTCCATTGTGTAAATGTACCATAGTTTTTTGATCCATTCATTTACTGATGGGCACTTAGGTTGCTTCCAGCATTTGACTATTGTAAATTTTGCTGCTATAAACATTAAGATGCATAGGCTCTTTTGGACTGGTGTTTCAGGATTCTTAGGATATAGTCTCAGCTGTGGAATTGCCTTTTGAAGCCCGTTGATGTCACTCTGGCCAGACTGGTGCATAACCAGCTCCATATCATAGCTGACTCTGAAGTCATCAGCAGCAGGATGGGCATTGCCAATCTGCAGAATGACAAGGGCAATGTCCACAGAACTTGCAAAGATCTGAGCCCTCAGGTCCTTGATGATCTTGAAATAATGTCTGCAGTCTATGACCTTGGGTCACTTCTTCTCCAGGTTCTCTCAGATTTTGCTCTCTGGGCTATAGAAATCAGTCTCCAGGCTTTTACCCTCTTCAGGTAGGAGACCAGGTGGCCATTCAGGTATTACATCCTTCTCACTCTGGATGCCCCCTATGCCTGCCAAACCCCCAGCCATCTCCACAGCCAGGTCCCTGGACCCCCAGCTCCCCCACATGCCAGTGGAGTGGGACACAGAGATCTGGATTCCAGGCCCCAGCATCCATATTCATAGACGCTGGCCATGCTGCGGGCCGGACCCATTGGCTAGATGACTGCACAGAACCCAGGGTCCAGTGGTTTGTGGAGAAGCTAGAATAGGTGTCGAAGCTCATGTTGTTTAGGGAGGAAGGTGAGAAGTCAAAATTCAGGTTCAAACCTGAATGCCAGGTCCATGACTCTCATCTTCTCTGCTTTTTAAAAGTGGCATCTTTTACCCCTAAAACTCTGCCTAAGAAGACAACATGGTGGCCTTTGGCTAGGCTCTTTAGGAAAAATTTTTAAAAATACCATATATCTAGCTTATTTTTAAAAGCAGTTTTACTATGAAATATAGCATGCATAATAGAGAACATATAAATGTATATATGTATGTGTATATATACATCTGATAATAACTATTGAACTCCCATAAATCTACAGCTAACATTTTGGATCAGGAACCAAGGTTCAAATCCAGGCAGCTGCCTGACTTTGTAAATAAAGTTTTATTGGAACACAGCCATGTCCTTTTTTTGCATAATGTCAATGCTGTTTTCTTATTACAATGGTGGAGTTGAGTATTTGCAAAAAAAAAAAAAAAGCAAAAAACAACATATATTCTGGCCTGTTATGGAAAACGTTTGCTGATGCCTGCCTTAGTTACCTCTTTCTGAACCTCCAGGAGGCAACCACTTCTAAATTCTGTACCAATCTTCATTTTAAGAAAATTGTTTAGTTTCATATTTTTCTTTGAATCTGATATAAATAATATCACGGAAATAAATTCTTTGCCAATATGTTCCCTTCTCTTAATCTTATGTTGATGTGTGGTCTGAGGTTTGTTAACTTTTATTTTTATATGATAGTCTATTATATGAGTATATCTCAATTAAATTATCAAACCTATTGTTTATGGGCATTTGTATTGTTTCTAGTTTTTGTTATTTTGAATAAAGCTTCTGTGAACATTCTAAGTATGTACAAGATGTTCTCTGGCACATCTGTATCAATAGATAGCTCTATATATCTACTTGTTAGAATTGCTGAGTCATAGACATATACACGTATATAGTCCATATGTATATACTTTTATATATAGGACCATAAGGCATTTGAATATTCACATACATGCACCCAATGTGAAAACTGTATTTGAACTATTTTCAAAGTGGTTGAACCCAATTATACTCCCATCTGCACTGTATGAGAGTTCCTATTGCTCCATGTCCTCCTCAACACCTGGTATTGCCTGACTTTTTAATGTTTGTTAATCTGGGGTGTGAAAAATGATATCTCATTAGACTTTAATGTTTATTTTCCTTAGTCATGAGGTCATACACTGCTATTTACTTATGGGCCATTCATGTTTCCTCTTCTTTGAAATGCTTGTTTATGTCTTTCCTCATTTTTCTGTCTTTGCCTGTTATTAATTCACACAAATTCATTATATATCCTGGACATTAGGTCTTTCTCAGTATGTCCTCTCCCAGTTTCAGACTTCTCTCGTCATTTTCTCATTTTTTAAGTTAATTAATAGATATTTACAAATATAGTCTATCTTATAATATATCAATCTTTTTTATAATGGCTTATGACATTTTCATTTTGTTGAGAAAAAAATTTATTTTCTTTACATTATCTTCTAAAGTTATAGTTCTACCTTTCAAAATTAGGCTTTAAAATACCTAGAGCTGACTTTTTTGTATACTTTGAGGCAGAGTCCAGTTTAATTGTTTCATATCAATTGAGCCAGTTGCATTAATACTATTTATTGAAAAGCCAAGGGAAGTAGGGAGGGTTGGGTGGGTGGGCTGGAATGGGAGTAAAAGGGAGAAAACTGTACTTGAACAATGATTAAAATAAAATAAAAAAAAGGAAAGAAAAGCCCATCCTTTTCCTCACTGAATAGTAATGCTGACTTTGTCATAAATCAACTTTTTAAAAAATTATTTATTTATTTTTTGTTTTTTTAACATATATTTTATTGATTATGCTGTTACAATTGTCCCATTTCTTCCCCCTTTATTCCCCTCTGTCCTGCACACCGCCTCCCACCTGCATTCCCCCTGCCTTAGTTCATGTCCATGGATCGTACATATAAGTTCTTTGGCTTCTACATTTCCTATACTATTCTTAACCTCCCCCTGTCTATTTTCTACCTACCATTTATGCTACTCACTCCCTGCACCTTTTCCCAAATCTCCCTCTGCCCTTCCCCAATGATAACCCTCCATGTGATCTCCTTTTTTGTGATTCTGTTCCTGTTCTACTTGTTTGCATACTTTGCTTTTGTATTTTTTAGGTTCAGTTGTTGATAGCTGTGTTTGTTGTCATTTTACTGCTCATATTTTTTATCTTCTTATTTTTCTTAGATAAATCCCTTTAACATTTCATATAATAAGGGCTTGGTCCTGATGAACTGCTTTAACTTGACCTTATCTTGGAATCAATTTATCTGCCCTTCCATTCTAAATGAAAGCTTTGCTAGATAAAGTAATCTTGGATGTAAGTCCTTGCCTCTCATGACTTAGAATACTCCTTTCTAGCCTCTTCCTACATGCAAGGTTTCTTTTGAGAAATCAGCTGATAGTATTATGGGAGCTCCTTTGTAAGTGACTGTCTCCTTTTTTCTTGCTGCTTTGAACATTCTCTCCTTATCTTTAATTTTAGGTAATATAATTATGATGTGCCTTGGTGTGTGTTTCCTTGGGTCCAACTTCTTTGGGACTCTCTGAGCTTCCTGGACTTCCTGGAAGTCTATTTCCTTTGCCAGATTGGGGAAGTTCTCCTTCACTATTTTTTCAAATAAATTTTCAGTTTCTTCCTCTTCCTCTTCTCCTTCTGGCACCCCTATGATTCGAATGTTGGGACATTTAGAGTTGTCCTGGAGGTTCCTAAGCCTCTCCTCATTTTTTTGAATTCTTGTATCTACCATTTCTGTTCTTATTGAACGTTTCTTTCTTCCTTCTGGTCCAAGCCATTGCTTTGAGTCCCAGTTTCCTTCCCATCACTCTTGGTTATCTGTACATTTTCCTTTATTTCATTTTTCATAGCCTTCCCTTTTCCCTCTATTTTGTGACCATACTCAACCAATTCTGTGAGCACACTGATTACCAGTGTTTTGAACTCTGCATCCGATAGGCTGGCGATCTCTTTGTCACTTAGTTGTATATTTTCTGGAGCTTTGATCTGTTCTTTCATTTGGGCCATTTTTTTTTCTTGGTGTGCCTGTTACATCTGCACATAAATGTGGGACTGCCTGCCTCACCTGGCCCACCATCCACCTCCTTGTTGAGAGTCCTTTCTGCCTGGCTGCCCGTCTCTGCCCCTCCTACCATTCTGGATGAACAGTTCTTCTTTAAGTCCTTGACTGTTGGACTTTCATAAGTTCAATTTTCTGTCAGTTCTGGTTGTTTTTTGTGTTTAAATTTGTTGTTGTCCTTCTTTTGGTTGTGTGAGAAGGCACAGTGTATCTACCTGTGCGTACATCTTGGCCGGAAATCTCAAATTTTAATATATGCATCTCCAAAAACTACCTCACTGTCTCAATTCTATAATTTTATAGTAATTAGTCAAATACCCTTCTCCCTCCCGGCCTTTTTTAAATCTAGGGATGTTTTGAATATTCTTGTCTTTGGGTGTTTCCACATGTATTTTGCAATTAACTTACCATGTACCAAAAAAAAAAAGACTGAAATTTTATTGATTCATAGATCAATTTGTATAATTTGCTATATTTTCTGATGTTTCACCTGTAAATATGATTTATGCTATTATTAATTTATTTTATGGCTTCATTTGATAAAATTTCATGATCATCTCCATAGAAGTTTATTATTTCTAAGAGTTTATCTATGGTTTCTATAGATACCATATGGTTGAATTTTCTATATAAACATGTCCTATGCAAATAATGAGAGTTTTATTTCTTCCTTTACAATCTTTACAGATTTTATTTCTTTTCTTTGCCTTGCTATACTCTTTTAAGATCTCCAATGTTTACGATAATCTGACCTTTGGGGTTTTTCTGTTTAATAATCTTACTTTGGTTTTTCATAACCAAGTATGCTTATTTTAATTGTTTTGTATGCTTATGTTTAATTGTTTCCTTGGGTTTTGTAGATATCCTTTATGAGGTTAAGAAATCTGCATCCATTTCTAGTTTAAGAGATTTTGTTATAAAAGATGTTCAATTTTATCAGTTTTACTCTATTACAACTTTATTAAGATGAATATATGTTCTTTCTTTTAATTTGTTAAAGGGATTTATCATTTTGGTCAGTATTTTTTAAATAGGTTTATTGAGGTTTTATATACAATAAAATGTGTCCTTTTAAAGTATACAATTCAATAAGTTTTGTTTAAATGTATGCAAGCAACATGTCAAACAGAATTTATAACCTCTTAATCACCTCAGTTTTCTTGTGCCCCTTTGTAATCAATGATCACCCTCACCCAGCCCCAGCAAACCACAGATCTGCTTTCTTTTACTATAACTTTTTCTTTACTTCAATTAGTGTTTGAATGTTAAGCCAACCTTGGGGTTAACTTTATAGATATTATTTATTGAAAAGCCCATCCTTTTACTCACTGAACTCTGTCATAAATCATATTTTCATATATGCACTTATTTTTTCTGGGTTTACTTGAGCATGATATCTTTTACAAACAGTAATAGATTTAGTGTAATTGGCTTATACTAGGCTGTCTTGTACTGCCCTTATCTCATTGGTATTAACATTGCACAATGCTCATGAAATGAATTACAGGAAGGCTCTTTTTCCTATAGAAATAGCATATGTTTATTAGAATTATTTGTTTCTTGAATGCTTGACTAATTTTATTATAAAACCATTTAATCTTAACAACTTTTGAAGAAAGTTTTTAAAATATTGATTTCATTCTTTAAATAGCTATTCTATTAAGACTATTTTTCTAGAAAAATTTTAAATTTAAATTTTCATATTTGCTGGTTTAAAATTGTTCTAATAACTCATTACTTATTTTTTTACTTTCTTTTCTTTTTAGAGCAGTTCACAGCAAAACTGAGATAAAGATACAATTGTCATGTACCTCTTTCCCCACACATGCATAGCCTCTGCTATTATCAATGTCTTGCACCAGAGTGGAACATTTGTTACAGTTGATGAGCCTACATTTACACATCATTATTATCAAAGTGCATAGTTTACATTAGGGTTCGTTCTTGGTATTGTATGTATGCTCTGTTGGTTTAGAGAAATGCATGACAGGTATCCACCACAATAGTTCATCGAGAGTAGTTTCATGCACTAAAAATCTGTGCCCTGCCTATTCATCCCTCCCTTCCCCTTGCCCCTGGCAATCACTGATCTTCTTATTGTCTCCATAGTTTTCCCTTTTTCAGGATGCCATATAGTTGGAATCACAGAGTGTGTAGCCTTTTCAGATTAGCTTCTTTCACTTAGTAATGTGCATTGAAGACTCCTCCATAATTTGTGTGGCCTGATAGCTAATTTCTTTTTTAGCACTGAATAATATTTCATTGTCTAGATGTACCACAGTTTATTTATCCATTTGCCTGCTGAAGAACATCTTAGTTGCCTCCAGTTTTGGCGATCTTGAGTAAAGCTGCTATAAACCTCTGTGTGTAGGTTTTTGTGTGGACATAAGTTTTGGGCTCTTTTGAGTAAATGCCAAGGAGCATGATTACTGGATCATATGGTAAGAATGTGTTTCATTTTGTAAACTACTGCCTGTCTTCCAAAGTGGCTGTACAATTGTGCATTCCCACCAGCAATGAACTGGAGTTCCACTGGCTCCACATGCTCACCAGCATTTGGTGCTGCCACTGTTCTGGAGTTTGGCCGTTGTAATAGGTGTGTTATGGTACCTCATGGTTGTTTTAGTTTGTATTTCTCTGATGACATATGATGTGGAGCATCTTTTCATACACTTATTTGTCATTTGTATATCTTCTTCAGTGAGGTGTCCCTTAAGGTCTTTGGTTCATTTTTTAATTGGTGGTTTGTTTTCTCATTGTTGGGTTTTAAGAGTTCTTTGTGTATTTTAGATAACAGTTTTTTATAAGATATGTCTTTTACAAATACTTTCTCCCAGTTAGTGGCTTGTGTTTTTATTCTCTTGACAGTGTTTTTAAAGTAGCAAAAATGTTTAATTTTAATAAAGTTCAGCTTACCAGTTACGCCTTCCATGGGTCATGCCTTATTACCTTTTAAATTTCAAAAGGACATGAAGTTATGCTCTTATTTCTATCATTTTCCCCACAGAAACTTTTGGTATTTATTTTTAATTTGATTCCCTTGTAGTCAGAGATAAGATTTTGTATGACTGCATCTCTTTATGTTGAGACTTGATTTATGTCCCACAATATGGTCTATCTTGGTGATTGTTCCCTAAACACTTAAAAGAATGTACTTTCTATTAGTGTTGAGTGATTGGTCTGTAAATGTCAATTAGGACAAGTTAGCTGATGGTGCTGTTCAAGTCTTCTATTTCATTACTGATTTGCTATCTACATGTTCTATTAATTAGTGAAGGAGAGATACCGACATCTCCAATTATAATTGTGGCTTATCTATTTGTAGTTGAAGTTTTGGTTAGTGTTAGCATAGTGTATCTTTCCCATCTACTTTCTTTAATCAATGTATCTTTTTATTTACATAAATAAGACATATATGGTATTATATATAATGTTATATCTTATATACAGAATATACTTGGGTCTTGATTTTTTATCCAATTAGCAATTTTTGCTTTTTAAGTAGGGCATTTAGGCTGTTTTCATTTTGTGTGGCTATTAATATGGGTTAAATTAAAATCTACTATTTTGCTGTTGGATTTCTACTTGCCCTATTTTTGTTCCTCTTTTCCTCATTTTTTTGCTTTCTTTTATATTTTTTATTTCACTTTATCTTTTTTGTTGGCTTATCAGTTATCTTTGTTTTGCGATTTGAGTGGTTGCTTTAGGGTTTACAGTATGCATCTTTAATTCACCACAGTCTACATTTCAGCGATGGTATGTTACTTTACGTGTAATAGAAGAACTCTATCACACTGTACTTCCACTTCCCCCCTCCCATAATTGCTGTCATACATTTCACTTCTACCAATATATCCCACATGATTTTGTAATTTTTTTGTCTAAACAGTCAATGGCATTTTAATGAAATTTAATAAGATAAATAGTATGTGTTAATACACATAGTTGTAATTTATGATGCTCTTTATCCTTTTGTAGATTTATACTTCTATCATTTTCCTTCTGACTGAAGGTGCTGGTAATAATTTTTAGCTTTTGTGTATTTTAAAATTATTTTCTTCATTTTAAAAGGTATTATTGTTGATAGACCAGGTTGACACCACTGTCTTCTTGCTTATATTATTTTCAATGAAAATATCTTTTCAGAATCTATTTTTTCACATGTTTTATGAGCTATTTTATTTGTTATATTTTTGTGTGGTTTTCTTCAGGTTTGTTTTGCTTCAGGTTCATTGAGATTCTTGGATCTGTGAGTTTACAGATTTTTATTTATTTGGAAAAATTTTAGACAGTATTTCTTCAAATTCTCCCCAACTGCTTTAGAAACTTCAGTTATGTGTGTATTGGGCCATTTGATACGATCTCAAGTGCTCTCTTTGTTCCTTTCATTTTTATTGTTTTCTCTTTTTCTTCACAGTGACTCTTGTTAAGTTCACCCAATCTTTCCTTTGCCATGTACAATCTTTTGACTGATTTTTCTCCTCATTATGTTTTCCATTTTCTTGCTTCTTTACATTCCTGTTAATTTTTTATTGGATATAAGATATGGTGAATTTTAGCTTTTGGGGTGTTGGATATTTTTTGAGCATTCTTTTAAATATTCTTGACCTTTTTTTCTGGGATGCTGTTGGGCTACTCGGAGACATTTTGATCCTTTTAGGACTTGATTTTAAGATTTGTTAGGAGGGACCAGAGCAGTGTTTAGTCTGGTACTAATTACCCCACTTCTGAATATTCTCTCCAGCGCTGGATGAATTATGATGTTTTCCTGTATGGTGGTGGAAACAGGCAGAAAATGGTTCTTCATGAGTCTTTTGGAAAGGTCCTACCCCAAACTCAAGTAGTCTCATGTTCATGCACTGCTCTCTACTCTGTTGAACACGTGAAGGGAAACCTCTACAGACAGATCCCTGGTGTTCTTTCTCTCTGCAGCTCCCCTCCCCAGTGTGCTGCCCAGCAAACTCCAGCCACCTTGGTCCCTCCAGGGTTTTAGCTTTGGCTCCTCAGTCTGGGTACTGTCCTATGCTCTCCATCCTCACACTGTGGACTGGAATTCTTTGCAAGGCAGAAATCCTAGGTCTTATCCAATTTTGCCCATTTCTCAGGGGTCACTGCCTTGCATTTCAGGGTATTGAAAACCATGTTTTCATGTATTTTTTTCTGTTGTGTGTGTTTGTGGTTTCAGGGGGTTGTATAGATCCTGTTCCTGATACTCTTGTCTTGGCTGAGAGTAGAACTCTGATCTTCTATTCTTTTTCTTAAATAAAATTTTTGTTCATTTTTATGAGAGGCTTATCTTATTGTCTTTTCAAATAACCTACATTTGTCTTTCTCAAGTCTCCTTATGATATCATTGTTTATTTGTAAACAGACCCAAGTATATTCTGCATATAAGATACAATGTTGTATACAATGCAATACAATTTAATACATATGTCTTATTTACGCAAATATAAAGATACATTGATTGAAGGAAAATGGATGGAAAAAAGATATATCATGCTAACACTAACCAAAACAGCAAGTAGAAATAGATAACCCACACTTACGTATAAATTTTATTTGTACAACTGTTTTCTATGTTATTAATTTTCACTGATTTTCATGACCTCCTTTTTGCTTTACCGGTTTAGGCTTAAAGCATAAAGCATAAACAGGAAGCGTTAACCTCAGGGCAGACTGTTCTCTCAGCAGACAGTGGTATCCCAGGCTGAGAAACTCAGGTGGCTCTTGCCTGGCATACAGCTTACGGAGGCTCTTCCACAGGCCTGAGGGAATTTCCTGCTGAGCAATAGAGTACACTATGTAATGCAAATCAAATAATATCACCTCTGCATAAGTCAAGAAACATGAATGCTCCACCCGTATTTCCAGCCACATTATTTGAAAGTAAAGCTGATTATACTTGTAGTCCTGTTGCTGAAGGAAAAAAATATGCTAAATGTAATGTAAACAGAAAGTTAACAGTTTCCCTTATGCCTATAACCATAGACACTAAACTATTATGTGTATTTTGTCAATAAAAATATTTAAACCTGACCAATAGTGGCCTATATATGTATATATATATAATATATATTTAAATGCATGTAATTCATAGTACATATATTTAAGTACAGTTAACTTATACAAAAGCATTGAATATATACATATATATATATATATTCATTGGCAAATTTTTTTCATCACAATGCCTCAACAATTTAAAAGAGATACAATCTTAAAGATAGTATTAACCCCCCCATGTTTTCTCTCTGTATGTATATATGAACATGCATGCACACATATAAACACATATGTACACATGCACAAGTGTGTTCTGACTCCCTAGAAGTGGATGTAGTGCTCCACTTGGTGCTACTTGTGCTGTGCAGGTGTCTATGGCTGCTATGCACTGGGGAAAGCTTCAGCTCAGAAGGGTCCTTCTCCACAAATATTCCTTCCCCAACTTCCACAACAAAATGAACTTCCTTTCTGAGCACCTTGCTTGCATCTTTCATATAGATCTTTCATGCTGCCTCGTGTGACACTCCATCTCTTCTTTTCTGGAGTTAAGTGAGGTTGAAGGACTCTCGTCTGCGGCTGCTATTGCTGTCTGAACACAGAGGCTGCTCAGCAGGTATGTCAGTGTGTGCTTGAGTGTTTCTTTCACAGCAAACCCTCTTCTGGTCAATAACAATCAGTTCTTGCTCACTATTGATTTCCTTTTTCAATGGGATGTTTGTTAACACATCTCAATCTTTAGAGAATTAGGGATAAGTGTGCAAATAGATACTTTCACTCCTCATCTTTATTTATTTCAAGTTTTAATTTACTTTCAGGCACGTTGTTTCAATATCTGACTTTCCCCAGGGAGACAGGCTAGCAGAGAGGGAGGAATGTCATTTTTCAGTCGACAGAAATAGAGGTAAATCAATCTGGTGCCCACATGCTCTGTGGATGTTGGCGGCCAGCCAGAGTTCAGGTCTCAATTAAGCAGATTAGGCCAAAGAAAGCACAAATGCAAACCCAGGCAAATTACCAAAAATTGCTGTTATTCCAGCATTCCACCACACTGGATTTCTGAGTATAAACTGTCCCCCCCCTCCAAATATGATGGCTTAAGACTGAAGACAGCAAATTCTTTCCCCAGCTTCAAATCTGTTTGCTTGATTTTTCAGAGACACACCCCCATCTGAGCCAGACAGGTGGGCCTCTGGGACGCTGTGCGTGCGGACATGTGCACGCTGCCGATTCATCACGTCAAAGGCAGCACTTGCTCTGCAGGCCTCGTTGGAATAACCACATCACACAATGGCCTCTTTCTAAATAAACAGACCAGAAGAGCTGGCTGATAAGGCCCTTATAGGATATTCCAGGCTAAATTCAGTCAGCAGTCCCCGAATGCAGACAAGCAGCCTTCTATGCTGGCTGGCGGGTTGGGGAAAGATATCATCCATCCTGTGCTCAGGCCCCATAATTGCATCTCATTCCTGACTCCTGAAAAATAATGACCCTCTCCTCCCATGGTTTGCAGAACACATGGGGAGGAAATAGCAGATCTGAGCTAACTGGCCCAAGAATCCTAACCAGATGATGGAAAAATGTTTTGTCAAAGTAAGAGTTCTTTGAATTTTTAAGGGCCCTGTATAATCTAATAAACAACTTTTTCAAGATAGAGTCCAATATGGGGCCAGCAGGACTATCTGCCATTATTTCCATATCATTCTGCCAACTCTTTCATTTCGGGTTATCCAGAGAAGAATCCAAAATATAACATTCCTTCTTAGTCCTCCCCCTACTTCTCTTTTTGGCAAGAGTATAAAAGACTTTTTCCCCTTAAGCTAAATAGTAAATGACACAGTTCAAGAAAAAAATGCCTTGTAAAACTGCATTGTGTTTTTAACTTTATTAAATAATCCTCCCCCTACCCCCCCAAAAAGTGATTTTAAGATGTCTGTTAAGCTACTATTGGTTTGTGGAGGTGTTGGCTAGCTGTCTATCTTCCTCAGTAAGTGGCCTCTTTGGTTTGTTTTTATGTTGTTTGTTTTTGGCTTTTGTCCACAACAGGCAGTCACTTCCACCCAGGAAGTCTAAAGCACTGAGATTCTTCAGAGGTTGGTGCTTTTAACCAAGGCCACGGAGGAGAAAGACACAGGGCCTTACCCTGAGCACCTCCACTGGTACCTCTGAAGAACCATGATGACTGCTTTTTCTGCTCTCTGGACAGTGTGGTCTATAGGAGTGAAGGTGCCATCTTCCCACATTGGAAAATCCTTTGTCCTGACCTCCCAACCATTATCTACATCCAGATGTTCATATTCTCTGCCAAGTCAAGCCTGCTAGGGGTAAAGCTCCATGCCTCAGGATTACCTTCTCTTCATTTTAAAACAAATAGTCTTTCCTTTATTGCAAATAGTTGAAAGCAAAGCGATTTTACAATAAGACTAATTCATACTGAGTTGAGAATGACTGATACCATTGTGAAGGATTCCACTTGAAGGTTTTTTTTTATATTTTAAGAATAAAGACATTCATTGAGCATTTTTTTAGCATAAGATATTCTGTACCTTCATGTCATACCCTAGATCCCAATTGTATACTTGAAATATATTATTTGGAATATATTTTCACTATAATGTTAAGAGAAAATCTATATTAATATCATTTTAAGGGCTGTGATAGGTGAAGAACACCTCTCCAAACCTCCAGACCCAGCCATATTTGAAACTGGTTACTCAGACCACTCTCTCAGTTGTCCTATATCTAAGCCAAAACCAAGGGCTGAAAGTCCTCCTAAGATGTCTTTGAAGAATGCAGAGAGGTCCCATGTGGGAAGGCGTGTTCTATAGAGCAAAATGAACAAATGCATCATTAATTCCTATATAACATATTCTCTTCTCTGCTTGCTAAAATTTGTCCACAGTTTCTGCCATTTGATCTCCTATCTGCAAAGTGTATACGGAAGAAGTACAATGAGGTGCCTATTAGCACATGAAGAGGCTTTCAGAGGACTCTTTCTTATACAGCTCATGAGGATACAGAACTGTAGAAGACCAAAGTCAAGTTCAGGTTAATGAGCCTCTGAAAACTTCACAGAAGTAGCTGGGATATCATGGATTGGGGTTCAAAACCTCAGAGATTCAGATGGTGGAAAACTCATTCATCTTGACCCAAGCCAGGGAGTGAGGAGGAGGCAGCAGCCACCAAACAAGAAAAGAAAAAGCTGAACACTTGAAGAGGGAAAGTCAGTGTGCTCCCAGTGTCTACAGTGTAAACATTTCGGAAAAACTCCCAGAAGTGTGATGGGTCCCCGTGTGTCAGTGGAACTGAGCCCTTCTTCCATCTTTTCTGGAGGGCCAGCAACGTCCAGGGCAGGTCGCCATCTTGGATGGACTCTGCTGGGGAGGGAAAGAGGAAGGACAGAACCAGAGAGAAGGAGCAGTGCTTCAGGGAATAATTTTCAAGAACCTCTTAGGATAATGGGATAGGCACCTTCAGTGGGGACCAAAGATGAAGGACAAAGAGCACTAAGAGGAAAGATTTACACTTTAAGTTTAGGGCAGAAAAAAATTGAGTTGGAATTTTCAACCTTGTTCCCAACTATTTCCCAAAACCACACTTGTCATGTTGTCCATCTCCATTGTGCAAATGCAAGTTTCCTGCCCAGTTATCGATGAGTCGCATGCCATGATGCCTGTGCTCTTTTATTCCCAAGATAAGTATTCCCTTCAAAGGGAGAAAGACACCAAGGGAATCTTTCTAACTTCCTTGGAGAACAAATCTACATCTATTCTTTCTGAAAGAATTGATTGGAAGTAGTATTATTGGAAGGAACTCTATAAAGAGGAGATATAGATTGAAAGTTGATTTTCCCCTCAATATTCTAGAAAGCTTATGGAATGCAAGCATTCTGCAAATGTCCTGTCTCTTCCTAAGACTTATAAAATCATTCTCTCCTTCTCAGGCCATCTGGTGTTTGCGATAGGCTTTCATGTGGTTTTTCACTCACAAGACCAAGTCTTCACCCAAGTTCTCTCTCACCAGGAATTTCATCCCACCAATGCTTTGTCTAGACTTCCCCTCTTCCTTTCACATATTTCTTGAAGCATCCTCATCCTGAACAAAAAACTTTTTTCTCCCTATCTTTTTTCTTCCATAGAACCTCTAGGTATGAAATCAACAATTGTACCTCAGCTTTGTACGTATTTTATTTGTTTACTTATTCATGGGTATTGGTTGCTGTTTGCAGGAATGGTCTAAATGTTCTCTATATACTTACTTCTGTCTATGTCAAAAATGTTCATGTGCAGTTGTCACCTATTTACTGGCAAAAAATACATTATTTAGCCACTTTGACCAATAGTTTTAAAAATGATCATGTATAAATATCCCCTGAGAAGTAGAAAGGAAAATTGGAGCTTGTATATTCATATGCATGTACAAAAATGTACCCATATATATTTTTATACATATAGGTAAGTGTCTATACATATATTTTAATATCATCTTTTGTTTTTAATTTGTATGTATTTCAAAATGTAGTTAATTTTTTTGTTCAGCATTTATGTAAGTATAATTTGTCTATGTTCCAAGTCTTTATCTGCTAATGAATGATCGCACAGTGGGAATGTTATACCATCGTCAATTAGCTGTGGCTGAGCACCATGATAAAGCGACGGTGCTGACAATGACAACCACTCATTGCTTGCTTTTTGGTGATTTAAAAATTGCTATCTAATTATAATGTGGCCTTTGATACTGCTTTTTAATAAGTAAAAACAATTTACAGTAACTCCGCTTCAACAATCCATGTGAATCACTTCAGTTAAGATGGAAAACAGAAGAGACTGGTTGATGCTACAGTGCACTGAAAACTAGGAGTCAGTGATGTTTACCAGGCAAAGGGGGAAACATCCATCTTTCATCCCAGTGATATAATTGCTCATGGCACCATGTGATTTTCAGGGAGCTGGTATTTCTACTGCAGAGCTCCAGTGATATCCTGGCACAAATAAGACTGTGCTTGGACTGGCCGATGGTGGGACTGAGCCCAATACTGCGGTTGTGACTGTGCTAGGAAAAGGCTGGTCTGAGGCACAATGTGTGGCTGATGCCAGCCCCCTCATGACCCAACCACTTCAGCACATGGGCATCCTGGACAAAAACCCAGTGTGCCTCATGGCCGGGAGGTCGATAGAATGGGTGAGTGACAGCAAGGGAAGGCCAGGCTGCAGTTCCACGGCCTGCGCAGCATCACCAGGAAAGCAGTTTACTTCTGAGTCCTCCTCTAGAGAAAATCCACCCAAATGGCAGTGACCGTGGTAGGCACACTTGCGTTTCCTGTGGAGGTGGATGTTGCAGACCACCAGACTCCCCTGTGAGGGCCCTTGACTGAGGGCCCCGCCTTGCTACCTTCCGCGTCTGCTGTCTGTGCTGACCAGGCTCCGCGTTTCCTGAATATGGCTGCAGCAAAGGCAGCTCTCCCTCTGGAGGAGCCCTTTAGCTCATGGTTAAAAGTCCTGGTTTTTTCTCCATGAAGACATGGTAAACAAAGGGGGCTGACCTCTCGGTCATGTCAAGAAGGTTTAAAGTTTCCTGGGTAGAGAGGAAGGACAACCTCTTGATAATCGGAATGGAGGGTCAGAGTCACTATATAAGCACAGGCTGAAAAGAAGCAGTATCAACATGTTAATGATTTGGTGAGATTACAGGTGATTTTATTTTTTCTTTGTACATTTTAAGTACAAATTTTCTATAATGAATGAGCATGTATTTCTTTTAAACAGGAAAAATAAACAATGTTAAAATATGCATCAAAATCCTAAATTCAGTAAAAGAATTTTACATAAATATGCACTCATGTGCAGAAACTCTAAACAAATCAGGATTGCCAGAAACCACAAAAGGTAATTTTATTCAAATTCAAAATGTGAGCAATTACTATTTCTATTTCAAATGTTCACAGATGAGATACCAGGACCAAACTGGGTTTGTGGACGAGAGAAGATAGCTTTGCTTTCTCTGTCAGTTGGTTTCTCCCTCTCTAACTAAGATTACATTTCCAGAATATCTACTTCCCCATTTCTCCTGCCTTCCATTTTTCCATAGTTGCAATCTCCTGTAATTATGGAAAAGTTTTTCCTGGAGCAGCAACACTGAGATTAGCCAGTTTGGAGCCAACCTGAGTATTCCCAGCGGGTGTTAATACTTTTTGTAGGAACAGTTTTCAGGACAGATTCCACTCGGCTCCCAGACTTAAAACAGCTGGAAAATACATGACTCTAGTCTTTAGATCTGACAGCATTTGCATCAGCATTTGCATCTACTGTTAAGTAGTACTTAATGCCTACTTAATTTGTTTGAATTTTATTTTATTGTCCTTAAATAATCACTACAGTAAATAAAAGCAGTTACAAGTTACTGAAGTATAATTCAGTAAAGAGCCAGTCAATTGCTTGGATAATCAAGTGCCAAAGTTCAGGAGAGGGTCAGAAAAGTTGGGTATTGTTTACATTTTTGAAGGATGCTGTCTTTAAATTGCACACACTTGTCCTTAAATTGTCAGAATTTAACCCCAAAGGACATGTTCCTCAAATAAAGTTCTCTGGCACCTTGGTGATATGCTCATATATTTATTTAAGAGTGTGAGAGTTCCATTTTGTTCATTTCTTTAGCACTAATCTATCTATACTACATACTCGACGTTTATACATGGCCTTTGTTGTCATTCATTCATTCTTTCATTCCAAACCTTCTGTGTTATACCAGGGAATAAAACAAACAAAAGTCTCTGTTCACTGCAGCTTACATTCTACTAGGTGGAGGATAAACATAATACATAAGCAAAATATATAGTATGTGAGGTCCTGTGGAAAAAATAAAGCATAACAGGGAAGATCAGGAGAAGGTAGCCTGAAATTTTGTGTGTGGGGCTCTGGGTCACTTCATTGAGAAGGTGGCTTTTAGGTAAAGAGCTATAAAAGGAAAGTGGGGTTAGTCAAGAGAAAGGCGTGACCCAAACAGACAGAACACAGGACACGGGACTCCTGCAGAAAGAGTGAGAGAGCAGGAGGGGAGGGTGGTCTAGGAACAGCAGTTCAGTCATGAGTGCAGGTGAGGCTGGTGCTGAAGATGAGGCCATAGGGATCATGGGAAGGTACGGATTACCTAGGGGCTCCTAGGCCACTGTGGAGATCTTGATTTTACTCTGAAACAGGAGCCACTGCAGGATATTAGAAGCAGGACTGGTGTGGCCTGATGTCTGAGGATCGCCCCAGCTATGACGTTGAGACTAGGCTGAAGTGGGCGAGGGCAGCAGCAGGGAGACCAGGTAGGAAGCAATAGCAGTGACTCTGTGTAGGTGCATCGAGTAGAGTGGTGGCAGGACAGTGGTGAGCAGTGGTCAGATGGGACCTATTCTGAAAATTTGCTGATGGATCAGAGGTGGGTGTGGGAGGAAGAGAAGAGACAAAGATGAGATAGAGAATTTTTGGAATGAGCAATGGGAAGGGTAGCGTTGCGATCCACTGAGTCTGTGTTTATTTCTGGGACTAGACGATAAACTTCTGGAAGCAAAAGACCAGTGTTCTGTAAACCTCACAGGACTCCACAGAAACACAATAAAAATTATATTTAAATATAAAATAAAGTTTAAAGTTCCCCTTGTTTGGCCTTTTCTGGCTGACCAGGAATGTCTCAACCATCGCCATGGGGCCATCCAGCTATTAATAGCTCTGCCTCCCTCACTGGTAGGGCATCTGCTTGTTCCCCAGGATGGTCCTAATGATGGCCTTAGGATAGCCATAAGAATGGGTCTCTGCATCCTTGGATGGTGTGGTTCAGTGGACTGAGTGCCAGCCTGCAAACCAAAGGGTCTCCAATTTGATTCCCAGTCAGGGCACATGCCTGGGTTGTGGGCCAGGTCCCCAGTAGGGGGCATGCAAGAATCAACCACACATTGATGTTTCTTTCCCTCCCTTTCTCCTTCCCTTTCCCTCTCTCTGAAATTAAATAAATGAAATCTTAAAAAAAAAAAAAGAAGAATGGTTCTCTGCCTCTCTATTTGGAGCATTATTTTACCCTCTGGGCTGCATATGGGCCCAGATACTTTTCCAAACATGTGCAAGTCCAGGGAAAGGGGTGGGGGAAGATGGAGGAAATCATCTCACACCCCTGATCTAACAATCCTGTTCTCTTGTACTACAAACAAGGTGGATTTAATCTAGAAGAGGTGGAACAAACATATTGAAGCTTTTAACAGGAGTCAACTGACATAATGTGGTCAGTAACATAATGGGTGACACTGCAGCAAACCTAATAGTCTCAGGCAGTTGCTGCTACATGGACATGGGGGTGCAGAGAACTAAACTGTGTGAGCTGATTGCAGCCCAGGAATCCCTCTCCAGCCCCTGGGAGCAGTCCCATTAGGATCCCACCCCTAACCTTGGTCATCTGAGGGCTCGTCCTTCTGCTAACTCTGTCTACCATAGCCCTCTCTTTGACTCATTCATTTTTGGTGACCCTCACACTCCACCTTACATTACTTTCTGACTCTTGCTACCCCTGGTAGAAGTACCCAGGTAGGAGATGCTTTCATACCTCCATGTCTTGCCAGCCCTGTTCCTGTAAATGCTGCAGGTATTTCTTTGTGGCTGTAAAGTAATCCATCTGTCTCACAATTCAGCATTTACTAACAAAAATTTACCAATGTACACCCTGTGGTGGGCAGGAAGGGAGTCTTCAGCATGCCAACATGTGAGATGAACAATCTCTTTAATTTTTGCTGATCAGGTGGGAAGAAACTGTATCTCATTTTTTCTTTTAATCTGTTTTTTTTCCTGACTACTGGTAAGGCTGAGTATCTCTTCAAGTGTTCATTGGCCATTTGTATTCCTTTCTGTGAATTAACTACTTATATCCATTTACTCTTTTTTTCTATTTGGGTAGTTTGTTTGCCTTTCCTTTAACAGTTATATATTTTGCAAATGTTTTCTCCCAGACTGTCCTTGGCTTTTAGACTAAGGAGAAGTGGGAAAGAATATTTCACTAACTTAAGAAAAATGTCTGATGAAAATATTATTTTTTTAGTAGATACCAAGTGTATCTGAGTTAACACATTTTAAAGTATTCATTTGAACATGAAACTTGTCAGTATATTATTTGTTTTGCACATACAAGGGGGACCATGGCAGGTTTTGTATTTCAACAGTGTTTTTTCTTTAGGGACATTCCTTGTTGGTAGCTCTAAGGCTAAATGTCCCAAATTAAGTAATTTATACAAAAACTTTCAACAGTTCCATGGGAAAACAAATTTTTATTCCAAGTGTCAATTCTTTTCTTCCTTATTATCCTTTCTTGAAAACTGCTTTCTGGTGAAGCCAGGATAATAGAATGGAGGCTTTGAGATGTGACCAAAGACTAGAAGGAGGCACACTGTTTGGAGTGACATAATGTTTATGGTCTTGATGGCTCGGTCTTTGGCTTTTATAGAGTCTGGTTGACTTTGACTGCTCCACTCCATGGCTGCACCAGAAAACCCCTGCCTCTCACCTCTTTCACTTTCTTTCCCATTACTCTCCTCCAACGATAATTCATCACGAAAATCCAAATAGACAGAAGATGACCAAGGAAGCCAACAGGGGAGGCCAAACTGTGAGGATAGACCTTTGAGAGGGTGAAGCATAAGGGACAGATCTAAGAATAAGAAGGAAGGACACTTTGACTGCAGGACTGTGGATAACAAGGACCAGGAGTTAGATGCTGAGGTCTTTCACCCTATAGTTGATATTAAAAATTTTAACCAGCTGGTTCTAATCATCAGAAAGGATGCCAACTGTAACATGGCCACCCTGTTTGCTAGAAGGGTGGGACAGGTATGAGGCCATGAGTTCTGTGTGTCAGAGAAGCACTCAGTGAGGCTCAGAGCAGTGACTATCATTATCAACCATTATGTCAGCATTTCAGTCTTTAATAATGAGTATGGCCACAGTGTGTGTTTATGTGTATACCAGTTGACTATGAGGACTGCCACGTCCATGGCAAGAATCAGGGGAATGAGCTGAATGGACCAGAGAAAGATGCCCAGACCTCCATCTCCTGTGGACTTCATATGGCAAGAAAAAATCATAAGAACCTGAAATAACAGACCAATTGCACATTCTCTGGAAATCTGTGTGTCAGCTTCATCACTAAAAAGGACCCTATTTGTAGGGACCACCCTCTGCCTCCATGACAAGAGCTGGAGATGCCCAATGACCATCAAAAAGAAGAGTCCAACTTGTCAAATGATTGTGTTTATTTCTAGTTAAACCCTGACATGCTCCCACCACTTGCCTCTCACAAGTAGCTCTGACAATTCCTGTTTGGATGGCTCTTTAAATCTTGTGAGGTGCCTTCAACAAACATTTTCATTTTGGTTCTCACAACAATATTGCAGTGTATAGGTCGGCCAAAAAGTTCGTTTTTGTTTTTTTTTTTGTAAGATGGCTGTAGTAGTGCTTAGTTGTCTTGAACTTCATTTGAAACAATTGTATTGGACTGTATTGTGACAGCTGTCATATCAGCATTCATTTAAAAAAAACTTACCAAAATTGGTTAATTTTTCTGTAGCCATTTTAATATTGAAGATAGAAGCAAGTGTGCAAGATTTTTGGCACATTATGTCTCGTTATTTTGAAAAAGGTGAAAACGCCACTGAAATACAAAAAAGACTGGTGCAGTGTATGGAGAAGGTGCTGTGACTGATCAAATGTGTCAAAAGTAGTTTGCGAAGTTTTGTGCCGTGCTGGAGATTTCTTGCTAGACCATGCTCCGTGGTCAGATAGACCAGTTGGAGTTGATAGTGATCAAATCAAGACATTAATTGATAACAGTCAACATTATACCACACAGAAGATAGCCTACATACTCAAAATATTCAAATCAATGAAGCTATTGGTGAAAATGAAAAATGTGTCTTTTATTTTACTGAAGAAACTAAATGGACTTTTGGCCCCCTCAGGTTGTAGATGAGCAAGTTGCTGCCACCACGGTAACTTGCCCAGTGAAACTATTATGTAAAACTAAATTCAACCCCCTTATATACTCTTTTAGCATGATGCCAAATGCGTCACAAATTTTTAGTCAGCCATCATTTTAGGACTTTAAAGTCTAAAAACACTTTTTAAGTTATTTAAAGAATGAGGGGCAGCTATAACCACTTGCAGAAACAATTTTCTTCCTTCAGGCTAAGGACCCTTTATGTCCCTTATATCCCCTTTACATCCTTATCCTTCAAGCCCGGAAGCCCATGGGATGAGACAACACAAGGGGCTGACGCCCACATTGGGTTAGAGCTCCGGGTCTTGAAGAAGGACAAAGACTAGAAGAATCTTAACATGTGGCCTTCAAAATAAACCTCAGAAAATGATGTTTGAATATGTTTTTTAAAAGTCACTGAAATTTACTGACAATCTGTGATAAGAAGTTAACATTTTTCAGGTATATTCAACAAGTGAATTCCCTAAGGAAGTATTTGTCCTGGTCAGTTTTTGTATCCCTTTAGGGTCATTTCATGTAAATTGTTGCCATCTTCTAAGGGTCCAAACTAAAGGCCATCACTTAATATACACAAAATTCTTCATAATCCTATAGAAAAACAAATTTTTATTTTGCAGTGAAGTTTCATGTTTAACAATAGCACATAGGTTTTGGGAAATAAGTTTACATGCTGGGAAGTGGATATTAAGAACTAATTTGTTTGAGAGGAAATTAAGAGAAATTAAGGGAAGAACTGAATTGATAAGGGTATTTCTGAAGAGCCCTGGGCTATTGATAGCCCATTTGCCACAACCTTTTCCTTCTTTCTTCACTGAGTGAGAAAGTTCTCCAAAGAGCAAGGTATTTGTTATCATCTGTGTCCATTTGTTCTCTCTCATTAAAAGAAAGCATTTCTAAATTATTTGAGGGATTTACACTCTAGTAAAATTTTCAGTGTTTACAAAGCCATTTAATACTCTCTTATGCATCAGAGATGGATATAACACCTCTAATTTATGTTTATTTTCTGCTGAAGGGATGAGTTTGGTTGTTTCAAGGTGAAGTCTCTACAACAATTTTCTTGAAAAGCGCATGGACACAAATAGTTTTACCTTTTCTCTTCCTTTTCTGTTTCTCACTTTTTTTTGAGTGTTGACCTAATTTTGTAAATCTATATAGTCCCATTTCCCCCATTTTCTGTGCCTCAAGTTTCCCCCAAGTGGGAAGGGAATAAATAGATGAAGTTGCTGGTTTTCCTTCTGTGAATGTGAACAATATCCTCTGAACCTATGGGACACACCAGTGTACATTGTGGTGGCCTCTTGCCCTTACTGGTACAGGATTTTGCACACCACAGAGATTTTTAAAAAATTATTTCACATCCCCTGCAGAACTGAACACCCAGATTAGAGGGCAACGTAATGGCTAGAGGCAGAAGAAAGGACAAAAGGAAAATATGAGGTAAGCTAAATCTCTAGTTCCTAAACTCAGAGAGTTCCTTGAAAGGCACCTTTGGGTGGGAAGGCTAACTGACTCTTCTATTTCTTTAGTTTCTTCCCAAGGCCTACTTCTGTGGATGCTGCTGGATCATCGGCTACTCAGCACAAAAGGAGGCATCCTAGTTCCCCAGGCTTTTCAGAGAACAGAAGGGAGCCTGCCTCACGCTGGTATGTTACTTCTGTTAGCACCTGTAAGTCTGTTTTGCATTTCACTTCAACCTTTATTCACTGCTGATGACAGCAGCTGAAAATGAATCCTGACAGCATGTTGTGATTTTACAGTATCCAGCAGGAAAGCCCAGCTAATTGTGAGCATATGATTTTCCCAAGCACCAAATTTTATACTTAGTCCAAGGCTCTGATAAATCTACTTATTCAGTACTTGTTCATCATCGAGGCATTCATTTCTTTTCTCCCATGATTTGAGCAAGATGGAATTTGCTTTCTAAAAAGCAACTTATGCTAGGCTGGGAAGTCAATGTCATTTCTTTGGGGACATGGAGGTGTTTTTCACTGAACTGCTCCAAGAAAAAAATAAGAAGCCCCTAGGATAGCAAACAAAGGGCCCTGGGCAGGAAGGCAATTCCAGTGGTGTCTGGTTTCAGGCCAGAATGCTAAGGTCATAATTTCAGGCCATCGATGACTCTCCCAGATGTCTTCGGTCAAGTTAATCACAGTGTGCCTGAAGGTTGAGTTTTCAGGTAATCCACCCTGGCGTGCTTGTAAAGCGAGAGCTCCTTCTAGCTGAAGGCTGGGAGTTTTATCTCAGCCTAGGCTGGGGACGGTTAAGACAGGACCCCCACCCTTTATCTTTTTAGTGTTGCCACTGAAGTCAACTAAATGACCCTTTCACAAATGCTGAAGATAGTTGGAGAAGTTGCATGTCAAGCAAATCCATGTAATTACTCATAGTGTTTTGCATCAGGAGGAACACATTGAATATTGTGAGGATTCAATGAAACTTGGCCCACGGTGGGCCCTCCACCAGCTGAAGGTTCCCATCTTAAATGGGAAGGCGGTGATGTTGCTCTGTGAGTCCTCAGCCAGGCCCCAAGATGTGCAGAGTGCTCTGGCCAATGCTCATTGCTAGGGAACAGAAATCGTGTTTTCCTGTTTCTCTCAGCTTTCCTTCCTCCTTCTACAGCTCCCTTTAATGGGTGTTACTCTTCTCTAGTCTGAAGTGGATCTTTCCCCTGATTCACATTTACCATAGTTTTGCCGTGTATACTGTGCTCCCATGTATAATGCAAGCCCTCATTTTTGGCCCAAACTTTCAGGAAAAAAATCTTTTGTCTTAATTTTTTAATTCAGATTTTTATTTATTTATATTTAGAAACAAAACTGATTATTGGGTTCCAGGGTACTATTTTGCATAAGGATATCATTATTGCTTTCTAGAGTTACACTTTGAATGCCTAAACATAAATAAAAGAATTTAAAAACATTTATATAGATGTGAAATTAGTACTACCCATGTATGATACACATCTTTTGTTTTCCCTCAAAAATTTGGACAAAATGTGTGCACTATACACAGCAAAACACAATTCTATTGTGATTAGAAAACCTGATTTTGAAAGAATAAACTTCAATCTACAGAGAAGTGTTTCTATCATTGCTGCCCCAGCTCTTGCATACATAAAATCTGGTGAAATATGTACAAAAGTTTTATACACACACATATTCAATTGAGTGTTCATTATATACATCATTTTATTTACTCCTCACTATCCCTGTGAGTCAGTGCTAATATCATTTGATTTTTACAGGTGAGGAAATACTAAGGTTAAATAAAACATTGTTGAAAGCCTTTTATTTTTTTATTTTTTATTTTTTTAAGATTATTTATTCATTTTTAGAGAGGGAAGGGAAGGAGATAGAGAGAGAGAGAGACATCAATGTGCGGTTGCTGGGGGTCATGGCCTGCAACCCAGGTATGTACCCTGGCTGGGAATCGAACCTGCGACACTTTGGTTCACAGCCTGCACTCGATCCACTGAGCTACGCCAGCCAGGGCTTGTTGAAAGCCTTTTAAATTGCAGGTGCACAGCGAAGACTTGAACCTGTGTCTGGCTGTCTTTAGAGAGCACGTGCTTCATCAAAACTTCCATGCGCAGGGTCCATGGCAATGTCCTGGCATTTCTATTTTTCCCATCACCCATTCTGACTTCCTTCCTTGGCACAGCAGCTGGGAAGCACTGCTTGAGTGTCCACACAGCACCTGCTCACGCAATGGGGTGAGTTGGGGGGCTCCAGCCTGTCTTGGTGCTGGGTGGTAATTGTTGCTCAGTTTCTGTCCCAACCTGTGCTCTCTGGTGTCTCCTACAACAGGGCAAAGTGGAGGGTTGGGGAGGGAGAGAAGAACCTGGCTTTCCTTTCACACCACCTGTCCCAGGGATGGTTTTAGATGTTTGTGAAACAGATTCAAAACCTATGTTTTTTGAGATCTGCAAACCACGTCATTCTCAGGTCAGAAGGACACAGCAGTAGTATCCACAACACAAAGGGATTTCAGAATTATGGCGGTCAACCTGAGACAGGCTGGTAAGCCAGGACAAGTGGAATAGGGACACTGAGACAGATAGTTAAATGGCCAAGCAGTTCACAGCCACCTAGTAAATTGCCAAATTCTACCTTCCATAACCAAGGACACTTAAGAGTAAATGGTTGATACTGCCTTTCCCAAACCAGAAGGTAAATAGCTTAAATCACCTTATTCCTGGGGGGGGTGGGGGGGGGTGGATAGCAGAAATCCAATTAGCGCCATTTGTTCTAACCACACCCAAGGACAAATGAAGTTAAGGGAATAAATCTCATTTTGACACATCAGCAGCATAAGGCCGATGAATATTCCATTGAGATCCTCTTCTAAGACCTCCCCTAAACCCCCAACCTTTAAAACCCTTAGGACAAAGGACCCAGTGAGCTCTCTCCCTCCCAGGAGCAGGCCAGTGCCTCTCCCTTCCCCTTCTTCTTCCCCCACAGGTTTGCATCCCACAAACTCTAAGAGTCCCCATGGGACTTGCAAGCAGGGGAGCAGGGGCAGCAGTAGCTCATCCCAGACTGTCTCCAAGGCCCCCTTTTCTCTGACTTCCCAGTGAGCTGACAGCAGCCCTGAATTGGTTCACTTCTTTCTCCTAATTTCTCCAGACAGCCAAAGGAGCCCACCTAGGCTCGCTCCTGTTGCTGCTTCTACCCTAGCCCTTGTTTCACTGTCCCCAGGTTTAATAGACCTATCCTCAAGATCACTGGACTCCCGTTGTGAAATCTTTCCTATACAAAGTCAAGAACTCACAAGCTACTGGATGGTTTTAGGCAGGCCCACTCTGAGCCTGGTCCCCTGTCTGGTAACAAACTCTGTAAGTCTTCCAGATCACAAAAAGCAAACATATTTTTCTTATGTTTTCTTACATCATTGCTTCCTCTGTGACAATAAAGCTTTGGAAGGAAGAGTACTACTAATTACTTTGGAGAAATAGTCCAGGCAAGACACCACTGCCCCTCCTGCCTCTGGGGTTGCCAGGCATCATTGGCTGACCAGGGTACTCTGCACCCCTGAGCCTTAACACAGCCTCACAGAACAACAGATCGGTCTGAATGTATGAGATGGAACAGCTTTTACTGCACACCCAGGATGACAGACATAACGACAGCACAATAGTCAGAGAATTGCTTTTTTAAGTGGAGATTTTGGTCATCCTATCTCTGGCGCAGGTCCTCTCTTTGTATCTCCTTTTTAAGTTCCTTTCTTGTGCAGTTGAGGTCAGATGACGAGAAAGGCCATGCTTATGAGAAATCATGGATGACACGAAGAGTCAACTAAGCTACTACTCAGAATAAAGGAATCCTGTTCTCAGTCCCCTGTCCTTCCTTTGCTTAAGTTCCTCCCATTGGAGGAAAGAAAAGTTGAAAAAAATGTCCTAGTTAAAAGAGAATTTGTTTTCCATTAAGAAGTATGAGCTTTCTTAGAACTGGAAAGATACTTCCCCCAAATTGCTATTCCTGATGCAGGCTCTCTTTATGGCTTTTAGAGTCAGAAATCAAGAGCATTTCAACTGAATATTTTCTTGATTAGATGATTTGGATGCAGGTCAATAGGGAAGAAATCTCATATTCTTTATACAAAATTACGGATGACCCAGTTGGCTGCTGCCCGATTCCAGGGTTCTGTCCTCGAGTCACAACTTGAATGGAGAATGAGGAACTAACTCAATGGAAGAGCATCTCATATTCGCTGTTTAACAGGGTGTTTCATTCATCTCCTCTCTTTGGCTATTCACAAAATAATAGTTACCCTTTTTAAATAAAAACATTCAATGAACTAGAAATAGAAGGGGACTTCCTCAAGCTGATAAAGGCCATTTGTGAAAACCTCACAGCTAACATCATACTGAATGCTTTCTCCTTAAAGATAAGGAACAAAACATGGATGTCTACTCTTGCCATTTCTGTTTAACATTGTACTGGAAGTTCTATCCAGAATTGTTAGGTATTAAGAAGAAAGCAGAACATCCAGGCTGAAATAAAAGGAGTAAAAGTACATTCTTAAATGACATATTCTTGTATATAGAAATTTCTAAGAAAACAACTAAAAAATTATTAGAACTACCATAATTTCGGACCATAAGATGCACTCTTTTCCTCCAAATTTGGGAGGAATAATGGTTGTTAATGCTGCTGTTGAGTTCTGTTTACATTTACTTTGGTGAAATATGTTATTTATGTTATTAAATATTTTACCACATTTTTTGCTTCAAAAATTTTTTTCCTATTTTCCTCCTCTAAAACCTAGGTGTGTCCTATGGCCTGAAAAATATGGTAGTAAGTGAGTTTGGCAGAATTGCAGGATATAATAAGATCAATGCACACACAAAAAGAAACAAAAAACTTAATTGTATTCTATACACTAACAATGAACAACCCAAAAATGAAACTAAGAAAACAATTTGATTAGAGTACATCAAAAAGAATGAACTACCTAGGAATTAATTTAACCAAGGAGGTGAAAAGATTTGTACACTAAAAATTACAAACATCATTAAAAGAACCCTAAATCGATGTAAGAATGTTTCCTGTTCACAGATTGAAAGACTTAATATTGTTAAAATAGCAGTACTCCCTAAGTTCACCTACAGATTCATTGTAATATCTATCAAAACCCCAGCTGCCGCCTTCTCTTCTCCTCCTTCTTTTCCTCCTCCTTCTTGCAGAAATTAACAAGCTGATTCTAATATTCGTATAAGAATTATCTGGAGTTATCCAAACTGGAGATTAAGAGCACAGTCCTCCAAAAGACTGTCCTCACTTCAGACACCGCCACAAATCCATGGGTCTCAGGACCATCTTCACTTCCAACCAGCTGGCTACAACTTCAGGGGTTCACACAATTCTCCTCAGTTTGATAATTCACTAGAATGACTCACAGAACTCAAGAGCACTAGATCACAGTTTTATTACAGTCCACAAATTAGAACCTGCTAAAGGAAGAGACACATCAGGTGAAGCCTGGGGAGGTTCCAAATGCTCGGTTTCTGCTTCCTCAGGGATGTGCCACACTCCTGGCATCAAAGTTCACCCAAGCTTCCATGTCCAGAGTTTTACCAAGACTTTATTACATGGGCATAGTTGATTGAATCATTGGACACAGGATTAAACCCACTCTCCATCCCCACTCCACTTTCTGGAGGCTGGGTTGACATCACCTAGGTCAAAGCTCTGACTTGCTAATCATATAGTCACCTCCTTAGCCTAAACTATCACCTGCTGTCCAAGAGGTCCAATATGAATAACAAAGACACTCCTATCACTCAGGAAATTCAAAGGTTTAGAGGTTACCTTCCAGAAACTGAAGATGAAGACCAGCCAAACTCTTTATTATGCAGAAATGCAAAGGACCCAGCATATCCCAAACAACGTTTAAGAAGAAGAACAGCTAGAGGACTCAAAATTCCTGACTTCAAAACTTACTTCATAGATACAATATTCAGGACAGTGATGTATTGGTATAGAAATAAACATTTAATTCAATGAAACAAAATTGAAAATCTAGATATAATTTCTTATACTTATGGTCAATTGATTGTCTATCAGGGTGTCAACAGATGGTGCTGGAAAAATTGGATACACATGCTTAGAGCCCAGTTTATCTCCTATTTCATACCATACAAAAAAAATTAACTCACATGGCTAGAAGATCTAAGTATTATAGCTAAAATTATAAAACTTTTAAAAAGAGACTTAGGGATAAATCTTCATGTCATTGTATTAAGCAATGGCTTCTTAGGTATAACTGAAAACACAAGTGATGAAAAAATTGATAAACTTGACTTAATCAAAATTAAAACTTTTGTGCTGCAAATAATAACATCAAGGAAATGGAAATATAATCAAAAGAATAGGAGAAAATATTTGCAAATCATATATCTGTTAAGGCACTTAAATGAAGACTACATGAACTCAAACAACCCAACAATAAAAAGAAGATTAACCCAATTTAAATATAAGCTAAGAATTTGAATAAGCATTTCTTAAAAGACTATATACAAATGAATACCAAGAGCTTAAAAGGGGTAAACTGCAAGTGTCCTTAGCACTGTTGGCTTTGCCTTCCTCTGAGGTTCCTGGAAATGACTGGCTCGAGTTTGGATAGCAACGAAAAGGATTTCTCTGAAGATAAATTAGATGAAGAAAGTGTGATTTGCACACTGGTTCCAGTTAATGAGGAACATAATGAAGAACATCAAATGGAACCAAGAGTTTCTTCACCCTCAGAAGCCAACCTGAGGATGTCTGGGACAAACAATATAGTTCATCTTCCTCAGATGAATGAACAATCCAAAGATTGCCCCAAACCAATTCTTTCCCTGCCAACCATTTTTCCTTTAATTAATAAAGTACATCGTGATACTTTGCGGGACTGGTGCCAACAAATTAATTTGAGTACTGAAGGCAAGAAAATAGAGATTTATGTGAGGCTGAAGGAACATGCTTACACTGAAGAAAAACAGAGTGTTGCTGGAATACCACAGGAGGACACATTGCAGCTGTCTGAGGAAATGCAAGATGGTGACCAAGAGAACAAGGAGCAATAAAATGTGTAAGATGAGTGAGAAAAAGAGACCAATAAAGCTGATACGATAACTATGGCTCAGGAGGCCGTGTTGGCAGCATGGTCAAGAATTGCTGCAGGAGCCATGTAGCCTAAGGCTGTGAATTCACGCTCCATTCCTGTTCCTGCTGAGAACTTTCTGCTGCAAACATCTGGTGTCAGGTGGTGTGTGGTCCATGGCAGACCTCTTTTGGGAGAAAAAGAAGGGTGGGTTCATCAGCAGTTCTATGCCGGTCAGGCCTAGGTGCCTGACACCTCCAAGAAGATGATCTGCACTTTTCCATCCTCAGACCTAGAAGATATTATGTTATGCCATGAATGTGTTAAGAGGAATAAAATAATGATGGAAAAATTAATTAAAATGAAGAAGAAGGAGGAGGAGAGAAAGAAGAGGAGAAAGAAGAAGAAGAAGAAGAAAACTTGTTTGAACACACATAATTCCTTTTGGATGGATCATGTCTCAATAAATGGTGGAATGCTCACAGCAAAAAAACAAAAACCAAAAACCAAACAAACAAACAAAGTGAATACCAAGCACATGAAAGATGTTCAACATTATAGGAGTTAGGAAGTGCAAATCAAGGCACAACAGGATACAACTTCACACTCATAAGCCTGGTTAAAATAAAAAAGAAAATAAGAACAAGTATTGATGAGGATGTGAAAAAACTGGAACCTTCATACATTGCCATTGGGTTGTAAAATGGTGCAGCACTTTGTCAGTTTGCAAGTTTCTCAAACTGTTCAATGCAGAGTTGCCATATAACTCAGCAAGGCTATTCCTCTTTATATACCCAAGAGAACTGGAGACATATATCTACACAGAAACTGTAAATGGGCATTTATAGCAGCATTGTTCATAGTAGTCAAAAAGTCAACATAATCCAAATGTCATCAACAGATGAATGGATAAAAAAAAGAAAATGTGGTGCCCTGGCCAGTGTGGCTCAGTTGGTTGGAGCATCATCCCATAACGGGAAGGTTGAAGGTCTGATTCCTGGTCAGGGCTGATGATTGAGTTGCAGGTTCAGTCCCCTGTCAAGGCATGTATGAAAGGCAACTGATGGATGTCTCTCTCTCATATCAATGTTTCTCTCTCTCTCTCCCCCTCCCTTCCCCTCTCTCTAAAATCAATGAGCAAGTCCTTGGGTGAGCATAAAATTTTTTTTAATGAGAAAAAAATGTAGTATATTCTTACAATAGAATATTATTCAGCCATAAAAAGGAATGAGATACGGATACATGCTATGGCATGATTGAACCTCAGAAACATTATATGAAGTCAAATAAGCCAAACACAAAAGGCTGTACATTATATGGTTACATTGTATGAAATATCCAGAATATGGAAATCCACAGAGACAAAAAGTAGATTAGTGGTTTCCAGGGGTAGAAAAGGAGGGATTGTGTGTGTTGTGCAGTGACTACTAAAGGGTGGAGATTTTTGAGGGGTAATAAAGATGTTCTCCAATGAGATATTGGTGATGGTTACACAATTTTGTGAATACACAAATAACCCCTGAATTGTACACTTAAAATGATGAACTTTATGATATCTACACAAACATATGAAATCTGTCCAGAAAATACCCAGCCACATAATATGAAAAATAGAGAAATTTATCAAAGAAGATGCAAGATACATGAAACATAGTACATAGGATGATAGCGCCTCAATTCTCTTCAAAGTATGTGCCTTGGGACTTCACACAGTTCTCCCAGCTTCTCTTCCACTATTAAAACATTCTGAAAAATCCTTACTTGGAATTGCAATCAACTGCCCCATTTTATTTTTCTAAATCTCATTGATGGTCTGAAATCTCTTCTCTTTCAAAGGTGGTTTTAGTCTTGTGAAAAGCCAGAAGTCAAGTTGCAGGGCTCCAAATCTGAGCTCTAGGGTCTGAGTCACCTGGGTGATTTGATGTTTCGCAAAAAAAAACCCTGCACAAGGCATGCTGTATGAGTGGGTGTGTTGTGATGAAGCTGCCAATCACCAGTTGCCACAGCTGCAGCCATTTTCATCATGTGGTGTTTCTCAATTTACAAAGAACATTGAGGTAGTACTCCTTATTAACTATTTGACCTGAAGGGGCATACTTGTAATGGACACCTTCCCAATCAAAAAATGCAGTTAACATGGTCTTGATGTTACTGCGACTTTGCCACGTCTTCTTCAGGCATGGAGAACCAGATGACTTCCTTTGGGACGACTGGGCTTTCCTTTCCAGATCAGAGCCATAGACCCATAATTCATCTCTGGTTATGATCTTCTGAGGAAATCTGGTTCATTGGTAGATGTTTGAATCAGGTCATTAGCAACTGCAGCATGATGCTGCTTCTGCTCTGGTAGCAGAAGCCGTGGAACAAGTTTTGCCATGACACGTTTCATGCCAAGGTCCTGCGTCAAAATCTTGGACACAGTAGTTTTTGGAATCCTGGGATCAGCTTCTAGTTCTCGTACAGTCAGCAGACAATCTGTTGATTGCAGCCGGTATATGTTCAGCATTGTCAGGTGTTCTGCTTGTTGCAGGCCTTCCAGAATGTGGTTCACTTTCAACAAATTCTCAACCACCTTTGAAGCATTTGTGCCAGACTTTTATTTGTGCTGCACTCATTGCATTGTCCCAGAAAGCCTTCTGAATCATCCAAATAATTTCCGCAGAGGAATGGTCAAGCTTAATGCAAAATTTAATGCAAATTCATTGCTCTACTTGCTAAGTCATTTTGAATACAACTGGCCACACAGTACACATGCTCACTCAATGATGTCTACTGCCCCCACTGTCGAGTACAGTGAAATTGTCATTGTTCACTTATGCCCATTCCAGTCCACTCTCCTTGGTTGCTAGATTATCGATGTTGCGTAAACCATTCTTGTGATATTAAAAATGGATGGACTTTTTCCAGACAGACCCTGATATATCAATATCGCTGATATAAAAAAAACAAATAATTGTGTCCTGAGGCAATCTTATATCTTGATCAACAATATCAACACTGTTTTTTCAAGAAAAAACAATTAAGAGGTTTTGTTAGGGAACTTTCAGGATCATAGTTCTCTTAGATTTTCAAGGGTTCAGGGTGAATGGCAGGCCTCACTGCATAGGGTGCCCCAAATGGGAGGGACAATCCAGGGGGGCATGCTGCCTCAGGAAGGAAGAGCATGACTTCATTCCCGGAATAAAGATAAGATAAATTACGGCATTTTATTTCAAATATAAGTAAACAAATACCTTACATGTAGGTAGGAAAAAAGATAAATACTTTTATATCACTTCACGTAACTGTGATAGAGTTATTCTTGCCTTCCTGTGCTCCAGGTTTGTGTTCCACCTCGGCCGACAAGAATGAGTCCTTGTGAGATAAAACGAAACAGACCCAGGTTTACTACTCAGGGCCACCAGACCATGCTTTCTGATTTCTGTAATCAAATCTTTTTTTCTCTTTGTAACCAGCTTATGACCAACTTTGTGCTGTTTTCTTTTCCCCACTTAAGGGCCAGCTCTTCTTTCTGCCTCTCCTGTCCCCAGGACAGAGGACACATGTGAAACCAGTGTATCTGTCTAAGTGCCCCGTATTCAACCTGCCTCGTGGTGATGGCTTTAGTGACATTCACCAATAACGTTCCTTTCCCACACCACTATGGGAAGTCAAAGAACTTTGCAATGCAATACACCCATGTTAATTAAAATCAATTCATTATTTATAAATAAAGATTAAAATAAGATAGGAAGTACATTTAACAACATTGAGATTATTTGATGGATTCAATAAATTCTATCTGAAGTAAATTTCTGAGTCTTCAGGAGTGGAGGAGCAATGTATCCTGGATGTTACAGCTCACTTTACAGTGAAGTGATAGATGGCTCGTTCTGCTGGCAGAGGACCTTGGCTCACCACCACTAAAAAAGGCTTCCTTCTGACTAGGAATAGACACTTCAGCTCTCCCAAATATTTACAAGATAAAAGCAATATCCAGTTGCATCTCACATTCTACCACAGGAATAAGTTTGGGGAATTCAATATAATTAAGCAAGTTGATATCTCAGGACAATGGTTTAATTCCAGTGAGCTGGGAGAGGTGTTGTGATGTATGGTCTGAGTTATAACACAGTGGGAAGACCCAGAAGGTGGGGACTGGTGTGGAGGCTTTCAAACGCTCTGGATCTGCTTTCCCTGCAGAAAGCCTGGATCATACCAGATAGTTCTGGCAGCCTTTTTATCCTGAAGACCTTGGGTTAAGTCCATGGCTTACAGCGTCACTACAGTAGGGTTGGGGGGACAGCGCCTATAATGGGCTTGTCTATCAGTAGTGACGGCAAGCCTTTCTATGAGACGGCGCTCACTTTAGTTTTCATCTATCATGATAAGCAGTTATGATGTTTATGTGAGGAAGTAGAAATGTGATCTGTTTTAAAATGATCACAACTGAATTCCATTTTGATCAGTTTATACCACAGCTAACTCACATGCAATAGCAATTCGTGTACTGTTGTGTGCTTGAAAGTTAGAATGCTTTGCTTCTTTGGGATGTCATGATGCTATGGGGCCCTTTTCTTTGGCAGGCGGTGGGGAGGCCCAGCTGGAAGGATGTAGGTGTGACACGTGTGGAGACACTGTGCTCAGCCACCTCGCCCCCATGTTTCCCACCCTGATGTCACACTTTGCAATGACCTCTCTGCCTTGGGCTTCAAAACCATTTAAAATGCTGCACTCTTTAGACATTTCTGGAATGTTTCAGACATACAAAAGAATATAAAAGATATCATAATGACTCCTCTTGTACTAACCATCTATCTACATTAAGAAATAAAACATCACAAATACGGATAAGATGCCCATGGGCCCTCCCCTGCTGAGTTTCTCTCTGAGGGGGTCACTCTGTGACATGCCTTCTTTATTTTCTCTGATTAAATCTGACATGTAACTCATTTACACAGAAATTCTTATGCACAAAATCTGTATTTTATGCACAATAGCAAAATCACGTCAATATAAATAAGGACAATAAGAACGTTTGATGAAAAGATTGTGTTTTTTTAATCTGGGATTGCAAATAATGACTGGAGTCTTTCAACAGTCGTGCCTTTTATGTAATGAGAATCTCACCTAGTGACACATCGGGGACATCCTGCAAGGGTGTGCCACCATTTTAAGGTGACTACTGTTGGCCACTTAAATTGTTCCCAGCCTCTTGATTCAAATAAGTGTGTGTGTGTAGACAAATAGATACATATAGATGTAGACACAAACATCTTAATATACTGTGGCATTTATTTCTAAAGGAAAGATCCCCCAAAGTTTAGGTGCTAGATCAAAGACTACGTGTATTTTCAATTTTAATAGTTATTGTCACATGGTTTCCCAAAAGCTGTTTATTTGGAATTGAAAGTTTCAACATCTGAAACACTGTTAAGGGACCCTGGAGTTTCCTGGAATATTTTGAAGACCACTGGCCTTGGGGGTTTTTCCATTGTTTCTGCCATGGCTGCCCGTGTGTCCTTGGCTAAATGTGAAACTCTGCGAAATAGCTCAGTCTCCTCATCTGTGATGTGAAATGGAGAAATAAAGAAAAATGCCTGGCTGGATACTAGAAAATGGGACACAGGCTTGACTTCCTATCTTCCTAGATTAACTCTGTGGTTTGGAAAATGGACAGAGGTCCCAAGAAGAGGGTAAAGAGGCCTTTTATTTGTACTGCATTTCAGTACAAGTATTAAAAAATATTGGGAAGTAGTGAAGGAAAGCCCTTTCTGTTTGCTTAACAAAAACAGCCACTCCTGAGGGATTCTGCTTCTTAGGAAAATAAGGATCTCCCAAGAACAGAATATCCCAGCATCAATTTTGTGCTAAATCAGGTGAAACAAATCACTTAAAAAATCAGAATCGCACATTCTTCTCAAAAGTAACTTCCCAAAGTCAGTATGAGACTAGATGAAACTGAATAGTTGCTGCAAAATAAAGTTTGGAACACATCCTTGTGGAAAAACTAGCTGTAGCTCCTAGGAAAGACGTGGTCTTAATTAACAAAACTAAGAGGCAAATTTGGACCAAATCAAAACACACAAGGAATCCATATCTGCTGCCTTGACTTTGGGGCCCACTTTGAAATCTGGCCCCATATTCTCATGGATTTTCTTGTAAGGCCATAAACCCTCAGAGTGGGGGTGGGTAGACTAATGGCCTCTTAAATAGGCACCTGAATTTCCCCTCTGCAGTCACCATAAATCAGTGCAGTGCATCTCTAACAAATCCCCAGATCGTCCCAGAGAAAAGAATCACAGAAAAGAGGAAGGGAAGGAAAGAAAAGGAAAGAAAAGGAGGAAAGGGAGAAGGGAGGGAGGGAAAAGAACCAGTACCTGAGCGAACCATCCAATGTTCAAAAATTAGACTTACTAACGCTGGCATTGGACCAAAACAAGCCTCCATCTTGTGCCAAACTGTGAACTGCTGAGACTTAAAAAAAGAAAAAAAAACCCAGTTAAAGTAAATAAGCAAACAAACAGACAAATCTGTGGTATAAAGGCAAGCAAATCCCTTTTAGATTAATTAATGACATTGTTTATTTAATCTCCAAATTCCATCACATGTGGCAGGCAGGAGTGCTACTCTTCTTTTCAACTGAAATAGTGCAAAACATAGTCTGGATCCAAGGAACTTTTGCCAGAATCCCTGGCAATGCATCACTCTGCTAAGCCCTGTTTTGCTTTTGTGCTCATGGTAACGTTTGCAGCTGTCGAATGTGGCTTCAGGCTGTCTGACTCCCTTGAGAGAATTTATGTGTTTTTCTACTTCCTTTCCTTATTAGGAGGCAGGAATCTGCGACACCTATTAGAACAAGTATGCATAAAGGGTAATGACCATGCAATTTATTAGTGGTCTGTTCTTCCTCAAATGAGCCCTCCTCCTCCAGCTCTGGAGAAGCTATGCCCACATTTGAATCGTCTCTGCTTTCCCGGCAGCAGGTGGGCAAGGCAGCATTCATCAAGGCAGTGGGAGAAGATATCAGCCTCTGGGAAAGTAGTTTCTTTCTTCCATTCCAAGGCATGGAAAAGAGACTGGAATATCACAGTTTAAGTTTCATGAATAGGAAATATTAGCTGGCAAATGTAAATAGGATTGAAATAACAAGAAAACATGAGCTACTAACTTTTTCATAATAGCTCTGTAACAGGAGTAAAGTTCTCAGACCCCTTTTCTTTTTTATTTCTAAAATGGGGTGGGAAGCAGGTGGGGGTAATTTTTTTTCTTCAAGGCTGGGTTAGGAGAAGGAGCCTCTCCCATGAAAATATAGCAAATCCTTATTCCCTCTGTGTTTCCAGGTGGGGGGAAGCAACCATTTGAGGAGAAGGGATGGCTGAGAAGCTAAGAGTGGGCTCATCTGGGCTGATCCCTCACAAAAGTCTTCAAATAGGCAACAGGAAAAAAGTTACAGGTTCTAATAAAAATCCACCTCATCAGCTTGGAAATGCCAGGCTGCACTCCGCCCCTTCCAGGCATCATGGTCAGGTTTGGTGTCCAGACAGAAAGTTGGGCAGAACAAAATGCTTGGGGACACGTTCATTTCTGTTAAAATCACACGTATGGTCAAGAAAACGTAATCCATATGTTTTTGATTGGTTCACATTTAGCTCATCAAAACGTTTCAGTGAGCCATGTACACAAGCTTGTTAAGTCATTCTTCAAGGCAGGAAATCATTTTTGGCCATGGAAGGTGGATTGCAACCCCAGGAGGGCCAGGTTCAACTCGAAACTTAGAGCCTCAAAGTGTGAGTGGGCTCTCATGTGGAAAAATACAATTGGCTCTGCTGCGAAGTATTGGGATGAAGGACAACACATTTTACTTGTGCAGGTTTTAGGGCAGGGGGAGTTGCTGGGTCAGTCAATGGGCCAATGTTCTTCTGAGATTTTGAATGTGATCTATATTGTGAAATGAAAAAAATAATAATCTAAATGTACTTAACCAGCATGGTAAATTAAAATTGTTCCATAATCAATTCCATTTTTTTTTCTTATGAACTCTCTAAGGTTCTTCCACCCAGAATTCCCTACCTTACAGATTCCCTTTCACCATCGGCCCGCACAGTACCCAGCACATTTTATTGAACAGTAGGCCCTGGTGAATGTGGACCTGAACTGAACTGACATGTGTTTTCAATGTACTAATCATACTCAGAGCGTTATACATCTGCTTAGAAGCAATTGTGGCAAATAGCCTGTTCAAATCAGAGAACAGGCATTCCGTGTTGAGAAAGTAAGATTGATATGCAGAAGGAAAACCCACAGATACACAGGCAGGAAGATAACCCTAAAACACTGGTAGATACTCTAATTGGTTCCTTCTTTCTAGCATTCTCTGGTTTTTCTTCATTTTGACCATAACACTGGAATCAAAAGGGAACGGAACCTGGTTGAGGGTTTTTCTGGGTCTGCGGCAGAAGGAGAACATCTCATTGTGGTGCCTCACGGCAGTAACTCGGGTCCCCCCTGACACCTTTGCCCCGAACTGCATCAATCTCTTAGTGGGCAGCACACGAGGCCCATGTTTGGTTTCTGACTAAACTGCTGGCTTATGTTCACATGCTGCTCAGTCATTTCAAGTCGGCTAGCCAAAGCTGCTAATTAAAGAGGGGATGATTTATTTCATAACTTTTCTTTTCCCTTCAGGAAACATCACTCCAGGCACAGCAAGTTTCCCTTGCCCCATTCCATAAATTACACCCACCTCATTAATAGTTCATTAGGAAAACTGAAAACCCCGTGACGGAACCTCGTAGAAGGAAGGGGTGGGCTGGCTCTGACCCGGGGGCGCAGTGGGCCTGATCCGATGGGCCTTTCAGCCCCCACCCAACCCACGTGCCCAGCCCAGAGTCAGCCAGCAGGTCTGAGAAGCACATCCGTCCATCCTGCAGTGAATCCTTCACACATCTCTTCTCTGTGAGGTGGAACGATGGGGAATCTGTCTTTAACCTTCTTACAGAACTGTCATACTAAGAAAAAAAAACCTAAAACATTATGGACAGAAAAATCTAGAGGTCAATAGTCTTGCCTCAATACATATGTTTCTCCAACAGTGAGCATATCGCCATGCTGTAACCTTCAAGAACAACATACCATTTCTTTCTTTTAATAAGAGAGAGAGGCCCCAAAGCTTACACATGGTTGACTTAGTCTTTCCATATATAAATACAAACTGGAGGAGAGCCAGACTGTGCCAGCTCCCTTGGTTCTCTATATATGGCAAATCAGCTCATCAGTGCAATGCAGGAGCTAATATGTGTACAATGAGAAATCTACAACTAGTATCCATTTAAGGTAGGGTGGAGGTTGCAGGCCTTCTACTAATATTTGACCTGTTATAGAGATGAGACTGCTCTTTCTCAAACTTTAATGTTAACACAATCTCCTGTAGGTCTTGCTCAAAGGCAGGTTCTGAAAGGTCTGAGATAGGACCCAAGAATCTATGTTTTAAATAGGTTTCTACGAGATGCGGATGCTGCCAGTCCATGGACCAGACTCAGAGTAGTAAGGCACTGGGAAGCATCACCCATTTTCAGGAATTGACTAGTGGACCTGGTAACACAGGTGCAGAAAGACGTAAAACCAGGCTACAGTATGAATTATATTATCCCCTCCTATAAAATCATTCTCTAGAGCAGGGGTTGGCAAACTTCAAAGTGCCTGTTAGTACATATTTTGGGCTTTGCAGGCCAGTCCATCTAGCCACTGTTGCAACTACTTAAGTCTACCACTGTAGCACAAAAGCAGTCATTGAAAACATGTAAACAAATTGGTCTGGTTTTGTTTCAATAGAACTTTATTTATAAAAATAAGTTGTGGGCCAGATTTGGCCCATGGGCTGTAGTCTGCCAGCTCCTCTCTAAAACAATGGATTCCAAGACTCTGTGACTGCCCACCCAGAACAGTAGACCTCCCTGGAACATGTATGTTTATTTACCAATTCTATACACGTCCTACCACACTAATGAAAATAAAACTCCAAAGAAAGAAAACTGATGTAGACACTCTAATTCTCCACCCAAATGGAGCATCTCTGCTATCTCCTGGGTATGCAAACTCACCTTAGAAATCAGTGGTGCGAAGAATTTTAAAATATGTTTTTCCTCATCAAAAATGATTACCTCAGTAAAAGTAGTACTTGAGGTTTTGATGATCATTGGCATTCTAGGACCTAGAGTGGCCATCATACGTTTATTAAAATCTGACAGGAAGTAAAATGAAAGAAAGCACTGAAAAGTATTATTTTATGCAAATCAATATGGTTACATCATCTTTTTGCCCACTTGGGGGTTTATTTAAGCAGTCCTATGTGCCAGGTGCTAAACAAAGCACTCTGTATGTAATATCTCATTTAATGCCCACATAGCTCTCTGAAGTAGGGGTGATTATGATTTCCATTTTACAGAAGAGAGGACTCAGACTGAGAGAGGCTGGAACAAGGGAACACAATTAGTTCCCTATTTAGCTAGGTCATTAGTTGGGGTGTGGGGAACCAAGCCCCCAGGAAGGGGTCAAGAGTTAGGGTCCTGCATTGTGAGAATGATGCTTGGGCCTGTTCCTTGGCCTCGGGGGAGGTGACCTGACACTACCCCGGCCTTGTGTGTTATCGGATTGTTCCCAAGAGAAGGACGGGGAGGTGCCGGCGCCTTGGGGCGGTGCGTCCTTGGAGTTAATCTAAACCAGGATGTTTGCCATGTCTCGGGATGTTCTGTACGTGACCTGAAGGGGTGTGTAAACTTTCTTGAACAAAGACTCTCATCGTGTAGCAAGCATTCTATTTTTAGAACATCTCACTATATAATGACAGGAGTTTTCAATAAACTTGCCTTTTGCCATCAGAGCAACTGGCCGCTCTCTCTTTTCAGTCCGTCACTGCGCGTCTCGAACCCACTGCCTCGCTGGCCGCGGCAAGTGGCGCCCGAACAAGGGACCTGAACCAGAGGTCTTCGGGGGACCACCAGAGTCCTGAGATTGACGACAGCAGAGCCTGACAAGACCGCTGCTACAGGGGCCCGGTGAGTACACGAAAGAAAAAGAAAACGAAAGTAGCAGGGAGTAGACGAAGAGAGCTAGTAGAAATGGGGGTTTCGCTTTCTACCGAGAGGGAACTCTTTGAGCAGGTACTGTGTTCCCTATTGAGGGGACGGGGAATTTCCACGTCGAAAGGGCAAATCCATCACTTTGTAGATTTCGTTCAGCAGATCTGCCCGTGGTTCCCAGAAGAAAGGACTATAAATATAGATACGTGGAAGAAAGTGGGGGAGCGCATCAAAGAGCATTATCAAGCTAATGGCCCTGAGAAGACGCCTGTAGATGCGTTCTCTCTTTGGTCTCTTGTTCGAGACTGCTTAAGGGGGGATTCTGAGCTTGCCAAGTGGGAGCGCGGCACGCAGGGCAGTCTCCGTGCTGCTCGCTCAGCGGAGAATCTGTATTCCCCACCACCTCCGCCGACCGCACCTCCCCTAAAATGGGAACCGTCGAAGTATGATCAGCCAAAAGTGAACTTATCGGAGAAATCGCGGGCTCCCGATCCAGCAGAAGTTGATTGGGGGGACCTTGCTGAGCGGGCAGCATCGTATCACCCCCCTCAGGAGGTGTTCCTCGTTCGGCCAAGGATGAGAAGCCGGCCGGCGAGGCGGATCCAACCCTGAAAGAATTATTGTCTGTGCTTAAAGAATTAAGGGATGAGCGAGCTCAAAGGGCTAGTAAGCAGGAGGTTCAAATGCCCCCAGCCTCAGCTCCCTCTCCTCCGGACCCCCTGTTTGCCACTGGGGTGCCGCTCATAGCCCGTGTAGGACATCGGCTTAACCCTCCACCAGGATTTACTAGGCACAGTTCCCCTTTACAATTAGCATTGCAACAGGCGCGCCAAGCGGGGGACCCCCTTGAGGGATTCCCGCAGTCTCAATTGTTTCCCATTATTAGAAGGCAGGGGCAGAATGATCAGGGAGAGGTTCTTGACATTCGTGATTATGAGCCCATTTCCTATAAGGCACTAAAGGAGCTTAAGTTAGCCTGTGCCCAATACGGAGCTACTGCTCCTTTCACAATTGCTACCATGGAGACTATTGCTGGGAATGTTTTACCTCCTCACGACTGGAAGACCATATGTAAGGCGGTGTTGACAGGGGGAGACTACCTTTTATGGCTGACGGAGTATTATGAGCAGTGTGTAGGTTATGCAGGAACAGACGCAGCTCGCCGGGATAACCTTACTGCAGAACAATTGCAGGGGGCAGGAGATTATTCAGGTGCTGAACGCCAATTGTTATACCCGGCATCGGCATATGATTTCATCAGATGGGCTGCTACTGCGGCCTGGAGGAGACTACCTAAGTCAGGAGTCCGAAGAGAGGAACTCTCTAAAATTTGGCAGGGGCCTGATGAGCCATTCCAAGATTTTGTAGCTCGGCTCTTGACGGCCACTCAGCGGGTCATTGGAGACGCTGACGCTGCGTCCATAGTAGCCAAGGAGATGGCTTTTAAAAATGCCAATACCGCCTGCCAGGCTGCCATGAGACCGTGGAAGGGTCGCGCTACCTTAAATGATTATATCAAGTTGTGCGCTGACATTGGGCCTGGGTATGTTCAGGGCCTTACTATAGCTGCAGCCTTAAAAGGACAAACAGTTAATGAGTTCTTGGCCTCCAGAAGAAATAACAAGAGAAGGAAGCCCGGACCGCCTGGGAGCTGCTATAATTGTGGGAAGCTCGGCCACATTGCTCGGCAATGCAGAGGAGGTACCCCTCAGAATTCAGGTTCCGCACAGCCAGCTTCGGCCCGGGCTCCTAGTTTATGTCCCCGATGCAAAAGAGGCAATCATTGGGCCAATGAGTGTCATTCCAAGAGAGATAGAGAGGGGAACATCCTCCCGTCACAGGGAAACGGGAGGAGGGGCCAGCCTCGGGCCCCGCAGCAAATATACGGGGCGATGAGCAATCCCGTGCTGGATTCGCCTCCAGTATCCAGCAGCTAGGCACTGGCCTGAATCTTGGCCTATGCATCCAACTAATACGACCCTCCAGGGGGTTGGACAATCCTCCTCCCCCTACCAGAGTGCCTCCTTGCTTAATTGGTCTCATGAGGAAGGCTCCTCTGGGACCTTCCAGCCTTTTCATTCTTCCCCATCTTCCAGTGAATTTATGGGGAAGAGATGTTATGGAAGGTATGGGCTTAGTTTTGTGGCAACCAGGAACCCCGTTACAATCTTTTTCTTAGCGGCCACGGTCTCTCCTGCTTCATATGCGGATCCTATAGCATGGAAGGATAATACACCTATATGGGTAGATCAGTGGCCGCTTTCCAAAGAAAAACTTTCTGCCGCGCAACAGCTGGTGCAGGAGCAGCTAGCGGCTGGCCATATTGAACCTTCTACTTCCCCCTGGAACTCGCCTATCTTTGTCATTAAGAAAAAATCAGGGAAGTGGAGACTTTTGCAAGATCTAAGAAAAGTGAATGCCTCCATGCACCCTATGGGGGCCTTACAACCTGGTCTGCCTTCGCCCGCCAGGATTCCCCCGGGCACTTATAAAATTGTCATTGATCTCAAAGATTGCTTTTACACGATCCCGTTGTCCCCTGTCGATTGCCCTCGCTTTGCTTTTAGTGTTCCAACCATTAACCTTCAAGAGCCCATGAAACGCTATCAGTGGAAAGTTCTACCACAGGGCATGGCTAATAGCCCGACCTTATGCCAAAAATTTGTCCAACAAGCGATTCAAACCACTCGAGAACGATTTCCTGATACTCTGATTATTCACTATATAGACGATATCCTCCTTGCACATGCTGAAGAACGGCGTTTACTTGATACCTTTTCTCACATGCAACAGGCTCTTCATTCCTCAGGGCTCCAGATTGCAAGTGATAAAGTCCAGACTGCCTATCCCTACTCCTACTTGGGATTCCAGTTAAAACCCTCCCTTTTTACCCCTCAAAAAATAACCATCAATACGTCCTCTCTCCAAACGTTACATGATTTTCAGACATTCCTAGGTAAGTTAAATTGGTTGCGACCAGCTCTGAAATTGACTACCGGAGATCTCAAACCTTTATTTAATATCCTCAATGGAGACTCTAACCCTTCTTCCCCTACATCCTTGACCCCGGAAGCTAAACAAGCTCTCCAGCTGGTCTCTCGGGCCCTACAGGAAGCGCAGTTGACCTATTGTGACGTCACTCGGCCCTGGCAGTTAATTATCATTCCCACCTCGCTGACACCAACAGGCGTTCTCTACCAACAGGGTGTTTTGCAATGGCTCCATGGCTCCGCCACCCCGCGGAAAGCTCTTCTTCCCTACCCTACCCTGGTGGCGGAGCGCGTTCAGCAAGGCCGTAAATTATCTATACAAGTCCTAGGCAGGGATCCTCCCACAATTATTATCCCCTATACTGCAGATCAATATTCTTGGTTGATGAATTTTAATGACTCCTTTGCTCTTGCCTTTGAGGGGTTTGCAGGTGAAATAGCTCATCACCTCCCGCATGACAAGATTCTACAGTTCGCGCACGTTGCCTCTTTCATTTTTCCTAAAGTTGTCGTCAGTGACCCCATCGCAGGGGCCATTTCTCTCTTCACTGACGGCTCCTCTAATGGCAGAGCATCTTTAGTTACTCCTGATAAAACTTTTGTATGGTCCACCTCCTTTTCATCTGCACAAGAAGTTGAGCTCTATGCAGTGTCCCGCACGTTAGAGCTTTTTCAGCAGGCAATCAATCTTTACACTGACAGTCAATATATCGTTCGTGCCTTATCTGTCCTTGAAACAGTCCCTCTGATCCATACTCACAACCCTACTATTTTCCAATTATTCCTTACAATTCAATCCCTCCTTCAATCTCGTTCTTCCCCTTGTTTTGTCGGACATATTCGAGGTCACTCCCGGCTCCCTGGTCCTCTTACGCAAGGTAATCATTTTGCTGATCTTCATACACAAGTCTATCTGTCACAGGTACAGCAAGCTACGGATTCTCATGCCCTTCACCATCAGTCAGCCCGCTCGTTACGATATCAATTCCGCTTGACCAGAGATGCCGCACGACAGATTGTCAAGTCATGCTCTTCCTGTGCTCCCTTATCCCCTGTTCCTCATTTTAGCATCAACCCTAGGGGCCTTCGCCCTAACGATCTCTGGCAGATGGATGTAACCCACCTTCCCTCCTTCGGGAAACTTCAATATTTGCATGTTACGATTGACACCTGCTCTCATTTTTTATGCGCTACACCCCTTCCCGGCGAAAATACCCGTAACATTATTCTTCACCTCCTTTCCTGTTTTGCCATTTTAGGAACCCCTCGTGTACTGAAAACTGATAATGCTCCCACCTATACCAGCCGTACCTTCCACGATTTTTGTCTCTCTTTTCGAATTATTCACAAAACCGGTATCCCTTATAATCCACAGGGCCAAGGGCTTGTTGAACGCGCCCATCTTACTTTGAAACACCAGCTTACTAAATTAAAAAGGGGGGAGATGGTATGATCCTCGATCCCCGAAATTACTGTTAGCCCATTCTCTTTTCGTTTTAAATTTCCTCACTCTAGATACCGAGGGGCGCTCTGCAGCTGACCGCCATTGGGGCCCACGTATGAGTCAATACCCACAAGTTTATTGGAGAGATCCCGTTGACGGGTCACGCCATGGCCCAGACCCAGTATTAGTATGGGGAAGAGGGTATGTGTGTGTTTTTCCTACAGACGCTGAGATTCCTCGCTGGCTGCCTGAACGCTGTGTTCGTCATGCCCAAGAGCAAAATTCACAAGCTGACAAGAAGGATGGAGAGGATGTCGCTGACGACACGGCCTTGGATCAGGAGGCCGGAGAAGAAGCTGCGCCGGCTGGCACTGTTACTTAGCCTTATCTGGCTCTTGAGGCTGTCGGTGAGCGCGGAGGTGTATTGGGCTTTCGTCCCGAACCCCCCTGTCATGCACCCAGTCACTTGGGAAGACAACGAGTTCATTCCAGTTTATGTCAACAACACCCAGGTACTGGGCACCCCTTCCGTCGGACACGTGATACCGGTGAGTGCGATGGTCAATTATTCAAGCATATCTACGACGCAGCCGCTTTGCTTCTCCACCTCTCTGGAAAACTGTACTCTTATCCAGAGGTATGAGGACTGGGACAGTGACTTTAGTAATGGGACTCACTGGGGTGTTGATATGCTGTATTTGAGACGCAACAATACCTCCGCCACGATTGGCATAGGAGCTCCCCCTGCCGACATTCCAACTTGCAGAAGTCGGACCCCGTCGCCCAGCCAATGGGGACCGGCCTGGAGGATTTGCCATCTCAATCAAACAGTTTGCGACCAAGGGGTTTGTGACTGGAGTGACTTTCCCAACGGCTCGTTGCGGCCTCAAAATCTTCTCTACGGAATTTAGACCAAAAACAATAAAACCTATCAGACTATGTTGTGGAAAGCTGTGGCCTCTCTTCAGTATATTACCGTAGCAAAGAGAGCGGTCCAGTGGATGCACATAGGAGTTCAGGACGCCATCTCTTGGTCTGGAAATCAGAAGAATGTTTCTGTGATAGCTTGTGTGCCCAACCCTTTCGCGTTCATTGCTGGAGACTTGCAGGTCTCTCATAATACTGTATATAACCTAACCTGTGATCAGTGCTATCTAACTAACTGCCTTAATTTATCTATGAATGTTAGTTCATTTGCTGTATTGAAACAACCTTCTTTTGCCTTTGTACCTGTTAACCTTTCCACCCCTTGGTATGAGGACCCTGGCTTTGCTATCATCCAAAAGGTTAATGACTTAATGTTGGCCCGCACAAAACGGTTCATAAGAACGCTCATTGCAGGAATATCTGCCTTAATTGCCCTTATAGCTACGGCCGCCACCGCCGCCATAGCACTAACAAAAGAGGTTCAGACCGCGGACTTCGTTAACGAGCTAGCTCGCAATGTTTCTGTTGCATTCCAGACCCAAGAAGAATGGGATCGAAAAATAGAGCAGAAGTTAAATGCTCTGTACGATACCGTAAGGGTTGTCGGAGAAGAACTGAACTCTCTCGAGGTCCGCTCCTCTCTAAAATGTCATTTCCAATACTCACATATTTGTGTTACCCCGTTTCCTTACAATTCTTCTCGATTCCCTTGGGATAAGGTGCGGAATCACCTGACGGGAATCTGGCATAATTGTAACACTTCTTTGGACCTCGCCGCCTTACACAAAGAAATACAGGATCTAGTCAATGCCCCCCCCCCATTGGGACGTCGACATTGCCCGAGATGCCGAAAAAATTCTTTAACACTTTAGCCGGTTATTTTTCCCTCCATTCACCAACTCTTGTACAATTGGCTAGGAACCAGAGTCGTTGTCCTTATCTTACTGCTTTGTCTTCCGTGCATTTTGCGATATCTACTTGGGCATATCCAAAATCTATACCTCAAGTTTAAAAAAGACAAAGATTGGATTATAAAAGACATGAGGTACCTATTGCCTTGTCCTAAACAAAAAAAGGGGGAGATGTGGGGGAACCAAGCCCCCAGGAAGGGGTCAAGAGTTAGGGTCCTGCATTGTGAGAATGATGCTTGGGCCTGTTCCTTGGCCTCGGGGGAGGTGACCTGACACTACCCCGGCCTTGTGTGTTATCGGATTGTTCCCAAGAGAAGGACCGGGAGGTGCCGGCGCCTTGGGGCGGTGCGTCCTTGGAGTTAATCTAAACCAGGATGTTTGCCATGTCTCGGGATGTTCTGTACGTGACCTGAAGGGGTGTGTAAACTTTCTTGAACAAAGACTCTCATCGTGTAGCAAGCATTCTATTTTTAGAACATCTCACTATATAATGACAGGAGTTTTCAATAAACTTGCCTTTTGCCATCAGAGCAACTGGCCGCTCTCTCTTTTCAGTCCGTCACTGCGCGTCTCGAACCCACTGCCTCGCTGGCCACGGCATTGGGGTGTAAAAGTCACATCTGTCTAATTACAACGTTTTTGCTTTTAACAGGTGCTGTTTATAACCTCATCAAATCATGACCATTTTCTAGAATGTTACTATTTATTTAGTGGATGAAGACATCATACCAACAGAAAATCCTACTGGCTATAGTGGATGAGTTTAGCATATACCCATGCCAATCCCTTCACCCTGCCAGAATTTGACATTGGAGGTGGCAGCAATATGAGATCTCTGTGCTGAGAGAGTGTGTCAGCTAATTTCAAGTCCATTGTTAGTTTCTTTAAGGAGATTGCTTACTGGCTATTGCATGTGCTGTGAATTCTCACTCATTTGGCCATGTGCCAAAAACCCATTTATTGGCAAAACTCAATCAGAGATGACCAGGTTAGCTGAAAGTGTATGACTATTTCTGTGCAAGGAGGAGTTGACTTGTAAGGTGAATAGTTTTACTTGCTTTGCAGAGTTTATTTCTAAAGATTTGAGTCAGTAACACCCTATCCACATATTTTGTTCAAAGGTGAAAGCTTTAAATATAAAAATTGGCATTAGTGTAAAAAAAGGTGTTAGAATTGTAAATCACAGGTCTGCAGTTTAAGAGAGAGACTACTGGCATATTGAAAAACTTTTATTTTAAAATATAAGATATATCATGGTAGTGTGTAGTATTATATCTGATAGCATTAATATTCAGACTGAGGGGTTCTGTCAGTAAACCTTAACCAGTAATCACTAACTTTAAATCAAGAGTGAGGGAATTTTTTTCAATGAAAAGGACTTTGAGATTAAGAACACAGATAAATCTAAAAATGATGAAACCAGAAACTAAGGCAAAGAGAACCATATTTTGGATTAAAAATCAGGACATGACTGAAATGTGCTCTGACACTTACTTTTGTTTTCAAGCGTTCTCTGTTAGATAATCCTAAAAAACCCAGGACACAGAGTCACTGCTATGCACCACATCGGATCACTGTAGTTCAGATGGGAAACACAGTTCGGGCGGCCCTCCTTATTCATATAATTTTCTTATCTCACCCTGGCTGGCGTAGCTCAGTGGATTGAGTGCGGGCTGCGAACCAAAGTGTCGCAGGTTCAATTCCCAGCCAGGGCAAATGCGTGGGTTGCAGGCCATAACTCCCAGCAACCGCATATTGATGTTTCTCTCTCTCTCTCTCTCTCCCTCCCTTCCCTCTCTAAAAATAAATGAATAAAATCTTTTTAAAAATCCTTAAAAAAATTTTTTTCTTATCTCAATTAAAAATTTACAGATTTACCTTAAAATGTTTTAGTATAGTCTGTGACCTCCAAAATGCTATCAAAGATATAAAATCAGGCTATAAGAAAATAAAACACTTTCAAAGTAAACACACATGAAAATTAAGATGCCTTAAATTATTAAATACATAATAGATCTTTCGTCATAATTTTGCATTTTAAATAAAGCAACTTCACAAAATACTTAGAAGTTAAAGAAGAGGTAAATTCCTTGTAAGAAATTATTCGTTGTGATTATATGACATACTTTGCCTAATAAATGAAAATATAAGTGTGCATATATAAACAAAAACTCCTCCACTCAGATCTTTATGCTACACTGTCTCGAGTTTAGTTCCTTGGCACAAAATATGGGCTGCTCCTTTATTATATGTGAATGCTTTTCATAAAATTGTCTACTTTCTTTTCACAATTTATAAATTCCCTTAACAATGGGTGAGGAATTATTATTTCCTTAATCATAACTTTGTCTCCAAGATTGATTATTATAATTCACAGTAAAAAATGACTTCTCTAACTTTAAAACTACTTTATTTTAGTTAGTAATCTATCTAGAAAAGTAGTGATAGGTTCAGAAAGAAAAGTTTGATAGAGATAAAATGCCTGTACTATACCTGTGCTGTCATGGAAAGATATTTTTAGATTGTTTATTATCCAAAGATTTTGGGGGGGAAATTCCTTATTATATGTGGCATTGTGGTGATTCCATGCTCCATATCTTAGTTGGAATTTTCCCAGAAGCAAACAGAAAGACAAGAATTCAGTTACAAGTTTGTTTTAAAAGACACACGGGTGAAAGGGTGGGTAGGTAAGACAGCAAAGGGAAAGAAACAACAAATGCTGCCTTGTCGAGCGAGTCGTCGCTGTGGGCGACTAGAGCCTACGCCCTGTGAGGAGCTCTGGGAAGGCACACAACGCAAGTCTCCGAGTTTTCACACCACAGTGGGGAGAGAGTTGGAGAAACTTAAACGTCAATGCTGTGATGGTTCATTTCACTTATGAACTTGGCCAGGGTGCCCAGAGGTGTGGTCCAATACCAGTCTAAACATTACCGTGAAGGTACTTTTTCCCTTTTAGATGCAATCAACATTTAAATCAGTAAACTTTAAGTGAAGCAGAGTACCTTCCAAAACATGAGTGGGCCTCATTCAACCAGTTGAAGGCCTTAAGAGAAACAGACTGCCAACAGAATATCTTTGAACTCGAGACGTGTCACTTCCTCACTGGATCTCCCACCCACTGTCCTGCCCTGTGTATTTCAGACTTGCCAGACCCACCATTATGGGAGCCAATTTCTTAAAATCTCTCTCTCTCTCTTTCTCCACACACACATACATGCACACACACACCCTATTGCTTCTGTTTTGGGGGAGAGCTCCAATTAATACACTCTTCAGTCACTGGTTGAGGGCTTCTTCAGGAAGAGAGGGGCAGGTGTCGGCCACAGGAAGTTGGGCAGGCTTGCAGTGAAATGAAGCGAAGGGATGACGGCATGCTGCCAACAGTGGCTACCACATTCTAGCTCCCGTTACTCAAGCCCAATAAATGTCCGGGGCAGTAGCTTCCAGAAGGTTAGTGGTTGAACTCTAGTTCAGTGATATGAACTCTAGTTCATATCGTAGCACACAGAAATGTGGTTGTCATTCCAAAGAAAGAAAGAAGAGTGCTAAAAGTGATATGAAAATTAGGATAAATTTAAAAGATATTCTTCTTATTTTTTTGATTTCTGGATGAGACAATTGATTGTTTAAAGCAAAAATAGTACGAAAGCACTGTAATAGAATATTGTAGGGATAAAATATATGAACAAATTGCACAGAGGATGGGTGTTGGGAAATGAAAGTGTGCAGTTGTGGAATTTGTATACTATACTTGAAGTGCTATAACATTCTTAATGGTAAACAGTAGTAAAGACGCAAATTGTAAACCTTAGAGCAATCAATACAAAATAACATAAGTGAGGTAACTTATAAGCCAATGGTGGATGAAATTGAATTATAAAAAATAATATTCAATTAACCCACAAAGAGATAGGAAAAACTTTTGGGGGGAAAGAGAATAGGTGGGACATATAAAAAATATTTAAATGATATATTTAAAATTTAATCCTAGCAATGATTACATTAAATAAAAATGGCCTAAAAATCACAAGATCACTAACCATTAGAGAGATTAAACCACAATTAAAACCACAATGAGTTATCATCTCACATCTGCCAGAATGGCCATCAATAATAAATCAACAAACAACAAGTGCTGGTGAGGATGCAGAGAAAATGGAACCCTAGTGCACTGTTGGTGGGAATGCAGACTGGTGCAGCCACTGTGGAAAACAGTATGGAATTTCCTCACAAAACTAAAAATGGAACTGCTTTTTGACACAGCAATTCTGTTACTGAGAATATACCCTAAGAATCCCAAAACACCAATTCAAAAGAACCTATGCACTCCAATGTTCATAACAGCACTATTTACAATAGCTAAGTGCTGGAAGCAGTCTAAGTGCCCATCAGTAAATGAGTGGATCAAAAAACTGTGGTACATTTACACTGTGGAATACTACACAGCAGGAAAAAGGAAGGGACTCCTACCTTTTGCAGCAACATGGATGGAACTAAAGATTATGCTAAGTAAAAAAAGCCTGTCAGTGAAAGACAAATATCATATGACATCACTTATAAGAGGAACCTAATGAACAAAATAAACTAACAAACAAAATAGAACCACAGGCATAGACTGGCAGTGACCACAAGTGAGGGGAGAGGGGGATTTGGTGGAAAGAAGGGAAGGGGCTGGTCAAAGAACGTGTATGAATGACCCATGGACATGGACAACAGTGTGGGAATTGACTGGGGGAGCAGGGGGTGCAGAGGAGGGCAAAGGGTGAAAAATTGGGACAACTGTAACAAAATAATAATAAAAAATGATTAAAAATCTTTAAAAAGGCACAAATTAGCACAGGCAACAACAACCACAAAAATCAAATTAGACTCATTAAAATGAAAAACTTCTGTGTCTTGAGCAACACCATCAAGAAAGTGAAAAGACAACCCACAAAATGGGAGAAAATACTTGCAAATTCTGTTTTTTGGTAAGGGTCTTTCATCCAGAATATGTAAAGAATTCTTACAAGTTTATAATTTAAACAACACATGACCTAATTTTTCCAAATGGGCAAAGGATTTGAATAGACATTTCCTCAAAGAGGTTATACAAGTGACCAGTAAGCACATGAAAAGATGCTTAATATCATTAGTCAATAAGGAAATGAAATTAAAACCACAGTGAAATATAACTTCGCACCAGTAGAATGGCTATAATGGATATGACAGAAAATAACAACTGTTGGCAAGTATATGAAAAAATTGGAACCCTCATACATTGCTGGTAGGAATGCAATTTGGAAATTTCTCAAAATATTAAACATACAGTTGCCATGTGACCCACCAATTTTATTCCCAGATGTATATATCCAAGAAAGCAAAAAGGTATGTCTGCCTTAAAACTTGAACACAAATGTTCATATGAACATTATTCATGATAGTCTAAATGTGGAAATAATCCAATTGTCTATTAACTGATAAATGAATGAACAAAATATGATGTACTTATACAATGCAATATTATTCAGCAATAAAAAGGAATAAAGTGCTGACACATGCTACCACATAGATATATCTTGAAAACACGAAGCTAAGTGAAAGAAGCCAGTCACAAAATACCACATCGCGTATGATGCTTATTACCATATTTTGCTGTGTATAATGTGCATTTTTTTGCTCAAATTTTTGAGGGAAATATAAGGATGTGCATTGCACCTGGGTGGTACTATTCCATATTTATATAAATGTTTTTAATTCTTTTATTTATGCTTATGTGTTAAAAGTGTAACTCTAGAAAGCAATAACAATATCCATATGCAAAATAATACATTGAAATATTATAATCAGTTTTGTTTCTAAATATAAATAAATAAATAAATTGAATTAAAAAAGTAAACTGAAAGATATTTTTCCTGAAAATTTGGGCCAAGAACATGGGTGTGCATTATACACAGCAAAATATGGAGCATATGAAACCTCCAGAATAAGCAAACACAAAAACAGAAGGTTGACTGCTGCCTGCCTAGGGCCGGTGTGGGAGAATGAAGAGTGACTGCGAGTGGGTACAGGGTTTTTATTGGGAGGGTGATAAATATATTCTAAAATTGTACTATGCTCATAATTGTACAGCTTTGCAAATATAATAAAACCCATTGACCTCTGCACTTTAAATGGGTAAATTATGTGTATGTAAATTATATCTCAGTAAAGTTTTTTTTAAGACAGATTGTTAGCTTGGTTTAAAAAACCAAGACCCAACTACATGATTTCTACAGAAAGCACTTGAGATGAGTGAGAGATGAGGCAGAAGAGGTAAGGACAGGATGATGTATGGCCTTGTATATCATGCTGAGGAACTTGGACTTTGCATTGAGGGTCATCAGGATTTCACAGAAAGGTTTTCAGCAGGGTGGTAATGCAATGAACAAGGACTCGGTGCTTAACAAAATGTAAGGAGGCTCTCACTTTCTGGGTGCCCTGGGAGTAGCCCCTGACTATTAGTATGTCCCTGGAGGTGGTCCCCTAAGTGCTAGGTGCCTCCCCTTTCTCCTGCCCTGGAATTCAGCCACATGCTTTAGAAAGAACATCCTCTGTGCTCTAGAACATGAAGAATGGACTAAAGGGGTGAAAAATTAGAGGCAGGAAGATCAAAGGTTTATTCATTTACTCTACCCATTTGTGTACTTGCTACATGATCAAGAGAAAACCACCCTTTCATGTCTATCCTGTCAGGAAAGACAGATAACAAACATACTAATGCATGACAAGTGCTAAAAAGAAAGCAAAGTAGGGTAACAGGACACCAGTGACTGGTGACCGTTGTGATTTATTGTGCAAACTGAGACAGCTTTTTTTTAAAGATTTTATTTATTTATTTTATTATTTTTAGGGAGGGAGAAAGAGAGAGAGAGAGAAACATCAATGTGCGGTTGCTGGGGGTCATGGCCTGCAACCCAGGAATGTACCCTGGCTGGGAATCGAACCTGGGACACTTTGGTTCCCAGCCCGCGCTCAATCCACTGAGCTATGCCAGCCAGGGCTCAGAAACTGAGACAGTTTTGAGAGTAAAATAGAGTGCTGACAGTAATTAAAATTTCCTATTGCTGCTGTAACAAATTACCACAAACTTAGTGGCTTAGAACAGCATTAATGCATAATTTTATAGTTCTGTAGATCAGAAGGCTCAATGGATTAAAGTTAAAGTGTCGTCAGAGATATACATTTTCTGGAGAGAACCCATTTCCTGGCCTTTTCCACCCTCTAGAGACTGTCCACACCCCTTGGCTTGTGGCCCCTCTTCTATCCTGAAAGCCAGCACGTACCATCTTCAAATGTCTCTCTGACTCTTAACCCCACTTCCATCATCAAATCTTCTTCTCTGACTCTCATCCTCCTGCTTCCTCTTTTGAGAACTCTTGTGGCTACATTGGGCCCACCCAGAGAATTCAGGATAATTGCCTGATCTCAAGGTCTATAATCACATCTGCAAAGCCCTGTTTGCCAGGTAAAGTAACATAGTCACAGGTTTCAGGGACTAAGACATGGGCATCTCTTTTGGGGATGTGGGTGTCATTCTGCCTGCCACAAGGTGTGGTAAAATACTGTTTTCACTCAGTTAAGAAACCTATGGGGCAGAAATATGCTACAGTGAAATTCTGTTACTGCACACAGGTTACTAGAGAGACCCCTCCATGGTAGAAGCAGGAAGAACAATGAGATGGAGGCCAGTCACACATGTCCTAGGTAAGTTTTTGTGTCTACTAACAATAATACTTTGTTTAAAAAAATCTGGGACAAATGCTAAATCAAACAGGATGTCAGGACAAGAAGTATAAATGAGGGCTGCCCCTAAGCTAAGCGTAGGACTCTCCGAGAAGCGGACTGGTGAGCAGAGACCTGAAGGAAACATGTCAGTGCCATATGGCTTCAGGGAGACGGTGGCAGGCAGAGGAACATTGAGTGCAAACACCTTGGGTGAGAAGGCCAGTGTGTCTGGAGCAGAGGGAATGAAGAGGGGCAATGGGGTAGGAAATGAGGGGAGGCAGGTAGGCAGAGACAGATAATGTAGGGTCTAGAAGAAGACCACTGAAAAGAGACATTCAATTTTCTTCTGAGTGGAAAGCCACTAGAAGCAAAGTGGTACAATGATTTACATTTTAGAATGATCATTCTGATTTTTAACAGGGAATGGGAAAATGCTCAGATTTGGTATATATTTTGAAGGTAGGCCTCAGAGAATTGACTCATGGATTGGATGCAGGTACAGGGAGATAGAGAGGAGGCAAAGACTTCGAGATTTTTGCTCCAAGATTCTGAAATGGATGGGGGTGCTATATACTGGGATGGTAAAGTCAGAGGTTGGAGCAGGGCTTACATGCTTTGCTCATTTGCTTTTCTTTTTCAGGGGAGAAAGAAGTTGAAGAACTGGTATAAGAATCTGGACAATGATAGTGGGCTCAGACAAAGGGCTGTGGTTGATAAGAAAGTGATAGGAAGTGCCTATGGGTGTGATGTTGATGAAAAGGTGAAGTAGAATGAAGGATCAATAAAAATGTCCAGGTCTGCTTAGACATGTGGGTGGATAGTCAGAGAATGAGAGCTTGTGCTTTAAACATCCAAGGTTTCAGGCTCATTTGGGATATCCATGTAGCAAGTCTGTAATGACTTTCAAATGAAAAGATGTGAAGCACAAGGGAGATATCTAGATGGACTGGAGAAATGTGGAGAGACCTTGGCATATAGATAAGGGAGGCAGGGGATCGTCTGAGAGTTTTCTGTATTCTGAAACGGGAAGGAGGGATGAAACATTGCGTGGGGGAGGAGAGAGAGGAGACTAGAATCCTGATGGGACCTGAGCATCCAGATCATTGTGAGGTAACTATAAAGCCACTTTTAGACAAACACACAGAGAGAGGGAATTGGAACAATTGTGCTTGGTGCTTCTCAAAGTGTTCTTTGCCCTCCCTAGACCTACCGCATTAGAATTTTCTGGAGCCAGGCAGGAATTACGTAGCTTGTTTCAGTGATGAATACTAATGCTTGTAAATGATGATGCTAAGGTTTAGGATGTTGATGAAGGTCTCAGGTCCTCATGGGAATTGCTTGAGCTGTTCATGCTTTACATGCACTGGGAGCTCTGTGCCCTCGACTTACGGATAGGTTTGTTTTTACACCATGCTACAAAAGTCTGTGTCTCAGTCCAGTGAGCCTTAAACTCATCTCCTCATGAAAATCATCTGGGACCCTTGTTAGAAACACATATTTCCAAGCCAATTCCCTGAAAATTCGGAGTCAGTGATGCCTGGGTCTGGGAATTTAACAAGTTGTCCCCGGGCGGTCCTCACGATCCAGCAAGGTTGGGAAACATTGCTTTAGTCAGAGTAATTTTTGTTTCATATGTGAAAACCTAGGAGCAGATCAGAAGCAAAGGGCAAACAAATCCCCAGCTGAAGAAGCAAAATAATACCCAAAGTCTTCCAGATGTTTCCCTGTTTATGAAGCCAATTGTGGTTTCATTAGCTGCCTTGCTTTCATTTATGCTTCTGGTGGAGTTAAACACTCAGATAATAAAATACTTTGCTGAGACCATGATGAGATTATCATTTAGATTATCAAACATAAACAAACAAGCAAAAAGAGGGTGCATGAGAAGTAAGGGGAGAAATAAAAGTAGAAAATTTTAAACTCATTTCACTAAAGAGTAATTAGAAGAGATTTTATGAGCTGAACATAATACCAAATTTTCTCTGCACTATACAGTTTTTTTCTCATTCTGACTTCCCAAGTCATTTCTCAGCTATCTTACATAAGGATAGCTCTTTTTTTACTCATTTATAATTTATTATCATATTATATACTTAAACAAAGAGATCTACTAAGCTTTATCAAATCTACACTGTTTTACTCCAACCTTCCCCCTCCCCCATGAATATGCATTTGGAAGTTGATTAATGTATTCATCTCTAACCAAAATGCTAATTTCCTGGATCTGATTATCAAATGCTCAACTAACAATTTTGGACAGCAAGGGAGGCAGTGTTATCGGAGTCAATTTGCTTATCAAATTTCAGAGATCAAGCAACAACTCTGACTCGCAAGGAAGTTATCCAAAAATTTCTTCTAGTCTCTTTAGCTACTGAGTTCAGATGGTAAATATTTGGAGAACAAGAGTTGAGGGAGCAAAGATTTACCATGATTTATCGCTAGGGAAGACTATAGTGACATGGTGTCAGGCATTGTGCGCGTAAGTAAATATTTGAGACCCAAGGCATATTTATTACTTGTCAAATATTTGAGAAAACATCAAAATATTGTCACCTCTAACACATTTCATTTTTTTTCTTCTTGCCACTAAAAACTGCACATGCCCCAGAGTCGGGGCAAGGATGGGAAGGCTTGGAGGCAGGCAGATGGCTGTCACTTAGGTAAGTTCAATGGGCCTCACCCTGAGGTTGCAGATGGGTTTAAACCTGTAGGCAGTAGATTTGTGAGAACCAATCAGAGAGAATGAATGAAACATCTTGGATTCTTGATTACCTGGGAGTGAATTAATCAGTATGCGAATTAATTTGGTGGGGTGCCTGTAATCAAAGCTGTTCTGCCACTGCTTAGTTAACCTGCATCCTTAACAGCAGCCGATCTGCTCCTGGATAATGGGCAGTGGCTGTATTTTCTATCTGCACCGTAACACAGGGGTGCCTGTTCCCTTTCACGTCTGTCCCTATACCTTATTAAGCAGGAAGTCTATGAACAGGGGCATGGGAAATGGAAGCAATTTTACCCTGACTTGAAGAAATCAGAGATCTCATCACAATGTGACTTTTGGGCAGGAACTTGAAGAATAAGGTTCTGATAGGTAGAAGATATGGAGAGAAGTATTCCAGGTATAAAAACAGAGTATAGAGTATAAAAAGGTACAGAGTATAAAAAAAATCCATACTCTCTAAATACGAGCATGTAATGGTGGATATCAAATTTGAAGAAACAATACATCGAGACACTATATATGTGTGTGCCTGTGTGTGTGAAATGTAATATTCTTTTTAGCACACAATAAGGGTGAAGACCATGGAGGAACTTAATTACCATTTAGAGACTGCGAGATTTTCCCCTCCCTTCTCTGACACGTCTTTCCTAGCAGCCAAATAGCATAGTCAAAATTCAGCATGAGATAGAACACCACCTGACCTGACTGCTTGTTTAAGGATGATTTAACTGCTATGCTAGTGCTGAGCAGTAAAATCTAGTTTGTGTCTATGACTGCAAAGGTTGAGATTCTGTCGCATATGGGGTAAAAAATATGTTGAGGTAGACAGTATCATTTTTTATGCCAACCAATTCCTAACTGTGGCCACATTCTAAATTCCCCTGTATCTCTCCCTTGAGTTCATTGAAATTAGCAGTGACTCACCAACCATCAAAGGGATTCACAGGCTTTAAAAAGATGAGCCATTAATTAAAGCTTCTCTGTATCAGCTTCAAATTGATTTTTAAAAATCTTGTCTGACTCCTAGGCATTCAAATATGAAGTAAAGAGGATCACCATCTTTCTTAAAAGAGAAATCCCCAAATCAGAACTGGTTTAATTCCAACAAAATTTGGCAAATTAAGGAGAACTTTAATGGATATGAGAAAGAAACGTTAACAGCTTGATTTTATTGTGGACTATTCCAAACTGGCTTATTTTAATCTTTTATCCCAGCCATGGCAACAAGTACATATGAAACCAACGCGTAATATGAAACTCTTCCATTTAATTTTGCTTCCAATTTTGTGGGGCTGTCCTGTGAAATTCTGATGACATCTTTTCTGTTGAAATGCTTTGTATGTTGCATGATACAAGATAGAAACTCAGGGAAGACTCATATCATCCAAATTTGAAAACCAAACTTACGCATACCACTAAGATTAAGGTTCACCCTCTGAGCCTCACCTTAAACCTGTAAGTAGAATTATTTCCATTTTTCTGATGAGGAAGCTATCTTGAACTTGAGTTCATTCCCAATTATCACACTGTGACAATAAACATCTGTCCTTCATAAGAAGACTAGGGTGCCAAATTGTACCAGCCTCTGGTTTGTTAGTTTTGACATATATTGGGTTGGCCAAAAAGTTTGTTTTTTTGGTTTGTTTGTTCCCATAAGATGGCTGTAGTACCACTTAATTGTCTTTAACTTCATTGGAAACAGTTTTGTTGGATTGTATTGTGACAGCTGTCATATTAGCATGAATTTAAAAAACATCAAAATTGGAGAAATTTTTTGTAGCCATTTTAATATGAAAGGTGGAATAAAACACACAACATTTTGGGCATAATATGCTTTATTATTTCAAGAAAAATAAAAACACAACTGAAATGAAAAAAAAAAAAAGGATTTGTGCAGTGTATGGATAAGGTGCTCTGGCTGATCAAACATGTCCAAAATGGTTTGTGAAGTTTTGTCCCGGAGATTTCTCCCTGGATGATGCTCCACAGTTGGTGAGTTGAAGTGGATACTGATCAAATTGAGACATTAATTAAGAACAATCAATATTATACCACACAAAAGATAGCCAACGTACTCAAAATATACAAATCAATAAAGTTATTGGTGGAAATGAAAAATGTGTCTTTTATTTTACGGAAAAAACTAAATGACTTTTTGGCCAATGCAGTATGTCCCTAAAATGTGTTCCCTGAAAGACCTATTTACTGTTTGTCTCCTGCATTAGCCCGAGTGCCCCAGAGGAAGGGGACTGTGCCTGTCCTGTGCACAGCTCCATGCTCAGATCCCGGGGCGGTGTCTGGAAAGCAGGTAGCTCCTGACATCTGTTAAATAAGCAGATCACAAAATAGCTTTCTAAATCAATTTCTCCTCTCCCCAGCTACCCCAGTTTTTCCTACTATTTGGAGGGTTAGGATTATTAAGATGCATCCTTATAACCAGATGCCCACTAAAAGATTTTTATCTATAAGGAAGAGCCATGTGACTAAAGGTTTGGATCGTTTTATTTGTTCTCCACACTGCAGAAATGAGCAAATTGGTGTGTACATTCTATAAAGTATCTGTGAGAACTGAGTGCACGTGGAGAGATAATTGCATGGTAACACGGCTCACACTTCAGGCTATAGCTGGTCTCCGTCCCAGGAGGGGAGGATCTGAAAGTGTTGCTTCAACTGCACTTGCTTTAAGATGACTGGAACGGCCCCAGCCATGCTCTTCTCTTCTCCCTCTGACCCGATCCCTCTTGAAGAAGAAAAACTAAGCAAGGAACAACCGCTTACTGTGGTTGAATGTAAGAAATATCACAAGACAATTGTGCACGTGGACGTTGGAGAAAGAAACTATCACATGTGTATGTTGGAGTAATTCATTTCCCACTAGAAATGATCTCAAGTCCTTATGTTTTCAATAAAATCCCCAGTTACAATGGCAATGAATTTAGCAACAAACACCACAAGGATTTTTTTTTTTTGGCCAATCTCATCTTGACTTTCTGAATCTGTCTTTCCAAAGGCCAGAAAACAACATTGATTTTTCAAAGACAGAAACAAAACAAGAAAGATTTGTGTTTTGAGCTCTAGGGGTAAATTTATCACCTACAATTGAGTCTTATAAAACACAGAGAAGCAAGTAATGGTGGCCTGAAAATGAAGAACTCTGTGCCTTTATTTAAGTTGGGGTCATATATTTAATAATGTTTTTTTTTGCCATCTGGACAAGGGAACTTAATCGCTCAGTGTTCTCACGTACGGATGTGTCACGACCTATTTGTAAGGGGAATACTTCAATTAGCCTGCGTCTGAACACAATGCTGCCCTTCCTTCCCGAGGGCACCTGCCTTCACTCGTATAGGATGACACATAACACTCTTAACCACACGTCAGGGGCTCACGAAGCACTTTACCAAGCTTTTTATTTTTATAATTTCATTTTACATATGAGAAACTGAGGCCAAGAGAGGGTAAATAATTTCCCCAAGGTCACCCACTGAGTAAGCAGCAGAGCAGGAATTCCACGTGTCTAGTTCCAGAACCTGGGTATATGATCACTATTCTGCACTCCTCTGTGTCTCTGAGCACATACTCCTCCAAACAGGGCATTTTCTAGTAGCTCTTCCTCAAGGACACTGGGGAGACAATCTCATAACTAATTATGTCCTTTCATAGCTAATTATGTACATGGTGATGGAAGGAGACTTGATTTGAGGGGTGAACACAATGCAATACACAGATGATGTATTACAGAATCACACACCTGAAACCTATATAATTTTATTAACCAATGTCACCCCAATAAATTCAATAAAAAGTAAAAACTAATGCTTTTTCCTGGCTGGCATAGCTCAGTGGATTGAGCGCGACTGTGAACCAAAGTGTAGCAGGTTTGATTCCCAGTCAGGGTACATGCCTGGGTTGCAGGCCATGACCCCCAGCAACTGCACATTGATGTTTCTCTCTGTCTCTCTATCTCCCTCCCTTCCCTCTCTAAAAATAAATAAATAAAATCTTAAAAAAATAATAATGTTTTTTGATGATGATAGTGCCAATGAGATCCTTAAAGCATCTACTTTTGTTGGCTCGAAATCCTCTCTAGCTAATGAAACATGATTCTCCCTGCAAAATGTGTTTTGATTGTCCTGGCTCACCAAAGGGATAAAGCTGACAGTACAAAACTCACAACAGTAGATGTGCCTTGTCAGAAGAGTGGGCTACTGGCACGCCTGGCTGTGTACACTTTGAAAATGCAAGGTACCTCTGAGCTCAGGAAACCTATGACCTGGATTCCAGCCCTATAACTTTGAGCAAAGCACTTAACCCTTCCAAGCCTCAGTTTCTTTTAGATGCAATGAGGAACAACACCTGTTCTTCTTACTTTCCCCTCGTCATTGTGGGCGGAAAGAAATCGTGGCAACAGCAAACAACGAAGCTCTAACTGGTGTATAATTTACTCAAAAGACATTTATTGGTTGTGTACCTTAGGCAGGCACCCTGTCAGAAACTATAGTCTTCACTCTGGGGGAAGAAGATTCTGAATTGAAATTGAGTTTGGCTAGTTGTGGGGTTAATAACATGAACTTTGTTGGATTTCTTTTTAGGACTCAGCATATATAAACAAAATTGAATATTTTTGGAAGTTCGTATGGAAAAGAGGACAATAATAAATAATAATATAATAAACTCTGTTTTGTACACTCACAGTTGAAAGCCTTCTTTAGCCCAACCCTATGGTTTGCCACATAATGCATAACAACAAAAAAAAAAAACAAAACAAGAAACAAAACTAAAAGTGAGTCAACAGAGCCCAGCCTGGACAGGGGACATCAAGGGAAATACTGACTATCCGGAGGAAAGTGCTGCTTCTCTGTGTGCAGCAGAAGGAGAACAAACCCCAGGGAAGCTATGTTGAGCACAACCCATGCACGATCTACTTAAATCTGTGATGAGCCAATTGGTCTGAGTGCCTTCTCTTTGCCAGGTGGTGGAGACACAGGCACAGGCTCAGGGGTATTCCATGGAGGAGTTAGTTTCTGCCACTACAGCCCTTCTTGAACCTTTCTATTTATTCCCATTGGGCTGCATGGCTTTTCGTGTGTGAGTCCTTAGCAGGAGAGCACCTACCTTAGGAAAATAAGCATTGCCATAAGCATGCATGTTGGCCATCTTAATTGGACACAGTGTGGGCTTCATGGGCTTGTGGCCAGTGCAGTTGCACGGGGTCCTGCCCTCAGAAGGGTTCAGTCTTCTGAGTTCAGTCTTCTGTGGTTGCCATCTTGCAATTATTATTAAGTTGATCTTTGACTTTGTGCTCTATACATGAAGCCTGATGGGACAATGGAGCATGAGCTGAGGTCTTGGAAGCTTCCATCATACAAGTTCCGGCCTCCCACTGCCTGTTTGGGACATGTTCTGGGCCTCCTCTTCCCCACTTTCTGGAGATCTGGGTCCTGCCCAGCCAGCAAGTGCCGCTGATACGGGCCTGGGCACAGATATGGGGATGGTGGAGTGTTGCAGGGTGGCCACCGCAGAGTACCCAATGGAAGAACAGTGGAGAGCTGACAGCCGGTGGGCTGTGCATGCGTGTACTATGAGGGACAGGCCTGTGGGGACTCCTGAGGGTCTGTGCTCACCTGGGGCGTCCTGGTGCCCCAGGTGGCACAGCATTAACTAGGAAATATAAAACACCATGGCAGGCCAAGAGAGACCATGGAAGAAAGGAAAAGTTTTCTGTTTTAATACCTTTCCTGACACTGTTCCCTGCGTTTGGAACAGTGCCCCGCGATTTAAGATTCAGGGATTCTAAATAGAGTGACTCACTTTTTAATGCTCACAGATAAAAAACAAAACCAAAAACAAATAAGCAAACAAAAAACCTAAATGCTGATGTAAAGGACCTGTCTCCCTAGTAAAGAGGAGGGAAAACAGAGAAAATTACATTTACTGAGCTCCCTTTCCCGGCTGTAGCAAGGCTGATGCTTCAGTGATACCGTCTTTTAAATACCCAGGGAGAACCTATTTTGTTCTGTCGGGGGGGCGCAGGTGGGGGTGGCAGTAGGGGAGTGATTAACTTCATTTTAAAGATGAGGGAATAAAGGGTCAAAAAACTCATCCTGGCTGGTGTGGCTCAGTTGGTGGGAGCATCACCCAGGAGACCAAAGGGTCACAGGTTTAATTCCAGGTCAGGGCCCAAACCCAGGTTGTGGGTTGCATCCCCAGTGCGGGGCGTGTAGGAGAAGGCCACCAATCGATGTTTCTCCTCTCCCTTTCTTTCTCTCTCTCTAAATGCAATGTAAAAAATGTCCTCAGGTGAGGATAAAAACAATAAGAATAAATAAAAAAGCTAACTGACTTACTGAGCTGTTGTCTTATGCAGGCAGGATGCAAACTTTTCTTGTGAGCACTGAAACCCATGCCCTCTGAGTTCTCTGGACTCAGGTGCTGAGTCCTTGTAAAAGGAGAAGAAAGCCATGGACTCTGGCTGAAATCATCTGGATTGTGATGTCACCTAAACAGGTAAAAACGTAAACCTCTTTAGACTTACAGCTCTTACACAGCCATAAAATTAAAATAAGTTCTCAGGTTAAATACAAATAAAACTACAAAATCAATGAAATTTAAATTAACAACAATAATGTGATAAATGGTATTTTTCTCAAGTTAAATTAATTCAACTAATTTGAATTTAATATTGAATTTAATTGTGGAAAAATGTAAGTTCATGGTTTGTACTATATATAATTTCTGAATTTTGACTTTAATTATACATGTGTGGAGAATTCTTGAACACATTAGCATAGAGTATAAAATGCTGTTAATAATTTCAAGGTGTATTTTATTTTATTTATATGATTACTCTATTTCCAATTGAGGCTCATCAGAGCTCATGCTTAACAAAAATCACCACTTTTGATGGCGATTTGTTTAGTCACTTTATAAAATTGTGTTTGTTCATTTAAAGACAAATTTAGCATGGCAACATTAGCAAATCAGCTCCAATTATTCCTGGACTAAGGGTTACAACATTTATTGCCCATTTGCTACTACACTACACTTTCTGCTAATGGAATATAAATAGTTGAATGTAAAGGACAAAGGCTAATGACCAACTGCTATGAAAATATTTTAACACATGGTATGGCTGCAGCATACAGCTCAATATCAGCCCTGCTTGTTACAGAAACTTATTCTGCCTGTGGCCAGGGCTTTTTCAATCATTGCTCGTCAATAAATGCATATAAATACATATGTGTTTATGTGTGGGGGGGGTGTGAGTGTGTATATATAGATCTGTACGTGCATGTGTGTGTGTATTAAGGAGTACGTGTACATATACATGTCAGGGGACTTCTGGTCCTGGAGAAAAACTGTTAAGGCTCATCTGTTATCCTTGCTGTTAAAATATTTGTTCTGTACATAATAGTTACTCAAAAATGGTACTTAGTCATGTGTTAACAGATACTGTCTTTGTCAAATGTTATTTTTCTCTTGATCTTGGGTTCCCTGCCAACTCTAAACCAGTAAAGCACGCTATCCTGTTGTTGGATTATCTTCGGTGGTAAAACAATTTACATATTTGTTTTATTATTATGTTTCCGACTTAACCAATAATTACCTAGTGCTTGCTGGTGCATAAAAAACAGTTTTAAGGATTCTACACTACAAATGACTTCATAGTTTTTTTCAGCTGAGTTTCCATGTGACTAGAATTCTGAGGAAGTAGTTTGTTTTGGGAGGTGATCCCTAGGAGTATTGGCCAGGTCAGAGAATGAGATTGGGGAGAGAAAGAAGCCAGTATGGGTGCATTTGTGAGTGCTTATTAGCACTCACAATGTGTAGGCAGCTGGGCTTCATTCTGTCGGGGACTTCTGAGAGAGGATGGAGACCAGGCACTTTGGGGCTGCCCTGTCTTCCCTCAAGGGCAAGGAAGCGGGAACATTTATTACCCAGATTTTCCTTCACTGGTTAAGGGGCTGTTTCCAAGGGCCATTTACTCTGTGGCATTTCTGGCCTGCCTCACACATGAGTTGGACATAACCCAGTTTCCAGAAAGCCCCTGCATGGATAGATGCGGGAGATTACAGTAAGAAGACTTCAGCATTCATGGGAAGGAGTGCCAAGGGGGCTAATGGAGGCTGCCAGCATCCACAACACTACTTGTGGCAACACTATTATTATACACAGTTGACAGGTGAAGAAATGAGGCCCAAGTAGGCAAAGTGGCTTGTCCAAGGTCATAGGGACAGAGTACAAGAGCTGGGATTCTAACAAGGTCATCTTGTCACAGACTCTGTACTCCTAATCACTATGATAATAATCAAAATGAATTTATCCCTCTGAATATTTTCCTAAAAAATATTTGTTTCAAAATGTAAGCAAGCCTTTAACTATGCATACTTTCTAATTCACTGAAAGTGAAATCCTTTGATAATATGTACTTTCCTTCTCTATTGCTATAGAACAAACATGTCTGAATGTGCCTCTCCTTTTTCTTGGATAACTCTCCAGAATAAAGTCTGAAACTTTTCTATTAATTTTGAATGCAAATTAGCTAAACATAAACAAAAAATGTTTATGTTTAAACAAATTGTTATGTTAACCATTACATTTGAAAGAATATAGGAACTATGTTACAGTCCAGGGTAAAACTGTATGTCCCAAGAATCAGGAGATGGGCCTGGGTGTCTCACAGAATATGAGTCATACTGTTTACTTACAAGACTTGCAGAAAAGTAAAAGGGAGAAAAGCTCAGAGCCCAGGTAATGGGCCTTTGTAATGAGATGACGTAATCCTCCTGGCCCTTCCTAGTAACTCCCTCTCCAACAACAAGATCCAAGGCAGACATTCTTTTCATGGAATACCGTCTGGAATGATGTGACAAAGAGACTCTGTGGGTCTGCGACTCACAGATTAAAGTCCTAGAGGTAATCCACATCTATTTCAACCACTTCCACCTGGCCCAAACGTGTATAAAATAGGCCTGGCTCATGCATTCCAAATCTGTTCCTTGTATTCACGTTTGTCAGGTAACATGAGCAACATGAAAAAGACACGGCCCCAACTGCAGAGAATAATCCAATGTTACAGGAAATGTACTGAGATATTTTGAGCTTCTTCTCAAGGTAGTCTCCCTTCCCAGGCCCCTCCCTGTTTCCCTTGGGGCTCCTTTCTGCCTTTTGCCCCTTAGCTTCAGGGGAGTTTTGTGGTAGGGCAGTAAACAGAGGACTCTAGAAGTAAGTAGTCTAACTCTTCTTGCTTTTGTAAAAGCCTGGATTGAGGAAGAAATTTTCCTGGGTGTTCTTGATACAAAGCGCTGAAATGTGTGTATCTTGGAGAACAACAAGAGAGTAGCAGAGATTTCTCCAACACGAGAAGTGGAGAGAGGTGTTGAGTTTGGGGGAAGAAGGGTCCTATAGAGCCTGTCTTCTGGAAGCAGCCTGGTGAGTTTGCAGGGCCTCCAAGGGGGACTGGAGTCCAAGCACTGGGACCTCTGCCTCAGCAAAGCTCCCGAGCCCCGTGCATGGCCCCAGAGCAGAGGACCACCACAATCCTGTTCAGTAGTGTTACAATGATTGTGATCAGTGGGACATTAAACACCTTTCCCTTTCCCCAAATTCCAAACCCAAGCCTTTCAAATTCTTAAGAAATCTAGAGAGAGAGAAGTCATGGTGGTGACTGAAAATGACTCCTAGCCTGCTGGTGGGATGGAGAGAGGAGTACTTTCAAGCAGTTTTAAAATTATTTCTGGACTGCTTGAACTTGCAGAGCATTGCATTCTCAACACCAAATAAGAGCTAACATCCAGTGTATGTTCCAGTGTGCCACACTCAGCATTAAGTATTTTGCGTGAATATTTCATATAATCCTCACGGCAATGCTATAGATTTGGTAGTTTTGTTTTTCCCATTCTACAGATGAGGAAAATGAAGCTGAGGGTTTGAGTCTTAGCTCAAGCAAGGGCCCCCGTCAGGTGAGATTTGACCAGGGCCAGCTGAATGCCAAGCCTTGCATTTAATTCAGCTCTGAAAATGTAAGTTGTGAAACAATGAGCACCACATGTAAGAAAATAAGGGTAAAAATGAAATTCAGTATTTCAGCATGTGAATGTTGGCGTACAGTACTTCCATGGAAAGAGAGGCTGATGAGGGCTCCGGGGAGGGATATGAGCACTGTGAGGGCTGACAACTTTGTTGATTTTGTTCAACAGTACATCCCAAGTGCCAACAACAGTGCATGGCCCACAGTGGGAGATCAATACCTATTTGATGAATGAATAAAAGATTGGCAGGGGCCTGCAATTCTGCCTTTTATGATGAGAAGGCTTTCAAGAATCCCAAGGGAGAAGTGAGGTAAACACCACTTTGCCAAATAACCTTGCAATGGTTAGGGATTTGTATGACCAACATCTACTCAACACAATTCTAAGATGGACTTATTTTCTTGCTTCTCTCCTCTTCCAAGCCCTGATTGCTTCAGTAAAGGAGAAGGGATTTTTTTTTCTCTGATTTTAGAAGGCATAGAGACTCCATTAGCACAAGTGGTATTTTGGGTAAAATAAAGAAGAGATAAGCCCAGGTAAATACCTAGATTAAAGACAACAGATCCGTATGTTTAGCATAGACTTATATTTTGGTTTTCTTTAAGCATATAACTAAGTGCTCATTATGTCTTCATTAAAGAGTTTCAAGAGATTCCAGATGAATTACAATGATTAAAAATAATGCAAAGCAAAAGCTTTTGCAAGTATCTCTGGGGGAAAAAGACTCTTCTTAGAAGGAGATGGTTCAACTCTATTATTCTCATGAAACATTCTAAGACAAGGCAAATTCTTTATAGGGAATTTTTAGGGCAAAAATATATGGTAGTGGGAATTATGCAAATTCAAAAAGATTCACCTTTAAATAAAACTATAAAGCAATGGTGCAATGTGTTTCACAGATGCTGACAAAGAAGTGGCTTTATTTTTATTTTACTGCTGGAGCAAGTCACACACGGAGCAGTTACCAGAATTTGCCCTGGGATAGCAGATCCAGGCCCTCTAATGCCGTCCCCAATCTGTGAAGAGATACTCTGGTGACCAGAGAAAAGGACTAAAGCAGAATTCACCTACTAACATTCTAAGATAGTCTGCAGCTATAATTAATGGTGAAATGGAAAAATATGTGTGTACCACTCATCTCCGATATGAACTGAAGTGACCTTCTGGCTTCTCTAAGTTAGAAGTCTGACAGGTCCCCTGGCAGAACTGCTGAGGAGATAAGATAAATTGGAATTCCTGAGATGACCTGGGATACTTACCAGTAGAAGCAGCTTCAAGGGAAGCATCTGCTTTCTATCTCTTGGAAATTAATGAACCACTGACAGCAAGAAATGTTGGTATTTGATCATAGAAAGGCGGCATGTACTACAATATTCTAGGGCATATATGTTCAGTGTAAGCAGAAATTTATCTGCATAACAACAAAGAGTCACTGAAATACCGCTGCCCGCCACCTCTTACTTGACTTGCAGGGCAGAGGTACTGTTATGTTAGAGGCCCACTGTCGCATTTGTGTCCATTGAGGCCATTGTTACTTTGATCTAAACTCTGACACTGCCCTGATGTGTGCTCATACACCAAGTATTCCTTTCAGATCCCAAGGGGAAGAGGCGTTGGCAGTGACGATCAGTGTCCAGGAAAGTAGTTTACAATGACGGTGGTTTCTATTCCCCTGTCTGGACTTCAGGGTAATGTCCACCATTGCCCCACTGGGGCCACCTATGGGAGTAACATTGGCACTGCCCCCAGATAGACTGCAAACATTCTGGTTCTTTCCCAGCATCAAATTTAATCCCCAGATGTAAACACAATCTCACTTACTCACTTCCCTAAGACTTGGTGCTAAAATGCCAGCTTATTTTTCTGCTGCAAGACTTAAAACTTTTATTGCTCCTGGAGGGGCCAGAAAAGCTGCAGAAAAGCCTTGGTTTGCAGTTTCAAAACCTTTGAATTGAAAGCAGGAAACTGAGAAGCATCAAATATCATCTCATAAAGGCTATTTTGATTTAGAAAAATCTTTGCACTGGAGTTTAGACGAGTTCTGATGGTAAGATTAACATTATTTACATAGAGAAAAATCTACATGGAGGTGAGATGACTCGGCCTACTTTCAGTGAAAATGGCCAAGATGGACTGCAGAAAGATTGTGTAACTCTTCCGGCCTCTCTAAAACACAAATCAAATGGTGCCACTGTCTTGTTTAAAACTTTTCACTTGTTCCCTATGACATTAAATCATAGTCATCAAGATTCTGTAGAGTTTACGTAAAAAGTGAGATTATTGGCTCACATGGCTGAAAATTTTAAAGCATAGGAATTTTGGTTCCAAATAGATCCAGAAGCTCAAATAATTTTGCCAAGAATTTGTTTATCTCAGATGGGGTCTGGGTGAGGCAAGCCAGATACCCAGGGTGCAGGTTTGGAGGCAACTGAGCTGTGTACCTGCTGACTCTGCTCTTCCAAGGGCCGTGAGAGCTAGAGCCTGCCTGTAGGGCTTTGCAGCCCTGTATTTGCATTTCAGTCAACTTGCTGACTCACCCTGTCAAGGCCCGGGGGCCATCTCCACCTCTCAGCTCTTGTTTCTGTGTTGACTTTTTTCTCAGGTGAGTTCTTTCCTTTGTGGGCCCTGAGAAAGAAGATGCCTACTTAGAAGGGCTCCTGGTGGCTTCACTGGGCTTAAATTAAAACACACACAAACACACACATACAAACAAACAAACGAACACAGAGCCTTGCAGTTATTGCTAAACAGGGGCCTCTCAGGCAAACAGCACTTCAGGGAGAAGCCTGCACTAAGCTGCCTGCCTCCTGTCTGAACTGCCTTTCTACTGTTTCTGCCACCTGAGCCAGCTTTTCAGGGGTTCCTGGAATCCTATTTCAATCAACAGGTCTGAGGCTTCCTTGTCCAATTGAAGCTGAGCAGCTATATCCCCCATTAGCATCTTTGTAGACTAATCAGAGCAGCTCCATTCTGACCAATCATGACTGTGCCTTTTGGACCAATCACACTGCAAGGATTTGGAGCCCTCATTTACATGAAAATAGACCAATCAGGGACTAGGAGCTGAGGACTTCTGTGTATATATGCCAGCTCCTCTCTGTCTAGGGGAGCACAGTTTCCCTTTCCACAGAAGATCGAATGAATACTGCATTTTCTATTTGGAGTTGAAATACCCAAGAGAAGAATAGAACAGACCTGCCTAGGTGAAAAGGAGCCTGCCTAGCTAAAAAAAGGCCTGGCCTTAGGGCCACCTCATAGCCATGCTGTTTTCACAGCTGTGCTGTATCCTAATTGAGCTGTTTTGCACTGAATAAAGTTTTGTTTTCCACTGCACTCCAAATTGGGGATTCCTGTTGGCATTGAAGTGGCACCAATGACCATCATTTGACACCTTGTTGTGGCCAGAGCTCCAGACATAGTTCCATCACCCTTATAAACTTTCTCCTTTTCTCCTGTGCCTCTCCCCAAACCATTTTCCTGGGAATTTCAGGAAAGAACAATCCCAGGACTTGTGCTCATTGGCCCTGATTGGCCCAGCCTGGGTGTGGCAGAATCATTCAATACTATTTCCTTTTCCTCTTGGGCACATAGCTAAACCACATTTCCCAGGTCCCTTGCATCTAGGTTGGATTGTGTGACCAATTTTGGCCAGTGAAGAGGAAGTGCAGTTGAAGCACACCTCCTTCAGGCTTGGATCCTCAAACTTCCCTGCTGATTGCCCTCCCTCTTCCTTCGCTGACTAGCTGGTACAGTGTGCAAGATGAATCTGAGGTCCCAGGGTATGACAGAGCCATTAGGTAAAAGGAGCCTAGATGCTGAGTCACCACTTGGAGGAATCCATCCTGAAGAGTCACTTGATCAGAAATACATGCATTGGGATTTTTATTCAATTTATTTATTTTGTGAGAAAGAAGCCAAACACTGAGACTGGGGGGGGAGGGGGGTTTGTTTTTGTTTTTGTTTTTTGCTACAACAGCTAGTGTTACTTATCCTATCTAATCCATTGGTTATATGCCTGTTCCTGAACCCATTACTATTGCCAGGAAGAATGGGACGCTCTGACTGGCTAAGCCTGAGTTACGTGCTCATCTTTGAAGCCCTGAGTTAGGTGGAGCCCTGCCCCAAACCACAAGATGTGCAGCAGGGAATGAGCAGCTTCCAAAAGGAAAAATCAAAGTCCTGTTATCAGAACAGGGAGGGGAGTTTTGCCTGGACAGACAGACAGACAAACCAATAGGCTAGTACAGACATGCACAGAACCCTTCAGTCTGGCCTCTGTGACACTGAGCTTTAAGAAATTCTCACCATTTTGAAGTTTCTTTTCACACTGCACCATTGTCCCCATTCTTTCTCCTCTTATCTGCTTCTCCATGTTTCCTGTTGTTCATCTTCTCTGCCCCTACCCTCTTATGCTCCTTTCAGCTTCATCTAGAAAATTCACACTTATTCTTAAAACTCAGTTTAGATATTACTTCTTTTAGGAAGTTTCTTTACATCCATGGTAACTTCTATGTCCTCCTCTTTCTCTCATGGGGCACTGTGATTTTTCTTTTATTGTCTTTTCCCTCATTAATTATAAATTATTTAACAGAAAAATCCTTGAAACAGGGATGGGCCTCATCATCATTTTATCCCCAGCACCTGAAACCATCCTTCCAACTGGTGGAAACATTCAGATGAATGAAGAAAGGAATGTAGTTCTACTATCCAGCTGTGGACTAAACCCACTTTTCCAGTGGATATCCACAGGATAGCTAAACCTACTTTTCCACTCATGTGATTAACAAAGTAAGACATTTAGTAATCAAAAATGATCAGCAGAAGGATGTGTCTGAAACCATTTGTCTGTTTTATAAATTATACTGTGTTAATAAATCAAAGGATTAACTTTTGAATATGAAAAAGTGCTTATAATTTATTTAGCATAAGAATTACTATAATAAGTTCATTATATTAAAAACTTAGCTGCATTATTTGTGTGCGGGGGGGACAAATTTAAAAGATTTTAAAGTAAAAATTTAGTTTGTGAAAGTAGGATTTATTTTTTGTTTTATTATTTCTTCTCCATTGTCTGGGACCCGTACAAGACTAATATCCAACCTATGATTGCTATGAGGATGAAACTGTCGTGTTCTTGTTCTCTCTCTTTTCAAAAAGATAATGTCCTCATTGTCTGATTGAAACTCCCTACCTCCCTATTAAGGGGGGGAAAAGACCTGATCAAGAGGTTTCTGAAGCTCTATTGATATAACACAATGGCCTCTTCTTATAGGACATTTCATGGCCCTTAAGTAAATCACTGTTGGCTGATATGATGAAAGAGTGGAAAATGGGAAAAGAGAACCTGAGGGTTTATCAGCCAAACCCAGACCTGGGTGTACACTGGAATCCGTATGTTGCAGGCCAAATCTGAGATGCCAAATTTGTATCATCATAATGAGAAAAGGACAAATCTCAAACTCAGTATTTTCTAGCTTCTTTTAGCTTGTGGGGGAGCTCGCATGAGCACTTCTGGCAGCCAGAGCCATTGCTCAAGGCAGCTTTGCCCCCCTCTTTCGTGTGGGCTTTCCAAGCCAGTCCTGGGTCATAGCTGCGACTAGTTTCCCATTGCACAGAGATGAAGTATCCAGTGTAGAGGTGTTATGCTGAGCTTATTTGCTGACCTTCATATCTGGAAAAATAAAACTTCCATTCTCTCAGCTCAGCCTGGTGCTCATCTACCTCAAGTGTCCTCAACTAATCCCTGTAATCTGTTGTATCAGTCAGGGTTCTCAAGAGAAACAAAACCAAAAGGTAGATTAATAGATATATAGGAGGAGATTTAAATAGAAGATAAGAAGTCTCATGATCTGCTGTCTGCAAGCTAGAGAACCAAAAAAACTGGTGTCATAATTCAGTCTGACTCGGAAGGCTTGAAACCCAGGGAGCCGATGGTATAACTCCCAGGCTGAGGTGAAAGAACCTGAGAACCAGCAGCATAATGTCTGAGGGCAAGAGAAGATGGGAAGAGCAAATTTTCTCTCAAGAAGAGAGGGAGAAAATTTGCTCTTCCTCTACCTTTTGGCTCTATGTGAGCTGTCAACAGATTGGATGATGCCTACCAACATTGATAAGAGCTGATATTCTTTACTCTGCCTATTGATCCACATGCTAATCTCTTCTCCAAACATCCTCACAGACACACCCAGAAATAATATTTTATCAACTACCTGGGCATCCAATAGCCCAGTCAAGTTGACATAAAATTAACCATCATACCTGTGAATACATTACCTTGTATGGCACAAGGGACATTGCAGGTATAATTAAGTTACAAACTTTAAAACGACAGACAATTCTGGATTATGCAGACAGGCTCAGTATTACCATATGAGGACCTTTCCTAGCTGTGGTCAAAGAGAAATGACAACAGAAGAAGGATCAAAGAGATACAACAGTGCTGACTTTGAGTATGAGGGGAGGGGCCACAAGCCAAGGAATATGGGCATCCTCTAGAAGGTGGAAAAGGCAAGAAGGTGGGTTCTCCCCCTTAGAGCCTTCACAGAAGAAAGTGGCCCTGCCAAAATCTTGATTTTACCCTAGTGTAACCCATGTCAGACTTCTGACTCACTGTAAGACAATAAATTTGTGTTGTTTTAAGCCACTGAATTTATAAGCCTTTCTTATTGCAGCTACAGAAAAAAAATATATCTACTAACATATCTTGAAAAGAACTAGTGGCGAGAGGCCAAAAAAGACTTCATAGTCTCCTTGACAGCAATTAGGGAGAAACAATTATTAGATGGTGCCTTCTGCCTTCTAGTCTCATTCTGCTCAGTTATCATAATATGTAATGAGAGACAGGAGACTGGAAAAAAGAACTCTGAGAATGTATTTACTAACTTGGGGAGGAAGAAGATGGTGAAAGGTCAGTGTGAGTGGGGCTGGCCCCCATCTCTTTGGGCAAACACAAGTCCAGTGAGTTGCATAGTTGTGAAAATTATATTTTAAAGTCAAATTTGGGAGGAGGACTGAAAGTTGGATTACTTGTTTCAAGCTCCAGGATCATACATTTATTAAGATGAACAAATAAGCTGGTACATGTGAAATCTCTTTGAAAGTTAGGCAGTGTAAAATGCAATAGACTGAATGGTATCCCCACCAAAAGCTCTGTGCATGTTCCAATCCCTGGAATTTGTGAATGGGACCTTACTTGAAAAAGGTCTTTGCCAATGTGATTAAATTAGGGATCTTGAGAGGAGAAGCTTAGCCTCAATTATCCAGGTGGGCTCTGAATTCAATCACATGTGACTTCATAAGACAGACACAGAAAAGACACAAGAAGAAGAGGAGAAGGTGATATGACCACAGAGACTACAGTGTGCAGCCACAAGCCAAGGAATCCTGGCAACCTCCAGAAGCTGGAAGTCAGGAATGCAATCTCTGCTTGAGCTCTGGAGGAAGCACAGCCTCGCCAACACCTTGATTTCAGACTCCTGGTCTCCAGCAATGTGACAGAATACATTTCTGTTGTTCTTAAGCCACCCAGGTTGTGGAAATTTGGTGCAGAAGCTCTAGAAAACTGAAACATGTAAGGTTATAGACTAAGTTATAAAATGTAAGTATTAGCAGAAATGGTAGTGTATACTTTTCTCAGTGCTATTAAGTTGTTTGGAGATATTTCCATATTACCATATAATTATGTGATTAGCAGGTGAGCCCTTAATCCAGTTAATAAAATCATGATTATGTGGTGAGATCCCTGAGGATTCTTGTCATCTCCTAGTGCCCCCGCCATAGTACTGGATGCCAAATAGGTGCCCAACACATTTTCCGATTTGTATCACATAACAGGAAGTAGTTCAGACAGCGAGGAACTCCTCTTGAGTGCAGAAAAATGATGCTGCCTAGATGGGGAGACATGAGCCCATTGGACCCAGCCTCGCTCTTTTCTTTGTAGATATTGAATTTTCAGGAAAGACCTAAACCAGGTTCAATAACTTCAGAGTCATCTGTGATGCACAGTGAGCCCTTCAAAAATGTTTTCCCTCTAGTTCCCATGCAAAAGTTTTCCCAAGTCCTTGAGTTGGGTTGAAGGCAAAAGCCAAACTGGTCAGATGAACCCACATGATATGAAAGAATGGGATGAAGTTTCCAAAGTGATGGGATCTGAAGCTACCCTGCCTCCGAGGGCTGCCCACCAGTCTTATTGGCCTATCAGTCTTAACCCTGAGTTATACTGCACTGTGAATTTGAAGAGATTTCTGGTCCGTGTGGTGGCAGCTCGTTTGTTTTTAGCAATTTCTAGAAAGCGTCCAGAAATTGCTAAAAACAAAACCCCTAGAACATTTCTAGAAATAGTTGTTTTATATGGAAGCATCCCAATGTCCTTTCCTGGCTAGCTCTGGTTCATGCCCTTCCCCCTGTCACAACACATCCCTTCCAATCAGTATGACAACCATCTGCCCTTGAGCCTGAGGCCAAAACAAATATGATTATCATGCTATCTTCAGAGTGCTGACAGCACCCTTGGTGTTGGACAAGCAGGCAGCCCAAGCCATTGTGCCAAGTTTGGTTCCCAAGGGACTGCACAGAAACTGCAAAAAGAGAGAGGAAGCTAAATACATTTGGATGAGAAATACCCTTCCATCAGCACCTGTTGCCCCCAGCTCAGCAATACAGGAAACCATTAAGGAAAAAGGAATTTTTGAGTATGAGTTTAGTAACTGTTCATTTATCACCGTATAGTCTCATTCCATCCACATGTTCCCAGGAGTCAAACTTACAAATCTCATCTTTCTCATGGATGAAATTAATCCTTTACCCAAATGAAATTTTCTGTGCTCTGTGGCATGGCCACTGCTGCCTAACCCCTATTCTCTCACTTAAGAGGTTGACTCTATTGTCCCCGCTTCTTGGTTGAAGCCTGGGACAGCCACGATGCCTTTACACAGTAGCAGCAGCCTCCACGTGTTCTGAATTTGTAAGTCAGGAAGTCTAATTGTTTTGTTGGCCTCACTTCCTTTCCTGCTGCAACTTTAATGCATCGACTCTGGTTGTGCTGTCAGAATTGCTATGATCCCTTCTTGCCAGAGTAATTGGGTAATGTTCCCTTTTCCTTTAAATGTAGGTGTTTTATGTTTCATTGGGGAAGTAGCAATTCCTACTGCCTCAAACCCAGACACATTATAGAACAAATCTGATTGTCAGTAATTCTATTTTGTTTTTAGCTGGACTTGGAAAAAAACTTTAAAAATTATCTGGCCAAACTTTCCATTTTTGTGAAGAAATCAAAGACTCTTTCAAAGTCAAAAAACTCTGTGACAGAGCAGGATTTGCTATGAAGACTTAAACTCTTCACCAGAGCTCTTGCTGTTGCCTCAAGCCACCCCCAGGAAATAGCCGCCTGAAGACGGCCGGCTGTGCCAGACGTCCTTACCAGGACCCATGCCCCACTCTCCTCCCTAAAAATTTATGAGGGGGGGACGCAAAAAATGGAATTTATTCATAAAACCTGTATTTTTTCTTATATGTTTAAACTTCAGTCACCTTCAAAGTACTCTCCATTTGATGCAATACACCTATTGAGATGTTTTTTTCCCACTGCTCAAAACAGTCTTTGAACTCGTCAGTTTTGATGCTTTTCAGTGCTTTTGTTATTTTCTCTTTCACTTCTTCCACATCGTCAAAACGTTTCCCTTTGAGGACTCTTTTCCTGGGGGTTAGGGTTAGGGGGTTGGGGGGGTTGTGAAAATAAAAGTCGCTTGGGGCCAGATTCGATGAATAGGGAGGGTGGGGCGCAGAGGTCATGCTGTTTTGGGTCAAACCCTGCTGAACCCTCAGTGCATGGTGTGTGCAGGCGCTCTTGTAAATCCCCACCGCGAAATGGGCAAAGGTGTTGGGTCTTCAAAAAAAATTCACTGAAACCAAACACAGCCTCTCACAACAATGCCAGCTGGTACACTGATACAGATAGGCTCCTGAATACTCACCTAGCGGGGGAAGCCTGTACTTCCCCTGCTAGGTGAGGGGAAGTACACCTCTCCATAAGATAATTCCAGTTGTTTCGGGGTTCCCCCTCATATTTATATAGAAAGAAGTATCCTTGACCTCATCTGGCATGAACTGCAGGATGGCTTGAGTGCGTCTGTGGAGTGGGAGGCATACTATTTCCACACTGTTGCTCAGGAACCCAGACTCCAGAAGTTAGAGAGTGAAGTGACTGTTGTCCTCGATGGCTGGCCTTTTTTTTGACATTTTATTTTATTTTTTAAATTTAAGAATAGCTGGTATACAATCTTATTTTGGTTATATTAATTTCAGGTATACAATATAGTGATTTGACATTTTTATACCTTGCATTGTGATCACCTTGCTGATTCTAGTAATCATCTATCACCTTTTAAACTTATCACAATATTACTGACAATGCTCCCCCTCTCCTTTTCAACCATCCTCCACCCCTTCCTTCCAGTAACCATCCCTTTGGTCTCTGTTCCGGCCGGTTGGCTCTTGTATGCCAATGTCATTCACTCTTACAGTTGAAACTCACACACAGTGGCACTGAGACCCCTGAATGGGGTAAGGTAAGAGTATTATTGGTCCTCTGCGCACTGGTTCAGGTGACATCTGTGTGCCCAGCCCACCAAGTTCAGCAGACCATGGAGGAAGATGTATGGGCAAGGTGAACTCTTCTCTAGGACAAAAGCACCATTCAAGCATCACTAAAATATGAGTTCCTGGCAAGATACATAACCCCATTTAATTCGTAAACAAAACTGTGGTGAAGAGGAAATAATGAGATGACATGTAAAAGCACATGGCAACTTACTCACCAGTAAAAGCCAGTTTGGCTACTTAACAGTACTTATCTTTATTTTACTGGTCTCCTTTTAAAATTTTCCTTAAGAACATGAACAAATCGCATTTACAATGGAATGTAACAAATCTGTGAAGCACTTATTATTCCTCCCATTCCAGCCAAATGTTTCCCCCAGATGGACATGGAACAAGGGGCAGATCCAATACTGGGTGTGCCAAATGAACAAATGGAAATAGATGTGGAAGGTGGGAACTTTGAATGGAAAACTTTTCTCTCTCCTTACTTTCCAACTGGGCTCTGCTCAAAAGTACTAGACAGCTCTCAGATTCAACAATGAGAGAGCAAGATTTCAAGTGGAAAATTTCATTTTAAGTTTCAAAGGCCTCTCATCTCTAGGATAACATTTCTTTTCTTCTTGAATTCTCTGACTTTTATTCCTTGCTGAAGTATCTTTCAACCAGTTTACTCGTAGTTATCTGTTGTAATGGACATGTTTTCATTTTGGTTTGCCACCTGTTTGGGGCACATAAAATAAGGTTAAATCTTGTGTGTTGTAAAATTTTAGCAATACATTCCACAGGAAGAATCTAAAGGGCAGTGGCAGGGAGAGGAAGGGCAGGCCACTTGGGTGACCCTAACCATTCAAGCCATTCTCCTCTGTGGAGGCACCGGGCCTCAAGAAGGACCAAGTCACCCTGGAAATTTACTTTCAACTTTCTCAGTTTGATTTTCAGATGACTTTTGTTTCCTGAATTCAGCATTCACTTGTAAGTTGTCACAGTTGTTTCAACCCTTCACTTCACTTGACTTCACATTGGAGCTGTGGAAAATGTAGCTACCTTGTTTATGTAGATGGTTCACTGACATGATTTATGGGACAAGTAGGTGCAGTTGAATATTATATATGCATTTGATTCCAGATTTTGTTGGCCTCCAACAAAAGGGAATTGCTGGGTAAATATGAGAGAACTACAAAGTCTTTAGTCTTAAATTTGGCGTTAGTGTCCAGCTCACAAGACCACTAAACTGAAAATAAAGTCCATGCCACGCTAATAATTCCTGGGTCCCTGAGAGGAAGCCTTTTTCCTCCCCTCTTAGAGCCTGATTCATGACAGTTTGTAACTTCCAAGGGAAATTACCTGAACGCAATCTATCCAAATAAATCACCAGGCATCTTATTCCAGTAGTCACAGGACAGCAGGCCTCATAGATCAAATTGAGTCACACAACTGTGTGTCTTTGAGTCACACAACTTTCAGCTTAAATGTTATTTCCTCAAGGATGCCTTCCTAAACTCTCCCAGCTAAGTTAGCCGCCCATTCATTTGGTCACATTGCCCTCAAATGTTTGCTTCACCTAACTTAGAACTGTTTGGCATTTTCTACTTCATTTATTTGTGGACTGTTTGCCCTTCTGGAATATGAGCAGGCCCATATAGAGATATAGAAGTAGAGATCAAGACAGAGATAGAGAGAGAGAGAGACATACACATACACATGCATCCTATCTAGGAGGCACTCAATTTGTTTTTTGAATTGGTGAGGAAACACACTGAACCCTGGTGTCCTGGAACACATACCCCACCACTCACTATGCCTGTTCCTAGTTTCCAAGTCATGTGTGTCTTGCCAACAGATTATGTTGCAAACAGTGCCACCAAAATTAGCCACATTTCCTGGTACCACAAATGGCCACCCTAAACATTGATGCTATAGCTAAGTTAGGAATGGCAGAGGGAGACATGCAAAATGAATGAGAAAACAATTTTTCTCCTTCATCAGACTTAAAGGTTCTTAAGAATAGTCTCAGTGCCTGCTACCAATTGAATGCCAAAGATAAGTTTGTTTAACTCTTAAACCAAATGCTTAGGAAATCAAAAGTAATTCATTCTTGCTTTGTAAGAAACCAGTCTCCCAAAAGATACCCCCTGGACTCTTCCAACCCCTTAGAAAGTCACCTAGACACCCTATTCCATGCTTCCTCCTGGTCCTTTCTGTTAAATGAGATATTGGTGTTTAAAATAAACTTCATAGTTGACCCATCACTAGTGGAAAACAATCAATGTGCATGCATTCCTCATATAATAAGACACGAATCCCTTAAGCCTATAATTTGCTCCTACTGGTGTAGAATTTAGAAGTCCAAGGATGTGTCTGCCATCAAGGAAGTTAATTCTGGGCTGCTGGCTCTGCTGCTATGTATGTGGCCATTGTTCGTGAATGAGGAATGGTCAGGAGCAGATCAGTGCTCTGTTCTCATAATGAACCTTATGTTTCTAAACACAGGTGCGTTTGGACTGTAGACATCTGTGCCCTTAAATGGGGGGAGACAGAGCACAAAAGCAGCTCAGAAATGGGCCCCTTGGAAATGCAAGATCGTCTTAATGCAGCAGCTCTTATCAACACCATCGTTATTTCTTTGATGAAGTTTCATGGCACCGAGTCGGTGGTGATGAATCCAGTCGTCTCACCACCACGTTTGCAGCATGCCGCCTTTCACTGGGGTTCGGGGGGAAAGGAGAGTCCTGCCAGAATTCACCCCATTGTCACTCTGTTGAAAAGAGTTGTCAGAGGGCCCCTATTCCACCCTACAATCATTTCGATCTGCTTTATAGTCCAACTCTATTTCATCCCTGCTATTTGATGCATGAGAATGAAAGAGCTCCTGGGAAATGCTTGTTCCGATGGCTCTGATGAGACAGATGTCCTGGGAAACTATCAAAAATGTGCAGGGCAAAGGAAGAATGGCTATCGGATGACGCATGGACATTCTCCTGCCACCCCCACTGAATCGATACATGTGTTCTGCATCTCAGTCCCAAGATTGCTGCAATGGAGAAATCTACAGATATTCAGGACTACCTGACTCTCATAACAGGAGATATTCTTGGGCATTTTACTGAGAACATGCACTGGGAACTTTTATAGATCATCATATGACACATTATGATTTGCACTTGTCCCATATTAATGAATATTGTAAAACATATAATAAAAGTATACTCCAATGTCAGTAAAGAAAGTTAATTTTTTTACAAAATCTCAAATTCATATACTCATCTGACTAAAACAATCTCCTGGTTTTTTATAAACTCTGAGTGAATGTGGCTTTTTACAAACTGTGTGGTAATATTTTACTAACTGCCTTGAACTTGGAGCTGGAGCTGCCACTAACATTCATCCACTCTAACAAAACAGAGGTACAGAGACACTGAGTCATGTGTCAAGGACATATAGCTAGGCAGTGGTAAAACCAGGGTGAGAATCCAATCTCCTAACTTGAAGTGTACTCTCACCATTTAACCACGTGTATCAGTCAGAGTGCAGCTGGGACAGCAGAACCACTGTGAATGATGTGGAATAAGAGATTTATTATAGGGACTAGACCCTCCACAATGATAAGAGCTGGTGAAGTCTTTAAGAGGGTGTTGCTCTGTGTTCAGGGTGGGCCTAAAGGGTCTGCCTGTCAGCAGGACTTGAAGTTGGGAAGAAAAGCTGTATGTCAAATGCAAACTAGAATCCATGAGGAAAAACTCCAACCTGCCTGCCTCTCCCCGCCTCCACCCTCAACCATGTGGGTGACTTGCAGGGAGAAGGTGACAGCCTTCGCCACCAAGGCACACATGCATCCGGCCCAAGCCACAGAAAAGAGGGAGGAGATCAGCGGGAGGTGAGGCATCTGAGAACCCACTTCTGCCCCTTGTTGCTGTGGTAACTGGCAGATCAGCACCCACATGTGGAACTGCACTTGGCAACCTACATTGACCTCGTGGGTATAATGGCTATTGCTTCACTGCCACCATCCAAGTCATGCACACATTTCTCTTGTGGCCAACCTTAACCCAGAACCAAATGGTGAAAAGAATTCCGGGAAGCCAGCTCCAGCTTTGCTAAATAAAAAGCCACCACACCATGTTCTATCCTGCATGCCTTTCATTTTTTGTGACACCAAACACAGAATAATTCATATATAAAGAACAAATAAAGAAGCTTCCCATGGTTTCTTTTGTGGAATTATTGCTTTCTGTCACCTCGAATATCCAGTCATCTTGGATCATTTTTCTTGCCACGTGCTTATTGGGATGAATTAAAACTGCTGGCTTATTTGTATATCTCACATATAAAATAGTAAGTCTATTGATATATAGTACTTGCAAAACAAGCAGGTCCTCCAATATTCTGTCTGTCATGTGAGTGAGGATTAGACAAGCTTCAGGTTTCACTTGGCATTTCTATGTGTGTACTGATGTACCTAGGTAGTTATGTTTACATGCGTGTTCTGTTATCTGTCTAACAAAATAGCGCTGTAAAGACTTGAGAGGAATAGTTTTGATGAGTACACAGGCAGCTATCTAAAAACTGAGAGCTTGAGAGGCTGGGAAATCAGTGTTGTAACTCCTGAGTAATTATCTCAAACTACTGCATACCTGTCACTAATCCAGAAGCCAAAAGAGCTGACAGTTATGTAAACTGTTTCTTCACTTTGCCTTCTTGAGATTACTGAAATACTTACAGATAGAAAATTCAAAAACATTTAAAAAATAAAAAACAAAAGTATCTCGCCACAGAGGTATTAGAAATTTGTTCTCTCGGCACATCTTGGATTCTTTAGCTCTGTAGCTAGTTTTCCCTCTCAAAGCCAACCAACTCCAGCGATGTCCTTTTGCTTTGCCTGTTCTCGGGGAAAAACATCAATGCTCTAGGCAAATAAATCAACAAATAAAAATAGTTTTGAGATGATAATGTCTCCAACCCACCAGTTTTCACCACTCTCCTGACCATCTATGAACTGTTGAAAAACAAACTGAGGCACAGTAAAACTTACAAGAGTTTGTTTGACAAACATCACTTCTAACTGAAAGTGATTTCAGGTGTGCCACTGGCAGGAGCTAAGGGGCAGACTCTTATAGAGGAGACTCCAAAGCAAGGAAAATTATTTGATTGCCTATAGCTTAAGTGGTTGCCTTATTTAAGCTTAGTTGACTATTTGTTACTGGTTGTTCTTCAGTTTTGACTTCTTAAGTTCGAGGTGTTCACAGGCGTTGACTCTGGCTTAGGTCCTGGTTGCTTACATAGGCTGCCAAGGCACCAGGGCCACCTGCGCCTAGGTTAACAGTGCCAAACGTGTCCACACTTCAGGTGTCTCTTTCAACTGTGTGTAACATCTTCTTGGTTCCCTCATTAATTGTGACATAAAAATCTTAGCCCTGTGTTCATTTTCGTTTTATAGAGAGTCATGATTTTAACTTTAAAATTTTATGTTTTAATATTTGGAAATAGTTAAGGCTGAATTATCATCTCCAACTTGAGTAACTTTATGCCATTCGATGAACCCACCTTGGAGGACTATTTCAGAACATGACTTTCACTGAGTCGTAGTATCTTTTGGGTGGTGGGGTGGGGTGGAGGCTTGTATTTGCCCCTCCATGGATGCACTATGTGAGAAAGTGCCTCTACAATGTAAAGCCCTCTGCAAATTTCATCTTCACAGTCTGTGGGGGTCGGGGGTGGGGTCGATTATTTTCTCTATTTAAGGCTGAGGGAACTCACATGCAGGGAGATTATGTGACTTGCTCAAAATCACACACAGAAAATTTTTATTTTGGCTGTTGTCAAGAGTTAAGTGAGAGGAGTTCAACAAATACCAGATTCTGTGTTATTCATTTAAAAGTAACAGAAATTAACCCCGATTAAGAGATTAAAATTTTCTTCCAGTTTTCTGCACCTAAGGTGAGTAATGTCTATTTTTGAGCCTTGCTATGCAAATCAGGAAAATGTGTAGATTAGTGGGGAATTTTGAAAGGTATCTATCTTGACTTGATTGATTTATAATGGAAAGCATAGAAAGTCATTAGTAGATGAGAGATAAAGGGATTCTTGTTTTATTTTTCAGTTGCAGTTGACATACAATATTATATTAGCTTCAGGTGTATGATATAGTGATTAGCCACGTATATGCCTTACCTACCGAGTAATCACCCCGATAAGTCTAGTGCCCATATGAAACCATACATAGTTATTACAATATTATTGACTAGATTCCCCATGCTATACCTTAGATGCTATGACTGTTTGTATAACTGGTGATTTAAAAACAAGGAATTCTTACTAGAGCTAGTAAAAGAGATAGGGAAGAGAATGAGAGAGGCCCAGGTTGAGTGGCAGTGCTTGGTTGGGAGTGGTGAGAAGGAAGAGAGGGTAGGTGGGTGATTTTTTTTGCTGTGATGAACATGGCTTTGAGAATACAAGAGAGAGAATTTTCATGTTCTGCTGAGTTTGACAGACCTTTGTTAAGATTGAAAATACTTTCGAGGGATGTTGAATATTTATCCCCCTGCCCAGTATCTTGCAGAAGGGCTCCAAGGACCTACTTTTGCCTGAGTTAGGATGATGACATTCTTGTGATGTGAAGGGTGCCTACAGGGAGAGGTGAGGGAACTCTGGCCCAGGGACTCAGTCAGCCTTAGTGGTAACACTTGGTAAGCCGCCGACTCCAAACTTTGTCCTCAAGCACCACTGGATCAGCTAATTATTAGTTACTACTTTTTGGGGGGTCAAGGATCCCAAAATAAGATTAGCAGAAGATAAATGAGAAGGAAGAAAATTCTTCTGGCAGGACCGTCAGTCTGAAAGTGAACTGCCCCTGCTTTCTGACAGTTAGCAGCGATTTATGTTACAAGCACATAGGTTGGTTTTAAGAAAAGAAACAAACAAAAAACTAGCCCCTAATAGGTAGAATAAAATTTATATTCTGCTATCAGCTCTTAAAAGACCTAAAAAGAAGCAAGTGTGGGAAAATCCTTTCTTAAAGTTCTGACAATAAAAATGATTGTTTTGGTCATGCAAGAGTTGCAAAAGATATTAACTTTTTATTCTATTAAGTCTGTGCACACCCTTCTCCTGTCCTGATTTTTACAGTAGAATCCTTCTTGTCTCTGTGGTATGACAAACACGTGGCGGGCCAAGCAGAAAAGCCAGCTGTTGTGGAGACTCACTAAAAAGTGGTGCGTGCTTTGCATAATTCGTTTCAGCTCAAAACATCTACATTCACATTTGTTTGCCAACATCTGATAGAGGACCAAGGAGTATTCTTGGAGTTGGGAACAGCTGACTGTAGTTCTGCATTGTCTTTCATACCTGAACCGCAACAGTAATACATATGCTCTCATTTCCAATTTTAATTTTTTCTTAAAGCAAACAAGATCTTAAGTCAAAACCAATGAAATAATCAGAGCAAAGAGGTCCTCCAGAATTTAAGGGGTTTTTCTCCCTTATATTTGCAGTTCTCTTATAACTGTTCAAAGCATTTAACTTAACTTTTATAGAGAAAATTCTTTCTAAATTCATTTTTTACTGATTTTTGTTACATCTGATTAAATTAGATAGTTGTCCTGATGGAGACAACTGACATGAACAGGTTTGGGAACCAACACACCTGACTCTGCGTAAGCATCTAGCTTATGTGGTAAGAGAATAATCCACAAGTAAAGTCCAGTACAACAAACATTTAGCCGCTGTGGGCAGCAGTTAACATGCTTAAAAAGGAACTGGAAGAGGCCGATCTGGGTAAATTAGTTTGGCCTGGAAAGGCCTCCAATGAGTTTAATTCCAGGGTAGCATGAACCTTGAGGGCACTAGTAGGGCAGGAATCTAAGGATGTTCATAGATGCAGCCTGGGTTCCCAGAATTCCCCACCCTGCCCAAACTACCTTGCAGTGCCCCTGGGGCAACTGGGGAGCAACCAGAGCCTCACTTAATGGAGGTTTCATCCCCACTGGCAATGTGGCTTGGAAAAGTCATTCAGTCCCTTGGTGTGGCAGTTTTCTCATCTGTAAAAAATGGAGTTTGAACTAGAATAAGACCATGTGAGTCAATTTTATCTCAAAAGTAAATGATTTCTTTGTTTTTGTGGTTGTTTATTTGCTTTGCAGAATACCTACATTTAAAGCATTGTTTATGTATAATAGCAGCAATAAGAGTGTTGAAATTAAGCAGATGCTCTACAATCCATTTCCTGTCCGTTGGGCTGGTGGCGGGAGTGGAAACCATTGCCTAAGGCCTCTGAAAATTGACTTCATCAATTGTTTTTGGACACAGTGGCAAAGAGCTGGCAATGTCAGGCAATGAGGACACTGAGGGACAGCCAGCAGAGACTGCCTGCTTCTCAGCATTGTTCTGACCCCATCGCTGAGCCTGCTGATGAGGAAAGACATCCTGAATGAGGGAATCTAAGACCTCTACCTTCTGTCTTTCACTCTGAGCTGGGGCTTGGGAGCGCTGGGCCTCAGGAAACCTCTTCCAGGGCTGGGGGGCCCAGGAGCTTCCATGACAGACAGGACTATAACCTAGCAAGTGCTCCTGCCTTCTTCCCTGGGCAGGTGGAACAAAGAGGGTCGGGCTGGTACTTCATTTCTATAGTTCATGCTTTCTGTGCAAGTCTCTGCAGCCAGAAGACTACTGAGTCAAACTCTTGTGCCGAGGTAAAGCCAAACCACCTGCAGCTCTTCCGCTTCCTTTCACCTTTGTTCCTGACTGGCAAAATCTATTCTGTGCTCAAAGGAGGGAGTCTTTTGTTATTCCCAGAAAAGTAGGTGTACAACATTGGGGATACATGGTACACTTTGACTGGTGCAGTCCTTCTATATAATTTGGGGTAATTCATCTGAACAACCTAATTGGCATTAATAACTGGATCAGGGTAGAAGATAGTTGTCTGCCTCACACACCATTTCTCCCAAGATCTTTAGAAATATGAGTACAAAAGACAAGTCTCTTCCTTCCCCATAGCTCTCTGCTTTCCACCAGGCCCGTTTCTCTCCTCCTCTGCCTTTCCTTCATCAGCCATTACATGAATTGAAGTAGATTTTGAGTCTTTAGTCACTTTTTTTTAAAAAAGATATTTACGTTCTCTGTTCTTAATTTTAAAATCAGTTGGGCATGGCATTTCGGATCTTTCTTTTTCAAAAACAAAACATAAAAAAACTGAATGAAATTTTTTTTTATATTCCCACATGGTTGTGGTTTTCTTTTAAAGCAGGTCAGTGGTCTTAATAGAAAACTTTTCCAGTTCTTGTGAAGAAGAAGGAGGAGGAGGAAGAGTGGGAAGAGGAGGAGAGAGAGGAAATGTTCCAAACATCATCGTCTAAAGTAGTGCTGAAAAATACCGAGTTTTTCGGACTGTAAGAGGCATTGGACCGTAAGACACACCTAGGTTTCAGAGGAGGAAAATGGGAAAAAAAATTTTGAAGCAAAAAGCGTGGTGAATATTTAATAACATAAATAATATAGGCCACTGCTCCCACACACACACAGTGAGCCAGGTAGGCTACATTCAGACTATAAGATGCACCCCCATTTTCCTCTCAGATTTGGGGGAAAATGTGCATCTTATAGTCCAAAAAATATGGTAGATAATCATGGAAATGACACATGTAGCTTTAAATTCCCTAGCAGCCACACTTTAAAAAGAAAAAAGAAACAGGTGAATTTAATTTAGTAATATATTTATTTAACCCAACGTATTCAAAATAGTATTACTTCAATGTGTAATCAATATTAAACACCATTGATGAGATATTTTGCCTTTTTGTGGCATTATGTCTTTGCAATCCTGTGGGTGATTCACACCACAGCACACCTCAGTTCGGGCTGGCCACATGCTAAGTGCTCAACAGCCATGTGTGGCTGGCTAGTCGCTACTGTATTGAGCAGCACTGGCCTAAATATCCTTTTTTTTTATGCTGACACCTAACTTTATTTTAAAGTTTCTGTTCTATTGCTGCATTTTAACAGAGACAAACCACTTAGAATCCAAGTCTTATGTCAGAAGGAAAACCTTCACAGCAGTTTCCATGAGGTGTAGCATTTTATCGAACAACAGCTACTTCTCACTAATGTCACTTATTCCTTCCCCAGCAGAACGTCCATTGGTACAGAGAGTGAGCAGTAAGTCAAAGTGAAGCTACTTGATTTCATTAATTCCAACATTAACTCCTTGAAAGATCAATTAGTCCAAGGAAAATTATCACCAGACATTACACAATCATAAAAAAATTTTTATACTGTCTTCATAAATGTTTTTCAATGTGCACAGAGCATTCCATAATTTCACAGCAGCCTTGCAGTCTGAGGCAAGCCCAGCTATTGGGTAGAACTTTCCAGGTGAAGAAAACTATGAAGAAAACTACATGGCACATTGGTTCCCAACAGGTGGGCGCTGAAGGCGACACCATCAGGACTTTCGTCGCCTTCATTGTGCCTGGGAGAAGGCCCCCTCCCTGCATTTCGAGATTCCTGATGGAATTTCTCCTCTCGATTGCAAAGTCTGGTACCTGTGTGTCTCAATCTCATTACCTTTGTTATAACATTATAACATCTTACCTGTATTACAGGATTTGGGGAAGTTAAGAAGAAAAACCACTGTGGTTCGTTGCATTGCCTCTCCTACTAGTTTATGAGCAATTCTAGTTAGAGAACATTCCTTGTTCTTCACTGTGACTGACTGAACATGAGCAGTAAGGCCTGGTACATCATTGCTGCTCAGAACTTTTTATTGAAGGCAGGAAGTTCTGCCCTATCTGTTCACCTTTTTCCCCTTACTCATCATCTACTTTCATCAAGGCCCTGGACCAGGACTCACTTTCCTAATGACACCTGGCTCATTTATTGCATACTACACTGACATTTCACACTGAATTTCACTCGTTCAGCAAATGTTCACTGAGTGACTACTTTAAGCAAGGCATGTGCTAGGGAAGATGGTGTAAACACAGACTTGATCCTTAAATTCAAGCATAAGGGAGAAAGACATGGAAAAAATAGGTGTGATGGATATTGTGGTTTTGAAATACCTGCCAGTGAATTTTCCTCCTGGATAGTTTGCTTTGTTCTATTTGTTTTCTTCCCCTGCGACCCCTACCACCATTCAGCCTTGAACCTCAGAGTCTCAGAAAGGAGACCCAGGTGCTGCTTGGAGCAAACAAATCAAAGGGTAGGGAGGAAGGAGAGGTCCCCAAATGACAAAGAACAGAAACAAAAGCTGTCTGGGGTCATTGCTGAGGGAGTGCAGAGTTGCGAGAGGGGGAGGTGAAGGAAAAGAGGAAGGGAGGGAATGAGAGGGAGAGGGAGAGGTGGGAAGGGAAGAGAAAAAGAAAAGAGAGGGAGATAAAGAAAACCTTAATTTTCTCTGCCATAAGCAGGTCCTAAGAGCTGCTTTCAAGTCTCATCTATGCTAGTTGGAAGGAAGCTATGAGCCTCCAGATTTAATCTCAATTGGGCTAAGTTTTAAAATATAAATGACTAAATAGTGACTACATATCACTATGCTATCTAGCTTCCAGGCTACCCTGTAGATGGTGGTTCAACAAAGCAAAATGAATAGCAGTCACGGAAACGCTGAAATTGAACCCTATTTTTACAACACTGAGTCGGTCCTCTGTCTGTACTCCATGGATGGTAAGGGATAAACACTCACAGCCAACAACTTCTCAAGTTGCTATAGTACACTTTTAAAACTATAATTATTTCAGAAATGGCTATCTCTTTTTCAAATTACCTTGTGAGAGTTTCACTCTGGTGAAACTCCAGAGTATTTCACTCTAGTTCAATGCAAAGATGCAAAATGACAATTAATTATAAGATGACTCATGCACAGTATCTGTTCAATAAACACCTGGTGAGTGGATGAGTTCATAAATTGCATGTAAATGAAGAGAAAATATTTTTTAAAATTCAGTTGTTCTAGTAAGTTCTCAATACCTATTATAATTCCAAAACTTCAAATGCAGAAATGCTAGTAATTTCTGTTTCATACTTAGCCTTTAAAGAATTTTTTTAACTTCATTTTAGAAAGACTATGCTTAGATACCCATCTCCTTAAAAGCATTTTCCAAACATATATACATATGTTTTAAAGCTACAAGGCTTTATATTTCCAAGGAACACAAGAGAGAGTATGGGTCATGGAATCAGACAAATCGGGGTTCAAATCACAGCTCTTTTATGGTATAGTCGTGACCTTGATCAAATAACCTAACTTCCTAGTCTTGGTAGTTTTAGCTGTGGTGGAAGTTAGAAAGGGAGGGAGGGAGGAAGGAAGGGAGGGAGGAAGGAAGGGAGGGGGGGAAAAAGGAGGGAGGAAGGAAGGAAGGACACTCTTTTCAGGGTTGGTTTTGGGGAAGGCATGGGTTAGAAACAACACAGGACTATCTATATGATCCCTGGCACAAAATTACTTTTTAAAATGGTATTATCATTATCATTGTCAATGACCACTGATTGATTTATCATCCCTGAATTAACCAGGTTTTTTTTTTCTAAAAGTCATTCAATTGCTTTTGTTTCTGGTCATTGCCCGTGTTACCTTCTTTGTTGCACTTGTTTCAAAATGGGCTGAATGATATCAGTGATTGGTAAACTGGTTTCTGCCTCTAAGGTGTGGTTTTCTTCCTGGCCCCTTCATCACATCACCTGTTTGGTTTTTTGAGCAATGGTTCAATGATCCTTCATCATCCTCAGCAAGAACCTTGCCTTCCCAGAGATGGTTTTGGGAGGGGTGGACATGAAAGTCATAACCTTATAAGGTATTGTGAGGATTGAAAATAATCCCTGAGAGACATGGCATTGATGAATAGTATTAAATGCCTTAGTCAGTGCCTTGTTTATCAAGTGGGCTGTGGGCAAGTGCAGCTGGGAATACCAAGAAGAGCCACAAAGAGTGAGGAGGATTGTTGTGGATCCTGGAGCAAGGAAGTAAGAACCCCAGAGCAGGGTGAGACCACGAGGGACACTCTGAAGAGGGTGGGTGGGGACAAGCAAGAGAACAAAATCCACACAAACCAAGTGCAAAGATGGTTCTCTCAGCTCCTTGGCTGTCTCATCCAATTCCTTCATGAAGAGAAACTTATTTTGATTTCCCTGTTCCACAGAATTATTTTCATGTCTACATGTGTAGCCTCAAGTTAAAACCTAGTGGGTATAGTTACAGCAAAATCTAGATCATCTAATATTTAGCAAAGCCATGTGACCCAGGTCTTTGTGACAGCCATGGAAAGCTGCCTGAGGTGTCAGACACGGGGCTCTGGATAGCATGGAAGTTACCTGATGGTTTGTGCCAACATTGCAGTGCCCAGGATACACAGGTGTTACTCTGGGTCCCTCCAGTAGCTGACACTGAGATAAAGATTCAAGTTCAAGCAGTTTGTTTGGGAGGTGAGAGCAGGACACACTGGTAGGAATTGACGCAGTGAGGGGAAGCCCAGGGAGTGTTATTAAATCACCTTCCACTGGGGGGCCCTGGAGCTTAATTCCACTGGGGAAACTCTGCTAACCAGTGTAGGACCCTGCCCGAGGGACAGGGGAGCAGGGTATTTATACACCAACTTCAGCAGTCATCAGTTGATAGCTGTTCCCAGGGAACTTTAACTCCTTAGCACAACTGATGTTAAGTGACCCTATCTCCTATTTTATTTCAAATAAAGTGAATATTGGGTACAAGTACAGTAAAAGAAAAGAGAAGGAGGCTGATAGGTAGAGAGTGATTGAAACAAAAGGGCCGGGACTCCCTAGAGCCACCTGTAGCTCCTGTAAAGTCAGGGGCACGTGTCTCTCTTTCTGTCATTCTCTTCTCTGCATTTTCACACACTGCGGGCATTCCCAGAGATGCTTAGAGGTGGCATTTCTCATCACAGGAAATCTGCTCCCATAATGAAGGTATTTCCTGAAAGATTAGGGCATGGAACTCTTAAACATTCATTTTGAATTTTCTAATTTGAAAGCTAAATTGCAGTGCAGAGGCAAGGAAAAATATAAACCAACAAAGCCTGTAAGCGTGCGTATGCTTACAAACACACCACTTTTTTCTTAGTTCATGAGATTGAGTGGAGATCTTGCTTGTAGAAATCAAACTCCTAAAGTTCAAATTCTATCCTAGAAAAGCAATCTATTTCCCCAACTGGCACATCCGATTCTCCGACCTCTTTGTGACTCAGTGTCCCCAGATGCACAGCAATCCAGCTCTCTCAGTTCATCCTCCCCCAAACTGCCACCCGCGGGAACTGGGGGACACTCTGAGAGCTGTGCCTTTGGCAACTACCCAGGCAACAATTATTTCCTAAAGAGAACTTGTGGCCCGAACTCCAAAGAGTTAATGGGAGCCTGCCAAAACATGTTGCTTTCTTTCCAGGTCTAACTCTTGTCTGAAATCCATAAAAATTTAAAATCAGTTTCCTCCTTGACAAGAGAAATACGTGATTTATTTAAATGAGAGGCTTTGTCTTGCTGCCTGCAGGGGACAAAGTTTAGCTAGCTCTCTCTAGCTAAACTGAACTGTGTCCTAGGGCTTTGGCTTCCCATTAAGGTTAAAACAAGGAAAAATTCCCAGCTCACACAAGGGATCCTTTCTTCTCTGATTTGCACTACCTGGCTCTTGTGTGGAGAAACTCAATATGACCATGAGGACTCAAGTAGGCCATTGTACCTGACAGAGAGTTTGGACAGAGCCCAAGGCAATGGATCATCTTTGTTCAGGTGAGGCTCTCAGCCTGGGTACAGGCATTGCTAAAATAGCACAATTGCTCCTCCAAATAATGTCCCTTAGACAAAAGAAAAGGTCCATTGACTGTCTTAGCGGAATTATTGAACCCTCCCAAGTACACACTCACACACACCTAAAATGAAGACAAAAAGAGTTCTCTTATAAGCCCAAAATTCCGCAGGTTTGGTTTCAAGCTAGAAGAGGGGTTTTTGGTGGAGAGGAAGCTTGAATAGATAAGTCATTGAACTGTTGGGGAATTTCAGCAGTTTGAAAAATGAGAATGTGTGGCGAAATTTGTTTCTTTGCTATGTTTCAGTCTTTTTTTTCCCTCATCCATAACTCAAAAGAGATTGCCCTTTTACAAGGTCAAACTTTTTATTCATTTCGTTTTCATGCCAGATTGTTAAGGAGAAGTATAAAATTCTGGATTTTGTGTGCATACCATATTTTAAAGAAACACAGATAGAATTCCATACACTTTTGAAACTGACATTGCTAAAAAAATGAGTTATCATGACCTAGACTATAAAACATCACATTGGGAAAAAGATTTCCCTTGTGAACATCAAGTTCATTACTGACCAAAGATCCCCACATAAGTGGTTTAAAAGTTTCCCACTGCTGCTGAAATAGTAACTTGTGCAAAGATGCACAGAAGACTGGATATTTGTTTTCATCCTAAAATATGTTCTCTTTGACACTTTTGACCTTAAATGGAGTTTCTACCCTCTCTGATTTTCTGTCTCTTGTGTTCACCAAAACCTGCTGGATGGCTCAGAGGTGACTGTCACACTGTTTCAAACTTCTGTGTACTCAAGCAGGTATTGATTGCATTGAGTGTTCACAGACCCCATACCCCTTTTTCATGTGCCTCTCTGTCTAAAAAAAATACATTTCTTAAAACATAGTTTTTATTCAAAGGCCTAAAACATGATTAGGAATGCATGGGCAGAGATGATCATTTACCATGGAATTTATTTTGGTTACTCCATTGCAAGGCTCTGTGAAAAATCTTTCACTTACTACTCAGTCTCTTACTCTGCTGATTCTAGAGAGTTCACTGAAGGAAAGGGATACTGAGGAAGGGGAGGCATAAAATAAGAGGTGGTCGAGTTCCAAGGCTGGCAGTCTTGACAAAATCGTCTCCCCCAATGCCTGCATCTCCAACTTGCATCTGTCTACAACGTGCCTGGTTTTGCATGAATACTGATGGGGAATCACAGGGGACCCTCTCCTTATACTACATTGCCAGGAAGGTCAGCCTACAGTGTGATGGTGGAATCATTTTCTTTAGATTCTGTCTAGTTAACTTTGATATGACCCCAAATTCTTAGTGAATAAATTTAACTCCATCTGACATCTCAAGTTTACCTGTTGGTGAGATTATTGTCAATCTGTCCCTGGGGTTCCATGTCAGACACAGTCAGAGCAGCTCATATTTGTTCACTGATGTTGCCCAGCACCCAGTTAGTGCTTGACACACATTAGTCATTCAATAAAGCCTGTGAGAAAGACCCCCAGCAGTGCCTCTGCTCATGTCACAGGGCTCAGCTGTTTGGGTGTGGCTGCCTGTGTCCCTTGTGCTTTTTCCTCCCACTGGCCCAACCATCCAAGGGGCCTCTGACAGCTCTTCCGTTACCTGTTCAGTGTCTCTTTGCCACCTGGTTGATTACCTGCTGGCAACTGCTTCTTTCCCTCTTTCTCTCTCCTTCTATTTTCACCACCTCATCCTCTTTCCCTTCCCTTTCCACTTCTCTTATCCTCTTTGTTATTCTTCTATAAAAAAGAACTTGACAGGTAGATGGGTGAATGAGTAGATGACAGATGATAGAGAAACTGATCCTTGATGGCAACATCTCCATCATGAGACGTTGCTACCAGAGGCTGTGATATACTGAGGAGGTACGCTGGGCATCCCGTGGCTCTGCTGTGGCTGCAGCCTAGCCCACAGTTCAGCTGACCTCTTAGATTCTCAGGCCAACCCCAGGGAATTTTGGTTCAGAAATTTTCTTGTGGAGTTCAGGAGCTGCATTTCCTTTTTTAAAAAAAAATTCTGGGGAGAGTCTGATCTACAACCAATGTGAGCACTAAAAGCATTTTATCGAATATGACCCTGGCCCTTTCCCTGCATAACAGAAGTGCTTGCCCACTGCCAGGATTCATTAGGCGATGTTTATACAAAGTAAAGTAGGTATCTGATGATACAGGGTGCCTTTAACTGAAGCAGATGAAACAACCTAAAAAACTAAGACTAAAAATCTAGGTGATGGCTTGGGATTAGCTCATATCTGGGCTACACACTCAATTGTGCAGCTCCGGTGTACAAGAGAGGTTGGGTGAGTGGAGATGTGGCTGAAATGAAGACCCCTGGCTCCATACCAAGGAGGCAGCCACGATTCATCAGCTGATGCCAGGCAGCAGCAAGGGCCCAGCGTTGCTAATCTTCCTGATTTTAAAAAAAAATCCACATTTGTATGAAATTGCCTAGCTTCCTGGTATTGGCAATTGATGCACTAAAAAAGAAAATAAACCTGACTTGTTTTTGGATTCAGCCAGCAGGCTAGTGATTTGCTACCTATGGTATAGACTGCCTGTGCTAAATAAGTTATTCTGAAAAATTATACTTCTTTAATTGTAAACACTTATCAAGTATTGTATTAGTTAGGATGAAGTTTAATCACCAGTAATGTAAACCTAAAATGACAGTGGCTTAAACATGGTAGAGGTATGCTTTTCCCTCGCACTTAAAAAGTCCAGGGCTAGACGGCCATGCAAGACAATGGTAGTTAAGTGATTGTCTTGTCTTTCTGTGCTCTCTACTTTCCTTACTCCCCTTACCACACTGCGTGTATCTTCAAGGTTGACGCATCCACACCAGATGGCCACCGGCATGTCAACTGCCACATCGAATTCTGAGCAGAAATGCAAAGGAAGGGAAGGAGAAATGAAGAATGCTTGTCTCCCAGTTGAGTGAGCCCCCTTTAAGGTTTTTTCTTGGAAATCCAATCCAAAAACATACACTTGCATATTGACCACTTTCTGGTGAAAGGGAGGGTAAGACACATAGTTTTTAAACTACAAATAATGACCTAACCAATATGAGTCTGCTACTGGGGAAGAAGGAAATAATTAATATTGGACAGGCAGTCAGCATTCATTCTCTCCTACATAATTCTCTGTTATGATCCAGAAGACTGAAACGCAAGGGTGAGTAACTCGGAGTCCTCATCCTTAAGAAACAAGTTCAGCGTCATAAAGGTCATGCTGTGTTATAGTTAGTTGTGTATCATATGTCAAAGTTGTATGTTACATCCCATACATCGAAGTATTCTGCTGATGATGTAAACAGAGCGCTATAGGAACACGAAGGAAGGAACAATGAATTTGCTTGGAGGTGGCATCCAGCAAGTCTGACCCTTAAGCAGTGACATTGTAGCTGGAGAAAAGTCATTCCAGTCAGTCTTGGGCCTGTGGATCTCATTTCTTGATACTCCCAAAAAAGATGCCCTCCCTGGAGGGCTTTGAAGAAACGTTAAAACTTGGCCTAGTGAAGAAGGAACAGAAGGTTTTCAAAGCAGTGAGAATGAGTAAAGAAAAGTGTCAGCCTCTCACATTCATGGACGGGGCAGTCTCAGCGGGGAAGAACCAGTCCCAGTGCCACATCAGCCGCCCAAAGCACGTCGTAAATGGCAGCGTGTGAGCATTTCAGAAAACAATGTTTGTGCAGAAAGAAATACAAATATAGATGTTTGGACGATGACTTTGAGCTTCTCCATGTAAGCAATCATGTCTGGGTCATTTCTGTGTTACTAATACTTGGCAAAGAATAAAATCTTAATAAGTGTTTAATGAAGCAATGGTTTACCTCATTGGGAGAAAATATGGTCTTTTCCATTTGTAATGAATGGGGCTGCCTGAACTCTGGAAGATTCTAGTGATTATCTTGGGATCAGGAGGGGCGTTTAAGGAGAAGCCAAAATTCAGTAAGGCGAAGAAGCAAAGTCAAAGACAAAACAATTCCTGGGGATGGTACTGAGCAGCAGAGTTGAAACTGTCCTAAATTCAGAATATATCTATACATTTATAGCAAACCTACTTCCTTTACCATTTTTCTCTTTTAGTCTTTTTCTTGCATATTTCAAATCTGGAGAAAATAACAAAAATTATACAACAAATCAGTATATCTACCATGCAGTATCCTAAAACTGACGTATTTCCTTCTGCATTTTTTAAAGAAACCAAATGTTAAATATGCTATTGAAGCTCTTTTGCAGCAGCATGTAATCCAATGTTTTCAACTGTCATCCAAATGTGGCATTTTATTATTCCCACATTGCTGGTTTTGCTAAGACTAAGCTTCTGTAACAAAGAGACACAAGGCTTCAGTGGTTTCAAAAATGTGCAGCTTTATTTCTTTGTCACTCAGCCTCAGTGTGAGCACCCCAGGCAGGAGGGGCAGTGGTACTCCCCACGGTCTCTCGGGGACTGTAGTCAGCAGGTCTCTTGGACACCGGCTTGTTTGCAACACCTGAATCACTTCTTGCAAGTGCGGCCACGCACCCTTCATCACCAGGGAAAATTAATACTCTCACAGGCTTTGTTTTCCATCATTGCTTTCCTCTCAACTTCCATTCAGCCAATTACAGTCATTTCAAAGGAATATATTTCCCTTTTCTGATCCTTTTGTTTAATGTGACCATCCCAAAATTGGGGCCAGGCCATTTTTCTTTTCTGTTTGTTTTTTTCTCTTATATTTTCTTTTCCTCCCACTGAGCTAGATAAGGACCTTCTGTGTGTTCTTTTTCCCTTTTGATTTGTAAGATGGTATTTACCACATCAGCCAAATGAGCAGGACTGCATGCTGATGGCACGCTATGAAATCTTCCCGTTTTCATAACATGTAATCAGCAGATATGAATACAAATAAAGCTAACATTAAATCAACTCCAGGAATGTGCTTTGCAGTAGAAATAGTTCTTTCAAGAATGAATTCTCTCCTGACTTAAAACACAAAAGGCTTTATATTTTATATTTTCAATATATTTTGTCCAATGAGTCTATTGACAGTTGAGGGATAGTGACGCCAGAATGCGTAAGCAGGATTAAAATAAGTTTGTTGATAAAGTGACATAGCATGGCAATTTAATTTTTAAAAAGTGGTTTCTCCAAGAGCCCTCCATGGAAGATTTGTTTCTGTGGGATGGTCTCTGAGCGTATCAGACACTTCTTGAGCACAGCTTCCCATCCTCTCGGCCTCAGCTGTCTTCTACAGCAGTGACTGTGGTGTGACCACACCTCTGCCATTCCGACCAGCTTCCTGACAGTGCTGATGCCGCACATACACAGAGGCAGCGGATGAGGTGAGGACCTGCTAGGTGTTCGGACATGCAGAGCCTGCATGGGTCGGGAAGGTAAACTTTCTCTGGGCTCACAATGGAGGGTGTCAGTGGATAACTGCTACTCCCTTCCTTCCCTGAGCAGAGAACCCCAGACACAATTCATCCAGCTCTTTGAGCTGTCCTGTGGGATCAGGCTACCGACAAACAGAACCAGGACATACTTGGTACCTGCCTGCCACCTGTCTGTGATGGGTCTTGCCCTTTACTCTGGCTCCCTGGTTAATAGTTCCCACTAGAAAGCTTGTACTTAATCTTTGTCTTAAACTGTGCTTTCTAGGAAACCCAGACAGAACAGAATAGCCCCAAAGCACACCCACCTGGGACAAGTTATGCACTTCATCTCTTTTTTGAAAAGCCATCAATGTCTTTAAAGGTCCTGAGGAATTTCACACCTAAATAAACAACAAAAAAAGGAAACAAAGCAAAAAAAAAATGTGCTTACTGCTTAACTTATTACTAGATTACTAAAACCATTAACAAATTACTAAAGCATTCCACCATAAAATTCATTTGGAAAATAGCTCTTCAAACCCGGGTCCCCTGGGAAATGCAAATACAGAACTGACTGCATCTACCCTGAGGATTTAGGGCATTTTTGAGAGTTTACTTGCATGGGTGCTGTAACGAGTTGAATGGTGGCAACCAAAAGGGTATTTCCACATCCTAACCTTTGGAACCTGTGAATGTGTCCCTATTTGGAAAAAAGGTCTTTGCAGTAGTGATTAAGTAAAAGCTCTTGAGATGAAAAAATCATCTTGGATTAGCTGGGTTAGTCCTATATCCAGCGACAAGTGTTCCTACCAGAGGAAGGGGAGGAGAAGACACAGACCTAGAGGAGAAGGCCATGTGTCCACGGAGGCAGAGAGCTGATTTACGCAGCCACAGCCAGGGAACACCTAGAACCACCAGAGTTGGAGAGGCAAGGAAAAATTTTCCTCCAGAGTTTTTGGAGGGAGCATGATTCTGCCAATACCTTGATTTTATACTTTGGGTCCATCCAACTGTGGAAGAATAAATGTCTGTGGTTTTAAGCAACACAGTTCACGGTAACTAAGTATGGCAGCTACAGGAAAGTCATATAAGTGCCATTGCATTTAATGGAAAAGACACATAAAAGGGAACTTCCTTGTCACCTGGGCACCCAAATCTGGAGTTGGTTAAGTGCCAGGATGTTCTGCTTGGGGCTTGTTCTTGTTTAGAAAGATCTGAAGACCATGTTCTGCCTGAGGGCAGAGCAGAAAAGAGGAGAGGGGGCATTCACTTCCTTTACTTTTTTCAGAGGGAAAATGTGGGCAGCAGCTTCTACTGCAATCCATTCCCTTGTAAGCACAGATTTTCTGAAGGCTCATCTCACTGGTGTTTCCTGACTGGGTCTTTGAGGTGACCGAGAATTCTTGTGGAGGTGAGACACCTCAGCCTCTGCAGTGCAGAATCTTGCTCACCACCAACTTTCTTTTGGAAGTTCCGATGTTTCTTTTTAGTATGGCTGTTCAAATCGTGTGACCTGTGACTGTTTAAAGAAAGTCAAGTTGAAATTTCTTCATAAGTGGAATTATTTTTCAAATTTAAAAAGTATATATTTATTGATCTGGGAGAGAGAGAGAAACATCAATATGAAGAGAAACATCAATTGGTTGCCTCCCATATGTTCCTGACCTATGATCAAACCAGCAACCTAGGTATAGACCCTGACCGGGAATTGAACCCCCGCCCTTTGATGCAGGGGATGATGCTCCAACCAATTCAACCAACTAAACCACAATTGCCAGGGCTTGAATTATCTTTTAAAACTTCACTAGATCCATTCACTATTTAAAAGCTACAGGACAACTGAACAAGTAGTTACCTACTTTCGAAAAGTGGTCTGTCTGGGGGTTTCTGCCCCTGAGAGTGAGTTTGCACAGAGTAGAGACTACCTGCTCACCCCCACAAGCCTTTTCTATTTCAATGCCTGTGTTTCTGCCATGACCAACCTGTCAAAGTGACACACCGAGTTCTGCAGGACGACCTCCAGGTTAGGGGAAGCAGCAAAGAGATTCTTGAAAATGTGCCAGGTGGAAACAGCTTTGGATCCATCCATGGCCCAGAAGAGTATCACTGCAGATAGTCTTCTTCACGGGCACTTGCGGAAAGAAAAAAAGAAGTTACTACTGTCTCTTAAATCTTTCCAGGGTCAGAAGCAAACAGACTTAGAAAATAGCCTACATTTTGTACAGCCATTTCCACAGGACATTTGCAGGATGTTAGAATCACAGCCCTGGTGGAGTGAAGAAAGGCCCGGACAAGAAACCAAGGGCCTGAAATGCCGTCCTGACGGGGCTGCACCACCAGCGAGGCCCCGGCTTCGGGAGCCTGAATGTTCCCTCTGTGGACAGGAGAGGGGTGGCCGCTTCCCCAGGTTCCTGTGAGGACAAAATAAGGAAATAAACAGAGTGTGTAAAGATGGCATTTGTCATACAAATGTAAAATATTATTAAGAAAGCTCTCAGGGGGCATTTTCCTGAAAGGGACATCCCATCATTTTTGGATGGTTATTTAATTCTTTATGAAGCAGAAAAATGCCTTAGATGCCCTTTTTTTATCCTGTTTTGAAAAAAACAAGTTAATTGTGAGATTCCTCACCTTGTAAAGTAGCCAATGACTTCTACGTACTGTGGCCCACCTAAGGATGCAGGTTGTCATGGGAATAATTTGTAATTAAGGGACCTGTGGCGATCACCCTGGGGTTACAACCAGAAATGGGATAGTCAGCTGGGTGACAAAACTAAAAATGATATAACTTCAGAACACTCCCCGGCATTAGAATGTTAAAAGTCTACAAACACCATGACTTTCTACCTCACCCCGTGTGTTCTTGGAAGCATGTGTCTTCCCATGGAGCAAGGAAGCTGGACAAATTTTCCCATAGAAATTATGCATAATTATGCATCTCTGTTCCTGCTCAAGAACTTGGCATTAAATGGACCATTGATATGCTGCAGAAAGAAAGATACCAGAACTCCAAATCACTGTACTTTTTTAAACTAGGAACATTTTGTTCCAAGTAGAGGACTGTTAGAACTAGAAGGGATTTTTCTAAGTAAAAATAAAAAAAAGTTACTATTTATAAATAGTATTATTGTCTACAAAGAAAACCCTAAAGTATCTACATCTGTATTAGCACATTTGACAAGTACATACAGCAAGTTTAGTAGATGATAAATCCATTTATAAAATCAATTTATTTTTAGTTTTTAATATCAGTCAGGAACTGTTAGAAATACTTCATGGACCCCACCTGTGCCAGGCTGACCAGCTGAGGAGACCGAGCCTTCTCACATCTCGGTGTAAGTTTGGTGTTCACAGCTAGATCTTCAGGTTCCAGGGGCAGGGACACTACAAAGGACATAGCTTTGGACCCAAACAGACTTAATTTAAACCCTGGCCTCTCCATTTACCACTTATGTGAATCTTTTTTTTCTTACCTGTAAGGTGAACCAGGTGACCATGGTGATTATGACAACTCACAATATGGCTACTTGATACAAAGTATACTTCTGAAGGTAATCTATAGCTAAAAACTCTTTATAATCAGACCATTACTGTTACCTGAGTCAATGACAGCAGAGACTAAGGCCATATTACCTGGATCTTGGCTCTTCCACTAAAACCTACAGTACCTTAAGCCTCACCAGGCATCAGCTTATTCATCTGCCAAGTGGCGATAACAGTATCTATCTACTTCATAAGGTTGCAATGAAGATGAAATGAGTTACCACACATCAAGCTCTTAGAAGAGTGATGGGCACTAGGCAGGTGTTAACTCTTCCTGTATTTTCATGTCTGCCCAAAAGAAAGCTGCCTAAAGAACTGCCTATTGTAAACAATGAACTCTACTTAGAGGAAAAAAAGGTAAAAGGGAGGAAGGAAGGGAGGGAGAGAGGGAGGGAGAGAGGGAGGGAGGGAAAGAGAAGAGAAAAGAAAAGAAGAGAAGAGAAGAGAAGAGAAGAGAAGAGAAGAGAAGAGAGGAGAAGAGAAGAGAGAAGAGAAAAGAAAAAAATCTCCTCACATTAACCTCTCATTTCAGAGAAGAAAACAGAGGCCTGAATCACTTCATCTAGTCACGTAGCCAGGTCACCCAGGGGCTCTTGGCTCCCAATTCAATATTTCCCCCATATACTGCTCTACTTTGTGAACAAAGTTCTAAATGAAGACTATGTTTTCCCCAATGACTGGGCAAAAGGGTCACAAATCCCATAAAACTATACTTTTTATAGATGAGGAGCCTATAATTCAGAGAGTTTAAGAAGCTTGCTTAGAGTTGCAAAACTCCGAACCATATGAAATTGATATTCATTATGGTCACCAGAGTGACCATTAACTAGATGTAAAACCTGAAGCTACCCACTTGAGCTACTTCTTTGAACTCAAAAGAGTAGCTTGTGGATTAGCATCACCCAGAAGCTTCATAGAAATGTAGAATCTTAGGCTGGATCCCCTAGCTTACTGAATCAGAATCTGCATTTGAAAGTACCTTCTAAGAAGTACCTTTTCCTCTTTTTTTTTTTTTGCTTATCTATAAAGGAAAGCAGAGCACAGATGTTCTCGACTTTCTCTTCCACCTCTAAAATGTTTTAAATTCTTCTCTCCTTGCTTCTCTATCCCCACTACCTCCCAGTTCCAAAGAAGTATTTGCAGGGGACAAGTTGCAAAGGCAGCCTGAAGGTCAAGGTGAAGGGAAAGTGTAAGGGGCATATTTCTCTTCGTGAGGAAGGCTGGCTTCTGGGTGTTAGGAATTCTACCCCTTGGCAGACTGTGTGTGACTTGGATCAATTGCTGGGTGTGCTGCCCTTTAGCAGGAGTCCAAAGGACTTGGGGGCTTGGCCACCAAAAGCACTGGGAAAGCTTACGTGACTGGCTCAGACTCCTCTCCTCTAAAAGGAAAAAAAAATTACTTTCTAAATATTTTTCACTTACACTTTCAGTCTGAGAAGTCAGTTTTTAAAAATTACCTGCTTATCTAACTTACCTGTGATTTATTGGTATGTGTTTCTAGTAGATTCTTAATTTCTAACCCAGAACTTAGGCGGCTACCAAGGACAAGGGAGCTTTGGTCAAGGCCCTGTAATCACAGGCGCCAGGATTCCCACAGGCACCAAGGCCTGAGTAATCCTTCTACTCCACTGATTTCTCTCACCTTGTGTTAAGTAATTAATTGATCTGTCACGTTCACTTTGGTCCTGAACCTGCCTTAAAGGGCTATGTTTTCTCACAGTCTGCTCATCCACTCCCACTTCCTTAAGTGACTGGGTGAGCCCACTCCTGAGCCTTCTCCACTGAACACCCCAGGCAGGGAAGCATGCGTCCATGGAAACTACCCCAAAGGCAACAAAATACTGAGACCAAGTAAATTTCACCTTTAAGAAGCTCTGCCGGCTTTTCTCTGGATTTAAGCCCATTTCCCTGAGGCTTTAGCTGGAATTCCTAGCTACAGAATGCAACACCCTACTTCTCAGTCCTGAGGCTCAATCTCTGCACACAGAGCAACAGGGAGTTAGTTCTTCATATTCATCAGACTAAAATAATGGTTTTCCTTTTTCATAAACATGGAAGTTTTAGGAGTCTAAAGCTGACTTTGAAAGTGACACATTGCTACACACAGCTTTTGTTAGCCAAACACTTGCAAATCATTTTCCCGCCTCAAAGCCTTTAATTTGTCAGCTGCCTGAATATCTCTGCCCACAGGACTATTATTTCCACAGGACCTGGGCAGTAATTCACAGCCCGGGATCCACCCGCCAGTGGACCCTGGTAAGCTTGTGAATGTTTATGGCCCTCCAGGCAACAGTTTTCTGGACCTATCTGGGAGAAGCACAAGCCCTTGTATTCTCCCTCCGTGGCACCAAAAATATTTTTGTAAAGGTATTTTTATTTTAAATAAGTGAGCTCAACAAGCAAACACTGAGTGAGGACTAGTAAAGTCCCTCAAAATGAAGCAGAGATTGAAGGAAAAAAAGCCTTAGGTGTAATAAGATTCTGTTTTTTTCTTTCTCTCTTTTCTTTCTTTCCTTTTTTTTTTAAATGCAAGAACATGGAAAACAGGCATTCAGCCTTTTTGTAAGAATGAGTGCTGTGAGTAAATCATAGTTACATGGGCTAAAAACAGACCCATGAATGCGAGCGATGGTGTGGAGTTCATTTTCCTTCCTGCACAGTTAGCACATGAAGGAAATAATTAGTCATCTTCTTGCTTCCTCTCTACTCAAGACTTTGGGAAGATCAAACTTTGCTGTAAAGACTATCATGAATTATCAAGAGAGAAGTAGAATTTATTTTCATTCATAAATGGGCCAAAGAGGCATGTGGTCAAGTTCAAAGAGGTTAAGGCAAAATCATGGCCAAGAAGCACATCTAAGTTTTCCCAAACAGATCACTCTCTATTTGACTAACACAGTATTCTCAAAAGGAGATGGGGAAAACAGCACATTATTTTTTCTCCAGAAAGGAAGATTTAACCTATATCACTGCGGTGTTAGTTCAAGCACACGTCAAGCACATATTCAGCTGAGAAATTGATCTTCTTTCTCATAACCACATTCTCTAGGGCTGAACAGGATGTAAGAAGAATTGCCAAGTCACTACTTCATCATTTCTTACTCTGCAGTTGTTTTCCCAGCACTTATGGCATCTGACTCTACGGATCAGAAAATGGAAAATGATCCTCAAGAATGAAAAACTCTTCTAGAGTTGTATCCAACAGTGCAACCAACAGAACAAACACTGTGGCCAAAACTAGAGTTCATTTTGCTTTTATATTGAATGGGTTGAAAGAACCTAGGAAAGGCAGAATTTTTTCTGAAATCAAGGAAATTATGCAGATAAAGCTGATGGAGAACTTATAGGACTTCCAGAAATAGATGGGCATGGATTTATAAGTCAAGCTTTTAGCTGTGTTTCATTCTTTGAAAACTTTGTGTCTACTCCTCTTTTCCCTGCATTTTTCACATACAAGGCAAGTGTTTATAGAAAGTTCAAGTCCCAAAAGACTTCAACAGCTATAAGATGTCAACCAGGCAGACTCATTTCTAGAAGTCTAAATAAACTCATTTATTTTAAGGCCAGGGAAAGGACAATAACATAACTGGCTTACTCTTCACACTCTATGAACAAGCATAAATGCTCACGTATACACATAGATAGATAGTTGATAGATAGATAGATAGATAAATAGAGATATAGGTAGAGATATAGATATACAGACATGCACGTGTCTCATTTAGCTAAAGCTGATCACTCCAAACAAAATCTAAGGGTGTACTGAATGACTTAGAAGATGATTAGTTTTACTTGGGATTTAGGGAAAGTACAATTAGATCTTAAATGCCAAGGCCAATAGAAAAATAAGACACTGTGATCAAATATCTTTATCTTCTTCATTTGAGTTCAGAATGTCACCCACGTATCCCCATGTCTGTCTTCCTTATGTGACAAAATGAGACCTCTGTATAGGAGGGCTTTCACTGCATTCCTCAGCTTTGCATTGACTTTTGTTTTGTTTTATTGAAGGAGAATTTGCATGTACCACAGTGCACAAATCTTAAGTGTACAAGTCAATGAATTTTACTTCTGAATTTTACACACCTGTACAGCCACCAACCATATCAAGATATTGAACATTTTTGTCATTTCAGATATTCTCCATTTGACCATTCCAGTCAATACTGTCTCTCAAAGGGGTGCCTAGTAGAAGAAGTTTTGTATGCCAAAACTATAGGAATAAAGATTTCTGAAACCCATAAGCCATTTGCTTTCCCTATCTCCAGAATGGCTTAGTGTCCCACTACTATCAACAATTCATGTATTCATTCAATAAATACTCATTGAGCACATATTCTATGTGGCAGTCATTGTTTTAGATGCTTGGGATAGATTAGTGTACAAAATAAGTAAAGAGTCCTGCCCCCATGGACTTCATAGTGTAGTGGGGATAGATAGCAATAAGCAATATGTTAGAAGATTTAAGTGTTATAACAATAAAATAAAAAATAGAACAAGTAAGAGAGGTTATCAGGAAGTGGTGAGAATGCGAGGGAACGAGTTACAATATCAAATAGGGAGGCCAGAGTAGGCTTCCCTGAGAAGGTAAAGCAAGAAAGGGAGGGCGTTAGCTGTGTGAATATCTCAGCTTGCTCCCTGCTCACCTCTCTGACTTCACATCCTAATCCCTGCCCCTTGGTCACTATGATATAATCATACTGTTTCTCTAATAATTATTAGCTGGCTAATTATTCATCAGCAATTAGTTATTTCTCTGATAACTAAAGATGCTGTACTTATTTTCTTATATTTGCTGGTCACTTGGGTTTCCTTATTTTTTTTCTTGCTTCTGACATTGACCTTTGTCTCCCCTCTCCCTGGAACTCACTTCTTCCTTATCCTTATCAGCTGAATGTCACCTCCTCACTTCACCTCACCATCCAATTTAATAGTGCTTGCTCCGCTTAAATCCACTTTTTGACACTACTCTGTTTTATTTTTTCTTAGGATTTCCCACTGCCTGAAGTTACCTTGTTCACTTACTTGTTTCATTTTTTAAAAATCACATCCTCAGCCTCTTCCCCCAACTGAACAAAATCTCCAGGAAAGCAGAGACTGTGTCTATCACTGGTACTGAAGCTGTGTCTGGCACTCAGCAAGTACCCTACAGCTATTTTTTGGATAAAAAAATAAAATAAAATAAAATAAAATAAAATAAAATAAAATAAAATAAAATAAAATAAAATAAAATAAAATAAAATAAAATAAAATAAAATAAAATGTCTTCTCTTTTCTAATCATTAGATCCTTGTTTCTAAAATGAAAGAGTTGGACTAGATCAGTGGTTCTCCAAGTAGAGTTGCTGGATCAGCAGCATCAGCATTGCTTGGGAACTTGTGAGAAATGCAGGTTCTCAGGCCCACCCTGGATCTGCTACATCACATACTCTGGATTGGGTCCCCATGACCTGTGATTTCCCAGCTCTGCAGGCGCCTGGACAAGCACCTGAGTTTGAGAACCATTGCACCAGACTGCCTCTGAGGCCTCTTCTTACTTCACATTTAACTTCTTAAGGTTTTTTTTTATAGTACATAAGTATTTCACATATAAAAATGAGAATAGACAATGATATCATGAATTGCTAGTCCCTAATGACTTGATTTCATAAATCTTAACATTACATCTCATTTATTTCAAAGTACTAAAAAATAAATTTCAAATATACCTGGAGCTTACTGTGTATGACTGTTACCCAGTCCCTTTCTCCACACACACCCCTGAGGTTAGCCACTCTAATAAATTCGGTACTTACCTGTTTCCAAACTGTTTCCCCGAGTACTTGTACAAATTTACATTCCCATTAACAGGGCATGATAATCCCCATTTCTTCATGTAATTCTAACATTTTAGTATTGTCAGAGACTTTAAGTCTTGCTAATGATGGATATAAAATGTTATCTATTTGGATATTGTTTTACATTTACATTTGGAGAATATCACAATGATATTTTCTAAAATTTTAAAGTGAATTTTATACTTTTCACATTGAGGTCTTTAATCTTGGATCTTTGTATGTGGTGTGAAGCCAGAATTCTAATTTAATACTTATCTTTGTATAATAGAAGATTAGTATCTTGTGTTTCCTTTTATTCAACATAAAAACCAAAATTTTATATGTATAACCTCTGCCCTAATAAAACATACAGGGTTTTTTGTTTGTTTGTTTGTTTTTTGGTGGGGGAGGGGAGAAATAATCAACAAATAAGCAAATATGTAAATAGTGAAAGCGAGTATTTACATAGGGACTCCCTATATGAGGCACTGAGCTCTTTATGCCTATTTAACCTATTTAATAAGCAGAGTTTCTCCATGAGGAAGGAACAACTAATATCCTCATTCTACATGTGAAAAAAATAAAGTGTAGAACAATTCAGTAACTTTCTCACAATTACACAGATGATGGGAAAGCTGGGATTTCAATCCAGACACTTCACCCCCAGGATCTGTACTTCTAAACCTGGTACTAGGCTGCCCCTTGTCTGTGATACTGTAAAAGCTGTGACTGAAAATCATCTGGAGGTCAGGTAAGGGCTTGCCTTAGTTGGGGATCAGAGAAGGAGTCTTTCAGAAAGTGACATTTAGGCTAAAACCTGAAAGTTGAGAAGACAAAGCAGTTTCTCCCTGACCTAGGAGAGTGAATAGTTCTGCTTCTCTACATGTCAAACCAGTCAAGGAACACAGAAGGAATGAGGGCATTTTTTTACCATTTCAGGTGAACTGAGTAATAACAAGACATATTGCTCAATGGTCACAAAATATAAACACCCTGCCCACCTCCCACCAAAAAAAAAGCCAAACCCAACTGTGCATTTGGATGGCATCCCTGGGCCCGCACGTGCGCTGTCCACACAGCAGACTGGACCCACACACAACGTCGTCTTCTCCCTTGGCTGACTGAGTCTGCTGTGGTGAGGAAACAGCGCGGCATGCCCTCGGGATGGGCTCTCCTCCTGTCCCTCTCTCCCCGCTGTGCTGCCGGCCAGACAGAGCAGCCTTTGTGAAACCCACGACGGAGGCTCACAAATTACACAGACTCGTCTGAACCGAGGCTGAGCATATTAGTCAAGGCACTTGAAAAACATTATCTTCTTCCGCTCAAGACACTTCGTTCACAGTTTTACCAGGCCGTCACATTATAAATCAAATGAGTATGTTGTTCTTAAATTGCTCAGGAGATGAGACGTAGTAGAAAAGAGTCCCCCAAGGACCATGGGGAAGGCTTAAACTTTCTGGAAGGATTCCTGAGGTGTTGGACTGGCTTAGTCTCGTGTTAGCGGGGCTTACTGTGCACAGTCAGAAACTGAACATCTTCTCCCACCTGAGCCATACAAATATGACTCGTTTCTCCTTAAAATCCCCCTCTGCACTCTCCCAGGCTTTTCCTCCATGTCCATTTGAAATCACAAATCATATTTTGTGGCCTGTGACTTGAGAAATATAACCAATGTGCGTGAAGATTTTATAGCCTCCTTCTAGAGCATTTTATGAGTTCGATGCAATGCCTATGATGTTTCCAGGTCCTAGGAGGATGGGGATAAAGACAGGGTCATGGTCATGCTTAAAATTAGAAAGTCATAAACTGGGCAAACAAAGGGACCCTCCTTTGGCCACATAGGTTGCTGTTAGAAGCACTGGTGTGAGTGGACAGTTGAAGGCACCTGGTTGCTAACCTGGCACAAACCCTATCTAGCTAGTGCTCTATACTACCACTGTTGTAATGGTGAATTCTTCAGAATGAAATATATTAGTCACTAAACCAACACTGAGCTTCATGGTCTATGTGCTGTCCCACAGCTTATGTACAGATCAGTAGGGGTAAAGTGTGGGATGAGATGTGTTATCTTATATACTTGAGTTTAAAACATGCTCTGATTTTATAGGGCACACTGTGACTCACCTTGGAATGTACTCTTGAAGCATCACCTTAAAATAGTTCCCTTTGAAAATAATTTGATATTATATTTTGTCTTCAGAACTTCTAAAGTATTCTTTGATTGTCAAGTGTGCTGGGCAAAGGGAAAAAGGGAAGATGAAGAGAACAGGAAGAAGAAGGTAGTATAGGGGAGGGGAGGGAAAGAAATAGGAAACAATGGAAGAGGAGAAAAGAGGAGGGGAGGGGAGAAGAGAGGAGGGGAAGGGAGGGAGACTGGCAGTGGAAAGATGGTTTTGTTTTCACTGATATACAGTTGTCTCTAAACGTTCACAAAAGATAACATTTTACAGAGTTGATAGAATTCACAGAAATATTTGAGACATCCACATTTCAAAGCACTGCTCCCGTCATTAACAATCTGCCTTCAAAGAAATGTTTGTAATATCCCTTTGACCACAATGCAAGCTAGGGACAAGTGTGCTGCAGTCTGCCTTAAGGAACATGTCACAGGGCAAATATTTTTGGACCATTCTACATTGGGCAGCTTTTTTAGCTCTCAGTTGTCTGGTGGTTTGCTATGACCTGGAGAAGATTCATAGTTATGTTCTGAGAAACCTGTGTCAGTGGGGACTGTCTCGGCTTTCTTCCTGGCAGAGGTAGAATGACACTGTTCAGGCCTGGCAAGGCTGCCGTCACACTGAGTTGGTAATATGAAGTAATACACTCCAGACGTTTGCTGGGGAGTATGATGTCAAGCTGACATGTGCCCAACAATTACTCAAAAGCCAAGTAGAAAGAAATAGTATTCATAATTGTTTGAAGGATCAGGGTCAAGTTGTTCTAGATGTTCTCAACTATCCTTCTGGCTTAGGAAGATCAGAAAGAGGCCAGGTATACAGACTTCATTTTACTGGATCCCTGAACAACTGCTTTTGATGAATTATTCTTTGGGCATAAATAAAAAATTATTATTAGAAAAAAACTTTATAAAATTCCAACATCCAAGAAAAGGACATTGTTGGGGACACCAATCATTATGTCATGTTTGTAAGGACTCCAGGAAAAATGACCTGTCCTGCTTTAGTAATAAGACTAATTAGAGCTTGTTGTTTTCCATCTTAAAAATGTTGTCAACTGTATACATCACCAGATTCGGATCATAGCTTACACCAATCAAAACAGGCTTGGATCAATACACAGTATGTCTTTAAGCCTCACCCCTTCTTTCATTGTGTTCATTTTCTGGTCTGTCTTTCTTCTTTCACTCAGATTATACTTGACACTGTACTTTATAGTCCACATGTTGTTATAATCAGCTAACTCATTTCTGGAGTTAGGTGGAATATAAATTAATTAATAAATAACTTTTTAAGGCCTAAAAGCTTGATTGGACTCGAAGTTCTACATATCAGAAACATTGCAATGGTAGCACTTCTTACAGAGGCTGTAGCTTCTCAAATCTTAAGGAAAAAGGTGAGACCATTTCATTCCACTACATTGAAAAAAACACCTTGTCATATACTCACAGTTCCCAGCTCCATTTTCTTGATCTTTGGCCTGTGATTATTTGGAATTAGCTTGAACACTTCTAGTTGCATCCCTTGTCTGAATCACTCAAGTAACATTTAGAACATAACATTTGATTCTACATTCAAAGTATTCTGCCTTTAAGATGCCACAGATATACCAACGGAGAAGGCAAGGTCACTGCAGAGGATGTTTTTTAGAATCACTCTTCCATCATTGTGTTCTTACACTACTTGATCTTTCTCCTTTTATCCTATTTATATTACAAGCCTTATCTTGTATGTACATGTTGTTGTAAGCTAGAAATCCATTCCTGGAACTAGATGAAATACAAATTAATAAATAATTTCTTATGATCTGAAAGTTTGGCCACCTCTAAATTATAAATATCCATGAAATCTCAGGCCTTCAAGCAGATCCTTCAGTGTTATCACACTTGCGGCAGACAGAATATTGCCTCCTCCACAGATGCCCATGTCTTAATCCCAAAAACCTTGGATCTGTCACCTCACATGGCAAAAGGACTTTGTAGATATGATTAAGGCTTTGGACCTTGAAATGGGAATAAAGATTGTCCTGGGTTATCTGAGTGGGTCCTTATAAAAGGGAGGCAGGAGATGAGAGTGAGTGAAAGAAAACTGATGATGGAAATAGGGATAAGAGCTGAAGATTTGAAGATGCCACATTGCTAACTTTGAGGATGGAGGAAGGGGCCAGAGGGCCCCTAGCAATGCAAGCAGCCTGTAAAAGCTGGAAAAGGTGAGAAAACTAGAGTGCCCAGGAGAAATAGCCCTGCCAACACCATTTTAGCCCAGTGAGATTTCTGACCCCCAGACCTCTAAGAATAAATCTGTGTTGTTTTCAGCAAGAAAGTTTGTGGTAATTCATTACAACCATAATAAGCTAATAATAACACTAAAGAATTGTTGATCACCTCCATATCATAATTGTGCTATGTTTTCTTTTTTTCTCTATTCTTCTCTCTTGCCCTACAGACTTCAGTATCACTCATTTCTTAGCCCTGTGTTGTACGGACTGGGTTCTACCATCCTGCCCAGGACTGTTCAGTTTTCAACATCATGCTTCCATTTTGATATTGACTTATCACCCCTGTTCCACCTTTGTAGTTTGCCCATACTGGACATCATCTTTCATTGTTCATCTCTTTAACTAGACAGTGCCCACCTTCCAAGGGCTGACACCTTCCCACATCTGTAAGAGTGCACTCCACCTGCCTTCAAGTCTTAGAAGTCAATGCCATTCAACAGAACTTCATACAATGACAGAAATATTCTATCTATATGTCCAATGTGGTAGCCACTAGCTATAGTGGCTCTTCAGCTCTTAAAATGTGGCTGGACATTTCAAGATTTTATTTGTTTTTTTAAAGGTTTTATCTATTTATTTATTTTTAGAGAGAAGGAGGGAGAGAGGGAGAGAATCATCAATGTGTGATTGCCTCTGGTGCACCCCCTACTGGGGACCTGACCTGCAACACAGGCATGTACCCTGAGACTGGGAATCGAACCAGCAACACTTTGGTTAGCAGGCCAGCACTCAATCCACTGAGCCACACCAGTCAGGGCTGATTTTACTTGTTTTTAATTAATTAAATTTATTTAAAGTAGACACATATGGCAGGTAGTTACCACAGTGGGCAGCACAGCTAAGTTTGTATTAAATGCATATTAATAATGATTAATAGAAGTAGTCATTAGACACCTGTAATCCTTTAACTGAAACTAGCAAACTTTTCTTTAAATTTTCCTTTAGAAAAAAGGCAGTCATGATGAAAAATATTTGAAAACCAAAGACATTAATCCATGAAATAGGCTTCAATTACATAAGAGAATGATTAGTACTTAATGAAATCCCCAGAACTATTAAATCTCTGTGCATGATGCCATTACTTTCAGGAACTCATAAAAAAAAAAGCCCTTAATTAAAAGTGTGATTTTTTTTTTTGGTGGCTCTGGGGACTTTTAAATGTCTGGGGTATAAATAAACCACATTTGTAGTTGGGTTTGAAGACGTGCTTTTACTTGGTTCAATTCCCAGGTTACACCGACACTCAGTCACCTAAGCATCCAGGTCTGCCGCAGAATGAGAGGGGACGGCTGCCATGCACTTCTGCTGATAGCTGTGTCCCATGCTATTCTCTGTGATTTATCTTCCATGAAATGTCTGTGGATGTAAAAGCCCATGAAAAAAGGAGTGAGTAGGAGATTTGTAATTATCAGGCACTTACTGGCTGCATTAACTGGAGGAAATACAGAGGAAGCCTTGTGAGGGGATCACTTCACCTAGGCTCTGGGTGAGACAGTATTAGGTGAGCTGAGTGACACCAAATGGAAACTGAAAGTTCCTGGGGAAAAAACAGGTGTTTCAGTGGAGAATTCCGCCCCAGCTTCCTCCATTCTTTTGACTTCTGACAATAGATTCTGTAGAATTTGAACCAAAATCTTAAACAGAAAGAGGCATCGATCAAAACGTGAAATTTACAAAGCTTGCATTTGACATCTCTTAGCCTTATGTAGACACGTGTATGGTTATGTCTGCAAATGTATTATGACCCAGAAAGAATGACAGTGGGGACAGCCTGTCAATCAGGGATAATGTTGGTTCAACCCAGACCCAGAATTCAGTACCCCAGTGAGGTGTCTGTCTCCCCCAGAGAAGCAAGAGCTCTTTTCTTTGGGCATTTCTTAATTGGCTACAGGATGCATTGCTGCCAATCTTGCTTTCACTTAAAAAAATTATAGCAAAGCAAGAAATAATTTTAAAATACAAATTTTCTTGTACCCAAAATATAAACCTCCAAAGTGCATAGACTATTTGTTCAGATAACAGAGCCCACCCAACAGCATGATGGAAATTTTTCATGCTTACTGCATCATGGATTTGCTGCCTCAGGAGAGCTTCTTGGGGAATTGGAAAATGTAACACAGCTTTATGCATAAATCACTGGAAGACACACCAAATGTTGGAAATTTGTAGAATATTCCAAATAATAACAATACTGTGTGATAATTATTTTATACTTCTTTAAATTCGTCCTCAAAGGTAGAGGGAGCTGAAACATTCCCTTTCTATTTTTTTCTTGTGTGTTCTCTGTCTCCACTGTCCAGGATTTGACCATCCCTTTCACCTTATTGCTCTTGTTTGGAAGGGTAGATGCTGCCACAAAACATTAGATTTGGCTCATATGGAAGGTTGGCCACTTCAAAATTTCAGGGACCATAAGCTGAATTAAGACTCTGAGCTCCAAACCCTGCAACAAAAATGTTGTATTTGAAATAGAAATACCTATATTCCCTAGGTGGATAATACAGTAACTTTTTTGATAACAGTTTGCATTTCCAGAGTGTGTAATCATTTGTTTTATCAAACTTTAAACCAGTACGAAGAAGTCCTTCATTCTTTATCTTGACAGCTAGAAACACCTTACTCAAAAATTTCCCAGGGCTTACAGGAAAAGGAAAAGTACCCAGCTGAAGACAAGAAAAATCAGACACTTCAAATCTGAAAGGTTGCAGATGTCTGAGCCTGATGAGGGCCTGGTGGGTGCCGCGTTGCACTTGGACGTTCCATTTCAGCTCAGTGAGCAGCGAATGCACAATATCGGGTTTCCTGGGGACATCTGAAAAGCAATGCTGCCTACCCTTTCCTCCATTTAGTGCACATGGTCTTGGGACTTGAAACACATCAGGAAAAATAAGTCTAGCAAAGACAGGAGAGAAGCCTAATTGAGAAAGAGACCAGGAGTCTGTTGCAGGCAGGAAGGAAAAAATTCAGATGTTCATACTTTAAAAAAAATGATTTATTGTTCAAATTATACTCATTTGCTTTTTAAGAGCAGCCAGGAAAATGAAGTTATTGGTACATTAGAATTTTCCTCTCTGCTGTCATTTCTATTTAATTATTGCTCACACATCTGCAATGGAAAGAACTAGAGGCTTAGAGCAGGGTTTCCAGTGTGGATCTTTCTAAATCTGTCTCTGGATAGAGGAGGGAACTTGGGCCAGTGACCGAGGCCCTCAGAAAAGTTGTTTTCAGTGTCTGAAACAAGGGAGTCCTAATTCCTATATTACAATGCAGATGAAAAGATTTAATAAAGTTACGAATGTGACACTGGGTTAATGCTCAGCATGTTAGCTGAGTCCAAGTCAAATTGCCACGTTTTGTAAACTTGACAGTAGGAGAGCGTCCTGCTGCCTGCATAACCCAAAGTTTGGAGTTGACCTGTCGCATCTTAGAGTTCAGGATTTTATGTGAGGCCAGATGATTTGGATTTGACAAGAAATACTGCCCGGGGCCACACGGAAGCATTGGTCTCACCTTGCTGGTTTATCTTCCATTAAGACAATAGGCAGAATGGGATGCAGGCTGAGGCTTCAAGACACCATGTTATAGGAGTTTGAGATTCTTTTAATGACCCTAGAAAGATGGCAGTACCTGCAAAACTTTCTCCAAACATAGAATTTATTTAGACCAACTTGAATTTCTATTATTTATTTATTTATTTATTTTGCAGTTTGGCCCACCAAGATGTTTCATCTGCTTTTAAGTTTGGGGTCAACTTTTTTAAAATAAGGGGATCAGTTGCCAAAATCCAGTTTTGCATGGAAAAAGGAATGGGCTGGCACCCATGAGCCTGAATTCTGCCCGTCAGCGTCTGCAAGAGCTGGACTCCTCCCCAGGGTGGAGATGCTGGGTCCTGACCAAAGCCACCTGCCTGGCCGCTGGAGGAGTCCTGGATTACCGACTGCTCAGTATACTTGCTGTGCTGTGATCACCGTCTCCAAGGACTGGGATGACCAGAGATTTCGCCACCAGCAGGGTGAACTCCGTTAATATTTGAGTCTTTTTACTGAGAGCCAGGGCTATGCCGACTTGGAATTTTAAAATAGCTGCCACTCAGAATTTTAGGGAGGGAGGGGGGCAGGTGGGATGGAGTTACAGATTGTACGGTTAACCATTAAGTTTGCTTATTTGTCATCTGGGCTCTCATGTACCGTGAAATAAGGGAGTGCCAACTGAAGACTCAACACAAACATTAAGTTATTCCTGATCTGACTCAGCAGAAGTCTGTATTTAGAGCCTTTTAATAAAATAAGAAGGTTTGTGAATTTTTTTTTCTGTTTTTTACGAATAGACTCTTTTCCAAGTGACGCTTATAGACACAGACATGGGGCCATTGAAACTATATTTTCCTCCTCCGGTTCTTTATTCTACGATCGTCTGGACTTCCAGAACCAGGTGGAAGTAGCGAAATCTCCTCCAGTGCAAAAGGAAGTGTGGTTTGGCTCGGAAAGTCTTCTGGTAGAGTTGACACTGTGCCAGTGACCTGTGTTCAGCATGTGGCGCTGAGGCCTTCATCAGAATCTCTTACAGTTCAGCTCTGTTTTGAGAAGAGCAACAGACCCTCCTAACCAAATGGAGTGAAAGGAACCCCTTTATCAACCACTCATGTATTCCTTCCAGTTCTGATAATCAATTTTGTCAGTGGGAACCACGCTGGGCTAGAATTTTTCCATTGGTCAAACTCTGTGGCTCCTGCCCCTCCGACAGTATTTCCCTGTGGACTGGGTTTTCTCATTAATCAAATGTTGCCCATATTGTGTTTCCTGGTTCAGCTATTCATGTTGCCATCCTAAGGTTGGGGTACTGAGAGTCAGCATTAATCACAAGACATGCCACTCTCAGGGTTCGAGTTGCTTTGAGGATGACATCTTGTATTTGCCTATAGTCACGCTTTTTCCCTAGAGAAATCTCAGGTTAGACGGTGGGGGGGGGGGCAGTTCCTGCTTGATGTTTAATAGCTTGGTCATTATGAGGGATGCTGTAAACCCCCCACCCCCTGCTGTTATGTGGGTGTTTGGTAACCATAAAAACTGCCATCTCTGCCATGGCATATTAACCGGCTCCAAGTTTAAGGCAATCTGCAAGGATTTTAATTTAATTCTCACCTGTGTCCTTTCCTAGTTCCCACACAATTATCCCTGGAGACCACTGAACCCTCGTTGTCATCATTCAGCCATGAGCCGTTTTTAAATTGCACAGGGCCAGGTAATGAGAGCAGCCAGCAAAGGTGACACGAGGGGGTGCTGGCTGCGGTTGCAAGGCACGGCAGCGAGTTTCACTCACACTATTTGCTTTGGTGCTAAACATTGCCTCAGCTTTGAGGTGTGGGAGCTGTAAACGAACATCTGAAACAAGGCAGCTGTATTCCTGCTGCTGCCTTTCCAGCCAAGGCCCACGTCCCTGGGACTTCTGAGTCTTCTGTCTGGAAGCTGTTATTTGTTGAACTGAGTCCTTCTTTGGGGAGCAAATGTGGGTGTCCTCTGAATTAGCCTGTGGAAGGAACATACTGAGATTCTAACTATCTTTTGGGGTTTTCAAGAAGCAGCTCCCCATGTAAAGGATTTGAGTACAAGTAATTTTATTTACAAGGTGACTCCAGGAATCACCAGGAGGGTGTGGGGAGGAGGGACAAGCAAGACCAGCAGGAAAGCGTGTGCCATCAGGCTGGCTTCCACTGTGGGCCCTGGAGTTTGACTTCCCAGGGTGGCACTCAGAACCAGGGGAGCCATGTCCCACCCCACGGGCAAGGAAGTTGGGCTTCGGGATGCTTCCAGGATCTCTAAGTTCTCCAGCACTTCTGCTTGCAGTGCTTGCTGGTAGAGTGAGTTCCAGAGGCCAAAGACCATGACAGAAAATGCAGGTGCTCCAGGAGAGTCAGGCCTGTGCATGAAAATGGTAAGGCTTGGGGACAGGAGCAAACAGAGCAAAGTATATTCTCCACTAATCCACAACCCAGAGACCAGAGCAAATAGCTGGCAAGCTGAATGCCCTGTTAAATCTTACAGCTAAAAGGGGCCTGCGCAGCCTCTCAGCCAGTTCTCTTCATTCTATATAGAAGTGCTTTCTATAGCAATCATCCAACTTCCACCCAAACACTCTAAGTCAGTGGTCCCCAAGCTTTTTGGCACCAGGAACTGGTTTCATGGAAGAAAATTTTTCCACGGATGGGGGTTTAGGAGGATGGTTTCAGGATGATTCAAGCGCATTACATTCAAGCTCACCTCCTGCTATGTGGCCTGATTCCTAACAGGCCCAGACCGGTACCGGTCTGCAGCCTGGAGGGTGGGGACCCCTGCTCTAAGTGATAGGGGGCTCACACGTCAAAGTTGCCCATACCATGAATAGATGGTTCTAGTTGATATTCTACCTGATACTTTCTAAAGTTCCATGTTTTGTTTAAAAGATCATTCAGTCAACATTTACTGAACATCTCCTGGGTGTTAGGTGCAGAGTGAGGACCTGAGATTCACAGGTAACATTGCCCCCTACTAGATCTCGTGGTTCCACGCCAAAAAGAGGGACAGATAAGCAGATCTTATTCTCACACAGCATTTTTGTAGGGCACCCCACTGTACCAGATGTATGCTACAGGAAAGGGAGTGAGTAACTCTCCATAAGTAGGGAGCATGAAGCCATTAGAGGAAGCTTCAAAGAGGAGATAAGGGGTGACTACAGGTGGGAGAAGGTGGGCAAGATATACTCAGCGTGAGTTCAATTGTGGTAATATGCACATCAGACTCCTCAACTGTCCATGCTCCAAAAACCATACATGCCAGCAGCAATTCCCACACCTGCAGAATGAGCATTTCACTAGGATTTTAACCAGAGCTCTACTTATAATGGGACTAAAGGGAATGGCTTAATTCTCTACGTCAAAAAGAGTAGAACTTTTTTAGGAGAATATAAGTATCTTTCTTTCTATCCAGTTTTCCACCTCTGTCAATTTCTTACCCACGTGGCTGCAAATGTTTGCAGCTAATACCTGTCTGCAGGTTTTAGGTGCAACATATGGATACTTAAAAACTACCACCTGTCGCACCACTTTGAAATAGATCCTATAAAAAGTAGTCCAAATTAATCACCCATTAGTCCAGACAGCCTGTGATTAAAGAGTGCTGATCACGGTCACTCACTGCACGTGGCCCCCTGAGGAATGTGTAAAAGAAGACCTACGCAAAGATGTAAAGCAGTGAATCCAGAAAACATGTTAGTCAAATATGGGTGTGACTGAAGTTTATATTTGCATATATGTATTTGATTCTGAAAAATGAATAAAATAGGTTGGTATACCGCTCCCTAAAATATGAAATTTCTTTTCAGTAATTTTGTTCATTTGAGAGAAAAAGCTGAAGAAAGCCAAAATCCTATTATGTAGGAAAAAATGTCACAAACCAGCTGTTCCACGTGCCAAATTCAGCTTGTAGATGTGTTTTGCTTGGCTCACACAGTGTTCACCCACATAGAGTTTTAAACATGCATTAGTTGCTATCCTTTAAAAGTAAGAATAGTTTACTTCAAAATCCAGCTCTTCAAATTCCCTTGGAATATCAAAATCTCTGCAGTGCGGAGCCTACATGTCATGGTGCAACACTCAGCCAAAGTGAACAGCTGCTCGTTCCTTTGGACAAGGCATATACTTTTCAGCTGGTCATGTTCTACTACTTCCTTCATTGGGGAAGGTCACTCATCAAGTATCATTTCATCCCTTTTGCCTTCTTTCATTGACATTACCTGCCTGGTCCCAGCAGGGACCTTCAAGACAGCCAGAAAGGAATAAACTAAGGTATGAGGAGTTTAGGTACTTAGTTTAAATAGGTAAAACCAGGTCACTTAGTCTTTAGTTACTTAGGTACTTTGTTAACATAGTTAGGTACTTAATTAAGTACCTAAGTCTTAACTTAGTTAATAAAGCATGTAAGTTAAGATTTAGGTACTTAAATTTTATTTTACAGGCTATCATTTCCAAGATCACTGGAAAACTGGAGGACGCTCCCGGAGAAAATGCTTTCCATGGTAAAATAAGTTTGAGAAACACTCCCCTTTTGAAATCCTCAGTGTGCACTGGAACAGTAAACTCTCTGGGAAGTAGCATGACATGTAGACTGGCATGCCTTCGGCTAGAAAAATAGCAGACCCCCCGGGGGGTTTTGAACAGTAAAGGGACTTGATCAGAGCTATGCATTGACAAGTTAAATTTGCTAACGTTGCAATTTGCCTAAAAATAAGGGTTAAAAGTTAAGGAAGCACCATTCATAGCCTCCGCAGCCTTACACAGATGTTCTTCATTGAACATCTAATTGCCTTATCTATGAATAGATAACAGCAATACCTTCCTGTTCTGCTGTGTGGGAGTATTCCATGAGATAATGCATGGGACAAGTAAATGTTAGCTACTCACACTCTTATCATCTCCTTCTCCCTGCTCTTATTATCTGGAGATTCATAAATTTCTCTATACATGTCTGTGGAAACACGAAAAGTTCCCTATGTCCTGTGCAATTAGATATATTATGTAGAAGATCTTACTTCAGCTTTCTGACCCAGTTCAAACTTTATGTCTTCTAGAACAGCAGTCCCCAAACTTTTTGGCACCAGGGACCAGTTTCATTGAAGACAGATTTTCCACGGACAGGTTTTGGGATGATTCAAGTGCATTACATTCAAGCTCACCTCCTGCTGTGCAGCCCAGTTCCTAACAGGCCAGGACCAGTACCAGTTCGCAGCCCGTAGTTTGGGAACCCCTGCTCTAGAATGCATTTAGAGAGCTCCCTAGGCTGAAATACTAATTTCACTGTTTGGAGTTATATGTTTTTGTCTTCCTTAGGAAAAAAAGATATAGAAAGAGAGGAAAGAAGTAAGTGAAAGGGGGAGGGAGGGAGGAAGGGAGGAAGGAAGGGAGGGAGGGAGGAAGAAGGAAGAGAGGGTGAGAGAAAGAAAAGATCGTGTCCTCACAGAGCACAGAATTGAAAGTAAGGCAGTGTGGCAACTTAATGTAAGTCACAAACAACCAAGCTCCTTTGCAAACAGGAGAACAGAGAATTGGCTTAGTCGTTTCCCAGAAATTAGAACTGCTAGGTCAACCCACAAAATGAGAAGTTTATAACCAAGAATTCAGCCAAAGGAGCCAACAGTTTCCCAGGAGTCCAAGGCTTGTCAACTACAGATAAGTTCAAATTGTTTTTCTGCTTTCAAGTAGGTGTTCTGTCTATGTTATGATAGGAGGCTCTCTGATATGTCTCTTCAAGTGGTTTGATCCTTCACCTGTGAAGTTAACTGATGCAGTGTATAGTACTAGACCATCACTGAGGGTGGAGGCTGGGTGTATTATAGATGGTAATTAGGCTCTTCCACAGGATCGCAAGGAAAGCATTCCAAAGACCCATGCATGGAAGATTGTGGTGTGGCATGGTTCATATGAGTGGTAATAGAAGCTGCCCCAGAGTTTCCAATTTCCCATCTCTGTCTATTCCACCATGGAAAAAGTCCAATCTTGTCCTCAGCAAGGCCAAGACAAAAGCCAGTGTCCAGAGTTTCTGCCTCATATTAAAGTTTAAGGGTCCTTTGGAGCCCACAGGGGGCTGCTAAGCAGTCTCAGTCCCCATCCAGGTAGTGAATTTGCTCCTGGCTGCTCCAGTGGCAGAGTCCAGGTGGCTGCCGACCATGTACCTGCTAAGGCCACATGGATATGAAGAGAGAATGTGTGAGTGCATGGGGTGATTGCAGGTTACAAGCAAGAGAGAGAGAGAGAGAAAGAGAGAGAGAGAGAGAGAGAGAGAGAGAGAGAGAGAGAGCGCTTCTTTGTTCCCCTGGGATTATATTAGCTTGAACGGGGGATGGACCAGGTGCTTTTTCAAAATGACCAGCAATTTCCAGGGCTTTTGCGATCTTTTGATGGGTCCATACCCTCTAGTTAGACTGATAGGCCTCTATGATCCAGTACTTCCTCCAACATCCCCCAATAATTCAGTACCAGAGCAAGGAAGGGAGGAGTGTTAATCCCCTTTGCAGAGCAATGGTGTGGTCCCCTGGAGTGTAAAAAGCTGTAACTTCCTGGCTAAGCAATCAGGCTCATGCACCCCCATTTTATTAAGCCCAATGTCCACTTCCTTTTGCTTTCATTTCTTTTATCAATATCTAGTTAAATACCAACAGCAACAGGTGTACAGACACAGGTGACATTACCTCCGAGCTCCAGTGAGACAGCCTGAACAGCCTCAGGAAACAGTCCTCCAAGTGCCCACAGAGGGACTCATTCCACATTAGATTTCAAAAATGTTCAAATTCTGTTTCAGGCAGCAGACTACAGATGGGAAATAGTGATAAACAAACCGCAGACATGCCCCAGCACTGTGGAGCTCTTGATCTAGAGGAGAAAGCAGACAGACAGCAGAAAGCATTCTGTAGTTAAGTAAAATGCTAGCAAAATGACAACTTTGGCGAGTTCTCAGAAGGAAAGGTGTGTGGTGCTTTGAGAATGGGCAGCAGAGAATCTGCCTCATCTTGGAAACCAGAGAAGTCATTCCTGAGGTTGTGAAGTCCAGATGATGACTAAGAGTTAACCAAGCAAAGGAAAGATAGGAGTAGAGTTGTGGGTTCATTTGCATAAGCCTGATGACAATTACATCATAACTATTCAGGAACCTGAATAAAATGCAGTGTAACTGAAGTTAAAAAAAGGATCCAAACTAAAGCACAGAGAAAATAAGAATGGAAAGATCAGAACAGAGCATAAGAGACGAGGGAACCAACCAATTGGAGGCCCAGAAGGAGAGGAGAGGCCAAGTTTGGGGCAGAAATAATATTTGAAAAAACAATCTCCAAGAGTATTTCAAAATGGATGAAAGACCTCGACCCACAGATTCCAAAAGCTCAGAAAATTCCCAAAAAAGTTATTAGATAAACAAATTGTGATACACCCATACAATGAAATTCCAATTAGCAATAAAAAGAAATAAACTTCTCATGTAACCATATGGAAGAATATCAAAAGTACTATGATAAATGAAAAAAAAATCACAAACGGCCACATACTATATGATTCCATTTACATAACATCTGAAAAAGACTAAAATATACTGATAGAAATCAGATCAGTGGTCTCTAAGAGCTAGGGTGGGTAAGGAATTGTTTGGAAAAAGGTATTTGGGAACATTTTGGGGTGATGGTCATTCAAATGTTAATAATAACATAATAAAAATGGGCTATAAAACAAAATCACCAGTAGGATGGAGACTTTGTGATATTAATAATAGAAAAGTCTAGAAGAAAGTATCCATTATCAAATCATTAAGAGTTAGCCACTGCTTTGTTTTTGTCTTTTAATTTTGTTATTCATATTTTTCTTTAACTGCTAAATTTTCTACAATGAAAATTGAATGTGAATGAAATTATTATAGTTATAGAAAGATTATTTTTAAAGCAACTTATATTATTGGTACTAATTATAAAACATAATAAGTCATTTCCTTCTCTATTTTCAAATGTTTTCTTCTCTAATTTCTTCTCTAATTTCAAATGTTTTTCTCTGAATGTTTTTCCTTTATTATCTTTATAATTCTCTACTGTTAATTTACACATACATACCAACTACATCTTGTATTTGAAAATCTCTGTGATTATAGCAATTACCATCTGAAATGGGTTTGCAGAATTCTTAGCTGTTATTCACTTAACCTGCAAATAAAGTGAATTTCCAACACAGTGGTTGCACTGCTGATTTACATCTATTTGCAAGATTTTCCAAGTGGAAGGTGCAAAGGCAAATGTCAAGACTACATGTAATATATCAGGTCTGTTTACCAGGTCTGATTACCTGGGCCTCACCCTGCTTTTAAATGGCCTAATTAGAGCAATAAATGCTGCCCGCCCCTCCCCCACCCCATGATTGACATGACAGGATGGTGACCCTGTGTCTCAGCGAGGCCACAGTATGACAGACTAATGACTTGCAAAAGACCTTTCTTGGCTGTTGCTTACCACAGTCACCTGTTGATTTATGAACACACACACTCACAACACCTTGTCTCACCCTTTTGGTCATATCAATTTGCTACATCTCAGCAAAGGGAAAGAAAAAAAGACCTGGAACCACTAATTATGCACAAGTAGGTCAAAATGCAAAGCTCCACATCTGCTAAATCTGGATGGATTGTGTACACCACTAACACCTCATTTTCCCCTACTTTATAATGAATATTTAATTGCATAAGAAATAAATGAAATCATTCTCCCTTTAAACATTTGAACACTTATACAAAAGGAACTTTTGACCACTTTGCCCAATTTCAGTTTCAGTCCCTCTTACTCTCTCAAAGATAGTTTGGGGTTAGGTTTCCAGACACTTTATATGTATAAAATGTTTACAGGCATATATATATATATATATATATATATATACACATATATACACACGCCTCTAAGTAGGACAGAACAGAAAACATAACATTGCTTTGAGAAGGTTTTTCTCTTCTCATTTCCCATTCTCTCTTTCTCAATGGTTTCATACTTTAGTTATCGTTCTGCAATTTACTTACATTTTTTTCTTTTTTGAGCTCAATCCCAGGCTGGTTATTTACATTAACTTCTGTATGTTAATCCATCATATAAATACTCCACATTTTATTTACCCATTCCCCAGCTGATAGACATTTAGGCTATTCCCACTTTTCACCACCACAAACAATGCTGCAATTAACATAATTCTATCTGATAATCATGTGCCCAAGTTCCTCCCATCCAATCACAGCCAGGACACTTGTCACCACATTAAAACATCAGAAGGCTTGGTCATCATGTCACAAGATGCCTCACTCAGTCTCAGCGCTCAGACAATCTGGACCTTGGTGAAGCCAGGCTCTGGGGGGTTTTGTGGCCACATCACTCCGCCGGAGTCTCTCCCTGAATGAGGCAGACAAGCTAATAGGGCTATAGCCATCTCTTTCACTATTCCCACTCCATTTCTGCCAGCTCAAATGCTGGCATAGGCTCACTGACAGGTTCAAATGCAAAATTTGAATATATCCTTTAAAACCTAAACACCCATCTTAAGGTGGTTTAGTTTTTAACATTTCCTCTAAATGCCTCTGGCTAGGGAGTACCCCACTGACTCCTCACCCACTGAAGAGGCTAGGAGGAGAGAGCAGAGGCACACAGGGAGTTTTTGCTGGAGATACGAAGATCGGAGTGATTTTTTTTTTTTCAAAAAATACTATGGCAGGAGGTCCAGGCTGACTCAGTTCTTTCACACGTGCTGCTTCCACCCCATGAATACAATCCCGGCCCTGTTCCCCGGCCCCACGGCCATTTGAGAGTCATGAAGTCATCACAGCTGCAACTGCAGCGGCCAGCTAGGCCTGGAACAGGCTGGCCCGCGTCCCATCCCCCGCAGGCCGGATATGTGTGCTCCCTGCAACTCACAACCACGGGGGAGAATGAGGGGCACAGGGAGCAGCAGGAAGTCTAATACTGATGGGGCAGCCAGGAGGAGAAACAGATTCACACCCAGTGACAGGGCAGCCGCTGTCGGGGGACTGGCATCAAGCCTCTGGGCTTCCTAGGGTCATTTGCACAGATTCAAGTCATTTCCAATTTGGAATGTGTAACAGGGTTGGCCCCCGAACTACCACCTCCATGTTTAGCACGATTCCACTCAATAAACACCCCAAGGACCCTGGGGCAGAATTTAAATATTGGGGTGCAAAGGACTGGGGCCTCACAAGCATGGTGTGAGCACAGGACTGGGGCTTCTCACAAGCGTCCTCCAACTGAACAGGGAGGCCTGGCCTCCTGCTCAGTCTGCCAATGGAAAAAGCTACGTAAGTGCCAAGTCACAGGAGAGCGAGTCATGGTCCAGGCTTTACAATCTGTTTCATGAGCTATTCCTCCAAGCACGCCCGGCGGTACAATTTCTCCATTAGTGCCACAGCAGATGTGAGCGTGAAGCTGGGGGACTGCTTTCCCCAGGGAGCCCCAAGTCATCTGAAGCAAGCAGGTGGCAGCCCCCAAAATTCAGGGAGAGCTCAAAAACTGAAGTAGTGTATTCTGATGTTTAAGTGGCCTCCCCTTTTATCTCGGTGGGGGTAGTCCTATGCAGTGGTTTGGGGACAGCTGTAAACTGAGGCCTTCATCTGGCCTTTGTTTGATGCCATAATTAGGGGCTGCTTCTGCCTGATGTCCTGCTGTCTTTCTGTGGGACCAGAGACACTAGAGGCTGTGAGGAGCAGCAAAGTGCCTCACAATGGAAGTCTCCCAAAAGGCCCTCTGTCCTGGAGAGAGGTGTTCTGAGCGAAAGCAAGGACTGGGTATGGAGTAGGGACTGAAAAGTTGCCAGAAGTGCTGAGCAGCACAGATGGGATGTTTCAAGAAGGCAAGGAGATAGGAATTCAGTATCTCCCACCAATAGAAATCCTTGAAGATGCTTTACAATGTGCCCCCACCCCCACCTCTCTTCTTCAGGTATCAGCTTCCTTTCCTTTCCCGTTAATCTGCTTTATTTCCAACTGCAGCTGTCACCGCATCATCTCAGACCTCTGAGAGGCAGACAGAAGTTTCAAATGTTGTCTCTGAATCTCTGCCTTGGGTCCTTTAGAAACTAAGGCATGTTGCTGAAGGAGGCATTGAGGATGAGGAAGGGTTTTCATCCCCATCCCTGTGGGCTGCAGCCCCAGTCCCACCAGTGTTCCCTTCCTTCTTTGTGAATCTGGAACTTTGTATTCCCCTTCAATCCCCACTGCACTTTGATTTCATAAAGAAAAGCAAAAAAAAACAAAACCAAAAACGGACTTCTGGCCAAGATGGAGGCATAGGCAGACACACTGTGCCTCCTTGCACAACCAAAAGAAGGATAACAACAATTTGAAAACAAAAGTCAACCAGAACTGACAGAAAACTGAACTGTATGGAAGTCCGACAACCAAGGAGTTAAGAAGATACATTCATCCAGACAGGTAGGAGGGGCAGAGATGGGCCAGTAAGAGAAGACTTGAAGCAAGGCAGTGGCTGGAGAACCGGGGCAGGTAAGGTGATGGTAGGTGGGCCTACTGAGGTGGTAGATTGTGGAGCGGGGTGCGCAAGGCTGCAGCTATCCAGCAAGGCAGCAGCAGGCAGACCTGGCCAGGCAGCGGATTGTGGAATGGGCAGTCCCACATTCGTGAGCAGATAAACCAGAAGAAACAAATGGGAAGCAGGATGAACTGTGCAACCCAGGGCTCCTGAGTGGGGAAATAAATCCTCAAACCGCTGATTGAAAACACCTAGAGGGGTTGAGGTGTTGGGAGAGACTCCCAGCCTCACAGGAGAGTTCATTGGAGAGATCCACAGGGTCCTAGAATGTACACAAACCCACCCACCCAGGAATCAGCACCAGAAGGGCCCAATTTGGTTGTGGGAAGCCAGGGAAGTGACTGAAATCCAGTAGAGAGCAGAGCAAGCACCATTGTTCCCTCTAAGACCCCTCTCCCACATACAGCACCACAACCAAGCAACTGGGTTGCCCCACCCAGGTGAACACCTAAGGCCCCACCCCTCACTACATAACAGGCACTTCAAGACCAAAAAAAAAAAAAATGACCCAAAGGAAAGAACAGATCAAAGCTCCAGAAAAAATACAACTAAGCAATGAAGAGATAGCCAACCTATCAGATGCACAGTTCAAAACACTGGTAATCAGGATGCTCACAGAATTGGTTGAATTTGGTCGTAAATTAGATGAAAAAAATGAAGGCTACACTAAGAAAAATAAAGGAAAATGTACAGGGAACCAATAGTGATGGGAAGGAAACTGGGATTCAAATCAATGGAGTGGCCCAGAATGAAGAAAGAAATAACCAAACAGAAAACAATGAAGAAACAAGAATTCAAAAAAAACGAGGAGAGGCTTAGGAACCTCCAGGACATCTTTAAAAGTTCCAACATCCAAATTATAGGGGTACCAGAAGGGGAAGAGGAGAAGAAACAAGTGGAAAACTTATTTGAACAAATAATAAAGGAGAACTTCCCCAATCTGGCAAAGGAAATAGACTTTCAGGAAGTCCAGGAAGCTCAGAGAGTCCCAGAGAAGTTGTACCCAGGGTGGGGGCACACCAAAGCACATCATAATTACATTACCCAAGATTAAAAATAAGGAGAGAATCCTAGAAGCAGCAAGAGAAAAGGAGACAGTAACCTACAAAGGAGTTCCCATCAGACTGTCAGCTGATTTCTCAAAAGAGACCTTGCAGGCAAGAAGGGGCTGGAAAGAAGTATTCCAAGTCATGAAAGGCAAGGACCTACATCCAAGATTGCTCTATCCAGCAAAGCTTTCATTTAGAATGGAAGGGTAGATAAAGTGCTTCTCAGAGAAGGTCAAGTTAAAGGAGTTCATCATCACCAAGCCCTTATTACATGAAATGTTAAAGGGACTTATCTAAGAAAAAGAAGATAAAAAATATGAACAGTAAAATGACAACAAACTCACAGTTATTAACAACCACACCTAAAACAAAAACTAAAGCAAACTCTGCAAACAACTAGAACAGAACCATAGAAATGGAGATCACACGGAAGGTTATCTGCAGGGGAATGGGATGGGGAGGGAGGGGGAAAAGGTACAGAGAGTAAGTAAGTAGTATAAATGGTAGATAGAAAATAGATAGGGGGAGGCTAAGAATAGTATAGGAAATGTAGAAGCCAAAGAACTTATGTGTACCACCCATGGACATGAACTAAAGGGGGAGAATGTAGGTGGGGGAGGGTGTGCAGGGCAGAGGGGAGTGAAGGGGGGAAAATGGGGCAACCGTAATCACATAATCAATAAAGTATATTTTTTAAAAAGCAAAAAAGGAAAGAAAGGTTTCCTAAAAGAAGCACACTGACTCTGGAGCTGGAGAGAGAGAAGAGTAGGTGGATAGGGAAAGTAGAGGGGAGGGAGAGGGGGAAAGGAGAGGAAGTGGGGAGAGGAAGAGAGAGGAAGTGGCTGGGGAGGGACGGGTGTGGGATGAAGATGGTGCTGAGGAAACCAACATCGGGCCAGTGAGCAGAGCTAGGGAAGGTCAGAGTGCCTGGAAGATCTCATTGTCTCCCCTTCTTTCTCCCTCCCCATTACTGGGAGGGCACTGCTCCCCCCAACCAAGGGTGGGCACAGGGCACAGCCTGGCGGACTGCTCGGGCAACATCAAAAAGAAGAAAACAGAACATACTGGGTGATGACTATGGTGGGTGTGAGAGTAGGCACTGGAAAGCAGAGCCTATGCCGCCCTTCCCAGGGTCTCGTTCTCTCTTATCTGAAGGATCTTCATAAATGAGTGCTTGCCTAAGTTGTCTTTTTAAAACATAGTTGGAAACATACAATGTTTACCTCCCCAAACAAGGGTTCCTGATGAAGAATGGAGAAAACACAATAGATACAACTCTGAGGTCGCATACAAAGCAATGAACATCAAGAAACCTCGGAATATATATATAATTGATGATTGAAAAATTGTAAATACTTATTATAAAAATATTACTCAATTATACGTGCAGTCAGCCAGCCCTCTAATTCTATATTAGCTATAATCTGGCTATTCATATAAACTGTCATCTGAACAAGAAACCATGGGTTACCAAGCTAACCATCTAGAATGCTCATCCCACTGACCACAGCTGAACTTGCCAGACAGTGTGTCTGTTTACAGATGTTTTAATTTACAACAGCCTACAGCAAACCCATGAAAGGCAGGAATGAAAGCCAAAGGCAAAAGAGATGCTGTGTCTTCATAAATTCGACTCTGTGGTTCAGACACAGTAAATCACACTTTGTTTCGTGTTCCTGGTTGACAGACCCCCAGGACAACAGGACAGCAGAGTAACAGGTGGACTTCACTGACGGGGGAAGCCCACCTTCAGGGAAGTTGCTTCCTGCAACCTGATCCCCCCCTAACAGCAGGGACGTATTGTCCTTCATCCCTGAATTTCAATTTTGAGATTAGAACACAGCAGTTTCCTTGGATTCTTGAAATTTACTTAAAAATATAAGAACAGGTTAGACCGTGTTTTGTGCCTTATGACCACAAGCTCACAATGATCCATGAACCCAGGTATGAACCCCACTATTGTACCACACAGTTCTACAACTGGCTTCACACCTTTGGCCCTCAAGACAGATCTGTAGCCCAAGAGCATACTGTCTTTCCAACAGTACCATGGGTTCCTGGAAGAGAGAGACTATACCCTAAACTGTGCCTGCTTTCTTCTGGTCTAAGAATGCTATGTGCCTCAGGTAGCAACTTAAATTCTAGCCCTCATCGCATCCCTAAAAATGTTGATTTGCCCAGCTTCCATTGCACTCCTAGACCGTAGGTAAAGAAAATGCTTCCTGTGAGTTCCCAGGAGCTGTGGTGAATTAGGCCACAGAAGGAGGCCTGTGTGTCAGAAGGTAGGCAAGAGACGAGAGTACTTCAAGCCCCTGAGCCCTGCCCTTGGAGATCTGCATCCTTCAGGAGGTAGCCTTGGAGAGGCTGCAAGTACCAGGTGGGATGCAGAATCTGTAAGGAAGCAGGTTCCGCACCCATCTGTCCTGTGCAGTGCCCAGCACGGATACACACGCTCAGAGATTCACCATGCTGAATGAGTATTTTCTGTCTGCGCCTGTGGTACTCACACTCCATCTTCCTGGGCCAGAAATATATTTTATTGGGTTCTACAGAAAGTAGTATTTAGAAATACAAGTGTTTTTGTGTTAATTTTGATCTTCAAGACACTGTTCTGAGGACTCCTAAAGAGCTCATTTGAGGGAAAAGTGGCTGAGGATCTGGCTTTGTTTTATCTTTCAAATTGGAGTTTTATATAAAATTGTATTTGAACTAAAGTTTTATTTCCAGGAAAAAAACTGCAAATTGTTTCTCTATTCTACTGACTGCAATTACTGTTCAATGCCTCCTATGTGTCAGCTGGGAATACAAACTGTGGTGTTCTCTCAAGGTGTTATAGGCTGGTGAGATAAGAACGTGGATGAATTCAGATCATCACAGTCTCAGGCAGATACAGTGGAGGCCCTGCTTTAAGTTCTCACAATCTAGAGCCTTCCCCACTCACTGAGGGATGATAAGCAAATATCCAAGTCCATTGTCTTTTGTTGTCTGGGAACTGACCTTTGGTCTCTGCTATATAATACTGGGTTTCATGAAGTTCCCAGGGTGCAGCAGGGGCAGCAGGAACAGTGGGACACTCTGTTTGGTGTCTTGGTCCACCAGACAAGACCCAGTCGTTTTTGCCTTATTTAGAAATAAGACTTGTTTTATTATGACACTGGCTGTTTGTTAGCACAGAGAGAGACAGAGAGGCTCACAATGTTTGAGTCCCTTATCTCGCATTGTTTATGTTCTTAAAATAATTTAATTAGCTTCATAAACAAAAGCATTTTTAATTCATAAACAAAGAGAACTCAGAAAAATCAGATGTTCCAAAACGCAAAAAGAAAAGTCAAATCATTCCAAGACGTTCTCTCACTCTCTGTTCTGCACATGCCCACAAGACTCATCCCGGAGAGCCGCTGGGACTTCTCAGACACATGTTCACTTCCTCATGTTGTCAAGGTTTGGGCAGGTCATGGAAGCCTTCTAGAAGGATTATTATTTCAACTGTCTCTGACTACCATGTCTCTACCTTCTTAAATGGCTCCCTAAAAAGTTAAAATGGAAAGAAGAGCCAAATATAGGGTTTATAATTTACAAGCAGTTTTAAATACATGGGTTGATTCCATTTTTAAAGCAGGAAGAATTTAAAACTCTAAGGCTAAAGGAAGATTTATAAAAGAGCAAAAGGAAAGAAGAGGTTACTTAACTCTGAGTTTACATTATCCGTGCAAGCTGCCTATATCATTTTAATTCTTGACTGTATCTTATTAATATTTCTGACTTTTTATTATTATAGACTCTTTAACCCATAAATGACTAGGAATGGTCTCAAAATATTTAGGCTCATTATCTTGACAGTGCACTATAATCTTTCTACTTCAATTTATTAAAGGTACACATACTTCATAAATGCAGTTCATAAGTTATGGGTATAAATGTAAGTCAATAGACCATAAATTAAAGAGAAAAGTGATACAACAAGTAGTTCTGTATTTTACACAATTAATATTAACTAACTTGGGTTAAGCACTAATCATACGCTAGTCACATCTGAGAACTTTACATAGATTATCTTTTAACCCTTCATAAACCCATGAGGTAGATACACCTGTCCCTTCGTTTTACACGTGAAGAAACTGAGTCTTGGAGTTTGCCCAATGAACATAGCTAGCAAGTGATAGAGCAACTTTGAAACCCAGCCTGATTCAGAAGGCTCACCACTAACACTGCACTCTCCTGTGAGATGGTGAAGAGTTATCATGGAGATCTGATGGGCTGCATTGTTATTGTAGCAATAGTTTTTAGAAAATCTAGATGGCTTGCCACTGTTTTTGACATCTCAAATTTTTCCAGATAAACATCTCTCACCCACATTAATCATAGTTCAATCAGACAGAATCACTCGGATATACTACATGTATATATATGTAATTACACATACCTCAGTCACAGGATTTTTACCTTACAAAACTGTGAGAGCTGACCAGGCAGTCTCTATAAGTTATCCATGTGACAGTCAGTGGAGTAGCAAAGACAAGCTTGGAAACCATAAGGAAAGATGGAAACACATGTTAATTATTGCTTGCATGTCTCTGATTTTGATGGGGTGTCCCACAGGACAAGCTGGTGCCCTTCATCACAGAGCTGGCCCAGGAGTCAGAGAAGCTGAAGAAGGATGCAGAGGAAGGAGGAGCAGCTGCAAGTCTGCCTGCTGCCCCACCAACAAGATGAGCCAGGAGATCAGCAACAACATGTGAGCTACATCGTAGTGTCTGTTTCACTCCCACCATCCAAATGTCCCAAAAGGGTCTCTCCTGCAGTACACACTAACCTGAAAAGTACATGGTAGGGAATTCTGGGAAATGTAGTTCAGTCTAGACAAGTTGACACTTTACAAAGCTACCACATACCCTACTCTCTGTTTTGTTTGTTAGTTTGTTTGCATTAGAGGATCTGCAATGTTCTATGAAGAAAGAACAAAATCACAAACAGTGGAGAAGACTCAGCTTTGCCACTCATTAAGCACCCTGTCATGTCAACAGACCCCAAAGCATCCCCCTTGTGTGAGCACTGTGCACCAAAGATGCAAAGATGGGTGGAGCCTGGTTCCTGTCTTAAAGAGGCTAATTATCTATATAGGCGTATGAGGGAGAGGAAAGACATAAACAGACAATGCCAACACAAGTATTGTGACAAGTCTAATGATAAGTGCACCCAGGGTGCAATAGGAGCCCACAGAAGTGGCTCACCTGCCTAGGCTGGGCTGTCAAGCTGGCTGAAATCCCTAGATGATATGGTCATAAACAATGAAGTAGGAGTTGGTTACGTGAAAAAGATAAATGGGGATTTTAAGGTAGATTAGAGGAGAGAAGAACCATTAAGACTTATGGCAGAGGTAGGATGGAGAGATGTATAAGCTATAGCTGCTGGAGGCTGGAGTGGATGGAAAAGATGTTGGAGAAGTAGGTCTTGGCAAAGTCTGGAAAGTCTATGCATGGTATTCTAGGTTGCTTCATCTCCTAGTAACTGGGGAGCAGTGAAAGAGTTAAACACAACAAAATTGCATGGTCGTTGGGGTAAATAGTCTCCATGATAACCACCTCCGAGGCTTCTCTTCCTGTGCATGTGTACTGCTCATCACATTACAAGGCACAGTTTAACTCCCCTCCCCTTGAATCCTGAGCTGTGTTAGAAACTGCTTGACTAAGAGAAGCCAAGAGAAGCAACATTCCAAGGAGGGGTCTTAAGAAGTCTTACAGCTTCTGTCTAGGCTCTTGGAACATTCACTCTTGGGACAGGACACCTCTTCCTGGAAGCAAACTCATGCTATCAGAAGCCCAAGCCATAGGGAAGTGCCTTATGTATTGACTCCACTCAATCACCCGAGCTGAACTCTCAGCTAAAACCCATTATGTGTGTTGCCATCATGAATGTCTAGCCAGGTCAAGCCTTTAGATGACTCTAATCCCAGCCACCAACTGAGTGCAACTGCATGAGAGACCCCAGATTAGAACTGCCCCAGAGAGGAATGCCACAGAAATGAAAGAGGTGAGAGTTTTTGAGTAAGAGTGAGGAGCTAGGATGTTCTAACTGAAGTCGGCAATATTCAGGTGGCTGAGGATTTTGGTGGGGAAGTTTTAATGATGTGGTTGGAGGTTAGTTAATAAAGCTGCAGTGGGATATGAGGACTCATAGATTATTGTTTTAAGAAACTTTACTGGAAATAAAAAGATTGGTGGTGGTAGCCAGAGGAGAGCAGAAGGGTGAAGGAAGTTTTCATTAAGTGGCTATTCTTGTTGCTGTTGTTTTGTGCATGCTGTTTTTGTTTTTTAAAGAGGGAAAGATGTGAATATAAGATAAAGGAACCTAGACATGGAGAAAAACAGAAAGGGTTTCAAGTGAAGACCCCTGATTGAGAACACTGGTCCCGCAAGGGGAGACCTAGAGGACTGGCAGGGAGGTAAGTGTTGAGAAACAGCTGGCTCAGGATGGGTTCCTTTTCTCGACTGGCAGGCTTGAGGGAGTGTAATTTAGAAACAGGATGTTAGAAGAGGCATGATAATGTGAAATTTGATGACTCAGTTGGAGAAGACTTTGCATATTATGAGGTGGTTACACAAGTATTTCCTTCTATGGGCTTAAATGCTGCCTCTGAGCATTTATGTTTGCCCTCAATAGATAAATGTGGGGATTGATCCAACAGTTACCACCTAGATAACCATGGACTGTGGAAGTAATGTGGTGTACAGAGTCTTGAAACCCTTCCATTCATCCAGGTTCCAGATTGACCCCAGGGTAGCACATAGTGGGGCAGATCAGAGCAGCACAGCAAGGGCTCTGAAAATGATGTTGAAATTTGAACCATAGTCCACAAAGTGGACCAGGACCTACACTCTGAACCTCAATAGACTGACTGCCTGCTGAAGTAAAACAGTTAAGTAGTAACCAAAGTAACATAACATTCAAAATATCTAGGATACAATCCAAAATCTCAACACACTGAGAACCATGAAAATCTCAGCTTGAAGTAAGAAAGGCAATTGATAGACATTAGCAGTGAGGTGACACAGACATTAGATTATCTGATGAGAATTCTAAAGCAGCTATTATGCAGATGTTTTCATTTTAAAAACAATTAGGAATGCTTGAAACCAATTAAAAAATAAAGTCCCAGCAAATAAATAGAAAACATAATGAAGAGCCTGATGGAAATTCTAAATAGAGTAACCAAGAAATTCTAAAAATCACTGATAGGCTCAACAGCAGAAATTCATCAGAAAAAAACAAAAAACTCAGCAGAAAAAAAGTGGGCAAAAAAATAGTTTTACAGAAAAGGAAATACAAAAGACTCTTAAACATATAAAAAGATGTTCAATCTCACACAATATAAAAAATAATTAACACTATACTGAGGCAGCAGTGCTCACCTGTCAGAGGGCCCAGGCCCCGCAGTGTGAGCACACAATGTGGCAACTATGTGGAAAATTCTCATAGATTGCTTCTGGGTGTCTAGAATGATTTGGCCATATCTCTAAAGTCCACATGTCATTTGGCTCAGTAGCTCCACTTTCGGAAGGTTATTACATAGAAAACTTGTAAAGGGGTGAAATGACACATTCACAATTCTATTCCTGGCTATATTGTTGATAATCATAAAAGACTAGGAACAATTTCATGTTCATCAATATAGGTTACTGGTTAAATTAATTTTTATCCATCCACCCAATGGAAAGTTATAAAGCTAAAAGAAAAAGGGAGTGAAACCCCTCTAAAACTTGCTAACACTGAGCAAATAAAAGGAAAAATGATTAACTACATGTGCACGGGTTTGCAGATGCAGGAAGCTGAAAGGACAGGCAACAAGAAGTGACTGCCTGTGGAGAAGAGTGGGTGCTGGGAGGATGGGAAGGCATCTTGACTATGTGACCACTAATATGTTCTGATTATTGAACCCTGTGAATGGATAGCCTATCCGGAAAAAAGATAAATAAAAAAGCAAAGCTAAAAAAACACACAAAGAACAGAAGTAGTCCTTAATGTCCAACCCCCAGAGCTATATCGTAGTGGTCCCTTTATGTCTGGCTGGAGTAAACCTATCCAGTATTTCCATTAGCGTGGCTTCAGTATTAGCCAGATACGGTTTCATCTCAGGCTGTTAGTGGCACGCCTTCCATGATCCCCTTGAGGAAGCGGAGCCTGGAATCACCAGGGGCACTGATTAGGATGAAAGCATTTTGATTAGGAATATTTTTTCTCCATGGCCTGGGCTGCTGAGGGCTTCAGGCTTGTCTCCTGCCCCCTCTTAGGCCCCCACTGCTTTCTCTTCATCACACAAGGTCCCACTGAGTGTTTTGGAAAGATTTCCTTTTTGGAAATGCCATAAAGCTGCTGATGACCAATCACCCAGCTCCCAGCTCTCTGGTTCTATATTTACAGTTTCCCATGGAAACTAGACAGAGCAAGAGAGCTCTTCCCATTCCCTCTTGCCTCCCAGGCACCAAAAGCAAAACCTCACAGCAGCAGACCTTGGAGCACCTGCCAGGTGGAAGGGCTTTCCTCCCTAGCTCAGAAGTTGTCTTGGTTTTTGTCAGGGCTGCTGGGTGCCCATCAAACGGTAGCGCTTGAGAATGAGGGTCTCTTGTCAGACTACCCCTAACTCTTACTAAACGACTGCAAACACCATCACTTTCCTTAAGGGGATCGAGTTGCTTTTCTGAAAGCACAGAGTCCCTTTTGCTTCCTGTTCAAGCTGAGCTGGCTTTCTCACGGGGGCACATGTGGGCTGAGGCACAGCTGCTCCGGTCTGTACCTTGGGCTGACACGTGCAGACAGCTGTTGCCGCGCGGAAGCCTCCTTCCGCCCTTTGTTCAACTGAGCTCTTGACGTAGCCCAACTATGGAATCCAGGTGATACTTTCTAATTGGCAAACAAAAACCACAGGAATAAAGCAAAAAAATATAGCTCATGCAGAGCCCGGCTCCAGTCACTTAAAACAAAATCAATCTCACTTCTCCCCTTTTCCCTCAGTGTTCTGAAATAATATTTGAAGTTCTGTTTGGTCTCTTTGGAGAACTGCCAATGACTTCAAGGCATGTAGTGCAGTTATATATCAGGATGCAATCACACTCGGGACTTCTGAAAAGTGATTCTCACTTAGGAATAACGTATGATAGGAGTTTAATAATCTGCCATATACTACGTCTCCTTTTTATTTCTCAAGGAAATGAGTGGAAAATGAACAGTAGCCAAAGGAATCTCTCTTCCATGAAGATGATTAATCAATAGCTTTTTAAAAATTTTATAAACTATTATTGATAAAGAGTTTTGAAAGGAACAAAATGCAAGAGTGCTTAGATTTTGTGTGTGCTGTGAACTACAGTAATTGTCTTCAAGAAATCTCTATTTTTTAATTGAAAAAATATGCAGAAAATTCTCACTTCATTGAAGTTCATGGGTAAAATGTAGTCCGAGAAAATACAACAAAAACCCGCTTGTCTGTTTTTCCATTCTGACCACAATTACATAACTAATTATCAAGTTCAATGAGCTCCCTTTTCCACAATCTAGATAAGTAACTCACACTCTTTTTAAAAATTATCTTCTTCCTCAACAGGTACCAAATTATATGCAACACATTATACTGCTATATCTAATAAAATATTCATAAAATACAGAAAAACCCAGGCCAGTTTGACCCACTCCTCTATAAACTAAGTGCAGTGTGTGTCCTTCTAGATTTTTATACCCATATAGACACATACGAATATTTATATATAAATACACATATTGATATTATATGCCACTATAAACATAGAAATACATGGTTTAACTTTATGATTGTCTTTTGCATATATGGAGTCATATTGTACCCATTGTTCCACAATGTTATTTTTAACTGAATATGTTCATGATGCTCTCATAGCAATACGTGTAAATTCACCTCACTCTTTGAAACTACTATGAAGTATTCCATCGTCTCTACACACCACAATTCATTAAACTCTTCCCCTATGCATTTAGATGATTTTCACTTTTCCCTATTACAAATGGTGCTTCAATGGACACCCCTGTACGAAGCTTCTGGTACACATTAAGTATTTCTCTATAGTCATACCTGGATGCAGAACTGCAAGGTCAAATGGTCTGCCTGTTTTTGTGTTAAAAGATACTGCTAAATAGCAATAGTTATAACTAAATACTACAAGCCATGCTCTGTATTAATTCAAATATTTTCATAATCTATGATATAGGTACTATCATTGCCCCTACTTAGAGCTGAGAAAGGAGAGGTACAGAGAGGTCAAGTAACTTCCTCAAAATCACACAGCAAGTAATAGTGGATCCAGGTTTCAAACCCAAGTATCTTGCTTCAGAATCTTTTATTACAATAATAGGCTGCCGTTCTCTAACATACAACTGTACAGATATATTATGAACATAACTATATATACAAATAAAAGTTAAAAGGGATGATACACAGTAGTTAATATTGTATATTTATTAATCATAAAAACTTTTTATTTCAATAAGGCTGTTATTAATTGTAATGTTTTATTGGGAATACAGTGATTGAATATTTTTTTTAATTTGCCTTGACACTATTATACAACCATTCAAAAACTGTGATTCTGTTCAGTTTGTCTGTCACGACTGAAAATATTACCCCAAAAAGGAGACTCAAGGGGAAAAAGTACATTCTTGGCTGTACTGACCAAATTATGATATTCATGTTTTCTTTTTTTAAACTGTTGTTCAATTACAGTTGTGCCCATTTCTCCCCATTACTTGCCCCTGCCCTACCCACCCCCCACCTCCCACATTCAATCCTTCCCCTCACCCCCACTGTTGTCCTTGTCCCTGGGTCCTGTATTCATGTTCCTTGTCTTGATATTCATTTTTTAAAATATCATCCACCAATTGATTACAGTCTTCCTAAAGTTTAACTGATAAATATCCATTTTCCCATACAGTGACAAGTTTTTGCTATGAAGTGTTCAGAACGTGTTACGGTTTGTGTATTTTTAACAAGTGGATTTAAAAGTTTGGTAGCTTCTCTCCAAGATGGCCACCATCAGTTCCTTCTCTCCCTGTAAATGCAAATCATATCCTTAATGCTAGGAAGAGCTGTCCTTCCATTCCCTTCGATCTTGGCTGTTTTATAACATTTTTAACTAATGGAATATGATAAAAGTGAGTCTGCCTGACTTCTAAGACTTGGTCGTAAGATGCCTTTTGTTTTTTGTCTGCTTCTCTCAAATCCCTGGCTCTGGGAATAGCCAGTCAGCATGTAAGTTCTAACGCATCGTCTCCCCAAAGATTCCCTGTGAGGGAGACCAAAACAATCCACCTGGAGAGAGAGAGAGGGAAAGACAAGTCTGGCCAGCTCCCAAATGCTCTGGCCAACCCAGCCCAGACACCAAGAAGAGAATGAGGAAATCTTCAGGTGACTTCAGTCTCCCGCTCCATGGAACTGCAGCTGTGTGACAGACCCCCAAGTGAAAGCCACTTAATTGGGTCTGCCTAAACGCAGAACTGTGAGAGATAACATTAAATTATTTTAAGCCACTTAATTTTAATTTAGAGTGGTTTGTTGTGCAAAAATTGAAAAAAGAATTTTACTGAAACACCACGTTTGGAAGAATTTTCAACAGGTGAGGATATTTTTCCCTCATTTTTTCATTCAAGTGTACAAATACAGTGTTTTTATGGACATATTCACAAAGGTTTTAAAGAGTTATGATAATAAAATGTTCTCAAATATCCATCCCCAAAATGTTCTTTCTGTGCCAGAAGTTTCTATTTAAAAAGTATTTGTAACCATCTATTGTTTAAAACATCACTTTTCCTAAAAGGAGCAGGGTTAGTACAATCTTTCCCAAAAATATCTGCTATGTGGCATGTTATTAACCACGGTCACCATTATAGTAATAGTCCATTTATTTTTTCCTTTTTTAATGAAATAGTTGTGAGACAATACAAAAAGCTCCTGTATATTCTTCACATAGATTCCCCAACTGTTATAATTTTATGATTGCTTTATTAGTCTCTCCTAATACATAGACATTATTTTTTCATGAACCGAGAGTAAATTGCACATATGCTGCTCCCTTACATCTAAATATTTCAGTGCATCTGCAGCCCTATGAACTAGCACATTCTTATAAATCATAGTGCAATGATCAAAAACCAGGAACTTGGGCCCTGACTGGTGTGGCTCAGTGGACTGAGCACCCGCCTGTAAAACAAAGGTTCGCTGGTTGGATTCTCAGTCAGGGTACTTGCTTGGGTTGCAGGCCAGGTCTCCAGTAGGGGGTATGCAAGAGGCAACCACACATTGATGTTTCTCTCCCTCTCTTTCTCCTCCCTTCCCCTCTCTCTAAAAATAAATAAATAAAATCTTAAAAAAAAAACCCAGGAACTTAACACAGAGAGAACACTATTGTCCAATCTATGAATTTCATTCAAGTTTCATCAATTTTTTCAATAATGTCCTTTTTCAGCAAAAATTAAAAATAAAAATAAAAATCCCATTTAGAATCTCCTCCTGAGTCACATACTTCCATTACTTGACATGCCTCTTCTGTATTTACTCACAGTACTTCTTTAATCTTCTTTTCTCCCCCTGGTAAGTTTGAAAAGTTTAAGCAATATGGATTTGTTTCCTCATGATTTATATTTGTTTTCTTTTTTTGCACAGAAGTAATTTTGTTTCCTCTTCAATGCATCTTACCACAAGGTACAATTCATCCAACAATAGCAGAATACATAGTAATTCCAAGTGCACACATAATATTTACCATGACATATTCTAAATCATAAAACAAGTCAGAAATTTTAAAGTGATTCAACTCAAACTGGTACATTTTCTGATGATAATAAAATTAAATTAGAAATCTAAACCAAAAAGATAAGTGCAAGTTTCCCTAAATATTTGGAAACTAAATAATGCATCACTAAATAATTCATGAATCAAAAAATAATCAAAGGAAAAATTGAAAACATTTTTAACCTAATGAAAATGAAAACACAACATACCAAAATTTACCTTTTGAGCTAAAGCAATACTTGAAAGAAAGCTTATTCAAAGCCTAAGGGAGGAAGGATTGATGGCGGGAGGCGGGGGGTGAGTGAGGCCAGGGAAAGTGGTGGGGGAAATGGAGACAACTGTACTCAAACAACAATAAAAAAAATTTTTAATAAAATAAAATAAATTTTAAAATTCTGATTTCCTACTCCTTTCTACAGGAAGAAAACATTTAAAGGAAATTAATAGACATGACTGACTGCAAAGAAAAAATAAGAAAGCTTATGGCCTATATTAAAAAAGAAGTCCTCTGGGTATTGGATACATGGGGCGACCGCTTTGTAAAATATATGATTGTCTAACGACCATGCTGTACACCTGAAACTAATACAAAATAATAATGAATATAAAAGTATATGTACTTTTGTTTAAATGGAAAAAAGAAGAAAGTCCTCAAATAATGACATCAATTTTCATTTTAAGAAACTTGGAAAAAAAGAAGAGCACAGGAGACCTGAAGCAGCAGACAGTATATCAACTCAGCCAAAACCATCACAAGAACAAGAAAACCATGACTAATGTCCCTCATAAGCAGAAATTCAAGTAACAATATTAAAAAATAGATAATGTATTTTTTCCAAGTAGGGCTCATGAGTATTTCAGAATGGAAAGTATGGAAGTGTAACATTCAAAAAACCACAATACAACTCACAATATTGCTAAACTAAAAAAAAAAAAGAAGCATATAATCATCTCAACAGATACAGGAAGAGCATCTGACAACTGTCAACAGTCATTCCTTACAAAACTGTCAGCAAATTAGGGATAAAAGTAAACATGATCAACTTGATAAAGATATCTACAAACACCTATAGCTAACATCATATTTAATTATAAGGAACTAAATGCTTTTCCTCTCAAATTGAGAGCAAGGCCAAGCTTGTCTACTCTTAATACGTCTGTTCAATATTATAGTGTGGAGGACTTAGCCCACACATTCATTTCAGATTGGAAAAGAAGAAGTAAAGCTGTCTTTATTCACAGACCATATAACCATCCATGTAGAAAATCTTACAGAATGTGTATGTGTGTGTGTGTGTATATATGTATATATTTATTTACCTGAACTAATAAACTAATAAGTACATTTAGCAAGGTGACAGGACACAAGATTAATACACAAAATCAATTATTATTTCTATATATTAAAAACAATCTTAAATTGTAATTTTAAAAAATATTTACAATAGCATCAAAAACATTAAAATAGGGATAATTATGACAAAATGTGCAAGATCTACATGCTTAAGACTATTAAACATTACTGAGAGAAGTTAAGGAAGACTTAAAAAATGAAGAGATATATCATATTCATGGATTGGAAGACTTCGTGTTGTTATGATACCATTCTCCCCAAACTGACCTATATATTCAAAACATACCCAATCAAAACTCAAGCAGGCTTTTTTTGGTAGAATTTACTATCTGACTCTATAATTAATATGAAATGCAAAGGACCTAAAATAGTCGAAACAACTTTGAGAAGAGAAATAAAATTGAAGGATTTATACTCCCTGACTTTAAAACTTATGTTTAAGTTACAATGATCAAAATACTATGGTACTGTTGTAACAGACAAGTGGACTAATGGAACAGAATAGAAAATCTGAAGATAGATCCACATATATATAGACAACTGATGTTTGGCAAAATGCAAAGATAACTCAGCAGATATATTATAGTCTTTTAAATAGATAGTGCAGGAATAATTGACTACCCTGTGTGTAAAAATTAACTTTGATCAGGACCACTTCCATACTTTGTATCATATACAAAGGTTAACTCCAAATGGATTATAGACCTAAGTGTAAAAACTGAAACTATAAAACTCATAGAAGAAATTGTAGGAGAAAATTCTTTGTAACTTTGAAGTCAGGCAAATATTTTTTAGATATAACACCAGAAATATACTCTAAGAAAAGATTAATCACTACCACTATACTCTCTCTCCAAGATAATTTCACAATGAATGGGCTGTGTAAAGGGGAAGGGGATCTGAGAAAGAATATTAAAGAAAGAAAGTGATGATGTGGGAAATGACAGCCAGAATAAGACATTTGACCAGACATGATCTGAATGAGCAGATGAAAGAGACATGGAAATAGGGGAGGGAATGACGGCTTAGAAGTGGCTTTGGGTAAATTTTCATTAAGGACACTAGTGGGGGGATAGGTTGGTTTTTAATAAACTACCATTGTGAATAACAAAATAGCAGTATGCTCCTTACTAAAAACTAAATGTGCCTTATGAAACTATCTTAGTGCTCTTCCTACATCTCATTGAATGCTTATAATAATCTTATGAAGTAGACATTTTAATTCCTATTTTACAGCTATAAGAAATGAGGTTCAGAGAGGAAATAGGTTTGCCCAAGTAGGATTAGGTAAGATGAACTCCAAGCCCTCACTCTTAAAAATTCCACATCTAGGAATGTGCTCATGCTGTATTGATAGTCAATGAGCAATAGAATGGTCTGCATCCATTTGATTTTTTAAAAGTTGAAAACAATCTTCTGTTGTATAAAAACACACAATAATAACCAGAGGATTTGAAATGTATTATTTGATACTGGTACCAAACTGAAGAAACTGGCTCTCTCAGCTTGCAAAATGCATAAAAAGTCCAAAAACTAAAGGTTTTCAACTTCATTTAAATAAGCAAGTAAATCTCATGGCTATATTATCCTTCTGACTTGGACTTAAGTAAATATGAGTTTATTATTTAAGAATAAATAATGAGTAGCAAATTATTTTTACAAGTATAAATCACTTACAACCATCTTTTGTAAGTGGTCAACTCAGCCTGTCTCAAAATCCTGAGCCAAAAGCTTTATGTTACTAGGGATTAAATTCCTTCAATAGTAGGCCAAGGATAAAAATATATTGTGTTTTTTATTTGGATAGTCTTGGGGTATTGAATTTGTCCTTTTCTTATCATTAACATTCATCTCTCTGGATCATGCACTTCTCTTTGAACTTGGGAAACAAGAATTTGATAGCATACAGTATTTAAATCAATTAAAATAAGAACCCAGAGAGAACCAAGTAATTCTGGCAGTTAACTATAATAACTCTTTCATCTCAATAAAGTTCAGTTTAATTGTTTACTTGGAAAATGACCAGCATCAACACTAACTTTCCAGGGTGCATAAATGTGTTTTCCTACATTTGCTAATACTATGTTCTACTTTTCAAAGACAGAAATGAACCAAAGGCATAGAAGCACTTGCTGGCCAAAGGGGAAAAGAAAGAAAGCTTCAGAGCTTCATTTTAGAGATTAGAAATTTGAATCAGCTTTTTGAAGAGCTTCTTAAATCTCCTAATTGATTCAGCATGAGTACATACTTGAATACATAGTAAGTATTCAACAAATTTTGTTGACTTATGGTCATAGTTATGAGTGATTGCTGTTGTGCATATACTAAACAAAACACTTTCTCCAGGGGAAGGATAATGTTGGCAGCTATCACTAACGAGGCCAGAAAGAAGTTCATATCCCTGGCTGGCGTAGCTCAATGGATTGAGTGCGGGCTGCGAACCAAAGTGTCACAGGTTTGATTCCCAGTCAGGGCACATGCCTGGGTTGCAGGCCACGGCCCCCAGCAACTGCACATTGATGTTTCTCTCTCTCTCTCTTTCTCCCTCCCTTCCCTCTCTAAAAATAAATAAATAAAATCTTAAAAAAAAGAAGTTCATGAAGTTTCATTCGATCTGATTTTGATTTGGTCTGGTATGGTTTGGTCTGAGAAGCACACACACAAAATAGCAAACAAAAAATAATTATTATTATTACTCGTATTTCAAACCAGAATTAATTACTATTAATGTTTAACATATTCATTTCTAAGTTTTTCTATTTAAATATATTACTTTAAAAGTTGTACAAGCTATAGGATTATAACATTTTCTTTTAAAGAAATAGATCCTTTCCAAAAAAGGTAAGTGTCTTTGGACCTCCCCTCCTGAGCTGGCCCCTCCCTAACTCACACATATGATTTGTTTTGCTCTCTTTTTTTCAATACAAAATATTTTGGCCTCTGCTTCTATTTCTTCTTTCCTTTTCCTCCTTCCTTTCTCTTCTGTTTACACTCTTCCAAGTTTCTTCATCACCCAGTGTTATAGTGTAATGAACTGATGCTGTTTATTATGAAGTAAGGACTTCCTAAGAATCAGGAGGAACATCTTGCTATGCATGTGGAAATATTAAAATGTATTGACCATATTCTTATGGTCCGTGGGAAGAAAATTCTTTCTGGCTTGGAGATTCACAGATGTATGATTTATTGACTTGAATCTCCTTTTTTTATAACAGCCCTTTTGGATGGGTTCAAAGAGTATATATTCCAATGACCTAAATAAGAACAAGGCACATACACTCAAAAGGCCAGCATGGAATGGGAAAAAATCAAAGGGAGACTTTATTCCTTAGACCCAGAGGAAATCCTTTCCCTACCCTGAATCTGTGACTTTTATGGCTCCATACCAATGGTCTATTTCCTGTTTTAAATGTATTTGATATTGGTAGAGTTTTTTTATGAGATAAAAATGAAATACATGCAAATGTACCTTGTGAAATACAAAGATCTATACAAATGTGCATGGTTATTATGATTAATATATGCTGTAAGTCTTTTTCCCCACCAAGATCAGAATAGTTTCTGTCTTTCTGTTTCTATTGTACAATTTTAAAAGTTTTAAAAATGTTTCCAAGCAGACAAAAAATGCTACTTACCAAGACTGAAAATGTGATGAGTTGTCTTGTGAAATAAATAACAATGAAACCTCTTCAAAGAGCCACCATCTCTTCACAGCCCTTCTCACTAAACATTAACTGGCAAATACAAATAATTTATTCTTGACTTTGTAAAAATAGTCATGAATCCTTTATTTCAAAAAGCTTCACAATAATAGAATTATGAATCAGGATAATATTTTAATTGACTTTATCCCTGAGGACATAAGAAGCTGTATCTCACCAATGGCAATTGAATAAATATACTTTATTTTATTATAACAAGCTAACATAACATTAGTTAGTGATCATTTTAATGCTTCATCATTTCAAAATATCATAAATTCATTTTTGCATGTCTTTCTAGCCCGATGTCTGGTACTTAAGTATTTATTGAATATAATTGAACTAAGTTACTATGAGGCACATTAGGGAACACCAGTCTGATTTCCACTCTCAATTAATTATATCTCTCACCTCCATGAAATTTTTTTGTTTGTGTTGATGGTCAGTGTAAAAATACTCAGGATTGAGACATAAACTCCAGAGGAATTGTTGTTATTGATGGGCAGATTTCTGGAATTCCCATTGTTTCCCAGTTGGCTTGTAATTAAAAAGAAACTCTAACCCAGTGTGTTAAGAATTTCAGGCAAGAATATTCTGGAGTTAAAACTCATCTATTAAACTGAAACTATTCATAATAGTTTATGAAACTATTCATAATATATTACTTAAAACTTTCAGATGGAAAAATAATTACATGGAAAGAACCCTTGGCTAATAGAGCCTTGCCTTGGCATGGATCGAGATTCTGTCATCTGCATCATTGCTTGAAGAAGAAAACAAAAGTTTAACATCATGGGAATGCTTTATTTTAGAAATAACCTGGTGATATGTACCATTTGGTATCAAAGTTATAACATGAAGTAGCATGTATGGAGTTCTTCCAAGTATATGTGCACCCAGGTGATTATTCACTAGGGATACTTGTTCATACCCTTAGGTATGATCTGTTGCCTCTTTACTGTCCACCTCAGAGTGAACACACAGAAGAAAAGCGTGGTTGAGAAGATGGGCATGAGGGAACTTGATAAGTGTATCATTGTATTTTTTATCCTTTGGCAAATAAAGTCTGTGTGACTCATCTGCCATTGAGGATGATAGTTCATGAGGCTGCTGTCCCAGGGAAGGAGAGGTAGGTATCCCTGCAATAAAGAGATTATTGTACCACTTCAATTCACAAAGTTGATTGTTCTGGGCTCATGGGAAAACAATATTCTTAAAAGCCAAGCTTTTTAAAGAACAACTCTTTTCTAAATTCCTCCTTACACATCTTTATGTCTCTCATTTAGTAAATATGCCCATTATATCAGCCCTGGTCTACTCAGAAAGCAGTTTTTATGTTGACATAAGTGAAAAAGGAGGAGGATATGAGGAGGGGAAGTTCCAATCTAAGATAAAAGAAAGAGCCTTTTCTTCACCAGGAAAAAGTGAACAGAAAAGGCTGGAAGAGACAGAGAGATGAAGGAGGTAAGACTAGAATGAGAATGCAGCCTGGATCGCTGACAGCCCTAGGCTTCAGCCTAGGGAGAGGGTGAGACAGTAGAAATTCTGATGGAAATCTCAGACAGATGAGGGGCACTCTGAGAATATCCAGATAAGCTTTCTACTTTCCATGGAATCCCACATGGCACAGCACAGTAGAACAGCAAGGACAGCACAAGATTTCTAAACAAATGAACCTGAAATGGCATTCCCTGCACATCCCATGGGTTGTGAGGGCTCCGGTGGTTTCTACAAGTACTGTAGCTGGTGCACAAATGATGACTGAGGGAAAGGCTGGTCAGCTTGCCAGGGAGAATTATCTCAATAAGGGACAAAGAGACATTGGGGCTCTAGAATGTTGTGTTCACACTTGGGACTACATTGTAGACTTGGCAAGGCCTTGGCAAATATACAGAACATGAAAGAGCCAAATTGGGCCTAATCAACAGGGAGAGGTGGCCAAGTTTTTGAGATCAATCATGGTATCTTATCCACAACTCAGCCCAGCTATGCATGTTTCAGTTGCCAATGCCAATGCCCAACAGAAGCAAATGGCACCATTTTCTCTTCATCAGGGTCCTGTGCATTAGAAGCCTCTGAAGAGCTAACAGACAGCATTCCACTTCTTGTCCTTCCAGCTCTTCTTGCCAGGAGGCAGTGGGAGCACATCCTTCCAGTTTAGGAACTCTGAGAGGGGAGGGGAAAGAGAGGAGCTGTCCTGACAGAGACTTTAACCTTGAATTGAACTTGACTTAAACCAGCAGAGATTGGGTTACTTTCAATTTGGCAAGTTTACATTAGCTGGAAGACTCGAGAGAAAGATGAGTTCAGTAATGAAAAATAAAGGAAGTTATAATTTTCTGCACATACAGAGTTTAATGCATAAATTTTAACCCAGTTGCCTACTTTAGAAAGGTCAGCTCTCTCCCTTGCTCTGAGAAATCTTGTGGCCATTTTCTTTGCCAAGGAAACCGGATTTTAATTTCTCACAGATTCTCCCCAAGGATTTGGGGGATATCTCAACTTAATCAGCTTTAGTTTTTGCAACCTTATTGCTTTAACCTTTGGTGCTGACATGTTTGCTAACCCTTCAGACCTGGTAAAACCTGAACCCCCACCTCACCTGGTCCATTAAGATATATTCAACCTTTCCCCACCGCTTGGAAGTTTTGCTCTCCCACAACTACTACTTGCTGTATCCATATCTAACTAGATTCCATGTTATACATCCATACTCTAAGTTCTTAATGAAAGTCTGTGTATGTGAATACCTGTACACGTTTTTTTGCCCATACAGAAAACGTATTTCTCATTAATTGGACACACACACTTTCCTCTCTATTCACACTAGGCATTAAAAGTTGATCTATTTCAAAATGTATTTAGATACCTCACACAGGTATTACATCTAAACCAAAAATTTTTAAGGGCCCAACAGTAGCTAGTTTGCTTACCATTATTATTGGTTATATGTGGGTTGTCCTCATACTTAGGCATAACTCATGAAATTATTGTTTTTCTTCTGAAATCACTGCCTACACAGTTACATGACACCAATAATAAGTTTGTAACTAATTTGCAACAAAGCTTTCTTTTGTTGTGCTTCAAAAGAGTAAAATCCCAGGGCTAATTTTACCATTATGTACCTATAAATCACTTCCTGAAAGTATAAGAACATGAGGGGTTTTTGTTGTTGTTTCAGTACAACAAAGTAAGAAATGCTATAGCAGAAATGGTTGGTTCATATCACAGGAATGTGTGTGAAGGGTTAGGGGGATAGCTTTCCTCAAACAGCTGCTAAACCCGGCAGGTCCCAGCCAGCAGCCATTTAGCAACTAGATCCCAAAACTTTTACCTGCACGCATCTTAAGTTTCCTGCTATTCCACCAGCTTTGGGCACAAAGTTACATTAACAATAATAGTCTGTATTTCACCCAGCCAGTCTTCTGCTTCTCAGCTTTAAATTAATTTTCCATAAAAAGTTCCTTAACTAGTTCTGAGATAATCCAGGGTGGCTCACTTGAGCTTACTAACATGGCTGGTCAGATGTTTCTTAATGTCCCCCAGGTGCTGCCATCACTTGCAACACAAAGCACAGTCCCCACCAAACCCCGCTGTCCCTCAGAACACAGCCAGCTTTCCTGTGAGGACAGCAAGCACATGGACAGGCTCCACTCAGGCTCTGACCGCCTTTTCTCTGTCTCATGATCAGGATTGCTCCCATTTTAGAAGATGGCACTCAGAGAAAGATGACTGCTTTTCTCGCTGGGTGTACATGTTTACTCTTGGGGAGACACAAAGTGATGTTATAAATCAATGTTCATCAAAATTACTTTTTTTAGTTTATACGTTATGTGAGCTTTTTCTTAGGTCCCAGATGGGAGACTGAGGGACTGACTGGGCTGAGGGCAGAAATGAGTGACAGACAACACTGGACCGGAAGAGTCAGCTGAGGCTTTGTCACCACCCAGGAGGCTTATTCTTTTAATTCATCTAGAAGACACTGACAAGTAAAATCCCCAGCTCAGCTCAAGCTGAGCATATGCTACACACTATTTATGTAGACATGTAGGTTCCATCTAAAATAATCTACAAAATAAAGTCCATATTGGAAATGGAAAAAATAAACAGCGAAAGCATTTTGATCAGAACAACGAGATACCATCTTACACCCATTCAGATGTGAGATGTGAATAAAAGAAAAGAATAAGGGAAATCACGAGTGTTGGAGAAGACATGGAGAAGTCGGGAACCTGTGCACTGTTGGTGGGAGTGTAAAATGGCGCAGCCCCTGTGGAGAACAGTCTGGCAGTTATGGTGGTCCCTCAAAATGCAAACTGAGAATTACCATAGAATGTAGCAATTCCAGTTCTGGGTGTATGACCGAAGCGGGGGAAAGCAGGGACTCTAGCAGAGCTGATACACTCACGTTCATAACAGCATTATTTGCAAGAACTAAAAGGTATAAGCCACCCAAGTGACCACTGCGAAATAAATGAACAAATAAAATGTGTCCTGTATACATACAACAGAATATTATTCAGCCTTAAAAAGGAAGGAAATTCTGACATAGGCTACAACATAGAAGAAACTTGAGGACATTGTGCTAAGAGAAATAAACTAGTCACAAAAAGACTAATATAGGATCCCATTTATGTGAGGTACCAAGAGTTGCCAGACTCATAGAGACAGCAGGTAGGATGGGCGGACAGGAGAATAGGAAGCTGTAGGTTTATGGGGACAGAATTCCAGTTTCACAAGAGAAACGAGTTCCAATATTGTCATCCATCCACAATGTGAATGTACTTATGGCACTGAACTACATATTTAAATATGGTTAAGTTGGAAAATTTTATGGTATGTGCATTTTACCACAAATTTTTTTTTGTTTAAAAAAAAGTGTTTTGAGAGTTTAACTTTTAGTCATGGCTGAGTAGGTTATTTTAGGTCAACCCTCTTTCTAAGAACTTAAAAGTTTGGAATAAAATACTTTTCTTTATAAATTTTTTAAACCATATATTTTGTATACTTTACCATGTACATGTTATGCTTCAATAACAAAATGTTTTTAAAGTCTTTTTTGATTGATGGTGTTCTAGCACCTATTACATCCCAGGTTTTATTGAAGGCACCAGAGCTATAGCATTAGACAAAAAAAGCAAAAATTGTGACTCTTTATGGAGCTTACATTTTGGTAAAAGCATGACAATTATAACAATAGATGTGTTTTCCATACAGAGTTGATAGAGACTACATTTTCTGCCAATAATTTTAGACAGAATTATTATCGACCAACATCTGAATTGAAAATAAACTTTCTAAATAATAGGCATATTGGTTGCTATTTCATTATACCTTTGTTAAAAAAATTAAGTGTATTTACCCTAAAGTTAAGTATGACTATGTTATTAATAAATACATATATTTTTAATTATTAAAATTTTTAAATACACTCCACCATGCTGACAGGAAAAAAGGCGATGCTGGAACACATACACAAACACAAAGACAGAGTGGGAGGCTAAAGCAGATTTCTCTGTTACAAGGGAAAGCCCATCTCCAACAGACAAAGCCACTCCCCACAGAGGTGCAATACGTCTGAATCTGGTGGCTTTGGGAACCAGCAGTGCTCAGCACCTCCTCTGCCCCAGATACCATGCTGGAAGCTTTGCACATACTTGGACAGAGAATCATAGGTTGTTAAAGTTAGAACTTAACTAATGACTATTTCAATTACCTAGCTAACACACAAATAACTTACCCTTTTTAAAATTAATGTTTCAACCTAAGTAACATATTCATGGCTTAAAGGGTCAAATTCAACCTTCCTCCTCCCAAAATGAAAGAAATCTAGCAACACCTGCCTCGCTTCAATTTCAGCTTTCTAGAGGGAACCACTTCCAGCATTTTTAATGTTTCTCGTGGTACTTGTGTTCCTATTTTAAAATAACCAACAGAAATACTGCTACTTCTTCATTCCAATCACCTTTAAGTGTTCATTGTTTTTAATTCTATGGATGTTGAGGATTCAGTTCTACCTACTTTCTCACATATATGTACCCTCTTCCTTCAATAGTGCTACATTACTTTTTTAGTGGTTAAGTGGTCCATTTGCTTATTCAAGAGAACACCTTAAATATTATACCTTAAGATATACATTAAATATTACAAATTTTTATATACAGGAACAACTGTTCCCCAACAAGCTTAAAAAGTGGTTTGAAAAGACAAATATATAGTTCCCCTTACTGTTTTAAACCCTGAATAACTCATAAAGATAGAACCAAGTTCTTGATGCATTTTCTTTAACATAGTCACAGATATTAAATCTACATAAGTTTTTTTTAATAAATGGCCTTCTGTTGCTTACATTATTATGGCTACATAATATTATTCACACTGAGCCATATAATATACTAAAAGTACATTTTATTCCTCTACAAAATTTTGCTTTTTCTGGAGTTAATTTTTTGAACATAGTTTTAGATTTCTAATCCCATCTCCAGACTCTTAAACAGATGATCTCCACGTCTTGTACTTTATCAGTTATATCTAGATGTCTGACTGCTTCTCATACAAATTTTCAGCCAAGTCTCCCTCCCCTCTGCTGTTGCCCCCTTTTTGAGACGTTTCTGTTGTTCCAATGCCTGAGGGTTTCCTGAGGCTCCATAACTGTAGGAGGGACAGCTGCACCAGAATTCCTTGATGTAGAAGGTGCACAGCGCAGCTGCCTGTGACTCCAAGACGAACTCTGTAGGGTGGAAGCCAAGGGAGGCTGGACGATCTCTGATGCCACTTCCACTTGCGTTTCCATGATTTTTGCTGGACTCTGCTTTTCTCCTTCACTCATCCTCTCTGGCTGCCTTCCCCACTCCCTGCAGCCCTGGGAATCCTTTCTTGTGGTGTGTGTCGGTTGATGCGGATGCCGTGGCCCCGCAAGCTTTTCCTTTGCTCTCAGTCACGCAGAGTTAGTTTTCTCTTTTCAGTTCATTTTCCTGTGATAACCCCATCCTAGGACTAGCATGGCTCCCAGTATAGCTGAGGCCTGCTTGCTAATGCGCAGGGATAACGGAAATCTGGAGAGTGGCGTTAAGGGATTGTAAATTCTCTTAACTTCGAGCCATGCTGACTGACTTCCTTCCACTCTACTTGCTCCATTCCCGATTGGCCTTCATCTTGATCATTATTTCTCTTCATTGTTTCTCACTTTTCAGAAGTTCACGTTCAACGTGAACTGTGGATTCCTTCTCATTTTACGTGCAAGACTAAGATGGGTGTCCCTGGGTGTCCTTGCCAACGTCATCTTGGAACCGCAACCAACATCTCACCACTCTGGGAGGGTCCCCACCTCCCCACCTCTCACCCTCTGACTTGGCGCTTCCCCGTTTCTGTTTTTCTCATTCCTACCCCTTTTTACTTCCCAGTAGCCTTAAAAATATACAAAAGCCAGTGGTTCTCTGCTCAGTTTTCACTCTGTAACCTCCAGATGTTTGCTTCTCACTATCAGGTAGAGTTTTTTTGTCTTTTTTCTTTTTTTCTTTTTTTTAGCATGAGGCAAAATGTCTTAAATTTTTGAAACTCTAATTTTTGTTTTAATCAGCTTTTAAATAAAAACCTAACAAAATATCAAATTTAACACATTTCTGAATCAAAAACATTTCTCCCTCCACTCTTTCCTCTCCTCCTTCTATTATTAGCTTGAAAAGATTTATCCCTTACATACTGCAAAAAATCAGGTTAGACAAGCCAGACAGTTCTCGTCATTAAACCCATCATACAATATTTTTTAAATGAGATAATTATGTGAATTTATTAGTAATTTACTTTTACTTAAACTAGTGTAAGATTTTTTTATACCTTTTTGTTCATACTTCAGGTAATTTTGCAAAATGTGACAGAGGCAGGGAATTATATAATAACCCCCATGTAATGATTCAGAAATTAACTCATGGCCAATCTTATCCCATCTATACCTCACTCACTCCTTGACCCAAAAATTATTGTGAAGAAAATCCAAGACATCATATAACTTTAACTCTACCTTATTGCTCTAAAATATAAAGATTGGTCTCTTTATTTAAGCAATGTAATACCATTAAAAGTAATAGTAAACTACATAATAATTTAATACAATTATACTATTTATAACACCATTATCATGAATTAGTAATTTTTTACTATTACCAAATGTGTCTTCAGTGTTCAAATTTTCCTAATTGTCTCATAAATGCCTTTTGTTTTACGATGCATTGTTTGAATCAGGATCATAATAAGGGCAATGCATTGCAATGGGTTGATTATGACTCTCAAGGTCTCTTTTAATCTATAACTTACCTTCTTTTTTATCCCCCCTTTGCAATTCATTCATTGACACAACCAGATCATCCACATTGTAGTTTCCCAGACTGGATTTTGATCATCGCACCCCTGTCCTGTTGTTGAACATATTTATCTGTCCCTGTGTTTCCTGTAAATCAGTAGTTAAATCCAGAGGTTTGTGCCATTTAGGTTTGCATCCTGATTGGACTGGACAACAATATCTCTTTGTGGGAATGCTTTAGTTAGTACTTTCATTTCCAGGAATCAGAGTGTGGGGTGTGTGCATATTTTGGAAGGGATATGTATTTTTCTCCTTTTTCCCACTTAACTGACATTGATAAGTTCTTTGGACTTGCTTTCTCTGTGCTTTTTGGACTAAAACTTTGGCTGCTTTCTTATTCCCAGAGGACATTAAGGAGATTAAAATTGTGAGTTCGTTTCAGTGAAATCAGAATTCCTAAATCAAAGACTCTCCATTCAAGTTGATACTGTCTCAGTAACAAGCAGTTTCTCCATCTGACTTCCAGTGACCGCAATAAGTGCACAAAGAATGTGGCTCTTCAGAATATTTTCAAGGAAGAAGTATTCAGCTGTGCTTTTTCTGACATTTCCCACAAACATTTATGTAATTTAGTCCACGTGGATATAGTCTGGCTAAAATAATTGTGAAGATCCAGTGCACTTTGGCTCCCCACTCTTTGCCCATAGAGCCCTATGTGTCTCCCAGGGCCTGGCAAAAATGGCTACACCTCAGCTACCAGCCTCAAGGAGCTTCCAGTCTTGTACATAAACACATACCCTACTAACTACAGTGCAAAATGTACCAAAATAAAGATCACATGAAAAGGACGAATAAAGTCCAGTGAAGGTTCTTAAGAGGGCAAGATCCCAGCTAGGGACCAAAGCCTTCAAAGAGAAGGTAGGATTTGGGAAGAACCCTCCAGGGTAGAGAGGGTTTTGACAAAAGAAGGCAGCAGGGACTGTGGGGGTGACAGAAGGTGTAGCAGGACAAAGGCAGAGGTGGGGAACAGTTGCTGTATTTAGGCTGACCCCCAGGAAGTGTCCGGCATGGTCCTGAAATTGGCTGCAATTAGAGTTTTGAAAACGACAGAGGCCTGCATTTCTCCCTAGACCAACTGACTCAGTATCTGGGGAGTGGAGTCTAAGTATCTGGTATCTTTTGAAGCTTCCCCAGATGATTTTAAGGGGGAAATACAGGGTTTATACCTGCATAACCTGAAAAGGCTGTGCCATCTTATTGTGGAAGGTGAAGACTAGAGAGAAACAGAGCTGGGCATACTTGGCCAGACCATTCTGATTTGTAGCAGAAATCATCACACAGCATTATATAGAATAATAAAACTACCAGAAACTCCTAGAGATCATGTGGCTCAATCTTTCTCTTTGGGTTATACGTCCTAATTACACAAGTAATGTCAGAATGGAGTCTTGAGGTCAATGATCTATACAATGAAAACAAGTACAGAATAAAAACCAGAAAGCGTCCTATCACCATCCTCCTCTTCCCTGACCCCCAAAGGTTACCACTCAAAACCATTCAGTTCTTCTTTTTTTCTGACTTCTCTTCATACATTAACACTTTAAGTGTGGGTAAGAATTTTAGTTCACATACTAGAGTGAGATAAATATCTCATTTATTTTCCACCCCTAAACAAGTGTAATTGGTTCTGAACCCCATCTCATTAAGCTGGTGGGAAATTCTATTCCAATAAACACTGGGGATCCCTCTTATACCCTTACACCATCAGAATTGATTTTGGAAGACTTTATGCCTCCTAAAATATTCTAGGAGGGCTCTCTATTTTACTTCATGCTAATCTATCCTGAAAGACTCAGTACCATGTCTATATCTTCCTTGAGGACCAGCAACGCTCTAAAGTTTCTGGGGCAAATGCAGGCATAAGAGCCATTTTCAACAGCTCTCAATGCAACTACTCTGAAGATGCATTCCCAACCCAACCCCTGAGAATCCCAGTTCACTGTCATCTGGATGCCGCAGAGAAGTGGAATCCAGATGTTGACCCCACACAGACACTTCTAAGGAGCTCATTCTTTCTTTTAGGCCGGCAGACCAACTGTCACCTCCTTCCTCAGGTTTCAGCATTTTTTGCTTCTTAAACTTGAAATACTTCCCTCTAATACAACCCCTTTTGGGTCAGTCCAGCAAAATTCTCCTCATTGCATTAGGCTTTCACAATAAGAGCCTGGAGGGTGTTATTTCTTGGGTTGGCATTCCAAGGCTCTCACAGTTCCCAAATAGCCTGGATACTCAGTTGGCTGTCAGCAGTTTTGCCATGGGATCAATCCTGGCATAGCAAACTGGCCCATTGACAAAAGCTGGAAGCAAGCCAGGAGACCAGGTGGAAGGCATGGTAGGGAGACACAGAAGGGGCCAGTGAGAGCCTAGATGAGATACAGCTAGTTCTTAAGTCCATCTGGCTGTGACCATGTCAACTGAGATAGCAAACAAGTTCATGATCTATAAACTTCAGGGTAGCATTAGGACACCCAACAAACAGGTGGATAGGGAGACTGGAGCAGAAGACATTATGTGGCCATAACATACAGATTTGGGACTGCCTCTCTGCTAATCCAACATCATGAAGACTCAATAATCTTCTTTATACACTCAAAGCCATCTTGCAGAGAAACAAGAATAGTGTGTAGAATCCTAGAACACCAACTAGCATTTCTTCACCTAAAGCCACTGAACAAAACTGTGATGGGTTATTTGCATTATTGCATTGATATAAACTATAGTTATTAGAATAGGACACATATATTTGGGCTAAGAAGTCAATTAAAAGCTCAAGGCAATGCTGCATCTTTCAGATACATTCCATATTACCTACTGGATAATGCACACTATACATTCACACCAATAACATAAGCAAAGGCCAGAGCTAGCCTTAGATTTTTATGTTTCCTGAGTTTTCTTGATTGCCGTCTGATCCTTCATGTTGTTCCAACATAGAGTGATTTTTAAAGGAGAATTTAATTTAATATAAGTCTGAATATCCTTTGGAATGCTAGAAACCAGCATTACTGCAGCAACCCTAATGAAAACCATAAGTTCCGTGTACCAATTTGCGGTCAGAGCCAGCATTCCAACCCTGCTCTCTCGTGGCTGCAAGTACTCCATCGTGCTCCTTTTCCCAGCCCTTTGCTGGTCTAGTTAAAGATGTCAGAGGCTGTGGCCCACATGGCATGCTAAACAGCCCCCTGCTTACAGCCGGCCCCTAGCTCAAGTGCAAAGCCTCTGAACGCAAAGGACACACAACCACCACCGCTGCCATCACCATCACCACCATCACCTCCAAATGGAAGGCTCAGAGGATTTCCAATTAATGGCTTCTCAGATAGAAGTGCACTTATTTTAAAACATCCAAGTGCACATAGATACATTCCCATATATTCAAGACAAAGAACACAGCACCTTCCAGAAGAAAATTAACACAGTTGGGCTGAGGCTGATTCACTCACATGTTTTATCACCGGTGTGGAATGCCAGTAACAAGGGCAATCATTTGTTTGTGAATTCACGGAAGACTGGACTTGCACACTGGAAAGGGACTTCCTAATGAATAGCAATGGGGAGACTTGCTGTGTATTAGCATATTTTATCTGCCCTTGTTTTGAAATTAAACAGAGTTGTGGTTGAAAAAGACCAGGCACAGATTGCCACTAGATGGACTTTTTAGAAAAAGTGGCATTTGGAATGAAGTTTAACTAGGTGGGCAAGTTCTAAAGTTAACTGTTGGGATCCTCGGGCTTGCACAAGACATTTCCTCCTCCTCATTTGATAACAGAATTTCCTAGTCACTCTTATTCTTTCCTAAAATCTATTCGTTCTCAGATACAATGCCTCTCTGTTTTGCCCAGAGTTACTTAAATATAAATCAGGAGCATTCTTAGCTGAAGCAAAAGCTAATTTGCAAAGTTCAATTAAATTTTGTTCAACATGTATTTATTAAACACATACTATGTGCCCAAAGCTATTTTAAGAAACTTGGAGGAGAGTAAGTATGAGAGAATATGTGAATAATTTCAAATGCTTCTTGAAGGAATACTTCTTAGGGCTCTCTATCCACCTGGAGGGGAAGAAAATAGAGAGATGAGTAGCTAGATATAGACATAAAATAAGATGAATAAGATAATAAGGTAAAAATTAGGAGCATGTCATTAAAACCAAAGAGTATTTCAGAAGTTCTAGGAAGAAAATGATGGGCATGGACTGAAATGTTCAGGGCAGATTTCAAGAGAAGAAGTGAGCCTTCATTTAAATTTGAAAGTTTGCATACATAAAGGATAGGCATTCTAGAACTGGGGGGCATTAGTTATTAAGCACAGTAATTAAGTGTGTAGGCTCTATATTGTTGAGGTATAATTTTCAAAGATAAAAGCATGATTCTCATAAAAATATATTGTATACACCTTTCAAAGAGCCACTTTGCTCATTAATGAAGGAATCAGTTGTATAATAAAGCTGACTCAACAGAACAAAGGAGAAATCAAAGTATATCTTGTTAACGAGAGTCAGAATACTGAAATAAAGTTGCTAAATTAAAAACAAAACTGGTTAATATTCTACAAAACAACAGAGCTGTAACTTTAAGGGCTCCCTTTACCACTGGACCAAAATTGGTATGTGTCTACTTCACACAAATGCTTTGCAGCTTCACAATCTGCACTGAGTCTGGGTACTAATCAATAGTCAACTTGAGTCAAACGAAGGTATAGTTCCCTGAGGAATCTGTTACTTCATGTTGAGGCCTTTTAGTCAATGCTCCAGTGTGACCTTGAAAAGAATATTGGGGGGGAACCCCCCTCTAAGATTGGGGGACTTCTTAACAGTATTCAGGCAGAAGGGAGTTCTCATCTTGTTCTGCCACTTGCCAGCTGTATGATATGGCAATATGCCTTAACTTCTTACTTCCTCAGTTTCTTTATCTATAAGATATAGACAATAATAATTTTTAGCACATCAAGTTGTGATAGAAATCAAATGAGATAATATACATTATATTTTGAACAAGACCTGGAACACAGTAAGGGCTCAAGATATGTTCCCTCCCACAAATGAGCAAAGACCCACAGACAAAAAAGAGTGAGTGTCAGTGGGGGCTACTGGATAGACCAGCCTGGCTGAAGGGGACATTTTGCTTTGGGAAATAGAGGAAAATAAATTGAATAAAGAGTTTAGCAAGATTAGAGCAGTTTTTTAAAAAAAGTTTGAAAGAAGAAGAAACAGAAAAGCACACACCATTTTTAAATTTTAGATTTTTATCCTGAAGTCAGTAGAGCTACTGTTTTTTTTTGTTGTTGTTTTGTTTTTTGGGTGTTTTGTTTTTTGTTTTGTTTTGGGGTTTTTGTTTTTATTTTTTTTGAGCTGCAAAGTGGCATAGTAAATGCAGAATTTTGGAGAAATTATCCCAGTCCTCTAGAGAGCAACCTGAACAGGGAGGGTGTGTGGTTAGAGTTAAGAAGTAGTAAAGGATTAAGGAGCCAAAGAGAAAGAGGAACCACGCATCACACATGATTACCAGATTCTGAAACTGGAAGATTGTAGAAATGGTGTTATCTTTGGTATAAATAAGAAACGTAATTAAAGAATATGTTTTAAAGTAAAGATAAGGCATTCTCTTTTGCATCTTCTGGCTGTGTTTGAGAATAAGGAACATGTAAGTAGAAATGTTCAAGTAGACAGTGGGAGACTGGAAGTCAGTGTTGGAGATAACTATTTAAGGGTCATCCACACAAATGTGATAGCTAAAGCTGTGAAAATCAGTGGACTACCCTAGCACTGGACAGAAATGACAAAGAGACAAGGACCATGTGGATCCTTTCTTCTTCTTTCAAAAGGTGGCTGTTTTCCAAAGACTAAGACAGAGCAAGTCATTGGAGAGAGCAGGAACAAAGGTTTGTGAGATCTTGAAATGCGCTTATGAAGCAGATGGAGCCAAAGTGCACTGAGTTTGGTTGATTTCACCCTTAAATAGAGGACACTATGGGAATGCTGAGACATTGGCTTAAATTCACTCTAAGGTGTAAATAGCCCATATGAGAGTGTTTCCTAATGGAAGAGTTATGTTAAAGCCAGGGGAGATTTCAAGCTAAGGAGATCGGAGTAGGCAGTACCTTGAGACAAGAATTCAAAGGTTAACTTCTGTTTCCTGCAAGACCCTGACTGATATAGCACCCAATATGAATGTAGGTAATTCAATGATAGACGCCCTTTCCTAAGCTACTCCCTTGAGTCTGTCATTGCTAAGATACACCATAGCAATTAGTAGAACTTAAATCTCTGAGGTTCAGAGTGGACTCCATCAGAGGAAAGTGGCTGCGCCTGGAGAGAAAGCATTCTCAGCGAGGGCATTGTAATGTCATTCTTTCTCCCAACAAATACTGAGAGCCTAATATGCACCAGACACTCTTCCAGGTGCTTGGAATATAGCATGAGCAAGACAAGTTTCTGCCTCATAAAGTTAATTTTAATGGAAGGAGGTAGTTAATGCACATGCACATATAAATTTTAAAAAGCAAGTTGAGATAATGGTAAATAATATTCTTAAAGTGCCAAAAATGGAACAGTACTATTTTGGGTTGGATGGCTAACAAATTAACGCTCATAGGAGTTAATATCTAAGCTAATCTGGCATTTTTCTTAGCAAAGCTGAGACATCTTCACATTTGGCCTCCTAAAATCACTGAGGATAATTTTGAGAGATGCTGAAGCAATGAATTAGCAGGCAAGAACAATGAGTCACAGAAATCTGGATCTTAATGTTAAAAGGACTTATAACCCAGCATTCCAAGGCTGCATTATAAATATCTTCACCCTCATCATGTGATGTCTCTACAAGTTCAGTAAAAACTGATTCATTGAATAGTTGCTACAATTCTTTCTACTCTTAGAGAGGCTGCAGCCCTGGTCAAAATGGTGTGAACAAGTTATTACTTGGGTTCTACAAACAGAATGGAAATGCCTTTTGGCTGTGTGTGTGGGAGAGGTTTTTCTCAGGATGGAATGGTGAGGGTGAGCACTAATGTGCTAATAAACCACTCTTTGCTGGAAATGCTTTTTGTCAATGAGCTTTGAGAGAGGCAGGATATAGTCACAGGAAGTCCTAAAATGGGGTCAACTTTACAGGAATTGGAACATAATCCAAACATTTTGTGGTTCAGCCATTTAAACTCCTACTTAAACTTTTGGACATGTATCCATCTCTGGTCCAGCCTGGAGCCACTGTGACTTTCACAAGAAGTCCCTTGCAAGCTACTAATTATCGTCTTCACAAAAACCACAGCGCAGGCAGTAGCTGAATGCTGAAGATGGGTTTTCTGCTCTCAAGGAATGATACTGAAGGGAGAAAATTTGTAGATAGCTAGTATTACTACCCACAAGTATTTCCCCAAGCATCAGTTCAATTACAAGACTCTGTTTCCTTGTTCTTAACCCCATAACTACCAGTACCTCTCATCCCTTTGGCTTCTTCCCCTGATAGCACTTTGATTGTAACCAAACATAAGGTTGGTTTCTAGAGCAAGCTGAGTTGAGGTTGTGAGAGGTCATCTCAGGTGGCTGTGATAACTTATAGATGGAGCCATTTGTCATGGCCCTTATCAAAGTGTTAAAATGCTTACACATACAAAGGTCTGTCCAGAAAAAAAAGTCCAGCAATTTTTAATATAACAAGAACAGTTTGCATGACATCAGTGTAACCTGGCAGCCAAGGAGAGTAGACTGGAATGTGAGTGTGTGAACAATGATGACTTCACTGTACTAGTCAGCAGGGGCAGTAGATGGATTGAGTGAGCATGTGTACTGTGTGGCTGCTGCATTCAAAATGACTGAGATAGTTAAGCAACGAATCTGCATCAAATTTTGCATTAAGCTTGAAAATTCTGCCAGGGAAACTGTTGGGATGATTCAGAAAGCTGCAACTCTGGGCAACTGGTGATTGGCAGCTTCATCACAACAACATGCCTGCTCATACATCACATCTTATACAGAGTTTTCTGGGGAAATATCAAATCGCCCAGGTGACTCAGCCCCACTACAGCCCAGATTTGATGTCTTGTGACTTCTGGTTTTCCCCAAAACTAATATCGCCTTTGAAAGGAAAAATATTTCATACCAGCAATGAGATTTAATAAAATATGATAGGGCAGCTGATGGCGATTTGGAGAACTGTGTGAGGTATAAGGTACTTACTTTGAAGGGGACTGAGGCATCACTGTCCTGTGTACAATGTTTCTTATATCTTCTATCTTCTTCAATAAATGTCTCTATTTTTCATATTACATGACTGGATATCTTCTGAACAGACCTCGAACACATGCCTGGTAAGGAACATGCCATTTGCCTAATATAACAATGAAGGTTTGGTAGCATACAAACTTTTCATACAAATGACATGTAAAAGGCAGTGGTTCTCAGAATTTTTGGTTTCAGTACTTTTCACTTTGTTAAAATTATTAAAACTCCCAAAATACTTTTGTTTGTGTGGATAATAATGTCTACTGGTGATTACTATATTAGAAATTAAAAGTGATCATTTTTGCATTAATTTATTTTTAAATAACAATAAAAACATGACATGTTAATACAAAAAAAGCATACTTTTATGAACAATGGGTACATTTTCAAAAGAATAAGTAATAGAAAGGATCACATTGTTTTACAGTTTGGTGACTTTCATTTAATGCCTGACTGAAGAGAAGACAGCTGGATTCTTGTTTCTGTTTCTGTATTCGACCTGTCCTCATATCACGTGTCATGTAGCTGCTGGGAAGCTCACTGCAGACTTGTGAGAGGAGAGGAAAGATGACAGTGTTTGCCCAGACTGATAAAAATAGCTTTGACCTGGCAGATCTCCTGAAAGGGTCTCAGGGACCCTCCAAGCTCCCAGATGACACCTTGAGAACTACTGTTGTCAGGGAAAACTGCTACTATTTTTTCCCAGGTGACAGAGAAGGAAAGTGGTCAGCGGTAACATCAGAAGAACTCTGGTAATCCCAAGAATATGCCAGCGAGATTTGGAGCGTGGCAGGAAATAGGGTTTTACCACATTTCATTGTTTAACCCTATGGAGCAACATAGACAGGTTTCTAATATTTGAGCTGGGTGGGAACTTAAGATCACTTGACAAACACTTCATTCTAAAAAAAAACATGTTGATTCGATGACTAGCTATTGGGAGGCCCAGCCAACAGCTGGAGGATAGCCTGAGCTTGAATGATGGGTCCTCAGAAGCAAGACAGGGAATGGAGTGTGCTTCCATCCCCCCACACCACTTCCCTTTTTTATTGCAGAATTGTTCTCTCCAGCAGCATTGGGCTCCATCCAGTGAGTATATGTTCCGCTAGCCACTTAACAAACTCAAGCTGTGGTTTGGGGCTGATAAATAATTATGTTAATTAACAGGTAGGAGGAAAAATATGATGTTATTCGTGTGGAATGCTCTGAGAAGCTGGAAACACTTAACTGCAAAAACGACATGTGGTGAAATAACCAATAATTTGCTTAAAAAGCCCACATCTGGTTTGCTGGCTCAAAGCAGGGGTTAATAGTCATTCGAGGGTAGCTAGTGGTAGAGGGGGTCCCAGGATAAACAGCCAAGCCTTCACGGCAGGAAATATGCTTGTTCTTGTAGCACAAGCATTTATGTTGGCTTCTCACCAAGATGAAACGTAAAAGGAATTGTTTAGTTTACCTCTTTCTTCTTCTTACAACATAAAATACAAGAATGTCTTTGTCATATTTGTACACTTAAAGATGGGAAAGAGAGAATAGTCATGAGAAGAATGTATAGCAATTATTTGTTCCAAACTTCCGAAATGATGCAGCAAGCACATCACAGCAGAAAGGAGTAGAAAAGTGAGTTTGAATGTGTATGCATAATTATCTATTATAACAGACATGCTGACTTGGTAAATATTTATCAAGCATCCTCCTTGCACAAGGCACAGACATGAGTGCTATAACTAATGCATAGGTGGGTAATCTACAGTCCCAGATCCCAAAGATAAAAGAGCTCAGTAGAAAGACCAAGGCAAATACACAATATGTGCATAATACAAATCCCAGGGTGATATGTCATTAAGGAGAGGAGAGTACGTGTTCCAATAGGAAGGAAACCTCATGTAAGATCAGAGGAGTCCTCAAATGTCTATCGACAGTGGTATTTCAGCTCAGGCATTAAGGATGACTAGGACTCCCACTGGTGGAAACAAAGGCAGATGGATGGGATGGAGCGCACCAGCCCATCCACAGCATCTATTCTATAGCGGGAAACAGGGACAGCAAGTAAGCCCAGTTGACTAGAATTCAGAGTAGATGAAAAGAGATTGAAAAGTTTAAGCAAGAAAAAGTCATAATTGGAGATATCTTTTAAAATATCGATCTGGGGGCAGCACTGTATATGATAAAGTGGAACGGAGGAAATCTGTGGACGAAAATGGGGCTCAGAAACATAGTCTCATGATGGCCCAGGAGAGTACCAAAGAGGCGCTGAACATTGACCATCACCATCTAGACACTAATGTAACATGATGACTGATAGGAGATGAGGGCCAAGGTAGGGAGAGCAGTCCAAGATATTTTCCCAGGCTCCATCTGCAGAGACTAAGAGAATGTGCCTGAATTTCTGAGCTGCCAGGTAAACATATCCAACAAGTGGTTAAAAATTAAATGTAAAGGCCAGAACCATGAAGGAATGGGAACAAGAAGAGAAAACACAGCCATTATAAGGAAAGGATGTGAAGCAGGTTCCTTGGGTCCACTGTGGTATTCTTTCAAGCCCCTCAACATGTAGCCATCGATTTCTGAGATACACAGATCTGACCATGGCATGGATACGCTAAAGGCATCCCGATGGCTTCCATGCTTTTGAGATAATATCAGATCTCAACATGACTTACAAGGCCACACAAGTTCTGGTAACCACTAACCTCTCAAGCACCACTGTCTCCCTCCCTCTGTGTCTCAGCCATGAGGTTTTTTGCTGTCCCTGGGGCCTGCTAGGCTCCCTCCTGCCACAGGGACTTTGCTTATGAGAAAGTTTTCTTTCATATCTTTGCCTCATTGCCCTCTATGCATCATTCAGAATTCAGTGGCCACTGTTTAGGGAAGATCTTAGTACTTCTCTGATTGAGAGGATCAAGTCTTCCCATCATATCCTCTTTTAGCACATTATATATTTTTTCCAAAGCTTGTCACAGTTCAACCATTTAACTTTATGTACAATCATTTGATTTATACTGACTCCCTCAAGAAGCTGTAAATTCCTAAAGACAGAGCCACCATTGCATCCTTTAATCCCAGAAGAGTTCCTGGTCCTTAGCGGGCTCTCAATGTATAGCTGTTGAGTGAATCAATGTTTACCTATGATACAGAAATGCTCTCACCTGCATTACGGCATTTGATCTTCATGACATACCTATGAGGTAGATATTATAATCCAAGTTTTACCAACAGATAAACTTGAAGTTGGTGTGCATCTGGCTCAACCATATAGGAGTTAGTGGCAGCACAGTGACCCTCACTCTTTCCACAATGTCATTGATCTCCCTCAGGAGCAGAATCAAGATCACAAATGCTGAAAAGGGACACAGCTTCCATGTAAAGCAGACACAATGACACATACCAAATGTCACAAAGGGGCTGTAGGGTAAGTGGAGGCAGTCTGGCTTCCTCACCCAGGTGTCTGGGTAACTAAGAGAAACAGTGTTCTCATAGCCTTGAGACTAGGTCCAATAAACTGTTCTCATAATGTGAAGTGGGCTTGCATGTGCACAATTATGCTATGTTATATAATTTTCTGGCTTTTTGCCGGCTTTGTTCACCTGTAGCACAAAAAGACAATAGGCATGTCTCACCCACCCGTGAATAAAGGCACGTCAAGCATCTCCATGGCTCCATGTATATTCTTCTGTTTCCCTGGAGCTACAGGGGACCTACCCGGCCTTGACAAGCTGCAGCACAGGGGTAATAGAGGAGACAGGTACGGTAGTCCACTGGGACATCATGGATGGTCTTTTAGATGGCAGTATCAGAGGAACAATGAGAACAGAAGTCAGACTGTGAGTTTTCAAGTAGAGTGAATCAAAGAAAGCTTTTGAAAAGAGGTAGGGAGTTGCAAAGTGATTAGAAAATATCATGTAGGTTTTCCAGATGGTCCTACAAAAAATGGAAATGGTGGGGCTATCAGCACTGGAGGGTAGAATCCCCCTCAGTGCGAATGAAAAGACAAACCAGAACCATGCTTCCTAAATAAGGACACCAGAGTGCTATTTCAAGACAATTCATGAGAAATAAAAATGGCAAAATTATAGGAAAAATTACTAGCAAAAATCAAAGAAAGAAAAATTAGAATTAATGGTATAATTTTTCTTTATGAAACTGGGAACTTTTTAAAAATAAAGATGCTTGATGTTGCATTATTATTTACCTTCTGACATGTGTAAGAGCCAGACAAACCCTGCACATCTTCTGAGAAAATCAGTGCAAAAACCATCTTCTATACAAAATGCCACTACAGAACATGCTCTCTGGGTGGCAAAAAGGCCTCTTCGTTTTAGAAGCAAGGAAAACATATAAGGTATGTCTGTACAAGTAGTAGTCCTAGAAGACAGATATTTCCATTAAAATATACGAGTTAAAGCTTCTCATTTTTAAAAAAAAATAAAGAGCATGGCTATAACTCACCTACTGATGTTCCAACCAAACTATCTGTAAAGACATATTCAGTGAAAGAGGAAAACATCTTACATTGAATGTGATACTGGCAACCAACCTACTGTCAGAATTTGGGAAGACCTCCACTACTTTAGGAACTGCGTGAAGACTCATGCTAGTGTGTGACTCATGTTTGGTCACCTGAAACAGACTGTCCCTGCCACTGGAAAGGAGAGCCTGGGACTCTGCATGTCCCCTACTCTCAGCCCTCTGACTGAAAGATGAGAGCTTCACACAACTTGAAAACTCTCCTTCTATAGCAGCAGTACCACTTTTTAGATTTCTCTGCTTTTCATCTGTCTTGCTCATGAGTAAAAGTGCAATTTCTTAACCCCCAAAACAGCCTCACAAAAATGTGGCTATGATGACACAGTGCATCATGGGAGCTGTAGACCTACTAAGTAAAACACTGTAGAAAGTTTCAGAACATGCTGAAGAAGGGAGTTTTGTTGTGTACTTGGGTATTTTTACTTTTCAGAAAAATAGGCAGAAAGGGAGGGAAGAAGATGTCTATCTCCTCAGTTCGGCTGAATTTATTGGCGAACTGTAGGTGGAAGAACATTCTCCTAACCAGCAAGCAGACAGGGAGCAGAGACTGTGCAAGTTGACACCTTAAGCAACAGCCCCTGGGCCCAGGCAAGTTTCCCTTCACACTGAGGTGGGGGAATTAGACAAATGAGAGCTCTGTAAAACACCACAAAGCAAGGGAGCTAGAAATTTAAACTAAAACACTTCAGAAGAGCAAGCATGTCTATGTCCAATAGATGTATAAAATAGAAAAAGGTATAATTGTTTGCTTATAGAATTGGCAGATTCTTAATAAAATATTTGAAGGCTATGAGGCTTTTAGAACAGACCATGAAAAAAGAATTCTCATGGTCAGAATTTCCAGAAAGTTTCAGGAAATGACCTAGGTTTACCTACCTTCATCTTTTCAGTCTTGCTTAAACAACCTTTGGCCTCAAATAGAAAAACAAGTAAATATTTTTTATAAATATGGTTGCATAATAGTTTACCATAAGGATACACTTTGATTTATTTAATGACATGGGGAAATGTTTATGCTATCACTTTAAGTTTAAAAAGCAGAATACAGGAGGTTTGGGGGAGTAAATGAGAAAAGTAAAGGGGATTAAGAAGTACAAATTGCCAGTTATAAAAATAGCCATAGAAATATAAAGTACAGCATGGGAAACATAGTCCATATTGTAATAACTATGTATGGTGTCAAATGGGTACTAGACTTATCAGGGTGATCTCTTCACAAGGTATATGAATGTCTAATCACTACATCGTACACTTGAAACTAATACAAAATTGTATGTAAACTGTAACTGAAAAATTAATTAATTTTTTCAAAAATAAAAAATTAAAAGCAAGATCTAATTTTTAAAAAAATACAATATGACATAGACTTAAAAAACAAACCAAAAGCAAATATAGGCACAAAAAGGGATTGAAAAGGCTGAAAGAAAAATGGAAGAACTACATCTGAAATGTTAACAATAGTTATGGCTGAACATATATAGGATTTTGGATAACCAGTAAAGCATAATTTGTTATATTTTGTAACAAAATACATAAGTTCACAAAAGAACTGTGGAAAAATGGTCTTCAGAGATAGGTAGAAAGGACGGGCAGAAATGCAGGTGGAAGCGATCTGTGTGCCTAGCCCACTCACCAGCCCAGTGACAACATTATTCGAAATTAAAGCATGTCAGAAACAATTTTCTTTCCCCCTAAGTAGGCCCCTAGAACATTTAAAAATGCAGAGGACTCAGTAGGCAAACATATGCCTGATGGATACCTAACAAATCAGTCGTGAAGCAGTTTTATTCACAGATGTTTTATAGGAAAATGATCTCATTCCATATGGTGCTTATGGACCCAAACTCTGAAGTAAGGGAAAACTATCATAACAAAAAGACTTTATAGAGTCATAAATTAACCAGAGACACCTACGCTAGCAAACAGATGAGATGGAAAGAGCCCTGGCGTCTGGCTCAGGGACTCTCCTGCCCCAGGCTGCAGGTGTCCTTGGACAAGTCCTTTACCTCTCTGGGAGCAGGACACTCTTCGATGAAGGAATAGGGATTAGAAGACTTCCCAGCTCCCCTCACTGAATTATTGTAAATAACAAAAGGCAAATGTATATGAACGCAGTGCTCAGCAGATGTAAGTCATCACTGCATTGTTCTATTAATGAGTCATGCAAGGGACTCAGGCTCTGAGCCTCCTCACAAATGTAGTGTTGGGTCGGCCAAAAAATCCCTATGGAGTTCTCTCTGTAAATAAGACATGTTTTCTCATTTTCACAGGTAACTTTACTGATTTGCATATTTTGACTATGTCAGCTATCTCCCACGTGGAATAACATCGATTGTTCTCAATTAATGTCTCAATTTGATCACTGTCAACTTCAACTGGTCTACTTGACCATGGAGCATCATCCAGCAAGAAATGTCCAGCACAAAACTCTGCAAACCGTTTTTGACACGTTTGATCAATCACAACACCTTCTCCATACACTGCACAAATCTCTCTTTTTTGCATTCAGTTGCATTTTTACCTTTCTTGAAATAATAAAGCATAATATGCCAAAATGTTGCATATTTTCTTCGATATTCAATATTAAAATGGCTACACAAAAACTCACTGATTTTGATTTGTTTTAAATGCATGCTGATATGGCAGTTGTCACAATGCAATCTAACAAAATTGTTTCACATGAAGTTGAAGACAACTAGGCGCTGCTAGAGCCATCTTATGGAAACAACCAATGAACTTTTTGGCCAACCCAGTATTTTGTGTCACTATATTTCCCCCTAACAACGGCACTAAATACCTGCATCCCTAAAATGAAAAACTTGAAAGATTATTTTTTCCAGATGAAATTATTTTCTGAAAAGCTAAGCTAAAATGAGTTTTAGTTATAATGCTAGTGTTTCCATTTGTTGTTTTTTCAGAACACTCAAATTGTTTTTCACATTTGAAATTGGTAGTTGGCACACACTTTCCAAATGACTGAAATGGGGAAGTATCTATAAAATGTTAAAATGAGCGTATTTCGGGATGTAGTTGATCAGTGTTGTCAAGGAGAACTTCATTTTTCTAAAATGTTTATAAGCATGGATGGGTGTGCCTGTACACAGTGTGTGTGTGTGCCTGTGGATGAACATGTATATTCTAGTAAGGAAGAGGAAGAATAATTTGATTAGCTGTAAGATGCAGTAGTGACAGTGGCACCCAGATCTATATCCCTTCCTGCTGATCCCCAAAACAACAGGACAAGCTTTGTAAAAGGGGTAGATCATGAGTGATTGCCTGGGGATGCTTACATTTATTTATAAGGGGAAAAGAATTCAAGGCAACAAATAATTTGTTAGGTTCCACCGAATATAAACTGTCTGTGGATAAAAAATAAGACACACAAACTATATGTCATATTAGTAATAGAGAAAAAGTACAGATCTACTGAGAGAAAACTGGTTAAAGTTCATTTATAAAATCTAGGGAATTCTATGGGCTACTTCCAAATATGATAAGGATCTCCTACTCAGATATTAAAGAATATGCATGAGCTAGCACAGAGTGAAAAAAATACTATGTATATCCAATATATACTATGGTACCATTTTTAACTATAATCTATAAGCATATTACATATTCATGTCTGTATTGCCTAGGAAAAAACCTAAGAGGATATACCCTAAAATGTTAACACTATTTATTGCAAAGTGACCCAAACTGAGATAGTTTTAACTTTATATTTTGCTGTAATTAATACAATTTTTAACAGTTTGAATATATTATTTTAACAACCATAACTAAAATAAAACCTTTTTCACTTTGAGAAAAATAACAAAACATATTGTCCACTAAAACTTGCTTAGACTCCAAGCTTAGGAAGTTATTAAGAATAAAAAGTGATTATTAAGAACAAGAAGAAATTAAGGATTAACCTCATCCCTTCCCATCAGAGTCAGATAATGTATTTGTATCTGTCCCTCTTAGCCCAACTTTGACTTTGAAAAGTTACAGAGTTTAAGAAGGAATCAACAAACCAGCTCAGTTGCTCAAGAAAATAGCTTCAGATGGTTGATGTAAAAATTCCTAAATCTTAAAGATCCAATCAACACACTCTTTTCTCTCTGAGCTTTCTTGTCTAGATGGTATAGTAGTACTGATAGCTTTGACAACATTTTTAAAAGCCACAGATAAAGGTACAGCTTGAGTGGAAAGCCAAGTAATTATTTCTGAAGAATTAAAATCATTGTGGGTGAGGATATAAAGCCAACTAAAGTTGATTTAAAGTAGGTTTAAATCAGGACTTCCAGTAGGAAGAGCTAGTTTGACAAATCTGTTACACTTAGTGCACTAGGTAAACAAAGATTTCATGTCAAAATAGTATTAACTATGATGTTTGGTGAATAGAATGAAATGTTTTCCTTCTTCTAATTCTTTCTTTAACGTAGATAGCAACCACAGGGACCTATTATGGAATTAAAATTAATTCATATTTTTTAGTTTTTGTACGTAGCCAATAATTTCTCTAAAATCTCCCTAGGCAATCAAGCATTATTTTCACAAAAAAAAATGTTAGCAAGTTAAGGAAGTAAGTGTTATGAATTCCAAAAAATATTCTCCTCCATGCTGCAATTCCCCTTCATACCCAGATTTATGCCAATCCAAGAAGAAGCCTCATTGGAAACCATGGGTTTGTGTGGTTAGAACAAACTAGAAAAAACAGAATGTAAGGAAACATCTCTGTCACCTCCTGCCCTCACACTTGAGAGAAAAAAAGTCCATTGTGAAAATTTTTAAGCACACGGCTGCACTTCTGCTGGTTTGATTTTCATTTTTACACTACCAGCATAGTCCAGGAAACTCCAAACTATAAAATTAACCTGAAAAAGGGTTGTCCTGGGGACCAACCAGGAAACCCTCAATCCAGACCAAATAAGATTCCCAAAAATTGGAGTAAAAGCAAATGTAAGAAGAAACACAGAGAGAATCACATAAGCAAAAACATGAAATTCAGACCCTTCAGACTGTCACACTATGGAATTATTAGAAACCACCTAGAAAATTAAAATGAAATCATGGAGCAATTATAAGAAAAAACTAGATCAAATATAATTGTCCAATATAACTTGAAATAGAATTAGATAGAACTTATTGAAAATGTAAAGTCTTTGACATTGAAAGTTCAGTCTCTGGATAACAGATGAATGGATAAACAACAGTGGTACATCCATGCGATGGAATTCCATTTGACAATAAAAAAAAACTACTGAAATATGCTACAACATAAGTGAACTTCAAAAACATATACTAAATGACAGTAACCAAACACAAAAGACCACATACTGTATGTAAGACCATTTACATGAGATGCCCATAGAATGCATATCTAGAGAAACAGAAAAGATTAGTGGTTTCCTAGGGCTGACAGTGGAGATAGTAATCAACCATAAATGGTCATGAGCCATTTTATGGGGAAGTAGAAGTGTTCTAAAGCTGGATTATGGTGATCATTTCACAACTAGATAAATTTACTAAAAGTCATCGAACTCTAAATTTAAAATGGCTGAATTTATATATGTAAATTATATGCACTGTGTAAATTATACATGTAAATTATATTTCCATAAAGTTGTTTAAAAAATTCACTGGGAAATTTCAAGAGCAGTTTAGACTCTGTCAAAATTGTAATATAGATTCAAAGAACTTACCCAGAATGCAGAACAAAAAGAGATGGAAAATGTGAAAGACAGAGAGACTGGGGAAGACAGTGAAAAGGTCCAATATATATCTAATAGGAGCTCCAGGTACAGAAGTAATGGAGAAAAAAGAAAGAGAGGAAAAAATTTTCTCAAAGAAATGAAGGTTGAGAATTTTCTAGAAGTAATGAAATACATCAATCATGAGCTAAGTAGTGAAAAAAATAAGCACAGGAAACTGGTAGGAGACCAGTTTACGGAGGCACACACAGCCCAGACAGATTAGAGTGGACGTCAAAAGGCCCTGTAAAGGTTTGGATTCACTGATCCACCATATTTAAAAATGATCCCTGGTTGATTCATAATGGATATGCTTTTTTTTAATCAAGTAGACTCGTGTTTCACAGTAATTAGAAAAATTCTATAACTTTAAAACTGAAAAGGCATCTTTCTAAAAGTTAAGAGTGCATTTTCCATTGGAACCCTTTGGAGTCCAGAAGTCCAAGTTAAACCTGAACCTGGAAAACATGGGAAGCTCCAGGTTACTGCTGGGATGTATTCGTGCTCCTCAGGCAGATGATGGGCACTGCCTCAGCCTCCCCTGTATATTTTCTTTAAACTCCTATTAATTTAAAAGGCCTGGGAAAAGGGTGAGTCATAAAGGTGGAAAAATATTTTGGCTGTAGCTTTGGTGAAAGGTGAAATGCATTAACCTTGCAATGAGTCATCATCACCTCGGGCAGCTTAAAAGAAAAAAATCCTTAACCACAGTGGGTAAAGATCTCAGAGTATGTCTGACGGACTGGTAGGATTTGGTAACTTCTTGTCTGGTGCGGGTGCAGCCTGGTGTGAGTTTCTCCAGAAGAAGGCCTGAAATGACTCATTTCCAACAGGCAGCCTGTAGGGCTGGCTCTCCCACCCCCCAGACCCCAGCGGGAGGCACAGCTGCAACCCACCTGCTTCCACAGAGCCAGTTTCACTCCAATGTGAAGAAAGTACTAGCTGCTGGTGCCAACCAAGGCCCTAAAATAGACAGACTTTAAAAATCAGGCGTAGCCCATTAAAGTCTAAGAAAATGGCATTGGTAATAGAATTATGTGGAATTACTTTTCTGAACTGTGACTGCCAAATCACTTGAAATAAATCCTAACAACTCATTAGTAGGTTTAAATATGAACAAAATTAACCATTCTTCCATTATATCATTTTAGAAAAATAATCACAAATCCTTTACCTTATTTAAAAAATGAAAACTGCCTGAATATCACGTTCAGGCATGTATTACTGTCAAATGTTTACAAAGAAACTAATGGCCTTGGATTAGTTATTGGAGGTTGGAAAGGGTCTCAAGCTATATGAGTAAATAAATGCTTGTTTACTTAGAGATTAGCTTCAGGCCTCCTATAGGCAAGGGAGGTAGCAGACAGTACTGTCCAGATGTGGAACTGAATTTGAAACTAGCTGCTTAGAAGCATGTGATCTTGACCAAATTCCTTAGTCTTGCTGAACTTCACCATTCTCAGAAATCAAGTGAGGGGATAACATCAATTTCAGGATGGGTATGAGGACATATTGAGACAACAATCATACCATTCCTTGGTACTCAATAATGCCAGCTCCCTTCCCTCTTTCCTTCCTTCTTTTTAAAGTATATTTTATTGATTATGCTATTACAGTTGTCCCATTTATTTTCTCCTCTTTGTTCCTCTCCACCCTGCACTGCCCTTCCCACCAGCATCCCCAGGCCCCTTAGTTCCTGTCCATAGGTCATTCATTTCCTGTACTATACTTAACTTCCCCCTGTCTATTTTGTACCTACCATTTATGCTTCTTTTTTTTTCATGTCAGACAGGTAATGATGTGCTGATGTCATACAAGGTTTGTGGGAGGCACATGTCACACAAGAGTGTGAACACCCAATCATCACACCTATGAATTACGAGAGGATCCTATTTATGCTTCTTATTCCCTGAACATTTTCCCCCATTCTTCCCCTGCCCCCTCCACACTGATAACCCGCCATGTGTTCTCCATTTCTGTGATTCTGTTCCTGTTCTAGTTGTTTGCTTAATTTGTTTTTCTTTTTGTTTCTGGATTCAGTTGTTGATAGTTGTGAGTTTGTTGTCAAAAAATACTGTTCATATATTTTACCTTCTTTTTCTTAGATAAGTCACTTTAACATTTCATATAATAAAGGCTTGGTGATGATGAGCTCCTTTAACTTGACCTTATCTGGGAAGCACTTTATCTGCCCTTCCATTCTAAATGATAGCTTTGCTTGATAGAGTAATTTAGGTTGTATGTCCTTGCCTTCTTCATGACTTGGAATACTTTCCAGCCCCTTCTTGCCTGCAAATTTTCTTTTGAGAAATCAGCTGATAATATTATGGGAACTCCTTTGTAGGTGACTGTCTCCTTTTCTCTTGCTGCTTTGAAGATTCGCTCCTTATCTTTAATCTTGGGTAATGTAATTATGATGTGCCTTGGTGTGTGCTTCCTTGGGTCCAACTTCTTTGGGGCTCTCTGAGCTTCCTGGACTTCCTGGAAGTCTATTTTCTTTGCCAGATTGGAGAAGTTCTCCTTCATTATTTGTTCAAATAAGTTTTCAATTTCTTGCTCTTCCTCTTCTCCTTCTGGCACCTCTAGTATTTGGATGTTGGAACGTTTAAAGTTGTCTTGAAGGTTCCTAACCCCCTCCTTATTTTTTTGAATTCTTATTTCTTCATTCTTTTCTGATTGGGTATTCCTTCCTTCTGGTTCACTCCATTGATTTGAGTCCCATTTTCCTTCCCATCACTATTGGTTCCCTGTACATTTTCCTTTATTATACTTTGCATAGCCTTCACATTTTCCTCTATTTTTCAAACATACTCAACCATTTCAGTGAGCATCCTCATTACCAGTGTTTTGAACTCTGCATCTGACAGATTAGCTATCTTTTCATTGCTTAGTTCTATTTTGGGAGTTTTAATCTGTTCTTTCATTTGGGCCATATTTCTTTGTCTCAGTGAACCTGTTACATGGTAAGGGGCAGAGCATTAGGTATTTGCTAGGTGAGGCAACCATGTCACTGTCTTATGGGGGAGGGGTCTGAGAGGGAACAATGCATCTTGCTCAGCTCTCCTTCAGCTTTCAGTCACTCCCCCCACTAGCCATAAGCAAATTGGGTCTTTCTGGTGCTGATTCCCAAGTGGCTGGTTTTCTGTATGTTCTAGGACCCTGTGGGTCTCTCCAACGAACTCTCCTGTGGGACTGGGAGTTTCTCCCACTGCCACAACTCCCATAGATTTTTATAGTCAGAGGTTTTGAGGTTTTCTTTTCCCACACTGGAACCCTGGGTTAAGCAGTGTGTCTCACTCCTCAGTTGTTCCTCCCATTTTATTCATATGCAAATGTGGGACCATACACTCTGCCAGCCATTGCCTTATCTCCTCCAGCTGCTTCCTCACCACACATCCTCTCCCTCCCAGCTTCCTGTCTCCACCCATCCTACCAGTCTGGATGAATGTTTCTTCTTTAACTACTTGGTTGTCAGACTTCCATACATTTTGATTTTCTGGCAGTTCTGGGGATTTTTTTTGTTTGTTTGTTTTTAAATTTGTTGTTATCCTTCTTTTGGTTGTATGAGGAGGCAAAGTGTATCTATTTATGCCTCCTTCTTGACCAGAAATTCCCTCTTCCCTTCCTAAAGCCTCACCTCAAGGCACTTTCAGCTGGGCTGGTTCATGAAAGAGTGGGTAGCAACTGGATGGGCAAAGAAGAAATGAGAGGGCGTTCTTAATAACAGGAAAAACATGAGCTACTATTAAAGGAAGTTGAGACACAGTGGAGACAATGCTCCAATCAATATTGGAGGTGAGTACCATAGATTACCAAGGTACCCTGAAGAAAAGTCATGCATTATTTCTGTCTTTTAGCTTTCTCTCATTTCCTGCCTAACTATAGGAAACATGTTCTTGAGTCCATATAGTAGAAGAAAAATTGCAAAAGGGATAAAGCTTCTCAAGAGAAAATTGAATAGATGGGATAATAACATAAGTTTACCTTAAGCATATTTTGAAACAGGACAGATTTTAAAATAATGATAAAAGCACTATCAGTGATTTTTACTCAAATTTTGACTCACCTGGCACTTTTCCAATCTGGATTATTTTCAAGTTTTTTTTTGGTGAAATGGATCAAAGATTGTGCTCTACAACAGAATCTGCTGTGATCTTGTTCTGTGCTTAGGGTATGACTAAGAAAGCTCTCTCAGAAAGAGAATATTCTTATATAGACATGCCAGCAAAGAGTGTGAGCTGTCCTTCTCCCCTTGCCATCCCTTCTCCCCTTTCTGTTCTGTGCTAAACATCTTGGCACCCCCACAAGTAGCTTGGCCCTTGCTGGTTTCTGCTTGAGTTTAACCAATAGGGGACACTATCAGGAGAGAGGAGGATAGGAGAAAAGAAGGGTCAGAGTATTTCTTCCATTTCCTCCCTGTTTGTTTCCACAAGTCTGGTATTATCTGTGTGTCACTATGCCTGCTGCTCCAGCTAAAAGCCAGCTCTCTCTGGGCTCCAATATGCTACTGTATGTCTTCCATGCTCCTCCATCCTAAAGGAGCTGGTAACGGATTTCTGCTGGTACAAGTCTCCAGGTTTCTCAACATCTCTTCTTCTTGCCCTTAATCTTGCTTCTCTGCAAAGAGTACCTTCATTAAATCTCTTTAACTGAACCATCGGATAAACTTTTATTTCCTGCTGGGACAGTGGCTGATATGAAGTTCTAATTGCCCTCCCAGTATATTAGGCTTGTCAGCAGGAGGGATGAAGGCTGTGGAAATTGCCCTACTATTTCCTTTCACATAGTAACACCTTTGCTTAGTTTTACTACCTTTATTCTGTGTGCTCTGTCACTTGGGATAAAAGGGACTTTTTCTCCAAAGGTCTCCTAAAAAAGCAGACTTGTAGTTGAATCTCTTGTAGTTTAGAAAACATTAACAGTTTCCCAATTAATAATAATAAAGAACATCAACATTATTTAAGTACCTATTGTATAACTGGTGTTGTTTTAGGAAGTTTGCAGTGTTTCCAGGTAGTCTTCTCAGTCTATCCCAAAACAATTTTAGTCTTCATTTTATTAGCCAAGGGCAGTGCGGTGAAACGTCCAGGATCACACATCTCAAGCCAGTAGCTAAGGGATGTCTGTGTGTCCCCTGGGCCATTATGATCTCCCTGCATCAGCTGTCACCTGACCTAGCACCTCAAGGAACCCATGTGCAGACAACTGTTGTAAGAAACTAGATGACACACCAAGAAATTATGAGGCACCATGCCACCTTGTTGAACAATGGGCACCATACAACTAAGTGAAGCCTCGAGAAAATGTGGGGCCATTTTGTTCTAACCTGCCCTAGAAGAAGGGATGGACACTAGGTTCATATACACCCTTTCTGGGTTTCCAATGGCAGTGAGAGTACAAAGGACCTTTTTTTGAGTTTAAGAATTCTCCACTCTCACTCTGAAGTGTTTGCTTTTAGCCTGTCTAGTGGAGGCTGAGAAGGTACATTTTCAGAACTACCCCTGTGATGCTGAGGCAAACAGTCCAGAACCACACACTGAGAACTGGTGCGAGAGACTGCCGGGAAAGCATCTGCCTCCATCACTGTCACGTTCTAGTGCAGATCCAGTGCTCTGATCCATGGTTTTGGATGAATGAAAAATATGCAAAAGAGAATCAATGTCTGAACTCCCTTTTGCTCAAGGCCTTCCTCATGTGTGCTGAAATCTAGTGCTCCTTCGGCGTGGCAGTACTCCTGATTGTTTAAAAAACACCCCATGCATTCTGCCCTTGGGCATGCGGGCTGGTCTGTGGAATCCATTGAACACATGGCTGACTTTGAGAGGCACAAGTGGATACTTGGCAAAATGTCATTCTTTTTTTTTCATACTAGTAAATCCTTTAACATACACTTTCAAACTAAAATGCTTACTTCATAACACTGTCTCTCATCCATGTATTCACCAATATTTGTTAAGTGTATTTAGTAATTGCCTACTTTGGGCCAGGCACTCCATTGGATGTCAAGTGAATAAAATAAAACAAAGCCCTTGTGCTTACAGAGCTTACACACCAGAAGCAGAGACAGCATAACTGCGTGCTCAGACAAATCAATGTGACGTTACAGCTGTGGCGTGCAAAGAAGAGATAATAGTGTCCTGAGAAGGTATGGGGACATGGGGGCTCATCTAGTGAGCAGAAGGCCCAGAAGGATTTCCCTGAGGCAGAGATGACAAAGTTACTTGAGGCAAAAAGGATGGGAAAGGTGAAAGAAGACAGGTGGAAGAGCGTGGCAGGCAGAGGGGCCAGGAAAAGCAAAGTAAGTTAAGGATGTCTGAGGATGTCTGGATAAAAGAGACAAGCTGGTGAGCTCATGTTGAATTGTTAAACATATTGCTCAAAAACAAAAACAAACGCAAAACTCAAGGGCTTTGATCAGAGCTAACTGTGATTATGAAATGCAGCGTACAAGGTGCTTCCATGAAAGACATTGCACCCAGAAAACTGTTACAGTAGGAGTGGGGTCTGTTTGCTGGTTGGATCCTGTGTAACTCCCAGTGGTGTCACACAGTGACAGAATGATCATTTTTTTCAAACTGCAAAGCTGAACAAAATATTTAATGCTCCTTTAGACCACTGTGTGATTATCTTGCTGAATGGCAAAATTGCTTTACTTATTCCAGACAAGGTCATAAATGACAAATAGGTGTAACAAATAGGCAAAAGAGAAACACTAAGTATAATAATACTCTCTTCATTGTTAAAAGACACCGAGAAGCATTGTAAAAATACACAAAAAGGAGTGTTCATATTTTGATTTACAAATTGTCCTTTTCATGTATGTTGATAAAACTATATATAAGTTTACATCACTATTATAACAGGCATATAGGGTAATTGTACAATTCTATGATAAAATATGTATCTGTATTGTTTACACACAAATATACTTTGTTTTGAATGAAGAACAATCTAATATTGGCATCTATTAGCTGAAACTACTTTAACTTGTAGAAAGTTGACAATATTTTTATATTCAAAAATTTCTGTTGAAAGTATAAATTTTTGAAAGCATACAAAAACATTTCTGTAGATATTTCAAGGTAAAATACTGCAAAAAGACTCAGATTCCACAAGCCCTACTTTCACAATAATCCATCATCACTGAAAGTCTTATAGGTACTAAATGGAATATAATCATTTTAGCAGTGCTTTGCTTAGTTTCTGCTCAAGCCAAATGTCTTTGGCTAAATCCTAAATGCAATAAGCAACTCCCATTAAACCTTAAAGCTTGTAACATTTGGCACAGTGGAATAAAGGGCCCTTTTAATTGCCTTTCCAGTTTGCAAAGTATTTTAAATGCATTGCTTTATGAACTACTTATTAAAAGCTCTGATTTTTCTTGCAGTGCCTATGATTTTGAGACATTCATTCATTTACATTGATAGTATGTCATGCACTACATTTTCTGCTGTGTGTTGAAACCCATTTCATCATACATGCATATGCAAGGTGTCGAGAAAGATCCAGAATGAGATAGATGGAGAGCCTGTTTCTCTCAGTCAGACAGGCTATAAATTGCAGCCAGTTAAAAGTCTGTCATGCTCCAGGGTGAGCTTTGAGCTATTTTTATCATTATTTATTTATCATTTTTTATTTTTCAGACAAACCTGTTACTTGAAAAAGTCTCAAAGCTACTTACTTTTTTGCATAGAAACAACTTGATTACAAATTAATTTAATAGATAAGTTCTTTCATTATGAGACGAGGTTCACTGGAAAGACAGTTTGTATGTAAGAGTCTGCAGTGCGCTCGTCCTTTGGGTTTGGCCTGACTGACATCTCTACAGAGTGGGTGGGTCTCTCAGCTCATCCACCCACCAGCAGCCTGCAAGTCCTGCTCCTCCTCAGTTCATCTTAACTCTGACAGTTCGTCTGTTTGTTACCTAAAACTCTAAAACACAGAAGGATACTGAATTAACATGCTTGGGCTACCATAAGGAAGTATACAAATTGAGTGGCTTAGACAACAGAAATGTATTTCTCCCATGTCTGGAGGCTGGAAGTCCAAGATCAAGGTGTCGGCAGGGTTGGCTCCTTCTGAGGCTGGGAGGGAGATCCTGTTCCTCTCCTAGCTTCTGGTGGTTTGCTGGCCATCTTTGGCATTTCTTGGCTTGCAAAGCATCATTCCTATTTCTGTCTTCATCTTCACATGGCACTCAATTTGTGTGTATACCTTTGTCCAAATTTCTTGTTTACATGAAGGACACCAGTCATATTGGGTTAGAGACCACCCTATGCCAGCACAGCTTCATTTTAACCTAACTAATTGCATCTCAAACTACCCTATCCCCAAATAAGATTATATTCTGCGGCACTAGGGCCTTAAATACGTGAATTTTTGAGGTGACAAAATCCAACTAATAATATATAAATTGTAGCTTAATATGTATTAAAAGTACTGAAATAATACCTACTAGGCAATTAACCATGGTTACCTCTGGGGAAGAGAGTTAGATAGACCAGGATGAGGATGGAAGTCAAAGAGGATTTAGTTTCACCTGTAATATCTTCATTGTTTTACAAGAAGTGTATTGCCTATGTAAGTAAAAGATAATATAAATAAATTAAGGTTTGTAGTGATTCCCAGTGGAAATATTGTCAGCTGCCAAGGTATGTTTTGGAAATCTGTGGAGGGTTCTGTTGGCTGTTGCAACTGCTGGGGGCACTTCTGACAGTTAGTGCGTGGAGACTTGGGGGTGCCAACCATCTTGCAATGCTAGGGATCATCTCCCACAATGAAGACTTGCCTGTGTCCCACACCATCTTCCAATGCCATGCTAAGCATTTACATATAAAAGTCAAAGGACTTTTTGACATGATTTTAATATGTACTGAATTTTTCAGGAATTCAACCTTTGCACCTGTGGGGAGGATTGTACTTTGTTTGGGTCAGAACGTTACCATAAGTTTTCACCTTATTGGAAACTTATGTTATCAACATTGATATCACTTTCAATATTTAAGTCACTGCTAGAACATGCCCATAATGGGCTGCAGTGGCAGCTGTCACATTCATGATGATTCTTTTCACGGGTGCCCACTTAATTCTGTTTTCCAATGTGGGTATGTTGAGCCTTCATGCACTGAAGTATGTATTATACTAGTATAAACTTCTTTAATTCCATTTTTCCTTTACACATGTTCAGGTAGATGACCTTATTTATGAATTTTGTGTCAGAGTAGTAAAGGGGGTATAACCAAATATTTTCATGAAATGGGATCATTTGGTCTATGAGTGCTGAGCACTGCCAGGCTTCTCTGATAATCTGAAGCAGAAACACTGAACACCTAAAGTAAAGCTTTGGAAAGGGAGGAGAGGAAGTGTATGCAGGAGATATTTTGAAAGCAAAAATCAGAAGACATGACTGTATTATATCTTAGATTGAAATAGCTGGAACTGTCCAAAATGCCTCTGGATGATTAGCTTGGGCTAATGGGTAACTGAAAAGTATAAATGTGAGGAGGAGATGCTGGATTCAATGTAGGACATTTCACCCCAAGTCACCAAAGGGGGCAAGAGGGAGATGTCCACAGTCATTAAATGGTAAATGTATGAGTTTAGTGACTAAGAGAGCCTGTGCTGGCAATGACCATATCACCATGATTGCTAGAACCCTAGAAATGGAGAATCTATAGAATAAAAAGGAGAAAAGTCTATATATAGCAAGCCTGATGAGAGTTCTGAGGACACACATGACTAAGGAAGGTCGTGAACAAGACTTGTCATTCCTCAACCTTATCTCCCTGCTAAGCTTGAAGCTTCTCAACATAAAAAGCAAAAGTGAACAATACACAAACCCTGTGATATTGATGTGTGTGTGTGTGTGTGTGACTTTAGTATTCCTCACAATGCCTAGCATAGCACTAGATGCCCTATAAGCATGTAACACCACCTGTCAACTGGTTTTCCATAGCCTTTTCCCTTCTGGAACATTCAGGGATGGAGAAGAACATGATGCTCATGATTGGGCTTCACCAAGCACAGATGGGCATAGTGATCTGTGGAAAGATTTCTCCCAAAGCTCATTGACTATCTCAAGACTCGGGATTCTCTGACAGGCAGAGAGGAGACCATCTTTAGCTGAGTCTGGCCACGGCTATGCTAAGGGGAGGCTATCACACTCAGAAACCACATTTGCCCAAGAATTGGTGACTTCACCTGTGAGATAGGCCATTTCCCCGCACCCCAATATTGGACAAAACCGTAACTAAATTTAACATCACAGGGAGTGCTATTCCCAAAAATGCCTCATCCAGCCCAAATTCAGAAAAAAATGTGCCACAATCATCCAAAGCCCATGTCCTACACTTGGGCACACTCTTCTGACAGTGACATGGTGATCTTGGGGGCACTCCCTCTGGCTCCCTTTCATGTTCCACGTGCCTGCCAGGATATGCAATATGGAATAGGAGATCTGTCACCAAGGGCACATACCTGTGGTCACATAAACACATAAACACTTTCACTAGCAGCCACGTTCTCCAGCTCTGGCCACGAGAGGCAGCCGACAGCCAGACAGGAGAGACTCTGCTGAATGCTGGCTGCTGCACGGCATCCACCGTCCACTCTGGCCGGAAATGGGTTCCAGATGTGTCCTCAGCTGAGATGCTCATGGAGTCAGACTGTCAGAAATGGGCCTTCTGGCCTGGGTCTTCAGTCTTTATCAATCTCTCTGAGCAATGCTGAGAAAGGGTGGGGAAGGAAGGTGGGAAAAATGTAAGACTACTCTGCATTGCAAGACAGAAAGATGACAATGTGTTTTGAGTTTTCAGGTCCTGTTTTTTTGTTTGTTTGTTTGTTGTTTGGAGATAACGCTGTGTGTGTATGTGTATGTGGAAATACAAGGGGGAGAGGAGCAAAGGAAATGGGGGAAAGGAAAAGGAGATCCTATTTCAGTTACAAAAAGGTTTTGTGCATTTTAGTCAAGCTAAAATAATATCATAATCCCATGTCAACCCAAAAAATTCAAAAACATAAAGGAAAGAGCAATACTTTATCTTTGTTTCATCTTTACTATATGGAGATACTTCAGAACTGTGGAAGCAGAGCTCCTAACTTAAGTTTGTTGAGTAATCCTTTTCCTGTTACACATGTTAAAACCATTTTCTCCTAGTTTAATGGCAGTTATTTGACTTTGTCTCTGGGGTCTTTGATGAATAAAAATTTTCATTTCTCTTTCTTCTTTATTTTTTATACATATATGCAAATGCATCAATTCATTTGTATAATTAGTATCCTGCACGTGTTTCTTTAGTGTAATCTCTTTCGTTCTTACTTTCACTTGTCTCAGCCCCTCTGTCTACACCAGTCTTAGCTCCTTTTGGTCTCCTGCCCTGCACCCCTTTCATTCAGCTATATGGAAAGCAATAAGGAAAGACATGAGATTAAAAAATAAAAATGGGGAAAAATATAACAGGCAAGTACTACAAACTAAAAGAAAGTTGTTAAACAAAAAGGATTATTAGGAATAAAGAGAGTTACCACATAACTGATCCAATTCACCAAGAAAGTGAATTGAATCTAAACTTGTATGCACCCAATAACAGAGACTTACAATGCACAGAGCAAAATTCTATTTAATTAAAACAAAAGTTGCTTTCTCTAGAATTGTCTTTTCCTCTTTTTCTAGTAGCATGGAGTTGATTGTCACAGCAAATGAAAATAAGATTTAAAAATACATGGGAAGAAAAGAAAGTCGCTAAAATGTATTTTACTAATAGGGTAAATCATATCCATTTCTCTTATAAGACAGTACCAATCAAAGGGATCAGAAGAGACCATTTTGTTTATGGAAGAGTAAAGGAACTCAAGGTAGATTTAGAGAAAAGACACTTGAAGTAAATGAGAAACCAAACTTTCAAGGAAAATTCCTGAAAGGAAATTTTTTAGGTTTGGCAGTTTGTGTGTGTTTTGCATTTTAATTACAAAGTTCAGTGTTTCAACACTTGGTTAGGGAACCATTTATAATTGGGACCTCCTGACCACAGTCAGCAAACCTTCTTTCACCTCCAGGAGGTTTGGGAAGTCAAAACAGAGCCTATCTGCCAGAGAGCTGTGGTCCTCATCAAATAGAGCAGCCCACAATTGGCACAGCAGCACACTTCTGCTTAAGAGATGGCCTCAGCTACCAGATGCTGAGACTAAAATATCTGTCAGGCTGGTTGGAAAGTGGGTAAATTCATAGTACAGAAACTGGCCTGTGTGAAAATCCCTCACTTGGAGTCAATCTGCATGTGGCTTGTGGAAAGAAGAGACATTTAATTTCTATTTCTTTCCATTCCATGTTATAAGCACAAAATTTGCTGTTGAACATTCAGTGAGTGGCTCTAGTACCTTTCACATTCTGAAATGTTGGGGAAAAGGTGTATACACTCTTAAAAATTGCTCTGCACAAAGGTTTCTCCAAGGGGAAAAGGATACATGCACCTGAAATTAGAAGAATCGTGAGGAGTTTATGCGCAAATACTTTTACCAAAAAACATTAGTCATGTAAAAAGGTATAGTTTTCTAAATAAAATAGCTTTACTATTAACACCTCCATCCCAGAAAATGAAGGTGCTGATAACTCCTTATTGGGTTGTTTCTCACACTACCATTATCAAAGTTTCATAAACCTGAAATATATGACAAATATATGAAACATCAGTGAAAACTGAAAAAAGGAAGGAAAAGACATGTGTACAAAAATCACCAGGCCAGAATTTGAAGGATTTAATCCTAAAGGGCTTTTAGATAACCTTAGAAAGTTATAGTCACAAAAAATGGTTAGACATAGTCCTATGGATTTTTACTAAGGATCATCTTCCCAGAGCATTCTAGAAAGTTTCTTTCAACACTTCAAAATCAAGATAAACAAAAGAAAGCTCATCCTCATAAAACCTCCTGATTTTTTTATTTCTATTAAATAAACTCCACAGAAATGTATGGCAGGCATGCCTCCCTGCCCTCACCTACATGCCCAGTTGGTTATCAAGGCTTACCATCTACCCCCAGAGGTCACTCACAGTTGTTCCCAACCCCCTAGTCAGATCCTGTAGGTCTCACCTGGACTATTGCAATTGCATTAGCATTGGTGTTCTCCAATCCCTCTCTCTCTCGGATGCATTCTATGTGCTCTTTTCAGAATAATCCTCCTAAGAAACATATCACATATGGCCATCCAACAAAATAACGTAAGTAGTTGTCAATTTCTAACCATTTTCAGTGAGTATTTAAGCCCTGTCTACGTTTCTTCTAAACTAATGCCCCACTAAGTTCCCACTTCCCTTATAGTACTAGATGGCCCCGACTAATGGCTGCCCACTAACCATCCTATTACTTCTTGCCTCAATGTCTTGTTCAAATTATTCCCTCTGATTAAAATGCTATTCTTTCAGCTTCACCCAACAAAGTATGAATTTTTGTCAAAGCTAATGTCAAATTCTCCATCCACATGAATACTCTTCCTGAATCTCTGCTCTGAACATCACACCCCTCTGTGTCTCCCTCAATGTGCTTTGTCAAATTCTATCTTCACTGGTAATACCAAACCATGGGACATCATGTATACCATCATTCTTCCTTCCTGTGTCCAAAAAAAACACATCATTAATCAACCTTGACGCTCTTACTAAACCAAGATAAGGTCTCAGAATCCATCTCAGCACCATGCTTCAGTCAGCCTGTCAATCATTAGAGCTGAAACATCAAAGCAAGACCTCGATCATAGTAAACACCCAATAAATGGTAGCTATTATTATTCCCTAGCATAATACTCATCACATAAAAGAGAAGATTGTTGAAGATAAGATTATTAGTTAAACTGCTTTTAAAATATTCTTTAACATTTCTTCACCTTGTACTAAATGAGGAAGGCAGGAAACTTACACTCCTTACAAGCCAGAGTCTTTCTGTCATACTGAAGAAAACCATGTTGTTTCCTCCAAGTGAACTGTCCTAATTCCTCTCTCTTCGTGCACATGCTGATTTGTAATAAGTGCTATCAATTCTCCAATCAGAATGAGTTGCAGTTTCATCCACCCCCGAGAACTCTGAGGAAATTGTGTCACCACTGAATCTCCAGGACGGGGGATGCTGCTGCAGCTTGCTGTAACAGCTGCACTCCCATGGAAAAGCTGGGTCCTGTTTGAAGTGCTGTTTGTGTGCATAGTTTGATTGTCTGGGTGTTTCCCCAAGAGAACAGGTGAGGGGGAATTAGGCACATGGGAGCACATGAGGAAACATCTGTTCTTAGATGTCACCAGTTGACTCAGGGTGCTTGAGTGTTTACTTTTCCAAAAGCTGAAGTACTTCAGTGATTGGTGTTCACAGGCTGTTTCTTGTCACTATACTAACAATGACAATGACAACAATGGCTATAATGCTGCTGGTGATGATAATGATGGTACCTCTCATGTGCACAATCCTCTACAATTTTCAAATGGAGGAATGGCTGGCAATCAAATATAAACAGGGAGGAGGAGGGTAAGGCACGGATACTCAAATTAAAAATTATAGCCCTGATCTATATGACTCAGTTGAGTGGGCATAGTCCTGCAAAGGGAAAGGTCACTGGTTCAACTCCTGGTCAGGGCACATGCCTGGACTGCAGGTTGGGTCCCCCGGTCAGGACACATACAAGAGTCAACTGATTGGCGTTTCTCTCTCACATCATTATTTGTCTCCTTCTCTTCCCCACCCCTTTCTCTCTCTCTCTCTCTGAAAATAAATAAATAAAATCATCAACAAAAGAAAAAATTATAGAACTTCAGATGGAAGGAAGATTCTAAGCCCTATTGCAAGACTGGCTTCAGGAGCCATACACCACTCCTTAAGGGCCTCATTCCAAGTTGGATGGTGAGTCTCAGAAGGGAATGGAGGTGCAAACCATGTCCAGACCCTCCACCAGTATGGGAGATGCTACATTCAGTGCCAAAAACTTTAGTCTCAATGTTAGACCTTTATAACATTATTTCTCCTTCTCCATGACCCCTTCAGGGACTGGGATTGTTTGCCTACCCACAAGATCCCTTAGATCACTCATTCCCCTGCATCAATTAACTCCAGCTTTGTTCATATGTGTGTTGTTTTACTGGACTGTTTCTTTGGGGAAGGGCGTCCAGCTTTCATAGTGATGACAGAATAATCCACTGTGGTGTCTTTTCACCCTCTTGGGGCATCAGTCACTGGGGTGGAGTAGAAGACCACCATCAGTGCCACGTTTGCTCCTCGCCTCTAACCATGTGGATTTTATCATGAGTAGAAGCAATGAAGATGATCGTGTCCCAGTGGTTGGGCTGTACATGCCTTTGCTGTTCTCACTGATTTGTAACTTCAGATACCGATTTCCTGTAACTTCTGATCTTCAGCCCAGAAATCTAATCCTGTAAGATGCTGACTAGTGTATTTCTATCCCTGAAATGTATACAATTCCTTCATAATGGAGAAAAATGCTATAGAAATTCTTATTTCAAATTTTATCTATTATAAACTAGGTGTCCAAATAAACAAAAATAAGATTTGGTAAACTTTTATTCAGTTATCTAAAAACCTGGACCATCTAGGAGATACAATTGTCTGTATAGGACCTTTATTTTGAAATAGCTAATTTTAAAAATCACACCAACATGAGTAATTTATGATTCCATGTGACACATGTTATCAGTATCAGAGGCCTGGCTACAAAATGACCAGCAAGTGATGCCATGAAAGCATAGGCAGTTCAGTTAAAAAGAGAGATACCAATAAAGCAAACAAAAATGAACCAAATAAACTCTGTAAAGGAACTAGGTCATGATGTGAAGATCTCATAATTTCCACAGAAAACAAGATCTTTATTATATAGTCAGAGACCCTTAAAGCAGAAAGAGAATTCCAAACAAGTAAGATGAAGCAAGGGCAAGGGGTTGACATGCAGAGTCCCTTTAAGAGAACCATCTCATCCACTTCAGTACTGCAGGTGCTGTCGTAGCAAATGCTCACAGGACACTTTTGTCCTATCCCTGCCAGCAGCTAACAAGGATATCCCCCCAAATAAAACCTATATATCTATATATATATTTATATCCATATATATAAATGAAAAATTTTTATTTGATATTTTTTAAAGAAAAGAGCATGGCTCTGGCTGGCGTAGCTCAGTGGATTGAGGGCGGGCTGCGAACCGAAGTGTCGCAAGTTCGATTCCCAGCCAGGGTACATTCCTGGGTTGCAGGCCATAACCCCCAGCAACCACACATTGACGTTTCTCTCTCTCTCTATCTCTATCTCCCTCCCTTCTCTCTCTAAAAATAAATAAATAAAAACTTTAAAAAATAGTTTTTAAAAAATAAAAAGAAAAGAAAAGATCATGTGCAAATTGCAAATTTATTTTCAAACTATCTAAACTGGTTAGAAAAAGTTACCCATTGAGCTTTTTAAAAATATATATTTTATTGATTATGCTATTACAGTTGTCCCATTTCCCCCCTTCACTCCCCTCCACCCTGCACACCCTCTTCCACCCACATTCTCCCTCTTTAGTTCATGTCCATGTGTCATAAGTTCTTGGCTTCTACATTTCCCACACTATTCTTACCCTCCCCCTGTCTATTTTCTATCTACCATCTATGCTACTTATTCTCTGTACATTTTCCCCCTCTCTCCTCCTCCCACTTCCTTGTTCCTAACCCTCCATGTGTTCTCCATCTCTGTGGTTCTGTTTATGTTCTACTTGCTTGCTTAGTTTCTTTTGGTTTTGTTTTAGGTGTGGTTGTTAATAATTGTGAGTTTGCTGTCATTTTACTGTACATGATTTTTGTCTTCTTTTTCCTAGATAAGTCCCTTTAACATTTCCTAAAATAAGGGCTTGGTGATGATGAACTCCTTTAACTTGACCTTATCCGAGAAGCACTTTATCTACCCTTCCATTCTAAATGAAAGCTTTGCTGGGTAGAGCAATCTTGGATGTAGGTCCTTGCCTTTCATGACTTGGAATACTTCTTTCCAGCCCCTTCTTGCCTTCAAGCTCTCTTTTGAGAAATCAGCTAACAGTCTTACAGGCACTCCTTTGTAGGTAACTCTCTCATTTTGTCTTGCTGCTTTTAAAATTCTCTCCTTATCGCCTTGGCAGGCATAGCTCAGTGGATTGAGCTTGAGCTGCAAACCAAAGCATCTCAGGTTCGATTCCCAGTCAGGGCACATGCCTGGGTTGCAGGCCACGGCTCCCAGCAACCGGACATTGATATTTCTCTCTCTCTTTCTCTTTCTCCCTCCCTTCCTTCTCTAAAAATAGATAAATAAAATCTTTAAAAAAAAAAGAAATTTGCTTTAAAAAGATTGTCTCCTTATCTTTAATCTTGGGTAATGTAATTATGATGTGCCTTGATGTGTTCCTCCTTGGGTTCAACTTCTTTGGGACTCTCTGATCTTCCTGTACTTCCTGGAAGTCTATTCCCTTTGCCAGAATGGGGAAGTTCTCCTTTATTTGTTCAAATAACTTTTCCACTTGTTGCTCTTCCTCTTTTCCTTCTGGTACCTCTATAATTCAGATGTTGGAACATTTACAGCTGTCCTGGAGGTTCCTAAGCCTCTCCTCATTTTTTTGAATTATTGTTTCTTCATTCTTTTCTGATTGGGTGTTTCTTTCTTCTTTCTGGTCCACTCCATTGATCTGAGTCCCAGTTTCCTTCCTATCACTATTGGTTCCCTGTACATTTTCCTTTATTTCCCTTAGTGTAGCCTTCATTTTTTCATCTAATTTGCAACCAAATTCAACTAGTTCTGTGAGCATCCTGATTACTAGTGTTTTGAACAGTGCATCTGATAGGTTGGCTATCTCTTCGTCACTTAGTTGTATTTTTTTTGGAGCTTTAATCTATTCTTTCCTTTGGGACATTTTTTTGGTCTTGACATGTCTGTTACATAGTGAGGGGTGGAGCTTTAGGTGTTCACCAGGGCAGGGCAACCCAGTTGCTGGGTTATGGTGCTGTATGTGGGGCAGGGGTTTGAGAGGGAACAATGGTGCTTGCTCTGCTCTCTGCTGAATTTCAATCACTTCTCCCACTTCCTGCAAAAAATTTGGGCCCTTCTGGTGCTGATTCCTGGGTGGGTGGGTTTGTGTTTGTCCTGGTACTCTGTGGGTCTCTCCAATGAACTCTCCTCTGAGCCTGGGAGTCTTTTCCAGTACCTCAACCCCCACAGGTGTTTTCAATTGGTGTTTTGAGGCTTTATTTCCCTACCTGGGACCCTGGGTTGCATGGTCTGTCTTGCTCCCCAGTTTTGCCTGGTTTATCTGCACATGAATGGGGGACCAGATACACTGAGCCCCTCTACAATCTGTCACCTCGCTCGGTCTGCCAGCCACTGCCTTGTGGGCCCAGGGTCCACCAGCCGCCCTGCTGTGAGCCCTCTCTGTCCCAGCTCTTCGACTCCACCCCACCTACCGGTCTGGATGAATGTGTCTAGTTTAACTCCTTGGTTGTTGGACTTCCATACAATTCAGTTTTCTGTCAGTACTGGTTGTTTTTTTGTTTTTAAATTGTTGTTATTATTTGGTTGTGCGAGGAGGCACTCATGTCTCCCTACCTATGCCTCCATCTTGGCCAGAAGTCCCCCTATTCGGCTTTTTAATCTAATGTGTTTTCCCATTTTCTGGTAAACCTCGATGCTTTAAATTACTATAAAATAACAAAGACAATATATTTTTGCATCATACTTTGTGTTAAATATAATAGTTCCTAAGACTGATAGTCTCTTAAAATAAAGCACATCTCTGCCATTTTCTTTTTTAATTTTTTTAATAATGCTTATTTTTTAATTACAGTTGACATACTATATTGTATTAGTTTCAGGTGTACAGCACAGTGATTAGGCATTATACAACTTACTAAGTGATCATGCTGATAAATCTAGCACCCATTGGATATGATACATAGCTATTATAATGTTATTGACTACATTCCCTGTGCTGTACTTTACATCGCCATAACTATTCTGTAAGTACCAATTTGTACTTCTTAATCCCTTCACCTTTTTCACCCATTCCCCTAACCCTCCTCACACCTGGCAATAGTCAAAATGTTCTCTGTATGTATGAGTCTGTTTCTGTTCTGCTCGATGATTTCTTTTGTATTTTAGATTCAACTGATGATAGGCATGTATTTACCACCATTTTATTATTCATATTTTTCATCTTTCTTCTTCTTCTTAAAGAAGACCCTTCAACATTTCATGTAATGCTGGTTTGGTGGTGATGAACTCCTTTAGCTTTTTCTTGTTTGGGGAGCTATTAATATGTCCTTCAATTTTAAATAATAGCTTTGCTGGGTAAATTAATCATGGTTGTAAGTCCTTGCTTTCAATCACATTGAATAGTTCTTGCCAATCCTTTCTGGCCTGCAAAGTCTCTGTTGAAAAATCAGCTGACACCAACATAAGTAATTTATGAGTTATGGGAGCCCCCTTGTAGGTCATTAATTGCTTTTCTCTTACTGCTTTAAGATCTTGTCTTTAAACTTTGGCATTTTAATTATGATGTGTGTTGGTGTGGATCTCTTTGGGTTCATCCTGTTTGCTACTCTCTGTGCTTTCTGGGCTTGTATGTCTATTTCCTTCACCAGGTTAGGAAAGTTTTCCATTATTGTTTTTCCAAATAGGTTTTCAATTCCTTGCTCTCTCTCTTCTTCTGGCATCCCCATGATGCAAATTCTTACATGCTTGAAGTTGTCCAGAGGTTCCTTATACTATCCTCATCTTTTTTCATTCTTTTTTCACTTTGCTCTTCCAGTTGGGTGTTTTTGGCTTCTATCTTCCAAATCAGTGGTTTGATCCTCTGCTTCATCTGTTAAGCAATTTTCAACCAGTATGCTGCAAGAGGCACACTGGTGTGCTGCAAAAACTTTTTAAAAATGCAATCCCTCACCTTGTAGCAAGAGCACTGACCTCTTTTCCCTTAGATTTTCAAATTAAAAAATGACAATAGCCAACACAACAATAGCCATCCAGTGTAAATGCCCTGTCTTGAACCATAAATATATAGGTCATGTAATGGAGTTACATCTTATTGATCACATTGCATAGTAAGGTTGCCTCTGATTGGTTAATTCTTGGTACCAGTTAAATAATATTTTGTTGATTATGCTATTACAGCTATTATGCTTGTCCCATTCTTTTTCTCCACTTTATTCCCCTCTGCCCTTCACTTCCCCCCACCAGTATTCCTCCCCCTCTTTGTTCATGTCTGTGGGTCCCACATATAAGTTCTTGGCTTCTCTATTTCCTATACTATTCTTAATCTCCTTCTGTCTATTTTCTACCTACCATTTATGCTTCTTATTTCCTGTACATTTTCCCCTAGTCTCCTCTCTCCCCTTCCCCAATGATAACCCTCCACGTGATCTCCATTTCTGTGATTCTGTTCCTGTTCTAGGTGTTTGCTTAGTTTTTTTGTTTTTTTAGTTCAGTTGTTGATAGCTGTGAGTTTGTTGTCATTTTACTGTTCATACTTTTTATCTTCTTCTTTTTCTTATATAAGTCCCTTTAACATTTCATATAATAAGGGCTTGGTGATGATGAATTCCTTTAACTTGACCTTATCTTGGAATCAATTTATCTGCCCTTCCATTCTAAATTATAGCTTTGCTGGATAAAGTAATCTTGGATGTATGTCCTTGCCTTTCATGACTTGGAATACTTCTTTCCAGTCCCTTCTTACCTATAAGTTTTCTTTTGAGAAATCATCTGGTAGTCTTATGGGAACTCCTTTGTAGGTGACTGTCTCCTTTCCTCTTGCTGCTTTGAAGAGTCTCTCCTTGTCTTTAATCTTAGGTAACCTAATTATGACGTGCCTTGGTATGTGCTTCCTTGGGTCCACCTTCTTTGGGACTCTCTGAGCTTCCTGGACTTCGTGGAAGTCTATTTCCTCTGCCAAATTGGAGAAGTTCTTCATTATTTTTTCAAATAAGTTTTCAACTTCTTACTTTTCCTCTTCTCCTTCTGGCACCCCTGTGATTCAGATGTTGAAAGGTTTAAAGTTGCCCTCGAGGTTCCTGAGCCTCTTCTTATTTTTTTTAATCTTGTTTCTTCATTCTGTTCTGAATGAATTTTTATTTCTTTCTTCTGTTCCAAATCATTGATTTTGAGTCCTGGTTTCCTTCTTCACTGTTGGTTCCCTGTGTATTTTCCTTTATTTCACTTTGCATAGCCTTCACATTTTTCTCTATTTTGTGACCATACTTAACCATTTTTGTAAGCATCCTCATTACCAGTGTTTTGAACTCTGCATCTGACAGTTTGGCTAGCTCTTCATTGCTTTGTTCTATTTTTGGAGTTTTAATCTGTTCTTTCATTTGGGCCATATTTGTTTGTCTTGGCACACCTGTTACATTGTAAGGGGCAGAATCTAACATATTTGCTAGAGTAGGGCAACCCACATCATTGCACTGTGGTGCTGTATGTGGGGGTGGGGTCAGAGAGGGAACAGTGCCACTTGCTCAGCTCTTGCCCAGCTTTCAGTCACTCTCCCCACTAGCCACAAGCTAATTGGGCCCTTCTGCTACCAATTCTGGAGTAGGTAGGATTGCATATGTTCTAGGACCCAGCAGGTCTCTCCAATGAACTCTGCTGTGAGACTCTGAGTTTTTTTCACTGCTACAACCCCCACAGGTTTTTATAGCCAGAGGTCTTAAGGCTTTCTCTTCCCACAATGGAATCCCAGGTTGCACAATCTGACTCTCTCTCCCAGAGAGGGAAAGAGGGAGCACAAGCTGTTCCTCCCAGTTTATCCACATGCAAATGTGGGACCACCTAGTCTACCAGCTGCTGCTTTGCCTGCCTTTACCTGCCAGCCACCGCCTCGCCACCTTGCCACCCATCCTCTTATCCTCTCCATCCCAGCAAGCACCTGATTTTTTTAAAAGTTACATTGGAGCAAAAGGGTAGTCAATTGCTAATATTATTTCTGTAAATCAATCAAAATTATAACTATTTTTGTGAGACTGGTAAAAAACTATGTATTTTTTGGTGTGCCACAGGATTTTTGTAATTAATTTATACATGCATAAAAGGAAATAGGTTGAAATTGCTGATCTATTGGATTTTTGCCAGATGCTTGCTGCTTCTTTGAGAGATTTTAGGTAAGTCTGAAGTATATGCTAAGACAGGCTGTTATTATAAAACAACCACCCAAAACAGCTTGCTTGTCTCTGCATATCAGGTGGAGTAGGGTCTTATGAAATCACCAGGGTGGAGCAAAAAGAGTTAATCATGCTGACGGAAACTTAGGCATGGCATCCACCTACTGGCTCTGCTGGGAGAGGGCTCAGAAAAAGAAAAATGGCTTCTGCCAGTACTTTTGTCTGGGAGAAAGCTGCTGCTCCAGCCTTCATTTGGATGCTAGAGATTTAGTTTTTCCCTGTATGCCCCTAGTACCTTTTGAGCTACTGCCCCAGTGCTGTAGGTTAGAGCAAGCAAGTCCAAGTAAGTTCATGCACAGGCCCTTTAAGAGGAAATCCTAAAATACCAGCACCCCTCCATCTCAATTGGCCACAATCCCCACTGGTTTTTATCCAGAAGTTATGGGGTCTTCTCTTCCTGGCAATAGAATCTGGGACTGTGGGCCTGGTGTGGAGCTTGGACCCTTCACTGCTCAGAGGGGGTCCCCGCAACTGAGATAACCCTCCAGATCTGCCACATGTGGGTGTGGGACCAGCCCATTCTGCATCTTTGCCACTTCTACCCATTTCAGTGTGGCTTCTTCTCTTATACTCAGTCACAGGGCTTCTGTTCAGCCAGATTTCAGGCAATTCTAAATGATGGATATCCTGTGGTTTAATTATAATTTTGATGTGGTTGTGGACAGATGAGAGTACCATTTACCTATGTCGCCATCTTGACTGGAAGCCCCTATTATTTTATTACAGCTCGGATTTGGTAGCATACTATCACAACACATATACCTCTTTGGGGACACTGCACTTGTCCTGGAATAAAGTATTTAGAGGCCTTTGGATATCTGGATCAAGTTCCAGGTACTGCACATTTTTTTACTGCAGAGACATTTATTATATTCTACTTCCTGTGAGGTTAAAAATGCTAAATGTGTTTATGCCCACAAACTCTCACATTTGAACAAGAGCTTATCATTGTTTTAAGTCTAAGAAATATAATTTCTTATACTTAAATCTAACATAAGCTGCTCTGACAGTTTTGCATTCCTTATACAGAATCTGAGTCTCCATTACTGTAGCTTTTAAGGTCTCTCCTGTGTCACTAAAAAATTAGGACAAAGACAACCTCCCAGATTCTGGCAGATACTTATGCAGTCAAGACAGTCAACCAACTTTTTTTGTTTTTTCCAGAAAAGCAATCCTTCTGGACAAGAAAAATTTCTCAGACTGAGTTCCTATCAATGTGATTCAGCTGTGAAAGTCCTGTTAGTGTGTATTAGTGGCTTGCTTTCTTCATTCCTAGGAGTAAATGGAAGGTATTTGCTTATTATCTGAATAACTTCTTATGCCAAGGAAAAATTTCCAGAAAAGACAGAGGTGATGGACCTCCAAAACATTCTGCTCAGAGAAAGAAACCAAAGAGAAAAGACCACATATTGTATAATCCCACTTATATAAAATGTCCAGAACATGAAAATCTCTAAAGACAGAGAGTGTGTTTGCTTGGATCTAGGGGTGGGAATAGGGATTTATTGTAAATGGGCCCAAGGGATCCCTTTGGGATGATGGAAACACTTTAAAACTGAATTGTGATGATGGTTGAACAACTCTATAAATTTAGTAAAAGTAATTGAATTGTACACTTAAAGCAGATGAACTTTATGGCATGTAAAAAATAGAATGCATATCTAACAAGGTAATTATCACCTTTACTAACGTATGGGGTATACTATGTTCAGAAAAAAGAAGTCACCAGTAATTGCATACCTGTAATCAAAGAAAATTCAAAGAATTTGCTCAGTTTGCTTTAATTTTAGTAAAAGCTCTGAGGTGAATAGGCAGTCATGTCACACTTCCACTGTACAAAAACTTCTCCCTCAGCCTGTAGTTTTCTTTATTATATTATAAATCCATGATTTTAGCGAAGCCTGTAATCTAGGCATTGTTGGGATTCCTAGGGAAATTCCAAGCAAATTTATTGAAATTACCCCTTTTAAACATTACCCAAGAATTGCTTACATGCCTTTAATCTGTTTATGCCATTATTATTGTAACTTTTTATTCTGATATAATTTCAACCTCACAGAAAAGTCACATGACTAGTACAAAGAATTCCAAATGCCATTAGCCAGATTCATAAATAGCTCACATTTTTACCATTTTTATTATCACTTTTCTGTCTATATATATGTTTTTTCCTTTTCAGATAAACATATTGCATGTGCATCGAAAAAACAAAACTACTTATAATTATTTAAATAATTGTAATTTTTCTTCCTCCCTAGGGAAAATCATTATTAACAAGTTTTTAATTATTTTTCATAGTTTTTGAGAGAAATAAATGAAATGGTCCGTGTCAGAATGGTTTGCAAATTGTAATGTACATATCAAATATGAGTTACTATGAAAAACAAAACAGATACAGTCAATTCTAGTTTCCTCTTGCTGTTGAGTTGGCAATGACCTTGTGCTCTACATCTCTCTTTGTCTTCAGAGTGACTTCTTTGGAAGGCAGTGTGGGGGCTTGGATTGGGCACAGCTGAGCTGACTGATTATTGGACTGAGAGAAATGGCTAAGTGGGAAGTCCCAGCAAAATAGAAGCAATGATTATATTTCTATGATATGTATCACGGACATTCAGAGAAAGGCAGAGACACCTGTGTGCTCACATACCCACACAAAGGAAGTGAACTGACATTGTTAACTTTGTTTTGTAATTGTTTTTCCTGGCCATCCATGTCTAAGCCATTGGCCTCCCATCAGTGATCACATGTTGTTGGAATCACAACAGACAAAGCACATCTGAGCAACGCTAATCAGAGGCAGTTCATAGAAAGGACCCCTGGCTGCAACCCTGCTGACAATGGATAGAGAGAAGTAAAAAATAATAATGAATGAAGAGGAGCTGTGCTAACAAGGAACATGTTAAAACAACAACCACCACAAGTGTCCCCATGTTCATGTTTACAATGTGCTTTCCCTTCCTGTGGCCACCCTAGTCTAAAGTTTCTCACAATGAACCCTCCTAGCCTCATGCATCCTCACAGATCCTGTGCAGATGCCCAGAGGGTATGTAGACTGCTGCAGTGGCTGTGAACACCAACTTTAACTGTTTCTAGGAAGTGTCTTGAGATAAACTCTGGAAGGGCAAGGTGTTCTGAACCCATAGGAAAGTCTTATACACATGAGCATGAGCATTTCTGTGAGTAAACATGCACATCTGGGCACTAGTGCACATGCAGGTGTGCCATTTGGTTCATGTCTAAACCATGGCTGTCATGAAAATTAATCCAATATGACTAGTGTCCATATAAGAGGAAGATGTGAGGATATAAGAAAGAAATAGCCATGTGAATGTGAATGCAGAGAATGGAGTTAGGCAGCTGCAAGCTAAGAAGCCCCAAGGATTAATACATAGTCCCTCGTAAATGATAAGCAATTAAGGCATTTTTTTCCTTCCTACAGAACTCATCTTTGGAACACATCTAAGCTTATTTTGATCAAAGCAAAGGCTATAAAGGATTAGAGGGGGGAAGTTGGACTTTAGTTAACACGTGAGTGCAAACAAAATCTCCTGATTATAGCTCTTCAGGAGGGAAGTCATTAATTCTCTGAATACCAAGTTTCCAGTGAGAACTTGGAATTCCAACATTTTAAAGTAGATGACCCAGTGATATATTGCTAACATGAGCAGGGGCACATCCATTCTAACTAACTTGGGTGCCCACAAAATCCAAAATGTGTATTAGCAGAAATTTTTCTGGTGGAGTCAATATAGATCTTACTTTAGATATAATGGTTATGTTGAGATTTCAGATCCCACTAAACACTGTTGTACAGACCTATTTTCTCATCCCATAGAAAATAAAATTCCTTATGTTCATAGTTCCCATACTTTTTTTTTTAAAGATTTTATTCATCCATTTTTTAGGGAGGGAAGGGGGGAGAGAGAGAGAGAGGGGGAGAGAGAGACAGAGAGAGAGGGAGGAACATCAATGTGCGGTTGCTGGGGGTTATTGCCTGCAACCCAGGAATGTACCCTGGCTGGGAATCGAACCTGGGACACTTTAGTTCCCAGCCCGCACTCAATCCACTGAGCTATGCCAGCCTGAGCTATAGTTCCCATACTTTTAAAAAAACTCTTAGTAATTATATATAATTGTGTATCCCAATATTCTTCAATACTTATGTCTGTCATATCGATAGATGGAATACTCATCTTCTAGAATAAGAGGGTGGTTTGATTTGGTAGCAGCTCTGACCAAAAAAAGGAACAAGAGGTTTTATGTTGCTAAAACTCAAAGACCAACTTGTCCACAATGATGTCCATTCTTAGTGAGCTCCCTAGAGGTGCTAATTTTTCCTTGGTCTCCCCCAAATCCTCAAGTAGAGCATTTCAAATATGTCAAGTTTCTCACATTCATTCTGACAGTATCATAAAAGACAACTAACCAAAATGACTCAGCCCCATTGAGAAAGCCTGGTCCAGACTTAGAGATACAAAATGTGTAACATGATCACTGCCATCACATATATTATAATAAAATAAAATGCAAACCTTGAATGACTAGGACTTAGACATGCTAAAATGAGTAGTTTGACAGGATTTTACTGAGAAAGTGGGTTAAAAGCCAGGTTTTCTAGGACATAAAAGATGTAGACGTGGTGGGAAGCAAGAACATGCCTGGTAGGGAAATACTCATGCTCCTTTAAATGGTTTCCTTCTCTCCAACCTTGCCCTCCATCATCCATACTGCACATCACAGTCACACTGATTGTGACAAACATTGGGTGTAACTCCTCAGTATCCATTGCATTCATCCCATAGTGAGGGAATTTATTTCAGCTCAAGGGTAGCACTGACTAAGATCCAATTCTAGAAAATAAGACCCAAGAATATTCTCCTTACTCTTAAAAGAAAATTGAGAATCCAATATTTCTCTCTTGCTGGACAGAGTAAGTATGCAGAAGTATGTAACATATTAAGAAAACTAGAGGAAACTAGCCTTGAGATAATGCCAAAACTGTGGATGACAGATGGAACCTGAGCCCATTGCTGAGCCACTGAGTCAAACAATTCTGATCACATTCCTCTTGACTTCTGGTTGTTTGAGCTAATTCTGTTCTGTTCTACTCTGTTCCATTCCATTCTGTTCTGTTTAATTCCATTCCATTCCATTCTAATCTACTATTTTTTCTTTAAAAAAAAATCTGACTGAGCCCTGGCCACTGTGGTTCAGTTGATTGGAGCGTTCTCCCATGGCTGAGGGGTTGTATGTTTGATTACCATCCGGGACACATGCTTAGGTTGTGGATTCCATCCCCAGTGCAGACACATACAATTCCTGATCAAGTGTGTATGGGAGACAACCAATCAATGCTTGTCTCTTGCATTGATGTTTCTCTCTCTCCCTTCTTCTCATTCTAAAAAAGCAATTTTAAAATGTCCTTAGGTGAGGATAAAAAAATAAAAATAAAGTATCAGATCAAAACCTGTGAATTGATTTTATAATCCATAAATGGGTCATGACCTGCAGTTTGAAAAACACTGGATCACAGCTTTCTCGTGTTCAAAAACACGAGGCAGAATGTATAACTGGAGATAAAGCTTGAATCAGTCCTCCTCAATAGTGTATTTTATCTAAAGTTTCCTGTGTCATATTTAATATTTGTGTGAGCACTAACATAAGATAATGTATTAAGCAATCTATAGATTATAATTTTAAAGGCAAGTTTTTTCTACATTTCCAAGTAAAAATTCCTGCTCCAAAAAGTTGTGCATCACTAACCCCACGGACTCTCTCTCCCTGGAACTCTGCTTGCTTCTACTTCCAGGACTCTCATTGTCTATAGGAAGTGCAAGACAGCAGGACAAAGTCCAAGCTCCTTTGCAGGTTTGACTCAACTTTCTGAACCAAGCCCTTCCTCATGGTGTTCCAGGGCCACTGGAAAACCAAAAGTGAAATCTGAACTTACAGTTGTTAAAACTAAAAGGCTGCTAAAGATGTTATGCATGGAAATTACATGTTATAATCAGTATGTGGGTAAGCAATTCATAGGAGTTAGACCATGAAATCAGGGCATATGGAAATTTAGTTTGTAGGGAAAATAGGAGTAAAAGATTTGAGAAACAAAACTATGGGAGTATGGGACAAAGTTAAAAGAATAAAACAGCTAAATGATTACAGTAGTAATCCAGAATTAAGATGTGAGGGTCTGAGCTAAGGCAGAGGAAACATCACAGAAGAGACTGTCACCTAGCATTCTGGGGCACTGGTATATTAAAAAGATTGATTAAACTAAAATAATAGGCAGGGACATATCAAAATGCTCCTGCAGGAGACAGGGAAGGCCCTCAAAGCCAAGACAATCAGGAAGAGGAAGAGCTCTGTGTATTTGGCCTGAAGAAGAGAAATCCTAATAAAAATGAAAATGTCTTCAACTTTTAGATTGCTCTTAGAACTAGATCTACTTAGCAGAAATTACAGATAGATTAATATTCAATATTGGGAAGATTACTAATTACTATAGTTAATTTTACAGTCAAATGGGTGACTACGGAAGGGACAAAGTCTCTAGGATTGAAGTTGTTCAGAATGGACACTTACCTGAGTTAGAGTCCAGTGACAAGCAAGGGGGGAACAGAGACTGCATCGGTATCCCACAGCTTAGCACAGATGCCAGCATGTGGCAGGTATTCAAACACCACTGGTTAAATAAAACGTGCCCAAGATTCCTTTCCAACTAATTATTTGGTTCTATGAAGTCTGCAGAGGTGCAGGATAGTGGGAGTGCAAGGATACACTTGGGGAGGGTGGACACAGCACGCTTTTAGACAATACATAATTGATACCTGTCTTTGGAAAATGCTTTCAAATAACTCAAAGCAAAATTTCCATGGCCAGGCTGAGGCTCCTATCATAGTTAAGGTATTGCCAGCTGCTGTAACAAATAAGCATTAATATTTCAATGATTTCATGAAATAAGTTCATTCTTGCAGACATAGTGGGCAATGCAGCTGGTCCTGGTGAATGGCCAACACTCCCCAACCTGGAAATTTAGATACCCAGCCTCCTTCTGTCTTAAAGTTCTGCCTTCCCTTAAGACTCAGAGTCATTTTCAAGGGAAAGCATTTGAAGGAGCATGAATACAAAAATTTTATGGCTGAGAGATGGCACATAGGTGTTCTATTCCCATTGCATGGAGAACTTGCATTCACACTTAACTGCAAAGGATGTTGGGAGCTACTGTCAATAATTTTGGTGGACAGCTACTACTCTCCTCTGCTATATTCACCTGCACCCTTCTTCCCACACATAGATCATACTCAATCCCTTCCAGAGATCCACTTATTAGAGCAATCATTTCAAAGATTAAATTTTTTGAGAATTTATCACCAAATCAAGTGGCTAATGGTGGGCTGATAAACTTCAGAATGAGCCCAATAAAATGTTGAGAAAACTGCCAAAGTCATATTGCAGGAGTTTATTTTCCAAGCAAGAGAACCAATGACTGTCAGCTGGCTTCTGAAGCCAATGACAGCACTTTAATACCATATTCAATTTTTCCTTTGAACATCAAAAGGGATGATATCTCAACCAGCACCTGAGATAATACATTCTAGTTTTTCAACTATTCTGATTATTTAAAAGGTTCTTTAATACCTAACCAATGTTCCCCTCTTCCCAAACATTTTGCTCATGTCTTTCACTGGGCACAGTTCGACATGCCAATAAAAGGAACATCAAAGTCAAACATAAGGAAGTGCTAATTCCTTTTCATTCCTGTCTCCTGCCTTTTCTGGTGCAGAGTAATTGACATATTCTTGCTCTGTGACATCTGAGCTACGTCCAGGGGTACAATGTCTTCAGAGTCCTTGGGAAGACTGCTGAGCAACATACCAGTTTATCCAACCCCATCAACTTATCCAAGGCATATTTTCTCTATATTAATGATCAATTACATTTTCATTGCTAATTTATCAAGCATCTCTTTTTTAGTAGGATTACTTTTTTGTCTCTGGACCATAAGGAAGAATGAAATCTTACTATTTGGGACAACATGGATAGACCTAGAGGGTATTATGCTAAGTGAAATAAGTCTGACAGAGAAAGACAAATGCCATATGATCTCACTTATTTGTGGAATCCAAAAAAAATGAACAAACAAAACAGAAACAGACTTTCATAGATACAGCAAACAAACTGATGGTTGCCAGATAGGAATGGAATGGGGTACTGGCTTAAAAAGTGAAGTGATTAAGGAATACAAATTGATAGTTACAGAATAGTCAGGGGAAGGAAAGTACAGCATTGGGAATACAGTCAAAAATATTGTAATAACTATGTATGGTGCCAGGTGGATACTGAAAATATCAGGAGGATTACTTTGTAGGCTATCTGTAATGTCTAACCACTCACTGTGTTGTATACCTAAAAACTAATATAATGTTGAATGTCAACTATAATTGAAAAATAAATTTAAAAAGATTACTGTCTGTTCTTTGCTTTTTGTTTTAAAATCTTTCTTTCATTTGATCTTCTTGACCAATATTTTTATTTTTAGTAGCAACATCTTTTCACTCAGCTACTGAACTACTGATTTTTTTAAATTAGCTTTCTTATCCTAAAATATCTGGTTTTATATTATTTTTATTGTGCAAGTTGTGATGTAGTATCTCCTACAACTGCCTGTTCTCCGAGTTCAGCTTGTTCCTCCTCTCTGGGGTGACCTTGGAGGTTGTCTTTGCCTGCTCCTGTTCCTCCTCATCCTGTGGACTCAGGTCAGTTTAATGTGGAGCCTTGAGCAGTAGCAACCTGAGGAGTAGTTGGAGGCATAGGTTCCTGCTGGCAGAGTGGCCACCTTGTGTGAGGCAACAGAATAGAACGTCTCTTCCCCTGGGGGTGCTCAGCAGAGCATTCTGCCTTCAGCCAGCCTTGGGGGGAGGCAGAAAGTTAGCACACTGGCCATCTTTTCCCACAGTTCCAAAACCTGGGAGGCCTAGAGGTTCTCTTAGGATTATGTGTACATGCTCTGGGGGCCACAAATCTCTGGGAGGCCATGCAGTTCTACCACCCTTATTCAGGGGCAGATTCCTGCACCTGTTTGGCATCCTCTGGCTCCTGGCAGAGCCTGAAGGTCACAGCCTTCCTGTCCTGCCCACTTACAAGCCCAGCAGCTGTACAAGGAGACAGCTGGTACTGCATTGAGAGGAGTTGTACAAGGAGGGCATCAGAAGGCCTCACTCACTGCCAACTTCCCCAAATCTCCTTTACTAGATGCAATTTTAAGAATTTTTAAATTCTTTCTGATAAAATGTCGTTGTTTGCTTATCTCCTTTAAAGAGTAGCATTTGGCTGCAACTGAGATATTTCAGCCAGGACTCTTGAGAACCAAGAGATGATTCTTCAGTTGGCTTGAGGATTTAGAGACAAAAGACCTTTTATTCTGATAGTTGATTCTGTTTCAGGAATCTAGCGGGCTCTCAGCTCGTCACTCGTGTTTCTGCATCTCTGCATCTCTGTCCTCATGGAACTGGTTTAGGAATGTTAATTACTTGGTCAGGCCCTTTAGGGGGAAAGAGTTATCAGAACGCCAATCATCATTGTGCATGGGGATGTCAAAGGTTGGTAATCATTATGCTATCTCACTACTTGCCAGACTGTCTTCAGAGAAAGTATTTTCTGCAAATAATGCCATCAAATTATCACAAGAATCCCAAATTCACCTTGCTGATGCAATAGCAGGGCTAAGGAGTATAAGAGCAAAGACAATGTGACAATCTCAGCATTCTAAAGTCGGTAGTGGGAGTCGAACCTCAGGCCTTGTCTCTTCTGCTGGAATCAAGATTCCCAGACTTGCAATTGCCAAGGAATATTAAAATTGGCATATTTTGGTAATGAGTATAGGCCTGCCAGCATTTTTGTTGCCAAATATCTTCTCTTGGAAACATCTACTCTATATTTCACAAAATAAAATATTAATTCCAAAAAATATCAGAAAGGCAATGACTCATAATTTTGAGTGAATAAATACAATCTTAATGAAAATCTCACCAAAATGTGAAAATTCCACCACTAACTGGCATCCCATTACAGAGACACTTGTAGAAACCGATTGTTAGGGGGCTTCCACTGCCAGAGGGACCTCCATCCAGGAGAGTGGGAGCAGATTCAGTGGGAGTCCCCAGCCTTAGTGCCCACCCTGGTGCCTGCCTAAGTTCCCTCCAGTTTCAAAGGGCATCCATGTAGTAGGTGTCATCTACCTCCTTCAAGTCTGCACAAGATAACAACAGAAGCAGCCACAGGGATGTAATGGGGACAAATGATTCCACAGAAGAACTACCCACTAAATACCTGATCTTTCAGTCTTTCAGTAGAGTGTTCTGGGCTCAACTTCTGGATCCAGGCTGCTGAGTTGGAATTCCAGTGCCACATTTTACTAGCTTAATAATCATGGGCAATTTTCCTAACACCTCCAAGCCTCAATTTGCTCAGTAAAATGGGGATAATAATATCTCAAAGAGTCATGAGGTTTAAACAAGATGATACATGTAAACGTTTACATAAGTGAAACTTATTAAATGCCAGATTTTATTACTGTTGAGCAACTACAATGCTCCAGGCACATGCTAAGTGTTGAGAATAAGTAGATTGTTACTAAAAAAAATAGCCACATCAACCCCTTTATCCTTCATTCTCTTCTGCAGCATGACTTTGTGGGTCCTGCCATCAAAGGGTGGAGTCTATTTCCCCTCCCATCAGTCTCAGCATCTGTGTGTCTTGCTTTGGCTGAAGTGTTGCTGTCTGACTTCTGGACTAAGACTCAAGAGATGTTGCATTTTCCCTTTATCCCCCTTAGAAGCCAGCTGCCATATAAGAAGGCTCCAGCTGGACTGTGGAATGATGACAGACCTCTGGAGAAAGAAAAGCCACATGAAGGACAACTGAAGTGCCCCAGCTGGCAGCCAGGGCCAAGGCCCCAGATGTGTGAGGAAGGCCATGGTAGATACTCAGCCCCAGCTGAGCCACTGCACCTAAAGTCCTCACCCCAGAATCGCGGGCAATTAAATGGTTGTGGTTTTAAGTCATTAGGTTCTGGGGTGGTTCGAGATGCAGCAATAGATAACTGAAACAGAAGACATAATCCAATCCATAGTGGAAACTAGTGGAGATCCATAAACCACTCTCAGCGTCATGTGGGAAATTCTGTGATAGAGATGCTAGGTCTAGGCCACGTACTATGGCCACTCGGAGAGACAATGATTCATCCTTCCAGGGCCAGAGAGTTGAAATAGAGAAGACTCGGGGGGTTGGAGGGGATCATCAAAGCTACTTGAGTTGGCACAACCCCCAAGAGTTGAGGAGAAGTTCTGCTCTCCAAAAAAGGCACTCCACATCCCAGCAGGGGGAGCTCACAGGCCTGGCCACCTCAGAGGGAATGCACATTCCTCTGCTATCTAGCTGAACCTTTCTAATGAAAGGGACAGATAGAAATTTTGCTTAAGTCAGGGATGGCCTGCCATTGTTTTGTCATATATATGTACTTTGTCTTCTCAACAAAAATTATGAATTCCTTGAGAACAGACATTCTCTTTACTTTGTCTTATTTTCTACCCCCACATCCCATTCTACCTACCCCACACCCTAGCAGGGTGCTTTGCATTAGTAAATATATAGAAAATAACAGATTCATGCAATCTCATCCTTGAAAAGAAACTCGTAGTTCCTCTAGTTTAAGCTCCCACCCAAGCTCCTTTAAAGCTAGACAGATAGCCCCAGATTTGGCCACGGCTGACTTGTCCATGGATAAGTGTTACAGACATCTCCTGCCCACCAATGAAAGGACTTAGAGACAAGCGAGCCTCCAGAGCCTTCCCAAACACTCAGGCTGAAGCAGGTCTGAAGACCTTACCACTCTCACCACTCTTTGTGCTCCCCCCATATAGGAAGGATCCAAGTACTTAATGGGTATCTGCCTCTTTGGTCTATAAACCTGGAGTGCATGGAAGCACTTACCCTACTCTCTCCCATACTCTCAAAGCCTAGAATAATGCCTGCCACAGAGTGTGTGTGTATGAATGAATGAACTCCAATTATAGACGTGGTCTCAGATACCTGGCATTTATTCATTAATAATATGTCTGGATATTTATGCTACGGCCAAATAAATAGCCAAATTCATGTCAGGAAAGAGATCCAAACATCTGTGTTCTATATATATCCCATATAATTTCCATAATAATAATTAATATAAGTTGAATGCTTACTACATGCCAGGCACTGCACTAAGTACTTACATATGTTTATCTTATTTTACACACAAGGGGTTTCTTTAAGGTAGTTCCTATTACAATCCTGATTTATAGAAGAAGTAATGAGAGGCACAGAGAGATTCAGTAACTTGCCTGAGGTCACACAGCTGGTAAGCAGCTGAGCTTGTATTCAGACACAGGCAACTGCACCGCAGAGAGACTTCCCTTTACATAACACAGTAATGCTTCTTTTAATGAGATTCCATTAAAATTAAATAAGTAAAAAAGAATATAAAGAGGCACAGAAGCCACAAGTGACGAGATATGGCCACTTTTCCTCAAGAGGTGTTTTTTTGTGGGGTTTTTTTTTTTTTGCCCAGTTTCAACTAAGTATGTGTTGAAAATGTGTTCTTCAGGAACTAAAACCAAATCCAAGAGAGGGCTCCCAAGTGGGGAGGAGTCCAGGCATGACAACAGCCACTAAGTGCTCAGCATAGTACGCAGGGGACCCTTTGAATGAAGCTGCCTGAGGATCGTAATGATGGGGCAGGAGCTCCTTCCAGAGAAATGTCCTTCCTCTCCAAAGAGTAGGGCTTCATGGGGAAGGCCAAGCACATGATTAGAGGAAGCATCAATTTCAGGGACAGCTCTATCTTCAACCAAGTGCTAAGGATACTTAGAGTCACACCCATCCATACCAAGATCTCCAGGCTCTTTCCCAGCATCGAAATACTACAGATTATTTAGGAATTTACATGGAAACCTCACAGTTCCAGGAAAAGCAACTCTAAACATCACATGACAACTCCTCAGTCTACTTCCATATGCTGACCTAGTGTGAGCAGCAGCAGCTCAGGGCCTTCAAGACAATTAAACCAAGTTGTCTTGATGGGCATTGGGTCCTGTATTAGCAACACTATGACTATGAGAACTACAAATACAACTTGCTTCCAGACCAGAACTCTCTTATATGATTTGTTTTTAATAAACAGAGAAAGAGCCATAGTTATCACACTCTGTACAGTGTGAATTCTCTCTTAACAACATTCTGGCAGACGTCAACAGAAATAGCAGGAAGGAGAAACTGCCGTTACAGAGCTCTGGCAAATGTCAAAACCTTCTGGTAAGAAGTGTTCCCCAAAGTATCAGCCTGATTCTTTAGCCCTTTGTCCACATAAGTAAAGCACACGTTGCTTCAGTGAAAGGAAAATTAAAAAATAAATATATGTGCTGAGATTTCCACAGTCCCCACTTGAGGTCAAAGGGAACTTCAGATCCACAAGAGAAAAACTAAGACTCTAGGGTTAGAGGGAAACCCATTTTCCACTTTTCTCCTCCCATCTTATCCATAGCTAGTCCCTTCTGCTTGATGTCCACCCAGGGCTGACCCACTTGGAAGTCAACACCAAAAGTTTAACATATTGTGACACCCTCATGTGTTCAGTTTTGCTGCATAACAAAAGAGAGAGACCACAAAAGTCCTCATTGGAAGCTGTCTGATTCTGTTGAATGTAAATGATTTTTCTAGTAGACAACGTTAATCAAGCTGTGACTTTCTTCTTCTGTTCCCAGCTCCCTCTTTGTACACCCAGTCTTTCCAGCACTTTCAAACTCTGAAAGCATCCTGGCCTCTGGGAAGACCCTGGCTCATTAACTATTAGCTGTGTGATCATGGGCAGATTGGTTAATTTCTCACTAACTTTATTCCTTCTTCTGCAAAGTAGAGATAATAAATTGTGACAAGTAACATAGAGTTGTTATAAGGGATTAAATGGGTCAATGGGTGCAAAGGACATCTGCATGGGAAGCATCCAGGAAACTCCAATTTTAATTATTAGTAATGTTGTTCTTTTTATTGATCACCCTTATCTCATCATTCAATGGAAAGGATCTGTTAACCAGTACTAGCACCAAGACAGAAATTCAATGATACTAGTGTGTAAATTGATGATGTGTGCTCATGTTAGATGATATATCTCTGACTTTGAAATGAAAGATTGTTTCCCCAGGTTGCATTTATTCAACAAACATTAACTAAGAACATACAGTATGCTGTGTACTAATGTGTATTCCCAGTACAAAGGAAATGTTGATTGGTGGATAAACGAATGAATGAATGAATGAATGAATGAGTGAATGAATGAATGACCCTCTCACAGATCCTCCTCTTGGATGCAGTAGCAGAGGCCACTGAGGCAGAGAGGCTTGTCCATCCCTTTATTTCAGCTCTTTCCACATCTGAGTGCTCCCCACTCCTGCTGAAGGCTGCAGAGCCCCTGGCTTCAACCCTTCTCCTGTTTCCTTGCTTGGCTTCCAACCAAGATGTTCTAACAAAGAAGCAGTCATTAGAACACATCCTCTTTGTATTACTATAGTCAGGGGTTATAAAGATGCTCAAAAAGAATGCATCTCACATGCATATGGAAAGTATCTTCACCCTTTACTCCAATCAAGGACTTGTTCTTATTTTGCCCTGTATAACAGGGCCATCTCCGAAACTTTAAGTACTGAATGAGAAAGGAATACTTTGTACAGAGCTGGCCTGGACCATAGCACACGGCATCTGTTCTTTGATAGGCTCTTGGAATAATCTACTTTATCTTCCCAGAGTGGACATTGATTGATTTTTAGCCATGAATGCCCTGCTTTCCTTATTTTGATGATTTGAGTCATACACCCTCTTCTGGAAGTTACTTGGGTGGGGCCCTACTTTACCCCAGTCTCCAAAATGGAGTAAATGTCACAGCCTGGACGACCAGGGCACTCACCCCACAGAGCCACACGGACAAGTGAGGAAGGACGCCTGCCTGCCTCAAGTTGATCTAATCACAGTGAATTTCAAAACTAGGACAGGCGACTCCAGGAGGAAACATTTTCTTCTTTTACATTTACTATGCACTGAGAGCGATTAACCCTGGAACTACAGGAGCCACAAGATGGCATCTGGGAATGAAGCAAATACAGGGAAAGATAGAGCTGATCCCCAGGAAAGACTGCTTTGATGATTTCACTGGAGCCCTGAACTGACCCATGCTGGAAGCCAGATTTCCTCTGGATTTTCAACTTTCTGAGTAAATGAACTTTCTTGTCCTTGCCTAAGCCTGTCAAGGTTCAGTTTTTATTTACAACCAAAAGAGTCCTGTGTTACCCATAGATCTTGTCACAGTGCCTAAAGTTTCATATTACTTATTCCTTTGCATTGATGCAGGAAATAAAGTGGTAAAATTGCAAATGTGTTACAAGCAATCAGCCCAAGAGGTCTTTGTCATTTGATAACTATCATTTTCATTTATTTGGTAATTTATTCACAATTAGACTGTAGGCACCCCAAGGATATAACCCAAAACCACGCTGAACAAGAGAAGAACAATCCACCATGCAGTTTCATAGTTTAAGCCACTCATTTTATGTCATCTCCCTTGGGGTTTTGTGAAGAGCAGTAACTCCACGGGAAGGTAGTTAAAACTTCTTGGATGTGTAAGGCTTGCAATGAGCTATAAATGGATAAGACTGTAGAGGCAGTGGTAAAAAGAAAAATATTCCTTTCTTTTTTTCCAAACCTTTTTACCTCCAGTAACTTCCAGAAACATCATGGGCCATAGAAGGAAAACCCAGAATTCTCTTTCTTGGATTCAGTTACCTCAGCTGGATTGTCAGTGAGCCAGTTCTTCAATGTCTTTGTCCAAAGTTGGCAACTAGGTGGAACTTTATGAGCCCAAGAGCCTCAGATTCTTTGATTCACTCAATCAATGCCATTTATTGAGCACCTACTAAATAGCAGGTGCTGTACTAGCTACTGGGCACTGGAGATTCAAAGGTGAATGAGCACAATTCCTTCACCCAAGGGGTAGAGTCCGTGAGTAATGCAGACAATTTCCCCCACAGCTATAATAGGGTATGACTGATGCCTTTACAGAGCTGAGCTTGCGGCAATGACAAGGACACCTGGCCCAGGCAAAGAGATGGACAAAGGGACTCAGGACCGTGTGGTTTTTGAGCAGGCATAAGCCAAGCAAATGGGGAGGGGGTGGCATTGCATAGGACAATGGCATTAGTAAAGGCACAATGGTATGAGAAACGCTGGGACATTCAGTAAACTGGATTTGGTAAACTGAGCTCCCGAGCAAGAGTGGGAAACAGTGCAAGAAGAAACAAACACCTCGTCATCAAAGGCCCTTTCTGCCAAGCCAAGAACAGCATTTGACTGGGGAAGACTTCAGCGGCTCCCATTTGCTACAGAATAAAATCCAGAACTCCAGGATCCTTGAATCAAGACCAGTGAGACATGGTTTTGCTTTTTCACATCCTGGTAGAAAACAGAACCAAATATATAATGATTGCATAACCTGAAGACACTCCCTGGTATGGCATTTTTGTTCACATCAGCTGTACCCTTCCCCTTCTCTCTACTTCCCAGGTAACGCTGGGCCCAGGAGGCGAGAGGAGCTGCAAATATCCTCATGCAAGTTCCATGCTCACCACCCCCAACAAGCCAAACTCAGCTTAGAATCATTTTTCATTTGGTATGAAGTCATTTTTAAAGTGCCTGCTTTTCATTAGAAAGGTAACACGATAGCCCCTGTGGGAATGCATGTGAGGCAGAAGTGAAACAGCCTTTTCCTTCAGGCGGCGGCATTTTTCTTCCCCGGTTCTCCTTCTGAGCATAAGCATTGCTGATTCTTTTGTTCAGAAAACTCTGCCTAAATGTTAGGCTCTGTGGCATTTGGTGTTGTTGCTTTGTTTGTGTATTTATGTTTGTTTTGATAGGCATCTATTCATAAAATGGGCCAGATCCAAAAACATTGGCTCTTTTCCCACGTGAGTCTCTGCCATGGGTCAAATGTGTCCCAGGTGTGGCTCCCTCAACATTCAGTGTACACATGATTCTCATTACACAATTCCCAAGGGCTGTGAAAACATTTTCTTGAGCCTCCCTCAAACAGCCGCAACTATGAATTGGTAAACACCAATTGGAAAAGCACTATTTCTTTCAAATGTGACTTGGGCAGTCCCCCAGCCCGATGCCGGCTCAGGCTCCACGTGGCTTCATCACCCTCCTGTCCATCACTACCAAACTGTCTCCTGTCCCCTCGTGCTTCTCGGGTCTCTCAATAGTCCCTCAGCCCTGCCCTGGGTTTTGTGGCTCCAAGGCACAGAAGCACCGAAACCAGCAGTGACCTGTGCAGGCAGGAGGAACCATCAGGCCTTCTGATGCCTCCATAATGATCCCACTCACTGGCTCATGCGTCAACTTGTGCAACTGAAACATGCTTATTTAGCTTTTGAAAAATATTATTATTTAATAATTTTTTAAACTAAAAGCAATGCATGGAAAGAAATGAACAAGATCACTAAGGGAAAAGCAGTCTGTGGAAAAAGCGCTGGACCAAGAAGAGGGAAGAGCATTTGTGAAGGAGCACTTTGGGATGGTGTTGGAAAAGTCCCTTTCCTCTCTGTGCCTCAGTTTCCCCACTTCTAAAATTAGAGGCTAGATCAGATGGTCCTTAACCTACGGAAATACTACGATTGGTATACCATGTTGAAATGCTGATTCTATTACATTGAATAGGTCACTAAAAAGTAAAATTGTAAACTTAATTTGACTAATATGTAGTGTCTTTTTTGTGAAGCAGATTATGAGAAATGAATATCTCACATTTGTCATCAATAAAAAATATCACTTTTAGAGTGGGAATGAAGGGGAAAAGCTTAAGTCATATATAATACCTAGACTAGAGATTAAGATGGGGGTTTTTCCTGGTTTAAAGAATTGAGCATGAAAATATTTCTATAAAAGTCGAACTTGGGCTAGTTGGTAAAGTCAACTTCTTCACTGACTCTAGAGGTTTGAAACCATTCCCAGCAGCAGCAGACATGAAAATGGAGAACAAAGTCATCAGAAGTGTGGCCCAGCTCCTCCATGCCCCACACCATCCCCTGATAACTTCGAGAGAGCCATCTGGTAGAGCCACCACACTTGGGGTCACTGGGCCTGACCGAGGGGAGGTCTTGGTGATAGAAGCAGCCCTCAGCCTCCCACCCTGGTCAAGCTCCTCTGAAGAGAAAAGAAAGAGGGACAAAAGGGCAGCTCAGTAAGGACACCCAGTTACCAAAACTTACCGCTGAGTTTAATGTGAGCCCCTGAGGAGAGCTGCTTTGCAAGTGAGGCTAGAGAAGATGACGCAGAGATAGAAGACATCAGAGTGGTTTGCAGCAGTAAGATTATAGAAAAGCAACTCTCAGGCCCGGGATACGACTTGGAGGCTAGAAGTATGGGGTTGGGGTCCAGGATTCAAGGAATTGAGCCATGGTTTCAGGGTACTGGCCCCAGCAAGAAACTGGAGTGCCAACTTTGAACCCAGTCTGCTCTCCAGTGGGCAGGGCCTGCTGAAGCAAAGCTTCCTGGAAGGACGGGCTCCAGAACCTGATGGTGGTAACAAATCTTAATGAGGAAAGGAAAGTCCACCCTGACCCTCTCAGCTTCCCCAAGCCGCTGCTACTCCACTCGTCTTTCATCTAGTTTACATACTTTATTTTACCACCTGTTTACTGTCCTGCTTCTAGCCAGGGACCTGTGTTCTCATTCAGTTGGCCTGAGCTTAATCCTCACTTTTCGCTACTCATTACATGCTACAGAGCCAGGGGAAGGCTACTGAGTCCTTGGTGACCCTTGGGATACTGTCTTACCTCCAGCCCCCCACCAACACCTCAGCAAATCCTGCGGGATCCAGACAGGATAGGGATCTGCTGACAAAACCCCAACTCCAGGTGTGCTATTTGCTTAGTCATTTTTTAAATCATGTTTAACATTAGTGACTGAGCCTTGACCCTAGTTCGTAGACAACTTCCATGAGGTATTTCTAAATGGGTTCAGCGACAAGCCATCCTGTGTGTATCTCCCATGCCTAGGAGGTCCTTGATCAGTAATCAGTTCCAATGCAATCATTCAGGACACACCCCCAGCCACACTCAGCCCTGCCAACTAGAGTTCCAAGTCCTTACAAAAGTGACTCCAAGTTCTAAGTCATCCTGGGCCTTCTGGATTTTTATACCAGCTCTTCCTGCTTTGGGGCTTCACATCTTTTAAAGAAACTGGATCTGCCTACATCAGTCATCTCAGATAGGGAAGCATTAAAGGTCAAGAATTTTTCAGAGTGTCGCAGGTTCAATTCCCAGCCAGGGCACATGCATGGGTTGCAGGCCTTGACCCCCTAGCAACTGCACATTGATGTTTCTCTCTCTTTCTCTCTCCCTCCCTTCCCTCTCTAAAAATAAATAAATAAAATCTTTTAAAAAGAGATTAAAAATACTAAGATTCAATTTTAAAAAACAGAATTTTTCAGGCCATATCATGCTCTGAGGCTTCAAGAAAATAAAGGAATTCCAAAATAAAGTTAAAAACTGAGGGTAAGCACCAAACAATTTTTTTAATGCAAAAAGTAAAATGCAAGATAATTATGCTACTCACAACACAGAAGATTAGTTAGAAATATTAGTTTGTGGAAAACCTGGTCTGGTAATGAGATCCAAAGTTTTAAATTATTTTCATTCAATCTTTTACACTAGACAGAAATTCATTTCGATGTGAACTCAAAGGTACAAATTGGAGACAAGTGACAATGGGCCCTGGTTGGAGTGACCTCTTGGCCCGCACTTGAAGGTGAGTTCATGGCTGTTGAGCTCACCCCTTCAATATCAAACCGCACCCCAGGTTGTCACACTCCCCCTCCCTGCACCCTGTGAGGATGGAGATACTTAGACACACTCCAACCCCGATGACAAACGCCAGTGGAAGTACGTAGAGGGAGTGATAATGCAAAATGTATTCGATTTGATTTCCATATGCATTCCCCCCTCTCTCATTCTGGCCATAACTGGATTTCTGGCTTATTTTTTTCCAAAATAATGAGGGTCCTTTGTGGGGATGGAACGATGGATGATGGGGGAGAGAATATGAAAAGTTCGGGTAACACAGGTCATTGTGGCTTCTGGACATCCAGGAGGGAAGAAGCCCTCCCACCTTTTTGTGATCCTTCTAGGCTGCCTACTGAAAGCATCCTGAGAGATGAGGCTGCAAAAATGTCAGTATGAAGTTGAGCCCGAAGCAATGCCATATTTTACCAGACTTTTGATCCAGTCGCCAAATACCAGCCTGTGAATATTAAGGTGGAAAATGCTCAGGCTTTCCTGGCTTCCCAGCACAGTTTCCTATGTTGATGAAATTTCTCCCTTTGTGAGTCTTTGTAAGTAAAGGTCCCTTCCCCCCTCTGAAGATGAAAAACCTCTATATTCATTTTCCCAGCCCTCTCAGCAACTAGAACATGGCCACACGACTTAAATGTGGTCAGTAAGTGGCACCCACCCAGCACTTTAAATCTTGAGGGAGGGACATTGCAGGCTAAGGTCCAATTAATGTTACTCACAGCGGCTTCAGGGAAGTGGAAAGCGGCACAGGGAACAGAGCGCCCTCGATGCCCGAGGGCACAGCTCACAGAGGCTGTGCCTGCGGCGGGCCTGCGGTCATGCCTCCCCTCTCCCTCTGGAGCCTGGTTCTTTGGTCTTCCCATCAGTTGTGTGTTGCCCAATAACCTTCCCATAAATCCTTCCTCTGTTGCAGTGCAAGAAAGTCCACTTCTGCACAAATAAAATACAAATCATGTTGGAAAAGATTGATTTCTCTCCCCTTCGTTGAACTCAAGAGTAACCACATGCCTTGCTTAAGCAGAGGAAGTATGAGCAGAAATGACCCCATGTCACTTCCAGGAAGAAGCTTTAAGAACCAGTCCATAGCTTGCTCTTTCTCTTTTCCTTCTGCCAGAGAGGACAAATCATCAATGTTTCAGATCAGCTAGGGATCAGCCAACTCATTCTGTGAAAGACCAGAAAACCAAGATTTTGCATTGTGAGCCATCAGTCCCCATTCCAAGTACTGGATCCTGTCATAATGCAAAAACAGCCATAAATAATATGTAAATGAATGACTAGGTCTGTGTTTCAATAAAACATTATTTACAAAAACGGATGGTAGGCTGAATTTAGCCCATGACGCAGAGTTTCCCACTCCTGATACAGAAGCAGCTTTATCAGCCTCAGTCCTAGAGGAAGGAGAAGAGGAGCAGAAACACAGCACCTTACAACAGGCAGGGAGCAAGAGTGAGAAATACAACTTTGTTGTTGATGTTTTTTAAGCTTCTTAGCTTAGGGAGGGTCATTTGTTACCACAACATAATTCAGTTTATCCTGACTGATACATAGGTATACAAAGATCACATCCATGTGAGCAAACAAAAGTTCATTTTATATAATTTGATGAGGTTGGATCTGTAGAATGAAGCAAAAACTTCTGTACATCTCAAGGTCAAAGACTCTTTAGTTCTGAGATATGGCTTCAAATGGGCTATTGGTGCCTGGATCCCCATCACCCTGGTCATCACAGAGCAGCAGACTGGATTCTAGTCCCCACTTCACCTGAAATTAGTCGTATGACTATGACTCTGAACCGCCCGCCTCCCTCTCTTCGTCTCCAGTTCCCCAAATGAGAAGCAGGAGGGTGCACCAGGACAGCAGCGTCTTCTTCGACAACTGCCCTTCAAGGGCTCTCCCGACAGCTCTGTTTACCGGATGACTGACAACAACAGGAGGTGCAGAAATGACCAGAGCGAACAAAAAGCTCCTTTTGAAATAGATCCTGTCTGCTGGCACATGCACATTGAGCTCCTGGAAAGTTGGGGTCATTTTCCAGACCCACAGGAAGCAGCAGGATGGAGCCAGCCGAGCAAAGCAAAGCTGCCGGGATGAAATGTGAGTTCTGTGCCCACGCTTCTCTGCATCCCTACTGAGAACTTAACACTCAGCAGTTTAGTCACTCTTGGCCTTGGGAACAAATTCCTTCATGCTCCTTGGTTGTTTCCAAAGTATGTTCTCATCTCAGATTCAGTAGAAATATTAAAAAATTGGGGCTGAAAGCAGAAAGCCAGACCCCCTCGTTTCTTTCTTTACTTTTTCTTTTTTTCTTTGCTTTTATGCCACAGCAGAATTGAGGGCCTTCTCAGAGCCAACAGCACGTGCTGTCCCACACCCAGCCCAGCGTCTGGTGCCAGTGGGGTCTGTGCATGTAAAATTCCAGTTTAATCCCCATGCCAGAGGCTTAATCCCTGAACTCTGAATCAGTCCTTTGCAGAGACGGCTCTCAGCCGACTTGTAAATTTCCATTCTCCAAACCATCCCAGGTCAGTCCACAGCTAAACAAGTTCCAAGATTTTGGGGTGAGAGTCTCTGCCCAGCCCTGCCTACATCTCAGGTCTGCACCGTCTGGCAGGGAAGGGTGGAAAGGGGCGGCCTCAAAGCCCTCATCGGCTCTAAAGCTCTTTCCTGGTAACCGGCCACAATGGCTGGGATTGCCACCATCGCTGCCATTCTTTTGTCTGTGGCAGAGGTCAGCAAACTAGGAGCTCACAGACCAAATCAAGCCCGTGATCCGATTTTACAAATAAAGTTTTATTGGAACACAGCCATGCCCATTCACTTCCATATTGCCTACCATTGCATTCCTGTTACAATGGCAGAATTCAATTGTTGCAAGAGAGACTGTATGGCCCATAAAACGGAAAATATTTACTAACTGACCCTTTACAGAAAAAGATGGCTGACCCCTCATCTAGTACTTCCTACTAAAAGCAGTTTTATGTTACATTAACCCATCAACAGCTCTGAAAATAGATCAGGATGTTTTCCAGGATAACTAATAGGGAGCAGGATGCTGCAAGTTACAGGCCAAGATGAATGTGTGTGTGTGTGTGACAGTTTGTGTGTGTAGATTGAAAATGGGGCCTGAGAAAGAGAGAGCTGAAAGAAAAAAGAACTTGAATATTTAATAGGTTTAAGCAAATCATTTTAAGGGAGAACTCTGGGAAGGACAGCAGGAAAATTCTGTGTCCTGGGGAGAGAAGAGAAACAATCTATCATTATTATTACTGATATTATTAAAGTAGGCAAGAGTTTCACACACATTATCTTATTTAATTTCCCCTCTGAAACCACATGAGGTATAATGGGCAAGGTGAACTTTCTATCAGAGGGACCTGAGTTCTGAAAGTCACCCAAGGTGACCCAGGGAATGGGACTAGAACGTATTTCTTCTACTGTGGAGTGTCATGCTCTTTATCCAGGGACACTGAGATTTCCTTCAAGATTTGCACTAGGCTAAACATAGACCAGAACCAGATGTGCCCTTTGACAGAGGAACAGAAAGCCTATACAGCCTCACTGACTACACAGCACACAAGACAGCACAGGGTGAAGGAGAGCGTGCAGTCTCACGCTCATCCCCAGCTTCCTGCCACACCCACCCTGCACCACGCCTCAGTGAATTCCAAACACCTGGAGCTTGCCCCTGGAGCTTGCCCTTCTTGACTTCTGACTTCTACCCAACAGTTAAGACTTAAAATGGTAATAATAATAAAAAATGCTGGGGGCCTGCCTTTTACGTGCAATATCTGAGCTAATCCTAACCACCCTATGAGGCCATTGTTATATCCTTTTTTTTATAAGAACACTGAGGCTCAGAGAGGCTCAGTAACGTGCCTAAGATCACACAGCTAATGAGAGAGGGAACTGGAATACAGATTAGCCTCAAGTTAGCGCTCTTCAGAGTGGCTCTCACGCCGACACCTCAGGGCTGAGATACGAACAAGAGCTTCCAGTGGGGATAAGAAGGGAAGCAAAGATGTTTCCGGAAGAAAGAGAGAATGTACACTTCCCCCACAACCTCTGCACTGACAAGGAGGGTCCCAGGTCACAGGAACCTGAGAAAAGCTGCAGCTGTGGCAGTGAGGAGAAAGCCAAGGAAAGAAGTCCAGCTTTCCCACCTCAGCCCCAAACCTTTCCTCACCTCTCTTCCTTCACAATAATCTGTCTTTGGTCCCTAAACAACATCATGTTAGTTAGTAATACAACTCATTAGTACATGTGAGTCATGCTGTGATTAAACAGGATTTCTATTCAGCAGGTTTGTAAGAGTCAGAATCAGAATTAGGCCTGGGGAAGTCAGGAATTTTTGAAGAAAAGAGAGATTTGAATGTCAAAACCAAACAATGGTAGAAAAAGTTTACAAAACAAAAAACATACAGTGTTCTTTCTCCATTTTTCTCCTGATTCCCACATCTTAAGCCACCATTATATGTATTGTGACAAAAAAGAAAAAAGACAATTCTGAAAATATATATTTTCAGGTATGTTATTCAGGGTCTAGGGATTTCATTGAATCCCTTACATTTTAATTTAAATTTAGCTTTTTAAACTCAAAACCCTAATCTTTTGCATTTTCCACGTAGTTTTTAGTTTCCATCTGTGGCTCTGATTAATTACAAGGCATTATTTTTTCCCCTGTAGGAAAAGGCCTCTCTCCTTCTGAAGCACTCTTGAAAGAAAGTGTGAAATCCCACCTCTTCGTGCTGTCTGCACATCTGGTGAGGCCATCAGAGTGAATCCGAGCCGCGAGGCCCAAGCCGGCGCTGAACGCGAGCTGCTAAGCATCAGGAGAAGGAAAGGACCCGGTCCCGTGATTCTTTGCCCTTGCTCCGAGCAGACCGCGTGTCTCCCTCTCTATTCTGGGCAGAAGGGAGCTCTCAAACAAACCATAAAAAGAAAAAAAGAATTATCAACTAGGCAAGTTTTCGTCTGTTAGCCATATTTTTCTAAGCATATTTACAATGTAATTCCCTGGCTAGTGACTAACAATTTTCTCTCACACGTGTGCGTGCGCGCGCGCGCGCGCATGTGTGTCCCGTAACCACAGACTCACAGGCTCTCCTCTCTTTTGACTGCGTCGACCTGCTGTGCCCCATTATCTCTGGCCTTTGTGGCTTAGAAGGTCAGAGACACTGTTCCCTGGATAAGACCCAGGGAAGGAAGGAAGCTGAAACAAAAATGTTTTCTCAGTGAAGTGACCTGATTACACACAGAGTGACTCTTTCTAAGCCATCTCATAACCACCCCCATTCATCGCTGGAGCAAACCCACAAAAGCAGCAGAAGCCTCCTCCAGCGTCTGTTACTGGCGAAGCAAAATCTGCAACTGGCTGGGGGCGGGAACGAGTAAATGACAAAGATTGCCCTTATTTCTGGGTGATTGCGGGTGCCAGTGCGCAGGGGGAGTTCGGAAGGATGGACACACCTCCATGTTAACCAAGGAGTTTCCCTCAGTTGAATGTGGTGGCAGCAAGGGCGGGTTCCACTGGGGTTTGAATTCTTGGCTCTGCCATCAGCAGGCTGCATGACTTCAGGCATTTTGCTTATTAAAGTCTCTATCTCAATTAGGCTGATCTGTGAAATGCATGGCTGCTCGGAGTCATGCAATGAAACATGTGGGTGCCCAGAATATACCACCTACTACTATTATTGTCGGATTTCCTTACCGAGACCCACAAAACCCTTACCCCTTCCCAGTGCCTGCAGAACATTCCATCCTGGCCACCATTCTATTTCTCACACAGGCCAAGACCTTTTCCCTGTCAGGACCCCTGCACTTGCTGTTCCTGCTGCCTGGAACACAACTCCCCCGCTCCCCACGAGTCTGCCTCCTTCTCATCCCAGCCCGCCTGCGTGTAAATGTGACCTCCTCAGAGACCCCCCATCCAGAAGTCCCAACATACTAAAAACCTACAAATGCTTTTCGTAGTATCATCCTGAGAATTTGCTAGATAATACTTGTCACTCTCTGAAATGTCCTCATCCATTTCTTTAATGCATTTATGCTGAGCCTCTCCCACATGGTGTGACTGACTGGTCCCAGTTTGCCCAGGACCTTCTCAGTTTTATCAGGAAGCCCAGGGCCGTGGGTCACTACACCCACCCCCAGAAGGTCAGGGAAGTGGCCTTTTTCACTCAAGTACCTGACACATAGCAGAAGCCCAAGGAATATCTGTGGAATGAAGGAAGGAAAGAATATTTTTCTCTTCAAAATTGCTAATCAGTCATTCTATCCAATCATAAGAGGCTCACACTTCCTTTCATTTCTAATCTATAAAGCAGAGAGAATAAAAGTGGAGGCTGCCAAGGTGGTAGGTTTTTTTCAGTTAGAAGGAGCTTTGCTGGAAGGATGACCCTGGGCCTCCCACCCTGGGGTGGGGGGAAGGGGACAGGGGAAATTAAGGACCCAGAGCTGAGAAGTCATGGCATGGCCATCAGCAGATGTACAACAAAGACAAGATCTCTCTGAATGATTAACCTGAATATGTTATATGTCGACGTTAGGACATCTAAACCTGTAGAAAAATTTTATAGGAGTTTATTAGAATTTATTTGAGTCAAACAGAGGACATGCCTGGAAGCAAGATCTCAACAGACTGAGATAAGTGCTTCCCAGAATCACAGTCTCCAGTTTCTGTTATACATTCGGAATTAAGGAGGGAGTGTAAGGAAGACTGCATGCATAGGAGAATGCCAGGCAGGGACTGGGTTACAGGGTAGTTAACAAGATTATGTGCTCTCTGGAGGGGTGGCTATACATCCCAGGGGTCTTTAAAGAGGCATTTCAAAGGTGTGTTGGCCTAAACGCACAAAACAGTGGACAGGATTTGTTTAAGGCAAAGATAACCTTTTACTAGGGAAGTTATAGGCCTGAGGTATGACTACCCACCATGACCTGCCCAGCTAGGAATTTATGATCAGATTGCCCTGTGAGGTTGCTTTCACTAGATTTACTGCAGAGTCCATTTTTTTATCCACATATATGAACTATAAAGCACTATTTTGATGTAAAGCATTTATGTTATTCTTTACTTCTAGGTTTGTGATTATTTTATCTCAGCAGGAATCCAAAATAGAATGGGCTTAATGCAGGGTGGGGCAAAAGTAGGTTTACAGTTGTGAGTACATGAAACACAGAGTTTATTTGTGTCTTATCATTTATTGATTATTGTATTATTTTCCATATGAAAAACTGTAAACTCACTTTTGCCCACGCTGTTTAAGGAACTGATTTAGAGCTCCTGTGTCAGTTTTGTACCCCCACCCCAGAGGCTATTCAATTCAAATTATTTAAATATAGTATATAATTTTCATTCCTTTTTAATAAACTCAACTTTACCAGAGCCTCAGAAATTTCTACCGTGTGTCACAAGGGGTCCCATGACCCCAAAGAAAAGCAACACCTGAGGATGAAAACATCTATGGATGAAATCGCCACATGCCCACGGGCAAGGAGGTCTCGAGGGAAACTTATTGATTGCTGAGAAGAACCAGAAAAGAATGCAAAAAAGGATATACCTCCATTACGAGTAGTCTTTAAAATTTTGTGGCACAAGACCCTAAGTAGTCCGCAAGATCAACAGCTGTCCTTGCTCAAACAAACAGAGTGGACAAATGGAAAGAAGTTTATCTCTTCTCCTTCTCAGGCCCAAATTCCATACACACATATTAAAATTATAGTTACCTTGGAGCAAATTGTAACCTGGTGTGAAGGAGAGCACTCGCTTCCTACTACCCTAGCCACCTCCAGCATGTGTTTAGAAAGCAATGTGATTTCAGAAATAGTCTTGCTTGAACTCAATGGCAGTTCCAAGGGACTATTATTCTGGTAATATACAAAATATCTGTAACTTATTGAAAGTGTGCTTTGGCTGTGTTTTGTGGCTAGAAGTAAATGTGAAAAAAAGGTCAAGTGAAGGAAGGTGACTTCCCCAGGTCTACCGCAAATTCCACACTGGAGAGTGGAATTCTAATTCAGATCTGTTTGTGTGATTGTCTGTCTACTAGTCCATCTTTCTGCAGATACTTGCAGAGTACGTATATAAAGTGATGTAAAATATACTCATAAATAAAATTCCAACATGTACATTTTATTTTCCAATTTTCTATTGTCGGTGTCACTTTGGGAAGAAGATAGGAGAAAGGGACAAAAAGACCCTCAGACAATGTACACATTTTTGCAAAATGCACACCCAATGCAAATTACACAGTAAAGTTAGCTGAGGGGCATAATTTGTTACACAAATAAGCAAACACTATTTGGTTCTGTCTGTGGCTACTGCAGTTAGAAAGAAAAGCTAAAAACAACTGTAATGCTTCTAACCATAAAATTATAAGGCAAGAAAGTGGATTTAGATAACCGTAAGAGCCTTAATTGTATGTTTGTAAACTCACAGACAAAGCTTTTACTCAAATTTAGCTCCAGGTCAAATAGCACATCCAAAGCACAATTTTTATTTTGCCCTTTCTTCTGCTATTTGGGTACTAACACCTGAAGCATTAGGAAACATCATCCCTACAAAAGGGTGTGTGTTAGCAGTGGAAGGGAAGGAAGAGAGAAATGCAGCTTAAAATGGCCAATGTAGCCACAGATGCCGGATTTACTGAACATAGGGTGCTCCCAGGTACACCTTACCTGTGTTTGTTCAATTCATGCCTGATCAGAGAGTTCTGTCACAAATCCAGAGGGTCAGAGCTACGAGACAGAGTCCAATGTCCCATCTCACAGAGGCTGAGAGAGGCCAGATAGTGTCTGAGGGTCATGCAGAAAGTTAGAACTCAAGGCCTCAGAACCCCAGGCCCAGCTTTCCTGCCCTTCTCTGTGTCAGCCCAGCTCCTGGCGACTATGGCAGTATCTGTGTCTGGGGCCAGTCATCAGCAAGAAGTTTGGCCCAGTAGTAAGTTACGGTGAGCCAGCCTTTCACCTTAGATGCTGCTCCAGTCACTTCCCCCGACCAACCGCAGGGCGGCGGCAGGGTGCTGAGAAGGCAGCCATCCTCTGTGGTGCTCCTTTCAGTCTCTGATTTGATCGTGGCCTGGGCTGGGAACTGAGGATGCAGCAGGGGCAAGAGGACTGCAGACCTTAAAGAGGCAAGAGAACGTCAGAGAGTGCCCAGCTATACAGACACTGAGGCCTGGAGGAGAGAGAACAGTGGATGGGGTGGTATCTTCCATGAGGGGAGAGCTCTTATCTCTTTAGAGGTGACATTCGAGCAAAGACTGAGTGACAAGAAGGGAGGAAACCCAAAGGGAGGCTAAGAAGGTTGCAGAGGGAAGGAAGGGCACGATGGAACGATGAGCCAAGTCCCAGATGGTGGCTGTACCACCCTGTGAACACGCTAAAACCAGAAAATTGCACACTCGACGTGGACCGATGGTATGGCATGTGAATGATATCTCAATCGGGCCATTAAAAATTAGAAACTAATTTTAAATGATAAAGTCACTCATGATTTTTCAAGTACATATTTTCATGATCCTCAGCCACGTACCTTCCTGAGTGACTGGGTTAGTTCATGAGGGGATTCCTCGTGAGGCCGCCACCGCGGTTGCCACCGGCACAGGCGCTGACGGACCCATCCCCCTCCACGCAACCAAGATAAGTACTTAGACTAACGCCTTTAAAGCCGTAACCCAATTTCCACCATTCTCGGCCAAAAGGCCTGAGTTTAGAGGAGAGGAGGACACACTTAAAATGTGGAACTGTTAAATAACTCTCTGTGGGTTTTTAAAATTTCAACTCCTAGAAAATTACATGCCACCAATCAAGAGTGTGTGGTCTACAGATTGGGGGTTTGAGTTCCCCGGTAGGCCAGTAGGACAGAAATGTTTCATTCTGGCAGCTTCTCTGTTACCCTGACCAAACCTTGTAGATAACTCTGGTTTCTCTTTTCAGACTTTCATACGTGAAAAGAGCAGGGAACAATTCTTTCAAAGAATTTTTCGTTCCCTATTTGCCCATACTTCCCATGCTCTGAGTCAGACCACAGAAATGGTCTGAATATGTGCAGAATACCTGCTTATGTTGGAAGGATAATGAAGGCAGATGTTGAAAACCACATAAAATAGAAATGGAGTTGGCTATCTTTGTAAAAACTCACTTTTAAAACAAAGAGCACTTAATTTCCAACATTATCCATAGGACCCAACTCCTGGGAAGCCATTCACCAAGGATTCCTGTGAACCACGTTGATGGAAGATGGAGAACTCAGCTTGTGTTGACCCAAAGAAAACAATACTATTCTCTTTCCATTTTTAGATACAATCTCCCTCTCTCTCTCTCTCTCTCTCTCTGATGGGATAACCAGAGCAAATTTTCTGTTCTCTCAGTTTGTAGACCAGTTTCAAGTTGTTGAAACACGGGGCCACCAAAAGGGAAAAGCACATTATTTCAATGCAGGAAGAAGCAAATGGCAGAATCAAGCTCGTGCAGCTCAGCTCCCATAAAATATGAATGTGGCCAAGGTTAGTGAGCCTCCAGGGAAAGACGGAGGGGTGAGCTTACCACAGAAAAATGCAAGCCCCAGCTTGAAACATCTATAAAACTAATTGAAAAAAAAGTACAGGTTTTTCTGACATGCCAAGAAGAGTTGCCATCAGGCAACTGATGTCCATCAGCTCACACCGGCTGTCAAGGCTTTTGGACAGCTGCTGTCGGGGGCTGTCACCTGATTTCTAGGCTTACAAACTAAATGGGGGAGGGAGAGACGGAATGTCAAAATCCAGAGGTTTCAGCAAGAGAAAAATACACTGGCAATAGTCATTCAGACAACTTGGCTAAAGCATTGATCTTGTTTTGGTGCTGTTGTTGGTTTTAGTTATTTAAATCATAGTTTTTCATGCATGAATTGAAAAACTAATAACTCATTGCAACACACGTCACAACATATTGTTACCCAGGTCGATGCATGTGAGGCAAAGCCACTTGGCCATTTTTTCTCTAAAATGGACAAGTCCTCCACATGACCATCGAAGAACAATTGTATGACCCAGCTGAATGCGGGATCCAAACAAAGCTTTGTCTCAGCTATGCCCCTCTCGCCTTGTAGGGGGATAATGCTAAAACCAAGTGGTCTAACTCATACGACAGAGCGGCAAAGTTAAGATGATTAAGAAACAGAGTTCCCAAAGAATAGATAGCCAGAGTGTCCAAAGAAAGAGCTCCTAAGAATAGTTTTTTAAGCTTCCTTCCCCCTACTGTCTCTTTACTACAAGGCTTCCAGCTCTCCCCTTATTAAAGGTATCTTGATGTTTCAGTTGCAAAAACTGTATTTGGTTCTTGTCAACCAAATACAGTTTTCCCTTTTGAATCTGTTAGAACTACAGGAAATAATACATTCACAAGCACCAAGCAGCCAGCCATGTTTGATTTCTTTTATTTAAAAAAATGCATGACTTGCCCTGACTGGTGTGGCTCAGTTGGTTGGGCATTGTTCTGTGAAGTAAAGGTCACCAGTTCGATTCTCAGTCAGGGCACATGCCTGGATTGCAGGTTCTGTCCCCAGTCAGGGCATGTTCGGGAGACAATCAATTGATGTTTCTCTCACACATCGATGTATACCTCTCTTTCTTTCTCCCTGCCTTCCCCTCTCTCTAAAAATAAGTAAATAAAATCTTTTTTTAAAAATGCATGACCAAAAGTAAAGTTTATTTTGCTGGGATGCCATTCTCCCACTCAAACTCTCCTCCCAGATTTATGCCTTTAATGCGATAACAACTTTGGGAACTGTCTTGGGAATTGTCTTATCAGACACATGCTTGTCAACCTTTGTTTAGCTGGGAATAATAATATATGAGGGGAAACCCATAAAACCCAGAAATCATTTATTAAAAAAATGTGTGTTTATTCTTACATGTTTAAACTTTAGTCACCTTCAAAGTACTCTCCATTTTGATGCAATACACCTATCAAGACATTTTTTCCACTGCTCAAAACAGTTTTTGAACTTGTCGATTCTGATACCTTGTAATGCTTCTGTTGTTTTGGTTTCACCTCTTCCACATTGGCAAAATGTTTTCCTTTGAGGACTTTTTTCATCTGTGGAGATAAAAAAAAGCCACTGGGGGTGAGATCAGATGAATAGGGAGGGTGAGGCACAGGGATCATACCGTTTTGGTCAAAAACTGATGAGCACTCAGCATGGTGTGGACAGGTACACTCGTAAATCACCCATCATGAAATGACCAAACACATTGAAAGAGTCTTCAAAAAAATTCACGGAAGCCGAACATAACCTCTCACAACAATGCCAGCTGGTACACTGATGCAGGTGGGTTCCTAGAACACTCACCTATGGGAAAAGCTTGTACTACAAGTGGTCCCAGAAGATAATCCCGGTTTTTGGAGGGTCGCCCCTCATAATTTAATATATAATCATATAACTTAATGCTAAGATACATGGAAACCAAAAAAAAGGGGGGCACTAAACATATTTTTTTCTGAACAATCAGTATAAACAGGGAAAGAACTGAGAAAACTGTACATATAGTCATCCTGTGTTTAACTCGTGCCCATATAATATTAACTCTCTCTGTTTATCCACAACTTTCCATTTATCTAGAAGATCTAGCTCATCAGGGTAGGAGAGTATAGCCTCTCTTTCTTGAAGTCTATATTGTGGAAAAATAATGATATTAAATATATTTTTACCCTGCAAATACCCCTCCAGAGATACCACTATTCCTCCCAAGATGGGTACGTGTGCCCCTGCGGAACTGGTTCACTTGGAAACTGTTGTGTGATGAAAACTTCGACAGACACTCCAGGTCAGCACGCTACAGCAGAGGAAGCAGGCTGTGCAGTACCCCTGCAGCAACGAGAAGGGGAGCTGGCGAGGTAAAGGTCACTTTATGGCCTTTTAAGTTGAGTTTCAGGGATGGTTCCATTCCAAACATAAGGTCTGCGTGGGGTCTAGAGAAATGGTAAAACACTGGAAGGTTTTGATGAGTTCCCTGTCAATGACTGACCACTGGACAAATTCAACACAACAGTCTTGGCCTGGTTACTAAACCCAGTGCCCCAGGTCTAGTAGGAATATAATCAAGGAAAGTAAAAATGTCCCACACAACGTAGGAGATACTGCACTTCAGTTTCTTGGTGATTTGTGGGAACTGGGCTTTGAGAGGGCCGAGATGAAGAGGCATTTGTGTGATGGGACAGGAACAACATTTCCCCAGTGCAGCCTTGAGAAACACAGAAGGCCCAGACTCACCAGGTGTTTGAGACTGGCCAAGTCCAGAACTGCCACCGACAGGCAGAAAGTCACCAGATCACTCGGTTTTGTTATTGTGCCCTGGAATGGCGTTGTCTTAGCTAGAGTTTCCTTTTTTTTTAAGATTTTATTTATTTATTTTTAGAGAGAGAAGGAAGGGAGAAAGAGAGAGAGAAACATCAATGTGCGGTTGCTGGGGGCCATGGCCTGCAACCCAGGCATGTGCCCTGACTGGGAATCGAACCTGCGACACTTTGGTTCGCAGCCCACGTTCAATCCACTGAGCTACGTCAGCCAGGGCAGAGTTTCCTTTGACAAAGGGAAAAAATGCGTTACCCATTGGTATTTTCAAACAGTTTAATAAAGCGGGCAGCCCCACCGCTTCGGCCTTGGACAAGAAGCACCAAGGTTGTTATTATTTATTTATGTGAAAGGAATCGGCAGGGGAGGGTTTGGTGCCCCACAGGACACGGGATGAAACTGCTAACTCACTGAGCTGGGAGTGCCTACAGAAGCCTTGGGAACAGCTACTAGTCCAGCTGTTCATTTCTAACCACAATACTGCCAAATAGACGATCAACCTAAACTTGGGCACCTCTATTCTAGAATCAGCAGCTTTCGGGGCTGAGTGGGATAACTGAGGCTGTGTGAGAATTTTTACCTGAACATCATTTCTGGAGCTTACTTGATTATATGAAGTATTTTTTATGGTCAGGGAGGAAGACAAGAAGACAAGAAAATAGGTAAAACATTTGGGCCTTTAGGGAGTCCCAGAATTTTAAGATAGGTCATCGCAATGGGGAAAAAAGCAGTTTTCTATCCTAAAAATAACCACCAAAGCCCAAAAAAAAACTCAGAAATGATCACAACTGGTATTTGGAACATCTCGATGATAAATCTCATCCCCTAACTCCGGTGTTGAAAAGGTAGTGAAGTTACCATATTTTGCCATGTATAATGTGCTCCCATGTTTTGGGCCCAAACCTTCAGGAAAAAAATCTTCTGTTTTCGTTTTTAATTCAATTTTTTATTTATTTATATTTAGAAGCAAAACCAATTATCCTATTCTAGGGTATTATTTTGCATATGGACATCATTATTGCTTTCTAGAGTTACACTTTTAATGCATAAGCATAAATAAGAGAATTTAAAACATTTATATAGCTACAGAATTAATATTACTTGTATATAATGTGCATCCTTATTCTTCCCTCAGAAATTTGGGCAAAAAAGTGTGTGTTATACATGGCAAAATACGGCGGCCGTCCAGAAGCTTGTCTGCCACCCACGCCTAAAGGTCCTTCAGCACTTTGTGAGAGAAGACCCAGTTTGGCTGATGTTACTTATTTACTTGTGGGGAGCAGTAACATGGTATGCTGTTTTACATAAAGCACATAAATGAACAAGAACATGTAATTTCCACTAACGGGGTGTCTTCATCCCCCTCCATTCCACTCATGGATGAAACCAGGAAGAACTCTCCTCACCACAAGGTTCAGCTACCACAGCCGGATGCTTGGATTTCACTGCTCCCCCTCCACCACCAGTCTCCATGGGGCCGAAGCAACAGGAGACTCCAGACGATGTGTTCCTTTGCCCCCCGAGGGCCACTTTAATCACTTTTGAAGAGTATTTTACATTTCTACTCTCTGGGAGGATATTTTAACCACGCAAGCTTTGTGGTCTGTTTGAACAAAAAAAATCATTTTACACTCCTGAATAATGCATTCCTCTTCAACTATTTCTACATAACTTCCAGGATATGAAAACCACCCGAGGCTTCCAACATGGCTGCTTTCTTTCCTCCCATAAACAAACTCAGTGGTAATCATACTAGTGTGGTCACTCTGGGGCTTTGTATTGCTTAAGCTTTTTCCCTCAGTCTTTTGTTCCGCCAGACAGTGATTATGACATTTCACCCCAAGTCTGGAGAGCAGCAAGGCTCTCTTCAGCTGACCTCTTGCCTGTAGCCTTTTCCACTGTTGGCCACAAATATATGACGTCAGCATGACAGATCCAGGCTCAGTAGGTTCAATAGTGTCCCCAAAGATTTCAGGTTCGAATCCCTAGAGCACGAAAATGTCGCCTTACAAGGAAAAATCACATCTTTGCAGATGTGATTAAATTAAGGATCATGACAAAAGGACATTATCCTGGATTATTTGGGTATGCCCTAAATGCAATCACATGTATCCTTCCTTAATGGTGGGGGTGGGGGTGGGGGGGGATTTGATGCACAGAAAAGGAGCCAGCAATTGTGAACCCAGGGACAGAGACTGGAGTGATGCAGCTACAAGCAGCCACCTGAAGCTGGAAGAGGCAAGGAAGAAATTCTCACTTAGAGTCTTCAGAGGGAGTAGAGCCTTGCCAGCACCTTGATTTCAGTTCAATGAATCTGATTTCTAGCCTCCAACACCGCAAAGGAATACATTTCTCTTGTCTTAAGCCATTTCTGTTGTTACAGCAACCACGGGAAACTAATACACTCAATTACCTGTGTAAAACCTTCAGTCCCTGAAGCTTTACACAAGTTGCTGCTGTGACTTGTGCATCCAAATGCATCCCGGCACACTCATTTCTACGACTTTTCTGAGGAATTAGAAAAGTCCTTCAATGACAGGCAACTTGGTGCCTCTTGTGTCATTCTGACGTCCTGAGAACAAACCTGGGGAAACAAAAGCCCCAAAGGAATAGTCAAATATGAATTTTCAAGCTCAGCTACTAACTCCCAATGAAGTGCCCCCTCCACTGAGCTCTTCTGTCTCATCTTGGCTGAAATGCTGTGCAAATGTCTTCATGCCACTTGATAGTCAGAATGGTTATGGTTTAGCTGTGTGAATTTAGTTATTTAATTTTTCCAGATTCCAACTGAAAATGGAGATCATAAAACACCTATCTATCTCATTCAAAAAAGAAAAGAAACTCCCCTAGCAATAGGATATATCTGAAAGTCATCAATAAAATGTTTTCCACTAGGATAAATATTGTCACCTAATTCTTCAATGCCCGTGGCTTTGACTGAACCCAATGGATTCAGAAACATAGGTATTTTTCTCCCAGAACAATGCCTCAAAAAATAAAGAGGAGTTTCCTAAATAAGAGACTTAATATAAAAGGACCTTAATTATAACCAGCTCAGGAAGCATTATTTCACATTAGGTTATTCCATGATTCCCAAAGGGATTTTCAACTCAGCCATGAAAACTATATTCTAGATTAAACCTTAACCAAAGAGACTCGACATGGAAAAATATATATTCATTTTTATAAATCTTAAATAAGAAATGCTTTATTGAGTTTGAAATGTTAAGGAAACCAAAGGGAAAGGGAGGATCTTTTTTTTTTCTTTTTGGACTTTGCATTCCATGCAACTTGGCAAATGGCAAACGTTTTGTTATAAATGCTATTTCATGGTCTTAAATATGCTTCAGAGCTTTGGGGCATTTTAAAAATATCATTAATATAAGCCAGGTTGAAAAAAAAGTAGCACTTTCTGGAGTCTAAATTAAATTGGTTGCTGTCCAAGAAAACTTTTGCATGAGGAGATGCCAGGGGACAAAAAGGACCATTAATCACTTTCAGCAGGTATTTGGAGTCTCCCATGCAGATGTGGATGAAAAGTGCTTTGGAAACAGGCTGCATGGCCTCACAGAGCACAGCTGTGCCCCACCTTTGCCAAGACGACCTGGTGGTGGGGCGGAGGGCGCTGGTGCTGGGCTGAGATGGTGCGGATACTAGAATGCGGTACTTGCAAATCCCCTAACAGTACCTCTCTGGGCTTCTGCCTTGTTGCCTGCAAAATAAGAGTTGAATCAGATGATATTGAAAGTTCCTACAAGCTCACATACTCCATGATTGCAGGAAGGCCAAGGAAAACTGAGAGAAGGTGGGGGATGGGGGCAGATCCAGGAGTCCATTTACAAAGTCCGCACCTAAGGACAAGATCTTAAAGGCCTGGTAAGATGAGCTACTCTGTTCCAGGCAAAATGCAACTCAGGGAAAAAAAAAAAAAAAACGGGGGAAGGGACGGGGAGGAATGCTGCACCTCGGGAGAAAAATCTCACCTCCTCAGAGAAGTATCCTCTGAACACTCACTAGACTGGCGACGGTAGCACCCCCTGCCTTCAGCGCCCCTGTACTGCCGACCCAATTCCCCTTGGTTGATTTTTTTCATTGCACTTATTACCATTGAAAGTTATCATTTCTCTTAATCCATGAGTCCGTTTACTTTTCCTCACCCACTAAACTATAATTTCTGACAGTACAGGAACCATCTCTTTGCTTTCACCATTGTATCTCAGGTCCTGGGCCTGGATGCAGTGCAGAAAACATTTCACGAATGAATGATTAGGTCCACTCTGACTTCTGAACCTCTTTTCCTACACTGAAACAGAAAAAATCTTCTCAAAGTGCATATTTAATCATGTAATTTCCCAGCCTAGAACCCTTCGGTGCTTCTAAGGCCAGACACTCAATCTCTCATCCTGGTACTCGCAGCCCTCAGGTCCCTGCCGCTCCACTCTCCCTCTCACATTCAGAAACCCAGCCTCTCTGGCCTAGTTCCCACCTTCTCAGGCACCATGCTAATTCCCCCTTCTGGGCTTTGCATATATCATTTTCTCTGTCAAGAACAGGAACGTGCACCACTGAAAGCATTCCCAGCCCTGACCTGTGTGGCTCAGTGGGTTGGGCATTGCCACACAAAGCTAAAAGTCACCGGTTTGATCCCCAGTCAAGTTGCATGCCTTGGTTGGGGTTTGGTCCCAGATGGGGCGCATACAAGAAGCAACCAATCGATGTTTCCCTCTCACTTCGATGTTTCTCTCCTTCTCTGTCTCCCTCCCTTCCCCTCTCTCTAAAAAGAAATAAAAATTTCCACACGTTCCCAAACCTGGCTCCCACCTGTTGGCCAAGGAACTGTCTCTCACCTTTCACATCTTAGCTCTTGAGTCTCTTCGTCAGTCGAGAACCTGCCTTGCCACACACACAAGCTCACACACCCTGCCCCAGGTGGGACCCTTCTGTTGCTATCTGCCCTGGAAAGACCCTCCTCTCCTTCAGCTCCCCTACCTCAGTTTACAGATATTCACTTATGCATGTGCAAATTTACTTAATGTCTGTCACCATCACTTGTGGACAATCTGAGAGAGCAGGGCCCAGTCTGATTGCTTCCTCTGGCACCCTCAGAGCCTAGCACCGTGCCTGGCGCCTAGTAGCCATGCAATCAACATTTGCAGAATGAATGAGCAGCGAACAAACAAACAAATGAATAACAGCTTCATGTTTCCATAAAGCCAAAGCCTCTGTATTGTCTCAAAAATTCTAAGAAATTCTTTTTAAAACCCAACTGTCATGGATAACTAGAGCAGACTTCCTTACAAAACCAAACTCCTCCAGCTCCAAAGCCATGATCCGCTGGGCCAACTAATCATATCAGAGACCCATGAGGAAGGCCTCCCCGAGACGTAATCCCTCTGTGCAGCCGGAGCTCCCTGCTGCCCTGACTCTTTATACTCACTCATTCCAACCAGAACGTTTTAATTTGGAGGGAATAATGAACTCGAGGGGAAAAGGGGAAAGGGGAGGGTGGCCATGGAGGCCACAGAATTAGAGTCAGGGTCTGGTTACCATTGAGGGCCTAAAAGGAAACAACTAAAACCAAGGAACTGGCAGTTGCAACTGCCTTTTGTTCTGTTTCTAAAAAGAAAACTCCACAAAATACGGTTCTGAGGCCTGAAGCAAAAATGTTTTCTGCATTATTGAAGATCTACCGGAAATGTTCCTCAAAACTGCTGAAAACTCAGAACTCTGGGAAAACATTTGCTAATGTAGGAGAGAAAAGACCCAGTGAGATCCAGATGGAGAGCCTGGAGAAGGAAGTATTTCCCTCGGGGAGAGATAAGGATCACAAATGCTGATCCCCAGTGTGCACAACTATTTAGAGATAATCTCTGCCCTAACCAGAAAACAAAAGGTGGACAATTACACAAATAGCCCTCCTGGCGGAAAATAGGTAATCGATGACGACAGAGAAAAGGATGGAGGGACACATTAGGTGGTGTGGGGGGGAATTGTGGACTACAAAGAGTCAAATGGCAAAAGTTTATCAGGAGAGCAGACCAGGGAGCTGGAGACCCTAACGAGGCTGCTAAGATAACAGAAAAATGTAAACACAACCTAATAATCCACCAGCATTTCTCCCAGTCCAGGAGAAAATGTCCATAAATCTTGTACAAAAGTGATATATTGGAAACCAGGAGAATGGATTTAATCCAGATCTTATCCTGACTTATGTTCCATTCCAGAGCCAGAAAATGAAAGAAATGAAGGTGAAATACTGGTGAACTGTTTCTTTTTCTTCCATGTATGCCCCCTTCTTGCCCTCTGTGGAGGCGGACACCTGGGCTGGGGTTCTGATGCCTGTCACAACTGGATATCCACCCCCCTCAAGGACCCTCACTTTCTCACGGGCGAAAGGAGGGTGTTTTCTGTCCCTCTGTGATCCTTGAGGTCCCTAATATCTGGACAGTGTAAGAGCGTGTGGGAAAGCACAGCTGTTGCTGACAGAATACACTATCCGTCTGTATCTATCGCTCTTCTATCGACTTGCTGTGTGACCTTGGGCAGGTGCCCAACTCCGTTCAGATCCAGTTTGCTCATTTGAAAAATAGGGAAAACAATAGAGAATAATTAATTGTGGTTGAGAAACAGACATTGAACAATGTGCTCAAAGTTATGGAGTCAGGACTTGGGCTCAAGTCTTACTACTGACAATGACCCTTTTTCTTCCACTGCGGCACTCTGCTATCCAATGAGACAAAATCAAGTTTTGTATTCATGCAAGACAGCTATTAACGGTCAGAGCTAAAGGTAATGATAAGCCACATAAATTCCCAGCACTTGAAAAATATTTAGCAAATATAAGCCACTATTAGATATTTAGCAAATATAGTTATTATTTATAACTGCAAACCCCTTGAGCCCAGAGTCTCACAGAATAAAGGGAGAAAAATGAATAATAACCTAATTTTTCACACGGCAAATGTTCTGTACATTTTTACCTCTCTCTGCTCAAAGCCTTCTAAATATTTATTTCATGTCATGATCCACAAATAATATATACTGAATAACCTCGAATTTGCTGACCATTCGAGAACTCACACAGTTGATCAAGTTCATCCAGAGGTAACTGAGGAAAGATGTACTGAAAAGTCTCAGGGTCTGGCTTGGGTGAAATGCATGCTTTCTTGCTGTAAATAATTGATTGACTTTCAACATTTCCAAGTACTTGGTCTCACATCTGTAGGACACATGAAGCTAGTGGTGGGGGCAGGAGTCACAGGAGATGAGCCCCATTTTGCTTCAGATTTTAGGGCCCTGCCTTCCCAAACCCAGTGTGCAGTGTGTTTCCTGGAGAAGTGCAACTTTTTTCAGATGGAATTTCACCTTTTTGCTCTGGCTTCCAAATACCAAATGTGTCCCACCCATCTCTAGGCCTTAACATCTGGTTTTGGATGGTAATCACCACACCTTACCATGTCACTAAAATTCCAGTTTGGTTTCTTAACTGAAACCTCGAAGCTCTGAAATCCACTCTACCCAGTTAATGCTGGCTAGCTGAACAGATCCAACATTGATTCTTCAGAGATTCAGCCCTGAAGCTATAATTCCGTCGGGTTCAAACTCAGAGAATCAAAGAACTAAATGCCTGGCATATAGTAGATGTTCAACAAGCATCTGTTGAGTGAAAGAATGAGAAACAAGACACAATGAAAAGAAAATAATCACATGTGGTGCTAGGTTTTTCACTGGGTCTCTTTGATACACTATTTTTTAGATTCTTTAGTTTTAACCAAAGGCCTCATTTTGTAGATCAGAAAACTGAGGCAGGGAAAGATACAATAGTGGGTTTCAAGCTGCATGGCCTGTTTATAGTGGTGTCAAGATTCAAACCCAATTGTGCCAGATCCCAAAGCCCCTACAAATTCCACTGCTGGACACTACCTGCTTCCTTCTATGAAACGTCTACAAGTGGAACCTCAGTTCTCAAATATAATTTATTCCATAAGGCTGTTTGAGAAGTAATTTGTTCAAAAACTGAGTCATTTTTCCCATTAGAAATACTGTGTCAGCATAAAAGGGTTGTCAGGTCTAGAACTGAAGTTTTGTTCAACACCTGAGACATTTTTTCCATGAACAACATGTTTGAGAACCAAACTGTTCAAGATGGATGACATTCAGAAACCGAGGTTTGGCTGTACTAACACAGGCTTACACACATTCAGGGACAGCTAAGTCAAAGCAAAGGGGTTTCCTCAGACTAAATTAAACTTGAAAGGATTTTTTTTAAGCTAGGCCTCCTCAATGCAATATAAGTTTTATAGAAAGATAGGACATTCCCCATCCTGAATGTTTAAAATTAGAATTTCACCAAAACTGTTTTTGGCAAAAAATGTTTTCATGCCAAACATTTATTCTTCTGTTTTATTGCTAAGTAAAGCCATCTGAAAATTGAGTAATTTTTCAGTTAGGGATTGAGTTTTGCTGTATTGCAACAGAAAACACATGTAGCAGTGACTTAAAAGAAGTATAAAGATGGGAAATTGAGGGCTGGCATGAAATTTCTACAATGTTATTAAGATGTAGACTCCTTCTATCCTTAGCTCATAGGTTTCAATCTTACAGTGTCTTAATGATCCCAAAATGGCTGCTGGAGCACCAAGAATTGCAATGGTCATTTCAGGCAAAAAGAAAATGAAAGGGCCAAGAGCAAAAGGATATATGTCATTTGAGAGTTTAAACCTCCCCTTTAAATTTCCTGTCCCCAGAAGCTCCATTCAGTGATTTCCATGACCATCTCTTTGACTAGAACTATATCACATGCAAGAAGGGTTAGAAATTCACATACATTTGTAAGGTAGGTACACTGCCAACCCTCAAAAATGTCTTTCTCTTAGTAAGAAACCAGAGGGAATATTAGATAAACAACTTCCAGATCTGTCACAAACGCCTGACACATCATTTGAACATCTGGCATTTAATGAGTGTCTTTTAATTCCATGAAACTAGACACTTGGAAGGATTGAGTGGTATGTTGAAGACATAATCCTTGCTTCTTTGGAGTATAACAAAGCGACATTATAGCCTGTGGCCTCAAATGTTGGATAACAGAGGTTAAAAGTTATCTAGCTTATTAAAAAGTCAATTTAAATGAAAGGAAAGTATGATTTCATCAAGAATATCAGTGAGCCATTAAATACCCTTGGCTTTAAAGTCTCTGAAGTGTAGATCTATGAGATTTGCATTTTCATTTCATATTCCCCAGTAAACCTAAAAGCACATGTGCCCGGTCTTATGGCTAAGGAAAGGTAAAGCACCCCTATCTAGGGGTGTCACTACCACACTCAGGAAAACCAAAGATCCTCCTTTCTTTCCCCCCAAGGCCCAGCTCAGGGAGCTGCTCAGAGTGACCTTCTGCCAGAGGTAATAGAAGTTCAGAACCAGTCACCGGCATTGCTGGCAAGAATCCTGGGCTCTATATCAGAACGAGTCTCAAAGGTGCTCAAGGTCAGTGTCTCCCAACCCAACTCCATCTCTGCAGAGTGAAGAAGAGCACAATGAGGAGGCAAAGGGGTGGCTATATGGATGGTGGATGCAGGCTAATCGGCAGGGGGCAGGGTAGGACTCCCAGGACTTCCCACAGGGGGCTCACTTCCAACCCCAAGGAAGGTGCCTCACTCCCAGTGACACTCCTGGGGAATTGTTCTTCATACATTAAGACCATGTAGTTGGCTGAGCAGATGTTGGCAAACAAGTGATCAAGGGAAATTAGAACCAGGGGTGGTGAGGTCCACCCAAAAAGTCACTCAGATGTTGGTGAACCAAAGGACCACAGCCATCCCAGAAACAAGAGCTTTCACCGTTCTATCTTTGTGTTTACATGTCCAGGGCTTGCATCTATTCTTACCACCTGCTTTTTTAGGCTATGTTCATTCTTTTCTGATCTGTGACAATGTCCTAGAAAGTGATGACTTACCCACTCTTCTAAAGAGTGACACATTACAGAAGAAGAATAGGTGAAGAAGTATATAGAGAAAACCATGTAATGAAAAGTGTAAAGACACAAAAAGCTGAAGATCGTATCAGCTCTTACATTGTTCCTGCCCTCGTGCCCTTGGCATTGGCATGCTGTGAATATTCTGAAAGATACAGATCATTATTTTTAAACACAAGCATGCATCAGCTTGAAGTCTTCCAACTTGCGTTGTGTATTCGACTATATCACTTCTTATACACCATAGAGAAACCACAACTAGAAGGAAAAAAGGACAGAAGGGACTCAACATAACTTCTGGGACACTGAAGCCACAAAAGCTGAGGTAGATTTTTTCAAAATATTTTTATCTCTTTGCGTATAAACAAACACACATCCAAGTGTTATAAACATCTGCAGGACCAAACTCGATCTTCAGGAATACTCCAGTCTAAACCACATCTTATATCTCTGAACCCCGGTCAGAACTGCAGTCTGTTCCACATCACAGAACCCTTATTTGTATGCCATCTTTGGCTGCTTTTGCCTTTCATGAAAGTTTGTTCCTTCTTTCAAGAAGTTTCAATCTATTTAATACGACTCAAAAATACTTTGTTCCTTTAGTTATACACAGTCTCAGTGCAATTTTCCAATTGCAGGGATGCTATGAGCACTCACTGATTTACATATCACATGCAAATATTAGCTGCGCATCTTTAGAATCCAAGAAATCGATAAATACATCCATCTCTATGCCTTGCACACTCCGAGGTCAGAACCAGGTGAGAGACATGGGCTCATGTCGATGAAGAACAAAATGTGAGCGTTGTTACCAATCAAAGCTGTGTTGGAGGGTGTGGCTTAGACAATCAGCCTCCCCTCAGAACCGGACAGGCCCATTCAAGGCCACTGCTACAGCTGGCCATCGAAGGCCTCCCACAGGGTTGTCAGCTAGCAGCCCAGAGGACAGCCTGAGGCACCCTTTGAAAATGAGACAATCCAGAGGGGCAAAACAAACCTGCATAGCTCCTTTCCCAAATATCCCTGAGCAGATAAGTCTCTCCTCCTCCCATGCAGAGGAGTTAGAAAGGCGCTTAAGAACAAGAATCATAGTTCTGTTTCCTGGGAACTGGAAGCTCCTTTCTCTCTGGGAAGGCTAGTGCATCTCTCCATTGAAATTCCACAGATGCCTGATTTTTTTTTCTCCCAAGATGTTAATCTATTGTCCTGTGAGGGTCATTTATATTTATTATGTGCCAAACCCAACACCCAACACATAACTTAAGATAACCCTCCTCATAAATCTATGCATAGGATTTATATACCCCAGATGGGTGGAAGTTTTGATCTTCAGAACTAAACAGATTTTTATAGTTCATGAAAGGCCCTGCAATGCACAGAGCCCTGTTCCTCATGTTTCCTATGCAGCTTCCTTCCTATGTGCTGGGAGATTATGGAGCAAAGACGGTGAAATAAATGCTAAGGTTGAAGAATTTGTTATAAGGATGTTGATAAATATTTTTGGATAAATGTGATTTATCCCATATGCCCTCTTTCTCTGACTCTTTCCAGCTGAATAGGACATACACGTTTAGGAGATCTGTCTTCAAAACTGCTTGGGAATAACAAAAATATGTGCCAAGGTCACAGGCATGGGACCATCTTAAAAGAATCACAATTCTTTGGGCGAGTGACCAATCTAAGATACCTTAAGAAAAACTCAAGACGTGATCAGAGATCCTGATATATTAGAAGTGTACACAACTGTGGGCTTTCAAAGAGTGTTTTAGTAGGAAAGGGAAATAAGACACAGCTGTAGCAGACAACTCCCACATTGCAGGGGCTAATTTTATGCAATAAATAGGAGCCGAGAGCCCAGGGCACACACAGTCCAATAAGGGTCGGAAAGGGTTTTGCTCCTCATTCAGGGTCCCCGGCTTCTTCTCTCTGGGGCTTTCACTTTCTTCTAGGTCTCGGGAATTCTCCTCATTCAGCCCAAGTGTGGGAAAAGAGTATGCTTCAAGGGGTGGGGGTAGCTAGGATGTTTGGTTTGGTTTTGCTTTCAAAGAGCCAGGCCTAGAAACAGCACACGCATCACGTCTGCCAGTACCCCTTTGGCCAGAGCTCAGCCATGTGCCACGCCTGACAACAAGGGGACCAGTGATGGAATTTGCAGAGTGCCCAGAGACAACAGCATAGGAGTGGCGGGCATCTGAAGACAACTAACTCTGTAAACAGTCATGCGCAGTGTACCCTATGCAGGTCAATATATTCCACATTACCGTAAAAAAAAATAATGACAACCTCTGACCTGGACACATCTTGGATCACATTTTTAAGTTATATAAAGCTTATGAAAACAGGAAATCCAGCACATTGAAGACATTGCAGAGGAAAATCCAAAATAGACTAAAATGCAAATGAAGGCTGTGAGAAAAAGACAGGAGATGCCTATTTTTTTTTTCAGTTCCAAAATTATTCCAGACAAAACTCAGGAGAAGAGGCAATGAGAATCCGGGGGGTGGCATGGCAAAGGCAAGGAAGAACATTGAAAACGTTGTGCATACACATGGAGGGGGAGAAGCTAAATAATTCCACATATTAACTTACAGCCAGCGACCAGTTAAATGAGAATTTAATGACTCTGAAGGCTTATGTCTTATACATGAAGAGGAATTGAATCAAAGTTGGAAGCAGAATCCTATTAAGTTACTGGAGGAGATTTTATTCCCTCACTTTTAGGTCTTAGGACTTAAGCTTTGGTGTGATAGAAACAATCAGCTACCTGTTAATAAATGTTTAATATTCTTCTAATGGCTAATGGGAATTTATTGCTGCTAGCCATTTGTACAATAAACATGCTTAGTAGCTACTTTTTAAAAAATGTTCATAGATTCTAAAATAAGAACAAATTAAGTACATGTGCATAATGTTTTTGTATAAATAAACTATTCGTATCTCTACGGTTTATGAATTGTGCCTATTACAGTATCTGACATACTATTTGTCTACATTATCTATTTCTCTTAATAATTTGGTTTTTAATATATTTCAAGTTTACATTGTTAGGACTGTAAGGACTCATCATTATTATACCTTCTTTGTGGACTGTAAATCTTACTAAATAGAGATCATAGCTCTCTTTCCCACTTGATGCTTTTCCTTGAGACATTATTGCTATCAGCCATCCACATTCCCCTGCTTGGCTTCCTGTGCCCAGAATTTGCCTGTTGTTTTTGCTTTTCATGTTCTTGGGTTGTTCTCTTTTAAGCACATTTCTGTTAAACAGTGTGTGGCAGTACTTTAGTGTCAGTGGTGGGTTCTTGCTGCTAGGGTTTGGTCTGGCTTTGTTGTTGTTCAGGAGGACAGAGTTCCTGGCCCTCTACACTTAACCATGACACCTTCCTCCACCTCGTCCTCACAAACAGCAACTCCTGGGGCCCCATCATGGACCTCGCCATGACCTCCAGCAGCTCAAGCATCTCATGCTTAAGCACCTTATTGTCTGACTGTCTATGGCCGCCACTGCCACTCTTAGTATCAATGTGCAATAGTTTCCCACCCCGACTTAGACCTCAGACCATTGAACACACCACTTTGTCACTTCTCTCTCTTCCCAAACTAAACTACATAACCTGTCACTCTTATCGTTCTGTGCACAGATTCTCCACTCTCTCTGCTCATAGGCCTCACTCCCACTGTCACAGGCACTTGACAGATCCATTCTTGGTTGAACCAGCTCTGCTTCTTTTTTCACCTGCATCTAAGCAGCAAAGCCCAGGTGAACGTGGAGCATCACTGAAATGGCTTTTCCTCCAGTGATTTTTTTCCTAAGGTTGCTTTGCACCTAAGTTTTCTACCCTCTGGTTTCTCTGAAAATATAACCACATGCTCTTTTATATTTCAGGAACAAAAATTCCAGTTTCCTGGTTATGGTATCTTTTCTTATTTCAAAGGTTGTACTTTTTAAGCAACTTTTCCTATCACTTTAAGACCTAGAAGGGTGATAGATGAATACATTCAACTCACTCTCTTAACTAACCTTCTATCAAGCCATGAGATAGCAATACACTCAGAACAAACCAAATACTTTTTCATTTTGGTTAAAGAGGATGGGACAACTACTAAGAAGCAGGATTGAACCAAATAAAGAAGGCTGGCCAAGGGGGTGGTTTCATTCCCCTGTGACCCTTTAACAACAAAATCAAAAAGAAATCAGTCTAGAGAAAGAGCCTGCAAGATGCAGTATCTATTCCCCTGAGCCAACATACTATCATAGGAAAAAGTGCACTATTGCCCCCACTGAAAAGAGAAAGTAAGTAGGCTGCTGAAGAAAAATAGAACAGAAAACATATTACCTAGTCACACACACTAAGAATATTTCTCTTTTAAATGATCAGTCCCTAGAATAAACATTAAATTTACAAGGTCTTATTATTTTACTTGGTTTCACTACCTCAAATTATATCTGCTAAATAGATCAACTGCATCCTTTATTTCAGGCCTAATGGGTTTTTGGCATTGAAAACCTGATCTGTTTTTGGTCCTTACCTTATAAAACTTCACGTCTATCAGATCCCTTAGCGAACACAGGTCATTAAAGCTCCAGGCATTTCTGCAGCTCAGGCCTGAAAAGTGGCAAAGCCCATTTTTCAAGTTTAGTGATGGTCAGTGTTATACAGCCTATTACAAAGATTTAATTGGACTAAGAACCTCCAGTTCTGCCCAAGATCTTATTGAACCTGCATTTGCAATTCATGGTTCAGGAAGTCAGGCTCCATGCCCAGTGGACATTTTTAGAAGCAAGGAGGAAAAGTGATTAGTCATCTCCTAGCCAAAGTATGGTCAGTCTTCCGAGTAGACTAGACAGAGTCAGAGAGGTGATTCTTACAACCCTTCAGCTCATAGCACTGGTCTTTGGTCAATTGGGTCTCCACATAGAGAAGTATGGCAGAACATTCTTCTCCAGTACTGCAGTCCTTCAGACAGATGGGATAAGGCCAACAGGATAAGGTATGATTATGGAAATGCTATAAAGAGTGGTTAAATTTAGAGAGCTCTGAGACTTCCAGCCAAGATGGAGGCATAGGTAGGTGCACTTTGCCTCCTCACATAACCAAAAGAAGGACAACAACACATTTTAAAACAAAAAAAAACAATTAAAACTGCATGAAAATCAAACTGTATAGAAGACCAACAACCAAGGAGTTAAGGAAGAAACACTCATCCAGACTCATAGGAGGGGTGTAGATGGGTGACCAGGGAAGATAGGACATGAGGCAAGGTGGCATCTGGTGAACTGGGCAGGTGAGGTGGTGGCTGCCAGACTGGGCAATCCCACATTAATTACCGGATGTACCAGGAGGAACAACTGGGGAGCAAGACAGACCACGTCACCCAGGGTTCTAGCACAGGGAAATAAAGCCTCAAAACCTCTGGCTATAAAAATCTGTAGGGGTTGCAGTGGTGGGAGAAACTCCTATTCCCAGAGGAGAGTCCATTGGAAGGACCCACAGGGTCCTAGAATGTACACAAACCCACCCACTGGGAATCAGTACCAGAAGGGCCCAATTTGCTTGTGGGTAGCAGGGGAAGTGCCTGAAAATGGGACGAGAGGCCAGCAAACAACATTTTTCCCTCTCTGACCCCTCCCCCACAGACTGCTACAACACAGTGAAGTGGATTGCCCTGGTAAATACCTAAGGCTCTACCCCTTACAATGTAACAAAGGTACACCAAGAAAAAGAAATATCGTTCAAATGAAAGGACAGATCAAAAGTCTAGAAAAAGAACTAACTAATGAGGAGATAGACAACCTATCAGATGCAGAGTTGAAAACACTGGTAATCAGGATGCTCACAGAAATGGTTGAGCACGGACATAAAATAAAGGAAGAAGTGAAATCTATACAAAGTAAAATAAAGAAAAATATATGGGGAATCAACAGTGAAGGGAGGGAAACTGGGATTCAAATCAATGGTTTGGAGCAGAAGGAAGAAATAAACATTCAACCAGAACAGAATGAAGAAACAATAATTCAAAAAACTGGGGAGAGGTTTAGGAACCTCTGGGACAACTTTAAACATTACAACATCTGAATCATAGAGGTGCCAGGAAAAGAAGAAGAAGAGTATGAAATTGAAAACTTATTCAAAAAATAATGAAGGAAAACTTCCCCAAGCTGGCAAAGTAAATAGACCTGCAAATCCAGGAAGCTCAGAGAGTCCCAAAGAAGTTGGACCCAAGGAGGAACACACCAAGACACATCATAATTAAATTATCCATGATAAAAGATAAGGAGAGAATCTTAAAAGCAGCAGTGGAAAAAGAGACAGTTACCTACAAAGGAGTTCCCATAAGACTATCAACTGATTTCTCAAAAGAAACCTTATAGGTAAGAAGGGGCTGGAAAGAAGTATTCAAAGTCATGAAAGTCAAAGCCCTGTATCTAAGATTTCTCTACCCAGCAAAACTATCATTTAAAATGAAAGGGTAGAAAAAGTGTTTCCCAGATTAGGTCAAGTTAAAGGAGTTCATCATCACCAAGCCCTTATTATATGAAATGTTAAAGGGACTTATCTAAGAAAAAGAAGGTCAAAACTATAAACAGTAAAATAAACTCACTACTATCAATAACTGAACATAATAACTAGAGCAATAACAAAACAAACTAAGGAAAAAACTGAAACAGGAACAGATTCACAGAAATGGAGATCATATGGAGGGTTATTGGCGGGGAGAGCGAGAGGGAAGGATGGGGAAAAAGTAGGATAATTGAAGGATAATTGGTAGGTACAAAATAGAGAGGGGGAAGTTAAGATACTAAGTTAAGAGGAAACAGAGAAGCCAAAGAATTTATATGTACAACCCAAGGACATGAACTAGGGTGGAGGGGAATGCTGGAGTGAAGGGGGTCACAGGGCATAGGGGAGTAAAGGGGAGAAAAAAAATGGGACAACTGTAATAGCAAAATCAATAAAATATACTTAAAAATAAAGCAAACCAAAAAAATGGTTAAATTTAAAAGATCATTGACTTTGAGATGAATTGGTGGTTCCAGGTATAGCCTTGCAGTTTATTTCCCGGACAGAATCTGGAGAAGAGGGCTGCAAATAATTATAACAGAGCATAATCAGCTTTAAAGGTAGAGTTTCGTGCACCTCAGTTCTGCCACTTATGAGCCACGTGGCCTCAAGTAAAGCACCTCACCTCTCTGAGCTTCACTAAAATGAAGGCAGTAGCAGCGTTGTTCAATGAGATCACATGGAAAGTACGTACTAAATAAATCATGTGCTAAGTAAATCAATATTCTTGTGTGGGCAACTTTACCCTTCCCAATGACTCCAATTTCCAAGGAGTCCAAATTTTCATCACTTTTTCCCCGTGCCATCAGCTGCAATAAGGTGACAAGAGTTAGGGACTTGCATATAATCTTGCACATAGTAGGTGCTCAGGAAATACTTATTAGCTTGGTTTAACTTAATTTAATTTAACTGTATCCTCAACACTGATTAATCTCTCATTATCATGCTAAGGCACAACAGACCCCAGAAAGACCAGATTAATCCTAGAGCTAGCTTCCAAAACTAACCCAGAGATGGGAAGTTAGGATGGAGTGGTTGGAACATGGCAGCACAGCAGGAGGACCACTCCCCAGGTCTGGAATAGTGTCTAGTAACCAGTATTCTGGACACACGGATAAGGGTTATCACCACCCTGGGTGTTGGCCATGGCTCTAGGAAATCCCCCATTGCCTATTTTAATTTAGACTTCTCAAAACCTTCTAGAACCCTAAGAGTTTCTAAAATTATCCCAGCATTTAGGAGTGAAAATTCTGATCAACTCACACACCTGAAATGACCAAGTCCCTAGTTACCCTACTAGTGTGCTGGACATCTTAACCTTGAGGGTCTCCTTTTTGCTGAGACTTGGGAGTAAATGGAACTGTTTGGGGGAGGTATTTTTTCACATTCTGACCTATAATAAGCAGCAGACACTTTGTACCATCATATTCACCCATTCCAAGCTAATATGTTTATAACTTCATTGTTATATTAGGCCAAATATCATTGCTAAGGAGATCATGGAAGAATCCAAGTACAGTCACATATTTCTCTTTTTCTTGTTGTGGTCAGCAGAGTTCAGCTTGCACAAAAACTAGACCTCTGATTTGTTGCAGAGCCCTGATTGTGGAAGGTAAATAATTAGAGACATTTAATGTCTGCATTAACCTTTTGCTCTAATGCATAGGTTTGGGATCCAAGTGAAAATGAAATGGAAAGCCATCTCACAGATTCTCATCAGTCACTTTAATGGTCTCCAGAAGTATTCAGAAAACCAGGCCATGTGGACACTGTCCTCTTGGGAATGCTGGCCCCTTTCAGGTTCTCAGAGCACTGGCAGCAGCCCAGCCCAGAGGCTTCAGGTTACCAGCATTAGAATTCACACCTGCTATTCAAATGATCAGAAAGCAGGGCTCACTCCCTCCCCAAAGAAGAGAGCAGGGGAGGGTTCTGCACTACCTTCTTCTTAAATTAAAATTATAGCTCAGTAGTGGTCAAATACAGCTTGAGGACAAAGTTCACCTGAGCCTGCCTTCAAATGAGGGATGCTAGGAAAATACAGAGTAGTGCATGGAGCTAAATTTAGTCTATTCAAAGGGTGTTAAAATACACATGGTGTCCTTTCTTTTATGAGCAGTGCTGACATCAGATAGTGATTGTGGCTTCTTAATGCCTTTACTTGTCAAATTAAAAAGTTGGTAATGCTATGTTTTATTCCTCCCCACCTTCATCCTGTCCCCGTTTATTCTCTAATTTGCTAGTCCTTAAAATTCAGAAATGTGAAACATCTGAAGACAGAAAAATAGCATGATATTTGTGCTGTAAACCAGCTGTGGGATGTCAAGCAAACCACACAGATTCTTTGGTCTTTAGTTTCTTCATCAGGAACTTGGAGAAGAAAGGGGCCAGTGCACCCACCAAAGGTGTGCTCCTGCACAGCTTGGTGGCCTGGGCAATGCCTAGCCTTGGGGTCTCTTGTGAATCACACACATGACTAATGGTAAGTTTGAAGAAAACTTTTTAAGTGATGGAAATTAATTAAGTACATTTCAGATTCCCAAAAAATCATACAAATCCAAATCAAGAATTTTTCACAACATACAAATCTGAGGATATTTTTCCTTCCTTCCTTCCTTCCTTTCTTTCTTTCTTTCTAACAGTGGCTGTAACAACCCTCCATCCTGCTTTGCTATCCCTGCTCCTCTTCTGTTTCTTAAATGCCAAAAGTGGAGACATCAGCACCAAAAGGAGCCAGCACATCATGACACAGCCCTGTCCATAACCTTCCTGGCTGTCGTACTCTCTCTCCCAAGTCTCACTTGGAAGCTCATGATTGATTAATCAGCCCCCACAGCAAGGCTCCAGGCGCTGGCCAGCCCTCCTTGGCTCCAGTCAAGAGCTCATAAATCTAACGAGGTAAAGACAGAGGGCAGCCAACAAACCCCTCTTTGAAAGAGCTGGGAGTGTTGAGGCAAGATCTTGGGGAATATTATGGACACAATCCTGGCCTCAGCGTTTTGTTCCAATCAACTAGCCAGAGATTCATAATCCAAAATTGGCGTCTAAAAGTGTGCTCAGTACATACCTCAGACTTTCAGCTCCTCAACTCCCAGAGCAGGGGTTCACTGTGAAGTTAAATATCCTTTGAATCTCCAAGGCTACAGAATCTTAAGACAGACACCTGGAAAGAAGATGCAATGGGTTCAGATCCTACTTCTGCTGCCGACTAGCCATGTGACCCTCAACAATTTACTTAATACCTCTTGGGATCAGTTTTCTCTTCACTAAAATGAAAAGCAACAATGGCTTGTCATCAGGTTTCAGTGACATGCTGCAAGAAAACCACTCAGCACAGGACTGGGCATATAGAAGGTGCTCAAAAAATATGTTGTTATGTTATCCAAGGGTTTGTCTGTTACTGCAGTTCTCAAATTGTTTGGTCTCAGAAATCCTTAGTGCTTTAAAAAAATGTGGAGGACCTCAAAGGACTTTTGTTTGTAAGGGTCATGTCTTTTGATATTTACCATATTTGTTATTAAAATAAAAATATAAAACACAAGAACATACAAGCCCGTGTTCCATTAGCTGACAGGACAATGACGTCATCACATGTCATCTGGCTTCTGGAAGACCCCACTGTTCACTCTAAGAGAATGACAATGAAAGTGGCAAACTACAGTTTGGTATTGTAGCTTTGACCTGCACAGACCTCAGATTATATATTCCATTCTTCTGGTGTGCTATTGTCTTCTTTCTTCAAGCAACAGTATACTTTTCAATGCCCCGCAGTGTGGGTCATCCTGATCACTTGGATTCCATCAGGTTAAGAAGCCAAGTCTTATTTTAATATGATATTTACAAGTTGGTGCCAGGAATTCTCCTACATTATTATCTGTGGAATTAAGTCTACAATTTGTCACATGTCTTTCAATTCTTTTCTTAACAGAAGTGATAAATGTCCAATAACAATAATAACTGCTATTATATACTGGGCACCGGTGTGCCAGAAACTGTGCCAGGAGCATAAAAAACCAGTTACCTGACTTAATGTTTATAATCACCCTAAACATACCCATTTTTACTACAACTTATAATTTTTATAAGGAGACAGGAAAGTTAAATAACACATGCAAAATCATATCAGTAACTGGTGCACCCAGAAGGAGCCAAGACCTCCATGATTCCAAACATGCACTACAATTTTTTTTGCCTCTCTAGCTCACTACACACGCACTTCACAATCACTGTGTCATCTTATATTTTAAGATAACTGTCATAGTAGTGGCTGAGTAATGATCTCTTCTTTTTTGTGTATACGAATCCTGTTTTACTATCAAATCTTAGCTGCCATTTTTGAAAAATTGATCAGCTAATCTGAAATTCATATGGAAATGGAACACATTCACAATAACTAAAACCATCTTGAAAAGGAAGTAGGACTTTGTACTTCCTAATTTTGAACTTACAACAAAACTATAATAATCAAGACAGTGTAGAGCTGTCATGATGATAGACACATAGATCAGTGGAATGGATTTGAGAGTCCAGATATAACCTTGATTTCCAACAAAGATGCCAAGGCAATTTAAAGGGAAAAAACAGTTTGTTCATCTACTGGTGCTAGGAAAACTGGATGTTCATTGCAAAATAAAGAAGGGTAGCCCTGTTTCACACTACACACAAAAATTAACTCAGAATGAATCCAAGATCCAGTGTAAGAGCTAACACTATAAATTCTTAAAATAAAAAATAATAGTAAATATTCATGACCTTGGATTAGGCAATGGTTTCTTAGATAAAACAGCAAAAGCACAAGCAACAAAAAGAAAAATAGATAACTTGGACTTCATCAAAATTAAAAGCTTTTGTGCTTTGAAAGAAACCATTAAGAAAATGAAAACAGTCCACAGGATAGGAGAAAATATTTGTAAATCATAGATAAGGGATTTATATCCAGAATATATAAAAGATCTCTGCAACTCAATAATAAAAAGAAAAATAGCTCAATATAAAAATGGGTAAGAAGTATGAATAGACATTGCTTCGAAGAAATACAAATAGCCAAGAAGTACATGAAAAGATGCTCAACATCATTTGCCATTAGGGAAACGAAAATCAAAATCTCCATAAGATACAAGTTCATACCCACTAGAATGGCTAACATAAAAAGAAAGATGATAACAAGTGTTAGTGAGGATGTAAAGAAATTAGAACCATCATACACTGTTGGTAGGAACATAAAATGGTAAAGCTGTTTTAGAAAACAATCAGACAGTTCTTCACGAGGTTAAACAGAGAGCTATCTCATGACCCAGCAACTCTGCTCTCAGGTGTGTACCCAGAGAACTGAAAACAGTAGTTCATGCAAGAACTTACACATGAATGTTTATAGCAGCATTGTTCATAATAACCAAAATTTTTCCAAAAATATCATTAACTGATAAATGAATAAATAAAATTTTTTTGTACATATGTGTGTATATGCACAATGAAATACAATTCACCAATAAAAAGGAGTGAAGTACTGATTTATGCGACAACATGGATGGAGCTTGAAAATACATTACAAGAAAGAAGCCAGTCACCAAAAATCCACTCATTGTATGACTTCATTTATAAAATGTGTCTACAATGGGCAAATCCCTAGGGACAAAAATCGATTAGTGGTGGACAGGGCCTGGGGGAGAGGTGAATGTGAAGCAACCACTAAAGTGTACCAGTTTTCTTTTTGGGGGGATGACATGCTCTCAAATTAGATAGTGGTGACGGTTGCACAAATTTGTGACTCTAAAAGTTACTGATTGTTATGATATGGGAAATAGATCTCACTAAAGCTGTTATTTTTAAAATATTAAATCCAATTCTTGAATTGGGTTTTATATAGTTGTATTCTTTTTGTTTTTCTTACCTTCCAACCCACCCAAGCAGTGAATCTGGAAACCAAACAAGTTATTAATTTTATTTAGTGGAAATAATCTGCATTGCTGAAGGCTGACGGAAATACAGTTTACACCCAAGCAAACCATATCATAAATTAAAGCTAAGAAATACATATAAATAAATCCAGTAATGACTCAAGATTTCAGCTTGCAAGTGGGTGTTATCCAGAGAAAATGTGTTTCATGGATAGGAAAAATGGGCCTACTTTTCATGGGCAGAATTAAATCATTTTAAGAAAAGAATAAATGCTATATCCCCATTTTTTCCCCTCTTCAGTCTTTTTTGCTCAGATTCTGGTTTCCACCTGAATTTGCCAACATTCTGTGAGCCTCTGGAGAAGTGGTTGGAGACAGCTGATGGACAATGGCAAGCTCCAGAGTCCTGTCTTCTGTGGATGAAGCCTGTTTGCAGAGGACTGCGCCTCTCTGAAGAGCCACGGGCCCACCTGAGTCTCTCGGATACCAGCTGGTCCTCCCAGGGCTCCTGCTGAGGAACAGCCCTCAGTCCAGCAGTCTGGAAGCAAAACACTCTTGACACTTGTCAAAGTCGTAAAATCTGGAAAAGCTGAGTAAGCCCACATAGGAAGTTTGAACGGCAGGGGAATTAGATAAAAGAAGGCATGTGGAAGAATTAAGGAGAGAAAGTAAGTTAAACTGCCCAACAGACCTTAGTACTATCTCAAAGCTGACAGATCATAAATACTCTTTTTACTTTTTCAGCCCATGAAAAATACTTCAGATTCTTTAAATGTGTTACTCTGGAGCTACTCTTTTTGTAAAGCAGTGTCTAGAGATTGAGTTTCAGTGTTTGTGCAGGGGAGTGGGGATTAACAGGAAAGGGAGCATTGCTTTTATTGTTCTCGTGTCTAAAGCCGTTATTCGTACTACCAAAGCAACCATGTTAACTTTAAGATCCACCAACAAAAGGGCAAGTCAAGAAATAAGAGAAGTAGTAAAAGATGTCCAAGCCCCACCTCCAGCTTGTAAACAACTCCAACGTTCCTTATGGGAAATTCATCATGTCTCACTTTGGGAATATTGATGTTCCTACAAAATTTGAGCCTCTCAAAATGCAAATATTTTTGTTCGTGAAAAGGACATTAATTAAAGAAAAGTCAAAGAAAGGAAATGGGAAAAGGTTCATGAGGTTTCATGAAAATTAGAAATAAAAAAATAAATTAATAACTGACCAAACACCATTCTGCTGAGTTATACACAAATAATCAGAAACATATTGTGCCGATTAAATCTCCCTTGAACTATACTTCAGTTTTGAAGTTCAGAGCCAAAGTGTTCAGCAAAAACTAAACCAAAGACAGCAAACATATATGGGATTTTGCCAGGAATCAAAATGGATTTTTTAAAAGGCTTAAGATCTTGTTTTTCATAAAATATCTAGATGCCTTCAGGGTAACAACCTTTTCTACCAATGATGACTAAAATAATAGAAATTGGGAAGCCAAACCCCTATTCCTTATTCAAATCTGAACCCACTTACTCTGAAAATGTTTACTAGCCTTATTTAAACTATATTAATTCATTTGTTTATAAATTTAATGCTTTTTAAAAAGAGAGGGAGAGCAATTTCTTTTATGACATAATACTATACATGTCAATACAAAAAGATGGCATAAGTTTCCCTTTTGGATAAGAGAAAATTATGTGTAAAAAGTTGCATAGGGACTATCTGAGTCTCTTTGGTCAATATTCAAGTTGATCTCCTTTAATCTCAATCATAACAGTTCGTGCCTGAATATAAACACAATCTAGTCAGTTCTGTGGTGATGTGAATTTCTAGAACATAAACTATTTTATACATGGTTAATAAATAATGGAATAGTGTAAGTTGGAGTTAAATGGATTCAAACATGATTTGTCCCAGTGTGCTCAAGTTGAACATCACTGAATGCCAAGTACACGAACAAAACAGAAAACTGCAAACCATGGAGGAATGCAGTACTGTACAAGGTGCCCACTCACCCCACAATCGTCATCTGTGCTCAGCTCAGCCATGTGCTATGCATAGCAAAAGCATAGAGCTTGGTTCTCCCCAAACTTTGTGAATTGTCCCTTGTCTCCAGAATTCAGCACGTCCTCCTTGCTTTAGAGCCCCTTCAATCGAACTACCTTTACTTTTGTTTTAAAGGTAAATCTCTATATTTTAGTAGTTTTTTAAGCTTTTTTTAGAAAATGAATGTCTTTTAAAGTGTGTTAGAATTTTTATGATAATTGTTTATGTTGTGTTTTCTAATTACAAACATGCAAAGGTAAAAATAAGCCCTGTTCTCTTAGTGGCTCGATTTTGCAGAACTCGACATTTCTTTGGAATGCAAATATCACATGACAACAGAAATATGTGTATGTGTCTATGAAATGGAATGTTATTTGTCTGTTTATCTAGGATGATAATAATCTCATTACAGAGAATCCATAACATTGGTTAGATTGTTTAGCCTGACACGTTGAGCCTCTGCATTAGCTGACTAAGTGAAGCAGATTAGTGCCTTCCTCCCAGTTCTCTTCACGAGCACATTTCTGGTCAGGTGAAAGGTGGCAAAACAAATAGATGGAATATTCTGTTCTCACTCCCCTTTTTTGCTGAGACAATTGGTAAAGTGCTGGGAAGGAAGGGAGAGGGAGCAAAACCAGTGATCTATATTGCAAGTTATGCTGATGCATTTGAATGCTTCTAAGTGCAGTGTCTGGAACACTAATAGTTTTGCATCCAAGCCTCTAAACTGACTCAGCTATTAAAAGGCACTGGGAAGTTTTGTGTTTTTTTTCCATGGTCCTAGTTTAGTCTAGTTTATCCAACAATTTGGAATTGTGCCTAGTTGGGCTAAATGTTGCCCCGAGATCTTTCATTGACAACAGCCCAAAGTGGACTGGGAGTTTGCCAACAGCAGTGTACCTGAATTCAAAGGACATCACCAAATGCTCCTGATAACCCAGTCTGACCCCTGACCTCAAGACCCCCTTGGTTTCAAAGCATCACAGCTAACACAGTTAGTGTGGCAATAGCCACACCAACTTTCTAAAGAAGTTGGCAGTCCAGGACTAGCAGTGGAATTTTTGTCGAAGTATCAATTCTTGCTCTGATTTCAGGAAAAAACAGCTGGTCTATCTATCTGTAAGTGAAAATCATGTACCACTCAAAAGATGAGGCCCTGGAGGAAGATGAAGCTAACACAGCTCTGACCAGCAAGAAGCTTATGATCTCCTGCCTGGGGACTGACAGATACTTACAGAGGCGTGTGTAACCACTCTGGCATGAGCCTGATAGTAGGTCCCTGCTTACATTTTGCACCTTAGGCACCTGGCTTGCCTCACCCTACTGAATGGATTCATACTTTATACACACACTGAAAACCTCAAGGTGATAGGTAATGTAATTTACAGTTTCTCATTTTCATTCCGGCAAAAGCAATTGGTCCTAGTCATGCAGAGTCTTAGAGGTCACTCAGCAAAGCAGGCAAAGGAGCCAGGTCTGAAACCCAGGTTTAATTTTAAAGCCAGAGATCTTCCATAGCATAGTGTGACTCTTTGTTAAGTAATCACATACATATATAAGATATCTAGCCCTGGCCAGTGTGGCTCAGTTGATTGGAGCATTGTCCATAGACTAAAGGGTCATGGGTTTGATTCCTGGTCTGGGCACATATCCAGGTTGCAGGTTCTATTCCTAGTGAGGGCACTGATGAGAAGGCAACTGATCAATGTCTCTCCCTCATACTGATGTTTCTCTTTCTCTTTCCCTCTCTCTAAAATCAATAAGTATGTTCTCAAGTGAGGATAAAAAAAAGATACTGTATATCTATATATAAGGGTTTATTTAAAAGCTTATTAAATTTATAATGGCCTTTTGAATATATAACAGTTTATATATGTGTGCATATATGTGTGTGTAATATATATCATATAGAACATATACCTTATATAACGTATACACACACACGTGTGTGTGTGTGTGTCTGTGTGTGTGTGTGTGTAATCAGAGCAGTCAAAATAAGCAAAAATTAACCTATGGAAACAATTTCCCAAATCTTGGTGACATGAAATATATGTTAGAGGTCAGGGCTACTCTACAGGGTGGCCTCCACATGATGACTCACCATCACTCTCCATATTTCCATGCTTGCTTAGGCATGAAAAAGAGGCTGGAAAATTAAGCATCATTCATTAAAAATCTCCACTGGAAAGTGACACATGGCACTTCCATTCACATTTCACTGGTTGAAGCAAGTCATGCAGCATGTCTAATTTCAAGGGTCAATCTTTGCAGGTGTCTGGAAGCAGAGGTAAATCAGACCTTGATGAGAAGTAGCAACATCTGCCACTTTGCTCACCAATAATAACTAGGCAGAGTAATGATTCCCAAAAAGAGCTGGTAGCTTGCTAATCCTATTCCCTTGGTCTTTCACTAATAAAAGAAAACACAAAAATAAATAAATAAACAAATAAATAAATACAGCTGGTCTTCAGGCCTCTAGGCTTAACCCTCCATTTATTCAGACAATAATAGCAAGACATCCACTGGCAACCACAACAAAAACTAACATTTATAGAATGCTTTATAATTTACACAGCATCTTCATTTATATAAGCTCGATCAAGCAATGTGAGAAGCCTCTAGAAAAGTTTCCAAGTGTTCCTTTCCTTCACAGTCTCACTATGAAATAAAAACACCAAGGGCTAGACTGAGTGCTGAATCTAAGTAGAAGAGGATTTGAGGTGAGAGGAGTCAGTGTGGGCTCAGCATCACGGAGAGCTTCACAGGAGGGAAATCTGAAACTACAGCAAAGGGTGACCCTCGGTCACCCCAGGGATGGGGTGTGGACATCAGGTTTCTCCACTTTGGCCTGCTCACACTGACCCTGGAGAAACTGTGACACACCCTTGGCTGTGCAGATGACCTGAAGTTCGATATGTGCATCCCATAAACTAGACGTTGAAAAGGGATGGCTGCTGAGCTGAACCTGGCCCATGGATATACTGAGTTTGGCCTGCCATTTTAATACATAAGTTTTTATCAGAATTATTTTTTAGAATCATGTTTTATTTCTTAGAATACACTTCTATATTAGAGAAGCTTTGAAAGATAGTTACCACTCACATATTCTCCCACCTCCCCTCCCATACCTCTTAATTTTAAAAAATTGTATTAGGAAGTACTATGCTTTCACCATATGCATAGCACAACTGTATGGTTCTTAAAAGTTACGCCAAAGTCTTTAGGGCAGGGATGTCCAAACTCCTGGAGTCTCTGGGCCACACTGGAAGAAGAAGAGTTGTCTTGGGTCACACACTAAACACATTGTAACATGTAATCACAAATAAAACCACTTATAATGTTTTAAGTAAATTTACAGTTTTGTGTTGGGCCGCATTCCTAGCCATCCTGGGCTGCGTGCAGGTGGCCCGTGGGCTGCAGGTTGGACAGTGCTGCTTTAGAGAGAAGCCATCTAAGATGGTGGCAGAGCAGGTGGATATTACACTCACCTTCTCCCAGGACCAAACTGGAATTACAACTAAAATATAGAGAAGCAACCTGAATAAGCAACTGACAACTAGCTGAAGAGAAGTCTTATAACCAAGAATCTACAGCAGAAGCCGCATTGAGACTGGTAGGAAGGATAGAGATGTGAAAAGCCCTGGCCTGTTCCCACGGGTGGCAGCTGAGATTCCAGAGGGATATCTCTCAGCTGTGGGGGTTCCCCCTAAGAAGCAAGGGGTCTCAACCACACACCTGGCTTCCCAGCATCTGGACACTGGAGCCCACAAGAGGTGTCCATATAACATCTGACTGTGAAAATCAGTAGGGATTCTGTCAGCCAGGGAGAGACAGGAGTCTGCTAGAGACACAGCATCCTCTTAAAAGGCCAGTGTACAAAATCTCAGTTGTAGCCACTCATCCTGGGCTCCAGTGGAGGGTGAGCAAAGTGGACTAGAATCATGTGAGGAGAGACTGGGGTTTGCAGATCTGGGTAGAGAGCGAAAGGGACAGCTGCCAGGATCCCTGAGTCCCTCTCCCACACTGCAGATGCTGGCTTTCTTGGGTGGAGACCTCTCCTCTACACAGCATCACCGTGGAGAAAGCAATAGCCTCCTCCAGACTCCTCACCCTACCCTGTGAAGCTTGCACCCTGCCAAGGAGTCAGCTGCCTGGTCCAGAGTATAGAAGTCTGGGCAGACTCAGGGGTGTCAATGACTGTGTTGTACGGCTTTGGGTGGGGGCCATTTCCCCTACTTTCTTGTGAACATGGCTGGCACCTCTGGCTCATAGGAACCCCACTCTTTGGGCTCCCAATGACCCCACCCTCCTGACTCCTGGGGGCTCTACCCTATGAGATCTAGGTAGAATCTGGAACAGACTGAACTATGTGGCTCTGGGGCAAGGGTCACTTTCCCACCTTTCCCTAAGCCTGATCAGCAGCTCCCCCTCACAGGAGATCCAGAAGCCCCATCCTCCTGACTTCTGGTGACCCCCACCCTGCTGAGATAGAACTCCTGCAAGAATCTGCAACAGACTGAGTTTTGTGGCTCTATATCATGGGCCACTTTTCCCTCGTACACCCACCAATGCATAGCCCTCTTATACACAGCCAAATCTTGGTCTACTTGGGCCTGATAAACTCTGCTGGCCTCACCTTGATGGCTGTCTGAGACCCTACCCCACCATAGATGTGTGCAAGAACCCAGCAAGTGGCAGAAAGACTTGTACACACTAGAACATTTGCCGAGTGGCCTCAGACCCAGCACTGGCACCAGGTTTAAACCTGTATTGATCTGGTGAAGACTACTTGCCCCTACCTGGTTATTCACTGAGAACCTACTTTGTGCAACTCAAGTGTAACCAGAGGGACTTTCAGTGACCGAGCCTAACAGGAAGCCAGCAGGTAGAGGGAGACAGAGGCAGATCTCAGGGTGCCTTGTGACTTTCCCCCAGCCTGGTGTGGCTAAAATCCAGCCTTAGCATGCAGCTTGGTCCTTCCTGCACACAGCTAGGCCCAGCAGAAGCAGCCACAAAACATGGATCATTTTGTAGCTCCAGTTTGCCCACAGCTAGTCACAGGCAGTATCTGACATTGGCTTGCACCAGAATCCCTCTTAAGAGGTCCCAGTGGCCAACTTCTGACAACATCAGAGCAGGATCGAATAAACTTCATAAGTGCCATATCCAAAGGAAGATCTCAGCAGACACCAGACCCTGCTAAGGCAAATTTTGCTCTGTCAGACACTGCTAAGGTGAATTCTGTTCCATGTGGTCAGCACCTGCACAATAGTTCATACACTTTGGTCAGGGTTGACCCTCACAGCCAGCTAGACTGAGGGTTGACCCATGCACAAACAGACCAATAACAATCAAGACTCAGTTACAACCAGAGGCCCATATAATCCACACAAGGGACATTCCTAGGGCATGCAGTGCAGGTGATCAAGGTGACTGTGCCTCTGGGTCCCATAGGATACCCACTGCATAAAACCACCCTACCAAGACCGGGAGTCACAGCAGATCTACCTAATGCATAGAAACAAAAACAGAGGCGGCCAAAAAAGGGGGGGGGGGGACAAAGAAATATGCCATAAATGAAGGAACAGGAAAAATCTCAAAATAAAAAAAAGCTAAATGAAGTGGAGGCAAGCAATTTATCAGATATGAAGTCCTAAAAAAATGGTTATAAGGATGCTCAAGAAACTTAATGAGAACTACAACAGCATGAAAAAGGACATACAAATCATAGGGGAAAAGCTGTTGGAAAAAAAAGAATACAATATCTGAAATTAAGAATACACTAAAAGAAATAAACAGTAAATTGGATGAAGCAAAGGACTGAATCAGTGATTTGGAAGACAAGGTACCAGAAAATACCCAATCAGAACAACAAAAAGAAAAAAGAGTTTTAAAAAATGAAAATCGTTTAAGGGACCTTTGAAACAACACGAAGTGTAACAACACCTGTACCATAGGGGTGTCCAAAGGAAAAAAGAAAGCACAAGGGATTGAGAACCTATTTGAAGAAATAATGACTAAAAATTTCCCTAACCTAGTGAAGGAAAAAGACATGCAAGTCCAGGAAGTAAAGAGAGTCCAAACAAGATGAACTCAAAGAGACCCACACCAAGACATATCATAATTAAAATGACCAATGTTAAGACAAAGAGAGAATCTTAAAAGCAAGAAAAAGACAGTTACTTACAAAGGAGCTCTCATAAGGTGGTCAGCTGCTTTCTCAACAGAAACATTTCACATCAAAAGGGATTGGTATGAAATATCCAAAGTGATAAAAAGTAAGGACCTACATACAATCAAGACTACTTTACCCAGCAAGTTATCATTTAAAAGCGAAGGACAAATAAAGAGCTTCCCAGACAAGAAAAAGCTAAAGCAGTTTATTACCAACAAACCAGTATTGCAACAAATGTTAAATGGTCTTCAAGAAAAAGAAGGAGGAGAAGTAATATAGTTAAAAAATATATAAAGTGAAAATAAATACATACCTATGAATAACCACTTTAAATGTAAATGCTTTAAATGCTCCAATTAAAAGACATAGAGTAGCTGAATGGATAAGAAAACAAGACCTATATCTGTGCTGTCTACAAGAGACCCACTCAGAACAAAAGATACACATAGATCAAAAGCAAGGGGTTAGAAAAAAGGTATTTCATGCAAATGAAAATTTTTAAAAAAAACTGGTGTAGCAATACTTATATCTGACAAAATAGACTTTAAAACAAAGACTATGGTAAGAGACAAAGAATGTCACTACAAAATAATAAAGGAAACAATCCAACAAGAGGATATAACCCTTGTAAACATTTGTGCACCCAACATAACAACACCTAAATATATAAACCAAATATTTATGTATATAAGGGACAGATCAACAGTGATACAGTCATGGCAGAGGACTTTTTGTAAACTTTCTTTTTTTTAACCCTCACCGAGGATGTGTTCTATTGATCTTAGAGAGAGAGGAAGGGGAAGAGAGAAAGAGAAACATTGATGTGAGAGAGAAAAATTGATTGGTTGCCTCCTGTACATGCCCCAACTGGGGATTGAACCTGCAACCTAGATATGTTTCCAGACCGGGAATCAAACTCACAACATTTTGGTGTATGAAATGATACTCCAAACATCCAAAGCCATAGGTGGGGATTTTAACACCCCACTGACATCAATGGTTAGATCTTCCAGACAAAATCAACAAGGAAACAACAGCCTTAAATGATGCACTAAATCAGATGGATCTAATTGATATCTTCAGAGCAATTAACCCCAAAGTAGCAAAATATATGTTCTTTTTCAAATGCACATGAAATGTTTTGTAGAATAGACCACATGTTAGAATATAAAACAAGTGTCAATAAATTTAAGAGACTGAAATCACATTAATCATCTTCTCTTACCATAATGGTGTAAAACTAGAAACTGATTGTGAGAAAAAAAAACTGAAAAACTGAAATATAAATTGTGACACCATAAAAGTTCTAGAAGAGAACATAGGCAGGAAAATCTCAGACATTCCACAGAACAGTATTTTCACTGATATGTCCCTTAGAGCAAGGGACATAAAGGAAAGAAGAAACAAATGGGATCTCATCAAAATAAAAAGCTTCTGCACAGCTAAAGAAAACAGCATTAAAATGAAAAGAGAACCAACCATATTGGAAAACATATTTGCCAATGACACATCAGACAAGGGTTTGATTTCCAAAATATATAAAGAACCCACATGATTCCCCTCTAGAAAGACAAAAAACCCAATTAAAAAATTGGCAAAGGACTTGAACAGACACTACTCCAAGGAGGACATACAGAGGGTCCAGATACATATGAAAAGATGCTCAGCATCACTAGCCATCAGAGAGATGAAAATTAAAACTACAATGAGATCCCACTTCACAGAGGTCAGAATGGCCACCATAAACAGATCAATAAACAACAAGTATTGGAGAGGATGTGGAGAAAAGGAAACCTTAGTGCATTGTTGGTGGAAATTCAGACTGGTGCAGCCACTATGGATGACAGTATGGAATTTCCTCAGAAAACTAAAAATGGGACTGCCTTTGACTCAGCAATTCCACTGTTGGGATTATAACCTAAGAATCCTGATTCTCCAATTCAAAATATTCTATGCACCCCAAATGTACAGCACAATTTACAATAGCCAGGTGTTGGAAGCAATCTAAGTGCCCATCAGCAAATGAATGGATCAGAAATATATGGTACATTTACACAGTGGAATACTACACAGCAGGAAGAAAGAAGGAGCCCCTACCCTTTGTGGCAGCATGGGTAGAACTGGAGAGCATTATGCTAAGTGAAATAAACCAGGAGGTGAAAGACAAATACCATATGATCTCAGCTATAAGTGGAACCTAATCAACAAAACAAACAAGCAAGCAAAATATAACCAGAGACATGGGAATTAAGAACAAATTGACAGTAACCAGAGGGGAGGTGGGAGGAGATAATGGGGGAAAATCAGGGAGGGTTTCAGGAACATGTATGAAGGACCGAAGGACCAAACCAAAAAGGAGTAGGATCAAGGGTAGGGAGTGGGGATGGCTGGAGTGAGGGGAGAGATGGGGGTGAGTGGAGACAACTGTACTTGAACAACAATAAAAAAAAATTTTTAAGAAAAAATATGTTTTTATTTACTTGAAAAAACTGTATATGCATGACCCATTGACATGAACTAAGGGGGGGTTGCTGGAGGAAATGGGGTACTGGGTGGAGGGAGAGAGGCAAAAGGGAAAAATTAGGACAACTGTAATAGCATAATCAATAAAATATATCAATAAAAAGGCTGTGACAGATTTACACAATGGAATACTACCCAACCATAAAAAAAAGTAAATCTTACCCTTTGCAACAGCATGGATGGACCTGGATAGTATTATGCTAAGTGAACTAAACCAGTTAAAGAAAGACAAGTGCCATATGATTTCACTTATATGTGGAATTTAATGAACAAAATAAAGTAACAAACAAAGTAGAAACAGACTCATAGATACAGAGAACAGAGACTAACATGCCCTGGCTGGCATGACTCAGTAGACTGAGCACCGGCCTGAGAACCAAAATGTCACTGGTTCAATTCCCAGTCAGGGCACATGCCTGGGTTGCAGGCCAGGTCCCCAGTAGGGGGTGCACAAGGGTCAACCACACATTGATGTTTCTCTCCCTCTCTTTCTCCCTCCTTTTCTCCCTCCCTTCCCCTCTTTCTGAAAATAAATAAATAACATATTTTTTGAAAAAAAAATCAATGGATTGACAGCTGTCAGAGGGAAAAGGGTGTGGGGGCCTAGGTAAAAAAGGTGAAGGGATTAAGCAAAAAAAAATACTCATAGACAAACAACAGTATGGTGATTAGCAGAGGAAAAGGAGGGTGGGGGAGGTAGGAGAGAGTAAAGGGGGATAATGGTGATGAAAAGAGACTTGACTCGGAGTGGTGAACACACAATACAATATACAGATGACATATTATAGAACTGTGCACCTGAAACCTATATAATTTTATTAACCAATGTCACCCCAATAAATTCAATACAAATCAAAATAAATTAAAGAAATAAAATAAAATTATATACATGTGTAATTTTATTTAAATTAATAATTAAAGAAAGAAAAGATGCTTTATGGTTCTAGGAAGAAAATAATCAGAACTGAATAGTGGAAGAAAGTCTAAAATCTTGAAAGAATTGAGGAAAGAAATTGTGAGCTAATAGCAGCACATAACCAAGCCCTGATCCCATTTCAGTAAGTCCCAGGCCCTCTTAAATTCTCCAACCTTCAGAAAATGTGTCCTGTATGAAAAGGTATTTGAACATAAAGTTGAGCCAATTAAAAGATGAATATAAAAAGAAAAGGACAGGAATTATGTTTACAACAAAATATGAATAAGATTTGACAGCCATAGACATTTTCAAATTGGACTGTCACATGAAAATTCTGTATTTCCAGCTTCTCCTCTGAAAAGCTGACCACTCCACGCACACTGGTGTCATCCTGCTGGAGTGCTGGGGCTGTCCTGAAGGGTGAGACCCTCTGCCACCTCTGTGACTTCCGATCGTCTCCCCCCGGCCTGGCTCACCGGCGTGCCTGGCCTCCACTGGCCTTTGTGTCCACATTCCCTGAAACAGACAAACGGTCAAACTGTGTTAAAAAAAGAAATTCAGCACTGACTGCTTTATTTCTGTTAGCAATTTACCCAAGGATCCACCTCAGCCTTTCACAACCATAGTCAACCTGGACCACACCTCCTCCACACACCTGTCTAGTGCACACTCTCCCCTCCCGTGTGTCTGCCCAAATATCTTCACTCACTGAGGCCTACCACCAACTGCCAAGCCCCAGCACCTGCTTTCTCCACAGCAATCATTGTCCAACTTTCTTACATACACAATACATGTATTATATTATTCATGTAATGTAAATGTATTATTATTACTGCATCTATTGTTTATTCTCTCCCCCTGCAGCCCCCGCTGCTAGAATATAAGTTCCATGAAGCCAGGGATCTTTGTCTATTTTATTTGTTAATGGGTCTCCAATGCTTAGAAGAGTCCTGGTGCATAATAGGTGCTCAATCAATATTTGTACAATGCACGCTGTCCCCAATTTACCTCATGTAAAATCTCTATTGTTGTTAACATCTTACTCTGTTACTTTAATGTACCTTCTGCTATTGAGACAGATATTATCATTATTACAATAAAATATATAATACATTTGCTATCACTTAAGAAGTTGATCATATATTTGCCCAACATGAAGAAAGCATTTTCCATATATCATCTTCCCTGAGTGCCACAATGAGCCCCTGAGGTTGACCAGTGTGGTAGGCCCTGAAAGATAAAGACCCAAGCCCCAGAACCTGTAAATACTACCTCATATGGCAAGAACTGCAGGTGTTAGGGGTCTTGAAGCAGGGAGTTTATCCTGGATCATTAGGTAAGCCCTAAATGTAATCACTAGGATCCTTATGAGAGGAAGGCAGAGGGAGGTTTGACACATACGGAAGAGGAAGAGGCAATGTGACCGTGGAGGCAGAGACTGGAGTGGAGGGATGGGGCCAGGAGCCAAGGAATGGTGGCAGCCTCCAGGAACAGAAGAAGCAAAGAACTGATACTCCTACAGAGCCTCCAGAGGTAACACAGCCCTGCCAACACCTTGATTTCAGCCCAGTGACACTAACTTTGTACTTCTGGCCTCCACAACTATGAGAGAATAGATGTCAGCTGTTTTAAGACACCAAGTCTGCGGTGACAGGGAGCTAATATGACTAGGCCCCTGGTCATTATGATTTTCACTTTCCAGATGAGGAGACTATGGCCCAGTGAAAAAAACAACTTCCCCATCATGAAGAAGTTAGACAGTAGGGAGTCAAGACTAGAAAACAGGGCCTTCAGCTCCCGAGGTGGGACTCTGTCCCTTCACCAAAGCATCAGGGTGTATGTGACAGCAGAACTTTTTCCAGGAGATCACAGGAAGTAACCTTCATCATTGGAAGGCATGGGTAAAAGCCGTGTGGCGGTGTGAGGAATGACTTGAGGGAGAAGTTCCTCACTGCTTTGCTCGCTTGCAAATGCTCTTGGGAAGGCTGTTCACATCCCTGGGCTTCAGTTTCCTCATATGTGAGAGGGAGAAGTTGGACCACGTGGCTGATTCTCAGGGGCTCCCCCATGGAGTCCTTGTGAAGGCTAAGCACAAAGTCCCAGGATGTATCAGCCCTCCTGCCCTGCCCTGACCACTTTAACCTGAAGTGCCCCCTTCTGTCAGCTCTCCACATTGCATCTCTATAACACATTTGTTTTAAACAAAAGGCTTCATAGCTAAAATTAAGTTTGAAAAGCACTAAGCCCACCATCTCTAAGTTCACACACCCTTCTGGTCTCAAATCTCTGTGGTTCTAGAAGTCCACATAGGACAGTAACCACCAACCCACCAGAGACCAGATCTGTCCAGAGACTGGGTCCCACCCTGCAAGACAGAGAGGGGCTTCCCAGGAGTCAGAAAGCATTTAAGAGGTGTTAACTGCAAAGACATTTCACCGTTGTGGTCTGTGTCCTCGGCAAGTCAGAGAATTGCTCTGTTTGCAGGCTCTGGGTCCAGCTGTTTTATTATAAAAGTGTCCTGAGCCAACCCTGGTCAGTGGGTATTTAATGATGTGAGACACTGCTCTGGGAAAGCACAGAACCATCCAAGCCCTCCTCCATGGTCCACCAGGGTCTGGGGCTACCACGTTTACATGGGCCTGCAACCATTCCAGCAAACACACACCAGAACCAGACAGCAAATGGCCTGGCCCAGCGGGCACACTTCCTAGATCAGGCCTCTTAAGTCAAAGAGAATCTGTTTGGGGTTCACTTTAAGTGATGGACCCTGACATTTATATGGCCGTTCTCCCCAACCCACTCAGACACTGGGGAGAAAATGTATGATTAAAAGCAATCAATGCATTATGAAAATGAATTGGGCAAACTATAATTTTACTGGCTCTGAGGCCAACTAATAAAAAGGTAAATGTGAACAGGTGTGCTAGTTAATGTCTCTGGGTAATTGATTAAGTATGGTAACCCCCAAGAAACCACCTCTGTTCAGCTCACACAACTTAAATTGCAGAAAGTAGGAAGTGCAAAATATGCCCACTTTTTAGAGCTCTTTAAAAAGAGAGAGAGAACTTGTTACATGGTCCCCACCTGGTCCATGATTAAGCACTCATTATGGCAGTAACAATGGCTCCATTGTTTCTTTTTTTATCCTAATAACCATATTTAAATTACAGAAATTTTTGAGAGCTATAGCCATAATGAAACTGGGGCCCAGGAAGGTTGATTGGTTTTCCCAAGGTCACAGAGGGGCAGAGCCAGAAGCCTAACACACAGCTTCAAATTCTCAATCCAATAAATGCTTTAATGCATGTAACAAGGGGTCATTCACTACTGTTCCAGCTTGGAAGGTCCTGAGCTCATTCTATTCAGCAACATGTAGAATAGATGTAGCAAACCTTATAATCTGTGATGGTCTAGGTTCTCCAGGGAAACAGAACAAACAGGCTCATAGAGAGACAGACAGACAGACAGATTTTAAGGAACTGGCTTGCACAATTTTGGAGGGATTTCATGAGTCCAAAATCTGATGGGGTAAGACACTAGTCTTGAGACTCAAGGAAGAGTTGTCATTCAAGTCCAAAGGCCTTCTACTGGCAGAATTTCTCCTTGCTCTAGGCAGGTCAGTCTTTGTTCTATTAAGGCCTTCAACTGATTGGATGAGGCCCACCCACATTATGGAATGTAATTCGGCTTTACCCAAAGACCACTGATTTCAATGTTAATCTCATCCAAAGAACACCTATACAGAAACATTCAGAGTACTGTTTGGCCAACTATTTGGTCACCATGGCCCAGTCAAGTTGACACATAAAGTTAACCATCACACAATCCCACCAGGTGTCCAACTCTCCACTGCCTCCACTTGTCTGGGCTTTTGAGGATCCCAAGATATTATAGGAGGAGCGAGGGGAAGGGTAATTGTCCATATAGGATAACCAGAGATTTTATGTGAAGCCCAGGACATCACTACTGGTAGGTAAGATTCTGGATACAGGTGAAGTAAAGTTCTCACCAGGACCTGTGGAGCTGGGATCAGGTAAAGTGGGGTAGGCCAGCAGCAGAGGAAGCCTCCGTTTTCCTGGGCCTGCAAACAGTACAACTTGTTTGGGTTACCAACTTCTATGAAACAAACTACTCAAAATATAGTAGCCGGCCTATACCAACAACAGTTCATTTCTCGTAATTCTGTGGTTAGGAATGCAGGCCGGGCACAGGGCCACGGCTTCTCTCTGTCCCGTGTGACGTCTGCTGGGGTTTCTTCTCTCGCACTTCGGGTGCTTCCACAAGAACGGCCCGAACAGCTGGGAGATGGCTGAGCCACTTGAATGGGATCAGCTGGGTTCTTCGGTCTTCTCCACATAATCTCAGGGCTTCTCCCTCCCTCTGCTCTCCCTCCCAGGGGGAACAGATGAAATGCTTGTCCATTTTCAGAGACGGGCATTAGAGTGGTTAAGACAGCTGACCTCAGAGCCAGCCTGGCACTCACTAGCTATCTCAGTGTCCTCATCCATAAATGGGTATTATCCTTCCCAAGGGGCTGTGGTGAGGATTAAATGAATAAAAGTGTGTAAAATACTTGAAACCAAGCACAGTGACTGCTGTGCCCCCATAAACAGTTGGGTCCTGTCACACATGTCTCGTGTCTTCCCCAAGTCCCCACTGTAATGAGCAGGCGATCCACGTACATGTAATTCCTAAGATATACAGCTCAATCCTTTTTCTTGGAGAAGGAAATTCCATCAAAATGCAAAGTCAAATTATAGGATCCTTCTCCTAGGGCAGGAAGGAACATGGGTCAGTGTCCGGGGGTCCAGCCAGGCATTAGGTTCCCAAAAGTAACATATTTAGGATATTTTCTACCAACATATGTTTCTTTGGGGAACATATTTACCTAAGACCCACTGATTCCAATGGCAATCTCATCCCAAGAACACCTGTGCAGAAACATCCAGAGTACTGTTTGACCAAATGTCTGGGCACCGTGGCCCAGCCGCGCTGACACACAAGCCCTTGGGAGCCATCATACACCTGGTGTGTCACAGTGCAGAAGGAGCATAGCGCCTCTGAAACTAATACAGAATACTATGGACTGTAACCTGTGACTGAAAAGTAAAGTACAATAAAGAAGCATAGTTCCTACTTCTATGTATGGGTTTTCCCAACCCTTCCTCCCAGCTACCCGGTCATGGGCTTTGGGAAACCCTGGTTCTGAGTCACCACCAGCTCCCATCGAAATGGTTAAGGTGGAGCAAGTAAGGCAGGAAGGGAAGGGAAAACACTTTAGGGGCCATGAGTGACAGTTCCTGGTGTGAGAGCAAATATGGATGAGACTTCACAACCCAGACTCCTCCCTGCCTCGCCCTGCTACCTCAAGGGTTAAGTTCTTAAGACAGAGTGTCTTAATTTTTTCTTAAAATGTCGTTTACCAGGCAAGCTTTTTTTAAAAAACATAGTTAGATGTGGGTTTCTTGCCCCTGCCTTTGTGGTTTTAAGCCAACCATGTACTCTAATGGATCTGACCTCTCCGTGGGACATGTGGCGAGGACACCACTCTCCAAGCAGCGGCCCGAGGGCCCTCAGAAGCAGGGTCTTAGACACTCCCCACCCCTGCCCGTGCTCTGCAGCCCTCATCTTGTCCCTGTGGCTGCACAGACTCTGCTCTGAGTGGCTTCTTTCACCCTTCAAGATCCTCAGTTCCTTTGGAACTTTGTGACAGATGTGGGTTCCCAAGTGACGAGTCTCAGCACCCTGTGGCTGAACCCCAGCCTTCTCTGGGCCCCCACCCTCCTAGATTCCCACTGGCCTGGGACCCCTTACCAGCTGTTCTCAAGCCCTTCATGAGGCTCAATCAAACGTGATTTTTTTTGTAAAAAGTCGCGTTCTTTTCAACCACATGACCAAGCAGTTCCCCATAATTCCAGAACCGTTTATTTTTCTTATTCTGAACTAAAATGAAGCACCTGAGAGGGTCCAGAAAGGCTTCTAGGCAAACAGCTGATGCCTGGAAACAGGTAGATCTTTAATGGCAAATGTCTTTTCTTACAACACCTCGAAGTTAAAAGTATATTTAACTGTGTGAATTAACTTCTGCCTTTATAGATGAACAAACATTGGTTTTATTCCTAAGGCATATTTGATTAGTGTTATAACAATCTGTTCACAGAACCGAGGAAGAGAGGTGACTCACAAGGATCATAGAGCTCTCTCACTTCCCTGGCAAAGCAGATCGTCTCTGAAGTCAATTTTCCTAAATTACCATGTGTTTTTTTTTTAAGTCAAGAAAATAATGTGAAAGTGAACACAGCCATGGGTCATGAGCTCCTCAAGGACCACGAAGTACATTTCTTAGTGTACATGTGAGATACTTTTAAGAGATCTATTTCCCCTCTCTTTTGAATTATAAATGATTCGTTTATTTTTGTCATCTTTGCTGTTTCATGTGTTGAATATAGCGTGGCTGGATCATTTTAGGTCAGGGGAAACTGGCTTAACTGTTTAACTTTTTTGGATTTCTCTGTAAGAGCTCTTTTCACACCAGACAAATTGGGGTTCACATATCATCGGAGCCAAGAAAGCATGGCAAAGTGTGAGTATTTGAAAACAGCTGCAAAAACGGAAATAAAAAGGGGGAGAAAAAAACTTTTAAAGACAGGCCAGGAAGATGAGGCAAGTTTGGAAATGTTAATAAAACATAGAGAAACGAAGCCATAATAAAGTTCAGTGTTATACAACACAGAATGTTTTTCACTGAAGTTGTGCTTCTGATGCCCATGTTCACTTCATCTGGGTCAAAACCTCCTTCTCCATCCTCAAAGTCATTATCCTTAAGGACTTTTGACCAGGTTTCCAATATTAAAACCTATCTAAAACAAGTTCACCTTCATCTATTTTATTTTGACATCAGTGCTCTGTTCATGCTACTTCTCTACTTTGACTCTTCTCCCTGGGTCTCCAGTGAAAATACTTCCGACTCTGACCACTGGAGCCGCTGCCCAGACTACCGTGTGTCACTGCCTCACTCCCTCACGCCTCATGCACTCATGCACTCATCGGTCACTCAGCCACGGCTGTGGGCTCTCCTGGTGAAAGGCAGCACAATGACGTGTGAGGCTGTGGCTTCTGGAGCCAGACTGCCTGCTTCTGGCTAGCTCTGGGACCTTGAACAGCTCATTTCGCTCTGTGCCTCCATTTCCCAGTTATGCAATGAGGATGGTGATAACCACTTCCAACTTTATCAGAGCATTGTGAGGATGAATGAGCCAACACTTACGACAGACTTAGCACAGAGCAAGCCCTTAATAAACACCTAGTGCTCTTGTCACCTACAATGGACTTTTATTTGGTGCTGGATATTTCTGAAGGGAATACTAAAAGGGAAAAAAACATGTTCTTTACCTACCCTGGGATTTTTATTTCAAACCAGTGCAGCTAACCGTTTGCATTGCCTTTTTGAACGTGGTTCTGTCCGATAATTATAAAATTATAGTGCTTTTAGGAATCTGAAGACCTTGTGCATAAACGATTTTATCCATATACCCTAAAGGTGATGTGGGATCCTGAACGCACGCTCCAAGTCCCGTCTCTATCTTTGCTGTGGAAATGGCTCCCCTTAGTGGACTCACTGAGTTATTACATATATATCCTCCCCTCTCACTTGAAAATGGGAGTGCTGCCTCAGAGACCGCTGGCATCAATGGCTAAAACCATTTCATAGCATTAAATTAAATTGGGTTTAAATTTATTTCCCCAAAGATTCATTCAACTAAACAAAACCCCATTACAAGTTCTTAACATCACAATGTCCTATCAGAAAAGAGAGTCAACATTGAACTGTGCCAACAAAAGACAAAGACACATTTCCACCTAATTAAAATGTCTACTCACCTAAATGTGTTTGCAAGTCCCAAAGCAGTTTACACATTTGTTTAATTCTGTGCATGTTTTAAACATTAGTCTGGGCCCGTCAAGGGGTATCTGAGTTCTGGTAGGGTGGGTCCAGTGACTGCTAGGAATCCTGGAGGAACAATGAAGAGCCGGCTACTACACTTTTCCAGATGCTGAAGCAGATCTGGAAATTATTGAGACTTCCCATATTTCGATTGGCATTTCATAAAGTCTTTGCAGGGTCTTCCAATTGCTGCCCATGCTAACTGTGCAATCAAAACACGCTTGTTGAGTCTTCTTGTCTTGTTCTATATTGGGGGATTGGGCTAATTCCTTCATAGTTCTGTAATTAGATAGAAATGACTGAATTTTCTAAATGTATATTAGTTGATGTCTACGTTCATGAAACTTAGTCATGGACCAGATGTCGATGATGACGGTGATGATGATGATGATGATGAAGGTGATAATGGTGGTAGAGATGATGATGATGATGATAGCTGATACTTACACAGCAGTTACACTGTCAGGCATTTTGTTACATACGTCACATGAATCATCTCGTATTAGCCTCACAATAACTCTTTACAGTAGCTACTCTTCTTATCCTTATTTTGCAGAGGAGGAAACAGTCGGGGGGTTCACAACAATCTGTCCACAGCATGTGGCAAGTTACGAAGCTGCATTTTGAGCCCTGCCCCATCACTGACTATTACACTGTTCAGCCCTCCCTGATGGCTAGAAGTAAACATTTTTCATTTCATGTGAACATCCATTTGTAGTACTGGATTTAATGATACTGGTTACTAAGCATATGGTTAAGGAAAATGAAATTTTACTTCTAGGAAAACATTCCAGAGGAGACATAGAAATAGCAAATAAGCCCATGATAACATGCTTGGCATGACTAGTCATGAGGGATTGCATGTTAAAACCACAGTGAGATACCACTTCACATCTGTAAGACTGGCTAAATTTTTTTTAAACCTGACTACACCAAGTGCTGAAAAAGAGGTAGAGCAAACAACAAAACAAACAAACAAGCAAAATATAACCAAAGACACTGAAATAGAGAACAGGCTGACAGTGTCCAGAAGGGAGAAGGGAGGGAATTTCGGGGGAAAAGGGGAAGGGTTTGCAGGAACAAGTGTAAAGGACACATGGACAAAACCTGGGGGGGAGTGGAAATGGGAGGGATGTGAGGAGGGCTGGGGGGGTTGGCTGGGATGGGAGTAAAAGACAGAGAACTACTTGAACAACAATTAAATAAAAAAAGTATTTATTGAAAAAAAGAGGTAGAGCAGCTGATGAGATCATACATCACTGCTGAAAATACAGCAATGAAAATGGTACAGCCTTTTTGAAAAAGCAGTTTGGCTCTCTCTTATACAGTGTAATATTTGCTTATCATATGACCCAGCAATCTCACTCCTAGGTATTTATCCAAGAACAGGAAACTGTGTGTTCATAACAACATCTGTATGGAAACACTTATACCAGCTTTATTCATAACCCCAAAAACACTAAGAAATATCCATCAAGTGGTAAATACCTAAATATATTGTTGAACATCCATACAATGAAATACCCCTCCATCATAACCAGAAACAAACTAATGCGTGCAACGACATGGATGAATTTCATGTGTGTTATGTGCAGTGAAAGAAGGCTACTCAAAGGGCAGCACATTCCATTACTCCATTCACGTGACATTCTCCAGAACAGGAAAACCACAGGGAGAGAGAACAGATCGATGGTCGCCAGAAGCTGGGGAGCCGGTGGGGATATGATGAATGTTTGGAGTGATGAAAATGTCTGTGTCTTCATTATGGTGTAACTAACCACTTGTTAATTGTATAATAATGTAACCATGCATTAATTATGCCTCCACCAATCTGACCAGAACAGAAAAAGGAAGGAAAGAAGGGAGAAAGGGAGGGAGAGACACACACTGACAAGAGAACCAGTGTAGCCAGGTGGTTAAGAGCATGGATGGACCCACATGTCGACTTCCTGGGTTCATAGGGCTCAACCTCTGTGGGACTTGAGGTACATTATGGAACCTCTCTGTGCCTTAGTTTCCTCATCTATAAAATGGGATAATAGTACTTCTTACATAGAGTGTTGATATAAGGATCAAATTAATTTTTAAAGTACTTAGAACAGTATCTTGAAGTAGCAGGTTCTCAATAAATGTTTGTGCCATAAATGATCCTATCATAGACTGTAACACAACACACTCAATCAGCAAACTTAAGTCAGTGCGAAGGGGGCAGAATCAGGGCTCGTTAAGCCATCTGCCCTGACGCTGTTGACTAATCCACGCTGGTAATGGGCATCCAAGACTCATCAGTTCAACCTCCTGATGCTGAAAATACAACTAAATCCCTGATTGATTGTTTTTGTAAACAATTCCTTTTTTTAACAAGTAACTGCCATAATATTTTTTCAATTAAAGTTTACATCCAATATATTTTTGTATTAGTTTCAGGTGTACAGCATAGCAGGTAGACAATCATACACCCCAGGTGATTTTCAACGCTCCAAACCAAACCCTGAAGCAACCTGTCTGCGAGCACCGACTCTGTCCGGTCCGCACCAGAGCTGAAGCCCAGATGTCAGTGCAGCCCCGTGCACAGCATCCTTCCTCAGTGTGAGTCACTCAGGCCCCCAAACCTGAAATAATTTTAAGTAGTCTCTCCACAAACCCTCCACGCTCCTCCCACCTCGCTTGTCTAGCAATACTTCAGAGCAGCTTCAGGAGGCGGGCCTACTCCACCCCCCCCATCCCACCCCATCCCACCCCATCCCAGGGACAAATAGTCTCTCAGAAGTGACCCGAGTGAGGCAGGGAAGGAGGCACCAGCAGGGGGTGCTACTGGCTGCTTCAAGAGGAGAAACAAACTGCACCGCAGTGCGGATAGCCCAGGGGAAGTAAGGGGACTGTTTAGCCACTGCCTCCTACGTCCCAGCAGCAAAGATTTGGCCCATGGGCTGTTAACTCCCTGCACTTCACTGTTGTACACACGTGGACACTGAGCAAGGCTCTTCCGTTTCCCTTGTCTCCTCCAGGGCTGGTGGCAAGAGGCAAGCGGCAAAGGCAGGAGGGAATGGCAAAGGCAGGAGGGAATGCCCGTGCAAAGTCACTGGGAGCTCCCTCAGAGTTGGTTGCCATGGCAATAACAGGAAAAACAAGACAGGTCAACAGACAATGAATTGTGCATAAGTGGTATCCGAGTCTTGACAATCCAGAAGTTCCCTTCCCTGGTATGTCTTGGAAAAGAAAAATCACACATGTCCACGAAGGCATATGCACCAAAATTTTATTGTTGCATTATTATGTAATAGCAAAGAAGCAAGAGGAGGAGACTAAACTACCAAATGTCCATCAAAAGGCGAAGGATCGTTGTGTGGTATATGAGGACATGAAGCACTACACAACAGTAGCAATGAATAAATTAGAGATACAGTTACCAACATGCAAACCCTTACAAGTCACTGAGAATCACTGAAGGATTAGGAAGGTGACTGGATGTAAGAATAAAATGTAAACATCAACCACATTTTCCTGTAACAGCACCAAACAGTTAAAAGCACAATTTTCCCAAAAGAAGCCACTTACAATGTAACCAAAGTGTAAAGCAGAAATAATTCTTATATTTCCTCATCTTATATAGCTGTGTCTACAAATGAATACTGCCCAAAGGTGACCAGTCGAGGAACAAACACAGAAGTATATTTTCATATGAAACAAAGATAAGCGCCAGAACTAAAATATATGTGATTAAGAAAAATCAGTATATAAATGAAGAAGAAGAAATAGTGTAAGTCAAAAACAATTTCTTGTTCTTCATGAAAGTGGTTCTCAAAATATGTTCCTTGACAAAAGCATCCACATCACCTAGAACCTTGCTAGAAATGCAAATTCTTAGGCCCATATGGCATAGAGGACATAGTTGACAGTAATAGAATAACAGTATTATTCAATATTTATGGTGCCAGGTGGGTATTTAAAATATCAGGGGGACACTCTGTAAAGTATATGATTGTCTCACCACTACGCTGTACACCTGAAACTTATACAGAATAATACTGAATATAAACTATAATCGAAAAACAAAATTCTTAGGCCCAACCCCCACCTGCTAATCAGAAACTCTGGGGGCATTTTAAGGAATCCTCAGGATGTTTCTGACAAATGCTAACATTTGGGAACGGCTGCTTTCTAATGAGTACACAATAAGTACTGTTCAAATTTACCAACCAAGAAAGAGAGGTGTAAATGCATTATTTTAATTTCCCATCGCGACCACCAAAGGATCTGACACCAGACATGATTCTCTCTGGGGAGTGGTGCTGAGCTCTCGAGGGAGGAGGGCATGAGCAGAGAGACGTTTTCTATCTTAGGCCATCCTGAACCGTTTGACCTTTTGTAGCCTGTTAAGCTGTATTTAAAAAAAAAAAAAAGACATAGACTAGAATTAAATTAGTGGGGGAAATTCCACCCTTTTCTCTCATTAGGGAGGACTTCTCTCCTCACTGATGTTTCTTTCCCCAGATCATAATCAGCCAGAGAGTTCATAAAAATGTACAAAAAAAAAAGGAATCCTCTGATGACTCTTTGTACGGAGCGCCAATGCTAACATAAGACTCTGCTTTGTGCCTTCATCCTAATTTTCCCAACTTTTACCAAGATTTACTGCCCCACAGAAAGCAACGTCAAATGCCTTTTTCTCACACAGGAGTCTCAGGAGACAGAGAGCGAAATAAATGCCCAGTGTGAGAGCGGTGAGCATTCACTGCCTTCAGTGTGGGATGAGTCGTAAGGGGAAAATGACTGGGACATTCTAGGAAAGTGAGGTCTGTCTCCTCCACAAGAGTCACACCCGACTCAACAGTCCTGATATGCAGAAAGGCAGAGAACCTTCTTCTAGCCTTGATGGAACATGAAAAGGATGAGATTAAAACGAAAGCGAAGGGGTCGATTGCCAGTGTCCTCAACATCTAGTCTCCACTTCCACCCTGGGTAGACAGAAGTGGGAAGCCTGACAAGTCCCAGGCATGCCTGTGAGGAGTGGTCATCGGTGTGGTACTGTCACCAGTGAAACGACAAAGGCTCAATTCTCGTCTTCTTCAAGGAAAGATTCCAGTCATGAGACAAAGTGGCAGCCCTGGCCGGTGTGGCTCAGTTGGTTGGGCATCATCCCATACAGTGAAGGGTCACCAGTTTGACTTCCAGTCAGGGCACAAGCCTGGGTTGCAGTTTCAGTCCTCGGTCAGGGTGGTGCAAGAAATCGATGTTTCTCTCCCTCTCTTTCTCCTTCTCTTCCCCTCTCTCTAAAAAATAAATTTTTAAAAAATAAAATAAAACATAGACAAAGTGGCAGGAAAGAAAGCAAGAATGTATTGGTCGCAGCAAAAGCACACTCAGGACAGTGAAACAAGGGAGGGCAGGCATAGCACAGGAGAAGCAACAGGAGAGACTAGGCTGGACTGCTTTGGCTGTCTAGGACACTATGGGAGAGGAGTGAGCCAAGGCCGGGCTGCTATCAGCTCCCTGGGAAGTCAGAGAAAACGCAGCCTTGCAGACCTCAGGGAGTTAGCCCAGGATGAGCTGCCACTGCCTATTGCTCCCCTGGTTGCAGCTGTCATGGGAACCCTTACAGTTTAGGAGATGCACGCCTGTGGGGGAAGAGATGGGGGTAGGGGATGGGGCAAAAGGGAGAACACATGCTGGGTCCTTTGTCTGGAGGGGTTTTATTTCTCTCTCGCAGTCAGGAATCTTAGGGGAAGTTTCCACTGATTGGTCTGCACCAGGGCAGCGGGTCATCAGTCAATACAGCTGGTCCTGAGGCAGCCATGATGTCTCTTGTCTGGTTTTGCTGCTTTTCTGAGCCTGGAGGTGAAACACAGCTGAGGCATAGATGTTATCTTTAGAGAGGAAAGGTCAGGGGTCTAAACCACACAATCAGCAACCAGCAACATGAAGGGTCAGGGGGTCCAAACCACCTGAACAGCAATATGCTAGGGAAGGGAAGTTTACCCTGGGGCCCAGGTACTTGTTTTCCCAGTTTGGCCTGTTGCTAGGTGCCTGGAGGAAACCACCCTGGTGACCTCCTGTAGCTGGCCTATCATCCTTGCTCCGCTCATGTCTGCCCAACTGCCTGCCACACTACCTCATCCAGCACGGCAGGGCTATCAGTGGTGGATGTGCGTCTGCGTAGATAGTCTGAGAACATGTTATTGCTGTCCCAGAGCCCACATGTGGTCTGTAAAAAAATCCAGAATTGTGTCCCTTCCTCAGCAGAGAAACCCAGAAGTTGCCAGAGGACCTGTGCCAGCCAAAGGTTACAATCGAGGGGCCATGGGGCCTGTGGAGTATGGTGAGTCATGGCCCATCTCCACCACGATACCCGGAAGGGACCCGCTGCCCATGATAAACTCCACTCAGAAGCCCAGAGACTGGCCCAGCCCATCTGCAACTAACAGATGTGGGGCCTGTGGCTGTGGACAAGCTGTCTGTCCTTACCACCCCCACAGCACAGCAGTTCTCTCATGCAGCCAGATGCCATCTAGGGGGCAGCCGGGAGAAGCAATCTGAAAACCGAGATAGTCGGTAAACGCAGGTGCTCCCTTGTCTTTCCCAAGCCCCAACACTTGGGCACTTGTAAGGACATGCAGGTGATGTACATAACCTACAAAATCTGGATTTTCTTCATACATTCCATAGTGGTGCATAAATTTCCAAACTCATCACAGTTGAATTTTCCTATTATAGTGTTTTTCCTGAAATATTTCCCTAATGCAAACTAAGTAGTGGTCACTACACTTAGATTTTATTACCGACAAGTCCAAAATTACGCTGACAATATAGTATTACACTTTCCAAATGAATTCATCCTTATCCTTGACTTCCAAATTCTAAATACAGTTGTCGGCCACAAGGTGGCCCTGGAAGCAACAAAATGCAGCCTCCAGAACAGCCCGACCACTAAAAGGAATTGATTCCTCTTTGGTTTCCCATTCCCACTTATGAGCAATTGATTGAGTAGAGGGGAAAAGAACAATTAAACGTTGTAACAAACCAAATCATGTCTTCAGTGAGTGGAAAACTAATCACGTGGGCAGCAACACAGCACACTTAACTATTTCAGATACCAAAGGACCTTGCATGACTTCAAAGGTTTTTTGCCAATTTTTTTTAAGATTTTATTTTTTATTTTTAGAAAGGGGAAGGGAGGGAGAAAGAGAGGGAGAGAAACATTAATGTGTAGTTGCCTCTTATATGCCACCTCCTGGGGACCTGGCCTGCAACACAGGCATGTGCCCTGACTGGGAATCAAACCAGTGACCCTTTGGTTGGCAGGCTGGCACTCAATCCGCTTAGCCACACCATCCAGGGCTCTGCCAATTTTTTAAACATAAAAAACTGTAGTGACAGTAAAGGGAAAAAAAGACCCTGAAACACTAACAATTGTGCAAATGGGGTTAAAAAAAAAACGCAGGCTTCAGCCATCATGAAATTCCAGATTGCCAGATTTCTTGATTGTGGCTTTTAATCAAAACACAGCCAGCTGCCTGTATTTAACACTAATCATTAAGCTCTAAGTCTCAGCCAATCATCTTACTTCTGAGCTGGCAGGGTAACAGCAACAACAAAAATATGAAACACCCTGACCCAGTTTAGTGGGAGGAAAAAAAGAAGAGGAAAAAGAAGAATCAGTCCTAGGATTTCAGCTTTCCTATGAAAAACGCATCTCTGGCTTCCTAAAGCAAAACATCTGTGCCTAGAAAACTTGCCTTGTGCCTTCAAGATGAACAGAGAGTGTGTTTATAACCCTGCAATACCCATATCCTTTCTTCTCCCTCACCCCCTACTCCACCCCACCCCCATCAAAAAGCAATGTTAGCACTTCAAAGAGATGAGTGTTCTGTTCCCAGCCAGCTAGAGGGGTGGTTCCTGGAAAATCTTTCTTGGTTGTCCTCTGCTGCCCTGTTGGCTAAGAACTCACTCTGAGCTGTTAATTTCTCTGTTCTTGACCCTTTGGGTGATTTGGAGGAAGAGTTGCTCTCTCCTCCTAGATTACTAACAGCTCCAAATACCCTAGCCCCCTACTTCTCCCCATGGGATGGATACCTTAGCCGGCTTCCTGAACCTGGAATGCAAAGAATGCCCCTTCATTTCAGTGAACTGAGAATTTTTGGTAAAGAGAAAGAAGCCCTCTTTCCCTGTCTCTTCTTCCAACTTTTGCTCATAAATCATAAATACCAGACAAGATGGAGATCTTCCTAACATTATTAAAACACAACAACAAAGATGAAAACAAACAGCTGGTTTTTAGAATCGCCCCAAGCACATACCTGGGAGATGGAATTCCTTCCTCCAGGATCTACAAACGGCCTCCAGCGATCAATTCGACTTTGATCCTGACCTTGAGATCTGACAGGAGGTTAGCCAGCAAGAATGGCGTCAGGAATTGGTCACAGCGCATAGCAACAAGTTTCCTTCTCTCCTGTCATTTACATGTAGATGACAGCTAATATTCAAATTGGTGTAAGCAAACCCACATTTGATTAAATTAAATCTCTTCTCTCTCTAGCTTGATTTGCATAACTCACAATAATAAGAATGGCAAGGAAATCATAACTGAAAGGAGAAAATATAACTGCAACTATTTGGAATTAGGTGTAGTTGAATTAAGCTCATAAATTCTGATATTTCTATGTGAAAAACTGTCCTAAGCTAACTTTAATTTCAAACTATTAAGAAATGTGAGTTGAACAACTGGGAAGTTAATTAACAAATAGTCTTAGGACACCTTTGATTAACAACAACATCAAAAAAATTAAGAGCTGGTGATCTGAAAAATTGCTCTCATTATTTTATGGGTCCATTAGGAGCCTGTCCACATACCATGTTCTAGTCTAGTCCTGGGAAGGAAAATCATTCAGCCAGTATTTTCTTTATTTTACAGCAAAAATTTACTTCAAGATCCTTCCAACTCCTACACCCAAACTCCAGTTCTCTTTTTTGCGGCCCACATATATGACACCCCCACTCCCACCCTCTGCCCACATCACCTTTACATAAGAACAAAGCCTGAAAGAAACCCCACCCCCCATGCCCTGCAAGGCCTGGGAGGCCTGCTGTCAAGCAATGAACTTGACAGATCCTGCACACACACACCTTAATTTTCTTAATTTCGCCTTTCCTTGCTGTTCTTGTCACCTGGGGCCTCAGAGAAGAAAGGGAAAAAGCCAATTGGCACAGTGACAAGACTGGATCCTAGAGGGTGCCACCTCCCCCACAAATTACTTCCCATCTATCTCTCAACAGCAGAGGTAGCGGCAAGTCCAGGCCCCGCATCCCAAATCGAACAGAAGCAGGGGGCAATTTGAGAAAGAGAGTCCCCTCACCTCAGGCCTTGGCCCATGTCACATTCTCCCACTAACTGTACAGGTGGCCTTCTGGTCTGCAGTAAACATATTCCTTTGTCATAGAATTTCCATGAAAATCTGCAGAGTACATTTGTTAAGATAAATGTCCTAAATTTGTTGTTGGAGTCCACTGCCTCCAGAAAATATCAGAAATAAAAGTGAAGTTACAGAACCTGCAACCTAGGTACGTGCCCTCGTCAGGAATCAAACCCACAACCTTTCAGTTCATGGGATGATGCTCCAACCAACTGAGCCACGCCAGCCAGGGCCACCTTAAGCATCTTCACCTTAGTGTTAGTCGAGAAGACTCCAAGCCTATTAGCTGGACACCCATGTCCCATTATTTCCGAGTTGCCTAGCAAAAATGTTCCTGCCATGTGTGTTCCCCTCTTCCTCAAGTACCTGTAAATCCTTCATTTTCACTTCTCAAACCTAATACCCTGACCCACCCACCCCCCACATTCTCCTTTGCCCAAAAATGCCATATATGCCCAACGTTGCCTCACTGTTTTTGGAATCTTCATGCTTAATGTGAATTCCCCGTACTCATATATTGAAATTTCAATTGGAAAGAAGAAGTAGAGCTGCCAATACAGCTCCAATGGCCATTGCCACCCCATGGAAATTCTAGAGTAGAAACGACCCATCAGAGTTGTCCTGCACTTGGCTGTGCCTTTGTAGCTGGTTCCTGGGGGGAAGGCTCAAAACCCTTGAATTTTTCCAGTGACAGGAATGCCTTTGTTCTTCAAGGTTGCCCCCTGGGCCACACCTGATGGTTGATACCAATGAGATGACTAAGAATGGGGGCTGGTCATGCCAGAAAGACTAACCATGTGATTAGAGGCTTGAGGCTCGGAGCCACGTGATATCAACCTGAATTTGAGAGGGCAAAAGGGGACTGAAGAATAAGTCAATATTCAATCAATTGTACCTATATAATGAAGCCTCAATAAAAAAATTTGGGCATGGAAGCTGAAGTGAGCTTCCCTGATCAGTTTTGTCTATTGCCACACATTGATGTGCTACAGGGTCACGTGTCCTAAGGACAAAGAAGGGTAACATGACCTATAGGACCCTCCCTGACCTCACTCTATGTGTCTCTCCCTGTGGCTGGCCCTCATTTGTATCCTTTTTACTATAATACAACTGAAATCATAACTATAGAGCTTTCCTGAGTTCTGTGAGTTCTAGCAAAGTATCAAACCCGAGGGGTTAGTGGGAATCCCCAGACTTGTAGCCAGCTGGTCAGAAGTGAGGATGGCCTAGGGACCCAGACTTGTGGCTGGTGTCTGAAGTGAGGCACTGTGCACTTAGTCTGCAAAGTTTGGCCCAACTCTGCGTAGTTGGCATCAGAGTCCTTGCAGGCTGGAATGGCCTTTATATCTCTACCTCCATGACCACTGCATGTACTTCATCCTGAGAAGGGTGTGCTCCTGGGCAAGGCAGCTCTCCGCTGAGACAGGCTGGAAGGAGCTGACCACCGAGGGCTGCCTGCTTACAACACTTTCCAAAGCATAGGCAGAAGGTCCTCCCTTGAACGGGGATGTTGGGTGACACACCTCCAGGGTCCCCCCATACATCCCTCCATTTATTACCCAGTTGCTTTGAATTCTGGGATGTCAACCAATAACAAAGCAAACTACTATTTTGTCCCAGGTTTCCAGAAAGTCACCAGCTTTGACTCCACTCCCGGGCTGTGTCACCAATAGCTTCATGCAGTTTTGACAACCCAGCACACCCTTTCCCAAAGGGCTTCCATGTTTCTCCAGAGGCCAGCAGAGCTCCTTCAGCATCTCCTGGCTCATCTCAGTAAGTACCGGGTGGGATAAAATCGCACAAGGTTGTCAACAATTGGTCCCAGATGACTTGGTCAGGGGCAGGTCGACCTGCTTGCTCAGCAGGGTTAATATATGAGGGAGAGGGAGGGAAGTTTCATTCTTCCCAATCGGAGCCCCGGCAGGGCTGAGCTAACCTGAATTGACAAGGATTCAGGTCATGTCTGAACTTGCACGGAGGAAATTTTAAGTACGTAAAACACTAAAGCACTTGTGCCAAAAAGCCAGCTTTCAAAACGGACATCTGCTGGTCCTGCAAAGGCAGCAGGAGCGGAGGAGCCGATGTCTCAGTCAGGTGAATGTCTGTCTGTTTTTCTTGTACCTGGAGAAACGTGCTCCTTAGCAAGCACCTATGGGAACTCCTTCGTGCTGAAGCAGATGACTTGGGGCCTGGGAATGAAGCAGAGTGACCTGTTTTGTTTTGTTTTAATTGATTTTGAAAGAGAGGGAGGTGAGAGAAACATTGATTTGTGGTTTCACCTATTTATGCATTTATTGGTTGATTTTTGTATGTGCTCTGACTGGGGATCAAACCCGAAACCTTGGTGTATTAGGACGATGCTGTAACCAGCTAAGCTACCTAGCCAGGGCAAAGATGATTGACCTTTGAAGCTGGTTTCTCTCCACTCATCCAAATCCCAGAGAGGGGCTCTTACTTCCTCCACTACTTACTTCCTCCACTACTTACTTCCACCTGGGGGAAATGGAAGCAGAGATTTTATGTGGGCATTAAGTCAAATGAAGACTGAGAAAGACTCAGAGGCCAAACATACAACACTCACACTGAGGGTGAATGCTGTCAGAATGAAGTCAGTGGGAAGGGTGATCACGTTGTTCCACTGCCCAGGCCCTGCCAGGTGCTTCTCAGGTCCCCCATGGGTCCTGGATGCTGTAACTGATGGTGCGGCCCCAGGGGAGGCTAGCGATCTCTGAGGGCTGATGACACTCCTCCACTCCAGTGGGGCCCCACGCTCTCCTCTAGACCTTACAGACCTGTCTGCCTTTACCTTTTCTCTCTGTCTTTTCCCACACTCCTGTGGTCTAGGAAGCTTTTTCTAGTGGAAAGAAGGGGAGGAAAGCTTTGTTCTCAAATTATTTTTGTTGTCCCAAATCTACTTTATTACCTAAGATGCATGATAGTTTTTTCAATTTAATATTTTATGTCACTCCAAGAGCCTACTCTTGAAACACAAAAGCCAAAGGAAAAGAACCTCCTAGTTTCCCTCCTATTGCTGCCTCCCCTGTCCTTTGTGGTGATGAGTAGATGTGTCTCTGGCTCTTCCTCAAGTTAGGCAGCAGTGGGGACGGGCATGTGGTCACAGGGACTCTCAGGAGCACGCATCAGCTAATTTTTAGAAGAGAACCCCACCACTTTGACAATGTCTCAGAAACAGTCATTTTTACACCTTGCCTACATGGTCCTCAAATAATAGTCATTCTAGGGCAATTGAGGGTCTTTCCACGTGGCCTTTCCTACCCAGAAGAAAGGTTCTGAGGACTGCCAGGTGCTCCTTGTGACCCTCTGACCTCAAGGTCGTCTAGCATGGAGTCTTCTGCTCTCTGCGACACACTGCTGACCTTGCTCATACATCAGGAAGGGGTGGCTGGGGGCGGGGCGGGGCGTCGGAGACCAGGGAAACATAGGACCAGTCACAGACTCTATTGCTGTGGGGCCTCAAGTTCACTTTCTTTTTCCCTCAGCTGGACACCATAGAGTCTCTTCTCTTTAGCATTAAATAATAAATAAATAAATAGAATTGAATTAAATTAATTAAAACCATTCTTTGATGGAAAGTGCACAGCCTAAGCTAAATTCAAATCCCAACTCTGCCCTCAACCTCTGTGAACCTGTTTCAAGCTCTCTAAATCTATTCAATAGTTTCTAATGACCTGCTACATGCAGTTGATTTAAACAGTAAATGCAGTGCTGACTCCCTCCCCCGGACGCACACACACACACACACACACACACACACACACACCCCGGAGAGGACATATGGTTGTTCTGTCAGACCAATGCTTCCCTCTTAAATTACCCACTCACCACGTGCTGCCCCAATTTGCAACCGAACAATGCCGTCCACCCACACCATCAGCCCCTGTGAGGGCAAATTCAAACGATAGCAAAGCTCACAAACCAAGAAATAGCTCCTGATTCTTTTTCCCAACTTAAAAAAAAAATTACAGGCTGCCTCTTGGCTCCTGCACATCCCCAGGCTGTTCTCACTCCTTCTCAGTGCCCTGCCTCCCACTTCTCGGCACTTTCAGCACGTCCTGCCTCTTCCCAGTCCTTTGTTTGAAACGTTCCCCCAGTTTTCTAAATTGTAGCATTTCTTGGGAGCAAAGAATGTGCTCTTTCTGCCATGCTAAGTGCCCAGGACATTGCAGAAAGCTTCTTACATTACAAAAAAAAAAAAAAACCCGCAAGAGAGATCCAGAAAGAACTACAGGGATTCTGGTTCTGTGGGAAGATGTATGCATTTATCTTTCTCTGGTCTCCACTCTTATCCTGGTGCATTTTCAGAAGCCAGACACCTTGGAGCTCCAGAAGCCACATAGGCAAGTGGATACAGGTATTCTTTGGCAGAGAAAGGCCATCTTTCAATAGCCATTACTGGGTGATTCCTCCAAGTCTCAGGCTAATAATTCCAGGACCCCTGTTTTATCACCTCATGGTATCAGAGCAATTTAGCTCCATAGGGGTGGGCGTCATGTCCCATTCATCTTGTATCCCTCAACCACTGCACAATGCCTGGCACACAAAACGGGATGGTTGAATTGAATGAATGGTAGTATAACTTGCCACAGTGCACTGTGCTTAGAAGGGTCACACATGGGTAGAGTGAGCACTGTCAGTAGGAATACTGGGATTGCTCTTCAGCTGGAAGCAGCTTTAAGTGGCCCAACTTGATAAGTGGTTTTGTGCTCTGGCTTTTTTAAGCAGTGAGAAAGTCTCCAAGAAGAACAGGGAATAGCAGATCGTAATAATTGCAAGAGAGCCACATATGCACAGAAAGGACATTGTGTAGGTTGTTGGAGGGTCAAATGGAATAACCCTGATCTATTTCTTTGGAGGATCAAAATTGCTCCATCTCTGAAAGGGTGGAGCCTATCCAAGATGTTGAACCAGGCCTTCTGACTCCAAGGTTCAATAGCTTTGATTCCTTAGAATGAATTCTTAGTGTTGGTCAGTGTATGAGTTTGCTAGAGCTGCCATGACCAAGTACCACAGACCGAGTGACTTAAACACCAGAAATTTATTTTCTCACACTCCTGGAGGCTAGACATCCAAGATTAAGATGTTGTCAGGGTTGGTTTCTTCTGAAACCTCTTCCCTTGGTTTGTAGCTGGCTGTCTTCTTGTGTCTTCACATGATGTGTTCCCTGTGTGTGTCTGTGTCCAAATTTCCTCTTCTTATAAGGATACCAATGGTACTGATTAGGGCCTGCACTAATGACATCACTTCACCTTAATTACCTCCTTCAGGCTCCATCCCAAGTACAGAACATCCAACCAAAGATTATTCTTGAGCCTTAAGACCTAATGGAATTTGCCTTGCTACATTTTGGACTTGCTTGGGACCCATTTCCCCTTCCTTCTTTCCTGTTGCTACTTTTTGGAATGGGGATGTCCATCTTATGCTGGGCCCATTGTTGTATTTTGGAAGCATGTAACTTGTCTGGGTTCATGGGTTCACAACTGGGGAGGAATTTTGTCTAAAGATGAATCACACCTTAAGTCTCATTATATCTGATTTAGATGGTGTCTAGATGAGACATTGGACTTTTAGACTTTAGAATTAACACTGAAATGAGTTAAGACTTTTGAGCCTGTTGGGATAGAATGAATGTGTTTTTTAAAGAACACACATTTTGAAAGAATCAAGGCAAAAATGTTATAGACTGAATATTTGTGTCCCTCTAAAAAGCTTATGTTAAAGTTGTAACCTTTGATGTGATGGTTTTTGGAGGTGAGGCCTGTAGGAGGTAATTAAGTTTAATGAGGTTATGAGGATACAGATTCCGTGATAGGGCTAGTGTTCTTACAGGAAAAGAAAATGAAACCAATCTTTTTCTGTCTCTCTCCCTCTCCCTCTCTCTCTCTCTCTCTCTTTCCCTCCATTCCTCTCTCTCTTCTCTCTCTCTCTGACATGTGAAGACACAAACAGAAGGCAACTGTCTGCAAGCCAGGAAGAGAACCCTCACTAAAGAACCCCATCAGCCCGTACCTTGATCTTGGACTTCCCAGCATCCAGGACAATGAGAAATAAATTCCTGTTGCTTAAGCCACCCAGTTTATATTGTTTTGTAATGGCAGCTCCAGCTGACTGACACGGTATGTGAGCAATAAGATCAGGGCGTCTTCACCAACAATCAGCACGCCCATAAGCCATTTAAGCAATTTTCTTCCCATCTTATTGGTTTCTTTCTTTCACAATTGGTTGGTATTTCCTTGAGGGGCTACATGATATCTGGCCTGAAGGCCAGCCTGACATTTCTCCATAGACACTATAACTCATGCATTGATTGTGCAATTCAAATTAGCTCAGGTTTAAGAGGTGAAGCCATTTAAATTCTCAGAATAGATCTTTTTTTTAATTTGGTTAAGCCTTAAGGGTGCTTTTTATTTTGTGAAATTAAAAATCTGTCTTTATAAGAGAGCCCAGTCCAATAGAAAGATTCATAGGGGGCTCCAGGGCATCTGTCACTGTTGAAAATCTATTTCAATAAATTTTCAATATTGGCTTAATTATTTAAATAAGTAGGATGTGCTAAAAGGAAAATCTGTTTGTGTTTTTTTCTTTAATGTTGAAAATGAAATAAGTCAACCAAATGCCATTAAAGTACACATCGGTCTTTGCTGAAATAGCAAAATCTTTGGGGAATTAAGTGCATCTTTGTAATTTCTTCCAGGCAGCAATCACAGTGTGATGGACCAAACTGTATTCCCTACTTTGTATTAGCAAGGCAAAGATACAAACACCCATTTCCCCCACGTAGTTTATGAAAAGAAAGTTCAATGAAATTGTAGCAATGAAGGTCCTTTCTCTTGCTTTCAGAAACTTCCATGATAGTAAGTATTTTAATCATGCCCGAATCATGTCTGAGTCTTCCCAGGAAAGTCCACCGGTGCTAAGTAAGCAAGACATCTATCACGTTGTGTTTCAAGTTTCAACATTTTTGTTTAACAATGCCTGAAGGCTGTCAGCTTTCCAGACAGACATATCAAAATGATGAATAAGGCAGGCATGGCAGGAAAGCCTTCACTGGAAGGAGAGTAGAGGAATTTGTGGGGGAAGGAGAGATGAAACGTGAAGCAATCTGTCTCTCTGAGTCAAGTTATCAAAGTGTAGGAGACAATGATGGAAGAGTCTACATCAGTTTTACAATCACTAAAATCCTTGGATTCATTTAAAAATAATAATTGAGATCTATCAAGTACCAAGCATTGTTATTTCAGGGAAATAACAATTTCCTGGAAATTTCAAGGTAAGATGGGAGGAAGATCTGGCAAATGCAGTGGTAATTTCTATTCACGTGAGCCAATTTATCTTCTAGTTTCTATGTGAACTGCAACTTTTAAGAACAATATCCAGACCCAAAGCTCAACCTGCAATGATTACATTTATATTCACTCATTCAAAAACATTTTTAGGATTGGACTTTGGAGCGTTTTTCAATAGAAAAGTCATTGTTTAAAATTCAGATGCTTCCAAAATTAAGTATTTTTGAAACTTGCTAGGACCATTTTGTGTATTTTATTAACAAAATAACAATTTTTTAAATTTTTATTATTGTTTCTATTAGTGATCATATTACCACAACTGCTTGGCCAATTGCATTTTAAATTTTTTGGTTCCTTCATAATTTTCAAAAGATTTAACTAATTTTCATGATATTTGTTGTACTACTAAATCATGTCAAGATTTGTATTATCATTTCTTCCTATTGAAACAAATTATTATTCAGCAGATGGCAATAAATCTTGCACACAGAACCATCACTCATATGTTTTAAAAGTGTATATATTTTCTGACAACTATTTTTCAACAGATTCCAATGTTTGGTTGTTTTCCACTACTCATAATGACTGTGAGATATTTTCATATTTATAAGGGTTCACTGATAAAAGTTTTTAGTTCATAAAAGCACCAATTTCTTCCTTAAGCCCAGACTGAGTACCTATATCACAACCTTTTCTCACAAGCAGTTTAATTGACATGTAATTGACATATTAGACTGCATATGTTTACAGATTTGGCTCATGGATACATCCGTGAAATCATCACCATGTCAAAATCATGAGCTTATCCACCCAAAAAGATTCTTTGTCCTTTTGTAACTCCTCCTTCCCTTTCTCTCCAAACTTTCCCTCTCCCCACCCCTATTTCCAGGCAACCATGGATCTGCCCTCTGTGACTATGAATTATATCATTTTTTAGAATGTTCTGTAAATTACATCACACAAGCTGTACTCAATTTTTGTCTAGCTTCTTTCATGCAACATAATGATCTTCAAATTTATCCATTTAGTTGTGTCTTTTAACAGCTTATCCTCTTCACTAGTATTGCATGGATACACACCACAGGTTGCTTATCCACTCACCTGTTGATAAATATTTTGGTTGTTTCCAGTTTGGGGCTATTACAAATAAAGCTACCAGGAATATCTGTGTACAAGTGTTTGCATGGACATATGATTTTGTTTAACTTGCCTAAATTCCTAAAAGTTCAATGGTTGGATCATATGGGATGTGCATGTTTAACATTTGAAGAAACTGCCCCACTGCTTTCCGAAATGGCCACTCCACTTTGCACTCTCATCAGAAGTGTATGAGAACTCCAATGGCTTCCCATCCTTGTCAACACTTAGAATGGTCAGTTTTAAAAATTTAAACCATTTTAACAGTATATGTGGTACCTCATTCATTGTGTTACTTTCATTCCCCTAATGACTAATTATGTTGAGTAGTATTTCATATGCTTATTTGCCATCCTTATACCTCCTTTGGTGAAGTCCTGGTTCAAATCCTTTGCCTGTCTTTCAGCGAGTTTTAGTTTTCTTCATCTTGAGGTTTGAGAGTTCTTTTCTTTTTTTTAAAGATTTTACTTATTTCTTTTTAGAGAGGGAAGGGAGAGAGAAAGAGAGAGAGAGAGAGAAACATCAGTGTGTGGTTGCTGGGGGCCATGGCCTGCAACCTAGGCATGTGCCCTGGCTGGGAATTGAACCTGCGATGCTTTGGTTCACAGCCCGTGCTCAATCCAATCCACTGAGCTATGCCAGCCAGGGCAAGGTTTGAGAGTTCTTTACACTCGATGGATACAAGTCCTTTGTTACATATGTGACATGCACATATTTTCTCTTAGTCCATGGCTTGCCTTTTCATTCTCTTAACACTGCTTTCCTAAAAACAAAAGTTTTTATTTCAATGAAGTCTAATTTATAAGGTTTTTTTTCTTTTATAGATCGTGCCTTTTGTGGTACAGGTCTGGTGATGATAAACACTTCCAATTTTTGCCTGACTGAAGAAGTCTTCACTGGTAATAAATTCCAGGTTGACAGGCTTCTTTCTGCTCAGTACACTGTTTCTGCCTTTTTTTAATTTGCATTGTTTTGACAAAAAGCTGCTGTTAATTTTATTTTTCCCTTTGGTCTATAAACATATTTTTTCTCTGACTGCTTTCAAATTTTTCTTTCTTTCACTGGCTTTAAGCAATGGTGCTTAAGTGGTGCTTATGATACACCATGGTGTCATTTTCTTTATGTTTCTTAGGCTTGATGTTTGATGAATATCTTAGATATGGGTTTATATTTATATCAAATTTGGGGAAATTTTTGTCATTTAAATATTTTGTATGCCTTCCCTCTTTTGGGGATTCCAATTACACATATATTGGGTTGTTTGAAGTTGTCCCAGAGTTCACTGACATTCTTTTCATTTTTTGTTTTTGTTTTCCCTCTAATTTCATCTGGGATAATTTCTATTGTTATGTTCAAGTTCACTAACACTTTCTTCTTCACATCTAACCTGCCATTAACCTCATCCCATGTACTTTTGCCAGAGTCCAGCTCCAGCAGGTCCAGGGATTCCCAGTGGAGGGACGGCGTCGGCAGAGGAATGACACGAGAGGTGCAGTTTCAAGCTTAACTGCCAGGCATCTCTGCTGGGCTCTTGAGTTCTTTATTTTTACACAGTTGGGTGTGTACATGTGGCATATGTGAAAGCAATCAAAATGCAGTTCTTATTTGCTTTGTCATTGTTCTACAGAAAATATGACACAGACATAATAGGAAGTAGCTGTCTATTGCATATTATTGTGCAAGCTTTTAGTTACTAATCTTTGCAATTAATCAGTAACACATTTTACCACTTTATATAACACCTTAATTTCTTAAAGCTTAATTTAATTTTAATCTATTCTAAAGCTGCAAGCTAGGCACGTAGATGGGCACAGGACTGTTTTAGCTCATTGGCAAAGGCCATGCGGAAGGCTTTCGTGGTCAATGTGGTTAGTACCTGTCTCTCACTTCTCACCTCAGCACCAGAACCCTGTCTTTCTATGCAAGCGATAATCTTTGTGTTGCTCAGTCCATTCGGCTGCCTCCCATTCACCTCGGTGTTGATGCATTTCTATTATTTTCCATGTTTGATGTCTGACCTCTTTTGGCAACAAACACCATGGGGGCCCTGATCGCTTAAGTGCCTCATAGAAGGGGAATGTATAATAATCTTTCCAATATACATTTATATTTACCCATCATGTCCCTTTATCATAGATTTCAGTATAGGGTAAAGGGGGATCAGTGGGCCTAGGAGTTAGCGGGGGAACAGACCATGGATACTGGTACAATGCTGACCAAATGTGTTTTTTGAATCTCTTTCTTATCTCCAGAGCCCTGGTGCTAAGGAATTGTGTAATAAGGGTGGGTATAGGGGCTTTTGTAGGGAGTAATCCTAGGAGTCTTTTCCATTCCCATTTTTTGAACTCTCTAACCCACTTAGGAGGACACTCTGGTGGGGAGTCACTCTCCAATGAGCTGTCATTTTCTTGCTTACTTCCAAAGAACTGTATTTCTTCTGTGGAATTGCCATTTGTCCCAGTCCCATAATAAATCACATAGACCCTAAGCACAGGTAGTAATACAGTGATTAACCAGAGGAGTGCCAGGTACTCCCTGCCCCCCGTATCTGCTGTGCGGACACGCGGCTCCCTCTGTGACTGTGTCAGACAGCAGGGCTGGGCTGGCTCCAGCATATTCTCTACTTCAGACTGCAGTTTTCAGCCCCAGAAGTTCAACTGGGGTCTTCTTTTTCTCTTCCATATTGCCACATAATTTGTACAATCGTTTCTCTGTTTTTTTGATCATACACAATAGTCATAATATCTGTGTTTAAAATCCTTGTGTACTAATTCTAACACTGTGTAATTTTTGTTTATAGACCAGACAATGTGTTTTTTAACTACTGAGTGCTGGATATTTTTGTATTTTCATAAATTTCTTAAGCTTTTTTAAAACAATGCAGTGATAATACATTACTTGAAAACAGTTTAAATCTTTCAGGTTTGGCTTTTTGATTATTTAGATAGGACCAGAGTGGCATTTATTCTAGGTTAATTTTCCCCCAGTGCTGAAGCATGATGCTTTTTAGGTGATTCTCCACTCTGGCTGCTGGAAATGTGCACTCTTTTGTCTCCATGTGAACACTGGGCACAGTTTCCCCTAATCCTTTCTGGGTGGTTCTGGTCCCAGTTTGTCTCCTCAAACAAATGCATTGATTAGGATTAACTGAATTCTACAAATCACCGAAGTTCTCTCTATATGCCCCTCTCTCCCCGCCGGTGCTCTGTCCTGTGAATTCTAGCAACCTTGGCTTGCAGGTTTTTGTCAACTCAAGGAGACCACTCCTAAACTCTGCCTGAGTTCTCCCTCCCTGCACGACAAACCAGAAACTCTTCCCACACCATAAAGTTGGGGCAGTCACCAGGCTCCTTTCATTTGTTTCCCATCTCTTTGGGATCATTGTCCTTCGTCACCTTGGGCTTCATGCGTTGAACAGTACCATTGTTTGTATATTTTTGTCTGAATTTTTGGTTATTTTAGTCTGGGGAATAAATCCAGTCACTGTTACTCCACTTTGTGTCTTAACCTCCTTTTTAATCTTCTCTAGAACACAGAGCCTCAGAGGTGATTTCTGAAGTTCCAAATGAATATAATGTATGATCAACACTCCAAGGTTTAAGATGTTTGAGTACACTTTCTGAATCCATAAATATGCTTTTGAAAAATATCTTTCCTTTAATCTTAACAAGGGCTTGCTTCCAATTTTGCAGCACCGTTTTGTTCAGAGTGACAGGTTGATTGCTCTTTCCATGAAGGAGTAAACTGTGCTGGACTACAAGAGCGTGGGCTTCTCCACCTTTGTTGTTGTTGTTGTTGACAATTGCAATGATTAAAAGATTCAATTTGACTTAAGTTCAAACACACACAAAGAAATTAGCGGCAACACTTCCCTGAATCAGAAATATTTTAATTCTCTCTTGTCTTGATGTTTAAAAGTTTGCGAGTGTAATGATTGTGAGAGAAAATAGTGCCTCCCACTATTTCAGGAACAAGTAAGGACAGACAGCTTAAGGGAGGCCTGGAAACTGGATCTTATCTTTGGAGTTTGCAGCTTTTAGGAATGCAACTATACCTGCCTCTGTTTCAGTTCTATCCCCCAGAACGCTTACTGCTACTCACCTAACACTGACTCAAAACAAGCTTCCTTTCTGTTGTCCATCTACAAAAATCGATAAGGGTGAAATTTGAGCAAGCTGACAATCTTAATCAGTGCTACCTAAGGCTTTAATGCCAGGGCATCAGGCATGGCACCAAAGAGATGAAATTTGCCCAGGACCTCACATCCATTTACTTATCTTTTAAAGACAAAGAATCATGACTAGGAGAATGCAGCCTTGGCTATATTTTGGATTTGTTTTTGTTTTTTGTTTTTTAAAGGAGGATTTTTTTTTAAAGATTTTATTTATTTCTTTTTAGAGAGGGAAGGGAGGGAGAGAGAGAGAGAGAGAGAGAGAAACATCAATGTGCAGTTGCTGGGGGTTATGGCCTGCAACCCAGGCATGTACCCTGGCTGGGAATCGAACCTGGGGCACTTTGGTTCCCAGCCCGTGCTCCATCCACTGAGCTACGCCAGCCAGGGCTTAGGATTTGTTTTGCTTTTGTTGGTTTATTTGGGGTTAAAAGGTATTAGGTTAAAATAACATCAAGAACATTCCTGAAGGAGGAAGGGATTCATAAGCAGACAACTCACCGCTAAGGGAGAGAAAGAACGTGTGGATGGGGTGAGGAGCTGGCTTCCACCCATGTCTCCCTCACTGCAGGGTCGAGATGGGGACGGACTCTGAGCCGGCGAGTGTGTCAGACCCTCAGGTGTTTGATCGTCACTCTCAGTCAAGCTGCATACAGGCAGATGTAGTAGCAGGTGAAGTTCAACTCGGCCCATGTCTCTGCATAGGCTACCAGCATCGAGTGATCCATTGGCAAGATGGGGCAGATGACAGAGACGGTCTCAGGAGCTAAGTCAGGGACAAGGGTGAGGGTGGTGGAGGAGTCACACGTGGAAGGAAGTGCTCTGGTCCTCTGGCTCAGGCATTTTACCAACGATTGCTGAGCCTCTGCTTCTGGGCCAGGTGCTATGCTCTTGATATAGGTACTGATAAACCAGAGCTAGTCCTGGCCTTCAGGTGAGGTAAGGAAATTTCCAGGAGAGAACTGTTCCCTCTGTGATTTAGTCACCTTTCCTTGGTGTGAGGAAAGACCGTGGAAGAGGCAGACATCAACAGAAAAAATCTAGCACGGGCTTTGAGAGTGTGCCTTAGTGGGACTTCTCTCCAGTTCTCCAAGCTCTATGGTTTCTTTCTTTACCCTGACTCACTTTCCCTTTCACAATCACACGCTAGCAAAAGTGTGTCATGAACAACTAACTATAATGGAATACTGGAAAATTCTATGGGAAACAGATCAGCGAAGAATCAGCTGTTAGAAAAAAGAGGAGACAGAAGTTTCTAGAAAAAAGACTATACTTTTTGAAAGAATGAACCTACAAACTTTGAAGGGGTTAGTTGGAAGGAGAGCACTAAAGGGAGAGAAAGCAACCCAGTCAAAGGCTCAAGGGGGTGGAAGGCCTACAGTGGTTCTGTGGACCGCAGCACTGGGGGCAAAAGGCTGGGAGGCAGAATCGGCTGTGGCGGGCCTCCCGGTGCGCAGGCGCACGGGTGTGCGTGGGCCTTCCCCTGGTGCTGCAACACCCGCGTGAGCGGTTAGTTCTGTGCTTTAGAAAGCGAGTGTGGGCAGTTAAGTGGAAACTGAAGTGTCACAGAGGGAGTGACAGAAGATAAGGAAATTGATAAGAAAGTTACCGTGATAGACCAGGCAAAAGATATTGATGGCTTTTCACATCCTGGAATATTCCTAGAGCGAGAGTTTTATGAACAAATTAAATTACAGTTAACATATGTATGTTCATAAACTAACAGAATGAGGAGACAGGAACACACACATTTCTCTCCTCCCCCACCTCAGCCCCAATTCCTGCAAAAAAGAGTTTTCCTTATTACAGCTTTAAGTTACAGAAATTTTATATCTCTACTTTTCACCACACCTAGCAGGGATGCCGGCAATGTTAGTAGATAACATTGCCCTTAGAGAAAAATAACACAGGATAAAATATAACTCTGGGTGACCTGCTGTCACACCATATGCTTGCAAACACCACAGTCCTCTCAAGTGCCGTTAATGAAACCAGGGAGAGTGAACAGGGCCATTCCCACAATGCACCAGGCACCCCCACCGCTGCATTCCTCAGAGGCAGATCATGTCCTGCATTTTGCCTCCTCCCCTCAAGTCCCATAGCTGGGAAACACAAAGAGATAAAACCAAACGTGCATGATGAACCTGCTCTTTAATTATCAATCTCCATTTCACAAATGCACTGAACCTATTTCCGCAAGAACAAGCTCCAAAATGGGTTTTGGAAGCCTTCGTGGGAGCCACTGCTCTGCCATGACCGACCAAATCGGCATCTTAAGAAGTTTCCCCTTCTGTTAAAGGATATATACCTTCCCTACTGATGTTTCCTAGATTGTATTCAAGAGAGAAATAACTGAAAAATGTAATCTGTGAGATGACATGTAAATGTAAAATATGAACAAATAAATATACATAACATGGTATTTGACTTTAAAAAATAGAAAGGGCTTTTCTTTATCAATAGCTGACACACACATATGGAGTCCCAGTGTGTTAAGGGAGCATGACATCTCATTTGTCTTTCTGGGTCTTTCTCTTTTCCTTCTCTTTTTTTTCTCTGAAGTTATTTGTACTTCTTTAAAAATTTATCAAGTTATCGAGTGATCTGAGAATGCCTGCTACTGTTTTTCAAAGCCATCTGCCATCTTTGCTGGCTCTTCACTTTTTCCCTCTACTCTTTTGCCCTGTTGCAGAACTAGTCTGAGCTTCAAGGTCAATTTGAGACAGAAAAATGGTGTCTGAGGGGAAGCTCTACCCAATGACGGGACTCAGGCCGCAGAGGCCTCTGGGTGTCTCCTACTCTTGCTCATCTGCTGGATGAGCACAGCTCAGGCTGCTATTCAGAGCTCCTCTAAAAGCATTGCTAGTTAGTCTAGTTAATAGATGAGTTAGTCTACACATCTACTTCAACAGCTGAAAGAAATCCCAGCATTTAGCATCTTTATGCTTTGTCCACAGACAGACTCAGAAGGTCACACTGCTCCCATTGGCTACCAGGCTTACTACACATGCACTTTTACGAACATAGTTTTTATTCAAGCTATTTGCTTTCCTGGGAAACTAGAGCACAGCTGAGGGGGACAAATGTTTACAAATGTTGGCAGTGCCAACAAGTTGATAGAGGAAAAGAATTTATGCTGAGGCTGAAGCATGACTTCAAAGTGTGAAAGCCAGGCGTTGATCTATGGCACGGTGTGTTCACATGGTAACCTCAAGTTTAAAATCAACACTTGGTAACTCTTAGTGAACGCCTAGCTTTGTAGTGGTCTGCAATTAAGCATCACTCTTGTCAATGAGTTTTCAAAACACACACTAGACAAATATGGGGATCTCTGGGCAGATATGCAGAGTGTTTGGAGATTTAGATTCCATCAAGGTTTAAAATGTAACTGGGGTCCCAAACTCAAATGTCTTCAGAGCCTCTCAAGGAATATAAATGTGTAAATGGGAGATGGGAGCAGGGGAGAGAGGCAGGCCTGTGGCAGAGGAGAGTACGTGTGGTGCTGACAGTCTTTGAGTTCCAATTATTCCAACACGTATTTTGAGACATGTCTGTGGACTGCAGTGGCCTGTGGACCACAGCCCGTGACACTCTGATTCCGATATGCTGCCAGAACATTTATTTCTTTATCGCTGTTGCTAACACTAACTGCCATTGTCATAAGTGCCACCCAATTAGCAACAGGGTTCATCAACACTTGTTGACCTCAGTGGTTTGGGGCAGAGGAGAGAGAGGGGCTGCAAAATGATGGCATTCATTCATGTGCACCCTTATAGAAGATGCAAATCCCTGCCCTCCAGAAGCTAAGGGCCTATGAGAGGGAAAAGCTTTGTAAATAAAGGGCCCAGTTATAAAGCAGTGCCAACAAGACTGGTGCAGATGATCCATACCACAGCGAGCCAGAGCGGGAAAGGTTCTTTCCAGAGGTCGTCAACTGGAGAAATGTTACACAAGTATTTGGGATTTTCACTATAGTTGAAGAGTAGGTAGGATTTTTGAGATACAGAGATGGGGAGGTATAAGGTCAGTCTTTTCACTTATTGTGAAGACATTTAAGTTCAAAAGTTAACATTACAGATTGACATCCATGCTGCCTCCACAAACCAACTGAGTCTGTCTGTGAAGCTTGATAATGATAACAAAGACAGACTTTGGAAAGGGGTCTCAAAGTGTAGAATGGAATCTAGAGATAGGTTCTGGAAGCACAAATGACCCAAACCAGGAAAAAAAAAAAACAGCATAAAGGCTGGGTGGACAGCTCCTCCTCCTCACTGTGAAATCTGCCAGAGTCGGGACACCCCTCCAAGCCTGAGCTACAGTGACAGTACCAACAGCCTGGACAACTCATCCAAGGAGTACAAGCTAATGCAGAAAGAACAGGCCTGTCAAAATATTTGTGTAAGGCCAGTAACTTCAAACTGCTTATTAATATTTTTTCCAATTCCATTTGCTGTGCAAGATCCCATAATTAACCTTTCAACAATGATTCATTTTGGTTGGATTTAAAAATCTTTGCAAAAGAAATAGAGTTCCTGGTATGGCTATCATCTGAGGACATTTAAATTACTTGCACACATGTCCTGTCTTTATCATTAGATAAACCTGTCTTGTATTCATTAGAGTCTAGGGATGCAAGCAACCAAAAACAGATCAAGCTAATTTAAGTAAAGATGGCATTTATTGAATGGCTCACAGAATGGGACACCAGGCTAAAGTAACATATCTCATGAGGGGTAAAAGCTAAATGTTAGTCTCTCTGGGGTAATATCCCTGAATGAACGAATGAATGAATGAATGAATGCTAATTGTTTTCCATTTCTGCCTAACATTCACATTCACGGGGAGGCTGTTATTGAACTTGGGATCACATGCCTACCCAGTGTCAAGTAAATGGGGGATACCGGGACACCAGAGCCCTCGGCATCACAGCTGATAGCAGTATTGTTTTCCAAAGGGAAATGGAGATGTGATTTCAAGGAAGTAGAAAAGGGATTCTTGCCACTCAAAAACAATGGAGCACCATGTATAAATGTAGCATGATTATAATTATTATGCCCATGTCACCCAAGGAAAAGGTAAGATTTAAGAGTGGTGAGTCAATTGTAGCAATCTCATGTCCAAATACCATCTGAAAAACACCCACCTCTTGACCATTTGCTCTGTTCTAACTTAGAGCAGTGTAAGATAGAAGGCAGTAACAGAATGTGGAGTCATGATCTTCAGAATAAGGTAACCTTAGTGAATCTTCCTAACATCCAGAGGATCATTTGAGTGAAATTTCAAGGAGCAGACAACAAAAAGATACTTTTCACTCTGATACTTCTGACTCTGAGTTTGAGGGAAATCAGCATCTTTTGAAAATTTCTCTTTATGCCTTTTCAGATTTCTGTTGACTTTAGATTCATGTCATCCATTATTTGTTTTTAGTTTAATCCCTCTGTCACCAGAAGAGCTGGTATGACATGTTCTTCTTTTGATTTAAGAAAAGGTCATTATATTTAAGCATAAAAATTAGAAAAACCTTTAGAGAAAGAAAAGAAAGAAAGGAATGATATTCCCAGAAAAGTGGTGATTTCCTTCTCCCAAGAAGTTGCCATGTGAAAGCAGCTTTTGCTCGGGGGAGGAGAGTCTGAGTCATGTCACTAATGACCAGATCTGATGCCCTTCATGCCCATTTCAGTGATAAGAATCTGTCACGCTAAATCGATTTGACACCAATACGGAATCTCAAAGCACAACCAGCAGTTGTAGAAAAGGAAGATATCATTTCAGTAGACATCATCAGTTTTGACCCAAAATTGATAAATCTTAACACTTAAAGAGGCCAGTAAATTGAATTTATTTATGAAAAATTATAAATAATGGAAAGTATAATGTGTTTCTCCAGGAAGATTGGGTGTTGCTTTTAGCCCAGCTTTTAGATCAGTTGCAACAAGTAATTCTAGCCAAAGCAAGGATTTGTAAATGGAAAATGACTTCATTGTTAATGATATTTCTAAGTGCTATACTTTGGTGTTGTTGGAGGGTGTGATAGCATATCAAAGTAGACTATCAATTGCACTAAAAAAAGCATTAGCCAAAACAGCAAAAATTGAAAACATAAAAGCTTTATGGGTTATCAAACAGGGGGGAAAAAAAGACCCACAAAACTTCATAAGAGTCTAAATGTAATCATTAGGAATAAAGTATCTTTTAATGAGTAAAACTCAAATGTTTTCTAAATGAACTGAAAAGCTGCTGAAAGAATAGCCATTGATATGCATACACATACATGACTATCAAACTGGTAAGTCTAGAGAAGGAGAAGGAGATGAAGCTATTCAAAGGTTCTAGATCTTCAAATATTTTTTTAAATGCTTCAGGAATGGAAACAATCTAAAACTTCCCATCAATAAAGCATGGTTAAGTCAATCCTGATGCATGCTTCAATGACAATCACTGCAACTGTAAAAAAAGAATGAAGGACCCCATTGTGTTCTGATACAGAAATCAAGGTCTATAACAATTTGTATTAGCTGCTGTTTGAGGACAAAGAGAAATGTAACAAGAGAAGGCTTACACGGACGCTTCTGTGTTCATTGACTATCCCCGAAGGACACAGCAGAAACTGGTGACACCGGTTGCTTCTGAAGTGAGTGGGTAGCTGGGGGACAGGACTAAAGAGAGATTTTTACTATAGTATGTCCTCTTTTTTTCTCTTGGATCAAAACAATGTGAATATACTACCTACTCAATACATAAATAATATTAATTTTTAAATTTCTCAAGTCATTAAACTATTTCTAATAATGGATGGGATTATGGGATATTAAGTCCAGAACTACCTGGTACTGCTACCAAATGTAATTTGGTCAGTTTGGTAGAGGACATTCACATTACAGTGGTGACTAGTATCAAGCTTCAACAATACCATCTTGCTGTTCTCTTTGACCTCTATTAACAACATAAAACACGTGATTACTAGATGGCAAAAGGCAAATCCATTGGTATTGAACAGAATCAACAGGACCAACAGGGGGGAATCTTCCTCCTTATTCTTTCTGCCAAAAGACAGACCCAAATGCCATATGTACCAATATCAGACACAGGTGTAGAAGATATATAGCATTCTTTATTTTCTATATTCAACTAAACTGTTCTGGGGCCCACTCCACCAACTTCCATATTCCTTCTTCTTTCTCATGAATGGCATCTGAGGTCCAGAAAGCCTTCATTGTGCTAAGGGAGTGGGGAAGGAAAGAAAGTGGCATCAATTTTCTGTATGTCTGTCCATGAAGACATCTCTTAAGATGTCCATTGCCCCACTTGGCCCCACATTGCAATTTATCCTTTGTGTCTAGGAAGGTCTCCAAGACCCCCAAGTAAATTAGCCTCATCACTTTCCCTCTGGTGCATCCTTTCGTCTTCCTTGCAGCCTAAAGAATCTTTTTCTTTGCCTTGTTTCCCAGTGACTCAAGCTGCTTTCTGCCAGGCCTTCTGTCTGTCTTGTGTTTTTTTCCATTTGACTGCTGGTCGGCTAAAACTCAAACAGTAAGAATATGTTTATTTTTTGCTCTCAAATGTTTAGTTCTTTTATTAAAATCCCCCTGAAAACAGGAATTTTGGTCATTCCAGTGGTCCTCAAATTTGGCTGCATGTTAGAAACCTCTGGAGAGATTTTCATAAGATCCATGGTTCATGATTGCTTCAAAAAGAATAAAGTATCTGGAAATTCAACCAAAGATGTAATAGAACAAAGTTAGAGGGATCAAGCTACCTAATATCAAACTGTACTATAAGGCCACAGTAATTAAAACAGCATGGTACTGGCACAAAAGCAGACACACAGATCAATGGAACAGAATAGAGATCCCAGAAATAAATCCACACCTTCATAGTCAATTAATATTCAGTGGAGGAAGCAAGCACATACAATGGGCTAAAGATAGTTTATTCAATAAAACTGAGAAAATTGGACAGATTCATGCAGAAGAATGAAATTAGACCACCTTCTTACACCACACACAAGAATAAATTCAAAATGGATCAGAGACTTAAATGTTAGACCCAAAACCATAAAAATTTTAGAAGAAAACAGTCAGCAAAATCTCAGACATTGCTCTTAGCAATATTTTTATCTGTCTCCTCAAACAGGGAAAACAAAAGAAAACAAATAAACAAATGGAACTATATCAAACTAAAAAGTTTTTTGCACAGCAAAGGAAACCATCAACAAAATAAAAAGACAATCCATGGAATGGGGGAACATATTCACCAATACATCTAATAACAGATTGATATCCAAAATTTACAAAGAACTTTTAAACTCAGCACAAAGAAAAACAATTCAATTTAAAAAATGGGTGAAGGACCTAATTAGACACTTTTCAAAAAAGACACACAGATGGCCAATAGACATATGAAAAGATGTTCAACATCACTAATCATCAGAGAAATGCAAATTAAAACCACAATGAGATACCATCTCACACCTATCAGAATGGCTATCATTAATAAATCAGCAAAAAACAAGTGCTGTCGAGGATGTGGAGGAAGGAGAACCCTTTGCACTGTTGGTGGGAATGCAGATTGGTGCAGCCACTGTGGAAAACAGTATGGAGTTTCCTCAAAAAAATGAAAGATAGATCTGTCTTTTGACCCAGCAATCCCACTCCTGGGAATATATCCAAAGAAACCCAAAACACTAATTCAAAAGAATATAAGCACCCCTGTGTTCATTGCAGCATTATTTACAATCACCAAGATACGGAAGCAGCCCAAGTGCCCATCAATAGATGAGTGGATTAAATTACTATGGGACATTTACACAATGGAATACTACTCAGTCATAAAAAAAGAAAAGTTTCCCCTTTACAACAGCATGGATAGACCTGGAGAACATTATACTAAGTGAAATAAGCCAGTCAGAGAAAGACAAATACCATATCATGTCACTCATATATGGAATCCAATGACCAAACTGAACTAATAAGCAAAATAGAGACAGACTCATAGGTGGAGAGCAGGATGACAGCAATAAGGGTGTGGGGTTAGGGGTGGAGAGATAGAGCAGAAAGGAAAAAGGACTTGTGGACCTAGACAACAGTGTCGTGATTGCTGGGAGGAGGGGGTTATAAGGAGCATAAACGGTAATGGAAAAAGTACAATCAAAAAGGAACAAAAAGGCCCATGGTCTGAGCCAGTATTTATGCACTCTGGGGGCTAATTTCTCAAAGATCCCATGTGATTCTAACATGAGGTCAGTTTTCTAGCACTGAAGGAAAGTGCAAAAGAAATACTGAGAAAAGGAAACTTTGCTTTATAAATATTTCATAATATTATGCAACATATACAAATGCCAGAAGAGAGAAAAGTCTTTGGGAATGACTTTGACTGTCAGTGTGAAAACAAAAATTAAAAGAAAACTGTGAAAACCTTACCTGCCACAGACGTCTAGTAACTTTTTTCCTTTGTGTGGCTCAGCACATTTGAATGCTGAACACGTCCTGGCAGGGTATTTGGAAAATCCTGTTTTCCAACTTACATATTTTGGTTGTCTTACTTTTTTTTTCTGGTGTCTGGCAGCCAGTTAGGACCAGGCTAGCTTGGATTCTTATGGAAAGGAGAGGGATCTGACTTGGCTGTGACCCTGACCAAGTATCCAAGCACAAATTACAGTTGACCCTTGAACAACAGTAGGATTAGGGGTACCAACTCCCACACAGTCAAAAATCTATGTGTAACTTTTGACTCTAGAGCAGACCTTTTGCATCCAGATTCAACCAACCTCAGATGGCAAATGGTATTTTCAGTCTCCAATTGGGAACCTGCAGTTGGGAATGCAGAAACACTGGTTTTGATCCTCATTTGGTTGAATTCGTCTATGTGAACCCCATAGATAGAAAAGGCCAATCAGATTTATTGAAAAACTCTGTGTAGGTAGGCCCAAGCAGCTCAAACCCATGTTGTTCAAGGGTCAGCTGGAAATCCAGACATAAGCTAAACAGAAAAGGATACTGGTCCAAAATTTTAAGAGCTTCAGGGTGGTGCATTGGGACCCCTTATGGCAAGTTCTTAGGAGGTGAGGATTCTGTATTACAGGCATAAGACCACACCAGCTTCCTTCTCCGGAGACTTCTCTGAGCACTGAGACTCTCGGGATGTCCTCAGGAGAGGTCAAGACACTGATGTATGGATGGCGAGATTCAAGCCTGCAACATTCCTGGTCAGAATGAGTAAGTCCAACTGAAAGTTTATTACTTGGACACTAAAATCTCATCATTAGAAGCTCACTTAGATGCAGAAGTATACAGAATATGGGCTCGGGAACTGGGTCCAAATCCTGGCTCCACCATGTGCCAGCTGTGTGCTTGCACAAGTGACTGAACCTCTCTGTGCCTCATCTGGCACATCTGTCAAACAAGGACAATAATAGAACCTTCTTAGTAGGGTTTTTATCAGGATTAAGTGAGGAAATATTAATAGAAGCTTTCATATGGTTCCTCACCCAGAAAGCCCTTAGTAAATACCAGTTATTACAGTTTTTAACTTAGTTACCTGGATGAATCCCTTCTATGACATTCATAAAGAAAATGGTGCAGATCACCTTAAAGGGCACTAAGTGACTAGACAGGAGTATGATACAGAGTGAAAAAGAGAAAGAAGGGACCAGTAATATTTTATAGAGTTTGCTTTCTGAGCAATCAATAAGAGTGACCCTCCTTAACCAAAGCATTGGGCAGCCCTCCACCTACTCCCTGAGTAACATTACATAGAGATCACTGTTTGTGAGTCTGGCTCGGGACAGGAGCTGTGTTTTATTTGTCTTTGTCCCTGCAGAGCCAAACACCTAGTACGTGCTCAATAAATAGATGTTGAACTGAGCTAATCATCTTGTCTTCCCCTTGCAGTGGAATAGCACTTCTCTAAACCTGGAAGAAACAGACAATGACTAAGGAAGGCAGACAAGAAATGTTCTCCCTCCTTTCTTAGTACTGACAAGGTCCCCGAACCAGTACATCTTGGGGTACTAACAACCCAACCAGGCAGGCTGGCAGGGTATCAGTTAGGCAGACCTGCGGGGTCCCACTGTCTTCCAGGCCCCTCTCTGAGTTTCCCAGAACTCCTCTCATCAGGGGGTGTAGTCCTGCTGACGGTGACACTTCTCCTCTGTTTTTCTAGAGGATTCACTAATTCTCAATTCTTCCTCTCCCTCAACACACAAAGGAAATCAGAAAAGTTCTTTCTTCCAAAGGAGGGGCAGGCACCCGAGTGAGGTGTTGCTGAGAGTTCCATACCAAATGTAAAATAGCTATGACTTTTATACAATTACAAACTTAATGATACGTAAAATTCACTATTTAAAGTAAGAAAAGTGGTTTTGAAACTCTTTGAATCTTATTCACAGGGTAAAATATATATTATGGAAAAAGAATAATGTGACAATAGGTACAATGGGAGTTAATGATGATTATTACTCCCTCCTACGTGATTTCTCACTTTTCCTCTTGCCCTTGTGATCTAGAGCTTTCCTCTGCCTCACACAGACCGCCCTCGGAAGGCTGATGTTTGCACACTGCTGAGTGATACCCTGCAACCTGACCCCGAGTCTAACAAAACTCATGGAGAGAACTTGCACCAAAGCATATGAATCACAATAGCTGAAGAAACAAAACATGTGCCCACCTACATATTCACTGATCTCCCCCATTACTTGAAAACCACTTCAGGAGAGCATGGGGGGATCCTGAAGGGACATCTTCTTGTATGTGCAGCTTCATAACCTGGGCTTGCTGGTGAGCGCTAGTGGGTTCTGCCAACGTACACACTCATGGGCCCTCTGGGGCAATCGTTGGCCAGACTCACCTTCTGCACTGCTGCCCGTATTTTATCATCAGGACGCTTTCTTACGGAAATAGGAAAATTCAAGAAGAAAGAAAAAAGACTGTTAAGATGAAATTAATATGAGCCTCTTGATAATTTTTTAAGTCTGCCACTGGTTAGTGTTTGAGTTATCTATTGCTATATACTAAAAAGGCCCAAACCTAGTAGCATAAAAAAGCAATGACTTTCATTAGGAAGAGGAGGAAGAAAGTGGGAGGAGGGAGAAAATCTTATTTCCATGGACTGAGTGGGATAAACTAGGCAGTTCTCGCTCAGGGTCTCTTGTGAGGTTGCTGTTGGATCGGGACTGGGGCTGGGACCCTCTCCAAGCTTCCTCGTTCACCGGGCTGGCAGTTCTGCCAGGATCGCTGGCCAGGACCCTGACACATGGCTCTCCAAGGTGTCCTGGGCTTCTTCCAAGCAGGGCAGCAGAGTTCCAACAGCAAGTTTCCCAGGAGAAAGCCAGGTTATCACCTTTTAAGACTAGCTTCTGGGATCATGCTGTGTCACTTCTACTACACTCTATTAATTAGGAGGGAACTCATATTGGAGTGAAGGAGAATTAGATTGTGAATCACAGGAGTATCAAAGAATACGCAGACATGTTTTTAAACCACCACAATTAGCATTGTCATAGTTTTCCTTGTTTGTCTCTTTCAAAACCATGACTAAATATTGAAAGAAAAACTGCACAAATACAAGCATCCAAAATTGGATCTCTCTGCTTCTTTTTGCTCTGACAATCAACCCCTTCTTCTCATCCATTCTTTGATAAGTCAAAGCATCTCTGCCACCTTCTCTTTCTTCTTCCAAGCCCATTCCTAAATATATTTCTTCAGGGCTCTTTTAGGGCAAGGCCACTCACCACAAAGAAACCCTAGACCACTGTCCACAGTAGGAATACATGACAGAAGGTGAGTTTACTTTCTTCCAAATCTCCTTCCCATTCACCCACAGTGCTGTTACTGTTAGGGGTTGGCTGGTGTCATCTTTGAGGTTCTTCACATCCTGTCAGCCACCAAGCCCAGAACTAATCTTTCATACACTGGGGTCTTTTCCGCATCATCTATATTCAGTCCAAAACTTGTCCTCTTTTCTCTGAACTGCTACCTTCTCCGTGGCTGTTGATTTCATCATTGTCCCTTCACATTTAGTGACCAAGGTACCTTTCTCAAATGTTACCTACCTTCACAATTTTGATAAGGCCTCTATAGTTTCTGCATGCATTTTGCCCAAATTTAGACTGTGGATTTCAAAGACCTGTTTGCCACACACAGACATAAATATGCCCTCTGAGTTCATTGTGTTCCTCCTCCACCCTGCCCTGTTTACAACCTCAATGGCACGTTCAGGAAAAACTTTTCATTGTCCTGTCTCCATACTCATACTCCCATTGACAGATGGTTCCTTGATCCAACTACACATTTTCACCTGCCAGGCCCCTTTAGTGGTAGAATAGAAAGACCATAGGATTTTAAAATGAGAGACCCAAGTTCTAGTGTTAGAAAACTGAAAATAAGATATTGAGAGCAATCCTTTGAAGAAGTAAAATATATACTATCACAATGATCATTCCTCCAATCTTTAGAAAATTCTTCTCAAGTTTCATTTACTTCTTGAATCTCCCACTATTAAACAAAGGACGCTCCAGCTTTGTTGCTGCTCACAACAGCCTTTTCTTGAGAGCTGGCAGCTGTGTCCATCCTGACGACTCTCTGTGGTGAAGACAATGTTGACAAGGCCAGCCTAGGGTTTACAGGCCCCTACAGCCATCATAAGGGACCGGTGATGTGTAAAGATCCCAACTATCTCACACTGGACACTCCCTCAGTTCACACACCGCTGAGGGCTTCTCCTGAATTCCACCTGTGCAGTAAAGGACTTTTACAACCAATGAGGAGGTCTCAGACTGGACCTGGCAAGGACTTCCTGAGAAGGCAAGGAGATGTGGAGATTCAGGGGCTCATCACACTGTCAGAGTGGAAGAGTGCCTTTCTTCAGATTTTCTTGGCCAATGTGAATCTTCTGGTAAGATAGCGACCAAAATGCGCAGTCCTCTAGAAATTACTTTGAAATTTGATGTGAATTCTCTTAGTCACTCCTCACCTCAATCCTGTGGCACATCCCTGACTATACAGGTTGGAGCAAAAGTGGGTTTATAGTTGTGAGTGTGAGAAACAGTTGTGAGTATGAGAAACACAGAGTTTATTCTTGTGTTCTTATGTATTCATTATTGTGATATTTTCCCTATGAACAACTGTAAACCCACTTCTGCCCCACCCTGTATTATCGCTGTTCTGCAGGCTGTGTCTCTTACTCCGCGTGTCTCACACACCTACCCACCACGTGCCTCAGATGGTCACTGAAGGGCAAAAGCCGTAGTTCCCACAAAAAGGATTTGCCTGTCTATGTGGTCCAGCTAGGCTCTTTCAAATTGGGGTTTGGGTTCAAACATCCAACAGATCGTGAAAGATGTATCCCTGTACTACATTTGTGTGTCCAGCTCCTTTCAGGAAGTCTGAAAGGAGAAGGGGCTGGAGCTCCGTGGGGATGTGGGTGTTCCTAGGACCCCTGGCCAAACACCATTAAGTCTGTATCCTGAGAGCTCTCCCAACAGGAGGACTCAGACATTGGCCTTCCCTGAAAAGGAGGACTATGCCCAAAGGCTAAGTAGAAACCACCCATATGCACCATTTAGAGAGAACTGGTATATCTAACTCTTTTTCTTTTTCATGTTTTTAAAAGATTTTATTTATTTTTTAGAGAGAGGGGAAGGGAAGGAGAAAGAGAGGGAGAGAAATATCGATGTGAGAGAGAGAGAGAGACATCGATCGGTTGCCTCTTATACATGCCCTGACTGGGGACCAAACCCACAACCCAGGCTATGCCCTGACTGGGAATCAAACTGGCAACTTTTTACTTTGCGGGATGATTCTCAACCAACTGAGCCACACAGTCAGAGCTCTAAATCTTTGTCACTGCACAAACATAGATCAATGCAAACATCTTCAAGAGCAAGTAATGATACAGGGTGCAGCCAAGAGGGGGGCCCCAAATAGGGATTTGGAAAGCGGTCCAAAACTCAAGGTGTCCAGGAAATATTAGAAAGGCATATAATAGGTCTTCGCCCCTTTCCCCCCTCCACCACCAACAGGTGTGAGCTGGGGGAAGGGACACGTGGAGCAGGAACATGCAGAGCTTTTTTGTAGAGCCACAGCTTTGCAGCTAATCCATGGAATGGTCATTTAGCACATCTATAACCTTTATCTGGTTGCATATATAATTTAAATAGCTGTGGCCATGCTTTGAACCAGGGAGAAGAAAGGGACTTCCACCCAAGATGTAACTGGGGAGAAGGTTCCCCTGATTACAGCGCCTGCATGAGAGCTTGGAGATGATTGGCTCCATGACAGGGGGCCTCCCCTGCCCTGCCCAGACTGACAATGGCAGCCCAGTGAACTTGGAATAATACAGGAATGCTGGCTGGTGTAACTGATTGTAGGAGGAGTTGGAAATGGGGGTACAGAGGAAGATTGGTGCAGGGATTTAAACCCAGACACGGCAGCCATTGAAGAGAGTACCACAAAGCTTTGCCAGAGTGGGGACCCCCTCCCCGCAGCTTAGGTGAAAAGGGAACCACGAGGTTTCACCAGAGTACAGACCCCCGCAGCTCTGGTAGAAGAGGACCACGTGGCTTTAGGGTGCTCCCTTTGACTGCGTGGCCTGGGAAGCAGGAGACACTTTGCCTGGAAGAAGGGTGAAAGAACTCTTGCCAGTAGGCCATGAGAAGGTGCCACATGGCTTTGGATTAATTGGAAATCCTGCCTGGACGGTGACACAGCTGATGGTGCCAGCAGCCTGAAACATGGACATTTGCTTCTTTTCTGGAGTTATGGGACCCCAAATGAGGGCAGGGGGAGAAGGAAACACTGTGGGCGTCTGTATCCTAAAGGACTTTGGTATTTTAATGAAGAAATTAGGTCACTACTTTAAGTCTGTATAGCTTTAAATAAACATTTCCTTTCCTTTTCACAAATCTCTGGCATTGAGAGACCTCTTTCCTATTGGCAACAGGCAATCAAACCTGTGGGGGGTCCCTTCAGTAATAGTGTATCAGTGTACCCCCTTGGCCCCTTGTTCTGTAACAGTAGCATCTTTTCAATTTTAATGACACAGTCAACATTTATTCATTCAACACACCTGTCGAATAGCTCCTGTGCTCAGGTACTGCTCTGGATGCTGCAATACAGAGTAAACAGACCAAAGTCCTGCTGTAAGAAGCCCACGTTCTAGGTGGGATGAATCAAACTGCTTGTGTGCTGGCTGATAAGCAAGGGAAGTTTGCCGAGGTGGGGCTGGGGAAGAGGAAAGGGGCTGTCCTCTATAGCACAGGTGGCAAACACAAGGCCCTCAGGCCAAATCCAGCCCTCCACCTTGTTTTGTCTGGACAGCACCCTGTTTCTACCCAGTGGCAACACCAAACTCTCACTTAACTGTTAAGGAGTACTTACGTTTATACAGTCCTAAAACCACATTCGGCCCTTTGAAGGCAACCACAAGGCTGATGTGGCCCCCGGTGAAAATGAGGTTGACACCCCTGCTCTGTAGGATGGTCAGGGAGGCCTCTGAGAAGGCACCATTTGAGCAGAGGCCAGAGAACAGCATGAGGGTGTCGTGCAGATGTGTACAGGCAGAGGAGAGAGCACGAGGGGTGGGACCTGAGGCCCAAGCAGGCTTGCCAGATCCCGCCATCACCTCCAACCCCTAAGTTCCTTCTCCTGGAAACTCAAGATAATGAAGAATTCCACCTCACTCCACTCTCAAATCCAGTCTCCTACAAGAGCTCAACTCATTCTCCTGATTACTAACAGTAGAGTTTGTTCTCTCAAGTTAAAAATCTTGTCAGAGCCTGTTATAGCAGCTCACAGATTCACAAATAGATGCTGGTAAGAAAAGAAGAAAAGTGAAGAACAAAAAGGAAGTAGAAATGGTGGAGCAGAAAGGAAACAAGAGGCAGAGGAGGACTATCTGCATGTACTAGAGACACCCTGTACCAACCCCATGACCCTAACCTGTGTCCTTGAAGGTGTGTCTCTAATGAGTCTGCAGCCTGCCGGTCCTGGGTCCTGCCCGAGGTGCAGCTTACTGTGGGGTGTCACAGCAGGGGCTCAGGAGGCAGAGGAAGCAAGGCTAAGACTCTTTGAATTAACAACCTGGTAATTTATAAAACACAACTCTAACAAACACAGGGTTTAATCATATTGTTTCAAAACTAACCCATATAATAATTAAAACAGTCACATCTTTTATACCTAAGGCAAGCAATTTTGCCTATCAATAACTTTATCTCTATAAAAGCGCATTTGATTAAATTGGTAGTCACCCAGTTTTAAAGAGTTCAGCATTTCTGTGAATTAACATGAAAAATGTTTTCTTTTTTAAGCTCTTTTTTTAAAAAAATCCACAATTTAAGAAAACTCTCCCTTTGATCTATTTTATACATGTATTTGTTTATGTCATGTGTACTTATATCTCCCTAAGTTATTTTATTTCATATATGCCAAATAAACTCATTTCTTTGGCATGTTTCTAATCAACAAAAGCCCCTTTATTGTATCTTGACAGATTTCTTTCAAAATGCCATCAAGAGTTGTTTGGCATCTACAAAAACAAGGAGAAGTTGAATGAACAAATACTAAAGTCTTTATTTGATTCTAAAGTCTTTCTGTGATGTTTTTGTGAAACTTTTTAAATGACCCACATGAAAGGCTACTGGCCCTTCAAATATGCTTAATCCCATCCTTAGCACCAGCTGTCATTACAGGAAGCAGGGTTTCTGGGCTCTTCCACGGCGCTGAGCCCCCACAAAGCAATTGATAACTAGGTGTTGATTGAGAAGCCTACTTACCCACTCTCGGGCTCAACCACCCTCCAGAGAAGTGGTTACACCGGTTATTTTCTGCCTCAGCAATGATTTGGCTGAGGAATTCTTATCACCACGGACTTTGCCTTAAAATCCTTACATAAGATAATACTAATATTACATTCAAAGAACTATTGCTTGTGATTTTGTCCTTGCTATCAACACAAAAGATTTACATTCAAAACATGATAGTCTGGATACTTTTGTACACAAAGAAATAAAAATCATTTATAAAGTCCTTCCAAAACATAACTGGCAACACTAGGTTATATTTAATTACTGGAAGAAGTGATCTGTATGCCAAAACCAAAAATCTACATTATTTCAAATGTGAGGATCTACAGCAGTCTAGAATGTGGCCACTGAAAATAAATAGCACAATCAATGCTGTTTATGTTTCTGGTTAAAAATGGAAGAGTGATGTGTCTTCTCCTTAAAACAAACCAAACATATAAGAAAAAAACATATTCAACGCATCTCTAATGAATCTAGAAGTATATCACAATGTTACCATAGGTAGTTAGCTAGTTACTGAAAAAGGAAGGAAGCAAAGGGAATCAGACTTTGTTCAGCATAATCAACCAGGGAGCATAAGCCTGCTTGCTTAGCCAGGAAGCTATAACTTCGCACTCTAGGGGGTTGCACCATAGCCTGGCAGAGAATTAACAACACTCCCACCTCCCCCACACTCCTGCCCACCCCCACCCCCTGCCCGGAGCAGGAAGGAAGGACTGGCTTTTCCCTCTCCTCTGTCCACTGGCTCAGGCTATGTAGGGAGGTAAGCACATGTGCAGTAGAAGCCAAAATGGTGACCATAGAGGCCTGTCAATCTAGCCTGGGGTAAGAGGGGATTGCTTAGGAGGTAGACCCATCAGAAGCCCATGAAAGCTTGGAATGTTGATTAGCTATTTTGAAAAAGTGCCTGGTCTGTCTCAAGCCCAAAATAATATAATCCAGTTTAACAAAGAAGCGCTCTCTCTCTCTCTCTCTCTCTCTCTCTCTCTCTCTCTCTCTCTCTCTCTCTCCCCCCCCCTCTCTCTCTCTCCCCCTCTCTCAAGGAACACACGCTCACCCCATTCGTTCGCACATTCTCTCCATAGTAACCATGTGAGTCTAGCAGCTGTGCACAGCCGGCAGGGCACAGACTCCAAACACAGCCTCCAAGCAGGAGCCTGGGTGCAGCAGCACAGCCAGGAACAAGCTAAGCTACCTGGATGGGACTGAGACCGTTTAGCAACAGCCTGTGGACTCCAAAGGACAAAGCCTGAACATGAAACTGAAACTCTGGACACTGACTTTTGTTTTGCTGAAACTTGGTGAAGCCATGGATGGACTTTTTCCATGGTGGGACAGACAAAGATGAGACAGGGGCAGCCTTTTATTTCCACCTGAAAAAATCTTGCCACACCACAGTCTTCTACGCATGGGTCTGCAGAATGCTTTCCTTGTGATCCCGTGAAAGAGCTCTTCTTCCACTGGCAACGTAGTTTCTGGAACATATTCAAGGAAGAAGGACTCTCAAATGCAGAAAAACCTGAATTGTTAAGGCAGGGGCCATGTGATGGGGATTGCTGTATGTTCACAAAACTCATTTCCTTTTCCTGCTTAGCGCAGAGCCAGACTACATTTCCCAGCCTCCCTTGCACTTAATTTTGACTTGCTGCTGAGTTTTGACTCATAGAGAGAAAAAATGTGTTACTGCTGGATGAAGTATTTTAAAGGGGGGTGTGCTTCCTCACTTTTCCCCACAGCCAGTATGCATAAGCTTGGGAACTGAGGGGAGAGGTTCAAAATGTCCACTTCCAACTTTATACCAGATTATCTGATGAGGAAAGTTTATTTTCCCACCCAAATCTTGGGATCAAAGAGTTTGGTAGTCCAATGCTCAAACTAAAAAGCCTAGCAGGGAATACAGTTTGGTTCTGTCATGTTAGAAGCTGACACTATCCCATGACCAGTCTGGGCTATTCATACAATTGACCAACAAGCAGAGGAGAAGGGCTCTATACTGACAAGGTAGTAGGTAGGCATTGGGTGTTATGATTCAATAGATAAAAGGAGCGCTATGCCCGGAATCCAGGTGACTGACTGGGGTGCCTCTTAACACTTCCTGGCTTATTATGTCTGGTCGATGGAAAAGAGGCAATGCAATAAAGAGAAAACAATCAAGGTGTCAGATGCCACACAACTCAAGATTTCAGCCACCTACCAGGTAAAGGACCCCATGCTGTTCTAAAAAAACAGGTAAAGGACCCAGATGTTCTAGAAAAAAAAAAACACAGAATGGGAGCTCTTCAACCTTTCACTGCTATGCTCTGCTGCCACTGCCTTCTGCCTTTGGACGAGGTTGGCTTGTGGCAGAGGCTGCTAATGCTCACTGAACAGGCACATGTTCCCCTACATTGAGTTACCAACATTCTACCTAATGTAACCGTAGGAACGTGCTATATAATTAAAGTGAGTAGCAAGCACCTACTTCAGATTTGTTCTACATTGTTTTTTATGTGAGTTCAATGTAGTGTGTTAGCAAGTTAAATAAGAAAAACCACATATATAATATGCATTACATATAATTGAATATTATTTAGCCATAAAAGGAAAAACAAGGAAATTCTACCATTTGCAACAGCATGGCTGGAATTTGAGGGCATGCATTATGCCCTCAAATAAGTCAGTCAGTAGTCAGAGAAAGATAAATACTGTCTGATCTCACTTACAAGTGGAATCTAAAAACAAAAAAAAAACCCTCTAGAAAAATAGATGAGATTTGTGGCTACCAGAGGCAAGAGTCAGAGGGTGGCAGGAGGACAAGGAACTGGAGAAAGTTGGTCAAAAGTACAAACTTCCAGTCACAAGATCAATACCATATTTTGCCATGTATAATGTACACTTTTTTGCCCAAATATTTGAGGGAAAATAAGAATGCACATTATACATGAGCCGTACTAATTCCGTATCTGTATAAATGTTTTTAATTCTTTTATGTATGCTTATACATTAAAAGTTTAATACTAGAAAGTAATAATGATATCCATATGCAAAATAATACCCTAGAATACAATAATCAGTTTCATTTCTAAATATAGATAAATAAATAATTGAGTTAAAAAATTAAAATGAAAGCTTTTTTGCCTGAAAGTTCGGGCCCAAAACATGGGTGCACACCATACACAGCAAAACACGGCAAGCGCTGAGGACATGACGTACAGCATGGTGACTGCAGTTAACACTGCTGTGCAATATACATGCAAGTTGTTCAGAGAGTAAATCCTAAGGGTTCTCATCAGCAGGAATAACTCTATTTGTTGGTATTTTTTATTTTCAGTGAGTGCTGTGATCTGAATATTTGTGTTTCATCAAAATTCATATGTTGAGATTCCCATGCCCAGTGAGGTACTATCAGGAAGGCCTTTGAGGGATGCTTGGGTCTGGAGGGTCCTCATAAATGGGATTAGTGCCCTTATAAAAGAGACCCCCAGAGAGCCCCTGAGACCCTTCCACCACATGAGGACACAGCAGAAGGTTCTGCCTATGAGCCAGGAAGCCTTCTTCGCACAGTGAATCTGCCGGTGCCAGGATCTTGCGCTTCCCTGTCTCCAGAACTGTGAGAGGTAAATGTTCCTTGTTAGAAGCCTCCTAGTCTGTGGTATTTTGCTACAGCAGTACAAATCAACTAATACAATGAGCACGAGCCTATGACACTTTTATAATCAGGTTAAAAAAAATAAGGGTTTGACTCATATATGACTTTTATCTTAGATTTCCATTCCTACCACGTAGTTAGAACATCATGAAGTACCAGGTGTGCCTTCTGAATTTGCAAAATGTGTAGTAGTCATTACCTACTAATGTATAAGTTTAGGCTTTCTAAAAATCTTAAGAGAATGTGATAAAATAGATTCTTAATAAATCTAATCCTTCCACCCAAGACCTGGCAACAATGTGGCTGTGAGCTTGGTACAGAGAGATCTGATCAGATCACTGGGGAGGAGCAGGGAGAGGCTGCAGGAGGAGGTTGCCTGAGGCAATGATAAACAGTCTAGGACCGTATTGGCTAAGAAGCTGGATGCCTCCAGAGCACCTGAAACCCTGGGCCAGAAGATTTAAAATAAAAAGAGGGCAGAGACTGGCTCTTGAGCTCTCTTCCTCAAGGATGCCTGGATGTTCGTGCTGCAGCTGCAGTATTTTGGATGGATTTGGGATGGGAGAAGAAACTCCTGGAGCAACCTAGGATCAGGCTGGCCTGGCAGAGGATAGCGGGTTATTCATCTTTGGACATTCTAGAGGGGAGAGGTCTGGGGCAGAAGCCTGCCATTCTTCCAAAATTGTGTAGTTTTTGAATAAGAACTCCAAACCTTTGCCTCTAGAATTTTGCCTAGGGGGTCGTGGAGGGCAGCAGGACCCCACTTGCTGTTCGGTAACAAGCTAAGGCCTAGATATTTTCCCCAGATTGTATTTCCTCTGGCTCCTTGTCTTAAACAACAAAACACAACATGGTCATTCACTACTTATTTTTCTTTCTTTCTTTTTTATTCATCCTGAAATGCACCAAAAATACTGTTGGTAGCAAGAGTCTGCAAAAAATGCAAGCAGTATTCACTTTGTTGACTTCATATGTAACTCCAACCGTTTTGAAATAAGCAACCTTAGGAATTACTACATAAGACATAATGCATTGTACTCAGCGAAGCTCTCAAAACCAACTATACAGTATTCCTCTTTAATTAATTTTTTAAAAGAAATTAATGTTTCATAAAATACGATACCCTGCAGATATGATGACCTTAGTGCTCACCATGCATCCATATAAATCTAAAAGATAAGTCATTATACTATATAGAATGACAAAAGCCACAGGGGGGCAAATAAAAAGACTATTTCCCTAAACACCCATCCAGTGATCTGATTATGTTTCCTGCGTCCTGTAGCGAACATGCCTCAGAGAAAAGCATTTACTTTGAGTGGTGCCCTTTGGAAGATACTTACACGACGTACCTCACTCACATTCCTTCTTCTGTGCCTATAGAGCAAGCCTGAGGTTGGGTCTTCCCATGTTTCCCACGGGGCAGCCGTGAGAGCATTCAAGAACAAAAGTGTTTTTCTCAAAAATAAACGTGACACTGTGTCAGAGGCAGAAGATAGCTAGAATCTTCTCTGAGTTCCTTTTACCACTTGAATTCCAAATTTTTGGGTTGATTTCTCCCGTTGTGAGGACTTTCCATCCCAAATCAATTAATTATACAGATTATGGGCCTCCATTTCCCTTCCACTCAAAATAAAATGAATCCCATTGCATTAGGACTTTAATGCATTCTGTCTCCCTATGAAAAAATAATCATGCTCATATCTAACCTCTAAAGTAAGATTCAGTTTTGTTTTTTGAAGCATATTAGAACTATGATTAAACTAGTAATCAACATAAATATTAAATGAAGCAGATAACTTTAACATTGCTTAATACCATATTCATGTTGAATTCTAAGTATTTTCTGTCAACTAAAGATGAAGAATTCATCAACACTGTGTTGTGTTTTACAGAATACTGACATGTTTCATTGTTCTCTTTGCCCAGTCTTGCCATGCTCCAACTCATTTCCCAAGGTGAAACCAGAGTAGGAACCAGACTAGTCTTCTAAAAGCCACAAATCTGATCTCAACGCTTCCTTTTTTTAACCCTTACTGGCTCCCAGAGTCCTTTGAATGACTCACAAATTTCCCAACATGGTTCTTAAGTTCCCAAATTATCTGGCCTCCTGTTTTCCTCTCCAGTCATAATAGCTGACCCTTAACGTTCATATTCTATGTTTCTGCCCAGCTAGGGCTTATTAAAAATATAGCACTGCCTCCTGTCTATGATATTTACATGTGCTGTTCTGTTGTAGAAACTTAGTGCTCACCATGCACCCATACCTTCCTATGTCCCGGACGCTATGCATAATGAGGGTCACATGGCTATTTTTTGCCAATGTTATGTGGAGCAAAAGGGAATGTCATCTGCAGTTGAAGGATTTAAGAACAGGTATGACATTTCCATAAAGTCACTGTTGCTCCCATCTGTGCACAGGGAGGTGAAGGGATGCAGAGTTCCAACATGAAAGCAGCGTGGGGTCCCAAAGTTACTGCTTGGAAGAAAGTCATGCTGGAGAGCTGTGTCACCCACCTAGGACTTGATAGCAGTGAAGTACGACCCTTTATTGTGTTACGTCACTGAGATTTGGGGGTTGGGTTTCCTGCTGCAGCAGCAAGCGTCCACTCACCCGATGGCCTCTTCAGCCTATAAAATGTCCCACCCATGTTTCCACTCTCACCTCCCTCCCCCACCAGCTTTCCCCTTCTATCCCTCTATAAATTCCAGTGTAAAGCTGTCCTTCTCCAGGACTCTTGTCCTCTCACAGCGGGTCTCACCTTTCTTCAGTGAATCCGCCCACCATATGGCATTATAATGACTCTGTTAAAGTTCTTTATTCCTATATGGAGTGTAAGGCCCAAAAGGTCCGGGTCTCAGCCCACACTGTTCCCCACTGTATCCCCAGTGCTGACATGCTGTGTCACATAGAACCTGTGCTTAACCTCTATCTGACAGTGAATAAATGAACAGGGACTTGGTTTTCAGCTATTGTAAATGTCAATGATTTTGCTCTTTGAGACAATAAATGTTTATGGATTATCTACAAGACTAAATATACATATGCTCCATGGCCAAACAATATGTAAAAATAAAACTCTGATCTACAATCTGCAGCAACCAGTCTAGGACACCAACCTACCATCTACATTCTACAGTCACCGGCCAGTCTATAAATCTGTAAGTCAGGCTAGTAGGAAGTCAGGCCACTATCTCTAGCAACCAGTACAGATGATCAAACAATAACCACTGTAACAATCAGCCCCAAATGGCCAGGGCATAATTAATACCTGGCAGCTTCTCTAACTTTGGTCAGCACTAGCTTAGGACCAGCCAGAGAAAGACAAGCGTGCACACTGAAACAATCACACAGGAAGCCTGTTTTTGTGAGCCCCTCTATAGCATCCCATGCCGACAATTCCAATCACAGCAGACCTGAAGGGTTGGGAAAGGTAATCCTTTGACCCCCCTGCTAAGCCGCATAAGAATGGGTCTTGGGGACAGAACACTTCTTTTCCAAGAGATAACGTGAATCCTCAGAGCCTGTGAGGCTTGTCACCTTGTATGGGAATATTTGCCCTATTTCAAGCTAAATGAATGCTCCTTTGTCTGTGCTTAAAGCATGTGTGTCATACAGCCCCCAGCCAACTCTACTGCTCCATGGGTCCTCCTTGGGGAAGGACAGGGTCCTTCCACCACAGTACGAGAGGGGTACACATAGGCAAATTGCCCTGTATTGACCACAGGTACAGACCCATTGGCCATGAGTAACCAATACTCACTATTGTTGACCTTGCTCTGTCTCTTCTCTATGTGAGTACAGTGTTGTTCCATCTGGATACAAGAGTGTCAAACTCATCTTCACCAGGGGCCACATCATTGTCGCAGTTGCCTTCGAAGGGCTGAATGTACTTTTAGGACTGTATAAATGTAACTACTCCTTAACAGTTAAGCGAGAGCTTGGCGCTGCCACTGGGTAGAAACAAGGTGCCAGACCAGATAAAACAAAGTGGAGGGCCAGATCTGGCCCTAGGGCCTTATGTTCACCACCTGTGGTCTAGAACTTGACTCTGTTGTTTTCCTTAATGACTCTGACACCAGATGTGATGGGCAGAAGTATTACAGAAACCCCCCTGTGGGTCTATTACTGTTCTTTTTGCCCACTACCAGTAAAATCTGTGGCTCCCAATGCCAGAATTTGGTAAAAAAGAAAGGAACTATTTATTTAAAAGTTATACAGGTTCAGAATAATGGTGGAATGTTGCCATTCAAAATACCCACAAACACACCCAGTCCTGCCTCCTCTTGCCAAACCAGGCTAGTCAGGGGTACCGTGACTCAGGAAAAGAAAATAGAAGTCTATAGTTTGGCTAGGCTCTCATTCTTAATCCAAACTGCATCCTCATGGTGGGTTGGGGAGTCCTTCTTCATCCTTTCAAATCTCATGGCCAAGACCCCACACTGTTGCTACATGGTCAAGAGGTTTCTCCTTCCCTAGCCACAAGGTCAAGAGCCCCAGACAGCTGCTACATCCTGCTTTCCTGCTTTCTAAGCTGCATGGTGAAAAGAGCCCCTCTGACCACACTCAAACTCATGGTTAAGCCCCCAGCATGGCTGCCGCGCCTGGGTTTAAATCCAGGCACGGATCTGCCTCCATTACCTCATTTCCAGTTCCTCCTACACTGGGTTACACCTGCCATTAAGCTGGTTTCTTCTGCCTTTCTCGGCTGCCTTTGTTAGTTTGGGCAAGCTTGGCCTGATGATACAAGAGCTGCATCCAAGCCACTCTCAAAGGTGCAGGAAGCCCCTCTGGCTACATCACATCATGGGTTAGAGTCATGCTCATCTTGGCTCCACGCACAGGCACAGCTTTGAACGTTATTAAAACACTGGCCAAGTACTTCAGATATGCAACATAACTCTCAACAACCCTGCTCTGCTCCCCTTATCCCCAAGCAATAGCTACGGTGCTTGGGGGCTTGGGGATTTTGGCGGGGAACTCTAGCTCTAGCTCAGCACCCCATTACAGAAGTGGTTTCTGTCCTCCTCTGGACTGGTAGTACCCTGTTCTCTTGGGATTGGTAACCGGTGTATGGTTCTCTACACTACATGAAGCCTTCCATTTTTTCCACTCTAACTCCTCTGCCCACTGCCCACCCACCTTTGTTTTAAGATTTTATTTATTTATTTTTAGACAGAGGGGAAGAGAGGGAGAAAGAGGACAGAAACATCAATGTGTGGTTTCCTCTCACGTGCCCCCTACTGGGGACCTGGCCTGCAACCCAGACACGTGCCCTGACTGGGAATGGAACCAGCGACCCTTTGGTTTGCAGGCCGACAATCAACCACTGAGCCACACCAGACAGGCCTCCACCTTTTGATCTCTGCAAGAATGTAACTGACAGTGGCTGACTCCCTTGCTGCAGCACACCTTGAGCAAAGGCGAGCAGGACAAGTCATTTTTAGCCTCTAGTGGCTCCCACTCAACTTGAACAACAGCATCAGCCTCACCTGGAAATGGGATAGAAATGCAAATTCTCAGGCCCCATCCTACACCTAGTGAGTCAGAAACTCTGGAGGTGGCGCCCTCAGTCTGTTATAACAAGGCTTCCAGGTGCTGCTGGTGCTGAAGTCTGAGAACAACAAGGTCATGGGACCTGAATTACCTTCTGTCCCAAAAGCATATACCCTTTGGGGACTATTCCATAAGTGGCACCAGAAGGTTTCTTCCCTGTGAGAAGGTCCTACCAGTCTGTTATTCCCCCAGTCATTGCTACCACGCGCCAGACAAGCCGCACTGAACATCAGGGACAGCACATGCCTTCCTCTGGGATCTGTGCCTTTTGCATAACACAGCGAACCCCTTTGCAACATACTGCATGCATTTCCTTTCCTTCTTTTTCTACGCCACCTGGTATTGTGGTCTGTTAGAAGACAAACACACTGATTTTGGCTGTGCCCTGTTACTAACTGTTCTTAAGAACCAGCCAAATTATTCTTATGACATGGCTTCCTTCCTACTGAATGTTGCTTTATATTTTTAGAGATTTCTGAGTGTTGGTCATGAGCAAATGGATGTCCTCTAAGCTGAAATTTTATTTCTATAAAAGCCAGGAGAATCTGAGTACAGATTCAGAATAGAAGTTTCCAATATTGATGGGCTTCTCTCCAGGATCAAATACATTGTTTTACAAGTGGTTTGGATCACAGGACACTAGAAAGATGAAGGTTTCAACTCCTGAGTTGAAACTTCCTCATCCAGAAGTCTCACTAAACAAGTTTCTTTTCATTTTTATTTTTGCAGCCTTTATTATTTTTTTCAGAGGCATCACAGTGGCTTCAAACAGTTGGAGCCAGGAACAGGTCTAGGCGTGGAAGCCTCTGAAGCTTAAATAGTCTGAAGATTTCTCTTTTTGAGAAAGGACACAAAACTGTATAGAGTGCAAGGGAAATCAGAAATTGCCACAAAGCACTAATTTTGGAAAACTGACAAATATCACAAGCATCATAAAACCCAGGGGAAAATAATATAAAATAAACAAAATATAAAAATCAATGTAAATTGAAATCCTGACACATCTCAATAATGCATTCTTTCCCAGTTTCGGTTTCGGGCTGCATTCTCTTTACTCACCTCTTTGCATGACAATGATGTAACGTCAAATATGAGATCAAAGCCCTTCTCTTTAGCATGGTTAAACAAATTGCTTTATTGATAGTTTAAAAGACTCTTCTAACATCCCAATTGTTATTAATAATGTTTAAGGAATTGTTTTTTAGGTATGGTTAAATATGAGAAGTTTTCTATCAAGTTTCCTTCATATTTGAAGTTTAAAAATTGGAAGTTTTTTTTAAGTGTATTGTATTGATTCATTACAGTTGTCCCTTTTTTTTTCTACGCTTTATCCCCCTCCACCCTGCACCCACCCTCCCATCATCTTTCCCCCACACCTTAGTTCACGTCCAAGGGTCATACATATAAGTTCTTTGGCCTCTCCATTTCCTATACTATTCTTAACCTCCCTCTGTCTATTTTGTACCTACCATTTATGCTTCTTATTCCCCATACCTTTTCTCTCATTCTCTCTCCTCCCCCTCCCCACTGATAACTTTCCATGTGATCTCCATTTCTGTGATTCTGTTCCTGTTCTAGTTGTTTGCTTAGTTTTTGTTTTTGTTTTTTAGGTTCAATTGTTGATAGTTGTGAATTTGTTATCATTTTACTGTTCATAGTTTTGATCCTCTTCTTTTTCTTAGATAAGTCCCTTTAACATTTCATATAATAAGGGCTTGGTGATGATGAACTCCTTTAACTTGACCTTATCTGAGAAGCACTTTATCTGCCCTTCCATTCTAAATGATCGCTTTGCTGGATAGAGTAATCTGGGATGTAGGTTCTTGCCTTTCATGACTTGGAATACTTCTTTCCAGACCCTTGGTGCCTGTAAGGTTTCTCTTGAGACATCAGCTGATGGTCTTACAGGAACTCCTTTTTGTAGGTAACTGTCTCCTTTTCTGTTGCTGCTTTTAAGATTCTCTCCGTATCTTTAATCTTGGATAATTTAATTATGATGTGTCTTGGTGTGTTCCTCCTTGGGTCCAATTTCTTTGGGATTCTCTGAGCTTCCTGGATTTGCATGTCTATTTTCTTCACCAACTTGGGGAAGTTTTCCTTCATGAATTTTTCAAATAAGTTTTCAATTTCTTGCTCTTCCTCTTCTGCTATGATTTGGATGCTGGAATGTTTAAAGTTGTCCCAGAGGTTCCTAAGCCTCTCCTCATTTCTTTGAATTCATGTTTCATCATTCTCTTCTGGTTGAATGCTTATTTCTTCCTTTTGTTCCAAATCATTGATTTGAGTCTCAGTCTCCTTCCCTTCACTGCTAGTTCCCTGTATATTTTTCTTTATTTCACTTTGCATAGCCTTCACTTTTTCCTCTATTTTGCAACCATACTCAACCATTTCTGTGAGCATCCTGATTACCAGTGTTTTGAATTCAGCATCGGATAGGTTGGCTATCTCCTCATCACTAAGTTCTTTTACTAGAGTTTTGATCTGTTCTTTCATTTGAGCCACATTTCTTTGTCTGGGTGCACCTGTTACATTACAAGGGGTGGAGCCTTAGGTATTCACCATGGCAGGGCAATCCACTTCACTGGGTTGTAATGCTGTATGTGGGTGAGGGGTAGAGAGGGAATGATGCAGCTTGCTTGGCTCTGGCCCCTCTTTTATTCACTTCTTCTGCTCCCCAAAATCAAATTAGGCCCTTCTGGTGCTGATTCCAGGATAGGCAGGCTTGTGTACATTCTAGGACTCGATAAGTCTCCCCAACAAACTCCCCTATGAGGCTGGGAGTTTCTCCTGCCACCACAAACCCCAAAGGTTTTTAGGGCCACAGATTTTGAGGCTTTAGTTTCCTGTCTGGAACCCTGGGTTGTGCAGACTGTCTTGCTCCCCAGATTTTCCTCTTGGCTTACCTGCACACAACTGTGGGACTGCTAGTCCATTGCCTCACCTGCCCGGTTTGTCACCTTGCCCCTTATCCTCTCCACCCCAGCTGCCCATCTCTGCCCCTCCTATCAGTCTTCATGAATATGTCTTCTTTAACACCTTGGTTGTCAGACTTCCATACAGTTTGATTTTCTGGCAGTTTTAGTTGGTTTTTGTTTTTTTTTAAATGGGTTGTTATCCTTCTTTTGGTTGTGCAAGGAAGCAAAGCATATCTACTTACACCTCCATCTGGGCGAGAAGTTGTTCGGAAGAGTTTTACACAGACTGGCTTCAAGCTCCATATCCTTTAGATTGTGCTTCTCCAGCCTCACACATATTTAGGGTGTGAGGGTCCCTAGGTCATTCCCTTGTGTCTCACCCAGGGAGAGTAGCAGAGTGGGCCTTTCCCTTGTAAACACAACCAGCAGTAACTGAACCTATATACACAGACATGAGTGCAAACCAAAAAGATATGTTCTAATAAATCCAAATTAGATGTACCCCCAACTCAGCTTTCCCTTAGATAGTTCCCCAAAATGTCCATGGCCACTAGAACTCCAGCTGTATGAAACGAGATGCACCTGAGGAGAAGCTGGAGTAGAAAGAGGCTAAACTTTCTGACATTTGTAGATTTCACAATATATGACCATGTGAACCCATTGCAAAGGGCCCTAAAGCTTAGTTTTCTCAGAAAATCCACCTGCAGTCAAGCATGAGAAGCTGCGTTTGAGTCCTGATGTGCCCTGGCAGGTGAAGGTCAGTTCTGAGCTTTTTACTGACAGCCAAGGAAAAGGGGAGAATAGAAAGAGTTAGAAGGAGATAATGCAGAGACAGTGATAAGAAAACATTAGTGGCCTGGGGCTAGTGTGTGAAATGGTGGGAAAAGTTCCTTGAAGAAAATGAGCGTTTTTAAAGAGGCAAGTGTTCTTGCCAGTTCTTGAGCTAGTCTGCAACACAGAGCGCATGCATCTGCCGAGCAAATTTGTCATAAATGATTAACTTTCAGGAGAACAAATCATTTGACCTCTCCAGCTGAACAAACACAGAACTGCAGTAACTAAAAGAGCCAAAGGCAATGCTTCAGCAACACTGAGCACATTTTCATGAAAGTCCTGCCATTTCATGTCACAGGAGCCTGAGGGAAGCTTAGGTAATGGCGTCTCTTCAGCTCAAGGAAAAGAATTCTTGAGTCTGGAAAAGATAGAGAGAGCAGCTTCAGATCTCAAAGGTTGATTTCGCTGCAGATTTAAATACCTGGACCTATGAGCTCTTAAAAGGAGAGTTTGATTTATGAGAAGATTCTGATTGGGGGGATGTCAACAAAGAAACTAAATGAAGGCAGCAAAACGGCACAAGGAACCATCCAGTAATGTCATGTACACATTTCAAGGGACTCTGCGCTTCTCGCCTAAGCACCAGCTATCAACCTTATACAAAACAAATTTTAGCTAAAGGGTTCATTGGGATACAGCATGCAAATGTGCAACCACATTAATTTCCAGTTTCCCTGTGCCACACAGCTTTCCATCACAAGTAGATTTTCAAATCAGGAGTAAGTACCCTGTCTTCAGGGAATTCTTGTTTATCATTCAGATATGGCTTTGCAAGGGCTTTCATAAATAAAATACAAATGCGAATAGAGAAATTTAATTAGAAACAAAGGTCAGAATTCCTTTTCATTAACTCCTTGAAAACCGCCATCCCCTCCAAAAGAAAACTTGAAGAAATGTTAATACACTAAAATTAAAATTCAAGTCACTATCTATTGTTGTTTGTTTGTTTGTTTTCTCCATGACTTTGCTCAGCTAAAGTTAATGATCTGGTCAGCCCAGAGAACAAATCGTAAAGGTCATTTACTTCTATAAAGAGGGAGGTTGGAATTATGTTCTGAAGCCTGTACCTAACCCATGGTTATTAAAAAACTGGTGTTCTCCCTTTAAGCTCTGGAAGCCAGAGCCCATAGAACATGATTCAACAGCCTTGTTGGACTGTTGATTTCTTTGGATGAGGCATCAAATACATGGCAAATACTGTAACATATTTTTTAATTATTTCAGCTTTACTTTAAATTATACCCATACAATACATGCACAGCCTCCTATGGTTTCATCTTAAGTTTAAAGAGTTGAAAAAATAGAAATAACTTGAGAATAATCATTTAAGACATTTAATGACAAAGTGCATTTAAGTTTACAGCACCTACATTATAGCATTTATATGCAATGTGTTCTTTTAAAAATAAATGTTTTGAAAATCTAAAAGAAAAGTGTGCTCATCACAGACTACTTGGAAAATAAAGAAAAACAAAATAAAAAATGGAATCACTGAAATATCTACCATCTAGATATGGCCATGTTAACCTATGGGTTTATGTTCTTCCAGTATTTTTGCCATTCATATTTTCTACATACATGTGTCAATATGTGGAGTATTCAAGATTTTATATGCTGATTTCAGTCATTTCCTGATTATCAAAATAATACCTACTTATTGTAGATTATCTGAATAATATAGAAAGTTATACACCTAAAATGTCATCGTGAAGAGATCACTTTTTAAAGATGATGGTATAATTCTTCACATTCTTTTGTGTCTTTTTAACCTAAACAAGTGACCAGGGAACAAACCCACAACCAAGGCATGTGCTCTAACCAGGAATCGAATCAGCAACCTTTAGCTTTGCAGCATGATGCTTGCAAACTGAGCCACATGGGTCAGGGCTGCCAGTATTTCTTTAAACAAATCCTAGGTTTAGAATCCCTCAAAGGATAATTTGCAACTTGTGTTCTAATCAATAGTGTGAATGTTTGCTCAGGTAAATCCTTGTCCACAAATTTTCAACTGCAGTTATAATTCATACTTCCCTCCTGACTAGCAAGGTTAAGCACCTTTTTGTTTGTTCATTGGCCATCTGTATTTACTCTTTCATAAATTCCTGTTCATATCTGTTATTTGTATTTTTATTGGTTTTTAGGAGCTCTTATATTTTGTGGATACTAATAGTCTTCTCCCTGTCTGCCAAGTGTCTTAACTTTTTACAGTGACATTCGTCATAAAGACATTTGTTATTTCATTATGTAGTCACAGCTCTAATTCTCTTCCTTTGGGGCTTTGGGTTTCATATCTTGCTTTCGAAGTTCTTCCCACCCCAATATTATTTTTAAAAAATAAGTGTTTTTCCATGGCTGGTATGGATCAGTGGATTGAGTGTGGGCTGTGAACCGAAGGATAGCTGGTTCAATTCCCAGTGAGGGCACATGCCTGGGTTGTGGGGCAGACCCCCAGTTGGGGACGTATGAGAGGTAATCACACATTGATGCTTCTCTCCTTCTCTTTCTCCTTCCCTTCCCCTCTGTATAAAATAAAAAAAATAAAGTGAAATAAGCCAGGCAGTGAAAGACAAATACCATATGATCTCACCTTTAACAGGAACCTAAACAACAAAACAAAGAAACAAGCAAAATATAACCAAAGACACTGAAATAGAGGACAGACTGACAGTGACCATAGGGGAGAGAAGAGGGAATTTCAGGGGAGAATGGGTAGGGTTTACAGGAACAAATTTAAAGGATACATGGACAAAAGCTAGGGGGAGGGTGGTAAAGGGAGGGAAGTGGGGAGGGTTGGGTAGGTGGGCTGGAATGGGAGTAAAAGGGAGAAAACTGTACTTGAACAATGATTAAAATAAAAAAAAGATTTTATTTATTTATTTAGAGAGAAAGGAAGGGAAGGAGAAAGAGAAGGAGAGAAACATCAATGTGTGGTTACCTTTCATGTGTCCCCAACTGGGGACCTGGCCCACAACTCAGGCATTTGCCCTGCCTGGGAATCAAACCAGGGATCCTTTGGTGTGCAGGCCCACACTCAATCTGCTCAGCCACACCAGCCAGGGCAAAATATTTTCTGAAGAGTGTTTTTTTCCTAATGCTTTTATGGTTCTGCTCTTAAGGCTTAGCTTTTTATTCCTGTTTCTGGTATGAAGTTAGGGCCTAATTTATATATTTCCAAATAGGTTAGTGTCCCAACATTTCTTATCAAATTGTCCAAATTTGTGTTCTGCATCTAATAGCATATTTTGAATTATTCCAGCTTTATAGTATATTCTGGTACAAGGGAGTGGTGGTAAGGAGTTCCCCCCTCAACTTTGTTTTTCTTTTTATTGTTCCAGCACTCATGAGTATTCTGTGTTTTCTCTTTCAGAGGAATTTTGAAATTATTTTGCCCATAAATTTCCCTGGGATTTGATTGGAAATATCCTGAATTTATAGATTAATTTAGCAGTTCATATCCTGATAATATTGAGTCTTACCATTAAGATTATGTTTTCTCCAAAATGTAATTATTATTTTGCATCTTTCAATAAAGATTTACATTTTTTCTTGGTTTTTATTTGGGGGGTTATTGAATTTATTGGGGTGACATTGGTGAATGAAATTATATAGGTTTCAGGCACACAATTCCATAATATGTCATCTGTTACAATTTTTTCCATGTAGGCCTTAAACATTTGGAGAGGTTATTTCTGAGTTTTTAATTGGGAATAGATTTGGAGTTTGATCATTTTCATTTTCCTAGAAAGTCATTCTTTCAATTACATTAGCTTTGACTTGTCCATATTCTTCCCTTCAATATTTTTTCATTCCCTGCTTTTCTGCAGTGATGTCAATTTCCCATTTCTACTATTTTTTACTGTGATTAAATTTTGCTGTAAGTTTGCCTCTTTCGTTCATATTTTTAAAAAAAACAAGTCTGGCTTTTTGGTGTACTCTTTCATTAATTCTACTTACCTTTTTTGTTTTCTTCCTTCTTTGGATATCCTTTTGTTGTTGCTGTTCACTCTTCAGCTTTTTTCTTATTTTGTAATGTGATGTGTAGCACTGTGCGTCTTCTCTCACATATTCCTGTGGACACTCCCCACATGGTTGATACTTCAGAGACCCCAATGCGAATCATCTCTGTCTCTGCATCCCTTTCCCCAGCAAGGCATCCCTTACATCTATCCCCTTTCTTAAGCCCTGTCACACCCTGCCACATCTGGAACACTTATGGTTCACTGCCAAGAAAACCATGACACACTGAAGTCTGATCACATCAGGCTGCTCCGAATGCCCCAAGTCAGGTTCCTCAGCACACCTGCCTCCTCTTTTGCAAATTCTCTGTGCTTCAGGCTGGCCTCTGTACTGTTACTGCTCCTTGTGAGTCACTGATACCCTTTCTGCCTCCATCACAAGAAAAGCTGGATCCTCATATTTTTCTAAATGGATCTCCCATTAGAAACAATCCCTTTCCTACTAATATCAACTACCTCTTCTATATATTATTAGTGTGTGGTTGCACTATGCCTATAAGGAAACACACAACCATGCTTTTTAGGGCAGTCAAAAATGAGATGGATTTCCTAGTGCCCTTTTAGAGAGAACTTTTCTGAATCTTGGTTGAGATTTTTCCCACCCCTTTAAAGTATTCATTTACCCCTTGCTCCTCAAAACAGCATCTGCCCTGGGCGTACTGAGTGACTCTCCCATGGACCAGCAATCTGATGACCCATACTAAGACCTACATGAGGAGGGAGTCACCCTGCCTTGGGGAAGCAGGAGCTGGTCCTCCTCTGCACACCAGATGGAGTTTACTAGGTTCCCCTCCTCTGGATCACTGTTCCTCACCTTGATGATGTCCTGGAAATGGAGGAACCCTTCCCTTTACCCCAGTTTTTCAATGAGCTAAAAGTCATTGTGATATACATTCATTCATAATTCCTTTAAAAGAGCAAAATTATGATTCCTATGTAAAATGAACATATGTCAAAGATTTTATTTAACTCATTAATTAATGAGGAAGCCAATAAGATATCACAACCAATTCAAAGAAGAAATTGAAGAGCAAACAGAAATGTAAGTCCCAAGAAGTGCTAAAATGAATTTGCTTAAGAAATGCAAAACTTGGGTCTTCTGAGAGGGTGGAAGGGGAGCAATTGCCCCTCCACCAGCAAAGTTCATTTGCATGCCCATAGACGAGAATCATGATCATTGCTATCAGTTATCTACAATGTACAGTATTATAAAATAGCTCAAACACAATTGTAGAGGCAGTTTAGAAAAGTGTGCTATACAAGACATCTGGTAATCTGCTTTGTCCATGTCAAAGACATCCACAGGGTTTCCGATGTGCTTACCTTAACAGCTTCAGTTCCAGCTTTACTTTGTACACCAGTAGGGTCCCCGTACCATGTCTGGTAGTTTGTGACTAGCTGGGATTTTCAAATAAGATACATCCAGGGCTCCTGACAACTGAGTTATTATGGGGCCTTCTGTTGTATGAGGGTCCCATGGATACCAGCTAATGAGCCACTTGGAACTTTCCCTCAGATCAGATTTGTACCGGATGAGTCTTTCTTCTTCTGCCTTTTAACCACACACAAAAGTCACTGGGTATTTAGGGGTCCCTCAGATATCAAGAAGTAGGAACTAAATCATTATTTGCAGTGGCTGTATGTATGTGGACTGTTAAGGTGGTCAGTGACCCAGGCTGTGAAAGAACTCAGAGAGAAGAAAGTGTAGAGAATAAAGTTTTGATTCACTTTCCAAGAAAGGAAGGGCATGGTATGGAGAGATACACTAGGAGGCTTTGAGCTTTTATTGGATTATAATGAATTAGGAAAGGGTGGTGGGGGCTGCTGTTGTGTGGCCCCTGGGCAGTTGGGGCATCGTAACAGGAGGCTGCAGTTTGTTCCAATGTTATCTTCTACCTGTGGCTGTAGAGAGGGGTTTGTTCTGTTATTGCTTCCAGTAATTTCTAGTCCTGGGGACAAGCTCAGAAGAGTGAAATAGCAGTCACGTTTAACAAGGTCATAGGCCTGCTAGGCAAATGGTGCCATAATAGCAAATGGGGCTGGCTTTGCCGTTTCATGAACTTCTCCTCTTTTTATTCCAATTCACCGAACAAATATGCTGTATTCCCCTTCAGGAGCATAAGGAATGATTGTAGACTTTGTAAACCCCTCCAAATGAAATAATTCCAGCACTTATCAAATCCCACCATCTCTTCAGTTTTCCAAGTGGAGTCAGCCTAAATTCATGAACCTAAAAGAACTGCTCTAATCTCTTTGCCATGGAGGAGGTTTCAGAGGTGGACCAGTAAGCTACAGGGTTAGGAGGAAAGTTGTCTTTCTTCATTAGTGGAATGTGGATTGTGATAGGCAAACCTTGACTTTTTAGAGTCACCTGTAACATGATTGCCCTTTTAGGAAATAATAATTTAAGGAATTATATTAATTCTGACCCTGGACAAAGTCCTTTTGAAGTCAATATCATTTTCTCACTTCACAGGTGGAAAAACCAAGGCTCAGAGAGATTCACAGACTTGCTCAAAGTCCCACAACCATTACGTAACCATGCTGGGGTGTAAGCAAAGTCCATGTGAGTCCACATACTGCCTCCCATCAGAGTGAGCTGCCCCCTATACTCCAGGTGTTTGTCCCACCATTCTGCACGTACTCGCTCAGTGCCTACCATGTGTCAGGTATTGTGAGAGCGTCACCATTTATCTGGTCATCCAAGACAGAAGCTTTCCTATTAGCCTCACTCCACCATTTGCTCTACCACATACATCCAGTTGAATTCTTAGTTCTGTAAATTTTATCTTGATGTATTTCTCTACTTTATTCCTTTGTCTCTATGCCCCACATCATTGGCTTATTCATCTCTTTTCTGGGATAACACAATGTTGTACTCTGGCCTCCCCAATTCTCACTTCTTTTCACCTCTCTTTCCTATCCATGTAACCTTCGTATTATCAGTGTGTAATTCTTCTTATCTGCATGTCCCTCCCTTACTTAACAAATCTCAAAGGCTCCCCTTTTACTATAAGATAATGTGCAAACTCCTTATCATGGCCCGTAAAGACTGAAAATATACCAGCTCACCTTTCCGGTCACTCTTCATCTTGGCTGTTGGTTAACCTATAATCTCACCACAGCACATTACTGCTTATTTCCTTAGCATCTCATCACCTTCCTGCCTCTGTGTCTTTCCTCATGCTGTTCTTTTGAATTGTAATGCCCTTCCCTGATTCCAAGGCAGATGTTTCCTCATCTCTGACACATTCACTGATGCCATCACCACCACCATTCCCCACCCATCAGCGAAAAGAATTTACTCAGTCAGAGTGCATGTGCCTCTATTACAGCACACACACACACACTTTCTACAATAGATGGGTTTTGTTTGTATCCCCGACTAGGCTGTATTCTCCCCACGCATCATGGCCCTTCCATGCACCTTAAAATTCATAGCATACCACCCAGAGCCTACTGCAACATGCTCAGCAATGTGCTGTTGAAAATCTGAATTAATAAAGAACAGATGTTAGACTCAGGGGTCCCACTTTGGGGCTCTTTCACCATATCTTAATCATTTAGAGACAGGAAAAAAATCAAACAAGCAGGAGAAAAATGAAAGTACATTCCAAGAGCTAGCATGTTGGGAAACTGTGGACCCTGCCAGGTCTCTCTCAATCATAATGGTCAGGAAACAAATCACCGCACTGGGAACCAGTGGCTTGCTGGACAGAGCCTGTGCTCTTCCCAGCGGCACATTTGGCGATGCCATGTGGGCAGCATTACATCAGAATTAGTGTGAATGTTTATACCTTGGAAACTGGTAAATGGTGTGAATAAGGTTTGGGGTGAGGTGGGTTTTGTGTTGTTGTTTCTCATTTTAAACTGTACAATGCAGTGTTCTTCAGTGTGTTCACTATATCATCAATATCAAATTGTAGAACATTTCCATCACCTCAGAAAGAAACCCATACCCATTACCAAACACACCCCTTCCTCCCCTGTCCTGACTCTGTCACTGGTTCTAGTTTTTTGAGAGCTGGCAGTTAAACATTTATAGCGCACCATTGCTGGAACCCATCTGTTTCTATAATAACAGTTACTTTTCTCCTCTTCCCGCAACTCCTTGATTCTTCAAGTACCTCAAGGCCTCCAATACCCAGGGTTTCTATCACAAAGATTTATATAGCTTTAAAAAGAAGTTATTTTAGCTCTTGCTTAATTCAATTTATCCATCACAGAATGAGATGAAAAATAGTCATGCATAGAGAGAAGATCAGGAACTAATAAATCTTTTAAAAGGCTAGATCACTTTCTGGCGGATTAGTATGTGGGATTTACTTTTGCATGAGACAATGGGCTCTTGTCTATTTTTAGATCAGATAATGCATTTCCTAGGACCCACAGGAGGCCTTGGCTTCTCTTATTACTGAGCACACATGCAGAGACCAGAGATTTTTGTGAAAGGGAAAAAGAAAAAAAACAGAGGAAAAGGATGGGTGATTCGCTCTTTTGATCACTAGTGAACTCCATCAGGAAAGATGAAATATATGCCCAAGAATTTCCTGAAAGAAGTTCGCCACAAATGCGCAAAGATACACAGGCATCCGAAGATGTGTATGCATGCACACATTCACGTGAGTACAATGAAATCATTGGTTAATGTCCTAATGAGCCCCTAGCCCAAGAGCAGTGTCCTCAGATGTGGGCCCTAGACACCAGATGCATATTACTCAGCTAATTAATGCCTGCTGATTGAACTTTTTCCTGTTTTGTCTTTTAAAGATTTTATTTATTTTTAGAGAGGGGAGAAGGGAAGGAAACAGAGAGGGAGAGAAACATCAATGTCAATGTGTGGTTGCCTCTCACATGCCCCCTGCACCCCAGGCATGTGCCCTGACTGAGAATCAAACCCATGACACTTTGGTTCGAAGGCCAGCACTCAGCCCACTGAGCCACAGCAGCCAGGGCAGAATCTGTTTCTAAACCTTTTGTATTTGTAAGCAAGGAATGCTGGGCCATCCTCTAAGTTTTGAATTCAAAGTATGCTCCATGGACCAGCAACATCAGCATTGTCCGAGAGCTTGTTAGAAATGCAGAGTTTCAGGCCCCACCCAGACATATTAAATTCAATTTGCATTGTATCGGCATCTCTAGTTGATTCACGTGCACATTAATGTTCGAGAAGGACTGGATTAAAACCAGCGGTGGACCCTTTCATTGGCATCTGCCCTCATCTCACTTTCTTGAGTTAGCATGGAGGAAAATTTTGTTGAGGCTTACTTAGAATTCATCCAAATGGTCCCCAATCTCTTAAGATCTCTTAAATGTCTTGGGAATTTCATCCCATCTCTTTAGTTTTGGAGCTAGAACAAGAGACTGATTTTCTGCTCAGGCTGGAACCCTAATGGCTTCAGAAGGGCCAATATCCTTCTTCACAAATCTGGAAACATTTCGCTTAAAATACGTACTTCCGTTAAAAAAGAAAATAATGTGTTCATTACAGAAAATCTAGAGAACTATGAAGAAGAAAAATCAAATCACCTGACTTTCTACCACTGAGAGCTAACCAGCTAATATTTTGGCACTTCTTATTTCTTTTTTTTGTACATGTGAGTGTCACATGCCCTGTTTCCAGTGGAATTCTTTATTTTACGTAACTGAAAAGAAAACGTATACAGAGTGTGTATCCTGTTTTTTTCATGTCACACTTATTCTCATGCCCCTAAAAATTCCTCAAAAATGTGATCTTAATGACCTCATATTCTTATGTGACTAAACCATATTTTATTGACATATTCTCATATTCTTCAATACTTTAAATTTTTTAACCCTTATGAGTGAAGTGGTGATTAACATATTTGTGTACAACTCTTTTTCTGACTTTCTGAGCACTTCTTCTGCATAGATCTTCAGAAGGACACTTGCTGCCTCAGGCCTAACCTTTATAGGTCATTGATACATGATGTGGAACTTCCCCTGGAGAACCTCAACACTGAGGCTGTCCCTTCACCAACTTTTTCGACTCCCCAGCTTCTTGGGTGACCATTACCCCTGCATGGTTTTAATTTGCATTCCCTTAATAACCAGTGTACTTGTTCCTGTAAATCCCCTAGACTTCTTGATCTTGATCTCTTTTATTGATAGAGTACTACTACCATCAGAGATGCTAATATATTTGCATCATTAGTGCTTTATCTATCTTACCATGTCACTATCTTTCCAAAAGGCATTTAATTGTTTTTAAAGTCATGTAATGTTTTACATTTTAAGTTGAATATAGTAAAAATTATGAATTTTTTCTTTGTGATTTCTTCCATAACACTTATGTTTCAAAAGATCCTCCACCCACTAGGGAAGAAATAATTACATTTACATAGTTTTTTCAAAAGAAGGTGAAATATCTTTATCTTATTCTTGATCAACTATGATGTTGGTTTTTACCTGGTTCACTTCTGGAATAACTCATTCCTTCACCATTTTTTTGTGATGTTTCCTTAATTACATGTTATCCCCTAAGACATACTCAGGAGTCTGTTTGGCAGCTGATCTACATCACTGATCTATCCACTTTTGGTCTGGTATTATGATTTTAACTACATTGTAGCCTTAAAACATCTGGCCAACTTAATTTTACAAATGAGGTAACTTTTTATTATTTTATGTTCTAACTTTGGCCTCTTAAAGGATAAATCAAATTTCCACCCGAAAGCTGATATATAGGTCCACATTTTCAGCAAAGAGAGAGTCTTCTTTTGTTGTTTTAATGTGGGGCATTAGATATTAATAGAGGCGGCCTTCTCCAATTGCCATGATAGCTTTGCCTTTCAAAAAAAAACCTAGAATGTGCATAATTTTTTGGTGTAAAGTCTGAAGTTTCATTATATTTTGTCATGCAAAATGAGTCCCACTCGCTTGTTTCTTGACATATTCGGCAATTTGAGGATATTAAAAAACCTCTTTAAACAACTAAGAAAAAAGTCTATTTATCTTTGTGGCTATTTTTGTAGTTAAGGTGAAGTGTCCTATATTTTCTTGAAGAAACTTTTTCTTTTCTTTTTGGCACATCTCACATCAACTCTTTTTTTAAAATTTTCACACCAGTTGTTCTTAAGTAAACTACTCCAGAGGTGTAGAAAGGAATGAAAAATTTGCCCTCTGGTGTCCACCAGAACTGGTTGGCCTGTATAGTTCTTTAACTCCCATTAACTTCCACTTCATCATCTACAAAGTTAAAAAAATGACAGCTCCTGTCTCGCTGAGTTGGTAGAACAGTTAAATGAGATTATTCATGGAAGGAGCTAGCACAATGTCTGGCTTAAATGCAATAGACCCACTCACTCCAGGCTCCCTCAGTCTTTGCAGATGATCTTTCTAGGCTGCTACTTCACTGAGAAGGTAAAATTCTCAGTGAATTCCTTCTTTAATGCCCATCCTTGAGCCTAACAATCTTGTGTTTTAGTATATTTTATAGATTATGCTATCACAGTTGTCCCATTTTCCCCCTTTATTCTCCTCCACCATGCACCCCCTTAAGAGAATCACCCCCTACCTTAGTTCAAGTTCATGGGTCATACATATAAGTTCTTTGGTTTCTCCATTTCCTATACTATTCTTAACCTCCCCCTGTCTATTTTGTACCTACCATTTATGCTTCTTATTCCCCGTAACTTTTCCCTCATTCTCTCTCCTCCCCCTCCCCACTGATAACCTTCCATGTGATCTCCGTTTCTGTGATTCTGTTCCTGTTCTAGTTGTTTGCTTAGTTTTTGTTTTTGTTTTTTAGGTTCAGTTGTTGATAGTTGTGAGTTTGTTGTCATTTTACTGTTCATAGTTTTGATCCTCTTCTTTTTCTTAGATAAGTCCCTTTAACATTTCATATAATAAGGGCTTGGTGATGATGAACTCCTTTAACTTGACCTTATCTGGGAAGCACTTTATCTGCCCTTCCATTCTAAATGATAGCCTCACTGGATAGAGTAATCTGAGATGTAGGCTCTTGCCTTTCATGACTTGGAATACTTCTTTCCAGACCCTTGTTGCCTGTAAGGTTTCTTTTGAAAAATTAGCTGATGGTCTTATGAGAACTCCTTTGTAGGTAACTGTCTCCTTTTCTGTTGCTGCTTTTAAGATTCTCTCCTTATCTTTAATCTTGGGTAATTTAATTATGATGTGTCTTAGTGTGTTCCTCCGTGGGTCCAATTTCTTTGGGATTCTCTGAGCTTACTGGATTTGCATGTCTATTTTCTTCACCAACTTGGGGAAGTTTTCCTTCATGAATTTTTCAAATAAGTTTTCAATTTCTTGCTCTTCCTCTTCTGCTATGATTCGGATGCTGGAACGTTTAAAGTTGTCCCAGAAGTTCCTAAGCCTCTCCTCGTTCTTTGAATTCATGTTTCTTCATTCAGTTCTGGCTGAATTTTTATTTCTTCCACCTGCTGCAAATCGTTGATTTAAGTCCCAGTTCCTTTGCTTTCACTGTTGGTTCCCTGTACATTTTTTCTTTATTTCACTTTGTATAGCCTTCACTTTTTCCTCTATTGTGCAACCATACTCAACTGTTATTTCTGTGAGCATCCTGATTATCAGTGTTTTGAACTCTGCATCTGACAAGTTGACTATCTCCTCATCACTTAACTCTTTTTTTGGAGTTTTGATCTGTTCTTCCATTTGGGCCATAGTTCTTTGTCTTGATGAACCTGTTAGGTTGTAAGGGCAGAACCTTAGGTATTTGCCAGGGAGGGCAACATCCTTGCAACCCCCAGGTCTGCTGGGTTGTGGTGCTGTATGTGGGGAGGGGTCCAAGAGGGAACAATGCTGCTCCTTCAGCTCTTGGCTGGCTTTCATTCACTTCCTCCACTTCCTATAAGCAAATTGGACACTCTGTTGCTGATTCCTGGTTGATTGGGTTTGTGTATGTTTTAGGACCCTGTGGGTCTCTCCAATGGACTCTCCTGTGAAGGTGGGAGTTTCTTCCGCCACCACAACCCCCGCAGGTTTTTACAGCTAGAGGTTTTGAGGCTTTCCTTTCCTGCACTGGAACCCTGGATCGTGTGGTCTGTCTCACTCCCCAGTTGTTCCTCCCAGTTTATCCACACACAAATGTGAGACTGCCCAGTACACCAGCTGCCACCTTGTCATGCATCCTCTGTGCCCCTGCTGCCCATCTCCACCCCTCCTACCAGTCTGGATGAATATTTCTTCTTTAACCCCCTGGTTCTTGGACTTCCATACAGTTCAATTTTCTGAAAGTTTCAGTTGCTTTCCATTTTTAAATCTGCTGTTGTCCTTCTCCTGGTTGTGCAAGGTGGCAAAGTGAGATCTACCTGTGCCTCCATCTTGGCTGGAAGTCAACCTAACAATCTTATTCCCTGCTTCTTTGAATCTCAAGAAAAGAAGATCCTCTTCCCTTAACCAGCATCTTAGGACAGATTCCCCAGAAATAAACCCAGAGACAAGACTTCATTTCCAAGTAATTTATTAAGGAAATTTCTCCAAGGAGCCTGGTTAGGAGGTGGGAGAAGCAAAACAGAAAGAGGAAGACAACTAAATCATTGGGGAGAAGACTATGAACTTTATGGCATGTGCAAAAACTTACAGTGTTGAACCATGGACTCTAAATGAGATATGATAAAAGTGCCTGACTGTGAGAATGTGGTAGGACCAATGGATTAGCATCCTTGTCGACGTTGGAGAACTGTTGGAGTGGAGGTTCTGGAGAAAGGGAGGTAGAGGATAGGAAGTTGTGGTCAGATAATAGGATTCTGAAGTTGATTTTTAGGGGCTATGCATTTAGGCACAGTGAAAAGTTTGTGTTGCCCTCGTTGGTGTAGCTCAATGGATTGAGCATGGGCCTGTGAACCAAAGAGTCACTGGTTCGATTCCCAGTCAGAGCACATGCCTGGCTGGCACACCAAGTCCCCAGTAGGGGGCACGTGAGAGGCAGCCACACATTGATGCTTCTCTCCCTCTCTTTCTCCTTCCCTTCCCCTCTCTCTAAAAATAAATAAATACAATCTTTAAAAAAAGTTCATGTTATAGTTATGGTGGTCAATAGCTTAGGTGGGATAAAATAAAATTATGGATGTGAAGAGTCAGAGAAACTGAAACTCTTAACGTGTGAGATGGATCATACATATGGTTGTGAGAATCTCCAAGAATGGAGTGAAAAGGTGAGTTTTGAATGGGTGAACAATTAAATGTCTTCAGGATATGAAGGACATTTACTCCTCTCAACGGTTTTACATGGTATGACATTTTTATCGCCATTTTACAGAAAAAGATACTTTGAATAATAACCTAACATCACTCAGAGAGTAAGGGGTCGAGCTGGAATTTGAAAAGCAATCTTTATTATATTCTTTCTATGCCAGTACATTTCTCTCACTTTTCATTGGTGAGACTAAGCGGAAGGGAACTGAGACATGATCCATGACATTCTTGGACAATGAATTCTAAGCTCAGAAAAGAAAGTAAAAGGCAATACTAAAATGCCTTCGGGAAGAAAAATCGGGCTCCAAAAACTATTAATCTTAATGCTATTAATAGTATTAGTCTTAATGCTATTAATAGTATTAATCTTAATGGCATTGATTTCTGTACACTACAATCGCAGTTAGAAATGTGACTTCACAGTGTAGAGGAATAAGTGGGGTTCTGAAAGTAAAGGGACATCACTGAGCCATAGAAGCTTGGGACTGGGAGGTACCTGAGAAAGTGTTTTGTCCAACTTGTTTTCTGCTTAGAAAACTCGCACTCAAAAAAGCTAAGTGCCTTTGCCCAATGCCACAAAGTTAGATGGTAACATCAAGTCTAACAAGGCCACTGCCAACCTCTCCCATCACATGGACCATGGCTTTTTCCTCTCACCCAGGAGTATTTTGAGTCAAAATCTTTGAAACTGTATCTCTTTTCTAAGATCAAAGTTGCCCACAAGCTAAATCCACTTTGGTGGGGGGATTTTCTCTGCAGTGCACTTGGCATTGACATGCACGTGGGCCCTTTTTGCTTAAATGTGCTGATGCTGGCCTTCTTGCAGATCCAGGAACAGCCTCCTTCACAGAAACCATGACTGTAACACACTCCTGTAGTCAAATCTGACTACATTTGACCTGTAGTCAAATCTTGCCAGAGGCAAGAGTCCTCTTCCTGATGGGCCCTTTCTGCAGGATTGGCCTCTTGAAAAACTGGAAGTTCAAGTATCTGTTGCCAAGAAAGAAATCCAAATCACTGAGCACTAAAATGTGACACAATAGAGGACCAACCACTTACCGACTGAAACTGGGAAAGCCAATATTACACTGAGCTGTCCTGGCTTCTTCAGTGAAGTCAGATTCAGCAACTGGGTGTTTTCCTGTACCTTCCATTCTTGTGATTCTCCTGTGCTGGGAGAAAGGGGTGGGGTGGATTGGCCTAGAGAGGAAAGAGACATGAATTAGAAACTACTTTATTTTCCACAAGCACTTACTTCAGGAACAGCCAATCAAGGCATATCAAACATTAATAAACATTGTGTTAAGCATCGTTTGTCTCGAAGACATCAGCTTTCTAAAATGAGGGCTATTAAGGCGAGTGTCTGTGTAGAGCTCATAAATTATGAATTTACAAGTCATGGATGAATACAGATAACCCTGCAATCAGGAGACAGCTGATGATTAGAAGCAACTCTTCTTTTTGATTCAGTGAACCACCTGAAGAAATTGGGGTTTGACTTGGATTTGTGTTTCAACGTGATAGCCCTCTTTAAAACAAAGAAAAAGAATACTCCAAAGCATAGGTTGACAGTAGAGGAACTTTCTTTTGACTATGGTTAAACACCAATGCATTAAAAGAAAATTACCCACCATGTGTTATTGTTGTGAATAATTGGCATTGATCAGATCAGCTGAGAGGATGGGACAAAATATCTTCCATTTCTGAAATCTGATCTTCCGCACAGTTGGAGTCAGCCACCTGCTCTAACCGGTTTGATGAAATGGGGAACTCTAAGGTCAGAGGCCTTCCAGTGATTGCCTAGCGAGCAGGTGGCAGGCCCAAGGTCTGAAACACAGAGCTCCTCCTTTTCCAATCTATTGCCTGCTGCCTACAGCACGTGACTCCTGCAGATGTGCAAGGACAGAGAAGGAAGTGTATGCACATTTCTGTATTGGAACCTGTGGTCCCCTGCGCTCCCTACCCTATCAAAGTGTTAGACAGAAACAGAATATTTTTCTCCATCTTCACCCTCTCAAGTCAAGTGCTTTAATAAAATCTAAGAAAATGTGGCCAGCTTATTACTTCAAATTCACCAATAATTATTATATGAATAGTTCATCTTTTTTGTTGAGTAATATTATGTTTGGATATACCACTATTAGTTTATTCATTCCTTTGTTTATGAACAGGAGTTATTTCCAGCTGTATTTCTCTTAACTTTAGAGAACACTCTCTGAGGTACAGAGTACATTAATATTTAAGTTTTGAAACAACTTAAAAATTATTATCTAAACTGATTGTACTTTTTTGCATTTTTACCAGCGGTGTATGAGGGTTCCACTACCCCCACATTGTAGCAAATTCTTGATTTGTTTGTTTTGAATTTTAGCTCCTCTAATAAGTTTGTCTTGCTAGCTCTCTGCTGTTTTAGTTCCCTTTTTCTGAAGATGCATGATGAACATTTTTGTAGATGTGTACTTCTACTGATACGTTTTTACTAAAATTATGCTCATTCAAAAAAAAAATGGTCAGCATCTCAGAAGAAAGGTGTTTCCTGGCAGTAGTGGCCTTTAAAGAAAGGTTAAACAGATTTTTCATAAAGATTTTTCAGATATTTGCAGCCAAGTTTCCTGATGACCTACATAAATATAGTACTGAGAATTTGCTACCTGCGTTGTTAGAGAGAGCCTTTCAATACTCAGGCTGCACAGACAAGTATAAATACTGGGCATCATTCACTTGGTGCACTGTTTCACAAAGTATGGCACAGCACCTGTTCAGACACCACGTATGAGAAGTGGTTTTTGGTTCTATCAGAAGAACATTTGATATTTTAAAGGTTATGTATCCGTTTAAATGAATATTTGAAAATACAATCAGCTCACTAACTTAATGCTTTAATGACTATGGTTGCTTGGGACAAAGCTAAGTTTTAAAAATGATTTAACTAAAGCCAATTAAAATATTTAAGTAAATAATTATACAGTCAGTACTCAAATATGGCTGAAGTGTTGCAAGTAATAATTTCATCTTTAGTACATTCCAGACATTTTGCTAAAGGATTGTGAGTTCTCCTCCATCCTTTATTTCACGTTCAAGTTAATCATATCTGTGAGTTAGTGGGACTGAACTTGCTTGGATTTCATTTTGTTTTCTGAACACTTTACCCTTTGAACTAAATCCTCTTGGGATTTGGATTTTGTAGGGTTATTGACAGATGTCTGAAATTCTCCCACTTTAATCAGTAGCTTTAGAACTCTTCCAAGATGCAGCAGAGTGGCTCATACCAGCTCACATGAGCTGTTTATGTGCATCCTTTCCCAACTCTGCATTCAAGAACAGCACCTTCAGAGCTTGAAATCACCCACAGTGAGAGTATGTTCACTGCAGACATTGGCAAAGGCTATAAATTAGAGTTTGGATTTGGCTTTTGCTGGAAAACCATGCAAAGTGTAGCATGGAATGGGGGTGGGAGTTTCAGACATTTTCTTTTTTAAAACTTTTCTTCCATGGAAAAAATAATAAATTTATAAAACAAAAGAAAAGAACTCTCCAATAAATGCAAGTTTGACTATATATTTTTTTAACTTCTTGCAATCAAAACATCTACTTTTGTTACATGGACAAATGCGAGTCACAGGTCACTAACTTTTTAAAGTGCTACCTGAATTTCATATTTTCCAAATGGCACTACTAAATCAATCAGCTTTCTGCCCTCTTATGCTACACACCATTCCTAAAATATTATATCTAGGTGATACCTGATTCATGACAAACATCAAGCTAATATCAAAAGAGAAAAAAGTGAGAATTTCACACGAAGGCAATAAGCAAGAAGGTGTGAAGAGGGGGGAAAATAATGTTGCTAGGTGACTATCCCAGTAGTAAACTAACATGTATATGAGAATCGCAAGTTTTTCTCAGCCTCAGTTGGTCCTCCTGTTTCTACCCAACCTCCTTTGCTGTTCCTTCAGTCTGGCAGAAAGTCAGGGTCCTCAAAGCTCCAAGTTCAGGCCCCCAGTGTCAACCTGATTGGCTATCTCCTACAGAGATAAAAACTTGAGAACACATGTAAGCATTCTGCTCCCCTCTTAGATTTATATTTGCTGTTTCCCACTTGACAAACACTACCATCCCACAAGCATAAAGCTCATTACAGCAGGGTTAGCTAATTCCCAGGTAGGCATTTCATCACTGATGTCAAGCACATACCATTGTCTATGGGCTGCCCCTTGACTGTGGGGAGGGCAATCAGATAGCACTGACCCCAAGCCAAGAAAGTCACAATTCTTACTAGACTCTGCCAATGAGGGAAGTTAACAACAGAAGACTCTCCACATTGCACTCTGGGGAATCCACTTTATGTTGTCATCTATGTGATGGTGACTCGTAGAATTGTACATTGCATACAAATTTTCAAACCTCTCACAGATGAAGAAAGCATGGCCCTTAGAGATGACGTCTCCCAGTTGCTGAGCTACTAATAGCAGAATCGGGATTATACTCCAGGTCTCTGGATCATAATCTTTCTGAAACACTATAAACTGCCTCCCATACTTTACTAATAATAACAACAGAAAATTATGATGCTATCTTTCTATATTGAACACTTACTTCATGCCAGGCTCTGCATGTTTAATGAGTAACATGCATTTTCTCCTTCATAAACAGGATGAATGGAATAAGTAACGGGTCCTGAGGGAGCCTCGGTCTGCAACATGTTGGCCAAGTCATAAAGAAGGATTTGGTGGAGTTTTACAAAGCCTCAGTGTGAGTGCAGTAGGATTCAGTGTTTCTCCTTGCTTCAAGCACAATGCATGCTTCTCTTATCCACTCTGCCCCTGAGGAGTTAAGGTGACTTAACTGATCACTAATACTGGGCATATGCAGTTCAGCCCACTGTTTCTCCTCTGCTGGTCCATGCTTTCAATCTTACCTGGGCAAGACTGCCATGTAAGCAGAGCCCAGAACATACAGGACTTAGATATCCTGACTTCGAGCTGCTTGCTGCCAAGAGGCCTGGGTACTGTTTAATTGTTTATTATACTGATTCCATAAAAATAAGCCCGTACCTTACCTAGCAGTTACAATTGGTGTCCCTTCTTCTATGCCCCAATATCACCTTCTCATCTTGTCCCCTGTGCAACAATGAAAGAAAACTGGTTTAACATTTGGAGACTAGGTCCCAGTCCTTTAAGCCTCTCTTCACGTGTCCATCTTCACCCACAGAACTTTTTCAGATAAGATTACATTCAGCTGCATGGACCAGAAACCCAACTATTGTGCCTTAAGTAAGTAAGAGGTTTGTTTTTCTTATAAAACAAGAAGTTCAGAGGTAAGAAGTCCAGAGCTGATGCAGTGGATTGGAGAAATCATCAAAGAGTTAGAGTCCCCCAACTTTCTTCTCTTTTCATTCTTTTCATGAAGCATGTATCTGTGGTTTCAAAGTGGCATCATGATTATGTTCAAGCAGGAAAAAGGGGGACAGTCAATGGACAAAAATGCATGAGCCTTTCTTTTTGTTAGGAAAATAATAGCTTTCCAACAAGTCTTACCAGTGGACTTTCAGATTCATGTCACATGGCATGGCTACTGCGAGGGAACCTGAGAAGTCAAGTGATTCAAGGCAGGGGCATATGTCATCCTGAACAAAAGCGAGGTTATGTCAGTAAGAAAAAAGAAGCAAATGGATACTGCATGGTGTCAGTTCCAAGATTAGAATCACTCCCTGAAACTCTGACCATTGGTCCTGACCATCACTGAGGCCCTCTCCGGCTGGAATCCTACATATTAAAAAAACCTCTTCTCTGATTTGGGACTCCTTCAGACAAATAAACCCACCATGTCTTACCTTTCTTAATTAGCCCTGGTCAAAACCCAGGATGTAAGTCCCCTGCTAAGTCTAGAGTCCCTCAGACTGTCTTGTGCTCCACCAATGCAAACTATCTTTTTCCCCCTCACAAAACTTTAGCAGCGCCTATATTCACAACACCTTCACTGATTATTTCCTCCACCTTCATGGCCTTCCCTGGAGACGAGGGTCTTCTATGGCCTTCTCAAGTGAGGGTTCTCTTTATCCTAAACCCAGGGAAGCTGAGGGCACTTCCAGACAAATTCTCTCTCACCATTCATAAGAGACATAAAAATTCTCACACTTTGGGCCCACTCTGAGAGGACCATGACTTCTTGTGTAAGCCCTGTAATCTTGCTCTGTCCAAGCCCCTGGTCATATGTTCCTAATCATATGAAACACCATCCAAAAATTGTAATAGATCTTTATTATTCTATATAATCTCCCCTCTCAAAAAGTGGACAAAGAGACATACTGTTCAAAGTCCTGCCCACTGGGGAGATGTTCCTTCCTCATCACCCTCATATTAAAATGCTTTATTTGCCCACTTCTGGTGAAGGCTGGAAACTCTAGAAATAATATCTGTGAACAGGATCAAGTTAGGTTTTTTTTTTAAATCTTCAATCATAGGAAGCACTCCATGGGATCACAAGTGCGAACCATGCAGCCATGTAACCTATTTGTGTTTTCAGAGCCTACCCAGGCCTACTTCTACACCTGCATCTCATGCTTGATGATTGAAGGCCCAACTTTGTGCTAGGGTGGAGGATCGGATAGTATCCAGTACATCACCATACTTTAGGTCAAGTCCAGTAGCAAGTCAGAAGCTGTGTTTCAAAGGACAGGAGGTGCTTGCTTGAGGGAGCATGACATTGTTCCATAATCCTTGGGATCTTTGTTAATGATTTTTTTGCCAGGACTTGCCACAACATTTACATACATTCTGATCTGCCACATTCTGATTTTCCAGGAACCGTAGAATTTTCTGAATCAAAGAGAAAAATAAATAGAAGTAGATCCATTGGAAAGTCTGTCTTATTCTGGGCTCCATACAAAGCTAACAGCTTTGGGGACCATCTAGTAATTAGTCCAAAGAGAACGCCTGATATCCAAAGAGGTTCATTATGTACCATGCTTCTTTCTAGGTGGTAGGAGACATAATATCAAGCAACATGTGTTTCCTGATGAAAAATATAATAACTTAACATTACTGAGACCACTGGCTCTCTAGAAATTTTACATCAGCTATTTTGCAATATCTTTCATACACATATCTTACCAGGGTAACTAGAGAACCAGCTATTTCCTAGTCTCCAGGGTCTATCAACATAATGTCATAAGTGCAGGCATTCGTGGTGTATACCATGGAATGATGATTTGGCTAGAATCTTTATGGACAAGATTATGTCACTGAGTCAGAAAGCTGGTGAATCCCTGAGGCAAGATGGCAACTGTGTGTTGCTGACCTTGTTGGGTGAAAGCAAAATGTTTCTGGTGTTCTTCATTTGTTGAAACAGATAAAAAACACACCAACTGAATAGCTACCCATCAAGTACAAGAGCTTTATAAAATTTCTCCAGCAATAAAACTTTCTATGGATGAGTATCCACAATAAAAATGCCACCCAATTAAATTTATAATTCACTGTTATTATACTGATCAGTAGGTTTTGGAGTTTGTTTTGTTTGTTTGCATTTGCCGAACCAGGAAACATATTAAAATGCAATAGACAGCCGTTAAACATTCATATTCAAATAATTTTTAATTTTAAAATAATCTCTGAAATTCCCCAGAAAGAGAATTTTGCTTTCCATTTACTATCCAGTGGATTTGGCCAATTACTCTGATTAGCAAACTATAATGACATTCTGTATCACCAAGAATTCATTTAATTTTGGTATATAATATTTTCCCTAATAAAATAGCCACAGTTATTTGGGGGGAGACCAGAAGGAACTTATTAGACATATGTAGCAATACAGCACAGCCACCATTCACCAGAGGTAATCAGCTTGACCTTCATTTAAAAGGCTCTAGATTTTTTTAGCGGACTCATATTATGGAATTAAGTAATGAGCCTTATTTTGTAATGTGATAGCTTGAGCCAAATTTGTCTTTCCTTCTATCCACAGGCTACCTGTTGGTTTCATTCCTAAAAACCCTATAATTTGAAAACCACAGCCAGAGTTTACGCATGTTGGATAATCTCTCAGATTACTCACCCTCTGCTTGCCTGCTGCTTGATGAAATGACCATCACCACTTGGCTTCCACTGTCCTCTAGACTCAGGCACTCTGGGCTTCTTTCAGCCATGCAGAGATCAAGAAGAGCATTTCAGTTGCAGCATTTTTCATCGACATTTTTGATCTCTTGAGAACAGATTGTAAATTCTTTTAAAATATTGTCATGCTTCTCTCATCAACATAACACTCAGAGCAAGAGTAAAGGGAGAGTCTTCTTGGTTCTCTCTGGAGATGTAATGGGGACAGGCACAGCAAACATGATAGCTCCGGTGCAGCATCTGTTATACCACCTCTTGAAATGACTACTCCCGCATCATGATAACACCCTCATTAGCCTTTTGTGTTGTTTAGTATGGGCCAGCATTTAATCCAGAATTATGTAAGTTAACCCAGAAAACTGGTAGAACCACAGCTTGTTAGCTAACCCTAGCTTACTTCATGCCAAATCTCTAGTAAATACACGCATATAAACACTTTGAGTCCTATCCTTGTTGCAACATCCTTAAAATCCATTTCAAAAACTTATGTCTAGTCATTTAATGATGTAAATTTACTAAAGCTTTCAGATTGTCCTGGACATGGCATCTGAATTTTGCCCTTCATCTTCCTGATTATATTATGTTTAAATCATGGTTATCTTTAGAACATCAGTAAGAGATGGGTCAGGTGGAAAATTAGTATCTTTCTTCTACATAGGAGATGTGGCTTCCTCAAAGAAAGTGCTGCAGACAGTATTTAGAAAGTTAAAAAAATCAAAAACCCTTCAAATTTTGCCATATATCCTATTCCAATTAATAGGGTCCCCGGTCAAAGCCCTAATTTTTAGCAAGAGATTTAGTCAGATTGTGAATTAAACTGAAACATAAATCAGCAACCTGCAAAGTCAATATGCAAATTTTGTTTTTAGCTATTTTAGTCCCACATCTACAAGCCAAAAGCAAGCTATAAGTATTCAGTGTTTTTCAAGCATTTTTTGCCATAATCTACATTATAAAATAACTTTTATATCACAAATAAGTTCACACATACATACAATTGAATCACAAATTATATGAAACATTTCTTATTCCTACTATATATAATGTGCTTTGCTATTTTTTCCTCTATTACATATTATTTTTAAACTCCTGATCATGCCTATATAATAATGGGTTTCAGCTGCAATCTCAGAAAGATTCTGAGTTTCATTTCATGTCTTGAGTCAAGAATTTCAAAGTTTTATAGCAGTTTTTAAATATCCAACGATTTTAGAACAAACCACCCTACTCTTTTGCTCTTGGCATTTCTCATTCTCTTTAAATTGATTCATAGCCACAGCTACCCAGTTCTCAAGAGCTCCCCCCTCAGTGATAGGTTAGTAGTTTTTCCAGGCCATAACCTGCCTCTACATATTTTGGCACATTAATGGTAATTTTATCTTATTTTTCCCATTTATGTTCAATAACTAATTCTAATAAACCACATGTCCTTTAGGATCTATTGTCTGCAACTCATTCTCTCTCAACAATTTTTGTATGATTTGGGGTTCTTTAAATGTAAATAACAAAACTAATTAATCAGAAATCAGTTCATCAGAAATATCTGGAAAAAAAACAGTAGTTCTCAACATTAAATGCCCTGGGGTGCTTTATCAAAATACACGTGGTCATAGCACAACCTCAGAGATTACAATGGAGCCCAAATGCATGTGTTTTGGACAGAGGTATTGTGATTCTCAAGTCCATACAAAGTTAAAAGGCACTGACTTGGGAATTCAGAGCAGCCTAAAACCTGGAAGCAGAAGGCATTGTTGGACCCAGTGAGAATGGAGACAAGCAAGTCCAGAGATGTGGGGAGGTGGTAATATCACTATAGTTTTCTATGTTTCAAGTATATTTGATAATTTCTCTTTTCCTTCCACCTTATCTTCAGATTGCCAGAATTATGGGAAATTCTGCCATTAACAGTTATCCCTGAAATAACCCTCTCAGATTAAAAAAGCCCTCCCAGCCACTAACATGTTTGGGGTGGGGGTGGGGGGGAGTCTAAGAAAAGAACTGGGAATCAGAGACAGGTCAGAAAAGTTTTATATGAAGAGAGGCATGAATGAAAAGACTGTAATAGGAGTGGGTGGTATGCAGCCGGGACCATTAGTTGCCCATGCAATATCTATTTCCCCATCTTTCTCACTAATAGAACTGGACTGCAACCTACTTAGAATACTAAGGAGACATTTCCCAGACTTCATTGCCACAGGGGTGGCCAATGAGATATAAACAGAAGGCGTTAAATGCTACTTCCCCACTCCTTCATAAAGGGGGCTGACTCAGCCAAAAGGTGTACCCCTCCATCCTTCCCCTTTCCCTCCTCAATTCCACACTGAAACTCAGACTCAGCAGCTGAAGCTCCAGATGCCATCTTAAACTCCAAGGCCATCTGAGTATGGATGGAAAGATGTTTGCCGAAATGGTGCAGTGGAATGATAGCATGCTCCCTGATGACACAAACTCCAACTACCTGACCTCAGCTTTATCTGCCTACCTCCAGAACCTTCTTACATTAGGGAGAAACAAACCACTAGTTTGTTACGTTGCATACTGGGTGTTCAGTTACATGCAGCCAAACGTAATTCTAGAGGAAAATCGTAGTATAAACCTGTACCCAAAGAAGTCATTTTCACATGACCTCTTTCACCAAGAGGAGAGGCTCACAAAAGGAAAGCTCTGAAATGTCTTCATCTATAACAATTTTTTTAACTTGCTCACAGCCTCTGTTTCTGTGGCACATACAACCCACAGCATAGCACCCACGCTTCGTGTCTATTCACAGTCAGTCCTGCGAGTGTCACCTCAGCAGGCCTCCTGACCCTCACCAGTGCTTCTCGTCCATCTGACCAGTCATTCCCTCTGCATCCTGCCCCTGAACTTTCAGACCTGAAGCTACTATGGTCCTCCAGGCTGTTCTTCCCCACCCCAGCTCCTCTGCTAATGCTCCTTTGCATGGAGTACCTCACTGAGAGAGGTGCCTGCCACCTGAGCATTGTGCAAACCTTGGACAATACTAGGCCAGGGGAAGTTAGCTTAATAATGGATGGAGAGCCACAGATCAGAGCTTTTTATTCTCTTAAAAAGCTTACAGCTGGAATTAATTAAATTCTATAAATGAGGATCTTGAAGTAAAATCTTAGTTATCTTGGAGATTGTGTTTAGTTGTCTTATATGTATTTAGTATCTTTCCTAAGATCACATCCTGTAAGAGGAAGTTGGAAAAATGCCCAAGATCATTAGGTCTTAGGTATTACATAGCTGAAAGTTACTGATGACTGCCCTGGCTGGCCTGGCTCAATTGTTTGGGTGTCATCCCACAAAGCAAAAGGTGGCCAGTTCAATTTCCAGTCAGGGCATATGCCTAGGTTGCAGGTTAGGTCCCCAGTTGGGGCAAGTGCAAGAGGCAACAAATCAATGTTTCTCACATCAATGTTTCTCTCCCTCTCTTTCTCTCTCCCTTACCCTTTCTTAAAAAAAAGTTATCAATGACTGATAAATTGAGTTTCTGAGAGCTGTAAGTCCCAGTCTTTTCACAGATACTGATAGCGAGCACCCAACCACCTGCAGCCTGCCCGGATATTCCTCTCACCTAGTGACCAGACGGGTAAGGAAATAGTACTTTCCAGGTTATTGGGGCCACACCAGGAACAGATGCCCTTGTAAATGAGCTGGGTGGCAGTTGCTGGCAGTCATAGCTGTATGGTGTCTTAGATAGCTAAGATTCTGTACTCCTCATCCTCCCACTGTCCCCATCTCTGGCACCCTGGAGAGTCTCTTCCTGGTGTGTTTGACAATTCTCTTTTCATGGCTGAGCCCTATTTACTGTCTTCATTGTCCCTGAGATATATTCACACAGGGCTCTCTGCATGCCCAAACTGTTACACTGTCTTCTCTTTATGCCTCAGCAGCCACGGTCCCTAATTGGCTTCACAAACAAATGCTCCCACCACCAAACACAAATGCATACCTCTCTGCTCTGTCTCTCAGAGCCTATCTGAATCTAGCTTTATTTTTCTATTTTCCCCATTTCATATCTCCACCTCTGCTCTTACGCATACCACATCTGACACGTTTTTGACCACGTTAACTAGTATTGACTTTGACATCGTCAAACTGGGACACCTTGGATGAATCACTCCGTCCCTCTGATGTGTTCTTCATCAGAGAATAATGGGGTTGAACAGTGAGCTTAAGGATCTCTTCCAATTCTGAAAGGTTGCCATATTTTGTATATAAACTCTATCCTGTCAGTGCCCATATCTTTCCTGATTAATAATATAGATAATAATAGTGACAGCCAACACTTATAGAGTGCCTACTATGTGCCAGGCATAGTGCAAGTGGCTTGACATGCATTATGTTATTTGACCCTTCCCAACTAATCTATAAAAGGTGAACACAATTATTCTCCTTCTTTTGCATTGAAGAAAACCTAGAGTTTTAGAGCAATATATCCAGGGTACTAAGGATCACAGCCAGGACTAGACATTGAGACTGACCCCAGAGCTCATGTTCATGACCACTGTGCTATTCTAAGGTAGTGTCATGAACCTGACAGTTACATGTTGGTGCCAGAGTCCTAGGTTCAAATTCTGATACCTCCACTTCCAAGTAAGTTTTTGAAAACAGTGTCAGCATTTAGTAAATGACCAATTATTATCAGCTATTACTCTTCTTGCTCACTAAGTTCTTGCATTACTGTTTCCTCTTAGAACCAACAGATCCCTTTTGGCTGCAATATGCATATATTATCTCTTGAAAACAATCAAATTAATAAAACCACAGGAAAGAGAACACCTAAAGAAAAGTAAATTAAGTCCTTGAAAAAGAATTTATTTTTCAAACATTGACATAATTCAACCTCCACAGAGTATGGTTGTTTCAGAGGAATTTGGGGGGGGGGGGGCAATATATAGAATTCAAAGAACTGATTTAGCAAAAATTAGAGTTCCACTTAAAAACTCTACTGTTAATAGCATGTTTTGCAGATATGCTATTGGGTAAAGAAGCACCACTGTTTCTAGGCAACAGACCGGCGCAATAGAGGCAAACTAAGCAAACAACGCAAGCTCAAGGGTTGTGAATTCCATCTCCCACTTTGCTTCCACGACCTTGAGCAAGTCAACTGTTCCGTGAACCTTTTGTGCCTTATTCAGTTAAATGGGGTAACAAGTTCAGTCTTGTATTAAAAAAACAATTTCTAAAAGCAACCTGCCAATAAAATGCATAATTAAAATGTGTAATAGAATGTTATTTAGCCATTAACATAATTGCCTATCCATTAATATACATGTGTGGTCTTGGCTTTCACACATTAATTATTAAGAATTCTTCAATCAGAGTCTTGCTGAATATAAACTAGGGCCAAATTTATGTTCTATATTAAGACTGAAAAATATGTTAATCTCAAGGGAACCCAGGTCTTAGAGATATGATTTACACAAGGACACAGATACCTTTGATATAATTGTTCTGCTGCCCATAGTTATTTCTGGCTAAATTAGCTTTAATTTAGAAAGATCCTGAAAGCTATTTAGCATCTCGGTAAGGACCCAAGATGCCTTAAGCTGCATGTATCACTCCTGTATACTAATTATTATCATCATCCTTATTATCAACCATAAAAGAATGAATACCCAAGTAATTACTTAATAGAGTGATTGAGCATCAGTAAACATTTGGAAGCCCTTCTGTTTTCCTTCAGTTATTTAATTCAGCAGCGAACACGGAGTTCAGCCTCACAGTACATCTGCTTCCATTTTGCTGGAGATGAAAGAAAAAAATTCAGCCAAAATTAGAGATAGGCTATGCAGACTTCTTGCCCTTTTCTTCTGAGGAATAACTGTTTTTAAAGCCAACAAAGGGTCTGACCTGGTCATTTCTGTATTTGAGAAATTGGAGAGAAGAGAGACATTGAAAATGACCCAAAATTTTTTGATTACTAAAGGTTCATGACTAGGTCATCTATTTTCCTTAGTCATGGTAGTAAGTCAGAATTTCCCCTCACATGTTTGTATTTTCTTTAATTCTTCCTTTTCAAAGGCATACACAGCACTTATGAGCACCTTTGGAAAGACTCTCCTCAGTCAGAATGTTCACCTCAAAAAAGGCTGAGCGGGTTCGATTCCCAATAACGATTGAGAACAATGTGCATGGACTTCCTCATTTCTTGTACTGTTTTTGTTTATTCGTTTGTTTTACTTTTTTCTTTTTTAAATTTTTTTAACAAAATGAAAAATGCTAATTTGGAAAGCATCCAATAAACAGCATTTTATTTGGAGATTTCCCTTTCCTCACTTTAAAAACATTTCTAGCGAACAGAGAACCCTGTTTCAACAAAGCAGGGAGGGAATTGTTTACTATTATTAATAGAATTCTCCCTTTAGTTACCAAACTATAATTTGTAATAGCTACTTGATGCTGATGTCCTCCTGCTAAGAGGTTAGTAATATATATGCTGGAGGTGTCAAGTTCAACAGAGGAGGCAATATTTGTCTAAGTTCACAAATCAAACTGGAAAATCAAACAAACAACTCATCAAAACAGATGAATTGGTCACGGTGATTTTGTCATGCCAGTTTGATAACAAGGTCAGCAGGGTCCCAAAAGCTATTTACCAAGGAAGTCATCCACAGACAAAGGTAACACTTCCACAAGACCATGAAGGTTATGAATATGTGATACATATTCATTTACAATCCAAACATCCCATTCTTTAGGTGTTGAAAGAAAAAGTCAACGAGTTTATCAAACACCTGAGGTCACTGTCTGTTTACCTTATTACTTACACACAGGTGGAAGCAGGTATTTCTTCGTGGTGACACCTGTCTGCGTTCGAGAGGAGGAGCTGAGTTCCCTCACTGGAAACCTCCACCTTGCTTTTACCCTCCCAGGTACAGACCTGCCTCACAAGGTTACCAACTGTTCTGTTAACATCTTTCCACAGTAAATGGTCTCAAAAAGTTCCTTTTTCAAACAACCAACTTTTTTTTTCTAACGTAACAACTTCTTTTACCCCAATATTTGCTGAACAACAATTGAATTGCTCAACATTATGATGCAGGTGAAGCTTTTACCCAGAGACACACACGTGGGGTGATGTAGGATCATGTTCCACATTTGGGTAACCCTGAATGTTTTGCTTTCACCCGATGTGTTTAGCCAGAAGGATGAAGCAACACCTCCTACCACTCTTTCACCTCTAGTCCAAGTATTCTATTCTGGTGCTTTTATTTAGTCTCCACTTTGCCCCCCAGGATGTTTTTCTGAGCTATAACCTTATTTTCCTGAGCAGTTTTAGTGCAAAATGATCATGGGTCCCCCAAAAGGTTGAGAAGCTGGGGAAGGAAATGAGACAGAAAGAAGATGTGTTCCAAAGAAAACTTCCTGGCCCCTTTCCTCCACCAACAAACACCATGAGCCTCCTTGGGGACCACAAACCTTTAGAGCACCATGTCCGAACTATATTTACTAACCTTCGAGTTATTCTTTAGAACTTATATGGAGCCCTGGCTGGCGTAGCTCAGTGGATTGACTGTGGGCTGGGAACCAAAGAATCGCAGGTTCGATTCCCAGTCAGGACACATGCCTGGGTTGCAGGCCATGGCCCCCAGCAACCACACATTGATGTTCCTCTCTCTCTCTTTCTCCCTCCCTTCCCTCTCTAAAAATAAATAAATAAAATCTTTAAAAAAAGAACTTATTTGGAATGCTATTGTTCAGTTGATGTGCTTTTATTTCTGTGCACATTGTTTGAGCATGCTGGTGCTGGTTTGGAACACATTCTAATGTTTCCCGCTTAAATTAATGGAAATTTCTCTTCACTTAATGGTTGTTCATTTAAAATCAGGATTTGCAGGAGTAAATACTACTTGCCAAGGGAAGGACAGGTGTCATCTATTTAGAATCTGACCTATACAAATGCATTCTTGCACCTCCTCACTGGTGTCTTGCCTCTCTCATCTCTAATGTACTTTTACTGGGCTTTAAAATGGATCTGTTTTCCTTGCCTATTTCCTTTTGGTGGGTTATTTCTTTTCCCTGGAATTCTCCCTCCAGGCAAATTACCCAATTCCAACCATACACATACTTTAGTATTCTACTTTAGTGCCTCTGCTGTCCACTGCTTTCTCTGGCATCCTGATTGTCAAGAGCTGCACCATTCATTGTTTCACATAGGCACATCTTGCTTGAACATTAACGATAAAACTGGTGCAACAGAGCCAAGTCCTTCCCCTAGTTAGACTGCAAATTCTATTGTTTCCTCTCTCCACCACCACCAACCCAATCTCACAGCACATCACAGAAAGCTAGACAAGGTGCATACACTCAATAAACATTTATTGAATTGAAATTCAATAGAATCATTGTTTTCTAGTCTAGCATAAACAGAGGCCAAATCTATGCACACCCAAATTTTAAGACATACTCTGTTGTACTTTTTTTCTATTTCTTCCATTGCCTGAAATAGACGAAGATATTTTGCCCTTAGACACCGATGGGGAATAATAATAATACAGTACTTAAGTAATTGGCTTTGGAGGCAGCCCTGAGTGTGAAACCTGACTCTCCTACTTACTGGCTGTGGGATGTTGAGCTAGTTTCTTAATCTGTCTAAGGCTCAGAACCTTAATTAGCAAAAGAACAAAATGGCACCTCCTTTCCTGTTATTGTAAGGCTTAAATGAATGTTTTGCCTTCCTCTGTCTCTTTTGATTTCAGGCATACTTGTTTTCCAGTCATTCTCAGATTGCTCCATTATTTTCATTTCCTTAGGAGTAAGTTCCTCAGTCAACTTAGCATCAGCTTTCTTCATGTGTCTGAACTTGGAGTCAGTAAGCATCTCATGAGCAGGAGTCAGGTTGTACTTGTGTTTCCTTCTCTGCAGTTTGGCCTCCCCTTCTAGCAGCTTTACTGTTTCTTCTGCATGCGTCCTCTGTGCTTTGAAAGAGAGCCATATCATGCATGACAATCTCAGAACTGCTACCTTCGAATGAGATTGAGGATATCATAGAGGCATCAACTAGGCAGGCCCCTTACAACAGTTCGACTTTTTACTGAAGCTGAATTTTCTGCCTCCTGACACAAGGACACATAACTTTATAAACACTGCCCTCCAGAATGTATTGGCATTCTGTCAACCTCTCTGCAGGCGAAGGATTCATTGGGATTCCCCAGTGTTAAGCAGTGTGCCTGATTCACCTTGCATGAAGTATTTTGGTCCCAATTATCCCATAGAAGTTGAACTATTCTCTCAGACCTACAGACCAACTGGCTTGATTATTGCTTTGTGTTTCTGTCCTGTGTTCTGGTCTAGAGAGATCTTCATCTTGTTTGAGGGGAGAAGCATACCTTTATTATTTATTTATGTATCTAATATTTTGATATTTTCATATATTGCTTATGTGTGTCTGGAGCAAGGATTGAAAGAAATGGGGTGGGGAGGGAATGTAGCAGGTGTTTGAAATCACAATGCCATCTTACCCTGCAAGGAGCACCAAGAAAGGCATACTGAAGGAGGCCCTTTTTAACTGGGCCATAGACTGTGGACTACAAGAGATGAAGGACTGGAGGCCAACCCTGCAAAAGGGCGTGAGCCTGTTTGGAGGGAGAAACATGTGAGCCATGTGTCAGAGAGGGATAAGATTTCAGTTAATAGTGTGTGTGTGTGTGTGTAAGGTGGTTGTAGGAGTTTAGGCTGTAAAGGGGATAAGAGAAAAAATCAAAACTCAAAGAATTTAAATGACCTACCCAAGGTCTTTGGGCTCTGTCCCCCTCAAAGCCCTCAATTTGAATAAAACCACAGTAAGCCCATACTAGAAAGCAGACGGCTATACAAAGAGAAAGGAGAAGGAAGAAAAGAGGGGGAAACAGAAGAGGATATGGAAGGGGAAAAGCAGAATAAGGAGGAATATAAGGAAGAAGAGGGAGAAAGAAAGAGGGGAACCGAAGGAAGAAGAGGCAGTACTCTTTCCACAGGGAGTTTCCCCTTCAGTTCTGAATGGATGACATTCGTAAGTGGCATAATACACAGATTTGATTCTCAAGAACTTCTACAAGGCAACATATGATGAGAGTAAAAATGGGATAAACCATGGGCGGATACATACCGGGGAAAAGAGATGGAAAAGAAGGACCACTGGATATCACTGAAGAGCATGTACTGCAACCTCTTTATGTTACAGGTGAGGAAATTCAGATCCAGAGAGATTCGGGGACTTACTTCAGTCACACGAATGCAGACACAAGACTAGCAACCCAGGTCCTAACATTTGTGTCATTTTCTTCTCATCTCATCACCACGGAGAAGTGAGGTTAATTAAGAAATGCTCACTGGAGCAGATACATTTTGAGCCAAATAAAAGGAAACGACATTCATAATTTTGGTTCTTGCAAATGCAAATTTTGTAGAATACTATGTTGGTGGTCTAATGATTCAAAAATATAATTGAAATGTCTTTTGAGAGAATAAAATGCATTTTGTAGGAAAATGACATCATTGACAGAAGGAAGGAGAAGTCTTCATGGGATGAAAATGAGGTGGCACGAAGCCATCCCTGGTCATAGGGAATGACTGTGGCAATAAGTGATGACAGAACAACAGTAAGGCAGTCTAAGCGGTTTCTTAACCATTGGACGCCGACATTCCCAGTTCAGCTGTTAACCTCTGCTGAAACGGTTCTCCTGGAGAAGCAAATTAGCTTCAAAACAGGATCATGTTTTCCCTCAAACATAAACTTAATGCGTAGATATGGCATCATTTTTTCCAAATCAAAAGCTGACCTTCTCTACAGTTTCTAGTATTGAATTTTGACATTTTAGTAAACTTTAGTTTGGTTTCTAAAGCAAAATTGAACAACTTAATAACTGCTTCGGGAGACACTAATAAAATAAAGGAGTTTATTGACCTTTCATATCATGCTGTATTTCTAGATACAGTGTATGATCTTTTCACTGGAAAGACTGTGGTTTTTATCATTTTTAAAGTTCTTATTTTAAAAAAGTTTAGATATTTTAAGCTAGTAATTCCATTTCTAGGAAACAGTTCTAAGGAAACAATCAGAAAGCCAAGTTAATATATAGATATGGATCTCACTTATCTATCATCATAAGATATAAACATCAATCTAAAAGTCAAACAGCCCTGGCTGGTGTGGCTCAGTGGACTGAGTGCCGGCCTGTGAATCAAAAGGTTGCCTGTTGGAGTCCCAGTCAGGGCACATGCCTGGGTTGCAGGCCAGGCCCCCAGTAGGGGCTGCGTGAGAGGCAACTGCACATTGATGTTTCTCTCCCTCTCTTTCTCCCTCCCTTCCCCTCTCTCTAAAAAAAGAAATAAAATTTTTAAAAAAATAAAAAATAAGTTACTAAATAAATAAATGTCAAACAATACTTGGAATCTACATCTTATTAAACAATGTCACCCCCACAAATCTAGTTTTAAAAAAGGAAATACAGTCAAACAAGAGTAAGATAATTAAATTATTATGTTTGCATACACTGGAATATTAGGTTTTATTGAATTCCTATTTGAAAGAACATTTAAGGACATGGGATAATATCTCCTACAGAATGTAAACCTCATGGGAACAGAGGCCAAATCTGAGTTTGCTCTACGTGGTTGTCTCAATTTCTAGTGCAATGGCTTAGTAAATATTTGTTGGATTAATGAATGGGTGGACAAAAATATTAAGTTAATAAAGAAAGAATTCAAAATTATATATATATTGTAAATTACACTATTTCTTTTCAGCACAAGACTCCAAAGACATACTGTCACTGTTACTACAAACAAAAGCAATATCACCAAAAGCATTTCTTTCTTGTAGCTTTATATCTTGTAAGCATAATTAAAATGTGTTTGTTTTTGAAAGCAGAAATGTGTTTCTTAGGCGCTCACAGAGAGTTTTGGTACACATAATAAACAAGTTGAGCATAAAACAAAGGATAAACAGTTTCTGCTCTAATCAATTTTTCTCCTCTAATTCTATTATATTGAACATTATTCTTCAAACTTTGTTCTTTGTTGCCATAGTGATCAGCTTCCAATGTGAAATTATATCACACTGGCTTTCTTTCAACTTTCAATAATGTGCCGTCACCACCCACTTCTCTTTCAAAATGTTCAGATCTTCTAATCACTCAGCACCTTAATAGCCTCACTTTTGGGGAGGTGAAGTAGGAGCTATGGGGTTAGGAAAGGGTTATATGCAGAAAGCAGGAGTGAAATAAAAAGAAGGAAAGAGTTAAAATTGAAAATAATTTAATTTACTATATAAGATAAGGATTCACCTCCACGTAGCAATCTACTCTTCTCAACATACCTCCAACTTTCAGTTTATCAATGATATGCTAATGGGTGGATTGAGCCTTAACTGAAAATGAGAGTAATTTGAAAATAAACATATGTGGTCTGGATTAGAATTTACAGATCATTCTTAATGAAGAAAGAGTCTTTACAAAGCAATTAGCAAATTTTTAAAAATGGAAGGAAATTATACAGGCACTTTACAAAAGAGAATAATAAAATGGTCAATAAACACATAAAAGATGTTCAATCTTGCTAGTAGTCAAAGAAATAATAATAAAACAAAATACCATCTTTTCTCTGGTAAGTGGTAAAAATTTAAGATGATAATGCCAATATAACTAAAGTCTAGAGAAATGGACATTCTTATACACTGTGGTACGAATGTAAATTGATACAGCCTCTCTGTACATCTTTTGAATTCAAATTCCACTTCCAGGAATATATCCAAAGATGGAAAAATAGAGAAATGGAATATATATTCACAAAAATGGACATGCAATGATATTCATCTTAGCTTTAATTTCATACAATAAATGAAACCAAGTTCAACGCCCATCAATAGGGAATAGTTATCTAAATTATGACTTAATCATGTGATGAAGTACCCTCAAGTCGTCGAAAATGATGATCTAAATCTATAGTTTTTACATGAAGAATTCTCATATTGATATGGAAAGATATCCACATAACACATGGTAAAACAAACAGACACACATAGGGATTTGAAAATCTTCTGAAAACACCCTGGAAAAAATAAACATGTATGAGTCTCCACAGAAACAGGCCTAGGTCCTGCTGCACCAAAATACGGACAGTGGTTATTGCTGAGAGGTATGTTTTCAAGTGATTTTTTTTAGTTTATAAAGGTCTCTATTATATGCATATTTATAATTGGCAAGTTGAAATAAGGATGAACAACACAGACATTTCCATTTTTGTCACACACTCAGTTTTTTCCAGAATTTGAAATATAACTTCCCAGGCCCATAACACTATCAGGACTGAAGTGGACCTTGGAAGTTAGACAGCCCTTCAAAGAAGTGGCAAGGCCGGGCACATACCTGTTACTCAACAACAAGCAGCTGTTGAGTAGGAGCCTGGATTTAGCTCCATCTTACAGGACAGGAAGCACAGGCTCAGGAGGGTGAAGGTGCTTGCTCAAGCTCGCACATGGATGAGGGAGGAACTTAGGTTTCCTGACTCTGGGTGTCTTGGTTTCCCCACCCGCACATGCCATCGCCTTTCTGCACACTGGCTCTGGCACTGGCAGGTGACTGGCTGTCTATTTCATAAAGCCAAGGCGTTTTTGTTGCTGTTTTTAATGGATGACAAATCTTGAGCAAAGAAAGAAACAGAGCAAGGCTTGGTGAGCTGAGTTTACATAGAAATTATAGGCTGTGCTGCTGTTTGGTAAGAGTTTGGAACTAATTACAAGGTATTCCCCAAACAACACCTCTTTGGGTGTGACATGCATTTCTGAAGATTTCCTGCCAAAGACTGCTGGCCAAAGGCATTTCCTCTGTGAAAACCAAACATTGCTTGTTTATTCTTGTGTTCCAGTGTAAGCTTTCTAGAAATCTTTCTAGGAACCAAAGACTTAAATGGATGTGTTTTCTCTTATCACTGACCTGCCCACTCGGTGATCTATCCTGCGAATGCAGCATTTCTGCTGCTAATGTAAATCATCATTCCCAAGTCTAAGTGATCTCAACCTTGCTAGTTTGTAGGCAAAAGTCTGCTAGCCTATTACACAGGAGGGGAGTATAAATGGCATCATATTAATGAGAAAAGCACACAATTCTCTGAGTCTTGACCTGACCTGTTCTAGATCACTGGAAAGTGTTGCAGGTGATGTCTGGGTGTCCCTGGCTGGTGTCTCATCCGGGATCCCAAACCTGACCCTCAGCTACATCCCTCACTCCCTCCTCTCTGCCTGGTGTCTTCTTTGATGCTCTCTGCCCTCAGAGATGCTCCCCCTGCTGCCAGCACCCACCAGAGCAAGATCAAAGTCCATTCTCTGGCTTTCTCTGGACACTTCCAAGCCTGCCAAGCCGTAATGACAGTCAGGTGATGTCTCTGAAGACTGGGGAAAAAACGTCACTGACTCCAAGCCATATTTTGTCACCAGTTGCAGCAGGAAGCTGAGTCTCTCACCAATGACTCCACCAGGGCCAGAAAGGTGGGGGCTGGGCAAGCACTAGAAACGCTCCTCATACCCCTATGTCTCCCAAGAAATCCTCCTCACCTCTCCTGCAACAAAAAACAAGCTAAATACAGGTCAGCTCATGGAAATCTCTTCTTAACAACCCACCTTCAGCTCTTTATCCAGGTCTGAATCTTGAAATGGGCTCAAGTGAGGATCTCGGCTACACCCATTTCCCTTGTCAGTTTATACTCCAAAGAAAAAGCTTCTATTCTATTTTAAAAGAATGAAACCATTCTGTATGATGCCAAAAGAAATTTCGCCTCTGAATTCTCTAAAGAACGGTCTATTGGAGATTCAGGTAAAATTCACTGGGAAAGAAACGCAAAGCAAAACACCTAAACATGGACGTGAAAACCAAGGAAGACACAAGAAGCAAACAATGAAAATGTTGCTTTTCCTTTAGCTAAAATTTGTCATTTCTGTCAGATTAAAAAAATCAGTATTTAGACAGCTTTTTAAAAATTAGCAACAGTTCAAGCTTAATTTTATTTCATCTTTTAAAGTGAACTGAAAAAAAATGCCTATGTGACTTCTGTGAATAGACTGAAACACTCGGCACATTATGCAGTGGCTGAAAGAGAAGACCAGATTTTATTGTGATTAACACGCGGCTGGGTCTGAACAGGCATGCCCAGATCCATCTCAAACATCAGGGATTACCTACACAAACACACGAAACTTAGCACCACTGAATGTGACCACTCAGACATAAATGCAACTGTTCTCAGAAAAGATCGATGTTTATAACCTTAAATTCATTCAATATTTAATTTAAATGCAAGCTGGTTTATGCCTGAAGCCAAGGCCTGACATTTCAGGATTTTTTTTTAATCGTTGACAACCCGACCCAGCAAAAAGCATACAAATTCTCAGGTGCCAGGAAGTTTTCAGGGCTGCAACCACAAGGTCCACTCAAGCAGGGGTCTAGGAATGAGGTAGGAAGGCAGGTTCACTTACCTGACCTAGTACTGGGAAACCTGCTTGCTGACAACACCAGCCTCCTAACCGGTCTCTCTGCTTCTGCTTTAGCCTCTCCAGCAGGTCTCTGTGGAGCTGCCAGGGCGATTCTTTCAGGGGGCAAAGACAGGAAACTTTCAACTCATGATCTCATTCAAGGCCAAAATAAACACTTGGGAAAACATTGCCAAAGAGCGGAGCAGACATAATGGGCCTGAAAATTAGAAACAAAACCCAAACAAAAACCCCAATAACTCTAGATCCAACTCTTACATTGTTCCTTTAATTGTGTTTTGTTTTATTACCTTGCATTTTTTTAAATGCCATGCATTCTTAGCACAGAAAATAGAGACAAGCAAAATGGACATCTTTCTATTTAGACCTGCATCCCCCAGAATGGCGTATTTGTACCTATCCTTCAGGCTCTTTTTCCTGGTGGGCACACATGCATGTAGATAATATTTTTTCAAGACTAGATACCTGAAGAATGTGCTGTTTTGTTACCCACCATAGCTTAGGTCTGTGGTTCTCAAACGTGGTTACATATTGTCATCACCTGGGGAGATTTTTAAGACCTTGGTAGACAGGCCTCATTCCTTACGACTAAAGTGGAATTTCTGGAATGAGAACAAGACATCAGTATTTTTTAAAGCTCCCTAATGTATCCAAGGTACAAACAAGTTTGAGGACAACAAGTCTTATGAAAGGAAGCCGACTATGCCACTCCAAAATTTGCATATGCATCTTTGACAGAAGGATTATTTTGAGAAAATGCAGACACAGGGGAAGCTCAGAAAACAGAGTAGCAGTTACCATTGACTAAGGAACATTTGCATTTATAAGGGAAATCTCCATTTCTAGGAGACTTTGGGCTGTCAGCAGTAGGAAAAAATATCCCTCTCCATACCAGAAAGAGAAGGATGACTCTAAATCTCCAAAAACTCGTATCAGTGGAGAAAGCACCATTTAAATCTGCATCAACTTTAACCTTGTTGGCTTTGCTTCACCTGGTTACCTCCCGTAATTGGCCTCCCGCCCCAACATTTTTGTTTTGTCTTTTGCCGAAGATAGTATTTAAGGTGATGACTCAAGCCATTTTGGGGAGAGTTACTCAGTTTTCCTGGGTATTACCCATGAACCCAGGAGATACACATTACTAAACTTATGCTTGTTTTTCTCCTGTCAGTCTCTTTTATTAGAGGGGGACTCAGCCAAGAACCTAGGGGGGTGATGGGAAGATTATGTTTTCTCCCCTGCACTTCCATAAACTGAGAGTGAGAAGATTAGGTTTGGGGTGACGGAGGACAGTGGTTATCAAACTTTGTTGGGTATCAGGGTCACCTGGGGAACTTGGCAAGCATATGCGCACATAGTCCCAGGTTCTCTCTCCTACTTCCATGAGCCTTGGATTCTGTGTTCTTTATTAGTTCTCTAGGCAATTCCCATACACACCAAGTTGGAGAACCACAAGTGTAAGTCACCAATCTCCTCTCTTGTGATCGCCTCGTAGGTGATCTGCTCCTTTCTCATGCCCATGTAGCCCCATGTGGCTATATCAAAGCTGTAGCCTCGTAGGGCTATTGAGCACTTGAACTGTGGCCAGTTCAAACTGAGAGGTGCTGCAAATGTAAAATGAACACAGGATTTCAAAGATTTAGTGCACATTTAAACCATAGTATTTTGGCTATATTGGGTTCCTTTCTTTTCCTTCCCCCTCCCCCCAATATGGCTACTGGGAAATTTAAATTACACATTTGGCTCACTTTATATTTCTGTAAGACAGGCTGCTCTAGGGAACAGGACCTATGTGTGTTCACTACTGTCTTTCCACCACTTAGCTCAGCGATATGGCATCAAATAGGCATTCCATCAATATTTTTTTGAAAATGAGTCAATGAATTAATGGATGAACACAGATATGGCACCTCAGGCATTCACAATATTATTCTACAGACAAAAAAATAAAGGAGACACTTTTGGAAAATAGATGCTATTCTTGTTTGAATTCCCGTGAAGACAACCCTGAGACAAGGATTCAAGTGCAAGCAATCTGCTAGGGAGGGGATGCCAAAAACACTGTTGGAGAGTAGAGAAGTGAAGCTGGGAAGAGAAGGACACCAATAAAGGCTGTTTTCTCAAGCCCATTACCACTATGGGCAACTGGAGTTTGATCTTACTAGGGAATTCTAAGGGACAGGTCAGAACGTGTGCCTCAGAGATACCTTCTTCCACCAGGGTGAGGGAGCCAGGGTATTTACATACCATTTACTATGAGGGCTTCTGGGAGGGCTGCATGTGTTAATCCCAGGCTTTCTGTTCTGCTGGGCAGAGCACACAGAGAAAACCTTCAGCAGAGATACCAGTACTAGAAGACAGCATGTGCTAAAAATGGTATTGCTGAGGGGACAGGGATATAGCCAGTGACAACTAATTATAGTTTCTTTCTAAACAAGCCTATTAATCCTATTACCTGATCATTAAAATTGGTACCACCATTGCATAGCTCTACACATCTCCCATGATGGTCAGTAAAGCTCCTTTGTGGTGCCTTGCCAGTTCCTGCTTTGTTGATCCCACTTCTTCCTCTGCCATCCTGTCCTAGACGTGCCAAAGAGATGAGGCAAAGAGGCTCCCAGGAATGAGCCCAGTGTGCCAGGAATTGAACGAGTTGCTCAACTTGAGGGATCTGACAAGCTCTGGAGAGACCAGGGCCTCTTCCAAGGCCTGGTGTTCATCAAGGAGAAGGCCATGTTCAATGTGAGCACCAAGATCGTGAAGGCAGGTGAGAAGCAAGACAAATTCAAGCACAACATCTCTGAGGCTCTGCTGGAGATGAACTCAGACCTCAAGGCCCAGCTATGGGAACTGAATATCACAGAGGCTGAGGAAATTGAAGTTGGTGGCAATAGAAAGGCTATTATAATTTTTGTTCCTGTTCCTCAACTGAAGTCTTTCCAGAAAAGCAAAGTCCAGTTGATAGGTGAGTTGGAGAAGAAGTTTGGTGGGAAGCACGTTGTCTTTATTGCTCCAAGGAGAATTCTGGCTAAGCTAGCTTGAAAAAGCTATACAAAGAATAAGCACAAGCATCCTGGAAACTGCACTCTGGCAGCTGTTCACAATACGACCCTGGGGGATTTGGTTTTCCCTAGTGAATTGTGGGCAAGAGAATCCCCATGAAACTGAGTGGCAGCGGCTCATAAAGGTCCATTTGGACAAAGCCCAGCAGAACAACATGGAGCTCAAGGCTGAAACCTTTCCTGGTGTCCACTGTATAAGAAGCTCATGGGCAAGGGTATCAATTTTGAATTCCCAGAGTTTCTGTTGTAAACAAAAATGACTATATTAAATATTGTTCTTTCAAAAAGAAAGCATTGCCCAAGTTGTTTAAAGATAGTCTCAGCTCCTCTGTCACTGAATCCACAGCTCTGCCCTCCATCTCCTGCTAGCTCACTCTCCATAGATCTTGGTAGACATCTAACAACATCCTTCTTCTGTTGATGATGATGATGATGATGATGATGCAAGCTCATTCTTGTCTTTAAATTGCCCACAATACATGCACACAGGCCTGAAATGGTAGCAGCTGAGTGTTTTAATGAAGAGTCTGAAATTTCCAGTTTCAGAAAATATAACTTCACTCGGTGTTAAATCATTTTACAGAAGCCACACCGTAGTGGTTCTGTTTGGGGAGGTTAATTTAGTCTCGATCTAATTTGAAATGAATCAGGAGAGGCTTCAGAATAATTTCCTTAAGCACAGCGGAGCAAGGCAAATAAGACAAAAGTTGAAAACAAACTGAAAATGAGGAATGGCTGTTTTAAAGGGAATTGAATTCAAAGTACTCCCAAGTTTTTTTTCAGTACATTTAAATCTGTTCAACACCATAAAAATGTACCTGTGTTTTCCAGGAATGGTTCGTTTCAGGCAAGGACTTGGATTCATCCAGAAGACGTCGGCCAAACCACTGTTGCAACCTGTCATTGCGGGTTGTTGCTGGAGGCGAGCTCCTGTCCCCAGTCTAACATGCTGGAATTTATTTCCCCCCTCTGGAATCCAGGTAGCCTAAAAATGTAGGGTATTTAATTAAAATCTTGTTATACATAAGTAGATTATTTTATTTAAATAGATGAGAGATAATCGTATGAATCCTGGAAATAGTTGAGACACCACCACGTTAAACATTACACTGGATGTTCTAATAAAAATACTACAAATTAAAAGGGGCCCCCAATTCACTCTTCCTTCTTTACTTAACAAACACAGACGGAACTTCAAGGGTTGGCAAACACAGATGTCTACAGTCAGGTGTGTTGGGTAACAGCCCTGTCTGGGCCAATGGCCCCCATGAGGCTCTACACACATGTGTCCATTAAGGAATATGAGCTTTGTGTTTTTAAATCTACTGATTTTATAAGAGAAGCTGAACCCCCAAATTTTTGTGAGAAGTGTTCTTTTTTTAAACATTGGCAGTTAATTTTAAAAAATTTAAAATACTGTACAGACCCAAATATAAAGGGCTGAGCAAAGGGCAGGCGAGTTGGGACTTGGACCTACCATGGAGCAGATACAGTCCTGGACTCTGACAGGATTGTTCCAGAGACCCACACGGTACCCCCACCCCCCAGCAGTGTGTTACCCAGAATGATGCATACAACTAAAGTTCTCATCCAAAGGGAAAAAAGGTAGGCATGGAGTGGGGTATGTTTGGCAAGGTTCTCCTCCTATCAGTTCTGTATATATATGAGAGAGAGACAGAGAGGTATGATTTATTTTAAGGATGCGATATGGGGCCTGACAGGTCTGTGAATAGGGCAGGCTGGCAGGTGGGAAACGCAGGCAGAAGTCAATGCTGTAGTCCTGAGGCAGGATTTCTTCTCTTCTGAGAAACCCCAGTTTTTTTCTCTTAAGACCCTCAACTGACTGGGTGAGGTCCACCCACATTACCAGGGTAATAAATAGCCTTTACATAAAGTCAACTGAGCATAGATGTTAGCCACATCTGCAAATACCGTCGTTCAGCAGTAGATTTGTGTTTGACTGAGTGACTGTGTACTATTGCCCAGCCAAGGTGATACATACAACTACCTATACCATGAGATAAGTGGGATAAATTCTGTAAGAGAGGTACAAAACATTACTGCATGAGTTCAGAAGGATGAAACATTAGAGAGTGTTAAAGGGTTAAAAAATAACCCTCATGATAAAAGACTAGAAAAATATGAAATTCTCAATAGAAAATACCAAAAAGAAATGCTACTAGTCAATAATATCCAAGCATGTTAGTTGTTATTGTGTAATATTTTGTTTAATCTTCTCAACTCACCCTAATGGGATATCAATTATCATTAACCCCGTAAAAAACTGTACAATATAAATGAAACCACTTTAAAATGTAGACTGGGAGCTGCTATTCCAGAGGAACTGCCTTGCATGTTTTACGCCTCAAATCTTTGGAATGTTAAAACAGAGTAAAATAACCTTGGACTGAGTCTAAAGCAACATTATGTCCTAAAGGACTATTTGCAAAGATAACAAGAAAACAGATATTATGACTATTAGACCGAATATTTAAAACATTCTTTAGAATTCGTGTCACTGTGTCAGCTTATCTGCACCGAGAACAATGCCTTTCTTCTTCGATGCAGTTGTTCTCCTTCCCCATCTAATGAATCCCCCTGCCTTTGTCTCCCACTCGGAACACCACTGGGGTTTCTGCCTGAATCGGTGCTTCCCTAATAGCTGTTCTCTTTGATCCCAAATAAATACCTGTTGCCTAACTTTGGTCTCTTATTTTTAGGTGAACACCCCCATTTTGTAGATGGAGCCCCAAACCCCAATGTCTTTAATATCATGTAACTATGAAGTGATGGGGATGGGACTCAGATTCAGGCAAATAAAATCCTCAGAGCCTTAACCATGACTTACACACCATGGCTCCAATGAACACATACCCCATACAGGACCTCACCAATTCTCACAAAAACCCCATGAGATAGGTATTATTATTACTCCTATTTGATGAAGGGAGAAACAGTCTTGGAGTACAAGGTGGCAGAGTAAGTCAGATCCTTGTGTATCTGATTCTGAACCTGTGCTCTGATCACCACCCCCATCCCCCATACATACCTAGGGTGAATGTGTCCAGTGGCCTGGTTTGTATTCAAACGTGACCGGTGAGAGGAGTGGGACAAAGTGTTGGTAGAACATTGGAAGTCACTTCATGATTGTCCATCAGGGAAATACATACCTCAACTGGAGAAAGTATCATTTCTTCGTGGAGATACTGCTGCTTTCAACACTGACCTCCCTGAAGACCAGACATAAGGTTATAATCATTGAATGGGAATGTCTATCGAGACTCTGAAGTTTGGTTATTGATTGGCAAGAATAACAACACAGCACTTGCCACCCACACAGAAACAACAGCAAAGTTGGCTTCTCTTCCATGAAAATATTTCCTTGGCTTTCTCTTAGCTACATATTTTTGAGCAAAAAATTAAACATACACTGCAAACCATGTCTTCGTTTCTTGGGTATAGCATAGATTCATTTCAATCGAACTTCAAAGGAGCAACCACTTTCCTAGGCCTCTTTCCTGGGCCACTTTGAGACACGCCTACATTATTTTATCCTTTTCCCTCTCGGAGTTATTTTTTCCCACCTCAGACTGTAGAGTAAGTGAGAAATCTGTACCATTCTATTTTTGCTGAGTACTGAATTTTGAACTCATAAATTGTCATCTATTCAATTGTTATCCTTTCTCTAGACCTTTATGCTAAAGTCAACTCCAGGCCTTACTTCCTCTGGTGGTCACAACGCTAACATGAGATGCAGGGAGATGATTAACTCTTGTCTAAGGCTAAATGATGCCCTTCAAGACTAAGTATTATTTTCATTGTAATTGTCCTTTATAATAGTAATCACCCAGCCTCTCATAATTTTATGTGATGGTCATGGTATCACAGATCAAATAATAAAATTAAAATTTATATGCATTGAGCCCTACTATGTGCCAAGCACCAGACTCTACACACATTTAAAATTCACAGCAACCCTATGAGGTAGATACTAATTGTTGTCCCCATTTTTCTTTTTTTTAAATCTTTAAAAAAATTAGTTTTATTTTGTAATTACAATTGACATTCAGTATATGTCCCCATTTTTCTAAAGAGAAAACTGAGACACAGGGGTATCCGCAGCTGGCCTGTGTTTGCACAGGGCTGGAGCTGAGATCCACAACAAAGCATCTAACTGCACAAACCATCTGTGGTTGTAACATGAACAACTCCCTCAAAAAATAGTGAGGTTTTATTTTCTTGTTTTACTCTTCCTTCTTGGGAGTCAAAAACAACATTCTACGGCAGAACAAATAAACATAAGCATTCCAAGGGGAAACACTGTGAATAAGTAGGTGGCCTTACCCACCATTCAGGGGAGGTGCCGGCAAAGAGGTGAGCCATGAACCTACTCCTGAGAATCAGCTATCACATGGAAGGTAAAGATTTGGGAGGCCCCTCACCCAAACCACCGGACCTGAAGGACCCTAGTAGGATTTCTCTGATATTGCCAACTTTATGAGAAATGGTAGACATGGAGCCTGGCACCTGCCTCAGTCTGTTCAGGCTGCTGTAACAAAATACCATAGACTGAATAGAAACAACTGAAATTTATTGCTCACAGTTCTGGGGGCTGGAAACCCGAGATCATGCTGCCAGGAGGGTGGAGTTCTGGTGAAAGCCATCTCCAGGTTATGGAATGCAACTTTCTACAGTGTCCTCACACGATGGAAGGAGAGGAAGCTCTCCCAGGTCTCCTCTATCAGGACACTAATCCTGTTCATGTGTGTTCCATCCTCATGACCTAATCACCCCCAAAAGACCCCTCCCAATACCATCACATATAAATTGGTGGGGCGTGGGAAGGGTACAAATATTCAGTCCATAGCAACACTCAATCCAATTTTCTGTTTTTACCAAAGTGACAACAGACATCTAAAGTGGCAAGGGGCACATCCAGACCCACAAAGTTTGGGGTAAGAAAACTCGAACCATTTATCCAGTTAACCAATTTCTCTGCATTTCATGGCCCAAGTTAAATGCAGAGACAAGAATATCAATGTAGCACACGTTTCCTCTCCATGTGGCATTGCAGAAGGTTTTAGTGATATCTCAGCACCTCCAAGTCTCTGTTAACTGGAGCTTCTGTAAAAGATGCTCATAACTGTGGTTGGTGCAGTTTTGCTGTTATACAATCTATTTTATTCCATCTCTCCCTATGGTATTTTGTTTTATATCTCCTAACCTTGAGAAGGCTTGTTAACCAGAGCGGCCAGGCTAAAGCAGGAGCCGTTAAAAGTCAACAGAAATGAATCATCTAGTCTCTTCAGAATGGGTTCTAGTATAACTGGAAGAAAGCTGGCCAGAAATAACAACAGAGAAAATAGCTATAATACAGCATCAAAGTCTCTCAGGCAGAGAAATATAATTTTTTGGTTTCATGCAGAGGGAAACCTTCCTTAAGCTTAGGTATGAAAGCTTAGTAAGCGTACCTTCTTCCCCATATTTAAAGCTGCAGAACTCAGTCTCATTCGAAGAAATAGTTGGAAAGAAGGTGGCAGAGCCTCACAAGAGAATCCAGGTGACACTGAAGAAGTAACACCAGGTAAGCAGAGGTTGTCCTTTCAGAAGCTCTGGAGACCCAGGCTGAGGGGTGTGGGGTAGGTTGGAGTCCCTGGACTCTGAGCTGAGGAGATAGGCCTGCAGGGGGGATCTGTTGATTTTGAAATCAACACCCCAGCTAGGGCCAGGGGTCCCCCAGGGGGCTGACAGCTAAGGGTTTTCTGCCAGGAGCACTCCCAGCAGTTGGAATCATCAGCCCTTCATTCCAAAAGGGGGATCTAGGGGACACATCACAGCACCAGCTCAGGGCCATGAACATGCTCCCTTCCTGGGAACCAGGCCTTGCAAGACAAGGTGTCAGGGCTGCCATCCCAACACTGGGGTCAGGGCATGACTCCCATCTGAGAAGCACAGGGAAGGCAGAGGGTCTGTGCTTCACAACAGGGCACCAACTACAGTCAAGATCAGGCCTTTGACAGGGTCAGCTCAGGCAGAAGGTGCCTACAAGGGGGCGATGCAAGGACTAAGGGTGCGACATGAGGCCTGTGTCCTGCTGCCCTCTCTCCTAGGCCAGCTTGGTAGTAAGGAGTCACACAGAAGCCCCTAGAAACCCACAGGACTGGCTGGGACACAGACTCAGTCTGGGGAGCGCAGCTAAATGGAGAGTTGCTGGGCAAGTGAAAGTAGATTACTGACACTGGGTGAGGAGAGGGGCAAGGCTGGCGGGGGTGGGGCTGTGAGTGGGGCGAGGGGGCGTGTCTCAGTCTCACTGGCTTTAAGGAGATCAGGAAGGCAGGAGAAATGTGGGGGGGAGGGGTGGAAAGTAAATAATTAATCACACTTTACATATGCAGACTATTTTATAGTTTATAAAACTCTGTGTATGTGAAAGAGAGAGAGAGAGACCCCCTTTTGCTAGTTCTGCCCCTAGAATATTTTTATAAAATATGTTATCTATCAATGAACATGATAAATCCTTGTAACACAGCTGAGAAATACCCATTCTCTCTCTCTCTCTCTCTCTCTCTTCCCCCACCATCTCCCCGACCCCAGCCCCATCTCAAGCTTCTTCAGTTATGAGCACTGAGTGTCTGGAGTGTGTGGTTTTTGAGGTGGCTGAGCCACAGCAGATTTCCTTGTCCAAGTGACCCATCTGGTCCAGGAAGATGCCTCTAATAGTCCCTTCATCTCTCTCCCCCTCACCATTTCTTTGGAGACTCACCCAAACTTTGAAGATGGCCAGATCACGTCACCGCTTTGACAATGACATTGCTTTAATGTTTAGCCAAACCAGCCACGGCATTGTCAGACGAGGTTGCAACAACCTCGTCTCCTAGGAAGTTTCTCCTTGTGCCTGGTCTGCAGGATTGAAGTACATGTCTTGTGCCAGAAAACATAAAATAGCAAAGGATAAGATCTCAGCAGCCGTAACTGCCAATCAAACGTGACTCCACAAGAGGTGACATTAGGAAAGAAACTGGGTGTCTACCCTGCTAACCACGTCCCTTTGTTGTGGGACCCAAGCATAAAGTAAAAGGTAACTCACAGGATTGCCTACTGAAGTGAAGGGTTGACCGCATACATCCCCAACACTGCAGACTGGATTGAGTGCCTCACAAGGAAGGCAGGACAGTAGAAAGTCATATACACACAACCCAAGGGGCTGATTGAAACTTCCATTGCCAGCTGCTCACAAGTGGTTCTTGGAGGTCACATCCTAATTATCCTAACAGGTGAAACAGAGTCCTTCAATGCCAACAAACAAATGCTTTGTTCAGGTATTTGCATGCTCATAACTATTGAGGGGTGTCCTTGCGCAAGGCAGCATCTTGCTGTTTAGTTTCAGGTACAGTGCCTAATTAGTGGCCTTGCTCCAGGATAAGCACATCATGTTTTCAATAAAATAATGAAAAGCTTTTGGGGGAAAAATGTATCTTGCACGTCATTATACTTGAAGTTGTCCTTCAACACAAAATTGTGAACAATTATTTTTTTTAAATTATGGTAGTAACAACGGATGAGACCGTTAATTCTGTAGTTTCTCTGACAACTGTTTCAGCCATCCCTCAGAATTTTTAAGAAAATGCTTTAACTATAAATTAAATATGACATGCGGTATGTTCTATAACATCAGAGCAGTATTCACCTTCATTTTGGAAATTCATTTTCAAGAATTTCAAAAGCACAATCTATCCCACTCTAGATGGATAAAATTCTGCAATTCTTTATTTTTTTAACAGCTTTTGTGACATTTGCTTATTTTTTTTTAATATTTTTTAATTTATTTTTAGAGAGGGAGAAGGAGGGAGAAAAAAGAGGGAAAGAAACATCAATCAGCTACCTCTTGCATATGCCCCAACTGGGAATGGAACCCCCAACCCAGGCATGTGCCCTGACAGGGAATTGAACCAGCAACCTTTTGCTTTGCTGGACTATGCCCAACCCACTGAGCCACACCTGTCAGGGCAAGAAATTCACTTGCCTTAACTGTCCGGTTCAGTGACGTTCAGAACATTGTGCAATTTCCTTTAAAAGTGAGTATCCCTGTACAATCGTGTATAGAGTTTCTCCCAATCCTGTGAATCATTTCCAATTTAGGTACTTTGGTTGTTCCTGTATCTAGGTTACTCATTTGTGCAGAACTCCCAGTTCTTTCTAGCTAGAAGTTGAAAGCCCTGGGTTTCCTCCATGACAGATTTTAACAAATATTTGGTTGCTCTGCATTGTAATCATAATGCTGAGAAATCCTCCTATTTAACACCACAAAACCTTCCAAGGGCAGGCCGTGATATGTTAAATATTTGAACGTCTGTTTATAAGTCTGTCTTGCTGCAATCATATTTTAAATGGTTTATTTCACTGTCAAAATACAGTGCATTTAGTCATCATTAAATACACTTTGCTCTGCTTTTTGGCAGATGTACAGCCTATGAGTCTTTGGAAAGATTGCCACAAAGCATATTTAAAGGTGCTATAGAGTTTGCGCTTATGAACCACCTGTGCATTCATGTGCTTAAACAGCTCGCAATGCATATTAGAAGAAGCCAGCTGATGTAATTTAGCACTACTGTGATCTGCTTGGAAAATATATAGAACTGTTATGCTTTCAATTAACATATATTTAATCAAAGGAAAGAAGTAAAAGTGGGAAGGAGAGAGGGGAGAAGAAGGAAGGGTGGGAAGGAGGGAGGGAGCGACGGAGGCGGGGAGGGAGAAAAGGAGGAAAGAAGGAAGGAAGGGCAGAAAGGAAGGAAGGCAAGCCTAGGAAAGAAAAATATTAATATTTGGCAGTTTTAATTAAAAGCTGTGTGGAGGACACTCAAATATAAGGCACATTCCTGAGGAAGCAAACTGCATTGAGAGATGAGATCGTCGGACACGGCATAATAAAGACTGTACAAGGTAACATATATATGGGAGTAAACTGCAGAGAAAGAGCTAAAGGGTCAGAGCAGTTTAGAGAAGAGAGCTCAATGCAGACCATAAATATTAAACAAATTTTCATGTAGGAAACAGGACAACAGCTGGACTTAAAGAATGCTTAATATTCTTAAGAGAAAGTTTCCAAATTTGGGGATATTCTGGTACATATGGGCACAATTTTGAGAGAGTGGCATAACCTATATTTATATCCACCTAAATTCACTCAGATATAGCACATAAATAGAAATGGATCCATATGGTTAAGTGCAGAACAATGGAACTGAAAGATACAAAAAGTAGTTTGCCTGCTTCTAGTGTTCCCAGCTGTGCTCCTGTTCCTGGGAAAAAGGGAGGTTGATAACCTGGCTCACCGAGTTCCTGACTTGGAGTACCACCCCACACATTAGGGTGTTCCAAGCCTGAGAAACCATGCTAAAGACAAGCCCTTTAGCTCTGCTTACTTTTCAATTCCCCAAGGTCATCTGACCATCGAACACACTTTCCCACAGGATACACCTGTTACACAGAATGCACATATCAAGGAACTGAATTCCATGGAACACAGATGGGGAAGTAGTAACCCACAACAATAAAATAAAAAAGCATTTAGATTTTTTAAAATGGGCCGCAGACCTTCACAGACACCTCACCAAAGAAGTATAAAGATCACAAATAGACATATGAAAAGGTATCTACATCATATGTCACAAGGGAAATGCAAATTAAAGCAACAATGAGGTAAAACTACACACCTATCTGAATGGCCACAACACTGACAACACCAAATGCTGACAAGACGTGGAGCATCAGAAACACTCATGTGTGGCTGCTGCAAATGCAACATGCTATCGCCCTTTTGGAATACAGTTTGGAAGCTTCTTACAGAACTAAGTGGGATCTGGCAACCATGATCCTTGGTATTTACCCAAAGGAAGTAAAAATTTCTGTTCGCGCAACAGCCTGCATGTAGATGTTTGTAGTAGTTTTATTCATAATTGCCAAAACTTTGGAAGCAACCAAGATGACCCTCAGTAGGTGAATAGATAAATAAACTGTGGTACATCCAGGCAATGAAATAGTATTCGGTGATAAATAAGTATAGGCTAACAAGCCATGAAAGGACATGGAGAAGGCTATTGTATGATTCCAATGATCTGACATCGGGAAAAGGCAGAACTATAGAGACAGTGAAAAGGTCTGTGGTTGCCAGGGGTTGGTGGGGAGGGAGGGATGAACTGACAGAGCAGAGAGCATGGGTGGCACAGTAAAACTACCCCATATGATACTATTCTAGTGGACACATGCCATTGTAGATTTGTCCAAACCCATAGAACGGATACCACCAGGAGTGAACCTTAATGTGAATGGTGGACTTTGGGTGATAATGATGCATCAGTGTAGATTTATCACGTTTAACTAATGTCCCACTCTGGCTCAGGACACTGATGGTGTTGGTAGCCAGGGAGGCCATGCATGTGGGCGGGGGGGCGGGGGGGACGGGGAGCAGGGCTATGCGAGGAATCTCTGTACCTCCCCCTCCATTTTGCCTTGAACCTTAAACTTCTCTAAACAAAAACAGTCTATTTTTTAAAAAAGTAATCCAGTCAGGTGGGCATTACACACCAGTGGAATGTGTTCCACACACATATCTTGTTTACTACTTTACCTATTTATGTTACCTATCTGGTACGAAGCTTCATTCTTGCAAAAAAGAAAAAAAGCTGGTTTTGAGAGCGATCACACGCCTCTGTTGAAGGCACAGTGAGCGGTAGATCCCAGCTTCTCCCAGCTCTAGTCTTGTGCTTGTTCTATGAAATTCCACCTCGTGGAACCTTCCCTATCTACCCTCTGAACCCCTCAGAAAGGCAGGTGAACGGATTGCAGCAATGTCACAACTGATCCAGAGAGGGGGGAAACAAAGGATCCTAAAGTGTGAATTACTCTACTGTGGTCAAATATAAATAAATTTTTAAGTGATGAAAGAAAAATGAGTACGGTTTTAAAAATGTCAAAATAGTGCAAATGCCTAGAGATGGTCCCATGAGGATTTGCGATCACTGGCTACTTCCAAGGGGATTTCTGCTCTACTTTTTAACCACGCAAACACATTGTTCCTCCTTAAGGACTGAAACACTTCCACCCCATTCTTACCTTAAAATAACACACATTAAAAAGGATCCTGACCGAATGCAGTATGTGGAGAAAAATCCACCCGAGTCAAAGGTCTGTAAGACCTGCAGCTCCCACTCTTCATCTCTGTTCGTGTCCAAGTTCTTGAATTCCAGACCGCCTGACAGCCGCCCCAAAACACTCTCCTATTTGTGTCCTTTAGTCATTTTTAACTTTGATTCCTTCTTGAATGTCTTTAGTCATTTTAAACATTCTTATTTTATAGCCTCTGCCCAACTGTCCTGCTACCTGATGTTCCTAAGAGAGAAGATCTCCCTGCTATTTATTAAATCTGATGATTCCCAAGTATGCTTCCTTGTGGGGGTTGTAGGTTTTGATTGTGAGCTCGTTGTCAGGGTCTTGGGGATCCTGCCGGGTGTGGGATGAGGACGGGGTCATTCCAGAGGAGTTACTAGTACAGAGCCCCTTTCTTGGCGTGGGTGACTCTGCAGCAACAGGAAACAGAAATTGTAGATTCAGATCCTCGAGAGGAGGAGGACTGAGGCTACAAATGCTCACATATTTACAGCAGATCAGCTTGTAGTCACTGGCCTGTTTAAGGGGTGAATTTTTTTCCAGTCCACCTCTTACTCTCCAGGGGACCCCCGGAGAAACTCTTGGAGAATGTGTTTTATCCAAAATTGACAAAAGTGTCACCACCTCCTTCACTCAGGTATTAAATATCCAACCCCTCATGCTCCTGAGTCTAATGCTGGTGCCTACTGCTGCCAAAGTCCACTTGTATCTCAGTTTTTATGAGGAGGGAATGTTAAATGAGCTCTTATTTTATTTTTTAATATATTTTATTGATTATGCTATTACAGTTGTCCCATTTTCCCCCCTTCACTCCCCTCCACCCTGCACACCCTCTCCCACCCACATTCCTCCCCTTTAGTTCATGTCCATGTGTCATAAGTTCTTGGCTTCTACATTTCCCATACTATTCTTACCCTCTCCCTGTCTATTTTCTCCCTACCATCTATGCTACTTATTCTCTGTACCTTTTCCCCCCTCTCCTCCTCCCACTTCCCTGTTGCTAACCCTCCATGTGTTCTCCATTTCTGTGGTTCTGTTCCTGTTCTAGTTGTTTGCTTTGTTTGTTCTTGTTTTTGTTCTTGTTCTAGGTATCGTTGTAAATAATTGTGAGTTTGCTGTCATTTTACTGTACATGTTTTTTATCTTCTTTTTCTTAGATAAGTCCCTTTAACATGTCATGTAATAAGGGCTTGGTGATGATGAACTCCTTTAATTTGACCTTATCTGAGAAGCACTTTTTCTGCCCTTCCATTCTAAATGAGAGCTTTGTTGGATAGAACAATCTTGGATGTAGGTCCTTGCCTTTCATGACTTGGAATACTTTTTTCCAGCCCCTTCTTGCCTGCAAGGTCTCTTTTAAGAAATCAGCTGACAGTCATATGGGCACTCCTTTGTAGGTAACTCTCATTTTGTCTTGCTGCTTTTAAGATTCTCTCCTTATCTTTAATCTTAGGTAATGTAATTATTATGTGCTTTGGTGTATTCCTCCTTGGGTCTGGGTCCAATTTCTTTGGGACTCTCTGTGCTTCCTGGACTTCCTGGAAGTCTATTTCCTTAGCCAGACTGGGGAAGTTCTCTTTTATTATTTGTCCAAATAAGTTTTCCACTTGTTGCTCTTCCTCTTCTCCTTCTGGTACCCATATAATTCAGATGTTGGAACATTTAAAAGTGTTCCAGACATTCCTAAGCCTCTCCTCGTTTTTTTGAATTCTTGTTTCTTCATTCTTTTCTGATTGGATGTTTCTTCCTTCCTTCTGCTCCACTCCAGTGATTTCCTTCCCACCACTATTGGCTCCCTATACATTTTCCTTTGTTTCACTTAGCATAGCCTTCATTTTTTCATCCAATTTGTGACCAAATTTTACCAATTCTCTGAGCATCCTGATTACCAGTGTTTTGAACTGTGCATCTGATAGATTCGCTATCTCTTCATCGCTTAGTTGTATTTTCTCTAGAGCTTTGATTTGTTCTTTCATTTGGGCCTTTTTTTGTCTTGATGCCTGTTATATAGTGAAGGGCAGAGCCTTAGGTGTTCACCCAGTCAGGGCAACCCAGTTGCTGGGTTTTGACACTGTATGTGGGGGAGGAGTCCGAGAGGGAACAATGGTGCTTGCTCTGCTCTCTGCCGGATTTCAGTCACTTCCCCTGCTTCCCAAAAGCCAACTGGGCCCTTCTGGATCTGATTCCCGTGTGGGTGGGTTTGTGTATGTTCTAGGACCCTGTGGGTCTCTCCAGTGAACTCTCCTGTGAGGCTGGGAGTTTCTCCCAGCACCTCAACCCCCACAGGTGTTTTCAATCAGTGTTTTGAGGCTTTATTTCTCCACACTGGAACCCTGGGTTATGTGGTCTGTCTTGCTCCCCAGTTTCACCTGGTTTATCTGCACGTGAATGTGGGACCAGATGTGCGGTGCCCCTCTACAACCCACTGCCTGGCCGGGTACACCAGCTGCTGCCTTGCAAGCCCAGGGTCCACCAGCCACCACTTTGCCGAGAGCCCTCCCTGTCCTGGCTCCCCAGTTGGATTTTATTATGTGCTTCGCTCTGCAACTCAATGAGAATACATAAAACTGTTCTAAGCTCAAGGTTTTCCAGTGAACTGGAAAAGGCTGATGTGTTTTCTTCCCAGGAGCTTTTCTTATATTTCATAATGAAATATAAGAAAAGCTCAGTAAGTAAACTGAGGATGTAGCAAACAGTAAAGGGAAGATATTTTTGGTCAAATCTGAGATCCTTAAAAAAGCACTTCTCCGTGCAGCAACCATTATTGCCAGTAAGTTACACGTGCTGAGTACCTCGTACAGTTTTTGAAGCAGCTCTGATGAATTGCAAAACCTCTTGTTGCTTCAAGGAACTTTTATAAGAGACAAAGAGGAATCATTTCATACCTTCCTGGACAGATATTAGAAATCTAGCCCATGCCAGTTACGCCCTAAAAATCCTTCCAAACTCTAAGATGGCAAGTACAATTATTATGGACTGTTTTAATTTTCTCCTCAGCCTTCTATTTTAACTAGAATTTATGGTACTATAAAGATGTGTTTTATGTGATACTGTGTAGATATGTGTGTGTATCAGTAGCAGTGAAGTGCTGTGGTGGATGCAGCAATGCATTTATGCCCGATTTATTAGGCTTGGAGCATAACTTTACTGTTTTGTATTTTCATAGCATTATAGTTGCTGAGCCATGGCTTCTTTGACATAGTTTTGTTTGCTGTGAGGTGTGTCATGCCAAATCCATGGTCAGGAGTACAGCCTCCAATTACCACTGTTTTCCCGTGGAAACACACTGTTTTCCCACAGGCGGCATGCAGGGTGCTCTGGTTTCCTGGAATGCATTTTGGTTAAAATCGAAGACTGTGTATCAGAACATCACTGTAGCCAGTTAATTGCACTAAAAGGTAATTCTAGAGAAGGTATCCCCTGTATGCACCCATGTGCTTAGTACTGTGCTTTTTAGCACTAGCTTTTTGAGATATTCTAAAAAATGTAAAACACAGACTTCTAACACTCAAGGAGCCTATAAATATTGATATGTTAGAAACATATAATGTAGCTTATAATCAAATGCCTACCTGAATTACTCCAGAGGCAAAAACAATGTTTTTAAAGATTTTATTTATTTAATTTTAGAGAGAGGGGAAAGGAGGAAGAGAGGAAGAGAAACATGGATATATGGTTGCCTCTCTCGCCCACCCCCCACCCCAGGACCTGGCCCGCAACCCAGGCATGTGCCCTGACTGGGAATTGAACTGGTGAACCTTTGGTTTGCAGGCCAGCACTCAATCCACTGAGCCACACCAGCCAGGGCCAAAAAAGATTTTTTAAAAAACATATTTAAGTCATTTAAGACATATCCAACCCAATTAAAATGCAATTTTAATATGTGAAAGAACCTATTTAGTTAATATTTGAAAAATTAAACACCTATGCAAAAAGTTAGAACAGGATCAGGAATCTGTTCTTTCAAACCTCAAGAGAATGCAGTAGCGTGGAGAGAGGGGAGAGGAGTGGAGGTATGCAGGAGAGGTGAGCAATGCATTTGCAGTCATTATGCCTTTTTTTCAGTAACCTTGATTAGTTAGGAACTACTTTTATTGGTCGTGCTTGGATAGCTCCATTTGTGGGGGTTTCTGCTGATAAACGTAAACAGGAAATTTCAGAAAAACCAAATAGATCTTTTACTTAAGAGGAATCTAAAGAAATGCAAAACATGCCTACTTCTGAATTATAAACTCCCTGAGTCTGGCTTACTCACCATGTGCTTATCACTCAATAAATAGTTAAATGAATGGTGAACATTAACCCATCAGATGTAATTCTAGACTCCCAAGATGATATAAACCCAGTATAAGTGTTCCTTTTTTATTACATTTATTGAGGTAACATTGGTTAATAACAGCATGTACTTCTTAGGTGTGCAACATTATAATTTGACATCTGTGTACTCAAACACCAATTTTACAGGTGTGTAAATTTATGAGAACACAGCATTGACAGGGTCAAAGGTTATCGCTGTATTTGCAAATCTGCAAACTGACAAAACCTTCTGGAAGAATTTATGATGAATTTGTCTTTTTTAAAAAGCAATGTTTCTACAAATCCTACCAAATGCCAAACTGCTATGAATAAGGCTGTAAATCACTTCACTGGCTTGAGTAATGGGGTTTGTATTTCACGAAACTATGCCAAGAAACTTAGAGGCTTTCATTGATTTTGAATCTTCTGTAAAATGTAATACCTATCTACCCCCCAAAAGATGAATTTTGATACTGGCTGAAATATTTTTACCATGATTTTTGCCAAAAGGATAATTAATAGAAATCAATGGTATTAAATCTGATGGTTCTAAAGAGGTTCATTAATCATCAGCAGAGAAAAAAAAGTTAGAAGTGACAGAAAATGAACATAGTTTCATTCACTCAATCAGTGTGGCTATAAGTTTATATTTTATCTGTAATTATGATTTTTGCATCCTGTTCTAATAGATGAATAATGTTGAGTGCTTCTTTCTGAATGACTTTTTTCCATCTTGCTTTAAGTTTGTTTGACAAAGCAGAAACTCTTTTGAATGTTCCACTCTTTTCCCCAATCATGTCTATATACAGGGTCTAGCACAAATAGTGTCCTTTTTTAAAATAAAATATTTTATTACAAAATTGTAAGCATGTAATTCAGTAACATAACAATATCACATTCAAGCACACCATATGATATTTTAGGTGAAATGTTCAAATTAAAACTATAGATTATTACACCCATATTATTACCCTACCAACCACACTCAAGCAGGTGTTACTTCTGCCAGACCCTGTATTTTTATAGGGAAATATAAAATCTGGTAGCTAACTGCACTTAAAATCCAATCATGGGGAACTCCTGTTGGGAGAGAAGGGTACATACATGGCACATGAGTGCTACACTGGAATTTATTAGTTTGGCCAAAAATTCATTTGTTTATTTCCATAAGAAAGCTCTAGTGGCACTTAGTTGTGTTAACTGCATTGGAAGCAATTTTGTTAGGTTGTATTGTGACAGCTGTCATATCCATGTGCATTTAAAAAAATTTATCAAAATTGGTGAGTTTTTGTCTAGTCATTTTAATATCGAAGATAGAAGAAAACAGGCAACATCTTCAGCATATTATGTCTTATTATTTCAAGAAAAGCAGAAACATGCCTGAAACACCAAAAAAGATTTGTGCAGTGCATGGAGAAAGTGCTGTGACCGATCGAACATGTCAAAAGTGGTTTGCAAAGTTTCGTGCTGGAGATTTCTTTGTGGATGATGCTCCACGGTCGGGTAGACCAACTGAAGTCACTAGTGATCAAATCAGGACATTAATTGAGAACAATCAATGTTATATCATGTGGAAGACAGCCGATATACTCAAAATATCCAAATCAATAAAATTACTGGTGAACATGAAAAATGTGTCATTTATTTGACAGAAAAAAAAACCATATGGACTCTTTAGCCAACATAATACTAGTAAAATGAGTGAAGTCTATGTCACTTAGAGGCAGCTCTGGGTACCTTTAGTGTTAGTTACCCAGATAATGTTCTGGGCCATACGTCTGGTAAGTGCTGCTCAGTGTTACCAATCTTTTGCTTCACATAGTGTCGGAACCTAGAAGAAATTGCGGCAGGCATTAAAAGAAATCAGACTAAGGGTAAAAGTAAACCTGTAACCCCAGAGGCTTATAATCTCCTCTGGCCTTACAAATACTGGTCAGTGATTTATATGTCTTTTTTTATACCCTGCTTATTTTTACAAAGGATTTAATGAGGATTAGAGATACATTCAACACCATGAGGCACAATAAGTGAAAACTGTAAAGCAACTGAGTCAGAGGGAAAGTGGGGCTAGAGAAATAAGCAAGCTCGATGGCATGGTCTTAAACCTGGGGTCACAAGCTCCTAGTTCAGAGAGCCAGGCAATTAATGTGAAGTCCTAATGATTACACCCATGTGCTACAAAAAGTCTGTGTTTTTGGAGTATTAGTGGTAAAAGAGGTCAGAGAGGTGCTTCAAATAATTCACAGCTCAGAAGAAGGTATGTAATGAGCATTTGCTATTTTGTTTGTGAATATTACAGTCTGCTATTAAAAAAACAAGAAAATAAATGGGATGGATGAAACTCACAAGATGTGGTAAGCATAGATATGGAAGTTAATTATCTATTAACAACCTATGAATAACCAATTTGGCCACATAGACAGCAAATATTCATGATGTAATATACACACAGGAGGCATGTGAGGCACTCAACATTCATGAGGTTTTCATTCACCACCCATTAGCAGTGCCCATTCTGGCCCCAAGAAATGCAAGTAAAACCATAGTTGCTCATGAGACTAATTGGTAGTCTATAGCTACTAATCAGGCACACTTTCCCTTCTGTATTTGTTAATATGCTTCTTTTCCCAAGAGTTCTGCCCCTGGTGCTCTTCTTTTTAGTCCTGCATCCTGCTCTAAGGTGACCTCATCCACTTTCATGCTCAAGAGTATACCCTGCTGTACACCAGAACCACCCTGTCTCTCCCAAAGGTACCCATTTCCACTTGGACATCACTTAGATGCCCCATGGGCACCTCAAACTTCATGTCTCCAAGACATTTCCTCTCCCCCAAACAGCTTGTCCACCTGTGTTTCAGCCTGTGTGGCAGCAATATCTACCTAATCACTCCACCAAAAGTTTGGATATTGCCCCGCCTCTGTCCTTTTACTTAAATACCAAGTCCTGTGATTCCCAGCTCCTTAAAGTATCTTATTGTTTCTCTCTACCCATCATCTCCCAGAATGTGCCAGGTTAGCATTAGTCAATGCTGGGTATCAAAGAGTCTTCAGAGTGATCACCCAGGTGCTGAGCATGATGAACAAGGCTGTCAAGGTCTACCTTGATTTACCTCTCCACGCTTATCCAAGCCGTGGGTGTGGTGGAAAAGACCCAACCTGTCTCTATTCTCACTTCTTGCCATTTCACTGTGTGTGCCCTTATTACTTACAGATGCCTGAATGAGCCATTATCTTCCTCACATCTGTGATTTTAGCCTCATTCTTTCCTCTGTCTAGATGCCCTCATCTCCCATCCTCACCATCCCATCATCTACCATTTTTTCCTGCTCTTATTCTTCCTTCATATTTTTAACTAGGATGTCAGCTCCTCTAGGAAACTGTCCTGCAACCCTAGGCTCACCCTTATCATGACCCTCTATCCCTAGCCTTTATCTGAATTAAGTGCCCTCCCTCCAGGTTTCCATAGCAATCTGAGCTTCCTCTCTCATTACCCTCTCAGTCAGGGTCCCAGAAGAAAGAGATGGCACACTCAAATAAGGATGATTCAAGGAGGTGTTTGGAAACCACAGGAGATGGGGCAAGAACCCCAGGTTAGTAACAGTGGAGCTGGCATCAACTCTAGGTCCAAAGAGACAAGGACAGAGAGTGGTTACCAAAGCCTGGACAGAGAAAATCATGTAGAAGAGGTTACCTGGCAAGGAGCAATGACCATGGCTTGACAATCACTGAGGCAACCTTACAGAGAGAAAAGCAGGAGAATCGCTATCCTGGCCTCATTCTCCTCCCCTCTACTTGACCTCATGCCAGAGTTCCCTACTGCCGAACTGATCAGGAGCCAAAGGACAAGGAAATCAGTTAAAATAATCTTACAGCCCAGCCTGCTGATTTGCCAGGGTGGAGAAGGGTGGGTAGAAACCTAGAGAAGCAATTGGATTATGTCTGGCGCAATCACACTTTAATGGAATTGTCTCTTTGTTCATCGGTCTTCCTCATTAGACAGAGTTACCTGAGGACAGAGAATGTTCCTTTTATTTCTGCATCCTTGGCATCTAATATATACTAGAAAACAAATGCTTATTGATTGATTCAGAGGACATGGTGAATCAGACATTGCGTGAAGGACTGGACTTTCTGAGCTTGGACTTTCTGGAATCCAGGGGAAAATGGAGAGCAGAGTGAGCTCTATAATTTTCATTGTCTGACAGAAAAAGCAACATCGTTTGGTTAGGAGAGGTGAGTTCTCTTAGCACTCATTGCTGGGAGGAACTGGAGCATCATGGGACCGCTTGTACAGGAGGCACTCAGTTACGTAACAGGCTATACTTCCACAGGGAAACCATGGGTGCAGAAACTTTCTCATGGGGCCATTTAAAAATATTAAACCTTAACAAAAGCCAAAGGCATGTTATTAAAAAGTAACCCAAAGGTGAACTGAGCTAATGTGGTTCACTTTGATTGATCTTAGAACATTTTGTCTCTTCAAAGTGATTGAGCCTTGGACTTCTAACCTGGCCTCCAGTGCAGTTTGGATTCTGTCTTCTCTCACTGGCCCATAGATGAAAAGGACCAGCTGAGAAACCCAGATGCATCAAGGGACCATGGATCCATTAGAGGACAAAACCAGGGGCCCTGAATTCCACGTGGAGTGGAGCCCTCTCTCTACCTGCTGCAGAACAGGTGCTGAGAACAAGAAATAATCCTTTAATGTGTCAAACCTCTAATATTTGTTGGGTTTTACAGCAGGAGGTATCTTACCCTGACTGATACCAGATATAAGGTAATGTTCTAAATTCTATATTTGAGTCTATTTTAAATGTTATTACCCTGATTATGATAATCTATCATCCGTATTGTCTGTTATTTTCATGGAAGTCCTGTCCAGCTTGAATCTCACACTTTCCGAGCTATTGCATTGCTGTCTTCCATGTGAGAGATGTCCCTTGGGGCCTTTCTTGCTTGGTACATGATGGAAAATGTAACACCAACATTCTGTGTATTTTATAACGTACAGAGTCTTGTTGCATGCACTATCTTTTTAGACTCTTCCAACGACTCTGAGGAATATGCAAGGGTCTATTTTTGCCCCCATTTTGCAGGTGATGAAACTGAGACTAAGAAGTTTAAGTAAAAAGTGGAAAAACAACTAATTTACAAAGTTACTTGAGGATTAAGTGAGAAAATAATTTAGTTGGCCTGGAACTTGGTACATGTTACAAGTTTTCTTTGTGATTTTCTTGTAAGTTGTCTACTGGTGTGTAACAAACCACCCAGAAATAATGACTTAAGACAATAACAGTCATTTATTCTGCATACAGAACTTGGGCTGTAAAGACACAAATAGCTGAGGTTGGGGGCTGGAACAGCTGGCTTCCTTCTCTCTTCCTGTGATATCTCCACTCAGCAGCCCCTGGGTAACCATGGCAGCTGAGGACTTCCAGAGTGAGTGGAGAGAGCGAGAAAGTGTATGTTCAAAAGTGAGAGAAAGAGACAAACAGACAGGTAGAAACTCTCACACCTTAGGACCTAGCCTTGGAAGGACATTACACTGTGTCACTTCTACCACATTTTCTTAGAAGCAAGCCACCAAGACCGACTCACATTCATGGGAAGGGGAAGTAGAATGAATCTACTTCTTGACTGAGTTTTTCTGTGTGTTTTTCAACTATCACATTTTCCTTCTCTAAAATGCTTGCCTAAATTAGCACAGACATGAAGCTCAGAGGTAAGGGAAGTGACAGAGCCAAGGTCATTCAGCTGTTAAATGGCTCTACCAATACTAAATCCAACGCCCTGATTTCCAAGCCCAAGCTCTTTTTCACTACCCCAGAAAATCTGTGTTCAGCATGCCAGCTAGGGTAGGGAAGACCTGCTGGTGCCCAAATGGAGCCAGTACTTTCTATTGCCTTGAAAAACACATGCATCTATTTTGCAGGAAAAAAATATTACCCATGGAAGCAGCCACCCATGAGCACTTTCCAAGTTCCTCACAAGCATCTGTGTTTTCATCCCCCCCCCAGATGTATTCATTTACATTTCCTCCAGATGAATCACTTTTTGGTTATTTTTGACTATTTCTCACCTTCCCAGATCCTTTTGTATTAATTCTTAAACCCACCACTTAGATTCCTACCACCTCCCAATTTAGAACCATCACTTGATTCTGTCTGATGAACCTGTGCCCCTCCTGTGGGCCATTAAATGAAACGTTCTCTGAGAGAAGGGTGTGCCATAAAGCCTGAGGGGCATTTTTCTTCCCCCGAGAGATTAAAATCTCTAAGGCTGGAAATTCCTGTTGAACCAAAGAGAGCTTAAATCGTTCCATTTTAGAAAACCTGGGAATGTGGACAATGCTGTGGATCTGAAATCTCAGGTCTCACACATCAGTTTTCCTTCTTCTAGGCAGGAGGTCAAAGCCCTGGGGGGCTTTCCTCTGGGGATCCCTAGCAGTCCCTATGGGGGAGCCATCCTTTCTGTTTCCCACGCCCAAAGGCCTGGTGGAAACATTTTTTAATGAAATTAATGTTAATAATATAGTTTATTTAACCCAATATATCTGAAATACTGTCATTTGAACATAGTTAATGTAAAAATATTTATGAGATTTTTTTATCCTTGTTTTCATACTGTCATGGAATCCAGTGTGTATTTCATTCACACTTATTGCACACCTCATTTGGGACTAGCCATATTTCAACTCATCAATAGCCAACATAGTATTGGGCAGCACACATACACCCTTGGTTTCTGCTTCTTCGTTGGGCCTGAGATCTCGACCCGTTTTGCTCGGGCTGCATACCTTCTTATAGTCTGTATCAGCTTCAACACCTCTCCTGGAGAGGAACTCCATCTAATGCGGCCCCCTCCCTTCTCGTCATTCTCTATACCACTATCCTCTTTTATTGTCTCAATAGCAGTGGTCTCCTGAAAACAAATCTTATTTATTTGCTTACATCTGCTCCACCAGAATGTAAATTTCACGGGGGCAGGACATTTTTTTAAAACGTGTTTTTTGGTCTTGGTGATTTTCCCGTGGCGAGCACCGTTCCTGGCACACAGCCGGCGATCACTTTTGTGGGACGCAGGAATCGCATTTCTCTGGAACCCAGCGGAAGGGGGCAGGGTGGCGACGTGTCACAGGTGGGACGCCCACGTTGCGCGCGGCTGCGCCTGGTCCCCTCGCGGCGTGGGTGTGGGGTGAGTGGGTGTGTGCAGGGTGTGCAGGGTGTGCGCGGTAGAGCGCGCCAGCGAGTCGGAGCACTGAGCAGAGAGGAGCAGCGAGCGCGGCTCTCTAACCGCAGCGCCGGCCGGCGGGGCTGGGGAGCTTGGAGGTGGGTGGGCCGTGCCGCTAGCCCGCCCGCGGGGTCCCCATTGGTCGCTTGCGGGCCGCCCTCCGCCCGGAAGCCGGCGAGGAGCCGAAGGGCTGCTCCGGAGCCGGAGTGGGAGAGCCCGGCGGAGCAGGCGCCGGGGCGGACGCTGGGGATCCGCGCTCCCGAGTCGCTCCCTCCCTGCGCTCCCGCCACCGCCCCGCTTGTCTCCGGCGCCGGCGCCTGCGGTCGGCCTCCAGCAGTGCTCCGGAGGGACCCGGGTAGCTCCCGGGCGCCCGGGTGAGTGACCGCTGGCGGCTCCGGGGGTCCTCCAGGGCCCCGACGCCGCTCTTGCTTTGGTGGCCGCAGCGCGGCGGGGTTTGCCGGGGTAGCACCCCGGGCCACGGGGAAGGCCGAGGCGGGGAAACTTGGCTGCCGGGAGAAGTGGGATCACAGCCAGGAGGCGCCCCCAGCCCCGCGGGCTGGGTGGGAACAGGTGGCGCGGGCCCGGCCGAGCGCTTTGTGTCGCCGCGCGGAGACCAGTAGCGGGCGGCCGCGCCTCCCTCGGCCGCTCCCTTCCCTCCCCTGCTCCCCCGGGCGGCCGCACGCCGGGTCGGCGGGGTAACGGAGCGGGAATCGCCAGGAATGTGCCTCTAGGGACTGCCTGGCTCGAGGGAGGAGAGGGGGTGGCCGCGGAGGTGCGGGAGCGGAGAGGTGACGGGGGCTGCACCGCCGCTGCTGTGGGAGAGTGATGCTTCCAGCGAGGCGCGTTCAGCCCCGGCTGGGGCTTCATTCTTCTGCGGCGCCCCTGGAGGTGGGTGGGGAGCTGGGTGGGCGTGTGTGCAGAGAAAGGGGAGGCCAGTCACTTCCGGAGCTGGTTGTTACCAGTGCAGAGCTGCCTGCTTTCGGGGACGCGGACCTTGGGGTGCGTTTGTGCCCTTCCACAGCACGCCGGCGATGGGGGCCTGGGGGCGTCCGTGGCCCTGTTTTAACAAAGGGTGCTTCTTTCCACCTGGTGGGAGGGGCAGCTCCGGAGAAGTGGTTCTTCAGCGAGCGGGTCTTAGCCCTGGGTAGGCTTACTTCCTTTTGGGGTTGTCATTTTACTAGTCTTAATTGCCTTCCCCCCACCTCTTTCTCTAAGGACTGGAGACTGATGCACGAGGAACCCATGGAGGCGCAGGAGCGGTGGTGATGGTTTGGGAAGCGGAGCTGAAGTGCGCTGGGCTTTGGTGAGGCGTGACAGTTTATCATGACCGTGTTCAGGCAGGAAAACGTGGATGATTACTACGACACCGGCGAGGAACTTGGCAGGTACAGGAGGTTCTTACAGGCGCTCGCTGCTGGATTATGGGAATGCATAATGTTGGGGGCAGTGGGCGGTGAACGAATGCAGTTGGAATCAGGCGTCTCCCTCACCCTTCCAGGAGATTCGCAAATTGTAGAGAAGAGAGTTACCCAGTAAGGGCCAGGGACCCGAAATAAACCACGAACTCCAAAGGTCTGGGGGTGGACAACAGTTTCAGCTTTAGATTATGGTGCAAAGTATTGATCAAGACCCCTGGACAAGAACAGATTGAATTGCCTATGGTTCTCTACTCAGCTTTGCCTAACCACAGGAGGAGGCAAACGCTAGGATCTAATTGCAACTGGAGTTAGCCCTTGTGTGTGATTAAAACAGAGAATACGAAGTAATTAATAGGCTTTTTAAGTCTTCATTCTTTCCCTCCTGAATTTTCAGAGTAACATGCCCAAGTATTGTGCGCTACATTGAGACTTGCCACAGATTGATGTCAGGCTTCGATTTTGAAACTGACTCAAACCAAGACCTTAATTACTCAGTTGGTGTTCGTGGTGGCTTTGGTTTCATTCCTAATGGTAAATTTTTAACAAATCAATGAGTGTGAGTCTAATATGGCTATCTGGATTCAGAGCCTGTTCCATTGCCATGAGAGCTGTGATTCCGAGTGTAAAGTCTTTCAGTTTCTAGGTGGACAAACAACGGTTTCTTTGGGGGCATCCAAAGCCTGCACTGGTTTCCCCTTGCCCAGGTGTCTGACAGGATGTGTTTGTCCCCCATCTAACTTCAGTAGAAAATTCCCATTTTGACACCCATATTTATAAATTCAACATATGAAATCTGGCTGCAGTGTATTTGTATTGTGAGTAAAGTAGGCAAAAGGATCTCTAAACAAATGAAACGGAAAGTATGTATTGACTTACACTTGATATCAAAATGTGTATTTTTCCATATACACCTGATGTCCTGCTTCCTTTTTGTGAAAAGGAAATTTACAAACACCGCACCCTAGATTGCCTAATGAGAATTACGAAAGTCGAGCTTAACTAAAATTTTTTTATGAATTCAGAAAACAGTGCAGAATGCAAGCAGTTTTTTTCAAAAGTTGCTGTAACTGTGAATCTCTGTTTATGTTTGGTATTGACTGAGAACATCACTGGCTTTGGAGTTGCATACTGTGTCTGGGAGATTTACTGAGTCAGGAAATCAGAAGGAAAGCTCTCAACAATCACGTTTCACGGATATGTTTAAGGTTTACAAGTATGTGATTGAAATACCTGTTTTAACTAGAATTAAGTTACTTCATCCCTGTGGGTTTCAGCAGGATGAGTGACCTATGAAGTTTTTCTTTGGAAGTAGGGGGACAGTGGGGAAAGATGTATTTTAATTCCATTTGTGCAGTGTGGCCCGATTATATAAATTGTCTTACAGAGAAATGATGGCTTCATAGATTAAGCACACTGACCTTGTTTTCATTAAGATCTTTTGGTAGAGTTGTATGTTATGAGAAGAAACAAATGAGGCCTCCCTGTGGCTGGCGCATGGAGTTTGTGATCTCTGTGTCGTGGGTGTGATGATGCGCCCTCTGCCTCTGCGCTGAAAAGTGGTTTGCGGATTCGTCACTAGCATTTCACTTTGATTTCTGCCCTGTCTGCATTTCTGTGTGTAACTTTCTCCCCACTGTCCAAGGATAACTGACAAATTGTTTCTTGAATAATTTCATATCTGTGACCTGTGGCTTTGAAAGAAGTGCTCTGAAAATTGAGAGTTGGGATTTTTTTTAAGGAATGTATACATTCCCATCTAGCTGCTCTTTCTTTTGGTTTTACCTAAAAATGGATTAAATGGTTGGTTCTGTGAAGTGTTTTTCTCAAGTCCCATGGTTTTCATGTCTGCCTTGGAAACGGCCGCCTCCTGGCAACAAGTCCTGATATAAGGCAGTCAAGATGCTGCTTCCCATGTCCCTGAGAGAAGATTGGGAGTGGAGGCAGGGGTTCAGTGGCAGAAAGTGGAAATGGGCAGATATGTAACACAAACACAAGGTTGTCCTAAGCAGTGAATTATACACAGACCAACATCTAGGATTTAAGACTTTATCTACATACTGTAATGATCAGTAATCTAAGTAAGAGCTACTCACTTTATAAATGTGCCGAGACAAGGTCCACAGCTAGAGGAGGGAAGATGGGTTTTTAAACAAGTAGAATGGTATTGTTATTTTACTTCTAGGAAAACAGAGGGTATGTGTGTAGGAGGATGACTGTGTGGGCGTGTCTGTGTGTCTGAGTCTCTGTCTGTCTATGTAGGTTAGTGTGTGCCTGTTTGTACTGCCCCAGTCTGCTGTAAGAGCTTGCTCTGAACTCTAAAGAACTTTATAAAGTATGATTACTGCTGTAGTGATAGAGCAGGCAGCCCACTGGACAGAAAGCCTGCTCCAAAATCAGCTCTGCAGCTTGCTAGCTTTATAACCTTGAATAGGTCTCTTACCCTCTCTTGACCCTCAGGATCTTCATCTGAAAAATGAGAGGCCTAGTGATCATTTCATGGCTGTTATGAAAACCAAGTCACCTAACGCATGTAAAGGTATTTTACCAGCAGTAAAGAATGAAACAAATATAGATATCATCTGCAGGACTGGCCAAGATGTGTGGGTGTTCCAAGCAGGCTAATAACTTGGCCTGCAACTCAATATTCTTTTAGTATGTGCTGACCATTTTGGGGAAGGGAGGCCCTGTGGGAAAAGGGACATGGGGAGACCCATTGCTGCCAGCGCTGGGCCGCACCACTCTGATTCTAAGTAATGCACTGCTCCCCAGCCTCGAACTTGTGCACCTTCAGAGTGGAAACAAGGCCCTGCAGTGAAGGGCGTCATCTTTCGAAGACGGTGTAGTGACCGTGCGTACTGACTCCAGCAGGCCCTTTGGGGTCTCACCCTCTATCTCAGGGGGTGGAACAAAGAACTGCCTCTGCCACAGGCAGTGGTCAATGAGAGGCGTTTTCATAAAAGCAGATTTCTCCATCTGCTGTTACACTTGAGTTGTTTGAGTGCCCCAGCTTGCCTTAGCATCTCTTATCAGTTGGCAGTTGGGGCAACTGCAGGCTGGCTTGTCCCACCATTGGGCTCCAGTTACACACTTGGCTGTGGTTCAGCCTAACCTGTGAGCTTTCTGGGCACCTCTCTGAACACTGCTGTCCTGAGGGCCTGGACTTCTTCCCTATTCTGCTGTCTGACCTTACATGATCCTAAGACCTGGGTCCCACCTCCTGAGTTAATGCATCCATGATGCTTTCTCCCTTTCAGGAGCGAAATGACTTGCAGTCTGAAATACTCCTTTGGTCCATGACCACAGACTGCTGGGTGCTGCGCCCCATTCTTGCTTTCTGTTGTTATTATCCTTGTAGTTAGCTTAAAAGTTCTTACAGGTGGTCTTTTCTCACCAGGGTGTGCAGTGTGCTGCATAATGCCAGGCAAAGTTTGACTGATGTCTGAATGAGTTAAGCAGGTTGGCAGGTGCAATGTTGAGACCAGGATAAGGATTGAAGATGCAGTGGTGGTGCAGATGCTGATGCTGATAGAGAGGCAGTATCCATGTGGTTCACCCACAGCACACTCATTTGGAAAGTGGGGAAACACCTACTTCTGCAGGATGTTGTTAGAATTGGAGACAGTGGCTACAAACATCTGACACATAGTCACTACCTAAGATTACTTTTAATTACCTGTTTTTCCTATCACAGCATTTACCACATTGCCTAATCAGTAGTTGTTTGATTACCTGCTTTCCCCACAGGTTGTCACAGACTGGTGACCTTGGATCGCATTCCATTTTTAGCTCTAATGCCTAATTAGATGTGTGACATTAGGTGCTCAATAAATGCTTGCTGATTAAAGGAATGGATTAATATATGGAAGGTACGTGCATCTCAATAAATGATGACTCTGGTGGAGATGAGCTTAGGACATGGAAGGCTGCAGCTTGTAGAAATAAAAGCTTCTTTGCTTTTGCTTTCTCTGTGACTGAACACTAATGTGCACTGCAGCCAAAATTTCAAGCACAAGATCAGTTTAAACAAAACAAGGTGGAGCATTAAATATTTTACATTGGTTTGGAGGGCTGCTAGAAGCTAGCAATTCACATTTAAACCATTTTCATTTTGGCATAAAAACCCATAGGCATTGTAACTGAAGCAAGAAATGGTAAGAAGCCCTGGCAGTCCGAGTACACCCTCCCATTGGATGACCGCAGGCTGCAGGAGTGTGTCCCAAGAACTCTGGCTTTCCTGTGCGGGTGGAAGGAGGAGAGACTTCCCCACCGTGGGAAATGGGGGCCCACGAGACTGCCCAGTGAGAGCATCCTGCACGACTGTGCTGAGTGGAATTTCTCTTTCCCTTTCTGCTCCATGGACCCCCAGAACTTTCCTCTGATCAGAAAGGCTGCAGGGTTTTAGAGAGATGAAGCTCAAATATATGTATTAGAGGTAACAGTGGTTGTTAAACTCTACATTTTCAGAAGGTCTAATGATGGTCTTCTAGGGTGTGGAGGAGGGCATGATGATGGTAGAGGGTGATGGTTTGCTTGCTTGCTAGCACTGGGAACGTGTCTCTGGACCACTGGTGGGCATAATTTAAGTCCCATGAGGCCAGGAACTTAGGGGGTCAAAGGTCTTAGTGATGGACAAACCAAGGAGCACTGAGGCTGACTTCCTGGTCTCTCTGTCCTTTATCCTAAGCTCGTGTCTTACTCAGCCACTTCAGCACCTAAAGGCCTTATAATATCATCACATCCCTGCAAAGCTGTGAAAACCCCACAATAAGCTTACAGAGATGGATGCTCAAATGGATTTCAGTAATTACACATGGGGATTATATCGGGAGAGGTGACATTGTCAGACATGTTCTCTGGTCTCCAGCAAAGTTGTAAATCCTTGAAGGCAGAGACCATTTCCTTCCTGGTGGGTTGAGGGACAGAAGGGGCATGAGGCACAGACGTGTGCTGCTGGGCTCCTTTGGAGAGTGTGTGGTCTGAGCCACTTGGGTAACAGGACTGAGACTACTTTGCCTGCCCTGGTTTCCAGCCAGGATGTGTGTTGGGAAAGTTATCAACGTTCACCCTGAATCCTAGTCAACTGCGGTGTGTGGCTGACCTGACCAGGCTTAGTGATCCCACCAGTCAACGGGTGGGCCTTCTTCCCCACTTTCAAAGAGAAAACGCCAGGAAGTCTGTCCTTAGTAGAAACTTATTTTTGAAAAAAAAAAAAAAAAAGAAAGCCTCCTCCTGGTGGAGGGGAGGAGCTTCTGTTGGTGAGGGGTCCTTAGACCTCTAGACCTAGAAGAAGCCGGAGCGATCAGCGCGCTCCCTTCTCACGTCCTCCGGTGGACGCTCAGACCGGCCAGGGGTCTTTCTCAAGCAGCTGGTGAGCAGGCAGCAAGAGAGGGACCCAGCACCGCAGGCGGCCCGTTTCATTTTGTTCTCTGCACTCCTCAGGATTTGGCAATTTTTTTCTTTTTGGAGTCCAAATAAAGTTGCTCTTGAAGAGAGATGATTTGGGCAGCCATTTTAACATCTACATGAGAGAGGATGATTAGAAATAACTGGTGCCATTTCACGGGAGGTTTTCCTTTCACCCCAGCGGAGGCTGACCCTTTGACCTCAGAATTCTCAGGGCTACTCTTTTTCCAAACGGCTTGCGTCCTGGTTGTGAACGGTGTTAGCGTGCAGCATAATTTTACCCAAGTCCCGGAGTTAATAGTTTAGCTTTTCAGAAAGTTCACAGAACACCTTTATTATTATTTAACCTTTAAGTAATGTAATGTGTAAGAGTCTAGGCTCTGCCTAGCAGGCCACCCCCTAAGTGACAGCCTCTCATTTCATGAAGCGACACTAGTCTGGTTTGAGGTGGGTGTGTGATTGTTTGAGACTATGTGAAAGGTAATACTTAAGTGTTTTGCTTTGGTTTGTTGTGTTAAATTATCAAAACAGAATGCATTGTCTTCCAGCCTTGAAGGGGATTACATGGAGCTATAATTATTTATAATAAATCCAATTTATCACTTTGTCAACATTCTAAATGAATTCCTTTAAATATGCAGTTAGGAGAGGGGAGAAAAGATTGACATTTGGTTTTTCTACACCATTTAACTAAAATGGGTTTAAAATAGCTTTGCCTAACTGGCAAATTTTTCTTAAGTAAAACAAGAAGTCTGGTATACCCCAGTTCTATGTTTAATGTGCCGGGGGCGGGGGGGAATTTTACAATGAAAAGGTCTAAAACCTGACAGTGTATGTCTCATTTTCAATCCCAGTCCAAAACAAAACGAAACGAGGCAGTCATGTGCTAGTAACCGATCTGCAGTGAGAGCTGACCAGCTGGTCCTCAGTGACCTGTTTGTCACGTCTGTCTTTTGTAAGTGACGTTGAGAGCTAGTGTGGCTTACAGATCACGCTGTGGTCACCTCAGTATAACGTTGCCTACCTCTGAGAGGTGGCCGTGGGGTTTTCCCCTTGTGTTCTACTTGTCGACATTTCTGCTGTGAGCTTGAGAGTTTCATTCAATAACATCAAGTATATTCAGAGACATCCGGATGGGTTGGGGAACTGGGGAATGTTGTTGATTTTTTTTCTCTTTATAAACACATTCAACTTTGGATGAAAAACATAATGTTTGAACAAATGAATGCTGTAAATTTCTGATCACTGGTGTTGGAAAAGTTCATACTGATGGTGCTTATAGTCAGAAGCCTGGTGGTTTTGGATGGGAAATTGAGCTCTGAATATGGACTCTTTGGGGACATAATTTTTTTTGGCTGTCAAAACTGTCTGATTATTCCTATTAAGATAAAATGTGATGATGATGAATGTGGCTGGTTTTTAAATATCTCAAGTACAATTGATATGGTACATTTTCACCTTCAAGGAAGGAGCTGATTTCCATTTTTCCCCATTGTTGAATAGTTCTTTCCACAGTTCATTGTTAGAAAATGGTACCTTTGAAACCATGCAGATTTTCCTTTTTAACTTAAAAAGAGTGTCAGGATTTTTAAGCCTTTACTTTGATCTTTCACGCTCTTGTTCCTGCCCCCCTCCCCCCTCCCCAGTATAGAATTTTCCAGTTGAAAAAGCCATGTAGGGAAGTAATCAGTGCCCTGCCCCTGTGGTCCCATCATGAAAAGGATTAGATGTCCCTGAGTTTCCTGTTTCTGCGTCTGCCTGGCAGCTCCTACGTCTGTCTGTGACAGGCTGTGTGTGCAGGGGGGTGGCTGTGACTTAGGTGATGCAGGGAAGCGTGACAGAGGGGTATGTTGGGACCAAGAGGGAGTGGCCTGAGAGAGAAGAGGTCAGTAGTTGGCACTGATTCAGTTCTAATGTTTCCATTCTCCTCTGAGGAGTTCTTCTAAATCTGTGTAGAGCTCAATGTTTTTTTCTGTTGCCATCTGTGGTTTATGGGTAAGCAGCGGAAATGTGTATCTCTGGGAAAGTGATGAAAGGCTGCAACCTTTTGAGTGTAATATTTAATAGGCTGGGAGTTACAAGCTGCTTCACGTTAGAGAAACAAAGCCCTGGCACTGTGGGTACATGGATCCTGTAGAGAACAGACTTCTAACAGCTCACTGCTGACGTCCGAGACGCCAAATTGCACTTGATATGCAGGGGAGCTGTCCTTAGAAATTTGGTAAGCCCAAAAGCTCTGAGAGGATATTTGCTCTCTTACAAACACTCTTTTATTGGTCTATAAATCAGTATAATTGAAAGCACAGCCTGCCAGGAGTTTCCACTGTACACCTGGCACGTGAATATACAAAGTTGTCTTTCTGAGTGCTATCTCTGCCACTCAGGGTATCCAGGATCAGCATGCGAACCGCTGTTAGTGAAGCCGGAAACTTCCACTAGGTTGGTCCTCAGCGCCTCCTCTGGCTTCAGATAGTCAGGTGTCTGTTTCCTGCCCCACCACAGCTTGGAGTAGTACGTTTCCTGGCTGGTTACCATAGTCCGTAGACAAGCGGTGCATTGGCACCAGCGTGTATAGGGCGGGCCTGGCTAGAATAAGGCATTGCTGCTTTTTTCTCCCTGACATCACTTTTCCCACATTGTGCAGTCAGAATGAAGTGGAATCCTCACCTGTCATCCCATTTGGTGGTCAACCTGTAAGATGACTGGTGGGGGCTCTGTTCTTGGCATTTCTTTGCACTGTAATTCAAACTGGCATCAGGATGGATGGGAGATATTTACCGTCTTTCCACTGAGAGTTGGTAGGGTTTGCTCCAAGCACCATCACCCAGTCCCCCTCACGTAGAGCTTTAGGCAGGAACTCAGTCATTTGGGAGAGGAAGTGAATGAGTACAAGTGGAATCTTTTCCAGGACAAAGTGTTATCAGCCTGTGTTTTCCTCCCCGCCTCTCCTTTGGCACAGAGACATAGGTGTGCTGGCTAACATGGCTGTGGACAGGCGAGGCAAGCCTGCAATGGTGTGGAAGTCCCTCGGTTTTGCCTAATGTGATTTGGGCACCGAATGAGTATATTCTGTTTATGACTATTACTAATCAATGTGGACCAAACTTTGCAGGCTTCATTTTCAGAAGCAATATTCTCCTTAATGCAGATAATTTTGAAAAATTTTCTTCATTAGAGAGAAATTTTAACCTGGAGAAATAAGCAAATATGAAATGACCTAGCCAGTTTCAACCCGCAGCCTTCTCCTGGACATGTGCGTTGGGAAGGCTCTCTCTTAGTTCTTTCTTCCTTTAACAGTTTGGATTAAGTAACTGGCCACTTTGTATTCTTTTACAGTTGCTTTATGCATGTAATTCATGGATCCCCTTAGGGCTTGCAAGTTTTCTGTGAGTAAGAGAACATGGCTTTTTGTGTCTTTTATGTTAGGTGGGAGTAATGGAAGCACACAGTAGGACTTGTTTGTTTGCCTTATGAAGATTATGTATCCAGAAATGAGAGTATGTTGAGAGCTTTAAACTCAAATTCCTGACTCCACAATGTACTTACTGTTGCTTTGGGAAAGTCACTTGACTTCTGAGACTCATTTTTCCCATCTGCAGAATGGGGACCATGATTATACTTACATCAAGGTCGTTGGGAGGATGTGTGTAATGAAGTGCTTGGCCCAATAGGCACACAGTAAGTGCTCAAGGAGTGGTGGCTTTTAAACATGATGGAGAGAATGGGAGAGACAGCAAGAGGTAGGAACTGTATAGTATGCTTCTGAATCTGCCACTAGGGTCCTGCCTCTTCACTGTTCATCCCTCATTTCTCTGCCCAAGTTCTGGCCTGGATGCTCAGGGGCAGGGTGAGGGCTCACTTCTCCTCAGTTCTATCCTTTCTCTTTCTCTTCTCCTTTCTCTTCTCCCTCTGTCTCCATCTTGGGCTCAGCCTGCAGGTTGGGCTCATTTTGCCAAATTTGACTGTGTTTACTCTATCTGCCCTTCAAGGAGTCCCTGCCCCATGCTGGCATAAACCCAGGGCTTGGTTTGACTTATGAGCTGGGCTTCGTCAGCCGGCCCCCTGCGAGTGTGGTAAATGATTCTTAGAGTTCCTAAGGAACAAAGTAGCTGGGAATTTAGTTGTGTATTCAAAGCTACTGGAGACAGGGTTTCAGGAGATGCCATCTTCAAAGCTCACCTGGACTCTGCTGTGGGAAGAGTGCAGGAGAAGCTTATGTTAAAGAGTTTCCATTAAGATGGGAAGAGATGCATTCAGGGAAGCCAGAGTAAGTAAAAGCTGCCGACAGCAAGGAGTTAGCTGCTCGGTGAGAAGGCTGCTCATAAATGCTCTGAGAGCCAGTCTTCTTGGAGCTCTTAGGAACCTGAAATATGTCAACATGCAAATTTATGTTTTAATATGATATACTCTAAGTTCCTGAAAAGTCGATTTAGTTTTTATAGCTGCTTTAAAAAATGTTATTTATTGATTTTTGAGAGAAAGAGAGAAACATCTATTTGTCTTTCCATGTATTTATGCATTCATTGGCTATTTCCTGTATGTGCCCTAACTGGGGATTGAACCTGCAACCTTAGCGTATCAGGATGATGCTCTAACCAACTGAGCCAGTTGGCCAGGGCCTTTACAGCTGCTTTTTAAGTTAAAAAATATCTCAGGCAGCCCAATAAGGCCCTAGGAATTTGATCAGAGAATCAAATTACTGATTTGTGTAACACATCTTTATGGAGAAAGGAGCTGAAAGAAGTGTGTGGGCTCCTAGCTCCTGACAAAGATGAGCTTCCTACAGAATGCAAGACATACGGCCGGTCTGAGCCTCCATTCATTTCTGACACATGCTGATTTAAGATGTGAAAATGAGTGTTTGGCCAAGGCAGAATTGCCCGTGCCAAGAAAAGCCTATTAGGTTGGTGGCTGAAAGGCTGAATTGTTAGGATTTGCTTAACGGCAAGGCTCTGCCAGCTGCTGTGAGTAAATGCCCACTTACACGTTGAGTGCCCTTCCTTGTTCCCCTGCACTGGGGTCTCATTTGTTCAAGGAACATGGCTGCCACACTATAGGCCACTTTGAAAAGGGTGCTTCCTGAACAGACACTTCTCCAAGGAGGACATACTGAGGGCCCAGAGACATATGAAAAATGCTCAGTATCACTAGCCATCGGAGAGATGCAAATTAAAAGCACAATGAGATAATCATTTCACACTTGTCAGAATGGCCATCATAAACAAATCAACAAACAATAAGTGCTGGTGAGGTGGTGGAGAAAAGGGAACCCTAGTGCACTGTTGGTGGGAATGCAGACTGATGCAGCCACTGTGGAAAATAGTTTGGAATTTCCTCAGAAAACTAAAAATGGAACTGCCTTTTGACCTAGCAATTCCACTGCTGGGATTATACCCTAAGAATCCTGGAACACCAATTCAAAAGAAGGTATGCACCCCAATGTTCATAGCAGCACAGTTTTCAATAGCCAAATACTGGAAGCAACCTAAGTGCCAATCAGTAAATGAGTGGATCAAAAAACTATGGTACATTTACACAATGGAATACTGTGCAGCAGAAAGATAGAAGGAGCTCCTACCCTTCACAATAGCACAGATGGATCTGGAGAGCATTATGCTAAGTGAAATAAACCAGGAGGTAAAAGACAAATACCATATGATCTCACCTGTAAGTGGACCTAATCAACAAAACAAACAAGCAAGCAAATATAACCAGAGACATTGAAATAATGAACAAACTGACAGTAACCAGAGGGGAGGGGAGAGGGGGATAATAGAGAAAATAGGGGGAGAGCTGTCAAGGGACATGTATAAAGGACACATGGACAAAACCAAAGGGGGTAGGATGGAGGGTGGGAGGCAGGAATGGGTGGGGCAAAAATGGAGACAACTAGTTGAACAACAATAAAAGAAAAGAAAATGATGCATCCTTATTCTTTGGACCATTAAGTGGGTGTCTTTGGTTTATAAAAGTAACATGAGCTGTTCACAAATGTGAAAAGGAAATGCCTGGAAATTGGGTCTGTAGGGTAAGTTCAGGTGAAATGTCAGAGAGTGACAATGTTAAACTGCAGTCATAAATAGACTGTTAAACAAAAGTGTCATGGCAACCATATATTTGTCTGTCATTTAGTCATTCATGCAGGTTTGGTTGGTCATCTGATGATATGGCACTTGCTGGGGTGTTGGGCAGGTCCCCACACCTCAACAAGTTTCTAATCCAGCAGGGTAGACAGACTTTACACAACCAATGGTAATGGAAAGCGTAAGTAAGAAGTGAGAGAAACCATGTTGGGCAAGGAGAGGTCATTCCGACATGGAGGGTGTATTCATTTATTCACTCATTCATTCAGAGGTCATTCTGCGTGAGAGGTCTGGGGTGATGGCTGTTTTAGTCTGCTGTGTCCCAAAGGCCTGGGGTAGGGCTGACAATGAGTAAGAGCTAGAAAGGTGGCTGGTCAAACTTCCAGATGTCACTCACTCAGGTATGAGAACCACCCATGACTAACAGCAGTTCCTGCTGTGCCCCTCCTTGCTGAGCAGGCTGCTCTGAGTCATGGCCAGAGCCATTACTGCCTAACCTCAGTCCACCCCCCTCTTTCCTGGCACTCTGCTGCCATCTTGACAACTCTGTTTTTAACCCACTTTAATAGCTGTGCTTTTTTTCATGCTGATTTCTAATTTCCAGTTAAAGCTACATAACTCCTTACTTTTTATTCTCTTAGGCCCCCTGGTTTCTGCCTTTTCAGCAGGCTGGGCAGTGTAGCATGCTGTGTGACTGTGGCAGCCCACATAGCTTAGTTATTGCTTCAAATGTCCCTCCTTGGAGCAGACCTTTAAAGGTAAAAGGTCACATCTGGGGACCCCTGGCAGGTGGTCTGAAGAATGCCTTCTGCTCTTTCTCCCAGCTCCCTGGGGAGGGACACTCGTGCAAGCCAACTGGAGAAGCTTGTCAGTGGGGGAGGGCGTGAAAGGACAGGGACTGGTTGCAGGGCATGTAGAAAGGGAAATGTATCAAGGCAGAGTGCCAGATGGAGAGAGGACACTCCTATGGTCCAGGTAAAGGTCATGGGATGGCCAAGTATGCACTGTCTGGGGATTCCATATTCATGCCTAGGGCTGAGCTGAAGCCACCAAGGTGGGCCACCTACACCTGCCACTTCCAGGAAGAAACACCCACCTCTCTCTCCTGCCCTCTATCCTCCCGCCAGTGCCTCCCATTAACCACCTGCAGGGAGCCAGGAAGGTGCAGTATTCAAGGACAGCCTCCTGGCTGGGCAGAAAAGGGTGAAGATCAGATTGCTAGAGGGTGGGGGTGGCTGTGGACAGAAAGAGGAGGTGGAGAATAACCAGAAAAGGGACATCCAGTAGTGACAATAGTGAAATGATACTGGCTTTTCTATGTGACTGCTCCCCTCTTGGTGCACATGATCCAAATCTTCACTATCAATATGTGGGAACTCTCCTCCCTGCTCCAAATATTGGGATTATGTTCCATTCTCCTCAGGAAGACGTTTCTGGCCACCCTCTTCAAAGCAATGTCCTCCTCTTGCAGATTCCTGGGGCATTTCCTCTGTGGCACAGGCGTCCAGCATTAGACTCTCCATCAGTGTGCTACAGTGGAGCACCTTCCCTAGATTGCCTCTTAAGATGTCATTAGTCTTTTGTTCCTAGCATCTTGCAAATGAATGCATTCCAGACATACCTATTGTTTGATGATCAGTTACCTTAGCTAGCTATAATCACAAAATTCTGAAATGAAGGAGTGAGGCGATCATTCCTATGTGTTTTAAAAGTGGACAAAGAATCACTAAAAAGTTCCTTAAGATGCACAGTATGTTTTCATTCTCAGAATAGTCCTGAGAGGCCGTAGCCCCACAAAGGTACAAAGTGGGTCCCAGTATCACTGCTAGCTGGGTAGCAGCACATGGATAAGCAGGATATGGACAAAATGGTTATGCCCTTTCCACTGTAGCACACTGATGGTTTCCCCCAAACCTGTTGGTACTTTTTACCATATTACCTATCTCTGTGCCATATATATTTTTAAATTTTCAAGCATGGGGGAAAAGGTGAGTCTAGTGGGAATAAAATATGATTCACCCCATTTCACTTACTGGAGGGGAAATAGGTACCAGGAAAAAGAGGCACCAGGCACTGATCTGACCCACAGCCAGGGTGGTTCTTAGAGAAAGCAAGCATCCATCTGTGCCTAATCTGTGAACACAGCCTCTGTACAGCGCAATGGTTTACCTTGCCATACTTGCAATATAAAAGTGAAAACTTAAGGGACTTGATGTTAATCCTTTTTGGAACTGGCCATCTCCCTGCTGCCAATCAGTCCTCAAATTTGCTCTCTTCTTATGCTGATTGGAAATTGGGGCTTTACCCTCTCAGAAACAGTTGGGTCAGTGGCTAGACTAAGATTGTCAGCAAGCCAGCAAGCAGAGGCAGCAGGAGGCAGATCCTGCAGTGCCTTCAGATGTTTGCTGACCCACCCCTGAGCCCTGTGCTGATAAAAGCCAGCCTTGCAGGACAGGAAGGCCCATCCCAGGTGTATTCAGACCCAGAGGAGGCAGCCACAAACTGTGGATCACTTGTAGCTTCAAACAGGCTGCTGAGGGCTGGATGTAGAGAGCACTGGACATTGGCTTACACCGGCTTCAGACAACATCAGAGCCGTATCCAAAGGGAGAACCCAGCAGGCAAGCATTAAACTCTGCTGAGACTAATTCCAATTTGTTCTTTTTTATTATTTTCATTATTTTTCTTTTGCATAGCCTTTTTATTATTTTTTCTTTTTCTTCATTTTTTCTTTTTTTCTCTATTTCTTTCATAGCTCTTATTTTACTCTTGCCTTTTCTTCATTCTTTCTTCTTCAGTCCTTTCATATTTTTTCTTTCCCTTTCTTTGATCCTTTTTTTTTGCCAAGTTTCTCTTTCTATTCCTTACTCTTATTGTTTCTCTTCTTCTCTCCTCTCATAATCATTTTTCTTTCCTTTGGTCATATATATTTTTTCTTTTTTTTTTTTACTATTCCATTTCTCATTGTACTTTTATTACTCTTTGCTCTTTTGTTGTTGATTTTACTGTTTGGGTAATTTTTTTTGCTTTAGTTCTGTTTGTTATGTTTTGGTTTGTTCTGTCAACATTTACATAACAGTGTACAGGACATGGTAAGAATTGAGCCTCACAGTCAGCCAGTCAGAGGGGTGCTCCCACGAATGAGTGGGCAAACAACAATAAACACTCAAATACAATAGGAAAGCCCACATAACCCACATAAGGGACATTCCTAGAGCATCCAGCTCAGGAGATCAAGGAGACTGCACCACTGGATCCCACAGGATTCCTACTACATAAGGCCACCCTATGAACACAGGGAGTCAAAGCACATCTGTCTAACACAGAGAAACAAACAAAAAGAGTCAGCTAAAATGGGGAGACAAAGAAACCCAAAATGAGAAAAAGGAGGAATCCCCAGTAAAAGAGCTAAAGAAGTTGAGGCAAGCAATCTACTAGACAAAGAGTTCAAAATAATGATTATAAGAGTGCTTAAGGAACTTAATGGTTATATGGATACTCAAGAAACTTAGAACTACAAGGAACTTGGTGCGAACTACACCAGCATAAAGAAGGACATAGAAACAATGAATAAGAAACAGTGGAAATGAAAAATGCAATATATGAAATGAAGAATACACTAGAAAGAAATAAAAGCAGACTAAATGAAGCAGAGGATCGAATCAGCAATTTGGAAGACAAAGTAGGAAAAAACACTCAATTTGGGTTACAAAAAGAAAAAAGACTTAAAAAGAACAGGGATGGCTTAAGGGAACTTTAAAACAACATGAAACATAGCAATAGTCACATTGGAGGGATACCAGAAGGAGAAGAAAGTGAGCAAGGGATAGAAAACCTGTTCAAAGAAATAATGACAGAAAACTTCCCTGACCTAGTGAAGGAAAAAGCCATACAGATTCAAGCTACACAGAGAGTCCCAGTTAAGATGAACCCAAACAGACCCACACCAAGACAAATCATAATTAAAATGGCAAAGTTTAAAGACAAGAGAGAATCTTAAAGACAGCAAGAGAGAAACAGTCAGTTACCTAAAAGGGAGTTCCAATAACACTGTCAGCTGATTTCTCAACAGAAGCAATTCAGGCCAGAAGGAATTGGTATGAAGTATTCAAAGCCATGAAAAGCAAGAACCTGCAACCAAGACTACTCTATCCAGCAAAGCTATCATTTACAATTGAAGGCAAAATAAAGAGCTTCCCAGAGGAGGGAAGGAAGGGAGGGAGGGAGGGAGGGAGGGAGGGAGGGAGGGAGGGAGGGAGGAAGGAAGGAAGGAAGGAAGGAAGGAAGGAAGGAAGAAGGGAGTTCATAAACACCAAACCAGCATTACAAGAGATGTTAAAAGAACTGCTTTAAGAAGCAGAAATAGAGAGAGAGAAGAACATAGGTATAAAGGAATAAAATGGCAATGAATAAGTACCTATCAATAATAACTTCAAATGTAAATGGGTTGAATGCTCCAATCAGAATACATGGGGTAGCAGAATGGATAAAAAACATGACGCATATATGTTGTCTACAGTAAGCCTACCTCAGAACAAAAGATTTACAGACTAAAAGTGAAAGGATAGAAAAAATATTTCATGCAAATGTAGATGAAAAGAAAGCTGGGATAGCAATACCTATATCTGAAAAAGTAGACTTCAAAACAAAGGCCATAAGAAGAGACAAATAAGGTGACAACATAATACTACAGGGATCAATCCAGCAAGAGGATATAACCCTTGAAAACATATATGCAGCCAAAATAGGAGCACCTAAATATATAAAGAAAATCTTGGAGGACTTTAAGGAAGAAATTAACAGAAATACAGTCATAATAGAGGGTTTTAATACCCTACTATCACCAATGGATAGATCTTCCAGACAAGAAAAATCAACAAGGAAACAATGACCTTAAATGACACACTAGATGGATTTCATTGATATTTACGGAACATTTCATCCCAGAGCAGTAGAGTAACATTCTTCTCAAGTGCACATGAATCATTCTCAGAGATAGACCACATGATAGGACACAAAATAAGTCTTTACAAATTCAAGAAAATTGAAATAATATCAAGCATTTTCTCTGATCACAGCAACATGACACTAGAAACCAACCTCAATTTAAAAAACAAGACTCAAAAACATTCAAATACATGGAGGCTATATATCGTTATTAAATAATAAATGGGTCATCAATGAGATCAAGGAAGAAATCAGAAAGTACCTGGAAATAGGTGAAAATGAACACCCAACAATCTAAAACCTATGGAACATAGAGAAAACAGTCCTGAGAGGGAAGTTCATAGCATTACAGGCCTACTTCAAGAAAATAGAAATATCTCAAATAAACAATATAACCCTACACCTAAAAGAACTACAAAAACAACAACAAACAAAACCCAGAGTGAGTCAAAGGAAGGAAATAGTCAAGATCAGAGTAGAAATAAATGACATAGAGAATAAAAAAAATTCAAAAGATCCATGAATCCAGGAGCTGGTTCTTTGAAAAGATAAACAAAATTGATAAGGCTTTAACCAGACTCATCAAGAAAAAAAGAGGATCCAAATTAATAAAATCAGAAATAAAAGAGGAAAAGTAACAACTGATACCACAAAAACACAAAGGATCTTAAGAAAATACTATGAGCAACTATATGCCAAGAAATTGTCCTGGCTGGCATAGCTCAGTGGATTGAGCACGGGCTGTGAGCCAAAGTGTTGCAGGTTCGATTCCCAGTCAGGGTACATGCCTGGGTTGCAGGCCATGACCCCCAGGAACCACACATTGATGTTTCTCTCTCTCTCTCTCCATCTCCCTCCCTTCTCTTTCTAAAAATAAATAAATAAAATCTTTAAAAAAAAAGAAAGAAAGAAATTGTACAACCCAGGCAAAATGGGTAAATTTCTAGAAACATACAGTCTTTCAAAACTGAATCAAGAAAAAGCAGAAAACCTGCATAGACTAATAACAACTAATGAAATTGAAGCAGTCATCAAAAAAAATTCCCAGCAAACAAAAGTCCTGGACCAGATGGCTTCACAGATGAATTTTACCAACCATTCAAAGAACTATCGCCTATCCTTCTCAAACTAGTCCAAAAAATTCAAGAAGAGGGAAGACTTCTAAGCTCTTTTTATGAGACCAGTAATATCCTAATTCCAAATCAAGTAAAGACACAACAAATAAAACTATAGACCAATATTCCTGATAAATATAGATGCTAAATTCCTCAATAAAATATTAGCAAACCAGATCTAGCAATACATCAAAAAGATCATACACCATGATCAAATGGGATTTATCCCAGGGATACAAGGTTGGTACAACATTCACAAATCAATAGATGTGATACATCACATAAACAAAATGAAATATAAAAATCATGTGATCAAATCACAGAAGCAAAAAAAGAAGTGGATAAAATACATTACTCATTTATGATTAAAAAGCTCTCAACAAAGTGGGAATAGAGGGCTCATATCTCAACATAATAAAGGCCATATATGAAAAACCTACAGGCAACATAATACTCAATGGACAAAAACTAAGGTTCCCTTAAGATCAGGAACAAGACAGAGATATCTACTTTCACCACTCTTATTCAACATAATACTATAAATCCTCACTACAGCGATCAGACAAGAAGAAATAAAAAGCACCCAAATTGGAAAGGAGGAACTAAAACTGTCATTATTTGCAGACAACATGATACGTACATAGAAAACCATATAGGCTCCACAAAAAAACTACTAGACCTAATAAATGAATTCAGCAAAGTATTGGGATACAAAATCAATCTGCAGAAATTAATGGCATTTTATACACCAATAATGAACTATCAGAAAGAGAAACTAATAAAACAATCCCATTTAATATTGCAACAACAAAAACAAGGTACCTAGAAATAAACTTAACCCACGAGATAAGGGCTTAACTTTTAACTCAGAAAACTATAGGACACTGAAGAAAATTAAGTAAGGAAGATACAAAGAAGTTGAAGCATTTATCATGTTCATGGATTTGAAGAATTAATATCATTAAAATGTCCATAGTACCCAAAGCAATCTATAAATGCAATGCTATTCCTATTAAAACACCAATGACATATTTCACAGATGTAGAACAAATATTCTAAATATTGATACGGAACCAGAAAAGACCCATAATAGCCTCAGCAATCTTGAGAAATAAGAACAAAGTTGGAGTGATCACAATACCTGATATCAAACTATGCTACAAGACCACTGTAATCAAAACAATCTAGCACTCATATAAAAACAGACACATAGATCAGTGGAACAGAATAGAGAGCCCAGAAATAAATCCATGTGTTATGGTCAATTAATATTTGACAAAGTGGGCACAGCATACAATGGAGTAAAGACGGTCTCTTCAATAAATGATGTCAGAACTAGAATGGTACATGCAAAAAAAGTGAAATGACTACCAACTTACAATAAACTCAAAAAGACTTCAGTATAAGTCAGGATACCATAAAAATCCTAGTGGAAAACATAGGCCATAAAATTTCAGATATCTCACATAGCAACATTTTTGCCCATGTATCTCCTAGGGCAAGGGAAATAAAGGGAAAAAATAAACAAATGGGAATACATCAAATTAAAAAGCTTCTACACAGCAAAAGAAACCATCAACAAAATGAAAAGGGAACCCACTGTATGGGAGAACATATTTGCTAATGATACATTAGAAAAGAGTTTAGTCTCCAAAATATATAAAGAACTTACACAACTCAACACCAGGAAGACAGACAGTCCAATTAAAAAATGGACAAAGGACCTGAACAGACACTTCTCCAAGGAGGACATACAGAGGGCCCAGAGACAGGAAGGAATGCTCAACATCACTAGCCATCAGAGAGATGCAAATAAAAAACACAATGAGATATCACCTCACACCTGTCAGGATGTTTATCATCAACAAATCAACCAACAACAGGTACTAGCAAGGATGTGGAGAAAGGGAAACCCTTGTGGACTGTTGGTGGGAATGCAGACTGGTACAACCACTGTGGAAAACAATGGAATTTCCTCAAAAAACTAAAAATGAAACTGTCTTTTGACCCAGCAATTTCACTTCTAGGAATATATCCTAACAATCCTGAAATGCCAATTCAAAAGAATATATGTACTCCTGTGTTCATATCAGAGTTATTTACAACAGCCAAGATTTGGAAACAGCCTAAGTGCCCATCAGTAGATGAGTGTATAAAAAAGCTGTGGTACATTTATGCCATGGAATGCTACACAGTAGTAAAAAAGAAGGAATTCTTCCCTTTTGTGATAGCATGGATGGAACTGGAGACTATTATGCTGAGTGAAATAAGCCAGTTCAGTGAAAGACAAATACCATATGATCTCACTTGGAATCTAAGGAACAAAATAAACTAAAGAGCAGAATAGTATCAGAGGCACAGGAACAAGGAACAGATTGACAGCTGTAAAAGGGGAGAGGGGAAGTGGGGACTGGTTGAAAGAAGGTTAAGGGACTAGTCAAAGAACATACATATACATGACCCATGGACAAGAACAATGGTGTGGGGATTGACTGTGAGCAGAGGGTGACTGGGGGGAGGGAGAAATGGGAAAATTGGGACAACTGTAATAGCATAAACAATATATTTTTTAAAAAAAAGAAAATTGGGACTTCATAAAGGAGAAAGGGAGTTTTAAGATAGAATTGCCTTCTTCCCCTGTAACTTTTTAATTGATTCTAGGACACGTAGAAAGGTGTGTTTGTGTGTTCTAAAAAGATAAGATTTAATTAGGGTTTAAAATTAGTTCTATAGGAAGTGCTTAGATTTGTACCTAGAGAAGAACAGAGTGTTCCAGTGGAATTGTGTGAACGGGATGATGGGAAAATAGGCTTCTGCTGCTGAGAGTTTGGCAGCATTGCCAGCCTTACAACAAAGGGTCAGTGAGCCACCCTGTTCTCAGGGAGCAACTGGAGGAACTGTCAGGTGCGAGGATTTGAGAGGACCAGGGAGAGCTTACTTCTGAGCAGACAGGGACAGCTGGACACAGCAGTTTTCAGTGTGGTATCACTCTTGTTCCTTGGATTGCACTTCTTCCTGTGACCAGAAAGAAGTTAAAGGCAAGAAGACAGTTGCCTGAGAGTCAGGCAACAAGGGGAAGGTTGTTGGGAGCAGGCACGTAAAAATCACCACTGCGAGATGGGTAGAATGAGGAGGATATTGGTGACCAGTCGAGTTCAGCTTGAGAGCTTACAGTTCCTGGCCCTGGAAGGCAGGTGGGAAGTGAATTTTTATGCTTCCTTTACAGATTGGGAAAGCAGAACTCAGAGAAGTTAAGGTTGAGGTGACAGAGTTTAATTCCATGTGGATTGAAATTGTGTGTTTAGGTTTGTATGGAAATAATACAAAATAAATAATAATACAAGAATAAACTGTGTTTCATGTACTCACAACTGTAAACATATTTTGCCCCACCCTGCACTTGTGTGTGTGCGTATGTGTGAGGTATATAGTTGACTCTTGAACAATGCAGGGATTAGGAATTCCAACCCCCATACACTTGAAAATCCACATATAACTTTGGACACCCTAAAAACTTAACTGCTTAACTCTCATATATCCTACTGTTGACGAGGAGCCTTACCAATAATGTAAATAGTCATAATAGTTACAAATAGCATAAAAGTAGTCACATATACTTTCAATGGTATATATATTTTATATATAGTATTGTTACAATAAAGTAGACTAGAGAAAAAAGTGTTACCAATAACATAGTTATAATAGTCACAAATAATATAAAAAATTAACATATTTTCTATGGCATATATATTTTATATACATCATTGTTACAATAAAGTATGCTAGAGAAAGGAAAATATTAAGAAAATCATGTGGAAGAGAAAATACACTTATAGTACTGTATATATTTATTGAAAAAAATCTGAGGAAGGTCTGTCCAGAAGGTGTCCAGCCATGTAACATAAGAAATAGAGATACAAGAAACATTGTACATAGGACAATGACACTTCAGTCTACTTCAGAGTAGGCACCTTGGGACCTCATACAGTTCTCCCAGTCACCATCAGCTGCCCCGCTGTATTTTCCTGAATCTCATCAATGGTTTGAAATCTCTTTCCTTTCAAGGGTGACATTAGTTTTGGGGAAAAACAGAAGTCACAGGGTGCCCAATCTGGGCTGTAGGGGGACTGAGTCACCTGAGTGATTTGATGTTTTGCCAGAAAACTCTGCACAAGACGTGATGCATGAATGGGCACATTGTTGTGATGAAGCTGCCAATCACCAGTTGCCCATAGCTTCAGCCTTCTGAATCATCCAAATAGTTTCTACAGAGGAATGTTCAAGCTTAATGCAAAATTTGATGCTGATTCACTGTTTTACTCTCTCAGTCATTTTGAATGTGACAGCCACACAGTACACATGCTCACTCAATGGCGTCTACCACCGCCACTGATTAGTGCAGTGAAGTCAGCATTGTTCACACATGCACATTCCAGTCCACTCTCCTTGGCTGCCAGATTACATCGATGTCTCCCAAACTGTTTTTGTTACGTTAATAATAGCTGGACTTTTTCCAGACAGACCTTGTATAAGAGGACCCCTTCAGTTCAAACCCATGTTGTTCAACAGTCAACTCACACATATGTGTGTACACATATACATTAATTATAAATTTTACTGATATAAATGATGTATAATACAACTTATAAATAATAGCAAAATGTGCAATGTTCTTTATTGGAAATTCCATATAACCAATTAAGTTTCACAGAATGCTTTTGTTGATTTGTGCCTTGGCTGACCTATGTTTGATGACATTTTGACAAATCAAATTACATCCTGATCTACTAATTCTTTTCCCAATAAATTTGTTGCCATTAAATCTGACATATGATCTACGTTTAGGCTATTTCTCACACTTGTACAAATTATATTGATTAAACTGAACCTTCTTTCAGCTTCAGCACTGCTGATTGCCATAGTGCTGTCTTTTCAGTTTTAGGTATCATTGCAGGGTTTAGGACAGGGGTTGATTCCATATTATTTAACAGTGACTGCATTTAACAACCAGCTCGTAAAATTCCTGCAACGCTAACAGTGGGTTCTCGTGAGCCTGCGTGGGCATGCTGGAGTTCTTCCCCAGTTCCATTGTTAAGGTCTGAAAAGGCAAGTGCTCATCTGTCTTATACACCGTTGAGCCCCAGTCTCAAGAATGATGCTGATTGTATGGCTAGAGACTCGCTAGTATTGGTGGTGTGGATGGGGGAAGTTTCAAAGCTGGGACCAGGAGCCAGTACATGGGATTCCATCTGTGCCCCTTGAGGACAAGGTACGTGGTTGGCAATGAGGAAACGTGGGAAAGAAGGGGCACCGGAGACCATCTCTGCCATCAGAGCCAGCTGACAGAGCCCTGCCTTGTGGTGGGATGTTAGCCCTCAGGGCAGTGTGACCCAAAGAAGAGGAGAGAGGACAGCATCTCCTTTGGTGGCCCTTTCTTCCAGCTTTATTTAATCAGACCTTTTCTTCCCCATCTCTAGGAAAGGCAAGGCCTTCTTGTCTAGCAGTGTGGTGACTTCCGGTAGTCATCATACCCAATGGGGGTGAGCAGGTACGGGGAACAAGCAGTTAAACAGGTAATGCAGTCATGTGACACGAAGTAAAGAGGGTGTGCAGGGAAAGGTCTCGATCTTTCTCCGTCTGCCAATCTGCTGATTAACTCCTTGGGGATCCTTCTACATTCAGTCTATGACTAAAGTCAATAAACTTCTATTTCTTTGTTTTTATACACATTGTTCTGTAATTTGTCTTTTTCTCCTCACAACACATCTTGAAAATCATTTCATTACTCTACAAAAAGAAATGCCTCTTTATAAATTAGGATTACCCTAATTTATTTAACTCTCTCCTTCTGTGAACTTTTAGAGTTCTTTTTTTTTTGTTACAAGTAATTCTTCAGTGGGTACCTTTATATAAAATGTTGAAGTTTTCTCTAGGGTAAATTCCCAGAACTGGAACTGCTGGGTCAAAGGGCATAAACAGTTATCATTCCAGTAGATATTTATGAGTTGCTCTTCATGTCAGATGAGTCTGTTCGTAACCCAACTGCCCATGACTGAGAGAGCCGAGTTCTCTGTCCTCTCCCACAACTATTTAGTTCTTGCCACTTCAATAAGTGTGGTTTCATTCATTTTTAAATGTGAATGAGTATAAGTGTCTTTTCATGTATTTAAGAATGATTTGTCTTTGCTGTGAACTTTCAGTTCATATTATTTGCTCATGTTTCGATTGCTTTCTTCCATAAGTCCTTGATTATAAGGCTTCTCTCCAGCTGGTGTTCAGTTGGTTATTCAGGATGATTTTTCTACAATTTAGTTGTAATTCCAGTTTGGTCCTGGGAGGAAGTGAGTGCAGCTTCCACCTACTCCACTGCCATCATGGATCTCTCAATAGCTCTCCATACCTCTATAATTTGTAGGAGCTCTTTGTACATGAAAAATAGCTTTATATCTATGGTATGATCTGCACATCTTTTTTCTAGGTTGCCATTTGTCTTTTAATTTTGTTTCTGGTATCCTTTCCCCATGGATTTTTTAATATTGTGATAAAATGTACGTAACCCAAATTTACCATTTTAGCCATTTTTAAGGGTACGCTTCAGTGGCAGTAAGAATGTTCACATCGGTTGTGCGGCCATCCTACTACCCACCTCCAGAACCTTTTCTTGATCTAAAACTGATATTTTTTAAAGTGTCAAATTTATCAAATTTTTTCAACTTTGCAGTTTTTGTGTCACAGCTACAAATTCCTTTCCCACTTTAAATTTATTACAAAATATTTTCTATGGTTTCTTTTGGTAACCATCTGGAATTCATTTGGGTGGAAAGTGTGAGGTATGGCTCCAGCTGTATTTTCTCCAGATAGTGAGCCTTTGAATGCCATTTGGTCATCAAAAATGGTTGGAGAACTAGCTAGCTTCAATAGACTCAACTGGGGAAGTTTCTAACACTCACGGTAGCTATAGGGAAACAGCAATGAAGCTATTTTGATCAGTCCGTGTGAGTTTCTGAAGTCCCCATGTGGTACCAAGCTCAGACTTGACACCTTTAACTTGCACCATTCCCAAAAGCCTGAAGGTGAAGTTGAGGTGGGTTCCCTGCCAGAACCACCTCCTTACAGAATTCCAGAGGACACCAGTCACAGTCCATTCACATGCAAAACAGCATGAAGGTGCCATCCTTCAGTCTCAAGGGTCCTGTTTTATCCCATGGAAGCCTGTGGGCAACTCTATGGAAGGACCTGCAGTGCAAAAATGTGCTTTTCTGCCTGTGGGGGTGAGTTCTAGGACGTTATCCTTCTCTGTCTTTCACTGTGCTTAGCTCAAAATGAATTGAATTAATGAATGACATAATGTTAAGTTCCAAAAATAACCCAAGATAGTTCTTCTGTCAGACCAGCCCTGTCTGCACTGAGGGCTTCTGGTCCACCTCCTCCCAGTGTTTTCTCTTCCCTCTGTGAGCTCTCCAAAGCCTGGCCCTGTGTCTTCTCCCTGGTTGCCCAGCTTCTCTTGCTGTGCCTAGCACGTGCTGGATGCTTGACGATTGAGGAACGTAATCACCTATTTTTGTTGCTCTTTCTATGGGGTAAGAAGTCAGCTGTTCTTAAGGACACAACCAGTCAGTTGGGCCACAGATGTACAGAGAGATGTAAGTTTGTTTTTAAATATTAAAATGAAATTTACTCAGAAACCATAAATATTTAAATTCTTTTTGCAGTTTGCTCTTTTTTCCTGATTACTACTCATTTTTTCAGGTATAATTTGCATACAGTAACACTACACTTTCTATTGTGCAGTTCTGTGAGTTTTAACAAATACGTATTATCATGTAGCCACTGCAGTCAACATACACAGGAGTTCCATGATTCCCCCAAATTTCCTTGGGCCTCGTGTAGTCAACACTCCTGTCACCTCAGCATGTGGCAACTGCTGATCTTTTCTGTTCTGTAGTCCCTCGTTTTTGAGAATGGCATAGAAATGGAATCTTGGCACAGGGACCATTTAAGCCTGGCTAGCATAATGCATTTCAGATTCATCTATGTTGTTGCTAAATCAGTTTTTCCCTTTTTATTGCTAAGTAGTATTTTAAAAATTTATTTATTTATTTATTTTAGAGAGAGGAGAAGGCAGAAAGAGAGAGAAAGAGAAGCAGAGAAACATCAATTTGTTGTTCCACTTATTTATGCCTTCATTGGTTGCTTCTTGTATGTGCCCTGACTGGGGATCAAACCTACAACCTTGGTATATCAGGACAATGCCCTAACCAACTGAACTACCTGGCCAGGGCTGAGTAGTATTCTATGTTATGAATATGCCACAGTTTATTCACCAACTGAAGGACATTCAGGGTTTTCCAGTATATTATTAGTATTTTGACTATTTCTATGTACTACTGGATAGGAAGCTTTCTTGAGAATCGTTATGGTACTAACCAAGTTATCTGGTGTCTTTTTTGAGGGCTAAGCTTTTCAGGCAGCATCCTTCAACAAAACACTCTGTATAATTGTGCACCAAATGGTCCTTTAAGATGATGGCAGTAGTGTGGTGTCACTTCCCCAGACTGGTTGACATCTCACCGCTCAGCCATCCTTAATTATTCTCTGCTGCTCTCTCTTGTGAGTGATATGCCTTCTTTGATGTTGAGGCCAATTAGGAATGTTATAAAAGTATTTCTCCGAAAACTCAGGACCCAGACTAAACCATCTCCATATGCTGTTTTCTACTTCAAAGACAGTTGGAGGATAGTTCAGCACAATTTCTTCCCATTAGAACAAGGGGAGACTCTCAGTACTGGTGCCAGGGTGGGGGGTGCCAAAAAGCACCAGCTGAACACACCCATCTCAGGCAGGCTGTCAAAGTGGACACCTGGAAATCAAAAGGCCAAAGTCATTGTTGGTTGTTTGTAATTATTTAGTTGCTGGAAACAGAAAAGAAAGCAAGCCTGGTAAACACCTTCACACTCCAGAGAGAACTGTTGTCCGCATATTACATTGAGAGCTTATATCATTTCAGGCAACCCTCTGTCTCTCTAGGTATTGGTCTTTTAAGGACCAAAAAAAAAATCCAAGAGTGGCACTGAGGCAACTTGGCTTTTGACCTTGACTTGTGTGCTCTCAAACCTTGTGTGTCTTTGGGCAGATACTTGCCTTCTAGTTCCTCTCCACTAAGATGTAGGGCATGGAAGGGATGGGCTTCTTGGGTCTCTGACCTCATCTTACCTTCTCAGAACCCTAGCACAAAATCGCTCTTTGTATCTGCTGAGTCTCTAAGTCCAAAAATGACAATTCAGTACCACAGATGCCTCCGCTGCCATCATAGCTTACCTAGCATCGGGAGTGACTGCGCTCTGTTGTGGAACAGCCTGGGCTGGCCACGCCCACCTGCCAGCAGAGTGCAGATAGAGCCTGCTCCTGCTGAGGTGAGCTTCTGAGAAACATCTCTAATGCTTTCTGAATCCAGGCCTATAAGCAAAGTGATCTGGCAAAAGATCCCCAAAGCTTTTTAAAGTCTCTTATATAGATGCACATATGATACTGTCTTCCATTAACCAATATACCCAACACAAGTCTAATGCTGTCCTTGGACCATTTCCAAAACTGAGCTTCTTTTTGAGCTGTTACTTGCTGAATTACTGGGACTTCCCTTAGGTGGTTATTTCATATCCTCCTTTTCTTGGAGTAACATTTGAAATACTTCCCCTCTGAAGCACGCATGGTAAGTCAGGAGAAAATTCTAGGACCTAAAGGGATCTTTTAGCTAAGGGCTAATCTGCAGGTGATCATTTGCCAACTGGAATGTGGAAATCACTAAACGTCCTTTGCTGCTGCATTCTTGTGACTTTGAAAGTGAAAGTTAAACTTTAGAAGCATCCCTACTGCATATATGTCTCTCACGTTATTTCATGCACCTATAGTGAGTAGTTTAAACTCCATGCATCAATAGAGTGAGCCACATTTGTACAGACCATGCTGGTGACACTAATATTAACACACAGTGTAGGTCTAATGTCCATCCTTCGAACACTCACCTGCATTAATCAGACTTGAGAGAACTTCAGTGTGCCTCACGTGTGTTGATGCGATGCCCATTTGGAAGTGTTTTGTTAGAACACATTGTCTATTTCCTCTTCCTGGGGTGCTCTTCCCCCACAGTGCTCCATGTTCACCCTCACCTCCCTCAGCATTTGCTCAAATGAAGCCATACTTTACTGCCCTGTGAAAATCACCTTTCACTCTACGCTGTACCCTGTTTTCTGCCCTACTGTCCTCCTAGTACTTAACACTTTCCAAAGGACTTCTAGCATAACCTTACTATCTCATCTTTTTTTAAAACAAAGGTTATTATTTATTGTAACTCTTTGGGCAGAGATCTTTGTTTCATCCCAGGTATCTAGAGCAGTGCCTGGTACATAGTAGGTGCTCAAGAAAAAGTGATGGATGAGTGCCTGCATATACAAGGGGATGCTTGGCATAGTTGTTTTGTTTTTTGTTTTTGTGGCTATTAGCTTGTTTTCATTGCTTGACTACAAAGCTGGAGGAAAGGCCCAGGTTGCACTGGAGGAGACTGAGCTTTAACAGCACCTGGGCTGCAGCCCACATCCCTTTTCCTGCAGGATGACTGATGCACTGAGGCTGCCTGGAGGAAAGAAGCCACCTGCCCCAGGGCACTCAGGCTGGCCCGAGAGCCCAGGAGGGAATTCCTGGTCACTGGCCCCTCAGTGCAGGTCAGAAACCCTCTGCTGTAATGGGATCTGGTCTCCTGCTCTAAATCTCCTCCTTGCCACCTCTGGCTCTTTAAATTTGGGGTTTCCTGAGAATCTTGGTGTGGGGGAGTATCTAATGCCTCCCTAACTTCTCAGAACCCCTGGTTTCTGACCTGCAAAATGAGATCATGAGAATTGCCTTAGGGATCTGTGCATGGTAAATGAAAGAATGTACATAACTTCTTATTGCAGTGCTATTATTGTTTTAAAGCTCCCCCTCACTGCCCCTCCACACCCAGTATTTAGAAGTAAAAAAGCACAGCCTATTCTTGTCCCCCTCTTTTTCCCAGCAAGAATTTATATGGTTTCTCTTGTATTTTGTTATTATTTCATTTACCACAACTTACATCATAGCAACATAGCATATCTTCCAGAATATGAAAAATAAGCTGAACCTGTCACTTTCATGTGGTTGTCAGAAGTCCAGAAGCAACTGAGAGCTCTTGTACCTTTTAATGTTAACCTCAGTGATGCTGCATTACCAACACAAGTTGTATCATCGGTTCCTGCATTTAGTCCTTTGTAGGGTAGCTTGATTTTAAATTTGCAAACTGATTTCAAGTTTGTTTTCTGTGCACGATTTATATTAAGCACCATTAACAATCAGTTCCCTGAGGGTCAAATAATATGTCTGCTTTTCTGGACCCACTTTGAAATTGGAAGAGGGAGTTAATATGCAGTTGAATGAACCATTTAGTTTTAATAATGGACGAAAAGCTCTTTCATTCACTGTACTGCAAAAATTCCAGAATAATTTTCCTCTGTATGAGGAATATTAATTTGCCTCCTTAAAAGATAAACATGTTATTTAATTTTTAAACTCCACCTTTATATGGAATTCTGACATTCTGCAATAGCCTGAATGAGAAGATTTTCCTTTATGTGGACTGGGTATGGGTGTTGCCTGTGAAAAGGATGCACAGAGGGGAGCCCTCTGTGGCAGGTGGGGACAAATATCCAAGGAAATCCCTCAGGGGCCCATTTAAAGGTTAGCCTTTCTGGAACAAAGGTAGTCACTGGGGCCAGACCAGTGACCGCTCCATATTTATGCAGGTCTCCCTCTCAAAGGAGATTTTTAAGTAATTTTATTCCCCATGGGGACGGAGCAGCTGTGAGCCAAGGATTCGCATCAGGCCTTTTAAAAACAGAGACTGATGAATTTCAGAAGTGCTTACCCTTTGGAAAGTCAGGTAGAGGCATGGAAATATTTTAAAGTATCTATCTATCTAACCCTGTCTCTTAAAGGAGAAGGAGAGAGAGGGAGGAGAGTCAGAGAGAGTGATGAAAGCAAAATGTAAGAAACCCAAGAGCAAGAGAGAGAGAGAGAGAGAGAGAGAGAGAGAGAGAGAGAGAGAGAAGGGAGCCCTCCAGCTATATTTATGGAAGAGGAGAGACAGGGGCAGGGGGGAGAGAAAGAGAGAGGAGTCAGAGAGACCTTTGTAAAAAACATTATTTAAGGAAAAAAGGTCTGATCTTTTTGTGTGTGCATATGGGTACTTTTCATTTCCACCCACCATGGGTCAGAGCTTGTCATAGCACGCCTCTTGTGCACGTCCCCTCTGAGTGGAGGGCTGTGCCCCTGTGCCCACTGCCAGGAGCTGGCTGGAGTTCATTACTGGTGCTACCAGCCTCTGCCCTGGTTATTCAAAGGAGAAAAAACATTTGAAAGCTGGCCTGATTTTTTCCCTTTGGGCTTTCCCATGTTCTCTTCATTGGGCACGTATGACTTTGTAATTGGGAAAAACAGAATCAACAGCAAAGGAAGAGTCATGAAGTTAGATTATCTGGAGACTTTGTACGTGGTGAGAGGAAAGGCAGGGCGTGAGAGCCCATTCGCTGGGCAGCAAAGACCCAGCCCCGTGCAAACCTCTGCTAGAATGGTGCCCCAGGACGAGTAGAAAGGCAGAAAAAAGTAGCCATTTCAGATGAATGCTTAATAAAAACAACCCCCTCCCCAGCAGAGGGCATGGAATCCCTCAGGATTTCATACAGAGACATGTATACAGTTGACCTTGAACAATGCAGGGATTAGGGGGTGCTCAACCCCACACAGTTGAAAATCCACATACAGCTTTTGGCCCCCTTAAAACTATTTAAAGCCTATTGTTGGCCAGGAGTCTTACCGATAACCCACAGAGTTGATTAACACATATTTTATATGTTTTATGTAAATATAAAATATACTGTATTCTTCTGATAAAATAAGCTAGAGAGAAGAAAATGTTATTAAGAAAATCATAAGGTTCATGAGTTTTTCAAATTGTCACAAACCTCCAAAATTTTTTCAATATATTAATTGAGGAAAAAAGCACCACATAAGGGGCCCTGCGAAGTTCACACCCGTGCTGTTCCAGGGTCAGCCATATTGAACGCAGTTTGAAAGGCGTGTTGCCTGAGAGTTGAACTGTTATCTGATTGCTGTGGCAGGTGAGGGCATCCGCAGAATGCAGGAGAGCATTGGAATGCAGGAAGAGACCGTCTCTGAGAGATGGGTATCAGCTCAGATGAATCCCCAGGGACTTTCTGAGCATATTTTCCATGATGTGTCATAGGTACTGCTGAGAGTGGTCAGGTGGGCTCTTGCCTTTCTTTTGCCAGGTACCATTATCATTAACAATGCATTCCTCAGTGCTGAGGTAGGCCTGCTGTCTTTCTGGGCAAATTGGGATTAATGACACCCTTTGATCTTCCTGTTGGTAAGCACATGTGCCATTGGTAACCGGTACCAGATGTGGCCAGGGGTCCATGGTTTGCATTGGGGGTCACAAAATACAGCTTTAAGGCCACGTCTGGCCCACCTCCTTTTTTTTATATGGCCCACATGCTAGGAACGGTTTTCACAATTTTTTAAATGATTGAAAAAGTCAAAAGACAAATAACATTTGTGACATGTGAAAATTCTATGAGATTCAAATGTCAGTATTCATAAAGCTTTATTGGAACACAGCCACACCCATTCACTGACATTTGGTCTGTGGCTGCTCTCCTGCTACCGCAGCCAGGTTGAATAGCTGTGACGGAGATGCGTGGCCCTTGAGCTGAAGTACTTCCTGTCCAGCCCTTTGCAGAGTAAGTGCCAGTCCCTGGTTTGTGTTCTTGGGCTAGGCCCGTTGTACCACTGGCCTACGTTGTTCAGACTCGGAAATCTGAAATGCATTAAATCAATTTCATCGATATTATAATGTAACAATTTTTACTTTGATAATTTTGACAGCACTTTTCATACTTCTTATACAAATCTGAAAATACTAGACAATAAAAAAAAGTTTAAACTGGTGAATACACAGAGCCTGGTGTCCATGACAGCTCTCTGATGCTTTCCGAAAAGAAAAAGCCTCATCCCTCCTCCTCTGCCCCTCCTTTTCCTCCAACATGTTATTAGGACCCTTTTCAAATGCACAGAGAACGGTGCAGTGAGCACCGCTGTGTCCGCCTCCTAGACTCTACCGGTGCTAACACTTTCCTCTCATGCCTTTCTCGCCTACCCATCCACCATTCCACCTCATCTCTGATGCATTTTAAAATCATTTGCAGATGTTACTACATTCCACTATGGGTTAGTTTTACTTCTACTGTTGATTAGCCATAGCCTGAAGGAATATTTTTATCCCCTAAATATTTTCGTTTCCTACATGGGATGAAACAGAAGTGTTCAAAGCTGATGGCAGCAAACAGGAAGCTATGATGTATGTTTGGGGCAGAGGAACATTTCCCTCTGTCCCTCTTATTTCTTTTGGCTGGTCTGATAATAAAATGGATGTAAAACAGATTAATAGGAGGAAAGAAAAACAACTTTTAATTTTGGACACACAGAGGTCTCATAGATATAGGAGCAAAGGAAGTGACCAACGCAGGCAATTTTTGTACTTTTCCGACAAAGAAACAATAAATTAGTGTGGAATTAATAGGACAGAGAAATTTAGCTTGTGTCCTTAATTAGTGAGGAATCTAAGTAGATCCTGAGCTTGGGGCAGTAAACTAGTAAAGGGAAAACAAGGTTTGTTTATGCAGGATGTTCGGCCCTGAGTCCCCTGTCTGGTGATCAGGATGTTGCTCTGTCTGCTGGGGCTAGGGAGGCACATTTCTCACGGGAAAGCTACCTCCTGCCATCAGCCAGGTAGAGAGGAGAGTCAGAGTGTCCTTCTTCACTAGCTGTTTCTAACGTAACTTTAATTTAAAATAATCAACATGCTGTTATGGCATATTCCAGGGTGTCTTGCCCTAAGTCCCAACAATATATATGCACACACATAAAATTTTGTATACGTGTGTGTTTGTGTGTATGTACATATACACATATGTGTATATGTGTGTGTATGTCTACATATGAAATAAAGGGGAAAACTTGTGAAGGAGTGGAGTGTTCGGGAGGCAGGTTCAGAGGCACTGCTGGGAGAGAGCCACACCTAGCAGTGCTCAGTGCCAGGACAGTACTGAGCAATTAGAGACGCCAAAGTCATGTCCACGGTGAGTGTCTAGATTGAGAGCAGATGTGTTTCTAAGTACCAAGGAGACACATGTCTGTCTCCCTGGCAGCGCTGTTTCTAGCCAGACCATGTGGCTTCGCCAGAGCAGCCCGACTTTCCTGCCCTTTGCTGGGGAATCCTCGAGGAGCCTGAGGGTTGTTGTGTTGTGGTTCTGTCGGAACCCATTTGGCTACACTCCAGGAGAGCTTCCAGGGAGTGGGAAGTGGCAGGAAAAGTGGCATCTGTGTGTTCCAGGCAGCCTCGCACGGGTGGAGAGAGGCCCTGCCAGACCAGAGGCCCGGTGGCTGGGAACGAGCTCGTGCTCAGGTGTGCTTGCCTTAGGCAACCTGCGGCTGGAAGGACCAGTGAGGAAACTTCTGCTGATGAAAGAATCCTTTTCTCAGTTGGCCCTTTGTGTTCATTCATTTCTTACCACGGTTCTCAGGCCCCTGTCCGTAAGTCCTATTTAAATGGACATTTGCCTAGGACATTGCTTTCCAATTTTTAAAGCACTTCTTGTGGTTAATATTGGCCTTCACTGTGATCCTGTGGGAGTTACTATTTCAATTTCTTAGGAGAATTATTTTTAATTTTTCATTTTGCTGCTTTGAATTTTGGGAGGAATAATGTGTAATAAACACTAGAGCCTATTTATTAGTAAATATATGCTGTGCCATGTGCCAAGTATGTGGCTACAATGCAGATAGCTTATTTTGGCAATAGATTTTGGTTTTTGCTTAATGCAGCAATATTGTTCCAATCAGTTTGGCTTGGAAGTTTTTAAACCGACAGTTTTCGCCCCTCCCAATCCTTGCTTCTGGGAACAGGGTTATCGTGTTGGACAGTGCAGGGGATCTTCAAAGGCCCCAACACAATGCTGATCTCCATGCAGGCATTCCATAAGTGCTTACTTTCCATTGAGTTTCTTTTGAGTTATCAGTAGGACACCTTAGCTTTGATTCTATTTTGGACCCAAGAATTAACAAAAACAACTCACTGTTCTTGTAGGTCGATATTATTGTATACAAGTAAAATACTTTCCTATTGGGTACCCTTCTTTTAAAAATGTGTGGCGTTCTTCCTTGATTTATTTTCTATAATCGATTTGATTCATGCAAATGTATTTCTTAATACGAAGAGCAGTTTTTTTAGAAGGCATGTTTTTCAAAAGATTAAAGGACAAATAAAAACACTTTCTGATTGCAAACTGTACTACAAAGCTCTAGTAATCAGAACAGGATTATATTGACATAAAAACAGACACATAGATCAATGGAACAGAATAAAGAGCCCAGAAATAAACCCACACATGTATGGTCACTTCTCAGCAAAGGAGCCAAGAATATACAATGGGGAAAGGACAGCCTCTTTAATAAACGGTGCTGGGAAAACTGGACAGCCACATGCGAAAGAATGAAATTATACCCGTATTTCACACCATACACAAAAATCAACTTCAAGTGGATTAAAGACTTGAATGTAAGATCTGAAACTGTAAAACTCCTAGAAGAAAACATACGGAATGAGCTCCTTGACATCAGTCATAACAATGATTTTTTAAATTTGACACCAAAAGCAAAAATAAACAAGTGGGATTGCATCAAACTAAAATGCTTCTAATCATCAGCAAAATGAAAAGGCAACCTACCAAATGGGAGAGAATATTTGTAAATCATATGTCTGACAAGTGGTTAATCTCCAAAATATATAAAGAACTCACACAACTCAATACCAAACAAAAAAATCCAATTAAAAAAAAATGGGCAGAGGACCTGAATAGACTATTTTCTATAGAAGACATATAAATGGCCAACTAGTACAAAAAAAGGTTCTCAACCTATCTAATCATCAGGAAGATGCAAATTAAAACCACAGTGAGATATCGCATCACACGGGTTAGAATTGCTATCATCAAAAAGATAAAAGACAACCAGGGGCGATGAGGATGTGGAGAGTGGAAGCCTTGGGATGGGAGAGTGCACAGGTGTAGCCACGGTGGAGAACACCATGGAGGGTCCTCGAAAGTCAAGTCAAAACTAGGGCCAACATGTAATTCAGCAATTCCATTCTGGGTGTTTATTCAAAGGAAATAAAAAGAGGATCTTGAAGAGACATATGCACCCCATGTTCATTACAGCATTATGCACAATAGCCAAGATATGCAAACAGCCTAAGTGGCCATCAATGCATGGACAGATGATGTCAAATATAACATTCTTTCAATGTATGCTGTTTATAAATATGATTTTGTTCATCCATGAGAATGAAGGAAGTCTTGCTATTTGCAACAGCCTGCATGAATCTGGGTGGCGTATGCTAAGTGAAATAAATCAGACACAGGAAGACAAACACCGCACAGTGTCACTTATCTGTGGAATCTGAACAAAAAGAAAGTCAAACTCATAGAAACAGAGAGTAAGTAGAACACGGTTGTCAGGGGCTGGAGTGGGGGAATAGAGAAAAGTTGGTAAAAGGACACAGACTTTCAGCTATAAGATGAATAAGGTTTAAGGGGCTAATGTAAAACATGGTGACTGCAGTTGATAACACTGTATTTATAATTGAATTTTACTAAGGGAGTGAAACTTAAATGTCCCTCACTTTTTAAAAAAAGAAGGAGAAAAGAGCAAATAAAAACTCTGTCATTAGCTTCTGGAAACCACACGATGTAAAGAGGTGAACATGTGACATAGAGACCTTCCATTTTTCCCCGTGTACTCTGCGTTTCTAGCCCCTGGCAAATCCTGCCATTGTGGTGGCCTCCATTCTGGGGTCACCAGGGCCCATGAACTGCATTTCCATTAGCCCCCCTTTTTCTGGGTGTGCTCGACCCTGGATTATTGTTCCCTCAGCAGCTTCAAGCAGGAAATCAGCACAGACATGCTTCTGAACATGTTGCATCACCGATGCTCTTAGATTTAGTCTAGTTTTCAGGTCTAGTATTTTACACAAAAACTGATCTGCATGTGTTATTTGAATTACATAAAAATTATAAGCCAAAGTTTTGAGCATGGTTTTAAAAACACCTATACATTTTGAAAATTTGGACTCAGCATTTTATATTATGTTATAGACACTCAGAATAATTTACAGAGTTCAGTTAATCCTAACTTGGAGTTCTCAGGCCTGAAGGTCTCCTTCGATGTTAAATATAATGTTCTTTTAATGTAAGAACATAAATATGATTTTTGTACTCCCAAGAAAGGCTGTAGTCCCTGCCCTAGTTAATTTAAGTATAGAGTCCTTCAGAGTTTTATTTCCCTTTATATCCTAAGAACATAATTCCATATATCTTAGAGATTTTCCAGATCCTTTAACTTCACCAGTTCTTTACAGAGTCATTAGATAACATATATATTATTTTTAATAATATAGATGATGGTATAGTAAGTACAAATTCAAGGATGGGGAATAATTTTAATTAATCTAATCATTTTATATTTTTTATAATGGAGGAACAGTGTTTGTTTCATCATCTGGGCAATAATAGTTGTTTTAAATTAAATTTTACATTGAGAAACTTGACATTGGTAATGTGAGGTTTGATGCGTTTTGGAAGCCTTATATATGTAGTACATCAGTGTCTGCTGTCCTGCAGCACAGTCTTAGGTCAGGCACTGGACAGGGTGTTCAGGCAGATAGTTCTGGGGGGGTGTGGTACGGTGTTTGGGTGTATGGGATGTATATGGGATATGAGTGTGTGTAGTATGTGATATATATATAGGGAGTGCTCATGTATATGTGGGGTTTGGTTTAGAATGTGTGATATGTATAGGGTATGTGTGGCGTGTATAAATATAGAGTATGTGGTATATATGGTGGGTGCACGTTTGCATGTGGAAGGTGGTGCATGTGTATATGTAGAGTGGAGTGGGGTCTCTGTGTATGTGTATCTAGAATATATGTGTAATATGTGGTATGTGTAGTATATGGTATGTTTATATGCTTTCAGAAGGAGCAGTGGAAAACGCCATAAAGGATGCATTTCTCACACTGTGCTTTTGCTGGAGAAGGTTTTCTGGAAGCAGCAGATGGTATGAAATATGCAGCTATAAGGTTGTAAGAAAATCTTGGTGAGGACCAGATTGGTTCAGAGGCCAAAGAAGGAGCATCCTCATAAAATCAACTTCCTAAAACCATAAACCTCAAGGTGATGGAGTCAAGGCCACCCTGGGGGTTGAGAGGAGCTGAAATGTGCTTCATTCACAAAAGTAGTGGCTGCCAGCTTTTATCCACAATCCCATAAGAATTACTGTTGTTTTACGGGTCCAGAATGCTTTGTAATTCAGCAGATGGCTTGAAGAATTCAGTATCTTCCCATTTTCACTTTCAGATAAAAGGGATTCTAATAAAAGCTAAAGCTATATGTTATCTCAGTGTCATTGTTTAAATGAATTCACTAAGACTATAATTGTAGAATCTTTTTGGGGGCAATTTAAGGTGTTAATTTCCCACAGAGGTATAGTATGCTAATAATTGAGCTAAATAATAATACTAAAGAGTGATTTAGGGATCTGCATTCTTGGAGTACATATTTTTTGAAGAAAGGGTTTTTTCCTAATTATTAAAAATAATACACAGTCATTGAAAAACAAGGAAGGAAGGGAGGAAGGGAAGGAGGAAAAAAGAAAGAATCTTGCCACCCAGAAGAATTATTATAAATATCCAGTCATTTCTCAATAATATTTATAGATGTCTGAGTATCTGTGGGTGTACATTGGTTTAGCTTGCATATCTGCAATTTATGTTTTATGTATAAAGGCTAAGATGTTTCCAGTCACATTAAGATTCTATTGTTTTCTCCCTTTATAAGGCCTGTAACTGAAGAATACTGAATGTCTCAATATATCACAGTTCACATGCCTGGGAGACCTGTTGTTAGGTTAAAAATGTGAACAGAATTTTAAAAAATACTGAAATGAGTGTGACCTGATATTTGAGAAAGAGTGACTTCCTGCCCAGCTGTTTTCTCACTGACTAATTCTATAGAAATTGCCCACATAACTAAAAAGAAATGGAGAGATTAAAAAAAACACTTCCATCTGGTTAATTTAAAATTTCTAAGTTAAATTAGGTCTTATAAAAGTAATAAGACTTATTAAGAGTTACTGACATTTAAGACGTATAGATTCTGTACAGATTTGAGATGTATAGATGTGTAGTTTAAGATGTGTAGATTATTTGTACTGGTGCAAGCTAAGTATAACCTTTTCCTGACTGCTATTAAATCAGTTCAGTAGGACAAATAATTGTATTTGATAATAGGAGTATCAATGTGACTTCAGTAAGTGATTCTATAAGTATACACATTATACTGCCATCAAAAGTTTTCTGCTGCCAATCTGATGCCAGCAGGAGTTCCCAGTCTGTGGTGAGGTAAAAGGACAAATTTTATTCAGATAAACAGTTTGCAAACTGGGGAGATGCAGCCTCCAGTGGAAACCAAAAATGTGCTCTATAAAGACAGAAGGGAAGCCACTTTTTATGAAGTCTGTGTCCTAGTCCCTGTTGGTCCATTTTTATGCCAGTGAGGAATCCCAATTTGCGTGGTCTGATTGGTCCAAACAACACTGTCCTGAGTGTTCTTACTTGTTATAGAGATGCTCTGACTGGTCAGTAAAGATGCAAATGAGGATATAGTTGGATAGGGCAGGTCTCTGCCCATTGGTCAAAATATGATACCAGGTCTGCCAAGGGTCTGCTCAGGCAGCTGGAGCACAGGGAAAGGAGGCTGTCAGCTCAGCCTGTGGCTTTTCCCTGAAATGCTATGTGTGTGAGAGGCCTCTGTTAGCAACCATGGCTGGACTCTGGTTATGATTTTGGCCCCAATTAATCATAAGAAGCCCTTGGCAGGTATATTCCTTATCAGGACCAACAATACCAAAATGTAGTTGCTCACTTATCTTTCTCCTTCTCACTTATGTCCCTTTTTCCCTTAGAAGAACCTGTGTCTTAATCATTTTGTAATCCCTAGGGCTGCCGTGTACGTGAGATACAAAAAACTGTTGAATTAGTGAAAGGCCCTCTCACTGTGCTGTTCCCTTTAGCCAGGTTCCCTTGGACTGTGACGTACATACCACAGAAGTCTGTTTCAGTTTTCCATACCAACCCAAGCCTCACTCAGAAATGAAAGTAATTTCATAGACTTTCCAGCTGCATCATCGTACTTTACCACATTTTAATTAAAATGTTTCAAATTTTCAAAAAGCAGTGATATTGATTATGTGTAAATTATCAAAACTATTTCTAGAAAAGGCAAAATCAAGACATTCAAATAGAACACCCTTTTACTAGACATTGAATTTTGATAGCTGCTTTTATTCCTTGAGCAGCCATTTTCAAAAGTGCTTATAGATCCCTGTGTGGTTCATGCCCTGCTCAAGTACAAATAGTTCTTTTTCCAACACTGGAAGAAAGAATAATGGAGAAGGACCACAGAAGGCGGTAGAGCAGACTGCATCCCACTAGAAGAAACATATGACTTTGAAGAGTTCCTCAAAACACTCTGGTTAACCACTAAAGAAATGCAGAAGAGGAAATGTGAGATTTATTTTCAAACTGAAGGGAGAAGTGAGAAGAGTTGGAACCTCTCAAGGATATATGTACACAAACTCCTAACATGTGTTACATGTCAACAGATGTCATTGTCATCTGTGTGGTCATTGCTGTTACCGATGTGACCAACTCACTTTTCTGTTAGTTATCATCTATCCGTGTAGTCCACATACAATTATGCTTTTCCTGTTTGTCGCAATTAGACTTTGTTGTTTTTGGCTGTTGCTCTGTATCTTAAATCAGGGAGGTCTTTACTCATCTTTAAAATGGTGTGTTGGTAGCAATACAAAACTGAATGAAGTTTTGAAGAAATGGAAAGCAGCGGATTGTTTTAGATCCCAAACTTGAAGGACAGCAGCAGCAATTAGAAGCGCTCGGCTCTGGCAAGAGTCAGGGACTTAGTTAAAGAAAAATAACTTACAGGGTTTGTCGGCAAAGCTTCATGCTAACCTGTACCTGGAGAACTTCATCGTGATTTAGTGCACTCTCACCCCAAATTAACAATAAAAACCTAAGGCTGTGTTGTCTAAGGCATCAAAGTGACTTATTAATAATAGGTAACATTTCCTGAACAATTAAGACGAGTCAGACAGTGTTCATGCTTAGCGGCACTTCCTGTGGCTTACTCCGCCCATCATCACAGCAGTCCTAAGAGGTCAGTGCTGTTATGCCCACTTTACAGGTTTGGAAACTGAATGTGGATGAGGTTACGGGGATTTTGTCCATGATTACGCAGAGAGTGGGGGATAAAGCTAGGAGATGAGCCCAGGCGTATCAGACATCCTGTTCCCCGACTCTGTGCCCCACTCACTTTTGCTAACTTTGTCAATAATCCAGTATGAAGCTGCAAGCAGGCTGCACATGGTCATCTTACCAGAGCCACGCTGTGCTTGGTTTTCCCATGCATGTTCATTCTCCACTCTGTAAGAGAAGTGAGGATCAAGTACCTACTGTGTTGGTTGACTTACATTCAGTGACTTATTGAAACCTCACCAAACCCTAAGGAGTAAGAAGGCTCATTCCCATTTTAAGGATGAACAGACTGTGGCTAAGTCACATAACTATAGATGGCCAACAATAAGTGAAACCCAAGTCTCTCTGATGCCTACAGGATCGCCCTTGACATTGCCCAAGGCTACCTGGCTTCAGAGTTAGCGCAGAACCACTCCTCCAGGCCTCCAAATGATTTGGTGCAGGTACACGCACTTCCTTGCTCTCGCCACCACAGAGCTCATTGAAGTACATGAACTGTCTTCACCATAAGTAGATGTTCAAGTAAGTGGTGCATTGTTAGCGTCTCTTGTTACAATTAAATATTTCAATGTGACTGTGCTGGTGACAAATTAGAAATTACATTTTTGTTGGCTCTACAGTGAGACAGTAGACATTTTGTAATAATTATTTTAGTTAAGTATTTATAATATGGCATAGATTGTATAGAACAACTTAGAGAATGTTAACATGAAAGAAGTCTTAAAAGTACTATTTAAGGGCTCACATTTATGTGCAAAATATATCATCTTTGACTGGTGGTTCTGCTCATCTAAAACAACTGATCTGATACGCACGGCACGTACCTGATCCGTGAAACAGGGAGAGGGAGCCTTTACCAAAAACATCATGGTGACCTTCTCCGTGGCCTTGTGGTTGAGTGCTCACTCTTACAAATCACTTTTCATGTAGATGATTTCCATTGCTCGCCAATTAAGCATAGCTATTAATCATTTCAAACTCAATTTCTTTAAAACACACAGTTACTAATAAAAGTTTCCTGGTGTAGATAAGTGGATTCTGACATAGTTAATCAAAACAACACAATCAGCCAAAATGCTCCTAATGGTTATCTTTTCATCTCATGGAGCTTTCTGCAAATTCATTGTTTGCCCTTATCTGGGTTTTTTCTGCATTTGCTTTATTAAGTATTGCATTGTTTGGTGACAGATTGTGAGCTGGATAATGTGACACAAAATTGGAAAAAATGTGAAAGCCTTTTTAAATATCCAGATTAAATATGGTATAGTCTAGTTTTATGTGTTTGGATTTTGTTTTAACATTATGCTGTAGGTTTAAGAATTGAGGATTTAGCAGATTTCATGAGGCCTTAATTAGCAATCAGTCATATTTAAAAAGAGATTTGTGTTGAGACCATAAAGGTAGAGTTGTAGATATATAATCCCTTGGCAGGCAGGGGTTTCTCTGTGAAATTATTTCAGATAAAGTCTCACAGGAGTCATATCCATAAGTAGGTATATAAGTATATTAGCTTTAACTTAAAAAATTACACAAGTATTATAACTCATTATCCAAACTTCGAAAAATGGGGAAAATCACCTGTAACTCCTATCTCAATAAAACCTTTGTCATGATTTTGAGTTAGTAATAGTTTTTGGCAATAAAGATAAACCAGCAAGCTCATTAAATTTTCATTTTTAAATATTGCATGCGTGAGCAGGGGAAAATGTCATAAATATCATACTCAAGGATATATAGTACTTGAGAATATACACGTGTATGTACACACACTGATGCATACACACATCTCAGAAAATTTATCTAACACTCCTCCCAGAATACAGTCTGTGCCTTCCTGAAAAGTAAATGTCTTTGCAATGTACTTAGTGACAGTGGCGCCGGGTTTTAAGATGTGGGTGGTCCCTGCAGAGCGTGCCATCTCCCGAACTCTCACTGGCAAGATGGACTATAAGGCAGGAAGTTGGATAATGGTAGATTTAAAATGCAAGTTTAAAATTGACATAAAGCTAATTTCCTGACCAGTATCCAAAATACAGGAAGAAAAGCCTGTATTTTTTCTATATGATGAAACTTGAAAAATGAAGGTTTTTAACCCCCTCCCCCCACACCACCACCATACAGTTCTGCTTTCTCACAGGTACAAGGGGTTTTTGCACCTTTGCAGCCCAGTCTTGGGCCTCCCTCAGCGCCAGGGCCACCGAGCTACTGTGCTGTGGGTGTTTGCTTTTCCAACTTGCCTTCCTGTCTTGAAGATTGTCAGCAGCCCCGTACTTCCGTGCACGGACAGAACTCCTGAAGGGCAGAGGTGGGCAGACCAGCTACTGACATGCTTCACACCTTTCATCAGAAAACCAGAGGCCTCCAGCAGCCTGGTCTCTTGTTTCTCCCAGCACAGGCTCCCTGGTGAGGTGTTAGGAAGTGCCTAGCTTTGGAAATGCTTTCCTGGACCATTAATTATTATTAATAAAACCATTATTATTAGTTAGCTCCGCTCCAGCAGTTACTCAGAATGAAGAGATCTTAATGGCTGTTTTAATTAAAATATACACAATAGTGGAGGGTTAGCAGATCAGAAGCAAGAGTCTAAGTCATTTATTAGTTTCTTTCCGTTTTAGGTGAGTGTGGAATGGTCTGAAACAAATATGCTGGACAGGCATCAGTCAGAATGTTTGGGCTCAAATCTTAGCTTTATCCCTGCCAGTGACCTTGGGCAAGAGGTTTCATCTGTGAAACAGGAGTTTACCTGATCATCTGAGAGCTAAGTTTGAGCCATTCCACACGGTCCTGTAAGACAGACCCTTTGGTTGCATCCCCCCAAAGTCTAAGAGAACCGGTGGATTTTTTTCTTTTTTCTTTTCACATATCCTCCGTAGTTACCATAGCACAGCTGAATAACATAATACAGCTGAAAATTTGATAGTTAAATAAACTGGAGTTTTCCTGTGCTGAGACTGGGTGTGATGGAGTGAGAGTAGTTTAAAACATAGATTTTATTATTGTTCAGATACATTGAGGCCTACAGTTCAGCAGACCACTGCCACTGAAAAGATTGTGACCCACGGTTCCTGAGAGGAGGGGAGCATCATTTCACTGGCGGAGGGCCCCTGGGAAAGCACCTGTGTGGGTCAGGAGGCAGAGGGAGTGAGAGAAGAATGCTGTGGTTTCGCAGGAGAGAATGGGCGAGTCAGGCAGGTTTAGGATTGGATGAGTTGAAAGTTTTACAGGTCTCTGGCACTAAGGCTGCCTGGTGCCTAGCCCAAGGGTAATTAAGACAGGGATGTCAGCAGGTGAGTTGTTTACTGTCTCTAGGAACTGGACAGTCCCTGCAGGGTCAGTCAGCAAGGCCCAGGTGTCAAAGCATCAGAATGCAGAAAATAAAAAGGCATAGTTAATACAGACAAGGTGTTGGCTTTGGATGATGAAGATGTGTTCCTTTTCTCTCTTCCCACACCATCTCCCTATGCACCTGCCTTCCCTTCTCTGTTCCTCACTCTTTTCCTTCCTCCTCATCTCTTTTTACTTTCCTCACCCTTTCTTTTAATGAAGGACACAGATCAAGTAGGAAAAAGGCTGCACTGACTAGAGCCATCTGCATTCCATTTTACTGTTATAAGTAGAAAATTCACAGGGGGCATTTAAAAACTTCATAATAATGATGATGGTGGTGGTGGTGGTGATGATGATGATGATGCCAAGAACCATATTACCGTGTTAGCCAGCCTTTTACTTAGGAGCCACTAGCTCCCCGGAGGAAAGGTGCATTCATTTCCTTCTCTAACTGAGCACAGTCCAACAGGGCTTCCTGTGATGATGGAAATATTCAGTATTTGCACTGTGCAGTATGCTAGTCACTAGCCACAGGTGGCTAGTGAGCATTTGAAAAGTAGGCTTTAGAGACTGAGGAACTGAATTTTTCATGTTAAAGTTCAAGTTAAACAGCCACGCCTGGCTAGGGGCTGCAGTGCCGGACAGCACCAGGCGAGGGGCCTCTGCCTGTAGCGTGCCAGGCATTATTCCAAGCGCTTTACTTTGGGGCTCCGTGAGATGAGGGCTGTTATACAGACTGTAAAATCCGTAATGAAGCAAGAAGAGAGTAAGACACCTGCCCAAGGTCACACAGCTAGTACCTGGGGATCCACACCCCGGCAGCTTGGCCATGGAATTTGCGTTCACCATCCCCACTGCCGAGCCTTCCTCAGCTTTGACGGGCAAAGTTGTTTCCTAAACACCAGCCTTTTTCCCACGGGGGCTGAGGTCAGAGGCCTAGGCTAGAACCCTGGTCCCGCGCCTTGCAAAGCCATGCGATGCGTCAGTCACTGAACCTCTCTGGACCTCGGTATCAGCATCCGCAATACACAAATGATAGTTCTCTCCCTGTGGATTTTTGGGGAGAAAAGTGGTTCCTGATATTTTGCTTTCTTTTTCCCCCTCACCATTTTGTGGACTACATTTCTTCTATTCCTGTGTCTATTCTGCAAAACATAAACAAGCTTGATAACATTATGAATAAAAGATGTTTGGTTATTGAAAAGTTGAATTGATTTATATTCATATTTCTCTAATACTAAATACTGGAATTCTTCTTTGACTCTACAACAACTAAATTTATGTATTCAGAGTTACCTGGTTACTCAAAGAGGAAAGCATGGCATTGCTCTTATTTGTGTGAGGTTTTCCCTCCGGGAGCCGTGTCGAGCCAGCCTTCCTGAGATTCGGCTGTCATTTGGGGAGCACGGTGTTGGTTTTCCTCCTGGGGAAACTCACACTCTTCCCATGTGTGTTTCGGGTTTTGGTTCTGCTTCCGAGGGCTGCTGTCAGCGCCAGCCCTCCATGCCAGGCTGTGAAGAACGTAGCTTTTGGGAACTCACCCCGGAGTGTCGGTTTAATGTTATAGAGTTGGCTGGTTTGGGTTGTCCTCAGGGTATTTGAGAACAGACAGCTCTGCAATGAAGAAAAAGTTCTTGATCCTACCCATACTCTATTCTGTTTTTAAATAGGCATTTCACACAACTGAAATTAGTTTTACAAAGAGGTTAGAGTGGGGAAATGTTTCTTTTCATAAACAGAATGTATTGATTGCAACATAATGTTCCTTTTTTCACTCAGAGTTAAATTTTCTTTCATTTCCTTCAGTTAATGCCTTTCATTAGCTTGGCTTTTAGATCCTTAGTAACAATGTCACGCAGTTGTACCCACTGACAGTGGAGCCCTGAAAGGGATCAGACTGTGAGCATAGGAACAGTTTTCCGTATTTCACTTTGCAAGTTTTCAGCTACATGGAAAATGGAAAAGAATGTATTGTGTGTGTCTGTGTGTACATGACCTAGTTTCTACAATTAAATGTTTCACTATATTGGCTTTATCACATGTCAGTGCTTATCTCTCCATGCACCCAGCCTTCTGTCGAACCATCTCTGTTTTTCTTACGTATTTCAGAGTATGCTGTGGACACCAGCATCTCGCCCCTTAAACACTTCAGCGTGCATAGTATCCCTCAGAGTTCATGGTTCTTTTTATGTGTGGTGAGTTCTACATAGAATGAAATACCCAAATCCTAACTGCACCTTTTAATTACCCTTCGCAAATGCAAACCCTTGTGCCATCCAAACCCCTGTCAAGATAATCACAGAAAGTTAACCTCACTCAGGAAGTTCCCCCGTGACCCTTCTGAGGCAGTCCTGCCCCCAGCCCTCCAAAGGCTGTTCTGATTTTTTTTCACTATTGTTTGTTTGACTCAGTATAGATGAAACCATATGGTATATATATACTTTTTGTATAAGACCTCTGTTGCCAACTGGATTTGTTAAGGCTGCTGTAACAAAGTACCACAGAGTCGAAAGCTTATATGTGTTGTCTCACAGTTCTGCAGGGTACAAGTGCAAGATTAAGATGCAGGCAGGGCCATGTTCCCTCTGGAATCATTAGGGAAGGGTGTGTTCCAGTCCTCTCTGCTGCCTTCTGGTAGTTGCATGTTTTGTGACAGCATAACTCCAGTCTTCGTATGGCATTCTCACGTACACGTGTCTTCTGTGTCTGAATCTCCCTTCTCTAAAAGGACATCGGTTGTGTTGGATTAGAAGTCCACCCTCCTCCCATATGACCTCATCTTAACTAATTACATCTGCAACTATTTTCAAATGAGGTCACGTGCTGAAGGTTTACTGGTTAGGACTTCAACATAGAAATTGGGTCGTCGGCGGGAGGCGGGGCACAAAATGCAAGCAAGAGCACCAACCAACGATTTTAAGATCTGCCTAGGTTGTTACATGTGTAGTTTTCCTTGTTGCTGAGCGGTTTTCCATTGTGGAAGTATAGTTTGTGTAGCCGTTATCCTGTGGAGGGGTATGAGTTTTGGCTATTGACAGTAAAGCTTCTAAAAACATTCTTGAACGAGTCTTTTTGTGGGCAGGTGCTTTTGCTTCATGATACTGAGGTGTGGGATGCTGGCGCATCTCCTTCCAGCTCTAACCTCCTGAGGGTCTGTGGTAGATTTCTGTTCTTCTGTTTCCACATGCGTGGAAGGAAGATTATCAGCCTAAACAGATAATCTCTAAGAAAACAGACCAAAATTTCTATGTTTTTCTAGAATTATAATCATATTTCTTTCATTGGAACCACAAAACGGAGGATTCCCAGCATGGCAGTTGCTGTCATCAACTTGGTCGCCTTCATTGTAGCCCTTGGGTTTGCTGTGAAGACGCACGGAGAAGTGGAAGAACCAGTCAACCTCATCTCTGTTGAAAAGTGGCTCCTGTAGAATGATTGACATTTGGCCACAAACTTTTCTTTAGAACATGGAAGATATTCCGTAAAATAATGAGAAAGTCCATTTCTATTTGATTACTAGTGAAGGAAGTCAACAAACTTGGTAGATGTGTGGATGATAGGTAGTGTTTCGTGAGGGTTAGTTTTGCCAAGCAGATAAAGCACCAGAAAGGGTCAGGCAGGTGTGCCAAAATGCCTCCCTTTCCCCTTCCATTAGGTAATTTAAATGCATTTCGAGTCTCTTTGGGACTGAAGCAACACTTCCTTTAGGACTAATCAGAGGTTCTTTCCAAGGGGTGTGGGGTGGGATGAGGGGTTAGGGACCAGGATGGCAAAGGGCATTGAGGCTTGAACTGAAGCACGCGCTCTCTCTCTCTCTCTCTCTCTCTCACACACACACACACACACACACACACATCTGACTGAAGCTCTCTTTTAAATGTGAAACAGAAATTCAGGGGAGGGGGAGAGGTCTTTGGGCCAAGAAAAGACTAGAGAAGCAAAATGGGCATGGTAGGGCGGTGGCAAGGGACTCCTTGGCCCGGGTGTGAAATCAGCACAGAACCCGAGGAGGGTGAAGACGTCCAGCGGAGACTTAGCGATGAGCAGAGAATCACGGAGGGCTGCAGGAACCACACAACATGAGTGCAAGGACCAGGTGAGAAGGCAGGCCTGCCAGGGGTCCTGATTTCCAGACAGGCAGAGGACACCTGGAAGCCCTGTGTCATCTCAGGAACCGGGGACCAAAAACAAGAGGGCGTTGTCCCAGCATCCAGAAGCAGCAATATTCAGGAGGGCAGAGAAGAAAAATATGGGGGTGGGGAATAATCTTGGGGTTGATGTTGAAGCATGCCCCTCTCTAGGCCACACAGCCCCAGCCAGTGGGTACCCCCATCTCCCATGGAGTGTTGCTGGGACAGAGTCCAAGTAGGAAGCAGTAATTACAAACCACAGATCTTCTTTCTTAAAAGTGGGCAATGTCTTCGTGTCCCTTTATTTAGATGCTAAGCCAGGGTCTCTTGGTCTCCTTGTAAGGTTAGTGATGAAATCCTTAAGCGATCCAATGGCTGAGGGCCTGTTATCTGAGACAGCAAAGCAGAGGGGAGCTAGGGAGATTGTTCTAGTCCTCAGGCCTGTGTCAGCAGCGCATGAGGGACACAGAAGTAAGTGAAATCCCCCAGAGCTACAGGGAAAATGTGGGCAAGGTCCCCTGAACTCTTGGGGGCCAGCCCTGCAGAACGACCCCCGAATCCCACCAAGGGGAAATTATCAGCACCAGAAACTCTTTCAGGGCAGCCCAGGTCCTGATACCTCAGCACAGAGAAGCTGTAACAAAACCAGAGGTGTAGTGCAGAACCTCGAAGGAGAATCTTGAAGATAAGTATCACTTAGGTGCTGTCATCTCCCCAGAGCGAGCGCTGCTGATAGACACGCGAGCCTGAAGCAGATGTGAAGTTTCAGATCCCTCTGTGGGACGGCGATCGGCAGGTAATCTAGATGAAGAACTGCACCCGGATAATCTCAGCTGCCAGTAAGCCCGGGTTTCGTGGGCGTGGAGTCTGTGATAACCAAGATCAAGTTCTGAGGTGACCAGGAGGCCCGTGTAACTCTCCTGTCCAAGCTCCCCCACCTGGGTGGCTCACTTTTCAGGCTGCTAGTCAGGGAAATGCGACACTGTCTGGGGCCCACACTGTCCAGGACTCAGCAGGGAGCAGGCAAGAGAGGTGGGTGCTGAGGGCCGCTGCCCAGTGTGCAGACTTGGTTAGAGGAGGCTGCCTGCAACACAGCCGCTCTGCTCGGGGCCTCTCGGGGCTTCTGCCCAGCCAGCCCTGCGGACGGCCCCAGAGAAGAGGAAGGAGCAGTGACAGGAACACGCTGCCTGGGAAAGAGTGTGTGCACTAGCGTGTGTGAAACTCTCCGCTCGGCAGACTCATCTTCTCTAGCTCCCTGGCAGAGACGGACTCCAGGAGCCTCTCTTTGTGCCAAATATGTCCTGAAAAGTTGTGACTACTTCTTTTTAAGCGCAGTGAAATGTACACCCCATAAAATTTGCCACTTTAGCCATTTTGTATGGTTCATTGCCATGAAATCCGTCCGCATTGTGCAGCCATCTCCAGAACATCTTCATCTCCTCTTCCCCAACTGAAAGTCTACTCACAAAACACTCACACCCCCCGTTCCCAGCCCCTGGGAACCACCATTCTGGTTTCTGTCTCCGAATTTAAGACGTTTGAGAAAACTGGTTTCATCCTTGACATTGTTATTTAAGTTCCAGCCAGCCAGCTAAGCAAACAACCAAGCAAAATGCCATTCATCAGATTCTCCGTGTATCTTTCGCCCTGTGTGGTCTGGCTGTGACGTAGGGTGGGGGTGAGTTGTTTTTTAGGGAATGCAGCCACGTGCATCTCAGTAACTGTTACACACACCAGATCATCCAGTTACACATCCTTTTCTATGAGCACCTGGAAACATGGACCCAGTCTGATTTATCCTGATATTCCCAAAACTAGATACTATGCCTGGCATGTACAATGCTCAATATTAATTTTTTTAATGTATTCCCAAGATGAGGGTGAGGAGAGAAAGAGAAAGAGAGAGGATGAGACATGTGGTCCGTGGACAGTGGGCGGTAGGGGGCGAGGCAGGAGAACCCCCTAATGTGTGCCGTCAGAGCTCTGATGTTCCGTGGGATAAAAGAACTAGATCGGGAAACTTCGCTGTACATTAAGTAAACTCTGAAATTGACATTTTAGGGACCCCCTTTGAGAAGAGTTGACAGCTAGATGTCTCCTCAGGAAAACGCCTTCAGATATGCAGCCACGTAGCCCAGTCTCGGCCGACTCACAGACCCCCAGGTCAGAGATCCTGTCCCGGCATGGGAACAGCGGAGGATTTATATTCCTCTAAGTAGCTTTGTTCATAAAAAGCTACTGATTCATTAACATTTTGCACTTGGTTTTGCCGTCAGTCATCTTTTCAAAAAGCACAAGGAAGTCAACAGAGGTTATTCTTGAATGCAATTACACTGATGCTTTTAAGGGTTCTTGTTGCTGACTGCCGTTCCTAAAATTATCATCCTCATCCTCTGCTCAAGGTGTTTTTTAGCTCACTAGCGATCATTCATTTAAATAATTGTGAAATAGTGGAAGAAGCAGTAAAAATGAAATGTAATGCCAGAAGAAAAGTCATGTTCCCTTGATCTAGAAAACTCAGTTTAAAGGAAAAAAACATTTTCCTCTAGAAAGCGAAAGCTGGAGTGCTCCCTGTAACTCCGCAGGAAGATAGGGGGCCTGATCCACCAACTCTGTAGACAAAGCCCCCCACTGCCCTATGATGTAGGGTTTCTCACTTAGCTCCCTTGTCAAGACAGTTCCAGGTGGTCCTGTCATGGGGGCATCCAGGGAGACGGCTGATCTCCATGGCAACCTGAACCCATCAGCTGTCTGGGCCTGCTGATTACTCTGGGAGGGATGGAGGCAGCTATTCCCCACCCCCACCCTGACTTCACGTGCCACCTCCTGTGGTAACCTGGCAGCACAGTGCTTCTGCTCTTGGCCTCAGCTGGTTCCCCAGGAGGTCTTAATAGAGAAACCCAGCTGGTGACAAGTTCTCTGCCCTACCCTGCAGTGAGATTGCGGTGATGGCTCTATAGATGGTTCAGCAGGCGCAGTGACATGCTAGGACCAAGAAGGAACCATGGACCGTCCTCACAGAGCCCATGGCAGAGCGAGTGGGGGCTCAGCGAAGCTTTACTCACCATTATGACTTTTAGGATGTGGGAGTCTCCATAACACCCCTTTTTCTCAGCAAAGTAAGTTCCTTATTTCTGACACTCGCACTCCCGGAAGACCCAGTTCCTGGTCTAACTGTCCCACTGGAGCCTTCCGTAATGCAGCGCATTCTTAGGCAGACATTAAATCTGGAAACTGGCAGAACTGAGCCTGGTCTTAACCTTTTAAAGCAGTGCATTCACCCTTCCTTTTGTCCTCTGCATTGTGTCTCACAGCCACAGGACAAAGATAACCCTGGAGTCAACTGGTCCTCTTCCTTGGGAAATATTAGTAGATAAACGACAAAAAACAAAAAAGTAAATTAAAAACAAAAAGTTAAACACCAAATTTTTAAAACTAATCACTAAAAGCACCTTAAAACTTTGTTTAAGCACAAATAATGCAATCATGCAAGAGTACACTATTAGGTAAGCAGTTACTGGCTAAAAAAAGAGGTGAGTCTCTATAGTATGATTAAACAATGCACAGGAAAATTATATTGAAAGGAGTGGAGGTAGTCACATGCTGCCACCGTGGGAGATAGTGTTTTATTCTTAAAAAGACAAATGAGAAAATTAGATATTATAAAGGAAGAAGCAAGAGGGAATGTGACCATCATAATTACTGCTGATGAGCAGATGAGGAGCATTTATTTGCATTTTAATCTTGGCCACTGGGACTCATCGGTGATGCAGGACCCAAAACAGGAGGTGGCCGTTTGGGATGGACATCATTTCATTAACCACAATTTATGTGGCTGAGCACATGTGCGAGCTGGACACGATGCTAAGTGCTTGTCATGATCCATTTAATCCTCACAACAGCCCTGGAGGCAAATCCAAGTATTATGTTCATTTTATGGGTGAGGAAACTGAGGCAAAGAGAGCTGAAGCACCTTGCCAAGCTGCCCCGGTCGAGGGTGGCAGGAATGGGTAAGGTGCCCGTGTGTGCACTCACACCCACCTTGCATGCAGCCTCTCTTGCTACTCATAGTGGGCTTCAGTTTGCTCTCTGGCTCATTGAGTTATTCACCATGTATTGAGGGAAAAGATTCTGTATGCTGGTCAGTATTCTGGCTCCTGGGTATATAGCAGTGGACAAAACAGTCTGACCTCATGGAGCTCATGTCTGTTGGGGCAGAGATGGTTGGCGGGAAGTGGGGTGGGAAGGGCCGTGGCGTTCTCCTGCCCCAACCCTGCGAAGTGGCCTCAAACCTTCAGGGAGGGGAGATTTGGTCTGTGAGAGGTGAAGCCACTTGCCCAAGGCCAGGGTCCCTAGCACATGGCAGCGGAGATTGCAACCCAGGCCTGTGCGTCTCCCCTAGCTCATAACCTCAGGAGGAGGAGTTGCCTCCAGTGTTTCCTTCAAGGGTTGGCAGGATGGCTTTTCCTTGCCCTCGCTCCCTGTAAGGGACCAAGAGTGGGAATGACTTGCCCCTTCCTGGTGAAATGGGATTGAGTCACAAAGGTAGGGCCTATGAGCCTCCTCCTTTTTCTCCTTTTTATTGGTGTGACATTGGCTAATAAAATTATACAAGTTTCACACGCACAGTTCCACAAATCATCATCTGTGTATTGTAGTGTGTGTTCACCACCCCAAGTCCAGTCTCCTTCTATCACCATTTATCCCCCTCTACCCGCCTCCACCTCCCCTCACTCCTTTTCCCCCCAAGAAGGTGTTGGTATTAGTAAGGGGCCAGCCCAGCCGTTGGGGAGCAGGGCTCAAAGAGCTTCTCCGAGCCTGGTGGAGGATGATCTTTAGCTCTCCCTCTCTGGCCTCCAGCTGCCCCAGTCTCCTAAGGGGCAGGAAAGAGGAAGGTGAAGGCCGAGTCTCTGCCCTCCTCCCATCCCTGTGGCTTCTAAGCAGGAAGGAGCGGGCAGCACCTCCCTCAACGGGGCGGCTTCTCCGGGTCAGTGTCTGGCTTTGTGAAGCCAGCGGTTTTCAAGCCTCTTTGGCCTCAGAACCCTTTGTTGTTCAAAGCGAGTGTTTCCTGGGAGAAAAATGTATTGGGTTTTTAAAAATACCTAACCCTTTAGGCAAGTGTGTCTCTTAACTAAGTCAGCCATCCTTTGAGTATCTCCCTTTTTTCACTGACCCAACCACGGTCTTTTTTCATTTTAATGATGAGAATCATCGGGAAGAGCTCGGTGTGGTGACTGGTAGTTAACTCATCACGGATCTGCTGATTTCCCCCTCCCTCGGAAGCCACGTGTAGCAGGCAGGTGATCTGTCTGGTTTCATATCTTGGTCACAGACTCTGCTGGTGGCTGGTGTCCTACCTGCACAGCAGGCCCCTTGGCCTGTCGATACCCTCCCTGAAGCATCCTAGGAAGATACTAAACAAAGTGGGTCATGTTCTTTCTTCAGAGCAGCCTGTTGGGCAGCATCACAAAACCCAAAGATGAACCCAGAGACCTAGGGGAGGATATAAATAAAGCAAGCCTGAAAAAGAAATGAAGAGATATTCTAATACCTTTTCACTAAAAATCTGAAATGAATAATGGATCTTGAAGTCACTTGACAATATGCTGCAAACATAAATATACATGTGTATATGCCCACACACAAAGAAACACATACATGGAAATCTATGTATTCACACAGTTGCACATGTGTGTGCGTGTTTATACACGTATGTGGATATCCACAAATACACCTGTATGTGCTCACACATGTCTGTGCGCATATACACAGGTATATATGTCCACACACAAATACACATTTATGTCCAGACAAATGCACTTGTGTGTGTTTCTGCACACATAGATATGCACACATGCAACAGGAAGTACACACGTATGCAAGGTGCAGAGAGTCATTGCATGTAAGTGTGCCTTTTGAGAGAAACCATTCCCAGGTCTAGCTGGTCTCTGGGTTCTGCTGTCTTACTAGTCTGTTGCTGCAGGGAAAGGCTCTGACGGAAGGGGCTTCTCTTTGCACAGGCAGCAGTTTCCTTCTGTGGATCCCTCACTTGCTTCATTGAACAGCCTGCTGGGGCCTGTGAGGGCTCAGTCAGAGCCCATCCTGGGCTACACCCATTCATGTGGGCTCCTACACACGGCTCCCACTCCCATGCTCCTGGTGGGTGGGTGGGAGAAGGAACCCCAGACCACCGGAGCCTGGTCACAGTGCCTGGTACCTGGTAGGCTGCCTGGAGGTACAGTCCATTTCAGCTCCTTAAAAGAATCTTCTGCCTTTTCCAGGGGTGGGAGGTGGGTGGTAGTGGAAAGAAGAGTGACTCAGGGTCTCCCTTTGCCAGGAGCCACCTGTGCGTGTGTTTGTGTGCATGCATGCTCCAGGTGCACCCTCTTCCCCCCACCAAAACAACAGCTGGCATTCATTGAGCCCTTACATGTATGGTCTCATTTAGTCCACTTATCAACCCTGTGAGTTACTGCTAATACCAACCTCATTTTACAGAGGAGGAAACTGAGGCAGAGCGAAGCTCTGTGTCATCACTAGTGCTCCCCAAGTTCCCACCATCCAAGGAAGGCTTCTCTTCCTCTCACTGTAGTGTCAGGTCCAGTCTGCCCCACTGCTGTGCAACAGGACATTCTGCACTGATGGAAGTGTCCTGTGCTCTCCAAGGGGGTGGCCTCCAGCCACATGGATGTTGAGCATGTGAAATGTGACAAGTGCTTCTGAGGAACCTAGGCTAATATTCATTCATTTTCATTAATTAAGTTTTAGCAGCCACTCATGGCAAGAGGCTGCACCGCTGGACCGTGCTGTGCATGTAGGTCCTCGCCAGAACCTGTCTGAAGCTGGAGGCAGGAGGCCACTGCCCTTGGAGGCCTTTGACTTGATTAGTGCCATCCATTGATTGACTGATTAATAGATAAGGTTTTTTTCTGAGCCCCTCTGGGGCACCGGGCAGTTCATGTGGTGTGAAAGCAGTCAGAATCTCTCTCCATGGAGAGCACACTCCACGTTTCTGTTTGAACTGGCACCAGGAAACAGCTGGATGCAGCAGTCATGGCAGTTAAAAGGGTGCTGGCGTGGGCTTTTAAAGTGTGTGGTCCCAGTGAGTCACCCAGTGTGACCACACTTCTGTGCCCACACCTCATAGAGCCCCCGTCCCCTGTCCCCTCCTTAGTGTGTGACCTCTCCACTCCCCTATGTTTAAATCTGTGTGTTATTTTTAATTGTGGTTGCACTCACACAGCACTACATTCACCATCTCAAACATCTGTGTGTAGCTCAGTCATGTTACATATAGTCACACTGTCATGCGGTCGATCTCCAGAACTTTTTCCATTCACAAAACTAGAACTTTGTGCCCATTAAATACTAATTTCCCCTCCCACCAGCCCCTGGAAACCATTTTTTAATTGTCTGTGTCTCTGATTTTGACTACTCTATTCTGTGTACCTCACATGGGTGGAATCATTCAGCATTTGCCCTTTTGTATCTGGCTTATTTCTTGTGGCATAATGTGCTCGAGGTGTGACCATGTGCTAACACATGACAAAATTTCCTTCTTCCACTGAATGGATACGCCACATTGTCTTTATCAGTTCACCCTTTGATGTACATTTGGGCTCCCTTCTATCTTATCTTTTCTTCCTCTCCTTCCCACTTTCCCCCAAATAGAATATGTAATTAAAGTATCTAAAAAAAGTATCTAGACAATTATTGTATGAGATGAGGAGCAGTTTGTGCTCATTTCATATTTTAAGAGCAGCAAGAGCTACTGCCCCCATTATCACCCCAAATGTGCCACATGTGCTTATCCAGAGTAGATTTGCAGTCTAATGAATTTAGACTTTCATTGATTTTAATTTCTCTAGGTCATTGGGTCACTGACTTTCCATAAACAAAAGCAATTCCCTAAGCTTGCCTTGGGGATGACCCTGTTCAGATGGTAGGCTGGACCTGCACTGCATTTGGGTAGTGTTTGGTTATGTGGGGTGGCAGTAATTTAGACAAGGGTTCATTTTTCTGTCCTACCAAAGTGGCAAGAAAGGTGGCCTAGTGTGGTATGGCAACCCCTCCATGCCATTGGTGACTCACACTCCTCCTGGGCTCCATCCTTAGAGGTCACTGACATCTGTGAAATTCCATGATGGCCACCAAAACTCCATCCACCACGCCCATGGTTTGAGCAAGAGGAAGGAAAGCATAAAGGGCAAAAGAGGTGTGTGCCTGCTCCATCGGGCCCCTTAGCAGGCTTCCCCAAAGGTGCCACGCGGGGCTCTGTTCACTTCTCATCAGCCAGAGCATGGGAAATGAGGCACATCGCTGCACTGAATAAAATTTGGCTCCAATGGGAAGACGGGAGGGGCCATCCGGCAGCCAGCCAGCCGCTGCTCATTCAGCTGGTGGTCTTCAGCATCCACCCTCGTGGGTTCCAGGCCACGGTACCAAGAACTGGGGCCGCAGCCTTCTTTCAAATGGCCTGCCCTTGATACTAGAGGCGTGCGACTGCCTTTTTTGCTGCTAGCGCATGCCAGCTTCCCTTTGTGGGCGCAGACTCGAAATTCTTCCGAAAATAGAGGAAAGGTTGTGCTGTATCTCTGTCTGGTCTCAGTTTCTTTGTGTGTCTGGTCATGGAGAAGTGTGGGATAAAGTAGGACTCCTGGATGGGTCTGTTTTTAAAATTCTTTTATTTAAATGGGTTTTACAATGTAAAAGGGGTTGGCCCCTTAAAGAACTCCCTTTCAGATGATAGTTAATCAAACTGCAGTTTAATAAAGACACTCATTCATAGTGATTAGGCCTTCATTAAAAAGGATGGGGAGAGTTACTGAAGCTTGTTTGCAGAGACCGCGATGGCACAGATACCCTCGTGGCTTGAGCAGAGGTGTAACTTAATCTTCCCCCACGCTTCACTACAGGTCTGTGCAGGCAGGGGTGCAGGGAGTGCAGGAATGCAGTAAGTCCTGGCTCCCAAAAGGTGCTAAGCAGGAACTGGGTGGTCGGGCCTAGCCCTACTGAGGGCTCGGTGGGAGTGCCAGAGAATCCAGGCACGGTTTCATTGCTGAGTCTCTGTAAGCAGAAGTTAGAGGCTTTGGACATCCAGGAGCTGGCCTTTGGGTTGATGCAGCTGTAGGACCAGGGAAAAGAAACCTCTTGGGGGAACAGAAGCAACTCAGTCCCAGAAGCCCTCAGACCAGCTGCACGGAGATGAAAATGTCAAGTTCAGTTTGCAGGGCATAGTGAAGGCAGGCAGGAAGTGGGTTCCACACAGTTCATGCACTGGCATCGGAGGACAGTTCAGGATGCAGGTCTTGGGCCAGGAATGAGCCCACAAAAGCAGCCTGGGTTTTGGACTGGGGTTTGCTTCTTACTCTAGGCAAATGGCTCACCCATTGCCTGTCAGGGTCAGGACTGTGAATGAGTTGGCCTTCTGGTCCCAGGATCCAGACTTGGGGATGGCCATCAAAGGGATGAAAGCAAAGGTCCTGTGGCTGGTAGGGAACTGGACATGCCCCAAGCTCTCCCTCTGAACCCAGTAGCTTCTGTGGGTTTCCTGTGAAGAAAGGAAATAAAGCAGTTTCCTAAACGCAAGGCAAGCAAGAAGAGAGAAGTAGGAGTAATTAGCTAGAGGGAAGTGGGGAGCAGCATAGTTACTAGCATTTAAATTGCTCTAAAACCAGGAGCCCTCTTGTTTAAAGTAGGCTATCACTTTCTTCAACATAGCAGCTAAAGATAGTTGTATGTTTGTTGTAATTATGTTAAGTTAGGATGGGCATACTTTTGTAACAAACAAACACCAATGGCTAATGTGAGTTAGCTGAAAGCTCTGTCTCACACATCCTGACCCTGGGACCAAAGTTAGGGAAGCCTCCATCATCCAGATTCTAGAAAATTGCCGTCCCGCTGGTGGAGGAAGAGGATGTGGCAAATTGAGGAATGGCTCTGGAGCGCTGATCTGGAGCCAACACAATTACTTCTGCTTCCATTTCTTTGACTCGAAGAAGTCACATGGCCACGCCTACCTTGCAGAGCATGGGGGAGTGCCCTCCCACCGCGTGCTGAAAGGACCCTGGAACAGTGATGAATAGCACTGCCACCATAGTTATTTTGATAAAGAATTATATTTCTACAGAAAAGGGGTCAGGAACTGGGTCATTTGCTAACTCCAAATCCCTACATTATTTACACCCGAAGAAAGTTGAGATTGCCCACATAACCTCTGACCGTACATACCGTTTCTCTTAATCTCAGGCACAATGTTGAGAAGGAAATAAATCTTGCCAAGTCTAACTCATAAAATGATAGCTTGTCAGCTACCCAAATTAGGAAGACAGATTGAAACAGCAGTCTGCTGCTATTGCAGAGCAGAGACAATTTGCTCCGTATTAAACTTAAAGAGTGATTTAAAGAGAATTCTGCCCAGACATGATGACTTGCTCTTTTTTATGCCATCTAAAGCAAGTGCTGACCTCTTGGGCTTTTTTACTTCCTTTGTGACAAACGAGGGGATGTGGAGTGGAGGGTGGGAAATGGAAGGAGAGCAGTAGTCTGCCCGCAGACTCATTTATTGGGGAATTTCAGGGCAGATGTTCTTTATGAAATAATCATGTTCTTATTCTGTCTTCTGGAAGTTTCTTGTGAGCAGAAAGAGACTTCGTTATTGTTTATTAACCGTACCTTCAGGCATTCTCTCCTAATGAATTCTAATTCCAACGTTTATAAATATGTGCATTTGTGAGAAGTTAATTAATCCATGAAAATGTATTAGTACACACCCACTGCACAGAAAGAACAATGGGGGTTGCACCTGGGGTTACATAGGTAAATAGGATTTTAAGCTCTTTGAATGCTTTGAATTTAAGGGGCTCACAGATAAAGTACGAATACATGCACTAATAATATCTCTGTCTGCTCTGGAGTGAATTATAATATTTATGGTTCCCCAGGAACCTGACAATTTGGCTTTGCTGCTTTCCCCACCCCTTGAATTGCGGCTTGCTCTGACCAGCAGAGTCCTGCAGAAGGGATGGTGGGTGACCTCCAGTACTAGGCCTTGCTCTCTTGGGACATTTCACTGTCATGCAAAGAAGTTCTGGGTAGTCCCCAGGAGAGTGAGAGGCACGTGGGGGGAGAGGCCTATCTGACAGCCAGCACATACCACCAGACGTGGGAGAGCGGCCATCAGACCCAGGCAGCCGCAGCTAAACCCCTGGACTGCAAACACATGAATGAACACGGACGACAACACAGAGAGTGACCTACCTTCCCAGGTGAGCCCAGCCGATGTTGTAGCCCTCAGCATTGTGAGCAAGACAGTGGTTGTCAGACACGTGGATGTGGTTTTTATGCCTGTTGGTTGATCACTGGACAGCCACACAGACGTTTTTGTCAGTCCCCAGTGTAACGTGATCTTTGGCATCTTCTTGGACATGTCCCTTTACTCTGGAATGCCTGCCTCCCTTTTCCCTCTTTGGAACTTGTCCTAGCATCAAGACCCAGGTGCCTCTCCTGATTCCCCCGAGCCCTCTCTGCACATGGCTGTTACTGGCACATTCTCCATTGCCCTGTGGTTGTTTACAGGTTGTCATCTCCCACTGGATGCTCACCTCCTAGGGGAAGAGGCTGTTTCCTCTCCTTCACTGACTCTTGGGCTCCCACTCAGATCCGGGCATGCAGTGGGCAATGTGGTCCATTTACTGACATGGCATGGTGAAAAACTGTACTATGGGGGAGGGGGGCACCACACTAAGAGTCAGTGCATTCGAGACCTGGATATGACTGGCTACCATGCAAACAGTGCTTCTCGAACTTTACTGATGTGCGCATGAGTCACTGGGGTCTTGTTCAAATGCAGGTCCTGATTCAGTACATCTGGAGAGGGGCCCGAGGGCCTGCCTTCTAATAGGGGTCCCACAATCCGCACTTTGAGTAGCAAGGCCACGGAAGATAATCCAAGTGCCTAAGAAAGATGCTTAGTAGTGAACTAGGTGCCCAGTGGTTCTTGGAGAGAAGTAATGGAGATGAGTCTTGACAGTACTGCCCGTGGCCACAGAGTATAGAATGTGACTAATAAAGTGAACCTGAACTTTTTTAGGGTGCTGCAATTGAAGAGAAATGGTAAATGGAGAATATTTATTGGGTAAGCAGGGTTCTAAATAAGCTTAGATTTTTAAAGGACCTACCAAAAATAAAGTGGGGAGAATCAATTGTTATAAGTACTGCTGACTATAGAACCTGGCTGATTGTTGACAAATACCAAATATAGGAACAAACAAAACCTTTGTAGACCTACGTTCTGAACAAGAACAAGGATGAGATAGACACATTGTTTGAGTTCTTAGGATGAAAGAAAGCAGTGAGCCCTGGCTGGTGTGGCTCAGTGGACTGATTGCTGGCCTGTGAACTGACAGGTTGCGGGTTCAATTCCCAGTCAGGGCACATGCCTGGATTGCAGGCCAGGTTCCCGGTTGGGTGCTTTGTGAGAGGCAACCGGTATCTCTCACACACTGATACTTCTCACCCTCTCCTTCTCCCACCCTTCCCTGCTCTCTAAAAGTAAACAAAATCTTTACAAAAAAACAAGAAAGAAAGAAAAAGCAGTGAACGTTAGGGAGCTGTTCATATCAGGCACTCCTTATTTTATTTGAAAAGATCACTGGACTGCTGAAACAGATCTGTTGTTATGGCACGCAGAGCATTTCAGTAGGGTGTTTGACTGTGTCATTCCTGGGACAGGTCCTGTGGTCAGCATGGAAAGAGCACGCACATTTGGAAAGATACCTATACATTTCAGTGACTGGTTGGAAGGCAAAATAGTAAGGAAGCTAATTGATGAAGCTTTACCAATGCAAAGAGAAATGCTCCGGAATCCATGTTGGTAGTTCATCTGCAAATATAGATGGGCTACTTAGGAAATCTAGAGTTCCTTCCCAAACAAATTATTATGAGATTAAAATATACTTTTTCTATTGGCAAAGCAAGTGAAGGCAAAGTTGAGGGGACATGGCGGACTTCAGAAATGCTTGGCGTCTCTTCCCATGTTTGCTGGTGCCAAGTCAGTCTGTAGCTGATTATTGTCTTGAATATGTACTCAAATTAGCGTGTAGCAGGCCATCTGCCGTCTCCTCCAGACGTGGTTGACAAGCCTGGAAAAGGGAAATCCTGCCAAAATACAAATAACCTACTAAACTGATAATAAAGGGAAAGATAAGGGCCGTGGGGGATGGGAGGAGGAGCAAGTGACTGTCTTCCCAGCCCCTCTGTGTCTTTCCCCCCCTGTGTCTTTCCTCCCCTCCCGTGTTTCTTTCTGTTGGAGAAATACTGGGTGTGGACCAGGAGACCCTGGGCTCAGTCAGAGAGGCTAGGTCAGACTGGAGTGAGGGAATGAGGAGGCTCAGTTGTGAGAATGTGTTTTGCTGTCTCCCAAACTAGTCTCTTCATTGGAACTCAGGAACTTGCATCCTCTTAGGTTTACTGGCGGGCTTGCTGTGGTGGGAGCCGTCGGCAGGTTTGTGCTCTTCCAGGTGCTGGCTTTGCAGTCTCTGACCTCGTAGGGAGACCTCCTGGGTTGTCTTCCCAGTCATCCATGAGCCCAGTCCCACCTTTCCCACCCTTCATAAGCATGACTTAAGTTTTTTGAGTAACTGTCTCGAAGTGACTGAACAACCGTCATTTACATGTACACGCTGCTTTGCAGTTTCCAAACACCTTCATATACACATTCATTTCCTTTTAATACTCATAGACACCCTAAGAAGTCATCACCGTGCAATCAGAGATAGTATTGCTGAAGTAACTAAGGCTCCACCAAGGAGGAGAGAATGACCATCTAAGATCTCATGGCTAGTGAGTAGAGGACCGAAAACGTGATTGCACATCCCACCACAATTTCTGCCCCTTTAGAGTGAGGCAGTGTGCAAACTCCGATGCCTGCAGGGGCTCTGCAAGGAGCAGCCATGAGTGAAGCAGACCAGGCATCAAGCAATAGGGGGTGGCGAGGCCTGTGTCCCGCTGGAGAGCCCAGCCCAGGGCCATCCAAAGGGGTGGCCGTTATTCACTGCGTGACTGTTGTACATGGGGATGTGGGCCAGCGCTGCCATCTCTTCTAAGCAGTGCTGAGAATTCGACTTTTAAAATATTGACAATGGATTGAGTTCTTTTTGAAACACTCTGTGGCAAACAAAAATTGTGTATAATCCCGTTTTGATCAATGGATTAAAGCTGTCAACTGGTGTGCCATGGTGAAATATGCAATACCTGACTATTTAGTCAGGGGCACTGACCTCTTTTTCCTCAGACTGTCAAATTTTAAGTCAAATTGGATTGAGTGTTGGCCTCCGATCCGAAGGGTCAACGGTTTGGTTTCCAGTCAGGGCACATGCCTGGTTTGCAGGCTGGGTCCCCAGTAGAGGGTGTCCGAGAGGCAACCACACATTAATGTTTCTCCTCTTCTCTCCCTCCCTCCCTTCCCCTCTCTCTAAAAATAAATTAATAAAATCTTTTTAAATATGACAACAGCCAATACAACAATAGCCATCTGGTAAGAATGAATCAAAATTATACCTATTTTTGTCATATTGGCAAAAATGATAACACTTTTGGTGTGCTGCAGGTTAGTTTATGTGTGCCATGAGATGGAAGGGGTTGAAAATCGTTGGATTTAAGTAGCGCTCCCTGGTGAATGAGGCTTAGCTCTTTTGGAGGGTACTTGTATTTTAAAAGTTTGTTAAAGCAATTTAGTTTCTAATGACTGCTGACTATGGGGGACATTTTTTTTCATCCGTGGCACCTTCTTGTGCCTGCCCTGGGTCCCCAGCTTCAATGAATCTTGGCCAAAGAGAGGGGGAAACTGAGATGCGTGTGCATGGTGTTGCCTGGCAGCTAATGTGGCATGGGGGCCTGGACCACAGGAGGTGGCAGTCCCTCTGGATAGTGAAGGGACGCTGTCTAAATGTACCCTGGGAGATGCACAGAAGCCTCAAAAAAGCTTTTCTTTTCTTTCTTTTTTTAATTTAATCTTTACTGTATTTTTTTGTCCATTAATCCCCTTATGCCCTGCTCCTTGAAAAAGGGGGGAAGGGCTGTGTGAGCCTTAGCATATACTTTCGGGGGTGTTGCAGAACAGGTCCTCTTGCAAGTTGCACATGTTAATCGTCTGTGCCCAAGGGTGAAGGAGCAGCCCTCCACAGGACAGGGCTCGGTTTTGTCCTGGGTCGTTTGGTGGGCTGATGACAGAGGACTTAATACTGAGAAAGGAGTTTCAGGGAAACATGAATCAGCTTCTGAAATGAAGGGTCCACCAAGCAGGAGTGATTAAAAAGATACTTGGGGAGAGGGGGATCCTCTTGATAGAGGAACTGTGTTAGAGCCTCAGTGGTTGTCAGCACTGGCACCTCAGGGAATCTCCCAGGAGCTTTAAAAAACCACCACTATGGGGCCCAGGTGCAGGGAGTAGGATTTGACTTGTCCAGGGTCTGTCTAGGCACCTGCATTTTCCACAGCTCCCGGCACATTTTCCCAGCTATCCTGACTTCCCTGCATCAGAGCACCTGGGGAGCTTATTAAAATGCCCACTGCTGGGACCTACCCCTGGCATCTGTATTTTTAAAGGCCCCGCCTCTGCCCTCGCCACAGGTGATCTTTGGCTTAGGGTGTGAGCCGCCTTTTGTTTTGTTTTGTTTTGCTTTGTTTTCCATCCCAGAGTAGGTGCCCACATGCAAATCCACACACAGACATGCTGTTTGCAATTAATAAATAGAAACCCTCGAGTGTCCTACTTTGGGCAAGCACTTGAGGGGAAAATAATAGATTTTCTGAAAGGAACATCAGTTAAGTTGCAAAGACTGTGCCTGCCTGATTCTTTGCTGCCGGGGTGTGGGGTGGGCGCAGCAGGCTAAGTTTTGCAAAGGGGGCAGGCGAGGACTGGACCAGGCCAGCAGGAAACAGTGGCTTTCTGGATAAACTCGGGCTTTCCCAACGAGAGGTCTTCCAGTCCATTGATCTTGTGTCCTTGCTTCGTGCTGGGGCGGTGGCTCGTAGAAATGGTGCCAGACAACTGTCAGCGCAAGACCGAGGGCTCTTCTATTTGTTCCTTTGCTTGGTTCCTTTTAAGAATCCAGAAAACAGCTTTGCCCAGTATGGTAAATTAAAGTTTACCTATTCTCTTTTGACTAAAGAAATCACTGTAAAATACAATGTCAAGACCTCTGAATATCATGATTTCTGGCAATATCATATTTGTGTATCTAGGTCCCAACAGGTTACAAAAGCTTATGAAACAAAAGCAGTTTGTTTTTCCCGCCTCTGACTCTTACGGCCCTTATCTCGAAGCTTGCTTTGTACTTTTAGTATTGGGCTTTGCATAACGGAATCACCTGCTAATATTTTTGTTGTTGCTGTTGTTGGTGTTACTTTGTGATAAGAGAAGAATTTATGTGAGCTACAGGAGAGAGAAGGCACAAATACTGCATGCAGATCAGATATCACCTCAGCCTGTAACAACTCCTGACCTCATTTTCCCTCCTGTATTTACAGGAGACACACTTCATTCTGACTGTTTGGGCCAATGTCTACCAGAAACTTCCCTCCTGAGTCCAACCTTGCCTAATTATTAACACGAGGAGATACTACAAGTTGTTGGCTGGGGAGAAAACTTATGTTTAGGGAACTGATTTTATTACATCTCCAAATGGCTTCTGATATAAATCTATTTGTAAGTGTCTTTTTATATATTGTCAAATACTTCGCTTTAACCCTGAGAATATTATCTTCCAGTTGGGTCATGTTCTTTTCCTTTTTGGTTTGTTTGTTTGTTTGTTATTTTGTTATGTAAATAAATAGCCAATTGCACAAGGCATAAATATATATAGGCTTTATGCTGCAGAGCTGTATAGTTTATGTGACACCTTTGGGCCGAGAACTTTTGTGCAACGGAGAAAAACCCTGCTTAACACCTCCACATCTCATGCATTTCTTGACGGGAGGGAGTCATCATTTATGGCAGCCAGTTAGGAGATTTTATTCTAAAGACTGAATTTTCTGTTTCTATATCTGAAATGCCAGATTCCCCAGATTTCAGGGCAGGAAAGGAAGAGGGACCATTCAGAAGACACAGGGTTTGGGGTATGAATCTCAGTGATTTTTTTTCATCCGAAGTCTCATATGCTCAATTTGTTTTCCTTGCTTACATGTGGAACTGACCCCTAAACGTGCTGATAAGAGAAGAATAAGTAAGCAAACGCTCCCAGGGTTTGAGGCTGATATAAAAGTCACTTGGTTTCAGTAAACCATACTGGAACACGAGCCTTTTGTTTGCTGTTGAAAGTTTAGCACTTGAATTTCGGGTTGGGCTGTTCAGTTCATTAAGGAAAATGTGGACACCTCATGCCAACGCCTGTTTTCTTTCGTCCCTGAGAATGGGAGGCATTGTGTGTTCGGTACACACACCAAAAAAGCAAACAGTGACTTAATTGTGCCCTGGGAACAAAAGCTCCTACCTGGGGACAAGATGGGAGACCCCAGGCTTCTGCTGGCCCTGCTTCGTGCTTTGCAAAGTCAGTGTTGCTGGGAAGCCCAAAGCAAGTGTCTGAGTGTGACTCTAACCCACGGATTGCTTTCTCCTGGTGCTGACAGATGGGAGGGGCATGGCAAATTTGGAAGGGACCTCAAGTCTAGGTCCTAGGCTTCCCAACCAAGACCAGACATGAGGCAGAGAGGGAGACTGAAGAGGGAGCGGAGGGCGCTTGTTTCTCCTGCTCGCTCTGCCTCTTAGCAAGCACCCCAGTGACACAATTGTGGTTGTGTCACGTGGCCGCCAGTCTGCTGACCAGCAGTTCAGCTTTGGTTAACTCTGTTTTAAGGCATTTACCCACTGTTGAGTTGTCTGTGGCAATGGGTGCACGAGAGAGTGAGAATTTGGGGGCATTCGGCATTGCAAGTGCATAAAGATGGTCCCTTGATTCTTCTGTCATGTCAATGTGGTGTCACTGAATCTCCTTGAATGGTGACAAAGTGGGTAAAAGCCTCTTACTGCTTGAGAGTGTCCAGGAGTCGGCTTTGCTGCATGGGCTTTGCTGTCAGCTCCAGCCAGTGCTTCGGTTGATGACCTGGAGTCTCGAGTCATTATATTTCTTTTTGCCTTTGGAGTATCAGTCAAGACCAGGATTTCAAGTGTGCTTTGTTCATGGGAGAGAAGGTTAGCTTGCCAGGGGTTGGGAATACAGTGTTTCGAGTAAAAAGAGTTGCTTCAGAATTTGAAATTCCTATTACCCCAGCCATTCTCTCTAGTTTTGGTAAATCTAGACCAAAGAATATAGCAGCTAATAATAGGGGCAGCAGAGACAAAGCAGGCATTTACTGACCTTTCACATTGTACCAAGCTCCTTATAAGCATTATCACTTAGAATCCTCACAGTAAGTGAGGATTTTAAAAATTAAGCAAAATGGAAAGCAAGTATTTAGATTGGGTCCCAAGACAATGGCTAAATATATTATGTTCTCCTTGAAGTCATGACATCCTAGATCTAAACTAGCTTTTTCCCACCTTCCGTGTGCACAGGAGCCCCTGGGAAGTCGCCATGCAGATTACCTACTCGGCAGGTCTGGGTGGGCACTGGGAGTGTGCAGGTCCACAGAACGTACTGGGGGGCAAGTTTCTGAGTCAGACATTGCCAGGCCTGGCCCATGTTTGGGATCGCCTGGAGGAGTTCACAACTTCCCACCTACCTCTGAGATGCTGATTCTTACTACCACAGCCTTGCTTTCACAGACCAGAGCAGACTGGGGCCCTGAGGGCATCTGCGACCTGCACAAGGTTACACAGCGAGAACCCAGACTCCAGGGGCCCAGGTTGTGCTCCTTTCTCACACTACCTGAGACTTAACGTTGCCTGGTACCATCTGCGGAAAGGTGCACTCGAGTCTGCCCTCCCTGGTGGGCTCATGGTATGCTGCACATTTCTCCCAGGTGGCACTATGGCCAAGGCTGTGTCTCCAGGATGGAAACACTGCTCCCCAAAGAACTCGAGTTTTGTCCTTTGCACACAGCTATTTATTAATGCAACTTCTGGTTGACAGGAGGAGGAAGAGGAGAGGGGGAGAGAGGGGTGGGTGTGGGGTGATGGGGATATGTGTTTCTGGAAGAGGCCTGGGGTGTTTGCAGAGGAGGGCGGCACAGCCGGGGGCTTCCCCTGACACGGCTGCACTGTCGTGGCCTGTCCCGGACCAGGATGGCCCAGGCTTCTGGAAGTGCTCCCAACCCCCGTTGAGCACCCTACGGACCTCAACAAGCTGTAGGAAATGGTCCTGCAGGATTCATGCCCCTGATCTCTAGGATTCTAACCCAAGCTTATCCTTCATCATTTGGGGTTTTGAAAGTTTCTGTAGAATTATTTTCATTATTGAATGTTTGTTAGGATTACTTTTGGCTACTTGTGCCCAAAATCCAAAGTCACTATGGCTTAAAGAAAACAGGAGTTTATTTCTGTCTTGTGCAGAAGGAGCCCAGAGCTGCTGTGGCAGCTCTGTGGTATCAAGGACTTTACCTCCTTTTGTGATGTAACTCTGCCATGCTAAGGATATGACTTCCACTTTTGGGTCCAACATGGTTACCTGTGCTCCAGCCATCAGATCTTCATTCTATCTAGCAAGAAGGAAGAAGGGAGGAGGAAGGGCATACCCTTTCTCATGAAGGACATTTCTTGGATGTTGCATACAATACTTCAGTATTTATATCCTGTTGGCCAGAACATAGTTACCTGGCCAAAGCTAGGTATTTACATGGCTGTAAGAAAGGCTAGGAAATGTGGTCTTTACATCAAGTGGCCAGATTTCCAGCTAAAAATTGGCAATTCTAGGACTTAAGACAAAGGAAATATCAAATACTGGGATAAACAACTATCCCTGCCACACCTGGGTCTTAAGTTCATTTCCCAAGCCAGGTAGGGTTTGGAGTAGGTCCACAGGTTTTAGATCGATGCTTCTGAGCCATTTCCTGTAACCCAGGAGGCTTGGGGTCATGCTGGATCTCTTAAACATTCCTCCAAGAGGAGCCAGAGCTACTCAGTTTAGATCTTATTCACTTAATTATGATCTAATAATTTAGTTAGGGCTGATTTGAAGTGGAGATATAAGGAGAAAGTTGCTGACAATCAAAACTTAAAGGCAGAAGGCAAGACTTGCAGATTCATAATGGTTCCCCAGTGCCATCTTCAGCTTGCTGGGGATATTCGCCTATGTTTGGAGCCCGAGAGATTAGCAACAGTAACCACAGCACTTGCAGAAAAATGGACCAAGTCTCAGCACCATAAGGAGTGCTTGTTTCTGAGTCAGATTGGGTGCTTTCTGGGACATAATGCAGCCTCTGGATCATGGGCTGTGTGTGGGTCCTAAGACCCTTATTTTGTAAAAAAGAAGGCCTAGAGCTGGAGGTACCTTGCCAGTCAGTGTTCATGGAGGTTTCCAAGGAGCAATGTGAGAAGTGACATCCCTATTATTTGAACATTGATCATTAAACAGGTTTCTAGATCTAGTGATAGGGCTGTGGGGGCCAATCTGTGTCCTTTCTGGGATGCCCCACCTTGTTCCCAGAGGATACCTCCTATACTGCTGAAGACTCTGTCTGGTCAGCGGGATGAAGGCTCTCCACTCCCCTGCCCTCCTCCCCCTTTTTGCGCCTAACAGTAAACAGAACATTTTCCCTTTAGAAGAGAATGTTTGGAGACAGGTGGAAGCATAAGAATAGTTTTCTTCTACCTAATCGTCCCCAACTTGAACAAAACAGCCTTCACACTCACAGGCACGGAGGAGGTCCCCTGGCAGGGGGAATCTAGGGCAGAGCAGAAGGTGTGGGCGGGATGTGTGCTGTGAGGCCCGCAGGCAGACCCAGCCAACCTCCGGGAGCCTGGGAATCATCCAGTGAAACCGGAAATTGCCAAATCTTAGTTTCCCAGAAACATTCCACAGTTCGAAGTTTTGCTTTTTCTGACGAGCGCGGGATGTCTGTTTTAGTGCCGTCCTCTTGAATGTTAGTGTCAGCACGTTCCAACTTTGAGTGGATTTTGATGGGCTCGTTCTTCACACACATGCACATACACACTGTCCAGAGTCAATGAAAAAAATGTTTGAATTTGTGCTAAAGGCAGGCTGAGCAGTAAGTTTTCCTGTTCTGACTGCATTGCCTTTTTATGTGTACTCATAGTTGTAAGAATTTAAAAAATGAAGCATAACGAACTCATGTATGTGCTCTTACGTTTTTCCCATAGTAACTAGGTCATGTCTCTTTAAGCAGCATGATGTTTGCATATATAGGAAAGGTTTTGTCTTGAGTGCCTGTCTGTTCTGAGGGAGAGAAGCCAAGACTTGGGCATCTGACTGTCCCTGGTTGCATCTCAGCCTCCCCCCTCACTAGCTGCCTATCCCTGGCAAATTACATATTTCCCTAGACCTCAGTTTTCTTTCTCCTAGGACAGAAGTGGCTGTGCCGTCCCCACAGGAGGGTGACATGAAGCTCTAGAGGGCAGGCAGGGCCCAGCCCAGTGCCTGGCTGCCTGCAGCTGCTCAGTGAATGGACGTTTCCTGTGACTTGGTTTTTCCCTTTGCCCTCTCTAAAGAAAGAAGACCTGACAGTCAGTGGTTAGGGGAAGAAATATTAATCTGGCTTGTCACCAGATTATTTTTATGAGAACTGCTGTGGGACTCAAGGTCAATGGGGGCAAATCTAAGCTGTTTCTTCTACATCTGTGGTTTTCAAAGTGCGGTCCACAGCACCAACCGCATCTAGGAACTTGTTAAGAAATGCAGACTCTCAGTCCGCCCGACATATCCATTGAAAACTCTGGGATGGGAGCCCAGCAATCTCTGGGTGATTTGAATGTGTACTAATGTCCGGGAACCTCTAGTCTCTACATCTTGGTTCCCAGACTTTGCTGGACTTTAGAATTTCCTGGAGAGGTGGGGTGGGTTAGAATACCAACACCAGAGATTCCAATTCAGTGAATCTGGGGTGAAGCCTAAACATGAGGGGGTGTTTTTTAAGCTCCACAGGTGATCCTAGTGTGCACCCAGGATTGAAAAATTCTGCTCTGAAGAGTCCTGTCTTGTCCTCTCTCTTTCTCCTTCTTTTTCCTTCCTTCCTCCTCCTCCATGGACTCTTTGGGTTGGGAAGTTGGAACTAGGGGAAGAATTCTCTTCTAACATCAGCTCAGAGGCACTCATGGGGACTGGGTAAAATGCGGCCCACAGAACCCAGAAAATTCCCATGGTCTTTGCCTCATTCCTACAGCTGTTATCTTTGGATGGCAGTCTTCTGGTTTCAAATGTAGCACTTGCTCACGTAGAAAGTTTGGAAAAAACCTAGGAAACTTTGAGAGAGAAAATAGTAATCTCTCATTATCTTGTTCCTCCAGAGATCCCGTTAATGCTAATACTTTGCTGTGTTAGCCTCTAGTCTTTCATGTAGATGTCATTTTTAAATACACAGTTAGGATCATGCAATGATTTTACATATCTTGATTTTTTTACCTAATATCATATTATAATAATTTTGCATGATAGTCTTTGAATTTCAAAGCCAACATTAGATTGCTTCATATAGATTTGTCATAACTGGCTCAGCCATTTCCCTCTGGTTAACTCCTTTTCCCCCCCATGATAAGTTCAAAGATCCTTGTAAATAAATCTTTGATTGTTTTTTTGATTACTTTCTTAGGATAGATTCCTAGAAGTAGAATCACTGAGCCAAAAGTTATAAACACTCCAAAGGTTCTTGTTACAGCGTGCTAAATTTGTTTCCCGAAGGGCTGTGTCATTTCACTCCCACTCTCAGAGAACACGCCTGCTTCCTTGTACTTTTGTAACGTCGGTTACTATCCTACAAGACAAACAAACCTGTAAACAAGACGTGCCATTTTGCTGAGCCGAGCGGCTGTGTCCTCTCTGGCAGCTGTCTGCGGATGTGGTCACAGACCTCCACAGCCATGTGTCTTTGTCTTCCTTTCATTCATCTTTTGGAATCGTGTTTATGTTTTCGTGTCTGACAGCTCTAGTTGGGGGATTTTCATCTTATCTGGGGATTTGAGACCATCTGGAATTCTCAGCTCTGCTCTCTGTAGCTCTATCTTCAACACATCTGGGCTTCATCTTCAATGCCTTTGTGCCTCTTAACCCATTCCTTCTGTGCCCACCGGTGCTTACCAAGAGGACACTTAGCACAAGGCCTGCAAGAGACCCTTCATAACTGCTGTGGAATCTTGCAGCAAAAGGCATACATGGAGTTCCAGTCAAAGGTATCATTCTGGACCGCCAAGGTGTACGTCATCTAGCACGGAAGTGACACTGTACCCCCACTGCACACACACTGAAGTGCACTTCAGAGAATCCAGTTTTCTTGGCCTTCCTTGACAAATGCTATATAACTGACACACTGAATAACTTGCAGTTGTAGACTCACAAAAGGAACATGCCTTATTTAGTAGAGGAAGAGGTCAAGAACATTGCCACTGTCCACATTTCTCACCTTGGAACCATCTCAGCTTGTCGCAATGACTAAGCCATATAGATCAAGCCAAGATGACCCGTCTTGAGGTTTAGGACCCTCCTGGGAAAGCCTGCTTGCTAGAAGGACAGTGGAGAAATAGTGGATCATCATTGTTCTCATCTAGGAGGCTTCTCTGGGCACCTCTGCGTCCCGGCTGCTCCACTTTTGGATGTGTGAACATCTACCTGCCAGCTTGAGTTCAAACTTAGAGCCTCAGGGGCATCTGCAAAGAAAAATAGCCGAGACTCAGCTGTTGGTTAATTCCCAAGAATTTGACATTAGTTGGGAGGTGGGGAAACTCAGGAGGGACAACTCATGGTTAAGGCCACAGATCTACACATTCTCTTCTGTTTGCAAAGTGAGTCCTCTTTTTAGCTCAGGGAAATTGAATACAAATGCTGCAGGAAGGAACTGATGGTCTTATCTTTATCCCAAAGGCTGCTGGATGTGTTCTGTCCCATCCATCCATCCATCCATCCACCCTTCCAATAATATTTATTGAACACCTACTATTAGAAAGCAACCACTCATGTGTGGTCCATGGTTTTCTAAAGCACAAAAAACAGTGTACAATGTAGGAGTGTGTGCTAAGTATCCAGAGGCCCCATGGTGTAGACTTACTTGCATATGCAGGGGTTTTTTTGTTAAGACAAACAAATACAAAATTAGCCAATAATAAGGCCTTATTTATTCAGAGACAGTTGCTCATAGCAAGTAAATAGCAACCAAAGAGACAGGCAGGGAAAACCTCTAACTGTGGGTGAGAACACCATGGTTATAGATGGAACTGGCCAGTTGGCTCCTTCCTCCAGACAATTCCTTTTCGTTCCTAATTTTCAACATAAGTAAACTAAGGAGGTCTGTATTTTGGGAGTGTGAGAGACTTGGATAATGACCCCAGTGATGTCCTCTGAATCCCCGGGACCTGCATGTAGTGACCTTCCATGGTATAAGGGACTTCACAGAGATGGCAGTAGCAGGAGCAGGTGTTCCAGTGCAGAGGCAATGTCTGGTATTTCGTTCTCCTAAATACAGTTTTTAGACCACATGTCCTAGATTTGGTTGGGAAAATATAATTTGCAGAGCAGATCACACAGGAATGAATCCTACCCTTCATCCCTTTATGTTTGGAGGAATCTCTTGCTCCAAAGTTTAGTTTATCGGATATTATTGAGTGCTTTCTGTATACAAGGCTAGCATGAGAGTGACTACGCAGATCGACACCTGCTACTGCTTTACGTAACCTCACCAGCTGCCATAGACTTCCTTTGTTTCTGCCCTCCGTGGTATTCCAGTTGTGATGAGATCGCCCCTGTGAAGGTGGCACATACTTGGATTTCTCACTGAGATGTTAAGCTTATAAAGAGGTTTTCTGAAGGTTTAAGGAGAAGCAGTGCTCAGTGTGGTTCTGACGGCACGTGGGGACATTTAATATGAAAGCTTAATCATTATTTTGGTATGTGGCCTTTATACAATTCTATGTAGACTCTACATAGAATGCTGGGATCACTCTACCCCCTTCCCCTAACTACAGAGTCACGCAGAGCGAACGTGTGCTCCAGGTAGATGAAACCAAATAACTTAGCCGAATTGCTTCCCTGCACCTGTTTTTAGCCCCCTTAACCACTTCCAAACTCACTGTCTAACACCGTGATGCTGGCTGTTTCCCTCTGCCGTTCAGACCAGCATCCAAAAACAAAATAGCTTTTGGAGATGCACGGATGTGTTTATTATTCCTTGGACACAAACTGTGTTGCTCAAACTGCACGTTTTCATTGTGCTTTTGTTTTCATGTTTCCTTCTGAGGGGAGGAGCTGGGAGCATCAGGGAGTGGCGGCCTGTCCTTCCTGCATCCTGATGAGCATCTTGAAGCTCTTCTGTCTGGAGGCAAATAGACTCGGGTTTGCCTGAGCACAAGCCACGATGGTGCAGTCAAGCTGTGGCTCTTTGAAAAATTTACTTAATTTCACTAACAACAATACTCTGAAATAAAAATGGAGTTAAAATCGCATATTATTGTTGTCAGTAACAGGGAAAGCTGACTCCAGAGCCTGTGTTTTCGCAGGTATTTGAGCCTGTTTCGGTTTTGAAATCCACGTGTTCTGCGTATATCTGTGGCTCGGTTGGTTGTAAACTAGAATTGATTCTCTTCCTTCACCACCCCAATTCCCTCTGGGCCACACGGAACATAGCTGTGGTGGCGCAAAGGCGGTGCGCTCGCATGACTGGCCCGCAGAACAGAGCCAGCCCTCAAACCTGCCCGACTGCACCGGCTTGGAGAGACTTCACCTGGCGAGCAGAGGAGAGGGTGTGTGGTCAGGGAACAAACCAGCAATTCATCCTGCCCTTCACCTAGAGTAGACCGCACACCCAGAGGTCATGTGTTTCTACACGTTCATTCCCTCTCCTTTTCTTTCATTTTAAACTCTTGGCTTTAATATAATAAGAAATTTTAACTGAAACTTAACTTGAACAGGACCTCACGTACAGAGTTTGGTACTCTACACAAAATTAACTAAACTCTAAAAGAAAACAAACGTAGAAGGCCTTTGAAGCTGTATTATTTAAAATAATCAGCTTTATGTTTGCAACAAAGATGGGTTTTGTGCTCTGCTGGAATCTGGTCCTGCACCAGGTATGTCCTTCTCCTCCACTTCCTTTAGTAGTGAGCTGAGCTATCTATATCTAGCGAGATCTGAATTAATTGGACATAAAGTACCATATTTTACCATGTATAATGAGCACTTTCTGCCCAAATTTTTGAGGGAAAAATAAGGATGCACCTTATGCATGGACAGTACTGAAATACCTTCTTGTATCTGTTCTTGTGTTTTGGAATTATTTGTTACATAAAATTTATTGTATCATAATATGTTCAAAAATAAATGCTAAAATCCCTTACAAAAAACAATTATCTAAATATAAACAAATTAAAAATTGAATTAAGAAATTAAACAAAAGATATTTTTCCATGAAAGTTTGGGCCAAAAACGTGGGTGCTCATTCTACACGGCAAAGTACAGTAATACTGAAAGAATTGCTAGAATCTTGACAGCTCGTTTGATTGTTCCAAATGATCTAAAGCGAAGTAAACTTGGAGATGCGTGTTAGTCATATCACAGACTGGGTGACTTAAACCACAGAAGGTAATTTTCTCACAATTCTGGAGGCTGGAAGTCCAAGAGCAGGGTGCAGCGTGGTTGGCTTCTGGTGAGAGCCCTCTTCCTTGCCTTGCAGATGGCTGCCTTCTCACTGTGTCCTCAGACTCCTGAGAGGACTAGCTTCCTGGTGTCCTACTAAGAGCACTAATCCCATCATGAGGGCTCTACTGTCAGGGCCTGTCTAACTATAATCACTTCCCTAAGGCCCCACCCTCAGATGCCATCGCAGTGGGGGCGGGGCCTCAACATCTGATGGACAGGGAAGGTGCACACATTTAGCTCATCACAAGGTGAAGGGAGTTGAAAGGTTGGATGTGTCACCAAAACTCCCGCAAGGAAGCAGCAACCATTAGACTCTTGGGGCCCAGTAACAGTTGACATGCGGTGACAGTCTTCACTGCACTTCAGTTGAATGGACAAGTCTTTAAAAATGTGGTCAGGAGTGGGTAGCAAGTTTCTTGAGACTGACACCCACTTCGGTGGCTTCCACCATGGTTCTCCGTGACCATGAAGCTTTTCTCCCTATCACGGTCACACTCTGTCAACAGCCCCCACTTCTAACGGGGTCTCTGTGCCAGAAAGGACCCTGAGATGTCGGTGGTAGAACCACAGCAGCGCCAGCAGCAGCGTGGTGTGTTCATGTTCTGTCAAGAGGTATCTGGGATCTGGGACGTTTTTTCTCTAGGTCAGCGGCAGATACAGTTGGCCACTTTTAAAGGAGCATGATGTTCATCTTTCTAGTTTTTAATATGAAGAAGGAAGGAAGCCAAGGAATAGCAAACAGGGAGAAAGACTCTTAGAGGTTGTAATTCTCAGCCGAGAGAGGGAAGAATAGCGTTTTATTGTTATAGATTCCCCTTTTGGGGGATATTTTAGGGGGACAAAACTCATCATATTATGCCTGACACATAGTGCTCAAAAACTATTCATTAAAAAAATATAGTGAGTGAGTGAGTGAGAGAATGAATGAATGAATGAATGAATGCAAGCAACAATCACATGGAATTCAGGTAGGGAGACCCCCATTGTTCCACATGTTTAAACTTGCCATTTATTTGACAGAAGCACTGAGCACTCTATGTGAAAATGCCTGCGGCAGATGTAGTGAGTCCCTCATGACAGGCTTGTTAATTCCTGTGACTTTCACGAGCTAGCGGGAATAATGCATACCAGCACTAGGATCCCTCACAGAGAAGAAGAAATGAATCAGCCCTGTGTTTACATAAAGGGCAGATATCTGTGAACAGTGAAAATCTGGGCTGGCAAACTTCCCGCTCACCTCTCCCCTGCCATCCTGTCAGCCACTTTAACCTCCTCATTTCCAGTAACCTTTTCCTCTCCTCCACCGCACCACCAGAAACTCGAACCAAATCTGCATTCCTAGGCAGCCATTCTCATGGCACCGCCCCCACTGACTTGCCCAGTCCTCCCACCGTAACCTCTCTTGGCCTCACTGGAAACTTCCAGTCCATCCACCACCTTTTCACTACCCATCACCATTCTCCCTTCTCTACTTTAGTCTTAGGGCAGGAGGAGGGATTAACTATGAAATAAATAAGATTATATAAAACATCAATTTACCATATAGGATCAGACTTCTGGAAATAGCTGAATCATAATCTCTATTTGTATTTCTCACTGGGCCAGTTACGTTTTTATAGCCTCATGCAGTATGCTGCATAGAAATCTTGATGTCTGCCTTTTTGGAGCCATAAGCTCATCTACATGAAGCTCATGAACAGGAATTTGCTAGGAAAGGCTGATTTGAGACTCAGTGAGTGACTTCAAGTGCAGAAGGGTTTGTTGGAACACGTTGGTTGTCCGACTAGACTTCCACAGTCCAAAGAGCGGAGTATGTTTCAAAAGAAAACCAGCTCAGTGTACGTAAATGAGGAAGTGAAAATGTGTCCACTTATTTTTAAGAGAAATATCCAAAAATGCATAGTCTGCATTTCTAACAGAATTTTTGGTCTCTGTTAGTCTTCTAATAAGGTCAGCTATAGTATCTTTTGTCTTCCAGTGATTAATGTGCTAAATTAGTGATGGTTCACCTCCAGTGACTTTACAAGTATCTTTTTTGCCTTTCTTCTATAAACAAAATGATCAAGCTACATCCCAGTTTTATATTGTAATTATAAAGTTAGGTGGGAGTGCCTGAAGTATAGCTAGTCCAAACTGAGGGGTGCTGTGGGAGGGAAACATACACTGGGGTCCCGGCACCAAAAAAGAAAAAAGGTAAAGTATGTCACAATTTTTAATTCTTCGTATGTTGAAATTATAATGTTTTGATATGTTGGGATACATAAAATATATTATTAAAGTTAATTTTACCTGTTTCTTTGTAGTTTTCTCAATGTGGCTACTCACAAATATTAAATTACTTTTGGAGTTTGCATTTGGGGCTTATATTTCTTTTGAAAAGCTCTGCCCAAAAGAAGTCATTTTCTTAATTTATATATGTTTGTTGCTTAAAACTTAAGTTTAAGTGAATGTCCTAATTATGAATAATTTGCTTCTTATAGTAAATATTGTTGGACACATCTTCTGAATAAATGTCATTATTAGTACTTAGATTAATGTAAATCAGATCAACCATAGCATAGTCAGATTGTAAGCTTTCAAAGTTTTTCTTTTGTGAATTTTTATTCTGTGGAAGCACATATGTTTGAGGAAAGTTAGAATTTTGGGACCAGTGCAATGTTCAATTCTATTTGCCTTACCCCAAATCACTAACATTAACTCTTCTGAATTAGTCATACAGCGGCGTGACACCCAGCATTGCGAAAGTAGTTTAACAGCCTAACAGTCACCTTCTTCAGCTTGTGTACATGTCTTTATGCTATTCTATGAACCTAGTGATGTAAAACAATTAATTCTGTTTAATGATTGGTCCAGTGGGTCAAAAATTAACAAGAGAAACTTGGAATTTCAGGGCCTAACGCTGAACAAATCAATTCATCCACCCGTTCAACAAACCCTTGCCAAGAGGAAGAGGGAGGTAAGGTGTGAGCCCTAGTGTGGTCAGAGCTCTCGCCCCTTCCTCCCACGGAAGCTCCATGAATTTCTAGACACAGGTTGCTGTGTTTGTCACCCTGGGCACACAGCTTTCCTCCACATGCCCTGCCTTTGTACCCGCACATTTATATTAATAATAATGGAAGAAAAACAAGACCCGATCTTTCTCTATTCTCTTCACCTATTTAAATGTTTCTTTTAGCACTTGGTTTTTCCGTACAGATCATTTCTTTGTCTCAGGTGAATGCTAAGTGTGTTTTCCTTGTGCATGATAAATGTTGGTCTTTCATGATCAGAGTCCCAAATTAGCCTGAGAAATATGGGGCTTCTTTGGACGTGTGCAAACTTACGTTAGAAACCCCTCATACAGCCTCAGATTGGAGTCTCTCCATTGGAGCTGCCCCAGAGGTGGGTCAGCAGTGTCTAATCGTCCCAGGGTGAGGTCACCCCACAGATTTTGACCATTCATGCAGTCCTGAGGTGTGAGACCAGGAAGATATCAGAATAATATTAAGCAAAGACCCAAGACCCGGAAATCAGCCATTTTTATACTAGTGCTTTCCTTGTCTTCACACTGAACATTTCAATATTTCCTAAATCCAAACAGTTTAGCACCACCCTCATGTGCCAAGGTGTTCTGAAGCCAGCAGCCTTCATGGAGATCCACTCAGCAGCCCCTGTTCAAGATGCTTCTCCAGAACAGGGCAGAGAACTTGCATAGATTTCTTTTTCTCTTATTTTCTCTGATAGAACAGTGTATGAGCCATGGCATGTGCTTAAGAGATACAGATGGTTTTAAGCAACCATGTATAGTAATAGTAATTCTAATTACAATAGCAAGCATATGGCTCATATTATGGCTCAGGCACTATTGAAAGAGCATTACATCTGTAGCTCATTTAATGCTTACAATAGTTCTTTAACGTAGATATGATTATTACACTCGATTTACTGATGAGGATCCTGAGCAACAGAGAGGTTGAGTACCTTGCCCAAGAGCACAGAGCTAGTAAGTGGCAAAGCCAGGGTTTGAAACTAGGCCCTCAACCTAAGTCATAATATCAGGCAGAAGATTAATTTTACCTGGCTAGGTATTTATTTTAAGTTTTACTTTTGGAAGATTTGAATTGGCTGTTTCTAAATCCTGCTTAAAAGAATCTTTTATCTTTCTTTGTCATCTCCTATCAGATAGTGACCTGAACCTATTAGTGTCTTGGGACATTGACCCAGGGGTTTTATTCCCAGCTGTGATATAACCTAAATATTTTCAAATGTTAACATTATATTTGTGTTATGGTATAGAGTATATAAAACACAATCACATCTTTCTACCTCTTTTGAGTCTTACAGCAGTCTTACAAGCTAAGCATTATTGATCTCAGCTGTGTTGTTTTAATTTCCCAAATGACCACGCTGAGGCTTAGACAAGGTTCTGAAGGCCCAGCGCTCCCGCTGGTGGTAGATGGGAGAGTGGAGTCAGCATCCAGTGCTGCTGTCTTCTGACCTAGAACACTCCCCTCCCCACTATGCCTTTCCAAATAGAGTCTAGACAAGTTGATGGCAATATGGGTTTTATTTTGAGTTTCAATCTGGGAAAATCATTAGGGTAACAATTTCAGAAAATGCATGAGGAAAAAAGTCTGTTGTAGGATTTCAACTGCACATACTCGACAATATGTTTTCTTTTATTTAAGTGGGGTATACAGTAAGCCCGAGTCTGGATTTCTGCAGCCCTTAGAAGCGAAGCATCTCAGGGTGGGAAGGAAACTAAGAGACCATTGTCCGACCTCCCACTTGTTTCTGGTGGTGCCTGATCCCTCTTGACAACCTCTCAGATAGCAACAGTTGTCACCAGAGGCAAAAGCTTTGCATTATCCCTCTCCTCCCCCTGACTGCCACCTACACTGTCAGCATCTTTCCTACCAAGTACAAGTGCCCAGCATGGGACACAGCTCTTCCTGAGCACTGGATGACAGTGTGGTGACACTGTATTTGTGTCCTTTGTAGTCAGCTAGAACCACCAGATATTTTCTATATGAACTGCTGTCGTGTTAGGTTGATTTCTTTGCCCCTAACTATAGGCATTTCTGTTTATTTCTTTTATGCATTTTATTATTGAGCCTGTGGGATAATTTAGACTCTAGGTTCTGTCAGTAAATTCAGCCATTCCTTTTAGATGAGTTATTTTTAAATGTGGGAATTGTGCTTTCATCTGGTATACTGAAGAATGTCTTGTCTAGGACAGTGCGAAACTCGGGAGCCTTATGGCCTGCCAAATCCACCACATGGTGATTCACCATTTCATCTGCAAAAATATCATGAAAAATCGTGTCACGGGCCTTGCTGAAATGCAAACATTTCCTTTTCTTGTCTGTATAATTTCCTACTTCTGCTCGTCTAATAACCCAGTCAGGGCAGGGGGAGGTTCTTCCTGTTGTGCAGCCTCTGGTCACCTGCTGTTTTTAATGCATCTGACTAGTGACTGAGTCTCAGTTTTTGCTGACAACTAGTGACAAGCTAATGGATCTTACAGAGGGGTCCAGTTGGGTTTTCTTTTCAACATCGATGCAGCACCGCTTCTTAACCTTTGTCCAAGATTATCAGCAATGATCTGAGGTTGCTTCTTCCACACTGAGGTTTAACTTTCTTAGACCTGAAGGTATGGATTTCTTTACAATGTCTAGCCAGACAATCCTTTATTATCTCTTTTCAAAACTCAAGCTTCATTTCCACCTTAAAAGTGTTTTCCAACTTTCCCCTCAGTGAAGATCATCGCTGGGGCACACGCACGTGCACGCGTGCATACACACACACACACACACACACACACACACACACACAAGCTAAAAAGAATTTGGTTTCCTGCATCACAGACTCTGACCAGCCATTTTCAGTCCTTTACTACCCATCTTCTTGCTCAGAAGTGAACTTAAGTGTGGGTTGTTTTCCTTTTCCAAATCTTAGTTTATTTAAGTTTTTTTGAATAATTTGTGCTGTTTTGTTGTATTTATCCAAGAGCATGAATGAGTCTGGGCTTCCAGTTTTCTGTTCTTTAGAAAGCTGACCTCAGGGAGTTTGCAGCTGGCACTGGCCTTTCAAGGGTCAGCTTCAAATTGCTTAATGACTGTGAGAAATTCTTTTCTAAAAAATATTTAGGTTGTGCTCCAATTAGGGAATTTACCCAGCTACCTGAAGTTATGGCCAAGGCAACTACTTACGCAAAGCACTTGGCCCCAAGGAGACTGGGAGAATTCCCCTGAAGTGTTGGTAGCCTGTGAGAGGACTGTAATCACCTTGGCTTTTCAAGTGAATGTGAGAGATCAGATACACTGACTGTCCCCTTGACAAGCTTCTAAGGCAGGTGGGCAGTTCCCTGGGGACCAGCTGAGGTTAGCACAGAGCTGGGGCCCAGTGAGTGTTTGAGAAAAATAAGTGCACATGGGCTGCCCAGGGCCAGGATGATCTTGAAGCCAATGATGAGACATCTTGTGTGATATTTTTAAATCCCGGAACAACTGCTTTTCCATGTCCAGAAAGGTCAGTGGATACAACTTAATTAGATGGGTGGCCAGCATGTAAATTTAGCATGACTCAGAAGGTGATTGAGTCAAACATGTATTAATTCTAAAATGTTATTGAATGCAACATGTTGGACTCTTGGGACTCAATACTGGTGTTAATTTGCAGAAAGAATCCTATGTACATGGGTGACCTAAACAATTTTTTTAAAAGCTAATATACTGGTAGATCACTATGAAGGGCCTTAAAATTCAAACTCGATAAATTGTAGTGTTATTCCTTGTGGTTCTAAACATAGTAACTGGTGACATGTCTCTCACAAATCACAAAGTAGCTGGAAAATAGATTTCATTTTTGTGCGGTGCCCTTACCTGTTAGCGGAAAGTACGTTCTAAACCGTGTGCACTGGGCTGCAGCAGCTTCTCAGCCAGCACCTCCCTCCGGGGTCACTTTCATCAAGAAGTCAGCACCCTACAGGGAAGGCCTAAATCAGTGACTCGGAGGGGTGTGTGGAACTGCTGGTGTGCCTGCATAGGGCACTTCAAGTGTGTGTCTTCCTGTTAGATTGCCCCCCTTCCAGGTCAGTTGTCACCATCTCCTTCGGGCCTCCTTACCTGCCTCCAAGTCGAGTGGCTCTTTACACCCGGTAGGCTGCCTGGTCCAGGTGTTTCCATGTCACTTGATCCAAGTGACCAGACAGTGTAGACCCTCAGGGGAGGCGTTCTGGCAGGGTCAAAGGTGCCATCAGTGTGGGGAGGGGTGTAGAGACCCTCAGCCCTTGACACTGCAGGTGAGGAAGTGTGGGAGCTCACAGGCCGAATGGGACCAGCGCGCCTCCCACCCTTGCGTGCTGGAAAGTTATGTTTCCATCAGATAATGCTTCTGAAGCCCCCTGTGGATGATCACCCCAAATCTCCACGATTCCAGATTCTACATTTCCTGAGGAAGCACCCCACGAATAAGTTGTTGGCTTTGCCATCCCAGCTTCAAGAGATGTCACTTTCATATCTCATGCATGCAAATTATTTTTCAATTTTTCATTTGCTTGAGCATGTGCCCTATGACCTGACTGGTGGTGACACCCACTCCTAGAAGCCTCCCTTCCTGAGAGAAGTGCCATCGTCCAGGCATTCGGTCTCCCGGATGGGGCAGTCACAGCCTTCCCCTGCCTCTGACAGTAAGCTTCATGTTTGCTTGGTCTGGTCGCAGGGGTGAGGTCAGCCCGCGTGGCAGGTTTCCAGGGAGCTCTGCTTCCACTGAGGGAATACTCAGACTTCCCTGGAGCTCTGGTTTCTCTCTAACTTATCATCTTTCAGCATTATCTGCGTGGCTCTCTCTTCAGGTAACTCCAGCAGTGAATTTCCCTGCCAGCCTCGCTTTGCTTGGCCTGAAGTGACCCCCCTCAGTCAGTCCTCCGCCTGTTCTCTCCTCTCCTTAGACTTCCTCTGTGAGGTGAGTCCCCACCTGATTCATAGCCAGGGTGACAGATCTGTAGACATCATGGGAAAGGGCTTGGCCAAGAGCACTGCGAAAAGGATTCCTCCCAGCTGGGCTGGCAGCCAGATAACCACAAGCTGTCCCACTGAGACCTGGGCCTGTGACTCTTGAAACCACAGAGAAGAAAAACCCAGAGGAAGCTGCTACCCCCTGTTGGATTCAGTCTCCAGAGCCAGACAGGCCCTTGTACAGCATCTCCAATGCGCATCGGTCATGGGTGCACTAAAAGCCAAGTAGCACCGAGCATATTTGCATTTCTTCAAGTCACTCAAGTCCGAACTTTTCACCAATACAGACCGGACTTCTTCAGAGCTAGTTCTTCCAAAGATAAAGCATGACAGAGGGCCCCAAACCTGCCCATGGAAACACACAGGCAAATAGTATTTCTACCTAGGCTGGGAGGGAAGACGTGAAATTACTCATACATCTCTATGCTCTGGCTGTCATGCTCCAGAACTGGGCAGAGGACATATGGGGGAGGATTGCCCCAGAGTTCCTGTGAACTTCCTTAACCTGTAGAATCCAGTGTAGTATCTACACAATCACGCCCAGCGCCCATCAGACTGCCCAACTTCTTCCTCCTTACCTTCAGCTTGAATCTTAGCATCTTGAATGGATCTTTTTTTGCGGGGGAAGGGGAATAAGTTCCCCTTTTGAAGTCCCCATTTTGAAGTTTCTGGAATAAGGAACTTCACCTCAGCTCCTTGTCTGTCTTCTCTTTCGCCATGAAGTTATATGAACCTCCTGCTCCCTTTTTCAGCTTTTCCCCCCTGAGACCAGCATGCTGAGTTGAATGGAGATTGTGCCTTATGGCCCAGTTAACTTTAGCCCAACAGCTGAAAGGCGATTGCATGACAAAGTCTGGATGATCGAATAATAGGACTGACCCAAAAGACAGCACGCTGAAGTCCGAATTAAGTTGGAATGATCAGGCACCGGACTGACCCCCCTGAGACTCAGTGGCAACTGGAGGGACCCCCTGCCGCTTGAGCATGGTCTTGGGGCAAGAAGCCTTGACCGCCCCCCACCCCAGTCATCTGATATGATCACCACTGATTAAATGGGAAGGCTGATCCCTGCGTGACACCCTGTCTGTATGAGGTCACTTCACTCTTCATAATACTGGACTCCCAGCGGAGTCCTGATTCCGACGCGAGGCTTGTATATTCAGAGAAAATATGTGGAGAGTTGTCTGTTTTACTTGTCTGGTCCCTTGGAGGTCCTGTTTAGACGGCATCAAATGACACTTTTCCAAGACTTGTTTTCATCTTTCCTTTTCCCTTGGCTTTAAAAACAAAAACAAACAGTTATTAAGCACCAAGCCTGTGTTCCGTGTCCAGCCCCGAGTTAGGCTCCGCCCCCTCACTCTGTGCACCTCCACGTAGCGCCCTCTTCGCTGGTGAAAGGCACTGTCTCATTAATTCCTGCCAGTCATGAACTCCTGAAGACACAGTCCAGATCTGAATCAGGCGAGGTCAGGTATGGCGAGGAGTGACAGACGCCAGAGGATCTGCACCCAGAACAAGATGGCAGTGTTGTCTTCAGGCTCCTGTAAATCGAGTGCCTGGGAGGCCTGTCGGGATGCACTCGGGCTCCTTCCGTCCCCACCTCACTCTCCTCGGGGTGGGTCACACGGTCCAAGGTGTCAGCGGCGGGCCTGAGGGCTCAAGACTTCGCCTGTAAATCCACCAGCACGTTTCACTACACCCTGCCTCGGAACTTCCGGTCTCTCCACCCACTCTGCCTGCTCTCAGGGCCAGCGAAGATAACCAAACACAACTGACTCTCTAAAGGGGAAAAGAAACTTCAAAATTCCCTGCTGGTCTCAAGTGGTACCAGGCTCCCAGCAGGGCTGAAACCATCCTGCATTCTCCTGTCTCCTCTTCTCCTTGACCAGCAGCCAGGAGGCAGAGACAGGGGACGGGGGGCCTCCTCTCCCAGGCCTGACTTAGTTAGTCCCTATCCTTCTAAATAGGCTTCATGGGCATCTCTCACCAAGCTCTGGGCTCAGCTCCACCCAGGCCCTAGGAAATAACCTCAAAATGCAACTCTGTGCTGAGAATGAAAAGGAAACACTACAGGGAGAGCCCAGTCTGAGCTTAGAAGCCAGCCATAATGGGAGAGAGGACCAAAGCAAACTTGCCTGAGAAAACTGGATTTCAAAATGCCTCATGACAAAAAAAAAAAAAAAAAAATCACATTGAACAACCCCAAACCCTCTGAAACACTGAATGCTATAGCCTTTCTTAGAGAAGGCAGGGCCTGCTGAGTCCCGCATACAGAGAGCTGTTGTGACTCTGGTGACCCCTTTTTCCCCTAGCCTTGCTTGGCCATGAAACCCATTCTCACTGTGGCATGTCCTTATATGGGACATGCTGCTCCAGTGGTATCTCGGGCATCCCCTCTAAGAGGGCCCGTGGAGACGGGAGTGGGGGCGGGGGTGGGCATGAACAAAGGTCCTCACAGCTGTCTTTCTGATTTCTTATTTCCGAGTCCTCGCCTGCTCTCCTTTGCCAATTTCTTAATTATAATGAGGCTGCTGCAGGCACCTGACACTGTGTATTTGGTTTCTTTGACCCACTGGCAGCACTACACTGGTCCGGAAATTCAGACCATCACCTGCTCTTGCTCTGGGTCCCGGGTTTTGCCCTGTTCTGCTTGGCAGACTTCTCTGTGTGGTCCTGACCTCCTGGAAGGGTGCTCTCCCCATGGGGTCCACCTCTGTGCCCCGCACTCCTCTGCCAGGCATGTTACTCCAACCTGCCCGTGGCCAGCACTTCCCATTCTGCATCTCACTCCTGAGTCACATGTGTTGCTCGGTTCCCTGGGGGCCTGCTGCTGTTTATCCCCTTTCCCGGTTGGCCCCCTGGCAACCCCCACTGCTTTTCTCGCTGGTGGGGGAACTCTTGTTCTCCAGGCCATTGCCATTTTGACGGAGCCCTGGTAGCAAGTCAGGTTAATTTTTGGAGTGTTTAAAATAATAATAATAATAATAAATCACCAGCTTTGAGGGTTTTTGTTTGTTTGTTTGTTTGTTTTTGTAAAAAGTGGGTTGCCTTCTTGGCACACATAGTTTCTCAAAGGCCAGACAAAGAAAAGCTTCTAATTTGGGCTGCACCACGAGAACACTCCAAGGGAACTGAACTTGGTGCTGAAGTACCCAGTTCCCGTCTGGAGTTAGCCTTCACCGTCGGTGGAAATCTGTGCGGCTGGTGGGTTAGGATGGACCAGGTTCCTACCGAACAAGGACAAGCACTTGGTTTTCACAAGCGTCCTGTAAAGGTGTCACTATGGGAATGTGACTGGCATTCGGACCAGTCAGAGTCAAGATTAGGCAGCGGTATGTTGACTGGGCCCTGTGGGAGCTGTTGGTTTCTGTGTGGTTTGCGGAGGGGAGGGGCCTGCTTCCCCACGGAGGTGGTGAGAGGTGAACCAGAGATGAGCAAGCTCCACCAGAATTCTGTTAAGACGTTTCAGTGAGAGTCTTTGGGGTTTGTTGTTGTTGATTTTTGGTCTTGGCACGAGGTCCCTCCTGAATGATGCAGCGCATTCCTGGAAAGATGGGGGCCTGCTGCCAAGCTGAGACATGAAGAACCTGGAAAGTGAGCCCACATGCACTGATGTAATGGAAGGGCTTGTGGTGTGAGCCCAGCGTGGGGACCTGCGTTCAAGATGCCCAGGGCACCCTCGCTCCTTCCCATGCTCTCCCCGTAGGTCCATCCATGCATTGGTCACCTACTGGCCCCTCAGCCCCTGTGTCGAATCCTTCCTCCATACAGCTTCCTGGGTCCTACGTTAAACCCACCCTCCAAAATATTTCAGTGGCTGCTCCTCCCATCCATGGCTGTGTAACAGACCACCCCAAAACACGGTAGCTTCAAACAACAACTTACGGTCTCCTGCTCTTCTGTGGATTGCCTGAGTGTCCTCGCCCAGGTGTCTCACATGGTTGCACTAAGACATTGGCTGGGACTGGAGCCATCTGAATACTTCACAGGCCAGACATCCAAGATGGTCAGTCACCTGGCCAGTTTTTTAAAGCTGGTTTCAACTCAGCAGGAGCTGTTGACAGAGGCACCTCCATGCAGTCTCTGCAGAGCCTCTCCCAGCATGGTGGTTGGGCTCCAAGAGGGAGCTCCCATGTTCCGAGAAGCCCAGACAAAACCCCAGAATCACTTCTGTCACGTTCTATTGGTCAAGCAAGGCTCAGATTCCGGGGGACCGGGCTGAGGGTCCACCTCATGATGGGAGAGGCAAGGGCACCCTGCAGGAGAGCATGTGAGATGGAAGAGAGGGCCAAGACCATCTTTGCACACTGCCGCCAGCTTCACCTTCCCACAGGCTAAAACTTCAGCATCCGAGCAAAGTCACAAGGAAGGTCCTTGGGGGACCAAAGGGGACAAATCAAACAGGTCTCCATCCAAAATGAAAATAGCTTTGTTAGTCCTAATGGGAGAAAAATAGAGACTTAACACATAGATTTCAAAGTTGTTGGGTAGAAAATGCCAAGAAGAAATTGGTGCTGCTTTTCAGCCGCTGAAACATTACCTTCTGTACTCCTTTGAGAAGCACGAAGCTGAGGCAGCTTGCCGATTTCCATCCTTTCCACGTGCTCGACGTGCTCCGAGAACCCAGCTTCCACGCATGTGCAGGGCCTCCTTTTGTGTCGTCACTGTCCTTGCATGGATGGGGAAACGGAGGCTCCGAGAGTCCCTGCTTTCCCACGTTGTTGGCAGAGTTGGGGCTGGCCTTGCTTCGTTCTGGGCAGGACGCTGATTGTGGAGCTGGCCTTAGTCTCCCCCACCAGCCCTCTCATCTCAGAAATACTAGGCAGGCTTTTCTGTGCTCCCTGCCCCATCTCATCTGTGCTTCCTCCTGGAACTCGCCCCTCCTCACACACCTTCTTCATCTTTTGGTTCACATCCATCCTTCCAGACACAGCCTGGCTCTCCTGACCTCACTCTCCCCCCGAGTGGCCCAGAGTGGGCAAGTCTTCTTTATGGCCCTTCCTGCATTATGGTGTCACATGCTTGTGCCTCTCATTAATCCATAAACTCTTCAGGGTCTTTCCCTCTGCTACAAATGTGAATTATTAGCAAATGTTAACTTGGCCTTGACAACTCAGTTCTGTCACCTCGCCTCTTATTTAGGACCCGTAATTCCAGTATTCTAGCAGGATTCACACTGCTACCATTCTCTCAACAGAGCTCTTGAAGAAAAATAGTTGGCTCTTAAGGCAGGACTGAAATTGTGCCAGTGGGTTTGATATATGAGGTCTGTCTAGAAAAAGTCCAGCCAGTGTGGATGGAACAGGAATGGTTTGCGTGACACAAATGCAACCTGGCAGCCAAGCAGGGTAGACTGGAACGCACATGCATGAACAATGACAACTTCACTGGACTAGTCAGTGGGGGTGGTAGATGCCCTTGAGTGAGCATGTGTACTGTGTGGCTGTCACATTCAAAATGACTGAGTAGAGCAACGAATCCACATCAGATTTTGCACTAAGCATGAACATTCCTCCACAGAACTATTCAGATGATTCAGAAGGCTGCAGCTGTGGGCAACTGGTGATTGTCAGCTTCATCACGACAACACTCCCTCTCATGCATCACATTTCATGCAGAGTTTTTTGGTGAAACATCAAGTCATCCAGGTGACTCAGTGCTCCCACAGCTCAGATTTGGTGCCCTGTAACTTCTGGCTTTTCCCCAGACTAAAATCACCTTTGAAAGGAGAGAGATTTCAGACCATCAGTGAGATTCAGGACAATATAATGGGGTAGCTGATGGCAAATGGAACTGTGTGAGGTTCCAAGGTACCTACTTTGAAGGGGACTGAGGCATCCTTGTCCTATGTACAATGTTTCTTATATCTTGTATCTTCGTCGATAAAGGTCTCTTTTTTATAGTACATGGCTGGATACTTTCTAGACAGATCTCATGAATTAAAAAGTAAAAATTATTGTGTTAATAAATAATTTTTTAGCTGTCACATGTGCTAGGTAGATACATACTTAAAATCAAAGAAAAAATTATATGCTGTCTTAGTCACTTTTTTTGAATCTGTGCTCCCTGGATGGGAACTTGTTCCAGGGTGGTGTCAGATCAAGGTCAGCCATGAAAATGTTGGAGCTGAGGTTAGGCACCAACCCGTAAAGGAGAAGAAATAGTCCTTTCCAGCCAACTTGCTCTTCCTGCATTCTGAATGCAGTATCTTTGACATGGCTTGTCCACCCCGTCTTCCCCAAAGTGAGAGCAGAGCTCCCAAGAAGTGGATCTGAAAATGATACTGAATGGGTGGAACAAAGTTGGACAGGTTTGTTTTTACTGCACCGTGAAATACATAGGACCTGTGAAAATGTGGATGCTTCATTCACAACCTGCTTGCCAGCCTTGTGCGCTGACCTTCAAATTCCTCCGTGGTTCTTTGTAATTGTCCGTGTCTGTACTTCCTAACACAGCCATAAACGTGGTTTACTTTTTATTGCAGAGCATCTTCGAGGCTATTAAAGCAATGGCTTTCATTAATTTAAACACTTGGTGAGCTTTCAGTGGGGTTTAGGCAGCTACATTGCCCAAACTATCTGACCACAATCCCCATCTCTTTGCCTTCCCTGCAGAAAGCTCTTCAGTAGAATGATGCACTGCAGCCTCAGGGAGCGGGAACGGGGTGGTTTGTATCTCCAACAAAGTGGACACAAGCCCAGCATAGCAGTCTGGCTCAGTGAATAAAGCTTGGGAGCAAATACTTGTTTGGAGTCATTCCTCAGTTATGCAAACTTACCTGCTAACTGATTTAGGGCACTTTTTAAAACATCTCTCTGAGGCTTGGTTTTTTCATTGACAGAAGAAATGACCATGAATCTTACAGAGCTGTGATAACTCACAAGTTAACATGTGTAAAGAGCCTTGCATAGAATCCTGGCTATAGTTCACTGAGTGACTAGAAGTATACTAATTAAATTAGATATGTTAGTAAGGCAGACAAAGAAATTACATGGCTGGCGGTTGTTTATGAAGCCAGCCATGTAATTAGGAGAAACCCTTGGTCTAAAATTTTTATATTTATAATACATTTTGTGATTATGATTGAGTTAATATTTTTAGTATAAAACTGATTAAAGCAGGGGTATGTCTCATTGTCTTTGTATTTACCTGACCACAAGTAGTTAGTAAATGTTTATTACAATTAACTGAAAACTTTTATGTCCAAATGGATTTGTCTGTCTGTACCTAGTGCAATGACCTGTTCTCTTGGTTATTAGATGACAGAGAGTTAGTGCATTTTTTAAATAACCACATACAACTGATTCTCATTATTTGGGGTAGTCAAATTCTGTAAATTCACCACAAACATGGACTTAGCAAATACTGAGCCATTGGTCCTAGAGAAAATGCAGGGTTCGGTTCCCACAGGCCTCTGATCACAGCCTTTTCGACAACAGATCTGTGCATAACCCTGCTTTATGCGTTTTGTCTAAGGGCGTCTTATTTAATGTATATTGTTAATTCATTAGCATTGAACTCACAGCCCACAGCGCTACACCCAAATGAAGCTCACCTAACATGCAAACAGTATTTTCTCTGTGAGACGCATCACACCTCTGTACTTAGGAACACTGGACAGTCCTGTAGCACTGTGCTTGGGGGCAGTTATAAATATAAATCGCACAAAGTGCAAAAAAAAAGTGGCCCCGAGCAGACCACCCAAAGGACACTTGTTTACAGTACGACAGCTGGAACAAGAAGGCCGAGTGTTGCCTCAATCAACGTCATCGGGCACCTCAAATCTGCAACTGACTGTAAAAGCACTCCAAGTATTGACTGTAAGGTTTACAAATAAATTTTAGCAAGTAGGTGAATTCCCAAATGTGGATCCTGCAAAAGACGAGGATCACCTGTACCCTTGTTTTGTCAATTAAATGTCCTAGTATACAGTGAGTTTCTATTTTCTAGTAAGGAAGCTACATCCCCCAGCCACTGAATCATTGCTGCAGCTGGGTGTCAATCACTGAGGAGCCTCAAGTCTTGTAACCAGAGAGGGTGGCTGGGATGACAGGCCGTCCCCAAGTGAGCTGCCTAGGTGGCCTTGCTTCTCTGTGTGCATTTACTTGTCCCTGCTCACAGCTCGCCCTAGAAGCCGTGTCAGGGTGTTACTCTGGGAACTCAGGATTTAGAAGCCCTTGCCAAAAAAAAAAAAAAATGAACAAGTTGTTCTTTTTCAGCTGTCAGTGGTCGGGGGGCGGGGGAGGGGGTTGGGCCAGCTGCCCAGGAAGGAAAGGAAGGGGGCAGCAATTAACCACCAGGCCAACCCGAATTAGGCCTCCCAGAGAAAATTACTGTTCTCGGAGCAGAGTTTCTCCTCCAAGGTCCCTGTCCTCCATTTGCCGGTTGCCTCTGGAGACTGCACTGTGAACATTCCCTGCACAGGTTACGGAGTGCACAGCAAGGCCCCCGTGGGCCACACGTGGGTATCCTGCCTGCCCTTGGGCTGGCAGCGACAGAGTTCCCAGGTGACAGCCGGGAGGCCCCAGCTGCAGTGAGCAGCAGTCAGCCCCAGAACGCCCTCTGAGTGGGGCCGGGGAGAGGGAGGGGGCGGTTGATGGGTTTGAAGATGGGAGCCAGCAGCCAACTGTAGCAATAGTTTTACACACTTCAACTGTGTAGCTTTCTTTGTTTTTCCTTTTAGGGTTCTTTTCCCCAGGCAGTGATATTTGGGAGGTGATATTTGGGGAGTTATACTGCAACACTTGGGGATTTAAGCAACCATGAGCTAATGACAGTAACTCTAGTTGTCAAAGATTCATCAAAGTTCACAGTTACTGGAGACCACAGCCAGGCCCTGTTCTAACCACTTCACGCATCTTTGCTCATTTAAACTTTTCCCTTCCCCTCCGGCTGCCCTCCCAGGCCAGCACTGTGATTACACCTACTTTGCAGATAAGGAAACTGAGGCATTGAGCATTAAACAGCAAGCCCACAGTCACGTGGCTAGTAGGCAGTGGACCCAAGCCTCCAACACAGGCAGTCTGTCCCCCAGCCCTACAGGTATTGAATGAGAGTGAAGCACCTTCAACTTAACACCTGGTTTTAGGATTGAAGGGCAGCACCTACACGAGCTCCCAGTGGAGCTCCACACCCCCTGCCTCTGGGGACAGAAAGATGCCTCTGGCAGCCCTCGTTCCTCAAGGAATTAGTATTGGGAGGGGTGGAACTGGCCAGGAAATAGAAAAAAGCAAGCGCCACAGAAGGGTCTGAGGTGCTCTGTGGGGCTGGGTGTGGGACCGAGTGCTGGCTGGAGCCAGGAGGTGGGGCGGGTTGTGGGGGAGTCAGAGATGAATGCAAAAGGTGTCATTGAAGGGATGGCATGGGGATGGGCCCAGAAAGTGTCCCTCATAATCATTCCAACCCCCCTTGAATCCTCTGCAGCCAAGGTTAGCCTGGGCAAGGGCTTGTAGTTATGCAGCCTTAGAATCCCATTTCTCCTGGGTGAGGGCCTTTCCCACCTGCTGGCCCCTCAGACCCTCTTCTCTTGCCAGTTCCCACCTCGTGGGAACCCCAGAGTGTGAGAAATTGGCCTTCCAGATGTTTCACTGTGAACCTGGACTTCATGGTGAGCTTCGACCTGTGCACCCACCCCTGGCCTCAGCCTCAACACACACATTTTGAAATCGCTCTAACCCAGTCCTGAGGGTGGTGGGGCTTCCTGCCCTCGCCTTCCTGTGAGTAAAAGGGGGAAACAGTCAACGATGAAACATTTGGTGATGAAAACACACTCAGATAGTCTTTAAATTTAGGCTTACATTTAAATTCTTTGTGGTTCGCCTGCAGACTCTTCCCCTTTTTCTTGACGCTTTGGTTCAGTTGTTTTAAGCAACGTGATTCCAACCACAGAGTCTGCCTTGACACTTTCCAGCGCCTGAGACAAGTCGCTGTGGCTGTGACCCGTGAGAGGCATCCTGGCCCAGCCCCTGGAAGCACGGTTGTGTGGTGTGAAGGTCCTGTGTGGTGCAGGGCCCCCTGCCTCCTCTCTGTCCTGGGGCCCCTAGAGAGCCCTCAGTGGGGACACGACACTGTCTTTGTGGGGAGTGGGGCTGTGTTCCTCGTTTTCTCTATGGACCCCATCTCTGCTGCCCACTCCCTGCCCCTCAATAGACAGAAAGCCCAGTTCTTCCACTCCCCAGAGAAATTAGCAAATGGTTGTAATAAAGTCGTAATAGATCCTGTGGCTCTTTAAGGCCACGAGTTTACAGGCAATCTGTGCTAGCATTCCAGTATGATTTATTCTTCAACTTCTCTGCTACCCTGCGGCAGGGGGAAAGAGGGTATTAACAACCTGTCATGCAAAAAATTTGACACTGCTATAAAAATAATCCTTCACCATGCTTTTTTCTTCACTGGCCTCCTGCTGTTAAAGTAAATGAGTAACATTTTAAAGTATCCATTCTTTAGCATCAAAATACTACCCTTAATTTGATTTTCTCTCCCTGCTTTTGTCTGCATGTGAGTAGAATAAAACTAGCTAAAAATAATGGTGATAATGCTCCGCATAGCAGTCCTCCAGCAGGTGCCAAGAAAGGCACAGATCCTGTGAAAACGGGCAGACCAGCCCTGCCTGGGGCACGAGGGAGGACACACGGGGCGATGCGGGCAGCATCTTTCTGTTGTGTTTCCCTTACGTTCAGAGTAGCCGACTTACCTCTCAATACCTCACCCACTCGTGTACTCGTATTCACCTTTCATTTTGTGTCAAGTTATTGTATTATATTCCTTTATATATGCATAGGAGACTCTGGTTATTTGTTGTGGCATAGGATGGAGAGGATGCTTTTCTCTGCAACAAACAGAAAATGCAAATCAAACTGAAAAATCCAAAGGCAGTTGGCTTCGGGCTAGGGTTGGTCCAACCACTCCACAGTGCCACCACGGGCGGGCCTCATGTTTTTCCTTCTGCTGGCTCCGTCTCTGCAGTGGTGACTGCCTTAAACCAAGAGTGGCTCCCTACATGGCCCCAAGGTGTCTGGCAGCAGCTTTGGGGGATCAAAGAATCTCAGAAAAAGGATTTGTCTGAACATTCTCTGGAAGGTCTTACTCGGGTCACGTGCCTCTTACTGGAGCCAGGAAGATACGGTACACTGATTGGCCTAGCCTAGGTAGCATGATCCATTATCTATAGTTGTAGGTAGAGTCAGTTTTGGAAAGGGAAGGGGAGGGTGGGTGGTGATGCTAGAGAAGCAGCTGGCAGATGTCTAGTACATAGGGCTTCTCAGTTCCCAAAGAGCAGAAGAAATATATAGGGTTTTTTTGTGTATGGGGGGTGTTTCAATTGATAAATATTGGTCCTAGGAATGCGTTATCAGAATCAGGGCTCTCTATATTTTTCTACCAATTCCTTGGTCTCCCTCTCATTTTCCTAAACACAGAAGAAAAGAGTTTGTTGGAAGCAAGGTCTGATCTGGGAGCTCCTTCCTGCTGTCCCCAAATCTGAAACAGGAGGGAAGGGGGCCAGCACAGAGGTGCAGGCATTATCACCCATTCAACAAAACATAATTCAAGAAAATAAGTTTTATCCCTTGCAACAGTGTTCAGAGAGAAACTGCATTAGAAAGAAAGAAGGAACTCCTACCTTTCGTGACAGCATGGATGGAACTGGAAAGTATTATGTGAAGTGAAATGAGCCAGGCAGTGGAAGACAAATACCATATGATCTCACCTATAGTAGGAACCTAACGAACAAATGAGCAAAATAGCACCAGAGGTACAGAAACAAGGAACAGACTAACGTCGACGGGGGTGGGGTAGGGGGTTGATAAGCGAGGGAAGAAGGGGAAGGGCCCAGTTAAACAACAAGTGTCAATGGCACATGGACAACAGGGCGGGGACTGACTGTGGGGTAAAGGGGGAGCAGGGCAGGGGAGAGCCATGGGGGAAAATCGGGACTATTGTAATAAAACAACAATAAAAAATAAAAATTGCAAAATGTTAAAAAAACTGCATTAATGAAACTGAAGTGTAATAAGAAATATTCCTATTTACTGTGTTAATTGCCCATAATTTGGACTTTTCTAGGCACAGTGCCATTGCTCCTCCTCCCCCCATGGCACATCCTTGCTCAAATTTTGTGGGGGGTTTTTTAGTAAACATAAAAGAGTGTATAAATGACCTGTGCCCTTCTTTCTTCAGCGGGCAGTTTGCAGTCGTGAAGAAATGCCGCGAGAAAAGCACCGGTCTGCAGTATGCCGCCAAATTCATCAAGAAACGGAGGACAAAATCCAGCCGCCGGGGCGTGAGCCGCGAGGACATCGAGCGGGAGGTCAGCATCCTGAAGGAGATCCAGCACCCCAACGTCATCACCCTGCACGAGGTGTACGAGAACAAGACGGACGTCATCCTGATTTTGGAACTGTGAGTGCTGTCGTCTGCGAGGCTGGGGAGGGGCTGGGCGGGGGCGGGGGCGGGATGAAGGTGGGTTAGCGAAGAGGCCAGCCCCCGGCGCCTGGGCAGGAGCTGACCCTGCTTTGCCAAGTTCAAGAACTAAGATGTGTTGCCTGCCCTGAGGCCTCGCTGCAGTTGTCTGGAGTCATTTCAAAGACCACTCATGTGTTCGCGTCTGATTTGCAGGAGGCTCCCTCCATCTTAGAGTTCTTCTCTTATTTTGAGGTCATCTGTTTTCTGAGTTTTATGTTCAGCTTTTAAGCATATGTCCTTCTCTACTCCCTTCTCTGTTCTCTTTCTTCCTCTCTTCTCCTCTTGTCTCTCCCTCCTCCCTCATCTTACACACACACACACACACACACACACACACCCCATTTTCAGCTGTTGAAACTGTCAGTGCTCGTTATGTGAGAGGCTAAATTGGACCAGAATCATTCAGAGGTGATTATGAAACTTGTTTTTAAAGCAATGTGCTTGGTGTCTGAGGCACACCCTGCCCTTCGGATGTTATTGTGGGAAGCTGATGGTCGCGTGTTGTTCTGTGACGATCACCCTGTCCCCTGCGGCTGTCTGAGTACCCCGCTCTTTGTGACCAGTCCAGCAGCACAGGCTGGCGGGAGAGGAGAGGAAGCTGTCCTGGAGTGACTGCCTGGGAATGTCTCTGGGCTGTTTGGAGGGAGGAGAGGCATCAGTGCCCTGGGGGCGGAGGCACGGAGGAAACTGGTGACAACACGGCCTGGGTGGTTCTCAGCGACAACAGGCCCCCTCACTTCCTGAGAGCCTCTAGAATCCAGATGTTCTCCACCGGCCCACCAGCTCCCCTTGTCTGCACGTCACGTCACGTAGGGTCAGAGGTGATTTTTGAGATGAGAGGAGGTGGAAGTGAGGGAGGGTAACAGAGGATCCAGCTGACCCCTTGATACCACATTGCAGGGATTCTGGGCACCCACAGCTTCTTGTCTTACCGCCGGAGTTTGGATGCATTGCTTTCTGTGTCTGCAACAACCTTCTTAACTGTAAATTGGGGTTGATAGTACCCACCTCAAAAGGGTCTTGAGGAGATAAGAATTTAAAAATACCTAGTATGGCATCTGGCTCGTGAATATGTTTAATACATATTTACTTTCTTCATTTCTTTTTTTTAAGATTTATTTATTTATTTATTTATTTATTTATTTATTTATTTATTTATTTATAGAGAGGGAAGGGAGGGAGAAGGAGAGAGAGAAAAACATCAATGTGCAGTTGCTGGGGGCCGTCGCCTGTAACCCAGGCATGTACCCTGGCTGGGAATCAAACCTGCGATACTTTGGTTTGCAGCCCGCGCTCAGTCCACTGAGCTATGCCAGCCAAGGGCCCCTTTCTTCATTTCTTTAAGCCAGGAAGTTCTCCCCCTCTGCACTGGTGACTTTGCAGGGGGCGGGGATAATTACTTCTTCAGGAGGCCATCCTATACATTGGAGGATGTCGAGCAGCATCTCTGGTAGCGTTTTTCCCTCCAGCTCTGACAACAAAAACTGTCTCCGAACATTGCCATGTGTCTCTTGAGGGCAAAATAGCCCCTCCTCCCCAACTGTGGCCTTAAAGTAAGAGCAAGACTTCAGGAGCACAGAGGATTTGGGGGACTGCTCCAGGTACGGCAGAGAAAAGGGAGGAATCCACATATAATCCACACTGTGGCTTTATGTGGCCACTGGGGAACTGGACAGAACCAAGATCAAAATCGGGGTGAGTCCCTTACCATCTCTAAGCCTAGATTTCCTCGCCCCAGGCTGTTGGCAAAGAAACATTGCAGGTCACAACCGTTCTGCCTTTTCAGAGAACTATTAGTTGTGCCTCGTGACTCAAGACTGTCACCTACCCTCTTTCCATGCCAAACCGTGCACACGATGCCCATGAGTCACTGCCCTCCGCGCTCCCACGTGCAGGTGTGCACCTGTGGACCAACTCCGTTCCAGGGATATTTTCCATTAGGTCCATTTGTCCTATACGTAAATTGGTGACGTACAATTATCTTTCCAATTTGATTTTTTTAAAGATTTTATTTATTTATTTTTAGAGAAAGGGGAAAGGAGGGAGAAAGAGAGAGAAACATCAGTGTGTGGTTACCTCTCACACGCCCCCAACTGGGTACCTGGACTGCAACCCAGGCATGTGCCCTCACTGGGAATCGAACCATTGACCCTTTGGTTCTCAGCCCTTGACTCCCTTGTAGTGATCCCTGTATGCTCACTCCCACCCCCACCCTAGGCAAACACTGAGCTACTCTCCATCATTTGTCCTTTGGGAAATGTCACATAAGTCAATTTATACAGTATACAGTCTTTTGAGACTGGCTTTGTTCTCTCTGCATAATGCTTTTGAGATTGGTACATGAGTTCTGTTTCACTGCATGATGTTCGTGTATCCATTCACCCACTGAAGAGCATTTGGGTTGTTTCTCGCTGGGCGACCATTAATAAAGCTGCTGTACCCTGGCTGGTGTGGCTCAGTGGCATGAGTGCCAGCCTGCTTCCCAGCCAGGACACAGGCCTGGGTTGTGAGCCAGGTCCCCAGTAGGGGGCACGTGAGAGGCAACCACACATTGATGTTTCCCTCTCTTTCTTCCTCCCCTCCCTTTTGTCAAAAATTAAACAAAATAAAATCCTTAGAAAATTTTTTTAAAAATAAAACTGCTATAAACAATCACATGGGCTTGTATGAATCCAAGTTTTCATTGCCTTGGGGTAAATCCCTGTGAGTGGGACTGCTGGGTTGTGTGGTAAGAGTGTGTGTAACCGTGTAAGACACAGCCAAACTGTTCTCTGGAGTGGCTGCCCATTTCTCAGGCCTTCCAGCCAAAAATGAGCATTCCAGTTCCTTCACCAGCACTCGGTATTATCAGTACTTGTTTTTTATTGTAACCTTCCTAGCAGGTGCATCCTGGCTCCCAGCATTACCTAGTTCATTGTGCAGTGATCTTGAACGAAAGTTGAGCAGCTGTTAGAAGGGGCAGGAGAGGCCTTAGGCAGTGGCCCCTTCCCTGCAGGAAGATTATGTGCTCTCTTGAGGGTGGTTACACTTATTTCAAAGGTGTGTTAACCTAGGTGCATAAAAGCAATGGACAGGACTTGCTTAAGGTAAAGATAAACCTTTTACTAAAGAAGTTATGTGTCTGCCATGACCAGTGTAGCTCAGTTGGTTGGGTATCATCCCGCAAAGTGAAAGGTCTCCAGTTCAATTCCCGGTCAGGGCACATTCCTCAGCTGCAGGCCAATCCCTGGTCAGGGTGCATTCAAGAAGCAACCAATTGATGTTTCTCTCACAACTGATGTTTCTCTCCCTCCCTTCCTTTCTCTCTAAGAATAAATAAAGAAAAAAAATTTTTAAAAGAGAAGAAGAAGTTACGGGTCTGGGACATGACTACCCACCATGACCTGCCTAATTAGGAACTTATTTTCGGATTGCCCTGTGATGTTTGTTTTTCACAGAACCCATTTCCACCCACAGTTCCAAGTTCTAACGGCTTTAAGGGAAGATTTAGTCATCGGTGCATATTCCGTCTGCTCTTTTCTTTCTTAATAATGCCGGGATACAGTTGTGGTTAACGAGAGAATAAAATGTAGAATCACCCTATGACGTATAGTGGTCATTTGTCCGATCTGTTTTTCTGATTTACTGCTCGGGGATGAACCTCATGGCAAGTACAGCTCCCTGGTGCTCACGAATGCAGCTCGTGCCCTCGTTGGAGACTTGTGCCCGTCCCCACCGCTCTCACCTCGGAACTCCAGGCCCACCCTCACCGCTGAGACAGAGACCCCAATTGACCTGTCTGCTCACTTTTTCATGAACTGCCCCCCGCATCCTGGGGGAGGTACAGAAATGGTATCTTTTCTGCCCTTTGTACGGAAACTATTTGGTGTCTGCCTTAAAGGCAGTCAATCAAACCTAGTTCAGGATCTGCCCTTTCAAATTTGTGTAAGCCCTGACAGTAGTTTAAAAGAACGACCACGCCCCCCTTGCTTCCCTGGGCAACAATGCCTTCACAGCAGGTCTGCTGTCTGGAGCGCGGCAGAGCGGAGACACGAAGGAGGCCCACAGGATGGCTCACATCACGGCCTCAGGGCCTGCACCTCCCATTGTTCCCGAAGTCATGCCGACACAAAACCGCTCCTCACCGCGTCCTAGCTCACCCACGCATTGTCCCACAGCACGGCGCTTCAAAACTTTGATCTTCGGTGCTGAAGTCATTTCATAACTGGCCCTGTTACCTGGTGAAAAGTGAAGCAAAACTCTCAGAACTCAAAACTTGGTTCCGAGTTTTGAGTTCTAATCAGAGACACTGGCTTCCGAAACTCTATTTCTTTACCTTGCTGCCCAGAAACAACCAAGTATGTCAGGCTGTGGATAGTGATGTGTTTTTCCATCAAGCTTCCCTCTCTCTGGCATGGTTTAGATCTAAATGTGTTGAGGAGCCATATAGGTGATGTGAATGAGTGAGGTTGCTCTGTGCAAAGACCCACTGCCAGGCAGGCAGCAGGGAATGGTGCGGACTGGGGCTACCTGGAGCCCTCAGGCCCCACTTCAAAGAGCCACCAATCCATTGATTGTTGCTGTGTGGGACTTTGGATTCATTGGTTGCCAGATCTTGCCGGGGTTTTTTTTTTTCCCAAGAAAACTCTGTAATCTAGGTTTTTAATGTTGGAAATTAGTTCACAGTATTCATGGGCAGACAAAATAAAACCTATGTAAAGGGCATATGTGGACCGTACAGACCTCCAGATTCTAGCCTGCAAAAGGAATCTGTGTGTGTGTGTGTGTGTGTGTGTGTGTGTTTGTATATATAAGCAATAAGTATTAGTTGCTCACAAGTGTAGGAGAAACAACATGGGATGAATTCAGTCAGACAGCCCCAAAGGGCTAGTAATTATGCTAGAAGGGCAGGATACACACTGAGCATTCCAGAATGATTTTTCAGATGTGCAGTATGATTTCAAATAGTGGTTCTCAAACTTTCGAGTGCATTAGAATCACTTGAAAGGCTTGTTAAAATACACATTATCAATTGCCTATACTTTCAGTTTCTGATTCAGTGGGTCTAGGGTGGTGCCCACAAATTTGTATTTTAACCAAATTCCCAGCCAATGTTGCTGGTCTCCCCCACTCCTGCAAAAATGCTATATGGAAGTCCTAACTCTCTTTACCTCAAAATATGGCCTTATTTGGAAATAGGATTGTTGCAGAGGTAATTTGTTAAGATGAGGTCATCCTGGAGTCACGTGGCCCCTAATCCGTCTGACTGCTGCTCTGTCGGAAGAAGGGAGGCCTTGTGAGGACAGACCCGGGAGAATGCCGTTCAGAGATGGAAGCTTGGAGTGAGACTTCCTCTGAGCCCTCAGGAGCCCTTAGTCCCTCAGGAGGGACTAAGACCGCCAACACCTTGACTTAGGACTTCTGGCCTCTAGAACTACAAGAAAACAACTTTCTGTTGTTACAGCAGCCCTAGCAAACCAATACAGAAACACTAGTAGAATCTGAAATTCTGTAACCTAGTTTAAAATAAAATGCATAATCATGGCAGTTCCATCAGGCAACTGAGAAATGATGTGATGTGTCAATCTGGCTCCCTGCAGAAGGCCGGGCAGAGGAGGACTGGCGAGGGGTGGGTGGTTCTGCGTCTCCCCAAAGGCAGGAGTGGACGTCACCCCCACTCAGCCTGCTGGCTCCAGACAGCTCTGAACCGCCCATCTGAAAGGTTACCCTGTTAAGATTTAAAGTAACAATCCTAGAATTGCCATGTAAGTATTGGCACAGTGGATTGTTTCAAAGAAATCTAGGCATTTTGAGTTCTCCAGCCATAACATTTTTTTCTTTATTTGTTCTGCTTAGAATTTAAAGCAGATTAACCCTTTGTGGGTAGCATGCATGTATTTGCTCTCTGTTTCCAGGAAATTCAGTTTAATTAGTGAAATAGGCTGTGGTTGTAGCCAAGTACAAGGGCATGGAATGAATGAATAATGCATTCTTTTGTTTGTTTGTTTTGTTTTACCTACAAAGTAAAATTTTTATTGTGGTAAAAAAGACACAACATAAAATTGACCACCTTATTTATTTTTAAATGTCCAGGACAGTGGCATTAGTTATAGGCACCTCGTGCAACAGATGTCCAGAACTTTTCCAACTTGCAAAACTGAAATCCTACACCTGAGGAACAACAGCTCCCCTTCTGAGCTCTCTTTTTGACTTCGAGTTAATAATTTGTAGAATTCAGTTTGTCCGTGGCAAACGACTGCCGAGTCGTAGTGCAACCTTTGTGCAGCGTTAGACCACTGTGTGCAAGATCGTGAAGTTGGCTCACTCTCTCTGTCGTGACCAAACCAAGATGCAAACTAGTAAGAATGTGAGTTTTTCATTCTCTGTCCACACAGTAGATGTATGTGGATGAATTCACGCTGCACTGTCAGCACATCCAGAATTGCTAGAGCCTTTCAAGAGGCAAATGCAGTGATTGAAGGGATGGTTTATAAGTGACAGAGTTGAGTAAGCTGAATGCAGGCACAGGTACTTAAGTGATGCTGGTAAATGAGGGGAACCTGATGCCTGAGCCCCACCTCCACTGTCCTCTGCTCCTCTCCCGGTCCTCACAAGGCACCAAAGCACGCTCAGATTTCTTAAATGTTTTTTTTTTTCTTGCTGCTACATTTGTTCTCTCCTCCCTGAGCTCCAGCCAGCTCTTTTGACTTTTTGAACTTTTGTTTTTATTCACAGAGGTAATTTCAAGAACTGTTCTGGGTTACACTTTTGGCATCTGGCCCCTCAGATAGCTACAATTCGTCAAGAACAGAGATCTGAAAGTGCATTTGGCAACAGTCTCAGCCTTTCACAACAGAACTAAACCACATAAAATAGGTGATTTTCCATCCAGGCATTCTCTTGAGAAACAGAACCCTCTATGTACGCCTTCCCCCACACTCCGAAGTTCTTGCCAGTTCTCTTGTAAAGTATTTCCTTAATGTTTATTGAATGGGCATTTTTGCTCCTTTAGGTGGATTATTCGATGCCCGATGGTTTTAGAAAAATTGGGACAATGCACATCATCCAAGCAAACCACACGTGGTATCTGAGCTCATAGTCTGTAGTTTTCATTATATAGTCATAATTTAATACTTGGCTTAATGTTCTCTGCACTGTATACATAGGTTATAAATAGAAAGTATTTTTGCTTGTTTCCAAGAAAGCTCTATAACCATTAAGGTTTGGTCAACTGGGGTAACATTACTGGCTGCCAGGCCCCCTCAGGGACCTCCATGGCTCTGGTCATGGCTATTCTTAGGCCCCTCCCCAGGGACCACAGACTCTGTCATGTGACTCTCTGGTGTAGTCGAAATCCCTAAGACCTGTTCACACTTCCTCTTGGAAACTCTCAGCCAGGTCACAAATCTTCTCTGTCTTCCTGTCTTGGCCAACCACTCCTCTAACCAGTGCTTTGAGAAGAGGTCTCAGGAGGGAACTCTGTGGAACTGTGGCTTCAATGGGCCCCTCCAACATTCCAGCTTCCCCTCTTGCTTTGCTCCTCTCCATGCTGGCCCCAGTCTCTTCTCTGCGTGGTGGAGGCTCTCCCAGTCACAGGCTGCCTGCCCCACTCGGCTGCCTCTCCACACCCAGAGCCAGGTACCTCCCAGGCTGAGCACTGCTGGTTTGGTGGCCCACGCTTAGCCCACACCTCCATGCTGGCCACATGGTCCCATATCTAGGCACTGCTGCCTTCAGAATTCTGGGGTTGAGGTCAGCTTTGGATACAGGAAGCTGGGGAGACTTCCCCCACAGCTGGTGCTCCAGAAAGGAGACCAGAATGCAGGTCATGGGTAGGAGGATTCCCTCACCAGGCCAGTGTCCAGGGCAGGTCAATAACAATCTCTTCTGACCGTCCTTGAGCCCCTCAAAGCCCCCCTTCTGCCTCGTGTCACCACTGCAAAACGTTGTTGAAAAAGCAAATGGAAATACCTCCAAAACACAACCTTCTATTGCTTTTTTGTGTTAATTTGTATTTCCAAGTACCTGAGCATTACCTCACCATCTTAGCTTTAACCACCTTTTTCCATGTGTGTAAGGTATTTTCCATGTGACCACAGTTACTACCATGCCGCCGAGGAATCTCAGGCTCTAGCAGGACAACACTACGTCTGTGCTCGTGCTGTCCTGAAATGTGAGTTTCTTCCCGGGCTCTACACGAATGCAGCTCCTAGTCACAGCTATGGTGCAGCATTAGCGCTGCTGTCATAATGAAATCAGGTATAAGTGAGACATAGGCTAAGGGACCTGGTCTTCCCCAGGTGACAGAGTGTCAGTAACTTCTTCCCCCCGATATATGATAGGGAAATCCAAGTAGACTTGGCTGTTTCAGAAACATAGGGTGGAACATTCACTTCTTGTCAGGCACTTCAGTTCCATGTGAGTTTCGCAGACGGCCTCCAGCGAGAAGTTGTAGGTAAAGGACAGGACAGCCTTTCCTTGGGGAAGAAAGGGGAGCTGCACTTCATTTGGCTCTCGGGCCAGTGCTGCGGGGCCCCTCCCTTACATCGGCTCATTCAGTCCTTGGGCGCAGCAGTCTGGATCCAGAAGGCTCTGCCCACCCCATCCTGCTGTAAGGGTCAGGGTTTCTAGTTCTCAGACGGTAGCTTTTTGGAGAGGGAATTTTGTTGTTGTTGTTTGAATCCTAAAATTCTGCTGAGCCCATATTCTAAGTTGTCAACTTTTCGGGGGGGACAGGAGGGGTGAGTTTATAAACAAAAAAGACCACCTTCGGGTAGGGAGGGCGTTCCTAGCCTGCCCCACTCACTCCCCTCCTCACCTAGGGCTGCCAGTCACCTTGACCTCCGCCTCCTGGGGCAGTGCTTCTCATGTTCCTGTGGTTCTGGAGCTGCGTTTGTCCTCCTCAGTTTCCAGGCAGCGACCCAGTAGCTTTTGAAAGGCAAGCTGGACTTCGAGGTCCTTTCTGATTCTCTCTCCAGAGCTGCTTTTTCAGCAGCCATGTTGTTCTTGCTCCTTATTTCTTAGCATTTCCATGAAGCTATGAGGTGGCTGAGAATGCCCGAGTGTCCTGTGGTAATGGAGTCCAGGATGGCTTGGTGAGGGCTCTGGTTACAGCTGCATGTGCATATTTGCCCACTTAACATGCTTCTTTGAGGGCAAAACTGTGTCCTATTTTGGCACCCACAACACTTCAGACTGTGCCCAGCCCACTGAATGTGTGGACAGTCCAGACAGAGCGAGAAGAACAAGACAGTGTAGTGTGATGGAAGTGTCTCATGTGGCTCAAGAGCCAGGGAGTTCTTTGTGATGAGCTAATGTGCTCCCAGGGCTTTAGATGGTAACTCTTGACTAAGTGTCCTAGAGGGTAACGAATGATACCCTGAACACTGGAGTAAGAAAACAAGTGGCAGCATCCTAGGACTAGTGATAGCAAGGTGCTGCCACCACCCTTAGACCTGTAGGGTAGGAAGGGGAGTGGCTTGGGGAACCCGGAAAGGGTAACTTCATGGAGAGAACCACCTAACCTGGGTTGAGCCCTCAGTAGGGGGACTTGGCAAGTTTGACAGCAAGGAGGTGGGACTGACCTCAGTCTCCTTCCTTGCTGGTGCCGCCTGTTGCCAGACCAAGCTAGAAGCCAGTTGACAGGGAACTTATTTATTCAGTCTCTATGGGCAGCCTCCCTGGACCCAGAACTGGATGGAGAAGGGTGGGGCATGGATCTAGAGAGGCAAATGGAATACCTCATCCTGACCCATGTGGCTCAGTTGGTTAGGCACGGCCCTGAAAAGTGAAAGGTTGCCAGTTCAATTCCCAGTCAGGGGTCAGGGCATGTGTGGGTTCAGTCCCCAGAGGCAACCAGTCAATATTTCCTTCCCTCTCTTTCTTGCTTTCTTCCCCCTCTCTAAAAATAAATAATTTAAAAAAAAATACCTCCAGTCCCTTGTCCTTTTGACATTCAACCCAGACGCCGTGGCTATGTAGTTGGAATCCCAACGTCCTGGTGCCCCACATGAACTCTTTCCAGGACTGAAGAACATAGTTTGTCACTAGATGGTTAGGATCTTTTTTATCTCATGCTCTTTTTTCTCAAAGGTCATATGCCCATCACAGATTCTTAAAAGGGAATACATTTTTTAAGCACCACACCTTTGTTTTCCTCATTTTTCACTTCTTTAAAAATGTCATTGGAACGAGGAAGTGCAGACGTTGTCCAAGACTAGGAGCCTTGGTTCTTTTGCAGGTGGGAGCTCTCTCCTTCCGGGGCAACTTGCCCAGCAGGAAAGCTGAGTTCATCCTCCTCTTCCAGCCGTGGGCACTGCGTCCCTCTCTGAAGGGCTAGCAGTTGTCTCGGTGCTCTTGGGCATCCATGTGTCTAATGCACACTATAGGAGTAGATCACTTTAAGTTACCTTTTAATCTTCTGCTTGCCACTGAAAGGATTCTGCTGAAGCTTCCTAATTTGCAAAATTCCTTAATGTATGCACAACTCAACTAATTATCACCTCCTAATATATTGGTATCCTGACAGCTCTATCTCTTGGTCTTTCTCTGGAGCCCCACAGTTGCTTCTCCACTTGCCTGTTCAACATCTCTACCCACGTGGATCTCTCCCAGGTACCTCAAACTTATTATGTCCTGAACTGAATTCCCAATCGCCCCTCCCCTGCCTGATTCTCCCTTCTCCTTCTCTAGCTTGATTTGTGGCACCACCATCTTCCTGGTGGCCCACACTGGAAGCCGTGGCAAGACCCTTGCCTCTTCCTCCTCGCCTGACTCCCCGCTGTGCCACTCAGCCAGTCTGTCATTAGGTCCTATGGGTTCTGCCTCTGAAGGAATTCCTGAGTCTCTCTCTTTATTATCATTCTCATATTTTTCCCCGGTCCAGGATCTCATTAACTCCTCCCTGAATGATAATAACATCCTCTAGTTTCTCTCCAGTCCAACTCACCCCCAGATTTATTACAAAATAGCCACTTCTCTTGCTGAAATATCTCTGATGAATAATCATGTGAAAAGAGTCTCAATATCATTCATCATTAGCTATCGCTACAAATCAAAGCCATAATGAGATCACTTCACATCCACTAGGATGGTCCTAATAAAAAAAGAGGAGCAGTATTAAGTTTTGGTGGGGATTTTGGAGAAATTGGAACATTTCTCCAGAACATTACACTGCAATGTAATTACTGTAATGTAATATAAAATGGATCAGCTGCTGTGGAAAACAGTTTGGCCATTCCTCAAAATATTCACCATAGAGTTACCATATGACTCAGCATTTCCACTCATTAAACTATGCCCCAGAGAAATGGAAATATATGTCCACACAAAAACTTATACGAGAAGTTTATAGCAGCATTTTTCACACTAGCCAAAAAGTGGGAACAACCCAAATGTCCACCAACAAAATGTTGTATAGCCACACAACGGACTGTTACTGGCAAAAAAAAAAAAAAAAGAATGAGGCATTAATACACACTTCAACATGGATGAACCTTAAAAACATTATGCTAAGTGAAAGAAGCCAGTCTCAAAAGACCACACGTCCTATAATCTGGTTTATATGAAATGTCCAGAACGGACAACCCCGCAGAGACAGGAAGTAGATTAGCAGCCCCAGGGCAGGCAGGGTGGTGGTGGTGCATAATGGGGAGTGGCTACTAACGGGCACGAGGTTTCCTTTGGGGACGGTGAAAATATTCTAAAACTAAACTGTGGTGATAGTTGCACAACTCTGTGAATATACTAAAAACTGTTGAATTGCATACTTTAAATGAGTCAGTTATATGGTATGTGAGTTACATCTTAATAAAGCTTTGGAGAGCATTTCTGGTGGCCCTCCTGCCTACAGAATGAGGCCCACAATCCGTGGAGTGGTGGTGGGCCTTTGAACCCATGTCTAGCTCCTTCCTTATATTCAGCCACTTCTCCTCTCTGCCCCTCATGCTCAACCCACAGAGAATCATCTTGACCAGAATTTGCCATGTTCTTAGGCACCCCCAACCCATTGTTTATGCTGCACCCTCCGCCTGACATGCCATACCTTGTCTGCCTAGAGAATTGCTACTCATTTGCCATAGCCCAGCTCTCACAGATTTAACTGCTTTCTTCTGTGTATTTTTGTCACCTTTTAGAAATGTGTTCATTATAGCATGTTTCTCTCTCGCATCGGTGTTTCTCTCCCTCACTTTCTCCCTCCCTTCCATTCTCTCTAAAAATAAATAGAATCTTAAATTTTTTTTAAAAATCCGGTCTCATCTCCATCTTTCTTAGAGGCCTCTGGTGAGGGTGGCTCCTGCTCTTGGCCTCCTCTTCCAGTTCCAGAGTGTCCTCCCCTCCTTTTCCCTTCCTCCTAGGAAGTGCTCGGCTCCATGGCCCCTCTCTGCCCTATTCCGCATATTCTGCCAGTGCCCAAAGGGGAAACTGAAGTGGTCCCAGAGCCTCAGCACCTGCTGAGTGAATGCCTACTCTCTCACCTTTCCATCTCTTCCTCCCCCAGCCTTTCTTAAATTCATCCGAAACTCAAGGGAAGGACCACTCTGCTCTATGCCTCTTTTAAATTACAGGCTCCACAGTTCAGGGGTAGCCAAAGAATGGGCAACACCATCCTTCAGGTTGGCTGGTACCCCTATGTGTTGGGCCAGGGGTCTTTCATCCAGGATTTCCTGGTTCTTAACAACAACCAGCAGCCTTTATCTGAGCCATTTGAGCACGGGGGAATAAAGCCGGTCAGCAGTGGGAGGGGTGGGTTCCTGTGCTTCCCCAGATAATAGCCTCCCCTTGTTTCCACCTAGACAAGACAGATTGAGTTAGGAATAAACCTGCATCTTTGGCTGTCCCTGCTTGGTTTACTTCCCACGGCCTTTGTTCTAGCACCAGTTATAATGACCCAGGCTGGAGAGATGTCTGGCTGCCCTGGCTTTTCCGTGTGCCCCACTTTTGATTGGCCTAGTTATTTCTGTGGGTCTCCAAAACTTGAACTGAAGCCTTAAAAGTAAAAAGAGGCTTAGCGTATGCTGTGGCCAGTCTTGCTGTTAGGTTTCTTCTTTCCCTGTGTATGAGGACCTTCTTTCGTTCAAGAGCTCCACGTGGGCTGATAGGAAGGCGGAACTACAGTCTGTCCCTCAGCCCCTTCTTCACCTGCACACACTCGCCCACCCGTTGCCTCTAACAGTGCTGTCTTCCCTTTTGCCACATCACGCCGTGCTCATTGCACATGGTCATTTGTTCAGAGCACTGGAGTAAGTGGGTGAGGCCATTTGGGGCTGGAGGGGACCACCTTCAAGGTCCAGCCAGGCACTTCTGAGCCTCGTACAGACACTTAAGGGCCAGGGCTCCTGTACTTCTGCACACCGGTACCCCATTTTTGGTAACCCAGTTGGCAGGCTGAGCCACTGAACTTCAGGGCACCATACCCAGAAGGCCATGTGTGGTCTCTCTAGTGAGCTTGCTGTCTGAACCAGCCCAGCCAAGAATTGCTCCACTTCTGGGCCCACCTATACCCAGCATTCCTGCATTTTCTGGCCTCCCAAAACTTCCCAGAAAGAAGACAGACTTTACGGTCAGCCTCTTGCAACACCTTCCTAGTCAGTGTGGCATTTCTTAAGCATTCTCCAGACTCCACATCTTTATTAAAATGAAGGGCCCAAGCCTGTCTGTAGTCCTGACTAATGTGGTACCCACTTCGTGCCCCAGGTTTGAAATCCACCTGCATTCCTAACACAGGTAGCTGAGGATCTACTCTGCCCCTGGGTCCCTTTCTAGCATACTAGCACCTGCTTTTTTCCCATCTGAATTAGTTTATAATTTCTCCAGGAGTGGATACTTTTGGCTCTTCCTCTCTTCCCTTCTTTTCCTCTTCCCCACCTCATTAGAGTTCCCCATTAGAACAGAGGCCTGGGTGACTCCTGATCCATGCTTCTCAGCACTCTACCCCAGAAACCTCAGGGTCTCCGAGCATCCATGGTTGGCTGCCTTTCTTGCGCCCTATCATGTCTTTCTAAGGGCAGCCTTTGGTCTCCTGGAATTTTGCGGGAAACACAATGAGCCGTTGCTTTGCAAAGGTTGTCATTCTTGCTGTCTTACACTTTTCTCCTGTTTCCCTTCCTGAATTGATGGACTCCATTGCTTTTGTTTCTGGGAGGTTTCTGGAAGATATTTTTAAGAGAGAGAGGGGAAGGGAGGAAGAAAAATGGGAGAAAAGCATCAATGTGAGAGAGAAACGTTGACTGGCCACCTCTCACATGAGCCCCGACTGGAAACCGAACCCACAACCCAGGCATGTGCCCTGACCAGTCACTCCTGACTTTCAATCAAACCAGTGACTCCTGGCTTTGTGGAAAAACATCCAACCAACTGAGTCTCGTCGGCCAGGGCTCTCGAATCCTTAAGCTGATTTTATCCATTGGAATATTTTTATGTTACCTCCCCCATCCATTTCTCTTTCCCATGCCCCCCCCCTCTCTATCCCATACAGAAACAAATGCAAGTGGAGAATCAGAAAATGAGCAAATGCCTAAAGGTGGGGGTGGGAGGGCTGCTGCTCACATTAATCCGTTGTAGGTGTGATGACCACCTACACAAGACATCACGTAGGCGTGACCTGTCACCGAACTGCCTGAGCAGCAGGCCTTGATCACCCAAAAAAACAACCATCAGGGTTTTCTTCTCCAGAGAGTTGGCTCTATCAAAACACGGCTCTGAACTAATAGCATATTTTCCAGACTTGCAATCATTTTGATCCAGTCAGTGGGAAGAGGGCAAATAGATTCTCTTCCCTGAAAGAGAAAGAGGGAAATGAAACTGTTTTTGATTTGTTGGCTTATTGCATAAATGCCTCATTATATTCCACATAAAGCTCCTTCAATTTAAAACAAAATAAGGGATTTTTTTTCCCTTAGTGTCATGTCTAGCTGAGAACTGCAGCCTCCTGTTTGAAAATCTGCCTCAGCAAACTTCAGCTCCCTCATTTGGCCTTGAGTTTGAACATGCAGTCATTCAGTAAGGGGTGTTGATAATCTTATCAGAGGGACCACTTGGACTGGAACACTGTCGCTTACTAGGCTTTGTCCACGACTACTGCCTCCTTCCTAACAACTGAGCCGTGTGGTCTGGTCCCACGTCATGCAGTGCCTGCTGGTATTGACAAGTCATGACGCACTTTCTGATTACCAATCCAGCATTCTGTTTCCATCTCAAAGAAAGTGGTGATTCTGCTGTTTCACTGTGAATGAAAGTGATTGCTTTAAAATCTTCACTTCTTTTCCAAGGAGTCTGTACTTTATTCCAGCCTCACAGATTCATCAGTCCTTCATGACAATAGGAGACCAGATTTTTGAAGCAAGGGACCTTTGGGGGATGCCAGCTTATCTCCAAATGTGGGCCATTTCATGAGGCTAGAATCTTTCTTTTCTTATTGTAGCTGGCATTCCTAACAGGTTTGGTCCCTTCTGCACAAAGCATACAACCCTAAAAGTATGTAGACCAGCTCTCCATTTGTTCAATTTCCTTGTCAGTTACAACAGTCTGCCCTCTGTGCATCATGGAGGCCCCTTGTCCACCTGGATGCAAAGGAGCTGAAATAAAGTCGTTAGCTCTTGGAGAGTGTAAGGGTCAGGCAGAACTGACAGGTGCAGTGTTTACATGGTGGGCTGGAGGGTGGGTTGGGAGTGGGAATTTCTGGGCATCAAAGTGGAAAGATTTTTGACATTTCCTGAGCAACTACTATATGCCATACTCTGCGCTCAGTGCTTTTCATTTTATCTCATCTAATAAAGAAGACACAAAAAACATCAGCCTCTTTAGAAAGGAAGCTCGGCCTGAGGACCCAACCCACTAAGATAAGGAGGTAAAACATTCCCCCTTATCTCTAGAAGGGGATTCAAACAGCTGTATTTTTTCTGAATAACAATTACCATTCACTGAGGACATTTTTTATGTGCCAAGCACTGAGCTAAGCACATTATAGACATTTAATCTTCACCAAAGCCCAAGGAGGTAGGGTTCTGATCCCTGATCTCGTTAGCTTTTGCTGCATAACAACCTCATAGCTTAGTGACTTACCATGGCAACAGTCATTTGTTTTGATCAGGTGTTGGCAGGGCTCTGCTGGGCCGGCTCATCTCTGTTCCCTTCAGCATCAGCCGGGCTACTGTCTGGGCCCCGGATCACACAGCTGGCACGTGCACAGATCCCCTGTGCTCTGCTGCTTCTAGACCCTGTGATGTTCCTGAGTCAGCCGGAGCACCTGACCGACCTCAGCCCAGGTTTCTATACCTTTTCCTGCCTTAACTGGGCCTGTGATGTCAGCGTGTTCACCATAGCTACTGGGACCCAGTGAAGCAGATTCTAGAAACAGTCCTCAATCGCTTCAGCTGTGTTTGGCATTGACTTTTAAGACAACCCTGGCAGAATCCCAGGCTTGAGAAGAAAAGACCCAGAAAGGTATCTGAAAACCATCTTCAGAGATGGGGAGGGTGACCAAGCAGGTCACAGAGTGGCCAGTATTCTGTGACTCACATTGTTCGTGAGCAGGGCTTGGCAAACTACAGCCGGTGGGCCAGACCCTGCTGCCCATTTTTGCATAGATCTTGAGGAAAAACAGTTCCACATTTTTAAGTGGCTGAAGGAAAAAACAAGAAGAATATGTAGCAGGGTCAAATAGTTGCAACAGAGACTGCATGGTAGACAAATACTGTTACAGATAAAGTTTGTCCTGGAAGGCAGGCTCAGGACCTGTGTTACCAGAGCTAGATTTCAAGTCTACACAAGAAGCAATTTTCTCACCATAGTTGTCCCTGAGTGGGAACAGCAGCCCTCGGATGAAGGTTGTGCGGGCAGATGGTGGTACCTAGGATACCGCAAGTCAGTGGTGTGCTGGTAAATGTGTAACAGTGGTTCTCCAGGCAAGAACAGCCATGATTTGGCCCTGAATTGCCGTGGATCAATTGGTTGGGCTTCATTCCACAAAGCACAACGTCGCCAGTTCAATTCCTGGACGTGCCTGGGTTGTGGGTTTGGACCCTGGTCAGGGTACATACAAGAGGCAACCAATCAGTGTTTCTCTCCCTTCCTCTCTCCCTCCCTTCTCCTCTCTCTAAAAGTAAATAAATAAAATCTTTTTAAAAAGAAAAGAAAAGCCCTGCTTTGTAATGTTTGTCTGTTCCTATGATACAAATCCCACCACGGCTAATTTCCAGTTCTGACGTCATGTCACTGGAGGCGGAGTCGGGAAGAGATGCAGGTAGTTGGCTCCGCGGCAGGCTCAGGGGATCACCAGTGGGTAATCACCTGCCTCAGGTGGCTCCCAATCTAGAGATGCACAGGGATTTGGGAAGGAATAGTAGTGCTGGAAAAAACCACTTTGAAATTCCATTCGCCTGTCTGGGCCCACAGGCAGCCGTTACGAATACCTATGAGCACAGAAAGATTAAGTACCTGGCTATGAATCATGGAGCTGCTAATTTCCACCTGCTATTTCATTGTCCTCATGTTTGGTTTAGAAAATCTCGATTTCTACAAAGATTGATAAGTTTGCATCCAAGTGTAAAAGTTCTGTTCAACAGAACATCACTTTAAGCAAAGTTAAAAGGCAAGTAACAGATGGGGAGAAAACATTTGGAATACAGAAGAGATCAAGGCTTATAGTATCAGGAGGAGGCAAGGAACATCTATCAATCAATTAAAATTAAAAACAGTGACGGTCCAATAGAAAAATGGACAAAGGCTGTGGGCAGACAGTTTATACTCACTCAAGTACAGATGGCCCATAATCCTGTGAAACAGTGTAAATTTTGCTACAGAGCAGGGAAATGTAGGATAAAACAGTAACTCGTTTATTTTACCCTTCGGATTAGTCCAAAATGATAATACCTAGCAAGAGGCTCTGGAGACTCAGCACATTCCTTAAATACATAAAAACCATCCCAACTGTCAACCCAGAAATTCTGTACTGGGGTATATATCTTCATGCTGAGGCAAAAATCTCACACCCTTCGCAGACACAGATACACCAAAAAATCATTGCCTCATTGCTTGTGATAGCGAAAAATTGAAAACATAAGTGGTCAGATAAACTCCGATCTAGACATCCCCATGAACATCAGGTAGCAGGGAAAAGTAGGACGCAAGAGCTCTTTACCAACCATTGCTGGGGTGAAAGAGCAAATTGCAGAATAGCACGTATAGTCTGATGCCATGTATGTCCTTAAAACATCTGTAAACTGGTGCCTTGTAGTTCACAGAACACACATACAACGTTGGAAGGGATGTACACCATGTTCATAATGGGATATGCATTTGAGGAGGTAGGGAGGGGGAGGGCTGGGAATGGGGAGGAGGGGGCTAGTCAGAAGGGACTTTCATTTTATATATGGATGTTTTTGTTTTTCTTTGAGAGAATATATTTATGTAATTCTTGCGTAATATTTTTAAGAGACCAAATTAGAGTTCAGTTTTCCCCGACCGGAGTGGAGCAGGCGAATGGTCCATCACCCTGGTAAGCCCCGGCCCTCTAGGCTGGCCCTTGGGGGCCGCGTGTGGGGAAGGAGCCCCCGGGTGTGCAGGTCGTTTGGGCCCATGAAACTGAACTTCCCTGCGGACTCTCTCTAATCCCCTCTGTCCACACAGGCCTCAGTGTTCCCTTAACAGTTGCCTAAGCTAGAAACCACTTTTTTCTTTAGTTTCATATTACACAATTGAGGCTGGACAGAGACAAGTTAGATACATCTTTATCTAACAGGAGGGAACGAAAGTCACATTAAATGGGTGCTGTTGGGCAGGGCGGGGGCTGGTACTTCCTTCTGCTGAGCCCCAGCCCTCCTCCCCCCACACCCTCAGGGTGACCTTTCTCCCAACCCTCCCTGTAGCTCTGAGGCACATCTAGATTCCTCTCGGTCCAGACTGAAGGGAGGGCTCAGAGAGAGGTGTTCTCTCTCCCATGGAGCCTCGGCCCAGCTTCTAACTTAACTGTGTCTAGTCCAAGTACCCACCTCTTCCCCGGGGTTTTTGGCCCCAGGAATGTTCACGCATGTCAGGAAAACTCTATTGTTTGTTAACTGTTATCAGTGGACATCAGGTTCTTGCCATGTCCGAAGGAAAAGAATTTCCTGAGACCCTCATGGGAGGATTGGGCTCTGTGGTGTGGTTTATTGATGATGTACAATTAAGGGGGTTCCCCTCCTGACTTCCCAATGTCCCATCTCGGCCTCTCTCACCATGGAAGAAGTCCAGTCTTGTCTAACGGGGCCTGGATGAAGGCCACTGCCCAGAGTTTGTGCTCCATAGTAAAGTGCAGTCCAGCCCGGCATCCGGCTGGCTTAGCGTATGTGTCCAGCTGCAGCCAACTGCTGTGCTGCGGTATTCAAGCTCCCTCCTGGAGGCCATGGGCCATGCAGCCATAGAGAGAACAGGTACATGCACCGTGGGAGTGTGGATCATAAGCAAGAGAAAGGAGAGCTGCTTTGTTATTCTGGGGTTATAACCAGGAGCTTGAGTTTGTGACAGACCCGGTGCTTTCTCAAAGTAACCAATCAACTTCCCAAGTTTTTGTGGACTTTGGATGGGTTTACATCCCCTCACCCCCTAGTTAGACTGTCAGGCCTCTAGCGAGCATCCAGCAGCACTACCCCCAGCAAGCGGGTATGGAAGGTGGGGAGGGAGGCGTGTCAATCCCCTTGGCGAAGCAAAGCTCTCATCCCCTGGGGTGTAAAGCTGTGGCTTTCTGACTAGCAAGCAGGCTTACCATGCTCCCCAGTTTATTAGGCTCAATGTCTAGTTCCCTTTGCTCCCCTGTGCCAGCCACATGCCAGTAACATAACCACGGGCACATGTGGCCTCATTCCACTGTTAACGTGACAGCCACGTCAGAATCTCACACCAGCAGCTAGCATCTGGACGAGAGAGAGAAAGACAGAGAGTAGCTTCAACGGTTTTTCTCACCCTGTTGCCTGTGGGGAAGAAAAGGTAAGGCACTGACCTTGTGCCATTTATGCCCCTATCCCCATTCCGCCCCCCAGTAGTAATAGTGAACAGTAGGTGTTAATGCCCCCATTCTATAGACACAGCAGCTGTGCCTCAGAAGGTCACTTCACCTGCCTACCTGAGTCAGAGCCCAGACTGAAACCCCAATGCCTGCCTCCAACGCCTTTTAACCTTTGAGCGATGTTCCTCCCTTAGGGATTTTGTTCTAGAAACCTTCAAAAGGCTCCTGCCTGCTTTTTCCAGAACCTCACTGGGGAAAATGAAAATGAAAGGTCACTTCTCCCATGAACTTTGAGTGCCAGGCTTTCTTTTCAATGCAAATCCCCAGAACTCCTTTTAAGTTGTTACTTGAATTTTAGGTGAAACAGATAGAAAACATATTTTCACAGACATCTTGCATGTTGGATTCAAAGGAATGTTAAGCTTAGGGATTCCTTTGAAAGTTTGGGGGGAAATTTGAGGACAACACAGTATATAAGCTAAGACCCGTGTTGCCAAACCCCCAGCCTACTTCCGGGCCTTACAGTCACGTCAGTGTCACAGCTGTGGAAGGGAGGGAGTCAGGCCTCATCTTTCCCTTTAGCTTCCCCAGCTTCAGTTTTACACTCTGCCAAGTCCTCAGTTACCCAAGGAATTTAAGTTGAATGAGAGAGGTGAGAATGTAAAAAATGCCTTCAGGACTTCCCCAAGATGAACAGGATAGAATTGCCAACACACAGTGAGGACAATGGAGCACTGAGTTTCAAGTTCAGGTTTATTTGGAGAAGTTGTGGGCACTTCCTTCTGCTCACACCTCAGGTTGCAGCCACCAGGATAGTTATGTTTAAAAGAAGAATCACTGTCCTGGCCGGTGCGGCTCAGTTGGCTGGAGCGTCGTCCTGTAACCGAAAGGTTGTGGGGTTTATTCCCAGGCAAGGCACAGGCACAGGTGTGGGTTCAGTCCCCAGACCAGGCACGTGAGATACCCAGGGCAGGTGCAGGGGGTTCCCAGGTGCATGGGCCCAGACGGGAGGCAACCAATTGATGCTTCTCTCTCACGTCAATGTTTCTCCTTCTCCCCTCCTCTCTCCTTTCCTTTGTCTCTAAAAGCAATGAAAAAGAGTCCTCAGGTGAAGATTAAAAGTAAATAATGAATGAATGCATGAATGAATAGAAGGATCATCTCAAAGGACTGAGGGAATCACTTCAGGACTGGAATAGATATGCGTTTGTCACCCACATTTGTGTGACCTGAATTTAAAAGCTTATAAACAGTGCACGAATGAACCCTTCCTTCACAGGGGAACCTGAAAGCAAAACTAGCAAAAACACTAGCAGATTGTAATTGTCCTTCCCCTTCCTTGTTTCCTCTTCCTGAGTTGCTTTAGCCATCCTGTAACATTTGGTTTGCAGCCTATGAGCAGTTACTACCTGTTATGGGTTGAATTATGCCCCGCCCCCCCCAAAAACATCATAAGTTGAAGCCCTAACCCCAGTACATCAGAGTGTGACCTTGTTTGAAAACAGTCTTACCAGATGTGATCAGATTAAAATGAGGCCGCCAGGGTGGGTCCTCATTCATCCAACTGACATCCTTGCAAAAAGGGGAAATGAGCACAGACACAGATGTGCACAGAGGGAGGACCAAGCAAAGAGACACAGAGATGAGTCTGCATGGAGGCGGGGGTTTGGAGTGATGCGTCTGCATCCAAGGAATGCCAGAGGTTGCCAGCACCTGCTAAAAGTGAGGAAGAAGCAAGGAAGATTCCCCTCCAGGTTTCAGAGGGAGTGTGATCCTGCTGACACCTGGATTGCAGGCGTCCAGGACCGAGAGACAATGACTTTGTTGTTTGAAGCCACCTAGTTTGCTAGTGCAGCTCTAGCAGACTAGTCTAACTACCTGCACCTAACCCTTATAAAATAGATGTTTGGGATAAAGTGAGGTGGAGAGTTTCAGTTCACCTGTCATAGGTAGAAAGACATATTTTCCAAAGGTGGCTGCAGCACCATTGCCGGGCCTTCACGTGTGTCTAAACCCCGGAAATTCCTAAATCTAATTTCCTTGAATCTGGATGGGTTTTGGACTCACTTGGGATGCTGTGTGACTTCTAAGGCAGCTTCTGCCCCGCTTACAGGAGCACTTGCCTTGGCGCCGTGGGCTGCTGTGTAAATAGTCCCCTTGTCTTGAGTCGGTCATGCTGGGAGGAAGCCCACCTAGTCCAAATGGAGACCACGTGGAGGTGCCACCTGGAAAGAGATGCCCAGACCACTCCCAGATGCTCCAGCAGTCCTGTAGGTTCAAATTCAGCCACTCTCTGATGGTACTCCCATGACAGACGCTGAGCCAGAGCTGCCCAGCCGACCCCTCCTGGATTCCTGATCCACAGAAACCTTAAGAGGCTCAAAAAAAAAATGTCATGTTTAAAGCTACTAAACCTGCTATACAACAATAGAAAACTGGAACAGTTAGTGTACCCTGTGCTTTGCATTGGTTGCTCTCCTTTAATTTTAATTTTGAAAATGTATTGCATTATTACTCCAGATTAAATTTGTATTTAGAGCAGATGGAATACAACCACAAAAATCTCAGTGGCTTAACATGAGGGCATCTATTTCTTATTTACTCAGAGTTCCATGCAGATGTTACAGGGCGGGTGACTGTCCCTCAGACAGTGACTCAGGGATCCACAGTCTTCAATCTAACGTCTCTGCTCTCCCCTGGTGCCCCTTGGGGTCTCTGCTGGGTCACCTGTGTTCGGGTGACCGGAGAGAGAGGAGAGAGAGGGGAGAGGACCGTGCGGGATGTTTCAGGAGCCAGGCCTGGAAGCAGCACACGCCATCTTGGTTCACATTCCACTGACTAGAGCTAGTTTTGGATTCCAGGGAGCTGGGATGTGCAGATTAGCTCTGCATGCAGGAAGGAAAGGTGAGTTTGGTGGGAGCGTAGGACTAGATCTGTCACGTACACACATGGGCTTATGAATCTGAGAGATCAGCTTCTCAGTGTGGTCCATCAATGTCAGGATCACCTGAGTGACTGGTTAAAATGCAGGTCCTGGGACTGAGTCTGCACCTCAGTAAGTGGGTTCTAAAAAAATTGCATTTTTACCAAATTCTCCCAATTATTGTTATGTACACTAAGGTTATTTAGAAAGACACTTTACCCAGTTGTTCAACCCTTTCATTATACAAATAGCAGAGTCCAGGGCAGTGATTCAATCCATAACTTCTTTTCAGTCACCCACAACCTGAGGCCAGAGCTGGGGTTCGACGCCCGTGTGCACAGGCCCATCCAGTCTCCTTGCCATGTCACCCAGGGTTCCGTGTCATGGCGGGCCAGCGTCCTCACATGGGTGTGCCCTGGGAGCTCCTGAATTGTTCCACTGGCCCCCAATTTACCAACCACACATGCTCATTCTGTGACACCCAGTGGGAAAGTCAGCCCAACCCCGAAGTATCACGTCTGCCTTGAAATGGCTTGTCACGTGTGGTCTGTAGGCCAGAGGCTCTTGAAGTTTCCATTATGACCGGACCCGGCTCAGAATCAGGTCCCGTTATATCTTGCACAGTTCCTAGCAAGAGTTAGGAACCCCAAACAGTGTCTTATTTTAGAAACTGGAACCCCGTGATAATTTCTCTTATGTCACTCTGAAGGCCCACTTTGTTTTTAAAGCTGTAATGTGTCCTAATTACAGTCTGTTACGCTAGCTCTTAGGGGAGGCATTGGTGGGAGGGAAAGGAATGGGAAGAGAGGGAAACTTCATATTTTCCAGCTCTCTTGGCAAAAACAACCAATGCTTATTAGCATTCATTTCACATAATTTCCATGATAATGCTATAATTTAAAACACTCTGACTCAAAGACCTAATAAAGGAGGTTAGACTTACTTTCTAAATTTGCTGCACAGATTGCTCATCTCTGTCTCTCTCTGTCAATCCTCCTTCTCTTCAACAAAATGTAAGATCCAGAACAAAGAGGGAGAGGCAGTGCCGCGGTTCACCCGATCCCCTTGTTGACTTTGTTTGGCTCGTCAGCAGCAGCGCCGTTGAAGCGTTTGTGTTCTGGTTCTGAGCATGCGTGTGAAAGTGCCGATGTGGAAAAACCTGCAAGTAGCTTTCTACCTTCTGAGATGGAGGGGCAACTAAATAGGGATAAATTGTCTAATGATGCTTGTCGTGCTCCCCAAACCCTGGTTAAAATCACTTACTTTCTATTACTTTGATTAATGAGTCTAACGACTTTGTAAGTAGAGGTTCCTGGCTGAGTCATCTGCTTTCTTGTTTCGATGTGCAGGAGGATGTGTGGGTACTTAGGGCATTCGGGGCAGCAGGAACCCAGTGATGGGTCCGGGCCCAGTGACGGGGGCTCCCCTAAACCTCCTGACGTCTGGCTGAGTGATTTGGCTTCCTGGACAAGAGATGGTGTGGACCCCATCATGAGTGACATGAGATTTGAACAGGACTTGAGAGCAGGGTAGACGGAGAAAACTAGAGATGCCCCGGGCCTTCTTTCTCTCAGTCTGTATCAGGCACTGCCACTCTGTGGGCGGGTCCCTCCCTTGGGGGCTCCAGGGCTGTTCCTGGTTCTCGCTTCTGTGGCCAGACAGCACCGTTGGAGTCGGGTTGCTCAGCACAAGAAGACTGAATAAGGGGAGCAAGAGGTGGCCACATCAGCCAAGACAGAGGAGCAAAGTCCTGGCCTGGGGCAGCTGTGGAGTTCCTAGGAAGGACCTGGGCCTCCACACTGAACCAAGCTGTTTGGGTGCCCTCAGAGTCTCCCCAAACCCAGGCAGCCAAACCCCAGTTGTTTTTCCATGTCAGGAAACCAGCATTCTGTGAGCGAGGGAGCACGTGGAAGACCCTGGAGGTGGCGGCGGGGCGGGGGGCGGGGGTGGGGGAGAGGTGAAGCTGGGACTGGGCAGCATAGTCACAGGAGAAGCCCCTCCCGGGAGTGCAGTGGTCTGGCCACACCGGTGGACTTGAGTGCGGAGACGGGAGAAGCAGGACGGGACTTTCACACTGGAGCCGCCCAGGTAGGGGCCTGGCCCGCTGCAGGAAAGACGGCTTCCTTCCTTCCTTCATTGTAGCACCAGTTCCACTGCTGGGCCTCAGCCTCCTGCCAGACCTGCTGCCACTTGCTCCGTGTATATTATCTTCAGTCCTCAAAACCTTGAAGCTAATCGCTCCTATTATTCCTCTGTGGTGAGAAAAATGAGGCTCCAAGAGCTGGACTCACCTTCTGGCTGCAGAATTAAGATTTGAGCCCGAGTGCCAGCTGGGGGCCGGCGGAGCCTGGTCACCCTGAGCGCTGGCCACCAGCGCCAGAGAGCACAGACGCAAATGGGCGCAGCAGCATCTGTCTCGGCGTTGGTCGGATGACAGTCTCCCACGTTTCCTCCTTCTTGTTTCCTACAGTTGGAGGTTCCCCTCTTCGTTATTGTTGGTGGTGAGAGGGGTAAGAACATAGAAAAGCAAGAAGCCGAGGGTTCACGGGATTGTGTGGGAGTCAGCGCGGGGCACATGCACGGTGAGGAGGGGAGGGCAGCAAGGCTGCGAGGCTGCAGGCAGGCAGGCAGGCCATGGCCCCAGGAGTGTCGCCAACCGCAGGCCTGTGCTGCCCTCGGGGCTCCTGGCCTTCCTGGCTGGCCCTGGCCGGGGCACATCGCGGGTCTGCCGGAGCCCTCTGCTTGGGCCCCCGGGGTGGAGGAGTCCCCTGACCCCCTGGCTAACCATCCCAAAGTTAAATATCAGAGGGAGGCCTTGCTGCAGAGGCTGGCAATTAAGACTTTGAATAAGGGTCCTCGGTTGTCAATGCGCTATCAGTCACCTGGGGTGTCTGTTTGAAAATGCTGTGTTTCCTCGCTCCCACTCTAAGAAATCCTCATGCAGCAGTTTGGAAGTGAGACCCCGAATCTGCACTGTTAAAACAGCCCAAGCAATCCTGACCCCCTGGACCCTGGACCAGGCTAAGGAAGACACTCACTTGGAGGGTGAAGAGGAGGAATCTGAAACTTTTCTTTAAGAAAACAGCTTTTTTTTGTCATTATTGTTTAATCTCATGCGCGCCAGTTGTAGATGTAGGTATAATGTTTATGGAGCTGTCTTGCCGAAAGAAAGATAATGAACACAGCAGTTATGTGCATAATTGCAGTTAATTATTATGTTGTAAATGTATGGTTAAACGATAAACATTAACTTATAAAAAGTCTTATTAAAAGTTCCCTGTTATTTGCCATTAATCAGGGGAGTTTGTTCATTTATCTCTTGATAAAAATGTTTGGAGCTCTTGCCGTGTGGCTGAGGCTGTGCGAGGAGGTGGCGGGCGGCTGGGGGCCGACCTCTGGCCTCCAGGCACCCACAGTCTGTCCAGGGGACTGAGCTGTGCATTTCAATTTTGTGTAAGTTTTTTCTTAGTCCTTAAGGTATCTGTTAAATTAATTACTATGATTTTTATAAATATATAGGCATTTGCATATTAACAAATACAAAAGAAAAATCCTTATCAGGCTATATATTATGACTTGAGCCCTTAAAAAATTGGCTAACATACAGAATATGAACTTTCCAGGTACTTTCTGATTGAGCTAGGGAGATGTATTTTTAATACATTCTATACAAAGTTGGCTTGTAGTTTTGTTTCTTAGTCAGTGACTTAAGACTTCACCTCCAAATATGTTTAATTAAAATGTTTTAAGGACACATTGATAGCCCCCCCCCATCACGTCTCTGCTTCCCCCCTCACTTGTGAACATAGCACCGTTAGGAAAATGGTACCCAGGTGGTTTCAAGCACAAATGTACCTGAATGCAGATTTCTTGCCCAGTGATGAGAAGCACGGAGAGTCCTGATTCCGTGCTTAGCACGGCCTAATGCTGTTCTCTTGCCTGAAATTCGAACGTGCCAGTAGTCCACAAGAGAACAGATCAGTCAGAAACAGAATCGTCATCAATAACCTCGGCTTCTTGCTTTCCAGTGTTGCAGGTGGTGAGCTGTTTGACTTCTTAGCTGAAAAGGAATCTTTGACGGAAGAGGAAGCAACCGAATTTCTCAAACAAATCCTTAATGGTGTTTACTACCTGCACTCCCTTCAGATTGCCCACTTTGATCTTAAGGTACGTTGCTGAGTGTTAGCTGGATAGAAGCTGATAGAAACCACAGCACTGGCCGTTTGTTTGCTAAGACAGTTTGAGGCATTTGAAAGAGATACTTGTGCCATGCCTGTGGGTTTAACACACAGAATTATCCGTGTAAATTAGCAAGTGTATAATGCATGCCTCCTGCAGAGACTCCTAAGTTTTTTTGTGGAATAGAGGTTTACAATTAACAATCACATTCAAGAATCCCTGGGGAAACATCTGGGGGTCTTACCAACGAGGTCTTTAAGCAAAGGAGCTGCTGTTGGTGATGGGACATTGTCAGCCGGGAGTGGCCGCTGTCTTCCCGGCCTCTATCCCCCTGTGGCTGCAGGGCATGTAAGATAGAAGGTGCCTTCATCTCTGCTCTTCCTCTTGATGCAAAGGCTGATGGGCCAGGCTCTGTCACCGGCAATCAACCAAGCCAAACTCCAAATCTGGCTAAATGGGGTCATGCCTGGCTGGAGGGAGGGCATTATGAGAGAAAATGTCATACTCCCAGCCATCACAGGGGTTATGGTCTCTTTGGGAAGGTAAGGCACCCATGAGCAACAGGAAGGGACTATGTTAAGATTCAAAGTACAGTCCAAGGCAGTGAAAAGATTGTCAAAAAGTAGTGTGTGATCAATGGCCAAGGGAATGATTCAGATCATTGGAGCTAGGATGGGACTTTAGAGGAGGAAGGATTTCATTCATGTTTATTGTAGTGAAGCTGTCAGGACCCCATCTGGATCCCCCCAGTGCTCACTTATACACACCCCACAGACGGTTGTTGCAAATACCCACGGCTCACTGCCTTGGGAGTGGGAAATGCCCAAGAGTAAATGCCCACAGCGGCAGCTCTTAGCAGTGGAGGATGCGGAGATGGTGGGTAAACACCCTAACTCCCTCCTACTTTAGTTGGAAGGCTCTGAGCACTACTTTTTCTCCCGTTTCCTAAAGGGATGACACTCCATCACTCCCACCTTGATAAGACACCTTGTGTCAGCTCCCTTCCATTGCTTGTCCCCCCATTTCTCTACCAAGTGACCCCCACATAAGCAACTTGCACCTGAATCCCCATCACAGGTCTACTACTGGGAGAACCTAAACCAACACATTTATTGTTCCTGGTGTTTTCTTGCATGTGCCCTTCATACCTATTTTCCAGTTCTTGTTTCAGGGGAGAGGAAGGACTATCCAACCACCTTGTCCTCAGCAGAGCATATCATGGCTGCTATTTTTTTAAATTGTAGTGAGATAAAGGTAGCATAATTCACCATTCTAACCATTTTTAAGTGTGCAGTTCAGTGGCATCAGTATACTCACAGGGTTGTGCAACCATTACCAGTAAGTTCTAGAAGCTCCCTTTCTGGAACTTACTGATCTTCCCACACTGAAGCCATGTATCTCTGACATGGGAGCTCCCCATCCTGCCCCCACCCCCTCCCCTGGCAGCCACCATTCCACTTTCTGTCTCTGCAAACTTGCCTGTTCCAAGTACTTCACACAAGTGAAGTCAGGGAATATTTACCCTTTCTTATCTGACTTATTTCAGTTAGCATAATGTCTCTGAGGTTCTTCCATGTTGTGTCATGTTTCAGAATCCACTTCCTTTCTAAGGCTGAGTAACCTTCCCTTGTGTGTATCTACCGCATTTTGTCTATTCATTCCTCTGTTGATAGATACTGACTCTGCAGCCACACCACGCTACATGCTCCCGATCTTGTCTGATAGACACTGGGTTCTTTCCACCTGTCCGTCACTGTGAATATCGCTGCTCTGAACATCGCGGCAAACATTTTTCTTTTCCTTTAAGCCCGAGAACATAATGCTTCTGGATAGAAATGTTCCCAAACCTCGGATCAAGATCATCGACTTTGGGTTGGCCCATAAGATTGACTTTGGAAATGAATTCAAAAACATATTTGGGACGCCAGAATTTGTGGGTAAGTTTCTTTGCTCCTGTGGGCATTTGTTTCTCCTAAACATTACGTTGGCAGAATCTCCCCGGCTGTAGCATCGTTCCCCTGGTACGTGTTCCTGATTTCTATGTGTAGATACTACCTGTTGGTTCACTGCCTTCAAAAACTAAGTGTGCATTTATTTCCCCTTAGCTCCTGAGATAGTCAACTATGAGCCTCTCGGTCTTGAGGCAGACATGTGGTAAGTAGTGAGCCCTTGATGTTGTCCTTTTTCTGGTTTATCATATTGTTCTTCTGACATTTGTTTTTGTTTCTGTTTTGTGTCTAGGAGCATTGGGGTAATCACCTACATTCTGTAAGTACCAAAATCCACAACTTGTATTCTTTCCCTCTTTCTTTGAGACCGTATGTTTTACTAATCAGCCATGTTGATCTCTTCAGCTTACGCATGCTTTTTATGTAAACATTCATTTTACACCCCCAGAACACGTTCAGTTTATACTAAGTAGACATTTTCTCCTAATTCAAAATGAGCCATCAGAAACTGCAGCATAATCACTGGAAGAAAGCATGTCTGTCCATCACTGAGAAAATCAGGGAGGGTTTTCTCTTTACCTACTAGATGCCATCCCAAATTAACTTTGTGAATGCATCCTTTGCATTAAGCTGAAGCTTTGGGGCATGACAATTAAAAGGCCCTATAAAATGTAATAGAATTCTACAGTGACTGTCCAAGCGCCAGATTACAGTCTATTCCTCCCTCCCCTTATCAGCGATCATGGGGATGAAATGACCACACGAGAGGTAATTGCTTATGTTCTGTGCCCATTTTATTAACAGCCTCAGTGGGGCCTCACCATTCCTCGGAGACACTAAGCAAGAAACGTTAGCAAATGTATCTGCTGTCAACTATGAATTTGAGGAAGAATACTTCAGTAATACCAGTGCCCTAGCCAAAGATTTCATAAGAAGACTTCTCGTCAAGGATCCAAAGTGAGTGTCCATTGTCCCAGAAAGGCATTCAGCCATGGCCTCAGCCAGACCAGGGTTAGTCTCTGTTCTGTGCATGTGGCCACGTTGCTGAGACCCTGGTCGTTGGCTCCTGGCAAAGGGAAGTGTGCCATGTGAAACGCCTCCGCAAATGCAGGCAGGGACCTTTGTGCCTGCTCAGTCAGTCCTGCAGGCAGAGTAAAATGGTCACACAAAGACTGACGTTGTTTCTGGCTTGCTTCCATGGAGCAGGCCCCAGATGCATTTTCTAGAACTTCTGTTTTGTAGGCGCAGCCAGCATGGAAACAACTGTGAGTGGTTGCTTCTATAGTCACAGTGTTCTTTTTTCTTTCACTTTCCACCCTCCCCACAAAGGAAGAGAATGACAATTCAAGATAGTTTGCAGCATCCCTGGATCAAGGTAAGTTGCGTATTGTGATTGCCTTGGGTATGAAAGGGCATCCTGAAACCCATTTGTTCTGGGACATTCCTAGTGACTGTGGGTTCCAACCACAGGGCACCTCTGCAGTACTGTGTTACTGCTGGTGCCGCATTTTAACATAACTAACAGATGAAAGTATGCTAATGATAACAGAGGGGGAGAGGAGAACGCTGTCATAATTCAGGATTATAAACAGGGAGCTGAAGGTCAAGTCTATTCAATAGCCATATTTGGTTTGACCTGTGGGATGTTGGCTCAAACAATATTTTTTTTAATTTAAAATTAATTTCCAACATTTAAATATATCAAATCTGGATTTCCAACTTCTTTTGAAAAGTTGGAAGATCTTCCAAAACTGAGCCCTCCTTCCATGAGGCCACCAGAAACTTGGCACAGCCGCCTTTGTGCCGGGGCCCGTGGCCACCCCCTTGCACGTTACACCCTTACATTACCTGCCCGTCAGCATTTAGAGTAAGAAACTGAAGTTGCTACGGATGAGAAAAAAGGGATCCTATGGAAAGTAACCTCACTGGGTGATCCAATCACAAATTCCTACCTGGACAGGTCATAGTGGGTAGTCACGCCCCCAGAATATAACTTTTTTTTTACTTATTGCTTAATAAATCTATTAGCATGGCTAATTCTTAGAAGATATGCAATAACAAAATGTGAAAGTATTTATACATTACTTCTTTCAGTGAACCTGGACATTCTATTGATTAGTCAATAGTAGTCTTTCAACTTGCTGACTAATCAAATATTATATATTGTAAATTATAGCTTTAGTGGGTACATAGAAGCAGAAGAAAAAGAACCAATGTGTTGGAAAGCAAATTCACATCTAGATGTTTTTAAACAAAGGGCAAAGACATACTTCTACAAGGTGGCGTATATTGTAATAAGGTGCAGAACCAGTGTATCTGGTGAATCTAAAGTAATCATCTCATGAGACTGTCGTCTGTGGAGGGAGGTTTATCCTAGAAACATGGTTACTGGGCAGGGGGCCTGGCCCTGAGTAGGTCTGCCCAAGGCCAACCCGTGGTGTGTGGGTCCTTGACTTTGTGTAGGAAATATTTCCCAACACGACTGCAGGTGACTGTGAGGATGTGTTTGTTAAAGTTGGGACAGTGACACAAGGAAGGGCTTAGCATACAGGAAGCAACAGGAGAGCCTGGGCTGGGCTGCCTTCGCTCACTGGGAAGTCAGAGAAAAGAGGGCCTTGGGGATAGCATCAGGGGATTAGCCTGGGACAGGCTGCCAGCTGCCCGTTGCCAGGCATAAAGCTTTTTTATGACAAGGTTTATCTTCACCTTAAGCAAGCCCTGTCCACTGTTGCTGTGCATCTGTGTTAACACATCTTTGACATAAGGGGTAACCACCTTCAAGAGAGCACATATCTTGTTAGCTCTCCTGTAATCTAATCCCCTCCTTGCTTTTGCTCATCATCATGTAATCATCCTTAATTTCATAAAAGAAACTGAATCTCTCATTCCCCAGAGCATTTGAAATCTTTCTCCCCAGCGTCAATTTGGTTCGAATAAACTCTTATAAAATTAAAAAAAAAAGACCTAAAGTTCCTTCAGCTAGAACAGAAAGGCCGAAGGGTGGAAGAGCATGGCAGTTACAGAATAAAGTCATGGAGCCAGTGACAGACCGTGATGCAGGGACTTGCCCTGCAGAAGCAGGTTCTGTCTATTCGAGGTCCTGGCAGTTGCCTGGGCTCCCGTCTCTTCCTCTCAGAGGTAGAGCTGCTTCCTGAAAAAGATGCTGTAGAAGACAATCTAATGCCGTCAAACAGACTGAATTCACTGACCTCTGAGGTCCATCCCAGCTCTAAATTACTTGATGATATTCAAGTTCAAATGCCTCATAAGATGGCTTCACCATGCACCTTGCCATTCTCAAGCTGTCTTATGGAAAGTTGTAATTCAGGTTGGCCCAAGCTCAACTTTTCAACTTTTCCCCAGAATCAAATCTGTATAGATTATATCAAACCACAAGAGTTAGCCTCTGCAGACTAGGTTCCTAGATCTTGCGTATTATCTCAATTTGTTTTGATATTTCAGCAAGGTGAATGTGTAAGCAAGCATCCCAAGTAAGGATAGGTTTCAAAAAGGTGTCATGTGACACATTTCTGTAATTTGAGAGCTCTAATTTTTTTTTCTTGGACTTTCATTTTAGCCGAAAGATACCCAACAAGCACTTAGTAGAAAAGCATCAGCAGTAAACATGGAGAAATTCAAGAAGTTCGCAGCCCGGAAAAAATGGAAAGTAAGATTATGATATGGAGGGGCTTTACAAATTCTGTTTCCTGTTCATTTCCAACAATTGTGTGAGCTTTGATAGTCACATTATCTACCATTACCAGCTCACCTGAGACCAAGGACACAGGGCAAGACCATTGCATACCATGCTTCTCCAAGGGGGGTCATGCTAGGGTAAGATCTAATTCCCCAAAGAATAAAGAACAAAATATCGAGAGGGAAGGGATGTAGGAAATCCAGTACTGTAGTTTAATAATGAAATGCAGATGGAGACTTAATTCTGTTGTCTTGGTTTATAACACCTATAGAATTATCCTTTAAGCAAATATGCTCCACCGTGCCTGCCCCTGAGGACTCCGTGCTGTCATCAGTGAATGCCATCTCAAAGGCTGTCATTTGCACCAGTTTGAGTGTTATTACCTGAGCTCTCTCTCCTCCTCTCCCCCTGCCTTTATTCATCCTCTTTTTCTTTTCTTTAAAGCAATCCGTTCGCTTGATATCACTGTGCCAAAGATTATCCAGGTCGTTCTTGTCCAGAAGTAACATGAGTGTTGCCAGAAGCGATGACACTCTGGTAAGCAGATTTGTTGGCCTTGGTGTGGCTTTTTGTTAGCACTGTGGACTCAGAATGTCTAGGTTGTTTGATTTGTTCAACAACTCAGAAAACCCAAAGTCATGTAAATGTGAGGCCTATCCTTCCTCTGCTCAGGGTAGGGAGTTGGGGTGGCTGATTTGATGTACTCTAACCCTTCTTTCATCCTTTTTCTTTGTGTTTTAATTGGCATTATATCTACTCCCACCCCACTAACTCTGACACTACCACTCACCTCCTCCCACACACACAATCTGATAGAAGAGAAGCAGGCCAGTAGAAGAGGGAAGAGCTCATTTTAATTTTTATGAACTGAAACGAGAGCCTTCTGTTGCCATTGACCTGGGAGACTTTTGGATTGTAGTAGTACAAAAGGGACAGGCAATCCTCCCACTGAACACACATACACATCAGAAAATCAAGGAAAATGCAAGTAGGGCTTGCTGGTGCAGTTGGTGGTAGACCAGAAGGCTGAACCCACTTGCTGTGTTATCATTATATTGACTATCTAAAGCCCTTGAGAACGACTCCATAATTTTTTCCTCCTTAATCCAAACTGAAACCTAATCACGGATTAACTCTTCAGATATGACCAGACATATTTGAATTCAACAAGACTTTCCTCTGACAATCAGACAACAGGGCTTTGTTAACACTGGAGGTAAAGGGGACTCCAGGGAAGGCAGAAAGGGTGATTCTCTGGGAACCAGGCTACTCCTGTAACTGAATAGTCGGTGTTTCCTGAGTGGAACCCAGGGATTCCAAGGGCAGAATCACACATCAGCAGATACTAGCTCTTTATTTTCCCCCTGAAGTCAGTCGTTTCCCTGAGGCTTGAGCTCTAGTCTTGTAAAGAGAGACAGGAAATGTTTAAAAGAAAAAAAAGAAGCCCTGGCTGGCGTAGCTCAGTGGATTGAGCACGGGCTGTGAACCAAAGCATCGCAGGTTCTATTCCCAGTCAGGGCACATGCCTGGGTTGCAGGCCATGGCCCCCAGCAACTGCACATTGATGTTTCTCTCTCTCTTTCTCCATCTCTTCCCTCTCTAAAAATAAATAAATAAAATCTTTGAAAAAAAGAAAAAAGAAAGAAGTGGGAGGGAAGCACATTAGAAGAAGGGAGAGGAAGAGGAGGGAGACTGCATTTGGGAATTGTGTGAGGGTGGCAGTGGGACCAAAGAAAAGATAAAAACTATTAATCTAAGTAAGATGATGAGAATGATTAAATACTATCCATTAAAATCATCCTGAGTAATCAGTTGGGAGACATTATATTTATCGCAAGAAAAGTTGGAGGTAGAGCAGGGACCCAGGGTGGGGTAGGAACTCCAGGAGGGAAGACTTCCCCCTAGACCTCAGTGCTCATTCCTCTCCGTACCTGCCGATCGTGAGGACGTGTTGTAATGATCTCTTTGCCGTCTCTCTCAAGGATGAAGAAGACTCCTTTGTGATGAAAGCCATCATCCATGCCATCAATGATGACAACGTCCCAGGCCTGCAGCACCTCCTGGGCTCGTTGTCCAACTATGATGTTAACCAACCCAATAAGGTCCGATGCTGTTCTGTCAAAGATGGTAGAGGGTGGTGGTCATGGTGACTGTGCACCTCCAAGTCCAAGGTGGGGAGACCCCCATCTGGTTCTTCGTGTTCCCTTCTGGTTGCAAACTCCATACAGTGGGAAAAAAACCACTTCTATTTAGAGAGTGAAGCGAACTTAGAAATAAGGTCCTTTTGCATTCAGGGTCTTTCTTCATGCAAGGCCATTCCTCAGGAACCAGCTATAACTCTAACCATGAAGTTTTAAATCTACTCATCCTGCAAATGAAAATGTCACCTTTGATAGTGAATCCAAAAGAGAAAAGGGGCCCTGTTCTGACTGTCCTCCATCCCTGTCGTGCAGCAGTCCTTCTGTACCTATTGAGACATAGGAAGGTGTGTGGGCCTTTTCTTTCCTGCCAAACCTGAAAAATAATACTTTTTTCTTGCCTATTCCAGCATGGGACACCTCCGTTACTTATTGCTGCTGGCTGTGGAAATATTCAGATGCTGCAGCTGCTTATTAAAAGAGGCTCGAGAATCGATGTCCAGGATAAGGTCATAACTCTGTTTTATTGCAAATAAATTAATTTTTAAGTATTCCCAAATGTTTCTAATCCTAGAGGTAACAGAGAAAATAATATGTATGTTCCACTTTGGTTTCCTGTGAAGGAAGATGAGCTGCTTAAATAGCCTGGTCCAATGTAACATATGTTAAAAAGAAAGGGGAAAACATCGATGTTTTTCTGGGCTGCTTTTGGATGTCAGCCTTTGCATGTGTACTACCCTAGATTTTTCTCCTCACTGATCACATTTACTCAACAGTGTTATAAGATGTCACATCTGGAAAAGTTTTAATGGTCTAATTAATCTCAACAGAAATGTATTTGCCTGCTTATTTATTAGGGCCACAGAGAAGGAGGATGTGCTTTGAGGTAGAAATCACATTGAAAGTATAGATACATTGATTGACAGCTGATAGTCATTACAATGGGTCTGTCATCAGCTTCCGTAGACTGTAACAGAACTGTCAAAGGACTAGAGCTGGCCCTTGACAATACAGAGAATTCTAACCAGAAGTTCAAATAAAAGTTTTAAGAAAAAAATAAAGAAACTTCTTATTTTGAAATAATTTGAGATTCACCCCCCAAAAAAAATCTGCCAAGATAATACAGAGGTCCCTTATCCCCTTCTCCCAGCTCCCTGGAACATTAGCATCTCACATCACCTCAGTCCCCATGCAAAAATAAAAGAAATGGCAGTGTTACTCCTCATGGAAGTTGCTTCTCGGGAGTTTGCCATCGCATAGGAAGGGGACCAGAGTGTGGCTGAGTGACACACGTTCGGATCCGTCAGCTCTCTGGAAATGTGACTGCACGCTGGTTTCCTACAGGGCGGATCCAATGCCATCTACTGGGCCTCTCGGCACGGCCACGTCGATACCTTGAAATTCCTCCATGAGAACAGATGCCCTTTGGACGTTAAAGACAAGGTAAGGCCATGTCACGTCTCTTCCCAGGGACGGGGGGATGTCATAAAAGGCTGCGTTTGAGCATCGGCCTGCCATGCACGTCAGGACCCAGTGAGGTGAAGGATTTAGGACTAAAACCTTCCTACAGAGAATTTAATCTAGAAATGTGTTTTTCCCGTTGGCTTGATCTAATATTAAAATCTGCTTTTAGCTGAAATCTGCCAGATAGTTGCCATAATGTGGAAGCAGTGAATTGCCTTTCATGACTAATGTGAAAACGGAAAGTTCTAGCAGAAAGACAACTAGAAAGAGACCTGACTCTTGACCCTCACACTGATTCACCGTGTGCATGTCCCTTTCCCATTCTCTTCATTGTTGAAGTGGCTGGCCACACTGCCCTTCCGGTCACCGACAATAGAAGGATCAATGAGACAATGTATGTAAAGTAAGACTTTTGGGGGGCAAAGACGTTATAAAAATGATTGACTTCACAAGATGCCTCGCTTTCACACTCATGTTTCATTCAGTCCGTACCACAGCCCTGCACCTGCACCTCGGAGTCCTGCCTCTCTGTCCATTACGGATTCTCCTGAGCGGCCCTTCTCCGCCTCTCACACCTGCAGAATAATCTGTCATGTTTGGTCAGAGCTGTCACCCACGGTTGTGTGGATCGTGCACAGCACCATGTCTAAAAATGACATGCGTATCAAAGACACGTGAATTTATTAAGGCAGTTTTCTGTCAGGTGGCAATAAAGTGTCTTGTTTTGTTTTGTTTTAATCAGTTTACTGTGGCAGTTTTTTGGCAGATATAAGGAAAACATCTTAAGGAAGCTGCCTCTATTACGAATGCACTGAAAATTATTGTACGGGCTGAATCGTGATGTTTTAAAGTCTCTGAGAATATAAGAAATGAGAATCTAAATGTAGACAATGAAATCTGAAACGTGTTAGTAAATAAAACTATACATTTAAGTATCTGCTGTGTGATGAACCTATTGTTAAGAAAGGGAGTTTCATGTTTAAAGAAATCACATAGAGCACCAGTAGATAAAGGAGTATGAAAACAGCCATCCCAGACCAGGGCGAGTGCTCCCCCTGGGGCTTTATGACAAACAGGAGGAGCCAGGTGTATGGGTTTACCTCTAGCCACGTGGTGGGCACTCCACCCCAGGGTCCCTGGCCCTGTCCCCAGAGCGGCATCTGGACTGAGGGGGTGGGTACCTCCCACGGGGAGGACATGGAGCCAGGCATGTGTGGAGCGGGCCTCCAGCCAATGCGTTCTGGTCCCCACAGCCTGCTGTTTCTTTTGCAGTCTGGAGAGACGGCCCTTCACGTGGCAGCTCGCTATGGCCACGCCGACGTGGTTCAGTTACTGTGCAGCTTCGGCTCCAATCCCAATTTCCAGGACAAGGTGCGTCTTGGTGGCTGCTGTCCTCTCTTCCTTCTGCTCTCTGCATGGGTGTCCAGGCAGACGGTGACACGGCCCAGTCCTCTGAGTTTTATCCAAGTTTCTTCTTAGATTCCAGAGGGCAGGGTCTCAAATAGAAGCACTATTAACATTCATTTATTTAATCCTCTGGACAACCCCATGAGGTAGGTTACTATTACTATCATTCTCATTTTACAGAAGAGGAAACCGAGGTGGGGAGAGGTTCCGTATCTTGCCCAAGTTCATACAGCTCCTAAGTGGTGAAGCTGGGGTTTGGGGTTCAAAACCACACAGTCTGGTCCCAGAGTCCCTGGCAGTGACCAGTACACCAGAACAGCCTCTCATAGACAGACATGTGTGTCTAATGATGTCGGCTATGAGCACATAGCCCTGCAACCCTATAGCCCTCATGGCAAGCCCTTGCTTGACTTTTAAAGCGTGGTTGTTCCGTTTGCCACAGCAACAACACATTTATGTGACTCATCCTAGTGTTGTATGCATGACAGAAACCAGGGGGAATCAAGATTGCTAGAAAAATTCTTGTCTAAAGAAGTGCTCTCCTGTTAGTAATCTCAGATAAAGTAAACGTAGGCACTTTCATAAGAAAGATGCTAAAAATTCACCTACCCTGGGCCTGTATTGTTCAAAAGAGCTGAGCTGTTGGTTCCAGTGGGTTCCCAAAAGTCAGTTGCCACTCATATGCTGAGGATGCCAAATCCATCCGACACACAAGTACTGAGGGAAAAAAACTAATGAAGGAGAGTCCCGTCTCTATTATTTCGGGTTAATGCCTCACCCCAGCGGCTGTTAGCGAATGCTCTCCGTTGCCTTGACTTTGCTGCTGAATTCAGCAGGGACTCTCACCATGCCTGGGCTTTCTTTCATATTACTGCAATCTCCTCTGCGCACTTGTCTCCTCCACCAGGAGGAAGAAACCCCTCTGCACTGTGCCGCCTGGCACGGCTACTACTCCGTGGCCAAAGCCCTGTGTGAAGCCGGCTGCAATGTGAACGTTAAGAACAGAGAAGGAGAGACGCCCCTGCTGACAGCCTCCGCCAGAGGCTACCACGACATCGTCGAGTGTCTGGCTGAACACGGAGCCGACCTGAACGCCTCTGACAAGGTGCTGTGTGGGTGAAGGAGTCAGACTCACTGAGAAGTGAGCTGGGGGGCTGGAGGCACCCCAGGCCTTCCTCGGTTAGTTTGTCTAAAATGAACTTGAACTTGGCAAGTTGTAATTGCCCTTTCTCTTCTCTGTTCCAAAGATTCTGTGAACTTTCCTAGATTCTGTTTAATAATGAATATTTATTTGTGGCATGTAACAGAAATTATGAAGTGACCAGATTACTCAGGACTTCTTTATTTTTAGCCTTTTTAGCTTGGAACAGGTACAATGATGATTGCTGAGCCCAAGACAATCCTCATTTAGGACTAAAATTGGCAATACACTATTACTTTGTAGATAAAAAAATAGGTGGTTTTTATTTGTTTTCATCACCTGCTATTTTGTAGAAAGACAATAAACCGCTCCTATTTCTCTATTCTAGACCAGGTGTCCCTTTTTTAGTTAAACACATTCAACATAATCTGTTGTTAACTTGTACTTAAAATGAGGCTGTGATGTTGCCATATACAGTTAGATTTGGACATTCTAGTTAATTTAGAAACTGCCATTTATGGAGTATTTTCCTGGTTCAGAGAAGCGGTTCTCAACTAGGGGCAGCCTTGCCCCCAGTGGCCATTTGGTAATGGCTGGGGACATTTATTTGTTGTCACTCCATGGGTGGGCATTACCATTGGCATCTAGTAGGTAAAGACCAGTGGTGCTGCTTATATCCTACAAACCCACAGGACAGGACCAAAATGTCAACAGGCTGAGATCAAGAAACCCTGCAACAGATAACTTATAGAAATGTTTCCAAACCCCCTACCCAGCTCCTGAAACTCAACCCATCTGCTCACGAGGGATTCTGCAGTAGCTAGAAGGAATTCTCAGGCTGGTCTTTAGTGAGTTACAGAGGTTAAGTATGGGTTGAATTTACTTTTCATATATACGACTGCCCTCCAGCAAATTACTTCTCATCGCTTTCTCAGTTTCTCCTGGTGTGAAGATTGTTGACCAAATGTTTTGAAAAGTATTTTTCACCTGCTGGATAAAACAGGCCATTGGAGTACCAAGAATTCCTTAAGTCTTTATGTTCAGAGACAAAAAGAAGTGTCCAGTCTTTTGTTCCAATGTGCTGGCCAAGCCTAGACTAATCGTGCCGATGGTGAGCATAGTCTGACCGTTCAGAGTGGAGTGCATGGGACATCTCCCCACCACCCCCAGGAGCAAAGCTTGTGGTTTCCAATCCTCCTTCAGGCTTTGCGCTAGGGATCCTGGCGCCAACTAAACCTAGCCCGATGGCAGCTGGAAAGGCGAGGCCAGGTGCCTACGTGAGCGTGCTCATGCCCGGGTGTTCTGTTGTTGCAGGACGGACACATCGCTCTTCACCTTGCTGTAAGACGGTGTCAGATGGAGGTCATCCAGACTCTGATCGGCCAGGGGTGCTTCGTTGATTTCCAAGACAGGCATGGCAACACCCCGCTCCATGTGGCCTGCAAAGATGGCAATGTGCCTATTGTGGTGGCCCTCTGTGAGGCCAAGTGCAATCTGGACATCTCAAACAAGGTAACGCTGGAGGGAAAGGTCCCTGAAGGGCCGGTGCTGTTGACCTGCCTCTGCATTTGTCCACGTTTCTCTTTGCACCTCTTCATTGTTTAGTCAGTGTCACCCATGTGGACCCATTCTTTCGTACGGGCCCTCCACTTTAAGTCCTATCTTCTATAGGACTTCTGAATAATTTTGTGACAGACAATGACGGTATTAGTAAGTGCTTCCTGCCTAGCCTGGTTTACTGCTTATGGGTATTGAGAAACAGACAGACAGACAGACAGACAGACACCGCCCACCTGGAGAGGAATCAGAGAACTTGGTACAAATCAGGGCCTCTCTCTGGAGCTCTAGGTCTGCAGGAAACACCCAGTGAGTGATGATCTCACTGAGATTCCCGGGAACAGATTTCTCTTCTTAGCTCTCCCCCACTGAGAGGTTCATGGTCCAAAGTTTATTACACCTTTTTTGTGCTAAGTACATTTTGTAAGACTAAGAAAACCCTATTATTTGGGGAATAAAAATGAAATGAAAATAAATAATTCCATGTTCCCAGGTTGATTTTCTTTTTAAATCTCATTATGTCGACTTCTACAAGTTAGCTAACACCTGGCTTTTCCCTGAATACCATCTAGCTGTTCATGGCCAAACCAGATGAAACAGTTGACTGTGCATGTGGACTTGACCCTGTAACTGTGCAAAAGGCAATCACTATTCTATAACGATTACGTTAAAAACAAAGTCCAAGCAACATCATTTTTAGTAACTGTGGGAAAAGTTTATAATAAATGGCAGGCATGATCCCAGCAAAATTTAATTTGTGATGATTTGTTTGAGGTAAAAGAATTAATATCTGAAGCAGCTGGAAAATTTTACAGCTACTGAAAAATTATTCCTGTTGCGTATTACATGATTAGTTCTAATGGAAATTGAAATTGGTAATCTTCACATTCTAGAAATGTAAATAGGCAGCATCCTGGTCTTAGCCATTAGCTGCTGGTTGCTTCCTGAGTTCATCCCGTTCTAATCTTGCCAAGTCAGTTGTGTAAGTGGCTTAAGGGGAAAGCCAAATGTAGTATTAAGAAGCATCAAGAGCTCGGCTTTCCATCTAGGAGTCTTTAAATGAATAAAAAGCGGCTTTAAGGAACGTCACCACGCTCAGTTGAATACATTTGGGCTTGGCCATTGTACGGGCCGCTGAGGTGGAGCGGCACCATGTCTCATGCTGCTTTGCCCTGACCTGAGGAAGGGACTGGGTGTTTGCCTCATGCCTGCCTGAGAAAGCGTGCTTGTTAAATATGCTCTCTGAAACACCCCGCAGCACGGGCCTAGCCTCCTGTGCTTAAAAACAGCAGGTTCATTTCATGGGAAGGCCTTGACTTTTTTTTTATTATTATGGAACTTATTAGGCAGCCTGGACATTTTTCATACTGTAGATGGACACGGTAGTTCATATACATCGACGCAGAGGGCATTTAAGAGATAATTTTGTCATTGAATTGAGCTCAGCTGGAGGAAAACTCATTAGTTTCACAATTTCAGCCTCGTGGAATCAGCAGCAGAGTTGAGACCATGCTTCAGAACCCGCCTGGAGCAGCAGCAGGCAGTGGATGAGCGGCAGCTCTGGGTTCTCGGGCCTGCGGACAAGCCCCCCAGGTTGCCCTCAGTGCTCAGAGGCCCAGCCCACAGCAACTCCATGGGGCTCTCACCTTCCACAGAAGAGCCGGTGTCATCTTTTTTCTTGTCGTTCAGAGAGATAACACGTTCTAGAGGAATTTAAAAGGCGTGCAGAATGGCAAAGAGAAAGACATTCTTTCCCCAGAAAGCACAGTGGGGTTTACCTGGGCTCTCCCTAGTAACTGGCTGTCAGAGGGGCCCCACACAGCGACAGCCTGCACCCCACATGGCAGACTGTCCCTCCTGCCCGTGGTGTGCTTTCTCCTTCCCGAGTCCAATTCCCCCAGAGATGAAAGTGGCCATTCAGATCCTACCCCTGTCACCGGATGTGACATGAACTTGTCACTATCTTTCCCACTCTTTGCAGCATAACAGACCTTGCTCAGTCTCCCTTTGTCTCGTATGAGAATCAGGAGAGTGGCTATTGTACTTGGCCATGTTAGGGGACACCTGAAAGGAGAAAAAATGGATGATGCAGAACACACAGCCCTTCACCCTTTGTCCCCTTTGTGTTGACTCTTCTCATCAGCGAAGATAGAGAAAGAAAGAGTGTTGGACGCAAGTACACGTACACACATACACATGTACCCCCAGATGCACACAGGTGTACGTCCAGGCCAGGAGAGAGGGTTCCGAGCCCTCTCTGACAGCACCGTGCCAGGCCTGTGCAGGGAGCCTGTGGAGGGAGCCTGTGGACAGCAGAGTGGATGGGTCTTGCCCTCAGGCTGCTTCTCCACAGAATAGCATCTCATGTCGCAGACGCACAGGTGCTGTGGAAACACTGACATCTGGACATTAAAGAAACTAGGCAAAGCTCTTCAGAGACAACTGTTTAAAATAATTGGGATTTTGACAGATGGAGAGGAGGGGGAGCTATTGCAGGCCGAGGGAAGCATGTGTGAATGTTTGGGGACTGTCCGGATGCCCCCAGAGATGACAAGTGGTTCAGGGCATTTGAAAGCTTAATATCTGCTTTCTAAGTCACTCTGGAAGATAACAGTAGACAAAACATAACTATGCACACTCCTTGCAGAATTATTTATAATGACAGGAAATGGAACCACCCGAAGTGGCCGTCCTCGGCGGGCGGGCTGAGGAACTAGGACAGACCCGCGAGGTGGGTACTACTCGGGTATCCAAAAAATGTAGTCAATTTAGTGACAGGCATGGAAAAGTGTTCACTATCTATTGTTAGGTGAGTGACACAAATGACAGAATAGAATGTGGAGGATGATCACATCTTGGGTTTTCACATCATCTCTTTTTATGGATTCATAGGTAAAAGCTTGGAAAGAAATGCCCCAAGGTGTTAAGCAGGGCTAGCTGAGTCGGAGAACTTGGGGGGACGGGGGTGCAGGGGAAGAGGACTTCTATTTTCTATCATTTATCCTTCTATGTCATTTGGATATTTTAAGTGAGCCTGTGTTAGCTTTATAACAAAACACCTATATTTGCAAATAAACAGCATAAGACAGATACCCAGACTTTCTTGGTTCCCAGCATCTGTCATGTCTGAGTAATTTTTTCATGGTTCCCTCAGGGCCAAAGAAATAACTAACAGTTCTGTTTATTAGGCAGCTCAGTCTGAGCAACTTAGTGAGTATTTATAACCTAACAAACTAGTAGCTGCTGCAATAAATGATCCACATAAATTGGAAGGAAATTGATGCTTTAATTTCATCCTTACATAACCACAAGTAGGTAGACATGGGAGGCGTGTGCTCACCGGCCCCTCACGGCCCCGCAGACCTTGGGCTCAGACGGAACACGCAGCTGCGCTGCTTGTTCTCCCTCAGTTTTCTCAAGTTGCTGGCTTCTCACCCCAGCGACCGCCACACCCCCGCTGTGCAGACATGCCGCCCTTGAGGGGAAGACAGTGCTATCTAACGTCGATACTCGGGACCACCTGCAGCTAGTAGTTTACCTGGTGTCCGTCCACACCTGCCAGTTTCATCAAAAATTTAAAATACCTGTCATGCCCCTATGAATTTCCTGCAGTGCCCAGAGCTGCTGTGGCACACAGTTTGGGAACCATAAAAACAGTGGTGGGCGTGGCCTTGGAGTTTCACCTCCTTGGAGTGTCTTCAATGGCTGTCCTTCCATCCCTCCTTCCTGTTGCTGTGTCTAAATGTGAACTGTGGTGCAGATCATTCTGGAACCTTGGGGCCAGCCCATAAGCCCTCACTCAAACCTCCTGACAGCACAGCAAGAGACTTAATTACCTTATGATAAGCCTCCCACTCTTGCATCTTTTGAAGTTTTATTTTGAAGTTACTCTTTTAACTGAAAAATACTTGAAAACATTCTGCTTGGCTTGCCTCCCTCAGGAGACAGTGAGGTTCTAGAGAAGGCGGACCACGCCTCCTCTTTCTTTCCCAGATCCCCCACCCAGTGCTGGCCCGTGGGGTAGACTCCAGAACTGTTATCCTCAGGCGTGATCGTGAGAAGGACTCTCTTGGGTCTTTTTTTGTCTTCTCCAGTATGGACGAACACCTCTACACCTTGCAGCCAACAACGGGATTCTCGACGTGGTCCGCTACCTCTGCCTGACAGGCGCCAACGTGGAGGCTCTGACCTCGGTGAGTAGCCTCCTCGCGGGAGAAAGCGATTGAAAATGTCTGAGGCCGAAGGGGAACGCGCTGTTGCCAGCTGCGTTCCTCCTCCGCCGCAGCGCCACGCACATTCGCCCACACAGACCCAGGGCACTATCTCGTTGTTGCTGCTTCTCCTCCTCTCCTCCCCAGGCCCGCGCTGCCAGGAGTGCCTGCTGTCTCCCACTGGCCTTGCCTTTTGTTCCCCGTGTTATGCAACTGTGCCTTGCCTGTTCTATTAGATGCGTGTGTGTTCTTTCCTAAATGCTCCCCCTTGGCGCCTGGAGGTGCTGTGGGCTTGGAGGGGGGTAGTGGGGGAGGGGAAGAGGAGGAGGAGTGAGGTGGGGGCAGGCCTCAGGTATGTGGGCAAAAGCTGATAAGAGCTTCTGTCTCTTATTTAAAATCTAGCTTTGCTGTTAGGCCTGCGAGTTATTTTTAAGTGAGATTTCTTCAGTTGCCCTGCCCGTACTCCCCACTCCTCATTCCAGGCCAGGTACCTCCCTGCCGAGGAAGCCCTTCAATTCCCATTTCATGAAATTCCAAAGCAGAAACCACGTCAGCTAATGAGATAAGGTTATCGTCGTTCACTGCAGTGTATTATCATTTGAGTTGTTTCTGGCCCGACAGCAGGCTGAGCCTCCATTCTCTTATGTGGGAGATTCCTGAAACCCACTGGTGCTTTGCTGACATAACATGTTTTTCTAAGGAGATCCATCGGAGGTATAAAATATGGCAACTGGCCTGGAGGGAATCAGGGCACTGAGGCTGGAAGGAGGGCCTCATTTCTTGGAATCATAAAGAGGTTGACAAACTTTGGTCCACGGGCCAAATCCAGCTGCTGTTCAGTTCTGTAAGTGAGGTTTTATCAGGACACAGCCATGCTACTTGTGTATTGCCTGTGGCTGCTTCCACACTACAAGGGCAGAGGTGAGCAGTTGCAACAGAGACCCTATGGCCCACAGAGTCCAAAATATCTGCTGCCTGATCCTTTACAGAAAGTGTTTGCTGACCTCTGGTCTGGGGCGCAGGCATGCCTCAGAGATGTTGCAGGTTCCGTTCCAGACCACAGCAATAAAGCAAATACAGTAAAGCAAGTCACACAAACTTTTTGGCTTTCCAGTGCAGATAAAAATTATGTTTATAATACACTGTAGTCTAAGTGTGCAATGGCATTGCATCTAAAAAACAACAGTGCACGTAGTTTCATTAAAATCCTTTATTGCTAAAACACGCTCGCCATTATTGGAGCTTTCAGAGAGCTGGCAGCCTTTTGGCCGGTGCAGGGTCTTGCCTCGAGGTTGGTGGCTACTGCCCAGTGAGGGGGGTGGCTACTGAAGGTTGGGGTCCGCTGTGGCAATTTCTTAACGTGAGACAACCGTGACGTTGGCTGCGTGGGTTGACTCTTCCTGTTACAATTTCTGTGTAGCGTGTGATGCCGCTTGATAGCGTTTTACCCGCAAGAGAACCTCCTTCAACATTGGAGCTAATCCTCTTAAACCCTGGTGCTGCTTTGTCAGCTAAGTCTACGGGATATTCTAAATCCCTTGTGGTCGTTCGAACACTCTTCACCGCATCTTCACCAGGAGTAGATTTCCTCTCACGAGACCAGTTTCTTTGACCGTCAATGAGAAGCAACTCCTCATCCGTTCGTTTTCTCACGAGAAGGCAGCAATTCAGTCCCATCTTCAGGCCCCGCTTCTAATTCTAGTTCCCTCGCTGTTTCTACCACATCTGCGGCTACTTCCTCCACTGACGTCTTCTTGAACCCCTCAAATCATGCAAGAGGGTTGAAATCAACTTCTTCCAAACTCCTGTTGGTATTCTGACGTCTTCCTGTGAATTACAGATGTTCTTAGTGGCATCTAGAATGGTGAATCCTTTCCAGAAGGTTTTCAATTTGCTTTGCCCAGATCCATCGGAGGAACCACTATCTATGCAGCTATGCCCTTTTGAAATGTATGTCTTAAATAATAAGACTTAAATATTAAAATTACTGCTTGATCCATGGGCTGCAGAACGAATGCTGAGGTAGCAGGCATGAAACAACATGAATCTCGTGCATCTCCATCAGAGCTCTTGGGGCACCGGGTGCATTGTCAGTGAGCAGTCATATTTTGGAAGGAATCTTTTTCTCTAGGCTGTAGGCCTCACCCAGTGGGCTTAAAACTGGGTTGTAAAGAGATGTGCTGCCTTCCGAGCTTTGTAGTTCTGTCCTTAGAGCACAGGCACAGTAGACTCACCGTAATGCTAAAGGGCCCTAGGACTTTCAGAATGGTGAGTGAGCATTGGTGTCAACTTAAAGTCACCGACTACATTAGCCCCCAACAAAGGAATCTGCCTGCCCTCGGAGCTTTGAAGCCAGACATTGACTTCTCTCGGACTCGGGAAGCCCTGATGGCATCTGCTTCCCATAGAAGGTAGTTGTTTCACCTACACTAGAAATCTGTTGTTTAGGGGAGCCACCTTCATTAATTGTCCTAGCTAGGTCTTCTGGAACACTTGATACAGCCTTTTCTGTTTTAATCCTCACCCAAAGACATGATTTTATGGCTTTTAGAGAGAGAGGAAGGGATAGAGAGAGAGAGACAGGGAAACATCAATGTGAGAGAGAAACATCAGTCTTTGTGTCCCATCCTATCAAGGAGGGAGCCCACCACCTAGGTACGTGCCCTAACTGAGAACCGGACCCTCAGCCTTTTGGTGTACAGAATGACACTCCAACCGACTGAGCCACCCAGTTGGGGAACTTGCTACAGTTTCTAACACTTGCTGCTTCACCAGGGTTTCGAGCAGGAGGTGGTGTGGTCCTTGAGACACCTTGAAGACAGCTCCAACGGAACAGTGACACCCACTGTGTATGTCATCCTCACTATTCCAGTAGCCACGTCTAAAAGGGAAAAGAGGAAATCAACTTTAGTAATATATTTTATTTAGCACAAGATATGTAAAATATCATTTAAACTTGTAGTCAGTATTTTTAAATTATTTCATATTCTTTGGTTTGTGCTATATTTAAAATCCAGTGTGTGCCCTAGCTGGGTAGCTCTGTAGGTTAGAGCATCAACCCAATATGCCAAATTTTGGGGTTCAATCCCCAGTCAGGGCACATATAAAAATCAACCAATGAATACATAAATAAGTGGAACAACAAATCAGTGGGGTGTTCTCTCTCCCTCCCTCTCCCTCCCCCCCCCTCTCTCTCTCCTTCTTCTTCCCTCTCTCCAAAATCAATTAAAAAAAATTTTAAGATACAAAAATAAAATTCTGTGTGCATTTTACACCCAAAGCACATCTTACCTTGGCCACCAGTCCAGCACTGAGTAGCCAGCCATGTGTGGGGACAGCACAGAGCAAGCCATTTCCTCTGCGGGCTCCTCTCCTCACTGCCTGAGCAGGAGCCATTCTTCCCATCCTTCCCCAAGCCCGTGACCTTGCAGCGCCCTCTAGTGTTACTGTTCCTCTCCCACCTGTTCTCAGCCAGGATTGCTTGGAAAAGTCCTCAGAAGGCCTGTCCTCTCCTTGTTCTTGTCTTCTGCCCCTCCTCCAGCCTCCACAGTTTCCCCCCCACTCCTTGTGACTCTCAGCAGGGTCCCTGTGGCCTCCTGGTAACTCCCTGCTTCAAAACTTCTACTATAAGACATACGTTTAGAGAAACATATGAAGAAAAAAAAAAAAGTAAAGCTTGATGAGTAAGACAAACACCTTTGGAGCACCATTCAGATCAAGAATTAGAATGGCGAGCCCTTTTGCTATGTATACCTCTCCCAGCCCCTGAAGTAGCCCCCACTCTGACTTTTGTAGTAATTACTTGCTTTATAGTCCTTCTCACCTAAGTGCCAACAGCTCATTTAAATCCTGTTTCACTAGTTACCTCTCCAGGACTTCACACTCTCTTGAGACTCTCCTGCCTTGGATGAGAAAACCCGCCAGCCCTGCTCACTTCTCCTGCCTCTGCTTGCCCCCCTCCCGCTCCACGCCCTCCTGCAGCTCTTCCATCCTGGCTGGCCAGCCGCCTCCCACTCCAGGGCTGCACCTGGAGACTCAGGCCCACGTCCGGGTCTCTAGCCTCACCCGCCCCGCAAGTGTCACACTGAGAGACACAGCCTCCATGTACTGTCCCCTCCCTCCGGGACTGCTCTTCTCCTCCCCCAGTGTCTGACCTTTGTGATGGGCTCTAACACGCATCCAGGTGCCTGTCCAGGAGTGTGGAAGCTCTCCTCCCTGGCATCATGCCGGTGGCCATGACCCGGATTCTTCCAGAACTCACAGTTCTCCATCCGCCTGCCTCCACCTGGTTAAGGGCCTCATCGTTGTGTTTTTCCCCTCAGACCAGCTCACCCTCAGAACTGGACCTTTGACTGTAGCCTCATGGCCACAATGACAGGTCCATCCTGTCACCGTATAGACCTGCCACCATATGTATGGTTCTGGGGAAGACCATCTGCAATGCGCTCTGCTTTCAAGTCACTCTGGAGCTCTGTGGTCTTCAGAATGTGAGCCCAAGGCCAGGCCACAGCCACTGCCCAGCTTCACCCTTCACCCCTGTACCCCCTCAGGAATGGTACTATCTTCAGGCCCTGGGTCCTCGGAAGCCCCTCACTCACTCTCACCTGATCAAATTGGCGCATGCTGTTCACCCCCTGTGCATGGCCTGTTCCCACCCCTCCACCCCTGCACGTAGTGCCCTCTTGTGCACGCGAGCACACACTCTGTGGTGCGCTTCTGCCTTCAAAGTGCGAGACTTTAGGTGGAGTAGCAGGAGCCTGGGCACGCAGTAGGGGATGATACTGGTGGCAGGAAGATTTCAGGACACAAATGCCTCTCATCTTTCTGTATTCCACCGGAGCCCCGGAAGCCTCCTGTTCTTCAGCCCCCTGCAGTGGGTGTGATCTGCCCTGGTTTCGGGCTCTGCGGGAATTGATTCTTGCTCTGTGTTGGGTCTCCCACAATTTGTGAACCCTTGGCTGTGATCATGTGTGATTTGTCCTGGTCTCCCCACTTCCACCCTCACCTGTCCACAGTCTGTTCCTCTCACAGCAGCTCGAGTGCCCTTGTTTAAACCTGAGTCCGATCACATCCTGGCTCTCTGACCCTCCATCAGGACACAGGTCCTTACTACTGGAGAGGGGCCTCCCTGACCCCATGTCTTGCTCCTCCTCCTCCTCCTCTGCTTGCTCCTCCTTCGTCAGCCACATCTTCAGACATGCCAGTTGTTCACACAGCAAGAGCAGAACTCCTTCAGGCATGCAAATGGCTTGGTCTCTCATCTCTTCATTCAGATTCTGACTCCTGTATCACCTTCTGTGGGAGCCTTCCCAGATAGGACCGCTGTGTGTAGCAAGGAGGGCAGTGAAGGTCAGGGTTGCTCATGGGCCGGCTGGGCCACAGCCCAGGGAGTTAGCACCTTGCTCAGGGGTGCTAACTCCCTGGGCAGAGATCCACTTCCTACCCTTTTCTCTCCTGGACAGAAACCAGGGAATTTAGAAGAATGTCTAGCTCTTTTATTAATAATCACCCCTGCTTGCTTTTCCCGTGCCTGGTAAAGCAAGCTCTTCCCAGTTGGTTTTCTCTAATCTGCTGTGAACCTGTGCGGAGTGGCTGTCTCTCCCCATCTTGCAGATAAAGGAACCCAGACTCCGGGAGCCCAGGTGACTGCCCACACAGCTGGTGAGGTGCGGTCAGGACTTAACCCGGGTCCTTCTAGCTCCAGGTCAGCATTGGCAGGCGTTTCTCTTGGAAGCCTGAAGAATGTCCTTTAGAGTAATATGTTTTGCAAAGTGTAAAGTTCTGTGCAAATATAAGGACTGTTGTTCATGACTGTTTTTCTGTCAGCTGAGAGGCTCACTGGTGGAAAGTGAGGTTTGTCACTGAACATCCGCAGCCGGTCTTGTAGGCAGAGCTGAGGTCTTCCATGGAGATAATGGTTGTGGCCAGGCATACCAAAAGAAAGGACATGTAAGTTGAGGTTCAGATTTCTGAAACAGTGTCCCCGAACTGTCCTGCACAGTAAAACCACCAGAGAATGCTCAGAACCCCAACTGCCTGGTCTCGCCCCAGCCTGACATAAGCACAGTGCCCAGTGGGAGCCAGGCAGTGGGAGTTCTCAAAGACCCTGGTGAGCCCAGTGGGCAGTGGGGCTTGGGAATCGCTGGGCTGAATCTTTTTCTTGACACGTCAGTAAAGGATCTAGACAGTTTGGTATGAATCTCTGGTTGGGGATGTGGTGCCTGACATGATACCTAATGGCCCCCCCCAAAGCAAACTGGAAGCCCCCGCCTGTCCATTGGACACTTCTTGGGACTCTAAGGGAGCAGAGAGATGGCATTCAGCTGTAAAGCACACCTCCTCCGGGGCACCCTTCTGAGCTACCAGCTTCAGCCTACGGTGCTGGTTCTCACCAGGGCTCTTTCACCCCCAGAGAACATGGGGCAGCGGCTGGGGGCAGCATGGGGTGTCCCAAGTGGGGGGAGGGGGATGCTGCTCGCATCTAGTGACAGAGGCCAGGGATGCTGCTACACATCTCGCAGTGCACGGGCAGCTCCCAGAGCAGAGAATGACCCCATCTGCAGCGTCAGCCGCACCGAGGCTGCGAAACGCTGGTCTCATGGGACCCCCCCCATGTGGCTCAGAGAGTGGCTTGCTTGAGAAGTTGGAAGGCGGGCTCTTAAACAGATTTAGGCATTTCTCAGCTTCCATGGAAATGGGACTTTGTTACTGGTAACCACTGAAAGATACGCCAAAAGTCTTCCTATTCTTCTTGTTTAAAAACATTGCTTTTTGCCCTTGGCCAGATGGCTCAGTAGCTTGGAGCATCTTCCGTACACCCAAATTTTGCAGGTTCAATTCCCAGTCAAGGCATGTACCTAGGTTGTGGGTTCGATCCCTGGTGGGGCGGGTACAGGATACAATCGATTGATGTTTCTCTCTCACATCGGTGTTTCTCTCTCTCTTTCTCCTCCTTCCCCCTTTTCCTCTTTCTCTAATATCAATGCAAAAACATTCTTGGGTGAGGATTAGAAGAAAAAAATTTTTTTTATTTTTAAAGGTTTTATTTATTTATTTTTAGAGAGGGGAAGGGAGGGAGAAAGTGAGGGAGAGAAACATCAATGTGTGAGAGAAACATCAGTGTGTGGTCGCTTCTCCCATGCCTGCTACTGGGCACCTGGCCCACAACCCAGGCATGTGCCCTGACTGGGAATCAAACCGTGACCGTTTGGTTTTCAGTCCAGCACTAAAACTGCTGAGCCACGCCAGCCAGGGCTGAAATTTTCTAAGTAAAAAGCAAACAACAAACTACCATGGACCTTTATTTCCTTGTTGACGTAAGAAGCATCCAAACCTATAAGAATTTTAATGAGTTTATTTGAGTCAAACTTGACGAGAGTTGCCAGGAAGCAAAATCTCAACGGATTGATAAAATGCTCCAGAGAATGGCAGTTTTGCACCTTATTTTATACATTAGAACCAAAGGGAAAGATGTAAGGGGGTTACATGAAATCCAGTGGTGATAGATTAGGGAGGCAGGAGAAAGCAAAGCAGGGGACCCTCTGAGATTGGACAGAAAGTAAAACGGACAGACACACAGGACAGACACACCCGTCTACATCGGCAGGTGTAGGATAGTTAACAATTAACGCAATAACAATAACAATAAGGGGTTCTCAGGTCTGTGCTCGGGTTCCTGGAAAGGAGAAATTCCCCCGGCGTTCCAAAGGTGTCTCATCCCAGGTGCAGAGAGACGACAGGCAGGCTCAGTTAAGGGACAGCTGGCCTTTGTGGGCATCGGTGCCGGCCTAGGTCACGACGACCCGCGTGACTCGCTTTCGGTCAGGGCTTTTCAATTGCAGACCGTCCCACGTGGCCACTTCAGGCCTCCGAGCTGGTCAGGCCTCCCCTGAGCTTGCCAGGTTTGGCACGTGGCCCCCTTTTGGCCTCCTTTTATGTTCACTGAAATTCATTAGATAAAATTGTCTGCTAAACTAAGCCTTTCTTTTCTTTGAATGCACAGTAATTACTAGTATACAGCACGATGTCAGTGCTGAGGGTTGTCCGGAGTATTTTAAGACGTTAGCTGGCAGTAAGGGGAATTCGGCATCTAATGACCATCTTTACCGTCCGCCTAATTGGAGAAAAGTTCACTGAGTCACCTGACCACTAACGAGGTGCCGAGTTTGATTAAAGCCTGGGGGCCTGAGACATCTCATGTTGTACCTCAAAACACCAATGCAAGGCCCTGGCCAGGTAGCCCAGTTGGTTAGAACATTGTCTGATACACCAAGGTTGCAGGTTTGGTCCCCAGTCAGGGTATATACAAGAATCAACCAAGGAATGCATAAATAAGTGGAACAACAATCCAATCTCTCTCTCTCTCTCTCTCTCTCTCTCTCTCTCTTCCCCCTCTCTAAAATCAATCAATAAATAAAAATGTTTTTAAAAATTCCAGTGCAGCCCTGGCAGGTGTAGCTCAGTGGATTGAGCATGGACTGTGAATCAAAGGGTCACCAGTTCAATTCCTAGTCAGGGCACATGCCTGGGTTGCAGGCCAGGTCCCCAGTAAGGGCCACATGAGAGGCAACCACACATTGATGTTTCTCTCTCTCTTTCTCCCTCCCTTCCCCCTCTCTAAAAATAAAAATAAATAAACCTAAAAAAAAAAAACGTACAATTTCCTCCTACTTCTTTTCCTCCTTTCCTGGGCAGTCAAGTGAAATAGGATTCCACAGAAAGGGAAATAAGCCAGGATGCGCTCTTTTTGTCCACTTTCTTTGTTTCTGACCCCTGTTCTTGCTCCTGCCTCCCGTGGCGGGACTGGTGTGTGGAACACATAGCTCTCTGTTGCAAAGGAAAGAAACTAATCATTTTTCTCCGACAGGATGGAAAGACAGCGGAGGATCTCGCTAGATCGGAACAGCATGAACATGTAGCAGGTCTCCTTGCAAGACTTCGGAAGGTGAGAAATTCAGTTTATCGGTTTGAAATTCTGTTTTTACATGAAAAGTGTCTTTTCCCCTGTAGACTCTGAGAAGGAGGCTTTGGACTCACAGGCTGTGTGAAAAGGCAGCTGTCCCTGCCCTGTGGTTTGCATTTCAACTTGCATAAATGTCTCAGCTACCTGTCCTGTTTCTTCTGCATTTGGACTTGGAGATCGTTTAGCCTCTTTACAATTGCCGTGCCCAGCTTCCGTCCTCCCGCCCTCTGCGTGATAACTGCCTCCATAAAGTGGGGGGAACTGAGAACGCTGACCCTGTTTCTTTCCTTCTTAATGCTTTGAGCTCCAAGATGTGCCATATGCTCTGGTTTGTTTCGCATCATTGCTCTGAGGTTTAAGAAAACATGACAAAAATAAGTACAGGCAGGTGAGAATTTCTAGCACACATGGCAATGTGTATTAAGAGACTTCAAAACAGTCAGACCCTTTAAGCTGGGAACTCTCTGTCTGGGACTCTATCCTAAGGAAACAAAGGGAAAAAATGGTTTACGCACAAAGATGTCAATTTTGTGGTAGGTGGAAATCGGGCTCTTCCACAGGATCGCAAGGAAAGCATTCCAAGGACCCACACACAGGAGACTGTGGTGTGGCAAGATGGCTTATTCCACTGAAGATAACAGATAATTCGTGTGGAAATGGAAGGTGCCTCCTGGGTTCCCAGTGTCCCATCTCCCTCTGTCCCACAGTGGAACAGGCCCAACTGTGTCCTCCGCAAGGCCAAGACAGCAGCCAGTGTCCAGAATTTTTGCTTCACATTAAAGCTTAGCCCTTGGGAGCCACAGGTGCAGCTAAGCATTCTCAGTCCCTGTCCAGGTAGTTTAGCGTGTGTTTCAGCTGCAGCCCACTGCCTCCCTGCTGCAGCCTGAGGGTGGACGCCCACAGCCACAGCCCACGTGGCTGCTAGGCTGCCTGGCTGTGGCGAGAGGACGTGTGAGTGCACGGCACAAGTGCAGGTCTGGAGCAAAAGGGAGAGAAAAAGAATTTCTTTGCTCCTCTGGGATTATCTATCTCAGGTTTAGGACAGACAAAAACCTTTTCTGAAATGACCAATGAATTTCCCAGGTTTTCGTGGGCTTTGAACAGGCTCACACCCCCTAGTTAGACTGACAGGCCTCTAGGATCAAGCCACCTCTCCCGGGACCCCCCAAAGATTCGGTACCAGAGTGGGGGGAGGAGGCGTGCTAATCCCCTTGGGGGCGCAGTGGTGTGGTCCCCTGGGGTGTGAAGCTGTAGCTTCCTGGCTGAGCAGGCTCACGCTCCCCCGTTTCATGAAGCTCAGTGTCTAATTCCCTCTGCTCCCTTTTCTAGCTACACACTGACGGCACCGACTGCAGTGTTGTCATGATACAGTGATGAGAACCAGAACGTCCAGTGACTGACAGTGGCGTACAGCAGACTGTCACGCAGCCGTGAGGCAGAGGGGCTCTCAGTCATCGCAATATTTTAAGAGAGGTTTTCAGTAACAGTAGTTGAATGCTTAGGGTGTTCCCAGGCCTCGAATCAGAAGATAAATTACGTGCACATTATAATCCCACCAATGTTTTTCTAAAATACCTGGAAAGAACATGTTAACAGTGGTATTTTTGCATTTTGTTCGGGTGATTAACATTTTCTTCTTTAAACATTATTGTGATTTTCCGAATCTCCTGTGATAATTTTTTAAAAAACAAAATTTATAGGAAGGAAAAAATAAGGTAGTCGATTTAAGTGCTCATTGAAAAAGCATTGCCCAAAACAAGCCTGGGTGTCCCACAGAGTTCCTGCCATATATACATGTCGAAAAGTGCCCGAGGGAGGGGTGAAAATGTCTAACTTTCTCAGCCACTGAAAGTTGCATTTTCATAGTGGTCCCTGCTGGGGGGTGGGGTGGGGAGGCCAGGGGACACACAGACGAGACTATTTTTTTCCCCGGTGCTTGGAGCTGACTTTGGGGGATAGAGAAGAGAATAATCCATTTTCACATCTTTGTGCTTTGGAGTCCGTGGGCTGGCTGCAGAGGTCCTGCCTGGGCGGGCGACCAGTGAACACTGAGCTCTCCCAGGCTGCTGTGGGATTCTATCTGCCTTTTGTTCTGGAAATTCCAGAAACAGACCAGTCTGGACAAACTCTCCTCGCCTTACTCAGTTGTTCCTACGGGAAACCAGACAGACTCAAGTTGGTGAAGCCACAGGCTACCAAGCGCAGAGCCCAGGCTCACACCTGAGGCAGAAACGTCTGCAGTCGGTGCCCTGCAGGGGGCGCAAGCCTTCTTCCCAGAGCTTCCTCCCCAGCCAGGGGTGGTCCTGCTCCACCCTGGGCTCACCGGCTGTGTGGCTTCCCCGAGGACCACCTTCCTCTGGGAAACCCTGCCCCCCCCACCCCACATACTGTTCCAGACACGGGCCCCTGGGACACCCACATGCGTGTCCACCTCAGTCACTCCCTCACGGGACTCCGCACCTCGATTCCTGAGGAGCCAGGAGGAGAGGCTTTGGCTGCCAAGCATTTTTAACCACACTCCAGTGTGGTCACACGGGGCGGGCTTCCTGTCCTTGCAGTGTTCGAGGACCCCCAGCTTCCCCGTGACAACTCCCCTCCTCCATTCATTATGCAGACCAAGAACAAACAAACAACCGCCTCCACACATTTTCTGACACCCCCTGGTGGTGCCACCCTCTACAGACTCACCCGGAGGTGCTAATCACATTCCTGGGGAGGAATCTGAATCTGGGACTGCAGGGGCACGGCCTTAAAGGGCCCTGCCTTTTCATTTGGTTTGCAAATAAGCCAAACTAGCAAAAAACAAACAAACAAACAAAAAAACACCTCCCCGTGCTCTCGCCTCTACTCAGTTGACAGGCCTAGAAATGTACGTCTGCTAGGGAAGCCCTGGGGCTCACTGACCCTGAAGTAGGACCAAAGTCATCTTACTGACCAGCTTGGGGCAGCAGGAGCGGGGCAAGGAGGGGGAGGCTGTTTCCATGTGTAGGCAGCGCAGGGGGCTGGCCCTTGGGGAGATGGAACCATTCAGCCAGTGCGGCTGGGCAGGGTGCAGGTGGCGGAGGCCGGTCTGGTCGTCTGATCGGGGAAGGAGGGACACGGCTCAGACCTAAGCTGCGCAGGCTCCGCCCAGACCCCCGTGCGCCACGAGGCCCTCTGCGGGCAGTGCGGCGCCGGCGCCGGAGCTTCTCGAAGGCGCACCATCCGCCTCTCTTCCCAAACCTGCGTGTTCAGTGCCGCCACCCTGGGGGCTTGAAATGGGCTGTGGTGGCAGTGTTTACACCACAGGAATAGCAAACATTACGAATCAAGTCCCATTCTTATCTGATTTTAAAATATTAGTTTCAGGAGATTTGGGGAGTTGGCATATTTTTATTTTGTTTGTCCTTCTCATCAGATTATCCATAAGCTGATGTTTAAAGTAGTTGTTTTTCCTCAACCCAGAGACTAGACCATGAGAAAGGTGCCCAGGAATATTTTGGAAAAGAGGGCCAAGTTGGGAATCTGCCCAGAATTCAAAATTCACAAGGAAGCTGCATTTGCATAATTAAGAGTTGCAGCTCCATCAGTGCTGGTCTAATTGCATCCTGCCACGTGCAGAGAGCCACGATCCCGCTCTTATCTGGCTTTCCCAGATTGCAGGAGGCTCTTCCCTGTCAATCAGAGGGTGTTTAGTCATCTTTTCTGAGGGGAAAGAGAAAGCTAATTTCCAGGGGCGGGGGAGCGGGGGGGTGGAGTTGCTGGGAGAAAGGACACTAGAAACCAATATTTTCCAGGGCTTCGAAGAGCAAAGCAGTTACCAAATGATGTTCATTTAAAAGATATTCACAGTGTCTGCTCTATGCCCAGAATTGTTCCAGGCACCAGAGAGACCACAGCAAACAAAGGAGGCAAGACTCAGCCAATAAATAAGAAAAAGGAAAGATAGGAGGAATTAGGGGTTGGCGAGCAGTGTGGCCTATGAGCCCAAGCCGACCCACCACCTGTTTTTGTAAATAAAGTTGTATGAGAACGCAGCCGCACCCCTTTACTGACTGCAGTCTATGGCTGGCGTCCGCCCACTTGGGAATCCCAGCAGCGACCACCAGGCCCCTTACAGAAAGGCTTGCCGTCCCTGGTGTAAGTGCAGGGGATTCAAATAGGGGGTGGGGGTGGCGGCTGCTTTGCACTGCCGGGTCAGGGAATCCCTTTCTGATGGCGACATTTATGCCAGCACTGGAAGGACCAGGAAGAGAAGGCCGCGGGAAAGGGTTGGTGGAAGGCCCAGGGAATATCAAGCGCAAAGGGCCTCGGGCAGTCAAGAGCTCGGCGTGTCCCAGGAAACACACCCTGGCGGCGGCGGCGGGGAGGGTTGAAGGGCTGTCTGGAGAGCTGAGCGAGCACTGAGGTCTGGGCGGAGGATGACTCTGGGGACCTTCTGGTCGGAGAGGCACGGCAGGCTTTACAGACCTGGAGAAAGAGATCGGGGCTTGGTTCGGGTATATTAAGTAGGTGGGACCAAGATCTGACTTAGACTTTAGGAATTTACCTCTCACTGCGGGGATGGAGAGACCAGACAGAAGGTGCCCATGGGGGCCATCAGATGTTCCACCTCCCCCTTTACAATACCCCTAACGACCACCCACCCGGAAGGCCGCTTCTAGTTCGGAATTCTGATGCCCCCGCAGCCCTGCGCGCAAGAGGCCCGCAGCCGCAGACACTCCACGCCTAGTGCCTGCCTGCCAGCCACACCTGCCAGCCCAGGGAGTGCAACCGGGGACGCAAACAACACATTTCAAGTCTTGAGCCACAATGGAGCAAGTTGGATAGTCTCACCTCTCCACTGTCCTGAGGGTGTTACTGCAGTAAGGGCCTAACCAGACCGGGCTTTCCGGCCAGCCCAGGCACGCAGAGGTTTTGCGGCTCCTGTTAAACATAGACCATGGATGGAAGTTCCAAAGACATCCGTAGTCCATCATCTTCAGAGTCTCTCCGCATCAAAACCTTAACCTGCACTGGAGGGCAAGCACTCTCTGGTTGATGGAAGCTGCCTCGCTGGGGAGACTGGTCAGGACCCGCCCCTGCTGCACCATCTAGTGATGAAAAGTGGTAATGCGGCGCCCGCCGCGTGGGCAGAGATTTCAGAAACTTCTGTTGGCCCTGCACACCTTTATCAAATTCGGTTGTGTTCAGATTCTCCAGGACTTTAGTGTGCACGAGGAAGGATCGTCCTGCAGAATGAGGTTAGATTTCCTTAGAAAGGAGGCAACTCGAGAAAAAGATTTCTTGAGGACAGTCATTATTTGGGAAACAGCATGTGAGCTTTTAACTGAGTCTGAGAAGAGCACAGCACCCCCAGATGGAGACTCACTCTTCCGGATCATTAAAGCCCCCTTACCCCACCCGCATCCCCACAGCTCCCCAGGACTTTGGAGATGTTAACTCAGGCCAGCAACCCAAGTCATCTGCTTAGGAAAAGAGGTGCTAAAATGAGATGTGCCCTTTGTGAAAGTCCAGCGCAGGGAAGCATATCTCATGCTATGTGCCTTTTTGTAGCGATGACTCATAAGTCCTACTTTGCGTTGAAATACCCCCAGGGTAACGCTGCACTAACTGGGGAGCGTCTTCCAAGTGGGGCGGGCTGGAGATGGCCCTCCTTGGACAGTCGTCAGTACCTGTGACTCACTGTGGCACGCCCCGCTTCGAGATTTTGCCCTCAGGTTGAAAATCTTTGTCCCCCTGCTTCTGAGAAGCCCACCCCCAGCCCTGAGCAGCAGCCCATGGTAGAAAGAAGACCTGGCGGAGAGTCCCGTCTTTGCCTTGGGGAAGCGCCGTGGCCTCTCTGAGCCCCAGTTTTCTCCTCTGGAAGGGAGCACGACCACATTGACCATAAAGGTTTCCTTGAGGTTTAAATAAGGAGTGTACGTGACAGCGGGTAAGCTGGAAGATGTCACACATGTGGATGTTACTGCCGCAGACCGGAAATTCATCAGTCTCCGCTCCTCCAGGTGCTAAAGAAAAAGTAATTCCATGGCCATTGTTAAGGACAGAAAGGCAGACTGCGTTCAGGGAGCACTGCAGTGGGAGTTGGTGGCAGAGGAGAGGGATCGGCTGAGCTCTGACTCCAACCAGGACAAGCCAAGAGGCAGGGTGGAGGTCTGTGGACAGAAAGTTGCTAAGAGGAAGCAGACTAGGAGGCTTCTTGCTAGACCGACTGCTTTGGATTCTCCTGTTGAGATGGTCCGCCAGGTGCGGCTACAACAGGAGGCAGAGGGAGACTCGAGAGAAAACAAAGTTTCTTATACTCATGAGTTCCAGAGATGGGGTCAAAAGGAGGGTCACAGGGCACAGGCTCCACCAAGTGGGAGAGAGGACCTGTGGCAAGGACCTTGTCAGGGCGGGGCGCACAAAAAAAGGCACGGGCGATGTCACTGGTGTGTTTGAATGTCACTGGGTCCCAGTTGGGGGGTAGGAAGGGGAACTTGTGGGGACCTCCTTACAGGGATGCTGAGGCGGCAGGAAAAGAGGAGGTTTTAAAGACTCCACGGGATTCTTGCTGAGGACAGTCCAGGGTGATCAGATAGCAAAGCTGGGGGTGATGGAACTAAGTGGTAATGGAAAAATATATAATAGAGATTAAATGTAAAAAAAATTTAAAATGTAGGGGTGAGCATTTTCATCAGATATCAGCAGGGAAGGAGGGATTCTCACTACACTAATCCAACAGAATTCTTGCTGAAATTGGACTGACCGGGCCAAGGACACAGCCCAAGGTCAAGACCTTGAGGACTCAGAGGGCTCCTAGAATTAGGACAAATAGAGAGTCTTGGGCATCAGCTGCCAGTTCCCTCTTGCCTCCTCCGTGTCTGTGGCTGGCCCAGGAAACAGGCAAACAGACAGTCAACTGCTTCCGAACAGCACTGCCGTGGAAGCGTGGAGGTCAAAGGAGTGAGAGCTCTGTCGCAGGCAGCACTAAGCAAGGCAGACAGGACTTCTCCCAGCTGCACAGGAGCAAGCCAGCCCTGGTTCAGAGAGGCTTCTGGAAGCACGTCAGGGCAGCACTGTCTGATGGGTACCACGGTTCAGGTCTCATCAGAGTGGAAGGGCCCAGGAAACTGATGCGGAAGAACACGCCCTCACTCCTTCCCACGGAACAGGTGTGCTGGCCGAAGTGTCAAGATCAACAGGGCAGGGAATGGACCACAAAGAACCTCCAGCTCATTCATCGCACAGCGAGCCCAGGACCCAGAGCCTGCGCTGAGGCCCGAGCAGGTGTTCTGCCTTGGCCCCGTCTCGGGAGTAGCAGGCCCTGACTTCACACGGAGCATCTGTGTGCGTTCCGAAGCTGCGTGTCACGAAGCAGTCTGCTCAGGGAGCTGCTCAGGAGAGGAGGTGACGCTCACGGGACACTGACTGCAGTTCAAGTTGCTCCCTTGCTGTGAAGGTATGAGCAGGGCCGGCTGCTTTGAAGGGAAGGTGAAGGGCTGCTTTTGCAGGTTAAATCAGAAAGAGGAAAGGTAGATTTGCCTCAGGGGCGGCGTGGGCTGATCTGCAACAATAGACAGCATCAAGGAGATAGGTGTCCAGCACCCCATTTCTTCCAGCCTGCTGGGCACCACCCCGATAAGTTACTGTCTCAGAACAGAATCTTTTCAGTTTCTGTGCTGACATGCATTCAAGGAAGTTGCTGGCAAAATACCCCAGCTGGCCTCTGCAGCGCTTTGCCTTTGAGGTTAGGAGAAGAAATCAGTAAGAACAACCTCCTGTTCCATGTCACTGTCCAGGCCGTGGCTTCCAGCCGCCACCAATCCCACACTGTGTGACATACCTTTAGTGATGCTTCTCTACCCTCCTGAAAGGAAATGCGCAGATAACAACGTACCTACTCAGGTAATTTTAAAAGATCCATAGAATGCCCTCACTATAATGGAACAAAGACATGGAAGAAAAATATTTACAGTGGAATATAGTGTTTCAGCATGTAAATGCCGGGTCGCAGGGCACGCGGGGGCGGGGTGAAATCAGCAGGTACCCTGACCCATCCACAGAACCACTGAACCCGACACCCACAGACGCCCATGGACATCACAGGGCTGGGATGGTAACTCTGACACGGCAGCGGCTGCCACAGGATGTTCGGAGAGATCAGAATTATATATCGTATATATAATTATACATAATATTTATGCAATCATATAATTCATACTATATATCATATGTGATATACAATATATAAAAATTATATATAATGAAAATTACATATGTGTATGATTTATAAAACAGTTGCATTTTTGAAGAACTCAGTATGTATTAAATGATGTTCTCCCCCCCACTGCCCCCCAAAAATCTTCTGGGTCATATGTAAAATGATGCAGTTAAGCCCTAAGCTCAGATCTTATGAACAGGTGTATTTCCTATATAAATGCTCAGCAGACACTTAGAATCCCTACTCCCAGGACATTCTGTGTGCAGGTCTGGGCACCTCAGACCACCACCACCAGCATTCCCCAACAGCGAAAACTGAGAATGTCCCTGCAGATGTCTTAAATGTCCACTAGGGGGCAGTGTTGCCTCGTTGAGAAAGTGGGGTCACAATTTACCAACAGAAAGTAGGGGTAGGAACTTTGGACCCTTCAGGGGAGTTGGGAGTTCTCACTGGAGCTTGCCTGGTCATTAGTGGGAAAAGTAACAGTGGCTCAGCAGTAAATCAGTGCCTCTCAGGATTTCAAACTGGAAGCAGCGGTCTGGCCAGGTCTGAGGTCACACCGAGACAGAAGGGAAGGCGCCTACCTCTGAAACGTTCTTGCATGGGTCACCCCTGAGTCAAGTCATTTATGCCGCACCTCTCTGTTGAACATCCTTCCCAAGCCAGGCGCTGGGGTTACCGTCTCCTGTCAGGCTGGCTCCTGGTCTGCAGGGAGAGAGTTTGATGCAGTCGCCCTACCGTCTGTCAGGGTCCTGATGGAGAAACGAGGTTATGTGGGCCTGGAGCTGCCGGGGAGGGAAAGGGTGGGAGACAGCACAGCGAGACAGGGCTCGTGGGACACGTGGAACTTACCAGGCTGGAGCAGAGGGGGCCGCCTGGGGTGGGGGAGGAGGAGTCCACCGCAGGCTGCATGTCGCAGCCCCCGCAGGTGCTTGCCACAGAGCCAGAAGCCAGGCTGGGGTGGTGGGCATGAGGCTGGCGCCTGCGACCGGATGAAGCCGTGTGGCATGACTGCCGTCCCACCACGTAGACCTTGAGGTGCATTCTCTGGGGCACAGAGGACCCCGCCGCGCCGTCCCATCAGAAGCTGTAGTCTTCCATTAGATGTCAGTGTTCACATGTCTGTATCTCTCTGGTCCCACGGATCGGGACAGGCCCAGGCATCCCCAGACCTGTGCTTAACGCACAGGAGGCCCTCCATAAATGTTTATTGATGAATGAATGAATGAATGAATGTGTGAATTAGCCAGTGTTGGGGAGACTCTTGCTTCTCCCTGTAGAGTTGAGAAAGAAAAAAGTGGAAAGGTTACCAGGTCTCGGGGCTCCCTCACCATGGTTTAGCTTTCTACCTCGTGAAGCCCTTCTTCTCTGCATCTCATACCTTACCGTCACCAGGTCAGACCGGAACCAGACCCCTCCACCCGCAGAGGAGCAGCGGCCCCTGGCCTCTCTCTCAGGGCCGACCCTGTTTCACAGGAAGGCCCCGCCCACTCATTGTGCATCAAACTGCAAGTCCTCAGCATCAGAGCAGATTATTGGGCACGGTGGCTGCACAGAGAGGGCGGTGGGAAGTGACCGCTAACGGGTACAGAGTCTTTCTCTGGCCGAGGAAAAATGCTCTGGAGTAGATAGCAGTGGTGGTCGCCAACCCTGTAAATGTGCTGACAGCCTCTGAACGGCACAGATTAAAAAGTGACGAATGGTACGTCATGTGCATTTAGTTGTTTTTTTTTAACTTTTTAAAAAGACTCTTAACCAGGTAAAGTCTTTAATAAATTAGATGTGGGGAATATAATGTAAAATGTGATGACTGTGGTTAATACTGCTGCACGGTACATTTGAAAGTTCTTGAGAGAGTGTTATGTGCATTTTACATGAATTTGTTTTAACGTGTGATGAGAACAGAACAAACTGGGTACAGATCAGCCCTGTCTGATGTGACTCAGTGGAGTGAGCGTGGGACTATGAATAAAGGGTTGCTGGTTCGATTCCCAGTCAGGGCACATGCCTGGGTTGCCGGCCAGGTCCCCAGTAGGGGGCACATGAGAAGAAACCACACATTGATGTTTCTCTCCCTCTCTTTCTTCTTCCCTTCCCCTCTCTCTAAAAAAATAAAACAAAATCTTCAAAATGGGTAAAAATCGCAGACCAGGAAGGATGGATTTAGCCCAGGAGTCAGAACCCTGAAAATCAGGGACTAACAGGCCCTCTTTCATCTGTGTTCAGGACACACATCGAGGACTCTTCATCCAGCAGCTGCGGCCCACACAGAACCTGCAGCCGAGAGTCAAACTGAAGCTGTTTGGCCACTCGGGCTCCGGGAAGACCACCCTGGTGGAATCTCTCAAGTGCGGGCTGCTGAGGAGCTTCTTCCGCCGCCGCCGGCCCAGGCTCTCCTCCACCAACTCCACCAGGTTTCCGCCTTCACCCTTGGCTTCCAAGCCAGCAGGTAGGCACCTCCAACCCAGCCCCTGCCTCTACAGTAGCTTTTTGCCCTCCCTTGGGTCATGGTCTAAATGACCAGGGACTGGTGGCTTTGTTATGGTCACTTGATCCCAGGCGGACTAGATCCCACCGCCTGAGTGGCTTTCAGGGGGGTCTAGCCCTCCTATTGCCCAGAATAGTAAGGAAAGGGGCTCACTGAAGTCACGGCCACAGACACAACAGTTCACAGTCACAGATGTGCAAATAGCAGAATTGTGTTGAGCTCCACTCAGGGCCTCTGCTCCCGAAGACGCAGAGAGCTTAGACGAACACGGTCCCGGGCTGCACAGATCGAATCTTGGCCCCAGGGTGGGTGCTCACCCCATGCCTTCTTCCTGGAAGGCTGCAGGAACACCTAGACATTTGAGGACATAGAGCAACAAAGTTGGTTTTACATGGGATCACCATTCAGGTCTGCTCAGTGGTTTTGAAAGGCTCCTTAACGGTTTTCACAGTTGGTCCCTCTGCTCACATGGGCCCTTGCTGGGAAGCAGGCTTTGCCGTCTTCCTCTGCCTTCCTCAGACACGATTACTGGTGGCTTCACACCCACATCCTCAGGGTTATCCGCCCTTCCCCGGGGAGAAACACCACAGTGAGCACGAGGAAAGTGTGCAACGCGGGTGTTACTTCTCCTGAACCCCACTGTAGAGCGAGGGACTGAAGTTTTGCTAAGTAAGAATAGAGACCTTCAGAGAGTTTCCTAAGTAGTGTCAGTTTTGAGGCCATGTGCCTCAAATTCCTCTTCCATACATTGTATCACAAAGGTCGTACCTGTTCCCCAGGCTGAAAACAAATGTTTCACAGTTGGTGGCCCTGTGTCCTTCTTCTCTGCACGAGGAAGGAGGTCCGGGGAGCACTCGTGTGGGCAGACAGGTGGCTGAGATGTATGTGCCCCTTCCAACCTGCCGTCTCTGAGTGCAGCAGAAACCTGGAGAGAAAAAAATAACCAAAATGCATTTTTAACTAGACTGACTATGAAGTTGCTAACTCGTATTGCTGATGCTTACCCAGCACTAACTGTGTGTCAGGAACTGGGCAAAATGAGGACATGTGAAGTCTCATTTCATCCACGAGGCGGGATGATGGGGTGTTTTACAGAAGCCATGAGGGGTCAGGTAGGCTGCCGGGGGTCACACAGCCGGCAGCTCATGGAGTGTCTGGCTCCTGGGCCCGGGCTAGCTCGTGACACAACCTCTGAGTAAGGGCGTTTGTGTGCCCACCTTTTCCACTGGCATCATAATCTTGCCAGTGTTCCTAGTCCAAGGTCAGCCTCTGGCACTTACAGTGTCACCCTACAGGGAGCCAGCTCTCTTTTGCAGTGGGTTAAGGTCACTGTGGTCCGAACCCCTGTTTGAGGGCGGGGAGGGTGGAGACCTTGTGTGTGTGTGTAAAACAGAGAGACAAAAAACAGAGATCTGTGTGAATCCATGGTCTGGGATTTTTAATAAGTCCTCCTTGCGTGTGAAGTGGGTGGCCCAGGCCCCACGAGCTCAACTGAACCAGCCACGCAGCACGTGGTATGTGGCTTCCCCTCGAGGAACAGATTTCCTCGGCTGCTCAGCCCTACACTCAGAAGTAATGTCCCCATTCATCTTCCTTGTGGTCAAGTTTCCACATCTGGAAGAATCTGGAAGTAGATTCTTGATAAAACTCAACTCAGGATGATTATCAGTAAGTCGCAACACGTGCAGCAGTGCCCTTCAGCTGGTGCTTGGAGAGACGTGGTCCAGGGGCTCAGTGAGGGAAGGTTCTCTCCACTGAACGGGCCGTCCCTGCTGCCCTCAGCACAGACACAGCGGCCTCGTGGGGAGGCTGCTCCTCTCGTTCTCTCGGCTCCCTCGGTTCAGGGCTGCCTTCTTGGCCCGAACCCTCCATAGTCTATGTCAAGGTCCCTCCTCAGCCAGGGCCGCCAGGCTTCTTCAAAAGGGCTGCTAGGAGGTAAACACTGCTCTTTCTTACAGCCCACGGGCCTTAGTTCTTTAGAATCTCTCTGGGGTCCCGTCATCATAGAGGATGCTGGGTTCTGACCAGCATGGGGAAAATCTCCCAAATGTGTTCCCTTCTCCCGGGAGCTGACGTCCCTGCTCTCTCAGGAGGCACAGCGCTGCTGTCTGTGGTCCTGAGACTGAGAGAAAGTTCACACCAGGGGGCTGCAACACTCAAAGTGACAAATGCTGGAAACACAGGAGACAAGGCGAAGGGGACATCCAACGACCGATCGCTGAGCTGGCAGAGTTGCTGCTTCTTGGGGAGACGACAACAAAACCTGGGGAGGAGCCAGACAGTGGGGCAGGCACGTGGGGGATGAACGTAGTGTGCGCCAACCTCTGCTCCGGGTGCCGCACACCTCGTCTCATTGCAGTCTCTTAATTTTGCACACTTGTGTCATAAACCCACTTCAAAGAAAAGGAACTCGAGGCTTACAGACACGAGGTGTTTCTGCCTGAGGCAGAGGCTGACACCCAGCCACCTGACAAGATGTAGTATGGGCGAGGGGAAAGAGAAAAATGCAATTAGCTGCCAACATTGAAAAAGGTGAAGAGGTTAAGGGGGAAAAAAAAGAAAAGAAAACTCTGCCCTGGCTGGTGTGGATCAGTGGATTGAGTGCCAGCCTACAAACTGAAGAGCTGCCAGTTCAATTCCCAGTCAGGGTGCATGCCTGGGTTGCGGGCCAGGTCCCCACTTGGGGGCGTACAAGAGGCAACCATTTAATGTATCTCTCACACATTGATGTTCCTCTTTCTCCCTCCCTTCTCTCTCTAAAAATAAATAAATAAAATTTAAAAAATAAATAAATGAAATCTTTTCGAAAAAAAGAAGAAAACTCACAGGTACAGACGATAGTATGGTGATTGCCAGAGAGACAGGGAGCAGGGGAGGTAGAAGAGAGTAAAGGGGGATAAATGGTGTTGGGAGGAGACTTGACTGGGGGTGGGGAACACAATACAATATACAGATGGTATATTATAGAACTGTACACCCGAAAGCTATATAATTTTATTAATGCTGTCACAATAAATTCAATAAAAATTAAAATAAATTTTAAATAAATTTTTAAAAAGAAAAAAACAAAATTTTTCATCTAAAAAGCAAAATACTTTGCTTCTCGTGGGAGAGTGGAAGCTTTGGCCACACTGGGTCACATTCCCACCCGGTGCCGTCAGTGGGCGGGAGGGCGGCTGCCCCATACAGAGGGGCACATCCCCTGCATTCGGCCCCATCTCCACCCAGCCCCCTAACTCCAAGAGTCCCACAGGTCAGGAGAGAGGGCTCAGACACAGACTCCCCCACCCCATGCCTGAAATTCTGCCTTTTATAGTAATGATATCTCAGGAATGCATTGGCGTGTGTGACCCCTGGGCCAAGGTCACCCATAGTCACAGTCAGAGGTGTAATTCAGCCCCAGATCTGTCTGGCCAAAGCCAGGTGGCCTCCTGGAGGGCCTAGGCAAGAGAGATGCATACAGAAGAGATGCATAACCCGTGGAGGCCTGCGTTGCTTGGTACCAGGTGGTTGGTCTGCCCCAAGGAGGAGGGTGTGGGGGGGAGGTCAAGTTTCTATCCAAAAGTCTCTGGAAGACCCAAAACTCATCTTTAGTTAGAACTAGACCTGCCTGAGGCCTGGAAATAGCCAGGAGCCCTGCCTGCAGGCCCTGTAGCAGGCCCCCTGCAGCTCCGTAAGGGACAGGCACAGCCTGCGCTGAGGGAGCCGCCAGCAGGGGGCAGCAGCACCCAGGGCCTGGCCGCCACCAGCTGTACTCCGGCAGCTCACCAGTCACTTCCTGGCCCTCACAAAACAGAATTTACGATGTCCTTGGAAAAGCAGAGTGTGGCACAAATATGACATGAGGGCCACGTGGGGGACCGGGTTGGGGGAGGGGGGAGGCCATACTGGGTGGCTGTGGCCTCTAGGGAAGGAGGTCTGTTTTCAGAAACAGCAGCATCATCACCTCGGCACTGCTATTGGTGCCTGGGGGCCATGCTCTGCCCTCTCCCAGACCAGCGCTCTGGACACCCACGACCTCGCTAGAATGGTCAGGCCTTTTTCCTTTCCTGGGAGAGGTGCCCACATTATTGTCTCTCAGATAGCCAGAAGCTTGTCTGACGTAGGAAAATTGGCCCTTTGTGTTACGGTCGCTGGAAAACTCTGGAGGCCCAAGGCTGAGCCACCAGAAGGCAGCCTTTCTCTCCTCTCAGCCTCTCCAGTGCCTCCCATTGGCTGATCTGCGCCAGCAGCAAATGGCAAGCAAGCCTGGGAGATGCCGTCCCTGGGGTCAGCCTCTCGGACACGGGAGGGGGCGCCAACCAAAAGAATCAGGCCAACACGCCCAAGAATCGTACACAACCGCGCCTGAAGCAAGAGTGGCGTGGCGACAGGGAGTGTCCCAGGAAAGCGTCACACGGGGGCAAAGGCTGGGAGGGAGACAAGCGTGCACGCTGCCCTGTGCAGGTCTCACGGGCTTCCTGTCTGCCCGCAGTCTCCGTGAGCATCAACAACCTGTACCCGGGCTGCGAGAACGTGAGCGTGAGGAGCCGCAGCATGATGTTCGAGCCGGGCCTCACCAAGGGGATGCTGGAGGTGTTCGTGGCCCCGTCCCACCATGCTCATTGCTCCACCGACGACCAGTCCACGAAGGCCATCGATATCCAGAACGCCTATTTGAATGGTACGTCCCGCCCACCGCAAAGGGGAGGGACTTCAAGCATCCCCTTGCCAGGGCTTTAGGTGATTCCACATAGGGAGTCTGTCCCCATGGGCAGCATCCCAGCCCCACAACCAACGAAGAGCCAGTGCAGTGACACTGGCAGTGTCCCAGGGCGGAAACAGGACTGGTTAATGCACCTAGCAAAGCACCAGGCACATAGTAGGTGCTTAATAAATTACTGTTGAGTAAATTAATATGTTTTTTAAAGTATAGCTAAACATCCACTTGGATGGGAAATCTCATAAAATAAAATCTCTCTAGCAAGCTGATATACCCAATATAGAAAAATTATTTTTAAATACATCTACATCATGGCTAATGCATTGATACTGACATAGGCAATTTTTTTTCATAAGCAAAATTTCAAGTGTATTCTTTGCTCTCAGACATTTCCAAGGAGGTGAAGTTTTAAATGTTGCCAGGGAGGGTTTACTTCCTCCCGTAACCACTGCATCTTCCCTGCAGTGACCCCGGGGCTCCAGGCCCCCATCCGGGCCCAAGTCCCTGGAACAGCAAGCCCCTGCCTTGTGGACACCCCATTTAGAAAAAGATAAAGCAATTTCTCCAAGACTCAGTTCCCTCAGCTGTGAGGATTTTATGAGCTGATATTTTTAAAGGGCCTGCTACACTGGCTGGCGCAGGGAGGCAGGTGGGGGCAGCTTGATGAAGGCGACTCCGTGTGCGTGACCTAAAGTGGAGGTTCTTAATCCACTGAGCCACCCCAGCCAGGCCTTAATGTGGAGGTCCTTAAACCCCTCCTAGCACCGAATCCCCTGGAGGGCTCATGAAAACAGACTGCCCACCTCTCCCCTAGAGCTTCTGGTTCAGCAGGACTGGGGGCTCCCAGGTGAGGCTGCTGCTGGTCCAAGAACCCCACTCTGAGAACCATACGCCCCAGTGGAGCAGAATTAAAGGTCGTGCACTTTTTGCTCTCTTAAAAGTCAAATGTTCTTCGAGCAAGCTGACCCTGCAGCGTAAAGAAAGGAGAAGCGTGTCCTCGGCACCCACCATCCCTGCCCCTCTTCCTCCACAGGCCTCCTGCCCATCCCAAGTCTGGCACCCAGAGCTCCCAGAGCTCCCTGTCCTCAGGGGGCCTCTTTCTGTGTTTCAGAACTTTTCACACGAAGGACTTAGCTGCCAGACATTGAGGGTCGTGAGCCCCAGGAGTGCCTGTGCTCTAGGAGGAGGCTCTAGAACAGCCCTGGGGATCTTCCAGAATGACCCAGGCATACATCACAAAGATATTACAAAAGTAGCTCCGTACTTAGGTACATGCAGAGACAAACAGACACTCTGGATGACACCATCCGGGCTGGTAACCTCTAAAGTGCTAAGGAAAACTGTGACTAAAATTTGAGGGTGGTGTTTCACAACAGTAAGCCTCATTTTTCTCTGTAGGAGTTGGCGATTTCAGTGTGTGGGAGTTCTCTGGAAATCCTGTGTACTTCTGCTCTTATGACTATTTTGCTGCAAACGATCCCACATCAATCCATGTCATCGTTTTTAGTCTAGAAGAGCCCTATGAGATCCAGCTGAATCAAGTGGTTTTCTGGCTCAGTTTCCTGAAGTCTCTTGTGCCAGTTGAAGAACCCATAGGTAAGCTGAGACGCCCCTGGGTGAGTGAGCACCCTTCCCGCTGGCCTCCCCCTCCCCCGCTGGGCTGGGTTCCTATAGCTTGTGGCCGACAGCCGTGGGCACCTGCATTCCTCCCTCCTACTGGACGATTTCCGCTCTGGGAGTTCCCTGAGGCTCAGCTGTTCATTTTGTTCTGCAGGGAGTCATTTTATGACCACATATTTCTGCCACAAAGACCCAAATCTGGGCTATTACTCCTTAAGGGCCAGTTCTCTCTTTCTTCCTGTACTTTAGAGCTGTGGTCACTTTTGTTGGGTGCAAGGTGGAATACCTCCTTTGATAGCTACTGTGCCTTTCCCTCTTGGGTACATATTCATAAGCAGAATGAGCTCTCCTGCATTCTGTAGTTCCATCAAAATGCAAGAAAGAAGACCATATTGACTGAATGCATTATCTTGACTTTATCCTAGAGGAGAAAATAGCATTGTTCTTTTCCTATAACAAAAGCAGCAGCTTTCTCTGGTGAAATACAAAACTCAGCAGTCAATTTTTTCTTTGAAAAGCATATACATAATTAAATAAATTGAGCCTAATTCCCCATAGAGTGCCATCACTTTATTTCTTTTTCTCTGTCTCTCTCTTTTTTTATGGTTTCGTCTTAAACACTCCCAGAAGTGGGAGGTTGTCTGTGTGGATTGCAGGAGTTTCCCTTCTGAGTCATTTCTGTGGCATTTCTGCATTCAGAGGGCTTTCTTTGGGCTTGGAAAGGGCGACCCTCTGGTCAGAGGTCAGATCCCCCCACACCCCGCAAGCAGGGGCCATTCGGAGATAGACTTGAGAAGCTTCCTTGTGTTCTGTGGTCGGTTCTGGTCCATTCCTGAACAGCTTTTCTCAGGACCCAGAAAACAGGCCCATTCTGTTCATGGCAGGGCCTGGGGCCCCGGGGGTCACAGGGCACAGCAGGCGCTGGGCCTCGAGCCTCCAGGCAGGTTGCCCATCCACCTGGAGGGTCCCCGGGGCCTGTGGTCAGCTCAGCCCCACTCACCTGGGGAGGAAAGGTGACCGGGAAGGAGGACCCGCTGCCGACCAGTTCTCTCTCTGCCCCCAGCCTTCGGCGGCAAGCTGAAGAACCCACTCCGAGTTGTCCTGGTGGCCACGCACGCCGACATCATGAACGTGCCCCGCCCGGCCGGCGGCGAGTTCGGATATGACAAAGACACAACCCTGTTGAAAGAGCTCAGAAACAGGTGAGGGTCTTTGCAAGGCCGCCGGCAGTAACACGGCCCGAGTCCTGTGAGCTCCTGAAAGGACTCAGAGAAAGTAAAGGCCTCTTTTCTGTGGTTGCCTTTTTGTTGTATTTTTCATTTTTATCAAAGCAATGAATGCACATAATAACCAATCAAACAATAGTAAATAGCACGGGATAAAAAGAACAGTCTTCTAGCTTTTCTTATCACCTCCTGGTCCCGCTGCCTAGAGATAACTTCTTGTAGTTGTTTTGTGTATTTTTTTTTCAGTTTATTGAGGTATAATTGAAAATACAATTGTAAGATATCTAAAGTATACACTGTGGTGATCTGATGTATGTTCACAATGTGAGAGGATTCGCCCCATCTAGTCAATTAAAACATCCATCATTCATATTTCTCTCTCTCTCTCGGATACGAAGCTCTACTCTCAGCAAATTCTAACTGTAAAAGACAGTGTTAGCAACCGTGGTCACCGTGGTCACCTTAGATGCATGGTTCTTGCAGTCCTTTCAGCTTTCAGTGTTTTGGAGGATTATCGCGGTGCCACTGATCGACATTTCTCACGATACGGCGTCATGAGATTCGCTGCGAGGGTCCCGACCGACTCTCTGGAGTGGGATGGAGCGGAGTGCGGTGGAGGATATCGCAGTCTGTTCCCCGTCAGGCAGCGCGATAAAACTTGTGTTTCACTGACAGATACGGATGTGCACACAGCCGCCCTGCAAAAAAATACATACAGCGTGGGGCAAACGTAGACTTACCGTTGTTCATATGGTATCATTCTCCAATAATACCATAATTAGCAAATAATGCTATGAGGATGAAACCTGTTTTGCATCCTCACAACCGTAAGCCTCGTCTGCCCCGCCCCGTATTCCTACGCGGCGTCTGCCAGCAGAAAGTTTAAACCTGCAGCTCGGCGTCCTGTGCCAGCAGCTTTGGTTCTCCTCCACGGAAGATGGCAACCCGTTACCTTCCTGAAGTGAAAAATACGGCTTCTGCTCCTGTCTTTAGACCTAAGTTGTAACTTCCATACTCATCCCTCTACTCCTACTCTGTCAACTGCAGCAGCATCTCTTAACTTGTAAGGTGACCACATCAGGCCTCACCTCACCTGCTTCAGGGCAGCCGACAACTTCCCACCTGTGTCCCTGCCGTTGTATGAGCCCCGAGGTGCTTGTCTGCGTGACTGGAAGCACGTGGGTGTCTCCAGCCTCTGCCCCAGTGTCACATCACAGAGCCCAGCAGGCTGCAGGGAGGGGACCTCTGCAAGGTCGCCAGAACTTCCTGGCCCTTCCCAGCCTTCCCGGCCCTGCCGTGGAAACGCCCCTGACGAGGCTGCCGCTCTTCCCTTAGGTTTGGGAACGATCTGCACATTTCGAACAAGCTGTTTGTTCTGGATGCGGGGGCTTCTGGGTCTAAGGACATGAAAGTACTTCGAAATCACCTGCAGGAAATACGGAGCCAGATTGTTTCGGTGAGTATACCTGGGAAGGGCAGGAACCCTACCTGTGCCCAGCCCCTCCGGGACCCCTCGAGGAGGGTATCTTTGTCCTGCCCTCTGGTTTGGTTCAGTTTTCTGGGGACGCAGTGCAAGTCAGCTGCATGGACATGGACAGAGAAAGGAGATGGCTATGAGGTTAAGGGGTTGGGATGGACGAAGTAGACCACCAGAGAGTGTAGGAAGTTGTGACAGTTTTAGTGGTTTGTTTAAAGGTAAAATTGCTTTTGACAGATTACAAAAGCAATTCAAGAGTGACTTGTGAAGGACCGTATGGTTTCACCTATATGTGGGATATGAAAAGAAAGCAACAAACAATCAAACAAAACGAAGAGACAGAGTCATAGACACAACAGGAGTGGTTACCAGAGGCGACGGGAGCTGGGGGAGGAGGAGGAGGGTAAACAGGGTCGAACCTGTGGCAACGGGGAAGACTCGACTTTGGGGGCTGAGCACATGATGCAATACGCAGATGATACAGAATTGAATGCTTGAAGCTTATGTAATGTTATTAACCATAGTCACCCCAATGAACGTAATACATTTTTAAAAAATACAGTGATACGGCCCTGGCTGGTGTGGCTCAGTGGGTTGAGCACTGGCCTGGAAACCAAAAGGTCACCAGTTCAATTCCCAGTCAGGGCACATGCCTGGGTTTCAGGCTGATTCCTCAGGTGAGGAGCATGTGAGAGGTAGCCGATAGATGTTTCTCTCACTGTCTTCCTCCCTCCTGTCCCCTCTCTCTAAAAAATAAAATTTTGATTTAAAAAAAAAGATGATACAAAAAAGTGACGTGAAATAATTAGAAAATGCAGAAGAGTCTAAAAAAGTCACCACCATTTATTGAAAGGCATAAAGTAGTGGATGGACAAAATGGAATGAGACTGTTCTTGGATGGCACAATCTTAGTAAACATCTCACTTTCCCAAATTATATACATTGTTACAGCTCCAGGTAGCATCTGAAAGGGATTGAGAGGGCTGTGTTTTTAATCTTAAATTTCAAAAAGGAGCTATCACAACTGGATATAAGCCTAGAAAGAAATAAGGTTAACTCCTAATCACTGCATATCCCAAAAATAAATTCTAGGCAGATTAAAGCTTTTAAGTGTAAAGTAAAGCACTATCTTTAATGGAAATGTAAGAGAATAGAATTTAAAATAATTTGGGACTGCTTTGGTAATCCTTTCAAATGAAGATAGAAAACCCCAGAAGTTGTCAAAGAAAATATACCTATTTGACAACATAAAAGCTAAGTGTTTCTTTTCTGGCACACAAATTCTATAAACAAAATCACAAGGTGAGATAGACCGGGGAATTATATTCTCGATGGGTTTGACACATCCAAGGTTAGTATCTATCATATTCACAAAGTTCTCTGGAATTGGCGTGAAAAGGGCAAACGTGCCCCTGGAGAGCTTCTGCTGCCGGTACCGGGAGCCTGTGCCTCTCCCACGCTGGCCAGACTGCCGCCTCCTGCAGTGAGAGCTCACTGCCTCCCTGACCGGACCTGCCGCTTTCCCAATGCCAGGCTCCCCCTTCAGGCATGCTTCCGCAATTTTCCGGGTCCCTCTCTTCACGTGAAGCCCGCACAAAGCCCGGCCCTGTCTTTGTGCTGGGGCCCCACCGAGGCCCATTCAGCAGGCGGGGAGTAGTCTGGCGGCGTCTCAGAGAAGCCTGGTCCCAGAAGCCATTGGGTAATGACAGGGAACAGCGGGCTGTGAAGGGTTCCCTGTGCCTCCCCACCAGGTGGGATCAGGGCCCATGCGCACCAGACTACAGGACGTCCGTGACCTGGGGTGTGACATGATGCCTGCTTCACACACACACCCTCAGCTCCTGAGGCCGGGCAGTTGGGACTGCCTTTATCCCTGGGAATTTTGCTCTTGTTTTTTGTTGTTTTTTGTTTTGTGTTGTTTTGGGGGGTTGTTTTTTGTTGTTGTCTTTTGTCTTTTGAGTGGGATTTTGCTGACCTAAAAGCTATGATCCACGAGTGGACTGCCGAATGAATGATGCAGTGCAGTGTGGTTTTTAATTAGAAAGGTGTGGTTGAGTCGAAGAGTCTGTAGCATAGACTAATTTACTTAACTGAGTTAAAAGATTAACTCACTTTAAGCCAATTACCAAGAATTTGTCCAAAAGGAAATAGTATTTCAACAACAGTCCCCTTGAACATCCAGCCTCCCCCGGAGTCCCCACAGCTGTAAATTGACCTGTCCCTCCCTGCACGTCCTAGGTCTGCCCTCCGATGACTCACCTGTGCGAGAAAATCATCTCCACGCTGCCTTCCTGGAGGAAGCTCAACGGGCCCAACCAGCTGATGTCGCTACAGCAGTTTGTGTATGATGTGCAGGACCAGCTGAACCCCCTGGCCAGCGAGGAGGACCTCAGGTGCATAGCCCAGCAGCTCCACAGTGCAGGCGAGGTAAGTCCTCCCCCCGACCCACGAGCCCCAGCAGGAGTCCTGGGGCATCCCATGAGGCTGGCCCTCACAGACAAGTTTGAGAGCTTTCCCTCTTCAGCGTTTTGGAATAGTGTGAGAAGGATGGGTATTCATTCTTCTTTGAATGCTAGGTAGAATTTACCTGTGAAACCTTCTAATCTTGGAATTTTATTCATTGGGAGGTTTTTTTTTTTTGATTACTGATTGAATCAGGAAGACACAGAAAATCTGAACAGACTGACTACTAGAAACAAAATTCAGTTTTGGAAGATTGTGTTTCTAGAAATATATCCATTTCTTTTAGGTTGTCAGATTTGTTGGTGTATAATTGCTCATACTGTTCTCTTAACAATCCTTTTTACTTCTGTTGTGGGAGTTGTCTCTTCCCTTTTCTTTCTGGTTTTATTAATTTGGGCTCTTTGTCTTGTTTTTGCTCTTTCTCTTGTTTTTCTTAATGAATCTGGCTAACAGTTTATCTATTCTGTTTATCTCTTCACAGAACCAGCTCTTAGTTTCACTGATCTTTTCTATTGTCTTGTTTTTGTTTTTGCTTTTGTCGGGGGGGTGTCTCTACTTCATTTGCTTCTGTTCTGATCTTTATTATTTCCTTCCTTCTATCCACTTTGGGCTTTTTTTGTTTGTTTCTAGTTTCTTTAGGTGTAAGTTCAGATTGTTTACTTGAGACTTCTCTTGTTTCTGGAGGTAGGCTTTTATTACTATGAATTTCCCTCTTAGAACTACTTTTGCTGTGTCCCAGATTTTAGATTATTGTTTCCATTTTCATTTGGTTCAATATATTTTTTATTTCCTCCTTGGTTTCTTCTTTAACCCATTGATTATTTAGTAACCTGTTGTTTTGCCTCCACGTATTTGTATTTTACTCTAGTTTTCTTCTTGTAATCAATTTTTAGTTTTATATGGTTGTGATCAGAGAATATGTTTGATGTGATTTCAGTCCTAAATTTACCAGGACTTGTTTCTTGGCCCAACATGTGATCTGCCTGGAAAATGTTCCGTGTGCACTTGAAAAGAATATGTATTCTGCTGATTTGGGCTAACCCATATTATCTAATGTGTCATTTAAGGCCACTCTTTCTTTGTTGATTTCTTTCTGGGTGACCTCTGCATTGAGATAAGTGGGTTGTTACAGTTCCCCTACTAGTATTGTCACGCTGTTGATCTCTCCCTTTAAGTCTGTTAAGATTTGTTTTATGTATTTGGATTCTCCTATGTTCGGTGCCTAGATGGTCACAGATGTTACCATTCTCTTGTTGGATTGATCCCGTTATTATTATGTAATGCCCATCTTCATCTCTTGTCCCAGTCTTTGTTTCAAAGCCCATTTTGTTCGATATAAGTATTGCTACCCCAGCTTTTTTTTTTCATTTCCCTTTGCATGAAATATCTCTTTCCACCCATTCATTTTCATTCTTTGTGCATCTTTTGATCTGAAGTCAGTCTCCTGTAGGCAGAATATGCACAAGTCTTGTTTTTTATCTATTCAGCCACCCTATATTTTTTGATTAGAGCATTTAGTGCATTTACATTTAAGGTAATTATGGATAGGTATGTATTTATTGCTATTTTATTAATTGTTTTCTGGTTGTTTTTGTAGTTCTCTGTTTCTTCTCCTCTTGTTTTCTTTTCTTTTTTTCAACTTTATTTATTTTATTTTTTTAGAGAAAGGGGAAGGAAGGGAGAAAGAGAGGGAGATAAACATTGATGTGTGAGAGAAACACTGATCAGTTGCCTCCCGCACGCCCCCAGCCAGGGACCAACCGCAACACAGGCATGTGCCCCACCGGCATCGAACCACAACCCACTGCGCCACACCAGCCAGGGTGCTCTCTTTTAAGCTGATGGGCATTGAAGTTTGAACACATTATAAAAGCATTACATTTGTTACTCACCCACCCCAGTTATGTCTTTCACATATTTTACATCTTATGTGTGTATGTTCCTTAATTTGTTACTATGGTTACACATGCTCCTTCTACTTTTGTCTTTTGCCCTTTATACCGGCTTTAGAATTAGTTGACTCACTACGTTTACTAGATAGTTGCCTTAATCAGTGAGATTTTCCTTTTCCTTCCCTGGAATTTCTTATTTTTAGTGTTGGCCTTTTTCCCCCTTTTAAATTTCTTGTAATGCTGGTCTAGTGGCAATGAGCTCCTCTAACTTTTGCGTGTCTGGGAAACTCTCTCCTTCAGTTCTGAGGGATAACCTTGCTGGGTGAAGTTCTCTTCACTGTAGGCTTTCCCTTGTATCATGTTGAGTGTATCATGCCAGTCCCTTCTAGCCTGCAGAGTTGCTGATAAAAAATCAGCTGATAGTCTTATGGAAGATCCCTCGTACGTTACTAACAGCTTTTAAGATTCTCTCCTTATCTTCAACTTTCAGTATTTTTAATTTTCATGTGACTTGGTGTGGGCCTATTAGCATTCATCTTGTTTGGGACTCTCTGTGTTTCCTGGAGTTGGATGTCTGTTTCCTTCACCAGGTTGGTGAAGTTTTCAGCCATTATTTCTCTTTTATTTTTATTTATTTTATTTTATTTTTTTTGCAGGGGGGAGGGTGGATTTTTTCTTTTTATTAACCAGCCATTATTTCTTTTTTTTTCAAGATTTTATTTATTTCTTTATTTTTCGAGAGAGGGGAAGGAGAGAAAAAGAGAGGGAGAGAAACCTCAATGTGGGGTTGCCACTCAGGTGCCCCCTACTGGGGACCTGGCCCACAACCCAGGCATGTGCCCTGAGTGGGAATCGAACAAGCGACCCTTTGATTTGCAGGCCGGCGCTCAGTCTACTGAGACACACCAGCCAGGGCACCAACTTTTGCTTTTTGAAGAAACAAATATGACTGGTAAAGCCACGGTCCTCTCTGACCATCACCTCTGGTCTCATTCCTCGCTCCCCCATGCTAGGGCTAATCACTGTCGTGGTGGCATGTCTTTCCAGAATTTTCATATGTATGTATAGTATGTATATTCTGTATACTGTTAAAAATTTACAGCATAGTATAATATTCTAAATCTTTTTTTGAAAATTGCAAGCCTTCAGAAGAGTTGAGAGAATAGTACAACAAATCCTCATATACTCTGCACTTAAATTAACCAGTTGTCTACATTTTGCTACATTTGCTTTTTATCCCTCTCTCTTCTGTTTATTTTCTTACTTACTTTGCAAACATCATGACATTTCACCCCTAAATAATTTAGCCTGTATCGCCCAAAGAGAGGACATTTTCCCACATAACCTCACTATAATTAACTATCACACTCTGGACACATAGTATTGATACAATACTATTACTGCATATATAGTCCTTATTCAGATGTTTGCCACTTATGCCAATAATCTTTATATAGCTCTTTTTACTTACCTGTGTATTTTTTGGGATAGAATCCAGTCAAAAATCATTCATTCTGTTCGGCTAGCTGCCATTTCTCACCTTTTTTTTGTTTTCTTTTATTTTTTCATGCACTGACCTTTCCCCACCCCCACCCCTCTTAATTTACTCCAGTAGAACCTCACAGGGTCTTTTTGTTTTTTGTTTTTTGGGGGTATTTTTACCTGCTTCTGCATTTTTTGACCTGCTTCTTCTGAGCTGGGGAGGGGTTGTTGTTTTTTTAATTGTTTGTTTTGATTGACTTTGGAGAGAGGGGGAGAGAACCACCCATTAGCTGTCCCACCCACCCAGGCCCTCACTGGCTGACCCCTGCACTGCGCCCCGACTGGGGAATGAACCTGAATCCTAGCCTATCAGAATGACACTCCCACCCACTGAATAACTGGCCAGGGCTATGCTGACCATGTTTAAACGTCTGTGGTCTTTCCAAAATTTCTCTCATGACCTTCTCAAGCTGGTGTTTCGGCATGGTTGTTGATGGTTGAGACCCATCCACAGGAGTGCTCAGAGTTGCTCCTCACTGCGTCTGCTCAGACTCTGTCACCGCACGGGCCCTTCTGTACTCTGAGTGGCTTGTGCCTCTGTTCACTTAGGTTTCTGTGTGTGACCTCTCATTGTCCCCTCTGGCAGATCAACATCATGCAGAGTGAAACAGTCCAGGACGTGCTGCTCCTGGACCCCCGCTGGCTCTGCACTGGCGTCCTTGGGAAGCTGCTGTCCGTGGAGACCCCACGGGCCCTGCACCATTACCGGGGCCGCTACACCGTGGAGGACATCCAGCGCCTGGTGCCCGACAGTGATGTGGAAGAGCTGCTGCAGATTCTGGATGCCATGGACATCTGCGCCCGGGACCTGAGCAATGGGACCATGGTGGACATCCCCGCCCTGATCAAGACAGACAATCTCCACCGCTCCTGGACGGATGAGGAGGACGAGGTGATGGTGTACGGCGGTGTTCGCATTGTGCCCGTGGAACACCTCACCCCCTTCCCATGTGGCATCTTTCACAAGGTCCAGGTGAACCTGTGCCGGTGGATCCACCAACAGAGCACTGAGGGAGACGCAGACATTCGCCTGTGGGTGAGCGGCTGCAAGATAGCCAACCGCGGGGCCGAGCTGCTGGTGCTGCTGGTCAACCACGGCCAGGGCATCGAGGTCCAGGTCCGTGGGCTGGAGACGGAAAAGATCAAGTGCTGCCTCCTGCTAGACTCAGTGTGCAGCACCATCGAGAATGTCATGGCCACCACACTGCCAGGACTGTTGACTGTGAAGCACTACCTGAGCCCCCAGCAGCTGAGGGAGCACCATGAGCCCATCATGATCTACCAGCCACGTGACTTCTTCCGGGCGCAGACCCTGAAGGAGACCTCACTGACTAACACCATGGGTGGGTACAAGGAAAGCTTCAGCAGCATCATGTGCTTCGGGTGTCACGACATCTACTCACAGGCCAGCCTAGGCATGGATATCCATGCATCAGATCTGAACCTCCTGACCCGGAGGAAACTTAGTCGGCTGCTGGACCCGCCCGATCCTATGGGGAAGGACTGGTGCCTTCTCGCCATGAACTTGGGCCTCCCTGACCTTGTGGCAAAGTACAACACCAATAATGGGACTCCCAAGGAGTTCCTCCCCAGCCCAGTCCATGCCCTGCTTCGGGAATGGACCTCCTACCCCGATAGCACAGTTGGCATCCTTATGTCCAAACTGCGGGAGCTGGGGCGCCGGGATGCGGCGGACTTTCTACTGAAGGCGTCCTCTGTGTTCAAAATCAACCTCGATGGCAATGGCCAGGAGGCCTATGCCTCAAGCTGCAACAGTGGCACATCTTATAATTCCATTAGCTCGGTCGTGTCCAGGTGAGGGCAGCTTTGGCTTGGGCAGGGTGTCTTCAGACTACAGAAGCAAGGGGGATGTAGCCCCCATATTTCCCACCAGAGATTCCGGGTGCGTCCCTTCCTGTGCCCACGTACTGGAGGACACGCCCCTCCCTCCCACTGCGCCTGTTTCTCTGCTACTCCCTCCCTCCCTCTCACACATTCCATCGTGAGTGAATGGTCTTCCTAGCTTAAGAGCTGACCATCTCTCTTCCTTTGGCCATTTGAAAAGCTAGCGTCCCTCCTCTCCGTGTTCTGGACTCCGCCTTTCAGCCTCTAGTACCTTGCTTCTTACTGATAATTTTATTGGAACTCCTTACTTTTCAGTGAAAATTTTTTAACTATTAGATCAATTGCCCTTTAAATAAAAAGCGCACACTTATCCAAAATGTGCATTTCTTAAAGTCTTTTCTTTGGTTATATATCATGTCCTCAGCTTATCTTTTTTATATTTATAGGAAAACCCCTCATGTATGGACTCCCACTGTATGATTTATAAATAGACAATATGTGAGTGCCTTTTGCAGACGAGGGTGTGTTTGAGATCATCCAAGTCAGCCAGGAGCTGTCACGAAGGAAACGCTCCCTCTCTGTCCCTTGCTGTATGCTGATCATCGCCAGAGGTGCTTCACCCTGAGGTGTGTCCCCCCGACCGGCAATTTTGTGTTTTATTTGGCAAGGAAAGGGGAGAAAGGAATCCTCCTCTAGAGCGATTTCATGGCCAGTGTTGTTGCTGCGACGAGACACGTGTTCGTTAGCCTTTGTTTAAACGTCAGTGTGAACGAACGTCCGTCCACCGGGAGACGACAGACCGTCACGCTTCCTCAGTCCCTCCATCTCAGGTAGAAGACCGACACAGCCGCAGGGCTCTGAAGACCCGTGTGCGAGTTCAAAGCCCGTGACTCATGAGCCGTGGCAGTCCGTTGTCATTCGTGCATAGCAGATGGTGTCCCACGTTGAGATCCTGTTTGATCACTTCCTGTACTTGAAGTCTAAACAAGAAAATAAAGGAAGCAAGTTTTCTTGCAGTGATTTTAAATTGTGACAGAGTTTTACACTCAAATGAGGGAACATGTCCTAATTCTTCTGTCCTGAGAAGCATGTAATTTTAATATTATATCATATGTATATATATATATGCAGTATGTATATACATATATATTAATACAAGTATTTTTACTTAATCTATAAAATGTAGTTAAAAAGTCATTTGTTTTTCTTTTCTTTTGTTGTTTTTTTTTCCTTTTTTAAAAAAATAAACTATATTGCTTGTTGCATTAGTTTCTTGGTCTTTAATTCAAAAGGAATTCTTCATTTTTGTTTTTTGTGTTTTTTGCTTTGTCTTTCCTCACCACACTACGCATGGTGGGGCAGACCACTCTGACGGTGGGGAATCCAGAAACTCCCTGAACCTAAACTCCCGGGTATGAAACACCACCCGGTTTATTTGGGTGCTTAAATATAACTCAAATTGGGAATGGTTTGGGGAAGAAAAAGGAGCCCAGATGATTTTCACATTTATTCTCACTTGAACAAAAAGCAGTTCCTTCATTTTCCCCTGGGTGAACCAAAGAGACAAATGGAATCCTTTAGTCCCAGCCACGGGGAAACAGGGAGTCTCCTGTTTCCGAGGCGAAGGTGGAGGGAAGGGCGCCGCCCTGCAGGAGCAGGGGGAACCTGCTGCCAAAGACATGTCACTTCCTGCCCTTCTTTAAAGATGGAGCAGACAGAAACTCTACGTTTGACTTGCATGGTAAGACACAAAAGCTCTAAGTGACAAAACCTATATTTAGTAAAACCTCAGGACTGCTTTTTTAAAAATGGGCAAAAAAAATGATTGGAAGGAAGAAGACCAGTCCTGCAAATTGAAGGGTTGCTGGTTCGATTCCCAGTCAGGGCACATGCCTGGGTGGCAGGTTCCAATGACAGGACATGTACTAGAGGCAACCAATCCATGTTTCTCTCTCACATCGATGTTTCCTCTCCCTCCTTTTCTCCTTTCCTTCCCCGCTCTAAAAATAAATAACATCTTTTTTTTTCCACTGGAAGGAAAAAGATTAAAATAATTAACAATGATTTTCTCTGTGTTGATGGGAATGCAACTCATTTCTGTTTTGCCCAAATGGTCCACAATAAACATGATTTACTTTTATAAATGAGAAAAAAAAAGATTAACAGAATTAAGTGAAAAGCTCCACACAGACATGCCTAGAAAGAATGGCACAACTTGAAACTGGTTGCCTTAGGAGTATAGAGCCCCCTTTTCTTGTGTCAACGCCCTCCTGAATGCCAACTTCACGCCCTCTTACTTTGAGAGCACTTTACAACTCAGGGACATAGCACCGAGCAGTTAGAACCAGAGGTGAGAGGTTTGCTTCTGGGAGCATCTGTATGTGAAGCCCCAGGGAAGGATTCTGACTGGTCCAGCTTGCTTCACTGGGCCATTCCTCTGCAAAACATGGTTGGGGATACAGAGTTACGTGATTGGCCTCGTCCCTGGGGCCCTGGGTGGATGCTGGGAAAGGACCATTTTTCCCCAATGAAAGGTGTTGTGTTAACAGGGGAAGGGGCAGAGGGAAAATGCTAAGCAAATAATTGCAAAGAACTGTACTAGCCTTCCTACTTTTGTTTCATGCGGGTGCTGGGTCGGGCACCTGTTGATAAGGTAATGGGGGCACCTGGGCCATGTTGAAGCCATCTTAGGAATCATTACAACCCAAATTAGAAGAGGGTACAGACCACTGAGTTCACTGACCCATCCTGGGAAATGCCATGTGGGAGGCACTTCAGGAGGCCATGAAGTCCGGTCAGACTAAAACTGTCTGGCAAAGACTCCGGAAGGAGGGAAGATACCAGACCACACCTCCTGTGGCCATGCGGCAGGAGATAGCACAGGAAGAACCCTGAGGCTGCGCTGCTATTGCTGGCCAGCATCCAGCATCCTGGTTGCCGGGTGATGCCTTTTAGCACTTAAGGAGGACAGATAGTAAACCAAGGCAGGGAGGAAGATGGAGACATGTCTCACCTGTTGACCCAGAAGTCGTGAGCCTGATCCCATAAGACTGCCAGGCATTCCAAACAACAGAAGCAAAACAGATGAGATGGGGGAGGGGAGAGTCCTTGAGATTGGGCTTCTGTAACAGTCTTACAAAGGCTGCCAGGGGTCCTGAACATCCCAAGGCCTAGAAAGCGGGAGGGGAGTCCTTGGACTTCTATGTACCATTTCCACTCTCCGGGAAGGAATCCCCACACAAACCTATGTTTGGGTAGTCACATTTCCCCAGGGTAAGCTGGCACCACCTTTACCCACCAATCAGTATGAAACTCCCTCACCCCATCCTGCCAACTATGTAAGTCCTCAGAACGAAGGGGCTGATGCATCATGCCACCTGGCCTCTGGCCAACCTGGACTCTGGCCATCTTGGTGTTGCCATGTTTGCTTTTGCCACCCCTGCTCTTGCCTTTCTCCTGCACCTTCGCAAGGCCCAGTCTCTTCCATTAGAACTGCCACTGATACACCTGTTTGCACGCTAATAGACTTGCTGTGCTGTAATTCTTTACTGCTTCTGCAAGGTGAGCCAGGTTTCTCCCATTAACAGCCGCAAGGAGAATCAAAATGTGTAAGTTTCTTAGGAGCCAGAAATAAAAGCCTTTCATGGGCCGCTTTTTCTTAGAGTTGCTATGAGATGTGCTTGGGTGACATGTTTCTCATCCCCTCTGCACTGTGGCCACCCTTAGGTACAAAGTCCCACTTTGGGCTGCCCTGTGTACCCGAGGTCTCCGTGTGGACAGCAGCATCCCGGGGACCCTGAGCCTCTGTGTCATGAGCTGGAGGGCATTTCTGGGAGTTCTGATTCGTTATGAAATCTGAATTCCGCACATTCATAGGTAAATCAGAACTCTCGGAATTCTGGTGGTCTTGAAGAGAGGGGGTTACAGTGACAACTGCAGAATATCCTGAATGATAGAGCTACATTTGACACATCGATGTCCAGAAAACACATGCGTCTGCAGACACGAAAGGGGTTCTGCAGAAAGTAACCACACAGGGTGATCTGGGCATAAATCCTAAATGGGCTGGTCATGGTGAGTGATGACACCCCAGGCCTCGAACTTCTCTAGTAGAAGGTTCCTGAGCCAGCCTGCATACTGCTCTTGTGCATCTAGGTTAACACACCTCGAAACACCAAAGGAATCCTCTTTCTTAGAGGGTTTTGTTAACTGTCCTGTATTCCAATCCTCACCTTGCTTTCTCCTACTTTAATCTTCCTTAAGTTCCCTTTCTAATTCAAACATAGCAGAAAAAATTGTCATAGGAAGCATTTTTCTCAGTCTGTTGAGATCTTGTTTCCAGGTGTATCCTCTGTTTGGCTCAAATAAACTTTTATAAAAATTTCCTACAGGTTTGAACATCTCATATCTGTCCTGCATTTGTTACTTTCTTGAGACTTGCAGGCCCCCGAGTGGACTTTCTCTCAGTCGCAGGACCACAGACTCACAGGACCTGAGAGAGCAGGGACATCAGCTCCAGGGAGGAGGGAACACATGTGGGAGATTTTCCCCATGCTGGTCAGAACCCAGCATCCTCTGAGATGATGGGACCCCAGAGAGATTCTAAAGAACTAGGGCCCGTGGGCTGTAAGAAAGAGCAGTGTTTACCTCCTAGCAGCCCTTTTGAAGAAGCCCGGGGGCCCTGGCTAAGGAGGGACCTTGACATAGACGATGGAGGGTTCGGGCCAAGAAGGCAGCCCTGAACCGAGGGAGCCGAGAGAACGAGAGGAGCAGCCTCCCCACGAGGCCGCTGTGTCTGTGCTGAGGGCAGCAGGGGAGCGGCCCGTTCAGTGGAGAGAACCTTCCCTCACTGAGCCCCTGGACCACGTCTCTCCAAGCACCGGCTGGAGGGCACTGCTGCACGTGGTAATATTTCCTAATAAGCCAGCCATCCTAAGCTGTGTTTTATCACAAATCTACTTCTAGATTCTTCCACAAGTGGAAAACTGACCGGTAAAAAGATGGAGATACTACTTCTGAGTGGTAGGGCTGAGAAGCAGATAAAATCTCTTCCTCCAGGGGGAGCCCATACACCACTTGATGGTTCAGTTTAGATGGAAGACTCATGGGGTATAATCGTCGTACCCAATGAGATTTATAAAAATTCAGTCTCTCTCTCTTACACACACACACACACACACACACACACACACACACGCGCGCGCGCGCGCGCGCAACCCTTCCCTCCCCGTCCCTGTAACAGTGGGTCAGTGGCCTTACCCACTGCAGGAGAGACATGGCTCCCTCTAGGGGTGACAACATGAACTGTCAGAGAAGCCGAACTTTAGAAACACTGGCCAGTTTCATAATCAGGGCTGAACCTCATCATTAAATCTGGAACACTAATGGCTTTAGAGAAGGTGCACCCCATCTTATATCCTCAAACTGAGCCAAAATTATAGGGGGAAATGGAAGAAGTGTGGACAAAAATGTTCTTCTTCACACGGAGTTATGGAAAGAACCCCACCTCTGCACATAGCAGGGGTGTCAAACTCATTTTCACTGGGGGCCACATCAGCCTCGAGGTTACCTTCAAAGGGCCGATTGTAATATCAGGACTGTATAAATGTAAGTACTCCTTAACAGTTAAATGAGAGCTGAGCGCTGCTGCTGGGTGCCAGGCGGGATAAAACAAGGTGGAGGGCCTGACTCGGCCCACAGGCCTTGTATTTGCCACCTGTGGCATATAGAATTGTTGTATTTTAAAAGGTAAAACTTTATACGTACTTTTAAAACATAGAGTTTCAAAGTTACTAGGCAAGTCAACCACACAAAGCTGTTTACAGCAGTAATTAAATAAGTGGTAACATTTTACCAGTGCAAAACGTCACAGAATTCAATTCACAACCTGGAGCTCAAGGTTCAAGTGTTTCATCCCATGCGGTAAAATGTGGTCCGTTTTAAGATAAAATTCCTCCTCTGGATATCTTATTCTCAATCAAGTCATTCTTCGTCACCACCATCTCACACGTTTGACACCGGACAACAGGAGCCCGGCGGACCAGGCGGGGCCTGGGCAGTGCCGCCTGCTCCCCGCCCTCCCCACGTGCCACCGCTTCCAGGAGTGCAAGGAGCGTTCGCTCCGCAGCCCAGCGGGCAGAGGTCAGGGAGGCAGAGGTCAGGCTTCCCTGTCCGCCAGGCCAGGGACAAGGGACCGGGCCTCCTGAAACCCCGGCACCCTCCAGCCGCGAGGCTGGTTCCCCGGCTGGCCCAGCAGCGTCAGTTTCCGGGCGCTCGCCTGCGGTGGGCAGAGTCAGCACAGGCAGGTCCAGGGCTCTTCCAGGCTGCGCTGCGACCCCAGGCCGCGGATTTAAGGCCCTGGGAATTCGGGCCTTCTGGCCCGGCTCCCACACGGCCTGCCAGAGCCGCCTTCAGGCGCTGGGGTTCCAGGCGCCTGACTGGGCTCACCTGAATTTTGTCCCAGGCTGAGAGGAGGCGGATGGAGGTGGAGTAAGCCACGCTTAGGGCACAGGGACCGCGCTGAGGAGGAGTGCAGCGTCTCGCTGGGATCCTGATCAGCTCCAAGTGGATTTTCACCTTAACCCTGCGTGTCCTTCAGTCCTGCAGTTTTTTTGGTTAAAATCTCGCCGAGGGTTGAAGACTGCACTAATCTGGTCCCTGTTTAGTCTACATTACAGATCCGCTGAGATGGAAGAAGGCAGAGCCCACAGGCAGGTGCCTTAGCCTTGTTTCAGAATGGGTGCAGCTGGGTTTTGGAAGGATCTGGAATGGAATGGCAATACCCAACACACTGGCCTAAAACCTTGGAAGGAAAGGGGAGGCAGTAGGTGGGTTCTCTGGTGAAGGCATTGCATTTTGTTTTCTAGGTTTTTTAAAGATTTTATTTATTTTTAGAGAGAGGGGAAAGGAGGGAGAAAGAGGAAGGGAAACATCTGTGTGAAAGAAACACTGGTTGCCTCTCCCACATACCCCCAGCCAGGGACCTGGCCTGCAAGCCAGGCATGTGCCCTGACCCGGAACTTTGCGGAGGATGCCCAACCAACTGTGCCACATGGAGCAGCGCAGGCCAGGCATTTTGTAACGACCCTTTCCTGCCTTCCCAAGCCAGGGTTCCTCTGCCTCCTCAAGCCTTTTCAAACCGGCAGAAGAATTTGATTTAATGAAAGGAGGAGACAAGGAAGAAAGTAGCAACTGCTTTTACCTCCCAGCTGTAGGTTAGGGCCTATTGTCTTCCTTAATATGCTTTTCTTGATATTTCATTTAAGAAATTTCCTTTAATGACTTTTACTTCAGTGATTTTTACTTTAATTTACATTTAATGTCAGGATTTAAATGAGTTTGTGAAAATATTTTAAATGGAGAAAATATATTAATGTATATAATTAAAAATTCACCAGAAAGGTCGTATGGTTTTTCTCTTTTATGACATAAAAAAATTCATTGTTGAAAATATCTTTTAGGAAAAAAAATATCATTATCTCATGTTCCTTCCCACATCACCTTTTCTTTTTTTTTCTGTTTTTTATTTTTTCTTGCCTGCAAGGTTTCCTTTGAGAAATCAGCTGATAGTCTTATAGGAACTCCTTTGTAGGTAACTGTCTCCTTCTCTCTTGCTGCTTTTAAGATTCTCCCCTTATCTTTAATCTTGGCTAATGCAATTACGATGTGCCTTGGGTGTGCTTCCTTGGGTCCAACTTCTTTGGGACTCTCTGAGCCTCCTGGACTTCCTGGAAGTTTATTTCCTTTGCCAGATTGGGGAAGTTCTCTTTCATTGTTTGTTCAAATACGTTTTCAATTTCTTGGTCTTCCTCTTCTCCTCCTGGCACTCCTATAATTCGATGTTGGAATGTTTAAAGTTGTCCTGGAGGTTCCTAAGCCTCTCCTCATTTTTCTGAATTCTTGTTTCTTCATTCTGTTCTGATTGAATGTTTATTTCTTCCTTCTGCTCCAAATTGTTGATTTGAGTCCCAGTTTCCTTCCCTTCACTGTTGGTTCCCTGTACATTTCTCTCTATTTCACTTTGCACAGCCTTCATTTTCCTGTTTTGTGACAATACTCAACCATTTCTGTGAGCATCCTGACTACCAGTGTTTTGAACTCTGCATCTGATAGGTTGGCTGTCTCTTCATCACTTAGTTCTGTTTTTGGAGCTTTGATCTGTTTTTTCATTTGGGCCATATTTTTTTGTCTGGGTGTGCCTGTTATATTGTAAGGGTCCGAGCTTTAGGTATTCACCAGGGTAGGGCAAACCACGTCACTGCGTTGTGATGCTGTATGTGGAGGAGGGGTCCGAGAGGGAACAAAGGTCACTTGCTCAGCTCTTTGCCAGCTTTCAGTCATTTTCCCCACTACCCACAAGCAAATTGGGCCCTTCTGGTGCTGATTCCCAGGTTGGTGGATTTGTGTACGTTCTAGGACCCCACGGGTCTCTCCAATGAACTCTCCCGTGAGGCTGATAGTTTCTCCCGCCACCACAACCCCCACTGATTTTTATAGTCAGAGGTTTTGAGGCTTTATTTCCTGCCCTGGAGTCCTGGGTTTCAGGGTCTGTCTCGCTCCCAATTGTTCTTCCCAGTTTATCCTCACAAAGATGTGGGACCCCCGCTCTGTCAGCCACCACCTTGCTGAGTGTCCTCTCCACCCCGCCTACCAGTCTGGATGAATGTGTCTTCTTTAACTCCTTGGTTGTCAAACTTCCATACAGTTTGATTTTCTGACAGTTCTGGTTGTTTTTTGTTTTTAAATTTGTTGTTCTTATTTTGGTTGTTCGAGGAGGCAAAGTGTATCTACTTTCACCTCCATCTTGGCTAGAAGTCCCATGTCACATTTTTCTATGTACAGTTTGAATTCTTTGGATAAAAATAGACTCAAGGTTCACAAGAATTTGTAAACTAGTTTCTACTTAGGATTAAATTGATAAACCTACAGCCACAATCAGAAGCATATTTTTTTTTACTGTGGTAATATGTACGTAACATAAAAAGTCTACTTTAACCATTTTTAAGTACACAGTTCAGTGGCATTAAGTTCACTCACATTGTGGTGCGACCACCACCACTGTCCATGTTCAGAACTTGTCATCTTCCCAAACCGAAACTCTACACTCGTGAAACTGTAACTCTGCATGCCTCTCTCTCACTCCCAGCCGTCCTACTGGTAACCGCCGTTCTACTTCCTGTCCCCGTAAGTCTGACTACTTCTCCTCCTGTATTGACTAAAGAAATGCCCAAACCTGTAGAGAATTTTTACGAGTTCATTTGAGCCAAACTGACAATGTATGCCAGGGAGCAAGATCTCCCTGAATGCTCCAGAGAATAACAGTAAAAATATTGGGAGTTTCCTAGTCACTTAAATGAAGAACCTTATTTTGGCACAGTTCCCCTGTCAGGGTTACGTTAGGACAGTGTGGGTACCCTGCAGGGCTATGTAGGGGCAACGCAGAGTTAACTTCTTGAAAATAGCAACTAAGGTTCACTGGCTGCCTTCTAGTTGTCGTTAAACATCATGACTACAAATAGAATTTAATACCCAAGTCGTTTTCGTTCACTCAGGCAGTCAAATTATCATGAACAAGGATTATACAATTATACCTAATATTTTTAACAGTTCTAATAATTTGCACCCCAAGATCTGAGGCCTACATATTAAATACAGATTTGTTGAAGTGAAATGCATAGTTTTATTACATACAATGATAAGAGTTACTGGGTATGATCCTGAAATCAATGCGCCAATCTGGTCCTTGTTGTCCAGTCGGCGTCAGGGCTGGATACCTCCACCTCTACTGTGCTTCTGTAGGATGTGGACGATGCCCCATGAGTACAAGGGTTCCAAGGTCAGCACATTTGGGAACCACTGGCTGAAATGGGTCTCGTTACCACAGAACTGATGCAATGACACCGTGACAGTGTGTGCTGTAAATCACTCGGAGCTGGCAGCCCACGAGCAGAACCCTGACTGACCACGGAATGCCTTCTTTAGAGCACCGCACAGCGCCTGTGCTCCACAGGACGCACTCGAGGACATGCTGATGGTTTGTTTGCTTTTTAAATTCAAGTACTATCAGTTGTAAGGGCATGAATCAGAGTTTACTGAGCTTGCCGTACAAGCAGGCATTGGCTTGAGGGCAACTTTTCATCTCAGGTGAAGCTATCCCAAGGTCAGTGCTGGTGGGGACCACAGAGATAACAAAATCTGTGGTTGTAGAATGGGTTCTATAATAAACCACCCGACCATTCTAATGTCGTTATTTTGCAACCAAACAGCTAGGTCCTTTTGCAATCTGTCTCTGACCTTTCTTGAGTAACTAGGCCATTTTGCAGTTTAAACTTGAACTCTGCCCACCCGACCAACCGCATTCCCTGCATTTTCCATTTCACCACAGCACTTGTTTTACCAGTTTACTTTACGGACTCCAAGGGAAACTAAGGCATCAGCCCATGCCTTGTGGCCCCTCCCCTGCTGACCATGTCTTATGACCGACTCCAACTGTTGACTATCTCCTGGGACTTCATCTGCTGGCCACGAGTCAGCTGAAACAGCCCATTATTCGTATTTCACAAGCCCACCTGCTGACACCGCTGAGACAGCAGAACTGGAGAGTCCAACTGGACTCACCAATTGCCTCACCAATCAAAAAATGAATGATAGAAGTTTATGGGCTTGTTAACCTAGCAATTCAGCCCCTTGACTCTCACTTTTAAAACCCTTGCCTCATTCTTCCCACCTTAGAGTGTGTCTGTGGTTCATGCTAAAGGCTTTGTATGTTCTGTCAACTTAAGAAATGTCCAAACCTGTAAGAATTTTTTATGAGTTTATTTGAGCCAAACTAATCACAATTGCTGGGAAGCCAAACCTCAACAGATTGAGAAAATATTCTGGAGAAATGGCAGTTTTGTACCTTATTTTATACATGAGAATCAGGAGAAGATAAAAGTGGGTTACAGGAAACCCACTGGTGATAGATCAGGGAGGTGGGAGAAAGCAAACCTCTGGGATTGGATAAAAAGTAAAATAATAAGAGACACATCTTTTACCTGGGTGGGTACAGGACAGTTAACAGTCTACAGTTAGCACAACAACAACAATAACAATGAGGAGGTTTGTGGTCTCCCCCTGGTGTGGTGCCTGTGCTTTGAGGGTCCAGAAAAAAGAAATCTGACATTGCAAAGGTGTGTTGTCATAGATGCAAAGAGGCAATAGGTAGGCTGTTAGGGTAAAGATTGGCTTTTGTCAGGGAAGACTCGAGCCTAAGGACACAACTGCCCATGACCTGCTTTTAGTTAGTTTTAATGTGAGAGCACCCTACGCGGTTACTTCAGGTCTCCGAGTCTGGAAGGCCGGCCCTCACTCAGGCCACCCCTGAGGTCCCAGGCTTAGGCCCTTTCACCCTCAGTTCTGATTTGCATATCATATCAGAATAAGACTCCCTTTCATTCCTCAGAAGAGTCCCTCGGACTTTCATTCAAGCACCTGAGGAACTTCAGGCTGGACAGCCTGCTAGGATGTTCTCATAGGGGCTGGGCGAGGACCCGTGAGAAAGACTCCCGCGTGGGCTGTGGAATGCAGCCTTTGATGCAGAAGTCCAGTGACCAGCACTGGGGCATGAGTCAGAAGTTCTCATTTCTTAAAATCCTATTTACTGGTGTCTTTCCTTCAATGAATAAGAACCAACTGCCTCCTCTGTTCCAGGCTCCATGCCTGGCAACAGCTTGACTCCACGCCAAAATCAAACGAGGGAAGTTTTTCTTGCATCGGCTTTAGTCTGAAGAGACTAAATCTTCACCTTCATCTAAGCTGGACTGTTTAGAAACTTGAAAGAACTTTTCTCAAATAGATTTCCAGTAGATGTTTTATATATTCTATTGATGTTTTTAAACAACAGCAAAAAAAAACAACAACAACAACAAGCCATTCACTATAAAAAGAGATACTTGTGAGACCGTGATTTATAATAATCTGTATCTGGTCTTCATCTCCACCCCCCTTGGAATGTCCTAGGTGCTGAGAGTGACAAAGATGCCTCTTGTTCTGTTCATGAAGTGACTGCTGAACCACCAACATGAGTTACAAACAACTAATCTGAATCTGTTTTAGAAAGATGTTTAAATTACTGCAGAGCCCACCCTGAATTCAACACAAGATCCTGTGGCCTGGAGAGAAACAGCAAATCTCAGGCAGCTGTCTCCATGTCTGGAAAACCCCACACTAAGCTCTGAAGCCCCAGCAAACCTAGTTAAACCACGGGAGTGTCATTTGGATATGCACTCTGATTTTTTAAATAAAAAGGACAGCCAAATTAAACAGCCTCCTCAGTATCATCCAAGGGAGCTGAGAACAGAGTCCAAGTATTGACTATTAGCCATTATTGGGAAATGGCTTGGTTAGACCACTCCAAGGGGACAACAGCACAGGCTATGAAAACAACAGGGCAAGATGCACGATAAACTAAAAGAACAGAAATCAGCTTCTCAGGAAGTACTGGACCACTTACATGCTCCATTACTAAAAGTCCTCCTCTACAGAATTTTAAGATTACATGCCACACACATTGCTAAACAGAAAACATGAGCACGTGTCACTGTTACATTGATATATATGTATATATGTTGAACCCTTGGAATTGTCAACATTTAAGGGATTAGCAAAACGGAACCAACAGAACAGACTGAAATAGAGCTAGAAGACACAGAAGCCAGGAAAGAGTTCCAAGAAAGGAGTACCCAATAGGGCCCCAAGCAGCAAAGAGCTTGGAGAGAACTAAGAGGTGCCCAGCGGATTTGGGCACCAGAGTCATTGGTAACCTTGACAAGAACAATTTCAGTACATTATTAAAGGCAGAAGCTGGTTTACAGTAGGTTAAAGAAAGAAAAGGAAGTATGAAAAATCTTTTAAAAAAATAACATTTTGTTAGTTTATTAAATGGGGAGTCATAAACACCATTGTTTTTTTTAATTGATTTTTGGAGAGAGAGGGGAAGAAGGAAGAAAGAAACATGTTGTTCCACTTGCTTACGCATTCGTTGGTTGATTCTCATGTGTGCCCGGACCAGGGATGAACAACCTTGGTATATACAGTGGACACTCGAACCAACTAAACTACTCAGCCAGGGCATTGAGAAACCTTTCAACATTTCTTTCTTTCTTTCTTTCTTTCTTTCTTTCTTTCTTTCTTTCTTTTCTTTCTTTCTTCCTTCCTTCCTTCCTTCCTTCCTTCCTTCCTTCCTTCCTTCCTTCCTTCTTCTTCTTCTTCCTTCCTTCCTTCCTTCCTTCCTTCCTTCCTTCCTTCCTTCTTCTTTCTTTCTTTCTTTCTTTCTTTCTTTCTTTCTTTCTTTCTTTCTTTCATTCATTCATTCATTCATTCTCATGTGTACTGAGTGGCTACTGGGTATAAACCAGTGGTTGGTTCTGAAGGGAAGAATGGAAAGAGAAGTTGAGGCTTTAAAATTTTTCCCAAGTACTTGGAGCCCTATTGGCCTATGAAGCATTCAGTGTTCTGACTCACTCATGCATGCTTTATGTATATGATATAGTACAAACTGTTGAAAGCAATGAATAAAAGGTGAATTAAGTGATCAACATTCAGTGCAGTATCAGCCTCAGGTAAATATCTTCACAGTGGTATGATTTCTCCACTGGGGGTAATTCTCCACTCAAGATCACCCATTCTCTGTAGCTGAAGATGAGTCCTGAGGTCATTTGGACATTTCTGCAGCATCAAATGGTAGCTTCTCAAAATGAAAGTCCCTCCACTTTGCATACAGTCTCTGAGCTCCAGTGGCAATATCCTCCACCACAAAACTTTCAATTTTTATAAGTGGGATGTCAAATGTCTTGTACCTCACACAGATCCCCCAGTCGTGGCTGCAGTCCTGTCTACCGCAGAATATCTTTGCTTTCTTCTCAAAAATCCCCAAATTCTTTGGTTTGGGATGTGATCTAGTCACAAAGCACTCCCTGAAAGCATCTCCAACCACAGTGTAATGGCATTCCTATAGAGGAAGGGATAGAACATACAAAACAGAATGTTACAAGTTCACAATTGTTTTTTAAAAACCTCCACAATAATCTGAGATGAACAGCAGGTGGGATCCTACTTATTTTACATAAGGGGAAAGAAGGAAATATGGATTCACCTGAAGGCCAACGTAGAATCCATACAGCCTGATGCACAATTACAAGTGAGGGCTGGGGGTGGAGGGGCAAGTGAGTTGACAGGGGACTCTCAAGAAGAGGAGGACTAGGAAGTTTCCAGGCAACCTAGTTTCTTGAAGTAGATACTCTTTATTAGTTTAGAAAGAAAAGGGGTATTTGTTGCAGATCCGTGAAGCCTGAGTTTACCAGTGGCCTGACAGGCATCATTCAAAAGATACAGGGAAAAACAGCAAAGGGTCAGTGTGGATCTGAACAGGGGGAGGGACTACGTGTCCACAGGCCCCACCTACAGGTAACTTTAGAGAAAAACTTAAAAAAAAAAAAAAAAAAAAAAAGGCTGCACAGAGCAAATGCAGATCCAACTTACCAGTCCCTCAGGAAAACACACAGTCTAAAAGGGCCATTTTCAATAGAAAAATCACCCAGCTGAAAGGATCTTTTATAGTTAGAGAAGCAAACTCAGAAAGGTCTGGAAACCTGCCAGTATTGCCCCTAATACAGCTTTCTGAAGAGCAAACAGAACCCTAAAGAAATAATCATCTGAACCAGCACAGGCCCTCCACCCAGCCCCCCAATAGCAGCAAGTGAGTAATATCCCATTTCTGTCTTCTGAGATTTTTCTAACCTTTTATCTAAAAGTGAAAATAAATAAATAATATATATAGCATTTATTTATTTATTTGTATTTATTTATTTATTTATTTATATAACCTGCAGATACTGTGTTTTAAAAATAAGGAGATATTTTGCTTGTAAAAGTGATTTGCATCCCAAAAAGAAAGTTTGGAAAACATAAAAAGTACACAGAGAAATAAATCATGGAGTCTTGCTGCAAAATAATAATACATGTTAGTATATTTCCTGTAGTTTTTTTTCTGTATAGTTTTTCTGTATTTTTATACTGATAGTGGTATTGCTGCTACTATTTCACACAGCTATAATCGTAGCATGTTTATAATTTTGTATCCTGGTTATTTTTCCACTTTACAAAGAGTTTGTAAGGAGTTTTCCATTATACTATGTAAACTTCATAATCACTTTAATAAACTACTTTGGAATACTTTTAGATTTATACGTAAGTTACCAATGTAGTCCAGAGAATTATTATATACCCTTCAGTACCTTTTCTGAATACTAACATCTTACATACCATAATGTATTTCTCCAAATTAAGAAGTTAATATTGATACATTACTATTAACTAAACTACAGATTTTACCTCTTTTCCTAGTAATGTAACAGGGTACAAAGTGGGGGTTCCTGAAAATAGCAAAGCATTTTCCCCACAAACCTTGATTGGGGGGAGGGGGAGCAGATAATATGTTAAGATACTTTGCATAACAATGGCAAGTCAATAGCTGTGCTGCCACCCTGGGCAAAGGTGTACATGACAGTCAGAGCATTCAGTGACTGATGACATATCCAGGGGAGGTGGATGACCCTGTGTCATGGGAAACTCTTGCCTTGACTAATGATGGCAGCCAAAAAAAGGTAAAAGATAGCAGGGAACTGGTAAAAGTAGCACATGGTAGGAGGGGCTGGATATGAGGTCACAAAGGAAGTTCTGGGCAGAGCTTTCAAAATAAGGGTGGGCTAAAAGATAAAGGGGTTCCGCCTGAGGTCTGGAAGAGAGGAGGGAGAAGCCATGCAGGAGGAAAGGGTATAAGGAGAGAGCTGATGGAGCTGTGCAGGAACCTGCCTAACCAAGCACAGATTCCTGGGAGATGCCTGGAGCTGAACTGAACTGTGACCGGGAATGCTGAGCTGCAGACTTCGGCCTTTCTGCAGGACATACGAAGAAGTCACTCTCTTGGGACGTGTGCCTTTCCAGATTTCACCATGATCCAGTGCAATAGGCATATGTTTTCCTGAACCACTACATGGAGACTGAGATCAATGTACCCCAGGTCCTGAAGGAGAGAGCTGCTGCGACAGGATGGCGACTCTGAAACCCACAAGAGCATTTCCAGAGGGGATGGAGCCCTGCTTGTGTAGCTGGCTTAAGAACAGATAAAGATATGAGAAACTTCTGGGCATGGTTTTGGCTTATAGCCTTTTGGAGAGCAAGGGGAGTGCTGGTCTTGTGGGAGAACAGGGCTCTGAGCAGGAGTGCTCTCAGCATCCCCCTCCCAGGTTGGAATTCTATAAATAAAAACCTGTTTCCTTCAACACTAATTGTTGGGCCGTGCATCAAGGTGCCACATGGACAAGCCCCTGGTTACTTGGTTACAGTAATACCCTTTTCTCTGTTCTAAAATCTAATCCAGGAAACCACAGTGCATTTAAGACACCCATTATTTTTAATGGCTACATAATTTTTAATTAAGTGGCTGTGCAGAAATTTTTAAAACTATTTCTTTTTTGTTGAAACAAAGGGTTTCTTTTAACTTCTTAGTTTTTGTAAAATACATGGACTATAACATGATAAAGTTGTATGGAAATAATAGTAATCTCATCACAAATAACTCATCATTAGTTGGTTATCTTTAATTAGTGCTAAAAAAATGACCCAGTGCTCTTTGTGGAAAAGGCTGCTTACTTACCTCTATCACTCTTATATCAGCCGTATAACATGCAAAGGCTTTGCACTTTCTGCAGAGCAGCTTTTTATTTTCCTTATCAAGTACAGGTTCTGTTTTTCCTTGATTATCCCTGATTAATTTTTCAGTAATCTGTATCTGGCGAATCTAAATGGGAAAAAGAAAACCCTCATAAATGTAGTTTAAGTATAACTAGGACACACACAACACACACACGTGTATCGTTTACTCTGCATTCACATGCACTTCCACGAACATGTCATACCTGGCAGCTGTGTAAAAATCCCATAGATAATTTTATTGGTTCGCCTAACTTTCTGTTAGTCAATGTTTAACTGTGGCCTCCAACTAGTCTTTTAATTTCCTCATCAAAGTTGCCTATAAAAGCACTAAGGATGGCCATAAAATAATTAATGTGAACAATGCTTTCTACTTCAGTAGCTGGCAAAACTTAAAATGTCCTTCACAAATAGGCATATGATATGCATTGACTGTTTCAGACATAATGACACCCACTTCCAAGGCAAAAACCCACCAAACAGAATGGCAGGCAGAAGAGCCCTCACCATTTAAAATCTTTTTATCTCTCTCCTCTTCCAACCACAGAGAGTACTGACTGCATTCTATTTCAAAATTTAGGCCTTGGCCAAGTACAACTTATGTTTATTTAAAATTAACATAAGAAGGTTCTAAAGGGTGCAGAGAGGAAGGCAGACCAGCTAGGAACCTTGGAACCCTAGGAGCCCTAGGAGCAGCACGGCTGTGAGTGCCCTGGGTTTTCTTTTCACCACATCTACCCCAGACTGGAGCCGAAGAAGCGGGCAACCAGAAATGCCTGTGGGCACAGATAAAGTCTTGACAAAAGCTTACTCTCTCCAGCCAAAGGGCCAGGAAAAGAGCAGTCTAGAAAGACAGAAAACTTTTAGCCAGTAAACATTTGACTCCAGCCAAACACCAAAGAATAAAACAAAACAAAACAAAACACTGTGACCCAACCTCCATCCACGCCAGTGCAGGCTCAGAGGGAAACCTCGATTTTCACTCTGAATGGCTGTAACGAAGCACCCCAACACTCCCGCCTGGTGGGGTCAGGGAAGGCCGAGAAGAGAGCCAGGACTTCTATCCCTGCTCACTAGTAGCTCCCCTTGCCTCTGGTGTCAGCAGAGTCCACATGGGGAGCCCAATCTCCCACTTCCACCCAGCAGTAACAAGGAGTCTCCCCTTGTTGGTATCAACAGAGGCTAAACGGGGAAGCTAGGCTTGTACCTCCACCTACCAGTGACAAGACAATGTCCTCCGCCTGCTCTGCCAGAACAGAAGGCAGAAAAAGCCAGCTAGCACAGAAGGTTAAATAAGATCTCAAGCCTCATAATGTAATATGAAAATGTTCGGGTTTTAATTAATAAAATCACTCCTCATATAAAAAGCTAGAAAGATCTGAAACTGAATGAAAAAAAAAAAGACAATCGATACATGCCACCACTGAGAAGACAGAGATGTTATAATTATCAGAGAAAGATTTTTAAAGCAGCCATGATAAAAAGGCTTCCATGAGTATTCATAAATGCTCTTGAAACATGAAAAACTGTAAAGGCTCAACAAAGAAATGGAGGCTATGTAGGAGGACCAAATGGAAATTTTAGAGTTGGAAGACGTAATAGCTAAAGTAAAAAGCTCAGCGGATGGGCTCAGCAGCAAGATGGAGCAGACAAAGGAAAGAATCAGTGAACTGGAACAGAGAGTAACAGACATTACCCAAATGGAATGACAGCAAGCATGCAGAGTGGAAAAAAATGAGCAGAGCCTCAGGGACCTTCAGGACTATCAAAAAAGACCTGACATTCATGTCACTGGAATCCTGGGCAGAGAGGAGAAACAGAGTTTAAAAAGCACTAGAAGGAATAAAGGCTGGACATTTTCTAGATTGAACATCATGTAATATAAACTTACAGATTCAAAAACCTGAACAAACACCAAACAGGATAAACCCAAAGAAATCCACACTAAGATACATTATCATTAAACTTCTGAAGACTAAAAACATAGAAATGATGCCTTACCTAAGGAGGGAAAACACTCTGAAATTACAGCAGACTGTTCGTCAGAGACCATGAAGGCCAGAAGAAAGTGAGACAACATTTTTCAAAGGCTGAAAGAAAAAACTGTCAACCTGGACTCCCATACCCAGCAATATGCTTTCAGAAATAAAGGGGAAATCAAGACAACCTGAGATGAAGGGGAACTAAGAGAATTTGTTCACCATCGGAACTTCCCGAAAAGAATGTCAAAAGGAAGTTCTCTAAACAGAAGGAAATGATGAAAGAAGGAATCTTAAAACATCATAAATGAGGAAAGAACATGGTGATTCCACACTGTCAGCTGTAAAGGGTCTGCCCTGTCTCACCTGTTTGTGGGGTTGACTCTCTTTTCTCAGATTGTATTTTATCAGGGTTCCAGGTAGAACCACAGCCCAGGTGCAAACCCTGTTCCTATCAGCTGTGTAATGTAGGGCAAGTGCCTCAGTTTCCTCGAATACAAAATGAGAACAACTATAGCATCTACTCTGTGCGCTGTTGGGAGGTGACATGTGTGAAGGACCACCTGGCACAAGCTAAATGCTCATCAGTGTTATCCTCGGCTTATTAGGCTAATCATGTGCTTAAAACAATGAAAATATTAATGACAACATTTTGTGCTTTAGTATTGGGTTAGGGCAATCTCCACTCATCACTTATCTTTTCAGAAATATCACAACCATGTTTATGCATTTTCTGTATAAACTCTGAAACCATTTTATCACGTTGGAAACATACTTTGATTCTGGGTTATGATGAGCCTCAAAGTGAATTTGAAGCAAATACACAACTTTAAAATATCCAGCCATTCCATTCAAGAGCAGAGCATTTCTTTTCTTTTGTCTTAACTTACCTCATACATCTCAGTAAAAGTTTAATAGTCATTATTCACGCTTCAAACATTTGTGGTTAGGCTAGTAGGTGTAGTAGTTAAACAGGTGAGCTTTGCCAGCTCTACCCTAACTGTGTGATTTATTGCTGCTGAAGCTCTTCATGCCTCGGTTTCCCTCCTATAAAATGATGTTATAAGAGACTCTACCGCAGGGCTTGGTGGAGGTGGATAATCCATGTTCTGTACGTGTGAGTTACAATTATTGTTGTCACTGTGAATGGAAATCTCCCTCTCCTTCATATCTTCTAACTAGTTACTCATCAATCATAGAAAATGCATTGATTTCTAAAGCTCTTCAAATTCAAATAAAATTTGACTTAAATAAAGTTAGAGCTGGAATGTAGGAAAACAATCAAAATATGAGTTCCCAAACCCTACTCCCAATTCTTTCACCTGAAATTATCTTCACTGTTTTTGTAAAAAGAAAGAATGTTTATGCCTCATATTTTTCTTTTTTTTATAAAGATTTCATGTATTTATTTTTAGAGACAGGGGAAGGGAGAGAGAAAGAGAAGGGAGAGAAACACCAATGTGAAGATGACATATCAAATGGTTGCCTCTCAGGTGCCCCGAACCAGGGACCTGGCCTGCAACCCAGGCATGTGCCCTGATGGGGAATTGAACTGGTGACCTTTTGGTTTGCAGGACAATGCCCAACCCACTGAGCTATACCAGTCAGGGCTATGCCTCCTTTTTTCAACTCAATTTTTCACTGCTGTAAAACTGTTACATTATGTGTATTTATTTCCGTTTCCATTGCCATTATTTCCTTTGGATAGATTTCTAGAAGTGAAATTCCTGGGTTACATGATACACGTTTCCCTTTGAGCAACTTAATGTCCTTTTCCCAGATATGGATCTAGTCACTACTTAGAGCAGACGGGGGGGTGGGGAGAATGTGATAGGAATGAGGGTAAAGATATAAACTTGCCCTTCAAGCATCCAACTTTTAAAAATTCACTTAAATCCAACGATATTAAATTATGTACTAAAATTCGATTAAATACTCATAACCCGAAATATTTTACTTTATTTTTAAATCTTTATTATATTTTATAATCCCAAATATTTTACATGTTACTACAGGTAATAAATCCCAGTGAGTTAAAACTATTACAGCTATACTTAAAACTAACTCAATAACTGGACAAAGAGACTCAACCATCACCACAAGTTAGCCTGCACGGCACACTGCCTCTCCCCTCCACCGGCGGCTGGAGAAGCCGCCCAGTACTGTGCCCTGAGGCAGAAAAGAGCAAAACTCTGAAACCCCAACTGTGCTGTCACGGGTACAAATCACACTGGAAGGTCTTTCATCAAAATGAACTTTGTTTTACCCTGCATCTCGTTCTCTGCTCTATGAGGAAGGAAAGTGGGCTTCCTCATTTTGATTTCAAATTAGAACTGTGAAAAATACCCTTTACATCTTATTTCTCTAGAGTGAAACACTCCCAGATTCTGAAGCTTCCCTGACGGCAACCAGTCCTTGGATACCCCTAGACCACCCACATGTTAAAAAGGCAGCAGAGTAACCAGCGATTCCCCAGGGACCACCGTGCTCTAAGGCAGGCCAGCCACAGCAGGCAAGGGACAGCACGGCTTTGGGGCTGGGGAAGAAAGCGTACACTCTCCATCTCCATCCCCCCGGTGACTGCCCTAGAGAGCACCAAACTTGTCCCCTCTCTCCTGCAGAGTTTCTTCCTCCCATTAAAACCAACACGCAGGGGCCAGGGTGCTCAGATCCAATACCCGAGCCCTTATCTAGACGGCACAGAGAGGCGTCTCACCCCAGGAAACATTACTACTTTCAGTTTTAAGAGTACAAGGTTGCCCCTCCCTTGTTACACTTCCACTAAACCTCTGAGAGCAAAGCCTTCCTCTGTCAAGGGAGCAGCTGCTCATCTATGACAGGTCAGGGGCGATGCCAAGCCCCTGGGCTCCTAGCGGCTACAGAATGACCCCGAGCTGCATGTGTCTGGGTTCCCTCTCATTCTTTGCCATCTCTGCTGATTTTCTTTTTCTTTTTAAATTTTTATGTATTGATTTTAGAGAGAGAGGGAGGGAGAGAGAGAGAAACATCAATTCATTGTTCCACTTACTTATGTATTCACTGGTTGATTCTTGTATGTGCCCTGACTGAGGATCGAACCCACAACCTTGGTGTATCAGGACAACACTCTAACCAACTGAGCCACCTGGCCAGTACAGGGACCTGTTCCTCGTGGCGTGGGAATGTAGCCCAGCTCTCACTCGGAAAGGCCAGTGGGAAGTGAGGTTCCGGCACACAGGAGCCACGCCCATGGATAGGTTCTCCTGTGGGGAATCAGGCCTGCATTGTACCTAAGCTGCCATGAGACTTGCTTTTGCTAAAACTCCCTCACCCTGGATTGAGGCAGCAGGTGCTTACTGTGACTTCCTAAAATCTGTGCTAAACCTGGTATGGAGTGTAACCAGTTCAACGACTTTACCCCTTAATCTGTAACATCCTTCTCTTTGAAGCAAGTAGCAACATTCTTTCCTTTGTTATCTGTAAAAGGTAATCACCTACAGCAAACCTGTGCGTAGCAAATGAGGACCATCCTCAATGTAACGTACCCAGAAAAGCAATAAAAGCCTGTCCAGGTAGGGGCCAGGGCCCTCTCTCTCTCTCTCTCTCTCACTTAGAGAGTGGCTGTGCCATCCCTTTTCTCCACAGGACTTCTGCAGTCCATGTGTATTTGTGCATAGCCGCCATGACACACAGATCCTACTGGCCAGGGTGCACGTCAGGCCAGGGCACTGTTTTCTCTCTGTGGGTGCCAGGGGAATCCCAAATGCTATTCAATAGCCCAATTCAACAGATCCATAACCTGTTTTCTCCCCACTCCACGACCTGACCTGGTGTGCTGGCTACAGAAGACTGTCTATGCCTGGTCCAGCCTCCATCTTCCTCAGTCGACCTTTACTCGGTTGTTCTGCCACGTGTGAGTCTAATAAGTAGCTTGTAAATTCGTGGAGTAGATAAATATTATCCCACAGGTACTAAAGCTAATATGGTTTTAAGGCCTTTATTGGCAACATCCCAATGTCCTATAGGCTCGGTGAAAGTCCCCTATCCCTCAGTAAAACTAAGGAGGAAACTCAGGAGGAACTAAAGAATTTCCCTGCAATTCTTCTTACTGAAAATATGGAAGAGGTGTTTTCAAATATCTTGGTCTCCAAACTTTAGGAATAAACATTTTTTAAAATGAGTAAACACTGACCTAAAGTTGCATTTTTTTTGCTAAAAAAATGGTCAATTTCCTTTACATCAATGTTTCTCAGTATTTTTTAATCATTGAGATTATGACTTAAAGTTGTGGATACTGTGGAGTTGCTCTCCTGAATTGGAAGGTCCATCTTCATGAAAATCGTGCCTCACACCTGTGTCCAAAAACGACTCATTTTTTGAGCTCTTATTTTATATCAGCCCTGTACTAAGCAATGCATACACTTCATTTCATCCCCTAAATTTCCCTGAGAGTTTACTGCTGTTATTTCTCCAACTTCACAAATGAGGGAATGGATGATTTAAGACAGAGTAACAACCTGAACTCACTCATAAGTGGCAGCACTGAAGCTGGGACCACTGATGGTTACAGCTGTCCTCTGGCCCTATAGTGCTCGATGATTCCAGAGATCCTGAGATGGAAATCTCTGCAAAGCCTGGAGAAAGTGTGGGTGTGCACGCATGTGCGTATATATGCATGCGCGTATCTTCATTTCCCCTCATCTCATTCTATGTGTCCGAGGTGTAAAGGAAATTACATTAAAATGAAGGTTACCACCAAGAGACTGAACTGAACTGAAAGGTGTGCCACTCCAAAGTACACATTATTATCCATGCCTACGATCAGGCATTCCGACACCATTCTGGATGTTAGAGAGATCCGAGGAAAAGATCGAGAAGGGCTGTGTTTTGCGGTATTTGGGTGTTACCCTCAAGATAAACTGTCAACAGCAATCCTAGCTCAGTTTTCCTTTTACATAAAAAAAAACCCCAACTTTAGGTATTAGCATTAATAGAATATATTTTAATCTCATTGAGACTTAAAAGTAGAATGAATCTGATGTTCGCTGCCAGACAAATTTTTAAGCTTACACTTATTGTTCTAAGGTAACACTCAGCCATCTGATGCAACATGCTCACATTCCCCATTTCTTACTGATGGTCAGATTCTGAAAGAGTAGCACAGACAGAAAGACTTACCTTTTCTTTAAATGCTGCTTCATCCCATGTCTGAAGGCTTAAAATGGAGGTATTCATCATTTTTTCTTTGCACATGTTCATTTTTTCTTTTTCAATTACATCAGCATTACTAGTCAGAAGGAAGCACTTGCTACCTCTTGCTCTTCCTCTGCCTGTTGGAAAATAAGTATTTCATTTGGCATCTTTAACTTAAAACACTGATAAATCTAAGAACTGGTAAGCAAAGAGAAAGGGGTACTCCTAAAATTCCACTCTGGTGTACTGGATCCTGCTTTGCAAGTAAGCTGAGCTGTCAGGGCACAGACTCAGGTGCAGGTAGGCACCTGCACCCTGAACATACACGTGAACTAGGAGTCCGCCTCAGACTGGCTCCCTCGGAGTCTCCATGCTGTCATGTGATCAGAGAGCCACATCATCAGAAACACTGCTTTAAAGGCAATCCAACATGAACCCTCAGGGTGACACCGTGAGGGCTCTAAGCTGAGTAACAGAGATCCTCACCCAGGAGCCTCCTAGGAAATGGGGAAATAAGCTATGTGCACACCCACCAGAATTAGGTGCGAAATGGTAAGTGCTGAAAGACAGATGTAAAGAGCTACAAATGTTCAAAAGAGAGATGATTGACAGCCAGGGGAATTAGGGACAGGTGATATGGAAGGAGAGGGAAAGTAGCAGTACATGAGCAATTCCTTCAACAAGGAAAAAATCATGAAGTCAGGTTGGGAAACAAGGTTGGAAAGGTACGTGGGTGCTAGATTTGAAACCTGTGTAACATCCAGAAAACTGGGGAACCACTGGGGTTTCTGTACAGGGAAGTGACACGCTCAGAGCTGTTTTCCAGGAAAAGTAATGCGGCAGCTGTTGTGACAGAAACTGAAAAAAGGAAGACCAGTTAGGAGACCCTCTAGTTCAAGTGGGACGGAAGTGCCCCGTGAATACAGAGGGCCCAGCGGCAGCACAGGCACAACCGGGAAAGGCCCACGTGGTGACTGTCAGAGCCTTGGTCGAAGTGAGAACCATCCTCCCGTAAACATGTCAGTCAGTGCTGGTCAAGTGTGTGTTTTTCTTCATGAACGGGAATTAAAACAGTGGACAAAACTGTAGCCACCTGGTCCTGACCAAATAAGCCACATTTATAGCAGTGATACCACAGCGCACCATGCCATTGGTCACACACACAAGTATGACCCGCTAAAGAAGGCCAGAGCGGAAGACACACTCACACATCAGACAAACTGGCAGACACTGAATACAAGCACTGATGCTGCCCTCACCTCTGGTCTGGATCATTCGGATGACGTTGCCCACATACTCGTACAGGATGACCAGATTGCACTGCGCAATGTCAATGCCTTCATCAGCCACCGAGGTGGCGATCAGGATCTTGTTGTCTCCGTGGGTTCTGAATGCATCCAGTACACACTTCTGTGCTGGGAGGGTCATTCCTGTGGCAGAGTCAGAGGGCAAGACATAACTCACCAAAGAGGGAATTTCACCCTTGAAAAAAATAGCTACTAATAATGGGGTGCTTATTACATGCCAGGTACTGTGTAAGTGCTTCATATTCACGATCTCCCAGCAGCCCCAGGCAGTAGGGCCTATTCCCGTCATTGTTGCAGAAAGGACATTTAATGTGGTGACAATTTGGACTCTGCTCCAAGACTGCCTGAGTTCAGATCCCAGCCTCAACACTTACTAGCTGTGTGGCTTTAGCTGTGTTGTCTCAAAACAAATACTGATTTTTTTTTTGCAAAAATAAATAGTAGTGCCTCTGCATGTGTACAGGAGTTCACAGCTAACAAAACACTTTCATCTACTTACTCACTGGAACTTCACAAAGCCCTTTCAAACTGATGTGGCCAGTGTTATGATTCCCCTTCGTGGATGAAGGTTTTGGAAGTGTGGTAAACTGACAGCCTGGCTCGCAGCGGGGCCAGGCCTTGACTTTTTAAGTCTAGGGAGCTAATAGTGTGCAGTTCTCAGCCACTGATACACTGAGCGGAGAAAGAATTTCAGAGATCATCGCTTCAGAGTTCATGGAATTTATAAAAGTTCCATTTTTTCTAGTACAGTGGCAGTCAAAATCTTGAGATATGTTTTGTGAAGGCCAAACTAACTTCTTTTCACTATCTCCTAAACAGTGAGCATGCCCAAGACGGACACCATACTTTATTAATTTCTGAACTTCTCCATCTATCTGCACATTAAACATTTCTTCAGCACTATGGTTTGTCAAATAAGGGCACAGTGGTCAAAGGCCCACCTTCACCCACACGGAGCTCACAGGTGGAAGGAGAGGGATGTCACGGGAAGCTAGGACTCCAGTCGACGAGCGGTGAGATGGAGGCAGGACAGGGTGCTGTGGGAGGGTGGAGGGGCGCGGGGGTGGGGCGGTGCTTGGCAGAGGGACAGTGGCTGGCACAGAGTAAATTCTAAATAAATGTGGATGGATGGGTGAATAAATTAAGAAACCAATAAGAAAATGTTTTCTGAGTGCTTATGTGTGGGGAAATAACAAAGTTGGCAAATCAAATTGCAGTCTCAGAGTCAGATGGCAGAGGACTTGGAATTCCAACCTCAACAATGTGGTTTTCAACTGCACATGGCAAGCCAAGTTTTCAAGATATGAATTTGCTCTTTAGAGTCATGAAATTTAAAATCTGTACAAGGGGGAAGTTCAAATGATGACTGAGGACTGGTAAGGTGGGTACTGCTTATTATAAGCCACATGAACTAGGAGGAACAGAGTGAGGACCTGAAGCATGGGGAGCAGAGCTGTGAGGCTGCCAGGTGGAGGCTGGCTGCCTGGGCTCCTCCTGGGTGATAACGGAGGCAGCCTTACATCCTCTGACCTCCTTGCCAGATTTCAAGATTGTCTGCTTGGACTATTTTTTTTAAGATTTTATTTATTTATAGACAGAAGGAAACAGAGGGAGAAAGAGAGGGAAAGAAACATCAATGTGTGGTTGCCTCTCTCACGCTCCCTACTGGGGACCTGGCCCCCAACCCAGGCTTGTGCCCTGACTGGGAATTGAACCAGCGACCCTTTGGTTTATAGGCCAGCACTCAATCCATTGAGCCACACCAGCTGGGGCTGCTTGGACTATTTTTTAAATTATAAAATGTATAATATACACAAAAGCATCTACAGTTTAAAGAACAATAAAATAGAAGCAGATCATTTCTATTTCCAGTTAATCTATTGTTAAAAATCTATATGTTAAAAAAAAAACAACAACTTTGGTTTTGTCTGCAGCACATATGGAAGGAGATGTAATTAAAGTTCCTAACCAGTTGACATTAAGTTAAACAGGGGTTCCCCCCTAGGTGGGCCTGACCTAATCAAGTTAGCCCTTTAAAAGACAGCTTTGGAGTTTCCTGAGCTCAGAGACTCCGAACAGCTCATGCCTATGGAGTTCCAACCTGCTCCTGACCACCTACCCTTCAGACTTAAAACTTGTTTTGCCAGTAAAATAGTATATTCCAAGTCCTTGTAATAAATCCCTGTGAGTGTATGTACACATATGTGTGTATGTATATATGCATATATGTACATATATATAATCTTCTACTAGTTCTGCTTCTTTAGTTGAACCCTGACTGATACCAACATTAATAAAAAAATTGAATTATATATATTCTTATATATAGTATACCATATATAAATACCTATGTTCTGATTTGTTTTGCCACGTCCAGTCAATATGCCAGGTTTTAGAAAGCTGAGTGTAGAATGTTCCTCAATCCAATTCTTTAAAGCCTGAAAATGAAAAGCAGTTATCAGTTGGACATTATTTGTATCCCATCTGTATTAATTCAATACTGAAATGTATGCAAGAAGAAAAAAACTTTAAGTTAGTATGCAGACAGGTTTCAGACTGATAAACCTAAGAAAAAAAGCTTCTGGGAACTGAATCATTTATATGCAATAATTAATCATAAAAGTACAAATCTTTGTGATCTGATATGGTTTAATTGCTAAGATATTTTTAAGTGAGAAAAGCAAAGTTTAGAAGAGTGTATATGTAGAACTGAGAAGTGAGCTTATTAGCAAGATCTGAGGACACAAGATCAGCATACAAAAATCAGCTGTATTTCCACATACTAGCAACAAAAAATAAAAGGACCATTTACAATTGCATTAAAAAGCAATACTTCAGTACAAGTCTAACAAAACATGTGCAGACTCTGTATGCTGAAAACAACAAAACACTGGTGGAAGCAAAGATGTGGCAGGTGCCCTCTAAGGCAGCCCTCCATGATCTGTACCCCCGGTATTCAGATCCTCATGTCTCTCCCCCTCAAGCATGAGCTGAACTTACTGACTTGCTCCTAATTAATGAAATACGACAGACATGATCAGATACCACTTCCACACCAAAGTTACAAAATGACTGTGACCCCCATCCTAGGCATTCTTTCTCAGTCTCCCTTGACCACTCGGTCTAGGGGAAGCCAGCTGCCCTGCTGTGAAGCAGCTCTGGGGAGAGGCCCCATGGGTGAGCTCAGAAGCACCTGCAAGGCCTGCCAACAGCCAGCTAAGTGAGGCTGGAGGTCCAGCCCTGAGGTGACGGCAGCCATGGCCAAACACCTTGGTTACAGCCTCGTGAGAGACCCTGAGCCAGAAACACCCAGTTGTTTCCAGCTTCTGGATCCACGGATACTATAAGATAATAGATGTCTTTGTGATAGTAGATGTCTTTGTCCAGTCACTAAGTTTTGGGGCAATTTGTTATCAGTGAGAGAGAGCTAATACAGAAGCCCTATATAAGTGAACAGATATACTATGGTCAGGAATTAGAAGGTTCAATAGTATTAAGATGTCATTTCTGCCCAATTTGTTTACAGATTCAGTGCAAGCCCAAAAGAAATCCCAGTAGACTTTTTCACAGATGTGAACAAGCTGATTCTAAAATATAAACGGAAAGGCAAAGGAAGATAACTAAAACAATGTTAAAGAAAAGAAAAAGTTAGAGAACTCAAACTAGCTGATCTTAATAGTTACTATAAAGCTATAGCAGCCAAGACAGAGGGGAATGGGTGAAAGAATAGATGTATAGATTTATGGAACAGAATAAAGAATCCAGAAATAGATCCAAAAAGTACAGTCAACTGATTTTTGAGAAAGCTACAAAGGCAGTCAAGTGCAGAGACAGCAGAGTTCCCCACACACAGCACTGCTGGAACAGCGGGGTGTCCACAGACAACAAAGGGGAAAAGCACCTCAACCCACACCTCAAAGCGGATTGTAGACCTAACTGCAAATTGTAAAACTACAAACTCCTAGAAGATAACCCAGAGAAAGTCTTTGTGATCATGGGTAGGCAAAGTGCTCTTAGATACCAAAAGCACAATCCACAGAAAGAAAAAAATCAATTAACTGGGCTTCATCAAAAGTTACACTGTTGATCTGTAAAAGACAGTCTTAAGAGAATGAGAACACCAGAACAAAACATTTCAAATCACATTCCCGACAGAGGACGTTTTCGTGAGACTATAAGAACACTTAAAAACTCAACAGTAACATGACAAACAATCCAACTACACCCAATTTTAAAATGGGCGAAACATGTGAACAGACACTTTACCAAAGAAGTCATATGGATAGCTAATAAATACATAAAAAATGTTAAATGGCATTAGTCATTAGTCAAACGGAAATTAAAACTCTAGTATATGTATTACTATATACCCATAGAATGGCTAAAATTTTTTACATTGATGAAAAGAATAAAAAATGCATAAAGGTACCAAGACACCATTATAAACTATAGAGTGATTACGACAGTGAAGTGAAGAAAATAATTTTTTCAATAAAATGGTGCCGAGTCATTTGTCATCCACAAGGAGGAGAAGCAGCTTACGTCCACAAGCGCTCTGGTTTTCACAAAGAGAATGGTTCTGGTCTCTGGGTTCAGGTGGTACTCCTCCTGCAAGACGTAGCAGAGGTCCCTGAGTTTAGGGTTCTCGTTGCTGGGATCCATGGAAATGCTCTCTAGTTCCTGCAGCTTTTCTGCAAAAGAAGAATGTTTTTATACATGACTTATAAATTCTAAAAATCTAGAACACACCGTGACTTTCAGCTATAGTTCAGGTAATCTCTCAATCTATGACCAGAGTTTTATAAGTGATAACTACTGATTTAATGCATACATTTAATACACTAATAAATGCATTTTCCCCCGAGAGCTGGTTAGCAGCCCATCACTGGGTTACACATATGCGTAGTAAATACTTCCGTATAGTCCCCCCAAAATTACTAACTGTAATTACCTTTGGGGGAAAAAATTGGGGGAGAGGGAAAAGGAAGACTTACTTTTCATTTAGTATCTTCCTATATTTTTCTTAATATGAAGGATGTGGGACTATGAGCCAGTTTGGTTTTTTTCTTTACACAGAAGTATATGTAAATTAGAGTATTTTAAATATCATTAGAATACTTTTTTTGCATTTTGTAAACCTCTATAAAATCACTAAAATTAAAGTAAAAATATGCTATCAATTAACTATTTCTATGGAATGTATCCTTTGCACATCCTACTAGTTTTCCTTCTTCAAAACTGGAAATGCAGTCAGCTGCAGATTCTTTCCCTAAGTACCAGACCCCACTGAAGCTTAACAGTCCTGCCATCTACGATACCCTCATAAGCCCAGGACAAGTCTGTGAGCATCACCACGTGCTAAGTACAACACCACACCACTATGCAGCCACTGGAGTCACCAGGCCCCATGGCTCCCTCCACTGGGAACACCACCCACCTTCAAATCTCCGAGTGAGATCCTGCTCAATCTCATCAAATCCTGACGCTCGGACATTACGGAAGAAGTCTTTCAAGTAATCCAGAGCATCTTTTGTCCGTGCATGCTCATTGATAATGAGAGCATCATTAAATTTCTGTGCAAAATGAAAACTTAGTTTCAATATATTTCTAATGTCTTAACACACTTGCCATACTTAAGTTCAATTAGCTGTAACTTGGCATGGAATTAATTTGAAGAATAAACTTTTCTCAAATCTATTCCAACTTAGGGTGTTTTTTTTTTTTTAAGATTTTAGTTTTAGAAAGAGGGGAAGGGAGGGAGAAAGAGAGGAAGAGAAACATCAATGTGTGGTTGCCCCTCGTGGGCCCCTTACCGGGGACCTGGTCCGCAACCCAGGCATGTGCCCTGACTGGGGATCAAACCCTCTGGTTTGGAGGCTGCCACTCCATGGAGCCACACCAGCCAGGGCCCAACTTAGTTTCTTAAAATGAACAGTCCCTAGTGGTACTTAATAAAATCACAGATTCACATACTCTTTGAAAAAAACTCAATTAACTAGAATCATTAATTAATTAGGATCACTTTGGATTCAAGTTCTACCTTGGAAAAGAAGGAAAATTACAAGAAAAATGCATGTCAAGATTAAAACACACACACAGAAGGCAAATCAGCTTCCATATCAACCTGCCTCATAATTCAGACATTCAATTTAATCTCTTTATACATCTAAAGCATCACTAAATTGCAATTGCACCTGTTTATAATGACAGCACTGAGCCCTGGCTGGTGTGGCTCAGTGGATTGAGCGCAGGCCTGAGAACCAGGGGACCACTGGTTTGATTCCCAGTCAGGGCATGTGCCTGGGTTTTGAGCCAGGTCCTCAATTGGGAGTGTGTGAGAGGCAACCACACACTGACATTTCTCTCCCTCTCTTTCTCCTTCCCTTTCTCTAAAAATAAATAAATAAATAAATTTTTTTGAAGTGACAGCACTGACCACCTATACCAAATATTCAGTTAAATTCATTAAAATTCTATAAATGCATACTGAGTGTGTTCTAGAACACCCGCATCTTCCTTGTGTGCATGTGGCTTTATCAAGGACAAGAAAGCATGTTCCAGGACAGGGCGGCAGGAGCCCTCACTGCACTCACCAGTCTCATGCCTACAGTAATGTTTCCTCATCCCCCAACTTTTTCTAGTTGTGTTAGTCATGGGGATGCCGGAGACACAGCACAGAACCCCTCTTTGTTTCTGTCCTGTGGGCTCTTGTGTTAAGTTTCAGAAAGCAGGCAAAGAAGATGCTGAATGGGACAACTTTTGGAGTTGCTTCATAAGAACCTTCTGGAAAATTCCTAAGCGGGCTGTTGGGAACAGGATGAAAAGCTGATGTTCCCTCAGCTGCCACAGCACAGCTCCCAGTGGGGCTACAACCAAAGTGCGCCCCCCCAAAGGAGGAACGTACCCGCAAATGGGAAGTGTAGAGAAACAGCGCTTTGCAGACCCTGCTCTCTCTCTCTTTGTCCGGCAGCTGCAGCACGGTGCACTTTTTCTGAACGTCAACGATCCACTGTTCGTATTTCTGTGTTCCAAAACGCCTATTTCGAATTCGAGATAAGCTTTCTGGAAAGAAAAAGTTTTCCGTTGCACCATAATGTCAGTCATTTAAGGTTGGTTCTAAGCATGTTGTACCCTCCAATTTCCTTTCCTACTCTCTGTGCACAGAACGGTCCTCCTGAAACAGCCCCGGCTCTGTGCACGGACTGGGGACAAAGGATGGGGAGACACAGCAGCCCTGTTCTCAAGAGGTTCAGTCTGTGAGTTGCTCGAGGAACAGTGCCCTGGGGCTTCTCAGGAACAGCACACTTCAGCAAAATTCACAGGCAAGAGCTGTATTTCTGGGTTGAAATGCTCCTCTTTTTAAATAAAAGGAACAAAGGAGGCTGCCCAGACAAGTGGCATTGACATGCTGCTCCTTCCTGCCCCAAATTCAAGGCCAGCAGTAAACTAAATGAATCAGCAAGCATTTACTGAACTTGGGCAGGCGTTAAAAAAAAAAGCTAAGTTGGGAACAGGAGGTAAATGGGAAATCTCTGTATATTCTGCTCAATTATTCTGTAAACCTAAAACTGCTCTGAAAAATAAAGTCTGTCAAAAAAATAAGCTAAGCAATCTGGAAACGAGAAGTTGACTGGTGAAAAGGTGGAGGTAGAGTATTAGAGGTGGAATGAGTAAGAAAGGAGAAATTCACGTCTCCCCACCCCTGCCACTGCCCCCCAGCCATTCAGACAGGTTACAATGTTCCTGATGGTATCATGGCCTCCTAAGTGTTCTCCCCACATCTCGCTGCATTGCCTCCCATCCATTCCTCAGTCAACAGTTAGAGGGACTTCCCAAAATGAAGATGAGAACCTATGCTACCCCACTGCTTCAGAGCCTTTATTAGATTCCTCCGGACAAACTCCCACCCTGGCTCACAGGGTCCTCAGTGATCCAGCCCAGCCAGCTTCCAATCCCCATCTCTAGACGGTCCCCTCCCTGCATTTTACAGGACTAATGTGAGACCCCACACTCCCCCTACTCTCCTGGCCTTCTACATGCTGTTCCCTCTGCTGGAAACATACCTATCCCCACCACCCACCCACTCCATCCCCTGTTGCTTTATTTTTATTACTTACTAATTTGGCTTTACTATAATACTGGAAATGCCATGAGGGCAGGGGCTGTGTCTCAGGGACCACATTGTAACCCCAATACCTAGCACACTGCCAACACTGAATGAGTGAACAAGTGAATGAACATGTTCAAGGAACGACTAAATCAAAGGAGTGGAAGGTGAAACTGGAAAGGTAAGTAGAACCAGATTGTGCAGGTGGGGCTCACACTGTCAAATTAGAGACTTAGAGGGCTCTGCCTGCACGGCAAAGGGATTCAGGCAGGACACTGACATGGTAACACTGATCCTTCAGGAGACTAATCAGGCAATGGGGAGGGCATGTTGGGATGGATGGAAAAGAGAGTGAAAGTGGGCAAACCAGTTAGAAGGCTATCAGAATGTCTTAGATCAAGCCGTAAAAGAAAAGGAAAGAAGTGCAAAATAAGTGTGAGAGAAGGCGCGACACCATGAGACATCTTGCAGACACCAGAAATTCAGTACAGTCGTCCCTCGCTATATTGCAGTTCACCTATTGTGGCTTCATTGTATCAAGGTTTTTTTAAAAAAGATATCTAATTCTGTATCACGGAGCTTTCGCTATATCCCAGGACTTTATATACTTCACTGGTGAGTACCCATATAGAATTTTATATGTTGTTAAAATCACGTAGGTTTAAGAGTGTAGAAAGTGTTAGAGAGCATATGAAGTATTTACGAGAGTGTGGGAAAGGTTAATAAGAGAGTGGGAAAGGTTTATAGGAGTGTGGGAAGGGTTTATAAAGCCTTAAAATATATATAAATAATAAACTAAATATAACGCCGCTACTTCGTGGATTTTCACCTATCGCGGGGGTCTCTGGAACGTAACTCCCGAGATGAGTGAGGGATCACTGTATTTGCAAAACTCTCAATTCACCTTGTACCTGCCAAAGCGGCTCCTAGTTCTGGAGAACCAGTACCACCCACTGGCGTACATGCAGCTGCCCAAGCGAGAGCCCGGGGCAAGTCTTCCACTCCCTTTCCTCCCTCGCCCCTACCCAATCCCAGTCCGCCATTAAACCTGAACACTTCCTGTGTGCAGCACCTCGCACGGTCCTTCTCCCTTCACCAACCCACCTCAACCACCTCTGGCCCTCTTCCTTCACGGCTGTCCTTGTCACATCACTAATCAGTTTGAAATCTTCAGCTGCTGCCCATTGCTTTTAGGATAAAATTCAGACTCAGCTGGGCCTACCAGGCCCTTCCCTGTCTGCCCCCGGCCACTCCCTTTAGTCTCACCCCTTTCTACCACTCACATGTTCAATTACCATGAAGTGCTTGCAGTTCCTAAAAGTCACTGTGCTCTCTCTTCCCTCTATGCCTAATGCCTCTTAGACCTTACTTAATCATCTCTCCTTTACTTCGTTGACTTCAAGATCATCCTGGGAAGCCTTCCCTACAGCCCCGCCCCGCCCCTGTGTGCCCCCATAGTGCCCCCTGTGGGACTCTGCCCTGTCCCATGGAAGCTACTCACATCTGACTCTCATTGAGTGACTGTCAGCTCCCTGAGGGCCTTGAACCTTGCCATTCCCATCACCTAGCACACCTGACACAGTAAATCTCTGGTGAATGAGTGTATGGATAAAAAGAACAGAATGTGATGATTTCATGAGAGCCTCAAAAGAGGAAAGGTCAAAGATCACTTCTAGGTCTGAATGAGCCATCACAGGGAATGGTGGTTTCATTCATATAAAAGGGAAGTCAGGATAGAAAGCTAATTTGGAAGGTCAGAAAAAGCAATAAATTGCCTTAATATAATATTTTTCAGCTGTCTGTCCTATATTTACTTTGGATTTGGAAAGAAAAACAAAGGCAAGACAAAATAAAGAAGGACTTAGAAGGTTCTAGAATAACCTATAATCAAGAAACTCAACCTCTGGGTTGTTTTTTTTTTATCAACCTATGGTTGTGATGGTGGCATAGGCAGACATGGCTCACTTCTTCGCACAATCATATGAAAATTACAACTAAAATACGAAACAATCATCACCCAGAACCATCAGAAATCGAGTTGCATGGAAATCTGACAACTACAGAATTAAGAAATCACATCGATCCAGAATGAGCCAGCAAGCTGATGCCATATCCGAGACTCCATCAACCTGGCTAACACTATTTGACCCACCTTGGAGATCCCTAGAGATTCTACTGCACCTAACTTACAAGCCCAACTAAGCTGCTTTTCCATATGAATGGCTGGTCTTGGGCCATGCTTCACAACTACCTAAATCCTATCAAACAAGCAACAGCTGGCCACAGTGAGTTCCAGGCCCAGCACTAGCAGCAGCCAGCTTAGATTCACAGCTTAGCTTCACCTGGGAATCTCCAAACCCAAGCCCAGCACAAATAGCAGCCATCTTAGATTGCTTTTTTGCTCAGGCAGGGTGGCCCTGGACAAAACACAGGAGGAGGCTGACCCTGGCTTGCACTACCTGGGAACCGCTCACCACACACACCCAGTGGACAGCTACAGACCATGTCAGAGCACCACCACCCTGCCCCCGCACAGCTGATCCTCTATGGAGGGTGGAGGTTGGTGGTAAGTGGTCACAGCCAATCCTCGCAGCTGACTGGCCTGGGTAAATCCCTCCCATTGATCTGCAACAGCAACCAAGGCACAACTACAAGAGGAGGGTGTACTCAGACCACAGGAAGGGCGCACCTCAAGTACCCAGCTTGGGTCATAGGGCAGGCTGTGCCACTGGACCCTACAGGACACCTACTACATTAGGCCACACTACCAAGACAGGAAATCATGGCAGCTCTAACTAATACATAGAAACAAACACAGGGAGGCTGCCAAAATGAGGAGACAATGAAATATGGCCCAAATGGAAGAACAGATCAAAACTCTAGAAAAAGAGCTAAACAAAGTAGAGATAAGCAATCTATCAGATGCAGAGTTCACATCACTGGTTATAAGGATGCTCAAGGAACTCAGTGAGGACCTCAGCAGCATTAAAAAATAGATCCAATCAGAAGCAAAGCATACAGTAACTGAAATAAATAATAATTTACAGCCTTGGCTGGCATAGCTCAGTGGATTGAGCGTGGGCTGCGAACCAAAGCATTGTAGGTTCAATTCCCAGTCAGGGCACATGCCTGGGCTGCAGGCCACGGCCCCCAGCTACCGCACATTGATGCGGTCTCTCTCTTTCTCCCTCCCTTCCCTCTCTAAAAATAAATAAATAAAATTTTAAAAAAAGAATAATTTACAGGGAAACAGCAGTAGAGTGGATGAAACCAAGATTCAGATCAATGATATGGAATATAAGGAAGCAAAAAACCACCAATCAGAACAACAAGAAGAAAAAAGAATCCTAAAATATGAGGATAATGTTAAGCAGCCTCTGGGACAACTTCAAGAAGTCCAACATTTGCATTATAGGGGTTCCAGAAGGAGAAGAGAAAGTGCAAGAAATTGGAAATCTATTTGAAAAAATAATGAAAGAAAACGTCCTTAATTTGGTGAAGAAATAGATACGCAAGTCCAGGAAGCACAGAGAGTACCAAACAAGATGGATGCAAAGAGGCCCGCTCCAAGACACATCATAATTAAAATGCTAAAAGATAAAGATAAAGAATCTTAAAAGTAGCAAGAGAAAAGAAGTTAGTTATTTACAGGGGAGTTCCCATAAGACTGTCAGCTGATCTCTCAAAAGAAACTTTGCATGCTTAAAGAGATCGGCAAAAAATATTCAGCTATGAAAAGTAGGTACCTACAGTCAAGATTGCTCTACCCAGCAAAGCTATCATAAAGAGCTTCCCAGACAAGAAAAACCTAAAGGAGTTCTTCATCACCAAACCATTATTATTTGAAACGTTAAAGGGACTTATTTAATAAAAAGAAGATCAAAACTATGAACAATAAAATGGCAAAAAATACAAATCGATCAACAATTGAATTTAAAAAACAAAGAAAAGAAGAACAGAGACAGAATCATGGCTAGAGAGAGCATTTTAACGGTTGTGAGATGGTAGGAGGCTGTGGGAATGGGTGAAGAGGGAAAGGGATTAAAAAGTACAAATAGGTAGTTACAGAATAGCCATGGGGATATAAAGTACAGCGTAGGAAATGGAGTAGTCAAAGAAGTTATATGTGTGTCCCATGAACATGAACAATGGTGTGGGGATAGTCTGAAGGAGTGAGTAGTGCTCAGTGGAGGGGGTGAAGAGGGAAAAATCAGGACAACTGTACTAGCATAATTAATAAAATACGTACATTTTTTTAAAAGTGAACCTCTTGAAATTGTCTGAACTAAGGAGAATGCAAACAAATGATAGTGAACAATTCATGGCTATTCCAAAAAGGAGAGGACACAAAACAAGATTTATCTTACCGAGGCTTATGGTACCGAGTTCATCAAAGACACTCTTTACCAGACTCTCTGTCTTTTTCATCAGCTGAGAGATGATATATTCAAATCTGTTGGTGCTCCGTGATTCTACTTTCCTGAACACTAGAACCATCAAAGGAAAGTGACTATGTTTCAGGAAGTATACATGAGAGTTTAAAGTAGGCATCTCCAAACCTTTCTCTACTTTTGTTATATCCTCTGTAAAACCTGAGGCCCCAAGTTCACAGACAGCTCACTTAGATGATTTAAAAAATTCTCCCCAAACCTTGCAACAGCTCTCTCATGCTTAATGCACTTCTCCAACATATCTGCTATGCTCTGGGTCTAATTCACCTTCTTACTCTGGCTCTCCTGTTTCTCAGCACAGAGCCCCTGCTCCAGTGAGGCTGGTATCCATCTTATCTCTGCAAATGCCACACTTTTTGCCTGTCTCTGTTCTTTGATCCTTTCCCATCCAACCCTCAGGAGTGTTCATACTGTTCCTAACATTCATTATTGCATCGTTTCAGCAGAAATTTATTAATTGCCCACCACGTGCCATGTTCTGGTAATAGAGAGTTGAAAAGAACACACTGCATGCTCCAGGGAGGTCTGTGTTCTCAGGGGAGAGGAAGTAGCCAATAAACACAGTAGAGTGCTTCAAGGTAAGTATACGCAAATGTCCTGGGGCACGGGGAAAGGGCTCCAAGAGCTTTCAAAGGAGGCAGTGTTGTGGGATAAGCAGGGGAAGAGGAAAGGAGAAAGCAAACACAGTCGTGTACAACGTATAGCATGGACAAAAGTCACAGAAAGCATCTGACACACCTGAGGGACCCACAGGAACATGACATGATTGGGCTTATGGGGGCTGGGAGGGGATGAAGCTCAGAGGGCAGGGGCCACCGGATTATAAATAAATGTGTCCTTGATTCCAAAAAGTTTAGACTGTGTACCTTCTCTAAACCCCCCACAGGCAGCTCCCAGAAAGAAATGTAACTGCCCCCTCCCTGGCTATGTCATGTGTGTTTGCTCTGCTGTCAACAGTCACAGGCCATTCGGAGAGCAAGGGTGAAGCCATGTGTGTCTCATCCCCCTTTCGCCCTTGCCGAATGAGTACAGCATTGGTATCCAATAAACATGCCCTAGTCCATCTCATATAAAATCACATTCTGATCTTTTGAGGTAAGGTATGATGAGTTCAGATCATTTCAACCAAAATTTTCAGATAAATATTGAAATAATGAATGACCACACCATTTCCCCTTCAAGCGTGGAACCCTGGGAAGGCCTGAGCCCGACGTGAAGATTTACATGCTTAGATATTCCCATCCCCTCTCTCTCTCACTGCTAGTATCTTTATAAGACTTTTATAGAACTGGAGAGTAAGGCTGTTTGCTTTCTATAGGCCATTCCTGAGCTTCATCCATTGCTTGAGGAGAAAGCTCAGTTGAGGAGAAAGGCCAGAAACGAGACTATTTCCCAAGTTTGGGGTTCAATACACCCTACTAAACAGAGAAAGGGTAAACATTTAGTGTTCATCCAAACAGCTCTGAACTAGAAATATTAGAAGGTAAGAAAGTCCCAAAGGGCTGGTTACTGGATCCCACTTACACTTATGGGGCTTATATACAACTTCCTCCAGTTCCTCCAGGTTGTCCTTGACTGTTGCTAGCACTGATGTGTCCAGAGAAGCACACAGCTTGCAGATATACTCCATGGCTTCCCTTGTGTTCTTGGCATCCCCAACGCCAACTGAGGCGGTCAGCCCAATGACCTGTGAAGAGCATGCCAGATAGTCAGATGTCTGGGGAAAGTATGACATTTCCACAACCCCCCACGTAACCCTCTCCTGCTAAAGTAGGCTTTTCCCCTAACTTCAGACAAAGAACAAGAACATTTTTTCCCTGAAATTCTCTATAATGTTGCAAATGGAAAGGTTCTCATTAAGCAAAGCACTGAATAAATGCAGAAGTCACAACTCATCAGCTGAACATAAATCAACACAGAAACAAAGAAAGGAAACCCTTGCAAGGCAGGGCTTCTCTCTGCTTTACCCTTGGATCCCCCACGACCTGTAGAAGAACATAAGGAGAAGGAAAAGGACTGAAATCAGACAAACTTCCATTCAGATCTCAGGCATGCTTCATGGGCTGCAAATATCTACTGCTCTCCAGATAATGTTAGCAACTGCTAGGTAACAATTGCAATTGAAAATGGTAGCTGGGTGAATTTAGCAAGAAAACATTTGTAAAGAATTTAGCTTAATGGTCACCTAATATTTATTTCTTTCTCTAATAGCCACTCAATAAATAATTGAATAACTGACTCATTAACAAGGAATCTAGTTAACTACCATACTTTTTTTCTGGATGAAAAAGCCGTAAGAAATGTGACTGCTACTGAATGTTGTCTATGAGCACCATACTGAATTTCTTCTCACTTGTGTTTCCTGAACAAGTGATTATTAGGGCTGGAGAACTTCACACAGTGTGAGATCAGTGTACTATAAATCCATGGTTTCCAACTTCACTTGAGCCCCAATGTGACACAGTCAGTTCTTCTGTGCATGAGTTATCTGCCTTCCGTTTCAAATCCGCTCTATGTGCCCTGAGCCCCCTCCCCCATTCCCATCTGATTATACTCAGCAAATGATCCATCTGCCTGTCTTACCTTCAAGAGGAAGGAGGGTTATATGCCAGTTTCCCTACCTTTCCTGCTCCCATCTAAGAACTACTCTCTGTCTTGACTCTTCTCACACTCTCCCCTCTGACAACACCAAAAATAGCAAAAATGGTTTTCCATCTGGTCCCCCAAACTAATCCATCTGCATGCCTACTTATTACAAACCTCCGGTCGCTGCTGGCATATTGTTCTATCAATCATTCCCTCTCTCATCCTGCCTCACCTACTGCCATTCACTGCTTCACACTGTACACTCAAGGATTTGTGACTGCACCATGTACATTTCGGGATTCGTGAATGCACCACGTTCTTCCACAGCTCTGAGCCTCTGGACACACAGTAGCCTTTACCAAATACCACCCGGCTACCAACCTGGTAAACTCTCTTCGGTTTTTGCCTAACCTTACTTCTGTTAGGTTGTGCCTTATTGTCATAGCACACTTAGGAATTCTTCTACCTCTGTTCTGATTGAACCATGTACATGTCTCCATAGTGTGCCATCATGATAAATTATGACATAATTCTTACATATTTGGCTCCCCACAAAACTCCAGCTGTTTGAGGGCAAGAACTATGTCTTTTTATATTTGTACCCCCACTGCTTTGCACAGAGCGTGGAGGCACCCGATACATATATGTTGAGTTGATAAATGAATCAAAATTAACCAAGGAGTTATACAATATGCACTTAGGACCTGAGAAGGACATCCTCACTGTGGCCACAAGAGTAAGCTGACAGGATTTAGGAAAGTCACAGCTCTTATGAGAAATCCATCTGACTTTGCAGATACCTGGGGCAGTGGGTCTGAAGATCCTCCAAGTTTCTGATCTAGATAACTGAACATGATCATATTGTAAGGATGGCGCTTATTGGTATTGTGGCATTCATCAAATATCATCAAAGTGAAGACAGAGAGTGATGGGATAGTCCCCTCTTTAAGGCTGTTCACAAGAATCTGTGGAGTTAAAATGATGATGTCACTGTCCTCAATAATCTGTTCCACTGAGATATTCTCAAATGTTAATCCAGATATGCCTGAAACTCTGTACCTGGAAAATGACAGAAGTTGCCTGTTACCAACCACAATGTGAATCAGGAACCACAAAGACATGAAACACTAGATCAGAACACAGATTAAGTTCTCCTTAAGTCTAAAAGGAGACAAGTGCTTAGCAGTCTTACACACAGTAAGTGATCAATAAATGCAAGCTAGTTAAAACTGCTAAGAGTATTTATTAAGTCTTTCAAGCCACCAAACAAAGGAAACAGTAAAGAGTAATAGTAAAGTTATAAAATCATTAAGAAGTTAAATGTGCCATTTAACGTAAAATTTATCTCTTAAGCCATTTACTTATTCTGCAAGAGTTAACCAAAGGAGTTTAGGATTTCAGGTATAGATAACAAAACAGACTTCAATCCATGAAGGAATTACATCTAGATTATATAAAATCTGAATCTACTGTAAATTTTTTGAATCGTGGTTTTCCAAAAACAAAACAAAGCAGAAAGCACACCAGTTACATAAAGTTAGAGAAAAATAAGTTGGAGCAACTGTTATACCTACCCAAGTCTTTCAAAATAGTTTAAGAACACAGATTTTTGCTGTTCATACACTGGGAGTTGATTAGCAAAAAACACAACCTTCCCCTTTTGTCCTTGTGGAAATTTTTTAAGATGATGTTCACATATAAGAAGTGCAACAAAGGTTTTTCCACAACCTTTTAACATATAAAGAAAAAGAAAACATGTAACTAATATAATACTGTAGCAAGGTGTAGAGCAAGAGGTCCCCCCAAGACCCCCTTAGCCCTTAGTTGGGGGTGTGGGGGAGCTGATAACTGGCAGTTAGGATACCTTTCATAGCAATGGCAAGCTGAAAGCCAGCTAATAGCTGTGCTACCACCCTGGGGCAAAAAGTGTGTGCCTGACTTTCAGAATGCATGGTGACTGGTGACATAGCCCAGGGTTTGTACAGTGCCTGCACAGGAGGCAGGGAGGCAGTTCCTCCTGCATCACTGAGTCACTCTCGCCCCGACTAAAGGTGGCAGCCAAGAGAATGTAAACAATACAGAAAACTGGCAAATGTAGCTCACTGTGGGAGGAGCCACATAGGGGGTCAGGTAGGAAGCTCGGTCAGGATTTAAACTCAGGGCAGACAGAAGGAGGTGGGTCTGCCATGAGGGCAGAGAGAGAGATTCTGCCATGCTGCCAGCAGTGAGATCCAAGCCACGCAGGCTGTAGGAGCTGGTCAGCCGTTGGAGGAATGATGTAGCAGCCGTGTGAGAGGAAGCCATGAGCAGGCAGCTGTGCAGCCTGTAGTAAGGGAGGGATTCGGTCATGTAGCCTGGGCTAGTAAGAAGGCAGATTGCCGCTGCTCTGATCGTGCCCACTCTAGCTGACTCCAAAGCCACCAAGGACCCTGCCTTGCAAGACGCTGACCTATTGCCTTGCAGACCCGGACCCTATATGGACTCTTGGGACTTCTGCCTTTCCTGGACTCCTCCATGATCCAGTGCAACACAGCACATGCTTTCCTGGACTATGACACGGAGGCTGATGATGATGTACCCCAGGTCCTGAAGGAGAGAGCTGCTGCAAGAGGATGGTGACTTTGAGACCCACAAGCGTTCTTTCCAGAGGAGATGGAGGACTGTGTGTGCAGCCAGCTTACGATAAGGAGATGGGGAACGACTGGGCTTGGTTCTGGCGTACAGCCTGGTCAGGAGCCAGGGAAGTGCTGGGTCTCATGGGAGAATGGGGCTCTGAGGAGAAGTGCTCTCAGCCCCTCAAGGTTGGTAAATAAAAACCTGTTTCTCCCAATACTAGTTGTTGGGTCACACAGCAAGGCACCACGTAGTGCCCCTGTTTGCTCGGTTACAATACCAAAATATTTCTATGGAAAAGTAATTCTTTTTAGCTCTCCTAAAACCACTGCTAGACTAGTAAATTGGTAATGTGGATGGGTTAACAATGGCAAAATTTACACCATGACTAAAAAATGTCAAGCTGCTTCCTAGGGAATATGTACTCAGGGTCTGATGCAAGCTAAAAGATGGCATTTTTTTTTCGCTCGTGTTCTTTAAAATACCTTAAGACTATATCAATAGGATGGTTTCTCAAAAGACGAATGGGACAGCGGACAAACTAAAACATGCCCATTTCACCCCAGCATGTAGTAAAAGGGAAAAAAGGAAAGCAAACAGAGGAACAGACCACAGGAGTAATGGCAATCACCTTACCGGTGGGAGCACATATTATTGTGTTTTTTCCGTGTATAGCAGGAGAAGCCAGCTCTAGTTGGTAATGTCTTGGCTTCAGAGGGCTGTGAGCAAGAGGCACTTCTGAAACACAAAAGGAACAAAATTACCAAACAGCTACTGCTCTGAGGAACCGGGGCAACAGCTATCTACTATCAAATAGACAGGAATTCTGGCTCCAGCCAGAAGGTCCTCATGTAAGAAATGTATGTTTCTTGTTAATCATTCCACTTCTTGTTAATCATTCCAGCTTCTCCACTGACTCTCTTTCAATGGCAAAGTGCTGATGGCAAGAAGGCAAGAAAAAGAAAATTAAATTTAAAAAATGAATGGCTTCATTCAGGGTGAGACAGATGGCCTCCAGTCACAGGAAATGCTACATGGAACAAAACAGCAATGAATGCCTCCAAGATCTTTGAAAAACACTTGCACTGTAAATACCGAATTCCCAAAGCAATCTCTTATTGAAGAGCAATCATGCTTTGTAATTCCACAGGCTCACACATGGTATTTTCCTCTCAACAGAACCAGACATTTTAAAAAACAATCAGAGGCTTTATCTCACTAACAAGATTAAGCATACAGAATGTTAAGAGCCACAAATACCTTGAAAATCATCATTTGAGTCCAATCTATCCATTTTAAAGAAAAAGAGAATTTCTAAAAGGTTAAGAGAGTTCACCAAGGACTCTTACATGTTGGAAAAGCTTAAAGCAACTTATAATCATTGATTTTATTCTGGAATGACAAAAAATTTGTATCATCCGCTTGTAGAAGTAATCTATAAATTTGGTTCTTGTGGTGTTATCAGCAAATCACATTTTCTAATACTACTCCTTGTGAATCATAATTTCTTCCCTGATGCCCTTTAGTAAATAACTTTTTATGATGGCTTATTACATAACTTTCTGGTCTCCTCATGAAAATGTGCTCCCAGAACCGTAACATGGGCATTATCCGGCCACAGCTAACTCATCCAGTGCCTTTGTATGAGTCAGTCAAAGCGCCCTGTGGGGGACCGAGCCCCTCAATGCACTGTTTGACGAGCAGCACAGGCTGGATCTCACTCCCCGCCCCACCGCTCAGCCCAGCACACACGTGCTGCGCACACACTTCACCCACTTACACCGCAGCCCTGGGGTCACAAAAGGAAACTGACCAAGGGACTCTCAAATGGAAGTATTTCTTTGGAAGGCAGGGCTGATTTTGAATCCTGTCTATGAAAGCAGGATTTTATAGACATTGAGTTTCTGGGAAAACTATTTACATTTTAAATGTACACAGGCCTATACTTTCTTAGTGATAAAAGAAGACCAACAACAAGATAAAAGAGGAATAAGAAGGGGACAATAGCTATGGAGGGAGGAGAGTGACATTGCTCGTCACAGAAAAAAGTAATATTATAATGTAAATTCTCTTTTTCTTTCTTCCTTTCCCTTAAGAACCTTTCCACAGGGCTGTGACTTTCAGCACTGAGAACGTGTCCCCACACAAAATATTCGAAGAGCACCACTGTGGAAGAGAAAAAACAGTGCTGGGTACCTGAAGGTGGGCATGAATTCTGACTAAGATTCTGGTGTTCCGGTTCTTCCTTGTAGAAAATCTGCACCTCGGAAGTTTCTGCTTCCTCATCCTCAAGATCTTTCGTTTTCTCTTGCGCACCTTGATAAGATCAAACCACATCTTAGAACCTTGATAGAACCTGATTCTAGTGTGAAAGCCTTACAATGAGCTTCTAACATAAAATTTTCAAAGTTTGGCTTGTAACAAAACCTTTGTGAGTTCCTATCTCAGTTTGGAGTTTGAACGCCAACGTTATTTCGGACTTTCTCATTCAAAGTGAGGAACACAGAGCAGGAATTTCCAGAGCGTGTTAGCAATGCAGACTCTTGGGCCCCCACGGAATCAGAACCTGCCTTCGAGCAAGATCCCCAGGTGACTGGCAGGCACACTAGGAAGAGCAGCATGATTTAGCAGTTACTCATGTCCTCCATTCCCGGCCCAACCCAAGAAATCGGAAATCAGATGTGTATTTATACAGACAATTTCTGGAACAACTTGTGATCCAAAGAAGCCTGGGAAAAGTAAGACCCTCAGAGGGTTTACCAAACTCAGCCTTTAAAACAGTGCTGTGAGGTTGGCTTCAGGAAGCCAAGTGATGGCTCAATTACTTAATCCCATTTCCCAATAGGTTCTTTTTTTCCAATCCTGTTCTGGTTCGGTTCCAGATGGCTTCCAGGCAGAGAACCAAGCTATGTCTGTCTTCAGTCTACTGTGAAAAATGGGTGAGTCCTTTTTCGCCTTTTTAACTCTAGAATTTGTGAGCTATTTCTCCAATAATCTAAACCCAGACAGTGAGCTCAGATTCTGCCTTCCCCAAATCCTCTGGACCACATGGGCTAATGGTGGTGAGAATGGTTTGCCTACCTTTCTCTGTAATCCACAGTTCTCTGAAATTGCTCTCTTCTTTCTCCAAAGCAAGTGTCAGAGATTTGGGCCAGTTCTCCTTGTCGGATCTGAGAAGGCACTCAACCATTTTCTCTGCACCTGCCATTGGCCCCTTGTTGGAACAAATCTAAGCAAGACAATTATAGTTGATTGATCAAGTGTTTCAAAGTTTTCCTTTTATGAGTTTTTATTGAAGAAACATTTCAAGTGCTATCATGGTACACTATGGTTCAACAGATCTTATTTGTGACCATTTTTGCTCCATCCAATACAATCTTTTCTTTAAAGATTTTATTTATTTATTTTTTAGAGAGAGGAAGAGAAACATCAATGTGAGAGAGAAACACTATACACACCTCAACCAGGGACCAAACCTGTAACCCAGGCATGTGCCCTGACCAGGAATGGAACCAGTGACCTTTCACTTTGTGAAAGGATGATCAACCAACTGAGCCACACCAGTCAGGGCCCTCCAACACAATCTTTTAAGATACCCTGTTCTTTGCCCTTGTCCTCCACATATTATATTACTATGTCAAGCCAAGCCAATCATTATCAGCAGCATTAGGAAAACAACCCACTTAATAGCTATTCAAGAGATGGGTGTATTGACATAGATTTTTGGAAGGATAAAACCAAATATTAATGAATTTTTTTTCAGGGTAGTGAGACTCACATGACTATTATTAATCATAATAAGCAAAATTTATTGAGCACTTATTATCATGTATCAAGCATATGTTAGCACTTTACATATATTATCTTAATCTTTATAAAAATATAGTAATGAGGTACTATAACTATTTCCATATTATACGTGAATAAACAGGGGCTCAGAGAAACTACGTAGCTTGCCTGAGATCACACCACTAGTAAGTGGCTGAGCCAGGATTCTAACCAAATGTATTTGAGTCCACAGCCTGAACACTTAACCAGTTGAGTCTACGGCTTTTTTCTTTTTATTTGCTGAACTGTTTGCTTGTATTTAAATTTGCGTAGAACATTATTTACAAATAATATAATTTTAACTGAACATAGGACAAAGCTGAAAAAAAAAACTTGTGACATAAAAATTACTCAGTTTGAGACAGGATAGTAAGAAGCTAGGAAAATTCCTGGGCAAGTGGAATGGAGAAACCAAGACGAGAAAATTAAACAAAGCCACCTCAAGACCTTGTCCTCCTAACCAGAGAATACATAACCTCCCTGGTCATAAACCAGTCCTCTGGGAAGAGAAGAAGAGGAATTCTAACGCAAAGAGAGGTAACACCTGAACAAAGGAACCAACTTAGGAAGAGGCTGCAGGTTTCCCTTTCAGCTCCCCCTCCCAAGAGAAACTGCACCTCTACAGTCCCCCTAGGAATTTCCCCCTCCGAAATTCCTATATTTCCCTTAGATAAACTTGCTCTTGAAAGCTCCAGGAAGGCCTGGATGTTAGGGTTTTAACCAGCCACATTCTGACTGCTAGCTTCTGATGTTAATAAAAGTGTCCTTATAATCCAATCCCTGTCTCTGCTTTGTGGTGACAGACAGCACAAGCTCTGGACTCGGTTGCCCCTGGTTTCAAGTTCACAATTAAATGTATTATTCTCGACTTCCAGCAAAGATGGAGGCATAGGTAGACACACTGTGCCTCCTCGCACAACAAAAACAAGGACAACCAATTTAAAAACAACAAAAAAAACCCCGAACTGACAGAAAATTGAACTGTATGGAAGTCCAACAACCAAGGAGTTAAAGAAGAAACATTCATTCAGACCAGTAGAAGGGGCGGACGGTGACAGGCAGCCGGGTACAGAGGATTCACTGCAAGGTAGCAGCTGGCAGACTGAGCAGTCCCACATTTGAGTGCAGATAAACTGGAAGGAACAACTGGGGAGCAAAACAGGGTTCCAGTGCAGGGAAATAAAGCCTCAAAGCCTCTGACTGAAAACACCTGTGGGGGTTCAGACGCAGCAGGAGAAACTCCCAGCCTCACAGGAGAGTTCATTGGAGAGATCCACGGGGTCCCAGAATGTACACAAGCCAACCCACTGGGAATCAGCACCAGCAGGGCCCAATTTGATTGTGGGCAGCTGAGGAAGTGACTGAAAGCTGGTGGAGAGCTGAATAAGAAGCATTGTTCCCTCTTAAACCCCTCCCCCATATACAGCATCACAATGTAGTGCTGTGGGTTGCCCTGCCCTGGTGAACACCTAAGGTTCTGCCCCCTACTATGTAACAGGAGTGCCAAGACAAAAAAAAAGATGGTCCAAATGAAAGAACAGATTAAAGCTCCAGAAAAAATACAACTAAGCAATGAAGAGATAGCCAAACTATCAGATACACAGTTCAAACACTGGTTATCAGGATGCTCCAGGAACTCACTGGGTACTTCAACAGCATAAAAAAGACTCAGGCAACAAGGAAGGTCGCATTACGTGAAATAAAGAAACATCTACAGGGAACCAACAGTGATAGGAAGGAAACCGGGACTCAAATAAACAGTTTGGAGCAGAAGGAAGAAAGAAACATTCAACCAAAACAGAATGAAGAAACAAGAACTAAAAAAAAATGAGGATCTTAGGAACCTGCAGGACATCTTTAAACATTCCAATATCCGAGTCATAGGGGTGCCAAAAAGAGAAGAGGAAGACCAAGAAATTGAAAAATTATTTGAACAAATAATGAAGAAGAATTTCCCTAATCTGGCAAAGGAAAGAAGAGACTTCCAGGAAGTCCAGGAAGCTCAGAGAGTCCCAAGAAGTTGGACCCAAGGAGGTATACACCAACGTACATCATAATTACATTACCCAAGATTAAAGATAAGGAGAGAATCTTAAAAGCAGCAAGAGAAAAGGAGAGTTACCTACAAAGGAGTTCCCAAAAGAAACCTTACAGGCAAAAGGGACTGGAAAGAAGTATTCCAAGTCATGAAAGGCAAAAACCTATATCCAAGATTACTCTATCCAGCAAAGTTATCATTTATAATAGAAGGACAGATAAAGTGCTTCCCAGATAAGGTCAAGTTAAAGGAGTTCATCATCAACCAGCCCTTATATGAAATGTTAAAGGGACTTATCTAAGAAAAAGAAGATAAAAAACATGAACACTAAAATGACAACAAACTCACATCTATTAACAACTGAACTTAAAAAAAAAACAAACTAAGCAAACAACTACAACAGGAAGAGAATCACAGAAATGGAGATCACATGGAGGGTTATCAGCAGAGGAGTGGGAGGGGGAGAGAGGGGAAAAAGGTACAGAGAATAAGTAGCATAAATGGTAGGTAGAAATAAACAGGGGGAGGGTAAGAATAGTATAGGAAATGTAGAAGCAAAAGAACTTATATGTACAACTCATGGACATGAACTAAAGTGGGGAAATGCAGGTGGGAGGGGGCGTGCAGGGTGGAGGGGAATAAAGGGAGGAAAATGGGACAACGGTAATGGCATAATCAATAAAATATATTTTAAAAAGAAAAATAAATAAATGTATTATTCTAGGTAATTATACCATAGATTTGAGGACTTTTGTGGATGTCAATGATCTTTCTTAGCTCTAAAACAGTATAGAAAACAGAAAATATTTTCCATGTTCAAATTATTTCCCCTAAATTCAGAATTTTATTTTAATTAAATTACCTGTATAATTTCTTCACATTCCTGATTGATTAAGCATTTAGATATTTCAGGAAGAATATCATTTGGGTTAATTCTGGTTTTAAATTCTGGTTGCAAACGCCTTAATAGCAATCTATATTCCTCCAACTTTTCAATTTTTTGGAAATCCCAACTTTCAATAGCTTCATAAAGTCCAGAATAACCTGGGGGAAAAAAAAAGAATTAACTGTTTTTATGAGACCAACTTAAAAATTGTGGGGTCACTACATGGCCCTTCCCCCTCCCATAACTGAGGGCTGGTCAGGTGGCCACTGGCCAGCAGGGATGTGCATTGTTTTGGAAATGGATTGTAACTTCCTCCTTATAAACTTTTCAGAGTGCCTTCCTGTCCTGTGACTGCTTCCTGACCTTTCCTTTATACTGAGGTAATGTAACTTAGAGTCACGTGTAGGACACGTGCCTCCTTCGTCTGGGACCCCTTAAGACAAGTCTCAGACACAAGGGGGTGCAGGCTCTCTTGCACCCACTGGCTGCGATCAGTGCGCCCCCTGTGACGTAATAAGCAGCAGGCATGTTCACATCTGCTAGTCCACTGGGTGGGGTTTGCTTTTTTTTTTTTTGAATATCAAGAGCACTGAAGCAGCTCCCTGGTTTGAAGGCTCTCTGTTCTATCTCACTGGTCAGCTGTCAGTTCTAAAGCCAGAGTTACACTGTCTTGATGCCTATGGCTTTACAATAAATCTGATATCGAGCAGAGAAAACCCAGCCTACTTAATTCTTCTTCAGGGAATTCCTGACTATTCTAGGATCTTAGTTCTTCCATATAGATTTTAGAATCACCCTGTCAAACTCATGAAAAAGCATGTAGGATTTTTATCAATACAATACAACTTTTATTCCATACAATAGAACTGTATTGAATATATGGATCAATGTAGGGGGAGAGGGCATTTTTATGGTATCAAGTCTTTCTTTCCATGTGTATATCTCCACTTAGGTAGGACTTCTTTAGTATATTTCAATAATATTTTATCATATTTCCATCAGACTTTACACATCTTTTGCTAGGTTTATTCCTAAACACATGCTAACTTTTGGTACTGTTATAAATGATACATCATTTTAGTTTAGATTTTCTGTTTGCTTCCAATGGGTGAAAATGCAACTAACTTTTGTATACTGATCTTGTACCCAATAAACTTGCTAAACTCTCCCATTAGTTATAATACCCTGTATATTCCTTTGGATATTTCAGGTAGATAATTACATTTTTTTTGCCTGAAAATAGTCTTTACCCTGCCTCAGATTAAAAGACATGAGCTCTACATGGATACCTCAAAATTAACAGCAATTCGCTTTTGCAGAATTCTGAAACAGTCAGGCGACATACTCCGATTTGTGAGTAAAAAGAATGAACTGACCTGCGTGGTGAAGAGCATCCAGAAAGGCACGGAACCAGCCTTCCTCCTGCAGCTCCAGGAGGAACTTGAGAAAAAGCGAGGCAGCCTCCATCACGCCCTTGTTGCTTTTCTCGGCCTGAATATACTGCATCTCATCTACAGACAGAAGCAAGAGTGACCCATCAACTGTAGAACCACTAATCGCTGGAGGAAAAACCTGAGAAAGGCTGTCGACCACTCTCAAATGGGGATGGAAACTAACGAATCACAGCAATAGAAGGAACTGCAAGCAGACAGCAAATTCTCTGCCCAGTCTTCACCAACCCACCCTCCTGTCCTCTCTGAAAATTCTCCTGGTTTGCTAGGGAAGTCTGGGAGCACACTCTAGGGCAGTCTTAAAGAAAAGGGGAGGGAAGATGGCAAGGCAGGTAAATGTGTGCTCAGCTCCTCCCACGACCACATCAAAATTACAGCTGAAATACAGAACCACCATCCCTGAGAACCGCCTGAAGTCTAGCTGAAGAAAAGTCCTCTAGCCAAGGGTATATAGAAGAAGCCACATTGAAACTGTTGAAACATAAAGAAATATATATTAAAAAGAAGGCAAGTTTCTTAAAGATGTATGAGAAAGTCTCCCACAGCACGGCAGAAGTCACAGTAGCACTGGGTTGGGTGGAAGAACAAAGGCTCCCTCTGAGGCAGGAGACAGCGCAGGGAGAGCCCTGAGGCTGCACAGCTGTAGCGGGCCAGCGGCTAGCATCCTGGTTACCAGGAAACACCCCTTACCACTTAGGTAGAATAAATAGGAAACTGAGGCAGGGAGGAGGAAGGAGACAGGTCTCACACGCTAACTCGGCAGTCCTGAGCCTGGTCTGATAATATTGCCAGGTGTTCCAACATCATAAGAAACACTATATTAGCAAGAAAGAAGGGAAGTCCTTGAAATTCTGTGTAACATTTCCACTATCTGGGAAAGCCTTGAAACTGTGCCTTCATCCCAAGGCCTGGAATGCAGGACAGGGTCCCCAGTGCCCCAAGAAGAAGCCCATTAAACAACTTTGGTTAACTGTCTACCTCTGGTCACCAACTGTTTTAGGAGGGAGTCCCTAGTTCTTACAGAATAAGCCTATAAATAACTTTGGAAAGTGCCCCAATTTTAATTAACTGCCTCCTGTCACATATTTGTTTTACAATAAGATGAACAAATGGAGTCTGGAGCAAGATAAGGATTCATGCTAACAGACCCCCATGCATAGTAAGTTTGGGTAGTCACGTCCCCCTGGGAAAGCTGGCACTGCATTTTCCCATTAATCAATATGTAACCTTTTTCTCCTATCATACCCACTATGTAAGTCCTCAGAACAAAGGACTTGCTCTCTCTCCCTTGGTGGCTCAGGGTACTCTTGGCTCTCTAGCCACCTGGCCTCAGGCCACCTGGGGGCTTGCCACCCTGGTCTTCAGATGCTCTTACTTTTGCCGTCCTGCTTTGCCCTGACACTTTGCCTTTCACCCCCTACTCTACCCAGTCCTGTTCTCTTCCATGGGAACAGGCCACTAATAAACTGATTACATACTACTAGATTTGCTGATCTGTAATTCTTTGCATGCGTCAGCAAGAAGAACCAGATCCCTCCCGTCAACACGTCCAACACTTTGATAGTCTCTGGTTCAAACGTCTGAATGAACTGCAGGACTACGACTGTGAGGACAGACCCACTCCATGGCATCAGTAACAATTAGAGTGGACTCCGCAAGCAGAGTTAGAAAGAAACAGATATTTTCATGGCCCTTTTGAAAGAAAACAACAGGAGCTAAAGAGAAACACAGTGAGGCCAGATAGCAGAAAACCATCCACCAACCTGCAGGCTGTCATACTGACTGCACACTAACTCCAAGTATGGGGTGGTAACCAAACAGCTGCCTTCGTCTGACCTGGCACTGGTAATTTTCCACTTTCTTCCCATTGTCAGGGGAATGTAAATCCCAAAGGAGCAAGCCAGCTGTCTAGATGGTTAACCACTGTGTTCTCTGAGGTTAGAAGAGAACATAGCAGGTAGCAGGCACTGACAAAGATATGCTGAATGAAAGGAAGGAGTGTTTTCCTTCTCTGTCTTAGCAAAGATCAAAGTAAACCTCTTGAAGTGTAAAATTCGGTGGTTTTTGAGAGTTGTGAAACTACCTAATTTTAGTACATTTTCATTACTGTACAAAGAAATCTTGTACTCACTAGCAGTCACTTCCCATTGACCCTCCCCTTAGCCTCAGGAGACCAATAGTCTACTTGGGTCTCTAAAAGATTTGCTTATTTTGGACATGTCATTTGAATGTTATCATACAGTACGTATGCTTTGCGACTGGGTTCTTTCACTGAGCATACTGTTTTCAAGGTTCATCCCTGTACATAGCATATGGGCCATTTTCAGCTTCCCAAGGTAGAATGTCTTGTTCTCTTTCGTGTGCTTTCTCAGTTTCTTCATATGCCTCTGACGAGAGCACTGACACTGCACAGTATATAGTAACTGTTTGAGGGTCTGTCTTCTCCCTTAGGCTATGACCATGGACATGCTGTGATCATCTTTGTCTTCATCTTTATATTCTAACCACCAACAAAGTGCCCAGCTCATGAATGTGTCCAGAAAATGTTACTGAAGGAATGGACAAATGTTCAGAATACTGCCTCCCCAGTGCCTCTCCAGTGTATAGGGTTAGCATTTAACTCCAAAGGGATATTGCAAAAAATCTGTAGCCCACACCCAGGTCTACCTTGAACCATCACGTATAAACTAAGTAAAGCCCTGCAGACCCCAGTGACCGTGAAGCTCTCCAGAAGAAATGCGTCTTCAAATGCTCCTTCCCCAATATCTAACACAGGGAGAGGAGAATTATAGGAAAGGAGACACCGGATACTGCTAAAGTAATTTAAACATACTGGTGTATTTGTATGTATGCACACGCGAATGCATGCCTAGCATACGGATAAGCTCCCACTGCCTTCTAATGAGGGCAACAACAACAAAAAAGAAGTCAAAAAGTGTACCTGCAGCCATAACACTCATTAGTGTTTCTACTCTCTGACTGAATCCTGACTGATAGAATATACTTGTCACAATTAAAGTTAACCAATAAAATCCAGAGCTTCCAAAGAAGCCAAGAAAAAAAAATTGGACATAGAAAACTTTATCAATCTAATAGAAAACAGAAAAATAATGGGGAGAAAAAAAAGTTTATGGATCCACGTGTACGTGATAAAGTATAAAGAAATGAACAGGAAAGGTAGAAGCCAACTAAATGACAAAAGTTGCCCCTGGTGAGGGGCTCGACTTTAACATTCAAAAAGAAGATAATATTGCCCTGACTGGCGTGGTTTAGTGGATTGGGCATCATTTTGTAAACTAAAAGGTTCCTGGTTCAATTCCCAGGCAGGGCACATGCCTGGGTTAAGGGCCAGGTCCCCTGTTGGGGGCACAGGAGAGGCAGGTGAGGATTGATGTTTTTCTCTCCCTCTCTTTCTCCTTCCCTTCCCCTCATAAATAAATACAATCTTTAAAAAAAGGAAGTAAATAATAATAGTATACATAGTATTCTTCAGCTTCCTTTAAAAAAAAAACTTACATTTCAGTTACTTTTATTGTGGCTGCATTTTAACTATAAAACAAATACATTAAAAATTATCCCACCTTTGTGCTCCCACAGCACACTATGGTTTTCCATTAAAGCACTTACTGATAGGGGAGTCAAGAGTCGGAAAATTTTAGTTTAAGGTAATAGTTAATAAGCCTAGTAGTTGATGCATGTAAAAAACTATTGTTTCAGTAACTGCAGGTACAGCTCACCCTGACTCCAGGAGAGCAGAAGCCATTGACCTTTGTGCTCCAGAAGGGACCACAAGCAATCAAGGTGGTATCTGAGCCATTCTGTTCCAGGGAGAGACAGTCTGCCACCCAGATCACAGATAAAGAAAATGACACAGGACACAGATAAAGCAAATCACAGGCCCTGGCTGGTGTGGCTCAGTGGATTGAGCGCCGGCTGCGAACCAAAGGGTCGCCAGTTCGATTCCCTGTCTAGGGCACATGCCTGGGCTGCAGGCCAGGTCCCTAGGGGGGCCATGTGAGAGGCAATCACACATGTTGCTTTCCCTCTCCTTCTCCCTCCCTTCCTCTCTCTCTCTAAAAAAAGAATAAATAAATAAAATCTTAAAAACAAAAAAATAAAGAAAATCACGGGTCAGCAGATGGAAGGATGTCAGGGAAACTGCTGGACTGCAGCTTTTATCTGATTAACCTGTTCCCTGAACCCTAACCCTACACTTTTTTCCCTTGAATTCCAGACCTGTCACATACACTTTTCTTCTCCTTATAAAAAGGGTTGTCTTAGAATGGAATTTTAGGCAGTTTGTTAGGGTACAAACCCACCGTTTTCTCAGACCGCTGGCCATCTGAATAAAGCGCCCATAAAGATTCAATACCTGTCTGTGCTTATTGGGTCTGGTAGGTGACAGGCAGCACAAAAGCCGGCTTTTCCAGTTTCGTTACACCTTATTATCTATTGTTTGTTTAGTTACCTGCCTCCACATATACACTCTAATCTCTATTAGGGCAGGAACCAATTCTATTATGTTCACCACTAATTCCTCAGTTCTAATGTGATGGTTCCTATTAAATAATATGTGCAGTAACATGGTAAATTACCACACTAGCATAGTGCTAGCATAATGCCTGACACACACGAGTTGCTTGTTTATTGAATCAGTACATGAGCATATGAAAAAATGGAATTCACACCAGTTTGTTCATGTTTCACTCATTCTAGAGAAATCTAAAAGAATGCCTTGCTGGGGCTTACAGTCCTCAGGAGCAGAAGCTACTCCGTGGTCGGTCATTAGGCTGTTGTTTTGTTACTCCAGTCTGAGCACAGCTAGGAAGTGGAGGTCCACTGTTGGTGGCATTGTCTCACTCCTCACTCCACAGCCTGTGGTTTGGTTTGACAGAAAATCAGCAGAAAAGTTACCCCATCTGTTTTAATGTAATTTCCAAAAACTGTCTCACCTGAAGAAAGATACTTAGGCACTTGGAGTCTGGAAAGGCACTGCCAGATCCACTCTCTCATCTCAGTTCCCTGCAGGCACATACACCTCCCTTCTCAATGCCCGAAGCCTGTGCGCACCTCCAGCACAAAACACTTGAATGCAAATGTACAAAATGCCCATTATCCATGTTGAGTCGTGTGTCTCAAAAACTGGATAGAAACACCTGAATTGAAGCCTACAGCTATTCAGCCCAAGTCTTGCTGCTCTCAAGTGTCCAGCTTTTTGGGAGAGGCAGGCAGGTTAAGCATCAGCTTCCTTGCAGCTCTGTGAGCACTTGGTAACCATTTGTGTACTCCTGTCCCACCCCCAAAACCTTGAGTTGTAAAGGATTTTAAGGCAGGCCCTGCATCTTATTTCTGAATCTCTGATGTCAGCACAAAACTGAACACCCAGTAGACGTAACTTTTAGTAGAAATAATGAAATGGACAGCGACTTGTTTCTTCAGCTTTTAACCTAGAGATGTGCACCCCTAAGAAAGTCATTTCACCTCGCTGGGACTCAGTTTCCCCACCCGGTCCCCCAAGCTCACACTCAAACTCTGACAATTTCTAGTCTCAAATGTTGTGGGGATGTTGCGTTCCTCGCGTTCCCAGCAGGCTCCCGTATCGATTATAAGAAGGGGGGCGGGGGAGCAAACGGAAAACACATCCCGAACTGTTTTCCTGCCCCAAGGGGCGGGCGCCGCTGGGGACCACTCACCCTCCTTAAACCAGGGCGCCATGTAGCTCAGGATGTAAGTAGGGTCCAGGATCTTCGTGACATAGTCCCGGAAGGCGTGCAGGTTCCGCCGCTCCTCGGCCGTCATTGTCCCGTCTCGGATCCCTGCGAAGTCCCGCTGCGCCGGACCCCGCTCCTTTTAAAGCCCGCGGCGAGCGGGTGGGAGGCCCGGCTGACGCGGAAATGTCCATCGTAAATGGAAACGGAAAAACGAAACTGCAACTAGCTAAGCGGAGGCAGGGCTCCTGCAGGGCCTGGCCGCCGGCCCAGCCTACCCGCGCCGTTTCGTTTTTCTCTCTGGCTCCCGGCTTTTCCCACCTGTGGGCTCTCGTCGGCCCAGTGGATGGGGAGGAGACTCCTGGGAATGGCTTTTTTGATTTTCATTTTACCTTATTATTTTTTTGTTTCGCTTGTGTAGCGTAGCATAGGTGTCCAACCTTTTGATGTCTCTGTGCCACACTGGAAGAGTTGTCTTGGGCCACACATTAAATGCATTGCAACACGTAAACACACAAAAAAATTCATAATGTTTTAAGTAAATTTACAATTTTGTGTTGGGCTGCAGGTTGGACACCCTTGGAAGTGTAGGTTCAATAAAGTGCACAGATTTGATGTGTACACTTCTTTTATTTTTCTCAGATAGTAATGAGGCAGGAGACTGCGTAGAAAGAACTCTGAGACTGCAATATTGTCACTGGCCAGCATTTAGCACCCTGGTTGCCAGGAAACGCCTTTTACCAATTAGGTAGAATAAATAGGAAGCCGAGGCAGGGAGGAGAAAGGAAACTTGTCTCACACGCTAACTCAGCAGTCCTGAGCCTGGTCTGATAATATTGCCAGGTGTTACAACATCACAAGAAAGACTATGTTAGCAAGAAAGAAGGAAAGTCCCTGAAATTCTATGTAACATTTCCAACTATCTGGGAAAGAAAGCCTTGAAACTGTGCTTTCATCCCAAGGCCTGAATGTGGGACAGGGTCCCCGGTGCCCAAAGAAAGAGCCCATAAAACAACTTTGGTTAATTGCCTACCTCTGGTCACTATCTGTTTTAGGAGGGAGTCCCTGATGCTCACAGAAATAGCCCATAAATAACTTTGGAAAGTGCCCCAATTTTATTTGTTTGTCACGTATTTGTTTTACAAGATGAACAAATGGAGTCTGGAGCAAGATAAGAATTCGGGCGGACAGACCCCCATTCATCCCTAAATTTGGGCAGTCACATTCTCCAGGAAAGCTGGCACCACATTCACCCGGTTAATCAATGTAACTTTTGTAACTTTTCCCCTCCTATCCCACCAATTATATAAGTCCTGAGAACAAAGGACTCAATCTCGCTCTCTCAGGGGCTCAGGATGCTCTTGGCTCTCAGGCCACAGGGCCTCTGGCCACCTGGCCTCAGGCTGCCCAGGGGCTTGCCACCCTGGTCTTCAGCCGCTCTTGCTCTTCTCACCCTGCTTTGCCCTGAAACTTTGCCTTTCACCCCCTACTCTACCCAGTCCTGTTCTCTTCCATGGGAACGGACCACTAATAAACTGATTACATACTACTAGATTTGCTGATATGTAATTCTTTACACGCGTCAGCAAGAAGAACCAGGTCTCTCCCGACAACATTTGCACGTACTTACTGGCCACTTATATATATCTGTGTGTGTGTGTGCGCGCGTGTGCGCACGCGTGTGTGTGAAGAATTTCCTCCAATCTTTTTGCCTGTTTGAATGGTTTTTGTTTGTATTAAGGATTTACAAGTTATTTATTTATTCTGGATACAAGCCCATTGTCAAATATATGTATCCCAAATGTCCTCTCCTAGTCTATGACGTATTGTTACATTTTCTTAAAGGTGTTTTGAGCAAAAGTTTATTTTGGTGAAACCTAGTTTATCAGTTGTTTCTTTTGTTTAGTGCTTCTTGTGTCCTCGAATAAATCTTGGCCTACTAGGTCATTAAGTTATTCTTTGTTTTCTTTTAGAGTCTTAGAGTCTTCGTGTTTTTAGCTTTCACATTTAGGTCTATGATAATCTCAAATTAATTTTGTTGTGGTGTGAGGTGGGGGTCAATGTTTCATTTCCCCCCCAACACTTCAACTGTTCCAGCAAAAAGTGTTTCTTTTGTTGAAAAATTTTCCTTTTCCCATTGAATAGCCTTGTCACCTTTGTCAAAAAATCAATTGACTGTTATGTGTGCAGATGTATTTTTTAATTCTAACCAGTTCTATTTATCTATTTGCTGATACTGCTTATTCTTTGTAAAAACTATATTGGCTATTCCAGAGCCTTTGCATTTGGCTATGACATAACCACCAATATGTCAATCCCTCCCCACCCCACCCCCCTGTCCTTCCCCTACCCAACACAGACACAGGTAATTGGGATTTTGATCAGGGCTGCACTGAACCTATAGATGAACTTGAGGAGAACTGACATCTTAACAATTTTGAATTCTGATCGATGAGTTTATTTATATTTGTTTAATTTCTCTCAGCCGTATTTTAGTGTTGAAAGTACAGGTCTTATACATCTGTTAATTTTACCTTAACTATTTTATGTTCTTTGATGCCACTCTAAAGGGAATTGTTTCTGAAGTTTCATTTTCAAATTGCTGCTAGTATATAGAAATACAAGTGTTTTTGTTTTTTAATCTTATTTTACACAACATTGCTAAATTCACTTCTTGGGTCTAGTAATTGTTCAGTAGATTCCTTAAATTTTGCTAGATAAATAATCCTGTCATTTGTGAATCCATATTTTTTACTTCTTTCCAACCTTTATGCTTTGTATTTTGTTTCCTTATTGCACCACCTATGACCTCCTATAAAAAGTTGAATGAAAGTGGTGAGAGTTGACACTCTTACCTTATTACTAATCTCAAGGGAGAAACATCTGTTTTGCTTTAATTACAATGTTGCCTGTAGGTTTTTTTAGATGTTCTTTATCAGACTGGCATTCTCTTTTATTCCTGGTTTGCTCAGTTGTTATCATGAATGGGTGTTGAATTTTTCAAATGTTTTTTTAATCAGTTGAGGTGATCATATATTGTTAAAAAATGAATTTCACTGATTGATTTAAATTTTTTTTTCTATTTTTTTAGAGGAAGAGAGGGAAACATCAATGTGTGGTTGCTTCTGGAACTCCCCTTTCTGGGGACCTGGCCCACAACCCAGGCACATGCCCTGGCTGGGAATCAAACAGGTGACCCTTTGATTTACAGGTAAGCATACCAGCCAAGCTCACTGATTGTTTTTTTTAATATTAGACCAATCTAGAATTCCTGGAATAAATCCCATCTGGTCATGATATAGCATCATTTTTTATATATTTTTGGATTCAATTTATTAATATTTGTATATCTATGTTCATAAAAGATACTGGTCTGTAATTTCTTTTCTTATAATGTAAGGGTTATGCTGGCCTCATAAAACAAGGGTTTGTGTAAGATTGGTATCAATGCTTCCTTAAATCATTAACAGAATTCATCAATGAAACCACTGGGCTTGGAGTTTTCATTGTTTGAAGATTATAATGATTCAACTTCTTTACTATATGTAAGGCTTTTATGATTTTTTATTTTATCTCATGTCAGTTTTAGTAAATTGGGCTTTCTAAGGAATTTGACCATTGCTCTAAATTATTAAATTTATGGCACAAAGTTGTTTTTGATATTCCTTATTATCCTTTACCTTTTTAAAAAATTAGTCTTGCCAAGAATTTAACAATTTTATTTACCTTTTCAAAAGACCAACTTTGGCTTTGATATATTTTAAATTGTTATTCTACTTTCTATTTCATTGATTTCCATTCTGATCATTATATTCCTTCTACTTTGGGTTTAATTTGCTCTTTTTTATTTTTTTACTAATTGGTTAAGGTATAAGTTTAGCTTATCAATTTCATATACCTTTCTTTTCCAGTATAAGCATCTGCAGCTATAAATTTCTCAGCTGCATTCTAACACCCCACCAATCTTGACATACTGTTTTCAATGTCATTCCATGTGACATAGTTTCTAATACCCCTGTGATTTCTTCTTTAACCTCTGAGTTATTTAGAAATATGCAGCTTATTTTCCAAATATTGGGAATTTTCTAAACATTTCAGGGTTATTGACTTCTGATTTTAATCTGTGAGACACTCAATATGTTGTCAGATTTTGATCTTTTGAAATTTAGTGAAACATGTTTATGCCCAGCATATGAATAAACTGTATTGATGTATGTTCCAGATACACTTAAGAAGAATGTATATGTTGCAGTTCTTGCGTAATGTTCTGTAAGTGTCAATTAGTCAGGCTGAGTTCTAGTGTGGTTCAAGTCTCCTACATCCTTACTAATGTTCCCTTACTTGTCCCATCAAGTACTGAGAGGGGGTGTTAAAATCTCCAACTATGAACATTTATTTGTCCATTTGTCCCTTTTGTTCTATCAGGTTTTGCACCATAATTTTGTAACTCTGTTATTAGATGCATACACATTTAGGGTTGTTAAGTGTCAGGAGCAGACCAACAGTTGACCTTTGACACAGTTAGGTAGGATGAGAAGCATCTGCACAGCAGAGGCGACTGTGGCCGGATCTCCTGTCTATCTCCTCCTGCATGCCTGTCCCTGCTAGCAATAGGTGGTGGGATTTTGGGATACCTGCGCGTTACAACAAAAAATCTGTACAATGCCTCTGATTCTGCACGAAATGACTTGCTGAAAACAGAATAGAGACCCCTAGTAACACTAATGTTGCCTGCTTCCCCCACCTGGGAAGTTAAGGACAAAATTAAACTATGGACAGACCAACTGCCAGAAAGCTGAAGGAAGCTGTTGCTAGGAATATTTCTTAGGGAGTCACCACTCGAAAGCTTAAGATTTATTAGAGCCACTACCCCTCCCATACCCTGGAGAGGAGTGTATAGAAGCAAGGAGTTCTAGTTGAAAATAATCTCAATACATGGAAACGAACACAAAGTATGCCCCCCCCCCAAGATGTATAATCAAAAAACCTAGGCAAAAAACCAGTTACCTAACCCGAGATAAATTTAATCTCAATGGATAATAGTTGATTTCTATATACTTATAAATCACCCCTTGCACCCTTTTAATTTAGACCAACTCCTAGAATCTTAATAGATACCTAGTTACTAATTGGCACCAGAAAGTTTGTGCCCATATGGCTTCGTTGGCTATCTGATTAATGACCTTCTTGGTCAAAATAACCTTTGTTTAACATGGTTGATCTGTGGGACCTCCTATACTTTTTGGTCATTTCTTTGTTTAACATGACTGATCTATAAAACCTTCTGTGTTTTTAGAAATTATTTCTATGGTCACCGTTTGTTTCAATAATCACACTACACGTTGAATGTTGTATAACCTCCCCTATAAAAATAAAGATTGATTTTTCTCGGTGAGTCAGTCAGGCCCAAAAAGCCTGGCTGTCCCCGGCACCCCATGGGGTGTCTCACTTCAGTCACTTTGCCTTAGCCATGCATCCTTCAGGGACCCTAAGACCCCGCCGAGGCTGGACCCCGGCAGTTAAGTTTTCCTGATAAATTATAACTTTTATCATTATAAAACAGCTGTTTTTGTCTATGATATTACTATACCTATAACAGGTTTTTTTTTTTTTAGATTTTATTTATGTTTAGAGAGAGGGGAAGGGAGAAAGAGGGAGAGACATCGATGTGCAAGAGAAACATAGATTGGTTGCCTCTTGCACGCACCCAGCCAGGGACCAGGCCCACAACCCAGGCATATGCCCTAGCTAGAAATAGAACCAATGAACCCCTAGGTTCACAGGCCAGTGCTCAATCCACCAAGCCACACCAATCAGGGACCTATAACAGCTTTCTTATGCTTACTGTTTGCATGGTATATCTTCTTCCATCTTATTGCTTTTAACTTCTCCATTAATATTAAAAGCACAACTCTAGTATTAAGCTTATGGTTGGGTCTTTTTTTTTTTTTTAATCCAGTCTGACAATCTCTGCCTTTTAATTCATGCAATAGATCTATTACATTTAATTATTGACATCAGCTTAAAACTGCAATTTTGTTTGTTGCATCCAGTTTTGTTCCTCTGTTCCTCTGTTCCAACTTGGGTTAATAAAATACACTTTTATCTTTCATTTTTTAAAACATTTTATTTACTTTTAGAGAGATGGGAAGAGATGGAGGGAGGGAGAGAAGCATCCATGTGAGAGAGAAACATCAATTGGTTGCTCCTCAAATTCCCCTAACCGGGACCTGCCTGCAACCCAGGCATGCACCTCAGTGGGGAACCAAACCAGCAACTTTTTGGTCTGCAAGCCGGCACTCAACACACTGAGCCACACCAGCCAGGACTACTTTTATCTCCTCTTACTATAACTCCTGGCACAGTCATATGCTGCTTAAAAATGGAGATAAGTTCTAAGAAATGCCTCACTTGGCAATTTCATCATTTCGTGAACATCAGAGTGCACTTACACAATCCTCGATGGCATAGCCCACTACACACCCAGGCTACGTGATATAGCCTACTGTTCCTAGGCTACAAGCCTGTACAGCACGTTACTGTACAAAACAACACGAGGGTGAATCGAGCACAAAAGAAAATAGTGCAATAGACACAGTGACCATGAACTGTACGAGGCTGCTGCTTGTGTTACATGGCATATACTGTTTTGCAGGAAACTATTTTTGTAAGTATAGAGTATACTCTAAAATAGCAATATTTAAATATAGTGAAGTAAATACATAAACCAGTAACGGCCATTTATTCTCATTATCGAGTACTGTGTACTGAACATGATAGTACATGTTATACTTTTATATGACTGGCAGTGCAGGTTGGTTCACACCAGCGTCACCACAGACATGTGATAATGCACTGCACTATAATGTTACAACAGCTATGACATCCCTGGGTGATGTGAGTTTTTCAGCTCCATTATAACTTTATGAGACCACTGTCATATATGCAGTCCATATATGTTGGCCAAGACATTATCGTGCAGGGCATGACTGTATTTCTTTAGCTGTGTGCCTCTCTCATCTTTAACTTGTATCAGTGTACTTGGAATTAATATTATATCACATCAGGTAAAATATAAGATCCTTGCAACCACGTAATTCCATCTACCCCATAATTTTTATTTTCCCATGTAACAAACCACATAATGCTGTAAGCTTTACTGCAAAAAGTCAGTTGTTTTTTAAGTAAAATAAGAAAATTATAGTCTTTTCTATTTTGCCATTTCTGGTGCTACTCATTCCCACCTATAAATACTGGTTTCTATCTAATGGCATTTCCCTTCTGTCTTCTCCAGTATATATTTTTAAGTAAATTGTATTGATCATGTTATTACGGTTGTCCTATTTTTTTTCTCCCCTTTATCTCCCTCCACCCTGCAACGCCATGGTTTCTCCAATGTATTGTTAAAGCTTCCAGTGACCTTTTCGCTTCAAATAGCTTTTAAAAATTCTAAGCTTTCCATTGGTTCCTTTTTTCTATTTGCCACTTCTCTGCTGAGAACCTCTATCTGTCCATTCATTATGAGTATCTTTTAAGTTCATGTACATATTTCTAATAGTATCTGTACTAATCCACCATGTGGATTATCTCACAATATGTTTTTATTTTTTTAAGTTGACAAGACTTTTGTCTTTATTTTTTAAAGATTTTATTTATTTTTAGAGGGAGGGGAAGGGAAGGAGAAAAAGAGGGAAACATCAGTGTGTGGTTACCTCTCACATGGCCCCCACTGAAAACCTGTCCCACAACACAGGCATGTGCCCTGACTGGGAATCGAACCAGCAACCCTTTGGTCTGTTGCTTGCACTCAATCCAGAGCTACGCCAGCCAGGGCACTATGTCTTTTTCTCTCGACTATGGGCACATTCACATGTCTAGTAATTTTTAATTTTATACTGGACATTAGAAATGTGCTATAGAATGTTTGGATTCTATTATTTTACTCTGGGGAGTGTTGCTTTTTGTTCAAGTATGTTAATTTACCAGCTCCTCATTTTGAATTTATAGGGGCTTTGTGGTTGGTCTGTGTCCTTAATCCAAGATGAATCACTCAGTCCTCAGTCAGACTTTTCAGCTAAGGTGTGGTCCTATAGGGTTTTCAATGAAAAGCAATATGTTTCCCCTGCCCTTCTAAGTGGGTGGGACTCAGACTCCAAATTCTGTCTTCTCTGTGGTGGCAGCTAGATGTCTGCTGACCTCTTTCAGCCTCCCAACTATTACTTACCTGTGCTCCTTGGAGTCTCCCCTCCATGTCTGCACTTCAAAGTCAGCTAAGATTTGAGTGCAGGTCATATACAAATTTTCAGGCTTTCCCTGTTCCCTTTCTTTCTGAAATTTCACCCAAAATAGTCACTCTGGCAGCCCCAGGGTTCAACTGCTAATTCAATGACTATGGCTTTCCACTTGTGTCCTAACCTCCATGTGGACTGGGGAGGACCCTCAGAAGACAAATAAATGCAATTCTCATGCACACAGTTCTGCAATTCTCATGCACACAGTTCCTGTCTTTCAGTGATCTAATTCCTTCCAGTTTCTGCCTTTTTATTTTTCTCCAGGGCCTTCAAATATTTCTTTTTGTTTTGTCCATTTTTAGAACTGCTATCCTACCACTACTTAGTTTTGGATTTTTAACCAAGAAAAATCAATCAGATCCAAAATTCCTTTAAAAAGGTAAAGGTATGCCTCCTTTCATGCTAATAGTGGGAAATAGCAAAGCCTTGTTATTTATTCAGAAGAAATAACAATGCATTTATCATGCATCAGCAATTATAGTGTAGAATGAAACTGAAAGAACTGAAGTCCCAGAAATGGAATCATTTGGCAGACTTATAGGTAAAACTTTACCAAGACCCAGGAAGAAGGGGAGTGTCACAGAATAGTGAGAAGAAAGAACTGTCTTAGATCTTCTCCTCACCTGGGCATACTTTCCCCACACATTTACAGGGATCTGTTATATTTCAGGCATTATGAAAAACCACTAGGTATATGGAGATAAGTGGAAGAGTATCCTTCGTAAGCTTAGAGTCTGATGTTGAGGAATAAGACAACAAAAATGTAAAAACACAATTAAGTCACTGCCAAATGTGAAGTGATACAAAGAAAGAGTTATGAAGCAGAAAATTATGAAGGTTGGAAAAAACTACTTTAATATGGTGTTAAGGGAATATCTTTCTGAATAGGTCACATTTCAGCTGAATCCTTAAGAAGGAGAAAGAATCAACTATTCCAGAAAAGCAGGGAGAAGGGGTTCCATGCAGAGGGACAGAAAGCACAAATGGGTAAAAAAAAAAAAAGTTAAAAAGTAGATGGAACTTCATGAACAAGGGGTGAATGGCATGTAGTGCTGCTGAACAGGTAAACAGGACCTGGTAAGGCCATTAATAAAGTGCAGTGGGAACATACTGCAGTTTTAAGCAAGGAGTAACTGTTGGGAACCACCCTGCCTGGTTTTAGAAGCTGTAACCCCACCATGACTAAGGCTGAGTGAGCAACTTTCAGACCAGAAGCCACTAAGGAAACAAAGCTTATCTCCCTGGCAGGAGCACTGCTTCTGCTCCTTTTACTTCACCCTGCCTGGCCCCCAGTGCTTGATGGGTTAGCCAATGATGGGTAAGATTTCCCAAGGGGGGAATGACCTAAGACAGGCATGATCAATGGAGACCCCCCAGGGAGGGACTTGGGGGCTATAGCAAAAGAGGGTGATGGACCCTCACCCCTCAACTTTGACATAGCCTGAGTGCTCATTCTGTCTGCAAGAAGTCTCCTAATCTCTTGGCTGCCTTACTTCCCCTGCCTGACAAGCCTGAAATAATGCCTTAAACCTGCAACAATGCTGGTGGTGGGTGTTGCCCTGTGCTGGAAAGGGCGGGTTCCCTAGGGTGATCAGACCTAAGAAAGAATATGTAAAATCCTGTGAAATCTGCTTTGTTTAGAATGCTCTCAATTAAATGATAAGGGTCCAAGCAAGAAGTGAGTTTGTTCTTCAAAGTTTTATGGCTCTTTAGCTATCTGACCCTGACTCAAAATAGGCCCTCAGGGTTCTTGGTATGTTATCTATTGTTTGATCCTTACTGCATGATAATGATTAATCAGCTTTACCTGTATTCCCGTGTAAAACGAACCCAATAAAAGCCCACTGAGGAAAAGGCTCTTGGCCCTTCTCCTTTGATAAATCAGCCACCTTTCCTCCCCAAGCAGATCCTGTCTTGGTAGACGTAGTCTCATCCATGGTGGCCGGATGAGAATACGTCTCCTGAGGGGTGTGGGGGCCTGTGGGCGGAGTCCCCCAACAAGTAACAATGTAATCACATTTTTAAAAGATATCTTTGCTTCCTATGCACAATGAGCAAATCAGGTGGTAGGCGACTCAAGAAAGAAATGATGAGGATATAGATAAGGACAGTAGCAGTGAAGAGTATAAGAAATGAATTGCTTGAGATACATTTGAGAGAGAGGATTGAGTGTACAGTAGCAGAAAGAGAAAACAAAAGGCTGTATTCCAGGTATCTGGTCTGAGCAACTGTGAGCATAAAATGGAGAAGACAGGTTTAGAGCTCATTACATTCTAGTGTGGGAGATGAAGAAATAATGTTAGACAGTAATAAGTGGAATGAAGAGAAATAAAACAAGATAAAGGAATAAAGAATGATGGGGGCAGTTTACATCAAATGAATTATGAGGGAAGACGTAAAGAACATGCCATTGGGTGAAGAGCATTCTATTCAAAAGAACAGAAAGTTCCAAAGCCTAAAGATATGAGTGAACTCAGCCTGTAATAGAACAGGAAGCAAGCAGGGTTGCTAGAGAAGAGTGGCTGGGGGATGAGGGTGGAGGAGAGAGAGACAAAGAGCAGACAGGTGGCTAAGGCAGTTCACTTAAGGCCAGACAGACCAAGATAAGGACTTTGGCTTTGTTCTGAAATACGATGGGAACCATGAAATCATGTTTTAAAAGGATCACAGGGAATGACCGGAAGACAACAAACTGTAGAGGGCTAGGGTGAAAATGGAGGGACAAGGTAAGAAGCTGCAACACTAGTTCAAGTAAGAGAGCATGGCATCTTGGGTTAGGATCAAAGCAGTGAAGTAGTGAAGTAACAGGATATGTAATCCTAAAATCCCACACAATTTGCTGATGAATTGGATGTAGGATGTAAGACAGAGGAATCAAGGAGAACTACAACTTGTTTAACTGAGCAGCTACCTGAATGGTGGTGCCAACTATTAACATTGGAAGGGGGACAGGCTTGGAGGAGGAAATTGAGAACACAAGTGCTAGCTTGCTGATAAGAATGATCCACAGGCAGTACTTTGAAAACATCAGTGTGCACACGGATCACCCACAGGTCTTGTTAAACGCAGATTCTGATCCAGTAAATCTGAAACTCTGCATTCTTAACAAGCTCCTGCTTGTTAAGGTGGTGCTGATGTTGCTGGACCACAAACCTCTGAGTAGCAAAATCACTAAAAAAACAAGAGAAAGAAAAAACAGTAACTTAAAAATCAAAACTATTATTGAAGGTAAGTGAAATCCAGAACACACAGGCAGGCATTAGTCTAGAACAGTGGTTCTCAAACTGCAGTTTGCAGGCCAGCAACACCAGAACCAGGCTGAAACTTGCTTAACGAGCACATTCTTGGTATCCCAGCCGTTCTGAATCAGACACTGTGGGGGTGTGTCTCAGCAATCTGTTTTAACAAAACTTCCAGAAGGTTCTGACGCATGTGAAAGTTTGAGAATCAAAAAAGTACAATTTTTGTTAATCTGACACACACACAAAAAGTAGGTAATTCACACCAGACCACTTTTGTTGTGTTGGCTGTCATTTTTTTTTTTTAATTTGACAATCTAAGGGAAAAGAAGTTAGTGCCCCTAAGCAGTCAGGTGTTGCATGTTTTAATAATTCATGTAGCACACTGATGTGCCATGGCACGCTGGCAGAAAATCACTGCTCTAGTCCCATATACTTACTTTGCCTCCAATTTTGTATCTCCTCTACCAAGTGCAGTGCCTACTAGACATAAGCAGATGTTCAAGAGGTTAATCTCAAGTTCTTGGGAGCATCCCTCTCTTACCTTCATGTGGTCATTATGTCAGGAAATGCTGCTCTAGGTGGAGGAGGTTAGGCTGCTTCCAAGGATTTCTAGACAATTCAGGACTAGGAACTACGATCTTTTGATCCTACTTCTGTCAACCACCCTCCTCTATACTTCCCTTCATGTGCAGCTATGATTTTATGGATTATGTTTAAATAACTCCATTGTTGCCCTGGCTGGTGTGGCTCAGTGGACTGAGCACTGGCCTGTGAACCAAAAGGTCACCTGTTTGATTCCCAGTCAGAGCACATGCCTGGATTGCGGGCCAGGTCCCTGGTTGGGAGTGTGCAAGAGGCAGCCAACTAATGTTTCTCTCTCATGTTGATGTTTCCCTCTCTTTCTTCCTCTCTTCTCTCTCTGAAAATAAATAAAATCTTAAATAAATAAAAAGAAAAGAAAATACTGCCTTGCAATACCTTCTAACTCTTGCCCTTCTTTCTCCTCTTTGTTCACCTAGCTGAGAGATTGGTAACCTTGTCCTGTAAAGGGCCTGAAAAATAAGTATTTTAGGCTTTATGGGTCATGTATAGTCTCTGTTGTACTGTCTCTTTTTCTACAACACTTCAAAATGTTAAAACAATTTTTAGTTTACAGCCTGTATAAAAACAAGCCATGTGTTAAATTTTCCCTGCAAGCAAGAGTTTGCTAACCCATTACCTAGCAAGACCTCAACCTGGATGAACCCAGCTTTTCAGTTGTGCCTACATGTTAAGTGTTCGTAAAGGAAATCAGTAACTGCAGATCAGTGTCACCATAAAAACACAATCCTCAGCCCTGGCTGGTGTGGCTCAGTGGATTGAGCACCAGCCTGTGAACCAAAGAGTCTCTGGTTTGATTCCCAGTCAGGTCACAGGTCCTGATGGGGTGGCACATGAGAGACAACCACATTGTTTCTCCCTCTCTTTCTCCTTTCCTTCCCCTCTCTAAAAATAAATATTTTTAAAAACACAACCACTGGCCTCAACTCATACATCACACCTTAGCAGACAAGCTTTTTAGTATTTTTACTCGTTAGTACAATGGCTATTTCACACCTTTTCCTCCTCAAACCTGCCACTTCTCTCTACCACATACTTTGTATTGGCTGGGCACTTCTGGTTGGCACCAAGTTCAGGCAAACACAAACCCTGTGTGTTTACCAAAAACAATACCTCTAAGTACATTATTAGAGGTACTGCCTGCCCCATTGGTCCTGACTGGCTTTCTCGTATGTCTTCAGTCACCACGTAGGTCTGCTGATCTAGGATGGCCTCAGCTAGAAGTACCGGGCTTTCGCTGTGGTCACTCCTGTTCCAGCATGTTAGCCTGAACTTCTTTACATGGTGGTACAGAGGTCCGAGAGAGAGAGGGGGCAGAAGTGTGCAAAGTCCTTGAAGCCTGGGCTCATTTCCTTATTCTATTGCATCTAACAAAGTCATAAGGTCAGGCAGACTCAAGGGGAGGGAAGACACTCTACTGTTAATGGGAGGAGGAGCTGGAAAGTTCAATTGTAAGAGGTGTCAATATTGGGAAAAGTGAGGGATTGTGGTAATTTTTGCAATCAACCTTCCACAAAGTCATCTTACCAACCAGAGGATGAAGCCCTCTTCTGTTAGCTCATCAATTTCCTTTTTTCTTGTTGCTTTTTCCTAGGCCAACAATTTTCAACCGGTGTGCTATATGGCACATTGGTGTGCCACAGAATCTTTAGTGGGGTTTTTGGGTTTCTTTAGAAGGGAAGGAGAGAGGGAGAGAAACATCGAAGAGAGGAACATCAATTGGCTGCCCTTCGGGCATGCCCTGACCAGGGACTAAACCCACAACCTAGGCATGTGCCCTGACCAGAAATTGAACTAGCCACTTTTTGCTTTGCAGGATGATGCCCAACCAACTAAGCCACACAAGTCAGGACAAGAGAATATTGAAAGTTTTTTTTTAAATCCTTACCTGAGGGGATACCCATTCATTTTAGAGAGGGGAGGGGAGGGAGAAGGAAACACTGATGCAAGAGAAGCATTGATAGGTTGTCTCTATGTGCCCTGACTGGGGAATGAACCTGACCAGGAATCAAACCCATGACCTTTTTGATTTACGGGACAAGGCTCCAACGAACTGAGCCATGCTGGGCAGAATTTTTAAAATATGCAATACCTACTAGTCAGGGCCACTCACCCTTTCCCCTTTAGATTGTCAAATTTAAAAATCACAACAGCCAAGACAATAACTGTCTGGCGTGAATGAATCAAAATCACACCAATTTTTTTTGTCAGATTGGCAAAAAAGTGTATTTCTTGGTGTGCCACATAATTTTAATAATTGGTTTGTGTGTGCCATGAGATGAAAAAGGTTGAAAATCACTGCTGTAGGCCTTTGGACAGTGCAAAGGCCTTTGCACCACATTGTCCACCACATTGCACAGTGCAGCTTTAGGCTGCTCAGTCTCAAACTGTGCTCATTTTCCTCTCCACCCGTCCCTATTCCTGTTATTTCCTACTCTGAGTACTATCACCATGCAGCTCTCACATGGGCATCCGGACCCACCTGGCTTTTCCTTCTCCCTCACAGTCCCTTCTTATCTCAATGGTGTCCCCATCTCATCTGGTCTACCTCAGGAATCTACTGAATCCAGCCTCTCCTCTAGATCCTTACTGTCACTTTCTTCTACAGAGCCTTCTGCTTCCTGGTCTCAGCAGTTTCTTAAACAGTCTATTACTCAGGCTATGCCCAGTCCAATTTGTTCTGAAGAACAAATATAATTGCTTCATTTCCACCCTCTTGAAATTCCTGCTGGTTCCATGCTATTCATCCTTATACTTCTGTTATTTACAGAATCTTGGACGATGTATACTCAGATGTATAAAATTCATTTGTTTGGTGAACAAATGAATTTTAGACAGTAAAGCAGAGATATCTTGCCTCGGAAAAACCTAATTACCAATTTAAAGTGCAGATCATCATACAAACAACTAGAAGCCAGCCCATCCAGGAGTATCTTATGCAAAAAGATACTCCATTTGCATAACAATATAGTGTACAACATTCTGGCACCCATTGCAGTTGCAGCTTATACTGGGATAAATTTAGCCTCAGACTTTTCCCTAACTTAAATTCCATTTTCCTTGCCTCTTGCTATTTTCAGGCAGATCCAGTGGTATTTACCATCTCCCAATACTTTTGCAGGTAAAGTAGTAAAGAATTACTAATTTTCATGACATTGTAAAATGGCCATATCCTACTCACTGTTTCCCAATACCTAATTCAGGTATTGACTAAAAGCTCAGGATGAGAAAATATTTAGCAAGTTTTGGTTGTTTTTTTCTGTGCACATGCCAGCTACTGTGACGGACTCAGTATAAAGGACAAGATATAATACCCATGACACAACTACCATTTTTTCTCCATCTTTCATCTCCTGCCATCGCCGTGTCTTCCATAGAGGACAGATTTACATACAGCCTCATAAATCACTGTCCTCAATTGCAATCACCTTCACCCATTTTAGTTACTTCCAATTATGCCTAGAATTAGATGCTAAAATATTTTTCAATCTGTTTACTCCCATCCTTCACTTTCCCCACTTGAACCTCGTTGGAAAACTAATCCCTTGATATCTCACTGTTCTCAAGTTTAATGGTCACCTGATGACTTCACTTCCTCCCCTACACAGCAGACACCAGAACATATCAACTCAACAACCCACCAGTATTTCCCTCAACTCCCTTGCCCCTTTGTTTTACTACTCACATTCAGCAGAACTTCAGCCATAGATAAATCCACCTATGTACTCATTCACTGTTATCAATGCTGAATGCATACTGTATGTTCAACATTAGTTTCTGCTTCCACCCCAGAGTGCCAATATTACTAGAACAAAACCACAGATCTTGAAGTCCCATAAACTTAAGTATTACACATCTGAGGCGAGGGCTCAATACTCATCAGCAATTCTTAGCTCACTCTCCATATCCCTTTCAAAGGGCATTTTCCCCTCCACTCCTCTCCTCAAACCCAATCCTACTCGTGCTTCATCTTTCTCATAAGATGGCACTGCCTCCTAGTTAATGGAAAGAGGCTTTAGAGCATCAACTACTTCATCTTAGTCCGTCTACGCCCAAATGTCTCCGTGCATATTACCTCCTTCTGCCCTTTATTATGAGACTTGCCTCTGATTCTATCCACTATTAATTCGCTTACCTGGGGCTACGGATCACCTCTCCCATAGAAGGAACTTTGCTGCATAGTTATCACTCTCCTTTATTTTCAACTTCACCTTTTCCAGAGGCCTTTTCCCAAAAAGCCCATGTCTCCTCATCCTCAAGTTTTAAAAAACAAACTCTCATTTGATTCTGTAACCTTACAAGCTTGATTCTGAGAATGGAACCAAGAGTAGTATCTCAAGAGTAGGAACTTAACTGTGTATCTCAAAGATCCTGATCTCCACAGGCCCAACCTTAAAAAGGGACCAGAATACTTTATGTAGTAACTTTGACTCTTTCTCACAGAGAAAGTGGCTTTACTAGTCACTGCATGTTTGCCTTTGTGATTTTGCCCCCTTTTGTTGAGCATACATGACTGAGAACTCTCTCACATACTGGCAAATTTGCAGGACTAAAGGCACTTGTAATATCAAGCTTATAAAAAAATTACAATAGTACAAAGAATTCTTCCATTTTTACCCTTAACCATTTTTATCATTTTGCCACTATTTGCTTTATCCTTCATTCTCTCCATCTATGCATTTTTTCCTGAACCATTTAGATTACATACACAATGATTACAATTTTAGCTTCCCATGTAGGTTTTCCTAAAGGTACCAATCACTGGGCATGTCTATCCAAATTTTGATTTCAGTGACATCTACATTACCATAGTAATTGAGTAAGTCAGCTAACATGTCAATTGTACATGGGTCTAATGAGCTGATGTTACAAATGGATCCACGCTCTGAATCTTGATGAAATCCACTGAGGACGAACCCCTCTCCCCGTCCCCCCATGGTTGGGGACAGTGGGGCTGGCAACAACCTAAACCAAGTTCTATGTAATTTATGGCAGTCCAAAGCACCTTCTGAAAAATTTACCAAGTCCAGGATTGTACTACTGGCTGGCTCAGAGTATCCACAGCCCCACACTAGCAGGGGACTGCAATTACTCCCAATAATAGAATAATTCCCAGTAAGTATGGGCCATCAGCTTATCTTGCATAAATCCTTGCCCCTCTATACACTGTCCATCATTACTACAGGGAAGCCCTTAGATTAGCTCCCCCAAGGGCTGAGGTCAAACTTGACTTAGACTAGGAAGTAAAAGTGTAACCAAGTTCTGTTGTGAATCTGAGGACAATGAATGAGCACGTGCAAATGCTTGGTTGCATTTCCTGTATACAAGGAAAATCACAAAATCATTGACTCTGAGATAAAATAAAATGTCTTACGGTCACTCAATTCAGATGAACAAGTTAAAAGGATACAGTATTAAGCTATAAGCTTACAGTGGAGCTCCCTGGAGGCAAAAAAGCAGGTCTTAGCTAATTTTTAAAAACCTCTAGCATCTATTCATCCATTTGGTAGGTCCTTTAAGCTCTTCCATATGTGATAGAAATAAAGGTATATAGCAGAACACATACATATAGTTGCCAAAGTTGCCAAAGAACTTTCAGGCTGGTAAGACATTTAGTAATCAATTATAATTTGTGATATATGCTCTGAAGGAATCCAGGGTTAAGACAGCAAATAATGAAGGGAATAGTGGGGAGAAACCCAGTTTAAAAGAAACTCAGTTTAGCCAGGATGGAATTCAGTTTCCAGCAGAAGAAATATGCCACATGTGAAGGCTCAGAATTAGTAGGGAGCAGCACCTCCATAGATCCGAAGCAGGCTAGTAGTGTGGCCAGAGCACAAAGGAGGTAAGAGAAAAGCTAAAGATGGACCAGGAACTAATCAGGCAAATTTGTAAACCATGTTATATTGGACTGTTTACTTGTAATAAATATTCTAATAAAAGGAAATTACTAAAGGATTTTAAGTAGGGAAATGAGAAAAAATTTTTTAACATCTTTTAAAAGAGGATGATGTGAAATGGGTTTTCATTAAGTGTTTAACTGAAAACATCGTGTAAAATCAGAATATGGGGAACGAGAACAGCATTCTTGTTTGTAATCCTTAAGAAAACTACAGTCATTTCATAATTTCAAAGTATATTCCTTAACCAACTAGTCTTCCTACAATTTGTCAATTTATAAACATTAAAAAGTTAGTATCAATTTTAGATCCTTGTCATTTTAAACCAGTTTCCTACAGCCCTTAGGATAAACACTAACTCTACAACAGGGCCTACAAAAGCTTGGCCCCACAGTCTTTGTCCTTTGGCTAACCCTGCCTTCTTTCAGCTCTTGGAACCATGCAGGGGTGTCCCACCTTTGGCATCTCTGGGCTACACATTAAGTACACCAACACTATCAAAAACTGGTGAGCAAAAAATGGTTTTAATCTATAATTTTGTGTTGGGCTACACGCGGCTCCAGTGCTGCAGGTTGGACACCGCTGTAGGTAGGCTTTCCCTTCTGCCTTTGGATCTTTGCACATCTTTACTTTTGCTAAGAGCACCTCTGTACCTACTTGTTTTCTGGATTTCAATTCAAACATCACTTCCATTGAGATTAGACCCCCATTGTATGCTTTTATAGTAAATTATACTTTCTCTCCAGACAACTTATGTTTTATACAGCCCCCACCACAGGAGGACAAGGAATATCTGTTTTGCCCCATCACTAAATCCCTGAGTACAAAACCCAACAGCAGGCATTTCAATTTCTGTTAACAATAAATGAATATCGTATTAAAGCAAATGGAAAGCTAAATTTAGATTTAATCCAAGTCCTGCTGTCTATATCAGGCTATAGATGAAGAGCAATTTTTATTATCGCTAAAACAGGATAATTATAAACATAGCCACTATGTTTAAAAGAACTACCAGTGTAGAGGTCTGGCAAAGGTTTCTTCATTTGTAAGCTAAGTGCTACAGTGCAAGCTAAGCTTGGTGAGACTGCATTCTTCTGAAGATAAAAAGCAAATAATATACTCTTCATGATCAGATTAAAGAACTAAATCATTACAACTAAAATGCAGCTAACCTGAAATTCAGTCTCATAAGCATATCCTTATTTTCACTGAAACAGTAACTTAAAAATATATTAATACTGCACTGGAAAATTTCTGCATTCTTGTCTTAAAGTGTTACTGTTTTATTTTTCTTTTGCTGAATATACATTTTTTTACTGATAGATCAGATAAACAAGTATATAAAGGAAATATTAAAACTTTTCTTTTGGCAGAAGTCAAGATAAACTGTAAAGATTAAAACACCTCAATTTAACCTGAAGTAATGCTTCCGTCATACAAATTTTTAAGAAGAAAAATAAAGACTATTTAAACAGATTCTCCTAGTTTATAACACATTTCCAGAATAACTCTCAAAAAAAATTCAAAAATACTCAATTTAACTACTTTAAAAATATGTCAATACCATATGGCTTTATGAAATAACTTCTAAAATTATATATTTTTATTAAAAAGGATCCCAAGTTTTAAATAAACTGTTAGCAATAACATTTTCTTCACTTAAAAGTGCGTATTTCTGAGGATGCAACATACTTCTTGAACAAATAATTTTTACAGATTTTTAACACACACACAAAAAAATCACTTAAAGTATTTTTAAGGGGGAAAAGTTTTCACCAAAAGTCATCTAAACAGACTGCAGTAGGTGACATTGTTCCTTTTTCTTCTTCATTTTATATCATCAGAATTCTTGGTGAGATGCTTTGGCAGTTTTTAAATGTATCATGGTCTCTACCAAGAAACACTGACATTAATGATGTCCGTGGAGATGCCAGTTGCCTTGATGGCTCAGTTTGAAGACACATTACTGGGCTGGTTCTCCAAATCAGCAGCAAAGGTGCTTTCTTCTCTTACATCAAGAGTTTGTTCAATTGAAGCTGGCTGAAGTGGAGTATTATCTACAGGTCTGTTGGCATTATTTAAGTTAAATGAAGTAGTATCACATTCTTTGTCCAGAACACCAACTTCATCTTCTATTGTAACTATATCTTCAGTTTCAAATGTTTGCAAAGGAGCCAAAAACTCACTTTGTACAGGATCTTGAGGACCACTATTGTCACATTCTGTACTCTCCTTTACCTCAGAATCCTTATCACTGTCACTGTCAATGGTAATTACAACTGGGGAACGTGAAACATTATCTCCATGGTGTTTCTTATGCTTCTTCTTATGCTTCTTCTTTTTCTTTTTATGATGTCTAGTTGTATCGGTAGCTTTCCCTTCATAAACTATCTCTACACTTAGGCTCCGGGTCCTTCTTTTTCTTCTCTTGTGTCTTGTCTCTCTGTCTGTTGACCGGCTATCTGAAACACTATCACTCTCATTTTTGTAATTTCCATCCAATTTTGATGAAGATTTTTGGCAATGACCTTCCTTTACTTTTGAAGTAAATTCACGAGATGGTTGAGCCACTTCATTAGTACCCTCCAAATGTCGGGTTTTATATTTTCGTTTCCCTCCAGGCTTTTCATTTCTCACCCGGTCAGGTCCTGTAGATGCAGTCTTTGACCTGTTACTAGACAGGCTCCTTGATCTGTGCCTTTCATAGTAATAGTATTTCCTTTCACTGTGATTATTTTTTTTCCTAGCATTTGTTCTTTCAGAAAAGGACTGAATTCTAAATTCTGGACTTGAAGATTGTCTGGAATAATGAGCTCTAGACAGAGTCTTTCTCCTGTAAGATGATTCATAGCCATCCCTATCCTTGTTTCTACTATAGTAAGTATACTCCCACTTATATCTGCTTCCATAATTATTTTTTAAATAATAATGATCTCTAGTTCTGCTCCGTGATCTTCTTTTACCATGATCACTGCTACGAGATCTTGATCTGCTTGTGCTTTCGCTACTTAGAGAAAGAGTTTGGCTTCTTCTCGACCAACTGCTATCTCTTGATCTTTTTTTGTCTCTTCTATTCCTAAATCTACTACTTTCCCTGCTTCTGGATCGTTTTCTTTTCATTCTTTTCTTACCATGATGCTTTCTACGATTCTTCTGATCATGCCCACTTCTACTCTGGGAACGTGAATCCGAACTTCTTGATCTTCCCCTCCTTCTGTGTCTACGGTTATATGGGGAATATACTCGGTCCCCTCTGACAGCTGAGCTCAGGTCTCTGGGAGAGGGCAATAACGTAGATCGTTTCTCTTCCTTCCTTGACTTGATTCTTGTACCAGAATCACAATGACCTTTATTTATTTCCTCATCCTTTCCAAGGACAGAGTGTGGAGATGAACATCTACTACCATCACTATCACCAGAACTGTAAGACTGCTCTTGTTCTTGTGTCTTCACAGGCTCTATTTTCTCATAAGAGCCTAACTCCTCAGAATCTGATGACAGCTCAACAAGTTCTGGGGTCCTCTCAGCTAACGGCTTAACAAACCCAACAATGACACAATTATCTGAAGAAGAATCACTGTCATTATTTAGGTCCTCATTGGTTTGTACTGCTTGTATCTGAGACGTGGCTCTTCCTGATACAAGGTCTTCATCTGAGCTATCAGAAGTATTTAACAGGGAAGACATGACAGCATGTACCTGCTCTGAGCTTGAGTAAGATGGCCCTGGAGTTTCATCATCCCATGGTGCCCGACTAACAGTGGCTACGTTCATATCCAGCTCTTGGGTATCAGCTTCATCTGGAGATATTGTGATGACTGAAGAATCAGAATGGCTACCTTCTTCATAAGAAGGAGCAGGGCAATCATAATTAGCATGTTGATCAAAAGCTGCCATGTTAAAAGGAGATCGAGCAAAACTGATAAATTCATGTATAAAATGTTCAGTCCGATTCAGTAAAAAGGGCCTTAAATCAGACACAAAGGCCTGACTCTCCAAGTCATACCGAGTAACATTACTCATGATGATGTGCTGCACTATATTCACTAAAGATCCATGAGCTCCAAAAAGAACTGTAAGTTCGCGTTTTAACCAGGGGACTAATCTGTGAAGACAAGCTGGATTTCTACGAAAGAATTCAGCTGAAATATCTCGGTAGCGACCACCATCTTCAATATTTCTAACACGGGCACCAGCTCGATAAAGAGTTCGCCTAAAATTAATAATATCCTGTTCCTGAATTTTCCGCAAAGATCTTTCATCTGTAGTAGTTGGCCTCCTTGGAATCTGTCTCATTAACTGAGAAATGTCACCATCTCTGGGTCTTGTTGAAATGCTTAACCCTTCAAATAGTACACCACTATCTGGTGGAGTTGTTGTTCTTCTATTCATGGTACTACTGGGTGAATGAAAAGCACTTCGCTCTCTTGTCATAGTTGTACGATAGCGGAATCGTTGAACATCAGGGGTGGCAAAAGAACCCCTGACGGCCCCTTCATTATAGGAAGGTCTTAGGAAGTACTCTTCGAAGTCATTTTCTGCCCTCACAGAATGCAAAATAGAATCAAAGGGCTGTTTACATAGTGGACACTCAGCTTTGTTTTTAGACCACTCCTGTACACAGCGAAAACAGAACTTATGTAAACAGCGATCTAAGTAAGACACGTTATCAAATCTATCCAAGCAAATAGGACACTTAGAATCAGGAGATGCATCAGCTGGTACTGTCTGTTGCAATTTGCTAGTGCCAGCTTTAGGTGAAAAGTTGTCCATTTTAAATTCCTTAGCTGCTGATGCCATTACCTGTAAAAGGGAAAAATTTACATCAGTAACCTGGTAAAAGAGAAATGACTAAACCTGAAATAGGTTTATGACTATGAAACATACTTTGGTGAAAATAGTTCAGTAGTTCATGATCTTTGTAATAGAAAGAGGCAGTGTCACCTAGTAAGAGTACATAAGTACAAGCTTGAAAGACCAATGAGTGTGACTATGCACAAATTACTATCTCTATCCTTTAATTTCATCTGTAGGTCACCATTTCACAGGGTTTATTGAAGATGTAAAAATCCCTTTAAAAAGTTACATAGTAACTCTCAAATGTTATGTGATACTCTATTCTTTAAAGTACAAAAGAAGATATTCCAAGTATCCATACTCAGATGTAACACATTTTTTCATGGTTATTCCAGGCCTTTAAAAAACCCTGAAACGTCATAGTCTTCAGTTGGTGTTACTGCTATGTATGGTTTTATATCTTTCAAATATGTGTGCCCCAAACAGTATAGACTACTGGTTTGTTTTATTTGTGGTTAAGAGTATATATGCACCTTTAAAATAACTTTAGTAATAACCTTGTATGGTGACAGGTGGTTACTAGACTTACCATGGTGATTACATAGTAGGTATGTAAATATCAAATTACTATAACGTACACTTAAAACTAATATAATATTGTATTTCAACTATACTTGAATTAAAAAAAGCATTCACGAGATAATTCACCTGAAAGTTTACCTGTTTAAACCATTTCTGTGGTTTTTAGTAAAAGATTCTTTTACACACAAAAAGGATTTTTAGTGAAATGTAAAATGAAATACTAAATATAAAAGCACTCAAGTGCAGTGCATGGCTCACAGCAAATGCTCATTAAATGTTAGTTGCTGTTATGATTATTACTACACGGTTGGTAACAACCGTGTAGTAATACACTATTACAGTCAATTCATCACAGATTCCTTTCACCCCCCTTAAGAAGCCTTTCTTAGCCTTTTTATTTAATCCAAAGTCAGTCATCAAGTATCTTCATTACACTTTTGGTCCCTTTCCCTTATTATCTTTTCCCACAAGAAGAACCAGAATCGTAAAGATTAGTTTCGTTTTCTATTAAGTTTATCAGCTTATATTGCTCAATAACTTACAATATGAATTTGCCAGAGCTGAAGTCTGGTATGCTTTACATTTTAGCCTTCTTATCTTATAAAATTCCTCTTTAGCTGCATTTTACAGTCATCATTTTATATATATTAATTAGTTTGTCCTTTTATTTTTTCCTGGGCCTGTAATTCATCTTTCTCTACATCCTCTATCACAGGAAGTCCCATCACTTGTCAATTGCTATTAAGTCACTCAAACAACAGAAATGTAGTTTTCTAAACAATGGACTCATTGGCCATACCAAGCTCTAACAATAACAACAACAACAACAACAAAAACACAACAAAAATCTGAGATTGTGAAGTAAGTATTTTACCATAGATTTCAAATTAAACTTGCTCATTAGGGCACCTTAATTTTCTCAGGGCCATAACTTAATACAGACTCAACGCTGCACAAGTTTTTTCAAGGGGTCCGAATATTTCTAGTCTTCTATTTTTTACAGTGGAAATGCAAAAATCACCAGTCTTTAAAGAGAACAGAATTATAAATACAGGACACAACTGCTTTTCTGCTAATATATTTAAACTCTGAAACCTTGATATTGTGTAAATTTCTCAGCATTTCCACCTACTTCTGACATTTTTTATTCTCATACTTGGGGAGGGGGACCTTTAGGATAAGAATGTGTTTGGGGTAGGAGTAGTGTAGAGACAGACCTGGAAAGGTTATCAGAAGATCTGGATTAAAGACCAGGTGTCACCTAAAACTAACTCTATAATATAAACTGGAAAAACTGACATTAACTATTGATTTAAGTTTGCCCCTCAATATAATAAAGGGATTATAAGACTTTTAAAGTGGTGAATATCAAGTTAATACATTTTATCATAACTTATATCTTTGGAATACAGAATTTTAGTGTTTACTAAACCATTTCCAGTTCACATCAGTAAACTTTGCCTGCGAAGCAAAGGATCACTGGTTCGATTCCCAGTCTGAGCACATGCCAGGGTTGCTGGCCAAGTCCCCAACAGGAAGCACATTTGAGAGGCAACCACGCACTGATGTTTCTCTCTCTTTCTCCTTCCCTTCCTCTCTCTCTAAAAATAAATAATTTTTTAAGAACAACAAAAAAATAAATTATAACATAGAAAGAATTTACTAAAGAAAATTATTGGGCAGTAAGTTTGAAGTTCAAATAAAACAAAAGCTCAACTAAGTATGATTTTTAAAAAATGTTATCTTAGTCTTCCTTAGTTTTATAAGCCTGTTAACCACTTTGACTGCACAAGTCCAAACAATGTCCACTAATATCATTCATATCAGGTAAAGAACAAATTAATTAAGAATTCTGTTTTGTATTTCTACACAGGAATATCTTTAGCTACAAAGAATGGCATTCATCCAAAACATCAAACAAGAGTAATAAATGTAAATCAAGTAAGGGATTTACTTCTTCAAAATTGTCACTCAATAGTACTAAAACTAAAATATTTCTGAGATACAAATGAAGTAGAATTACCATTATGACCCAGCAATAGCACACCTATCTATTCAATAGAAATAAAAACATATGTCCACACAAAAACTTGTAACTCAATATTCCTAGCAGCATTTATCATAGAAGCTCAAAAGCAGAAATAACTCAAATGTCCATCAACTGGGGAGGATAAATAAAATGTGTTATATCCATACAATGAAATATCTGGCAATAAAAAGGAATGAAGTTATACATGCTACAAATGGATGAACCTTTCATTACATTAAATGGAAAAAAAAAATCAGTCACAAAAGACCACATGTTGTATGATGCCATTTACATGAAATGTCCAGAAGAGGCAAACCTACAGATGAAAAGTACAGGGTTGGGCAAAAGAAGGTCTACAGTTGTGCACATGGAAAATAATACAATAATAAATAAATAATTCAAGAATAAACTGTTTTGTGTACTCACAACTGTAAACCTAGTTTTGCCTACTCCTATAGATTGGTGGTTGCTGGGAGTTGTGAGAGGGATTATAAAGTTTCTTTTTGGGATGATGAAAATGTTCAATTTAATTATAGTGGCACTCTTTAAGTATACTAAAAACTATTGAATTACATATATTTAACAGATGAACTATATGGATGAAATGTAAGTTATCTTGCAACAAAGCTCTTTGTGGCACAAAATAGGGATGACTAGAAGCTGATTTAAGTTTCTGTGAGAGGTTCTGGTTTAGGTAACAAAGGTGGGCTTGAGGGTAAATTTAGTGCTTTGGGCTCTAGAAGCTCTACCCTAGCTCTTTAGGAATTAGAATTTCAAATCCATTCTTCCACAAGAAGAAAATCAGTTCTTCTGATTCCATTTTCTTAACTGCCTCCAAAATTCTAAATAAAGTTTACTACTTTTAGGATAAACTGATTAACCCAAGCCGTTTGGCTTTAACAAGAATAAGAACCCATCACGCCACATTTGAGGGGTATTTCAAATAATTACCAAGCATAAGTATCTGGGGAAAATGAGCTCAGGGTTAGTGAAGAATCAGGAGACTGGAATATTTTTTTAAGATGTTATTTATTTATTTTCAGAGAGAGGGGAAGGGAAGGAGAAAGAGAGGGAGAGAAACATATTGGGGAGCTGGTCTGCAACTCAGGCTTGTGCCCTGATTGGGAATTAAACCAGTGACCTTTAGGTTTGCAAGCCAGCACTCAATTCACTGAGCTACACCAGCCAGAGCAGGAGACTAGAATCTAAATTAGACCAAAGCCTGGACATTTAAAAAACTGCACAGTGATATAAACAAAGATACAGTACAGTATAAAGAACTAAGAGTTTTGTAGACCAGATTTCCTATAAAAGCCATCTTCTATGGCATTTCTTAAATTACCACAGAATATAAAATCAAATCACCAGCTGATTACACTTGTAGGAGTGATGTTAATGCAGGAGCAATTTTAATGCAGAGCCAGGGCCGAGAATAAAAACACTTAATAGCTGTGTGATCTAAAAAAAGTTATTTGTTAAAACCCTAAGTAATAGTACCCACCTGAAAAGGGATATATTCCACAAAAACACTTAGAATAGTGGTTAATGAACATTAAGAACTGAATACCATTTCCCTATGTTATGTGAAAATAAAGTTACTTCTGGTTGTTTTCATCAACCATAACTTGTAATAAAAGCCCAGAGAGATGACAGTCTGTAACAACTTATCTTCCTACCTAACATAATTATTGTGCTTAATATACCCATGCAAAGCAGCTAAAAAGGATTGCAAGTGAATAAACTGGAGATACATTCCAAGTATTTAAATTTTAAAATAAGTTGTGTTCTATCTCATGACCTTAAATCGCTGTACCTCTGAATTGCAATTTGAATTACATATATTTAACATAAACTATAGATCATGTGGAAGTTATAGGATCTCTTGATCAGATCCTATAAAATTCCAATTCCAGCAATAAAAAGAATTGTTTGGGCCCTGGCTGGTGTGGCTCAGTGGATTGAGTGCCAGCTTGTGAAACAAAGGGTCACTGATTAGAATCCCTGTCAGCACACATGCCTGAGTTGCAGGCCAGGTCCCCAGTAGAGAACCTTCGAGAGGCAACCACACATCGATGTTTCTCTCCCTCCCCATCCCTTTCCCTCTCTCTAAAAATTAACAAATAAAATATTTTAAAAAAACAACAGCTTGAGAACTATTGCCCTCTAGAGCCACGAACTCCAGACAAGCATGTTTGTTTACACTGACTGTATAGCTTTGCATATCATTGACTAAAAACAAACAACCCCCCCAACCCTCACCACTATTAACTAAAATCCTGAATAGCTCTTTCTTATTTTATCTTAATCTTGAAAAGTACCTACCAAGAATTCTATTCACTTTTCCCCTTAAATCACCATTTGCCTCATCTCAGTACTGCCCTTTCCAGTGTAGGGATCTGCAGCCCATGAGGGAAACTACACCAATTGGATGAAGAATAATTCACCCCTAGCCCACAGTATATAACATTGTGCCGACAACCCAAACAATCACGGTGATAGTAGCTTCCTTTGGCAGAGAACTGCTCCGGGCCAGGATTTAAGACAAGCACCACGTGCATTACACAACCACAATGAACTAAAATACTGTTCTTCTCTTTTTACAGACAGGCTCAGAGAAGTTGGAGAACCCATCCAAGGTCACATTTCTGACAGTGGACATGACACGATTCAAAGTGGAACGTTTTGTGTTGGGTTCCCCCTCAAACCCCCACCCAGGCCAAGGTCTTCCCAGTTTGTGCACCACCGGGAGCGCTTCTTGGGAACGTAGCCCTCTCCCACCCACCGGCACAAATCCACAGGTGCGCCGCAGATTCTGTCTGCCAGCCCTGCCCAGACCCAGACGACCTGCTCCTTCACCTCTGGGCCTCGCTTCAGATGGCAGCTCCAGCTCCCTCAGCCCTTTCGACCCCCGCGCCCATTGTTTCCGCTCTCACTCACCTCGGAGAAGGTCGGCGCATGCCTGACTGGTACGCTCGAGGCAAGGTCCTGGCGGTTTAGGAAGCTAGGGCGGTGACGGCAGGATCCGCGAAGGCGTACCCGGCGACTTCTCCGCGGACCCTCGGGATCCCGGGCACGCGGGGTCGTTTCACCCTCCTCGCGAGACAGCGGAGACCCCAGCGGCTGTTGCGACCCCTGAGACGTAAAGTGTTCATCACCATGGTAGCTTGGAGGCGGCGGTAGGAACAAACCCACCCCGCGGCCCCGGCGCGTCAAAACAAAACACCCGCCGGCATAACGCAAGCGCGTTAGAAGGACACCGGCACTGAGGGCGGGGCTTAGAGCGCTCGGCCTTTCCCCCTCCCTTCCCCCACCACCCCTCCGGTTTTAGGAAGGAGAGCGACCTGACCCTCCCAGGCAGAAATCGCTATTATCAGAGTCTTTATTGTGACCAGTAATCTCTGGTCGTTACAAAGGCAGAAACTTAATGTTCACTCCTAAATTACCCAAAAAACACGATAACCAGTTTTATCTTATTTAGACCTCACCAAAGTCTGAGAAGTTACTAAAATTATTTCTAGTGAATAAAAGAACTGAGCTACCTCTTAGGAAATAACACCGAAATTCGAGTAGAATCCAAAACCAGAACCCAACTAGTAAAGAGATTTACTCCAGTCCGGGGATAAAGAGATTACCTTAAAGGACATAGCCTTGGAATCTTCGCAAAACAGAACGTGTTTCTCTCAAGACTGCTCTCTCCCTTCTCCACTCCCTGAAATTAGGATTAAAACCCTATTTTTAGATGGTATCTGAGCTGTACAAAGAGCGCCTGAGCCTAAGGCGGCCCACTGCCTCATTCTACTCTCTGGCCTCAGAGGTGAGCGTTCCAAACATTCTAGAGCTGAACCTGGTATACCTGCCCGCGTGCTAAACCGCCGTCCTTTAAGCTAATATTTGATTCGTGCTAACGTTCTAAGTACATAATAAACGCTCAACAAACGCTTGTTGATTGGCAGACATTAAGCCAGGGAATTGGTGCCACGTTATTTCTTCTCACAAGTTATCATTTACATGAACAAGCCTTTGCGTTATAAAAGCCTTGTTTCTTGGAAAAAAAAAGGCTGAATTAACAGGATTTCCCACAACTAGTCGTCACCGTTATATAAATGTGGGTAGTATTTTTGCTTACGTCAAGGATGAATATAAAAAAGACTATCAATATGAAATGGGAACAGAGGCGAGAAGAAACGTTAATTCAGCGTTAAACTGATGTTATATATAAAACACATTAGTTTCTCAAATAAACTTTTAAATGCACATGATGGTACATTACCTTGCATTAACACTGCACTGAAACTGAAAGAACCGGTTGACGAGGTACGCCTATCTCTCTAAGCGTCAAAAGGGGAAAAAAAGCCATTTTTAAACATTTTCTCGTTTGTCTAATACCCTCCCTGAAAGGCGGGCTAGGCCCGCAATCTCGCAAACCCGCCCCCAGCTCCGGGCGGAAGAGCCCCGCTGACCGATGGGAAACGCTCCTGGCGGCAAGTGGGCGGGCACTCGTGCCCAGATGTAAGATGGCCGCCACCACCCGGCAGCCGCCGCCCCGGAGGTTACTCTAGGGCCTGCAGGTCCTGCCCGTTCCCGCGGACCGCCGTCGCCTCCTTACCATGAAGCCAGTGAGTCGCCGCGCCCTGGATTGGATTTACTCAGTGGTAGGTCCCGAGCCAGGAGAGGCTCCACGCGGTCAACTCCCTAGGCCCACGAGCTAAAGCCCAGGTGTTTCTTCAGTGTCCAGAAACTCTCAAACCCATTCCTGAATTTCTTTTACTCCCTCATCTTAACTCCGCCTCTTCCGGGAGGACACGCTCTTCCGTTTCTTACGTAAGGAAAGCTTAAGCGGGTACGCCTCCGGAATTCTATTTATTCGCTTGTCACCCTAGCAACGTACATGGCAACCAATGGGAGTGGGGAGCAGAGAGGCGGCACTACTCTTACTAGTGAATTTTTTTTCTCTTTTATTCCCCCCCCCCTTATTTTTTTTTTTAAAGTTGCTCCTAGCGATCGTATTACTCTCCTGGGGGTATGTCATCTACGCATCAACAGTAGCGGCTAGACGACTGCTAAGGAAGAAATACCCAGACAAAATCTTCGGGAATGAATGAAAATTTGTAATTCCTCTTATTTTATTCTATGTAAATACTTCTTTACCCCATGTTTACCTGACACATGTCTAAATTTAAAGTAAAATACATAATACAAGGGCTCCAAATTTATTTTTGCATAATCCTTTATTTTTTAATTGATTTTTTAGAGAGAGAGGGGGAGAGACAAACATCGACTTGTTGTTCCACTTATTTATGCATCCACTGGCTGATTTATGTGCCCTGACTGGAGATCAAAACCCCGCAACCTTGTCATACTGGAAGGACACTATAACCAACTGAACTGCCAAGCCAGGGCCTGCATACAGTCCTTTATAATACACCATCAATGTGCAAACTTCTCAAATACTTTTAAATTCTTATATAACAAAGCAACCTAGATCTGACAGCCTTTGAGTATCAGATCATAGATGGAATGACATGCTCTGCAATTTAGAGTTTTTAAAATACTTCTTTTAAAATGTCTCAGAAAGCCACCTCTAAAACAAAAGTGTGTGGAATTTCTATTCTTATATTTGTTTATTGCAACATTTTATTGTTGCATACCTACACATCAGCTAGATTAAGTACTAAGTAAGAAAAAAAAAACTATTGTGACTATTTTTCAACATGCTGTTTTCCAAGTCAAGAATGGTCAGAAAAGGGTGATTGCTCACATCATTTTTGTAGCATGTCCAGTTTTTACTCATCCTTAAATAAATCAGTCTTAAATTGTACAGTGTTTGCGAAGAAACAGGCGGCACATACCCGAGAGTACACTTTATTCAAGTTACTTTTCCAGAAAATATATTCAGTAAATATGGTAATGTAGCAACAAAACTTGGGCTCATATGCCTCTGAAATTTTAAATTAACCTTTAATGATGTTGATCAGGAAATTCTTTCATTGGTGGAATTACTTCTCCAGTCTCCAGAATTGTATCACCCTAGGAAAACAAACATGCATTAGCAGAAAAATCTTGTTTACAGAGGTGTATCCACTTTGGCAGACCTCACACCAAAAATCTAGTTCAGCTTTGGCATTCATACTGTAAAAGAGACTTAGGCAAATCAAAGGCTGTCTAAAGACAAGAAACCAGTATTCAAATTTTAAGGTTTAAGTGAAAGAACAGAGGAGGTTTCAAACAAAATGACCACAAAGGGCATGAAAAGTGGCTTTCACAGAGTGATAAAGAGATGTTTGTTTGTATGGCCCCCCAAAATAGGAGAAGCCCTAGAAAAGTTACAGGGAAATAACCTTCAGCTCAATATAAGGAGGTAATGTATGCCCAGCAATTAAATATAGGCAATCACCAGTTTACTGTTTGGCCCAGATAGTAGAGACAGAATGCACACTTTGCCTGGGTAGCTTGGTACAGGTGTCATTTCAAACCTAGACAGTGTGTGTGGCAGAAAAGGCATAGGCTTTGGAGATCAGAACCAAGTGGTAAGAATTCTGGAAACTCCATGAACAAGCTGTATAATTGTAGGCAAATTACTTACTTAGCTTTAGTTTCAACTTTGTGTTCAAGTTAGGTTCAAGTCACCATGACAGTTCATGAATGACTGTGTAGGGTGGAATTATCCTCCATCCCCCACCCCTGCCATTTCCTGACCTGTTACCTAGTAAATAAACTTTTTATGTTTAAGCCATTACACATTTTGGGGGTACTTTGTTACCATAGCTAACACTACCCTAACACAGAAATTAGTCCTCTGAAGTGGTACTAATGCTGCTATAAGAAAAATTGAACCACATGGTATGGACACTGGCATTAGAAGGTAAAAGATGGAAATAAAAGGCAGTAATAACTTGGAAGCAGACTGTCTAATCAACCTGAGGTTCTAGCAGAGGTAGCTGTAAAAAAAGTTATAATATATGTTTGACTACTTGCTGCCTTGGGAATGTACTTTAGGAAATTAACTCAGGCAAGAAGTCACTGATTTGAAAGAAGAGAATGAAAAAATTCAAGTCCTTTCAGGATTAAAAAATCACATTGCTTCTGAATCTCTAAATAGTAAGGGTTAACACTGAAGACATTCTGAGACACAGAAGCCCGATGAAGCTCAGTAAACAGAGGAACCCTATGGTAAAGATCAGATTGAAGTGAAGGTGGCCTTTGATCCAGAGTCTGTTTCAGGTAGTCTCCACACAGCTGCCACTGACTTGAGACAGGCAGTTGCAGGAGGACAAAGTGGAGAACTTGGTAACTATAGAAAGTACATATGGATGTGGGACTAGTTACAAGTAAATAGACTCTCACCAAGTTTTTTTCTTTTAATGCCTACCAAATGTTGTGAGAACTATATGGTCAAAGAAACCGTCATACAGACAACCAAAGCCTGTGAATGTCTGAGCTTAATACAACCTCTGGCACTCAACCTTCTGTGAGTAGGAGGCAGATAGAAAGACTGTGGGACCCTAACAAGGGCATACATCCCAGTACCCATTTTAGGTGTGGTCAAGGTTGATAATGGAAAAGGAAGAACCCCTGGACACAGCCAGGGGCCAGGAAGGACAATGAACAAAGGTGTTACTTCAAGAAGACAAAATCAGTTTCCATTCAAGTAACTACCTATACACAAGGGTTAGGAGTCTTTATAATATTTGACAACAATTTCAGGATTGCCAAGAACCAGTGACTGCTCTGCTGTCTGAAACACCATCACTAAACAATGGGTGTGGTGGTGGTAGGGGGACAAGGGATACAGTTTACTTGCCATCTTAGTTCATCGATCCTCAAATCTCCAAGAGAAGTTGTATCTAAAGCTGACAGACACTACTAAGCATCATCTGGAGATCTTGGATTTGAGGCTGGTTGCAGTGATGGAATGGGACTTTGGGATTTTCCTTAGGGAAGGAATTGTGTACATGTGTGGGAAGAAGGAAGCAAAGAGCTATTTTGCTTAGAAGGATGGACTACGGCAGAATTCCAGTCATGGGAGGCTGAGAAATATAGAAAAGCACATAACTGTTTGGGACAATGAGAACAAGTTCTGGCCAATAGGATTTAAGACAAGTGATGTAAGCTACTTCCAAGTTTAGGCCTTAAAATCATCTTGAGACATCTAGCCCTTTCTTCCCCTTATATGATTTTGGAAGCCTCATTCTAGATGGCATAACCATAAGACAGGAAGATTGCCTGCTTCACATTGTCTGTGATAGCAATAAGAAATTGTTTCCTTTGTTTTGTTAAGTCATGGAGATTTAGGGGTGTTTTTTACTACTTATTCTATTCTGTGTACAAATGAGCATTCTTCAGGTCCTCAAATGGGAAGCTTCTCAAAGGGGTCAATGGCACAGAAACAGAAAGAACCACAGTGGCAAAAAATAGAGAAGTAGGAGAAATGCTATTGAAAGAAAGAAATAATGAATATGTATATGGAAGAATAAATAAATTCCCGAACTGGTGAAACCAGCAAGATAATTGCCTATTTTGAGACTACCTACACCCTGACACACATCAATTATACACAATACAATATAGAAGAAATCCCCTACTATTTCCTAAAGCAGAGTTCCAACTGGAAGCTTAGTCAGTTTTGGTGGTTCTCCCTGAAATTCCCTTCTGTTGCAGTAGATAATGGATTATTGTGACTGTTATTTGACTGAAGCTAAGAATCAACACTGAGTTTTATTTTACAAAATAACAGAACTTAGAGATTGATGGTACTTTATTATCTGTGACAAGATATAGAAAAAAACGTTTTTTATGTTAAACAATAACTTCACAAACAACCAACTGACTACTGTGTAATCTTTTAATGTTGAAAAGACTCATTTTAAATTAGGATAATAGCTTATCTTTTCATTTTATAAAATTTAAGCACACATTAACAAATTTTAAATTCACACACAGAGACATTAAGGTCAAACTGCCATGAGAAATAATGGTTTGGAAATAGTAACAGGAATTCAGTTGCTATTACTATTCATTACATTACCATGCTCAGGTATCTGCTTAGGCTAAGTTCTTAACTGTACATAAACACAGAATACCTACCTTCAATTCACCTTAGGACTACAAAAGTCATACAAGTTTTATAAACAAGCTGAAAAGAAATGTGTCCACCTCACATTTCAACTGTAACTGCTACCTCACACTATTTCCTTTTTTTTTTCCTTTTTGAACAAGAATACACAAAACAGGCACTTGAACTGACAGTGAGAAGAAAGGAACATTTTAGTTTAACAATCACTTGGAGAGGGAAAGGAGAAAGAAAACTGAACAAAAGAAAAATCAGAGATGTTTTAAGACTTACTGGGAATATTCTGGGCTTCCTTTCAACAATGGCATATGGTTTTGTCTGAAATAAAAGTAATGCTCTGTTAATTATGGATTTAGAGTCTCTTCTAAAAAAATAGATCATATCCCAAATGTTTAACTTAGTCCCAAATTTTCACCAGACTCCAGACTCATACAACCATTTACTCAAGATCTCTATTTGGTTGTGAAACAGGTATCTCAAACTTAACCACTAGCCCCTATCAGTATATGACCCTTTAATTCTCCCAATTAAGGAGGCCAAAACCTGACTCCTCAGCAGATCCTGTTGAGATTATAATCTGTTGACAGAATCTGTTTCTTACCACCTCTATTACTACTATCCTTGTCCAAGCCTCTAGCATTTTTCAGCTACGAGTCCTCCTATCTCCACACTGCAAGCAGACCAGAGTGATTCTTTTAAGATGTATCACTCCTCTGCTCAAAGTTTCTTAATTCTTAGAGACAAAAGGCCAAATTCTGGCGGTGATCTCTAAGACCCTGCACAGTCTGGACCTCAGCTACATCTCTGAGCTCCTACCTTTCTCACTTTCCTTGTACTACAGTCATGGTGGCTCCTTTGCTGTTAGTCCAATCAGCTGGACCTGCCTGAGCCTTAGAGCCCTTACACTTAATGACTCCTCTACCTGAAAGGCACTTCTAGTTATCTGCTTTGTTCAATATCTTCATGTTATTTATGTTTCTCTTCAAGAAGCACTTCCTCAGAAAGGCCTAATTAAAATAGCAGATTCTGTCATTCTCTAGACTTTTACCCTGCTTAGTTTTTCTTCTACAGACTTAGCACCTCCATTACATACCTCTTTGTTTACCTATTTATTGCCACTCTCCAAGACTAAACATTTCATGAAGACAGGGATTCAATGATTTGTTCACTGCTGAATCCCTGCGTTTAGAACAGTGCCTTGCACACAGGAGGAACTAAATAAATATTTATAAAATAAATGTACTTATTAAGCATATACATCTGCTTAATGAAATACCAAACCAAAAAAATTTCATTACTTGCATGATGTAAAACTCAGAGAAATTGAAGCCATAAGCATGAGAGAAACTTAGAATACAATGTGAGGACATTAAAGTGTCTTTTTGTTTTAAAATAGAAATGTTTTATCTTAAGATTTTATTTAATCTTAGAGGGACAGGAAGAGGGGGAAAAACATTGATGTGCGAGAGAAACATTGATGTGTTGCCTCTCACATGACCCCAACTCAGGTCCTGGCCCGCAACCCAGGCATGTGCCCTGATAGAGAATTGAACCTTTTGATTTGTGGGAGGACACCCAACCCACTGAGCGACACCAGTCAGGGCTAAAGTGTCTTTGAAAACATTTTACATAATACAGCCCTGGCCAGGTGGCACAATTGGTTGAAGCTTCGTCCCATGCAGCAAAAAGTTTCGGGTTTGCTTCCAGGTCAGGATTCAATCCCTGGCTGGGGCATGTAGAAGGCAACAGATCTATGTTTCTTTCTCTCTTTCTCTCTCTCTCCCCCCACCGCTCCATCTCTCTCTAAAATCAATAAACATTTCCTGAGATGAGGATTAAAATAAATAAACAAAACATTTTACATGAAACCACATAAAAACATTAAAATGTCTTTAAGAACTCAGGCCCGAGGCAATAAGACAGTGAAATGTCATCAAAGAAAGTAAAATTCACGTAGGCAGTAAAGGTGTTAGATGAAGCAAACTGGCTGCAAAGGTTACTAAGGATGCAGTCCTACCCACATCAAGAGAATATAAGGCAAAAGAGCCCTACTGACATTTTTTTAAAAGATTTTACTTATTTACTTTTTTAGAGAGAGGGGAAGGGAGGGAGAACAAGAGGGGGAGAAATATCAACATGTGAGAGATACAGGGTTGCCTCTCCCATGCCCCGATCTGGGGACGTGGCCTGCAGCCACCCAGGCATGTGCCCTGACTGGAAATCAAGCCAGCAACCTTTCAGTTCGCAGGCCAGCAGCATTCAATCCACTGAGCCACAGCAGCCAGGGCCCTACTAACATCTTTGACTCAGGAAAAATCACCTGGAAGTTTGAATTCCTCAGATAAGCAACTATATTGTTTTGAATTGCTGACCTAGTGACTGCAGCTTGTTATATGTGCTTCTAGAAAAATTTAGTTAAATATATATGACAAAGTAAATCAAATCCAGAGTAAACAGGTGAATGTCAAATACCATCATTTCCAAAAACAATGGGACAACCCATATATTCTGTTATTTACAGTATTTGTAATGTGTAAGGTAATCTGGTTTTAAAACACTAGTTTTAAGATTCTAGTTAGAAATGCATAATTGATTTAGACTTGTAATTTTAAGTTTAAAAAGATTTTGCTCCTTAGGGTCATTAATTTGCCCTATAAATATTTTTTAAAGGTTTTATTTATTTATTTTTAGAGCGGGGGAAGGGAGAGAGAAAGAGAGGGAACAAAATATCAATGTGTGGTTGCCTCTCACATGGCCCCTGCCAGGGACCTGGCCTGCAACCCAGGCATGTGCCCTGACTAGGAATCAAAATGGTGACCCTTTGGTTTGCAGCCCACGCTCAATCCACTGAGCTACACCAGCCAGGGCTGGCCTATAAATACTTAAAAATAAAATATGTAAAATTTATAAATGCAGTCTAAAACATTTAAGAGAATTTGATTATGTTTGTAAGTGGAATTATTTTAGGAGTGTTCAACTGGGATTGATCTAAAAATAGTAAGAACAAAGAAAGGAGACTGTATTTCACTAGCTTTATAAGCAGTTGAACAGAATTTTAAAAATAAATTTAAAGAATCAGAAAAAAGTTTTTTTAATTTTATACTAACAAATTGAATATTTATACTCCAGATAACTGTGAACAGTTCTTTTGCACATAAATACCACTCTTGGATGTTAAAAAAAGCTGACAGAAAGTACAATACTTTGCCATGTATAATGCATACTTTTTTGCCCAAACATTTGAGGGAAAAATAAGGGTGTGCATTATACATGGGTAGTACTAATTCTGTATCTACAAAAATGTTTTAAATTATTTTATTTATGCTTTTGTATTAAAAGTGTAACTCTAGAAAGCAATAAAGATACCTGTATGCAAAATAATACCCTGGAATACAATAATCAGTTTTGTTTGTAAATATAAATAAATAAAAAATTGAATTAAAATATTAAAATAAAAGATTTTTTTCCTGAAACTTTCGGCCAAAAACATGGATGTACACTATACAGAGGAGTGCCTTATACATGGTAAAGTATGGTAATATTTTGTCTTTTCTAGGGTCCTACATGTTAAGACTGAAAAAAAACACAGACCTATAATGATATGAAGTGGCCTGTAGACTTGCAGGTGAACATATATATAAAACTGTTTAAGCCCATCAACAACAGAAATATAAACTATACTCTCACCCTTAGACATATAAATTGGTAATCCCCTTTAATGGTTGCATTAAGATTTTCTGTTGGTGTATGGGTATATAGTGAAAACACTAAACCCCAACTCTAATTCCTACATTAATCTCATATTTTTAAACATAAGACAGGCCACATCCACTGGGACATGCCCAGAAACTACTGTGGAAACACATGTTCCTAAACAACTTTCCTTCCTCCCAATGACCAGAAAACCCTCCTTTACAACACCCTACTTATAATTTCCAAGGCGAGGAATTTTAGTCATAAATGACTCTGAACTTTGGTTTTACCCCCAACTTGAGCTATTTCTTCCTTAAAAAGTATCTCCTGCCTTCACTTTTCCATTCCTGCTAACCAAATTCTCATCAACTAATACCTACTAAATGGTGACAGCCTCCAGCTGGTTTGCCTGATGTCAGTACTACTTTCCTCCCTCCAATTCACTCCACGTATCAATGTTTTTTTATTTTCCTAAATGTATCATTTTACTGTCACTTTCCTGTTTAAAATGGAAAACTTCCCACTGCCTACCACATAAAGTTCAACCCCCTGTGCCTAGCTTTCAAGAGTTTCCATTAACTGGCCCCAGTCTACTGAGCCAAAAGACCTGCTATTCTAGATACCTTCTCAGTCTTGGGTTAGATATGGTCGTGACCATTACTGATTCCTTATCTTTCTTTTTAACTGGAATAGCTTTTCTCCAGCACAGGCTTACCCAAATCACACCTATCTTCCAACTGTACTATAAACTCCTAAAGGTCAGGAATTTTGTCTTATATATTTTTGATGGCAGTAAAGGAAGAGAACATAGTAGGCACTGCATAGTTGTTGATCAATGGATATATCTGCTTAGTGAAAAGAAAAAAGATGATGTCAGTGGTCAGAATTTTAAGGAGACATCCAATCAACAGAGGACCAGTCATGTTAGAGGGAATTTTCTGAGAACCCCAGTTATTTGTTTCTCTCCTTTCAATAGGCTAACTTCAGCTGGATTACCTACAATTTGTTAGGCAGTCCCTAACTTTTGTTTTTATCTTGAAATAATTTTAAACTTACAGAAGGTTGTAAGAATTATAAAAATAATTTTTTTACTGAATTACTTCACAGTAAATTGCTGACCGGTTTATTGCTTTAGGATATTTCCTACAAATAAGGAAAATATTCTTAAAACACTCACAAAAGCCATCAAAATCAGGAAATTACCATTGATACACTATTATCTTCTACCTTCTCTAAAGAACCCATTCAAATTTTACCAATTGTTTCCATAATTGTTTGAAGTTCTCAGAAAATCCCATCTGACTGGACTTGTTCTTCATTGTTTAGGCTATTTAAAATTTTGACTGTTAATACCATCTTTAATCTTTTGACTAAGCAGATTATGGCCTATTAATATGAAATGCATTTAGTTGACAAGCCTACTTAGTTTTTTTCAATCTGGAATGAATCTTAGTTAATCTTTAACTTTCACCACTTGAACACTTTTAAAGGCAGTAAGTCAATTATGCAGGAAAGTCCCTCAGTTTAGATTTGTCTTAAGTATCCTCATGATTAGATTCAGGTTATGTGTTTTTGGCAGGAATATTGCAAAACTGATGCTGTTTTCTTTTTATTGCATACTATCAAGTAGCACACAATTTGTCCCATTATTAGTAATGTTAATTTAGATTTCTTGATTACCGTGGTCTGTGCCAGGCTTCTCTAACACAAAATTACCTTTTTCCCTTTGTAACAAATGAATATGTTGAAAATAGGTATTTTGAGATTAATCTTAGTGTCTTTTGATGTTCTTTGGCTGAATAAAATATTACTATGATGACTCAAATGATGATTTTTCTGGTCCTATTATTCCTTGACTGTTTATTATTTAGCAATCTATTAAACAAAGAAGCTTTGTCTTTTCCCCATTTATTCTTAATTATATGAGGATGGACTCATGGATTTATATTTTATATATTAGATTGTCTATCATCTATTACTATCATTATATAGTTTGATGCTCAAATTATCCCAATGTGAGTTCCTTCAAGTTTACTCTGTCTTTTTGATATATCTCCATCATTCTTTGAACAGTTCTTTACTTTGTGGCACAAAAAGCCAATTTTGTATTTTTCCTGCCCCAGCCCTGGAACTGGCCATTTCTCCAAAGAGCTCTGGCTCTTTCAGTGAAGCACTTTATTTAGAAAATAAGACCAGGCCGCTAGACATTGCTAATTTCCATGGGGCAGCTCTGCCACCAGGAGCTGTCAGTGGACACAGCTAGAGAATATACACACTGACACCTATACTTACTTCTATATCTGTCAATATGTACTAAAAACAAGTTCACACCGGTGCTTCCAATTCCATCCCAGTAGCACAGAGTTTTTTCGACTTCCAGTTCCTGGCAATGGGAACCTGGGTACCCCTATCATCAATATACAAGACTTAGGTATTTACTTGACCAATGTTCTGTGTATAACTAATCTCCTGTCACCACCACCACACTCCAGTATAAATAACACCCTCCCCTCACTCAGGTTCTGACATTTTATTTTGTGCTGCCACCTCCATCATTGCCCCAAATCACCCTTCCAATATCCCACCCACATCAGGCTGCAGCCACTGCTCTTCTCCAAACAGGTGTACTCACCAACACCCCTTCCCCTCGTAGCAACCCACTCAGGATCTAACACTCCCCAGTGGGTACAAGAGTACCCCCCCTACTCTGTGTGGGTTACAACACTCCATGCTTGGCAGCCACCCCTGCTCTCTCCTCATGAAATGCACTCTTTCCTCACCATGCCTGGCTCCAACACCCTACACCAGGCTATCCGTTTAGCCTTCTCAATAAGACAACTGGCTCATTTCAACCACAACATCCAAGATCTTTCAGTGAAAAAGTTCAAGCTTTTGAACATCTTGGATTCTACAGAAAAAATGTTGTAAATATCAGATAGAAGAAAGGAAAGGGAAATAGAATGATGACAAAGATAACCTTTGACTATTTTGAATTGTTATCTTATACCAGATGTCCACTCAAAAAGAGAAACAAATTTTTTTCTCCCTCCTACTCACAATCCTGAATTTACACTACTATTGTTAGGTCACTAGATTCTAATCAAGTGTAAACACTGTTTCTATGAGGAAATGCATTTCAAATTGAAAGCAACAAAAAGATTAACTTTTTGAAAAACCATACTTAAATTTCATTAAACCTTTTATTTAATAGGATACAAAGTTATTCAAAATCAGTTACAAGTGACAGTTTATTTCCACTAAGTAAAGCAGGGTAAGGCATACCCACATAGAAAATCATTTTGGACAACATTAAAAATAAATTCTGAAAAACACATGTTTAAAACGTACTTACAGTCACATGATATTTGAGATAATAATGAATAATCCAGGCAGGTATAAGTACATGAGTAAAAACAAGGACACTGTGTCGGTATGTCTTATAGATCTGGGGGAAAAACATACAAAAAATAAACAGGTATTCTATGTTACATTTGTGGCAAAGAAAAAAAACCCAACCATCAATGATATAACAATGTCATGATTGTTTTAAAATTTCTAAATGCTACAAATTTCTTTATAGTCTATAGCTAACCTCACCCACTCAAGTATTTTTACTAAGCATAGGGCCTTCTAGGGGGTAGGATACCTGGAGTTCGGGCAAAATGCGTTAAGACAAGTAGCATTTTGCAACACTATATAAGGCATTTAAAGATTTTTCTAAAAAAACTTCTAAAATATCCTTATTGTAAGTTTAAGACAAGACATGGCAAAAAATGCTAATCAATTTAACCAGAATAATCAAACCTACAGAATTTTGCAGATAAATTTATCTCCCTAATTTATCAAGTTCCCACAATCAACTCCACTTGCATCATTCCAGGTGTGAAGCAGACAACCTGAGCACACTGATGCTGGAAGAGTGTTTTACATACTGACATAGGAGTGTTTTGAGCTCATTTTCAGATGCCTTTATACTATTTTAAGAGAAAGGCAAAAGAGAACTAAAAAAATGGAACTTTTCCATGGCAGCCAATTTGACTGAAACACACTTATCCTTTCAGGAAAAGAATTCTAAGTGTTGTAATAGATATGATTGTGGAAGAAAAAATAAACTCAAAGTAAGTTAAGATGGATTTCAACGAATGATCACTTTTAAAAAAAAAAAGATTTTATTTATTTATTTTAGAGGGGAAGGGAGAAAGAAAGGGAGAGAAACATCAATGTGTGGTTGCTTCTTGTGCATTCCCTACTGGGGACCTGGCTTGCAACCCTGGCATGTGCCCTAACTGGGAATCGAACAGGCAACTCTTTGGTTCGAAGGCCTGCGCTCAATCCACTCAGCCACACCAGCCAGGGCTGATTATTTACTTTTTCACATCACTAGCTGATGGGAGGGATGTCTACTTTCAACCAATGACTGCCAAAATGAACAAGTAATGTGAAGGATATAAAGGGTTAGAGAAGGGTTGAATTAGAGTGTAATGTTACCATCGTAAATAAGTATCTAATACCACTTTCTCAGAAAAATTTGCACCAAACTTTGTAGACTGTAAAAAAGTAGAAACACACATTTCAATATGAACTTCAATTTCTAGCTCTATGACAAGTAGATCACTGAATTTTTGTAGGCCTCATTTTCCACTCACTCAAAATGAGAATTAGGAATCGTTTTCTACTTTATAGGAATAAAGCATTAAGTAAAGTAACACATATATAAAAACCCTCAGCAAACTGACCCACACAGAGTAAGCACCCAAGTGTTACTTAGTACTATTCCCATCATTATCAGCCAATGTCTTAGTTGAGAACAATTCTGATAGTGTTCATCCCTCATAACTGATGTGATTTAATTTATGACCTCAAAAGTATGTCCTGAGACCCTAAAAATAAAGATAACTCTTTAAAAAAAGATTTATTTATTTTTTAGAGAGAGGGGAAGGGAGAGAGAGAGTGACAGAAACATTGATGTGTGAGAAATCCATCCATCATCGGTTGCTTCTCACACGCCCCCAACCGGGGACGCGGCCCGCAAGCCAGGCAGGTGCCCTGACCAGGAATCGAACTAGCAACCTGCAGATCAGAGGCCGGGGCTCAGCGCACTAAGCCACACGAGCCAGAGCTAAAGACAACTCTTGAATGAGTGATTGTCTGCAGAGTAAAGTCCAGGAAGGGCATTTCTCTTAAATGAAAAAGTTGGTTAAAAGTACATGGTGGTAGTTTAAAAAGGTGGCTCTTGAACATGACTCATTACATATACTAACAGGACCCTGTCTACTACGGTAATCACACGGGGGGCTGCACTATTAGCTAGGGGCTTATTGAGCTTTCTGGTAGTAGGCTGTGTTTGTTAGTATCTACAATCTCAACCTTAAAAATCAGCCAAGTGTCCTCAAATATTAAAATCATAGAATTTTACCTACTGAATCCTTGGCTATCAGTCTGAGGGAAGATTTGTGCAGTCAAAAGAGAACCAAAAGTGCAGTGTCCTGCCAAATCTAAGCAAAGATTCGCCTCCTTCTGATCATACTAGAACGCAGAGGCAAGACTCCCCCAAAGCCGTACGAGCTCCTGGACTCCTGACTCCCACCCACTCTAGGGACAAGGCAGCGTTCCCGCTACACTTGTCTTTGTTGAACCTATTGTCCCTCAGGGAACTATCCGGACTTGCCGGCGCAAAGCGATGTCAGTCCTTGGTGTGGCTGCAAGGAGCAGGCATCTCAGCAAGCTGGCTGGGGGTCGCGGAGGATTGTGCGTACCGGAGGTGGGGGGAGGGGAGAGGGGGAGGGGGAGGGGGAGGGGAGGGGGAGGGGGAGGCCCGTCACTCACCAGGTTCTTCCACGGGGCCTGGTCTTGAAGAAACTTATTCCAGAATCTCTCCATAGGCCACACCCTCTGAGGGGGCAGCACCGGCTCCCGGGGACTCAGCTCCTGGTCCTTCAGCCATCGCCGTCTCAATTCTCGCAGCTGCTGCAGCCGCAGTTTCTCGTCTGGCGTGTACCCTGTCATGTCACCGCTGGTACGCAGGCAGAAGGAGACAGCGCGTCCCCGGATCTGGGTCTAGTCACTTGGGCGCGCTCCCGCTGGGCAAAGCGACCTTGCGGGGACGCCTGGGAGCGGCGCGCCGTCGTGACGCCACTCTGGCCTGCCGCGGCTCCAATCGCCGCGCAGTACCTGAGCATGCGCAAAGCTCTGCACCCGCCTTTCAAGGGCACTCCTCACCAGCGAAAGTGCCACAAAGGGGAGGAGATGTTGAGAACCAAGTTTAAGAAGTCGGAGGACTTGCGGTTCTGATAAGAACCTTCCCTGCTGGGAAGGATGCGAATATGTGATTCATTGAACTTTCCAAATGCAAAATTCTTTACTTGCCTTCTTCACCCTGGAATTCCTCTTCCAGGAATTTGTGGAGTTTGTGGAGTGCGTGACAGCTGAGTTTAAATCCCAGCCGTGTCCGTGACTGGTAAAGTGGCCTTGAGCAGCTATCCCAGTATGTTTCTTCATCTGTACTGCAGAAGTAAAAAGTAGTTTAATATCTAGGAGCATTAGATGCATTCACGCTTTGCCTCAGCAATCCCACTTCTAGGACTCTGTTCCAATAATACGGTGGTAAAAACATGAAAGGAATGTGCACAACTATTCATTGCAGCACTATTTATAATACAATAATGGGAATTGCCCCCAAATTCCTCATTAGAGAACTGGTTGAATACTTATAGTACGACAATGTAATGAAGTACTCTATATACAACTGTGGATTGCTCTCCAGAATATTTTAAGTGGAAAAAAGCTATGGGTAGAAAAGTGTATGTAGTATGTTACTTTTTACCCAAAAAAAGGAGGGTGGTAGTAATAATTCTAAATACTAAATAATACTATATATAATGGTATATGTGTATATATGTGTATGTGTATATATATACATACATATATGTATGTGTGTGTGTGTATACGTTTGGTTAAATTTTTTAAATAATGGAAAGAGAACTCGGTTTTTAAAAAATGTTACCTATGGGGGAAGAAGGACTAGGATAGAGGAGACAGGGATAAAAACTAAACTTCTCTGAATATATCTTATTTAACAGAATTAACTCTAGAGCCATGTAAGCATTTCATATTATCATAAAATTAAATTTGCAAAAAGCAGCCTGTGAAAATTAAAAGTAAAAACAAAGAGATCTAATTGATCTGCATGGTGGCATAATCTTGAAAGTACATCATTTCAAGTAACTTTAAATTGCCAAATTACTTACTATACATCTATACAGAGATGTGCCTCAAAGACAAAAAGAACTGCAACAAAAAAATCTCATTATTTTAAGTAATCATATTACTGGTGGTGATGGTAATAGAGGTATTGTTAATCTGACACTGAAAATAAATGGTTATGCTGGGGTTTTTGTAATGGGAGAAAGGAGATACAAATGTAAGAGTTTAAGTAAAAATTCTATAGTCTTTAGTTTGAATACGTACGTATGTATTATTTTATCTCATTGAATGGCCTAAGAACAATGGCCAACCAAGTAACCACGAATGTCTGTAGCTCCTAGATTGTGATCTCTAGGAATCATTTTCTGTTAAAAGGAACTAAGACTCCTTGGAGCAGCAGTTCTCAAACATTTTGTTCCCCAAACTTCTTTAAACTCTTAAAAATTGTTGAAGACTCCAAAGAGCATTTGTTCATGTGGGGTATATCTACTGAATTAGAATTGCATCAGAAATTAGAACAAATTTGAAAATAACAAAACATCCATTAACATTTAATGAGAGGAGTGCCACTGTTTTTACATTTTTGTAAATTTCTTTAATGCCTGGCTTAATAAATGACAGCAGGAATCTTATAACCACTTCTGCATTCACTCGTAATAGCATACACCATACAGCCTTTGGGAAACTTCATACACATTTGTGAGAGAATGAGAGTTAAAAAGGGCAAATAGCGACTAGTATTATTATGAAAATAATTTTGACCTGATAGACCCCAAGGAAGGATCACAGGAACTCCCAGGAGTCCTCAGATTACACTCTGAGAACCATTGCTTTAAAGAAATAGCTAATTTCAGGTCTGAGTTAGGAATTGTAAAAGAAGCCTGGACCATCTTGTCTTAACAAAAAGCAGGAAAGTTTTTAAGGGCTAGTAGAATCCTGTCAAGAGGATTCAGGAGCCAACCTGAATAGACTTCCACTCATGAAAGACAGAACAATTTGAGCATCAGTGAATATAATGATGTCAGTGGATTGAAAAATATTAAATATGTTCACATACATAAGTTCATAACACTTTTTTAAAATTCAGTGATCACTTTTAAATGGTGATAGGGAATTATTTCCTTATTTGGAAAAGTGGTAAGTAGAGGAAAAATTAAGCATTCTTCTGGCCTCACTATATAAATTGTATCTTAGAGTAATAAAATAGGTGATGAGGGGAAATTCCTTCAAAGAAGCATAAAAGCCTAATAAAAGAAGAAGCGATGGCAGTTAGAATATCACTGTTTTGCAACCATTAGTTCATTAATGCATCACCGCAGTCATAAATAGTTGCTGATGTCTCGAAAAGAGAGCAACTGAGTCTCCTGGTGGAAGGCTGCCTCACTGCCTGTGAAGTGACTTTGCCAAACAAAAAATTCAACCTGAATCTGATCAAGTTTCTAGATCTAACTACTCATTTAATGGAAATACAGGGGACAGAGGAATTCCTATACAACACTGAAATGACACATTCAGAAAAATTCAGATTATAGAAATGGCAGAGAAGTGATTCTGTTTCTCAAAACAAAATTATATATAGATATAGACATAGATACAGATATAGATACAGATATAAATGTAGATAGAAAGAACCACAGATTAAAAGAGACAATGATAACTCAATAACAACAAAACCTGATTTTAAAATGGGCCAAAGGCCTTAGCAGACACCTCACTGAAGATGTATGATGGCAAGTCAGCATATGAAAAGATGCTCTATATCATATGTCATCAGGGAAATGCAAATTAAAACAATGAGATACCACTAAACAGCTATTAGAGTGGCCAGAATTTGAAACCCGGACAGCGCCAAATGCTGGGGAGGCTGTGGAACACGTGGAGCACCAGGAACACTCACACTGCTGGTGGGATGCAAAATGGCGCAGACACTTTGGGAGACTCTTTGGCAGTTTCTTATAAAACTAGACATACTCTTACCATATAATCAAGCAGTTTCATTCTTTTGACATTTACCCAAAGGAACTGGAAATTTGTGTTTACACAAAAATCTGCATACAAATGTTTATAGCAACTCTATTCATAATTTCCAAAACTTGGAAGCAACCAATATTTTCTTCAATAGGTGAGTGAATAAATTGTGGTACATGCAGACAATAAAATGTTATTCAGTGCCAAAAAGGAATGAACTTTCAAGCCGTGAATAGACATGGAGGACTTCTAAACATGTATTATTAGTGAAAGAAACCAATCTGAGAAGGCTATAAACCATGTAAGTCCAACTACATGACATTCTGGAAAAGGCATAACCATGGAGATAAAAAGATCAGTGGTCACCAGGGCTGCTGGTGGTGGGGAGATAAATAGGCAAAGCACAGAGGATATGCAGAGCAGTGAAGATATTCTGTATGATATTATAATGATGGATATACGAAGGTCCATCTGGAAAAAGCCCAGCCATTGTTAATATAACAAGAAAGGTGCACATGACATCAATGTAACCTGGTGGCCAAGGAGAGTGGACTGGAATGCACATGTGTGAACAATGATGACTTCACTGTGCTAGTCAGTGAAGGCGGTACACACCACTGAGTGAGCATGTGTATTATGTGGCCATTGGCATTCAAAATGACTGAGTAGAGCAATGAATCTATGTTAAATTTTGCATTAATCTTGAACATTCCTCTGGGGAAACTATTTGGATGATTCCAAAGGCCACATCTTTGAGCAACTGGTGATTGGCAGCTTCATCAGGACAGTGCACCCACTCATGTGTCACATTTCTTAGAGAGTTTTTTGGCAAAACATCAAGTCACCTAGGTGACTCAGCCCCCGTAGACCCCAGATTTGGAGCCCTGTGACTTCTGGCTTTTCCAAAAACTAAAATTATCTTTGAAAAGGGAGAGATTTCAGACCATTGATGAGATTCAGGAAAATACAACAGGACAGCTGATGGCAATTGGGAGAACTATGTGAGGTCCCAAGGTGCCTACTTTGAAGGGGATCGAGGTGTCATTGTCACATGTACAATGTTTCTTGTATCTTGTATCTTAAGTGTCTCTTTCATAGCACATGGCTGCAGACTTTCTGGACAGACCTTGGATGTTACTATGCATTTGTCTAAACCCATTGAATGTGCAACACGAGTGAACCCTTAGGTAAACTAAGAATTTTGGTGATTATAATGTGTCAGTGTAGGTTCATCCTTATTTTTTAAAAAAATTTATTTATTATTACAGAGAGGGGAAGGTAGTGAGAAAGAGAGGGAAACATCTATATGTGAGATCACGTCAGTTGGTTGCCACTCACACACACCCCTACTCCAGCTGGGGGCCTGTCCTGTAACCCAGGCATGTGCCCTGACTGGAAATCAAACTCACAGCCTTTTGCTTCACAGGCCAGTGCTCAATCCACTAAGCCACACCAGCCAGGGCCATCTTTTTTTTTAAAGTACTATTCTGGGGAGTGATACTGATAATGGAAGCGGCTATGCATGTGTGAGAATAGGGGGTGTATAGGAAATGCCTGTACCTTCAACTGAATTTTATTGTAAACCTAAAGCTGCTCCCAAAAAAGAAAAATTTTTTAAATTAAAAAGGAGAGATGGTGTGGGAAATTTGAATACTACCTCAGTTTTTTGTGATATTAAGCAATTATTGTTGATTTTTGTATGTGATAATGTTCCTTCTTAATTTTTTTGAATTTTTTATTTATTGGTTTTTGAGAGAGAGAGAGAAACAGTAATATCGTTTTGTTGTTCTACTTATCTGTGAATTAATTGGTTGCTTCTTGTATGTGCCCTGACCAGGAATTGAACCCACAACTTTGATGTATCGGGATGATGTTCTAACCAACTGAGCTACCTGGCCAGGGGTTTTTTTAAAGGGATGTCTTATTTCTTGGAGATACCTTTTAAAATATGTATAGATGAAAGGATACAATGTCTGGAATTTACTTCTTAGTAACTGGAGAGGGAGAAAGAAGTATGGAGGGAATAGACTAGCAATGAGTGGGTCATTGTTGAAGCTGTCTGATAGGTAAATGGAAATTACAATAATTATACTCCTTTCATATAATTTTGTGTATGTTTGAAATTCTTCCAAATAAACTTTTTAAAGATCTGTGCCTTGAAGTAGTTTTCTTAATCCTCATTTTGTTTCATGACAGCCACACTTTGGATAAAAATTCCACAGCCTCCTTGGGCTGGAGCCTCCAACCCTGTCATGAACGCCACCCAAACACTTGGTGCTCAAGTGAGAGTGCGTCCAAGAGTGATTAGTCGTCCGGGAAGGACTGCACCTAGTTCCTCTGTGAGACATTGGATAACTCAAATAAATATTTCCTTTGTGATAGAGTTAAAGACATCAAGTAATTTCTTGAATTTGGAGCCATCTTTCTGACTTATTCTGGAAAATTACTGCCCTTTCCCCACCTCCTACCACCACCACATTTAGAAAGAGAGAAAATTAATATTGTTTTGGAAAATATATACCTACGCCACAGGCTTCGGCCTACCACATCTCCACCCCTTCCCATTTATTTACGCCTGTGAAACCCATGAAGATGAGTTGAATAAAAATAACGCCAGTAGTGGCGCACGTTCAGTTAAGCACCCCTGGCAAGTGTTTGTAAACAATTACTGTATGGTCCCACAAGGGGGCACTCTAGCTTACTGACAAATTAATGCAATTCAGTTGGGTTGCATACACAGTTCATTAACCAGCCCACAAAACTTGGAAAGGGTAAGGTTGGAGTAACTAAAGATATTTTAATGTTCTTCTGAGATTAATATAGCAGAGTAAGCTGGCTTCTCAAGCATTTAGGAGCCCAAGGCAATGTCCATTTGCTCAAGTGTTTGCTTATAGTTGGATCCCTGCACTTTGCATGGCAAGTGATGCCAATCAGACAATGGAGAAAGAGTGATTGATTAAAATCACTAGCTCTGTAACACAGAAGGCAACCTTGCCTCAGTTCTCTACAACAACCAAGAACTCAGATTTGCATGTTTATTTACAATTGCTTGGGTGTTGGGAACCGCCTTGCCTGGTTTCAGAAACTGTAACCACCCCCGCTCCCCCATGGCTAAGGCTGAGTGAGCAACCTTCGGACCATAAGCCACTAATGAGACAAAGCTTATCTCCCTGGCAGGAGCACCGCTTCTGCTCCTCTTACTTCACCCTGCCTGGCCTCCAATGCATGATCGGTTAGCCAATGATGGGTAAGATTCCTCAAGGGAGGAACAGCCTAAGACAGGCATGATCACGGGGAGGCCCCCGGGAAGGACTTGGGGGGCTATAGCAAAAGGGGGTGATGGGCCCTCACCCCTCAGCTTTGACATAGCCTGAGTCCTCATTCTGTCTGCAAGAAGTCTCCTAATCTCTTGGCTTACTTACTTACTTTCCTTACTTGTCCTGCCTGACCTAAGCCTGAAACAATGACAGAGGGTGGTGCAGCCCTGTGCTGGAAAGGGCGGGCTCCCCAGGGGTGATCAGGCTTGAGAAAGAATACATAAAATCCTGTGAACCTGCTTTGCTAAGAATGCTTTCAATTAAATGATAAGGGTCCGAGCAGGAAATGAATTTGTTTCCCACAGTTTTGTAGCCCTTTAGCTGACAGATTCTGACTCAGAATAAGCCCTAGTAGTTCTTTGTATGTTATCTATTGTTTGATCCTTACTGCCTGACAATGATTAATGAGCTTTTACCTATATTCCTGTGCAAATTGAAAGCCAATAAAAACCTGTCAAGGCAAGGATCAGGACGCTCTCCCCTAGAGAGAGTAGCCAGGCTATCCCTTTTCCTCCACAGGACTCAGTAGTCCATGTGAATGTATCTCGTCTCATCCATAACACTGCGGACCCTGAGGGCCGGTGTCCAAGACACTTGGAAGCTCAGTGAGGCCTTGTGATGACACGGCACATTATGTGAATAAAGGTTTCAGTCATTCAGAGGTAGAGAAGTAGTGAATGGAGCCACCTCGCAGCAAAGATTCCATCTTTGTGTATATGGACTAGCAACAGTTCATTTAGTGAGATACTAAATAGGCAAAATGAAAAAGTTTTCATTATCCCTTTTTATTGTTAGGGTATTTTGTTACTATCGCAATTCAGAGGGTGCTATTAAGCACTGAAACAATGAAAATCAAAAAAACAATGAAATGGTTAAAATTAACATCATTGTTTAAAAGGAACAATAAAAACAATGCTCACTGACTCATATAATGTTCCAGCATGTTCAAGACCAAGGCAATACACATGAAGCAGAAAACCCCGGAATGCATCTTTCCACTACTCAACCCAACACCATTGTTTTTGTTTTTGTTTTTAAGATTTTATTTATTTATTTTTAGAGAGGGAATGGAGGGAGAAAGAAAGAGAGAGAAACATCAATGTGCGGTTGCTGGGGGTCATGGCCTGCAACCCAGGCATGTACCCTGACTGGGAATCGAACATGCAACACTTTGGTTCATAGCCCGCGCTCAATCCACTGAGCTATGCCAGGCAGGGCCATTGTTTTTGTTTTGTTAAAACATATCTATTATGTGAATTGTATTAGAATTAGATTTTTGTTTGTATTTAATCTGAAAATTTTGGGTTTGTAGTTAAAAAAGAACATAGATGCAGATTATATTTCTTGTGAATATTTCAGTAAAGTTATAATGAAAATATATTTTAAGATTTTATTTATTTATTTTTAGAGAAAGGGGAAGGAAAAGAGAAAGAGTGGGAGAGAAACACCATTGTGTGGTTGCCTCTCACACGCCCCCAACTGGGGACCTAGCCTGCAACCCAGGCATGTGCCCTGCCTGGGAATCAAATTGGCAACCCTTTGGTTCACAGGCTAGCACTCAATCCACTGAGCCACACCAGCCTGAGCAAGTTATAATGAAAATATTTTATTCTAGAAATATGCATGAATTTATTTGCCTTCCTATAAAAGGGATTATTACATTACCTAAATTTGAAAAACACTATTGTAAACATCATACAAGTTTGTTTCTTTTCTGTAAAGTTACTAATGACCAACAAAGAATAAACAAAAGAAAAAAAAGAGTGAGCATGTACTCATAATGTTAATGAGAGAGGCCTGGCTCTTCTTGCTGATGCATAGAAAGAATTACAGATCAGCAAATCTGTTAGCGTGTGATCAGGGTTTACTAGTGATCTGTTCCCATTGAAGAGAATGGGCCTGGCTAAATTAGGTGTGAAAGGCATAGGTTCAGAGCAAAGCAGGGTGGTGAAAGTAAGGGCTGCCAGAGGCTGGGTGGCCAGACAGCCAGAGTTCTTTGTTCTGAGGACTTAAATAGTTGGCAGGATGGGAGTAAAAAAGTTACATACTGATTGAAAAAAGTTACGTATTGGTCCCAAAGTATCATCTTGTGAGGAACAAGTGGGATGTACCCCTCAACAGCCCCTGCCTTGGCTGGCCTCAGTGCACCCAGCAGATGGAGGTCAGCTCCTCACTGCTCCATATTCCCCAAGGCTACTACATCAGAAACAATGGCTTACTCTTTACTGGCCTATTTACTGAGAACCACTCACAGAAGCAAGACTAACTACAATGGGCTCAATTCAGTTTACCTTATACCTTCTACTGGAAGAAAAGTTTTAAATATCAAAACCCAAAACGTTCCTGCGGCCAAGAGCAAAGTTCTCTGTAATTGGCTTACTTCAAACTATATATCCTAACAATACCCTAAGTTTGTGCCTTTCCACGTGTAACTGTGTAAGCCCTCTCCTAGCAACTGTTTACTTGTATCAAATATCTTCCAAGATCTCCTACCACCAAATCCTTGTAATTTGTGAGTGCTCATAGCAGGAGCCACCCATGCCTCCACTCATCCAGTAAACATTTAACTTTGTTTCTTATATATACCAGAACTGTGCTGAAAATACATTTATGAACAAGACTTAAGGAGCCTTACAATCTAATGAAGGAAGACAAATACAAAGACAGATAAGTATGCATACTGGCTATGGTGGATGTGTGAATGAAGTCTCTGGCCTTAGGAAAATAAACGTATCACCTTTTCATTCATCCATCCATCTGCACGTTTATCGTGTGTTAATCTCGAGTACCTACCAAATGGCAGTCCTTGCTGTCAGTATCAGGGATACAGAGTTAAATGAGACACAGCCCTCCCTGCCTTCAAAGAATCCACAGTTAGGCAGACAGAGAAGTAATAAATACTTGCAATAACCAGGAGACAGTGGGGCATATACTGTTCATGGCTGCACAGGGAAGGAGTGATCATCGACCAGGGTGAGGTTCAGGGGAGGCAGTGCACTAGAGAAGGCGATAGAACTGGATCATGAAGGATGGGCTGCTGGGTAGATGAGAGGGTTCTCAAAGAGGAAGCACCATCTTGTACATTTCATTATCTCAGCACATTTAGATTTAGGAGCAGGTGTTCAGTCAGATGCTCTCCCACTGGGGAGAAAGTAAGTGATTGGCAGGTACCAGAACCAATGACTGGGTAAGTCCAGCTTGTCTATTAATTATATTTGATTGGTCTGGGAGATCTGGCCTGAGCCTTCAAATCCAAATCCCAGTCATGGTTTTTAGGTTCTTCATAACTTGCCCTCATTTTGTCTATGGGGCTTAATTTCACCCTCTTCTTCTGCCCCAGTCCTACATTATTAGGACCAATAGCCTTCCTACCCCTCCACAATGTCTCCTCATTCGCTCCTCTCTCTTGGCCTTCTGCCAGCACTCCTGCCTCCTTCCTCTCTGCCAGGCGACAGTTCAGGTCAAGTCTCACCTCCTCTGCAGAACATTGACCTCTGCAGCTCACAGATTTCTATTCCTTTAGGGCATTCAAAGGACTCCGTATGTGTTAAATCTGTGCCAAGTATTCCACAAATGGCTCAGATGAACAACTCTGCTGACATCCCACTCTGCCTAGCTACAATGTACCTGGAACATCTCTGATGGGGAACCAGGCTCATGCCTCACCTTACAGGAGGACGTCTTGGAGTGGAGTTAATTGGGAAGATTAATTAGCATGAAACAATTAGTAAGTGTCTGATGGCCAAAGCTGACAAGCCCTGTTGTCAGGTTGGAAACTTTACCAGCTGAGCTGGGGGGAGCCTCTCCATCCACAGCCTGCCTCCCCCTCTCAGACCCCGCGCAGATCCTGTAAGGTCAAGCCCTGTCAGAAAGCGCTCTGTGGTTCCACTCCCAGCTGTTCTGCTAGATGTTCTCAGAATTTACCAATCACATGCTTACTCTGAAACCTGGAGAAAAGAGTCGTCAGATTGCTCACAGATGTCTCTGCAGGAAATTTGGACCAGAATGCCTTTTTCTGACATCATCCTCTTTCCTTCCTTCTGGTTGTTCCTTCTCTCCTGTGTTACCTAGGGCAATTCACAACGAGCCACAAGTCTCACTGCCTTAAAATGATGAAGGCATATTTCCTGTCCCTGCCACAGTTCATTGTAGGTTGTGGGGAGTCAGGGGAGGGGCAGGCTCCGCAAAGGTGTTGAAGGACCCAGGCTGATAAAGGCTCCCGTGGCCCTGGGCAGTGACCTCTCCTGGGTGACGGGTGGGGAGGGGAGATGAAAACACATGAAGGGCGACTCGGGTGCTTTAGGAGCCAGGACAGGAAGGGGTGCGCATCTCTCCCAGCCACATTCCATCTGTCGGAACTCAGTCACAGGGCCCCACCCAGCTCCACGGGGTACTGCAAAATGTAATTCAGCTATTTCCAGGAAGAGAACCAGACGAGCTTGGTGAACAAACTCTCCATCCCACTTGGTTAGGGAGAAATTCAGGTACACATTTCCCATAGAGGCCTGTTTTCTCCATGTGGTCCAAGGAAACACCCTCTGACATCTTGTTTAACTCCAACAATGTGACTGATGGGTCAGGTACAGTCCAACTGCATCTATAACAAACATCTGGGCCCTACATCACGCGCTGTCTTGTGTAATTCTCAGGTTGTCTCACGCACACACTTCTTACTTCTTCAGTGAGATTTCATGGTGTGAGGGGAGGCGGGCTGAAAGTGCCATTTTCCATAGCAAGGAGAAAAAAGTAAACAACTTCAAACTTTTAGAAACGTAACTGAACATGTATCCACAGATTAGGATTTTGCCAGATTAATCAGTGCAGGAATTTGAATGGAAAGATATTTATTTCCAAAGAGACTTTTAATATCAGGGACAGTTCATTTGGATTTAGAAGCATCAAAAGGCTATTTTAAAAACTTGAATGTGTGGTCTGAGGGGACAGACTCCTGCTTGTACTGTTAGAGGATTCCACTAGATGGCCCCATTTGAAAACATCACACACCTGGAGATGAACAGCTTTCTGAAAAATTGCGATTCTCATGCCTTTTCATGTATTTAGGGCATTTCATTATCAATTATAGGTGGCTTTCTTAAAATACTATTGATGTGGCGAGTTTCGTCTCTTAATGGGACATGAAAACTGTTTGTGGTAAAAGAATCTATCCCAAAGTTTTCCTAACGAAGTGTTTTGTTCTAAACAGATCATTTAAAATGAGCAACCTGGCAACACTGAAATGACAACCCGTCCCCCAAAGTGCAGAATCAGCAGTGATGTCTGGAGAGTCCAGGAAGCAGCTCGAGCTGTAAACTTCCCAGTTCCAAGTGGGTCTGAAAGCAAGCACAGATTCTACCCCTCCTCTTTTTCCAGCCCTGTTTGGAGACACACATATCAAAACCCAAAGGTTATTCTGCTGTGCTATATGGGTTCTGACAACTCCAAATAAGTCAAAACCACCCAATTAAAATATGCTTTGAAACTTAAATGAGATGATTATTAAAAAAAACTGCAACCCTAGTATTTAGCAACCAGAGCCTGGTGGAAGGTGCCATAAGGCATCTCCAGAACTGCTGATGGGAGAGAACAGAGGACACTAATGCCTCTTTCTGCTACCCATGCATCCATGAATACTGGCATCCTTTGTATCAGGTGCTAGTTCTCAGTGCAAGAAGGGAGTTCATCTGATTAAAGATAAAGAAAATCAAGGAAATGTGTAGTGGGCTGTGAATCTCCCCTCCCTTCCTTCCCTGCCCCCGAGCCCTGCTCAAAGAGGACTAGTGGTGGGATCTCCTACCCTTTCTCTCTCACCCTCTCTCCAGCCAATCTCATGATCGCAACACTGGTTTATTCCCAGAAACAAAGGAATTCAAAACCAGAGCCTTCTTCCTTCGCTTCTACCATCCTTCCAGATGCTTCCTGTATTTAAATGAAGCCCTCATACTATACTCAACATTACGAAACCATTCTAATACACATCCACAATTATAGACAAGAAACCAAAGTACTACATGCAGGCTAAAATAATGTCCCATCGGCAGTGTGGTTTTCTTATTACCTTGGATATACTGAGAACATTCCCCACCCTGGTTCTTCCAAACTATGGCAGCCATATATTTCCTTATCCACTAGATCCCAGACCACAAAAGCTGCACATTTGTGTGTCCAGAGAGTTGAAGGATTAAGTTTGGCCAAGCTAATGTGTATGTAATTCCACCTTTGGCTATAATAAAGTAACAGCAACCTTTATGACTTAAATAATTAGAAAATCAGGCACACTTGGAACACCTACTGTGAGTCAGGCCAGGTGTCAGTCCCTTTATAAAAACAAAGATGAACAAGACAAATCATGTGTCCTTAAAGTCAAAACCAGGATTTCAATACAGAATTATTGACAATAATTCAGGGCAAAATGCTACTGAAATATACAGAGTGAGCTATCTACTCATCTAAAAAACATTTGTTGAGTACTAATTATATTCTGGGCACGGTGTTAGGGTATTTAAATACAATGGTGGGCAAAAGACAAGACAGACAGTAATTTTCTCTCCTCATTGCCCAGAAAGGCAATATTAGTCCATTCAATGAAAAATATTTCTTCAAAAAATACATGACCTCAAACATGTCCCAGAATCAAGTAGGAAAAACAGATGGGCTGAATATCCTTAAAAATCCTATCCAGCCCTAAGACTCTATTATATTGTGTATGTTTTTAAAAAATTATCTAGAATATTGATTTATTCCTATTCAAACAAATTGGTTCCATTTCTTAACAGTAATGCTTTTACTGATGATAATGATGAAGATGATGTTAAGCGAACTGTCTGAGTTACTGTGATGTGAATATTTAAGAGGCAGTAATGATACATGTTGAATAACAGCATGAGATTTTGGGCAGAGTCCTGGGTTCAGATACCATCAAACATAATGAGCTGTGCAAACTTTTGTATCTCACTTGTCTGAGCTTCAGTCTTCTAGTTTTCAAAGTGAGAATGAGAACAGTGTTTACATTATAATTTCGATGACTATTAAAAGAGCTCTTGAATATTAAAAAAGGCAATGTCAAGTTGTTGGGAACCGCTCTGCCTGGTTTCAGAAGCTGTAATTCCCCCATGGCTAAAGCTGAGTAAAGGACCTTGGCACCCTAAGCCTAAGGAAAGAAAGCTTATCTTCCCAGCAGGAGCACTGCCTCTGCCTCCTTTTACTTCACCCTGCCTGGCCCCCAGTGCATTACCGGTTAGCCAATGATGGGTAAGATTCCTCAAGGGAGGGATGACCTAAGACAGGCATGGTCATGAGAGGGCCCTCAGGGAAGGACTTGGGGGGCTATGGAGAAAGGGGAAATGGACCCTCACCCCTCAGCTTTAATATAGCCTAAGTCCTCATTCTGTCTGTGAGAAGTCTCCTAATCTCTTGGCTGCCTTGCTTCCCCTGCCTGACTTACACCTGAAACAATGCCGGAGGTGGGTGAGGTCCTGTGCTGGAAAGGGTGGGTTCCCCGGGGTGACTAGACCTAAGAAAGAATGCATAAAATCCTGTGGAACCTGCTTTGCTAATACCCTCAATTTAAATGATAAGGGTCTAAGCATGAAATGAGTTTGTTTCCCCAAAGTTTTATGGTCCTTTAGCTATTTGACCCTGACTCAAAATAGGCCCTCAGAGTTCTTTGAATGTTATCTATTTGATCATTCCTACCTGACAATGATTGATGAGCTTTCCATATATGCCTTGTATTCCTATGCAAATTAAAGCCAATAAAAGCCTGTCAAGGCAAGGGTCAACACACTCTCCCCTTGAGAGAGTGGCCGTGCTGTCCCTTTTCCTCCACAGGACTCAGTAGTCTGTGTGAATTTGTCTCGTCTCAGCCATAACGCTGCGGACACTGTCATCAAGTAGGTGGTTGGATCTATGAGTCGGGAGGACGAGTCTGTGTGGGAGATGTGACTGTGCAGATCACAGGTGTGCCAGTAACTGAAGCCACATTGTGAATGATGGTTACTAGGGAAAGAGTCTAGAGAGAGGAGGGGAAAGGCCTGGGACTAAGAAACTCCTAATTGGACCTCCTAGGCATATCTTGTCCAGAGTAGCAAACTTCTTGATGGGATTTGAAACTATGAATGATCGTCTTTGCAGAAAAGGAAGGGAAGGGTATTTTGACAGTGGGAACAGAAGGAGAGGGGCCTGAAGCCACACGGAATATCCTGGGAAAGGCGAGATGCTCAGTGAGGCTGGAGGGTGCGCAAGGGAGTGATGGGTGCTGAGGCCGACAAGGGGGGCACTGAATGACTGTGTACACCAAGGAGTTTAGACTTTCTTGTAAATAGTCCAGGAAGTTTTATAATCAAAGTAACAGGGTTTGTTTGTCCAGAGAAAATTTGTCCAGCAATGAAGAGGTCGGCCCAGAGAAGGGAGAGCTCAGAAGCAGAAAGACCCAGTCAGGAGGCTAGTACAACCATCCAGCCACTAGGAGGTAGGGGCCCCTCAAATGCAGTGGCAGAGGGCAACTGTGTGACATACAGGGTGGGCACAAATAGGTTCACAGTTAAAGGATGCGAAACAGAGTTCATTCTTGTATTATCATTTATTAACTATTATGTCTTATTCCATGCAAACAACTGTAAACCTGTTTTTGCCCACCCCTGTACGTAGAAGATGTTTCAGAAATAGCACAAGCAAAACTTGCTAATGGACTGAGTGTGAAGGAGAGAGGGGCAACCAGAGGGGAACCCAGGCCCCTTAGAGAATTAGAAGAGATGCACACATTCAGCAGTGTCCCTTCTGAACAGGCTGCCAGGAGCATCGGAGCAGAATCGTCACTTCTAATTAGATGAGGTCATCCCACGCACTCAGTGCACACACGGGCCGCAGCCTGCGGTGCTGCACAATCCATTTCGCCTCCAAAGTTCTTGAATTCCCAATCACAGGTGGTGAAAGCAACAATGTTGGACGGTAGCCTGTATGACCACTTCCTTTCTTTCTTTTTAAAAAGATTTTATTTATTTATTTATTTTTAGAGAGAGGGAAAGAGAGGGAGGAAGAGAGGGAGAGAAATATCAGTGTGAGAGAGAAACATTGATCGGTTGCTCAGGGGAATTGCACAGCCGACCTTTCACTTTGCAGGACGACACCCAACCAACTGAGCCACACCGGTCAGGGCATGACCACTTTCAGAAGCATTATGTCACTTCACGAGTGACGCAAATCCCTTATAATGACCAAATATTCCCAATTCTTGTCCCTCATCTCTTGTATCATTGCTGTCACTCATGTCACTTATACATGAACTACAATTGTCAAATACATTGCTATTATTACCTCAAACAATTATCTGTTAGATAAAATAAAAAGGTTTTATTTTACCTTTACTTTTTTTTTCTCTAATGCTCTTCCTTTCCTTATGTAGTGGATTCGATTTTCTGACCTATATGACTTCGCTTCTCTTTGAAGAACTTCTTTTAATATTTCTTGCAAGGTGGGTCTACTTGCAAAAAATCCCTCAATTTTTGTTTATTTAAGAAAGTATTTCTCCTTCATTTTTGAAGGATAATTTCACAAGGTACAGATTTCTAGGTTGGTAGGGGTTTTTTTCCTCTCTCAGTGCTTTAAATATTTTGTTCTTCTCTTGCTTGCTTGAGGAAAAGTTGGTTGTAATTCTTATCTTTACTGCTCTACAGGAATGGTGTTTCTTTCCTCTGGATTCTTTCAAGATTTTTCCCTCTATCCTTGACTTGCTGCAGTTTGAATATGAGATGCATAGGTGTACTTTTGCAAGCCTGTTAACGTGTTTGATACTTTCTGTGTTTCCTGGACTTGTGGATTTCTGTCTAACATTAATTTGGGGGAAATTGTCATTATTGTTTCAAATATTGCTCCTGTTCGTTTCTCTCTTCCTTCTCCTTCAGATATTTCCATTATGTGCCTGAGAGAGGCAACCCAGGATTGGAGCCTAGTTCTAATGCCAAAACCCATGATAATTCCCATGATACTTTAAGAACTGTTTGCTAGCAAATATTTAGCTTTAGGCCATGAATTACTCAACCTGAAGAACTACAGTGGCATAAGGATGTAAGGTGAACAACACAAACACCAGTGTGTAGACAGTGGGCAAGGGACAGGGAAGGGGGAGAGACTGCAGTCACGGGGCACTTAGAACGTCAGGTTCGGCAGTCCAGTCTTTATACTCACTTTCTCTTTCACTCCCCCCACAGCTCCGTGAAGCAGGCATTGTTATTTGCATGTTACCAATGAGTTGATGGATCACAGGGAAGGTTAACCTGGTACAAAACTATCCACTTAATGAAACTTGGCTTTTATGCTTTTGTACCTTTTTGCCCATTCCCACTCCCCTGTCCCCAACATTTCAGTCCTCCTTCTTGACACTCTCAAGTAGGTGGGGTTTTCTTTGAAATTTGAAAATCTCATTCTTGATCATTTTCCTCCCACCCTTCCTTTCTTCTTTCTCCTCCCATTTTGTTACGTGTTTTAAACGTCTTAATTAATGTCCATTGTTTCCTATCAAATAGTTTCAGGGTATACTGTGTACCCTTCCATAGCAGATTTTATTCTTTCACTTTGGGGAAATTTTCCTTCATTGTGTTTCTGAATAATTTTACCCTCTGTTGTTGAGTATGCTATTTTAAGGACAATAATTATCTTTATTTTGTATCGCCTAGATATGAACACCGTATTTGGTCTAATTGTTTTAATTTGTTTGTAATTTTCTGCTGTGTTCAAAGTGGTTCTTTTAAGCCTTTCTTCAATGCCAGTAACACTTCAGTTGCATCTAGGCTGTTCCTTGTTTCCCAATTTATCTGTTAGACCTTAATTGTATTATTTTCCTTAGCCTTGCAATTTTTCTTTCTCTTTCTGTTGCTTCAGCATTTGGTCTTTGAGCTCTTATTTTATTGATAGCATATTTTTATTAAGTTTTTCTTTAGCACAAGGCATCTGGGGTAGTTTTCTTTTGTTTTTTGGGGTTTCTCTCTCTCTGGCACATTTACAAGGTTGACATGCTATTTATTTTCATTGTATTCAAACTACAGTTGGGCAGTTCCGTATAACTTCATTTTCTCTGATTGAATGCATTCTTGATCTTCTTCTTACTTTCCTTTGGAAACTATTTATCACCCCTCTGGCCAACAGTTTGGGGGCTGGATGTCATTTTCTATTTACTTTTCTGTAGCCTGAGACTTGACAGTGGGAAGGAGAGAGCTTCTCTGGAGCTGCCTGCAGTCCTGGCAGGGATTCTGCACTCCATTCTTTCTTCTGAGCCCCAGCCCATGCCCTCCACCAGGGTCAGTCCTCCCAGCGAGAGCCAGGCATTGCCTACTCCACGGGCTCCCGTTGGTTCCTCTCACTCAGCAGCACCCTTGGAGCACGGCTGGCCTGTCAGCCCCACCTGCCTCAGTGGGATCTGCAGCAGTGCAGAGACTGAGTATTTTCCCCACCTACTCAGCCTTCTGGCCACTTCTGTTCAAATCAGAGTGTATTCAGGCTATCAGAATTTCCTCAGTTCTCTTTCTGGGGAGTAGGTGTTAAGAGTCACTTTTCAAACTTTATGACATGAAGTTATGCCCTTTTTCAATTTTTGATTGCTGCTGATGAATTGTTGGCCTTTTAAAAAAAATAACATTTTGTTCATTTCATTAGGTTCTTGGGGAGAAATTTTCTCTGATATGACTTCCTTCACCCCAAACTTTCAGAGCAATGTTTAAACAAACACTTCTGGTTCATGGAACACACTTAGAAAAAAAACCAAAGCATGAAATTCAGAGTCAAGGCAAAAAGAATAATAAGGAAGGGGTGGAAAGCAGAGAGCCTTATGAGCTTTAAATATTGAAATGGTTCCTAATTTTATATTTACTTAAATGTAAATATTTACTTAAATATCACTTATGTTTCTAAGAGCTAAAAGAAAAAGAAAAAGCTGGCCACAACATTTTTGAGTTTTTACCTTTGCCAGTGATAAAAAGCACTGAAGGTGAGCAGTTGCGGGTTAAAATAACCCCATATATTGAATATATTTTTAAAAAGAAACCCAAAGCATCATCATCACCTAAGGAATCAGAGTGGCACTCAAATGTGTTCCGTGCACGCCACACCTTTCTCCTCACAGGTCTGCTTCTAAGAGCAGCTGAGCCGAACATCCCTGACTTCGCCATCCTTCGCATTTATTTATCTCCCAGAGTGGAACTAATTCTCTCATTACTTTTAGAGCTTAATTCTGTGTGCTGACTTCAACAAGACTCGATGCATTCCCTTTCTGCTCAACCACATTTTAAGCAACACCCTGGGAGATAGAGTTGGTGCTGTGTACAGGGATTTCACAGCACAGCACACATCGAGATCTGCAAAAGGGTGGATAAATCCCTAGGTACAGTTTTAATTTTGTTGCTGGGGCCGGGGGGGTGGGGTGGGGAAAGACCACTGTTCAGAGTTCACCAGGCTCATCTTCTCTGATGTGACTCTGTGAACTGCAATAGGCAGGAAACAGCACCTCTTCGAGCCTGACCCCCTGGAATTGCAGCTGTCAGCCAAGCCCAGGAGGTTTGGGCCTTGCGGTCCAGCAATCACGGACCTTGCTCCCAGCGTCGCGGGTCACCCGTTCCGTTCAGGAGGGCTGCTGATCTTCTTTTCAGCATTTGGCAGGCGTGCTCCACCATGAGCTTAGTTCTCTCTGTGTTCCTTAGATGATTCACAGTGATTGCTTCCCATGTCACCTTAACCTAGTGAGCAGCTTTGCAAGAGTTGTTTATTTCATTTTAAAGCATAATCATGCTTCTCAGTCACAAGGACTGAAGAGGCCAACAGCCATTATCATCGATTTCCTCCTGGCAGGCGTTAGGATGTGTGGTTAGGGATAGTAGTTGTGGGGGAGGGTAGCAGCGGCTGCACACCTGTGCTCTGGACTCAGAAATCAAAATCTTAGCTTGGCCACTAACTAACTACATGACAGGGCCAGGTACTTACCTTCTCTGCATCTCAAGTTCCGTTTCCGTAAAATGGTATGATAATGGCACCCACTGTGAGGGATTCTTAGTCTTGTGCAAATGATGCAGCTACAAAAATGAGCATCATCTTATTATTTTATTAGAGAAGGCTGGTACCAAAGGTTCCAGCTTAGATGTTTTAAATTTTTTAACTTTATTTTTATTTTTGACACTATTACAGATGTCTCCCTTTTACATCCCTTTGCCCCCTTGAGTTTTTTACCAGTAAAAATAAACATAGTGAAATACTTCTGAAATCATGCTTTTTATTTTCAAGTTTTAAAATTTTATTTTTAACAGTATAAAACTACCTTGTTTTATGAATAAGAACATGGAGAAATATAGAGACTTGAAGAGGTCACAAAGCTGACTAGAGGTAAAGCAATACTAAAACTCTAGTAACTTTATTCTGGGGCTAGTCCTAAAATTAGGACTAGCCCCAGAATAAATGTAGGCTTCCTGTGCCTACAATAAACCTTTCCAGAAGGTATGGATTGGCCAAAAAGTTCGTTTGTTTTTTTTCTGTAAGATGGCCCTAGTAGTGCTCAGTTGTCTTTAACTTCACTCTAAACAATTTTGTTAGATTGTATTGTGACAGTTGCCATATCAGCATGCATTTAAAAAAAAATCAAGATTGGTGAATTTTTATGTAGCCATTTTAATATTGAAAATGGAAGAAAGGTGACAGTTTTGGCATATTGTGTGCTTTATTATTTTAAAACAGGTAAAAATGCAACTGAAACACACACACAAAAGGTTTGTGCAGTATATGAAGAAGATGCTGTGACTGATCAAACATGTCAAAAGTGGTTTCTGAAGTTTCATGCTAGAGAGTTCTTGCTGGATGATGCTCCATGGTCAGGTAGACCAGTTGAAGTTGATACCAATCAAATTGAGACATTAATTGGGGACAATCAACATTATACCATGCAGGATATAGCTGACATAGCCAAAATATCCAAATCAATGAAGTTATTGGTGAAAATGAAAAATGTGTTTTTTATTTTATGGAAAAAGAAATCACACAAACTTTTTGGCCAACCCAATACTACCTTCCCATGTCTCTTAAATGTTTTGTTGTCTTTTCTTCATATTACAAAATACCTTCCACGTTCACATACAAATATTACAAAATACTTACCAAGTTCACACATAGCCACAATGTACAACTACAGACTTACATGTGAAAAAAAAAAGTTAAATGACTACCATTGACTCAGTTTCCAATCTGAATACCCGTAACAAAGGTTTTTAAATGAGTTTCTACCATGTCAAATAGGATTTCCTCAAGAAATGGAAAGATTTTTTTAATAGTAGGAAATATACTAATAGTAACATTTGTGACAGACTAAAGATGGTCACGAACTTTTTGACAGTCCTTCTACTGAGAGGTGAGGTCCCTTGGGCCTCCCTCAAATCTGGAATGACCTGTGACTGCTTTGATCAGTTCACAATGGTGGAAGTGACCCATGCCAGTTTTAAGTCTAACCTTTGAGAGGATCGGGAACTTTCATTTTGGTTACTTAGAGCCCTGAGCACCTGTGAGCAGTTAGACTACCCTGTTGCAGAGTCCACACAGAGAGGCTTTGGGACTATATGGAGAAGGACCAGGGCCCAGGTGAGTGCGCCAATCCAGCTTTCCCATCAAGACTAGGAGGAGGTGAGTAAAGCCACCTTGGATGCTCCAGACTACCCCAGGTGCCAGCTGCATACCATCAGGCAGCCACACTGAACATCAGGTGGAGAGCAGTGTCACCTGGCTGAGTCCCACCCAAATTCCCAACCCACAAAAATCATGATATGTAATAAAATGGTTGTTGTTTTATTTGAGATAGTTCGTTAAATAATAACAGACAACTAGAATAATGGCCTAACACATGGAAACATACAATCTTAAAATTCACATGAAAAAATATCTAACTAATATATACAAATCTTCAACCATGCAAGCATTGCCTAGGGAGACCAACATTCCCATGCTATTGCTGGGCACAGAGTTCGTGCAACCTTTTTGCAAGGTAGTTTGGCAAGGTGCATTCAAATATAAAACTTTCAGACTCATGATATAGAAATTTCACTCCTATACATCCCTTCTAAGGAAATAACATATTAAGGGCATAATGAATGATCTATGTATAAAGATATTTTCAATAGAATGATATATAACAGAGAAAAATTGGTAACAGACTAAATGCTAATCAGTGTAAGAATTGTTAAATAAAATATATACATCCCTCCAATGACATTGTTTGCAGCTATTAAAAGGAAGATGCCTGGAAGATATTAAACCAAATTGGTTATGATGTTTGTTATGATAATTCTTGAAGTCTAGAATTATGAAGAACTTTCTTTCAATTTCTGTTTTATATCCCCCCATTGTATATTACTTTTATAAAAGAATAATGAGTAGTACATAAATTAAAAAAATAAAGATACAGTATTTAAAAGAAGTCCTCCATATGGTTCAGCCTAGCTGGACTTCTGCTCCCTTGGGACCCACCTTCAGGAGTAGCAAAAACTCCCCATTTGTCTGGCTTGTCCTCTGTGTCTATACGCTATTTCCTCTTGGATCTTGTAAGCCAAAGGTTCTTCCATTGTGCCTGAATGACTAATAATGTCCTCTTAGAGAATGAGGCTCTTGAGCTCAATTTATCTTGATTTGGAAAAATAACTGATACAAAACATTCTCCCAAATGATTCAAAAACCATTTAGCATCCATAAGCATGAACATGATTTGACTGCACATATACAAGATTCCAAACATTGGTAGATGTTTTATTTGTTTATTCCCACCAATAATTTGTAAAAATCAGTGCCAGTACCCTAAACTAAACATGAGGCTCTGTACTTGGGGATGACAGGTCACTAAAGGAAACGCCAAACAAGGTTCTGCCCTCAAGTTACAAGTCTATTTCTCCCTCCTGCTCCAGGGGATGTGAAACAGCGACCGAATTAGTGAGGCAGCTGAGCCCACAGCAAATGCCCTTCCTGTGCAAACATCCTTGGTTGTCTGGCCCTATCACAGGGGCCATGGGCCCAACCACAGGAGACAGCAGGAACCACTGAGGGAGCACAAAGTCGGATGGGGGAACCGAGCGAGCCAAACGGAAGGGAGCAATGTGAAGTGACAGGGCTGCCTGCCCTTCCCTGAGTTAAAGGTTTATCATTGTCTTGCTCTCAAGAACTCCAATACATTCCGCGGGCCATTCACAGAGGCAACCGAAATGTCAGACCAATCTGAAAGAGCCAACCTGGCCTTTGGAAAAGCAGTTCTCCTAGCAAATATTACTGAATAGTATTTCGCGGTATATTCAGAGCAGTTTTTAAAAATCCATTTACCAATTTTAAATATTTCCAATTTTTGCCAATTATAGATAAAGCCACTATAAACATTGGTTGAACAGGTTTTTGTGTGGATGTATATCTTCATTTCTCTTGGACAAATATCTCCAAGTTGAATTGCTGAGTCATGTGGTAAGTATATGTTTAACTTTTTAATAGCTGCCAAATTGTTTGCCAAAGTGGCTGTACCATTTTACATTCCTGACAGCGATACGCGTGAGCCCCAATTGCTCTTCATCCTCACCAGCTCTTGGTGTTACCAGCTGCTTCGCAGGCAGTGCTGCGTTGTTGTGCATCTCCCTGATGACTAATGATTTGAGTGTCTTTTCATTTGCTAAGTGGTGGCTTGGAACTACACGATTTGCCATTTGTCTTGAATCTTTGTTTGCTTTATAATTTTTTATGGTTTGCTGGACCAATTAAAATTATATTTAGTGATAGTTTGAGGCCCAGGGTGATATTATTTTCCTCCACTAAGTATTCTCCCTTTCCTGCCTACAAAACATTTGAGTATATTAGCAGTCTGGGACCAAGGCTTGAAGTTTTTGCAGGTTTAAATAAAATCCAGGCCTCTTCCCTTCCTCCCACCCTCTTGCTTTCAGGTCAAGGCCTGTGTCTCAAGCCAGAGGAAGGGATATTATATTAGGGCCTCTCTGTCTTTGAGGTGGATGAACTTTTGTGCAACTGAGTCCTCAGAAGCTTAGCTCTGAGTCTCAGCTGCTTCTTGTGGGTTGCCAGAGAGCCTCAGAGCCAGATTTCAGCCCTTTTGGGTTACAGGATACCAAGTGGGTCATTTTCTACGTTCTCACTGAAACTTTGTCTTTCAGTTTTCTTTTCACTATCAGTAATTCCTCCTCTTCAAAAAGGTTTTTGTTCACCTCTTTAACTCTCACTGTTTCATTGTTCTCATTTCTTACTGTCTCATTAGGTGTCAGATACTTGTAGGAATGTGTGTGTATGTGCACCTGTGTGTACACACATGCATGCCTTAGGCTTGGTTGGAATCATCCAGTCTGCCAGTTCTGGAATCTGGAATATGGGCTAATATTCAAATGGGAGACCAAAAAAAAACCCCAAAAAACAAATAAACAAGTGATTACATATTGAGTCAGGTGGTAAAAATTGCTATTAGGAAAAATAAGGCAGAATAAAGGAATGGCAGTGGCGGGAGGTGGGGGAGAGTTGTCAGGGAAGATCTTTCTAAAATTATAACATTTGAGCAAATCACTATGAAAGTGAGATGCAGTTGTTTTAGGACATCTGGGGGGGGTAGCTGGGGCACAGTGTGTACAAGGAGGGCTGGGAGCAAGAGATAAAAATATGAGGTGAGAGAGGTAGCTGAGGGCAAGGTCATGCAGGGCTTTGCACGTCATATTGTCTTTGGATCTTATTCTGAATGAAAGGAGGACCTATTACAAGTTTTGAGCAAAGGAGTGACTTGCTCTTACCTGCAATTCAAACAGGTATCTTTGTTGAGAATAGACTGTATAGGGGGAAAAGAAGAAGAGGATCTGTTTGGAAAGTTGTTGAAATAATTCAAGTGAGGAAGTAAAATATGAAGGAAGCTTGGGTGAGGAAAATAGCAGTGGAGGTGATGAAAAGTGTTAGATTTTTGTTATATAGTGTTTTGAAGGTAACGCCAACAGGATGTACTGATGGGTGTGGGGTGTCAGCAGAAGACAGGTAAGACAGAAACAGCCTTTCCTGAGATGTCGAAGACTGTAACAAGGAGGAGATTGTCAGTAGAGGGGTGGAAGAAGTTGGTGGAGAATCAGGAGTTTGATTCTGGATGGGTTAAGTTTGAGACCCCTGTTAGATATTCAAGTGAAGATTTGAGTCAATGGGTGAGAATGAGCCTGAAATTTAGAAAAGGAGTCAAGACGAGAAATGTAAACTTGGGAATCATTGGTGTACAGGTGCTTTCGAAGCTGAGAGACTGGGAGAGTATTGCCAGGGGAGTAAATAAAGACAAAGAAATAACAATGTTTTAGGGCTAACCCCTGAAATGTTTTAACACTCAGCAGTCAGGAGGCAAAGAGGACCAGAAGAAGGAGAACCAAGAGCAAGCGATGTCTCAAGCCAAATGAAGGAAATGTTTCAGGAAAGAAGCATAATCTGCAGTTCTTAGAGAAGCAAGTAAAGTCATGTTCAAGTTGTTGTTAACTTTGCCAGGAGCTATTCCAGTAGAAGAATGAGAGGACAAAGTGAAAACAATTCCTCCTTTTCTTTAAAATTAGCCTTAATTGAGCTTAACAGAAAAGATGCTATTATTTATTGTACCAACATGAGATTTACAAATTTTCCTCTGAGACAGTTAATGTGAATTACATCAATGAGCCAACTGCTCAAAGACACTTGACCTACTCTGTATAGTCTCATCATTAGTTAAATTAGGGCTTTTAATATTCTAGAAAGACACACTTTTACTTAAGAAAAGGGCAAATTTTAGGAAAGTAAATCTAAGCAATTACTGGCACTTGATAATATTGGCATTAGAATGACATTTGTTCTTTTGAGCAAAACCCCAAAAAAGAATTCTAATAGGGCCGCTGGGTTGCAGCAACTAATGGTCTTGTACAGAGTCGACTTGACCAATAAGAGTGACTCCCCACCTCCACCATGAAAAATGCTCATTGGTTTGACCCTTTAATTAATTGTTTCTTTGGCCTCAGAAATAGCTTTGTCTATTTTAATTTCTGAATTGTTTCTTGTTTTCCATATTCTCAAATTTCTCATGTTTATCCAAGATTATCATATTTTGTGATATTGGAGCAGGTGGGTATTACATAATTTTTGAGCTCTTATAGAAAACAAAAGTAACATTTGGAGTCTTACAAGAATACAAACAAGCTTTCGTGTCTACAAATTCTCACACATTTTTGTGAATCATAGAACATTAATAATAAAACCTCAAGTACTACAATTATTTCTAAATTGTGTATATCTATAATTAGTTTTTTCAGATATTGGTTTAAACATAATTTATTTTCTTTCTCCCTGGAATACATTTATTCTTTAAATTTCCATACAGAATAAAAAAAAACTCATTACTTTTTCATCAAATGATTTCCTGATTGTCTTTCAATTAAAATTTTTATTTCAATAAGCTATTAAATATCTTTAAACTTCACGTATTTTAAATTGGGAATACTTCCCTTTTAAAGCACACTTTGATAACTCTTCTAGACACAGAAAATCTCTTGGTTTGAGAAAAAAATAGGTGAACGTATAGCATAGATACCATGTAACATAATGGTTAAGAATGATAGTGTTTGAGTCAGTCACACCTGGGTTCAAATCCCAGGTCTTTTAGTTTTGCAAACTTGAGCAAACCGCTAATCTTTCTTAATGTCATTCCTCATCTGTAAGTGGGAAAAATAGCACCTGCATTATAGGTTATGATGATGATTTTATGAGATAATACATGAAAAGCACTTAACACAGGGTCAAACCGTGGGTAGGTGTTGAATAAAAAATAAGTATTCTTCAGCTTCATCATCACCATCATCATCATGATCATCATCAGAATTGAACGATCTCCAAAGTCAAGTAGTTTTTTAAAAAGAAGCTAGAGTAAGCACAATCATTACTAACAGTTGGAACTTGGTTTCAGCTGGGAGATATCTATTTCTATTATGGCTGTAATAATAAAATACACTAAAGGGGAACAGTCAGGGTGATTCATTGCATTCCTTTTGATGGATAGCAGGTGTTTTTACATACAGGTGTTTATACATACACATATCAAGCCTGTCGACAATCCCAGAAGAGAGGTAGTAGATAACCATTTTATAGATGAGGACACTGAAACTTAGAGGAGTGAAGTGATTTGGCCAAGACCATACAGCTGTTAACTGGCAGAATCACTAGACAACTTCAATTCATTTGACTTCAAAGTCCTGTTTTAACTGAACTTCAAAATTAGAGTCCCTTTGTGGGCTATGCAAACTAGACCACTCACCCTCATCCAGAGCTAGATCTGAATTAAAAGCATGAGCTTGTAGGTAACACAGAGTTTATCAGCCCTCAGCTTTTATTCTCTCTTTTGTGATATATCTAATCATACCAAAAGAACCCTAGAATTCAGAGGGCTGGTAACCATGCCTGCTGCCTGTGTATGAGGGGGGACCCCCCAAAATGGAATTATCTTCTGGAGGGTGGGCCCCTTGTAATATAGTCTTCCCCTGCTGGGTGAGCGTTCTGGGAACCATCTATATCAGTGTGCCAGCTGGCATTGTTGTGAGAGGCGGCATTTGGCTTCTGTGAATTTTTTTTGAAGACTCTCAAAGCATTTGCCCATTTCATGATGGGTGATTTTACAAGTGCACCTTTGCACACCACACTGAGTGTTCAGCAGTTTTTAACCAAAAATGACATGACCTCAGTGCCCCACCCTCCCTATTCAGCAAACCTCATCCTAAGCGAAATTTTTCTTTGTGTGTTTGCCCAGATGAAAAAAGTTCTCAAAGGGAAACATTTTGCAATGTTGAAGAGGTGAAACAAAAAACAGCAGAAGCACTAAAAGGCATCAAAATTGATGAGTTAAAAAATTGTTTTGAGCAGTGGAAAAAAATGTCTCAATTGGTGTGTTGCACCATATGATCTCATCTTTAACTAGAACATAATCAACAAAAGAAAAAAATCAAACAAAATATAACCAGAGACATTGGAATTAAGAAAAATCTGACAGTAACCAGAGGGGAGGAGGGAGGGGACAGAGGGGAGAAGGGTTTTCAGGAACTACTATAAAGGACACCTGGACGAAACCAAGGGAGAGGGTGGAATCAGGGGAAGGAGGTAGGTTTGGCTGGGGTGGGGGTGGGGGGAGAGGTGGGGAGAAATGCAGACAACTCTAATTGAACAACAATAAAATAATTAAAAATAAAATTAGAAAAAAGTACAATGGAAATTTTTTAAAGGGAAAAAATAAAGGATTGTAAAAAAAGAAAAAAGAAAAATAGGTGTATTCCATTGAATGGAGAGTGCTTTGGAGGTGACTGAAATTTAATCATGTAAGAATAAATACACAATTTTTAATAAATAAATTTCAGGGTTTTTGGGTGCCCCCTCAGATAGCCTGACTGCCAGCCGCTCCCTGCATGGAGTTGGACTGCTTCAGTCTCCGGGTTAGTGTCCTGACTGAGAGAGTCTGACGGAGCCAGATCTGGGCTGATTGTACCTCCTGTGGTCCCATGAACATAGTCACGACAATTACCAGTCAAGTTTGGGATGGAGAAGTTGCCTGACTCAGCAAGACTGGCATTTCCTCCCACATAGTTCTTTCCAGCTCATTGGCAATGGTATCCAGGAGTGGCTGGAGAATTCTGATAACAGCTTGCTGGTTGGAATCCAGAGGAATAGCTCAGAATCTGCTGAAGACTCATGGGAAGGTGGAGAAATACTGACAAAGGAAGTTAATGATGGACCACTCCAGAAACTTTACCTCCAAGAATATCTTCGCAACTATTTAAAGCATCCCCTTAGAGGTAACTGAGACACCAGAAAATGAAACAAACCCCATGAATGGAAATGAACAATCAGGCTGTGACCCACTTAAGTAGGTGTTACGCCTCTTGCCAAAGGCCTGCCACAGAGTGCATCCTGGGTTAATGACTTGGTGCCTTTAGTTTCACCATTTTTAGATGGAAATTGTCTCTTTATTCCCTTGCAGAATTGTGCCCTCTTCTTTCCTCACCTCCATTCTTGGTAGCTTTTTCTAACTACTTAACCATTCCATAAAACACAACAAAGAACTAGAAAAGGTGGCTGGCTCAAACAAATGTGGATATGGACATGTTACAGCTATACATCCCATGCAGTATTGAAGCCATGAATCTTAAGTGAAGACACCATGCATTTCTGTAAGTTATGGGTGATATTTGACAGCTCAGAATGATTCATGGTGTTCTCCAAGGCCTTCCAAATTTGAGACCCAACCAACTTTTCTAGTTACCTCTCTTTTATTAATTAATCTATCTATGCTTTTAGCTAGTCCTGACCAATAGAAACATAATGTGAGTAGATTTATGTCATTTTAAAATTTCTAGGAGCCCTTAAAATATCAAACCAGATAAAATTAATTTTAATTATATAGTTTAACTTAACATGTATGAAATATTATTTCAACATGTAATCATAAAAAAGAATTAATGAGATTTGTTACTTTTTTCTCTTTGGTCCCCAGCCTTCCGATGCTAGTGTGTATTTTACAGGTATAGCACCTCTCAGTTAGAACAAGCCATGTTCAAGTGCTCAGCAGCTTGATGTAGCCAATGGTGACCTCGTTGGTCAGAACAGCTCTAGTCGAAGAAGATGGAAGAATAAGCAAATAAGGAAGTAGTGCAAGTTCTCAGAGGAAAGTAAACAGAGAGGTTGAAGACGTTCTTGTTTTTGCATAAACTTTGCGCCAATAGCTGGGAACCAAGTCACACTGGCTCACAAAAATCATATAGGTTTTAAGTGTACAACTCAATAAAACATCATCTGCACACTGCGTTGTGCTCCCATCGCCTCAAGCAAAGCCTCCTTTCGTCCCCATTTCCTCCCCTTAGCCAGAGAGAAAGGGGGTGGGGGTAGGTGGGGGCGAATGAGTCTCTTAAATTCTCTACACATCACTTGCATGATGGTGACAATAGCATCTCAACCAAGCTTAGTGAAAGAATTTACTTAGATAATGTGTAATGCTCCTACAGATTTCTCCATAATTATTAGTGATTGTGCCTTGTTACTTTATTGGTTCAACCATTCTAGTGAAGACATTCCCATCTAGTAAACTCTTTGGAATTGCTTCTTCATGTCAGTGGAAATTTGCCTTATAGTGACAGCCCAATAAATGGCTATATAAAATATTATTTCATCCAGCTTCAAGGGCCTGCCTCCCAAAACAGTCACTTAGGAACAAGAGCCACTGGAAAGTGATTAATGTTTTCCCTTCTCCACCCATAGCAGGATTTGGCTTGTGTAGCAGCATCGGTGTCTACTGAGAACCAGGGACCAGACATGTCCTTTGCCAGGGTGCTCCCAGTGGAGTTCTTGCAGATAATTCTACAGCATGTTGTGGCTCAAATTCAATTCTAAGCACTAGCTGTGTGCCTAAAAGCCTAAAGGAGCAAAAACATAGCCTCAAAATCCTGCCTGATTTATACAAACCTCTAGCAACAAGAAACTTACGAAGCCATACCTCTAAGAGGGCCCAAGAGACCAAGAGAGGCATTTCCACTTCATAGCTCTCTTGCTAACCAAAAACACAGAGAGGTTTTCAAGTAAATGTACATTCATGAGGAATAAACAACTCACAGCAGAAAGAAAACAAAAGAGAAGCACAAGGTTGGTCATCTATAATCAGCAACACATGTTCAGGAGTCTTGTTAGAAATGGTGTGCGTTCATAGGACCCATCTGCTTTTAAGTTGTATTGTTACATCATCAGCTTATTCTGGAAACAATATATTTCTAAGATATCACACTGCCCGGAGTACTTGGATGAGCTCCACTGCTCAGGGTATTGGATCCTTAACTGATCAGGCCCCACCCAAGGGACTGGTGCACACAATAGATAATTTAGAGGTCAAGAACCTGGCTTTGGGCCAGCCAGACTGACTATTAGAATTTTGGCCCTGCTCTTTATTAGCTTATGACCTTGACAAATCACTGCACCCTCTAGGCCTCAGTTTCTTCTTTTATAAACTATGGATAAAAAGATATCTACTTAAGAGGATTGCTATTAGGATCAAATAAGAATGCCTATAAGACGATCAACATAGTGCCTAGCACATGGCAAGATTTTAATAAATGTTTCTTCTTTTCCCATACGAGACTGGTGAAGATGTGTCTAAGCATTTCCCCGAGATTCTGTCCTTCCGGAAAATTGCCAAATAATATCGATCTATCTAATGCCAACAATGTATGCACCTGGGACAAGACTGCGGCAGGACCACTCCCCTGGCTCCACACAAGTCCCAAGGAAGGAAAACCTCTGTAGCTAAGGGAGCACCACCTATTACAGTGGGGAGGGCCCTGGGAGACCATTTAGTCCAAACTTCCATCTTCTAAATAAAAACATGAAGCTCTGAGAGATAAAGTAACTTGTCCCATGTCCAGAGCTAATTAGAATCAGGGCTGGGGTTCAAATGTACATTTCTTGATGCTTAACTCTGTGATCTGATTCTGTGGTAAAAACAACTCCTGAAGTGGCAGAATGGGAATCATCAGGGAAACATCTCCTGTATTTCTAGTTTATCCCATTAACCACTCATTTGAGAGTCCATCATTGTATTGCAGTATACTCCCCAACAGCAAACAGAGAGCAAGTGATGACAAGATGAACCTCAGAAGGAAGTTTCTATGCTGTTGGCCCTGCCAGCCATCACCATCATGGCAGTTTTGCCTAAACTTCTTGGAGAAAAAGGTACAATGCGGGAAATACTTCATCAAATGCCTGTGACTATTTATGCCAAAGAATTGGAGGGAATCATAGAAATCTATACTATGACCTAAACCCTGGAGGCATTTCTGGGGGTGAAGAAGGTTGTGACAGACAGCCTCTCTGAGACGGCACCCAATAAGCCCCACTACCTGGTGCTCACACCCTGGGTAATCAGTTCGGATTGGATTTACTGACCTGCTCCTAACAAATAGAATATGGCAGAAGTGGTAGGATGGCAATTCTAATATGAGATTATAAAAAGGCTGTGGCTTCCATCTCGGGTACTCTCTTTTGCTTTTCCTTGAATTGGTCATCCTGGAGGGAGCCGACTGCCATGTAGTAAAGCAGCCTCATGAAGAGGGCCACACACGCAAGCTTGGAAGCAGGTCACCCAAGGCCTGCCAATAACCATGCGAGTGAGTTTGGAAGTAGGTCCTTCAGCCTCAGTCAAGCCTTGAGATGACTGCAGCCCCAGTGGACAGCTTGACTGCGACCTCACAAGAGACCTTGGGCCAAAGGCACCCAGCTAAGCTGCTCTCAATTCCAGACCCAAGGAAATTGTGAAGTAATAAATGTTTGCTGTTTCAATCTGCTAAATTTTGGAGTAATTTGTGTCCACACAACTCTAAATAACAACTACAAAATGCAGACAGGGTTGGGCTATAGCACCCCTGAACAGAGGACTTGAGGCAGTGGTCCCTCAAAAAGCAAATATCTTTATTTTAATCCCAGTCAGTCAGAAAACCACCTACTCATCTTCTATGAGATTTCCCTAAGGCTCTGTGAAAATCAGACAATTATTACTTATGGATGATCTCAGAGCTATTATCTGGGCTGTGAAAAGTGGGAAAGTTCAGTTTATTGCTCTCCGCAGTGCCTGGCCCATGTTGGCTCTCTATAAATATTCATGAATAAATGAATGAATGACTCATCCTGAAGGCATAACTGTGGATCTTCGCTAGTGTCATGGGGATAATATTTTTTTGAGTAGCTTTCATTATTTCCTCAGTAATTTCTAAGTAACCTAGGTGTTACTTTCTTTTCTTTCCCACACATTCTCTCTGCCTTACAGATAAGGGTAGTATTGCCCCGGGGGAGGACGGGGTCGGTGCCACCTCAGACAAATGTCTTTTTGGTCTTAATTCCATAGCAAGACATATATAAGAGCCAGACGCTGCAGAGAGAAAGAAAAAATTATAAATTCTAAAACCTCCTTTTTTCCTCTTAAGAAACAATGCTTATAGCTTTCCTCTAAGAAAATGTATAGTTTTCCTCTAAGCCACAGGTAGAGTGGACTCAGAGGTGACGCCAGTAACATTCCTGTTAAGACAGGAATAGGAAGTAGAAAGTCTTTGACCAAGAGAAGAGTAGCCAGATGCGGCCATCCTGCTTCTGCTTGCCACCTTTGCTTCTGGGGGGCTGTGCAAAAGAAAACCCCAGCAAGTCTGGGAAAGGAGCACTAGGGCATTTGTGTCCCAGGCCCAGTTTGGGGTTTGGAAGGAGATGGCCTCACAGACCACATGGGATACGACAGCAGTATTAGGAAGACAAAAGAGAAGTTATACAAAATAAAGAAACTGTACCAGTCGCATTGCTTAGTATTTATTTTGTTCCATTTACCCCCGCCATTCACAAGCAGTTTTGCTCAGGTCTCACTGGCTGTGAGAGAGCCCCAGGCGCTCTGATTTAGTCTTTGTACAGCCCGTGCAAGAAAGGCAGCAAGGACTGTTGTGGATGTGACCGGTTCCCACTTTCTTAATTAATGAAATTAATTAATTAAAGTAAAATAAAATTTTTAAAAATCTAAAAGATTTTTCTCAAAATCAACTGTTCCGCAGCAGCACTAGCTGGCGAGTTCCACGTCTGCTGTTGGTGCTCCTGGGGTAAACGTGCATGTCTCTGCTGCGGCAGTGCGGCAGCGTGCAAGCAAGCTCAGGTGGGCAGCCTGGGCCCTCGTTCACCTGGGCCCTGCCTGCTGCTAGTTGCCTGACCCTGAACAACTTCCTCTGAGCCCCAATTATTATTAGTAATTAATGATAACAAAAACCACAATAAACAAGTATAATACTTCAGGGCTTACTAAGTGAAAAGCAATTTACAAAGCAAGGAACATGCATTATCTCATCGTTTAATCCTCACAGTCATCATATATGAGGTAGGTGCTCTTTTTATCCTCATTTTCCAGAAGAGAAAAACTGCCCAAAGCCACACAGCTTCTAAGGAGCAGCAGGAGGAACTGAATCTGGGTCTGGCTGATTGCAAAGCCCACAGAGCTTGATGGCTAAACAGGAGGACCCCACAATGGGGCAGATGTGCTGAGCACCTTGAACCGTAGGGATGCCTGATGTGTAATTTCCCTGCTAGTCTGTATTAATAGTTGGTTCTGAATATCTGCACTGATCCCTGTGTGGTCCAGGTAACTCTTCTCTGTGCATGTACACAACTTTTAAACAAAGGCCTGCATTTATTCTGACAAAAACATTGGATCTGTAACTATGCCTTATCACTTTCCATTAGGCCCACTGGGGCTGGGAGTCATGTCACTGCAAGCTCCCCCTAGATCTGGAGACGGGGCCTGCTGGTGACCGCCTGCGGCAGCGTACCTTAAAGCCAGTGACAGCCCAGGCAGGTTCCCAGCTGGTGAAATTAGCCTGCAGGATCCTTGCAGGCAAAGGTATATTTTAGGACAGCAGTACCAATCGACATCACAGAGCAGACCTGATCAGAACACAGCCCCTTCCAGGTCTCCTCTAATGTCCTAATCACTCCTACTCATACTTGACCTTATTGCATAGATTGCCTGTATGGATGCCAGAATCTATGCAATGGTTAAATCAACAGATATTCATGCATGTACAATTAAGGAACTAGTTAATAAATATTAGTTATAATAAAACAAATTCTCTTCTTCCTAGTGTTACAGAATCTACCCGTGGAGGGGGCCAGATGCTATTACAGAAACAAGCCCCCTCCCCCAGGGTCTTTCTGTACTAGGTTCGTCTTGCCCGCCACCAGGTAGGAACTGTGGCTCTCAGTGCCAGAGTTTGATAAAAAGGAAAGGAACTATTTATTCAAAAGTTATACAGATTTAGAATAATGGTGGGATGTCGCCATTAAATCTGAAAGTCCCTTTAAAACACCCACAAACACACATAGTCCTGACCTCCTAGCTAAACCAGGCCAGTCAGGGGTACCGCATCTCAAGAAAAGAAGTCCGTAGCCCGGCTAGACTCCAGGTTCCTCCCAGTAATCTGTGCTCAGCTAGGCAGGTCTCCCACAGTCCCCCCAGCACCATCAGCTGTATAGCCACCTTGATCTCCAGTTCTTAATCCAAAACCGGGTGGCACCTCCTCATGGCCCACCATCGAGAATCCTTTCACCTGTCTTCTTCCCGCATGCTCTCACATTGTCCTCCATATAGACTCTATCCCACAAGGTGGCCCGACTTTAGTTTAAATCCCAGCCTGGAACCTCCCCCATAACCCCATTTCCGACTCCTCCCACAATCGGCTACACCTGCTAGCACTCCCCTATTTTCAGCCTTCCTGGGCTGCCATAGTTAGTAGAGGAAGGCGTGGTCCCATGGCACCCATGCCAAGCTCTCATGCAGGCTCTGTAACCAGGGGAAGCTGCCTTCCAGTTACATTGTGGGTCAAAGTTATGCATACCTTCTTGCTGGTCAGGCTGGAAGACTAGTCTGCTGTTACTGATATGCAAAATAACCATTTTTGCATGTCAGATATGAAGCTATCTTGCTGTTATTAATATGCACAACTCTCAATGGCCCTGCTCCATGTCTCCCATCTCCCAGCCAGACTTATGGGGGATGTCTTATATTCCCAGACACCCCAAGTTCTGGACCCCATTACAAATCCCCCCTTTGGGGGGTCCCTGGGTCCTCCCAGCCTACACTCTGTTACACTAGGACAGCACCACATTTTAGTTAGCTAATTCATTTATTGTGAGTGATTTCATTAGCTGTTAAATTCTTCCATGAAAATCATCTAGAGTTACTGGAAATAATAATGACTGCTAATAATGCTTCTTAATGAATTACTGTGAGCAAAAGTATGACTCAATAGCCCAGTAGGGAAAGAATTTTCTGGCCTAGATCGAGTATATTCAAACAGAGAAAACTTAGAATGCATTTATTTCATACTGCCATCCACACTGTGACCATAATTTGCAAATCAGGAAGCAGGCTCACAGAGTCAATATTATTTTCAAGGTCACTCAGTGGGTGACAAGTATAGCCAGGGGTCTTAACTTCCAGAGGAACGAAGTCATGTTGAGTCAGGATAGTAAAAAGTTAGGAAAATTCCTGGGCAAGTAGAGTAGGGAAACTGAGACAAGAAAAATAAACAAAGGCCAAACAGTTCTAGCGGCTTATGGCCAGCTGGTGAATCACAAGACCTTATCTCCCCTAACCTCGGACACTTGAGAGAAATGGTTTGTAACTCTCTTCCCTAATCAAAGAATACACAACCTCCTAGGCCATAAACCACAGGTGTCTGGGGAAGAGAGGACTGCTATTGCAAACATGCAAACAGGCAGATAACAGAGAGAACACCAGAACAAAGGAGCCAGCTAGGGAAGAAGTTGCTTGACTCCCCTTCCAGCTCCCCCTCCCAAGAGAAACAGCGTGTCTTTGCTCCCCCTAGGAATTTCCTCTCCCCAATCCCCATGTTTCCTCTATACAAATTTGATTCTGAAAGTTCAGGGTAAGGCGATGTTAGAGTTTTTACCTGTCGCCTTCTCAGACTACTGGCCTCTGATGAGAGTAAAAGCGCAATTATAATCCAATTCCTGTTTCTTGCTTCTTGATTGAGTGGTGACAGTCCGCAGGAGCCCCAGGCTGGGTTGCCCTCTGGTTTCAAGGTCACTTCCCCATTTCTGTTCTGCCACACAACTATGGCAGTAACGGTGAACAGGTAACTCATTACTTCCCATCTGGGGGATAGAACTTAGACATTATTACACAGGTTATATTCACAGGAAGAATATAAAATATGTTGAACAGGAAGTAGAGATGTTCTAGGAATCCAAATTCAGGAGGAATTTATTGGACCTTCAACATGCCAGACCCCTAGCACCTCCTCTCACCTGTACAACAACAGTCCATGAGATTGATATACCCTAATCATCCCATTTCACAGCCAAGGGAATGGGGCTCAGTGAGGGCATGAGGTGCCACAGCTCACACAGTCTGTAACAGAGCTGGGTTGATATTGAACTTGTGACTCCAGTCTAGACCCTTTCTATTTCCTCATGGTAGCAATTTATTAAAGCTTCCATAAACACATCCCTGGGGAAGAACTAAGGATCCCCTTGGCTCCATAAACATTCAGATACTGCCCCACGCGATATTTCCAAAGCCGTTTTAAGGTGAACACACAGCATTAGGTGTATGACCCTTACCCTTGGGAAGTTATTCTTCCTTCTGGCTGATGAACTAAAATTATTCAGAAAGACCTGGATAAAGTGTGACTGGACACGATGTACCACATTAAGTGGAATAATAATAAATTACATACTCAAGCATCTTCCCTACTGTTTCAGCCTGAAGAGCTTATTACCACATAGATAAATCCTGCAACTCGCTTAGGAAAAATATAAACATCAGCTCCTGCATTTTACCCATATTGATGGTTGGTCACTTGCCAAATGGGTTTGCAATTTAGTATGTGATATTAAAACCCCTAAATCCACCATATTTGGCTTGCATTTGATGCCTCCCAAGCACTCAAAGGCTCCACCATTCATCTCGGGCCAGCTGGGAATTTGTAACTCTTCATTAATCTCTCCTGCCTCTTACTGTTCAGCTTTTTTTTTTTTTTGCATTTATTGCATCAGCTTGTTAAGTATGCTGAAAACTTTTAAATATTTAAAGCTGTAATTTAGCCAACCACAGAGAAGCCAGAAATAGAAGTATGGATTTTTAAATTTTCTTCTTATAAGAAAAGATTAGAAATGCATTAATCCAAAGAGGGAAGGCTGAATCTCCTGCACAGGTGTGGGGAGTTGCTGAGTGTGCTGTATTTTTAAGGTGGCACCCCATCACCCATTGCATGGAGAAGCAAAGTGCGTATAGTAGATATTGTCTAATTATCTCCCCTTCACAGTTTCCCCTGAGAGAGCCAATGCCCTCTTCCTGCTTTTCCTTCCCAACTTCCCATTTCCTCTGCACCTCCCTGCAGTGCAGCTACAGCATCTCCCCATCCACTGGCACAGTGCTCACCGTGACCACCAATGACCTCCAGTGGTGAAATCTGTTGAGTATCTTCTAGTCCTTCTCATACTTGCCCTTTATGCCACACTGTTTATTGTTCCCTCCTTCTCAAAACTCTCCTTTTTAGGTCAATAATAATAATAATAATAATTGCTATTATTATTATACATTCGCATTCATAGACTGCCTACTATATATAATGTGGTGTGTTAAACAATTTACATGCATTTTGCCCTTGAATACTCATAACCCCATGGGGCAGATATCATTATTATTATTCCTATGTTACAGACAAAGAAACTGAAGCACTAAAGGTTAACTACTTGTCCACGGTGACACTGCTAGAGGACAGAGCCAGGTTTTCAACCCGTGTTTGTGAACATTATGTTACATTGCCTCATAAAGTTTTCAAGAGAGTGATTATGGAGACATCAGAGTCGTCAAAGCTAGATCTACAGTGCAATTAGTTTTTCCATTTTAGCTGGAGCACTGTCTTAAAAAGAAAATCTTTTCTTATGGAAAGAAAACAGAACAACGCTGTATCGAAACGATAACAGGTAGAGAGTGAAAATGTACCATAAAAGCACCATCAAATAAATTCTACTCCTTTAGAAACTAATTAAAGTAACATGGAACTTGTTTGATCATCTACAGAATTCCACACACCCCACTCCCACATCTTGTTTAACATAGTTTTGATCTGTGGCAGACAGACTCTGGAGACCCATCAGGATCTCTAACCCTTGGTGTTCACACCCTTGGACAATCCTCTCCCACTGACTGTGGGTGGGGCCTATGACCTGCTTCTAACCAATAGAATGCGGCAAAGGTAATGGGATGCCGCGTTCATGACTAGGTTACCTTTGATAAGACTCCTTTTTAGCACACTCGTTCTATAGACTCTGCCTACTGGCTTGGCAAAGTAAGTGACCATGTAGTGGAGTCCACTGTGAAAAGAAATTGAGGGTGGCAGTGAGAACCTGTGCACATCTTCCAGGCAAAAATCAACATCTTCCAGGCAAAAGATTCTTCCCCCAGTGGGGCTCCAGATGAGGATGCAGCCTAGAAGACACCTTGACTTCAGCCAGGTGGGACCCTGAGCCCAAGACCCAGGTAATTGTCAAGCTCGACCCTCAGAAGCTGTGGTATAATACGTGTGTAGTAATTTGATATGCAGCAATAGATAAATGCTATACAGCTTCAATCATGGCCTTTCACAAATTTCAACAAAAATTCTTATGAAGTCACATACAAAAAAAACTGGGAAAAATTCATAGCAAAACTGACTACGGTGAGACTGGGAGTCAGTCTATCCTCAGAATCTGGAAGGCACTGTCTAACCACAAAGCCAATGAAACCGAGTTGAAAAGAACCTGTGCCATGACAATTGTCCTAGGCTCTAAAAGAATGGTAATTGCTATGTATCCCTGCATAATACATTCCCCCAAGACATTAGTGATTTAAAACATCGAAGAACACTTATCAAAAAGTTAAAGGTAGAGTTACCATATGACTCAGTAATTCTACTCCTGGGTATGTACGCAAGAGAACTGAAAGCATGCATTCACACAAAAACTTGCACGTGAGCGCTTGTAGCAGCCAAACTCTTCATCTCCAAAAGGTGGAAACAGCTAAAATGACTGACTAGATCGTCCGATGATGAATGGGTAAACAAAATGTGGAACATCCGCACAGTGGAATGTCCTTCAGCCATAAAAGGAATAAAGTGCTGATTCATGCCTCAACATGATGGAGCTTGAAAATGTTACGTTAAATGAAAGAAGCCAGACACAAAATACCACGTACTGTACATTCTATTTATCTGAAATGTCCAGAATAGAAAAATTCATAACGACAGAAAGTAGGTTAGCAATTGTCAGGAGATGTCAGGGGAGCAGAATTAGGAGGTGCAGGATTTAACGTCAGGGTGATGGAAGTGTTGTGGAATTGGGTAGTGCTGATAATTGTGCAACATCATGAATATACTAAAAAAAAAACCCACTGAATTGTTAAAATGGTAAATTGTGTGTACTGTAAATTTTATCTCAATAAAACATTTTAAATAAAATAAAATAAGCATTTATTAGTTTTCACATTTTCTGTTGGTCAAGAATTTGGAAGTGAATTGCCTGGGGGATTCTGCCCTTGGGTCTCACATAAACAGTCAAGAGATCAGCTGGAGCAGAAGTCATCTGAAGAAGTCGAGGCTAAACTGCACGAGAGCAGAGAATTTGCTTCAGAAGTAGTTCACTCAGGCACTAGCAAATGGAGTTCTTTGTTCCAGCCAGTAGGCAGTCATGTGTCTACTGCCTTGGGGACAAGGTGTGGCACATCTGAAAGCCGAAAAAGGTGGTTTCCTGCTTCGGTTCCCATAAGCCTGAACCTCGAGGACAGAGGCTGCAATACAATGGCTCCTGGGGCAAAGCTGGGCCACAGATTTTTGGGGGGAGCTGCAGTGATTTTTTCCCCCAAAATGAATCAATTTCCGGAATTTAAAATCACAAAGTTTTGCATAAGGTAAAAATTTCCAGTTTCTTCTTGAAAAACAAATGAGAAGGGTTGGCAAATTTGGACATCAAAGAGAGGTCCAAAGCACCCTCGTTGCTGGAAGGAAGCAAGACCATAGTGCATTAGCTCAGGCGCACAGAGCCACACACAGCCCAGGGCTTCACTGTGAGGATAGCAGGGAGGCCTGCCGGGGCCAGGACCAGAAGGTAGACACAGGGGACAGGTGAAGTCCTATGGCCCAGGACTCCATGGGATGAAGGATGGATCTCAGCAGCTGACTTTGTGGACAAATCACCTAGAGGACAGATGCCCCCTCCACACCCATCTCCTTGGTCCTCGGTAGGTAGGTACCCCCAATCCTAGGAAAATGCCCCACAGTTGAGACACAAACCCCTGGGCCAGACAGAGAAATAGGAAGTCCCAAATGGAGAGATTAAGTCTCTGTGACATGAATGAATGGGGGTGCAAAACAGAAATTAATTTGAATTTTACAAAAGTAAAAGAAATGCCTATTTTCTCCAGGCCTCAGTTTGGGACTTAGGTATGTACCCATTATAAAAGTAGATTTTACTTACGTACTTGTTTTCTATGCGTACACACCCTTCTAAAAGTCACATCTGGCAAGGATGAAAAGGGTGATGAGGGAAAACCACGATTGTGGCTGAATCTCCTTTTCCAGAGTGAGACGAAAAACTGGTTCATTCTGAAGTTTGGAAATGGAATGATTATTATACCAGGGTTTCTTGACATGTTTGGGTCATGGGCTTCTTTGAGGGGCTGATAAAAACAAAACAAAAACAAAACAAAAAAACAAAGCAGAAACATTTTGTTTCAAAAAACAGACAGAAACACAGACCTTGTATGTATAATTCCAGGGGCTTCAGACCTCATCCCCCCTTGGAAGCCCACCCATGGATCCCAGGTTACAAAAGCTTCCCCATACCCATTGTCTCTGCCTGCCACTCTTCCTGTCCCCATTTTCTCCCAGGAGATTTCAGTGAAAAAAAGAAAATCCTCAGCCTATTTGGAATACAAATTAAACTGCAAACCACAGTCTGTCACCCTGGCACCCTCGCCATCTGCAGCCTTTCAAAACGCCGGCCCATCCCCCGTAATGAGCTGCGCAGGCTTCTTCCTGCAGGTCTGGTGAGCTCTGAGCTCTGCTCCCAGCACCCTCTTCGGGACTGCCTGTCACTGATGCATGTTATAAATAGAAGGGGATGAGACCCGGAGTGCTCACAGTGTCTTCTGCTAGGAGACACTTAGATTTGCTAGGTGTCAGGAAGTGCACCCTGGGCACAAGGTATCCTGGGCAAGAGATGCTCAACCAGAAAGGGTGAGGAAGTGTGTGGCTGAAGGTGAGGCAGAGAGCATGCCCCAGAGGTATCACTGTGTGCCAGGCTTTAGACCAGGCCCTGTGGAGTCCCAGGTGCTCCCAACACCTCCCTGTCCTTCTGCAAGAGGGTGGGACTGGCAATGCCCACCTGGTACTCAGCGTGGTGAAGAGCACTTCTGCATCCAGGACCTACTGTGAGGCTTTCAGCAAGTCGCTTTTCCCAGCTGGAGCCTCATTTGAAACATGAGAGTGTGAGACATGAAGATCCAGGAGTTTCTCTTCCACATTGTGAACAGTCTCTGATCCTTTGGCCTATATACAAAGCTCTTGCAGGGAATTTTATTTCTATCTTTCAGCCACTAGAGGACGATTGTACTTAGTTTAGGAGGAATGCTGACTTAGAAGAATTGCTGGTTTAAAAAAATGGGTTGCTTAGGAGAGTGAGGTATTTTGTAGAGTTAAATCAACAAAATTGAAATGCAAAGCAGCTAATAGTGTCTGCTACCTGTATGATAAAACACGCTCGAACAACACATCTAGCTCATCAATGCTGATTGAGCAGGCACTTGTCTTGTGGCCGTGATTTGGGAACAGGCAGCAGGTTGCTCTGCAGCGATGTCAGGAGACTCACTGCTAGTCTGAGCTCTTCCTGTAAGAGGCTGCTAGACTTTGGGGAATCACCCATCTTCCCTCACCGCAGTTTCTGCATCTTCAACATGAGGAGGGGCTCTACCATAATCTGAATTAGTCCTAACTCTAGCATTTTATGGCTCTCTGGAAAAGACTGCCAACTGCCAGTTAACAAAGATTTCCAGCACTAAATATGGATGAGAAATTCCAATATTGGTGGCTCCTAGAACAAGAGGAAGAAGCCCTGTTGCCACATTCACATTTACGACACATTATGCTGCCACCATGATGTGAGGTGGCTTGAGAGAGTCTCTGCCCTTTGCCAAATTGAAGTAAACGAACATCCTTTTAAACCTGAAATCTGCTTCTGCACAAGGTTGTGAGGCACCAGGTCCGATCTGTCAGGCAGCCCACATGGCCTCACCCACAGGCAGAACCGGTCCCTCAGGCAAACGGCTTGAGTTCCTGCAGAAAGTCTCCAGGTCCGTTCCAGGGCCGCCCACCGGTTCTTTCTGTCCTTTGTTACTACTCCGCTATGGCTTCACTGCCTCTGCTTCCCTTTCTATGGGAGCATCAAACTTCACTCTGGGGGAGGGAGGAGCCCATGGCTCTCAAAACCAGAAAAAGTCGCTTGCTAGAGCCCATTGCCACCCAGGAGCTTGCACCCCAATCCACTGCTGTTTTTCAAAGTGTGGTCTGTTGACTAGTGTATTGGAATCAGTTATGTTAAGAATGCAGGTTCTGGGTCCCACCTGGGTCTGCTGAAGCAGGATCTCTATGGGGAAGCCCAGAATGTGCATTTTCACAAGCACTCCAGATGAAACTGAAGTTTGAGCTCCAGTGCCTCACAGTGAGGCCCCCTCATCAAGGTCAAAGTTACTTGAGTTACAGACAATTTAATGGAATTCTAGGCAGTGACACCAGAACAAGGGGTAACTTTGACTTAAGAAGGCCCACATAGCACTTGTTGAAGCAGAAAAAATGTCAAAGAGAGATCTTCACAGTAGCTCACACCTGGGGCTTCTCTGAGGGATAGTGCTTTTGTAGGATCCAGGCCTGCTCATTGCCTTTAAAGGTGGAGAAATTTACATTTTTTCCCCCAAATTCACCAGGAGCAGCAACTCACCCTAATTAGCCATCTCATAAGAGACTGGTGAATAAATGAGAATGTTATTTTATTAATTACAAGGAAAGACAACACTGCTAAGCAAACTGGAGTACCCACATCAGCATGCCAGGAAGACAAATTGCCCTTAGCAGGTGGTTTGGTGAATGTGGACTGAGAGTGTGGGAAACAGATGACACAAATGTCATGAGATATGACAACTAGTGACACAGTCTCCACCAAGGGGCGCGAGATGAGAATACACCTGCCATTTAAATAAGCACCTATTGCCCTGGCTGGCGTAGCTCAGTGGATGGAGCGCGGGCTGTGAACCAAAGCGTTGCAGGTTCGATTCCCAGTCAGAGCACATGCCTGGGTGGCAGGCCATGACCCCCAGCAACCCCACATTGATGTTTCTCTGTCTCTCTCTCTCTGTCTCCCTCCCTTCCCTCTCTAAAAATAAATAAATAAAAATCTTATTTAAAAAAAAAGAGAAAGAAATAAGCACCTACTATGGACCAGATACAGTCCTTATTTTTAATCCTGTAGAAATATATTTAGCAAGGGACAAGCAACTTTTTGCTAGCTGGTCTGAGCACCCTGTGTGTGGGGACCCAGTGGCAAATCTTCGCCCTTTTTTCCCTTTTGCTATTTTTTCATAGACTCTAGTGGCCATTACACATGGTCAACTCTATCTTTATTTTGTCTAGTTATAAGACGATTGAGTACGATTATGGAAAAGCACCCTAGTCCTATTGACTAATAAAATCCCTTGAGGTTTTTTCCTCTGCAAATGAGATTCCAATCCATTACCCATAAATCTGTTTGCATTTTCACTTAATCTGCATGTTTGCTAAACACATATTTTAGCAAAATGAGGCATACCAAAATGAAATAACTGTTCCTACAGAACTATTTTCAAACTATACACAACATTTAACTCTTACCCCTCTTCCAAGAGCACAGCTGAAGCAGCCTGAGAGGGAATGGGGGCGACCAGTACCTTCTTTGCATGCAGTGCGCACCTAACCTGCACATGCCTGGCTGGGTTTCCGGCCCAGCTTCTAATGTAGGTCACAGTAGTGTGCACAGCCTTCCTGGCCGTCCCATCATCCCATGGGTCCACTTTGTTACCATTAGTCACTTGTCATGTGGGCTCTATTGATGTGATCTGTCCTCTTGAGATTTACAGGTTACATTTTTTCTATCATCAACTTAAATTTAGGGAAAAGGATGAAGCCAGACAAAGCAGATGTATTGATGACTGGCTAAGCTCATAAAGCTGCTGGAACTGTTAAAATAGAAAGCACTGGCTTCTTTCCCAAGAGTATATATTTAAGATAAAAATATAATAATAATAATAATAATATCATTATCCATATAAAATGGTCAAAGCATTAGAGAAATAATACTCTTAAGACCTATTTTCCCATTTCAGTGAAAATAGAATGGGATTATCATATGGAAGAGGGCCAAAGGCATAGGTAATACAAAATTGTAATTTACCATTTATATTTCCATTTGTAATGCACTTTTAGATTCTACAGTACAAGGTGGAAATAGAGGTAAAGTGTAATGGAAAACATGTTTTAGTACATGTATTCTCTGGCCACACTATCCTGTCTTTCCAAACCTTCCCAGTCTTCCTCTGAACCTGCCTGCTCTTTGATCTTCATAAAATCTGCAGCCACTTCAGTACTCCATCATATCTCAGTCTTTCACTTTGCATCAGTCCTTTCCCACTTCTTTTTCTTCTCCTGCCCAGATCCCATGGTCAATAACATCAACCACTCTACCTAGAAAGCCCAGCTTCCACGCTGGCTGGTCTGGCTCAGTGCACTGAGCTCTGGCCTGCGAATCAAAATGTTGCTGGTTTCATTCCCAGTCAGGGCACATGCCTGGGGTGCAGGCCATGGCCCTCAGCAACCACACATTGATGTTTCTCTCTCTCTCTTTCTCCCTCCCTTCCCTCTCTAAAAATAAATAAATAAATAAAATTTTAAAAAGAAAAGAAAAAAGAAAACCCAGCTTCCTCATCCCTTTGTCCTGGCATTACTCCTGTTTTATAAATCTCCATCCCCATATTAACCCAAACATATCTATCTTCTCCAGCTCTACATGCTGGTAGCCACGTGTTACAGAAATGCATGCAGCTGGGTGTGATTGTGCTACTATACATTTAGGATTTCCATTCTTTTCTGGGCCCTTAGTGTTTCTTAGCCAACCTTGTCTATGTCCTGTCAGTTTCTTTCTTTCTATTTTTTTTTTCTTTTTTGCCCTCTTCTCCATGGCAGGTCCAAACTTGCCCCTTTTCTCATGCTATCTAGCCCACATCAAGTATCCCTGCTGTCTTTAACTGATAAAACTGAGATGACCAGGTATGAACTCCCTCAGTTCCCCATCCCTCATTCACAAATTTACCTGCACCCATATCCTTCCTTCCTCCATGTCTTGAAACAGGCTGCAAGGCCAGCCTCACCACAGTGCTCCTGAATTTACTCCTCCTCATTTCCATCCAGAAATTTGCTCTATCAATGATTCATTTGTTCTCCTCTTTTTTCAACTTCTCCCTCCTTCTGTTTTCTTCTCATCATCAGTGAATCATGTTCAAGTCATTTCAAACCTAAAAACAAAATAATGAACATCTCCACCATACTGCATGCCTCTCCAGCTATCCCTCTCTCTATTTTTCTCTTTTCATCCAGGCTCCTGGAACCATCCTCATTCAGCTTTGCCACTTCTTTGCTGTTCGTTCAATCCTCCATTAAATAGGGTTTGGCTTATGGCCCTAGGAATCCACAGAAACTGCTTATCTTCAAGTCATCAAGGACTTCCTCAGTGCTCGAGCCAGAGGACTGTTGGTTCTTTCTGACTTGACTTCTCTGAGATACTGTCTGCTCTCCTTTTTGAAATGCTCTTCTCTTTCTGCAGGTGAGTAAGCTGTAGAGAGTCTGGTGACTCTCAAATCGTATCTCTTGCCCCACCCTTGCTCGGAGCTTGGGACCCTTGTATTGCACCGCACATCAGATCCTCCACCTGGGTCCCAATGCAATGTGTCCAAAACGAGCCTCGTTTGTTTCTCCCCAAAGCTCTTCTTTCTGTGGGTTCCAACCGCCAAATGAGAAGCCTAGGAGTCATCCTTAACACTCCCGACCCCCTCCCTTACAGCTAATGCTTGCCAAGTTCTTTCTACTCTGCTTGAAAAGAAAGCCTCATTTCTAATCTACCTGTGAAAAGAATCAACTGACTATTCTCCTGCTTTCTACCTCACTCCCGAGAAATCTTAGGTGGAAATCAGAGTTCTGTGTTTTCTCACCCTGCTCCCCACATATAATTTTCATTCACTGAATGAGAACGGTGGACTTGGAAAGAGTGAACCCAGCTGCTGTGGAAGTGCGGAATGTCAAGCTGATTTCTTTTTTTCTTCACTATTTGTGTTGAACAAGTGAGATTTTAACAAAAAACTATAATCATCTTGAGTTACATATCTTTGGACTGCTTTAAACAGAAAAGTAAGAGAAAGAAATGTGTAAATGTTCAGGGAGGACTGGACCATGAAAATCACCCCAGTGAAGTCATCTGGTGGGACCCTGCCAGGTTCTTCCCACAAGGTTGAAGCTCATCAGTTCCCTCTGAGATGCAGGGACCCGAGAGGACAGAAGTGTGGCACCACCCTCTCACCTTCTGACACAGATGGGAGGATAATCATCCAACCACTCCAGCCCTAGTCTGGCCATCATGGTGCACTGGCCGGGGGCCATCTGGAAGATGTTTGAGAAGAGAAAGTTCCAGAGGACTTCACTGTTTATGAAACATTCCCAGTTAATCAGACTCAACAGTTTATATCAGAAGAATTAAAATTCCTTTTAGCTCAAAATTCTATGACTTCTTTAAGTCACTGTTTTTTAACTTTGGTGACAGTGGGAGTGGGAAGGGGTGTTGCAGACTCTTTGAGGATCCAGTGGAAAAGATAGACTCTCTTTTCAGGAAAATGCTTAAACACACACACACACCTTTATGTACAATTTCAGAGGGGTCATGCATCCCAGCATAAGACCTCCAGTCTATATCAGTGACTAAGCATGAATTTGAATATGACTGAAAAAAATTTTTTGTAGAGAAATACAAGGTTCCCATCCAGCACCCACCAATATCACTCAGCCTCTCACACCTGTTCCTCTTCATTTCCTGAGGACTCAAGCCATGGACTTCCGTGGGGTGCCCAGCTCTCAGCCCAGCAGCAGAGAACAATGTTCCTGGCTAAGCCCGTGTGTCTCGGGTAGAAACCTTTGGACTTGATCCTACTCTATCTCCATTCCCATGGCTGTGGGGCCAGCTGAACCAGGAATTCCAGACCAGATTCCACCTCTCCCTGTGGGCATTCCTCTCCAGTTGGGCCCTGAGAGTATTTTAAAGTGACCTCAGATTCATAAGCTGGTTCAGAGGTGGGACAGAGGTGGGACAGAGGTGGGTAGGGTGGTTCAAGCTGCTCCTTTCCTAGAGAGACAAGAAAAAAATTGGTCTGGCTTAGCCAGAGGTTTGAGTAAGGGATGGGTGCCAGAGAAGGGGTGTGCCATTAAGACAATGGACTTTGGAGGTGCTGGTAGCTGGGCTGAGCAGGACGTACAGAACTGGAGCTTGTGTCAGGAGGAGGTCAAGGCTGCGCTACCTGTTTCTCACACTCCAACGTTCTCAGTGCGCAGATCACTCCATACCGCTGTGGGAGAGTGCTTGGAGAAGCACTATTCTCTCTCCTTTATCACCACCATTGCTGTGCGGCCCCGTCTCTCTGTTGCTAACAACCGTTCCGGTTCCCTCACTTCCTTCGCTTCCTGGGAACTCCCCTCTACATGGTTTTCTAGTGGCCGATCATTTACCACGTGCGTTTCCCTACAATCCAAGGGCTTTTTCAAGAATTTCAACAAATAGTCAAAATTTCTTCTGACTCTTTTATAATCCTGGGCTGTGAGAAAATATTTTGCAGGTCAGAACAACTAGACAAACACAAGTTGCAATTTCTCCAACTGATGAGAAAGTGCAATTGTGTTTCATGTTATTTATGCAGAATTGTAGAAAACAAAATGTTGGCAGATTTTCATGGGGAAAATAAGAATTTCAGCAATTTCACCTAATTCCATTATTACCATCATTTCTAAGACTCACCAGTTGTCATACCATATTGCAAAATGTCACCAGCAATTTCCCTATTTTATATATTATGAGAGAAGAGAATTTTGTCGGCTGCCGGGAGAGAGAGCAGAAGAGGAACTTATACAAGAGAAGTGTCACATATAGTCATTTGTGCATTTGCCTCCTACAGATTCTAACAGGTGCAGAGAAAAGATTTTGACAGTGTTTTCGTTCGTGATGTTTATTTTTTTAAAGAATAAAACTGCCAACTTTAGTTTGCATCACGGAGCTGTCACAATGTGTCCAGGGCATTATGTAGAATACAATATGTACAGTGAAACAGGCACCTCCTGTGTACCTGCCTCTCCCCTGCCCGCCCACACACACACACACACACACACACACACACACACCCCTTCACTGGCTTGTCCCGGGGTGTTCTTCATTTTTACCAGATTGGACAAGTGATGGTAAGCCACATGTGGGTGGAGAGAGACTACATAACCAAGGATGTGGCGCCAACCTGCTTGTGAAGGAAGGAGGAGAGGTGGGGAATTGGCAAGCCTAAGTTTTCAATGGACACTTGCATTCTCTTCCAGCCCCAATCCCCAGGGCACTGAGAACGTGGAAGCAGCCCCAACCTCCAGGAAGACTAAACCATTGTTTATATATTTAAGTAGTGAAGCCATACAGCGGGTAAGAGCACAGAATGGCTGGACTTTACTCCTCTAATGGTTACTGTTTGATGTCACAGACTTTAGTGAAGTTGTTTAATTACCTTTTGCCTCAGTTTCCTCATTGATGGAGGGAGATGAATAGTAATGATAATATCCAAGGAACACATAGGATGTGTAAGAAGTAAAGTTGTTATATGAGCAGCAGCTTGTTCCTAGGACACAGGATTCACTATAAAACACTTGCTACTATTGCTCCATATGTATAAACTGTTTTAGTAGGACAGGATAATTTTTAAATCACGATCACTGTCTTTTAGCAGCCCTACAACTACACTTCCTTCTTTCTGGGACCCCTTCCCCTTTCACTCACGGGCAACCATTGTTATGCTGGGTGGGATCCTTTGGGAAAAACACTTGCAGAACCACTTTTCTCCCCCTGATGCCTGAGAAAAGATTAAAAAGTTCCTCAGACCTGAGCTTGGAGGGAAGAGTAAGAAGGGAAGCAAAGCAAGAAGCTGGTGGTAATGGTGTCTGAGGAGGATCCTCGGGCTCTGACATGACCGTACCACCCAAGATTGGTACATATGAGGAAACAGTAGGACCTCCAAATGAAAGAGGGGACCTGAGAGAAGAGGTCTCCGCCCTGCGTCCCAGCTGGACTTGCGTAGTGTCAGCCTCACAGAGCGTCCTGCCCCAGCACAGCATAGCATGGCAGTAGTTGGGCTGATGGTGTTGAAGCAGAGAGGATCTAAAAACCCCCACTGAGTCTGCCACTGACTCAAAAGGTGAGGGAGCAATACACCCTCCCTGTTCCCCAGAGGAGTGTGGGAAAACTTCACAGGAGGAGGGAAAGCCAACCCACTGTAGAAGTGGAGAAGATTACACGGCTACAGGCCAGTCAGAAACCCAGCGTTTCACTAGATGTCAGTGCGGCAGGACAGCAGGGCCCGAGTGCACGGAGGAGTTTCGTGTGTGTCAGAGGATAGCAGCATGGAAAGGTGCCGACAACCAGGAGCCTGACCCCGTTGCCCTTGATGCTCTGATGCTACAGACGGCCCCTGAATCTTACACACCAGCTCCGAATTTGCAGGTATCAAGTCAGGGATCAGGGAGGACAAACTCCTGGATTAACTAGAGTATATAAAGCCTCAAATGAATGCCTTTACCCGAAAGTAACCAAAATTAAGTTTTCTGCCAGGAAGCAACATGGGGGTTGAAGTGGAGAATGACTTGAATCACAGGAAAACAAAGAGCGTAGGGACTGAAAGTGCACACTTGCTAACTTGCTGGAAGTGGGAATGGCTAGGGCTCACGATCAAGGGTACCCTGTACACTGAGACACCACAGCCCGCTGTCCTAGGTGACATGGGGAATTCTGCTCAGGCAGCTTTGGGTATTGCCACTGTCTTTCTGAAGGAAGAAGTCCCCTGTGATGATAGCCTGCTAGAAATGACAGAAAAATAACCAAGAGTAGGACATGATACAGTAACCAAGGAAGTAAGTGTATGCTATTCATATGAAATTAAGGAGGAGCAATGTGGAACCCACTGCCACTGAAGGAAAAGGCAGATGGCCTGGTAGAAAGAGCCCTGAATTTGGGTCCGAGGTCCTAGCTTTCATATCCCAACTTCAACTCTTACTTAGCTGTATAAACCTGGGCAAGCAATTAGCCCTCAGAACCTCAGCTGCCTCATCTAAAAATGGCTTCTCCAGAGATTAGTATTAAAGAGAGCAGATTTCATATGGCTAGAGCCATGGTAAATGCTTAGTGAGTAACTGCTGACAAAAAAAGCCCTTCTTCTACCTACATTACCTCCAAACCTGAACAGGCCTCTTCCCCTAAGTCACCATCTGCTTACCACACATACTTCCCTCTCTGGCTGGGGTCTTGCGCTGAATGGGCAGATGACCCAGAACCATGATGCCACTCCACTCTTTTTTTTTTAACATTTTTTATATTTTATTTATTTATTTTTAGAGAGAGGGAAAGGGAGTGAGAAAGAGAGAGAAAGAAACATCAATGTGCACTGGCTGGTGTAGCTCAGTGGATTGAGCGCGGGCTGCGAACCAAAGTGTCACAGGTTCGATTCCCAGTCAGGGTACATGCCTGGGTTGCAGGCCATGACCCCCAGCAACTGCACATTGATGTTTCTCTCTCTCTCTCTCTCTTTCTCCCTCCCTTCCCTCTCTAAAAATAAATAAATAAAATCTTAAAAAAGAAAAGAAACATCAATGTGTGAGAGATACATCAATCAGTTGCCTCTTGCACACTCACCCCCAACTGGGGACCTGACCTGCAACCCAGGCATGTGCCCTAACCGGATATTGAACCGGTGACCTTTGGGTTGCAGGCCAGCACTCAATCCACTGAGCCACACCAGCCAGGGCCTTCCCTACTCTTAATTCAAGTGTTATTGCTCTTTGGATTCCAGCAGCCCTGTTGGCTGGCTGCCCTGACCCCTAACCCCCCATCCCCAACACCACCAACACCTCCTCACACACATACCCCTCCCTTACCAACCTGTGCCAGGTACCAGCACACGGGGGACAGAAACCTTTTCTACGTGGCTGGAGCAGCTACGGATGTCTCACCCCAGAGATGCCTAAAAACAGCACTTTAAAATTAACACACGTGTCTGGCTTTATAATTAAACCAGAACAAAACTGTGCGGCAATCTCCCACTGTCCGATTTAAGTGGTGTTCAGGCACGGTGCTATAGGGGGCTCTTGTGGATGAAGCAGAAAAGACGACCTCTACCCTCTGTGATAAAAGGAGCAGAATCTTAAAAAGCATGCACTTAAAGGAGCACTTTAAAAAGGGTGGCTCTTTATAAATTCCCTGGGGTTGGTGACAAGGGAAAAGGGGTGCACAGGGAAAGAGATGGCGAGGGGCTGTCGGGGCTTTGCCAGCTGGAGGTCTGTGCGCCTCCCTGATGGCTGGGTGTATTTCAGTGCCTGGAACTGCTGACCAGACCCCTTCTGTGTAAGCTGGCACATTTCGTCGGCTTCCTTGTTGTGGGCGTTGAGCTGTTCTTTCCTCCCTCCCTGCCTGTATTCACATTTTCCCTCTTAACACACTTATGTCTGGGCCTGCATTCTTAATGGTGAAGTCAAAACATCCCGTTGTCAAGGCTTTCAGGAAAACAAAAACAAAGCCAACCAACAGACCAGAAAGAAGCAGTCAAGGCAGCTGGACTTGCACCCGAAGGGAGGCATAAATAAACTTGAGCTGCACTCTGTGAACCCTGGAAAACTCCACCAGCTTTCCCAGAGTCTCTGCAGCCTCCTCATCCCCAGGGACCTCATTGTCCCTAAAGGAAGCTGCTAGTGTGCACAGGCTAATGAGACCCTCCAGTCACCGGAGCCGGAGAGACTCAACGGGGCGTCCATTTCTGCACACTTGGCAGTACACTGCTGGGAACACCTGGTCCCCTGATCTGCCGCCCGGGCTCCAGTTGGGGTAGCGCTGGCTCCTTCAACCTTGGTGGCCCGAGGACTTTGGCTTGAAGAGTCTCCCCTGAGGAGTCGGAAGACTTCTTTGGTGGGTCCTAGCCACCAGCTGGGACTCCTGTTCTCACCCAGGGGACACCATGACACAAATTTGCCCTGGACAACAGCTGTTAGGGAAGTCTTGGGAGTCAAAGCCAAAATAAAGACACTAATAGGGATCCACTGTTTATTTAGGAAATAAGGAATTATTCCCAGACTACAGTGGAGAGGGCACATGACTGGCACGGTATTCCCCGTTTAAACAGGGACTCACCTCCATAGACTAAACTCATTGAGTTGCTACCCACATTTCCTCCAATGGAAACCATGGGGTGCCTGGAGTAGCCTGATCCTCAGCCTCGAGAAGCTGTGTGGCAGCCCCTCATCTCCCTGTGCACCTCATCCCCCAGGGAGCACCACACAGCCCAGCCTAGGCAGCCTCCTCTCGTGATGGCACCAGGCCATCTCCACCTCTGCCGAACTTGCACATGAGTTCTAGTCAATGCTTCGTACGTCTCAGGAGTCAACACACCCACCAGTGACACTGTGATTCCTGAGTGACTATCTCACAACCCTGGACAGGGTGGGGGACTTACGATAAGAACACAACTTTAATTTCTACAGAAAGGATCTTTCTCTATTATAGTTTTTACTATGAGTTAAGCAGTGGGGGTGTTCAGGGCTCCTGCAGAGCTTCCATGCGCTGGAGAGCAGGAGTCTCTCCCTGAGGAGGCATCCATCCTCGGCTGAAGATCAGCCCCTGGACTGGGCTGGGTGCTCCCAGGTCCTCATACTTCTCTGTGGGCATGTGTAGGGCCACTGGCCAGCCTTGTGCAGTGAGGCCCGCCTCCTCTGCTCTCCTCTATTCCCCAGACTATAGCATTGGCTTAAAAACGACTGCAAATAGAGGTTCAGACCACACAGCACACGTGGACACACACACGCTGTAGATGGCATATAGAAACCCAGGTCCTGCTGGGCTGCGTCAGCCACACTCATGGCCCCCAAGGAGGAGAGTGTCTTAGGGACTCGGGCACCCAGCTCTCCAGCCTGCCAGGAGCGCTGCCAACTGCTCCATCGTGGGCCTTCTTCAAGAACAATGCTCGTCACCTCCTCCTCGGGGTTGCTTTGTCCACTTGTTTCCCCAAGGTCAGCTGGCACAGAGCTCACCCTTTGTCTTTCAGGAGGCAAACATGCTAAGTGTGCCCCCTAGAATGCCCTGTGCCTCTCCTCTCCACCCACACAGCACCCTTCCTCTGGGGCCAAGGACAAAAGCTGCCTCTGCTGTTGCCTGCTGTCAACACTGGCTTCCCACATCTGGTTCTTCCATCAGGGAAGGGTTTGGAGCTTTCCCCGGCACAGACACAGGGGTCTGAGTGTAGCCACTCAGGGCTGTGTGACACTTCATTCATTCCTGCAGTCGTTCATTCATCAAATGCTGTGGGCTTCCTATACTCAGAAGCAGAGCAGTCTTAGTAGAAATAAGATCACAGATTCAGAAATTTTTGAAACTTGGCCTTTTCACTAGAATTTCATGCTAGAAGAAATGAGAGAAGCACGTATCGACCTGAAGCTGGGTGACCACTTCACCTCGGTTCGGCACACACCAGTTTTCTGGGTCTTCTTCTTACACTGAACACTACCCCAGACCCACCCCCTTCTCCTTTCCAGCAAAGGTTTGCGGATCCACAGGGAAAAGAGGCCCTGGTGTTCACAAGTAAACAAATCTACATGCTGCATTTGAGAAGCAACTCAAGGTTACATTTTGAAAACCAGGGAAATAACAGGAAAACAAGGTAAAATGTACATATGAAAAGAGATTCAGATGCACATTTGGAAAGGAAAGGAGTCACAGCACTCCTTCAGAAGAAGAAAGTGGGTATGGCATTGGGGCAGGAAAGCATTACAGATATTTGAGTTTTCAACTTTGAGAGCATTGTGACATGGAGTTCTGAATTCTGCAGGGTTGGGTTCCCTCATCAGAGCATGGGAGACACAGCCCTGGACCTGGGGTCAGGCTCCCCATGGCTGCAGCAGTGATACTGAGCACAGACGGGGGACGGGGGTGCGGAGAGAGAGAGGGAGAGCAGCCCCACCATTAAGGGGCTCACATCCCAGAAGGGGAGATGCACAGCCCTGGCTGTACATCAGAATCTCTGCAGACATTGTAAAAAAACCAGTAATGCCTGAGTCCCATCCAGCCTTCTGAATCTGAATCTCAAGCTCAGATATCACCTCTAGTGTCAAGCTTTCCCAAAGCCTCAAGAAAACCTGACTCCCTCACCTGGGTACCTGTACAGACTTCCATGCTGGGTTTTTATCCCACCCCTTCCTTCCTTAAGTGTCCGCTGCCCCCCTGGCCACTGGACTCTGAGCCCAGTGAGGCAGAGAAATACCCAGCCTACGGCTAGAAGGCTTTTTTTTTTCCTCAGAAAGTGGCTGAATTTTCTAAATTCAAGTTCATAGTTCAGTTTTTACATGAGTGATTGAAATCATATGTGAAATTTCCTCTTTAATTGGGATCTGGAATCCCATATAGCATCCTAGAATTTAGAAGCAAACTTCTTAAGCCTGCTCTTACATACCCCGAGGTACACTCATTAGTCTGGGCTGTGACCATGGCCCAAATCCTTTTCAGCAGCAGCACTGCAAGGTGAGCCTCGGGGAGGGGACAGCTGCCAGGCTCTGACTTCCTCTCTGTGCCAGTGACTCACCTGCCACTGCCGTGTGACAGGAGGGCCCAGGAGGTGGATGGGACACCGTGTCACCCAACTGCCAATTTTCACATTTCGGAAAGACCTAGAAATGAGAAAACAGATTATGATCAGCCCTAAGGCCCTATCACATCTCTCTTCTCCTCATACAGTTTGTTTTCCATTGCTAATGTCATCAGTTGTGCCAACCGGCAGTGACATATACCGTTTCTCCCCAAAACCCCTCTAGTAGCACATGTCCCCTGAGGTCACCTTCTCAGCCGACCGAGTCAGAATCACAGAATTCTGGAACTCTGGAGCTGCCAGAGATCTTCCTAAGAACAGGAGAAATGTTAACATTTCTTGAGTGCCTACTACGGGCCAAGCACTTCCTATATCTTATTTTGTTTAATCTGCACCCTCACCCTGCCACGTACGTCTCATGGTTCTCATATTATAGATGAAAAAACGGAGGCTTGGGGAGGTGAAGCAATCTGCCCAAGTTCACACATCTAGGAACCCAGATCTGTATCACATGAAAGCCTCTGCTTCGCAAAGTGAGACTCATGTACAAGGCAGCGTGCCCAGAGTCACAAGAGGCCACGTGGTTAAACACAGCATATCCCCTAAGTGCCAACTTTATTCAGTGGTAAATCATCTAAAATACTGTCTTCATTAAAGCAAACTTGCATTTATTGTGGATGGGAATCCAAATTTGCACAACATTTAAAGATAAAACCCGGATTTAAGGAATTTGTACTTGTGACAAGCTACTTCTGGCTCTGCCTCTCAGACCTCCAGGGCTCTTAACACATTCCCCTGCCTTGAGCATTCTGGGCCATAAACTAGGGCCATAAATCCAACAAAACTCAGGAATGGCACCCCCAAGGGGGAGAGAGTTGGCTTGTCATCAAAGAGCAAAAAGTAGTGTTTGCATTGTGCTGCCAGTTTCCATTTGAATACCCCTCCCAGGAGGAATACACATTGTGCAAGTCCATGGGTAGCCAAGACCCTTGCCACCTGAGTGACACTCTCAGGAGGTTTCCTGAGAGCTGTCCAGTGTGGAGGTAGGAATGTATCACTGAATGCATGAGCCAGTGACAGTCCCATCCTCCCCCAAGCTCTCCACAGCACGCGCGCGCACACACACACACACACACACACACACACACCCCACTTCTTGTCTCTCCCCCTCCTACCCCCCTGCCCAGACTTAACATCCATTGAGGTCTAGGTATCTTTTTCTTAAAATCACCCAGAGTCATCTTTCAGGAGGTTGTAATCATCAGGGACCTGATTCTAAGCTAGGTAAGCCAGCCTGTACTCTGCTGACCCTTCCTCCAGGGAAATTAATCAACGAGTTTTGAAAGGGATGAAAGGAAAGACTCCCACCAGGCCCTTCGTTGACCTGACTCAGGCACAACGTCAGTGATGTCCTGACATTGCTTGGAGTTCACAGGTATAGCCAAGAAAACTGAATACAGCGAAGCAGGGCTTGGCCTGGCTGGGTTGTGGAAAGGACACCCTGACCCAGAGGAAGCAGAAGCGGCACCACATCTACAAGTATACCGCAGCCACTCTCCGCCTTGCCCGCCTCCCCAAACACTCCCGCTCCCCCGCCCCACTGCCCCACTGCCGTTCCCCTTTTATCTTTAACTTCTTACATTTTTAAAATAAAACTTTATTTATTTTTCAGAGAGAGGAGAAGGGAGGGAGAAAGAGAGGGAGAGAAACATCCATCAGTTGCCTCTTGAATGTGCCCAGACTGGGGATCAAACCCTCAACCTAGGCATGAGCCCTGACCAGGAATCAAACGGTGACCTTTTGCTTTGTGGGACAATACCCAACCAACTGAGCCACTCCAGCCAGAGCTAAATTCATTTCTTACTTTAAAAAATATTTTCAGCCCTGGTCGATATAGCTCAGTGGATTGAGTGTGGGTCTGCGAACCAAAGGGTTGCTGGTTCAATTCCCAGCCAGTGCACATGCCTGTGTTGCAGGCCAGGTCCCCAGTAGAGGGGTGTGAGAGGCAACCACACACTGATGTTTCATTTCCTCTCTTTCTCCTTCCCTTCCCCTCTCTTTAAAAATGAATAAATAAAACCTTTAAAAAATTTTTAATTATAGTTTACATTTTATATTATTTTGTATTAGTTTCAGGTATACAGCATAGTTATTAGACAGTCACATAGTTTACAAATTGTTCTCCCTGATATTTCCAGTCCCCAGCTGGTATCATGCATAGTTTTTACAGTATTATTGACTATATTCCTTATGCTGTACTTTACATCCCCATGACTGTTCTGTAACTACCAATCTGTGCTTCTCATCCCTTCACCTTTTTCACCCTCTCCACCAAACCCCCTCCCCTCTGGCAACCATCAGTCTCCTCTCTGCAACTGTGAGTCTGTTTCTGTTGTTGTTCGTTTATTTTATTCTTTAGATTCTACATGTAAGTGAAATCATACAGTGTGTGTCTTTCTCTGACTGACTTATTTCACTTAGCATAATACCATTTAGGTCCATCCATATGGACACAAATTATAAGGTTTCATTCTTTTTATGGCCAAGTAATATTCCATTGTGTAAATGTACCACAGCTTTTTTATCCACTTACCTATTGATGGGCACTTGGGCTGCTTCCAAGAGAGCCTCCCTGTCAAAAGGCAGGTCAGTTGTTCATTGCAGCACTATTTATAACCCCCATTCCCTTTGACAAGGAGTCTCTCTTCCTTGCTTGTTGCCAGACTAATTTTACCCTTTAGACCTTAGCTTTGATGACACTTCTTCCCAGAATATTTCCCTGATTCAGCCTAGCAACTTCCTGTTTATTCCCATAACACCCCACATTTACCTCATTCTAGCACTTACAAGACTGCATTATGATGGCCTATGTCCTTGTCTGTGAGTGCCACAACAGCATAAATACCCAGAGACAACAGCCAGTGCATAATTGGTGCTCTGTGAGTGTCTTCTGAATGAAAAAAATTAGAGACACTCTACAAGTCCCCAGGGATGTCCTCTGAGCCACAGGGATGCACTCTTGGAGCAGCTTGGCCACCTCAAAGCCCACCGAAGTTAAAGGGCTGCTTTTGAGAGAGCTGAGAAGGAAGAGGAGCTCATCCAAACAACTGAGCATCTCCCGCATGCACTGGGGATACAGGGAAAAAGTCTTTGCACTGGAGAAACTCAGTCTAATGAGGGAGCCTATTAGGGATGCAATAGCAAGGACAGATTGCTTCGGTACGAAGCTGCAATGGAGATAAATGTGACAAACAAACTGGGTGAACAAGCAATTCCATTGTTTCTCTGCTAATCTTATTGCTCAAGAAATTCTCAGTAGACAAAGGTTTGAAGAGGAAATATTCACAAGAACTTTGATATATGTTGTTTATTTGTGAGATGATTAACAGTCAACAAAAGTCTTTTATATGTACCATTTTATTTCATTTTACTCATGCATCAGATATTTTGGGGGTGCTTCTTTCTTATGACACTAACATCTGGTACTAGGCTAGTGGGGATGGTTTGAAGATGATTGCCTTCAAGGAGCTTGGAGTCAAGCAGAGGAGATCCAAGTAACAATAATTAAAGGCAGATGTATGTAAGTGCTGGGTGAGTCAGGATTGTTTCTGTAGTAAGTGACCCAAGCTGGCTTAACTAACAAAGGAAGCATATCTCTCACATACCTAAAATACCCAGGGGTATTGTTAAAACCCAGGTTTAGCTTTATCCAGGGGCTTGATCAATGCACACCAGTCGCTTCTCTCACTCTCTTGGCTTTGCCTTCTGTCCCACTGGCATCACTCTCAGGTTCCTTCACGGTAGCCACACACTGTGTCAGGTTTGTATCTTCCAAGGCCTGATTTGAACTGAGAGCAGAGATTCTCTTCTCCCACAAGTTTTAATGAAAACCAGAGCCTGGTTATCCCTGGCCTGAGTGATGATCATGTACCCATCCATGACCTAATCACTGAGCCACGGGAGCAGAATGAGCTGATGGGTAACCCTAGACCCTATGCCCCGCCCCCAGCGGGTGTGGGCTCAGGCCCACCCAAACTACTTGGGTGAGAGGAGAATGAATTTTGAGTAGTCAAGTTCCAGAAAAAGCAATCTGATTAAATGCTTGAGGTTTAGGCCTCACAAAACCTTCGTGTTTTCAACCATTCTACAAATAAGAAAAATGAAGTTAGTAAGGGCAATAACAGGACTAGAATTTGGTTTTCTGATTTAGTCTTGTGCTCCCTCCCTGTGTGTTTGTCAGGGACAGTGCTGGAATTTGGGATGAGGCAATTCTTCATCTGAGGCTGTCCCAAGCATTAAAACACATGTCAAATTCACAGTTCTAATACCAGTGACACCTGCCTCCCATCGTGGTGACAAAATGCTCATTCATATTTTCTTCAAAGGTCCACTTTGGGGGGCAGCACCTACTTCATTTAAGAGAAACTGAGTGTTATTCCGATGAACCTTATTATAAGGAGTTTCATTCTTTTCAGAGTTCCTAAATGGAAGCTCTACTCTTTGGCTTTCAAGATAGACTGAACTTTTGATTGGACATACCTTAGTGGTCATCCAGTCCAACCCATTGGCCTGGAGGAGAAATATAGGTGAGGGTGGAAAGGAAAAGAAGGGCGGGAATGTTCTGGAAGGTGAGTGTGAAGGGTGGAAAGTGGGAGGCCTTGGGTTCCCATGAACGCCCCTCTTCAGAGAGTGAAACCACAGAATTAATACATCTTTATAGTCATGATTTAAGCTGTTTCTTAGGGAAGGCAGTACTATCCTCTCTTACTTAAGTAAGATAAGAAATTATGGGTTTGTGAGAGAGTGTTGAATTCTGGACACCACCCACTAAGACAGATTTTACCAAACCAGTCCACACACTGATGGAATAAACAGGATAGATGGGAATTCGAAAGCAGCTCATCACACGAAGAACATCTAAAGAAACAGACAAAGTTACACCTGGGAAAATACTCAAAATGAGACAGGATATTGACCTCCTAAGATACTGGAGACAATCATCCAGGAGTAAACATGGAATTACTCTGTACGGCCTGAATGGGCAGAACCAGGTCTGAGAGAGGGCCAGAAAACACTTGAACATTGACAGATGCCTAAAACAGACTGAGGCATCCAGTAAGGTACTAAGTTCCCCACTGCAGGAGGTGTCCAAGCACACCCTGAGATGTTCAAGTGGGTTCGAAGCTCAGTCTCTCAAACACTCTGAAGCAACCCAAAATGAATGAAGTTTTAGTGCCCCCCATGCTGCTAACAGAGACTACACGGACAGAGTGGGTTGTAAGTCATGCTTCGTTTCTACTAGAATAGCTGTAGGGCAAGACCCCCTTCATCCTCCATCCCTCGAAAGATGATTAGAGCATGAGAAACATTAATGTTGGATAAATTTGAATTAGTTCTTATTTACAAAGAAAAAGGAAATGTTTAACCAACTTTCATATTTTATTGATAATGCAATACTTTTGTCAAAACAAGGAATTTCTTGCTGAACAATTGCTGGCCTAAGGAGTTACACTCGTTGATCACTAAAGTTTGTGCAACCAAGAGTTGAGTTTCAGCGAAAATTCCATGGGCTAGAGTAGCAAGAGGGTGTTCAGTAATCTGCTCAAAGGAATTCTGGCAAGGACAGAATGTACTGTGGTGTATCTGAATATCACATGGCCCACACACAGAGGCCCTCGAAGTTCCAAAGGTTAAAATGAAATAATGGACTTCATGTGTCACTAAACTGTCTGAGGAAGTGGTGGCAAGTTTTACAAAGCCATGGTGACCTCACTGTGTCTCTCCCTTTCCTGAAAAAGTACAGGTCAAGGCAGCTCTCTTTGTAAAGGGTCATCTGTGTCCATTAGCAGAGCTCTGAGCTAAGAGCACTGAGCGAGAAAAGGTATTTGGCATTACCAGCCTCTAGCAATGAAGCCACTTTCCATCAGAAATGCTGTGAGATTGTGGTGTGCCAGATCAGGTGCTGCAGAGACTGAAAAACTCCCATCTGGCCTGGAAATGCCATTGGAAGGACATCTCCAATCTTTGGTCTCCAAAGCCACTGGTGCTGAGCCAGAAGGCCGTTGCGTATTTTCATGACATCAAGTTCTTATGAGTAGAAATTTGTTCTATTTAGGGTTTGCCAGGAATTCTAGGACACTGATTTGGTCAAATTACAAAAATGGATTTTTGGGGGGACTTGAGGGGCATTAGAGATTATTGGGATTCATGTACAGAAATGTGGAAAAGTGGGACTTGGTCTTTGTCAAGAGGCCCAGAGAATAGCTGTGCCTCATTCTTTTTCTCATCAAAAAACAAATACATAACTTATTGCCAGCACTACCCCTTCCTTCACTTCATCAAGGTCATTTTTTGCGCTCTTCAAAATGGAGTGGTGTCCTTGCTGCTTGGTTGCAAGGGTTCATGGGAGTAAACATTCTTGCTCAGAGATTTATATAACCTTCTGGATGGCGCCATCCCTGGCCTCGTTGCTATGGATAGAGTATGCACTGCTCTTCTCTCTCCAGCCTCTCCCACAGAACCACAATCATCAACGCTTATTTGTGCTATTCACCCTCATGCAAATGAAAGCAGGGGCATTGTCCTCTTCTCACAGTGTTTATTGTAAGCCAGTAAAATAAATATTCACCCTCATGCATTCAAAAAATATTTATTGAGCACTAATATGTGCTTCCTTGGTATCTCAGGCAATTACTTTCTCTCATATTACCTACCAAATATTCCAAATAAATGTAGAGGCAGAGACTCCAAAAAATCATAAAAATGGAGGTGATATAGCCCAGAATTCTACAATCAACCTTTTTTTCCCTTTCTCTTCTCATTCTACACTCCTCCCTGGAGTATGGCTTGTCATGATTCCAGATATCACCTAAATCCTACCTCATCTGTCCACACATCACAGCTGAATTTCATACTTGAATGCCCGACTACTAACCAGCCATCTTCAGAAGCCTGGCAAGAAACAGATTCATGATGTTCCCAGACCTGAATTCATCATTTGACAACCCCTGACCCCTCCTCACCTCTCCCCAAGCAACACGCCAGTTTTCTTCCATGTACTCCCAGACTTAGCTGGTGGCACCACCATGTGCCCATCAGAAACCCTGCTATCCCACTGGACTCCTCCTTCACCCTCCACATTAATTCATGCAACAAATCCTATTGACTGAAGCTCCCACAGAGTCCTCCTTTTCCCATTCATTCCCACAGCTGCCACGGGTCTCAGCTCCTCTCACCTGGACTGTTTCTCTGATTGGTACCTTGGCTTTTGGCTAAAATCCTCTGTGTGATCTTCCTAAAAAACTCCATCCCCGCCACCACCTCCACTACTCCACCACCCTTAGATGCTTCAAGCTTTCCTCATCACCAGTGGAGTAAAATCCAGGAGGGGTTTCACCCTTGCACTTTCTCCCACTCCCCTTGCATTTAATCTGCACTTTAAATTTACCCATTTTTAATAATCCCCACATGGTATACTTATTCTTGTCACCATGTCTTTGCCCTTATGTCCTCTGCTTGAAATCTTTCCCCACTTCATCCATCTGGTAATTTTTTTTTGTAAATTCTTATTTATGCTTCAAAACCCACTGATGTGCAGCCTCTTCCTGGAAGCCTTTCCTGACTCTTCTGCTCCTTTCTGTCTCTGCATCTCTCTGCCCCCGCAACACAGTAGGAGCAGATGACTTGCAAAGTGTAGAGAGGGATGCTCTCAACTGGCAGACTCCAAAGAGGAGGAAAGGAAAGAAGCAAGACAGATTTTTTTTTCTTAACCATCAACAGTGTCTCTAGTCCTTTAAAGATGGAGGCTTGGATTCCCCTCTGAGAACACACTTTGTTCCGTTGCTCCTGGAACACTTTAGTGACGCTTTCTGCAAAGGTGAGGCTGTGATCCTCAGCTGCAATGGAGGGCTTCTAGAGACAGCGAGGAGTCCAACCATTTGGCACAAAAGTATAAAACGTAGTCTTTATTGATGGAGAGCCATGTCCAGGATTATTTCGCTATTGAGAGACTGGTTGTAGACTGACAGTGAGGAGGAAATGGGGTGTTTCCCTGGGTGTGGGTGGGGCAGGGGTCTGCCTCAGACAGACAGGCACCTGGCAAGGGCACTCATTCCAGAGGGATGCAAACTGGCCCAGCGGCATGGCCCAGGCTGGTGGTAAAGACAGGGGTAGCTAGCAGGGGATCCCTGTGGAAAAGCACGGCTGAAAGACCTGAGAAAAGACATATTTGCTGTCCAGTGTAAAGGCACCCCTGGGTCCCTATGTCATTCCCTCCATCTCCCTATTCTTCAATAAACTTTATGAAATTTCACAGCCCCATCTCAGTTGAAATTTGGGGGATTAATATAGCAGCCCGTGTTCACTGTCACAGAATCAACACAAAGACCACACACACAAAAAAAAACCCCACGTAGTTTGCTGTATATAATGCATACTTTTTTGCCCAAATTTTTGAGGGGAAAAATAAGGATGTGCATCATACATGGGTATAATGATTACTACCGTGGGTATAATAAGGGGCATAATAATCCTGTGTATAATGCTCACAAAAACATGGGTGCACATTATACACGGCAAAATATGGTAGTCTAAAACAGAGACAGAGTTTATTAGCCCCCAGGCAAAGGAGAGCCCATGATCCTTAAGAAAAGTCAGTTTCTCCTAAGCTGAAAGTATTGTAAAAGAGGCAGATATAATGGAGAAGGGGAGGTTTTTCCACAGTTCTCATTGGGTTGTAAAGTCCGTCTTGAGATGGATCACTTTGCCATAAATCACTGAGGCACGGGTACAGTTCTCACACGGGAATGGAATGCACTGGCATCAGGCTTGAGAGGTCTCCGGGTCAGTGGGCGAATGGGAATGGGCATGCTCAAGACATGGTGAAATGTTTCTTCAACATTTCCTTTGGAGTAAAGCAGTATGGAAGTAGCTTGCCACAGTCTGCACGTTGATACAGATGGAAAGCAGTCACAGTTCAAGGCCAAGATGACAAATACCAACCAGAGTGCATTTTGAAGTGTGTCTGTGTCCCTGAGAGATTCCCAGGGCACCTGGACAGGCTTGCCTGGTGGGCTCTTAGGGCTCAGATGATGGGTATTTGGCTATTAAGGGAGAAGGACTCCTGAACCTGAAACAACTAGAACCATCAGGGTTATATGAGTGTCAACTCCACCCCTAAAATAAAACTACCTTCACACCCAGTCTCCCTACAATTAGTAACATTCACTCTTACCTTCACATTAATTGAACTCAGGGAAAGCATCACATCAGAGTCAGAGGTGGGACACTGGGCCTACTCTGCATAAAGACGATCACTCTCTCACTCATACACCAAAAGCCACAGATGCTGATTTTGTCTAGTTAAGTAATGCAAGGCTCCCATGCCTTTTTTTAGAAGTCATTATCATTTCCTTTCTATGAAAAATTACCGCCAGAAGTATTGTTCATTTTTGTTTCAATGCAACTGAAGTTGTACATGGTAGGGAAGTTTTTAATTAGTGCGTTCTGAGCAGGAACTGTGTGTGCTCACTGTAGTAGGAGCCTAATAAATTACTTCATCATCTCAATTGGAGGTTTTGTGTTGGAAAACACGCATTAGTTCGCAGCAGCCAGCAACTTCCCATGAACAGTCTCAGGAGCGAGCTGCAGTGTAGATCAAGTCGCTCGCAGCAGGACTTCTGGGGCAGCGGAGACAGGCAGGCCTGGGGGGTGAGGGAAGCCACGTGGATCCAAGCGTTGGTGTCTGGGGACAAAAGAGCTCTTGGAAACTCCATGCCAGCCCCTTCTGTCCAGTCTACTTTCCTGACCAGAAAGCCCTCCTCTCACCACCCCCACCACCCCAAAAGGCTTTCTTCTCCCCTTTAATCATCCCAATGTCATTTTGTAAGTGTGGAGAAATCAAATGCTTGGAAATACCTGTCCCAGACTAGTAAGAAAATATTTATGCTGTTCTATGTAGATTGATAGATACATATATGCATACATACAAACACACAGGTAGGTATGTAAAATGAGTGGGCAAAATGTTATTAGCTCAGCTGGTAAGCTAATTCTCAGAGGAAGCATAGGATTTGGCATGTAGGTGAGTCACTTGGAGTAAAGGGCGAGAAGCATACTTTTAGTATAAAAGATGTGCCTTCAATTGCTTTCTAAGGAGACAGTTTTGCTGATTTCAGGGTTCTAATATTGTTGCATACTGATGGTTTGGCAAATAAGTTTGAGTGATTGCTTAGGTAGAACTGGTCTGCAAAGAGTTGAGAATTTGAAATGGGAGATCCAGGAAGAGAGGAATGAACTGATAAAGCCTGGCTTTTTATGCAAGAAAGGAAAGAAGGAAAACTACTTCTTAACAGGCCAGGAGGGTGGGGACATGCAAGGGGATGCTGAAGTCATTTGCTGTAGGATGTATGTGGTAAACTCCTCCCTACATCTGCCCTAGAAAACGGTTTCTCAGAAGCAGGCCTGAGGCCAGGGTTCCTGTGCAAGGAACTTATTAAGGAGGTGCTCTCATGCGGGACCGCTAAGGGAGTAGGGGAAACGAGCCCAGAATGAGGGAAAGTTTAGCGAAAGTGCTATTCAGGCAAAGTGCTTCAGTCTGATACCACAGGGGAACTCTGGCGTATAAATAAGTACAGCTCAGAGTTGTCCCCCGCAGAGACAAGGGAGCTGGGTCTCCACACTCTGCACCTGTCAGTCATTGCTCACAGGCGGGGTGGAGGAAGGGGCTAAATTCCCAAGCATTCCCAGCTCTGTTATGCAGGTAAAGTGGTCCAGTAGCCTGAGGGCAGTGTGTTAGAGAACCTATAGCGTCCTTGTGGAGGAGCTTGCATGAGGTGCTGAGTGTTAGAGGACAAGGGGGAGGAGGCCAGGGCTGAACCCAATGTGGTAAAGGGGATCTGAGGTCTGGTAGCGTGCTGATACTGTCCACTACAAAAATCTTCACTGAAGTCTACCTCTGCTCACCAGTGCTTGCGATGAGTCCATTCTACATGGTGATAAAAGGAAAACTGACATATGCATCCCGGTCAGATCCACAGGGAGTAAAGCAGAGCCTGTGCTTGCGGGTGCGGAGAACGGAGACCACCTGACACCTGGGTCCACAGGCTTTTGCAGTCAGTCTCACAATGACATGAAGCTATACTGCTGATGCCGTATTAAGGTGAAATTCCTGTTATCAAAATACAATTTAAATATGGGAGATATGTGTGTTCACATCTGTGATCATTTCTGCTAGCAAAACAGCCCCGACTCCTCCTTGCCCACTGAACACAGTCAGGCAATCCAAGCTCACCACAGCCCCGCTCCAGCCTCGTGTTCCAGCTGCTCTCAGCCAGACTCCTGCCATAGGCTGCTCCCCATCCACACTCCACGCTGTCCTTGCCCTGTAACCACAGCTAAGCCTTCCCATGCACCGGGCCCGGCCTGATATAGGTTATGGGTGTCATTTGATTTAACAATAACTCCACACCTTAGGTGCTATTGTCTTTATTTAGGTGAGGGAAGTGCAGGTTAATGAGGCAAAGCCCGAATTCTCTAGATGAGTAAGGGAGGAGGTGCACTTGGCCCCAGGACCGGGTGACTAAAGTGCTTTCGGTGCTTTCAGCAGCCCTACTCCTCTCCTCCGAGGACATTTCTTCCAGAGCCCTCTCTGCATTTCAGAACGCCAGCACCCTACCATCTTCCTCCACACAGCCTTTTAAATGAGGAATGGAAATTCAGAGTACAAGAGGGGAGAGTTACTGGTTTGAGCGGTTGGGGAGAGTACTGGGATGGCTGCTCGTTCGAAGCGATTGCCGCGGGAACTGTGGCTGTGACAGGGACTACCTTTCCTCTCACATTCCTCCCCAGTCCAGGACCCACAGCAGTACAAGACATCTCTCTCTCTCTCTCTCTCTCTCTCTCTCTCTCTCTCTCTCTCTCTCTCTCTCTATTTATCAACCCAGGGAGGGCCCTGATTGGCCCTATTTGGGTCATGCGCTTACCCCTGCTTTAATCTCAGAATCTGAAGGGATGGAGTAGTTGATCAACCAGAGCAGGGAGACTGGATTGGTGCGCAAGGAAGGAAGGGCATGGGAGAAAAGCACTCTGGGCTGTTCACGGCAATAGAGCCTACAGTTCATTACACCATCATGTTGAGACCCAGACAGAATTACTCTGTTCCAGTTTCTCTGGCATAAAACAACCCTTTATCATGCTCACAGGTTCTGTGGGCCGGGAGTCTGGATGGGGCACAGCGGGGATGGCGTGTCTCTCCTCCACAGTGTCAGGGGTTGAGATGAAAGGCTCTAAGCCAGGGGCTGGATTCATCTGAAGGCTCATTCACTCGCATGTCTGGCAGTTGATGCTGGTGATCAGGGTGGGGGCTCACTTCCTTTCCACACGGCCTCTCCATGGGGCCTCTCTGTGTGAGGTGGTTCAGGCTTTCTCAGAGCCAGATGGCTGGATTCCAAAGCCGAACATCCTGGGAGGGAGAGACAGATGCCTTTTCCAACCTGCCTTCAAAAGTTCTGCGGCATTGAATTTGTCAGAGCCTCACGTGCCTGCCCCGGTTTGAGGAGATGGGAAATGGATGCCACCTTTTGATGATGAGTGGCAAAATTCTGGGAGATAACGTGGGACCAGAAACATTGCCATTGGGAAATGTAGACTGCCTCACGTTCTTGACTATGAATTCTCCTCATGTGTGTGTGTTCCCTATTATGTCCCCTAAATATTCCCTAAACTATTGTGAGCTCTCTGGGATAATTCCTGTTTGTGTTTCTATGCAGTGCCTTACACAAAATCTTATACCCAGGAGGTCTGCAGACATGTTAATTGGCTAAATGTTGCAAATGATGCCATCACAACTTTTCTACCAACTAACTGTGTGACTGTGAGAGAAATTACAGGATATTTCTGAGACTCGGTTTACAAACTAAGGGAATTTAACTAAAGTTGTGGTTTCTAAACATTCTGGTTTAGCAACAAATTACAAATCATTTTCTTCAGATTATATCTGAAAGAGAATCCCAGTATGTAAAAGAGATAAAAAAAAAAACAGATGTGGAGAAAAAGGAATCATTGGGCACTGTTGGTAGCAATGTTTTCCATTATAGAAAACAGTATGGAGGTCCTCAAAAAATTAAAAATAGAATTTCTATATGATCCAGCAATTCCACTTTTGGGCACACATCCAAAGGAAATGAAAATAGGATCTCAAAAAGATATTTGCACCCCCAAGTTCACTGCAGCATTACTTACAATAGCCAAGGTATGAAGACAACCTATATCTCCATCAGCAGATGAATGGATAGATAAGATGTAGTCCATATGCAATAGAATATTATTCAGCCATGAGAAAAAAGGAAATCCTGCCACGTGCAATAACATGGATGAGTCTTGAAGGCAGTATGCTAAGTAAAATAAGTCAGAGAAAGATAAACACTGCATATCATTTATATACGGATCTAAAAAAGCTGAACTCATAGAAGCAGAGACTAAAATGGTAGTTACAAGGGACTAGGGGTTGGGGGAATTGGGAAGATATTAGTCAAAGAGTACAAACTTCCAGTTATGCAGGAAATAAGTTCTGGGGAATTTAAATTACAGCGTGGTAATTATAGTTAACAATACTGCATTATATACTTAAAGTTGCCAAGAGAATAGATCTTAATGTTCTCACCACAAAAAAGAAATGGTAATTATGTGACATGATGGAGGTGTTAGGTAGCATTATAGTGGTAATCACTTTGCAGAATGTATATAAGTGTATCAAATCACCTTAACTTACACAATGTTATGTGACAATTATATCTCAACCAAGTCTGCGATGAGGGGAAAGAAATGAAGTAGGTGTAAGAGCTACCAACCTGTCTCCCCACCCCCTTGCTGTCAATGGGGGTTTCTCTCTCTCTGTCTCTCACCCCTTTCTCCCAGTCCATTTGTTTCACACGCGACACACCCCAGGCCCCAACTCCCCAGCTCTACAGATGGCAATGCGACCCAGATGTGGCCAAGCAGAGTCACCATTATTTGCTTGAAAATGAGCCCATGGCCCAGTCAGGGTCAATGTGACTCAATGCTAAGTCTTTTAACTGAAAATATCAGGAAGGACGATACTTTTTGTTCTGGGGTTGCTCAGCTGGTAGAATGAAAGCCTGGAGCTGCTTTTGGTCATCTTTGCTGCTTTACAGAAGACAGTCGATGGAGAACTAAGATCTAAACAAAGGGGAGATGAGCCAAGAGACATGGATGAGGGGAGCAGGGAGAGGGTGACTTGGTAACATTATCTGAGCATCTGGATCAAGGCATGCCTGATACAAGTATTAACCCTGAAATTTTCCAGAGAGTTTGAAATGTGTTTATACCAGTATCAAATAAAATAATTATGGCAAATACACAGAACTGCAAGGTTGTAGGGGACAATTTGAAAACAATTGCCATAGATGATCTCTGGAGCTATAGATATTTCAACCTCTCATCTTTTGTTGTTATGGCACTGAATTACAGAACACCTGGTGGCCAAGAGGATGCCAGGAAATGCCTGTGGGTGCATGTAAGACTCACTTCCAATCCCACCTGACATTTGCTCTAAGGCAGCCTGGACCCTCTGTTTCCGGGATGGATCTTAGTCAATATGAAACTTTTAATCATACCTAAATTCTACATCAAAAAGCCATATGCCTACTATAGGAAAAACCACATCAATGGACCTTCAAAATTTGGTTAATTGTGGAGTGTGGCAACCAGGCATGAAGTTAAATGTTGAGTGGCTGTTGGCGAGGAGAAAAGGACGACACTGACTGACCAGATCTGGAGAGGTATGCTGGCTTGTGTGTGCTCTTAGCAAAGCCTGGGTCACTCATCCACAGAGGGCAGTCTTTCCCACGCACTCCTAGATGTGCTTTTGAAAGCAAACTCTGATGCTTTTTGACATTTATGTTAAGCCTCCTTGAATGTATCTTTAAATTTTTTGTGCCCTTCAGGGGGCCATTTGATCTAGAACATGGAACCACATCAAAACCAGGGATGAATCTTGATCCCAGTCAGTGTTGACCACTATCGGATCTGATATCTTTGACAAAACATGTTCTTCCAGCACCTCAGGGCCTGGAGGAGTCTTAGAGCTGAGTTACCCAGCTAGGTAAGTTGGATCTTTGCCTCTGCGTGATGCGACCTCTACTCATTTTCCTGTACTTATTTCAAAGAGATTTCGTAATAGAGGAAGATTACCACCGAAGATGATTTTTTAAAATGGTGTTTAAATAGCAACCCCTGCTCTTTTCCCATGCTTTTCCTAAGTTACCTCTCTGCCTTTTCTTTTTGCAAGTGATATCACTGAAACATTTGTGTCTTACACTGAGTTCCTACCACTCGCAGGAAGTCCTCTGTCCTTTCTCCCTGCTGCCTCATCCTGCCTGGAGTCAGACTGCATTATGTCACAGTCATTTTCAGGAACACAGGCACCACTGCCAGAGGCCCAGGATTATGACTTCCCCACACAGAACAAGAGCATTTGCAGGGAGATTGTTCATAGAAACACACACCCTAAAGTGAACATGAGGAGGTGATAATGAGGCAAGAGAGGGGTCCAGAGGCTCAGCTTCAGGGGCCTGGTGTGGAGGCCTCTCTCACTCATGAAAGGGGACTAGGCAGGGCCCAGCACATAGTAGGTTCTTAATAAGTGCCGAATGAATGAATGAATGAATGACCCAAAAGATGGCATATTACATGCAATTTCATTGCAATTTAGTGAGTTCACATAAGAGTTCAATAGTAGAGGGAGAAACAACATTTGATCATCTGTTGTCATTGAGGGAATACACTTGAGGATTCAAAAATAATTTACTAAAGATTATTCTCCTAGATCCTTACTTAACTGATGTATAGAATCAAAGCATTAGAAAGAAACTCACATGCAGGAATTTTCTTCTAAATATCTACAACTGGCCCTGAAAGTCTCTAAACTGAGTTTTTCTGAGTGTAATTGTGGAATATTAAGAGGTGTTATTTGGAGAAAGAATTCCGTGTTGAAACAACTTTGGGAAGGAACACGGTAGGTGGAAGTAAACAGGCATCTTCACTGCAGGACTTCTTATAGCCTTTATTGGCTACTGTCCATTGTAAATCTCCACGGAGCAATATAGTGGACAATATTTTTAATGCTGAATCCCCTCACCTTTTTTTTAGTTTCTCCTATTACTGTTTCAAGGATCTTTTATACACATTTTTAGAAAGGCTGTCCCTGAACAAAGTCCTGATGGTATTTATTTTTATTTCTCCTATGGATATATTTAGCACAAAGGAGAATCTACTTTCTTTCTCTATTTCATCAAGCTCTTTCCTTATTAATAGTACAGTCCTAAGACTTTATTAAAATGTGTTGGTTCTAAGCAATACCAACAAACTCATAGACCCAGCCAACAGTGTGGTGGTTACCAGAGTGGACAGTGTTGTAGGGGAGAATGAACAAGGCAAAGGGGGCCAAATGTATGGCAACAGAGGAGACTCTAGGTGGTGAGCACACAATGCAATATACATATGGTGTATTGTAGAACTGTACAATTAAAACACATATAAATTATTAAGCAATGTCACCCCAGTAAATTCAGTAAAAAATGTTGGTTCTTCCTAACTTATTCAATGAAATATGAATAAAAATACCTATAGATTTTTAACTAGTCAATATGATTTTAATGTTTAGACAGGAGAGGAAACAAAAATAATGATGAGATAAAGTAGGGGTGGGAGTTGTCACCATTAGATGTCAAAACATATTATAAAAAATATAACAGTTAAAAATGCATACTACTGGCACTTGACCACATCAACATATCAATGAAACAGCACAGAAAATTAAAAAATGGACTCAATACATACAGATACCTCAAATCAGTGGGGGGAAAGGTGAGTCATGCAATATATAGAGTTAGTACACTAGCTGGCCACTGAGACAAAAATAAAATGGGATCAATACTTAACATCTTATGCCAGAATAAATTCCAAATGTTCTTTTTTCTAAATTTTGTATTTTAATTGTTGTTCAAGTACAGTTTTCTGTCTTTTACTCCCATCCCAGCCCACCCCCCCAAGCCCTCCCCACCTCCCTCCCATTTCTACTCTCCCCCTAGTTTTTGTCCATGTGTCTTTCATACTTGTTCTTGTAAACCCTTCCCCTTTTGCCCTGAAATTCCCTCCCCTCTCCCCTCTGGTCACTGTCAGCCTGTTCTCCTAATGGGCAAAAGATTTAAATGTAACAACAGAAACCACAAAGGCACTGCAAGAAATCATGAAGGAATTGTTTTTTAATCTTAGAGTGGGAAAGATCTATAATTTTTTTTAAAAAAAACAAAAGAGAATGAGAAAAAAAAGAATGATAATTTCAACTACAAAAAAAATTAAGGATTCTACATAGCAAAGCCCAATATGAACAAAGCCAACAAACTGGCGGGGGTGGGGGGGCGGGCATGGGAAATGCTTGCAATTTATACCACAAAGGAAGGGGCAATTCCATAGTATAAAAGGAATCCTACCGATTAATATAAAAGACTAAAAATGCAATAGAAAAAAATGAACAAAAGATATGATCATTTCAGGGAAAAGAAATATGCATCTTTTAAAATATCAGAAAACATAATCAACCTCATTCATAATAAGAGACTTACAAACACAACTATACTGAGATATCAGGATACCACAGTGTGTGTGTGTGTGTGTGTGTGTGTGTGTGTGTGTATTAAACTACTCTGTGTAGAGGGGAAACACAGTAACTGCTGATATATACATAAAATACACCTGCAGGTTTGACAAGAGAAGTCTAACACTGTAGTTTGTGGGGAAATGGGGTGGTTGAGAGATGAAAAGGAAAGGGGACTCCATTGTCTTTTCTTTTGTATCTTCAGAATTTTGAATCATGTCAAAAAGATAAAGAAAGAAAATTGGACATTTATTCTCCGATTTTATTTCCTATTCCTAAATGCACTCCTAAAAAGTACCTTTTTATTCTCTTTTCACTGCTCCACTCAGCTCCTCAATGGCTGGCCTCTGCCACAGCCCTCCCTCCGGCTCCCCTGGCTCCTTCAGGAACTGCAGGGGCTGCTCTAAGTCTTCGCGATGCCCAGGGCTGGTTTTGTAGCTCATGAAATGAAAGCTGTCCTCAGAACATTGCCAAATGGTTTCTGAACACATTTTAATGTGATGTTTCTGACAGAGCAGCTGGGGCTTCATTTAGCAGAATATTTGAGCCTTTTAGACTAAATACAGCAGTTGGGTTCCTAGAACAAAAGATGGTGAAGGGATGAAAGTGTGAAAAATGTGGAAAGAGACTGCTTTTCTATGTGGCGCAAGTTAAATTCCAGAACTGGAATTTTATTTTTACATTAATCTTCTGGCTGGATTTTATGTTGTCATATTTATAGTTAATCCCAACTCTAACTATATAAATGAATGTTTTGTTTTTTGTCTCTTAACTTTTATCTGATAAAATCTAATTATTCTCCTCACAGCACTAAGTAAAGTGTTATAGGACGTCAGAGCCAGAAAGAGCCAGACTGATGACGTAGTGGTGTTGGCTGGCATAGAACAAGTCTGTTTGTTGGGTATCAGGGGAGTACCAGTTGACCTCTTCCTTTCTGAACCCATTGCCCATCTCTGGTAGGATTCAGTACAACAGTCCATTTCAGATTCTGAAGAGACAGGTGGGGTCGTGATGGTTTCTATTAACACGTTAAGCTCTGGGAGGATGGTGAGGAGAACTAAGGGGTGACTCAGAATTTCAAAGACTGGCTTTCAGAATCTTAGAAAACAAAGCAACATGAGAGCCTGCCAGCATCGTGGGAACAGCTGCTGGGTTGGCCAAAAAGTTTGTTTTTTTCCCATAAGATGGCTCTAGTAGTGCTCAGTCATCTTTAACTTCATTCAAAGCAATTCTATTAGATTGAATTATGATGGCTGTCATATCAGCATGCACTAAAAAAAAAAAAAAAAAAAATTGAGGACTAGGGCACTTCTTCCTTGAGGAGGCTAGATGATCATGCTGCAGCTGTCTGTATTTCCCAACAGATGTAGAAAAGATCCAAAGATCCAGATTTGGAAAGAACAGCAAATCTCTTACACTTACTAAAGAAACAGCGAAGAAAATTATTGCTCTTCTAGCTCAAATAATGCATTAATTAAAGGTTCTGGTTGAATTCTTGGATTATTTCTGAAACCAAGGAAACAGGAAGAATGAATTCTGCTGATCACTGTAGAGAGGAGGAGCTTTGTCCAGAAAATTCTTGTTCTTGTTCTGGTTCTGGTTCTGGTTCTCCTCCTCCTCCTCTCCCTCCCTCTTCTCCTTCTTCTTTTAGTTACTAAAGCTCTGTAAATAAATAACACTATCTACATTTAAAAAATAAAAATTAAAAAACATCAAAATTGGTGAATTTTTGTGTAGCCATTTTAATATTGAAAGTTAAAGAAAAGCAACATTTTCAGCATATGATGCTTTGTTATTTCAAGAAAGGTAAAAATGCAACTGAAACACCCACAAAAAAATTTTGTGCAGTGTATGGAGAAGGTGCTGTGACTGATCAAAAGTGTGTCAAAAGTGGTTTTCAAAGTTTCATGCTAGAGATTTCTCACTGGATGATGCCCCATGGTTTGGTAGACCACTTGAAATTGATAGCAATCAAATCAAGACATTAACTGAGAACAATCAACATTCTACCACCTGAGAGATAGCCGACATACTCAAAATATTTAATCAATAAAATTATTGGTGAAAATGAAAAATGTGTCTTTTATTTTATGGAAAAAACTAAAGGGACTTTTTGGCCAACCCAATAATTCAAACTCAGTTCAAAGAAACAAAAGCTGCAAAGATTTATACATGTTAAACCTTCCTCTACATTATACAATCACATTATAGTTCAGTCTTCTCCATTTTCAAAAACAAAACACATCACTTAATGACCATTCTCACCTCCCACTCCAACTCTCTTGCATAATCACAATAATCCTCAACCTAGTATATGTAGCAAGAAACCAGGAGAGAAAGGAAAATTAAAGATGTGTGGAGGATACTGGCCTGCCGTATCCATCTTGGCTGCGGATGCTCATCAAAACATGCTAAAAACATACACAGAGACAACCAGGTCCTGTGGGGGAATAGGAACAGCAGGGCCACTCCTCACGTGGGGAGTGCCTTGGCCACCCTCTCTCCTGGAGGGCGCCATGGCCACTCCTTTCGTGGGGAGTGCCCCGTTCCCCATCCGGAGAGGCTTTTTATTGGTTTCATTTGCATAGGAATTCAGGTAAAAGCTCATTAAACATTGCCGGGAAGTAAGGATCAAACAATAGATAGCAAGAAAGTCTGAGGGCCTATTTTGAGTCAGGGTCAAAGAGCTGTAAAACTTTGAGGAACAAACTTACTTCTTCCTTGGACCCTTATCATTCAACTGAGAGCATTCTAAACAAAGCAGGTTTCACAGGATTTTTCATATTCTTTCTTAGGCCTGACCACCCCAGGAACCCGCCCTTTTCAGCACAGAGCTGCACCACCCTGTCATTGTTTCAGGTTTAGGTGGAGCAAGGGAAGTAAGGCAGCCAAGAGATAAGGAGATTTTCTCCCAGATGATGAAGACTCAGGCTATGTCAAAGCCAAGGAGCGAGGGTCTATCACCCCCTTTTGCTGTAGCCCCCAAAGTTCTTTCTTGGGAGCCTCCCATATGATCGTGCCTGTCTTAGATCATTCCCCACTTGGGGAATCTTACCTGTCATTGGCTAACCGACCAAGCATTGGGGTTCAGTTATGAATGAAGCAGCAGAAGCAGTGCTCCTGCCAGGGAGATAAGCTTTTGTCTCCTTGCTGGTTTACAGTCCAAGGCCACTCCCTCAGCCTTAGCCTTGGCGGGGGTTACAGCTTCTGATACCAGGCAGGGCAGTTCCCAACAAAGATGCAAGTATAAGCTTTGTTCCCAAAGTGAAAGACATCCCTACATTCTTCTTGTGAGCATCTTGAATCCTGTAACATTCAGTACCTGCTTTTGACATTGGAAGTGTCCTCATGTGGATCCAGACTTCCTGACCTTTCAACACATATCAAATGTGTCCGTATCAACTATGGAAGTTCTTCCTTTATCCAGTGTTCATGCCTTGTTTCCATATCATAATTGTTTAAAAAGATAATCTGTGTATAAAGCCACTTTGGAATCTACTGATCTAGACTGTATAAGCACTATAATGGGGAGGCAGATTGTGACAGGATGGTCCCACCCACAGGGAGGGGCATGTGGGACTTTAGAGAACTCCATGCCCATGGATTAAGGGAAACAGCCTGCTAAGGGTCTGAGATAGCTATTGATCTTAGATCTCCTAACCTTAGGCCAGGTGCTTACCCCTTTGAACCCTCCCCTTTACCCCTTTTGAGGTATTCCCAACAGGATGAACCACGCTTACTACTGATGGGAATTCTGTTCTTTGTTCCCATGTAAAGATTGTCCCAAGAGGAACAAGGATCTGAGCTTAATTCAGGCACTAGAAACACAGCAATTCTACTTTAAATACCTACACATATACTCATAAATACTGTCTTACTGCTGAATGAGTCACATAAAGTTCTGGCATCATAGTCTACCTGGATAACTGACTACTGTCTTGTGTATGGAAGAGTCTGGATGTCAAATGATGGGCTAAGTCTTCCCAGGGCCAGGCACTCCCCCAGTGGGAAGCCATTAGGTTAGGTGGTTTTCCTCTTGCGTTTAAGGGCTGCAAAAGAAATGCCATTTTATAGACATTTCCTCTGAGTTCCAAGAGTCTCAGCATTTGGGTGGAAACTTCATCATCTGGGCCCTCTGCCAACTGCAGTGGAATAGCCCAAACCTCCAGGCTATGAGGGCTCTTCGTCAGGAACCTGTGGACACTTTTTTGCTGAGGGGAATGCCATTTTTGAGTCAGCAAAAAAAAGGTTTCCCTATTTCTCGAGTGTCTTAGTAGAAATAAACTCTTTGTGAAGAAGAGTTGAGCCACCCACTTGGCTTTCTTACAGAGAGTCAACATGTATAGTCTAAGTGCTCCTAACCAAGTCATCCTAAAGTAACCTGTGCAATTGAAAAGAAAACAAAGAGCAAGAAGCAGTGCTGGATACCATGGTCCCAGAGTCCAGGGAAAAATGTTTAGGACCAGGATGTCCACAGTTTTGAGCACTCTCCCCATAATCTGAAAACATAGTAATGCTGAGTTGAGAGAATATAAGCTTGAAGGGCAGCAGGTACTGATGTGATTCAAGCATGTGTTAAAGACCATGGAGGCTTTTGTCAAACCTATTTTCCTTTCATGAGGAAGCCTTCACAATGCCCTAGTTGCATTAGGTAATTTTAGTGGAATTAAAGTTCAAACAGTTCAGAATGATAGGGTTGGTGACAAGAGGACAACAGATCCAAGTTCTGGCCAGATGCTATTGGCCAGGTCGCTTCTCTTGAGATTCAGGGACCCAATATTTGTACTTTATGGGACACAGATTTGATCACACAGATTAGCATATACACTTGAGATATGATATGGCATGCACATATAAGATGACTGCTACTACAAACTTACCTGTGGTCTCTTCTAGAGCTTTTCAGGCTATCTAGTTTGCCTCACACCCAAGAGCTCCCTCAATTTCTAGGCCCCACACCTGTCTATATTGCCAATGGCTGAGAGCTCTTTGGTCCTTACAATTGGGGGTACATGATCACTCTTGCCCTTAATCTGAAGTGAGATAATCCTAGTCATGCTCACCGTTCCCATGGTGTAGGACTTGGTCCTTCGCTGGCAGCAGATATCCTGCCATCCCAGGACTTGCTGCCTTGGAATGAGCAGGGAGTGGGAGGGTGAGAGAAAGGAAATGTTTACCATCTGTTCAATCTGGAGGACACTGGGAGATCAAGTTTTTGGCACGAAATATTACCATGGGAAGATGGCAATTTTAAAAGTTTTAGTAGTAGAAAAAGCTGTCGACTAGGAGAAAAGGGAGCCAAACTTTACTGTTGACTTGGCTACCAACTAGCTATGTGACTCTTGAGACAGTAATTTCACCTCCTTTCCCTCATCTGTAAAATACAATGATTAGATTCAGTAAGTTGTATATTCTCCTTCCAGCTCTAACATGTGATGATTTGGATACCTATGCACAGGAAGGAGTAGGTTGAGGAGAGGAGGGATATGGAGACTCTTCCTAGATCTGTGGCTTCTGAGCTTGGCCATGGACTCCTAGGAAAGGAGACAAAGATTTTTTTCAAGGTATTCTTAAATCCACACATGAGCCAAACATATCTGCAGAATAAATGACAATGTTTCACACCTATATGTACTATTTTTACACTTACATAGGTGCTGCTGAGATAAGTTAAATTCTAATTCATTTTAAAGGTAAGTGTTCCTCATTATAAATTTTTTTCAATTGATACCAAAAGAACAGCTACCATTGTTCTTGGGAATCTTGTTTGTTTGCTTACTTATAAGAGTACTTCTTACAAAACAGAGAACCATTGATGATGAAGAAAACTTACAGCATGGAGAGCTTGTGCCTGGGGATGTATCAGCTTAACTACAGCCTTTAGATTGTAAGAAGTTAACGCTAACTTAATGCTAGAGAAAATTCTATTTAGCTTTTAAACCCTAACCTTAATGTCATCTCTTTTGCAAAGCCTCCCTACTGAGTCACTAAACTCCCCCCACCCCCAACAGGATTACATATAAGCCAGGGACTGAGCAGGAAAAATTGAGATGACACACTCCAATAAGGGTAATTTGACAAAGACTTAATAAAGGACTACTGACTGAGGAATGAGCAGTTTATAGGAAGAATGCAAGGGCTAGTACAGCAGTATCCAGGTGCTAAGAGCAGGACTGTCACCACCAGAGGCTTGGCAGGTGAAGGGATAAGAAGTTGATGGAACTGGCAAGAAAGTAGTGAGGAGAGGGACACCTCAAGGGGAACTGTGACTGTTGGAGGGATACAGCCGGCCCAAGGCCACACTGCAAGGAAGAAGCGAAAGGAACAGATACCCTAATCACTCTCCTTTCCCTACGCACATCAGCTAGTGCTGCCACCCATGGACCAAGGCAACCAGAGGCCAGAAGACAAGGAGTCTATTGATGTAGTTCATGCAGGTCAAACTCCCACTGCAGAGAGTGGGGTAGGGAAGGTTAAGAGTGGGCCTGGAGGAACATGCAGAGGAGATTTCCACACAGTCACTCTCTTTTTTCAGCTTGCACAGCACTCTATACTTAACCTCTTTCTAACACTTTGCATAGCCTCAGCTAATTATCTGTTGACATTTTATCTCCTGCTACACTGTGCGTTCCCTAAGGGCAGGCACCATGTCCTATTCACTTCTGCAGTCACAAAACCAAACATAATGTAGATCCCTAAGAAATATTTGTTCAGTTTCCATCTGAGGAAATGGTTTTGAAAAACAAGTGCCATATGGCCGGCATAGGTGGCATCTGCTGATGCTGCTGGGTGTTCCTAGGACCCATGGGTCCTGTAATACATCTCCTTTCCCAGAGCACCACATGAGATGAATGGAGAAAATCACACCATTCATGTGTTTGCAAAGATGAGGCCAGTGAAGAAATATGTCAAACAAACCTCTTCACTGAAGTTTAGGATTGTAATACATGTGGTTAAATCCCTAAACTCATGGAATGGATCTTAATCTTCTCAATGTTTCTGAAGGGCAAGTTTCTTTTTCTTACTTCAAGGTGTCTCTTATTGAGTTACCCTCTCTCACTCTCAGAGTCACAGAACATTGAAGGGATTAGGGAGAGTGTGTGTAAGAAAGCCTTTGGGCACAGGTCTCTTATCCTGGAACAAGGAGGTCCTACTCTGAGAACTATAACCACAAGGCTGAATGCTCCAGAAGAACCTCTGAGAGGGTACAAGATGACAGAGTTCTCTGGACAGAGCTCTGACCCCTGCAGGTCTAGTCATGCTGACTTAGGGCCTTCTTTTCCTAAACCCCTTTCCTCAGCATCAGGTTGAGAGAGAAGGTGATGTAGATTTCTAGTACAATGACTTTGCCTTGTCTCTGGCTTGTATTTAAGCTGAGAGAAATGTGACAGTGCCATCAAGTAACCCAGGCCTCAGCCATAAGCTGGGACCACTAACTGCCACCCCTGCCACATTCCCAAGAGTGATATTACAAAATGCTCTAAGTCCCCATGACTAATTTTTGGCCAAATGAAAGGAAGTGTGGTATGACAATGAAAAGGTCTCCATAACCATTCTGTGGTTCTCTGTGAATGTGGAGGAAAAATGTTTGGTGTGGGTGGTTCACATGATCCCTATAAAGGAGTGTTGCCCTGAAATGAAGCCCCAGAGCTGGACTACGTTTTGTCATGGAGTACGGGATGGGGCACAGAGCTGTTCAACCTTTCCTTCTGTAGGTCACACCTAATATATCCACCCAAGGCCTTCTTCTCTAGTCTACTGGGCAATGGGTTAATTGTCACAGTGACCAAATTAGCAATACTTTGACTAAAGTACACTCTGATCAATTGCTGAAATGCGAAGGAGAAACTGAACATGAGAGAGTTGCGTGTATATAAGACACAGAGATAGAAGGAGACTCCAGGTGCAAATGCTTTTTCCAACTAAGTGCAAGAGACACAAGCCCTATGTTCTTCTAAACAAAAGAGAATCCAGCCCAAACCTGAAGAAGAATCTGAGGAAAAAGCTCACAGTGCTTTCCTCAAAGCACGATAGAACCAAAGAATTAAACCCAAATGTTCATCTAAAGCATTCTTAGAAAGTAGAAGAGAAAAGGAAAACAGAAAGGTAACAGCAGAAATTAATGAGATAGGAGAACTTCTGGCCAAGATGCAGGCATAGGGAGATATACTTTGCCTCCTCACACAAGTAAAAGAAGGACAACAACAAATTTAAAAACAAAAAAAATAACTAGAACTGCCAGAAAATCAAACTGTATGAAAGTCTGACAACCAAGAAGTTAAAGAAGAAACATTCATCCAGACTGGTGGAAAGGTAGAGACGGGCAGCTAGGGTGGAAAGGACATACGGCAAGGTAGGGGCTGGCACAGTGGGAGGTCCTACATTTGCATGAGGATAAACTGGAAAGAACAGAAATTGAAAACATATTTGAAAAAAAATAAAGGAGAACTTCTCCAACCTGGCAAAAGAAATAGACTTCCAGGGAGTCCAGGAAGCTCAGAGAGTCCCAAACAAGCTGAACTCAAAGAAGTATACACCAAAGCACATCATTATTACATTACCTAAGATAAAAGATAAGGAGAGAATCTTAAAAGCAGCAAGAGAAAAGGAGACAATTACCTACAAAGGAGTTCCCATAATACTATCAGCTGATTTCTCAGAAGAAATGTTGCAGGCAAGAAGAGGCTGGAAAGAAGTATTCAAGTCATGAAAGTCAAGGACCTACACCCAAGATGACTCTATCTAGCAAAGCTATCATCTGGAATGGAAGGGCAGATAAAGTGCTTCCCAGATAAGGTAAATTTAAAGGATTTCATCATCACCAAGCCCTTATTATAAAAAATGTTAAAGGGACTATCTAAGAAAAAGAAGGTGATCAAAAATATGAACAGCAAAGTGACAACAAACTTACAACTATCAACAACAGAACCTAAAACAAAAACAAAAACAAATCAAACTAAGCAAACAACTAGAACAGGGACAAAATCACAGAAATGGAGATCACATGGAGGTTTATCAGTGGGGAGGGGGAATTGGGAGCATGAGGGAAAAGGTACAGGGAATAAGTAGCATACATGGTAGGAAGAAAATAGACAGGGTGAGGTTAAGAATAGTACAGGAAATGGAGAAGCCAAAGAGCTTATATGTATGATACATGGACATGAACTGGCGGGGTGTGGGGAGGGTGGGATGCAGGTGGGAGGGACGGTGCAGGGCAGAGGGAAATAAAGGGGTGGGGGGAATGGGACAACTGTAATAGCATAATCAATAAAATATATTTAAAAAAAAGAAATTAATGAGATAAGGAAAAGTGCACTGGAGAAGATCAGCCAAGTGAAACATTGGTTCTTTAAAAAAATTAATAATGTTGATCAGCCTTTGGCAAGATGATTCAGATGCAGAAAGAGAGGGCACAGACTAGCAACAGCAGTAGTGAACGGGGGGATATAATTATGATGTTGTGGACCTTGAAAAGATAATGAGTGTATTTTTAACCATATCATGCTAATAAATTTGAAACTTTATATGAATATATACAACTCTTTGAATAATACAACTCACCAAACTAACTCAAGGAAATCTAGAATATGTCCTATATCCTTTAAGAAATTAAATTAGAAGTCAAAAATCTGTCAGTCTCAAATCCCGAATCTATTAGCTTCACTGGCAAATTCTACTGATCTTTCAGTAGAGCCAGGAGGAACATCATCATACCCAAAGTTTTTCAGAATATATAAGGCTTGTCTAACCAAGTTCTGAAACCTGAGAACGATGTAAAAAATTTTTTTCTAATATCATTCATGAACATATAAGCAAACTATTTAAATAAAATATTAGCAAATGGAATCAAGCAGGATAGATTTGATTCAACAGTAGGAATTGATTTGTCATTAGAAAATTAATTAAAATAACATACCACAGTAATAAATTAGAAAATATTACGTGATCATCTCAATAGATGAACTAAAAAAAGCGCTTGACAAAATTAAACATAATTTTATGATAAGAACATTCTTTGTAAAATAGGAATGGAAGGATAGTCAATTGACCTGAAAAAGTTACCTGCAAAAAAACCCTAGAGCAATATTATTCTATATGTAAACTTTTGAATGGCTTCCTTTTAAGATGGGAACAAGAAGATAAGAATAACTGAAATTACAACATCTATTCAACATTGTACTGACGGTCCTAGCCACTGCAGAAAAGCAAGGAAAAGAAATCAAAATGACAAGTATTAGGCAGAGAGAAACAAAACTGTCATTATTCACAGATGATATAATTGTGTCATAGAAATTAAAACAATTCTACAAATTATATTAACTAATAAAGGTGACAGCAAACTTTGGATACAAAATCAATTTTGTCTTGATATACTTAAAGAAACAGAAAAAACTAAATATCATTCACAATAGGATTTTTTTAATTACCTAAAAAGATGTGTGAGGCTTTAATAGCAAACAAAAACTATACAAATTTTATTTAAATACATTAAGAATATCTACCTGGCTGGCATAGCTCAGTGGATTGAGTGCGGGCTGGGAACTAAAGTGTCCCAGGTTTGATTCCCAGCCAGGGTACATTCCTGGGTTGCAGGCCATAACCCCCAGCAACCGCACATTGATGTCTGTCTGTCTGTCTGTCTGTCTCTCTCTCCCTCCCTCCCTCCCTCCCTTCCCTCTCTAAAAATAAATAAATAAAATCTTTAAAAAAAAAAGAATATCTAAATAAATGGAGATACATATAATGTGCATAAATTTAAAGGTTGAATATATAAATATGTAAATTCTTCAAACTGATCTATAGAATCATGCAATTCTGATTAAAAACCTTATATGTATTTTGTCATACTTGATAAGCTGATACTCAGATTAATATAAAAATGCAAAGCATAGCCAAGATACTCTTAAAGAAGATTAAATTGAGAGAATTTGCCTGCTAGTTATCAAGATATCAAGCAAGAACAAAGTCACCAGGGGAGTTAACAGAGAGCCCAGAAGCAGACCCACTGATGATGGACATGTGATTTATGATGACAGTGGCAGGGAAAGCAGGAGCTGAAAATGAATGGTGCTGGGTTAATCCATGGCGGGGAAATGCAAAATTGAATTTCTACCTCTTACTATACATAAAAAATAAACATCTGATGTATTAAGACCCTAAATGTCAAGTCATTTAAGAGTCATTTAAAAGAAAATATAAATTCTGGCTGGCATGGTTCAATTGGTTGGGCATCATCCCTCAAGGCAAATGGGATGCCTTGAGGATGCTGCTTCAATTCCCAATTGGAACACATGCCTGGGTCTCAGTCCAGCCCTCTCTTCTTCTCTTCCTCTCTTTCTCTTTCCTTTCCCTTCTCTCTAAAAATAAATAAATAAAATCATTTAAAAAGGTTAAAAAAAAGGAAAATGTAAGAGACTGTCTCATGAGCTTGGGGTAGGAAATAATTTCTTAAACAAGGCATAAAAAGCTAACCATAGAATAAAATAATGGTAAGTTGCTGACATTAAAATAATATTCTGAAAAGATATTATGAAAGGCAGTGAAAAGAGCAGAAGATATTTGTAACACATTTAACCAACAAAAGACAACTAATAAAAATTATTGAATTAAAAAATGAACAAAATACTTGAGCTGGTACTTTAGAAAAGACCAATAAATGACCAATAAATATAAAAATAGACTCAGTCATTACAGAAACTCATTAAAACCACAATGAGTTACCATTATACACCCATGAGATGGACAAATGTTTATAGATCTGATAATACTAAGTATTGTTGAGGATGAGGAAGAGTGGGAATCACACACTGCTGGTGGGATATGTGAAAGGAGACCGTTTTGGGAAACAGTTCAACATGCCTGATACAGTTGCCTATGCACATATAATTCAACCCCCAAGAATATACCCTAGGGAAGTGCTTGCATATGAACCCTGGGAACTGTGTACAGCAATGTCCACAATAACTTTGTTTCTAATAGCCCCAAACTCCAAACAGACTTATAACTGTGAGCAACAGAAAGAACAAGGAACTGTGGAACACTGCCCGTTCAAAGAAAATGAATGAACTTCAATCACACAGAACAACCTGAAGGTATGTCTCAAATAGAATGTTTACCAAAAGGAACAAATCACCAAAAAAAGAAAAAAAACCCACTGCGTTTCATTTTATATATAATACAAAAAAAGATAGAACTAAGTAATGCATTTTTCAGGGATACATACTTAGATTGTATTTCAGTTATTTATTGCTGCCATGACAAGCCATCCAAAAATTTAGTGACTTAAAACGTCAACGATTTTATTTGCTCACAATCCTGTGGGTTAGGGGTTTGCACAGAGCACACCAGGAATGGCTCATGTCTGTTCCACATTGTCTGGAGCCTTGGCTGGGGTGGCTCCAATATCTGATGGCTAGCTGGGACAGCCTGATTGCAGGGGGATGCTTAAGTGTGGGGCTGGGCTAGCCTGGGCTTCCTCACAGCGTGGTGGTCTCAGTCCAGTACTAAAAGTACCAAAAGAATCTATCCCAATGTGTAAGCACTTATCAAATCTCTGTTCATATCATGCTTGGTAATGTCCCATTGCTCAAAGCAAGTCTGATGTTGCTTTGGGAGAGCACAGAGTAGAAGGAGTCATGTTTATTGAGGGGAGAGGGCCCGCCAATGTAATGGTCCACCACAGCTGGTGGTTACCTTTCAGGAAGAAAGGAGATGCAGTTAGAGATGAGCACAAAGGGAAGTCTAAAGTATTGGCAATGTTCTAATTCTAACTGACTGATAGTTAACATAGGTTTTATTTTTTCTTTAAAATGTCAACTCCACATGAGACCGTATATACCCAGGCATTAAAATTAACATTTATGTACTTGAAAACAATTTACAATGTAATGCCTACAATGTATTATTAAATGAAAAACAGGGAAATATATATGTATGTTTGAAGGATTCTCACTATGTATCAGAATTACTGGAAAGATCTGGAGTTAAATAAGCCTCCATGCCACAGTGGTTTCTCATCATAACAGTAGAACTATGATTGATGTAAATTTTCTTATTATACTTGTCTATGCTCTCAAATTTTTCTCTATTAAACACATTGCTTTTAGAGTCATTAAAACTTTATAAAGGTAAAAATAAGAATGACATCATTCATAAAATGTGGGATTTAGACCACACTTCCCTCGATTAGCTTCACTTTGTCATTACAGTTTTTTTCACCATGGCAACCACTAGTCAATTTCTGGAACACAAGGTATCCCAGGCTTTTTGGAAGAGACTCTGATAAAAATTAAATCAGAACCACTCGACTTAGTTCTCAGACATGAATCGTATTGCCAAGCCCTTCATGTAGGTGCTCAATGAGAACTGTCAGTTAGAGAGGGAGAGGGACAGAGAGTGATGAATTGAGGTGCCTTGCAGCCTCTCCAGTTCAAATCACAAGATACCAAGAATTTGGCAGTGTAGATTTCTTCTGCAGGTCCTCTACAGATGTTCCTTCTCCTCTGATTTAAAGTTATAATTGGAGGAAGTTAACGCTAAGACCTATGGGAAGTTATAGAGGAGGAGGGGAAGGCAGAACTATAACCTAATAAATTAAGAGCTTAGACTGTAACATCAACTTATTCACTGTATGACCTTGTACAGGTTACCAAGCCTCTCCATGCCTCAGTTTTCTGGTTTCTAAAATGGGGACCCTGCTACTTCACAGGGTTGTTATGCAGGTTAAATGAGATAATATATGCAAAGTGCTGAGCACAGAGCCCAGTTCATCAAAAGCACTCAGTAAACAACAGTCATTACCATTGCCATTCTGCAAAAGGCACTGGAAAGTGTCAAAGCAGATGCTTACATAGGGCATCTACCAATGAGCACTCTCTAAAGAGCTGCACATATATTGACTATTTAATATGGCATGTAACCCTCATGATACCTGGGAATTAAATATTATTATCCCCATTTTACAGACTGAAAAAAAAAAGGAAGATCTGAGGTCTACAACTTGCCCAAGGCTGTAGAGCTCCTAAATAGCAGAGCAGATCCTCCCCAAATCTGTCTGTGACTTGAAGCTCACACATGCACTTCTTGGCAGTTGTGCTCCTGGGATGGCTCAAGCCAGCGATGGTTGAACTGCCTCACCCTAAGGGGCCTGAGGACCTCTCTCAACATCTGCCCTCAATTGCCCTCTGGGAAGAGCAATTGGAGAGGGGCATTTACCCCAAGGCTCGCAGAACCTCTGACCTCCGTTCAGAACCCCCCCAACCTGAGAATGAATCCTCTAAAAATACTTCATTTTACACCTGTAAGGGATGTCATTTCCCCCAATTCCCTCACTCAGCCTCAAGCACTTCCTCAAATCCCTGGAGTATTTGGGACTCAGAGAATTTAGGTGGCTTCTCTTGGGCCACTGTTTCCTCCAAGGGGCAGGTGTTGTCCATTAGAACTAATAGGCTTCAAGTTACACAAGCAGCAAGACTAATGTCTGCTAATAATGATGTAAGTGATTTCAGTTCCCACTGGGCTATTTTTCATAGCAGGACAGTGACTTTACTCTTAGACTCTTAAAAGTACTTGACTGATCTGAATTAATTTAGACATATAAACCACCTGAGAGATGGAGAGAAGACCTAGGAAGAAAAAGAGGAGGGAGAAGGATGGGAATATGTTGTCTGATACAGAGGTGAACCTCCTCTGTGATCTGATGATATTATAGCAAGTGAACCTCACTATCACAACCAATGAAACTCCAGGGAAATTTACAGGTCATTCATGACAACAGAAATGGCCACTGACAGTGATTAAAACATTAGAATCTAAAATACATAGAGCTCAAAGAGTACTCAGATCATCTGGCACAACTCCTCACTTTAAGACACAGAAAGCTGGCCACTTAGATGATTGAGAGGGAAAGGCAGACAGCCTGATTCTGGGGACTCTTTCTGGCTGCTGGCAATGAGCTTGAGTGACCTTTGACTGATATTCCCTGCAGCAGGAGGGGCTGTGCCCAGACAGACTTTCCTCTGGACCAGGGGGCCTGAAGACTCTAGATGCTTCACAGAACTCCCTCAAGAGGCGAACCTAAGCACAGACTACTTAGCACCTGACTTGCAAACTATTTGTCTCCCAGTCACAAGGGCACTCCCTTTGGTCCGTTAGAAAGGAAAGCAACAGGGTGAGGTCCCTCTGTGAGAGCACAGCCCACAAGTGCATCTAGAGGCACTTGCCCACGCATGCTTCTCCGTAGGATGCCAGGAGATTCTGGGACCTCTTAGTCTTCTGACCCTTCTCCCTGAGGGTCCCAGCCCTTCCCAGCAGGGCTTGCTGGAGGCCACCTACGTACACCCTTTGCATGATACTCATTAACACATTAGTCCTTCCAGACATTTCTGTGGTTATTTTTCACTGACTATGTTATTAATATCTTTCCACAAAAATATACAGAGATAAACATTCTCTTTTTCTTATGACTGCATGGCGTTTTACTGCACAGATACACTGGAGTGTAATGGGCCAGTCTCCCTGCCTTGTTTCCAACTTAGGTCCTTCCAGTTTTTCTCTAAAGACAACACAGCAGTGACCAACTGTACAAACGCTTCTCTTTGCACACCTGTTTGATTCTTTGTGATGAATTCTTACAAGTGCAATTGCCAAGTATGGGCTTTTAAAAGGCTTTTGATCTAATCTAACAAAATTTTCCCTAGAAAAGTGGTGTCAGAGTAGGTTCCTACAAGATTTCTGAGGTGCCATACACTCTGATATACAGAGGATGTATTGTAGAATTGTATACCTGAAACCTATGTAACCAATGCCACCCCAATAAATTCAACCAGAAAAGATTTCTGAGGTGGATCATTAATGACTTCAAATAGTTTCCTTTAACTTCAGTTTCATTCAACTTCATTCCAAGAAGCTAATAGCCTAGTCAAATGTCTACTAGTAAATGTGAACATTTACTAGAAGTCTGAAGGAGGTTGAACAACATTCTGTAAATTGTGATATTTTTGAAGAAATGATGACAGGTCACCACTGGAAGCAGTGAGATAAAGGGATGTTTTCTTTTTTATGCATTTTAATTTTGATGAAGATGTCATTTTCTTTTTGTAAATTTCTAATTTTGGATAGCAATTATTTCTGCATGGTGAAATTATGAGACATTATTATCCTTATTTTGCTTATCTGTATTTTCTAATGTTTTTATAATGTCCTCGTAATACTGATGCAGGGTTTCTCAACTTTGACACTATTGACATTTCGGTCCATATGTCCTTTTGTTGTGGGTGGCTGTCTTACATGGAATAGGACATTTAGCAGCATCCCTGTCCTCTAACCACCAGATGCCAGTAGCACCCCCAGTTTTGATAAACAAAAATGTCTCTAGATCTTTCCAAATATCTCCTGGGGGTCAAAACTGCCGCCAGCTGAGAACCACTATGGAAGTACAATAGGCGATACTAAAAATAATAATAATAAACACAGTAGTCTGTGCCAGGCATTCCCACTGCTTCAGGAGTATCTGTCATCTTGTTGATCCTTTTCAATAATCCTTTGAGGTGGGTACTCTTATAATATCCATTTTACCTATAAGGAAGTGAGAACAAAGAGAGTGGGTAACATGTCCAAGATCACACAGAAAGTACAGGAAAAAGATCGCAACCCAAGCAACTCAAGAGCCTGGCCTCATAATAATTTTTCTGCATCTGCCTCCTACTGAAAGTTTTTAAAAGACTCTCTTTAGCCACTTAAATTTATTTCCAGAGAATCTTATTAAATATTTTCAAATACACAATAATTCAGTAAACATCCATGTACTCATCATCTAAATTTAATAATTATCAAGATTTTGCCATACTTAGTTCATCTCTCTCTCTCTCCCCTTCTTCCTTCCTTTCCTTCTTTCTTCTTCTCTATTATATTATTTCATCCCCCATATAGTTCTAAAAAATATGGATATTTCCTTACATAGTCATACTGCCTGTCACATCTAACAAAGTTAACAATTCTTTGGTATCAATACATATTCAAATTTCTCTGATTATTTCAAAAACATCATTTTAAGTCTTCAAACTGTCCAGCTTTGGACACTGAAGAAGAAGGATGAAGTAGTGCTTCCCTGCAGACTGTGAGTCCTAGAGGGGGGAAGGGGTAGTCACAAAAGCACGTCTCATGGGAACGTTCTCCATGGTTTGAGCTGAAAGAGCTTATCAGAGATATGAGTCCTGATGTGAAAAAGAACATGGTTGATGGTTAAAGGTAATTTTAGTAACAGCAGGGAACTGGGGCTAGCCTTTGAAGTTCCTCTACTCAGCTTTCCCAAGGCATATTTATGATTTCATTTTACTGCTTGTTGAATGACTTTCATTAGCCCATAAAAAACCCTGACTCTTTCTTTCTGTTGTCTTTAAAACACAGTGGAAATTCCTCCTGAGCCCATGGTTAAGGACTGGCCTCCAAGGGGGTGAAGACAGAACAAATTGGTCTTATTTTATTTGAGGGCAGCGGGTTGAAAAATGAGCAGGATCCCTTGGAGCCACTGGGAGTTACTGCTGCTCCTGCTCCCCACACGGCTACCTACTGGACTGGGTTAAGAGTAATAAGCAAGACTCTCCTTGTGTTAGTTTCCAATGGCTGCTGCAACCAATTACCATACACTTGGTGGCTTAAAACAACACACATTCATTCTCTTACAGTTATGGAGATCAAAAGTCCAAAATCAATTTCACTGGGCCAAGGTGTTGGCAGGTAAGTAATCTCAGAGAGAATCTATTTTCTTGCCTTTCTAGCTTCTAAAACTGCCTTTCTTCCACTCCTTGGCTCCATTTTCAAAGCCAACAGTGTAGAATTTTCCTTCAGTGTCACACTGCCTTCTTATTCTGTACCACATCTCCCTCTGCTTCCTTCTTATACTGACTTGTGATTACATTCAGAGCCTACCAGGATATTTCAAGATAAACTTCCCATCTCATGATCCTTAACTTAATCACACCCACCAAAGTCCTCTTGGCCATATGAGGGGACATTCACAGGTTCAGGGATTAGGACCTGGATATCTTCAGGTGCCATTATTCAACCTACCACATTCCTCTTGAGAAGAATAACCCCAGTTATATTTTGAGACTTCAAAGTCTTTTACATGTGTTTTTCATTTGATTATCACAACAGTCCTTCAAGGTAGGCAAGGTTTGGGTTCCCCTAGAAGCAAACCTGGAGTTAGGGAGTTAAATGCATGTAGTGTGTTTGGGAGGTGATCCTAGAAAGCACAGAAAGAGAGTGTTTCATTTTTCCGCTTTCTTTCCATGCAGCATGTGGAATCAAGACAGTTATCACTGTCCACCAGGAGACTCAAAGAGGTAGTATAGAGGCCTCAGTTATTCCAACCAGAGGCTAAAGGAATTAATTTATCCATCAACTACCCATATGTCCTTCATCATGGGCTGCTTTGGGGGCATTAACTCTCTGGCACTTCCAGCCTTCCTTGCTCTTGAAGCCAGTGTTCTCCCAAGGTCAAAAGACCTCAGAAAGAATCACAGGTGTCTTCAGCAAGCAGCCTCAGTGGACAGGTAAATGCCCAGGGGGTTGGTTGGGGAACTAGTGTGCGAGGATCCCCACTTACCCATGAGGTTCATTTATTCTTTTGTCAAACATGTACTGAGTGCTTGCTCGCTCTGGGCAAGACAGTGTGCCAGGCGCTGGAGCTCATGCATGAATGAAACCTCCTTGCACTTGAGAACTCACAGTGTGTACAGACATGTAAAGAGACAAATCATCATGCACTATGGTAAAGTGCTTTGCCAGAACTGTAAGTGTTTGTGTCTGGCACATAGAGTTTGCAATAAAAATCAGTTTTTAAAAAGAAAGTATCATAAAGTACAGAAGATCTCTGTCTGGAGGACAAATGTCCCCCTCCATCATTAGAGCCAGATGCCCAAAAAAGGCACTAAGATAAAAGAGGATAAAATACCGAATGACTGGGCCAAGGTCACATAGCCTATAAAGAGCAGAGCAAGGTGTTGAAGAGCAGGACAAGAATCTACATTTTCTAAAACCCAGAAAATAACTAGCATTGGCCAGATGTGAAGAAACTGAACGCTTGCACATTGCTGGTGTGAATGTAAAATGGTGTGGTCACTGTGGACATCCCTGTGGAAAACAGTATGGAGGTTCCTCAGACAATTAAACATGGAATTACTGTATGATCCAGCAACTCCACCTTTGGGTATATACCTAATAGAATTGAAAGCAGAGACTGAAAGAGATATTTGTACACCCATGTTCATAGCACTATTATTCCTAATAGTCAAAAGGTAGAAGCAATCCAAGTGTGCATCAAAAGATAAGTTAATAAGCAAACTGTGGTGTATACATATACATATATACACACATGGAATATCATTCAGCCTTAAAAAACAATGAAATTCTGGTATTTGTGTGAAGATATTACACTAAATGAAATGAATCTAATGCAAAAGAATAAATGTTCTACAATTCCACTTATATGAGGGACCTCAAATGGTTACATTCATAAAGACGGCAAGTAGAATAGTGGTTGCCAGGGCTGAGGAAGTAGGGAATGGAGAGCTGTTGTTTCATTGGTACGGATTCTCACTTTGGGAAGATGAAGAAGATCTAGAGATGAAGGTGGTGACGGCACAGCAATGTGAATGTATTTAGTGCCACTCAACTGTACACTTAAAAGTGCTAAATTTTATGTTATGTATATTTTATCACAATAAAAAAAATTCTTAAAAAAAAAGAATCCACCTTTTCTGAGTCCTACACCAGGATATCTCTCACCCCACAGTTTCTGGGAGACAAAACCTAGTACCTATTGCAATGTCCAGTAGATAATAGGTACCCAATGCCCTCATGTAATGAAAACTAATCATTTGGTTGCCCATGACAAAGTAAAGTATAACCCATTTCAGGAATAAGGTCTTTTTCCTAAGGGGAAAACGTCTACAATTTTCATGAAATTCTTACTGCTAGAAAATCAAATGGTCTGGATTTGTTTGTGTTTTTTCAGGTCCTGCCAGTTTCTTCTCCAGTGCTTGGAGTGTCCTCATGAAAAGAACAGAGGAAGAGGCTGTCTGACCTTGTACTGTGGGTCAGTGGCCTCCAGTTGGATTCACACACCCCAGGGCTCGCTCCAGCTAACAGCTGGTGTGCAAACCAGTATGCAACAAGAAAATGCTGGGAATGTGTTTACACTTATCTTTCAAAATTAGGGCTCAAGCTTTGCTACTGGTAAAAAACGGATTGACACCAGGGTTTCCTCAGAGAGTCACATGTCAGGTACAAGTGTGAGCTACCCAGAAAGGGAGAATGGAAAGTTCCATTCCTTTTTTTACACTTTTTCTTTATTCTAAGACATTGTAGTTAATGCATGCCCAGTTAAAGGGATATATGTGTTGTATTATATAATTTTTTCAAACTAACCTCACAAAATGGACAAGAGGCTAACAAGTGTTCCTACAAAAAACAAGCCACTCATATTGAAGATGATAGCAACGATGCGAGCCTAAGTGGATAAGATAATGACAGAGCTGATGCTTCTACTCCCAGTACAGCGCTTCGTCGGCCACACCAGGAGCTGAAAACAATGGTGTGCTAATCAGCTCTGTTGAGAGGACAGTGTCATTCTGACATGATCAACACTCTCTGAAATGTGGATTTACAGCCACCACCATAAACGCTGAAATGTGGATTGTGCCTTTGTGTTGTGACAGTACAAAGTCATCACAGTTAGCAAGACATTTTAAAACATTGTCTATTTTATCTTCATTGTATCCTTTTATTTTCTATTTCATGTATTTTTTAAATGCTTAATATATTAGTATGAAGAAGGCGATGAAAAAATTTGGAAATCACTTGTCTTGATTACCATGTTGCTACAGACAATCTATTAGCCCAGTGCTTGTTTCTGATAGTCCCACCATGGGGCATAGTAGGAAGTTAATAAATAAGCACTAAATTAATGACAACCATGGTATAATGGGACAAGTTTAGGAACACAGAAATCAAACAAATGAGTTAGAGGAATGAGGTTAACAAGAACAAGAGGCTCAGCTGCAATGAGGCTCAGCAGGGACCTGCACGGGAGAGAACAATTGACATGTGAGTATGCGAGTAACATCAAGGATCCCAACCAGGCTTCTTCTGTAGTTTACACAAAGACCAACTGGCAACCTACATGGATAAAACTTAAAAGACTGATAATACCAAGTGCTGACAATGATGTGGAATAGCTGAAATGCCCATATACTATAGGTGAGAATATAAATTGGATAACTGTTTTGGGAAAGTGATGATATCTACTAAAGCCAAAGAGATGCACAAGTAGGACCCAATAATGCCTCTCCTAGACACATACACAACAGAAATGTAAAAAACAATACTATTTACAACAGTCCAAAATTGGAAACAACCCATAAAAGCATCAGCAGCAGAATGAATAAGTACATTGTTATAATTAATACAATGAGAATGAAGAAACTATTGTTATATGCCACAACCTATTGAATATCAGAGGCATAACAATACACCAAAAATGCCAGATCAAAGAGTACTAACAGTAAGCAAGGCTGTGCCAAGCCATGTAGACTCATAAGACAGAAGAAAACACCAGTAAAACTGATTGTCATGATTAATTTCACATGTCAACTTGACTAGGCCACGATATCCAAATAGTTGATCAAACATTACTCTAGACGTTACTGTGAAGGTATTTTTTACGATGAGATTATTATTTAAATCAGCAGACTTTTGGTAAAGACATCAGCGTATAGGAATGGTTCCATAAATGATAGCCATCATAAGAATTGAATAGACTATGTCTAAAAAGTGATTCTTGAATGAAACACATTCTGTAGCTAGGAAAATATGTATACCAATGGGATGTTTTCCCTTCACCTGAAATTTTGCAAATCTAGCAATTGTCAATCACACAGTTAGAGGATCTTAGCCTCCCTGGTATATCTTGTGCTGATGGAGATAGGCCATTCTTTGTGCAGCGTTCAAGGCAAAGGAAAACCTGAGATGCACAAAAGGACTTTGAGCTGAGAGCAGGATTTGGGTCTCAAATGTTCTCAAGAAGTCCACACTCTAATCAATGTCAGAACAAAAATGAGTTTGTGCAATGCAAACAAAGTGACCACATGTCTTTTAAAGAGGAATTTATATGGCATAAACAACTGGCTTCTCAATGGTGCACCAAAGCAGATATAGATAGAAAAAAAAGAAGGAAAAGGAAAATGAGGAGATTGAGAAAAAGAAAGAGAAAGAAAAGGAGAAGGAGGAAAAGGAAATGTAGTATCAGACATATGTATTTGGGAGAGACTCCTTAAGGAATCCAGCTACCATAAGGTGTTATTGGGCTTCACCTCCTCTGCTTCCCAAACCTGAAAGCATTTCTGTAATGGTTAATTTTATGTGTCAACTTGACTAGACTACAGTACCCAGATATTTGATCAAATATGTCTAAATATTGCTGTGAAGGTATTTTTAGATTAGATCAACACTTAACTCTGTATATGTTGAGTAAAGCAGATTATTGTTCATGGTGTGGGTGGGCCTCAACAAATCAGTTGAAGGCCTTAATAGAAAAAGATTGACCTGCCCAAAAGGAGAGGAAATCTGTCAGCAGATCACCTTTGGTCTTCAGCCTGTCAGCCTATCATGCAGATTTTGGACTTGCCACATCTTCATAGCCATGTTAAACCAATACACACACACACAACCAATTGGTTCTGATTCTCTGAAAAATCTAATATGCCGATCCTGTCTTTATTTAAATTTTATTTTATTCATCATGAATCTTTCAATTAATTTTGAGTTTTTTAAATGTTATTTTTCTTCATTACTGAGAGTTTTTTTGGGGGGGCACCACCTTGAATTTTACACCCGAGGCTAGTGCCTCACTTGCCTTAGGTTGGTTCCTAGGCTGGTAACTGACAGTTGGTTCCAGCTCTTCATAAAGTCAAATAGCAGGCAGGAGCGACCCATGCTGCTAGGAGTCAAGATCATGGTTCCTTAGAGCTGGTGGGGGAGGAGTGACATGAGGGGCACAAGGGGGGTCACTGAAATGTTCTCCTTCCTGACGTGGGTGCTGGTTAAATGGGCGTGTTATCTGTGAAAATTCACTCAAACATACACTTATGAGTTGTGCTCATTTCTCTATTTATCTGATACTTCAGCAAAAAATCAATGTAAAAATTAGTGTTCCCTCTGCCCACTCCATCATCTCTTCTAAATTGGCACTAAAAACGTACAGCCTAATTTGGAGGCATCATCTTCAGAGAAACGTCTGCCCTGCCCAAGACTCCTTGTATTTCAAAGAGGAAAAAACCATTCACGCTAACTTCATGCACAGGGGCATTATTGAAAGGACATTGGGAAATAACTGTTATCAATCTGAAGGGCAGGAAGTACTACAGTCCTTCATGAGAATCTGGACATTAGCAAGATTTATGATTTGGCTTATGCCTCACACTGATTATGACGTATTACGCAAATATCTATTTCAATCATTTTGTGAAAAGGACCATGTAACAAGCATTGTGCTAGGAACTTTACAGTTATTTAGTCCTCATACTCTTTCCTCACATATTTGGTAGTAATAGTCTCATTTTACAGATGAGTCAACTGATTCTCAGAGAGATTAAGTCATTTTCCCAGGCACACACAGCTAATTTAAGTGGGGAAGGCCTCCATGTCAAAGTTCTTTCCACCAAGGCAGTGCTTTGAAAGAATATACCCCATACCCTACTCTCTTCCTCACTGTTCCCCATCTACCCCATCGAGGGCAGCCTGTTGACAAACCCCAGCCAAAGCCAGTCTCGCCAGAGAATCAGTCACCTGCTGTCGTGGGAAGAAGACTGGTTCCCTGCCCCAGCTTCAGCAAGGAAGGCGGGAAGAGCCCAAAGCTGGGACTGCACGGCGGGGTGGTCAGCCTGACCTACCCAGTCGAGGTTCCTCCTTCTCCTGGTGAGCTGGGTCTTGTGTGCGAAGTGTGAGGATGGAGACCCTCGGGCTCAGAGCCCTTCTTCTCCCTTGACCCAGCAGGTCTGGCTGGCACCACGGCCGTGCTCGAGTGGGATCCGGGCTCCAAGAGCACCCTGGTCCCCCCGAATCCGAAGCTGGAAGACCTGAGCGAACGGCTCTGGTGACTCCACCCAAGGCTGAGCAAAACCTGGCACCCACCCCTCCCCACTAACTCAGCATGTGCGCTTCGGGAGTGCAGCCAGCTCCACGGCTGGAGCGCTTCTGAGCGCAGCTCGCTGCCGCCCGCGCCAGGACCGAGAGCAGACCGCCGGCCGGCGTGTGCAGCCCTCCCAGCCCCAGGAGCCTCGAGGCTGAGAGACCAGCAGTCGGGGAAACTCCTGGGAGCCGCTATCAGTCGGGTCGGACCACTTCGACTTGTAACTAAAGAGGGATCCAGATCCCCGAGAGACACCTCCAGCTGTCACCTCTGGCCCTCGGACCCCGACTCGGAACTCAGACTGCCCCGTGGGCAAGTCGACCGGAGTTTCGGTCCCTGACCTGCGACAGCCCTGCACCGCAGACCCTCCCCGGGCACGGAAGCGGACCCAGCCTCCCTGCTCAGCCCGTCTGGGCGGCTCTCTCTGAGCACCCGGACTGGACCCTGGGCAGCCTCGCCCGCGCGGTGGCTCCCTCGGGGTCTGCCCGCCTCGCGCCCCCACGCGTCCTTCTTTGTTTCCGAGCTTGCTGTGCAAGTGATGTAACGAGGCGGACAGGCTGGCACGCCGCTTCCCCTCTTCCCCAGACTAAGTCCTTTCTCCCTCCGGCACTCGGCGATCGCGCGCACGGAGCCGCGGCTGAGCTTCCAGAGCCTGGGACCGCGACGGCGCTGTCGGGAGAGACGCGTTCCCACGTCCCACCTCCTAGACGCTGAGCCCGTAGGAAAAGTCAGGCTTTCCTCCCAGAAACAAGGGGGAGAGTCGAGGGGACAGCTGCTGTGGAGGTGTCCAGGGAGACTCAGACTGGCTTCTTTCCCTGCCCCCAGGCGACGGGAGGAAACCTCAGGTACTGCTTCAGGGACCCCCGCCGGCGGACGTTTAGATAAGAGACAGAGGTTAAAACAGTAAAGAGACAGACGGACAGACAGACAGACAAAGAGCAACAGAAACAGGGGGAGAGACAGAGAAAGAGGGGCAGAGACCAAGAATATCAAACAAGATTAAGAGACAAGAGTAAGAGAGTCAGAGTTGGTGGGTGGGAAATTGACTTGGATTTTTTTTTTTTAACCCACTGCGGTTTCTCTGACAGAAGACGGTAAAGCTAAAGCTTGTCCCTGGCCAGCAAGAAGCTCCCAACCTGGATGGAATAAAAGATGCGGCCTGATGACATTAACCCGAGGACTGGGCTGGTCGTGGCCCTGGTCAGTGTCTTCCTGGTCTTTGGCTTCATGTTCACTGTCTCTGGGATGAAAGGAGAGACCCTGGGAAACATACCCCTCCTGGCCATCGGGCCAGCCATCTGCCTACCAGGTATTGCGGCCATTGCCCTGGCCAGGAAAACTGAGGGGTGCACCAAGTGGCCTGAAAACGAGCTACTGTGGGTCCGAAAGTTGCCTTGCTTCCGGAAACCCAAGGACAAGGAGGTGGTGGAACTGCTGAGGACCCCTTCGGACCTGGAGTCAGGCAAGGGAAGCTCAGATGAGCTGGCCAAGAAGGCGGGCTTCAGGGGGAGGCCTCCCCTGCAGCCGCAGGCTGAGGTCAGCTCCATCACTACCCCCACCCCCACGGAAGAAGGAGAATGCCAGAGCCTGGTCCAGAGTGGGCATCACGAGGAGACATCCAGACACCTGGATGGCTACTGTCCCTCAGGCAGTTCCCTAGCCTACAGTGCCTTGGATGCCAAGCGCTCAGCCTGGGACAGGTCAGAGTGCCCCGAGCCCGAGGACAGCATCTACTTTGTGCCCCAGGACAGTATCATCGTTTGCTCCTACAAGCAGAACAGTCCCTATGACAGATACTGTTGTTACATCAATCAGAGCCAAGGCAGGTGGGACCACGAGACGATAGTCTAAGCTTTGCATACAAGAGTCACTGTGTTGATAGAAACATGACTACACTCAGCTCCCGGTGGAAGGAAATGGCCCTGCTCCGACAGCCTTCACACTGTTAGAAACCGACCTGGTATGTGATGGATGTGCGAACCTCTGGTGCCTGAGAGCCATGTAAATAGCTGTGTTGGGGACACATTGCAGGGAAGGGTGATGAGTGTTAAGGACACTGGAAGAGGCAGTGGGTAGGAGAGGAAGCAGTATTAACTGCTTTTTAACAATTTAAACTATGTTGGATGTTTTGTAAATAACCCAAAAAGTGCCCCTCAGTACCTGCCGAAAGCAAGGTAAATCTTGAGTGGGCTGCAGAAACCAGGCATGAAATGATGCTTTTGGGCTATCCACAGGGACACTGAGCTGCTTTAGGTCTGAAGAAATGGAAAGAAAAGAAAAATGTAATGCTTTGTTATAAGAAATGATTTTTATCTGTTGCAAGCTTTTCACACTTAGTGTTTGCTGGAAGAACACAAGTCAGGAGAGAATAGCTACATCCCTCCTTAGGCAGGATGGCTTCTGGAGAAAGGGAACTTAAAGACAGTTGAATTATGTAATTGAGTTTGATATTATCCTCTGACAAGATCAGAAATTTAAAATAAAGTAAAATAAATGTGACCAGCTATGTGAAAAACTAACGTTTTTAGATGGCTATGTTACTTATGAAGCTCTTCACTTAAAGTGATTTACTGGGTCTTTATCTGAAGTGTTTTCTAACATGTACTATCATTCATGTATAATTTTTTCATCAGGTGCAAAATGACTTGATGTAATATTTTCATAGATTAGAATTTGTTTTCACCAAATCGCAATGGATTTTACATATGTATACAAGTGTCTTTAATATTTTTGGGAGACATGTACTGGTAATTACTATTCCTATATGCCTTTTAATATCTGAAGACTATGAAGACAATACCTTAGTCTTGAACTTTATGCAAAATTTACATGAAATGCAATGATTAAACTTCTGGAAATGCCAGAAATGTCATTATTTGTACATTTGTTCAGTATTCCCAAAGACTGTAAATGCCAATGAAATGAGAGTTAATCTACCAGATTTAACTAAAGCCCAGTTTTTATTAAGTTCATCTGATCAGTGAACTTTACATGGCAAAGACCTGCTCTATTTCATGTTTAATTTTTTGCTGCTGAAGGAAAAGATTACAATGGGACTCTAAAATGTATTTCTTCTTCCACTTATTTAACTGTAATAGACAAGAGGTCAATCACCAAGAACACTGCTGGATCCCTGTTGAAGAGAAATATTGAATTACACATAGAAATGGTATATATTTCATCCCAAAGATCAGAATAATTTTGCATCCTTCAAAGAATGATGACTTATTTTTAATGATCAGATAGTCTCAGCCACTTTTTCCCAAAAGTGGAATTGAGGACACAAATTTGGGGTATACCTCTTTTGTGTATTTCAAGTTCAACTCAGTAGTTCTCTAAGGAAAGCAATTATTCTTATTTTAAGAATTATGCCCTTAAAATGATAATTTCCTATTCAAATATGTCAAAAGCATGTAATTGTTTTTTAGTAGAGCTTAAATGTCATAAAATGAGATTTGCAATCCTGGGCAAATTTTATCTTCTCACATCTCAGCTCCCTGAAAAGGGAAGAGTGGAACTGATTTATACTAGATTATCTCTTCATCCATTCCCAATCCAAATATTCTGTGGCATTTTGTCAAGGGCACTTTATATATTGCCAGGAAATGAGTTACAGCAAAATGCAGGCCAAAGTTACGCAATTCATGGTAACAATTATGTGACATGGATTGAATTCTTGCTACTACTAAAAAGAATTTTGTAGATGTATGAGAGCAGATGTGTTTTATTACCAAATATTTTTTTATTCAGCTAAATACATTTCTGGGAATAAAATGAAGATATGCAGAGTAAAATATTTTTGAGGAGAATTTTTTAGATATTGGAGTCCCAGATAACCTAATGCATACCCTTACATCATATGTAATTTACTCTGAACTTGGCGTGAAGGGAAAATAATTCCTGGAATCACAATACCTCTTGATCATTCTAATGCATTTTGAAAGAGGGGGATCATATTTTTATGAAGGTGAAAATTATTAGATACTCTTAGGAATAAGAACTTCCCCTAATTCATTTGCCACTGTGGACAGCTTTAGAGGTGAGGAGATAAGCAAGGCTTCAGAAGGAAATGTTCAGAGGCTCAGCAAATCTTATACAGGGCTTGAAAAGAGATGCTTCTACTGTCAGCTGTAGTTTGGGGTTTGGAAAAGTTACTTTCTGATTTCCTGAAACCAGCTCAAGTTCCTTCATATCACACACACACACACACACTTCAATTTCCAAATCCAAAGTCATCTACTAGTCTAAAGATATCAGGTGTTTTATCGCATTTTCAAGTTCTATTTCAGAAGAAACTTATTTCAAGTTTCTTCTTCGCTTCACCTATTTAAGATACTTAAAGGCAGCTAAATATGTGTTTGAAGGAATTTTCTGCAGTGCTAAAGTAATGGTTTGTAAATGCTGTGCTGGGAGGCTTACCTTTGACCAGGAAGAATAAAATGTGTGATTGTGTGTGTGAATTTTTCTTAACATCTTACACTAAACAACCCTCTCCTAACATGGCTCAAGCTAGCCTCATGCCCCAAATCAACACTTGTGAAGTACCGTTCAGGGTAAAATCGTCATTCTTTTGAACAGAGGTGGAATGAGAAGGAAAACAAGGAGAGAAAGTGCCTCAGCCAGTTAGAGAACAGAGTAGCTCACTCACAGTTCCAGCAAATTGTTAATATTAACATAATAGACATGATAATTGCTTCTGATATCCTGTAAGAGCTTTCAGACAGACACAAATTTATGTTGGCATTAGTTATTTTTTTATTTGCTGTTAATTCAAATAGTCATTTCAACTTAATATTAAATAGGTATTTTATTTTTGAAATTTCCTCTGTTGGATTCCTCCTGTTCAATATTGTTGTTGATTATGCATATGGGTTTTTTTTTTCTAAACTGTTTCTTGATGCTGAAGTGTGAATTCAGCCAAGATACCCAAGCTGGAGCATATTTAGACAACTGTTTCAAGACTTAGTTTCTATTGCAGTTATCATATTAAACAAAATCCAGATATGGTTAAGTTCAGGCCTTCTTCCAAACCCTACTAACCAGCTCCTTTGAAAATGCTTTCAACACTATGGATCTTAATGTCCATTGAGTGAACAATTGTGGGAAGAAAGGTTTGTTCTTTTAAATGTTTTCCCTTTTGTAATATCCAATGTGTATTTTTTTTATTAATATCTCCCCTCTACACTTACAGCATCATTTATTTGGTAACTTCACTGTCACTTTTCTTTTATAACATTAAAAAATATTTTCGAAAATCTGAGGTCCTGCTACCCTAACAGAACTATCGAATTTCCATTTTAGCATATTATCTCCTAGGCCTCCTCCATGTGCATACAGACCTTATATACTATAATCATGAGTTTTTCTTTAATTATTAATTATACTCTAAGTATGTTTTCATGTTTCTATTCAGTGTCCCTAATTATCATTTAACAATTGTGCAATGTGTTATTTCGCGATGTACCATAATTTGCTAAGCCATACATTATTACTAGCCAGATACCACGCTTTATGGGGTGGTTTTGTTATTACTATTTTCTGTTGTTGGTAACACAGCTACGTTATTTGCTATCTGTCCAGAGAGGTGCAGACTTACAGTTGAAAACCTGTATTTTTATAGATGATAATTGAGGTAACAGAAATGTGTAAATGGATAAAACATGCAATATTGTTGGTTTTCTCTTCACTCATGTAGATGCAAGACATAAGATAAGAAACAAAATAATGCTTCTTCAAAAAAGTCCCCCATTGGGACCAGAGTCAATATTAAGAGTAAGATGAGACATTTTCCCAGTTAAGATACCATGAGTTTGTATCTCAAAATCAGATTACATTGGTGTCAATCTTCAAGAGCATGATGCTGAACAAGCAAAATGAAAAACAGAGGTAAATTATAATGATTACTTTGTAATATTTGAAAGCAATTTTTAAAAGTATCTCACTATATATTTTCTAATATAGTTAATATATATGTATGTATATTACTACTTATTAGTGACTTACAAATGAACTACACTTTCAGGAATTCAACAGTCTCTACCCACAAGTTTTCTGTTTCAGCTTTTCACTGGAAACATTAAACTGAAGATGGAGATGTGGACCAATGCTCGGTTCAACCAAATGTCTCAATAAAGGAATGAATCCCACTCAGGCTCTTGTCCAGATAATACACAATCCTGCAAACACAGTTAAGTCAGAGATCACATCCTTGACCCATCACTGCCTGTCGCAGGGTCCTCACTCCGTGGACACCCAAAAGAAAGAAGTTTATACATGAATCTGTCCAGATACACAGATAGGTGGGCAGTGCAGTTAATCTCCACACCTTTCCAAGATATTCCTGGACCTGACCCTTGTTAGAGATTCTTTATTTTTTCCCACACTCCTCCTGACCTTATGTTAGAGCTGGTGAACTTCGTATCCTCAGTGACAACACGAGGCTTTGCATGCTTTATAAAAACATGGAGTTACAAAACAGACTGGTTACAAAATAGGATGTAAAGCTATTAAACATCTCTTATGTTATTCTTTAACAAGTCCATCCCTGAAAAGTTAAATATAACAAAATTTTTGCAATTACTCACTTTCTTATTTTTCATGGTAATGAGCTATTCTCTATGAGACAGGTAGCTGTTCAGTCTAAAGCAAGACCACTTTTGTTTAGAAGAATTAGGCTTTTGAAAACCACCTGCCTGTAATTCAACATGAAAATATGAACAATTACCTTCTGTGCAAGTGATGAGACCACCACACCTGCTCAAAAAAGCCCACCTGCCCCTACGCTCTTCCTCCCCACCTCCCGTCCTCTGCAGGAGCTTCTTGGCTATTAGTGATTGTACGCTGCATCTGACCACCCTGCACCTCACCCAACCATTTTCTCTTCCTCAGATGTGTACTGTCTTCACCCCTCTGCTGTTTAATACCCTAGCATTCTTCAAGGGGCAGCTGCCATACCTTCCACAATCTTTTAGATTTTCCCACTCAGAACTAACGTTTCTGTTGCTCGGTGATCAGACAACATCTCCACCCCTACCACTGCATGTGTTAGCTGAGAATGTATCTGTCTTTCCCACTAAAGCATGAGCTCTCTGAGGGAAGGGGCCACATTTTATTCATCATTCCACTCCACCCGCCCTTCCCCACCTGACACCCCCCCAACACACACATACACACACACACACACACACACACACACACACTCACACTCTTCCATGCTCAGTGAAACCACTAAATTGCACCATTTGGGTCATCCTCAAAGCCTACTCGCTTCCCCTTTCCAGGAGGAAAAGAAAACTCTGCCTTGTTGATGTGAATTAAACAAAATCAAATATAGTCAACAACAATGTGGCTTAAAGGAGGCTTCTGTGGTTTAGGACCCTAACTGTTATTTAGCGTATTGTTTCTCTGAGGAAACCACATCTTACATAACAAGGAGAAGAAAGAGATGATCCTTTCCGGGACATTTCCTCTTCTCTCCATGACTAACCTAACTCCATCTCCCTGCTTCCCTCTGTGAGTCAGTGGCCGTACTGCACACATGACAAGAACTGAAGGTTCTCAGAGCACAGAGCACTCGACAACTAAGCTTTTGAATTCCTGACTAAAGAAAATGCAAATCCATACATTTAGGTTAACCCTGTAAGTAGGTCAACAAAATATAATTTACCAGCTTTGACTATCGTCCCTCTATTATGCTTCCACCTGATAGTTCTTAACAGGGCTTTCAAGGCCACCTGGGTATTCTCTGGGGTCAGTTTTCAGGCGCCAAGTGGCTGACTCTTACCCCCCAACCCCCATGGAGCTCTCCTTCTCTTTAAAGACTGTGGGATGCTCAGAGACTATGATTTGTGGTTCAGAGAAGCCCCAGCTTGTCCTGGGACAAGATGATGGCATTGTTCAGCAAGTCCCTTGAGCAGTATTTGAGGCTAGTCTTAACAATTTCCAACCCATATAATTTGTCCTGTGAACTTCCCAAACTATTTGCCTGGGCAGAGGCAGAATTTAATTTGAGGCACTCTTTTTTCTTGACTATGGCAAATATCAGGTTCTCCTTTAACAAAAGCAAGAAGGACCTCCCTGGAGTGTAAGCAGGAAAGGGGGTAGCAAAAGCAGAGGATGTATGGAATTGTCAGCACAAGGAGAAGGGCCACCAACCCCTCACTAGGCCAGTCACTGCTGTGGCATCACCCCCCACCTCTGATCCCCCGACATCACTACTTCTGAACTCTAACTGAGCAGCAAATGCTAGAAAATGGACTAAGAGGTTAAACCCAACAGAAAATGTTTTAAAAATGTAAAGAGTAAAACAAAAATGCTAGAGAATTTTGGTAAATTTTTTAAGTGCTAAGAAATAAATACTCTTAATTTAAGAGTGTTTCCAATAAGGGCAAAATTTAACTAAAAATATCTTGGATAGAGTTAAAAGGAATATAAAATAGTATCCAGTAAATAAGATTGATACATTAGAAAATTTTTCAATAACAGACTAAAAAGTAAAATAAAAGGTAAGAAGTCAAAGAAGGATAAAGTGAATAATATTGTTGTATTCAAAATATAAAGATAGTAAAGTGAAATAAATTTAAATGTATAAATTGAGCCCAGAATTCCCACTGGAAGAAGAATGGATTGTCAGACATGAGCAGAGATACCAAGTTCAGGACTAAGGGCCCAACAACACGTGCTCAGCTGAGGCCAGGACAGACAAAGGACAGGGCTGCGCTCAGGTCCCCTCCCAGGCAGGGTTCTCCCAAAGCAAGTCCTCACCCTTCAAGTCACAAAAATACAGACCCCTGAACTGCTGCTCCCCCACAAGCCTGAGGTCCCCCCAAAGTTCACTCCTCACTCTCCCAGCATTAGAATAGAAGCAACACATCTGGGGGCAATGAGCAATCATGGCCTCATGGAGGTGCCTTGCCAGGTCTCTGTCCTCCTCAATTCCCTTTCCACAAGCCAGCATCCATTCCTTCACTCAACAAGTCCTGGTTAGGGGGTAGGAATGAGTCAAGTGCTGTGCTGGGCCTGGGACATCACAGTGAACAGACAGACCACACTCTTGTTTTCACAGAGCTCACAGCCTAGCAGGGGAGGCTGATGGGTAAACAAGGGTATCAAAGGCTGAGATGAGGATCTTACAGCAGCACTTGACAGGAGCATCTAACCCTCACCTTGTTGGGGAAGGGTGGTGAGCAGGAAAGGTGTCTAAAAGGGTTCTTACCCAATGTCAGTGTGTGGGAGGAATCCCATACAGTTAAGCAATTCTCCAAAACCAGTTAAGTGCCCTACTATTCAACTCAATTCTGACACAGTGTACCCAAAGGTAGTGTCAGACCCCACGAGGTAAGGGCTCAATCTTGAAAGACTGTCCCCCTCACTTCAGATGCTAGTTGCAAACTTAGGTTATCACCTGTGCTTCTGACAGACCGACCAGCTATAGATTGGATGTTCTAATGATCCCCTCTCCTCCTTGGATTCAATTAATTTGCTAGATTGTCTCACAGAACTCAGAAAAACATTGTACTTACTAAATTACTGGTTTATTATAAAAAGATATAACTCAGGAACAGCCACGTGGAAAAGATGCGTAGGGCAAGGTGTGGGAAAGGGGTGTGGAGCTTCCATGCCCTCTCAGAGCGTGCTGCTCTGCCAGAACCTCCACGTGTACACCAACCCGGACACTGTCTGAACCATGTCCTTTTTGGCTTCTAGGGAGGCTTCATTACATAAAAATGACTGATTAAATCATTAGCCATTGGTGACTGAATCTCCAGCCCCTCTCCCCTCCCCAGGGGTAAGGGAGGTGAGGCTGGGAATTCTAACCCTCTAATCACAAGATTGGTTTCCCAGGAAACTATATCCCATTCCTAGGTGACCTAGGGGCTTTCTAAAAATCACCTCGTTAACATACAAAGGATGCTTTAATGATACTCATCATTTAGGAAATTCCAAGGGTTTTAGGAGCACTGTGACAGAAACAAGATAAAGAACAAATACATATTTCTTATTATAAATCACAATATCCCTGTCATAGAGGAAAAGGTCTGATGTAAGACCTAAAGAATATATAGGAGATAGCTGGCTAAAGAGAAGAAAGAGAGTTTTCTGAGCCAAGAAAACAATATATAGAAAGGCCACAAGTGGGGAGAGAGGGAGAACAGTAACATGTTTTTCTGAAGAAATACAAAGATTCACCAGATGGCTGGAAAGGAAGCTGGGTAGGGAAAGTACAGGTCACGGGCTTGGGCCTCTCATCCCTGACATGTAGGCTTTGCTGGTCCAAGAGACTCTGTACTGGACCATCAGAGATGGAAATTTATAGATAATTCCATTGGCCTCTTACTCCACAGAGAAAGAAGGCCTCACCAGCCTGCGTATCTCTAGCACAGTATAAGAAATGAAGATTAGACTCACCTTAACCAGGGTTTTAGGTTCAACTGAATTCTGTTGCAAGAATAATTTGTTCGACCAGCAACTGTTTGGTTTGGTTTTGTTACAAGAGTAAATTCCTTTCCACCTGGGGCAAATGACTAATCAGACTGAGCAGTCCCCTTTCCAAAGAGTTGTTTTGCTGTTGCATGTACTGAAATAACTTGGAGAGCTTAAATGAAAATATCTGATATACCCAGCTTCTGGAAATCACCACCTCTGTGATACTTGTAATTATTCAGGTTGATCCATGACATACAAGAAGGGGACTGAGTGTGCAGCATTCCCATGGGGCTTCCCTTAGGACTAGCATTCAGTGAAAGATGTTTTGTGAAAACTTATCCCTAAATCCCTAAATCTACAAGCACCAATCATGACTAAGAAGCCAAACCTCCAGAAATCAGAAAGAATGAAGAGGCAACGGAAAGAGGGGAAAATTACATAATCTCCAGAATTACTCTCATGTGCTTGGCCCTTGCTATTTACACAAGGGGAGTCTCCCAATAAACTGCTCTTCCCCCAGCAGCGAAAATGTGGGTGATTGGGACAAAGATGTATCTGCCAGACATATTTTGCCTCTAGATTTTAACTTCTCAGTTTCCTGGTTTGCCTCAAAGAGTTGTCAGCTCCTGCCTTCAACTCAGAAATTGAATTGGTCACCAGATACCAAGAAATTGATGAGGAGTCTTTATAGAATTCTAAGAAGCTTTATATGCAGCAGTAATGTGTTACAGACCCAGAAACCCAATGGATATTATAATCTCTGCCTTCCTCAGTCTTACCCCATAAAACCTTGAACCAGCATTCTCAGCCTCACCCAAACCCTGAGCAAGTATCATCAAGGTAGGCCAGTGGTTCTCAAACTCTAACATACATCATGTTAAAACACAGATTGCTGGAGCCCACCACCACAGTTTCTGATTCATTGGAATTTACATTTCTGAGAAATTCTTAGGTGATGCCAAATTAGGTGGTCCTAATTTTTTCCTCACCACTACATGGGCTTTTGGTTGGTTTTACAGCCACAAGCCTGGTGTAGACCTTGGGCCCAGCTATGCCCATGCAGCAGCATTTGGATCTGATGCTTGGTACATAATAGGCACTCAGTAAATAATTTGATTGAATTAATTAGTAATTATTTATCTAACCTCTAAGACTAAGATTCTACTTTGGGAAGTGTGCCCCACCTTCCCTGATGGAACTGGAGCCCAGTCCTTTACCCCAACTTGCTCACTAGGCTCATGAACCCCTCTCTGTCTACAGACATTGCAGGAATCATATGCCCCAAAAGCTAGACCTTTTGAGAAACATGGAAAATATGAAGGAGCCCAAGTGGAGCTCCTGACCTACCTGGTAAAAGACAACTCCATCATGGTCTGGTTTGTCCCAACTATTCCTGGTGACTTCCTCCCCCTGCCAGGCTCCCTGTAGGACCCTGGCTGAAGCTTCCCAACCACACTCAGCTCATGAGTCAGGTAACTGAACCAGGTTCCAATGACAACTTCGAAATAGGAACTTGGACTAGAGACCTTGAAAGCTTTCTCAATCAGCCAGAATAAAAAATGGTTTGCTTTATTATTTTCTTTTGAACTGTTTTAATCATGCCCTGAGTACACAAACCGCAACAGCCAATTTCATTCTTCCCTCCCTGTGACTCATATCTGTGACCTGTGTGCAAGAGAAAATTGTACTATAGCCCTGGGAGAGCACTGTATTCAGGCTTTGCTGGATAACAAGGGGAGTAAATTCCAAGTATTAAGTGGTTTTTCTAAGAAATTCAGAAAGAAAATTAAAATCTGTTGTTTGTCAATATCCCAACACTTTAATATTCTCCACAATCCCACATCACTGAAAAAGTCAAGGCAACCACCTGTATACAGACACCTGATAGAAGAATGACCCATCTGCCACAGCCTTCCCACTCCTTTTCTGTTGCAGCTCCTACCACTGTTTCCCTTGGAAACCAAAGGAGCAGCTGTCTGCAAACACATCTCTCCCTCCTCACTCATCAGTCCCAGGCCAGCAGCCTGTTTTCTACCTCACTGAAAACATTTGATGTTGGTGGATGATGTGCATGTGAGGGAAATGTAAAAACATTACCACACTGGGTCAGACACATTGAGCATGCCATCTAGTATTCTTCTTTGGATGGTTTTGTTTTTTCCTCGTCATTTTATATGATACACCATGAATTTCTTCTGTTTTGTGATGATTTGTGTATACAAATCCTCTCTACTGGATCTTAGGCTATGTGAAGTCTAAGAAAGGTATAGGCCTATGATTGGCACCCCCTGCAGAGTTCTAGCAAAGCCCTTTGCCTGATAAAAGTGAGCTCAATTATGTGATTATTGGTCAAAATGATTTCAACCCATTGATAAAAATGTCTGCATGCATTAGTGGTTTTTTCCCAAATTGATTATTATTATAACAGTTTCTAAATATTTACTTTTTTAAACTCATTCTACTTTTATCAGTTGGCATTCTACTCAAAGAACTTCTCCTTCTACTCCTTTTGTTTGTTCACTTATTCACTTATAAATAAGTATGGACTCATGGATTATTATTTTATGCAATGGGTTAAAACCTATTACTTTCATTTTTTAATGATCATGTTGTCCCAGGTTTGGTCCAGGGAAGCCCCTCAAGCTTTCTCCTGTGACCCTTTGACATGTCTCCATCTTGCTTTATATAGTACTTTTTGTCATGGGATGTTTCCATAATATTAATTACAAATAGAGAAGTACCAGCTTTACAGTGGGTAAATCTAGTAGAAGACAACAGCTTAGACATGTGATCAAAGTTAATATCACCAGTAATGGTGTCTTCTGCTATATAGTGAGAAGGACACGTCACTTGGTTGATATCTCTGCCAAAAAGTGAGTAACTTTGACGTAATCATGAGGAGACATTAGAAAATTTCAATTAGGAGACATTCTACAAAATAAGTGGCCTGTACTCTTCAAAAAAGTTGAAGCCATAAAAGACCAGAAAATGGTCTTTTAAAAAAAATATTGTATTGATTATGTTATTACAGTTGTCCCATTTCACCCCCTTCATTCCCCTCTACCCTGCACACCCTCTCCCACCTACATTCCCCCCTTTAGTTCATGTCCATGAGTCATAAGTTCTTTAGCTTCTACATTTCCCATACTATTCTTGCCCTCCCCTGTCTATTTTCTACCTACCATCCATGCTACTTATTCTCTGTACCTTTTCCCCCTCTCTCCTCCTCCCACTCCCCTGTTGCTAACCCTCCATGTGATCTCCATTTCTGTGATTCTGTTCCTGTTCTAGTTGTTTGCTAAGTTTCTTTGGGGTTTTGTTTTAGGTGTGGTTGTTAATAATTGTGAGTTTGCTGTCCTTTTACTATACATGTTTTATATCTTCTTTTTCTTAGATAAGTCCCTTTAACATTTCATATAATAAGGGCTTGGTGATGATGAACTCCTTTAACTTGACCTTATCTGAGAAACACTTTATCTGACCTTCCATTCTAAATGAAAGCTTTGCTAGATAGACCAATCTGGGATGTAGGTCCTTGTCTTTCATGACTTGGAATACTTCTTTCTAGCCCCTTCTTGCCTGTAAGGCCTCTTGAGAAATCAGCTGACAGTCTGATGGGAACTCCCTTGTAGGTAACTATCTCCTTCTCTCTTGCTGCTTCTAGGATTCTCTCCTTCATTTTTACCTTGGCTAATGTAATTATGATGTGCCTTGGTGTGTTCCTCCTCGGGTCCAACTTCTTTGGGACTCTCTGAGCTTCCTGGACTTCCTGGAAGTCTATTTCCTTAGCCAGAATGGGGAAGTTCTCCTTTATTATTTGTTCAAATAAGTTTTCCACTTGTTGCTCTTCCTCTTCTCCTCTGGTACCCCTATAAGTCAGATGTTGGATCTTTTAAAGGTGTCCTGGAGGTTCCTAAGCCTCTCCTCATTTTTTTGAATTCTTATTTCTTCATTCTTTTCTGGTTGTATGTTTTTTTCTTCCTTCTGGTCCACTCCATTGATGTGAGACCTAGCTTTCATTCCATCACTATTGGTTCCCTGTGCATTTTTCTTCATTTCACTTATTGCAGCCTTCATTTGTTCATCTAATTTATGACCAAAATCAACCAGTTCTGTGAGCATCCTGATCACCAGTGCTTTGAACTGTGCATCTGATAGGTTGGCTATCTCTCGGTTTCTTAAAAGCACTGATTGTGAAGCTTTCAATTCGGTTTGAGCCATCTTTTTCCCCCCTTTGGTCTGGTTGTACCTGTTATGTATGAGAGGTGGAGCCTTAGGTGTTTACCAGGGCAGGGCACCCCAGTCGCTGGGCTGTGAGGTTATATGTGTGGGCAGGGTCCGAGAGGGAACAATGGCACTTGCTCCGCTCTCTGTCAGACCTCAGTCCCTTCCACTGCTTCCCCCAAGCAAGCTGGGTCCCTCTGGTGCCAATTCCCATGTAGGTGGGTTTGTGCACCCCGTTGGACTTTCCAACAACCTCTCCTGTGAGACTGGGAGTCTCTCCCTGCGCCTCAACCCCCACAGGTGTTTTCAATCAGTGTCCCGAGGCTCTATTTCCCAGCGGTGGGATCCTGGGTTTCGCGCAGTGCCTTACTTCATGATCACCGTCTCGCTGGGTCTGCTGGTTGCCACCCCTCGGCCAGGGTCTGCCAGCTGCCACTTGTGCACTCAGGGTCCACTCACTGTGGTCTTGAGCACCCTGGATGCCTTACGCACCCAGTCCCAGTGCTCTCTGCGCTGCAACCCATGCCTGACTCTGCCCCTCCTACTGGTCTGGATGATCGGGTCTATTTTAACTTCTTGGGTGTCCAACTTCCATTCAATTTCTGTCAGTTCTGGTTGTTATTCTGTTTCTAAATTGTTGTTGTCTCTATCTTGGTTGTGCAAGGAGGCACAGTGTGTCTACCTATGCCTCCATCTTGGCCGGAAGTCCCTAGAAAATGGTCTTGATTAAAGGAAACTAAAGACATGATACTCAATGCAATACATGATCTGGAAAGAATCCTGGACCAGAGAGGAAAAAATTGCTATTAAACATTATTCGGATAATTAGCAAATTTTAGTAAAGTTTGGAGATGAGATCATAGTTTGATATTAATGTTAATTTTCTGATTTTGATAATTTTACTATGATTATATAAAAGAATGCCTTCATTCTTAGGCACATACATGCTGAAGTATATAGGGAGAAAGGAGCATCAGGTCTGCACCTGACTCTCAAATGGTTCAGAAGAATGATGACGTGAAGGTTGCCATTGGGCAGATAGGAATCTGGGTGAAAAATACATGGGTTTTTGGTGCTGCTCTTTGAAATTTTTTTTGGTTACAGAAACTGAGTTGAATAAAAGTCAATACTATCATTTGTTTATTTTTATTCTTTTATACTTCATTCTAAAAAAGGATTAAAGGCAATTTATAAGTCTATTCAACAGGATTTTTTTTCCAATTAACTGTCTTTAGCTGAATTCTGCTAGAAGCAGACACTGAGCCAAGGATTTAAGTGCATGTATTTTATTTGGGACATGATCCTAACAAGCATCTTGCCTTGTGAGAAATGTTAAAAGAAGTTCTTCAGAGAAAAGGAAAATGATCAGGGTCTTGGTCAGGAACTTGGATCTACATAAAGAAAGGAAGAGCTTTAGAAAAGAAATAAGTGAAGATAACATTAAAACTTTTTTCTTGCTCAATTGATCTAACAATAACAATTTGCTCAAAATAATAATGACAATAATGTTTGTGATGATCACAGCTTATATGTAAGTGAAATGAATGACAGTAATGATACAAAGGATGGGAGAGAGGGTTTTTATAAGGCACTTGCACTACTGGTGAAGTGGTCTAGTGTTATTTGAAAGTAGACATGAATTAGTTGTAAATGGATATTGCAAACTTTAGGGCAACTATTAAAAAAGCTTTTTAAAAACATAACTGATATGCTAAGGAGAGAAAAGAGAAAGAAGTAGAATAATACAAAATGCTCAATTAAACCACAACTGGCAGAAAAAGAGTAGAAGACAAAATTAGAAACCAAGAACAAATAGAAAACAATAATAAATATAATAGATATTAATCCAACTGTATCAATAACCACTTTAAACAATGATCTAAATACACCAATTAAAAGACAGAGATAGTCAAAGTAGATCAAAAAACAAGACCTAACTATACGTTGTCTATAAGAAATCCACTTTAAAGTAGATTTAAAGTAAAGGGATGGAGAAAACTGTATCATGCTCACACTAATCAAAAACAAAAAGCTAGGGTGGCTATATTAATTTCAGACAGAGCAGACTTCAAGCAGAAAATTATTATCAGAGATAAAAGGGAGACTGAATTGTGTCCCCTCCCCCAAATTCATATGTCAAAGCCTTAACCTTCAATATGACCATGTTTGGAGATATGGCCTATAAGGAGCTAACAGAAGTTGCATGAGGTCATAAGGGCAGGGCCCTGAAATGGTAGGATCAGTGTTTTCTATCTTTCTCCAAGTGTGCTCAAAGAAGAGGGCATGTGAGCACACAGCAAGCTGGCAGCCACCTACAAGCCAGGAAGAGGCCTCACCAGAAACTGACCATACCAGCACTCTGAGCTCAGACTCCCAGCCTTCAGAACTGTGAGAAAACAGATGTCTTTGTTTAAGCACCTAGTTTGTGATATTTTGTTGCAGCAGCCCATTCAACTAAGATGGAGGGGCATTAGAGAATGATAAGGGGTTCAATTCTCCACAAAGATGTCATCCTCAATGTACGTCACCTAACAACATAGTGTCAGAATGCATGAATCAAAAACTAATAGAACTACAAAGAGAAATGGTAAATCCACTACTATAGTTGGAGACTTCAACACTCCTCTATCCAGATCCACCAGGCAAGAGGTCAGTAAGGACATAGCCAAACTCAACGACATCTTTATTCAATTGGATTAACTGACGTCTATAGACTATTTCACCCAACAATACTAGATTATATATTCATCTCAAGACAACATGTAAATTATACCAAGATAGACCACATTCTGGACCATAAAATACACCTTATCAAATTTTAAAAAATAGAAATAATAAAAAGTTTGCTTTCAAACCACAATGGAATTAAACTAGAAATCAGAAAGATAGCTGGAAAATCCCAAAATACATAGAGATTTAAACATTTCTAATGCCCTGGCTGGTGTGGCTCAGTGGACTGAGCACTGGCCTGCAAACCAAAGGGTCACCAGTTCTATTCCCATTCAGGACACATGCCTGGGTTTTGGGCCAGATCCACAGTGGGGGAAGGGGCACATGAGAGGCAACCACACATTGATGTTTCTTCCCTCTTTTTCTCCCTTCCTCTCTTTCTCCTTTCCTTCCCTTCTGTCTAAAAATAAATGAAGTCTTTGAAAATAAACAAACAAACAAATAAATAAATAACACATAGGCCAAAGAAGAAATCTCAAGTAAAATTGTAAAATATTTGAAACTAAGTGAAAATGAAAATACAACTTGTCAAAATTTGTGGAGTCCCAGGAAAGCAGTATTTTGAGGGAAATGTATAGTATTGAATGCATATATTTAAAAAGAAGAAAGTTCTAAAAGCAATCATCTAAGCGTATACCCTAGAAAACTAGGAATAGAGCAGCAAATTAAACACAAAATAAGCAGAAGAAAAGAATAAAAATTAGAACAGAAATCAATAGAGAAAATCAATAAAACATAAAAAATAAAAATAGAGAAAATCAAAGAAATGAAAAATTGATTCTTGGAAAAGGTCAACAAAATCAATAAGCCTCTAGCCAGGCTAACTAATAAAGCAGAGAGATAACACAAATTACTACAAGAAATGAAAAAGGAGCCCTGGCTGGCGGGGCTCTGTGGATTGAGTGCAGGTTGCCATTTTGTTTCCCAGTCAGGGCACCTGCCTGGGTTGCGGGCCAGGTCCCCAGTAGCAGGAGTGCCAGAGGAAACCACATGTTGATGTTTCTCTTCCTTTCTCCCTCTCTTCCTCTCTTTCTAGAAATAAATAAATAAAATCTTAAAAGAAAAAGAAATGAAAAAGGAGATATCATTACAGATTTCATAGACATTAAAATAATAATAAAGGAGGCCCCAGGGCAGGTTGCAGCAGCTCAGGTGGTGGGAGAAGCCACAGTGGCCAGGCAGCCCAGCTTAGAGAAGGCTCGCAGTGCCACGGCCAGCAGGCACCCAGCACATGCCCACCCCGCTGCCATGATGCCCAAGAGGAAGGTCACCTCTGCCAAGAAGGCAGCAGAGGAGGAGCCCAAAGAGAAGATCAGCAAGATTGTTAACTAAACCTGCTACTGCAAAAGTGGAAACTAAGCCAAAAAAAAAAAAAGGTGGCAGGAAAGGGTAAATCTGCAGACAAAAAGAAAACAAAAACAAAGCAACAACAACAAAAAAAAACACCAATGAGAGGGAAAAGGGAAATGAAGGGAAAACAGTCCAAAGTGGCTAACCAGGAAACTAAAGATCTACCTGCAGAAAATGGAGACTCTAGAAACAAGGAGAGTCCAGCATCTGACAAAGCAGGAGAGAAAGGAGCCAAGTCTGATTAACATCATATATCATATGTTATCAGTGGTCACTGCCTCCTTTCTTGTACAATCCAGAGGAATATTTTTATGAACTATTTTGTAAATGCAAGTTTTTTAGTAGCTCTGGAAACATTTTTTAAAAGGATGGAATTGCATCTTATCCCATTTTTAAATGTAAATGTCTTTTTTTAAGATGTGAAATCATTTGCTGTGTTTGTTGTTGGTGTTTTTGTAGAACAAGAAAATAGTGGGATATTGAATATGAGAGTGTTTGTTGTGGGTGTCAGCTTAACACTCCATAGGTGAGGGTAGTTTTTGTATCTTATAATACAAAGCATACTAAGTGGAAATTTGAAGTCAGTCATGCATTTAATATGTATTAAATATTTTAGATTACTTCTATGCTCATGTTTTAGGTAGAATAATTTTCTAAAGAAAACCACTCCTTGATCTTGGCTCTCCCTATCAAAATTTTGTGCACCCTGTAACATCTTTGATGTGTAGTCCAGTTTTCTTAACATTTAATGTGCTATGAAAGATTGAAAATCTGATTATGTAGTGTATATGATATTAAATAGTGAATTAGTTGGACAACATAACAACATTTGAAGATATTAGTATTTGATGCACCATGAAGGAAAATTAGCCTCCAAATTTTAAGCTAGAAAGTTACTGAAATAAATGTTTAGAAAAGAATCACAACTACATGACTTTTTAGGTTTCTGGTATGTAAGAATTATGCACACATAGATATGCCTGTGTACTTATCCTCAAAACAACCTTTGAAATCTCAATTATAAAAGAAAAATAAAGGAATACTATGAACAATTCATATCCACAAGTTTGATAACCTAGATGAAATAGACCAATTTCTTCAAAGACACAATTTGCCAAAACTCACACAAGAGGAAATAGATGATCTGAATAGGACTGTATCTATTTTTAAAATTAAATCAGTAATTAGTAACCCTACAACACTACAAGTACCAGGCTTACATGGATTCACTGATTCTTCCAAACATTTTTTTAAAGATTTTTATTTATTTATTTTTAGAAAGAAGGGAAGGGAGGGAGAAAGAGAGGGAGAGAAGTGTCAATGTGCTGTTGCTCCTCATGCACCCCACACTGGGAGCCTGGTCCACAACCTGAGCACATGCCCCAGCTGGGAATCATCTAACCAGCAACCTCCACCCACCAGGTTTATAGGCAAGTGCTCAATCCACTGAGCCACAACAGCAAGGGCTGATTCTTCCAAACATTTAAGAAAGGGATAATACCAATTCTCTACAATCTCTTTTAGAAGATAGAAGAGGAGGAAATACAATACTTCCTAAATTATTCTTAGAAGGATAGTTACCCTAATATTGAAAACAGAAAAAGATTTTAAAAGTATAAACCAATACTTCCCATGAGCATAGATGCAAAAATCCTCAACAAAATATTAACAAATCTAATTCAATATGTGTTAAAAGAATTACACATCATAAACAAGTAGGATTTATCCTAGGTACACACACCTTGCTCAACATTCTAAAAAATGGGCCCATATCAACAGTTTAACAAAGAAAAATCACATGACAAATCAATAGATGCAGAAAAAGCATTTGACAAAATCCAGCACTCATGCATAATAAACATTCTAAACAAACAGGAATAGGAGGAAACTTCCAACTTCCAGTCAAGAGGGCAGCATTGGTAAACATGGCTCACCTCCTTGCACAACCACATCAAAATTACAACTAAATTATAGCATAATCACCACTCAGAACCAGCAGAAATTTAGTTGAATGGAAGTCTGACAACTATGGAATTAAAGAAACCACATCCACCCAGACTGGTAGGTGGGGAGGCGGGGCTCTGCCCACAGGGCCCCCCTGGCCGCCATGGATAAGAATAAGTCTACCAAGACATGATCTGCTTGGGGAGGAAAGGTGGCCGATCTCTCAAAGGAGAAGGGCCAAGAGCCTTTTGCTCCATGGGCTTTTATTGGAGGAATAAAAGCCCATGTATTCCTGTGTTCACTTGCACAGGAATACAGATAAAGCTCATCAATCATTGTCAGGCAGTAAGGATCAAACAATAGATAACATACAAAGAACTCTGAGGGCCTATTCTGAGTCAGGGTCTATTAGCTAAAGGGCTATGAAACTTGGGGAGACAAACTCATTTCCTGCTCAGACCTTTATCATTTAATTAAGAACATTCTTAGCAAGCAGGTTTCACAGGATTTTATATATTCTTTCTCAGGCCTGATCACCGGGGGAGCCCTCCCTTTCTAGCACAGGGCTGCACCACCCTCTGTCATTGTTTCAGGCTTAAATCAGGCAGGGGAAGTAAGGCAGCCAAGAGATTAGGAGACTTCTCAAAGACAGGATGAAGACTGAGGGTTTGTCAAATCCAAGGGGTGAGGGCCCATCACCCCCTTTCTCCATAGCCCCCCAAGTCCTTCCCTGGGGGCCTCCATGTGACTGTACCTGTCTTAGGTCATTACCCCTTTGGGGAATTTTACTCATCATTGGCTAACCGACCAAGCATTGGGGGCCAGTTATGGATGAAGTAAAAGGAGCAGCAGTGGCGCTCATTCCAGGGACATAAGCTTTGTCTCCTTAGTGGCTTATGGTCCGAAGCTCACCCACTCAGCCTTAGTCTTGGGGGAGGCAGGGCGGGGGGGCGGTTACAGCTTCTGAAACCAGGCAGGGCGGTTGCCAACAGGTAGGAAGGGCAGAGACACAGATCAAGCTGGGCCCACATCCATCTGTGGCAGATAAAAATTTGGGAGGGATATCTCAAGAACAAAGAGTCCCTGCCCCAAACCAGGCCCTTCAGCCCAGAGTTCCCGTGCCAGGAACATAAGCCCCAACACCTTCTGGCAGAAAAAAACAGCAAGGACTGAGTAGGTAGAGGAAACTTCTACAGTCCCAAGAAGTTCCTCTCCCAAGCAATTCCCCTTAAAACACCCACACATGAACTTAACTATTCAGACTCAATTCCTTTGAGCTCCAGAATAGGGGAGCAGCTCAAAAGGAATCAGTAGCATACAGGGAGGAATGGAAGGGTCTGGCATCAAGGCAAGAGCAGGGGGACAGCTTTCTCCCAGACAGAAAGAGGTCCATAGCCACAGAGCCAGCAGGCAGGTGCTGTATCTGAGACTTCCTCAACCTGGCTAACATTGTTTTCCCTGCCCTGGAGATCACCTAAGGCTCTGTCCCACCCATTTCCAGCTGTTAACAGTAGTTTTTCCATATGAATGACTGGTCTTGGCTCATGTTTCACAACTTCCTAAATTCTTTAAAACAAGTAAGACCTGGCCTCAATGAGCCCCCAGACCCAGCACTAGCAGCAGCCAGCTTAGGTTCACAGCTTGGCTTCATCTGGGAATCTCCAAGTCCAACATGAGTAGCAGCCATCTCAAATTGCTTTATAGCTCAGGCAGGGTGGCCCCAGGCTGACCTTTGCCTGCACCACCCAGGAAACCCCAGGGCCAACACACCCAGTGGCCAGCAACAGACCACATCAGAGCACCACCACCCTGCCCCTGCACACCTGACACTCTATGGAGGGTGGAGGTTGGTAGTAAGTGGTCACAGACAATTCTTCCAGCTGACTGGCCTGGGTAAATCCCTCTCATTGATCTGCCAACAGCAACCAAGGCACAACTACAAGAGGAAGGCATACTCAGACCATACAAAGAGCACTCCTCAAGTGCCCAGCTTGCGTGATAGGGGAGGCTGTGCCTGTGACCCTACAGAACACCTACTACATTAGGCCACACTACCAAGACAGGAAATCATGGCAGCTCTGTCTAATACATAGGAAGAAAACACAGGGAGGCTACCAAAATGAAGAGACAAAGAAACATGGCCCAGATGAAAGAACATATCAAAACTCCATAAAAAGAACTAAATGAAATGGAGATAAGCAATCTATCAGATGCAGAGTTCAAAACACTGGTTATAAGGATGCTCAAGGAATTTAGTGAGGACCTCAGCAGCATAAAATGATTCAGTCAGAAATGAAGTGTACAGTAATAGACATAATAACAATTTACAGGGACACAATAATAAAGTGGATGAAGCTGAGAATCAAATCAGTGATTTGGAACATAAGGAAGCAAAAAAAAAAAACAAGCAATCAAAACAAGAAAAATAAGAGAATCCAAAAAAAAAAAAAAAATGGGGATAGTATATGCAGCCTCTGGGACAACTTCAAGAGGTTCAACATTCACATCATAGGGGTGCCAGAAGGCGAAGAGAAAGCACAAGGGATTGGAAATCTATTTGAAAAGTAGTGAAAGAAAACTTCCTGAATTTGGTGAAAGAAATAGACATGCCAGTCCAGGAAGCACAGAGTCTTGAATAAGACGGATGCAAAGAGGCCCACTCTAAGACATATCATAATTAAAGTGCGAAAGGTTAAATATAAAGAGAGAATCTTAAAAGTAGCAAGAAATAAGCAGTTAGTTACCTACACGGGACTTCCCATAAGACTGTCAGCTGATTTCTGAAATGAAACTTTGCAGGCTAGAAGGGACTGGCATGAAATATTAAAAGTCATGAAAAGCATGGTCCTGCAGCCAAGGATGCTCTACCCAGCAAAGATATCAATTAGAATTGAAGAGCAGATAAAGAGCTTCCCAGACAAGAAAAAACTAAAGGAGTTCATCATCACCAAACCATTACTATATGGAATATTAAAAGAACTTATTTAAGAAAAAGAACATTAAAACTATGAACAGAAAATGGCAATAAGTACATACCTATCAACATTTGAATCTAAAAAACAAACTAAGCAAACAAGAAGAACAGAGACAGAATCATGGATACAGAGAGTATTTTGATGGTTGTCAGATGGGAACAGTGGGTAGGGGAATGGGTGAAGAGGTGAGGGGATTAAGAAGTACAAATGGGTGATTAAAGAATAGCCATGAGGATGTGAAGTACAGTATAGGACATGGAGTAGACAAAGAACTTACAGGCATGATCCATGGACATGAACAATAGTGTAGGTATTGTTTGAGGGAGTGGGCAGTGCTGGATGGAGGTGGGCAATGTGGGAAAAATTGAGACAACTGTAATAGCATAATCAATAAAATATAATTTAAAAAAGAAGGAAACTTCGTCAACTTGATAAAGACATTTACAAAAAAAAACTACAGCTAACATATTATCATTAATTGTGAGAAACTAGAAAGTGTCCCTTTAAGATCAGGAATACCCCTTTTGACATTGTACTAGAAGTCCTACCTAATGCAATAAGACAAGACAAGAGAGAAAAAGAAAAGAAAAGAAAAGAAAAGAAGAGAAGAGAAGAGAGGAGAGGAGAGGAAAAGGGAAAGGGAAAGGAAAGGAAAGGCAAGAAAGGAAAGGAAAGGAAAGGAAAGGAAAGGAAAGGAAAGGAAAGGAAAGGAAAGAGAGGAGAGAGGAGAGGAGAGGAGAGGAGAGGAGAGGAGAGGAGAGGAGAGGAGAAGAGAAGAGAAGAGAAGAGAAGAGAAGAGAAGAGAAGAGAAGAGAAGAGAAGAGAAGAGAAGAGAAGAGAAGAGAAGAGAAGAGAAGAGAAGAGAAGAGAAGAGAAGAGAAGAAGGAATGGGGAAGGGAGGGGAGGGGAGAATAGGAGGAAAGAAAAGACATACTGATTGGGAAAGAAATAAAACTGTCTTTGTTCACAGATTACATGGTTGTCTATGTAGAAAATCCAAAAGAATCAACAAATAAAACTTCCTCAAGAATTTAAGTAATTATAGCAAGATTGTAGGATACAAAGTTAATCTATAAAAGTCCATCACTTTCCCAAGTGCCAGCAATAAACAAGTGAAATTTGAAATTAAAGACACAATACCATTTGCACTAGCACCCCCTAAAATGAAATATTGAGGTGTAAATATAACAAAACATGTACAAGATCTATATGAAGAAAACTAAAAACTGATGAAAGAAGTCAAAGAACTAAATAAATGGAGAAATATTTCATGTTCATAGATAAGAAGTCTTAATATTGTGAAGACATTGGTTCTTTCCAACTTGATCTATAGATATAATGCAGTCCAAATCGAAATACCAGCATGTTATTTTGTGGATATTGATAAACTGACTCTAAAATTCATACAGAGAGGCAAAAGACCCAGAACATCCAACAATACTGAAGAAGAATAAAATCAGAAGATCAACACCGCCTGATTTCAAGACTTATTATAATGCCACAGTAATCAAGGCAGTGTAATATATCACTGCAATATACAATGAGCAAACAGTCAGAAAGGGAGGGGGAGGGGAAGGCAGGCCCACCGTAGAGAAGCAGGAGCTGTGGTATTAAAGGGCGTGCACTCCCAGGGCCACACTTCATGGGTCCATGTTCCCACACTGCCTCTTGCTAGCTCTGTGATCTTAAGTATAACTTCTTAGTTTCTTCAGCTATAAAATGGGAACAATAATGGTGCCTGCCTCACAAGAATGTGAAAATAAAATGAATTCATATGTGTAAAGTGCTCAGAACAATGTGTGGCATATAGCAAATCCAGCACAAGTGGTCATTGTCAACATTATTATCACAGGGGTTCTGAGAGGCCCAAGTATCTACATTGAACTTGGACAGAGAGCCAGAGATGCTTTTCTGTGCTGGGGAGTGGAAAGATTAGAAGCGGATGTTGAGATGAAGAGTCTGGCAAGGTGGAAGGGGTGAGCAGGAGGGGGGTTGGGGAGAAGGGGAGTGCACACAGCACAGGTGATGAGCTCTGGGCTGCGGAAGAGGAACCTCTCTCTCTCCCTGAAGATCATGTTGTGGATCTGAGGGCTCTTCGCCTGTGGATGGCTGTGTTCCTTCAGACTCCTCCTCCTCCTCATCGAACCACCTGATTAAGATGTAAAGGAAAGTAAAAAAGATTTAATACCTGAGGACAGAAGCTTCTATCAGCCTGAACCAAAGGATGGAAAGCAACTCTTGATATATCAAAAGGAAAACCAACTTCTAAAAGCTTCCAGTTTTCCTTCTGTAGCCTGAACTAAGCCTGACAGGAAACGAATGGTCTTGTTTAAAAGGACACACAGTTCTTTACAAGAACCGACACTCTCCTCTTCAGAAGGCGTTGGGGATTGCTAAAAAATTCCCTTCTTTGGGCTTGCCTCCAAACCTGGGTTCTCACTGTGTGTCCCTTCCATGAGGTAAAACAGCAGTGATCCCTGTTACAATGCAAAAGATCACCTTTCCCACCCACACCTAATATCTCAACAAGAGTAAGTTATTCAATGAACAATAAACCAGTCACTAACGGGGCCCCCCAGGATGGGTGGGTCTGACTGGGAGCCTGGAGGAGGACATGAGAGAGTGGCCATGAGTGGGGGGGGTGAGAGAAAGTGTGGGGCAGGGGGTGGGGTGCAGGCCCCATCAAGGAAGAAAGCAGACCTGGAAAGGGAAGTGAAGGGGCTTAGGGAATACATTTGCTGATCTCAAAATCCTGTTGAAAACCAGCTCTCACATGTTTAATGAAACTTAAATCTACCACCCAAACTGGAAAACCCCAGTATTCACTGCTGCTCGACCTAGCACTCTCTCCTTTCGGCTGCATGAACACTCTTGCTAGCAGCATCCACTCACTCATTTTCCCTAGGAAAAAAGGAAAAAGAAAGACTGACCAACCCGTGTAAATCCTCTGTGGTTTCAGGTGGTCTGAAGGAGTAGATGCCTCCCTTCCCACTGGCCCAAAATGCCACTAAAATTTCAAAACTCCAGGCTCTCTGTATTTCACGAGAAGACTGTGACAGGCCACACGGCTGGAGAGACAGAAACCAGGTACAGAACAAAGAAATTACTTGAAGCTGAGTTTAGAGGGGTTTGTTGTTAACAATTCTAGGATTAATTAAAATAGTTTCTCTCTTAAAAAAAAAAAAAGAGTTCCTCTCTGGTCCTCGAGTAGGGACAGCAGTGTCACAGACCTCTTTGGGAACTGTAGCAAACTTCAGTCCTTCCAGCCCATAGGTAACCATTCCTCCTTTCCCCAGAGAGGAAAACCAGTGTTTAATTAGGGAAGAACTAGCCAATTCAGCCAGAAAGGGAGCCATCCAGGAAGAGACTGACCAACTAACACAGGGGACATGACAGAGCACATCCTCAGCCCTCCCAGGGAGCCCTGGGGTCCCCAGGGATGGTATCCCTGAGAGACTGCTCTTTAATTGGCTCCCCAAATTGCTGCCCAGAGCTCACCCTGCATTCAGGGCAGAGACAGCTACTTCACGGACACTGACACACTGGCTGACTAATGAGTCACAGTCACCGCACACGGTGCTGCCCTGGCTAAGGAATCCCAGGTGTGTGGCTAACCCAGGAGGGGAGAGACAGACCTGGACTCTGCAGCTACTCGGCCCCTTCCGGCAGAGCTAAAAGAGGATGATGACCCAGGAACTCTGAGGACTGACATCTTCTTTTTAGGACGTTATTAAGCAAGCAGTATACCCATGTGAAAAGTTCGTGCCCTCTCCTCAATTGTAGATCAATAATATTCTCCTAGCCCAGGGGTCAGAGCCTCAGCCTCTCATTTACGTGGCAACTAGTCTTTGGAAGCTTTCACCCCTAAATTCACTTTGATATATTTTGCAAAAGAAACATTATTGCCTACATTTGATCAAATCTAACTGAATTAATCATGATTCATTTCAATAGAGAACCACGCGGGCAGCAAAATAAATTTCAGAGTTAAGCCACAGGAATGAATTGCCTTTTCTTGGGTTTTCCATGTGGGTTGCCAATGCATTCCATCTCAACATATTTCCTATTTTAAGTACATAAAAACACCACAGGATCTATTTGAACAATGTCTGGAGGGAACCTCCCACAAATAATGCACATGCATCTCATTATTTTATAGCTTGTTATTAAATTGGCTTCAAGCAGAACTTGTTTAGTTAGTGCTTTGCTAAGTCACATAATCATCATCCCTGTGACTTTCCAGCTAGGGGAGCAGGAGCGTGGTCGGGCATCCCAGGTCCCACCAGAGCCAGTGTGAGCAGAGAAAGAACGAGGTTCTGGTGGAAGTAGAGACGGTAGTGCCCTGTCCCAGGCTCATCTCCCTCATTGATGGAGTCAAGGATTTGGGGACAAAAGCCTCTCTTAAGTTAGCCCTGCCCTTCTGCCCCAGATGTAACCATGTCTAAATTAATTTCAATCACTTTAATATAATTAATTTCATTGCCCTTTCTAGGAATTGATTTTCTTTCAAAATAAAATACTCCTTAGAAGGGGAGTATCCTGGGATTACCTCAGTAGGAATGAGTTCATGAATAGATTTCTGTTATAGGAGGAACCCAGGACTGAGTCCAGTAGCTGAGAAACAGAAGGATGCTGAAATCGGTAAAAAGGGCCTAGAAAGGGAATGTGGGGAAAAACAAGACATGCTTCGTCTGTTTCACAATTTTGCCAAGGATGGCTGTCCTGCCTCAACATAGCCCCAAAGCAGGAAGGTCCCAAGACAGGTCTGATCTGCTCACAATGGATCAGGAAGGAGAAAATCTCTATGGCAGGAGCCAAAAGAACCACCTAAGTTCTTAAACAGATGCATAATCCAAAAACCTACATAGGCTAATATCTTGATCAACAGTCAAGTTTCCAAGTTTGTTCGGGATGTTTGCCCCTGGGGCAGGGACAGCATATGCCTCAGCATCTGCAAATTCTACCAGTGAGTCTCCTGAGAGCAGTGACCCTCAGGACTTCAGTGGCTAGCTTCCTCGTACTGCTCCTCCCACACTCATGTCCCCACACATACAGGTAGCCAATAGCTACCTTGACTTATAAATTCACACAGCACACCAGTATGTAGTCTCCAATTTGCTCCAATAGTTGGTACACATCTGAACTACACTGGATTACACTCAGAACTGAAGGACAGAAGAGGAAGGAACCCAGGTACGTAAACCCAGCCTACATCCCTTGCTTTTGCCTAGTCTGAAAAATCAGGCAACTCTAAAGCATGACCAAAAAAAAAAATGCAACTCCAAAAATCTCACCCAGGAAGAGGTACCTCAGGGCACATCCAGCAAACATCCTGAAATGCCTCACGTAAATAATATCCTACACCTGAGTAGCTTTTCCCACAGCACTTTTGTGGCAGGGGCCACTGACCTGGGAAAACTTTGCATATTCTACAGAAAAGTTTAAGTCTACTCTTTTTGGACTGTTCTCCAGGAATATCTGTCCTTTTCTTATCGAATAGCTCCCTCCAGCAGCCAGCTTTTGACTACCTGAGATAAGGGTGGTCAGGGCAAGAGTAAAGATATAAAAACCCCTGAAAACCCTGCACTCTCACCTAATCATTTCTTACATCCAAAATGGCGAGAATCTACCTTGTCAGGTGCATCCCACACCATGATTTTTGTCATAACCTGTGCTGTTAATGAGCTTACATTTTTCTTTAAATGGACTCATCTTTTTAATGAGGAGTATCAAGTTCATATTAAAAGCATTCTAGGACCAAAATGAGTCTCGTTTATTCTTGACCTAATCAGAAGGGCTGCAAGAGAACTGAAAAGTAAATAACTTTCTCCTGATGTGATTTAACGATATTTAAGTCCTTGCTCCTTGACCATTTAAAATCACCTACTAGTATGATCCCACACTTGGAGGTAGAACATCTAGGGAAAGCCCAAACATCCTCCCCTGTACCTCTATACAAACACATACACACACACACACACATACACACACACACATGCACCCCGTGCTTGATACACATATCACCAAAGAGGAGCTCTGAACCATCCCTAAGTGCACACAACTGGGCCACCACAGTTAAGTCCAGATGTGAAGTGGCCATTTTCTAGATCACTTCTGCTCCCTCCTTTGTCTCCTACTCCATTGGGTGGTCACATAGGTCAAAGAGGGAGGCATCCCTCTTACCAGGGCCTCTAACCCCTACGCTCATCCTCAGCCCTTATAAATAAACAAAACCAGGGAAAACCTAGAAGAGGCATGCAGAGGCCAGCCAAGGTTGGCCAATTCTAGGCCTTACAAAAAATAATTCTGTTCTCCTTGGGAGTCTTCTTAGATCTTGTCTTACCCAAAGCTTTAGGGCACTGGACTGGGAGAAAGGGGCCAAGGAGGCCCCACTATGCCTTTACCTCACTGAAGCCTTGAGCTGCAGGGCAAAGGGGTCCCTCTGGCTCAGAAACGGTTCTGCTCAGTCAGACAATCCACATGTCATTGTTTTCCTCAGACAGTCAACCCTGAACAAGTCAACCTTGATAACAAGTGGCGATGATCAATGGCCCTAACTCATGTCTTTACCACCCTACCCACCTGATTAAGTTTCATTAAGCTGGAAGAAAAGCAAAATGTGGATAATGCCAACCAGAATAATAGGTCCCTGAATAATTTGTTAATTGTATAATCCAATAATGAATAAATAGAATAATGAAAAGTGTATTATTTTCCATAAAACATATAATAAACTTAAAATAGCACTTATATTTTTTACATTAAAATTCTCTTTTGAAGTCCCATAATGACTTTGTATTATATTAATAATTTTACCATTTGTTGGTACTTTCTATGTGCTAAGATTTTAATAGAATCCCTACGAGGTAAATAGACTCACCCCCATTTTATAGATTTGGTAACAGGCCATGGAGGTTAAATGTGTGCCCAAGAGAACCCACCTTACAAACTGCAAAGCCAGGATCTTCAAGCCAATACTTTAAACACTTCAACAATATCAGCATAAGTCCTAAGTGTTTTAAGTCACACAGCTACTTAAGGTTGGAGCTAAGATTCAAACTACTGCCTGTTTGATTCCAAAGCCTGCTCCTCTCTTTCCACTGTACAAGCTACACTTAATTTTGGAAGGTGTCTATCTAATCAGCCTTTCACTGGTCTCTTTGTTCCTGAAAGGAATGCAGCCATTTGTTTCACATTTGGAGGATTCACTCTGTGGTTCAGAGAGCAAGCATCTCACAAGAGTTAGGTAATTAACTGAGACATAAACTGAAAGAGGTTTTGCTGAGAAATTATGATGTCTGGTTTAGACATGTAGGATCCCATGTCCGTGCAGTACACCCAAACAGAGGTGTCTCAGGGATACCTGTGAACATGGGTCTGTAGCTCAAGACCGAAGTCTGGGGTAAGTATAATGATTTGAGAGCTTTCATCACCAAAAAGTTGTTTGTAAACCGTGGTAGTGGATGAAACTGCCAAGGGACGATGGAGAGCAGAGGAGACAAGAGTGCTAAGAACAAAGCTCTGGAGCCAAAAGACGAGAAGGAACCAGTGAGGGAGACCTGGGAAGGGGCATCCAGAAAGGTAGGTGGAGGGAAAAGAGAGTGGTGAAGGGGGTCGGGGGAGATAGAGGAGATGGTCAGCAGAGTCCTATGTCTCAGGCAGATCAAGTGAAGTGAGAATTAGACAATGCTGCAGGGCAGATAATAATTTATGATGGGCTGAGGGGTTGTGAAAGCTGGAAATGGTGGGAACAATCCATGAAGATGACCAAGAAATCCAGTGTCGAATTAATAATGGCTAATATTTACAGAGTGCGTACTAGAATATAGGAACCATGTCCTCACAGCAGCTGTTTGGGGAAAGTATTGTTATGATTTCCATTTGATGGATGAGGAAAATGAGGCACGAGAAGGTGAAGGAACTTACCCAAGATCTCAAATCTAGGGGAGAGCCACATCAGGATTTGAACCAAGGCCACCTGGTTTCATACCCTAACTTTCTAATCCTCAGGCTAAATTGCCTCTTTGTAGAAGAAGGAAGGCAGAACTAAAATAAAAAGGGGTACCAAGACAGGCTTTTCTATACATGTTTGATTTTTGATTGCAAAGTTTTCAGTATGTTGTTAGACTGAGAGAACAGGATCAGTTGGATAAAATGCAAAAATCTTAGAAAGAAAAATCAATGGAACAAGTTCTCATAGGAAGAAGGCAGGATCAGAAGCAACTCCTTATCTCTTATTATAATTCCTCAAATCCTCAGTGAATTTCTGTATGTGAGAATCTGCTTATGAACAGAGACGGGGGCCCTGACCCCAGGAGGCTTGCAGCCTGGCAGTGGAGAAACAGGAGAAAAACAGAAAGCAAACAACTGTGTTATGTGTGATAAAGGAAACAAATGGGGTGCTGGAACAGAAGACAACCTCCCACAGATGGTGACTGTTGAGCTGAGACCTGAGGTCCTAGGAAGGCATAACTGTGAAGACTGGAGGGAAGGGGTCAAAGTAGAGAGCAAGGCGGGGAATGGAATGTGGTGCCTCAGAGAGGTGAGAAATCACTTGGGTGGCTTTTTAAAACTGCTGTTGACCAGGAAATCAGAACATCTAGTGTAGGTGACTGGGCATGACTATTTTTTAGGTTCTGTGATGCAGCCTAGGGTGAGAAATAGCATTTTAGTACAAGCATTTCCTGAAGACCGCAATAGTTTGCTTTTTAATCAGGGTGCAATGGGAGGGACGCATCTGGAGAGATTCAAGCAGAAAAATGGCATCATCACACTTAGTTTTTACACAATCAGGAAAACTAAATGGTGGGGGAGGACTCAGCTTTGTGGTAGGGAAAGGCTGCTCGTTTTTAAAAGAGGAAAGAAAGAAGGAAGGAGAAATACTTTACAGACAAGTTTAAAGACGAAAGGGAGAGTTCACATCTAAGGACCTCTATTGCCTCTAAAAAGGAAAAGAGGGCATGGAGCAAGAAGACACAAAGGAGAGATGGGAGGTCAAAAAAGGCAACAAAAAAAGGGCGGGGGGAGTAGAAAAGGAAGGCACCTGGGAAAATAAAAGACCTAGAGGGCAGCACTGGGAGTTTCAGAAGATGCCAGAAATTAGCTTTCAGTGGAGCCATCATCACTGGGCAAAGTTATGTATCTCCACTGTGCAGCAGAGAGTGGAGACTGTCAGACCAACTGAGAGGGGTAACCGTAGAGCAAGTACAGAGGAAAATCTGAGAAGTTGAGAGTTCTCGGTAAGAAACAATTCTAGAGCCCTGACTGGTGTGGTTCAGTGGATTGAGTGCTGGCCTGCAAACCAAAGGGTCACCAGTTCTGTTCCCAGTCCGGGCACATGCCTGGGTTGCGGGGCCAGGTCCCTAGTTTGGGGTGTGCAAGAGGCAACTACACATTGATGTTTCTCTCCCTCTCTTCCCCCCTCCCTTCCCCTTTCTCTAAAAATAAATAAATAAAATCTTAATACAGAGTTTGACTGTGGCTTTCACAGCAGTTAAGACCCTGGAGGCTTGAAGCGGCTGAAGAACAAACAGATTTAGTTTAGTAAGAAGGAAGGAGAAAAGATGCAAGCATATGGATGTCAGATGGAATTTCTTAGAACTGTTTCAAGCAATGATGTGGTCTGGGCTGTGATCACAGGAGCAGCATTGGCAGCATCCAATTACCCATCGCCCTCTTCATCCTCAGGGGGCCTTGCAAATAGACAGGCTTTTGTTTATGGACATTATTTAGATTCCAAATTTAAAGTGCTCTACAACCACCAAGTGTTACAGTATTATTGTGAAGGGATGCTGGGAGGTGGTTTCAGTCATACTCGTGTGCCTGATGGTCACCTAGCACCATCCCTGAAGCCCTTAAATCCTGAATACAAACAGTTACTAACCTATATTAGCCCAAGGGGTGAGAAAGTTCCATTTAAGAACAACTTCCATCATCATGTCATCAAGAAACTAAAATCGCTGTCTCAGTCCAAAATGTCACTCTGTTGCTGACATGCGGTTCTTACAACCCCTGATAATTTCTCAGTCTTGGATGGAATGCCTGTCAAGATCTCAGTTGGCCTTTTGCAAGATAATTGCCCATGGATTGTTGGTTTGTTTGGGGTGTTTTGTTTTGTTTTGTTTTGTTTTAGTTAACAGAAAGGTTGGCTATGAGATTTGCTGAAATCCCAGGGACTAATTTGGAGAAGTGAGGGTGAGAAGTAGGAATCAAGGCCCTAGGCAGAGAGAAGAGGTAAGATCACTAGCTTGGTACTCAGGTCTGGCATTAGACTCCATCTCTGCTTGCCACGTGATTGGATGAGTCCTATTGTCAGTATCCTCTTCTATACCGAGAGCTAATAACACCTACTTTGCCTGCTTTGGCGCATAGTACCATACTGTTCATTTAACTGATGATGATGATGATGATGATGATGATGATGATGATGATAATGATGATGGTGGTGATGATGATTATTGTTCTCCAAATGCATACTTAGGACAATTAACCACTTCCAAGCCATTCTAGAAAGCTCTTCAAAGCAAAGTATGCAGTGAACTGGTGGGGAAGATATAAGTGGGAGAGGAAATCCCTGATTTGTAGTGTTTACCAATTTCCATGGTGTAAATATCTCCACCGTGCTTGTTCTCAAGCTACTAACATGACTCACTAAAAGTACATTTGGCTCTCAGCAGTCAACATGGGCTGGTTCCTATACATCACTGAATGTTGATCTGTGAATTCCCCCCAAGAGTCCTTGGGAATTTATTTATTCTCATGCACACAAACATACCAAATATTCTATTCTATTCTATTCTAGCCAAGCATCTACTGTGCAAGGGGGAATATGAAATTGAACAGGGGTGGGGGTGGGGGTGGGCACTGGGTGAAAAAGGTGAAGAGATTCAGAAGAACAGGTTGGCAGTTTCAGAATAGTTGTGGGGATGTAAAGTACAGCACAGGGAATATAGTCAATAATGCTGTGATAACTATGCATGGTGCCAAATGGAGACTGGAAATACCAGGGGACCACTTTGTAAACTATATGATTGTCTAACCACTATGCTGTATACCTGAAACCAATACAAAATAGCATTGACTGTAACAATAAAATTAAATTAAAATGTAAAAAATGGACAAAGAACATGTGGCCCTTCCTTCCCAGGAGCTTATGGTTAGGGCGAGGATGGCAGAATAAACAGCCATTACAACTCCGTGAGGTAGGAGCCATGCAGGGAGAACACGTGACAAGGAAGGTCAGTGAGGGGCACCTTTTATAAAGATTGTTCTGATACAAAAATTATGTAATTAAAATATGTAAGTGAAGAAAATAAAGACCAGCCTAGCAACAGTGTGAATAAATAAGTGGTGGGGAGAGACAGACAAGACCAGTAGCAGGGAACCCCACTTGGAGGCTGTTACTATAATCTGGGGGAGAGATGATGGTGACCTGCTCCAGAGACTCGTCAGAATGAAGAAACGTGAACAGATCTGAAAGATGTTTAGGTGATAGAACTGCAGGACATGGTACTGACAGGAGTCAGGCGTGAGTGAGAAGGGGGGGCCAACAATAATTTTCGTGTGTCTGACTTGACCACCAGGTAGAGAGGGGTGCCATTCTCTGCAATATTGAAAACGAGAGGAAGAAGAGCAGTGCTGGAAAAGGAAGAGTATAGGGTTCAGTATTGGACCTGTTGAGGGGGAGGTGCCCAAGGGAATGTGATAATCCTCCTGGAGTTCAGGAGAGAAATCTGAGCTGGTCACGAAGACAGGAGTGTCCAACCTGTGGCCCACAGTCCGCATATGGCCTAGGATGGTTATAAATGCAGCCAAACACAAAATCATAAATTTACTTAAAACATTGAGGTTTTTTGTGATTACATGTTGCAATGTAGGTATTTAATGTGTGGCCCAAGACAATTCTTCTTTCAGTGCAGCCCAGAGAAGCCAAAAGATTGGATACCCCTGCTAGCATAGAGGTCATATGCTATGGGAGTATTTGAGATCATCCATGGAGGGGTGTGCATTTAGAAGAGAAGGGAGTTTAAGGTACAATTCTGAGGGTCATCAACATTAAGCCTCTGGAAGAAGAACACCTGTAGGAGTCTGAGGAGGAGCAATCAGAGAAGACAAAGGAAAATCAGGAAAACAAGGAATCATGAAACTTAAGAGAAAGCTCTTTCAAGAAGGAAGAATCAGTCAGCAAAGCCAAATACTGCTGAAAAATTAAGACAAAGAATTAAGAAATATCATTGCAGGTCCCTGCTAAGTTTGGCAGAATGCATTTCAGAGGTGTGATGGGGACAGGGGCCAAATTTGCAAGGGCCCCTGCAAATTTGGAGGAAGGATGTGGAGGAAGCACATGCAGACAAATCTTTGAGAAGACTGATGGTGAAAAGAGCAGAGAGATTGGACAGGAGCTGGATAGGAATGTGGGGATGATGAAGCATTGCCCATCTTTGTTTTGGTTTAGAGAGACATGGGAGAGGGGGGTGCCAAGGGAGCAGAAAAAGATGTAACGTGGGCCAGACTCTCCCTGAAATGGACCACAGGCTTCTTAGTCACCTCTCCAGGTAGAAGCTAAATTCTAAGGGTTTCAGAACCTCCGAGTTCACTGTCCAGTGAGGAGGAGAGTGAAGAGAAGGGGGGATGCCCAAGGGGAAACACGTCAGGTGACTGGGACCATGCCCATTTGTGAGTTACTGGTACCAAACCCCGATGTTAGTCAAAGCAAATTTTGGGGAAATGTGATTAAAACTTATTTTTAAAGTTATTCTATGAAAGAAAGCTTTTGATTTTTTTTTTACCAAAATAAATCTTCAGGTCCTTTAAATACTTAGAAAAGGAGTCCAAACTGGCAGCCCATTGGTGCAGTCTGGCTGGCAGATGCTCATTTTGCCTAAAGAGATCTATAACTCAGGAAATTTCACACGAAAGTCTTAGGAATGCTCTCGAAGACTTGAAATCTGGAGAGCTGGGACCTCATGGCATCCAGAGGAGCTGAATGGTTGCTGCCTCATCGGAAAGGGGCAAACACTCTCCAGCTTGTCCTAGCCTCTGCCAGCTTTTGTTTTTCTGCACTCCCTCTCTGAGGGGGCTCTTCCACTCTGGTACACAGTTGGGTTAGATGCCACTGTCATCTGTTCCAGCCCTGCTCCATTACTGGGCACCTTCTATGTGTGGGACAGAGAGCAAAGGCACTGGGGATACAACAGCGACCACTCACAGACTGTGAAAGTTGCAGAGACTGGTGGAGCCTCATCTCAGCAATGCGGGGCTGCTGGCACCCTTTGGCAGTACAGATTCAACTTCACATTTAAAAAAATATTCCAGCTGCCTGCTCATGCCACACACCCACTGATGAACAAAAGTGCACTCAGAATGGATGCTCAGCTAGCTACAGAAATTCTGATGCAAAGTTCCTGGAGTCTGACTCTGTATTACAGCACATTGCTTTAGGAGTCAGGCCAGATCACTGCCTGAAGAGGGCAGGGGGGAGAATCATGGAGCACAATACAAGGATTTAAAAAGAGCACTTGAATGTTTTTGCCAATAGCGATGTCACTGCATTCCTTCCTTTGTCTGCACCAGCTAAATGCACTTCTAATATTATGCCGATATTTGACCTTGTCTTTCTTTGCCAGCCTCAACTAAAGACAGAGTAAAACGATAGAGCAGATATGACCTACAGGCTCCAAAGATTTATTTGTTTTGCTAGAACTTTCAGCTGATCATTCGGCCAATGTAAGCACATCTGCCTGCCTGTGTCCCCCGGGAGTACTATTTTAAGGAGAAGATGCTCTGAGGAACAGAAAGGCTTTTTCACTATGAGCCTCCCCCTATTCCTGCAGCAGACAGAATGGGGAAAATAAACTTGACAGTTTCAATGTGGACTGAAAAAGGCATTTCCCACATAAGGTGAAACTATTTTTTGCAGTAGAATTGCTTTTCTTTGAATAAGAAACAAAGATGAAAACAGCCGAGGCCCCAAACTAAAATATTCCCATTTTGAGAACTAGTACTAATCAAAGACTCTGAAGGGGTGTGGAATCAAGGTAGAGTCAGTGGGTTGCTCTAAGTTTGGGGCTAAGACAATGACAAGATTAGAAGTGCAATCACACGGGCTGCTCTGCTGACCTAGTGGTCCCCCTACCTCCTTTCTAAGTCAAGACAGCACTTCACTCAGGGTATTTATGACCACAGACTTTGTGTTTGCCTGGGAGAGACCTGGATTTGAACCCTAGCTCTGCCTCTCACTAGGTAGTAACCTTGTAACCTAAAGTCTCCAAGCTTCAACCTCCTCATTTATCAAACAAAACTATTAATACACAGTTCAGAGGGCTGTGGTGAGAATGGAATGAGAAGCCTTTGCAAAATAGCTGGTCCATAACAAGTATTCAGTAAGTGACAACCAAGGGACAGATTAAGTCCTTCTGAGCATATGGGCAAAAAATATTGGGGACATCTTTATGATTTCAGTTATCAAAATTCAACATCTGAATTCTAGTCTTCTTAGGCTAATTTTCAAACTATTCCAGTGCCCATTATATAAATCTGAAGAACCACTACAAAGGGTAAATGAAGGGGGTATAGACTGGATGGCCAAGAAACTACAGAACAGATGTAGGAAGGAGAATTAGTTTTCACTGTTCAAGCGCTTTTTTTGCACGTGGAATGTTTTTTGGCTTTATTGAGGTATAATTACAGACAGTAAAATTCTCCCATTTTTAAGCACATGCTTTAATGAATTGGGGTAATGTACATAATAATGTAATTACATAACCACTCGATCAAGACATACAACAGCTGTAGCCCCTACACTTTGTGTTGTGCTCCTTTACAGCCCAACCCCTCTTCCACCTGGGCCCCAGGCAACTACCCATCTGCTCTCTGTCATGGTCATTTTGTCTTTTTTAGAATGTCATACAAATTAAATCTTACAATATGTAGCATTTGACCTTTATGCTGAGTATGTTTTTAAAATTCATTCATGTTATTGCATGTATTAATATTTCATTTCTTTTTATTGTTGAGTAATAATTCATAATATGGATATATTACAATTCATTTATCCATTTAGCCAACTAATAGACATTTGGGTTGTTTCCAGTTTGGGAACTATTATGACTAATGCTACTGTTAGCATTTCCATATAACTTTCATTTTCTATCCTTTAAATTTTGTTCCAGCCCTGGCTGGTGTGGCTCAGTTGGTTGGAGCATTGTCCCACGGACTGAAAGGTTGCTGGCTCAATCCCTGGTTGGGGCACATACAAGAAAACAGCCAACTGACATTTCTCTCCCACATTGATGTCTCACACTGATATTTCTCTCTCTCTCTCTCTCTCTCCCCTCCTTCTTCTCTCTCTAGAAACAATGCAAAAAAATGTCCTTGGGTGAGGATAAATAAATTAAAAAATAACCTTTTTTCCAAATGCAAGTACTGTATTTCTGTTTTAAAAATTAGGGTATGGTGAGAATCACCTCTCTGAATAACTAGAACATGGAATACATGAATATAATTAATTTGGCTTACCGAGATTTATATAACTTCTCTCCACATGCAATAATTGGTGTCCTTTTATGTATGTACTATATATATAATACACAAGAACTAAGTGGCTTCCTCTAAGCAATATATCTGGTTGATTTTCCCAGCAGACAATATCAGTCAAACCACTATGATGATATAAATAGCTTCCCCATGGCCTTAAGGTGTTCAATTTTCTTTAAAAAATAATCTTTAACAACTACATGTGACAACATGTAGGAGATGGAACAAAAGAATACATAAATTCAAACACAGGCAAAACTGATCTCTAGAGATAACAGTCAGATGAGTGGGTACCTCAGGCAGGGGTCAGTGGAATCCACAGGAGTGGGGAGGGTGGGTGGGAGAGACGTGTTATCTAGTCTTGGGGTGCTGTACTGTCCTCCATCTTCTTCTGGGTGCTGCTTCCACAAGTGATTACAAAGATGAAAATTCATCAAGCTGTGCTTTCAAGATCAGTACCCTTTATTGTATGTATGTTACCTCAATAAAAAAGTAAAAAGCTATAATCAACATCATCATCATCCTCCTCTTTAAATCTTGGGTCAAATAAGATCATAGGTATGTCTGCCTGGCATACTTGGCCACATAATAAATGGTGCTTAATAAACGTTCATTTCTTTCCCTTTCCAAGGGAATTTTTTGGCAAAATGTTAACATTACAATCACAGAGTTTAAATAATCATGGAGTTAAATATCTTTTTTGCCTGCATAAATGGGGTCACATTGTCTCTCTCAAACACTGAAGCATCATGGGGTATGAGCAAAAGTACAGAGGGCTTCTCACACATCCTATTCTGCCTTACCAGAATGGATCCCAGCACAGATTTTCAGCTGGATGTTGCTGTGCCTGGAATCTCAGAGATCTTGTACGCAGCCACCAGGTCCAGAGCTATGTTTGCTACTTTCCCACTGTGGAGGATCCCACTGGCCTTAGGTACCCTGGATACCAACCACCATGTCTGAAAACATATGAAACAATGGCAAACCTGAGTAAACTAAAGCAGATATTTTAAGGCTGCTGGCAGGGACTTGTCATTCCAAACCCTTAACTGGACCTACCTTTGCAGCTTGGAAAGTTAATATAACACTCCAGGACTGGACCTCTGAGAGCAAAAGGCACTGCCCTTGGGTGATCTGGACCTGAAATGATCCAATAACCCTTTTTTGTCCATGATGCAAACAGACTGATTGCCTCTTGGGAGCTATTGGTCAATGCTTCATATGTTCAAGTAACATTGTGTCCTTTGTCCTCCTGAGACAGCTTTGTCCTCCTGAGACAGCTTTGTCCTCTCACACTCATTTCAAGACAAACTAGGGGAAGAGTTCAGGCAACCAGCTATGTTTCAGTTAATCTCTTAAATACCTTTCACACTGAGAATGAGGGCTCTGGGCCAAATCTACTGTGTCACAAGAAATAATGAAATGATGCACTGAAAGTGAGTTCTTCATCTTCCACAAGAACCCATTTATTATGGGCTAATAAACTAGCTGCATTTATTATGCAGCCCAGTAACTTTGAAAAGTCAGTGAGGATTTCAAAGATACGGAAAACTCAGAAAGATAACTGGGTTTGATGTGCCAAAATGAACAAAATGGAGTTCCTAACTCAAAGATGAATAATGTGTCTTGAAAAAGCTGACTTTCTTTAAAGAAATCTGACAAAATCTCAGAAGCTCAAAATAGTATAATCTGTGATTCCCCAGAGTGGGGATCCAGAGCGCTAGAGGTTCCTACAGAGGATGAGGCTGGAGAAGCTGTAGGGGAGAAGGCTGACACAGCAGAGTCAGCAGGATCAGAACGTGGTCAAATCATAATGACACAATACAGAATGAGAGCTCAGACACTAAGACACTGACCTTGAATGTGTGACTGTTCTGCTCTGCTGGAAAGAATAGCTAATCATTTGGGATTTTATTGAAAGAGTGATGCTGCATGATATTTCCAACCTTTCCTAACATGATGTTTAAATGGGTAAGGAGACACTCTACTCGACACACCCATTCTGTTTCTGCCTGGATGCTGAAGGTGCTTCCAGATACAATCTAGCATGCATGCATGCGCGCACACACACACGCACACACAACAGTTGTCATGACAACCAAAGCATGGTATAAATAAAATACACATTGAGGCCAAATCTGAATAAATCCAGTAATTCAGACATTTTGGAAAAGATATTTTGTTTTGGAGGAGGTGAGGGAACCTGTTTGTCTAATCAGCAGCAACAGAACCCATCCATCCATACTGCAAACAGTGATCCTGCCTAACTACATGCTGGATTGGGACCTTGGAATACTAAAATTAAAGCATTGGGATTTATGGCATCAAATATTTTTCAAAAGAGCTCTCTGGATGGGGCTTGCCTATCTATCCTAGGTTTGAACCCACCAGGGGTCATAGGAACTAGACTGAAGTAAAAGTAACTACCAAACAAGTCTAGCACAAAACTCTGGTTTCTGGGAAACGCTTTTGATCATTTCATTTTGTGGAAAACATTAAGGTCCACAAATGTCAATTCACCACTTATTTTTTTCACTTGCAAACATTCTGAAGTTCAATTTGAATTTGATTGTCTTAGGGTCTAATGACTCACTTAGGGAGCAACTTAGAGCCCATATAGTCAGAAAGAGTGAGATACAACTAACAAAGGTGCCTAATTTACAATCAAAGGGAAACTTAGTTCAGTTCATTTCTATGGAGATTTATTGAATGCCTTAGACACTAGGAAAATTATCATCATTATTAATAAGCATTTTCTGAGCAATTACTTTGTGGTGGACACTTAGGCTATGGAGAGAGATGAGGCTTGGGGAAGTCTAAAATATAGGCCACTCACAGGGCCACACAAGGCAAATACCCAACTAGTCGGAAAAGTGGGTGATTAGGAAAGCTTGGGGCAAATAAACTGTTGGGGACAAGTAGACTTGAGCTGAGCCTCATATAAAGCATAACATGTAAGTTTCCTGGAAGCAAAGGAAGAAATATTACAGGTAAAAAGAAACTGTATGGAATGGTTTGGGTCTTTCATTGTCTGGCAGGTGATTCTCTATAGAAGAGCAGTGGGAAATAAGGCTGTGTAGTGGAGAAATTAACCGGATATTTCTCATCCAAAGAAATATCTGGCCTTTGTCCTCGGCTACTAGGAGTTCACCCCTTAGGCCTCTGGAATTCCTGCCTGATAGGAGGATCTTTGTTGCTGGGGAACTTTGGCCACTGACAGTCTAACAATGTGATTTCTGATGGGGCTTTATGGCCACACTATAACTAAAAGTATTAGCCTGACCTCTGGAAGTGGCTGGACACTAAAGGTCAGCCACGTGAACAGTATGTGATTGAGCTCCAATAAAATTTCTGGACAACAAAGGTTTGAGTGAGCTTCCCTTGTTGGCCATACTTTGTGTGTATTGTCATACGTGGTGACTGAGAGCAGGCGATGCTGTCGATGACTCCATGGGGAGACCATGCTAGAAGCTCCATGTTTGAGCCCCTACTTGACTCTGCTCTATGTGCCTCTGACCTTGGCTGATTTTAAATTGTATCCAACTCTTTTTCAAAGTCTATTTTATTGATTATGCTATCACAGCAGTCCCATTTTTTTCTCCCATTTTGCCCCTCTGCCTTGCACCCCACTTCCCACCAGCATTCTCTCACCTTAGTTCATGTCCATTGGTTGTACATATAAGCTCTTTGGCTTCTCCACTTCCTATACTATTCTTAACCTCCCCCTGTCTATTTTCTACCTACCATTTATAGTTCTTATTCCCTGTACCTTTTACCCCATTCTCCCCCTCCCCCTTCCCGCTGAAAACCCTTCATGTATCTCCATTTCTGTGATTCTGTTCCTATTCTAGTTGTTGGCTTAGCTTGTTTATGTTTTTGTTTTTTCTTTTAGGTTCAGTTGTTCATAGTTATGAGTTTGTTGCCATTTTAATGTTCATATTTTTGGTCATCTTCTTTTTCTTAGATAATTATCTTTAACATTCCATATAATAAGGGCTTGGTGGTGATGAAATCCTTTAACTTGACCTTATCTGAGAAGCACTTTATCTGCCCCTCCATCCTAAATGAAAGCTTTACTGGATAGAATCATCTTGGATGTAGGTCCTTGCCCTTCATGACTTTGAATACTTCTTTCCAGCCCCTTCTTGCTGGCAAAGTTTCTTTTGAGAAATCAGCTGATAGTCTTATGGGAACTCCTTTGTAGGTAACTGTCTCCTTTTCTCTTGCTGCTTTTAAGATTCTCTCATCTTTAATCTTGGGTAATATAGTTATGATGTGCCTCGGTGTGTGCTTCCTGGGGCTCAACTTCTTGGGGACTCTCTGAGCTTCCTGAACTTCCTGGAAGTCTATTTCCTTTACAAGATTGGGGGCATTCTCCTTCACTATTTTTTCAAGTAAGTTTTCCATTTCTTGCTCTTCCTCTTGTCCTTCTGGCACCCCTATGATTTGGATGTTTGGAACATTTAAAGTTGCCCCAGAGGTTCCTAAGCCTCTCCTCTATTTTTTGAATTCTTGTTTCTTCCTACCAATCTGGTTAAATGTTTGTTTCTTCCTTCTGCTCCAAATCATTGATTTGAGTCCTGGTTTCCTTCCCTTCACTGTTGGTTCCCTGTACATTTTCCTTTATTTCACTTTGCATAGCCTTCACTTTTTCCTCTATTTTGTGGCCATACTAAACCATTTCTGTGGGCATCCTGATTACCAGTATTTTGAACTCTGCATCTGATGGGTTGGCTATCTCTTCATCATTTAGTTTTATTTTTGGAGCTTTGATCTGTTCTCTCATTTGGGCCATATTTCTTTTTCTCAGCACAGCTCTTACATTGTAAGGGGTGGAGCCTTAGGTATTCACCAGGGAGGAGCAACCCACATCCCTGCATTGTGGTGCTGTATGTAGGGGCTCTCAATCTACTTTCAGTCATTTCCCCCCTACCCACAAGCAAATTGGTCCCTTCTGGTGCTGATTCCTGGGTGGGTGGATTTGTGTACATTCTAGGACCCCATGGGTCTCTCCAAAGAACTCTCATGTGAGGTTGGGAGTTTCTCCTGCCACCACAACCCCCACAAGTTTATACTACCAGAGGCTTTGAGGCTTTATTTCCCTGCACTGGAGCCCTGGGTTGCACAGTTTGTCTCACTCCACAGTTGTTCCTCCCATTTTATCCACATGCAAACATGGGACCACCCAGTCTGACAGCTACCACCTTGCCATGTGTCCTCTCTGCCCCAGCTGCCCATCTCTGCCCCTTCTACCAGTCTGGATGAATGTTTCTTCTTTAACTCCTTGGTTGTCCAACTTCCATACAGTTAGATTTTCTGGCAGTTCTAGTTATTTTTTGTTTTTAAATTTGTTGTTGTCCTTCTTTTGGTTATGGGAGGAGGGAAGTGCATCTACTTATGCCTCCATCTTGGCCAGAATTTGTCTATCAATTTGTATCCAACTCTTGAGTTCTGTGAGAGATTCTAGCAAATTGTCAAGCCTGAAAGTGGTTATGGATACCCCCAAATTGCAGCGAGCTTGTCTGAAGTAAGGATGGTCCTGGGACCAACAAACTTGTGGCTGATTTCTTAAGTGAGGGCAGTCTTGTGGGGACTGTTCTCTCAAATTATACAGTTGGCAAAATTCATGACAAAGGCTGAAAAAGTCAGTTATGTAGGGCATTGCCTATAAGCCTAGGGAGTTTGGGCATGATGCTATAGATAATTAAGTTCTTAACAAGAAAATATGATAATCAAAACAGAGTTTCATCTCATAATAGTGCAAAAGACAGAGGCAAGGAGACTAGTTAAGGAACTGTTCTTATCCAGTGGTAGGAAATGTGGTAGGTCTGGAGCAGGGCTGAGGCTACATAAAAGAAAAGTTGTATAAATACTAGTATTTTTTGAGAGCATATGGTGCACCAGGCATTTTAAGTGCTCCATACACTTTTTTTATTTTGCATCCTTTAAAAAAGTTCAAGGTTCCTGCTCTATTTTCATTTACTCACATACTTTAAAACACATTCACAAAATATCCAAATATTAGAAATTAAAAAGTCATAAAATAAGGACTTACAAGCTGAAAGAATATCCTAGGCTTCAAAACAAAACAATACTAAACCAACTATTGAAAGTTCCTTTGATCACAATACAAAGGTGTTTTGTTTTTAATGGGAAAGATTTAGGGACAAGAGCTAAGCTTCCTGTGCTGCCTGAGGCAGGGCCTGGCTTATTTCCATATGCTTTTAATCCTCAAAACAATCTTGTAAATTGGGTGACATTATTATCTCCATTTTACAGATGAAGAAAACTGAAGCACAGAGAGATGAATTGATTTGCTCAAAATCACCCAGCAGGCAAATAGCAGAGCTGAGATTTGAACCCCGCTGAATCTGACTGCAGAGCCTGACTTATAACCATCCTATTGCATGAGCTCTAGCTCATATAAGATGCTGGGTAAAACAGTGTTTCTTTAATACTTGCTAACTGTTTTATGTCCTACCATTATAAGAGGAGAAAGTCAGGAAGGAGAAAGGAAACTCCATGGTTAGCACACTGATAAAGGGAAGATGTGGATGCCTCCACAGCCCAATTCTTCTGTTTCAACATAAGCAACAAGGGCATGGGCCCAGAGACCTGAGTCATGGGCTAAATCTGCCACTAACAAGAGCACCTTCCCTAAATCAGTTCACTTTCGTGGGCCTCAGGACTTTCAGTTGGAGTAAATACCTAAATTCTCTGCAGGCCATGAGAAACAGCATGGTGAGCAGCCAGCAGTGTGAGCTCTTGAATCAGACAGGTTTGAGTGCTGGCTCTGCATTGACTAGCTATGTGACCTGGGGCAAGTAACTGAGCCTCAGTGCTCTGATCTGGGAAATGGGGATCATAATATCTAGGTCATAAAGGTATTGTGAGGATACTTACTGTAATGAAATAATCTATGTGAAGCCCTTACAGAGGTGTCAAACTCATTTTCCCCGGGGGCCACATCAGCCTCACGGTCGCCTTCAAAGGGCCGAATGTAATTTTAGGACTGTGTAAATGTAACTACTCTTTAACTAGGGGCAAGGAGCTTGGCACTGCCACCAGGTAGAAACAAGGTGCTGGGCTGGATAAAACAAGATGGAGGGCTGGATTCGGCCCACAGGCCTTGTGTTTGCCACCTGTGCCTTACTACAATACAATGCCTGGCACATAGCTAAGCATTTGCTGCATGGTGGTATTATTATTAGTACCCTACCTCTAACATGACATGAGATAATGCAAAACTTATTAGCCCTGAAAACACCAATCCAAATAATTCCATTGGCCAAACTCAAAGGTGAATAATTAACTTATCAATACTTATTAATAAATATATAAAAGAAGCTAACACTTTTTTAGCCACTCTTACACAGATGTACACTCTGTATTCTGTGTGATATTTGTTGTTGTCTGGTGCTACAATAATATATATGATAAACACACAGTTTCATACTGACATATAACCAAGTTATGCAATGACGATGTAACAGATACTCTTATAGGATGAAGATTCAGCATCACATGAGACCTTGACCAAAACACAAATGAATCAGTATGTCCCTAAAACATAACAAAGCAAAGCCTACATTCCTAGTACTTTTAATCCAGTTTTTATCAATTCCAAGCAAAGTTTACTTCATATTTATCCAAAAGGTTACTTCAATTTTCTTTTCTTCAGTAGTGATCATCAAAGATTGTATTACAACCTCACCCACATTTCTGTATGACGAGCTTACCTCTTGGTGAGCAAAGCAAAATCCTTTAAATCTAGGGATTATTGAAAATCAGCATCCTTGCTTACTAAGTATCTAGAGCCCTATATTTCCCCATTAACACATCTGTTAAACATCCTCATCTTTTGCTGAGAGCATGTTTGGATCTACCAATTCTGAATTAGAGGTACAGGAAAGAAAAGCCCAACCAGAGATAAAATGAAATGCAAAGCAGATGTGATTTAGCCACATGGTCATGTGTAATAGACATTTGAACTTCATAATGCAGTGTTTTCCAGTCATGAAAGGAAACATAAGGAATTGTATGAACACAATAGTTTCATCAACACTAACTTCATATCACAGTAATGAACAGAAAGGAAAGGAATTGTGTGAGTTGCAGCAAAGCATGCAGTAACCTGCATAAGCAGCAGGTCGAGTAACGAAGGTGAAATGGTTGTTCCTCTTCAACATGGTTACTGGTACCAGTCCTTCCTTCTACAGGCATGTGCTGTTAACAATGAGGATGTATTCTGAGAAATGTGGGGTAAGGTGATTTCGTCACATGTGGACATCATGGAGTGCACTTACACAAACCTAGATGGTATCACCTACTACGCTCCTAGACTAGATGGTACAGTCCATTGCTCCTAGGCTACAAACCTGTACAGCGTGTTAAGGTACTGAATACTGTAGGCAATTGTAATGCAGTGGTATTTGTGTATATAACATATTGAAATATAGATAAAGTACTATAAAAATATGGTATCAAAGATGAAAAATGGCACACCTGTATAGGGCACTCACCACAAATGGAGCCTGTAGAACTGGAAGTCGCTCCAGGTGAGTCAGTGAGTGAGTAGTGAGTGACTGTGAAGGCCCAGGATGTTACTACACACTATGGATGACTTTATAAGCACTATATCATAAATTTATAAACACTGGTCACTAGATCTATAAAAATATATTTCCTTTCTTCAATACTAAATTAAACTGAGCTTACTTTAACTTCATAAACATTTAGTTTTAAAAAACCTTTCATACTCTGGTTTCTCTTTAGATTGTATAAATCTTTTGCCTTTTTAAAAAACTTTTCAACTGTTTTCTAATAACAGAGCTTAAAATACATATTGTATAGCTGTGCAAAGATTTTCTTTCTTTATATATTTTGCTATAGGGTTTTTTTTTCTATATAAAAATTTACTTTTTAAATTTCTTTGTTATAAACTAAGACACAAATGCACACAACTGCCTACGCCTACACGGGGTCATCAGGAGCATCAACATCACTGTCTTCCACCTCCACAGCTTGTCCCACTGGCAGGTCCTCAGGGACAATGACACACATGGAGCTGTCATCTCCTATGGTAACAATGCTGACTTCTGGAACACCTCCTGAAGGACCTCCCTTGGACTCTTCTTGAGGAGCTGTCACTCTTTTCAGAAATATGTCCATGAAATAAAAAGGAAATATGTCCATGGTGGTTTGCTTGGTTGGTTTCTGTTTTTCATCCTAGATTTGCTGGTAACAGATAATGCACCATGAACATTCCTCTCTATTATTGAAAACCTTTAGGTGTTAGGGTTCATGTCTTTGAACATTTTAAGGAGCTTATGGAAAGGTCTGCAAAATCTTCTGCTAAGCTTTTCACTGAATTTTCTTGGGAGCTCTTCTTTTTCTGCTGCAGTTTCCTTTTCTCTTACCTCTTCTTTGGCTATGCATTCCTGTTCCAGTTCCAATGACAAAGCCGGTTCCTCAGGAACCACCTCTAGGAACTCCTCAATGTCACCTTCATACACACCCAGGTTAGCGTTGTTTGCCATCTCAACCACAGCCGTGTTGATTTTTACAGCCTCCTCATGCTTGGCAAATCCTCTGCAGTCACGGGCTACAACAGTCACTAGGCAAGAGGATTTTTCAGTTCCACTAAAGTCTTATAGGACAACTGTCACATATGCAGTTTGTCACTATGCAGCAAAATCTCATTATGTAGCACATGACTGTATTTTTCATTGGACTGTAAATTCCCTAAGGATAGAGATCCTGTCTCTCATGTGCAGCCTGATAACCTCCAGAGCACCAGTGCTAACACAGTACCTGGCATCTACTGGATTCTCAATAAATCTATTGAAAAGATGAACTGCAAATATTTTCTGGATCTGTTTTGCAGATTTTGAAATGAAACATTTAATTGTTCCTTTCTCAATTTGTAAAATTAAATTTAGAATTGAAATGATTATTGATATCATTTTATCTCATTACCGTGACATGTTTGCTACCTCATCTTTCAAGACTCACCTCCTTCCCTCACTGGCCATGGGGAAAGGAAAAATTACAATGCAAACTAATGGGAGGGTCAGAAGTCATTGAAGTAAGTGCCTAAGAGTCTGGCTATAAAAATAACAGTATAAAACCAGAATTTTCCCCTTTTTATTGAATAAAGATGGCTCTCAAATCAAATCAATACACATTTTCTGACTGTCCACTGTAAGAAAAGCCATGGACACAGTGGAGATTTGCTTCCTAGGAGCTTATGACGTAGGAAAATTAGAAAATTCATGTAATTATTTGTTTCCATTAATTCCTAGTTTTTCAATATTACTTCATACTTAAGGGACCACCCATTGTATCATTAACCTCTCATGCAAATCTCCAATCATCTCCACATTATGGACATCATAATGATCTACAATTTCTTCAAAGGTGGTGTGTAAGTTGTCCAGGGAGTCTGTTACTTAACACAGTGCTGGCGTTGGAAAGCTGAGTGAAGCCCACGATGTCCCTGGAAAGGGGCAGTGAAGCAGAAAAAAGTTAAATCAGGCAAAATAATTGTCAAGACCTGGTTAAGCAGTAGTACCTCCTTATTCAGCATAATTCAGAAGCTCTCACAATTCTGAGCCAGGGAGACCTAAAGGTGACGGGCCTGTTAATTGCTTTAGAAAGTATATTTAGTTGTTTGATATATTTGGTTGGGGTTTTTTGTCTGGTTTTGGGTTTGAGATTTTGAGGTTCTTTTTTGTTTTTGCTGAGCTTTGTTTTAGACTGTGTTGGTATGCTCAAAGCTACAGTAGCTTGTTTGATGAGAACTCCATCCCCTAACATCTGGATTCGCCCTGTTTCTGTCCATCAAGTGAGTGGGTTTATGTAACAAGAGACTTACATAGATTGAAATGACTGCGAGAAGCTCATTTAGAGAAGTCCTATGTCGAGGTTAATTTGTTCCTAGTTATTCTCATTCTTACCTACATTTTAGATCTTTTATTTCTTAGACTTTTAGCTGGAAAAAGACTTTCTGCCTTCCCATCTCCCCAACCCCACCTTGGGAGGGCCATCTTCAGTAACAAGGCAGTACCCTAAGCTTCTGTGAACTCTGTCCTCGCTTTCTCCCTCTGTAAAACAGGGAGGGTCCCTTGACCCTCAGCTAGGATGGGCTGCAGCAAATTGCTTGTGTGCAAGCCATTTAGAATGTTTCAGCCTCACCATTTACAACTCCAATTTGTGGGTTTTACTCTGAGCTTTCAAAACTGCCCTAAGGCAAGACGACCTCAGTGCTGCCTCATCCGTTGATGTGGCCATTGTATCCTTTGTCACTGAAGGGAAGAACTATTATGTGACCTATTTATTTCAGGTTTTGAGACACATTTCCTAAGATAAAGAGGTATACCTTCCTGAAGCAATTTCCTGTGTCTTTGCTAAACTCAATACCTTTTAACTCTTAAGAAACTGATTTAAGTTAAAAGCAAAAAAAAACAAATAAGAAAGTAGTGGGTGGAGGAATTTAACAAAATCACACCAACGCATCTTACTAACAACATGCCTAAGTGGTGCACTTGCTGCCACTTTACTCAAAGGCCTGCATGTTCTTCTTTTACAGGTGTAATTTCCTCTCCATCTACTAGCAATCATGCACAAATGTATAGTACTATAGGTTGCTTCATTTCTCTGTCTTTTGAGTTGAAACCATAACTATGGTTATGTTAATTTACTTGAAAATGATGGATGCACTCAGGTAACTCTGAGGTTGGCAAAATTGACCTTGTCTTAAGGTCACCAACAACCTGTTTGGGTAACATGCCTGTTTTCAGGTGTGAATTGAAACTGTTAATTATCCTCGAAGAAAAGGACACATAGGGCCCAATCTTCATGTCTGTATCAGCATTCATCACAATTGGCACTTTTGACTGTTCTGTCCTCTATACACAGGTGTCTGCCTGGCCACAGTGAATTGCACCAAGCCAAGCACATTCTCAACCCTGGCTCCCCCGGGGGCCAGTGTTGTGATGGGTCATGAGTGCTGTCTGAGCAGAGAGTTAAGTGGAGGAATGGAAACTCTACCTGTAGTTGCATTGTCAGGGAACTTTACCCACTGAGCACTTTGGTCACTGAAATTGATGCCTCCCCTAACTCGAGACATTATTATGGGAACCAGCACCTCTCAGGGTGAGTTAAGCAGGCCCAGCTGCCACCTTATAGGGATTTGCAATTTAGTTGCTGTGAGCAACCAGCATTGATAGTTCAGAGAGCTCTGAGGCTTTGAACTTTGGGGGGTTTTATGGGCCCTTTGTTCCCAAGAGCAGGTTATTACCTTCTTCATGGGGTCTTTTTCCTAAACTCAAATTGGTGCATGAACAATTTTACCTTGCATCCTATAGTCTTAGAGATTAAAAATATAATGTTATTTGAGTCTTTAGACTGTTGGAAGAAGCAAACTAACTAAGGTCTCCATTCTGGCTACAGGGTAAAAACAACCAGAGTGATTTACTGGCATATTTAGCACACATTTCACTTGCAGGAGGCTTGGGACCCCCTGGAGGAATAAAGGATGAATATTTATTGCAGTCTAATAATAGTGGAAAATTGAATTTTGTATTTTTTTTCAGTGAAAGAATAGGGTGATATTTTTGTATTTCCCTCAGGAATTTCTGTCTCAGTAGACCATTTGTGATATACATATTCATAACCTACCCTGGTAATATGCTAAATACTTATAAATGCAGCATGATCTGGCTATGCTATTATTTCTTATATTTTTGTTAATGGAAGAATACAAAATGTATTCAGGCTTCCCATCAATATTTGCAGGGCACCTACCATGCCCCAGGCACTGAGTTAGGCACTGGAATCACAAAAATGAACAAAATTCAGTCCACCCACACAAATAACATATAATTCTACTAGGTAAATTGAAATGTATATAATTAATCTCATATGTGTGCTAATTGAATATAAAACCCTGGTTTCCTATGGCTGGGAAGGGGTTTAAAGGAAGTATTGACATGTCATGCCCAAAAGGGGATCTTTTCAGATAGATTTGGAAAGTTACTCATCCCACCAAAGGAAGAAAATAACTCCTCATGTTTATCAAGCAAGACAGGCAAGGACTCCAAGGCTGATAGAAATAAACCAGTCGTGTTACCTTGATTCTTCATTCCTGAGCCCCCTTTGCAAATACGGATGAAAACATTGTCCCTTTCCTAGGAAACACTCACACAACCCTGCATACAGCTTTAGGGATTCCTAACCTACTAAAGCTCATACCTGGACTGCCTGGGGCACCAAATTCAGCCAAAGGTAACATTCTAGTAAACAGCAGCAGTTAGGGGCAAAAAAGCACTTAAGGGAAGTTAACCAGAGAAGAGACATTGAAGGAAACTGGCATCATCAGAACTGAGTTGGATTGTGGGGGCTGGTCATCCAGGGCAGCTCTCTGAGTCATCAGTCACCACTGGTTGATAAAATATCAATGCAAATGCAGCAGAATGGAGAAAACTGTATTCACTAAAACGCCCCTAGAGGGGCTTAACAAATATGATTAAAATGGAACCCAACTGAAACCCAATTAGATAACCCAATTGAAAAGGAGAATGATAGTTTTAAAGGCTATGCTCTAAAATAAAATATTCTTTTAATAAAGGCCTTAATTGGCTTCTAAGGCAGGCAGGCCAGATTGACTACAGGAGTTTTGTTTTTGCTGACTAGAGTTTGTAAGTTTGGGGCCACAGCTGAACTGTTTGGGGTGGGAGTGGGGACAGAACCTGGGAAGTTTCTCTGCCTTCAAACCTACATAGTCAGTGCTCAGCCCTTCCTCTCCATCATCACCCACCACCATCGTTATCATCATCACCATCAACATCCTCAAAAACACTTGTTTTGTTCCAGGCATGGATCTAAACACTTTACATGGACTAACTCATTGAATCCTCACAACCATCCTATGATGTAGATATTATGGTCCCCATTTTACAGATGAGGAAGAGGAGAAGAGCTAAGATTTAAACACAGGGAGTCTAACTCTAGACCCTCTTTCTTAGCCACAATGTGATACTGACAACATTAGGGTAAGAGTTGAAAAAACAGAAAAATTTTGATCTGTCCAGGATGCCCATATGCCTTGTTTGAGCCCATGTCTTAGATCTTCCTTGAGTCAGAGAAGACAGAAAACCAGAAGAGCATAGTGTCCTAGAAGCCAAGGGACAAAAAAGGAAAGAGTAATCACTTCTCAAATTCTTTAGAGACATCAACTAGGGAGAGGACTGAAAAGTAACCTTTGGTATAAGTCATGGCCTTGGTGAGGGCAATTCTTATAAAATGATGAGAATGGAAGCTATACTGCAATGGGTTGAAAAGTGAATGAGAGGTAGAAAGAAATCATTGAGTATATACTACTTTTTCAATAAGGTCTTTAGCTAAGGGGACAGAACATAAATTTACTTCAGGATAAGGAAGCTCAAATTAAACCCTATTCCCAATTCCTGATCTCTACCCTCCACTCCCACCATGCCATTCCAACCCCACCTCATTCTTTTGTAGGATAACCAACATTTGTGGCACCTCAATTATGAAGCAACCACTAAGTTCCTCATATTTGTTATCCCACTTCATTGTCATACTAGCCTTGTTAGGATTATTTGACAGGAGAAAGTGCAGAGGCTCAAAGAGATTGAGTCACATAGCCAAGAAATCAAATCTGAACTCAGGATGGTTTCATTCCAAAACTCTTGAGGTTCAACTCATATTAAAGAAAAGAAGACTGGGCGTATTAGTAACCCGAGGTGAAAGAGCTAGAGCCAAAATGAGACTGGAGGTATATAGTGCAGAGAAGAGAGGAGATCATTGATAGGGCAAGGTCCATCAGATTTTTTTCTTTTCTACTAGATTTTTCCTTTAACTCCTACACCTCCTAAATTTAATTTTTAAAAACTCATTCACTCCTCCAGCTACAGTCTCATTTCTCTATTCCCTTTCAGAGCAATACTTCTTGAAGTAGTTGCTCATATTTGCTGTCTCTACTTTTTTGTATTCCTATTGTGCCCTATACACACTCCAAAGAAGGTTCCTTCTTCTCCATACTTCACCAAAACCACTCTTATTCAGGCCAGCAGGAGCCTTCACATTGCCACATACAGGGGTTGTTTAAGGATCAACCTCAGCTTACTTGACCAGCAGCAGCATTCAACATGGTTGATCACTCCCTCCTGCAGGAGATATTCTCCTTACTTGGCTTCTGGGACACCAGCTGATATTGATTCCAGCTACTCCTTCTCTGCCCCCTTTGCTGACTTGTCCTCTCCCTCCACAAAACCACAGAGCTCAAGCCTAAGCTTGCCCCTGCTGTCTCATCTATTTTATCTTCTACTTCTCTGTCCTACTGCCCCACTCCACTGACCTCCTTGCTGTCCCTCCAACTCAGAAAGAATGCTCCTACCTATGCATCTCCTGTCTCCTCTGCCCCCAGATGTCCCTCACTTCATTCAGGGCTCTGCCACACAAGCCCTAGTCACTCTCTCATCCCTTACAGACTTTACTTTTCTTCTAGCACTTATCACCACCTGATACATAACTATTTATTAGTTTGTTAATTTTCTGTCTTCCTCTACTAGACTATGAGCTTCACAGGAGCAGAGACTCAGTATGTCTTGTGTACTACTGTACTCCCTGCCCAGAACAATGCCTAGCACATAGTAAATAGTTAATAAGTATTGGTTCAACGTCTAAATGAAAGGAGGCAGCAAGTTGGGATCCAGAATTTAAGTGGAGAGGTTGGCCTTGGAAAGAAGGTGCAGCCCTTCCTCTGAGAAAAGAAGAAGCATGTTAAAATGGGCCTTTATTGATAAATTTAGTGATAGTTGAAAGTAGGGGACTTTGGTCAATTTTACACATTAGAGCCTAGAGGTGGGAAGGAAGAATGATGGACAAAGCAATCCATTGAGAGTGAGGACAGATGAGATTAAGAAGAAATGTAAAGAAAGCAGTAAAGTTAGGAATTGTCATCACAGCACTTAGGGATAAATAAAAAGATTGCCACACCGCTGTAGTCTAGGTGGCCCAGAACGTTCAGGTCATTGGCTGGAACTCTTACACATCTGGATCTCAAGATAGAGAAAGGATTAAAACTGTGGGTTTGGAGATCAGTGGCATATTGATAGTGGTGGGAGCAGGGATTGGGAAGCAGCTAAATCTGAAATAGTTTAGAACAACTAAGCAGCATTCCAAGGAAGCTGTCAACATCCAAGGTGTGCGTGAAGGACACAGAGCTGCTGCAAAGATGGAGGGAGTGTGCTGGGCAGCAGGAAATGAAGAAGAGAGAAGAAGTAGGGAAACCCAGGAAAGAGAAAACTTTAAAAAGAAAGGAGGAGTCAGCATTGTCAAATGTTGAAAAGAGGTCAAACAGAAGAAGAGCCAATTATTCCAACTGATTATTAAAGAATTACAGGTTTGGCAATTATGTTGGTACTAGATGTTTACTGATTCTGTTGCATTAAAACAATGCTTAGTTTACTTGTTAAACTGCTAGTCATTAGTTTTCCAAGCCAGGCAGCACATTAGAATACACCAGTGAACTTTTCAAATATTAATGCCTGAATTTTCCCCTTGAACAATTACATCAGGATGCCAGAGTGGTGGGGCCCATGCATTAGTTTATTATGAAAGCCCCAGGGGATTGTAATGAGTAGGCAGAATTGAGAAGTACTATGTTAGAGGAAACTGGGCTTTCTACAATAACCACATGGGGAACCTCCATGCCTGGCACGTACAGGGCAACCCCAGGGGACAGAAAACTTTGGTCCTTGGGATAATGGAACCTGTCTGTTGGGATACTGGTGGATCTTTCCTCAGCACCTGAGCCTAGAAATAAGATGGTCATCCTCTCTGCCAGGTGCCTGCTGTTTGTTTGGTTCCTTGGTTTGGCAGATCTCTCAAAGATCCTGGTCTGTCATCACCACCACCACCACCACCATCATCATCATCTTCTTCTTCATCATCATCAACATCATATATTGAGCTCTTCATTGCACCAGGCACTTGCTAAGAGCATTACATCTGAATTAACTCAATTAACTCACTTAATGTGACATTCCTATGAAGTAGGTTCAGTTTTTAATTCCTGTTTCATGGGATAAAGAAACTAAGCCTCACAAAATGACATGCTCAAAAATCATGAAACTAGAAAAAGGCAGAACAAGGACACTAATCCAGCTCTGGCTCACTCCATAGCCCAAATTCTGAACCATGTCTACATCATACTGCTCCAGCTATTGCTGGGGTCGAAATGCTCTATCTGCCTGAACACCTCCCCCTTCAGTTTCCTAGCAGAATTGCTCTCCCAGCTCCACCTCCCCTTAGGTTGGGCCCTTTTTTGCAATGTACAGCTGCCCAAGAAGCTGACATTAAATCGTTTCCTTGGTACTACAGGTGGAGTTCTGTCTTTTACCTTTGACATTTTATACACAGTGACTTCTGTTAAAAAAAAAACTCACAGTGCCCTGGCTGGCATAGCTCAGTGGATTGAGCACGGGCTGCGAACCAAAGTGTCGCAGGTTTGATTCCCAGCCAGGGTACATGCCTGGGTTGCAGGCCATGACCCCCAGCAACCGCACATTGATGTTTCTCTCTGTCTCTCTATCTCCCTCCCTTCCCTCTCTAAAAATAAATAAATAAAATCTAAAAAAAAAAGATCTTAAAAAAAAAACTCACAGTTACCAAAGTCTAGTGCAAATGAGAACTGACCCTTAAAAATCCATGCAAGCAGAACACAGGACTTTAAAACAAAGATACAAAATCGTTGTTTCCATGGCTTCAGCAATTAGTTCTCAGAAAAAAAGCATTCCAGGGAAACAAAATAAGTAGAAATTCACGAACTAACTAAATCAGGCTTTATTATTGGCATTGTAGTTCAATAAGGCATTACTTACTATTGAGCAGGCAACCGGTTTTTTGTTTTTCATAACACAAGTACTTGGATCCTTTCTGCCACAAATATTTCCAGGTGTTTGCTGTACTTCTCCATTTAAGCATCATTACAAAGAGAAATTATTTAATGGGAAAAATTTGCTCCCTGTTTATTAATCTCTGACTCTGTGAAAGCTCCTAGAAGGCAAAGGAATTTCTGTAGGGTGCCCTTGGCTTATAATTATCATCCCCCTGTGATCAGCAACCCAACCAGCTATGAGCGGGTGCACCACTGAGACTTTCCCTGAATGCTCTGGTAAATCCATACCTAAATGGATGCAGTTAATGAGACCTCCCCACAGAGCCACAGAGCCGGCAGGTGGACCCATATCCACAACTCCATCAACCTGGCTCACTATTTGTCCCATCCTGGTGATTCCCTGAGGCCCTGCCCCACCCAACAATTGGGCCCACCCAAGCTATTTCCAGTAGCTTTTCCATAAGGACAAGATCATGGGAGAAGATGGGGGTCAAAGGATTGATAGGATAGGTATTGGACACACTGTCCTCGTGGATTGAAGTTGCCCATAATTATAATGGATGTGGGGCTGGAGAGAGAGAAACAGGGATCCTGGGGCTGAATTTGTGTCCTTCCACCAGAGAGCTGAATAGGGGTGAGGGAGAGAGCTGGAGCCTTAAACAGGTATCTCAGTTTTCTGGGTCACAGCTGCCTCATCTGAAAATGAAATAGCACAAATAAATAATCTATAAGATAATTTACAGTTAATAGCTATAGTTCTGGATGGCCCCAACGGGACAAGTTGAGATGGTTGATTCAACCTGCTGGCTGTTCTCTGAGAGGTAAAAAGGGCAAATTAGCAAGTATGTGAACTTATCTGTCAAAAAAGCATTTAGAGTTACATTGTGATTTAGGTATTCCCTTATGAAATCCACTGTGGAACCGTTGCTAAGTGCCTTCATTAACCACAAAAGAAAAATCTATTCTGCCACCAATACTCCTCTCTCTCTTCTTTCTCTTCTTTCCGCTATGTCATTCCCACCACTGAAGAGCTGACACTGCTCCTTCCTGATCACATGTGATTTTCTCAACCTGGCATTTAAGAACCTCCACCAAAGGGTCCCTTCTAAACATTCAGTCATTCCCAGTGCCCCGTGCCATGGGCTGGTCAACTTAAGCAATGCTGCTCAGGCCTGTTTACTCCCCACTATCCCCCACAGCCCACACCCTCTCCCCTCCACACCCACTCACTCCTATAGAGGACAGAGCGATGCCAGCCTAGTGCCTGCCATAGACAAGTTCCATATATGGTTACTGCTCAGTGTGGAAATAACCTTGCTCATCTGCACTTGTCTTTGAGAACATACTTTCAGATATTGATGAGAAATGGTGACTAGTATGAACCAATCCCCATGAGGAGTGGTTGTGTGTTAAGGTTTGTTACGTTTTTCAGGCTCTGTGGAATTACATTTAAATTGCATGGTTATTGAAAATTTACTTAAATATATATTAAAGCTGGACAGTAATCAGATAATTTGGAGAAATGAGACAGATTTTCTCATTATATACTTTCATCTTTGTTTCTCTTTGCATGTATTTCAAAGGACCAAGATCAGTCAATAATGTTTGATCCTTCTGGTTGAAATCCCCACATCCCTTGATTTATCTGTTAAATGGCATTCAGAAGCACATAAAACTATTGGTCAACACAGTTGCCAAGGGTTTTACATTTAAAGTAATAAAATAAAAAACAATGTCAAGGAACCATACCCCACCCTCATTCACCTCCATTTCTCTTATAGACAATGTCCTTATGACAGTTTTGGTCTCTGTTGAAAATATGTGTAATTTTTGTGATCTGTTGGAATTTTTAAACCTGGAGAGAAATTTCTTAAGATAAAATATACAAATAAACAAAATATAAGGATGAGAGGAATTTATTTAAGGACTCACATCCTGGGGAACAAAATCCACGCTCAATATCATTACAATTGGGATGTGGTCAAATGAAACAAATCCCAAAGGGTCCCTGTATTCCAGATGCAGCCAGAGTATTTTTAGTGCTGCTGCCCTTCAACTCAATGGGCCTGGATTTGGATGGAGGAACTCACCCTAATAGCCAGAAGACTTTAGAGTATGGGATTTTTGTTCAGAGGTTTTCAAACCAAAAGCATATGCTATTCAAATATAAATGAGGAGGAGGAAGTGGAGGATGATGATGGTAATAAATATATTTTATTCTCTCTTAAACATATATGAACAAATCAGACACAATATTATTCTCTACCAGGATAGGGCACACCGTTCACTGCTGAGCAATGGAGAAGCAGATTCCCTGATGGTTCACTTGGAAATATGTTCAATAGGCTCTTACTAAGACTGGGTCACTTCATGTGACAATCTCCAGCAAAATGATGTTATAGCTACAAAAAGATACTCAGGTCATTTTGATGAGAAATCCCTCATCAAGAAAAATATTAAAAATACACACAGATTTCTCTTTCTCTGTGAAATGCAGAACCGTTGTTTGCAGGGACAGTGGGGACTTTGTTTCAGGTAAGCTCAGCCATACTCAGATTGGCAAATTCTATGAGGCCATAACCATCTTGGAAAAAATACCTGAATATTTCTTCCAAATAAATCTGATTAACTGGTACATATGTCACATTAAAAAACAAATTTAGATGTTCAGAGATTTGTCTATAATTATAGAGTACAGGTTATTTGTTATACTTTTTACATTGCTAATACCCACTAGTCTATGGATATCAACTTGAACTCTTTTTAGTTATACTCCTTAAGAAATCATGTTAGAAATGCTTTTTCCAATTACTTGCCTATTAGTTTTCATTGCAGTGTTACATAATCATATATGAGTGTTTCTTCTTAGTACTTCTAAAGTTTCACTTTTCATATTGAAAATTTAAAGTAGTCCCAAATTAATTTTGGTTAAAGATGTACACTAGGGATTTAATGTTATTTTTGCCAAATGGGTAGAGAGTCATCCTGAATCCTTTATTCAAACAATCTCTCCTGTCCTCACTGATTTAAATTCCATTTTTATCAAACACCAAATTATCATATCTACTTTGGCCCTTTTCAGGACTATCTCCTTATCTTCTTAGTCTCATTTCTCACCACTCCTACCTTCCACATCTACCTTATTCTCTAAACTCTGGTCATACTAGTCTACGTACAACCCCAGATTGGACCACCCTCTCTTATACATGTCCCCTCTCTTTAGAGTGACCTGTCTTCTCTCATTCTCTGTCAAACATCTGTCCTTCCTCAGCCCACCTCCACCATTGAGAAACCTTGCTTGGCCCATTCTCCATGCCCAGTCCAGACTAGATGCTACTCCCATGGCCCTGAAACTTTATCAACTGTTCTATAATAACTCTATTTATTTTTTTTCCCATCAGACCAAGATGTTCTGGAAGGCAAGGAACATTTCTTGTTTATTTCTGTAACCTTCAGTGTCTAACCCAGTGTTCACTAGGTAAATTAATAAGACCTAGCCAGTGCCTACTACTTCACAAGAACTACTTGCTATTGCCTGTAGCTTATACTCTCTAGATGCTAGAGGACTTTCTGCCAGCATCTTCAGCCAGGTCTCCCATGGGCACCATTGGGTGGCCTGATTCAAAATTCTGTTCCCTCTAGACATCCCTGTCTAGGTATAGACTCACCCATTCCCATCCATGCCCCAAGATACAACATATATTCTCTTCCAAGGTAATGCAATGCACTCAGATGGCAATAGATCCTTTAGAACATTGATAGAAAGAGGGCTTGGTTGTGTCTCCTACCACTCAAATGCCTGGTTCTTAATAAAAACCCTAGTAGAGAGGAATGTTATCACTGAGCAGAGCATCCTTCAAACTTCCCTTTTGGCAGTATTCTGTCACAATAACCACATCTGGCACTTTAATGCAAACTCCAATGAATCTGCAAATGGTTGGATGACCCAATTCTCTGGAAAATTCAATAACACAGACCAGAAAGGATTTATCTGGATCATGATCTCCTAATTCCCACTTTAAAATTTGACCTAGTTTTTCTGACCACATAAAGAAACAAATATTCTCCTGGACTTAGTGTGGTGCACAAATAAAACTTGCAAACTCACTCACTGTCATGCAGAATAAAATATTTAGAAAAAAATATACCATCACCATCACAATTCATTCTGGACCAGGCACTTTACATCCAGTATCTCTAATCGGTACAACAGCCCTGCTGGTAGCTATGATTATCTCCACTCTAAATGAGAAAACTGAATGAGACTCAGAAAGGTAAGTAACTCAGCCAAGGTCCCCCATATAGGTTTGATAGCCAGATTCTAAGCCTGACTTTGCCTAACTCTACAATTCATTCATTTCTTTTTTAACATTGCCATAGTGTATTCATTCCAATATAACATACAAATACAAACAGAAAAGTTCTTACATTGAGAAAAGTTTCATTTTTCTTAAAAATGTTGCTCCCGAAATAAAAGGCACTTTCCACAAGCCAAGAAGTGACAAACTTTTCAGCCTTTCCACACCTGCCCCTCATGTTTGTTTCTCTTTAAATTGAGTGCCCCACCCCCACTCCTGGAGAGGGAGGCGGCTCTCCCAAATCCCAGCCCTGAGACTTGCATTTCCGAGTGGTTAATTACTACATCTGCACCTTCAGCACCCAGGCACAGGTGCTGCTTTGCATAAACCAAGGATTGACTTACAGATTATGCATGGGGAATTTTCCAGTCATAACATTTCTTTCCAATGAAAATTCCACCACCTTTTCAGTTTAAAGCTTGTTTCCATTCATCAGCCCTTGGGTTAGATCACAAATTAGACGACCTCCAAAGGATAGCATAGAGCACTACTTTCAAGACTGCTGGTGAGGGGAGGAATAGCTATGCTTGTACAGTCCCGATGGGTAGATGAAGGACTTTCTCTTCCTTCTCCCCTCTCTTAGGAGGACTGGGTAGAATGCTCTGGTCTCTCCTACCCCAGATTCACTTACCACTGAGAGAGTGGGCCGTCTGATGTGTGAGAGTTCACACTCAGTGCACTGAGATTAATGGTGTGCAACATCACTGTGTTAAATTCTACCTCTTGCGTTTCTGCTCCACATGGTAAGCAACCCTGGGTAGTCCCTCCTAGGTGGGGTGGGGAGGCCATTCTTTTTGTTTAACCTGTGACTGGGTGAGCATGGCAGGCTTGCAGTCCTGGCAGGTGGGTGATTGGATAAGTGACTGTATATATGCTCCGCAGGTCCAGTTTCTCCCTTGCTCACTCCGCCACGTGGCTAAGCACATGAATCTAATAACTTAGTTCTGGGCTGGGTGGTGGAGGCATGCACTTCAACTCCACACCAAAACAGTTCTCTTCCAATCCAGCTTTTACCAAAGTTTACTTTGGGGATCAGGAGCTTCTCTATCTATGAAAGGAGTGACACTTCTCTCTCCATTATCCCCTATGTATGTTCCCCATTGGTCAGAATCAGAAAGAGAAAGACAGCTGAATAGCAACCTGAACATTTAACAACTGAGAGTTCTTAGAAACCAGGTTCTGAAAATATTCTCTATTAACATTAGAATGGCACCAAGTCAAGAAACCCATCTTGACTGCAAGATGAGACTTGAGGGATGGCATTTTAAAAGAATGATCATTTGTGCCCTGCTTTATAATCCACAACATGCTTCTTATATACATATCAAGTCAGTGATGCTTTGGTTTGTTGAACCTGGCAAGCAAAGGTCAAGAATTGTGAGTTAAACAGTATGTGGTTGCCAAATACTACAAGCTACTTTGTGCCTAAAAGACTAGTTTCAGTATCAAGACTATTTTGCAAAACTATAAACTTCTACCCAACCCAGTCTCTCCTAACCATTATAAACAGATGCTACCCCACTGACTCCCCTTTTTACCCCTTACCTTTTTTTTGTTTGTTTGAAGAGGAAGATGAAGACTGACATATTGCCCCATTAGTCTTGGGAGTAAGAAAAAGGGGGGAAAACAATGTGTGGGCAAGGTTCATGGCATAGACATTACACATATTTTTCTTCCTCCATAGAAGTAGAGTCTTATTGTTGAGTCCAAAAGGCCAATTCACAAGGACATAGGTCAGAGGTCTAGTGTCACTATAATATATATAAGGAAGATCTGCAGTTTGAAATGACTTAAGCCCAATATGAGCCAGCAACATGCAAGCACCAACAAGGAGGCAGCTGCTAGTGAGGATGCCAGGGGTGAAGGTGTGCTGTCTAGCGTCAGGGAGGTGTGTTATGCCCGGTACTAGCAGTGCTGGGCTCCGCCCAGATGCCATACTTGGAAAGAAATGTTGGTCAACAGGATGAAGAACCATGCACTTAAGAAAGGGCTTTGGAACCTGTGTTTTATGAAGAAAAACAAGGATGTTCAGCCCGGTGAAAGGAAAACTTAAAGGAATCCTGATATCCATCATTCCCAGAAATCCAGCGTACTGCTGCCCCCAAAGTGGACCACCTGAGGTCTTGGGCAGCATTCATTTATCTAATTGGCCACATGAGCCACATTTATCTAAGTGCCACATGAGCGCTCTGGTGTGTTTACCTGCCTGTCACGACCATGATGTACCTGCTGCACCCAGCTATCAAGCAAGTAGGCTGGGATCAATTAGCAATTGTAAGTAAAGTTGAATATAATTAACAACGCAACAGTGAGATATTCTTGTTTAATTTCCTGAAGAGACTATGACACTCTTGGCAGAAGATAATAAATATAAATAAATCTTCCAAATTCCAAGGAGGATTTGAGTCACATCCAAATGACTGTTCACCAAGCCATTGTTACCAAGTATAAATTCACTAGCACACAAACATAGAGTAATTATGTTAATTAATGATCTTTTGGCTCTCTGCCAACTGACTTGGATAGCCCCTGTTGTCTTTAAATGCTTTAAAAAATAGATAGCCAACGATCACACAATGATTTGAATGTACTTAATGCCACTGGACTGTACACTTAAAATGGTTAAGATGGTAAATATCATGTGTATTTTACCAAAATAAAAAAAAATGTTTAAGAAATACTATGGGGTAATGGTAAAAGTATAGGCTTTTGAGTCAGTCAGAAAGGAGCATAAGTTCTGGTTGGGCTACCTGCTGGCTCTGTGGCCTCAATCAAGTTGATAAACCTCTCTGAATGCCAGTTTCCTCCTCTATAAAATGGAGTAATGATGCCTACCCATCAAATGAGGTAAATAGTTGGAGGCAAGGAGCAGAAACGACACATAGAAAGCACCCAGTGCATGACATAGCAGCTGAGGATGTATTAGATTCATCATAAGGACCAATGGGTGGAATTTACAGGAAGACCCACTGGCATTGCGGATAAGATTTGCTAACATAACATTATCTAACAGTACAAGAGACACATCCACAGAAAGACTGTAGCTCTGTAAAACCACAGCTCTGGAGAAACAATAACCCAAGAACCAGAGGTTCAAAAGGGTTCACTTTGCAAGACTAAGGCTCCTAATCCATCCTGTAGGGCGAAGAGGCCACTGTTAGCAGCAGACAACCACTGTGCAGTCACAGGCCTCCCAACTGTGGTCACTGCGTGAGGTCACCAGCCCCATGTTTCTGATCACATTACTTGCTTCAGTTCCCTGTGAATCACCTCACAGAGAGTGTATGTCCTCTTCCTGATCCTCCTTATGGCCACAGTCCTATCATCACTGTAACGAGAAAAGCCACTTGGACTTTTATCTGCTTGAAATCGGAACTGTGTTCCCACCTCACCCATGGATAAAGCTGAAGCAGTGTAGCCCCCTCCCTCCAGGGCAGCTGGTTTGATAAGCACAGCAATTTTCTCAAGAATATGGGAGACACTCAGTTATGGGGAGGCTTGGGAAGTTGGAGCAGATACCTGGTGTATACACCCTTTTCACTGAAACCCTTACCTGGGGGTCCCAGTTGTTAGCTTTAAGCCTCTGAGAGGGGTAAGAAATGAAAAAGCAGAGGTAAAGATTACTACTTGAGTGCACAGCTTTAATAACATTTCTTACACTGTTTTCCCAGCTTCTCCGGACATTGCCTTCTCAGAGCTCCCATAGAATTGTATAAACCTCTCTTCATGCCTTCTTTTGGACTATTTGCTTAAGTATCCAGATCTCTAGACACTGTGAGAAACCTGAGGATAGCGACTGTTTTTCTCTGTTTGTATTCCCTGCACCTTCCAGAAGCAAGTACAAAGTAAGCTTTCAGTGTAAGGTTGTGTGGAATGAATTAATAGAGCTGGGGCTGAATGGGCTGAAGAAGAAGGAAAGGAGGGTAAAGGAAAAGAAAAAACTACCACAGGGCACTAACTGCTTGTTTTACACACTTTCTCTCAGGTGATGGTTTAATACTAGTAAGAATCCAACCAACCAGGGTAGGTACTATTATTATCTTCTTCAAACAAAACAAAGAAGTAAAGTAACTTACCCAGAAATGTCCGTTAGTGAGTGAGGAATCAAGATTCAACCCATATCTACCAGTTCCTGAGCCCAGGCTGTTTTCTCTGTCATACAACCCAGCCTTGTCCCTTCTCCTGGTTCTGCATCTCTGCCCTATCTCTGCTCTGCATGACCCTCTGCCTATCCTTAAAGCTTCCCCAACAACCCAGAGAGCTATTAGTTTTATGACAATTCCAACTCCTAAGGACCTATGCCAAAGTATTTCTGTGTTCTTCAAGTAGAAACTATTTAAAAGAATAGATTAATTATACATTAGCAAGGTGCTACTTTCATTTTCACAAAAGTAATAAAATACCTTAGCTGTGAAAATATGGTAGGAAGTAAATTACGAGTTATGCTTTGTTAAAAAAAAAAAAAAAAACACAACAGTTCTAATGAACATGAATCCAGCATGCTAAGAGAAAACTGGGATATAGAATTTGAATTGGGATCAGCAAATGAATAGATTATATTCTCTTGTCAATGACTAAAAAGTTTTAAATAGTGAGCAAATCATGTTAATGTATTCATCTAATTGTATCTTCCCAGAAGGATCAAATGAGTTAGATATTTTCGTCTTTTTTTAAAAAGAGAGAGGCAGGGAGGGAGAGAAACAGCGCCTTTGGTACACACCCCAACAGACCAGGGATGAAATCCACAACCCAGGTGTACACCATGACTGGGAACCGAACCAGTGACCTTTTGTTTTGTGAAACAATGCCCAACCAACTGAGCCACACTGGTCAGAGCAGACATTTTCATCTTTCAATGCAGACAAATGTATCAACATTTTCCTTTCAAGTTTATCTAATGCTTTTTTATTTTATCCAAAGCTTATAAATTCCTTTCAAGAAATTTATTTTGCTTTTATTTTTCACAATGGATTATTTAAATCATCTAGAATTAACAGGAAGTAGGGTGAGATGAGGCTATAATTTGATTTCCCCATACAATTAATCTCTTGTCCTAACACAATTTATTGAATAAGTCTTCCTTTCTTCACTAATATTTGAGTTTTGCCATGCATTTATTTCATGAGTATCCTTTTGTCCATTTCAAACATCCATCCTACCCAAATCTATTTGCCAAGACTTTTTTCAGCAACACACTCTTATAATTACTTTAATTTTCTATTATTTTTTATATCAAAGACTGAAAATACACATTGTTGCACTAGTTTTTTTTAATGTCCCTGGATATTCTCATCTGTTGATTTTTCCAAGTGAAACTTGGAATCATTTTGTTAGTGCGATTCTGAAGCATCTGAGGCAGTGAGCAGGCAACAGCGGAACAACGAGTATGGGCCCCCTTCTCTCAGGCAAGCGGCACTGCCTTCTTCTGTGAAATGAAACAAAGGAAGTCCATGAATGGTTTTTCTCACCCTACTTTAATTTCCTATAATTTTTGGAAATTTGTATTTAGGAGCTTCTTTCCTGTCAAGCAGAATTCAGCAAAACTGGTTCTAGTGAAACCTACACTAGACCCATTAGAATGGACTGGATGGTTATGATAAGTGCTGGGCTTTCTGAGACAGAACCACATAATCACAATGCCTGTGATGGGTGTAGCGGACAATCTCAAAATTACTTAGAAATCTAAAGTGAAAAATATTGTCAGAGAGGTGGATTTTAGGTGAATGATTTCACTATCAAAACTGGACTGTGTTGTTTTGGAGTAAGAGAAAAATTTTTTAGTTAAATAGACTTTTCCCCCAATAATTGATAGAATATTGACCCAATAAAATAGTCTTTAGTATGACTTAGCAGATTTAAATCACACTAAAAACTGAAAATTTTGAGTATTCATCACTTTCCTTGTTTTTTTAGGTATTTTTTTTGAGAAGCTGGGAAAGGATGCATCAGGGGATGTTGAACAGACACCATTAAGCCATTATAATTGTTATTTTAAGGAGAAGTTAGGAGGAAGCATACCAGGTGCTCTGCTGAATAATTACCATCTGACCCAGAGTCTAGATATTTTCTAAGTTAAATTTGCACTACTTTCAATCAGCACTAGGAAAAACCTAGTTTAAGAGTAAAAGAATGCTTAGAATCCAACAGGCTTGAGTTCTAATCCTGCCTCTACATAAAACTATTTGAGGACTGCCCTGGCCAGGTGGCTCAGTTGGTTGGAGCATCATCCCATACACCAAAATGTCACGGGTTCAATTCCCAGTCAGGGCACATACCTAGGTTGTAGGATTGAGCCCTTGTCAGAGCATGTATGGGAAGCAGCTGATCACACTGATATCTGTCCTCTCACCCCTTTCTCCCTCTCTAAAATCAATAAAACAAATCCTCAGGTTAGGATTAAAAATAATATTACTATTTGAGGACTTGCAGTCAAGATGGCACATAGTTAAACATGGTACTCACATCCTCCCACAACCACATCAAAATTACAACTAAACTGCAGAACAGCCATCATTCAGACCTGCCTGAAATCTAGATTAATAGAAGTCCTACAACTAGGAATTTAAAGAAGAAGCCATGTTGAGACTGGTAGGAAGGGCAGAGCTGCAGAATGGGCTGGCCCCATACCATATGTGGCAGATAAAACTCAGGAGGGATATGTCATGTGGGGAGGGAGGGGTCCCATACCAGACTGCCAAGCCCAGAGCTCCAGTGCTGGGAAGAGAAATCCCCATAACTTTTAGCTGTAAAGACCAGAGGGAATTGAGGCTGAGTGAGACAGAGGGCTCTGGAGTCCTAGGCAGTTCCTCCTGAAGGGCCCACATGCAGATTTAATCTGACTCACTTTTTCTGATCTCCAGCTCTGGGAGAGCAGCATGAAAGGTACCAGGGACATACAGGAAGAAACTGAATTGTCTGGCATCAAGGTGAGAACTAGGGGAACAGCTTTCTCTAAGACAAAAGTGCTGGCAGACGGCATATTTTTCTTTGATGAGCACTTCTTTACAGAGCTGGCAGACGGGCACCGTACCTGAGTCTCCATCAGCCTAGCCATTACTGTTTTCCCCACCTTGGCGATTCCCAGAGACTCTGCTCTACCAAACTTGTGGGCCTGCCTAAGCTGTTTCCAGTGCCTTTTCCATACAAATGGTCTGTCTTAGCTCATTCTTCAGACTTTCCTAAAAATCTCTCAAACAAGCTGCATCTGCCCATGATAAGCCCTGTACCTTGTGCTAAGTGGCCCCAGGCCTGACACTAGCAACAGCCAACCTTGTTTTATAGCTTGACCTCTCCTGGGTACCTCCAAGCCCAGCACAGAACACAGATGGTGGCTGACTTTGGCCTACACTTCCTAGGATGCCCTAAAGCCAGCACTCCTGTGGACAATTTCAGACCACATCAAAGCACCACACAACCACTTCCACAGTGACATACTCAAAGGGTGTACTCAGTGGGCACCAGAGCCCTACGGAAGTGCCTACTGCTCTGTGGGATGGGTGCCTGCATACCTGCACCTCCACAGTTGTCAGTGGTCAAAGCCAGTCCTTGAAGTGGATCGGCTTGGAGTTAAATCCCTCCCATTGACATACCAACAGTAATTAAGGTTCAACTACAACAGGAGGGGGAGGGTATACACAGCACACAGGCAGGGTTGGGGAGAAGAGCACAACTGGAATGCCCAGCTTGTGTGATCAGGGAGGCTGTGCCACTGGACCCTAGAGAACATGTACTACATTAGGCCACTCTACCAAGCCCAGGAAACATAGCAGCTGTACCTGATACCCAAAAACAAACACAGAGAGGCTGCCAAAATGAGGAGAGAAAAAAACATGTCCCAAATGAAAAAGCAGAACAAAACTCCACAAGAAAAACTAAACAATGGAGGCAAGCAATGTACTAGGTCAGAGTTCAAAACACTGGTTATAAGGATGCTCAATGAACTTAGAGAAAGAATAGTTAAAATTAGAGAGAACTTCAACAGCATAAAAAAGGACAAGGAAACCATGAAAAAGAACCAGTCGTAAACAAAGAGTATACTAACTGAAATAAAGAGTAATTTATAAGGAATCAGCAGTAGAGTACATGGAGCCAAGAATCAAATCAGCAATTTGAAATATAAGGAAACAGAAAACACCCAAAAGAACAGCAAAAAGAAGATAGGATAAAAAATAAAGATAGTGTAAGGTGCCTCTAGGATAATTCAGACATACCAACATTCACATCATGGGGTTCCCAGAAGGAAAAAAGAGAAAACAAGAAATTGAAAGCCTTTTTGAAAAAATAATGACAGAAAACTTCCCTAACTTTGTGAAGGAAATAGACATACAAGTTCAGGAAACACAGACAGTCAAACTCAAACAAGACGAACCCAAAGAGGAATACACCAAGACACATCATAATTAAAATGCAAAAAGTCAAAGACAAAGAATTTTAAAAGCATCAAGAGAAAAGCAATTGGACTTCTGGCCAAGATGGAGGTGTAGGTAGACATACTGTGCCTCCTCGCACAACCAAAATAAGGACAACAAAAATTTACAAACAAAAAAAAATCACTACTGACAGAAAATTGAACTGTATGGAAGTCCAACAACCAAGGAGTTAAAATAGATACATTCATCCAGACTGGTAGCTGGGGTGGAGTTGGGCAGCCAGGTGGAGAGGGTCAAGGCAAAAAAAGCAGTGGTTGGCAAGATGGCAGCAGGCAGACCCCGGGTGCAGGGTGGCAGTGGGCAGACCCAGCGAGACAGCAGATTGTGGAGGGGTGCAGGGCACAAGGTGGCCGGCAGACCAGGCAGTCCCACATTTCCACGCAGATAAACCTGGCAAAACTGGGGTGCAAGACAGACCTTGCAATCCAGGGTTCCATTGTAGGGAAATAAAGCCTCAAAACCGATTGAAAACACCTGTGGAGGTTAAGGCGCCAGGAGAGATTCCCAGCCTCACAGGACAGTTTGTTGGAGAGACCCACAGGGTCCCAGGATGTACAGAAACCCATCCACACAGGAATCGGCACCAGAAGGGCCCAGTTTGCTTGGGGGAAGCAGCAGAAAGGATTGAAATCCAGCAGAGAGCAGAACAAGTGTCATTGTTCCCTCTCTGCCCCCTGCCCCACATACAGCATCACAACCCAGCAACTGGGTTGCCCCACCCTGGTGAATACCTAAGGCTCCGCCCCTCACTACATAACAGGCACACCAAGACGACAAAAAGGCCCAAATGAAAGAGCAGATCAAAGCTCCAGAGCAAATACAACTGAGCAACAAAGAGATAGCCAGCCTATCAGATGCACAGTTCAGGACACTGGTGATCAGGATGCTCACAGAATTGGTTGAATTTGGTCGCAAGTTAGATAAAAAAATGAAGGCTATGCTAAGTGAAATAAAGGAAAATGTACAGAGAACCAATAGTGAGGGGAAGGAAACTGGGACTCAAATCAATGGAGTGGACCAGAAGGAAGGAAGAAATGATCAAACAGAAAAGAAGGAAGAAACAAGAATTCAAAAAAATGAGGAGAGGCTTAGGAATCTCCAGGACATCTTTAAACATTCCAACACTCGAATTATAGAGGTACCAGAAGGAGAAGAGGAAAAGCAACACATGGAAAAGATATTTGAACAAATAATAAAGGAGAACTTTCCCAATCTGGCAAAGCAAATAGACTTCCAGGAAGTCCAGGAAGCTCAGAGAAACCCAAAGAAGTTGGACCCAAGAAGAAACACACCAAGGCACATCATAATTACTTACCCAAGATTAAAATTAAGGAGAGAATCCTAGAAGCAGCAAGAGAGAAGGAGACAGTTACCTACAAAGGAGTTCCTGTCAGACTGTCAGCTGGTTTCTCAAAAGAGACCTTACAGGCAAGAAGGGGCTGGAAAGAAGTATTCCAAGTCATGAAAGGCAAGGACCTACATCCCAGATTGCTCTATCTAGCAAAGCTTTCATTTAGAATGGAAGGGCAGATAAAGTACTTCTCAGATAAGGTCAAGTTAAAGGAGTTCACCATCACCAAGCCCTTATTATATATTAAAGGGACTTATCTAAGAAAAAGAAGATAAAAAACTTGTGCAGTCAAATGACAGCAAACTCACAATTATTAACAACCACACCTAAAACAAAGACAAAAGCAAATAACTAGAACAGGAATAGAACCACAGAAATGGAGATCACAAGGAGGGTTATAACAGGGGAGTGGGAGGAGGGAGAGGGGTAAAATGTACAGAGAATAAGTAGATAGATGGTAGGTAAAAAATAGACAGGGGGAGGGTAAGAATAGTATGGAAAATGTAGAAGCTAAAGAACTTATAAGTATGACACATGGACATGAACTAAGGGGGGGAATGTGGGTGGGAGGAGGTGTGTAGGGTGAAGGGGAGTGAAGAAGGGAAAATGGGACAATTGTAATAGCATAATCAATAAAATATATTTTTTAAAAAGAGAAAAGTAGTTAGTTACCTAAAAAGGAGCTCCCATAAGACTATCAGCCAATTTCTCATCTTTGCAGGCCAGAAGGGATTGGCAAGAAATATTCAAGGTGATAAAAACCAAGAACCTACAACCAAGAGTACTCTACCCAGCAAAGCTATCATTTAGAATCAAAAGATTGGCTGGCATAGCTCAGTGGATTGAGCGCGGCTGCGAACCAAAGTGTCGCAGGTTCGATTCCCAGTCTGGGTTGCAGGCCATGATCCCCAGCAAGCACACATTGATGTTTCTCTCTCTCTCTGTCTCCCTCCCTTCCCTCTCTAAAAATAAATAAATAAAATCTTTATAAAAAAGAGTTATTTAAAAAAAAAATCAAAAGACACATAAAGAACTTCCCAGACAAGAAAAAGCTAAAGGAGTTCATCACTACCAAACCAGTATTCCATTAAATGTTAAAGGGTCTTCTTTAAGAAAAAGAAAGTCTCTGACTAGTGTGGTTCAGTGGATTGGGCCCCGGCCTGGAAACCAAAAGGTTACAGGTTCAGTTTCCAGAGAGGGCACATGCCTGGGTTACAGGTCAATGTTTCTCCCCCTCTTTCTCCCTCTCTTCCACTCTCTCTAAAAAATAAATAAATAAATAAATAAATAAATAAATAAATAAATAAATAAATAAATAAATAAATAGAAAAAGAAAAGATCAAAATTATGAACAATAAAATGGCAATAAATATATATCTATTAACAAGTCAATCTTAAAAAAAAAAACAAAGAAGTAGAACAGAAACAGACTCATATACACAGGGAACATTTTGTTAGTTGCCAGATGGGAGGGGGGTTGGGGGATGAGTGAAAAAGGTGAAGTTATTAAGAAGTACAGATTGATTGTTAAAGAATAGTCATGGGAATGTACAGTACAGCATAGGGAAAATAGTTAATGATATTTTAATAGCTATGTATGGTGTCAGGTGGGTACTAGATTTGTCAGGATGATCACTTAGTAAGTTTTATAGTGCCTAATCACTGGGGTATACACCTGAAACTAATATAATATTATATGTCAACTGTAATTAAAAAATAAAACATAATTTAAATTTAAATAAATAAAAATAAAACTGGAGGCTTTGCCAACTCAACAGAAAAAAGAAGCCCTGGACAAGATTATTTTTCAGCTCTGCCTCAGTTTCCTTGTGGATAATGTTGGGAAAATAAAACTGACCTGTAGGATTCAAGGATTAGGAATAATACATATAAAGGGTTTTGTACAATAGTTGGCACAAAGTAGGTCCCTGACAAATATTAGTTATTAATGCCACCAATAATGCAAACAGTCTAACTTCCTTATTATTTCTAGTCTAAGAGCTTACTGACTATGTTGAGTGCAGGGAAAAGATTATAGATGATTCTCCCAGTGCACAGAGTTTCTGTCTAGGAAACCGAGTTCTTGCCCCTGGTTTGAATGGTGCTCAAGGAAGCCTACTGACTGCGGCTCAAGCTTAGCACAATGATGGGAACATGCCCAGTCCCGCACTGAACACACATTCAGGAGACAGCCTAGTAGATCCGAGTCTGGGTGAAGTACTGCTTCCTGCAGAATCACGAGCAGCTGAGCAAATGCTGTCCCCAGTGCCCCAAGTGGCTGTGACTCCTTACCCACTTAATGGGTAACAGAGGTGCAATTTGAACTGAATTAGTCTAACTGCAAAATCGAAGCTCTTAACCACTATTCTGTGCTTGGCAATTTGTCTCCCTTCACCGGGAGATGCATAGATGCAAATGTCCCTGCATCTTCAAGGGCTGATGGAGCACCTAGCTGTGATCGCTCAATTTCCTCCTAGCGCCACTCACTCTCAATGACAGCAATTTCTTTTTATCACTCCTAACACAGAATAAAAACCTAAATATCATTCTACCCACTAACATTTCTTTAATCAAGCCCCAAACCAAAAAGGAAAAAAGCAGCTGTCTTTTACATTGTATCATTTGCCTCTCAAGCTATCCAGGAATCGTCAAGATGACTGAACCCCTTTCATAACCAATCACAATGACTCTGGGTCCTGGGTGATTCACAGACAAAAACAGAGGAGGACTGTTCAGAAATTAGGAAGGAATAAGATCACAGTTATGACAGCTACAGATAGCTTTCATAAGTCTCCTGTAAATAGGGCCGAAAAATGAGAATACACCAGTATGATATTTACTGGTTATCAAAAAGTACAAAGTTGCACTTCAAAAAATATCAATAAGCCTCTATTACCTCCTGACAGGTGGAAACCAATTAGGAGCTTCCGAGGAGCCAGGGTTGGAGTTCAGCCACTCCCTGGTCTGGGAGTCCTGCTGATCACAGCTCAGCAGCGGTTAGTTAATCACAGAAGGAGCTTGATGACTCCCAGGCCAGAGATGCTGCAGGGCCATGGTGGAAGTAGCAGCAGTGTGTTGCCTCCTGATGACTTAATCTGGATGACCAACAGATTAAGTCATCAATCTTTTGTTGGACTCACTGCCCTCGTTTGTAGGAAGCACCCTCAGTAGGATTCATCTTCATTCAAGTCCAGAATGGAAGTTAAGGCAGGAGGCCTTAGAACATGGAGGAAGCCTTACTACTGTCCTAGGGTTGCACCTACCTACAAATCCATCAACATGAGAACAAATCATGGGCTTCTTCGCGTGTCCTGAGCGTTGGTGGTCAGCTCCCTAAAGCCCTTGAAAGTTGTGCTGTTTTCATTCGACCATTTATGGAGCACTAACTAGGTGCCAGGCACTGACAGGATTGCTTTGTTCAAGTCAACAAACATCTGCTGAGCACCTATTGTGTGCAAGTGTTTTACTGCAGAGGAAGGATTTATGCCTAAAGGAGGTGGTCTTCCAGACTCAATATGTGTGAGTTCTGCCCAGCTGCGTGCCCACAGCAAGAGCAGTGTGGTTTACTAGGAAGAACACGAGACCAGGAACCAGAAGGGTTAAGTCTGCATTCTGCTGTTCACCCGCTGTACAACTTAGGCAAGTCACTTAACCGCCCACCTTAGTTTTCTCATGTGCTAAAAGGAATCTGACAGGTTAAGACTCAATGAAACAAATCCAGGATGATTATTGTTAAAATTTAAGGGGAGTCCTGGCTGGTGTGGCTCAGTGGATTGAGTGCTGGCCTGCAAACGGAAGGGTCATTTGTTCAGTTCCCAGTCAGGGCACAGGCCTGGGTTGCAGGCCAGGTCCCTAGTTGGTGGCAAGCAGGGGGCAACCAATCAATGATTCTCTCATGCATTGATGTTTGTCTCCCTCTCATTCTCTCTCCCTCCCCTCTCTCTAAAAATAAATAAACAAAATATTTTAAAAAGTAAAATTTAGGGAGAGAGTGGAAAAAATGTGTTTTAGTCCTATTTAATTTAACCATTATAGCAAGACTAATGAAATTCCCTGATTAAGTAAGACATGGGGAAATTGAAACATAAAATCAACCTCAGGAAAGTAGGTTTATTTTCACAGCTTGGTTTATTTTCAACGCCACTACCCCTTATTTTTTGGTGTCCACCTCACTCAGTGCTCAGTGCCAACATGAAGAATAGTCCCCACCTCCACCCCTTCCAGAATTACTGGACCTTACCAGTGGAAGCACCCTCAGCCCACCTCATCCAGTGTTCAGCTTCCACAGGATTCCAGACATCAACATCCTGCTTGAGACCTCCCAGTCTTTGCTTGAATACATACAAGGGTAAGACATCATTGTTTGTCAATGTGCCACTCCCTTCCTACTTAGCTCTGATGAGTAAAAACCACAAATACCAAAACCTCTCCCGATATCCACCTCTAACCGATCCTACATTGCCCCCCTGAAGGTACCTGAATTCACCTAACCCCTCTTCTCCGGGGCAGTCTTCAACACAGTGCCTCATCACCCTCTCCTTCCTAAGAACTCCTATAAACTGCTTAGGGGTTTACAAAGCACTTTCCTCACAGGTCATTGGAAAAATGACATTCTGGAACAGGGAGGGGATCCACACGCTGACATTGCTTGAGTGCTATTAACAGAAATGAGTTTATTCAGAAGTTGACATTGGGCATAAAAAATAGGCATGACCTTTTCAGCCAGACCCTAGGGAAGAGACACTAAAAATATATCTATGTCCTCAGGCACTATGGTCAGAGCCGACACTATGAATAACCCTCCACGCTGCCAGAGATTCAGAAAGGCAACAAGACAGGGCTTGCAGACCAATTTATGTGGGGGTGCAAGGGGCGTCATCAGCCAGGGCTAGCCTTTGTCTTCTAAGAGATGAGGCATGACCCAGAGCAATGGACCCTCATCCATTCCCGAGCAGTGAGATGGGCCAGAGGAGGAGAGTGCATAGATTATGCGTAGGGGGGTTCAAAGGGCTAACCATATTATAATCATAATAATTTCCCTCAATATTTCATATATGAGCAAAGACTTGGACACAAATTAACTTACAATGAAACTCTAATAGTGTTATGGTACTGTTGATTAAAATGAAATATCTGACTATACTAAGTCTAGGTCACTGGGTCATGGAAGGACTTAATCCCACATAAGATTATCACTATTAATAACAATAATATTAAAATTTATTGAGAGCCACTATGCTTCACGTATATTATTTAATCCTCACAACAACCCTATAAGGAGGCACTATCATTATCCTCATTTTACAGTTGAGCAAACAGAACTGAAAGCAAGTTAACTAACTTGCCAGATCACACAACTAATAAATAATTTACTCTGGACCCCTGTGGCTCAGATTCTGAGCTCTTAACCAAGAGACAAAAACATAGAAAGAATGAGGCCACCTTCCACAGCCAACCAGTTATAGAGCCATTCAGACCAGGTCAGCGTCTCTCTTTACATACCGCTCACTCCTGCATGCAGACTTCTGAGAAGAGAGCAGGAAAGGCCTCTGATTGGGGGGCTCCAGACCCAGGACTCTGCCCACTGCAGTCTAGGCTTTACCTCAGCTGCCGATCACCTGGATCCCATACCTGGCTCCCAGGTTCCCTACCCCTGCTGGCACCTGTGCCAGTTTGACCTTGACAGAGCAGAGACACTCGTTCCTCCAAGCCTATGCTGAGTTCCTGGACCCTTAAACCCAGCAGATCTACCGAGAACACCATAGCCCATCTGTTCTTCCCTGTCAGTCACCCCCTTCCACAGGTGCTGAGCTCAGCCTGCTTGGGGGTCTGCCACAGCTGGCTGCTTCTCCTCACCTGCATTAAACTTATGGGACTCTGAACCTGGCTTTACACATTGCCCTCTCATACCTATTTAAAACCTTAAGAGGCAATAAAACATAGTGGCTACAGCCCACCAGACCTGAATCCACTCTTAGGTATGCCATTTGGGAAATGGGTAATCTTGGTCAAGTTTCCTAAACTAATCCTCAATGTCCTTGTTTTCTGAGGTATAACTGACATGACATTGTGCAAGTTTCAAATGTACAATGTAATATTTGATAAGTGTATTAGCCTCAATTTTCTCATCTATAAACTTGGATTTTGAAGATTCAGTGAGGTAGGATACAAAGGGCCTTACATGCACTTGTGTTCATTAAATGTAAGTTCCTGTCTCCAAATTCATTTTAACTTTACTGCCTAACCCAATCCTAACTCGAGTATTCCCTGGGTGCCTCCTACCGAGACGCTACCCAAGACCTAGCTCCGAGTTCCTGATTTGTCTTTAACTACCCTTCCTAATGTAGGGCTTCTCTGAACTGATAGCTCATAATATCAAACCACGTTGGAGCTATGATGTTCACCTACGGCTTGTGCTTTACAGAGAGCCGGAGAGGGAAAGCCCCTGAGAGAACAAGACCCCAAGGTCACACACCTGAGAGAGTGGGGATTAGAACCTGGGTTCAAGTAATTTGCCTACTTGCTGCAACTGTTTTAAGTCTATTTAAAAAGTAAACAGAAATAAAGTTTCTTGGCAAAGGAATTCCATTTATAGAGTTATTCATAATAACTGTGATCCTCAGAATCCCGTAAGTTGAGTCACCTAAAAATCCTTTTTTATGAACTCATTTTATCCTCACGATTAACTATGACATGATAAAAGCTATGGCTGACACCTTAATCTGAACATAATCAATTGGAGGGACTGTAGAAGGAACTGTAGAAGGAACTCTTACACCCGATATCCTGATGTCCTGGAAAAGCCCTACAGGAAGAACTCCGTTTATAAGAGAACTCTATGGTTGTGGCAGCCCCTCCCCTTAACCTCCTCTTCCCGCCTATAAAGCAATTGCTCCATCTTCACTTGTGCATGGAGCTGCACGCGGGTCACCATGGCTGTGGGCACTGGATAGCAATCTGTTCTAGTGCCTGAATAAATTCTTTTTGGTAATACAAATATAATAAATAAGTATTCTTTTATTTTGCTTTTATTGCATTCCATGTCTCTGCATAATTACATTTATGGATAGGCTGAAGCTCAAATTAATTTCAGTTCCCTAATTTCGAGTGAGATGCCAGTGGAATTTGGTGCTGCAAGAATGGGCTGAGTGGCAGACAGAGCTAGTTTGGAATTCTGTTTTGTTGAACGTAATTTCTGGGTAATTGAGAAGTGACCATAGGCTACTTAGACTCACTGTCTCTCAGAGCTGGGAGGGACATTCACATTCGTACATTCCTAATCATGATGATTCCCAAACACTAGCAGTCACGTGCCACCATCACAATTTTTGTAATATCTAATGGACCACTATTATCTACTTCATGTGATTCTGTAAAATAGCTTATTTATTTTATTTAGTGTGTAAGCAGTAATATCTGAAATCACAAGCTAATATTCTGGTAGTTGTTTTTTTTCTAATAGGCATTAAAGAATGACACAACTGTTACAGTTTTTTTTTTAATTTCCCTTCAGTAATAGGTCACCAAGATAGTGCTGGGGATATTCTGCAATTTTTGCATTTTTTCAGAAAGAACTTCATGAGAGAGTAAGACTTTAAGGTCAGAGGTTGTTAGAATTTCATCTCTACCACTTGTACATTCCTGAGCAACTGACAACTTCTCTGGGCCTCAGTTTCTTCTCTCTACAAGGGGACAATGATACCCATCTGACAGGGTGGTGCTATGGGTTAAAATGTATACATCAGCATTTGCCACAGCACCTGGCACCAAGTAATCACCTAATATTATGAGTTCTCTTCCTTGTCCACAGGATCAGTGAATAACCTGGCAACACTGACTAACAGCATCCCTTTGGTAAGAATTTGCCTGGTTTTTCTCCTGGAGGCACTCTGGTCACTCACTGTTCCACATATGAATTTGGGGAAGCATTTTTCTTCAAACCTGACTGAGAGCCTGATTAACTTTCCACATATAACTAGGAGACATGGTCATTCTGAACATCAAGGCAGAATCTCTACCTGAAAGGGCAGAGCCCTCACTGTTGGCTTTCTAAGGGCAACAGGTTTCCATGATCCCAAGGGGAAATCTGGTCTGCCTGGGGAGGGGTCCTCTTGGGGGCAGGGTGGGCTCTAACCTGCAAGGCATGACTCCTCAACCTGACTAGATGCTTAAGCCAACAGAATTTTGGCAGAAAAGCATCAACCGTCACTGTCTAAAGTGCTGGGGCCTTTCAACTGAGGCTACACAGCTCACAGGAAAAGTTTAAAAAGTAAAGCTGGAGTACAGACAGTCCTAACGAGGTGGGCTGGTGGTCAAAGCCTTATCTGCATTCATTTCACTCATTATTAAGTGGCATTAAGGAAATTTTCTGCTGAGCAGAGTGACCTTGACATGTGATTTCTTGTGCTCTCTGGGTATACACAGAGCATTATAAGAAGTAATTAATGATTCCCAAAGAGCCCATCTAATCTGACAGTTTTCATCAGCCTTCAAAGGGAGATTTTATCTTTTGTCCATTTCTCCCATTTTTCAGTGTGTTACTATAAAAAGAGAGAGAGAACAAGATCTATGACCTTCAACAAAATCCTTGCAAAGTTAGGTGTGTGACATAAATGCTGTCTCTCACTCATCTTTGCAACCAGTCAGCATTTCTCAGCAGGTGAATTAAACACACACACGCACACACACACTGACCCAACTCTCATCTTTGTCTAAATCTTGGTGGTACTCTCTAGGCACTGCATGTGAGTTTCACCTAAGAGCCACAGGCACTAGACTATCAGGACCAAACACAAGTCTAGGCTGTCTGATCCTGTCTGCACAACCAATTTTGGGTCCACATTGGTAACACCCATAGTCAGGAAGTTGGAAATAAAATTCTGATTCTGTACACTTACAAACATTGTCTGATATGAACAAAATCTACTATCCAACCATCATCCCCAAACATCTTTTTTTTCTGATACTGGAACCACTTTAAAAAAAAAGAAAAAGAAAAACAAAGATTGAAATATGATTTAAATGTTTTATAGTAAAAACTAACAAAGTAATAGCACTCAGTACAAATTAATTGCAATAGGTTGAATAAGGATTTCAATTTAAAAGTCATATAAATGAGAAGCCAAAGATTTGAGAATTTAATACAATTCTTAAATGCCACATGACTTTATTTCAGATTCATCAAAACCCTTTATTTTGATACATTGCACATTTTAGCCTCAAGTAAAGAAAAATAGTATTTTCTAGCTCTTCAAAAACTATTGCCATTCTTCCTCACACCCTGCTCCTACTTCTCTAGAATCATTCTTTAGCAATCTTGTGGATTCTTTTCTATTTTCTTAAAGGTTCGAAGGAAATATTTCTCTCTCAAACACCACCCCCTGACACACACACACACACTTTGCCCTCACAGTCAACAAGCTCTGTCATCTATCCCAGGGAGGAAAATATTAGCAATAACAATCCAAAACAATAGAAAATGCCAAAACATGGGCTTTTCATTTCAGAATATACTATGTAAGTTTGGGGGGTAACTGTGCCTTTCTAATAATGCACAGTTTCTAGAATAATGCTTAGATACACTTTGTCAATTTTCTAGGTACACACCAAGTGGCAGGAGGAGCAGAAGCCCACACCTCAAAGGATGACCTAGTAAGAATTTGAGATTTTAAATTTGCTACAGTAGATGCACGTAAAGTTGGTTTGACAAGGAACCAAAAAAACATGCATAAGTAGCCCTCTTGTTTCCCCCAAATCCCCCCCCCCCATTTAAGAAGGAAGTTATCTTAACTTCTGGATCAATTTCTAGACCTTTCTTTATTGCACAGAACCAAGATCATTGAAGGAAAATTTAAGTTGCCAAAAAGGCTATGTTGACATACATAATGAAGAGCTGAGCAAAGAAGAAAGAGGTAAGAGAGAAGCAACTTTATGTGGATTCAGTTGGGTAAATATTTGGAAAGTAGCTTATACTGGTGGAGAAGAAAGATTTTGAAGGAGCTACAGTGGTGGAGAGATAATGTGAAATGAGAAAAATGGGATTTTAAAGAACTTCTAGCCCTGGCTGCTGTGGTACAATGGATTGAGTGCTGGCCTGCAAATCAAAGGTTCTCTAGTTTGATTCCCAGTCAGGGCACATGCCTGGGTTGTGGGCCAGGTTGCCAGTTGGGGGTATGTAAGAGGCAACCACACATTGATGTTTCTCTCTGTCTCTTTCTACCTCCCTTCCCCTCTCTGAAAATAAAGAAATAAAATCTTGTTTAAAAAAATGAAATTCTGTTATAGCATTCTCAGGAGAAACAACAAGAATCCTTTAATTTGTTTATTTATAACATGTAAAATATAATAAAGTTAATTATTTGCTGGTCTGTTGTTTACTGATGGGACTCCATGCTGGACTAGACCACAAGGTGATTATCTCCATCTGCATATCAAGTGTCAACAAAGATTCAAGTTACCAGATTAGTTGACAATCACTGATATGGCTGTATGTGTGTACACACATGTTATTCTTTTAACATGGTTCACTCTCCTCTTCCCTATTAGACTTGAAGCAATTTGACATCACATACTCTGCCTTTTGTAAAACAAGAATTAAAAAGTACAGAGCTCTACACACAGTGTGTTGGGATGTGCTGATGAAAGTTTACTGCCTGATGCAGAGATAGGATTGAGGCCATTTAGCTACAATAGCCTCAATACAGAATGTACTACATGCCCTATTCCTTTCGCTGAGGCTCTGGAAGAGGCAAAGAAGTCCCAGCTGCCAATTCTGAAGTCCCCAGGTGCACCAGTCCCAGATTATTTTACCTATTATTAACTACTGACATGTCACAATTCATTGCTCCACACCAATGCATCTTAATAGCATGGATAAGAACAGTGGAGATAAACCATTTTCTTTAAGTAACAAAAGACTCCATTTGAAAACCAGCAATGTCTATAGTGAGTGACTCCACTGGCTAGGAAAACAATCCCCAAAAAGCAGGGCCAGATAGTGATGGTCACGTTCAGTGCAGACCTTGTCAAACTCAGGGACTAGTCTTGCACACCTCTCCAGCCCAAGGGAGTTAGGGCCCAAGACTGTCTTCTCTAAAACATGGTAGGGAGAGCACTGGACCCAGAGAACTGGATTCAATCCAAGCTCTGTCACCATCTTAAGTGGCAACACTGGGCAGGAGGGTATGCAAAGAAATGGACTTTGGAACTAGACAGATGGGGTTTAAATTCCAGCTCCCACACTTACTCTTTTGACGTTGGGCAAAGCACTTCATCTTTTCATGCTTCATTTTCCTCATCTGTAAAAAGGGATAATAATAGTTACGTATCAGGGTTTGTTGTAAGAATTAAGTAAGGTATGTGAGATGCTCCAGAAAAGTTAGTTGCCGCTGTGTGGCCATGGGCAAGTCACTTAACATCTCTGGACACCTCAGTTTCCTCATTTGTAAAGTAATAGAAATGGATTATATAATTGCAAAGACTCTTGATCACTGCAAACTATAAAAAGATGTCAGATCCTGACAGAGAATAGTAAACATAAGGAACACAGCTAAGAAAAACTGAGCGTGAGATGTTGGTTAAATCTTGCCAGAATGGCCAAGGCAGAGGTGGTGGGAACCAAGTGGCATGGAAAGAGTCGTTGCCCAGGCATCTGCAGGAAGTGGACAGTCCCCACAGCCAGCTGGGCACCTGGGGCAGCTCCCACTTTCCTCTCAAAGGCCATCCCCACAGGCTGAGCCAATGGAGAAAAAGAAGAATGTTAAACAGAAAACATTTTAAGACCAACAGGAGTAAATTCAATTAAAAAAATGATTTTTAAATAGAACAAAAAGCAGACTGGTCTCAGATTGGGTTCTGATGCTGGTTCTATCACTCGCTTGGTTTCCAATTTTGCTTTAGCTAATCCTGAAGCCCATAACCAAATATATTGTTAATTTTTAATAACTCTACAGAAGTTACATGTTGTCACTGCTGGTTCACTCCCCCAATTCACTTAGCCATTATGGTTTAATTTATTTTCCATGATCACAGCTTTGTTTTTATTTTAGATTTTCTTATTTTATTGTACCTATGCTTATAACCCCCCCTGAAATCCTTTATGGGACAAGTCACGGTATAAATTAATAAAAACAATTCAATTACTTTGAATGTCATTTCTCTATGGGACTCAATGTCCAACATCCCTTTTAGCACTAATCCTATTAATTCTAATCTTGTATTTCTAAAACTTGAAGTCCTTATTAGGTTGCTTTTATGGAACCTTGACTTGCTAGATGTAAGTAGTACTGGGTTCTCCAATGTGTTTTAAGTTTTCCTTATACTTTTATCAGGGGCCATTTGTGCTAGGATTATTGTCAGTCACACTAATGAATTTTAAAGGACTCATTTTGTGGATTCCCTCCCCTCATATTAGACATTCCATTAATATCTTAGAAGTAGATTTATAAACTCTAATATCTGAATGGGGTTTATTATTTGTAGATAACTTATAACCTTGATTAAGAATTTGAAATTATCTCACTTTGATCTCCAGCAACCCTGTGTGGTAAGTGAAGCAGGGATGCCTCCATTTTATAGATGGGGAAAGAGAGAAACAGAGTAAGTGATTTGCTCAGAGTCACACAGGTAATGATGGGCACAGGCACTTGAACTCTGATCTTCTGATTCTAAACCCTTTTCAACCTCTCAGCCCCTTCAAAAGACCCCTCCAGCTCCCACTGAACACTTCCAGCTCACACATCTCCTGGGACAGCCTCGCTGATGTACTGCTCTGGAGAGTTCCCTGCTCCTGTCCTGCGGAGTACCACAGGGTTGGTCTTACTCCCCTTTGACATGGCAGACCTTCTAGTGTTGGAAACAGTAATCCTGTAACCTTTAAATCTTTATTTCTGAGCCAAACATCAGCATTAAATTCCCTCAGGGCTATTTTATCTGTTAAGCTCAAAAAGCCCAGTGCCTGGGATGCAAAGGTTTCCATGGGCTTTTGGAGGGGGGCGGGGCGGGGTGAGGGAATAAACTGGTTCAAAGCTACAGAAAAGCAAACTGAAATTAGTAAGCATTTAATTAAATACCTGAAAAATGTAGCATTGTGTCAACTGCATTAACTGTTAAATTTATTATCCATAAAAACTGCCATTACATGTGAGAATAATTTGTAGATTTGATTCTCTTGTTTTACAATTTCTGAGTAGGTACAATGATTGATTAAATAACATAGTAAGCTATAAATTTAATAAGTCATTCATAAGCAAGTAATTTCAAAAACAAAATTATAAAAATCCTTACAACACATTTTCAATTTTTTATTAAATTATTGGGGTGACTGGTGAATAGGATCATGTAGGTTTAAAGTACACATTTCTATTAAAAAAAAAATCTGTATATTGTACTGTGTGCCCACCACCAAACCTTTCAACATTTTTATGAAAAATTTTACATTTAATTGAGATGTGGGTGCACTTTAATGTCTGGCATAAGTGATAAAACCTCCAGAAGGACCTACAAAAAGCTTAGAATAGTCTGAAGTCTCCCATTGCCTATGCAGACCAACAAGATAACTTTTAGTAAGATTGTTCCCTGTGGCCTAACAGTTTGCACAGTGTTTGCTAGCTATTGGATTTTCCAGTAAATTGTCCCTTGTTGGTTTGGAATAAAATGAAGCTTCTGGGGAGCACTTGGGACCTTGCTACAATGTCACTAACATGGCCTATAATGTGTCAGAGACAGTAGATAACTGAGAATTCTAAAGGACCCCCACAGGAAGCTTCCTTTCTCCACACCAGTCAAACCCAATCTCTTCCAGATATGATGAGAAATGCTCTAAGAAACTTAAATTCTGGCAAAAAGAGCAACTGCAGTCTGCATATTGCCAAGGTTATGGCCTTAATTGTCTCGAGGAGCCTTGGGGAGCCTTGGGGTGATCCTAAAACTATTGTAGGTTAAAAACCATCTTAAATCATATCCAAAGAAACCTGAAACATGAATTCAAAAGCACATAGGCACCCTTATGTTCATTCATCATTATTTATGATAGGAAAGATTTGGAAGCAGCCCAAATGCCCATTAGTAGAAGAGTGGATAAAAAAAGCTGTGGTACATTTATACATTGGAATACTACTCAGTCATAAAAAGAAGAATGAAATCTTACCTTTTGCAACATCATGGATGGACCTGGAGACTATTATGCTAAGTGAAGTAAGCCAGAGAAAGACAAATACCATATGATTTCACTTATATGTGGAGTCTAATGAACAAAACAAACTAACAAACATCATGGAAACAGACTCATAGATACAGAGAACAGACTGACAACTGTCAGAGGGGAAAGGGTTAGGGGACTGGTTGAGAAAGGTGAAGGAATTAAGAGGAAAAAAACCCTCATAGGCAGGCAACCGTGTGGTGATTAGCAGAGGAAAAAGTGGATGGGGGAGGTAGAAGACAGTAAAAGGAGGGATAAATGGTGATGGAAGGAGACTTGACTTGGGGTGGTGAACACGCAGTGTAATGTACAGATGATGTGTTGTAGAACTGTATCCCTGAACCTATATGATTGTATTAACCAATGTCACCCCAATAAGTTGAATTTTAAAAAACCATCTTACATCTAAATAAAGAGACTGCTGTTAATTCTGTTAAACTTCTTACTTTGAGTGATATGCTTGGCATCAAAAATAGGTAATTCTTTAAAGGTTCAAAGCTTCTGTGAGTGCTGCCTTCACGGACTCTAAAGTGAGACCATCTGGCATGAATTCTTCACCCTTGGTGCCCTCGGAAGCCACCGTGGCGAAAAGCTGCAGGGATCAGTTGTGAATCCTGAGGGCTGGTGATGATGACAAACCTGCCTCCTGGAGGGCTGAGCCTGGAACGGCTGGCTTCAATCCCGTGCCTTCTGGGAGTCCTGGGGAGCTGCATTACTGAGGCAACATTTGATGGTACCTGCCAATTCTAGAAATTGCTTGGGAAAGGAAAGCCTGAGCCTTATTTGGGTTTCAGGAGGACTTTCTGGGTCTTTCTGCCTGATGCAGGAAACGGAGCAAGTTCCTGAGAGGGGTGGGGTAGGGGATACGGGGCCCTGCATCAAGAGGACATGTGCAGAAAGAGCTTCTCCTCAAAGGTTTGCTGTGCCCTCCAAGCTCAGTGTCCTGGGTAAGGATGAATTTGCCTGATAAAAGCTCCCTGTCTCCATCCAGCACTTCAAGAGTCTGTCTAGGGCTACCTCCTAATCAATCTTCAAAGTCTGCTTCTTCCATCTCTGTGCCTGAAACCTGAGTTTGCCTCTCCACCCAGGCCCTCCAGATGGATGTTGAAATCAACATGGTTCTTGACCCTGAATCCCCAAATACTGACTGCAGATGTCTCTTATCTGCATTCCAAAGACAGACCAGGCCCCAGAACCCAGACAGGGCTGCAGAGCCACACCTCTGTTGTTCAGGCAAAGGCTCTGGATGCTCTAATGCAAAGATCTCTAGAGCTTCTATGTAGAAATTCAGCCAGGACCCTTGAGGAAGGGGGGTAAGTTTGGCCATTGAGTAATAAACCCCTGTTAGCAACTCAACAGTGTTTATTGAGTACCTATGCTACACAGGAACTATGCTAGGTACTTGCAGTACTGCAAGGAACAAGGCCTACCTGGGTCACGTCCTCACAGAGCTTAGAATCACCTTCTGACCTACTGAACAGACACTCTGCTTCCTTACCCACTCTTGGTAGCACAGTGGTTTTGGCTTCCAGAGAAGCTTGCATCTTTCCAATTCTGATATGGGCAATAAGAGAGGGCATACCTCATGGATAACCACCAGCTGGAATAGCAATAAAGGAAAGAATCCATACAGCCAAGGTTCATCCCATCCCTTCTACCTGATTCCCATCCTAGTTCATGTATTGTTGCCCTGGGATATTCACGATCTACCGGTACCTCCAGGATACATCCATCAGTTGCTTCAAGTTGTAGGTTTAGTGCAAAGGAAGAAAATATGAAAGACAACAAATACCTGGTGGCCATTGAGTATAATGCGTGTAAAACCTATCTTTCCACTGGAATAAGTATTTAGCTCATTGGAGCATACATGACAGCAAGATATATATATATATATAATCTCCACACATACTTTGGGTCTATACTTATCTATAGGTAGCTATAGATATAGATATATAGATATAGATATAGATATAGATATAGATAGATATAGATATAGATCATGAAACCATACTTATTTTCTATTAATTTTATAACAACACCCCTCATCCAGACTAAAATAGTGCTCAAAATGAAGATCTTATCACCTGCAGGGTTTATGACTGATTAGAAAGAAGCAATCCAGAATCATGATGCTAATTCCTTGAAGGAGTCATACAAGGAGACAGACTGTCTGCTCTCTTACAGATCTCAAGATAAGGTTCTCTCATCTATGACCATATGGATACTAGTTTCTCTGAATTTTGCAAACCCTCCAAAATACCACCTAATCCTTACTGTCTTATGCTATCCTCAGTGATGTTCAATTTTGAAGATCAAACACACATCATTTTGGTAATACCTTCTAATAACCAAAAGCTTGATTGAGCATTTTTTAATTCTAGGATTATTTTTAAGTTGGCTATTTCATGGTCTTCTCTATACTCACTGCAGTCAGGTGTGTCTCACTTTGTGGAATAAATGCATCCCAGAAGGTTCATTTTTAAAGCGAATCTTCTCCCTCTCACATCAAACCAATCCAAGACAAAACAAAATCACCTTTAATAATGTGGAAGTCTTTTTAAAATCACACACTTAAAAGAGAATTTTTTTGTAAAATAATAATAATACACATATGAAGACTAAAGTTTCTTTTGTTTGGCAGAATCACTTCTGGAGTTAAGTGAAAATAGCAATTACAGCTTAAGAACAGAACATCCTAGACTAAAAATTTATTCTGCTTTTATCAAATCTCCTTACCATCATTTTATAAGAGAATAACAGGAAACTCTCCTTGGGCGCTCAGACCTTGTTTCCTAGCAATTAATGGAGACTGCAGGCTGTTAGGAATAAGCAATTGAGCTAAGGCTGAGGAGAGTGAAGATTAAGGTTCCACATCCCATAGGAAGTGAATCAATAGGCAATTATTAAAAATGTGGGCCTACTTCCTATGTGTTCCTAATGTTACCTGTTCCCATTTAAAGTTAGGCTTTAGACATTATTTAATAATTCCTTTAATAAACCAGAATCCATACTGTATGTCTGTCCATAAAGGTTGAGAAAAGGGTACAAAGCATGTAAGGAAAAAGTAACCGTCTAGTACAGGGAGGCCCAAATGTAGATGTTGTGAAGCAGGTTGCAGAGTGGCCAGGAGTTCAGCAACTGCCCAAAGACTCCAGTCACAGTTGTGTGTGTCTGTGTGTGTGTGCACACACATGCACCCACAAATAACAGTGTAATAACAGCACCATGTCTTTCCTAGGGGTTCATACAGACTAAACCAGAAGAAAAGATAAGGAGAAAAAAACAGAATACAGATCTGAATACATAGTAGATTTGCAATTATGTAAAAGCAAAGGAAATTCACCAAACTTTAACTATAATTATTACTGGGCTTGTGGATGATTGTAGATGGTTTGTCTTTGTACTTTTTTGTATTTTCCTAATTTCTACAGTGACCACGCATCTTTGACTTCCACATATAATAAGAAAATGCTTTGTTTAGAAAAAGAAAGAAGAGGTTTGACATGAAGAAACAGCAAGCAATGAGAAATTCCTCTGAGAGGAAAACACCAAAAGAAGGACGACTCAATCAAAAAGCTGAGGATGGAGGTTGTGGAGAAAACTTTAAAATCCTCCTAAGAAGTTTCACCTAAGCAAGGTAATGATGGTTAGGCTTAAAGTCAGCTCCAGAGGTGACAAAGCTGGGGCTGTAAAAGTGATGAGCTAGTTAGTAAGGCTCTATGGTGGTAATTTGCCCTCCTATGTATGCTGGTAGCACCCCCCTCCAAACTGCCTCACACTATAATAAAATAGACTTTAGACTTAAATTACCAGCTGAATGTGCAAACTCAAGACCCACTCCAAAAGAGGGCATAAGAGGAGAGGAAGAAAAAGATAGCCATCCCAAAAGGTGGCATCTAGAGGGGACATCCCCTGACACCAGTGACAAAAAGGCTATGACATATACATCTCAAGAGCAGACTGGCAGTCACCAGAGCCAGTTACTGAAATACATGGCACAGAGCAGCAGCTCTCAACCCACAGAGACACAACAGGAACAACGGCACCCCCAAGGCAGACCCAGAAGAGGGAGGGGAGACTCTGCAGAAGACCCATTGTGAAAGCTGCCCTTCAACCCTTTTCTTGGTGACTGCAGCACAGCCCAGGTCTTGACAACTGAGAGTGAATTTCTAAGGGATGTACATGAAGTACATGATAAGAGGGAAACAATTCATGCATGCTGGTTCCCAGTTTTTCTCTTCCTCCCATACTTAAGAGAATTCTGTCTTGACCCTCCTCGTCCCACCTCCAAGCCCAGGATGGTCCTGCTTTGCTAAGTAAGCTCTCTTGGACCCTGTAATACAGAGGAAAGGAGCTGGGGTGGATGACAAGAGACATAGGGGTAAGAGCTGCTGTGGTATTGGGCGGGGTTGTTGGAGGAAAGCTGGGGTGAGGAAGATGGGGGAGCTACTTCAATATAAGGAAAATAGAAGAGAAAAGGAAAAGTTAAAGATTTATTACTGTGGTATACTTAACTCCCCTTGCAGAGCTTATGAAAGGCAAGTAAAGGGCTGAGACCTTCTGACTGTGTTATTTTAACCTCAGCAGTGTTCTGAGGCTGTCCCATGAGAATGTAGGCTTTTAAAAGACTGCACATTGGTGAGGCACACCTCGTTCCTGTGGGGCCTTGGGGCTCAGGGCTGAGCTAACTAGAGTCCAACAAAACCACAGCAAACATTTACTTCTAATGTTCTTTTGTGTTGGCTAAAATAAGGGTCTTTAGCCCTTACTGGTTTCCTTGAGGTTTTTTCTAACAGAATTATCCCTGAAGCTCCTGACTGTGAAAGTTGCTCAAATTTCTCTGGCAATACAGAAAATATTAAAGCATACTATGTTGGAAGTGACAGGGGAAAAATGATATAATATCTTCCCTGAGCTTGAGCTGCACAGAAATGTCTGCTCCAGGTATGTTTTAAAGGATGAATGGCCAAATCTGAAATATTCTTTGTATCTGGAGCACAATGCTTGACAATTTCATAACTTGGTGCTCTGTAATGAGAGCCAGGTTTCTATAATGATATCAATTGTATTTACCATAATATGCAGGAATAATGAGCCATTCTGGGTACACCAAGATGGTGCTACTAATCTTACATGCAGAGTCATGGGCAGATACAGAAGGTATATACCAGGACCTGCTGGGGGTCATGAGAACTCAATAGTAAACCCTGAGTCTTGGTTAGCAGTTAGGAGCTAAATGGTGACAAATGACTTCCACGTTGTGATACAGGAATATTCACTGCCATGGCACAATCTAGGACAAAGGTAGCACAAACGTAGCATCAATGCTACCACCCCATCTCAGATATCTGCTAACACCATAGCAGACATCTTTAATTAATCGATAAATCTTTATGTGTGGTCTCAGAAACTTTCTCATTGTAGCTCTCCAGGCAGTCTATCCTAATGGATCAGGGCTGGCATATAAGATGAAACCTATTTGCCATCCCTGGCCTATGGGATGGTTAGGGCTAAAATGTCAATGTGGAGATGAGTGTGCAGAGATCCCACTCCAAAGACACACAGAGGTTACTGGAGATGATGATCAGAGACATCATCAGAGACTAACAGACTGCAGAGCTGGCCTTCTGCGAAGGAGCACTTAGAGTAGCAAGGGGCAGAAAAGGCCCCTCTTACCTATGATCTCTCTCAAAATCCCAAAACCTCTCCTATTTTCACCTCTTGACTTTAGGCACTGAAAGCTGCTGTTCAAATGAAGGTACCTTCAGGAAAGAGTAACTTTTTGAGCTATTGTCTTTTATAAACACGTTGGCTCAAATTAATTTTTCTCATCAACAAATCAAACACCTGGAAAGACCCTGAAGGACGAGGATTCAAGCTGGATCAGGTTTGAAAAGACAAATGACCAGAGATTAGTCAAAGAAGGCGCAAAGGGCTGGTTACACCCGCAGCTTTCGGGAGGTAACCAGTAAACTGAGCATCAGATCCTCAAATAGGGAACAACACCCCATAGTAAATAGTGGAAGGAATCATTCACTTAGGGCTTTATCTTTGATGAATTAAATTAAAATTTAGGAAAGTAAGTTTGTTTTATCTTACCTTTAATTAGGTTTTAATTGGCACAATTATGTATGAAGTCTTTAAACAAGTCAAACATTTACGTTAGGGAACAAAAAAGTGTATAAAAGCATTATATAATATCCTTCACTTCGTGGTCAGTTTTTGTAGTAAGATATTGAAGAGAGTCACTTCAGCAAAAATCATTCAAGGACATATTAATTTACCAATATCAATATCCTTTGATATTTAAATCACTTGCTTTGAAGACCTATCATGTCGCAACCCTTACTGATTTTCTCTTTGGTTATTAACTTACCTGACTTTCCCAGACCTCATTTGTGTGTGATTTAACCAATATTCCAACATCATTTTCTTCGACTTCATGAAATCTGAGATGTTTACAAGAGTATGATTTCACTTCACAACCTATTTACACTGAGTCTGCATTTATACTGTCAAAGATTATAATATTCATCAGCAAAACTGATTGGAAAAATATGTTGATAGATGAAGAGAAGCAGATACTGACATAAAGCAGGACAGATGTTTGATAGAAGATGAAGTTTACAAGTTGAGGAGTATGTTCATGTGATGATAAATGTTGGTCCCTTATGAAATCATGTAATTGTGGCTGCAATCATGAGCACTCAGATAGCTAGGAGGCCTGTACTGTGCCACCCTCTTCCTGGGTCACAGCTGATTGGATCAGAGATAGATTTCTGACCCAACTAAACCAACCGTTTTCTCCTGCCTGGGACTCTAGGATTGAGACAGTTACATACATATATAGAAAAGTGATCTCTGAACTTCTTTGGCTGTACATCAGTAACAGGGAAAAGGTTTAACTACACTTTCAACAGATACATTTTTATTTATAAATAACATTCATAATTACACTTTTTATAAATTACATGAATATATTTTTTTTATTCTTTCAAACATTTTCTTTCAATCATTTTAAATGAGTTAAGTATTTTTAGTATTTTGATTTTTTAAGATTTTATTTATTTATTTTTAGAGAGAATAGAAGGGAGGGAGAAAGAGAGGAAGAGAAACATTGGAGTGTGAGAGAAACATCAAGCATTTCCCTCCTGTATGTGCCCTGACCAGGAATATACAACCCATGCAGGTGCCCTGACAGGGAATCAAATGACCTTTTGCTTTGCAGGATGATGCCCAACCAACTGAGCCACACTGCCCAGGACTAGTATTTTAATTTTATGACTAATATAAAAACATTTTTATTTGTTATTTTAAAATTATTAATAAAATATTTAATTTTAATTATTCATTTAGTAGTTATTGTTTTAAGAGACTTCATGCAAGTCTATGACACAAAAATTCAAGTTTGTTTTAATGGCTGCATGACTGAAAACTTAACTCCTAATGATAATAGGTCCAAAAGGAAAAAAAAGATACATCATTGGCAGGGTTTTCAACATTATGATTTTTTAATTCCAACCAATAATTATGCAAAGGCTTTTGCTGAAATGAGGCTCAGAAATTCCTACCTTCTCTGATGTCAATTGGTTATTACAAACTAATCAAACCCACTTTCTCTTCTAGAAATTTTTATGCCAGTTAAAAAATTCTAGTTTTTAATGTACAGAACTTCAAGTTTTTTGCGGTTGAGATGCATCCTTTTCAACCACAAAATCACATAATGATAGAAACATTTCTTTTTTAATTATATTTTATTGATTATGCTATTACAGTTATCCCATTTCCCCCCTTCACTCCCTTCTGCCCTGCACACCTCCCTTTAGTTCATGTCCAGGGGTTGTACATATAAGTTCTTTGGCTTCTACATTTCCTATACTATTCTTAACCTCCCCCTTTCTATTTTCTACCTACCATCTATGCTACTTATTCTCTGTACCTTTTCCCCTTCTCTCCTCCTCCCACTCCCCTGTTGCTAACCCTCCATGTAATCTCCATTTCTGTGGTTCTGTTCCTGTTCTAGTTGTTTGCTTAGTTTGCTTATGTTTTTGTGTTAGGTGTGGCTGTTAGTGATTGTAAGTTTGCTGTCATTTTACTCTTCATATTTTTTATCTTCTTTTTCTTAGGTAAATCCCTTTAACATTTCATATAATAAGGTCTTGGTGATGGTGAACTCCTTTAACTCGACCTTGTCTGAGAAGCACTTTATCTACCTATCCATTCTAAATGAAAGCTTTGCTGGATAGAATCATCTTGCCTTGGATGTAGGTCCTTGCCTTTCATGACTTGGAATACTTCTTTCCAGCCCTTCTTGCCTGTAAGGTCTCTTTTGAGAAATCAGCTGACAGTCTGATGGGAACTCCTTTGTAGGTAACTGTCTCCTCTCTTGCTGCTTCTAGGATTCTCTCCTTCATTTTTACCTTGGCTAATGTAATTACGATGTGCCTTGGTGTGTTCCTCCTTGGGTCAACTTCTTTGGGACTCTCTGAGCTTCCTGGACTTCCTGGACGTCTATTTCCTTAGCCAGATTGGGGAAGTTCTCCTTTATTATTTGTTGAAATAACTTTTCCACTGGTTGCTCTTCTGCTTCTCCTTCTGGTACCCCTATAATTTGGATGTTGGAATGTTTAAAGATATCCTGGAGGTTCCTAAGTCTCTCCTCATTTTTTTTTAATTCTTGTTTCTTCATTCTGTTCTGGTTGAATATTTATTTCTTCTTTCTGCTCCAAATTGTTGATTTGAGTCCCAGTTTCCTTCTCTTCACTGTTGGTTCCCTGTATATTTTCCATTATTTCACCTTGTGTAGCCTTCATTTCTTCCCTCATTTTGCGACCAAATTCAACCAGTTCTGTGAGCATCCTGAGTACCAGTGTTTTGAACCCAGCCTCTGATAGGTTGGCTATCTCCTCACTGCTTAGCTCTTTTTCTGTAGTTTTGATCTGTTTGTTCATTTGGACCATATTTCTTTGTCTCAGTGCACCTGTTAAGTTGCACGGGGCAGAGCCTTAGGTATTTGCCAAGACAAGGCAACCCTCTTGGCTGCATTGTGGCACTGTCTGTGGGGGAGGGGTCAGAGAGGGAACAATGCCACTTGCTCACTCAGCTCTGGCCCTACTTTCCAACGAACTCTCCTGTGAGACTGGGAGTTTCTCCCGCCTTTGCAACCCCCGCAGTATTTTACCACTAGAAGTTTCAAGTCTTTAGTTGATAGAAACATTTACAAACATCAATTTTCAAGATGTTCTCTCCATAGCAAGAGTTCTTTTGTAAAGCAGGTATTTTCTCTCTCTTATTGAAAAAATGTTATCTTTGCCTTGAAAAAGCAGAATAAACTTTTAAAAAATTACTGCTAGTATTACAAAAAAAGGTTCAGGAATTTGGAATATTTGTTGAAAAAGAAAAATGTAGGACTCATCTTTAAGAAGAACCACTGTTTTGCTACAAGGTGACCAAAAATTTCCTGTGATGCAAAAGATTTTCATGGTTGCTCCCTTTCTCTTTACAAAGTTTAGGATGACTCTACTATTAATCTTTGTTTTTATCAAATTAACCACATTATGATCTCTGCTGGCATTCTGTATTCTTCTGACTTCAACTCTTTTCTACATTACATTGAATATTAATAACAGTTAATGAATTTCACCTGTGGATCTAATTCCCTAGTCTCACCCCAGAATTATTTTTTATTAACTGCTCCATTAGTAATTACACATTGGCATAAGACATCACTTTATTAAAGAATTTATCTCGATCCTGACTGGTGTGACTAAGTTGGTTGGGCATCATCCTGCAAAGCAAAAGGATGTTAGTTTGATTCCTGGTCAGGGTGCATGCCTGGATTGTGGGCCAAGTCCCTGATCTGGGTACATCCGAGAGGTGACCAATCGATATTTCTCTACCTCTATTTTTCCCTTCCTTCCTCTCTTTCTAAAACATAAATTAAAAAAAAAAAAAGAACTTATTTCCTATGTGACTATGGCTGACATTTGTGTGTCCTATGAGTGTATTCAAACACCTATGCCTCATACCTTAAATATCCAGTTTCATAGAGTCCTTTGCCAGCAGTAGACAGAGTATTACAGAATATTTGTTCATTATCAGGAATCCAGGGACACATATCTCACATTTCCCCTTTGCCAGAAAAAAAGAAGCTATTTTATTAACAATAGATACAGACGAGAAAGCATCAGTTATAATGACAAGAAAGTGTGAAGCAAAAAGCTAGTAAGAAAAAAAAGGTTTTGGTGGTATGATTTAAAACCTTTCTTCTGACTAAGGCTACTTTGCAGCAAATGCAGAGTGTAATCACTCTGAAGAGCTCTGAAATGCGTTAAATTAGCTCCCTAGTCAGGATCTAATGCAACTAAATGGAATTCACCTTTGTACCAAAAAAGAAAAAGGGAAAATCCTCTTCTGTGCCTTTTATTCTCCAGGAATATCACAGTAATGAGCTGGATACTCAAAGTATAGTTATTATTTTAAAATGCTCAGATGATTTGGCCTGTGTATGCTTTCAAAATATTTGAGTCACTAAAGGAAATTAAGAAAATGTACTGAAGGGTTAGAAGGAATTTCTAAAAGAATTATATTTTCACCTCAAATCAGAGACTCTTGGCCTGCCATAACTATAAGCTTTGGCTCCCATTCTCACTGTATGTGAAATATTTTGGATGTTTCTCACTATTATAAAAATTTTAAATTTAATTGTAAACAATCTAATAGAAATGACATTCACCAAATTAAAAGTAATCACAATCTTCATGGCATTCTTCATACAAATATCTTTCAATCTTAAAATTAACAAAGCTCCTCTGATTGCCAATGGAATTTAAACCTGAACTTACCGTGACACCTCTGGTTGCCATCACTGAGTGAATGGAGTCTTTGGTAATGGTTATCAATCTTACTTGTATTTATTAGCAGGATTGTTTTCTGTTTCTTTTTTTTAAGATTTTATTTATTTTTAGAGAGGGGAAGGAAGGGGGAGAGGAAAAGGAACATCAATTTACAAGAGAAACATCGATGGGCTGCCTCTCACATGCCCCAAACCAGGGACCTGGCCCACAATGTGCCCACAATGTACCCACAATGTACCCAGAGGCATGTGCCCTCTGACTGGGAATTGAAACTGTGACCTTTTTTTATGGGGCGATGTCCAACCAATGCCACACCAGTCACAGCTATTTTCTGTTTCTTAGGTTGAGGTGCCTGGACATACCTACTTTTCAAACTTGTTTGGAGGTGAGAGTATGCAGTCCCACAGATGTGTTGAGCTCTCGCTTTGTGCAGGCTTGGTTTCAGTGCTGTGAGGCCTTCAGAAATGAAGAGGTCCCAGCCTTCCAGAGCTTCCTTGGGAAAGAGGTAAGTTCATTAAAAAAAAAAAAACTCCTGAGAAGCTCAAAAATATAACACTTCTTTTCAGTTCCAAAATTCCTAAATTATTAAATTGTAACATTTACTTAAGCAGAATAATCTAGGCTAGAAGCTAAATCCACTTTATTCCTTTGATCAAAACTAAAGTTCCTATAGGTTGAAGTACAGAAGTAAAATGTATAAGAAGGCAGAAAAGACAAATGGGACAAGTATACTTGACTTCTAACTGGGCTTTTAACCCATGAATACATATGATCTAACTCTGTGCTTGTCATTTTGAAAAAGCAGAAAGTGAAGGAGGGGAGTGTCTAAGAGGGGCTGAATTTTTAATGACAGGACCTCAAGGACAGTGCTGAAGTTGAATCATCAGGATTGTCTGGTCATGGATCAGTCAGATCCAGATACTGAGCCCAAGATGAGCGACTTCTCAGTGACAAGCTCATAGCAAATGGACCAGACCAATTCCTAAACCTAGAAAGCCAATTTTCATTTTTCATTCATATCTTGACTTGCTCTAGCCTAAAATAAATTTAAGGATACTTAGAAATATGCTAACATGTTACAAGAGAAAATAAATTCAAAATAGAAAGATGAGGCAAAAAGGAAATAAAACTAAGAAAACAAGGTACCATTGAGAGTGAAGTCAGCCCATGAAGTATAGCAGGAGGTCCTATGCTCTTTCTTCAGTGGCCTCCTCATAACTGCAGTAAGAGGCAAACACAGTGAGTTACATGCTGCACTTCCACCATCCTGGTGTCAAGATACCAAACAAGCCAAAGGACAATCAGATGATTATTCAGAACAAAGGAAATATAGTTGACTGGGGAGAGACATTCCCCCCACCTCTAATCAAACTTGATATCTTGTTCCCAAGCAAGACTCATAGTCCAGTGACACCATGGTTACTGAGTCTGCCACACCCAGGGTCTCCTCCCTGCTCAGTATGATAGAGTTGCTTTCCTGCACTCACATACTCCTTCACTAACATGTGAAATGTCACTGAGGATATTAAGTATCTTCAGACACTTCAACCAATTCCTCATGTGAATCTTAGACACACTCTGTCGAGCCCCATCTTTATCCTTGCATTTCATCAGACGAGTCCTGCAAATGTCTTAGGCAAATTGCACTAGCTATAAACTAGATAGATGATTCCCCAAAGGGTGGCAGCAGTGTTTCCAAGCCACTGGGGGTCTTAGCATAGGATAAACTAAGAAGCGTAGTCCCCAACACAAATTCCTTATAAGAGATCCTACCCCCAATAGAATATACATACTCTAAGCTTCACAAAAATGAGTATGCCCCTTCACAAGGTAATTCAGCCAAGGAAATTTGTTCTGAGGAGGATATGAAAAACGGGGGGAGGGGGTGGAGAGGGGGGAAGCATGTTCAAAGATATCTATGATCACCCTGGCTGGGTATCTCAGTTGGTTAGAGCATTGTCCCAATTTGCCAAGGTTGCAGGTTTGATCCCTATTTAGGGCACATAAAAGAATCAACCAATGAATGCATAAATAAGTGAAACAATCTCACAATCTCTCTCTCTCTCTTTCTCTCTCTCCCCCCAAAAATTTTTTTAATAAAAAAACTATACTTTCAGTCATCACTTCTATAGTTTGTTAAAATTAAAAAAAGAAAAAGTACAACTCCATGACATGGTGCCATGAGCTGTCATATTCTTGTTGGGCCCTGAACTGATCTTGCAACTGACCTTTTATTCTCCCAGAGTGAATCTTACAAACTGCTAAAGAAAGCATGATTCAATCACTCCATAAACACTTCTAGACACCCACTGTGAGCATAGACCCCTTCTCAGCTGGGGACTATAGAAAACAAAGACAAGGTTCCAGTGGATTTGTCCTACTTTCAAATAGCTCTTAGGCTGGCTCAGAAAGAATAGCAGAAGGGAGGAAGCTATCCTCACTACAGATGCACTTAGGCATCAGCTGAATTCATAGCTATCACAGGTGAGACAAAATCAAAAGGAAAACATCCTCCAACTCAAACTTCTAATGAGTTGGAGGACTTACAGCCTGGCCTTGAGCTTATCTCCAGAAGAAATTTTCATTAGGTTTCACACTTTTTCCCTCTAGAGAACAAGTCACAATGCCTTTTCCTAAATCTCATGGCCTTATCTTTTTAAATACTAACTCTTTAAATGCAAAAGTTTTCTGTTAATAAACAGCTATCACACTTAAAGCATATGTTTAAAATACACATTTATACAAAAGATAGTTTTGCCTGTGAACTACTCATTTGCAAAAATATCACCAAAAATAAAAGGTCTGAATTGCTGTTAATGAGGATCCACCTTAGGAATTTTCTCAGAGCAAGTTTCCTTCCCCTCTAGTCAATTCAGAATCATGTCTCCCTCCCATCCTCAAAAGAAGTCAATTTTCAGACATAAATTTATGTGTAAGTCAAAGTATGCCTGTAGCTTGTCATTTGTATCGATAAAGTGACATGCATTTGTTAAATGCTAGCTCTGTGCCTAGCCATGTTCTAGGTGCTTGAAAGCACAAAAGAACAAGGAATCTCTCTGGATCTATTTAAAACCTATTTTCTCACACTGAAAATGCTTCAAAGATTCCAAAGATAAAAGAGCAAACTCTTTTCCTCCATGAGCCTTTGAAGCCCATGTTAAATACTACAGAAGAGTTTTTGAAACTTAGATTCTTAAAGGGGAGGAAAAAAAAACAGATTGGCCTGAGGTTTGAAAGAGGTTGTGGCAGCCACTATGAGGCATTCTTCAGGAAAGATAGTGCTTTTAGTGTTTATGAGTCCTTCATTATAAAGGCAGAGTCTAGCTGGCTGCACTGTGGGTATTAAAGCAAGATTTTCATCCTGGCTGGAAGGTAAGAGCTACAAAGCCAGGTGAGAGCTGCCACGTGTCTCTAGAGGGCAATTCTAAATCATAAGAGCATAGAGAAACAGAGAGAGGACAGGAGACATCAGAGATAGAGAAGGCTTTGCTGTTTTGTCCACAGAAGGAAAGACATATGTCAGAGGCAGAGCTACTGAAGCTCATTAGTGGAGGTAGAAGGCAAAGAGGAGACCTCATTTTGAAAAGACGATCACAGGGATCTGAGCAGCTACCATAACTTTTAAATTCAAAGGCTAGAGTGGTATAGGACTCTTACTCAAAATATTTACAGATCGTTTGAGATGGAAGATAATTATTAAGTAGATGAGGTTTAAAGATAAGTGATTCATTGAAATAGATTACAGGTATCCCTGGTTTTGCACGGTTCCAAGATGTAGAAATTTCAGTTACCAGGAGTTAGTTAAATAACACCATTCAACAAAACAATTCGAATTTCACCTGCCATCATATATTAATTGTGAGTAAACAATTAACCACTGACCATTCGTTATTCAGTTCTTGCACAGACATTAAAGAGTATAGATATGTTGCATCCTTGTCTCCCAGTGATAAACTTATGAAACATGTTACAACAAAGATTAAAGTACAGTGAAGAAACAAAAAGTGATAGTGCTGAAGTAAAATAGGATGTGATTAGAAGATTTAAAAAATGGCAACAGAAAAGCAAAGACAGGATGAGATCTAAGCTTTCATGAAGCTATGGCATAGACTCTATTGACAAAATTCAATGACTATGAAAACAAGGTAAAGTTACTTCATAATATTTTATAGTTTAAACTGTAGTAGGAACAGAAAGCCAATTATGATAGAAATGCAGCACTTCTTATTGGGATTGAAGGCTGAAATAAAAAAAAATAATCCCAATCACTTTGACTAGCATTCAGGCCAAAGTGTTAGAATTAGCTGCGATGTGAAAGAAAACAGTAATTGCAAGGAGACCAAAAAAGAACCTTTAGCTGCCAGTTTCACCATTTCAGATGTCAGCGTGAACTGATCGGTGTTAAACTATCTGATGAAATGACTAGCACAAATAAGGATACTGCTGTAAAATTTGAACCCAGATTCCTAGGATTAGTTAAAACAGGTAGTTATGATGCTCTCAAATATGAAAATAGCTATGACAAAAACATAAAGATGTCCCGAGGAAGGGACATTGGCAAAAAAGAAAAACTCAGGTTAAGGGAACTCTCAGAGATAGTTCAGATGTTGAATATGCAAAGAATGAAATGTTGAAAGCTGATGCAAAATTAGAAAGGTTTATGACAATTTACCAAGGCTAAAGTACTAATACGTGCTACAACATGGATGAACTTTGGAACATTGTGCTAAGTGAAAGAAACCAATCACAGAATACTACATATTATATGATTCTATTACGTCCGAATAGGCAAAACTATAGATACAGAAAGTAGGCCAATGGTTGCCTAGGAGTCGTGGTAGGGGTGGGATGGGACTGGGGAACTAGAAGGTGATAACAATGGGGTATGGTATAAGAGATCTGTTTAAGGATAGCAGAGAGCTGTCAAAATAACCAAGATCTGAAGAGCCAAGATTCCAAAGAAAAAGGAAGCTCACTAAAATGAGTCCATTATTTTGTTTACCTCTTTACCCCTCAAGGCAATGCTGAGTCTTACTGTGGTAGGGATTGTTGGAGGTGAAGGGATGGGGCTGCTGAGAAGCCAGGCAGAGAATGAATGCTAAGAGGCAGAGAAACCAGTACTCTCATGGACTTGTTGGGGGTGGGGGGACAGGAGTTGGGACCTGCCAAGGCAGCCAGGACGTAAATAGCCAAGACTCCCAGAGAGGGGAGGCCTAGGAAAGAGAGGGTGACATTCAGTGATTTCCATCCAAGAAAGACTAACCAAGAAAAAAGAGAAAAGGCACAGATTACCAATAACAAAAATAAAAATAGAGACCTCACTATAGAGCCTACAAGTTTTAAAGAGAGTGTGATAGGCTATTAGACTAATTTTATGCCAATGCATTCTAAAGTTTGGGTGAAATGAACAAGCTCCTAGAAAAATAACTTAGCAAAACAGATACAGGAGGAAACATAAAATCTGAATAAAGCTTTAGCTATTAATGACACTGAATCTACCATTTTAAAATCTTTCCACAGGCTCCCAGTCAAGATGGCAGCACTCACATCCTCCCACAACCACATCAAAACTATAACTAAACTACAGAACAACCATCTGTAGTCTAGCTGAACAGAAGTCTTACAACTCAGGATATAAAGAAGAAGCCACATTGAGACTGGTTAGGAGGAGCAGAAACCTGAAAAAGGAATGGTCCCACACCCACATATGGTAAACAAAAATTAGCAGGGATTCCCTGGCTGGTGTAGCTCAGTGGACTGAGTACTGGCCTGCAAATCAAAATGTCGCCAGTTTGATTCCCAGTCAGGGCACATGCCTGGGTTGCAGACCAGGTCCCCAGTAGCAGGTGTGCAAAAGGAAACCAATCGATATTTCTCTCCCTCTCTTCCTCCCTCTTTTCCCCTCTCTATGAAAATAAGTAAATAAAATACTTTTAAAAAAATATTTTTTAAAACTGGGAGGGATATTTTGGCTTCAGAGCCCCCCACTAAGGAGTGAGGGGTCCCAACCCCACTTCAGGCCCCATCAGCCCAGGAAGAGAGAGAAGTCCCCATAAATTTTGGCTATAGAAACAAGCAGGAAATGAAGCTAAATGAGACAGAGGGCTTCTGGAGTCCCAGGATTTTCTCTTAAAGGGCCCATGTATGGGCTTACTTGGACTTACTCCATCTGAGTTCTGGCACTGGGGCAGCAGCAGCTTGAAAACCATCAGAGACCATACAGGGAGGAACTAAAGTGTCTAGCATCAGGGCAAGAGCTGGAGATAGCTTTCCTTCACACAGAAGTGCTTACAGAGGCCATTGTTCCTTTTCTGAGCCCTCCCTGCACAGAGCCAGCAGGCAGGTGCCATATCTGAATCTCCAGCAACCTGGCTAACACTATGCCCCTTGGCCCTGGTGATTCCCTGAGACCTCACCCTACCCAACTTACAAGCCCACCCAAGCTGTTTCCAGTAGCTTTTCCATACAAATATCCTGCCTTGGCTCATTCTTCAGACTTTCCTAAAATCTGTCAAACAAGCAGCACCTGGTCTCAGCATGTTCTGTATCTCTCACTAAGTGACCTCAGGCCCAGCACTAGCAGCAGCCAGCCTTGGTTCACAGGTTTGCCTCTTCTGGGCACATCCAAGCCCAGCACAAGTAGCAACCATCCTTATATCACTTTGTAGTCCATGCTGGGTGACTACACCATGATGAACATAGGTGGTGGTTGACCTTGGCCTACACTTCCTGGGAGGCCCCAGAGCCAGCACAACTAGTTGACAGCTTCAAATCACATAAAAACGCCAATTAAAGACCTTGACAAGCAACCCACTCAAGGGGTGAACTCAGTGGGCACCAGAGCCCCACTGAAGTAAGTCCTGCTCTGTGGGGTAGACCCCTGCACAGCTGATCCTCCATGGTGGTCACAGCCAGTCCCGTGTCCTACTGGCTTGGAGGCAGATCCCTCCCATTGATGTACCAACAGTAATCAAGGCTCAACTACAAGAGAAGGGCATACACAGCACACACAGGGAGTAGGGGGAACATCTGGAATGCCCAGCTTGGATGATCAGGGAGGCTGTACCACTGGACCCTACAGAATACCTACTACGTAAAGCCACTTTACCAACCCTGGGAGGCATAGAAGCTCTACCTAATACATAGAAACACAGGGAGACTGCCAAAATGAGGAGGAAAAGAAATATGTCCCAAAGGAAATAATGGAACAAAACTCCAGGAAAAGAATTAAACATAATGGAGACAAGCAATATACTGGGTGCAGAATTCAAAACACTAGTTATAAAAATGCTCAATGAACTTAGGGGAAGAGTAAGTGAACTTAGTGAAAACTTCAACAAATAGATAGGAAACATAATAATGGAACTAGAAAACATAAAAGAACCAGTCAGAAATGAAGGATACATTAAACGAAATTAAAAATACATCACAGAGAATTAACAGTGGAGTAGATGAAGAAGAGAATCAAACCAGCAATTTGTGAGCTAAGGAAGCAGAAAATACCCAATCAACAAAAAGAAAAAAAGAATCCAAAACAATGAGAATAGTATAAGGCACCTCTGAGACAACTTCAAACATACCAACACTTGCATCATGGAGGAATCAGAAGGTGAAGAGAGAGAGCAAGGAATTGAAAACCTATGTGAAAAATTAATGAAATAAAACTTTCCTAACCTGGTGAAGGCAATAGACATATAAGTCCAGGAAACACAAACAGTCCCAAACAAGATGAACCCAAAGAAGCCCACACCAAGAAACATCATAATTAAAATGCCAAAAGTTATAGACAAAGAGAGAATCTTAAAAGCATCAAGAGAAAATGTTACCTACAAGGGAGCTCCCATAAGACTAACAGTAAATTTCTCAACAGAAATTTTGCAGGCCAGAAGGGAGAAATATTCAAAGCGCTAAAAAGCAAGGACATGTAACCAAGAGTACTCTACCCAGCAAAGCTATCATTTAGAATCAAAGATCTTCCCAGACAAGGAAAAGCTAAAGGAGTTAATCACCACCAAATCAGTATTATATGAAATGTGAAAGGGTCTTCTTTAAGAAGAAGGAAAAAAAAGGGTCAAAATTACAAACAATAAAAGAGCAATAAATACGCATCTACTAACAAGTGAATCTAAAAAAAAAAGTAGAAATGGAAAAAAGGTGGGAAGGGATAGGTGGGTGGGCTGGAATAGGAGTAAAGGACAGAAAACTGTACTTGAACAATGATTAAAATAAAATTTAAAATAATAATAATAATAATAAAACAAAGAAACAGAACAACAACAGACTCAAAGATACAGAAAACATTTTGACAGTTGCCTGATGAGAGGGATTTGGGGGCATGGATGAAAAAGGTAAAAGGATTTAGAAGTATAAATTGGTAGTTACAGAAGAGTCCCAGGGATGTAAAGTACAGCATTGGGAAAATAGTCATTAGTAGTAGCGTAATAACTATGTATGGTGTCAGATGGGTACCTGATTTATTGGGATGATCACTTAGTAAGTTATATAATGTCTAATCACTGGTATATACACCTTAAACTAATATTGTTTATCAATTGTAATAAAAAATTATTTAAAGTCAAAAAAATAAAATCTTTCTACAAAGGAACTCCAGATGCAGTTTCATTCCACTGATGAATTCTTCCATTAAAAAAGAAGAAATACTAATACTAAGAAAACTCCTCTCAGAGAAGACAATTTATTAAAAAAAAAAAAAGTAAATTTAGCTCTGGCTGCTGTGGCTCAGAGGACTGAGTACCAGCCTATGAACCAAAATGTCACTAGTTTGGTTCCCAGTCAGGGTACATGCCTGAGCTTCAGGCCAGGTCCCCAGTGGGGGTGCATGAGAGGCAACCACACATTGATGTTTCTCTTTCTCCTTCCTTTCCTCTCTCTTTAAAAAATAAATAAGTAAAATCTGTTTTAAAAAAGGTAAATTTATCATGTTTACCAGAAAACAAGGTCAATATATAACAAAAATAAAATACAAAAAAACACTATTAGAAAATGAGATTTGAAAAATTGTATAATAGAAGCTCTCACCTTCCCCCTCCCAATGGATCTCAGATTTGAGTTTTTTTAAAATAATCTTCCAACATTGAATTTAATGCTCTGGAGGAAGTCTTCATAAGAGATGGTTATTTCTTATACTTTACTGTATAAGAGATACTTATACAGTTGGACAATAGAACTCAATTTTCTCCAACAAACACAAATATATGCATGTCTTCCTTTTAGACAGGCCATCAGAACAGGCCATCAGAACAACTTTTAGATAGGCCATCAGAACTTCAGAACAACTTTCATGGTGCTCAGCTGCAAGGAAAGTCAATATCCCAGGAGCCACAGTAGTTCCAAGTATGTCTGCCTAAGTTCTGTGGGAGAAGAAAGGGAGCTACGTCACACAGCTGATACAATCCACCAGCCCATCCTCAGTTTACTTTCAGGTTCTTCTTGCTTTCAAGGGGCACTGACCCTATAAGGGGACCTATCTTGGACCTGGCTGGAGAATCTCCCAGAAATGTAGGCAAAAAGGTAAGGGCCAGAGGTCGAGAAGCCTAACTGGTGATCCTCAGAGTTTGATGTTGAGCCTGTTGAGCCTAGACACTATTAACACTTCTCTTCTACTACTGTATTGATGATTGTTTGGGAAAATGATTATGACAAATGTTACAATGGGTTGTTAATGCCCTTAATACACAAAGAACATACAAATATCAATCCAAAAGACTGCTAAGGTGTTGGGAACCGCCCTGACTGGTATCAGAGGCTGAAACCCCCGCCTAGGCTAAAGCTAAGGGAACGCCCTTGGAACCGTGAGCCAGCAAGGAGACAAAAGCTTATCTTCCTGGCAGGAATGCTGCTTCTGCTGCTTTATTCATAACTGAACCCCCAAAAAGCTTGGTCGGTTAGCCAAAGACGGGTAAGATTCCCCACGGGGGAACGACCCTAAGCCAGGCACGATCACTTTTTGGGAGGCCCCCCCCAAAAGAAGGACTTGGGGGGCTGCAGCAAAAGGGGGGTGATGGACCCTCGCTCCTCGGCTTTGACATAGCCTGAGTTCTCATCGTCTGGGAGAAAATCTCCTTATCTCTTGGTTGCCTTAGTTCCCTTGCTCCACCTAAGCCTGAAACAATGACAGGGTGGTACAGCTCGGTACTGAGAAGTGCGGATTCCCTAGGGTGATTAGGCCTAAGAAAGAACATGTAAATTACTGTGAAACCTTCTTTGTTTAGAATGCTCTCAGTTGAATGAGAAGGGTCTTAGGAGGAAGTTATTTTGTTCCTGTCTTACAGCTCTTTGACCCCCAACTCAATAGACGGGCAGAGTTCTTTGTTTTCTATAGTTCCTTACTTCCCCCTAATGAGTACTGTACTTTACCTGAATTATTATGCAGAATGAGCCTAATAAAAGCAGGTATGGACGGTAAATCAGCCCGCTCCCCACTAGGGGGGGTGGCCATTTCGTCCCTACTTCCCCACAGAAACTAGTCTGTCTCTGTGCATGTGTTGTTTTCTCTCGCGTGTTTATCGTTGAGCCATCCACAGCGTTCCGTGGTCACTGCTGGCCGGTGACCCACACGCAACACTAAGGCCCAAAATACAAATGGGCAACGATCCTGAACAGAATTTACAGAAAAAAAATATATCAATACTAATGTCTAATAACCATCAGAAAAGTGCTTGCCTGGGGTAGAAATCAAAACAAGGCTAACAAGGCTAATTCTAAACTAACAGCTATAAAAATACAAATGCTATGAGGATGGGGGTTAATATGTCCTAGCCCACCTCATGTCTAAATAAGTCAAAACACCTTTTACTTAAAATAAGTACAGGCTCCATCTACAGCAAGAAGGAAGATTACTATCTTTCTTTATGCTGTTGACCTGGCTCTTCTATCATGATTCAGGAATGACCTTAAGAGAGATGTTAATCTACTGGCAAACTATATTAGAAAAAAAGACTTTTGGTAGAATATATTTCAGCATTCAGATTAACAACATACTCACAATATATCCCTTCAATACACACACACAATCATTCTCACACACATGCACACATACTTCTGAAACTCATTTATTTTCAAAACTTTCCAAAGCATACCACCTCTTGATCCTCTAACTTCCTTTTGACCACTTTCCACTTGCCAGCTAGTTTTCCTGTTTGCCTTATAAATACCCTGAAAGGTTTGCACCCTTGGTTTTCTTCTCTTTAGGCTGTACACCTTTTTGTTCAGTGGTCTCAGATTCTACCATTGCTTCAAGAACTATCTCTATGCTAACAACTTCCAAATCCATATCTCCAAACCTGTGTGAACTTTCCTCACAAATTCTAGATCAGTAGTTCTCATATTACTTCAAATGTACACATCTAAAGTGGAATTTTCTGTTCTTACTCCATTTTATCTACTTTTTGTCCTAGGTTTATTCATTCATTCATTCATTCATTCATTCAACAAATAGGTTCCAAGTGCCAGCCATTATTGACCCTTCATTCTTCCAAGCTAGAGAGAATCAATCTTCATTCTTTTCAGCCCTTCTCCTGCTCAGGTCAACTTTGTATTCTAACTCCAATCTCTTGGAGTCAGCTCTTTTCTTCATCCCTACTAACTCTTAACCTCAGTTCCCATCATCTCTCACCAGGATTCTTGCAGCAACCCCCTGTATGTTTTCCCTGCCAATGAAGTCAGTCTGTTTACCACAGTGTTGGCAGAATTAGCTTCCTAAAAAATAAATCATGTCATGTCACCTCATGTTCTTAAAAGCCTCATAGCCCATAGCAATGATGGGGTGTGTGGACCAAATGCACTGGAATCAGCTGGGGAGCTCATTAAGCTATCATTCCCTAAGCCCTAGACCTATTGCATCTATCTCCTTGGAAAGGAGACCTAGAAATACCTATTTTTAATGAGTTCCCCAGGTGGTTTTTGTTCCCACTAAAGGTGAAGACCCACTGGCCTACACAAGAGAATGCAAGCTCTTTAGACAGAAACACAAGGTTCTTCACTGACTGGGCCCAACTGGTATCAGTTTCCTCCACTTCTATGCACCCTACCCACAACTCCCACTGAATCTCTCACTCTTGTCTAGACACTTCAGGACCTCCCATACCTCCATGTCCTCTACACACTCCTCTGCCTCCTTCCCCTAGCAAAAAACTAGTCTACCTTCTTTTGAGAATCCTCCCCTGACCACCACCCCATCCTTCGTCAGAATTGTCTCTCCCACATTTGTTCATAGCCCTTTCCTCATACCTACATGATGGCCAGGCACTAGTCCCACTGAATCAGCCTTCATAACCACGTGACCCAAATCTTTATAATAAGTCTTATTTAGTAGTTAGTTAGTTAGTTAGTTAGTTAGTTAGTTAGTTAGTTTATATGCACATGTTATGGGTTCTCTGGAGAACCCTGACTAAAATAGTCACCAACTGGTCATTTGAAAAATGTTTCTATCTTAGCCCCCATTGAAAACCTTGTCCAAAATAAAAAGACAACCCACAGAATGGGAGAACACATTTGCTGATATATTTTATAAGGGGTTAATATCCAAAAGTTATAAAGTACTTACAACACTCAACCTCCCAAAATCAAACAATCCAATCAAAAAAATAGGCAAAGGATCTGTACAGATACTTCCCAAAGAGGACACACAGTTGACAAATAGACATATGAAAAGATGCTCAACCTCACTAATCATCAAAGAAAGCAAATAAAAAACACAATGAGATACCATGTCACACCTGTCAGAATGGCTATCATCAATAATCAACAAACAAATGTTGGTGAGGGTATAGAGATAGGGGAACAATTTTGCACTATTGTTGGGAATGCAGACTGGTGCAGTCACTGTGGAAAGCAGTATGGAGATACCTCAAAAAATTAAAAATGGATCTGCCTTTCAACCCAGCAGTCCCACTTCTGGAAATATATCTGAAGGAGCTCAAAACACTAATTCAAAAGAACATAAACAGCCCTGTGTTCATTGCAGCATTATTTACAATCACAAAGATATGGAAGCAGCCCAAGTGTCCATCAATAGGTGAGTGGATAAAACAACTATGGGACATTTACACAATGAAAGTTTACGGGCTGTAAAAAAGAAGAAAATTTTACCCTTTGCAACAGTATGAATGGACCTGAAGAATACTATGCTAAGTGAAATAAGCTAGTCAGAGAAAGACAAATACCATATGATTTCACTCACATGTGGAATCTAATGAACAAACTGAACTAACAAGCAAAACAGAGACAGACTCATAGATGGAGAACAGATGACAGCTAGTGGGGGTGGGGGGAGGTTAGGGAGTGGAGGGAATGAGCAAAAAGGAAAAAGGACTCATGGACATGGACAACAGAGTGGTGACTGCTGGGGGGAGTGGGGAATAAAGGGACTAAAATGGTAATGGAAAAAATATAATAAAGATTTTTAAAAATTTTAAAAGCCTTGTCCACTATGTTAAGTGCTCCTGTGAAACAGTGATAGACACAACTTGAGTGTGTTGCTGATGCCCAAATGTGCATCACTTCCCTGTGTTCCATACTCACGGATCCAACTGTCCACTTCAATTCTCAACTGAATTATCTCATAAGTACCTCACACTGAACATGCCCAAAATGGAACTCCTGGTTTTACTCTCCAAACCAGCTTATGCCCAGTCTTCACTATCTCAAAAGATGGATCACCATTCACCCATTTGCTCTAGATAAAAACCTACAGCAATCTCAATTCCTCTCCCTCATTTTCCTTAGTCAGCTAGCTAATCAGCAAGTCTGGTTGATTCTGCTTGAGTCTGAACACTTAACACCACCTCCACCAGCTCTTCCTGGACCAGCCACCATCATCTGCCACCTAGACCTTTGCAATAGCCTATCCCCGGTCTCCCTGCTTTCACTCTTGCCTCCTGCTTTTCTCCATATGGTAGCTAGTGAGTATTGTAGTCAGATATTTTATTTTTTTGAGATTTTATTTATTTATTTTTAGAGAAAGAATGGAGGGAGAAAGAGAGGGAGAGAAACATCAACATGCAAGAGATACATCTATTAGTTGCCTCTCACACACCCCCAACCAGGGGCCTGGCCTGCAACCCAGGCATATTCCCTGACTGGAAATCAAACTGGTAAGCTTTTGGTTGGCAGGTCAGTACTCAATCTGATGAGCCACACCAGCCAGGACTACAATTAGACATTTTAAAAGGTGACAAAACTGCCTGCTCAAAACTTCCAATAGCTCCCCAATCACACTTGGGGAAAAATTCCAGATCTCTACAAAGCCATACAAGGCCACCTTCTCTCCATGCTTCTCCCAGCCCTTTGCCACTTAACCCCACCACTGTTGTATCCTCTCAACTATACACAGGTCTTCTCCAGTATTACTGGATGTTTCTCAAACATATTGTGTTTTCTCCTACTTCTGAGGTTTGGAGCTTGCTGTTCCTTCTCCTGAAATGCTCTTTGCATGGCTCACTCCCTCTTATCATTCAGGTACCTACTCAGATATCACCTCCTCAGAGAGACCTTCCATCTGCCCCCCAGCACTCTCTATCCCATCAATTCACTTTATTTGCCTTCAGACCACTCATTAACAACTGGTGTTACTCTATTTACTAACTTATTTGGCTTTTTCTCTCTCTCCACTAAACTATAAACCTCATAAGGGCTGAAAATTTTTCTTGTACTCCTTCAGACACATGAAACATAGTATGTGTACAATAACTAAATGAACAAATGGGTTCTTCCTAGTATGTAGTGCCAAAAAATTCAGGGTTTACACACTGATATGTATCCTCTTATAAGACATGGAAATCATATAATTCATCATGTTTCCCTTTTTTCTAAACTTTCAGGAAGCCCAATTCTAAATTTTGTATTCAAGGAGGTGGGGGAGGTAGAGGATAGTGAAGGGGGGCTAAATGGTGATAGAAGAAGACTTGACTTGGGATGGTGAACACAAAACACAATGCACAGATGAGGTACAATAGAATTATACACTTGAATCCCATATAATTTTATTAACTAATGTCACCCCAACAAATTCAATGTAAAAAAATAATGAATAAAAATAAATGATGTACTCAAGCCCAACAACCTACCTTAAATTGGGTTTCTTTTATAATTCTCTATTACATGGCTCTTGGTCTTTTGTTGTTATTATAACATTGTATAGAGCAAGCTTGTATTGTGAACCACCTCAATTCCTTAATCTAGGTGGACTATAAAAATTAATACATATTTTTTTATTCTGTTATTAATTCATGGATGTTAACATTGTCTCTCTAATGTGACTAAGCTTCTTGAAAGCAGGCCTTCATACAGGGTGGGGCAAAAGGTAGGTTTACAATTGTGAGTACACAAAGCATAGTTTATTCTTGTATTATTATTTATTAATTATTGTGTTATTTTCCATATGAATAACTGAAGACCTACTTTTGCCCCACCTTGTATAATGGCCCTTCATATTTCCTCAAGCACATTTTAAGGGGCAGAACTTACTACATTTGCTCAATAACATTCTTAAAATACTGATTTCATCAGTGGTTAATTGATCAAAGGCATGACTACATTTGGTTACAAGTAAATAAGTAGGGTCTAGAGAAAGTTGACTACCCCTTCACCATTAGTTCTTGACATTCAGCAAAAAGCCCAGCAGCAATCTTTTTTTAAAAGGAGTGTATTTTTTAAGATTTTATTTACTTATTTTTAGACAGAGGGGAAGGGAGGGAAAAAGAGAGGGAGAGAAACAACACCTAGTGCACCCCCTACTGGGGACCTGGCCTGCAACCCAGGCAGGTGCCCTGGCTAGGAATCGAACCAGCGACCCTTTGGTTTGCAGGCCCACGCTCAATCCACTGAGCCACACCAGCTGGAGCACCCAGTGGCAATCTTAAAAGCCAGCACTAACCATGAAAGCCAGCAGGTGGGAGAGGGTGTTGACATGATGGGGGCAGCAGTTGTCCCCACTGGCGTCTTTCCAGCTGGCTGAGTGCTCCACAGTTTCACAAAACTCTTTGGCAGAGCTGCAGTGCTGGAAAAGCGTGAAGTTTTGAGTTAGTTTCTGTAGGTGTTTCCCCACCCCTACATGCCCTGTGAAGCCACAATTTGTGTACCTCACACCAGGAGAGGGAAACAGGATGGACAAGCAAAAGCCAGTAAAATGCAGCAGAAACCCCTCATCCACAGTCCCTCTTTCAGCATCCAGAGCCTCCTACTGGACACTTCGCTCAGACATTAATGTCTAATAGAGGCCCGGAAATAACAGGGACAAAATGTGATGTTTCATCTGAAAACTGTGCCAAATAACTGCATGTTAGTGATATAATGTGCCAGGGTTTTTGTGAAGGGTTTTAGTGCGCTCAGAGTACAGCTCCCCATTACTGAGACACCTACCTATTCCAGAGCAGGAAACAGATGGTAGGGTGAGTTTCAACATGTGAGGGAGAGCTCTTTTGCCTAACTTTGGACCTAGAACTACTGACATCTTCAAAACCTCTAGTAAGCATTAATTAAGTGACACTCATTAATCCCACCAAGAGATCAGGCTACCCCGATGCACAAGCTGAGAGGTCACTCATAAATCTAATTGGTACGGGCAGGACAAATGGAATAAATTCACAATAAATCTTGAAAAATTTGTATCGAGTACCCTGTGACTGTCATGTCCTTCCCATCTAGCTCACCAAGTCAGGTTCTCTTTACCCACTAACACCTTCCACTCTCTTCTTCTCTATACTTGTAGAGGCACAGCCACGTCCATGCAAGATCCCCTCCATCATCAAAGCGCGTGTTCACCGAACACTTCCTGTGTTCCAAGCACTATGTTTACATTTCCATCTCATGCAAGCATCCCAACAACCCTGCAAGTTAAGTACCACTATTACCCCGTTTCACAGATGAGTAAATTCATCAAGGTTAAGCCCTTACCCAGTTGGTGGAGCCAGCCTTGGACCTAAAGTATTTTGACTCAAGAGCTCCCATTCTTAGCCTTTAAGCTACACTGTCTCCCACAGGATGGCACGGGGTTGATGTGATATATGCCAAAATGAGGCACATCACCCCACACAACCACTTTCCTGGAAGAGAAAGAAGTGGTTGCGACTGACCAGGGCAAATGGATTCACAAGTCAGAGACAGAGAAGACAGGTACATTTAAAACTCATAGTATAGAGCCCTGGCTGGTGTAGCTCAGTGGATTGAGCTCGGGCTGCAAACCAAAGCGTCGCAGGTTCGATTCCCAGTCAGGGCACATGCCTGGGTTGCAGGCCATGGCCCCCAGCAACCGCACATTGATGTTTCTCTCTCTCTCTTTCTCCCTCCCTTCCCTCTCTAAAAATGAATAAATAAAATCTTTTAAAAAACGAATATATAGCATGTGTTTCCTTTAAAAAAAAAACTCGGAGTATACAATAACTCTGAATACATGTGGCTTCATTTGTTAAATTAAACTGGTATGGCTGAAATTACAGTAATTCAGCAATCACTTTCATTTCAATCTAGTTTATAATATTTGAAGTTTCTTCCTAACAAACAAACATGAGCCCTGACTGGCGTGGCTCAGTTGGTTGGGCATCATTCCACAGAGCAAAAGTTTGCCTATTGGATTCCGAGTCAAGAAACAAGCCTAGGTTGCAAGATCAGTCCCCAGCCAGGGCACATACAAGAGGCAGCCAACTAATGTTTCTGTCCTTCTCTTTTAACCTGCCTTCCCCTCTCTCTAAAAATAAATAAAATCTTTTTCTAAAAAACCATGAAGCTCAAGACAACACCTTTCAAATGATTCTGGGGAGATAAAACATTGGAAAAATCTTTATCAATTGATCTCAGTGCAGAGATACTTCTAAAACTAAAACTCCAAGCTCTGGGTCTCAGCTTCCTACAGAATACCACACACATACACACACACATACACACACAGCAAACACACCACATATTTATTACATAGACTCCAAGAGCACACACACTAAACAAAAAACAAACACAACATAAACACACACAACACACACAATACACACCAAAAACCACACACATACCACACACTACACACACATATCAGAGCACACACATATTCATCATCAAAAAATATACCATAAATATGCACATATACACCACACTCCTACCACATACAACCATGTATACCACCAAACACCCATGCCACACAAACCACACACATAGTGCACACACACTAACAGCAACATGCTCTGCCTTTGCTTTTAATCCCTTCTCTGCATCCATTTATGGTGTAATTGCACCTTTTATTTTCAATGTGAAGAGCACAGCTCTCTAGAGGCAATTGTTTTAAACTTGAGAATGCCTGAATTAAATGACAATTTAAGTTAATTTTTGTAGTCAAAAATGCATTTTACATTAACAAAAAAAAGTATGGAGCTTCAAAAATTATACTCTTAAGCTTACTAAATCACTGCAATTTTAAAATCTTGAATCTGCCATTAGGGAAAGAAAGGAAATCTATTTTGCAATCTGGCACATTCTCATGGTGACTACTGTGACTCATACCATAGATACCTTGTGCAAATGTAAAAGAAAATAACTGGACTGGTATGTGAAAAGAATTTCAGTGATGTGGGAGAAGCTGTTCGGGAAGGTGAATCAAGCACCTCCCAACCTTCATTGACTTGGGGCTCCTCGGACAGCCCAGATCATGTTTAAAGATATACATATATACATACATACGTGTATATATATATATTCTCATAGTTGAGAAGAGCTTCACAGGACACTAGTGGAGAATAAGAGACAACTTTTAAACCTGTCCTGACCAACACTTCCAGTGTCCACTGTAAAACAATCTCTGAAACCTAATAGCCGATCCTCTAGTTCTTTATTTTTAAGATTTTATTTATTTACTTTTAGAGAGAGGAGAAGGAAGAGAGAATGAGAGTGAGACAAATACCAATGCATGGTTGCCTCTCACACGACCCCCACTGGGGACCTGGCCCACAGCCCAGGCATGTACCCAGATTGGGAATCAAACCAGCCACTCTTTGGTTTGCAGACCAGCACTTAATCCACTGAGCCACACCGGCCAGGGCCAGTTCCTAGTTCTTTTATTCTCCCAATTTAAAACCCTATGGCTAAATGTGATTGGACATAACTGCCTTCAAGCCTACAGCTGCAAAGGGTGAATGGAAAGGAAGAAAAAGATGAAAGTCAAAGAATTTAATTAATGGGAGATTAGGCTGAGTGGGTTCCTCCAGGACTGGGTTTTTCAAGGGGGAGGAGTGGTAGAGAAGAGGGCAGGAAGAGCACAGGGTTAAGGAAGGTGGGTTATGCACATGATTCTCAATATAATATGTACCAAATAAGTTCATTAAATCCGTTTTGTACAGTGCCTTAGTGAGTTCGGTTTTCACTGCAATTTGGGATTATCCGTGACCATGTAATTATCTCACCCTGTTACTTATTGCATTGTGTTTATGGTCCAGGGGACAAATCTGTCAAAACTTCTTTTCTTCTTAATCTATTAACATAGAAGAAATCAGGTGTATATTTTAATATAGATGTTGATTACAATTCACCTTTAAGAAAGGTCTTAGAAGTTTACTGTGAATCATTTACAACACTGAACAATACTAGAGCCACTCATTATGCTTCTTCATAAAAACCACTATTAAAATAATATAAATTTTTTAAATTTTTAAATGAATAAAAAATAAAATATTATAATTAATCTAAACAATATTTCATAATAAGTGTTAGAGGCAGACTTTTTTTAAAAGAGTTTATTGTGTGCACAGAAAAGGAACTAACAGAATATTTTTAGTACAAGAAAAATCCTTATCTTCTCCCTGGGTGTCAGAAGCTGGAGAACAGATAGTTCAATCAAAGAAAATGCATTTGTCTTCGAAACTTTTCTTGAACCTCAAAATCTAGCTAACAAGCACTTTACTGATAAGTTGACTTCTGTTATTAAAGGTGGGGATTGCACTTCTGTTCTTATAATTATCTTTCTAAAAATGGAATTTTTCAAAGATTTTATTTCTTTATTTTTAGAGAGATAGGAAAGGAAGGAGACAGGGAGAGAAACATTGTTATGTAAGAGAGAAACAGTTGCTTCTCACATGCCCCCAGCCAGGGACCTGGCCCACAACCCAGGTTGTGCCATGACTGGGAATTGAACCAGCAGCCTTTCGGTTCACAGGCCAGCACCCAATCCACTGAGCCACACCAGCCAAGGCTAAAAAAGGATTTATGTGATTTTCTTTACTCAAGTTGACATAATTTGAAAATAACACATTTTGAAGGTACAGATAATTTCCATGATCTGTCATCTACTACACAGCATTGAACTTTGGGAACAATTTCCTTCATTTAACAAAATTTACATATCCCTGAACAGAAAAACAGAAAATGAAAAATCAAGCCCCTCATAAGTTTTAGAATCAAGACAGGGATAACCAATATTACAGCTATTACTTAACATTGCCTTTTGAGGATTTGGGCAAACGGAGGTGAGGAGAAGACAATAAAAAGAAACAAATATAACAATCAGAAAGGAGAAAGAATTATCACTTGATATCTATCTGAAAACTTCAGTATATCAATTGCCAAACTATCAGAACATTCACTAAGGGATAGTTACAAACTAACTAATTTTGGTTATTTCTATTTTCCTATGTATCACTAATTACTGTTTTTCTATATATTAGCAATAAGCCAAAATAATGATAATGAAAAAAAAATCCCACTCTAATAGCAACAGGATCTCTTTACATAGAATGAATAACCTCTAAGATAAACAAGAGATGTGGAGGCTATAGACTGAGAGAAAATTACCAAACTGCTGTAAGACATAAAGGAAGATTTGAATCAAATGGTTTTAAGGAAAGTTCAAAAGCTGTACAACTGAAGTTCACCCAGGCCCAAGAATACTGCATCTAAGGCCAAGGCCAAAACCAAGCCTGGAGAAATGGACATCCTGCAGGATTCTAGTCATCATCAGTCACTGGGTGACAGGAAGACATTATTCCAAAAGACAACACCAAATCCATTTGTCACCGTGTTTTAACAGTAAAGAGACTTCAGACAGGTGGACACGCCATACCTCCATGCACAACCAAGATTAGAACAACAACAATTTAGAGGCAGAATAACACCCAGAACTGATTGAGAATTTATCTGAATGGAAGTCAGACAGCCAAGAAGTTGAAGTAGACCCGTTCATCCAGACCGGTAGGAGGGGCGGAGAGGAGCAGCTGGGCACAGGTCACAGCACGCAGAGAACAGGAGAACTGGGTGCATAAGGCAACCGGGAGCGCATAAGGCATCTGGGGAGTGCAAGATCGCAGCGGGTGGACCCTGAGTATGCAAGCAGCAGCTGGCAGACCCAGTGAGGCAGCGATTGTGGACCAGGGCAGAGTGCGCAACCCAGGATCTCAGAGAAGAGACTGAGACCCCAGGAGAACAGAGCCACTGCCATTGTTCCCTCCCACCCCCGCCCCCACATACAATGTCACTATCTAGCGACTGGGGTGCCCAGCTCTGGTGAACACATAAGGCTCCACCCCTCACCATAACAGGAGGGACCAGACCAAAAAAAAGAGAGAGAGAGAGAGAGAGAGACATGTCTCAAACAGAAGAACAGATCAATGCCCCAAGACTCATCCTTTTGAGCGACGAAGAGATAGCCACTCTATCAGATGCACAGTTCAAAACACCGGTGATCAGGAAGCTCACAGAATTGGTTGATTTTGGTAGCAAATTAGATGAAAAAATGCAGGTTACCATAAAAGAGATGAAGGAAGATGCACAGAGAACCAATAGCGATGGGAAGGAAACTGGGACTCAAAACAATAGAGTGGACCAGAAGGAAGAAAAAAAGGACCAAAAAGGAAAGAATGGAGAAATAAGAATTCAAAAAAACGAGGAGAAGCTTAGGAACCTCCAGGACATCTTTAAACATTCCAACATCTGAATTATAGGGGTACCAGAAGGGGAAGAGGAAAAGCAACAGATTAAACACGTATTTGAGCAAATAATAAAGGAGAACTTCCCCATTCTGGCAAAGGAAATAGACTTCCAGGAAATCCAGGAAGCTCAGAGAGTCCCAAAGAAGATGGACCCAAGAAGAAACACACCAAGGCACATCATCATTACATTAGCCAAGGTAAAAATGAAGGAGAGAATCCTAGAAGCATCCACAGATAAGGGGACAGTAACCTACAAAGGAGTTCCCATCAGACTCTCAGCTGATTTCTCAAAAGAGGCCTTACAGGCAAAAAGGGGCTGGAAAGAAGTATTCCAAGTCATGAAAGACAAGGACCTATATCCCAGATTACTCTATCCAGCAAAGCTTTCATTTAGAATGGAAGGGCAGATCAAGTGCTTCTCAGATAAGGTCAAGTTAAAGGAGTTCATCATCACCAAGCCCTTATTTTATGAAATGTTAAAGGGACTTATCTAAGAAAAGAAGATAAAGAAAAAACATGTATAGTAAAAGGACAGCAAACTCACAAGTATTAACAACCACACCTAAAGCAAAACCAAAAGAAACTAAGCAAACAACTAGAACAGGAACAGAACCACAGAAATGGAGATCACATGGAGGGTTAGCAACAGGGGAGTGGGAGGAAGAGAGAGGGAGAAAAGGTACAGAGAATAAGTAGCACAGATTGTAGGTTGAAAATAGATAGGGGGAGGGTAAGAACAGCATGGGAAATGTAGAAGCTAAAGAACTTATAAGTATGACATATGGACATGACTAAAGGGGGGATATGGGTGGGAGAGGGTGTACAGGGTGGAGGGGAGTGAAGGGGGGAAAATGGGACAACTGTAATAGCATAATCAATAAAATGTATTTTAAAAAACAGTAAAGAGACTTCACACAAAAACACACGAACTCCCTGGTCACATGGCTCAGATGGTTGGAGTGTAATCCAGTACACCAAGAGGTTGTGGGTTCAATTCCCAGTAGGGGTATGTCCAAGAGGCAACTAAGCAATTTTTCTCTCATATATTGATGTTTCTCTCTCCCTCTCTCTTTTCTTTTCTCTCTCTCTAAAATCAATAAACATGTCTTTAAGTAAGTATTAAATACATGTACCTATGTATCTCAAAAGAAACCTTACAGGCAAGAAGGGGTTGGAAAGAAGTATTCAAAGTCATGAAAAGCAAGGACTTACATCCAAGATTACTGTATTCAGAAAAGCTCTCATGGGCAGATAAAGCACTTCCCAGATGAGGTCAAGTTGAAGGAGTTCATCATCACTAAGCCCTTATTATGTGAAATGTTAAAGGGACTTATCTAAGAAAAAGAAGATCATCAAAAATATAAAGCAAAATGACAACAAACTCACAACTATCAGCAACTGAACCTAAAAACAAAACAAACTAAGCAAACAACTAGAACAAGAACAAAATCACAGAAATGGAGATCACATGGAGGGTTATCAGTGGGGAGGGACAGGTGAGAATGAGGGGAAAAGGTACAGGGAATAAGTAGCATAAATGGCAGGTACAAAATAGACAGGGGGAGATTAAGAATAGTACAGGAAATGGAGAAGCCAAAGAACTTATATGTATGACCCATGGACATGAACTAAGGGGGGAGATGCTGGTGAGAGGGGAGTGCAGGTGGAAGGGAATAAAGGGGAGAAAAAATGGGACAACCACAATAGCATAATCAATAAAATATATTTTAAAAAAGAATGGACAACTGGGTTTACTCAAAACACAAAGAAGGAGTTGCCCAATTAACTTCTTCATCTAACTGGAGCTTGCCTTTTAAATATTTAATTTCTAGATTTTACACACTTTGATGAAACGTTTCTTAAACTGTGTAACAATTCTGCTGTTTTAACACAGTGGACAATAATGAGATTTTTCCTGTGGCTCAGGACCTTCATTATGAAGATCAGCTATCTTCCAGGAACTGCTGCAGGAACTCTTGAGGAACTGCTGACCCTTTACCTCTAAAAGACTCTGGATCACTCTCTTTTTTTAAAACCCTCAGGTCTTTTGACATTTTTTTTTCTGAATCCTTCCTCAGGGTAGAGTGGCACCTGTTACTTCCTGCTGCTGTCATCACTCAGGCTTCTAGCAGTTCATTCCCTGTGAACACCTTGCTTCTACTAAGGGTTTATATTAAGGTATAAAAACTGTGTAAAGGAGAAGCAAAAACTGGCCCACTTCTCAGTAAAGAGTGTAAATTTCTGTTTCTATCACCTGGACTTGTTAGCATTAACTCTGATTATACAAAATCCTTCTTAAATGTTTTGCTCCCAAGTTTTTACTGCTTTTAGAAGTTGCAACTAACACTTTATGTTGGTGGAGGCTATGATCCTAGGGAAGAGAAGAAAATTCTCCCTCAAAGAGAATGACTTTACAATGAATTCTAAAATACAACTAGAATAACAACTAATAAGAAAAGAGGTCTGCAACATATCGTTAGGTAGAAAAAAGCAAATTACAAAATGGCATTTATGGTATAATTCCATTTTTGTAAAAAAGAGGAAGAAGAAGCATATGTTTGTATATGCGTAGAAAAAAATCCAAAGGAAGCAGGAGTAGTTATCTCTAGGTATAGGATTACTGAAAATTTTTACTTACAATGTCATTTATTTGAGTGTTTGAGTATTTTATAAAAGTATAGGTTTTTCTAAGCATAAAAACCAATAAAGACTTAAGAATATAATTCATCCTGTCTCTTCAGAGTATAAGCTCCTTAAAGACATGGATGACAGATGAGCACTCTTCTACGTACTGCCTGCTGCCACAAATAAGGGGATTCTTAATAAACACTGATTTTTATAGACCGAAAAAGAAAAAGAACTCAGAGTCCATCTCATAGACAGGGTAAGTTCCAGGAAAGTATGGATGACTTGCACTTTGGGAGACTTCTGCCTGGAAATCTGTGGGAGACCATATTAGGCAGAGTTTCAAGAGCCCATCAAAGCCCTGGCAAGCTTATAACAACTGGAGCCACACTCTAACCTATACTAGAATTATGATGAAAATGTACTTAATGAGGGTAATTCTGTATAACTACACTATCATAAAAAGCTTTTCAGAATCTACTTCCCTTTTCTAACAAATACGTAGACAATTTAGTGTGGGAAACCAACACACATAGAGTAGGTCTTTGTCTCCTGGTGTGCACTGAAGGGGTCCTATGAGACACTGTCTGCCCAGCATTTTCTCTCTACTCTGCATTAAATTATGTAAAATATGTACAAGGATTAAGACATGGCCTCCAGAATACACCAGTTTAAATAAAAATACATTTATTGGAAAAGTAATGTATCAGTTAACTATACATTAAGCCACAAAAGTGCTTTACAGATGATTACTCTAAAACTATGGGGCATGCAACAGGAAGCACTTTTTCTCACATACATAAGTCTGCAGAAGTTGGCTGGGGTAGCTCTGCTCCAAATGTCATCACTCTTCTGGGAATAGTGGAGAAGCCAGGATGTGTTCATGACAATGTAGAAATACAAGAGGGCAAGCCAAAGCACATGGGTGTATCTGAAGCCTTTGCTGTTATCATGTCCACTAACATCCATTGGCCAAAGCAAATCACATGACCTATCCAACAGCGGTAGGACTGAAAATATACTCCATATGTAGTGAGAGGAACGACAAAGTCATATGGCAAAGGGCCAGAACACAGGGGTGGGCTGAAGAATTGGGAACAATAATGCAATCTTCCAAAACTAACACAAACTCACTGTTAACCAATAACACAGTAACATTTCTGTTTTCAGACTTAGTTGGTTTTGAAAGGAGGACACTACGGAAACAGAACAGAAGTAAAGGGGAAAAGTGGGAACTAGAAAAGTGTAGCATTTTAGGCATTTCCTAGAACAGGAGAAGGGCTAGAGGAGGTGCCACAACAGAGGTGCCTGGAAGACAACATAAGAAAGCAGAGCACCCTCATGAATGACATTCACTAATGAAAATTCAGGAATATAGAAGAACAATATAAGACAGTAGGAAGAGATAGATATAAGAAGGGTAAAAGAAAATCCCAGAGAAAAACAAATTTTAAGAAAACTTCACAGAGAAATGAACTGCTCAATTATAACATGTTTCTGCATTTGAAATTAGCATTTCTTGTATGATTTACGGCTTATAATCTGAAAGAGGTTGCAAACCCCATGAGAATTTCTCTATTTAAAAAAAGTGTGTGTGTATGCAGAATTTTTTTCAAACCAGGCAGATCAGAAACTTCCTAGAATTTGATCACAGAACTGAAAATGGTAGCAGCCTCACTCATCCTTCTGGTTGCCCTGAAGAGGCTGTCTCATGGTTACTGCTTCCAGGTTCTGAGAGCTGCTCCATATTCCGGAACCCTCTGAAGCCGCCCTCTTCCACATTTCCTGTGAACCCTGTGAACCCTGTGAACTATCCTTTGATCCTACCAATATATGTATTTTTGCTTAAATGAGTCAAAATTGGTTTCTGTCACTTTCAATCAAAGAATTGTGTCACGTGTAAGTCCTTTTCTTTTTTTATCCTCCAAGGAGATGAGAGAGAGAGAGACAGATCTTAAAGCAAATAACAAAGCATGCCATCACTCAAGAATCCAGTATCTAAAATTATTTCATGAAAATTACAGTTACTATGGCAACCTTTCAGTGTGTATTCAGCGAGTTTATAATATATTAACACTTGAATGTAACCAAACTGTATTGGTTTTATTTGGCCTTTTTTAGTGTTTGTCTCATAAAAGTTATCAGAGTTTCTAGTTCAAGATGGATGACTAAATGAGTAAATCTACTTTTCCCTCTAAAATTCCTATTGAAATAATAGCATAAAGGAAAGTCCTCCACCATTCTACACACACACACACACACACACACATAATCCTTTAAAGTCCCAGATCCTGGCCCTGGCTAGTGTGACTCAGTGAATTAAGCACCGGCATGTGAACCAAACGGTCACTGGTTCAATTCCCAGTCAAGGCACATGCATGGGTTGTGGGCCAGGTCTCCATCAGGGGGTGATTTAGAGGCAACCACACATTGATGTTTCTCTCCTTCTCTTTCTCCCTTCCATCCCCTCTCTAAAATTAAATAAATAAAAAGTAAAGTCCCAGCTCCTGTTATTACAATCTGTTCTGATGATCCAGCATGGTTAATATCCCTCTCATTAATTGATACATTAAAAGCAATCAAAGTCAAAATCCTAGTGAGATTTTTTTAAATTTGACAAGTTGAATAAGAAGTTCATATTGTATTTCTTGAAGAGTGTCTATGTTGAAGAGTGGCTATAGAAGAGCCAATAAACTGTGGAGAAGACAACTGATCAGACAGCCCACGACTACCAAGAAAGTGAAGATGGGTGGCAGCAAAGTTGCCCAAAGAGCCCAGGGTGTGTCAATTTCTCATCCTGCAGAGCTCTACACAAGCATACACTAGCACTTCCTAATTATCTGCACCCAGGACAAGTTCAGCCAGAACTTTGGGCAACAAATTGTCTCCAAGGATACCATATAATTCATTCACATGCTACACGATTCTGAGATTCAGTGGCTCGCTAATCCAGAGAAGAGCTTCATCCTACCTGAAGAACCAGTCAGGCAGTCAAGGAAGATAAATAAAAGAGTAAATAAAAAGGTGAATCTACACATACTGAAGGCAATGATGTTTTTACAACTATAGAGACCTTTTAAAAAATTAAATGCAGCAATAAAGAGAAATTGATTGCACACATACAGAGTCCAAGTGATCAAAAGACGAAGTGCAAAGAAAAAGTCTTAACTATCAAGAGCATCCCTTGCAATCCCAGCATCCCACGCTGTGCAAAGCCTGGAAGGAGTGACACTGGGCAGCAAAGAAATGGAATAGTGATGATTAGGAAAGAGACAAAGACTCTGTGGCTAAGGAAATAGAGATGGAAGCCCACGCTGGCTTGCCTTTTCTTCACAGGAGCATATGAGCTTGGCTAGGTGAATGAAGTGGAAGCAGGGCAGAGAAAGGAGGAAGAGTGGGAAGGAAAAGAAAGAGAGTAATGAAAACTGGTATGAATTGAGTAATAAACAGCTCAGTAGAACTGAAATAAGAGTCCATAATAGACTAGTGTATTAAAATTCAGTTCACCATAAATGGACATTTCAAGTGAATGAGGATGATAGCTGTTTTAAATGAGTTGTAGTAATTACCTATAAATTGGAAACATAAAGATGGATCCATACCTCATAGTATACCAAAAATTAAATGCCAGATATAATAAAGACCTAAGGTCAAAAAACAAAGTGTAAAAGTACCAAAGAAAATGTAAGGATATATAGATAAGGAAGGCCCACTAAAGAAAAACATAAAATCCAGAAACAACAAATTAAAAACATTAATGCCTGTTTCAGCTAGATAATAATTTAAACCTCTGTATGATGAGAAACACCATAAACAAAAATAAAAGATTAAAAGGTCAAAATTTGTCAAGTATTTGCAATATAATTTACAAATAAGTCGAGGAAAAAAAGGAGCAACCCATTTTTTTTCCATGTGCAAGGTAACATTGCCAGAGACTGTTCAATATCTCTGATTTTTATTCTGTGATGCTTCTATAATAATAAAAATTTTAGTTGGGCATGTAGTTACCCAAAACGAAGATATTTTACAGCCTCCCTTAAAGCTTAGTCACCTGTCACATATGACTGAATTCTGGCTGCAGCAATATGTAAAGAAGGGTCGTGAAGGAATATCCAGGAACCTTCCTAAGAGATAGTATGCATGAGTCCTTGACTCACTTTTTCATCTTTTCCTCCATCCTGCTGCCCAGTGATGTGGACTCCAGCCAGCAGTGTCTGTGGTGTTGCAGCTGCGACGAACAAAGTCACACAGACTACAGAAGCCCTGTGGAGAAAAAGGGACAGCATAGCCACTCTCTGAGTGAGAGAGTGCCCCAACCCTTGCCTGGACAAGCTTGTACTGCTTTCTGGGAGCATTACATCAAGGAAGGTCCTGATTCATTATGCTCAGGTTTACTTTAAGTGATTACTTCTTATAGATAACAAGGAAAAGAATGTTGCAAATGCAAGGGAACAATAACAGTGATTGATCTGGTTACACTCTGTGCTTGGGACAGCTTAGCACAGACTTGAGGGAGTTACTTCAAAGATGTACATTAAACATCTGCTATCTTAACTCAGGGTGAGGGAGTCTTAGCAAAAGCAAGCCTCAAAGCAGCCTAGATATAATGCAGGCCTGATCACCCATGGGAAAGCTGATCTGTGGGCCTGGCTCCTGTGTGCCGCCTCGCACCTGTCCATTTTCCAAACCAGGGCTAAGCTACATTCACCATTGCCACGCAGACCGGTTCCCTATAGCGCAGAATGCAGATGTTTCCATCTTCAGACTTGAGCTCAAGGTGAGAAATTTTGTCTTAACAAGAAGAGGGATCCCTTATTCTGTGGAAGGATGTCAGGAATGGTATACATGTAGATGAGCAGCAGTGAGGGGGATGGAAAGTTGAACAAGACAATGCTTAATGGCTTCTTTTTGATGAAGCAGGAGAAAGCATAGCTAAGAATAAGAAAAGTGAGAACTTAAAGACAATGGCATTGACATGCCACAATTGTTGAAAACAGACAAGTCACAGAATGAAATGATAGTGCCAGGAGCCCCACAAAGGTTTAAGGCCATTAAAGAATAGTGGTACCAGTCTGCAGGGTTTATTGCAAGCTCTACTGATTTTTTTTCTAACATTGATTAACTTACCTGATGATAGGAGCAAAGGGAGCAAATTGTGGCAATGATCCAAGGTTGGGGTATAGTGGAATAGGGTTAGCAGTAGAAGTAAAGTGGGTATTTATGGGAGAATATTGTAGATGATCAAATGTGATGAAGAAAGAAAGCCCAACATGGAGTTATTAAACCAGGAGAAAGTGGAAGCACCAAAGGATTGAAAATTTGACATTAAAAAACAGATAGAGGGGAAATGAAGTTATGAAGAAGCTGGGGGATGAGTTAATCATTAGGATTCTTGAGTTTTACTTGAGTCTTCCAAGATGAAGGTGTTCTGGAAGAAGGCTAGTTCCAGAATATGGCCATGCAATAAACAGAAGTGTATCTCATAGTTAAGAGCACGTACTTTGAGCCAGAGAAAATTCCTCTCACCAGTTTTGTTGTTTATCTTCACTTAACTTTGCTTTGTTATCATACCTAATTCATATGAATGCAGTGCAAATTAAAAGAAATAACTTATTTAAAGAGCTTTGTTCAATGTCCAGGACATACTATGCTCTCAATAATTGCCAAAAAAAAAAAATACACAGGTACCCTATTATTCTGCCAACTATTAATTATTAAGATGCATAACACATTTTCGGGTAGAAAATGTACTACCCTATTATTGATGCTAATTATAAGCAAATGCCTAATAAAAAAGTGAAAATCCTAATCCAATTATGAGCTCTTATTTTCTTTGATTGAAAATTGCTTAGAATATGAATGCACATTATGGTGAATAGTACTTCATGAGGATATGCCTGTTACAATTATAATTAAGTCAGCAATTACAGCACAAATGCGACCTCTTCATCTAAGCCAACATTTTGAAAAGAGGGAACAAATATTTATAAATGAAAAAAGAGCCTTATTCCAGATAACAAGTAAAAAATAATCATAAGTAAACAGACAACAAAGCCAGTAGGCTTGGAGACGGACGAATTATTCTCAGTAAAGTTGGAAAGGACATCAAAGTTACCTGGGCAGTCAGCATGTTTGGTGTCAGAAAGCTTTTCCTACCCCATGTGCCCTTGTCACACCTCTCTCACTCTGTAAATTATTGTCTGAAGTGTGAGAACTGGATACGAATATCAAAGTTATGAAATAAATCACTTCAGAAACTCAAGATGGAGGTGTAGATAAATACAGGTCACCTCCTCACACAACCACAGCAAAAATCACAACTAGACTACAAAGCAAATATCACCCAGAATTGTTAGAAAATTGAGCTGTATAGAAGTCCAACAACCGAGGAATTAAAGAAGTCACATTCATCCAGATGTGTGGGAAGGGCGGAGATGAGCAGAGAGGCACGGAGACCCAGAGATTCGGAAGGGGCAGTCCCACACCCACATGTGGTGGATAAACATCAGGAGGGATATCTTGAGAGCCAAGGATCCCAGCCCCACACCAAACCACCAGTCCAGGCTTTCTGGGCCAGGAAGATATGTCCCCATAACTTCTGGCTGTAAAAAAACAAAGAGGGTTGGGCTTTGGAACTCAGTGGGTACTTAAACAGCACAAAAAAGACCAAGGCAAAAATGAAGGTTACGCTAAATGAAATAAAGACTGTCAACTGATTTCTGGGGGGGGCGGGGGGGGGATCTTTGCAGGCTAGAAGGGACTGGCAAGAAACATTCCAAGTGATGAAAAGCAAGGACCTACCACCTAGATTACTCTATCCAGCAAAGCTATCATTTAGAATGGAAGGACAGATAAAGTGTTTCCCTGAAAAGGTAGAGGTGAAGGAGTTCATCATCACCATGCCCTTATCATATGAAATGTTGAAGGGACTTATTTAAGAAAAAGAAGATCAAAACTATGAACATTAAAATGGCAATAAATTCACAACTATCAACAATTGAATCTAACAAACTAAACAAACAGGCAGAACAGAAGCAGAATCATAGATGTGGAGATCATTTGGAGGGTTATCAGTTGGGGGAGGAAGAGGGAGAATGAGGAAAAAAGGTACAGGGATGAAGAAGTACAAATTGGTAGGTACAGAATAGACAGGGTGATGTTAAGAACAGTATAGGAAATGGAGAAGCCAAAGAATGTATATGTATGACCCATGGATGTGAACTAAGGGGGGAAGATTGCTGGAAGGAATGAGGGGGTACCTGGTGGAGGGAGTCAAAGAAGGAAATATTGGGACAACCGTAGTAGTAGAAGCAATAAAATATATATTTTAAAACAATAATGGTATATGGGAACACCTACAATAGTGTCAACAATGGAAATAAAAAAAAGAAAAACAGCAACAAAAAGAAACTGAAAAAAAAAATAAACCACTGAGCAGAATAATTTACAATGCAGTTGCAGAGCAGATATAGCCCCTGTCATTCACTAAAGAAGTGACTATGGACTTGTTATTTGTTATTTATGTTTGCTCTCTGATATAACAAAATCCATTTAACCCAAATGGCTTTAGACTACACAGCTATCAGGCAATACCTGCTGTTTAGTGCTTAACATGTATCAGGTACTCAATGGATGTTAAGATTCATTTGTTTATGCAGCCAACATTTACTGAGTCCCTAATATGTGCCAAACATTGTTCTAGACATTAGGAATAGAAACAACACATTTAAAATTTAAAAATTTATTTTGTTTTTGTTTTTTTGCACTATAAAAGCAACACATGATTGTTGCAAAAAGTGAAACAATACAAACATGTATCAAATTTTCTTTATGGTCAAATACGGAATCAACTATTTTGAATATTCCATGGACATGAGTTTATTTATTGTATTGTTCAATTCCTATATGTCCTTAGGTGGTTTTGCCTCCTGGAGGCATTCAATTTCAATATACACTACAAATCTCTCACTATAATTATTTTACTTCTCTCACAGCCAAAAAAATTAAGATTAAAGAATCATACAACAATGAACTGAGATACAAGAGCTAAAGCAATATCTTCATTAAGCACCAAATGAATCAGAAAAACAAGCAAAGTCTGTCAATAGAACTATCTATAGCTAAATATATTGTGGATTAAATTGCATTTTTTTCCTTCAGAGAAATCCTTTTTTTGTTGATGCCAAATTAAATTCCTTAAGCACAAGAACTACTGAATACATATCATTTACCTCTTCCCTGTCTGAAAGTTGTAATTATTTCCCTTGGCTGGTTTTTAATGTTGCCTTTTGTATGGTTGAAAATAACTGTGCAATTAGGAAATTCTGTTAAAAAGAGAAAAATTATGTTTTTGTCTCAAGAAACAGAAGCCATATGGATAACATGATGAGGAACTAAAAAGCAATTCAGAAACATTTTAAATTATAACACAAAGTCCTATTAGGTTAGCCTACAAATGTGACTGTAAGCAATGAACTTGCCTGTATTGTTCATCTTTAAAGGTTATTTGCTCTTCTTTTTGATTACTCCCCTTTGAGTTTTATATAAAGGAGTAGATAATGTGCACAACACAATTATGTTATGTGTACCGAGTAGCCCCATCCTGAAAGAAATGGGCCACAGAAGAAGAGAGGACCTCTGTTGACCATCTTTGCTCTTAGTCACATTGGTTTAAAACCTCATGGGCTTTGTGAAGACATAACACATGGAAGACATGACAAGACCCTGAGTGTGAAAACTATTATGACTGGCATTTGTAATTGTACACAATGTTTACTTTCCACACAGGCACAACAAATGAGTTGGAATGTTAACCTGCAGCTGGAAAAATGACTGGAGTTTAATCTTTTAAAAAATATTTTATTGCTTCTACTACTACGGTTGTCCCAATATTTCCTTCTTTGACTCCCTCCACCAGGTACCCCCTCATTCCTTCCAGCAATCTTCCCCCCTTAGTTCACATCCATGGGTCATACATATACATTCTTTGGCTTCTCCATTTCCTATACTGTTCTTAACATCACCCTGTCTATTCTGTACCTACCAATTTGTACTTCTTCATCCCTGTACCTTTTTTTCCTCATTCTCCCTCTTCCTCCCCCAACTGATAACCCTCCAAATGATCTCCACATCTATGATTCTGCTTCTGTTCTGCCTGTTTGTTTAGTTTGTTAGATTCAATTGTTGATAGTTGTGAATTTATTGCCATTTTAATGTTCATAGTTTTGATCTTCTTTTTTCTTAAATAAGTCCCTTCAACATTTCATATGATAAGGGCATGGTGATGATGAACTCCTTCACCTCTACCTTTTCAGGGAAACACTTTATCTGTCCTTCCATTCTAAATGATAGCTTTGCTGAATAGAGTAATCTAGGTGGTAGGTCCTTGCTTTTCACCACTTGGAGTACTTCCTAACAGTCTCTTCTAACCTGCAAAGTTTCTTTTCAGAAATCAGCTGACAGTTTTATGGGAACTCCTTTGTAGGTAACTCTCTGCTTTTCTCTTGCTGCTTGTAAGATTCTCTATCTTCAATACCTTTGGCATTTTAATTATAATGTGTCTTGGTTTGGTCCTCTTTGTGTCCATCTTGTTTGGGACTGTCTGTACTTCTTGGATTTGTATGTCTATTTCCTTCACTAAATTAGTGAAGTTTTCTTTCATTATTTTTTCAAATGCTTTCAATTTCTTGCTCTTCCTCTTTTCCTTTTAGTACCCTTATGATTCAGATGTTGCTATGTTTGAAGATATCCCAGAGACTCCTAGGCTTATCCTCATATTTCTGAATTCTTTTTTCTTCTTGCTGTTCTGTTTGAATGTTTTTTCTTCTTATGTTCCAAATCATTGATTTGATTCTTGGCTTCATCCCCTTCACTATTGATTCCCTGTATATTTTCCTTTATTTCACTTAGTGTAACCTTCATTTCTGCCTGGGTCTTTTTTATGCTTTTGAAGTATCCAGTGAGTTCCTTGAGTATCCTGATCACCAGTATTCTGAACTCTGCATCTGATAGGTTAGTTATCTCTGTTTTGTTAAGGTTTTTTTTCTGAGGTTTTGTTCTGTTCTTTCATTCAGGCCATATTTCTTCTCCTTATTTTGGAAGCCTGTCTGTATTTGTTTCTGTGTATTAAACAGAGCTGCTTTGACACCCTGTCTTAGTAGGATGGCCTATTGCAGAAAAGTTCACCTGTAAGTTGCAAGGGGCAGAGCCTTAGGTAATCACCAAGGCAGGGCAACCTGTGTCACCACTCTGTGGCTCTGTGTGGGGGAGGGCTCAGAGAGGCAATAATCTGCTGCCTGGCCTCTCAAGTTTTGTCTGGGAGGAAGCTGTCTCCTGGAACTCGCCTATTACCAGACACTTCAATTTCTCCTCTTATCCCATTTGTGCCCTTTCAGCTATTGCCCTGGTGCTGAATCCCAGAGACGGTGAGTCTGCATAAGTCCTAAGTCCATTGCAGGCTCTTTAAGAGGAGTCTCCTGAGAATCACACAGTTTCTTCTACCACTGAAACCTGAAGTTATTACAGCCTGATTATTACAGCCAGAAGTTATGGGGACTTACATCCCTGTGCTGGAACCCTGGGCTAGGTGGTCTGGTCTGGGGTGAGATCCCTCACTCCTGAGGTATCCCTTTGAATTTTATCCACCTACATGGATGTGAGACTGCTTGTTCCACCTCTCCACATCTCTGTCCCTCCTACCTGGGTGGATGAATGTGGATTCTTTAAATCCTTGGTTGTCAGACTTCCATACAGCTTGATTTTCTAACAATTCTGGGTGATATTTGTTTTGTGGTCTAGTTGTAAATTTTGCTGTAATGGTATGAGGAGATAAATCATGTTTACTTATGCCTCCATCTTGACCAGAAGTCCAATCTGGGAGTTTAAACTTGAAGTTGGCTATTGCTCCATACATTTACAAGTTAAATTCACCTAAAATCTTCACCTGTCATTTTATTTTCCACTTCAGAAACATAATAGTCTATTAATTAATATAGAAACTACCATTACAAGCTCTTATCTTTGGAGGAGAGGCTAAATTATCTCCTTTCTGAAAATTCTTTTGAATTAAAATGACTTGTTTTAGTCCTGGCTGGGTATCTTGGTTAGAGCATCATCCTGATACACCAAGGTTGCAGGTTCAATGTCTGGTCACAGCACATGCAAGAAGCAACCAGTGAATGCATTAAAAAAATGTAATAACAAATTGATGTTTCTTTCTCTCAAATCAATAACTAAAATTTTAAATTTTAAAAAACATGACTTTTTGTTAAAAATGTCTTACTTGGTCCTAAGACATATTTGGTATCTACCAAAATGATTCTTTTCCAAAGCCTGTTCATTGCTGTATAGGTCCTTATCAGAAGAGAAACCAAGAAGTCCAATGAATAAATAGATTAAACCAATTGCAGAAAGTTTCCTTTGAAAACAACTATTTGCCATAATCATCACTGTTAGTAGTCATCAACCAAGTGCTTTACCCTTATTATTTCATTTAATGATCACAATAATTTTACAAAGGGACATTAGAGCATCCCTGTTTTACTTAGGTGAGAAGTCCTAAGATCAGAAAAGTTAAACAACTTGCCAAATGTTGCACCATTTCTAAGTGGTAAATCTGGGATTAGACCCAGTGACTTCAAAGCTTCTAGTGTGGCTGTTGTCTAGGGATGGTTAACATGAGAGGCTAAGAATCAAGATTGGTCACTGGGGGTAGAACAGGTGCAGGTATTTCACCAGGAGGTCACTGAAAAACCACTTTCAGACCAAGGGTCCTGGGGCCCTGAGGAAATAATGAGTTCCCTTGCTCACAGCCTGGTCTCTGGGCATTCAAGCACAGCCCCAGCAAGTTGCCAGGATAGCTGCATTCACCTCACTGTCCAGCACAATGTCCTTGCCCGGGCAAGGCAGTAGCCTGCTGCTATAGTCTGTGCAGTCCAGATCATGCCAGGCCTGGTCCTGTGATGAGCAGTGCCTGCAGGGGCCTGAGCCCCCCTGAGCCTCCCATGACCCCAAGCCCCAGGGAAGTCCTCACACCAGGACCCCTAGCTCCAGCTTGGGTTCCCCCCTCCCTGCACACAGCCCCAGTGAGGTTCTCAAGAGCCTACTACCACTGAGGGTAACTCTTGTGGGCACTAGGGGAGGGGAGATAGGACCAGGGGCTTACCTTCCTCTAGCCCCAGGCTCATGGGACCCAGGTCTCCTTCTGAGTCACCATCTCCCCTGTTCCCCACTTCTTCCAGCTTGAGGCCAGAATGGCAGCCTCCAGAGCCACCAACAAGCCAAGGAACCCTCAGAGCCCACAGGCACTCTCATGGTGGATTCCAGTGGTGGCTCCCACAGCTCCCTCACCAACAACTCAATGCAGTGATCCTGCTTGGCCTTCAGACCGTCTCCCCCAGGAGGAGAGGGGAGGAAGGAGACGGTAAGAGCTTCACAGCTGGCTGGAACTGCAGCTGCTAGCCCCCTCTCCCTGGTCCACCAACCTCCTCCCTTCCTGAGGGCTATGGGCCACACCTGCCTAGTACCTTCTCCCAGGCACGCCCTCCATCCCACCTCCATGGTGATTAAAATCCAATGGGTCAGGTGCTGTGCTGGGCACTTTAGATACTTTATCTTCTTTACTTCTTACATTTTAAACCCCTGACGTAACAGCAAAGAAAGCTGAGACTCAGAAAAGCCAGTAGAGCAGGGAGAACCCAAACAGGCAAACCTTCTCAGTCTGCTCTCCTGCCCTTTCCACCTCGCCTCTGTCAGTGGTAGCGGAAGTTTTACTGGAGTGAGTCATTTGTTAGCTGTAATTTCCCAGTTCTCACGGTTAGAAGAAAATCACTTGGGAAGAATAGGTGCTTTTCTGAAAGGGACTGAGGGTAGAAATAGGGTGATCCAAATAGCACGCCCCGGCCCTCAGAGTTAATCCCAGAGTTAATGGTCAGAGTCGAGACCTGACCATTCTCAAGTTGCCTTCTAACATCCTTGACTCAAAGTCAAGGCTCAGTAACCAGTTTAAGGGACATGTCACGTATGGATACAGAAGGAGACACCTGGGATGAGGGAGGAGCTCTATCTCCTGAGTGCCCTATCTTCCACCACTAGCTCCTCACCTTGGTCTGTGACATAACCACTCTGAGCTGTAAGTTCCTCAAGGAAAGTGAAACTAAAGCCACCTATCTTGTGGCACGGCTGCCAGGGTCGATGCCTGGCACAGAGGGAACCTTGGTGCTGTTGAGTTGGTGCCTCCATATCCAGCAGACCATGCTTCCTAGGCCTCAGCCAGGGGGAAAACATCTCATCCTGAAGAGACCGGTCTCTATTTCTCATGGCAAACTTGGCTTGGGAATTACTCGTGTCTCCAAACAACCCCATGCCCTCACTGCTCACACACACGGGCAGCCTAATGCTCCCTGTGCCCATCCGCCTCTCACGAATTAGTTCCAGACTCTTTCTCACAGTATAGACACCACTCTGGTGTTCCTCCCACCACCAGTGACTGAAGGACAAACTGTGCCTTCACAGAACACTGTGCTCAGCAGGTCAGCCTGGCTCCTGGAAGTGCACACCAGAGTTTTAAGAAGATGAAAAGATTCCTGGAGGATTTGGCGGCGTTTTGGAGAGCGCCTCTGGGCAGATCACACGCTGTGACAAGTTCTTTCCAAATTGTGATATTTCAATCATGCCTTCTACAAACAACTGACTTTTCACATCTAACAGTGACGGTGGCCGCCCGTGCTCATTTTCCCCCAATCTTAAAGTGAGTTTGGGCCTTGACACGGAAGCAAATGCGTGGTTTTCTGAACGCTGCCCACATTCCATGGTGCCTGCGAACTGGCAGACAGGCACAGGCAGCGGGTGAGCGGCCTCTGCTGATGGGTGCACCAGAGTCGGAAAGAGCTAGCACATCAGCCCAGGGAGGGCAACAGCGCCCGTGACCCCATCCCCTCCCCTCCAGCCATTGGAGGAAAAGGAAAGGGCTGGAGAAGGAGTGAAGGTCTCACACTCTAGTACCCCTAATGTACATGGCTTTCCACTAGCAACTGTATTATCTTCCTTTGAGATTTTTCTCTTTAATCATAGATTCTCATTATCAGGGAAGTGAGACCTTGGAGGCAGAGGAAAGAGAGGCTTACTTCGTATTTTAAAATGTCCCCATTGGGTAATGCTTTAAAATCCTTTAACTGAACATTCACATGCAAAAGAAAAATGAATCTAAACACAGACCTTACACCTTTCACAAAAATTAAACAAAATGGATCATAGACCTAAGTGTAAAATACAAAACAATAAAACTTCTAGAAGATAAAGTGGGAGAAAATCTAGGTGAACTTAGGTTTGATGATGACTTTAAAACATTAAAAGCATGACCTACGGGGGAAGGGAGTAATAAGTAGTACTTCATTAAACGAAAAATCCTTCCACTGGGGGCAAAATTTTTTGTTGCACAAATAGAATTGACATACAAATATCTGGGAGAAATCATATTGAGGTTTAAAATCATACTAAAGTATAAAAGACTAATAGCAGATCTTTGCCTAGGTCATATTGCTTTATTGCTGTAGTGTAGGTGAGAAGAAAGATGAGAGCATTCTAATACAAGTATTCTCTTTTTTTAAGTATTTATTTATTTTTTAAAAAGGGAAGAGAAAACACTCATGAAATGTATAAGGAACAAAGCCTTCACCCAGGGAGAAGCACACCACTTCCACGTCAGCGTCCTGAACACACGCCTTCAAAGCACCAGGGGCATTAGGTGCCCTCCCATTGATAGTAGAGTGCCTTCCGGGTGCAGTTTGGGAAAAAGCCTTACCACATGGTTCCAAATAATTGAAGCCTGAAGAATACACACACACACACACACACACATACATACCCACTCCAGTTGGGCACCTCAGCCTTTGGAAATCCATGAACGATTGATTTTTATGAAAATGTATGGAGAGAGGGTCTTTAGCTTTCACCAAATTCTCAGAAGCCTGGTTTGAAAAGTTCTTTCCAGCTCTAATATTCTGGTACTGTTTGCGTTTGGAGCATGTATTCTGTCTGCTTGGAAGACAGAGGTCTTAGAAGAGCTAGAAACAGAAGCGGGGCTAGGTTCTTCCATCAGAGTGGGAAGTGTCTGCTCCCAGCACGGCTCCTAGGTACACTAAGAGCCATGTGATGTGACTAAGGGTTACTAACCTTGGGGTCAAGTTAAGAAACAGAAGGAAATTAGCTACTTTCAACACCTACCACGCACATGACATGCCTCAGGACCCTCATCTGATAAATGCCAGTGTCAGGCCTCAACCCTGGCTCTCCCCAATTTTAGAGTCTATTTAATCTCCAAGCCAAATGACCTCCCCTAATCAATTGTATTCTTATCTACACCCTAGTTTTCTCTCTAACTTCTATCTTAATTAGGAGGTCAGTTAAACACACATCAGACTTATTTTTAAAAGCTTATATATTTTATTTTGAAACACTGATTCTGAAACATAAGAGAGTTATATAAAACTTCTTTCCTAAAAAGCTTTGGACTATTAAAAAAAAAAAAAAAAAACCGAAGAAAAAACAGATTAAGAATTTATTGTTCAAAGGCTGCCATCTGGTGGCCAAAAATAGTAAACCAGAAAAATAGATCATGGAAAAGTTATGAAAAAAACCCATATCCCTAATTACCTGCTTTGTTAGCAAAGATTGATAATCTGGAATGTTATGTGGAAAAATATTATCTGCAGAATTATGTGCAAAAAAATATTAGCATGTTTATGTCCCACTAATTCTGATCTGTAAGAGATACTATGCCTGTGAACAATGGTAGCAGGCTGTTTATCAAAATGTTTCCAAAAGCCAGATGCAGCCTCACCAGACAATGCACTTGACAGTTAAATCCACCTGCACCAGAGTTATGTTTTCTTTATGCTTTTATATTTTTAAGATTGATTTATTGATTGATTGATTTTTAGAGAGAGGGGGAGGGAGGGAGAAAGAGGGAGAGAAACATCTATGTGCAAAAGATACATTGACCAGTTGGTTGCCTCTCACATACCCCCAACCAGGGACCTGGCCTGCAACCCAGGCATGTGCTCTGACCAGGAATCAAACCCCATGAGCTTTCGGTTCACAGGCCACAGTCAATCCACTGAGCCACTCCAGCCAGGGCTCTTTATGCTTTTAAAGTATGACACAAGGTTTCATTCACTCAACAAAATTTTATTGGGATCCTATTATGTTCCAGGTACACTGAATTTCATTGGGTGCATGATGGAGAACAAAATAAACAGCATCTGTCCTAGAGAACCTCATGGTCTGGTGAGAAACAGAGTCCCAACCTGTAAAGTTGTGTATCTGTGCCCTACATGGGCCTCAGCCTGGGTGTGTGAGGGGGAGGTAAGAGTAGCCTAAAAGCTTCTGCCTGCAGGGGGAACCCTTTTCTCATTCTCCTTAAGGGGACATGGGCCATCAGTTTCTCAGGTAAGGAATTCAGATACCTACGGTCTCTTCCCTAATGCATGACCAGCTGGAGGGATCACATTTTAGTATGTGACCTACCTCCTCCCCTTGCCCTGTCATGAATATTTCCCCCTTTACAGGTTCTTGAAAACAAAACTAAGTTTCCATTCCCTAGTTACTGGGCAGTTCTCTAGGGATACTGACGATGGTGGAAATGCTATCAGTAGTACATAAGAATCCAACCTCAGCTGCCTTTTCAGGCGTCCCTCAAAGCCCCTTCCACTGCCCTGGCCCTGGCCTCCTATCTCCAGAATGCAGCCAAGGAAAGAACATCAAAGGCTGGTGGTTGGCTGGTGAGCCAGGACAGGACATGGAGAGGCCCCGGACCCTGAGAACTCTAACCAGAGTTGTAAAGGTACATTGTATAGTTTCTGTAGAAGTTTCCACAAAAAGTCCTTGACCAGTAACCAATTACTCAATTTGAATATATAATATCAGTAGTTTTTCCTCCAATCAAGACAAACAGTACAGGTTGGGGGTGGAGGCAGTGGGCTATGTCAACTTTTCCACTTGTAGCTACCAGAAGTCAAGGACTTTTTTTTTTTAGTCTTAGATCCCATGAAAACAGCATGGGCCAAGGGAGCTACCAGCATGCTGGGATGATGTATGCAGTCCACGTGAGTGATAACCATCGATTGCTTTGCAGACTACCACTCTCTGCTTCAAGTAATTCCAGAGAGGCCATCGGTCCCAAGGTACTCCACCACAAGGTGGTCCTGATACTCATGCCGGCCAGAGTATGCCACCCCATCCAGTGACACAGTGATTAGTCCAGAGATGGGTATGTGACCTAAGCAGAGAAGTCAGTATCCTTTCTGTGCTTTGGTAAGAATGGCAGCCGGCGGGGAGGGGGGCCCGGGGGGGCGAGGGCAGGGAAGTGTTACTCTCTCTCTTTCTCTCTCTCAGGCCCATGGCTATTTTTACTGCCCTCTCAAGAGATCAACACAGGAAGCAGAACTAAGCAATAGAAGTAACATCATTTAAACCTCTAGATTTGACCATGCTGTGGATTCAGAATCATCATAAAGTGGTACAGATGAAGAATTCTTTCAAAACTTACTTTGTTTTCCATGCTGATAGGGCTCTCACAAGCATGGTGAATATCCCCAAACCCACCAAACTTTCTGTAAGAAGTGTGGCAAGCATCAGCCCCACAAAGTAACACAATACAAGAAGGGTAAGGACTCTCTCTTTAGATAAGGAAAGCAGAGCTATGAAAGGAAGCAGAGCAGCTATGGTGGGCAAGCTAAGCCAATTTTCCACAAAAAGGCTAAAACTACAAAGAAGACTGTGCTGAGGCTTGAATGTGTTAAGCACAACTGCAGATCTAAGAGAAGGCTGGTTATTAAGAGATATAAGCATTGCATCTTATCTAGGAGGAGATAAGAAGGGAAAGGGCCTAGTGATCCAGTTCCAAGCTTTATGTTTTGTTTTATTATGTGACAATAAAATTTGAGGATGTGTTTACTTCAAAAGAAAAGAACTTACTTTAGGGGGTGGGGCTGTGTCTGCAGAGTGGTTTCCAGGGGCACTCACAGAGCTGCCTCTTGTATCTCTCAGTCAATTCCAGAATCTTCAGCTCTTCAGCCTGTGCAGGGAGACCATGCTGACACCCAGAAAGAGGCTGTCTGGGGCTGCTGGGCTAGACAGGAAGGGACCAGCAGAAAAGTGTACCAAGACTAAGAACCCAGGTGAGGTATCAGCGAAAGTGGAGAACTCCAGCATTCAAAAGACTTCAGCCCCTAAAAATGTGGGAAGATTCTTAGCAACTTACTGGTTGATGAAGTCAGAGCCAGAAAAACAACCAGAGAATGGAACAGATGTGAAGTTCAGCACTGAGGATCTCAAAGCACAGCCCCAGCAGACACCATTCTGGCACGGTGTTCAAAAGTAGGAGGCCCAGAACTTCCTTAGAGCCATGAAGCTGGAGAAAGAAGCCTTCTACCACAGCAACTGCAAAGAGGCAGGCATTGCAGGATTTACGAAGATTGTAAAGGATGTTTACCCAGACCACACACAGTTTGAGAAAAGCTATCCCTATTATGACCCACCCAGCAAAACAGACAACCCCAAATGGTCCGTGGTGATGTAGTTTGCTCGGATGATAAAGTGTTTCATTCCCCAGCTGAGCTCAAAACCCATCGCCAAGCTCACAAAGCCACTACCATCCCTTTAGAAAATATGGTGCTCTTCACTCTCCAGAGACTCTTAGCCCCTCACCCAAGAGGAGTTTGATTCTATTTTGAGCCTGGAGGAAAAGAGCTAAGTCAACTGAGGTACTTGTTGGAATGGGAAAGACATTACTCCAAAGAAATTAAGCTTTTATAAGGTAACAGAAGGTATGAGGATGCTTACTTGTTATGTTCATCTGAGGGTATATACACAGGTGATTTTGTGTACTTTTCTCAATAGAACACTAATGTTTAAAAAAAACTTACTTCATGGGTTAAGGCATGGATGCAAAGAATCTCTTGTGCTTTAGAAAACACATCTGTCAATTTTGGTCTTAGGGAAAAAAAAAAGACCTTGAGGACAGAGCCAACCAGCTGAAGCTAGAAGCTTCATATCTTACAGGGAGGGGCTTTAGGGGTAATCTAGCACAAGGCCCTAATTTTAAACATAAGAAACCAAGGCTAGGAGGAAAAAGGGGCTTGCTTGAGAAAATTCTCACTAGGGTTAGCGTTTGGCAGAAGAAACTAGGATTGATGAGTGCTGGGCTACACACGTACCTGGCCCTATTGAGTTCACACTTGTTTAGTCCTCAGTCTGGGAGGTACATATTTTAGGCCCATTTGACAGATGATGGAGTTGAGACCAGAGAGGTTAAATGTCCCCAGTGTCACATAGCTTCCATGGAACAGAGCTGAGCCTCAAATACAAGCCTAAGTCCTTTTCCTTTTTTTCCTACTCTACCTTTGGATGATATACATGAAGGCAGAGGCAGGACACAGAAGAGAGGGGGACTTAGCGGTGATGCCAATCCTTCTTAAATAAGATGTCGTTGCCGCAGAGCATCCGAGAAGAGTCAAGGAGAGGATTGCGATAAAGGGCAAGACCTAGTTTAAATTGTTAAGGGAGCCCCTTAAATGTCCATATCCCAGCTGCCTTCTAGAAATTGAGGAAGTTGAAATAGTCTCAAAATAAATTTGCAAAATAGAACTGGCAAAAAATGTGAATAGTGAGTGGCCCAGAATCCTGGACTTCTAAACTCCTTTCCCACTTCCCTCCCTGCTTTGGCCATTCCCTTCACTGAGGTTTGAGTAGACAGCAGCTGTGACAGGGAACTCTCAGGCATTTGAGTATGTCACTGATTTTATGAGTCTTTTGACAACTGCCTCTATAATGTTCACCTACTGGTGCCTTCTTGAGTCAGAAGCATGAGAACCCGAATCATTAGGAGACTCCACAACCCAAAGCCATCCTGACTGGTGTGACTCAGTGGATTGAACGCCAGCCTGTGAATCAAAGGATCATCAGTTCGATTCCCAGTCAAGGCACATGCCTGGGTTGTGGACTGGGTCCCCAGTAGAAGACACACAAGAGGCAACCACACACTGATGTTTCTCTCCCTCTCTTTCTCTCTTCCTTCCCCTCTCTAAAAATAAATAAAATCTTTAAAAAATAATAATAATACATAAAATAAAATAACCCAAAGCCCATTCCCTGGAAGCAGACTTTATTTTTTTGCTTAAAAAAAAAAAGAATTAACAGATTAACTATAAATATAGATTACTCCAATTCATAAAGTCCAATGGGCTTTGAGAACCCTTTTCTCCAGCTCTGACTTAAGATGTGTTATTAACTGTTCGAGGTCTATTCCCCATGCTCTCACTGAAAACATTCACTTGCTCAGTGTCAGTTTCCAGTTCAGCTCTGTTACATGGTATCTACCTTCTTTTACAGCAGCAGAACTCGATAAATTTGTCTTCTTAGCTGTAGGTGAAGTAACCATCCATATTCAACTGCATTATTTTAATAAAACTGCTGCCTTGCCAGGCTATGATGGGGCCAAGATAAAAGAGGATAATCCCCAATGGAGAGGCATAGGTAGTTGCACGGTGCCTCCTCAAGCAACCAAAACTAAAGACAAGAATTTAGAAACAAAAAAACAACCAGAACAGAGAGAAATGAACTGAACGGAAGTCTGACAACCACTCATCCAGACCATTAAAGAGGGGCGGAGTTGGAGGCCTACGGAGAGGGGTCGAGGGGTCCCAGCAGGAAAAATCGGTGGCTAGCAGACGTGGGCACGCAGGGCGCAGACGGCAGTTGGCGGACCCCAGAAGCGCAGGGGCAGCTGACGGACCGGTGGCAGACCCTGGGCGTGGGAGGCAACGAGCAGACCCAGTGAGGCACGCAAGGCAGCTGGCTGTCCGAAGCCACACATTCGCGCAGACAGACTAAGTGAAAACGGGCAGCGACACAGACCGCACAACCCAGGGACCCCAGCACCAGGAAACAAAGCCTGAAGGCACCGACTGAAAACACCTGTGGGAGGTGAGGCCAGGAGCTTCTCTCAGCCTCACAGGAGGCTCCTTGGGGAAACCCACAGAGTCCGAGAAAGTACACAAGCCCACCTGCCCAGGAGCCAGCACCAGAGGGGCCCAATTTGCTTGTGGGAAGCGGCAAAGGGGACTGAAGTCCGAGAGAGAGCGGAGCAGGCACCATTGTCCCCTCTCAGACCCCGCCCCCACATACAACATCACAGCCCAGCGACTGGGGTGCCCCGCACCGGTGAACACCTAAGGCTCTGCCCCCTCATTCGTAACAAGCACGACCAGACCAAAGAAAAAATATAAAAATTAAATTAAAAAGATGGCTCAAACAGAATTAAAAGCCCCAGAGCCAGTTTTTTTAAGCAACCAAGAGACAGCTGACCTATCAGATGCACAGTTCAAAGCACTGGTGATCAGGATGCTCACAGAATTGGTTGACTTTGGTCATAAATTAGATGAACAAATGCAGGCTACCATAAGAGAAATGAAGGAAAATGCACAGGGAACCAACAGTGATGAAAAGAACACTGGGTTTCAGATCAATGGAAGAGACCAGAAGGAAGAAAGAAACAACCAAACAGAAAAGAACGAAAAACAAGAATTCAAAAAAATGAGGAGAGGCTTAGGAATCTCCAGGACATCTTTAAACGTTCCAACGTCCGAATTATAGGGGTACCAGAAGGGGAAGAGGAAAAACAAGTGGAAAAGTTATTTGAACAAATAATAAAGGAGAACTTCCCCATTCTGGCTAAGGAAATAGACTTCCAGGAAGTCCAGGAAGCTCAGAGAGTCCCAAAGAAGTTGGACCCAAGGAGGAACACGCCAAAGCACATCATAATTACATAACCCAACATAAAAATGAAGGAGAGAATTCTAGAAGCAGCGAGAGATAAGGGGATAGTTACCTACGAAGGAGTTCCCATCAGACTGTCAGCTGATTTCTCAAGAGACCTTGCAGACAAGAAGGGGCTGGAAAGAAGTATCCCAAGTCATGAAAGGCAAAGACCTACATCCAAGATTGCTCTATCCAGCAAAGCTTTCATTTAGAATGGAAGGGGAGATAAAGTGCTTCTCAGACAAGACCAAGTTAAAGGAGTTCATTATCACCAAGCCCTTATTATATGAAATGTTAAAGGGACTTATCTAAGAAAAAGAAGATAAAAATATGAACAGTAAAAATAGACATCAAATTCACAGTAACAACCATACCTAAAACAAAAGCAAACTAAGCAAACAAATAGAACAGGAACAGAACCACAGAAATGGAGATCACATGGAGGGTTAGCAACAGGGAAGTGGGAGGAGGAGCCAGCAGGGAAAAGATATAGAGAATAAGTAGCATAGACAATAGGTAGAAAATAGACAAAGGGAGGGTAAGAATCGCATGGGAAATGTAGAAGCTAAAGAACTTATGACAGATGGACATGAACTAAAGGGGGGGAATGTGGGTGGGAAGGGGTGGGCAGGGTGGAGGAGAGTGAAGGGGGAAAATGGGACAACTGTAATAGCATAATCAATAAAATATATTTTTTTAAAAATCCCCAATGGAGGAAATACTACAACCTGGCTTCACAAATATGATTTACATGGTTCTGGTCTATTTTTTTATGCCAGTGGGCCCTGTATCTTGAGAAGACTCCACTCAAAATCTGAATAAAATAAACAAAGAAAGGTAATTTATTCTAGTAACAATGTAACAATGTCAACAATAGCCCACCTGGGAGGGGGGTGGCATGAGGCCTAAATACCTCAATATCTCACATACATTTTTGGCTCCTCCAAGTCATTATTTACATTTGTTCTTCTACAAGAGCGATTAGTCAAGGTCAATGAGTAGCCTGGCTGAACAAAGAATGTAGAGATAGTCATCTCACTCTTCAAAATTTTCCTTCATTACATCCTACATATTCTTATACTTTCTGTAGTACAGTCTCTCCTTGGTTGGAGTTTCTTATCAAATATTTTCATTTTTATTTTACTTTTATATATTTTATTGCCTATGCTATTATAGTTATCCCAATTTTTCCCACTTTGCCCCCCCCACCTGATACCCCCATTCCCTCCAGCAACCCCATCTTAGTTCATATCCATGGGTCATGCATATAAGTTCTTTGGCTACTCCATTTCCTATACTGTTCTTAAAATCACCCTATTCTGAAACTACCAATTTGTACTTCTTCATCCCTGCACCTTTTCCCCTGTTCTTCCCCTTCCTCCTCCCAACTGGTAACCCTCCAAATGATCTCCACATCTATGATTGTTTCTGTTATGTTTGTTTGTTTAGTTTGTTAGATTCAATTGTTGATCGTTGTGAATTTATTACTTTACTGTTCATAGTTTTGATTTCTTTTTCTTAAATAAGTCCCTTTAACACTTCGTATAAGGGCTTGGTCATGAACTCCTTTAGCTTTGCCTTGTCTGGGGAGCACTTTATTTGCCTTTCCATTGTAAGTGCCCTTTGCTGGATAGAGTAATCTAGGTGGTAGGTCCCTGCTTTTCACCACTTGGAGTACTTCCTAACAGTCTCTTCTAGTCTGCAAAGTTTCTTTTTAGAAATCAGCTGGAAGTTTTATGGGAACTCCTTCATAGGTAACTCTCTGCTTTTCTCTTGCTGCTTTTAAGATTCTCTTTATCTTCAACCTTTGGCATTTTAATTATGATGTGTCTCGATGTGGTCCTCTTTGGGTCTGTCTTGTTTGGGACTCTCTCTGCTTCCTAGACTTGTATGTCTATTTCTTCCACTAAATTAAGGAAGTTTTCTTTCATCATTTATTCATATATGTTTTCAATTTCTTGCTCTTTTTCTTCTCCTTCCAGCACCCCTACGATTCAAATGTTGGTATGTTTGAAGTTGTCCTAGAGGCTCCTTAACCTATCCTCACTTTTTTTTTATTCTTTTTTCTTCTTGCTGTTCTGATTGAATGTTTTTTTCTTCCTTATGTTTCAAATCATTGATTTGATTCTCCACTTTATCCACTCCATCCACTATTACTTCCCTGTAAATTTTTATTTTACTTAGTGTAAACTTCATTTCTGCCTGGATCCTTTTTATGCTATTGAAGTATCCTATGAGTTCCTTGAACATCCTTAATAACCTGTGTTTTGAACTCTGCACCTGCTAGATCACTTACCTCCCTTTTGTTTAGTTATCTTTCTGGAGTTTGTTCTGTTCTTTCATTTGGGCCCTATTTCTTTGTCTCTTCAATTTGGCAGCCTCCCTGTGTTTGTTTCTATGTATTATGTAGAGCTGCTTTGACTCCCTGTCTTAGTAGCATGGTCTATTGTAGAAAAGCACACCTGTATGTTGGAGGTGGCAGAGCCTTAGGTAATCACCTGGGCGGGGCAACCTGTGAGAACCAGGTTGATGATGTGTCCCATATTGTGTTGCTACTCTGGCTCGTTGTGAGGGAGGGCTCAGAAAAGGGACTATGGCCACTGCCTGGCCTCTGGAGTTTTGTCCAGAAGGAAGCTATTTCCTTGCACTTACCCTAATGCCAGCCATTCCAGTTTCTCTCCATGTGCCACTGGTGCCCCTCCAACTGTTGCCCTGGTGCATGGGAGCCCAGAGGGAGCAAGTCTGCCTAACCTAAATCCATTTCAAGCTCTTTAAGAGGAAACTCCCAAGAATCCTGCAGTTTTTTCTGCCACCCCAACCACCACTAGTTTTCACAGCCAGAAGTTATGGGGACTTACCTTCCTGGCACTGGAAGCCTGGGCTGGGTGGTCTGGTGTGGGGCTGGGATCTCTCACTCTCCCAAAGTAACCCTCCCAATTGTTATCCACCATGTGTAGATGTGCAGCTGTCTGTTATGTGTCTCCATGTCTCTGCATTTCTGCCCCTCGTAACCCATCTGGATGAACATGACTTCTTTAATTCCTTGGTTGTCAGACTTCCATACAATTCAGTCTGCTGATGATTCTAAGTGATAATTGTTTTCTATTTTAGTTGTTTTTTGCTACGGTTGTGTGAGCAGGCAAGTTGTGTTTACCTATGCTTCCATTCATTTTTATTTTAATATTGATATGCTAAATGAGATAGCATTGTTGATTAGTGGGAAATAAAATTGAATGCTTTTGCAATACCTACGCTGAAGACATTCACTGGGCAGTTTATCTGAAGTTAAATGTCCTGTAAATGTTCTGGTGCCTTGGTATCTCTGCCTTAGCTAATAGTACAAGCTGCTAAAAGCTATACAAGGTCTTCAGTACAGTTTGTAGTATTAATATACTGTACACAAGAAATATTGCCACTCCCACAATCCTGGGATACAGTCATAATGCAGCTCATCTATTTGTACAGATGACTGGTACTGTTTTTCCCAAGGCATTCATTTTAGTAATACAGATTCAAGGCCTTTTAGATAGCTACGAGGAGTCTGTTAGCCAGGGTTCCCAAACCCCTCAGACCTGCTGAAGTTTCCCTATTTCCCTGAGTGTGGTGGCTGAACTGCAGCCAGCAGCTTCTGGGCCTGAATTCTATCTCTAGCCAGAGGCCCCTAAGATGTACACATACCAAAGGGCTGAGGTAGAAGCACTGAGATCAAAGGACAGCATCCCAGAAACATCCTGAAGATGAAGTCCATCCCCTAGTCCTCCATGGTAACCCAAACACCTCCTGAAATCCTAAACTCACGGTGATGACCCTTTTCTCCAGAGCAGAGGTTCTTAAGTAGAGCTCCAGACACCTAGGGAGTCTATGGAAGCACTTCAAGGACTTTATAAACTCCCTATTAAAGTATATAAAATGTGTGTGTGTGTGTGTGTGTGTGTGTGTGTGTGTGTGTGTGTACACACACATACATATATATACACCTTATTATACAAGCTATGAAGTCTGGGGAGCAGACTAAACCAATCCCTCCTTCCCAATCCCCAATGAAATAAAAGCAGAGGTTTCCAGTTACCATTTATTTAGCCTTCTGTGCCAGATACTATGATAAGCTTTTACATAAACTATTTTATTTAATCCCTTACAACCCTGAGGTTCAGAGAAAATAGGAAACTTGCACAAGATCCCTCAGCTGAGTACCAGAGCCAGGACTGGGACCCACATCTGAATCCAGGCTCTGTTCTTAACCAAGAAGCCTGCAATTTTTAAAAGGCTTCCAGTGCCTAGTGCCCTGATGACAGCAAAGGAGAAACTATGAACCCACCTCTCCTCTGCAGCTGGGCTAGGGGAGAATCCCACAGGCCACAGGGTAAGTAGGCAACCACTGCAGGGGAAGACACAGATGATCAGGCAGGGCAGAGTCAGAATGGAAGAACTATAGTAGCTGGGCTAATGAGGTAAGGACTATATTGCTGGACTACATCCTATTGCAGAAGGGACAGAGGTCAGAGGTGAAAATGTTGGGTAGTGACAGGTGGACAAAAAGGACAGACGGTTCTCAGAGAAATCAATAAAATGCCATGGAAAGCTTTCGGTCAGTACAGGCCCAAGTCCCCTGCAGGTCTATGGCCCCTGCTTAGTTCTGCATTTACACTCTTCAACTAATAGGGAAATGAATTTGATGCGCCAGAATCAAGACCAACTTTGAAGCCCAAGATCCTTTATAGATTATTAAATCCTCATTCTCTAAAGGGGCATAACAATAGTACCTACACCATAGAGTTACAGACAGTGGAAAGTAAATGAGATCATTTGAATAAAGTGCTTAGTATACTGACACACAGGATTGAATATGTGTTAGCTGCTATAATCATTAATTACTACCAATTATGACTAGACCCACGCTTACCAAGAAACCACTGTAGCATCTTATTTACTTGGGAAAGACAGTGAGGTCTAATGTGGTCTCTATGGATTGAAATTTTTCTCCAGAGAGAAGTTATTTGTAGGGTGTTTTTTAAAAATATACCGTATTTTGCCATATATAATGCACACCCACATTTTTGGCCCAAACTTTCAGGGAAAAGTTTTGGCCCAATCTTTCATTTTAATTCTTTAGTTCAATTTTTTATTTATTTATATTTAGTTGTTTCTTTGTATTATAAAGGAATTTTAGCATTTATTTTTTCATATATTATAGTACAAGAAATTTTATGTAACAAATAATTACAAAACACAAGAACAGATACAAGGTTCAAGAAATTTTATGTACCAGTAGAAAATTTATATTTACATATTAAAGAAGGCCAAGAACTCTTCAGCGCTGTCCATATCAGAAGTATGGTCTTCTTCAATTTCTACATTACCAGTGTCTTCTGAAGAGTCACTTTCCTCATCCTGGTAAATTTCACTGTCCTCAGTTCCATCCATAGCATTGCTGATGTCACATTTTTTAAACAATTTCACAACCACTTCCTTCTTGACACCATTCTACAATCTTAGGATCTAATCACGAACCTGGGTGATGGATGCTTTCTTGATCCTTCCTATAGGTGTTAAATCGTTACCAGCTGACTGCATCCATGATGTACACTCTTTCTTCATTAGGGCCTTAAAGGGCTTGTTTACTGACACATCAAGAGGCTGCAGTTGGCTGGCTAGCCCACTATCACAGCAAGTTGAGTTTTCAAGTCTGCTGCGATTGCTTTTGCACTTTGTGTAACACAGACTTTGAAGTGATCAAAAACAAGCAAAGCTGGTTTTTTAAGTAATCTTCTAGGCCTTCATGACCAGACTTTGTTAAACCAGATTTTCATGCCTTCTTCATTCGTCCATCCTTTTTCATGCACATGGACAATAACTCCACTTGGAATCTTTTCTTTCAGAAACATTTTTCTTTTAAAGATGATCATAGGTGGTAGTTTTGTGCCATCTGCATAACAGGCTAAAGGAGTAAAATGTGTTTTCTCATGACCACTAGTTTTAACAGCCACTGTCTTTGCTCGTTGATGTCCAGAGTTCTCTTGGATGGCACATCAAAGGTGAGTGGAACCTCAACCATATTGGTGATTTGAGACAGCTCAAAGTTCTAAGTCTTTCAAAGATTGATAACATAAGAATGAAATTCCACAACTTGATTCTCATAGGCTGCTAGAAGTTTGGCAGCAAGTTTCATTCATGTCCTCATGCTCAAACCTTCTCTCTTCATAAAGTTAAAGCACCATTTAGGTGTCCCTGAGAAATCATCAATGTTTTTTTCTAGTGCAGTCCTTTTACCTTCTTTGTATCATCTAGGACAAAACAGAGATCACAGTTTGGCACTGCTCCAGAACACAGGTCTTCACCTCCTGCTCCACCTCTGGCCATTCTGGAGGCTTCCCTCGCATTGCCTTCTTTGTCTTGGCATCTGAAGAAGTGTTTCTTCCTGTCGTCCCACAACCTGCTGACACTCTCTGTGGGAGGAGGTCCAGAGTGTCTCTTGGCAGCTCTGCTGCCATGCTTTTTAGCATATTTCATAACTTTTAGCTTAAAGATTGCAGTGTACAAAAACCATTTTGACATTTTCCAAGGGATTTTCCAATAATTTCTCCCAACTAAAGTGTACAGAGAGAAATGTTGCACTGTTCACCCTACAGTAATCAAGTCAGCATCATCTATCTTATCAAGTGGATAACAATTGGCATCATCTATCTTACTCTGTGGATAACAACACTCACTCTTTCTTTCATTTTGTTGAAGCACTGGCTGAAACTGCTTTCATTATAAGTTCAGGTAAATTCAACAAAACCAATTATCATATTCCAGGGTATTATTGTGCATATGGATATCGTTATTGCTTTCTAGAGTTACACTTTTAACGTGTAAGCACAAATAGAAAAATTAAAAACAGCCCTGACTGGTGTAGCTCAGTGGATACAGCATGGACTATGAACCAAAGGGTCACCAGTTCAATTCCCAGTCAGGGCACATGGTCCCCAGTACAGGGTGCTCATGAGGCAACCACACACTGATACTTCTCTCCCTCTCTGTCTCCTTCCCTTCCCCTCTGTCTAAAAATGAATAAATAAAATCTAAAAAATAATAATAATAAAAGAGTTAGAAACATGTATATAAATATGGAATTAGTACTACCCATGTATAATGTGTCTCATTTTTCCCTCAAAAATCTGGGCAAAGAAGTGTGCTTTATACCTGGCAAAATACAGTAAATTCAAGAACAAAAAGAGTCACATCCCCAATTTAATCAAACAATTTAATCAAAAACATTTTAGACTTCCCCTTACCTTTAGTTCCAAAAATTGATTTGATCCAACTGTTCTGTCCAAATTCGTTCTGAGGGGAAAATGAATCTGTGTGGTTCTCTGTAACTTTTTCATTCAACAACTCCCTTTACGTGTATCAGAAATGACCTGTGACTGTTAACTAAATTCCCAACAGTTTTCCACTACATGAGAGAGATGCCCCAAACAAATCAACTTATTTTCAGACCACAGATCCAAGCAGGGCAGCAAGGAGACTGGACAGCTGAACTGTGATGAACATAAGGCTATGTATTTCCTCACCACCCAGGAACACCTGATATTAGAAGGAAGCCTCATCCCTCCACCCCCTCACCGAGTCTGTTTGCTCAGGGTGAGAGTGAGCTTATGAGACAGACTTTCTGACAAGGGAGTATTTGGGTGGTTTGGGATAGAAAAACATGAAAGGAACAGAAGAAGCTAAGTCTCCCCATGACAGAGGAAAAAAGAAAGTGTATTACAGAATTGAACAAGATCAGAGAACAAGTATAGCATAGAAAATATAATCAGCCCTGGTTGGTGTGGCTCAGTGGATTGAGCACCAGCCTGTGAACAAAAGAGTCACAGGTTGGATTCCCAGTCAGGGCACATGCCTAGGTTTCGGGCCAGGTCCCAGAAGGGGACACAAGAGAGGCAATCACACATTGATGTTTCCCTCTGTCTCTCCCTCCCTTCTCCTCTCTCTAAAAATAAATACATAAAATCTTTGAAAAAAATATAATCAATAATATTATAATAACTATGTACGGTGCCAAATGGGTACTGAAAATACTAGGAGGAACATTTTGCAAAGTATATGGTTATCTAACCACTATACTATATACCTGAAACTAATATAAGGTAATATTGAATGTAAACTGTAATTGAAAAAAATTTTTAAATTACACAAGATCAGAGAACAGAACCAAACGGTGCCTTTCAGGATAAACAAGGGACCCCTCTGGCTGCTCTGAGGAAAGGTTATTGAATGTCTCCAGGCAGGAAGGATAACTGTAAGGAAAAGATATACATAGTCCACCCTCTGCTTCCATTACTGCATTAGGTCAGTTTGAACATAGTTTTGCTCATATTAGTCAGAGCTGACATGGGTCCTAGAGATGATTAGGCCTATCCCAGCCACCCTCACCAACCAGAGAACACATTCATGACAAACCCAAATTCTGGAACCATTTCAAGTCACTCCACATTGTAGCCACTCAGGAATAGTATGAGCTTTGTTAAAAAGCCTGTATTTTTTAGTTCAAGAAATAAGTAAAAGTTCACAAGCAGTCCAGAACAGGTGCCAGGATTTTGCTCTAAACATTCAGTCATACTTGCTGCAGAAGCTCAGGCTCCACAGAATCACTCTGGCCAGTGCTTCCTAAGATGCTCTTTCAGCTGAGGAATGGAAGGCAGCAGCTGCTGGCACTCATGACAACGCAGGGGCAGCTTCAAGAGTTCAGGCATCCCATCTCGGACAGTCACTCTTCCAGCCTCTTGTACCATCGCAATCACAGCTGCAAGCAAGATACAAAGTTCAGAGCCCAGCTACTCTGAAAAGCCAATACAAAATTTAAAAAAAAAAATCTGACTCCAAATAAAAATATGACAGGTACCCTAAAGCTAGTAAATGAGGTTAGACTCATTGCTGGGAAAATAGGCTTGATCAGATTCTGAATCTGGGCAACTTATTTTGAAGATGATTATTTTCCTTTAAGATACACTCTAAACAATCTATGTTACCATGTCAAAGGCTTATTACAGTGTTTTACTCATGGTTGGCCCTTGGTCAATGGCCACGGTCACTGTTAACTTGCCAGCATACTGAAGTTCCACAGAATACACACTGGGAAATGCTTCCTTCTGCATACATAGCCTTCCCCTGTTTATTAACCACTCCTGGCACGAGGCAGCCCCAAGCTCCTGCCCAGCGGATGGCAGAGGAAACATAGAACTATTTAGAGCTTCCACATCTATGAAGTCCAATAACTCTCAGAACAATTTTTAAGTCCCCTGGTGTTATAATAAAACACCTTTTTGACCCTGACACAACAACTTTCTAGGTCCCCCAAGAAGGTTGCTCACATCAAAGTGACAACCCTACCATAATCCAAATAATCCAGTTTCCCTTAATGAGGCCCTCTTTATAGGGAACACAAAGTTATACGTAAGTTTTGAGACCTGGTAATTATTTAGGGAAACAGCTAAATCGAGTATGAGAACATGAGAAAATGAAATAAATGTAAAAACCAAAGAATACTGTTTACCTTGTGATTCTAGGAAGTATTCTGTATTAAAAGAATTCCAATGTTTTTTGTTTTTAAGGCAAGGTGAATCAAAATCCTGGCTGATGACATGAAGGTGGACATGGCTAGTTGAGAGGGAAAAAAATTGACGATTAAATCCATTAAAGATTGTGGTTAAATTAAAAAAACAAACAGTACAAGTATGGGTATGTAAACTATTAGCAGTGTTCCCATTTAATTCAATTCATTCATTCACTTCAGACTATTTAATGCTCATTAAGTACCCAGATGGGCCAAGCTCTGTTCTAGCACTGGGAATTTAATAGTGAACAAAATAAAAAAGGCCTCTGTCCTTCTAGAAATTATGTTCTCATGAGGGTGACAAATAAAATATAAGTAGACCAATACACAAGAAAAATTCAAATCCTTAACATTGCTAAGAAAATAAGAACACAGGGAAATGTAACAGAGAGTGCCCAGGGGGTAGAGGTTGCCTCTTTAACTAGCTTAGGGTGTTCAGAGAAGGCCTCTCCCAAGCAATGATTTGAGCTGAGAAAGCAGTCAAGCAAGCAAAGATCTGGGGAAAGAGTATTTCAGAGAGCAGGGGGGCCAAGCACAAAGGCCCTGAGATGAAAAAGGGCTTAGTGTACCCAAGGAACAGAGAGGTAATGTAGCCAGAATGACTGTAGCCATGGAGCAGAGATTAAGTAGGAGACAGATCATAAAGGTCTTGTAGGTCGGCAAGGGATCTGCACTATACTCTCTGTACAGTAGGGAACCACTGAAGGATTTTAAGCAGGGGAGTACTACTATCTGAGCCACACTTTTAAAAGATGACTCTGGCTGCTGTGTAAAAAAAGACTATAAAGTGAGTAAGGATGGATACAGAGAGACCTAGCTGTTCAAGCCAGAAATAATGATGTCTTAGACTAGAGCTATAGTAGGTGAGATGACAAGAAGCAATCCAATTTTTAATACATTTTGGAACAGTACCAACAAGACTTACTATTGAATTGGATATGGGTTTCAGGAGGTGCCACCTACAGAAATGGAGAAGCTTGCAGGAAAAGTAGGTATGAGGAAGAAACTCAAGAATTCTCTTTTCAACTTGTTAAACCAAGTAGTATACCTTTTTGTATAGCTTTGACTCCTAGAATCAATAATACTTCAGTAATATAGGACCAAGGACACCCTACAATCAACATTACAGAAACCTAGTGCCCAAGTCTTGGTTTATAAATATCAGTCTCCAATAAGAGGAACTAGGGATCTTGACAGAAGTGGTTCATTCCAGGGCTAGATCAGGAAAAATATAAGATGATCCTGGAATATCTTATTCCAGAAAATAAATAAGTGCTCAAAAAATGCTGGGGTCATGTCAAAGTGCTGCAGGAGTCAACCCAAAGGACCTTCCAATGACCACAGCTGGAACCATTTGAACAACAAAACAAATAATAGGTCAAATTAAAACCTATAAAATAAAATAAATACCCATGAGTCCTTACTAATAAATTATTGAATAAATACAAAATCGGGCCCTGGATGATGTGTCTCAGTGGATTAAGCACCAGCCTGTGAACCAAAGTGTCGCTGGTTTGATCCCAATCAGGGCACACGTCTGTGTTGTGGGCCAGGTCCCCAGTAAGGGGAGCGTGAGAGGCAACCACACATCATTGTTTCTCTTGCCCTCTCTTTCTCCCTCCCTTCCCCTCTGTCTAAAAATAAAATAAATTTTAAAAAATTGCATAATCAGGGTTGGGTGGGGAGATAGCTCTTCTACCTACAAGAATTCCAATTAATAAATTAGAAGGAATGAGAAAAACATAAAATCACCATTAGGTAAACTCCATAGTAATAACTACTGCAGGCAATATCCACCAATAGAGATGCTAAAATTACTGGACAAAAGTTTGAGGAGGAACAAGACAGTAGCACAGTCTCAAAATACTCATGATATTCATCAATTATAAAGGAAAAAATACTAACTTTGAGTAGAGAAACCTGGCAGACATCACTTAACAAAGTGACCAAGGTGAACATCATGAAGTTATAAACCATATCGACATCATGCACTCCTTGATACGATGCACTGAGAAGGACACATCACTTCTGTGGCATTTTGGCAAAAAAAAAAAAAAGAAAGAAAAAAGCATAACCTCAATCTAAGATGAAAAAACATTAGACAAACCCAAACTGAGAGACAGCCTGTAAGATAACTAGCCAGTGCTCATCAAAAGTGTCAAGGTCATAAAAACCAGAAAAGGAAGAACTGTTGCAGATTAAGGGAGACTAAGGAGAGATAACAAATAACTGCAATGCAGGGTCCTGGACAGGATCCTGGAGCAGAAAAAGATTATGAGAAAAATGGGTGAAATTCAAATAAGATCTAGTCTAGAGTTTAATTGTGGTGATGTTATGGAAGGTTTTTGTTCTGCTTTATACTTTTCTGTTTTAGATTTTCTACATTGAAAATACATTACAGTAAATGAATGGATCAAAAAACTATGGTACATTTACACAATGGAATTCTATGCAGCAGAAAGAAAGAAGGAGCTCCTACCCTTTGCAACAGCGTGGATGGAGCTGGAAAGCATTATGCTAAGTGAAACAAGCCAGGCAGTGAAAGACAAATACCATATGATCTCACCTTTAACAGGAACCTATATAACAAAACGAAGAAACAAAATATAACCAAAGACACTGAAATAAAGGTCAGGCTGACAGTGCCCACAGAAGAGAGTAGAGGGAATTTAAGGGAACAGTGGGAAGGGTTCACGGGAACAAACTTAAAGGACACAAGGTCATAAACTAAGAGGAGAGTGGTAATGGGAGGGAAGTGGGGAGGGGTGGGAGGGCGGGCTGGATTGGGAGTAAAAAGGAGAAAACTGTATTTGAATAATGATTAAAATAAAATTAAAAAAAGAAAATACATTACTTTAACAATAAAAAAGTTATTTGTTACCTTTTCCTTTCCATAACATTTATTCAAAATTACCGTATTTTCGGACTATAAGACGCACACCCCCCCCCCAATTTGGGAGGAATAATGGTTGTTAATGCTGCTGTTGAGTTCTGTTAACATTTATGTTGGTGAAATGTTATTTTTTTCCATATTTCTAACCAGATCTTTTTTAATATATTTTATTGATCACAGTGATAATTACATGGTATGTACATTTGTCAAATTTGACCATCTGTACATGTGACCAAACTATAATCTTATTATGCATTTTATTCTATGTACATTATGGCTTAATTTAAAAGAAAGAGCATTGATAGGAGAAAAATATGTGGCACAAAAATTTCATTAGGTTAAAGTATCCTAATTACCCACCTAAATAAAATGTGAAGAATGTTGGGTGCTTAAAAAAAAATAACCAAAAGGTATTATGATACATGGTACAACATGGATGAACCTTGAAGAATTATGTTAAGTAAAATAAGCCAGTCACAAAAGGACAGATTTTATATAATTCCACTTATATGCAGTACTTAGAGTAGTCAAATTCATAGAGACAGAAAATAGAATGATGGTTTTGAGGGGCTGGTGGGAGGATGGAATGGAAGGTTGTGTGGGAAGATAAAGTTCTAGAAATATAGTGGTGATGGTTGCACAATGTAAATGTACTTAATGACATTAAACTGTACACTTGAAAATAGTTAAAATGGTCAATTTTGTTATGTTTATTTTACCACAAAAAAAAAAACTACCCAAGATAAAAACTCTGAACACCAATTAGTCTGCCTATCTTGTTGCTTAGCTGTAAACAACTGTGGAGATCTGCCTTACTTGCATTCTTTGAAAACAATCAATCATTCATTTCTGAATCCTTCTGGCTACGAGCCCAAAGAAAGCAAACTCTGCACTTTTCTCTCATTTTGTTTTAAATCTTAGATCTACTATGCTGTCATAACAGAAGTCAGTGACGTTTGTCTCCTTCAGAGCAATGGTCCTTAATCACTTAGTGGTTGTAGAGGCTTCTGAAAAGTCACTGACCACAATTCTTCATCAGAGAGTAATGAAGCTGCTTCATCTAGTTCATAGGTTAGGTTCTCAGAGGTTTACACTTTGAGAGGAACAAAAAAAGTATGATTGAATTACAAGCAGAAGTAGGAACTCAAGGCTTACAGACAAGTCAGACAGGAGGGTGGGAGTTTCAGCCCGCCTGCCTTGGAAACATCCACCCTACTTCTCCAGGCCTCATGGCTATCAGCACACTCAGCAGACTCAGGCTGAATCCATATGCCCACCAAGACAAAATCAGGACGTACCAGCACTACCCACAAGGCTTACCTCATGCTGGGAATGGCATGGTAGCCCAATCGAAAGCGGAGTTTGCTGGACCCAGCAACATCTGCAATCACCTTTTCCCCCACAGCATGCATGTGTTTGAGGAGCTCAAGGTGTTCCCTGGTCACAGCCTTCAGACTGGAAATGGAGGCCCATGGTAAGACCAGCCAGTGGTGACGAGCCTTGGGGTATTTATCTTTAATCACCACCACCTGCTCATCTTTGTAAACCTAGCAGAGGGGCACAGGAAAAGGGAACAGATATCTTCCATGCATCTTCTGTGTGCCAAGTGATGTCATATTTGTTAACTCACTTAATCCCCACCACAATCATCTACAAAAGGCTTTAGTATCCCAATTTTGACAGATGAAAGCACAGAGACTCAGGTAAGTTGAATGTCTTGTGCAAAGTCACAGTCACTAAGTAGGAAATCTAGAATTGCAACCCAGATCCAGTGGACTCTAATCTGTGTTTTAATCACTACACTACACAGAATACACAGAAGATGCACAGTACAAAGTAGTTCCTAAGGATCTGATGTGAAATCCCTGCAGGCATCAATTCGAATGCTCCCTTCTCCACTCTTCCACAGCAGGCCACATGACATCTACACATGTGTTCCAAGAAGCCCTATCAGATCTGGCCCCTTGTCACCCCAGGATATAATTTAAGAATTCAAAGACCCCCTCCCAGGGTGGTGCCAAACTATTAATCCCAGTGCAGCCTGTAAGTACAGTCACAATACATTATCTAACACTCTCTTGAAAGAAACCACAGTAAGGTTAACTCATCTCCTGTTAACAATATCCAGAAGTTTAGGAGGAACAAGGCAGAGGGGATATTCATTTGAAGAACAGAGCTTCTCTCCAAAGAATTCCAGGTGCTCACTTAACTGACAATGGGAAAAGCTACCTGTCCTCACAAAATAGCCAATAAAACAAATCTCATTCAGCCCTGGCTGGTGTTGCTCGGTGGACTGAGCACCAGCCTGCGAACCAAAGAGTCACCAGTTCCATTCCCAGTCCAGGCACATGCCTGGGTTGTCAGCCAGATGCCCAGTAGGGGGCATGCAAGAGGCAACCAATTGATGTTATCTCTTGCATACTGATGTTTCTTTCCCTCTCTTTCTCTCTCCCTCCCCTTCTAAAAATAAATCAAATATCTTTTAAAAATCTCACTCAGAATAACTGATCTCCTTTGATTTCATTTGTAGTTATGACCTCTGCAGAATGGTCTTTTTTTTTTAAGATTTATTTATTTATTTTATTTTATTTTATTTATTTTTAGGCAGAGGGGAAGGGAGAAAGAGAGGGAGAGAAACATCAATGTGTGGTTGCCTCTCATGTGCCCCTACTAGGGACCTAGTCCACAATCCAAGCATGTGCCCTGACTGGGAATCAAACCAGCAACCCTTTGGTTCGTAGGCCAGTGTTCAATCGACTGAGCCACATCACCCAGAGCGCTGGTCATTTAAACATGAAATATATTTCAATGCCAAAATTTTATTCTGACCTGCATTTTGGGGTCCTGCATAGAAATCTTCAAGCCTTGACTCCAGTGGCCCAATGACTCCTAAAACAAAAAAGGGCAATGTAAATCTCAAATGCCAATAGTTAAATATAGCATTAGTTAACACTGTATGTCAGCAAAGTTCGACCAAACTTGCAAATAAGGTGAAATTTTTAAGAATTTATTTTAGCCCTGGCTGGTATGGCTCAGTGGATGGAGTGCCAGCGTATGAACCAAAGGGTCTCCAGTTCTAATCAACCAAGCTACCCAGCCAGGGCTTAAATAAGGTTAATTTTTAAGAATTAAACTATATCCCCTTTATCTCAATCTTTTGCTTTTATAACCATAAGTCAACCTCATTTTCTTCCTGTGTTCAGAGCTACATGTCCTCTCCCACTCCATCTAAGCCAGACTAGGTTTCCACTTTGACATCAGGATGTGAATCACATGATCTATGAAAAGTATTCCAATGCTAACCTTCTAGATTTACAAATTACTGACCCATTTTAGTAGCTCATTGTGAAGTATAATGCCATTATCACCCTACCTTCAAGTGACTTACCTAAGGAATTCAAGAGAAAAGTACCAATTGACTGGTGACACCAACAAGTGACTCTTCCATCATGGTTAATAACCCTTGCTATGGTTCATGAATAACCCCTCACGTGTGCCTGGGCTTTATAGTGTACAAAACAACTAAGCAGTCATTACATCTCATTTAATCTCTTCATCTATCAGGCACACTATCCTCACCTTTTTGGTAGATGCATCTGTTTCCTTGTTTGGGGGCACAAAGCACTGGCTAGAGTTACTCCCAGGCTGCAGTGCTGTACTGGGCTCAGCTTCCTGGGCAGCATCCCTTTCTACAGAATCACTGCTGCCTGACCTCTTTCTCTTCCTGTGTGTCTCCAGGCCAGGGCTCTTTGCCTCCTCCTCAAACTCTACAATATATGGATAAAGTTCATTCACCATGTGGAGAACCTGGCCAGGCTGCAGCTTCACCTCTTGGTCCTTCCCAATTATGACTGAGTCAATGCTGGTGGGATTGACCCCTACCTAGGAAATATTAAGAAAATAATTATAATAATAACAACAACACCATTACAAATATAGTCACTGCTATGTTAACCACTTACTATGTGCCAAGCACTGTGCTTAATGATCACTTACATTGCTCCATCACTCCCACACATAGCAGAGAAGAGTTATGGGCTGGCACAGACACTCTAAAGTCAACAGCATGAGAAAATCATCAAGAATAAAATGGAAATCCAAGTTATACAGAGACATACCTGCTTTACCCTGACGTATCCTTTGTTACACTCTGCTTTCAACTGTACTGAAAGAGATTGAAAAAAGTTAAACCCAAATGCCATGAAGAACCAGGCACTTACTCCTATTGTCTCTACAAGACAATGAAGCCTCACTCTAGGAGGCAACTTAACGGGGATTCCTCAAAGGCCCATGAGCATAACTGCCTATCATACAGGTGGCTGGGGCTCCAAATCCTCCCATAAAATGTCCAACAGTGTACACACTCCCTTACCTACTACCAATACACCAATAGGCAGCTTCACTGAATCCCCACAAGTCTCCCTATTCCAGAGTCCTTGGCCCACCTGGGATCAAACACTCTGCAGTCATGGAAGCAGACCAACTTCTCTCACAAGCTCTTGGTTCAGGATTAAACCAGGCTTCCACTATCATATAAAACTATCAGATGCCTTTAACAGATAAAGTGGTAAATGATACATTCCCAGAAAACAGAAGTTCAGCTGCCCTTGGGTTGGAGGAATGGACAGAATATTCTAGGAAGAAGAATATTCAAACAGAATAGTCTGAGCATGTGTGAGAAGTAACATTCAACAATTGTGTTCAGAGACATGAACAAAGTTTCTGGAGTGAGACAGGGAGCAAAAAAGAGACACCATAGCTCCTCTCCAGGGAGGACAGGCAGAGGACAGGCTGACATTGTGACAAGGGGGACAGAGTGCAAGAAGCAGTATCTGCTTCTGTATCTTGGGCCTAGAAAGGTCAAGCATGACTTTTTCTTTCCCCCGCTTAGATTAACTCATGTGACAAAACCAGTGGTCAGTGCTGCAGACTCCAAGCCTTGGAAAACCCTGCTACAGGGAACACACCACAGGTGGGAGGCCTGGGAACAGTAAGCATGTCCAGAAGTTTACAGGCAAAAAAGGAGGTATATGGTAAGGCTTTTTCCTAAGGACTTTCATTTCATTAAATCCCAACGATGACATTTCAAAAGCTAAATGCCATAGTCTTAATGAGATGCCTCCCTCTGTAGGAGGCAATATGTAAAGGATGGAACCATTCCATCACTTCTCAGACATGGTTTCAGCCTGGAGATCCCAGAATTTAACAGTCTCACTGCCCAACGTGGATGCTCCCTGAGCAAAGTGGGGTGCAGGATCAGTCCCACCACCCACAGCAACAGAAAGGACCTGCCTGTTCTCAACACTGAATAGTAACTGCTTTCAGAGGGTGGAATCAGGAGTGAATGGTGCCCTGGTGTTGGCTAAAAGAGCTCAGTTCCTGAGTTCTGTTTATAGCAGACAAAAGGTTTTCTACCATGAGCATCCAAAAAATGTGCACCTTTGGTTATCACTACTCTAAAGAACCACACGCGATACTCTCCACATTCCTGAGACCAGTTACCTTGCTGTCGAGAACATTTCTTATCGGTGATCTTGGTCTCTGGGCTACGCCCAATGGTGACTGCTTCCAAATGTGGAAGTTTGATCCGCTGGTGCCGGTTGTCCTGTCTCACCAACCAGCACACCCGCATCATTACTCTGAGAGACAAAACAGAAGAGAACTGCTGGAAAAACTGGCACAAGTCCTCCAGAGCCACACCCCAGCATACCCCACATGCCATTTACAAGCTGTTCACTGGAGACAAGTAGCTTCACCTCCCTAGTTTCAATTTCCTCACCTGTAAAATGTGATAATGACAGGACTCATAAGGACTCATGAGGATAAAACGTGAGTAAAGTATTCATCTCTGTGCTGAATCATGCCAAGCAATCAAATATGTGTTATGCTTATGGTATACTTTATGTGGACATTAGGTTACAAGCTGAGGGTCAAAGAATGATTAAACACTGTCCTTATCCTTGTGGGGCCTGGCATACAATGGGACAGATAGACTCATATACCAATTCTTAAAATATAATGTGACAAGCATTATAAGAAGGAAAGAATCAAAAATGGCATTAGGCCGGCCAAAGGAATGACTGACTCTTACAGAAAGTATAAAAAAAGGCTTAACTAATAAAATATATTTATGTTGAGGCTGTTTTGTTTTTGTTTTGTTTTTTTAAGGACAAAATGGAGTTTGCCTGGCAGAAAACTAAGACATAAGAACAGAAGATGTTCTTCAGTCCACAAGCATTTTGTGTGTTTTAGAAGATTTCCCTCCTTAGCTATCATCACATACTGATATTAAAATGAAACATTTTGCTGCCATCTGCCAGAAGGCTGTCATAAGAAATACACAAACCTACAATTTCTAAAGTATGAATGCAGCACCTGTGTGCAATATACAACCTGCACAATAGTGGAGTCGCTGTGCTCTTTTGAAAAACTACCTTTAAGGCCATGCAGAGAATCAGCAGAAGAGAAAGAGACAAGAAATTCTGCCTGAACAAAAGCAGAACAAAGGGGATAGAGAAAGAGCCAGAAGAAATCATGAAGGTAGACTTAATTACTGACTGCATTTGGGGAATGACAAAGGAGTAATTTGGAAATATTTATTAACCAAAAGGAAGAATAAACAAAGAGACATAATATGGGGATAAATGGTAGGTGAAGAAGGGATGATTTCATATTAAAACACCATTAGTTTAAGTTGACTATGAAAGATCCAAGAGTCAAGCTGCATATATGGGTATGAAGCTCAGGTAGAGGAATGGACCAAATACTTGAGAGGGAGGCAGAGAGATGATGAGATTACCCAGGGAGATAGAGCAGGGAATTACGTGCAGGAATGGACGAGATCTTGGGATGCCTCTCTAGACTCCCTAAACTTACCAATGCTCAAACCTCTAATACCCTCTCTTTAAGAAATGTCCCCTGTAAGCAAGGCAACAACTATCAGGCCCTCTGCACAAGCTCTGCGTCCAAAGGGGAAGAAGAAACCATATTTTAAAAATCAGAGTTTCATTCCCATCTGCAAAGACAGGATAATGCAAGGCAGAGTGAACACATGAGTGCTCAGAGGGCCAAGTCACAGAATATGGATCAGTCAGGAAAGGTTTCTGAAACCTCCCAGTCGAAAAAGCCAGGAGCCAATGGAAGAAAAGGAGTGGGCAGGGACATCCCATTTTTAAAAATACAAGTGACAGCACAGATTTCAGCAATGACAAGCCATTGGTAAGGGGTGGAAAGCAGACCTTAGCTCGCTGAGCCAGAGGGTGTCCCAAAGGGTAACAAAAAAAGGCAGAGGGGTTGAAAGAACACTAAGCTGAAAAGTTGAGATCTGACAATCAATAAGAGACCATTGCCAGGTTCTGAGCTACATACTAAGGTGAAACAACAGCTGTGGTAGGCAGGCTGGAGTGGAGAAATCTACGATCAAAAATTAGGCCCTGGCTTATGTAGCTCAGTGGATTGAGTGCCGGGCTGTGAACCAATAGATCACCAGTTCAATTCCCAGTCAGGACATATGCCTGGGTTACAGGCCAGGTCCCCAGTTGTAGAAGTGCAAGAGGCAACCAATCAATACATCTCTTGCACATCAATGTTTCTCTTTTGTCCTTCCTTCCCTTCTCTCTAAATAAATAAAATCTTTTTTAGAAAATTGGTCAGGAGGCTGTTAATATGTGACCCAGAGTGAAGTCCAAAAGGCAGTTTAGCAGGTCTTTGTGAAGGAGCTGATGCCAAAGCATGAAGAGTCAGCTATAAATCCAAAATCTTAATCTGGAGTGTCAAATAATGATGGTGCTACAGGCGGGTCCCACTTTTAAATACTATGTGTTCAGAAGGGCATCTGTTTGTTCTCGCTGGAAACTGATGAACGAGCAGGTAAAGCGCTGAGAAGTATATTTTCATTAGGCAGGGAGACAAGTCATGTGATGATGACTGACTACTCACTGCAACAATAAAAGAATCCTGGAGAGAGCAGTTTGACAGCAGAGACAGGAAAGAATCCAACAGACAGCTGAGAGCATGGCTGCTAGTTGCAGGATAACAGGAACTACCCCTCCTGCCCTACACAAACACATACTCACAAGCTTCATTCTCCCCAAAGTTCTGACGTTATGATGTTCCACCTCAGCACTCCCCAAGAAGCTGAAACAATGACTACACAATACTTAGGCAACTAACCTTACATAATATCTTGGCTTGTTTCAGACTAGTTCTAACTTCTAGGAATAAAGCATTTTAGAGTGTGGGGAGCACTTAAGGACGGGTGTTTCTGAATCTTCAATATAGTCCATCCAATAAAACTCCAAAAACTGCAAGCTCTACAATAGCAGAAGTCTGTTTGTTTACCAATATAGCTCAGCACTTAATACAATACTGGCATATAGTAAGAATATAATAAATATTTGCAAATGAATAACCAGATGACCTATCCAGGTTCTCTTCCCTTTTCTGGCACCCCCTCTTATGTGGGGTGCTTTGCTCCTCTCTTTGGGCAATCCCATCCTCCCATCTATGTGGATAAGTTGTAATTCTATTTTTCAGCTCCATACTTTCCATTCCAGAGTTGCGGGGACTGGTCAGAAAGAAATTCTAATTATTTCTCAGGGAACCCAAGTGATCCAATAAACCACACAAGGCCAGAAATCTGATAACCTGGAACAGTGCTGTCCAGTAGAATTTTCTGCAATGATGAAAGTGTTCTCAATCTGCACCATCTAATAATGCAGCCATCAGGTGACAGTCTGAAATGTAGCCAGCACAAGGAGGAACTGAGTATCTTAGATTCCTTTTAAACTTAAATAGCTAGTTATATGTGGTTGATGGCTACTATAATGTCCAGCACAGCCCTGAAAACTTGCCCAGCCCTGATCAATCCCAAATCCCTCGGACTTGAGGTTAATACCCTCATATTCTAACCCCATAGAAGTTATTTATTACCCCTCCCACTTCTTCATTGGACTAGTCCCATTTACCCATCCTCTCTCTCCTCCCTACCCCCAGACAAATATGTGTCTCCCAAATAAACAATCCTTAATATCCCCTAGTATTATTGGTTTATACTCTTTACCCACTCCTAGACACCTAAGTCCTTCACAACTTTCAAGCCCCACTTCCTCCCTGAGGCTTTCACCAAACTGTCTTCTCTTTCCTACATCTTGTTATTGGGTGTGGTCCATTTACCTTCACAATTCTCTAAAACTTGTATGTGGATGTAATTCTACTCTCCAGATGAGAATAAAATCTCCTTGAATACAGACTGCATCCATGTCCAGAAAACTCAGAGGAAGGCTCTCTGGAGATCACTGCCCTGGGTCAGGCCTGGCCTTATACTTCTGAATCCCCTGGTGTTCAGCATACTTTTATCAAGTGTGTATCATGTGCTAGGTACTTGCTAAATGTCTTGCTTATATCATCTCATTTAATCTTCACAACAACTCTCATTTTAAGAAAAAATGTAAGGCTTAGAGAAGATAAGTAATGTGTTCAAGTCACACAGCCAATGTGTGCCAGAGCTGGGATTTGAAATAATGCCAAAGAACAGGTTCTTAATCACTACACTGTATACTGGTACCTTTTGTTTTCACTCATTTGATCATTCTGTCAAAGTTACAGCATGCCCATACCCTGGCCGGGTGGCTCAGTTCATTGCAGCATGGTCCCATACGGGTTCAATCCCCAGTCAGGGCATATACCTAGGCTGTGGGCTTGATTCCCAGTCAGGGTGCATATGGGAGGCAACTGATCAATGTTTCTCTCTCCCCTCCTCTCTCTCTCAAATCTATAAACATATCCTCAGGTAAGGATAAAAAAAAAATTACTTCATGCCCAGTATGTTCCTTGTGCCATTCTGGTGCTAGGAGCAAAGACATAATACATCTTATTTGCATTGTATGATACAAGTATAATACAACATACTTGCCATCAAAAGGGTTTCATGGGAGCACAAAGGTGAAGTACCCAACCTAGACTTGGAAAAAGGAGGTGTCAAGAAAAATTTCCTAAAATTTCCTATAGGAGGTGGTCCTAAAAATGAGTCCTATATATTGAATATAAACCAGGTTAATTAGGTAAGAGGGAGCAGCCTAATTAGGTAAAAAGGAGAAAGTGAAGAAAGAAATCAAGGAGAAGATTCCAATAAAAGGGAACAGCAAAGGCAAATACACAAAGAAACAGCACTGTGCATATGAAGAAGCAGTTCAATGTTGCTGCAATCTAAAGTATGAGGCAGAAAAGAGGCTGGAGATGTAAAAAGGTCCAAATGAAGCAGAGCCCTGGGTGAGTGGCTGAGTAGCTCAAATTTTAGAAGTTCCAATGGATTTTGCAATTCAGTAAACAATAAATACTTACTGAACGAATGAGAGAAAAGATCAGATGAAAGAACAGCTCTTTAAAGATTATTAAGCAGGACTCTGACACAGATGTTTTCAAAGATCTTTTAGGGGAGGAGGTAGGTAGTCTGGAGAATGGTTATGTGGGGAAAGAACTAGAGACAGGGAAATCAGTTAGAAGCCCATGTTCCAGGTAAGAGATGATTAGCCTAAAGTAGGACAATAGTAGAGACAAAGCAGAGGGCACAGATTTGAGAAACATTTAGGGAGTGAAATCACCGGGATTTAGTGATGAATGTGACAGAATAAGTTCAGGGAAGATACTGAGTTCGGTTTTGGGCCTCTGAATTTGAACTGCCTGTGGACTTACACGCAGAGCCGTCTGGCAGGGTAGTCAGAGGTGAGGGTGAAACTCAGAAAAGGGGTCTTAGATGACAATTCCTATTTGAGAGCATGTAGGGAGTTAAAACCAAGCCAGGTGATGTGCTCACTGAGCAGTGTGTACAGAATGAAAAGAACAGTGGGCCAAAGCCACAAGCATTGGAAACACCCAATATTTTAGGAGAGGATAGAAACTAATCACAGGAGAAATGACTGGTGTGAGAGGAACCTGGAGAAACAGCTGAAATATAAGCTCCTTAAGGAAAGGCACTTTGTCTTATTCATCTGTATTACAATAAATGTTCACTGAACAAATCAGCTGAGTGCATTATCCTGGAAAGCAAAGGAGAAGGAAGTGAGAGGCATCAAAGTTTCAAAAGCGGCAAAGGGATCCAGTAACGATTTTAAAATGTCTGTCTGGTTTGAGAAGTAACCACTGGTTACCTTAGAGTAAAATTTCAGGGGAATAACAGGTCTAAAAGCTAGACTGCAGAAGGAAATGGGAGGTGAATAAATGGAAACAGAATTTAGAATATGCTTTAAAACGCCTTGGGTAAGAACGGGAAGAGTTGCTGGATGGCAGCTAATGGAAGATGACCACAAAGAACTTTCTCTTTTCTTTCTGGCTTACAGGTGGGAGTGGGGGTGAAGGATGGCCAGAAATCTGAGAAATCTGACCTTGTTTATACATGACTGTAACAGGGGCAGAAAAGACAAATGAAAACAAAGTCTCATAGGTGAGAGTATAAAACAAAGCTCAGAAACACAGATGGAGATTTGCTTTGATCAGAATATACAACTTATCTTAAGGTAAAGGTGGGTGTAAACCTAGACGGCTTCGTTAAAGGGGAGGCAGAAATTTCAGGAAAAGCACATCTGATGCCTTCAATTTTCCCCATAAAATAGTAGATAACAATGAAGTGAAGTGTATGGGAGCCTAAGGAACAGGTGAATAATCAATATAGAAAAGTGGATAACGCCCAGGGCTCTGAAGTCCAAATGCTTGAGTTCAAACTGTGGCTCCACCACCTACTCACTGTGTGACCTGAGGCCAGTTATTTAATCTAAGCCTTTACTTCTTCGGCTGTAAAACAGTATTAACAACTCTCTACACTACAAGGGCTAAATGAGGAAGTATGTAAAGATCAGTGTCCGGGAAAATGTAAGCATTCCAAACTCTTACCACTCTCGTTAACAGTAAAGGTAGGATGAGAGCGGGAGCTAAAAACCATCCCACAGCAGACTGTGCAACTACGGTGAAAACGTACAAAACCGTAGTGTTTCCCCATATGCACAGTCTTGTCCCAAGTGTCCTAACGATCTCCAACGTTAAGTCAAACTACAAGAAGGCTGCAAACCTGGGCCACATTAATTCCAAGTGGAAATTATATCACTGTTTTGGATCCCTGGTCTGCGGGAGAACAGACTTGCTTCTTCGGGCCTTTCCGTACAGCCTGTTGAGGACGCTGTGAAGGGCCCTCGAGTTCCTTTCAGGGAACGTTTCTCAAAGAAACAATGTCCTTCCTGGCAGGCTGAGCCGCCCCCATGGGTTGGACAGTGTTCACTCTCTAATCTTTCGTCTGTTTGAGTCGCGACCAAGGTAGGTATTGGTGTCGGGGTCACGGGTGAAGAACGCGAAGTGAGGCGGAGACCAATGTGAGCGCCGCCAACACGTGGCCCGCGGGAGCGGTAGGAAAGTGGGTAGCCGAGAGCCCTGCAGCCCGAGGCCAGAGCAGCGCCTGCCGGGGAAAAAGCCATGATGGTGTTATTCAAGGCGCGTCACTCACAGACAGGAACGAACCTGGGCTCAGGCCCACGACCGTCACTTCTACACGGCCCGCACCGGAGGTAGGCCCGAACTGCCTTACCTCCAAGAGTAGACAACTTCACGTTTTGTCTCCGCCCCGCACCACTTCCGGCGCTGTGGAATGACGTCGCCAAACTGGCGGGAACCATCGCGTCACCACTGCCTGTCCTAAGATTGGCTGAGTCTCGCCCAATGCCCGGATCGTAAACGCCCACCCCAATCGGTCCCTCAGCAGGACACGACCCAGTGTGGCTCCTGGGAGCTGTCTCAGCATCTGTCTACACGAAGGCTGCTCTCCTGTCACTGCCTCTCAGTCCTGAGTTGGGAGACACCTGAGGCAGCTATCCCCTCTGTGGCCATTTCTAGGCAGCAGTGCAGCCTGTTGACAGTTCCCTGGTAAGGAACCCACTACCTTTAGTAAGGCCCAGTTTTCCATTGTAGACAGTACCTGTTTGTAGCATTTTTCCCCGCCCCCTTTCAGAACTACAGTCTGCTTTCTCCTTTTTCAGGGCAGAAAGGACTGGTGAGGCTAGAGGTAAAGAAACCTGCTAGGACTTTTTTTAATGCTGTCCACTAAATGAACTGGCTGGGGGGGTGGGGTCAATCAAGGAAGAGACAAGCTACATGCTGGGATAAGCTGTTTCCAGATTTTTGTAGCAATCCCAGGATGTTCCCTCAGAGTCATGTATTGCAATCACTAGAAGGCATTTTGGCAGATAGAGAAATTCCTCTTATGGATGAAGGCGCAGTTCATACTTTTTCTTAAACTCAAAAGAAACTCATCCTTAAGGAATCACACTTCTTGATCAAAATGGAATATTGTTTCCTTCCATAGAAAAGCAGAAACTCAGTGTTATGAAGATACCAGAGCTATCAAAACAGAGGGTGGGAGAATCTTCCAGGAAACACGGAAGAGAGACTTGTCTGTCAGCAGAGAAATGCAAGTTTACATTAGGGTCACACCAGGAAGTGGGGAAGCACAGGAAGCACCTCAGCAGCCACATGGGCCTCACGGGCCTCACGGTGGTGCAATGTGGTTCATACTGCTCAAGATAAAAAGAGGCAACTCTGTGGACTTAACTAGTTTCGTTGTTCCATCAGAATTAAGCTTCTTTTAGTCTCTGCTTCTACCTGACCTGCCTTCCTGTGTCTTGCATTTAAAGTTGGATGGAATTATTCTAATTGGATTATTCACCAGATATTGTGCAAAATTGGGCAGAATTTCCATGCCAAGCCTATTAGGTCTAGCCCTTTGTGTACATGCAGGGGTGTCCAACTCAAAGCCCACGAGCCACATGCCACCCAGGATGGCTATGAATGCAGCCCAACACAAAATTGTAAATTTACTTAAAACATTTTTTTTCTTCATCAGTTTTCATGAGTGTCTGTATATTCAGTGTGTGGCCCAAGACAAATTTTCTTCTTCCAGTGTGGCCCAGAGACACCAGAAGGTTGTACACCCCTGGTACAACATACTATTGGCCAGAGAAGCAGAGGGACATGGCACAATGCATCGCTAAGGACATGGCAGACACTAGACTTTCACAGACTCCAAAACCAAAGATTTATCACAGATAACAGAAATAAAGAGAGTAGTCTGTAGTATTATCTAATGTAGACCCATGTCGGATCTGTAGCAGTTGCCTCACACCTGGGAACTTGTTAGGAATGCAAATTCTCAGGCTTCACCCCCACCTTACTGATTCAGAAATCTGGGGGTGGATCCCAGCAACCTGTTTTAGGCTATCCTGATGCATGCCCAAGTGAATCTGAGATTCACTGATGGAAGACAAAGGCTTCAAACTGTACACCATGATAAACTTCTTTTGTTGGCCAACTCAGGCCTTTTGAGGGTTTTTTCCCTTGGAATCCTTGAAAATCATCTGACTGGGTTTATTTCTGGGTTCTTTGTTCTATTACATTGCTCATTGTTTCTGTCTTTATGCCAGAACCACCCTGATTTGATTACTGTAGCTCTGCAATAACTTTTGAAACCAGGAAGGATGAGACCTCCCACTTCTCCCTTTTTCAAAATAGTTCTGGCTGTTCTGCTTATGGCAGGGGAGGGGGGAGGGGGGCGGGCATTTGTTGTTGTTTTTTTAATTCCAACAGTTAAAAATTCAAAGTTCTCTCATGAAAATTAGGATTCTTGGTCTGCAGGGGGAAAATAATCAATCAATTCAGCAAATTCTGGTGACAAATAGCTGGAATTGTGAGTGGTTGCTAGGTGCTCTCTAGTTTGCTACTGTCTCCACCCACTCATTTATATAACCTGCTTGTCTCCCTTAAGGCCCTTCTTTTCTTTGAACTTTGAGGCTTCTGGTCTAAAGGAAAGGCAGTTAGAGCCAGAGTACCAACCTGGGGAGGCTGCAATAGTCTGTTCCACAGATTTACTCTGAAACAAGAGTGCAAAATTCTGGGATAGAGTATAGCTCGGAAATTTTGTGGTTTTTTGTTTGTTTGCGGGGGATAGCATGGGAGGGAGTTTAGAGAAGTATTGGCAAAGACCTATCTGAGGAAAGGAAAATAAACACAGTGCAGAAAGATGAAAAGGAAACAAAGTGAATACTTAGTGGTAGAATATCCCAGGTCTTATCTAGGCTGAGAAAAGGGAATATACAAAAGCTCTACAGCAGGGCCTTTAACATATTCTTTCAGTTGGTCTGAAAAATTGGAGCTGAAGAGTACGTAGTGAAATGAAAACGGTGAGATCTGAGCAAGGCTCAGATAGTAAACCACTTTGAAATTGTATGTGTGGTCATGCTACATTTAATGAAAAATCCCTGAAGAGTTAACCAAGGAACACATTATTCAATTTTAATGTTATGAAGATAACTGTGGCTCTGTGAGAAAGAAGGGATTTGGGGGAGGACAAAACACAAAGACCGAGAACAGTTAAAAGAGTTTACTGATGTAGAACAAAGGAGGTTGGACAGGAGGTGGACTGATTCAGAAGCTATTTTGGAGGCAGTTTCAAAGAGTGCAAGACATTCTTCTTTGTAGGCAGACCTAGGTCAGATGCCAAATAATAAAAGTCACTTAATACGGATAAGACCAGAACCTAATGAGCTATAAATTAGTTGCATGTTTCATGTATCCAAGAACTTCACTGCAAACACCTGCAACTCTGCCTGTAGCTTCCTCTGGCCCCAAGGGCCTTCTCTTACTGCGTACAAGCCAGAAGTGAGGGACTTTACACGCTGGGAGCAGTAGTGAAATGTTATGAACAAGTAGATGGGTAAGCTTGTTTCCGCAGCCCTGGGGTGAACAACTTTGAAGCATGTACTACACTGTCTCCCAGAGGGTCTCCAGCAAGAGCCCCGGTTGCCCAGAGTGGTAACCTGCACACTGGCTTCCTTCCCATCCCTGACTCACTTCTCCACACCTGACTGGCACTTCTTGGGATCATCTCCTAAACAAATGACTGGCACTCAAATCTTTGCCTCAGTGTCTGCTTCTGGAAAAAAATGACTGGTTCTATTAAGGTTTATTAATTAGTAAATGGGATATTTAAGTCTGTAAATTTAAAAAGTGATGCAGACATTTTGCATATTGTTGGCCTTTCTTGAGCATGAGGTGGGAAAACATCAAAGGATTTTAATCAAAGGAGTGACCTTTTTTTTAAGCCCTGAGACCTCCAACCAAAGTAACATATTTTCCAAACAGTCATTCTATTTATTTACTTAGAGAGAACTGCAATTTCTTCCTACCTTAGTGTCTGTATCCATTTAACTACCACTTAAGAGTGCCTCCTGTCTATTAGACAGTGAGTTTGGTGTTGAAATCAACAAGCTGGACACAGCCCCTCCCTTTACAGAATTTTCAGTCTGACAAGCACAGCTCCAGCGTACATTCACCTTGCACGGACTTTCCTGTGACCTATTCTACTCTCCTGAACCTGTCAGTATCCTTCCTGCCAATCTGTTCTGTCTCCCACTGTCTTTTTGCATGCCCCACGGCTTGCCTCCTCTGGACAAAAAATGTGTATGTGTATGCTTTTACACTATTCAGATAACCCTGGGACCCTCCTACCTTGTCACTCTTTCACTAGCAAAACTCCAGCTCTGTATGTCAAAATAAGTTAATTACATTTATGCTTTCTTTCTTCACACACTTTCAGCCAGAGAAAAGTGTCTACTTACTTACATAGAATTATAACACACTAAATTATATGGCCTGTAACAAAAGTTTTTAATCACTCTCCAAAGGGCTTTTGATACAGAAGAAACCTTACTTCCCATCTATGTGACTTCTCCTGACATCTTAGAGATAGGGAATATGGTATATGCAATTGAGGAGAAAAAAAATTAAAAATTAGAAAATATGGATTTAGAAAGTAAGGATCATCTATGCTCCTAGAGAATCTGGCCCATGCCATGGCAGATTTCAAGTGTTCCTCACCCCTGGCTGCTTGGGCTGCCTACACCAACTTCACACGCACCCTCTGGGGAATTCTGCTGTTTGCTGAGATAGCGTGCCTGTTGATTCTGCTCTATTTCATCACCTCCACATCAGCATACTTCTCTGTCAGTGGTTGAGATGATTCTTGCTGCTGTCTTGTCATCTACATGTGAGACCTGAACACCAAGATAAAGACTATCAAGTGGGCCCTGACGGGTGTGGCTCAGTGGGCTGAGTATCAACCTGCAGATTGAAAGGCTGCCAGTTCAAATCCCAGTCAGACACATGTCTGGGCTGCGGATTTAGTCCCAGGTTGGGGTGCATACGAGAAGCAACTGATCTATGTTTCTGTCCCACATCAATGCTCCTCTCCCTCTCTTCCTCCCTTGCCCTTGCTGTGAAAATAAAATAAAATCTTTTTTCAGAAAATGAGATCCTCAACTGGCCTTGGAGTGATTTCTTCCAAACCCTCATAGCAGACCATCCTCTGCTGGATCATCTCCATTGTTGTCCGCGTTGAGAGAGGAAACCACTCCAAAATCACCACAGGGGTGATGGGCCTAATCACTGCATACCTCTTCCAATTTGATGCCTATGTCACCTTCCCCTTGAGGCAGCCAAGGGGTACAGCAGCTGCTACTGAACCTGCAGATGGCCAAGTGTAGGTGAGCTCCCTTCGTTTCTCTCTGCAACCCGCATATAACACTTCCATCAAATGGCTCCTCTCTAACCTTACAAACACTCCCAGCCAACTGCCAGCCCCCTAGTGAGATAAAAGTGCCTTTAACCAGATAATTTGTCTTCCGGCCTGCCCTCCTAGGTGTGACCTCCTTTATGGGTGTGCCTAGCTCCCCCTTCCGAAGTATCCAAAAGCACACACCAGTTCTGCCTGGACCATGCTCATACCTCAGCCACAAAATGAGAGAAGGGTGCCTCAGATTGCAGACTCCAGGCCCAGGTTGTGACCCACTCCAAATAACCTCAGCATGGGGGTGGTTCTGTGGAGGGAAAAATATAAATAAATAATAAACAGATTGTTAAAATGTATAATAGTACATTAATTAATCCTTTGATTAAAAAAGAGGAAATGTAAATTTAGCCTTTCTCTCTGTGGTAGTCTATTACTTTACCAGAACCTATCAATTCTCACCTCAGAATTCCCACTCTTGTATAGTCCCCTGCCACTCTGGGCTTGGCCAAGAGACTAACTGGTTTTGGCTTAACAAGCAGGATGTGAACAGAGCTTTAGCTTTAATAGGTGCTTACACATTGTGGCCTGTCTCCTTGGGGTGATCCTCTTCAGAACCCAGCTGCAGTGTTGGTAGAAGCCCAACTCAGCCACGTGAAGAGATCACATGAAGGAGAACCGGGCCCTGGCCAACATCCCCAGCTGAGCTGTCAGCCATCAGACAACATGTGAGTGAGCCAGCTTGGAAGGATTCTCTGGCCCTACTCAAGACATCCCAGCAATCACCACACAGAACCAAGGTGAGCTATTCCTGCTAAGCTTTGTGCTACCTGCAGAAATTTGGGCAAATAAATGACTGTTGTTACTTTAAGCTACCAATTCTGGGGGCAGTTTGTCACAAAGCATTAGATAACCAGAACATTCTCTTTTCTATTTTTTTTAAGGCATTCTTAACACTGAAATGTCTGAACTTTGGGCCAAAGGTCAACTTCCCTAATAAGAAAGCTGACTTATTTTTTTTTTAAGATTTTATTTATTTTTTTTTAGAGAGGGGATAGGAGGGAGAAAGAGAGGGAGAGAAACATCAATATGTGGTTGCCTCTCACATGCCCCCTACTGGGGACCTGGCCTGCAACCCAGGCATATACCCTGACTGGGAATTGAACCAGCGACCCTTTGGTTCACAGGTCAGCACTCAATCCACTGAGCCACACTAGCCAGGGCTATTATCCCTTCTTACAGATGAGAAAACTGAGGCACACAAAGGATAAGTAACTTGCTTGTTGCAGGGCCAGGACTTAAACCCAGGGAATCAGTTTCCAGGATCCATATTCCTTTTTTTTTAACTGTATTATTACTATTTTATTATTAAGGAATCCACTTCTACAACTGTCATGGAGCCCAGACTGGATTAATAGTGATGGGTTCTATAGGAAACTCACACTGAATTTTCTGGTTATAACCACTGCCTTCTCCCTCTACGTCAAATGAAAACCAAATTCATGAGTCCTCAGTCCTCGCCTTCCTATTCCTAAAAGATGCTAAAGCCAACTCTGCAGGAGGGTTTTTCAGAGAAGATGATCCTGTCTTCCCAGAAGACAACCCTTCTGCTTTATGAGACAGAGTGCAACCCAAGCCCTGGACAGGCTGGGACCTGTGCAGGCCTCCATCAAAACCCATATTCTTTTTTATATATATAAAGATTTTATTTATTTATTTTTCGAGAGATGGGAAGAGACAGAGACAGAGACATCAATGTATGAGAGATACATCAACTGGTTGCCTCTCGCACATCCTCCACAGGGGACCTGGCCTGTAACCTAGGCATGTGCCCTGACTGGGAACAGAACCGGTGACTCCCTGGTTTCCAGACCAGCACTCAATTCACTGAGCCACACCAGCAAGGGCAAAAGCCCACATTATTAACCACTAGACTCTCTCCCAGTTTACTGTCCTAGCTCTGACAGAGCCATTGCTGTTGAAGTGTGAACAAGGTAAAGTTACACTACAGAAGATGTACATCTTCATCACGATATAGACATCATTGTGACTATGCAAAAAGAAAGCTGCACACAGGGACCAAGTTCCTGCTCTGAAATACCTCCACAATACCAATAACAACAGGAAGATAACAGTCAGAACTGAGAGGCGATGACACCCACCAGGAAGAAAGACCCTTATGCCAAGCCCTATCCCAAGCCTCTAACTCTGCAGCTAAAATGACTAAACCCTAACCTGTGACCTCAACTCACCCCAGTTCCCCTGCAGGACTGTTGAAAGCCCTGAGTCAATAGCTGCTAGCTCAGCACTGAGTCTCTTTTAATGCTGGTGCTACTATGCCGTGTGACTGGGTCTTCCCATTGCACAGACTCATGGCCAAAGGCCCACTGTAGCACCATGACCAACCCTGCCTCTGCTGTGAAGGACAGCCAGATGTGGGAGTTTGTATCTAAGCCAACAGTACTCCCTGGGTGACCTGCAAACTGGTTTCCCAATTTGATGAGGACATACTTTCCTGACCCAACACCTCCACCACCACCAAGTATGAACACGCACATACAAATTCCCTAGTCTCACTCCCATATTTGGAGACGACATGAGAAATTTAGCATTAAAATATTGAAATGGCAGTTTAACCCAACAGTAGAAGAACTATTTCATAACTGTATTTCTTGATAGCTACAAAAGGACTGCAGAGTTGGGGAGCAGGGTGTTAGCTCTTGGTAATCGGGGGATCTTTCTAAGGAGTCTTTGCACTGGTCTTCTCCATTTGACATTCACTCAAAAAATACGTCTTGACACCTGCTATATGCCAGTAACTGTGGTAGGCGCAGGAGATAAAACACCATGGAGCCGTGATCACTGCGACAGTGCTCCACCACCCAAGTGTTGCTTCCACCCATGGACTTGCTTTCTGGTGTGTTGCCATCAGGCTGTAAGAGGCAGCCTTGTGAAGTGGCCACCCGGTCAGGAATGCTGTCAAGGACACTGCTGCTCACGTGATAACACACTGTTTTCTGTATGAGTATCCCTGGGAGACAGTCCAATTTGACCTCAGTTCTGGGAATAGTTTTACTTCTCCAGAGTAACAGGTTTGTTTTTTATCTATGGATATCATGAATTGTGGGACCAGTGAGGCTGTCAGATTAGGGACAAATTCATGTCCCAGCTGCAGCAATTGTGAAGGCCATTCCTATACTCATTTTTAGCTTTGTCTCTGGCTTCAGTTCTTCATTCTCTGCCCTTTTAACTTATGACATCTTGCATTGTGTGTGTGTATGTGTGATTTTTGTTTTGGGGTTTTTTCTTATATCTTAGGAAATGGCTATGAACCCTTTCTGGGAGAAGATATCACCATCAATATTTATAATGTACATACAAACACAGATTTACGTAAATGCTATGACAGAGATGTGTCCACCAGGTGATGTGGCCATTCCAGAGGGTTTATAAATCAGTCCACTGCATTAGAGGAGACCTTGCACAAGGGTCACTGCTTGAGTTGAGTTTTTCTTTTGTGCTTTGTTTATTGAGGATATTTTAGAGTTTATTCACAATGTAGCAATTGTTAAAACAAAATTAAGTTGTTAACAAGTACAAGAAGATGCTGAAAATAATCTTGCAGAATACATTTTTATGTCATTGCATGGGTTTATGGGACACCATAGAAATTGTTTACAACAAATTGAAGTTATTGCCACCAGAGTTTCCCTTATCAATTTTTTTTCCTGACAAAAAGATCATGGGGCAGAGCAATTCATATCTACATCAGCATTTGTGTTCAGAAAAGAAAATTCAGATGGAATATCAAATTTAAGTTAGAAGATATTTGACAGCAATGTAAGGTAAAAAAGAATTAAAATAATTATCTAGAAAATAATGATGCACGAGATCTATCCAGAAGGTATCCAGCCATGTAATATGAAAAATAGAAACATTTATTGAAGAAGATACAAGATACAAGGACACTGTACATAGGACAATGATGCCTCAGTCCCCTTCAAAGTAGGCACCTTGGGACCTCACACAGTTCTCCCAGTTGCCATCAGCTGCCCTGTTGTATTTTCCTGAGTCTCGTCAATGGTGTGAAATCGCTTCCCTTTCAAAGGTGATTTTAATTTTGGGAAAAGCCAGAAGGCACAGGGTGCCAAATCTAGGCTGTAGTAGGGCTCAGTCATCTGGGTGATTTGATGTTTCATCAAAAGAACTCTGCACGAGACGTGATATGTGTGGGCACATTGTCATGATGAAGCTGCCAGTCACCAGTTGCCCATAGCTGTGATCTTATGAACCATCCAAATAGTTTCTACAGAGGAATGCTCAAGTTTAACACAAAGTTTGATGCAGATTTGTTGCTCTACTCAGTCATCTCAAATGTAACAGCCACACAGTACACATGCTCACACAATGGCATCTACCACTCCCACTGACTACTACAGTGAAGTCGTCATTGTTCATGCATGTACATTCCAGTCCACTCTCCTTGGCTGCCAGGTTATATTAACGTCACACAAACCATTCTCATTATATTAACAATGGCTAGACTTTTTCCGAGCAGACTTCATATATCATTATCAAAACATGGTAACAAAACATTATCAACTGGATTATTCAAACAAATGAAAACAAACATGACTTAGAAATTTAAATTATCTAGATCAAGAGTCTCTGAGTTAGGAGGAATATTAAAAATCATTTAGTTCAGTTGCATACCTGTGCAGCAGTATTCTTCCTTAATTCTTCACTCCATGTTGCAGGTGTACCCACAGCCTTGGAGTTTCCCTGGGTTATGTGGTTGCCTGTGTAAGAACAGAATGAGAGAAAGAATAATGGCTGACACACTGTGTTAAGTGTGCTAGATCAGCAGATTATTTTTAAATACACTCAATTTAAGTTCCTTTTGTTTTCTCTTTTCTTAAGAAAGAATTCTAGCAATAAAAACTCTGATTAACAAACTGTATACAGAGGACCTCAAGAAATGGTCAGGATCTCATGGATGAAGCATTCCAAAATATTACAAAAAGACAAGAATAAACATGTTTACTGCACATCCTCTCATTCTTCAATAATATGAAAAATTACAACCATCTTCCTTCAAGTGAAAAAATAAAAGAGAGAGAAGGAAGGAAGGAAAGAAGGAAGGGAGGGAGGGAGGGAAGAAACAGAAAGAAGGAAAATAAACCAGATATACCCCCATGACCTCTTTCAGCTATCTGCAAGGCCTGGCACTTTAAAGGGAATACTTATCTTTGCAATAGGGAAAACTGTTGACTTTTAATGTAGAGTAACTAAATAGAATGCATTACTCTGCCCCTGCCCTTATATTACATTCTTTTTTAACTTAAAAGCAAAACTACCTGAAAATTGCTCACTGCTAAGAGGAAAGGCTACTCAGAATTCACCATTAGCCACTCAGACATCTCCCAGAGGAGGGCAGTTCAGGCAGGCAGAAAAACCACCAGACTATAAGGCTAGGCTGGATGCTCCACGGGGGCAGAAGCCAGCTCTTCTTTTTCACAACTATGTACTCAGAGTCTGGCTAAAAAGTCTGACACAATGAATAGTCATTCATTTGTTCAATCAGAACCTCCAATTCAGTACATACTCTGTAACAAGCAGTGTTCTAGATGCCTGGGATACATCATAAAACAAAGCAAAGATCCCTGCCCAAGTGCCATTTAAATTCTAGTGGGAAGAGGGTGTGGAGAGAAGAGATGATAGGTAAATATTGTGTTATGTCATAAGTGTAATGGAAATAAAATAGAGCAAGCTAAGGGGGATTAGGAGTGTTGGGGAGCAGAAGATTGCAACTCGGAATAGGGTAAACACTGTAGACCTCACTGAGAAGATGACATTTAAATAAAGACTTCAGGGAGGTAAGGTGCTAACACTTGCTGATTAAATGAAGGAATCAGAACAATATTAAGGAGGAAGAAAAATATAAGGCATGTTCTGGGGATGGTGAGAAAACGAGTTTGAGAAGGTAGGCTTTTGGAGATGAATCTGGGAAGCTCACTAAGAAAGGCCCTCAGTGCAGAACTAAAGGGTATGAACTTATAAAATTTAGAGTTTACAAAGAACTTTCCCTTATAGTCTTATTTAATTTTCCCATCTCTAATAAGGTTAATTTCACCTCCATTTTACCAATAAGGAAACCATACTCAGAGAAGCTGGATAATTTTCCCAAGATCACACAGCCAACAAGAGACAGAAGCAGAACTTATCTGACCTTCTGACTTCTACCTTCAGGCTTTCCCCATCACCTCCCTCGAGAAAAAATACACAGGTAATAGAAAGAAAGGAGCATTATAAAATATACAATAAAAATATGGAAATGCTCACATGTCAATTATCAGAAAACAGAGATACAAAGTAAAACTAAAATTTAAGGTAAGTGCTTAAAGCTATATACCCTGTAGCCCAAACTGGTGTGGCTCAGTACCTTGGGCATCCTCCTGCAAACTGAAAGGTCATCAGTTTGCTTTCCAGTCAGGGCACACGTCTGGGTTGTGGGCCAGGTCCCCTGTTGGGGACTCTCTTGCAAGAGGGTCAGCACACTGACGTTTCTCTCCCTTTCTTTCTCTTCCTTCCCCTCTCTCTAAAGTAAATAAATGAATAAATAAAATCTTTTTTTAAATTGTAAAAAGTTATATACACTGTAGAACAAACAATTGATTGTAGGTGCTCAAAAAAATGTAAGAACAGTAAACTAAGAGCCTATTTTGAAACACGTGTAATGTGGTACTAGCAACAGAAAATATGTGGTTGCAAATCTCTATCATAAATGCCTTTCTTTTTACTCTAAACTTCTGACACTTTTATTTTCAGATTGACTCCCTTTCTCTTACAAATATAATAATACTTTGTGACTTGATTTTCATTAATAAAAATATTATTTCTCAATGATACAAGGAATACATGAAGACTTTCTTTAAAAGGTTAAAGTCCCCAGCCAATCACCCCCCTTTATCCTGGTCCTCAACCTCAGAATGAGTAAGCAGCACTATCATTCTGGAGTGTGTGCCCCAACTCCTTTTCTATGGATACTTACATATCCAAGTGCTACCTGAATGTCTCCATTTGGATGTTAATATGTTTAAAACTGAACTCATCATTTTCCCTTCAAGGACAATCTTCTTCTCTTGGGTTTCCCGTGTCAGTGAAAGGCAGGCATCACCCCATTAGGAAATGCACATTCCGTATTTTATCTGCCCACTCACCCATCATGGCTAATCAATCAACGCCTGTAGATTTACCTCTTTAACATATTGTGTTACCACTCTCTATTCTCCACTCTCACTTCCACTGCTTTAATGTTGGCCGTTTACCTACTACTTTTACTGCTGAAGGGCCAATTTCATGGACATCTTACCTGTACAATCGCACTGGGTCTCACACTTAGAAGGGCCCCATGTTTACTTCAGTGCTCTGCTGTCAATGTCTTGGAATTCTTAATTTCTGAACAAGGGGCACTACGTTTTCATTTTGCACTGTCTCACAAACTATGTAGCCAGTCCTATACTACTGTGGTAACACCCTAACTGGTACCCATTTTCCCAGTAAGGCTCTGCTGTAACCCACCCTTCACAAGTCTACAGGGAATTAAAAGAAGATATTAGATTAAAATTGGATCAAGCAATACTGAGCACAGAGATCTGCCCAATTCAAGGCTGTGAGTTCTAAAGTATAACTTTAAATTGAAAAGAGGAATTAAATTTCCATTTAACGAAGGATCTAACCACATTATCTATAGATACTTCTGCATTACCAGTACTTAGGGAAGATGGCCAAAGTAAATACAACCCTCCGTAAAGCCAGCTGGTATGCGCAAAGGCCACAGGCTTTGCATTCAGAGAGACTGGATTTAAATTCCAATTTGACCACTAACTTTTATTTTGGGCACGTTACTCAAATTCTCTAATTTTTATTTTCCTGTTGATAAAGTAGATAAAATTTTCTGGCAGAACTTTTTTGAGACTCAAAAATAATAGAAACCCAGTTCAGTTCAGCTAATACTACTCTCCGCCAGACCATGCCTTCACACCAGTGACATCAGGATGAATGAGACTTCCTTCTAAAGGGTACAGAATGGAAAAGGAGTAGAGGAGAGGAATAACTTCACAATGGAGAAAATTGAGAACACTATTTCAGCCAGGTGATCAAGGTGCATATCAATAGTGATGTCATGTTCATAGCATGTACCTGGAATATATGATCAAATTAGCACTTTATCTGTGTGGTCTTGCTCTCCAAAACCCATAAACCCACTCAAACCATGAGAGAAACTTTAAACAATACAAATTGAAGGGTAGGCTACAAAATAATTGGCCAGTATTCCTTAAAACTATCAAGGTCATAAAAAATAAGGCAAATCTAGGAAACTGTCACAGTCAAGAGGAGCCTAAGGAGGCATGACAACTAAAAGTAATGCAATACCCAGCACTGGCTGGTGCAGCTCAGTGGATTAAGTGCCAGCTTGCGAACCAAAGGGTCACCGGTTTGACTTCAGTGCACCAGTCAGGGCACATGCCTGGGGCTGTGGGCCAGGTCCCTGCTGGGGACATGTGAGAGGTAACCCATAGATGTTTCTCTCCCTCTTTTTCTCCCTCCTGTCCCCTCTCTCTACAAATAAATAAAGCCTAAAAAAACAATAATAATGTATCAAGATTGGTTCATTAGTTGTGACCACTGCACCATTTTACTGCAAAATGTTGATAGTACAGAAAACTAGGTGCCAGATATACAGGAATATCTGTACCCTCTTCTCAACATTTCCATAAATCTAAAACTACTCTAAAATTAAAAGTTTATTTAAAAAATAACAATTGGAAGTTGGAAGGGAGAACAGCTCATAAAGAAGATTGAAACTGTGTGTAGTCAGTGGTAAGAGGAAAAATAGAACAAATTGGTGACCTTAAAAAAAAAAATTTACAGCCCTACTAGGCCCCACAGTCAATTAAAATCTAAATGCTGCAAGAAATTTCAATTAATTTGTACAAGCATAAAAATAGCATTTTGGCTATGATTTACTTTCCATTTTGTGTTTTCCAATAAAATGTTTGTTTTCTTTTTAAATTCAAGAAAAAGGGATATATAACGGGGCTAAATGATAATGGAAAAAATACAATAAAATTTTTTTTTAAAAGAAAAAAAGGATAGTAATTCTACACATCCAAAACTGGAGTCATCTTACCCCCTTCCCCATTCCTGTCCCCAACACAGCCTGCTCCTCCTCCTCTTTCTAGGCCTCTCAGCTCAGAAAGGGCATATCCAACCATCCCACTGCTCACGCCAAAAAGGGGTAGGTCAGCTATGACTCCTTCTCCCTCACCTCTGGATCCAGTCACCATGACCCACAGATTTCCCCTTTGTGTTGCTATTTGCTTCCCTCTCCATTTCTGCTGTTTAGGGCTTGTCACTTATTAATCTCATCTCTCTCATAAAAGATTTCTAAGAATCCATCCTTCACATTAGCACCCAAATGATTGTTCTAAAATGTAACATGATGCTGACCAGTGTGGGTTGACTGGTTGGACATCGTCCACAAAATGAAAGGTCCAATTGATTCCTGTTCAGGGCACATGCTTGGGTTGTGGGTTCAGTCCCCGGTTGGGGCACAAGAGGCAACTGATCTATGTTTCTCTTTCACACTGATGTTTCTCTCCCTCCCCTTCTCCCTCTCTTCCCCTTTCTCTAAAAATAAATAAATGAAATGTAAATATGACCAAATCATCCATAAAACGGAGTTGCTGTGAGGATTAAAATATGACATTTTTAAGGAGTTTAGCACAGTGCCTGATGGGTGCTCAAAAAAAGTCAGCTGTTAGAGATTATATCACGCAATCCCTAAAACCTTCTCGTATCTCTTAAGAGCTTTCAAGATAAAATTCAAACTAATAATATAACACTCAAGCCCTTACAACTTGGCTCCGCGATAGCTCCAGCCATCTCCATCTGCCTGCACAGACATCTGTGATCTGGTCACATGGTTACTGAGAGTTAAGCAAGATACCACTGAAATAAAATACAGTGGTAAGAAAAGAGGCCCTTTATGAAAGCAACAAAAAGACAAAGTCTAGTAGCATACTTAAGAAGAAATGATCAGGACCCAGTTTAAAAAAAAACAGGTAAGTATAAACAATAAAGAAAGTGAATATATGCACGGTATACCTTGTTCATGGGTAGGAAGATTAAAATCATAAATATTTTAATTGTGCCAAAACTGATATACAAGAGTACTGTAATCACAATCAAAATGCCAGTGAGATTGGAAAGAAGCTGCCACAAATATTCTTACACACATCTGGAAAAATAAACATACTAGAAAAATGCCAGGAAAACGTAAAAAGGAGAAGAAATGACAGGAACTCCCAAACATTAAAATGTATTTTAATGGAAATTTAGTATACAATAAAAGTGGCATTTCACATTAGTCAGAAAAAATAAAATAATGTTAGACAAACTAGCTCGCCATTTGGACAAAAATAAAACTCAGTTACTTAAAAATAATCCTCAACCCATCCCTGACTGATGTGGCTCAGTGGGTTGGGTGTCCACCCCCAAACAGAAAGGTCCCTGGTTCAATTCCTGGTCAGGGCATATGCCCAGGTTTCAGGCCAGGTCCTTGGTTGAATGCATGCAAGAGGCAACCATCAATGATGTATCTCTCCCTCTCTTTCTCCTTTCCTTCCTCTCTGTAAAAGTAAACAAACAAAATCTTTTTTAAAAAATCCTTAGCACTTACACCAAAATAAATTTCAGATATATTAAAATTTTTAATGTAGAATTGGTGGGGACTTCAGACCAAGATGGACGCATAGGTAGATACACTCTGCCTCCTCACACAACTGAAAGAAGTACAACAAATTTAAAAACAAAATCAACCAGAACTGACTGAAAATCAAACTGTATGGAAGTCCAACAACCAAGGAGTTAAAGAAGACACATTCATCCAGACCGGTAGGAAAGTCAGAGACAAGCAGCCAGGGTAGAGAGAACAAGGGGCAAGGCCCAGCTGGAGGACCAGGCAGGCAAGGCGGTGGCTGGCAGACCAGGCGGTCCCACATTTGCAGGCCAATAAACTGGGAGAAACAACTGGGGAGCAAGACAGACTGTGAGACCCAGGGTTCCAGCGTAGGGAAATAAAGCCTCAAAACCTCTGGCTGTAAAAATCTGTGGTGGTTGCAGCACTGGGAGAAACTCCCAGCCTCACAGGAGAGGTAGTTGGAAAGACCCACAGGGTCCTAGAATGTACATGACCCCCCCCCCACCCAGGAATCAGCACCAGAAGGGCCCAAGTTGCTTGTGGGCAGCAGAGGAAGTGACTGAAAGCAGGGCAGGAGTTGAGCAATCAGCATTGTTCCCTCTCTAATAACTCCCCCACATACGGTGCCACAGTGCAGGAACATGGGTTGCCTGGCCCTGGCAAATACCTAAGGCTCCATGCCTTACAACATAACAGGTGCACCAAGACAAAGAAATATGGCCCAAATGAAAGAACAGATCAAATCTCCAAAAATAGAACTAAGCAATGATGACATAGGCAACCGATCTGAGACAGAGTTCAAAACACTGGTAATCAGGATGTTCATAGAAATGGTTGAGTATGGTCGCAAAGTAGAAGAAAAAGTAAAGTATATGCAAAGTGAAATAAAGCAAAATATACAGGGAACAACAGTGAAGGGAAGGAAACCAGGACTCAAATCAATGACTTGGAGCAGAAAGAAAAAATAAACATTCAACTAGAAAATGGAAAAACAATAATTCAAAAAAATGAGGAGAGGCTTAGGAACCTCTGGGACAACTTTAAATATTCCAACATCCAAATCATAGTGGTGCCAGAAGAAGAGGGAGAGCAAGAAATGGAAAACTTATTTGAATAAATAATGAAGGAGAACTCCCCCTATCTGGCAAAGGAAATAGACTTCCTGGAAGTCCAGGAAGCCCAGAGAGTCCTCAAAAAGTTGGACCCAAGGAAGCACACACCAAGGCACATCATAATTACATTACCCAAGATGAAAGATAAGGAGAGAATCTTAAAAGCAGCAAGAGAAAAGGAGACAGTTACCTACAAAGGAGTGTCCATAAGACTATCAGCTGATTTCTCAAAAGAGACCTTGCAGGCAAGAAGGAGCTCGAAAGAAGTATTCCAAGTCATGAAAGGCAAGGACTTACATCCAAGATTGCTCTATCCAGCAAAGCTATCATTTAGAATGGAAGGACAGATAAAGTGCTTCCCAGATAAGGTCAAGTTAAAGGAGTTCATCATCACCAAGCCCTTATTATATGAATATGTTAAAGGGACTTATCTAAGAAAAAGAAGATAATTAAAAATGTGAACAGTAAAATGACAACAAACTCGCAACTATCAACCACTGAACCTAATAAAGAAACAAACATGAAAACAAGGTAAGCCAACAACTAGAACAGGAACAGAATCACAGAAATGGAGATCACATGGAGGATTATCAGCAGGGATGGGGAGGAAGACCGACCAGGGTAGGGGGAAGGTACAAGGAATAAGAAGCATAAATGGTAGGTACAAAATAGACAGGGGGAGGTTAAGAATAGTATAGAAAATGGAGAAGCCAAAGAACCTACATGTCTGACCCATGGATATGAACTAAGGTGGGGAAATACTGGTGGGAGGGGGGTGCGGGGCAGAGGGGAACAAAGGGGAGAAAAAATGGGATAACTGTAATAACATAATCAATAAAATATACTTAAAAATAAAAAATAATAATAATTTAAATGTAAAAAATGGAACCATAAAAAGTACCAGAAAAAATTTGGCAGACCATATTTATAATGGATTGGTGAAGGCTCTCTAGTAAAACAAATAAAGGAGAAGGGGGAGGAGAAAAGAAATGCAAAAGCCAAAAAGAAAGAGTCAAAACTCATTTAGCCCTGGCCAAGTAATTCAGTTGATTAGAGCACTGCCCCAATAAGGCAAGGTTGTGAGTTCTATCCCTAGTCAGGGCACATGCAAGAATCAACTAATGAATCAGAACTAAGTAGAACAACAAATTGACATTTCTCTTCTCTCTTTCTCTCTCCTTCCTCTAAAAATCAACTTAGAATTTTTTGAAAAGTAACTACATAAAAATTAAAACCTTTCTATTGCGTGTGTGTGTATATATATATACACACACATACATGCACACACACTATCTCTAATATAAAAGTGCTATTATATCACATTAAAATAGTGGAGTTACACCATAGAAAAATGGTCAAGTACCAAGAAGGACCACTGACATAGCAGAGTTGATAAATACTGTTTAGATACAGGGGTGTCCAACCTGCAGGCCACGTGTGGTCCAGAACGGCTACGAATGCGGCCTAACACAAAATTGTAAATTTACTTGAAACATAATGAGATATTTTTGTTGTTAGTGTTTGTGTATTTAATCTGTGGCCCAAGACAACTCTACTTCTTCCAGTGTGGCCCAGAGACGCCAAAAGGTTGGACACCCCTGACAGAGGATGCTTAACCACCGCACTGTGAAAGAAACTCAAATGAAAACAACAGATAACGCGTTTTAATCTCTATAGTTACCAAAGGCTAAAAAAAAGAAAAAAGAATCCCCCATATTGGCAAGCCCACTCACACAGTGTTGGTGGCCATACAAACCAGTATGGAAAACTGTTTATCATAATTTTATTTTATATTTTTTAAAGATTTTATTTATTTATTTCCAGAGAAAGGGGAAGGGAGAGAGAAAGAAAGAGAAACACCAACATGTGGTTGCCTCTCACACACCCCCAACAGGAGACCAGGCCCACACCCAGGCATGTGCCCTGACTGGGGATCAAACAAGCAACCCTTTGGTTTGCAGGCCGACACTCAATCCACTGAGCCACAACGGAGAGGGCTATCACAATTTTAAAACTGCATTCACGGAGCCCAACAATTTTAATTCTAGATGTTCATTTACAGAAATAATTGCATGAGTGCCTGAACCTGTATTTGAGAATTTCTCAACAATAAACAATATTTATTATTTAACATTGTTTATAAAACACTGACAATCACCAAAATGTTGATCAATAGGACAATGGTTAAATTATACTGCCTGCATCCTACATACCATGAAATCATTAGAAATACAGTAGGTTTATTGTCTGACCATGATGACAATAACTTAAATAAAAAAGGGTAAGGGGCAAACAATATATTTAATATGATCCCATTTCCTTACCAAAAACCACATACTTAGTTATTGTTAATCCTGTTCTATTTTATGTAAATAAGAATGCTTCTTAAAAGTGTTAACTTCCAGTAGTGAAAAGCCAGAGTACTCATCAGGACATATTTTCAGCATGAGATAAATTTTCACGAAGGAAAACAGTATCAAACTGAACATATGTAATGATGTTTTTAAATTTTTAAATGAGTACTACATTCAGATGGGTTAAATATTCCAAAGTTACAAAAGGGTACTTGGTGAAATGTCTCCCTCCATCTGCCTCTCCCCCACACCCAGCTCTCCCCACAGGCAACCATATTACAAGTTTCGGGGAATCCTTCTGAAATATCCCATGCACATACAAGCAGATAAGTACTACATGGTTTTCCCTTTTTTTTACTCAACTTATGTGCCCCTTACTTTTAATCTTAATAAAAAAAATTAGCCCTGGCTAGCATAGCTCAGTGGATTGAGCACCAGCTGCAAACCAAAGAGTTGCTGGTTCGATTCCCAGTCAAGGCACATGCCTGGGTTGCAGACCAGGTCCCCAGTGGGGGCCACATGAGAGGCAACCACACATTGATGTTTCTCTCTCTCTTTCTTCCTCCTTTCCCCTCTCTAAAAATAAATAAAACCTTTAAAAAATAAAAATAAGCAGCCCTTTAAAAGCTACTGAACCTTAAAATTAAAAAAAAATAAGCTAAGTGAGCTTGCAAATTATAAAAGCATTTTCAATATAATATTTCATAGCCTTATGTTGGCAGTCTCTAGAGGGTATCTTCATGTTTGATATCAATTGGTTATACATACTGTGGAAACTCTTGAACTGTTTTGCTGTACTGATGCTTATCTCACGTGCTTAACCAGTGTTAGATTCACAAAGGTAGTTTGTTACAGCAAAGTAGGAACTTTAGAACTACAATGCCTACATAATGCACAAACAGTATAATTTAGTTACTGTTTGCTTGCTCATCTCTTAATTGTTCATGTTTTCACAACTGCTGGTCTCTCAACCTGGAATATTTACTTAAATGGTGCAAGGTTTCCCTGTTAAGCACCCCAATATATTCTTCGTTTATTGACGTTTATCACACCACTTCTCCTTCTTTATGTGGCGAACTCCTTGAGGACAGGCACCATGACTTACATGACTTTTATATTATCAAGAGTTGGTGCCCTTCCTGGCAGTATTACACTTTCAGTAACTGCTGATGGGTAGAAAGAAACATTTATAGCAGAGGTAGTGTTTGATACAGTAACATCTAAGATTGGAAAAATTAGGTCTTCATTGGTCAGAGCACAGAAAGGTGGAAAAGTGCATTTAGGAAACTGCAAATAGTTCCACGTCTGTGGTGTACACAATTTAAATAAAAGAGATAAGGCTGGAGAGATACACATGGGGATGCCTCCAGGATAAAGTTCAGATTCATTAGTTTAACAAGATAAACAAGAGGTGTGACCCAACTAGCTCTGAAGCCTCAACTCCTGCCACTCCAGCTCCCTTAGGTCTGGCTATACCCAATTACTTGCAACTTAAAAGTCTAAGAGATGTGAACAGGATTTTTTCAACTTTCCAGTTCCGGCTTCCTTGGAGCTAGGTGGCATTCCTGTTTGTTGTGTTAGTGAATAAGAAAAACAGACCCCTTTTTCCAACATGCCCCCCTCCCAGCATTTGAAATCCCAGAGACTCACTTTGCAGACGGTAGATCCAAGTTCAGATATGTGGAACTTAGAAAATCAAATAAAACAATCTGTCAGTCACTCTTGGTGCTACTCCGTGTCACCGGCTCGCCACGCCAGGTGAACGCCGGGCCAGGGAAGAGTTCATCGTCCTCAGTTTGCACAAAGGGATTGCAAATGTTTCCCTGTTTAGTGCTGCCCTGAACGGAACGTGTAGGAGGCCGCAAGGCCCAAGACAGATAACTCGTGCATAGGAGTGTGGACTTGCAGAGCTCTTCTAACCTCGCAGTATGAATTACGAGGTCAGGGACTGCGTGTGAAAAGGAGCAAGATCCAAGGCCTGTGAGATTGTTCTGGGGTCCAGACCCACCTTGCTCAGCATTTGTTGCTCAGTGGGTTCCCAGAACCTCAGGACTAAAGAACTAAGCTGAAAGAGGCAAGAGAACTAAGCTGTAAGAGAAGCCGAAAGAGGCAAACGAGAGTCAGCAGGGTGGAGGTGCTGCAGGGCTTTGTTCTGCGAGACACTCGTTCTGCACAGAGTACCCGCCCGCAGTCCTGTTCCACCGCGTCCTCACAGGCCTCGGCGGCCGTCCCACTGATTTGAAAATTCCGAGTTTGCTCGGGACTGCCACGGTCCTGGGCAATTCCGGCTCTCGCCTCACACTCCCGTATTCTCGGGCCGACCCGGTGGAAGAATGGGCTCCAGAAAGTTCCAGGAGCGCCAGAAACCCAAGCTTAGACCCACCCCCACTAGGCCTTTCGGCAAAGCCCAGTTCAGCTCGAGCACCCCCGCGCTGTTGCCCGGGTAACAGCGGGCGGTGGCAGCGGCGGGAAGGGCGGGACTTCCTGCGGGTGACGCGTCTAGGCTCGGATACAAAAGACGACGGCTGCGGCGCGCCGGGCGGAACTTTCCAGAACACTCGGTGAGAAGCGGAGGAGCGGCGGCTTTCGGAGCTGCGCGCTGTAACGCGCTCTTTCCCGCTCCTCCACACCTGCCTCGGCCCGCTCACCGGTGAGTTTCAGCCCTCGCGCTTCCCGTGGACCCAAGGCCGGCGCCATTAACGGCGCCATGAAGCTGGATGGAGCCGCGGTGGGAAGGCGGTTGGCTCCGCGTGGGCGGGAGAGATATCGGTTCTGGGGTCCACGATTCCCTTTTTGGAGGGCTGGTGTGGTACCCCGGCAAGCCATCTGTGGCACGTAGTGAGTAGGCCCGAGACCTTTCATACAGCTTCCCTTGTACTTCATCCAGCCTGAGGTCTCCAAGGACTTGCTGCCTAAGGCTTTTCCTCCTTGCGCGCCCCCTCCCTTCGCGCTCCCTTGGGGTGGGCGACCCTGCGCGCAAGCGCAAAAGGAGCCTAGGGCGAGGGGCTGCGGGAGGAGCCGGGTGGAGGCTATGGTTTCGCTTCTCGCGTCTGGCCTCTTTGTTGCTGGCTGGGCTTCTCCTACCCCTTCGCTCCGTGGTGAGAGGGGGAAAGGAAGAAAATTTTAACGACCAGCGCCTAGTGCAGGGGGAAACTAAACGTCGTGTAAGCTACGCTGGCTTGGGGGGGGTGGTGAGGGGTTCGGCGGTGTTCGTGGAGGCGCTATGAGTCCTGTGATTGAGAAACACACTTAGGATTGTCCATCAGTTTCATAAACCACTCCTTGCCTCCCCCACTTTGTATCCAGATGTATTTTTTTCTAGGGAGTGTATGAGTTACGGGATTTGCCAAAGATGATGGTAATGGAATAAGCAGTGGACTGAACCTGTTTGTGCTCCTTTTGATTACTTCTGTCTCTGAGGGAGAAGGGAAACCCGGAAGAATTAAGATAATGGTGTTAGTATGCAGGCTTTCGTGTGGGAGACTGGGAACCAGCTGCAATAGAAGGAAGCTTTTGAATTGTTCCCTGATAATTATTAGCTTGTATTTAGGTGGTTAGAACTGACGGCTGAATTATCACAGGAATTGTTACCTATTCAGTGAAACTCAGGGAAGGTGGGGTTCTTATAATCAGATTTGGCAAAGAAGAGATTTTTCTATTTTAAACTCTGATTTGACTAATTACAACTACTACTTAAAAGTTGGCTAAAATTGCATTTTTTTTTTTATTTCAGGCTGTCAAAAATGGTGAAAGAAACCACTTACTATGATGTTTTGGGGGTCAAACCCAATGCCACCCAGGAAGAATTGAAAAAGGCTTACAGGAAGCTGGCCTTGAAGTACCACCCGGATAAGAATCCAAATGAAGGAGAGAAGGCAAGTTGTATATTTATACTCATAAACATAGCTTGAATAGTTGTCTGCCAGGGGTATGGTAATTCCATTACGACGTGAAATTTAGTATGCCAAATATAGTGGCTATGCTTCGTAACACTACTTTTCTCAAACAGTTTAAACAGATTTCTCAAGCTTACGAAGTGCTCTCTGATGCAAAGAAAAGGGAATTATATGATAAAGGAGGAGAACAGGCGATTAAAGAAGGTGGAGCAGGTGGTGGTTTTGGCTCCCCCATGGACATCTTTGATATGTTTTTTGGAGGAGGAGGAAGGATGCAAAGGGAAAGGAGAGGTAAGAAAATAATCTAGCTCACATGCAGCAATTCAAAGTAGCCTCTTGGTCAAAGCAAATTTTTGAGAATTCACCTATTTTAAATGTTGGTATAATGTTGCAAACTGTGAACTGCCCTTTTGATTTATGGTATAGTTTTTTAAAATGAAATTTGATGTAACTAAAATTATCTAGGCCGTTCAAGTGCTAACAAGTGACGTGGGTTGTAGGACACAAACTTTTAATAAGGTTGTTAAGTGTTAGTTAAAGGAACAAAGTATAGGAACGGAATTTTCAGAGCCAGTTTTACAGATCTTATCTGACAGCCCCAACCCAGTGGGAGGTACTCGGTTGAAAAAGAGTTAAAAGTTTGAGGTCATGTAGCAAGGCATCAGTAGTCAGGATAGGAACATAGGTTCTTTACCTCCAAATAGCCTGCCATCTGTTTATCATTGCTTCATTTTTATTATATGAAGATATGTGTCCTTTGCATTTGTCAGAAATCTTGTTTCCTGGCTGTAGAGATAGTCATCATAGGAAAACAGTGTTAGGGTGAGAGTCGATTTCACTTTGTTCCCAGTACAGTTTACACAAATAAGGGCTAATGATTAGAACCCATTTTGAAGGAATAGGGAAGCCATTAAATTTCACTTTGAGCTATTTAAAATTCGGAAAGACTGGAAATTGTTTACTCAGTTTTTCTTGAAAGGGGGTATGTTTTTAATGTCTTAAAATGATGTATTACAATCACAGTCAGTCACTTAGGGTGGTTTGTCCCAGAGAAGAATAGTAGTGTTTTGTTTCGGTTTTTTTGTTTGAATTATCTTTTTAATAATGAATTGACTGGAAACTCCTCCGTGTGATTTAGATCAGCGAAGGGTCTGTCTGTGTGATACCAGAAAACACTTCCTTAATCACACTTAACGGGGTTTTTTTCTATATATACTCTCTAACGCTAAAATAAAAGGGCAGCTTACAGCATGCTGGAACCACCTATGTGGGACTATATGATACAGAACCCAAAGATGGAGCTAGGAGCAGAAGAATATAGTTAATGGTACTTCACACTTCATTGGAAACTAGAAATGTACACAATAGGCATGTTGTGCAGATAAGAGTTTGAGAACTTTTTTTCACTTAGACATAAGGCATGTACTGTTTTGTGGTGGGTAAAGTCCTTGTGGAAGAACCACTGGCTAGGGACTTACTTATTAACCATTGGCTGGTGTCCTCATATGATCTCTACTTCTACTTTCCGTTCTGAAATGAGGTACGGCACTCCTCAGTGGCCCCTGGCCACAACAAATTTAGATTGATCAGACAAAAAAAAATTTCAATCTAGTCTGTGATAGTGACATTGATGTGCTCAAAAGCCACATGTGACTAGTGGCTACTATGTTGAATAGCATGGATATAAAAACTTTTTCTTTCTAGATTTTATTTATTCCTAGGGAGGCGGGAAGGGAAGGAGAAAGAGGGAGAGAAACATCAGTGTGTGGTTGCCTCTCCCACACTCCCTACAGGGGACCTGGCCAGCAACCCAGGCCTGTGCCCTGACTGGGAATCGAATGAGCCACCCTTTGGTTCACAGGCCAGCACTCAGTCCACTAAGCTACACCAGCCAGGGCAGAAATCTTTAAACTAGTGCTGGCCAAGCAGTAAATGTGCTGTTCCCTCCTGGAAGAATTAGTAATTGGTACTTTATGGAGGCTGAATAAATGTATCAGCTTCCCTGGTCAATCATGATTGTTGTAGCATAAAACTTAGTGTGCTAAAGGAGTTTTGGGATGAAGTAATGTGCCATGTTTCTCAATATCCCAGTGAGGGAAAGATTAAAAGAACATATTAGGACAGAAGTGCAGTTTGGAGTAATTATTGTGAAATGTGCCTTTATTTAAATGACATTGGTTCTCTGAAGTGATTCTGCAGTTAATGTTTTTGATTGCCATAATCTGGAAGAAGGCTCCACTACATTCTCAGGCAAATTATTTAATCTCACCCAATTGTCCTTGTCTGAAATTATGTTACAGTTTGAGAATCATGTGTGGATAATGTGGCCAACATTCTCTGCCCATACATGTAATAGCCAACAGATATACCCTATGAGTGTCACCTTTCATTATTCTTTACTGTTTTTATGGTGCATTGAACACAAATAAGATGTAGCCTCTTAGATTTTTAATGAGCAATATTTTGTTCTAGGTAAAAATGTTGTGCATCAGCTCTCAGTGACCTTAGAAGATTTATATAATGGTGCAACCAGAAAACTAGCTCTGCAAAAGAATGTGATTTGTGACAAATGTGAAGGTATGGTCCTTTTTAAAGATTTTATTTATTTTGGGGGGAGGTGGGAGAAACATCAATGTGCAGTTGCTGGGGGCCAAGGCCTGCAACCCAGGCATGTTCCCTGACTGGGAATCGAACCTGTGATGCTTTGGTTCACAGCCCACGCTCAATCCACTGAGCTAAGCCAGCCTGGGCGGAGGTATGGTCTTTTAACATCTTAAGTATAACTGAAGCCTTTCTGGAAATGAAAAACTGACAAAAATACACTACCTAAAGATTGGAGAGTACAGATAAAAAGAAAACTACATAAACCTACCATCTAGAAAAATATTAGCAAAATATTGGCACTTTTATTTATATTTTTATATATATATTTTTTAAATGTAGTAGTGATCACTCTTAGTGTCTTTTTTCCTAAATGTTGTTCAAACAGGTACTTATTATCTCTAAAACGTAATCATTCCAGTGGCTTCATAATCTGTAGTATGATTTAAACAGTGTCCTATTTTTTTTTTAGATTAAAAAATTCTCATCTCACAGATAAAGTACATTCTATGAATTGTTATTTGGGAGCACATTTAAAATTCACAATTCTAAAATGGCTCCTTGGGAAAGCAGCAGTCAGTGTGTGTACGTTTATAGATAACTGAAGCTGACTGCAGCTGTATGTTGTCAAATAGAAAGGCTGAGTTGTAGGTTCTTAAGGCAGCATTCCATCACACCTTGCAAATCTTAAAAATGAAGTGTTTAGGAACTCACTTACTAAAACATTCATTACCATGTCCAACACTGAGTTTAAACATAATTTAGTTTCTTTTTAAACTGTTTAGGCCGAGGTGGTAAGAAAGGAGCAGTAGAGTGCTGTCCCAATTGCCGAGGTACTGGAATGCAAATAAGAATTCATCAGATAGGACCTGGAATGGTTCAGCAAATTCAATCTGTGTGCATGGAGTGCCAGGGCCACGGCGAACGGATCAGTCCTAAAGATAGATGTAAAAGCTGCAATGGAAGGAAGATAGTTCGAGAGAAGAAGATTCTAGAAGTTCATATTGACAAAGGTGAGTTCTAGCCACCTCTTAATTCTTTAAAGCTATGTCAAGAATATTTCCATTTTATAGCTAAAAAGATTCTCAATAGGGGTATATGTATGATCTTATCACCCAGAGATATCTTAGCTATGTAGTAAACAGTGTTTTTCCATCAGACATTTTTGCCCATTTGTAGGGAATATATTAGCAATCTCCGCAGTTAATGTAACAGACATCAGTAAACAATGGAGTAGTGGGATAAATTAGTAGTTCTACCTTGTTTTAAATTGTAATTAGCTTTTGCACATATTGTTAAGTTCTTGAGGAACTGCTGCTACGTTAAGTGACACGTGTACTTCCAAGGATTGGGGGGGGCCTCACTAAAACTAGTATTTCCTTGAAAATTTTCCAAACTAAAGAAATGTTTTATGTTTTAATTGATTTGTAAGAACTTAAGAATATTGCTTTTTAAAATGTTTTTTATAGACTATGTAAAACCTATCTTTTGGTTTCTGACTCTTGGGCTTTAGGTTATAACATGTAACTATATTTTTTTATTTGGCCAATTCCTTAATTTCAGAATTTATAAAAATATTTGTAAGTGTATTACAGCAATACACATTTGTTGTAGAAATCAGAAATGTATATAACTCCAGAATAAATTAAAATCTCTAATTTTGCTATTCTGAAATAGTAAATGTGGTAATCTTAAGACTTTGCAACTAGTATTATACTGTACATACTGATTTAGAATTATCAAGAACATCATCTCATTAATGCATACATCTACATTACTTAAGCCATGCAATGGTAGTTTCCCTTGTGATTCATGATACTACCCTCCCTTACATTTCCCACCTTATTTGGCCCACATTTTATAGTTCAGATATTTTCCTTCCAGTATGATGCATGGCACCCCTGCACCCCCCCTACTACCAATATATGTACTTAGGGGAGGGCATTAATTTTGCCTTTACCTGTTCTCTTTACAATAATGAAGCAACCAGCAAAACATAGCTGAATTTGTTACACTGCTGTAATGAGACAGTCGTGTTATTACCTCATGATGATTATTAAATCCAGAGTATGTTTAGTTTTATCAGTGTGTAATACTGATCTTGTGGTTTAAATTTTTATTGGAAAATACTTGTACTTTAGACACTAACCACATAGGCTGAAGGGAGTGTCACATATTTAGCCTTTTTTTAAGGGTGCTAACCTGAATCATTTCTTAAACAAAATGATAGGGATTTTTCAGTTATTTAGGTTTTGGGTATAGATTTTCTATATGTAAATATTGCTAATACAATAGAGGGAAGACAGTTTTGATTTATGTTTCTGTTAGGGTTAATAGAAATAATTTGATATACATTCCATGAAATTGAAATAGTTAATATTCATGGTTATAGTGTTTGCCAGTCACTGATTTGTTGTCAGCGTAGACCTTTTTTTAATCCTCACAACAGCCCTGATGAGTTAGGTCTCTGGGACAGTTGATGGTTAAGTGGGACAGTTTTTGTTATCATCCACAAAAACGTTAACGAACTTTCTTTTTTATGCACACACAAACATGCATCTGTATTTCTTAATAGATTGTGAATCTGATCTTAGTTGGATGTTAAATAAGAGTATAAAATTAACCTTTTGTTTTTAGGCATGAAAGATGGCCAGAAGATAACATTCCATGGTGAAGGAGACCAAGAACCGGGACTAGAGCCAGGAGATATTATCATTGTTTTAGACCAGAAGGACCATACTGTTTTCACTCGGTAAAAACCTGAACCATCTACTCAAACTGACATCTTTCATAGTTGAAGTATTTTTTTAAAATTTAAGCTTTTCATTACTCTCAGAACATATTTCCTAGAAATACCTGGAAAAATATGTTGGGAGAACAAAGGTATGGGTAATGTCTTTTCTAAAAGGTCGTTAGTCACTAGTATTTCCATCTTTTAAAAAGTCACTTAAAAAATCAGATTTTAGCTTTTTGTCTAAATTTAGGTAAGTTGTTACCTAATCTGGAATTTAAAGGATACATACTTCAATTAGATAATGATTTATATGAATGTAATAAACAGGTGGATTAGGGGACACCTCCCTAGACAAAATTTTGCCCTGAAGTTTTCATCAATTTCAATCCTTAGTTCATGGTAGGTTGCTTTTAATTGTAAATAAATGTCTAGAACTATCTCTATTAAAAACTGTAAATTCGGGTCTATTGCTCTGATTTTTTTTTTTTTTTTAAGATTTTATTTTTAGAGAGAAGGGAAGAGAGGGAGATAAACATCAATGTGTGGTTGCCTCTTGTGGCTGACTTTAAAATTCTGGACTGGATTAGGATTCTGACCTTACTGGGAATGACATCTGAAGGAATTCTTTTTAAGATTTTTTTTATTTATTTATTTTTAGGGGGGAAGGGAGGGAGAGAAACATTGTTGCTTCTCATATGCAGCCCAACATGGAACCAAACCCACAACCCAGGCATGTGTCCTGACCAGAAATTGAATCAGCAACCTTTTGCTTTGTGGGACAGTGTCCAACCAACTGAGCCACACAGGTCAGGGCTGAAGGAACTGGTTTTAAATTAATTATAAAAGAACATTCCATGAGTGTCCCAACAGTGGAAAACACTGTCAAGCTCAGGATTTTAATGCTATCGTTTGAGATAAATCCTGAGGTGTTTTCTAGAGGGTACTCTGCCGGATGTTTTTTTAATGTGGATTAGAAAAGGAAGAAAATCTAAGAAGGAAATGGCCTGTTACTAAGTATAAAAGATTGTGTTTATAATGTGCCAGGCACTGTATTACTTAATTTATGTGCATCAGTAAATTTCATAGGGCCCCATAATCCAGGACCCAGCTGAGGTCGGTCCAACTTACGCTATGTCTTTTTCCTAATATGTGTTTACTTTCTTTCCTTTTTTTTTTTTTTTTAAATAGGTGTAAACTAAGGTTTTCCTCCAATGGAATCATTTTTTTTTTAAGGTTTTATTTATTTTTAGAGAGGGGAGAGAGGGAGGGAGAGAGAGAAACATCAGTGTGCGGTTGCTGGAGGTCATGGCTTGCACCCCAGGCATGTACCCTGACTGGGAATTGAACCAGCAACACTTTGGTTCACAACCCGTGCTCAATGTTTGCTTTCTTTTAGCCTCACTCTTGTGAGACTTTTCCTTCTCTGAGAAACTAGATTTAAAATTAGGTAAGGAGACAAGTCAGAGATGGTAGATAACTACCTAGAGTGTATGGAAGGATTCTGAACCCTTGTCCAGGAAATGGGGCTGGCAGATTCCATATATTTGCTGTCCCCAGTTCTCAGCTGTTTTTAGAATGGAGAAGAAAGGACATTTTTGTGAAGGATAACCTTGCTGCTGTTAAGAAAATAATTGCCTACTATGGTACTTATAATCATTGGTGATTTAAAAGATCTAAGTATGTGCTATATTGATGTTAATGCAGGCGAGGAGAAGACCTTTTCATGTGTATGGACATTCAGCTGGTTGAAGCATTATGTGGCTTCCAAAAGCCAATAGCTACTCTTGACAACCGAACCATAGTCATCACCTCTCATCCAGGTATGGTAACCGTAGATGGGCTTCTCTTTCTATTTTGGTAATTTCTTTTCATTCTCCACAGATAGCTAATATAAACACTAAGGAAACATTTTACTTGCTCAGTTACATATCCTCCTTATGAGCTGAGCTGAAATTGTATGGTCTTGGGTCTTTTTTGGAAGCCCCTAGAAAATCCATAAATGAAAAGTAAAGTATTGGTTCATAACTTTACCTCCTGTCAATGAGCTAGGACATTCCTCTGTTCTTTATTTTCCCTATTCATTAAAATGTGGCTGTATTTAAGGAAGAACTTGGCTTCAATGTTTTTAGGCCAGATTGTCAAGCATGGAGATATCAAGTGTGTGCTAAATGAAGGCATGCCAATTTACCGTAGACCGTATGAAAAGGGTCGCCTAATCATCGAATTTAAGGTAAGCTGTAACGTATTCTAGGAATATTTAAGTGATTACTTGCTAAAATCTGATAACATTCACATTTTCTCAATGGGAATAAACTTCAAATTTATCTTCTCCCTTGTCCAGGAAGAAATAACATTGGTCTAATACTACTGATGTGTTGGTCATTGTTAACAAGTTGTGATTGGGTTGGTTTGCCTCATTATTTGGCTATTTAAAGATTGGCTAGTGGGGGCACAGTGTGTGACAGGTAGTTATTTTATCAATGATAGTCTGTAGCTGGGATCTTTTTTGTTCAAAGATTTTGTTCTTTTAAAGATTTTACTTGTTCATTTTTATACAGAGGGAAAGGCGGGGGGAGAGGGAAACGTAAACGTCAGTGTGATTGCTTCTCATGTGCCCCCTATTGGAGACCTGGCCCAGAATCCAGGCATGTGCCCTGACTGGGAATTGAACCATTGACCCTTTGGTTCACAGGCCAGTGCTCAGTCCACTGAATTACACCAGCCAGGGCAAGATTTTGTTTTTGTATTTAGAAAAGGGGGAAGAGAGGGAGAGAAACATCAATGTGTGGTTGCTTCTCTCGTACCCCTTATTGGGGACCTGGCCCACAACCTAGGCATGTGTCCTGATGGGGAATTGGATGGATAACCATTTGATTTGCAGGGCAGCACTCAATCCACTTGAGCCACACCAGACAGGGCTATAACTGGGATCTTAAAGTTTTAGTGAAAGGACTTGGGATAATTATTGTGAATTTTTGGCAAAAATTACAGTGCTTGGTTTATTAGTAGGGTGGTTCATAAAAGGTATTTTAGGAAGGGTTTTTGTATAATGTATTTGTTGAATAGAACAGTGATTATTACAGTACAGTTTTACTAGGATCATTATTTTTTTAAAAGGCCTTACTTGTGCCATATGTCTTAAACTGAAACTAATTCAGAGCACTAGATGCTGTGCCTTTCTTAGAACATGTGTTCTAATCTGAGATGGGCAAATTCACTGAAAAGTTGTATGGTTACATGAGTTTTTCTGGAAAATGGGTTGGCAGTAATTTAAGGAACTAGTGATGAAGTAAATCAAATTAAACTTAAAGTAGAAATTTCTTTCTATAGGTAAACTTTCCTGAGAATGGCTTTCTCTCTCCTGATAAACTCTCTTTGCTGGAAAAACTCCTACCTGAAAGGAAGGAAGTAGAAGAGACTGATGAAATGGACCAGGTAGAACTGGTGGACTTTGATCCAAATCAAGAAAGACGGCGCCATTACAATGGAGAAGCTTATGAGGATGATGAACATCATCCTAGGGGTGGTGTTCAGTGTCAGACCTCTTAATGTGGCCAGTGAATGATACTCACTGCTGGCATTTTATATACAGTAGTGAATGAGTGAAGGACTGTAATCATAATATGCTCACTACTTGCTATTGTTTTTGTTTTAATATTCAACTATAGTAGTGTTTTAAAAGTTAAATGAAGAATAAACTCAAAATATAAAAGCTCTGACTTTGCCCTGTATGTATGATGACTTAAGTGTGCAAGATAAGTTTAATACCTGTAAAAACTATTTAAGAAAAATTTTCCCCCTAGCATTTGTTAGGCCATACTTTGTAATTAATTTCAGCTATGTACATGGAATAGCTTAGACTGAACTGCTAGGTTATATGTATTGACTTTGGTGTATGACCCTTAATTGTTAAGCTCTGAAGTTAAAATTCTGTATTTAAAACTGGCAGTCATACAAAAAACTTAATTTATAGAGAAGTGTTAGTTTGTATAGTTGTATTAAGTGGGATTCATTGTAATGCCTCTGCATTTATTGCCTCAACTGTTACTTGAAGGTGGCATGCCATATAATTTAACCTGTGGTATCAGTGATAGAAACGATACTTTTCTGAAGAAGGGGTTTATCATCATAAGCTGCTTCTTGAGGGCTTGCACTTATAGAACTGCATTCCCTTCTGCAGTGCCATCTTTTTAAAAATATATATATAACTATATCAGTCCTTGGTTACATTTTTTTCCTTCTCTTTGGACCATAAGCCTTAGAGTAGTGACTTCTGGAGCAGGCTAATTTAGAAGTGGAGTGATGAGACCTTTACATGGAAAAGTAATTTGCATGTATGAGATAGGAAGGTGGTTTTTTTTGTTTTGGTTTGGTTTTTTTTAGGTATGTTACAGGCTTACTTTAAGCCATTTAACTTATGCTCCAAAGTAACTGTAATTTAATGTTGGTAGTATAGCAAATTATGAATAGCTTTAATTGTGTGTTTAAAAGTCATGTTCACAAGCTTAAGTCTGGATATCAGAATTTAAGCAATTCTTGAAATGTATGAATGTCTCCTTAATATACTGATTACAAAGCATTTTCAGTGTGTCACTACAGGCTTTTTTTTCCCCAGAAGAAAGCATTAGCTTTTCACTAATTAAGATAGGTAACTTTTCATTTAACTAGTTAAAATGAGTAATTCCATTACTCATAAAATACCATTCACTGTAGTCAAAATATTTTCAGTTAAATGTGTGGAGAGTGAAAAGTATCAATCATGAGGGAAATGCAAATCAAAACCACAGTGAGCTACTACTTCCCATCAAATAGTCCAAAATCTAATTCAAACTGAAAGCAAATGAGAATGAAGAAGTTGGAACCCTCTACATGGCTGGTGGGAATGTAAAATGGTACGTACACCTGCTGTGGAAAAGTTGGGCAGCTCCTCAAAAGCCAGGCATGGAATCACCATATGACCCAGCCTGTATACTTAAAATTCAGGTAACTTGGTATGCCAGTATTTATTGTAGCATTGTTCACAGTAGCCAAAGGCAAACCAACTGTGGGTCTAAAAGATGGTAAACAAAACCTGACACGTTATATGGGGATTGGCAAACGTAGGTTTACAATTGTGAGGACCTGAAACAGTTCTCGTATTAATTACTGTATCATACAAAAACAACCTACTCACCCACCCTATATATGACATGCAAAAGGACCAATACTATATATTATGCTTCCAGCTACATAAAGGCCACAGACTGGGGTGGCAGGGCGGGGACATAAATGGAGAATTGGTACATAATTTTTCTGTCTGGGATAATAAAAGTCTTGGAAATAGTGATGGTTGTATACTACTACTGAATTCTACACTTAAAAATGGTTCAAAGTAAATTTTCCGTACCTTACCACAATAAAACCTTTAGAAGAAAATAGAAATCAGTAGAAGAAAATAGTTATAGTCTGGAGAGGCAGAAACTTGACAAGTTTGTAGTTTTAAAAAAAATGCCTCAGAACATTGACCAAGGTTATCACAGAAATAACAAGTGCATTTCCTGACCTCAGCACTACTGCTTTCTCTGTGATGCTTACCTTCACCCATTCACACTTGCAGAGAGTAAGAATAAAGGCCAATTATCCCACAAGGGTACTGTGTAACATGGTGGCCAACCTTCCAGTATGTAAAGTTAACATCAGATCTTTTTCTGCATACAGTGCTGGTTTTCAACCTTGGCTGCAAATTGAATTATCTGGGAAGTTTTAAAATCTGGATGGTTGGGTACAGCCAAGTTTGGGTTACCCCATCTAGGACAGAAATGCCACATAGAATTAATGTGGAAGTTCAAATAATGGCGGCCCTTGCCACTGCAAATGAGATACTGAGGCTGAGACCAAGGGAGCATCCCAGCTTAAACACCACAATTTTTCTTTTGAAATAACAGGAAAAGGAAGTATAGGCTCTAAAAGTACAGGGAAAGAAAATGCTTGTAAGCTACAAATACACTTGAGGGTTTCTGAAATCTTCAACCTTTTATCATTTCACAACTTCCTGAGACTGACAGAAGAATCAAAATATACAGTCAGCCCTCTATATCCCAGGTTCTGTAACCACAGAATCAACAAATTATGGATTGAAAAATATTTGGGGGAAAACATCCCAGAAAGTTCCAAAAAGCAAAACTTGAATTTGCCAAAAGAATGATGTATAGGTGTATCCTGCTGTAACCTGTATGTAAATGTCATTTTTATATAAGGGTCTTGAGCATCTTTCCACTTTTGGTGTCTCCTGGGGGTCTGGGACCCAATCCACTGCAGATACCAAGGAATAGCTGTACTCTATAGGTGAGGAAACTGTCCTCTAGTCAACTGGTTCTCAAATTCGTGTGTACTTGCTGAGTGCCACTGCCAGTTTCTGCTTCTGTAGGTCTAGAGTAGGGCCTGAGACTGCTTTTTCAGATAAGTTACCAGGTAACAGCTATTGTTACCCCAACTATTCACTTTTAGGGAGAAGGGGAAGGAGAAAGGCAGGGAAACATCAGTGTGTGAGGCATACATCAATCAGTTGCCTCACAAGCCCCCAACTGGGGACCCAGCCCACAACCCAGGCATGTGTCCCAACAGAGAATCAGACTGGCTACCCTTCAATTAGCAGTCCTGCACTCAATCCCATACCAGCCAGGGCTTGCTCATAGTTTTGGTCATCTTTTTCTTAAATAAGTCCCTTTAACATTTCATATAACATTTCATATAATAATTTGGTGACGATGAACTCCTTTAGTTTTTTTTTGTCTGGGGAGCTCTTTATCTGCCCTTCGATTCTAAATGATATCTTTGCTGAGTAGAGCAATCTTGGCTGTAGATCCCTGATTTTCATGACTTTAAAAGTTTCTGCCAATCCCTCTTAGCCTGAAAAGTTGCATGTAAAATCAGCTGATAGTCGTATGGGAATTTCGCTGTAGGTGACTGCTTTTCTCGTGCTGCTTTTAAGATTCTCTTTATCTTTAACCTTTGGCATGTTAATTATGATGTGTCTTGGACTGAACCTCTTTGCATCCATCATAATCGGGACTCTGTGCTTCCTGGACTGGCATGTCTATTTCACCAAATTAGGGAAGTTTTCTTTCACTATTTTTTCAAATAGATTTCCAATTTCTCACTCTTCCTCTTCTTCTGGCACCACTATGGTGCTAATGTTGGACTTCTTCAAGTTATCTCACAGGCTGCTTATACTATCCTTTTTTTTTTATTCTTTTTTTTCTTGTTTTGATTGTGTGTATGGTTTGTTTTGTGTGGGTTTTTCTTTCTTTCTTGCTTGCTTCCTTATGTTCCAAATTGTAGATTTGGTTCTTGGCTCCATCTGCATGTTTCCCTGTAAAGTGCACATTATTTCAATTAGTGTACCCTTCAGTTTTGATTGGATCTTTTTTATGCTGCTGAGGTCCTCACTGAGTTCCTTGAGCATCCTTATAACCAGTGATTTGAACTCTGCATCTGATAGATTGCTTATCTCTATTTTATTTAGCTCTTTTTCTGGAGTTTTGATCTGTTCTTTCATTTGGGCCATGCTTCTTTTGTCTCCTCAATTTGGCAGCCTCCCTGTGTTTATTTCTATGTATTAGGCAGATCTGCTTTGGCTCCATGTCTTGGTAGTGTGGCCTAATGTAGTAGGTGTCCTGTAGTGTCAAGTGGCACAGCCTCCCCTATCACCTAATCTGGGTACTTGAGGTGTCCCCTTCATGTAGTCTGAGTACACCCACCTCTTGTAGTTGAGCCTCCTTTGCTGATGGAAGATTAATGGGATTTCCCCAGGCCAGTCAGCTGGAAGGATTGGCTGTGACCACTAAACACCAACTTCCACCCTCCATGGAGGATCAGCTGTGCAGAGGCAAGGTGCTGATGCTCCAACATAGTCTGTAGCTGTCCACTGGGTTCACTGTCCCTGGGGTTTCCTGGGCAGTGCAGGCCAAGGTCAGCCCCCACCTGTGTTTTGTCTGGGGCCACCCTGGTAAAGCCAAGCTATGAATCTAGGCTGGCAGCTGCTTGTTCAAGAGGATTTAGGTAGTTGTGAAGTATGAGCCAAGACCAGCTATTCATATGGAAAAGCAGCTTGGGTGGGTTGGTAAATTGGGTGGGGCAGCATCTCTGGGATCTCCAAAGCAAGTCATTGTTAGCCAGGTTGATAGGGTGTGATGTGGTACCTGCTTGATGGTTCTGTAGGGGAAGAGTTCAGAAAAGGGACAATGGCCTCTGTTTGCCTTGATGCCAAGACACTTCAGTTTCTCCCTCTATGCTATTGGTACCTTTCAAGGCACTACCCAGGTGCTGAAGCTCAGAGGGAGTGAGTCTGAGTAGGTGAATCAGTGTGTGGGTTCAAGAGGAACTGTTTGGGGATCCTGCAGTTTCTTCTACCAACTCAATCCCTACTGGTTTTTGCAGCCAGAAGTTGTGGGGGCTTACCTTCCTGGCTCCTGCACCCAGGGCTGGGACTCCTCACTCCTGAGATATCCTTCCCAAATTTTATCCAACACACATGGATGAGGGACCAGTCCGTTCCACATCTGTGCTCCTCCTACCAGTCTGGGTGAATGTGGTTTCTTTGATTCTGTAGTTGTCAGACTTTCATTCAGCTCAATTTCTGATGATTCTGAGTTACGGTTCTGTATTTTAGTTGTAATTTTGATGTGATCGCAAGAAGAGGTGAGCCATGTCTGCCTATGCTGACCAGCAGTCCCAGGAAAAATTTTTAGTTTGGGTAATATGGCTGGGAGAGAAGGATTTCTTAACACCGTTAAGAATTTATTCAACCAATATGGAACATTACCATTTGCCAGGCACAGGATCAGGCTGTATTTAAAATTACAATCAAAGGTAAATTATAAGACTGTAAAGGTTTTTAAAAACTCTCCCCACTAGTTTGTATCTAAAATTAGAGGGGCATAAAAGAACTACACAAACTAATAATGTCTCACTTTCTGCAAATGATATCCAGCACAACACAGATGCTCCGTCTTGCAGCACCTTCAACTGAAACAAGAGACACCCATATGCCAAATATTTTCAAGGGTCTGTTGGATTTTAATTTTCTTTAGCTAACTGGTAATGACACACATGACAAAAGACTTTTCTAAATCTCAGGTCCTTTTCTTTCTTCAGAACAATAGCACATTTGTAATGCCAAACCCTCCTTCAATGAAGAGGAGGTGCCAAAACGAAAATTCTTATAATGGATCCCGCAACTGGTTCCACCACTAAGGTTGAGATGCTATTCCCTGGAGTTGGCCAGAACATGGGAGAAGGCACAGCCAATAAAAACGAGTGGAAGGGTTAGGGCAGTGAAGAGAGACCCTATGCAACACCACAACTTTTCATGTACAGTCTCCTCTTCCACCCAGGAGCTGACTCCCTGCTGTATTTAAGATTCAGGCTTAATAGTGTCCACATCCCACCCACCTCACTAGATTCTAAGTAAACACTAACTAGATGAGCATTATTTACATTTAAAAACAAGGCCCCCAGAAAGTTGTAAAGTTTATTACAATCTGAAAAAAAAAAGGAACAGCTATTGAATACAGAATAGTCCCTTATTTACAAGTTTACTGCAAGGAGGCACATTTCAATAATCAAAGGATTACTTTTTTCTAGAAATAGCAGTTATTCTACTTTCCAGGTCAAAGATTATTGAAAACATTAAGTGACTACCTCAATCAGAAACAAATGAATACCTTAAAAATATATTAAAAAGGGTAACTGTTACTTAAACATGAATTTTCACAAAATTATTCTTGTGCCTAATTCAGACAAGTAACTCAGAAAAGCCCCCTTCCCGAAAAAAGCAACACATGAATGTGTCTTCATTTAAGTACATGCTCTCAAGCTAATTAAAAAAAAAAAGTCAAATTAGGGTTTCCAGAGTTTGAGGAGTCCGTCTTCACTGTAGGTTGCAATCAGGTTCTGATGAGGATGATGTGCAATACCAATCACATCCTTCTCGTGAACCTGGGAAAAGTAAAGCACAGGGTTAGGGTACACGGGTCTATAAGAAAATCACTCTGAAGAGGCTTCCAGAGCTGAGTGGGACAGAATAAGAGTGAACCTTCCACTTTTCACCAAAGGAATCAAGCCTAAGCCAGCCTCAGAAAGGGCTACACACACACACAAATCCAAAACTCAGTGTTTTTCACAGTGTGTGAACACTTTGCCCCGAGACAGTGGCTTCTACTCAGTGAACTTGGACTGTCCAGGGCCCTCGGCTAGAGGCACCTTCCACCTCACCTTGCTTTACTCACATGTTAGTTCAGCACTGGAGACTTCCCAGGGCAGGTGCACCAAAAGTTCACTCAAGAATGATAACGAGACAAGAGGTTATTCTCTAACTTGAGTATGTACGTAATTTTCTATATGTTCACCATAGCATTTCTTCCTGGACCACGGAGTTTACATTTTCCCTGTCCCCCTTGCATCTGGGTGTGGCCATATGACTGAATTCTAACCAAAAACAAATGAGGAATAAAGTAGTAGAAGCCACTCCCAGATGTGGGTCTTAAAAACATCCAATATAGCCCTCCAGGTACCTCTTTCTTTCTGAGATCTTAAAGGACATATATTTCAAATGGCACAGCTAAAAAGATGGAGAAGGCCTGGCTGGTGTAGCTCAGTGGATTGAGCGCTGGTTTCAAATCAAAGGGTTGCCGGTTTGATTCCCAGTCAGGGCACATGCCTGAGTTGCGGGCTAGGTCCCCAAAGGGGGACACATGACAGGATACCACACATTGATGTTTTTCTCCCTCTTTCTCCCTCCCTTCCCCTCTCTAAAAATGAATAAAATCTTTTATTTATTTTTAATAAAGGAGAAAGGCTATCCAACTCATTCAGTTAAGCCACTGAAATTTGGGGACTGGTTATTACAACAGCTGGCATTAATTACTCCTTGTACTCACTCTTACAAAATCAAGCTGCTTGAAAACATCATAATCAAATCATTTGATAGGATAATGTAAAAGTAATGTGCTTCTGAAAGGGCATGCATGGAATGAGCTCTGTTATTCTCCCAACCCCCTGAGGAAGATACAGATAACCTAGCTGGCTAGACAGGCATATTCCCTTTCTTCTTCTCTGCTTTATGTACACCCACCCTACCCATTTGTAGCCGAGGGCTCAATGAAGGGTGACTTTTCTTAACAGAGGAGGTAATTACATACAAATATTGCTTATGGGTCCTTAATTTTATTGATAAATTTTTTTGTATTTTTCATACCAAGGTTCACTCTGGTAGCAGTAAGGAAAAGGTTTATTTCAGAGTTCAGAAAAACACAAGCATCAATTTCTTTAAATGGCCTGAAGTCAGTAATACTCACTGTCAAAGTTCTCTCCAGTTTGCCAGTGACTGTGCTGAAACAGTAGAGCACAAAGTCCTCACCCACACAGTAGATCCATTCACCACGGGGGGAGAGGGCGCAGCAGACAAAGTCACCACCTTCTCTCTTACCAGAGCTGAAGCTTCTGACAATCTACAGCATATTGCAAACCAAAACAAAACATCTGGATTAGCAGTTCTAACGCAGCAGTTTAAATGGCTACCTTTACATTGTTACTTTGTACTTTCATTTACTGACATTTTTAATTAGATCATCAATTCCATTCATCATATGCTAAATCCTGAGAAATATTCAATAGTCAGTGGCAGTAGTCAGTAGCTAAAGTCAGTGGCAGACAGAAGCTTAAACTTCCTATGTCCCAAGTCACCAATCTCACTCTTTAGTCTAATGAGTCCTTTTACCCTAAAGCAAAGTCATTACCACACATACAACAGCTTCTAAGTCAGTATACCACTAGTTCTCAATGTTCCATGGACCATGCCCCCCAGTTCCCACTTTCCAACAGAACGAGACGCTCTCCCATGTAGGCTGGCACTGTGTCCAGGACCTCACTTGCTCTATTTTACATACCATTTAAAATCATCACAAATCAAACTGAGAGAAAACAAAGCGCAAACGTTATAAAAGGTTATATACCACAGGATTCCATTTATCCACCAGTCCCAAAATGATAAAATTATAATAATGGAAAACAGATCAGAGGTTAGGCTTGATGGGGAGGGTTTGAATATAAACACGTATTATGAGGGAGATTCTTTGGAGGTGATTAAACAGTATTGTATCCTAATTATGGTTATGTTTACATAAATCTACATGTAATGAAATTTCATAGAATTATTAACTTCCTGCCTCAAAATGAATGAATGTAAAAACTGGTGAAATCCAAATGAGATTGTATTTGAGTTAACAGAATTGTACTAATATGAACTTCCAGGTTTTGATCATTGTACTATGGTTATGTAATATGTTATCATTGGAGAAAGGGTACACAAGAACACTCTACTGTTTTCTGCAACATCTTTATGAACCTAAACACAATTTTTAAATAAAAATATCTTTAAAAAGTCAAAAAGAAAGCTAGGAAGTGGGCAGCTATGGCTACTGTGCAGGGGCCCAGCAGATGCTGCAGACCAGCCACGGGGGCTGTGAACTACTCATCTGTATCAGTTATAGGGACTAAAGGAATACACAGCTCCATACACCTCCCCCCAGGTCTTCTCCGTGCTCAGCAGAATCCCCACATGCCCAGGCCAATATTTCAATATCACACGACATATTCTCAGGGCTTGAGACCTCAACCTTGAGTTTCTAATGTTCCTGATGCTATAAAAGTGAGATTCCTTAGGAACCGTGTGAAGACATCGTTGCCCTTCTCCTTTAAGAGTTCCTTAGATCACGTGGTAGCTAGATGTCACAAGTTGGTGACTGACACTATCTCCCTCACTCAGACAGGAATTGTTATCTTCAAATTTTCCATGAAACTCAGCAAAGGCTTAAAGACAGATAAGAGCCTCAGGTATCCAAAGGGTACAAAAGAAAGAGAAAAATATACAAAAACCCTGGGGAAAAGAGATAACTTTTGAAAAACCAGAGTATAGTTTAAATAAGCACTTGAATAACAAATACAGTGTATCTGGTTTGGGGGTGGTGGCTGAGAGGGCCGGGACCACAGGCTCTAGGTGTAGGCGCTCCCCTGGGGCACTCACCTGACCCTGCATGTTCATGATGACCACCGTGTTCGACCTGTTGCACACCACGAAGTGCTCCGGGTTTTTGGGGAGCAGGATCACGCTGTTGACAGTGATATCTGTCCCTGCAGTGCTGCCCAGAGATTTGAAAGTATTTGAACATTCTGTGGTTTTCATATTCCAGATCTACGACACAAAAATTTAAAGCATAAGCAAATTCAAACCATACAAACCTCTACAGTTTTGGGATTTAAAACAATGAAAATTAATTACTAAAAAAGAATAAAATTGACTCAGGAAAAAAAGAACTTCTTCCTGGCTGGCGTAGCTCAGTGGATTGAGCTTGGGCTGCGAACCAAAGTGTCACAGGTTCGATTCCCAATCAGGGTACATGCCTGGGTTGCAGGCCATGACCCCCAGAAACTATACACTGATGTTTCTGATGTTTCTGATGTTTCTCTCTCTCTCTCTCTCTCCCCCCTCCTCTCTCCCCCCCCTCTAAAAATAAATAAAATCTTTTTTAAAATACCTTTAAAAAAAAAGAACTTCTTGATTTTTCAGTCAACAAATACCTACACTGCCATATTTATAGTAAGCACTAATCTATTTGCTAATTAGTATAAATAAAAGTCACGAAACTAAATAAAAACCTTTAAAAACCTATGATCTTTTCTCATAAAATTTTTCTAATGAGCTACCCAGCTTTCAAATTAGCTGTGCCAATGCCCTCCCTCTCAAGAACACACCCACGCCTTTCTTTCCTCTTAGGTGTGCATGCAGCTCCTATACTCTAAGGGTCCTCACAAGACTTGCAAACAGGGGAGCAAAGGAAGCAGCAGCTTGTCCCGCGCTAAGCCCCCAAATCTGTATCCAAGGCCCCCTTTTTTCTGACTTTCCAGTAAGCCAATAATAGCAGCCCCACCTTGGCTCACTTCTGTCACTGTCACTTACTTCTCAGTGAGCCAAAGCAGCCCTGCCGTGGCTCATTTCTTTCCTATAACATTTCCAGAGAGCCAAAGCAGCTCCACCTAGGTGCTCTCTGGTTCCTTTTGTCCATTCTAAGCCCTTCCTTGTTCCACTGTTCCCAGCTTTAATAAATGTACTCTCAAAATAAATAAATAAATAAAATTAGCTGTATGTCAATACCGCCACTGTCATCAACAACCACAAAACTACCCTCATCTGGACAACAAACTCAAATGGCAGCTGTTTAGAACTGCATGCTCAGGACCCTATCCTGAGATTCTGATTTGGTGGAGCACAGGCACGTGCATTTTAAAAACTCCACAAATGATTCTAACATACAGCTTGAACCCCTTAGCATAAGTCAAAATGTTGACACACATGAGGGTCCATGAAGTGGAAGCCACTCTTGGCCACCTGTATTACCTCTCCCCGTCCAACATCTCTTCTGGTAATAGCTCTCCACCCTAATGCTTTTCACCATGTCCCCTGGACTGGTATGAACTGAAGGGTTACATCGGACATCATAGTTATTGACATCTGAGATGTGCTAAGACGAGGGATGGACCAAATATTAATTGCACAGCCTTGCCTGGACACCACCCCCTTAATGAGGTGTAAATGCCTCAAAAGTACAGAATTTGTTGTATTTTCTCTGTGTCGTCAACAGTTTAGCACAAAACAGATGTTGAATACCCCTAAACAGGAGGAAAGTTGCCCACTAGTTGCCCCAGTGTTTATTTTCCTAATAAACACTGTAATCATCTTTCCCAGTCTTTCTAATACCCCAGTTGCACCCTGGCTGGTGTGGCTCAGTGGACTGAGTGCTGGCCTATGAACCAAAAGGTCATTGGTTTGATTCCTGATCAAGGCACATGTCTGGGTTGCAGGCCAGGTCCCAGTTTGGGGGTGTGCAAAAGGCAACAGATCAACGTATCTCTCGTGCATTTATGTTTGTCTCCCTCTCTCCCTCCCTTCTCTTTTCTCTAAAAATAGATAAAAATGCCCAATGGCATTTTACATGTGGTGGTGCCCCACACATAGCACAAAGAGGGCAATCCCATGACTCAAGTACCAAGAGCTCTGTGTGTTTCCCCATGCATCCTGAGGAAGTGTGTATCTTCTACCCTCAGGTTTCTGATTCGATTCCCAAGCGGGAACAAAACTCAGGGCATGGTCTGACTTTCAGGTGTTTGTATTAAAATGTTGAGGTCTTTCGCTAAAAAGCACTCAATTAAGGCAATTTAAAAGCAAGTCCAGAATGTATATGGAATGTCTCAAAGATCTTCAGCAATTTACTATTTGGATTCCTCACCTTTTCAAGAAAATGAGGCCTTCTCTTAAAATAAATCTCTTAAGGTACTAAAGAGCCATTACTTTCAGCGGACAGCTGAAAGCGGTATCTGAGAAAGGGTTTGGCTCTATTCTATACATCTTCTGTTCCTCTATAAATGCTATTAGGAAGGCCATAAATGTGGGGGCTAGGGGTGGGATGAGGCTATGAAAAAAAAAAAAAGAGATCCATTTATTTGGTCACCAAGTCCTTTGTGAATTGGTTGCAAGTGGACCATAGCTATGGCAAAATCAAATTTAACCCTGTAAGAGGGGTATGACTTAAATTTAGGACCCCATACCTTTCCCCTTTCCCTACACATGCTAAAGTCTGTTTTGATTTTGTAGGTCTGAGATTTGAGGTTCCTAGGCCAATAGGAATTACCAATAGAATATTACTATTGTCTCAGACTCACCTCAATTATAAATATAGATAGTAAAGAGGTTTACTTCACTAGAATTATCACCATTACCACCACTGAAACCTCTTCAGAGAGCAAAAATGGAATAGAAACCCCAAATACTTAACCTTTACAGTGCCATCAGAGGATGCACTGATAATATAATGCCCATCCTGTGTAAATGTTGCTTCGTTAACAAAGGAAGAATGGCCACGAAATTCCTTCAGGGTTTTCCCCGATTTTAAACCATGAATTCTATCACGCATAAAAGGAAATAAAAAGAACTGTTAATATTCAGTATGTTGTAGTTGAGACCAAGTATTAAATGCATTTTAGACGAATTATAGAAGCTCTTGTTATAATAGGTCTACATATTTACATATGCAGTATAATTTTCATTGTGTCAAAAATCAAACAAAACTAAGGTAAAGGTTGGCAGAGAGACTGGAAGAAAATATGCCAATAATAACACAGGTTTCTGTTCATGGACTGACTTCTATGTCTTCTTCGCTGGGTCCCAGGAATCTCTATCTGTGATATGCCCTCTAACATGATGCAGATGCAGGTGGGTAAAGACTCCAATGGACAAAATAACAGCACTATGTCAGCTGTACCCTGACTGGGGAAATGAGATCTCACGGACTCTCAATCTCCATGTAATACCATCCCGGTAAAAGCATAAGGAATCACAAGTACCTCTGAAGGGAGGTACTGCATCATATCAAACCCAAGAAACGGCAATTTAGGCATTCTTACTTACCTAATTGTCTGGTCAAAAGAGGCACTAAGGATCTGACTGCTATCCTTAGAAAAGCTCAGACAGGTGACACCTTTACTGTGTGCCCTTTCAAATCTCCTCAAACACTGTCCACTCTGAATTTTCCATACCTTTATTAAAAAAACATAGTAAAAACTTGTAAATAGTGTCCCACTGTAGTCCACAAAGCCAGCCACATGCAGTGCTCACTACTGTATGAAAACAGCATTAAAAATGCATGCTAATAGCTGAATATGATGTGTCTGGTTCACATAGAACAATGATAACTGAATCCTTAAAAGCTAAACCTCTTTCCTTGTAAATTATTAAAACAAAAATTTAGACTTTGAGTTCACTTTGCAGAGACCATTTCTGTATTATATCTAGCTCAGGACATTTTACCAGCAATTAAGTACAAGCCACAGCTAATGAGCTGCAGTCCATCTCACTCGCTAAAAAGTAAAGTACAACACATATAAGGTGAGGAAGGGTGGGGGCATCCAGCAGAAAGGGCAAGAGCAGATCTGGACTGAAGTCCCAGGTCTATCATTTACTAACTGTGTGACCTTAAAGAAATTATTGGACCTCCCTCAGCAGAGTTATTATTTGAATTAAATGAAAAACAATAAAGTGATTAGCACAAAGTTGATGCTCAATAAACAGGAGCTGTTACTGAGCTGCATATCACATGTAGGACCCTAACTGCCTCATTACAGAACTCTCAAAAGGTCCCCATACAAGAGTTTGTGCCATAATCTATACCTTGATTTTTCCATCTTGGGCCCCAGTTGCTAACATTTCTGTATCTCTGCTGAAGCACATGCAGAGGACAGCATCATCCATCATCATAAAGTTATCCTGAGCCTGGTACTTAAGATCCTAAAGGAAACAATGATAAGCAGTTATCAAAATAACACAAAACCCAGTTACGCCAGATCTCTACAAACTCACCGAAAGCAGGATAATGGCTCATACCTACACTAAATCTCTGAAGCAAAGAGTAGTGGCAAGCACACGTGTTGCTAATAACAACTGACAATGCTGGGAATAAATACTTTTACACAATTCAAACTAACATTGTGAAACATGCCAACATAAAAGCCTGTATCTTTTGCTGACTAATCTTTTCTAAGCAAAAATTGCATCCAGTTTCATACTGTACATCTTTAATAAATCCAAACTTATTTACCTTAGGGGTATGATGTGAAAACCTAGTGTTTTTTTCCCCCAATTCTCAGCTACTTTTCCTTAAACCAAGTTATTGACTAATCTGTTTACTTGTGACTCCTATTTTATCAACTACTACTGTTCAAAGAAAGTATCCCTATATTTTTCTAATTATAAACTGAGGCTGCTTCACGGTTTTAAAAAAGACAAACTATAAAGATATATATATATATATAAAAGAAAGTAAAAATCACTCATAAATTCACTACTCAAGTATAATTTGGTACTCTGTGATGAAGATTACAATTAGTGAATTGTCAATAAATAGCTACCTGGGAAAAAAGATTAAATTCAATCTACACCAACTTTATCTCCCTAAAAAAAATCCAGATGGATCAAAATTTGAACATAAAATGATACATTAAAAGACTAGAAGACACTGTGGAAGAAAAGATGGATAAATATGACACAAAAAAGTTTAGGTATATAAAGAAAAACTTAAGCAAAATCAAAAGACAGAAGTCAAAATTGAAAAGTATTACAAAGGCTGATTTCCTCAAACTTTAAAGAGCTCCAACAAATCAATAAGACATAATCCAAAAGCAAAACAGGCAAATGATATGAAGAGATTTCACAGAATAGGAAATATTGGTGGCTTATCACATATAAAAAGATATTCTCTCATTCATAATAACAGAAACACAAATAGAACTACAATTAGGTTAGATTGGGAATAAAAATTGCTTAAATATACCTGGAGAATTCCAGAAAGGTTACACAAAAAAACAAGTAACCCTGGCTGGACCAAGGAAAGGAAATTACCAGCTGAGGAACATGGGTGGGTGAGCAAGACTCTTTATACTGAACAAGTTTCCTATTTTATAAAACACTGTATCAGATGTACATATCACCCATTCAAAAAAATAAATTTAAACTGTAAAAATAACAGATAATTTAAAAAGCAATAATAGGTCATTGTTTCACTAGAAAAATTAATACATTTTAAATACTTTACCTTCCTGATTTTTCCAGTTGTAAAGTTCCATACTTCAATGAATCCGTCAACAGACCCAGTGACCAGATACTGACCATCTGGAGAAAATCGAGCACACTCCACATGTGATTTCTGACCAAACTGTTTCAAACAGAACAATGAAACAGACACATCTTTATCTAATGGCCTTATAACAATTCTCATTTTAACCTTTTGAGAAACCCTGCCCTAGCATAAAGTCATAGCTAGCTTATTATTGAAGTACTGGACATTTCTGTACCCAGACACAGAAAGACTGTGGATATATTTTCTCTGACCAGTTGTATGTCTGGGCTCTCAGCTGAAACTAGTTTGTTTTTTTTTTTAAATGTAAAGTTGACATCTCCAAAGAAAAGTGCCCCCTCCCCACAAAAAAAAACTATTTTAGCATGGGACTTAGAAGAAACAATCCTGTTAACCCAAGCAAGAAGCTTTTATCAGAATCAGACATTATTAGCATGATTTTCACACTCAACTTACTATGGTATTATATGTTACTATTGTGCTTTAAGGGGAAAAGTCATTTTTTCAAAACAGATACCTGTTTTCACACACTATTTTGTAAACAAATGTTCTATCACTGTTTCTTTTCATGATCTTCTCTTAATTGTTAATGTGTAGGTGACCAATTCCAGGAAAACTAATGAAAGCTGACATGGACTGTTTACCTGTGAAATGCATCCTGATCATTTACCAGCAGTCATGCTCCCAATAACATGAAAACTACAGAACATTAGACAGATGAGTACAGAGAAATGCTCTGTTACAAATTTCCATTTAGATGCCCAAAAAGGAAAGTGTAATAAAAATCTTAGCCCAGAAGCATAATTGCAGTGGATCTCTATTTGTCTCAAGGCTTCAGCCGGGGTAAAAGTACTGCTCAAAAATATCTTTGAATGCAAGTCAAAATACATAACCCAGAAGAGACAAATTTAATGTGCTAAGTAAGCCAAAGTCAAATTTTAAGGATATGAATTATGTTAAAATCCATAAATTCAATGAGAACAGAAACCCAGAGAGAAACTATAATATAAAAACATGCTGCCCCAACTGGTGTGGCTCAGTGGGCTGGGCGTCAGCTTGCAAACCAAAAAGCCTCGGGGCACATGCTTGGGTTGCAGGCCAGATCCCCGCTGGGGGTGTGTGAGAGACAACTGATCAATGTTTCCCTCCCTCTCTTTCTTCCTCCCTTCCCTCCTGTCTAAAAAAAAAAAGATGCTGAAGTAGCACATATATTTGTAATTCTGGAAAGTGCAGCAATTACTTGATTGTGCTTTTTCATAGAAAGGTCTGAGATTAATAAAAAAATAATAATAAACAAAAAAGTGAAAACCAACACCACCACCCCCTGCCAAAAAAACCAAGACCCAGACATAGTATGATAAAATTATTTTCCTCAAACTGCACACAAGCCCACTTTACAGTCCATGCCTGATAATTTGCCTGACACACAGCGGGCAAAAAACACAAATGCTAACCAAGACAAATATATTAACAGTTCAGTTAGTCCCAGGCTTAACCAAACAGCTAATGGTTCTTCCAAACACAGGCTTCCTGGGAGGAAGTGCAGGGCAGACAATGGGCCAGATATCAAATGTATGTCCACTAGGTTATACAACTGAGGGGTGCCACTGCCAGGCCACAGGACCCCAGTAGTGACCAACGGCAACACTGAATGTGGTCAGAGCTGGAGAATGAGTTCTGCTTCCTAACCCAAACTCCCAGCACAGGGGCCCGGCTGAGCAAGAACACGTTGAGTCCTCAACAAATGATTACCAGCTGGCTGAGCGTCTAAGGATCCTACCTTAATATGCCTACTCAGCTGTGTAGGAAACTTTTCTTCTTCCACATCTTTGACAGCTGCTTTGCCTCGGAACAAATCTATGGTCATGCCAGGAGGAAGCAACCCCTGGTGCTGCTGCCACTTCAGTGCCTATGAGAAAACAAATGTACAGTAATCCACGTGGGTGCTTTTAAGATCTGATCCTGACTGCTCAAAGCCAAGCCCAAAAGGATAAAGTTCAGAAGACATTGTGAGCTACCGAGACCCAACCATCTTTGGCTATCTACACACACATTTTTTAAAAATTTATTGAGGTGACACTGGTTAACAAAATTATACAGGTTTCAGGTGCACAATTCTACAATACATCATCTGTTCACTGTGTATTGTGTTCTTCACCCCAACTCAAGTCTGTTCAACACCACTTATCCCCCCATACCCTCCTCCATTTCCCGCAATGCCTCCCCCTCCAGTAATCACCACACTTGTCTATGTCCATGAGTTCTTTCTCTTTTTTTCTTTTTTGTTCAATCCCTCCACTGCCCCCTTAGTCCCTCCCCCACAGCTGTCAGCCTACTCTCTCTGAGTCTGTTTCAATTTTGCTTGTAAGTTCATTTTGTTCATTAGATTCCACACAACACAATCTATGTTACTCTATATGGAATCATTAGATTCCAAACAGATTCCGCACAACACAATCTATGCTCCTAGGAACACGGGCTAATCTCAGGGTGGGCTGAGGATTCTGAAAGCCATCAAGTCCATCTTTCCACACCTATTTTGTTTTATTATGAACAAAGTTTGGAAAACAGAAATCTCCCATAGTTCCAACATTGAAACGCTGCCACTGTTAACATTTTACATATTACCTTCTAGTATTCCCCCCTTACATGTTTAATTAATGTAGCTGTAATTATTCTATGTGTAAAGTTTTAAGTTTTAAAAAAAAATTTTTAATTGAATTTAGAAAGAGAGGGGGAAGGGAGATAGAGATAGAGAGAGATAGGGGAGGAGGGGGAGAGAGACAGACAGACAGATATCAATTTGCTGTTCCACTTATTTATTCATTGGTTGAGTCTTGTACGTGCCCTGAATGGAGATTGAACCTTCAACCCTGATGCATCGGGACAATGCTCTAGTCAACTCAGCTACTGGTCAGGGCTATATATAAAGTTATACATTCCCCTGTTTTCATCTAATATCAAATCATGCTATACTATAATTAACATTTCAATAGCTATAAAATATATCCTACCTAGTGGATATTTAACAATTTAATTAATATATTAATGGACATTTACATACTTCCAATATTTCACACATCTAAATAATGCTACAAGGAACATCTTTGGACATAGGCTTTTTCTATTTTGGGAAACATTCCCACCTTAAAATAGACTCCTAGAACAGGAATTACTGAATCCAAAAAAGAACACGAATGGTTACAGCTCTTGATATATACTGACAAATTATTCTCCTAAAAAGTTGCCAACTTCAATAGTGCCCACAACTATATTATGAAGAGTTGAAAGAATCCTGGACATTGGAGACAGATGGCCCTAGGCTACATCATTTGCCAAATGTTATTTTGACTCTCCATTTTATGAACTAAAAAAAAGTAAAAGCCTAATTCCTAGAGCTCCTGAAAGGATACAACAAAATAATAGATGTCAAGTCTATATAACCAGTACGTGAATCAATGTTTATTCCTTCTTCCTTTGGTTATATCAAGAAAACTCAACAGTTTTGGATATCATTTTAAAACTCTGCCAATTTACTCTGGTTGATGTAGTTCAGTGGATTGAGTGCAGCCCTATGAAACAAAGGGTTGCCAGTTCGATTCCCCGTCAGACCACATGCCTGGGTTGCAGGCCAGGTCCCCAGTGGGTGGTGAATGAGAGACAACCGACCCGTGTAACTCCTGCACACTGATGTTTCTCTCCCTCCCCTTCCCTCTCTCTAAAAGTAAATAAATAAAATCTTTTAAAAAATGATGTTAAAAAAGACACAAGAGCTATTTTTTCACTGCATTGTTTAACTGACTACTGGTGATACATAGAAATGCAATCAGCTTGTATCTGGCAACATCACCAAACCTCTAAATTCTATGATTATTATAGTTGAAATATGTAATGTTACTAAATATTACTAATTTTTTCTTTCCAAAATTCCTGTTACTTATTTTTCATGTTTTACTGCAATAATAAAAAAACTTGTATCTCTTTCACAACCAAGATTACTTTACCAAGCACAGCTATCATTTAGATTCAAAGGACAGATAAAGAGTTCCCCAGACAAGAAGAAGCTAAAAGGAGTTCATCACCAAGCCAGGACTATATGAAATGCTAAAGGGTCTTCTTTAAGAAGAAAAAAAAGATAAAAAATATGAACAACAAAATGGCAATAAATACATACCTATCAACAACTGAATCTAAAAAACAAAGTGAAAAGCAGAACAGAAACAGACTCATACATACAGAGAACCTTTGGACTACTGCCAGATGTGAGAGGTTAGGAGAATGGGTAAAAAAGGTGAAGGGATTAAGAAGTACAAATGGGTTGTTACAGAATAGACCTGGGGATGTAAAGTACAGCATAGAGAATATAGTCAATGATACTCTAATAACTCTGTATGGTGTTGGATGTGAAATTTATCAGGATGACTACTTAGGAAGTTATGTAATGTCTAGTCACCAGGGTGTACACCTGAAACTAATCAATAATGTGCATCAACTGAAATTGAAAAATAAATAAAATAAAAACAAACTTATATCTCCTCAGGGCCTCTCTCCAACCAATGTGTACTCTATGCTGGCTCTTTACCATTAGTTCATAATAGCTCCAAATCACTCCCATCTTTAAACGAAAAAAATCCCCTCTCTTGCCCTGTGTTCTTTAGCCATTGCCCTCCCCACTCCCCCCTCACTGTCACTGTCCCTCTTTAACAGCCAAGCTTCATGGGCCATCTACACTCATTATTTCACTGTTGAGTTAATTCAATCCCAACTCACAGCAACATACCACTTGTCTCCTTTTTCATCGGAAATGCATCTCAAATATCCTAACAGTCAAAACCAGACTCCTTTCTGACGTTAAACTTCCTCATGTTCTCTGCTGCTGTCAACTCTGATGACCACGCATCTTCCTGAATCTCCTCTCTTGGCTTTTCTAACCCTGTTCTCTCAGCTTCCCTTTTATCTCTCTGGCTGTTCTTTTCTGTGTTCACTCCGTTGACTGTAAGTGTTCCCTATATCTCTCTTCTCAAATTTTTACTTTTCTTATTTCTACATGTTTTCTGAGAGTAATCACATTTACATGTATGGCTTCAACCACTATTGCAATTTACAAATCTATAGATCTCACCAAAACCTCAAGACTGAGGTCTAGATTCACAGTGGTATTTTCCAAGACCCTCAGTGGATACTTGAAACAAGACAGTACTGAATCCTACATATACTATTTTTTCCTGATACATACTTATGATAAAGTTTAACTTATAAATTAGGCACAGTAAGAGATTAACAATAACTAATAACAGAATAATTATGACAATACTACAAAAAAGTTATGTGAATGTGGTCTCTCTTCAAATATCTTGTGCTGTAGTCACCCTTCTTCTTGTGATGATGTGAGCTGATATAATCCCTATGTGGTGAAATGAAGTGAGGTGAATGACAAAGGCATTAGGCTACTACAATGGTTACTTGAACATAAGCCCCCAGATACCTTAACAGTCAATGTGATAATCAAGATGGCTACTAAGTGACTGGAGGGCAGATGGCATCTACAGCATAGATACTCTGGACAAAAAGATGATTCAGCCCTGGCTGGTGTAGCTCAGTGGAGTGAGTGCTGGCCTGAGAACCTAAGGGTCGCTCTTTAATTCCCAGTCAGGGCACGTGCCTGAGTTGCACACCAGGTCCCCAGCAGGAGGTGTGCAAGAGGCAACCACACATTGATGTTTCTCTCCCTCTCTTTCTCCCTCCCTTCCCTTCTCTCTAAAAATAAATAAATAAAATCTTTAAAAAAAAGATGATTCATATCCTGATGGGACAGAGTGGGATAAAATAAGACTTTATTATACTACACAAAACAGCATGCAATTTGAAACTTACAAATTGTTTACTTCTGGAATTTTCTTCTTTTTTTTTTTTGAATTTCCCATTTAAGATTTACAGACCTTTTAACACAGGTAAGGGGGAGGGCACTATACTTGTATTGGAAGTCTCCACTTGTACATCCCATTGGAACTTCAAAATTACTACATCCAAAAGTGATCTCTTCCCCATCCCCACTTCCCACCTCCATCCTGATGACTCTGCCCTGCTTGCATTCCTTCCCAAGTTACTCAAGCCAGAAACCTCAAAGGGCAACGCAGAGTGAAAGCCTCACTCACTCCTCACATTTAACCAATTAAATGTGGAGGAACACATGAATTTATTTCTACTCTCTAGAAACTCTATTACAATGACAATAAAAGAGAAATACAAAAGTATATACCAAAAAAAGCAACAAGAATAGAAGAAGAAAAAACAGGAAGAAGAAACTAACAAGATAAATGTTAGTGAAGTTTCAGATGCTAAAAAGTGAATGAACCAGTGGCAACCAAGAACAGAGAAAAATGAAACAACTCTATAAGGTGAGGATGAGGAAGCCACAAAAAGCAAGCCCCTACCTTGCAAATTCCAGAAAGGTTTAGGAAATGGAGGTACCATATACCTCTCAAGGGTAAGGCAGGACATGAGGCAATGATAAAATATGTATTGAGAGCAGTTAACTCCCAGAACCTCTCCCAACCCAGTGCATCAGGTGACTGCCTTGCCCCAGCCTCAAGAGAAGACAGGTGGTTTATTTTCTGGAAAAGTTGAGATCCTGGGCGCTAGAAAACAAGATAGAACTGAGGGGTAGTGAGTAAGAAGCTACAATGAAAATGGGGATCCACTACAAATTGATATGCAAGACAGTAGGATTTCTCTACTCTCCACACCCACCAGTTCCCCCTACCTGTGGCTCACAGGACAGTTTGCACTTCTCCCATGTAGGAAACTAGAGGACTAGCCCCTGAAAAAGCTGATGAGTCCAAGAGAATATTTCTATAGATACTGATATATGAGGATACCCATTCATTCCAGGTCGAATCTTACCAGTTTCTATCCCCTTCCCACACTGAGTTTCCAAATAACTTTTCAGCATTTCACTCTTAAATATGGACCAACGGCCAAGAAACCTGAAATATTTCAGCAAAGTTTCTAAACATAGGCACCTAAACAAACGGGCAGGGAAAAAAGGGACTCAGAGAAAAAAAGGAAATGCAAGGAGAAAAATAACACTTTAAATACTTGAGTAAAGAGAGATAAGAAATATTCCATACACAAGTCTCAAAAATTTACCTCAATGTACCCTTTCTCAGGAAGTTCCTAGAAGTACTCCACCACAATAAAGGCTAAACTACAAAAAAGGAAAAACAAAATGCTCCTAAAAAATATGCCCCAACAAAAGAGGGAAAGAATTCCCAGGAGGAAGATGAAAGAAGTCCCAGTACCATTACTGTGCGGCAAACCAAGAGAACCAGTCCTGATGGAGACAAAAGAGAAGGGCCTCAGGGAGGGTATCAGCAAGAGGGGAAGGGAAGCACTTTTTACATGGTTGGAAAGACTCAGGCTAAGCTAGCAACAGGTAATAGAAAAACAAGCAAAAGAAAAAAATTAAGCAATTATTGCAAGGAATCATAGAAAGTATGTAAGAAATTAAATGTAGCTATTTTGGGCTATGAGCAGTACTTGTGTAAAGATAATGAGACTTTCAGTCAAGGTGGCGGCATAGGCAGACACGGCTGGCCTCTTCGCACACCCACATCAAAACTACAACTAAAATATAGAATCACCAACACTCAGAACCACCAGAAATAGAGATGAATGGAAGTCTGACAACTATGAAATCGAGTTGAATAAAAGTCTGACAACCACAGAATTAAAGAAACCTCATCCATCCAGACTGGTAGGAGGAGCACAGATGGGGAATGTGCTGGTCCCACACCCATGTGTGGTGAATAAAAATTCAGGAGGGATATCGTGGGAACAAGGAGTCTCAGACCCATATCACATCCCCCATCCCATGATGCCAAGCCAGGAACCTAAGTTCCCACAACTTCTGGCGGTAAACCAGAAGGGATTGAGTCAGTGGAAAAACTGTGGAAGCCCCAGACAGTTACTCTTAAAGAACCCACACACTGATTCACCTACTCAGAACTCACTCCCTCTGAGCTCCAGCACCCAGGTAGCAGCTTGAATGGCACAGCTTCAGTGGTATACAGGGAGAAACAGTTGTCTCCCATTAAGGTGAGTAAAGGCCGTTGTCCCTTTTCTAAACCCTCCCCCTACAAAGCTGGTAAGCTGGTGCCACATCTGAGACTTCATGAATCTGCCTAACACTGTTTGACCCACCTTGGAGATCCACAGAGGCTCTGCCCCACCCAACTTAACAGGTGCCCAAGCTGCTTTTCCATAGAATGTCTGGTCTTGGCTCCTAAATCCTATCAAACAAGCAAGAGCTAGCTTCACTGAGCCCTAGTGGCAGCCAAATTAGAGTCACAGCTTGTCTTCACTTGGGACTCTCCAAGCCCAGCACAAGTAGCAGCCATCAGATTGCTTTGCAGCTCAGGCAGGGTGCCCCAGAAAAACAAAGGTGGGGGCTGACTTTGGCCTGCACCACCCACAGGAAACCCCAGGGCCAGTGTATCCAGTGGACAGCTACAGACCATTTCAGAGCATCACCACCCTGCCCCTGCACAGCTGATCCTCCGTGGAGGGTAGAAGTTGGTGCTAAGTGGTCACAGCCAATCTTTGCTGCTGACTGGCCCGGGGAAATCCCTCCCACTGATCTGTCAACAGCAATCAAGGTGCCACTACAAGAGGAGGGTATACTCAGCCCACACAAAGGGCACCCCTTGAGTACCCAGCTTGGGAAATAGGGGAGGCTGTGCCATTGGACCCTACAGGACACCTACTACATTAGGACACACTACCAAGACATGAAGCCAAAGCAGCTCTATAAAGCAAGAAGAAAAAAGAATCCAAAAAAAATGAAGACAGTACAAGCAGCCTCTAGGACAACTTTTAAGAGGTCCAACATTCACATCACAGGGGTACCAGAAGAGAAAGAGCAAGAAATTGGAAATCTATCTGAAAAAAGAGTGAAAGGAAACTTCCCTAATTTGGTGAAAGAAATACACATGCAAATCAAGGAATCACAGTAGAGTCCCAAAGAAGATGGATACAAAGATGCCCACTCCAAGACACATCATAACTAAAAGGCTAAAAGTTAAAGATAAAGAGAATCTTAAAAGCAGCAAAAGAAGTTAGTTACCAGATGCAAGTAGGGAGGGGGAGAATGGGTGAAGAGGTGAGAGGATTAAGAAGTACAAATAGGTAGTTGCAAAATAACCGTGGGGATGTTAAGTACAGTATAGGAAACGCAGTAGCCAAAGAACTTACACGCATGACCCATGGACACAAACAATGTTGGGGGAATTGTCTGAGGGAGTGGAGGGTGCTGGGTAGAGAGGGAAAAGGGGGCAAAATCAGGACAACTGTAATAGAATAATAAATTAAAAAATAAAAATAAAATAAATAAAAAATAATAAAGTAAATAAAATAAAATAAAATAAAATAAAATAAAATAAAATAAAATAAAATAAATAATGTAAACACTAAACTAATTTAATCAAAAGTTGTGATACAACTATTTTGAGAAATTGAAGAAAGAAGAACATGAGTGCATTCTAGGGAGTGAATATGAGGTAAATCATCTTCCAAAGTCAATAGCTAATGTTTCAAAAAAATTCAAGATATAATAGCATAAACATAATACTTTACTTAGCTATGGAGGTAAATGCCAGGAGAGTTAGAAGTGATTGTAAGGAATTAAGATTCAGAAATGGAAGACAGATGGGACTATTTCTCACTAAAAGCCCTAAATTTTGTATATCGATTACTTTCATAAAAAGTAATTTAGGAAAAAAGCAGCTTGATTTTGTATCTGAGAAGCAGTACAAATGTGGAACAAACAGCTTTTTAGCTCTCTTCTAAGTGCCGATTTAGAGCAAACAGGCTATTTACAGCTCTGTTAATCACTTGTGCCCTGTGCTACTTATAAAACATCTATTAGGCACTAGCTAAGTAGCTCAGTCGGTTAGAGCATTGTCCCAATATGCCAAGGTTGAGGGTTCAATCCCCAGTCAGCGCACATACAGGAACCAATCAATGCATGCATGAATAAGTGCAACAATAAATCATTATGTCTCTCTCTCTCAAATCAATGTTTAAAAAACTGATTGTATTACTCTAGGTAGCTCTATGTTAATACTGACAACATTAGTAAATACTACCACAAATTTCAAAAAAATCACCACCAGCACCTACTGTTTACTACGTGTTTACAAGGTGTTAGGCAATACAGGAAATGCTCTAAGTGCATTATATCTTTTAATCCTAACTACAACACCATGATGAATAAATGGGGTCAGAAAAGGTAGGTAACATGCTCAAGGCCACATAGCTAGTAAGTGAGAGAGCTTAGATTCTAACTAGGGTTGGTTAATATTTTCGTATTACATTCCAATTTGCCTGGGACAGAGTCCTGGTACAATGACCAACAGCGACCTTAAGTTACACTGGATGGAATGATAAATTCTATGGTCACTCTAACTCTGACTCTAGAGCTTTTGCTCTTAACCCCTCATCTACACTGCCCCTCCCAGGAAAGATAAGGGTGGCATGGCCCAGCTGTTAATACAAAAAGCTCTACAGGTAATCCTCAATACTTAGGATGTTTGATATCTTTAGCTCACACATCTAGTTTATATACAGCGTAATTTCAGTTCCACAGCCTTTAATTACCTGTCCCAACAATGCCATGAGACGAGATGGAGGCACCACGCTGACTTCCCCAGCTAAGGCCTGGGCAATTGCTGCTCTTCTCTTCTCTTTGCTACTTCCATCTGGGTATGCCTGAAAAAAGGAGAGGGATTAGCATCATTACCAAGAAATGGCTAGAAGATCTGAGTCTGCTTAATTTAAAAAAAAAACCACAATCATAAAGCAGAAATACTCAAAAAGGAAAACATGGAAAGAAGCTTCCCAGTTAAACAGGGGATTAATTAAATTAATTAGTTTGTTTTTAATGACTTTCCATTTCTTCCCACTTGTATTTCAAAAGTATGAGCTGGGAGAAAACTGATGCCAGCCAATCCACACTGTTATTTCTGAAGAGTCCATGTAAACCACACCAAAGCCAGGGTTGTTTTTACAGGTTTTGAAAAATCTGCAGAGCCAAGGATTCTTTTATATTCTTCAGTAATTTCTTTCAGTCAAATGACCCCAGCCCAGAGGCTCTTCACTACCTATAACTTAAATCTTTGTCTTGGTAATCCTGTATCCTCATGGTTTCTGTGAGCTTACCCTAACTTTCTATTATCCAATGTCTATTAAATTATTCTTCCTCCCAATTAGACTAGTAAAAGGCTTAGTAAAAAAGAATGAAAGTATACTCAAAAAATGGTTTTGAAAGAATAAAAGTACCAGTCACCATGCTTTACCAGTAAGCATAATCAGCTGAGAAGTATAAACTTGAGCTTTGCCCTGGCTGCTGTGGCTCAGTGGACTGACCACTGGTCTGTGGACCGAAGGTGTACTGGTTTGATTCCCACACAGGGCACATGCCTGGGTTATGGGGCCAGGTTCCCAGCAGGGGGGCATGTGAGAGGCAACCAATAGGTGTTTCTCTCCCTCTCTCTCTCCCTCCTTTCTCCTCCTTCTAAAAATAAGTAAATAAAATATTTAAAAATAAATTTTAAAAAAAATTTTAAAGCACTAGTGTCTAAGAAATGAAAGAAAGAGCTGGAAGGAAACTGTAATCGTCAGTGGCAAGGGACACAAATGCACAGTGAATATACGGGAAGTCAGGTAGCACTCACAGGCCAGGCACGTGCCTGGAATAAGGAAGGAAGGATACCAGAATACACTTTCTGCTTCTTTACTGATTAACATACAAGCCTCTGCAAAACGGGTATATGAGGAAGGGAAGACCCTCCAATACTCAGAAAACTGAACGAGATTAATCTCTAACATATGCAAATTTCAAACAACATATATAAAAGTCACCCTAAAAAATTAAAGTCACAAAAGTATCCAATTAAATGCTTTAAAAAGGTTGCATTATTATAAGTTTTTCAAAATTAACAAGTTTCTTTTTGTCACCATAGTCATACCTCACGAGGGTCAAAATAAGACCTGGCTAAGAGGTTCTCCAGATGAATATACCGCTCTGGCTGCGTCTGCTTTAACATGATCATAGGGTCGGTCTGTCTCAGAAGTGATCTGGCCGCCCCCAATTCTCGGAGTTCTATCAATTCCAGAACCACCTGGAAAGTGAAAGAAGATGGCTATTTCAAAGCATTCTCTTTGTAAAACTTCTTTTTTAGTACAATTTCTTGTGCAGAAATGGCCTGTCAAAGTAATTTCCTATATTGGGAAATGCCTTCTCATTTTCAGGTGGACGAATGAAGTAATTATAAATAATAACTTCAATATTTCAACTCCCACCCTCCATTTTTATCTACCAAACCCCTCTCCTCTCAAGCCACTTTTTCAGAACATGGATGCTGACCAAAACTAAAGATGTTAATATCTCCATGGTCTCCATACAAATCTTTCTCCAAGTATCAAAATTTTCTTTGGGGAATTACTGAACTCATGCGGATTATAGAGAAACAAACCAACTACGCTATTTTTACAAACAAGACTACATTCTTATATAAAGAAACTCCACTCTGTTCTCTTGTATGATGTTTGTTCCTGGCACAGCACACCTAAAACCCCTGAAATTTCACCAGTGATAGGAGTATCTTTGCTATTAATGAGCCCCCTGCAACACTCTTGAGTCTGTGCTAAAAGATAGCGCAGGATGGGGGCTGGTGACCAGAAAGACCAACCATGTGATTGTCGAGTCGAGGCTTTGAGCTAGCCCAACCTCCAGGGAGCAGAAGATTGAATGAAACCCCAATAAAACCCCCAGTGGAGCTTCCTGGTTGGTGAACACATTACTATGACAGGTGAAGGAGACACTGAATCCATGGAGGGAGAGCACTGGAAGCTCTGTGTTCGGGATCCTCCCAAGACCTCACCCTATGTGTCTCTTCTTTTATCTCGTTCTAGCCTGTATCCTTGATAATAAAACTGCAATCATAAATATAATGCTTTCATAGTTATGTGAGTCATTCTAGTAAATTATCAATTCCAAAGGGGGTCATGGGGACCCCCCAAATTGTAGCCACTTGGTCAGAACTGTGGGAGGCCCGAGACTCCAAAGTACAACTGGTATATGAAGTATGGGCAAGCTTATGGAGAACTGACCCCTCAACTTGTGGGGTCTGTACTAACTTTGGGTGGTTATTGCCAGAACTGAATTGCGGTACACTAGTTGGTGTCAGAATAGGTGGTGTCAGAACAGTTCACTGAATGATCAATTAAGAAATACTTTCAATTTGGGAAAACCTTGGCTCTTCCAAGAAGAGAGGGAAAAAAATACAAAGTAGCACTCAAGCCTTGACAGTGTAAGTTTTAAGGGCTATGACAGCCCTATAGTGCTTGAAGAAATGTGCACTAATGCTTCCCAGCCAGGGGGCCCACAATAAACCAACCCACGGGAATCACCTCCACACTTACCTGTTCATAGAGGTCAATGAGGGTTTTGTCAGGCAATTTCAGAGACTGTATAGCCTGTAAAACAGTGTCCCAGTGGCCACTATTAATGTCAGCCACAAAACTCTCGATGCTGTCCACGGTGTTCAGAGACACAGTAGTCTCCTCCTGTAAGGTGGCTAACGCCCGGTGTAAACTGTTCTCCTTCAGGTACTGCATGATCAGACGGATCACACTGAAAAAAGAAAGCATGCCATCCAGTTCAGGGATCCTCACTCACCAGAGAGACCACAAAATGAAGCCCGTGCCAGTTTATTTCTCCTTCTCAGTCATCTTCCTCTCACTACCTACTTTCCATTTCTCTACCATCTAAGAAAAACTTTTCAAAAATCACAGAATCTAAGTTACAGGAGACTTCGGGGATCATCTACTCCTACCTCCATCTCAGAAATAGAACTAAGGTTCAGAGAGGGGAAATAATTCGCCCAATGTCTCACAGTCAGCTAAAAAGGGAGTTGGTACCAAAGTGACCCTCTCACTACCAGGCCAGAGATCTTTTTACTATGCTAAGTTTCTTACTAATTTGTATAATTATATTCTTACACACTTTAGTGAACTATTTAAACCTAGTGTAGTCACTGACTAGTGTTCAACAAACACTCTAAATGCTTGTAGGATGATTTGGTTCCTTTTTAAAATGACAATCAAAAATGTAAATTGAGATTTTCTTAATAGGGATTTGTTGAACACAAATAAGTACAGCGATACTGTATGTAAAAGTAAAGCAAAGCCATGTGTCCTCATTTGCAAAAATAACACCGACCTACTGCCTTCAGTTTCCCAAAGAAGAAGCCAGATAATCGCCAAATATTAAGAGAATAAGCAACCATTTCAACACGTGACAGAAAACTTGTATTTATATTTAAATATGTTTATAGGTAAAACATCTTGATCTTGCACTTAGTGAGTCTAGTAAAGAATCTGTTCTTATATACTGTAAAAGCTCACTGTATGTTTTCCTTCTCTTTCCCTATATGTGGCTCACACTATATTTCTACTAAACAGCACTGGTACAGAGGGTCAGACTGTCATAGGGAAGGGATTTCAGAATGGAATTTAGTCAGTTTACTCTGGGGAGAAATAAGTCATAAAATAATAATCAATGTTTATTATGTACAGTATACCTAAGTACTCCTCAAAACAATCCTATAAGGTAGGTTATTACTATTATGTCCATTTTACAGATGAAGATCTCACCAAGTAACAAAGGGTTAAGTGGGAAAATGAAGATTCAAACTGGCACTGTGGCTCTTGAGCATACATCCCTCACAGGAAAGCAAGCACTCTCGTGTTAAAAATCCCTGTAGAAGGAAACTGATCACTGCTATTTACTGTAGTCTTTTTTCTCATGGCTCCTTTAAGATACAATAAGGTTTAGATCTCTACTATCCCTTCTAGTACCTACTATCGTCCTTAACACACTTCCATTTGCACTCCCAAAATAAGACAAGCTCCTTGAAAAGACCTCTTATTTGGCATAACCAAAATCAAATTTACTTCCTTTAAACACAATGTAATACATACAGTTTAAAACTCTGGAGATCAGCTGGGATTTGAATCAGAGTATTGCCACTTACTAATTGTGAGTTTAGGCAAGTCAGTTATCTGTGTACCTGTTTCCTCATCTGCTAAGAAAAATACCTACCCTGTAGGCTTGGTGAAAGGGTTGACTATACTGCTTATAGCATGACTAGCACAGAAAATGCTTAATAAATAGTGGCTACTATTGATAATAAAAACGTACAGCAGCCCAAGACTGGAAGAATGGTTGGTGTCCACTCTTACTCAAGTCCAAAAGCATGGAATCCTTTCCAACTCCTGCCCTTGACTTAGTTGTCTTAACTCCAGCATTCTTTATCACTCTTCTTTGCTTTATTTTTCTCCACAATACTTATCATCATCTGTTAAACCACATATTTTACTTATTGTTTTTGTATGTTGTTTGCCTTCACCAATCACTATGTACATCCTTAAGGTCAAGGATTTTTGTCTGTTTTGTTCATTACTGTATTCCCCGGGGTCTAGAACTATACACAGTAGACTTCAGTATTTGGTGAATGAATAAACCTCCTTTCATCCTATGGCAGGTTTTTAGAAGAAGTCCTCTCCCTTACTTACACTAAAGACACAAATGTTATATGTCTGATGACTTAATTATTAAGTGTTAGCAAGGTGGAAGATGATGCCCTGGAAAACTTCACTAAAGACTTCCTTTAGTCATTAATCCTCGCTCCCCGCCCCAATCCATCATTCTTCTGGCCCGACCTCCAGACTGTTTCTCCTTTGTAGCTACACAGAACTCACAGACGAACCAAAATTCAGCGTCACAAAGAGTCTGATAGAATAGCTAGCTGTTCATTCATTACAAAGGCGGTGATTGAGCCTCTACGGTGTGCTAGGCACTGGAACTATAAGAAAAAAGAGCCTCTAAGCGCCAACGCAGGCTCGTGAGGTGGACAGAAAAAAAGTGACAGTACTGGGTTAAATGGTGTGCAGAGGAAAGCAAAGGGGCCACGTAAGCACATAGGAAACGAATCACACTTATTTAACGGGGGCTGGGAGAGCAGGAAGGCTGAGTCCAAACCCCCTTGCGCAGATAATCAGATTGGAGCCCAGAACGGAAGGGTAATCTGATCAGTCACAGAGAGCGCCACCAGGAGTCCGCGATGGCTACAACTAGGATCTTCAAGGAGTATCCGTCGCCCGGCCCCGCGCCGCCTCCCTCGGGGCTTTGGGGTTCTCGTCCGCTACTTCCTCGTGGGCCCGCCTCCGAGGTAGCCAGACCCAAGAAGCTTATTTGTGGGCAAGGAAATTCTCCTCCATTCCCGAGCCTCTTGGACGCCTCCCGCTGAGGACCTTCCACTCTGCACCCTTCAAGTCCCGGCCCCCGCCACTTCCCGACCATCCATCACCGCAGGACTCACTCCGAGGATTCGATTTCGATCGACATTGCGCTATATTCCCGGGTGCAGGCCCCAGTCCACTCAGGTCTAGCCGCGCAACAGACCAACGACACCTCCGGCGGCCAATACGTCACTTCCGCTCGACGTCAAAAGCCCGCCCAGAGGCTGAAGTATACTGAAAAGGGGCGTGGAGCATGTGAGGGGCGGAGCCTCTAGGGGCTGTCAAAAGCAAGAGGCGCCTGCCCCAGGGGATTCTCCCTACTCTTCCCTGAAGGAAACGTCAATTTAGAAGCAATGGATTGAAATTTTGCTTTCATTTGATGTAATTAATTAGTTGATTAGGTTTAAAGATAGGATTGAATTACAATACTGGGAGGTTAATACATTCGAAACCAATGAAACACTAGCAGGTAGAGTTAAGAATTAATGGCTGTGGCTGGTGTAGCTCAGTTGATTGAGCACCAGCCTGCAAACCAGAGGCTTGTAGGTTCAATTCGGGTGCGGGCACATGCCTGGGTTGCAGGCCGGGTTCCCAGTTGGGGGGCGTGCAAGAGGCAACCACACATTGATGTTTCTTTCCCTCCCTTTCTCTAAAAGTAAATAAAGTATTTTTAGAAAATTAATTGATGACTTTGAAAACAATACAGTTTAATCAGTCTAATTAGGGAACGTTTGGAACTCAGGCTTTTCATGCCCACTTGTGGGAAGAGCTAAATTACAACATTTTCAACTAAGTGTTTAGTTGAAAAGGGTTTCTTTTCAGTAGTTCATTTCAGTGATACTGCAAAAACAATGAGACCAAATGCAAAAGTGCATAGGCACATTTGAGATTCCTCTTAATAGACTTTAAACCATGCATTATTAAATTAGTTGAGGCAAATGAAATGTAGAGGTATCAATGAATTTCATAAATAAAGGTATTTTTAAAATATTTTGTCATTTCATATAAATTTTTTACATGTTGCAGGGCAATGATATGAAGTATGTGTTGTGAAAAAAAACCTCTTGAAATTATTTATTTGGAGATATTCTATTGGCTTTCAGCTTTATCTGATACCGTCCCCCAAAGTCAGCCACAGAGTTTTCCTGTAGCTTCTTAAATACTGCTTTTTTTCTTTCAAATCTTTATTTCCCATCACCCTTGAAAGACAGGATCTCCAAGATCTCAAAGTTCTGGGAATCTAAATGTTTGCTCCAACATGTGGTGAGATAACTAGATGAGTGTATGATGTCTGAGACCCTCTCACAATCCCACCCCATTACACAACATAGAAAATTAACATTTTCCTTGAAAAAACACAGCTAATTTTCAACAACAACATATACCTTCATTTTCTCTATTTAGTACTTTTCATGTTATTCTTACTTAAATTAAGGTTACCTCCCGATTTTGTTTATGCAAATGTCTTCTCTATAGTTACTTAACACCAGGTTTTATTCTAGTGTCCACCATATCTCTGCTGTCATTTAAGTAGAATGGCTTCACTTCTTATTGTAACGGGTGTGGAACAAGGCCCAGAACTTGGGGTGCCCGAGAATATAGGAATAAAACCCCACAGCCATCCCTTAGGGGATGGGGAAGCGGACAGACCACAGACCAGGTTGAGAGATACTTTGCATATCAATAACAGCTGCCCAGTGTTATAATCATTCTAAATAGCTGTGGCAGCCCACTATAGGCCAGGGAGATGGGGGTGTGACTTTACCTGTGATGTAGCCTGTAGGTGGTTACCCAGTTACTGCATCTCCATGAGAGCAGGAAGGCACTTTCTCCTAGTTAAGGACCACACCTGTCTGGACTAACAGTGGTTGCCAGAGAGAGGCAGAAGATACCAGAGAACAGGCAGATGCAGTTGATTGTGGGAGGAGTCAGAAATGTGGTTGCAGAGGTGGCACTGGGAATTAAACTAGGCACAGGAGCAATTTTCTCGCTGTCTACCACATGGCTTAAAAAGAAGAAAAGTGGGATGTAGCAGCCATGTGGAGCTCTGACCATGCAACTTGGCAAGGAGAAGGCCATGCAGGGAGTAGTAGAGAGGGAAGAGACATGCTATCAGTAGTGATGGATTTTTGCCATACATTTTGAAAGAGAGCAGTGAGAATGGAGAAGTAAATGTTCTGGCTGACTCTAGAGCTGCAAAGGACTTCCTTGATAGATCCTGACTGGCTGCACCTGGATTTTCCCTGGACTTTTAAGACCTGTGCCTTTTCTGAGTTTCACCATGATCCAGGGTAACATGGGCCATGCTTTTTGGACTATTAAAATGGAGGCTGATGAACATGTATCACAGATGCTGAACGAGGGAGCTTCTGTGTGAGGATGGTGACTTTGGTACCTTCCACAGGGACTGGAGAACTGTATGTGCATCTGGCTTAAGATAAGAACACGAGAAAATTTCAGGGATGTTTCTGGCTCATAGTCTGGTGGGGAACATGAGAAGTGCTGAGTTTGGTGGGAAAACTGGACTCAGAGCATGAGTGCTCCAGGGTCCCCTAGGGTTGGAATATTATAAATAAAGATTTGCTCCTTCCAACATTAATTGTTGGGTCTTACACCAAGTGACACGTGAATGAGCCCTGGTCTGCTCTATAACATTATTACTCTTATCAAATTCAAACTAATTAGTTATACATAGATATAAGCATCTCATTAGTTCATTATGTTTTTTTAATTATATTTCCTTGATTATGTTATTACAGTTGTCCTGGTGTTTCCCCCTTTGCCCTCCTCCACCAAGCAACCCCTCAAGCAATCCCCTCACCATTGTTCATGTCCAGGGGTCATGCCTATAAGTTCTTTAGCTACTCCATTTCCTTTATTCTACTTTACATCCCCATGGCTGTTCTGTAACTACCTATTTGTACTTCTTAATCCCATCACATCTTCACCCATTCTCCCCAACCCCCCTCCCATCTGGCAACCTTCCAGTAATCAACTTCTTTTGTTGCTTTTAAGAGTCTTTATCTTTAACCTTTGGTCTTTCAATTATGAAGTGCCTTGGAATGGGTCTCCTTGCATCCATCATAATTGGGACTCTCTATGCTTCCTAAACTTGCATTTCCTTCACCGAATTAGGGAAGTTTTCTTTCACTCTTTTTTCAGATAGATTTCCAATCTCTTGCTCTTTCTCTTCTCCTTCTGGCACCCCTATGATGTGAATATTGGAACTCTTAAAGTTGTCCTAGAGGCTACTTATACTATCCTCATTTTTTTTTATTCTTTTTTCTTCTTTCTTTTCTGGTTGGTTGTTTTTTGCTTCCTTATGTTCCAAATCACTGATTTGATTCTTGGCTTCATTCATTCCACTGTTGTTTCCCTGAAAATTGTTCTTTATTTCAATTAGTGTATCCTTCATTTCTGACTGGATCTTTTTTATGCTGCTGAGGTCCTCTCTAAGTTCCTTGAGCATCCTTATAACCAGTGATTTGAACTCTGCATCTGATAGATTGCTTATCTCTATTTCATTTAGCTCTTTTTCTGGAGTTTTGATCTGTTCTTTCATTTGGGTCATGCTTCTTTGTCTCCTCAATTTGGCAGCCTCCCTGTGTTTATTTCTATGTATTAGGTAGAGCTGCTTTGGCTCCATGTCTTGGTAGTGTGTCCTAATGTAGTAGGTGTCCTGTAGGGTCCAATGGCACAGCCTCCCCTATTACCCAAGCTGGGTACTCTAGGTATGCCCTTTGTGTGGGCTGAGTATACCCTCCTCTTGTAGTGGCACCTTGATTGCTGTTGACAGATCAGTGGGAGGGATTTCCCCAGGCCAGTCAGCAGCAAAGATTGGCTATGACCACTTAGCACCAACTTCTACCCTCCATGGAGGATCAGCTGTGCAGGGGCAGGGTGGTGATGCTCTGAAATGGTCTGTAGCTGTCCACTGGGTACACTGGCCCTGGGGTTTCCTGTGGGTGGTGCAGGCCAAAGTCAGCCCCCACCTTTGTTTTTCTGGGGCACCCTGCCTGAGCTGCAAAGCAATCTGATGGCTGCTACTTGTGCTGGGCTTGGAGAGTCCCAAGTGAAGACAAGCTGTGACTAATTTGGCTGCCACTAGGGCTCAGTGAAGCCAGCTCTTGTTGTTTGATAGGATTTAGGAGCCAAGACCAGACATTCTATGGAAAAGCAGCTTGGGCACCTGTTAAGTTGGGTGGGGCAGAGCCTCTGTGGATCTCCAAGGTGGGTCAAACAGTGTTAGGCAGATTCATGAAGTCTCAGATGTGGCACCAGCTTACCAGCTTTGTAGGGGGAGGGTTTAGAAAAGGGACAACGGCCTTTACTCACCTTAATGGGAGACAACTGTTTCTCCCTGTATACCACTGAAGCTGTGCCATTCAAGCTGCTACCTGGGTGCTGGAGCTCAGAGGGAGTGAGTCTGAGTAGGTGAGTCAGTGTGTGGGTTCTTTAAAAGGAACTGCTTGGAGCTCAATAAGTTTCTTCCACAGACAATCCCTGCTGGGTTTTGAAGCCAGAAGTTGTGAGAACTTATCTTCCTGGTGCAGGAATCCTGGGCTGGAGGGCCTGGTGTGGCCTGGGACTCTATGCTTGCAAGATATCCCTCCTGAATTTTTGTCCACAAGGGTGTCGGGCCAGCCTGTTCCATGTCTGTGCCCCTCCTACCAGTCTGGAAGGATGTAATTTCTTTAATTTCATACAGACTTCCATTCAGCTTGATATCTGACATTCCTGAGTGATGGTTTTTCTATATTTTAGTTATAATTTTTTAAATTTTATTTTAATCATAGTTCTAGTACAGTTTTCTGTCCTTTATTCCCATCCCAGCCCACCCACCCTATTTTAGTTGTAATTTTGATGTGGTTGTGCAAAGAGGTGAGCCATGTCTGCCTACACCGCCTTCTTGACCGGAAGTTGCTTCATTATATTTTTAGTAGTAATGTAACTGAGTAAACCAGGGCTCACCCATGTGACTCCCTGACACATGGCCCAACAATTAATGTTGCAGGAAACAGGTTTTTATTAACAGGGTTCCAAAACTTGGTGGGCCTGAGAGCACTCCTGCTCAGAGCCTGCCTCTCCCATGAGACCTAGAACTTCCCTGGCTCCCCACAAAGTCTATAAGCCAAAACTATGCCCAGCACTTCCCCATATCCTTATCTGTTCTTAAGCCAGCTGCTCAAACAGATCTCCATCCTCCCTGGAAAGGGCACTTGTGGGTTTCAGCATCACCATCCTCTTGTAGCAGTTCTCTCCTTCAGAATCTGGAATATGCTGTTCTCAGCCTTCATGTGATGGTTCAGGAAAACATGTGCTGTGTTATACAGGATCGTGGTGGAGTCCAGAGAGGCACACATCCCAAGAGAGTGACTTTTCCGTACATCCTTCAGAGAAGCTGAAGTGTACAGCTCAACATTCATAGTCACAGTTCAGCTCCAAGTATCTTCCACAAATTTGTTCTTGGTTAAGCAAGTCCCTGCACAGTTCCATCAGCTCTGCCACCATCTTCTCCTTCTTACTCAAGACCTCATGGTGTGCTCTTACTCCATACCACATAGCTTCCCCCTTACACACCAGACGTAGTAGCCAACCCCCGTCTACTCCCTTTCAGGGGAGTCTACACCCTTTCAGTGCATGTGGCTTCTCCTCATGGTGGATGTCCTCTCCTCTTTCAGCCTGCCCTCATTTTAAATGCTTGGCCGGGAACTTACTATGTGATCTCATATCCGGCCCCTCCTGTATCTTTTGGTACAAAAATTATGTGCCATTTTTGCCAGTTCCCCTGTATCTTTTACCTTATTTTTGCTGCCATCTTTAGTCAGCACAAGAGTTCCCAGTGATTTCTGGGGTGGGCATCTTCCCCCTACCTCACCCAGCTACATCATGAGGTCATGAGTCACTATATGTTCTTAAAGTCACTACACCTTTCAACTGTGGTGGTAGACCTCTTCAATCAAGAAAGCCACAGCTATTAACTTTCCATTGTTATGCAAAGTACCTTGAATGCAGTATCATCTACTTCCCCTTTCCTCCAACCCAGGATTGTGGGGGTTTTCTCCTATTTTCAGGGGATTCCCACTCTGCACCCCTTTACAGTAATGCCCAAGAATTTAAACATTGAAACACTTACTATTTATTTTTTATATATTAAGCTTTATATTGATTTTTCATATCTGTGTAAGTAGATTACATATTATCCACAAATTTCAGGACCCCAAATATTTGGAGAGCCTCGAACTAATTAGTACTTGAGAACATGTTGGGAAGATCTTCATCAGAAATGATGCCAACATAATGATTCCAATCTCTTATTTCTTTTTCTCTTTTTTAACCTTAGAAAGATATTTTAGAAAATAATGTCTCTGATAAAGAAATATTTATAAAAAGTAAGGCAATTGCTTTTGTTTCACTTTAGTTTCTTTTTATTCAGTCAATTATAGTTATAGTTAAAATAATTACTTTTTCTCTTAAAAATAGCATGTATTTGCCCTGACGGGTATAGCTCAGTTGTTGATTGGGTGTCATCTTGCAAAGCAAAAGGTTGCCAGTTTGATTCCTGGTCAGGGCACATCCTGCATTGTAGGTTCTGTCTCGGGTCAGGGTGCCTATTATAGGAACCTGGTGGGGTGGGGAGAGTGCATTCGGGAGGCAATGGGTTGGTATTTCTCACATCAATGTTTCTCTTCCTCTCTCTCTAGAAATAAAATCTTTAAAAAATATAGCTTGTATTCTACTATCCCATTTCATTAAAGCACAGGTCTACAACACCTTACCTGCAATTCTGAAATCTAAAAAGCTGTTAAAATTAAAGGTATTTATTTTATAAATCATTTAGCATCAAAATATGTCCTAAATTTAACTGAGGCTATATGCCATCTTTTAAATATCTCTCTGAGTGTGAGTATTCACATGTAGAAATGCTAATATACTTAATTATGTAGTACTGCCTAAATCCAGCTGGGAGATAGTAAAAGATGTATAGCATATATGTATATGTCATGTTATATTTTCAAAATATAAAACATTTTAAATCCCAGCCCTGGCTGGTGTGGCTCAGTGGGTTAGGTGTTGTCCCACAAACTGAAAAGTCACCAGTTTGATTCCTGGTTGGGACACATGCCTGGGTTGCAGGTTCCGTCCCCGCATCGATGTTTCACTCCCTCTCTTTCTCCCTGCCTTGCCCTTTTTCTAAAAATAGATAAAATATTTTTTTCAAAATAAGAAAAAAAAATGGTGGTGAGTAGGGGGCAGGGTGTAAGCTGGGTTCTGTCTACTTTCCTTGCTGCTTGAGAAAATCCCTAGAGCCAAGTGACCTGTTTCAAGTCAGATCTTGTTATTTGCAGCTGTGTCTGTGGTTTGTGCATCCACAGCAGTCAGATCATCAGACACCATTTTTCAGAAGTGAAGCATTATAGTTAACAGCCACAGATCTGTTCTCATCCTTTGCTTCTTAGATGTATTGGATTTTTCATCTCTGACAGGCAATGCCCTGGCATCTCAACCCCTCCTCATCCCTGTTTACTCTGTAATAATTGATTTGAATATGGCATTTTTGCTACCGTATGTAATGAAACTACTATTTTTACCTCATTAGGGAGATTTCCTCCCCTAAACTAGCTGCTTATATGTGTTCTGTCTATCCCAACTATATAACCCATCAATTTTTTTACTCTTTCCATACACAAAGCATAAGCTTTTGTCATCTTGCTGATTCCTTATTAGCAAGTTGATGAGCTTTGGCAATTACTGAAGATCAGTTTGTCTAGGAAAAGTTTTTTTAAATGCTAGACAAATGAGGTCTCTCTCACCTCTCCACTGAGTATGGATAAAGAAACTCAAACAGGCAGGCAAATTTTTAACCTCTAAACCAGGCAGTTGTGTTCATCAGGAAGCTTCCCACTTCCCATTTAAAGGTTAGGTCACAACCTCCTAGACCTTATTTCTGGCAAACAAATGGCCTAGAGTGACCCCAACAAAATCCAGTCTACTGAACACAACCTCTTTCCAGAAAATTGGCCCTTTAGCAGAAGTCCACATCTCCACAATCCAGCTCCCTAACCAGCAGGGGGCGGGCTGACCACAGAAAAGCTGCCATGATGGTTCCAGCCTCAAACATTATGAGGACTAAGTGAGTTAATACATGTAAAACATTTACAGCAGTGCCTGGCATATAGCAAACTCTGAATTAAGAGTTTTTTGTTGTTATATATTAAGAAGTAAAAGTTTTCTCTTATTTACATTTCTTAACACAATAAGAAAATTAATACTGAAAGGTCAAAATGAAGTCTGTTTTGGAGGGAAGGACTCTACTCTTCTTTGGTACAATGCTGCTCTCCCAGGTAGGTTTGTACTCTGCTCATGTGCAACCAGGTGCTGGGTGGCTGGTCCCCTGCAATCTTTCACTTTGTCTTGATCCCTGGAATCTCTGCATCCAATTCAGCCTCCATGACGTAAAGCCATAATGGGGTATGTTGTGAGCACCTCAATTATTTACACAGAAGGGTTCTTTCCACAAACCTGGGGCTCAGATGGAAGGTCAGGTTGGAGAGTCCAGTTCTCTACATGATGACTTGTTAAGACTTGTGGTTTCCAGAAGTTTCCCTTACCACGTCTTTGATCTGGAATCTGGGCAAATAGAACCCACAGGGAAAGGCCAGGATGAGGTACACCTTCCTATATACACCCCACAGGGACTTCCTACTGCTGTCCTTTTTCTGAAATAGCATCTCCAATCTCCCTTCCCAGGCTACTTTCCTTCAACCACCAGGAACTCTAAGACCTCTTTACCTACTACACCAAGGGGAAGTTCCAGCTTCATTACCCGCATTGTATCTACTCATAGAGCAGACTGGAATTCCCTATACAATTCCCAATTGCAATGGTTACCTTTTGGGACATCTGGCCAATTCACAATTCTTTCTCCCTGTGGTGTTCCAACTACCTGCAGGGGTGGGCCTGCTACAGCCACATTTCACCAGGTGCTTCTCTTCCCACCACACCTACACGGCCCAGTGATAGACACTGACCCAAACTAAGCCTGCAGGATTCTCTCTGCCAGCTATTAAGAATTGGGATCAAAATATTCTAGTTCTAACTGGCCTGACACACTGAGGAGCTGTGGGTGGTCACTTTCTCTTACACAACTAAGGAGCAAAGACAGTCAGGCTGCGGGATGAAACCAGCTGCATAGAGAAAAAGAGAGATGAGACTAACCAAGCATGCTCTTTGAACTTCTGATGGCTTTTCTTCCCCACAAAAACTCTGTGTGGTAGGGACTATTAATATCCCATTGTACAGTTGGGGAAACTGAGACACAGAATAACAACATTGTCCAGGAGGTATCACAAGCTCCTGGCTCTTGCCATTCCTAAACAGAATGTGACTTTGGCCATCCTAGCTCTGTGAGTTGGTAAAGGGCCCCTTTTTGTCTCCTTAAGCTAATTTGGGTTTGGATTCTGTCAGTTTTGAGCACTGACAGAAGAGAACTGCAAGAGGTTCTTTTGGGTGAATCCAGACTTGGATGTGAGGAAGGATACCCAGATACAGGAAAAGGAGGTGGGAACAGGTGCAGCTGCAGGCTAGATTGAAGTTGAGAAAAGGCAGGAAACAGAGGAAGGTCACACCCATTTATCTTGGGTTTTTGTTTTTGTTTCTGTGAGGTGGTAGGAGGCAAGGTCTTTGTGTTGAGATCAAACAAAGTACTTGGGGTGAGGTAAGGGTGCAGCTGAAAAAAGAAGAGCTATAAATAGCTGGAAAAAAGAAGAGCTATAAATAGGGGAGGGAAGGCAGTTTGCATCAGGTAGAGGAATCCTCAGTTGTGGTTACGGGTGATGAATGTTAGGTAGACTTATCCACCCCACTGTATGTGACTTTGCTCCAGCGAAGCTCAGGTACATTATTAGGCATTAGCTGGGTAGGGTGAAATATAAAACAATCTGCTAGAAGATTAGGACATGGAAGGTACTGAGGAGAGAGCTATGAAGCTGATATGCTTGGAGGTCAAGGCAGAAGGGGGTGGGGAGATGTGACAGGCTGGAGGCCCCAAAGAGGTAGAAGACAAGTGTGATGAGAGTTAGAAGGTGATCAAACTAGAGAGAGAAGTGGGCATATCAGAGCCTGAAACACTGGATTTTGAGACTTCTCTCACAGATGACAAGATTTAGGACATGACCACAAGAGGGCGTAGCTGAAGTGTGTGAAGGAGAGATGTGTTCAGCAGAAATGGGATTTGAGGACTAAATATCTATAAACATATGGGCTTAGAAACACATGCAAATATATATCAGATACACTCGGACACAGGATACAGACACACATGCAGATACACACAGGCACACAGCATATATAGGCCTACAACTAACTCATGGACATAGGACACAATACAGCCTCTCCTCCACTCTCGCTCCCAGCATACAACACAGGCAGGTACCCACACAGGGACAACACGACACAGACATAAAATACATATACATAGATACATATAGTCATGTGACAGGCATGGAAACTTAGATACACACACACACCACAATCTTGAGACTCAAGGAAATAAGTTTTTCCCCTGGGTATTGTTTTTCTTTCTTTCTTTCTATTTTAAAGATTTTATTTATTTATTTTTAGAGAGAAGAGAAGAGAGGGAGAAGTAGAGGGAGAGAAACATCAATGTGTGGTTGCCTCTCATGCACCCTCTACTGGGGACCTGGCCTGCAACCCAGGCATGTGCCCTGACCAGGAATCAAACTGGCGACATTTTGATTCTCAGATTGGTGCTCAATCCACTGAGCCACACCAGCCAGGGCTCCCCTGGGTATTGTTCTTCAGATGGACTGGCCACTGTGGTGCCCATGTGGCACATACCCAGTTCTTAGAAGAAAGACAGAAACTCGAAGCCTCTTCCTAGTTAGGAACAAAGGTCCTGGCACAGCCCAGCCCTGGCTCCCCAGTCCAAGATGTCTACTTTTGTCTCCCTGGAACTGGAGTTCTAGCTCAAATGCTGCCCCAGGGGCTCCCAGCCAAGGGAAACAGAGCTTCCTCAGGCACAGGGTAGCCCTGGGACAACTGGCCCAAGCTGGGCAGGTAAGTTCTGACACCCAGAGCCCCCACCTCCTGTAACCTAAGCATCTATTTCCCAGACAGGCCAGCCTTACCCCACAGAACGACCTGGTGGGAAAAGGGAACAAAAGTGAGAGGGGTGAGGCTGGAGAGACAAGTAGGAATGAAGTCTTCTGCCAGAGGAAAATTGGGAGCCAAGAAGTGTTCCTAAGTGGGAGAGTGACATATTTAAATCTGTACTTTAGAGCTCTGAACACCTAGAATAGAGCCCGGCACATAACAAATATGAAGGACACTGGTGGCTTCCTATAGAGGGGGCTGGAAACTAGTCACACTAATGGTAAGAACCCCAGTCAGGAGCATCACATCAGGGGAAAGTGGATGGGAGCGTAGTCTAGGGCGGAGGATGATGTAGGAGTGAGTAGAGGAAGAAATGGAAGTGACTATGAGTGTGATAAGAAAGGCTGGCTAGGGCCTGGCCAGTGTTGCTCAGTTGGCTGGAGCATTGTTCCACAACAGAAAGGTCACCAGTTCCATTCCTGGTCAGGACATATGCCCCAGTTGATGGTTCAATCTCTGGTCAGGCCCTGACTGGTGTGGCTCAGTGGATTGAGTGCCTGCCTGCGAACCAAAGGGTCACTGATTCAATTCCCAGTCAGGGCACATGCCTGGGTTGCAGGCCACATCTCCAGTAGGAGGCACACAAGAGACAACCACATTGATATTTCTCCCCCTGTCTTTCTCCCTTCCTTCCCCTCTCTCTAAAAATAAATAAATAAACTCTCTTAAAAAATCCCTGGTTGGTTGGGGTCATATGTGGGACGCAACTGATCAATGTTTCCTTCTCTGCAATTTATCAATGTTTCCTTCTCTCTCTCTCTCTCTCCCCCCCCCTCCCAACCTCCCTCTCTCTGTCTCTTCTCTCCAATGAGAATAGAATAAACCTTTTTAAAAAAAGGTTGGCTGGAGCTGGACCTCATGAGTGGCAGGACCCATGGGCTTTCACTCATGCTAATTAAAGCACCATTGTGAGGCAGATGTACAAATCCACCTTGTTAATTTACCTGTCGTATGTGTATGAAATAGACCTATCATGAAGACAGCAAATACATACATCATCAAAAGCATTCCTACCAGCATAAACATGCTCTGATATCTCTCACCCTTAAAATTTTCTTTGGCCTATGTCATCCCTTTTTATCTCTCACCTCATTTCTCTGCTTTCCTTCATCACCAAATTTCTAGAAAGAGTTGCCTGTCAAATGCTATTTCTACTGCCTCACCCCATTCACTCCTAACATTTTCTAACCTGACTTTTGTCTCTACCATCACCACTATCTAATGCCTGGAGAAAGGTGACTTCTAGGCAAAAGATTTAGGCCCAGAGGATATAACAATTCTAAATTTGTAAGACCCTAATATCATAGCCTCAAAACATAAAAGGTAAGAATCAATACAACTGTAAAAATAACCAGAAAAACATACAATCATACTCAAAGATTTTTTAACAAATAAAGGGCATAAAAGAGTCAATTAAAAAATTCATTAAAGTTATCAAAGATTTGAACAATACAATTAACAACTTTGACCTGATGGGCATACACAGAGTGTTGTCCCCCCAGCTTCTGACTACAGTGTCTTTTCCTGCGTAGAGAACATTTGCAAAAGGTGACCATCTGCTGGGCCACAAAGTCTCAACACATTTCATCAATGTTTGGGTGCCTCTTGAGCACCCCCTACCGGGGACCTGGCCCACAACCCAGGCATGGGCCCTGACTGGGAACCAAACCAGTGACCCTTTGGTTCGCAGGCAGGCACTCAATCCACTGAGCCACACCTGCCTGGGCTGCAACACATTTCAAAGGATTGATGCCATAGTGAGAATGTTTTCTGTTAACAATGCAATTGAGCAAGAAAGCTAACAACAACAAAAACCCCAATAATTTGAAAATCCACATATGATAAGACATTTAAAAATAATTTCTATTACCATTGGATGAAAGAAAAAATCACAATTGAAATTAGAAAAAATTCAAACTAGAAACTAGATAGTAATAAAGATGACACATAAAATTGCAGGATGCTGTTAAATATGTGTTAGAAGGAAATTTATAGCTTTATTTATTTTTAAAATTTTTATTATTTTTAGAAAGCAGAAGGGAGAGAGAGAAACATCAATTTGTTGTTCCACTTATTTATGCATTCATTGGTTGACTCTTGTTTGTGCCTCGACTGGGGATCAAACCCACAACCTGGATGTGTTAGGATGACATCTGACCACCTGAACTACCTGGCCAGGGTGAGATTTACAGCTTTAAATGAAAATATTAACATATATATATGATATATATATATATATATCATATATATATTAACATATATATATTAACATATCTATATATATCAAGAGCTGAGGTTTAATCTCAAAACATTAGGAAAAAAGCAAATTAAACCCAAATACAGTAGAAGGAAGGAAATTTTAAAAATTAGATCAGAAATTAATGAAGTGAAAATAAAATATAATAGGCTCAAAACCAAAAGTAGGGTGGCCTTGTCCCGTAGCCCCAAAGCCCCTAGTAAGTCCCTCTCTGCTCTTGAGAATTGCAGCTGACACCTGAGCACCAAGTCCCCTTGAAGAGGGTTGCTCTCTGGTTAGACGCTGCAGGAGGACCACCCTTTTGGTCAGGAGGCTGGCACTCCAGCACAGCCCCGCAGGGCCGGAGGGCTCCCAGAACCCAGGGAGAGGCCAGCGCTCTGATGTCCCCTCGGGGTGGCCCTCCAGCAGTGTTTGGGAGAAAGTACAAGCTAGGTCACCAGAGACCCTGGGGACAAGTGTTACATTTCACTTTATGAGCTGCACTTTGTGTGTTTTGCAGCTTCTACAAGGTGGTGAGACAGGCGGAAGAAGCGAAGCAGGAAGGCATTCCAGGAAGGCTTGCAGCAGACGCCTAGCTCCCTTTGGACTCTGGACAAGGGAGGCCCTTGGAAGTGCCTGAGGACTGCCATGGGCTATTTTTCCTCTGCTCTTCCTGGCTTCCGGGATTCACAAAGAAGACCTTTGTTTCTGGCCTGGAGTCCTGTCTTAAGTGTCCCAATACAAACCTCACACAGGCAGAGGGGGCTGGAGCAATAAAACACCCCCAAAAGTTTTCCTGGAACCACACGTTGGCATCCCTGAGGGGTGCTCACACCGTCTCCATCCAGTTTCTGGTTGAGAACCAGAGATGCTCTGGCCTTGGTCACCCAGTGAGTCAATACTGGCCTCCCAGTTCAGGGCTTCCTCAGCTCCTCACACAGCCTGCATCCCTCAAAGCAGTGTGCTAGGATGTGTCCTTACCTCAGGATTGGTGGGGGCCACAGAAAGACCTGGCAGGCCTCGTTTCCCATGAAGAAAACCCTGGAACAGTCTTCTGGCGGATATGGGCAGTGAGCCTGCAAGATAGGGCATGCCCCAAAATGGAGAGGGAGCCCACAGGCCCCGGGGAGCCAGGAGGACTAAGATCATCAGCCAAACACACCAGTCACCAAGCCAGGGCCTGTGGGAGGCAAAGTTAAGCCCCAGCACCCGAGTCAGAGGCAAGACATTCGGTGCGGCCTGGCAGGGCCCAGGCCAGCATCTGAGATGCACCGCCCGACAAGTTAGTTATGGTGGAGATTTCTTCTGTCCTCAGCAGCATTTCTTCTCATTCCTTGGTCTCAGTGTGGCCGGGTCAGCTTCTATCCAGGGCAAACCACATGCAGCATAAGTTACTAAGGTTTAGAGTCTAACAAAGTTAAACCCAGAGACGTGCTTTTTAGAGCTTTTGGTTCAGCTTGTTTGGAATCATGAATCATCAGACCAAACCACAGTCCCTGGCTTCACTGAGGAAAATGCCGTCGGCAAAGGAGGATTTGGAGTGTTGTGGCAGCTGCCCTCCTTTGGGGAGAGAGTGTGCAGTGGGAGAGGAGAGGTGCCAAGAAGGCAAAGTATTACGAGAGAGTATGTTCGTGATACAGTCTTTCCTGTAAGTCAGCCGGGCAACTGCTCAGCTAGCTGCCTGCTGAGCAGCCTGGCACCAAGGAATAGACCAGATTCATACACAGTAACTATGCCATTCATCCAGGTTTTATTGAATGCAGGCTCACTCAAAGTAGAACATCAACATACACTAATATCCTATACACACTCTAACAATCTAAGAGGAATATAACACACACACATACACAGCAATCAGTGGGGGATAATGAACCCCAGTCCCAGAGTCTCAGTCTGCAGGTCTGGGGGACAGCACTGTGGGCAAGGGAGTTGTCAGCGTCTTTCAAGGAAGGACCTCCAGAGCCAAGTGGGCAGGAGGGCAGGGAAGTCCTCAGTCCAGCCGGGCAGAGTCTCCGGCGGCCGATGCCAAGGGAAGTCAGTGTGGCCTGGAGCAGCACTCTGGTGTGTGGAGCTGGGCTGTCCCAGCAGGGGTCTGGAACCAGCCTTAGTTATACCTTGAGACTGGTGCACTCCACCCTTCTGGGTCTTTTCCATAAATGTCTTGGCACCCTGGATGCCAAGGAGCCCATGGGTAGAGTTTCCCCCAGGAACCTATGGGTGGTACACAGCTATTCTGCTTGATACCCCTCTTGGCAAGGGTGGAATTTCCCCAGGAGACTATCTGTGGGTGGTCCCACTCTGCAGACACGGCTACTCTGACTGCGTGCGCAGGTATCTTAGGTGTGTCTCTTTGCCAGACAAGTCCGCTCTGACCACGTGGGCAGATATGTCTCCAGCTAGATGTGTTTCCTCTGATTTAGATAATTTTCCTTTTGAACCAAAGTGTCATGGCTGACTGGCAGCCATTTTCATTGGTGTAAGTGACTCCACTTTGTTTTATATACTCCGTGCTCTCTTAATTGGACCAATGCCATTTTATTGGTCCTGCTCTCCACAAAAAGAGAGAGCTGAGGAGTTCAGGACTCAGCAGAGCTGCCTGTCTTTCCACCTTTCCCTGCAGGTTTCCCCAGCCTTGGGACAAGGTGGTGCTGATCTTTCCTGGACACCAGGTGTCAGCCCAGGGCAGGGACAAGGCTCAGCCATGGGACAGAGGAGCTGTAGCATGAACCAGGGGCTGGTTGCTGCGGCCCAGAGCCTTGCTCCTGGAGGCAGAAAGTGGTCCCACTTCTGGTCCACATTTGTCCTCAGCACTCAGGGGTCTCCCTTCCTCCCTGTACTCCATGCCCTAGGCCACAGGTGGCAAACATTCGGCCCTCCACCTTGTTTTATCCGGCCCAGCACCTTGTTTCTACCTGGCAGCAGAGCCGAGCTCTCGCTTAACTGTTAAGGAGCAGTTACATTTATACAGTCCTAAAATTATATTCAGCCCTTTGAAGGCAACCTCGAGGCTGATATGGCCCCCAGTGAAAATGAGTTTGACACGCCTGCCCTAGGCCTCCTGCAGCCTCAGGGATGAGTTCAGCGGTGATCACTCCAGTGTGTCTCCCAGGTAGAGGCTGCACTGATGTCCCTGGTATAGGGAGCTGCTACCATGAAGTATATCAGGTTCCCAAGTCCCCTGAAACCAGAAAGGGAAAACAAAATGAAACGAAAAACATGAAAAACAAAAACCATGCTCTCAGGTCCAGCCCTCAGTCTACACCGCACTGCTCTTCGCAATTTTGCTGAGGCCAGGCTCAATGTGAGGGCCGCATCTTCCTGGCTGGGGCAGGGCACCGCTCAGCTTCCAGCCTCCAGCTCCCGTGCCATTTCGTGCGGGCCTTGCTGCTGAAGCTGGGCGAGTGGCTGGACCATGGTCCAGTGGCCAGAGCCCTGCACGAGCACTCGGGAGACTGGGTCAGGCACTAATTCTTTGTGACCTTGTGTGACCTCCCTAAGCCTACGTTTCCGTGATGGGAATAATTGCAATGAGCAACACAGAGCAGGTGGGGAAGTGCCCGTGTAGTCATCAGGAGAGAGCCCACGGGAGGGCAGCAGTTCACCCAGTCTGCCTGCACCCTTCCTCACTCTCTTTCTCACTTACCCACTGTGCCTTCGGCAAAGTTGGCACATACAGAGCTGGGGCCTTGGAGCTGGCCTGTCTCCTGTGCTGCTCTCATCAGGGAAGATCTAAGTCACTGCAAGAAGTGACAGAGACAAGACACTTTCACAGAAACAGAGTACTCCAAAGTCTCCACCAATGGCCTGAGTTCCTGGCTGGATAATCTCCAGAGGCTCACCATGTCCAAGGCTCTCAATGCAGGAAGCTGCAGCTGGCTAGGCCCCATGGAGCTGAGCAGGACAGGACAGGGCTGGGGACAGGCCTCTTGGCACCCCACCAGACAGAGTTTCAAGGATAGAGGTGTGCACCCTTGCTGGTCATGGCCCGGTTGGTACCCACCTTGCCCTGGCACATGCCTCCCAAGTAGGGACTGGATCCAGAAGCATTCATATCTGGCCGGGAAATGAATCTATGATAGCTCCAGGCTCAGGCATGTGCAAAAATCCAGATGTCAGGGCCTTCCTCAGCAACAGGACTTCTGGATTCTAAGGCCAAAGATCCACGGGCAGTGGAGTTCTCCTCTCTTCCCACTGGGCTCACACAAGATTATCTCAAGAACCTTGATCTGGTGCCTCAGGCAATCCCTGAGGCTGCATTTCCCCTGTGGGAGGAAACCTCACCTCCCTTCTTAAAGAGATAGGACACAGTGCCACCTGCACCCCACCTTTCTTTTTGCCGTATAATGTTTTCATTACCCATGTACAACAGGCACGAATGTTCAATTGCACTTAGGAAAGAGTGGCAAGAAATGTCCTAACTAGCCCTAGCTGGTGTGGCTCAGTGGATTGAGCACCAGACTGCAAAGGGTCACTGGTTCAATTCGCAGTCAGGGCACATGCCTGGGTTGCAGGCCAGGTCCCCAGTAGGGGGCACACGAGGAGCAACCACACATAGATGTTTTTCTCCCTCTCTTTCTCTATCCCTTCCCCTCTCTCTAAAAAAATTAATTAAATTAGCCCTGGCTGCCGTAGCTCAGTGGATTGAGCGCGGGCTGCAAACCAAAGTGTCGCAGGTTTGATTCCCAGTCAGGGTACATGCCTGGGTTGCAGGCCATGACCTCCAGCAACCACACATTGATGTTTCTCTCTCTCTATCTCCCTCTCTTTCCTCTCTGTAAATAAATAAATAAATAAATAAATAAATAAAATCTTTTTTAAAAAATTAATTAAATTAAAAAAAAAAAGAAAAAGAAAAGAAATGTCCTAGCTGGATTTTTCTAAACCTAGCCTGAACTTCTATCCATCTTCTGTGGACATCCTCACAGCGTGCCACATGAACGAGCCTTGGGCCTCCCACATTTCCCCTGTGGGAGGAAACCCCATGGCCCTTCCCAGCCTGGGCACTTTCAGAGAATGCAGTCCCTCTAGGGGACAGCCCAGCTGTTCCCTCCGTGGGCCTCAGCCCTCAGGGAGCCCCGGAGACACCAAACATCACTACTTTGCCTGAGAGCACAGGAGCCCGGCTGCACAGTCTGTGCAGAGAAGGGAAATCATCGCTTCATGTTATTGCTGGGCACCTGCTCTCACAAACAATCACAGAGTAATTTCTGCACTGAATTATTCATGTAGTTCCCCTGCCATATATGGAAATAATGTTCTGTAGTTTGCTTTTCCCCCTTAGACCTCTTTCCCATCAATAAATATAGATCTGCTTCATCACTGTCAGTGGTCACAGAGTGCTTGATTGTTTGGATGCACCTCGTTTTACTCAGTACAGTCCCTATTGATGGCGGCTTCTACGTTTTCAGTGTTACAGGCAGTGATAGGGCAAACGCTGTCACACATCTCGGTGCATGGATGTGATTGTTTTTGGGTAAATTACTAGAAGCTAAATTGTAAGGTCAAGGGATAGATCTATTTTTAAGATTCACTTAGCTACAGGCTACTCTCAGACAGACTGTACCAATGTGGCAATATGAGGGCAGAGGGTCCCTGTTGTTACCACCACCCAGTCTAGGGCCATCTCCCCAAAGAGTTCCCCCTGCCCTCCAAGTCCAGAAAGCAGGCTCTCTGTGGTGACACCTGGGGGCCTTCCTCCTCATCTAGACAGAACCAACACCAAGTCATCGCCGAGAATCTGGCCCCAGCTTGTCATTGCTCCTTTAAAAGGACTCCAGTTCAACTCCCGGTTTCTGCCAATAGTTAACGCCCAAGTGGGCTCTCTGGCACTAATGACTTTCTCAGTCTCAGTCCTGAGACTCTGCCTGAGTTCAAGCCTCACTGTCTCCACCCAAACCCCCCACCTTCTGCTACGGGATAATTGTGCCTATGTCTAGCTTTGCCACATCAAGCTTCCTTGAGGAAGAATGTTTGTGTTGGGAAAAGAGAGCAACTAAAAAGCCAGTCATCTGGGGAGGAGTGCCAGGCTGGATTCAGCAACCAAGCTGTGTGCCCATGGTTCCTGGGTCCTCGGGTGGCATGTCCCACACGGCCAGCCAATCTTATTCTCAAAATCTCTAGGTGGATGCTGGAGTCACACCACCATATTCAGCCACCTCTATTGTAGGACGAGGTCAAGCTTGGCTGCAGGGAACCTCCTTTTTAAAAATTGTGATTAAATATACTACCTCAGTCTTTTCAGGATGTAGTAACAAAAGTACCACAGACAGCATGGCTTATAACAACAGAAATTTATTTCTGACAGTTCTGGAGACTGGGAAGTCCAAGATCAAGGTGATGGCACATTTGATATCTGGTGAAGGGGTTCATAGATTGCACCTTCTTTGTAATTTTACGTGGCAAAAGGGATGAAGGGGTTACCTGGGGTTGCTTGTTTTTTTGAGCATCACCCACGGACATTGTTTTCATTGCTTTTTAGAGAGAGAGGGAAGGAGAGGGGAGATAGAAACACTGATGTGAGAAACATTGATTGACTGTGCCCCAGCTGGGAATCAAACCTATAACCTAGGTATGTCCCCTGACTGGGAATCGAACACACAACCTTTCGGTTTATGGGACAACACTCCAACCAACGGAGCCACACCAGCCAGGGCTGGAGTCACTTTTCTAAGGGCACTAATCCCCTTCAAGAGGTCTCTGCCTCCAAGACCTAATCACTCCCAAAGGCCCCACCTCCAAATACGATCATCATGTTGGGAATTAGGATCCAATATGTGAATTTTGGAGGAAACATTCAGTCTGTAGTACACATGTAACATGAAAGTTTAATCATTTTTGAGGCGTAGGTCTTCGACATTTAGTACATTCATTTTGTTGTACAACTGTCACCACCATCCGCCTCCAGAACTTGTATCTTCTCCAACTAAAGCTGTGCTCACCCCACACCGACTCTCCATGCTTCCCTCCACTCCACTCGCCCCTCTACCTCCTGGCTCCATGAGTTTGGCTACTTTAGCGACCTCATAATAAGTAGAATGATACAATATTTGTCCTTTTGTAACTGACCTATTTCACGTTTCGTCCATGACGCAGTACGTGTCAGGACTTCCTTTTCAAGGCCGAGTGATATTCTATTGTAAGTCTAGGCCACATTTTGTTTATTCATTTCTTGTCAATAGATACTTGGCTCATTTCCCCCATCGGCCATTGTGAATAATGCTGCTATGAACACACACATACAAATACTTGTTCAAGTCCCTGCTTTCATTTCTTTGGCTGTAAACCCACAAGTGGAATCTCTGGATCACAAGGTAATTCGATGTTTAATTTGTTGGGGCGTCACCACACCATTTTCGGCAGGGGCTTTATATTCCCACCAGCAGTGCACAGGGCTTCCGGGTCTTCCACATCCTTCACAACACTTGTTATTCTTTTTTTAAAGATTTTATATATTTATTTTTAGAGAACAGGGGAGGGAGGGAGGAAAGGGAGGGAAACATGGATGTGGGAGGGATAACATTAGTCGGTTGCTTCTCACACACCCCAACCTGGGGAACCTGGCCCGCAACCCGGGCATGTGCCCTGACTGGCAATCGAACCGGCCACCTTTTGGTTCGCAGGCTGGCACTCAATCCACTGAGCCACTCCAGCCAGAGCTATTTATTTTAGTTAATAGACATCCTAATGGGTATGAAGCGGTATCTCAGTGTGGTTTTGAATTGCAATACCACAGCATGCCTTCTTAAGGTCAGGATATTCCAAGTTCTTTTTTTACAGGGAAGACTGTCCACCTGAAAAAAGCCCGGGTGTGAAGCTGGCTCCTATACCACCTTTAATCCTACCTCCTTCTTTCAGGAGCTGAGCAGAGGCTCAGGCATCCCACCCAATCCCCGTGCTTCTCCCTCAGATCCTGTGGGATAATCAGGAAGCCTGAGTCTTGAAAACCTAAGGGAGAGCAGGAGAGAGCAGTCTGCCCTGTGCCTGGAGGGGGCCTCAGGCAGAAGAGGGAGATTGCATCAGAAACTATATCCTAGCCCTGGCCAGGCAGCTCGGTTGGTTACAGCAATGTCCCAGTACACCAAGGTTGCTGGTTCAATTCCCAGTCAAGGCACATACAAGAAATCAACCAATTAATGTATAATAAATGGAACAAAAAAAAATGACGTTTCTATTCTTTTCTCCCTCTTTCTTTCTAAAATCAATAAAATAAAAAACAGAAGAGTAAACTGAGGCTCAGACTGGGGAGCTGACTTGCCCAGTCACATAGTGCATGGGAAGGCAGAGAACGCCAGAATAGTGATCACTGCACGGCTTCTTCCTGGCTGTCTTTCCGGGCCCCCTCCCTGGTGACCTGGCACACATCTTGCTCCAGCGCAGATGTTCTTGGAGTGCCACGTTCCTCTGGTTTCGGTCTGTTGACCCTGTCACTTCTCACGACAACCATGCCCTGCAGGTGTCTCTGCCTCACAGTCTGGGTAGTACAGGTAGCAGAGCCCAGACAAAAGCAGCAGCCACATTCCCCATGTGCAGACTCTGCCAGGAGGAAATGAGGCCTGTCTGGCATGACTGGCTCAGCCAGACAAACCTCATTTCCTTTCTGATGGGGTAAGATGTTCCAGTTCTAAGAAGAAATTGGCCCCAAGGAATGTCTGAACTCACACCTCCTGGAAGAAACAAGAGAATGGTCATCTGGGAGTGTGGTGGAAACTTGGCTATCTTCTCATTTCCTTGACCTCTCCTCTACTCTCCCCAGGTTGTACTCGCCTATCTTCTTGGGCACCCACCTACGTGGGCACCTCCTCTGCCTCCAAAGGACATTTGTGGGTCACTTGCCATCCAGGTCACATTCTCACATGGAAAAGAGCTACTATATGGGGAAGAGAGTGATCTGGTGCCCACCAAAGCCACACTCATGACTACTGGGCTCTGCCGGCTCACACTTGGGCTGGGTCCTGTGTGAAGTGAGAGTCTTGAGCCAGAGCACTTTCCAAGGAAATTGCCAACCCCAGGAACCTGTCCTTGACCCTCTTCCTCATACCTCCTTCCCTTCCTGGCCCCTTAGAGCCCACAGGGTGGGGGGTAGGGGTTCAAGACCCCTTCCTCCTCAAGGCAGTCACATCCAAACACCTTGGCTTAGGTGAGGTGGGGAAGGGGTGGGGAAATACCACTGGTAAGGTCCTGGGTGTCTCCAAAACAGGAATGGTCATTTACCCTGAGGTTAACCTGCCCAACTGCCACACAGTTAAACCCCAGACATGTGCCCTAGAAGAGAAAATAAAGATCTCCACTACATCCAGCGTGTGTGTTCGTAATGTGTGCAGAGCTGTCTGTACGAACATGTCAGCAGGTGCGTCCCCATGCATTAAAAAAAACAAACATTTGTAACATATATAATACTTATTGTGAGCCAGGCATGGTCTAAGTGCTTTTTAAGTATTAACTCACCTGTTCTTTGTAACATTACAAAATTGCCACTGCTATCCCTATTGCACAGATGAACAAACTGAGGCACAGAAAGGCTAAGTCATCTGCTCAAGGTCATAGAACTAGCAACAAGCAGAGGCAAGATTTGAACCTCACATTCTAGGCTCTCACAGGCACATGTCAGGTATATTATGCATGTTTGTGTATATCCATCTGTGTGAACATATACATCTGTGGGGAGAAAAGGGTGTGCCGCTGACAGAAAACTGTACTTGAATAATTAAAAATAAGAAGGGTGTGCCACTTAACCCAGACCTTACAGCTTGCAAAGCCCTATGAGACAGCACTTTGTCTGAAGGACCAGAGTCTCCTGTTAGAAGGTTGGATCTGAGCCCCAGGCCACTTCTGTTCAGGACTGGAGACACAAGGGGTCCTTCTGGCAGTCACAGGGATGGGCAGAGACAGCCTGATGGCCTGCGAAGGGGGGCTCCAAGGGGCTGCCCTTCCTGCTCCTCTTTCCCAACTGGTCCCATTTTTACAGCTCCATCCTAGCAGGGCTGGGATGGAGCATAACCACAGGGTTATCTCAGCCTGGACAGCAGGGCTACCACTCCGGCACACTGGTTTCCTCTGGCCCATTTCTTCCAGATGCCAATTCAACCCAAGCAGCACGTTAGAGGCTGCTGCTGGGTAGTTAACTGTGTCACATCCTTGGGTCACAGCTAGGACCTTCTAGTTAAATTTTGTGGGGCTGACAAAAAACCTTATTTTGGGTAATAGTGACTGACACCGTGAATATGTTGTATAAGTGTCTCTGACAACTATCTCAGAACTATTCTGGCATTTGTTGAAAATAGCAAAAATGTGGCCAGAAAAATGCTGGGAAAATTTCTATTTTGAAGTGGAGCTGGCTACTATGTAGTGAGCATCTGTGAAGTGTCAGTCACTGCTTATTTTTTAAAAGATATTTATTTTCAAATATTTTATTTATTTCTAGAGAGCGGGGAAGGGAGGGAGAAAGAAAGGAAGAAAAACACTGATGTGTGAGAGAAACATTGATCAGTTGCCTCTTGCACGTCCTGGCCTGCAACCCAGTCACGTGCCCTGACTGGGAATTGAACTGGCAACCTTTTTGGTTTACAGGCCAATGCTCAACCCACTGAGCCACACCAGCCAGGGCTAGTCATTGAGATATTTCACCTCTTGTAAGCCTCAAAAGTCTCTATGAAAATGAGGCTCAGATAGGGTAATGGTTGTGTTAAACAAAAATCTTTAATTTCCATAACAAGTCTTTTTTATTTTTTGCTATTTATTTTTTACATTATTTTTCATTATATTTTTTCCATTGTTATTTATCCCCTATACCCTCTTCTACCTCCACCCGCCCTCTTGAAGACTTTTTTTAATTAGGGTTTTTTTTTTTAAGGTTTTACTTATTTTTAGAGAGAGGGTTAGGGAGAAAGAGAGGGAGTTAAATATCATTGTGTAGCTGCCTCTCCAGAACTCCCTACTGGGGACCTGGCCTGCAACCCAGGCATGTGCCCTGACTGGGAGCCACTGCGAACCAGTGACCCTTTGGTTTGCAGGCTGGCACTCAATCCACTGAGCCACACCAGCAGGGCTAAATAAGGTTTTATTGAGCCAGAAATGCTAGCCACAAGACCGGTCTTGGGGCATGGAGTCTGAACCACCAGCAGGATGGCCAAGTAGAAAAGACAGCATGTCCGTCAACCCAGACTTCTGCAAGCATTTTTATACATCAAACAGGGAGGAGGAGGAAGAAAGAGGCAGTGTGAAAGGGGTGGGAGAAGGTAAAGCAGGGCAAGCTCTGGGACAGCAGAGGCCACATAAAGAAGTGTCTGCTCCAGTGGAATGGCTGTGGGCAGCAGTCCAGAAAGCCCACGTGCACACAAGTGGGGGCTCCTGTAGTTCGATGATGCCTGGCTAAAGTAACCTGTGGACATCACCACCTGGAAATCAATCCAAGATTCCAACAGGCAAAACAGGAATGTGAGAAGTCCTTTGTTAGTTGGCCTGCGGCCCATTAACCGACTTTCACTTCCAGGCTGCTGTTACTTCATTTAGAACATCTCAGAATTTTTTTCTTATCAGCGATTCCAGGGAGGTGTGTGTACTCCAGCTGTGATTCCTGGGTGGTGTGTGTGGATGCCAACACCTTCTGCCACCCAGCGCCCCAGCCATGACACCCTGAACCAGAGAGGCATGAAAGACAGACCTCTGCTTCCCTCAGACCCTCCAGCCGGCAGCCCCAGTCACTGCCCACCAGCTCTGGGAGAGCCCAAACCCTTTAAATCAGAAGAGAAACCACCTGCAGTTACAAAGATAGGGACATTTATTCATGTTATATTACTGGATTTTAAAAGCAAAAATACAGTTCTGTTTTGAACACCAAATTCAGGACCCCCCCGCAACATTACAATGGTAAATACATACATTTATTTGCACACACAGGAAATCATGACACAGCACAACGGGTCTCCAGGACAGGAAAGCTGCTGTCCCGGCTGTGGGGTCGCCCCATGGCCAGCCCTGAGGTCAGCAGAGATCCTGCCCAGGCTGAGAGCGGCACTGGCATTTTCTTTACCCTCCTGGGCCACCTCTGCCCTCTGATTGTTTTCCCAGAAACCACTTTCCAGGGTCACCAGCAACGAGAACAGAAATAAAGGCACAGTGTGTGACAACTGTATGATGACGACTTCCAGGTAAAGGAAATGCTCCCTGAACCCTCTGTCCTGAACTCCCCAGGGAGGAAACAGGACCAAGAGCATCTCATGAACCAGGCAAGCACCCAGGCCTGGCCTGGGGCCCGGGTGGCCCCCATGAGAGCACTCGGGGTCGGCGGATGAGGAACAGATGACGTAGGATTTCCCTTGGTACTGAGAATGAACCATGATGTACTTGAATATTCCAATGTAACATAAAGGAAAATGCAACAAAAAACATTTTTTTAAGTCTGAATTTTTTTTTTTAAAGAGTAAAGTAAGTAACACAGAAGTTACTCTCCAGGGTATCTGTCTCCTTTCTTATAAGGCACTTTGGAAAAGTTGGGATCTGGGGTCAGAAAGAGGGGCCTTCACTCCTTGCATTTCCCAAAACTCCTCTCAGTGCAGTTGCTCTGACTTTTATTAACATCGCTATTAAGGAACGGGAACTGACAGAAGGAATACTCTTTGCATAGCCCAAATGCTTTTGCAGTGGTGAATAAACTTTAATCAATACAAAGGCTTCTGGAAAAAACAAGTTAGCATCTCAGATGCTCGAAGCAGTAAAGGCACAGAGAAAACTGGGGCTGGGCACCAACTCAGCCTCCACACTGAGCGCTGGGTCCCAGATCCGTGGTGGGGGTCCCAGCTGCCATCAGCTGAAAAGTCAACCCTGGGATTAAAGGGCTGAGTCGCAGGTCCTTAGCCCAGACTGGACCCAGCAAGGGCACCCAGTGGTAGAAACTACCTCATGCATCTTTCCCCAAGCAGGCTAAGTCTCTCCCAGCAGAGGTGGATTTTGAGAAGACAGCTCCATGGGTCAGCCTCCTGGAGTGGGGGCGCCCACTAAAAACCTGAGAGGGAAAGGGAGGCTTTAGGCACCAGAGTGGCTGTGGGAGAGTGTGGGTGGATTCAGCTGACTTTCTGTTTCTAATTAAAAGGCACGCTCATGCTCGAGAATGAATAGTCTGTTTGACCCTGAGTGCCACAGGCAAGTTTTAGGGAACAGGCAAGAAGCAAAGGAACAAAAAGGGGGGAGGGTGGAAGGGGGAGGAAGAAGGAGAACCGGTCCTGCGAGGCGGGACAGGCAGTGTGGGGCAGAACCTCCAAGGGAGGCAGCCCCTAGACCCCAGGGGCCAGAACTGAGGTTCCCTCCACCTCCCCAGGCCAAGGGCCAGTAAACAGACCTGACCGCTGTCATTTACAACTCCACAGCCCAGGTCTTGGGGGTGAAGGGAGTGGTCAGTCCAAGGAGGTGGGGGAGGCTCCCGCCACCCTGCCCACCTGGCGAGGGTAAGGAGGTGGGGAGCTCTGCCTTCCTGCAGAGGTCCCGGGAGGCCGTGCCCTCTTCGAAGGGCCCAAAGGTGATTTTGATTTTCACAAAACCTGGCCCGCCAGCTAAATTGGAGGCTGGTTTGTGGCCACTACAGCATACAGAATTTGTCCCCCCTAAAAAGAATGTTCAGTCCCCTCCTCACTTTTAAAACACAATAAAAATATGTAGGTAATTCAAGTGTACATAGTATACTCAGAAAAATAAATTGCCATGACTTAGCATTAAACAGCTATGCGAATCTGGATCAACACAAAATCAAGCTAGATCATCAATCAGAACTGGATTTGGACTTTAAAGTACTACAAACTGCAAACTGCTATTTAAATTAAAAAGTTTTACATTCAGAAATCAGGCAATCTGCAGAAAGGCCACTGACTGTGAGAGCGCCCAAGGCTTTTGCTCTGATGGCTACAGGTGCCTTGGAATTCACACGTTACCAGGGCAAAAGGTCTGAGGCTCAAGTTTTAAAACTCTTTTGCTAAGAAAAGACACACGCACAGTGATTGTAATAGTTGTATAGCAGTAAAAAAAGGTGCGGGGTGGGGGGTGAAATGAAAATGGTTGAAACTGGTTTCCTGTTAAACTGTGACAATGAAAAAATATCATACCAATCCAATTTCAGCAGCACTGTCCAATTTTTCACAAAGTAATAACAGTATAAGATCTGAAGCAAAGTTCTTACCCACTTCACAACAAACGAGTGGTTTGTCACTGGGAACGAGTCCCGTGGTCACCAGATTCGGGGCTGTCTACAGCTCGGGTTCTTTGGGGTGTGACACTGTGAACATGCTGAGAAGTCCCAAAGGCTGACAGTTTCTACGCTTACAAACCCCTCGCAGAGTTGGGAAGTCACTCGCTGAGCCCAGTTGGGGGCAGAACATCCGGCTCCTTCCGGTCATCTGGAAAGGCATGTGAGTGAGCGAAAGGGGCCTATCACTCTGATTGGTACGAACGAGAGGGACCAGCCCAGCACACTGGCAGGGACACAGCAGAGGTCCCTGGCCATCTTTAGGTCTCTCATCAGTGTAGCAAAATGCTAGCTCGGTGTCCCGACGTCCACTGTGATTTTGGTATATAACGGGTGTCTTTCTATGTCCAACACCTGGTAGGTCAGTGTGTTCAAACCATCAGAGAGCATTGTCTCCTTCGTGTGCGCAATTCGGTCAAACCTACGAGGAAAAAGAACACGTGGTTGGTGTCAAAATAAAAATCTTAAGAAAAAAAGCATTAAATGTTTGTACTTTGTTGCCTTCCCCACCTTGGACTGAACTCTCCCTTTCCCTCCAGGCATGGAGCCCTACTCAGCACCTCATTTCTGCAGCCTGCCCTATCCCAAAAGGAGAAGAAAGAATATGAATGAACACAGAACACACCTCTGAGGATTGGGTTCATTTTTCTTGTCTCTTGAGTGGCGAATCATCCGACACTTCCCAACCACAGCATTTGGGCGAGATATAGACATACCCTTGTAAACTAACCTGCAAGGAGTAAAAGGGACAAAGTTATTACAGAGCTGCCATAAGGCTCGGGTCTGGTAGCCCCAGCTGCAAGACTGTTGCCCCATCTCCCATCCTGCCTGCTGTTCTCACTTGCGCACACCCGAGGCCAGCGTGGAAGTGGTTAAACTCACACTCCTTCCCCATGTCTTTTTACCACTGGCTCCCCAGTTTGTGATGGCGACTATTTGTGCCAGGCCCCGGGGGCATCTGCCCTGTAGAACTGACAGCGTGGATGCCTAGCATGCAGGGCTGTCGCGGCAGGATGGAGGTGAAGAGGGGAGGTGGGGTTGTGGGGCACAGACAGAGAAGCAACTAACTGCCTGAGCAACACTAAGCACAGTCAAGTCGGGAAGATGAATGGGCATCTGCCAGAACATCTGCAGCAGCCAGGAAAGCACAGGCAGAGGCAGGGAACGGGGCCAGCACAGTGCCCTTGGGGTGCAGCGCAAGCTTCTGGGGACTGGTGAGCAGGTCTGGGGTTGCAAGTGACTGGAGATGAGGCTAGAAAGATGGGCAGAGGCCAAATCATGGAGGCCTTCTCAAAGCTTTGGGCATCCCCGCCAACAGTGCCAGTGTCAGAAAGTTGTGACTATTACCTGTTAAAAATGTCGTCATCTTCACCTCCCCAGCCCCAGTAATTATTGGGAAATCCATTGATGGTGAGAAACTGTTGTTTACTTAGAGCAGACACACCTCCAAAAAACTGAATGTAAGGTAAACTGGGAAAGAAAACACACACACACACACAGAGGACCAGTCGTTAGTAAGTTTTGACTTGCTCCACATAAAGCTTGCTTAAAACATGAATACTCTAAAGTTATTTTTATTCTCTGGAACATTTTAATTGGAGATATATAAGGTTTTCTTTGTTTTGTTTTTAGAGCACACTCAGATTATCTTAGAGAAGACACAGATATAAAAAAAAAAAAATAGAACCTTCTTTGTAAGAATATTGTGTTGCTTCTGCGGTGATCTAGAAAATCAGTTACAAGAGCATGAGCCCAGTTCTTCTGCACCGGCCGGGAGTCTGCTTCCCATGTGTTCTGCTCCTGCACAGGACAGCCTCACCCGGGAGGTCCTGGAACCAGAGACTGTTTCCGAGTCTCCCTCTGCCCCCTCTGTCCTGCGCACGTCCCGTCTGCCAGTCTAGCTTTCCTTCTCCCAAAGCTCTGCCGGCTTGAACACTGACTGACTCCAATAGTCAAGAAAGCATTTCTGAAAACGTTCTCGAAAACATTTCTTAGAAATTTCTACCATATCCTGACTTAGCCATTATACAAAATGTATAATGGTGAATCTATTTGGACACTTTTTCAAGAAGCAGGGCATCTGGGCTCTCAATGGTCCGTCTAAACTGTTCTGTATTTCAGTGTTTCAATGGTTATGAATCATAGCCTCCTGACAGCTCCAGGGGAAGCACCATGGATAAGTGTTAAGAATCAGGACATGCCCAGCGGCCGTGCAAAGGCCTTGGGTGGGTCCTCTAAAGGCTGTGGTTCTGTCCCGACCTTGTGTGCAGTTCCAAACCAGACTCAGGCTCCTCCTGAAATCCGGAGAGACCGAAACCTATCACACAAATTAAGAAAACCCTAACTCAGATTTCATGAGAGAACTTAGCCAACCCATATAGGACACATTTAAAAAATACAATCACCATTTTCAAATATATTCAGCAATTCTGACTGCAAATGTCCACAGACAAAGACAGCCGGGGGCTTGCTTTAATGAATCCAAGGTAATCTATTTGTAATAAGGTATCATCACTGAGGTGCCAAGTCATCTACCTTTTGGCTTCCCTCATGGTACAGTCTGTACTTTAATGTGAGGGTATGAACCAGAGGTAGCCAGGCCAATAAAGTTTTTTGATAATAAGTGTTTTTACAGAAACATACTCTTAGTGACTTTTAGGGGAAGTACAAGCTAAGCTGACAAGATCCAGTTTTGCTGTCTCTGCTGTTTTCTCTTACCTCCTGCCCCACCCCCCCAAGCCTAAGTGGTTCTGGGGGAAACAGACCTGGTGCTGGGCTAAAGAATTTGGCCACTGCCACCATGCTTCAAGGGAGGGATTAAGAGGGGTCAGAGTATGAACCTATGCATCTAAAAACGAAGGTACACAAAGGGAGGGAGAAAGGGAGGGAGGGAGGGAGGGCAGAGTGACATTTACAGTTAAATCTTTCCTCTTTGAAGACAGCAAGATTAGGGCCAGAATACCTTTGATCTGGGGACTTCATAACAACCCTATATTTATACCAGTGAAAATGATTCTAATTTGTTTCCCAAACTGGGTGGGGAAGGAGAGAGAAGAAAGCAAGGAAACACAGCATCAGTCTGGAGCCATCCCAAACATTAAAAACTCTCCTTGTCTGGATGTGCAGAGGTTGTAGGCCTTTCTGGACTCCACTTTCCTCCCCAAATAATAATGGACTTCGGGCTTAAAAAGCATCCGTTTCTCAAGAGAAGGCAATCTTTTCCAGAGCAAAAAGACCCACTCTTGGGCTGGAGGAACATCACCCGGTGGTCATATCAGAGAGGAACGTGTTTTCTGGAAACTCTGCTGAGCAGCTCTTACCTGAATCCAAACTTATCCATTGCCACGGAGATGTGCCGTGGCTGTGAGAAACACCGGTAGATGTTGCGGTCGTCCATTGGAATGAGGTCCACGTCACTGAACACAAAGCAGTTGTAGTCATAGTCCTTCAAGGCCTCTCGAAAGCCAACGTTGAGAAGCTTAGCACGATTGAATGTGGAGTCTCCAGCCTAGCGCAGAAACAAAAGAAGTGATGGCAGAGACCATAAGGACTTTGAGCAGAACACAGGGCCTGGTGGCTTGCCCATGACATGTGATCATTAGTGCATTCGTGGGCCTCATTCTTTCTGCCCTCACTTACAAGCTGATACAAAGTGGTATGTCCTGAGTCAGGGTTCCCACCTCTCAGAGTGTTCATTGCCACAAAAGATTGCAAACAATGACATAAGCACACTAGCGAACTGGTTAAATAAGTCATGGTACATCCATAAAATGAAATAGAGCTATTTAAAAAAACATGGAAGCTCCAAATGGAAATGATCTTCAAAATAGTATTGTTGGGTGAAAAGGCATTTAAACATATGTCATTTATTTATATACTATATGTAGAGTAATTCCAGGAAAGATAAGCAGGAAACCAGCGCTTATGGGACGGTCTTTTCTCTTCTACCTTCTTTACATGGTTGATAACCACACTGTGTGCCTACCAGGTGTCTGTAACTAAACGAGGCACCAGAGAAACACAGCAACCCCACTAGATCTCTGCCCTCACGGTGCTCACAGTGTGTGGGGGGAAGCAGTGTGGTGCACGCCACCACAGAAACAGGGTGTACGACAGAGGACAAGACCTGCTTCAGAATGCCCACCACTGGGTCCCAAAGCATCAAGTCTGTTTATGCAAAGGAACTTCATATTTTATTTACTTACCTTGTTTATTTTCACACCCCCCCCCCACCCCGCACCACCACCACCAGAACGTATGCTCAATGAAGGCTGGAATTTTTTTAGTGTCTATTCACATAGCGCTTTGTACACTGCTTGGCTTATAGTAAGAGCTCAATAAATAACTGCTGCTGGCTGGATGACAGACGGATGGGTGGATGAATGGATGGATGAGTGAGTAGGCTGATGGATGGGTTTCAACACACGATGGCAGAGAGCAATCCGCTCTGGGAAGCTCCGATCAAAGGGCCCTTCGGAGTCACCAGCGTGGGTCTCTTACCAGCTCCCATGGCCCCAGGTCAGTGAAAACAATAACAGCATCAACACAGCCACCCTCACCCTTAGCACTTCACAAGCCCTTCCACACACGAGCTCTCATCCTGGCTGGACCCCTCCCAACTACATCACGAAGAGACTAAGGCCACACAAGTGACACAACTGGGACTGGAGCCCAGCACTCTGGGACCCTAACCCTGTGCCTTTCCCCCCGTATCTCCTGGGATAAACAAGATCAGGGCCCTCTGCTTTGGAGAAAAATATGTCCCACAAGGGTCTGCAGTGGCTACACGGTCTCAAAAAGTGGGATGCCCAGACCCCTCTCCAGGCGCCCGAGAGAGGACTTGGAAACTAGTACTCCACAGGCTACCTGTGTGAAAACAGGGCGGGCAGACAGCACCTCGGCTGCTCAGCTGCAAGCAGGTGGCTCAGGAAAACAAACCACCTGAGAAAAGGAAGTAGCAGGAAGTCAGACAAAGCACCCAAGAGAATACTAATGAATGAAGGAAACATCTTACTCAAGAGCTCCTTTCCTCAGCCCGTGACAAAGCTCTCTAACCACACACGGTGAAAAGGGAAAGCTGCGACCGACAAACGGTACACACAGCGTTCTTCCGCCGTCCCACCAGCTAAATCATTTAGAATTCTGCCTCCAGTTAATTCTGTGTAAGTCACGAGGCAAAAAGGAGCTCAAAGTTTAGAAATTGTATATGATAACTACAAAGTTGTTGTAATTATTATTACAACAATACATTGCCAATATTTATTGGGGGGGGGGATATGATATATATGCCAAGCAAAGGTAAGTGTTTATACGCATGCCACGCCATTTAATCATCTCAACAACCTGTAACCACCTTCGCCCCAACCCAGATCCACTTCTCTCCTCTCACACCTTCCTCCTTCTGTGATGCAGAGCGAGGCCTGCACCTGATGCTTTCTGTCTTGCTCTTCCAGCTACATGGAGACCCTAAGAGAGTTAGCTGAACATTTCCGAACACCATTCAACCCCATCAAACAGATTTCCAACAAAGTGAAAGAGCAGTGTCTCACAAAGCCTTTTCACACCTCCGGGGCAGACCCACAGGGTGGCGGCTCACTGCTCCCCTCCCTTGCTACACTCTCCAATACCAGGGGCGGCGGGGGCAGGGGGGCGGGCTCCTGGGGCCACGTCTAGATCACAGGATCTGGCCTCCTGGCATTACTGTTTGATCTAAGCAGATGCCTGAACAAAATTACACTAAGCACTTTTCCTCTCCCAGAAACTGGTAATTTGGAATCATAAACAGACACCTCTGGGCCCATGCTCCGAGAACAATGGTAGCCTGGAGGAGAAACCTAAGGAAAAGTCCTGGTTCTGCCCCTTAGCCCACATGTGAGACAACAGTTCCTTCAACTCAATAAGGCACTCCAGTGTCTGGTCCACACTTAAAAACTACACATAGCTTTTCCCATCCTCCTTCCCAGTCTGGCCTCACCTCTGTGGTCCTGGGAGAGGGGAAGAGCAGGGTATATTTTTGCAGGTGTTAGCCCTAGGAATACCAGATCAGCAGAAAGATGAGGAAAGTATGCATTTTCCTCTTTCTGCCCTGGGATTACAGAAACATCAATTCTAGGCTTCTTTGGGTGGAGTGCTGTAATAACATGGGTAAGTTTCTGGATGAGAAAGACAGGCCCTGGCAAATCACCAGCCCCCACCACTAAGAGCAGCTGCCCTTCCTGGAGGTAGGAAGACACCTCACCCTCATTCCTGCCCCTCCTCACTGGGCACATTTATTCGGTGCACTGGTTACTTCACTCAAGTAAACATTTATCAAGTATGTACTGCCTGGCCAATCCAAAATGTTGTGATGGACACATGCATTTTTATCCCAGGAGTGCCAGCTTCTTCACTTACTAGCTATTGGACTTTGGGCAAATCTGACCTCTAGGCCTCAGTTTCCTCATTTGGGCATGGGGATGACAACAGGTGGGCTGCATTAAATGAGACAATACGTTAGAGGCCTTCACACACATTAGAGGCCTCGGCAACAAATGGCAGATGCTGTCATTATTACAGCACAGGTTTCCCCACCCATCTTCAACAGGCAGACCTTTCAAAATGTCTCCCAGAGGTCCAACCTGGAGACAACTCCTTCTCTTCTCTTTGTGTGTGTCCTCCCGAGTCAACTTTAAGATTCCTCCCAAATCCTGCTTCTCTGCTGGAGGGGGCATTTCTTAAAAGGATTAAGTCTCAGGTGAGTTAGTCTGCAGCTCACATGAGTGTCTATGGCAGCGGAGGAAAGAGAGACCTTTAGAGACCCGTGAAATGCCTGGAAGTCCTGTTGGGTGAAGAGGAGCTGCTGCACTGGGAGGTGTCCCTCTGGAAGACAGAGCTTTTTGAAGTGCAGGCTTCTTTAAGTTGGTAGACTAGAGTTAGACTTAGCCCTTCCTTCTAGAGCAGCCAGCTCCTCTTAATGGAAAGGACAAGAGGAAAGAAGAAAGGCCCAAAACTATATCGCATTCCCACAGCTGGACAGGGCAGCTGTCCCACTGGCCACAGCTCACAGGGAAGCCTTTTATGACTGAGCACACAGTCCTGACAGTGGGTGTACGAGTCAGTCAAGCAGAACCAACAATAGCCAGTACAGAGAGACAAGGGGTCTGGGCTTGGTCAGGCATGCTGGCCTGGGGTACAGGGAGACCTGAGGTGGTGTGCCTGGCATAGGCCTAAAGGCCATGCTCCTCAGAAAAGAGAAGAAAGAAGCTACCTTCAGACACATGGTGGAGCAAACCTGGTGCCCTTCTGGGAGATCTGGGTGGCAGGGAGGAACGTCTTAAGAAGTATCAGAGAGCGCTCTGGGGCTATGAAAACTTTCCTAGAGCCTTCTCATTTACGCTAAATACAGGAAAGCACAAATAGTGTGTCTGGAAATGGAACCCTCCTGCACTGTGGGTGGGAATGTGAAAGGGGCAGCCGCCGTGGACAGCAGTCTGGTGTTCCCTCAAATAGGTAAAGAATTACCATGCAATCCAGCAATTACACTCGTTACAAAAGAAACAAAAACATGTGGCCACGCAAAACTTTTACACAGTGTTCATAACAGCATTAGTCACAATAGCTAAAAAGTGGAAACACCACAAATGTCCATCAACATGTGAATGAATAAGTGAAATGTGGTACATCTGTACAATGGAAAGGTATTCAGCAATAAAAAGGAATGAAGTACAGATACATGCTACAACATGGATGAACCTTAAAAACATTATGCCAAGTGAAAAATGTCGTAAAGAATCACATATTTATTATGATTACATTTATATGAAATGTCCAGAATAGGCAAATCCACAGACACAAAAAGATTAGTGGTTGCCTAGGGCTGTGGGGAATGGAGGGATTTGTAGCTAAGAGGTGCGAGGTATCTTTCTGACATAGTGAAAATGTTCTAAACTTGATTTTATGGTGATGGATGAACAACTCTAAATATATTTTAAATGGGTGTACTGTATGGTATGTGATTATATCTCAATAAAGTGGTTACAAAGAGCAAGCCAGACCCAGAGACAGAAAAGGACCAGAGGGTCCTGTTTCTCTTCTTTCATATATTCATTCTTGCCATTCTTTGAATATCTACTTCATGTTTAGCACTAGGGATTCAGAAAAGGAAAAGAAACAGGACTGGCTTTTGAGGTATTTCAAGTTAAACAGGCAATTGTAATGGGCGATGAATGATGAGCACTTGTGGTGTACAGCTACTGGGGAGGGGAGAAGAGGGAAGAGGAACTACAAAGGCAGGCACAGATGGGGAGGTGGAGGTGGAGACACTAACCTCGTCCTAGGGGATCAGAGAAGGCTTCAAAGAAGTTAGCCAGGTTTAGTGGGGAGACCTGAAAAGAGCAGTCCTAGGAGAGCAACATTTGTAAAGGCAGTGAGGAAAACAGAACACTCAAGGAACTACAAGAAATACACAATGTGGAGGCCAGAATAAGAATTGAAGGTGGAGATGGACCAAATCATGAGACCGAGGGGGAAGCTGGATACTCGGCTAAAACACTCAGGCATTCTCTTTGATTTAGGCCACAGGAAGCCTTTGAAGGATTCTTTAAACAAGGATTATGTTTTGTATGTCAAGGAGGGGTTTCTGCCCCACACTGAAGGCAGGGAGACTGGTTTGGAAGCTGCTGCATGATTCACATGAGAAACAGAGACTAGAGGTAATGGGGGTCAAGTGGAGAACATCTCCCCCAGGGGCTAAGGCAAGGCCTCTGCTTCTCCATTTCTTTTTCTTTTTTTATTTTGTTGATTATGCTATTACAGTTGTTCCAATTTTCCCCCCATTGCTCCTCTTTACCCCGTATCCCCTTTCCCTCCATCAATCCGCGCCTTAGTTCATGCCCATGGGTCATGCTATAGGTTCTTTGGCTTCTCCATTTCCTATATGATTCTTAACATCTTTCTATTTTGTGTCTACCAACTGTTTCTTAATCCCTGCACCATTTCCACATTCTCCCCCTTCCACCTCCTGCTGATAACCCTCCATGTGATCTCCATTTCTATGATTTGTTCCTGTTCTGATTGTTCGCTTAGTTTTTTTTCTGGGTTTTGTTGTTTTTTGTTTTTTGTTTTTTTTTTAGATTTTGGTTGTTGATAGTTTGTTGCCTTTTTAATGTTTATGGTTTGATCTTCCTTTCTTTTACATAAGTCCCTTTAACATTTCCTGTAATAATGGCTTGGTGGTGATCAACTCCTTTAGCTTTACCTTGTCTGGGAAGCACTTTCTCTGCCCTTTCATTCTAAATGATAGCTTTGCTGGATAGAGTAATCTTGGATGTAGGTCCTTGCCTTTCATGACTCTGAATACTTCTTACCTGCAAAGTTTCTTTGGAGAAATCAGCTGATAGTCTTAAGGGAACTCCTTTGTAGGTAACTACTTTTCTCTTGCTGTTTTTAAAATTCTCTCTTTAACCTTTGGCATTTTAATTATGATGTGTCTTGGTGTGGACCTCTTTTGAGTCCAACTTGTTTGGGACTCTCTGAGCTTCCTGGACTTGTATGTCTACTTCCTTTGCCAACTTGGGGAAGTTTTCTTTCAGTATTTTTTCAAGTAAGTTTTCAATTTCTTGCTCTTCTTCTTCTTCTGGCACCCCTATGATTTGCATGTTGGAACATTCAAAGTTGTCCCAGTGGTTCCTAAGCCTCTCCTTATTTTTTAAAAATTTGTTTCTTCTTTCTGTTCTTGAATGTTTAATGTTTATTTCTTCCTTTTGTTCCAAATCATTGATTTGAGCCCAGGTATCCTCACCTTCACTGTTGGTTCCCTGTATATTTTTATTTCACGTTGTATAGCCTTCACTTCTTCCTTTATTTTGCAACCGTACTCAATCATTTCAGTGAACATCTTGATCACCAATGTTTTGAACTCTGCATCTGAGAGGTTGGCTATCTGCTTTTTGCTTAGTTCTTCTTCTGGAGTTTTGTTCTGTTCTTTCATTTGGGCCATATTTCTTAGTCTTAATTTGGCAGACTCCATGTGTTTCTATGTATTAGTAAAGCTGCTTTGACTTCCCATGTCAGCACACATGCTACATTGTAATGGGCGGAACCTTAGGTGTTCACCTGGGCAGTGAAACCTGCTTCATTGTTTTGTGGTGCTATATGTAGGGGAGGGGTCTGAGAGGGAACAATATCCCTTGCTTGGCTCTTGTCCCATTTCCAGTCATTTCTCGTAATGACTTACTTCTTCCCGTAAGCCACTGGTGTTCTTTTAGCTACTGCCCTGGTGCTGATTCCAAGTGGGATTTCATACATTCTAGGACCCTGTGGGCCCTTTAAACAGACTGTCCTGAGAGATTGGCAGTTTCTTCCACCACCCCAACCCCCACTGGCTCTTACAGCCAGAGGTTATGAAACTTTATTTTCCAGGCCCTGGAACCCTGGGCTGCACAGTCTGGCCTGTGGCTGGGACTGCTCATTCCCCAGGTGTCCCTCCTGGTTTTTATCTACCACACATGAATACAGGACCACCTGTTCCACTGGCCACTGCTGCCACTCTCTGGCTGTGCCACACTGTGTCCTCTCCACCTTCTACCTAACTGATGAGTGTTTCTTCTTTAAATCCGTGGTTGTTGGACTTCCATACAGTTGGATTTTCTGGCAATTCTGGTTGTTTTTTGTTTTTAGATTGGTTGTTATCTTTATCATGATTGTGCAAGGACATGAAGCAAGTCTACTTACACCTCCATTTTGGCTGGAAGTCTGATAACCAATGTTTTGAATTCTGCATCAGGTAGGTTGGCTATCTGTTTCGCTTAGCTCTTTTTCTGGAGTTTTGTTCCGTTCTTTCAATTGAGCCATATTTCTTTGTTTCCTCGATTTAGCAGCCTCCTTGTGTTTGTTTCTGTGCATTAGGTAGAGCTGCTAATTTTACTCCCTATGTTAGTAGCATGGCCTATGTAAAAAAGGCATCTGTAAATTGTCTGGAGTGGAGATTTAGGGCAGGGCACCTGCTTCACCACTTTGTGGCTGTGTGGGGAGGGCGTGGAGAGGAGGCAATGCCACCACCTGCTCCTGACAGTTCACCCAGTGCTTGCCCCATTTCCAGTCACTTCACCCCCTTCCAGTGTGCGACTGGCACCCTTCCAGCTGCTGCTCCAGTGATGAACCCCAGAGTGGGTGAATTTATGTATGTTCTAAGACTGTGCTAGCTCTTAAAGTGGCAAATATCTGGAATTTTCTTTCACCACCCCAAATTCCACTCGTTTTTACAGGCAGAGGTAATGGGGATCTATCTTCCCAGTGCTGGAACCCTGGGCTGTGCGGCCTGGGGCTGGGATTGCTCACTTACTCTGAAGGTATCCCTCCTGTCCATTCCACCACTGCCACTGCTGCCTTTCCGAGCCACACTACCTCTCTACCCATCTCTGTGACTCCTTCTTTCCTACCTGAATGGGTGAATGTGTCTTCTTTAAATCCTCAGTTGTCAGACTTCCATACAGCTCAATTTTCTGATGGTTCTGGATGTTATTAGTTTTGAGATCTGGTTGTAATTATTTGTATGGTTGCAAAAGGAGGCAATGCATGTCTACCTATGTCTCCATCCTGACTGGAAATCCCCCTCGGCTTCCCCATTTCATGCTTTGCCTACTCCCTGGGCATGTGCACTGTACTTGCAAGCAGTCTTTGTGAGCCTTTCTGGATGGGTACCAGAGTATGGAGAGAGTATGGTCCAATTCCCAGGCAAATGCTGACTGTGGTTAATCAAAGGGCAGCCTTCTTCCCCTCATTTCAACAGAGGATAGATAAGCAACTACCAAAAGCCATGGTTTCTGCTTGTCCAAGTTCTAACAGTCTCTAGACGATCCGCAAACCACCCTGCCTTCCCTGATGTCAGGCCCATGTGTGCTCGGCAGCAGACATGTCCCCAGACCATGATGGCTCGGGAATGAGGACACCTGGACCCTCCTCCACAAAAAGACACAGCAGCAATATGGTTAGAACCATCAATCCAAAGCCAAGACTCCCAAAGAATCAGAACTTCTATGTGATGGGAGAGACAACGTTGCTCCAGTTCACATGCCCTAGCCCATCACAAAGCAGCTCCCCTCTGCCCACAGTTTATCCCCAGGCTCTCAACCCCATGGATCCTGATGCAGGTCAGTGGTCCGTGGAAACGTTTGCTGAAATACTCTCAGCCACCAAGAGGAAAGGCCTAGGCAGAGTGCGTGGTGGGAAATCTCTGACTGGGCAGTCTTGTGCAGGACTGATGTACAGGTCTAAGTGTGGACCATGGGATGGTAGACAGGCTAAGAGGTGATCTCCAGAGATAACTGGGACGGGCCTGGGGTTATACAAATGAGTTTGTGGAGGGCTAATATCTACTTATCCATGATTTCACAGCAGTTGGGCTTCTGGTTTTTCACCATAATAATATGGAGCTTGGACAGGCCTCAAAAAAACAACAACAAAAAACCCCTTAGATTTGAGACTTAAGCTTTTTACTCAGTGAGTGAAAGAAACGGGTCCTTCAGGATCAGGGAGTTGAGAAGGCAGTTCTTTGTTTGACAAAGGAATTACTCACAAAAGTGAGCACACCCCTGCCAGGCTGGAACACGGGTCAGACGCCATTAGTTGTCTTCAGAGAGAACTGAACTAACAGAACAGCCCCAAAGCAATTCTGGGTGACGTGAACACAGAGAATTTTTAAAACCCAGCTCCACAGGAGCCCTAGCAGGATGTCTGCCTCTCTCCCTGGGCCCAAGGCACTTTCTGCAGAGCAACACTTTAGGAAATAAAGGCTTCTCTTAGAAAGCAATTTCTCATTTATCTTAAGAACCACAGAAATGTTTAAACTATTTCTAAACACATAATGTACCTAAAAATCTAGCCTGGGGAAACTTAAATGCAGAAGAGGCAAACACAGAATGAGATTTTAGACTCAAAGATATTCATTACAGTATTATTTACACTAGTGAGAAAGTAGAAATAATCTAAATGCCTACTAATATAGAAGAATGGCTAAATTAATTATGGTAGAATTGTATGCTCAACAACTATGAAGACACGGAAAGTGATGATTATGAAGACTATGAAATAACATGGGAAGATGCCGATGATATAGAACTAAGAAAAAGCAGATACAAAAGTATATATACATACAATATGAACTTAACTATGGCTTAATTTTAAGAAGGCAAAGTCTCTTAGACCTCTGCACAACAGGCTGGCATTTCCAAACAAGCCCACAGAGCCCACAGCCTGGCCTGGGAGACCATAGGGCCCAAGGACGGTACATGGGCACATGACACAGCTTCCCCCTGACCAGGAGGGCCTGGGCTCTGGGTTTGACTTGGGGGCATGTGGACATTACCAGGGTGGTGGCGGCGGCGGCGGCAGTGGTGGCAGTCGCAGCAGTAGTTAGGTCGGCACTCCTCTCTCTGTAGGAGGTGGAGGGAACAGAAGAGGAGGTAGTGCAGAGTAAGAAGCAAACCAGAGAGAAGGTCCTCCTTCAGCGGGCTTCACTACAAACAGAATGAACAAGTAAAGGAGAAAGGCCCCCACTAGAAGGAAAAAAAGAAAAAAGAGAGAGAAGGTGGATGCAAGGCAGGTAAGGAAGGAAGGCAAATGTTAAGGCTGTAAAGGAAAAGGGGCCCATTCTGACCACCCTCATTCCAGAGCAAAGGCTAATTCCTAGTAAGTCGTTATTCCTGGTCCTGAAGTTAAGGGTGAGCAGAGAAAATGGCATTTCTCAGAAAAATGTCCAGGGAGGCAATTCCCCAGCTTTGTGAGTACCTGTAAGTGCTCTGACACATTCCTCAGGAGAACGGAGCAAACTAGGGACAGAGAGGTGAAAACACAGCACAGCAGGTGCCCGATCACAGGGCAGCGCACAAGCGGTGACGGGCACAGATACCCAGTCCTCCCACAACCCTCCTGGGCCCCCAAAGTCTGAGGGCTCAAAGGAGGGGGTATTGCAGGACAGGATCAGCCACGCCCCTCTGAGCCCCATTCCCACACACCTCAGTCTGGCCGCTGACGGCAGAGGAAATCTAAGGCAGGGATGGGGGATAGTAAAAAGACGGTCAGGATAGAAACCAAACCAGTGGGGGTCACAGGCCCAGGCAGCTCTCCTCAGTAATGGGCAGACTCATGAGTCTGTTTTACCCCAATTCATCTGGACCTCATTTAGGAACCAGCTGGCTGGCCCAGGGACAGAGGTGAGCTTCTGAGAATGGTGACAGATACTTCTACTCATTGAAGGTACAAAGGACTCTCTCCAAACCTGCCCACACTTGATCCCAGACAAGCAGCCTGGAACCATCTCACAACAGTACACAGATGGAAAATATTCCAAAGCCAGAGAAAGCCAGGGCCCCCTCTACTTTCCCTCACACCCCAGCCTTTCAGGCCAGGGCTTACCTGTTAGCATGATAATTAGGCAAGCCTCACAGAGGGTTCTGAGGCTGTTACCCCAAAGGCATGTTCCCCCTCCCCCCATGACCCAGTGGGACAGCAGCGCCATGTGGAGGTGGACCTGCTCCTCAGTGAGGGGAAGAGAGGCATTCCTTAGGCTTCATGTGATCTCTATCCAATCCCAGCTGCACCACCCAGCCATCACAGGACCCAAGGAAGATACTTACCTTCAGGAGCCTTCCCTCAGCAAGAACAATGAGAATAACCATTTGCCTCACCGGAAGGTTGTCAGGGTCAAAATTCAAAGTGAGACCCTGAAAGATGTTCAGTCCAAAGGACCAGAACTGTAGAGTTTCATGACCATAAACAGCCACCACAGGGTTAAAGTAAGTACTCTGCATTTTTCCTGGAAAGGGAGGTCACCCCAAGGGCTGTGTCCTAGGCAGTCTGCTCTGGCCAACAAGGAGCAGAAAACTCTGGGGAAAAGCCCCGGGGAGGAGCTGGGCAGATTCCCAAGGATTGTGACTTGGCCTGACTGAGAAAGGAGGCTTCACCTCCACGAAGCACTGCCCTCACTAGAGAACGGGGAGCAAGGGGTCCTGAGAGGAGTACAAGTACAAGGGCAGGAGTCACAGGGAGTGACTCTGTGCTCCAAACCTTGACTGAGCACCTAGAGCCATAGGTCAAGGAGACAGAGGCAGTCAGGCCCAGGAGCTGCAAGTCCAGGGGCCACTGGCTGGGCTGAGCACGCACTTAGGCGATCACCCCTCATGGCTCGCTGGGATGCGCTGAGTGGCCTGCAAGCAGCAGGCAGGGAGACGTCAGCTCCACTTGGGGCTTCGTGGAGCTAATAAGGTTGGAACGGGGTGGCTAAATGATGGCCAGGAAGAGAGCAGGTAGGGGAGGGAAGGCAGGCAAGCAGGGCAGAGGGGACAGCAGAAGCACAGACACCAGGCAGGAGCAGAGTATAACCGGGTGAGGATGAAGAACCCAGTATCACTGTGACACAGGGTGTGAATGAAGCCTGAGGAAGAAGTGGCTGGAGATAGGTCAGAGCTGGATTGCAGAGGGTCCTGGATGCCGAACTCAGGGCTTCAGATTCTGCAGACCCTTGCCTTTGGGCATTGGGGACATACTGAAGGTTTAAAGAGAGGGCGTGACATGGTAGAACTAGAAAGATCTTGGGCGACTGAGTGAATCAGAGGTGCCAGAAAATATGCAAATGGACTTGGAGAGACCAGTCCTGGGCGCTGGCTGTAGGACAAAGGGCTGCTGTGATGATTACAAACTCACCTGGCCAGCTGGGCCTCCATTCTTCACCTGTGGGTAACTTTTATGATGGTTAATCCCACAAACATCCTGTGTGTATTTAGGGCTGGTGCTGCCAGGTGGCAACCTGTCTTCCCTTCACTTTGGGTAACTTTAGTTTCCTTTCCTCATTAAAGTATGACAAAGTGTAGTAAGCACCCCACCCCACCTGCTATGACGTCTTAAAGTACACTTCTGCGTCAGTGTTTAGTGCTGGACCTCAGGTGGGACCTCTGTGGCTCAGAGCGGCACGTTTGGCCCCAAAGGGCTGGCAGTGCCAGCACTCTTATGGGATTCTCAAACACTGGAGGGCTAGGGCAGAAGACCTGAGGACAAACAGCAATGCTTGTACTCCATCTCAACTGGTAACCGCGCCCCACCCCAACACTTATTGTGAGGTGTAAGTTCTTCAGGTGATTGGAAGAGCCTAAACCAAAACAGGGTGGTTAACAGCTTAATATGGATGGGGTAGGAACCACAAAAGCCTGTGAAAGGTCACCCCCTGTGGATGGAGCTCGAGACACAACCCTATTGCGAAGAAGCAGGTAGGCTTGACATGGCATCTACATCCCCTGAGATTCCATTACCTGACAGGTCTCTGTATTATGTCTTTATCCGCTACCCTTTGACCCCACAGAAGCCACACGAATGAGAGGGAGAGTCTTGACATTGGTACTGAGTGACTGAGTGGGGACAGAGCAGGAGAGCAGTAAAGAGTTTATTACCATAATACTGAGTAGAGAAAATAGGCCAGAAGAGGGCTGGGGAGAAGAAAATCAGATCATAGCAGTAACTGCTAATGTTTACTAAGGGTTCACCATGTGCCAGGTGCTTCACAGCCCCATGTGGTAGGTACACTCAAACCTTGCTGTCCCACCGATGAGGAAACTGAGGAACTTAGCTGAGCTCAAATGGAAGAACTCAAGCCTAAGGTCACTAGCTGGGAAGAGGCACAGCAAGAACCCAGGAAGTCTAAGCTGGAGCTCACTCCCAGCCCTGGAGAGCCAGCTTCGAGAAGCTCTTCAGAGGAGGGACTGAGTGGCCGTGAGGGGAGAGTTACTGTGCATGCAGTGAGTGGGCACTAGGGATCAGGCCCAGGGTTTGAGCTCCAGCACTACTGGCATTTATATGACTTTCTACTTCCCTTCTCTGAGCCTCAGTTTCTCCACCTGCAAAGTAGAGCAGACATTTTCACACAATCTGGCCTTGGGGGTCCAGGCAAATCCCAGCAAAGACTGAAGGGGAAGTGAGGGGATAGAGGTTCTGTTCTTAATAACCTGTTTGAGAACCCCTGGACTAGATGTCTGAGGCCCCTCCTATTTTAAGCATTCATTCTCTCTAATCTTAAATGGGGCTGGGGATGAATGGTCAAAATGAGAGCAGGGTGTCTGAGACAGGAGACACAAGAGGCTCTAATGATGCCTATCTGCTCAACAGTACATAAAGGTCAAAGGCAGATGCTTTGAACTCACTCTCCTTGTCTAAAACAACTATCAAACAGAGAACCCAAGGAGTTTCTAAGTCAAATGGGGGAATGATGCAAATGTTTCTCCCTTGGCCTCTTTCCTTCAAAGGTTTAGGTTTCCTGTCACCACTCTGTGTTTGTTCTTTATAACTGTGAGACAGATCATCTTTACTGGAAAGGTAGGGCAAAACCCAAGTTTCTCCTTAGTCTTGGTTATCTCAAAATCAGGCTGTATTTTTCCAAGAAACCAGGGTGGAGTTGGAACAGAAAAAAAAAAAGTTATCATGGGGAGAGGGAGATAAAGAGGAAAGACTCTCTTAATGTAGAAAGTTAAGATTCTCTTAAGGAAGGAAAAGATGTAGAGGCAAAAAGACACGGGTGGGGTGGTGGGGAGGGGAGATAATACTGACAAGGCTAGAGGGGGGAAAAGACATATATATGTTTGAAAAACTAGAAAGAAAGCATTTCCAACGCTGAGTTGCAAGTGGGAAAGATAAGAAAGGGAGGGAGAACTGGGGTTCTTGGTATCCTAGCGAAAGTAAAGAGGTGGGGGCTGCCTCCTTCCCCCCAAAGTGTGACCCACAGAACAGTCGTTACTTGAGATGGTTCTTGGAAAACCGTCCTCCAGACAAACAAGCTCAGGCAACACCGTGTGCTGAGACCTGCCTCGCAGTGTTTGGTCCAGCACCCCTCCAAGGCATCCGGCCTCGGCTCTCTGTTTTGGAAAGCACACTTTGAGAAAAGTCCCGACTTAGGCAGTGCCTAGTGTTAGCAGCTCGGCGGTGTCACTGGTCCACGCTGGCTTGCTTAGCTTTTCCGCCAGTGTGGACCGGGGCAGGTAGGAGCAGATAGCTGGTATAGGACATGCGAAAATCTGTTGTTTGAAACCTGAGGATTATCTGTATAAATTAAGTGATAGGAATTTAAGACGGTGGCTAAATTTCTCTGGTCCAATATTTGTTTTGACTTTGTAATTGAACAGGAAAGTCTTACATTCACCAAAACTTTAACATATCTATGCACTGGCACATCCCCTCTAGTCTTCCTTGACCTCAGTCACCTAAATTCAAAAGCTCAGCATCATCACTGACTCTTCTACCCTCTTTATGCAAATATATATTTTAATGCAACTCAGATGTAATCCAGACCACAGCCGTCCATCTGCTGCTCAGGAAGATTTGTCGGAGGCCATCAGATGCCTTGATGAGTAAGATCTAACAGCACTGTGTCTACAGTGTATTACTCATCTACTGGCATGATAACTATCAAAGACAGGAAGGAGATGCAGCTGGCATGATTTGTACTTTTTCCTGCTGGTTCCTGGTGATGGTGGCTTTCTCTTCCAGGCACTCACTGCCATTGCTTTAACAATGGACTCCTGAATCTTACTATAATCAACATGTGCTCACTGGCATCACACAAGAGTTCCTTGGTGACACGGCTTTTCTTAAACACATACTTGTTGGATTGAAGTGGTCTGGCATTTACTAACTCACTCTTACATTCACCAACATTATTCTACGGTGAGTGACCCACAGCTATCTTGCTGACAGATTTTTCTCAGGGCCCTGGTCTGTGCCTCACTTGGCCAAGGGACTCAAACAGTCACCTGCTCTCCCAACCTTGAGCTTCCGCTCCCTCATAGATGGGGCTGTTCTGCTCTTTCCTGACAGACTCAGCTCCAACATCTGGCCCTACAACCTCTGCTGCCTTTACTACCCAACGGTCATCTCAATCTCTAGGAACATGCAAGGCTCCTTTTTCCTTAAAGTCCCTATTCACTGGCCCCAGCTGAGATGTCCATGTATCCTATGAGTACCCCAGAAGAAGCAGTTAAATTGGATAAATTTGAAGCTGCCTAAAAGTCTGACATCTAAATGGGGGTTTTTATTTTCTAAAAGGAAAATACAGCCATGGCTGCTGTGGCTCAGCTGTTTGGAGCATCATCCCATAAACCGAAGGACTGTGGGTTCAGTTCCCATTCAGGGCACGTGCCTGGCTTGTAGGTTCTGTCCTTGGTTGGGGCACACCTGGGGGATGGATACTACTATCTCATGTGGGTATTTCTCTCTCACATCGATGTTTCTCTCCCTCTCTTTCGCCCTACCTTCCCCCATCTCTAAAATCAATGGCCATGCCGTGTCCAGCATGGCTCAGTGGTTTGGGCATCATCTTGAAAAGCAAAAGGTCACTGGTTCAATTCAATTCTCAGTCAGGGCACATGCCTGGGTTGCAGGCCAGATCCCTGGTTGAGGCATGTGAGAGGCACCTGATTGATGCTTCTCTCCCTCTCTTTCTCCCTCCCCTCTCCTCTCTCTGAAAATAAGTAAATAAAACCTTCCAAAAATAATAAAATCAATGGGCATATCTTGGGTGAGGATTAAAAAAATTAAAAAAAAAAAAACACAGGTACCTACAGACATAAAGTAATCAGTGCTTTATTTAGAAAGAACTAGAATTATTATTTTTCTCTCAATTTTGTTGGAAGACTACTTCCAGAAAAAAGAACCAGAAGCCCAAACAAAGTATTCCAGCAATTTCCCTTACCTAGAAGAGTTAATAGCAATAAGCAAGTACATTGTATGGTATTTAGCTTATCTATACTCATTAAGATAAGAATGTACTACTACTGAGTTTTAAAATGTCACACACCCAGGAAATCATTTCTTTTCCTTCTAGCCTCTTTATTCACACTGCTGGGCATATCCTTGGGTGAGGATTTTTTTTAAAAAGTAACAAATACCCACACACAGAGCTACCCAGAGACAGAAAGTAATCGGTGTTTATATGGAAAGAATTAGAATTATTATTTTTCTCTCAATTTTGGTGGAAGGCTACTTCCAAAAAAAAAAAAAACAAAAACCAAGTAAAACATCCTAGCAATTTCCCTTGCCTAAAAGAGTAAACAGTGACAAGCAAGTACACTGTATGTCATTTAGCTTATCTACACTCATTAAGATAAGAAGGTACTATTACTGAGTTTTAAAATGTCACATACCTGGGAAATCACTTCTTTTCCTTCTAGACTCATTACTCTCAAATACTGTACCATATTTACACACACACACACACACGCACACACGCACACACACACACCCATCCTCGCCCCATCTTCCCAGACCTCACCTGATTGATAACATAGACGCCATAGTCCAACTGCTGCCGTTGGAGGATTGGGTGCAAGTAATACAGCCAGTACTTGAGGTGTTCCTGCCGGTTGCGGAATGGAATAATGATGGCCACCTTGTGAGGAGAGACGCAGTCCTTGGGGGCGTAGCGACCACCCACCTTCACCTCGGGGTTCTGTTTTGCCAGAAGCGTCAGGTCCACAGGCGCCTTAAACTCGATCAGCAGGGGCCCAACTAGAGGGGTGGAGGGAAGGAGATGTTAGCAGGCCACAGGACTCGCTCCCTGCTTTGCAGACGTGTCAGATAGCCTGAGTGCAGGAGACAGCCCTTCCTGAGAGGCAGCAGGACCATGGAAAAGGCACTCATGGCCTGCACTAGATACTGTATCTAGCAATAGTGTGACCAACCACTGCAGGAAACGCGTATCAGGCAGACCTGGATGGCTGGTCACCCAGGAAGCACTCACCTATGCAGGACACGTTACCTTCAGAATCTGTGTTTCCCAACTGTATAATGAAAATGGGGCAATTCTCGCTCTGACATCCTGATGGGCTGTTGTTAGGATCAGAGAACACAGAGAAAACACAGCCTCAGAAAACCTGAGGTTGAGACCTAGCTCTGCCACCTCCCAACATGTGGCTTTGGACAGGTTCTTTCTGAACTTAGCCTAATTGAGACAAGGGGTGTGAGTGTGCACATGTACACATGTGTGTGTGCATCGGAGAGTTCAGTGTTGAGAAAATCAGAAAGGCAGCCATGGAGCCATGTCTCATGGGTTGATGCACAGGAGAAACAAACTTGATGGGAAGGGCTGGAGGAAATGAGACCCCAGAAGAGACCAAGGGGGAAGGGGAGAAGAAAACAGCTAGAAAGAACATCAGAGAAGAATGCTTAGGGAAATTAAGGAGTGAAGGAATAACAGAGGAAATAAAGAAGGGAGGAAAAGTCAGGGATGCCTGCAAAGTGTCTGGCCTGGAAGAACATGGCTCCAGAGGAGAATGAGTCCATTGGAGAGCCCTTTGGCTTAGATGAAAAACTGATGAGATGTGGATGGTGGACTTTTAGGTAGTGGCAAGTTAGGAAGAGGGAAAGGCGAAGGTCAGGATCCTGATACAGACCTGGAAGCCCTTGTTTCCTAAACAGAAACAGGTGGAGCTAAGAGAGAGCTGCTGGGGAGGGCCCCTCATGCAGCAGAGATGGTGAGTGCTGTGGGAAGGTGACTGGCCCGGGGACACACAGGGGATTGGGACGGAGTCATTGAGCCCAGGTCCCCAATGTTCCCTGTAGGCCAGATCTTCTCAAAGCGGGTTCCAGGAAACACTAATTCCCAGCAAGATGCTCAGTGGAAAAATATGTCCCTGGCCACATCAGCATAGGAACTCTGCCTGCTAAATCCTGCCTCAGGAAAGTCATATGTCACAGGCTCTGAGAAGCCGTGCAATCCAGAAACCCCTTCACTTTACTTAACCCACCCTCTCCCAAACTTACTGGGGAACAGTAACCTTTGTGCCATCTGATCAGGGGGCACACTTTGACTATTGTTACTCTAGTGTAACCTAACCACCTTTACCTATAAAGCAAACTCGTCATTAGAACAAAAGAAGGAACCTACAGAACAGAGGCGAGAACGTTGACCACAAACTCAGAGCAAGTTCACGTGAAACATGCTCGTGAGAACCAGTGTGCAGCCCTGTCACCTGTTTAGCGATGATATGTGGCTCTCCAAGTGCCCCTGTCCCCAGAGATCACTCACTCTCCTAAAATGAGACAGCCCAAGAAAGCTGGGACTCTTGCTTCTCTGGCGCAACCACAGGTGCAAACTCACCATCTCCTCCTCCCCCCAACCCCTCCCTAGTCCCCTACTGCACTCCACTCACCATCTTGCCCTCCCATGCTGACCCAGTTCCACCATCATGGGACCTGTTCCCACTCATTTTCTTCTGAGATACAGCTCTGATCTACTCTCCCACTAAAACCTCCGATGGCTCTAAGGCCGTGTTACACGGGAAGGCCAAATCTCTTAACTTGGCAACAAGGCCCTTCAGCCTCAGCTCTACCTCCTTCCCACTCTTACAAATCAGGCCTATGACCACATTCTTCCCATTGCCAGAAATGCCCTTCCTCTTTCTTGTAACAGCCAACTCTGCATTGAAAGAGAGACCAGAATTTTAGCAGCAAAGCCCCAATGTGGCCTTGACCTTTTCCCTCCTTCATTACCACAGAGCTCAAGGAGCAGATCCCCTGGGGGCAGGAGGGAAGCCTCAAGGTACCAAAGCTCTGGTGCCTTCCTGGCCATGCACCTCCCTCTCTGGAGGGACAGGGGTCTCACAGATCAGTCCCTCACCTGACTACTGGTTCCGGTCTCGAAGGGTGCCATCAGTGGAGTGGGCTCTCGGTCTAAGTAAGGGCTAACCCTGGAGTGTTTTTGTTTTTTGTTTTTTGTTTTTTTCCCCAAAACTACCATCAGAATCACTTGAGGCAGTGTGTAAAAATATGAAATCTCAGACTTGTACCCTAGAGAGCCGACTCAGCAAATCTTGGGAAGGACCTAAGTGGATAATTAACAAGGAGCCTAGGAGATTCTGCTTGTGCACATTGGGCAACAGACAGATGATCTTCCCATCCTCACAAATCTTGGGGCTTTCAGGCAAGGAGGGCCCTTAGGGTCTCCCACAACTCACACGCCATGGAAGCAGCCCTTCTGCACAGTGCCCCGGACGACGCCTTCCGGGAGGCCCTGCTGCACAGTGCACTCGTGAACAACATGAGAAAAGATCTGTCATTGGTCTCTTCTCACTTCAGAGGGCCCCACAACATCTGCAAACTCCCCAGCCCCACTGCACCTTTGCTGCTCAAGATATTGCTAAACATAACCCCATTTTCAGGAACGCAAGAGGCATCTGGACTGTCACCCTACTGACTTGCTCACATTTTCTGAAACCAGCCCAGAAGACAGGAATTCACACTTGCGCTGCCTAGCTTTCTGAAGCACACACCTGCAGGCTGGTCTTAGTGGTTCCCCTTTCAGGAGTTCCAGAAAGGTGGTTCTGAGGTTTCTGGGACAGAAGAGAGGATGCCTGGGCCCTGGTTCAGCTCCATCAGTGTTTTGCTGGATGATCTATCTTTAGGCAAGCACCATCTGCTTTCAGCATACTGGTTTCCCATTTATAAATGGCAAGGACTGGAATTCAACCTGCTCCAGAAGAACTCTTATCTGCCACCACCCTCACTGGCTCCTCCAGTGGTTCGTGTGGAGCCTTATCATTGAACAGCCTCTTCTCACTCGCCTGCCTGTCTTTGTGCCCCCTCGCAAGCCCTATCATGTCTCCAACGGACTGAGAGCACACTGACGGTTGGATCCTACCCCCCTTGCCCACTCTGGCAATTCCTTCCCCACCTTCTCTCTGTGAAGCCTCCACAGCTCTGAGAATACTGCACATCACACCTCTGAGAGTGGGTAGCACCTAGCAGTCAATGGCAGCTCCAGACCTGGAACAGAATGCCTTCTTGGATCCAGTGCCAGCCAGGTGGCCTCCCCTGAATGCCCTGTAAATCTGCCACGCTGCAGGGGCTGTCCTCTGCTATCTGCCTGGCCCAGTCCCAGTGAGAAAATCCATAGAGCTCAGACTCCAGGAGGGCAGTGACCAGCTCTGCCCAGAACCTTGCAGAGCTACCAGGTCTCAAAGCCACTGCTCGAGGCTTCTGGGAGAGGTGAGGGGAAGAAGCAAAGGATGGAAGGCTTCGTCACAGTCCTCAGGCTAAGCCAAGGCTCCCTTGCTGTGAGGCGCACGGTGTGTGCTACCACAGGCCCTCGGCCCCGCTGGGCTGGCTTGTGTGTTTTCTTGGCTCTGGGAGCTGGGAAGCAGGGTTACGTAAGCAGATGAGCAGATGTGAGCCTGTCCTTCACTCTCCCAGCTAAAGCCCTGCCACGTGGGCCTCTCAGCTGGGAGCCCAGGTCATGGCCTTGCGTGTAAGTCGCTCAATAACTTCAATGTGTGAGCTCAACTCAGACAAATTCCACTGCTCCCTTGCTCAGCACAGCAAACCCAAACACACACACGATCCTCCATCAAAAGCCCTTCCAATCTACAGCCAACCCAGCACAGACTCCCTGCCTCACTTGCTTGATAGCTAGACTAGCTGAATCCTCTAGCCCCAGCAAAACAGGCTGGAACATGCGAGTCACTGCTTCCCAACTGACAGCCAGTGCTCCAGACACAAACCTTGGCCAGGTGCTGGGTAGTGACAATGTTTCACCAGCCTGGACAAAACGGCAACAAGGGAGTGTAGGTGGTTCTTCATTAGCTAAGTGTAACCAATGTATCCGAATGTCCTTTCCTCTAAGATCGAGACTTTACTCTTTAAATATTAAGATGTCCTGTTTTTATGAAATAATTACAATTGATTTTGGTGCTGGATTGGAAGCCATGGGTCAAGCCCCTCAGTTTCTTTTTAAATTTTCCTGAGCAGTGAATTCAAACATTTGGGAAATGATTTTAGGAAAGCTGGGATGCTGGAACGTCTTCCTTGGCCACGCCTCAGTCCTGACAGTACATGGCACAGCCCCTCTTCAAGCTCTCTCCTCCCCAACTACAGTGTTGCTCCACAGGCACTGTGGGTGGGCCACTTCTCTCTGCACCCATCTTCCAAGAGCTAGATATGCACTGGAAGCTGAGCCAGGTACTACCAAATCCCCAGGCTTGGGAATGACAGCAATTTGCAGTGGTCACATGAATTCATGGTACCCCCCTGTGGCCCCTTAGACTAGAAATGAGAAGCACCATCTACTGCACAGGGCTCATCCTAAACCTTCCCTCTGGTCCTTCAGGGAAGAGAAGCTCTCCAGAGTTCTCCAAGGACTTAGTCATCACCAATCCAACAGCTGCCTGGCCTCGGCTCAAACATCACTACCCCTAGGAAGCCTTCTTAGACCACTCAAGACTGGTTCTTACCATGCTATTTTTCTTTATCCCTTTGGGTAGAGCCTTAAAACTAAACAATAAATATTTTAAAATATAACCCAAGGACAAGAAATGTGACTTCCTCCTTCATCCCTTTCCTAATAAGGAAGCGTCTCCCAAAATAAAGATTTCAAAACATATTACTTAGTGGCTAGAAAACAGGAATAATCTATTTCTAATGTTACTTGATATGCGTCAGGCACGCTGCACACCGAACACAGTTTCCACACCTACTGCTCTTTCTGCCATCTAACCATCCAGGCCGCTTATTAGACCCTGGGGAAAGAGATCTTTTTTTCAACAGGAAGCAGAGCACATCTGTGGTCTCTGGCCCCTGAATTTGGGGGCATAGAGAAAAGCAAAGTATTTGCTTGAAAGATAAAGGTACCTGTCAGAGGAAGTCTGCAGAACAGAGCCCAGGTGGCCAAGGGCAAGCTGGACAAACTGGGCACAGTGGGGCCAGCTGCTCTCCATCCACCTCTGCTCAGGAGTGGGCCTGCCATGTGCCCAAATTGCCACACTTTGTGGGTCTTCCAAAATATGACCTGAAAACAACCTGGCTAGTGACAGACCACCAGTCTCACTGGAACTGGTCTTGTTTGTGCCCTGCTCTCTCCCCGATTATAAATTCCCACCCCGCCTTCCAACAAAGGCCAAGCACTCTCATTTGCTACCCTCTTTGCTTCCAAAATGCTAGTGACCTTTCCACGTATTGTAAATGTCCTCAGACTGTGCAAGAATCACCTGGGGAAGCCACCTGCAGATTCCTGGGTCCTCCTCACCACATCTTGGGCTGGGGTCCAGGACTCTGCATTTTAACAACAAGCACTCTAGGTAATTTTAATGTGGATCCCTGGATTATATTTGGAGAAACGCTGGTATATAGGTTCACTCATTAAGCACCACCTCTACCCACCCCCTGAAACCCTCACTTAAGAGTGAGGTACCAAGAAAGACAGCTTACACTCAGGAACCACTGCATATTTCTCCTTTCTGACAACGTATGTCACATAACAACACATTTCACCTCTGGCTTTTGTAAAGGGACAGATGTCATAACTATCTTGAGCCATATGGTCTGAATGTCTACATTTTAACTCATCCCCAGCCTTAACATTTTTTTTCTCTATTTCTAATTTTATATATATTGGTCCTTTTTTATGGTGTGTATTCTTATAAGCTATCTCAAAAACCTTTGTGAAACCTACCGACTGGTAACATAACAATCCTTCAAAATTCAAACCAAATGTCATCCTCTCTTCAGTTTTCCTCAAGCCCCTTGGGTCAGTAATCCCTGCTCCAGATGCCCCAAACACCCTTGACGCTACAACAAGCCCTTCAGGATGAGGGTGCCCTCCTTCCTCCCTCAGCTCCATGAGGGCGGGGACTGTATCATTCATTTTTGTACCTGGGACAGTTTCTTACAAAGCAGCATCAACGAACACGGGCTGACCCACAGCACGAGTTAAGAAGCTGAGCCCTGACTGGTTTGGCTCAGTAGGTTGGGCATCATCCTGTGAACCAAAAGGTTGCCTGTTCAATTCCCAATCAGGGCACATGCCTGGGTTGTGGAACAAGTCCCCAGTTGGGGGCATGCAAGAAGGCAACCAATCAATGTTTCTCTCCCTCTCTCTCACTCCCTACACCCCTCACTAAAAAGAAACAAAATCGTAAACAGAAAAAGGAGAAGCAGCAGCAGCTGCTGAACCAACAGAGCAGGGAACCACTTTGCCTTCAATGCTTGAAAATCTAGATTGCTGTCCTAATATACATCTACAAACAAGGTCACCAAGGGCAAAAACACTTCCCTTTCTGGGCTCTTAAGATGACTTTGGGTCTAGGAACAGCACCTAGATGAACACATCCCCGACCCTCAATTTTAATAAGTTTCTTACAGGTTCCAGGCCTACAACTCAAACTCTGTGGCAGTGGACAACCTAATGAAATGTTCCATGTCCTCATCTAAACCTCACACTGTCACATCAAACAAGTGCTGCACCAAATACCACTTGTTCCTTGAGAGGATAACTCCAAACCTCAAATTCTGATGGGGGCTGTGAGATCACCAGAAAACCCTTACTTAAGCAGTCATTCAGTCCAGGGTCCTGTCACCAAGTGTACCAAGGCCTAAACCTAAGGGAGCAAAGCCATGGTCAGATTCCATCACCTTGAAGAGTCTGGATCCTCTTTGAACCAGAATGAAGAAGAATCCTGGCAGACCAGAGCTGGAGGAACCTTCAGAATTGTGTTTCAGCCCCATGGTTACACATGAGGGTTTGAAATTGAAGGCCAGAGAGACTGACAGACTTCCTCAAGGACATTCTTGGAGTGCCCTCCCCCACAACAAAAAAAGCCACCTTCGTTTCCCCCTTATTAATCCTTTAGGTTCTCGTGTTCATGGATACATCCACACAGTGGACAAATCGCAGCATGCATGCCCCTCGACTCTCCCTATGCTGCGCACATGGAGATTCTATCTCAGAATCCTTTTCGCCCGAGGGTTCTAGGAGCTACCCATGGATCCTGGGTGGCATAAAAATGAATCTTATTTGACATCACTAACATAAACCCTCCTTAAGTGCATTTCTGTACCACATGGCCAGGGCTCCTGAATTCTGAGGCAGGGGAATTAAAGAGAATACTGAGAAACCTCTGGAGCACTTGGGGCATGACAGTACACTTCTGTCCTGGGGTGACCCAAAAAGGTTCTCTTTTCTTTTTCTTTTTCTTTTTTATTGAATTTATTGCAGCAACATAGGTTAATAAAATTATATACTATAATACATCATCTGTATATTGTATTCACCAACCAAAGTCAAGTCTCTTTCCGTCACCATTTATCTTCCCTTAACCCTCTTGTACTCCCCTACGTGGGTGAAAGGTTTTCACCCACGGTGCAACCACAGAGATGTAAGGCCCAGAGGTCAAGAAACAGTGCTGGGGATCACAGGCTTTTGAAGCCCAGTAAACAGGCTTCCTAGTGTTTCTCCACTGGGGAAAATTGTCCTAGGAGGAATTTGTGCTTTGTTTGGTCCTGGCCCCAAAACAGATTTTCATCCTCATCCAGCCGTTCTTCCTCCCTCTCCCTCTTCCTCCCTCTCTCCCTTCCTCCCACCCTCTGCTGGAATTTGTGGAAACTATGCCTGCCCACGGTTGTGTTAGCACTACCAGGAAGAGCTAACGAGGTCAACTTGCCTGGAAATGCCATGTCAGCCCCAGGAAGATCCTGCTGTATCTCTCTCCTCTTAGAACTACAGCGCTTGTGGGAGGAATGATTTGAACTCCTTGGAAAGGATCAGAATGACAGAGTCTGGTATTTTATTTTAAGACCTCCCCATCTGGGCTGAGGCAGTCCCCCAGCCCCCTCTGAGGACTCTACTCTCAGCCTGAAGACAGTCACCAACAGGTAGCCCGGGGCCAGAATGGCAGGAGGCACCTTTATCTCCATTTCTCTTCTGACTGCTTCCCCTCCTCTGGTGTGAGAACATTTTGCTCTGCGCCTTCTTAGGTCATTTGTTAGAAAAAATATAGAAATTTGACACACAGCTCCACAGGAAGCAAATGCAATTTTCACGGGAAGCAGCATGGTAGTAGGAACAGGTCACACACCAGGGTTCAAACCCCTGTGCCACTTCTGAAAAGTCACGGGTGAGTTTCATAACCTTTGAACCTTGCCAGTGATAGCACAGTACTTAACATACAATAGACCTACAGCATATATTTGCTGAATATATGAATAATACTTGCATATGGGGCTCTAGCTGGTGTGGATCAATGGACTGAGTGTCGTCCTGAGAACCAAAGGGTCACTGGTCTGATTACTAGTTGGGGCACATGCCTGGGTTGTAGGCCATGTCCCCAGTGGGGGGGCACACAAGAGGCAACCACACATTGATGTTCCTCTCCGCTTCTCCCTCTCTTTCTCTAAACATTAAGTAACTAAAATCTTAAAAAAAAAAAAAAAAAAAAAAAAGCCTTGTATGTGGGCCTTACACTCTAAGAGGCAAAGTCATTCTCAACAGAATTCAACAGAGGCTAAGGGGCCATAAAGATTGACTGTTTGCTAAGGAGATCCAGCGGAGTTTAGCTATACCACAACACCTAAAATGTAGCAGGGATGTCCGACCTTTTGGCATCTCTGGGCCACACTGCTGAAAGAAGAGTTGTCTTGGGCCATACATTAAATATACAAACACTATCGAAAATTTTAAAAAATCTCATCATGTTTTAAGTAAATTTACCATTTTGTGCTGGGCCACAGGTTGGACACCCCTGATAGAGGAACTAAGGGTATTAGCACAGTTACAGAAAAAGAGGAGTGCTGGTGCGACTGCACAGAACAAAGAAAAAGGGTCATGTTCAAACAGAAGACATGGGCAATGTGGACAGACAGATGACAGACTCAGAGAATATATCTGCGATGTCTGAGACCAGCAAGGGATGAGTATCCAGAATGTATTAAAAAGTCCTGCATATCAACAAGAAAAGTATAAGAACCTCAATGAAAAAACAAACAGCTAGAGGATTATTATGAATAAGCTATTTACAAGAGAGGAATCCCAAAGGCCATCAGGCATATGAAGATGTTATTTGTAATCAGAGAAAAGCAAGTTAAAACAAGAGCTTTCCCAGCACATTTATTCATCTGGCAAAAATTAAGAAGCTGGTTAATGCCAAGTATTTGTGAGGTGCAGAGATGCTCATGCTCCACTGGTGAAAATGTGAACAGGGGTTGACATTCAGGGGTGGTACCCAGCACTCTCAAATTAACATAAATATACACACACAGGTCCATAGAGGACTTGCTCCAGAAGTCTGTCCCTTACAGCAGTACTTGTGGAGACAGTGTGGGGGGTCTATCATTAAGAAAGGGAGAAAGAGCCCTGGCTGGCGTGGCTCAGTGGATTGAGCGTGGGCTGCAAACCAAAGCATCTCGAGTTCGGTTCCCGGTCGGGATACGTGCCTGGGTTGCAGGCCACGGCCCCCAGCAACCGCACATTGATGTTTCTCTCTCCCTCTCTTTCTCCCTCCCTTTCCTCTATAAGGATAAATGAATAAAATCTTTAAAAAAAAAAAAGAAAGGGAGAAAGAAAATTGGTGTGAACACCATGGACACTAGATGCACACACAGCAACGCAAATGACCCTTAAAAACAAGGGTGAGCACCTGGAGCCTTTTCTTGGTTTCTAAATACCATCTTCTACTAAAAACAACCAGGGCTGGTCAGAGAAATGGCTGATTCCAGGGCTCAGTCAGGGACCGAGAAAGAGGAACCTAGAACATCTTGTTGTACCTAATAAGAAGGAAGTCCTCAAATATTTTAAAAGGACACAGGAGTCAGACTGAAGGGCATCTCACTGGCCAAATATGGGACAGTCTCAGCATCAAAATAAATAATCCTAGTAAAGGATTATGAGCTACTAAATAAAGTAAGGATCCATAAGTCTGCACTGAATTAACAGGGGAGAAGGGAAAGCTCTTCCCCACAGGAAAATGCCAACTAATAAACCCAGAAGGAATGACAATGGAATTAGATTACCAAAAACCATAGTAACTGATTCAGGCAAGAATCATCAATAGATGCTAAATACCAGGAAATAACAGGATATTTACATAACCTCTAAGTAAATGCCCATAATATATGTTTTAAAAAATCATTACAATTTCTATTGCTTTTCAAGTTCATAATATACTTTTTAATTAAAAAATGGTAAAATAGTACCAGTAACTTCATAATGGAGAAGTGGCAGATGCCACCGTAACAAAGTGATCGAAGTTCACGTGGCCAGTGAGGACCGAATTAATAGCATGTGCCTCCAGACCTGGTACACTGACAACTCAGCACTGCTGGTGTGGTATTCTTGTCAGAAGTGCACAATCTCATCACAAGGAAACATCAGATGGGCCCAAATTGAGGGGCTTTCTACAAAATAACTGGCACGCACACTTCAACAATGTAGTGCTGTGTGATACAAAGAAAGGCTCGGGCATCACTCCAGATTAAGAGACTAGAAAGACATGACAACTGAATACAATGCATGGTCTTTGACAAGGACATTCTTGGGACAACTAACAAATCCTCCTTAGGTCTCTAAGTGAGACAGAATTTTTCAGTGTTGTTTTCCTGATTTTGATCATTACACCACGGCAGTAATTTTCAACCAGTGTGCTACAAGAATTTTTAAAACATGCAAAACCTGGCCCTGGCTGGGGAGCTCAGTTGGTTAGAGCCGTGTCCCAATACACTGAGGTGGCAGGTTCGATCCTGGGTCAGGGCACATGCAAGCATCAACCAATGAATGCATAAATAAGTGGAACAACAAATCGATGTTTCTATCTCTCTTCCTCTCTCTCTCTCTAAGCTCAATAACAAAAATTTTACAAAAATAAATAAATAAAAACATGCCATCCCTGACTATGTAATCAGGTGCACTGACCTCTTTTCCCTTAGACTGTCAAATAAAAAAAATGACTATGCCCAACACAATAACGTCTGGTGTGAATGAATCAAAATCATACCAATTTTTTGTCAGATCAGCAAAAAGTATACTTTTTGGTATGTCATAGAATTTTAGCAGTTTATGTGTGACATGAGATAAAAAGTGTTGAAAATCATTGCACTGTGATTATATTTTAAGAGATTTTATTTTAGGAAATACATGCTGAATATTTAGGGATAAAGGGGCAAGGTTCAGAAGATATCACACATACACATGTATGGAGAAAGAAAGAAAATAGCAAATATAGCAAAATGTTAGAGAAATTTAGGGGAAACCAGAGGACATCCAGAAGTTCTCTGTATAATTCTAGTAACTTTTCTATACATCTGAAGTTATGTCAAACTTAAAAATAATTGGGGGAGGGTAGGGGGGTATAAATGGTGATGGACGGAGACGTGGCTTGGGGTGGTGAACACACAGTACAGCGTACAGACGATGTGTTGTAGAACTGTGCACCTGAAACCTGTAAAATTTTGATAACAAGTGTCACACCAATAAACTCGATAAAAAAGAAAAAGAAAGATTTTAAACATAATCTTTATTTCCCAAATGTTTATAGTCAAGTTAATATCATTCTGGAAGGTATTAAATGAACTGTCTTTGAAAATTTAAAAAAAAAATTAAACAGAGCTGGGAGAAAAAAGTTACAATCAGAATGAGCTACAAAATAACACTATTTACATAAGTTAAAAATACATGTACAGCCCTGGCAGGTGTGACTCCGTGGACTGAGTGCTGGCCTGTGAACCAAAGGGTCTCTGGTTCAATTCCCAGTCAGGGCACATGCCTGGGCTGTGGGCCAGGACCCCAGTATGGGGTGCACAAGAAGCAACAACACATTGATGTTTCTCTCCCTCTCTTTCTCCCTCTCCATATCACTAAAAATAAGTAAAACCTTTAAAAATAAAAAAATTAGTTAAAAAATATGTGTACAAAAAATACATATATATATATATATATATGCTATATGATCCATTTATATGACATTCTTGAAGAGACAAAACAACAGTAATGGAGAAGAGATCAGTGGTGATCAGGGGATAAGGTTGAAGGAAAACGGCACTTTAAGGGGGACTTTTGCAGTGATAGAAAGGTTCTGTATCCTGATTGTGGTGGTGGTTATACAAATATATACTTGTGTTAAAATTCATAGACCTATATACCAGAAAAAAAAAAGGAACCAAACAATTTTACTGTATGCTCATCTAAAAAATAAAACTTAAAATAAAAAAAATGCAAATATGTAAAAGCAGCTCTCATTTGGCAAAAGCAAAAACAGATACACGAAACAGGTTAGAATGGTTATGCAAGGTGAGGGGTGGAGAAATGGAAGTGGGAATGAGAATAAAAGAGAACGAATAAGTAAGGCAAGAGAGTCCATGATGATAATGGGCCACGTAATAGTTTGATGACTGAATGGGATGGAAAGAAAGGGGAATGCACAGAAGAAAATAAATAGGGGAGTGGTGGAGATGGAGCTGGATGAGTCCTTCCAGCACTTGTACGGGGGAGAGAGAAGCCCTGACCTCTAGAACAAACCAAAGTCCCTAAGCAGGTCTGTAATACTGTGGGGGTAGATCCATCAGCCACGACACCATCCGACATTACAGTACTCACTTCCCTGCTCTGACTTCTGACTCACTAACTGCCTGACTAAACTATGCCTCCCCTTGTAGTGCTGCCTGCAGCCAGAGAATTCTAAGACACTTGACAAGAGTTCTAATTTTCCCAGTAAATCAGAAATTTAGCATGCCAGCAGGTAAATAAGTCTCCAGGAGTTTTACTCCTGAGTGAGTTGCCTGTCTGATATTCAGTCAGTTCTGGAGCACTGATTGAATCTGTAGCCCAGTAATACTGGTTACAAGTGCATCCTTCTCTCTACATCTAGAACCGGCCTTTAGGCTGCAGAAAGCCTGCTTCCCCAATGGCCACCTGAGCGGTCTGCCAGCAGTGCACTCCAGGCAGTACCTCTCGGGTATCAGGACTACTTTAAATGTAGCCAGCTCCAATTTCCTTCTCTAAGCAGTGGGTATAATGATGTGTTCCTTTCAGGTGGTGAATGAGAAAACACATATACGTTTATCACAGTGCTTGACACTAATAGATGATCAATAAATATTACTTTGCCTTCTCACTGACTCCCTAGAACTTCAAAGCCTATAGATTATTACAGCTCTACAGCCACAAGTGGCTAAAATTCCACTTTTCTACTCTGATCCACCATAACAGTGGTAGATTTGGAAGAAGAGCCTAGGACCTCAAAAGGGTCTTTTAGGTATGCTATGTCTTCCTGCAGTACATGAGGGTCGAACAGTGATCATATCCATCTTTTACTGTTGGGGACAAGTACTAAAATGTCAAAGCAGCAGCTTAGAAGAGAATACAGATGAAAAAAATTATAATCTTGGAACAATAAAGATCTTCCGGGGGTGAGGGGAGGAGGAGGCATACTTTTGGCTAAACTTACCAGAAGAGAGAGAAAAAAAAAAACAAACCCTCAAATTACCAAAATCAGGGATGAAAAAGGAAACATCTCTCCAAGCCCTATAGAATTTTAAGAGAATACAATGTATGCCAACAAATTAAATAACTTACATTAAGTGGATACATTTTTAGGGAAACATAAACTACCAAAACTGACTCAAGAATAAGTAGAAAATCTGAGTAGACCTGTAACAAGTTAAAAAGTTGAACTAGCAGTCAAAAAGGTTCCAACAAAGAAAAGCCCAGGCTCAGATGGCCTCACTAGTGACTTCTACTAGATATTCATTTATGAGTCAGTATTACCTGGATACCAAAAATCAGACAAAGACATCATGAGAAAGAAAACTACAGATCGTTTTTTGTCAATTATACCTCAATAAAGCTGGATTAAAAAAAACTGTAGATCAATACCTGTTATGAATAATCCTCAACAACAACAACAAAAAAAACTAGTTAACTAAATTCAACATATAAAAAGGATTATATACCATGACCAAGTAGGATTTATCCCAGGAATTCAAGATTAATTTATATCTTAAAAAAAATAAACAAATCAACACATAATACACCTTGCCAATAGAATAAATGGCAAAAACCACATGATTACTGTACTTCAACAGACGCAGAAAAGCATTTGACAAAACACATCATCTATTCATAATAAAGACACTCAAAAAACTAGGAACTTTCCTAGCCTGATAAAGAAGAAATATCCACACTGCTATGAAAATCCCACTGCTGACATAGCAAAGGACTGTTTTCCCACTGAGACCAGGAACAAGAAAAGGATGTTCTCTCTTAACAAATCTATTCATCATTGTACTAGAGTTGCTCTGAGAGTTAATGAAAATAATGCATATGGCCCTTGCTGGTGTGGCTCAGTGGATTGAGCAGTGACCTGTGAACCTAAATGTCACCAGTTCGATTCTTAGGTAGGGTACATGCCTGAGTTGTGGGCCGGGTCCCTGGTTGGGGGCATTTCAGAGGCAGCTGATCAATGTTTCTCTCCTTCTCTTTCTCCCTCCCTTCCCCTCTCTTTAAAAATAAATAAATAGAATCTTTTTTTCCTTTTTTAAAAGATTTTATTTATTCATTTTTAGAAGAAAGGAAGGGAAGGAGAAAGAGAGGGAGAGAGAAACAGCAATATGTGGTTGCCTCTCACATGGCCCCCACCAGGGACCCAGCCCACAACCCAGGCATGTGTCCTGACTGGGAATCAAACCGGCAGCTACTCAATTTGCAGGCTGGCACTCAACCACTGAGCCACACCAGCCAGGGCTAAATAAATAGAATCTTTAAAAAATAACAATAAAGGGGACCTAGCCATTCCTACTTATTTAAAAAAAAAATGCATACTAAGTACTTTCCCTATGCTTGGAAGTGCTGAATCAGCACCACCTGTGGTGAGAGTGGTTGGCTGGTTGTTGCTGGTGCCTAGAGCTCTAGATCCCAGTGGCTCCCACTGATTGATTGGGTTTTGGGTTTTCAAAGTGACCAACTTACTTCTCCCAAGTTTTGATTTTGTGTCTAGAAAATGAAATTGCTGGAAAGAGCAGGTGGTCCTGGATTTTGTCCAGTAAGACACAGTCCTGGTTCCCAGGGTCCACTGAGAACCACCCCAACTCTACCTGACTGGCCTTCGCGGGGACAGCGCTGTGCTGTCCTGCAGCAAAGCCATTCAGCCTCGCTGAGCAGCAGTACGTGGCTGCCTTAGAACTCCCAGGCAGGCAGGGACTCTACAGAGCATCCAGGCTAACCCTTCACCTCATTTTAGAGATGGGTAAGCTGAGGCCCAGTGACAAGATGTGATTTCTCTCCGATTACTCTGTAGGCTGGCACCAGAACTGGACTGAATGGCTTGCCATCCTGGCTGCCAACACCAGCCCCTGAGTAAAGATAGGATGTCTACATGTCTGTGCCTAAGTTTGTCTGAACACAGTAGGTAGGCACAGGCTACTGGGCATTCCAGGCTAAGCCCATTTACATCCAGTCCCCATTATTATTTTTTTTAAATATCAATGTGTGGTTACCTCTCACACATCCCTCACTGGGGACCTGGCCTGCAACCCAGGCATGTGCCTTGACTGAGAATCAAACCGGTGATGTTTTGGTTCACAGGCTGGCACTCAATCCACGGAGCCACACCAGCCAGAGCAGTCCCCATTTTTCAACACCCCTTCTTACTTCCTGAGGCTCCAACAAAAATCCAATGCTCCCTCCAGCTCCTCCTCCTGACCACTCAGCTACCTGTAACCTATGATGGTGTCTCCCCAGGACGCTGATAAACAATGTCCTCCTGATGAAGGGAAGACTAGGGGTCACCACAGAATCCTGGCATGCCTGACACACGGTAACATATACTCCAAGTGCCCAGGATTGTGGAGTCAACAAAATGGGAGCCTTTCCTCCTTATGGCCTGGGGCAGGAGTGCTCACCTATAAGCCAGGCCACAGTCTCTGCTAAACCCTGGTTCCAGGCTAAGTCCTGTCCCCAAACTGTGGTTACAGCCTCATACCTTTCCTTTCTGTTAACTCTACCACAGGGCAGATGGACAAAAACTGCATTTGGGGGAAATTATACTCTGCAGCCTACTGTATTGAATGCATGTCTTCTGTGCCCAAGGGAATGGTTTAGGCACTGATCGAAAGACAGAATATTGGTATTACCACAAACCTCACCTCATTCAATCCTCTAATCAGCCCTCTGAGGCAAGGATGATCTCCCCACTTTACACAGGAGGAAAGTCTTGTCCTGAGCCCCCAGGAACAATATGCTGGACAGCAGCTCTGGTCTGATTCCAAATGGACCCAGAGGTGCCCTGGTAGTAAGCCACAGCTGACTGCAGCGGAATGCGGTAGAAGAGGCGACATATGGAGTGGTTACAAGATGAAGGGAACAGCTGCCCCGAGTTGAATGCACCCTGTCTGCTGCATTTGTAAGCCTTTGGTCACTGAAATCACTAGCTGTAAAGTCATACAAACCACTTATGCAAGTCAACAGTTTATCTATAAAAGGGGCATGTGCATGGGGGGTGGCTATAGGGACAGAACTGGCAACTGACATTTGCAGACCTTGGGTTATTGATCAACCTATTTTACCCAATATAATTTAAAAGCCTTTCTTTGTTTAGGTGCCCTTTCTGGATCCCATAAACCAGGGCTGTCAGATCAGAGTTCACGTACTGGGGTTAAACAGTCAGCTGCCCTGGCTAGCCCATCAGACCCTAACTCGGTTCTATGGGTGGCGACATGCAGCATTTTCAGCACCCGACCCGCAAATTTTTAGATCGACACTGTTTTTTAAGTCAGGCTCTCAAAGCCAGGGTCTGCTCCCATTCTATAGGTTTGCCTCTGTAAATGAAGGAAAACGAAAAGGTCTTTATCTTGTGTAAATCAACTATTGGCAAAGATACTGAAAGAGCCACCGTAAGTTTTTTTGGGTACAAGAAACCTCAGCAGGAACCAGAGGCAAAGATTACAAGGAAAAGCTTCGAGTCCGGAGTGGATGAAGGCCCTACACGGGGGACCTTAACATAAGTACAAGGCCCAAGGGCTGGGTGCATTTAAGTGTGAGACTGCAGGCAGACCTGACTCTCCCTGGGAATCCACGCTCCTTAAAAGCCAGGATCCCTGGCCCAGGTATTTACAGTTTAGGGCCTGTGGATTATTCTGATCTTCTGGAAAACAAAGGAGCCATGTGAACCAGTATCCTAGAGACAACCATATCCTCAGGCCTAGAAACTCCTCCCACAGCAAAAACATTCAAGATTACCTATGACGGTGAAATCTGGAATGTTGGATGCTAAGGGAATATCCATAAGAGCCTTAGAGAGCAGCTACAAAAGATAATTAGGATAATTATAAACAATTTAACAGTTGAATGAAAATAGCAGAATGCAAAGAGATTCACACTACAATTGCAACAGAGTATAACATGTATACGTTTGATAAGTAAATTCAAGTTTCGCTACAGTGTTAGGCACATGTTTTGTTACAATGGTAGAGAAAAGAATCATGTTTTTAAACATTTAATGTGATGACATTTTCAACAAAAAAATAAATAAAAGAAAGAAGTCCTAGAAAGCAAAAGCCAAAATCTTCACAAATAAGAACTATCGGTACTGCCCTGGCCAGTGTGGCCTGGCTGGTTGGCCGAAAGGTGGCGGGTGTGATTCCCAGCCAGGCACATGCCCAGGCTGCAGAACAACCGATGGATGTTTCTCTCTCCCATGATGTTGCTCTTTCTCTCTCCCTCCCTCCCTTGCCTTTGCTCCAAAGTCAATGAGCATGTCCTCAGGTGAGGATTTAAAAAAAAAAAAACTATCAGTACTACCAATACCACATAACATATATTCAGAGCTTATTCTACATTAGGCACTGTTTAAGGCCCTTTTATGTTTATTACCTAAGCTTCACATCTACAGATGAGAACAGAGAAGATAACATCTTTCCCGTATCACATGGCTAGGCAGAGTGATAGAAAGAAACATTTGCCATGTCATTTTAGAGGTCACTCATCAACTAAAATCTTTATGCATGCTTAGTCAGAGATGAAAAAATCCTCAGCAGAAGCCTCACCACAAGAGTCCTTGAAATAGGTAGTGGGTGATAGTAAACTTCACAGTAAATTTCAAAAGCCTTTCATGTTGCAGATATAAGCAGGATTCCCCCCACACACACACCAACCTATAGCCTTCAGGAGGAAGAGACAGAGGGAACGAAAGACCAAAAAGCCCAGCCCACTCAAACTTCAGAGATGGAAAGACGGGCCAACAGAGCTGGGACTTGCCCAAAATGACGTAATGAATTAGGAGAAGAACCAGAACTCACAACCCTTGCTCCTGTGGCCTTCAAGGCTTGCCCCTGCCCTCTGTAGACCATAAAACCCTCTCTGTACTTCTCTCTCCCTTCGCCTTCCGCCCTTCGGTCCCTCCCCCTAAGCTATCCTCAGCCTTCCCCTGCCCAGCATGATCCCAACCACACTAGCTCTCTCTGTTATCGTCTTCGGTTCACTCTGCCTCCATTTCCTATCTTCTCCTGCCCTGCTGGTGACTGTATGCACCAGCTGAGCCTCAGCGATGATGTTCTTCCCATGTGCAGCAACTACAGGAAATTACAGGCTGTTTTCAACAGCAGATCCCTGCCCTTCCGAACCAGGGAGACTGCTCAAACAGGTGAGGCAGGGGTGCTACAGTCAGTGTTTGGAAGCAAGGCCCTTCACGCTGACTCTGGCCCTGGGAGCACCCAGGTTTCCTCTCCTCTCTCTGACCACACAGCACTGCCAGAGTCTGTCCACCACCAAGTGGCCCCCTGAGAATGTGGGTGAGGCCTTGTTCTCATCTAACTTCCATGCTTCAGTTAGTCTAGTGACCAATGAAAGTGTGCTGAATGAGTAAGTAAGTCCCCATTCATTCTTTCTTGGGACCCCTTAATAACTTTGGGGTGAAGACTCAAGTGTCTGGGACAGGCAGAGACCCTACCCAGGCTGCCTGAAAAGCTCATTTGAATGCCAGGAGCTACCTCCTACCTCCTACAGTGCAAATATGTTTCCCTAAGTCTACTCTTATCTTGGAGTCCTTTCCTGTTTTTTCGAGCTGGTGGTCTCCTAAAACACCAACAACTCTGCGGTTTCAGGATGTCAAAGGCAAAAGGACATTATGCAAAACAGGAAGAAACTTTTTAAGAAAAAGTGTAAGGCATTTTTAGAATGCACCCTTTCATATGGGCAAGCAACAACTGAACCCCTTGCCAGGGCCCATCCCTATGATCCATGTGGTGGTGGGGCAGGAAGGGCCCTGATCTCATACCATACTGATCACACTGGTATGACCTAACCCTGCCCCTTCCTTCAGTGCAGCCTCCCCCACCCCCTGCCCAGGCTCCGTGCCAAATGACCCCTGGCAGATTCCCAAATCCAAAGTGTCCCTTGTGAGAGGAGAATTTAGCTCCAGTGAGGACACTCCAAGTGGAAATAACTTCAAAATAGACACCTTGGAAAGAGCCTGGCACACTGGCCTGAGGTTGAATTGCTCTTAACCCCCCTGAACAAGCACCTACTGAGTGCCAGGCCCTCGTGGTCTCTGAGCCCGCTGGCCCCCCGCCCCCCGCCCCCAGCCCTGCCCCTCTCCAAAGGAATTCCTGAGAACCTACAGGTTTCTCACTTCATGACCCCCACCCCCACCCAGATCTCAGGGCTTCCTGTTGGTGAGAGAGCTGTGCTGTGTGCTTCAGATTTGCTAGCTTGCTGGCACACTTTCTATGGAAATAGTCAAGTCGGTCATGTCAGCAACACTGGGTTAGCTAGCTGGTTGTTCACCAAGCACCACAGCCCCAGTGCTCGCAAGCCTGCAAGCCTACCGTCCCACAGTCCATGTGAGCCCAGGGACATGGCTGCTAAGGAGACAGATGGAAATGTTACTATGAAAGCTGACCGATGGGGCATCACCCCACTGGTTCTCTGCTCAGCCTTATCCCTGAGAGCCTGGCCTGATGCCTGGCCCTCAGTCCCACCCCAGACACTTCCTGCACCTCGTTTCCTTTTTAATCAAAATTCTAGACATAGCTTTCATTCAGCAATAAGTGATACTCATCTGCCTGCAACAAGCAAACATGTAATTTTCAGCAGACCTATCCTTTAGGAAAACTGGTTTAAAAACCTAGCCCTTCTCAAAAAAGCACTCCTTTATTTTGTTTTTAGAAAACTCTACTAGGGAAACAATCCAAAAGTGCATAAAGCTTTGTGCACAAGCCTCATGAGACCGCCAGAAAAACAAAACAAAACAAAACCCTAAAACTGGGTGTGTGTGTGTCTTTGTGTGTGTCTGTGTTCAACAACTGTTAAATGATAAAAATTACGGCATATTCAGTAGACAGAATAATATAGCTTCTGTGCCTTTTCAAGATATAGAACCAAGCTTGTGACAGAACCTTAAGTGAAAAATACTAGATACCAGGCTATCTATCTCTATACCAGTCTATCTGTCCATCTACAAAGATATCAGCTGTATCCTTGAACATGCACACACACACACACACACACACACACACACAGACTAGTAGAAACTATGCCACCATATGTTTTCTGGTTGACAGGAACATAGGTATGCTTTTTACTTCTTAACTTTTCAAATTATACTCAATGAGCCTGTATTAGTTTTTACACAAAAGAGAAGATTGCGGGCTCCTTAAAAAACAACAACAACAACAACAGGAAAAAGCAAACAACTACAGTCCCTACCCTCCCAGTGAGGCAAATCCTTCTCCTCTCTCTGGGCTTCCTGGAGGGCTTTGGAGAGGCAACAGGGGGATAGAGGAGCAGCTACGTAACACATCCAGACCAGAAATTAAAATCACTGCCAGACAATTCAGCCACAGCCACTTATACAGCCACTTATACAGCCGCTGGCCTTCATCATGTAGGAATGGAGTTGGCTGAGGCCAGGCTGGAAAGCAGAACCTGAAACACTGAGGGTGTGAGTCAGCCCTTCTACCTTCTAAGGACAAATCGCGTTAGGCCACGTTCACCTTGACCAGCTAGCTCCCTGCCAGATGCTGTCACCTACCCCCAAATCACCGCAACATTCTAACCAACCCTCAGAAAGAGATCCTCCAGATCCCTCCCCAAGCTGGTGACCTGCGTAGGCACAGATACACACAGAGGCCCCCACAACTGGGGCTTTTACAATCATAGCCACAGTCTGGCTCCCAAAACCCCTCGCCAAGTTAAGGGACGGAAGGGCCCTGTGGTGGCCACCAAATCCAAACCCACATCTTGTTAACTCCCGCAGGAGGCAGGCAGGGTCTCTCTGGCTGGCCTTCCCAGTGACCTCATTGCCCAGAGAACACACCAGACAATGCCAGAGCCAAATGTAAAATGGCCTCAGTGCCAGGCCCTCAAGGGATTTAGGCAGAAAGGGCAGACCATTTCTCCTATGACAACTGGATTGGTAGTTAACTGGATGGGAAAAACTGGAATTTCCAGGTGACTGTGGATTCAAACAGAATTTCACTCTCTGCTTCCTGCCAGGAATAGGCAGGGAATACTCAACAGGGAACAAGGGGTAGGAGGCACTGGGTAACAGTCTGGAGGAGTGACCAGCTTTGATTTGACTACAGGATGACTGGGCCCCTTTCACAAACACCCAGAACCCAGCTGAGCCCCCAAAGTCTGGAAAGCCCCTAGGGCAGAATCCATAAAAGGGCTGGGACTGGGACTGCCTTGGTCACTGTCCCATCATTTCCAACCGATAAATTAGCCAAGTCAGCCTGGGAATCCCTACCCTGCTGCTATCCAAAGACTATAATGCCCAGTCATATGGCTGCTAATGTCTCATCATAGTCATTAAAGAGTGGCAAGTTAAAGATTACCCAGCAGATCTAATGTTAGGCTTCAGAAACATTCTCCACACAAGCAAATAAAACCAGGGAAAATAAAATGTAAAAAAATAAAATAAAACAAAACTAAGACGGGAGAACTTTATACCAACTCCGGGTTTCCAAATAAGAGAAAGAAATAAGGAAGAAAAGAAGGAAAGGAGGATGGTTAAGGCAAGGGAGACACTAAATACATACACACATTTCCCTAAATGTCACCAGCACAGTTTAAATATGCCCCCTCCACCTAAACCATATGGTCACATCTTGTCCTCTTCCTCTCTGTAGCTCTAGCACCCAGCAGGCATAGGACAGGCATGTTGTTGGAAGAATGAGTTAAGTGACCAAAGGCTTTAGCCATCTGGAACATGCAGGCAAGTTGTCATCATATAAGATCTTACAAAGGGACACACAAACACACCTAGCAGGATTCTCCCAAACTCTGGGCCACATAGGCCACCTGAGCCTCTGCACTAGGTGCCTACTGAACACTAACCTCAGGAAACAGCACTGGGCAGGGAGGCAGGAGACTGGATTTCAGCCCCAGCATGCCACTCCCTGGCTTAGTGCAGGGAGGCAGGGTCCTTCCCCTTTCCACAATGAGGGGTGGGGGTCAGGGGACTAGACAGTTCCACCAGGGGATGCTATCTCCCTAAGGTGCTGCAGTTTGAGTCCAATCCCACATTTGGTTCTTGCTCCCTGTGCCCCAAGGAGCTTATACCTGCTTCATCAGGTGAAGGCTCCCATACTTGCTCAGAGTCTGAGAGGAATAAAACAGACAGGAATCACTCCTGTCACCATCAGAAAGCCAGACAGCCATGGAGGGTATTTCTCAATGTCAGCCTGTTGAACAAGAAGGCAAGTCTGTGTGTATGTCAATAAATATCCCTAGAAAAGCAACAGGACAAAACTGGATTAAAGAACTAGTTACCTAACCTCCCAAAGCTTAAAGATCTAGACACTGGGGAGGCTCCTCGTGCCTCCTTAAGCCGTAGGATCAGACTCCACCCCAAGCTGGAAGGTGATGAGGTTCCAAGACACATCCCCTAAAGGGGAGAGAAAGCCCTTTCCCAGCAGAGGCCAGGACAGATGTCCTCAAAGTTCACACTGTCCTGGGCTTGTGTCCACATGTGTGCATATGTGGGAAAGGGGGGAGGGGACAGCGTGCTGGCAGAGAAATACCTGAGGGCCAGCTGAGAGCTCTGAAGAGGCCCAGCCAATGCTTTGTCTTCCAGGGCACAAACTGAGGCAGAGTCTCAGCTGACAGTCCCCACAAAAGCCAGGGAAAATGACTCATAGACAAATGGCTCTATTTGCTAGCCCAGGTGCTCATGACTCTCTGGTGCCCACCTGTAGATCAGAGTCTTCCTCATAGCACAGGTGAGCTAGAGGGGCCTCTCGGGTCTAAATTAAGCAGTCTCAAACTCACCACCACCTCCTGCCCCAAAGCACTTTTGAGGGGACTGTACTAACAGTCCTAGGCCCTGTGCACTAACAGGTCCCTGCCTCCCCTAACCAGTCCAACCTGAGGTACTGCCCACCTCCTACCTAGACCCTCTCTGGGCTGGCAGTGCCAATGCCAGTCACCAGTCACCAGTCAGGTCACATTGAGCTGCTGCCAAATCTGAGCAGAGATAACATTCTGGGTGGGGGCAGGGGTGGAGGGAAACTACACGAAATGCAAAGCCACTGCTCCTCCCAGGCTGACTACATTGCAGGCAAACACCCAGGCAGCCAGGAAAAGGAGCCTCACTGCCACAGTTCAATGGACTGGATACTGACAGGCCCCTGAGGGCTGAGAGGACACCACCTACAAGCCGATCTCCCTGGGAGAATTCCCTGGGGAACTTGGAGGAATCCTCAGGAAAGGCCCACCTCCCTGAAGCAGCAATCAACTCAAGAGACCTCACATTACTACCTGGGGGTGCCAGGGGCAGTACCTACTATGGCTCCAAACACTGTCCCCTGCTCTACATCACAGAGTGCAGACAGAGAAAGGATTCAAACCAAGTCTATCTGAAATCAATCCCGAGGCTCTGACAACCCAGTACAAGTCAAACACAGACCTGTCAACAGCCCCACCTGGCTCCTCCATAGAAGGGCATGCCCATTACCCACCACCTACCAGCAGCATCTGGTCCAGACCCCTGGACACCAGAAAGAACAGCCAAGTTGTGGAAAGAAACTGCAAGTAGTGAAAAGGCCACAGCTCTAAAACCCACGGATGCTTTCTCCCACCAACCTCAAAACCACCCAACAAGGGCTTTGGTAGACACCTGTCCAGCTGAACAGATTACCCACCCCCACCCCCGCAACACACAAACACACTCCCAGGGAGACTTTCAGCTTTCTCAAGGCTCCGTCCCAGCCAAGAACTTCCCCTCCAGGAGCTGCACCCAACCACTCAAACCTAAAGGCTCAGTTAAAATGAAGAAAACCCCTCCGCCTTCACTTTCTGGGGCTGCCTCAACCAGCCGCCTGAATACCACGGTCCCATGCCTGTCACACAAAGGCAGCCAAGCTAGAAAAGAGACCCAGGGCCTCTCTCCTTGCCCTCCAAAGCATTGTCTCTCAGAAAGTCCCTTTGAGCCACCAATTCAGAGTGAACTGCAATTCAGAGGCCCCAGCAACTGGCCACCAATCACTAGCAACACCATGAGCAAAGAGAGGTGAGTCACCACAACCTCTCATGCATCATCGGGAAGTCCACACCTCGAGCATCAATTTAATGAACTTTGGGGTCCTTTAATTTGCTAATTAATTTCTCTTTCTTTCTGCATAAAGTCCAGGCAACAATTAAAAACAAAAGGGCAAAACCAGGCCTATCTGGGGTAAGGGAACTCATTCTTCCTTCTTTTCTCAGACTCCACAGGAGTCTGAGAAATAAAAACTTCGAGTCTCAAGTCCTATTTGTCACATAGTTAACATACACAATCTCATTTAGTCCTGCGAGTCCTGCGAGTTAAGCACGGGCAACCTGAGGAAGCCCACCTCGTGCACTTAGCAGCAGGGCAAAGGTTCGACTTCATTTTATAGGACTAGTCTGCTTCCCAGATGACCATCATCAAGTCCAAAGGAATTCAATTTTCTACTTTAAAAAAAAGTCCCCCCTATTACCACAATTCCTGTCTGACCAATTGCTAGAGCTTCCTCTCAAACTGGATACAAAAATGTTGAAGTAATTACCGGAGATATTGAGCAAGACCATGGTAGAGGCCTGCCCTGCCAGGGTTCTGTGGAGAAGTGTAAGAGTTCCTATCAGCAGGATGCCTGACTGCTTGCCTGCCAGGGCCCCTCACTCAGAACAACATTCTCTAAACCCTGGCATTAGAAATGAGCAACCACCTGTCTGGTAATCTTGGGAGCAACCTGTGGCAGTGTTGGGCCTGACTGCCTGTGGATTACAGGTCAAGGAAAGGTCTGGGAGTAGGCTCAGCCTCCCACTGAGGTGGGGAATGTAATCCCACCCACCCAAACTCCCAGCCTAGCTGAAACAGAGGCTGGAGGTTAGAGTTCACATCCTCTAGGCAAGACAAGAGAGACTCCAGGCTGCTCCCAGAAAGGGACAACTCAGTACTAACTGGTTACATTTCAGCCCTCCCATCCCTAGGGTACACACTTTATGTTCTCACAAACACCTACTGCCCCGGGAAGGACCCGGCTCACTGAGGTTTTGGGCAAGAAGCAGGAGAAGAGGGTCCCAGGGCAGGGATATGGAAGAGGAGCCGAACACAATGGTGACAAGTTACTGAGGGTTTACCCTTATTAATGTAAACCCTTCTTTACATCGTCTCATCTAATTTTCCAAAACGTCTTCCTGAAATAGGTACCATTTATTGTCCCCATTTAACAGGCAAGAAAGCAGAGGTTTTGGGAAAAGTCACTTGTCTAAAAGCTCAGGAGAAAAGGTTAGCTCACAGTCCCTTGAGAGTGGTTCTGTGACAGAGGTGAACCGGGAGACCAGCTCCCTTTCCCACTGGAGGCCTCATCATCTGTCCTCCAAACTGGAGGTTACTCTGAGCTAGCAAGGCGAAGGCTGCTCCAAGCCCTAAACACTCAAAATCCAAAACTTCTTGAGGCTTGGGCAAGAGCAGGGGAGTCTCCAAGGCCTTCTCCGGCTCCGGGGCCAGAGGGGCCTGTGGCTTCCCTATACCACTCCCGCACCGGCTTCCAACACGAATCCAAAGGGATTAAACTACCAGCCTCTCACCCCCATGCAGCCTGGAAACTGTTAGGGATCGGGCACTCAGATTCGGTACAGGGAGGCTGGCCGTCCAGGAAGAGGGCACGGGCGACAGTCCAGGGGGGCCTGTCGGGGAAATCCCAGACGGTCCCAGTTCTCGGACTGACGCAGACTCGAGTTCTTACCGAGCAGCGGGGACTCCTCAGGGCAAGCGGGCAGCGACAGTGCTGTGCTGGGCGACACTGGGGCCGAAGTCAAGTTGCTCGAGGCGCCGGGGCGAAAGTCCGCGTCTGGGCTGGAATCGTGACCCGGACGCGGTTCGGAGGAGGCGTCCAAAGGCGGTGGCGGCGGCGCTGCTCCTCGCGGTCGGAGCTCCCCGGAGGGCTCCCTGATGGCACCGGCGCCGTTCGAGCCAGCTTGCAGCGGTGAGGGGACTCCGACCAGATAGGGCAGGCGACTCAGGTCGCGGCCGGACAGGTAGTAGACCAGGGTGACGCCGAGGTGCAGCGCGCAGACGGCTACGAGCAGGCGGCAGGCCCGCTGCAGGGATGCGCCCGGCATCGCGGCGTTGCCGCCCAACAGAGGCTCCCGGAACCTCATCTTCCCGCCGCCGCTTTAAGAGGCGGGTGGGCTACAGCTGGTAGGGCGGCCCGCCCGCGGGCCGCCGGCCAGGCGCTGCCAGACCGCGGGAATTGGGGGAGGGGGCGGGGAGAGCCGAGGAACTCGGCGCCGGACGGAGAGCAGCGGAACGCGGAGACTCCCCGCCGGCCCTGCGGCGGAGCGACGCTAAGGGGGCCCGAGGCGCGGGCGGGGCCGGGGGCGGGGCCGGGGTGTGGGCGGGCCCGGGCGCGCAGTGTTCGGGCGTGAGCGCCAGGGCGGGGGCCGGGAGGGCCGGGGCAGGGGGCGTGACTTTCGGAGCGGAGCTGCCAGGGGTGGAGCTCCAGGGGGCGGAGCTGCCCGGGGCGGAGCTGTTTCGAGGGGCCGGCTGGCAGCCCCCAGGGCGAGGAGTCACTCTGTGTTCGAGTTCCGACCCCGACGACCAGCAGTGAGCCGCGTCCTCCGGAGCCTCGGTCGCTAGCAAGGCGCGCCTCCTGCTCCTCCGAGGCGCCGCCACTTCCTGGAGTGCTCAAGGGCGGCGTGTGCGGCACCGAACAGGGCGGGGAAGAAAGCGAGCGGGTCGTTGTTCCGAGGGGTGGTGGGTCGTGGCGGCGTTAGGCCGGGGGGGTCTGGAAGCTGGGCGGAGAGAGGTTGTCCAGGAAACGGACTTAGACGCCGAGCGCGGGGTGCGAGAACTGCGGAGGGTTCTCTCGGGCGTTCGGGCCCCCTCCCTCGGGCGTGACTGAGCCCTTCTGCGGCGGTGGGGGCCGGGCGAGAAGACGTGGCTCACCCGGCGCCTAGTGAAGAAAGTGGCTGAGTCGGCTTCTCCAGTATATCCCAGGCGACCTGAGGCCTGCCTGGCTCGGTTTAAGGAGTGGGGGGGGGGAGGGTGCCTCTTCTAGCGCGTCCCACCCCGCCGGGTTACACGCTTTGGGAGGGGAGCCCGGACCCTCACTAACTCCTCTGCCAGCAAGCGGGAGGAGAGGAGCCGGCTTTATTAACAATATGCAGAGGGCCTGGACACAAGCCTGTGACGTAGGAATTGTCCCCATTTTACAGATAAAAGAGTTCAAGGCTCAGAAGGTTAAGAAACTTGCATAAGATCCCACAGCGGATGAGAGGCAGAATTCTGGCTCCAAAACTTACGTTCCACATGCTTACTTCGTATTGATTTGCAAGTAAGGGCGGGAGGCTGTGTGGGTGAGAAGCTTAGGCACTGGCCAGACTTGGTTCAAATTTGATCCAGAAGCCACGCCTCAGGCCCACCTAGTGCCTGAGTAAGCAGAGACACCTCACTCCTGAGAAGGACTCATGGAGGTGCTGTCATATATGTAGATGGAGAAGCAACTCTAAAGTGGGGGGAATGATAACATGGATTAAAAGTTTATTACCGAGCCCTAGCTGGCGTAGCTCAGTGGATTGAGCAGGGGCTGCGAACCAAAGTGTTGTGGGTTCGATTCCCAGCCAGGGTACATACCTGAGTTGCAGGCCATGACCCCCAGCAACCGCACATTGATGTTTCTCTCTCTCTGTCTCTTTCCCTCCCTTCCCTCTCTAAAAATAAATAAATTAAAATCTATAAAAAAAAAGAGACAACCAATCGATGTTTCTCTGTCACATCAATGTTTCTCCCCCTCTTTGAAAAAAAAAAAAGTTTATTACTGGTATGTGCCAATCAGACACAAGCTAATTGCTTTACATGTTTTATCTCATTTAATTTCAGCAATGCTGTAAAGTAGGCAATTGCTACTGTCTCCATTTCACAGATGAGAAAACTGAGACTCAGGAGTTGACCTTTGGTTGTGGTGGTATATAATCCACTTTCTTCACCTGGTTTCCCGGACACCAGGCTTTTTCATGATCTTCCTCAGTTCACTGGCCACTCTCATCTTTTGATGGGCTTCTCCTCTTCTCCAGTTGTTGAAGTCTCTAGGCCATAGTCCATGATGATCTTTGTCTATGCTCACTCCTCAGAGTTGATTTATAACAACTATATGCTCTTGACTACAAAATTTCTGTCTCTAGCCCAGACCCCCAGACTAATATTCTACTGCCTATCATACTGGCATCTTAAACTTAACACATCTCACCCCCAACAACCTACTACCTACACTCCACTCCCACTCTCACCTACCTCAGAGAATGGCACCATTGTCATCCAGTTCCCCAAGCCCCAAACCTAAAAGGTGTCGTCAGTGTGCCTCCCTTACTCCCACATGCCGTTTCCAGGTCCTCAGCAAGTCTTGTCAGGGGTACCTTCTAATCATCAGAATTCATCACTTGCTAACTCTGCTGTAACCATTCCAAACCAAACCACCAATATCTTGGCCTTGGTATACATAGCAGCCTCCTAACTGGTCACCCTGCTTCTGCCCCTTCCCCAGGCTGTTCTCCAAAGAGCATCTGGATAGATCTTTATCAGCATAAATCGGATCCTGCCATTTTATTCAGAACAAAGTTTAAAAAGATAGAAGCCCTACCTGACCTGATTGTTTTCTCTCTTCCCTACCTTTATCATTCTCTACTGGCTTTAGTCACTGTAGCCTAGTTGCTATCCCTTGCCCTATTTCTTCCTACCCCAAGTCCTTTGTACTTGGCTATTCACTTAGCTGGAAATACACTTCCCCCATATTTCATTCAGGTCAGTCAAATGGCACCTTATGAAAGAGGTCTTCTTAGACCACCCTTATAGAATAGTCACCCACCCAAATTTACTTAAGCTACTTGATTTTTTTTCAGAGCAGATACCACTACCCATCGTTGGACATTTATTTATTGTTGTCTGTCTCAAACAATAGAAAATCAGTTCTGTGAGTACAGGAACTTTCTTGTTCACTACTGCATCCTAGAACTGCAGTTCCTAGAACTGACCCGGTATATGCTTGGCACCAAGTAAATACTTGTTAAAATACCTGTTAAATAAATGTTTATTATCTTCTTCATAATGTGGGAAAGGGAGATGGAAAGAACTATTGCTAAGTTATTTCAGATCACAAAAGGCAAGAGTTATTTGCCAGGGAGTTGGTGAGGATGAAGCTGACCTAACAGCCTATTTATGCCTAGAGGAAAATGCCTGGCCAATGACGGAGGATGGGTCAGATTAGCCCCCATCTGAAAAATGAGGGAATGGGAAAATGGTGATATGTCTTCAATGTGTCCAAGTAATGGCCAAGAGACAGGATTAAAGGGAGGTTAGGGGTCACAAACCTGTCCCAGGGTGCTTTCTGTGGCCAGGAAGTGAGGAAAAGAAGCAAGACTTGCTCTATCTCCCAGGAACATGCAGAGTCCACTAAGGCACGAACACCAGCCGCACCAGCCCCTGTCCAGAGGTACCTAGAATCAGTACATTTCTTTCTACAGAAAGGTGCAGAAGGCCAGAAACCTTCAGGACAACATTGTCCAACATGAACTGTGTTAGACAGATAGACCCAAGGCAACCTTCTCCAGCTCTTTCCACTCTCACTTTTTTCAGGTGAAACAATCCCATTAGGGGGAGACACTTGGAGGAGGAAATTGCCATGCTGACTGGCCAAAAGTTGGGTCTGGATTGGGTAGTTTGCCTGTCCCATGTTGACCTGCCCAGACTCACTCAGTTCTCTGCTCCTCTCTGCAGGCTGCCTTCAACTGGTTAGTGGCATTTCCTCTGCCCCTTCACAGTGCCTGTATCTGCACCTGTCAGTTTACATTTCTGTTTCACCCTAGTAGACCAGAAGGGCACAGCGTAGTGCTGGGTACATGGTAAACGTTATTTCAATGATCTGTTGCTGAATAACACACAACCCCAAAACTTAATGTCTTAAAAACTAACCATTTCACACAACTGTGTTGGTTGTGCACGCTGTTCTGCTTCATGGTGTCAGCTGGAGCACTGGCGCAGTTGGGAATTCCCAAATGGCCTCGCTCACATGGCTGGCAGTAGGAGCTGGCTTGGGACTGGGTCAGAATGGGTTGTGGGTTGGGACCTTGGTTCTTCATGTGGACCTCTCCACAAAGGCCCCTCCCTCCACATGGCTGCTGGGGTTTCCTTACAAACTGGAGGGTGTATCCCAATAAGGGGCATTTCAAGAACAAAAAGATGTAGATTTCTTAAGGCCCAGCCTTAAGCATCACTTATGTGGGCATTTTAGTTAAAACAAGTTATAGGGCAGTCCAGATTCAAGGGGAGTAGAAATAGACTTCACCTCCTGATGGCAGAAGGGGTTTGAAAAAAATTAGCAGCCATCTTTTGTAATCCCAGTGGCCACAAATTATATTTCTCCCATGTGTAAAATACGTTAATCTCCTCTGAAGATTACCCAAAGGCGCCTCCCATTAAGACTTCAGGCTCAGCCTCCAGGTCCAAATCTTATCTCATCATCTGAATCTGGCCTAAGAATGATTCCTCACGTTCAAGGAACCATGAACCATAAAACAAATTACCTTCTTCCTTCCTCTAAGCAATTTAGTCCAAAGGCCACTAGGTAGGAATGAGTGAAGTAGAAGTCCAAACAGCATAGACAGTGTGTAAAAGCTCAGCCATTGAAGAGGAGGGGTGGGGTGAGGGTGGGGAGCGTGGCAGTCCAGCACAGGTATAGGAGCCCCAGCAGAGTAAAGAGGGTATCCATAGGGTGCTGGATATTAGTTCATTTACTTTGACTGATTTTTTTGCTGGCTGTTGAGACTGTCCCAAGCCCTCTGTAGTTCCTCTAAATTCTGCTTGAAACAAAAGTTTCTTCTTCCTGTACTTTTTTATAGGCAGCTAAAGCAAGTTAGTTGCAACTTTGAACATTTTGCCTAGAAATCTCCAGGGCAAGACCACAAGTTCACTGGATACATTTTGTACCATCCATGTTAACTTCATGTTGCCTGTGTGTGATTTAGGTCTCTAATAACCTCCAGTAACAACTTCCTTACTGCACTTGCAGTCTCCTTACTATTATTGTTCAGGACTCTAAGCTTTCTGCTTCCAAAGTCAATGCTATGTTTTAGGTTTTTGTTATGGAAGCACTGCACTTCCAGATGCCAATTTCTGTTTCAGTGATCTATTGCAGGTGTTGGAAAACAGATTCCGTAGGCCAAATCCAGCCCAATTTTTTTGGTAGAGAAAATTTTATTACACTGCAGCCGGCTACATAGGTTTACATATTGTCTGTGTTTGGTTTTGTGCTACAATGGCAATGCTGAATGGTGCAACAGAGACCATCTTGCCTGTAAAACCTAAAGTACAAGGTCTGTCCAGAAAGTATCCAGTCATGTAATATGAAAAGTAGAGGTATTTATTGAAGAAGATACAAGAAACATTGTACATAGGGCAATGACATCTCAGTCCCCTTCAAAGTAGGCACCTGTGTGAGCAGGGACCTCCCACAGTTCTCCCAATCTCCATCAGCTGCTCCATAATATTTTCCTGAATCTCACCAACAGTCTGAAATCTCTACCCTTTCAAAGGTGTTGGTCGTTTTGGGAAAAGCCAAAAGCCACGGGGAACCAATTCTGGGCTATAAGAGTGTTGAGTTGTCTGTGCGATTTGATGTTTCACCAAAAACTCTGCATGAGACATTATATATGAGTAGACTGCATTGTAATGAAGTTGCTAATCACCAGTTGCCCATAGCTGTGGGCTGAATTATCCAAATAGTTTCCGCAGAGGAATGTTCAAGATTGATGCAAAATTTGATGCAGACTCATTGCTCTACTTACTTAGTCATTTTGAATTCAACAGCCATGCAGTATGTAGGCTCACTCAATGATATCTACCACCCCCACTGATTAGTACAGTGAAGTCATCCTTGTTCACACATGCGCATTCCAGTCCACTCTCCTTGGCTGCCAGGTTACATCAATGTCATGTGAACCGTTCTTGTTACATTAACAGTGGTTGGACTTTTTCCGGACAGATCTCATTTTTACTGTGTCAACATGAGAAATGTCCAAACCTGTAGAGAATTTTTATAAGAATTTATTTGAGCCAAACTGACAACATATGCCTAGGAGCAGGATCTCAAATGCTGCTGAGATCAATAGTTTTGCAGCTTCTTTTATGCACTTGAAATTAAGGAGGGAAAGGAAGATTACATGGAGGTGGGAAAAAGCAGGGCATACTGGGTTACAGGGTGTTAAGACGATGTGCTTTCTTGAAGGTGGTTATGGCTTATTTCAAAAGCATTGTCACCTAGATGCATAGCAACAATGGACAGGCCTTGCTTAAGACAAAGATAAACCTTTTACTAAAAAGTTCTATGTCTGGGGCATGACTACCCACCATGATATGCCCAGTTAGGAATTTATGATCAGATCACTCTATTTTCCATAGAACCCCTTTTTTTCACCCACAAAAAAATTATATAATTGTAATCTTTTACATAAAAAGTTTTCCAACCTTTGTTATTTAAAAAGCAATTCTAAAATGAGTTACTTAAAACAAATTATTTTCTAAAACTCAGTGTATTAGCCAGGTGTTTTTCTGCGTCATGTAGTGTTGGCTTGGGTAATAGGATGTCTGGAAGCTACAAGTGTACTCACTCACATGGCCAAACATTGTTGCTGGTTGCCGGTTGGGAGCTTAGCTGGAACAGCTAAGCCAAAGGTCTCAGTTCTCCTCTGTGTGGGCCTCTCCACGTGGCTGCTTGGGCTTCCTTAGAGTATGGCAGCTAGATTATAAGAAGGACTATTCAAAATGTATAGGAAGGAGTGGAAGATATCTTAAGGTCCAGTCTTGGTCACATTTGCTACTTCGATTGGTCAGAACAAGTCACAGGGCCAGCCCAGATTCAAGAGGAAGGGAAGTAGACTTAACCTGTTGATGAGAGATGTGGTAAATAACTTGTGACCAATTTTAATCCATCACAATACAAATAAACAGTCTGTCAGGGTGCTACTCCCATCAACACTTCTTCTGAGTGTCCAGCTGGACTTCCTTCCATGACCTCAAGTGAGGTTGGCTTCCTCCAGCTTCCTCCTCTTACCTCTTTACTCCAATCTCCACAAAATGCCTGTAACACTGGTGCTAGGCCCCGTATAGTGACCTTGGCCACTCATTTCTTTCTTTTTTAACTTTTTAAAAATGTATTGATTTTAGAAAGAGAGGAAAGAAAAGAGAGCTAGAGAAACATTGATTTGCTCTTCCACCTATTGGTGCATTCATTGGTTGATTCTTGTATGTGCCCTGACTGGGGATTGAACCTGCAACCTTGGCATTTAGGGATGACACTCTAACAAACTTAACAACCCAGCTAAGGCTTTTAAAAAATTTTATTGACGTGTGTGTGTGTGTGTGTGTGTGTGTGAGAGAGAGAGAGAGAGAGAGAGAGAGAGAGAGAGATACATTCATTTTTAGCAACATCTATTCCCCGGACAGGATATGCCTACAATCTGTTGGAATAAGTTTTTTGCCTCAAGTGCTACTTTTTCAGATCCTACAAAGGCCACTCTAGTCATTTAGCAGGTACTTTTCCTCTTAATTATACTATCATCCAACTCATATTTTCCATTTTAATCAACAAGGATATAATGGCAGAGATTGTTAAAAGTCTTTGCTGAAGACCCAATTCACCAACAAGTACAGCTCTGTGATCTGTCAGTTTAGGAACCTGTCAAAAAGGAAATTTGTCCTTGCTCTGACTTGTTCTGAGAAATCTCTACTTCCTTTATATCTTTAAAAATCTATTCCTGGATGAGAGTGTAGTTTTCAGAATCAACTTATTCTCCCTGTAATGGACAGGTGGTTGCTGGCTGGGAGCTTAGCTGGAACTGGTAGCCAAAGGTCTCAGTTCTTCTCGACGTGGGCCTCTCCATATGGATGCCTGGGCTTCCTGCCCTGTGCTCATTTCTTCTTTTGGTAAGAGATGACCACTCTTCCTCATGAGGTTGGGATAGGCTAACCTCACCACGGGCTCCTCAATGGACGGGTGACTCATATCTGGCCAGAGCAATGTTTTCCTTTGGCCCCAGTGATTGGACATATTGCTTATTGGGGACTAACAAACAAAGCTTTGATCTTCCCCCAGGACTTTTGCTGGAAATATTGAGAAAAGTGTTCTTCCTTTCTTCCAGAGTTGCCAGCCTGGAGTTGCTGAGGGTATTGTAATAGTTTTCTGGAATTCGCACAATAAATTGCCACAGATGTGGGGGTGCTTAAAAAAAACAGAAACTTATTCTCTCACAGTTCTGGAGGCTAAAAGTCTGAAATAAATGTGTTAGCAGGGTCACACACCATCTGAAAGCTCTGGGGGAAGAATCCTTCCTTGTCTCTTCTTGTTTCTGATGCTCCCGGCAGTCTTGGCATTCATTCACTTGTAGCTGTATCACTCTAATCTGCCTCTGTCTTCATATGGCCTCCTTCTCTCTGTGTATGTTTCTCTTCTGTTGATGTTTCTCCTTTCCTTATTAGGAGCCAATCATTGAATTTAGGGTGCACTCTAATCCAGTATGCCCTCATCTTGATTTAACTAATTACATCTTCAAAGACCCTATCTCCAAATAAGTTCTATTTTGAGATTTGGGGTAGACTGGAATCTGGGGGGTATACTATTCAAGTCTGTACGCTGATCATGTGGAAAGAGCCTGCCTGAGAAATAAGCCAACAGGGAGGCAAGGGGGATGTACCCTGGGATGGCCATATCTGATGTCCCATGGACTGATCAGTTATGTAACCTAAAATATCCCCCTCCCCTTTTTTCCTTAATCAGTTTTAAGTAACAGAAAGAAACTGACTAACCACCCATCCTTTTGCAGTTAGAAAATCAGCTGTAGCCTGGCCAGTGTGGCTCTGTTGGTTGGAGCATTATCCTGTACAACAAAAGGGTAGGTTCATCTTTGGTCAGGGCACATATAGGAGGCAATCAATCAATGTTTCTCTCTCACATCTCTCCCTCTCTCTCTCCCCTCTTGTCTCCCTAAAATCAATACACATACTTTTAAAAATTAAAAAAAAAAAAGGAAAGAATCATTTGCACACAACTGAAGGGGACCAAAAATTTGCTACCCTGAAGCTACCTTTTGAGATATTGATTTTAAGCTATTTATTAATAAGCCCTGGCTGATGTAGCTCAGTGGATTGAGTGCCAGCCTGTAAACCAAAGGTTGCAAGTTTGATTCCCAGTCAGGGTGCATACGTAGATTGTGAGTTCAATACCAGTCTGGGAGAGTACAGAAGGCAACCAATTGATGTTTTCATCAATGTTTCTCTCTCTCTAAAAGCAATGAAAAAATGTCCTCAGGTGAGGATATAAAAATAAATAATTAATAAGAAATTTGGCAAAATTGGAAGTTGATTTTTAAGCTCTGATAGGAATGTTCTGAAAGACTCAGATGGTCTTCCTGCTAAGTACTTAGAAATGCAAACACAACCCACAACTATCTGAGGCTGAGAAACCTAAGGGAAAAAATGGAAAAGGAACACTTTTAAAACACAAGTGTAGAAATATCTCATGCCTGAACACCCTCCCATTTCCTTTTTCCACCCTCCTCAAAAACTGTGAATGGCAAATAAGAAAAATTGTGTCTTTCATACAACTAGTAGTAATTCTATTTTGGTCTGTTTGTGACATGCTTGTGTTTGTTTGTGTATTTTATGCATAATATGGTATTTTCTACCTCCAGATGGTATTCCTAATTTGAAATACTTAAAGTCTTAAAAAGAATTAAATACTTGTATAGATTAGATAGGTAATAGAAACTAACCCAAATGCCTTTCATGATCACATAATCTAGAAAATATTTGATATTAACTGGTTTAAATTTTGGTTAAATAGACACATCTTTTAGAGTCATTAATATTAAATGTATTTTTGTTTTACCTGCATTTACCAAAATAAGTTCATGTTATCTCTGGTAAAAATTTATCAAGAAAATAGCCTGGATAATAATTCATTTTAATATCTCATAGTTAAAACTAATAAATTGATATAAATAAAATAAAAAGTTTTTTTAGATAAAACCTTTAATAATAATTATTTGTTAAACATAGTTTCCCAAATTCTTTGGGTAACTTGAAACTTTAGAGTTTTACTAAGTTAAATGATAAAAACTATTCAATATCTAGATATCTCAAACAATTCAAAATTCGGAAACATTAATTATTATATTACTCTAAATTTTCCTACTTTGGGCTCCTCAGTTTAGAGAAACTAAAAGACAAATTTGAATCTGTGAATGAATATGTTTTGTACTTTACCAAAAAATGCATGTTTCTAAAAAAATTGTGAATATATTTGCCAATGAAAGAGCCTATGTTTCTAAAGGCTTTAAAACATATTCATAAATTGCCAATCTGTGGCAGGCAGTTAGACAGACATGAGCAGAGCAAAGACGATGGGCCAGGTATAGAAGGTCACGAGGGTACCTAGCAAGGGGCAAAACTGGAAAAACAAGGAACCTCAACACCAAGGTAACCTTCCCTCCCCTAGCATATTACTGGGCATGCAATTTAGACCCCCTGACCTTTTATATCACTGGTCATGCGGTTTGGACCCTCTTCAGATCTATCCTTTTCTGGCACATCACTAGTTATGTGGTAGACCCCCTTGGAGGAGGAACAGGGGCTGAAGAGTGGCCTCATGAAAGTCCCATGCAGGCCTTGTACAACCACTCCCTTAAGAGTTAATCCCTAGGGATAACATCTAGGCCTCACTTGTGTTTCAGCTTCAGGCCCAGAAAAGCAGCAAAACCAGACAAGTGATGCCATGGTTGACATCAGGACCAACTGCATTGACTAATGACCGCCTGCCCTGACATTGACCAATCAATAGAGACCACAACCCTAAAAGGACACCTCTGGAAAGCTGATGAATATTTTACTGGGATCCTCCCCTGAGACCTCCAGGTAAAAACCCTCAAGGATGAGGATCCAGTGGTGCTCTCTCTATGGAGCAGGCCCATGCTTTCCCCGCCCATCCCCGCCCATCCCCGCCCATCCCCACTCAGGCACATTTTCCTTGCCTCTCTTTTATAAGCTCCAATGGCCCTTTTGCCTCTGTATCGTGTTTCCTGAGCCCATTTCTTCCACAGCTCAGTTCTTTTACCTCTGTGACTTTGTAAATAAACTTTGTCTTATAGTTTGAGTCTTGGCCGTGAATTCTTTCTTAGCCAGAACGTAAGTACTGAGGTTGCTGAACCAAAGTCCAGGCTGACTCCACCAGTCTAACACTTGGTGCTGTTGTGCTGCCAACAAATCTAAAGAATGCTGATTACTTACTTTGCAGTTGTCATTAGAAATTAAGGTTTCTAAGGGGTAAGAATTTTATAAAGTGAAAAGAAATTATGGTTTTGGTATTAGAAGGTATCAGATATGTATGTACATTTTAAGGGAATTGAAAGAAAATAGTTTGTCCTAAAGTTGGTTATTTCTGAATAAATAAGAAGGGGCAATCTAAGAGGGATGAAGAAAGTTATAGAAGTTTTGTGGAAAAAGAATCCTGAGACAGGAAATTGTATATGTGGTTAAGCTGAATATGACTGGAATAAATTTAAGTAAATGAATTTAAATATCAAAAGTAAGCTAATACAGAATTAGAGTTTAGTACTTTTTTTTGGCTTTGTTAAAATGACAAAGTTCTTCCTGTGTTTATTGTTCTATTCCAGATATTATGAAATATTTTCTGCCTAGAAAACAAAGATTCTATGTTTTATTAAACATTAAACAAGAAATATAAAAACATTTCTATATTTTATATTGTCTTAATCAGGTCCTTAAATACTTAAGGAAACAACCTTCTCAATTCTAAGAACTAAATAATGTTTTGCTAACAATAGTTAATTTATATTTGTTTTTTATATCTTTTATTGTCACTCTGGATAAGTGAATAATTTAATATTGTTTCACAATGATATATAATCTTTTTTCATCAAGTATATTTGACAAACTTCCTAGGGTTTAAGTTTTAAAAGGAGACTTTTTCTTAATTTGGACATTGCTTTGGGTTATTTCAAGGAGCCCTTGAAGTACCTCAAAGATTTGTTCCCTCCTTGTAAAAGAGAAATTTTAAACTAATTAGGCTCATTTGATATAGTAAACGTGACCAAAGTTTGAAACTTCCTACTGCACACATCCTCCAAAAGTCTCTGGCAGGGACTGAACAATCTTACTTGGAAACTCTCTTAGTGCCTTGGATTTACTTCATTTGGCCAAGAAACAAATTTATTTTGGGCAGCTAGATAACCTCTTATAATGTCTTACACCATTATTCTTTTCTTTTAATTTTATTGTGGAAAGTTTCAAAAATACACAAAAGTAGAAAGAATAGTGTAATGAACCCCCATTTCCCCACCACCCCATATTTGCTTCACCATACCCCCAACTTCCTTCCACCTCCTACAGGATATTTTTTAAGATTTTACTTATTTTTAGAGAGAGAGAAAGGGAGGGGAAAGAGAGGGAGAGAAACATCAACATAAGAGAGAAATATTGATCAGTTGCCTCTCACATGTGCCCTGACTGGGGACCAAACTCAAAACCCAGGCACATGCCTTGACTGGAAATTGAACTGGCAACATTTTGCTTTGCAGGGTGATGCGCATCCAACTGAGCCACACTGGTCAGGGCCTACAGGATTATTTTAAAGCAAAGCTCAGATACCATATAATTAATTTATCCTCTTTGACCACTATTCTGAGCTTTAAATCCCCTCATTTTGGCATTTGTGGAGTTCCATCCATTGCAAGACAAAGCAAGATACTTTGCATGTAGAAAGTATACAATATTGACATTTGCTGAATAGAGCCACCCCACCTCAGAATTTTTATTCTAGTAAGAGAGATAAGACAAGAACCCCTTCCAGTGCTTACCGAACTTTAATGTAAGATCACCTGGGGAGATGTTAAAGTTCAGATGCTGCTTATGCAGGTGAGAGGGGAATTCTGCCGTCCTGACAATGTTGCTGGTCTGTGGATCTCACTTTGAGTAGCCAGGCTCTAAACCCTAGTGCGAAGGAGAAAATGACAAGGTGCTGTATAAGCTAAAGGTAATGGGTTAAAAACTGACTTTTGAATAGCTTACCACAGTTACTCCAATTAATTTTTAAAATATTCCAGTGTGAGAGTAGCACTGAATCAAGCACTGACGGATCCTCAAAAAAGTTTTACAAGCTCAGAGAAGAGAAGGCATCGTTCAGGAACTATCAGTTCCAGGAAATTTATATAAGTGTCTAGCCAATTCATGGTGGCTCCTTTTTCTGAAAACTTGACCCTCCTGGGATGGGTCATCCATTGTCACTTTTGTACTACTTGACCCCACCAAGTGGCCACAGCTGTTTGGACCAGAGGTGAACATCTGACCCAAGCTGGCCCAATCAGATGGTCTCTTCTGATGGTTGGATTTGAGATTCAAGACATTCAGTCAGTCCCTGGGTGTGGCTGTAATTGAAATTACATAAACGTTCCATCTTCTGCCAAAACACAGAGAAGCAAATAAGCTGAGAGAATGGAACAGACCACAAAGAAATGAGCTAGAAGGGAAGAGAGCACTGCCTGTGATCCTGAGGCTTCTCGGCCCCATCTGCACCCCTCCTGAGGCCTAGCAGCACTTCCGCCTTTGGAGTCTGCGCCTCGGAACCCAAAGTCCTCACACTGAAACCTTTCAGCTGTTGCTTCACCGAGTTTCAGATCTTCACGACCAGTCAGACAGACAAATAGACACAAGGGGCAAGCAAGTCAGAGAGGAAGAAGGATCAGGGCTCCTGGGCTAGGAATCCAGGTCAGTGTGGGCCCAGATGGCAGGTGGGTAGGGGAGAGGCCATTCCTAACGGGAATTAAGTTTCAAGAACCAGAAAAGAAATTCCCTCCCTGCTGTCAGAGTTGGTCAAGCCCTGCCTCTGGCTTCCTTTGAGGCCACCAAGTTCATGCTTGCCTACCTGCTTGCCAGTCCTCACCTGAGAATCCCCCTTAGTCTTCCTGTTGTGTTAGGATTGGCCACACCAGAAGGCACCTTGTTCCCACTCAGCTCTGGGGCCACAGTGCCCCTGCCTTGTTGCCACCTGACGTTATGGTCTGCCTCACCCAAGCATATAAAAAGAGTGGCTGCCAACGGTTGTTACTTCACCCTTCCTCCTAATCAGCTTGCCACTCTGTGAGGCCCTATCCTGAGAGATGTGGGAAGGAGAATGACCCGCAGGTGGGTTCTGAAGTCCATGGCAACAATTCGTGCCCAGCCCTTTGGCTACAGATAAGATAATCAGCTTACCCCTGTTTGCCCAGGACCATCCCAGTTTTGAAACTGAAAGTCCCATATCCCAGGAATCCTCTCAGTTCTGAAAACACTAGGAAAGTTACTCACCCTAATTATAGAGCCCCCAGGTTCCCAATGGAAACCTTCCTTAGCATTGTGCCTTGAAGGCGTCATTCCAGGTCTGGGGACTCCAAACCTCCAAAACCTCCTAAGGATTCCAATCTAGCTGGAATTTCTAAAACCAAAGCATCTCTCATAGGCCTGCATCTCCCATAGGCAAATATGGCAGAGTCAAATTAAAAGCACAGATACTGAGGCCTCTCGTCCGCTAACTGGGTGACCTTGGGTGAGCGCTCCAAACTCTCAGTGCCTCACTGGAAAAGTGGAACCAGCATTAGCACAGCTCCCTCGTCATGTTGTGAGAAAAGTGAGAAAAGTGCCTGACTGTATAAAAGTAGGCAATTATGTCCATGCCCTAACCCCGAGCAGGTCATGGTCCCCTCTCACCACCAGGGTGTCCTCTCCACTGGGCACACTGCAAGGTCCCAGTGTGGCACAGAGCCTGGCACAGGGCAGCGGGAGGGCACAGGGCAATGAGAGGGCACAGGGCAGCGGGAGGACCCAGGCTCTCTCCAGAGGCTTCACCTGGTCCTCCTCTCCCTGGGCTCAGAGCAGGGCCCTGTTTATCTCATTTCTGGGCAAAGTCCCTCGAAGGGAAAGTTTGTGGAGTCCATTAGAAGGGCCTAGCAAAAAGGAGCTGGCAAAAGACCTCAGTGGCTTAGCCAGCCCACAGGTATGGACAGAGGACCCCTGTGTCTCTGGTCCCCTGCCATGTGGTCAGCCCAGTCCCTTGACCTGCTTTCTCAGCTGCCATGCTCTCACACCTGTCAGCCAGAAGCTAGAGATTCCAGGCCAGGGGAGATGTCTCCTGAGAACTCTGCAAACTCAGGCAAACACAGAAAGCCAGAGGACACTTTGTGCAGAGTGGGGAAAGCTGTGAAGTCCCTGCAGCCAGCTACCCCCCGATCATTGACAATGGGTGGTGAGGTCCACAAAGGCACCCTGGCCCATGTGGATTTCTTCCTCACTGTTCACTACAGGAAGTGTGTGTACCAACACAGGCTTTGTGTGTCACGATGAAAGCGAATCCCAAAGCCTCGGTGCTGGGTTTCAGGCCTTCTAAGGAGAAAACCCCAGGAGTGCAGGGAGGTCTCACCACCTCCCCTTGGGCCAGCCACACCAGGCCAGCTCTCAAAAGCCTCTTGTGACCGTCCCTTTCTCTCGTCTTTCCCCACTCTGATAAATGTCCAGGGATTAGCCTTTCTGTGTTTATTGGATGAGCAATTTGTGTCTGTCTGAAAAGCTACATCTGAATAATATTTGGCACAGGCTGAAGAAATGTGATCTGCTGCCTTCCCTCAGCCAGCTCTCTGGAGCCAGCCCGTCTCCTGCCAACAGGGCTATACAGCTCTGCAGCTGGGCCTGCAGCCTAAACATGTTTGTGGGATGGGAAGGGGGAAAGGGGAGGAGGGGGGAGGTGCTTGCTGTGGGCCAGGAACCCAAAGGGAGAGAGGGGTGCAGCAGCCTTAGCGAATCTGCCAATAGTTCTGGAGCTCCTATAACAATTTGGTGATATCACAGAAGCCTACAGTGGTCACCCAGACCTGGGAAAGGAAAACCAGGGCCCCGAGCAGCTAAGGAGCCCAAGTGGTTATGTGGGCCCAGAGACCCAGGTGTGAACTCAGCAAAGGTGATTCAGGGAATTCAGTGGGTGGTAGCCTTAGGGCCCCAGGTACGGTGGGGGATAGGTGGGGGGTAAGTAATTGGTGCTGGGTGTTCATGTTTGTGTGGGGTGGGGTCTAGGTGGTAAGGTGTACTGAGGCTGTTTAAATGTTTCCTGGCTCCATCTATGTAAGTCCCTGGACTGGGGAGGACAGAGCTTGTAGCTGTGGCAATCAGACGACTCAGTCATGAGGTGCTAAGGAGCGCAGAGGGGAAGGGAATTTGGTGAGTGTGGGTGTGTCGGCAACCTCCACCTCCTACCCCAGAAACCTTCTGCAGTTCTCATTCAGCAGTCCCCTGCTTTCCTCTTATGGCCCACATCACTCGTCTCCTATTACCCAGGTCTCAGACCTGCCTCCATCTCTAGCCCACTCTCCCCAAGTTAGGGATTGGAATGAAGGCAGGACATCATCCCTGTACCCCAAACAGCAAACACAGAGCTGACCACTGAGGAGGCATCAGTAATAGTTTAGTGAGTAAAAGAATGAAAGAGGCAGGCTGGGGGCTCAGACCACAGTGGTCACAGCCGCACAAGAAGTTAGCAAATGACAGGTCAGACAGAGGTAACAGCACAGGGAATGGACTCAGGAGTGAGAACACGGCCACAATGACACAATCCTCTGAGTCTGCCCCCGGCAGAGAAACCTGCTGGGAAAGCCAGTTCCTTAGGACAGAGCCTTTGAGGCTCTTTAGGCGCTTGTACACCCATCCTGCTGAATGGCAGTGGTGTTCCATGTGGCTCCATCTGTTCAGATCATGTGTTTTGACTCCCTACCTTGTACCATGCTCCATAGGATGGTAGATCTGTACCCTCAAATAGAAAATATGGGGGATGGATCCTTAAAAAGAAAGGAGCAATCTGTGCTCTGAAAAGAGCTGTAGAGAGAAGGTTATAAAAGCTCGGGGGGGGGGGGGGAAGCATTAATTTCACTTGGAAGCATAGGGAAGTCTTCATGGGGATGGGAAACAGGGGCAACGAAGTCTGCAAATGCACCCCAAGTGCATTGTTTACCCACACACACACACACCGAGCACACACTCAGTTTGGTGTCCATGGCAGATTTTGCCACCTGATCCCTTCACTCTTTTGCTGGGCCCAGGTGTGTCCACAGAATACTTATCTACATAGCAACACAGCCAGATGACCAGAGCAGGCACATGAGAGGTAACACACCTTTGCCACATTTTGTGGCAATTGACACTTGCAGGGACAGGAGACAAAAGGAACAGGGTGAGGAGAGGCACAGTGGTATGAAAACGCTGAAGACATATGACAAGAGTGAGCAGGCTGGTTAGATTTGGGGGTGAGGTTAATGAATGGGGAATGGTGGACAATGTGGCTGAGAAAGTAGGTAGAGGCAACATCTGGATGAGGATCTCGCCAGGCTAAGGAATGTGTGCTGAAGCCTGTGGAGGAAGGAGCGGCTGAGCTGTGCTCAGGAAGGCATTCTGGCAGCAATGGGCAGGGTGGCCCTGGGGTGGGGAGAAGCTGGAGGCGGGTAGGCCAGCCAGACGACTGTCCCAGACAACCAGTGACAGAGACTCCTCTGAGCTGCTGCAGCATTTGGTAATAACATCTGCTCAACACTCATCCCACTGTCTCTCTTGGAGTTGTCTCTTGACAGCCTGATGGTCCCATAAGCCTGTGGGTTCCTTGACAGCAGTAACTGTTTGTTGCCTCTCTGGGCCCCCAGGCCTGACATGGTTCTTGGCAGCTGCTCATTATATATTTGTGAAGTTACTGAATAGAGCAGTGAAAAAAAGGACAAGGAGCACACAGAGAAGGGCACATCTTTCTGGGACAACATCCTGTTTAGCAAATGCAGTTCCTAAGGACCGGCATCGACACAGCTGTCTTTTGTTTGGTGTGTGCAGACAGTGCAGGCAGAAGGACCATAAGAAGCTGGGAATTGCCTTGATTGTGTGTGTGTGTGTGTGCGCGCATTAGTAAGGGGTTTACAAGAGTTCTTGTCCTTTAAGAGAGAGATAGGCAGCCCTGGCTGGCATGGCTCAGTAGCTTGAGCACCAGTCTGAGAACTGAAAGGTCACCAGTTTGATTCCCAGTCAGGGCACATGCCTGGGTAACTGGCCAGGTCCCCAGGTCCCCAGCTGGGAGCATGTGAGAAGCAACTGATTGATGTTTTTCTCCCTCTCTTTCTCCCTCCCTTCCCCTCTCTCTAAAACTAAATAAATAAAATTTTTAAAAAGATCCCTGCCTGATGTCATAGAGTGGATTGAGTGCCAGCCTGCAAACTGAAAGGTGGCTGGTTTGAGTCCCAGTCAGGCCACATGCCTGGGTTGCAGGTCAGGTCGCTGGGTGGGGGCATAAGAGAGGCAACAGATCTATGTATCTCTCACACATCAATGTTTCTCTCCCTCTGTTTCTTCCTTCATTCCCCTCTCTGTATAAATAAGTTAAAAAAAAGATCTTAAAAAAAGGAGACAGAAAGAGAAAGAAGTGGACACACAGACAGGAGACCTCATGATATGTACTATTCTAAGGTACCTTAGGAGATATATTAAAACTCTCTTTGCTTGCAAGTGAGCTTAGGAAAAACGGAACCAAGAGTTCTAACAATGTTAGGCTCTTTCTATCTCTAATGTCTGCTTCTCTCCACAGACTGGAAACATGGCTGCCAGTAGTCCACATTGCACATGCGAGAGTTACTTCAGGTTTCCTTCCTTATTTCCCAGTTTCAGGGATCCCAGTAAAGGACTCTGATTGGCACTGCTGTGTTAGAAGCCTGCCCCCAGTGTAACACTAAATGCAGAGGCTAAGGAAGCAGAGTCATGTAAGAGGGAAAATCTCCCCCCAAAACCTCATAGTTGAAGAAGAAAAGGAGTAGTTCCCAGAGGCAGAGCCTACAAAGTAACCCAGACTGAGTCCTTTGCATAAAGTAACTACTCCGCACAACATCCCAAACAGACGTTACTACTGTGATCATTACTTCCCTTGGGAAACCAACACACAGAGATGGTAAGGAATTACCAGAAGTCACATAACTAGTAAATGGCAGAGATGGAGCTGGGATTTAAATCAATTCACTCTAGCTCCAGACACCATACCTTCCTATTTTGTTGTGTTGCCTACTCACTACAGAAGGAAACAAAGAAAGGTGCAGGGCTGTGAGGAAGGAGCCTAGACAACCTCTCCTGGGAAGATCCATGGGCTGAGGAGCCTGTGGGAAGTGACTGGTCCAATGTCGTGTGAAACCGGACTAAGAAATGCCGCCACCCACTTTAGTCTCACTGGAGATATCCAAAGAGGAACACGTCATTTCGGCCTATTTTTTCCCTATCTTTATTTATTTAAAGTAGAATTTAATATAGCCAAGAAAAGCAAATGAAAGAACAGTAAGGTCCCATATTCGCCTATTAAAAATTAAAGCAGCAGTATAATAGCTCTGCTGGCAATGGTGGGGAGAAGGTTTACTTCTAAATGGTTGGTGACAGAATACAGTGGTGCAACTAGTGAAAAGCCAGAGCCATAAAAGACATCAAGAGTGACAAAAGCTATCTTTCCCTTTAACCTAGTAATCTTACTCTTTAGAAACAGTTCGTGGAATCACAAAGTAAAGCCCGAAAGTGCCACATACAAGAGATACACCTAAAATTGTGTTTCTCAGAATGATTGAAAGTAGAAGAGTAGAAAGAGATAGAAAGCAAAAACAAATGCAAGTACAAACAACAAAACAAGTGTTACAGTATTAATATCAGACATGCCTGAATTTATAGAAAATCAGAAAACTAAACACAGGAGAAAACATTATAATGATAAAGGCTGAGAGCCACATGAAGATCTGTCATAAATAATTATGCACAAAATGCTTAGCATCAGGATACATAAAGCAAAAACAATATAAGAAATAAATGGAAAAATTGACAAATACAGAATAGTAGAAAATTTTACTTTACCTCTCTTAGCCCATGACTGATCAGTAAACCATACGATAAATAAGAATATAGAGGACCTGATTTGTTAAATTAGTAAGTTAGATCAAATTAAAAGATATCAAGCTTCATTCCTTGAAAACCTAGAATATACTCTTTGTAAATAGCCATGGATTATTAGCAAATGACCACATATAAGGCCACAAAAAACCCCCCAAACGAATAAAAATCTCAATCCAGTCCAAAAAGAGATTGAGTACAAATAACACTCTATAATCACAATGCACTAAAACTAGGAAGCAATAACAACACCAAAAAATGAAAAGCAATAGGAAGGTTGAAAATTAAACAAAGAAAAACAAACAAAAAACCCCTTACAACTAAGTGGAATATTATTCAGCCTTAAAATGGCAAGGAATTCTGATACATGCTACAAGTGAATGAAGTTTAAAGAAGACACCATACTGAGTGAAATAAGCCAGTTACAAAAAGACAAGTACAAATACAATAGGATTCCATTTACACGAGATATCTAGAGCAGGCAAATTAATAGAGACAGAGAGTGGAATCATCATTTCCAGGGGCTGGGAAAAGTGGGAAACAGGGAGTTGTTGTTTGACAGGTGTAGAGTTTAGATTTGCAAGAAAACAATGTTCATCTTGTACACTGCACAGCAATGTGTGTGTTATTATTGTGATGAACCTCTGTGTTGTGTCTATTTTTATGTGTGTTATATGTATTTTGAGAAGGTTTCTCTCAGTTGTCTCAAAGTGTAAAATATAATTTTTCTAAATGATTATTTCCAAGGAAATAATTTCCAAGTGTAAAAGACAAGTGGACAGGCACTGGCCTGGAATGGGTCTGGCCCAGGCCGGCCTGCAGTGTGTGGGTCCTCGGCTTTGTGTAGGAAAGACTTCACAACACGAGTCCAGGTGATTTGGGGAGTACATTTATTAAGGTTGGGGAGAGTGAAACAAGGAAGAGACTTAGGGTAAAAGAAGTAATAGGAGAGAGCCTAGGTGGTGCTCCGCTTTGGCTCACCAGAACATTTACAGGAAAGGAGTGAGCCTAGGTGGGGCTGCCTTCAGCTCACCAGGAAGTCAGAGAAAAGGGGGTCCTGGAGACAGGATCAGAGGGTAAGCATGGGTAGAACTGCCACTGGCCACTGCTCCCCTGGCAGCAAGTCTCCTTGGGACCCTTAGAGTTTAGGCGCAAATGAGAAGTTCATGCCCGAGAAGGGGCATGGGCATGCTCCAGAGGGAGCCCGCCCTGAGTCTTTGTCCTGAGGGCTTTTTATCCTTTTCTGTGGGTGAGAATCTCAAAGGAGGGTTTCAGCAGAATATTCATCAGTTTTCCAGGTGCACTTTTAACATGCTGATGCGTCAAAACAAGAGCATGGTGTGGTGGGGGTGGGGCGGTGGCGGTGGCGGATTGGAAATATTCTTTGGTCTGCTAAACTGTTTTACTTTCATCTTGAGTCTATCTGGCTTTTATTGGGGTTTTGTTATCTGTTTCTGATTTCATCTCTCCTTAGGTTTAGTTGGCACAAATGACATTAATTGGGTCTCTTCTCTATCTCCCAGACCAGGGAGATCTAAGCTATGTATTCTTTGGTTAGGGGGGAGAGGTATAAACCATTCATTCTCAAGTCTCCTCGGTTAGGGGAGACAAGTTCTTCTGAGTCACCATCTGACTGTCAGTTGCTCAAACTGTTTGACCTTGTTTAATTTTCTTGTCTCAGTTTCCCTCTTCAACTTGCCCAGGAATTTTCATAGCTTCTTACTATCCTGCCTCTAGATGGGTGTGAGATTCATTGGGATGATCACTTAGTAAGTTATGTCGTGTCTAAACACTGGGGTGTACACCTGAAAGGAAATCAAAAGGAGTTTTTACTAGGTAATCTCTAAGAAGGTCTCAGTGCCAACTTACAGGAATCAACGCCCAATTTTGTCACTTCAAAGTGTCATAAATGCTTTAAAGCCTGGCTTCATTTGTGGAGCACAACATTTGGCACAGCTGCAATGCATCAGCTGCTCTAAGACCTAATGGGTAAGACGTGGACTTTGGGTTCAGCCCTCATAAATTTTATTCCTGATCCTGTTGCTTATCACCTGTGACCTGAAGCAAATTGCTTAAACTGAGTCTCACTTTCTTATCTATAAAAATCAAATAATACTAAAAACTATTTCACAACCTGTGATAATTCAGAGAGAAAGTCTAAACTAATAATAAATGATCTATAAATTGTAGCTCTTTTTATAAAAAAAATCATGTGTAAGTAGGCGCATGTAGTTCAAATTCTTGCTGTTCAAGTCAACTGTAATGACATGTTTCCCAGAGCTGAAGAAAGGTGTAAGCTTTCAAACTGAGATGGCCCACTGAGAACCAAGAAGAATAAATGACAAGAAAGAAATACCTACACCTAGATTAATTATGATGAACTTTCAGAACACAGAATGTAAAGGAAATAGCATGCAATATTTTTCATCTCCTTACATTTATAAGTGCATTTTTCTAGGAAGAAGTTCAAAAACAAGTATTCAGTTCTTAAAAGAATGACCAAAAAGGAAGTCTAAGAACCCCTCTATGAAGACAACTTCTCCAAACAGGGGGCCTGGTGGGAGGCGCCTCAAACCCATGTAAAGACAGAAGGACACAGGGAGAAGGCCGTGTGAAGACATGCAGAGACTGGAGCAAGCCACAAGCCAAGGAATGCCACAGTTGCCAACGATCATGGGGAAAAAGGAGAGAGGCAGGGGAGAGATTCTCCCTCAGAGTCCTCAGAGGGAACCCACCCCACTGACACTTGATCTCAGACTTCTGGCTTCCAGAACTTGAGAGAATAAGTCTCTGTCATTTCAAGCCACCCAGTTTGTGATACGCTGTTATGGCAAAATGAGGATATGAATACACTCCCCTAAGTGGAACTTTATTTTATATCAAGTATGAGTTTCTGATTTTTAGCATGAGTCAGCGGGGCTCCCTGCCTAAGTGCTGCAGAGCCAGGACGAGGGCCGGGCATGGAAGCTGCCCCAAGTTGCAGGAGGCAGTCACACTGAGGTCCCTGTGAGTGCTGATCCTGGGAGTGGGCGCCTCCTCTAAGAACCAGGCCCGGGTGGCTCTGCTGCTGTGTGTGGCAGCTGTCCTTCCTGAGCACTTCACCTAAATTCTTTGAGTGGTGCTTTGAAGCTGATTATAAGGTGTAGTTTCCAGCCACTTGAGCCCAGGACAAAGAAAACGTATTGGACATCATCTCAGAACACTTTCACTTTACTTAAGGTGGAGGCTGAGGGGTAGCAGAATGTGTCAGCCCAAAATATGACTGCAGGAGTTTAAGACAGGCCACCCCAAAACATGCAACTTCAGTATATTGATTATTTTGAGCTGAAGGCACTAGAAAAACAGCAAATGTAGGGAGAGGCTTTCTCTGAATTCTTTTTATTTGCCTAAAGACAGACCCTCCAGAAGGAACTCACTTATCAGATTCTCTTCCAGGGAGCTTTATTAACTGGGGAAGATTGACTCATCACAGGAGAGACTGGAGATCACACTCAGACAAACTTTGTCACAATCTCCTATCTACTCTTCTAAGGGCCCATTTATCTTTCCTAAAAATCATTTTTTCTCCCCTAAGTAACCTGTCCCCTATTAAGATGGTATATAATCTTGAATTCTCAGCCACCTTCTCTGGGTATCTCCCATCTATACATGAGGTATGCATGCTAATAAACTTGTTTGTTTTTCTCTTGTTAATTGTGTTTTAGAACAGAGGTCTCAGTCAATAAATCAGAAGGATAGAGGGGAAATTCTCTTTCGTCCCCTAGAAGGCTTACAAACCTAAGTTCTCTCCTTCTCATTTGCCTCGTTTCATTCCTATCTATCAATTAATCACTGCTCTATCCAAGGTGCTGGGGATTAAGGGTTGAATAAAATGCCAAAGTTGGTTGTGGGAGACAGATTTGTTAAAAATAAAAAGAAAGCTTTGCTCAACTCCCACCCTCTTGGTAAGACCGACCCTGAACACTCCGACCCCGATACAAGCACAGACCCAGGCTGTCTTGATGTTCCTTACGCTTCTCTGCATTGTTCCTCTGTAGCATTATTGTCTTCTAGCATTCTGTATCTCACTTAGGTCTTTTGTTTAATGTCTCCCTACTCACTGTGACCTTTTCATTTTTATGAAAACAGGGATCCTGTATCCCCAAGACCTTGTGCCTAATATGAGTTGATAATGAAGTGAATGAATTTATCAATTAATATATCTTTAGAGAGGCCTACTCACAAAGTTGGCCCTTGGCCAACATCTGGGAACTTGAATTTCAGGTGTGTTCCCTTGTTCCTGAACCTCACCAGCAGTGGTGATTAATGTGTCTAGATTGTGCAAACAGTGTGGTCTATGCTATCGGCTTGCTTTGCTTCCGGGAGTCTGAAATTTTGGTACAGGCTAAGCAGAGGACACCTATAATCAATCCTCAATAAAAATCCTGGGCTGTAGTCTCTAATGAGCTTTCCTCACGGACAACATTGTACATGGGTTGTCACAATCTGATGCTGGAAGAATTAAGTATGTTTTGTGTGACTCCATGGGGACAGGACTCAGAAGTTTTCTCCACACTTTGTCCCATGTGCCTTTTCCCTTTGCTAATTTTGCTTTGTATCCTTTTGCTGTAATAAATCTTAGCCATGAGTACAACTATTAAAAACTTAAACATTAAAATAAATAAAAAGAACCCTGGCTGATGTGGCTCAGTGGATGGAGCACTGGCCTGCGAACCAAAAGGTCACTGGTTTGATTCCCAGTATAGGGCACATGCCTGGGTTGCAGGGCCAGGTCCCCAGTAGGAGACACATGAGAGGCAACCACACATTGATGTTTCTCTCCCTCTCTTCCTCCCTCCCTTCCTCTCTCTTTAAAAATAAATAAATAAAAAGAAAGAAAAGAAAAAATTAATTACCATGAAGTATGACAAGTGCTGTAAGAGAGAGAATTTCAAGGGCCTATGAGAGCTCAGTAGATGGTACATCACCTGTACGAAAGAGATGGTGTATGAAGATTGTACTTACGCTGCCTCTTTAAGAATAAGTAAGTGTTAGTTAGATGAGAAGAAGAAAAGAGGAGGGTGGAGGGGTAACAGATTAGATGAAAGGAAGAGAAGGAGTCAAGAATGATACCCAGGTAGCTTGGAAATGCACAGTGTGGCCCCAGTGACTCAGAGAGGTCAGACCAGAAAAAGAACAGATGTGAAGGAGAAGAGATTGATCCAGTTGGACATGCTGATTCTCATGTGCCTGTTCAATACAGGGAAAGATGACCAATACAGCACCTCCAAATTTCTAGGAACCCAAGATCCAGGAGACATTAATATTCCAGGAAAAAGGAAAGGGAATCTGTTGAAAGTTGTACTAGCCCAGGTTCCCTAGAACACAGAGCCTAAGGCAAGGATTATGTGCTGATTCTTTTTATGGAGATGCAAACCTAAAGCTTTAAGGATGATACAGAAAGCAAGGAGGGATGGGAAACAATGGAAGATGCAGGGAGGGGCAGCTGGTTGGCCACTGAACAAACAGTTGGGGAGTTTCAGAAACATTAGGTAGTGATTAAAGCCTAAAGAATGGAGGAGATTCTTTAAGAAGAGTCTATAGAATGATCCTAAACCCTGGAATAAACCAATAGTAAAGGACAAACACAAAAAGAAGATCCCTTAGGAGAGACAAGGAAGAAAGTCACAGAATTAGGACACTCAGAAACCATTTTTAGGTAGTTAAAGAAGAAAGGAATGTAGGTGAACAGAAGATACCATAGGACCGAGCCGTCAAAAATCCACCATAGACCTGGCTGGTGTGGGTCAGTGGATTGAGTGCCACCCTGTGGATCAAAGGATCGCCAGTTCAATTCCCAGTTGGCGTACATGCCTGGGTTGTGGGCCAGGTCCCTTGGTATGAGGCACGTGAGAGGCAACCACACATTGATGTTTCTCTACCTCTCTTTCTCCCTCCCTTCCCTTCTCTTTAAAAGTAAATAAATAAAATCTTTTTTAAAAAATCCACCCTAACCATCAGATATTACCCCGGAGCTTGTTAGGAATGAAGAATGTGGGGTCACACTCCGTATTTACTGAATCAGAATCTACCCTTCAGCCCGATCTTCAGGCCCTCCATCTAAACATTAAAAGTTTGAGAAACTCAGGTATACATACGACATTGCTGGAAGGGCTGGTAGAGTAGACCTAAAATGGAGCTTCCAGAGATTGCTGTAAGCCTTCAGAATCATGCCTTGTCCGTCATGATCAGGAAAGAAGCCGCCACCACTACTGCTGCTGAACCAGGAAGCTGGTGACCATGAAAGTAGTCTGCCACGATCCACACCAGAAAAACCGATGCCTCACTTATTGCCTCTCACCACTTAGTTCCATGTTCATGTCTCATGGAAGTTCATTGAATTGACAATTCCTAAATAACATTTGGAATGCCAGCTGCAAGGGAGTCTAGAAAGTGTGGCTTCCCAGGTGTAATGTACTAGAAGGAAGTGAAAAAGGATGTTGTATGAACCAGTCTACATACCCACCTTTGGTGGTTTCATGGAAACACTGAAGGTCCTGATAACTGTCTGCCAATATCTATTCTCTCCTTCATCCGTAGTAATAAAAGTTTCAGCTGGGCATATGACTGCCCAGAATAGAGATGTTTAGCAACCTCTTTAGACAGATATGTCCATGTGACTAAGTTTGGACCAATAGTATAAAAGTGGAAATGTCACATAGCAGCTCCCAGGAATCTTTGAGAGATGGCAGAAGCATGACCTTTATATCCTTCTCTGTCTCTCCCTCCAACATGCTGCTTGGAGCATGAGATGCCACCACCTTGGACTATGACGAAGTTGAGGGCTACACCCTGGGGATGGCAGGCAGAGCTAGAAGAAGCTGAGCCCTTGGGTAGTGCATAGGTCAGAGCCACCATTCTTGCTCTGATGACCTACTAGTGTACACAAAAGACAAGTCAACCATTGTTATCTTAAATCTTTCCCAGTAGATTCTAATCCTAGCCAATAGAGATTTCAAGGGTACTGGTTCCTAACATTTTGGCAGATTGTTTGATGAATCCAGTGAATTTCCTAGAAAAATGCACCTTTATACAACATCTTGTGCAACAATTTCAGAGAATGCATGAAGACAGTCTGAGGACACATGAATTCCTTCTAGGGATTCTAAAGAAGCCCTAGAGTTGATATTTATGAGAAGGATTCAAATCACCAGGTAAATGGCTCAGAGGAAAGGAAAAAACTGACAAGTGGCCCCTGGATTTGGCTCCAGACTTGATGTTGTTGGTAGGAGCAGTTTCAGTGGGGTGAGGTCAGGCAGAAGCAAGACTGTAGAGTGCTGGGAGAATGGGAATGAAGAAAGTGGAGGCAGCAAGAGTTGTCACCAATTTGGAGCAGCACGGCACAGAAGACAGTGGTGGCCAGGAAACAGTGAAGGCCATGGTCTCCAGGGAAGGTTTTCCTGGCTTTCCTCTGCTTCTAGGACCAAACCAGCCAGAGTGGGAGTGATCTGGGATATCCAACGCCATTCAGTATTGCAGCCCTTCTGGTGGGCTTGGCCTTCCCTGCCCTGGGAATGCTGGTGCTGTCTCAGAAATGAGGGGAGTGGGAGCCCGGGAACAGGAAGTGTCTCAGAAGAAATGAAGGTTGGAGGATGGTTGTGGCTCAGCCAGGTTAGATACTGCTAAGTCTTTTCTCCTTCAGACACTCCACACTAGGTTGCCTCTGGACACTGCCCTAACCCTCCCCACCTCTGAGATGGCTGCTTTAGCTGGCTCCCAGACCCAAAACCAGTGTGTCCTATAGCCTCAGCACATCTGTGAGGCTAACGTCACAACAGACTGCAGTTTGTCCTCTGGACAGGAGAGGGAACACTCTACATGTGTTGGACTTATCTTCTCATCAAGAAGCTTTCATGCTTTTCTGCAATCAGGCTTCCTGAAGGGCCTCCATGATTCTCTCCACCTGCACCTCCTCAACCCTGCTCTGCTATCCCAGGCTTATCCCTTCCTGGTCACCCTGAGTGCCTCCTTCTTATCGTCCCCTGAACACATTAGTCACTTACATCTTCTCTTTCTTTAATGTTGATCATCCTTTTGAATGATAAACCACCTTCCCAATCAAAGATCTGTTGTGCAGGAAACCCTCCCCAGGTCCTGTGGTGCTGAAATTAGATTAAAGCTAGTCACAGGTAGGAAACTGGAGAAGGAAATGGCTCAGATTTCTGCCAAAGCCCAGGGGAACAGCTCAGTGGTGGGAGCCTATCCCAGAGGCACTGCCCTGAGGGGCTGACCCTTTGTGGGAACACAAAGTACCCATTTATCTCCTGTCTTGGAGGAAGTGAGGGTCCTCACTGGGGCCTGGCATTTGCCCATCTGCTGATTTCTGGGCCAAACTACTGTGTTAGGTTTCAGTGGTCTCTTAAAGCTCTCAGGTCTTCAGGGAAAAGTGAGGGTCCCACGTCAGAGCCAGGGTAGGGTTTGCTCTCACCTCTGTGGCTCCTACCTCCCAGGGCATGCTTTTGCTGCTGGACTATGGCAACCTTCAGAAAGCAGACTGGGCTTGCAAAGTGGAAATTGTCCAACAAAACTTGTAAACATCCCACCAGGACCCCTCCCACTTCCCATTCTCAGTCCCCAGTGTTTGCAAACAAGGTTTAGCAGCCATAGAAAGCCTTTAGTATAGATAAGAGCTGAGCCCAACAGACTCAAATACCAGTGGGCCTGGTTCCCTAGGGTGGTCTTATCCTCCTTCCCTGACCAGCATTTCCTGGGTGAGGTAGAACAATTCAGCAAAAAGAGTAAGATTTACCTAGAATTTTAGCAGGGTGCTTAGAAAATAAAGGGGTTCTGGCCTCTGAAAAACCTGGGTCTCAATCCTATCCCTGCCACTGACCTACTATATGACTTTGGGTATATCCCTTAACTTCTCTGAGCTTCCACTTATTTTCTCAGCTGTAAAATAAAGATTATAATTCCTTACATAAGGTTGTAAGAATTCAATGAAATAATGTATGCACAGTTCCTGGCTTTTATTAATTACTAACCTGCTTGGAAATAGAGTCTCTAAGTAATGTCTTATTTTCCATTTTCAGAAATTCTTTCCTCTCCGCTCTCAGCTTACCTTTCTCCTCTCTCATCCTTTCTTTCCCCAGCACCTGGAAAGATTTCATAGGATCTTGCCAGTCAAATGTCCAAGATAAGCAGCATCACCTAAGAGCTTGTTAGAGAATGTCAGGTCCCACCCGAGACCCTCTGAGTCTGAATGTGCATTTTAATAACATCTCCCACAATTTTTCTCTGTGCATATAAAAGTTTGAGGAGCACTCACATTAGGTTACCCCTTGTTTCTTTTACTTACAACATCAAATACCATTGGGTTTCAATAATTCACACCACTGCGAAAGTTGACATAATTGGGGCCATTTTAAAATTGAGCCAAGCTGCCGTTCCAGAACAACTGCCTTACATGTCCTGCTCCTTGAACCTTTGTTTGAACTGTTTGAACTGAGCCAGACCTTTGGGCTGGGTCAAACCAACATTGTCTTTCAAACAACTTTGTGAAGCTAACAGGAAAGCAGACATCCTGACAACAAAGACTGAAGATTATGGACTCTCTTTCTGAAGATAGAATCTGTAACCAGCTATGTATAGCTAAAGAGTAACGCAGCTTGTTAGCATCAATAGGAATTTCTTTCATCTATTTATGTAATTATTCCCTTCCTTTTCTCATAAAAACCCCTTGCCCTTACCTTGTAATCAAGATACTATTTGGGTGTCCGCCTGAATCGATGCTCCCAGAAATGCAATTCTTTGATACCCAAATAAATGCTTGTTGCCTCACATTTTGGCTTTTTATTTCTAGATGAGCACCACTTAACAGGAGTTTCCTTCCCAAGAACTACATACTACATACTAAAAACTACTTAACAGTGACACTTATGTAACAATAAGCCACAGTATTAATAAAATTAACAATAACACAATCTAATACATATTCGGTATTTACAACATCCTTTTATACACAGTTTTGTCTGGTTCTAGAATGCAGTCATACACTGCATAATGACATTTCAGTCAACAGTGGATCACACACACAAAGGTGGTCCCATAAGATTATTGTGGAACTGAAACATGCCTGTGGCCTGATGATGTTGCAGCCACCATCCATCATAGAGCAATGCATTGCTCGCATATTTGTGGCAGTCCTGGGGTAAATAAACCTACTGCACTGCCAGTCATATAAAAAGCACAGCATATACAATTATGTACAGTACATAATACTTGATAACGATAATACATGACTGTTACTCATTTATGTATTTACTATTACATATTATATAATAGCAAACTTTATATCTGTATTTAAGAAAGATTGCTGTATAAATACGCTATGTTAAGCAGACAGCTGCCTCATGCTTTTCATGTTCACTGTGTCTTTTGATTGCATCATTTTCTCCTGTGCTTGATTTAATCCCATGTTGTACAGTAACAGATTGGGTAGGCTTGGAGCCTAGGAGCAATAGGCTAGGTGTACAGTAGGCTACACCATCTGGGTTTGTATAAGTGTACTTTCTGATATTCTCATAATGATAAAAATGGCTAATAATGCATTGCTCATAAAAAATGTTGACTCACTGTCTTTGGAATTTTCATGCTTATGTGAATTCCTTGTGTACATATATTAAAACTTGCTTTTCTCCTGTTAATCCGTCTCTGTTAACTTGATTGTTAACCCAGCCAGAAGAATTTAGAAGGTAAGAAGAAAAGTGTTATTATCTTTAGCCCCCACAACAGCTTTCTCAAAACCCCACCCGCTCACTTCCACTGCCTTCTCATTAGCCATCCCCTTCTGCAAGGAAGGCAAGGAATGTGGTTTTATTAGCCAGGCACATTGCTGCCCCCCCCCAGAAGTAAAGAAGGTGGGGATAACAGCTATTAGGATGAAAGCTAGCATTCTCTGCGGAAAGGGGCCTGAATGAAAGGGAAGAATCCACTACAGCCACCTTCAGAGCAGCAGTGGGGAGCAGTATTTCTCCCTAGGTTGAGGAATATGGCCAGGGAGGGAGGCAGAAATTAAAAACCCCAAACTTCCTTACCTCCCTCACTCCATTTCCTGCCAGGGCTCTCATTAGCCAAACATAATAGGAAACCAGAGGGCAGGGGTATGGTTAGTGGGTCATGCTCCCAGGGCCAAAAGCAGGGTGGAGAAGGGAGGTAGACTGGACCTTGAGGGGCAAAAAAAAAAGAGGATGGGTGAGAGAGCAGCGCACCCTGTCAATCAAGGGAAGACTGGACTGTTGTTTTATTTTGAACTTAAGCAGGAGAGCTCACCACTGCAGAAAATCATAACTGAATGGCAATAGTATTGGTGGTATTTGAGCTAATTATGCAACACATCTGTATCAGTCTGTATTCCTAGTTGCATATTCACAGACAATCGAAGGCACAAGCATATGATTGCTTCATCATGTCTTCTAGTGGGAGTCTGTCCATTCATTTCCATATTGAAATTTATATAATATACAATAAGTATTATATATAATATATAAGTCTTATATATATATACATTATATGTATATATGGATATAATATATAATGTAATAAATATAATATATAAGTCTGTCCATAAAGTATCCAGCCATCTGCTGAACAATAGAGACATTTATTGAAGAAGATACAAGAAACACTGTACATAGGACAATGAAGCCTCGGTTCCCTTCAAAGTAGACATCTTGGCACCTCACACAGTTCTCCCAGTGTCTCTTCCACTGGTCAAAATGCTTTCCAAAATCCTTTGTTAGAATCACCATCAGCTGCTCCGTCATATTTTCCTGAATCTCACTGATGGTCTAAAATCTCCTCCCTTTCAAAGGTGATTTTAGTTTTGGGAAAAGCCAAAAGTTGTGGAGCACCACATCTGGGCTGTAGAGGGGCTGAGTCACCTGGGTGAGTTAATGTTTTGCCAAAAAACTCTGAATGAGACATGATGCATGAGTGGGCATGTTGTCGTGATGAGGCTGCCAATCACCAGTTGCCCACAGCTGCAGCCTTCTGAATCACCCAAATAATTTCCGCAGAGGAATGTTCAAACTTAATGCAGAATATGCTGCAGATTCATTGCTGTATTCCCTCCGTCATTTTGAATGCAACTACCACACAGTACACATGCTCACTCAGTGGCATCTGCCACCCCCACTGACTAGTACAGTGAAGTCAGCATTGTTCACACATGTGCATTCCAAGCCACTCTCCCTGGCTGCCAGGTTACATTCATGTTGTCAAACCATTCTCATTATATTAATGATGGCTGGACTTTTTCAGGACAGAATATGTATTTATATATTTAAATGGAGAATAATTTATGAATTTACATGTTATCCTTGTGCAGGGGCCATGCTAGTCTCTCTGTATCATTCCAATTTTAGTATACATGCTGCCCAAGAGGGTGCAAAATATGTATTTTTGTACTATAAATTTATTTTATTTGCCCCTTTACATTATGGCATTTTATGGTCTAATATTATGGAACGGTGATGTAGTTTGGTTATATTGTCTATGAATGCTAAAGGTGGTGTTGAAAAGTATTTATTATAAGGGGCACTGGGTTACATAAATTTGAAAACTATAAAGTGATTCCTAATGTCAGTACACTAAGTGCTCAATGAATGGTACCTATTGTTATTAAGGCTGCTATCACCCTTCATCACCTCTAGGCACAATTTAGTTGCAGACTCTGGAAACAGTGAGTGAACCATGAGATGGGAGGGGGCGTAGCCTAGGGCCGGTTGCCTGGGGGAGGTGGTGCTGAGTGCCCGGAGCCAGGCTTGGAGAAACCAGGGCTCTGACACCGCCGTTCCTCCCCCGGAACGGGATGTCCTCGGAGGAAGAGACTTTTTCTGGAGCCCTGGAAGCCCCCCCGCCCAGGCCCCGTAACCCCCCTGCTAGGTACACTCGCGTGGATTCCAGACAGCACGCCAACAGCCAGGGATTTCCCCCAAAGCCGGGAGGGCTGGGCCACACTTGGCTTGAGGCTGCAAGCCAGACACGCCCCGCGGAGCCCAAGTCAGCGGGTAGGCCGGAAGGGAGGAGTGGGGTTGATCTAAAAGCCTGGGCGGTTCTCTCTCAGGGGAAGGGAGGAGATGAGATGAAGGAGGGGAAGGAGGGAGGAGGAAGGCCAACGGGAATTGAACTCTCAGAAGTCTGACTCAGGGCAGTCAGGAAATGTAGGGAGGGGGAACGGAATACTGAGTTACCTCCCAGCGGGAAACGTGGCGTTCAAACAAGGAACAGACTGATAAAGAGGGGAAGAGGGTGCGTAGCACTGCTTGAAAGAAGGTGGAGATTAAACAAAGAAGATATATGCATGATCCACGGATATGAACAATAGTGTGGGCATTGACAGTGGAAAGGGGGAAAATTGGGACAACTGTAATAGCATAAACAATTTTTTAAAAAGAACGAAAGACATTCGGCATTCAAGACCCTTGCCTACATCTTCCTTCTCACTTCAGGCCCTTCCCTGCTATGCACGGGATCCTCCCACTTACATCCCTTCATAAACCGGGCTAATCCGGGCCTGTGTGTTTTTGGGTAGTCGATTAATTCTCTGTCTGAATTGACTTTCCCTGGCTCATCTGGCTGCAGGCTTCCATGAAAACATCTCTTTCTTTTGAGGCATTCTCCAATTGAGATGTAATTTCTCTGGTCTATATGCTAAAATTCTATAGGTGTTTCAGGTAGACTAAAATGGTCATTTAACAATTTAGTACCATATTGTCAAACATTAGTGTGCATCAGAACCCCCCCCAGAAAGCTTGTTAAAACGTGAATTGCCCTAGTCAGTGTGGCTCAGTTGGTTGGAGTGTTGACCTGTACACCAAAAAGTCACAGGTTTGATTCCTGGTCAGGGCGCATACCCAGGTTATGGGTTCAGTCCCTGGTTGGGGCACATACGGGAGGCAACCAGTCAATGTTTCTCTGTCACATCGATGTTTCTCTCCCTCTCTTTGCCCCTCTCTAAAAGCAATGAAGAACTGTCCTTGGGTGAGGATAAAAAAATTTCTTTTAAACCCTTCAATTGCTGGGCTCCATTCTAATTCTGATTCTAATTCTGGTCAGGAGTATGGTCAAGAACATTCACTCCCGCCCTGGCTGGTGTGGCTCAGTGGACTGAGCACTCGTCTGAACAGAAAGGTTGCAGGTTTGATGTCCAGTCGGAGCACATGTCTGGGTTGTGGGGCAGGTTCCCCAGTTGGGGGGGTGGTGAGAGGCAACCAATCAATGTATCTCTTGCACATTGCTGTTTCTCTCCTTCTCTTCCCCATTCTCTAAAAATAAATAAATGAAGTGGGTTTTTTTTAAAGAATTTTCACTTTCAACAAGTTGCCAGGTGTTCTTGATGCTACTGGTCCAAGTATCACACTTTGAGTGCCACTGGTTTAGTGCAAAAAAGTACCATTCCTAGGTGTTCAGTGCTTATTTGTTAATTCATTCAATGAGTGTCCACTGCATACCAGACATGGGTAAGTGTTGAGTTTGCAATATAAGCAAAGCAGGCATAGTGTGGTAGGCAGTAAGACAGGTATGAGCAGAACAAGAATGATGGGCCAGGTACAGAAGGTCACCAGGGCAGAAAGCCCAGGGTACCTAGCAACAGGCAGAACTGGGAAAGCAAGGACCTGGGCCCCAGGGTGACCTTTCCTCCCCTAGCATAAGCTGGTCATGTGGCTCAAACCCCTGACCTTTCACATTGCTGGTCATGTGGCTTGGACCCTCCCCTGAACTTCTCTTCTCTGTCAAATCGCTAGTCATGTGGTTTTAGACCCCCTTAGAGGAGGAACAAGGGGCTGGAGAATAGCCTCATGTAACTCTCACATAAGGCCTTGCATGACCACTCTCAAGCAGTCGGCCTTCAGAACAATGAAGTTCTGACCTGCATCAGATGATTTTAAGAACAAAGCCTCTGGTCTACTGACCACAGAGGCAGAGTTTTTGTCAAACGAGATGACATTTAGACCTCAGTTGTGTTTCAGCTCCAAGCCCATAAAAGCAGCAAAATCAGAGTGAGCAAACCATGGCTGGCTTCAGGAACAGATGCAAAAACTAATGACCCTCTCCCCTAGCACCAACCAATGAGTGGAAACAACCCTGAAAGGACACACTTGGAAAGCTGATGAATATTCTATTGAGATCCTTCTCCCTACCCCCAGACCTTCTGGAGCATTTCTTCCCCCTTTCTCAGGTGTATATCTCTGCTCTCTTTTGCCTAAGCTCCAAGGGTCCGACCAAGACTTGCAACCACGGAAGCCGTGGGCGGCTCTTGGGCTAACCCCCTGAATCTGTCTCCAAGGCCCCCTTTTTTCTGACTTTTCAGCAAGCTAATGCAGCACTGCCTTGGCTCACTTCTGTCACTATGACTTACTTCTCAGTGAGTCCACATCCCTGCATGGCTTGCTTCTTTCCTATACCATTTCTAGACAGCCAAAGCAGAGGACCGCCTAAGCTCTCTCCTGTTGCTTCTTCTGCCCTAAGCCCTTGCTTTGTTTCACTGTCCCCAGCTTTACTGAATCTACTCTCAAAATCACCCGGACTCATATTATGAAATCTTTCCTTCGCAAAGTCAAGAACCCGCCCACTGCAGGCCAGCTCCAGGCAGATCCCTTCCGGCCCAGTCCCTTTTCAGTGACAATAGGACCTACCCTCATGGAGCTTCCAGTCAACCAGGATAGACAAATACTAAGCAAAGAAACATACTATTAAGTATAAAATAACAAATTGTGACAAATACTCTAAAGGAAAAGAAAAAGTGATAACAACCCATTTCAGACTGGGCAGTCAGGTGAAGCCTTTGGATGGAAGGGGCCATTTATACAGAAATATTTTATTTTATTTTATTTTATTTTATTTTATTTTATTTTATTTTTTAGGGGTTTATTTATTTATTTATTTTTAGAGAAGGGGGAAGAGAGGCAAAAAGAGAGGGAGAGAAACATCGATGTGTGAGATACATCGATCTGTTGCCTCTCTCACGCCCCTAACTGGGGACCTGGCCCACAACCCAGGCATGTGCCCTGACTGGGAATTAAACCAGTGACCTTTCAGTTCACAGACTAGCACACAATCTGCTGAGCCAGGGCTTTAGAAAAAATTAAGTATATTTTATTGATTATGCTATTACAATTGTCCCATTCTTCTTTCCTTACCTTTATCTCCCTCCACCCGGTACTCCTATTCCCTCCAGCATTCCCCCACCCTTGGTTCATGTCCATGGGTTGTACCTATAAGTTCTTTGGCTTCTCCATTTCCTGTACTATTTTTAACCTCCTCCTGTCTATTTTGTACTTACCAATTATGCTTCTTATTCCCTGTACCTTTCCCCCCATTCTCCCACCTCTCCTTCCCAGCTGATAACCCTCCATGAGATCTCCATTTCTGTCATTCTGTTCCTGTTCTAGTGTTCTAGTTGTTTACTTAGTTTGTTTTTGTTTTTGTTTTTTGGGGGTTAGGTTGTTGATACTTGTGAACTTGTTGTCATTTTACTGTTCATAGTTTTTTTTTTAAGATTTTATTTATTTCTTTTTAGACACAGGGGAAGGGAAGGAGAAAAAGAGGGAGAGAAACATCCATGTGTGGTTGCCTCTAGCATACCACCCACGGGGGACCTAGCCCACAACCCAGGCATGTGCTCTGACTGGGAAGCAAACCAGCTAGACTTTGGTTCACAGGCCCATGTTCAAACCACTGAGTGACACCAGCCAGGGTTACCATCCACCATTCATTTGATCCTCTTCTTTTTCTTGGATAAGTCCCTTTAACATTTTATATAATAAGGGCTTGGTGATGATGAACTAACTCCTTTAACTTGACCTTATCTGGGAAGCACTTTATCTGCCCTTCCATTGTAAATGATAGCTTTGCTGGATAAAGTAATCTTGGAAGTAGGTCCTTGCCTTTCATGACTTTGAATACTTTCCAGCCCTTTCTTGCCTTCAAGATTTCTTTTGAGAAATTGGCTGACAGTGTTATGGGAAATCCTTTGTAGGTAACTCTCTCCTTTCCTCTTGCTACTTTCAAGATTCTCTTATTTTTAAATTTGGATAACTTAATGATGATGTGTCTTGTGTGTTCCTCATTGGGTCCAACTTCTTTGGGACTCTGAGTTTCCTGGACTTCCTGGAAGTCCATTTCCTTTGCCGGATTGGGGAAGTTCTCCTTCATTATTTGTTCAAATAAGTTTTCAATTTCTTGCTCTTCCTCTTCTCCTTCTGGTACCCCTATGATTGGGATCTTGGAACATTTAAAGATGTCCTGGAGGTTCCTAAGCTCTCCTCATTTTTTTGAATTCTTGTTTCTTCATTCTGTTCTGGCTGAATGTTCATTTCTTCCTTCGGGTCCACACCATTGATTTGAGTCCCAGTTTCCTTCCTGTCACTGCTGGTTCCCTGTACATTTTCCTTTATTTCACTTAGCATAGCCTTCATTTTTTCATCTAATTTGTGATCATATTCAACCAATTTTGTGAACATCCTGATTACCAGTGTTTTGAACTGTGCATCTGATAGGCTGTCTATCTCTTCATTGCTTAGTTGTATTTTTTCTGGAGCTTTGATCTGTTCTCTCATTTGGGCCAATTTTTTTGTCTTGACACACCTGTTACTTAGTAAGGGGTGGAGCCTTAGGTGTTCACCAGGGCAGGGCAACCCACGTCTCTAAGTTGTGATGCTGTATGTGGGGGAGGGGTCCAAGAGGGAACAACACCACTTGCTCTGCTCTCTGCCGGCTTTTAGTCACTTCCCCCACTTCCCCCAATCAAATTGGGCCCTTCTGGTGCTGATTCCCATGTGGGTTGGCTTGGGGAAGAATGTACATTCTAGGACCCTGTGGGTCTCTCCAGCAAACTCTCCCATGAGGCTGGGAGTTTCTCCTGCTGCTACCTCAACCCCCACAGGTGTTTTTTAATCAGTGGTTTGAGGCTTCATTTCCCTGCGCTGGAGCTCTGGGTTGTGGGGTCTATCTCACTCCCCAATTGTTCCTCCCAGTTTATCTGCATGCGAATGTGGGACTGCCTGCTCGACCAGCCGCTGCCACCACCACGGCCTTGTCAGACAGCTGCAGCCTTGTGCTCCCTGCTCCACAATCCAGCACTGGGTCCCCCAGCCTCTGCCTTGCTGTGAGTCCTCCCCACGCCCCCATCTCCGCCCTTCCTACCAGTTTGAATGAATGTTTCTTCTTTAACTCCTTGGTTGTTGGACTTTAATACAGTTCAGCTTTCTGTCAGTTCTGGTGGTTTTTTTGTTTTTAAATTGTTGTTGTCCTTCTTTTGGTTGTGTGAGGTGGCACAGTATGTCTATCTACACCTCCATCTTGGCTGGAAGTCCTCATTTTTTTTTTTGAAATAAGTTTTCCATTTCTTGCTCTTCCTCTTCTCCTTCTGGCACCCTTATAATTCAAATGCTAGTACATTTAAAGTCGTCCCAGAGGTTCCTCAGCCTCTCATTTTTTTTGAATTCTTGTTTCTTCTTTCTGTTCTAGTTGAATGCTTATTTCTTCCTTCTGCTCCAAATTGTTGATTTGAGTCCCAGTTTCCTTCCCTTACTGTTGGTTCCCTGTATATTTTTCTTTATTTCACTTTACATAGCGTTCACTTCTTCCTCTATTTTGCATACATGTTCAGTCATTTCTCTGGGCATCCTGGTTACCAGTGTTTTGAACTCTGCATCTGATAGGTTATTTACCTCCTGGTCTCTTAATTCTTTTTCTGGAATTTTGATCTGTTTTTTCATTTGGGTCATATTTCTTTGTGTTGGTGCAGTTGGTATGTTGTAAGGGGCAGAGCCTTAGGTATTCAGCAGGGTGGGGCAACCCACCATTACTGTGCTGAGGCACTGTATGTGGGGGGGGGGCAGTGTCAGAGAGGGAACAATGTTGCTTGCTCAGCTCTTACCCCACTTTCAGTCATTTCTCCCACTTCCCACAAGCTAATTGCACCCTTCCAGGTGCTGCCCTGGTGCTGATTCCTGGGTGGGTGTGTACATCTAGGACCCTGTGGTTCCCTCCTACAGACTCTCCTGTGAGACTGTCAGTTTCTCCCACCACTGCAACCCCCACAGGTTTTTTACAGCCAGAGGTTTTGAGACTTTATTACCCAGTGCTGGAAACCTGGATTGTGTGGTCTGTCTTGTTCCCTAGTTGTTCCTCCCAGTTCACCTGCACTCAAATATGGGACCACCTGGTCTGCCAGCTGCCACCTTGCCACACGTGTCCTGTTTACCTCAGTTACCTGTCTCTGCACCCCCTACCAGTCTGGATGAATGTGTCTTCTTTAACTTGTTGGTTGTTCAACTTAAATACAGTTTGATTTTCTGGCAGTTCTGGTTGTCTTTTTTTTTTTAATTGGTTGTTAACCTTCTTTTGGTTGTGTGAGGAAGTGAAGTGTACCTACACCTTCATCTTGGCTGGAAGTCTATACAAGCATATTTTAAACAAACTTCTATAAGGTGCACCTATTGTACTGTATTATCATGTGTTTTTTAAATTGTCCAGCTAACTACTAGTCCATGTGCTCCTTAAACGCTAGAATCTTGTCTTCTCAATATTCATCATGCTTCACAGAGTAGGGCCTTGGCACATAGTATAAGAATAGATGAAAAAAAAAAGAATGCATGGAAAGATGGGAGAATCATCGCAAGAATGAACAAATAAATGAATGAAATGTCAGATGAATGTATGCATGTGTACATTGGTAGATGGAAGGATGATGTGGATGCATAGGTGACTGTCTCTGGCAGCAACACAGAGAACCAGGATTCATGGTGAGGCAAGAGTGGGAACTCAGAAACTTAGCTGACTCCTTTATTATATTTCCAAGTCCTGCCCATCATTTAAGGTGATCATCCATGGCCCCTCCTCCCCAAAGCTCTCTTCATTACCATTGCTAAGCTCTACTTCCCACATGAATGAATTACTGTCACCTGCACTCCTACACATGCCATACTTAATTCAACACACACGCTGCCTTATGCTTGCCAGCTACTAACCACATGTGCGCAAGTTCTACAGGGTAAGCCATGCTCTCTGTGCCAGTCTTAGAAAGGAAGTGTTGTGGGGGAAGGAAGAATAGAAAGTTTTTCTCTACTTCTGAGCCAAAAAAGGCACAGAGCTCAGCGGGGAGGCGGGGGGGTGTGAGAAGATACCATGTGACTTCAAAATAGCACTTTAAATGACACATTTCCTCTAAATGTGTGTCTTAGGCTCCTAAGAGGAGCATATTTTATTTAGAGACTCAATTTGAATAAAATAATAATAAGAAAAACACCCGGGGTCCCTCTAGGGTGTTTAAAAGTGGAGAGTGATAAGAAAACTACATACAGACCAGTTCCTTCCTCTTGAAGACTCTCTACCCCAGGATGGAAGATCAACCAGCTTTGCATGCTTCAGACTGCCAGACCCTTGTTTCTGTCACCCTGAAGCTCTTACCCACCCAAGCCCAGTCCTCCTATGCCAAAGGAACTTGAATTCAAAAAGGAATTTCCAAAGGATTTGAAGGCAGGAAAAGAGTCCCTTTCTTCCAAAAAAGAGGGCAGAATGAAGAATCTAGGACACAAAATTCCCCAGAGGTTGAAATAAAATACTTGTCAATAGTGAAGGACTTCAATAGATGACTCCTAAAAGAGGGTAAGAGATTACCAACTGTGGGCATTGTCATGATCACCTACCAGCAGTGACCGTGGAACACTGTGGATGGCTCATCAATATGCAAGAAACAACACACACAGAGACAACCAGGTCCTGTGGGGGAATAGGAACAGAATGGCCACTCCTCATGTGGGGAGCACCTTGACCACCCTCTCTCCTGGAGGGCACCGCTTGGCCACCCTCTCTCTGGTGGGGAGAGCACCCTGTTCCCCCTCCGGAGAGGCTTTTTACTGGTTTTGTTTGCATAAGAATTCAGGTAAAGCTCATTACTCATTGCTAGGAAGTAAGGATCAAACAATAGGTAACAAGGAAGTCTGAGGGCCTATTTTGAATCAGGGTCAAAGAGCTGTAAAAACCTTTAAGGAACAAACTTACTTCTTCCTTGGACCCTTATCATTCAATTGAGAGCATTCTAAACAAAGCAGGTTTCACAGGACTTTATATATTCTTTCTTAGGCTTGATCACCCAGGGAACCCGCCCTTTTCAGCACAGAGCTGCACCACCCTGTCATTGTTTCAGGCTTAGGTGGAGCAAGGGAACTAAAGCAACCAAGAGATAAGGAGATTTTTCTCCCAGATGATGAGGACTCAGGCTATGTCAAAGCCGAGGAGCGAGGGTCCATCACCCCCTTTTGCTGTAGCCCCCAAAGTCCTTTCTTGGGGGCCTCCCACATGATCGTGCCTATCTTAGATTGTTCCCCACTTGGGGAATCTTACCCGTCATTGGCTAACCGACCAGGCATTGGGGTTCAGTTATGAATGAAGCAGCAGAAGCAGTGCTCCTGCCAGGGAAATAAGCATTTGTCTCCTCGCTGGTTTACGGTCCAAGGCCACTCCCTCAGCCTTAGCCTTGGTGGGGGTTACAGCTTCTGATACCAGGCAGGGCAGTTCCCAACAGGGCATGAATATCTATCCCCAGTAGTAGCTAAAGAAAGCAAGATTTCATATGTATGCACACACAGAGATTTTAAACTAATATGTATTTTAAAATATAATACTCCATATGAGTTGAGATGTCCTGATATGGTCTCGAGTGGGACTATAATTAGTACAACATTTCTGAAATCATTACACAGTAGTCTCAAGTATCTTTAAGATGTTCATGCTCTTCCTGCCTCCAAAAGAGGAAGATATGATTTTGGCATCAATTTACTCCCATTTTTGATCATCTGTCCTGAGGGAATCACTTGAAATACAAAAACAAAGCAACAACAGCAAAAGAACACTAATCACAAAGATGTTCATCCCTGTGTTATATGTAATAGTGACAGACTGGAAATAGCCTAAAAATCCAGCAACTAGAGAATGATTATTCATTAGATATTTATAGAATACTATTTAACCATGCCTAATTATATGTTCTACAGAGTTCTTCCTTGGGGAATGTTCTGGCAGTGATGTTGTCAAGGGTACAGTCTACAGCTCCTTCAGGACAGGACCCTGACTGAGTCCCTTGAGTCCAAAACCTGCTTCTCAGCTTCTCAGGAAACCTGGCTTTTCTTAGTGCACCTGGGAAGTCTTGGTGGCAGACTTCTCTCACAAGTCCCACCCGAGCCTAATGTAGCCATCAAAGACAATTTATTAGAACATGGTGTGTGGTATTCCTTTTCAAAGAGCAGACTATGTGTACCCACTGCCCAAGGTCTTTTCTCCAGCTGGTTTTGGAGTAGATGGGAAGACAAATCAGAAAGCTGCTTGGTGAGCTGATTGTTTAAATAAAAGCAAATGGTAGTCTTGAGGAATACTTTTTCAAACCATGGTGAGGCTTGATGAAATGTGTCTGATCTATAGGAGACACAATTTTCTCTAGTGAGTAAAACGCTTGTTTCTCTCCCCTGAAGAGCAAAGGCTGCTTGGTGACCAGTTTGCTTTCTTGCACTTGCTTTTCCATGCTCACTGCTTCCCTTTTTATTAATGCAGTTCCATTCTTAGTACAGGTGACTGACCAATCCAGGAGTGGCACTAGACCAACCATCATCCCTTCTCTGGGCATATGGACTTGACACCACGCTAATATCAATCTATCGCCTCTCAGCTCCAAGGTGAACCTTCATTGTCTGCTCTGCAAAAATGTAGTGGACCACCTAAAAATTTTTCCTTTGCCAGCTGTTAAACTTTTTCAGTGGAGGACGCTGGAGAGACAATGTAGGAGGGATTTTCCTGCCTAATTCTGGTGTACTCTGCTCAGCAGTCTCCTGTAGTGTGTGGAACCCAGCTGGGACTTTTCCAGTATTCATCTCCTGCAGTGCAAGCAACTTTAGCTCCAGCTCCTGCAATGTATGGTGGCCAGCATCATCCAAAGGCCAGCAGCTTCCCCTGGCATCCTTGCTATGAGGGGTGGGGGGGGGTGGTTATAGAAGAGTGACTCCAGTGAACACATCCCAAGCACCCTAGAGGGTGGATTTCCAGCAGATTTCACCAGTGCAGCACAATAAGGACTTCTCTACCTTCCAGTGAACCACAGCCATACCCTCCCGACAAAGTCTGGTTTTCAGTCACAGGAGTAGGTGTTGGGGGTCTCTGTCGTGAATGTTCTATCTAAGCCCTAGTGGGAGCAGCTGCTGCTTATAGTTGCTATCCCTCTATTCTTTAGAGTTGTTTTTACTTCTTATTAGCTGGCCAACTACCTCTGTCAAACAAACTCTAAGCTTTGACTGAAAATAAATGATAAAGATTTACTCAAGGATCTTTGGTTTGCAAAACAGAAACAAAACTAGGCAATACCCAGAGTGTTCCAAAGAAGATAAAAAGCTGAGTTCTTGTAGTAAAAAGTTGTAGGAGGACTTCTGTCCAAGATGGAGGCGTAGGTAGACACAGTGTGCCTCGTCGCACAACCAAAGGAAGGACAACACAAATTTAAAAACAAAAAACAACCAGAACTGACAGAAAATTGAACTGTATGGAAGTCTGACAACCAAAGAGTTAAAGAAGAAACATTCATCCAGACAGGTAGGAGGGGCAGAGACAGGCAGCTTGGTAGAAAGGACTCACAGCAAGGCAGTGGCTGGAAGACCCAGCGAGGCAGTGGATTATGGACTGGACAGTCCCACATTTGCATGCAGATAAACTGGGAGGAACACCTGGGGAGCAAGATAGACCTCACAACCCAGGATTCCAGTGCAGGGAAATAAAGCCTCAAACCTCTGACTGAAAACACCTGTGGGGGTCGGAACAGCAGTGGGAGAAACTCCCAGCCTCACAGGAGAGTTCATCGGAGAGACCCACAGGGTCTCAGAATGTACACAAACCCACACACCTGGGAGTCAGTACCAGGAAGATCCAATTTGATTGTGGGTAGCAGGGGAAGTGACTGAAAACCAGCAGAGAGTAGAGCAAGTGACATCGTTCCCTCTCAGACCCCTCCTCCCCACATACAGCATCACAACTTAGAGACGTGGGTTGCCCTGCCCTGGTGAACACCTAAGGCTCCACCCCTTACTAAGTAATAGGCACACCCAGAGCCGCCCCCCCCCAAAAAAAATGGTCCAAATAAAAGAACAGATCAAAGCTCCAGAAAAAATACAACTAAGCAATGAAGAGATAGCCAACCTATCAGATACACAGTTCAAAACACTGGTAGTCAGGATGTTCACAAAATTGGTTGAATATGATCACAAATTAGATGAAAAAATGAAGGCTATGCTAAGTGAAATAAAGGAAAATGTACCAGGAACCAGCAGTGACAGGAAGGAAATCGGGACTCAAATCAATGGTGTGGACCCGAAGGAAGAAATGAATATTCAGCCAGAACAGAATGAAGAAACAAGAATTCAAAAAAATGAGGAGAGGCTTAGGAACCTCCAGGACATCTTTAAATGTTCCAAGATCCCAATCATAGGGGTACCAGAAGGAGAAGAGGAAGAGCAAGAAATTGAAAGCTTATTTGAACAAATAATGAAGGAGACGTCTTCCAACCTGGCAAAGGAAATAGACTTCCAGGAAGTCCAGGAAGCTCAGAGAGTCCCAAAGAAGTTGGACCCAATGAGGAACACACCAAGGCACATCATAATTACATTACCCAAGATTAAAATTAAGGAGAGAATCTTGAAAGTAGCAAGAGGAAAGGAGAGAGTTACCTACAAAGGATTTCCCATAAGACTATCAGCTGATTTCTCAAAAGTAATCTTGCAGACAAGAAGGGGCTGGAAAGAAATATTGCAAGTCATGAAAGGCAAGGACCTATATCCAAGATTACTCTATCCAGCAAAGCTATCATTTAGAATGGAAGGGCAGAAAAAGTGCTTCCCAGACAAGGTCAAGTTAAAGGAGTGCATCATCACCAAGCTCTTATTACATGAAATGTTAAAGGGATTTATCTAAGAAAAAGAAGATAAAAAACAAGAACAGTAAAATGACAACAAACTCACAATTATTAACAACCATACCTAAAACAAAAATAAAAACAAACTAAGCAAACAACTAGAACAGGAACAAAGTCACAGAAATGGAGATCACAGGGAGGGTTATGAGCAGGGGAGTGGGAGAAGGAGAGAGGGGGAAAAGGTACAGAGAATAAGTAGCATAAATGGTAGGTAGAAAATAGACAGGGGGAGGTTAGGAATAGTATAGGAAATGTAGAAGCCAAAGAACTTATATGTATGACCCATGGACATGAACTGAAGGAGGGGGTGGGGGGATGTGGGTGAGAGGGGATGTGCAGGGTGGAGGGGAATAAAGGGGAGAAAATGGGACAACTGTAGTAGTATAATATGTTTTATTATCAATAATAATTATATATCAATATATCATAATATATAATCATTTATCAATATATCATAATATACATCAATAAAATATATATATTTTTAAAGTTGTAGTAAAAAGGACATTCTTGAGGAGAATCAGTCCTGCATTCTTAGCCCCTGGATTAGCCCGAGATGGTAATGCTCTAGATAACAGCAGATGGTCTGGATAATGAATGTCAGGCTGTCTGGGTACATGAACATTCTTTTCCCAGTTCTTCAGAGGTTATCAGAGGGTTATCTGGTTTTTATATGCAAATATTAACATAAGATTGGAAAGTTCAGAAGTTTTAGTTCTTAGGCTAGTTCCAACAAGGAAAGAATCATTTCCTCATGCCTCAACCTGATTTTAGTAGTTTAGCAGCTTGATAACAGAGACTTTCTTTTATTTCTTCACTCTGTTCCTCGACTGCCAAGTACAAAAAGTAAGGCATGAACTTATCATTATTTTGATCTCAATTATGTTGAATACGTACATCTATATGAACAGAAAAGAAAGAGAACTTGTGAGGAATTCACCAAAATGTACAAAGACATTGTCTTCAGGTGGTCAGATTAGGGTGGTATTTATTTTTCACATACATTTTTTTCCAAATGAGTTTGAATTATTTTTGTAGCCAGAATTTTGTTTTTTTGTTTGTTTGTTTATTTGTTTGTTAATGTAAAGAGAACACATACCCTGTGGTCTGACCACGTTACCAGGAGCAAACCAGACTGACCCTAGCAAGTCACAGCCAGGGAATGCACCTCCAGATATGCCCGGTCTCAGTCAGTGTCAGGAACCTGTGCGAACAACTCTTCAAGGTAACTCCTTCTCCAGAAAAGGGTAGGAGGAGGTGAGGCAAGGACCCTTTTTATGGGGGCTTCCTGTAGAAGTGGCGTTGCGACAGGGATTCCCATTGTCTTGAGCACCTAATGTGGAGACACAGGGAGTGCTTAGCCTTTCGGTCAGAGGTAGGCTGGGCCACCTGTAGTAGGATGCTGGGAAATGAGTTGAGTCAGCACTATCCCTGTCCTTGGGGAACAAATATGGGACTCTGGCACCAGTGACATGCACTGAGTGGTGCCCTTGGAGAGTGGAAAACACAGTAGGGCCAGCTTAACCACAACTGGATGGAGACATGTAGGTTGATGTCCCTCTTCCCACCCACGTGAGAGTGGTCCTGCCTTTTGGCCTTTGCTTGGGCCTTTACTGCCACTTAAAATGCTATCTCTCTTTCCCATCTCTGTCTATCTGATTCCTGCCAGAAGTACTACTTTTGGAGTATTTAGGTGGAATAGCAGGAAGTCTTCCCCTTGGTGAATTCAGGCACTGGGTGGTCACCGGTCTGGCCTCATCTCCTCTGGCCCTCTGGAGGGCACAGGCAGGCACCCGCTTCTGGGGGGTGCATCGCACCCATTCTGGGGTCGGGGGCAAAAAAAGATAAGCTGAAAGGCAGTGTTGTTGTCTCCATATTTTGTTTTGTTTTGCTGTTGAAATTTTCTTTCTACTCTTTTGAGTTCTTTAGCTGAGACCCCTATAATGAAAGACAGATTACCTGGAAAAAAACAAGCAGAAGTTTTTTTTTGCTTGTATACTGCTTGTATACATGGGAAATACCCAGGGGAAAACAAGTAACTCCCTGAGGTGGCTTAGAATTCAGGATTAAATACCATTTTAACAAGGACAGGGGAGGACGATGCAGGCCTCTTAGGGGAGAGGACACGATTTTTAGGAGAGGATCAACGGGCCCTTAGAAGAGTACATGGGCCATGTGATGGTTTGTGAAAAAGTTGATCTTCTGTGTGTGATGTCGACTTCTAGTCTTCTCTCCTGTGGTCAGAGTTCATCTTCCCTGGTTGACAATACCTCTGGGGAGGGGTCTTATGACAAATGAGTTCCTCTTGGAGGATCTATCTTTAGACAAATGAGGACAGTTCAGAGAAAGCCTCTCCCTGCATTTGCTGTTTTTCAAGTGCCTTCAGTTCAACATAGTCAATACAGAAGACCCCTTTATCCGTGGGGGCACATTCCAAGGATGACTGAAACGGCGAATAGAACCAAACCCTGTATATATACACTATGTTTTTTTCCCTATACATAAATACTATGATAAAGTTCAATTTATAAATTAGGCACACTAAAAAGTAACAATAACTAATAATAAAGCAGGACAATTAAAATGATATACTGTAACAAAACTTATGTGAATGTGGTTTCTCTGTCTCTCTCAAAATATCTCTTTGTACCGTACTCACTTTTTCACTTATTAAAGGAAGCACTTTACAGCTTCTCTTCGACCTTTGACATCATGAACTACCAGCATCACTATCTTGTGCTTTGGGGCTATTATTAAGTAAAATAAAGGCTATTGAACACAAACACTGGTGCCTTGACCATTGATCTGATAGGCAGATCAAGAGGGCTACAAAGTGGCTAATGGGTGGGGAGCATATAGACTGGGGTTATGCTGGATACAGGGATGTCACACCCTGGTGGGGCAGAGTGGGACAGTGTGAGATTGCACATGTGATTCAAAATGGCACACAGTTTAAAATTTATGAATTGTTTATTTCTGAAATTCTTCATTTAATATTTTCAGATGGCCGTTGACCGTGAGTAACTGAAACCATGGAAGGCAAAACCGCAGAAAAGAGGGACTACTGTATAAAAGCAGCCTATCTGGGGGAGGCATGTTCTGCTACTCTTCATTGTGGCAATTGGTGTCGTGGCTTCCTCCCCCTAGTTCCACACACCTGACCACGTCCATGGGAAGAGCCTTTCCCTGGGTCCTCACCAAGGCTCTCCCCCATGCCCCGCTTGCCTGCAGTCTCACTGTAGCCTGCAAAACTCACCTCACCAGTGCCCAGGGCACGACCTGTTGGAAGGGGAAGAGACTGCAAAGCTAGACCACCTGTTCAGCCTCTAGGTGCACTCACCCCAAATGTCTTTGCTTCCTGGTGGGTGTGGCTACTGTGAACCCTCCCTGTATGCTCTCGCTTGACCATTGTTGAAGATCAAGAGAAAGGAGCTAATAGTTTTCCATACAGAGCCCAGGCTACGTGCCCTGTGGCTGGCCGCTTGCCCGGTCAAAACAGAAATGGAGTATCCTCCTTGCCTGATCCAGAGCAGAATATCCCTTTCCTCTCTAAACCCTGCAAATTCCCTTTTCCCCAGTCATACCCTACCCAGTCGTGGCAGACATCTAGCTGGGAAGGATCACAGGTCTGGCCTCATTACCTGTTCTTGATCGCTGATGACATACTTGCAGGCCTACCTGGTGAGGTAGGCCTGGTGAGTCATTGCTAGGTGAGGACTCAGAGAGGAAAGAAGGCATTTGTTGACTCTGCATCTTCTCTTCCCACTTCTTCTGCCTACTTTAGCTGGGAGGACACTAGGTCAGCCTTTGGCCAAGACACCACACAGAAATGTGTTTTGCTTCTGTTTACATTCTTGTCAGAATATATGCTCATTTTAAGGCTGTGCTTCTCAAATAGTAATGCACATAGACATCTCCTTGGGGTCTTGTTAAAGCACAGCTTCCTACTTGGTGGAGCCTGAGATTTTTCCTTTCTAACACGCTCCTGATATTGCAATGATGTCCAGGGCCCCAGTCTCATATTCTAGGCTTAGAGAAGTACTGCCTAATCTGTGAAGATGATCAGAACTCCAGGGTCCAAATTAATCACTGGGTTCAGTGTTTCCTTTGCTGATTCTTCCATCTGCCTGCTAGCCTAGGGGCTGCTGGGACAAATAATTTTTTAGCCCTAATTAATACTTAGCCTGATAGATGCTCCACATTTTTTTAAAAAGTCATGAATAAATATTTTAATGGTTTTTGAAGGCAATTTACAAAAGATGCAGGTTGTCAATGGCTAAGACAACATTTCCCAAGCTGTGTTCCTTCGGATACTGGTCCTGGGGGGTGTTAACAGATATTTAGTAAATGATGCAGGGAGGGGTGGGAAGATTCTGTAACCACTTAATCTGGGAAATATTGGATTAAAAATAGACATCCAAAGAGTTTCTCGAAGGCTTTAATAAATGAATGGTCATTGCCAACGTCCAAGAGAGGAATCCAATAGGCAGCATGGCCCTCCCTGATCTGATTACAGAGAACCTTCCTGAGAAGCATCCTACAGTGCTAGTACGCCAAGGAATATAAGGACAGCCGTCACTCTGGGTGTTTATCCAAGGACTATAAATAAAAAATGAAGTCGCAAAGGAGACCTAGAGGGAAAACAACTATCTGCTGAGGAGAGAATGTGGGAACTGAAAAGAGAGATCCCCTTTTCTGTTCCCCCTTCAGACCAAATCGTCAGACTTTTAATATTTTATTAGCCACTGTGGGGCTAATAGATGTCTGGATTTCTCAAGGAGGGGACACAAGGTGAATTCTGACTCCCTGTCCTTCCCCTGCCACACTCTAGTGCCTGAGAGAGGGAGGCCAGGAAACCTAGGGAGAAGGGAACCTGGAGGATTGCTTGGTGCTCAGTCTACTACCAGGAGGCTAAGATCTTGCAGCAAGATCTAAGATCAGAAAGGAAGGGCTTTATTCCAGCTAGAAAGCAAGGGGGTTGGGGTGTAGGGGGTGTGAAAAAGACCACGAAATGCAAGTGCAAGTCTAGCTGAGATTAGTTGAAATAAACTGACAAAAAGAAAGGAAGAGTCTAAAGAAAGGCCCCAAGTGAATCTCAGAGTTCATTTACCTTAAAACAGTAGTGCTCATTCAGAAGCAATTTCCCCTCACTTATCGGCCAGCGATGCTTTTTTTTTTTAAGATTTTATTTATTTTTAGAGAGGGGCAAGTGAGGGGGAAGAGAGGGAGAGAAACATTGATGTGCAAGGGATACATCAATTGGTTGCCTCTTGCACGCCCCGGACTAGGGGGACCTGGCCCACAACCTAGGCATGTGCCCAGATAGGGAATCGAACCAGGGATCTTTCATTTCACGGGCCAGCGCTCAAGCCACTAAGCCACACCAGCCAGGGCTATTTCTTCTCATTTAAAACTTTCAGATATTGCTTTGATTCAGCTGTTCTAGCACAAAGAATTTGGGAGAAATTTATTAAGTAAAAGCATTTTTTAAAGTACAAATAAATAAATATGAGTAGAGGTGGGAAGGATCCCAATCCAGGCTATAGAATTAGAGAAATTTTGCGCAGATCCACAGAGAGACATATAAGAAGGTGTTTTAGTCCTGGCTGGTGTGGCTCAGTGGATCGACTTCCAGCCTGCGAACCAAGTTGTCACCGGTTCAATTACTAGCAGGACATGTGCCTGGGTTGTGGGCCAAGCCCCCAGTTAAGTGGTGTGTAAGAGGCAACCACACATTGATGTTTCTCTCCCTCTTTTTCTCCCTCCCTTCCCCTCTCTCTAAAAATAAATAAATAAATAAATAAAACCTTTAGGAAAAAAAGGAGGTATTTTATCAACAGTTATTTGTGATGATTGGAGAGCTAGACCCAATGAGACATTTTCACTGGAATATTCCATGACAGTAATGAGCAATGAACTAGATATACACATAACAGTGTAAATAGATCTTTAAAATACAACACTGAACTGGGGGTAGAAGGAGAATAAGGAACAGAAAGAGACCTCCAGCATAATACAATTGATCGAAATTAAAAATACATGCACACAAAACAATGCCTCAAGCATTCAAGAACACTTTTAAGAATCTTAGTCATTGCAAACTCTACGGTCTCTCGGGCATTAGGCACTACTGCCACCTAGTGGTAGAAACTTAAAATTGAGATGTTACTCAGTTTTTTAAAGGACATATAATCTGTTGTACATTTAGTTTCTCTTCAAGTCTCAGGTGCTTCGAGAGCCGAGGGCTTGGGTGCAGAGATGGCTAAGTCCGAGAACCACACCACACACAACCAGTCCCAAAAATGGCACAGAAACGGCATAAGAAAACCCCAATTGCAAAGATACGAATCTCTCGAGTCAGTAGACCCCAAGTTCCTGAGGAACATGCACTTTGCCAAGAAGCACCACAAGAAGGGCCTGAAGAAAATGTAGGCCAACAATGCCAAGCCCATGAGTGCATGTGCTGAGGTTATCAAGGCCCTGGTCAAGTCCAAGGTGGTCAAGCCCAAGATCCCAAAGGGCAGCAGCCACAAGCTCAGTTGACTTGCTTACATTGCTCACTCGAAGCTCGGGAAGGCTAGTCAAGCCCGCATCACCAAGGGTCTCCAGCTCTGCCAGCCAAGGGCCAAGGCCAAGGCCAAACCAAGCCCCAGGCCGCAAATGCAGTGCAGCTCAGGCCCCAGCTCAGGCTCAGTCTCAGGCTTCCAGAGGTGCCCAGGCCCCTGGGAAGGCTCTACAGTAGAGGCCTCTGTCTGCCAACGTGAGGACAGAAGGACTGGTGTGCCCCCGGGGCTGACGTCCTCCTGTGGTGTTTGTGCAAATAAACCTGAGGCTGGGTCTGTCCATCAGAAAGAAAGAAAGAAGGAAAGAAAAAAAGAAGGAAAGAGAAAGAAAAAAAGAAAGAAAGAAAGAAAGAAAGAAAGAAAGAAAGAAAGAAAGAAAGAAAGAAAGAAAGAAAGAAAGAAATTTAAAAGTTTAATGTCATGAATTTTGACAATTGTATGCATCAGTGTGATCATCACTCTGAACTATATATAGAACATTTCCATCACCCCTGAAAGTTCCTTCCTTCCCTTTCTGGGAAAACCTGCCCTCACACTACCCTAGAAGCAACCACTGATTTGCTTATATCACTAAAAATAAGCTTTGCCTGCTGTAGAACTTCACATACACAGAATTGTACAGTGTGTACTCTTTGCGCTTGCCTTTTTTTGAAAATAACAATGTTTTTGAGATTCATCCATGTGGCACATATCAATAATTAATGAGTTTTTATTGCTGAATGGTGTTCCATTCTGCAGATGTTTCACAGTTCATCTATCTGTTCACCAGTTGATGGACATTTGGGTTACTTCCATTTTTGACTAGTACAAATAAAGCATCTGTGACTATTTATGTTTAAGCTTTTGTATGGGCACATGTTTTTATTTATCTTGGGTGGGATTGCTGGGTAGATAAATAAGTAATTTTTTAAGAAACTGCCAAAACAATTTTCCAAAGCAATTGTATTATGCTACACATTTGCCAGCAGTGCATTTATATCAACCATGAAAGGTGAACAAATTTATTTAAATATGCAAAAAGACTAGGACAGAATCTTGAAGGTACACAAATAACCAAAATGCACATGAAAAAAATGTTTAGCATCATTAGTTTTTAGGAAATTGCAAACTTAAATCAAAATGAGATATCACTTTACACTCACTGAAACGTGAAGCAAAATGCTGAGTGAGGATGTGAAGGAACTGGAGGCTGCTGGCCGTCACACAGACGCATGTGCACGGTGATGAATAACAACAGCTCTCTGGGGCCACAGGTTCCGTTCCTGGACTAAACAAGGATTCAGCGTATGATTTGCACAGTTCCACAGACCATTGTTGTTCAGATCTGGAAAACTGAGAAGTCAGAAGACAAAATGATGCTCTCTGTCAGTTGGGTGGGACCACTGATGGTGCCAGAAATGCACACTGGGGCAGGCCCTTGTAACTCTTCTTTACCTCATGCTATAGACTGAATTTGTGCCCCCCCCCACCCAAATTCATAGGTTGAAACCTAATCCTCCACATGATGGTATATGGAGGTGGGGCCTTTGATTATGTCTCAAGAATGGATTCCTCATGAATGGAATTAGTACCCTTGTAAAAGAGACCCCAGAGAGCTCCCTTGGGCCTGTGAGGTCACAGCGAAGAGATGGACCATCTATGAACTAGGAAGTAGGCTTTCACCAGATACTGAATCTTGGACTTTCCAGCCTCCAGAACTATGAGAAATAAATGTTTTATTTTGTTTTGTTTTTAAAGATTTTACTTATTTTTAGAGAGGGAAAGGGAAGGAGAAAGAGTGGGAGAAAAGCATCAATGTGTGGTTGCCTCTCAAGTGCCCCCTATTGAGGACCTGTCTCACAATGCAGGCATGCGCCCTGATGGGGAATGGAACCAGCAACCCTTTGGTTTGCAGGCCAGTACTCAATCCACTGAGCCACACCAGCCAGGGCTGAGAAATAAATGTTTGTTGTTTATAAGCCCTCCAGCCTATGGTATTTTTGTTATAGAAGCCTGAATGGACTAAGACACCTCAGTTTTGCATTCAGGAAGCAAAGCTTTCAGAAGGACATGTTAGCAGAGACTGCCACTTGACCCTTCTAAGGTGGATAAGAGTATCCTGAAGTCAAAACAAATTAAAGCTGGATGGTGGGTCCAGGAGGAATGTGGGCAGCTTTTGTGGACCCATGTGCTGCCAGGAGCCCCCCAGAATATGGGTCTCCTGTGGCCTTTGCCATCCAGCTCCCCTCCTCTTCTTGCTTCTCTTCTCTCTCTTCCTCCTTTCATAACAGCATTTATTAAGTTTTATCATGAACCAGGCTTTTATTAGGTACTTTTTCTAGTACAACAACACTGCAAGGTAGACTTTATCAGTCCATTTCCCAGACGAGGAAATGGAGATTTCCAGGGTTGAGGAACTTGCTCAAGATCATAGAGCTAGTAGATTAGTTTCCTATGGCTTCTGTAACAAATGACCACAAACTCAGAGGCTTAAAACAATGCAGATTTATTATCTTACAGTTCTGGAGGTCCAAAGGCTAACAGTGGGCAGCAGGGCTGTGTTCCTTCTGGAGGCTCTGGGGGAGAATCTGTCCCTGGTACTTTCGCAGCGTCTAGGGGCTTCCTGCATTCCCTGCTTCACTCTGACCTTTGCTTCTGGTGGCACATCTCTCTCTCTCTGATTCTGGCTCTCCTGCCTCCCCTTACAATGACACTTGTGATTCCATTCAGCCCACCCTGATAATACACGATGATATAATAACCCCATCTCAAGACTCTAACTTAATCATATCTGCAAAGTCCTTTTTGTCACACCAGGTAACATATTCACAGGGTCTGGGGATTGAAAGGTGAATGTCTTTGGAGAGGGGCATTACCCTGCCTACCATAGCTAGTGAGTGGCCATGCCAGGATTCAAACGCAGTTCTGCCTTAGTCCTAAGTCAGTGCTCTTTCTCTAAACCACACTGACCCTTCCTTCAGTTCTACTTCTCCGTGGAGCAGCCCTGGATCCTTCACAGACAAAGCATCCAGGAGAGAAAGGGATGGCAGAAGACCCTAGAGCTGGACACACGAGGAGGAGGAGCTCCTGGTGAGTATCCAAGGACCCCTCTTCAAAGCTGGGAAGGAAGAGTGGGACAGGAGACTCCATGGCCAGGTCACGCTCACTCAGAGGAAGGGTAGCAAGGGGAGGGGTGGCCTGCAGGCCCAGGCAGGAAAAATTCACTGGAAATGGGGCAGCACAACCCCTGAGGCCTCAGCTGTCAATACACCAAAGCACAAAGCACTAGCAGCAGCTCATTTCTCTCTGCCTGTGCTTGGGCAAATCCCCAAAGGCTGCTGCGGCTCCGAGCCCTCTGGAGACAGGCCACCTGTCTTCAGTCTCAGTTGTGTAACCAGGATCAAGGTACTCACCACTCAGTACCTCAATTACCTCATCTATAAAACTTATTTCATAAAAATTAAATGACTTAATACATGGAAAAGGCTTAGAACAGTGCCTGACACAGCACAAGTCTTATGTAAATATTGGGGAGCCAGAGCAGGTTGCAAGGGGGAGGGGCAGTCTTGTGGGTTCTCAGTATCTAAATTTAGCCTGGTGTGGCAGGTGGTTATTTCTGGGGAAATATCAACTGGGGTTACGTGGGCCCCGAATGCTGAACCCGGACATGCTGCAGAACATTTGGGGCGGTGCCTCCCACCCTCTGTCTGGACCCCTGGATTGAACACCTTCTGGAACAGCCCTGTTTGCAGGTACCTCTGGACCTCAGCAAGGCTCAGCTGCAAGAAGGTTCCCTGTACCTGTGCTCCACACCTGGCAATCTTGAGTACTTTCTTCCAGAAGACTCACTTGAAATTGTGTGTTCCTTCTGCCCATTCTGCTTCAGTTTACTGGGCCAAGGATGAGCTGCTGGATGGTATACATTGGAAACTGTAATCTCAGGTGGGCAGAAAAACCTGGTAAAATTATGAGATTTGAAGTCAGACAGATTGAAGGCCAGCTCTGCCACTTATAAGCCTTGAGACTTTGGACATGCCACTGAATCTTCCTGAACCTTAGTTTCTCATCTGTGAAATGGATATAATGATAGGGCCCACCTCACAGGGCTTTGGGAGTATTATTTAATACATGTAAAGTTTTTAGCACATGCTTGGAGTAGATAGTAGCAAACTCCCAACATATAAGGACCATTTCTTCTGGCCTGCCTAAGTAGGCAAACTCCACAATTTTCCCATAGCAGCCCCCAGTGACAGGGACTGACAAGTTTTCAGTCATATGCTGAGCTCTTCAGGGGAAGGAAAGACCCTGTGGGAGGTTGGTGGTGTCTGCTCCATGACGGGCCTGGTCTGAGGAGGCCAAGAGTAGGGCAGGGTTAAAAAGATATCTCAGCTCCTAGATCTGGGAGACTCCACAGGCAGCAAGAGAGTCAGAACAGGATACAAAGCCCCCGTGGACCTTTGAGTGTATCTGATGGCCCAAGGGTTTGGCCCCTGAGGATGGCGGAAATCTCTGGCATGGTGAAAGCAAAAATGAGTAGCTCCCTGCCACGTAGGGATGTTTCTCAGGCTTTGCAGGAGGTGGCACTGCTGGGGAGGGAGTGGAGATCAACTACTCTAAAGGTTCCCTCCTCCACCAAACCAGTCCACAAGACCGTGACAGACGCCATAGATGAAACGGAAAAAGTCGGTGTTCGTTCTGCCTGACTCTACCAGAACCAATTAACAGAGACAAACATTGAATCTTTAGGGGCGCTATTTTCTGATGGATGGAGATCTGAGAAGATGGCGGGTTATGTACCCTCAAAAACCACCTTAATATGTCATCTCAAGCAGACCTTTTTATAAGGAGAAGAAAGGGTAGGTAAGGGGTTTGGGGAACAGGTTAGTTGGATGAGAGCTGTAGTCCAGGGGAGATTTTCCTAGCACTTCTTTGTTGGTCAATAATTCTTTATCTGCTCAGTGGATTGAGCACGGGCTGTGAACCAAAGTGTCACAGGTTCGATTCCCAGTCAGGCCACACACCTGGGTTGCAGGCCATGGCCCCCAGCAGCCACACATTGATGTTTCTCTCTCTTTCTCCCTCCCTTCCCTCTCTAAAAATAAATAAATAAAGTAAAATAAAGTAAAATAAAGAAATATTTGCTTAAAAAAATAATTCTTTATCTGCATCACAGGCGTTCCCTTCTTGGAACACAAGGGCTCAGATGCCATCTCCACAGCTTGCAGATGCCCTGGAGCACAAAGATTGAATTGCTTGCCCAGCTCCTGGAGTCCTGCATCCCAGTTCTTGGAATAATAGCTTTCCACATTCATTAATCCCTTAAGCCTATCAACTAAGGTTAAAATCTTTAACTCTTAAGTTCGCCTATCATAGCCACCCATGAGGAAGTGCTCTCTGTGTGCCAGAAGTTTGGTTACAGCACTTAAGAAAAAGTATCCCCTTAATTCTGTCAAGTAGTTTGTTATCCTGCTTTATAAAAGAGGAAACTAGTCCTCAGAGAGATTTAGGATTGCCCAAGGTCACACAGCTGGTAAGTGGCAGAGCCTGGATAAAAACAGGGGCAGGCCTGCTCCAGAGCCCTGCTTTTTCTATCTTGCCAGAGTCTCTCTTTAGCCTTGCCCCTCCTCAGAGGGACCCCAAATCCTTGTAGGGCCTTGGAATTGTAGAGAGGAAGGGATAGAGAAGAAGGGCTGGACAGCATCATGAGGATGCTGCTGTGACCCTCCCAGTGAGGGTCCATCCAAGGACCCCTTCTTGGCTGGAAAGGAAGAGGCGGACAGGATGGGCCCAGGCCACACCCCTCACAGAGGGAGGGCAGCAGGGGTCTGTGGGTAGTTTGCAGAGCTGGGCAAAAGGCAATCACCAGGGAGGGACAGATAGAGTCTGAGGCCTCACCTATCAACACTGAAGCATAGCAAATATTTATCAAGTGTCTTTGAGCCTAAGAACTGGACCCTCCCTCACTTATCTGGACCAACGCCCATGGGCTGCTGACAGCTCCTGTCTGGGAGTGAGCACAACTGTCTCCAGAAGGTGTGAACACCATGAAGGGCACACTGGACACAGAGAGGAGGGAAAAGTTTTGAGGACTCCCACGACCTGCACAGAAGCCTTTAGCCTTTAGGGTTCTTAGGTCCTACCTTTTGCCAGGCCACACAATCACTAACTGCATTATCCTGCTGCTTTCGCAACAACAGGTGCATGTGACCCCAGCCTGGCCAGTCATCGAAGCTCAAGCCTCTGGCCCTATTGGTGGGTCCAAGAGATGAGCACGTGACTTATCAGTCCAATCGGAATCTCCCCTTGGGCCTTTTGTACATTGAAGAGGGCTGTGGAGAAGCTCTCTCAGGTTTTTCTGTACACAAAGTTAGGGTGATGCAAGCCTGCTGCAATCTGACTGAGCGTAGTAAGCCTGGCTGTAGCAGGAGATGATAGGAATACATCTGGGACTGACTGTGACCTCAGGAGAGTGTGACAGCAGCCCCCAAAGAGACACACAGGGGTGGGATTTTGGGAACAAAGCTCTGGATCCTGTGAGCATGTTGCATGGCCCGTGGAGGTTGCTGCTAAGGATGCTGGATACCTTACCTGCCACCACTCCAATTCAGTGGACACTACAGCGTCAATTATGTATGACATGGACTGCATCCCCTGGAGATGAGCACACTGCACACAATCACCTGTGGTAGCCCTGCCACCGACAAGGAACTGAGAGGCTCAGAGGTGAAATGATGACTTGACCAAGTGTCACCACAAAGGGACGGAGCCGGGAGTGGTTCAACGCCTCTGGCTCACCAGTAGTGTGTGGGTTCTTGACTGTGCAGGGAAGATTTCACAACATGAGTCCAGGTGATTCTGAGAGTATGTTTATAAAAGCTCTGGACAGTGAAGCAAAGGAAGGGTGTTAGGGTAGAAGAAGCAACAGGGGAAAGCCTAGGCAGGGTTGTTTTGGCTCCTTAGAAACATTATAAGAACTGAGCCCAGGCAGGGCTGCTGTTAGCTCCCTGAAAAGTCAGAAAAAAAGGGGGCCTTGAAAATTAAAGAAACAAAACAAAAGCAAAAAGGGGAGGGCCTTGGAGACAGGTTCAGGGAGTTAGCCCAGGACGAGCCACTGCTGCCCAATGCTCTCCTGGTTGCAAGCCTCACGGGGACCCTGAAAGTTTAATATAAAGAAGAGCAAATCCAAGCCTGAGAGGGGAAAAGGTTGTAGGTATGCTCCAGAGAAAGCCAGCCGTAGGTCTTTTTCTTGAGGGTCCTTATCTGTTTTCTAAAGATGGGAATTTTAGGGAAGTTCTTAGGGGAGGATCTTAATAAAATATTTATCCACTTTATGCTGATGTGCCAAAATGAGATTTATTCCCCTGACGTCATCTTTCCTTGGGTGTGGTTTGCACAAATGGCACGAACTGGATTTCTGTTACCTATCTCCCCAAGGAGGGTGATATTTACTCTCTGGTTGCGGAGGAAAAGTGTAAATCATTTACTCTCAAGTGTCCTTGGTTAGGGAAGATAGGATTTTGAGGTTAACTAGGTGGCTGTAAACAGCTTGGCCGTTTAACAATCTGTCTTAGTTTCCTTAGTCCACTTGTTCCGGCTTGCTAATGTGTCTCCCGAGGTCCCACAGGCAGGGTCTCCAGGCTCCAGAGCCCAGAATCTGATGGCACCACGCTCTCCCCACTGACTCCTAAGGCACTGCCCAGGCCAGAGGGCGGCCAGCATTCTGCATGCCAACTGGCCCACACAAGCCTGGGCACTGTTACTCTGAGCAGCACTCTTATACCCAGGCAACTTCATGGTGGCTAATTGTCCCAGCCAAGGAAGCCCTGGGCTCCTGTCAGTGAATCCATCCTACAGGTGAGGGATTAGCATATGGGGAAGATTTTGTGACATCTGTGGCTTTTGTAGGACCAGCAACATTGACCCTTCTTCTGGTACTAGTGTGCTTTGGAGACCTACTTTCCGCCATGGAATACAATCTTTGTGGGACTGTCCGTGCAAATGTATTATCTCCCCTACCCAGGAAGTAGACACATGACTCTTGCTATGCTTTGGGGGCCCAATTCTTTCTTGGGCCTAGTTCTTCAGATCTTCATTTAACTTTTTGTGCAGCTCTGGCAGCAGGACCTGTTAGTGCCCCACCCACGTCTCCTCGACATTCACCTTTCCTGTGCATACCTGCACTTCCAACCACAACCCTTGAAGTCCTTTGGCTGACAGCTTTCTCTGGATACCCAGGGACACCAGAGAGGCAGGCCAGTAGTGCCAGGAGCTGAGGACCTCCCTCCAGAAGCTCTACGAGGGACTGATGGGAGTTGGTGGATATATACCCCAGCTCCCTCACCCCTCAGTGGGGACAGCTGAGATGTGTCCCACACAGTGTCCCAGCCATCCCTGGAAGGACTGCAGCCAGGCTTCCCACGATGGTAACCTCAGAAATGCACAGTATTGGTTCCCTTCCGTTCTCTGACTTACTTATTCTCACTTCCCTACCACTGCTTCCTGGGAGCACCTCCCAGAAAATTACTTGGAATCTAATACATCAAAGACTGCTCCTGAATGAGTTCAACCTAAGGCAACCACAGACTCTTCTGGAAAATTCCTATTCTGCTTAAATTGGCAAGACTCTGTTTCTGTTGCTGACAACCCATGAACTCTATCAGAGTTGGTAGTAGTCTGGCTGGTATCCCATTGCACCTGGCCATAATGACCTATGGTCATTTTTCTAGACCATCAGAGCTCTGGGAGGGGAGAAAGAGTATCTCATGAGCCTTTGTTCTAAGTTCTTTCATATGTAAGCCCAGAGGACTTGAGCTCTGAGCTATGCCTATGAATGGAACTGCTTGGATGACACATGGCCCCAGAATACCAGATCTCTGGTCATCCCAGGTCACTCCTAGGGTGAAGAATGGCCTAAGTAATCTTTCTAGTTAATGATGATCAAGCCAGGATTCCATGCACCGGGATAGAAGTTAGGTCCTAAAGCTGATGTCTTTGAGCCCTACAGATAGACTTGGGATGGCTTTTGGACTGAAGCATCACATCTAGATCTTGGAGAAGATGCTAGATTCTTGGGTTCCAATCAGATGGGCCAAAAACTAGAAAAATGTGGTCTTTGGAATAGAGTGCAGCCTCTGTTCTCATATGGACACAGCATACATAGACTAAGCGGTGACTGGACCTACTGGGCCAGCTGAAGCCCTGCCTGGTCCTCAAATCCAGCTGACTGAGAATCTGGAGTTGGGTGTCTTCCTGTCCTACAGTTGTATTCAGCACAAGATGTATTCGCATAGTCAACACATGCGGGCCGGTTCCTTTGCAGAGTACTGGGGTTACATGGTGAATCAGATGTCCTCTCACTCTCTCTCTCTAAGGAAGTGTGGGAGATATTCACATAAGCAAGAAAAAGTCACAGAGCATTACAGGTGCAGATAGGATAGATATCTGTACAGATGAGGGACCCCAAATGGGGAGGGCTCAGGTCTTAGGAAAAGAACCCAAAGGAGGTGATAGAGGGATATGCCAGGCAGAGGGTGCAGCACGAGCAAAGGCTGGGAGGCACAAAGTCCTGGTGAGTGGTTCTGTCTAATAGAGTGAAGGGTTAAGTGGCCAGAGATGAAGTTAGAGAGGCCAGCAAAGGCAGAGTCATAGAGGAATGTGTATGCCATGCCAAGGAGTTTGGTTTTCATCCTTGAGTCAACAGAGATTGAATAATTTTAATGGAATTGACCAATAATATAACACTTGAATAATATTAAGCAGAGGGATCATCAGTTATTTTTGCATTTCAGAGAGATTGCTCTGGAAGTGGAATGGAGGATGAATTTGAGGTGGTGAGACCTTAGACAGGGAGACAATAAGGGTAAGGAAGGAGAGAGCAATGTAGGAGGTGATGGATATGAGAGACAGAGAAGAGGTGAAATCAGTACGTCCTGAGCCCTGAACGAAGAAGTATGGGAGAAGTTCAGGGTGATACCCAGGGCACCTGGGTGATAGTGGTGCTGTCCACCCAGATCGGGGAACTGGGAGGTAGGGCATCTTTGGGTGGGTAAGTTGACTTTTGGACATATTGAGTAAGCATCTGTGAGTGTCCATAAACATCTCTATCACAATTCCTATCACTGCTCTATCCACAGCATTTTATAAATACCTGTTCAAGTGTCCATGTGTCCATGCCTCCTCCCCACCACTGTGAACTGCAAGCTCCTTGACCACAGGGATCTGTTTCTCACTCATCTCTATGGCCCCCAGGACCTGGCACACTGACTGGTACCCAACAGTAGGAGCTCAATAAGTGTCCATTGAATAACAGAGTGGGTATCCCCCTGGAGGAATGACTTCAGTCTTTTCCATCCCTGAGTCCTCCTTGTAGTCAGATCCCAAACAAATAGATGCTATCAGATTAGAGGGGTGCCCCTTCCACTCATTGCCATCATGGGGCCCTGCAGCCTTGGACCAGGCAGAATAGGAAGTATCCAGAACTGGGGCATGGAGTGTGGTGGCTGAGGAGCCCAGGACAGCACAGGCTGTGGAACTGGCTGTGCCTAGACCAGGCTTCCCCAGAGTGGGTGCCCACACCCGGGCTGCTCATAGCAAGCATATGGGCAGGTGGGGACACATATGGCTAGAGGAAGGGTGGAGCAGAATGTGGGCTGAGGGGCCAGGCATAGTCCAGGGGCAATCTGGCCATGTTGTCTCTGCCACCTGGGAGACCTAGGCCTGTTTGAGCCAAAAAAGGCCACTGTTCCCTCCTCCTATCAGTAGGGCTTATAACTCAGACCTAATGGATTCTGCATCATCCTTATCGAGGAGAAGCTGTATTTCTCAGAAGAAGTGGGCACCAGTCCAAGTCTCAGCAGGCAGCATGAGGGCTACTGGGTGAGGCTGGGGAATGTTGGCTTTGCCAGCTCATATGTCCCATCCTTCACTCTGACGTGGAGCCAGAGATGGAGGAATCACCTGCTCTCCTGCTCCAGCCCAGCTTTAGGGCGTCTCCGTTCTTACTGTATTGATCCTAGCACTCTGCCTACTTCTAGGAAGGATTGGGAAATCAAGGCACTTCCTTGGCACCACAGAGGCTGCGCACATCTCACGTCACACCCTCCTTCCCCGAGCCCTCACAGCTGCCCCGGGACTCGGGCTGGTGTTGGTGTGTAGCAGTGTGCCCACTTCTCAGATGGGAGCACATGGGCAGGCCCAGAGAGGGAAACGATGCGCCCAGATCACCCAAGTTGGTGGCTGGGCTGGGACCTGAGTCTGAGCTGGCCCTCACCTCCTGCTATTCAATTCCTTGTTCACTCTAGTCTAGACAGAATAGACTCTTTGATATTTGCTTCCTGAGCATGCCAGGCTTGTTCCCATCCCAGGGCCTTTGCACTTGCAGTTCTTCGGCTACGCAGACTCCTCCCCCAGGTCTCTGCAGGACTTGCTCCTTCCTGCTCATGCGTCACTATCTCAAAGAGCCGCCTCCTCCCCTTTTGCCATGTTCTCCCCTTCTACCACTTAATTTCTCTTCTACACTATATATGTGTTTATCTTATTTTTTCCTAAATATTTTAAAAGATTTTACTTGTTCATTTTTAGAGAGAGGAAGGGAGGGAGAAAGGAAGAGAATCATCAATGTGTGAGAGAGACACACCCCCAACTGGGGACCTGGCCTGCAACCCAGGCATGTGCCCTGACTGGGAATTGGGCTGGTAACCTTTCAGTTCACAGGCTAACAGTCCACTGAGCCACACTGGTCAGGGCTCATGTGTTTACTTTATATTTATTTGTTGTCTGTCACTAGAATGTAAGCTCCTTAAAGGCAGGGACCTATTCACAGCTGAATCTCTGGTGGCTAGAACAGTTCACAGAATAGAATAGACACAATAATATTTGTTGAAGCAATGAACGACCCCAGATCACCTCACTTTCTATCAAGAACTCTCTCCCTGTATTTCTCTCCACCCCAGAGAAGCCAGAGCAGGGGGAAAATAAGGGAGGGCTTGGCTCAGGCTAGAAGGAGGCAGCCTTGCCTCTTTGCCAGAGACACACCAGACACTCTGACCCAGGCCTGCCACCTGGGGTCTGGCATGTATCAGGGGCCTCTCTTGGGCTCTCACAGCATCCCAGAAGCATGGCGTCTCAGGGAAGCCAACCTCTTGTGTTCAAAGCCATCCAACAATGCAACTGGCAGGTAGGGAGCTCCTCGTGGCTGGAGGATGAGTGACTTCCTGGTGGGGCCTCTAGAGGAAGACCTGAGTAAAAGACAGGAGACAGGACCATGATGACCTTTCAAGTTCCCTTCTCTTTATCAGATAATGTTCTTGCTTTAGGACAGGAAATTATCATTAAATATTTGCTATGCCTGGCTACTAATGGGAAGACAGCTGCCACCTGCCTCTGAGGCATCTGATGGCCATGTAGGCTCCTGAGGGGCAGGAGGATCTCGAAGCTGAGTCATGGACCTCCGGCTGGGCTGGGCTGGGCTGCAGACCTGGGGCCTCTATTGGTGTGCAGGGGTGAATGCCTGGCTGGTGGGGGCGGGGGGATGCGCTCCCAAAGGGGGTATTCTTGAATAAGAATCCTTTCCATTGACTCATTTAACTATTCTCACAACTTATTTGTAAGCTTGAAATCTTTCTAAATAAAAAGGTTTTATTTTATTGTTTTAATTATTGACTTTAGAAAGAGAGAAGTGGGGAGAGACAGAGGAAAAGGGAGAGAGAGACAAGAGAGACATCAATTTGTTATTCTTATTCACAAATTCACTGGTTGATTCTTGGATGTGTCCTGATGACGATGACGATGACGGATTTAGCTCCCAACCTTGACACATTGGGACGATGCTCTAACCAAGTGAGCTACCCAACCACAGCTAATAAAAAGATTAAAAAAAACACTGACATTTTTATTCAAATATTTTTGAGAGAAACGCTGCTACTGTAGTTCTAAATTCTTCCCTGGGAAGTGAAATCTGCAAATGGAGCTGATAATCACTGATCTAAATGAATTAGAGAAATACACATGTAAATCTAATTTTGTTACTCTTTTTTTTAAAGATTTTATTTATTTATTTTTAGAGAGGGAAGGGTTGGAGAAAGAGAAAGAGAGAGAGAAACATCAATGTGCGTTTGCTGGGGGTCATGGCCTGCAACCCAGGTATGTGCCCTGACTGGGATCGAACCTGCAACACTTTGGTTCGCAGCCCGAGCTCAATCCACTGAGCTCAATCCACTGAGCTATGCCAGCCAGGGCTCTAATTTTGTTACTCTTTTAATAAATCAGAAATTCTTTGAAAGCAGACAACCAAATAGTTCATTCATATATATTACATAAATATGGTATAGTTTTAGATATTGATTCTTCTTCAAAAGAAAAATCTTCTTTTGCATTTAGTCCATTAAAATGCAAATGGACAAACAGTGTGTGCAAATCATGAGGACATTTTCCTTATAATATGTTTTATGTTGCCCTTTCCCCCTCTATCAGTTGTGCCTTCCTCATGATGAAAAAAGGGAGAAAAGCAAAAAGAAATAAAACATTTCTGTTTACCTCTATACCTCATTTCATACTCTGCAAACTATTTTCCCATCTACAGTCACCACTCTCATCCTCCCAGCAGCACTACGAGGCAGACAGGGCCAGAATTTTCACCCCCATTTTCTGCCTGGATACCCTGAGGCCCAGTTTAAAAAGTAGCTTTTCTGAGGTCACAGAATGGGTTGGGCGAGGCACAAGGAAAGGACTTCATCACTGCAGCCCCTTTCCTCTGCCTCCTGCCACCTTTCAGTTGCTGCTTTTTTTTTTTTTTCTGTCTTTCTGATCTGCCTTTTCTCTCTTTCTCTCTGTCTTCTGACTTGGTTTCTGTTTTTCTGTTTCTACTTCAATTTCCCTCTCCCTCTTGCTCCAGCCCTCAGACTGGCATTAGCTTTGCCAATTGTTCAAACACCTCCTCACTTTGAAAATCTGCCAGCCCCATAGTCCCACCCCACCACAGCACAGCATCTCTGCCCAGAGAGAAAGCTCCCTCCAGATGCCAGGGTGCAGAGATTACCTCTGGGCGATGCTCCTGGCCTCGCCATCTGGTCCCAGATAAGATAAGGGTAGGGATCAGCACTATAAATAGGCCTCCATTCTCCCCCTGGCCCAGGCTGCAGCTAGCTGAGCCCAGGACAGCTCAGGAGCAGCATGGCCGTCCGTCTGTGCATGGTTGCCCTAACCTTGGCTACCCTCCTCATTGTGGACAGGGGTGAGTTGGCAGAGCTAGCATTCTGTGGCTTGGCATATTGGTAGGTGAGCTGGCAGTAGGGGCAGAGGCTGGGCTTAGGGTACCCTGAGTCCTCAGTTTTCTGCATATGACTTCTTTCTTCACCCCTCCACCATGGGTGGGGAAAGCCCTGGACTAGGAGAAAGGAAATCTAGGTTCAATTCCTGACTCTGGCCAAGAATTACAAAAATCCTTTCCCCTCTTGGGCCTACATTTCTCCAGCTGTAAAGTAGGAGGTTGTTCTAGTTCAAGGCTGCACTGAGCAACTACTGGGCTAGAGATCAGGGAGGCAGAAAGGAGCAGGCCTATCATCTCTAAGATGATAGGAAAGTCTGCTGGCTGCAGGGTGGAGGGTCTTGAAAGAAGCCTGGCCTAGGTCCTCTGAGCTTTCAACTACTCTGGCAGGCTAGTGCTGCGGGACTTACAGCAGCCATGTGAGTGCATGGGAGCCCTGTTCCCAGGGGCATTTGCCCTGGATTGAACACGTGCAGCTGGAGTGGGGCCTCCTCAGGGCCTGGTCACCTCAGCATCCCCACACCTGCTGAGTATAAGGCATTGCTCTGGGCCTTTAAGACAGATCGGTGAGCAAAACAAAGAATGGACTTCCATGATGGAGCTTAAATCCAGTGGGGTGATGGTGGGGGGAATAGACAATAAACAAGATAGGTGTAATATAGGTCTAACATACTGTTAAACAGTATGTTAGAAGGTGATACAAGCTAAGGGAAAAAACATTGAGCAGGGTGATGGAGACTGGGAGGGGGTTGTAATGGTAAATCAGCAGAGTTTTCCCTCAGAGGCTAATGTTTGAACCAAGTTTGAAGGAGGTGAGGGAGTGTGCCATGTGAATATCTGGAAGAAGAAGGTTCCAGACAGAGGAAACAGGCAGTACAAAGGCCATGAGGTAGCATGCCTGGAGTGCTTGAGGTCCAGCAAGGAAGCCAGTTGCTGGGGAGTGAGAGGCAGGGTTCAGCGTGATGGGAGGGGAGATAATAGAGGCAACCAGCAATTACAGTGGGTACAGCCTTGAAGGCCAATGTGAATTGGCTTTTCCTCTGAGTGAAATGGGAGTCACTGAAGGGTTTTGAGTGAAGTTATATGGTAAAAGGATAGCTCTGGTTATTGCTGAGAACAGAGTAAAGGGGGAAACAGAGAGACTACTTAAGACCCACCTGGACAAAGCTATGATGTTACAGGACAAGGCCTGGCAGGACATCAAGGCCATTGACCTCATGGCTAGTCCCAATCCCATTTCCCAGCTGGGGACACAGACTCAGAGGCTGGGACCTCAGAGAATGGGTCTGGGCCTCTGGCCCAGCACAGCCTGCTTACTCCCAGCCTGGCTTCCTTTCCCTGAGGACTTCTCCTGCAGGGAACACTGAGGAGGCCTGCCCTGAAGACCCTTTCAGATTCCTGCCATGACTGAGTGAGGAGGGGATACCTTGGGCAGAGGTCAAGGGCAGCCTGGGGGTAAATACAACTCCTTCCCACATCCTCCAGGAAGAAACTCTTAATACCACAGGGTTCTGACGTCTTCCCCACAATGTACTCGGCATTGCCATGTGGGGGCATTGCCACATGGAGGTGAAGACAAGGGAGCCCCAAGGAGCTCAGGCCCATAGGATGGCAGGAATGGCCCACTGGGACAGCACATAGTGGCGTGGAAGAAGCTGATATGGTCTGAATGTTTGTGCCCCCCACCCCAAATTCATATGCTGAAGTGCTAACCCCCAAGGTGACAGTATTAGAAGGTAGGTCCTGTGGTCGGAGCTCTTCTGAATCAGATTAGTACCCTTCTAAAATAAGAGACTCCCGAGGGCTCCCTAGATCATTCCACTACTGAGAACACAGTCAAAAGCCACGGGCTATGAACCAGGGAGAGGGCCCTTACCAGGCACCAAATCTGCTGGTGCCATGATCTTGAACTTCCTGCCTCCAGCACTGTGAGAAATGTTTGCTTTTTTATTGTTAATTAAAAAAAATTTGTTAATCAATGTATTTGAGCCAAACTGACAACATAGGCTGGGGAGCAAGGTCTCAAATGCTCCCCAGTGTTTGTTTTTTACAAGCCACCTAGTATGTGGTGTTTTTGCCAGAGCAGCCCAAACAAACTAAACAGACGCCTGAATCCAGGCCTGCTCAGGACACTCTGGGGGACATGAGGGAAGGCTTCTCTGGAACGTACATCTGAGCCTTGAAAAAAGGCTATGTATGAGTCAATAGGAGGAGAAGGGGAATAAGGACATTTCGGGCAGAGGGAACAACAGGAGCCAAAGTAGAGCCTGTCCCAGGATGAGCAGGCTGAGAGGCATAGCTGGGGTGCAGGGACAGGGAGTGGGGGGACTGCGAAGTGAGCCCGGGATGAAGCGTGGCAGCAGCTCCTGCAGTGTGCTAAGCATGAAAGGAAGGAGCTTAGTGACCATGACAGGCAGCCATGGAAGGGCTTCATAGTTTTTAATGCATTTTTTTGTCCCGTAACAGTTACCATGAAATGCACAATTTTTACCTCTCAATTAATTTTATTCCATGATTTGTTTTCTTTTATTTCTTTTTCTTTTTTTCTGAGTCCAGCCTCAAGAAGCTTGCTTTTCTGATAGTGGCTCTGAGGAAGGTCTGTGAGGCAGTGCCAGGCTTGTTCAAGAAGCAGAATCAAGAAAGACAGGTGCCTTTGAAGGGCATGTCTTCCTGTGAGCTCCGACTCCGTTCCTCACCCATCTCTGTCAGACTCACTCCCTCTGAGCTCCAGCATGGGGACAGCAGCTTGAAAGGCACCAGTAATATACTGGGAGGAACTGAAGTGTCTGGCATCAAGGCGAGCAGAGGCCATTGTCCCTTTGCTGAGCCCTGCCCCCACAGAACCACAGAGCCGGTAGGGGTAGGCTGATATTACATCTGAGACTCTCAAGCCAGCTAACACAGCCTGTCCTGCCCAGGAGATTATTATTCAATGATTTTTGACACTGCATGTAACTGTATAACCCAGACCCCTATCAATATACAGGAAATTTCTATCTGTCAAAAAAAATAAAAGAGAAATTTCCACATCAGTCAATCCCCAACCCCACCCTATCCCTAGAGGCAACAACCACTGTTCTTTATTTTACCATAGATTATTCTAGAATGTCAAAGTTTCCTTTACCTTTAGGCTGCTGTTGACCTTGGCCCAAGGTGCCCCATCCACACAGTATGTAGTCTTTTGTATTTGGCTTCTTTGGCTCAGCATGTTTTGGGGATTCAGTTGTTTGCTCATTTTTATTGCTAAGTTGTATCCCACTGTATGTGTGTATCATAGTTTATCCATTCTCCTCTCAAAGGACATTTGATCATTTCTAGTTTTGGCAATTACGATCTGGAAGGGTCTTGGGGTAGTGTGGAGACAAGGCTAGACTTGCACTTAGATGCCCCAAAGCAGGCTTGAAGAACATACCACAGGTTACTTAGTCTCAACTCCCTTTCCCCTCTCTGCCTTGGAAACCTCTTGTAAGAGCATTCCCAAGAGAAGGTGAAACCACAGGGCTTTGTACACCTCTAGTGATGGAGAACTCCCCACTTCCAGATGGCCTCCTTCACTGAGGCATAGCTGTCATTGACAGAACATTCTGGAACCCCACCTGCCTCCCTGAATCCTCCTTGTATGGATGGGCTCTATCCTAGGAGGCTGAGAAGAGCTCATCTCTCCCTTGGCCTCAAGACAGTCCCTAGAAATTTGAGGAAGCATCCTGCCCTTCTCCAGTTTACATAGACACCTTTCCTTCCACCTGTGGGGTTACGACATGGCTCCTGCCCCCTCATCCACCCATCATACTGGCCAGTCACAGCAACATTTGCTCGGGTCCTGTAAGCAATTCATCCAGAACTTGAGGGGCCATGGGGCACACCCATGTGTGTGGAAAGAGCCAGGTTGGGGAGTGACAGACCTGTGTGCAAATCCCAGCTCTGCACCTTAACAAAACTGCGTTACTTTACCTCTGAACCTCCCTTATAGGTTAGTTGAGCTCCCCAGGAAACAGACTCAGATCTGCATGCAGTTTATAGGGGAGTACCCATGGGGGTAACGCCCATGAGGGAAGAGGGAAATTGACTGCAATGCAGTGCAACAGAGGCCTCTAATGATCCTGCAGGGAACTTTGGAGCTGGGGAGGCCCTTCAGCATGGTTCTGAACAGAGATGAGGGGTTCGGGCATTGTACCTGGGTAGGGGACGTGACCTTGAGTGAGGAAACTCCATTCCCTGAAGGTAATTCCTAGGGAGGGTCTTCCTATGAGTGACCAATGCTCTTGGCAGCTGAGGAAATGGTTGCCTCAGCCCTGCGGGTGGGATCTAGGTGGCCAACCACAGCATCCACCGCCAGCCCCCTTCCTCCCCATTGCATACTAGTGAGAGAGGTGTGAAGAGCAGTAAGATCATGTATTCTCCATGCTTGACACATGCAAACGAACTGTTATTTTTATTATTACATGGGACGCAATTTCACTGGAATTTGACTAAGGAACAGGCTGGACTGTTCCTAATTCTGGACTTCCCATCTCTGTTCATGTAACCCCAGGTCACATCAGCTTTCTGGGGAGCCCCATTGCCTGGTTACTTACTACCTTTCCTCGAAGAATTTGAGATTGGATAGTGGCTGGAACAGGTCCTTGGAAGAAGTGCATCTGAACAGGTCCTCAGATGCTTAGACCTGGGGCCTAGAGTTGATATCCCCTAATTCTTGCTGTTTTGCCTTTCAGAAGTGCCAGTGTCGGCAGAAGAGCTTGTCTTCTCCAGAATGGTAAGGCAGCTGCTTGCAGTTCTGGCCCTTCCTCTGCAGAGGGGAGCCCTCCCATCCACGCTAGAAAACTAGCGTTTTTTCTTTTACACCCCTGCTCAGATAACCCCCATGGCTCCTTGGTGACCAGGATGGTCTCCTGAGCCTGTATGTTCCCCAGGTCAGCCCTTCCAGGCTGAGCAGGTCCAGCCCCTTCGACAAAGCCCCAAACCAGGCATCAAAGCCCTCGAGAGATCTGCCCCGATCTGATCTCCAAGGCCCCTGCCAGCAGTGAGATCCCTCTGCCCAGGCGCAGCAGGATCAGGTGCACTCTCTGCTTTGTATGGTGTAGACCGACAGGCCGCAGGGTTCAGGCCAAAGAGGTGACCCTGGCACACTGAATGGCCCTGTGGGGATGCCAGCCTCCCCCAACCACACCCCATCATCTATCCCTTGGCTCTGATGCATAGACACCAAGTTGTCCTTGAACCCTGATCCCACCTTGGCCATGGGCCTGATGTTCCCAGTGATCCCAAGGCAGTGGTGTTGGCCTCCTTGAGACCCTCAACCCTCCCCTCACATAGATAATGAGAGGCTTCCCATCCAGCAGCCTCGGCATCTTCACTGTCACCCATAAGAATCCAGCCCCACTTGTTTAATGCCTGAAACCCTTTCAGACTGAGCCTCAGTGAAGTCCCAAGCCCTGTCTTTTTCTCCAGCCTTCCCACACCAGGGACCAGATAGGTCTTGCAGGCTAAGGTGAGCTCAGGAGCCCCAGGGGAGGAGGGGCCTCCTGGGAACGATGGGTGATTCTATCTCCTGGGGTCCGCAAAGGAGCCAGCAGCAGAGGTTCCAGTGAGCTCCCCTGAGGAGTATGTGAACACATCCCCAGGATCTGGAGGGCACATACTCACTCCACACACATAAATACAGGCACAGGTACACACTGATGTACACATAGCCACAGCCACACACGATTAAAGGTGCACACACAAGCAATCACGCCAAGGGGCCCTGAGTGGTTGGTTTCATGCTCACTGGATCCCCACTGGGGCCTTCTTGAATCTGACTCCTGCTAGAGGCCCCTCCGGCTCCAAACAGAGCCCCTGGGTTCCTGCTCACTGCCTCTGAATCCCTGTGCCCTCCCTCCCGTCTGCTCTTTCACAGCCCATCTGTGATCATATGAAGGAATCTCCAAAATGTCCCCAGACACTCAACCCGGTCTGCGGCACTGACAGGATCACGTATGACAATGAATGCCAGCTTTGCTTAGTCCGGATGTAAGTTCACTCCCCACTTTCCCTGTGCTTGCTTGTGTGGGTCCCATCTCTGCGACCTACATGTCTGAAAGGAACAAAACTTGACCTGCTTCCTCCTTCACACACACTTGACCTGAGTAGAATCCTCAGTATTTGCCCCTAAGAGAATGGGCACAAGTGTAGTTCACACACATGGTTTTAAGCAGAAGGCTCAGCTTGTGGGGGGTTGGAAGTGAGTGCAAGAACCCTGGGTTCTTTTCCTTGTTCTGACCCAACTGACTAAGTGACCTCATTTGTTCATTTATTCATCCAGCCAACAATTATTTATTGAGCGCCTACTATGTGCTAGGCACTAGGGATACATAATAAGCTCGACAGCATGACTGGCCTCCTGGGGCATACAGTTGGTCTAAGGTGGGAGCCAAGGTGATGGGTAGCCAACTGCAGCCTAGCATGCTGCAGTATCAGATGGGTGTGCACTGGGTTTTGTGGGTACAGGGCAAGGGCAGGGAACACTTCCCAGCTCCGAAGGAGGAGAATCAGCTAGGAAAATGAAGAAATAAGGGAAGGTAAATCCAAGTGGAGAAATGAGTTTGAAAAGTTCTAGAAGAGAAAGTTTGTATATGAGGAAATACAAGTCAGATATGCTGGAGTATAAAGTTTAATAGGATATTTTTTTAAAAGGATAATAGGGGAAAAGCAAGAAACGAGTGTAGAGAGGTAGGCAGGACAAAAACATGACCTTGATATATCTGATCACCCTTTTGCTCTCACGTCTTCAGTAAAAAAGACCCTTGAGCAGGCCAAAGCTAAGTGAGATCATGGAAGAGAAGAAAGCCTTTGGAAGCTACAATGCTCTAGACAGACATGCAGGAGAGCAGCAGGACAGGCCTAACTTAGAAAATGCTGGTTTTTGACTTGTAGGTTGGGGCGGTTGGTGGTGCCATATGTCAGGATGAGGGGGCGTAGCAGGTTGGTGGGATGGCGATGTCTGTGGACAGCTGAGCCTCTGGGACGTCCCAGTGGAGATGTGGCTGGAGTTTAGGACCGAAGTCTGGGCCAGTAATAGATTTGCAGCCAGCAAATGCTGCAAACCCTAGCAAGCTGAAATCTCCCAGGGGAGGGTGTGCAAGAGGGAAAAGCTGTAAAAAGATGTGCCCAGGCACCCCTGGGGTCTGCCTTGCACCATACACTGAGTGGGTGGGGAGGGCTCAGCAGGGTGTTTGGATGGACTGTGCCAAGGTCCCTGAAGGGTACATTACAGTTCCCGAGGAGGTGGCCTCATTCCTGTCTCCTGTGATTCTAGAAAAACCAAACAGGACATCCAGATCATGAAGGATGGCAAATGCTGATCCCACAGGAACCTAAGCCATGAAGCTTCAGGCTGGAGAACAGTGGTGGGAGTGGAAAGGATGTGACATGAAATAAAAGATCCAGCCCAACCCGGTCAAGTGGGCCAGTATCTTTGGGGACTCTGGGGAGGTGGTTGTGGAGGCGGTATGTTGGAACTGGCCCCATCCTCCTTACTCTGAATTAATATCCTCTCCGTCACTCCAGTGCTCAACTCTGTCACACGTCCCCCTAGAGATCCCAGGTATTTTTTTCCTTTCTGAGGTCAGGGTTCTAAGAGGCCAGCCCCTGGTCTTAGGACTCTCTCTGCCCAGTGCTCTTGTGTGACTGAGGTCAAGAACCTAGGTGAGATCTGTACCTTCTGCCACTGCCAGGGTGCTTGGCCCAGCGTCAGAAGGCTTTGTGAGGGTCCCACAACCCCTCATGGCTTTCTCTCTGGCTAACCTAGCACCCCAAGTTCTCTCTCTCTCTCTCTCTCACACACACACACACACACACACACACATACACACAACCACGGCTGATATCCAAGTGATGCATGCACACAGTACAACAGAACTGCTCGTTAAAATATTGAAATAGGTGTGTAACAGTTGAAACAGGTGTTGTCCCAAGCCCTTGATGGCCCCCTCCTGCACCCTGCCCACCCACAGCAGGATGACTCCAGACTCAGCTTTCTTTTGGTCAATGTCCACTCCTACTGGCCGTTAAATATGCTGACACTAGACGCAGTCCCAGGCACACACAGCACACACGCACTCACACAACAGCCCATAGGAACACACAGCATGCAGAAATCTGCCCACAGAGCCCTGGCCTATGGTATATGTCAAGTGCCCACTCTTTAGGTCAAAGCCTACAGGAGGAACCGCTTGATAATGGTGGTGGGGGAAGAGTGGAGGGACCTGGCCAGGTGGGAGCATTTTCACATGGGAAAATAAATGTCAAGGTTTGAAAGGAAAAGTGGAGGCAAGGAAGGCAGGAACCGACATTCCCTGAACCACAGAAATGGGAACCTAAGCAGGAACTGCTGCTGATAGATTCGCAACTATTATAGGGACTGGGAGGTCATCTACAGGCCCTTCCATTGCTACTGACAACAGAATCTCATTTCCCACCTGCATATGAATAATGTAAGATTAATTTTGGCTGCCAGAGACTGAAAAGCTAATTGCGGTTTAAACAGAAGTTCACTTCTTTCACATAGACCTATCTAGTAAGCCAATTCCATGCTCCTTCTATAGTTACTCTGCCTTCCTCATCAGTTTCTACCTCAAGGTCCAAGGCAGCTGCTCCAAATCCAGCCATCATGTCTACATTCCAGCCCTCAGAAAGGAAGAAGAGCAAACTACTGCCTCTGGAAATGCTTCCCATAAGATGTACATATTAGTCCTGGCAGGGTGGCTCAGTTGGTTGGAGCATCATCTCATACACCAAAGGTCATAGGTTCAACCTCCAGTCTGGGCGCATGTGGGAGTTAACCAATCAATGTTTCTCTCACATCGATGTTTCTCTTTCTCTCACTCCCTTTTTCTCTAAAATCAATAAACATATCCTTGGGTGAGGATAAAAAAAATGTAGTCTTCTCTTATCCATGCTAGTGCAAGGAGACTGGGAAATAGAGTTTTTAGCTGGTTGGCCATGTGCTAAGCTGAAAATCAGGTGTTCACTTATTGTAGGAAAAGTGGATATTTGTGACACCTGAGTCTCTGCTCTAGGTGTCATATTTGTGGGACGCCTGTCTTACGCTCAAGCGGCATAGTTCAGCCACGCTTCTCAGTGGCCATTCTCTCCCAGGATTCCACTCACACAATGAGGAATCACAGATTCTGTTTGAGCAATGTGCCACAGTGGAAAAAACACCTAATTCCCTACTTTACAGATGGGGAAACTGTGGCCCTGCCTCTGGGAAGCACCCTGAAATCTATGTGTGGGCCCCTCAAGTCCCTATCTGTAACATGTAACTTAGCTGCTCCAGGCATGGCTGATTTGGCCAAAAGATTTTTCAGGATTTTTCAAACTGGAAACAAGAAAACAGAGCCAGTTCCTCTCTGGCAGTGAAGCTGTAAGATGTACAAAGTAGGGACTGCTGGCAGCTTTGTTTCCTACTTCATGGAAGAAGCAGGACGGAGAGAATGATGCTGACATACAAAGAAAGGTACAGAGTGATTCCAGGCAGTGTCTGAGTTCCTGGAGCCCACTTGTCCTTGAACTTCCCAAAGTTACATGGGATAACTTGACATCTGGACAATAAATTTTCCATTTTGACAATGTCCTTGAAATTAAGTTTCTGGCTCTTTCAACAAAAAGAGGCCTAACTACTAGATGAAGAAGGGTTTCTCAGAGGAGGTAATCTTTAAGTTATGCCTGAGGATAATCAGAAGTTGTTGACTAAAAAGTCCATGTGTGGAAGAAATCTTCCGGTTCTATGAGGCTGAAGAAAGTTTTGGGGATCACAGAGCTCCATGTACTCCTCTGCATTAGGGCTTATCCTGTCCCAGGAAAGTAGGCAACTGAGAAGGGATGTTCTCTTGCTGTTCAGAGGCAAAGCCACCCTGTGGATGGGTGAGCTGTGTGGCCAGGCCCCAGTTACCATCCTGCACATCTGCCAGGTACCCCACACCTTAGGGCCTCTTTTCTCATAAATAAATAAATAAATAAAACAATGGTTGTTGTTGTTGTAACTTTCAGTGCTGACAGAGCTTCAGTGGCTGAGTGCAGCTGTGGGAATTTCACTGTTGGTATGTGTGTTCAACGTTCATTCATTCATTCTCCAAATATTTATTGGGCATCTACTATAAAACCAGACAACGTGTTTGAAATACACTGTTAACAAGTCAGAGTAGCACCTTAACCCAAGGAACTTACAGTCAAATATAAAAGGCAAATATTAAATCAAACAATCCCATAAATAAATCATCACAGATTATGATACATGCTGTGAAAGAAAAGTTACAGCAAGCTATGACAGGGGCCTTGATATGTTCTCAGTCCATGGAAAAGGCATTGAGTTCAGTTTTGAAAGATAAATAGGAGTTACCTAGTGGAAGGGTGGCGTGGAGCTGTCCCAGCAGGGGAAGAGTGTATGTAAACACCCCAGGGCAGCAGAGGGTACAGAGCATATGAGGACCTGGGCAAAGACCAGAGTGGCCAACCACAGGCAGCAAATAGGAGGGTGGCCCGAGATGAAATGGGAGAGGGCAGAGAATAAGGACTTTGGCCTTTATTTCCAGAGAAATGGGAAGCCATTGGAGGTTTTTAAGCAGGGGACCAACACGATAGGATTTGTACTTTAGAATCATTCACAGTGCTCTGTGGGGAATGAACTGGAGAGGAGCAGAGAGGAAGTGGAAAGACCAACATGGGAGATAAGGAGGGCGAGGAAGAGAAAATGAGAGAGAACATGCAACCCTGACAATGGGGAAGTGGCACAACAGAGATGAAGATCATGGGCTCTGAATCAAACTGCCCGGCTTGGTGTCCTGGTTTTGCTAGTTGTTCTATGACTTCAGCCAATTACCTAAGCTCTCTCAGCTTCCTCACCTCTAACACGGGTTACTATCTGTCTACCTCCTAGGTTGTTTGAGGATTAAACAACTAATGCATCTAAAGTACTTAAAATAGTATCTGGCACACAGTAACTTTTCATTCAATGTTGTGACCCAAGGCGACACAGCTACTACATAAAAACAGCTAAGTACTGGATTGCTCTGATTGCAGCTGGTGCTGGGCTGGGCTGGGCCCTGAGCCTCATCCACTTGTCCACCGAGTCATCACCTTTTCCTAGTCCCACCCACACAGTCCTAAATTCCTGGGATTTCACTGATGCCCTCTCTGCCAAATACGGTTGGTTTCAGAGTTGACTGTCAAGAGCCCATCTGTTTCCTGGGCACTGTGTGAAAAAATGGGGTGACAGCAGCTGACCGGTTTAAGGGTTCTAGCATGCACGGCCACTCTCAATTTTATTAAAGTTATGACTAGAACCACAAGGGCTCTTGCCTCTCACACTTTATTTAAAAAAAAAAAGTTTAAACACTCTTCTGTTTGCTGATGTGTATACAAACTGTTTTTTAAAAACAATGGGTGGAGGGGTAGAGAAGGCCACAAAATGGACAGGAACAGCCTTGAAGGAAATACAGATCTCAGGATGGTACAGGTAACAGAAATGCCTTGGAAGGAACTCCTGAGAAGTTTATGGTTGTCTTCACCATCTGCCTGCTTTACTCATTCTGCTCCCCTCTCTGCCCTTCCTAAGCTGTGATTCTGACCTGGTTTCACGCAGAGACTCCATCAGCACTGGGTTCTAACCTTCTACAGATTTGTTTGGGGACATCAAACACAAGGCTCTGACCCCAGGAATGGCCCCCTGAGACCTACTGGCTGTGGCTTTGCAGGGACACTGGGAGGTGAGGACAGGGTATGTGAACCAACAACCAAGCCAGCTCTTCTAGAATCAGGTCACAACAAGAGATACTTGGACTAGTTTGTGCCAAACACCTGTTCCAGGCCATTCCTAACATTCCCAATGAGATACAACCCTCCCCCTCCCCGTGACTCTGATTCACATCTATGGGACTCCAGGATCACAAGGGCAAAAAGGCCTTATGTATTTGAAGACCAAGGTGGCCTATAAAAACCCAAACTACCCCAGGACAAATGAGGGCACCCAAAGGTCAAAAGACCTGGGAAGACTTGGGCCTTCCCCAGACAAGGTGGGCTGGTGGCCAGCACAGCCACACAGAGACAGAATGGGAAAACAGACAAGAGCTCTACTTAGTACTGTAAAGACAATACTTGTTCTTTGAGAACAGGTGTAGGAGAAGGAAAACTGGCAACTGGCCAATTGTCCCCAGCAACCCTGGAGAAATCAGGTAACTTCTGTTCCAAATGGGGCAGAGCTGGTGGAACTGTCTTCAGGGTCGAACAGCCTCTCTCCGCCTCACCTCACTTGGCCAGGGCCAAGTTTGTGGACTGCAGCCGCTCTGTCTCCTGGCAGATGTTCTGTTCCACTGTGTCACACTCAGCTAGGAACGCCTGAAAAATCCATGCATGACAGTGAGGGTCCACCCAGAGCCAGCCAACCCCAAGGCTCTGCTCAGCCATTCTGGGAAACCCACGGGTGACTGACTCATGCTGAAACAGGCTGTGCAGGGATGGCCTAGGCTCCAAAGTAAGGATAGGGAAGAGGAGGGACACAAAGACCAGGGTTTCTGACCATGCTCTAGGCCCATAACCCCCCAAAGGGCGGTGATAACAGGAAGCCTTGATGCTGCAACTGTACATTTCAGGGGGCTCTGTACATATGAATGTGTCCACCCCATCTGCTCTCAGTGATCTCCCTTCCCAATTAGTTTAACTTCAAATATTCTGGGTTCATGCTGAATGCCGAGTAACAAAAAAAAGCCACACACACTTCTATACCCTTCTTTGAAGAGATAAACACAGACACCAACATTCTACCCTTTCTAATACTCTACCACACAACTCACCTGAACCCTTTTCACCAAACCCTTCCTTTTTAGTCTACTGTCTTTGAAATTTTCTGGCAGAATCTATGGGAAAATAAGTTGACACATAAATAATTATCATTAAAAATGACATAAGAACATACCAGAAATACCCAGGGAACACCAAATACAATAGGTCATGGGTCACCAATGTGAATGAGACATGCATTCTCAGGAATCATTTCTGAATCTATATCCTCCACCACCCTTCCATGGCTCATGACCTTATAAAAGCTCCCTTTGTTCTGTGTCTGGGCCACAGAAACTGATCTTTAACACAGACTTTGTTCTTCCACTGTTTCCTATGTATGGATACTATATGTTGTGGCCATACCATGAGCTCACTGTGGCAGGAAAAGCACCTTCTGCATCTTCTTTACAACCTTCCTCACCCTCCCCCCCCACCAAATCCCAAGCAGAGTAGCTCATCCTCAAAAATGAGGCATCAGCCCTGGCTGGTGTGGCTCAGTGGATTGAGCGCCGGCCTGCAAACCAAAGGGTCACCAGTTCGATGCCCAGTCAGGGCATATGCCTGGGTTGTGTGCCAGGTCCCCAGGAAGGGGCACATGAGAGACAACCACACATTGATGTTTCTCTTCCTCTCTTTCTCCCTCCCTTTCCCTCTGTCTTAAAAAGAATGAGGCATCAAGCTAGAGATATCATTATCGTCATCTGTAAAAGGGAACATGGCATCAATGATTCCCAACAGCCTCCCAAGAACTGAGCCTGATTGAATTCTGTACAGGTAATGAGTTAAGTGGAATATCAGTAATGTAAGTATCAGAAAGTGAAGCGTATGTTTCTCCAACCAAGAGATCATGGACCATTTGGATCCCAGCTTCACGAGGATTAGGTGCTACTAGCATACATGAATAAAAATGACAAAAGTCCTGTGTTGGTGGGATGTGGGTGCCTAGAAATCAGCAACTGTCTTATCTTTCCAAGCATTCACCCCGGATCTACCCGTGTCTGGCACACACAGCAAGAGCTCGATATCCTTGGGCAGTAAGGCTGAGTTACTGAAAGAGTGAAACTGACTAAAACATAGTCAAAGGAAACTAGTTTTTCTCAGGTGAATATTTACTTACTAGTGTGTCAATCTCCTCCAAGATCTTCATAAACTGCTCAATTGTGGCTTTTACTCTCTTATTGAGTTTGCAGAGAGCTTCAGCTTGCAAATCTGTGGCCAGAAAGCCCTGTGGAGAAATAACGCACTCTTGCAAGGGTTCCTTGAGGCTAATGGAAAACTCCAAGCTGAGGCACTGATGGAGCAGCCACACTCCGAATCCACATTCCCCCCAACAGGCTGGGCTAGACCTCAAGACCTACAACTTCATCTCTTGGAAAAACCAGGAAAACTGGCCCTAGGCCCCCCAAGCACTGTAATAGGCCTTTCTGTAATAACCTGCAAATGCCTCCTGAGCCCCAGCTCTGGTGAAGCCAGAGGAGTATACCTACATACAGGAGGCAGACACAGTAAGAGCACAGAGTTTAGAGTTTGGTAGCCCTGGACTTGAATTCTGCTGCCATTTACTGGGTTGTGATCTTGAGTAAGTTACTTAACCTATCTGTGCCTCAGTATTTTCATTATGAAAATGAAGATTACGATACCCACACCCCATAGGGTTACTGTGAGGACCAAGGGGAATATATGCAGACCCTTAATATAATTCCTGACACAGACATGTGCTAACAAACGGCAGCACTTACATTATTTTTATTAAATGGACTGGCTGTGTATTCACATTGCTTGGCCAAATGACCAGTTAGCTGGTGACAGCAGGGATTTCTGGGGGTGTTTATCAAAGACGACAGTTACGGATGCAAATCTGACAACATGCAGTACACCTTAGCCAGAAATTCCAACTCAAAGAATTTATTCTACCAAAAAAAATCAGAAATAGTCAAAAAAGATCTACGTCTAAGGATTTCAAAGCAGCATTACCCAAAATGGTAAAAGAACATTAAGTGATAAACAATAAAGGACTGGTTAGGTAATAAACCGTGCTGCATTCACATGTGATGAAATGTTATGCAAGTTTTGAAAAGTTTGATTGTTTTTAATGAAAAATTTACAAAGTGTATATAACAGCACACCAATTTGTTTTAAAGACAGAAAAATAGATTCCAGGCTTTAGTAATGGCTGTCTTTGAGCTGGGGCACTATAGGTAATTTTTATTTTCCATATTAATGCCCATATATTTACTTAAACATTACATACAATCACTATGTATTACTTTTGTAATTAAAACACAAGCATACATCCATTAAAGTTATAAAATGAGGTAAAAAACAAATAGTTTGGGACTGTTTCTAATCCTTATTGGTTTCAGTACTCCATCTCTAATATAAGAAATTGGCCCTGGCTGGTGTGGCTCAGTGGATTGAGCACAGGCCTGGGAACCCAAGTGTTGCCACTTCAATTCCCTGTCAGAGCACATGCCTGGGTTGTGGGCCAGGTCCCCAGTAGGGGTCGTGTGAGAGGCAACCACACATTGATGTTTCTCTCCCTCTCCCCTTCCCCTCTCTAAAAATAAATAAATAAATATTTTTTAAAAAGAAATTGAATTGGATGACCACCCCTCTAAGATCCAGTCAAGTTGGACCTTCTATGAATCAACAAAATGTTCTTTTCTTTGCTAAACATATTTATCAGCCTAGACCAGCAATTTTCAACCTTTTTTTAACCTCACGGCACACATAAACGAATCACTAAAATTCTGGCCCTGACTGGTATGGCTTAGTTGGTTGGGCATTGTCCCACAAAGCACAGAGCCACCGGTTCAACCCCTGGTCAGGACACATGCCTAGGTTTTGGGTTTGGTCCCTGGTCAGGCATGTGAGAGAAGCAACCAATCAATATTTCTCTCCCTCTCTTTCTTCCTCCCTTCCCCTCTGTTAAATTAATAAATTTTTAAAAATGAAGCCCTGGCTGGCGTAGCTCAGTGGATTGAGCACGGGCTGGGAACCAAAGTGTCCCAGGTTCGATTCCCAGCCAGATACATTCCTGGGTTGCAGGCCATAACCCCCAGCAACCGCACATTGATGTTTCTCTCTCTTTATCTCCCTCCCTTCCCTCTCTAAAAAATAAATAAATAAAATATTTAAAAAAAAGAAAAATAAAATGAAATTTTATAGTATATACCAAGAAATTTATTTTTTGCTAATCTGACCAAAAAAATAGGTGTAATTGTGATTCATTCACACCTGACAGCTATTGTTGTGTTGGCTGTTGCCATTTTTTTATTTGACAAGCTAATGGAAAAGAGGTCAGTGCCTCTGACTAAATAGTCAGACATTGAATGTTTTAAAAATTCTTGTGGCACAATGGTTGAAAATTGCTGGACTAGACTGAGAGAAGTTATCTATTCTATTTTAGACAATACGTGACCCTAGTACAGCAGGTGCTCTCCCAGACGCACAAATGGATGCTGGCTGGGGTTTGAAAATAACAGTGATAACACTTACAAAGCACTTAGCATGTCTCAGGCTCAAACTACATTACTTAATCATCACAAAAGCCTAAAAGGGAGGAATCATCATTTTTCCTTTTTATAGATGAGGAACTTGAGACAAAGGTAGAGTTGCCCACAGTGACAGAAAGAGTAGAGCCAGGATCTGAACCCAAGGAGTCTGACTACTGAGCCTGCTCTTGTAACATACGTTTGTAACTCCACAAATTTCTTAGAGAAGCTAAACAGTCAAAGTCCACCAAGAGTTACCTGCTGGATTCCACTAAGCTCTTTATTCAACTCTTCCAGCTGGTTAGCTATCTTCTCCACAGACTTCTCCAAATCTTTCAACTTCTTTAGTTCAATTTCTTCCTCTGGACTATTCTAAAATGTTTAAGAGTAAAACAAATAAACAAATAAAACAGAGCCCTGACCAGTGTGGCTCGTTTGTTGGGCATGGTCCCACAAGGTGAAAGGTTTCTGGTTGGATTCCTGGTCAGGGCACATGCCTAGGTTGCGGGTTCAGCCCCCAGTTAGGGGCATGCAAGAGGCAATTGTTTGATGTTCCTCTCACATATCAATGTTTCTTTCCCCCCTCTTTCCTCTCCCCCTCCCCCTCTCTCTAAAAACAAATTTTAAAAATCTTTTAAAAAAACAGAATGTTTAAGAATAAAATGAAGCCACTAATCACCAAGAAGAGTATCCCCTGTCAGGAAAAAAAAGCCTGGCCACAAAAGGGCTAAACCACTCACCAAAACAAAAGTCTTAACTCTGTTGCTTCTTGGAAAACAAGCGACAGGGTACATGTTAGGCATTCTATCTACGAAGACTAGACTAGAGAGAGGGTATCTACAAAGACTCCAGACTAGGGAGAAGGTATTAGGTAAGTATTCAGGTAAGGCCCTGACAACTTGGATTCAGAGAATGGAGCCAGGCTCAGCCTCAGCCTGGGGCTGATCATCAACAGCCAGTCTGATCCCTGGAGGGTGAGCAAATTACAGTGAACACCTGTGAAGAGTCCAGAATGGCTAGGTAGATGGAATTCTACTATTCCTTCACATAGAATTCCAAAATGTCATCCACCAACATGACAATGATGAATACTTTTAACAAGTGTTTCCTCTATGCCAGGTACTATCCTGAGCACTTTACCAGTGTTATTGTTTTAAGCCTTACCAAAACCCAATGAGGTGGGTAGGTACTGTTTTGATAGTGAAATTGAGGTTATTATAACCTAAGGGCACATAGCCAAAAAGAAACAGAGCGGAAACTGGAGTCAGATTTGGCTCTACACACCCCAGGACAGCTCCAATCAGGAGTCCTACAGCTTCTTCAACCTCAGCCTTTGGGTTCTGCCACTGCCTATCACTATTCTCCCTGACCCTTGAGCAAGAAATCTAGACTATTTCCCCTTCTCTCACCTAAACAATTGAGAGCCAGAGACAGCATCTTCCTGCTTTTATACTATCCCAAATTATTCACATTCTTTTTTGTGGCTAAATTCAGAGTGCCAGTCTCCTAGCAGTTCCAAGTCTGGACTAGATTTTCTTTGTCTCTACTTTGCTAATCTCACCCTCTTTCCACTTGGAGTCAGCCACCTCACTCAAAGTAAGGAAACTTCATGTAACCAACAATTCCATTGGGTCACAATGCAGGACTGTCCAGGGCCCTCCCTCATCACCCACGAGGCTATTGTCCTCACCTGTCACCAACTGGCTCTTTTTTTCCCCTTAATTCTTTAGTCTACACCTTTCTTTCCAGCTAGAGGAAAGAACCCTTAGTCTGATCCTTTCTTTTCCTTGTGGGATACTTTAGAAAAAAGGGTGGTTAAAGGGAGAGAGCCTAAAACTTGTATTTACTTTTTAAATCTACAGGTTTATTTTAATAAAATGTTCTCTTGCAAATCCCCTCCAAATGAGTAAGGCCTGTCTTAGGCACCTTTTAACCAGACTGAGCCTCTACCACCCACACAAAAGCTGTGTTACTGAGGCAGCACAACTGTGCCTAACTTTTCAGAGCAAGAGCCCACACCAACAGAAGCCAGAGGGCGTAAGAACAACAAAACTGGTGACCCCATCGAACAAATGGAGGCTACATTTGTTTAGAGTGCTTCACCAATGCAGAATCCGGGTCCCCAATTTTGCCTTCTACTCAGAAATATGCATAAAAGACCTCGGTCATTTGATTTGGTTGTATTCTGGTGGAAAAAGCAATTTACCTTTTTCCCAATTAACATGATCCGGCAACCATTTTGTAGTCCAAGTGCAGACAAAGGTTTCTCCATTTCCTTCAGAGATTTTCCTGAAGAGAAGAAAGTTATGCCAAGTTGTAACAATTGTACAACACTGAAAACAGGTTTCAGTAAGGAGACAGACAAGTGTTTTCACTGATGAGAAGACGATAACTTGGTGTAACTTTAGAAGGGTCTTGACTCAGTAATTTCACTTCAGCTATTATCCTAAACAAAAAACAGAACATGTGCCTGCAAAATAACTGTTATATAATAATTTTCTTTCTTTAAAAAACATTTTTTTACTTATTTTCAGAAAGGGAGGAAGGGAGGGGGAGAGAGAGAGAGAGAAACATCGATGTGTGAGAGAAACAAGAGAAATATCAATCTGTTGCTCCCTGCAAGCCACCAACTGGGCACCTGGCCTGCAACCCAGGCACATGGCCTGATAGGGAATTGAACTGGTGACCTTCCAGTTTGCAGACCAGTGCTCAATCTACTGAGCCATACCAGCCAGTACAAACACATAATTTTCAGTGCGACCTTATTCATAACCATAAGAAACTGGAAAGAGCCAAAAATTCAGGAGTAGGGAGCTGATAAACTATACTTCAGAACAACAGAAAACTTTGTAGGCATTAACGTTCATTTTTTCGGCAAATTTCAAGGCCACAATAAACCTTGATGACCCAGGGTTTCCTGGGAAAAAAGTTAAAAAACTGTATAATCAATATGATCCTAGGTTTGTTATCTAAAAATGAACAAATTTAAAAAAACCCAAAAAACAGAAACCATTGTCCTGGCTGGTGTGGCTTAGTCGGTTCTAGTGTTGTCCTGTAACCAAAAGGTTACAGGTTTGATTCCCAGTCAGGGCACATACCTAGGTTGGTTGCAGGTTCAATCCCCAGTTGGGGTGCCAATCCCCAGTTCGGGAGAGTATAGGAGACAACCAACTGATGCTTCTCTCTTGCATCGCTTTTTCTCTCTCAACCTCTCTCCCTTCCTCTCTCTAAAAGCACTGGAAAAAAAAAAGTCCTCACATGAGGATAAAAAATAACAACAAAAGCCCACAAACCAGAACCTGCACTTCTACACGCCAGAATAAACAAACCAGAAAGCTAAATAGAAATATGCTGAAATGTTATGAGGGGTTTTATCCAGGAGAACATTTTCTTCTTTATGCTTTCTCTATTTTGAAATGTGCCCTTATAATTTTTAAATGAAATGTTTTTAAAATGAAAAACAAACAAAAAAACCCAAAACAAAAAGTTACACTGTGAAGTGTACATAAAAATGCTTTCCATCACTAAATACTTTATGATCAACACTAAATGAGATAAATCTGGCCCCACCAGATACCAAAATAATGGGTTCCCATGGAATGGAAAGACAGAGCATGGGGGTACGGAGGGGACAGGTCCTGGCAGAAACTGGCATCACCCAGTGGGCCTGTCATATCCAGGCTCCTGGTAAGTTTGTTCATCCAGCACCCTCTATGTCAGCACTATGCTGAGCATTGGACACACAGCAGTATCTCTGCCCATATAGAATTTGTTATTCTAACAAAAAAATCAGATACTGAGCAACTCTGAAAACAATTATTGTAATAGTAATTTCAGTACAGGTTATGCCAAAGTGGTAGGGAGTGCTATGTGAACATACAATGGGAAGAGGATCTAACTCAGCCAGGGTAGACTGTCCAGGTGCTTCATCACAAATGGTAAGTTTCTGCCCTATGAAGTCTTCTATTGTTCTATTGTATAGTTTATCCATCCCCTATTCCTTAATTTTTGGCTCTTCCCAGTTTCTTACTATTGTGAATAAGATTGCACTGAAAATTACTGTGTTTGCCCTGACCAAGTTGGCTCAGTGGATTGAGCACTTGCCTGCAAACCGAAAAGTCACCAGTTTGATTCCCTTTCAAGGCACATGCCTGGTCTCAAGTTGGGGCGGGTGAGAGACAATTGATTGATTGTCTCTCTCACACATTGATATTTCTCACCCTCTCTTTCTCCCTCCCTTCCCCTTTCTAAAATAAATAAAATCTTAAGACTGAATACCTTTCCCCTAAAATTAGGAACAAGACAAGAGTGTCTGCTTTAACAAAAAAAAAAAAGAGTAAGATTCTGCCACCCTCATGTGGCTTCAATTCTAACACATGCCCAAATGTTTGGAAGTATCCAGTACACAGTAGGTCCTCAATAAATATTTGCTAAAGAAATAAATAAACAGCAAACAAGAATTACCCAATTTTGAGAACTGAGAGTTACCATTCCTTTAGTCATAAGGGCTTAAAGCTGGAAGAGAAATGCCTACCCTTAAATATGAGTTTCTGAAAAAGTAGTGGGACCCCAGTGGCCTCTTCAACAACCTGGGCCAGGTCTTGGACAGTTGGTTCACTACAGCCTTGCTGTGGGGTAACATGTAGGTCATGCTTCTCATTGCCTGGGGAGAGAGAAAAGCATTTAATTAAGAAAACTCTTCCACATAAACCAATGTAGGCTGATACTTTATTATATTTAAGTACAGAGCCTCCAGCCCTCAAGGCCCAGTTCTTATGCAACCTACTCCAAACAGCCCCCCACCCCATCTGCCCAGCTTTAGTCTGCTGACCTGGTCAAGGATTTTTATTTCCTTTATTACAATTAACAATATTAGTGATATCAGCTAATTTGTAAGCACTTAACATGCACAAGAGGTTAACTAGGCTCATTTTATGCATTATCTTATTTAATCCTCAGAACCACCCTATGAAGTAGGTACTACCTATTATTGCCCATTTCACAGACAAGCAAACTGAGTTCAGTCAAGACCTGTCTGTGGAGACCCAGCTGTGGAGTCATAACTTGACCTCAGATCTGATTCTAAAGTCCACACTTTTTATCACAAGCCATCTGCCTCTGTGGCCTGAATGCCCTCTTTTCTGTACTGTACTGACCTGTGTATCCTTTGCTATAACAGGCAAAGGACTGTTTTTTCCCTCCAGGTCTCTCCCACTGGGCACATCTGGGTACAAACATAGTTGGTGCTCAGTAAATAGGCAAATGAGTGAATAAACTCAAAACAGCAAAAAATTTCTTTTTGGGGCAGAGGTGCCAATTCTTTTCCAGGTATGTGGGCAGTAAGGAGGTAGCCTGTTTACCACGCATTAGGCAAAGCCTTGAGCCTGTTCAGGACAGGTGTTAACAACTGTAATTCACAGAGAACAAAACAGATGCCTACCAAGGAGACATCCCAAGGTCACTTAAAATTGCAGGATCCAAAATCTCCAGATTCTGAGGTCCTGGGATTTCCCACAATTGGTCCTGAGGAAACCTAATGGGCTCAGCCCTCCGTTGAATTGATCATTTTGGTCTGTGTGAACTCCAACAGCAGGCAGAGCCAAAGGGTGCCCAGGGTGCATGCTTGGACCCACAGCTCACTCAAACAGTGTACATACACGGGTGTATGACTCGATACCCACATAGGTGTCCGGACACAGAGCAGTCATACGCATGGGCCAATACAAGCCTGACACAAAGACCCACAATAACTGTGCAGGCACAGGCTTACATACACAACCACGACTACGACGTGAAGTACGACATCGAAGAGCAAACAAATGACTTAAAACAAAATACTACGGCCACAGAGAAAGGTGTGCTGATAGAGACCCACACAAAAACCCGTTCCACGGACACAAACAAGAACCCACACTTCCGGACGCCAGGACAAACACTTGGACAAGCGCTTCCACAGAACACGTGTCAAACCCCTAGACCCTGCCAGACTTTCGTGGCGCGGCACGAAACCAACCCGGACACCCGTGCTCACTGTGGGTGACGGTCACGCTGAGTCCAGCTGCCGCCATTTCCTCACTCTGGGCCACCTCTTCGCTTAAGGCCACCTCTTTGCTCTCGGTCACCTCTTCGCTCCCGACCACCTCTTCGCCTGGGGCCACCTCTTCGCTTGGGGCCACCTCTTCGCTTGGGGCCACCTCTTCGCTCTGGACCACCTCTTCGCTCCCGACTACCTCTTTGCTTCCAGCCACCTCTTCGCTCTGGGCCGAGTGAAGCCGCACTTTTTTCTTCACCCGCGGCCTGCGAGCGCCGGCGGCGGCGCCCCTGGTGGATCTGACATGCCCCCTGGCCGCGCTCCTGGCGGATGGCCGCTGAAAGGGAGGCGGACCGCACTCGGCCGGGGGCACCGACTGACGCGACTCTCGGCCCTGCCGAGGGGCGCGCCGCCGGGGGCCCAGCCGCTCCCGGTCGCCTCTCGGTCTCCGCGCGCCACCGCGCTCCGCCAGACCCGCACTTGTTGCTCACCCAGCAGTGGGAGCTGAACACCGTCGCCTGCAAACCCAACGGGTGACTTCCCTGTCTCTCCCAGCTCCAGCCTACCCGCCACGCCCCTCGGAGCAAGGCTTCCACCCCGCCCAATACCGGGGAAGCCGCCCCTGGGTCCCACCCACTCAGATGAGGCCCCGCCTTGCTGGTTTGAAGCCACGCCCCCATATCGCCAAGCGTGGCCACACCCCACGCTGACTCTACCTAGTGCCTCCAATCTCCTGGAGCTCTCTTTCCCCGGAAGGCCGAGCTGAAAACCCGGAGAAAGGATCGGGAAACTCCGATTGGCACATTGCGTTTGCGCACTGGGAGCCGGAAGTCAAGGCAGAGGCGGAGGTTCTCTACTTCCGTTTCTGGTCTTTGCTCCAGTGTTTGGGTTTTCTTCGCGGCCGGTCAAGATGAACCGAATCTTCGGGAAAGCGAAACCCAAGGCTCCGCCGCCCAGCCTGACTGACTGCATTGGCACGGTGCGCGCTTGACCACATATAACTAGGCTAGGAGCCTCTGAAACTCCTCACCCCACCTACCACCCCAGCTCCCGGCTCCTACTCCTCCACCCCATTTCTAGTCCTGGGTCCATTACACCTCGGCCCTTTTCACTCCACCTTCGTTCTACTACTCAGGTCATTCCTGACGCCACAAACCAGAGACCCCTGACCCATCACTGTCTTCCCTAACTGGCCCCCCACCCCTTCTGATGCCCACTGCCGCGCCCACTCGCTCTTTCTTTATCCCTTTAAACCAGCTAGCCGTAGGCCCATATATTGTTTCCACCTTGTCCAGACAGACCCCTTACCCCTCTTTCATCCCTCTTCCTTCTCTCACTTTAGGACCCATAGCTTGATATCCTAGGCGAACAAATCTGTGTCTGGATCCTAAATCTCAGTAACAAAATTCACAACCCTGATCCTCCACATAGCCAGGGTCCACTGGACACTAACTCGTTTCACATACCTCTTGGTTGTGTCCCCAGCCTGACTGGTTTCTGATTCTAGAGAAATTTCAGCTTAACCTAGTGAGTCTCAAATTATTTTTCTGCCCAAACGTACTTAAAGGAGATCCTGGAATATCAGAATCTGAGGGGTGGAGTAGAGTTTATAAAAGTCCCCCAGTGTTTCTATGGGAATCCCACCTCACTTTGGGAACCACAGTTTTCCACCCTTAACGATGTGATCCTCTTTATTTTTCTTCCTCCATATTTTTTCCTTTCCTGCCCCTTATGTAAGTATATAGCTACAACTGCCTTTGATTTTTTTCCCCTCCAGGTGGACAGCAGAGCAGAATCCATTGACAAGAAGATTTCTCGACTCGATGCTGAACTAGTGAAGTACAAGGATCAGATCAAGAAGATGAGAGAAGGTCCTGCAAAGGTAAGTAGTCAGCAGCTGCTGTGACAGCCTGACTTAAGCACCTGTGAGAGTAGGTGCTGGTACAGAAGGCAGCATTAGCTGGGCAGGAGAAAACCTACATGAGGGTGTATCCTTCAGGGAAGGGAGTTTGTAGCCAGATATAAGAGGGAGACTGATTTTGATCTTTTGGAGAGAAGACACTGATCAAATGTTCAAAAGCATGTGTATGGGAATTAGCATATTCTTTTGAGAAAGTAGCAATCTGGAGAGAAGGGCTGAGCCATGTTCAGAAGTAATGAGTTGCCAGGCTGGTCATGTTAGTGGATAGGTATACTAGACTGATCAAGGAGTGGCATACTGGGAAAAAGAGCGCTGAGTTAGGCATCTGGAGACTAGTGTTCTATTTATTTATTTATAATTAATTAAAAACATTTTCTAAGAGAAAGGGGGAGAAAGAGAGAGACATCAATTTGTTGTTCCACTTATTTATACATTCATTAGTTGATGTTTGTATGTACCCTGACCAGGGATTGAATCCACAACCTTGGCGTTTCGGGATGACACTCTAACCAACTGAACTACCCAGCTAGGGCCTGGAGACCAGCGTTCTATTAACACCTTCACTACCTACTAGCTATGCCTTGATAAAGTCACTTAATTTCTTATTTTCCTTTTCTGGTTGGGTAGAAACATAGAGTATTGTATTAAAATGCATGGACTGTGGATATGAAACTACCTTCTTTGCTTCCATCTTTATAACTTATTAACCATTTGAGCTAGGGAAGTTACTTAGCATCACTGAACCTCAGTTTTCCCATCAAAATGGGGATAATATCTGTATTATAGTGTGAGGATTAAATGAGGTAATTCATGTGACCTTTATAATACTGTGTCTAGTACATAGAAACATTCAGTAAATGTTTGGTTTTGTTTGTTTATTTATTTATTTATTTATTTAGAGAGGGAAGGGAGAGAGAAAGAGAGAGAGAGAAACATCAATGTGTGGTTGCTGGGGGCTGTGGCCTGCAACCCAGGCATGTGCCCTGACTAGGAATCGAACCTGCAATGCTTTGGTTTGCAGCCCGCGCTCAATCCACTGAGCTACGCCAGCCAGGGCTGTTTGGTATTATTATTGTCTGTGAAGTAATATCTGCTTTTACTTCTTCAATGAAGGAGACAATAAAATAATTTATGAAGCAGTATAGAAAGGAAAGTGGACAAGGGGCTTTTCTCAGCCATCTTAGTTGATGACATGGAATGAAGAGTGACCAGAGGCAAGAAAGGTCCTCTAGACTTGAGATGAAAGCCTAAACCATGGGGGCTAGTCATGAGAATGACATGAATCCATACAAAAGTGAGTTCTGAAATCAGTAATAAGATGAGTGGTCACGAAGAGACAACAGAGAGAGGAAAGGTAAGAATGATATAAAGGTTCTCGACCTGAGAGATTGGTGGGACTGTTGTTAGTAATTTCTAAGGAGAGGGAAGGTTGAGGAGTTAGTACATGTTGAGTTTGAGTGGATAGCAGGATGTCCAAGTTGGGAATCTCCTAAGGCAAATGGATATCAAAAATCAGCACTGTTGGAGCTGGGGGTGGAACTAATATGCTCCAGGAAAAAGGCAGGCAGTTCATACACTGAGATGTGGGATGCAAAGGCAGAGATGAGCTGAGGCTTAAAGACTGTGCTGGGGAGGTAAGGAACAATCCAGGAGCTACTATATTTGCTGCTTGGAAGAAGAGAGTATGTAGATACATACATTTTGGGATATGGGAGATTTCTTTCACCATATGTATGTTTTCTAATTCTTTTCATTGAAATCTGTTTTTCTCCTCAGAATATGGTCAAGCAGAAAGCCTTGCGGGTGTTAAAGCAAAAGCGGATGTAAGTTATAGATATAATCTTTCTTTCACAGATTTGACCAAAAGAGAAATGAGCTCCCATTTCTTCAGGTTTTTATACCATTTTATAAACATTCTTCATTTAATTACAAATTTTGTTTACATACATAGTGAGATGGGTGTCCCCCCATAACCCAACCTGTGTATTCAGCAACATCTGTTTAAACAGAACTTTTGCTATGTTAGTGATGTTTTGTACTTACACTGTCCAGTTCAGTAGCTCTTATCCATGGATGGCTGTTGAGCACTTGAATTGTGGCTAGTATGACTAGGAATTGGAGCTTTACTTTTATTTAGTTTTAACAATTTAAGTTTAACCATATGTGGCTGGTGGTTTCTGTATTGGACTGCCCAGATCTATAGGGTTTCGTTTTCCCATTATTTATTTTAATCAGAGTGTACCTTTTTAATTTGTTTGTCTGTAAAATTGGGAATCTTGAATATTTGTTCCCTCCCACCAGGAGATTTAAGGGTCCTTAATTTGTTTTAGGTGACCATATCCCAGTGTTTGAGCAGAAGCCAAATATTATGTTTGTTGCTTACCCTTGTGAGCTTCCAGCTGAAGGGACTTATGCAGGGCTGTAGAGGTCAGATGTAATCAACTACTAAAGAACCAGAAAGATTGTTAATACTATCTTTTTCCCTATTTATAAAGTGACTTTTATAAGACCTCAGATGCCATCTTACTCCTAGATTAGACAAAATTGGAAAAAGAAATGGTAATGCCTCCTGTGGTGATAGTGTGGTCAAACTCTTGCTTCCTTAATCGGTAGCATTGCAAGTTTTAAGTTGTTTTTGTTGTTGTTGTTTTTAATAAAAGAATACAGCCCTGACCAGTGTGGCTCAGTTGGTTGAGCAAAGTAAAAGATCACCAGTTTGTTTCCTAGTCGGGGACATGCCTGGGTTGAGAGCCAGTCCCCAGTTGGGGCGTGTGCGAGAGGCAATTGATTGATGTTTCTTTCACACATTGATGTTTTTCTCCCTTTCTCCCTTCCTTCCCTTCTCTCAAAAACAAACAAATAAAATCTTTAAAATAAATAAATAAATACATGTTCATTGTGGAAACTTGGAAAATACATACACATGAGTAAAAGGAAAAAATTATCTAAATTCTTAGTATCAGGAATAACCACCTTTAAAATGATGATTTCTTACAGTGTCTTTTCTGTGCTTGAGCATCCATGATATATATGCACATAATTTTTAAGAAGAAAACAAATGGTGTGTGTACAGTATCCTTTTCCACTTAACGTCATATCATGAGCATTTCTTTGCTCTTTTAAATATTCTTTGGAAACTATACTTTTTAATACTCTACCACCATTTGCCTGCACCATAATTGACCATTTTTCTCCTGATTGGATAGTTAAATGGTTTTCAAATATTATGTAAAGAATATAATGACATTCCTGGCCTGGGTGGCTGAGTTAGTTGGAGTGTCATCTCTGTTAACCAAAAGGTTGCCATCAGGGCAGGTACCTAGGTTGTGGGTTCAGTCCTGGGTCTGGGCATGTGGAGGAGGCAACCAGTTGATATTGCTCTCACGTTGATGTTTCTCTCCCTTCCTTTCTCTAAAAAGCAATGAAAAAATGTCCTTGGGTGAGGATAGAAATAAAAGAATATTAATGATCTAAGTCTTTGAGGTAGTGTTATACTTTAATATAAAACTTTATTTTATTTTTAAAAACATTTTGAGTTCTAGACATTATATTAGGTCAGATTGATTACCTAATTATGGATACCTGATTAATAAAATATCTGTCCTCAAGGAGTTCAGTCTACTGGAAAAATAGTTTCACTTCATATATATGAAGAACCTTTGCCTCAGAATTTAGTATAGGAAATAATGTAAAACATTATAAAGACACAAACATTGAGACTTTGTAGCAATAAGTGTTATAATTTCAAATGGAAAATAGTGCTGTAACTGAAATACATACAAAAGAAAAAAACTGAAGGGATACATCAAATGGTATTTGGTTAGAGCAGTGATTTTCTGCCAGTATGCCACAGAATTTCTTTTATCCTCACCCAAGGACTTGCTTATTGATTTTAGCGAAAGGGGAAAAAAGGAAAGAAACATCAGTGTGAGAGAGAAACATCTATTGGTTGCCTCTCTTGCATGTCCTGACCAGGGACTGAACTTGCAGCCCAGGCATGTGCTCCGACTGGGAATGGAACCCCCGACCTTTTGGTTTACAGGATAATATTCCAGCCAGCCAAGGCAAGAATTTTTTAAAACATGCAATACCCAACTATTCAGTCAGCGGCACTGACCTCTTTTCCCTTAGATTGTCAAATTTTAAAAAATGACAACAGCCAACACAACAATAGCTGTCTGGTAAGAATGAAATAAAATTGTACCTTTTTTTTGGTCAGATCAGCAAAAATTGTATTTTTTGGTGTGCCGCAGAATTTTAGTCATTAGTTTATATGTGCCATGAGACGAAAAAGTTGAAAATCACTGGCTTAGTGATTGTTTTGGCCAATTTTCCTGTATTTAATTTTAAAACTTTTTTTTTTTAAAGAAAATTATCTTATTTAGTATTAGAGATACTTTCTTCTTGAGTATCTCGGTCTGGCTCACATTTGCCATTCTCGATTCACTCTAAAAAGGTACGAGCAGCAGCGGGACAATCTCGCCCAACAGTCGTTTAACATGGAGCAAGCCAATTACACCATCCAGTCACTGAAGGACACCAAGACCACGGTACTTGCATAGCACCTCTTCGCGATTTTATTTTATTTTTGTACTCTTGTGCCCTTTCCCATGGTTTTTAAAAAGACAGTTTAACCAGCATGGCACCTTCAGACATTGTGTTTTCTCTTAACCTTTTTTTAGGTTGATGCTATGAAACTGGGAGTAAAGGAGATGAAGAAAGCATACAAGCAAGTGAAAATTGACCAGATCGAGGTGAGACGAATAAGGGTTTCTGCAAGAGTTCACTGGTTTCTCAAAGAATCCAAATGAATGTGTATGTGAGGGGAAGGGCAGAAAAGAGGAATGGAATCTTGGGCCCGCCATCTACTAATAAGTAACTTTGGGACAGGGTACCAGAGGTATTGCTTTCCATGTTGCAGGGCTCCTAATATGGTTGGAGCCCTGCATATGGTTGGTACAAAGGTGGTTGTTACGAAGATGGAATAAACGAGCTGGTGTATCTACACGCTCAATGCCTGGCACATAATTAGCACTGATAAATAAGCACCTGGTTTCCTGTTACTCCTAACTCAATGACTTTGGAGTCTGTTTCCTCAATTGTAAGTGGTGATGTTGCTGCCCATCTCCTAGTATTGTCGTGAGTGTTAAGTGAGCATATATATGTGGAGTGCTTAAAACAGTTCCTGGTGTGAGGTTGGTTTCCTCTTCTAGTAATTCTCTAGATTTGTGATAATGTCATTAGGTCCTCAAAATTAGCATTTCTTTTGAGATTGCGTTTTGTCTGGGAGGTGAGCCCTAAGAGCCTGGCTCCTCTCACCTCTCATGTTACCAGCCCAGGTGGCCAGCAGAGGTAGCAGGGGAGGGAGTGGTGACTGGCCAGAGTTGAAGAGACTTTCCTGAAAATACAATGGCGCCCTTTATGTCTACCACTTGAGTAGAATGTCTCTGTATGAGTGTAGGGCCTTGATTTTGTTCATTGTTGTATCCCCAGTGCCTTGAACGATGCCTGGCCACAGAAAGAATTTGATGGTTCATGAACAAATGAATGAGAGGCTAGTAAAGGACATAAAGTAGTTCCGTCCAATTCAAGAAGTGTTGGTTGAGTACTTACTACATACCCAACATTTCACTGTCTCTGCAGAGGTATTCTCTGGCGGTGCCAGTCTTTCAGTCTTTTGTAAGAGTGAGGAGTGACATTGTAAGAGTGAGGAGTGACAGCATTCTTCTCTCTTGCTGCTTTTGAGCATTCCTTCCTAGACTGCCTGTGGCCATCCAGCTAATTCTTCACCAGTCTTTGCTTCCAAGGAATTAAGCTTAGTGATATCTTCCAGAAGATTTACTGAGAAATATGTTATATGTATGTTTATCTTATTTGTATACTACTACTTGATAATCAAATATAATGAAATTGAATTTTATTTTTTGCTTTTAGGGTTCTCGTCTTTTAATTAGAGCTATGTAATAAAATAGAAACTTTGGTTTTTCTGGGGGGCGGTTTTGTGTATGTCTTTCCATCTTTCATCTGTGGTTGTTTGTTTCCCTGCCTAATTATCCTTTACTTGTCCCGTAATAGGTATGCCCACATGACAGGTGGAGAGCTTCTTTTTCTAACTCGTGTGTGTGTGTGTCTGTGTGTCTGTCTGTGTGTCTGTCTGTCTGTCTGTTTTTGGTTGGGTTATAGCCAGGGTTCGGCTGAAGTAACGCCTGCCTCAGTGTGGTTGGTGTGGTAATAATATGGGTGCAATAATTTTTAGTTTTAGTTTGAACATTTCACCTAAAATGCCATATTGTGTGCTTGAGTGTGATATTGTTATGTTACAGAATTACAAGCTTATGATTTTGTAATAAAACAGGGGCATTATTTATGCCAGACCCTATACTTTGAATTTCATTTGTTTTCTTAAAATACTGTGAAATATTTTTGTTTTAATAGCCCTAATTTTAAAAAAATAGTTATTGACTTTTTGAGAGGGAGAGAGTAACATCCATTTGTTGTTTCACTTATTTATGCATTCATTGGTTGATTCTTGTATGTGCCCTGGCCAGGGATCAAATTTGCAACGTTGGCGTATCAGCACCACTCTCTGATGAACCGAGCTGCCCAGCCAGGGCCTATAGCTCTCATTTTTAAATTTTGCCTCTCTGTGTGGGTATGTGTATAACTCTGTTTCTGTCTTTTTTATTTTTCAGTTTCTGCACATCAAGTCTAATGCTTGCACTTATTTATATTTATTTTGTTTATCCAATACTGAGTCTATCAGTTCTTTGTGTGATGACTTTTTTCTGTGTCCATCCTAGAGTCTGTTGCTAGGAAGCCTATTCCTAGATGATTTGGGAAGAATATCTTATCTTGGTGTGTAATAGCATAGTATTGACTTGACTTGATTAGTTTACATTATTTTCACTCTTAATTGTTTCAGCCAGTGCTTCTTTTCATAGCAAAATGTTACATATGTACAGTGTGGTAGTTTGACACTTGGAAATGCAGGAAAGCAAGGTGTGTTGTTTTCTTAATGTTTTTTTCTATTTTACTTTCCACCCTTTATTTGGAAAAATAAACCTCTGATTTGGGGCCAGCAAGGAGTTTTCAGATGTTTTGTATTGCTCTAGAAATTCTGAAGGGTAAGTGATGCTGGTTTGGGCCTTCTGCAATGTCAGCACTACCCCATTATATGGAATTTTCAGTGTGTGAGGAGTATATTGTTGTTCTTCACATCCTTAGCATAGTAGAAGGTATGAAGTATTAAGTGCTTAATGCTTGACATATATTATTGCAATAAATCTTTATATAACCCTATGAGATGTGGCTGCTAATAATCCCATTTTACAGATGAAGAAACTAAGGCTTAGAGACATTACTTTTCATGGAGTAATGACAAAATTTTAGCTTGGATATGTTTGACTACTAACCGCCCTTTATTATGCTATACCAGTTCTCAGATTCTTCTCAGATATCAGGCCTATCCTGAATCCACTTTGTGTTTCCCCAACCATGGCAGGCCCAGTATAACTTTCTATACAACCCAGTTGTCTCTGCTTTACAAGACCAGCCTCCTTTCTTACAAATGTAGGCAGTCCTTGGCTAACTCAAGAAGAGTCATTTGCTTGTCTCAATTACCTCTTTTTCTCCATCAATTAGAAAAATGTTGATAATGTAACTGTTGCTTGATATAATGTTTCAGGTAAACTTTCTGTAATGACAGGGAGATAATGAACATCTATTCTTGCAGTGAGACTTTGGATTTCCATGAGGCACCTTAAATTCAAATACAAGATCACCAGTTTTGTCCCTCTTTAAGTTTGTATTTTTACCACCAAAAACAGGAGGAGAATTACATAGGTCGGTGACATTTAAAGTTATTGTTAGGGAAATTCTTCAAACATGTGATTTTTAAATAATTCTTTAAGCTCACTTTCTTGTGCTTTTAATTAGAAGGGACATTTAGGAGTTTCTTGAACTTGTCCATTAGAGGATCCCCTGCTCAGCTATTGACTAAAAATAGTCAGTAGCTAAGGACTGGGGTAAAAGAGGGAACTAACAGTTGTTGAGAACTTACTATGTGTTCTGTATCTTTTAAAAGATTTTATTTATTTTCAGAGAGAGGGGAAGGGAGGGAGGGAGGGATAGAGGAAGAGAGGGAGAGAAACATCAATGTGAAAGAGAAACATCAGTTGGCTGCCTCTTCCACGCCCCCAACCAGGGACCTGGTCCTCAACCCAGGCATGTGCCCTGACTGGGCATCAAACGGGTGACCTTTCAGTTTACAGGCCGATATTCAATCCACTAAGCCACACCAGCCAGGGCTGCATTTTTTTGTACATCATCTTTTTAAGAATTACTCCTTTCTGAGATTCAGAGGAGAGTAGGGGCAAAGGTAGAGAACAGTGGTAAGAAATGAATAAAAATTCTGTCATATATTTCTATAGGATTTACAAGACCAGCTAGAGGATATGATGGAAGATGCGAATGAAATCCAAGAAGCACTGAGTCGTAGTTACGGCACCCCAGAGTTAGATGAAGATGACCTGGAAGCAGGTAAGTTACGGGAAAAGCAATACATATCTAGCTTTAGAGTCTGAAAGGAGCAGCTGCATAGGACCCTTTCCCAAATAGAGAAAATTCCTGTGGGGCTTCCTTGAGAGATAGTTCATGGTACAGTCTTTGGGAAGAAAGTGTGTGAGGCAGCCAAATTGAACTTATATATTCCACCAGCAATTCTGGGAGGGACAAGTTCTAAAGGTCCTCGCAAAGGCCTCTGCTGACCCAGTGCTTGGTGTCTAAATGCTGCCTTTCCCTGCTGTTTTCCTTTTGATTTTGTTCCCCATTTTGCCACCTGGAGTCCTCTCCCTAAGAACAGCAGTGCAGATCAAGAATCAGTAGTTAGCAAATACTTTCTGTGCATCTGCTATATGCCAGACACTGTTAGGTGCTGGGGATTCAGCATTGGAAAAAACAGATATAACCCCTTCATTCCTGACGCTTCTTGAGCAGGGTAAGAAACTGCTTCTTTCAAGTAGTTAATTACAAGAGCACAAATGGTTGAAGAAGTATGGGGTACTATGAAGCACATAGCTGGGGAATATTAACATACAAGGTCTGTCTGGAAAAAGTCCAGCCGTTGTTACTATAACAAGAATGGTTTGCGTGGTATCTATGTAACCTAGCAGCCAAGGAGAGTGGACTGGAATGCACATGCGTGAACAATGATTACTTCACTGCACTAGTCAGTGGGGGTGGTAGATGCCATTGAATGAGCATGTGTACTGTGTGGTCGACGCATTCAAAATGAGTGAGTAGAGCAGGGAATCTACATCAGACTTTTGCATTAAGCTTGAACATTCCTCTGCGGAAACTATTCAGGTGATTCAGAAGGCTGCAGCTATGGGCAACGGGTGATTGGGCAACTTTATCACGACAGCACACCCATTTATGCATCATGTCTAATGCAGAGTTTTTTGGCAAAACATCAAATCACCCAAGTGACTTGGTCCCCCTACAGCTCAGATTTGGTGTCCTATGACTTCTAATTAAAATCACCTTTGAAAGGGAAGAGATTTCAGACCATCAATGAGATTCAGGAAAATATGATGGGGCAGCTGATGGCAACTGGGAGAACTGTGTGAGGTCCCAAGGTGCCTACTTTGAAGGGGACTGAGGCACCATTGTCATATATACAGTGTTTTTGTATCTTGTATCTTCAATAAATGTTTTTATTTTTCATTTTACATAACTGGATACATTCTGGACAGACCTCATATTTGGGAGTGGGGGACAGGCATGGGACTTGAAGGATGAGTAGGAGTGAGTAGGAAAAAATGAGAAGGGTTGTTGGGTGGCCTCAGTGAGAGTTGTTTAAAAAATATTCATGCAATCTGTTTAAGAGATGATGGTGTCTGAGACTAAGGTTGTGGTAGCAGAAAGAGAAATAAGTGAACAGATTAAAGACATTTTGCCCTGGCCGATGTAGCTCAGTTGGTTGGATTGTCATCCTGTAAACTGAAAGATCACAGGTTCAATTCCAGGTCAGGGCACATGTCTGGGTTGTGGGTATGTTCCCCAGTTGGGGTGTGAACAAGAGGCAACCAATCAATGTACCTCTCCCCGTCTCTCTCCCTCCCTTTCCCTCTCTCTGAAATCAATAAGCGTGTCCTAGGGTGAGGATTAAGAAAAAAGATGAAGACATTTTAGGAGGTTGAGTGGACAGACTTAGTAATTGATTAGATATGGAGGGACAAGGAGGTATCAAGGATGTCTTGTCAGTTTCTGGCATGAGTAACTGGGTAGATGGCAGAACCATTACACTGGATTTTCTGTGACATGATACCCCTGTAACATTACTGTTGTTCCATTTCTCTATTTTCTGTTTTTGTCTAGAACCTCCCTCCCACTAATTTCTTAATTTTTTATTTCCCATCTGGAATTTCCGCTAATGAGCCTCTGCCTGCTATTGTCTTTCCTCCTGATCACTTTCTACTCATTTTACCATAGAATTTTTTTAAAAGCCTGACTTCGTGTAATGATCATTCTGTGTACTACAATTCCTACCTACTTTCATTGTCTTCTTTCAAGTTCATCAATAAATGAGAGAGAATTTTTTACATTCATTGTCAGGATTTTCTAATTTGAATTGGCCAACTGATAACTCCAGAGTCTTCTCGTGAAGACTGGAGCCTTATAAATCCATAGGGAATGATTGTTTTGTTTGTGTTATTTTGATTTTGATTTTTCATAGATTTTACATTAGTTAGTTCCCTTGAAAATTTCTTATAATGCTAATCTTTTATTTTGTTTTGTTTTTGTTTTGTTTTTTAATCTTTTATTTTGAAAATAGAAATTAATAATCCCTTATCCTTTGTTTTTAAATGTTCATCTTATAAATAATTGGGCTTTCTTAACATGAGCTACTAGTTTTTTTGTTTACATGTTTTTGAAATGTTGACTATTTTGATTTCAGAGTTGGATGCACTGGGTGATGAACTTCTGGCTGATGAAGACAGTTCTTACTTGGATGAAGCAGCATCTGCACCTGCAATTCCAGAAGGTGTTCCCACTGATACAAAGAATAAGGTGAAAGTTTCTTCTATTTATATTTTCTATGCAGATTATAAGGGTTTGTGCTTGATCACCAGTCTAGGAACCCAAAAGGTGCTCTTAAGGTAGAACAAGGAAAGACTGTCTTAGTCATTATTTTGGGTACCCTTGAAAGCCCAGTTTTCCTGCATCAGATTATGGACAGGCAGTATAAATAGTGTCATGGATATGCAGGAATGTTTTTATACAATGGCAGTTTGTATAATATTACAAATTAACCTTATAGTGAACTTGCACTGCGTGCCAATTGCAGGTTTTAGACATTTCCTGGGAAACCATCAGTAACACATGCAGAACCCGTGCTAGGCAGCAATATAAAGGGTTCTACTCTCCAGGCACACTGGTTAATTGTAGGGTGGATGTTATAAACTAGGGATTAACAATTTTAAGTATAAAACTTAATGTAGAAAGATTCTAATTCAATACAGTAAAAGAAGCAGGGGTTAAGTCTCTTCAGTTGACTGTAAGACCTTGGCAAACCACTTAGCTGCTTTGTACTTTTCTGTTTCTTGCATCTGTAAAATACAGGTGTGATCTCACGTAATTGTTGTGTAGATCAAATTAGATCTTGTATGTAAAAAGGGCTTTAGGAACTTAAAGCCTTGTCCAAAGCAACATGATTATTATTATTATAAGTAGATAAAGTTTTGCTGCATATGAAATTGTTTTCATTCCATCTTAGTTCCTGGTATAGTGTGTCATTTTTTTGTTGCCACTGGACATTTACAGTCTTGGTGTTTGCCTTATCTCCCAACATGCACACTGAGTATGCATAATATAGTTGACAGAGTCCTTGAGTGGGAGCCAGTCTCAGCTCTGCCTTTATTCACTGTGTGACTTTGAGCAAATTAGCAATTCATGTCTTCTCTCTGAATCACATCAGTGTTTTTTCACCTGTAAAATGGGGGCTGCAAAAAGCGATAAGTGGGTAATTTCTCAGGTCCTTTATAGCCGATTTTTTTAAAGATTTTATTTATTTATTTTTAGAGATGGGAAGGGGTGAGAGAAAGAGAGGGAGAGAGACATCAATGTGTGGTTGCTTCTCACTCACCCCATACTGGAGACCTGGTCCACAACCCAGGCATGTGCCCTAGACTGGGAATTGAACCGCCAACCCTTTGGTTCATAGGCTGGCACTCAGTCCACTGAGCCACACCAGCCAGGGCTATAGCTGATTTCTATGAATGTTATCCTCCCCAACTATACCCTTCCTGTCTACCCCACACCTCTGGCCATTTCAGGGTTCCAGGTGCAAAGGCTGCATTTGCTCAGCACATGTGAAATAATTTTTATTAATAGTGGCATAGCCCACATTTTTAATTCCCTGGAGCATGTATGTTATGTCCACTTCTAGAAGGTCATAGGTTCCTGAGTTAAAGTGCTGTTGGGATACGATTTCTTAATTGATAGTGGTATGACTGCCTATAAGTTTGGGCACTGCTCCTTCAAGGATTTGGGAGGCTATAAAAGTTAGTTGTTCACTTTAGAGAGCAGAGTGAAAATGGAAATCTGTAGGCAAGGACTACCGCTCCCAGCCTCATTTTCCCTTTCTAGATTTACACTAAAATTTCTCTTTCTCTCTTACTCTTCATTCACCCTGCAATGATCACCCCTTTTGATCTCTTCCAGTTCTTTTCCCGGTTCATCACTTCCATCCTTATCTTTCATAAAAAATCTCATTCTCATCTTCTGAGTGGGATTTTGATTTTCATTGATTAAACACTTGGAGATGCGTTTTAACTGCTAAGTATGTGTAATCATTTTTTTTATCAGTTGAAAAATATTGGCACTAAACATTGTTCCCTTTTTACAGGATGGAGTCCTGGTGGATGAATTTGGATTGCCACAGATCCCTGCTTCATAGACTTGCATCATTCAAGTACATGGTGTAAAATAAATACTTATTCTGGGACTAGGAAATATTTATCTTTCCAAATTTGCCATAACAGATTAAGGTTTCTTTCCTTTCTTTAAAGGAAAAGTTAATTACATTGCTCTTTTTTTTTCTCATTAAGAGACTCAGTGTTTGGGGGATGCTTTCTTTGTACTAAATTTTTATTCCTTTTCTCTTATGAAAGACTAACTTACGTAAAAGTATTAGTAGGTATATATGATTTCATTACTTACTAATATTTTGAAATGAAATCAAGGAAATGGGACTTTTTAGATTTGGTGATAGTATAACTCCACAATCTCAATTTGACCTGATAAATTGACAAGGCAGATGAGCTTACTGGGACTGTTCATATTATGATTCAAAATCATTTTCTATTGTGATACTATAGGTTGGCAAAGTGATGGTCTTTTTTGATGATGAGTTTTGTTGTGTCTAGTGAGTAATCATTACTGTGTCCAGTATGGGAATGGAATTATCACTATGTCATGAGTGGGTGTTTTAAGTCTGTGGTTCCCTCAGTATTACAGCCTGACTTGTAATCAGTACTGAATATTTCTTGATATTTAATGTATAAGACATTTATTTATATTCAATAAATATTTTTCAAAAGGATATAATTTTAATAATATCACTTCAACCTAAAACCTCCACATCAAAAACCAAATTTAATATAATTTTAATGTTGATTCAGTCTAAAAACTCCACTAAAGAAAGAAATTTACCTGGTGGCATTGTGGCATAGGAGAAAGAGGGAGGAACAATCCAGCCTTCGGCCTTGAGTCTGTCATTTAATAACCACTAAGTAGTCTCCTCACTTCTCTAAATTTCTGTTTCCTTACTGGTAAAATTGTGCAGGGGCTTCAGTCTTTTCTTGGGAGTACTACAAGTCCAAATTCCTGCCTGATTTTCAGGGTCTTTACATCCTCCTTTCCTCACTCAGCCTCACTGGTGCCTCACAATGACACATGCACCAGCCTTTCACGAGTCAGGTCAATCCAATAAACATTTATTGAACACCAGCTCTATAGAACCTCTATATTAACCCAGGGGATATCAACAGCCAGTAGTTCCTCTCTTCAAAACTTCACTGTTTAGTTATAGGTGGGAGTGAGACACATGTAACCTTCTCCCACCCCTACTAACCTCACTCTCTCAAGAAGCCTTCCAGTGGGAGCGAACATTATGTTATTCATCATTACCTTCTTGAAACCTTCCTTGACTTTCCTACAAGTTCTCACTCAGCCCTTTAAATATTTCTTCTATCGTAGTTCCAGTCTTGGGACTTTTCACCCTTCATGCTCTCCTTGAGATACCTCACACCCATGATTTTAACTACTACCGATGCAACAATGACTCAAAATAACTCAACAGCATAGACCTCTTATTATTTTCAATTCTGGGCATTCCCAAGTAAATGCCCCACTATTACCTAAAATATAACATCTGTCAGCAAACACTCCTTTATTTTTATCTTGCCAATGTTATCAGTGACCCATATATTGCCAGTTTTAATGGGTGATGTCCTCCAACTAGACCTCTTGAATGGATTGGATGCTGTTAACCAGCATTGGGGTTCTTGGGTTCCCCAAGATAGGAATCAAGAGGAAATCCCAGAGAAATTTCCATGTGGACTTGGTTAAGCTTATGTTCCAGCTCAGGGGAGGCACGCAGAGGAAAGGAAGTTCCTCTGAACTGGTTTGGGGGCTTGCTCTGCTTTCATAAGCTGAGGATAAAGCTGGTGGGCTTTTTGAAAAAGGCCTGACTTGAAGAATTTTTCATTTCAGGGTCAGGTGACTTCTTTTCCCAGCCTTAGTGCCTGAACTCTGTTCACGCCTACACTGCAGGGGCAATGTGGTAAACTGCTCATTACCACCATCCTAGGAAGATTGTAGAGCAGTCAAACCTTGGTCAAATGTTTGTGTGGGTCAGTAGTTTAAGCAGGCAGTTAGAGGAAAGATAAAATCAGCTACGCCTCTGTTTTTTGAGTAGGAGTGGTGACATTTTTGCAGTTAATTTACCCTGTGTTCCTTATGACCACCTGCTCTGGACTTGGCTTCCTAACCACCCAGTATTTTCTATTCTTGGGTCCAGGTCCCTACACTGTCTCAATCACTCTACTACAATATCCATTCTTTTGGCTCCCATGGTTCTCCTGTTCTCTGACTATTCCCTGTAAGACTCCTCTCTGAAATCTGCATCTCTCCAACCCTGTAATGTTACTCTTCCTCAGCTTTGTAACCATTATCCACTATGCTTCTCTCTGCTCACTTATATTTAGTGATGTCAGCTGTTTTCATGTCTTTTACCTATTGACCTCTAAGTCGATACTTCTATCCCTGATCTTGTCCCAGAGTTTCAGAATCATAGTTATACCCAGCTGTTTGCCTAACACATATATGGATGTTCCAGAAGCCCACAACTATTCCACATTCAAATGGCCAAGACAACCATTACCTTTCCTTCAGACCTGAATCTTCTGTTTTCCCTGTCTCAGCTAATGGAACCATTGTCCTCCACCATTCAAAACAGAAAGTGTGTGAGTTGTCTGATCCTACATTTAGCCTCACCCTACACATTCAATTAACCCTTAAGCCCTGCTTTTAATTCCTTAGCGTTTCTCAACTCCAACCCCTCCTTTCCTCTTCTCATCTCTCCTTGACCTAGACCTCATTCACATAATCTTTTGAAATAAATTATTTGCTTTCTCTTCTTGCACGGTTTTACTTCCTTGTGTTCATTCATCACATGCAGCCATACTTACCTTTCTAAAATACTAGTCTGACCATGTTATTCAGTGGGACATAAAAAGCTCTCTATGAGTTGGTCCCTGCCTGCCAGTAATGGTTTATTGCTTAGTCTTTTCAGAACAGAATTCTCTTTTAGAGAACTGGTGACTCCCCCCATTTTCACTGATTGTTGGAAAAATACTAATTAGAGTAGCCCTGCCCTTACTCTTCTGAGCTATGGGAGTGGGCTTGTGACAAGGCTGTGCCCATTGAAGTTTAACTCTCAAGTTTTCTAACTGGAAACTAAGGGAAATGCTTCTTTCTTTAAAAAAAAAAAGAAAAAAACCTGCCAGTACAGAACCGTAAGATATTGAGACTGGAGAGGAGCCAAGATAAGAGGCAGAATGAAAGAATCCTCGTGGCACTTAGCACTGACTTCTTATCCTTGATATTCCCCAAGTGCTCCAAGTCTCTACATCTTTTCTTTTAATTCTGTGAGCTATCGGAGAATTCTGCCAGTAAATCCCCTTTTTTGCTTAAACTAGTTGGAGTTAGGTTCCTGTCGTTAGAGTCCTGAAAATTTTCTCTACAGCCTCTCTCCATGGCATGTCCCATTTTTCAATTTTATGCTCTAATATATTGCTTCTAGTTCCCTCACATCCATCATACAGTCATGATTCCTGGCCTGTGCTCATGTAATTTCCCCTCCCTGGAACTTCTTAACACCTTTGACATTCTGCTAATTCTTGCTATACTGAGAAAAGACCAAAAGCCAAGCTCTGGGCTGTCAATCCCAGTGATATCAAGGAAAATAGGAAGGATGATTCCTGTGGTAGAGCGCCCCAAGCACCACATAACCTCTGATGATCAATCCTGTAGCTTCCACCAGACAGCATCTCCGGTCAGTGTCTCACCTGTTAACCATTAGAAGCAGAATTGAGTGCAGGTAGTATTAGGTTGTCATGTATCAGCCCTGAGGGTTTAGCAAGGATAGAGGGGACTGGAATGATGCAATTAAAACAAGCTTGGCACTTCTAACTCTATTATCCATATCCCTCAGCTTTCCTTTCATATTTTCTTACAGTTATATCACCTAGAAAACTGTGTATGTGTGTTTACTGCTGGGATCTACCCCCATACAGTGTGGACTCTTGAATTTTTAAAAGCTCCCCAGGTAGTTCTTACATGTAGCCAAAGTTACATTCTGACAGGTGTGAGGTGGTATCTCACTGTGGTTTTACTTTGCATTTCTTTTAATGATGATTAGTGGCATTGAGCATCTTTTCCTCTGTCTGTTGGCCATCTGTATGCTTTGGAGAAGTGCCTATTCAGGTCCTTTGCCCATTTTCTAATGGGATTGTTTTGGGGGGTTTTTTGGTGTTGAGTTTTATAAGTTCTTTATAAATTTTGGTTATTAACCCCTTATCAGATGTATTGGTGAATATATTCTCCCATTTCGTGGGTTGTCTTTTAATTTTGTTGACAGTCTCCTTTGCTGTGCAAAAACTTTTTAGTTTGATGTAGTCCCATTTGTTTATTTTTTGTTTCCTGGATTGGCTTCTTTCACTTAGAAATATGTGTCTAAGTTTCCTCCATGTGTGTTTCATGGTTTGATAGCTCATTTCTTTTTAGCACTGAATAATGCTCCATTGTCTGAGCTTCTTTTTAATGTAATTATTTACAGCTGTAAATGTCTATCTGAGCACTACTTTCATTGCTTGTCACAAAGTTTGGTATGTTGTGTGAAGTACTGTTTGTATTAGGAAGGCAGGATAAATGCTTGGTTACTTCCACTTATTTTTCAAGTTTTGAAAATTATGAGTAGGTTCCCTAGTGTACCAGTAATAAATTATTGCCCTTCAGTTTCAAATTTACCCTTTTAGCCTACTTTTCAAAATGGATTTGGTCAGTTTATTTCTCCTTTGCCAGCTTGCAGGTATTAAGCTTTGTCAGTAGAGGGCACCAGAGAGATATCGAAGGAAAAAAGGGTTTTGCCTCCTGTTTCTACTGTTCAGGTTTCTACTGTTCAGGGCGACTTCCGTGCCCTGAGCAGCTTCTCCAGTTTCTGGCTCCTACAACACACATGGTTTCATCAGCAGCTGGCTTTTTCAGTGTGTGGTGGCCAGCAGCCAGAGACTTCTGGCATTCCCCCTCAGGTGGTTTGTAGTAGAATGCCTCTTGTGAGACACCTGTAAATGACTTTCCCCAGCAACCTTCAAGGTAGATTTTTGGCAGTTTCTGCCACTGCAACACTACAGTGGCTTCCCTGACATCTAGTGAGCCACAGGCACATCCTCTCTAAAAAGATCTTTATTGGACACTTTATCTCAATCAGCCTTACAGGTAATGGCTATTATATTGCTAATCCTGTACTCTTTTAGAATTATATTTTGATTCTTTACTAGCCAATCTTTATTACTCCAATCCCGTTATAGTTAATAAGGCTTTTTTAAGTATATTTTATTGATTGTGTTATTACAGTTGTCCCATTTTTTTTCTCTACTTTATTCCCCTGCACCCTGCACTGCCCCTCCCACCAGCATCCTCCCCCCACTCCCTTAGTTCACGTCCATGGGTCTTATAAGTTCTTTGGCTTCTCCATTTCCTATATTATTCTTAACCTCCCCTTGTCTATTTTGTACCTACCATTTATGCTTCTTATTCCCTGTACTTTTTACCCCATTCTCCCCCTCCCCTTCCCCGCTGATGACCCTCCATGCAATCTCCATTTCTGTGATTCTGTTCCGGTTCTAGTTAATTGCTTAGTTTGTTTTTGTTTTTGGATTTTTTAGGTTCAGTTGTTGATAGTTGTGAGTTTGTTGTCATTTTACTGTTCACATTTTTTATCATCTTTTTTTTTCTTAGATAAGCCCCTTTAGCATTTCATATGATAAGGGCTTGGTGATGATGAACTCCTTTAACTTGACCTTATCTGGAAAGTACTTTATCTGCCCTTCCATTCTAAATTATAGTTTTGCTGGAGAAAGTAATCTTAGATGTAGGTCCTTGCCTTTCATGACTTGGAATACCTCTCTCCAGCCCCTTCTTCCCTGCAGTTTCTTTTTTGAAATCAGCTGACAGTCTTATGGACAATCCTTTGTAGGCAACGTCTCCTTTTTTCTTGCTGCTTTTAGGATTCTCTCCTTATCTTAATCTTGGGTAATGTAATTATGATGTGCCTTGGTGTGTGCTTCCTTAGATCCAACTTCTGTGGGACTCTTTGAGCTTCCTGGACTTCCTGGAAGTCTCTTTCCTATGGCAGATTGGGAAAGTTCTCCTTCGTTATTTTTTTTAATAAGCTTTCAATTTTGTGCTCTTCCTCTTCTCCTTTTGGCACCCCTGTGACACAGATGTTGGAATGTTTAAAGTTGTCCCAGAAGTTCCTAAGCCTCTCCTCATTTTTTTGAATTTTTGTTTCTTCATTCTGTTCTGGTTGAATGTTCATTTCTTCCTTCTGCTCCAAATCATTGATTTGAGTCCCAATTTCCTTCCTTTCACTGTTGGCTCCCTGTATATTTTTCCTTATTTCACTTTGCATAGCCTTCACTTTTTCCTCTATTTTACAACCATACTCAACCTTTTGTGAGCATCCTGACTACCAGTGTTTTGTACTCTGCATCAGATAGGTTGTCTGTCTCATCATTGCTTAATTCTATATTTGGAGCTTTGAGCTGTTCTTTCATTTGGGCTATATTTCTTTCTCTCAGCACACTTGTGACATTGTAAGAGGTGGAGCCTTAGGTATTTGCCAGGGTGGGGTAACCCACATCACTGTGTTGTGGTGTATGTGGGGGAGGGGTCAGAGGGAACAATGCTGCTTGCTCAGCTCTCTGCCAGCTTTCTGTCACTTCCCCCGCTACCCATAAGCAAATTGGGCCCTTCTGGTGATTGCCAGGTTAGTGGGTATGTGTACATTCTAGGATCCTGTGGGTCTCCAATGCACTCTCCTGTGAGGCTGGGAGTTTCTCCTGCCACCACAAACTCCCCAGGTTTTTTTACAGCCAGACATTTTGAGGCTTTTTTTTCTTGTGCTGGAACCCTGGGTTGTGTGGTCTGTCTTGCTCCCCAGTTGTTCCTCCCAGTTTATCCACACACAGATGTGGGACTGCCAGCCATGGCCTTGCTATACATCCTCTCCACCCTAGCTGCCCATCTCCACCTCTCCTACCAGTCTGGATAAATGTTTCTTCTTTAACTCCTTGGTTGTTGGACTTCTATACAGTTCAATTTTCTGGCAGTTCTGGTTGTTTTTTTGTGTTTAAATTTATTGTCCTTCTTTTGGTTGTGCAAGGAGGCAGAGTATATGTACCTATGCCTCCATCTTGGCCGGAAGTCTGTTTTCTCCAGTAAGTATTTAAATAAATAAAACCTTCCCTGTTCATATTACTGTGTGGTTCCTCACTCCTGAATGGACCCAGACTTATATATCTGGTAATTTCTGAAGATGACAAGGTTAGTTTGATGAACTGGTCTGTTAAAATTAAGGATTTATGTTTTTTTAAAAAAGGACAAAATTAATAAGACTTAATGGAAGATGAAAACTGAAATGTCTAAAACTGACAAGGTATTGCTATCTATAATATACAACAAACCATCAGCAAGAAAAATTGTGCAAGCCCAATAAGCAAATGGGCAATGTATATGAACAAGCGATATAAAAACAGGAAACTCAAAAGGTCACTAAGAAATGTCAGACTCATTGGTAATCAGAAATACAAAATAACAATGACAGCACATCACACCTGTTGTTTTGGGGAAAGTTTGGAAGCTGTATAGTGGTTTATCTTAAATATGCCTTAGATCTTTCCTTTTCTCCCCACATTTACCACAAGGCCACCGTCATATTCTGCATTAACATAACAAAAAATGTAACTGCTCTGCCCACTTCTAGTCTTGTTCCCCCACAATTCACTTTTCCCCTAGAAGCAAGAGAAATCCTTAAATGTAAGTGACATTCCACTTATTTGCTTAGAACCTTTTAATAACTTCCTGTTGGTCTTGGAATAAAATACATTATCACAATCTGCAGGTGACCTGTGTGATCTCCTTACCCACTTCTTCAATTTCATACTGTGTCACTCACCTTGCTCAGTTCTCCAACAAATATTTTAATACCTTGAATATTTCAAGCTCTTAATTCTTTCATAACACCAGCATAATTTGAAATTATTAATTTGTAAGTATAAATTACTTAGGTTTTTTTCTTTAAAGACTTCATTTTTAAAGAGAGGTCCCCTACCAGAGACCTGGCCCACAACCCAGGCATATACCCTGACCAGGAATCAAACCAGCAAACTTAGTTCACAGAGGGTATGCTCAATCCACTGAGCCACACCAGCCAGGGCTAAATTACTTCGTTTTTATCTCCCCTACTAGCTAATACACTTTATGAGGGCAGGGCCCAGGGTTTTTTTGTTTTTGTTTTTTCACTATTTTCTTCTAGCACTTAAATACTTGAGACAGAGAGTGCGTGAAAATGTGTGTGAATAAATCTATTTTGCATTCTTGCGGAAGCCTGGACCAGTGAATTACTTTACAAATGTAGACGCCTCACACTTAAATGTGTTCTGTTTAGTAATGCAATAACAAAACAAACACTCCACCCATTTAGAATTTTATACTTTAAAAACTATCAGTGCCTCCAAACTTTCCCTCATGTTGTATCTGTTTTCTCATCTGTCCGTTCAAGTTCTTTACCATTTTTAATATGTGGCTTATCTTTTTCTGATTTGTAAGAGCTCTTTGTGTATTACCTTTTGTTTCGCAGCTAGTTTTTGCCAAGATTGCCTTTTGACTTTTTTTTTAACCCCAAGCCGGAACTACTCTAGGCAAGTGTTCTCTCAGTTGACTGCAAAAGACCAAGTGAAACTGGTTAGGTGGCAGGCCAAAAGGAACGAGGAGTTTGTAAGCACAGTGAATCTTAAAAAACGAAAAAAATTATTACACAAGCCCCTGCCCGCGCCCTCAACGCCCGCGTTCCCAGCAACCTAGGGCTACTTTGGTCCTCCTGCACGGCGCCTGGCGCAACTCTCTGACGTCACGGGAGCGCAGTGTACTAGACTCAGGCGGCGCAAGCGCTGTGGCCGTCTACTTCGCGCGCTGATGAGAATATTCCTGCGGTGCCGGAAGTACAGGGCACGTGACCGGGTGACAGCGCTCGCGGGGCTGCAGGGCTTGCTTTAGGTGTTGCTGCGCTCACGGGATGGCGGAGGCGCCTCCTGTCTCAGGTACTGTTCTGGCCCGCGTGGGAGTGGGCTCCTTTCGAGTTGCGGAAGCTTGGTCAGTGACGCGTTCTTGGGCTTCGGCCATTCATATCGCGAGAGTGGCGCGTACTAGGGTTGGGATAGTGGCTCGGAAGGGCCAAGCCACGCGCGTGTGCTGACGGAGACATAGACTGTCTTTGGCTAGGTCGTGAAGCCCGGTAGTTGCGTTTATTCTGGCGCCCAGCGAGTCGATGTGGGTGTCCCGGCCCTCCCGGGTCAGCTGCCTCACTGATCTCCCACAAGCGGGCGTCGATGACTGTCAGGGTGTCGACGCGTAGTGGCCTTGCGCGCTGTGCTTAAGGTGTATTCTTGCGTCCTGGTGCAGCGGCGCGAGCGCGAGTCGAACACCTGTGGTTTCCAATCCCTGCCTACCACGAACTCGCAGTGTGACCGAATCATTTTCTTCATCTGTCAATTGGGGATGATTAATTCTTTTGAAGGCTCCCGCCCTCTACCTGTTCCATAATTGTTAGCTCACTAACTCTCCCAGCGTTGCCTTCCGTGTATAGAGACAGCCTTATTTTTGGTTGTTAATACAACATCCATTTCCCTTTCCTTCAGAGTGTACCTTAGATCTTCGTTTTGCATACTTTTGGATAGCGACCGAAAAGGAACGTTTTACTTCCAGGCTTCAGTGCACACATACGTAAATGTAAATATTGAAACGTTTCAGGAAGCAATGGTTTTCCTTACTATCTCAATACACTGTTTCTTTGGAAAAAATACTTGTTGCAATCCACCACACTGATCTGATTGAGGACCCACTCTATTTGAAAAAAGGCAGCAGTTTGCAGCATGAGAATTGCAAACAGTCATTGATTTGAGTCGTCTGTTGCCTACCTGCTGTTTTGGTACTAAGAGTACATATGTATTTATGTACTGGGTGGCAGGCAAAATGTGTTTATTACTGTGGATGTCTGTCAGAAAGTTGGAAAACACACAGCATTGGGTACCCCAGTCCTGATTTAGTATTAAGTCATTTGGCAGGTGGGAACCTTTTTAGGCTGGTGTTTTGTTATTTTCCCACCCATTCTTTTTCCATATCTCTTAAATTGGATTCCTGGAGGGATAGCTCAGTTGGTTAGAGCACCGTCCCAGCACACAAAGGTTGTAGGTTCGATCCTCAGTCAGGGCACATATGAGAAACAACCAGTGAATGCATAAATGGAACAAACTGATGTTTCTCTCTCCTTCCACTCTCTAACATCAATAAATAAAAAAACGTAAAAAAATAAAGTGGATCCATTTATCGTCCTATCCTCAGGCTCACTTCTGGCCTATTTCTACACCTCTCTATGTTGGAATAAGAATTGGGTGGGACTAGTTGTACGTCATAGTTTTGGCCAACAGTGTTGTGTCCCAGGTTACAACCTCCACCTCCCCATCTACTGAGACAAAGTCCACTAATCCAAAGATCACCCCACTCCTCTCATTTGTCTGAGTTTGCTTTTTGCCTTAGTTTCTATTCCATGTCCTTATTTCATCATGAACTCTAACCCACACCTCTATCCCCACTCAAGGTTTAGTTTTCTTGCCTGCCTCTGTCCTCAAACAGCTGCTTAGTCCCAGGGACTATCTTTGTGTCCATGGGAAGACTCCAATGCTAGCTTTGTTTCTGGACTTTATAATCTGCAGTTTACTCTGCTCCACACACCTGTTGGACACCTGCCAGGCTTCCATGTAATCTTGGATCTAGGCTACCACTTGGTATGAGACATCCCATTTACTGAGTAACTTCCAGCCATTTAAAAGGAGGGGTGGGATTCAGATCTTTGTGTCTCAGGTCTAGTTTCTTGATTTGTGTGCCCTTTTCCCCTTCCTCTTGTCTCTTAAGGGTCTTTCTGAGGGCTTTGCCTACTACCTCGGCTAGTGGAACATATGCTGTGTATGAATAGGTGCTGCCCTGTGTAGAATCTCTAGTTCTAGCAATTCCTTACCGCCTAACATGAAATACCCTTTCCCCATCCTTAACCAGGCTATTTACTGACTTTTTTCTTGCCCTTCTCTCCAACTTTGCTTCTTAAGCAGGAAAGAACTGCACAATACCCACTTGGTCTAATCCATCCATTCCCACCTTTAATTTATCTGTTAGGTTTCCAGAACACCTTCTCTGCTACTTTCTGAATTTGTCTAATCTTACTATTTTGTAAGGCCCTTTACCCCATTCCCAGAGTTCCGCCTGTGTGAAAGCTTTCAGGACAAATCCTGGATTGAGGGAGAGGTTACCTTATGACCTTTATGATCTTGTTCACTTCTTTTATTTTTTTAATATTAGAAAGTCAGTTATTTTTTTAATCCTCACTGGAGGATATATTTATTGATTCCAGAGAGAGAGAAACAGAAAGAGAAACATCGATGTGAGAAAAACATTGATTTGTTGCCTCCCATACATGCCCCATACGTGCCCCAACCGGGTACTGAACCTGCAACCTAGGAATGTGCCATGACCAGGAATTAAACCCATGACCTTTCAGTTTACCAGACAATGCTCCAGCCAACTGAGCCACACATCCAGAGCCTATTCAGTTCTTTAGTGTATGTTTCTATGGTACCAGCTACCCAACCTCTGACAGTGTAGCGTAGTGGTAGTGTAAGAGCGTGGTCTCTAGAACCACATAGCCTGGGATGAAATTCTGAATCTGCTTTAGAATGCCCCTGTGGCCTTGAGCACATTCCTTACTCTTTCTGTGTCTTGTTTTCTCAACAAAAATGTAAGAATTAAATGAGTTAACACATGAAAAGTGCTTAAAATATTGCCTAGCACATGTTAAGTACCTAATAAAGTACCTAACAGGCTTATTATTAAACTTGAAACCCCCAAGCTCTGAACTGGACCCATTCATCAGTGGTTGGGTCTGTGTGTTGCAGTTAGTCTGTAATCCTAACAACAATAATAAAGCATCATTTTAACCACCTTATCCATGTTACTAACTTGCTTTACTCTTCATAGCAACTCTTTGATGCAGGAATTATTACTATCTCCATTACATATAAGAAAACTGGAGTTAAATAACTGCATAAGGACACAATAAGTAATAGGCAGAGACTTAAACATATGTCTTTTCATGCCTATATCAATTCATAGTATATTCTATATACTACTTATGAGGATAGTTCTGACTTTGTCATTAACTAGTTTTGTATTTTTAGGCAAATCATTTAGTTCAGGAACTGAATTGATTATACAAAGAAGCATCTTGCTAATTGGAATAAATGATTGGGTTGAAGGGGCATATGCTTAATTTTTGAGACTCTGGGATTCTGGGTTGTATTATAGAGGTTATGTATGGAAAACCTAAAATATTGGGTTGGCCAAAAAGTTAGTTTGTTTTTTTTCCACAAGATGGCTCTAATAGTGCTTAGTTGTCTTTAACTTCATTCAAAACAATTTTATTACATTGCATTGTGACAGCTGTTATATCCACATGCATTTAAAAAAAAAAAAAACCAAATTGGTGAATTTTTGTGTAGCCATTATAATATTTAGGATGGAAGGTAATATGCAACATTTTTGGCATATTATGCTTAATTATTTCAAGAAAGGTAAAAACACAACTGACGCACAAAAAAAGATTTGTGCAGTGTATGGAGAAGGTGCTGTGACTGATCAAATGTGTGAAAAGTGGTTTGTGAAGTTTCATGCTGGACTTGTGGATGATGCTTCACAGTCAGGTAGATTAGTTGAAGTTGATAGCGATCAAATTGAGACATTAATTGAAAACAATCAATGTTATATTACACTGGAGATAGCCAACATACTCAAAATATCCAAATCAGTAAAGTTACTGGGGAAAATGAAAAATGTGTCTTTTGGCCCTGGCTGGTGTGACTCAGTGGATTGAGTACCGGCCTGCAAACCAAAGGGTCACGGGTTCGATTCCCAGTCAGGGCATATGCCTGGATTGTGAGCCAAGTCCCCAGGAGGAGGCGTGCGAGAGACAGCCACACATTGATGTTTCTCTCCCTCTCTCTTTCCCTTCCCCTCTCTCTAAAAAAAAATAAATGAATAAAATCTTTATTTTAAAAAATATGTCTTTTATCAAAAAAACTAAATGAACTTTTTGGCCAACCTAATATATACCTGGGGGAAAGAGATGAGAACTAATGTACTCATTATTTTAAGTATTACCCATAGTATTATCATCTTTTGTCTTGGATAAGGACACTAGGCTAAAAGCAATCAAATGGTATTCCTTACTCATAAGTTGGAGGGCCAGACTTTAAAATGATTTTGGCTGCTTCCTAAGCTTGTTCACTTGATAATACACAATGCTACATTAGAATTTTGAAAGACCACATAGAACCTGCTGACTGATTTCTCAACTCTGAACTATTTGCTGACCTTAAATTTTCTGATAAAATTAATGTATGTATGCATAATGGCTGACAGCTCGGGTGAGCAGTTTTATTTGGCAACTCTCAGCAGTGGCTATTGGTGAGGCAGCTGTACATGGGATGATCAGTGTTCCGCAATCACCTTAAACCCATCATCTTCATAGGAAACATAGGTCTTACTGAGAGCCTGTTTCATACAAAGTCCTTAGGAAAATAACTTTTAGATATGGCTTATAGCCATGGGCTTCATGGTTGACCAGTTAATTTCTTTATTGACATGTCTTTTTTTTTTTTGTTCTAGGTACTTTTAAATTTAATACAGATGCTTCTGAGTTCATTCCTCAGGAGAGAAAAAATTCTGGTCTAAATTGTGGGAGTCAGAGAAGACTAGATTCTAATAGGATTGGTAGAAGAAATTACAGTTCACCACCTCCATGTCACCTTTCCAGGCAAGTCCCTTATGATGACATTTCTTCTATTCATCAGCACAGTTATTCTTCAGGAAGCAAGCCTAAGAGTCAACAGACTTCTTTCCAATGCTCTGCTTCTAATAAATCACTCAAGAGCCTTCAGAATCAACCTGGACAGAAATTGAGGAGTGAAAAGCAGCATATCAGAGTCAAGAGAGTACAAAGTCTAACTGACCAGACCCCAGATGCTGCTGGCTTAGAAAACGTGGCCAAATCAGAGAGTGGGACAAAGCCCAGAGAGTACAGCCCTGCTGAAAGTGAGAAGGAAATTGTTGGCGCAGATCCGAGGGGAGCAAAACCCAAAAAAGCAACCCAATTTGTATACAACTATGGTAGAGGACCAAAAGTCAAGGGGAAACTCAAATGTGAGTGGGGTAGCAGAATGACTCCCAAACCAGAGGATGCTGGAACTGAAAATTCTAAGCCTGTGGGTGTTATCCAACCTGACTCTTTGGATACATCCTTTAGAAAAGGAGCACTGGATGTGTCTGGGGCCAGGCGCAATGAACAGAGAAGACATCCACAGAAAAGGCCTCCCTGGGAAGTGGAGGGAGCGAGGCCACGCCCAGGCAGGAATCCACCAAAACAGGAGGGCCAACGACATGCAAATGTAGGACCCAGAAACAACATGGCCCTTATTCCGAAGGATAATCTGAGTGAAAGACCAGCAAAATCTGCCTGTGACGATGGGAACTTGGCAGTCGTCAACAAGTCTTCCAGAAGGGTTAACCCAGAGAAAAGTGCTGTAAGGAGGCAGGATTCTCAAGTAGCATCTTTCCACCGAGGCAAACAGAACCCCGTGCTAAAGAATGTGGAAACACACACAGGTAACTTTCCTACATGGATGAAAATGTTTTGTTTTTCTCATTTTAAGTTTCTGAATTGGTAATGTATTCACACAACTCAGAAGCCAGCAAGCATAAAAAGATACACAGTGAAAAGTCTTTCTGTCCTTGTTCATTATCTGCGTGGGTTCTACCACCACCTTCTTCCCTCCCAGTAAATATGCATTTACTTAGTTTTCAGATCATAAGCAAATACAAATAAGGGATTTTTTCCCTCAACAAATAAGAAATTTTGTAAGGTCTTTTAAAAATGCACATATGGGTGGTATAGATGTTTGGTAGCAAGATTTTTTTTGAACCGTGAAAGCACAAGTAGGGGATGGTAACATCTCCACCGCCTCTCCTGGTTCCAGCCTGCATCATCCTTTGTCTGCTCATCTCCAAGGGTTCCTGACTAATCTCACCACTTCCAGTTTCTCTCAGTTCATCTCTTAAACCAGTACCAGAGAGTGACCTTTCTAGAAAACATTGAACTGTGTCACCCCACACTGCCACCCCTGCTTAATTTTGTTCACTTTTTCTCATCACCTATAGATTCTGGCTTCTGCCCTACCAAAAACTCCGTCTTCTCCTGCATCGGTCTCCATCACATTTTATTCCCTGGACTCTGTACCGTTTTATCTTTCCATGCTGTTACATCTGTGGCTCCCTCTGTCTAGAATGTGTACCACTCAGCTCCCTGGTGAATTCCTACTCGTTTTTCAAAAGCTCGTTTAGTCACATTGCCAGGAAACCTTTTCTCACCTCTACAGATAGAATTAGTCTTTTCCAGCCCTGTAATGTGTCTTTCCCTTACACATACTCTGACATGCTTCTATGACAGCAGTTACTGTGGAAACCATCATTTGTTTATGTGTCAGTGCCCTCCACTAATCTATAAGCTCCTTGAAAGCAGAGACTATATCTTGGTTCTCATTTTTATATCCCTATTGCCTAACACAGCTCTTAGAATATAGTAGGTACTGAGTTCTGACTGTTAAAAGTTCTTCCCTACATTGAACTGAAAACTTCCTTCCTGAAAATACTTTCTGGTTCAAGTCATGGCCTCTGGAGCTACACTAGTCTCTCTCCTCATAGTTTCCCTCCCCCTTGTTGCAAATCAGCTTCTTAAAATATTTGAAGATACTTCTCATTTTTGCTCTGAGGATATATTTCATCTAGGCTAAATAACTTCATTCTGTTAGCTCTTCCTCATAGACCTTCATATTCTGGTCTCCGTCCAGTTCAATGTGACATATAAGCTGATACATGAAGCCACCACCTGTCCACACCTGTTTTTACAGTGCCCTATAGTTCTTCTCATTCTTATTACTTACTTCACCAGGCAGTACATCTTGGAAGCTCAACTTGAGTGTGAACCCAGGCAGTGTTATCCCAGAGTTGTTTCTGAAATCTTAAGGCTGGGTAATGGTTTCCTATTGCTCCATAATGAATTATCACAGATGTAGTGGCTTAAAGTAACACAAATTTATCACGTCACAGTTGCTGTGGATTAGGAGTCTGGATACAGGTTAGCTGAGTTCTCCACTCAGGGTCTCACAGGACTGAAAGTTGGCCAGGGATGCAATCTCATCTGAGGTGTAGGACCCTCATTCATGCTCACTGGTTGTTGGCAGAATATAGATCCTTGTATGTGTAGGACTGAGGACCTCATTTTCTTGCTGGCTATTGCTTGGGGGTCACTCTCAGCTCCTAGAGGCCACCTGCAATTCCTTGCCACACAGGCCCTCTTCCCAATTTGGTAGTTTGCTTCTTTATGGCCTATAGCACAGGTGGCAAACACAAGGCCCGCAGGTTGAATCCGGCCCTCCACCTTGTTTTATCTGGCCCGGCACCTTGCTTCTATCTGGCGGCAGCGCCAAGCTCTCACTTAACTGTTAAGGAGTAGTTACATTTATACAGTCCTAAAATTACCTTCGGCCCTTTGAAGGCAACCATGGGGCTGATGTGGCCCCCAGTGAAAATGAGTTTGACACCCCTGGCCTATAGGAAAGCACCTGCCATAGATTCAAACCTCTCTGATTTCTGTCTCTGATCTCTAGACTCCTTTAAAAGGGCTCACCTGATCGGACCAACCCAGTGTACTCAAGGGGAGGAGATTATACAGGACGGGCATACCCTGCGGTGGGAATCTTGGAGGCCATCTTAGAGTTCTTCGATCTCTCTTGGTCTCACATCCCCACATATTCTTGAGACCACTTTATTCATATTTATTGAGTAAATACTATGTACCAAGCACTGGTTTAGGAACTAGAAATACAGCCCTGGTGAGGTTTACATTCTGGCAGGGAAGACAGGCAGAAAATACCTAACATTTTTAATACGTCAAGTGGGTGGTATAGAGCAGGTTAAGAGGACAGAGTAACGGGGGCACTAGTTTGTATAGGTTGGTTGGTCTCTTTGATGAGGAGGCTTTTGAAGAGAGACCAGAAGGAAGTGCAGGAGTGTACCCTGTGGCTCTCTGGAGAAGAGCATTCTAGGCAGAGGGAGAAACGGGTTTAGGCTGGGGTGGGAGGGCAGCACTGTGAGCAGTGAATGGGGGTGGGGAGTAGAAGAGGAGGTCAGAGAAATCACATGGGCTGGGTTATGTGAGGCTCTTAGATTTGGATCTGAGTAAGAAGATGAGAAGCAGTTGGAAGGTTTTGGGGGAAAGGGGTGGCATGATCTTACTAACATTCTGAAATGAGCACTCAGCCTGCCGTGTGGAGAATAGGCTGTGAGGAAGCAAGGGGTCAAGTTAGGAGCTGTTGCAACAGTTCAGGTAGTTGATGATGAAGACCTGGACTAGGGTAGTAGTGGTAGAAGAGGTAAGAAACCTTTTCTAGCCCTGGCTGGTGTAGCTCAGTGGATTGAGCACGGGCTGGGAACCAAAGTGTCCCAGGTTCGATTCCCAGCCAGGGTACATTCCTGGGTTGCAGGCCATAACCCCCAGCAACCGCACATTGATGTCTCTCTCTCTCTCTCCCCCACCCCCCTTCCCTCCCTAAAAATAAATAAATAAAATCTTTAAAAAAAAAAAAGAAAGAAAATAGAGTTTTTTAAAAAAAAAAGAAACCTTTTCTAAATCATTCTCCTATCTTTGTTTCAGAAACCTTCCTTCGTTGAACCTAATGCCACATCACCTTTTAGCTACATCATCTGCCATATCTTCTTATCATGTATTAGCCTCCAAATCTCCCAGCCCTCCTTAATGCATATAGCCTATAACCTTTCTCTTCCACAGTCGTTCTCACAGTGTAATTCCAGACAAACAGGCATCAGCAACACCTGGCAACTTGTTAGAAAAGCATATTCTTGGGCCTCACCTCAGATTTATTAAACAAATTCTGGGAGTGGGGTCCAGTTGTCTTATCTTTTAGCAAGCCTCCAGGTGACTCTAAGTCTTGCTCATTTGATAACTGATTTACCATAAATCCTGCTGTTATTCTGGGTGACTTTAGTGATCAGATGCATTGTGCCATCTTCAAGTTGTTTGATCTTATTAACCACAGGACTTTCACCTTCATTCCATCTCCATACTCACTACCAGGGAAATAACCCTGGGGAATGTCCCTTCTCTGAAATCTTAAAGTCTTCTTTCCAACCATAAATTCCTATCTTTTTGGCTCCCTCAGTTTCTTCCACCCACTACTAATTTTGCCAGCCTCCTACCCATCTTCATTTCCTGTCTTGGCAGGCCTTACTGTAGGTCACTTGAAGTATTATCGTACTGCCAAACCATTTGGCAGAATCCCATCCCTGGTGCAATCTACCTTTTCTCCTCCAGATCTGGGCAGTGGAATGCTGTTCCAGGTAATCACGTAATAGTACAGATTTGGTGCTGCTGCAATTCATTTGCCTTCTCATGGAAGCCTTCCTGATCGCCTTGTGTAAAACATATTCCCTCACTATTAGCATTCCCTATCCTCCTTTCCTGGTTTATTTTTCTCCGTAGCACTTATCACTATTTGATGACACTACATATATTCAGTAATTTTTTTGTTTATTGTTTACCTTCCCGCACTAAATACTAAGCTTCATAGGGCAGAAAATTTTTGTCTGTTTTGTTTGCTGTGTATCTTTAGTGTCTAAAGAGTGCCTGACACATAGTAAGTTTTTAGTTAGGTATTTTTGAATAGTGGTCTCCACCCTCATTTGGCTTTCAGCACTGCCCATTTTCTCTTGCATGACCTTGGTCAGCTGTCCTTCCATTTTCATCTAAGACTACTCCAAACTTTCTTCTCTCTTAAACCTTTCTTTCTTTCTTTCTTTCTAAGATTTTACTTACTTACTTTTAGAGAAGGGGGAAGGAAGGGAGAAAGAGAGAGAAGCATCAATGTGCAAGAGATACTTTGATCAGTTGTCTCTCACACATCCCCAGCTGGGCACCTGGCCCGCAACCCAGGCATGTGCTCTGACTGGGAATCAAACCGGCGACCTTTTGGTTCACAGGCCGGCACTCACTCAATCCACTGAGCCACACCAGCCAGGGCTACTCTTAAACCTTTTTAACATTCACCTTCCTCGGTCTCAGCGGACTTCTTGTCTCCTACCTCACTGAGAAAGGGGGGATCATCAGATACAATATTCTCAACTTTCTGCTCCCTTTATTCAAACTCAGAGACTACCTGGGCCCATTCTTCCTTTTCTTTCATTCTGAAATCTATTTTTCTTTCCATCAGTCTTTTCACATTTACTATGCCAAGTTCTCAGGATGAACATCTTTCCAGGACTATCCTACACTCTGCAAGAAAAACTTAACCTGTTACATGACCTCCCGGTAGTGTTTCCTTTCTTTTCATTCCAGTCAAATCAAGAGTTGTTCACTTTTTTCCCTTTTTCCTATTTTGATTCACTTCTCAGTCCTCTGCCATCATTACCCTGACTCAGAGAGCTGCCGGTAAGGCCATGAGTGGCTTCCTGTTTGCCACATCCAGTGGGAAGATGCATTTCAGTCCTTATTATCCTGGACTTCCCTCTGAGTTTGAGGCAGAGCTGGAGTATTTTTTTTAAATGTAACTTCCTTGGCTCATTTATTCCTTTATCCACTCATTCAACAAAAATTTATTGAGTACCTGGTATATGTCGGGAACGGGAAATACTCCAGTGAGCATGGCAGAGAAGACCCTGCTTCACAGAGCACACAGCCTTGGGGTGTTCGTAATTTTTTTGTCATTAAATTGGACAAAGTAACCTTAGGAAGCTAATATGACCAAAGGGTTAAAATGTGAGCTTTGAGTCATATTGCAGTGAGTTTTAATTTTGACTTTTTAATTTCTGGTAGCTTTGTGACCTTGGATAAGTGAGTTTTGGTGTCTTCATATATAAAAAGGGTACCCATATTACAGCCTTGTTAAAAGAATTATGTAGTATGTGTAAAGTGCTTTAATACAGCACTGGGCTGGGTGTATTTAAGGTTAGTTATTTTATTCTTATAACCCATTTGGACCTGAAAAGAAGTAAAATAACATTGTAAAATAAATGCTAAAAGTATGGACTCAAAAAATAAAATATAGTAGCCCTGGCTGGCGTAGCTCAGTGGACTGAGCGCGGGCTGTGAACCAAAGTGTCGCAGGTTCGATTCCCAGTCAGGGTACATGCCTGGGTTACAGGCCATGACCCCCAGCAACCGCACATTGATGTTTCTTTCTCTCTCTCTTTCTCCTTCCCTTCCCTCTCTAAAAAAAATAAAATAAAATAAAATAAAGAAATAAAATCTTTAAAAAAAAGATTTGATTTATTTTCAGAGAGGGAAAGGAGGGAAGAAAGGGGGAGAGAAGCATTGATGTAAGAGAGAAGCATTGATTGGTTGCCTCTTGCATGCCCCCTGATGGGGACCTGGCCTGCAGCCTAGGTCGGGGATGGAACCCAGCAGCCTTTTGGTTCATGGGCTGATGCTCATTCCACTGAGCCATACCAGTCAGGGCTAAATCTGGGAGGATTCTTAAGATGCTATACAATGTTCTCTCTTACCAAGTGGTGAGCTTATGAAGCCAGGGATTACTTCTTCAGTCTAGTCTTACTGTGGGGCTTGTTGTGGTAGGCACTAAGCATATCTTTTTTTTTTTTTTAAGATTTGATTTATTTATTTTTAGAGAGAGGGGAAGGAAGGGAGAGAGAAAAGGGGAGACACATTAATGCGTGGCTGCCTCTCAAGCGCCCCCCACTGGGGACCCATCCCACAACCCAGGCACATGCCCTGACTGGAAATGGAACCAGTAACCCTCTGGTTCCCAGGCTGGTGCTCAATCCACTGAGCCACACCAGCCAGGGCTGAGCATATCTTTATTGAGTGAATCAACTAAAGACTTTCAGAGAAACTACTAGAACCATCTCACCACCTGGGTTGTTAGAACCTGTCCTGGCTTCAGTTTCTTGCAGCTGACCAATTCACAAGCCCTTCCCTACCCTGAATCCATGGATCTGGTAGATCCAGACCTTCCCAGCTTAAGGAGGGCAAGGCAAGTCCCTACAGTGCTCTGCTCCTGTGGATGCTCAAGCTGTATGATGAGAAGCATTTGACTATTTTGGTCTGTTCCTGGGTAGCTTCTTGGGAATGTTTCCTCAGTTGTGGTAATTTCCACCTGAATGTCTCCTTCCTAAGTCCTCTACCTCAGCATACTCCTGCCTCTTCTCGGCCTCTGTGTCTGAACAAACACCTTACTCAGAATCAGACACCCTTTAAAACCTCTGTTTGGGTTCTTTCAAATGTCTTGCTTGTCCTTGGTTGACTACAGTATGGATTGGTTTTCTGTGTTTGAGTTTATCCGCTTTGTTTTTAAAACAGGTTCTCTAGTTGAACAACTAACTACAGAAAAATATGAGTGCATGGTGTGCTGTGAATTGGTTCGAGTCACAGCCCCGGTCTGGAGTTGTCAGAGCTGTTACCACGTGTTTCATTTGAACTGCATAAAGAAGTGGGCAAGGTCTCCAGCATCTCAAGCAGGTCAGTCATTTCCCTCTCCTGAGTAGTTATTCTCACCCATTTGATATGTTCAGCTTTTTAAGTGCTATTTAATTCTTGAATATTTTATCTGCAGGGAAGATATGTTTTCTCAATCACATGTTTCAGATGGCTGGTATTAAGCTATAGATCTCAAACCAGCTAAACATAACAATATTAAAATATATTTAAGGTAAAATAAAATCAGTCATGTCTACTGAAAACAGTAGCTTTTATCTAAGTAGCAACTACAGAAAACATTTCTTATATAGTTTGCTTTTGAAAATTTTTAGAAAGTTACTTGGCATGTTAAAAGTTATTTTGCCCTTAACAAATCTTCTCTGTAGTATTTTGTGGTCTTTTCTCAAAGGATACTAGTATTTACAGGTAATGCAAACATTAATAATGTACTTTCTGAACTATGTCTCTTCCAATTTAAGATATCTGGGTTTTCCTGCATATACTCAAATATTTTATCCTTTTCTTTTTTCCCCAAGCCAAAATCCAGATAATGTTTACCTTGACATTGGAAGTACTGTATAGGCCCTAGCTGGATAGGGCAGTTGGTTGGAGTGTCATCCCAGTACACCAAGGTTGCAGGGTCAATCTCCAGTCACATACAAGAGGCAGCCGGTGAATGCATAAATGAGTGGAGTAACAAATCAGTGTTTCTCTCAAAAATCAATTTAAAAAAATTAAAAATACTGTAATAGAACATTACCACTACAAAGTGAAATGATAATTATGGGGTGGAATGGAAGTGTTAGCTAACACTATTGTGATCATATTGCATTATGTAAGTGCATCAAAGCAACATGTTGTACACCTTAAACTCACATGATGTTATATGTTATTTATATCTCAGTTTTGAGAAGAACAAAATGGATACCCACTTGATTCATTGTATGTAAAGTCCTTATCAGTGTAAACCTAAATGTAGTATTTAAGCAAAGTGTTCAGTATTGCAAATTTTTTGTAAAGATTTTATTTATTTATTTTTAGAGAGGGGGAAGGGAGGGAGAAAGAGAGGGAGAGAAACATCACTGTGTGGTTGCCTCTTGCATGCCTCCTACTGAGGACCTGGCCCTCAACCCAGGCATGTGCCCTGACTGAGAATCGAACTAGCAACTCTTTGGTTCGCAGGCCTGCACTCAATCCACTGAGCTATACCAGCTAGGGCCTGTATTGTGAATTTGTTTCTTTAATATCTATATTCTTAATATGGAAATTACTACCACTGTGTAAATGTTGTAGCTTTCTGTAGGATTGATTTTTTTTAATTACATGTGTTTTTCAAAGGGAATTATTTTGGTTTTCTTTTCTTTTTGGCAGATGGTCAGAGTGGTTGGAGGTGCCCTGCCTGTCAGAATGTTTCTGCTCATGTTCCTAATACCTACACTTGTTTCTGTGGTAAGTTTTTTTGCATACATTGGAGTTTTTCTACTTCATACATTATACTTCAGTTCCCAGTTCAGGAGGAGTGGTCTGTCAGGCATGTTTTAGAAGTTACTAATAAGACTTCAAAGCTACAAGGGTCTGTAGGACATCATATGCATGTGGTCCATCACACAGGTAGAGTCACAGGCCTTTGTGCTCTTGGAAGGCTGTTCTGGAGAAGAGCCTTTACATCATGCCCTCCAGGCCTGTGCTACTTCCCAGCTGTGGTGCTGGTCTCCTTGGTCTTTGATTTTTGACTAGAGCTGATCAGATGGCAAAGGCAGGTGTAGACTTGGGCTTCTTCTCACTTCCAGCTGTAACAGCCTAGATATCCCAGATTTCAGCAGCATAAGGAAAGAGTAGTATTAAAGTATATTTTATTTTAACTGAAGGAATCAGTCATTGATGTTTATAACAGAGATTTTCTGTAGACCAGTGTTTCTAACTCTGTTCTTGTACCTTCCCTCTTTATGGAATACTACTTCTTCTTTTTAAATATCTCAGTTCCCCTGTGTGTTAGGAAAAAACTTTCTGTGATCCAGATGCTCATTCTTGCTGCTAGCCTATTTTTTACATATCCTTCACCCACCACTTCCTTGCCTATCTTTTAACTACTAACCTTTACCTTGTGGTTATTGATTTTTCAAATTTTGTTTCTTAAGCATATCTCCCTTCTTGAACTATTGCATTTTTGCTTCTGTCCTTGTTACCTCACTGAAACTGTATTCAGAAGTCATCAATGACCCCTGGGCTGATTTATAAGTTCTTAATCTTTCTGGCAGCACAACAGCCCTTGACACTTTTGGCTATGCCTTCTTGAAATGACTAGCTCTTCCTGTTTCTCTCTGCAAATTCTCCTTATTTTTCTAACTAATTGATTCATATTTTTTCTTTCCTATTACCTAACTAGCAGCTTTTACGAAGGCAGTCATTAGTCATCAACTTTTTAACTTCTAGAGTCAGTCTCTTGGTGAATTTATTAACTATCTAGAGTGTTCTTCCCCTTCTTTTCTTTAAATCCTCATCTACTGTATGATTCAAGATCTGACCCCAAATGTTCTCTTCCAAAGGAAGCTCCCTTTAAAAATTTTTTTTTTTATTTATTGATTTTTAGAGACGGGGGCTGGGGGGAAGGGTGGGGAGAGAAAGAAACATCCATTTGTTCCACTTATTTTTACACTCATTGGTTGATTCTTGTATGTGCCCTGACCAGGCATCGCATCCACAACCTTGGCATGTTGGGCAATGCTCTAACCAACTGAGCTACCTGGCCAGGATGAAAGCTTCCTTTTCTTATTCTCTCCCACTCTGGTTACTCTTTTATTCACAATCTGCTGGTCTTACCTGTTTATTGCCAAAATCTGAGCTCTGTTAGATACTAAACTAGTATTGATTAAAGGAATGAATATTCTAGAATGTACTGCTAGAAAGGCAGCATTAAACTGGAAGCAAAAGGGCAATGGAAAATTGGACAAATAGGACCAGTACCAAGGCTTGATTACCTTATTTTAAAGCTTTTTTTTTTTTTAATCCTCACCCGAGGACATCCTTTCATTGCTCTAAGGAGAGAAATGTCGATGTGAGAGAGGAGCATCAATTAGCCGCCTCCCACATGAACCCATACTAGGGATTGTACACCCCCAGACTGGGGATCGAACCCACAGCCCAGTCATGTGCCCTAACCAGGAACCGAACCCACAACCCTTTGGTTACAGGATGACACTCCAACCAACTGAGCCACACCAACCAGGACTTAAAGGACTTTTAAACGTAAAGTACCACAATGGAATTAAAGTTCTTGTTAAAGCCTTCACTGATAAAATTAGACATGAGACCTATGAAGGTAGAAGAAAGTGGGGTGAAGGTCAAGATGATCTGAATAAGGTAAAATGCTATGGAAATGCACATAATGCCCTTATTTTACCTGATGACTTTACCCCACTCTTCTTCCAGAAGGCCATTAATGTAATATACTTTACTGAGAACTTATGAATGTACCAGGCACTATGAAGAAACAAAGGAATTAAGACTATTGACTTATTCAAGCTTACAGTCTAAGAGTTAAGTCATAATTAATTTGATATTCTACTAGTAGTACAAAGTTACGGGAAATCTTTGGGGTGAGTTATGACTTCTAAACTAGGTAAAATCTTGGTGAGAGGGAAGATTTGTTGAAGAGAATAGCACAAGTAGAAGCTAAAAACCAAGAAGGCTCTGAATCTATTGGGAGAAGTGGTAGTCATCTCATTATGGAGCCCAGGATCTGTGAAGGCGGAGGAGTAGGAGATGGCTGGAAAGCTGGGTCTGACTTCTTGATGCCAGGCTTAGGTGTTAGGACCTCATTTGGCTGGCCGTGGGAAGCTGGCTGTGGGGGGCGTCTGTGTGATTCTTTAGTAAACTTAATCTCATGGCAGTGGGTGGAGTATTTTGGGGACCTAAACAGTTTGGGGTCTTGCAGTAACCCAGGTGAAGAATAATAAAAGTCTACAATGGGTGTTAGAGTGGGACAGAAAGGGGGAAGTGCAAGATCTCAAAGGTAAGCAGGAATTAATAGCAGTGACAGAGGGAGGAACCCAATGTGGTTCCAAAGTTTCATGCTTTTGGAAATGGTGATACCAAGAACAAAAAAGGGCAGATGAGGAGAATCAGGTTTGGTGGGGATGGTGAGTTCGGTTTAGAGATGTTGAGTTGGAGTGTAAGACTCTCAGAGATGTTCGACAAGCAGTTGGGAGTATTGGGAGAGCAATCAGGACTTAGTGTTGATAGTCGTCACAGTTGAGAATAGTGGGAAGCAGTGAAAAAAGGGTCTACTGCAGAACCCTGGGAGGAAAAAAAAACAAAACATTTAGAGTCCGGAAAAAAAGGTGATGCCATTGAAAGATGGCTGGGTAAAATCAAGTCACTGTATTGGAGCAAGAAAGCAGAGACAAGGGAGCTTTCCCAGTAGTCTGGAGATGAGGTTCCAGCCAGGAGAGAAGCTAGAGCAGGAGCAGAGGAGGAGGTGAGGAGCGATACCATAGGTAGGACAATGAACAAGATTTGGGGATGAAGTAGAATATGGAAAGGAAAAGGGAGGGTAACGAGTCGTCGAGTGACTCTGAGAGTGGCGATGTTGCTGACAGAAATAGGGAACACTGAGGAGTGGGGGATATGAGGGAAGATGCTGACTTTGGCCATAGATGTAGGCAGTTTGAGGTGACCGAAACCCCAAGCACAGGTGTTCAGCAGACAGTTGAACAAGGAGGACTGAAACAGGATTCAGGGCAATGCAGAAAATTGGCCTTTAGGTGTATTAAACCTCAGAGCATAAAAGAGATGGGGCTTTTTAAAAGATTTTATTTATTTATTTTTAGAGAGAGTAGAAGGGAGGGAGAAAGAGACAGAGAAATATGACGTGAGAGAAACATCAATCAGATGCCTCTCACACCCCAAGCCAGGGACCTGGCCCTCAACCCAGACATGCACCCTGACCAGGACAACCTTTCGCTTTGCAGGATGATTCCCAACCCACTGAGCCTCCCCAGTCAGGGCATGAGTAAGAGTTTTGAAAGAGACAGGCTAGAGGGAAAAGCAGAGCCCCAGGACTGGGGACAGACTATCATTTAGGATATAAATTGTCCAAGTAAAAATGAATTCCGCTAGGGCAAGGAAGAGTCCTGTGCTTCAGTTTTACTCTTCCTGCCTCTATGCTAAGTTGATGGAAGATGTGTACTAAAGATTTGCAGAGTGGCATTGATTATAAAAACAGAGCCCTTTCATGCCTGCTTTACAACTTTAGAAGAAGTGATTCTTACTATACAGGGGACTTATGTCCTTTCCATCTCTTACTGCTGCTTCCCCATTCCTCTCTTCCCTTATTCCCTCTTTCTGATCCTTACAGCAGATATTCCCATATCAATTCATGGGCCTGTTTACAGGCTTATTTAGTAGGATTTTTGTTGGATTAAATGTGTCCATTAGTCAAAATGGCATTTTTATAAATAAAAATGACTTTTTATCTCTATCTTTTCCAGGTAATTCATAATTTAAGGTTTATCATACTCACTGAAGCTTTTATGAGTAGCATTACATTCAACTTGTTATTTTAGGATGCGGGATAATGTGTTTATTGAACTGATGAAAGCCACACTGATGTCCCATGCTGTCTAGCTATATTGTATTATTTCATTAAAGTCTGGGATGCATTTGAAGTTTGTACCATTGACTGTTTGATCTGTTATGTTTTAGGCAAGGTAAAGAATCCTGAATGGAGCAGAAATGAAATTCCACATAGCTGCGGTGAGGTTTGTAGAAAGAAACAGCCTGGACAGGACTGCCCACATTCCTGTAACCTGTAAGTTGGAATGCTAGATCCCTGCGGGATTCCTGATGGATACACTTAGCTCATGGCTTTGAGTCCACATATCTGATTAGCATGTAACAGGACAGGATAAAAGGCAATGTGGTATCATTTACTGAGCCCTTACTCTGTAGGAGTTAACTCACTGAATCCTTAAAACAGCCCAGTGATGTATAGATATTTGTCATCTCCATTTTATATATGAGGTTCAGAAAGGCCAAATGTCTTGCGTGAGGTCACGGTACTAGGACATGGTGGAGCTGGGCATTTCAAAGTCAGTGCTCCTCTCACTGTATTACACTGCTGGCTTCTAAAACACAGTACCTCCCACTGATACCCAGATCCAACAGAGTGTCCAGGACTTCTGTCTGGGGAAAGGCAATTGTGTAGGGTCCTGTTGGGCAGTGTTTTTAGGATGTGAGTCCCTTCCCTGCAATAAGTAGTGAGCTTTAGAATGTATCCAATCAGCTTCTACATAATAAGATAAATGCACACTAATAAACAGTCGACCAGTTACAAATAAATTTCTACAAACTTTGACCTCAGACCAAGGTTTACTTCCTGGGTTTGAGTCACATAACAGTTATGTGATGTTGGACAAGTTACTTAATTTCTCTGAGCCTGTAATATAATTATGATATGAGTGACTTACAGAGTTCTGATTATTAAATGAATTGGTATTCCTAAGAGGCTTGGTACAGAGCCTGGCACGTGGTAAGTGGTCAAAAAGATGGTGGTTTTTGCTTTTATTACCCAAATCTAAGAGTAAAACACATGAGAGTGTTATCATGCATTAAAAATACTTCTGCATGGAGCAGGAGTAAATGTTGGCCCAAAGGTCTTGTGATCAAGACGTGGGGTGGTGCTGGGGAGTTGTCAGTGGGCTATCCACTGGACCCGACAGCACAGTTTGCCACCTTCTGGGCAGTCAGCCCCCCCTCTTCCTTTGACGGCTTCCATGGGTCCTTCCTCCGAATGCAGGGACTCATCTATTTAAACTGTTCCTTCCCTTAGTTGTCATTTTAAGTACACCCAGTCATAAGAAAATAATCCTTTGCACGAACTGTTTCTCCAAAGCCTTCAGTAGAAATGAGCCCAGTTGGACCATCAGAGAACATCAGATGTGATGTAGATCAGGTGATCAGCACCATATCTGAAGGGAAAGGAGGCCATAAAATTTGTGGGGGTTTTTTGTGCTCTGGAAATTCTACTCTTGATTTTGGGAAGTGACCTTTTACTCCTTTGAGGACCCTAGAGATTGCCATACCCCAGCAGCACCTTCCTTTCGAAAGAAAGCTTTGCATTTCTCTAATTTATACTTATCAAGACTGAAGCCATACTTGGCCCCTTCATCTCTCTATTTTGGGTTGTTCTCATAGATTACATAAATCTCTAGAGCACTTGTTCTTAACCCTGGCTAGCCATTAGAATCTTTTAGGGAGCATTTTTAAACACCTGTGTCCAGTCCAGTCTCTACCTCAGAGCATTTGAATCAGAATTTCTGGGGGTGGGTCTGAGCATTTGCAGTTTTTAAAGCTGTCCAGGTGATTCTAAACTGTAGCCAGCGTTGTGAACCACTGCGCTAAAGGTTATAAAAACTTGAATTAAGTGCGTGCTTCATGGATATTTGAAATGACCTAGAGTCATCCACTCCTGACCAACAGTTTATCAGTCTAAAGTTATTGAAATATGCATCCATGAAAACGGTTTCACCTGAAAGGGTTGAGGCATATCATGTGAAATACAGTTATTGAATAATGATACTTATCTGTAAACACGCACACATGCTTAAACTCGTGTTTTCTGTGGGTTCTGTCAAAATGCGCCAGTCACATTGGAGGACTAGGCACTTGTTTCTTGGTTGTTTTCAGTATTTAAAGCTCATTTAAGAATTACCAGAACTAATTGAGAAGTCACATGGATTAAAAAATCCAAGCAGACTTTATACGCACACCTGGTTTTATATTTTTAAGTCCTCACCCAAGGATATGTGTATTGATTTGAGAGAGAGAGAGAAACATCAATGTGAGAAACATCAGTTGGTTGCCTCCCATATGCACCCCAACCAGGGATTGAATCCACAATCTTTTGGTGTGTGGGACAATGCTCAAACTGAGCCATCCAGCCAGGACAGGCACACCTGGTTCTATACCAAATTCATTTAACCTACTTGATCAGTTAGACTTGGCTTGACTGACTTTTAATTCCCAAAGGACTGTGATTTACCATTATTCAGAAAGCTCCCAATCTCAAAAAATAAAAATAAAAAGCTACCATAGAAGTTCTCACAGTGTTTTAAGTAGTGGTATTTCTGAACAGGTGCGTAATTTACCAGGGTATCTGCTTTGAAGAGGGCAGTATTTATTTGCATGCGTAATTCCATTTTGTAATTTCATTCTTTCTGTTCAGAGACCTAATTCTGACTGTAGCATGTTGCTAAGCCCAGTCTTTCCATGAGTCCCATTCACCTTTGTTCTCTCCCTGTTTTACCAGTGTGCCTCCCCTCATGTCAGCCTTCTTTTCCCTGTTCCCATCATGAGCCCATCGTTGGGTTATTATTTCACTAACTAATGAGAAAATGCTTATACTTCTCATGGACACAGTAGATTGGAGCGCTGTTATTTTGCTCAGGTTCTAAAGGACTCCATTGGCCATCCTGCCAGTCACCTGAGTGGCAAGCGGTTTTTATGCCTGCACACTGCACTAAGTGGGCCAAGGCCATATTTGGAGATGTCATCTCTGACGACCAGACCCAAATAAAACCAGTATTTTGACTTGGGTTTTACTTTTCTGGCTAAATATTCTAATATGATAATGCTGCCAATTCTTTCTATATAAAAACATTGTTATCTTTGTTTAAATAGTTTAATCAACTTTAGACAAACACTAAAGCATTCCAGAGTCAGTTCATTTGTTGCCATATTACAATGGGAGTCAGTTGGGGCAGGTTTGTTCATGTTTCATTTACAGATATGATTTATTCATCCAAGTTTTTCTTTTTTAGTCTCTGCCATCCCGGACCTTGTCCACCCTGTCCTGCTTTTATGACTAAAACATGTGAATGTGGACGGACCAGGTGAAGTTAAAATTGTACTCTAAAAAATTGTACTCTATTATCCACATTGATGATTTATGTGTGAATTTCTAAAATAAAAGATTAGTAGGTAAATGTAAATAGTACTTTTCTGTAAATAGTTTCTTACACTGTCTCAGTCCAGTTTTACAATCTTATAAGTGATTAAGAAGTTATATGCACAGTGAGATTACGTATTGAAAAACCAAGGTGACAGGGATTTTTTTTCTTAACCCTCTCCTGGGTGAAAGAACCAGGAATTGAACCAGGCCTTTATAGGTCCGGAAGACAGGAACCATTTACTTGTGGCTAGCACAGTATCTGGCATCTAGGGGGTTCTCAGTAAATGTTGTTGAATGGAATAATAAGTGACCCCAGAGTCTGCCCTCTTTTCATTATAATACAAGTTCTCCTGCATCATCAGTGCAAGGATCAGTGATAACTGCGAAGTGTCTTTGAGGCCCAGTGAAACCATAGGATGACATGGGATCATGCAGATTTTCAGTAATATGTGTTTGTTTAATGTTTACTGAACTTATGAGGGTGACAGTGTGGCCTGAGAGTCACATGCAATGGCTTTGGGTCAGAAAGGCCAGATCTCATCTGGGCCCTGCCACTAACTACTTCTTGACCTCGGCACGTTGTTTGGTCTCAGTGAGCCTTGTTCTCTTATCATAAAGTGATAGTGTTTTTCTCAAGCGGTTGATGTTAGCCATGATGCTGAGCACTGGAGACTGAGCGTTAACAATCTTAAGTCCTTAACAGTGACTTTTTTTTCAATTGATTTTTTTCTTTTTTTAGAGAGGGAGAGAAACATTGATGTGTTATTCCACTTATTTATACATTTATTGTTTTTTTTCCTATATGTGTCGTGACCAAGGATTGAACCTGCAACCTGGTTGGTGTATGGTAATGATGCTCTAACCAACGGAGCTATCTGGCCAGGGCACATAACAGTGGCTTTTTAAAACAAAATATGTAGTTGATGTAGGAGTAGGAGATAGAATAAAACTCTTCATGCAGAAGAGTAGACTCCAAGCTCGAAACCATTAACCTGGAAAGAGACCTGAAGACAATGTCTGAAAGCCCTGGCCTCTTTTCCTTCTCTAGCTGATAACTCAGCAGAATCAGGATGTTTATTAGAACAAAGCCAGAATGATTTCCCCATCCTGAATCAAAGTCATATACAGTATGTTCTTAAGTATTATAGCTGCGTAAAATGCCAGAACTCCAGGTCCCTGGAGAATGCCACTGTGTTCATTCTAAGAATCTGCATTATAACTATACCTCCCCAACTTTCCTGTTGATATCTGTAAGTTACTCTGGGAGCTCCAAGCCCTGTCCTCTCCTACATGCTGCTTCATAGGAACTCAGAGAAGAAATTGCATGTAACAGAAACTTAGGAATAGACTTTAGTTCCTCACTGGCTAGAAGGTAGGGGATAGAGAAAGGCAGAATGGGAAATAAGAAAAGAAAAGGAGGAAAAAGAAGAAAATGGAGAAGGGGAGAGTAATTGAGGAAATAAGGATTAGAGAGGAAAACAAAGAAAAAGTGGGGGAAATGGGGCCAAGAGAAAAGTTTAATAGGTTTTGGAGGAGGGCTTGGGCTCTAGTACTAGTTTAGCTGTCAAATAGGAACTTAATGTCCAACATTAAACTAATGCTGTCTTTACATCTACTGTCTTCACAGGCACACAGTTCGCTGTGGTCAGGCTGTCTCAGTCCACTGTTCTAACCCATGTGAAAACGTTTTAAACTGTGGTCAGCACCATTGTGCTGAGCTGTGCCATGGGGGTCCGTGCCAGCCTTGCCGGATCATATTGAACCAAGGTAAGTGGTGAACACACCATCCAGTAAAACTAGTGTACTTTTCTGGAACCTTGTTCATAGTTGTCTTGATGACATCTCAAACCTGTGGTCATAAAGACTATTAGCTTTTGGCCCTGGCTGGCATAGCTCAGTGGATTGAGCGCGGGCTGCGATCCAGGCATCACAGGTTCGATTCCCAGTCAGGGCACATGCCTAGGTTGCAGGCCATGACCCCCAGCAACCACACATTGCTTTCTCTCTCTCTCTCTCTCCCCCTTCCCTCTCTAAAAATAAATAAATAAAAATCTTTAAAAAAAGACTATTAGCTTTTGTACCTTGGGTAGAGAGAACTGGTGGTATATTAATGCTTAGATGGTTTTCATTATTTTAGTGCATAATACCAGTGTAGGTGATTGTTTTATATAATTTGGACAATATATTTTATTTATTTATTTGAAAGAGAAAGTGTGGGGGTTGGGGGAGAGCAAGAAAGGGAGAGAAAAACATTAATTGGTTGTTCCACTTACTTATGCATTCATTGTTTGATGCTTATATGTGTATGTGCCCTGACCAGGGATTGAACCTGCAACCTTGGCATATTGGGACAAGGCTCTAAACAACTGTGCTATTTGGCCAGGGCTGGACAATAGATTTTAAAATGTCATTTAAAAGGAATTTCTTGGACAACTTTTAAAAAGTAACTACTTGAAAAGGATCCAGAAAGTTCAAAATAATCTTGAAAAAAAAGTGCAAAATTAACAGTTAAACTACCTGATTTCACCCTGGCTGGTGTTGCTCAGTGGTTGAGTGCCAGCCTGTGAATCAAAGGGTTGCTGGTTTGATTCCCAGTCAGGGCACATGCATGGGTTGTAGGCCAGGTCCCTGGTGGAGAGCGTGTGAGAGGCAACCACCCACTGATGTTTCTTTCCCTCTCTGTCTCTCTCCCTTCCTCTCTCTAAAAAATAAATAAATAAAATATATTTTTAAATAAACTACCTGATTTCAAGACTTACAAAGATACAGTAATCATGACTGCAGTTTTTGATGTAAAGATAGACTACTAGGTCAATGGAGGAAAATAGAGTGCAGAAATAGACCCATATATGTACATTCTGTTGATTTTCAACCAGGGTGTTAAGATGATTCAATGGAAAAGGAAAATCTAAGTATATAGAGTTCTTTTTTTTTTTTTTTTAAGATTTAATTTATTATTTTTAGAGAGGGAAGGGAGGGAGAAAGAGAGAGAGAGAGAAACATCAATGTGCGGTTGCTGGGGGCTGTGGCCTGCAACCTAGGCATGTGCCCTGACTAGGAATCGAACCTGTGACACTTTGGTTCGCAGCCCGCGCTCAATCCACTGAGCTACGCCAGCCAGGCCAGAAAATCTTTTTTACAAATGTTGCTAGAACAATGAACCTGAACCCCTATCTCACTCTGTACACAAAAATTAATTCTGTCGTTACATGGATCAGGGACTTAAATGTAAAATCCAGAATCATAAAGCTTCCAGAAGAAACTATAAGAATATTTTCATGACTTTGGGTTTAGACAAAAATATTTTGGATGAAGCAACAAAAATACTAATCATAAAAGAAAAAAATAAATTGTTTTATCAAACCTAAACATCTCTACTCATCAAAAGGCACCATTAAGGAAATACATAAATCACAGGTTGTATTTAAAGTACTCCTACAAATCAAAAAAAGATCAACAAGTTAAACAGTGAGCAAAAAACTTGAACAGATGCTTTACAAAAGAAATATATATAAATGGCCTTGGCTGGGTCATTGTGCATCATCCTGATACACGAAGGCTGGGTCATTGTGCATCATCCTGATCACACTTGGCTTAGTGCATCATCCTGATACACTAAGGTTGCAGGTTCAATCCCCAGTCAGGGTACATACAAGAAACAACCAATGGATGCATAAATAAGTGGAACAGTAAATCAGTGTTTCTCCCTCTTTCTCACTCTATTTTTTAAAAATCAATTTTATATATATATATATATATATATATATATATATATATATGCACATGGTTTATAAACACATGAAAGGTGCTTAACACTTTTCAACACTAGGGAAAGGTAATTTAAAACCACAATGAGTATAATAGTATAACCATTTTAGAAAACAGTCTTTGATTCCTTAAAAGGTTAAACATAGAAGTACTGTGGAACCCAGCAATTTCATTCCTAAGCATATACACAAAAGCAATGAGATTATGTTTATGTCCACACAAACTGTGAATGGGTGTTTATAGCAGCATTATTCATAATAGTGAAAATGTGGGAATGATCCAATTGTCTATGAACTGTTGAATGGACAAACAAAATACAGTGTGTCCATAAAATGGAATACAGATGCTCCTCAACTTATGATGAAGTTACATCCCAATGACATCTTAGCCTAGCCTACCTTAAACGTGCACAAAACACTTACATTAGCCTACAGTTGGGCAGAATCTAACACAAAGCCTATTTTATAACAGCATTGAATATCTCATGTAGTTTACCGTGTATATTGATTTAACACCATAAAGTCAAAATTTGTAAGTTGAGTCATCGTAAGTCAGGGCTGTTTGTATTATTCAGCCAAGAAAAGCAATAAAATATTAATACCTGCTATGAAACATGTATTAATATGAAATGGATGAACCTCCAAAACATTATGCTAAGAGAGAGAAGGGAATCACAAAAGACCACTTACGGGATTCCTTTGTTTTTATGACCACCTCTGATCTGCGAGGATCCTGGGCTACAATGTATAGATGCCCTATAGTGCTTTGTTTATTTTTTTAAGATGTTACTTATTTACTTTTTGAGAGAGGGCAAGGGAGGGAAAGAAACATTGATGTGAGAGAGAAACATCAATCAGTTACCCCTTATACTCACCCTGACAAGGGACCAAACCTGCAGTCCAGGCCTGTGCCCTGACTGGGGATCAAACTGGTGACCTTTCATTTGGCGGAACAACGCCCAACCCACTTAGCCATACCAGTCAGGGCTATAGTGTTTTATTGTATTAAGTTTTACCTTAGTGTAATGCTGTTGATTTTTTTTTTAATTTTACTTATTTTTAGAGAGAAGGCAACAGAGGGAGACAGAAAGGGAGAGAAACATCTATTGGTTGCCTCTGACACGCTCCCAACCAAGGACCTGGCCTAAAACCCAGTCATGTGCCCTGACTGGGTATCGAACCAGTGACCTTTTGGTTCGCAGGCAGGTGCTCAGCCCACTAAGTCACACCAGCCAGGGCAAGATTTATGATGGCATTTATAATAAGAAATAGCCCTATGAACTGTTTTGTGGTGTGTTCTGTAAGGGCTATAAGGATTTTATGTAAGGAATCATGCCTTCCTTATATTACTCAATGTTCTTTTTATGGCTTTTCTTTTGGAAAAACTCCCATCTGGTATTTGTTCTAAGAATATTTTTCCTTAGAGGCTATAATCACTTTTTATCTCAAGAACCCTATATAACTGACCTAATGTTTTTCTTTATAGTATATTTTTTAAATTTTAATTTATTCACTCATTTTTAGAAAGGGAAAGGGAGGAAGAAAGAGAGGGAGAGAAACATCAGTGTGTGGTTGTCTTTCACATGACCCCTACTGGGGACCTGGCCAGCAATCCAGGCATGTGCCCTGACTGGGAATCGAACCTGGGAATCGAATGAATTTATTGGTTAATAAAATTACATAGGTTCCAGGTGTGCAATTCTATAATACATCATCTATATATTGTATTGTGTTCACCACCCCAAGTCAAGTCTCCTTCCATCACCATTTACCCCCCCATAAAATGCCTTTTAATATGAATTATATAAAATCAAAACATCAAACATGTACTGCTTATAAGATCCACTAACATTATATTTTAAAATAACACTATATAACTAGTTTTTTAAAAATCTGAGTTAATATATCATTATCTTTACTAAGACCAAAAAATCCACATTAATACTTGATAGATTTTGATGTCTGAAAATCCCTGCATATCGGACAGCACCCAGTTAAAATATTAAAGAATATCATTCATCAAAGAAGATATTTTTTTCAATTCCCAAAACAAGTTTGAGGAGTTATGTTGGGTTTGAATGGAAGAAAAAGGCCCAGTCAAAATACAGAAGCAAAGTTTTCATTTGGTGGAAGCTGAAATCAGAGATCTGTGGCATATGGCTTTTCTCAACTTTTAAAAAGTTTACCAAGCCAAACCCTCAGCACCTTCACTACTTTTGCTTTGATTTCCCCCTTCCCTTGCTTTTGCTTTGCCTTCAGCCCTTTTCTTCGCCTCTGGCTCATTCATGTAGGGTACTGTCCATGCTGGTCTAGAAGACTGCTCCTCTTAAAATCAGTCTCCTTTTTCATCTTTTACCACATACTGGGTTCTCTCATCAGAATGTTTGTGGAGCACCACAGTTGCTGTCTCTTGAACATCTTTCATTGAAACATCAGTATCTACTTTAAGAATACTTTTAAGTCTGCTAAGGTCCTTTGGGGCATTCTCTCTCCTTTCAGCACCTATCTTTCTTTTTCACTTACTACGGAAGCATTTAGCCATGTTTTCTCTGGGAAGGTTAAGAAACTCACAGTCCACACACTCCCAACAACCAGAAGTCCCCTTATATATTTTTATTTAATAGACATAATATTGGTTAATAGAGTAAGTTCAGGCGTATACCATTATAATTTGATATCTGTATACGCTATAGTGTGTTTACCACCCGGAGTCTAGTTCCGTCCATCATCATACATTTTGACCCCCTTGACCCATTTTGTCCTCTCCCTACTTCCTCCCCCTCTGATAAACACCAGTCTGTTGTCTGTATCTGTTTGTTTTTGTTTTATTTTTTGTTTTATATTTCACATGAGTGAAATCAGATGTTTCAGCCTTTTCAATGTGACTTACTTCACTTAGTATAATGTCCCCAAAGTCCATCCATGTTGTTGAAAATGGGAGAGATTTCATTTTTTTAAAGATTTTATTTATTTACTAAGAGATGGGAGGGAGAGAAACATCAATGTGTGGGAGAAATATCAACTGGTTGACCCTCACACGCACCCTGACTGGGGACCAAACCCACAACCCAGGCATGTGCCCGGATGGGTGATAGAACCAGTGACTCCAACCAACTGAGCCACACCAGTCAGGGCTCTTTTTATGGCTGAGTAATATTCCATTGTATATATACACCATATCTTCTTGATCCATTTACCTGTCTGTTGTTTCCATGTCCTTGCTGTTGTCAGTTATGCTGTAATGAACATAGAGGGTGCATTTATTTTTTTTAATTAGTGTTTTTATATTCTTCAGATAAATAACCAGCAGTGGATAGATGGGTCATATGGTTGTTCTATTCTTAAGTTTTTGAGGCATCTCTATGCTATTTTCTCCGGTGGCTGCACCAATTTATAATCCCACCAGCAGTGTATGTGGGTTCCCTTTTTGCCAATCCTCTCCAACATTTGTTATCTTTTTGAAAATAGCTATGGAATGTATTTTTTAAAACTCAAAGTCGTAGTATGTCTTTATTGATTTGAGGCTTTCCTCTTTCCATGTCTCAGTAGAAGTTTTTGGTCTGTTCAGTACAATATTTTATACCAGTGTCACACCAATAAATTCAATTTAAAATATACAATATTTATAAGCAGTGTTTCTAATGTTTTGTTAGAAGCATTCTATTTTATTTTTTATTAAGTATGTGATTTTAAAATTTGGCATGATTATGTAATGTTATATTTATTCCAGTGTTGGTTTTCTGTGCAAGTAGATATCTGAGTATACTGAGGAAGAAGGAAAGTGCCATTAGATCTTCAGAATTTCAATTTAGTTTCTACTCTTCTGGTCTGCATTTATGTAGGGCTTGGTACATTTGCATTATCTGATTTTAATGAGATAAATTTTCATTATAAATTGAAAAGTAGTAAAGTGACAGAAGAATTAAGTTGGTGAAAATTCATATCAGACTTTGTTACATAATAATACATCAGAAACATAGCTCCTTAAACATAGCACATTTATTGCTGGCCCCAAGAAATAAAGGAATACATTGTTCCTTGAACCCACAGGAAAATCCATGTTAGACTTGGCTCTCAATCTAGCAAATAAAAGTCTCAAATTAAGCCCTGGCTGGCGTAGCTCAATGGATTGAGCACGGGCTGTGAACCAAAGTGTCGCAGGTTCAATTCCCAGTCAGGGCACATGCCTGGGTTGCAGGCCACGGCCTCCAGCAACCGCACATTGATGTTTCTCTCTCTCTTTCTCCCACCCTTCCCTCTCTAAAAAAATAAATAAATAATATCTTTTATAAAAAACTCTCAAATTATTTGAAACTTTTTACTCAGTGTGAATATTTGAATGCGATTACTTCAAATTGAACTCACAATCTTGGTTTTCAATCATGATCTTATAGACCAGATATTAGTCTCTTAATGTAGAGGGTTGCTTCACTTTAATGCTGTTTTCAGGGTATGCTTCAGAGGCACCGTGAGATACTGACAGAGTTTAACAAGGACTTTTTTTTTCCTATGATGAAGCTCGTAAGTGGGGCTTAGAGCTGCTATATAAGCCATATTCATTTCTGCCTCAGGTCTGATCAGCACTAATGAATAGTATTTTGTGTTTTCCTGTAGATTGGAGTATTTAAGGACCCGTATAGGTTACTAATCTCTTGTTTTTGAAATTGTGTCCTTCAGTGTGTTACTGTGGCCACACCTCCCGAGATGTGTTATGTGGAACAGACGTAGGAAAGTCTGATGGATTTGGGGATTTTGGCTGTTTGAAGCTATGTGGCAAGTAAGGTTTATGTTCTTCTCAGTTAGAATAAAGCTGTATTTTATGCAACAATTGCTTAATAGTCTGTTGTTCTTTTTTTTAAACAGGGTTTTGAAATGTGGGAACCATGTATGTTCTCAAGTGTGCCACCCTCAGCCCTGCCAGCCATGCCCACGGCTCCCCCATCTGGTGCGCTATTGCCCTTGTGGGCAGACTCCTCTCAGCCAACTGCTAGACCTCGGAAGTAGTGGTCGGAAAACGTGCATGGATCCTGTCCCTGCATGTGGAAAAGTGTGCGGCAAGCCTCTGCCTTGTGGTTCCTTAGGTAACTAGAAGGCGTGTGAATGTAAATGTTTGGCAGCAATGATTACTTAAGCAAAATAGTTTTAAATTCTATTACAATACCAGAGGTTTTTCTAAATATTAGGATCAAATTTGTATGGGCATATTTTCTTTCCTCCTGAGAATAACTTATGAAAACTCACATTTGCCCAAGTAATTTCTAGTTTGGGTGTTTTATTGCTAACTCAGGTCAGTTTGTGGTAAGATACTGTTCCATGGCGGATGGTGGGGGGAATTTTCGTTTCTCTTAGTAGCCTATGCTAATATGAGTGCCATATACCCTTTTTACTGATCCAGGGTCCAGTTAAGTGCTTAAAAGCATTTTCATACAATAGGAACATCTGAACTAAAAGTCTAAGTACACTAAAACTTTAGCCATTTGGACCACTCAAGAAATGTCATTGTTTTATACCTGCATTTCCCATCTAGCTGAGGATAATACCTCCTGAGCATAATTTTACGTAGACATTTTTCTAAAAATATTTTTTTAAGTTTTTTTTTTAAAGATTTTATTTATTTGTTTTTAGAGAGGGAAGTGAGGGGGGGAGAGAGAGAGAGAGAGAAAGAGAAAGAGAGAGAGAAACATCAATGTGTGGTTGCTAGGCCTGCAACCCAGGCATGTACCCTTACTGGGAATCGAACCTGCAGCACTTTGGTTCTCAGCCCACGCTCAATCCACTGAGCTACGCCAGCCAGGGCTTAAAAACCCTTTTAAAAACAGAAGTGACTGAAGATAATTTCTTTCCCATTACCAACCCAGAGTCATCATTTTTCTGAACCTCAGTTATTGTATTGTGCTGAATAGGGCAGACATACAGTGATGGCCTTGGGGACTGCTGAGGTTTCTCAGGTGGTTTCCCCATACTGGTGTATAGTTTGAATTGTTTTATCTACTTGTTAAAGCTTCTGTTGTTTATTTTCTTGTCAATGCTTCTCCTACCTTTAGTGTCTCTCCCTTTCTTCTGACTTGTGGCTTCTGATTACTTGGATGTAGAAACCAGAAAATGCTTGTTGGAATCAGCTATAAAGCAGTAGTCTGAGTTTCTGACTGAGACTTTCTGAGGCAGGCCTTGGGAAATATATGCATACAGTTTTGTAATGACCTGGCAACTTCTCTCCTAAGTGAGTGTTCCAAGGCTGTGTGCTTAGAAAAATTAAAGTGGGCGACAAAATATGAATAAAAGAGGAGTTCCTGTAACTAACTGTGGTAAAGCTAATGTCTAAGTTGGGATTGCACTTTTATCGAAAATAGAGAGTTCACATTTCTTCCAAGTACTAGCAGGAACCAGTAGGAGCACCCTACCTAATTCTGTTTTTCAGTCTGACTTTAAAATCATGTACAAAAGAGAAGTGCTCTCTTATATTTTAATACATGTTCCACACACATTAGGAAAATCAATCATCTCTTGGTTCTCCTTTTCTGCTGTGAAAATGTATGTTCAGATAAGCCCTGTGAAATGCAGATCAAATGACTTCTAAATCAAGAAGGATGATAAAAATCTTCCCTTTTCAGAAAGCACATGAATCAGTTTTGTAAGAATTTCATATATAATCACCAGAAATCCAACCCTGAGGCTAAGATATCTTGCTGGCAATGAAAGAAAGAGGAAATGTAAAATGGGTAATGCAAAGGGACTTGAGCAAAAGCAGGACAGTTAACGATGAGTATGAATTGCAGTGGGGGTGAGATAAGATAAGGTCATGGGTTTTAATTGTGGAAGACTTTTAAGGAACTAGGCTGAGTTGGATTGAGAAGCTCAAAGGCAAGCCTATGGCTAGTGGTAACAGTGACTCAAGTTTATTTGGATCTGGCATATTTATATAAAGTTTTTTTTTAGGTCTTTTAATATCACTCCTAATAGGAAATTTGCATTCTAAACATACTGCTTTACTACAACAAACTAGGTAGAGTTCTGCTTTCAGGATGATAGCATGAGCACCTACTTGGACCCACTCCCCAGCAAAATAAGCAAAGCTGGTGAAACTGTTTTTGTTTTTTTTTTTTTAAAGCAGCCATTTAAAGTCTCTGGAAATTGTCCTACAGACATACATAATTAAGAAATATTTACTGAAGAAAATCTACTAAAACTCAGGAGAGTCTGTGTCATTGAGTTATGACCCACTTCTTCCTTTCCCTCCTACCCCAGCTCAGCTTAACAGAATCTCCATTAAGGATGTGTGTGCCCAAGAAGACAGGGCTTCCTCTGCCCTCAGCTCCTAGTCAAGGGTTTTTCACTAGGTGGAGCAGACTACCAGCATTTCTCATCCCCTCTAACTCTAAGTCAAAGAGGCTAAATTTCCCGTAAGCACAGCTGAGAGGTCCGAGGCTCTCTTCCTTTATGAGTCAGAGGCTGTACCCCAATCACAATAGGTGAGAATACTAGCACCCCTGTCACCCTCACCCTGGCTCACTTGTAGGGCAGAGGTTTCACACTAGGAAAATTAAGCCAAGGATATCAGAGGCTACTATCCAATCCAGAACCCAGAGTAACAGCTGAGACCTCCCAGAGGGAGAGGCAGTCCATAAGAAAACAAGTTCCAAAGTATTCCCCAAAGGAACTGACTTTAGTTTAAAATGGAGTGTGGGGGAAAGTTCAGGGTTAAGGCCCTTTAGAAAACAATAACATCTCTAAATGAAGAACAGTAAGCTAAACTACAGGCCAACTAGTTCACCAGAAAGAACCAGGGGAAGAGATGGCTAAAAGGATCCTTCTTGGGGTCAGAACAAACCTCGCAGACTTACCTCAAAGACTACCCCTGCCCATATTTCCTTCAATCAAACTGAGCAATTTATGCCTCAAGGCATTGTTGAAAATAGGAAAGCAACCAGTCAGCAATTACTGTAGAGCTTCAGAATTGAGAGTAACACCAAATGAGGCAGATGGCTTAACAGAGAGATGGGGAAAGAGATAGCTCAAGAGAGCTCTGCTGAAACCATTGTCATGCCCGGGTGACTGCATACCACAAGCTCTGCCATCCAAAGGGTGACACCAAAGGCTTCATACCACAGGGGAAATGGACTTCACTAAAGTAACCTAGATAAGTCACAAAACAAATAAGTAGACAACAACAAAAATGCTGTGGGGAGAGAGAGAGAAAGCAGTATCCAGAGTTGCTACAAACAATGTGTTACCAAAAATGCCTGGTTTCCAGCAAAAAAATTATGAAGTATGCAAAGAAACGGGGGTAAACACAGGCAACAGAAATTTTCTGTTTTCTGTGAGAGTGACCTATGTCAGATTTAACAAAAACTTCAAGGTAACACGCTTAAAGAACTAAAGTAAACCATGCTTAAAGAGGTAAAGGAAGGTATAAAGACCTTGTCTCATCAAATCAAGTGTATCAATAGAGATAGAAATTATAAAAAAGAACCAAATGGAAAATCTGGAGTTGAAAAGTTCAATAATTAAGATGAAAAATTCATTAAAGGGGCTCAACAGTAGATTTGAGCTGGCAGAAAGAAGGATGAATAAATGTGAAGACACATTGGTAGAGATTATGTGATCCAGAGAACAGAGAGAGAATAGAATGAAGAAAAGTGAACAGTGCCTCAAGGAAATGTGGGACACCTTTAAGCACATAAACATATGTGTGATGAGAATACCAGGAGAGGAGAAAAGAGTAGAAAAATATTTAAAGGAATAATGACTTGAAAACTTTCAAATTTATTAAAACAAAACAAAATATTAACCTGTCTATCCAAGAAGCCCAGAAAACTCAAAAAGGGTAAATTCAAAGAGCTCCACACCTAGACAAATAGTAAACATGTTGAAAGCCCAAGATTAGGAGAAAATCTTTAAAGTAGCAAGAGAAAAATGACTCAAGGGAACCTGTATGCAATTAACAGCAGACTTCTCATCAGAAACGGTGGCTAATACTGCGTCACAGCCAGAAAGGGGTGGGATGACCTGTTCAAAGCACTGAAAGAAAAAGACGTGCCAACCAAAAATCTTATATCCAGTGGAACTGTCTTTCAAAAATGAAAATAAGATTGGAAAATTTGGTGCTACTTTACAATGAATGATACTAAAGGAAGTTCTTTAGGCTGAAAGCAAGTAAACTCACATGTAAATTCAAATCCACATGAGAAAAGCAAAGAGTAAAGGTATTACATAATTATAAAAGATAGTATAAATGCATATTCTTTTCTCAACTGATTTTAAAATGCACTTGTATAAAATAATATGTTTATAATTAGATTGTTTGGCCCATAATATGCAGAAATATATCTATAAAAATAGCAGAAGGGAGGTGAGTGGGATCGGTGTGGTATTGGAAGTGACACCAGAGGGTAACTCAGGTTCACAGAAACAACTAAACGAAACCAAAAATAGTAAATAAGAAGATGTAACAAACTATAAGTATATAATGTTCTCTTTTCTCAGCTTCGTTAGTAGACCATAACATTATCTAAATTAGTAACTATTATAATATGTTACTGAGTTTGTAACATAGACATATATATGTCATGGATAACAATAATAGCACAGAAGAGAAAAGGGAATGTAGCTATTTGGAGTAAGGCTTTTGTATCTCCGTGGAATTAGGTTAGTTAATTTAATCTGAAGTCAATTCTGAAAAGGTGCGTATGATAAGCCCCTAGAGTAACCATTAAGAAAATAACTTTTAAAATGTAGTAAAAAATACCATTAAAGAAAAAAATGTTACACTTAATATTCACTTAATGCAAAAGAAAGCACTAAAGGAAGATTAGATTTAATAAAGGCAAGAGACGTGTAAAAAACTAAGTGAAAGGGCACACAAATCCATTTATGAATTATAACAATGTGAATAGATTAAACACAAAACAGATTGTCAAACCAAATTTAGAAAATAAAAAGCAAGATAGATCCAACTCTACGTTATCTTCAGGAAATAGATTTTAGAGTCAAAGATCCAGTTAGGCTGAAGAGACTCTGGGCGATCCCGGAGGGGGCCTTGAAGCAGGACATGTCCTAAACCTCGTTTATCAGAAAGAATGGCGGGCCACCTGTCAGTAGACGATCACAGAGCTTTAGTCAGAGAGATTATAGGTCATGGCTTCTGATGATTTTTGATCCCCAGGTGGTTTTCAGTCAGGAGCCTATCAGTAAAGGCATTTATGGCTACAATTTTAAGGACATCTAAGTCTAACCTGGAGACTTGCGGCCTAAGTGAGGAAAGAGACAGACCTGTTCTTTTACTTAGGCAAAGCACCCTGCAGTCCAAGGCATATTCCAGTGACTGATGCTGGGTCCTGTCCTTGCTGGGAAAGGCCCAGCCTGCTGGAAGAAGGGAAGATGCGGGGAAAGGCACTGATGATATCCTCCCCTCAAACTCTGATTCTGGGGTTGCAGGGAACAGAGGTAGAAGACCAATGTGGCTAGTGAATTTGGGAGTCTGAAATGAGCAGTTGCAGTTTTCATTCCTAGATCTTCTTATTTTTATTAAAGATTTCATTCATACCTGTGAAAAGCTCTGCCATGAAGGAGACTGTGGACCATGCTCTCGTACATCAGTTATTTCCTGCAGATGCTCTTTCAGAACAAAGGTAAATCCTCAAAAATGCTACAGTTGTTTCCACCGATGCCTTTTAAATTGGTGATTAAAGAAGGGGAGGAATCAAAATAACCTGTTTTCTTACTGTCTGTCAGTCCTTGCCAATGTATAGTGACACCTGCTATGGTCCAGTTATAGGATAGGTATCTAGGGAGGAGAAGGGATCTGGCACTCAAGGCTCAGAGTCTAGTCATGGGTGTAAGGCAAGTATGCAGATAGCTCTAACAGATGCAAGTGTGATAATGCTAGATGCTAGAAGAGAAAAACAATAGCGCTGTTGCAAAGAATTAACTTTGCAGCAGTTAGAGGGAACTTCCCTCTAAAAAGTTAGAGGGGACATAGTCCTCAAGATTGCCCTCACTTCTGACACCCATTGCAAGAGTTTGGACAACTGCTGGATTAGATAGAACAGTCTACGTGACCTCCCTCACTTCCAGTACCAACTACAAGTTCAGTGGTGCCCAAGACAAACCTCAAGGTTTGGTAATTCACTAGAAGGACTCAGAATCCAGTGAAATCTGTTACACCCACACTTACAGTGTATTACAGGGAAAGGATACAGATTAAAATCAGCCAAAGGAAGAAGCATGTAAGGCAGAGTTCAAGAAAGTACCAAATTGGGAAGCTTACAGTTGTCCTCTTCCCATGGAGTTGGAACGGCATTACTTTTTCAGCATTAGTGTGTGACAGTACAATGGAGTATTGCCAACCAGGGATGTTCACCCAGTTTTTATTGGGGCTCCATTGTGTAGACATGATTGACTGCTGTCGTAGCTGATCTCAGTCTCTAGTCCTTCCTGAAGTCTGTTGATACTGTGTGACCCAAAGCCCCCACCCCAAATCACATCATTAGTCCTTCTGATATGGGCAGCCCCACCCTAAGACTGCCCAGTGTGGCCAGGCTATACCTTACATCATATTATTAGACTATATGACCCAAGTCCCTTGTGACCCAAGGCCCCAGACATACAATGACACTCCAGTCAAGCACGATACTCCAAGGGCTTAGATACTACCTCTCAAAAGCCAAAGACAAAAGATCTTTGTATAACATTGATTATTCACTATATGACTTATAAGTTGATAAGTATAGTCAGGTTGTCTACTTTCTGCCCTGAGCAGTTTTGATTGCACTTTGTCTTTATAAAATGGATGTCTTATCATTTTGGAATTAGGCCATAGTGCCAGTTCCTATGTAGGTAACCAGGAGAGGCAGGAAACCTTCCTGTGGAAGTATTTGGGTAATCAACTTGAACAAACAATGTCGGTCCGTCTTGCTCTCTGACCTACTGCTAGTCATTTCCATGCATATCAGCACCTGTCCCAGCAGAGCAAAGGCCAATGGAGAAAGAATTCTGAGCAGTTGGTTTATTTCTTATATACAATCCAAGGTCTTGGTATCTGCTGACTTGCAAATGATTCTGAGGATATAATCCATAAATTGGGAGCTACACTAATAGTTAAGCTTCAGAATAAAAGAAAAAGTGTAAAAGCACAGTTTACATGCAAAATTTGTATGAGCATTTTGGGGGTTTTTTGTTTTGCGTTTTCTGAAAGAAACCACAGAATACATGGGGCAGAGAGGTGTGTGAATGTCAGGTGCAGGGCCACTTTGTCCTTTGTACATACGAGCTTGAAGACTGAGACGCTGTGATTTAGTAATCACAAATTAAATGATGTCCAGAGGTGCTCTTTGTGACAAAGAATCACGAGCAACGCTGGAACGTGTGAACTCGAAAGGGCTACTGTCGCTTTGCTTTTCTCCCTAGCAGTCCCTTTCTTGCTCAGCTTTTTTGCTTCTCATTCATTCTCTGTCCTCACTCCCTCTAGTAGTGGACCCTGTGGCAGTGAGTGTATTCTTTAAAACCTATGAGTAAATGGAACTTTTGCAAATAAAAGTCTTATTATAAAATTGCTGTACAAGGTCACTGTCAACATGAATTCTATTAAACCCTTGAACAAAGTGAAAAACCTCTTTGAAATGCTGATAATCATCACGTCATTGTTTAGCCAGATTTTCATGAATATAGATGTTTCATGAAATAGCTTTTGTAATGAAATAGCTTTTCCATGGAAACAAGTTTTCTAGATAAATAAAACTTATGTCTTAAACCTTCAAGGGCTGTTTTCTTTTAATCACTTTGGTGAGAGTCTTTGAGCAGTGTATGGTACATCTTACTGCTTCTTTGTAAAGAATACTGTATTTAAGGTTTTATTGGTAATTCATATTTATTATAGAAATTAAGAGGAACTCTGTCTTTCCCTATAGTTGTAGGCACCACTCCAGCATGTCATTTCCTCTGTACAACCCAGCGTTTGCTTTAACTGGAAAACTCACTCAGGCAAATTCATGAGTCACCTTTGCTTTATATCTCGAGAGAGCACATGCATTAATTTATCTAAAACATCTCTTAGCCAAAAAGCTTCAATTTCTTAGACTTCATTTGTTATCAACTCTAGTAGCTGCCACCTTTTTCTCAGGGTCATTTTCACAAAGGAAAAAGTTTCTATCACTTTGCTGATTTCTGAGTACAATGCAACCTGTAAATGACATCAAAGCCAAATACAAATGTAGTAGCTGGACAGCCAGCCAGGCTCACTCTGCCCGAAGGGACCGACTTGCTTCCCATGGACCAGCCTTATCACGTGTATTGTTCAGGATCAGGCCTCAGCAAAATTCCATATGATAGACCTTTGGGGCTATTCACACATAATGGAAACCAAAGTAACAAAACTTTTGAATGCCAGCAGCACACTGTAATTCCACTTTGCTGTAGTCCAGCTGGTTTGTCAGGGGTACTCTTGAGTGTGTAGAGCTGTTTGCCCCTACATTAAATAGCACCAGATTGTTACATATTTTCAGTTTTTATATCTGCTCTTTTTTTTCTTTTTCTGTATGTAACCCTACCAGGCAGTTATTTCTCTTTGCTTTGCCTACCTTTAGCAGCCTTTCTTTCCATTCAAGTTTTATAATAATCTATTATGCATTTGGAGGCCAGGCCACAAAGACTGTTACATTTGTATTTACGTGAACAGTTAGTAAACCTGGAACCCTGCTGTGAGTAAAGCATAACAATATAGAGACTGGGCTAACTTTGCTCCAGACAGGTGAACTTGGTGAATAAATTGACTGCCAGAGAAGTAGAGCATGTTTGGGATATGCATGCTGCATTTATCATTATACTATAGTTGTTTTGTTTCATTTATTCTTAAAGTACTTACTGTTTCTTTTTCTTTTTCCATAGGAGCTTCCATGTACCAGTCTCAAAAGTGAAGGTATGACTGGGAAGGGGCATGAGGCAACTTTCTGAGGTAAAGGTAGTGTTCTGTGGGATTATGCGCTTGTCAAAATCCAGCAAAGGAACACAACATTTGTGCATTTCATTGTATATAACTTTTATCTCATAAGAAAAGGAAGAATAATCGTGAATTGAATTCTAATTAATGAAGTACTGAAAAGTTCAGGGGAAGCATACTCATGCCTGCAGCTTACTTTAAAAAGCATTAAAAAATGATAAATTGATATGTGGATAGAAAATAGATATGTGAAAAAATAACTAATGGTAGAATCTAGGTAGTGGACATATGAGTGTTCACTGTAAAATTGTTCTATTTTGTTTTTATGTTTGAAAATTTTCACAATAAAGTATTGGTGGGGGGAAGTGAGGTAAATAATATCTGAGGAAGCAGACTTTTTACACACAGACCCCGATGCTTGTTTCCTGTAAGCCTCGATAGGATGTTGGATACCTGGAACAGGGCTCAGTCAGCAGCCTTCATCACCTTTCATGTTGTTTCTTCCTTTGTCCTTGATCCTGATGTTCCATTCTGTTACAGCTCTGTTTCTGCTCTGCTGACCATCACATAGTCTTTTGTTTAGGCCATCTTGAAACCTTTTTTGAAAAGTGATAGAAGATAAATGTATACCAAATAAAAGTTCTTACTCTGCTCAGGAAGAAAGCTAATTGCTTAAGATCTTTCTTGGGCTGCAGGCATTGGAAAACCCAAGGAAAAGTGACTTTAGCAATAAGGGACCTTACTTTCTCACGTAACAGACAGTATGGAGGCGGAACAAGTCCAAGGTTGGTTAGTTCTAAGCTTAGTAATTCCAAGATCCAGTTCAGCCTCTCTGTGACTCTTTTTGTTTTTCCCTCATGGGTATAAAGTTAGCTGCAATTCCACACATTGAGTTCTCACCCAACAACATAGAAAAGAAAGGGAGATTCTTAAACTTCTCTTCCTTCTTAAGAGCAAGAAAGAATCCTAAAAGGCTCCCAATATACTGTGTAACACATGCTTCTGCCTAAACCCTTTACTAACAAGGGGAATGGTACTACCACGACAGGTAATCCCATACATCTTTTGAACTGAGCCCATGGGTGCCCAGTTGCTGAACAAAATTAAGGATTTGCTAGCCTGAAGAAGGTGGTTAGTGGCTGTTTAGAAGCTAACGAGAAATACCTGCCTCAAAACCTCAGTCAAAAGTTTGGTTATTAAAAACATAATTTGAAAAAATTATAACTTTAATTCACTGTTATTTATTTTTTAAAAGATTGTATTTATTTTTAGATAGAGGGGAAGGGAGGGAGAGAGGGGGAGAAACATAGACGTGCAAGAGAAATGTCAGTTGGCTCCCTCGTACACGCCTGCAACTGGGGACCTGGCCTGCAATCCAGGCATGTGCCCAGCAACCCCTCAGTTTGTGGGACAACACCCGAACCACTGGGCCACACCAGTCAGAGCTGTTTTCTTTTCTATTTGACAATCTGACAAGAGAAAAGTGGTATGTTATTTTAACATGTATTTTCACCATAGCATTTTTACCACTTATTTACATTATTACATCTGTATTTAAGCCTGTAGTCAATCAGATATTTGTTGAATGAATGTTAATATCCTTTGCTTTGTTTTCCTTTTTAATTGTCCACAACAGATGCTACATTTATGTGTGACAAGAGGTGTAACAAGAAACGGTTGTGTGGACGGCATAAATGTAATGAGATATGCTGTGTGGTAAGTGGGCCTGTCATTAGGCACAATCAGATTGCCTCAGCTATCTGGAGTGCAGCCCAGATTTAGAAGTTACTGGAAGGAGCCCCTTGAGCAGGAGTCAGAGAGCTGCCCAGATCAAGCTGATCTTAGTCTGGTTAAAAAGTCAGCGAGTGGCAACCTGGAGGAAGAGAAAGAAGAAAGGCAGAGGCCTCAGGCCTCAGAGCCAAGACCACTAAATGAACATACAGTCCTCTGCAGGAGACCGTGCACTGCCCCTGACCTTAGCAGCTGGGGCTTTAGGTTTCATATACACCTTTTTGTCAAGTTAGTTGGCAAATGAGTGTGGCATTTTTGAAAGGAGCAAGTTTTAGTTATCTGAAATATTCCCTTCTGTGGAACTGAAGGAAGCTCTTCCTGGCAGTCAGTACTGCAGTATCGTTGTGTGTGTGTGTACAATAACATAGCACCAATAGCGAGATAGTGCGTATATATACACATGCACATGTGTATATAAAAAATACATAATTGTTACTTTATTTCTTTTTTTAATATATTTTATTGATTATGCTATTACAGTTGTCCCATTTCCCCCTTCACTCCCCTCCACCCTGTACACCCTCTCCCACCCATATCCCCCCTTTAGTCATGTCCATGTGTCGTACTTATAAGTTCTTTAGCTTCTACATTTCCCATACTATTCTTGCCCTCCCCCTATCTATTTTCAACCTACATTCTATGCTACTTATTCTCTGTACCTTTTCCCCCTCTCTCCTCCTCCCACTCCCCTGTTGCTAACCCTCCATGTGATCTCCATTTCTGTAGTTCTGTTCCTGTTCTAGTTGTTTGCTTAGTTTCTTTTGGTTTTGCTTTAGGTGTGGTTGTTAATAATTGTGAGTTTGCTGTCCTTTTACTATACATATTTTTTATCTTCTTTTCTTAGATAAGTCCCTTTAACATTTCATAAAATAAGGGCTTGGTGATGATGAACTCCTTTAACTTGACCTTATCTGAGAAGCACTTTATCTGTCCTTCCATTCTAAATGAAAGCTTTGCTGGATAGAGTAATCTGGGATATAGGTCCTTGTCTTTCATGACTTGGACTACTTTCCAGCCCCTTCTTGCCTGCAAGGTCTCTTTTGAGAAATCAGCTGACAGTCTGATGGGAACTCCTTTGTAGGTTACTGTCCCCTTATCTCCTGCTGCTTCTAGGATTCTCTCCATTTTTACCTTGGCTAATGTAATTATGATGTGCCTTGGTGTGATTCTTCCTGGGTCCAACTTCTTTGGGGCTCTCTGAGCTTCCTGGACTTCCTGGAAGTCTATTTCCTTTGCCAGACTGGGGAAGTTCTCCTTTATTATTTGTTCAAATATGTGTTCAATCTGTTGCTTTTCCTCTTCCCCTTCTGGTACCCCTATAATTCGGATGTTGGAATGTTTAAAGATGTCCTGGAAGTTCCTAAGCTTCTCCTCGTGAATTCTTATTTCTCCATTCTTTCCTGCTTGGTTGTTTTTTTCTTCCTTCTGGTCCACTCTATTGTTTTGAGTCCCAGTTTCCTTCTCATCACTATTGGTTCTCTGTGCATTTTCCTTCATCTCTTTTATGGTAACCTGCATTTGTTCATCTAATTTACACCCAAAATCAACCAATTCTGTGAGCTTCCTGATCACCAGTGTTTTGAACTGTGCATCTGATAGATTGGCAATCTCTTGGTCGCTTAAAATGATGAGTCCTGGGGTATTGATCTGTTCTTCTGTTTGAGACATGTCTCTCTTTCTCTCTCTCTCTCTTTTTTTTTTCAGTCTGGTCGCTCCCGTTATGGTGAGGGGTGGGGCCATAGGTGTTCATCAGGGCTGGGCACCCCAGTCGCTAGATTGTGACGTTATATATGGGGGCAGGGGCGGGAGGGAACAATGGCGGTAGCTCCATTCTCCTGGGACCTCAGTCTTTTCTCTGGGGTCCTGGGTTGCGCGCTCTGCCCTGGTCCATAATCGCCACCTCACTGGGTCTGCCGGCTGCTGCTTGCGTACTCAGGGTCCACCCGCTGTGATCTTGCACGCCCCAGATGCCTTGCGTGCTCCCGGTTGCCTTATGCGCCCAGTTCTCTCTGTTCTCCATGCACCACGACCCGTGCCCAGCTGCTCCTCTCTGCCCCTCCTACCGGTCCGGATGAACGGGTCTACTTCAACTTCTTGGCTGTCTGACTTCCATTCAGATAAATTTTCTGACAGTTCTGGGTGTTATTCTGCCTCTAAATTGTTGTTGTTCTAATCTTGGTTGTGCGTGGAGGTACGGTGTGTCCACCTATGCCTCCATCTTGGCCGGAAGTCATAATTGTTACTTTTAAAATTTATTGACATGGTGAAGAGTGATGAAATTGCACAGTATATCAAACTTATTTATAAACCAGTGTTCGAAGGCTTAAAGACTTCCTGTTGTTATTGAAAATTTCTAACAGCAAAGCAGGTGAGACTGCTGTAAGTCCCTGATGCCCAGTGTCCAACTTCAGTAGTGATTGACTCATGACCAACCTGTTTCATCCACCTCTCCACTGACTCTGCCTCCCATGATTGTTTTGAAGCTAATCTCAGACATCATTTCATCCATAAATGTGGACAGCTTTTTGTTATTATTAATCTTGTTTATGGATAACAAAATAGAAATGATTCTGTAAACAAATATGAATCTCTTCCTAGGATAAGGAGCACAAGTGTCCTTTGATTTGTGGGAGGAAACTCCGCTGTGGCCTTCATAGATGTGAAGAACCTTGTCATCGTGGAAACTGCCAGACATGCTGGCAAGCCAGTGAGTGTCTTTACACTTTATTGTAAGAATATTCTAGAAATTTAGGCATGATGTTTTGAAAGAATGATATGCTTAGATTGGTATGAATTATTCTACTAATAAGCCTTAGTATTTCAGATATGTTGAGTTTTTCAAAAAAGTCATGCCTAGTGCTGTATTGTTCCTGAATGTAGGAAACTTGGGATATAGGCAATGATCCTAAGATGGAGCCTGGTTCATTAATAAATACCTCTTTTATCTGCCACTTAATTATTACCTCTTTTACCTGCTTCTTAAATATTATAGACCCAAGTTCTGTCCTCAGCAATTCTTCTTTCTCTACATCAATTATGTTCAACCTTTTTCATCTCATGGCACACATAAACTAGTAAAATTCTGTAGCATGTCAGAAAATATATTTTTTGCCAATCTGACAAAAAATAGGTATAATTTTGATTTACAAAAAAATAATAATAGGTATTGCCTACCTTTTTTGCTCCAAAGTGGCTTTTTAAAAATCAGGTGCTTATACTTGTATATAAGGATTTCTGGTACCAGAAGTAAACCAATCAGAAGCAAATTTATTTTGCAACATGACCAATAAAATGCAACTCTATCATATGACCTATATATTTATGGTTCAAGACATGCCATTCATACTGGATGGCTACTGTTATGTTGGCTGTTACTATTTTTTTATTTGACAGTCTCAGGGAAAAAAACAGTGAGTGCCCCTGAGTAAATAGTTAGGTGTTGCATGTTTTAAAAATTCAAGATTTTTTTAACTGCTTCATCAAGGACTTTCTTAAGTGAAACTGGCATTTTTTACTTACTGTAAGTGTTTGGCACTGAAAAATACAGTGATTACAGTTTGATGCTGCTGCCTTGATTTGCGCTATGGCCTGGGCAGTTGATTTACTTTTGTATCAGTAATGCAAGTGTGAACATAGTGGAAAAAGTAAATAATATGTTAATATGATTATGAAAACAATTTGACCTTGTGGACTTCCTGAAAGGCTCCAGGGACCCCTAGGATCAACAGAGCGCACTTTCAGGACTGCTACGTTAAAAGATTGTCCTAAATCAGGGTTTACCAAAATGACTTCTCTAGAATATTAAGCTTGCCTCGTTTCAAAAAGGAGTTAAGTCAGTGCTTTGGAGTTCTGTAGAAAAACATACATGGCACCCTGGCTGGCTGGCACAGATGGTTGAAGCACCATCTCATATACCAAAAGGTTGTGGGTTCAGTTCCCAGCAGGGCACATACCTAGGTTGTAGGTTCAATCCCTGGTCAGGGCATATACAAGAGACAACTATCGATGTTGCTCTGTCACATTGATATTTCTCTCCCCGCTCCCCCCCCCTTCTTCCTCTCTCTCTAAAAATCAATGAACATTTCCATGAGTAAGGATTAAAAAAAAAATACATCATCCCTTACCTTTGACCTAGCTATTTCACATATATTAGTTCATCCTCACGATAAGCTTGTTGAGTGGATAGGTCAAAGTTCGGTACCCCCCATTTGAAGAAAAGAAAGCTCAGACTTGCCCACAGTCCCTGAGCAAGTAAGTGGTAGGTCTAGGACTAGAAACCTAAGTCTCCTAAGTCTCCTGACTGTTTGCAGGGCTCTTTCTACCACACTGTAGCCTTTGAAGGGTTTGCTGGAAAGTGGTGACAGAAAAAGAGCAGTGGGTTGTGGCGGTGGGAGGCAGTCCTGGAGGGCCCTGGGTTTCCTAACTCTGGTGCCGTAGTTGAGAACCATGGCTAAGGGCCTGGCCTCTACCATGGCCCTCTGGAGAACTGGCTCCCCTTAGGGTCTGAGGGTTAGGAGAGCTCTTGACAAAATGGGCTGCCTGTTAGAGCTGACCCAAGTGAGCTCTCATTTTGGTTTGGCTTATGAATGGTGCCTAATGAACTCAGGTATAGTTCTGAGCTTCATTTCAACATATTTCAAGTGCCATAGTTTTGAATGGCTTCAGTGGATCTCTGGGGTTTATATTCAAATATATATTTTTGTGTGTTTGTTAATTACCTGTAGCTCTCACAATCTCTCTGTCAATTTGCCTAACCAAAACAGTTGAAAAAGAGCTGCACCTTTAGTGGAAGTCTCCTGGTTCTCTCAAAAAGAGACGGCCTGTAGGTCTTTTGTTTATAAAATACATATAAAATTATCTTGGGTTCATGGTCTTAGAGTTCGTTGTAGGTAAAAATGAAACACTTCATAACTATCTGCTCCTTTGTCATCAGCTCAAGTTCCACACAATACAAACTTAAAAAAAAAAAAAACAGTAGCCAATTCTCTAGAAATATAAGCCAAAAAAAAAAAAAAAAAGAAAATGTAAATGGGTAAAATATGTGTCCTCATCCCAAACTCATGAAGGGTTATTTTGTTTCACCCGCTTCTCTGCCAGGTTTTGATGAATTAACCTGCCACTGTGGCGCATCAGTGATCTACCCTCCAGTTCCCTGTGGTACCAGGCCCCCTGAGTGTACCCAAACCTGCGCCAGAGTCCATGAATGTGACCATCCAGGTGGGTCCCATCCCCTTGCCTCCACACTTTACACCTGCTCACACCATGTTATTTAGAATGTTGCGCGATGGTCTTCACTGCTCTGATGTCATCCTGGATGGCACCCCTTGCTCCCAGAGTTGCTCAGGGACTGCTGCTGTGATCGGGGCCACAGCTGGGAATCGCAGTGCCCTCCATCGCTTCACTCTATGGACGTCAAGGACATCAAACACACCTGAAAGGCCAGGAGAAGCCCTCGCTGGTGTTGTCTTTTAGGGATGTTCTTTCTTTCTTTGTGGCCTCCACTTTTGGTGCATTTCAGAGTTGAGCATCTTTTTACAAAATTTGAAGTAACTTGGGTTTTGTTGTTGTTGAAGCAATATGGCTTTTCTTTTTCTTTCTTTTTTTTAAGTTTATTTTATTGATTATATTGTTACAGTTTTCCCAGTCTTTTTTCTCTCCTTTATCCCCCTTTACCTGATACCCCCATTCCCTCTAGCATTCCTCCCCCTTAGTTCATGTCCATGGGTTGTACATAAAAGCTCTTTGGCTTTTTCATTTCCTATACTATTCTTAACCTCCCTCTGTCTATTTTCTACCTACTGATTTTGCTTCTTATTCCCTGTACCTTTTCCCCCATTCTCCCCGCATCCGCGCTTCCTGCTCCCTGCTGATAACCCTCCATGTGATCTCCATTTCTGTGATTCCATTCCTTTTCTAGTTGTTTGCTTAGTTTGTTTTTGTTCTTTTTTAAGTTCAATTGTTGATAGTTGTGAGTTGTCATTTTACTGTTCAGTTTTTATCTTTTTCTTAGATAAGTACCTTTAACATTTCTTATAATAAAGGCTTGGTCAACTCCTTTAACTTAACCTTATCTGGGAAATACTTTATCTGCCCTTCCATTCTAAATGAGAGCTTTGCTGGATAGAGTCATCTTGGATGTAGGTCCTTGCCTTTCATTGCTTTGAATACTTCTTTCTATCCCCTTCTTGCTTGCAAAGTTTCTTTTGAGAAATCAGCTGACAGTCTTATGGGAACTCCTTTGTAGATAAATTTCTCCTTTTCTCTTGCTGCTTTTAAGATTCTCTCCTTGTCTTTAATCTTTATCATTTTAATTATGGTATGTTTTGGTGTGTTCCTCTTTGGGTCCAACTTGTTTGGGATTCTCTGAGCTTCCTGGACTTCCTAGAAGTCTGTTTCCTTTGCCAGATTGGAGAAGTTTTCTTTCATTATTTTTTCAAGTAGGTTTTCCATTTCTTGCTCTTTCTCTTCTCCATCTGGCAGCCTTATGGTTTGGATGTCGGAACGTTTAAAGTTGTCCCAGAGATTCCTAAGCCTTTCCTCATTTTTTGAATTTTTGTTTCTTCTTTCTTTTTCCAGTTGGATGTTTATTTCTTCCTTTTGTTCCACATCGTTGATTTGGGTCCCTGTTTCCTTCTCTTCACTGTTGTTTCCCTGTATATTTTTTTTTATCTCACTTTGTATAGCCTTTACTTATTCCTTTATTCTGTGTTTGTACTCAGTCATTTCTCTGAGCATCCCAATTACCAGTGTTTTGAACTCTGCATCTAGTAGGTTGGCTATCTCCTTATTGCTTAGTTCTTTTTGAGTTTTGACCTGTTCTTTCATTTGGGCTATATTTCTATGTCTCCGCACACCTGTTATGTTGTAAGAAGCAGAGCCTTAAGTATGCTCCAGGGCAGAGCAGCCCACTTTGCCGCATTGTGGTTCTGTCTGTGGGGGAAGGGTCAAAGAGGGAACTTGCCTGGCTCAAGCCCTGCTTTCAAGATACTGGCACTTTCTTCTGCCACCACAACCCCCACAGGTTTTTACAGCCAGAAGATCTGAGGCTTTATTTCGCTTACGCTGGAGCCTTGGGTTGCATGGTCTATCTCACTCCCCAGTTGTTCCTCCCAGTTTATTCACACACAAATATGGGACCACCCAGTCTACCAGCCTGGCAGCTGCCCTCTCCACCCCTCCTACCAGTCTGGATGAATGTTTCTTCTTTAACTCCTTGGTTGTCAAACTTCCATACAGTTCAATTTTCTGTTAGTTCTGGTTGTTTTTTTGTTTTTTAATTGGTTGCTTCCTTCCTTTGGTTGTGTGAGAAGGCAAAGTATATCTAGCTACACTTCCATTTTGGCCAGAACTCCTATGTGTTTATTTTATAAAAAGAAATAAAAAAATAAAAGATAAAGTCAAAGGATTGAAATATTTATATCATCTTTTAGTGATTTAACTTAGTTTGTATTTTGGGGGACCTTTTTTCATGGGAAAAATATATCTTTGCTTTTTTTCTTTCTAAAATAAAAGTGGGATTCTACTGAATTTACTCATTTTAACTCACATTTTTCTTCCTATAATTTAAGCCTCTCTCTTTATCAATGAATATTTATTATAAATAGATTTTTCAATGGCAGTGGAGTGTTCTGGTTCATAGGTGGACCGTAACTTATTCAGTCGGTCTTACGTTGCTAGACATTTAAGTTGTTTCCAGTTTTTCTCCAAGGGTCTGCTGCAGACACCAGGCCTATGCTACTTATTATCACCCATTTTTTCATATCTGTCCAGTCTAGCCACTGGCTTTACGAGGGTGTCCAACCTGCGGGCCACATGCAGCCCAGGGTGGCTGTGCATGCCGCCCAACACAAAATTGTAAATTTACTTAAAACATTGAGATTTTTTTGTGTGTGATTATGTGTCATAATGTATTTAATGTGTGGCCCAAAACAATTCTTCCAGTGTAGCGCAGAGATGCCAAAAGGTTGGACACCCCTCCCCAGAACCATATCCGGCCCATCATTTCATTTACCAGGTCCCAGAGGCAAACCTGAAATTACTCAAGTCACCAGATTTGATACTTACAGAAGTTTGGCCATCTGATTCAGACTGACAAGTAGGCCACTAGCTCTCAATTTGTAAGTTAATAGAGTAAAACAGAGTGAAGTAAATTCTTTATGAAGTGAAAAGTTCCTTCCCTGGGGACCTTAGGATGGCCCTCCCAGCTTAGTCTGCAAGCCCCTGCTGTGGTGTTCACACTGGCATAAATTAAATTACCAAACCAGTATTCACCCACTCCCTGCTTTGCACCCTTTTGCAGATGTTACAGATGAAGTTCAAATCCTGCTGGTTAATGTCCATAGTATGGACTTAAAACCATTTGTGAGTTTTATTTTTTTAGCCTGTTTTGTTCAGCATTCATTTAACTTTTCGTGAGTATTTGTTGTGTATCCAGCATGGTGTCAGCCGTGAAGGGAGGTTTAGAGAAGGTGAAAAAAGAGCCCATTATCTTGGGGTTTTTATGTTCTCCTTGAGAGGAAAAGAATAGCAATTAAGTACACCTGACACAACCAGCCATTACTTGAAGATGGACCGGATAACATGGCAGCAAGCCATCTGCGTAAGAACTGAGACATCGGGGAGTGTGAGAGAGCTCAGGGCAGGGTGTGGTCAGCTAAGGAAGGCTTTGTTATAGGACATGAGTTGGGATGAACTACCTCATACTGGCAGCAAGGGAACTGAAAGGAGTCAGCGGAAGCCTGTTAGATGGATGAGTAACAAAGGTGTCTGAGCAGAAGTGAGCAGTTGCCGTATAAGGTAGGGCCAAAAGAATGACTGAGTGGAGTGGACAGGCCATGGGGCTGTGCCGCAGGGAATGGGGCAGGGAAGCTGCCTCCTTCTCTGCTTCTGGGCACGACAAGTCTGTCCGCCTCAGCTGGGTTTCTTTTTCTCACTCATGCTTACCCTCAGCACTTTGACATAAAGCCAGACACTTTTTACTTTCCTAAGACCATTTTTAAAGTACTCTAAGTTTAAAGTTCCCTGTCATATGCTACTATGATGTGTATACTAGTTAATGTGGCTTTATTTAAACACTATTTCTGATTTTACCTTTCTCTTTTTACAGTGTATCATTCTTGTCATAGCGAAGAGAAGTGTCCCCCTTGTACTTTCCTAACTCAGAAATGGTGCATGGGCAAACATGAGGTGAGTTTTCTCTCTTGTGTTCATTATTCCAGCCATGGATTTATTTTTATTGAATTATTTTGAGTTGTTAGTCTTACTGTTTCTCAAAGTTAGTACTCCCAAGAAGCACAGGTTTGCTATTAACACTTTTTTCTTTTTTTTAATTAAAGTATAGTTTGCATAAAATAAAATTTACCTTTTTAGTGTACAGGTTTGAGTTTTGACAGTACCATTCATCCATTCATGTAACCACCATCACAATCAAAATGTAAAACAGTTCATTCACCCCCCAAAAAACATTCATGTCCCTCTGAAGTTATTCTTCCCCGCACTCTGGGCCCTGACAACCAGTGATCTGTTGTCTGCCCTATTAGTTTTGCCTTTTCCACAGTGTTACACAAATGAAATCATGCAATCAGTAGCATTTTGATTACAAAAAGTAGAATTTAGCCAGTTGGCCTTGAGAACACGTATTGTTTTCTGAGACAACTTCTAGGTTAACCACCAAGGGGAGAGGTTACCATCCTGGGAAAAGTGTTACAGTGAGAGCATCCCAGGAGTGGGGGTGGGCTCTCCACCAGCAGCCACTGTTTCTTCTCTGTACTTCCCGTCCTGACTGCTGGGCCCAAACGCCTTCCTCCAGCCTCACCTGCACTTCCACATTGCCACTGTCATGAAGGACAGGCATCCTGTTCTTAGTCTCTAAGCTGTATTTGGAACTGTTAACTATAGACTGTTTGAACACTTTAAAAGTTTATTTAAACTTGAATATTCATGGTAGAGTTCTGCTACCCAGAAGGAAATAGTCTTAACATTCTGGTGTGTGGATTACCAGTCATGTGTGATACATACTTTCTCCTACTCTGAAGATTTTACTGTTTTGTAACCTGCTCTTTTTATTTCATAACACCTTGGCCAGCATTTCTTGAAACAGTTGACATTTATGACAACATACTTTCAGTATTCTTATCATGATAGACATCTTTTTTTCACTTATTTCCTGTGAGTAGTTGTCAAGTCATAGTCCTTAGTATTTATTCTTTTATAAATCTTTTTTAAGATTTCACTTATTTATTTTCAGAGAGAGAGAGGGGAAGGAAGAGAGAGAAGAGGGGGAGAGAAACATCAATGCACAAGAGAAACATCAGTTGGTTGCCTCTTGCATACCCCCAGCCAGGGACCTGGCCCCCAACCCAGGCATGTGCCCTGACTGGGAATCCAACCAGTGACCTTTCAGTCCACAGGCTGGCACTCAATCCACTGAGTCACACCAGCCAGGGTTTCTTTTATAAATCTTACTTCCTCTGAGAGTAACCACTCTTAAGACATTCATGTCTTATCTTTGTGTTGATAGCTTATTCAGACTTCATTCAACAAATATTTATTGCATGCCTACTATTGGCTAGGTAAAGGCTAGATTCAGCTGATTAAGAAATGAACAAGATAATTGTGTTCCCTGCCCTTGTGGAGTGTTAAGTACAAAGTACTGATGGGGATACAAGGGGCCTCTTCCCAGGGAAGATATTTCTAGAGAAAGTAACATCCTAAAGGATAGTGAGAACATAGCCAACTCATGCGAGGAGGGGACAACAGAGAGTGCAGCATGTGCAAAAATTATCCCCAGCACTCTCGTAGTACAGTAGGTGTTCAGTGGTTGGGGACTCCACTCTACTAAAACACTGGTTTCAAAGCATTACAAGTGTGTAGCATCCTAGACATCCTGACTTCTCTTCAAAAGTAGAAGTTATGTGTCACTAGAGTCAAAATATATTCCTCATTTTGAGAGTTCTTGAAAGAATTTGAGTGATTACATTAAAGTAACCTTTGGTTCCACAGGAATAAAATTCCAGCATCTTTTTCCTGGAGCGAGGAACTCTGGAAGGAGGCAATTTCTTTTTCTTTTCTTTAATTCTTTTTGGGTTTTTTTTTAAGATTTTATTTATTTTTAGACAGGGGAAGGGAGGTAGAAAGAGAGAGAGAGAGAAACATCAGTGTGTGGTTGCCTCTCGTGTGGCCCCCATTGGGGACCTGGCCCGCAACCCAAACATGTGCCCTGACTGGGAATCGAACCTGCGACCCTTTGGTTCACAGCCTGTGCTTAATCCATTGAGCTACGCCAGTCAGGCAGGAGGCAATTTCTAAGAAAAAATGAGTTTGGAGTTACATGGCCTATTGACTCTTAGCTTTTTATATAACAGAGCCATCTAAAGCTGTGGAGACCATGAGCTAGGAGGTATGAGGGAAGTTGAGTATTTAATTACATAAAAGAGTCCTGCAAGCAGTTTCAAAACCATGGGCCATCGGTGCCCCTGCTCTAGGGGTTTGTCTGTTGACTCTGCCCTAGCTGTTTGCAAAGGATGGAAAACATTGTCTGAGGATTTAAGATTATCTTTATTTTTAGAGAGGGAAAGGGAGGGATAAAGAAAGGGAGAGAAACATTCATCGGTTGCCTCTTGCAGTACCCCAGCTGAAGACTTGGTCCACAACCCAGGCACATGCCCTGACCGGGATTCTAACCAACAACCTTTTGGTTCTCAGGCTGGGGCTCAATCTACTGAGCCGCACCAGCCAGGGTGGTCATGGCATTTTTAAATACTGTGTTTTTTGGACCATAAGACTCACCTAGGTTTTAGAGGAGGAAGATGCGCAAAAAATTTTTTGAAGCAAAAAGTGTGGTAAAATACTTAATAACATAAATAACATAATATTTCACCATTGTAAATGTAAACAGAACTCAACAGCAGCATTAACAACCATTATTCCTCCCAAATTGGGAGACAGGTGCGTCTTATAGTCTGAAATACAGTGCTCATTGTGGTTGTGTGGTTTCAGGCACTCATTACTCACCTTGGGAAGTTTATGTCCCAAGTCACACTTGGCTGTTACTATAAATTATTTGGGTCCTAACAAGCATTAAATAAGGTTCAGATTTGATTTATTTTCAAACTAATCTTTCAGACTTTGAAAGTCAGCTTAATTTTTTTCAGATAAAAATAACTTTTAAAAAACGTTCTTTTTGGAAGTTTAGACGCGTTTAGATAGGAAGTTAACACTCACCCCAGATCCCACATGGAGATGAGAATCTGATTACTTCTGTCTCTCCTAGTTGCGCAGCAACATCCCATGTCACCTGGTTGATATCTCCTGCGGATTGCCCTGCAATGCTGCACTACCGTGTGGAATGCACAAGTGTCAGAGACTCTGTCACAAAGGAGAGTGTCTTGATGAGGCCTGCAAGCAGCCCTGCACCACTCCCAGAGCTGACTGTGGCCACCCGTGTATGGCACCCTGCCACCTCAGCTCACCCTGCCCTGTGACTGCTTGCAAAGCCAACGTGCGTATTCCTGGCTCCAGGTGGGAGGTTGACTGTGGTTCTGGGGCTGCTGCTGAGTTCAGAACTGCCTGCAGCAATGCCTGGGCATGCATCCTAATCAGGGGTCTTTGGTTGCAGGGAACTGCAAGTTGACAAGAGCAAGGTAGAATAAATTAAATAGGTTCTGTCAACCCAGCTTGAGATGGCCTTTTAAATGTATGAGGATCTGTTTTATGCAAGATGTTGTGCTGGGTGCTGGGGCTACACTGTTTACAGGAGACTTCAATTAGATGGGACAGATACTCATTAATTACTCAGATCATTATGGCTGTGGTGTCATGAAGGAGTATTTTACCCTTGTAGAGGGAGCTACAAGAGCATGTGAGGAGGGGACTAACCTGGCTCCCTGGGGGCTTAAGTAAGGCCCCCTGAGGAGGTGAAAGCAGCAGAATGAGGCAGAGTTGGTTAGGCCTTGGCTGGTCCTGGGTCAAAAGTGTACCTCTGGTTCAGTGGCAAAAACTCCATTCTAGGCCTGTCCTCTCGGGCCTAATCTCAGGTGGGATTAAGGACTGGAGTAGTTCCCAGAAAGGGGCATGTCAGCTACTATGTAGTCAGTGTGCATATGTGGTTAACTTCATCCTGGAGGGCAGCCACTCTTTCTGTTCTCTGCCAAGGTTTGATTTGAGAGACGCTTTTAAAATGAAAGCTGCCTGTTCACATGGTTTCCACGTGCCGAAAGTCGCTCCATGTCAATCTTATTTCAGATTGAGCTGCAGTGCGAATGTGGACGAAGAAAAGAACTCATGATTTGCTCTGAGGCATCCAGTACTTATCAAAGGTTAGTGCTACCTAAATGTTAATAATGGGTGGATCTAGGCAAAGGGTATACATGTATTTATTGTAGGATTCTTGCAACTTTTACAAAAGCTAGAAAGTTTTTAAAGATTTTTATTTATTTATTTTTAGAGAGAGGGAGAGGGATAGAGAAAGCGAAGGAAAGAAACATCAATGTGTGGTTGCCTCTCGTGCACCCCCTACTGGGGACCTGGCCTGCAACCCAGGCATGTGCCCTGACTGGGAATTGAACTGGTAACCTTTTGGTTTGCAGGTTGGCACTCAATGCACTGAGCCATATCAGCCAGGGTGAAAAGTTTTTAAAATAAATTTTCCTGAATTTAGTTTTTAAATGCAATGGTTAAAAACAATGGTACTGCTGGTTAAAAGCAGTGGTACTGCTTTATGGACCTTTCTTTTCTAAACTTTAATTCACAAAGTAACCTCTTTACTTCTCCTACTCCTTCCTCTCTCTTCCCCTTTTGGTCTTGTTATACCATGAGATCACACAGAAGGTGTCCTGAAGTTGCATGAATTGCTTTGATGCCTTACCGCTTGTGGTGGTGGCACAGCTAGGACCAAGTCCTGTGCTCCTCCCCTGGGGTGGGGTTTCTGACTGTTTTTGCAGCCTCCTAAAATTTTAGGACCTGTGTGTTTGCACAGGAATCTGAGTACAGAGGTGGAGGTGTTAGGGATGGATGGTTGTATATATCTGATTGGATGCGAGATGTGCTATGGAGATACAACTTCAGGAGTATGCAGACATCAGAGTGTCTGTGTTTGGAGATACTGAGGAGTGGATTACCTCTTCTTTTCCTGTGGAGCTGGCTGCCTAGAATGTAAATGAGGATATGTGACATAAATGTGTGAATAGTAATAGATGGGCTTTCAAAGCCACACAAATTGTTGAATGGTAGATCTGCCTTGAGAGGAGTCTTCTGTGTGCCTGGTATGAAGAAGTTCTTGTGAAACTGCAATACCTTTTCTTCCTTTTTTTTTTTTTTAACACTTTAGGAGAGCTGCTATTTCCATGGCCTCTAAAATAACAGACATGCATCTTGGAGATTCAGTGGAGATCAGCAAGTTAATTACCAAGAAGGAAATTCACCAAGCCAGGTAACTTTTTAAATGTGTGATTATGCCTTCTTTCTCCTGTTAGGCTTAATTTCCAAAGGGGGGGAACATTTCATTTATTCCAATCTCCCACTATAAAGCTTTGTACACAGAGTAGGTGTTTAACAGATATTTGATATTGAGTCACACCCAGTCCAATCCCATGAATCCTACTCAAGCTATAGCTGAAACTAGAGGAGACTTTTCCAGGCCTCACTCCAGCCAGTAGCCAGAGGAAGCGAGGTGTGGATGTGTCCAGCCCGACCCGCTGGAAAACAAAGAAGCAGGGTGGTAGCTATGTCAACGTGGGGAAGTGGGGCTGTTAGAGGGACACTGCGAGCATTGGGGGGACTGAGCAGGCAGGGGACACTCTGAGGCCCTTCTGAGGATTCCTAGGTTTTGACAGCCCAGAGGCCTGCCCACCTTGGGAGGGACCTCATCCAGCCATCCTCTGGCCTACAGGCTGCTCTGTTTTCAGGTTGACTATCCAAAAACTTATTGCTAGATAGAAACTATGAGACCCGTGCCCTGACTTTATTTTCATTTGCTTCTCAAGGCTGGAGTGTGATGAGGAGTGTTCAGCCTTGGAAAGGAAAAAGTAAGTAGTGTCAGCTGCTGTTTATCTAACTGTCCTTGAGCTCTGTGAAGCCAGTGGAAGGGAGCCACCCTTTACGCAGTCACTCGGCATCTGCTTTGGTCTTTTGTTACTATTGGAGAGCACGAGAAATTTGATCACCAAGAACTGAAGTGTCTGAGGATAAACCACTTAACATGATTCAACATATTTCTGAAACATGAGCTTATGTGGTTTGGGCATGGCGTAAACATCACCTGCCACAGCATACTTATTCATGACTAAGACTTCCTGATTCCACTGGAGATAAGAGGCTTAAAGTTTTTTAATGAACTTTTATGTTGAAGTGTGACATACACATACATCAGAAGTAAACCGATCAGTGAGTCATCACAAAGTAAATACAGTGTTGTTATAAGCAGCACCAGGTCAAGGAATGGAAAATTACCAGAACCCTCTCGTACTCCACAAAGGTATAACCTCTATCCTGACTTCTCACACTTTAGATTAGTATTGCCTGTTTTTGAACTTTCTATAAGTGATGAAACATATAGTTTGTATTAGTTTTGCCTGGCCGCTTTCCTTACCTTTGTGACGCTCATTCCTGCTGTGGCATGTAGCAGCACTTTGTTTATCTTCATTCCCACGTATTTTAGTGTATTAATGTATCATAATCTGTTTCTCTTTTCTATGATTAATAGACATTAATTAATCTGGGCTATTACAAATAATGCTCTGTAAGAACATTCTTATACTTGCTTTGCTGTATTCATATATATGTATTCATTTCCATGGGATATAAACTTAGGAGTAGAATTGCTTATTAATAGGATATGCATGTGTTCAGCTTTAGTCAGTTCTACAAACCGTGTCACCATGGACAAAATGGTTTACCGGATTCCACTCTCACCAGAAGGGCCATCGTTCTCACTGCTCTGCGTTTTTGTTAGCACTTGGAATCATCAGTCTTTTTTGTTTTAATCCATTCTCATAGATGTTAGTGAGCTTTTAACTTATATTTACCTGATGACCAGTGAAGTTGAGCACCTTTTTGTATGTTTAATGGCCGTTTGGGTATCATCTTTTGTGAAGTCCCTGTTTAATCTTTTGCATATTTTTAAATTGTGTTGTCTGTTTTTTTATATTAATTAGTAGGAGTTCTTTATATATTTTGGATGTGAGTCCTTTGTTGGTTTTAAATATTGTATTTTCTCATACTTTGTGCCTTTAACTTTTCACTCTCTTCATCATGTCTTGATAAACAGAAGTTTCTGATTTTAAGGTAGTCTAGGTTATCAGTCTTTTCCTTAGTGAGTAGAGCCTTTCATGTCCTGTTTAAGAGATATTTGTCTGTCTGAGGTCATGATGTCATTCTACATTATTGTCTAGAAGCTAAATTATTTTACCCTTCACATTTAGATCTACAGTTGACCTGGACTGATTTTTTTTTTTTTTTTGAGTATAGGATAAGGCGGTTCGTGATTCAGTGTTTTTCCATATAAATAAATACTCATCTGACCAGTACCATTTATCAAGATGTCCTTTGTTCAGTACTTTGTAGTGCCACCTATGTGTGGGTCTGTTTCTGAGCTCATTCTGTTCCATTGCACTAATTTCACACCATAATAATTCTGGTGCAATTATAACAAGTCTTTTTTTTTTTCTGAGAGAGAGAGGAAGGGAGGGAGAAACAGAGGGAAGGAAACATTGATGTGTGAGAGCTACATCCATTAATTGCCTCTCACACACACCCAACTGGGCACCTAGCCTGCAACTCAGGCATGTATCCTCACTAGGAGTCAAACTGGCAACCTTTCAGTTTGCAGACCGGCACTCCATCCACTGAGCCACACCAGCCAGGGCCAATTATAACAAGTCTGAATATCTACTAAGTATATCTCTTCAAACATGGCTCTTCAAAACTGTCTTAGCTATTCTTGGCCTTTTGCATTTCCACTTAAATTTTAGAATTAGCTCATCATTATCTACCCCCCAAAAAACCTGCTGGGATTTTTATTGAGATGATATTTAATTTATAGATCACTTTGAAGTATAGTTAATGTTTGTTGCTCTGGATTTACACCCTTACTAACTACTTCTTCCTTTTTTTCTTTTTTTGAACTTTGGGGTTTATTATGATTGAGGGACAGCCTTTATTCATTGATTTGGCTCACATATCACCTGTGAGGTGAACAGCTTACATTAGATACTAAGGCTGATATCATCAGTTGTGAGCCCAGTCTTCTTGGGGACTCTGCGCATGCCACCATGGTGGTTGGGTCCCCAGAGCTCTGTCTTTGCTTTGTCTTTGTAAGTCACTGAGGTGTAAGTGTATGGGCCCAGGGACAACAGAAAATCAGCTCCCAGCCAGGCTCCCATATGCACCTCAGCATCAGGTATGGCACTCACATACAGAGCTTCTTGACATGAGGGGCCGCATCATGCCTGTGACATTGTGGAAGGACAGCTCGCTGACAGGGCCCAAGTCCAGTGGACCCAGGGGCTGCTGGGTCACTGGAGGAGCGTTAGGGTGGTACAGCTGGAGCTCTGGGGAGCCTCCACGGCTGGGGGTGTGCAGTCTAGGTGATCCATAGATTTACTTATTTCTAATAGTTTATAACTTTTAGATTTTGCATGTATACAATCATGTCCTCTTCTAGTAATACTAGTTTTATTACAATGATTATACTTTTATTTCTTTCCAATTTTTAACTTTTTTTCTTACCTTATTGCACTGGCTAGGGCCTCCAGTAAAATGTTGAATGGAAGGCGGTGATGATAGATATTCCTGACTTATCCCCAATTTCATAGGAAAAGCTTTAAATATTTTACCAGTAAATGTGTCTGCTTTATACTTCTTATCAGGTTAAGTAGCATTGATTCAATGACTAGCAGTCTTTCTGGTTCCAGCAAAGATTGATTAAAAAGGATAGCCCTGTAAAAATGTTAATAATTGGAGCATTTAGGTGAAGGGTATATAGGAATTTATTATAATATTCTTACAATTTGCCTTTGAAAATTTTTCAAGATGAAAAGTTAAACAGAAACAAATGCAGAGTATAGTCCTATTTTATGTTGAAGTTGAACTTTCAACAGTTGTTAACAGTATCTCTTTAAGTGGCTGTGTGTGTAGAAGGTAATTTGATGGTTCATAGCATTGCCCAGATTTCCCTTGGTTTGGCCCCTGTAGTAACTTTGTAGTAACTCTTGTTCAAAACTCTTGCCCTTTAAGAACCATCAGTCACAGTGTTCTCAGCTGCAAAATGTGAACTAAGAGTCCTGAGTATTCAGAAATGCTGTAGTGAAAACAGAGAAGGGCTCCAAAAACATGGAAACAACCTTTATGTAGTTTGAGAGACAATATCATATAGTAGGTAGAGCCTCAGAGCTCCGGAGTCAGATTGCCTGGATTTGAAGTCTCACTTCACAAATCACATAGCTGTGTGAGCTTAGCCAAGTCACATATCCTCTCTAAGCTTGGGTTTTCTTTAAAAATTGTGAGGCCTGGCAGAGCAGCTCAGTTTAGAGCATTGTCCCAGTGTGCCAAGGTTGCGGGTTCAACCCAGTCAGGGCACATACATGAAGCAACCAGTAAATGCATGAATAAGTGGAACAACAAATCAATGTTTCTCATTCCCTCCCTCCCTCCTTCCCATCCTATTGCCTCTCCCCTCAATATTAAAAAAAAAAAAGCCATAGAAATGGTGACAATAATAGTACCTACTTCCCAGAGTTGTGGGAATTAAAATATTAAAACTAAGGATGAAACAGAAAGCTCTTGGCACAAGCCTGGCACACAGTAGGTACTCAGTACCTGTCACTTATTGATTAAAACTGGCTCTCTCTTTCTGAAAGCCTTTTGAATTTCTCCTCAGTCTTTGAGCAATGACATAATGACTCTCACTATATACTCTTTCTCAAATACCCACTGGCCTAAGAGGAAAGAAAGAAGTGCAAATTTAAAAGAAAAATGCCATCTGAAGTTGCAAATACATACTTCATTGTAGATGAAAAACTGGCAGGCCAGATTTTCCCACAGATGTGTTTTATTGATGTTTAAATTTGAATTAGTCACTGACTAATGGAAAAATCTCCCCCTAGGAATTCTCTTGACAATTTGAAAATTAAGCTCTTCTTGAAATATTGGAAAGTCTAGCAGTGGTAACCAGATTGTTATGTGCATTAAACTTGCAAGAGACCCCTGTCCCAGTGCAAATGAAAATTGCACCAAGTGCCAAGCCAAATTTTATCTATCTTTAAAAAAAGAAACTTCAGACATTAACTGGGTTTTGGCGCAGTGCTGTAAAACTCATACCCTGTCAGTCTAAACGCAGACAGGCAGCGGTGGCAGCCATTCAGACTATGACCAAGGGTCTGGGGCGCATGCCATTTAACCAGGTAATCCCACACCTGGAAACATTTCCCGGAGAAATAATCTTAAAAGCTTTTTGCTCAAAGGTATTAATTGTGTCACATGTAATAGTGAGAAACTAGAGAATTGTTAAAGAAACTTAAATGAGAAATGTTTAAGTAAATTGTGATATATACATAATTAGAGGATTATGCAGCTATTAAAACAGTATGTGTGAAAATCAAATAGTAATATGAGAAATGCTAATCATATAATGACAGGGGAGGAGAGGATGCAAAGTTTTATGTGCACTGATTACAGTGTATTTATAGGGGGAAAAATCTGAAAGGAAATGTCCTAAAATGTACTGCCTAATGTTTTTCATGAAACTCTTTATTTTCCAGACTTTCTATAATGTGATATAATATTTATTTATTTATATTTTTAATTTGTACTTGGGGATATGTTTATTGATTTGAGAGAGTCATCGATGTGAGAGAGAAACACTGACCTGTTGCCTCCCACACGCACCGCCACCAGGGATCAGACCCGAAACCTAGGTGTACACCCTGACTGAAAAACGAACCCACAACCCTTTTCGTGTCCAGGATAACACTCAAACCAACTGAGCAACCCAGCTAAGACATGATAGTAATTTTAATATTTATAGGTCTACTTTATGTATCTGATGGTTAGGTGAAGCCTCAGAGAATGTCATTCCTCATTGACCATTTCCAGTGCTCTCAGTGCCCCAGCTTGCTCTACACCAAAAAATCCAAGTCCTCAGTGTCAGCCTGTGGCTTGCTCGGACTCATATAGACATGTCTTGTTTATTTTCTTGTATAAAGACAATACCATATCTTGTGCCAAGTTGTTATTCTTTCCTTAATAATCGGAGTACTGAATCAGGTTTACTAAAATGAGATCAAGTATAAATAACTTAGGACATGCCCTGGCTGGGTGGTTCAGTTGGTTGGAGTGTCATCCCATACACCATAAGGTTATCGGTTCAATTCCCGGTCAGGGCACATACCTCGGTTGTAGTTTCAGGCCCCAGTTGGGGTGCATATGGAAAGCAACTGATCGATGTTTTTCTCTCCCTCTCTAATCAATAAACATATCCTTGAGTGGAGATTAAAAAAAAGGAGAACTTAGGACATGGTGAGCCATCTGTTATTATGAGATAGTTTTCCTCCCCCCCTTTTCCTTTTATTTACATACCTCTCTCTTACTTTCAGGCGGTTAGCAGAGGCCTTTCATATCAGCGATGACTCTGATCCTTTCAATGTACGTTCTTCAGCATCAAAATTCAGTGACAGTTTGAAAGAAGATGCCAGGTGTGTAACTTATTAGCTACTTTCCTAATTGTAGCTTATACGCATGTTTAGTCTTTTAAGATGTAACTGGTATGTACTCTATGATTGACCCAGTTGAAGTGTTTACATCTATTACAAGAAATTACATGATGTTTAATAAAAAATCCTTCTCTCAGTTTCGCAGACCTGTTCCCCTGAAGAAGTGAACTTGGGGGAGGGGAGGAAAGGGCCCCTGTGGTAGGAGTGGGGGCCTCCCTGGGGCTGGACTAGCCTAAATTCTCTGGCCGAATCCCACCTCTGTCCACCCAGGTCTCAGTCACATGGGTCCTCACTTGGGCATTAACAGCCCTTATTGTCCACCTATCTCCTGGCCCTCCAGTGGCTACTTCTCCTTCCATCTTGTCCTTTCTCATTTTTGTTTTCTCTTTCTTTGTTCAGGTGTAGTTAGTATTCTGTTACCTGACAGTTCCTGACCTCTGCAGCTTTTCTGGTTGCAGAAACCAGGGTTAAATGGCATGCACCCCAGAAGCAGGGAGGGTGGGCAGGAGGGATTTTCAAAGAGCAGGAACACATGAATTTAACTGTAGTGATTTCTCATTTCAGGAAGGACTTAAAGTTTGTCAGTGACGTTGAGAAGGAAATGGAAGCCCTTGTGGAAGCCGTGAACAAGGTTGAAGTCAAAACATCCAATTGGACATGTCTCTAAGGCCAGCTTAATAAAAAATCAATTCCCAGAACACTGTTGGTATAGAGTAGTTGTAGGAAAAAGTCCTTTTTGAGGATCCTTGCATTTCCTAAAAGCCTAGCCTAAATAACATCCACGGAAGCCCTATCCTGGTTTAGGAAAGATATCTGTAGTCAAATTACATGTAAATAAACATCCTAGCTCAGTGCCTGAGAATGGGTGAAATTCAGAGGAGGGGTTTCAGTAGTGATAGCGGAATGGATGTGTGAAATCAATAATTAGGAGACCTGCCGGGACCTCAGGTCTCTGAAGGGCTGTTGTATAACAGGACACGCTGCCCTTAGGTAGAGTTTAAAAGGTCGATGACTAGACCTGGAGAGCAATGGCAGAGACAAGAGAGTGGGGCCCCTGCCCCAGGGGCAGCCGGCATAGTTGAGGAGTAGCTTTAAGCAGAAAACGCCTTGTAGTCAGAAGCAGCCCGCCGCACAGTGGCTCCCTCTTCATTCAGCAGGGCCTCTGAGTGAGGGTGAGATGCTGCTTCAGCGTCATGCATAATGAAGGCTTTCCTTCCCGCCTTCTGTCTTGCCCCCTTCCCTTCCTCCCTTTGTTCCCACTTCCCAGCAGGACACTAACACAAAGGAACAAACGGAATCATTGTTTCTCTCCTCATTAGGAAACCTGAGCAAATGTGTTTTTCTGCCTGTGCGTCTGTATCTGCAGATTCATGTTTAGTGCAGAATCTGCTTTTATAGGAAGTGAGGTTTTCTTGTTTCATAAGTCTTAAATTTAGTCATTTTTGGGGACTCTCACTCACCCCCCACTTGCAGGCCCCTCAGGAGGAACCACTCACTGTCCGTGTCAGTCTTAGGTCATTTACCCTTTGTCCCTAACCCCGGCCAGCTGCTTCTGCATGGCTCACAGGCAGGTGAAGTGCTGTTCACTGTAGGCCTCTAATATCAGTCACCTCTTACTGACCCAGGCTGTTGTGGTTGGGGGAAGGACCTTTGTAAGCATATGCTCTTTTCAAGGTGATTTTATCATTCTCTTTTCCCTTAATACAGGGAAAGAATAGTAAGAAGAGCCACTTCTTCCCTCCCATGAACAGAGACCACCGCCGGATCATCCACGACCTGGCCCAAGTGTACGGCCTGGAGAGCGTGAGCTATGACAGTGAACCAAAGCGCAACGTCGTGGTCACTGCAGTCAGGTGGGTTGATCTCGCCATCGTAGGAGGGACTGCGCGGTGGTGCAGACTGGACCCGGGAAGCAGCATCTGTCAATATTCGCTTTCCCTACTTCCCCTGCTGGAGGAATAGTTGGAAAATCGGCTTCCGGGACAGCCATTCTGAGATGAGTGAAAGGTCCACACCAGATTGCACAGCCTCTCATCTGCCCAGATTCACCTCAGGCACGGGAGGCAGCGTTCCTGGGCTGAGGGAACAGACCCTGAGGGCCTGGGTTGGGTGCCTGCCCATCGCGCCTGTCCCTTTTGCCCTTCTGTCCTGGCATGATGGAAACAGAAAGAATGCTGGACTGTGACTCAAGGCATCCCCCGTAAACAGCGTTTGCCTTCAGAGGAAACTGGGACAGTAACTTGAGAGACAGGAGGGGCAGGGAGGACCTAGGATCACCATCAGAACCTGAGAGAATAGCAAGAACTTCTGAACGAAGAAAACACGTGTGTGAGAGAAAGCAGGTAACAGGCCCAGCAGAGGTGGGTGAAAGGGGCGGGGGCTAAAGGAAGGTGACCATGCCGAGCGGAGGCAGGTCATATCAAGAGAGTGAGTGCTCAGTAGCATCGTAGCGCTGAAGTCACAGACGGATTTCCAGCTGTCTGCCTGTGTCCACAACAATTCTCTCTTTTCCGTGTTTCGTGTTCTGACTTTTATCAGGGGGAAGTCCGTTTGTCCTCCTATCACGCTGACAGGGGTACTTGAAAAGGAAATGCAGTCACGGCCTCCACCACCTATTCCTCATCACAGACAACAGTCAGACAAGTAAGGATTCTTCAGCTGCTTTCCAAAGGGCCCTGTCTGTTCAGTGCAGCCGGCAGGGCTGAACTGTTGGGCTGCACCAGCCATTGGTGGCCTTCTCCGGCCAGCCTTGGGGTACCGTGCTCAAATATATAAGGTTTGACTGGGTGTCAGACACATTTGTCATGATAGTGGGGTCCCAGTTTGATGCTTGTTGTACCCACTCACTTCCCCTTGGGGGAGAGCAGTCCCTGGACATAGTTTCCGTGGTGTCGATGGAGTCCCTGGGGGGTGGGTTCATCCGGTCACACCAGCTGATTTAGGAACCTTGTGTGGTTCACAACAGTTACTCTGGATGAAAGTGGGATTGGAGGGGGAGTTGGTGGTAAAGAGGGGGACTTTCATGTTTTGCTGTACCTCCGTATGATTTGAGTCATTCTCACAACAAACACATGTATTCATGATTTAAAGAGAAGAGAAAACCACATTGGCAAGCAGCAGCACGCCTGCCAGGTGTTCTCTCAGGCAGGGGCAGGGAAGGAGCATCGTCCCTCCTCCCCCACTTCTCCCTTGCCAGGAGGGAAGCTGGCTGCCCTACTGTGATGAAGCAGCATTGCTGAAATTCACTCTGAAACGGCAGGGCCCCTGCTCCTGTTGTGGCCCTTCATGCAGAAGGCCTGACAGTTCCTCCTACACAAAACCTCTGGGAGGACAGGTAGGGCAGTTTACGGGGTCACCATGAGGGTCATGGCAATTGGTGTTCCCCTGGGACTAGATAGAGCAGCTCAGTGTTGCCCATGGGACACAGCTCCAGCAGGAGCACCGAGGGCCATTTAGCTCCACAGTGTCAGCCCTGATCATCCCTGGGAAGCAGGCAGCCTGGACTCCAGTCAGCTCAGGTTGCCTCTCTACATGGACCAGTGGTCTGGGAAACAGGTGGAGTGTCAATACTGCCTGGACATAACCATGTGTATTCTGTTTATGCCATGCTGTCTTTTTTCCCCTTTGCTTGCTTTATTTTTGTATGAAACTGTATTGTGGAAAATTTTTGGAGTAAAGAAAATAGTATTAATATAGTGAACCCCTGTGTGCCTATCATCAAATTTCAACAGTTCTGAGCTCATGCAGACCCCACTACCTTATCAAAGCTTCATAAATGATGAGTCAGCTGATCCTGAACTTTCTGAAGACCTGAATCTGTTTACCACAGAAAGAAAAGATGGATCATTCTTTCTTTGCTTTTCAGGAATCCTGGGAGCAATAACTTACAGAAAATAACCAAGGAGCCGGTAATTGACTACTTCGATGTCCAGGACTAAGAAGCTCACGACACACTTAGATGAAAGAATGATTAGGTGGGGTGGAGACTCGTTTGCCAGCAGATAAATCATGCTTATTCCCAACTTCCTGGTGGACTCACAGCCTCACATGCTGTTTCATGTCGATATGTCCAAAGCATGAGCGTGTCAGAAGTCCCGTCCTCTAGCCCTTCTCTGTACAGAGCATCTCTGTGCGGCCAAGTGTTGACTGCACGGTCTCTGGTAACTCAGTTGTGTGTTTGCATAGGCTCCTCAGGCTTTCCCTGCAATCGCTCGGAGGCGCAGGGGAACATTGGACTTGGTTTGGACAAACCAGAATTTTAGCCTGAAACTGGCTTTATGGCACTTGGTCATAGCCTCAGCTGTCCCAGCTATCCATCCGCCTCCTGAAAATGCCTGCCACATCAGATGCACCTCCCTCTCTTAATGCAGACTGATCATAGTCTTTGGAAAGGCACGAGCAAACTTCTCAGTCTGAAATACCAAACGTTGAATTGGTACATCATATCTGGAATCACACGTGTTGTGTTGAACCCGCTGTCTTACCTGAGTCTTTTGCCAAAAACTCTCATAGACCTGTCTAGCTGAACTTACTTTAGTGGTTCTCAGTACCATTAGTTCTAGACCTAGCAGAGGGGTTGGGTGACTTTACAGAATTCTGTTTTCTGGAGTCCATGGAGCACCACATGCCACATCACTGAGCCTGTCGGGTGACGTCACTTCAGCCATCCACCATGGTGGGAGAGGACATAGAGCGAGCTCCACATGCCAGGTTTACACTGTGGCCTCTAGGTATGACTAGCGGTATGGCTGCTAGTGTAGCCCCAACACCTTCTCTCTGGTTGAGAAAGTCTCAGGTAAACTCACCTTCCCTGTGTTGCTTTCTCCCAGGCCTGCAGCAGCCATGCAGGCTCTCCCTATCTCTGAGCGCTGGGCTTCTTTTGAATAGTCAAAAAAGTATGTGGACAGCCCAGTGCTTATTTCACCAACCCACTGGAGGCATTCTTCAGGCTTCTTTGAGGCAGGTGTATCACCAGTTACATTAGTTTGGCCCTCTGCATTGGCACCCCTCCAGCACGGGGGCCAAACTTCCAGCAACTTCCTTCTGCTCCAGAACAAGCCACAAGCCCCAGAGTAACAGGAGATTTGAGAAATAACTTCACAAAACCCACACTTAATTTTCATAGAGCAGGGCCACCCTTTGGTCCTGGCCCAGACAATCTGCCTTGAAAGGCATCAGGTGCGGCAGTGGAATAGACACTGGAGGGAACAGATGAACTACAAAGCCACCTTACCTGGGCCCATTCAGCACAGGGGCAGTGGCTGAGAAGCCCACACGCATCTGTTACATCTTTCAGTCGGTGGTTGAGTAGGTGAACTGTGCACTGAGAGCACCTCGGAATCAGCAGGAGTCAGAAAACCTGACTTCAGGTTCCACCTCTGCCACATAACAACTTGCCACTTGATGGAATGGAGGTTATCACACTGCCTCGCCAGGGTGGTGGTAAGGGTTAAATGAGATAATACGTAGGGGTGCCTGATCTATCATAGGTGTTGAAGTTTGTAAAAATTATACTTGATATCTGGAAAATATGCGAGTAGCTTCTTTATCCATAATACTAGCCAAGTAAAAGGTTAGAATGCTGAGCAATCTTCTTCAGGTGAATGTTTGTGTGCTTCCTTAGCACCAGCCTTGTACTAGGCTGAGCAGCGGGGAGCAGATGTGGCCTGCTTTTTAGTTACTGACCCAGTAGGGGCCACATCCCTGAATATATATAATGGAATTGGTTGGTCTGGCACAAAGAGGTCATTAGTCCTGTTAAAAGCTGGAGAGGCGTACGAGGACTGGGTTAGCTGGAGCTTGGGAAAGGGCAACAGGAGGGAGCATTTGAGCTGAGTCTGGAGACGGCAGGCTGCTATAGGGAGGCGAGAGGCATGACACAGGGAGGTACAGGGCGTGAGACAGGCCCGGAGTGTGGTTTGTGGTGGGTATGAGGAAGGAAGGGATCTTCAGAGTGGACAGACAGCTGGAAGGACAAGTGATGAAGCTGGAGAGGTAGGTCAGTTTGAGAGCCACGGGGAGCCGCCAAAGGATCCTAAGCCGAGAGTGGCTGGCCTGGATTTATGATGTAGAGCAGGAGCCAGCAAACTTCCCTGCAAAGAGCCAGGTAGTGTTTCAGGCTTTGTGAATCTCTTGCACCAACCAACTGCTAGTGTGGTGTGGAAGCAGCCACAGGCAATATACCCAATTGAGTGAGCACGACTCTGTTCTAATAACAATTTTATAGACACTGAATTCAGAGTTTCATGTAATTTTTACGTCGCAAAATACTATTTTTGCTTTGCCAAACCTTTTAAAAATGTGAAAACTATTCTTAGCTTGTGGGTTGTACAAAACAGCAACAGGCTGCGTGTAGCTGTGGACAGGTTTCCCAGGGACTGGGGGACTAACAGGTAGGAGGCCCAGCCAAGAGCTGGGAGTGACCCAAGGGAGAAGATGAGGGTAGTGGGAGTTGGTGCTGCAAAGAGGGAAGAGATTTCCCTCTTTTCAGGAAATCAGGAGGCTAGGATGCAAGGGACCAGCAGAGAGCTAGCCACCCCCTCATCACCAAAGGGACCTCAAATACTCCTCAGCAAAAGAAAGCTGCTTCTCATCCTCCAGAGAGCAGTGGCCTTGGACAAGGCTCTCTGTGAATGTGGACTAAAGGAGAGATACCCTTACCCCTCCACCCCATACATGGAGGGAGCCGGTGGGCACCAGGACTCCAGTTTGTTGCTCCCCAAGTATCAGGTAGCACCTTCGCTCCGCACCGCAGCCCCGCACTTTTCAGCAGGAGTTTGTGGGGCCAGAGCTTTCCAGAGACCCAGTTATCTCTGGAATTACCTCTGGCAGGGCTGTCTTAACAGTGATGCCGGCCTGGTGTGTGGAGGAGGGCTGTGTGCAGGACTGGAAATGAAAGCAGCCCTCCAGATTGCAGGTCTGTGTGAAGCGGCTCTGGACGGTGTCCTGGACAGGCCTGGGACAGGTGTGTGTGGGGCGGGGGAGGCACTCAAACAGAAGATGTTGAGATTTAGGTGTGAGGAGGCCTTCCCACATACTGCCTGAAAGCCTGGAGACCTGTTCTTGAAGGAGGACCTACCGCCCTGCCACCTCTTCCAAAACGGGAGTACCCAGGCTGGAGCTTCACCTCAGACCTGCATTCTGTCACACCCATCGGGCAAATTCTCCCAAACTCCCCACATGCCCTCAGCACAAATATCTTTCATGGCTGTTCAAGCTCACAATTCCCAGGGGTGTAGCCTAAGCCAGTCCAACTCCAGTCTACTGAGGCCCAGACAAGGAATAAGGGTCCATGCAGTCACACTTGTGTGCCAAGCAGAGACTGGCATCCAGGCCTTGGGTTCCCAACCTAGAGCTGCCCTAGGTCCAGAGAGGCTTGCATCCTTGGGATAAGGTGCACTGTCTTCCCCAAACAGAACTGCTTGGGTGTCCTGACCCCAGGCTTCATGCTGCACACACAGCCTCCTGGGACCTGGGCACAGAGAGCCCAGCTGACCTAGGATGCCCAGTGCTGCCTCAGCTCTTTCTGTGGCTGTGCAGTTTGCCTCCAGTGTCTGGGCATTGCTCTCCCAACTGTTAATGGGTAATAGTGTCTGCTCGTGTGCTGCTGCCCTGAGCCACCGTGGGGTAGCACAGTCAGGCCTCTGGAGCCTGTCCCAGAACTCTTGGGGAGGTCGTTCACTTAGGGGGGAGGGACAGCTTTCTCAGAGTTGCTCTGATAAAAGCTGGGGCTTTCAGTCACCACCCCCATACTCCACCCTCACCCACCCTGAGCTTGCCACGTGAGTAAAGGAGTCAGAAGTCCCCATGTTTCCCAAGTATCTCTTCTGAGCTCTTAGAGCCTGCCACGCACTGTGCTCATCTTTCACTCCTCAAAGCCCCATGAAGCAGTTGTTACTACCCCCAGCTTCACTAATCCCCACACTTTTCAGCAGGAGTTTGTGGGGCCAGAGCCTTCCAGAGACCCAAGTTCTCGGTTGGTTGGTGGTTGGAGGTTAGGTCCCTAACCAAGATCACTCAGCAACTGGGGATCTGATACTCCTACTAGGTCTCACTCAGACCCTGTGTTCTATCCACTGCACAGTCAGAGCAGCAGCAGCTCACAGAGCTCACACTGGAGTCCCTAGGATGCATGGCCCACGACAAGGTCAGGATAAGTAGGAAAGTTCATACTCAACCAATGCGGAGAACACCAGCAGCCCCCAAAGATGAGTGGCCACGAGGGGGCAGTGTGTATCCTCAAACAGGAAGCCTAGGGGTGGGGTAGGGATGGGGCAGGGGAGTGTATACTTGGCTTCAGGAAAGCTCTTTAAAACTTTTAAGAAGTGTTTTTGACCATTATCTTTTAAATGTATCTATCACCTTTTCATTTTTTAAAACACCTTCTCTGCTAGTTGACACAGTGTAAGCAAGGGGGGAGAGGGGCGGGAAGGAGCAAAAACCATGCAGGTATCTGAAGGAAGAACAGCCAGGTGGAACAGCCATGGCAAAGGCCCAAGGGAGGAAACCTTCCACACACCTTGAAGGAGAAGCAGAGCCATCAGGCTGCAGGAGAAAGGGGAAGGGGGAGAGTAGCAGGCTGCTGGGAGGCTTAAGGCAGAGGAGTGCATGTGAAGTGGTAGCTCATTTTTTGAAAGGATCACTTGCAGCTGTAGAGCTGATTCAGAGCAAGGGGAGAGGCTGGGAGACCAGCCAGAAAACTGCTGCTAGAATCCAAGAGAGGCGACAGTGACTCAGACCCGGGGTGGTGAGAAGCGGTTGGATTCCAGATACGTTTTGCAAGTAACACCTATAGGATTTGCTGATAGCTGCAATGTGGCGCATGAGAGAGAGAGGAGTCAGGGATGACTTCAGAGTTTGGGGTCTGAGCAATGGGAAGATGAATTGCATTCACTGAGACAGGAAAGAGTGTGGGAAGAGCAGGCTTTGGGGGGGGGGGTGAAAATCTGTCCAGGTGGTTTGTACATTGGAGTCTAAAGTCTGGAAACAGAATTGGGATGGAAATGTAGTTTGGGGAGCTGCTGGAATAGAGTGGTGTGTGGTGGCTGGTGAGATTGTGTTGGGCTGCCGGTGCTGGAAGAGAAAAGGTCCAAGGACGGTGTCCTGGGCTCTCCATCATCTGGAGGGCAGGGAGCTGAGGACAGGCCAGGAGTCTGAGCTTCCCCGGCCGGCGCTGGGGGCTGAAGCTGCAGGGAGTCTTGTGGGGTGGGGTCTCTGGGCTTTTCCTCCAGGTGTCCTAGGAGAGTGTGAGCGTCTCTTACCCGCCCTGAGCCATCTGAACATCCTGAAGCCCCAGACTATTCAGACTCCAGGGCCAGGGGAGATGATGGAGTTTGGCTGCCTCCTCCCCTTTAACTCTCTCTCAAACATGGGTGCTCCATAGGGCTCCGTCGTCTCTCCCTGAGCCACTTCATCCATCTGCAAGCCTTCAGATGCCACCCTGGGCTTTAAAGCTCTCTCTAGCCCAGGCCCATGTCTCCCCGAGTATCCCACAAGTACCTACGATTCAGCATGTCCAACCTCCAGTTTCCTGGTGGGTCCACACCTGTCCAGTCTCCCCAGTCCTAGCTCTGGGCCCCCCTCAGCTCATCTTCCCTCTAATGCCCTTTAACCTGGGGCCAGAAGCCAGGACACAGATAGGGGAATGTGGGGCCAGGGGAGGGCAGAAACATATTCTTGCTGGCCTTGGCAGAGCTGTCCTAGGGACCTGTCGTGACTCCCATCTGAGGAATCATCCTTATCGGTCAGCAGGGTGTGGTTGGGTCCCTGGAGGAGTCAAATGTGCAACCCTAGGTTTATTGGCGTCATCTGTGTGCCAGCGTGGACCTGGCCGTGAGCTGTGAGTCTCCTTTCTCAGCCTCTGACCCCACCTCTGAGCCTCCAGCCCCTTCCTTCCTTCCTCCCTTCCTTTCTTTTTGCCTCCCTGCCTCCCTTCCTTCCTGCAGTGAGACCTGCCTCTCCTCCCCAGAGACCTCTCTCACCCTCTGCCCCAAGCCTTGCTCTCGCCTCTCCCCATGCCTGGTCTCAGTTCACCCTACCCTTCTGCTGTCCGACCTCGTCTTCTCCCACTCTCCCCTCCCTCCTTCCATTCCAGCACTGCCCCCCCCCCCCCGTGTTCCCACCTTAAGACCTTAGCACTGGCCAGTTCCTCAGCCTGGCTGCTTTCCCCCCAGGCACCCACATGGCTCACTCCCGCACCCCCTTCAGGTCTTTACTCAAAGTCACCTTCTCAGTGAGGCCTCTGTCTTCACACCCCACGCACTTAACTATCCCTCTTACTATCCCCGCTTTTCCTCCTTAGCATACATCACTGACACACCACATGTTTTGCCCAGAATGTCGGCTCCACGAGAACAAGGCCTTTCGTGTATCTTCTTTGTGCCTGTATCCTCGGCACTGGAATGGTGTCTGGCGTGTTGTCGGCTTTCAGCCAGAGTCTGCGAAGGGAATGGAAGGGGTCTGCGCTCTGCGCTCTGCGTGCAGACATGCTCTGTGACCAGGGTCAGTGCTCGTGTATCCTGCTGGATGTTATGGGCAGTGGGCCTAGTGCAGGTCTGTGGCAGCGCAGTGGCCTGCAGGCAGGGTTCTGGAGGGACCCGCTGGCTGCCTGGGCGCCAAGGCCACCTCCCAGAGACGTGAGGATGGCAGAGGATGAAGTAGTCAGTGAGGACAGAGGGGCACAGCCCTGGAGCCCATGTCTGCCTCTCCCACCTGTGACTGACACCTGTGGCCACACTGTTCTGAAACACCAGGAATTAGAAAGGATGCCCTCGCCCTTTTCGTGTTCACAGAGCCACTGGGGCTGAGAAAGAGGATGAGACGGGCTTGTCCAGAGTGACAGAGGAAAGCAGCTGGCCGGGACCTCCAGCTGTGGGCCCTTCCCTGGTCTCTCCCAGGCCTGGTTCCCTGGCCAAGCTCCCCCCACCACGGGATTCAGGCGTGCTCGAACCTCTCCCCTTTCTCCCCGGACCCCTGTGATCTCAGCAGGCTGCGACCCTCCATCTTCCTAACCCCTGTGCTCATGCCGCAGCTATTTCTTCTTCATCTTTTTAAATATATGATACCTACAAGTATATGTCACAGTTATATGTTATAAAGCACAATCATACAATAAACCCATGAGTTTTTCCCCAACTCCAAAACCAGAAAATTATGAACAGCTTGCACCAGCCCCATGCTCCTCACCATATCTCACCTCCCGTTTCTGTAAACCTACGTCCCTGGAAGAGTCCTCTTTTTTAAAACAGGTAATCGTGGTCATGTGATCACTTCTACAAATACTAATAAGGATTATAAATCATAAATACAGTGGTAGCAGTTCACACATTTGGTACACTTTCACACAAGGATTCAGTAAACAACAATAAATATGATTTGCCCTTTTCAAAACAAAAGAAAAAAGGACTTTTTCGAGAGTACGTTTATTAAAGCCGGGGACAGTGAAACAAGGAAGAGCCGGGGATGGGAGCGGCAACAGCAGGGCCGCTGGGCAGGGCCGCTCTGGCTCTTTGGAAACATTAGGAAACAAGCGGGCCAAGGCGGCGCTGCTGCCCGCTCCCTGGGAAGTCAGAGAACAGGGGGCCTTGGGCACAGGCTCAGGGGTGAGCCCCGGGGCGAGCTGCTGCCGCCTTTTGCTCCCCTGGCTGCAAGTCTCAAGTCCCCTGGGATCACTGTGGGGGACGAGGGGAAGGGAAAGGGTTCCTGGGAGGGCGTGTGTGCTCTTATTTATTTTTACATAGTTTTATCACATCTGTTTGCCCAAAGAATATATTACCTTTTTGCTTGTTTGTCAACAGTGTACCTGGTGTCATACTCTATACAGTCTCCTGCGTTGCTTTTTATGCCTCCAGCCTTTCTCTGTGTTGTGGCAGGTGGCTGTGGTGCCTCACTGAACTGCGATGTAAGCCTTTATTCCCATGTTGCTGGACACTCGGGTTGTTTCCAGTGCCCCCGACCATCCATTCTGTGCCCCCTCCTCCGCCACACCTCTTGGGGTGCCTACTGCACACCTCAGAGCCACCTCCCAGCTGTGCTCCCAGGGCCCTGTTCGCTGACCCCCCCTTACACTGTCCCACGGCCCCCACTCGAGCCACAGAGCCACAGCTTTTCCGTCTCTGCCTCCAGCTCTTCCCAGAGCTGCAGACTCTACGGACAGTGTGATTGTTTCTTGAGCACTTATCTGCACCGAGCACTGTTCTCAGCAACATACGTGTTTTATTGCATTGAATAGTCACAGCAACACAAATGGCGGGAAACTTTACAAATGAGAAAAATGAGGCCCAGAGAGGTTGAGGAACTTGCCCAGGACTACACACCTCTTGCCCTCCACATCCGACAGACAAGTCAAGCTCAATATGCCCGCAGCACGACTTATCATCTCCCTTTCCAAACCAGTTCCTCTCCCAAGCTCTGCTCTCGGTGGGTGGGGACACCTGCAACGTCCCAGCCCCAAGCCAGAAACTGGAGGTCGGGCCTGACTCCTGCCGCGTCACCACCCACTCCTTCATTCAATCCCGCCCAGGGCCTGCGGGGTTTGCCCTTCAGGACTGACCTATTTGGTGCCCTGCTGCTCCTGCAGGATTACTGCCTCCCACCACACTGCCTCGCAGGCTCCAGTCCCCTCCTCTCCCACCAGCCTGCACGCAGCAGCTCAGGCGGGCTCTCTAAATCTCCTCTCACCGTGAGCCCACCTCCAGAAGACCTCCCGCCTCCTCTGCCTCCTGTCCCCTCAAACTGCTCTGACTGTAAAGTGCAGCGCCCGGCCCCAGAAAGTATACCCCCTGGCCCCAACTCTTCTCTGTCTCCTCTTGGCCTTGGCTCCAAGATGTGAGCCCCACAGCCTCCATGTGGCCCCTCTCCACCGCTTCGGTTCTCCTCCTGTCTCTTTAAACTGCGTTCCTCCAAGGCTCATCCACTGCAGCAACTCCTCTGCCCAGACAAGGCCGGCACACAGGAGGTGCTCAATAATTGCTAAAAGGATAAATGGAAAAGCAGTGACAGCTACCACAGGTGATGCTGCCTTCTGAATCCCAGAAAGCAGGATGATTCCTGCCTGGCCCCAGAGCCAGGGGATCCTGGCTGCCCGCCCTCCACCCGGCCTCTGAGCTCCGTGAGGCCATTTCCTGGCTCTACGCCTTTGCGAAGGATTTCCCTCTGCATCTTCCTTTCTAACTCTGGAATTCCTCAGTGTGGAAGAGCTCCAGCACCAGGAAGGAGGAGGAGAGTCTAACCCCTTACATACTTTCAGTCTGTCTACATCTGACGTGGTCAAGGGTGGGGGCGATTTTTGCTCCCAAATGAGACAAAGTTGACTCTTGGAAGGGGAAATGAAAAAGATCTTACTATTTTTTGTATAAAGCACAGATACACATAAAGTACATATACAGATATACAGTATATCTGTGGTATTAAAATATTATGTGATTAAGAAAAAAACATGTAAAAGTCTTCCGAGGTGGTGCAATAATGAGGAGGGGAAAAAAAAACCACTCTTACTTACACGCTTGGACCTGGGACCTGGTCTAGCCTGGTGCAAAGACTGGCCAGAACTGAAGGAGAGTCTCAAGTCCTATCTCAGGGCAGCTCAGGGTATGCCCAGAGCTGACCCGCCACCAGCTAGCTGTTGTCCTTTCCCCAAACCATCCCTTTCCTACCCTGTGCCTAGAAGTCCACTGTTCTGTGCCTGGCATCTTTTTAATCTCCTGTTCCTCCTGTTGGCCCTTCTCCATGCTCCCCCAGGGGGCACCCCAGCTCCCAGGACGGGAGGGAGTTGGAGGCCTCTTGGCTTCATGCTCCAGCTTTGGGCTGTAGCACTCCTGGGAGAATCCAGGAGGGAAGCCCACCCATAGGAGGCACCCAGGAAGCAAGGGTGCCACTGTGGGAGAAGGCTTTTTTTATTGGGGTGGAGATGGAGTCACAAAAAAACCTTACTTAGAATTGTTGTATTCGGATGGAGTCACTTAAGGGTGGGATGGACCGGACTGAAGGTCTGCTGGGGGGAGACACAGAGACAGAGGTGAGGGGAGACACAGAGCCAGAGTTGTGGGAAGCGATCTCTGTTTGGTGAGGCACGGCCTTGGGCAACACAGGTATTCTGTGGTCTTCACTCCCTGTGTGGTTCTCCAATATCTGGGGCTCCCGTGGAACGTTGCAGCCAATCAAGACCAAGTAGATGATGCCACCTAGGTAAGCACCCAGGACCGGTGCCACCAGTGGCACCCACCACCAGTTCCTGGCTCTGCAGACAAAAGGCAGAGAGGCCTGGTAAGGGGGCCGGTGTCCGGGATGGAACCTGCATCCACCTTGTGCCCGGACAGGGAGTAAGACCTGAGACTAGTAAGTGAGCTGCACCCTGGCCCTGGAGTGCCTGCCCCCTGAGGCTGGGGCCCTGTCAGCTTCATCCTGATTCAGGGGCAGGAGCAGATCTGGGGCAGGGTTTACCTTCAGTCCAGGAGCAGGATCCATGCTGGTCACAGGGAAGGTTGGGACCCACTCCTGCCTCCCCAGGCCACCCGGCAGCTCCAAAGGACTCTCCGGTGAGGCTCTTCCCATCACCCCTCCCTCTGCATGCAGGGAACTCATAGAAAATCTAACAGAATGGGCTGGGCAGGGCAGTACCTGAAGACCTGTGTGCCCCAGCCGGCAAGAAAGGTGAAGAAACGGGGAGGCAGGTCCCGGGATGGGTTGATGGCGTATCCTGAGTTCATGCCCAGGGACACTCCAATGACAACAACAAGGATGCCGATCACCAGGGCCTCTGTCCCTTGCAGTGCTGGGTTGTTCCCATTGTCCGTGATGGCAAAGAGACACAGCTGGAGCATCCCCGTAACTACCACCTGGGGAGCAGACGCCATGGCAGCCACCCAGGGCCCCTAGCAAAGCCACAGGGCCTTGGCAGTGCCCCCAGTCCAAACCCACCAGCAGAGATGTGTCTTGGTACAGTTCCCACCAGAGTTCTTTTCCTCTCTATGGGGAGGGGCTACCTGCTGGTCCCTTCCTGAGATGGGAGGGCAAAAGGAGGGTCATCGACCCTGAACCACTGACCTCATCCAGGAAGCCACCCCATAAGGTCATGTAGTCAGGAAGATACGTGGCAAAGATGTTAGCAGTGGCAATCGGGCCGGTCACTGTCAGATGTCCACCTGAGTAGTCAATGATGGCTCCTGGGGAGGCACAGAGTGAGTGTCAGCCTGCCCCTCACTCAGCCCCACTGGAGCCCCAGAAATACGGTTGTAAGGTGGAGGGATGGGGAACAACTCCAGGGCTCTGCTGTCCCAGGCACTTCCACGGGCCAGGACACTGAGATCGGGTCCTCCCACACCTCTGAGGAGGAGGCTGAGGCCAGAAGCGGACAGCCCAGGGAGGACACTCACTGTAGAAGAGGCAGTAGATGGTGGCAGCAGCCAGGAAGGAACCGATGAACTGACCCAGGACATACACAGGAAACTTCTTCCAGGCCATGCGGCCTAGTGCACAGCTGGTGAAGGTCACAGCCGCATTCATGTGGGCCCCTGCGGGGAGGGCGAGCATGTCACGAGAGTGAGAGCAGAAACCAACAGTCACAGATAATATTGACAGCAGCAACAATAATAATGAAGCATGCATTTATGCCCTGCGTTCTCCTTTATTCCTCACAAGGACCCACTGAGGCAGGCAGGGACCGCCGTCCCCAGCGGCCCATTAAGGAAAGTGAGGAGTAGAGAAGTCAAACAGCCCAAGTTGACCCAATTAGTAAAAATGGTGGATGAAGGAGGCTTATGAAGAATCTGGGCAAGACAGAGGAAAGGGGTTTAGGGTGCTCTCCCTCCGGGCGGCCAGAGAGGGTGAGGTGCTGGCCGAGCGGGAGGAGGGGCTGGCTGGAGGCGGGCAGGAGGAACCTGCAGGGGGTTCCCGGCCTTGCCGGTGAGGCAGGGTGCAGGCTCACTCACCAGAGACTTTCCCTGCCACGTGCACTCCCATGGTGACTCCGAAGCCAAAACCCAAGTTGACACCGAGGTGGCTCCCAAGTTTTTCTCCTAGAACCATATGGGCCACGGAGCCAAGGCCAAACACCTGCAAGGGAGGGCCGCTGAGGGACTGCCTGCCCAGAGCCCCAGCCTCAGCGGAGGGCTCAGAGCTCAGTTCGAGCTCCTCACCCTCACGCCCTGGCCCTCCCCAAATTGCCCTCGGAGACCCTCTGCCATCCCTCTTCCCCCGTAGACTTTCCTCCTCACGACCCTCCCCCTTGCGCCTGTCAAGGCCTCTAAGACCTGACCAGTGAGAGCTGGGTGGGGTGTGCAAAAGGAGCCAGGGTGGGGCAGTGGAGTCCGGAGCTCCTACAAACACATCCAGGCCCCTGGACCCCGAGTCCACCTGAAGTGCAGGGGGCGGGTCAGGGCTTCCAGGAGGGTATGGCTGGCGTGGATGGAACCCCTCAGAGCACCTCACACTGCAGCCTAATCTGAAGGAAGTTTCCTCAGGGGATCTCCAGACTCCATGCCATGGCCCCCATCCACAGCCCCCACCCCCACACTCATCAGCCCTGGAAGCAAGAGGTGTTCTAACGCTCTCGCCCTCAGCAATATTCTCATGGCCTTCAGGTGTCACTCTAGCCCTTGCCCATCCCTAACTGCTGGGTCTCCTCAGGTGACACCCTTCACAGGGAGATTAGAGGCCTGAAGCTGGGCCCTCACCCAACCCCCTGCAGCCACGCACCTGAATTCATAGCAGCCTATCCCTTCTGCTCTGGTGCCTGCACCCAGCCTCTCCCTCCCTCTGCAGGGGCCTCCCTCTTGCCTGTATCTTCCATGCTCCCCTGGGTCCCACAGACTCAGATCTCTTCCTTCCTGAAAGTAAAGCTTGCCACCTCAGCCCAGCCTCCCTGTCCACCTGCGGAGTCTGGGACGCCCCCTCCACGTCAGCCAGGCTCCAGGAAAGAACCCACTTATCGGTTCCTTGATCCCTTCCCTTGCTCTTCCTCATCAGCCTGGCTTCTGCTTCCACGTCTCACCAACAAAGCTCTCTCTGAGGGCTCACCCTTCTGGTTTCCCAAAGGCCCCCTCACACATTGTCTTACTTGACTTTGCTGACTCTGATCCTCTTAACCACTCTGTGCTCCCGGAGAGTCCCTCCTCTGGGCCTCCACGGCATCTCTCTCTCCTGGTTTTCCTCTTACCTCCTAGCCTCTCCCTCTCTACAGTTCCTTCCCACATCTTTTCCCTCATCTGCCTCATAAACATGGATGATCCCAGGGCTCCATCCCTGGCCCCGTTCACATCTCACCCCAGCCACTCTTCTTGCGTCTTCTCACCAGGTCTACGGCTTCAGACAAGTCTACTGCACTGAAATTCCCCAAACCTCCACCTGAGAGCCGGAGCCCTATTTCCAGAACCCACTGGAAGTCTGGGTGTTCCACAAGCATCTCAGGCTCGATGTTGAAAGCTCACCATCTCAGAAAATGTGATCCTCATCCTATGTTCCCATTCCCATCGGCCAAAGCAGAAACTGGGATGTCTCAAATGAGAGCTCTCTCTCCCTCGGCCCTACACCCAATCAGATCTGCTTACATTCTGCCCAGATGTTACTCCGTCTCCTCCTTGTAGCAAGAGTCACCTTTCTGACACAGAGATCTGATCGTGTCTACCCCTATTCCAGCCTTTGCTGGCTCCCCTTCATTTCTAGGATCAAGTCCAAATTCAGAAGGCTACCATTCAAGACCCGGGGTAATTTCTGCCTCTGTTTCATATCTGCTCCAGTGTTCTCTATATTCAGCAGTAATATTACTTCTGAATAATAACAACAATTTATGGAGAACTTACTGTGTGGTGGGCACTGGTAAAAGTTACATCTGTCACTTCCTTTAACCCCCCACCAACATATGCATCAGGTATTCGTCATCTCCCCACTTGACAGATATGCAATCCAAGGCTTAGAGCAGTGGAGTGGCTGGTTCAAAGTACACGGCACGTGGTAAGCCGGGATTGGAGTCCAGGCAGTCAGCTGTGCCAGGCAGCCTCAGACCAAACAGCCACACTGCCCACTGCATTCCTTGTTTTCTCACACATCTGTGTTTTCCCTGGCTGGAATACCTGATCCTAGATCCTGAAAATGTGACACTCTACTTTAAGGCCACACTCAGAGGGCACCTCCTTTGAAAAGTCCATGTGTTTTGGACATGTCCCCTCTGAGGGGCCTCTAGGTCTCCAGACTGCTGGAAATCAGAGTCTAGATTTGTATCATCCAATATGATGGCCACTAGTCATATGTGGCTACTACGTACTTGGAATGTGGCTAGTCCTAATTAAGATCTGCGCTTTTTTTTTTACCCTCACCTGAGGACATGCCCACTGATTTTTTAGAGAAAGGAGAAGGGAGGGAAAGAAACATCTATTGGCTACCTCTTGAATGCACCCTGACAGGAGACCTAACCTGCAACCTAGGCATGTGTCCTGACCAGGAACCAAACCCACAACCTTTCAGTTTACAGGACAATGCTCTAACCAACTGAGCCACACCAGCCAGGGCAAAGTCTGCTCTAAGAGTAAGGACAAACCAGGTTTCAAAAACTTAGTAGGGCTGGGTAGCTCAGTGGGTTAGAGTGTCATCCCAGTATGCCAAGGTTGTGGGTTCAATCCCCAATCAGTGCACATAAAAGAATCAACCAATGAATCATAACTAAGTGGAACAACAAATTGATATTTCTCTCTCTTTCTAAAGTAAATCAATTAAAAAAAGACTTAGTAGGAAAAGGAAAATGTAGAATCTTATTAATAATTATATATTTATCACATGTTGAACTGGTAATATTTGGGCAATGTGAGTTAAATATAATTATTAAAATTAGCTTCATTTATCATTTTTTACCTTTTTAATGTGGCTACTAGAACATTTTAAATTATGTACGTAGCTCATATTGTTTTTCCCTTGGACAGTTCTGATCTGGAGTTTTTGAAAAAGAAACCCTGGGGAATTGTGGCATGAGGGCCACTTCTCAAGCCGTTGTGGAGGACAAAAGCAGGTGAGAGGCCGCAGGGGGAAACGGCGCTGAGGGCTGAACCCAGAGCTGCAACTCAGCCCTCACCGGCGGGTGTCAGAAACCCCAGCTGGAGCGGGTGTCGAAACAAGAGAAGAACAAGGAGAGAATGTGTCCTGGACACCAGGGAGAAGCGGAGTTTCCCAAGGAGGGTGAGATCAGTCGTGTGCAGCCTTTGGGTTTAATGCATGAAGGCCTAGAAAGTATCCCTTTGGATGTGACCATCCAGCCGTCATTGGTAATGTGGTGAGCACTGTGTCATCAGGTCATGGGGGCAGGATCGGGCCCTAGAGACTGAGTGGTGAGGAGGCAATGAGGAAGAGTTGAAGAGTTCCCCTGTAGACCTCCCTTTGTGAACCTGCCTGAGAAGGGAGGGAGTGAGATTGTGAAAAAATGAAGGGGCTCATGGGATGAAAGGAGGGATGTTTTGTTCTGCGTTGTGCGGTTTTAAGTAGAGAGACTTTGGTAAGTTAAGAGTGAGAGAATGTCCTGGCCAGGTGGCTCAGGTGGCTGGAGCATTGTCCTGTGCACCAAAGGGTTGCATGATCCTCAGTCAGGGCACATACCTAGATGGTGGGTTTGATCCCCAGTCTGGATGCACTGGGGAGGCAACCAATTGATGTTTTTCTTTCTTTCTCTTTCTCTTTCTCTTTTTCTCTTTCTCTTTCTCTTTCCCTCCCTCCCCACCTCCTTCCCTTCCTCTCTCTTTAAAATCAATAAACAGCACTGACTGGTACTGGGTTGAGCATCATCCTGCAAACCAAGAAGTCACTGGTCCAATTCCCAGTCAGAGCACATGCCTGGGTTATGGGCCAGGTCACTGGTTGGGGGCATGCATCTCTCACATCGATGTTTCCCTCCCTCTCTTTCTCCCTCCCTTCCCCTCTCTCTAAAAATAAATAAATAAAATCTTTGAAATAAATAAATAAATAAAACATATCCCTAGGTGAGGATTAGAAAAAAAACGATTGAGAGAGGGAGAAGCTGGAGAGAGAGAAAAGGATAGAGCAAAGTACCCCAGTAGAGTGAGGGGTGGGACGGGCACCAGGGTGCAGGACCCTCCAGGACAGAGGGAGGGGCCCTGCCCCGATTTGTGCACGCACAGGTAGGTGTGTTCTGGTGGTGAAAGGGCCCGGTGGGTAAGGAGCCAGACAGCCAGACACAGGAAGCCCACCTGATGGTTTTCTCTGTCAAGCTGGCAAGGAAGCCGTCTGCTGATTAAAGGACAGGCAGAGTACAGAGCAGCTCTGGGGAAGTCTGAGGAAAAGTGAAACAGCCCAGGAGAGTAGGGCAGAGGGAGTAAGCAGGGCCCACTGGGTTCCTCAAGAGCCCCAGGACAGGGGCAGAGAGGCCCAGAGGCGGGCCAGCTTAGGGTCAAGTGTAGGATGAGGCAGGAGAGGACAGAAACAGATGGGGTGTGGGAGTGGGGAGTGAGGCCAGGGCAGGCTGACAGGTTTGGGGGGTGTACGGGGGGTACAGGGAGTGGAGCCAGCATGGAGGATCTGAAGAACAAGGGTCCTTATTTCCAAGTAGGAGCTCAGAACCATTTGCTAAAAATAATGAATGAGTGAATAAATCCCACATGATCTCCTGTGGCATGGTTGCCAACTGGCAGCTCAGAGGCCTAATGCATCCAGCACACGTGTTTTGTTTGGATAACTTAGGTGTGTTTATTTATTTATTTTTTTTAGAGAGGGGGAGGGAAGGATAAAGTGAGGAAGAGAAACATCAATGTGCAAAAGACACATTGATCAGTTGCTCTCACATGCCCTGGCCCAGAATCCAGGGATGTGCCCTGACTGGTAATTGAACTGATGACCTTTCGGTTTACAGGCTGGTGCTCAGTCCACTGAGCCACAACAACCAGAGCTGGATAACTCAGTTTTGATGATCAGTTTCACCTTCCTTTGAGAAATCAAAAGCCCGGGTAATGCTGGCCTGAATCCCGGCCTGCATGGCAACAGCAGGAATGGCGGCAGCTGCGTCCTTGCACAGGCTGGCAGTGTCAACCACGGGCCTCACCACTCTGCACTGCTCTCTCTGGCCTCCGGAGCATGCGAGTTTGCAGCCCCTGCCCTATCGTTTGGTTCATGTCTACAGCTGATTTTTCAGAGTCCTGATGGCCCAGCCCTTCCCCTTCCTGGTCAGTAAATGTGGCCCAGCCTGTCTGAGTCCCTCCAACAGCCACAAGGCCAGCCCCAGGGACAATACCCCAGAGCTGCAGAGTGGAATTGAGTAGAACAGTCCATTTCCCTCATCCTGGCTGCAGTAAAGGGAGCCCAAGGTCACACTTGCTTTTCTGCGTAAACCTTCACCCTGATGACTCACTGAGTGTCCTTCCTAATCAACTTGGTACAGGCCCAGCAACTAAAAATAACAATACAATGTCCTATATGAGCTTAAACCTACCAAAGTTCTTTTACATGTGTACATGTGTTACTTTTTTTTTTTTAAGAGAGAAAGGAAAGAGGAGAGAGAGAAACGCTGATTTGTTGTTCCACCTGTCCATGCACTCATTGGTTGCTTCTTGTATGTGCCCTGACCAGGGATCAAACCCACAAACCTTGTATATCAGGACAATGCTCTAACCAACTGAGCTGTCTGGCCAGTGCCATGTGTTACTTCTTTTTAATTCTCACAGCAAATCTGAATGGCAAATGTTTGTGCTTCCACTCTACAGATGGGAAAACCACATCCAGAGTGAGGTCTTGCTTGGATGACCTGTGGCCTGAAAGTGAGGGCATTGTCTCAGCTGGGGGACAGTTAACAAGCCAGGGAGCTAGAAGTCCTGCCTGAGCTAAGCTAAGGGACAAAGCATAGAGATTACGGGTCAAGACTGTGATGTTAGACTGCACTGGATTTAATCTTACCTTAAAATGTGACCTTGGGCAACTAACAGTCTCATAGAGACTCGGTTTCCCCATCTGAGAAATGGGAATAATAATGGACACTCACGGGACTGTTGTGAGGGTTTGGGAACATGCTGCATGTAAGGGGCTTGGTTTAGCATCGGCGCCTGGTATGCAGTAGGTGCTCAATAATAATCTTGATAAAATGAAGAGAAACGCAGACACGGGCAGGCATCAATGTATGTGGGTGGTACCTGTTTTCCCTAAGAGCTCTCCAAGGAGGCACCCTCCTGCCTCCTTGGTTCCAAGGTTTAACAGCCCTCACAGGGCAGGAATGTAATAAATGAATTACTTTGCCCTGGATTAAGACACGGCAGAATCGAGTGCTGTCTTCATAGCTCAGGAGCAAAGCAGGAAGGTGAGTAGTGGGGGTGGGGGAAAGGGTGGGAGGCAGGGAGGGGAGGGCAGCTGAGAGCCCTTGTCCTAATGACCAGAGACCAACACATGTGTCCTGCTTGTGAGCTGGGTGTCGGCCTCTTGGCCTTCTTCACACAAGCCTGCCAGCTTGATGTTAGTGCCATGTTCACTAATGAGGAAGCTAAACTTCTGAACAATTGAGATACTTATGGAAGATCACACAGGTAGGTGATAGCAGAGCCAGCATTCAAAGCCAGCTTCAAAGCCCACGCAGGCCCCATCTAACACACTTTATAACTGAGAAGACAGACTCTGAGCCACGGAGAGGGCTGCGCTGCACCAGCTGGGGACTCAGTGGCAGGATCAGGATAAGAACCCACATATCCAGAGTCCCTTGGGCTCTGTAGGTCCCATCATCTCCTACCCTGTGGTTCAACACACACACAACCAGCTACACTCATACTCACACTCTCACACAACCACACACACTGTCTCTCCCCCACTTCCTCTGGCATGCTCCTGACTGCCTTTACTTCTTTTCCCAGAGGCTGCTCCTTTCTTCCAGGGACCTGGATCCTCCATAAGGAGCAAACGAGCATGGTACAGCTTAGGGGCCAAGGCCAGCTGGGGAAGGTGACTGGGCTGAAGCGGTTGAAGAGAGGGAGTTCCTAAGAAACCACCTCCTGCTTGCGATCTTCTCTCCCATCGTCCACTAAAGAGCCCTTGCCAAGTCCCCAGTGGCTTCCATTTCGTCAATCCCTACAGACCCTTGTCACTTCTCACCTTTTCTGGCTGGCTGCAGCCTCTCATGTCGCTGACCACTCCCTCCTGTGAATCCCCCACTCCCACTTCTGTAACCTGGTCTCCGCCCACCTCCCTGGCCAACACTTCTCAGGCCACTTTGTGTGTCTCTTTCGCCCTCCAAGGCTCTGTTCTCAACTGATTCTTTCCCTATACACTCTCACTGAACAGCTTTGATACCCACCATCCATATTCTGGTGAACTCTATACTTCCAGCCCAAGCCACTCTCGTGAGCTTGAGACCTGTGTATCAAACCACCTCCTCGATTCCTTCCCTGGCGCCACACCTGATCACATCCAAACTGACATTACCTCTCGCCCTGCTCTGGACCCTGGGCTCAGAACGGCCCCCTTGGCACTTAGCCCACATCTATGGCTTATAAAATCTTTATTCCATCTTCTACACCTGCCTCAAACATGTGGTTTCTTCTCCATCTCTGGACCATTCGCCACCCTCTCTCTATCCCAGGTTTTTGCAAGTCTCTGAACTTGTTCCCCTCCCCCTGGCCTTGCCCATTCTGCTGAGACTCCACACAACAGCCAGAATTTCCTTCTAAAATCCAAGTCTGATCACATCATTCCCCTACGTGTAAACTTTCAGCGTCTCAGGACTGGTTCTCAAAACCTGACACTAAACCTTCCCTCCGACCTCTTGCCTCTTGGTTTCCCATCTCCCTTGGTTTCCAGCCACGCCTCCTGACACCTGCTCCCAACCCATAATTTTGTTCTGCCCCTACATATTGTAAGCCCTTTATGTCCCAGAAAGACTTGGTGAGACAGAGCTCTCTTCTTACTTTCCTATGCTTTACCCTCAGCCTCCCAGCTCAGAGACTGGGGCATGAACAATGGGACCCAGGGAGCCAGCATGGGGAGGGGGTCATGGGTTGACCTTACTGAGCCTCACCCTTTTGAAGTCCTGGCACTCATGCCCCTTCCTCAGAGCCCAACCACCCTGTGCCACCCACTCACCATCATGACGTACGTGCTCATGAGCTCGGCCAGGAACTCTCGCACCATCTCCCTCTGCAGTACTTTCTGCACCTTCATCACCATGGGTGGCGGCATCATCTTGGAGTTGCGGGCGTACCTGAAGCAGCAGCCGCAGCCCACAGGCAGCCGTGAGACTCAAGTGCACTCACTACCCATCAGGCCCTTCAACTCATGGCTGAGTTAATGTATAACCCAGTGGCCTCTCTACACACACCTTCTGTTGCCCAGGGCTACTGGGACAGCTGAGACCAGAGACAACTGAGCGTCACAGGGATGTGGAGAGGGACTGGGGCCAGATAGCCAGGTCATGCCCCTTCTTCCTTCTGGTGGGGACTAGACGGCTAGGAAGGGCACATCACCAAGACCACTTTGCAGAGCGGGCATCTGGGGATCTGATGAATGCCATCTGGGGTGCCAGTGTGCCTTGGGGGAGAAGCAAACAGGCCAGAGCAGGCAGGGAGGGGGAGCCCAGCTGTCTATCTATCTGTCTATCTATCCGTCTGTCTGTCTGCCTGCCTACCTGCGGGAACCAGATCTCTGAGGACACAGACAAGACATCTGGCAGACCCTGACAACCGCGAGGCACTCCGGAAACAGCACAGGGTGGGGCAAAGTCTGCTCCCAGGCTCTGCAAACAGCATTGAGGCCTGAAATGTGCACCAAGTTCTGCCAGAGATAAAGAGGTCTGTCTGCCAAGTGCACCAGGCCCTGTAACCAGGTCGACACAAACAGATGTTTATGACTGAGCAAGTGAGTGAATAAATAAATGAGTGAATGAACAAATGAGAGAGAAGGAGAGAGGAGAGGAGGGACTGGATCTTACTCCCTGGTGTATTCCCGGTGCGTAGCACAGTGCCAGACACAGAGTGGGTGTTCAACACATATTCTAGGATGAATGAACCCTGGGGAGTTCATCTGTCTTACTTTCCACTAGATCCCCAGCACCTTCTACACATTAGGTAGATGCTTGATAAATATTTATTTAACAAACTCATGATTGGATGGAGAGAGGAAAAGGTGTTATAGGTTCCATTATCTGCTGAGGGGTGGGGTGGGATAGAGCTTGAGTTTGGAGGAGACAGGGTGTGGAGGCTAAAGAGAAGGAGCGGGAGAGATGCCGGTAACTCTAAGTGTGGCCTTCAGTGATCCTCCCTGTTGACAGCCTGAGGCCGACACCAGGCACCCACTACCTCCTCCGGCTTGGGATAAAGCCCCCACCCTGCCCCAGGTTTCCTAATTTCCCCAGCCTCACAGCAGCAGAAAGTAAACAGAGGGAGTGAGAAATGTAAACCAGCCCTGGTTAAAACACCTTTCACTTTTCTGGCTGAGCCTCCGTGTTCTAGCTCACCCACCCCAGTCCTTGCTCTGTCCTTACCCCGGGAAACGAGCCCAGGGCCGCGCATGCGCAGGATGTAGAGTTGCCTGAGCGACCCCTTCGCCCCCATTCAACTCCAGCTCCCATGCATCACCATGTAGGGTCCCCTCGCCCTCGTGGCTGACCTCCTCAGCCCCAAAGAGCCTCTGAGCAGCCTGAGGCAGGCAGGAACCCAACAAGAGTCCTGGGAAGGTGCCACAGAGGCAGAGGAGAGGTGGACAGAGCAGGAAGTCAAGGACACAAGGAGAGTCTGGAATCCTGGCCCCCTCCTCCTCACCACGCAGCAGGCAGGACACAGTAACCTCAAATAACCACAAACCAGCCATTGAACCAAGATTTGTTCAATTCCTACTACGCCTCCTATGTGTGGCATGATCCCCGCTCTCAGTAAGAAAAACAAATAATCAAGCCACTACTATAAAGTGTGAAGAGTGTTGCCGCAGGTGAGATGTGAGCACTGTGAGATTGCAGGGAGGAAGCCAAAGACCTAGAGGAGGAGGTAAGAGGCTTTCCCAGAAGATGGAAAATTCAGGTCAAGAATAGAAGGCTGGCCAGTGAAGGAGCATCAGGGGAGGCGGGGCACGTTCTGGGCACTGGAGTGGCATGGGCGAAGGCTGGCAGCTGAGACAGTGGGCGATGTGTCAAGGAGTTCTGCAAGGAGGGGCTGGCTGGGGAGAGGAGTGAAAGTAGCATGAGGATGGCAGAGAGGAACACAGAGCCAGATGGCAAAAGGCCTCATGACCCATGCTAGGGAATCTGAACTTGACCCATAGAGCCATGGGGCCAGGCGGAGGATTTAAGCAGGAGGACTGCCTCCTCTACGGAGGCTGGGGTGAGGGAGCAGGTGGGGGGCCATGGTGAGCCATTGGGACGCTCCTGCCACAGACAGGCTGAGAGGCGATGGCAGCCTGCGCCAAGGTGCTGTGAAGATGGCTAGGAGACAGCCACGGTGACAGGCCTTGGTGTTGGTCAGAGAGGAGAATGGAGAGGGACGAGGCAGTGGTGGCCCCAGCCTCTGTCCAGAGCAGCGGAATGGCAGGGGAGGCCCAGGAGAGAAGCGGCAGGCCTAGGCAGGGGAATGAGGAGTCCTCTTCTGGGTGCATAGAGTTTGGGGAGCCCACTAAGCATGTAGGTGGAGATGACCTGTAAAGAGGCATCGGGTCACATGGTCTCATTTAGAGCTACACACTTGGAGGTCACCAAGTCACAGATGGTCACTCAACCCATGGGCATATATGAGATAGCTCAAGGAGAGGGCAGAGAATGAGAGAACAACACCTAAGAAAACTGGCCTACAAGGAAATGAAAAATCAACCAAATAATTACCTAAGTAGTACATGCTCACCAAAGCACTGAATAGCTGACAACTCCCCTACCCATCCTTCAGCTAATTAATCAGTTTGGCAACTTAACCAACCAACTGACTCTCCTATTAACTCATTCATTTAATTATGTAATTAGCCAACCAACACTAACTATCCAACTCACCCCAAGCCAACCACTGAACCTGCTAACCAACAGTTATTCATTCAACAAATATTTATTGAGCATCTACTAATGAGTCAGGCCCCAGAGATACAAAGTAAAAACTCAGGCACCCTTGGAATGCTCTGCCTAGTGGGCGAGGTGGGCGATGGTGGCCCCGTCGGGGGTGAGGAGCCCCAGCCAGGAGGTGCGGCCTGAAGAGCCTTCTGAAGAACAGGCACGATCAGAGGAAGAGGTGGTTCACACACACAAGGGAGCACTTACTCGGCCATAAGAAAAGATGAAATATTGCCATTTGCGACAACACGGATGACTCTTAATATCATGGTGAGAGAAATAAGTCAGACAGAAAAAGAACTGTATGATTTCACTCATACGTGGGATATAAAACTAAAGGCAACAGAGGAGCAAACACGGAAAACAAACAAAAACTCAGAGGCACAGACAACAGTGTGGTGGTTACCAGAGGGGAGGGGGAGTAGGGGGAGCGAAGGGTAAAGAGGGTCAGATACGTGGTGATGGAAGATCTGACTTTGGGCGGTGGGCACACAGGGCACGAGACAGGTCATGTATCACAGAAATGTACGCTTGACACCTAAATAATCTTATTCACCAGGGTCACCTCAATAAGTTTAATGTTTAAAAAAATAGGCAGAGAATGGCCTAAAGTGGCTGTGGGGGAACAGGATGGTGGTAGGAAGAAGGGTGAGAGTGAGCAGGTTTTACATACTTGAGGGAACTGGAGACTAGACATGCGTCATGGAGGAGGCACAAGTGTCAAAGACAAAGTCTCGGTTTCTGGCTTGAGCAACAGAGGAGAAGGGGGCCTTAGGCTGAGCTGGGACCACAGAAGAGGAGCGGGCTCGCAGGGAGCGGAGGAGGCTGTTTTCAACTGGGACTGAGTTGCTGGTGGGACACCAGCGGGTCTCTGGAAACAGGGTCTGAGAGCCCTGGGAGGGTCCTGGGCTGCAGACAGCGGCGTCATCAGCACAGAGGGGGAACCGCCCGTTCTCTTCACCCAGGAGCGTGCACACACACAAATATCCCTGCTCGTGGGCAGCTGACAGGCAGCGGCAAAACGTAATGAGCAAGTACATTTGTGTGTTAGACAGTAGTACGTCCTACAGGGAAGGACAGAGCAAGGAAAAGAAGTGGGGTGTGATTTCACATAGGGTGGTCAGGGTGAAAGCCTCATGGAGAATGTGGCTCTTGAGCAAAGAGATGAAAGAGGTGAGGGAGTGATCCATGTGATTAACTGCGGGAAGAGTGTTTCAGGGAGAAGGAACAGTCCCTGAAGGACTCTGAGCACATTTGGAGGTAAGGAAGGGGGTCAGTATGATGGGTGGGGAGAGTGGGGAGAGTGGGGGTTGGGGTAGGGGGAGGTCAGAGAAGGAACTAGGTAGGTAGGGGCTCGGCCATAGCAAGGATGTTGGCTTTTATTTCACCCCAAAGAAACCTGAGCCTGAGAGGATGAGAGGGAGTGAGTTCACTTCAGTTGAGCACCACCTCCACAGGGGGAGTTAACCCACTGACCAGCCACTTGACCCTTAACCCGGTCTTTCTGGGCCTCCCCTCACCCCAGGGCCCAGCCTGTGCTTGGCTATGGGTGCCGGTGGGAGAGGCCCTTCTGGGCCCCTTGAGCTACTGAGGGCATCAACTGACATGAGGGAGAGGCTGAGGGTGGGGCAGAGAGGGCACTGGGGGGCTGGGTGGGAGATGGGAGGCTGGCGTAGGGGAAGGAGTGGGTGCTTACCGCTTCTTTCTGTCTGCTTGAGTCATATTCTGTTAGAGATTTTTAGATGCTGTGGAACCAAAGAGAGGTCACTAAGGCTGGGGAGCACAGAATTCGGCCCCACATTCTCATCAGACCTCAGGTTCCAGGCGCAGAAGCCACAGGGCCAGCTGCTGCCAGTTCCAACCCCTCAACCCAGCCAACCTGGCAGGGAGTAGAGGTGGGTTGGATGTGCTTCAGCCAATGGGATGAGGCCCTAGAGTCCCACCCCCTCTACCCATACTAGCTTTAGGACCCCTGACCTCTGGACCAGGCCCCTCAGAGCTCCTTCTGACCTTCCCATATCTGCAACCCCACTTTGGACAGTGGAGATGCCCACAGAATCCCCTCAGTGGCTCCTCCCTCAGATATGCCGCTATTACTGCCTTTAATCTAACCTCTAGCTCTCTTGCTGCTGACTTAAACTGTGACTTTCTAGGACCTCTTCCTTCCATGCACATGCGTGTGTGCGCATGTGCACACACACACACACACACACACACAAGGATGAGGTCTTAAAATTCATTCAGTCCATACCCCCACTTCAGAGCAAAGTTTCTTTCTCACTATTCCGGAAATTCCCTGTATTCCCACTTTCCTTGCAAGTGGCAGCCCAAACATAATCCTTGCGTTTCCCCATCCTGTCTGTCCCTGCTGTTCTCCAGCCCAATTTCCTTCAGTTGCAGCACAGGTCACAACCCGAGCCCTGACTGCAAAAACCGTTGCGCCCCAGCCCCAGCCTCTCAAGGGAAGACTCCAGGGGGAGGGACCACTCCTCAAAGCCAGCAATCAAATCATCTTTCTGATCTGCATCCCTTCTGCTTCAGCCCAGCTGGTCTCCACTCTCCCCTGGTCCACGCCCCGCCCCACCACCCCACACCCTGCTGACAGCCCAGTGCCAATCTTGGCTCCACCGCTGATCCTTTGACATTCAATTTACAGGTAAGGAACCGAAGCCCAGAGAGAGTGTCATGCAGCAGCTCAGGACTAAACCAGAATAGACACTCAGGCTTTCACCTCCCAGCTGGGGCTCCTTCTCCAGACAGTCCCGTGGTCACGTCCCCAAACAGCCCCCAGGGAGTGGCATCCCAAGGCCATTGGCCCACCCATGCCTAGAGCCAGACTCACTCTGCTGAAGTGCCTTATGCTTCTCAGTGTCCACCGTGGGAGCTTCTCAGTTACAGCCAGTCTCGGTCTTGTTTCCCCATGACTGTCCCAGGCTCTGGCTGCTCCCTGAGCTGGGGCTGTGCTGTCCTTGTGTCCCTGGTCTAGGACCCGCCTCTCAGCCCTCCTTGGGGTGGCTCCGAGTGCTGCTTTGCTCTGCTCTGCTCCTCCGGGGGAGAGGTCAGTGGGGCAGGGGTTTGGCCCGCGTCACTTGAGCCAAGTCCAGATGAACTGCCCAAAATAGCATCCTTTCTCCTGCCAGCGGCGCCACGGAAACCAGGTTCTGAGACAACGCTTGTGTGGTCAGAGGTGGTGTTCCGGATGGGCACTCGGCCTCATGGTCCCAGAGGAAGGGCCTATCCTCCAAGCCAAGGGTCCAGCCCAGAGCCAGAGGAAGCCCTCCCAGGCCGCAGACCCATGGGAGGTTCCAAAGGCTCCCGAATGTCTGGCTGTGGGGAGAGCGGCCCAGAACGTGGACTAGAAAGTTCTAGAGATCAACAGCCAGGTGGAAGAGTTGGGGAGGAGAACCTGGGTCGGTTCTCAGGGAGCCCCCGTTCTGAAAGAGCAAGGGGAGATTCAGGCCCTGGACTTCCCCCGTCTGAGGGAAAGGAGGACACAGAGCCATGTTTGCAAGGAAACCCCAGTCTGAGAGGGGAGGTGGAAAGCCAAGCCTGGACCTCCGGGGGTCCCTAGTCTGGGTTATGGGAGGAGAAGCCTGGGTCTCATTCTCTGGGAGGCCCCATCTGAGCAGGGAAGGGGCAAATGTAGGCTCTGTCCTTGAAAACCCTACCTTTGGGACCGGCAAGTGAGGCCCCCAGGGCGGAACCAAAGCCCACCAGAGTTTGGGGCTCCGCCTCAGGGCTGCAGGAGCTCGATGATTGCAGTGGGGTCAGGAGCAAGCCCAGGGCCCCACTGCCTTCTGAGAGGACTCCTGGAGCTGGGGCGTGGCGGGGCCCCAAGCAGAAGGAATGTGCAATTTCAGTGGGTGACCCGGTAGTGAAACAGAACAATGGTTGTTGGTCTGCAGGCTGTGAGGAGACACACCACAGGGAGTGGAAGATGGTGGCAGTAAGTCCAGGGAGTTTCTGAGGCCAGGCAGCCCCCTCCTGTGGGAAGGCTGTGTAAGAGTTGCTTGCCCAAAGCCAGCTCTGGTAATAGAACTGTCCTCTAGAGGGTGCCAGTAGACCAGGCCAGGTCTGGAAAACGGCTTGCCCAGGTCCCCACCCCAACTTGCCCTGCAGGTCACTCTTCAGGGAGAGGCAGGGGTCAGTGCAATTGGAGGGCTTCCAAGTCAGAAGTCGTCCCTAAGGAATGAACTCTCCCACTGCCCTCCATGCTGAGGCTACACCCCTCACCTCTGCAGCCTCAAGTGGCTTCAGGATGCGAAGTCCTTCCTTCAGGACAGGAGGATGTACCCCGGGCGTGGGGGACACATGTCTTTATTCCTTTCTTGTGTGTGCTGTTGGGATGAGGGTGGGGTAAGGGTCACAAGTGCAGCTGAGGCCTCGGCTGGTGTGGTTCAGTGGTTCAATTCCCAGTCAGGACACGTGCCTGGGGTGCGGGCCGGGTCCCAATTTGCAGGCGTGCGAGAGGCAACCGATTGATGTTTCTCTCACACGATGATGTTTCTTTCCCTCTCTTTCTCCTCCCTTTCCCTCTGTCTCTGAAAATAAATAAATAAAATCTTTGAACAAATAAAAGTGGAGCTGAGGTCTAGAATGAAGTCAGAGTCAGGCAAAGCTGGATAGGGCTGGGGTCAGGTTGGTGAGGGAGGGGACCGAGACCCATGCTGAAGTCAGAGGTTAAGCTCATTTACTAGGCTGGGTGCTGGGGACCAGAGGTGGAGAAGATACTGTCCCATTCGTCTCTTGGGAGAGAGAGAGAGAAATGGCAAATGACTTAGGATACATCGTGATAAGGTGGAGGGAATACAGGCAGTAGTTTAGCCAGCCAACCTGAAGGGGGGCAGGAATCTTCCAGAAGAGATGACATGGGAGCTGAGTCCACCCAGGTGACAGGGAGGGTGAGATGGGGTGACGATCTGCAGCCATCTGCAGCCCAGGGGGATTCTGAGAAAACTGAATGTCTTCTGGAAAAGGTGAGTGGCTTGCAGAGGGAGGGATGGAGAAGTGGGCAGGGGCAGACCATGAGGGACATGAGATCAGACTTTATCCCAAGGGCCTAAGTAGCCACTGAAGAGTTCTAAGCGAAGAGAAGAGCAAAGGAGCCAACCTGAGGTCCTCGAGGCCCTTGAACACCCAGCATACAGAGGCACAGTTGGGCCTGAGCTTGCGAGAGGGACCCGGCTGGAGAAAGAGAAGAGAACAGAACGTATCATCAGCACCTGGGCATTCACCGGGGGAGATGATGGGACTGCCAGAAGGCGTGAGGTAGTGGAGCAAGGGACAGGGGCGGGATTATGGGGACGAGAGGGTGACTAAGAAGGAGCAGGTAAGGAGGAGATGGAAACCCACACACTGGGCTGCCAGGAGGCTAACAGGAGCTCAGGGGGTCAGAGGCCCCGGAGTTGGGTGTGACGGGGGGCCAGCCTGATGAGCTGGTGGGATAGAGAGAGTGGCCACAGTGTTGCAGAAGTGGTGGCTGAGGAGGCAGGAAGTTCAATTGTGAAAAGAAGAGAGGCAGCTAAAGGGGCCATGAGTTTGGGCATTTGGGTCATGGTCGGGTCTACACAGAGCCTGGGGTGACCTCTGGGGCCAGTGGGTATTGTGGAGGGCTGAGAGGAGACACTTGGGGTCCTACCTTCACAGGGGAGATTCTGAGTAGGGACGCCAGATAAAATGCAAGACACTTTTCGTGGCTGATGTGGCTGAGTGGATTGAGTGCCAGCCTATAAACTGAAAGGTCACCAGTTCAAAACCTAGTCAGGGCATACGCCTGGATTGTGGGCCAGGTCCCCAATTGGGGATGTGTATCTCTTGCACATCGATGTTTCCCTCCCTCTCTTTCTCCTTCCCTTCCCCTTGCTCTATACATAAATAAATGAATAAATATCTTTAGAAAAAAAATACAAGATGCTCAGCGAAAACTGAATTTTAGAGAAACTGTATTTGCAATATTTGGGACATACTTATGCTAAAACATTATCCATTGTCTCTCTGAAACTCAAATTTAACTGGGTGTCCTAGCTGTGAGCTACAGGGAAGTCCCTTATACATGCTTTGCACACTGACCTGGGTTTAAGTCCTAGCTGGGCATCAAATTCATGGCACAACTTTGGCTCAGTCCCTGCCTCTGGGCCTCTGTTTCCTCGTCTGTGAAATGGGATTGGCAGATACGTGGTTCTCCCACCTAACCACTTTGGCATCCAGACAGGCCCCAAGAAAATGTTTATGAAGACAGCAACAGACCATTAAGTCAAAACTAATTTGGTTGACCCTGGCTGGTGTGGCTCAGTGGGCTGAGCACCGGCCTGCGAACCAAAGGATCACTGGTTCAATTCCCAGTCAGGGCACAAGCCTGGGATGCAGGCCAAGCCCCCTTTAGGGGACACCTGAGAAGCAACCACACAGTGACATTTCTCTCCCTCTTTCTCCTTCCCTTCCCCTTTCTCTAAAAGATGGAAGGAGAATTCACTTGGGGTGGTGAACACACAATACAGTGAAGAGATGATGTTTTGTAGAATTGTACACCTGAAAATGATATAATTTTATTAACCAGTGTCACCCCACTGAATTCAATTGAAAAACTAAATTGGTTGAAAATGAACTGGTAATAGTAGTATGCTACAGGGCAATTTTTACAAACTCTATTTCTTTAGGCATTTAGTCCCTCTTTCAGAAATTGTTCCATTTTCTTATTCTAATTTTGCCTGCAATTCACTGCTTTTACTAGCAAAAGGTTGGAAATAACCCCGTGCTCATCAATCTCTCATTTCTTACTCATGACACTAAAAATCTTACAACACGAACTGGCAAACAGTGACCTCAAGTGCTCAACCTAACTGAAAATTTGAATATTTATGAACACATGGTCAAGCAAGTCAAGCAGATATAATTGTCTATCATTGGAGTGGAAAATTTTTAAAAACAAAACAAATTTTAAAATCTCAGATCCTTTTATTACCTATAATACAAACAAACCGAAAGAACCTTAAAACACGTGACAACTCCTGCTAACAGTTTGGCAAGTGTCCTTCTAACCCTTTTTCACGAGCACACATATAAACATCCCCCACCCCGCCGCTTCGTCAACAATACGTAGAATGAAACTTGCATCAGGGTTTTGTGCCGCACTTTCTTCATTCAAACATTTATTCCAAAGAACTTTGCGTGCCCAAAGGCCCACATGCACATCGCACCTGTGACTGTATGCACAGAACTTTAAATGTATCCAGCTCTTCCCTATCATAAACAGCATGGGGCAGACACAGCTTGCTGAAACCTGGTAAGGAGTTAGCACACAAATAGAGATTTTCAAAAAATTAGGTAAAAATATTAGGTAAAAAAATGAGTGAAAAATGGGTGAAAATACCCAAAGATGCTAAAAATTTTCTGAACTTCCCCAAAATGCCCCTCAAAGGGCTGATGTGTAAAAGCTAATCATTTTGGTTAATTATTTGTTTCCACCAACATGCCACTTGATGAACTTCCTTATCATGTCAACTGCTTTCAATCAACTTACTTCAGACTCGGGGTTTTCCAGAGCCTCCTGAGCCCCGGAACCCTTGTGTAAACTGAGGAATCCACAGTCTCAATCGGCAGAAAAGGAGCCCTGGTCTCTGAAATTGCCTGAAGTTCATGAGATTCTCATTCCGCTCAAAACAAAGAAGACACTTAAGCCTCACCCAGGTAAGTGTCCCCTTTCAAACTCATTTTTCAGGGAGGAAATTGAGATTCAGAACAGGATAGCAACTTTGCCCAAGATCACCGAGAACCAGAACACCCAGTCAGGGCCCTGCCCTGCCCTAGCAGGCCAGGGTCCTCCCAGGCAGAACTGGGGGTTCAGAGGCTGGCCTGGGGCAGGACTGAGGGGAAACAGCACAGACAGGACCCAGGGTGACCTTTAACCCTGACCCTCTGCAATAACCAGCCCCCAGCCCCGGTTCTTATCCTCCCTTCTCAGAGTCATGCCTGGGCCTCCAGGACAGAGTGAACAGAGACTAGAGCAGACAGGGTCAGAAGGCACAGTCACTTGCCAAGGGCAAGCACCCTGTAAGTCAAAGAACCAGAATTCAAACCCAGTCCTGCTCCACTCAAAAGCTCCTGTCAGATTGCCTAATTTGGCATCAGAAACCAGGCAGAGAGCTCAGCCCTGTTACTTTCTAGTATGAGCTGGAGATTTCAGGGAAGGCTTTCTGGAGGAGGGGGTCTCATCAACAAAGTTGGGAGATGACACTGAAGGAATTTGCATGTATAAAAAGAATTTGCATCTTTGTATATGTGTGAACAAACGTGTGAATGGGCAGGTGTATGTGTGCACGTGCGTATCTCTGTCTGGTCTTACGTGTGAAAATTACTCTATATTTGCTTTCTCTGTGTGTGTGTCTCTGTGTCTCTGTCTCTGTCTCTGTCTCTCTCACACACACACACACACACACACACAGAGTCCTGCACACATGACTATGAGCCCATTCCACTGGGTTAATATTTTCCTGCCTGCGTCAGCACAGTCCCAGTCAGTGGGCAGCTCACTGCAGGAACGTGCCCTATCTGATCTGGCCGGGTGCTATGGGCCTGGAACAGGGGGCTTGAGGTGGGCACAAAGCCCATCTCAGCCACCCCAGGGCAAGCTACTCTTTCTACCCTCTCCCGCTCAGCCTGAGAAAGTGGGCAGGCCCAGTGGCTTGGCAGCCCAGTGTGATGTGACTGCCCTATCTCCCCACTTACACTGAGATCTCCCCAAGTCGGGCAGTCTCCCTTCTTCCCTACCAATGGGCCAGGCCAGTGACTCTCTGCCTTACCTCCTTACTCCCCTATTCTTGTCCAAATCCCAAGGCCTCTCCAAACACAGGCATTCCACTGAGGACAAACAGGGAGTAGAGACCTAGAGGAAACAATCATAGGTTATCTCCCTTGGCAGAAAGGCATGCCATCCTGTGGGATTTTATTTACAGCTTTTCAAGAACACAGTGATTACACTAAGGGCTTGAGCAGAGAACTCTGTGTGGGCAGGGAGAGAGGCACCTACGGGCATTGCATCTCAGCCAGGAAGGCTCGGTGGAACACTGGGACCCTGAGCAGGGTGTAGTCTTGCTGGTTCCTGGGCCCCTCCCAGTGTCAGTGGAGGGTCCTCCCACGCTTGCACCGGTCCCCGGGGTGCAGGCTGGGCCAGACTGGGCTAGGCAGGCAGGCACAGTCTCTTCTGCTCTGGGCACAGTCCAAGATCCAGGGTGAGTCAAACCCAGATGTCCTGGCTCCTAGCCCAGGGAGAGGATGCCCTAATGCATCTGTGTAGAGGAGGTGAGGATGCAGACTGGAGGGAGAACCATGCCCCGCAGTGGGGTTGTTCCCCACAGTGAAGGCTCAGTGGCTTCCTGCCCGCTCAGGCTCCATCTCTGAGCAGGCCCCTCTCCACCACCCCAGGGCCTCTTCTGACTTTCACAGCCCTTGCCTCTTTTGCCTTGGGGGTGCCCTCCTCCTTTAAAAGATGAAATAAAGAGCATATTTTATACCCTGGCCAGGTAGCGCAGCTGGTGAGAGTGTCATCCCGACAGGCCAGGATTGCAGGTGGGTGCTACCCCGGTCAGAGCACATACAAGTACCGACCAGTGAATGCATGAGTGGGGCGACTCACTGGTGACTCTCTCTTTCAAATCAATAAATGAACATTGTTTTAAATGATATTTTACAACTGTGCTAAGATAAAGGTGAATATATTAATGTTGTCTATTAAAACATTTTTTCGACCTACAAGTTCATTTTTTTTTCTTAATGTAAAACAAAGCATTTTTGTGGGCCTTTGAAAAGAACATCTGTGCAGGCGCTGTGCCCGGAGAAGTTGGCCCCTCACGTCCCTGCCCTCTCCGGCCACACGAGAGCCGCCTCCCCAGTGCTGTTGCCAGCCCAGACCTCGGCCCACTGCCCCGGGACAAATGGCCCGACATCCCTCTCCCGCCCTCCCTCCCGTCTGTCTGACTTAGGACTGTCTGCCTGCACCTGCTCCAGTCCAGCTGTATTAAACTGCTCCCAAACTGTCCACTCTAGTTTTTTCTTTTTTATGAATCATTTTAAAACAAATCCCAGCCATTATGTCATTTCACTTCTACGTTCTTCGATATTCATCTCTAAAGTGAACTTTTTCTTACATGATCGCAATTCGATACCTGACAAAATGAACAATTCCATGGAATTATCAAGTACCCACAATGGTTTCGAAATGTCTTTTTTTCATTAGTTTGTTAGTTTGAGCAGGATCCAAACAAAATCACACATTTAATAGGGTTAAGTGCTCTTTTTATTTCATCTTCACCTGAGGACATGCTTGTTGATTTTAAAGAGAAGAGAAGGGAGGGAGAGAATGAGGGAGAGAAACATCAAGAAAACACGCCTCTTCTATGCGTCCTGACCGGGACCAAACCCAAAAACCTAGGCATGTGTCCTGACCAGGAATCAAACCCGTGACCTTTCGGTTTATAGGCCAACACTTCAACCAACTGCGCCACACCAGCCAGGGCTGGTTAAGTGCTCGCTCAAACATGAGCAGTTCCCCTTTTGCCCTGTTATTTGTTCATGTCACTGACTTGTGGAACAAATATGGTTCTATAGAAAAGCCATTTTCTAGATTGGCCTGTTTGCTTCCTTATGGTGTCATTTAACTTTTTCTCCATCTCCTGTATTTCTCAGAGTGTGCAGGAAGTTAGCTCTAATGGTGTGATTTTATTTAGGTTCAGTTTGCGGGGCAGAGGGAGCCCTTCGTGAATGATGCTGTGTGCCTGCTCTAGCGCCACACTCAGAGGCACAGAATGGCTGGTCGCTCCCTGCTCAGCGGTGCAGGCCAGTCAGCGGCTGCGGAGCGCGGCAGCCTGACCCTTCCAATGTCAAGTTTCCCTGTCAGCCATTCACCTCCCAGTTTCATCCTTTGATTTTTGCCATAATCAATTCCAAAATCCTTCCACACTAAAGCATTTTAAAGAAGCTCTGGACAGCAATTTCTTCACCCACAGGAAAAGAAAGGTCTAATAATAATGGAGTCTCTGGCACCCGATTAGTCAGAGCAGAGAGGGGAGTCAGGATCAGAGAGAATTCGCAAGAACATTGAAAGGGTGAAATGGTGGCAGAAGGAGCAATGGGAAACCCAGGGACCTGCTGGCCAGGCACCTGAGTCTGGGTCTGGTTCGCAGTTTGGCTGTTAAGAGTGGAGAGGTGGGGGTCCCCCACCCAGGTGGTGAGCTGTGGTTCATAGCTCAGGCTTTATAGCCAGGCAATCTGAGCTTGAATCCAGTTCAGCCTCTTAATTGGCTTGGGTAACTTTGAGCAAGGTATTTAACTGGGTGTCTTCATCTGTAAGACAGAGATACTAATCCTCACCTCTCAGGGTTGTTGGGAGAATAGATCGAGTTGGTGAGAGGTGTGGCAAGTGCCTGCTGGAGAGTCAACACTCTGTGGTAGAGAGGATGCCTGTTTGAGGAAGGGGGCTCTGCGCCTAACCCCTCTGGCCCTGCCTGACCCCAGGGCCAGGTGGAAGGGCTGCAGGTGGAGTATTACTGTGCTCGTTCCACAGGCAGCAAGACCACAGCCTACGGACTTCCACCCAGATCTCAAGCCGCTCCAGGTGGGTGCATCTTGTCTCCCAGGCTCCAGACTGGCCACTCAGCTCACTGACCTTGACTCCCTGGCGCCTGCTGGGTCTGGGGGTGAGCACAGACCTACAATCACCAGCTCAGTCAACAACCTCACCCAGGGCCTGGGAGACTCAGTCAGGGCAAGGCCTTTGGCAGGCAGCCTCCCGGTGATGACCTGGCCTGTGGAGCATATTGTGCACAGCAGATGTACAATAGGTGTGTGCTGAGAGAACCGAGCTTCCCCTGCCCTGAGTGGGAGAGAGCTACGTTGTCAGGTCGAGTGACCATGCCTGTGGGTGCGATGGAGCGGGGGGTTTGGCATTTGGGTCTCAGAGACCACGTAGACCAGACACTCTGAGCCCCGGGGTGAACAGCCTGGGCAGGGCAGAGAGCCAGGAGCTCCTCACTCCTGCTAGTGTTCCAGCCTGTTCGCTCGCGCCCTGACTGCTCCCACCCACAGCCCCGGCCCTCAGTTAGCCTCTCACTTGCATCCTGCAGCAGCTAAGACAACCTAGACTAGGGCTTCAGTGGGGTGGGGGGGTCAAAATACTCCCCCTCTCAACCACATGCTTTTTAACAGCATCTGTAAGACTGGGCACTAGCGCCCCCTGTTGGCGGTCTAACCTGACTGCTTTGGCCATGGGTCCCATCCTTCTCCTCGCCAGGGATGGCAGGATCATCCTTAGCCCCAGGGTCCTGCTCCCAGGGGAGACACCAGCCCAGCCCACACACCTTCACTGCCGCTTCCAAGTTTTCTTTTTCACATCACTTACGCTGCCTCCTTTCTTGTTTTGTTGACTTTGGTGCTGTCTGTTTGCTTTGGCTAAGCCTACAGCCCCAGGATGAAAACTCGGAACTGGGGGAAGTGTGAGCCTGAGAGACAGCAAGCTGGGGGTGTGGGTGCAGAGTGGGGACCTGGTGGGTGGGGAGGCGTGAGAGGCTGGGAGAGCTGTAAGGTGGTTCCCAACCTCAGTCTGGGGGATGCTGCTGCTCACCCCCAGCAGGCCAGCAATGTTAGGAGGCGGTGGGGGTGGGTGGACAGACTTTCCCAGCCTCACCTCGGGCTTGTCTTGGCCTGTAACTTTAATTTGTTTTGAAGCTTAGCCCCAGAACTCTAATGCCTCACTTCTCTAGGAGATTTGGATACTCTTTGTAGTCCAGAAGGCAAGTTCTTGGAGATTCTTATCTGCTTTCCACCCCTAATCTTTCCACTGAACAACCCAGGGAATGCCTCCATTCCCCACGTGAGGCCCCCAAGACCAAGCCTTATTGGCTTTCCAAAAACCTCCGTGAAAATCTGTCACCAACAGCCTTGTGAGGGGGCCCCATGGGGATTATTGCCCCTCCACATTTCACAGTGGGAAAACTGAGCCCCAGAAAGAGTAAAGGAACATCTCCGAAGTCACTAAGTGAGATGTTGGAGTAGAACCCAGGTTTCCCAGCTCCTCGCCCAGGCTCTTTGCCCCACTTCAAGCATCTCTCAGATCCTGGAGTATGATGGGAAGGCGGCAGCAGGGCGCCGGAGCTGTGGTAGGGGCCAGGACACCCAGATGTGGGTATGTATGCACACGGCCTGCCAGTGCACAGAATGCACACAGAGCAGGGGTGCAGGCAACCTGGGGCTGGTATGCTTCTCTCATATCCCCATAGATCAGACACCACCTGGACCCTATGTCCTTCCATCCTGAGAGAGAATAAGAGAAAGCTCTGGCTCCATGCCTGTCTGCCACACTCCTGACCCACTTGTGTGGCCTGTGGAGTGTGCATGCCCTCTCAGGGTTAGGATGAGGGAGCTGCCCTGGCCTGCAGCCAGGGGCTTAAAGGATAAGCCTGGAGAAACCACTCCTGTCACCATGGGCTTAGAGCACCTGGCTCTGCTAGCTGGTCCAGCCAAGCCCTCCTTGAAGAGGATGAGCTGTCATCAGGAGACTTCTCACCTGCCTGCCACCTAGGCCTCCTTCTCCGATGGCTCGGCAGGCTCCAAAGCTGCATCCTTCTTTCAGGGAGACAGCAGCACCCATACACAAGTGCTCTGGGAAGGGCTGTGCGTCCACCCGTACCTCTCCACCTCACACCACGTGCACCCTCCACACCTGTGGCCCACATCTTTGCACGGCCCACATGGCCTATGCACATGGGGACTTCCTGTCCTATATGCACAGTCTGACATGGGCACACACACAGACTCAGGAATGTAACACAGTGCGTGACCCGTACAGACGAACACATAGGAGCTCCATTCCGTACACCTGCCTGCCCCTTCCTGAACAAGGGCCATGTGAGGGTGAAGGGTGAGTCACTTGCTAAACCGTGGGATCTGCTGAGCCAGCTGGATGGGAAGGCCCAAGCTGACAAATATGGCCTCAGGGGACCAACACCCCGAGTGAAGCCCGCCCTGCCACCAGCCTCCAGCACCCCCAACCCTCTACTTTCACCCTGCCCACACCCTCAGCCAGGACTCATGACAGAAAGGCACCTCTGTTCCTTTCAAATTCATATGCGTGATTATATTCATATCCATGTATCTGCAGCAGAGTTGTCATCTGTCACTGTACCTTGAGGGCCACCATCAAACTTTCGCTATAAATACAGATGCCCTAGGGGAAAACCAGGATGGTAGCAGAATCCATCCTCTCCTCATCCCTGTCCAAACCCCAGGCCTCCCAGCTATGCCTCCTCCAGGCAAGCCCTTCTTGTCAATGACGATTCACTCCTCTCAGCCCTCTGAGCTTACATACACTAAAGTCAAGAGCCGGATTCTGGGCCCAAACAGGTTTTGTCCCCTCTTGCCCTCTCCCACCTGCATATTCCTGCTCAGGATTTTGTCCTTAAGACTGGGACTTCCCTGAAGACAGAGAGACTGTCTCCAAACATAGACAGAGAAATGGGAGACCAAAGTGCTCAGGTGACAGTGTTATCCAGCAGATGAGGGAAGCTGGTAAAACCCACCTACCCTGGCTTCTCATGCCCCTTTATCACCGAGTCAAGTCCCGCTGGGTCTGAAGAATGCCCTCAAACTTCTGCTATATTTGAGGCATACCTGTCTGTACATGGCCAACTTTGTACATGCATTATAGTTAAGAAACTTCACACCAAATCTCACTATCTTTCTAGTCTGGAAATATAACATATATTTTTAAGAGTGTGGCTTCTGATGCCAGACTCTTGGGTTCAAATCCCAGCTCCACTGCTTACATATTATTTAATTTCTTTGTACCTCAGTTTACTCATCTGTAAGAAGGAGATAAGAGTATCTACCTACTGCATGAAGTTGCTGTGAATAAAATGAGCTAATAAGACACATGGAGGGCTTAGGAGTGAGCTCGGCCTATAGTAAGCGCTCTTAAGAGTTTGCTATTGCTCTCCTTCCCTCCACCAATTCAGTATTTTATAATCTGTCGCTAACAATCCAGTCTCCACACAACTGTTAGCGTGATCTTCCAAAAGTAAATCTGACTGGGTCTCTCCAGTACTCAGAATCCTCCTGTGGCTCTGCACGGCCCTCAGGATGGTGTCTGGCTTCCTGACCCTGCTCACAATGCTGTCACGTCTGTCCCAGTGCTCCAGCCTCAACACCCCCCCCTCTTGCTTTGCCTTCAACACCTGGACTCCCCTCAACCCTCTCTGCCTAGAACCGCCTGTGCCATGATGTGCTGGTAAGTGCTTAATAACTAGGTCTCTGGGAAAAAATGTATGCCTCTATATACATACATACGTTGTAAATTTTACTGATATAGCCCTTGCAGGGTAGCTCAGCTTGTTAGAGCATCGTCCTGATATGCCAAGGTTGCAGGTCTAATCCCCGGTCAGGGCACATACAGAAATCAACTAATGAATGCATTAATAAGTGGAACAACAAATCAATCTTTCTCTATGTTTCTCTCCCTCTCTCTCTCTCTCTCCTTCCCTTCCTCTTTCTCCCTAAAACAAACAAACAAACAAACAAACAGTTCTCACTCACAGGCTGGATTTGGCCCACAGGCTATATAGTTTGTCAACATCTGTTCCATGCAATCAATCAAAATAATAAACTAAGCCCTGACTTGTAGTGTTAGTCCATTTCAATGATGTAAATACTGCCACATGGCCAATTTCAAACTATCAACGTGATGTCGCTGAACAAGGAGTTGGGAAACAATGAGTAACAGCACACCATTAAATAGTTTCTCCACCTTAAAGATTCAATAGGTGTAAGTAATTTCAAAAGCATAGGTAACAATAAAATGTAATAACAATTAGGAAGTGATGAGTTTGATTATGCATTCCCTTTTTAAAACAATAATCTATCTAATTATATATTTATATAATTTAATTTTCAATAGTGGCTGTGTTTAACAAGCAGTTTACAAAATTTTCAAAAACTTAACCATTAATTCTTGTGAGCCTGTGGGGTGGCTCCAAAACCTTTGCCACCTCCCATGGCCTCCCTGGCCAAGGCCAGCTGGCCCTTACAGACTCGGAGTCCACACTACCTCCGCCCTGTCCTTCCCGTCTCTGGGTTTCCACAGCTGTTTGGGCTTGTCTCTTTCACAGCCAGTACGGATTAAGCTGCCACACTTGTTTTCTTGCCTATTGTCCCTCAGGGAGAAAATACAAGAACCAACAATCTTGTTTACGTCTGCCTCCTCTCTAATCCACCTTCACCTGCTCCTCCCACATCCCTTAGAATATGCCTGGCAGATGGAAGGCACTCCAGAAATATTTGAGGGAGGAAATAGGGAAGATTTATGGGGGGTCCTTGGGGCAAAGAGACAGGATTAAGGAAATGAGACTCTGATAAGAGGTGCTTAAACCAGGGGCTCAAAATGTCTGGGAAGGGAGGGTCAGAATGTTTCCCAGTTGTCATGGGGGCCTTCGGGTAGGGATGTCTGATCAGCTTACTTGCATCCTAAAGCACCACTCTGCCCCCAACAGCTAGGTCCAGGCTCCCCATTCTTCACCCCATTCAGCCCAATTTCAGCTGTGTTTTCTCTTAGCTCCCCAGGACTTCAAAAGGAACTTACAAGGAAGACTCCCTGGTCTTCAGTGACCAGGTCAGGGAACACTTTGTCTTTGGTAGACAAGGACCAAAGAGATTCTCCCCATTTCACAGAGGAACAACTGAGGTCCCAGGATGGGAAATGACTCACCCAGCCTTCATATCCCAGAGCTGTCTCCTTAGTTACAAATTCCCCAAAACTCTGATGATGGGGTGCTGTAGGCTACCTTGTTCTCAGGTCTCACTGTCTATTTCCCCTTCCTTCTAATAGTACTGTTTGCAGCGGGGGCTGGGTGGCATGGATTTTTCTTTCCCTCCTGGGAAGCAGCCCAAATGAAAAGACACCTCATTCTCCCTGTCCTTCATCACCTGCCCCTTCAGGTAGTCTAACCTGAATCGCTCCTGCTTTCATGACACTGCCTTTCCTCCCCAGAAAGGGACCTTGGCTCTCACCCAAGAAGTGATCTCATCAAGGGGGTGTTGTCCACCCTCCAGTGCCTCCCCAGCTTCACAGGAGAGACAGGACCCAGCCCAACCCAGCATCTGTCACCAAGCAAGGATAGCCGGCTTGCTGGAGCCACCTCTCCCATCACTGACCTTTGCCTGGGATCCGCCTTCATCTACCCCGTCTCCAAAACACATACACGCCCCATCCTGGGGCCCAGACTCCACTGTCCACCTGTCTAGACTCGCCTTCTGACACACCCAACCCTACCAGTCCCCTGTGGTAGAATGTCACACTCAGGTCAGAGAAAAGAGCAGGAAGAGGAAGCCTGAGGGGGCAACTTTCCATCATGCCTGAAACTGATATCCTTTCCCCAGCTTGGGAAATTCCATGAAGAACCCCAGGTTCCAAGTCAGCAAACACCCCAGTTTAAGGAGTGGGCAAGGTGAGATCCCTAGAGGGACTTGAGGGTATGGGCCCTGAGAGCTGGCCCAGTGTCTCAGGGTAAGTTAGATCCAGGTCTGGCTCCTATACATAGGCTCCCATCCTGAGTAGGGTGGCTTCCTTGCTGCAGACAGCCACCAGCAAGAAGAGTCAGAGGTTCCCCAGGGAAGCTGGAGGTGCCAGAGGGGTCACAGGTAGGTTCTGTCTCTGGCAGAGGATACCCTTACCTGCAAGGACAAAGCTAGCCCCATTCCATACTGTGGCACCATGTGCCTAACAGGCCTATGACCTTGTTAAACTTGACTGCCATTTCACTCTTCTGAGTTTATGTCCCCGGGACCGGAAATTACTGGAAGCAAGAACAGAACTAACTGCTCCCTACAGCCACAGGCAGAAGACAGCACTGGAACAAACTGCAGCCTCACATTATGATGCCCCAGCTGCCCAGAGGCCACACAACAGCAATGCCCCCTTTCTTAATCCAGTTATCATCCAATACCAGCTCAAAGCTCCCACCCCTCAGTGCAGGCACGTCTCTCCACACTAAGCCCCTCTCCTTTCTTGGAGAATGAATAAAAACCTTACTCTCGATACTTTCTTTTCTTTGTATATTCTTTCACAGCCCATGTCACCAACCACCCTAACATGTTGGTGACCCATGCCGGGACATTCTCTATTTCTCCCTCTCCTCCAGCCTCCTGAGACTTGCTACCAGGGGAGCAGTGGGCAGCGGAAGCTCTACCTGAGCTGACCACAGCCCCGCCCCACCCCCAACCCTGTCTCTGTGAGGTTTGTAGAGAGGATAGATCTAATCCTACTCCATCTCCGGACTCCACAAACAGCCTCCTCCTCACCCACCTCCAAGACCAGCGATCTTGGTAAGTTTCTCTGAATCTCTGGATGAAAAACTTCCCATTGAAAGTGATAGCTTATCTCTTTCTCTCGTCGTAAACCCCGGTACTGGGTCTATCACTTTTCACAGGGGTTTTGGTGGGGAGGGATGCCTCCAAATGTCTCCCTGCTGGTTCAGTCTGCTCCCAGGGCCCAGGGAGCCTGGCTCTGAGGCAGAACTTGGGTTCAATCTGCCCTTGGACTCAAGGACGCTCAGCTCTGGCCACAGACCTCTAGTCCGTTTGAGTTGGGGGTGCCCTCCTCAAACCTTCCCCCACCCCTCGGTTGTTCTCATCCCTGAGATAGCCTTCCCTTTTCTCTTTTTTGTAGTTCTCTCCATGGGCAATACTCAATCAACTCCACCCAAGGCTGCCCATTGGGTTGTCTGCTTAAGAACTTGAAGGCTCTGGGACTTACCGACCTCAAGCCCAAGTGTTTGATTTTCTTTTGCAACACAGCCTGGCCTCAGTACAAAGAGCGTGACCAGGAAGTCTGGCCCAGGAACAGATCTCTTAACTATAATATTATCCTCCAACTCGACCTTTACTGTCTCCGTCTCAATCCCTTCCTTAGGTTTAGTTCTCGAGAGGAGGAGACAAGATTTTAACCTTCAGCGAGGATTCCAGGCTTCCTTCTCCAAACTAGGCCTCTTCCATCAAATTTGCCTCACTCTACCACCCCCATATTTGTCTTCAGCTGAGCGGCACTCCAGTCCCTTAAAGCCACGCTCTTAATCAGTATTACCCAGCAGGGGCGACGTTCTTCCTCACCTGCCTAGCCCCAGTCCTGCGTTCTCCTGTTTGCAATTAGGTTTGGCCCCACTGTGCCCACCTTAAGTAAAAACAAGGATACAAAGAGGGAAAAAAATCTTACCTCGCCTCGCCCCCACATCACTCCACTCCCCCACACCCCCACCCCAGACTGTAAAACACTCTGTATTCTCTTCCTGGAGACCTGGGAGCTGCTAAATCCTGGGGAAAATTGGGCCTGCATCTCAACGCAGAGGGAGAAAGTGGCATTTTAAACTCAAGCCCTGCCCTGGCTGGTGTGGCTCAGCGGACTGGGTGCCAGCCTGCGAACCAAAAGGTAGGTGGTTCCACTCCTGGTCAGGGCACAGGTCCCTGGCTGGGGGGACTGTGAAAGGCAGCTGATCGGTGTTTCTCTCCTTCTCTTTCTCCCTCTCTGCCCCTCTCTCTAATAATAAATAAAATCTTTAAATTCAAGCCCCTTTCCCTGATAAAACCGAAGTCCTTCTAGGAAAAGCTTGCTTTTCTTTTCCTACATTTGTAAAGTACAAACTCCTGGTCTTCTTCAAGGACTCTTGTCAAGGGCATCTTTTAAAATACAAATTTTGGCCCTGGCTGGCTTAGCTCAGTGGATTGAGCGCGGGCTGCGAACCAAAGTGTTGCAGGTTTGATTCACAGTCAGAGTACATGCCTGGGTTGCAGGCCATGACCCCCAGCAACCGCACATTAATGTTTCTCTCTCTCTTTCCTTCCCGCCCCTCTCTAAAAATAAATAAATAAAATCTCTAAAAATATATATTTAAAAATACAAATTTTGGAGAGAAAATTTTTATTTTCTCTCCAAAAGGGGGAAAACCTTAGCTATCTCTGAGCAGCTATTCCTTTGTGAATCAGCAAATTCTGATAAAAATTATCGAATGTCTAGGTATTTTGATATAAAACATGAAATACTGAAACATAGACCGCTAGACCTGCTTTTGGCTTTTCATTACAAAGAGGCTGGGGAGTGGATCTGGAGCTGTAGGTAAAAGCCTTGTGCGTTGTTGGGGGCGCGTTTCTTGAAAGTGAGGGTGAGTTTTAATAATAGAAGGCACAGGCATGGAGATGCGGTTTTAAAGGACAGGGATTGAAAGCAAATTATTCTAAAGATGGTTCTTTCTAAAGGGATGAGAAAGTCTGTGAAAGTTGCAGAAAGGTTTGTGAAGGTTGTCAAAGTTTGTAACTTGTGAAGAAAGAAACCTCGGGCTCCAGCGCCCCTTCCTCCACCCAGTTTCTCTCTGGTGACGGTGACGTTCTTTGATGACCTTGGTGGTACCCGAGTTGTCTTCATTACACTTTCTCTTGCCCTCCTCGGTGCGGGGAAGAAATCCTGTCAGCTGTGGAATACATCCTACGTCAGTATGCATTTTGTCCATGCTGAGATAGAAGGTAAGGCTGCCTGTGGACTGGGAGTCACCCCACACGACCATCCCCAGGTGACACGTGGAACAAGGGCAGTGAATCAGGAACTGATCACCCCTGATGTTCCAGGGGACCTATTCCTTCCCTTTGTTTGGTGTTCTGGTCATTGGTAAGGCCACCCTCAGGGCACAGGGTAAACACATCTATCTCTTTGTATTTCTCTGCTGGTGTGGAGCATATGCCTTCTGTTGCCAGGTTTCTGACCTTGGGGGGCGGGGCCGACGCAGCCACGCCCAGGCTCTTCCCCCGCTGGCTGCCCGAGGCCTTGAAGCCCAGCCAGTTTCTGCCGCTCATTAACAGTCCTTACAGCTTTCGTGGAGGGTCTCAAGGGGTCTTCCTGCTCGGTATTTAGGACCTTCCATCCCCCTCCCAGTCTTAAAAGTTGTCAAAAGCACATAAGAAAAATCTTATACTTTCTCTATAAAAATCAGTAATTCCAATTATGCGTATGGTCTTTACGTGTTCAGTCTTCATGTGTGTGATCTTTACATGATATGTGTTTGTGTGTTACATGTGGTGTGTTTTCTGCCTCCAGTTGGCATGACTAGGGTGTAATATTCTATTGGCCTAAAGATATTAAGTACTTATATAAATTAAGCAGGCTCCTATGTTCTAGACAAAATATTTTATATTAAAACTGGTTTTAACTTTGATTGTCTTTTAGAGTCATTACCCAAAATATGTTATTTTACAAAAAGTTTATGTCATAATCTTTTGGTTAAATATGACAACCTTTCCAAAGCTCAAATTGTAAAAACCGAGAAATGACTTTGAGTTATTCCAATGGGCCCCTGGAATATCCCAAGTATTTGTTCTCTCCTCACAACAACAGTTTTTGAACTAATTAGGCCTATTTAATATACTCGAAATTACATTGGAAGCTTTGCCAAACAGAGTAATAACAACTATTTTATTTGTATACATGTATTTTTATCAAAATGGATTTTCTAGAAATTTCAGCCTGCCCTAGGGAAAGATTTGAAATCAAGTTCAAACAGGAAGCTCTAAGGTGTAGCAGGTGTCCTGTCAGTGATGCCGGACAAGCCAACGGTGACGGTTGCCTGTGGGGACATGGAGCAGTGGTGCTCTGGGTGTTCATAACCCACACACGGGGACTCGTGAGTTGTTTCCAGACCTCAGTGCACACTTCTGGTAACTCCTGTACAGCATTTTAAAACCTAGCATACTGTTAGGTCTTTATTGTCCTTTTATGTCATTTCATGGTAATTATTACTTATCAATAAATTATTATCTTGAAATATTATGTTTTACAAAGAAGCAAAGTTCTCAATTACAGTTTAACCAAATCTACAACCATGTCATTTTAAATTTGGTCCCTTATAGACGGTCACTGTTTTACTCTGATGCATTTGCATGAAAAAGACTCTGACTTTACTTTTTATATTTTTAAATATATTTTATTGATTATGCTATTACATTTGTCCCATTTTACCCCCAAGATCCTGACTTTAAATTACAGGTATGTAAGTAGGTCATATCTTTAAAGAAAGTGAAGATTTATAGAACCCTTAGAAATACTGGCATATAATTATGACAAACAATATTGTTTATATGTGATTAAGTGAACTAAAGAGAATTGTTATGACTTTGTTCAAAATATTGCTTATTTTAAATCACTTTTTCCAGATATAAGGAAATGTTTTTCCCTAGAACAATTGGTAAATTATACCCTCATAAGCAATATTGAAACATTTATATTTTTCTCCCTACCTAATCCCTCCAAAATTCAGCAACTCTTAATGAGTAAGTATTATTTTCATGGCAATATGTCTGTTTGCATAAACACAGTAAGAATCTGCTCTCTTCATAATAGCACCAGTATCCAAAAGTGGTTTTATTAACCAAGCCTTTGTCTGGAAAGTCATGATGAAAGAGTCATGTCTGGACCCTGGATGTCCCCAGAAAGCCTTGAGGAATTAAGATTGACTTTCAAAGCCAATAGGAGCCCCTTGGAGAAATAGCCAGGTACCTTGCTTGGTCATGTGGTTCGTGGCAGTCTTTCCAGGTAAAGAGCGAAGGTTGCTTTCCTAAAAGATGGCTAGAAGAACCTACGGCACTTTGGAAGCCTTGAGGACTTGAGTGAAACAAATGGTACAGGGTGAAGCCAGATGGTAACTGTGTGGTTTGGCTTCTTTGCTCTGAGGGGCTGACTAAAGCTCAGTCTGCAGGTTCCTTATACAATTCCAGCAAATCGGATTTAAAAGAGCCTATATGGTCAATTACTACTCTTGTTGTGTTCATGCAAATAATCAGGCCAAATTGAATGAGGGTAATCTTAGGGAGAGAAATTGTGTTTCAGTGGAAATCACAATGTCCAATTGTCACCCACAAACTGATTGAATCCTCATTTTTCTAAGTTTCCTTCCAAGCTAATGTTTCATTTTTTTCTTTCATCCTTTCACTTGGAATTATTGAGAGCTACTGATGCAGTGTCAGCCATACAGAATTCACCTACTACTCTGCCTCTCCCTTTTTGGGATTTTAAGTTCAATATCTATCTTGGTTTTCCTGGCTAATTCCCTTCATAAAACCTATAGCAGCCTTTTTTAAAATTCTCGTTTTTAGGCCATGTCTCCTCAAATATCTTATATCCTTCAACAGAGCATCCAGGCTTGGGAGATTAATGGCTTCCAGCCACAGCTCTTGCTTCTCAGGCTGTCCAATTCCATCCTCTTCTCCTTAAGGACCCACACCCAGACCCACAGGCAGGGACAGATCTACATCCCTAGCCCACCTGAAGTAGTTACAGAAGAAGAGAACTTCATCCCTACCCCTCCAAACCAGAACTGGGCCCTCCAAACCAGAACTGGGCCAGGTCATTAAGAATAAATCCATTTTAAAACCAGAGATGGAAACGAAAGGACAAAACCAGCCCCATTTGCTATTGTGGCACCACTTGCCTAGCAGGCCTATGACCTTGTTAAACGTGACTAGCATTTCACTCTTCTGAGCTTGTCCCCAGGACTCGAAATTACTAGAAGCAAAAACAGAACTAAGGCTCCCCACAGGCAGAAGATAATATTGGAACAAAGTGCAGCCTCCTGGTACCATGACGCAACTTCCCAGGGGCCACACAACAGCACCCCCACACTCTTTCTTAATCCAATTATAATCCAATAAAAGCTCAAAGCCCCCACCCCTCAATGCTGGTGTATCTCTCCACGCTAAGCCCCTCTCCTCTCATGGAGAGTGAATAAAAACTTTATTCTCTACACTTTCTTCTCTTTGTGAATTCTTTCACAGCCCGTGCCACTAACCACCCTATCATTACCCTGCAGAATTTTGAGAGGCTGGACATCTCTGAAATCACTCCCAGCTCAATGCCAAAGAGAGAAAAACAGACGAGCTCACAGAGTAACTGGGGTTCCTCACCAGTGGCATACTAAATGGGGGTGGGGGTGGGAACAGTCCTCCCTCGGGACAAGCAGTAGGGCGTACATTTTTGACAGAGAACTTAAAAACAAAACTAAAAGTCAGACTGCCTCTTGTCACCATCAGCCACAATTCTAAACAATGTCAGTAATAAAATAGTCCCAGATGAACCACGCCCTCTGCCCTCCCACAAAGCTGTTCCTAACTATACACATTTACCCTCAAATTGTGATGATCAAATCCACATTATTTCTTAGATCATAAGACAGCTTCAGAGACAGAAAGTAACTGTGCAGGATGGTCTAAAATTAAAAGTTTCTAACTAAAAGCTTGTAATGGTGGGTGGGTAGGCTTGTCTGAGGCCATATCTTCCCTGACAAAGATCGACCTTTAACTGAGCCTGTCTATTGGCTTTTTGATCTGTGCTAAGGATGTCAAGATAATTTCTTTTTTCCAGACCCTTCAGGGCACAATCACTACACCAGAGCACAGACAACAAAAACCCTCTTGGTTATTGTTATCATGTTAATGTTAACTGCTAACTCTCCTATACCTGGTAATGTAAAGGAATTATTTGTCTATCCAGTTTACTTCTTATCCAATCCAAGATTTCCCTACTTTGCTTTCTCCCGCCTCCCTAATCTATCACCACTGGATTTCATGTAACCCCCTGTGTCTTCCCCTTTGATTAAAATGTATAAGACAAGTGGTTGCCCTCGCTGGTATGGCTCAGTGGATTGAGCATCGACCTGCAAACCGAATGGCCACTGGTTCGATTCCTGGTCAGGGCACATGCTGGGTTGCAGGCCAGGTCCCCAGTTTGGGGCATGCAGGAGGCAACCAGTCAGTTTCTCTCACACATCAATGTTTCCCTCTCTTTATCTCTCTCTCAAATAAGTGTTATGTATCTTATGAAAGTTATGAGAGTTTATTGGGGAGAATGCCAGGGAATTCTAAAAAAGGAAATAATAGTTTATTGAATAAACAGAGACTTTAGGTGTAGGCTGGCCTGAGTAAAGCCAACACAGGGGTGATGTGCAACACCCCTGGCCAGAGCAGAGAGCAAAGTTGGGGAGCATAGCAATTCCAGGTCGGGGAGCCCAGAGGATGCCAGAGGCTGAAAGGGCAGGGGCGAAGGCTCAGAGGTGGGCACAGGCTGTGGGTGTCTACACCAGAGGGGAACTCCCATTTCAAGACCTAGGTGAGGCACTGAAGATGAGGAGGATGTCGATGACAGGGACAGGGAGGAGGCCGAGGTGGGCAGTGCTGGTGAACTAACAGGGGCTGTGGGAAGATGGTGACAGTTCAGAGGACCTAAAGGTGGTGGAAACTGGGTCAGGTGGTGACAGTCAAGGTGACAGGAGGGTGGAACTAGGCAGGGACAGGGTTGGGGTATCGGCAGTTGAAAGCAGGATTGGTTTAGACAGAAACAGCTTTGGGCTTGGGGCTGAGATGGCAGCAGAAGTGATGAGAACTGGGTTAGGAGACATACGGTTAAGAAAGGGGCAGTGGTCATGATGCAGGGATGACGGTGAGGGTGACAAATGGGTCAGAGATGAGTGATGACCATGGAAGTGATTTAGGGGTGACAGGAGGTGTGGGTGGTGATGATGCGCTGGTGGCAAACTAGAAACACCCACCCTGCCCCCTCTCTGTGTTTCAAAATCAGAATGGTTTCCTAGGCCTCAGGTCCCATGACTCACGTCCAGGCATCTGTCGGGCCCCAGATAAGATCTCCAGGCGCAGCCGTAGCCAGGAGGGCTGGCTGGGTGCCCTTTCTGGCTGTGCCCAGGCTCATCAAGGGACCTAGACATGGAACCTTATTGTCATCTCTGCCTTCTCCTCCTGGGTCCACATCTACTCCAACATCTGCTCGGTCCACCGAGAACCTCTAACCTCTCCTTGGAGAATACAGCTTTTGCCACAACTGTCCCAACCAGGGCTCTGTCTATTCCAACAGCCTCTTCCACAACTGGTACCATTAGGCATTTCTGAGCCTTCTAATGCTCCAACATAACCCCTTCCTGGGAGGAGAGAAAAAGGACAGTGAGCTTCAAGGCAGGTAGGGGGTGGGGTGGGGTCCTGAATACTGTCATCCAATCATCCCACAAACATTTGCAACACATGAGGGGCTGGCTTGTACAACCTGACCTATGTTTCCCTGCCTCCCTGAAGCTCAGACTGGGAGACAGATGTGTAAATGGCCATCACCATTGGTAGAGAGCTCTATTCCCTTGTAACCTTGTGATGGGGTGGGGGTTGGGGGCAGCAAACTGCTGTTTAAAACCTGAAGAGAGTGGGTCCCGTTGAAGGAAATCTCAGGATTAGTGCTAGTGATTTTTTGCCATTTGCTCAGCTGAATACTTTACACAGTAATTTATAGTGAGCAATCAAGAGGGATAAAGTGAGGTGGGGCAATGAGAAAGGAAAGAAACCCAGTGAGGTGGCAGAAGCTAGGGTGCTGTGGATGAAAAGGGGGTTCTATGGAAAGTCACCTCACGGGGCAATCTGATCATCAGTTCCTAACTGGGTTGGTCATGGTGGGTAGTTACACCCCTGGAGGCCTATAACATTTTTTTTAATAATTAAGAACTTATCAGTTAAAACAATGTTCATAACGTCTTTGGTGAGAGGTTTACCTTCACCTTAAACAAGCCCTGTCCATTGTTTCTGTGCATCTGCGTTAACACGTCTTTACATCATCCCCTTTCAGGCCCTCACCCTCGAGAGAGCATATCATCTTTTTTTTTATTTTTATTTATTGATTTTAGAGAAAGATGGGAAAGGATACAGAGAGAAAGATTGATTTTGTTGTTCTGCTTATATATGCATTCACTGGTTGATTCTTGTATGTGCCCTGACCAGGATTGAATCCACAACTGTGGTGTATCCGGACGATGCTCTACCCAACTGAGCTACCCGGCCAGGGTAAGACAATCTTAACTAGCCTGTAATCTGATCTTGCCTTGCTTTTTCCCACCTTCATGTAATCTTCTGTACTATTTTTCTTAATCAAAAATGCATAATAGAAACTGGGAACTCTTCTGGGAAGCATTTATCTCAGTCTGTTGAGATCTTGCTTCCAGGCACATTCACTGTTTGACTCAAATACATTTTTAGAAAAACTCTCTACAGGTTTGGGCACTCTTATGACAGTGCTAAATAAGATAAAGGTGCTGCCCTAGCCAGGTAGCTCAGCTGGTTAGAGCATCATCCCAATATGCCACGGTTGCCGGTTCAATCCTGGTCAGGGCACAGGAATCAACCAATGACAAATAACTTTGTCTCTCTCTTAAATCAATTTTTAAAAAGATAAAAATAGCCTTGGCTGGTGTGGCTCAGTGGATTGAGCATCAGCCTGGAAACCAAAAGGTCATCGGTTCCATTCCTGGTAAGGACGCATGCCTGTGTTTCAGGCCAGGTCCCCAGTTGGGGGCATGTGAGAGGCAACCAATGGATGTTCCTCTCCCCTTCTTTCTCTTTCCCTTCCTCTCTCTCTAAAAATAAATAAAATATTTTAAAAATAAAAATGCCAGTGGAAAATTGCCACTGTGGAGAAGCCAAAATGATTTCTAAAAACAGGGACATCTAATATTCAACTTGAGTGTGTTGGTCTTGTGCAAACAAACTTTCTACATCTCCCCAAGTCTTCAGCACAGAGTTCGTTACTAACATAAAGACCTGCTATAAGGAGCCTGTGGGCTCTTGCTTCCCAGCATATGTTGTCAGTTTGGCTTAAATAAACACTATTAAACATTAAAGGAAAAAGAAAGATCTGCTATGAAAAAGGGATTTCTTTCCCTTTTCCTCCCTCCCTCCCTCCCTCCCTCCCTCCCTCCCTTCCTTCCTTCCTTCCTTCCTTCCTTCCTTCCTTCCATCATCTGAATTTAAGTCTGTTAGGAATCCCAGAATAAAATCACAGAGTGCTGGAGCTGGAGGGAAGTTAGGGGTCAGACCATCTCACGCAACACCCCTGTGGTCCTGAGGGAGAAACTGAGGCAGAGCAGTGGTGGAACTTGCTCCGGGTCTGAGCAGCCTCAAGCTCTTGACATCCAGGCTTCTCGCACTTCTCTGACCTGTTCACTGTGCATCTGGTCCCCGCCCAAGGTGGGGTCTGGCCCCCAGCCAGCTCCTCCGCACCTCCCTCACTTGGTGATGAATGGGCTCACAGGGGCCACCAAGCAAGAGCCCTGGGAGGCCTTGGTTTCCTAGGTCCTGCCTGACCTGGCCCCACCCACCTTTCCGGTCTCATCTGGAGCCCTGAGCTCCAGCTTTCCCAGGGCACCTAGCTCCCGCCAACAGGCCTTTGCACAAACTGTTACCTCGACCTGGAGCAGCCCACCTGGCTAGCTCCTTCTTATCCTTCAGGTGTCAATAATGAGGAGGGGCCCTGCCTTTTCATTTTCCCCAGTCCCGTAGAGGTGTTCTGTTCTGGTAAAATGCCCCAGTTCCCACTTTCCTTTGGCTCTTTGTATTTGGAGTTTACCCCACTAATTAGGCTTCAAGTTCCATGAAAACAGGAACCATTCGGTAGGCTCTGGTTTTCCCTTTCCTAACAGCCCCCAGCTTCCATTTGAGAATCCATTTTGTTCAGATGGAGCTGACATCTTTCTTGGGGCCCAAGATGGAACATGTGACTCAGGCTAATCCAATCAGGTCAGACTATTCTAGTGACTCAGAGCTGGGCATGTGATCAAGCTGGTCCAATCACAGTGCACCTCTGTGTTTTTGCCGAACAAAAATTCTCCCTCTTCTCTGCCAGACATGAACAAGAAGCATGTAGCCTAGAGCTACTGCCAGGTTTCTTAGAAACACAAGAGGATCCAGGCTTAAGATGCAGCTGACACCATGGAAGAAAGGAGAAACCAAAAGGACATCAATGCTGGATCAAGCCTCACCTGAAGTTTTCCTCTGATTTTTTAGTTATGTGAGCCAATGAATCACCATCATTGCCCAAGCCTCTATGAGTCAGATTTCCTTTCTTTCTTTTTTTTTTTTGCATCCAGATACTCCCTACCTGACATTGTATATATTTTGCTTATTATAGTATTCCCAGTACTTACCACAACCTGGCATTAAATAAGTCCTCAATAAATATTTATGAAATAATAAACAAACAAATAAATCAATTAAATGCAAGCCCTCTGGCAGAAAGACCAGAGGAACTATCTTGTACATAAAACCCTTCCAGGAGCCCTTCTGCAGAGTTTCGGCTGCTCTCATTGATCCTGCATTCCTCAGGGATCCCTGCAGGTCCCTCTCTTTCCTGGCTAGGGCCCACATCCTTGCTTGAACGGCCCAGAGCTGAGTTATTTTCTGTTCCTCCCCTGGCAGCCAGGGCCTCTGTGGCTCTGACTGGATATCTCTGGGCTTAGAAGCTACTGCCTTGTCCAGTAGCTTCACACAAGTCACCTGCATTTGAAACTCAGCTTCCTGCTCCATAGAATGTCAGAGAGGATGTGCACCCCTTGACTTCAGAGGGTGTGGTGGCCCTGAACCTCTGGTTGCCCAGGATTCTCACCTCGTGTGAGACAGACGGCATACCGGTTGGAAATGGGGAGTATTATTCAATTCTGCTGTCCTCTCATTCAGCAGGGATTGGACAGCACCTACCATGTGCCCTGCCAGATACTGGATTCTCAGTCACACACTTTAAACCTCCTGCTTCCTGACCCCTTACTCTAAAACCTGGGTCATGACCTCAAAACCTAAAGGCTTCTCAGCCCCACATTCTGACCCCTGTGGCCTCCATTTCTTTATCCCCTATCTCTGCTTTTTCCCTCCCACACACTTCCAGGCTCTCAGGGTTATTGCACAGATGTGTGGCTTCTAGCAACCAGTGAGTAAGCGTGTAGTAAGAGTGTATTCAAGTGTGAGTGCTGAATAAGTATGTATTCAGTGTGAGTGCACTGAGAGTGTTGATGTGTGCTTAAGTGTGCATGACTGCAAGAGTGCACATCAGGGTAAAGACATGGAGCGCAGCTGTGTGTGTCAGAGTGGGAATGTGGAAGTGCGAGAGTGCACATGAATGTATCTGTGCTTGAGTGTCGAGTGTGTGGAGGAGTGTGAGACCCTGCCAGAGTATAAGTGTGCCTGTATGAGTGTGGAGCAAGTGAGTGTGTGTGGGCGTGTCACTGAGTGTGGGTGCACATGTGTTTGTGTGAGTGCACATGTACACATGTCCTTCAGTCACAGCAGACACACTCTCATGTGTATGTGGGCACACACACACCTCCAAGGGCTGAAGGTGACCAAACTGTAAACCCTGAATCTGATAAAAGGAAGACTCTGTCCACAGGTTACAGTTAGTCTCCACTCTCCACCCCTGACAGGGAACTGGGTGTGATCTCCCAGCTAAAGGTTACCTCTAATAGGAAAGAGCTCCCTTGGACGTGAGGGCGATCTGTCACCCCACTGATGATGACACTGATGATCGGCTGATCTGGCTGGCTGGGCGGGTGTCCCTTTCCTCCCTCACCGATCCACGTGCGTCCCTCCCGAAGCCGTGCGCTCAGTCACAGATGGTGACCTTCCCAACTAGAGGAGAGGACCGGTCAAGCGTATACGAGTAGCTGCGCTCCCCTGCTAGACCCTCCAAACCAGCTCTCAAGGAAAGAGCTCCCTCAGACTGAGCCTAAAGTCTGCCTCTCTCCTGAGGACAGGCCACCTTCTCCCCACCTTCAACATATTTCCGGCCAGGCCCTGTCAGTGACCCTGAGCGGACAGGCAAAGAATGAGGGTGGTGGGCAGGACATTCCAGGTGCCTCCTCAGCTATGGGGGGCGTCTCCATGGAGATGGGCGGTGGACCATGTCCAGATGATTATCAGGGCTCCCAGAGTCCTCCCTCCCCTGGCCCAGCCTCCCCCAGCCAGGCCTCCTTGGCTCTGAGTGCAGGAGGGGAGCCTGGCAAAGGCTCATCACTCTCCACAGGGGCTTTGGAGGAGCTGGTCGAGGGGCCTGAATCTGGTGTAAGGCTTCATTCCCACAGAACACTGGAGATGGGAAGAGGAAACACCCACCCCTTCCCCACACCACATCCCTTCTCTCTCTAACCTGAAAGTATGACCAAGACAGTCTGAAGAGGGGACCCCGGGTCAGGTTATTTTTCAGCCTGCTCATAACCTCGCCCCACTGGCAACCTTGCTGTTCCATAAGACCTCCATTAGTTCTTCCCTCACCTGAGCCTCCTATGCTTGGGCCAATATGCAGGGATGAAACAGAGGAACACAGACCTTCTTCCTACTCCCAAAGGTGCTGGATCTCCCTGTGGGTTGGTGAGAGCAGGAAAAGGCCTCCACAGTCATCATCATGATCTCGATTATTGCCCCATTCTTGAGCTGAAGGGGAATGGCAGTGAGACCTGGGAATGTTTCCTGAAAAGGCTGGGAAACAGAATGAGCAAACACAGATTTGAACGGTGCTTTGGCTTGCAACCTCCCTGGGAATGACTCTCCCCTGATTCCATATATACATATACAGCCCTCTAAACCTCTAGTTTGTTACCGTGACCACTCTCAACCTACCCTGGGAGCTCAAAAGGAGTATTATCTAATGGTAATATTATTTTCTGTATTCAATAGCACTTACTATTACATCTGGCATTGTTCTGTACATATGTCCTCATTTAATCCTCACTTATGCAACTTAATGAGGCGAGTATTAGTACTCTCCCCATTTTACAGATGAAGACACTACGGCAGAGAGGTAAACTCTGTAAAGTCCAGCAGAACCAGTATGTCCTGGGAGGGTTTCACTGAAAAGAGCTTGTGAAGGGACTATTTACAGGGGCAGGCATACTGCTGCCAGGTGGCAGGGTCACGGGAGCCAACAAGGGACAGTCTGGGGACTAACAGCAGGCAGCCACTTCCCCCTCAGCTCGAGGAGACCAGAGGAGAGAGCAGTGTTATTGGAACACAGTGGAAGCCCTGGAACAGGCTGAATACCCTGACTTTCCTGCCCCCCAACCACTCCCACCCTCCCTGCCCTCTGATTTCTTAGCTGTGCCTTCCACTTGCCAAACCCAACTAGAAGCCAGAGACCCAGGTGATCCAGCCCATAGATATTAGGCTCCTGGGGCCCAGAGCAGGCTGGAGATCGGATCTGGGGGAGAGGGAAGCTCTGCATGCCTAGGGTCCCGTGGCTGGGAAGGGCTGGTTTGGGACGAAGGTGATCTGGACCCAAAGACCTGCTCCCTGAGACGTTGCAAAGTGCTGTCTGGGAAAGGGGTGGAGGGGCGCCAGGTTGAAGACAGGAAACTGGATTCTAGCACAGGCTCTGCTCCACTGCTCTTTGACCCTGAAGGAGACTCTGGGCCTCAGTTTCCCCCTTACACAAAGAGGAGGTAGGTGCTACTCTGGGACAGACGAGGTGCCCAGACTAGACACAGCCTGTGTTCCCACTGCCACCTTCCCCCTTACCTCAAACGAGCCTGGCACCAAATACTAAAGCACCAGCGTGGATACTCAGAGGCCTTGAGTTGGCCAGCCCAGGCACTGGACAGACACACCCACTCCTCTGTCCCCTTAGGACTCAGAGGTGTTCTAGGTGAACCCCTTCCATCTCCCTGGGGGCCCCAGCGCCTCAGTGTCTTCTCCCTTTGTGCTGCCGCATTCCCTGGCCCAAAACTCAGAACTCCACCCTAGGAGAGGCTCCCTCCTGCCAGTGAGAAAGTGCGGGGCCCTACCTAGGCCAGCACCTTCACAGACCCTTCCTTGGGGGATCAACGGCATCTCTGACAGCTGCCATCTGTGTTCTGGTGGAGTGTTCTCTCCTCTCCCCTTCCCACCCCACCCAGTTCTACTCCACCCATGCTTCCCTCCCCAAACCTGGGGGGCCCCACCCAGGTTTTCAGACAAACAAAATCAAGGAGAAAGAGTTAGCAAGAAGGAGGGAGCTCATTACGGGAATTAAGAAAGAGGCATGCCCTGGAGTAAGATGAGCGGGACTGGGCTGGCTGGAGAGTCACTCCTAGGTACGCACAAGATGGGCTCCAAGGTGCACAAGAAGTTCTCTTGTAAGTACACAGAGAAAGACCCAGCCAGGCACAGAGAGTGCGGCAACGACAGACAGAGACGTGGTCGGCCAGACGAACAGACCCACAGAGACATAACCAAACATCCTGAGAGAAAGACAGGCACACTCAGGAACACTGGAGATTACACACTTGTACACGTGCATGCACAGAGGCAGGCGCACAAGGAAACAGGAACCAAGCTCAGGTTTCAGGGAGATTCGTTTCAATCCAAACAGGTCAGAACTTTAAGAAAACATGGGCTCCACCAAAGCCGGCTCAGCTCAGGAAGAAGGGGCAACGACAAGGCAGGGGACCTGCCTACCCTCCCCCAGGGTGATTCTCCCTCCAAGTCCACCCTGGGCAATGGATTGAGATCCTTCTCCTAAAGAAGATGAAGAGATTTCTTTCTAGAACTTGTTATCAGCCAGAACAGCTAATAAAAGGCATAGGCTGGACATGCATGGGGAGGTGGGGAGTTTTCCTCCTCCCCCAGCACACGCTGCAGTTGGCCGGGGTCCCTAGCAGCCCCTGCCCGGCCTCACTGCTCCTGGCCAGGCCTTCCCCTTTCTCACGCCAGCTGACCCTTCATTCAACATGAGCCCTAGGCTGTGTGCTCCTCTGCCCTCCACACCTGTGTGTGTGGCCCCCTCTTCTGTCTCCCTTCAATCTTACCCCAAAGGCCTCCTCTAGTCAGGGCACAGCAAGCCATCACCCCCACTCTTCTCCACCCCCCCGCCCCACCCCCTCAGGAAATTCAGAACCCGTGAAAGGAATCTGACAAGGAAGAGGATGTTGAATTCAATGACCTTTAAAAAAAACAACTTTCGGCATCTCTCCACCGCCACCTCCCTTCCCCAGCTCTACAGGAAAACCATGAGGTGAGGTGACATTTATTGACTATTTACCATCCTCTGTGGAAAGGACTCAGCTTGGGTCTTTGTGCTAAGTCCTTTTCATGAATTCTCTTCCATTAAGTCTTCCTCTCAATATCTCCCAACACACAGATGAGGAAACTGAGGCTCAGGGAAAGAAAACGACCATCCCCAGATCACACAGCTAGAGAGGCCACGCTGGGCCTGGAATTGAGGTTTGAATACTTTCCTTAATCACTGCACCAGAGGACCCCCCACCACCCCCTGGGCTGACTGGTCAAAGTCAACAGCAGGATTTAAAGATGACAGAAGGACAGGGGCTATGCTGGAGAGGACAGCAGGACGGGACACTAAAGGTGAGACCACTGTGGCTAGAATGAAACTCTGAAGACACATACATTCCCCTCCTGAGGTTTGCCCTTCCTCCCCCAGGGCCTGGGAAAGAGACACTCCCTCTGGCATGCTTCCCTCCCACATGCCATACACTCCCTCGAGTGTATGGAGCTGGGGGCAAAGAGGGAGTGGAGACCAGAGAAGGAACTTCCTTCTCCCACCCCCACCCCCCAAAGTCTTAGCTGGGTGACCCTGCATTTGCCACCTACCCGCTCTGGGCTATGGTCTCCTCATCTGTGAAATGGCTGGGGAGCAAGAGCTGCTTTAGCCTCTAAAACCCGCAGTTCTCCTGACAGACCAGGGTTCCTCTGGCTCCGTGGGGTTAACTTTGCAGGAGGGCTGGGGTTGGCCTTCTCATCTTCCCTTTTTATTTTCACCTTCCCCTTTATTCATAGTGAAACTTGAGGAGGATTGGGTAAGGAAGCGAAGGTGAGAAGGGGCATGTGAACACCTGACAGAGCTTCCTGGGCTCAGATGTGCTGGGCCTTTGCCTCCCTGGGCAGTCAGGGTGCCAGAGAGAGTCAGCCCAACCCCAGCCTTATGGGCTCAGATGTAAGACGTGGCACAGAGGGGGAGACGGAGACGAACGCAGCTTCGGTCTCTGGGCTCAGGCAACTGACTACGGAAGATGGTGGAAGAGTGAGGAAGAGCAGGGAAGGCTTCCTGGGAGAGGAGGAGGAGAGCAAATCAGGAGACTTGTAGTGACTGGACTCGTTGGAGCAACGGTCCGAGGGCAGGAAGGCACAGGAGCACACAGAGTAGACTGGGGCGGGTGCAGCACTGTGAGGGGATGGGTAGATAGGTAGGGGCAGGAGCCAGGTACTGGAGGCCTGAACGCAGCATGGGAGATATGGGATTGCCTCCAGACCATGAAGAAAGCCATGGAAAGAGCCCACTTTCAGCAGGGGTTTGCAGAAAGATCCCTCTGGTTGCTGAATAGACTGACTGAGACAGGCCTGGAGGCAGGGAAGCTGCTAAAGGGCTGTGCCAACCAAGCTTTGGGTGGAGTCTGGTGGAGCCTGAACAGCTCCAAGCTGCAGGAGACAACACAGGTTCCCAGTCTGGCTGGAATCCACTGGCAAAAGGGGCCTCACTGTTTCTTGGGTGGCAGTCCTCCCGGTAAGGCTCTGGCCCGGAGAAAGTTCTTCCCTGGGCCAGGCTCAGGCCTGTCTCCCGGCGTGATGGGAGAGGGCAGGGATCAGGAAGACGATGCCGTTCCCTGTGCCCGGGCCCCCAGGAGGATGGAAGCTTGAGGGAGAGTGTGGGACCACTGAGTTCAAGCTGAGAGGAGGAGGCCTCCTGCCCCCAGCGTGCCCTGGTCAAGCTGAACCCCCAGCGGGGCACCCTGGGTGTGGCCAGACACCCCAAAGCTCCTTGACTGGCCCCAGGAAAACAGCAGAACAAGCAGAGAAATATTGACACCATTGGCAGTTTTACTCACACATTTTATTGGGTTTTTTTATAAAAGGTAAAAGTACATGTGTTTAGTGGAGGATTCAAAGAGTGAAGACCCTATTTAGAGTAGTCTCCAACTCCAGTCCCCAAAACTGTAACATCTACTACATTTTTGTACAACAATAGCAAACATGAAAACTAAGACCTGGATTTCACTCCCCCCCCCCCATGCCTACATTACGATAGAAACATGTTATTCGGCTCCTATTTATACATGGCAGAGTCCACACCTGGGCTCTGGCCCCCTCCTCCCAGCCGTACCCATATTCCTGTGGTATCGCCCCCAAAGCGTCCCCTAACTCCTGCTTAGAAAACAGGGCAGACACACACGTCGTCAGAAACACAGGTATCTGGACCCTTCCCCACCCGCAGCCCCTGAAACTTGAAGGCCCCTGGCACTTGCCTCACTCACAGATGAACACCTCGCTATCCCCTTTCCTTTAGACGCCCCCCCGCCACCCGTGACTAAAATCCTTTCCACGTGGTCCCTTGCCCTGAACGTCTGGGAAAACACACATGCACACACTCTCGCAAACACACACACTCGCACACCCACTGCCCATTTCCTCCCATTTGGGAGACAAAGGGTTATATTGGCCCTACTCCCTGTCCCATCACATTTTAAGGGCAGTGGCCCAAAGTCCTGTTTGGACAGAGTCCGGTGGGAAATCCTAGAGGGGCTGTCCAGTGGGGTGGTGGCAGCCAAAGAGCTACTGAGCCTGGGAAGGGATCATGAAGGGGCCTTTTAGGGAGCAGCCCCCTGCACAGTCAGTAGATGCTCCAGGAGGAGGGGTGGGGGGGCTCCTGCCCACTCAGACCTGTTCCTTGTGCTTCATGTGGGCCAGCTTCACATTCTCCTCCTCAGTGGAAGGTGGACGCTGCTCCAGGTGGCAGCCAATCATGATCTGGTACACGACGACTCCCGCGATGGAGCCCAGGAGTGGGGAGACAATGGGCACCCACCACCAGTGGCGGCCCGTCCTGGGGGACAGAATATGTAGTTAGGGGTGGTTGGAACAAGCAGAAAGAAGGCAAGCAGGGCTGGCTAGGTGTCAATGGCACTCACGTGAACACTTCTGAGCCCCAGCCAGCAATGGCGGTGAAGAGGCGGGGGCCGAAGTCCCGGGCAGGGTTGACAGCGTAGCCGGAGTTGAAGCCCATGGAGGTGCCGATGACCAGAACCACCAGGCCCACGGTGAAGGCCTCCAGGCCACGGGGCACGGGGTTGTTGTAGGGGTCCACGATGGCCAGCACACACACGATGAGGGAGGCCGTGCCAATGAACTGGCAAGCAGGGAGAACAGGGTGAGGAGTAGCCCGCGCCCCACCCTCTGGTCCCTCCTTTGGGCCTCTTGTTGCCCTCCAGCATTCTGCTCTCCAGGACAGTGCTGCTAGAATTCGTTCAGGGATAAGGATCTCCTGGGGAACTGGTTAAATATAAAAGTCGTGGCCATTCTGACTCTGAAATAGGTGTCCCACATATCGAGAAACTCCATTTTAGACAAGGAGTCCTGTCCCCCAGCCTGCCCATCAGCACCCACGACAGCCTGCTTCCCTCCCTGCGTTCCCCTCACATGTCCGCAGCCCATACCTGGTCGAAGAAGCCATTGATCATGTCCAAGTGTCCAGAGGGATAGGTGGCAAAGATGCCAGCTGTGCCATTGGGGCCGGAGACTTCAAGCTCGTTGCCAGCAAAGGCCCAGATTGCATCTGGTGACAAATTAAACCCCAAGTGGGTGAGGGCAGAGGCCTGGGCCCAGTTTCCTCTCTCGGGTTGGCCCCCCCGCCCGGGGTTATATGGGTAAGTAGAATCACTGCTGTTCTACTCAGGAGTCTGAGGTGGTGGGGTGGGTGGGGTGAGGGCCTGAGACGCTAATGTTGCCCGACTCGTTTATTTCCCCTCATGCCCTGCGCCTGGGGCCTGCCTGTGCGTGAGTCATGAGCCCAGGGCTTGGGCAGGCCCCAGCAGTCTGTCATTGAAGGGCCTGGTGCAGGTCTCAAGTAGGAGGGGCTAGTGGAGGAGGGTTATGCTTACCATAGTACAGTCCAAAAACAATCCCAGCACCCAGGAAGGCTCCCAGGGTCTGAGCCAGGGAGTAGATGGGCAGTTTGATCCAGGGTTCTCTCGCCAGGAAACACATGGCAAAGGTCACAGCAGGGTTCAAGTGGGCCCCTATGCAGATGGGAGATGGGACCTATTAGCCAAAGCCTGCCGTGGTGGGTCGGCCAGGATTCCATACCACCTTCATATTCCCCACCTCCGGCCAGGGGAGCAGGCATGCAGGGAAGGGTTTCATGTACCAGGTGGCAGTTAGATGGCATAACAGGACAACTCTGCTAATCTCTGATTCCAAGGTGAGAGTGAAAGGTTCCAGGTATCAGGTTCCTTCTCCACTCTCCTCTTCCAGGAGCTCAGAGCTCAGGCCATGGCTATGCCCTGTCCTTGGGAATGTCCCCCACCCCACCCCCCAGGGGAACCCCTTGTGAGAATGCTGTTGAGGGGTGATGACTAAGGGTGGGATGAGGCCTTACCAGAGACCTGGCCAGCAATGAGGATGCCCAGGGTGACGGCAAAGCCAAACGCCAGGTTGATGGTAAGGAAACCACCATGGGTGCCCCGGCTGAGCACAACCTGGGCCACGGAGCCACAGCCAAACATCTGCGTCAGGAAACAGAACAAGGCAGGGAGGGTGAGGCCCAGCCAAGACCCAGCAATTCTCACTCCAGAGGGAAAGGTGAGGCCAGCAACCTCTGCCTGCCTCCATCAGGAGGACAAAGCCCATCCTGGAACTCAGCTGAAACCTTCCTGCTGCAATTGCACCCTGAGAAGCAGATGTGCCCTCCCAGCCCCAATGTCCCAACCCTAACGTAACAGGTCCCCATGTCTGCAGCTGGGACCCCAATAGATATCTGAACCAACGTCACTGATTTTCCTTGAATCTCAACAGGAGTCGGGGAGAGGGGAACAGCGTTCACCTTAGCAGTTTCTCCCCCAGTCCTTCAGGCCCAGCCCATAGAGGTAAGAAGGCTCTCACTCATTCCCGCCTTGCAGTTGCCTCCCTTTTTGCCCCAAAGAAAAACTAGATGGTTGTGGCGGTGATGCGGGATGGGGCGCAAAGAAATGGGGAGGAGACCAGAAGTTAGGTTGAATCTACTTCTCCTGAATCTGGGATGTCAGAGCCCATGGCCCTGCCCCCAGCTCTTCTCAGAGCCCCAGTCAGAGCCCTCGCCCTCCTTGACCTGTCCCAGTCCCAGAGCCTCCTCTCTCTCCAGGGACCCCGACCTCTGTCCTCAGGGGTCCAGGGTCTGGGGTTTGTACTCAGAACTGGAGATCCTAAAGGCATTGGTGAGTGGCTCTTCTCACTGGCCCTGGTCTGGGCCCCAGGGCAGTGGAAGAGAGGAGATTAGTTCTAAGCTTTCTGCCAGGGATGGGGGGCACTTGACAGGACTAAGATCCCTGATGTCCTGCAAGGACAGATTGCACTGTGTGTCTATTCTCCTTGTTCAAATGTAAAAATGCTTCTTATCAGCTGTAAAGAGCTGTTGTCCTGAGCCCTGGAGTGTCCCCCAAAGCTGCTCCAGCCCTTACTCCAGTCTCCTCTTCCACCTTCCCACAATTAAAAGTTTTATATCTACCCAGCAGGCAATTTCCAAGAACCACACTAGGGCCCCCGTCCACTCTGACAGGTCAGTGTCCTGTTGTCCTGCAATTAGGTATTTTCATTATCCTTTCTCAGAAAGACCAAGATAATGGGAAAGCCAGCAGCAGTGATGGAGGACAAAGGTGTACAGGAAACGTGAGAGGGAAGATCAGAGATTGTAATTATATACGGGGTGGGGGAGGGGCACGCACGTGTGAGACCTGGGAACCCTGCCGGGTTTGGCAAGTCCTGGTCTCAGTTCCTTGCTCTCTGAGCCCCAAACCTGGCTCCATCCCAGGAGGTCTTGGATTGAGAAGCTGTCAGAGCCAGTTCTACCACCTTGGGGCTAATCTTCCTCTTCCTTACCCTTCCGTCTCCCCCATGCCCCTCCCTTACTAGGTACCCCGGAGAAAGGGGCTCCTCTTACCCCCAAGCCAGCCCCACTGCTACCACTGCAGGCTCTAGGTCCCCAACCCACAGAAATCTGCAGGCAAGCCCTCACCCATCACTTGGGTCTCCCAGCCTGGCCCTTCCTCTTCAGGCTGCCCTTGAGATTCTGCTTCTCACTGACACCCAATGCCTCATACTCATCTGAGTCTGAAACTTTCCTTACTGGAGCAGCTCCCTGCTAGGCCTGCCTGCTCCTTTGTGGGGGAGGTGAACTGAGGCTTGGGAGGGGGCAGAGAGGGCCTTCTGTGAATGTGTTTCCCCTGTGCTGGCTGCTCTCCAATGGGGAGCTGGATCGTAAATCAGATAAGAGAGTGGGGGACACTAGGCTACGGGGCAGGAGGATGATAAGCACCTGCCCCACTCCCTTTGGCACAGGGGAAAGAAGGGATGGGGGTGACTGGTAGGGCCATCCATCTTGTGAGGGGCCACGGATAAAGTGCCCCCTGGTTTCCTTCTCCCCTTCCTATTTCCAGGTGAGTCTCAGCCCTTCTCTTACCGCAGTGCCTGCTCCACCACCACCACCCATTGGAGGTGGGCCACCCCAGCCCTGTTTGCCTCCAGTTAAGCTTCCGAGTCCACAGGGGGCTGGCAGGTCTGCATTATCTAGGGTCGGGGCTGGGGCGGGAATGGAATAATGCAACCCACCCACTAGAATGCAGCAACCAAACCCAGAAGTAACCGAGAAGAAAACAGGTGTAACCACAAAGTGGCTGAAAATCAGAGTAACTAAGACAGGAAATGGGGAGCCTGTAACTGGGGTGTGTGTCGGCCACATCCAGGAAGAGCAAACAGTCACACAGGGGAGAAACTGATGTGACCAGGGAGTAAGCAGGACTGGGGAGTGACACAGGCAGAAGTGTCCCGCTCAGAGAACCCATAGAGTCACTCAGAGTGCTTCTGTGCAGAAGCGGTCAGCATCTGTCTGGGTAACTGACGAGGTCTGGGAGCCGCTCAGCAGGAGGGGCGCCACTTTAGTAGACCACTTCCTCTGTGTCTGGAGCCCAGCAGCCTTCCTGGCCTCCTATCTTCATGATCCTCCTTTCCTCTCGCGCTGCTCTTTGCACCCTCTGCCCCAACCCACGGCAAACTGTCCTCCTGTCACGGGAACTTTTGGACTTTCTGAGCCTTAATTATTCATTAGGGGCCAGAAATCAGAAGCCAAATAATCTAAAAGGGTTCCATTTGCTTCTGCCTCCCCCCAACCCCGGATGCTTCCTGGGCTGGGACTCTGAGAACTTGGGGAGCAATGGGAGACTTGAGAAGGGGATGGGGGTCCCAAACTGCACGGGTGACCTCAGCTCCAGCCTGTGGGCTGCGTCACTAGTAGGGGCAGGTTGCAGGATCAAAGCTGTCACTGGGGAGTAACAGCCGTCACAGATGGGGTAAAAGCTGGGGGGAAGAGCACTCTGCAAGGGGTCAAGGTGGGGATCAGAGTTGGGAGAGGGGTAGGGCTGTCTTGAAAAGCAACAGCTCTCCAGCGAACGGAAGGATTGGGGAGTGTGGGGGCCGGAGACATAGGGGCTTCTCTGGGTCCCCCGACTCACCACGAGGATGAGAGTTCCCAGGCACTCCGCCAGAGCCTGGCGAAGCAGCCGGTAGCGGATGTGGACCAGCTCCCCGCAGCGGGACACCAGCGCCTTCTGTCGATCCATGTCCGGGGCAGGTAGCGGTCGGGTCCGGCGGGGCAAGACAGCGGAGCGCAGAGGGGGGTGGCGGGCGCAGCTGCAGAGTCCGGGAGCGCGGCCCGCGCCGTTTATGGGAGAGGTAGGCACTGGGCCCGCCCGCTGCCCCGCCCACTCAGCCCTGGGCCGCGCCCACGGGAGTGGGTGGCCGCACCACACCTTGCCTGAGGATGTTGGTGGGGACTCTGGGTTGAGGGGAGCTAAGGAGGAAGGTGGGGAAACAAGGGATGTGAGGTGCCTTAGGAGTAGGATTGACCCTGGTGAGCACATAAGGGAGGATGTGTCTTGGAGGCTGAGAGCCAGTGGTGGGGCACAGCCAGGTGCAGGACTCGGCTGGGGAGAATGCAGCTACCAGAAAAACCTCCTTGGCCCATGACCGTGAGCTTTCCTATCGTCCCCATTACGTTAAGGGTGAGAAGAGACATATCAGAAAAAAAAAAAAAGAACCTGGCCCTAGGTCTGCAGGGTGGCTGGACCCAGCATGTCCTCAGCAGGGGGCTGCAGGGCAGAGGCTGTGGGTCCCTAAGAAGAAGAGACCCTCGCAAGACCAGACTCAGCTGGGCACACAGAGCACATGCTGAGTTCCAGCCAGAGTTCATGGGCCGTTGCTCCTTGTGTTGTGAGTACGTCATGTGTTGCCTGTTTAGACCAGCTCTGTCCACAGTTGTGTCCACACAGGACATTTGTCCTTTGTGCCTGATCACACTTACTGGGCATTTCTCATGGCTGTGCACATCCTGTCAGATGTGGCTGGGTTAACTGAGACTGTCACACGTGTACCTGAATGCATTTTGCACATGGCTCCAGAGGCTGAACTGAAGTTGTTCTGACATGCCACGTGCCACATGCCACATGCTTGCCAGCAGAGTAAGTCCCAGCTGTTTTTAACCCTCTCCTCTTCCACTCTGGCTGAATCCCCAGCCAAGGGAGAGTCTGTCCCTTTAAGAGATTAAACTGGCTAAACTGGTGGAGTGTCAGCCCCATCTGAGGAGAGTCTTGGGGCAACCCTGCTCCCTATGCTGCATTCAATAATTGGGAATCTGATGTTTGGTGGCCTGGGCCCAACTCCCACAGGACTAGGAGCAAATATGCCCTCTCCTCTGTCCCTGCTGTGGCATTGCCAGGGAGACCAAGGAAACCACATTTTCCAGATGGACTTAATCCAGGTGGGCTACGGGCTCTGGGGACTTGTCCCTTGAGGAATGGTTTCAGAAATAAAGGCTCCAAAGGTGACTCAAACTTAAAGAGATGTGGCTTAGCGATACATATCAGGTAGATTCATACCCATGCATCCATGTGCAAACACACACATACCCTGAGACCGACGGTCACACTGCCTGTGGACACTGAGCTCTGCTCACGTGCTTATAGGGTCCCACTCACATGGGAGCCTGGCCACAGCGTCACACACATATGGAGCCCACATACAATATCTGTCATGGCCCTTGGCCCATAGCGATGCACCCCACCCTCCGGGAGCCCCCGCTGTGAATCAGGGAGCCATCACTGAGGGCCTGCCTACAGCCCCACTGCCAGCGTGTGACTCACTCACTCAGAACAGAACCCTAGACTCCTGATGCCAGAGCCCATAGGGGAATGGGGGAGCATGCTGCCTTCTCTTGTCCCTGCCCCATGGGGTATTTCTCAGCCTCTCACTGCCTCCGGTGGGACTGCAAAAGCAGTATGGGGCAGGAACAAACAAGGGACTCCTCAATACTGAAAGAAAGTGGGGAACCTCAGCCCACAGCACCCCATTTTGGGCCTGTTGGCCTGGCCTGGGACGCAGAGCAAAGGAGAAAAACAGGAGTGGCCCTGCCGCCGGTAGGCGCGCGCACGGCCCCTGCAGAGTTGGCGCTTAGCTGGCGTAGGTGTTCGTGTGTGCCTCACGGGGTGGGGGAGGCAGGTCACTTACACAACCGTGGGCTTGTATATCTTGTTCACATTAAGCAGCATTGATACACACGTGCACCTACATGTATTCTCACATGTGTGCATACATGTGCGTGTGCCTACCTATAATCCAGGGGTACAGCCCACCACATAGAATCTTTGCGGCCCCCTCTAATGAATGCAGCTCCACGCCAAGGCACACGGTTTGACAAGTGGAACAAGAGCTGGTTCTCAGTGCTCTACAGCCCCAAATCAGCACTCAGCCTTCAGGACTGTGACCCATATGCTCTCACCAAACCCATTTCTATTTGTAACTAGTGGTTACACACATGTTCATGTATGTGCACACGTGTGCACATTGGGGTGTGTCAGGGTTGGAGCTGAGAAGGTACAGGTAAGGCTTCATCCTTCTTCTTTTTCTTTACCCTCATTCTAGGAGGACATGCTATTTTAGAGCAAGGGGAAGAAGGGGAGAGGGAGAGAGAAACATCAGTCATCTGCCTCCCATACGTGCCCTGACTGGAATTGAACCCACAACCCACTCTTGTGCCCTGATGGAAAATCAGTTTGTGGGACAGTGCCCAACCAACTGAGCCACACTGGCCAGGACGTGATTCATTTTTTGTCATGGGCCAAAGAGGACCCTGCCTGGAGGGTGTAATGCCTTGCAGGGAAGGGTTCCTTATTCCTGTCAGTTCTCTTTCAGTCATTTGGGATTGAGAGGGGTCAGGGCCTGAGGATGCCTCTCTAGAAATGCCAGGCTAGCAGGAGTTCAGGGGAGCGGAAGCAGGACTTCTTTGCAGGACTGGACGCTGGGGGCATCATTCTCAAGGCAGTCAGTGGGAATAGCGCCCCCTGGCAGAAGAGGCAGAAGGAAGCATGGCTTCACAGAGAGTAGAATGAGTTTGGTGAGGTCTTGACTCTGAGTCATACAGTTTATACCTAGAGCCTTCTGGGCTCTCTCTTGTGCTTTGGGAAGGAAAGACCGGACCCAGTGCAGGCTGGAACCCAGCTCTGGGAGGAGGCTCCATCTTCTCCCAGGGCATCTTGAGCAAGGTCTGTGTCTCACTTGGGCGGGAGGGCTGGGCTTAGAAAGGGGCCTTGACGGCCCATCCACCCGTGGGAGGCTGTGACTCCTTGAGATCAGAGCTGGGGGAGTGGGTTTCCAGTGAAGGGAAGGGCTGAAGACACAAGCCCCAGCCTGCTGAACCAGAGGGGTTGGCTGCGGCCCTGTAGGGAGTGGGGGGATGACACGCCCTTCACATCCTTCCCCCAAACTCTTTTTCCCTGCATGGGAGCAGTCTGAAGAGCAGCAGAGGGGATTTGGGCTTTGCTGTCAGCAAGTGGGGTGAAGAGGAGTACAGACATAGAAAATGAATGATGCTACAATTCCCCCAGTCTTCCCGAATCCCCTTATCTCTCCAGAACATTGGGGCAGGGTCGGGGAGGAGAAAACCAAAACAGACATAAATGTTTTCAATTTTAGAAAAGTATTTCCTTCCCTGGCGGGGTAACTCACTTGGCTAGAGCATTGTCCAGATCACCAAGGTTGTAGATTCAGTGCATAAATAAATGGAACAACAAATCAATGTTTCTCTCAAAAAAAATAAAATAAAAAAGTGCCCTAGCAGGGGTGACTCAGTGGGTTGAGCACCACCCTGCAAAACAAAATGTCACTGGCTTGATTCCTGGTCAAGGCATATTCCCCGGGTTGCGGGCCAGGTCCCCAGTTTGGGACGTTTGAGAAGCTACCAATCCATGTTTTCCTCACACATCAACGTTTCTCTCCCTCTCTTTCTCCCTCCCTCCCCTTCTCTCTAAAAATAAATAAACAAAACCTTTAAAAAAATGTACTTCCTCCCATATGCAAAGCAATCCCCAGAAGTGGGTATATTTTTCCCCTTTCGCAAATGACAGAACTGAAATTCGGAGAGCGGTGACTTGCCAAGGTCTCACTTGGCCGGTGAATGCTGAGCTGGGATTCAAACCCCGTGGAAATGGGGAGAAGAGGGGAAGCGGGCAGAGAGGCCAGGAGCCACAGGCCTGGCCAGAGGCACAGGAGAGCAGGGAGCCGGGGCACGAGAACCCTGAGTCCCTCCGTGCTCCATCTCCCTCTCTAGAGTGGGCCCCGCTCTCAGGCACTGCTGGACGCCATCCCTGCCTCTGGGCCTTGAGAGTTGGTGGGGGGTGGGGGGTGGGCTTGGCTCTAGACTGGCAAGGGGAGTGGAGTACAGAGATGAATCACCCTATTATGAGCGTCCCCAGACTGGGGGCTGGGTGGGCATCTCCTCCTACTGTGCCAACAGACACCCCCTGTCTCCAGACAGACAGGCAAGACGGCAGGGAACCTGTGAACATGCACTGCCCCTCAGGCACCTCCAGCCAGATGAGCAGCTGGACCTTGAGAAAATCTACCCTTTGACCCATATCCTGGGGACTCTGGGTCCACCTTCCGGTGCCCCTGCTGCTCTTGGCACCCTCTGAGGACAGCAGAGGGTCACAGAGAAGAAGCAGAGGGGTGGGACAGAGGCCTAGACCTCTTGCTGAGGAAGGGCCCAAAGTCACAGTGGCAGACTGATGGGGCAGAGCCCTCTGGCAGACCCAGACTCTCAGTTCCAAGTCAGTCTTGGCCACCGACCAGCAGGTGAACTGGACAGCTCTCTTCCCCTACCCCTGAGAGTCTCAGTATCTTCATCAGCCATCTGGAGGTTTCAGTTGGAGTCCACCCCCAGCCCCAGACCTGGGGCCTCTGTAACAATCAAGCTAGATTGTGGATGTTTCAGGCTTTGAAAACTGTGTTACACAGTCAACATAGACGGAAAGGTTCATTCCAAAAGCTGTTTCCTTAATCAGAGCCACATTCCCTCACGTGGGAATAGCTGTGTACATTTTTGACTGCATATATGTATGTATCCAGGAAGGTCGGTGTGTACCTGTGGGCAGCCATGGGGTCCGCACATGTATGTGTGTATCCCTGAGAGCCTGTGTGTGCATGTGTGTGTCCTTATCTGGGACTGGCTGTGGATCTGAGTCCAGTGTCTATAAAAGCCATAGATAAAAGATGGGGATCTGTTAAGGAGTCTGGAGACACACTGGGAGGAGGGGAGTTAGTGACGTGAAGCTGACATAGACCAGGCTATCTCTGCAAACAGGCCTAGGGTGCCTGGAGGGCTCTGGCTCACACCTCAGGGTCAGATTCCTGGAACCCTTGGAGCCTCTGGTCTTTCTGATTTCCCATCTTCCTCCTCACTATCAGGAAAGCTCCTGGAACCAGGATGGTGTTGCTTCAGAGGATGAGGAGTCAGGACCAGAGGTTAGAAGAAAGGAGGAAAGCTCACAGTGTTCACATGGGGCCTGAACCAAGGCCCATCATTTGCCTAGTCTCTGAAATCAGGAAGGGTATGGGGCATCCTTTGGGCTGAGGCACTCAGAGGGCTTTGTGGAGGAGGAAACATTTGGGGATTTTGTGGAGAGTCTTGCAGGTGAGAGACTGCTGGGCCAGGCCCTGGATAGAATGGATGCTGGCCTGATACTTGATGAGAGCAGCCATAGTGAGTCCAGGGAGAGACACAGGTGGCACAGGAAGGACCTTAGGTTCTATACTAAGGGCCTGGACCTTACTGGGGGTGGGGGGCATTTGGGCAGAGATATTTAAGCTGTGCTTCTTTAAGCCCCAAGGGCTCTGAGGAAGCTCTCACAGGGACTTCTGCAGCTGGGGATGGCGAGAGGGAAGCCAAGGAGGCTGAGCCCTGTCCGCCTCTCTCCTTCAACCATAGCATCTTAGCCACTTTATACCAAGGCTCTGAACAAGATAACAATTGATAAATGTTTCACTGCTAAGAACAGTGGCTTATGGGAGACCTGAGGGCCTTAAGCAGGGGCTGACATGGTCTCCATTTGCATTTAGAAGGATTCCTCCAGATGCTGAGTGAAGGATGGGTTAGAAGGGGAGACACTGAGTCCAGAAAGCCCAGAAGGAGGCCACAGTGGAAAGAGGCCAGATGCAGGGGCAATGGCTGCAGGGAGGGAGGAAGGTTAGGATTTGGGATTTCGTAGGCAGAGTGGGCAGGGCAGGTAGGCAAGAAGCTGAAATTGGAGGTGGGCAGAATTGACAGGAACCTGAAGCTGAGGTGAGGCCCAGAAAAACTGCTCCCTGAGAAGCCTGTGGCATGAAGGGCTTGGGGGTGGGGAGACAGGTGGGGGAAGGACTCTGTGTCTGGTGTTCCAGGAAGGTATTGGGTGTGCGTGAGCCCCAGCATACTCTCCCCACATCCCAGCCCAGCCTAGGTGCTAATTACAGGGCAGCCACTAGCTGTCTGCCCTAGTGGAGAAGACTCACAGAGAAGGATCTAGAGGAGAGGACAGGCTGCAGGAGGAGATTCTGCAGCCAAACTTCCAGAATGACTTCCCGAGGGCCTCTAGATCTGGGGTCAGTGGGAAGTGGGCTCCAGCAAAACACCATTGATCGGGAGATAAAGATGAGGGTGTTGTAGAGGGAGATTGGGAAAAGCCAGGACGTCATGTCTGACTATCTTTTTCATCCAAACCGTTGGTCATCAAGTGGAACAGGGGTTGGATCTCCATGTTGTTTTACTACCTCAAATAAGGGCCCAACCTTGGCATCATCCATCGTTAGGAGATCTCATCCCTGTGCTGTGGAGGTTTCCAGTCCAGGAGAATAGAGAAGAACTGGGTTCTTCTTTTGAGGAGCTCCCAACCCCAGGCAAACAGAGGAGATTCGGGCTTGAACTGAGGTGGAACAGAGTGCTCACGCTCCCATCCCCTACCCTTACACTTGACCCTACTTCTCTGGGTCTCGCTGATAACAGCTTCATTCAACTGCTTTGGGCAGAGGGAGTGGGGCGAAGCTGGCAGGCAGCCCAGAACAGGGGAGAGGGCCAGGCTTTTCACTCCTCCCTGCCCCATTGTTCAGGCCTCTCTAGTCCTTTGTTCTTCCCCACCCCAGTCCTTGGCTCCTTGAAAGCCCAAGTTCAGCAGCAAGGCCTGGAGCCAGGACACTTAGATTCTCTGTGGCTCCACTCCCTACTCCCTGTGTGATTCTGGACAAGTTCATACACCTCTCTGGGCCCCAAGCAAACCAGAAAATTATCCTCCCCTTTCACCTTCCAGTAACTGAAGTGGGAGAGGGAAGTGTCTCCCTCTGGGTTTTGAACATGCTGGTCCCCCTTAGTTCCCTGGGGCAATCTAAGATGCTCCTTCTCTTCCTCCACAGTAGGGGAAGGGGCAGGCTGGCCTTGTCTGAGAAGGGTAGGGGTGATTCACGTGCCTCTCCCCATTATGGCTCACCTGGATTAATCTCTGACTCACAGAACAACTGGTTGTTGGAGGGGTTACGTATATATTTATGGGGGGGAGGAGGTGGAACAAGCCCAAATCTGACAGTAGGTCAGGGACCAAGCAGCCCTCAGGACTTTGTTGAATGTCACCTACTGCAAGGACCCCCAAGGTTTGGGGTCTTGCTCTTTTTCTCCAAAGGAGCTGGGCAGAGAAAGAAAAGGTCTTTAGCTAAAAGGATTCTGGTTTAGAGAAGGGTATTGGATACCATGGATGGAAGGGAGAACGCTTTGAGAATTCACTAAATGCAACTACATACTGAGGCTTTGTTCTGACAGAACTGGGAAAACGGAAGACCCAAGAATGGGAAGGCTTTATTTAAAGCTGCAGAAAGGAAACCAGAGCCCTCCTACCTGAGAGCTTTTCCTCCTGACTTGCTCTTCAGTAACAGAGATTTCTCCCTTTATGGCAACCAAGAGCTGGAGACAAAAACCTGCGCACACAGACTGGTGCGCACAGATGTGTGCATGCCCTCCCTACACACACACAGCAGACGAATCATGCCCCTAGTCCACGCACATCTGCCTGCAAATGTAAATGCAGGGACCCAGAGGCAGACACATCCATGGGGATGCATAGTCTACAACACCCTGCACAACCTTGCTCATACTGGAGCTCCTTCTGGGCTTCTCGCCTTCCCTTCTCCTGAAATGCTAGCTCCTCACGCCCCCATCTCCTTCCCGAAAGCCACCTTAGACCACACCAGCCTCTTCACCTACTTCCCAGAGAAAATATGAGGAAAACAGGTTAAGAGCACAATGTGAGGGACTGAGATTGGAGCCTGGGCTTCCCGATCTCCCCCACCCCACCCTACCCCACTCCCTAAGCTGAAGCGGCGAGTAGAAAAAGGAATAGTGCAGCTCCTGGGGCTTCTGAGTTCTCCGCTCTCTTCCATTGCCAGTGAGGGCCCCTGACAAAGCCATCCTCATATGTATTTTAAAGGTGGGGAGGCTTCGCCCAGCAAGGGAAAGTGACTTGCCCAGGACCACAGGGGGAGGTAGCAGGGCCAGGGCTTATTTCCGGAGTAGGATTAGTGTCTGTACTTCTTGAAGCCACCTGTTACACAGCCTTGCCTTGGGACATATTCCGTCCCCTGCTGTCACTGGGATATCCAAAGCTGGGTTCATGAAAGGGCCAGAAGGTACAGGCCTGAAGCTTTTGCAGAAAATAAAGGTGGGCTGCTGATTTCTGGAGTTCATAAATGAACAGCACAGGGGGAGATGTAGACCGCCATTTACAAAGCCAGTCAATGGGTTCACCATGTTAATTGCAGCCACAGGCCCAGCTGTCCCATGACAGAGACAGGCAGGGACTGGCACAGGTTCACAAAGGCTAACAGACTTGGGATGAAATTGGAGGCCAGAGTTCCCGTAGGCGGCTTATTGAGGAGGAAGCCTCATAGCCAGGCATCGAAGCCCCTCGGAAGATGGGCCCCTGCCCACCACTGGACCTGTTTCCTCATTCAGAAAATTAGTATAATTAGAAGTATGTCCTTCATAGGACTGGTATGACTGTATGATCAAATTCCCATAAATAAGATCTGTAAAATAATAGGACTCAGCAGTGTTTGGGCACTCAATAAACATCAACTTTTCGTTCTCTCAGGCTCTGTCTTTTATCATTACCACCCCATCCACTCTCGACAGAGATCACAAACTGATTCTTTTCCTTGAAGTCTTTTGGTGGCCTTCCGGCCTTCCACCTGCCCGGATGCGGTGCCCCTTCTGCACACACGTTCCCTCCCTGAGCGCAGCACGCTGTGCTGGATGCCATGGATCTTATGTTCAAACGTGTTCCCTGCCCCCAAAGAGCTGACATTCAGGAGACAAGTTAAAACCCTGTGAAAAAGGCAGACAAGCCAAGAAATGGGGAAATTAAGTGATTTAATTTTAAACCAGAATTTAAGACAACAGCAAAGTTCATGATGTGGTTCAGGACTGCAAAGTGAACTGAACAGAGTATCTGCTCTAGTATCTCTGAGGAGGGAAAGAGCCCCTCAGACTGGGGGAGACGGGTTTAAAGAGAAGGCATTTTAAAAAAATTATTTTTAAAGAGTGGGGAGGGAAAAAGAAAAGAAACATCAATGTGCCTTTGCCTATTGCATGCCCCCAACTGGGGGACCTGTGCCCTAACTGGGAATTGAACAGGTGACCCTTTGGTTCACAGGCAGGCACTCAATCCACTGAGTCACAGTAACCAGGGCAGGGGAAGGCACTTTTGATCTCAGTCAAGAAAAACAGGAGGATTAGGGGAGAGTGAAGGGAGACAGGGAGGGGGTGTGGATCAGGCTGACAGGAAGTGGCATCCTCCTCCCCCAGGGCACTGGAGGTCCTAGAGCAGGACTTGGTCTAGCTCACTCCTGCACCTCCCCTGCAGCACACTGAGGGTGGTGAGTGACGTGAACGGGCAGACGCACAGAAGTGGAGGGAGCCAGACACTGAGAGGCCAGGGCAGCACTCTGTGCTTTGACATCTCTCCTGGACTGGGGAGCCACCCCCCCCGATCCCTTCACCCACTTAGCCTCTTCCTATCCTCTGTGCTTTTCCATGTCCCCATCCTGGAAAGCAGCAGAACCAACACAGGAGGGCATTATACACCTTCAATGCAATCTACCAGCTCCCCTCCACTGCTCAGTGCTCGTACTCTGTGACCCTCAGGAAGTGCCACATCTTTTCTGGGACCCATTTAAAGACGACAACACACTGAAGGACATGCTGAGGTGCAGACACATATCCCAACAATGAAAAGGGGACAAAGCCCCAGCCATGGGCACATGCCTTCCTCTCCAGACTCCTGGGAGCAGCCTAGGAAGGAAAAAAAAAGAAGGAACCCAGGCCAGAGCGGACATGTAGATCGATCTCCTAGGTTTGTTCAGTTCCCTCTCTGAGCTGGCTCCCACACATCTTCTGGGAGTTCAGCCAGGTCCAGGGGACTCCACAAGACATCATGGCCCCTGCCCCGATGCTGGGGCATTAGACAGAAAATTGGGGCAGGACTTCTGCTGCGGACGATTCAGTGTTCAGGCCAGCAAGCTCTCCACTGGAGGGTCTATATGCAATGAGGGTGAAGGTCCCACTGCTGACACCCCTCTGCTGACAGAGATGCAAGTCCTATTGTCCATCTACAGCTTGTTCCCGAGACCGGAGATCATACACTCCACTTCTCAGTTCGGGCCTCCACCGCCCGTACCAGGCCTTCGCCCAGGATGGCAAAGTCCTCCAGGATTGCTTCTACATTGGGTACCATCGCCAGCTCCCCACCTTGAGACACCACCATGCGCCCCTTTGTGTTGGAGGCCTAGGGGAATCAGAGAAAACGAAGAGTCACAAAGGTACACCCAGAGACACCAAGACACACACACTTCACACCTGACACAAGGTCACTCATGGAGCAGGCAACACACAGACGTGCATGACCACATGGAGCCACATGTACACACTCAGCAACGGAGGGCTGTCACCAGCCAGCACACCTTGAAGGGGTGGGGCTGGAAGCTGGTGGGCTTCCAGAGGACACCAATCACCTCTCCACCATGCTGGTCATAGAAGAAAAGGGCCAGGTCCCTGAAGGCCTCCTGGGAAAGGGTAGGATAGAGATAAGATTACAGGACAGAGTCACTTCCATGGCCCCAGCTCCACTTGGAAATACCCTCCCCAGGGTCAGTTAGTCCTTTAGGACCTACTCTGAGCTGTGCCAGATAGAGCTGAGGAGGATCAAAGCCCAGCACGGGCATCAGGGACGAGGGCCCTGGCTCACTGAGCAGGCCACGGCAGAAGGAGGCAGCCGGCGAGTCCACAGCCTGGCGGTGCCGGGGGATGTGACGGGGAGACAGGTGGATCAGCACGTCGTACATGTCCAAGGGTGGCCGGAACACTGTCTGAGGAAGGACAGAGAGGGTCAACAGTCCCCGCATGGAGTAGGGAGCTGACCACAAACCCTTCTACAGGCCCACCTTGATTCCTCCCTTTCCCTTTGTGTGACCACCCATTATAGGCCTGAATGCTCATTTGAAGGCAGAAACACCAAGACCCAGCTGGTGCTAGACTGGGTCCAGCACGAGGAGCACAGGCTAGAAGCAGGAGGCCTGGATGGAGCAGCAGCCCAGGTTCTCCTCCAGACTCTGCCACCACTGCCAGTTACCCTGGGCAGCCTCAATGCCTTCTGTGGGCTGTTTCACCATGTAAGGGAACTGGGCATCCTCTGAGGGCTCCTAGAGCTCAGGACTCCCATGGTTCAAAGGCAGAATCCCCAGAGCCCTGGGAGTCAGTCTTGGTCCGTGGCTTACCCTGATATCTCCAGGCCCCCGGGGATCCAGTAGTTGCTTCTCTAGGATAGGTAGGGCCTTGGCTGCCAGGACCACAAGCTGCTGTAGGATCTGGGGGTACATATTTATCAAATAAGTCTGACCTTACCACAGGTCTCTCTTAGCTCAGGCCGGGCCTGCTTTTTCTTGAGGGAGAAAACCACACATTTGGAAGCAGAGATGGGACTGAACCTGGGGTGAGGGTCCATCCTGTGTCCATATAGAGCTTTTGCGATCCTGAGGGGTAACGATGACCATGACAGGGAGTTGTGTCCGAGCTGCCAGGAAGCCACTGCGGATCTCTACCTGCTCCTCCGCTGTGGACAAGAAGGAAGCAGGAACCCTGCCTCAGCTTGCCCCTCTCCCCAAGATACCTTCTGCCACCCCAGGTCCTCCGACTGTGCACCCAGCAGCTGTCCATTGCAAGGATTTTCCAATGCCCCTCCCCCAGATGACAAAAGCAATGAAAGGGACACCAACTTTGCCTCAACTCAAAAGGGGGTTGCAACTCCCAGCCTCAGTCCAGAGGCACAACTTTCCACTGCCTGGCAACCATCTGGTTTTGGCCCTGTACAAGCTGACGCCTGCCCCTGGCCCCCTCCCACCCTGTGCTCCCACACACCTGGGGAATTAGAAAGCTGACACCTTCCTCTCTGCTGAGACCAGGAGCTCCTCATATTACAACCAGAAAACATCAATCCTACCCCACCCTCAAAAGGTATGGGTACCTATTCTCATCTAGACCCTTCTGTGCTCCTCACCATGAGACTTCTCACCTGGGGTTCAGAGTGCCCCTTCCCTTCTCCTCTCCCCTCACAGCCCTCCAGGTAGCCTGCTTACCACCCCCCAGTCCATTCTGTTTCTGGTCAGCATGTGGGCAAACCACATCTCTACAGTCTCTGAGTTCCCTAAAGGCAGGATCTGGGCCTCTCCCTTCTACTAATTCTCCACTCCAAAGAAGTCAGGGTCAGGTGCAGCTATCTGGGATGGGGAAGGCACAGAGAAAACCTAACAGATTCATAGGGAAAACCCCTGCCTGCCATACTCTGCAATCCACCAAGTTCTACTACTTACCAGTGAGCTCATTGTTGAGGTTGACAATAAGGGGATTGTTCTTCCAATCAAAAGTTGATACCAGGAAAAGGAACCGAAGGAAGCCCACCTGGGGGGAGCTGAGGGAAGGAGTGAGCAAGGTGGAGTCCAGCCACATATCCCTAGGCTTCCTGAACAATCTAGAAAGTCTAGACTCCTTGGCCTGGATTGGGGGTGTATCTTAGAACCCTTTCTATCACTTGCTGCAGCCACCCTCTCCCATTTGGACTGCAGGTACAGCAAGAGGGATGAAAGCTGGCCCCAGGGGGAACTTCCTGGATAGGAAAAAGGTGGAGGGAATCACCTGGGAGGAGTGAAGGGCTCAGGGTGCAGGAAAAGGGCAGCGGCCACCAGGTCCAGGCTCTCGTCGGTGAACTCCTCACCCAGAAGCTGGGCACGCACCCACCGCTTGGCTAGCCGAGCCACACCTGAGAAGGCTGGGTGCTGCTGTTGGAGTCTGCGGGGGAAAGAGGACGTAGCAATGAGACTCGGGCACTCAGGACTCAAGAACAGCATTTCAGCCTAGTGCCACTATTTTATTCAAACTTTATCTAACCCTGGGCTCTGTGCTAATGCATTACACGTATCAACTCACGTCTTCCTAACTAATGACCCAAGAGATTGGTCCTAGCTTTATTCTCATTTTACAGATAAGAAAAATAGATCCAGTGGAGAATCCTGCCCAAAGGGACTTAGCCAGTGAAATGGCAAGACCAAGATTCTAAAACTTGCCTCACACCAGAACTCATACCCCTATTATACCATCTAGCCTCCCAGAAAGACAGGGGACCAGGAGAACCACATGGGAGCAGAAAAGGGTCTACAGACAGAAGAGCCTGCGGAGGCAGCCATACCCATGCAGGGCACTGGTGAGCAGGGGCAACTGTTTTGTGTCCTTCTCAAGGCGGAGGGACGCGGGTGTGTCCCTCAATGAGATCATCCCCTCAGGACTCCGAATCTCCTTCAGGATCTGGGGCTCCCGTTGGTAGGCCACACGAATCCGGAACACAAACCCATCCTGTTGGAAGAGGGTATGGGATGGGACATACATGCCAGCGTGGGGCACCCTGACACTCCCCTCACCCCACCCGGGGGTATCCCTACCCTACACCAGCCTAACCTTGAGGACATCAGTGTGTGTGGCTGTGGCCCGGCACTGCAGCCCATGCTGTTGTGTCAGCAGCTCTGACAGGCGCAGCTGGAAGGCAGCTCGAACCCGCTGTATGGCCTCAGCATCCTGTGGCCACTGACCGCTGCCCTCCAGGTGACATACCACTGGGGAGAAGAGCGAGAGGTCTCAGACTGCGGCTTGGGGTGGGAACAGTCCTTCTCGTTCCCTCTCAAGAGCCCCCTCACCGGTCATGGGCTCCACATAGGCCGGACAGGGCTTGTCGGGCCGGGGTAACAGCGAGGCCCGCTCTCGAAGGCGCTCATGAAAGGAGTAGGCTGGCCAGACTGGCGTTGGCGGGAACACCTACAGAATAAAGAGGGCTGAAAAAGAAGCCTGGCATTGGGAAGGGGTGCAGGACTTGGAAGGGAGAATAGCTAGGGGGGCGTGAAGCAGAGGTAGGGATCACCAAACAGAAAGGACTCCTTGCCCTCTTGCAGCTCACCTCAGTGTAGCGCAGCACTGGGTGAGCTCCTTGCACAGCAGACACAGTCAATGGGAGTCCTTCCAGGCCCCACAGCAAGCGGCTGAGTTCATCGTAGCAACGCACTGCAGCTGCCAGGCTCTCCTCACCTGTGCTGAAGGTCTTTGAGAGAGAAACCAGTCAGGAGGCCAGGACCCTGCAGAACCCCACCAAGTGCCACCATCAGGGAATCTGCTATGGTGAGGGCTACTGCGGTACCAGCGCCCCCTCTGCTGGACATTCCAGGAAGTGCAGCCTGGCTGAGGCGGTAAGGGCTTTCTCACCTTCAACCAATTCAGCCACAGGCTCCTCTACGATCCTTAGCCTTGACTGTAACCCAAAACCAGGGTCCTTACCTCTTTCAAGCCTTGGATCAGTGTATCCACTTGGCCCCCCATATAGTGGACACAGGTATCTGGGATGTCAGCATGGCTGGAAGGGGGGCATAGACACAGTGTACACACTGGAGGTTAGGAGTTAGCTGCTGGATGCAAACTGCTCACCCCAAAGGCCTGGGCCAGATCGCCTGAAAGGCTCCCAGCCCATCCTGGCATTCCGATGCTAATACTTACAGTGCCAAGAGGTGGGTGACCACCTGTTGGGGAATAAGACGCTTCTGGGACATAGACACTGCCTCCCAGACCACAGCTTCCCGAATGGCTCCATCTTGGAAACGCCGAAGCTCCGAGCGAGATCCCCAGAACTGGCGGAAGTCTGCAGCCTGAGGAGAGGAAAGGAGTGATTAGAGAGATCAACAAAGGAAGGCTCTGTCACAGATCTCTCTGGTGGGCCTCAATCCAGAAGGCGTGAGAACAATCCACCCCACTCCTTCCAATGCACATGCTGGGCTTCCCCAGACAGGGCCAAGTCACCCCTCAGACCCCAGAGCTCCTCACCTCGGGCTGGTCGGCTTCTGGACCCAACTCAAGAACACTGGTCAGCCCCTCAGGTCGGAGGAGCAATCCCAGCGTCAGGGTCCCAGAGTCTCTGTGCTTCGGTGGATCCTGGCTGATGTCCCACTACAGAGTGCAGAAAGGCTGAGCTTAACCCAAAAGTCCTCCAGCTTAGTCTGGAAGCCCACTTTCTAATTAGACAGATAGTGACTCTTTTGTATGTTCTGGGACACTGAATCCAACCCCCTTTTGACCCACAAACTCTCTGACCCACTCCATCTCACCTCTGAGACTGGGGGCCGAGAGTGGGCCAGCAGGTGCAGCCGGGATCTCAGGCCCTGCTCCAGGAGAGTGGTTAGTGGACCCAAAGCAGCTGAAACATAGTCCCCACCATGGTCCTGCAGCTCCGGCCATAGCTTCAGCCGGTGACATGCTGCCTGCAGCCGACTCAGTGGACAGAGACTGGGGGTGGGGAATAAAGGAACAGAGGGAGAATCGGGTGCTGCTGGCCTCAAGTGTTACCTCCACCCACCCCCCACAACGAGGGAAATATGAGCACCTGCCTGAGAACCTCTGCCCCTCACTGTCTCCCTAGGGAAACAGGACCAGCTGACATCCTCTATCACCCCTGAACTTACTGCAGGATGTGGTCAAAAGCCCGGACCATGGGTTTGGGAGTCATCAACAGCAGCTGGAATCCGTCATCAGCTTTGCTGTCCAGCAGCATCATAGAGAGCCGTGCCTCATGCTGCACCTGGAGCCACAGGGACTCAGATGTGGGACTGCCACCAATGCACCCCTCCCCTCATTGACCTGAGGGCTCAGACCAAGAGTCATGCCTAACCTAAGCTCTTTGGAGAGGAGTTTCTGAGGTTCTGGTGCTAGCAGAAGACAGAGAGGCCGGCATGGGACACCTGGGAAACCTAGGAGTGGGAAACCATTGGTACCTGGTGATAAGTGGAGGCGGTGACATCAGCACAGAGGTTGAGGCGGCCTGAGGAGTCCAGGAAGACAACAGCGAAGGCCTGGTGGAAGTCAGCCAGGGCCGGCTGGGAGGGGTAGAGAGAAGCCAGTCAGGGTTGGGGCCTCACCTCCAGGTCTCCTTGCCCAGACTCAGCCCTGTCGGACTCACCAAGGAGGGATCTGAGCTGAAGCATAAACTGATCCCGTTGACTGTCAGATCTGTGGTGGCTGAAGTGAACCAGAGAAGATGGGTGTCAGAAAGTATTCCCCTCTCTGGGGACCCAGACTAATGACACCCTCCAGCTGCAACTGTCTCTGGGACTCAGCTTGCTCCAGTCAGACGGCAAAAAACCGAATTATCTCTGACAACATGAGAGGATTTTGAGGATGAGTGGAATCCTTGGCATTTTTGAGACTAGCCATCTCACCCAGAAACTGCAGGACACTTCGCAGAACCTGGTAGCCGCTCATGGTAGTATGGATCTTGCGTGTGGACACGAGGAAGGCAACCAGCATGGAGACAAGGAATCCACTAAACCCTCCCAGGCCCTGAAAGAAACATGGAGGGAGAGGCCCAAGTTCAGAATCAGCCCACCACTCAGTGAGAAGGGAAGTCGGGCCTCTCCCAACTCACCTTATCCAGTTCTCGCTGCCGTAGCCAGACCTTCAGCAGCGCCACACCATCCTTCAACCCCGAGGCTGAGCCCAACACAGTCGACAGCAACTGCATGTGGGATTCAAGGGCTATGTCCTGTAGAATCCATGTGTTATAGTGGGGGGTGGGAGGCTCTGGACTGCCTGTGGTAGGAAAGGAAAAGTCTTAAGAAAAGTTCCCATGATACCCCTCCTTCCAACTCCACCTTGACACCAGTGCCTGCTCACCGTCCCCTGGAGGACTCTGCCCTCGGTACCAGGCGGAGCGCACATTGTTCTTGGAGGGCAGCAGGCGGCATGGACGGAAGAAGTCAGATGGAGGGCATGGATGGAGACGGACGGTGACCAAGTGCTCATCCTTCCCTGGGAGGGGACAGAGGGTGCTGAAACCCTGCAGCCCCCGGAGCCAGGTGCCCTTGCATCACCCCTTACCTACTTGAGGGCCCCACACAGTCCCACTTCAGAATTTCCTCTATACTTTATACTTCCCTATACTTTCCTCTTCAAACGTGAGGCCCAAACCTCTCGCCTTGGACTTAAGGGCCCTGTGCCTCCCCCACGGATTTGTCACCCCACACTGCGCCCTCAGCCCAGTGTGTGCCTCCCACCATGAGGCCGCAGAAGTAGCAGTGGTTTCAGGTGGCAGCCATTGGTATAGGAGAAGCGAACACTGCCAAAAAGAGGGTCTTGGGCCAGGTGGTGAGCCAAGTGGGCCAAGTAGAGGGCTCGTTTGCGGAAGTAGCGCTGGTTCAGTCCATCCTTGTCCTGTAGGATCTCCTGGAGAGGGTCAGAAAAAGAGAGAAGTAGCCAGGGACTTAAGTACGTACTACCACTGGAGAGCTTGGAAGCCCAGATGAAGCCAAAGGACTCTCTGCTGGCCAGAGTGCCTGAGTCAGGGCTGGCAACAACACACTCAGTTCACAAAGGTTTAAAGGGGCAGCAGCTGGCCCAAGGGCTTATCTAAGTAGCCCTCTAAAGACGATTGCAATGGTGTATTCTTTTGATTTAGAATTCAGATTTCAATCCACTGACAAGTGGCGGGGGTGGGGGGGGGGGGAGAAAGGGACCCTGGGATTTATAGGTGGTACAGTGGCAGGCCTCTCCATCCCTTGAACTCTGGGCCTCACCCTAGGCATGGTCAGTGCTACATCCACATTGATGTCCGGCCGGATGCAGGTGCCCAGAAGGTAGCTGCCTACAACAGTGACCTGGGTGGGGGGCAGGAAGCGGAAACAGCCCTTCACAGTATACGGCACTTGGTGGAGAGGGACTTGAACCCCAGCCGGGAGCCAGGCCTGGTCAGTCAGCTGTGGAGACAGAGACATATTGATCTGATTGCCTTCTGAACATGTCTTCTGGATATTTAGTACACTGCTCGAATACAATGTCAACATATTGGAAACCAACCTTGTAAATATTTCTTTCCTATTAAGGCAGCTCCATACTAGTTGCTCAAGCCAAAAAACATTTAAGTCACCTTACTCACCTATTAAGAACACCCATTTCACTTTCAAAAGGCATCAAGACATGACCACTTTTCTACTTCTCTACCCTAGTCTGAGCCACCGTTTCACTGCATAAGAAGCTCCTACCTAGTTTCCCTGATTTCACCTTTGTCCCAATCTGTTCTACTTTCAACACAACAACCTGAATGGACTTCTAACTTTTTAAAAAGTGTTTTCATTTATTTACTCTTAGAGAGAGGGGAAGGGAGAGAAACATCAACTGGTTGCTGCACGTCCCCAACTGGGGGCCCGGCCCACAACTCAGGCATGTGCCCTGACTGGTAATTGACCCGCGGACCTTTTGGTTCACAGGTTGATGCTTAATCCACTGAGCCAGGGCCCAAATGAACTTTTTAAAACTGAAGTCAGATCACATCACTGCTCTACAAACCCCACCCCCTACAGTAGTCCCCCATTTCATGCAGAGCAACAGCCTAAGTTTTGTTTTGGTACACAAGGCCCTGCATGAAATGCCCCTTCCTCCATTACCTTTCTGAACTCATCTCCTTCTACCTTTCCCTCATTCGTTCCAAGGAACACACCAGACATACTTCTACCCTTGAGCCTTTGTGTTGGCTGTTTCTCCTTCCAGGAATGCTCCTTTTCCCTTAGATATCTATTTGGCTAACTCACTTCCTTCAATCCTTCTCACAAATGTCACTTCAATAAGGCCTACCTCTACCACCCTACTTAAAGTTGCAAATTGCCCTGGCCAGATGCTCAGTTGGTTAGAGTTGACCAGATACACCAAGGTTACAGGTTCAATGCTTGATCAGAGCACATAAAAGAAACAGCCACTGAATGCCTAAATAAGTGGAACAACAAATTGCTGTTTCTTCCTCTCTCTCCCTTCCCCTCTCTCTTTAAAATCAATAATAAAATAAATGTGCATATATATAAAACTGCAAACCACTCCCATCCTGATATTCCCATAATCCCCTTACCTTGTCCTACTTTTTCTTTTTCCATCATGCTTACTACCTTCTAGCATTGCCATAGAGTTTGCTTGTCACGACGACTATGATCTATTGTCCATAACCACAACACTAGAACATAGACTGCTTTGTTCACTGAGGTAGCCTAAGAACACAACTACTGCAAGGCACATACAGGTTTGCTAAATGAATGAACACACGGTTGACCACACACCCAGCTGAGCCTCCTGGCTGTGAGAATAAGCTCCTTAGCACCTTAACCCCTCCAGAGAATAGCAAGGCCCCTGTTTTAGATGCCCCTACTAAGGACCCCTTCTGGGCCTTCCACTTCCCTGTACCACAGGTCTTACCTCTGTTTCAGGGGTTGAAGGCACTCTCATGATCCGCTGGTTGACATCCCGCAGGAAAGCATCAATCCGCTCCTTCTTCTTTTCTGACAGCCTCACTTCCTTCAGTAGCTCCTCTACCTGTAAGAAGGGGTGGGGGAGAGTCCTTCAGCCTTGGGACCTCAGGTCTGTCCCTCTAACCTAAGCCCCACCCACACAACAGTACCTGTAAACGAAGCAAGCTGGAATGGAAAAGGCTCTCAGTCTCCCTAAGGCGATTCAGCTCCTCACTGGTAGGTTCCTTATACAGTTCTGCCCGGCTAAGCTTCACCGGCTGCAGGAGGCCCTCCACTGAAGACCCAGCCACGGTATGCTTCTTTGAAGATTCCTTCTTTCCCTCCTTGACTGTGCCTTCCAGAGATGGCTCCATCATCTGTGGCCAGAAAGAGGAAAAAGCCATGTTAGGTGAGAGATGTTCAGCATCCACTGCCTATGCCACCATGATAGAATGTGGGGACAAGATTTACCTGCTTCTGGCCCCTCTTTTGAATGGGAGTCAAGTTGTGTAAAACTCCGAATAATCACTACTTAGGAGAACATTACTGAGTCTAGAATGAAAACTCCTTGAATTGAGAGCTCCCTGTGTACCTGACAGCACTAGCATGGAGCACTGTTTGGAGCGGGCAGGGGCAGTAACTGACTGGGCTCTGCCTAAGCAATGCGTGAGAGCTCCTTGTATTTCCAGGTACCATGCACCAGGGTGCTTCCACTTCTGGAAATGCCATTTCCATTCTTCCTCTATTCAAATCCTGCCAGGTCCCGCCTTCCCTAGCAAGCCCTGACAATAGACTGTATATATTAATGCTCAACTAGTGATGGAAAGAGCTTGAACCTACTGGCTCTGGAGAACAAACTCAGTATGTCATCCAATCCTCACAATAATCCTGGAAGACAGCGAATACTTGAAGTCCCCTGAGCTCGAAGTTCCACAGTTGGTATGCCTACACTGTGAGCAGATTTCAAACCCTGGCCTTCAATATCCCAAATCTTCACCACAGCCCTGGACCCCGCCCCCACACACAGACACACACCCGGGACGCGCCACCACGTGCCCCAGGCTGTAAGCATTGGGCGAATGGACCCTCCAGAGGGTACCGCCCTCGTGTTCCTTGCTGGCAAGCGCTCAGGCTTTGCTACCTCCCACACGCTCAGCATCCCTTCTTCCCAGACGGCTCACCCACCTCCGGATCCCCAGTATCTCCGCAAAGCTGTGCTCCGGCGGGCGCTGGCCCCATCCCTCCAGATCGTCTCACTCCAGTACTTCGGATTTAAAGCCAGCCGCACTTCCTCCCACCGCGACAGAACAGCCGAGGGCCTTCCGCAGAGACTGAAACCCCCAGCAGACCTTCTGCACACTCCAAGTCTTGTGCTGCGGTTACTTCAAAAGATCTTGTTAAAGAAGCCCCTGAGCGTGCCGTCAGGCCTCGTGCCTCAGATCCCGCTCCGCTCCACAGCCATTGGGCTAGTGCGTCAACAAGTTACACACCATTGGTTTCTGTCACTCTCCGGGACCGCCCATTCTGTGGGAAGAGCCAAAAGGGTTTGAGTTACGGTCTCTTTGCGACACAAGACCGGAACTTGCCGGTAGCCTGGCGAACTCTTCCCTTTTCTCACTTCCTCCGCTTGGGTCAAAAGGGCTAGGGGCGGAGTTAATTTCGGCTCTTCGCGAAGAATGTTTGTTGACACCAGCGATTCGTCTCCTTTTTAGCACATGACGACAATTAACCAGTCTTGTTAGTTCTATCACCAAAATGTATCTTGAATTTATTCATGCTTCGCCGTCTTTACTGTCAATTTTAGTCCCTGTTACACCATTCTGTCCCTAGATTATTGTAATAGCTTTTCTCCAGTTTATTAAATTTCCAAAATCTACTTAAATGTTGCAGTAGTAATAATGATGAATGATCATATAATCATAGTCCAATTATAAAATTCAGGAAACTTAATCTTGATTGAATACTATTATATAAAGTCAATATTCAAGTTTTGCCAATTATCTTACTAATATCCTTTGCATAGTAACATTTTATGTCCTAATGCAAGATCATGCATTAATTTAGTCATATTTTTTGTCTTCTCTCGATCTGGAATATTTCCTGAACTTTTCCTTTTGGCCTATTATGACAACTTTTTTTTCAAGATTTTATTTATTTATTTTTAAGAGAGGGAAGGGAGGGAGATACACAGAGAGAGAGAAACATCAATGTGCGGTTGCTGGGGGTTATGGCCTGCAACCCAGGCATGTACCCTGGCTGGGAATCGAACCTGGGACACTTTGGTTCCCAGCCCGCGCTCAATCCACTGAGCTACGCCAGCCAGGGCTATGAAACTTTAATTAAAGATTTAATTTATTTATTTTTAGAGAGGGAAGGGAGGGAGAAAAGAGAGAGAGAGAAACATCAATGTGCGGTTGCTGGGGGCCGTGGCCTGCAACCCAGGCATGTGCCCTGACTGGGAATCGAACCTGCAATGCTTTGGTTCGCAGCCTGTGCTCAACCCACTGAGCTACAACAGCCAGGGCCAACTTTTTAAAGAATATAGAACAGTTTCATTTAGTAGCTTTCCCTTTAAAGTATTTTATTGAAGTACAATATACATAAAATTTACATAAGGGTTCATCTCCTACAAGAAGTCAGCTACCCCGGCAACTGAGCCAATAAAAAATTGTCTTCTCCCTGAGCTCTCACTTTTCTCCAATGGACTTTTGTTCAAAACAATCCCTCCCAAGTTCCTCCATTTTCTCCATAAAATAATGTTCCTCTCCTTTGTTTGTGAGACTTGCCTGTAGCTTTTGCTACAACTACTTGTCCTGAATTGTAATTCTTTGCTGTTCCCAAATAAACCTATTTTTGCTGGTAAAAAAAACAAACAAACTGAATTTTTAAAGATTTTTTAAAGATTTTAATTATTTGCCCTGGCTGGCATAGCTCAGTGGATTGTGCTTGGGCTGGGACCTAAAGTATCCCAGGTTAGATTCCCAGCCAGGGTACATGCCTGGGTTGCAGGCCATAACCCCTAGCAACCGCACATTGATGTTTCTCTCTCTCTCTGTCTATCTCCCTCCCTTCCCTCTCTAAAAATAAATAAATAAAATCTTTTTTAAAATACTGTTAAAAAAAAGAAAATACATTAAAAAAGATTTTAATTATTTATTTTCAGAGATAGGGGAAGGGAAAGAGAAAGAGAGGGAGAAAATATCGATGTGCCAGAGAAACACCATTTGGTTGCCTCTCACGTGGAGACCTTTTGGTTCCCAGGCTGGCACTTAATCCGCTAAGCCTCACCAGCTGGGGGCAAAACCGACTTTTCTTTTTAAGGTCGACATTCCCAATTGTTCCATTAGAATGAAATAAAAGTTTCTACAAGGCCATGATCAATACGGTCTCTCACTCACTACCCCATCATTTTTCTTGATAACTCTACCCCTTGCTTGCTTAGCTGTAGCAACATCAGCCTTCTTTCAATTCCTTGGTTGTAGCATGTTCTTTCCCACAGCAGAAATTTGAGCCAAACTGTTTTCTCTGCCTGGAATGCTTTTTCTTAACTTTTTCTCCTTTTCATCCTTCAGCTCTCAGAATAAATATCATCTCTCTTTTTTAAAGATTTTATTTATTTTTATTTTTAGAGAGGGAAGGGAGGGAGGGAGAAAGAGAAAGAGAGAGAGAAACATCAATGTGCGGTTGCTGGGGGGTCATGGTCTGCAACCCAGGCATGTACCCTGACTGGGAATTGAACCTGCTACACTTTGGTTCTCAGCCCATGCTCAATCCACTGAGCTATACCAGCCAGGGCAATATCATCTCTTTAGTTAGGCCTTCACTGACCACCCAGTCTAAAATAGGTTTTCCCTTATCTCTTCACCCCATTTATGTCCTTTTTAGAACTTTTTAAAAACAATTTTTGACTGTCAATTATCTGTCTCTTTGCCCTTGACTTTAAATCCATGAAAACAAGTGTGAGGTCTACATGTGCCCAGTGTCTAGGACACTTGGAATATTCAGTAAATGTCTGCTGAATGAATGAATGAATGTGACCACTGTCTACCTTCTAGCCTTGTCTCTTACCATTGTCTCCAAATTTTATGCCCAGTCATATTCAATTACTTGAAGTTTCCTGCTCTATTTTGCTTTCTTGTCCTGAAGCTTTGAACTTCTAGAAGACAAAACACCTTCCCCCGCCACCGAAGAATTTGCTTCCTTCTTTGCTCAGAATGTTGATTGTTTTCCCCAGCTTTATTGAGATATACTTGACAGATAGAATTAAGTTTAAAGTGCGCAATGTGATGATGTTACATGTGTATATTGCAAAACAATTACCTCAATAAGTTAACACATTTAACACATACTTCACCTCACATAATAACCGTTTGTTGCAGTGGTGGTGGTAATGGTGAGAACGTTTAAGATCTACTCTCAGCAATTTTCAAGCATACAATGCACTATTGTTAACTACTGTCATCATGCTGTATGCACATTAGATCCCCAGAATTCATTCCTCTTACAACTGGGCTTCTGTACCCTTTAACTAAGATCATCTCATTTCCCCCCGTTCCCAGTCCCTGGCAATTACCGGTGTACCCTGTTTCCATGAGTTTGGCTTTTTCAGATTCCACACATAAGTGAGATCATAGAGTATTTGTGTTTGTCTTTCTCTGATTTATTTCACTTAGCATAATGCCCTTAATGTTTATCAATGTTGTCACATATCGCAGGATTTCCTTTTTCTTTATGGGTGAAGAATGCTCTGATTGATAAGGAAGGTTTCCTAGAGAAGATGGGGGTTGTGCTAAGTCTTAAAGCATGATTTGAGTTTGAATCGACTGAGAGGAGGAAGCAGCACTGTTCAAGTCTGAAGAAGACAAAAGAGCACCAACCACTCATCCCACATTGGATAGCACTTAAGAAATGTCAAGTCCTGTGCTCAGTGTCAATAATAAATGAGACATGGCGATCACAAGCCAAAAACTAGAATAATACTCTTGTTCTCACATTTTGCAGGCTGGTCCCTCTGGTCACTTAAATGTAACCTCACAGAGGTGCATTCTGTCCCTGCCCTGGCTTCATTTCAAATTGCATCCACCTGAACATTTTCAGTCTTGGCTTCCTCAACCATCTTCATTAGTATTCACCAACATTTGCAACAATAGTGTCTACCAATTACTTGTTTTTGTTTGTTTCTGTCTCACCCACTAGAATATAAGCACCATGAGGGCAGGACCCAATCATTTCTGTCTCACTACTGTATCCTTGGAATTTAGCACAAGGTCTGTGACACAGCACACACTCAGTAAATAGCTGTTGAGTAAATGAATGGTCCTTTCTTTGAGTACCTCAAAGGCTGACAGAAAGATGTAAACAAATAATTGCAATCTAGTATTGGGGTAATGATATGCACAGATGTTGTGGGCACATTAGACTGGGAATATTACAGGATGGTGGTTAGGAGCCAGTCACACTAAAGTGGGATGGCTAAGGTTCAACTACAGGTTCTGCCCTTTATTCACTGGGTGACATTGGGTGACTCTCTCACCTCTCTAACCCTTACATGCAGTTAAATAGATATTCTAGTAATGACTGTGTCGTGGATTTTTGTGAGAACTAAATGGGATATTGTATATAAAGAGCCTGTCATGTACTGCTGCACAGCAAATGTTAACTATTACTAGCAAAGGAAGATTGTGGTTCCTTAAGAGCACTATTCAAGACTTACATGTGTTAAGATATACAGAATGAAAAATTGTTAGCCCCTTGGGGTCAGAATTAACTTTTTTAAAGCAAATACCTCTACCCCTTATTTTTCTTACCAAGATTTCCATATCTTTTCTCTTTGCAAGAAAGGTAGTTGATTCTTCAGTAGAGCCCTGGTTGTAGAGTACCAGATGCCACAGAAACTAAGGGTAAAGAGCCTGTTTTCTTTACCACTAGAGGGCACCAATCAGTCAAGTCACTGCCTATTTGTCACTATGAAACAATATGAGAAAGGTCTAGGAAGCTGTGTCTGCCACTCATTCTCCTGATAAATCTTTTGCGTACCTACTCTTTGTCAAATGTACAGCTTGTATGTGGTTATGAACAAAACCTTTCAACTTTATACACTTTATAATCTCGAGCACCTACTATGTGTCTCAGAGATCCTTATTAGACATGGAGGTGGAGGGTGGGAGTTCAATGTGTGATTTGTTGTTAATGATTGTCTTCCTGCTCTTGGTTGTTAGCGAGTGAGGACAATTACTTAGTGTCTACTTTGTGTTAGACAGTGTGATGGTTGCTGAGGATCCAGGGATGGTAAGACATTTTAGGCACTCTCCCTCTCCTGAGTACGACTGTGCCTTTTTTGTCCCCTTCAACTCCACCCTCTGCCAAGTACATTACCTTTACCTTTCTCTCTTACTCCTAAGCCACAGCTTTCTTTTGCCTCTGTAACTTGTTTCCTTAGTCCCTTTTTTCTATGGCATACTTCTACCTTTGTGACTTTCTAAGTAAACTTTTGCTTACAGTTTGAAAAAAAAAGACAGTTTCAAACTACTAATAAACAATGTCTTTCCTGCTAAGATTAAAGACATGAGGCACATTCTGTGCAATTTTAGTTCCTCGGACCTGAGAAGGGAGAACCTTAATTATACAACTCATTAACACACTGGGCTGTGAGTCTCCCAGATAGGTGTACGTTTGTTAGCTTACAGCCATGGCCACTGTAGACGTTAGTATGAGTTTGTGAGTTAATATGAGCCCAGGAGCAGCTTCTGGTCTGGAGGCCAGGTGTGTGTACCAGTAGATTACTAAAGACCTACCATCTTCTGGGTCAGGGTGGGGCTGTGATGAGTTTATGTGGGTGCAATGCTTTGAAGATGAACTTTCTGCCTATTTGTCTACTCATAGTCTTGCTATTAAAGGTGTCAACATCATCTCCCACGTTTCCAGGTCAACAATCTTGTTTCTAAATTGAGAGGTGGAGGAGAGGAAGCCAGAACCAATCATACATCATCATTTTGGAAGGAGAAGCTGCATTGACTCAAACACTCCCCCTCCTCTGAAATAAGCTCTAATTCCAGTGGAGTTTGGCCTCAAGAACTAGAGAGCAGAGTTGGGAGCTAGGAAACAATTCTTTAAAGTACTGAGATCTTGCACTGGCTGAGTAGCTTAGTTGGTTAAGCATCATCCTGATATGCCAATCTTGTTGTGGGTTTGATCCCCAGTCAGGACACATAAAAGAATCAACCAATAAATGCATAAATAAGTGGAACAACAAATGTTTCTCTCCGTGTCTCCCTTCCTCTCTTTCTCTAAAAATTAATTTAAAAAATACTGAGATGTCATCTCTGAGAAAAAAAGAACAACAACAACAAAAAAAGGGGGCTCCATTGGTGTGGACTGTGCACAGTGACTTCCTTCTGAAGAGTACAATTTTGAAAGGAGGTAAAAAGAGAAACTTTAGCTGTGGTCAATGTAGCTCAGTTGGTTGGAGCATTGTCCTGTGACCGGAAGGTTGAGGGGTTTGATTCCTGGGCAGCACACAAAACCAGGTTGCAGTTTCCATCCCTGGTTGCAGTGTGTACAAGAAGGCAACCAATCGATGTTTGTCTCACATCGATGGTTTTTTTCCCCACCCTTTCTGTCATTAAAAAAAAAAAAAGAGTAACTTTACATTGGAGAAAACTGACACACTACCTCAGCTAGGTGATTGATGTCAATATCAACACTGGTAAGTCATGTCCATATTATATGCCCTTGATATGCTGTGATGAAAATGTTATTTTACCTCTGTGCTCTCCCCCACCCAAACCCCACAATGCAAGTTTAACCATGAGGAGAACATTACATATCCTAACTGAGGGACACTGTGCACTTTAATTGTCTAGTACTCAAAACTGTCAAGGTCATCAAAAACAAGTAAAGTCTTAGAAACTGTCACAGTCAATAGAAATCTAACAAAACATGAAAAGTAGATATAGTGTGGTGTATAGTTGTATAGTGGGATTCTGAAACAGAAAAAGGACATCAGGCAAAAACTAAGAATATGTGAATAAAGACTTTGGTTAATCATAATAAATATTGGTTTACTAACTGTAAAACATGGACTATGCTAATGTAAGATGTTAATAATAGGGGAAATTGGGTGCCTATGGAAAAATACGGGAACTCTCTGTACTATCGTTTCAATTTTTCTATAATCTAAAACTGTTGTTAAAAATAATCTATTATATTGGAGAGGGTTGTATCCAGAACACAGGTATGCCTTTAAATTTTTTTTAGTTTTTAAAGATTGTATTATTTATTTTTAGACAGAGGGGAAGAGAGGGAGAAAAACATTAATGTGTGGTTGCCTTTCACACACACCCTACTGGAGATCTGACCTGGTCCACAATGCAGGCATATGCTCTGACTGGGAATCAAACTGGCGAACCTTTGGTTTACAGGCCAGCACTCAATCCACTGTGCCACACCAGCCAGGTCTATTTTTTTCTTTCTTTAAATTTCCCATTTATGGATCATTTACCGTTTATTAGTCATTGCGCTAAATCTTGTATATAAATTATTTCATTTAATCTTTACAATTGCTTATGTTAGGTTTAATTCACTCTCTTTTACAAGAGGCTGATGAAAAAGGAAGAGGTAATGTAAATGGTGGATTCCAGGGCTGGAATCAAGGATCTTTCTGAACCCGCAATTCTGTGTGGTACTCTCACAATATTCTGGCTTTTCAAGGAAACATTATCTTGCCTTCTTAAGAGAAAAGGGTATTCTACAAAAATCACGAGGATTGAAGACTGTTTCCACATCTCATTTCAGTTATGATTATCTCAAAATTTCCTCAGTTCCAGGTTAGACCTTCAAGCTGTAGGGGGTCAAAGTTCAATCTGAAGTACTGTGTTGTACTTCATTTTACAAATGGGTAAACTGAATGATACCCAACAGCACTTGCTCCAAATCACACAGAGAACCAGAAACCCAGATTCAGTCAGTTTTATTATTTGTCTATTTCCCACAGCTTCTTCTCTGTAGTTAAGAAAGGAAGTAGAAGCTGGCCTATCTGCCTTCCCCATGTCTAGGGGGAAACTGGCCCCACTCACCACCCCCTCTGCCCAAGTGGGTGACACACTGTGTGAGGGCTGATCCTGCAAAGGAGATGTTAGGACTCTTGTTCCCACCAACAAGGCCCACATTCTCCGTATATCCTTGTGAAGCACTTACTGAGTGCACGGATTCAATACTGTGTGTCACTTCGAGAGGCCTGCAGAGGACCAGGTCTCCTGGGAGGGTGCCTAAGGAGGCCAGTGGATACAGATATGGGGAGGAGAGTGCTGATGACTCTAAAACCAGAGGTTAGTTTCCTGCGCGCCTAGAGAAGGAACCAGGGTGTCGAGCAGCACAACTATCATTCTCAGGCCAAGGGCATTCCCTGAGGACACCCTCAGACCCCACGGTGGCTCGGCTCTTTCAGGGCGGGGCACAAACGCCGGCGTCACAAAGCGCCGCCACAACGCGGAGCTGAGGGGAGGAGGTGGGAAGTGGGAGGAAGAGGAGGGCGAAGAGGAGGGAGGAGGAGGGAGGGGCGCGCGCACGCGCGTCGGGCCGCCAGTCGCGGAGAGCCGCCCCCCTCCCGGCGCGCGCCCCTCCTCCCTCTATCCCTCCCTCCCTTCCTCCCTCCCTCCCTCCCTCCTCCTTCTTGGCTCCGTCGCTCCCGCGGCGCGAGGCGCTCTCTTCTGCTCCTCCGTCGCCGCCACTGCCGCCGCCGCCGCCGCGAGACCCCTGCGCGCCGCGCTACTCCCGCCCTTCGGCCCCACGCATCCTCCGCCCCGGTGGTCCCTGAGAAGAACGAGAGGGCGAGCGAGCGCGGCACTCCCGGGCCGGCCCGGTCTCCTCCCCTCACCATCGCCGGCCCTCCGCCGCCTTTCTCCGCTTCCACCTTTTCTCCCCCCCCCCCAAGTTGAGGCCCCCCTGGGGGGGGAGGACCGAGACCAGGAGCGAATTCCCCTAACTCCCTCAACCTCAGCCCTTCCCCCGTATCTGGCCCGAGTGTGAGGAGAAGGGCCCGGCCCGCGTCGTGTGTGAGGACACGGGCCGGCCCACGGGCCGTCTTGGGCCTTGTCTGGCCCGCTGGGTGTGTGAAGACTGGGCCCCGGTGCGGCCCGGCTCGAGGGCGAGCCGAGGGGAGGGGCCTGGTCCGGCTCCGCCGGTGCGTGAGGACTGGGGCCCCGGCCCGGCGCCGCCGCCGCCGCCGCCGCGATGGCCCAGCAGCAGATGACCAGCTCGCAGAAAGCCCTCATGCTGGAGCTGAAATCCCTGCAGGAGGAACCGGTGGAAGGCTTCCGGATCACCCTGGTGGATGAGTCCGACCTCTACAACTGGGAAGTTGCCATCTTCGGACCCCCCAACACCCTCTACGAGGGCGGCTACTTCAAGGTACCCCCAAGCCCTCCCAGAAAAGGTTTCCTTCTCGGCGGCCTCCGCTCCCCGCCGCTTTCGGCTGTTTTCGGGGCCAAGGGTGTGAATGTGAGCGCGGGCAAGCGGAGGGGGCTCCTCACCTCAGCAGCCCCCTCCCCCCACCCGTGGAGGCAGGAAGGCCTTGCTCACCCAGGGCCTTTTCTTTGTCCTGGGGGCGGGGGTGGGAGGCCAGACTACACCGGGAAATAGGAAAGCCTCTGTGGCTAGGGTAGTGACGACCCGGGGAGGAGGAGGGCTGTCTTTGTTTTGTTGCCTCAACTGAGGCTGTAAGGGAAGAAAGGTGGTCAGTCTTTTCCCCTCTCGTCCTCACATCAGAACCATCCTTGCGCCGGTTGGAACTGCCCCAGAGGGCAGAGTGACCTGCACTTATTGGATTGGACCTTTCTTTTTTGGGGGGGTGGGGTGGGGGAGGGGTATTAGTCTGTCATTGCAGAGGCTGCCTGGTGACCTGACATTTTGAGGATTTGATGGGCTTCTGTGGAGTGGTAGTTCCAACTTTGCATTCCAGTGGGCGGTAGTGAAGGATAGGAAGGAGCTCAGGAGTGTTAACAAGGGTACCTGCATTTTTCTCTCCTTTATCCACTTGAAGGAACTTTAATTTAGAAACCCGTTCTGTCCTCATTCTCTATTTACTTCTTTGGTGTTTCAAAATGCCCTTTGTCCTCACCCTGCCACCAACTTTACAGGCTTTTGTTTGTTTGTTTTTTTTGTTTTTGTTCCTACATGTAGAAATATTCACAGAGGGTGGAACTTGTTATGTAGGGAGATTGATTGTTTCCCACTTAAATGAGACGAAATTAAAACCTTTTGCTCAGGTGGTTCACTCTAGCAAATGGGTGGTCTCACGGATTAAAAGTGTATGAGATGAAATGGTTTCACGGAGGACTGGCTTCGTAAACAGTGACCATACACATCGTTTCCATTGTTTTTCATGTCTTTAGAACGTTCTTGAATCTGGTGGGTTTTTAACAAAATTATATTAAAGTTATCTATCCATGGTAGATAACTTGGTAACATTGAAGTTGTTTTTTATTTTGTTATATTTTAAACTATTTTTGAAGAGATGAATCAGTCTGAAGGTTGAACTTTACTTTTTAAAGTTGGCTTCTTAAAAACATTTATTTCGATTGATTTTAGAGAGGGAGGGAGAGAGAGAAACATCGATTTGTTGTTCCACTTATTTATGCATTCATTGGTTGCTTCTTATATATGCCCTGACCTGGGATGGAACCTGCCACCTTGGCATATCAGGACGCTCTAACCAACTCAGCTAACCTGCCAAGGCTGAAGGTTGAAGGTTTGAAATGGTTGGTACAGACACCAAGGGAAATGAGTGCTTAGGAATCCATTTAATTTTTTTATTTCCAAAATTAAGTAAAATAGAGGAGTGAGTCAATTGTACTTTGTTTTGAAGGGAGGTGGTGCTATCTTGGCAAAAGTTTGAAATGAGTAAGTATCTTAAGTCATGTATTATAGTTACATGTATTTATAGGGCTACCCAATTTTGTTTTTTACACTTTAAATGTAGAAGACTCTGATTCAGGCTTGAAATGGGGTCAACATTGTAGAAAATGTGAAGAATTAATTGATAGGGGAATGTTTAATATTCATGCCTATGATAGTCAATAACTACCTAATAAAAACAAACAAGTTTTTAAGATATTATGTAAGAGCAGTACCCTTACCAGTAGTATACATTATCTTTGTGGTCACCATAAACTATACTTTTTCAGATGCAGATATTTGAAATCACTAAGTAAACATACAAGTTATTAGGTGAGGAATAGTCTCTTGTTAAGTATAAATTTTCATTTATAGATATTGGAAAAATTAGTTGCACAAAGTGGGATTTACGTGATAATTTCTAGCAGAGCGTCATTTAGCAAATTTACTGGCCAAAATTTAGTGGAACAAAATTTAATTTCTAAAAAACTATTGCTTTCCAAAAACTATTATTAATAGTCAAGGTAAATGGGTGCTAGTTAGAATAATCACACTTCAGTGGAGTTTGTTTAAAAAAACTCTGTATTCCAAATTATAATATTTTTGCTTAAGTAGCTGTGAAAGGAATGTGAGAGCCTTCTCAGTTTGGAGTAGGTAACATGTAAAAAGGATTCCCTGTAGCATACATTGATTGAAAATCCTTTTTAATTTTAGTCCAATTTAACAAGAATGGTTTAATCTCCAGTTTTGTTGTGTTAGATTTTTTTAAATGTCTTATTGTTTATGCTATTCCAATTTTTCCCCTTTGCCCCCCCAGCCCCAGCCTGTTCCTGAGATTTCTTTATTTTCGAGCATTTTAACTTTAGTTGTGATGTATAAAAATGCATGAAAATTCTTAAGCAGGTTTTTATATTTTAGTCTTGTGTGAGAATTTTGTTTAATTTCATTTTCTTCCATTTTCCCCCTTGTTGTATGGCCTTTTATCCCAAAATCCTTCATTGGAAACAGGCAAATTTATGGTCATGAGCAGTTAACACGAGTGATAATTATTAAACCATTGTTTTTTATTTCACTGCTTTTGTCTTAAATCAAGGCCTTTAGTGTGTTCCACTACAGCTGCAGTTAAAAGTTGGCAGAGAACTTTCCCTACCACTATTCTCCCTTCAAATTATAGTTCTTCAACGTTTAGTATAACTTCTTTTCAAGTTAAACTGTTTCTCTATTTTGCATAATAGTTCCTGAATGCAATAGACTGTCAGTTATTCTTTTTTTTTTCTTCCAATTACAATTTTTATTTTGCCCTGATTGGTTGTTGCTTCGTGGGTTGGGCACTGTTATACAAACCAAAAGGTTGCCTGTTCGATTCCGAGTCAGAGTCAGGGCACATGCCCAGGTTGTGGGCCAGGTCCTTGTTGGGGGCATGTGAGAGGCAACCTATTATGTTTCTCTTGCATATTGATGTTTTTCTCCCTCTTTCCCTTCTTTCCTCTCTAAAAAATGAATAAATAAAATTTTAAAAATTATTTTTTATTTTTTAAAGATTTTTAATTTATTTTTAGAGAGGGGGAGGGGTGGGAGAAGGAGAGGGAAAGAAACATGGGCCAGTTTCCTCTCACATGCAACCCACCCATGTGCCCTGACCTGGGATCAAACCCATGACCTTTTGGTTCAAAGGCTGATGCTCAATCCACAGAGCCATACCAGCTAGGGTCAGATTTTTTTCATTCATTGATTTTATAGAAAGAGAGAGAGAGAGAGAAGCATTGATTTGTTGTTCCACTTATGCATTCATTGGTTGATTCTTGTATGTGCCCTAACCAGGGATCTAACTGCAACCTTGGCATATCAAGAGAGACTATACTCTAACCAACAGAACTACCTGGTCAGGGGCCTGTCACTCATTCTTTAAATTTCTTAAGGTAACTCCTTTCACTTTTACAAATTAGTAGGCTTCTAACTGATCTTTTTCACTATGAAGTAGTTGGCTACAGTCTGTTTTAACCATGGCATCTGTTGTGCTAGAGACTTGTGAGACCTGTGTTTCACAATTTTTTTTGATTCATCCTGCTTTTACTTATTTTTTTAATATCTAGAATCAATATGATTCTTAGCTTGGGGGTGGGTGTGGATGTACGGAAGGCAAAGGTAGTAACTTGTGTCGGCTTTTTTGGCTTATTATAAATTCTTTTGTGGTCTTGATATTTTTTTTTTTTTGTCCAGTCTCTAGTTCTCCTTGACTTACCAAGTGAATTTCTTTGCTGCTTTGAATTTTTCCTCTAAGGTCAGTGGTTACAAAACATAAAGTAGGAGAAGATGGCTTAGAGCACTGAGAACACCAAAACTGCTCTTGTTATGGAGCGAGTTGGAATTTTATTATGTTACTGGAAAAAAACTATGACTTTTAATAAGTTCACCACAGTCCTTTAAAAGGACTGTCCACCAGGGTGGGTGTGGCTCAGTTGGTTGGCCACTGTCCCTCAAACCTAAAGTTCACAGGTTCAATTCAGATCGGCCCCCCAGGGTGCATGTGGAAGGCATCCAAGTGGTGTTTCTCTCTCATATGGATGTTTCTTCTCTTTCTTCCTCCTTTCCCCTCTCTTTAAAATCAAATAAAATTATTAAGTAGAATAAAAATTAAAAAAATACTAAAATTTCTGATAATGATCTTAGTGTGGCCGTGAACTTCCTTGGAGCTCCTGCATTAATCATCTAAAAGCATGATAGTGAGCCTAGAGGTCCAAAAGTGAGTGCCTCTTTCATAATGTGCATAACATAAAAGTTGAAATGTTATGTAAAGCTTAAAGTATAGCAGTGAACTTTTTGTAGTTGATTTCATTCAATAATCTGATTAAGGATATAAAATATAGGCGTGTTCCATTCTTTAGTAAACTCCAAACTGGTAAATTAGAAAGTATTTGTAATATACTCACAAGTTTTTCTTAATTGGAGTTTCTTTGTCAGATTTATACTAAAGAAACTTCAATAATTTTTTTATGAATGTATGTGCTACCTACTGCACTAATGAGGCACCGTTATAACAGTTGTTTTTTTTTTTTTAAATAAAGGGTTGCATTATTTTCATTTATTCTAAAAGAAATGAAACTTTTCTGCACCCTCCTCCCCAAAGAATAAGAACTCTCGAAGTTAACTTTTGGCCTAGTAATGGCCTTCGGATTGTAGAATATTCTATTTTATGACTGTAATTCTTAATATGTAGTTGAAATAATTATTTTAAGAAGGTGATTGTTAGTCTTTTTGGTATGTGGATCGTTTTTGAGAAATTGATCAATTTTCTCCGGAAAAAACAGACACACATAAACTAGTTTCCGTACATATTCAGAGAGTTAATTGGCAAGCTAAGGATCCCTTTTAGGAGATTTTTATAGGCAACTAAAAAAAAAACTTTAAAATTATAAAAGGAATACTATTTAAAACAACAATTGTATGATGAGTCAGTTAAAAATTTCTTACTTAAAATTTTTTCCTCAATCACTTCGAGAATACCTCTTAGGGCTTTTAGCTATAACCTTTTCTGGAAGTTGAAGCTGTCCTGAGTGAACTAAAGTGAATTAATGCAACACTGTAAATTGAAACACGGTTAATGTCCAGTGATTTTGGGCACTAAATGTAATTTTAGTGTTCCCCCCTCCCCCGCCACGGCAAATATGGCACCTTAGTGCTTTATAGAGTGTACTTTTACAATATTGATTCCGAAATGCATATTTATTTAGTTTTTAACTTCTCTGAAATTGGGATGTGTCTTAGAAACCATGAAGTCATACATTAGTTTGGTGGTACTTGTGACCTAGTTGTGAGAGAACCTTGCATTGAAATCTTTTTTTTTCCCCCAAATTCTTACCCAAGGATATGTTTATTGAATTTAGAGAGAGGGGAAGGAAGGAAGGGTGATAAGGGAGAGAAGAGGGGGTGGGGAGAGAGAGAAAGAGAGAAACAGTGGTCTGTTGCTTCCTTCATGTGCTTGCACCTGGGATGGAACTTGCAACCTTGTGGTGCATGGGAAGACACTCCAACCAACTGAGCTACCTGGCCAAGGTGCACTGAAATCTTCTGATAATTTTTTTAAATGCTAGCTAGCATCAGTGTCTTAAATTTGATATAAGAATTCTTTTTTTTTTTTAAGACTTTATGTATTTATATTTTAGAGAGACAGGAAGGGACAGAGAGAGAGAGGGAGAGAAACATGGATATGGGAGAAATATCCATCAGCTCTCTCTCCCACATGCCCAAATGGGGACCTAGCCCTCTACCCAGTCATGTGCGCCGAGGGGGATTCAAACAGGCAAACCTTCGGTTTGTAGGCCAGCACTCAATCCACTGAGCCACACCAGCCAAGGCTTTTTTCTTTTTTTAATAAGAGAAAGTTTATTTAGAAAGTCACAGAGGTAGAAAAAGTGAGTTGAAGAGGAAAGGGGCTCAAGAAACAAGTTACAGAGGCAAAAGAAGGGGGGCCCTTGGGGCTTAGGAGAGAGATGTAAAGGTAATAACGCCTGGGGGCAGGGTGGGGGTGGGGAAGGAGGGGGACAGAAAAGACACGGGCATGCTCTTTAGAAGGAGGACTCCAATAAGGATTATTCTTGAATAAAGGATTTGGACCTTAATATTTTCTTTGCAGCATGTTGATTCCTGTTTCAGAGACTTGTATTAGTAAACAGTATTTATTGAGCACTCATCAAATAGGCAAAACACTATAGGAAGAGTTTACTACCTTATACATAGTAAGGAAAGGTATAAGAATATTGATAAACTGAACCCTGGCTGGCGTAGCTCAGTGGATTGAGCGCCAGCTGCGAACCAAAGTGTCGCAGGTTCGATTCCCAGTCAGGGTACATGCCTGGGTTGCAGGCCATGACCCCCAGCAACCGCGCATTGATGTTTCTCTCTCTCTCTCTCTTTCTCCCTCCCTTCCCTCTCCAAAAATAAATAAATAAAATCTTTAAAAAAAAAGAATATTGATAAACCTAGCGCTTTTATAAATGACCTTCATAAAAATCTTTCTGCTGACTTTAAAACTATAAATGTGAGTATAGCTATTATTGATACAATTGTAAATTGTAATTAAAATCAAAGCTTTTAAGTTTTAAGGCCTGTTAGAGCATTTGTCAACATTAACACTATTATGATAAAATGTTCTGTTCCATCTTTGCAACTTATTATTAGTCGCCATAGACTAAGGTTGTAGTAGAGGAATCTGTTGGAGACAGGTAAAATAAGGAGGTCATCTGAGAAAATGGTCCATCTCTGCCAATATTGTTATAGGAAAATAACAATGAGGAAGAGTTATAAATTCAGAGATTAGGATTACAGAACTCTGTCTTGCTGAAAGATGTTTAAAAGGTTCAATTCTTTTATGTTCCTGAACTCTTTTGAACTGTTCTATGTTTTACATAGATGTCTAAGTAAGATTGAACCTCTTTGAATGTGTTCTGTCATTATTTTATTTCAGCTTTATTCAGGGACAAATTGTTATTCAGAGTTTATGCTTAACGTACCTTTAAATAAGTTGATTCTGAAGCAAATGGAATGGTAGATACTGAGTTGAAGAGATTATTTTAGTTCAGATTGCCAAGGTTTGATATTAGGTAAATGTTCTATATGAGAATTAGAAAATTGAGATTTTGGAGTATGTACTTAAGATAGAAAGTAAATAGTCCACTTTACTTATTTTTGAATAGTCCACTTTAACACCTTTACTTCATTTTTTTAAAAAGATTTTATTTATTTATTTTTAGAGAGAAGGAAAGGGAGGGAGGAAGAGAGGTAGACAAATATTGATGTGAGAGAGAATCATTGATTTGTTGCCTGTATGTGCCTTGATCAGGGACCAGACCTACAACCTAGACATACGTGCCCTGATGGGAAGTTGAACCAGCGACCTTTGCTTTGCAGTGCCATAACCAATGTGTCATACCATATGAGTCACACTGGTCAGGGCTCATTTGTTTTAGTAACAAATATAAAAATGTGTTGTTACATAAGTAATAAATTTAATTACTACTGTGAACCTGTTGGTAAGGTAAGTAGAATGAGCACTTAAAACATGCTAAAACTTTGAATACTATATCTAATTGCAGATATACACAATAATCTTTAGTACAGTAATGTAGGTATTAGCAGCTAACATTTATTGAGTACTTATTATGTGCCACACACTTGACACAGAATATCCCATATAATTGTCCTGTGAGGTATGGTCACTAACATCTTTTGATATGTTCTGTGAGTTTCAGGGAAATGACATAATGAAACCAATTTTATCATAGGCCAACTGATAAAAACAATGTTAAGTTTCTGTGGCATTTCATCAATGTTATAACAAAGCAATGTTGAATGAAATTAACTTATTTGAGGATGTACATTTTGGTCAGCAATGAACTTACATGTATAGTGGTAGTCCCATAAGATTGTAATGGACCTGAAAAATTCCTGTCGTCGAGTAATGTCATAGTACAATGCATAATTTACATGTTTGTGGTGCTATTGTGAACCTACACTGCCAGTTGTATAAAAGTATAGCACATGCAATTATGTACAGTACGTAATAAGTTGATAATAAGCAACTGTTCATTGGTTTATGTATTTATTATACTATTTCATGTTATTTACAGTGTACTCTTTTACTTATAAAAAAAGTTTACTGTAAGACAGTATGTTGTGTTGTACATGCAGCAGCCTCAAAGTCTTAGGTTTACCACATCTCTTGATTGCATCATTTTACTTGTGTTTGATTTAATCTCATGCTGTTTTGTTCATCGTGGTCCCTAAGCCTACAAAATCACTGCTAATGTTACTCTTAAGAAGCCATGCTGAGTCATTGACCTGGAAATGAAATTAGAGTGATTAAGAACTAGGAAGGTAGAAAATCACTGATGGTTATTGTTCCCCAGTCAGGCATGCCCCATTTCACCATAGCTATGATCTTGAAGAACATGAACAAAGTGACAATGTGTTACAGGAGCTGCTTCATTGAAGGCAATAAGACTAACAAAAATTCGAGACAGGCCCTATATCAGACATGGAGAAACTTCTAATGATATAGATTGAAAATCAGACACAGAAGTATGTATCCCTCTCAGCATTATGATGATCATGGTCAAAGCAAAAAGTTTGTTTACAGTGTTGAAGGAAAAGGCTGGACCCAACTATGATGTCAAATTTATTGCTAGTTCTGGGTGGTTTAAATGATTCAAGTGTTGTTATTCATTACATAATGAAAAGTGAGTGGTGAATCTGAGAGTGCTGATGTGAAGGTGACTGAAGATTTATTGTGAACATTAGATGTATTGATTGTGGAGGAAAATTACTAAATCAAAGCAAATACTCAATATGGATGAAACCTCCCTATTCTGAGAACAGATACCTGAAAGAACTTTTCATCTGCTAAGGAGGCCAAGTCATTGCCAGGTTTCAAGGCTTTTAAGGACAGAACATTCTTGCTTGGGAGCAATGTTGCAGGCTACAAATTGTGATATATATGGCACAGTGAGAACCCCAGGACCTTCAAGCACATCAGTAAGCACACGCTGCCAGTGTACTACAGGAACAGTAAGAAGTCGTAGATGACCAAGCTCCTCTTCCAAAATGACCTCCTGGAATCCTGTACCAGTGAAATGAAAAAGTAGTTTGGAGAAATATAGTATGAGGCCTATCCAGAAAGTATTCAGCCATGTAATATGAAAAACAGGGACATTTGTTGAAGAAGATACAAGAAACATTGTACATAGGACAAGGCTGCCTCAGTCCTCTTCAAAGAAGGCACTTTGGGACCTCACTCAGTTCTCCTAACCACCATTAGCTGCCCTGACATATTTTCCTGAATCTTATCAATGATCTGAAAGCTCTTCTTTTTCAAAAGTGATTTTAGTTTTGGGAAAAGTTGGAAGTCTCAGGGTGCCAAATCTGGGCTCTAGGGGGACTGAGTCACCTGGGTGATTGGATGTTTTGCCAAAACACTCCTCATGAGACGTGCTCTGTGAGTAGATGCATTGTTGTGATGAAGCTCCCAATCACCAGTTGCCCATAGCTGTGGTCTTCTGAATCATCCAAATAGTTTCTGCAGGGGAATGTTCAAGCTTAATGCAAAATTGGATACAGATTTTGTTGTTGTAATTGCTCAGTCATTTTGAATGCGACAGTCACACAGTACACATGCTCACCCAGTGGCGTCTCCTGCCCTCACTGACTAGTACATTGTTCACCCATTTGCATTCTAGTCCACTCTTCTTGGCTGCCAGATTATGTTGATATTGCGCAAACTGTTCTCATAGTTGGGCTTTTTTGGACAGACCTCATATACCTTTTAAGATGTTGCTTGTTGTTGATAATGTCCCTGAACATCCTCTTTATTGGTGATCATCCCAATATCAATGTGATAGATCTCTCTCCAAATACTACTTCTTTGATCCAAACAATTATAGCAGCTTTTAAGGCCTAGTGCCTAATGAGGATCTTTGCCCAGGCTATTGTAAGTGAGGAAAACACATATAATTTTGAAAGGATTACAACATCTATGACTGCATCAGGAAACCGTGCTTGGGCTTGGGGTGACGTCACCAAGGAGTGTATGAATGGCATTTAGAAGAAGATACTCAAGAGGTTCATCTATGACTTAAGAGGATTTGCCAAGCATGAGGAGGTTGCAAAAATCAACACGACTGTGGTTGACATGGCAAGCAACTTTAACTTGGGTGTGGATGAGGATGACATTGAGGAGCTCCTTGAGATAGTTCCTGAGGAGTTGACTAATGAAGAGTTGTTGGAACTGGAACAGGAACACACAGCTGAAGAAGAGGCAAGAGAAAGGGATACTGTAGGAGAGAGAAGAAAAAGAAGGACCCCCAAGAAAATTCACAGTGAAGAGTTTAGCAAAAGCTTTTACAGACATCAATAAGCTCCTGAAAAAGTGAGCCCTGGTTAGTGTGGCTCAGCAGACTGAGCACCAGCCTGCAAACCAAAGGGTTGCTGGTTCGATTCCCAGTCAGAGCACATGCCTGGGTTGTAGGCCAGGTCCTCTGTTGGGGCACATGAGAGGCAACCACACATTGATGTTTCTCTACCTCTCTTTCTCCCACCCATCCCTTCTGTCTAAAAAATAAAATCTTAAAAAAAAAGAAGTTTGAGGCATGGACCTCAACACTGGAAGGTTTTCATTAGTAGAGAGAAATGTTCATGGTACATTATTCACTTATTAACAAATCTGTGATAAAAACAATCAAGCAAAACACCATGGACATATATCTGAAAAGACTGACACCTTAAGAAGAGCCTGAGGCAGGTCATTCAGGAGGTTTTATATAAGACAGCATTGTTATAAGGGGTGACAGCTCTATGTGTGTATTGCCTTTGAAGACTTTCCAGTAGGACAATTTGTGGAGGTGGAAGGCAGTGATGTTGATGTTCCTGACCCTGTGTAGGCCTATGCTAATGTGTGTACTTGTGTCTTAGTATTTAAAAAAAATTTTTTTTTTAATCTTCAGCTGAGGACATCTTTTTCTTTTTAAAGATTTTATTTATTTTTAGAGAGAGGGGAAGAGAGGGAGAAAGAGGCAGAGAAACATCGACTAGTTGCCTCTTGCACACCCCCAGCTGGGGACCTGTCCTGCAACCCAGGAGCGTGCCCTGCCTGGGAATTGAACCAGTGACCTCTCAGTTTGCAGGCTGGCACTCAACCCACTGAGCTACACAAGCCAGGGCAAAGACTTTTTTTTTTTCCCCCATTAATTTTTAGAGAGAGAAGAAGGGGGAGAGAGAATCATTGATTAGTTGCCTCCTATACATGCCTGAACCAGGGATCATAAGCACTTGGCCCAGGGGTTGAACCTGCAACCTAGGTGTGTGCCCTGAGCAGGGAATTGAATCTGTAGCCTTTTGGTTATGGGATGACACCAACAGAGCCATACTGGATAGGGCTGTGTCTTCATTCTTTAACAAAGAAAATTTAAGAGGTAAAAAAATAAAAAATAGAAAAAGCCTATAGAGTGAGGATGTAAAGAAAGGAAATATTTTTGCATAGCTGTACAATGTGTTTGTGTTTCAAGCTGTTAGTCCAGAAGAGTCAAAAAGTTTTAAAAAACTAAGCGCATGAAGTAAAAACTTACAATATGCTAGGATTAATTTTTTGAAGAAGAAATTTATAAATTAAGTTTAGTGTAGCCTAAGTATATATACAGCGTTTATAAGGTCTATAGTAGTATAATTTCCTAAGCCTTTCCATAAACTCATCACTCTCTCACTGATTTGCCCAAAGCAACTTCCAGTCCTTAAAATAGACTTGTAGAGACACTACAGTCTAGATTTCTGTAAAGCCACTCTGATGTTCGCACATGATAAAATTATCTGGTGACTTTGTTAAGCGACACATGACTGTATGGGGAAACTGAGTCACAGTTCATTTAATTTGCCCAGGTGTTCTCAGCTAGAAAGTTGTAATACCAGACTGTTGGAATCTGGAGCCTGTGTTATCTATTACAGAGATTTTTTTTTACCCCTTAGAATGATGTTTAGAGATCTAAAAGTGGAGCCTTAAGAAAATCAAATTAGTGAAGCAGTTTACAAGGAACTATTTTAAATTGTACTTAAATTTAAAGGTCACAAAAGTAATTATCTTCTCTTCCATATTATGGGGAGAGATTGTTATGACTTCAGTTTATATCTTTCACATTCACTAGAAAAATTGGAATTTTTTTTGTTCTTGGACTACTTAAATTAGAGAATGATAAATCATATTATAGAAGGATTTTTTTTTTAAGATTTTATTTATTTATCTTTAGAGAGGGGAAGGGAGGGAGGAAGAGAGAGAGAAACATCAATGTGTGGTTGCTTCTCATGTGGCCCCCACTGGGGACCTGGCCTGCAACCCAGGCATGCGCCCCGACTGGGAATCGAACCTGCAATGCTTTGGTTCACAGCCCATGCTCAATCCACTGAGCTATGCCAGCCAGGGCTAGAAGGATTTTTTAAATTGGCAAATTGATAACTTTAATAGCAACTTTCTCATTAGTTTAAGTGGGAGAATGGGATGGTGCTAGTGTTGAGAAATACAAGTCTAGGAAAAAGTCTTGGAATTAGAAATGAAGATAAAACACCTCTGAAGTGACAGGGGTGGGTGAATGGGAAGATGATAGAAGGACTTATACATTTTAATGCAGTGTTGGTTTATGCTTTTAAAATAATAATGCCTTAATATTTTTTCAAGTGTATTTAAGCACCATAGGAAACTTAGGCAGTTTACATCTTTTGTGGTGCATTCAGTTGATTCTGTTAAGTGGTATTCTCTTTACCTCTATTAAGGCATCTTTAGATCAGTGCCATAGTTACATCTATTCTGTATTTAGATTTCCAAATTTTATAATTCTTTAGTTACCTGGTTTGCTATATATTTGCTGTACAGTCGGCTATTTTTATTTTTTAAAATTTTAAAAAAGATTTTATTTATTTATTTTTAGAGAGAGGGGAAGGAAGGGAGAGAAACATCAGTGTGTGGTGCCTCTTGTGTGTCCCCTCCTGGGGACCTGGCCCACAACCCAGGCATGTACCCTGACTGGGAATCAAACTGGCAACCCTTTGTTTTGCAGGCTGGAACTCAGTCCTCTGTGCCACACCAACCAGTGCTCAGCTGATTTTTAATTTGAGAGATAAGTCCCAGAAAATAATTCAAATTGTGAGGTTCACTTAGTGTACATAGTAATTCAGATTTTAAAAATTGAATGATTACTACTATCATGTTGGAAGTAACCATAGCCCCATTTATCAGATAATATTAAAAATTGGTAAAGTTACAAAAAGATATACAATATATGGTAATCCTTTATAGAAACAGAATGACTAGAAGCTTAGAAAACAGATTTTTAAGTTTACTTATAACCATACCTGATACACTGTGTAATAAAGCAAAAGAAAAAAATTGGTTATTCAAAAGAATATCCTTCATATGATTTGAAGGTACCACTCAGATTATTTACCTTTGCCACCAAGTTGAATCTGAGAATCACTTTTGGATGTTAAACAGAACGTACATTACAGAAGTAAAGATTCACCGCAAGTAGGGACATTAAGAAGTTGTGCAATAGGCTCTGAAGACAATTCTCAAAAAAAGAATCCTAAATTTTTGTGAGCAGTGGAAGTGTAGCACTGTTGGAGTGCATAGATAGACACCCTTCCAAGGTGTTTGTTTTGAAGGGGGCAAAGCTGATTTGAGTTCTTCTAGTAGGGGTTTATTTTTTTTTAATTTACTTTTAAAGATTTCATTTATTTATTTTTAGAGAAGGGAAGGGAGGGAGAAAGACATGATATACCAGAGAAACACTGATGGGTTGCCTCCTGCACTCCCTCACCTGGGGACCTGACCCACAACCCAGGCATGTGCTGTGACTGGGAATCGAACCAGTGACCTTTTGGGTCAATGGCCAGTGCTCAGTCCACTGAGGCACACCAGCCAGGGCTGGGAGTAGGGTTTCTTAAAAAAAAAAACACCAAACACTTAAATTACTTAAACAGGCCCATCTTGGTCTTATCACTTAATTAATCTTTCCTCTGTTGGCAAAACAGGGAAATAGTGATATATTTCAGCCATTAAGGACTAACCCCTGTGGAAAAAAACATCAGTGCCAATGTTTTTTAAAAAGTACAGCTCCCGTTGGGCAGCTCAGTTTAGAGCATCTTCTGGATATGTCAAGTTTACTTGTTCAATCCCCAGTCAGGGCACATACAAAAGTCAACCAATGAATGCATAAATAAGTAGAAGAATAAATTGACGTCTGTCTTTGTCTCTGTCTCCCTTTCTGTCTGCATCTCCCTCTCTTTCCCCAACTGCCCCTACCCTGCTTGCCTCTTTAAAATCAATTTTTTAAGAAAGTATAGGGGAGTGGGCTGGGCAGAGGAGAGCAAACGGGGAAGAATTTGGACAACTGTAATAGAACAACAATAAAATATTTAATAAAAATAATGTAATGACTATGTCCTTAGATCCTACCCTGAATTCTTTGGAATTTGTTAACACATTTCAAAATTTAAATAAGAATGGTAGAAAATTTTGTTAAAAAGGACAGAAAAATCATACTGAAGATACGGAAATTCTGTGGACTTTAAATAGATTTAAGTAAGGCCCTAGCTTGGTAGCCCAGTAGGTTAGAGCGTTGTCCCTATATACCAAGGTTGAGGGTTTGATCCCCGGTCAAGGCACATACAAGAATCAACCAGTGAATGCATAAATGAGTGGAACAAATCGATGTTTCTCTCTCTCCCTCTCCTTTTCTCTCTCCACCTCTCTCCCTCTCCTTTTCTCTCTCTCTCTCTTTCTCTCATATCAATCAATAAATTAAAGGTTTAAGGAGTCTTGTATTAAAAGGGCTTTAACATGGAGAGAACACTTCCTGAGTTTTGAATTGTTTAGTTTCAGCCCTTCTTCTTTATTGATTTGTTTTTAGAGAGACACAGAGAGAAACAGTGATTGTTGTTCTGCCCATCTGTGCATTCCTTGGTTGATTCTTATGTGTGCTCTGACTGGGGATGGAACCTGCAACCTTGGCTTATTGCGATGACCCTCTAACCAACCGAGTACCCAGCCAGTGCCATCTGTCTAACTTTTTTCTTTTACTTTTCTTAAAAAAGATTTTATTTATTCACCTTTAAAGAGAGGGGAAGGGAGGGAGAGAAATATCAATGTGTGGTTGCCTGTAGCATATCCCCAACAAGGGACCAGGCCTGCAACCCAGAGACAAGTGCCCTGACTGGGAATCAAACCGGTGACACTTAGGTTCGCAGGTTGGCACGCAATCCACTTAGCCACACCAGCCAGGACTAACTTTTTTCTTGTTATTTTTTATTAGTAAATTATGAAGTTAGTTATGTGCAGAGATGTTTCTTAAATTAAAAAGTGGTAGTAAGTAGCAAAACTGGAAAAGTTAGTCGAAGATTTGTAAACATTATAATAAGACAATTATATGTAGCTTTAAAAAGTTTTTTCTGTTGCAGTGAAACCTAGTTGTGTGTGAGTATAAACTCTTAAAATTATGAGTTCTTTAAGAAATTTACTTACCTTTGTGCCCTGGCTGGTGTGGCTCAGTGGATTGAGCACTGGTCTGTGAACCGAAAGGTCACTGGTTCGATCCCCAGTCAGGGCACATACCTGGGTTGCAGGCTAGGTGCCCAGTTGGACGCATGTGAAAGGCAATGGTTAATTGGTTAATCGATGTATCTCTCATACATTGATGTTTCTCTTCCTCCCTTTTCCCCTTCCTTCCCCTCTCTCTAAGAGTAAGTAAATATAACTTTTTAAAAAAGAAATTTACATACCTTTGAATTTCCTTAGCATTTGGCATAAAACCTAAAAGAATAATACTTAATATTTTTTGCAGGGAAGGGCAGTTATATTCTTTTAGAATGGCAGGCCCCCTCCCTCCAAATTCTGCATGCAATTTTACAGTATTATTGGTATCTGAATTTTTTCCATAGGCCTTAGGTGAGTCAACCCTTAGTCTATAACAGTGGTGGACTAGTGGCTAAATATTTGGACTTCTCAGTTCCCTCTAATTTTAGGGGGTAGTGGAGGGAGAAATTATATTTCATTTGGGTTTTTCTACCAGTGTCATTTTATCTGTAATTGCCAGGTTACCCCAATTACACTTAATGTTCTTGGTAGCTGAAGGTTTAGGTAAAAATTAAGGTTAAATCTTTGGTATATAGTAATATATAGCAAATTAGGATCTCTTTATAAGGGCTCTTCTTGTCATCTAAATATAAAATTTATTTAGGATAGGTGTTAAGAATCTTGGGAGCAGCAATAATAAATAGCAGTAATGAATTAGCAAAATTTGCTAGCTATAGCAGCTATGCCTTCTGTAGTCCCATGAATATGAAGTTTGCTTAACCTTATTTGGAAAATCTAATGAATAAAACAAAACAGTTAAGCTCAGTTTTTTATTCTTTTAAAGATTTTATATATTTCTAGAGAGTGGGGAAGGGAGGGAGAAAGAGAGGGAAAGGAACATCAGTGTGTGCTTGCCTTTCATGTGTGCCCCTCCCCCCACCTGGGGGAACCTGGCATGCAATCCAGGCATGTGCCCTGACTTGGAATTGAATCAGCTACCCATTGGTTCACAGGCTGGCCCTCAGTCCACTGAGCCACATAAGCCAGAGCCAAGCCCAGTTTTTTAAAAAAGTTTATTCTTTTTTTTTAAAGTGATTTTATTTATTTATTTTTAGAGAGAGGGCAAGGGAGGGACCAACAGTAGAGAGAAACATCAGTGTGAAAGATGCATGAGAGATGTTGATCAGTTGCCTCTCACACACCCCCAACTGGGGACCTGGTCCGCTATCCAGGCATTTGCTTCTGACTGGGAATTGAACCCACGATATTTTTGGTTCGCAGGCTGACATTCAGTTCACTGAGCCACACCAGCCAGGACAAGCCCAATTTTTTTAAATGTTACTTTTTAGAATATCAAAAGACATTAGATCTTTTAAAAGCAGGCTAGAAGTACATTTTAGAAGTGCAGACTTTTGTTTTAGAATTTTTATAAATTGATTTAAGCCTAAACTGACATGATATGCTGCAGAGCAAGATCTTAAATGTTCCCCAGAAGTGCAGAATTTCATAGAAAGCAGATGATTTTGATACTTTAACAGAATCAGCATAATTAAAAAACTACATTTTGTAGCTGTACTTTGGATAATCTACATGCATGCATTTCGTTAATAATTTTGGTGTTTAGCCAAATACATACATATATGAGGTCTGTTCAAAAGGTATCCAGCCATGTAATATGAAAAATAGAGACATTTGCTGAATACCATAAAATATGCAAGAAAGAGCCCCCTAGCTGGTGTGGCTCAGTGGATTGAGCACAGGCCTGCCAACCAAATTGTTGCTGGTTTGATTCCCAGTCAGGGCACATGCTTGGGTGTGGGCCAGGTTTTCAGTGTGGGGCGTGGGAGAGGCAACCACACATTGATGTTTCTGTCCCTCTGTTTCTCTTTCTCTTCTCTCTCTAAAAATAAATACATAAATCTAAAAAATAAATAAATAAAACTTAAATTTAAAAAAAGATGCAAGAAACATTGTACTTAGGGCAATGATGCCTCAGTCCCCTTGAGAGTAGGCAGCTAGGGACCTCACATAGTTCTCCAATTGCCATTAACTGCCTTGTATTTTTCTGAATCTCATCAATGGTCTGAAATCTTTTCCCTTTCAAAAGAGATTTTTGTTTTGGGAAAAGCCAGAAGTCACAGAGTGCCAAGTCTGGGCTGTAGGGGGGCCAAGTCACCTGGGTGATTTGATGTTTCACCAAAAAAAAAAAAAAACACACGTGATGCACGAGTGGGCACATTGTGATGGAGCTTGCTATTCACCAGTTGCCCATAGCTGTGGCCTTCCGAATCATACTAATAGTTTCTGCAGAGGAATGTTCAAGCTTAATGCAAAATTTGGTGCAGATTTGTTGCTCTTCTTGCTCAGTCACTTTGAATGCCATGGCTACATAATACTACATGGCTACATGGCTACAGACACATGCTGACTCAACAGTGTCTACCGCCCTCACTGACTAGTACAGTGAAGTTGTCATTGTTCATGCATGCGCATTCCAGTCCACTGTCCTTGGCTGGCAGCTTACATCTATGTCATGCAAACCTTTTTCATTACATTAACAAGGGCTGGACTTTTTCTGGACAGACTTTGTATTGCCACCCAAGTATACAGTCTCCTTAATATATGATTAACTACATCTTGCCCATTCTGTTATTGTGTGTACCTTGAATGAATTAACTTTTACTAAGGTAGAGCAGGGAGGGAATTTTTAAAATGTGTTGTTTCTTTTTTTTTTTCTCCAAGATTTTTAATTAATTTATTTTTAGAGAGAGAAAGGGAGAGAGGGGGAGGAGGGGAGCGAGAGAGAGAAACATCAATGTGCGGTTGCTAGGGGTCGTGGCCTGCAACCCAGGCATGTGCCCTGACTGGGAATTGAACCTGCGATGCTTTGGTTCGCAGCCTGCGCTCAATCCACTGAGCTACGCCAGCCAGGGCAAGTCTTGAGTTTTTGCCTGCCTGTTAGACACTTCCACCAAAGACTTAAACACTAAACTGGACTCTACTTCTCCCTGTTAGCCTCTTCCATGTTTATGCTCCTGGTTTATTGCAAGTGTCTACCCAGTCACATAAGCCTAGAAGCTGGAAATCAATTCAGATGATTTCTGCTTTCTATTTCCACATATCCAATTATTTTTAGCACCTCTTGTCTCTGGTATTTAGCCCCTCCTTTTCATTCCTACTGCCTCCATGTAAGCTCACACTCAGTTGTCACTCTCTTGGACTGTGACAGTAGCTTCTTTACTCTGTTTTATTCCCTTTCAGTCTCTGGTGCCACCAGGGTAACCTTTCTAAAGTGCTAATCTGACCTGGCCAATCTATCAGTTTATATTTCACAAAATTAAAAATTCTTTGGAATATAAGGCCCTTTATAATCTGGTTCTTGCATGATAGGTAATCTTTGATAGGGCTGTTGGCAAATGCTGTTTTCTGTCTGGACTGCTCTTTTCAACTTTTTTCCCTTCTTCAGTCCAGTGAATTCTAGCTTATATTATTTTAAGACCCAATTTACTGAATTACCTCTTGAGAACTTCTTGAGTTCTTTCCCTCTTCCCCCAATTAGGTTATTTTAGAGTAAACCCTAGACATCATATTCTCTCTTTTTTTTTTTAAGATTTTATTTATTTTTTAGAGAGGGAAGGGAGGAAGAAAGAGAGAGAGAGAGAAACATCAATGTGCAGTTGCTGGGGATCATGGCCTGCAACCCAGGCACGTGCCCTGACTGGGAATCGAACCTGCAACACTTTGGTTCGCAGCTGGTGCTCAATCCACTGAGCTACACCAGTCAGGGGACGTCATATTCTTTCATCCCTAAATGAAGCCTCTAAAAGATAAGGACTTTTAAAACACAATCATATTAGTCTTGCACTTGCTAAATAATAATTCCTTAATATTATATAATATCCAGTCAGATCCACCCAGTTGTCTCATATGTGTGTGTGTATATATACATATATGAGGCATATATATATAATTATAAAAGTACACACACACACACACACACACACACTTTTAAGTTAGTTTGAATCAGGATCCAAAATAAGGTTCACAATTGCATTTAGTTCATGTACCTCCTAAGACTCTTAATAGATTTCCCTTTCTCCCCCTTAAATCCTCACACAAGAATATGTTTATTGATTTCAGAGAAAGAAAGACAGAGAGACACATTGATGTATGATATGAACGTTGGTCAGTTGTCTCCTGCACACACCCAAAATGTAGATTCAGCCTGCAACCTAGATATGTGCCCTAACTGGGGATAGAACCTGCAGCCTTGGTATATTGGGACAGTGCTTTAACATACTGATGTACCTGGCCAAGGTCTTTTAAAAGTTCCTGAAACTATGAAGAAGAAAGTCACTTGTGATGATAACTATTCAGAAATAATTTCTAAAATCTTTTTTCTTCTCAAATTGCTATATTTTATCTAAAATATTACATATTGTATATTCATTAAAAAAATAAACAAACTTATCTTTGCCCTGGTTGGTGTGGCTCAGTGGATTGAGTGCTGGCCTGTGAACCAAAAGGTCGCTGGTCTCATTGTCAGTCAGGGCACATGCTGGTGCTGTGGGCCAGGTCCCCAGTTGGGGGTGTGCAAGAGGCTAAAATTTCAGATATCCCATGCAGCAATATTTTCACCAGTATTTCTCCTAGGGCAAAGGATATAAAGGAAAGAATAAACAAATGGGACTACATCAAATTAAAAAGCTGCTTCATGGCTACAGAAAAAAAAAAAACATCAGCAAAATGAAAAGGGAACAAACCATTTAGGGAAACATATTTGCCAATGATACTTCGGACAAGGGTTTGATTTCCAAAATATATAAAGAAAACTCATACGATTCAACACCAGGAAGACAATCCAATTAAAAAATGGGAAAGTACTGTTGAGGATGTGGAGAAATGGCAGCCATTTCTCCACAGAGACTGTTGGTAGGAATGCAGACTGGTGCAGCCACTGTGGAAAACCATATGGAGATAACTCAAAAAAATAAAAATGGATCTGACTTTTGACCCAGCAGTCCCACTTCTGGGAGTATAGCCAAAGGAACCCAAAACACTAATTTGAAAGAACATAAGCACCCCTACATTCATTGCAGCATTATTTACAATTGCCAAGATATGGAAGCAGCCCAAGTGTTCATCAGTAGATGAATGTCTAAACCAACTATGGGACATTTACACAATGCAGTTCTACTCGGCCATAAATAAAAAGAAAATTTCACCTTTTGCGACAGTATGGATGGACATGGAGAACATTACATTAAATAAAATAAGCCAGTCGGAGAAAGACAAATAAATACCATATGTTTTCACTCATATGTGGAATCTAATGAGAAAACTGAACTAACAGAAAAAACAAAGACAGACTCATAGATGGAGAACAGATGACAGTGAGTGAGGCAGGGAGGTTTGGGGGTAGAGAGATTGCACAAAAAGGAAAAAGGACTCATGGACATGGACAACAGTGTGGTGATTGCTGGGGCTAGGGAGATGTAAGGGGACCTAAATGGTAATGGAAAAAATATAATAGAGATTTTAAAAAGAAAAAAATGGTCAAAGGACCTGAACAGACACTTCTCCAAGGAGGACATACAGAGGACCCCAAAACATATGAAAGAATGCTCAACGTCATTAGCTGTCCCAAGAGTGCAAATTTGCAAATTAAAACCACAATGAGATACCACCTCACACTGGTCAGAATGGCCATCATTAACACATCAACAAACAGGAAGTGCTGGCGTGGCTGTGTAAAAAGGGAACCCTAGTGTACTGTTGGTGGGAATGCATAGTGGTGCAGCCATTGTGGTAAACAGTATGGGATTTCCTCAAAAAACTAAAAATGGAACTGTCTTTTGATCCCACTGCTGGGATTATACCCCAAGAATCCTGAAACACCAATTCAAAAGAACCTATGCACCTCAATGTTCATATCAGTGCTATTTACAATAGCCAAGTGCTGGAAACAGCCTATGTGTCCATCAGTGAATGAGTAGATCAAAAAACTGTGGTACATTTATACAATGGAATACTATGCAGCAGAAAGAAGAACTCCTGCCTTTCATGGCTGCATGGAGTGAAATAAGCTAATGGTAAAAGACAAACATCATATGATCTCACCTATAAGTGGAAGCTAATGAAAACAAATGAGCAAAATAGAAGCAAAGGCATGGAAACAAGAAACAGACTGACCGTGGCTAGAGGGGAGGGTGGAGTGGGGTAACAGGTGGGGAAGAAGGGGAAAGGTCCAGTCAAGGAACACGTATAAAGGACCCATGGATTTGGACAACAGGGTGGGGATTGACTGGGAGTGGGGAGGGATGCAGGTGGGTATGGTAGGGGAGAGTAATGGTGTGTGTGGGGGATTGGAACAACTGTAATAGAACAATAAAAATGGATGTTTAGATGGTATATAAGCACATGCAAAGATGCTCATCATTAATCATTAGGGAAATGCAAATTAAAACCACAATAAGCATACTATTTACATACTTTTAGAATGGCTAAAATATTGTACTGATAGTACTGAATGTTGGTGAGGATGAGGAGTAACTGGAACTTTCATACTTCTGGTGAGAATGCAGACTCTGGAAAAGTCTGGCAGTTTATTACAAAGTTAAATATACAATTACCATATATTCCAACAATCACACTTCTAAGCATTTTTTATAGAACAATACAAATTTGTGTAAATAGTAAGTTTACATAAAAATATGAATGCAAATATTTATCGCAGCACTATTTTTAATTACCCAAGCTGGAAAAAACCCAAATGTCCTTTGGTGGGTAAATGTGTAAAAATTTATATTATGGAATGCTATTCAGCAATAAAAAGGAAGCAACTGTTGATACATGAGTAACATAGATGAGTATCAAAGGCATTATGGCAGTCTCATAAGATTACATTCTGAATAAGTCCATTTAGATGACATTCTGAAAAAGACAACTGTAGGCATACAGAACAGATCAGTAGTTGCTAGTGGTTAGGGTTGGAGGGAGGGTTTGACTACAAAAGGGCAGTGTGAAAGAATTCTTTGGGGGTGTTGGAATTGTTCTGTATTCTATTTATGGTGGTGGTTACTAGGATCTATGTACATGCTGAAACTTTTTATAAAAGAGTACACCAAGAAGTGAGTATTGTACTATATAAATTTTAAAATTAAGCAATTGCAGATTTAATAATGAAGTTTTGTTTTGAAAAATAAGGTAAAGTAAATTTTTTTTAAAGAAAATATTCTTGTAAAAAGGCATACTTTGTTATATTTTCTGGGTACTTATGTAGATACACCTATTTTTGAGATTGAATGAGCTAAATAAGCAAAAAGCAATTCAGGGACTTTTGTCAGTCAGGGACTTTTAAAAGAGGCTATTGTAAGGGTCTATAGCCATTTAACTGTATGTCCTGTGCTTATCTCCGTAACTGCTCTCTACCAAGATCAACATTAAGAATATAATGAAAAGTTACAATTTTATTTTATCCTTGCTTTTTTTAATTAAAAGGAAAAGATGTCTGCAATCTTAGATTTTTTTTTTTTTAATCCTCACCTGAAGAGAAGGGAGAGAGAGGGAGAGAGAAACATTGATCCAGTTGCCTCTTGTACACTGCCCCCCCAAACCTCCCCACCTTCATTGGGAGACCAACCCAACCCGCAGCCTAGACATGTGCTTTGACCAGATGACACTCCAACCAACTGAGCCACCTGGCCCGGGCACTTCTTGGGTTTTTATGGGTTATGATTTTAGAGTCTACAAGCAACTGTATAGACTATAGCTTGAAGGGTGCCACTTTTCATACTTACTTTTCAGTGGAATTAGGGAACAGGCGTTACGTATTTTAGCGATCTTTGAGTTTTATTGTGATAATCCTCATTTTAATATTAATTAACAGAGAGGTAGCATAATATAGTGGTTAAAAATACAGAGTCAGTGCCTTCACTCGTGTGGCTCAGTGAATTGAATACTGGCTTTGCTAGTTTGATTCCCGGTCAGGGCACATGCCTGGGTTGCAGGCTGGGTCTCCACTTGGGGACCTGTGAGAGGCAACCAGTTGTTTTTCTTGCACATTAATGTTTCTCTCCCTCCCTTCCCCTCTTTCTAAAAATAAATAAATTAATTTAAAAAAGTCAGCTATATTCTAGTTCATGCTCTACAGCTGTGATCTTTGACAAATGATTTAACCTTAGTTTTTTTTGATCAGAGATATGACATCTACCTTGTCAGGGATAATGTGAGGACTAAATATGTTAGTACATGTGAAAGTACTTACTTAGACTATGCCTGTTTTGTAAAAAGCATTCAGTAAATTTTAGTTGCTATTAGTGTTAGCAGCACTGTTTTGAGTGGTATTTTTATTTAAGTAATATACTTGCAAAGTAAAAAATAATATAGAATATTAGGTAAAAAGTTTTATATACCAATTCCTCCCATGTTCCTGGTCTTACTTCCTAGAGGTTTTTAAAAAAACTAACTTAAAAAAATTATTTTTTAAGTTATGTTAAAATAATATAAAATTTCCCATTTTAGCCATGTAGTTCAGTACTTAATGCTATTGATTTTTGTAGTACTTTAAGATTTTATTTATTTATTTTTAGAGAGAGGGAAAAGGAGGGAGAAGGAGAAGATGAGAAACATTAGTGTGTGTGATTGGTTGCCTCCTGCATGCCCCCAACTGGGGACCTGGCCTACAACTCAGGCATGTGCCTGGACTATGAACCTAACCAGTGACCTTTTGGATATCATACTGGCACTCAATCCACTGAGCCACACCAGCGAGGGCTAATTTTTTATTGTAACAGTAAGCTGTACTGATTTTAAGTGTGATCTGAATAGTTTTGACAAAAGTATACCTCTCACTTAGCCCTACCATAGTCAGATTGTAGAACATTTCCACCATTTCAGAAAGTTCAGTTCCCATTTCTGGAAATATCCATTTCCAGTCATTTTCTTTCACACCATCTCAGGCAACAACAGTTGTTTTGGGTCACCTATCACCATAGCTCTAGATTTGCTTGTTCCAGAGGTTCATATAAATGAAGTCACATGGTATGTATTCTTGGGTTTGGCTTCTGTTGCTCAACATAATGTTTTTGAGATTCACACGTTACAAGTATAGTGTTCCTTTTGATGAGTCATACCCCATTGTATCATTATGTCTTCATTTTTTACCTGTTGATAAACATTTAGATTGCTTCCAATCTTTGGCTACTCAGAATAAAGTGGTTGTGAGCATTTTTTTCTACCAACCCTCACCTGAGGTGAGGATTTTAGAGGGAGGGAGGAGAGAAGGAGAGAGAAAGATCTATGTGAGAGAGAAACATTGATTGATTGCTTCCTGTATGTACCCTGGCTGGGAACTGAACCCACAACCTTTTTGTGTATGGGATGATGATGATCCAACCAACTGAGCCACCATTGAACATTAGAGAACATTAGAGAGAGGGTAAGGGAAGGACCAAAAGAGAAGAGAAACATCGATAGGTTGCCTCTCCTGTGTCCCCCAACAGGGGACCTGGCCTGCAACCCAGGCATGTGCCCTGACTGGAATTGAACCAGCAACCTTTTGGTTAGCAGGCGGGTTGGTGCTCAGTCCACTGGGCCACATCAGCCAGGGCTGCATGTCTTTTTCTATACAAACAACTGTAAACCTACTTTTGCCCACCCCTGTATATATCTATGAAGTTTACTTTCTCCTTATAGACCTTTTACTTCAAGTTACCTGTTTTTGAAAAGCATGTATTACTGATTGAAGGTTCATGTGCCTGATGCTTCAAAATAGACCAGTATTTGAATAAATGTCATACTCTGCAGTAAGGAAAGATTTATTGATTAAGAGGGCACCAGCTCTAAACGATGGGGTGGGTGACGGCTCATAACTTTCGCAAATCCATCCTAAGAGAGTTAAGAATTCAGGCCTCTTTTATGTCTAGGGAAGGGAGGAGAGGTGGGGCAAGAGGTGTGTGACTCCTGCTGATCTGAATAGGTCTTGAGGCTTTGGCAAATCCTTGCCAAAAGCTCAATCCTCAAGCAGAATTCCTCCAATAATTATTATATCTATAGTAGGAGCTATACCTGAAGGCCATGGGAGAAAAGCAGGTTGTTAAAAGATAGAGAGACCTTTCCACTCTGTTACACGTATTCCATGGTAGATACTTGCTGTAGATGTCTGGTAATCTGTGGTTATCTACTTAATAGTTTTTTTAAAAATTGAGGTAACATAGCCCTGGCTGGTGTAGCTCAGTGGATTGAGCGTGGGCTGCGAACCAAAGTGTTGCAGGTTCGATTCCCAGTCAGGGTATACGCCTGGGTGGCAGGCCATGACCCCCAGCAACGGCACATTGATGTTTCTCTCTCCCTCTATCTCCCTCCCTTCCTTCTCTAAAAATAAATAAATAAAATCTTTTAAAAAAATTGAGGTAACATACATTAAATTTCATATAACTTAAGTGTATATAGTTCATGAATTTTTGCTAAATAGTCCCTCATATATATTCACTTGCCCGAATGAGAGAACATTTTTAGTGCCCCAGGAGGCATCATTGTGCCATTTCCAAGTCAGTACCCTCACTCCCCTATAACCACTAATTATTCTGATGACTTAAGCCACTGCAATTTAGATTTGCCTATTGGCAGCATTATGAGAGTGAAATTGTTTCATTTTTTCTTCTCTATTTGTTTATTATGCATGCTTATACTTCTTTTTTGTGGTTACCCTAGGTCACAGTTTTTCAACCTTAGCATTATTGAATTTTGGGGCCAAATTTTTGTGTGTGTGTGAGGTGGTAGGAACTGTCTTGTGTGTTGTATATAGGATGTTTAGAGCAGCATCCCTGGCTCACTACCCTCTAGATAAATAGTAACCTTCCCTCCCCTAGTTGTGACAACCAAAAATATTTCCAAACATTGCCAAATGACCCCTGGGGGGCAAAAATCTCCCTTTGTTAAGAACCACTGTCCTAGGTATTTCAATCTTCATTCCTAATTTACTACACTTAAAGTTACTGTTTTTCAAAAAATGCAAGAGTCATATAACAACTCAGGCTCTTCTTGCCCTTTGTGCTGTTGATGCTATTTATTTTAGTTCTACATGTCTTCTAAATCTCAAAGGCAGTAGTATTGTTTTATATGATTATTTTATTTAGTCTTTGTATTGTAACATAGGAGAGTATTCCCCCCCCCCCACACACACACACACTCACTCACTCTTAAAAAAGGCTGACATCCTTGAAAGCACACCACCCAGGTCAAGAAATACAACTTTTCTCCTTTTTTTTTTTTTTTTTTAAGATTTTATATATTTATTTTAGAGAGGGCAAGGGAGGAAGAAAGAGGGGGAGAGAAACATCAATATGTGGTTGCCTCTCATGTACCCATAGCTGGGGACAGGCCTGTGCCCTCCTGACTGGGATTGGAGCCAGCAACCCTTTGGTTCAGAGGCCAGCACTCATTCCACTGAGCCACACCAGCCAGGGCAGAAATAAAACTTTAAAGTCATCCCAGAATTCCTCCGCATGTCCCATTTGATTATAATTCCCTCCCTCTCCACTCCCAAATAACCACTGTTTCAACTCTTACCATAATCATTCCTTATTTACAGTTTTATTACCAAGTGTGCATTACTAGACACTATGGTATTAATCATTTTTAAAATTTTGGCATCTTTAAGTTCCTTTTAATACACAGTTTACTCCTTTGCTCCTTTTACTTTTCCATAGAGTTTTTCTGTTGAAGAACCCTGGCCAAAGTTTGAAATTTACTGATTGTACAATCATGTTGCAGTTCAGCACTCTCCTTCATCCTTTGTATTTATTGCAAATAGGTGGCTGGATTCAGAGACTTGGTCAGACACTGGTTCAATCCCTTTTGCATTACTATGGGCAGTGTTATATTCTTCCATCAGGTAGTACATTATTGGTTTTCTCTCTTCTTATGATATTAGCAGTTGGACTCAATGCAGATCTATTAATTTATAGGTATTGCAAAATAGTGAAATTCTATTATTTCTTCTTTATTAGTTGGAATACTTTTAAAGAGATGCTTCTACTTGTCTGTTTAGTTATCCAGAGGTATAGTTCATATAGAAAAGATAGGATACAGGCTTGATTCTTTTCCTTTATTATTTCAAGACAGCAAATTAGTTCCCTGTTATCCTGTAAGAGAACTATAAAAATTACCATTATAAATTCAGGGATTCGAACATATTTGATGAGTTTTTTTTTATCAATGGCATTCAGTAATATTAATTGATGCTCAAATTGTCCTATCTTTGGCCAGTTAGCACTTCCTTAAGTTGGCTCCTGAATAACTTGAATTACTCCATGTAGTCTTTGTAACATCTTGTTATTTGGTATGACCATTTGGTATGACCAAGTGTTTCAGGTTTATCTTTTATATATCCTGTTCTAGATTCCTAACCAGCTAGTTTTTTTCAAGGAGCCCTGGTTTTAGGGGGAAATGGTATTTGAGAATGTAATCTGAGTATTGGGGATGCTCATTGCTGTGAGTTTTCATTGTGTCTAGGACAGAGTTAGCAGTGCTAGATATCTGAGATTTTTCTTTCTTTTTTGTAAAAACTCATATAGCAGATATTTTAGGCTTTGTGGGCCAAAAGTCAAACTCAGATATATTATATACTTAACTTATATAATGAGAAAAAAATAATTCCTACAATTCATTGACAAAATTAATTGAGTATGATTTTTTTGTAATGCAAGTCTAATAATGAAGGATGGAATTAATTTGGGGGAGTTAGATAATGCTTCACCTAATTGGAATTTGCAGTTACTGTTTATTATCATTAAAATTGTTGTGAATGTTTATCTAGTAATGTTGATCTCTAATGAGATTTCCTCTTTGAAATGTCTTTTTGACCAGATTGGTACTGCCAAATACAGACATTAGTTCATAAGTCATGTGATTGATTTTAACTGGGATATTCATTTCTTGGAAAGAAGGCATTCATAAAATTCTGTTAGATTCTTTTGATAATTGTTATTGGCATGTCATTATAGTGCAGATTAATCACTTTCAATTGAATGTTAGGTGGGAGCTCCTAAATTGCACAGTTAACTGGATTTTAAAATACTATGTAAATTTCTGTGGTACTTGGCTCAAGTTTTGAGAAACACTGCTGAAACTGTCCTTTGAGCTGAGAAAATATTTATTGCAAATTTGTGTGGGAATGCAGACTTCACTTTTTTAAACTTTTAATTGAACAGGAAATATATAAAGCAGCCTCACATTACCTATGATTCCAACAGCTTTAGTTATAAATATTACAGACGTTATTGCAGTATGTTTCACATATTAGTGTTTTCCTGCTAATTTTACTTTAAATTCATTAAGAAACACTATCAAGTTTGTAGCAAAAGCTAATTTCCAAAGTCATTCAATGTTCTGTAATAATGGTCGAGGCTTGTTTTTTTGCCTCAGAAAAAGTTTGAGTTCATTCCTGAGCTCAAAAAAAATAGCAATAAAATATGAACTACCAGGCCACTGAACTGCTGTGTGGTGGGGCAAGTCAGGTTATTCAGCTTCTGTTTTGGAACTGATGATGGTTAAATTGTGAAAGTGAATGAAATTTATCTTTTGGCAGTTCTGGTCAATAAGCATTTTCCACAGAGTACCTGTTGATGAATAGGACAATGAATAACCATAGGCTTGAAACCTTATTATATGTTTTCACATGTTTTGTTAATTTGTTCAACTGAGACTATTTCTGTTCCACACATTTTTACCAGCATCACTTGTAATGTTTCTAAGCAGATTTACACTTTAGGTTGTACTAAATTCATGGTTTTCTCAGGAATAGAGAATAGTTTGAAACTATTCTTTTTTTTCCTGAATAGAGAATAGAGAATGGTTTTCTCATGAACAGAGAATAGTTTGAAACTATTCTTTTTTCCTATGCCTTTATTATTTTTATTTTTATTATTGACACTATTACAGACCTCCTCCTACCCTTCCCCTTTGCCCACCTCTACCCAGTCCCCACCCTCCTTCCCTTGGTGGGGACTATTGTCTGTATCTATATGTTATGCATATTATATTTTTTGACTGATCCCTTCACCTCCTTTTATTCAGTCCTCCCCTTCCCACTCCCTGAAAATATTCTTTTCTGTAGCTTTCACATAGACTTTTATAAGGCTAACACTTTAGTCACTTTAAACTCTTTGGACTGACTGCTCTACTAAACAACTGAGTAATAATACTTAACATCTGTTGACTCATCTAGAGCCAAGGAAACCCACTAGAAATTATTTGCCTTGTTTTTTTAATTGAGTATTGATGTTGCTCCTAATATCCTCAACTTGCTTGAACAACTGTTCTTTCCGAAAGGCTTAAAATCTTGTTTATTTTCTGTACACATTTCTTTGACTGCTGTAATCAAGCATGATTTAATTAACTCGCCATCAGTAAATGTCTGCCTCTGCCAGGCTGACAAATGAGCCACTAAACATTTAGTTTGGTTGAGCTTTCCTTCTCCTCTCCCCTCCCCTCCCCTCCCCTCCCCTCCCCTCCCCTTTCTTCCTTTCTTTCTGTCTTTCTTTCATATAAGAAATTTTGCTGTGTTGAGATTCAGTTTAAAATTTTGTAATTTTTCTATTCCTTTCCTCTGAGTTGGGGACTGTTATGATGAGTGTAATTTGGCAATGTCCATGTGTAGTGTATTTTTTTAAGCACAGTTATAGTGTATTGCATAAGATAATGCTTTCCCATCTAATTTGATGGAAAAACACACTCCACCGTTCCTTAACAAGTATGGCATTTGAAGCTCACTTTTCTTGCTTTGACATGATGGATTATTCACTCAAAAATAAAATAAAAATGTCACAATGCAGCACTGTTTGTGACACTCAAAATACTGTTAGATATAACTGCAGCACTGCAGTGTGTACTGCACCATGACACAGTACTGTGAAATGATGAGGGCACACAGATAATTTCTGTTGCATCTACAGACAATCATAAATAAATGAGTGTGACAAATAAATTGTGTTTCTATAAAACTTTGTTTTGTGGACACTGAAATCTGAATTTTATAGTATGTATTTTTAAAAAGATTTTATTATTTTTAGAGAGAGGGTAAAAGAGGGAGAGAGAGAGGGAGAGAAACATCAGTGAGTTGCCTCTCGCACATCCCCAGAAGGTGACCTGGCCTGCAACCCAGGCATGTGCCCTGACCAGGAAGCAAACCCATGACTTTCTGGTTCATAGGAAGATACCCAACCCATGGAGCCATACCAGTCAGGACTATAGTATGTATTTTTATGTGTCACAAATATTCTTTTGTATTTAATTACATATTTACCTTTTTAGTGTTTTTCATTTCTTTCTACAGTGGTATTTTTATTGGAGATAGTTTTCTTCAGCCTGAAGAACTTCTTTCAATAAATTTTGTAGTGCATAAGTCTGCTGGGAAAAGCCTCTCTCAGCTTTTGTTTGCCTGAAAACACCTTTATTTTTTGAAATTTTTTTCTTTTCTTTCTTTTTGGCTGCATGTAGAATTCTAGGTTGTGTTTTTGTTTTTCCTTTTAGCCCTCTAAAGTTAACATTTCCTTGTTTTCTGGCTTCCATATTTTATTCCATCCCCCCCAGCTTAATTAAGATATAATTGACATATAACCTTGTGTAAGTTTAAGGTATACACTGTGATAATATGGTGCATGTATATATTGCAAAATGATTATCACTGCAAGGTTATTTAACACATTCTTTACCTCACATAGTTACCATTTTTGCTGTTGTGGTGGGAGCATTAGAACATTTTAAGATTTACTCTTACTCCTTTTATAATAAGAAGTTTGTATCCTTTTACCAACACCGCCTCATTCTCCATCCTCTTGTAGCACCCCCTTCCCTATCTGTATTCTGAGCTCAGCTTTTTTAGATTCCACACGTAAATGATGTCATACACTATTTGTATTTCTCTGACTGAGTTATTTCACTTAGCTTAATGCCCTGAATATTAATCCACTGTATATATATTGGCTTCCTTAATTTTTTTCTTTTTTAAAAGATTTTATTTATTTATTAAGATTTTATTTGTTTTTAGAGAGAAGGGAAGGGGAAAGAGGGAGTGAAACATTTATATGTGGTTGCCTCTTGAGCGCCCCTTCCTGGGGACCTGGCCCACAACCCAGGCATATGCCCTGACTGGGAATTGAATTGGCGGCCCTTTGGTTTGCAGGCCAGCACTCAATCCACTGAGCCACACCAGCCAGGGCTATTTATTTATTTTTAGAGAGAGGGGAAGGGAGGAAGAAAGGTAGAGAAACAGATAAATTAGTTGCTAGTCGCATGAACCCTGACCATGGACTGAACTTGCAGCTCAGGACATGTGCCCTGACATGGAATCAAATCAGCAACCTTTCAGTTGGCAGGATGCCCAACAAACCAAGCCACACTGGTCAGAGCTCCTTAATTTTTTTTAACAAGTCAGTCATCAAGACTTTCATTGATACTTTACAGTCATGTCTTCTTTCTTTGGGTTACTTTTAAGATTATCTCTTTGTTTTTAACAGTTTGTGGTGTGCCTGGGCATAGCATTCTTTCCATTTATCCTTTTTCTGGTTCACTGAGCTTCTTAAATATGTATAGGTATTTTTTCATCAGTTTTGGGAAATTCTTGTTCATTATCTCTTCAATTACTGCTTCTGCCCTGTTCTCTCTGTGTCTTCCATTTACATGCATATTAAACCTTTTATAACTCTCTTATCTCCTACACTCATGTCTGTCCTGTCTTTTTCCCCCCTGTGCTTCAGTTTGGATGTTTTCTATTAACCTGAATTTGAGTTCACCAGTCCCGTTTGTTGCTTCCCCAAATCTGTTAAATCTACCCATTGAGTTCCAAATTCTAGATACCATGTTTAAGATTTAGATTTTTTTAGATTTTAAAATATAGTTAAAATTGTTAGTTAAAATTTATTTTAAAATACATTCTACTTATCTTTTCCTTTTTTCTTTTAACATACTAATTGTCATTTTAAAGTCATTGTTTGCTGATTCCAATAACTGAGTCATCTTTGTGTTTGTTTTTATACTGTTTTTCTTATCTTGATTATTAGTCATTATTCTGTCTGCTTATCAATTTTTTATTATGTGCCAGACATTGCACATAAAAAAATCATGGAGGGGCTGGGAGGATATCTTTCTCCAAAGATGTTTCCCTTGTTCCTTTGTTAAGTAGAAAGGATGTGGGGCTATTTTCTTCAAGCCAGTCAAGAATTTAAGTTGGGGCTTGGGTTGCAAGGGTGTCCAACCATTTGGTGTCTCTGGGCCACACTGGAAGAAGAAGAGTTGTCTTGGACCACACATTAAATCATTGCAACATGTAATCACAAAAAAAGCTCATAATATTTTAAGTAAATTTACAATTTTGTGTTGGGCCGAGTTTGTAGTTATCCTGGGCCACAGGTTGGACACCCCTGATTACAGTTTTATTAAGACTGAATCCATCTGTAGTTGCCTTTGTGCTTTTGTTGTGTCCTTCTCTGGCCTTTTTTAAAAAATGTCTTTAATTTTTTTTATTATAACTTTTTTATTCTCACCTGAGAACGTGCTTATTGATGTTAGGGGAAGGGAGGGGGAGAGACAGGGAGAGAAACATTGATGCGAGGGAGAAACATCCATTGAGAGAATAGCATTGATAGGTTTCCTCTCATACACGGCCAACCAGGGACTGCACCCGCCACCCAGGTGTGTGTCCTGACTGGGAACTCAACCCGTGATCTTTGGGTTTACGTGATGACAGTTTAGCCAATGGAGCCATATGGGCCAGGGCCCCTGTCTGAAGTTTTGATTGTGAGAGGTGAATGTATGTCTCCTGGGGTTTGAACAGCTACAGGAAATTGACTTCTGCCCTTCAGAGATTCTAAGTTTACTTTTTTACCCCTGGACACCATGCAGCTATAAAATCGGAAGGGAGATTGTGTTTTAGTGCTAGCAGATTTGTGTTGGGGTAAATTGGCAGTGTGTTTTAAGCACGATTTGTTCTTCATTCCAGTCCAGTGTGACCACCAAAAATTGGGCTGATTTCTTTCTCTTAGTAGAGTCCCTCTCTCTGTGCCTTGTTTGATTTTTCAGTCTACTCTCAAAGTTGGTGTTTTCATCCCAAACCCACTCCCTACCTCCCCAGAAAGAGAAAATGAAGAAAATGACCATCAGTTTCTGGCTCACCAAAGAAGGGCTCTTCTCTTTCTGAAATTTTAGTTCAAATAGTTCTTGTTATTTTCATAGGTTTCTACAGTTTTTTTGTTTTTTTTTTTTAAATAGGATCTTCTCAATTTTCCCTCCCTCGCATTATTATGGTGGGTGTGTTAGTTTCCTGTGACCTATTATATCCTCCTTGGAAGCAGAACTGTCTTCTACTTAATAATATCTGAGTAGTGAACAAGCAGTTGATGAAATTCTGAGTGCATGGGTGGAGTTTGGCACCTTCTGATTTCTTTATAGGGTGATATAGTTGGCATTTTCCTAATGGAACCTCTCAGTGTCTCTATCTTTAGGCCTTTCTCTTGGACCTGTGAGTTTCCCAGTGAAGACTCCTAGAGTTTTTATCTGGGGTGAAAGGGACTGTCAGTATATTTTGTGAGCCACCAGGGGAGGAGAATCAGGGTTGTCAACCATTAGCTTTATTAACTTTTCCTAATCCCCATGTTTGCAGAATGGAGTTCCTGCCCTAAATTGAGCCTGATCAGATGTTGACCAGTTTAAAGATTGTTCTTCACTTTCTCCAGAGAAAAGTGTCCATTTACTGGCATGTGTAAAAGTCAAGGAAGGAGTCTGAGAGTCTGACTGCTTTGTAAATAAACTTTCAGGCAGGCTTTCTCCTCATAGCTGTCTTCTCCCATTTCTAGAACTATTTGATGCTCCTAGTTCTTCAGATTTGGGGGATATTATTTGTGTAAATTATGTTAGTTTTCTGCTTTTCCCACTACCAGTTTGAAATTTGGCTTTCTCTGATCAGTTAATTTCTTTTCCATCTGCATTTTACTGTCCACAGTTTAATTGCTATTGTCTCTGTCCTTGTGAGTATATGCTATTTAAGAAAAAGTCCCTGTATTTGAATTTTTAGTGGGTTTTGTGACTGAGCAAAAATAGAGTTGTATCTGTTCAGCCTATAGTACAAAACTCGTAAGATATAAAAGGATACATATAACAAAAAGTCTGAATATTGATTTGAAATGTCATTTCCATTTATCATAATTGAAATTCTCTTGTTTACATGGATCTATTTCTGTTTCTTGCTTCATTAATCTCAACCTAGTTTTACTCACTTAGTCTTAGAATATATTTTTAATGTCTGTCAGGGTTATTTCCCTCTTATTACTTCAGTTTTTCCTCTGAGAAATTTCTTGGCTGTTCCTTAGTTTTTTTGTGTGAACCTTTGAATCAAAGGTTTCCCCAAAATCCTTTTAGTATTTTTTGTCATTGATTTAAATTTATAAATTAATTTGGAGGATGTTGACATCTTGACAATGTTAAAATCTTTCTGTAACCTTTCATTAAAATTTTTTAAAATTAGGGTCAACATACAATATTATATTGGTTTCAGGTATACCAAACAGTGATTAGACATTTATATAACTTAGGAAATTGACTTCCCCATAAGTCCAGTACCCATATGATAGCATGCATAGTTATTATAATATTACTGACTGTATTCTCTATGCTGAACTTTACATCCCTGTGACTTTTTACAAAGGGCAATTTGTGCATCTTAATTCCTTCTCCTCCCTTTTCACCCTTTCTTTCAATCCCCTTCTGACAGCCATCAGTTTGTTCTCTGTAACTATTAGTTTAGATCTGTTTTATTTGTTCATTTTTTGGTTAGTTTTTTAGATTCTACATATAAGTGTAATTAGGGTATTTGTCTTCCTCTGACTTATTTCACGTAGCACAATACTTTCTAGGTCCATCCAAGTGACAAGATTTTATTTTTTTAATGGCTGAGTAATATTACATTGTTTATGAACCCCATTATCTTTAGCCATTCATCTATCAGTGTACACTTAGGTTGCTTACATATCTTGGCTATTGTAAATAATGCTGCAGTGAACATAGGGGTGCATGTTTTTCTGAATTAGTGTTTTGGATTTTTTCGGATAAATACCCAGAAGTGTAATCAATCATTGGGTCATGTGGTAGTTCTGTTTTTACATTTTTGAGGAACCTCCATATTGTTTTCCATTGTGACTGGATCAATTTACAATCCCACCAACAGAGCAGGAGGGTTGCCTTTTCTTCCCATCCTCGCCAAAACTTGTTTGTTTGTTTGTTTGTTTGTTGACAAAAGCATTTGTGAGCATTTAATGAACTTCTCTCTGTGTGGCTTCAAGCTACCAGGACATAGCCCCCTCCCACCCCCTACCCCCAAACATTCTTAATCTTCTCTTCAGCTTTTTTCTGAAGAATTTGGCCTTAACAACAACAGACTGCTTGAGGAACTTTCCCTTCGCCAGAACTTTGTAGTAGTAGACTGATTGTATCACATTAATGATAAGAGCAGCTCCAGTCTTGTTTTGGGCAGCATTTACCTGTGTCTGCTCACTGACCAAGGTCCATAGTTTATCAAGGTTGACAGTTGGACAGAAGCTCTATTGCCTCTTTAAATGGTAATGCTTCATACCAACTTTCCCAAAGTAACCTGGGTAATATTTATTGAAGTTGATCCTGTAATAATGCAAGCCATCAGCATTACCTCAGCCTCCTGGGTGCTCCTTGTACTTGCTGATGTGGCTCTGGCTCACATGGCCCTGAAGTTCCCAAGTGTTCCTCAGTATGGATGGCCTTGTAGGTAGCTGAGATGCAAAAGCAGCTTGTTGATTTATTGATGATAGCCAATCTGATAGGTGTAAGGTAATATCTCATTTTGATTTAATCTGCACTTTTCTGATAATTAGTGATGTCGAGCATCTTTTCATACATCTATTGGCCATCTATATGTCCTCTTTGGAGAAAAAATTTTTTGGGTTCTCTGCTCATTTTTTAGATTAGATTGTTTTGGGGGGTGGATTTCTTATATATGTATTTTGGACATTAACCTGAAATATTTTTGGAGAATATTTTCTCCCATTTGGTAGGTTGTCTTTTTGTTTTGTTGATGGTTTTCCTCACTGTGCAAAAACTTTTTAGTTTGATGTGGTCCCATTGGTTTATTTTTTATTTTGTTTCCCTTCCCTAAGGAGAAATATATAAAAAAATATTGATAAAAATGAGGTCGAACAGTTTACTGCCTATATTTTCTTCATGAGTTTAATGGTTTTAGGTCTAAACATTTTAAGTTTTTAATTCATTTTTAGTTTATTCCTCTATATGGTATAAGAAAGTGGTCTAATTTCATTTTATGCCCGTATCTGTGCAGTTTTCCCAATAACATTTATTGAAGAGACTGTCATTACTCCACTGTATATTCTTGCCTCCTTTGTCGTGTATTAATTGACCTTATAGGTATGGGTTTATTTATGGGCTCTCTCTTGTGTTCTGTTGATCTATGTGTTGTTTTGATGCCAGTACCATGCTGTTTTGATTGCTATGGCCTTGTAGTTTAGTTTGATATCAGGTAGTATTCCTCCAACTTTGACTTCTTTGTCAGGATTGCTGTGGCTTTCTGAAGGCTTCTGTGGTTCCATATAACTTTTTAAAATATTTGTTGTAGTTTCGTTAAATACGTCATTGATAGGTATCTTGATAGGAATTGCATTGAATCTATAGATTGCTTTGATAGTATGGACATTTTAATGATGTTAATTCTTCCTTTCCATGAACATGATATATATTTCCACTTATTTGTATTTTCAAGTTCTTTCTTCAGAGTCTTATAATTTTCTGAGTACAGTTCTTACATCCTTGGTTAAATTTATTCCTAGTCATTTTATTTTGATGCAGTTGTAAATGGGATTGTTTTCTTAGTCTCCCTTTTTGATAGTTCATTATTGGTGTATAAAAATACAGCTGATTTCTGGATATTTGTATCCTGCTACTCCCAGAATTCATTTATTCTCATAGTTTTTTGGTGGAATCTGTAGGGTTCTCTATATACATTATGATGTCATCTGCAAATAATGACAGTTTTACTTTTTCCTTTCCAATTTGGATGCCTTTTATTTCTTCTTCTTGTCTGATTGTTGTGGCCAGGACTTCTAGTACTGTGGTGAAATAAGAGTGGTGAAAGCAGACATCCCTGTCTTGTCCCTGATCTTAAGGGAAATGCTTCAAGTTTTTACCCATTGAATATGATGTTGGCTGTGGGTTTGATATATATGGCCTTAATTATGTTGAGGTATGTTGCCTCTAGTCCCACTTTGCTGAGAGTTTTATTATGAATGGGTACTGGATTTTATCAATTTTTTTTTTTGCATCTGTTTATGATCATGTGATTTTCATTGTGATTATGTGATATATCCCATTAATTGATTTCTAGACATTGAACCAGCCTTGCATTCTGGGAATAAATCTCCTTTAATCAAGGTGTGTGATCTTTTTAATGTATTGTTGAATTAAGTTAATATTTTTTCCTTAAACCCAGATGGCTATTTATTTATTTATTTATTTATTTATTTTTGTCCTTACCGGATGACATTTTTTCATTGCTTTTTAGAGAGAGAGAGAGGAACATCAATGTGAGAAGCATTAATTGGTTGCTTCCCTATGTGCCCAGATCAGGAATCATATGTGCCTGGATTGAGGACTAAACTGCAATCTAACCATGTGCCCTGGTTAGGAGTTGAACCTTATTTGGTACATGGGATGACACTTTATCCAACTGAGACACCCGGCCAAGGCTACAATTATTTTTTTGTAGTATCTTTGTATGGTTTTGGTATCAGGGTAATGCTGGCCTCATAAATTGAGTTTGGTAGCCTTCACTCCTCTTCAGTTTTTTGGAGTAGTTTGAGAAGGATAGGTATTAATTCTTCTTTGAATGTTTCATAAAATACACCTGTGAAGCCCTCTCATCCAAGGATTTTGTTTGTTGGGAGTGTTTTGATTACTGATTTGATTTTGTTAGTAGTTAATGGCCTATGACATTGCATTTATTTAAGTCCTTTGTGTTTTTTGTGTCTCTTCCAGATATCTTATTTTGTTCTCCTTTTTTGTAAATGGTATTTTTAAAAATTTTAAAAGGATTTTATTTATTTATTTTTTGAGGGAGGGTAAGGGAAGGAGAGAGAGAGGGAGAGAAATATCAATGCACGAGAGAAACATTGATTGGTTGCCACTTTTATGCCCCCAACTGGGGACCTGGCCAGCATTCCAGGCATGTGCCCTGACTGGGAATCAAATCAGTGACCTTTTGGTTTGCTGGGATAACCCCAATCAACTGAGTCACACCAGTGAGGGTGGGTTTTTAAATTTTTAAATTTTACTTATTTTATTTCATTGAATTTATTGGCCTGGCACTAGGTGACAAAATTATACATGTTTCATGTGCACAATTTTACAGCACATCATCTGTGCACTGTATTTATTGTGTGTTCACCACCCCAAGTCAAATCTTCCATCACCATTTATTTCTTCTATACTGTCTTCTACCTCCCCCTATAAATGGTATTTTGTAAAAGACATTTTCTGAGAGCAGTTTGAGGTTTACAGCAAAATTGAGAGGAAAGTACAGGTTTTCACACACACCAGCGTGCCCACACATGCATAGCCTCACCTGTTATTAACATTCCCCACTAGAGTGGTACATTTGTTACACAACTGATAAACCTACATTGATACATAACAGTGGTATAGTCTGTAGTTTACATTAAGGTGCACTCTTGGTGTTGTACATTCACAAATGTATATATTGCCATGCACCCATCAGAGTATCAAACAGAGTGTTTTCACAGCTCTAAAAGTCCTCTGTGCTCTACCTATTAATTCCTCTACTCCCCCAACCACTGGCAACCACACTGGTATTCTGTCTCCATAGTTTTGTCTTTTTCAGAACATCATTTAATTGGAATCATAAGTATGTAGCCTTTTTGTAGAACTTTCATTTTTTTCAGATTGACTTTTACTTAGTAATATGCACTTAAAATTCTTCATGTCTTTTAGTGGCTTGAGAGCTCATTTAAATTTTAGCACTAAATAATACCGTATTGTCTGAATGTACCACAGTTTGGTTACCCATTTATCTGTTGAAGGGCATCTTGGTTACATCCAGGTTTTGGTAATTATGAATAAGACTGCTATAAACGTTCATGTACAGGTTTTTATGTGGATATAAGTTTTCAGATACCAAGGAGCACAATTGCTAGATTGTGTGATAAGAGTATGTTTAATTTTGTAGGAGACTGCCAGCCTGTTTTTCAAAGTGGTTGTACCATTTTACATTCCCACCAGCAATGAATGAAATCTCTAGTTGTTTCACATCCTCATCAGCATTTGGTGGTGTCAGCGTATTGGATTTTAAACATTCTAATAAATATGTAGTAGAATGTCATTGTTTTAATTTGCAATTCTGATGATGATTAATGTTGAGAATCTTCATTTGCTTATTTGCCATCTGTATATCCTAGTGAGATGTGTGTTCAGATCTTCTGCTTATTTTTAAATCAGGTTGTTCACTTTTTTGTTGAGTTTTGATAATTCTTTATGTATTATGGATAAGTCTTTTAGTATTTTTAAATATATTTTATTGATTATGCTATTACAGTTGTCTGATTTTTTTCTCCCCATTATTCCCCTCTGCCCTGTAGCTAATCTCCCTCCAGCATTCCTCCCCGCCCTTAGTTCATGTTCATGGGTTGTACATGTAAGTTCTTTGGCTTCTCCATTGCCTGTGTTATTCTTAACCTCCTTCTGTCTATTTTGTACCTACCATTTGTGCTTCTTATTTCCTGTATCTCTTCCCCCATTCTCCCCTTTCCCCTCTCAGAACCCTCCATGTGGCTTCCATTTCTGTGGTTCTGTTCCAGTTCTAATTGTTTGCTTAGTTTTGTTTTCTATTTTTATTTATTTTTTTAAAGATTTTATTTATTTTTAGAGAGAGGGGAAGGGAAGGAGAAAGACAGGGAGAGAAATATCAATGTGTGGTTGCCTCTTGCATGTCCCCTACTGGAGACTTGGCCCGCAACCCAGGCATGTGCCCTGACTGGGAATTGAACTGTAATCCCTTTGGTTCGAAGCCCATGCTCAGTCCACTGAACTATACCAGCCAGGGCTGTTTTGTTGTTGTTTAGATTCAGTTGTTGATAGTTGTGAGTTTGTTGTCATTTTACTGTTCATATTTTTGAATCTTTTCTGCCTAACATTTCATATAGTAAGGGCTCGGTGATGATGAATTCCTTTAACATTACTTTATCTGCCCTTCCATTCTAAATGATAGCTTTGCTGGATAGAGTCATCTTGGATGTAGGTCCTTGTCTTTCATCATTTTGAATACTTCTTTTCAGCTCCTTCTTGCCTTCAAAGTTTCTGTTGAGAAATCAGCTGATAGTCTTATGGGAACACCTTTGTAGGTAACTGTCTCCTTTTCTCTTGCTGCTTTTAAGATTCCTTATCTTTAATCTTGGGTAATGTAATTATTATGAGCCTTGGTGTGTACTCCCTTGGGTCCAACTTGTTTGGGGCTCTCTGAGCTTCTCGGACTTCCTAGAAGTCTATTTCCTCTGCCAGATTGGGGAAGTTCTTTATTATTTTTTTCAAATAAGTTTTCAATTTCTAGCTCTTCCTCTTTTCCTTCTGGCACCCCTATGATTCAGATGTTGGAATGTTTAAAGTTGTCCTGGAGGTTCCTGAGCCTCTCCTCATTTTTTTGAATTCTTGTTTATTCATTCTGTTCTGGTTGAGTGTTTATTTCTTCCTTTTGCTCCAAATCGTTGATTTGATTCCCAGTGCTTCCTTTCACTGTTGGTTCCCTGTATATTTTTCTTTATTTCATGTTTTAGATTTGTTGTTGTCCTTCTTTTGGTTGTGTGAGGAGGTAAAGTGCATCTACCTATGCCTCCATCTTGGCCAGGTTGCTTGATTCTATTAGGGATAAATCTTACCAGATGGGTCTTTTGAAAATATTTACTCCCACTTTGTGGTTTGTTGTCTTATCCTCTAGGCATTGTCTTCCACAGAACATGTTTTTAAATTTAATGAAGGCTAAGTTATCAGTTCTGTTTTGTATGTGTGCCTTTGGCATGGTAAATAGAAAGTGGCCAAATCCAAGGTTATTTAGATTTTTTCCTACATTGTGTTCTACATGTTTTATGGTTTTATGTTTTACATCAGTTTTGTGATCCATGTTGAGTTACTTTTTAGTGAAGTATGTAAGATCTGTCTAGATACTTTTTTTTACACAGGGTAACATACTTAATTGCAGCATTCTTTTTTCTTTTTTTTTTTTACTTTTGGTATTATTAAAGAGTAATTACCTTCATCCTTTTTTATTAGTTATTAATTTTGCACATTTGTTTATTCCTACATAATTTATTGTTGCTATTGAAATAGGATATTTTCTTCCATTTTCTAAATGGATATTTGTTTGTGGGAGTCTTATTGAATTTATTGTGTTAATTTGTACCAGCACTCAACTGGGTTCTGTTGCCATTTGGAATAATTTTCCAGTTGATTTTTTTTTTAAGATTTTATTTATTTAGTTTTAGAGAAAGGGGGAGGGAAGAAGAGAGGAGGAGAAACATCAAATGTGTGGTTGCCTCTGGTGCCCCCTATCCAGGGACCTGGCCTGCAACCCAGGCATGTGCCCCTGACTGAGAATCAGACCAGTGACCCTTTGGTTTGCCAACCAGCCCTCATTCCACTGAGCCATTCCAGTTAGGGCATCCAGTTGATTGTTTTTAGGTTTCCAAGTGAACCATTTAAGTCAGTAGTCATGATATCTTATTTCTTTTTTTCTTTTCCTTTCTTTCCTCCTCCTCATCTCTCCTCCTTTCCTCTTTTTCCTTTTATTTTTCTTTGTCCTATTTAATTATATTGGCTGCTATATGCAGAAAATGTTAAGTAACTATTATGTTAAAGCATATCATTATCTTTTCCTGACTTTACTGAGATTGTGGCACCTATTAAAAATTATGTTGGGCCCTGGCTGGTGTGGCTTATTTGATTGGAGCATCGTTCCGTGGACCAAAAGATCGCAGGTTTGATTCCTGGTCAGGGCACTTACCCAGGTTGCAGGTTCCATCCCCATTTGGGGTGTGTACAAGCAGGCAGTGATCAATATTCCTCTCTCACATTGATAGTTCTTTCTCTCTCCACTCCTCTGTCTCTAAAAGCAATGAAAAAAATGTCCTTAGGTGAAGATTAAAAAATAATAATTTAAAAATTATGTTGGGTTTAAGTTAGAGATATATTGTTTACCTTTTTGAAGTATCTGGCTTTTTAAAAAAATTGTTTTAAAAATCAAGAATGGATACTGAAATCTGTTATATGCCTTTTCCCCATCTATGGATATGATATTTTTTTTCCTGATTCTATTAATCATTAAACTTTTTGCAAATATTGTGACCTGATAGTGTACGTTACTATTTAGTAGTATACAGTTGTTATTTAGAACCACTTATGGGAAGTGGAAGTAGTTCTAGGGTTTCCTATTTAGTTGAAATAAGACTGCCTGGAACTGAGCCAGCCTCACACGTGTAGAAAACAGTTCAATATAATGGGCCAGGCATGTTTCAGGTCAAGAGGAGCCTAATCTCAGATGAGAAAATTTCTAACTCAACAGAGAATTACTAAGATAATGATAGATACTGTTTATCGAGCCATTAACAAATGCCCTGCCCTGTGCTAAGTAAGGGTCCGGCAGAAGTAATGCCTCCTTGAGTATGGTTGGTAGGGTATGTGAATGTCTTGGAGAGCAAGACACCAATTTGAACACTTCACCTAAAATGTCATATGGTGTGCTTGAGTGTGATTTTATTATGTTACAGGATTATATTATGATTTCTTAATATATGATTTTGTTATGTTACAGGATTATATTATGATTTCTTATGATTTTGTAATAAAAAAGGAATGTTATTTGTGCTTGACTACATATATACACACACACATATGTATATACACACACATATATACATATATATGTAATATCCAGACTCAACTAGTTGCTAGTTGTGTGACATTGTGCAAGTTTCTAAAACCCTTTTTATTCACTTTCCTTGTTTGTAGTGTGGATTTGATGATAGTACCTACTGCATAGGGTTGTTTTAAGAATTACATTGGTTAATATATTTAAAGAATTTAGAACAGTACCTGGCACATAGTAAGCACTTGATCATCAAAGAGGTGCTGCCATCATCAAAGAGGTGTGTGACATTCATCATGAAGTATCACTGAACGACTTTTTTATATGTGGCAAAACTATGGTTCACACAGAGTTAGAATCCAAGGTTACACAAATTAATTTGCATTCCTAACTCTAAAGTGTATTAATTCTGTCTGCCTTAACTATATTTTCCCCTGGCTCCCAAAGCAGGATACTTGGATGTTCAGACAGGGAGGTTTGTCAGGAAGTTGTCTGGTAAAAGGATTAGGTAGAGACCCTCTGAGATGGAGTTTGGAACAGAGTACAGCCTTCAGGAAGACAATGGCCACGACAAGCAGAAACTCAGTATACTTTTAGAACAAGAATTTCAGAATTAGAGTTGGGGCTCACATTGGCATTTGGGCTGGAGAGAGAGTCCAGTAATTAGACCATTCAGGATTCAACTGAGTCTGAGGATTAAGGGCTATAAATAGTAATTAAGTCAGAATTGTTCATGAGAGTAGGGATGCACTGATTTTGTGGGCATTCAAAGTGGCACTAGCTCCAAGGAAGATTACTGTGGAAACTGGTAACTAGGCTGTCATTAGTTACTTCATTCTCAAGCCACCTGTATTTATTCTTCATCTCATGATACAAGACCAGCTGTGCCCTGATATCAGCTGCATTCATGAGCTACTGAACTCATGGTTAAATGTCCTTTGCAATAACAAGTTTCATCTGTTTCCTGATGGCTGATGATATATAACTGACTTGCGTATATGGATTCTTGACTTTTGGCTTACTCTTTACCTCTCAAAATTTGCCTGGCCTTCCAAATCCTGCCAATCTAGACTCCTTGTTGCTTTCACATTACTAACTTGATACTTCTTTCCTTTTAAGCTAAACTGTTTAATTTATAAAAACAATTCAGCTATATCCTTTTTAAAGTCAAACACTATAAAGTTTATAAAAAGACTAGTCCCTTACCATTTCCTCACTGCCCAGAAGCAACCTCTTTCAGCTCTCTAGAAATGGAAAGTCTTTAGTTAGCTTTCTCCCTCCTATGGTTACCTCTAGCACAAAGTCATGCCTGAGGTGGGCCCTACTCCAGATTTAGTCACACATGCCAATAGTTATTTAAACAATTTTTTGTTGTCTTTTCTAGGATTGGATTAAAAATCATACATATGAATTCACCACACTTTATCATTATTTTGCTCATTCCACATCTTTTCTTGTTTGTTGGTTGGTATGTATATATGTATCCATTTCTTTTTTTCTTTTCTCATTTAAAAAACTTTTAAAATTATTTGGCCCTGGCTGGCATAGCTCAGTGGATTGAGCGCGGGCTGCAAACCAAAGTATCGCAGGTTCGATTCCCAGGCAGGGCACATGCCTGGGTTGCAGGCCACGGCCCCCAGCAACCGCACATTGATGTTTCTCTCTCTCTCTCTCTTTCTCCCTCCCTTCCTTCTCTAAAAATAAATAATAAATAAATAAAATCTTTAAAAAAAACTTTTAAAATTATTTGAAGGGGAGAAACATCAATTTTTAAAATATTTTTTAAAGATTTTATTTATTTTTTTAGAGAGAGGGGAAAGGAAGGGAGAAAGAGAGAGAGAACATCAATGTATGGTTGCTTTTATGCGCCTCCAACTGGGGACCTGGCCTGTAAACCACACATGTGCCCTGACTGGGAATCCAACCGGTGACCCCTTGGTTAGCAGGCTGGCATTCAATCCACTGAGCCACACCAGCTGGGGTAATTTTTTTTTTTTCAGGTTTTATTTATTTATTTTTTAGAGAGGGAAGGGAGGGGGGGAGAGAGAGAGAGAGGGAGGGAGGGAGGGAGGGAGGGAGGGAGGGAGGGAGGGAGAGAGAGTGAGATACCAATGTGCAGTTGCTGGGGGCCGTGGCCTGCAACCCAGGCATGTGCCTTGACTGGGAATCGAACCTGCGATGCTTTGGTTTGCAGCCTGCACTCAATCCACTGAGCTATGCCAGCCAGGGCTAATATTTTTAATTCCACTTATTTATGCATTCATTGGTTGATTCTTGTATGCATTTTCACCAGGTCAAACCTGCAACCTTGGTGTATAGGGACGATACTCTAACCAACGACACCCTACCCGGTCAGGGCTGTGAATCCATTTTTTTTATTCCTATTCTTTCTTCTTTTCCCCTTCAATAACTTAGGCCAGGGATTTTCAACCTCTTTTACCTTATGGCACATATAAACTAATTACTAAACATCTGTGGCACACCAGAAATGTATTTTGTGTTGATCTGACAAAAAAATAGGTAAAATTTTGATTCATTCACACTGGACAGCTATTGTTATATTGGCTGTTGTCATTTTTTAATTTGATAATCTAAGGGAAAAGAGGTCAGTGTTCTGTCTAAATAGTCAGGTATTGCATGTTTTAAAAGTTCTTGCAGCATCCCATCGAAAATTGCTGCCTTAGGCAATCATTCTAATATATTTATGAATATCCTTTGGCAGCCACTCTTTAAAAAATGATTGAAAAAAAATTTTTTTTAAATTGCAAACTTAGAGAAAAGCTCAAAGGAACTTTTTTCCTGAACCATTTGAGAGTAAGTTGCCAGTCTCTGTGTCTTACTATTCCTCCGAATATTTTGGTTTATTTCCTACAAACAAGGTTATTCTACATAATCACACTATAGCTATCAACAATCACGGTGTTAATATTGAGACATTAGTACCATCTAATCCTCAAGCCCCATTCTATTTTGCCAGTATTCTTAATATTGTTTTTGTAACAAAAGGATCTAGTTCAGAATCATGTGTTGGTTTTAGTTGTCCTGTCTCTGTATTCTCTTTCAGACTCTATGTAATCATTCCTTTGTCTTTTCTAGACTTTCAAGCCCTTGATAGTTTTGATGGTTACAGGAGACTTATTTTGCAGAATGTCCCTTAATTTTTAAGTCAATATAATTTCCTCATGTTTATTTTAGGTGGCACATGATTTTGATTTGTCTCACTATTGGTGTCCATTTTGGTGACGTAGAAATGTCTGCCAGGCTTTTAAGAAGTTACTCTTCCCCTTTGTAATAAGTATTTTGTGGCGAACTATTTTGTTAATTGCTACTCAACTTTTTGATTTTTTAAAAATTTCTCTTAGAAGAAGGGAGGGAGGAAGGGAGAGACAAGAGACAGAGACCAAGACAGACAGACATTGATTTGTTGTTCCACTTATTTATGCCTTCATTGGTTGTTTCTTGTGCATGCCCTGACCTGGGATCAAACCCACAGCCTTGATCTATCTGTATGATGCTCTAACTGACTGAGCTACCTGGCCAGAGTATCACCTTTTCAAATTTATTTATTTATGTCTATATGGATTCATAGTTTTCTATTTTATTGAATGGGTAATGTATGAAATATACATTTTATATGCATGCATATTACATCACCATAAATGACATTATTTAATTTTATTTTAACATATAGCAACACATTAAAGTATTTAAATATGATCTAAATCTAGAGGGTCATATTCTAGAATGTTTGGAATAATTATCTTGGTGGTGGTGAGTAAACCTCCACCATAATGAGGTAAGTGGAGATAAAAAATCTAATCATACAAAATATGAGCCCAGTGTTATTTCTAGTTGGCCTGGAGCTGCTTGATCCAAATCTGACCAGGTTCTGGCTGAGGTTTGGTGCCATCTGGTGGCATTTGTCCACTTCAGTATAAATACATATAAATGGGGAACAAATTTGGCTGCTTAGGACTCCAGGCTTTGGCAGCAATTTTAGTCAGATTCTTTGACGCAATCCTGGGAGATTGGGCCAGTTGGATATTAGAAATGAGAAGCCCCATTCTCTACCTACTTGCTTTCTAAGACAGGCTTCATCTTTGCCTCTGTCAGGGCAGGGTTGAAGGGTGAATAGGTACATTTACTATACTTTTTGCAGTTTTTATTTTCTCTTTAAAAATTATTTTCTGATCTCTTTCAAGTTATATATATAAAATGTTAATAAAATCTTAATGAAAACTTGAAGTTAATTGTAACATAGAAGAAGACAGTTAAGGGAAATAGTATTAAGTAGGTGGTTTATATAGGAACTGTTTTCTAGGACTACATAAAAGTTTTCAAGTGATTTAAGACCTACTGTTAAGACTCTGGATATGTAAAAGGATTCTCTCTTCCAAAGCAAATATATTTATCTTTAACTTTTCTATTTTAATTCTGTGTCTCTGCCCCTCCTACCAGTCTCAGTGTGGCGCCTTCTTTATATCCTTAGTTGTAGGACTTTCATTCAGCCAGATTTCAGGTGGTTCTGAATGATGGTTGTTTTGTAGTTAAGTTGTAATTTTGATGTGGTTATGGGAACAGGTGAGTACTGTGTTTATCTACGCTGCCATCATATACCACATTTTCTTTACCCATTAACGTTTTGATAGACACTGGAGTTGTTGTTATATTTTGGCTGTTGTGAATAAGTGTACATAGTTTTAAAAATAAAAAAATTCTTCTAGTCTTAGGATGTTAAAGAGTAATTAGTATCTGTTTTACATATTCCCTCCCACATTTCCTTTCTCTAGTCTTATTTTCTGGTTCAGTTTTCACCTTCAGATTATTAAGTATTATTACTTAATGATTTTTAAATTTTTAACTTAAGAAATTTTTTAATGTATTTTTCGAAAGGTGGGAAGGGAGGGAGAAAGGGAGAGAAACTTCGATGTGTGAGAGACACATTGATCAGTTGCCTTTCACGTGGCCCCAACTGGGGATCTGGCCTGCATCCCAGGCAATGACATGACTAGGAATGGAATGGGTTCACAGGAGGCCCTTAATCCACTGAGCCACACAAGCCAGAGCTTAACTTTTACCTTTTTTTTTTTTTTTTTAACTTACAATCAGGTCATTTAAGAGTAACCTTCTTATACCACTCCCTTTTATCACCACTTTCGCTTCTTCTACCTTCTCTGGTATAGTCATAGCATATCTAGTGTTTACCTTATTTTGAATACATACACACACACGTTGACGACCATCCTCAGTTGTGTAGTAGTTTGATCACATTTCCTTTCTTGGAAAATCTTTTGTTTTTCTTGGAGTTAATAATTTTCTTATTTTCCTGTTTTACTGGTTTCCTTTTTCACTTTTATTTATGATTCCAGATTCTGTAACTGGATTGTAAAACTCCCATGAATACTGTTGTCCATATGGTCAGGTAGATGAGTTTTCTCAATTTCAGTTTAGGTGTTTTATCATTTACTATAATTATTATACTTGGAGGCTTCTTTCAAGTCTGGAAACTTTAACCCTTCTGTTCTTGGAATTTTTTTTTTTAAGATTTTATTTATTTATTTTTAGAGAGGGAAGGGGGGGGGAGAGAGAGACACACACACACACACACACACACACACACACATCAATGTGTGGTTGCTGGGGGTCATGGCCTGCAATCCAGGCATGTGCCCTGACTGGGAATTGAACCTGCGATGCCTGGTTCGTAGCCTGCACTCAATCCACTGAGCTACGCCAGCCAGGGCTGTTCTTGGATATTTTATTAAATTCTTATTTTTTTTTCCCCTTGGGAACTCCTGTTACTTGGACAGTAAGTTAGATTGATTCTCTGATTTGCATATTCTCGTATTTTCTACATTTTGGTCTTTTATTCTACTCCACTGAGATAATTTTCTCAAGTTTAACTTCCACAATTTTTAGATGTGTAGTTTAAATTTTGGTTACCATTTAAAAACTTTATTATAAACATGTAAACATAAACAAAAGTGGAGGGAATCTTAAAATGAACTGTGATGTACCTGTCACCCAGTTTAGTGGTTAACATTTTGACCATGTTGTTTCACTTCTTTCCAGTTTCTTAAAGCAGATTTAGAATCATGCCGTTTTACCCATAACTATTTCAGTATGCTTCTCTAGCTGTGGTTATGTTATTAATTGGAAGATTTTGTTTTTCTCTTGAGTTTTTATTACTTACTGTTATTATTTTGTAAAACATCTGATAATATTGATTATAGTTTTGTTTTTGTTCTTTGCATTTGTCTCTTCTCTTTATTTGCTTTTTACTTTTTCTTTTCCTTCTAATTTCTTCTTTCATTTTAGAGGTTTCCCCCAAATTTCCGATTTTCTTTGGCCCTTGGCTGATGCTTAAGAGTGAGTCTCTGAGAAACTGCAGGTGGGAAACTGTGAGTGCACATTGTTGATTAGTGGGTTTCAACAAGTTTAGGTGACAAATTAGGGCATAGTCCTTTCTATCGGGAACCCCCAAGTATTTGTAGGCCTTTTTAGTAAGCAGTGTCTCTAAAAAAGAATCCTCCAGTCTTCTACTTGACAGATACAAAGGCTTGTAGCTGGATTGAGTATATGAGACAAATTCGTGGTCTTTCTATTCAGACTCTTACTTAATCTTCTTGTTTTCATTCTCTCCATATATTTTATTGATTTTAGAGAGATAGATATTGATTTGTTGTAGCCTGACCAGGGATTGAACCTGCAACCTTGCCATATCGGGATGGCACTCTGACCAACTGGGCTACCTGGCTGTCAGCTAGAGGTTCTCTTGTTTAAGTTTCCCAGAGTATAAAAAACTTTCTTTTGCAATATGGGAGTAGTCACCTGACTGAAGGGCTGAGGGGAGGGATCTGGGTGTTTACTTGTTTTTAAATTTGTACATTTTCATTCTTTTATTTTCAGCCCTACCTCACATCTTAACTTTCAGAAGTACCAACTATTCAGATCCTAATAAGCCTTTGACTAATTGTTGAAAGGCACATTGTTTTACTTATGTTAGTAATCAGTACCTTGAGAATTTTTTGTTCAGAATTACTCCTTAATATGGGCTAAAAGCTCTAAGGGAATATATATATTTTTAAACCATGGAATTGTACACTTTAAGATTTATTTATTTTTAGGGAGAGGAGAAGGGAGGGAGGAAGAGAGGGAGAGAAACATCAATCAGTTGTCCTGACTGGGGAACAGACCTGCAACATGGGCATGTGCTCTGACTGGGGGTTGAACTGACAACCTTTCAGTTTGCAGGATGATGTCCAACCAACTGAGCCACATCAGCCAAGGTGGGAATATCTTTTTTGATTTCTTACATATAAGATAGGAAGTCTTGGCTCATATTCTGTTTTATAGTGCTATAAGACTCATATAATAACTTTGATAGGCACTGATTCTATACATTTAGAAATTTTTCAAATTCAGAAAAATTACATATAGGAAAAGCTGTCCTATCCATTCTTGTAGATAAAATATAAATTGATTTTCACATATCTCCCTGTAGCACATCACTGTGCAATGTTAATAACAGTTTTGATGTAGTGTCCTGAAGTATCTTCAGAATCCTCTCAGGAAGACTAAATTAGATTTAGAAAGTTGTCTTGCAGTTATCATAGGAACATACTCCTTACTCTGCTATAAAGTGTCTTCTTACTGTTAACATTCTAAATTAAAGAAAATAAATATGAAGTTATCAGGGGGACTGCTGAAGGCAGTAATTATATTTTGTTAAGCTTAGATTTTTGGAAATTGATGATTTATAATATGGTATAAATGTTACATTTCTATTTATAATCATTGTTAAACTATTGCATTTCACTCTAGGACTGTGCCATATAATCTGTTTTCTTTACATTTCAGTTAACAGAAGAGTTTGTTTTAATATCTTTTTAAAATATACTGTGAATTATGGTTCCTGTATGTGGGATAAATAATGCAAATACTTTGAAAACCATGTAGTCTTTTATAAATTCTTAGTTTGGAAATGTTAATTACCTCATCCACATTAGTAGTAATTGCTCATCATTTCTCTTTGTGTATTTTATTACTTGGTAGGTTAGTATTTGCCATAAGCTGACACACCTGGATATTCATGAAAACCAAGGTGAACTAGGAAGGACAGTTTATATTTAAATTTATTTAGGCTTATTGCCCAGGTTTACTTTAGAACCCCTGACCTGATAGTTTTAACCCTTAAGAATATGTTTGTTTTAACATGGAAGGTTGTATTTTCAAAGTGTCCACAAAAATTATTTATGTAAATTTATTGAAATGAATGCAAAAATCTTAAGACTGTAATGAACTCTTAGATACTATTTTTCATCTTTATTTTGAAAAACTAAAACTAGAATTTTTTAATAGACAAAGGTAAAATTTTACATATATATTTTTAAAAAGATTTTATTTATTTTCAGAGAGGGAGCAAAACATGAATTACCTCTTACATGCCCCCAACTAGGGATCTGGCCAGCAAGCCAGGCATGTGTCCTGACTGGAATCAGTGACCTTTTGCTTCGCAGGCTGGCGCTCAGTCTACTGAGTCACAGCAGCCAGGGCTTGTATATATTTTTGTGTGACAAAACACTTGAGGCCTTATTTAAGTTTGTTTTATTTTCCAGATGGTTTTGGGCTCAGTAAAAAAAACGCTTGGTTATTTAAATGTAAGTTCAATTGTTAGCATATAATCCTTGTGAGGGTTCAAGCTATTTTATTTTAATATAATTGCATTTCAGCAATGCACATCTTCTGAATAATTTTGCAGAAGAAGATACTCTTGATTGAGAATAGCGCTTTACTGACAGGCCAAACATTGTTACATAAGCTTACTCTTTTTCTCCTGACATCTTAGCCTTTAGTATTAGTTTGTATTTTATTACCTCTCTCCTTCCTTCTGATGCCTAGTGGCTTCCTTCAATCATTTTCTATTAGTAATTAGGTTGTAAACAGCACCTTTTTGACTGAGGATGTAACATCTTACCATGGTGACATGGCATAATATTCCATAGCAGTATGGCGTACCATTTTTTGGCTAAGTTAAATCATTGCTGTCAGTACCTTTTCTAAATGAGTCCTCTCTATGTCACATTTGCTCACTTTAAAATTCATGTGTGTTTAAAATCAGAATTTTCACAGTTCCATGGTTGTGTAACATAAAATTTCCATTTTTGACTCATTTGGCATGTCTGACACATGCTTTTTTTCTTTCTGGTGGTGGTGGTGTGGTAAGAAAGAATGTGAGTTGACTCATTTTTTTTTTAAGAGAACGGGAGAAAGTATCACTTTTTAAAAAGATTTTATTTACCTTTTTTTTTTATTTTTAAGAGAGAGAGGGGCAGGGAGAGAAATGTTAATGTGTGGTTGCCTCTTATGCACCCCGTACTGGGGACTTGGTCTGCAACCCAGGCATGTAATGTGACTGGGAATCAAACCCATGACCTTTTAGTTTGCACGCTGGTGCTCAATCCACTGAGGCACACCAACCAGGGCAGATTTTTTCGATTGAAAAAGAACGAGCCCTGGTCACATACCTTAGTTGCAGGCCAGGTCCCCAGTAGGGGGCGCTGGAGAGGGAACCACACATTGATGTTTCTCTACCTCTTTCTCCCTCCCTTCCTCTCTCTAAAAATAAATAAAATCTTAAAAAAAACCCAACAAGCTATTCTTTAATAATTGCATAATGCAAGACAACAACATCTTACTGAGTCTTTTGCAGTTTTAATGAAGATCTATTTTCTGTACTTAAATTTTTTATTTTGAAAAAGACAAATATTTATTTTAAGCTTTATTATCATTTGACAGAATAAAATATGGATTAGTGAAGAAAGGGTTTTTAAATCTTTTCAGCCCGCTGTTCTGAAAACGACTGTTACTGGAGATAACATTTATTGATCTGCTTTCATCGTTGGTAATAAAACTTCATTGCATGTCATTTGATATAATAAACAGAGCCAAGAATTAGAGATTGTTTCTTTTTCTCTTTTACCATTTACACCATCAAAATTTAGATGCCCACCTCCCCCTTCTTATCTAAGTTAATTTAACTCCTCTGAGTTGTCTTGCATGCCTCTTACCAAATACCTGGTTTATTTATATGTCAGCCCTCCTGCTCAAGGACATGCATCTTTCTTTGGTGTTTAATTAGACAGGAGTACAGAAGATAATATATAGGCAGATTGCTATTAAATTTCTTATTTTGTTTTGATAAACTTGATGCTTGGTTGAATTATATGCTATGTATCCTCCTTTCTTACTGGTGTACACAAAAGATATTACCCTACATTTTTTAAAAAGTTGGCACCTCATTTTGTGTACAAGAGTGGTTTTCTTATATAAGCTTCTCAAAGTCCTAGGAAGTCCATGAGTAAGCAGCTAAGTAGTAGAGTATAGTTTTCCTTTTTGGCTTGTTCATGTCCTTTGCCTGTTTGCTATAGATAGGTTTGTCATCATGCCTTAGAAACACTCTTTAATAACTTCCTTTCAGAAGTCAAAGTTTTCCCAGTTTGTGGTTCTTGCCTTTAACTATATTATGAAATATTTTTACTATGTTATGTATAATTGTTTATTTTTCATATTAATAAATTCATTAATAATTTTCTCCAGGATTTTTAACTTTTAGTGTCATGCCTAGAGAAAGTATGTGATATAATTAAAGTTTTTTATGAAAAAATTTAGAAAGACTATAATAATACTTATTTTTATCTTGTCTACTGAACTTTTAGAATTGGTTATACGTAATCATTTTTAACTTATGTCTTATGTACATGCCCAAAACTGGGTAGTAATTTGATCTGCCACTGTTCATAAATGTAAACATATGAGGTGCTAAAGATACCTTGTTATAATAAGGGCAGAAAGAGCTGAGAGGAAAAATTTCTTAGCACTGAAAGCATACAAGCTTTTTAGCTTTGAGCTCATCAAGAACCCCTAGGATGTCTTATCCTGGGGCAAGGTTTTCATCATCCTTAGGTTAGTCATAACACATCATTCATGGATTACTTGTGGCACATGGTTACAAATAGGAACTCTCTGAGAGGCCAAAATACTACATAATTGTTATTAACAAACCTATTTTTTAAAATTGTTGCAGTATTACATGTAAATGATTTGAAAAGTCTAACAATTCTGTAAGACTTATAATCACGTGCATTGTCCCCTTCCTACCCATGAACTCTTCTAAAAGACAGCCATTTTGAAACTTTTCAACCTTGTGTTTTGGTATTTCCCCCTATATTACTAAAGATTTGTATTACTGTATTTTAAATTTATTTTTTAGTTAGTAGTTTTTGAATTTTTACAATGGGAAGTAAGGATTTCTTCCAGTATGGTAACACTGCATTCTACAAACACACTCATTAGCTCTCTTATGCTTCTGATAGTTTAGTTATAAGTTTGGTTTAGATAAATTTTCAGTGTTGTAATATGACTATGTAAATAATTGCAGTTGAGCCATGTCCTCTACCTTTTCTTCCCTGTGCATTGTTTATTTTGGGTGGAGTTGATTGATTTCCCCACCCCATTTATTGTACTTAGTTCTCTAAAGTACTTACCAGTAATTTATCTCTGAACTCTACCAGAAGTATAAATCTCACTTGGAAATGTTAAAATACACAAGGTTATCTCATTTAAACTTGTTAATTAAAATAGAACATTTTAAATTTTATCAAATATACATGAATACAGAAAAGTATGTATGTCATAGGTATACAGCTTAATGAATTTTCACAAACTGGGGCATCTATATATCTTGATATAGTGTCCAGATCAAGAAAAATAACATTACTAGTATTGTAAGAGCCCTTTCTTGTGTTGCCTTCCAGAACTGTCTTCCTACTCCATGGAATAATTCTAATTTCTAACAACAGTTTTAGAAACTGTTGCCTGTTCTTGAATTTCATTATATATGGATTCTTAGAGCATGAATCTATTTTGTGTCTGGCTTCTTTCAAAGTTCTATTTATGTGATTTATCCATTTTATTATATGTAGGTTTAGATCACTTATTCTCATTGCTAATAATAGTATTCTATTAAATGACTGTTCCACTTTATCTACTTTCCTATTGATGGCTGTTTTGGTAACTTTAGATTTTGTCTGTATATGCAATATATTGTTACCATTAGCCTCCTGGTTTATGTATTTTGATGAAAATAAAATCCTATTGGGTACATATCAGAAATGGAATTTCTGAGTCATAGGGTATATGTACATACAGCTACAGTAATACCAACAAATGGTTTTCTAAAGTGGTTTACCTTCCCACATGCACTATATAAGAGTTACTGTACATTTGCATCATTGCCGGTCTTTTTCAGTGTAGGTGTTGTGTTTTAAGTTTATATTTCCCTAATGACTAATGAAGTTGAATACCTGTCTTTATTTTTGTATTTATTTTTTGCATTTGGATATTCTCTTTTATGAAGTGTAAGTTCAAGTCTTTGCCCATTTTTGTCATTTTGTCTTTTTCTTATTAATCTTCATGAGTTCTTTCTGTACTGTGTATACAAATCATTTGGTGGATATATGTTTTGTTAATATATCCCCCCCCGCTCTGCCATGGCTTGCTCATTCCCTGTCTTAATGACTTCTTTTGGTGAACCAGAAATTCTTATTTTTAAAGAAGTCAAATTTATATGTGTTTTCTTTTGTGTCCTAATGAAGAATTTTTGTAGTTAGTACCATTTGTGTCCTAATGAAGAATTTTTGTCTACTTCAGTATCACAAAGGTATTTGTGTATGTGTGAGATAAAATATAAGTAAGTGTACAGTTCAGTGGCATTAGTGCATTCACATTGTTTTTAACACTCACCCCTATCTGTTTCCAAACTTCAGAATGGTTTTGTTAGCTTGTGTTGTGACAGCCGTAATATCAGTGTGTGTTAAAAAAAAACTTATCAAAACTGGTGAATTTTTGTGTAGTCATTTTAATATTGAAGATGGAAGAAAATAAGCAACACTTTTGGCATTTATACCTTTTCATTTCAAGAAAGGTAAAAATGCAACTGAATTGCATAAAAAGATTTGTGCAGTGTGTGGAGAAGATCCTGTGACTGATCAAACATCAAAAGTGGTTTGAGAAGTTTCATGTTGTAGATTTCTCTCTAGATGACACTCCACAGTCAGGTAGACCAGTAGAAATTGATAGTGATCAAATCGAGATATTAATTGAGAACAATCAACATTTCCTCACCAACATTTATTTTGTCTTGTTTTGATAATAGCTATCCTAATGGGTATAAAGTGGTAGGTATTTCATTGTGGTTTTGATTTAGATTTTTCTAATGACTGTTGATGTTGAGCATCTTTTCATATCCTGATTGAACATTTGTATATTTTCTTTGGAGAAATGTCTTCAAGTCCTTTGTCTAGTTTTTAATTTTATTGTTGTTGTCGAATTGTAGTTCAGTATATATTGTGTATATTAAACCCTTATCAGATGTATGAATTGCAAATATTTTCTCCCAGTCCATGGCTTGCCTTCCTACTCTGTTGATAGTATCATTTGATGCATGGACACTTAAAATTTTGATATCATCCAGTTTTGTTGTTGTTGATGTGCTTTTTGATAGCATATCCTAGAAATCATTGCCAAACCCCATGCCATGAAGCGTTCCTCCTGGTTTCTTCTATGAGTTTTACAATTTTAGGCCTTAATTTAATTTTTAATTTAATTTTTTAACTTAATTTAAAATTAATGATTTAATTTTTTGACCATTTTGAGTTAATATTTATATATGATGTAAGGTAAGGGTCCAACTTCATTGTTTTCCATGTTTTCCCATCATTGTTTCTTGAAAAGACTCTTTGCTTCTCCATTGAATAGCCTTTGGCACTCTTGTCAAAATCATTTGGTCATACACATGAGGGTTTATTTCTGGGTTCTTTATTCTTTTCCATTAAGTATATGATGAGGTCTATCTAGAAAGTATCCAACTGTGTAATAGGAAAAATAAAGACATTTATTGAAGAAGATACAAGGTATAAGAAACAATGTACATAGGACAATGACACCTCAGTCCCCTTCAAAGTAGGCACCTTGGGAGCTCTCCCAGTTCTCCCAGTTGCTATCAGCTGCCCTGTTGTATCTTCCTGAATCTCATCAACAGCTTGAAATCTCTTCATTTTCAAAGGTGGTTTTAGCTTTGGGAAAAGCCAGAAGTCACAGAGCATCAAATCTGGGCTGCAGGGGGACCGAGTCATTTGGGTGATTTGATGTTTCGAAAAAAAAAACCTCGTCGCAAGACATGATGCATGAGTGGGCATATTGTCATGATGCAGCTGCCAATCACTAGTTGCCCGTGGCCACATCCTTCTACATCATCTGAATAGCTTCCAGAGAGGAATATTCAAGCTTAATGCAAAATTTGATGCATATTTGTTGCTCTACTTGCTCAGTCATTTTGAATGTGACGGCCCACACAGTACACATGCTCATTCAACAGTGTATATTGTCCCCACTGACTATTCAGTGATGCCATCATTATTCACACATTCACATTCTAGTCCATTCTCCTTGGCTACCAGGTAACATTGATGTTGTGTAAACTGTTCTCATTATATTAGCAATGGCTGGAATTTTTCCCGACAGACCTTGTGTATATATCTGTCTTTATGCTGGTATCACATTATTTTAATTGCAGTAGCTTTATGTAGTTAAGTTTTGATGTCAGGAAGTATGAGACCTCCAGTCTTGTTCTTTTTCAGGATTGTTTTGGCTTCTTGGAGTTCCTTGAGATTTCGTATGAATTTTATGATGGATTTTTCTATTTCTGCAAACATTATAATTGGGATTTTGATAGGGACTTCATTGAATCTATAGATCACTTTGGGTAATATTGACATCTTAAAAATATTGTCTTCCAACCCATGAGCCATGGGATGTCTCTTCATTTATTTGTTGTTGTCTTTAATTTCTTTCAACAATGTTTTATAGTTTTCAGTGTACAACAAGTCTTTTACCTCCTTTGTTAAGAATATTCCTAAGTATTTTATTCAGATGCCATTCTTTGCTATACTGATGCTTTCTAATGCCTTTGTAAACGGAATTCTTTATTGCTTTTCTTTATGGATTAATTGCTATTATATAGACATGCAACCTGTTTTGGGCAACTGATTTTTGGATGTTTTGTATTCTACAGTTTTGCTGAATTTGTTTATTCTAACAGTTTCTGTTGTATGTAGAATCTTTAAGGTTTTCTACTTTAAGATCATGTCTGGAAAAAGAGATGATTTTCTACCTTTCAAATTTGGATGCCTTTTATTCCTTCCAGCAATGAAGATACTTTTTCATGTTTTATCCTAGAAACTAGAGTTTTAGTTTGGCACTTAGGTTTGTGATTCATTTGTGAATGAAGTGCTATGGGTCAAGGCTAATTTTTCAGTGTGGATATCTAGTAACTGCGCCAGTACCATTTATTGAAAAGACTGTTTGTTTCCCACTGGATTGCACTGTTGTCTTTGTTGTAAACTAGCTGGTTCTGTATGTGATTTTTCTGGACACACTTCCGTTCCATTTGTCTGTTTTTGTAGCCTTATATGAAGAACACTATTAACTATAGCCTGTGGTAAGTCTTGAAATCTAGTAGTGTATGCTCACAACTTTGTTCTTTTTCAGGTTGTTTTTGGCTGTTCTATGTACTATGCATTTTCCATATAAATTTTAGTATCAGCTTATCAATTTCCATAGAAAACCTACTGGGATTTTTATTGAATTGTATTCAATATAGAGATCAAGGGGGACAATGTACATCTTAGTAATATTACGACTTTTAGTCATAAAAGTCACTGCGACTTTTAATAAGACTTAGTCTACGGATGTGTTCATCTTTCTGCTTATTTAGGTCTTTTTAATTTTTCTCATCTGTGCTTTATAGTTTTCAGTATAGAGATCACACATGTCTTCCTGTAGACTTATTCCTAGGTAATATTTTCCCAGTTTTATTGAGATACAATTGTACTACTTTAAGGTGTGCAACATAATAATTAGATATGTATACAGTGAAATGATTACCACAGTAAGTTTAGTTAACATAATTGAATGAAAGTATTTCTAAAGGTAGGGTTGGAAGTTTAAAATAATTTTCCTCAGAATTTTGAAGACATTGTCTTGTTTCCAGTGCTGCTGTTGAGAAGTTTCTTGTGATGATTTTTTTTTTCCTCTGTGGACTCTCCCCCATCCCCCTTCCAGCTTTATTGAGATATAATTGACACATAACATTGTGTAAGTACTCTGGAATTGTATAGGCTCTTCCCTTTGTCCTATGTTCTGAAATTTCACAATGATACGCCTTGGTGCAGGTTTTTTGCCTCCCTCTTATCATGTTAGGCATTAATAGATTCTGTCTACTTGTGTCCTTTACTTTTAGAATTTTTTTCTTAAATAATGTATTGTTTTGTCTTTTAAAAATTCCTGTTATGTGAATGTTGATCTTCCTAGACTGCTCTTTTAATTATTTGTTTTCCTCATTTTTCACATTTTTTTCCTTATTCTATTTTCTGGGACATATCTTCAGTTCTGTTTTACTGCCCATATACATATATATGTGTGTGTATGCATTTCCTCTTCGCTGTCATAGTTTTAATTTTTCAAAAGCCACAATTTTTTTGTTTTTTGAATGTCCCTTCCTCCCTTTTTGGCTTCTTTATTTTATGGGTCCTGTATCTTTTCTTAAAGTTCTGAGACTATTATATTTTTTTGAGGTTTTATTTTGCTTAAAGGTGTTGTAGGATTTTTTTTCTCTTGTTTTTGTTTTTTGCCTCGAGGCTTCCCTTAAATGTCTGAAGATCTATCCACTTACATTTAAGGGTGAAGTACTAAAAAGCAGATTGAAAATTCAGCTCTTAGGTGTTACTGTATGGTGATCTGGTTGGGCTGGGCTGATTGGGGTATCTTCATTTGTTACATCTTTTTTAAGTTTTTTTCTTTTAAACCACTGCATTAAGGTGTATATATATAGTTGACTTTTATTTCCTGTGGGGGATAGTTAGCTACTTCAGCAAACAATCCTTTGTTCTCTACCTGCTGTGTATAGTCCAAATTGCCAGCCTTCTGAGACCCATGTGGAAAAAAGAAGTGCAGGATCTTACCACTCACTGGTGAGATTTTCCCTGTTTTCAGTTTGATTTTCTCACACTTAATTCTATTCAGTTTAACCATGGCAAAGAGTTAACCTCCAGTCTTCTGTTAGCATGGGGAGAGGTTCTAGGGATCTCACTATACTTTATGCAGACCTTCAGCCAGTCTTCCTATTTCAGCACCACCTGTACTTGGTGCCTCTAGTTTCTGAGCTTTTCCATGGTTCTGTGGAAGGAGAGAAGCCTACTCCTTTGCTTGTGATCACCAACCTGGGCTTAGTCTTCTAAATTAGTTACTTCTTATCGTTCTGGTTTCCAGCTTCCAAAGTGTTGTTGTTTTTTTCCCCACTGGTCCTTCTGGTTTATGATTTTAAAAAATAAAAATGTCTTTAAAAAGCAGCAGTAAATAAATACACATGGTGAGATATATTTAACTGAAAGTCCAAATGTTGTTTCTGCTATTCTATTTAACATTAACTCAGCTGATGATGCATTGGGTTCCTCTAGCATTCTGACAGGGCGGCGGGGGTGGGGATAAAAGGTTTTACTTTCCAAGCAGCAAGAAACATTTTTTTTTTTTTTTGAGTGGGAAGGGGGAGAGATAGAGAGAGACAGAGAGACAGAGAGAGAGAAACATCAATGTGAGGTTGCTGAGGGTTATGGCCTGCAACCCAGGCATGTGCCCTGACTGGGAATCGAACCTGTGATGCCTGGTTTGCAGCCCGCGCTCAATCCACTGAGCTATGCCAGCCAGGGCGAAACATTTTTTATTACTATATTTTTAAAAGTACAGACAACTACTATCAGTATCGAGTGTCTTCTTAAATGTGTGAAATTTACTAGCTAGAGTCCAGTAGGGCAACAGGGATTTCCTGTTCTTTATATTTCATTTTAATTTTAGGATAATTATGTTCAGTATTACAGTAATTCTAAATTAAACTTTTTAGATTGGGACCTTTAATCAATAAAGACTCGTAATTTCTTAACTTTAAAGCCTGTGGCACATATTATAGTATCCCTAGGTATAGCTGCTCACTTTATTTTTCACATACTGTTAATGAACTATTTAAAAGTTTATACTAGTGGTTGACAGACTTTTGAAACTTTCAGTAAGTTAATAACAAACATGTTTTGATTGCTTTTGCTGTCATGTTGGGCGTGTTATTCTATATCAGATGTGAGCTGATGACATAGCCAAAAAAAAACTCAGCAGTGGGAATGTCCTCATTTCACACTAACTCTAGGCACTATTCCAAATGCAACAGTAAACACTCTACGTTTGCTGTCAGCTGAGCCATTACCAAGGATAGTTGTGTTTAGGACTGAGAAACTTTTTCTTAACCTGTTTTAATAGTATGCTAATAACCAGGTAGCAGGAACAATTGGAATATATTTCACTATTCATATTGTATATTGTCATGGATGATATTCCATATGAAAATAAATAATGGGATAACAAAATTACTTTAATACTGCAAATTGTGTCTCAGGCCAGTGTATATACTTCATTTACATATATTATTGTTTTCTAAATCACTTTTTAAATTTTACAGTAAACTGCCTATCTTACAGGGGTTTTGAGAAGTGTGCCATTTAGGACTTGGTGGATTGTTTACAGCCATGGTGGGTTGGCATCAGCCGTGGAAGCATGGGTACTTGGGTGAGAAAGTTATTGATTTGTTAATTTTTGGAAGTACGTTTGTTGAAGTGAGTGTGTTCCCAGTTGGCTGGCTCTCAGAAGTAAGGGGCTGTCACTGATAGGTTGGCTTGCAGAAACAGTCACTGAGATAAGTTGTTTGAGTGGGTTTAAAATTGGTTATTGTTTCATAGCTATAGAATTGTCAGGTATTGATTAAGTAATTTTATGCTGGTTTTGGTGGCTCTTTGTTACTATGGCTTCAGAACAGTTTGGTCTTTAGTATATGAACTCCTTTTTATTCTTGGGAAGATCAAAAAAAGAAATAAAAAAGAATTGTTTAGATCTTCACCACAGTTGTTGATTCTTCTTAAAGATGAGGTTTGATCTTTTTATCCTTGAAAGTGAAATCTGATTTTCTGTTCATATTTTTATAAGGTTCTCCATTCCTTCATGTAAAGGGAAAGTCATGTATATGAAATAATATGTTTAAATATTAATAAGATTCTGAAAAATAATAGTGATAAAACTGCATAATCTCAGGGAAGCACCGTAGCAGCATATTCTCCTAGATTTTAACTTCAGATAAATTTTTTAGGATTATAAATTCTATTGAAGGAGTTCTTAATGACAGCTCATAAGGTACCTCCTAATGTCACCTTTTTCAGTTGTAATACAAACATAACTGAGTCATTATACTTTTTTTTTTTTTAAGAGAAAGAGAAAGGGAGAGAAACATCCCTTGGTTGTCTCTTGCATGTGTCCCAACTGGGTTCTGAACTTGCAACCCTAGGCATGAGCCCTGATGTGAAATTGAACTGGGGACCTTTCACTTTGCAGGACAATGTCCAACCAACTGAGTCATACCAGTCAGGGGTAGAGATGTTACTTTTAAAAATTATGTGGAGCCCTGGCTGGTGTGGCTCAGTGGATTGAGTACCAGCCCATGAACCAAAGGGTCGTCGGTTAGATTCTCAGTCAGAGCATATGCTTGGGTTGTGATCCAGGTCCCAGTAAAAGGGTGCATGAGAGGAAACCACACATTGATGTTTCTCTTCCTCTCTTTCTCCCTCCCTTCCCCTCTGTCTAAAAATAAAACAAATAAAATATTTTAAAAAGTTAGAACTGGTAAGGCTCTTAGCAAATGGGTTTCAGAGAATTCAAGTTCCTCAGGTTGGTAAGAATCTCTCCAGTTGTCTTTTCAAAAGCTAGTAAGTAGTGTTGAAATCTAAAGACAGGTAAACAAAAGAGATATAACAAAGTGAAAATGAGCAGTCTAAAAGGGGCTCTATAAAAGGCTTCATCACATGACCCTTGCCTATTTAATTTTTAAACAAAATTCATATTTTTATGCATTTTACATACATTAGTTCATTTAATCCTCACACCAACTTGTTTAATAGGTACTATAAGTCTCATTTTACTGATGAGGAAACTGAGACACAAGTTAAATAACTTACCTAAAATAATGGCTAGTGTGTAGTAGTTAGGATTCAAACCCAGGCAGTCTAGTTTTTAAGCAGATGTTTTTAACTACTACTGTTCCATGCTGTTTTTCTTATTGGTGCATATATATTCTTCATACATTTTTATGTAACTATATACCTAGTTACTCCGCAAAGATTTCTTTTAATATATTTAGTAGTCTGTAAAGACATTTTTGGGACCTAAAGATTTGACTACATGGATGGTACTAAATTTTATTGATTATTCCTGTTTCTAGAAAGGATAATCTAATTTCCACAGTAGAAATGTGATAGAGGAGATTACATTTCCAGTGACCAGATTTCCAACTTTTTGTGGAAATTTTCACAATCCTGTTTTATCCAGATAATACATCATGTAACTTGGTAATAATTAGTCAAGTTTTCTAAAGTGTATGCCAGTTCTGGAGGTGAGACTGAGTAAGTGGAAAAGATAGGAAAGCTGTTATAGCATATCTCTGTTTTATCCTATTCAACCCTTTTATAGTGCTGTATAGTCATTTTTGTAAAATATACATCTCGTCATTATTTCTTAAACTAAATATTTTTTGTATAGCTTTGGTAGCACCTATATGAGGTTTTAATCTACTTTCATCCAGTTTTACTTCCTGTAGTTACCAGCAAACATCTTCCTAGCCATACCTTACTACTATTGTCACTCTTTGTACCTGGTGCCTTCATGATATTTCCTCAGCTTTTATTCATCCAGAGAACTCAGACAACACCTATCCACAGTACCAATGTATAGTAGTACTCAGTAGATGTTGAACAAGTGAAGTCTTTTCCTGTTTTTGCCCAGCTGACTAAATAACTTTTCTATACATACAATAAATTATTTTTGTGATTGTAAGAGGAAGAGGGGAGTGATTTTTTTTATTTTAATATAGGTCATCAATACCCTGCCTGGGGCTTGGGAAATGCTTAATAAGATCTTGAGTGAATAATAGCAAAATGGACTTACTTACTTAAAACTAAACTTGTAAGAAGTGATTTTGGATTTTTTCCTCAAGATGGTTTATATTTATCTTGTATTGTTTCTTGGTCATTTGGAAACCCACACATTATTTGTTATTTAATGACTTCTTAGTTGTAGTTTGTGAATACCCTGAGTATTATTTATTTGAGTCCCAATGAATGTTTGGGAATTTTCTTGACCTTTGAGTCTTAGGAATCTTCAATTACAGAAAATGTTTAGGGTAGATAATAGAAATGGAACTGTTTAAGGAGAATAGAAACAGAACCTAGAGTGATTAAAAAATCTCATATTGTTCAGTTTCCTTACAACAAAGATATATTCACTTACAGTATTTGTGAAATAAAAAAGTTACTCCACTCCCATATACACCTTTTAAGTTTGTCTGTTGAGAGACTATTCTGTAAAGTAAGCAGTTGCAAACATCTGTATTTGTTCTTTCCAGTACAAGGAATGCATGCCTATGTTTACTTAGTTACATTTTGCCCATTCATGTGCTGAGCTGTGGGATCAGAACAAATTGAAAATAAAAAGAATATGGTGTAAAGAAGGGACAGGAAGGGCCACCTAGATTTCTGTATTTGCTACTTGAATTCTATTAATGTAAGAATTTTAATTCTCATTTATTATTATCATTGCTTCCAGTAAATTTAAAGATTAAGATCAAATTCACCCCTGGCTGGCGTAGCTAAGTGGATTGAGCGCGGGCTGCGAACCAAAGTGTCACAGGTTCAATTCCCAGTCAGGGCACATGCCTGGGTTGCGGGCCACGGCCCCCAGCAACCGCACATTGATGTTTCTCTCTCTCTCTCTCTCTCTCTTTCTCTCTCTCTCTCTTTCTCCCTCCCTCCCCTCTCTAAAAAAATAAATAAAATAAAATAAAATAAAATAAAATCTTTAAAAAAAAGGTAAAATTCCGTATTTCTATAGCACTAAACACAAATGATATAACTTGTCCTATTATATGGGGAAACCATTGGATAAAAGAGATTTGGGTGAAATGTGATTGGTAATTGGTTCTTTGGTCTTTTAATTAACCTCACAATATTGACTCTGCATTTTAAGCACTTGAAATTTTTGGACCCTAGCATTTTTGGAAGGCTTAACTGTATTTTTAAGTGCCCCAAGTTGGTCTACTAATTTAAAAACAAATAATAAATTTTGCTATATAATGTTTCCTAGGATTCTGTTGATGTAAATATAGCTTAGTAGTCATGTCACTTACGAGATTGATTACCGGGAGAGAGTGCCCACATTCACATTACTTCTATTGCAGTATCTTGTTATAATTGTTATATTTTACTGTTAATGTTGTTAATCGTTTACTATACCTAATTGTACATATTTTAGAAAGTGTAAAGTCAGTTACCATTTTAGTATGTGATTCGGCCTTAAATTTCTGTTGTAAACCTGACTTGGTCATGATTTATTATCCTTTTTATTAATATAGTATTGGAGTCTGTTTGTAAATAGTTTGTTGAGGATTTTCTTTTAAAGATTTTATTTATTTATTTTTAGAGTGAGAGGAATGGAGGGACAAAGGGAGGGAGAATGTCTTGTGAGAAATAGTTGCCTCTTGTACACCCCCAACTGGCCCGTAACCCAGGCATGTGCCCAGACTGGGAATCGAACTGCAGACCTTTTGGTTCACAGGCTGGCACTTAATCAATCCACTGAACCACACCAGCCAGGGCTGTTGAGGATTTTTATGTCTGTTTATAAGAGGTATTGTTCTGTGGTTTAATTTTTTGTAATGTCTTTTTCTGGTTTTTATATCAGGGTGTTGCTGGCATCATAGAATGAATGGGAAAGTATTTCCTCTTATTGCATTTTCTAGAAGAGTTTGTTTAGAATTGATGTTACTGCCTCCTTGAATATTTGGTAGAATTTGCCATTTAAGTTTCCATCTGGCTCAGGGATTGCTTTTGTGTAAAGGCTTTAAAATACAAAATCAATTTCTTTGATAAATATACAGGGTCTGGTGCAAATAATGGCCCGTTTTTATTACAAAATCATAAGCATGTAATTCTGTAACACAACAATATCACACTCAAGCACACCATATGCCATTTTAGGTGAAATGTTCAAATTAAAACTGTAAATTATTACACCCATGTTATTATCCTGCCAACCACATTCAAGCAGGTGTTACCTCTACTGGACCCTGTATTTTCATCTTAAGTAGCTTTGGTTCTTTGTGTTTTCAAGTAATTTCATAGAAATTTATTGAATTTTTATGAATACAAAGTTACTTATAATATTCTGTTGTCATTCTTTTAATATTGATGGAATCTGTAGTGCTGTCTGTTTTTATTTCTAATATTGGTATTTGTGTATTCAGGTTTTTTATCAGCCTGGCTAGGTGTTTATTAATTTTCTTGATCTTTTCAGAGATTTGGCTTCTGGTTTTACTAATTCCTTTCTATAGTTTCCCCATATCTCAGTTTCATTAATCTCTGCTTTTACTTAATTTCTGTTTTTTTCTGCTTGATTTTGGTTTAATTTCTTATTTTTTAATTTTCTTAAGCAGAAGTCTACACCACTAAATTAAGACCTTTCATCTTCTATTATAGAAAGAGTTATTTAGTACTAAAATTTTCTCAGTACTGCTTTAGGTGTAAACGATTTTCATGAGTCATTTTTTTCATGTTCAGTTGCAAATATTTTCTATTAACTTTGTGGCTTTATCTTTAAACCATCAGTTACTTATTCTGTTAATTTCCAAATATTTTGGGATGTCCAATTAACTTGATCGATTTCTAGTTTAATTCAGTTGTGTTCAGAGGACATGCTCTGTATGATTTCACTTCTTTTAAATTTGTTGATATGTATTATGTCCCAGAATATGATATATCTTGGTGCATGTTCTATATTTCCAGGAAAAGGATATGTATCTGCTGTTTTTGAGTTGTATATTGTCTTTTATATTCTTAATTGATTTTCTGTCTACTTCTACTTTAGATTATTGAGAAAAAAGTTATGGTATATGTGGATTTTGCTCTTTTTCTTTTCAGTGATACAATTTTATAGTTATTTTGTACTCAAAGCTCTGTTAGATGCATATTGTACATATTTAGAATTATGTTTTCTGTGTGAATTGACTCCCTTACTATTATGAAATGACCCTCTTTTTATCCCTGATAATATTCCTTAGTCTAAAATATACTTTCTGATATTCATGTAGTCACTCTAGCTTTCTTTCTTTTCCCTTCCCCACTAGTTTTCTTTTTATTATTATTTTATTGTTGTTCAATTATAGTTGTCTGCACTTTCCCCTCACAGTGCCCCCCTACCCCAGCCAAATCCACCTCCCTCCCTTGCTTCCACCTTCCTCCTTGGTTTCGTCCAGGTGCCCTTTATAGAAGTTCCTGAAAACCCTTCCCCCCCATCATCCCCTCCCCCCTCCCCTCAGGCTGTTGTTAGATTGTCCTTAATTTCAATGTCTCTGGTTATATGTCGTTTGCTTTTTTTCTTTTGTTGATTATGTTCCAGTTAAAGATGAGATCATATGGTATTTGTCACTCACTACTTGGCTTATTTCACTTAGCACAATGTGCTCCAATTCCATCCATACTGTTGTAAAGGGTAGGAGCTCCTTTCTCTCTGCCGTGTAGTATTCCATTGTGTAAATGTACCATTGTTTTTTGATCCACTCATTTACTGATGAGCACTTAGGTTGCTTCCAGAACTTGGTTATTGTAAATTGTGTTGCTATGAACATTGGGGTGCATAGGTTCTGTTGGATTGGTGTTTCCGGGCTCTTAGGATATAATCCCAGCAGTGGAATTGCTGGGTCAAAAGGCAGTTCTATTTTTAGTTTTCTGAGGAAATTCCATATTGTTTTCCACAGTGGCTGCACCCTTCCCCACTAGTTTTTATATTAGCTTCCTTTTTTAAGAAAAATTGAGCTCTAATTCACATCTTAAAATTCATCCTTTCAAGGTGTACAATTTGATGGCTTTTAGTGTATTCACAAGATTGTACAACCATCACCACCGTCTGATTTCAGTATATTTCATCACCTCTCCAAAGAAATTCCACACCTCCCTTCAGCAGTCACACTCCATTCCTCCTACGACCCCAGTATCTTTTTATTATTCCTGAATCCAATTCAGGATACCATACTGTCTCCTTAGACTTCTTCAGTATTTGATGGTTCCTCCTTTTTTCCCCATGACCTTTATCATTTTGAAGAGAACTGGTCAGGTATTTTGTAGACTGTCCCTCCATTTGGGTTTGCCTAATGTTTTTCTTATCATTAGCCTGGAGTTACGTGTTTTTGGGATAAGAACACCACACAGATGAGCTGTTTTTCTCACTAGATCATGTCAGGGAAATCATGATTTTAACATGATTTAGCAATGGTGATGTTAACCGTGGTCACTTGGTTAAGGTGGTGCTGCCAGTTTCCTCCACCAGTTACTAGTTCTTCCTTTCCATACTTTATTCTTAGGAATTGAATTGTTAAATGCAGGCTACACTCAAGACAAAGGAAATTAAATGGGATCTATGTTGGGAGTACTGCTATATGGAAGATTTCTCTTCCCAGTATTTTTTCATTCAGCAATTTATACCAATGTGTACTCATTTATATTTTATACTTATGTTTATCATCCAGTACTCTGAATGATTTTAGTTTTGGCCATAAGGAACCCTTTCATGTTGGCTCCTGACATGCCTGCATCTTTTTCTTTAGCATTTCCTTATTCTTGGATACATTCTAAGATGCTCCAGGCTCATTTTGTATTTTTTTTTGTCCTGGGTCTAGAATCAAGTATTTTTCCCAGAAGCCTTGTTCCTGTTATTAGAATGAATAATATTTAGAAACCAAAATCTGAGGAACTGATGTGCTTATTGCCACTGGGTGTAACTACTTTTGGGCCATAGCTTTTAAAAAATAGACTTATTGTGATTTTAATTCATATATGTAATTCATTCATTTAGAATACACAGTTCCTTGGTTTATAGTATTTATAAATTTGTTCAACCATCACCACAATCAATTTTCAAACATTTCCTGTCAAAGGACCCACATCTTTCAACATCACCTCTATTTCTTTGCAGTGTTACCCCTCAGCCCCTGCCCAAGGCATATATTCTGGACATTTCATAAATACGTTTTTGGTTGTTTTTTTTTTTGTGTGTGACGCTTTTCTTGCATAGCTGATTTTTTGAGGTTCATCCATATGTGGCATGTGTCAGTTCTCTTCCATTGCTAATATTCTAGTGTATGAATATATACAGCCTTTTGTTTAACCATTTTTCAGTTGATGGACATTCAGGGTGTCTACATTTTGGTTGTTATACTGCCATGAACATTTGTGTACAAGTTTTTAAGTGGATATAATGTGTTTAATTTGTCTTGGGTATACACCTACTTGGTAGTGGACTTGGTGGGACACATGGTGACTATTTATTCTTTCAAGAAACTGCTGGACTGGTCCTGGCTGGGCGGCTCAGTTGGTTAAAGTGTTGTTCTGTGCACCAAAAGGTTGCAGGTTGGGTCCCTTGTTGGTGTGTGTATTGAAGGCAGCTGATCAATGTTTCTCTCTTACATCAAAGTTTCTGCCTCACTCTTCCTCCTTCCCTCTTCTCTCTCTCTCCCCCCTCCTTTCCCTTTTTCTCTCTCTAAAATCAACAAAAATATCCTTGAATGAGGATAAAAAGATAGAGAACAGAGTCTTATGGCTATTTCAAAAGATATATAACTTCATTAGTTTTGCATGTGAATATTCAGTTGTCTCAAAACAATCTGCTGAAAAGGATTTTTCAATTTGTAGAAAATTGTCCTTACACTAGTACCAAACTGTCTTGATCACTGTAGGTTTGTAGTATGCTTTAAAATTGAAAGGTGTGAGTTTTTTAGATTGCTGTGGTCCCATGAATTAGTATTTAGTACCAGTCTTTTCATTTTTGGAGAGAAGGCGACTAGGATTTCCGTAGATCTCTTTTCTCCTCATCCCTCTCCCAGGCTTTGTGTATTTGTCTGGGCAAGCCTTTAATACTTGGCTAGGCGGTTGCAAGTTGTACCTTAGCTTCCATTTCCTTATTGTGCAGATCTTCAAGTTCAGCTTTCTAATTACTTCTCATGACTTTCCTGAGTATGTGCATATAGTTTGGGCATATGCACAGCCCCACATTGACCTTGTCTTCTAGATTCTTAGGAATTTGTCAGAGCTTCTCAAAGCTTTTATGGGCTTCTCATATCCCAGTTTTTCCTATTAAATTTTTTGGTTAGTCTATTGTTTGACCAGACAGATAAATAGGTTCTTCTAGGGAATCACCAGGAAGGTCAAGGAATGACAGCTTTTTGGGAGTAAGGCTTTGAAGAAGTTCCAGTTCATTCTGTGGCTGCTGGTCTTTACTTCAAGTGTATGCTGTTAGTAAGCCTACCATGGCTCTGGAGATCAGGGCAGGGACTAGGACAAGTTAAAACACCACGAAGTTCACTGTTCTTAATTGAGGTTCAGCTGTTTTTCTTGAAGATACTCCCTGAATTGCTGCAAGCCTTTGGTTATTTTCTAGATTCTAAAGAAGTTGATTCTCACAATTTTTGTCAATTTTCTCAGTGTTTTTATTGAAGAAAGAACTTTTAAGGGTTCTGTCACTGCCATTTTCATTAATGTCTTTAGCTTATTTACTCTTAGCTTGTCCTTTCATCCTCGTCTTCACTCCCTTTTACTGGTACTGTCTGATGAGGCTTTTTCTGGATTTTATTATATTTGAAATATATATCGCCAAGTGTTACAGAACCTCACCTGTGCTGTTCTGGAACAGCTGTGGGGTTCAATTGCCTGCCGCCAAGAAGCATGACTCCCAGTGCAATAGTTTGGTGAAAAGAGGAAAGGGTTTGTTTATTTAAAGGCTATACAGATTTAGAATAATGGTGGATTTCTGCCAGTAAGTCCCACTCCCTTTAAAACACCCGAAAACAAATAGTTCTGCCCCTGCTTTGCTAAACCAGGCCAGTTTCAGAATATGCCAGTCAGAGGTACTGTCTTTTAGAAAAGTAGAAATCCACGGCTCAGCATTCCAGGTGTCTTCTACTAATCTGTGTTTGGTTAGGCAGGTTCCTCAGCAGGTCTCTTTTCTTTCTTTAGCTCTTAATCCAAAAGTGCATGGGATCTCCTACTACAAACCACATAGCATATCCTTACACACCAGACCTCATGGTGAATGGTTGGGGCAGGGCAGGGGGGCCTCTTTACCATTTCAAACCAAGTGGTTGCTGCTGCTCCTTCTTGCTACACCAGGCCACATGGCAGAGTCTTGACTCCCAGCCAGCATGGCTCCTGCCTTACACACCAGCTCTTACGGCAGGGCAGACCACTTCACTACAAACTGCATAGCTGCTTGCTGCTTTCTCTCTCAGACCTCATGGCTGAATTCTCCTGCTTCCTGGCTCCTTCCTCATGGCTGCATCTCCTCTCTCAGCCCGCCCTTATTTTTAAATGCTGACCTGGAACTTCCCATGTATCCTCATATCCAGCCCTTCCCACAATGTGCTACTTTTGCCCAGTCCCCCATATCTTTCACTTTCTTTTGGCTCCCATTGTTTTTTTCTTTTTTTAATTGTCTGCCATCTTTAATAGGGCAGGAGTATCCCCTGGCATGGTTATCTCCACCTCCCTGCCTCTTGGACAGACACTGTATCAGCTCCCAGTTATGTTACCCTAGGCAGAGCACAGTTATTAACCTGCCTTTTGTTATGCAAAGTATCTTGTATCATCCATTTCCACTTCCTCCAATCCAGGTTTGTGGGAAATTCTGCTATTTTCTGGGATCCTTTTTTGCATACCGTTACACAAGGACATTTAATGCATCAGTATTAGCAATAGCAAGAGGGTGAAAAAACTCCAAGTGCCTCAAAATAAGGAATGATTTATCTATATATCCATGTGATTCAATATTATGCATATACTAACAGTCATACATTTGAATTTATTTTATGACATACAAAAACATGATAGGTAGAAAAACAGTATAAAATACAATATATTCAAATCTTTGAAAATAAGTTTTGCAAAGAAATAAGCATATGTATGTATCAAGAAACTACTGGAAGGAGCTATTTTAAAATAGTAGCATTTGTTATCTGGGTGGTGGTTAAATTATGTGAGTGAAGAAAATACTGCCCTGGTCAGTGTGTCTCATTGGTTGGAGCATAGTCCTGTAACCAAAAGGTTGTTGGTTCGATTCCTGGTCAGGGCACATGTCTAGGTTGTGGATTTGATTCCCAGTTGGGGCATATGCAGGAGGCAGCCCATTGATGTTTCTTTTTCTTTCTATCTCTCTTTCCCCCCACTTCCCCTCGCTCCCTCCCTGCCTCCCTTCCCCTCTTGGGATGAGAATAAAATAAACCTTTAAAAAAAATCTTTGTTCTATATTACTTACCATAATGTTATATTAATTATTTTAATTAATGTGACATACCATTACTGTTTTCACTCATGTGAGCTCAATTAAAAATTATGTAGCTGTTGAGTTTTGTTGATTCAACACAAACTCTTAGAAATATTTGAAGAGATGCTGTAATGAAAGCCCTGGCATTAGGGTGACAAAATATATATGAGCTATTTTAATCCCCAGACTCTACTCTATACAAAGGAATTTTGTTGCATTGAGGTATAATAGGATAATTATTAGGCAAATGAATAACCTGTAATCTCATTTATTAGCATTTTGTGTTTTTTCTTTTCAGGCGCATATTAAATTTCCTATTGACTATCCATATTCACCACCTACCTTCAGATTCTTGACCAAAATGTGGCACCCCAACATTTATGAGGTAAGAGACATCTATCATAAATTTCTCTGAAGATTTGTTTTTTAGTTATAGTTTTTAAAAATTGCCTTTATAATTCAGTATGCTGTGGTAGTTAATGCTGTAGCCACAAAGGACTAGTTATGGTTTCCCACTTTTAGTTAATAATAATGTCTAGTTTAACTGTTCAAAATTAAGGGTAGTTTTATAATACCAATGTATAGTTTAGTTAATTTAAGATTGAGGCTTTAGGCCTTTGCTGCTCATTGCTAAGATATAATGCATATGTGTTAATAACATTTGCATTTTTAAAATTTAGTTGATAAAGTCATACCAATTTATTTGTGTACCTGTCCTCTAGCTTCACAGCAATGGTCACCTGTTGCTATGAACAGAGATTCAGCTTTTTGGGGGGATTTATCCTACTATATTTGGACTGCCCTCCTTTCAGGAGTTGCTGCAGAACAATTGAGAGCCCCTTTTGGAATAAATCCAAGGTGAGGTTCTTTCACTGGACAAGACCCACATGCCTGGGGAAATCATTTCTAGTTTTGTGGGTAAAATTTACCTAGCTTTATGTTAATCTGTATGGATGCTAGAATGATGCGTTATGTTTCTCAGAATAATATTTCAGGGCCCACTAAATATCCCTTGAGTACACTCTTTTACCATTCTGTAAATTTTTTCATTGCAATAGAGCTCTGAAGTGGTGTCATTTTATTGAGCTATGACCCGAGCATTAAATTTGCTTAAAATTTTTTTTTAATTTAATCTTTATTGTATTTTTATTTTTAGAGAGGGGGGAAGAGAGGGAGAGAAACATCGATGTATGAGAGAACTATCTATCAGTTGCCTCTTGCTTGCCTCCAACAGAGGACCTGGCCTGCGACCCAGGCATGTGCCGTGACTGGGAATTGAACCGGCAACCTTTCAGTTTGTGTGATGATGCCCAACACACTGAGGCACACCACTCAGGGCTAAATTTGCTTTTTAAAAGTTATAGTCTTAGTCATATAGTGCCTTTTTTGGCTTGCTGGGTATTGGGAAGCACTTTTCCTCCAGATTGTATAGACTTTAAAATGCTTGTGGGCGAGAAATGGAGAACTCACTTTATTTAGGGTCCTGAATTTGGATCTCAGTCTGTATAAATTAGTGTGCTGGAACAGCTTTACTGTTTTTCACAACCTGCTTTTTCTGTAAGGTGTTATCTTCATTCTTCTTAAAACAGGACAAACTGGTGCCCAAGAGGTGATATGTAGTCACAGTTTTAGAGATAAAGCTCCTAAAATATTATCTTCTTTAGTATCTTCAGTATTTGACATAACCACAATACAAATAATAGTGAATACCTTATATTATTCTGTATAAAAGAATTATCCTGTTGTAGAAGAGAGATTATAGAAATAATTCAGTATTTCATAAGTTTAAACTGCATTCAGCATACAGAAATATTTTTGTTCTCCTGCCCATTTAATAATCAAAATTTCTTGCTTTCAAAACCATGTAGTATATATAGATTTTAGATAACAAGAGAGAATTGAGAAGACTGAAGCTTTAATCTTGCTATAGAGAACTAATTCACCTTAGAGCCATATACTCACTTATTTCCATCTGTTTTCTAACTCTCAAACTCCTTTAAAAAAAAAAAAAACAAACAAACCAGAATAAAGGATTCAGAGTTCTGAAAAAGAGAAGTATGTAGGTGGATAAACTCCCCTTTTCACTGTTTTTTACTACTTAGGTGTGGGCTATTTAGTTCTGTGTCATAAGAGTTAGCATTGGGTTGTTATTTTTTAAAATAGTTTTCATATTTATAATAAAAGTTTTAACAATAAAATCATACATGTCTTATAAATATTCTATTGTTTTCTGTACCTTAAATGTTTTATTTTAAAATAAGTGATAAGTCATAGTTAAGAATTAAATTTGATATAGTCCTTTTGATTCAAAGGACTCAGACTTGATATACCTTGGGTATATTTTGGAAATGTTAATTAAAGTTGAATTTTTTGAGGTCCCATGTCAGTATTTGTGATTCTTAGAGATTATGGGGGCTCATGGGTCTTGGCCAAAAAGATATTCTTGGAAGTTGCATTCTACTCACCTGCCTATGCTTAGAAACACAGTGGATTTTGATGTCCAATTGCTATAATCACCAAAATGTTTACTGCAGAGTTATTTATACCTGAGTATACAAGGGGGAAATAATGACAGTAACAACAAAACAAAAATAAAAAAGCAAATGTATACTCACATTCCAAAATATGGGAATTGATAAAGAGTTTTGGATATATTAACTCAATGAACACTAAAAATAAACATTATGGACTATTATTGGTTAAACATAGAGTTTAATATATCAAGTTTTAAAAATTACAAGAGCTTTGGCTAGTTTTAAATACATCCATAGGCACACTACTACAGCCCCCAAAATTAAAACTACTGTCTTATATGAGCGAATTCAATTATTTTAACATTTCCTTTATCATTGCTGTGTTTGTGAAATTTATGAATATTGGAGAGCAAACAATTTAATATGAACTTTTCATCAATGATTGTGCTGCACAATCTACTCCTTTCTGCTTTTTTGTAATATGTTGAGTGAACTGAAAAAATATTTTCCTGGTTATGTGTTGTGTGCTCAGAAGTAGACAACCAACTAGAACCCCACTGGCTTCACAAACCATGTAAATGCATGAGGTTTTCATGCACATTGTTCTTCATTGTGAACATGACAGCTCTGGCAACTCAGTCTCACTGCTCTTTGATAGTTATTTACCAAAAAAATAATATACATTGAAAAAAATTTACAGTACACTACTTTTCATAGTAGTTTTTTAAACATTTATTTTAAATATGTTTTACTGATTATGCTATTACAGTTGTCCCATTTCCCCCTCTTTATTCTCCTCCACCCTACACACCCCCTCCCACCCCCATTCACCCCCTTTAGTTCATGTCCATGGGTCATACATATAAGTTCTTTGGCTTCCACATTTCCTATACTATTCTTAACTTCCTCCTGTCTATTTTCCACCTACCATTTATGCTACTTAGTCTCTGTACCTTTTACCCCTCTGTCCCCCTCCCACTCCCCTGCTGATAACCCTCTACCACCTTCTTCTTTTTTTTTTTTTTGTCTTCTGCCTGTTAGGTAGCAAGGGGTGAGAAAACCCAAGTTGCTGCTTTGTGACACTGTCTGTGGGGGAGGCGTTGGAGAGGGAACAGTGCCACTTGCTCTGATCTCTGCTGGTCTTCAGTTACTTTCCCCGCTTCCCACAATCAAATTGGGCCCTTCTGGTGCTGATTCCCTAGTAGGCTGGCTTATGTACATTTTAGGGCCCTGTGGTTCTCTCCAATGAACTCTTCTGTGAGGCTGAGAATTTCTCCCACTGCTGCCTCGACCACCACAGGTGTTTTCAGTCAGAAGCTTTGAGTCTTGATTTCCTTGTGCTGGACCCCTGGGTTGCTCTGCCTGGGTTTATCTGCTTGTCTCACTCCTTGGCTGTTCTTCCTGGTTTTATCTGCTCTCGAATGTGGGACCACCCAGTCTGCCAGCCGCCACCTCACCAGGTCCGCCAGTCACTACTTTGCCAGGAGTCCTCTCCACCCGGCTGCCCGTCTCTGCCCCTCCTACCAGTCTGGATGATTGTTTCTTCTTTAACTCCTTGGTTGTCAGACTTCCATACAGTTTGTTTTTCTGTCTGTTCTGGTTGTTTTCTATTTTTAAGTTTGTTGTCCTTCTTTTGATTGTGCAAGGAGGCACAGTGTGTCTACCTATGCCTCCATGTTGGCCAGAAGTCTAATTAACCTTCAGATACCTGTCTTTTTCTGCCATTTCTCTCATGCTATCCACCTATATGGTCTTTCTTTACTCCATGTACCTCATTATGTTACAGGGGGTGTATTTTGATAGGAAGTATATTTGAATCCTTGAAATAACAAGATGTTTTATAATAAGGGTTTATTCCCTTATTTGATAGCAATAAAATTTTTTTCAGATAGTAAAACAAATGGGTAGCTTAGTTGGTACTGTTTTGATCATCCAACATATCATATCTTTTTCTCTTTGATTATTGTTATTCTCTTCTTTGTTTAGTGGAATTAGCTCATAGAGCTCCTGTGTGGTATTTTTTTGATTTCTCAGAGAATTTATTTTAATGGTTATTCTCCCCAGGAATCAAATAATGAAGCCACAGAAATCACATTAGAATTGCTTATAAAGTTTTAGTATTGCATTCTCTGATTTTGCAAGCCTAGCACAAACTGCTTAACTTCATTATTTTTAATTCATTTCAAAAGAATTTTAGTTTTTTCCTTTTTTAAAAAATTTATTGGTGTGACGCTGGTTATCAAAGTTTTATAGGTTTCAGGTGCACAATTCTACAACACATCGTCTGTACGCTGTACTGTGTGTTCACCACCCCAAGTCAAGTCTCCGTCCATCACCATTTATACCCCCCTACCCTCCCCCACCTCCTTCCACCCTCTTCCTCCTGGCAGTCTTGACACTGTTGTCCTGTCCATGAGTTCTTTCTCTTTTTGTTTCTTTTTTGCTCATAAATTTTAAATATAAAATTTTAAGTCTAAAACATTTAGAGTAGTTTTTTATTAAAATGCTTTGATTTCACTGTCTAGGAGTTTTAAAAAGCATATTAAAAATAATAAGTTTAGGGACTTCCGGCAAGATGGAGGAATAGGTGGATGCACCGTACCTCCTAGCACAACCAAGATTAGAACAACAATAATTTACAGATAGAATAACACTCAGAACTGATAGAGGATTTATCTGAATGGAAGTCGGACAGCCAAGAAGTTGAAGTAGACCCGTACATCCAGACCGGTAGGAGACCATGAGCCAGGCGGGTGCGGAGCTGGCACAGGTTGGCGGCGCGTGGAGGTCGGGGAAAATTTGGCACAAAATCGGTGCGACAGCCATGCGGGTCGCAAGAATGCAGCGGTGATCCCTGAGTACACAAGCTGCAGCTGGCAGACCCAGTGCGGCAGTGGTTGTGGACCAGGGCAGAGCTCGCAGCCCAGGATCCCAGAGAAAGGTCTGAGCCCAGGAGAAAGGAACTACCACCATTGTTCCCTCCCATCCCCGCTCCCGCCCCTGCCCCCACATATAACGTCACAATCTAGCGACTGGGGTGTCCAGCCCCGGTGAACACCTAAGGCTCCTCCCCCCACCATAACAAGAACAACCAGACCGGAAAAAAAAAAAAAAGGAGAGACAGGGAAAGACATAAGACATGTTTCCAACAGAACAGATCATTCCCCCAGGACTCATCCTTTTGAGCGACCAAGAAATAGCCAATCTATCAGATGCGCAGTTCAAAACACTGGTGATCAGAAAGTTCACAGAATTGGTTGATTTTGGGCGCAATTTAGATGAAAGGATGCAGGTTACCATAAAAGAGATGCAGGAAGATACGTGGAGGAGAGCCCATAGTGAAAGGAAGGAATCTGAGTCTCAAAACAATACAGTGGACCAGAAGGAAGATAGAATCAACCAAGCAGGAAAGCATGATGAAATAAGAATTCAAAAAATTGAGGAAAAGCTTAAGAGCATCCAGGACACCTTTAAACGTTCCAATATCCGAATTATAGGGGTACTAGAATGGGGAGGGGAAAAGGAACAAATTGAGCACGTATTTGAACAAATAAGAAAAGAGAACTTCCCCAATCTGGCAAAGGGAACAGTCTTCCAAGAAATCCAAGAAGCTCAGAGAGCCCCAAAGAAGTTGGACCCAAGAAGAAACACACCAAGGCACATCATAATTACATTAGCCAAAGTAAAAACGAAGGAGAGAATCCTAGAAGCAGCAAGAGATAAGGGGACAGTAACCTTACAAAGGAGTTCCCATCAGACTGTCAGCTGATTTCTCCAGAGACCTTACAGGCAAGAAGGGGCTGGAAAGAAATGTTCCAAGTCATGAAAGACAAGGACGTACATCCCAGATTGCTCTATCCAGCAAAGCTCTCATTTAGAATGGAAGGGAAGATTGCTTTTCAGATAAGGTCAAGTTAAAGGAGTTCATCATCACCAAGCCCTTATTTTATGAAACGTTAAAGGGACTTATCTAGGAAAAGAAGATAAAGAAAAGACATGTATAGTAAAAGGACAGCAAACTCACAATTATAACAACCACACCTAAAGCAAAACCAAAAGAAACTAAGTAAACAACTAGAATAGGAACAGAACCACAGAAATGGAGGGCTAGCAGCAGGGGGGTGGGAGGAGGAGAGAGGGGGGAAAAGGTATAGAGAATAAGTAGCATAGAATGTAGGTTGAAAATAGATAGGGGGAGGGTAAGAATAGTACGGGAAATGTAGAAGCTAAAGAACTCGTAAGTGTGACACATGGACATGAACTAAAGGGGGGGAACGTGGGTGGGAGAGGGGGTACAGGGTGGAGGGGAGAGAAGGGGGGAAATGGGACAACTAATAGCATAATCAATAAAATATATTTAAAAAATAATAAGTTTAAACCCACTTCTTTTAAAAAACTACTTTGAAATAATTTTAGACTTAAAGTTTCCAAAACAGTACAGAAAGTTTATATATATATATGTTTTTTTGTTTGTTTTTTTTACTCAGATTCTTCTAATGTTAATATGTTATAAACATGTTTACCAAAACTATTAAGTAAACTACAGGCTTTATTTAGAACAAAGTGTGTAATTGAAAACTTAAAACATATATTACTTGTCCTTAGCTGCTCTTTATTCTTCTAGGTGAGACAAAGTCTATTTTTGTATTGTGTTGTTAAAGAACCAGAAACAAGGTACTTCAACTCTATAATGATTTTTATTTTTTAAACTTCACTTAAGGGTATGTTTCTTAATGAGAGACACATTGATTGAGTGGGTGGCAGGGGGCGGGGGGGAGAAACATTGATCGGTTGCCTCCTGTGTGCCCCTGACTGGGGCCCCAGCTTGCAGCAGAGGTAAGTGTCCTGAGTGGAGATTGAACCCATAACCTTTTGGCGTACAAGACAATGTTCCAACTAATAGAGCCACTCGGCCAGGGCATGAACTCTGTAATCTTTCTTTTTTTAAGATTTTAGTTACTTATTTTTAGAGAGGGGAAGGAAGAGAGGGAGAGAGGAAGAGAAACATCAATGTGTGTTTGCCTCTCATGTGCATCATACCAGGGACTTGGCCCACAACCCAGGCATGTGCCCTGACTGGGAATTGAACCGTCGATCCTTTGCTTTGCAGCCCGTGCTCATTCCACTGAGTTACACCAGCCAAGGCAAAATATTTTATCTTTTTGAGCCAGGAACTGTTCCAGGTGCCTTTTGCAGTCTTCCAGGGAATAGAATTTTTTTTTCCATTAGGAGAATTTTGTAAATACTAAAATAAATGGAAATTTGAAGGTGCAGTGTCTGGTAAATATGGCGGATGAATCAGAAATTCCCAGCCAAGCTGTAACAGTTTTTGCCTGGTCATCAAAAAAGATGCGGTCTTGTGTTGTCCTGATAGAAGGTTATGCATTTTGTTTACTAATTCCGGATGATTTTCTTTGAATGTTCCTTTTAGTTGGTCTAATTGGGAGCAGTACTTGAAGGAATTAATTGTTTGGTTTTTAGGAAGGAACTCTTAATAGAGAACTCCTTTCCAGTCCCATCATTTAACACAATACCTTCTTTGGGTGAAGATCGGCATTTGGGTGGTTGGTGGTGGTGAAGTTCACTTGCTCCAGGATCTCTTCTGTTGCACATTATTGTAAAGTATCCATTCTTCATCACCCATCACAATGTTTTAAGAATGAAATGTTTTCCTTATGTTTAAGTAGAAAATCACATGCAGAAATACAGTCAAGAAGGTTTTTTCCCCACTTAAACTGTGTGGAACCCAAATATCGAAGCAAGTAACATAACCAAGCTGGTGCAAATGATTTTCATTGCTTGATTTGGATGTTTTGAGTGTGTCAGCTGTCTCCCATATGGTGTAACATTGTTTTTTCTCAGTGTCTCAAATTTGATTGCTATCAACTTCAATTGGTCTACCTAACTATGGAGCATCATACAGAGAGAAATTTCTAGCACAACACTGAGCAAACCACTCTTGATGTGTTCAGTTACAGCACCTTCTCCATACACTGCACAAATCTTATTTTGCATTTCAGTTGCAGTTTTAACCTTTCTTGAAATAATAAAACATAATATACCAAAAATGTGTATTTTCTTCCATCTTCAATATTAAAATTGGTACACAAAATTCACCAATTTTGATTTTTTTATGCACACTGATATGACAGGTATCACAATACAATCTAAGAAAATAGTTTCAAATGAAATTAAAGGCCACTAAGCACTATTAAAGCTATCTTATAGAAAAAAACGAATGAATCTTTTGGCCAGCCCAATAATTTGTGCCAAGCAGGATTTAATGTATATTTTTGTGATTATGTTCATGGATTTGCAGGTCTTCTGCATTCTAAATTTAAGATATGGGTAAGAAGTTTCTCTAGGCAGTGATGTGCTCAAATTTGGCTGCATACCAGAATCATGTGGTGATGTTAAAAATAATACTGGAGATTTCAGTTTAATTGGATTTGGATGGGGCCATGGTAAAATAGGCTTCATTTTACATTATAGAACTGCCTTTATGGAGACCTAGAACTTTCCCATTATTATCATCATCATCATCTTTTTCCCCCCTCCTCTACCTCCTCCTTCTCTTCCTCATTTCTCCCCACCCTCCTTTTTTAGATCCTCAGCCAAGGACATGTTTTATTGTTTTTTAGGAGCGGGGGAGGAGAGAGAAACATGGATTAGTTTCTCATTGATCAGTTGGAGCCTCCTGCTTGTGCCCTGACAGGACTGAACCCTCAACCTGTTGGTACATGGGCTGATGCTCCAAGTAACTGAGCCAGGGGCCAGAGTTTCTCCTCCTCCTTTTGAAAATAATTTATTGATGTGACATTCACATACATAAACCACTTATTTTTTTTTAGATTTTATTTATTTTTAGACAGAGGGGAAGGGAGGGAGAAAGGGAGAGACACATCAATGTGTGGTTGCCTCTCCAGTGCCCCTTACTAAGGGACCTGGCCTGCAACCCAGGCATGTCCCTGACTGGGAATCAAACCAATGACCTTTTGGTTCACAGGCCATCGCTCAATCCTGAGCTACACCAGCCAGGGCTAAAGTAAACCATTTAATGTGAAGCCATGTCACATTGCCATGTTGCATTTTCTATCCTCCCATTGTTGTACAACTACCACCTCTATATGTACAGCATTTCCATCACTCCAATGTAAAACACCTTACCCAATAAGCAATTTCTCTCTATTTCCATTTTTCCCTAGACTCTCACAACCACCAGTTATCGTTCTGTCTGTATTATCTATCTGGATATTTCATATAAATGGAATTACATAAATGATACTTGTGACCTTTTGTGTATGGTTTTCACTTAGCATGTTTTGGAGGTTCACCCATGTTATAGCATATATTAGCACTTCATTCCTCTTTATTGCCAAATAATATTCCATTGTGTATGTATTACTGTTTATTTGTTTGTCTATTGATAGGCTTTTGGGTGTATAATTAGTGCTTCTGTGACCGTATGTATGTGTACATGTGTATTTATTTAAGTACCTTTTTCAGTTCTTCTGGTTATATACCTAGGGGTGAAATTGTGGGGACAAATAGTAATTCTGTGTTTTACTTTTTAAGGAACTGCCAAACTGTCATACAGAACCATTTCATGTTCCCCCCAATAATGTATGAGGGTTTCAGTTTCTTCACATGCTTATGGATACACCGCTATTTTCCCTCCCTCCCTCCCCCTCTCTTTCTCTCCCTCTTTCCTTCCTTCCTTTCTTGCTATCCTAAGGGAATACAAAATGATACCTCATTTTTATTTGCATTTCCCTTAATTACTAATGATGTTGAACATTCTTGTGCTTATTGCCACTTATGTGTCTTCTTTGGAGAAATGTCTGTTCAAGTCCTTTGTCCATTTTTTAATTGGCTAGTTTGTCTTTTTGTCTTTGACTTCTAGGAGTTCCTTATATATTATGGATAGTAAATCCTTATTAGATATATGACTTGCAAATATTTCCTCACATATTTTTAGGTTTTTTACTTTATTGATAATGTCCTTGGCATAAAAGTTTTTCATCAAAATGAAAACTTTTTTGTTTGTTGCTCAAACAAAAAAGCACTTCATTCAGCACTTCATTCCTCTTTATTGCCAAATAATATTCCATTGTGTATGTATTACTGTTTATTCATTTGTCTATTGATAGGCTTTTGGGTGTATAATTAGTGCTGCTTTATTTTGGTGTCTCATCTAATCTGTTAACAAATCCAAAGTCATGAAGATTTACCCGTTTTGTTAAAAAGAGTTTTATGATTTTTACTCTTAGATCTTTGTTCCATTTGAGTTAATTTTGTATGTGGTGTTCAGTAGGAGCCCAACTTATTTCCCCATTGAATGGACTTAGTACCCTTGTCAAAAAATATTGACTATAGCTGTATAGGTGAATTTATGGTCTGTATGTCTTCCATTGTGCCAGTTTTAAATTGTCTTAATGACTGTAGCTTTGTGGTTAAGTTTTGAAATCAGGAAATGGGAGTCCTTTCACTTTCTTACTGTTTCAAGTTGTTTTAACTATTGTGGGTCCCTTAAATTTCCATATACATTTTAGCATCAGTGTGTCAGTTTCTACAAAAAGGTATTATGTTGAATCTGTAGGATCAAATGGGGGAATGTTTTCATCTTAACATGAAATCTTCCTACCCATGAACACAGGATGTTCTTTTATTTATTTAGGTCTTCTTTAATTTCTTTGAGCCATGTTCTGTAGTTTTCTGTGTACAAGTCCTTAACCTTCCTTAAGTTGTAAATGGAGTTGTTTTCTTAATATCCTTTTTAGGGTGTGCATTGCTGGTGTATAGAAATAAAACAGACTTTTGAGTATGGACCTTGTACCCTGCAACTTTGCTGAATTTGCTTTATTAGCTCTACTTGTTTATTAGTAGCTTTCTTGTGGATTTTTGGAGTTTTTTGTCACTTGCAAATGAAAATAGTTTTATTTCTCCCTTTCCAATTTGTTTCCCTTTTATTTTTTATTCAAACTAGATTCTTTGCCACTTGGGTAGGTAGACTAATGGTTCCTCAGAGATGTCCACTCCTACTTCCTAGAATTATTATATATTAGATTACATATTAAAGGGTAATCAAGGTTGCTGATCAGCTGACCTTAAAATAAAGAAATTATTCTGAATTATCTAGGTGGGCCCAGCATAAACACAAGTGAGAATGAGAGGAGATGTGACTTTGAAAGAAAGTCCCATAGAAATACAATGCTTGTTCTGAGGATGAGAGGAAGGGGGCCAAGACCAAAGGAATGTGGGTGGCCTTTAGAAACTAGGAGGGACAAGGAGAGGGATTCTTAATGCCCCCAGGAAGGAATGCATTACTGAAGGCACATTGACTTTAGCTCTGTAAGAGCAGTGTCAGGCTTTTGTAAGTCAGGCTTTGACTTACAAAACTGAAGAATAATAAATTTGAGTAGTTTCAGGCTGCTGAATTTGCAGTAATTCATTACAGTAGCAGTACAAAGCAAATACAACCACCCAACTATATTTTATCCTATCTTTTCTGATGTTGGTTTATTTCTCCAGGCAAACTCATGTCCAAATTTCCTTTGGGTTGTTTAAAATTATACTAATTATTAAGGGCCCATGTCAAAGTTCCTCAGCCATTAAGGCTTTTATTCTTCCATACCACCTCTTAGGTGTCTGCTGTCCAGATACACCTAGTTTCTCTCCTGGTTTCTGTCATGCTTTTTCACTTTTCTCATGACATCTAACAATAATAGAGGTTGGTTTTTGTTTTTGTTTTTTATAGAGGGAGAGGAATGGAGGGAGAGAAGCACTGTTGTGAGAGAGAAACATGGATCAGGGCCTCACACATGTGCCCCAACCGGGACGAGCCTACAACCCAGGCATGTGCCCCAGCCTAGAAATGAACTGACCCTTGGCTTTGTGGGATGACACCCAACCAGCTGAGCCATACCAGTCAGGGCTAATAACAGTAATAGAGTTTTAGAATGTATTATTTGGTATTGATTTTCTTCTTTTTTTTAAAGTTCTGTTATCTCAATATGGTTGTATATTTGTGTATATCTAAATCTAGGTTGTAAATATAAGAATTTTACACATTATATAGTTACACATCTACTTTTTTGGCTGGTGTGGCTCAGTGGATTGAGCTCCAGCCTACGAACCATAAGGTTGCCACTTTGATTTCCTGCAGGGTACATGCATGGGTTGTGCAGTCAAGATACACAGGAGAGGCAGCCAATCGGTGTTTCTCTCTTACATCAATGTTTCTCCCCTCTTTTTCCCTTCCTTCTCCTTTCTCTAAAAATAAATAAATAAGTACAGTTTTTTTAAAAAAGTTTGAATCTTTCATTTTACAGACCAAGGGATAGGTGACTGTCTAACAGTCTTTTCTGTTGAACAGCAGTCTATTTTTGCATATGGTAAGCAATCCAGGTGTTTGATTTAAATTAAATGCACCTGTGGATTAGGTCCTATAATTTAAGTTTACAAACCAGCCCTGGCTAGTTTGGACTCAATTGATTGGAGCGTTGTCCCGTAAACCTGAAAGTTTGCAGGCTTGATCACTGGTCAGGGCACATGTTTGGGTTGCAGGTTCAGTCCCTGGTTAGGGCACATAACAGCAGCAACTGGTTGATATTTCTTGAGTTGATGTTTCTCTCTCTACTCCCTCCTTTCTCCTCTCTCTGAAATCAATAAGCGTGTCCTTGGGTGAGGATGAAGAAATGTACAAACCAAAAAATTAAAACCGTAGTGGTGAGTTCTTCTATCACATATACCGAAGGAGTTATATTTAAGTTGTTGGGAGGTGTATTTTCAGTTTATATAAACTGTACTCATTAAAACCAGTGATGGATATTAAAGGTGATTATAGCATCTTTATGCAGATTTTAAGCAAGGACAAATTTTTTTGTTTCTTTTTATGCACTTTACGTACAGTTTGTATCTGACAATAGAGATATTAAGTTGATTCCCAAGGCTCTTGAAACTTGATTTATCAAGTTTGTCTGTTTCTGACTATTTAGAAGGATAGTGTTACACACTTACAATGTTTCTTTTTTAACTAAGAAATATATATTGGAGATTGGTCAGTTGATATTTATAATATAAAAAATGTTCAATTCTTTAACATTGATTCCAAAAGTGAAAAGAAAGCAGAATTGTTTGCTTTTCTAATGATAAGAACAAAAGTTTTGTAGGAAAAGAAATTCCAGTCCCTTTTTATATCGTATTTTTTGAGTACTGAATGTGGTTTGTGTCTTGTAGAATGGAGATGTATGCATTTCAATTCTTCATCCGCCTGTGGATGACCCACAGAGTGGTGAACTGCCCTCCGAAAGGTGGAATCCTACTCAAAATGTCAGGTAAGGGGTTAATAAGAAATAATCTGGTTTTTGAGTGGTTCTTAAGAGTGGATATTATTTTTTAGCAAGTACAAAAGAATCCTTTTGGTTATTTTGTCTTCCTTTGAGCTTTAAGTAGCATGTGTGCATCATTTTGAAGTTTTATTTATGGAACAGTAATGCGTATGTTACTCGTTTCTCAGTGTTCACTTTGGGAGAATTTTCTAGTCTGAGTCCTTCCTCTTACATTGTCTGAAGTTACATTTGACTTGGATCTCATGACTTCCATGTTTGGATTGCTTGCTTTATTCTATGATTCTTACTACTTTTTACAGAAAAGACTTACTCTTTACAAACTGAAAATTGACTTTGCATGCTTCTTTTAAAACAAGCTTCTATTATTCATTGTTTTTTCTTTGTTTTATGTATATATATATATATGGTGTTTCTTATGATTTGGAAGACTTGTGTATTTCTTATAATTGTCTTTGGTTATATAATAGTTGAAATTTTTTGTTCGATAGCCTTATATTATTTATCCTTTAATATTTTTCTACAATAAAATGAGTAATAGATATTTTTTAATTACTTGAGATAGTAAGGCCTAGGTAAGTTTACTCCTGTATTGAATTATTTTAGTAATATACAATTGATTAAAAGCAATATGTTTATTATACTTTGATACTTTTACTTTTCACATTTAATAGTTATTAGAAATGAATTTTTAATCAGATCAGTAGACATTTTCAGTTAGTTCATGTATCCATGAATAATTATTATATTGCTAGAATGAGGCAGAATACAGCTTTGATTTTATATAAATGAATACTATGCCTTATATATACTAAGTGTATATTAGATGCAATTAGTAGGAAACCTTATTTCTTTTTTTTTTAATTTATTGATTATGCTATTACATTTGTCCCTTTTCCCCCCTTCCCTCCCCTCCACCCTGTACCCCCTCTCCCACCCACGTTCCCCCCCTTTAGTTCACTTCCATGTGCAATTCTTATGAGTTCTTTAGCTTCTACCTTTCCCGTACTATTCTTGCCCTCCCCCTATCTATTTTCAACCTACATTCTATGCTACTTATTCTCTATACCTTTCCCTCCCTCCCCTCCTCCCACCCCCCCCCCTGTTGCTAGCCCTCCATGTGCCCTCCATTTCTGTGGTTCTGTTCCTGTTCTAGTTGGGAAACCTTATTTCTATATGATAATGGAATAAATAGAGCAGTCAAACCAAGTTCTTTTAATTCCTCTGAGTTATCTGGCAAAAATCACATTGATCTGTTGTCAGTCTTTTTTAAAAAATAAGTTTTGTTGAGATATAATTTCCATACCACTTTTTAAGTGTATGAGTCACAGATGTTTAATATACTCAAAGTGTTGTCCAAACATTACCACAGTTAATTTTAGAAGATTTTTATCATCTCTAAGAAACAGACCTGTTAGCATTTGTACTCCATTATCCTTCAACCCCACCCCACCCTTCCACCGAGGAAAACCACCAGTCTGTTTCCTGTCTCTGTGGATTTACCTGTTCTGGACATTTCCTGTGAATGGAATCTTATAATATGTAGTATTTTATGTCTTGCTTCCTGAACTTAGCTTAATGTTTCAATGTATCATGTATCATACTTCATTCCTTTTTACGGCTGAATAATATTCGATTGAAGGCTTATACTACAATTTGTTTATCAATTCATTAGTTGATGGACATTTGGGATATTTCTTTTGCAGTTATGAATAATGCCTTAAAGAACAAAGTTTTGACATGTATGCATGTATTTGTTTTCTTGGATGTATACCTGGGAATGAACTTGCTGGGTCGTATGGTAACTCAGTGTTTTAACTTTCTGAGGAACTGCCAACATGGATTTCTTTTTTGGCTGCACTAAGTAGTTCATTCCCACCGAGCAGTGTGTGAGAATGCCAGTTTCTTCAGGGTTTCGTGAGCACATATTGTCTGTGCTTTTTAAATTACAGTCATTCTAATGGGTGGATATGGTATCTCACTGTGGTTTTGTTAATTACTGTTTCTTTGTTGTTGTTATTATTATTACCATTTTTTACATCAATTAAAATCTTAGAACAGTTTTAGATATTCAGAAAAATTGTGAAGAAAGTATAGATAATATCCATATACCCTGAAACTGCCAATTTTCTTTATTAACATCTAACATTAGTATGGTTCCATTTATTATAATTAGTAAACCAATACTGATACATTATTTTAACTGAAGACCATACTTTCACATTTCCTTAGTTTTTACCTATTGTCATTTTTCTGTTCCAGAATCCCGTGAAAGATGCATTGTATTTAATAGGCATATCTCCTTAGGCAACTGTGACAGTTTCTTAGACTTTCTTTGTTTTGGATTAATTACCTTGACAATTTTGCGAGTACTGATCAAGTATTTTGTAGAATGTCCCCCAACTTGTATTTTTCTATTGCTTTTCTGATTATTAGATTTGGGTGATGAGTGGAGGGGAGGAAAACCACAGAGGTAAAGAACAGTTGATGGACCCTTGAACAATATGGTTTTAGCTGCAAGGGCCCAGTAATAGTGGGATTTTTTTTCCAATAAATATACATGTGGCTCTTTGTACCACTGGGTTTTGTGCCCACAGATTCAAGCAACCACAGCTCAAAAAAACAATATTTTAGGGAATTTGCAGATTGGAGGGTCAACTATATGCATTCATTGTTCTACACCATTTTGTATAAGGGATTTGAGCATCCACAGATTTGCATATATGCAGGCATGGAGAGGATGTCCTGGAATCAATCCTCTTCGAGGGATACACAGGGATACTGAGGGATACACAGTTTAAGTTCTAGGAGTGTCAAAAGTTATATGCAGATTTTGACTGCATGGAGATCGGCGCGCCTCTAGCCTGTGTTCAAGGGTCAGCTGTACATTTTCATGATATCGTTTCAAGGGTACAAGGGTACACAATGTGATTTATCACTGTTGGTACTAATATTTTATACCTGGTTGAAATTCTGTGTTAGGGTTTCTCCTCTCTGAGTTATTCTCCCCTCACCCCCCTCCATCTGTACTCTTTGGAAGGAAGTCAGGGGTATAGCTCACACTTTAAGGAGTGGGGAATTATATCTTTTAGAGACCAGGATATCTGTATAAATTATTTCAGATTCTTCTCCACAGAATATTGGTCTATTTTCCCCTATTTATTTATTGACTAATTTTGTTGATTTTTCTTTTTTAAATAAGAGCTCTCCATGTTTTAAAATATATTTTTTAAAGATTTTATTTATTTTTAGAGAGGGAAGGGAAGGAGAAAGGGAGAGAGAGAGAAACATCAATGTGCGGTTGCTGGGGGCCATGGCATGCAACCCAGGCATGTTCTCTGACTGCGATGCTTTGGTTCGCAGCCTGCGCTCAATCCACTGAGCTATGCCAGCCAGGGCTTGTTGATCATTTTTAATGATCTGAAAGCTCGTAACTTGATTAGGATCTTCACTTTTGTCAAAAGCAAAGAATTGAAAGCTTTTTAGCTTGCACCAGGATTTCTTATCCAGTTCTTACCAAGTTATTTCTTTCGTACTTTCTGGGATGTATGCAAAAGGGTCTATCTGTTCGAGACATATCAAATAAATTATTGATTATGCTCATATATTTAGGTACCTTGTTCAATCCGATATACTTAGGAAATGTTGAAAATTGATATACAGGGCGGGGCAAAAGTAAGTTTATAGTTGTGAGTGCTGTTTATTCTTATATTACTTATTACTATATTATTTCTCATATGAACAACTGTAAACCTACTTTTGCCCATACCTGTATTATAATGAGACCTTCATTCCTACCACGTGTTCTCAGGGATCTGTCAGTCAGCAGCAGCTTCAGCATCGCCTAGCAGGAACTGTTAAATTTATTAGCTGCTCTACCAGCATAAAGAAAAACGTTTTGTAATATGTGACCCATTAAGCTACCACATTTTCTTAGTCATAACAGACTTCTTTGCCACAATGTCCTCTTTAAATTCTTCTCCCATCTTGAAAACATGTAAAGAGGGCTGAGTTTTAACTGGGTCATCTTCTGGTGGTACTAGTTCATCTTTTGAAATAGTGTAAATGAAAGATTAAAAGAACTCAGGTCAACTAGGAGGGTCAGGCACTGAGCTTCACTTCTGTATACATCAGTTTCAATCAAATTACACTAGGCCTGTAAAACCTAAGAATCTCAGTCAATTACCATCTTTCTCTTTCTGAATCTCCATCTAGGTATGTGAATGTGTATATTTTTAAGAATCAAGTAAATGTAGTTTTTTTTTTAAAGAAGTGCTTTTTCTTTTTTTTTTTAACATTCTTTTTAAAAGATTTTATTTATTTATTTTTGGAGAGGGAAGGGGGGGGATATCAATGTGCGGCTGCTGGGGGCCATTGGCCTGCAACCCAGGTATGTGCCCTGACTGGGAATTGAACCTGTGATGCCTGGTTCACAGTCCTGCGCTCAATCCACTGAGCCATGGCAGCCAGGGCAAATTTAGGCTCTTAAGAGTGAACCCTTTCTACTTCACACACTGCTTGGCGAAGGTATATGTATACACTTGGGGGGAAAATGCTCACTTTTAATTCTGCAAAATCCTAAACTCTTCCTTCTTAGTTTCCAGGCAGCCCCATAAGCCTCATGTTACTTTGTTGTGTGTGCTGGGGCAGGCCCATCTCACTGACTACTCTGTGTGTACAAAGGGGCAAATACAGTGTTGCCCATTTTGTCATAGGTCTCTAATTCTGATTTCCTAGCTCCCTTAAATGCCTAAGTTTTGTTTTTAAACATGTCTTAACTCTGAAGAACTTTACAACTTACTGGTTTGCTGTTTGCGTGTGCTTGTGGTTAGTTGGCCTTCATTTTCTTTGGGTGTTTTTATTGTTTACAAACTAAATTTTTATTCAGAATAAGATAGTCATATCATCTCTGTCAAAGAAACAACAGCAGAAGGTCTGAAACAGGAACCCGAAGACTATGTAGAGTGCTTTTGCCTGTCCCTTTGTCTGTGCTTCCAGTCCAATCAAAACTTTTCTGCTCCCTGAAAACTCCTACCGCAGTTCATGGCATGGCTTAAAGCAGGGGAGGGAAGGAGCTCATTTATTTCTAGGAGTGTCTCTAACTCCGTGAATGATGGTGGTGCTTATGGGAATTGTGCAGTAAGTTGAACACACTTTAAGAACTCTTAAGTTTTCATCCCAAATTCTTAGTGGTTTAGGTCTGTTCTGTATCGTAACACATTAAACACTTGCACCGCTGGATTTGGACAACGAAGCCTGACCCTCTGTACCCACATTTAGAGCGTGGCAGTGGTGCTTTTCGCTATGGGAACTGAGATCATGGGGATGGGCCCTCAGAGTCCATTTTGCTAATCCAAGAAATTTATATCCAGGTGCCACAAGACTGTCTAAATGGACAAATGCATCTCTCTGTTACTAAAAAGCAGACTTCATGGGGAGCTGTGGATTTATATGGACAGAATGAAACTAAGAAAGAGTATATGTTGTTTCCTTGATCCTTCCCCTTTGTCCATCATCTGCAGGAAACCAGTCCCTGTAATGGGCTTGAGTAACCTCTTCATTGATAGTTTCATCATTTGTTTGGTCTTTCCCTTTTCACCTATTGTTAACCCTCTCCACCTTCTGCTATTTTTTTCTTCTGGGGGGTAAAAAGTGAATAAAGATTTTGAAACACTTAATGAAAGTAACAAAAAATGACAACAAAAAGCATATTTTGTACATTCTGGCAGTACTGTCTTAGCAGTTTAGTTTTTCCATTCTCTGAAAACAGGATAAATAATACTTACCTTGTAGAGTTTACCATGCTATAGGTGTAATGCCTGTGTTAAATTATTTTGGTACAAGTGATAGACATTTTAAACTATGTACGACATTTTCTCCAAACCTTTTCCAGTCATAGTACTTACCAGAAATGAATATATCTGTATATCATAGTGTACTAAATTGAAGATGCTTTTTTGGCCAGAAGTTGTTTCAGAGGCTCAAGTTATCTCAAATCCAACCCACCTCATTGATGAGGGAATGAATACAGATATCACCTTGTAACCTATCCACAACATTCTGTTTGGGAAATTTTGAGTAGGATATTGCTTTTGAATTGCATTAGTAATCTTGGAGGAAAAAATCTCAATTCTGTTTTGCTCTGTATTGGCCTTGTTATTAGGCAGGCTTTCTTGGTGACCAAGACGGCCACCTGTTCTGTGCTTCTCACACTCAAAACAAGAATAAAAGTTCCTTCTGCTATTAAGTTAGAAAAATGGTGGTTCCCACCAAAGATCTGATTGCCCTAGCTTGAGTCACATGCATATATCCCCAAACCAGTCATCATGACAAGGTGGATGAAATCACTAGCTGGTATGTCTTCTGTTGCCAGTTTAAGTAGGTTGTGTGTATGAAGGTGTGGCATTGTGGTAGGGGAAGATTAACCCCACCCGAACCAATGGAACTGAATCTCCACCCCGTGCACCCCCCCCCCCAAGTCTGCTTTCCAGATGAAGGGAAGAAGTGAAAATGTACTGGGTTTAACTATTGTCACAGTCCACTGTAGTAACTGATACTTCTGAAACCATCATGGATTTTAATTTAGGAGTACATGGAGGTAGGAGTGAGCTCTTTTTTGGTAGAAATAATTTACTATTTTAAAAATATATATTTTCCAATATAGTATTTTAATAATATACACAAGCTGTAAAAAAAATCAACTGGGTGAACTTGTGGGGGAAATTCCCTAATTAAATTGACATAGTTCGTCTAGACATGTGGCTATTTAAACATTAGTGTTGAATATTCAGTTCCTCGGTTGCACAAGCTACCTTTCAAAGAGCTCAGTGGCCACATGTAGCTAGTGGTTACCATATTGGATAACAGATACATTTCCACCATCACAGAAAGGTGGAAGTATATACAGAGCTGAACTAGACCATTACAGCTATTTTTTTCTGTTTATACCGTACTTTCTTCTTATCCTGCTTCTTCCTAACGGGTTTTGTGTGTTTTCTTCTGAAGCATCCTTTATGGAATTTTCTACCTGTGTTTTTCTCTTGCTTCTTAGGCTGTTATGTCAATCCATTTCCCATTGGCTGTGATGAGTTTGAATCTTTCAAATGTAATTATTGGAGAAATCCAGAAGAATCTTGGCAAGAAGGGCGAGGAGTTATTTCAAACCTAATAGAAAAGTTGTGTGTGTGTGTGTGTGTGTGTGTGTGTGAGAGAGAGAGAGAGATGGATTTTAACTACAAATTTTTTAAAGTGCCTTTGTCATAATTTTGTATACTCACATAACAAACTCTTTACCCTTTTTAGGAAAGGGTTTCATCAAATCAAATATCACTTGCTTGGTTCTCTCCCTTTATTTTTTACTTGGAGCCAGGAGTACAAAGCTTTTTTGCAATAGCATAATCTATAAGCTATCACCAATGAGAAAAGCTAGAAAAGCTTGTTTTTTCCTTCCATTTTTCTCCTTATGTTCATACACATAGCTTTTCTGGGGCGGGGGGGGGACTGGATAATTTGGAGTGTATTGTGCTCTTTTGGTTATTTTAATCTAACTGAAACTTTATTACTCGTTTTTATCTATGGATGAGAATATATCTCCCATGGGAGAGAGATATATCTATATCTAAGTCATTTGTTGTTATACATCTAGCATCTCACTTGGTGCCTCTGGCACCTAGGAAGTGCTTAAACACAATTTTTGTTTTAATTAAAAAATGTTTATTGATTTGAGAGAGAAACATCACTGAGAGAGAGAAACATAAATTGGCTGCCTCCCATATGTGCCCTATCTGGGGATGGAACCCGCACCCTAGGTATGTGCCCTGACTGATCATCAAACCCCCAACCTTTTGGTGTACGGGACAGTGCTCCAGCAACAGAGCTATACTGGCCAGGACAGTTCTTGGTAAAAACTTCTGAATAAAGATTTCTGTTATTGAGACTAGTTTTTCCCACACTGTTCTGTTTAACTCTGTCTTCCCTTAAAAAAATGGAAAAGAAATATATTTGTATGTAATAACTGTTTTTTAGATCACCTAAGCAGCCATGATCAGAATTGGGTGTATGGAGTAGCATCCTTTTTACCTTATCCTGTGAAAGAATTCCCTTGAAGCTAAATTTTTTTTTCTTTTTCCTATTGCACTCAACTTATAATTTTTAAACTGTTATTTGAAAATCCTGCAGATCTCTACTTTTTGCAGATTGGAACATGTAGCCAGTTGAGACAGTGCCTTCTGCAGTTCTATGCCCAGCAACGTGATCTCATGCTAGACTCACATGTTTCCTCTGCTTTTTGTCTCTTGATTAGCCTAGCCTGCTGAGTATTGAAAACAAAATTTTATGATACTGTATTTCCATTTCCCTAAGGTCTCAAATGGTGTAGTCTTAAATTTAAAAGAATACTTCAAATCCTGTGAATGAGTATTTGTAGCTGACCCTTTTTTCCTGTTTCTAGGACTATACTGTTAAGTGTAATCTCATTGCTTAATGAGCCCAACACCTTCTCCCCAGCCAATGTGGATGCTTCAGTTATGTTCAGGAAATGGAGGGACAGTAAAGGAAAAGACAAAGAATATGCTGAAATCATTAGGTAAGGTGCTTTGTTTTGGGTTTGATTAGTAACTTCAAGTCTTTATATACTTAGAACCAAATATCCTAGAACCAAGGGTTTAAATTGAACTTCATTGTCTACTCCATTTCTCTCAGATTTGTTGTTTGGAAAGAGATCTGTGCCTGAGCCTAGTGAGTGTGTGGCTTTTGAGACACATACTGCACACACTGCAAGATAATGTTGCAGTAAATCTGATTTCCTGGGAACCAGAACTAGGTTCTGAGCAGCCAGTCAAGTTTTCAGACTCTCCCTCGTAATCCTTTTAGGGATGATTATACTGTTCTGGACTTTCAACATGTCCATTAAGTATAGCAGGCACCCAAGGTATTCCAGATATTCCAGGTGTTTTTGTTTTCAAAATTTTTATTAACGAAGCCCTATTGTTTATTGGCCCTTTTGACCATAGTAGCAAGTATCTTCTAGGTATCATTACTCTGCCCTAGAATAAGAATCTGGAGACTTGGGATCTACTCCTGTGCCACCCTTCATGTGTTATCAGTTAACTTTTATCAGTTAACTTTTTGGGTCTTTAGTTTTTCTGTGTAAAAGGAAATAAAAGTAGAAGGTAAGGCTCTTGATATATCCTGAGTAGGACAAAGTTTTCATAACAGTACCTAAGAATTGGCACTTCAGTTGTAGTAAATTCCATTCCCCTGAATACAATGCAGTTTTATATACCCTTAAAATAGAGTTCCAAGGACAGTTCCAGCACATTATGTGCATAGGTTAGAAAGCATCAGAATTTATACAATAGGGTCCCTGTCTGTAAATTTAGTCAGCTTGATACAAATAAGGAAGATAAGACAGTAAAACTAGACAGTGGTAAGTAGGATAATGGGAAGGAGTGATGAGAGATGGCTGCTTTAAATTGGGTTGTCGGAACAAGCCTCTGGTCAGGTGATACTTGTGACAAGAGGAATAACAAACAGAAACATTCAATGAAATGCTTGTCATCTGATAGCTCAATAATGTAGATTAGCAGTTCTGTTTGGTGCCCACTGGAAACACCTTTAGAACCACCCCCTCCCTAGTCCTTAGTCATTTGATGAGGTTACAGGGATAGAATCTAGACACCTGTTTCATTATCAGACACCAAGGTGACTGATATAGACCAAAGACTGAAGATAATTAGTATAGATAGTGAAGACCTGCAGAGGAGCAGGAGTGGACTGAAGAAGATTCAAGATGAGAATGCTTCATAAAACAGGATTGGAGCCTGATATTCAAGGAAAGGTAGGATTTAGTGAGTGAATAATGCCTAAGTATTCCTGAGATGTTTGTATTCTCTGTATTTCTTAAGGGTTTCTTTATTTCATTTAATTCACATTTATCATGCACCAGCCTGTGGCATGTACTCTACTAACTCATTAAGCTGTACCGTCTTCATTCCTGGGGACCTTACGCTTAGCAAATAGGTGACCATAGGAGTGCAACTGTAGAAGCTTAAGGTAACAGTGGAAAGAATATATAATGCTATGGAATTCTTCAGTCAGGTCTTTAAAAAAATCAAAGTGAGATCCACTTTTTCAAAAGGTCAGTAGTAAGTGTCTTTCAGGATTGACACCTGACAGTCTGAGATCAGCTTTGGTGTAGTAGAGACTCTCACATGCTTTCAGGCAGGTAATAAAAGTTTAGAAATCGGGCCATAAGAAATCTTGATTATCTAGAAATGCTAATTTTAAATCCATCTTCAAGACATACTTACATAAACTATCCTCCTCCCTTCAGGAAACAGGTTTCAGCCACTAAAGCCGAAGCAGAAAAGGATGGAGTGAAAGTCCCCACCACCCTGGCGGAATACTGCATCAAAACTAAAGTGCCTTCCAATGACAACAGCTCAGATTTGCTTTATGACTTGTATGATGACGACATTGATGATGAAGATGAGGAGGAGGAAGATGCCGACTGTTACGATGATGATGATTCTGGGAATGAGGAGTCGTGACGTGCTCCTTCGAGAAGCCCCTGTACTGCCCTGCCATCTCAGGCCAAAGGGAGGGGAGCAATGGGGACCTAGCAGTGGCCCCTCAGCAAAAACCTATCACAGGGGGTGGGGAAAACAAACAAGGCTCCTGCTGACTCCCCTTACGGATCTCAGTTTGCTCCTTTTTATGGACCTCTTAATGGAGAGAAGGTAATCCTCCACAGAATGTCTGAATTCTTGCATTCTTTACCCTTCCATCACTGTATTGATTCTTTTTTTTTCCCCCCCTTCAAACCCAAACCCCTGCCTCACTTTCGTCTCCACAAAGTGTTCACAGCAAAACATGTTTGGTCTGTTTTTAGATTCTTGAAGAATTAAATAGTCTTTCATCAAGATGTTTAATGTGATTAAAGCTGGGAACCCATTGGGAGTTCACAAGTGCTGCATATGCTGGGTAGCAAAAGAAAATGGAAAAAAAATCCCTGTAAAACTCCCACAAAACAAACTTTAGAAAAAATTGCCAAGGTTTAGCTGCTCCATTTACATTAGTGTGTGTGCATTTGTTCAGCCCCATGGTGGTGAATTTTATTTCTTTCTTGTTTTAAAGTCTGGGGTATGGTGGGCATCAGGGACTCTGTGTGAAGACTGATGAAATGTGTTCCTAAGGGCACAGAGCTCCTTCAGCTTCCAGGAAATCATCCTAACACAGAGGCCTCAGCTACTCTGAGGATAGAAATCAGATTTTGGTTTTTGAAATCGATTGGGATCTAAAGCTTGAAATAAATATTCATACTTTGCATAGAACTGAGCACTTGATTGATATTTATTTAAAAGGCAGAGTTCCTCCCCCACCCCCAAGGAGTGGGGAAAGAGTGGGGATTTGTGTGTGTGTGTGTGTGTGTAGTTTTAGTGATGGCAACAAAGAGTTAAAAATCACTATGCCAATTTTGGTTGATGCTGCTGGAGGGAGGGGGAGTAAAAACTACTGGTAACCACTGTTGGGAGAGAAAAACATGTTTTATATATTTAAAAGGGCCTTTCCCTCAAAGATGCACTCTCACCATGAGGATTTCTTTAAGTAACCAGTTTTAATGACTCAGTATTAATACTAGGTGCATGTGTTAAGATTTTGGTTTCCATTGAGCTAGTGATAACTGTGGATATATGTGAGACATGCGTGACCGGTTACCTTTCCTCATTGGATGTGATCTGGACTTTGCTCGCCTTTCAATATACTCTGGCTGTGGAGCGCAAGCAGAAGTTGTGCATGGAGCTTGCCCTGGGCTTGTTTTGAAATTTCTGGCAGGGCCAAGGGAGTTGGCAGTGGGCAGTGTCTGGGTGATGTTAGAGCTTCCTGCCATGCAATTGCTGCAGCTTTGATTTTCCCGGTCTCAATCATGTGTTTGTCAATCAATTCTGAGATCCATCAGCCTTCACCAACCAGGGACTTCAGAACTTGACGGTGATTTTTGTTTCTTATGGGAGTTGGCCAGTTCACCAGTTCATTACAAGAGCGGTGTTCTTTCAGTGGGGAAAATCGTTACAATGTAAAATCACAGGTTTTGGAAGGAAAAGACAGCAAAGACTGACTATAATCCTACTGCAGATCCCTGTGCACTAGTGTCAACTCCTTTTCTTCAGATCTTTAGTTCAGAAAGAACAAAAGGGTTGATGAGGGACGGGGTAGGATGGATCCTAGGACAGAGTAGGTGATGCTTACTTCCTTAGCTCCTCCTTCCTTTCTGATCTCAGGGTTTTCATTAGCTTTTCAAACTCTTCAAACGTTGGCTAATTCCCAGCAACTCCCTGGCCTCTGAAGTTTGGTCTAATATTGAGAACATTTAACATGCTTAGGTTCAAATGGAGCAGTATTGAGCCTGATCCCCATAAGGCCAGGGCTACTTGCACCCTTGAATTTAGTGACTCGTCAGATTCAGAAAACAGCAATTCTCTATGGTAAAATAGACTGCAGACTTCGCTAAGAAGGATCATCCTTCTTAGGAGACTTCCCACGCTTCTTAAGTAACGCTTCCAAACAACCAGCAAACCTCCTGGAGCCAGTCCCTCATAATGCTGATTATCCCCTACCCCCTACCCACCACACACACACACGTTTACAGCTGGTAGCTTGATCTTCCTCTATCAGAGCCCTAAAATTAAGCTTGTCCTCTACTGCTAAAGGATTTCTTTCCCAGGGCAGGCCAGGCATCTTGACGTTTATGGGAGGTGCTATGCTGCTCAGCCCTGTCCCATTAGGCCCTGTTGGCCTGTTGCATGTTGACTCAGGGAGCCAGAGAGCCAGGTGGAGGTTGTACCTCAGCCCTTTGGGGTGTCACTGTTTAGGGCTGGGTTTGTCTCTGATACGAGTACAATCAGAAAAGACTGGGGTATGTTGATTTGCTAGCAGGTAGACATTCTTTCTAATAGCTCACACTGACTTGTAAAACCCAGATGCTGGGTCCAGAGTGCTGTCTTGGGCACACATCCTGTGGCAAAAGAAAACTTGAGCTTGTAACTTTCTTTCTAGGAGTTGAGGTCTCAGGCTAGAAACTTGTACTCATTTGGTATAACAAGCTCAACCTGCATTTTTAGATTTCTTTTGATTCTAGTGGAGGCCTCTCTGGGTGCTCATCAGGTCTGTGTTTTTTGAGGTTGAGTGGAGAAAATACAGTATCATGATTCCATTGTTGCTTCTCAGAGTCTTCCCCTTTCTATTTCACATCATTCCGGAGTTCTTTGCTAAGCCAGACAGGTGTGTGGGGTTTTGTCGGCTTTTTTTTCTCTCCCTTTCATTTCCTGATAGTATCTTCTTTCCTCTTCCCTGGTAATTATTTGCCTGTTTATTTGCTACTTCCTTATTTTGGGGACACTTATAATAAGAGATTGAAGGGGGAAATGTGTAGTTTCTCTACTGAAAATTATCTCTCCATCTCCCTCCCATCCTGATTTTAAGAAAAGTTTACATTTACAAAAAGATTCAGATGCAATTTTCAACTCTTCTGAAACCAGCAGGTCACACCTGACTTTAATAGTTTTCTTAGCTGAACTTGTAGGTGTTTTTCTTCAGTTTAACTTATGAGAAAAGAATATCTGATGCATTTTGTGTTGAACTTCCCCTTTAGTGGTTCATTTTGTCTTTCTCTGCCCATCTGTCTACTAATAAAATGTGAAATAAAATATACCTGTATTGCTACTTCCCCATGGGATGACCCTCTTTTTTTTCCTTTTGTTAAAATTAAAGGTGGTCTCAGTATTTCTGCTGTTCCCTTGCAGATTATGACCAGGACTCAGCTGATAAATTAAACAAAAACCAACTCTGGCTGACCTGCCTTTTATGACATTCGGTTCAGCTCACCTTGCAGAATATTCCCAATCCTTACCTAGCTTTAAGAAAGGTTATTAAAGACACAGCCATTTGTTAACCGTAATTCTGAAATAGGGCACAATCTGCCAGCACAAGTAGGTCAGTGGAAGGGATGGAGAGGTGCTCCACTGCCCTCCTTAGAAGGGCATTTGTTTTCACTGTCACTTGCCTTGCAAACTTCCTGCTGATAACAGCAAGGATTAAACAGGAGATCACAGTTTAATAAAAGTTCCCATTTAGTTTCAGTTGTGGACACTTACCTGTTATTTTTAAAAGCCAGGATCCCAAGCTGTGGATTAACAATAGCACGTGTCCAGTATGATGAAATGACCATTGATTTTAGAGGCGAAGGCAGAAAAGGTAAAGAGTGGCCCTGGGCTGGCTTTTGGCGTATTGATTTGACCAATACTTGACTTGAAGCAATACTCATTTTATTTGCTTATTTAGCCTAGTCAGCACCTGTAAGCCTGAGTTGCTAGCCAGACTGTAGCACAGTTGTGCCTCAGACAACTGGTGAAAGCCACCTCCTGCTGGACTCACAGGAATAGTTTATGGCCCTGGCTCTTCTCTGCCTGGTGGCTTGGAAGCAAGAGGGAGGACTGAACTAGTTGGGGGCCTCCCTCTTGCCGGGGAGGGGGGGGTGGTGGTCAGAATCCTGGTCCTAGGTGAATGGTTTCATGTGATTATCTGGAGCAGATACTTAGCCCAGGATCCACTTACCTACTTCATACCCCCCTGGCTCCTTAGTCACCTGTTCCACCACAGACTTTACTGTCAAACAACACTGAATGGTTGATGAAAACAAAGGTTTAGCTGTTTAAACTTACTCTCTCACAGGCCTAGAACCATGTCAGTAATTATTACTTTTGGTCTTTGGGAAAGAAATTACCCTGCCCTGGCATTCTTGTTGATGGAGTCTGCAAAGTTAACTTCGATAAACACTCCCCGTGCCCTGTCATGAGCTTTTGCTGTCCTTCCAGCTGTATCAGTTACCCTCCACTCCCTGGATGCTGACTGGGGCCAAGGCAAGAGAAGGGCCGAGCAAAGAAAGGAATACCAATTTAAGTCTTCACAACCTGTTGTCAGGAAGACTGTGACCGCGTGAGCTCTTCTTCAGCCCTGTGGAGTCCAAGAGTCCCCGGAACCATAATGAACACAGCCTTGACCCTGGGCTGTCCTTTAGTCACACCACACAGAGACTGTGCATGCTCTCAGAACTTTATTAGGTGGACTTTGGGCAAAAGAGAAAACCCCTGAAGCAGTTGTCCACCTGGTTCAGGACAACTGGAATTAGAGGAGCCTTTGCATGGAGACGTGCTCTCATGGAGCATATCTTTGATTTTTTTAAAAGGGGAGCTGACTGGCTGAACATCTCTGAGCACAAAATCAGATTATTATTATAAAATGGTCAGCCAGAGGAAGGCAAGTCTTTGGGGACAAGACTAGACCAGAAGCAGATGCCCCTGCTCTGTGTGCCACTTCGATGTTGAGCAGGGGGATGTGCCTGCTGTTCCCAGATCAAGATTTGGCAGGAGGGAAACGTGACGGATGACAAAAGGACCAGTTTCTCCGTAAGAGGGATAAAATAATTACACGGGGGAAAAAACTCAAATAATGGTTTACAAGGGCACGAGTTAAGTCGTGATTCTTCATTGGTACCTGACCCCATTACCCAACCACCTTAATCCAGCCCCTCCAGACACCGCCCCTAGCAGCCTCCTGGCAGAGGGGCTATGTGGAAGGCTTGAAGGCAGAAGGGGGGAGGGGGCTTATTTTGCTACAGTGAAAAGGGGCTTCAGTGGGGAGCAGCACCTGCAACCCTCCCACTCCCCCAAGGTTTCTGTCACATTTACAAATACATACATAAATACATTACATACAAGCGAGTCTGGGAGGGAGGCTCCCCACAGAGGCTCGGCTGACACAGTTACACGTCTCAGGAATTCTAGGAAAGGGTGCTGGGCTCCCAGAAATGGGCTCCATGTGTTCTCTCCCGCCCAGGGCAAGCCCTCCCCCAGCCCACCCACTCTTCAGGGTTCAGTTTGTCCAGTATGGAGAGCTGCCGTAGGCAGGCTTGGAGGCTTGCGACTTGGGCTGCAGGGAGCTGGGCTGGCTGCGCTGACCCGAGCCACTCTGAGGAGGAGAGAAGGCTGTCAAGGCTGGAGCAGAACCCCGAACCCAGGGCAGGGTGGCTGCTGCCATCACTGAGCTCACCTGGGCATCCTGGGGAAGGTGGTGGTGTAACAGCTGTGAGTGAGGCTGCTGGTGGGCAGGCAGGATGTGCAAGAATGGTGGGGGTGCATAACCAGGAGCTGCTCCAGGGGCCAGAGGCCCAGTGGAACCCAAGGCTGAGGGCAGGCTGAATGGTGGAGGGGTCCCTGCATGAAATCCCTGCTTGTCAAAAGTCTGTAGGGCAGAGAGACAATGGTGAGGACCAGCCTGGGTTACACCTCCCACCAACCAGTACACCCACCTGTTCCTCCCTCACCTGAGTCGTCTTGTAGACAGAACCAGTCATATCAGGTAGGCCAGTGGTGCTTGAAGACACGGACACTCCTAGGAGAAAAAGCAGTTGTTCCCACAGCAGTTGGTCCCAGCTCCAGCCACCCCACCTCCAGGGGCACTCTGGGGTAGCCTTGCCTGAGAAGGAGCCAGGGAGGAGATAACTACTCTGGGCCTCAATCCTGGAAAGGAGGGGCAGACGCTACCTTTGCCAGGCCCAGAACCTGCAGACTTGTTTTGTGCCTGTGATGATCCACCATAGCCACCCTTGGTGTAGTCTCCCGCTGCTGTCCCCTGGGTCAGGTCATCATAACCTAGCATAGCAGGGTACAAGAGGCATGTGTGAGCTAGGCAAGCCTGTCCTACCCACGTCTCCGTGCAGAGAGCACCCCTTACCTGTGCTGTAGCTGTGCTGGCCATAACCACCGGCCTGCTGGAAAGGGGTGGTGGGGGTGCTGAGGTTCATACCATGCTGCTTGGCTGAGGCTGGAGGGACCTGGTGGGGCAAGCAGGAGAGGCTTAAGAGGAGCAGATCAGGTACCCCTGGCTTAGTGTAAGGCAGCAGGTGGCACAATCTCAAGGGGCCAGTGTTTATGAGTGATTCAACACATGCTGGATATAAAAATACATAGAGAAGCAACCTTCACCCCCATCCCAAACATTCCTGAAGGCCAGGTGAAACTCCCAGTGGGGTCATGCTCCCGTCTCTCTGCTTCTCCCCACAGCTGAAATTACAGCTCTCACAGATACTCACAAACATGGTGGGCCCATACTGGAAGGCACTGGGCACGCCTGTATAGTAGGGGAGGCCAGTGTAGCTGTAGCCATGTGGCAGTGCAGGATTCAGAAAGGGCTGTTGGGGGGTGTGGTGGGCCTGGGATTGGCTCTGCTGTGCCTGAGCCAGTGTGGTAGGGGGCGCAGGGGATGCAGAGTCACCTCGGCCAAACTTTGTGACATCACCTAGGAAAAGAGGAACACTGATTCCAGTCACTTCCTTATCCAACCAGGAAAAAAAGCCAGGTTACTTCCTGCAAACCAGAATAGGTCTGGCTGCAGGTGCAACACTGGGGAGCTAGCAGGCCTCTCTTAGCCTTTCTGCTTCTAGACGCCTGGGATTAGCTACAGGCCAGTCTGATGCACAACCCCACCCCCGTTTCCTGAACGAAGACTAACCTGAATATGGGTTATTAGTGAGGCTCCCATCTCGGCTGGCAAGGGCTGTGGGCGTAGCAAAGGGAATTCCGTAGTAATCCTAGGAGAGACCAGGGAGGCTCCATAAGCAGAACAGCCTCGTCCCACTTCCTGGACAGCGGGCCCGGCAGGCAGCATAGGTACATGTGATGCCGCACTCCTGGGAAAAGCTAGGCCCCAGGGATGTCATGTGCACATTCACAAAGTAAATGGTGCTCGTTGGAGTGGTACAAGGTGGCAGCCACAAGCACACAGCATGCAGACACCCTGACCAACTGTCAGCCTCCCACGGGCAGAGCCACGGGAGGTCCAATCGAACACCCATTTGATGCTGCAGATGGATGCTGGTGAGTGCCAGTGGCAGAACCAACTCGGCTGGCATTTCCTACGTGAGAGATTCTAAAAAGCAGCTATGAAAATCGACAGTAGAAACCAGAAAGCAGTCAGCAGGAGATGAGGTGCCTAAAGGGTTTAACGGGTCAGGGCAGCAATGCCCGGTAGGCACAAGTACAAGCAGGATCCCAGGTTAAGGTGCTGAACTGGTCTCTCATCACCCACTCTGCCCTGGCAACACTGACACCCCACAGGAGCCAGGGGAGGTATGGGCACCAAGAGGGCAAAACACAGCGGAGCTCTGTGGAAAAGGGGAGGCCCACCCTGACCCTTACCACCCAGGACTTTGCAGCCCCAAACATCCGGCACCCTAGCCTGAGCCAAGGGAAGGCCCCTCTGCTTTCGTAGTGGGCAACAGTGCCTGGTCAGAACCATCTTGGCTAAGAATGGCACCTACACTCCTCTTCAGTCTCGTTTTCCAGAAAACTTGCAGCATCCTCAGCCCAGGACCCCAGGAGGAGGCAGGGCTAGGAAAACACAGAGCTGGTCGGAACACAACTGGGAACAGGCCTGGAGAATGCCTGGGATGGGGAGCTCTTTCACAGAAGAAAAGAAAACCCAAAGGGGGGAACAAAAGGGTGCCACAGGCCAAGGAATGACGAAGGGGAAAGTGAAAGCACTGTATCTCAAAAGGTAGACTCAGCAGTGATTTCTTCTAAGGCACAAAACAATAAAAGAAATACAAGGCAGATGACTCCTAGGGCTGGGATTCCAATGAGCCACTACTTGGGGGTCTGACTAGGACCCACATGCAGGGGCACTCGGGGCCACCTTTTGCATCCCATCCCTAATGCCCTGGGGCTCCTGGGCCAGATGGTTGTGAGCAGGGAGTCCAGGGTCACTTCCAGCTTCCCCACAGACATCTCCTCGTGCTTTCAACATCCTTTCACTGGGGGTGTGGGCAACGGCTAGAGTCCAGCAGGCCCCTGGGCAGCAGTGTAATGGGCTGCTGGTTTGTGCATGGGACCCAGCTACCAGTCCCTGCCTTTTAGATATACTTCAGCAGATGGAGGATGTTCTACTGTGAGCCAAGCGCTTCAGCCACTGGGAACAGGAGATGAAGGTAATACCTGCAGCTCCCTGAGCTCTCTGTGGCTAGTGGGGATGGGTGGGGGTGGGGAGTGGAGAGCATCACCAATGAGGAGGAGTCTGAGGACAAACACCTCACTGGGGAAAAAACAGCTTCCCTGGGTAACAGAGAAGACCACATCCACCAGAGAGGACACTAGTATCCAAACAGCTTTTTCTTCCCAACAATGTGACAGAGAGAGGCCCTGGGCTGCTGAAAATTATCAGGTGTTTGGGAAACCAGAGCTGGAGAGGGGCGGTGATGCAGGAGCCTGCAGGCTGTCAGAGCAGGGAGCATGCTCTCCTCCGCTGCACTTGTTCACCTGGTCGTCCCAGGCAGGGCCCAGTGCCTCACCCTTGTAGCAAGGGTCAGAGCACAGAGGCAGCCCTGGCCTCAGAATGTGGCTGCAGCAACCAGGGAGACGCTGGGGCTAGCACTCTTGCAAACAGTGATGGCAGGCCAGACCCAGAAGAGCCCTTAAAGACGGTCAGCTCTAGCCACTCACTCAGCTGGGGACAGAAGAGAAGGTGCCATCACAAGCTTTACCAGTGCCCACTTCAGAAGCTGAAGACACTGAGTGGCACTGTGAAGAAAACTAACAACCCCAGGGGCAGGCAAACACCACCAGTCTGTGTCATACAGATCTTCTTCTCCTTTTTCTTTTAAGGGGAAGATGAGAGAAGAGAACGACCCACAGTTAGTACAGGGGCTGTCTACTGGGGCCCCAGGTCCCAGGGGTCTTCATGTTCCCCAGGGATGAGCACAGGACACTCATATATATGCCCCAGCTACAGACGTGCAGGCACAACTGACAAAAGGAAGCAGCTCCCTCAGCCTGAGGCGGAGTGTCCGGAGGGCCAGGCAGGGCGGCAATCCAGGCAAAGGGAGGAAGGACCTGTGAAAGAGCCTTGATCCCCCCACCCCCACGGCCATACCCCACTCACCACTGGCAGCCTCGACTGCAGCATCTGGAGCTCGTCATAGCCATAGATCTGTGTGAGGACCAAAAAGGGTGTTAGGGACCATGTATTACCCCTGGGACGCCCAGACCAATGTGGGGATTAAACAGGATGGGAGGATAGGACACACTCAGGAGGGGAACCTGGATGAGCTGCTCCAAAAAGACACCCTACCTTGACGGAGCCTGGATGGGGTAGAAATACTAGGGGTACAACTGGCAGACATGGAAGGGCTCCGGGAAGGAGTGGCGGCAACCCACGGCCTCCTTTACCAGGTTCTGCCAAGTGCCAGCCCCCGAGAGCAAGGGAAGTTGAGGCTGGCCGGGAGCTCCCCCGTGCACTCACCGGGTAGGCAGGAAGCAGTCCTCCAGGGCCCACGAGGTACTGGTTGTGCAGCAGGGGAGGCAACCCCTGGGGCAGGTTGGGGGGCGCTTTGCCTAAGAAAAGTCAAGAAAAGTAAAGTGGCTGCCACAAACAGTAAGATTCCTCAGCTACTATGGGGCTGGGAGTGTTGAGCTCATGTCATAGTCCTGCCCTAACTGAGGCCACAGCCAAGAAGCTGGCAGCGGAGAGATACAGAGGGCCGTGCCTGTCCTGCCTCTGGGCTGTTCCCACGCTGGGACGGAAACACTGCCCCCACCCTGCCACTCCTGAAGGTCACACTGCCCTGGACAAACCTCAACATAAAGAACCCGACCCCTCCTCAGAACAGGAGGAATGCTGGGCGGGCACTGCCAGGAGAGGGACAAGGCATATCAAAGGTGGGTTTTAGCAGTTTCTACCCAACTACAGTTTGCTTGGCTCACACAGACTGCCCCGGTGTGGCTGACAGGCAATCAGTTACATAAAAGACCAGGAGCCAATGATATCTGCTCCCTGGGCCCTCTGTGTCACCATGTCATTGCAACTCCAGGGATGAGCGAGAACAGAGAAGACTGGGGAGCTAGCTAGAGGCACAAAGGCTGCCAGGAATCCTGCCCAGGGGAGCCCACCCAGAAAGACCCATTTCACCCATCCCCACCCACACCACAGGTGGAAGGACTGGGCCTCGGGAGGTCAGTGGAACAAAGAGGACAAGTGACCACGGCAGGCCGGAGGAAGACTATGATCCTCTGAGGTGCATGGCATCCCGACAACCTCTGGGCATCCTCCCTGGGAAGCCAAGTGTGCACCTTTGAGGGGCTGGGGGGAGGTGGGAAAGGCCTCTGGGGCACACACCTGAGGTCACCAAGGGCGTGGCTCTGGAACCGCTGGGGGTGCTCGAGGTGGCCCCGCCCAGGCAGAGGCTATTCCCCGGGTTCACGCTGCTGAGCCCTGAGGACGCGGCACTCGAGGTGGAGGTCGCTGCTGTTGAGAAGGTGGCTGAGGACTGGAGGGGAGGCGTGCTCTCCACACTGGCGTGCTGGCGAAACAAAAAAGCCAGGACACATGGATCCGGGGGAAAGCATGAGAGGCTGGAGAACCTGGCCTGGCATCTGGGCCTGCAGTGTTGACATTCTGACCTGAGGAGCTCTGTGCCCACGGCTTGTATGACCGCACACCAGCCTCCGTAGCTCCTCACACGGCAGTTAGGTGAGGCCATCGGAACACAACTTTTAAGTATCAGGACTACTAAAGCTGAGCTTTGTAATCAAAACCGTACTAAAAATTCTTATAGTTGCTCGTGCTCTGGTACATGCACAGGGAATTGAAACCCCAAGTAAATCGTAAATGAACACAGACCGTCTGAGTATGAAGCGAGAACCCACCTCACAGAAAGCAAGTAGTCTCAGAAGAGATGCAAGAGAGACCACAGGCAGCCCAGCCCCAGTCAGAGCCTTCTGGGGGTGTCCTTCCGTCAGGCTACTCTGATCTGGAAGTCACAGGTGGCTGAGAGGCCTTTGCTCCAGAACCTGATGCCACTTTGCAGGCCACCAGGGCCTACCTGGAAGGGCACGGCCTGCCCCAATGCCTACTCAGTATGATCCACCCAGAAAGGAAGGCTGAAACCAGAAGAAAGCTCTGCACAGTCTGTGTTCCAGGAATCCTGCCTAGCTGCTCGGCTTTGGCTGGTAATAATGTGGCAGAGATGCACCCGGTGGGGCAAAGCAAGGCCCAAAGAGGGAGGGAAAGGTTCTAGAAAACTGAGACCAGCCTCCAAACCAGAATGTGTGCAGAACAAAGAATCCCAGAAACTCCTGAAGGAGAAGCCAGAGAACAGGAAGCCTCAGGAGGAATGGGACCCCCGCGTGCTCTGCTTCCCATCGCACAGATCGCTCTGCAGGTCTTGCTTCAAAGGCTGCCCAACCCGGTGGCCTAAGGGCCCTAGCATCCAGAATTGGTTCTGTAAGATAAAGACAGGGAAACTCATGGTCTCCTGGGACTCCCCAGGACTCCTCTCCTTCAGCCTAGATAGACAGAACCAGGGTGAGAAGAACCCAAGGAGCAGGGCAAAGGCTGTGCCAGAGGGCCCCACGGAGCAGGGAAAACCAGGCCAGAGGGCTCCATGGTCATCTGCGTGGGTCCAGGCTTCCTGCCAAGAGCAGCTTCCTAGAGAACCAGTTCCTGGTTTGCTGAAAGGAATGCAAGCGGTATCCAGCAAACCTCTCCTACGTCAAGCTGGCCCTGACAGGGCTTTTCTCTCTGCGCCCCACGCCCCACACCCCAGACCTGCGCCCCACACCCCAGACCTGCGAGGGCAACACGTTGCCGCAGTTAACAGGCCTCCCTCGCATTTAAAGGGCTGGCTCAGTGCGTCCCGTCCTCGGGAGGGGCCCCGAGGGCAGAGCCGCACCAAACCGCCCACAAGGACACGCAGATCAGGAGGAAACAAGACTGCCCTCGTAACCTTCAGGTGGGGAAGACCTGACTTACACAATGTGACTAGGAAAGAGGGACTGACGTATCTGACTATATAAAAATCAAAAATATTTATAAAACGACAAGTGTAGGGAAAATAGGTGTGCTCTACATTCGAGGCCTCTACATTTGAGGACTACTCACCAGACCCCCTAATGCAGAGTGCCTAGAAACAGACACCACGGACCTGACAAATAAATGAACAACATAAATTGCTCACAAAAAGGAAAAATAATGGCTTTCCGATATGGGGGGGGAGGTCAACCTCATTCAGTTAAACATTATACTGCCAGGTCATTTTTCTATTAACACAATGGAAAAACAGAAACACTCAGTAACACCTCCCTGTTTGGGGACCCTTCCACTCCAAACCAGGAGAGAGACATTTTGTTCTTTTTTTCAGGCACCTTTTTTCCCACCAGTCTTTATGCTCAAGTCTCCTAGCATTTAGTTAAGTATCATCCCACTACCCGGCCGCATCTCCATCTCACAACCAGTCCTGCTCCGACCCAGCACAATCCAGACGGACTCCCACCACCGAAACCACGCTCTCAGGACTGGCTTCTGAGAAGCCACACTTCAACAACCTCCCTCTAGGGCCACTCTATGGCACATCAGGACTTCCAGTGGGCACCCACCTGTGCTTCCATTCTCGCCTCTCCACATTCCTACTTTGTTTGTTCCTCACTATCACCCTTCCTCAAGCCTCTGCCTTTGACTTGGGGGAAATGGCCTGAGATGGCCAAAGCGAACAGTGAACAGAACACCTACTGCCACAACTAGGACATGACCACAAACTGGAACATAGCTACGCTGACAAGGGTAAGAACCAGGCCGTCAGTCTCAGAGAGCTACGCATGTGCACACGGTGATATTTTGACATTGAGCTGCACAAACCAACAGAGGGTTAGCCAGGAAAAATGGCCTTGACTGAAGATGACTTTTAGTGGAGCCCAAACTGAAGTTAGCAATAAACCCACTTTCTTCTAAAAGCTTGCAAATAGCTCAACATAACATTTCCCAGAAAATAAGTCACCCCCGCTAGGCAGAAAGGTCTCCTATAATGAACAGAAAGTTCAGTGAATTCTTGGGAATAAATTCACCACCCATCACATGTCAGGTCTGGGGAAGTAACTCCTCCACAGAGGCATGAACTTTGAAAGCAAATGTCTTCCATGGTGCTTCAAACACATACTTAGGTTGAGACATCATAGCCAAACAACTCCAGAATATCTCAGACATTTAAAATCCACAAACTGAAGGCCCATATGCAGGTGACTAAGCTCCAAGCTCGCTGAGCAGGGCGGTGGAGGGGAGCCGAGAGGATACTTACTGTGTGGGACGTGCTTGAGGAGAGTGCTGCGTGTGCAGAGGAGAGGCTGCTCTGATGGCTGGGGAGTGAACTAGAAGACAAAACAGGGCACCACACACGTCCACCCGAGTCACCCCACAGGAATGGAGCCCCCCGTGTCTGGGTGAGCAGGATATAAGCTGGCCCCATCCCTTCAGCGGAAGTTTCAGCTTCACACCCATCCCCTGGAAACCCAGTCCAGGGCATCTGGTGGTTAGAATGATCTAAAGGATCACCCGCCACAAGGCTCTGGAACATCCTGTCTTGGGAAACCCCCAGGCCAGCTTCAGTCAGCCGTAACCACCTGTTCTTTATACTGGAAAAAGAACAGGACTGCACTAAGAGCACTCAGGAGCAGAGACCCCATTACAGCTGTGTGTCGGAAGGAAGTTCCTACGTTCTATCGCACATGCCAGATTCAGAGCCAGAAGTGCCATCAAATCCAGAATTCAATTCAAATGCTTTTGCTCCTGGCTTAAAGCGAGAAAGAGGTGAACTCTCCTTAGAAGACACAGGGTGATGCCCTGACTGGTGTGGCTCAGTTGGTTGAGCCTCATCCTGCAAAGTAAAAGGTCATCAGTTTGATTCCCGGAAAGGGCACATGCCTGGGTTGCACGCAGGTCCCCAGCTGCAGGCGTGCCAGAAGCAACAGATTGATGTTTCTATCTCTAATATCGATGTTTCTCTCCCTTTCTCCCCTCTTCCTCTCTCTTCAAAAATAAATCAATAAAATATTGATTGGGTAGGGTGGGGGAGACACAAGGTGAGAGCCAGGTGAAATCCATTCTCCTACACCCTGTTGTAGCCACCTGATCTGTGAAGCCATGACAAGTGCGAGTCGCAGACCTGCTCGGAAATCCAAGGGCACTCTCAGTCTGCATCAGGGACAGGAGCCCAGAGCTGGGAGGAGAGGCTCAGCTAGTGGCACCCTCCTGGGGGTCGAAAAAGAGCAGCAGCAACCCCCTGGCTCCACCCTATATTCCCAAGGGGCCGAGTGCTCTGTGATAGCAGAGGGGCTATAAGCAGGCAGTTTTCATCTCCAGTGCTTTGGTGACTCCCCCCAGCCCAAACCTACTGTACGGCATGATTGCAAAGGCCAGCATGCCGTGCTAGGGGCGACAAGTAGGTTTAGCTCACGGAAAGAGCCTTCTGTGAGGGCTCCAGGACTTCACCCCAGTGTGCCTCTCACTCTGGGCCCATATTTTCCTCATACCTGCTAAGCTGGGAGAGGGGGCTGCTGGACAGGTCACCAGGCTGGGACAAGGAGGGCAAAGTGGCAGTGTGCTGAGGTGCAGAGGGTAGAAGCGTATTGCAGGAGGTGGTGCTGGGCAGGGAGCCCACAGATGGGAGGGCGGAAGGAGGGTCTGTTGTCTTTGGAGCTGGAACGGATGAAGCAGCTGAAAGAAACAGATCTGTTTAATTCCAGATCCAACCACGAGTGTCTGAAATGAGCTCAATGTCTATGACATGTCAGGCTCAGTTGAGACATATACAAAGTTACATACCCCACAAAAAATGCCCAAGCGTGTCTCCAGTCTTCTGTCAGACACAACTACCAGAAGGACACACGATGGTAAAATGCACAGGACCCAAGCAGAGCAGGAAGTGACATATTTATCATCATAAACTGTCCTGTGATGGGGACATACTTCTCCCAACTGAAGGAAGCTGGTCAACCCTGAAGCCACACCCAGAAAGAGGCTCGGAGCTTGATATACGTAATTATAAAGTGAGGCAAAATTTCCTTAAAAAGCACAACAGGCAGCAGTGAAAATCTGTCCACCCAAGGCCTAGGTCTTTGCTTCTATCAAATCGGCATCAAACCAAGCTGACCATGTGAAAGCTCGAAGTCAATTTAGGGCAGGTGGGTGGGGGCGGAGAGCCCATGGTCCACACAGCGCGAAGTTCTGAATGCCTAAAATCTGCAGAGAGAACCCACGGCTGCTGCCCAACACCTCTTCTCACAGGCAGAGAGCACTTCCTTCACTTGTGCTTGAAGACTCTAACCTGAGAGGACACCAGGCTTTCAGAAGACCAGTAGTGCACCCATCCTAACTGCAGAAAAGACTCAGTCTTAGTGCTGTCCACACACACAAGTCGGATATGTGCTTGGAAACAAAGCATCACTGTCTTTTGCAGTCAGGAAGGAGGAGGACTTGACCCTCCTGCAGCACGCCCTGGAAGCCAGGAGAAAACACCAGCTTCTAAAGGGAAGGACAGTCTGAAAACTAACACAGGCAGCGACAGTCCCAGCACACGGTGCGGTCAGTTCTTTCCTGAGGTGGACTCACTACCGACATCCTATTCCACATATGACACCTGTTCTTACAGAAACCAGATGAACGCACCGCCCTGACCTAAAGCTCAGATGCTGGAAGTCCAAGCCTTCGATCACGCTGACAACAGGTCCACAAAAAGCTGCCTGAAGAACAAGCGTGTGTGTGAGTGGGAGAGAGACAGGAAGTGGGGAAGAGAGTGTGGGAGATAAAACCTACCTAACATGCATGCTATATTTTCCAGACATTTCATATCTTATTATCTCATTTAAACGTCTCCAACCGATCTAGAACACCTCTATGTACTCTCAACCCCATGTCCGCACAAAAGACACTTGCTGCCATGGCTTCTGAAATAAGAACTTCTCTGACATTCAAGGTTCTCAGAGCTTATCGGTGCTTCTCCAAAGAGCAGCCCGGCAATACCAAGGCTCTGGGCAAACCATACATGTCATTTCAGTTCCTACTGAGGCCCAGTCCAGGCCTGATAAAATTTTATGCCTGTGTTCCAAAAAATAATTGTAAATAAGGAGAGTCTTTCTGGCTTCCATACTCAATACCCACTTGCCTTACTGAATGGTCAATGAAAATCACCATAAACAATCACAGATAGGCTAGCCAAGAACAAAAAGGAAAAGGAAAAAGAAACACCTAACAGGGATTCACCTGCACCATATCCAGTGATTACTTAGCTGTACTGGAACTGGCGGGGGTGGGGGTGGAGAATCCCCTCATTTTCTCCCAAGTCTACAGTGAGCAACATTTCCTCTCGCTTCCTACCAACCGTCAGTCAGAATCTGCAGGCAACGAACATTCCTGAGCCAGCACACCAGTGTCTGCTTCAAAAGTCTTGTACATTATTCAGGTGGGGGTCCTCTGACCATCTTAGAACCTGTATCTCTGAACAAAGCATCTTTTAAATCAATGCTACACTCTAGGTGCAGTCTGACTAAGGCAGAATAATATGAGATTACTTCATTTCTGATAATACCACCAGCTAAGACCTGGTCCCAAGGGAATCTCTAGCTGAACTTCTAACCCCCACCAAAGAAAGGATGCCAACAATGGATGAGAAGTAGCTGTCAGAAAAAAATTCAAAAGGACTATTTTTGTAGAATTAGACGTTAACCTACTGTGTTCCCCATCAAGTCAGCGATGCCCATTTTCGCTTGGTTTCCACCACCCGTGACAAAACTAGGTAGCCTGTACACTTACTGTCTATCGTCTGCTGACTTCGACCACCACCATGTCCATTCTGTAAGGAAGAGAAAATAAGATAAACCCAGAAAATCAAAAAACTCAGATGACTTTCTTTTGGGGTATAGGCACAAACACACAAGTCATCATCAAGGCCTGTTTTATTTTGTCTTTTTATACAATGAGGGGCATTAGTACAAATTGTTAACAAATCCCAAGGAGCTGACATTTTTGAAAATCATACTGGGAATTCAGAGAAGTTAACAAGGATATGATGTTAAGACCCAAATCATGGAAAACAGTCCTAAAATTAAGCATTACGGAGAACTTTGGAACTCTCATTATATTGAAATCATCAGAAAGAAGCCTTTTTGTCTCATGTATACTCTTGCCTCCTGAGTATCAATCATGCAATAAAGAAAAAGTTTCCAAATTATAAAACAAAGATAGCTTTCAAACAAGGAATGATTTTTTATATTAACAGCAAAGGGTTCTAAGAGGAAAAGCGATGTTACTTTGAAAATGGCTTTTCTGAACTGAGTAGGGGAAGAGTGGGTTAGGACAGTGTGGTAGTCCCCAAAAAAGGACATGAAAACAATTGGTTTGAGTTTTAACCATAAGGCATTTCATTAGAGCCAGCTCACATGGGGAACTTCTGCTTCCGCAGATCAAGCAGGGGAGACAGGGCATGGAGGAATCGCTAATGGAGTCCACGAGCTTCAGACACGGCCCCCAGGGGCAGCAAGAGGCTAACAGAAATGGCCTCCTTACAAATGTCTAAACCACTAAAGAAAAAGACAAACCTTACAGCTGTCACCTCTACATTAACCCAAATCCAGTACAATTTCTGTTCATGAAATGTTATTTACAACACACTTTATTTTTTAAACAGTTTGAAATTATTTACAAGAAATGTAAACAATAAAATAACTGCAAGGAAAAAAACCCATCAGTTTAAAAGGTTAGAGCTGGGGAAAGAGAAACATAACAATGGGCAGAGAGCAACCAAAGCTCCACGCTTCTGCCACTCTCCCAACTAAGACCACTGCTCAGGAAACACAGACACGCGGCGTAGAGCATGCGCATCCTCAACGGCGCAAACCCTGGCACACAAAGAAGCCCTCTCAAAGTTACACTAGACCAAAACGATAGAAAAGGGGAATGGGAAACGGCTGTCATCAGACCTGAGGAATATTTCATTCCACCTTGAAAATTATTTTTAAAACACAAACAACAGACAACCCAACACAACGCGGGGTGGGGGGGTCACATTATTGTGTTGGGGAAATGCTGGGCAGCAGAACGGTGTTAGTCAAAGTAAAGTATCAAATGGTCAGGAAAACCAGAGAACTGTAGGGGTTTGAGTTTAGCTAGCCAAGCCAAGAATGAGTGAAGAGTGGTATGTGTAAGCAAAAGGAGAGGTAAAGTTAGAGCTGAGGTTGAGGTATTGTGGAGGTAAAGATTTAAGCTTGGATAGCATGCAGTCTCACATGTTTAGAAACTATACAGACCAGCACTGCCCAAGGGGATGCTCTGCAGTAATAGAAATATTCTGGCTTCTGGCCAAGATGGAGGTGTAGGTAGATACGTGTCACTCCTCACACACAAAAAAGGATAACCACCAATATGAAAACAGGAAACAACCAGAACTGCCAGAAAATCAAACTGTATGGAAGTCCAACAACCAAGAAGTTAAAGAAAAGAAACATTCCCTTCTCATGCTGGTAAGAGGGATGGAGATGGGCAGCTGGGGCTGCAATGTGGCGGCTGGCAGACAGTGTGGGTGAAGCAGCAGCTTGCAGACCAGGTGGTCCTACACTGGCATCAGCTGGGAAGAACAACTGGGGAGTGAGACAGACTGCACAACCCAGGGTTCCAGTGCAGGAAACAAAGCCTCAAAACCTCTGGCTGTAAAAACCTGTGGGTTGTGGTGGCAAGAGGACCTCCCAGTCCCATAAGAGAGTCTACTGGAGGGGGCCACAGGATCCTAGAATGTACACTAGCACACCCACCCAGGAATCAGCACCTGAATGCGCACAATCCACTTGTGGGAAGTGAAGGTAGTGACTGAAAACGGGTAAGAACCAAGCAAGCTGCACTGTTCCCTCTCTGACCCCTCACCCACAATGCAACAAAGCAGGTTGCCCTGCCCTGGCATATACCTAAGGCTCTGCCCCTCAGAATGAAACAGGTGTGCCTAGACAAAGAAATATGGCCCAAATGAAAGAACAGATCAAAATTCCAGAAAAAGGACTAAGCAATGAGGAGACAGCCAACCTATAAGATGAAGAGTTCAAAACATTGGTAATCAGGATGCTCAAAGAAATAATTGAGTACAGACACAAAATAAAGGAAGGAGTAAAGGCTATACAAAGTGAAATAAAGGAAAACATACAGGGAACTGACAGTGAAGAGAAGGAAACTGGGACTCAAATCAATGATTTGGAGCAGAAGGAAGAAATAAACATTCAACTGAAACAGAATGAAGAAACAAGAATGCAAAAAAATGGAGAGGCCTCAGAACCTCTGGGACAATTTTAAACATTCCAATGCCGACTCATAAAGGTGTCAGAAGGAGAAGAGGAAGAGCAAGAAATTGAAAACTTATCTGAAAACATAATGAAGGAGAACTTCCCCAATCTGGCAAAGGAAATAAATATGCAAGTTCAGGAAGCTCAGAGAGTCCCAAGAAGTTGGACCGAAGGAAGCACACACCAAGGCACATCATAATTTTATTACCCAGGATTAAAGATAAGGAGAGAATCTTCAAAACAGCAAGAGAAGAGGAGACATTTACCTACAAAGGAGTGCCCATAAGACTATTAGCTGATTTCTCAAAAGAAACCCTACAGGCAAGAAGGGGCTGGAAAGAAGTATTCCAAGTCATGAAAGGCAAGGACCTATATCCCAGATTGCTCTATCCAGCAAAGCCATCATTTAGAATGGAAGGGCAGATAAAGTGCTTCCCAGATAAGGTCAAGTTAAAGGAGCTCATCATCACTAAGCCCTTATATGAAATGTTAAAGGGGCTTATCTAAGAGAAGATCAAAACTATGAATACTAAAATGACAACTCACAAACATCAACATGTGATCCTAAAACAAAAACAAAAGCAAACTAAGCAAACAACTAGAACAGAAACAGAACCACATAAATGAAGATCACATGGAGGGTTATCAGCAGGGGAGTGGAAGGGGGAGAAAGGGGGGAAAGGTACAGAGAATAAGTAGCATAGATGGTAGGTTGAAAATAGACAGGGGGAGAGTAAGAATAGTATAGGAAGTGGAGAAGCCAAAGAGCTTACATGTATGACCCATGGACACGAACTAAGGGGCAGGGAGAATGCTGAAGGTGCTAAAGGGAGGTAGGGTGCAGGGCAGAGGGGGATAAAGCTGAGAAAAAAAAATGGGACAACTGTAATAGCATAATCAATAAAATATACTTAAAATATACCATATGTGCACATTCCTATATTCTAGCCACTAACCATATATCTGGATACTGAGCATTTAAAATATGGTTAGCCCTGGCCGAGTGGCTCTGATGGTTGGAGCATCTGCCTGTGACAACAGTAATAGGTTGTGGGTTCGATCCCCAGTCAGGGCATGTATGGGAGGTATCCAATCGATGTTCCTCTCTCACATTGCCTTCTCTCTCACTCTTTCCCTTCCTTTTTCTCTAAAGCCAATAAACATATCCTCAGGTGAGGATTAAACAAATAAACAAACAGTGTGTCCAAGGAATTGAACTTCTGTTTGTTTAATTTAAATAAACTACTACATGTGGCTAGCGGTTACCAGATTGGAAAGCACGGGAATAAACTTTATGTTAAAGATGACAGGTCAAAAATACGTGGCTTTTAAATAGACGTGGACAAAATGAATATCCCAAGGGCGCCCTTCTCTTCTCACTAAGTCTGTCAGTTGTGACACTGACAGACAGGCAAAGGCCCTACAGGGAAGAGATTAGAAACAGTCCCTGGAGAATCAAAGCAAGCTCAACGGAAAAGGCCCAAAGGGGCTGACGGGGGAGTTCACCCACAGAAGCGGCCTCCCTGTGCTTCCCGCAGGAGCGCTCACAGTCAGTCGCATCCCAGCCCACCCCAAGCCGGAGCCCTTAGTTAACCTTTCAGTTCAAGTAGGCAGCCTGAAATCACAGGATATTTGAGGAATATATGTAACATAAAAGATAAAAAACAAATAAAAGTTAGTTTAAAAAATATATTTTAAGTAGAGATGTATAAATATCTCCACATGGGGAGTGAACCCACGTGGCTCAGTTGGGCGTCACCCTACAAAGCGAAAGGTCTCCGGCTGGACTGCCAGTCAGGACACAGGCCTGGGTCGCAGGTTCGTTTCCCTAGTCAGGGTGCGTATGAGAGGCAACTGATCCATGTTTCTCTCTCACATCGATATTTCTTTCCCTCTCTCCCTTTCTTCCCCCTTCTCTAAAAATAAATAGAGGGGAGGAAGGGGGGGAGGGGGGGAGGAAGCGGGGGGGAAGACCCTAAATTTCTGCTAGGCCAATTCAACTATTTTAATATTTTTATGTTATCATCTGTTTTTTAAATCCCCACCGGAGGATATCTTTATTGATTTTAGAGAGAGAGGAAGGTGAGAGGAGAGGAGAGCAGAGAGAGAGTGTGCACACCACCAATCGCGTGCCTTCCACACACACCCTGATGGGGATTCGAACCTGTAGTCTTTTGGTGCATGGAACAATGCTCCAATCAACTGAGCCACTTGGCCAAGGTCGTTTTTTTTTTGTTTTTTTTTAAGATTTTGTTTACTTACTTTTTAGAGAGAGAAGGAGGGAGAAAGAGAGGGAGAGGAACATCAACTGGTTGCCTTCCGTACGCACCTCGACTGGGACCAAACCCGCAACCCAGGCACATGCCCTCCCTGACCAGGAGTTAAACCAGCAACCTTTCGCTTTGCGAAATGATGCCCAACCACCTGAGCCACACTAGTCAGGTCCCAGCCAGGGCTATTATTATCCACTTTTTAAAGTGGCTCTCACCAATAAAGCTTGAATATCTTTGCTTTACAAAGAACTAAAATATTTCAGATAAGATTATAGACCCCTCTTACCTCATCCAAACCACGGCTTATACCACATTTCTGGGTCCATTTACCCACACTCCTGTGTGTGAGGTGCTTGAACAGCAAATTTCAAATGAGATGCCTATTGTTACCAAATTCAACAAACTGCAAGGATGCTCTCAAATGGTTAGACAACTTGTAAAAATGGTTACAACTTGTAGAGTCAGTTGAAAAGCTTAATTTCCTAAACTACACCCTGAGCTCCAAACAGGACAAGAAAAGACCTGAAAGACCACTTACTGTGATAGTTCCTGGAGCTGACTCCGATGAACTCACAGAGCTTTGGTATGCAACCCTGTTATGCACAGAACTCGGGTCATAGGAGGAAGACGTTGTTACTGGACTAGTGGAGCTCAGGGATGAGCTGGTCAGACTGGAGGAGGTAATGACTGAAGTTGTATAGGTAGAGTTCTGTACTGCACTGGTCATTGGTAGAGAAGTATTCAAAGAATCACTGCAAAGAATAAAAGGTATGAGACATAAATTTGTGTCAATTTCCATGGCTTCATGACATAGAACTATTTTGTCACTTTGTCATACTCTAAATTAAATAAATGTGTATACAACCACAAGTTTATACTACTGCATTCTTTAAAGTTATTAACAATGCAATGAAGATTCAAAACAATCCCCAGTCCAACTCCTCCCTCCAAAAAAGACCAACCTAATTTAATTAACACAAGGGGAGAGCTTTAAGATTTAAGGAATCCAGATGCCTTGAAACCAACTTTAGAAAGGGAACCCAAGCAAATATCAGGTTTGGGCTTTGGAAAGTGGGAAGATTAATTAACGTAATAAAATCTAAAATCTGGGCTTCTCTATTTATAAAATATTCCACTGAAGGAAAGTAAGTGTTGGCAAGATGTGAAAAACTGCACTCCTCAGAGATCACCGCCTTGAAATATAAAATACAGCAGCCACTGGGGGAAATGCTCGATGCTTCCTCAAATGGTTAAATGTAAGTTACCATATAACCCAGCAATTCCTAGTTATATACCCAATGAACCAAAAGAACTCAAAACCTGTAACTGAATGTTCTTAGCAACATGATTAATCCTAGCCAAAACGAGGGAATCCGCATGTCAGTCAACGATGAATGAATGTGGTACGTGTGCACAATAAAGTATTACTGGTAAACAAAGTGCATACACGCTACAACACAGATGAATCTTGACAACACTATGCTAAGCAAAATAAGTCAGTGGCAAACAGCCATAAATTCCATGATTCTAGGTATAGGAAACATCCAGAATAGGCAGACCCAGAGACAGATTACTGGTTGCCAGAGGATGAGGGGAGGGGGAATTGGGAGTAGCTGCTAATAGGCACAGGGTTGCTTTATAGGATGATGAAAGGAAAATTTCCAGGTTAGGTACTGGTGATTTCATAGGGCTGCACAAACCCACTACTATAAGGTATACTGTCTGTCTCCACCAGGTGATTTCATAAACTCTATTTACCTTTCAAACAAAAGACTTACGTCAGTCAAAACCACAGAAGTGGGGAGTTATATATACCTTAAAGACTTCGAATATAAGCTGATGGGAATCTGGTTACTGTTTTCACTGCTTGCAGCTGATCCAAATTCAGAGAGAGAAGACTCTGATCCGAATTCCAAGGCGCCAAACTGAACATTCAATCCTGTGACATCTGCTGAGCCAGGCATTTCCACCGCAGATGCTGGGGTCTGTAAAGCAAAGCCACCATGTCAGGAAGAGAAGGCATGGATGCCAAGTCCCGAAGGCCTACACCAGAGCCAAGGGAGTGCTGGGCTCCTAGGGCACACCTGGCAAGCCTGAGGAACAAGGAAAGAAAGGCAAAAAGGAAGGAAAAGGAATTGCATTTTTAAAAAAGAGTTAGAAGGGAAAACAGCAAAGAAAACCCAAAATTTAGCAGAATGGTCTGTATGACCAACTGCTTCCTTAGAGCGGTAAGGGGGAGAGGGGCTGTGGTTATGGATGAGTTGAAGGAGGAGAACTCCTTAAAGCATTATCTGGCCAAAGACCCACTCATCCTCCACCCATGGGACACAGCCTCACACACACAGGACCATCACATTCTGTGAGCCAGACCCTCTCATTTCAGTCAGTCTCTTTCTCGCAGTACAAACCCATTCCCTCTAATGTTAGCCTAGTCACTCAGAAACAGCCAATTCCCCATAAAGCAGTAAGCTAATATGTTTGAAAAATAGTATGTATATCCAGTTTCTCGGACTTGCTAATATAACACTTAAGCTAAACATTAAAATACCGCATTTTGCTGTGTATAATGTGCTCCTGTGTATAATCCACATCTGTGTTTTATGCACATTATACACAAGATTATTATACCCTTGGTATGCAATAATTATACCCATGTATAATACTCATCCTCTTTTTCCCTCTAAAAATTTGGGCAAAAAAGTGCACATTATATACAGCAAAATATGGTACATCCACCTTGGGACTGTGACTTCACAATAGGAAACCCACCTTAGAAGCTGGAGGTATCCGCCGCTTAGTGAGTTTGATGTGTTTAGGCTGAGATTGGTGGGCAGACACAGCAATGTTTTCAACAGTCAGGCTGGGAAGCTGCAAGAGTTTGTTCACAGTGGAGGTGCTGTCTCTGGGTGCTGACTCTCGGAGTTTTACCTGGGGAGGGAAGGACTCCAACCCAGGAGGAGGACCAGTGACTGTCTGAGTCTGGTGCTGCTGTCGCTGGCTCAACTGGCTAAGAACTGGGGATGGTTCAGGCTGAGATTTAAAGTCTAGGAAATATGTAAAGAGGGGGTAAAAGAAAAAGAGAAGAAGCAACAATCAATTATTTGACACATGAGCTTACACCACCCTCTTCCATCATCACTGGCAGTAAAGAGTTACAGTCATCACTAGTTTCTGCCACCTGTCTTCTAGCTGAATCCCATCAGTGTTCTCTGGAAAGGCGTGCACGCTCAAGCGTGCGTAAGGAATGTACAGGGATAGTCAAAAGCAGGTTTATAGATGAGTACACAAAAGACAATTTGTTCTATTGTTATTATTGTAGCCCAGTTTGTACTACAACTGTGACCCCATTTTAAATTACATTTTATTGACTATGCTATTACAGTTGTTTTGATTTTTTCCCCTTTGTCCCCTTCCACCCAGAACCCCTCACTCCCTCAGGCAATTCCCATACCATTGTTTATGTCCATGGATCACGCATACAGGTTCTTTGGCTCCTGCATTTCTTATACTGTACTTTACATCCCTATGGCTATTCTGTAACTATTTGTACTTCTTAATCCCCTCACCTCTTCCTTCATTCTCCCACATCCCCCTCCCATCAGGCAACTATCAAAATGCTCTCCGTATCCATGATTCTGTCTCAGTTCTTCCTGTTTGCTTAGTTTGCTTTGTAGAATCAGTTGTTGACAAATATTTATTTATTGCCATTTTATTGTTCATAGCTTTGATCTTCCTTTTCTTAGTAAGTCCTTTTAACGTTTCATATAATAATGGTTTGGTGATGAACTCCTTTAGTTTTTTCTTGTCTAGGAAGCTCTTTCTCTCCCTTCGATACTAAATGCTCTCTATGCTTTGTAGACCAATCTTGGCTGTAGGTCCCTGCTTTTCATGACATGAATATTTCTTCATAATCCCTTCTAGCCTGCAAAGTTTCTTTTGTGAAATCAGCTGATAGTTTTATGGGAACTCCCCTCTAAGCAACTACTTTTCTCTTCTTGCTTTTAAGACTCTCTTTATCTTTAACTCTGGCCTTTTAATAATAATGTGCCTTGGACTGGGCCTCTCTGCATCCATCATAATTGGGACTCTCTGTGCTTGTTAAGATTTGCATGTCTATTTCCTTCACCAAATTAGGGATTTCTTTCACTATTTTCTCAGATAGGTTTCCAATTTCTTGCTCTTTCTCTTCTCCTTCTGGCACCCCTATGATGGAAATGCTGGAACACCTGCAGTTGTCCCAGAGACTCTTTGTACTATCCTCATTTTTTCTGGATTATTTTTTCTGCTTGTTGTTCTGCCTGGTAGTTTTTTGCTTCCTTATGTTCCAAATCATTGATTGGATTCTCAGTTTCATCCACTCCACTGTTGCTTCCCTGTCCATTGTTCTTTATTACAATTAGTGTATTCTTTGTTTCTGACTGGGTCGTTTTAATGCTGCTGAGGTCCTCACTAAGTTCCTTGAGCATCCTTATAAACAGTGTTTCTGAACTCTGCATCTGATAGATTGCTTATCTCCATTTTGTTTAGTTCTTTTTCTGGAGTTTTGATCTGTTCTTTCATCTGGGCCACGTTTCTTTGTCTCCTCATTTTGGCAGCCTCCTTGTGTTTGTTTCTATGTGTTAGGTAGAGCTGCTTTTGACTCCATATCTTGGTAGTGTGGCCTAATGAAGTAGGTGTCCTGTAGGGTCCAGTGTCACAGCCTCCCCTATCACCCAAGCTGGGTAATGAGGTGCACCCTTTGTGTGGGCTGAGGACACCCTCTTCTTGTGGTTGAACCTTGGTGGCTGTTGGCAGATCAGTGGGAAGAATTTCCCCAGGCCAGTCAGCTGCAGGGCCTGGCTGTGACTACTGACCACCAACCTCCATCCTCTGTGGAGGATCAGCTGTACAAGGGGCAGGGTGGTGATGCTCCCGTGTGGTCTGTAGCTGTCCATTGGATGTACTGGCCCTGGATGCATGGGTTTCCCTGGTGGTACAGGCCCAGGTCAGCCCCCAACTGTGTTCTCCCCAGGGCCACTCTGCATGAGCTATAAAACAGTCTGAGTTGTGCTGGGCTTGGAGATTCCCAGATGAAGCCAAGGTATGAATCTAGGTTGGCTGTTGCTAGTGCCAGAACTGGGACTACTTCACAAGAGGTATGGGGGCTAGGGGCTTGCTTAGTCTGGCAATTGCTTACTTGATAGAATTTAGGAAGCTGTGAGACATGAGACAAGACCAGCCTTCATATGGAAAAGTCATGGTTAACAGTTTGGTTGGGCCCATAAGGTGAGTGGGACAGAGTCTTGGGGATCTCAAGGGCAGGGCAAACAGTGTTAACTAGGTTGATGGAGTCTCAGATATGACACTGGCCCACTGCCTCTGTGGTTCCTTGGGGTGAGGGCTCAGAAAATGGACAATGGCCTCTGCCCACCTTTCTGCCTAGAAGAAAGCTGTTCTCTCGCTCCCACTTTGATGTCAGACACTTCAGTTCCTCCCTTTATACCACCCGTACCTTTCAAGCTGCTAACTGTGGTACTGGAGCTGAGAGAAAACTTGAATAATTCTGTGTGTGGGGGTTCTTTACAGGGAACTGCTTGGGACTCAGCAGTTTTTTCTACTGACTCAATCCGCACTGGTTTTCGCAGCCAGAAGTTACGGGGACTTATCTTCCTGGCACAGAAACCCTGGGACTGGGGTCCTGGTGTATGACTAGGATTTCCTGCTCCTGAGATATCCCTCGCAGATTTTTATTCACCCCAGGTAGATGTGGCACCAGCCTGTTCCATGCCTCCACCCCTCCTACTAGTCTGGATGGATGTGGTTCCTTTAATTCCCCAGTTGTCAGACTTCCACTGAATGTGATATCTGACAGTTCTGAGTGATGGTGGTTCTATATTTTCATTATAATTTTGATGTGGTTGTGTGAGGAGGTGAGCAATGTTTACCTATGCTGCCATGTTGACCGGAAGTCTCTAAACCTAATTTTGACTAGTTTGTGGGTAAGGTTACCATGGAATGGGTATATGCATCTGGCCTTTAGCTAACAGAGAATTATATTTTGTTGCTTTATGGATTTTCTACTAAACTTTTGAAAATTATTTTACTAATTTTTTCCACTAAGTAACATATGTAGTATTATAAAATTCAAAAGGTACAAAAATGTATATGATGATTACCAATCACCCTTCCACCCTGTTCCCAGATTCACTCCACAGAGGCAGGCAGTGGGTTCACTTTCTTGAATATCTTTACAGACAGTATTTCAATACACAAAATATATAGACAAAGACACACCACTTCCTGTCTATCTATCTATCTTGCTTCCTCACAAACCATTCATGTGTCAGAGAATGTTTCATATTAATGGAATAAAGAGCTACCAACACTTCATTTTTATGGCCACACAGTAATCCAGTGTACATAGGTATCACATTCTAAAACTAGAGCTATATTAATGGACTTTTAGGTCTATTAATAGCAATATCTTGCTGTGGAAAACAATGTTGCGATAACTATATTTAAGACATTTTGCTCAAGTGTAAGTATACCTACAAGAAATCAGTTGCTGGATAGGTTCAAAAAACGACTATATTTTAAACAATAACAAACACTTTAAAAGTCCTATCCATAGTGAGAACACATCCTTTTTTACATTCCAAACTTTCGTCCTTCTTAGTTTGACAGGTGAAAAATAGTATAAAAGATTCTAAACAAAATGATCTAAGTTAAGCGTCACTGATACAGTTAAGTGTTCTTGGCCTACTAACTTGCTATGTCCATACCTCTTTAACCATTTTTAACTTATTTTTGGTCTCCATGAATTTTAGTTATTCTTTATATTAAGGAAGTTATGATCACTTTATCTGTGATATGATTTTCAAATATTATTTTCAAAATGTGTCTCTCCTGCCCTGGTTGGTGTAGCTCAGTGGATTGAGCGCAGGCTGTGAACCAAAGTGTCACAGATTCGATTCCCAGTCAGGGTACATGCCTGGGTTGCAGGCCATGACCCCCAGCAACTGCACACTGATGTTTCTCTCTCTCTCTCTCCCCGCTTCCCTCTCTAAAAATAAGTAAATAAAATCTTAAAAAAAAAAAGATTAAAAAAAATTGTCTCTCCTTTGATTTGTTTATGGTGTTTCCTGTCATATTTAGAAAAGTCCACCTCACACATGGATATATCAAAATCTTCCTGTTTTTCTCTACTACTGTTCTAGATTCACTCTTTATGTTTAAATATTTGAACCAGTGGCACTATGGTGTAGAGTGGATGTCAGGGATCCAACTTCACCTTTCAGCCAGATAGCCAACAGCAATAAACACCTTCTCACCACTGATTTGAAATGTTACCTCTATCCATCTTTTTCTGCAAAAGGCCAGGGAGTAAATTATTTTAGGCTTTAAAAGCTATCTGTTAGCAACTATTCAAATCTGCCTTTGTAGACTGAATGTAGTTATAGACAATATGTAAATGGCTGTGGCTGTGTTCAATAAAACTGTATTTACAAAAACAGGTAGCAGATTGAGCTGAAGGATTACCAACCTATGACTTAGTGTATTTCCATGCTAGATGAATTTATTTTGGGATTTAACATTATAGGCACCTACAAAAAAAGATAGACTTTTTAAAAGAATATATAAATGGCATCCTTAAATATAAAACCTCATTATCTCTTAGTAAGTATGGTGGAAAAAATTAACATAGGAGGTCTATAGCTGCCAAGAAATGTTGGCTTGTGCCCTGGCCGGTGTGGCTTACTTAGGTGGTTGGGCAGGTCGCAGGTTCCGTTCCCAGTCAGGGCACATGCCTGGGTTACGGGTTCAGGACCCAGATGGGGGCATGCAAAAGGCAGCCAATCGATGTTTCTCTCTCACATGCATGATTCTCTTCCTCTCTTTCTCCCTCCTTTCCCCTCTCTCTAGAATCAATAAAAGGAAAAAAAAACTTAAAAAGAAAAAAGTAACGCTAGCTTGCAAGATTAGCCCTTGGCTAGTGTCTGAGAACACAGAATTTTTGTATGTTCTAGGGAAAGAGTGCCAACTCTAACCACTAAAGGTGACTCCGTGCCTTGAATACTTGTACAACATGGTTTACACTGAACACTTGCTTTCCCCTTCTAGGAGTTTTGGTGTGTACTAGGCAGAGGGTGCCTAAAAAACCAACCCCATGAAAAAACCTTGGGCACTGAGTCTCTAGTGAATTTCCTTGGTAGGCATCACTTCAAACCTGGGAACAGTCTCAGGTACTTCCACAACAGTAAGCCATTTCATTCAGTAGAGAAATGTGCTTCCATGTCACTTGATATGCCCTAAACATGAACCAGTCCACACAACCAACTCTATGTTTAATGTAACCCCCTGCTAGTCCTTAATACAGTGTGATGTGTGTTGGTGGAAAATGGCAGTTTAAAGATTTTTTAAAAATCCTCACTGAGGACATGTTTATTGATTTTAGCGAGAGAAGAAGGGGGAAGAGGGCAAGAGAGAGAGAAACACTGATGTGAAAGAGAAACATTGATCAGTTGCCTCCCGTAAGTGCCCCGACGAGAAATCAGACCGACAACCTAGGTATGTGCCCTGACCATGGATCAAACTCACAACCTTTTGTTCTACAGGATGACACCCCAACCACCTGAGCCACTTGGACAAGGCAGGAAATGGTAGTTTAATGTCACAAAACTTATGTAAGTAGAATTTAGAAAACCTCCAACTTACACGTGTTGCCTTTAATGTACAAACCACAGGTGGTAAGGCTGAACCAAAGCATAGTGGATACATGTAAACGTTAGAATGAGAAAGCAACGTAGTCGGTGTGATTTAAAATGTTTTCCATAGTCCACCTTCTGCCACCACCTTTTTCTAATACAGCTCAGAAAATTCTGTGTTTCCTTATACTTACATGCCTTTAACATGCTTTTGCACATCTCTCCAAGGTAGGACCTACTACTACTAGTAACAAATAAATGCAGGTATATTTATTTACACAATACAAATCTGACTGATTTAATTCAGAAACTTTGTGAAATTCTACTAAAAATAAAAACCTCTCTGGAAAAATTCCACATCAGTGTTCACAAGTCAACAGCCTCTGCTGATGTTTAGGTTGTGAACAACCACAGAAACTGTACACTTACCAAAATGGCTAAGAACTGAGGACTGGGTAGCTGAGGGCTTGAGGTCCCAAGAAGAAGTGGTTGTGGGGGGGCTCGTACTGTTCTGCTGTGAACTTTGGGTGGTGGTAAACTGGCCCAAACTTGGAGGTTTCAATTGGTCCAAAATCTGGGAGCTGGTGACGTTTGCCAGTTTTGAAGATGTAAGCTCTCCAAATCCTGAGCCCAGGACGGATGACTTTAAAGGGAAAGAAAACAGAAATCCTAAACAATACAGAATTTCTAACCCAAGCTTTAAAACATGCCAAGTATTTTCACAAGAATTTTAAAAACTATGATCCAGAAAATGTGAATTAGTAAGACTTATATGAATAAATACAAGATGAAAATATTACTATGCAATAAGATCTGACTAAATAAATCCAGCAAGACTTCCCGATTTTGATATGAAGTTAATGGAAAAGGAAACATATTCCCTAGATTTTAAGAATTGGGTATTTTTAAAAAGTGATGTCACAGATTCACAAACAAAATACTACTTTTTAAACTAAGGAGGAATGTCATGAATTAAACAGCAAACACAAGCTTATAAAACAAAAATAGTGTGTTCTTTTTTTAAATGCATGGAACAGTAATCATCTTTAATGATTAGACTAGGTTTGGTCACAAAAAGATCAGCCATGAGGTCTGTAAGATTAAATGCAGGTCACAGCACTTACTTAAAACGTCAGTATTCCAAAATCTGACACAGGAGGTATTTGTATACTGAGCAAATACCCTGCACACTGCTGTGTTTATTTCAAGTTGTTCGATGCCTAAGAATACAAAATACATTCCACAAGCAAGCACACAAAAGACAACGTGACGTTTCCCCTGCCTGTCTGTCCTGTGACGTCAGATATGAGGACCTCAGGAAAATTAAAGCCTATGACTAGTGAACATAATGGTAGATCCACTGCTTTTTTACACTATCAAAATCATTCAGTTTCTGAAAAGACAAGTACTTTGTCAAAAATAACTTTCAAAACCACCTAAAACAGAAGGTCAAAAACAGAAATGATTTGCACTCCCTCAAGAGGCCAGATCTAGGAAACTGAAATAACTATTTGTTATCAATATCCAAGGGCACAGGGAGTCCTAGTTGTTGTTCAAAGGAAATCCAAATCCTCCAATGTTAGGGAAACTTTAGGTTGTGAGCCGTTATTACACATTAATCATGGAATCTGCTCCTATTAGAACAGTTGTGCTCACATTACTTATCATATTCCAAATTCTTGGCTCATGCTACCCATTACACTTCTCTTTCATTGCCACAAATCTGCCAAAACCGAGCTCAAGCCCACTCGTGCGATGAAAGCTTCTCGAATGATGCCTTCACTCTTCATCTTTCCCTACCTAATCTCTATCCTGTATCAGCTAGTTTTATAAAACACACTTTCTGTGTGCCATACAACACAAAGAAATCCCCGCCTCAATGAAGCGCCGGCAAAGGATCTCTTAATCCCACCTATACATTTCAATCAGCTTTAAAAATGTGTGTATTGGTACACGTGTGTGCATGCACTCACATATACACACCACACACAGTGCCCAATTTCCAAGCCCAAAAACTCTGTCTGGCATTATTTCACTGTTATCATTATTACTGTTGTTATTTACTGAAGTTCCCCATTGATTATACAAGCATGGTAGGGTTGAGAACTACTGCTCTAATACATCACACAAAAAATTCTTACCAGTTTCTCAAGGTGTTGCTTATGACAGAAACAACACACCTGAAGGTCACTGTAAACAAACAAAAAAACCTCAGGTCCTATCTGCTCTCGGCTAAGCCTGGCTAGGATTCCAGCAGGTCAGCAAGGACAGGACTTCAGTACACCAGGAGCAGATGGAAAAGCAGAGGAGCAGAGGGCACAGTGGCTCAACCAAAACTGAGTGCTAGGTACTATTAGGCCTCCCAAAGCAGAGAGGGCACTAGGGCTTGGACTCTCCATCCCACTTTAAGCACTGACACCCTCTCACGAACCATCTTCAATAACACTAAAAATGCCAAGTATATTCCACCTTGGCTGGTGAGGCTCGGTGGTTTGAGCACCAGCCTTCAAACCAAAGGGTCACCGGTTTGATTCCTAGTCAGGGCACATGCCTGGGTTGCAGGCCAGGTCCCCAGTGGGGGGGGGGGGCACATGAGAGGCAACCACACATTGATGTTTCTCTCCCCCTCTTTCTCCCTTCCTTCCCTTCTCTCTAAAAATAAATAAGTAAAATGTTGTTTAAAAAATGCCAAGTATATTCCAAGCCAGATATACTTGACATAACATGCCTGTAGAATAGAATATAGCAATGAAAAGTGTGCATATTGAATTCTACATTTTATTAGGGTACAGCAAATGGCTCTGAGTCAGGTAAAAGGAAAAGACTGCATCATATTCATAAGAAATTCTGTTTCTCCACTGTAGATTTCAGGTAAAACACGGCAAAAATGAATCAAAATAATTATCATTAGTAAAAGCTGTGGATCTATGTGTATGGTCCTTCTAACCTCCCTTCTGCCAACTCATCACTGTCTACAGTTGGACAGGGAAGGCACTTCCCTTCCCCATTCTGCAGCTACGTCTTCTACATTCTATGCTTGCAGAGCCTCTACTTCCATCAGCCTAGCCTCACACCCTTCACTAAAAATTTCTTAACTTCTTTCTAATGGGAGCTTAACTCTCACGGGGAGTCAAGAGTCATATATGCAGCAGCAGATGACACTGTTTCAATGAAAACACATCCAAATTATAAGGGTCCTCACTACATAGTGTGGCCTTTAAGAAAAGTGCACTAAGTTTATGGAATAACAAAGTAAATAAAAATACAAAAAAAAGTAAGCACCTAGGCAGACTTGGAAAGAATGGTTTCTAAATAATTTTAGCAAGACAATATTGACAAACATTTACATTTAAGTTAATTGGAAAATAAAAATTTTAACATCTTAAGTATAGAAACTGGCCTTTAAACAAAATCCATGAAAAAATCATTAGTAAGAATGCCTGAATGATTATGACCAAAAAGATTTCAACTTTAAGAAGGAGTATTTTTATCTTTGTCCAGAAAACTCAGAGTAGTTGAATTCCACATGGAATCATCAGATATGTGCTTGGAAATGAACACATCATTGTTTTCTGGACTGAGATGTGCTGTAGAAATTTTCTGTATTTAGAAAATAGTTATAAGACACGTGTCATCCTAGCATACAGTTGCTCATGGCACATTCCTTGAAATTCCACGGTGAAATGAAAGTGAGTTACCAGACTCTGAGGAGAATAGGAGTTGACAGCAGTGGAACTGCCAGTCCCTGGTGCCATCTGATTGTTGTGCTGAGAATTTGTGAAGACAAGGGCCTGGCCGAAGCCCTGCTGTTGGGAGGTTTCAAAGGAGCTGACTTCTGAGACTTGATTGGAAGGAACGGGCTTCTGGAGCAAGGCTACCAGATCAATGCTAAGCAGACAAAAAGCAAATGAAGAACAAGTCATAAATAAATCTTACCAACAAATGAATTTGAGAAGTGAATCAATATAAAGTAAATTCATGCCAAAAATTACTTAAGTAAGGAAAACCTTTGGAAACTGGAGTTTAGGGGAAGCCAAAAGGAGTGCATCAATCACACACACACACAAAGCATATGAAGCCACAGAGATTGAGGCAGGGCACTGCAGAGAAGAAAAATGAAAAGGTGCACTGTGATATTTCCACAGAAATGAAACAGTGACAACTAATTTGAAAAGCTAGATCAATTGAGTAAACTTAAATAAGTTTCTAAAGTTTGGCTTGCTTCCTTTAGGATATTTTACTCCTTTTAGTACTTGGAACCAGTGCCTCAAACTTTCCTAAAGCAGAGTGAATCCATATTGTGGGGGAATGAGGATAACAGATAGGAGACCATTCAAGGAATTTCATATTTATCATAAATGTCCCTGTAAGTTCTGTACACTATACAATAACATATTTAAGTTCATATAAATCTCATATATATTTCTCCCTTAAATCTTCAGTGAAGAGTGCACAATACACTAACACACTCTGTTAAATACAACTCTTGTGACGCCCTAGAAACAGATATTCCAATTTGAGAACCTTGGCCTAAAAACCTGAAAGCATGAGGAAGAAATGATCTCCAGATATATATACTACCTGACATGTGAGTGAGCTACTAACTCTTCTCCACAGGACCTACAAGGTGTACAGAATTACCTAACATGATAATTTGCTCCATTAAAATCTTTCAAAGGCCAGTTTCCAGTCGGTCTCCTGACTGTAACTTTCACAATGCAAGTAATGCAGATTCTAAAAGGTAAAATAATTCAAGACACATTCCTGATACAGAGCAAAATTCCTGGACCTGAGTTCCTCTACCTATACACTACTACTCTGACTTTCCCATGACCAGGCTGAAGTCCCAGACTAGTATTTTGGATCCAAGATCATGTTCTGGCTTATGGGATACTTCAAGAATACAAACTCAGCTTAATTATATTATATATGACTCATCCCAAAACAGTTGTATTACAACAAGAACAGAGCAAGTTCTATTTCAAAAGACTGATGAGATATATATGCATAAAAAATGCTACAACAATGTCTTCTGAAAAATAATCATGAAAAGAGTCCACTTCATATTTTTTAAAAGATGAAAAGAATACTACCAAATTCACTGAGTAATGAATTCAATCAAGAAGTTATATCCACTTAACAAGAAATTCTTAGCAATTCACAAAACAACATATTGCAGGACATAACGTTTAATCATTTTTATTTCCCTGCAACAAAATCTTATAACCATATCATTTAGCATGAGATCGAGCATGTTAGATTCAAAACTGTCTTCAATTCTCAGGCGTGAGACATATCAGGGTTTTCATCCTTCTGGGTCACTGTACTTTCAAAGTACAATGAAAAGCTTTTAGAGTTATTGTAAAAACTAGGATGTAATTTAGTTCTGTACAAATTCTACCAACATCTCTATTACCCACAAAGTTCCTTCTTTTTCTGTAATCTATGAGACAACTGGATTAAAACTAGTAGAACCCATAAAAAATGAGAAGTCTGTACCAGCCTGAGAAGATCTAAATTAATAGTATTATATGAGGAAACCAAAACAAAGTTTGTGTTAGGTTCATCTGTCAAAAAACAAGTTTACAAAAGTAAAAAAATATTATTACATAGGTTTAACATAATCTCCCCCTCAAGCGGTAGCAAAACACAAATATTCTAATTCATCAGTAGATACAACCTATTAGGAAATGATGGAGGCTCTGTCAGCTTACTAGGTAGGTTTGGGATAAAACAAAGTCTAAGAAAGTAAGGGAAAAAACCCCAGAGAGATTCAAGAAAAGGGAAAAATAATCAAGAGACCTAAGAACCAGAACAATTTTCCTGAGGCAAAATATTTCAACTGTAACAAACAAAAGACGGCAAAAGGTATTTACCTTTGTCCAGGTGTGACATGATTCTCTGGTGGAACAGATGAGGCAGTAAATACTTTTGTTTCAGAAAGCTGTATGAAAGGGATACAAAAAATCTATTAATCTTATTTTATATAACATAAAACCAAAAATGTATCAAGTCCTTAAACATTTTTAGTCACCAGTACTCTTATTACAGTTCACCAGAAAGATGGTCAGTCCAAAGGAAAGAAAATACACAGGTGATCATGACACGGGACTGTGTTCACTGAAAATAATTTTAGATTGGTAAGCCAGCACACAGTAGGACTTCAGGGAACACAGAGAAGCAAAGTCACACCAGGTTCAAGTCCCAGTCTATTAGACGTTGTAGAAAATGAGAATACCAATAAAACCACTGCCATGAATGCCAAAAAGGACTATGGAGATTTGAAAAGGCAAAATAATCTATGCTTTCGTTCCTCAGACAGATGGCTTAAGTATTTCTTTTATTAGTAATCTCTAAGTAAAAGGTTTCCTGTTTTTTTAAAAATAATTTTATAGTGGTATGAAACATAAAACAAACAGCAAAAATTCAACCTGAAATGTTAAATGAGTTTTGTCACATGTACTCCCACGAACCCATCACCAAATCAAGACAGTGAACACACCTGTTTCTACCCAAAAAGTGTGCTGCGATCCCGGAGTAATCAATCCCTCCCACCACTCACCTTCACCCCCAGGCAACAACCAATCTGCTTTCTGTCACTACAGATTAGGCTGTATTTTCTGGAATTTGAAGCAGATTTTTAAAATTCATTCTTTTTTGGCTTCTTTCACTCAAAATAATCACTCCAAGACTCATGCATTTTGTTTTAATGCACTTTTAAGGCACACAGCATAAAATTTTTTGAAACTTCAATAAACAGTATTGAAAGGTAGTTTCTTTTAAACATTTTCAGAGTAGGGCATGGACTTTAAAAGCTAGTAAATGTTGATCTAATAAGACAATAAACTAATGATAATGCTATTCAAAGACTGTTATAACTGTTTTTTAATAATCAATATGTTTTTGTGATTATGCTATTACAATTGTCCTGATTTTCCCTTTGCCACCCCCTACCCAGCACGAGGCAATCCCCCCACCTTTATTCATGACCGTGGGTCACAGGTGTAAGTTCTTTAGCTACTCTGTTTCCTACACTGCACTTTATAGCCCCATGACTATTCTGTAACTACCTATTTGTACTTCTTAATCCCCTCACCTCTTCACCCCTTCTCCACCTCCCCCTTCTCATCTGGCAACCTACCAGTAACTCTTTTCTTTTGCCTTTTAAAAGTCTCTTATCTTTAACTTTGGCCTTTTAATAATAATGTGCCTTGGACTGGGCCTCTCTGCATCCATCATAATTGGGACTCTCTGTGCTTGTTAAGATTTGCATGTGTATTTCCTTCACCAAATTAGGGATGTTTTCTTTCACTATTTTTTTCAGATAGATTTCCAATTTCTTGCTCTTTCTCTTCTCCTTCTGGCACCCCTATGATGGAAATGCTGGAACACCTGCAGTTGTCCCAGAGGCTCTTTGTACTATCCTCATTTTTTGGATTATTTTTTCTTCTTCTTGTTCTGCGTGATAGTTTTTTGCTTCCTTATGTTCCAAATCATTGATTGGATTCTCAGTTTCATCCACTCCACTGTTGCTTTCCTGTCAATTATTCTTTATTACAATTAGTGTATTCTTTGTTTCTGACTGGGTCGTTTTAATGCTGCTGAGGTCCTCACTAAGTTCCTTGAGCATCCTTATAAACAGTGTTTCTGAACTCTGCATCTGATAGATTGCTTATCTCCATTTTGTTTAGTTCTTTTTTCTGGAGTTTTGATCTGTTCTTTCATCTGGGCCACGTTTCTTTGTCTCCTCATTTTGGCAGCCTCCTTGTGTTTGTTTCTATGTGTTAGGTAGAGCTGCTTTTGACTCCATATCTTGGTAGTGTGGCCAAATGAAGTAGGTGTCCTGTAGGGTCCAGTGTCACAGCCTCCCCTATCACCCAAGCTGGGTAATGAGGTGCACCCTTTGTGTGGGCTGAGGACACCCTCTTCTTGTGGTTGAACCTTGGTGGCTGTTGGCAGATCAGTGGGAGGAATTTCCCCAGGCCAGTCAGCTGCAGGGCCTGGCTGTGACTACTGACCACCAACCTCCATCCTCTGTGGAGGATCAGCTGTACAAGGGGCAGGGTGGTGATGCTCCCATGTGGTCTGTAGCTGTCCACTGGATGCATTGGCCCTTGGGTTTCCTGGGTGGCGCAGGCCAAGTTCAGCCCTCACCTGTGTTTTTCCCAGGGTACCCTGCATGAGCTACCCTGCAAAGCAGTCTGAGATGACTGCTACTTGTGCTGGTCTTGGAGAGTCCCAGGTGAAGATAAGCTGTGACTCTAATCTGGCTGCCACTAAGGCTCCCTGAAGCCAGCTGTTGCTTGTTTGATAGGATTTAGGACCCAAAACCAGCTATTCTGATGGGAAAGTAGCTTGGGTGGGCTCCTAAACTAGATGGGCTCCTAAATTGTGTAGGGTAGAGTCTCTGTGGATCTCCAAAGTGAGTCACACCGTGTTAGCCAGGTTGATCGTGTCTCAGATACGGGACCAGCCTACGAGCTTTTTGTGGGGAGGGCTCAGCAAACGAACAATGGCCTTGGCTCGTCCCAATGCCAGATACTTCAGTCCTTCCTTGTACAACACTGGTGACCTTCCAGCTGCCACCCCAGTGCTGGAGCTCAGGAGGAGCGAGACTGAGTAGGTCATTCCATGTGTGGGCTCCCCAAGAGGAACTGCTTAGGGCTCCAGCAGCCTCCTCCACTAACTCAATCCCCACTGGTTTTCACAGCCAGAAGTTGTGGGGACTTATCTTCCCTGCACTGGAATCCTGGGCTGGGGGTCCTGGTGTGGGTCTGGGACTCCTTGCTGCCAAGATATTCCTCTCAAATTTTTATCCACGTGGATATGAAACCAGCCGATTCTGCATCTGCACCCCTCCTACCAGTCTGGATGGATGTAGTTTCTTCAATTCTGTAGCTACCGGGCTTCCATTCAACCATCACTCTTACGTTCATGAGTGATGGTTGTTCTGTATTGTAGTTTTAATTTTGATGTGGTAGTGCGAAAAGGTGAGCCATGTCTGCCTACATTACCATCTTGACCAGAAGCTGACTGTTTTAATTCTTATCATTTCTAAATGTCTCAAAACTCTGACGTGCTATATAAAATCAGATTTCCTCTGACACTAATATTCAGGCAGAGCCAGGAGATGGTAAAAAGTGCTAACTGATTAGTATTTCAACAAGAAGGGCTTAATGATGAATCTGTTTGAAGGTAGTAACCCTAAGAGTCCCAAGTAACCCATTTTTGCCTAAAGAATCTTAAAATCTAAATAGAGTTAAGACAGAGAAGCAAAACAAGAGTAATTCTTTTCTTTTTCAATGAAAAGTAATGAAGGAGTAGATCTAAATTCTTCAAAAATATTAAGTTTGAGCTAAATAAGAACCACAGAAATCACTGACATCTATCTAACCCTGGTACAATACAGAAAATGAATTGTTTCCTTCTTACCTTTTTAAAAAAATATCCTCACCCTAGGACATTTTTTTCATTGCTGAGAGAGAAACATCTATTGGCTGCCTTCGCATATGAACCCCAACGAGGGACTGAACCCATAACCTAGGCAGGTACTCTAACTAGGAATCAAACCTGTGACCTTCTGATCCACAGAACGACACCTGAACCAACTGAGCCACACCGGCCAGGGCTTCTTTGCTTTTTTAAAGAAGAGGGATGGAAAGGGAAAAGTGAACAGTTATCATTCTAAGCTCTAGAAGGAATTTAGGATTTGCATTTTAGACTACTCTCCTTTCAGTCCCCATAACTTTGTATCATCTCAGAAAACTTTCAGATTGTTTAAAGTACTGAGAAATCAAAATGGCCTAATTCTCTATGCTAATTCTTTCCAGTAACTATAAATTTCATTATGATAAAATGTACCTAGGCAGCATGGGGTCTGGCTGCTTGTCCCCAGAATACGTAAAACACAAAGATTTGTGGGGAAGTAGGTTTTTATTATAGGGTGCCCAGACTGAGGGGGCTGGAGCATTCCTGCTCCAAGCCAACCAAACCAACCTCTCTGCAAAACACAGAGAACCAGCCACCCTCAGGAAGACTGAAGTCCAAATCCATATCCATAAGTTACCCATTGTTTATCTGGAGCCCAAGGTTATTAGTCAACTGGGTCTCCATCTCTATAGCTCCAAGCTCTTTCTTTCTCTGGCCAGAGTCGTTATCGCCTCATAGCAGCTCTCTCTCTCAGGGTCTGGGGTGCACACTCAGATTACTCCACACAATCATGCAGGGGAAGCTCCATCTGCAAGGAACTTCCCAGCTCATGCCTCTGTGTGCTGCTCTCAGGGTGAGAAAATGAAAGCAGTCCGGGACCCGTATACTGTCCTGCAGTGGGTCATAGTGTCCCAAGGGCTGATGCCTGCCACGGCAAGCATCCCAGTGTGGCACCCTGCCTCCAGGAGCTGACTTCCAACAATGTGGGTCAAAATCCTGAGTAATCCTGGCATTTGCCACTCCAACCTGCACAGGGCAAAGCAAGAGTGAGGCTTCTGCCTGCTTTTAGTTTAAAAGTCCTCTCCCAAAATCCCATGTGTGCCAGAAGGCAGTGGGAGTGTCCACCTTTTCAAACAATGAGGGCTAATGTCAGCTGTTTCGCTTTTCCCCTCATCCAGCAACCATGTTGCATAAGGGGGCAAAAGTCTTGAATCATGCATGGTCTGTACAAGCTCCCTTCTGCTGAGTCACAAGCCGCTTCTCTGCCTCGGGCAATCTCCCTCCTCCAGCAACCCCTCTGCTTTTAATCTTCAATTCCACCTTGAGGTTTTCTCCCCACACCTTGCCCTCTCTCACTGTTTTGGTCTGATCACTCTATTACAGAAAATGTGCTCTATACAGCAGAATATTTCTGTATGTATGTACATCTGAACTGCTTGTTAGCTGAACTGCTTGTTTCTGATCCATAGAATAACTTTGTGAGTTAGGCAGGCCAACTACTATACTACTACTCATTATATTGATAAAAACAGGAGGCTTGAAGAAAAGAAAGAAAACTGAAGGCTCAGATAGGAAAGATGCCTCATCTAATGTCAAAACGTCAACCCAAGTAGGTCTGAATACATTCCTTTTTGCCTTCTAATCTTATACTGATTTTCTAACTGGCCTATGACCCAGACAACAGCAATGGAATATAGAGCCTAGAACACTTTTTGCTCCCAACAAACTCACAGCAAAATTTCTAGTAACACAAAGCATTTAAAAGTAGAATGGCTTTGTTTGAAATCAGCCCTCTGACACCCTGGCTGGGTAGTTCAGTTGGTTAGAGCAACATCCCAATACGCCAAGGTTGCAGGTTTGATCCCTGGTCAGGGAACATAAATCAACCAATGAATGCATAAGTACAACAACAACACTGATGTCTGACTCTCTCCCTTCCTCTCTTTCTAAAATCAATTAAAAAAAAACAAAAAAGAAAGAAGCCCTCTGACTTTGTCTTATCACTGACATCACAAAGTATGGGCCTGAGTCATAACTTGTGTGGCTCAGTAGGTTGGGCATTGTCTTGCAAACCAAAAGGTCGCCAATTTGATTCCCAATGAGGGCTCATATGTGGGATTATAGGCCAGGTCCCCGACTGGGGGCATGCAAGGGGCAACCAACTGATGCTTCTTTCACCCATCGTTATTTCTGTCCATCTCTTTCTCCCTCCACTGAATCAAATAAGCACTCTTACAGATGACAGAGAACCTGGTGACATTATATCCTAAGGACTTATGGTTAGATGTGGAAGAAATGAAAGTATGGGCACAAGCCCTGCCTGGTGTGACTCAGTGGGTTAGGCACTGTCCTGCAAACAGAAAGGTTTCTGGTTCATTCCCCAGTCAAGGCACATGCCTGTACTGCAGGCCAGCTCCCTGGTTGGGGGTGTGCAAGAGGCAACCAATCAATGCTTATCTTCCTATCTTTTCCCCTCTCTCTAAAAATAAATAAAATCTTTAAAAGAAAAAAAAAGAAAGTATATCCTAAGGCTTCTAAATTCCAATTAAATGAACATATCTAGCCTCCTCCTTCCTCATGCCTACCAAGCTCACTCCCTAAGAAGCCAAATACGATTAATACTGCTAAAAAACAAAAAAAGGAAAGAAAGCGTAAGAGGTTTCATGTTGAATAAAATCACCGTTTAAATACTTTTGCATACAAAATGGGACAAGGGAAAAATCATCTAAAACAAACAAACAAAAAACAACAAAATGAAAAAATAACCCAAAATCTCTAAGTCTGAATCAATTTATGTGACTTTGAAGTTGAGGACTTACAACCCCTTTATGTTCTCCCTCCCAATGTGTGATGTGTGCTGTAATTCTCTATCATGTACACATATCTGTTCTGGCCCTTGGGAGTCAAACAAAAATGGTATAAAATATGATACAGGGCTTGGTCAGTTCAGTTACCTTGTCTTTTTTGAGTTAAGTATTTTTTATCAAAGAGTATCTTACACAGAACCCAGAACTTAGAGATCAACAGTACCCAAAAGCTAATGCAGTATACTCAAAAATGGCTGTGGAATAAATGAATACCCGAAACAGAGCCAGTCTAGTTGAAAGGGGAAGAATTAGCCCTAAAACCAGAATGACTTATTCAGATTAATTTCAACTGTCACCCAAACATAGACTCTCCCCATTAATGACAGTATTATTAAAGAATAATTAATAGTTCACAGGCCAGGGCAAGAGCATCAGTTGGTTATCAGGTCAAACAAAACAAAGAGAGACTAAAAAATGATTTTGGTTCTATTTAACACCTGGTTAATTTTTAAGGAGAGACTTTAAAACCAAGTTTCTTAAAAATCTCCAAAAACCAACTTCCTTCCATCTGCCAAAAACCAAAAAAACAAACAAACAAACATGGTAATCACAGATGGCTGAAAAGTAGCCATTAACAGCCAGCCATAGATATATCAGACTCTCATCAAAATACACACACCCCTACCAGAAACCAGAAGACACAGGGGTCTGATCTGGTAAACACTTACATCTTCAGTCCAATCTTCTGTTGTCCACTCTTCCACAGAATTCTTCCAGGCCCCTGTTGACAACAGTCACAGCTTATACCACAAAGTCAAATACTGTTTTATTCTAAATGATTCTCTATCGTGTACTGCACAAGATATATCCTGTGTCTCACTAGCAATTTAGTCTACAATCCAAGAACTACAGGACGCTTAAGCTACTCTCAATAAAATCCATCATGTTTCAAATGCAACTTAGCTAGATACTATCCATGTAAACTCAAAACAATGTCTAAAATTGATTCTACTTCAGTGTAGACGATACCCAGGCAATTCTGCCATGAGTAAGAAAGTATAGGCACAAGTTCTGATTGGTGTGGATCAGTGGGCTGGGCGTCGGCCTGCAAACCGAAAGGTCACCAGTTCAATTCCCAGTGAAGGCACATGCATGGGTTGCATGCCAGGTCCCCAGATGGGGCACGCGAGAGGCAACTGATCGATGTTTCTCTTCCTCTTTCTCCCTCCCTTCTCCTCTCTCTAAATATCTTTTTTTAAAAAAAATATGGGCAGAATACAAATATACATGTTAAACAATGAGGTCATTCTTTATATATAAAGTACAGAACAAAATTCAATGAAGGCAGGTCTGCCATGAACCCTTTCACATGGATCACCAAATTATCACGGGGGGGGGACCCCCAAAAAACCAGAATTTATAAAAAATTGTATTTATTCTTATATGTTTAAACATCAGTCACCTTCAAAGTACTCTCCATTTGATGCAATATTCCTATTGAGACTTTCTTCCTACTGCTTGAAACAGTTTTTGAACTCATTGATTTTGATGCCTTTTAGTGCTTCTGCCATTTTGTTTTACCTCTTTCACATCCGCAAAACATTTCCCTTTAAGGACTCTTTTCATCCGGGGAAACAAAAAAAAATCACTCAGGGCAAGATTGGGTGAATAGGGAGGGTGGGGCACAGGAAGATGCTATTTTTAGTCAAAAACTGCCGAAGACTCAGCACAGCGTAGACAGGTGCGCTTTTTAAACTGCCCATCATGAAATGGGCAACACATCGAGAGCTCAGACTCTCACAACAATGCCAGCTGGTGGTAACTGATACGGATGGGTCCTAGAACACTCACCTAGCAGGAGAAGCCTATACTACAAGGGGCCCACCCTCCAGAAAATAATTTGTTGGTTTTTTTGGGGGGGGCTGTATTTCCATAAGCCTCCTTTACATAAGTACTGGCTCCACTGTATGGTTTCCTAATTGGTCTCCAGCGAAGCTGAACATTAGTCCTGCTCACATGAAATCTGGTGCTGTAACTCCTGAAGAGCAGATACAGAGGACATGCTCAAACAGCACTTAAAAGAATAATCACCTATACAACAAGTAAGTGATTTAAAGAAAAGTATTGATATTAAAAAATGCTGACTTTTGTATTTAAGAGATCCTGTATAAGTTTGGGCCCACTATTTTAAAGCATACATGCAAACACGCAACCAGAGAAAATGGTTTCAAAATAAAATACACCAAATTATTTACTGTAAGCACCCTCTAGAAGTGGAACTGTGAATGTTTTCAGTTCCCTCAATGGGAAGAAATGAGTCGAGCATCTGACCTTCAATGAGGTTTGTGTGTGAAAAGAAGAGAAGAGAAGGAGGGGTATATTCCTGAGGAAAAAAGGCAGGTGACCAGTTCTAATTTCCTGGGAATCAGGTCAGTAACCCAATAACAAACCACCTCCTAAGAAATCTGATGGTATTACCCCAGAAGAGAGTCCTTTTTAGAATGCTTTCAACAGGATGTCCCTAATTTTAGATTGGTTATGACAAACAAATATAGAATCTATGGATTTATGGAGCATGGCTCCTGTTAAAATATCACCTAAGATGTAGGTATAAAAGGGAGATATTTCAAACCTGAAAACATGATCCCTGAATGAGAAACCTAGACACATCAGTTTGAGACTTCATCTATTATTGTGGATCTCAGGGCAAATACATTAAAGAAAGGAAGAATGTAGACAGATAAATGCCCCAATCTTTTGTGGGTTTGGATTACATGTATCTTTTCACCCTTGAACAACGAATACAAGTGGACTCGTGAAGTTCAAACTCAGGTCATTCAACAGCCAAGTGAATTTTTGAACCACAGTTGGGAATCTGCATATGTGGAGGGTGGTTGGCAACCCTAACCCTTGTGCTGTTCAAAGGTCACCTGTAACAGCCCTGGGTGGGTAGCTCAGTTGGTTAGAGCATCGTCCTCATATACCAAGGTTGTAGGTTTGATCCCTGGTCAGAGCACATAGAAGAATTCAACCAATGAATGCACAAATAAGTGGTACAACAAATCGATGTTTCTTTCTCTTTTTTAAAAAAATTTTAAATATTTTTTTAATGAGTTTGTTTAAGCCAAACTGATGACAACTGCTAGGAAGCAAAACCTCAGTGGATTGAGGAAATGCTCCCCTCCCTTTCTCTCTTCCAAAAAAAGGGAGGGGGTTCAACTGCAATAGTTAAGACTAAATAAATAGTTCAATCTGATCCTCTGTATTCACTCACTCATCATATCTGTAAATGGTTTCCATAATTTCTCCAAAAATATCATAAAAATTATAACATCTCTTTGAAGAAAGATATTTCCTCACACAAAAAGAGAAAGAATTAATAGTGAAAAAACACAAGTTGAAGTTAGTCCCTGTTGGAAACGAGTCCTGAAATCTTGACTCTAGGACCCTGCACAGGCCTCTCAGCACACCCTGCACCAAGCTACATGCATCTAAGGTAAGCCATTCACCTGCCCTTCACTCTTACCTTCTTTCTACAATGTAGCTTTCTTTCAAGTACTAATAGGTACTATGCAATTTTTTGACGTATTTCCTTTCAGACTTTTCACCAAGTACATGTATAGTTTTAAAAGCTCCCAACTAGACTAATTTCAAAGATAGTCAGTACACAATGTTCCTGGTATCACCTACATCCAACTTACACTATGCTTGTGTTGTCAAATTCATCATAAAAGACAGCACCGTAATTTAAAGACTGACAAATTCTAGAAAAAGCTGAAGTCTGACCTAAGGAGTTTTAGAAACATTCTAATGAGGAAATTGGAAACAACTTTTGGTCAAGATGGAGGCATAGGTAGACAAGCTTTGCCTCCTTGTACAACCACAAAAAGAATTACAACTAAATCTCAAAACAAGTAACACTCAGAACTGTCAGAAAATCGAACTATATGGAAATCCAACAACCAAGGATTTAAAGGAGCCACAATCATCCAGACGAGTAGGAGAGGTGGAGACGAGGATATGGGGCAGAGAGGCGAGGAGACACAGTGTGGCGCAGAGAGGTGGCAACGGCAGAACAGGCACAGGTGGTCCACATTCACGTGTGGTGGATAAAAATCAGGAGGGATACCTTGGGAGCGAGTGATCCCAGCCCCAGGTCAGACTGCACAGTCCAGGGTTCCAGCGCCGGGAAGATAAATCCCCGTAACTTCTGGCTGTAAAAACAAGCGGGGGGTTGGGGCAATGGAAGAAACTGCCGGATTTTCAAGAAACTTCACTTAGAGGGCTCGCACAGTCTTAAAACATATGCAAACCCATCAACTCTTAGATTCAACACCAGGGCAACAGCTGGAAGGGCACCAGTCACATACAGAGAGTGAGTGAGTGAAGTTACTGGAAACAGAGTGCCAGGCAAATCCACAGAAGCCTAGTAGAGACACAGGCCCCTCTCTGAGCCCTCCCCAACACAGAGAGCCAAAAAAGGGTGAAGCCAGTTGCCCCACCCTGGCGATTACCCAAGGCTCTGCCCCACACAATTTACAGGTGCCTTTTACAAGGAGTCAAAGCAGCTCTACCTAATACACAGAAACAAACAGAGGAAGGCTGCCAAACTGAGGAGACAAATGAAAGAATGGAACAAAACCCCAGAAAAAGAAGTAAACGAAATGGAGATAGCCAACCTATCAGATGGAGAGTTCAAAACACTGGTGATCAGGATGCTCAAAGAACTCATTCAGTACAGCAACTCAATTCAGTACAGCATCATTCAGTATGGCAACATAAAGGAAGGTTATACTAAGTTAAATACAGAAAAATCTACAAGGAACCAACAGTGAAGGTAAACAAACTGGGGTTCAAATCAACAATTTGTAGCGTGAGGAAGAAATAAACATTCATCCAGAACAGAAAGAAGAAACAAATTCAAAATAATGAGGAGGGAATGTCTCTGGGACATCTCCAAATATGCCAACGTCCAAATCATAGGGATGTCAGAAGGAAAGAGGGAGAGCAAGAAATTGAAAACGTACTTGAAAAAATAATGAAAGAAAACTTCCCTAATTTGGTGAAGGAAATAGACATACAAGTCCAGAAAGCACAGAGTCCCATACAAGTTGGATCCAAAGAGAGCCACACAAAGACATATCATAATTAAAATGCCAAAGGTTGAAGATAAAGAGAGAATCTGAAAAGCAGCAAGAGAAAAGCAGTGAATTACCTACAAAGGAATTCCCAAAAGACTATCAGCTGATTTCTCAAAAGGAACTTTGCAGGCAAGAAGTATTCAAAGTGATGAAAAGCAACAACCTACATACAACCAAGATTACTCTATCCAGCAAAGCTATCGTTTAGAATGGAAAGAGAGATGAAGTGCTTCCCAGACAAGGTAAAGCTAAAGGAATTCAACATCATGAAGCCATTATTACATGAAATGTTAAAGGACTTAAGAAAAAATCAAAACTATGAACATCACGCAGTCAACAAATTCACAACTATCAACACCTGAATCTAAAACAACAAAGAAACTAAGCAAACAACCAGAACAGGAACAGAATCCTAGGTATAGAGGTCATTTGGAGCGTTATCAGCTGGGGTAGTAAGGAGAATGGGGGGAAAGGTGCAGAAATTAAAAAGCATAATCGGTAAGTAAAAATATACAAAGGGATGTTAAAAAACAGTATAGGAAATGGAGAAGCAAAAGAACTTAGATAGATGACCCCTATGGATACCAAAGAACCAGAACTAAGGGGGGGGGGGGTTGATGGAGGGAAGTGGGGTAGTGGGCAGAGAGGGGCAAAGGGAAAAACTGGGACACCTGTAATAACACAATCCATAAAATATACTTAAAGAAAGAAAAAACAGAAACTGAAAACAATTTCAAAGCCTCAAAAATCATTCCTAAAGCATTTACTTTTGAGGCATCTAAAATTATAATAGAAAGAAATTGTTCATGGTTGAATTTTCCTAAGGCCTCCTTTGTTGTCAATCATCAACCAACCAATACTGGATTGAAAGCCGACAATTTAAGCATGATGCTAGTTCCCAAAGTCATAACTCACAGGAAAGACAATTAAAAATTTTGTGAGTGATAAAGGTAGTACATTACTGAATGATAAATTACATGAAGCTGATTAATGCACTGGAAAATGGAGTACAACACAGACGTTAATGAGAGCTGGAATGGTAACAGAAAGCTTATGGGGTTAGATGAAGCACAGCAAACAACCTGAAGGCTGGAAAATGTCTGAACATAATGACATATAAAGAAGAGATATTCTAGAGGAGAAAAACAATCAGGCATTACAAAAACTTATATATAAAATATTAAAAACATCCTAACGATTAAAACGTAATTTCCTTTTTTCTAAAAAAGTTTTAAATTTTAGTAAAATACTAGTAACATAAAACTTACTATCTTAATCATTTCTAAAGTGTATTGAAAATTAAAATATGCAGAATAGGTCAGAATCCAGTAGATGTACAAGTGGGCAGAAGACAACATATGTACATAACTGTAAGCGGCAGTACAACATGGTAAAGCGCTATGGCAGGCCACAGCAGGGAAAACCAGATGCCAGAAGCCAGGACCAAGTTGTTGCAATAACCCACAAAGACTGTAAAAAACATCAGACCTCAGATATAAAGGAATACAGAGTGCAATTCTATCCTACTTTGGAATATTAAAATTTGGTACTAAGGGCTTGGTTTTCATCACAGGCCTGTAGACCCATGCCTCAGACATATATGAAAATGCCAATAACATTAATTTTCATGTTAATAAATTTGAGATGATTTACGTCCAATTTAACTTGATGTTGGTCCTCTCTCAAAAGCACATATGTAGACTTCAGCCAAGATAGAAGCACAGATATATACGCTTTGCTTCCTCACACAAACAAAAGGACAACAACAAATTTAAAAACAAAAAAAGAACCAGAACTGCCAGAAAACTGAATTGAATGAAAGTCCACCAACCAAGGAGTTTAAAGAAGAAACATTCATCCACACTGGTAGAAAATACAAAGACGGGCAGACAGAGCAAAGAGGTCGCACAGCAAGGCAGTGGCTGGCAACAGGGCAGGAAAGGCGGAGGCTGGCCGACTGGGCAGTGACGCATTCATGTGCAAATAAACCTAAAGAACAACTGGGGAGCAAGACAGACTGCATAACCCAGGGTTCCAGTGCAGGAAATAAAGCCTGAAAATGGCTGGCTATAAAAACCTATGAGGGTTGTGGCAGCAGGAGAAACTCCCAGTTTCATAGAAGAGTTAGTAAGAGAGGCCAATGGGATCCTACAATGTACACAAGCCCACCCACCCATGAATCCACACCAGAAGGGCCTAATTCGCTAGGGAGTAGCAGGGGAAATGACTGAAAACAGGGCACAACTTGAGCAGGTGGCATTATTCCCTCTCTGACCCCTCCCCCACATACAGCATCACAAGGGCGGTGAAATGGGTTGCGCCACCCAGGGCAATGCCTAAGGCTCTGCCCCTTAAAACATAATAGGTGTGCCAAGACAAAGAAATATGGCCCAAATGAAAGAACAGATCAAAACTCCAGAAAAAGGACCTGGCTGGTCCAGCTAAGTGGAAGCTTAGTTGTCAGCCTGCGAAGCCAAGGATTGCTGGTTCAATTCCAAATCTAGGGCACATGCCTGGATTGCTGGCCGGGACCCTGGTGAAAGTTGCATGAGAGGCAACCAGACACTGATGTTTCCCTCCTTTTTCTCCCTCTCTTCTCCTCTCTAAAAATTAAAAAAAAATCTTTAAAAAAGAAATCTCCAGAAAAAAAACTAAATGATGAAGAGATAGCCAACCTATGTATGACATGCAGAGTTCAAAACACTAGTAGTAATCAGGATACTCACAGAAATGACTGAGTATGGACACAAAATAAAGGGAGAAGTGAAAGCTATACAAAGCGAAATAGAAAAAGATATACAAGGGACCAACAGTGAAGTGAAGGAAACCGAGACTCAAATCAATGATTTGGAACAGAAGGAAGAAATAAACATTCAACCAGAAAAGAATGAAGAAACACGAATTCAAAAAAATGAGAGGCTTAGGAACCTCTGGGACAACTTTAAATGTTCCAACATCTGAATCATAGGAGTGCCAGAGAGAGAAAAGGAAGAGCAAGAAATTGAAAACTTACTTGAAAAATAATGAAGGAAAACCTCCCCAATCTGACAAAGGAAATAAACATGCAAGTCCAGGAAGCTCAGAGAGTCCTAAACAAGTTGGACCCAAGGAGGAACACACCAAGGCACATCATAATTACATTAGCCAAGATTAAAATGAAGGGGAGAATCCTAGAAGCAGCAAGAGATAAGGAGGCAGTCACCTACAAAGGCGTTCCCATCAGACTGTCAGCTGATTTCTCAAAAGAGACCTTGAAGGCAAGAAGGGGCTGGAAAGAAGTATTCCAAGTCATGAAAGGCAAGGACCTACATCCAAGATGCCTCTATCCAGAAAAGCTATCATTTAGGATGGAAGGGCAAATAAAGTGCTTCCCAGGTAACGTATAGTTAAAGGGGTTCATCACCAAGCTCTTATTATGTGAAATGTTAAAGGGACTTAGCAAAGAAAAAGAGGAAGATCAAAAACTATAAATAGTAAAATGACAACAAACTCAACTATCAACAACTGAATCTAACAAACAAAACAAATAAGCAAACAACGAGAACAGGAACAGAATCACAGAAATGGAGATCACATGGAGGGTTCTCAGCAGGGAGGCAGGAGGGGAAAAATGGGGGAGAAGGTATAGCAAATAAGAAGCATCGTTGGTAACTACAAAATAGAAGGAGGTTAAGAATAGCGAAGAAAATGGAGAAGCCAAAGAACTGATATGTACAACCCATGGACAGGAACTAAGGTGGGGAGGTGGGGATACTGGAGGGACAGAAGCTACAGGGTAGAGGGAAATAAATTGGAGGAAAAAAATGGGACAACTGCTACAGCATAATCAATGCAACATACTTTTTTAAAAAGCACACACAAGGCAGCCATGTATGAGAAAGTAAAACAACGACAAAAAAAATCTGTGGTGCCTTGGAAGTCAATCTGAAGAACACTTCCATAATCAAAAGCTGACAATTTTACCAAGTCGTTGTAAAAATATAGATTATACATATTTATTTGATGGGTTTTATTAGTTAACCTTGATAAAAATGGAAGATATTACAAGCATTTTATAAAATTTTTAAGGAAAATTTTTAAATAAACCATTCATACCTTTCCTGAGCTATATTTTGAACATTTGATGCCAGTTATGTAGAGCAATGTAAAATGCAAGTTTTTAATGTATCAAAACAATTAAGATATTCATCAGAAGAGAAACTGGTCAGCAAATAAAGAGATGCATCAGACCTCAGTATATATATACTGTGTTCCAGTGAGAGGGAAACACTGTAATTCATACTGTGGCAGGCCACTGTGACTCAAGTATGAATCTTATTAGCCCGATGGACCTTGAACATTCAATTTGCATCCAGTATCCTAGATTCACCAAGCTCCCTTCCCATTTGTCAAAGAGAGCATTCCAAACTATTAAACAGGTATACTGCTTTTAGTAAATTTATAAGTAAGTATTCTGACTATCCTTCAGTCTTTCTATTTTGATTAGTGTCAGTATGACTCTAAGGAATGGATTTGATTATTATGCTGTCAATAGTCATGTTTCTGAACCCGTTAACTGAGGGGCTGGACTCAACTCTGTGTTACCAGCAAGACAATAATAGCATTCTGTGAGGTCTCCAGAGAAATACCACCCCATCAGGTGAACAGACACCCTTTAATTGTATTCTGCATCAAACACAATATGCTTATAAATGTTTTTCAGTAAGGAAGCTGCTATTAAATGAAAATGAGGGAAAGGAGCATGAAATGAAAGTGGAAACAGAAAACAGGAGAAAAAAAAGAGGCAGAATAAGAAAAAAGGAAAATAGCAGTTAATCAACTAATTCAACATTGTTTCAACACTTGATTTAAAATTCAGTGATTATGCCCTGGCTGATGTAGCTCAGCGGATTGAGCGCGGGCTGTGAACCAAAGGGTCACTGGTTCGATTCCCAGTCAGGGCACATCCCTGGGTTGCAGGCCAGGTCCCAGTGGGGGCCACCTAAGAGGCAACCGCACATTGATGTTTCTCTCCCTCTCTTCTCCCCCCCTTCCCCTATCTCTCTCTAAAAAAAAATAAAATAAAATTCGGTGATTATGAATAAAGCTGCTATAAACATCACATGCAGGTTTTTGTGTGTTTTCTTTCCTCTTCAATAAAAACCTACTATTGGGATTTTCAGATTCCATGTTAAATGTATGCTTTCCCATGAGAAATTTATGAGTTCAAATTACTTTGCCATCTTCACTCACACTTGGTACTGTCAGTTTTCTCTTAAAGCTATTTTAATGGATGGATAGCAGTAACCTATGGTGATTTTACTTTGTACTTCCCCAATGACTAGTGAACATGAGAGTGTTTTGTAGGCTTATTTGCCATTCAAATATCTTTCTTTGTGAAACATGTGTTCAAATCTTTCACTCATCTTTATTCAGAAATAGATTCAAAAGAAGTTACCTTTCACCCAGTATCCTGGATAATTACATCTCACATAATTATAGTACAACATAATAGACACACATAGCGTTTATGCCAAATTTTTTGTTAAGTTCTATGGCATTTTTTTTATTATGATAAAATACACATTACACAAAATATACTATGTTAACCCTCTCTATTTATTTATTTATTTATTTATTTCCAATATTTTATTTCTTTTTAGATAGAAGAGAAGGGAGGGAGAAAAAGAGAGAGAGAAACAGTGATCAGTTGCCTCTCATACTCGACAGGTCCAAGGACTGCACCTGCACCCCAAGTATATTCCCTGACTAGAATCGAACCAGAGACCTTTTGCTTTGTGGGGTGACACCCAACCAAATGAATGAGCCACAGGTCAGGGCCATGTTAATCCTTTTGAAATGTAGAATTCACTGAGATTAAGACCATTTGCAAAGTACTTAATATACTACAACCCATTTCTACAAAATGTATTTTTCTATTTTTTTGTTCATTTTTAATTGCTCATTTGTTTTTTAGGAGGGGTTGTTTGCTTTCTTATTAATGAGTTGTGAGACTTCTTTATATATTCTGTACATATTTTAAAAGTTTTTATACAGGTTCGATTCCCAGTCAGGGTACATGCCTGGGTTGCAGGCCATGACCTCCAGCAATCACACATTGATGTTTCTCTCTCTATCTCCCTCCCTTCCCTCTCTGAAAATAAATAAATAAAATCTTTTTAAAAAAAGTTTTTATAAACACCTCACTTTATAAAACAGTGGGGATAATTTTGATGTGGTGGACTACCGTGGATTAATAAATCCAAAGAATGTCCTAGCTGGTGTGGCTCAATGGATTGAATGCCAGCCTGCAAACCAAAGGGTCACTAGTTCAATTCCACGTCAGAGCACATGCCTGCACTGCAAGCCAGGTCCCCAGTAGGGGTCACATGAGAGGCAACCACACATTGATGTTTCTCTCCGCCTCTTCTTCCCTTCCCTCTCTCTAAAACAAAAAAAAAATCTTAAGAGCAAGTCAGTAAAAACTAAGCTTCAAAAACAGTATATGCAAATATATAAAATGTTATATCCTTGCACTTATTTTATTGAATCTTGATTTTATATTTTAGTATGAGTTTATATATTTTATGTTTTCACAGTCTTACCATCTGGCATATCATTAGACTTCTTCATAGACATTTGGAGTTTTTTTTTAATGTAGTAAACTATTTTTTTTAAAGATTTTATTTATTTATATTTAGACAGAGGGAAAGTGAGGGAGAAAGAGGGAAAGAAACAACAATGAACGGTTGCCTCTCTCGTGCCCCCTACTGGGGGACTTGGCCCTCCACCCAGGCATGTGCCCTGACTGGGAATCAAACCAGCAACTCCCTGGTTCTCAGGCCGGTGCTCAATCCACTGAGTCACACTGCCCAGGGAGACATCTGGTGTTTCTTTGAGGCTACCAAATTTTTTCCCATTTTCTCTTTGTTAACGGTTTGCAGAAATATGTTTATTGAACTTCTATGTAGTACCTTTTAAAAGTCACTTTAATTTTAATAATTTATCTATAGATTTTTTTGTATCATCAAAAATGACAGGGGTTTTTTCCCTTCCTTTTCACCCCTCTGAGTTTTCTTTATTCCTTACTGCAATGGCTAAAACCTCTGGTACAGTAATAATAGAAAGAGTGAGAATAAGCCCTTTTATCTTGTTCCAGGAGAAAAACATTCAACACATCACCATTAACTGTAGTGTTTACAATAAGTTTTATAGATGGCCTTTATTTGATTAAGGAAGTTTCCTTGTAGTCCAGATTCACCTGGCTTTCTAAAAAAATCAGAATGGCCCTGGCCTGGTGGCTAAGTTGGTTAGACAATCATCTCATACACCAAAACATTGCAGGTTTGATCTCCAGTTGGGGCGTGTACGGGAAGCAACCAATCTATGTTTCTCTCTCACATCAATGTTTCACTCACTCTCTCCCTTCCTCTCTCTCTAAAATCAATAAATTTATTCTCAGGTAAGTATTAAAACAAAAACAAGATGGATATTGGTTTTGTTGAAAACTTTCCTTATTGAAAAGTTGTGAATTTTTTCCTTTCATCTGTTAAAGGAATGCATAAAACTCATTTTTGTTGAGATATAATGCAGCATAAAATCCATCCTTTTAAAGTATTCAATTGAGTAGTTTTTAGTATATTCACAAGTTGTGCAACCATTACGATCATCTATTCCAGAATATTTTCATCATTTCAAAAAGTAATCTTGCCCTGGCTGGTGTGGCTCAGGGGACTAAGTGCTGGCCTGCGAACCAAAGGGTCACCAGTTTGATTCCCAGTCAGGGCATATGCCTGGGCTGCAGGCCAGGTCCCCGGTAGGAGGTGTGTGACAGTAATCACACATTGATATTTATCTCTCTAGAATTCTTGCTCCCTTCCTTCCTCGCTCTAAAAAATAAATAAAATCTTAAAGAAAAGTTATCTTGAACATATTAGTAGTCAGTACCTATTTTTCCCAAAGGTTCCAAGCTCTTGGCAATTACCGATCTACTTTCTGTCTCTATGTAATTGCCTACTCTGGACATTTCACATAAATGAAGTCATACAGTATAAAATATATGGTTCTTTACTACTGGCTTCCTTCACTCAGAATAATGTTTTCAAGGTTCATTCACGCTGCAGCATGTATCAGTACTTCATTCATTTTTTATGGCAGAATGAATATTCCATTGTATGGATATATAAACATTTTACTTATCCACTGAAAAGACATTTGGTTTCCAGTTTTTAGCTGTTATTAGTTACACTTCTATAGAGAACATTTCTGTGAATCTAGTCTTCTATTATTCTGAGTAAATATCTAGGAGTTGACTGTTCTTTAAATGTTAAACAAATTTGAATATCAGGTATAAATTTAACATGGCTACGATGTGTATTGTCCTTTTTCTATCTTCATGAATTGTTTTCTAGCATTTTTTAAAGATTTTATTTATTTATTTTTAGAGAGGGAAGGGAGGGATATAGAGAGAGAGAAACATCAATGTGTGGTTGCTGGGGGTCATGGCCTGCAACCCAGGCATGTACCCTGACTGAGAATTCAACCTGCGACACTTTGGTTGTTTTCTAGCATTTTGGCTTAAGACTTTACATCTGTGTTGAAAGTGAGGCTAATTTCAAATGTTAGCACAAAATGTATTGACATAAAGTATCTGTCTACGATCTTTTAATATCTGTAATAACATAATTAAGATCAATATTCTTTTTATTATTCCTCTGACCAATTATTTATGCTGCTTCTCCTTCCCTTGATTAGTCTAACAATGTTTATGAATTTACCTAGTCTTTTCAAACTATCATTTATAACCGTAGTTAATCATCTCTACATAATCTTTGGTTTCCAGTTCATTGATTGTGTTTCTGTGATATACTGTCTTACTTCTTTTTACCAGAGTTGATATTATATAGAAGTATCAAATTATTTCTTAATGAATACAATCATGAGTTATTATCATGAACAAATCTTCCAAAGACCTCTATTAAATAAACATGCCCAATTAACAATTATCTACCCATGAATTTCAGAAAATAAATAATCCAAAAATAGCAGGAGACAGAAAAACCTACAAAAGTAATTGCTGTCTTAAACCCATCTATCATCTACCACTTTATCTGGCCAAATTTTAGTGTCCGCTATTAACAATGCTAAGTACTTTCCATAAGAAGTGTTTTCCTAAGAAATTCTATAAATCCCTGACACACTGATGGGGGTAACTAGATTTATCAGAGGAATCACTTCATCAGTTATATAAATGTCTAACCACTATGTTGTACATGTGAAACTAATATAATATTGAATGTTGACTGTAACAAAAAATAAATTTTAATAAAATAAAAAATCCCTGACATACTGAGATTTGAGTGTGGATTTGTGCCGATTTACACACACTGATTACAACCGCTTCCTCAGAGTGCAGAAAGGAAAAAAAATCAAATACCTTCTCATCAATGAGATTTGTAAATGAGAGACTTTGGAGGTGTAAGAACAAGCTAACAGTAGTCTCAAAGGCAGGACAGCAGGCTGTTTTTCATTATTCTCCATCAGCGGACTTTGATGTCATCTTTGTATGCATGTTAACTTGAACATTTAAAACACATCTCTGATGAGAACAGGCACTTACCACTTCCCTCATCTGCACCATTCTGAGCAGCTTCCCAAACTACTGGCTTTGTCCCACACCCATCTACAGATGGAGAATCTGAACAATCTGCAGGATTATATGTCCTGGGGTTTGAAATAAAGAATAAAGGCAAATGAAGGAATCACCAAAATCACAAAATTAACTGTACATCATCTTCCCAAAGCAAGCTCTGTCCCTTCTAAGAGCCACTATAAGAAACCTCACCGTTATTCTCCTATTTAATTATAGCTAAATGCTTCTGGCTATTTGGATACAGATCTTCTGAAAAGCAGAATTCTCTAGGGACCTTCCATAAACTCTTGCACAATAAGATACCCTCATTTCCCTAAACTGCTGTCCTCTGCATCCTAAAACAGGTGTGGATACATAATCACTGCAGACAGCACGAGGACTCTATGAAAAGTCACCCTGAAAACTAAATCCAGACTTAAATTGCAATTCTTTTCTTTTGAAGTCAAAATCCAAGTTTGGCTTTGAACCTTTTACAACAGTTGTGTCTGAGCCTTTTTTTTTTTTAATTGAAACAATAGATATAAATGTTTTGAACAAGAAACAAAAATGTGTTGTCCAATACCTCTTCTTTGGCTCATTAAAATCCTAAATTCCCCTGCCGCAGAGGTCTAACTAGAGCCAAATTACGTACTACCTCTGAAATTTTCACAACAGAATTTTCTTTCCAGCTTAATTAAGATATCATTAGCTTTTTAAAAAATCACAAATAATGTTCTTGATGAACAGTAAAATCCACAAAACAGTTTAAAACTACTGGGCTGGGCATAAATTTTTAAGAGTTTGCTCCCAGTGTTTCCACTCTTCCTTTATCTACAGGGAGCTCTGGCAAAAAACAGATGGCAGGAGGTACCACCTAAGGGGGAGGGACCCATACCAGTGCTGTCCTAAGGATATGGAAAGACAAAGGGCTTTTCCCAGAACCAATTCCCTTCCTTTCTTGACTATAATCTACACATGGCTTGTGGAAAATGCTTGAAAACTTTTTTCTAAATATCTAGGGGAAGCTAATGTTTTAGGCGCACCAAAAAGGAAAAGAACAGTAGGAGATAATGAGACTGATTATACCACTTACTTAGTAACAGTATGGTCACCATTCACCATTACAATCCAAGGAAAAAACTATCACTTTGACATAAATAAACATTGCATTTATTTCCCACTCAAAGACTATTGCTGGATTTACCAACATGACTCTTATGCAGTGGTTTTCAGCTGGGGTAACTGTGCACCTCCCTCCCAGGAAACATGTGGCAATGTCTGGAGACATTTCTGACTGTCACAACTTGAGAAGGGGTGCTACCAGTATCTAGCAGAAAAAGGCCAGGGATGTTGCTAAACATCCTACAATGTAAAGGACACCACACCACCTCAACAAACTATTATCCAATCCAAAATGTCAACAGAATCAAGGCTAAAAACTCTGGTCTGAGTAAGGCCCATTGCAATACAATTTCATTTGCACTATTTTACCTTTTTACTACTTTCTCTTCTTAAGTATAGAAAATATCTGACTCACCAGAATAAAGTTGGTACAGAAAAGAAAAAGTAAAACCTTAGAGTAACAACTAGGGAAGGCAGTAACTACAAAAACAGGATAACTAAACTTACCCCAGGCCTTGGGTTGAGAATCTTCCTGCCCCTCTCCCTCTGCCACGTCCAAATCCTTTAAAAAAATTATAGTGTAAAATAATACTTGTGTCCTACACAACTACAATTTGACCAACTTGATATATTGTCACTGTTCCTAATAGCACCATCATTCCCTCCAGTACACCCAATCTGTTGGTCCCTACTGACACAACTACCTATACAGCTACTGATTTAAAAGGACAGAAAAAAGTTTGTCTGCTTGTATACTATTTGTCACATGTAGCAGCTTAACATAGGCAGATTACATTAAAATATATTCTGGCTCTGACTACCAGTCAAGATGGAGGCCTAAGTAAAAACAGCTCACCTACTTGCACAACCACAGCAAAAATTACAACTAAACTACAAAATAAGTATCACACAGAATCGTAAAAAAAATCGAGCTGTATGGAAGTCTGACAACCAAGGCAGTAAAGAAGTCACACTCATTCAAACAGGTAGGAGGGGTAGAGATGTGGAATAGATAGTCCCATACCCATGTGTGGTAGATAAAAATTAGGAGGGGTATGTCAGGAGTGAGGGGTCCTAGCCCCACACCAGACCACGGTTTAATCTTATCTAAGATTAAAGAGGAGAGAATCTTCAAAACAGCAAGAGAAGAGGAGACAGTTAACCTACAAAGGAGATCCCATAAGACTGTCAGCTGATTTCTCAAAAGAGACCTTACAGGCAAAGAAGGGGCTGGAAAGAAGTATTCCAAGTCATGAAAGGCAAGGACCTACATCCAAGATGACTCTATCCAGCAAAGCCATCATTTAGAATGGGAGGCCAGATAAAGTGCTTCTCAGATAAGGTCAAGTTAAAGGAGTTCATCATCATCAAGCACTTATTATATGAAATGTTAAATAGATTTATCTAAGAAAAAGAAGATAAAAAATATGAACCATAAAACAACAACTCATGAACAACCACACTTAAAACAAAAACAAAAACAAACTAAGCAAAACAACTAGAACAGGAACAGAATCACAGAAATGGAGATAGCATGGAGGGTTATCAGCAGGGGAGGGGAAGAGAGAGGGAAAGGGTACAGAGTATAAATAGCATAAATGGTAGGTAGAAAATAGACGGGGGGAAGTTAATACTATAGGAAATGTAGAGCCAAAGAACTTATATGTATGATCCATGGACATGAACTAAAGGGGCAAGGAATATGGGTGGGAGGGGGTGTGCAAGGCAGAGGGAAATAAAGGGAGGGAAATGGGACAACTATAATACAATTATAATAGCATAATCAATATATTACTAAAAAATTTAATCAGAACAGCAAGAAGAAAAAAGTTAAAAAAAAAAAAACAAACGATAGGCTAAGGAGTCTCTGGGATAACTTCAAGCATTACAACACTCACATCACAAGGGTGCCAGAAGAAGAGACAGAGCAAGAAATTGAAAACGTATATGAAAAAATAATGAAAGAAAACTTCCCTAATTTGGTGAAGGGAATAGATATACAAATCTAGGAAGTACAGAGTCCCAATAAGACAGATATAAAGAGGACCACAGCCAAGACACATCAAAATTAAAATGCCAAAAGACCAAAGATAAAGAGAGAATCTTAAAAGCAGCAAAAAAAAAAAAAAAAAAGCAGTTAGTTACCTACAGGGGAGTTCTCATAAGAATGTCAGCTATGTTCTCAAAAGAAACTTTGCAGGCTAGAAAGGATTGGTAAGACATACTCAGAGTCATGAAAAGCAAGGACCTACAGCCAAGATTGCTCTACTCAGCAAAGCTATAATTTAGAATCGAAGGGCAGATAAAGAGCTTCCCAGACAAGAAAAAAATTTAAAGAGTTCATCAGCACCAAACCATTATATGAAATGTTAAAGGGAATTATTTAAGAAAAAGATGAAGCCCCGGAAGGTGTGGCTCAGTGGATTGAGTGCCTGCCTGCAAACCAAAGGGTCGCTGGTTCAATTCCCAGTCAGGGCATATGCCTGGATTTCAGGTCAGGTCCCCAGTGGGGGGCATGTGAGAGGCAACCACACATTGATGTTTTTCTCCTACTCTTTCTCCCTCCCTTACCCTCTCTAAAATAAATAAATAAAATCTTAAAAAAAGGATCAAAACTATGAACTAAAAAATAGCAAAACATACGTATCTACCAACAATTGAATCCAAAAAACAAACTAAGCAAACAAGAAGAACAGAGACAGAATCATGGATAAGGAGAGAGTTTTGATGGTTGCCAGATGGGAGGGGCTGTGGGAGAACAGGTGAAGAAGTGAGGGGATTAAAGAGTACAATAGGCAATTACAGAATAGCCATGCGGATGTAAAGGGGATGTAAAGTAGGGTATAGGAAAGGGAGTAGTCAAAGACTTATATGCGTGATCTATGAACATGACCAATGGTGGGGAGGTGCCTGAGGGAGTGAGGGGTGGAGGGGGACAAAGAGGGAATTATTGGGGCAACTGTAATAGCATTAAAATATGTTTTAAAACATAAAAATAAAAACTATTCTGGCTCTTTTAAAACCAGCTAGTACAAACAACATGACATTGTAAGCCTCTTCTATAAAATAAAATGAGAACCAGAAAGAGAAAACTGCTAAGTAAGCTGGTAGTACTATACTATTAAATACCATTTTTAATACTAGGACTTTAACCAATAACCCATGTCCCAGCAAGCAAAGCATCTGGCAAGAACAGAAAACTTTATTCAACAACTCTTCAGTCTTTCTTGATCAGAATCCTAAACTGTGGATTAAAGACTTAACCTGAAACTATATAACTCTTAAGAACAAAATATAGAGCAAAAGCTTCAAAGCACTGAATTAAGGATTTCTTGGATATGACACGAAAGGCATAGGCAAGGAAGAAAAAGACATCGGATTTGTGCATCGAAATTCACTATCCTTTCCAACTTGGGCCTGGCATAATGGCTCCCGCAAAGATGGGCCGTTGTGCCATCAATAAAATAGTGACCAGTGAACACACCATGAACATTCACAAGCACACCCATCGAGTAGGTTTCAAGAAGCCTGCCCCCAGGGTACTAAACCTAACAATTTGCCATGAAGGAGATGGGAACTCCAGATGTCCTGCATTGGCACCAGGCTGGGACAAAGCTGTCTGAGCCAAAGGAATAAGGTATGTCACATATTGTATCCCGGTGTGCTAGTCCAAAAAATATAATGAGGATGAAGATTCACCAAACAAGCTCTATACCTTGGTCACCTACGTCCCTGTCACTACTTTCAAAAAACTACAAACAGTTAACATGGATAAAAACTAACTGCTGATTGTCGAATAAATTTATAAAATTGAAAAGGAAAAAAAGACACTATCAACAAAAACAGATGACAAACATCAACAGAGTACAAAAGCAACCTATGGAACACTGGTACACCACATATCTGACAAAGGAGTAATATGGACAGAACTTGCACTACACAACAAAATGAACCACCCAATTAAAAAATGGGCTAAGAACTTGAGTGTTTCTCCAGAGAATATATACAAATGGTTAAAAAGCACACAAAAAGATTCTCGACATCACTAATCATTAGGGAAACCTGATATCTATTAAGATGGCTACTCTTAAAACAAAGATAGAACATAATAATAACTAGCAAGTATGTAGAGAAACTGAAACCCTTGTGCACCGTTTGGTAGGAATGTAAAATGGTGCCGTCACTACGGAAAACAGTATGGCAGTTCCTCCCAAAATTAAAAATAGAATTACCATATGATCCTGCAATCCCATTCAAGAGAATATGAAAATAGGGTCTTATCAAAAAACGAGTGCTGGCTTGTTGTAGAGAAAGGGGAACACTTTTGCACTATTGGGAGGAATGCAGACTGGTGCAGCCACTGTGGAAAGCAGTATGGAGATACCTCAAAAAATTAAAAGTGGACCTGGCTTTTGACCCAGCAATCCCACTTCTCGGAATATATCCAAAGGAAGTAATTCAAAACTAATTCAAAAGAATATGAGCACCCCTATGTTCACAGTAGTGTTATTTACAATTGCCAAGATATGGAAGCAGCCCAAGTGTCCATCAATACATGAGGGTATAAAACAACTATGGGACATTTACACAGTGGAATTCTACTTGGCTGTAAGAAAGAAGAAAATTGTATACTTTGTGGCAGTGTGGATGGACTTGGAGAACAATAAGGCAATCAGAGAAAGATAAATATCATATTATTTCACTCATATGTGGAATGTAATAAACTGAACTAGCAAGCAAAACAGACAGACCCATAGATGGAGAACAGATGACAGCTAGTGGGGGGTCGGAGAGGGTAGAGGATAGAGGGATTGAGCAAAATGAAAAAGGACTCACGGACATGGACAACAGTGTGGTGACTGCTGAGGGGAGGGATATAAGGGGACTATATGGCAATGGAAAAAATAGAATAAAGATAAAAAATAAGAAGAAAGAAAGGAAGTAGGGTCTTAAGTTATTTGAACACTAATATCAGCCTTATTCACAATAGCTACAAGGCAGAAGCAACCCAAGGCCTATTAGTAGATAAGTAGATAAATGGATAGATGTGGTATATGCATTAAGTGAAATGTTATTCAGCCTTAAAAGGAAGGAAAGTCTGGTGCATCTATAACATGGATGAACCTTGAGGACACTGTGCTAAGAGAAACAGTCCAGTAACAAAAGGACCAGTATTTTGATTCCACTTATATGAGGTACATAAAAATAGCCAAATTCAGAGAAGAGTGCTTGCCAGGAGCTATGTTAGCTATGCTAACATAACTGAAATGTGTATTAATCATGTTTAGTTAACTTCTTCAACGGTTCAAATTAAATTATTAAAAATATGGTCTTCACAAAATCCACCTTATTCCCAGAGATGGAGGAATAGGGGGAAATGTCCTAAAAAGTGGAAGACTCCTAGCAATGTATAACAATAGCTACTGTCTGTTGTAGCACTGTCAAAAGGCAAAGTTAGAAAAACCAACCCTGTCGCATATCCATACAATGAAATGTTACTTGGCCATTAAAAGAAATGAAGTACTGATACATTCTAAAACAGTGGTGAACCTTTCAAACATTAAGCTAGGTGAAAGAAGCCAGTTACAAAAAAGAACACTGTAAGATTCTATTTACATGGTATGTCCAGAAGAGGCAAATTTATACAGATAGAAAGTAGATTAATGCTTGTTTACTGCTGCAGCAGGGGATGAGGAGGGTAAAGGAATTGGGAATTTATAAAGGGTACAGTTTCTTTTGCAAGTGATAAAAATATTCTTAAATTGATTATGGCGATGGTTGCATAAAATCAGTCATTGAATTATATAGTTTAAATGGGTGAATTGCATGGTACATAAATTATATCTCAAGAATATTTTCTTTTTTGCTATAATGAACCGCTACCAAGAAAGAAAGCAAAAGGAAAACACAACTACTCTTGGCAAGTGGGTTCATGTGCACCCGTAACAACAGAATGGCATCCATGTGACAAACTGCACTAACAGTGGTTAAATATTAGTATCAGCAAAATTTTAAAAAGGGATTCTGCTAAGAAACCATTAAATGATACCTAAATATGTGAGCTAGAAAGCAAGATATGCATAAAAGAGAAAGGATTTTATTAAAGAAATATATATTCTAAGACCAATAATTTAAAAATCCTGCAAATCCCCTGAAAAAAGTCAGTATCAATTACATGGATATGGTTAATATTTGCATTCAAGTATTAACCACAAACAAGCCAAATGTCTTAGATTTTTTAAAAATTGAACCCAAATTTTAGCAAGGTAACAAAATTGTTCTTTCCTATTCCCCTGGCTAGTGATGTTACCGGTAAGTTTGTTTTGTATGCGCAAACAGCTATTTTCACCTAACAGCTCAAAATAAAGACTCGGGGTCTTTTAATAGAGAAAAACAAGATTTAAAAAGATCATCTTAAAAAATAAACCAATGTAATGATAAACGCTATACCTTTTCTCCTAGCAGTTTCTCTAGGGATTCTGCACTACATCTATAGTAAATGACTGCTCAAGTTTTCAATCGTTTGTACTGAGAGCCAGAATAGAAAAGGTGTGCATTTCCCTTGAAAAAAGCCAAAACTCAGGGCAATCAACCAACTCCAGACATCCCCTCCAGTGCCACACAGTAACAGCCAAACCAGTAGGGAGAGTGATCCTCATGGATGAAAACAGAAAGCAATCTACTTCCTTTATCTCCAGAAGACTGTAAAGAGGGCTTTAGTAATAGCCAAATGCACCATAAAGCACATGTACTTTAATTTAATTCATCATTGCACACTCTGACTCATGACTAGTTCTAAAGTTCTTTGTATGAACAGAGGTTCCCAAATAAGTCAAAGCTGGCTCAGTGATAAAAAATGGTTGCTATGAGTTATCCCCATGCCCAGAGATCTGTTCCGCCCACCTCAAAGCAGAGCATCTCTGGGGCTTCTGTAACTGCGAGACTTGGGAGTCAGGCAAATTGTAACTCTCTGTCCCTAAGTCAGGGTTATTATATTCTCATAAAGGTAGGAATGCACCTTCCCCAGCCCTAAAGCAGCATAAATTGGACAAATGACAACAGCAAAATACCCCTGGAATTCAGTGAGGAAGAAAGCTTAGAATCCACCCTTATATTCCATATATGTTTGCTTTTTCCTTAGCAAGAAAGTATGATTATAAATCTGTCAAAATAATTACTTCAGGAAAAAATATTAATACTAGTGAATGAAAGTCTGATGAAAAAAGGATATTTACAAAGTCTCTGAGTATGCTCCCTCCCCCAAAATACTTATAAAAGGGAGGGAGTTGTAACTTTACAAAAGAGAAACTTGGCAGAAACCACCTTCCTTAAATAAAAGCTAACATCACTAGTGATGGGATAAACCTGTGTCATGTTACAGCTATGGTCACTTTGTGGTACTCCTGCCAAAAATAGCTAAGATGAATGCCATGGGGAAACTTCTCAGATTGGTACTAAAGGATATTCTACAAAAGTCCATATGCTTTAAAGGCATCAAGGCCATGAAAGACATAAACACTTTTCCAGAGTGATGAAATGTTCTGAAGAACAATTTCAATCTAGAACAGACAGAGAAACTAAATACAATGTGTGTTTCCGGATTAGATCCTGGACCAGAATCTTTTCTTTTATTGCTATAAAAACATTAGCAAGATAAATGAAAATTTCTGAATAAGGCCTCTAGATTGCCTCAAGAGTAATTTTCTGACTCTATCATTTTAAGGTAGCCTACAAGAGAATCTCTTTTCTTCTTAGGAGACACACACTGGCATTATGTCTGGAATTTATACTCAAAGGTTTTAGAAAAAACAGTATGTACATACAGAGAGAAAATGATAAAGCAAATGTTGTAAATGTTGAAATTTGGGTGATCTAGATGAGTATTATACAAAATTGTATTTATTTCAAAATAAGGTGTTAAAACCACACCTTGAGTGCTTCTTAGTATATTTCATATTCCAATAAGTAGTTTATGCTGTAAAAAACCTCAATTGTTCACGTTTGTACTAGTTGTGCCTTTCGACACAGAATGTTCCTACCCAGATTTTTACATGGTTTTCTTCCTCCTCAGCTTCAATCCCACCTCCTCAGAGACCACCCCAGGCCACTCAAACTAAAGGAGACCCTATTGACAGTATAGTTAATCACATCACCAATCATTTTCTTAAGTAAATAGAGAAGTGCTTTTCTTTGTCTCTCCTCCTTCCCCACCCAGGATATAAAGGATCATGTCATATTCACAACAATATCTACAATTAATAGGTACCTAAATAGTATGTATTTAATATTAATATGTGACTCTAATTTCATAAATATGAATTTTTTACAAGATCATTTATTTTTATTTTTAGAGAGAGGGGAAGGGAAGGAGAAAGAGAAGGAGAGAAACATCAATGTGTGGTTGTCTTTCATGCATCCCCCTACTGGGGACCTGGTCCACAACATAGGCATGTGCCCTGACTGGGAATCGAACCAGCAACACTTTGGTTTGCAGGCCAGCGATCAATCCCCTGAGCCATACCAGCCAGGACTCATAAATATGAAATTTTCACATGGATTAAACTCATATTTAGAAGTGCAATAGTTATCACTATTTAATTATAAGAAACAACCTAGCTGTTCAGCAATTAATTTTGAATACCGCATTTCGTCAAATATTCTTTTGTACCAGGACCCAAGAAGGCACTGCAGAGGACTCAAAACTTAAGACTAGAATATTAACACATAGCTGGTGCTAGAAAATTACTTTTCAATTGTATTATACAGACCACATTCATGCATTAGTTTTCAAGGTAGATAAATTGTGTTGTTTAATATAAAACAATGGAGTAAGCAAAGGAGTGAAAAAGGCTAAAAGGTAACTATTGTTGCCTTTTCCACCACATTATGTTTCTTCCATCCAAAAAGAAACCGCCCCTGCAACCTCAGGAAGTATTCACTGCCTTACGTGACTCAATCACACTAAAAGACAAGACAAAAGCAATACACATGCTGCCAAAAAATGCATCAATAAAAAAGATAAAGATATTTATAGGAATAAAAATGTAAGGGAATGACTTAACTGTATCTTCTCACTTATTTAGACAACTTAAAAATAACTATCATGTAATCTAACCTTTAAGGTGAGAGTGTCATTTCTAATACATAAACACATTCTGGTATAGCACAGAAATTCGGATAGCCCATATGGAAAGTATTGTAATAATCTTTCTCTCAATAAAGCACATTCAACACGAAGTTAAATAAAATAGCCAATAAAAATGAGCCACTCTAGAGAGTACAATGAGGATAAATGGTGATGGATGGAGACTTGACTTGGGGTGGTGAACACACAACACAGTGAACAGAGGGTGTGTTGTAGAACTGTGCACCTGAAACCTGTGTGATTTTGTTAACCAGTGTCACACCAATAAATTCAATAAAAAGGAGAAACAAATGAACCACTTTAAATTTTGTATTATTTGGGAGCTCCTAAATATACCAAGACAAAAAGTAAACAGAGTTTACTTCAGAAAAAATATACACCCAGAAATATAGATATATAAACGATGGAAGAAGGTATGATAGGTAATAAAGGCCTATCTCATATAAAGCCTGAAAGTCTACAATACCCTAAGGAAAGAAGTCTTAAAATTATTTTTTAGCCCTGGCTGGCGTAGCTCAGTGGATTGAGTGCGGGTTGCGAACCAAAGTGTCGCAGGTTCGATTCCCAGTCAGGGTACATGCCTGGGTTGCAGGCCATGACCCCCAGCAGCTGCACATTGATGTTTCTCTCTCTCTCTCTCTTTCCCTCCCTTCCCTCTCTAAAAATAAATAAATAAAATCTTAAAAAAGATTTTAAAAAAGGCTCCTGTGCCCCAAGAGTATATGAATACTTTATAAAAAAAATATTTTTTAAAATACACTGATATAGACTAGAAAGAACAGCACCTATGCACTATTCTCTATAAAATAGTTAATTCCTCTCTGCTTACCTCTTTCCCGCTTTTCAGAATAATGGTTGAAAGAACAATTTTAATTGCTGCTTCCCCTGTATCATGAAACAAATGGCCAATACCAACAGAGGCCCACTCCTTCCAATGGATTTTTACTACCCTGGAGTTGTGTTCCAGAAAAGTCCTAGGAAAGCTAAGCAGGACTGCCAACAGCCAGGAGCCTCTCTTTTCACCATGGACAATCCATCAAACGGCCTGCTAACAAACATATTTACCTGATATCTAGCATTTCAGCCTTAACCCAATTCCTTGGCCAAATTCTCAACTTCAATTCCAATACCCAAACATCTTATAAAGGATATACTCTATAGGAATAATTTTCCAAGTGGTTGAGCTTGAATCTGGCTCCTTCCCACTCTTGTATAAACTTATCTAGAGGGGCCAATTGATCCAGCAAAGAATAAAGACAAAAAACAATTTGGTCTCAACAGCTGGTTTTATATCAAGCTACTGTTCAAGATTTTGACTAGAAAAATTAAGTTCCCATTTTTCACCAACTGAGTGCAAATGAACCATATCTTTTGATTGTTTGCATGCTGCTCCTGTTCACTGTTAGTTTACTAATGGGAAAATTAAATGAACCACTACCACAGAGTCCAGAAAAACACATGAAGTAAAACAAAGACTTCGTCTTTGACATTTATGACTTTTTAAAAATTTTATGGTGATTTTACTTAGTCTGTTAAGTTTTCCTTCTTTTAGTTTTATTTGCCTAAATAAAAGCAAAGTAAACATATCAACTGTATCTCAAGTTACTGGCACTCATCAACCCAACTCCCATTTATATTCAGGTTCTCCAACTCACTGGCTACCCAGTAGGATGGGTTTTTATACCAATAAATCTGCCCCATTTATAACAAGAATCAGTCTTTCATCAGCCTTTAATTTTTAAATATGTTCCTAAGCAACCAATACAAGTACTGTCACTCAATCCTTACTCTCAAAGGGACAAACTGAGAGGTGCAGTAGTGGAATTCGCCCATGAAGATAAGACCCTTTCTCTAAGAAACCCATTAAGGCCCGAAGGATCTCAAGGATCAAATACCCTGGAAAAGGAAAACCTTTCCCTCATAAGACACCCCAGTTCTTATGTATTCCTGAAACCTTAAAACAAAGAAATTCCACAGCAATTTCTTCCAGCTAGAATAGGGTGCTAAGGATTAATTAGGCACATGACATTGGTATTATACTGTGAGTGCCCTGACTTAAGAGGCACAGTAAAATTTAGTCGCCAGTAACAACCATTCTATTCTTTTTGTTACCTTCTGTTTTCTTTCTCTTCCAAGGTGGGCACTTCGAGGTCCAAAGCCTAAAAACCAAAGAGTATAGATACCATCCATCTTCCTTACTATCTTCCTATCCTTAGTGTGACAATGGTAAATTTGGAATTTTCTTTATAAAAACATGTTCCTAAATACACACAATAGTAAGCAACTTCAGCTCCTGGAACACAAAATTATACTTAGTTTTTACTGATTAGTACATGACATATGACAAAGAACTTTACGCAGAACACTACAAATCTCATGGATTTTCAACATGGTCTTCAACTAACCTCAAGATTAAGTTACTATAATTCAGGAACACTTCTAGTTAAGCAGTGGATACTTAATACCAGCTACATGACACAATTTGATAACCAAGTACCTTTGAATAGTCAACATTTATAAAGTTCCAAAGGTTTTCACACCAACTACCAAGCTTAGTTTTCAAAAAGCAAAGACCAGAACACTGAAGACAGCCCAGCACAACTGCCACTCTTCTTCAAAGAGTCGTCATTTTCTCACGAAACAAACACCCAACTCACAAGATTCCTTTCCACAAACTTCATTTATAGAGAAATTGTTACAAGTGTCATACTGATTCTTGGTCCTCTAAGCAAACAGCAAACATTCAGGGGAAGGTAGAGAAAAACTAGGCATATAAGGGAACTTGATTTTATTTCATTTCAAAAGTATGTACTACAGTACATATTTTGGATGCTATTAAACACACTCCCATATTATGATATGTGTGATTTTTTTGAGTAATAGGGATTATCACATCTTAACACACATTATAAAAAAATTATTGGTTAGCATATTAAATCCATGCTATTTCACAATATTTTTAAGCCAACACCATGCACATAAGGCAAAAGCTGAGGGGGAAGAGCATGACTTACTGAAATTTTATCAACTCTAAAAATGTTAGCAGGTTTGATCACAAATGTAGATTAGCATTCTGAGGGACAGCCAATGTGAAGCCAGCAACAGGAGCCCCTAATGAAAGAATAAATGCAATGGACCTAAAAATCTGTTTTTAAAGTACACACTTTAATCCATTAATTTGAGAGAGAGAAGGAAGAGAGGGGTTGTTCCACTTATTTATGTTCACTGGTTGTTTCTTGTACATGCCTTGACCAGGGATCAACCACAACCTTGGCATTTCAGGATGATGTGCTAACCAACTGAGCTACCTGGCCAGGGCCTGAAGTACATGCTTTTAAAAGCATGTACTTGTTTTTTAAATACACTTTAAAATTTTTCTACTACCCAAGAGATCAAAATTAACTAGAAAGAGACAAATCAACTGTTTTAAGGCTAATTCAACAAACTATAAGATTAAATTAGGACATTAAATAACTGCCAATCCAACTTGTGGGAAGGAACATGTTACATTAAAAAAGAACATTTATTCTTTTGATTATGAAAGTGATGTAAACTATCACTCTTGAACCAGTATTCACTTACTATCAAACTGGACTTTACTAATATTCACTGAGCAAAAAAATTGTGGTTTTGTGCATACTGGGTACTATATACATATTTTCCCCCTCTCTTGTCCTGTACTGGCTTTGGATACTGAGTGATTTAAAGAAATCTCCAGACACAGACTAATACCCTGCAATAGCCTGTTTAAATATATTTAAATATAGGTATTATCAGTAAAAATTGTATCTCTGTAAGTTTATTTATATGTAGGGGAGGGTGACAGATTTTTTTTTAAGTCTAACTGGGTTTATAAAGAGTCAATCTGAGTTCCTTACCCATCACTTTACAGCCTTTCTTAAAAGTAAACACGCTTGAATTAGGGACCTTAATGCAAGCCCATGTCATCCCTAATTAAGATTTTACTTGTTTTTGCTCCTATCAATCCAGTCTCTCATAAACTATTCAATAGTCCCCAACGACTTTGTTTCAGGACTACCCACTAGTTAAGTCCTTCCAGTTTTCATAACAGAAAGCAATTTACCTGCACCTCTAATATTAAGAAGTTTGTTATCCTTGAGAAAGGAAGGTGGCAACAAGGCAGACAACCACCTACTACCCACTCTGACTCCCTGAAGAACCCCGGTTCCAGAATAAGATAGAACTACTGGGCTGGCCAAAAAGTTCATTCGGTTTCCCTGTAAGTTGCCCTAGTAGTGCTTAGTTGTTTTTAACTTCATTCAAAACAGTTTTGTTAAATTATATTGGGGCAGTGCCCTGGCTGGCGTAGCTCAGTGGATTGAGTGCAGGCTACGAACCAAAGTGTCGCAGGTTCGATTCCCAGTCAGGATACATGCCTGGGTTGCAGGCTAGGACCCCCAGTAACCGCACATTGATGTTTCTCTCTCTCATTTTTCCTCCCTTCCCTCTCTAAAAATAAATAAAATCTTTTAAAAAATTATATTGGCACAGCTATCATGTCAGTGCACATTTAAAAACATCAAAACTGGTGAATTTTTAATCCTGAATTTTACATTCAGGGGCCACTTTAATCCTGAAGATGGAAGAAAATAACACATTTTCAGCATATTATGTTTTATTATTTCAAGAGAGGTAAAAACAACTGAAATACAAAACAAAAAGGGTTTGTGTAGTTCATGGAGAAGGTGCTGTGACAGATCAAACCTGTCAAATGTGGTTTGCAAAGTTTCGTGCTGTAGATTTCTCACTGGATGCTGCTCCAAGATCAGGTAGACCAGTTGAAGTTGATAGCGATCAAGTCAAGACATTAATGGAGAACAATCTCAATGTTCTACCATGGGGAAGATAGCCAACATACTCAAAATATCCAAATCAATAAAGTTATTGGTGAAAATGAAAAATGTGTCTTTTACTTTATGGAAAAAGCTAAACAGACTTTTTGGCCAATCCAATAGTTCAAACCTGAGTAAATAATCTGGTCCCCTCTGTAATCTGTAAAATGAGAATAACAACAACAATCCTCAATGGGTTTTTACTGACAAATAAGGTCCAACACATCCTCTGCGCAAACTATTCTTGTCACAAAGAAAATTGCAATGTGGAATTATATATGTTGTAGTACTGTAATCTTTAAAAAAATAAAAAATAAAAACCTAGATATGGCCCTAACCAGTATAGCTCACTTGGTGGGTTGTCATTACACAAAGCAGAAGGTTGTCAATTCAATTCCCAATCAGGGCACATGCCTGGGTTGCACCCCGGGTCCCCAGTGGGGGGCATGCGAGAGGCAACCACACACTGATGTTTCTCTCCCTCTCTTTCTCTTTCCCTTCCCCTCTCTCTAAACATGAATTTTAAAAAATGTATTTAAAAAATAAAAGAATTTCAATTACACTAATTCTAAACCCACCAATACATAAACTCATTAAAAAAATAAAAGGAAGACAAAGAAGTACCTTCTGGTGCAATGCAACATATTGTAGAATACTCAACAAATACCACCTACGCTTACCTAAAAAACTGAGGATAAATGACAGTAAATACGAGGTCTAGAAAAATAAGCTAAATGACACAAGAAACAAAAACAGAAATGCAGAATGTAAAACATGAAATACTGTAGAACAAATCACATGGTTCTGACAACGAATCAATGTAGACAGAAAAAAGTGGAGGTAAAAAGACGAGGAAGAACTACTCCAGATTAAAGAGAATCAAAATATGTAATGTACAGATCTTATCTGGATCCTGATTCAAAGAAATTAATTATGAAAAGACATTTTATAAATAATCAGGGAAATTATATATGGCTTGAGTATTAGGTAACAAAATTTACTGATTTTTTGTTAGATGTGAAAATAGAATTATGGTTACATATGAAACTGTCTACATTTTTCATAGTGATTAGGGGTAAGTGACCCCCCAAAATATATTCAATACTTTCAAATGTTTCTGCAGAGAAAAGAAGAAAGGAATAACAGCGACAAAGTAAATACGGCTAAAATCTGTAAGCATTGTTGAATAAGAGTGAGGGGACATGGAGATCACTTAACTATTCTCTCCATCTGTCTGTTTATAATTGGGCATAATAAAGAAAAGGCAAGAAAGCAGAATTATAATTAAAATCTATTTGATAATTCTAATCTTATTTTGACCACACTTGGCAAATTAGTACAAGGGAAACATCAATTGGTTGCTTCCCTCAACACCCCCAAATGAGGACCTGGCTCTCAACCCAGGCATATGCCTGGACAGGGAATTGAACCAGTGACCTTTAGGTTCTCAGGCCAGGGCTCAATTCACTGAATCAATTCAGTCCGAGCTAATTTATCCTTTTCTTATCTCTGGAAATCATTTGCCTTTGGCCCCCAGAGTGGAAGTTTAGTAAAGTATTGTAGGATGAGTGATCAGCAAAGGGAATTGATGGTATAGTACAACCTACATTATTGCTACACTTAGTATTTCTGACAAATTCTGCTACTATAAAATGCTCATTTGGAGAAGAGTCACAACCACATTGAATAATGGATAAAATATAATGTCAGTCAATTCAGGTAGCTCCTCCACTGAATGAAAACAGGGTCTGTACATTATTACTTATAATCCTGAGAAAATTCAGTCACAACTTTAAGATATACAAAACTATACTGCTTTTTTTTAATGAAGATTAAAATTTTATTTATTTATTTTTAGAAAGAGAGGAAGGGTGGGAAAAGAGGGAGAGAAACACTGATGTGAGAGAGAAACATCAACCAGTTGCCTCTCATACATGCCCCAACCAGGGACTAAACCTACAACCCAAGCATGTGACCCAACCGGAAACAGAACTGGCAACTTTTCTTTTGCTCAGTGGGACAATGCCCAATCAACTGAGCCACCCTGGTCAGGGCTGAAACTACATTCTTAAAGGGGCTTAGTGACATGTCAAATTAATAAATGTTAAGAAATGATCACTAACAGGAAATGGTTAAGGGGAAGGGATAATCAATGGGCAAACAACTTTAATTTAAAACCAGTGGGTAAAACACTTTTTTTTCCTCAAAATTTTTAAAAAACTGATTTAGGGTGAGAGGGGAGAGATAAAGAGAGAAACGTCAATTTGTTGTTCTACATATTTATGCATTCATTGACTGATTCTTCTAAGTGCCTGGCTGGGGATTGAACCCACAACAATGGCATATCAGGATGACACTCTAGGCAACTGAGCCCCCTGGCCAGTGCTAAAATACATTTTTTCTTTTTTTCCTTTTTTAAAGATTTTATTTATTTTTAGATAAAGGGGAAGGGTGGGAGAAAGAGAAGGAGAGAAACATCACTGTGTGAAACATCTATCCTTGCCTCTCATTCGTGCCCCAACCAGAACTCCAGGCCACAACCCAGGCATACACTCTCACCAGGAATCGAACTGGTGACCTTTGGCTTTGCAGGATGACACTCAACCAACTGAGCCACACCAGTCGGGGCTAAAATACATTTCTTAAAGTCCAACATACCTGGGCTGGTGTAGCTCACTGGATTGAGCACAGGCTGCAAACCAAAGTGTCGCAGGTTCGATTCCCAGCCAGGGCACATGCCTGGGTTGCAGGCCATAGCCCCCAGCAACCGCACATTGATGTTTCTCTCTCTCTCTTTCTCCCTCCCTTCCCTCTCTAAAAAATAAATAAATAAATAAAATCTTAAAAAAAAATCCAACATAGGGGAATTAATAATGACATTTGGTCAGAACTTCAAATTTTAAATTATTCATATAAAGGGTCTCCATTGCTCATTTGAAAATAACCAACTGTTTCCTCAAAATTACATAATCCAATTACATACACTTCATTCATATAGACATCAGTAAACAAATCAAAAGATTTCAGAAGATGAACCATTCTTTCAAAACACAATGCCATGTCTTAGTCAGTGCCTTGTACAGCGAACAGCCTGCCTCCTTTTCCTGGTCACAAGCATCTCCTTCCCCCCTATTGTCTTACCTCTACTACGGGCTCGCTTGCCACGGTCTGAAGGCTTGTCTCCTTGACTGCAATCAATTCCATTCTCTTCGCCTCTAACTAAGAAATTAAAAAGCACCTCTTATACATAATCATACCAGATAACTATTAAAGGCAAGAATAGTCTTTTTTTGAAAGGCTAAAATTTAACCAAAGGGTTCAAAAAGAGGAGAAAGCAAAACCAAACAAAAATGGCTCAAAAACTGTGTGGTATAGCACATTTCCTTACTAATTCATAGGTGAAAATTCTAAAAAGAAATTTAAATGACATACCACTTTTTCTTTTTTCTATTTGGACTTGCCCTCCCCTAAAGTAAGATTTACTTCAAAAAGCCACTTTTGTTATTCAACTATGTAATACACAACACATTTGCTCACTGGTTAGGTGTTAAGTTCTGCAAAGGCATACACCACCACCACCACCAAGGAAATATTAAATTATTGTAGAAATTAGTGTTAGACACAGGTTTTTACTGGATATTGTCCAGAAGATGCCAACATAGTCTTTTCTCCTCCTCATATCTGTAACAGCATTAATGATTCTACATAACACAGACATTTTATGAGTGACATTGGCACAGCTTGTTCCTTTCATCTCTTTCAAGGACTAACTCCTATGAATTGTAAGTGAGGCCTTTCTTGGTGACTATTCCACTTAAATTCACCACACCCCCTCCCTGTAATCCCCATCTCTCTGCCTTTGTTTTTCACCACAGCATAATTTCTACATAACATCATTAAAATATATTAATATGAAATGTTACTTTTCAACTTTATTGTTACATCTCACTCTACCTCCATTAAAAGGTAAGTCTTAGGAGGACAAAGATTTCTATATTATTCATTGCTATATGCCTATAAGAGTACTGATTATATAGTAGGTACATAATAAATATCCATGGAATAACCTAGCAAGTCTCCAAGGTAACATGTTAAATATTTACATTTTACTCATTCATAATTTAGCTACTTTGGTATGTCTATACAGCAGGTTGTTGCTTTCAGTTAATGATGCCAAAACCTGAGTCGAATGTTAAGTACAAAGAAAATCTTCCCTATTCAACAACTTTCCACTTAATTTAACCTTTGCCTATACCATGAGTATCCACAAGTGGGGAAGAATACACAGCTTCATCTATCAGTTAAGGAAAATTCTCTTTTAAAATTAGAGGATGCACTTCATTCACAACAGCAGGCAGTCTTAATACACAAGACTACCTACCTACAGCGCAGGTCAGCACTGATATGAAACTGCATCAGTTACTAAGTTAACTAAGTTCATTAGAGCCCAAGTGTTAACTGTAATAACAAATGATACATTGAGGAAGTGGATTTGCGGGCATTTGTTGACCTACTCTTTCAGAATTTCAAAGTGTATAAAAATTTTCATCATAAAAAGTTGAGGGGGAAGGTCCATACTTACATTCTCTCCCACGGTTGCCACCTCTTCCTTTTCGGTTGTTGTTTCCACGCCCACGACTCGCTTCTCTCTCGCTCCTCTTCTCTCTATTCTCTTTGTTTTCTGAACTTTCTTTTCCAAAATTCTTCTTCTTCCCCCCTACAGTCTCCCATGAAGTCTACCGAAGATAAGAGTTGTTATTCCGAGTTGTCACTCAAAGCGCGTACAATTATCAAGAGTGTGTGCACGTTATATCTTCCAAACCTAATTTCACATGCCTTGCAGCTTGCTTGCCTACCATTTTAATTCTTTTCATATACTTCTACTTTCCAATGATAAAGACAGCAAATCTTTTGCTAAGCTTCTTTGCCATACAGAGCACAAAAGATTACAGTGAGTAGCTGAGTTGACAATGTAACTACACGTTGTCCCACCAGAAAGACTTTTCCTAGGCTGACGAGAATAAAGTAAATTGTCATTTCCCCAAGTTCCCACTCTGCCAACCTCACCTCAGTAGCAGGACTTAAACCTATTAAAAACATAGATGCTTCAAGATTACAAAGTTACACATTATGATGCCCTAAAATCTCAGAAAATACAACTTTCCCTATTCAGTTACCCAAAGTAACCATCAAAAAAACTTTAACAGTAAACAAATAAAATTTAGGGTTAAAGTTAAGTACCCAAAATTTAAAACTCAAAGACCTGTTCTAATGAAGTCAAATTATTTATATAACCTCTCTTCTCCACCTCTCCTGGAATGGTGATACCAAACCAAATCATACCATATACAGGTTGGGGCAAAAGAAGATTTATAGTTGTGAAAACACAAAACACAGAGTTTATTCTTATAATATTATTTATTAATTATTATATTATCTTCCATATGAACAACTGTGAACCTACTTTAAAAACTGCTAAGAAAAAAACAAGACACTATGTTTTTATCAGTGTAACTATGTTCTTGTGAATGTAAGTATTAAAATATCAATCACAGTGTGTTACTGGGCAATTGCAAAGCTGAACAATTTGTTTCCACTTACTTTCCTATAATTTACCTTACATAACTATTTTAGGTTTTAAAAAAACCTGCAGAAAATTACTAACATTGTATATCCAAATAAACATAAGCACTGGAAATTAAACTAAAATTAGAAATATAGCTGAATTATTTCTATAACAGTGGGAGCTAGATTTAAAACATTTTTAAAATAAAAAATTTTGTTATCTATAACTCTATGATGATCTCATACATTAGTTACATATAAAATGATGGGATGTTAAAAAATATAAATGAAACCAAATTATTTTCCACCTCTAAGGTTTGATAAAGATTTTAAAAATTAACACCCAATAGTTAGAGCAGAATAATCAGGTATTTTAGTTCTAGTTAAACATGCATCTATTCTAACCTTCCTGGAAGTCTACTGTGCACAGTATCCAAATTTCAATTAGTTCTCAGCTGTTGACCTAGCAATTCTATGTCTAGGCCTTTATTCGGAGGAAATAATCTGACAATTGTGTACAGACAATGATGAGAAGAATGAAAGAAGGGAGGGGACAGGAATTCCCCAAATACCTTGCTCAGAAACTATCTACTCTAGAATGTCCACACAGGGAGTCACACGTGGCCATTTTAAGAGTTATCCAGGTGTACAAAGAAAGAGATCCATGATATAAGTGATGCAAGCTTTCGGCAAACAGTATATAAAATAGAATTACATTTTTTAGTTCAAATAAAGGCTTGTGTACATGTTAAAGAAAGTTAGAAATAGTTATCTAAGTAAAGATATTTAATTGGATTTAAGCTTTTATCTCTCTGCATTGTTTTTAATTAAAGAAAACAATAAAGTTTATTTATTCCAGCAAAAGATTCCAGTATACAAACTCAATTTATTATCTTCACTAATATAAATAAAGACAACTATGTAGGATAGAATCTTGTCGTCTTAGGTTAAAAAAGAGGTCCTAGAATATTTAAACACAGTCGAGTTGGCACAAGGTACATATATGTACAATTTAAAATATCTTTAAACTGCCAGACTCAATCATTATAAAGGGATAGACTTTCTATGTAAAACATCTGAAAGAGAGAAGCATCATACTCCATTTCATTGAGCAAAGGATACCCTGAAGCAAATCTTGGTTTCTGGATTCTACATAATCTAACAAGAACTTTGTGGGGAAAGGAGGAAAGGAACCTTTATGGGGCAACTGGTTTTACACCACAGTAAATGCTAAAGAGAACACTGCACATTTGCACAAGAGTCTACAAGCATGCACACAGGCTTTCAAAGTTGAAACAATTACAAAAGATTTTCAACAGAACTTCTGTCAATCTTTGTCATCTGTATACTTGGCTATTTATACAATAGGAGGGCAGAAGAAACTCCAATAGCAATGGTTTTCCCAAACAACACATTTAGTAATTAGAAAAACAGCTTTCCAGGCCTGATCATTCAGAATCACTCTCCCACCCCTTCATAATTGCCAGGAACTACATGTGTTGTTGTAATAACAACAAAGTACATTAATGCAAGGGATTGATACTTCAGAACTATTTTGTCACTCAAACAAGCAGCATTGTGATGACACAGAGAGTTCGGTACTTATGATCATATTCAATGCTTTCCTTTGTGACAGCAACTATACATGAGAAAGACAAACTCATCTTTAAAATATCATAGAGAATTCCACTTGATGTTTTTGCAAAGTAATAATTTTGCTTCAAGAGACCTTGGCACAAAGTAAAAGCTAGCTAACAGGACAAGGTTTGCTGCTGGTTGCCATGCTGCAGACAACAACCAGGTAACAGATATGCAAGTAATATGGAAGACAAGATGCACCACAGATTAATTGTAAACAAAACAGGGTCTCTCAAAGACTTTCCCTATGCTTCTGCATTTCCCCTAAATCCTCTTAACTCCAATCAAGCATACATCTTTTGTGCCTAGATTTAAGCACTAATTTACTATTTTTTGATCTTTGAAGAAAACAAGCCTGATCTGGCTACCACTGTGTGATTTCTAGGTTCAAGAGTTAACAAGAGTCCTGGCTGATGTGACACAGTACACTGAGCACCAGCCTGCAAACAACGAGGTTGCCAGTTCAATTTCCAGTCGGGGCATATGCCTGGGGTTGCAGGCCAGGTCCCCAGTTGGGGGCAACTGAAAGGCAACAGATCCATGTATCTCTAGCACACTGAAGTTTCTCTCTATCACTTTCTCCCTCCCTTCCCCTCTCTCTAAAAGTAAATAAATATTTTCTTAAAAAGCTAACAAAAGGAACATTATTTATTTAACATTCAGCCAGAACCACCTTCTTTGGGTTCAGTCCCAATGAGAAGTTAAAACTCAATAAACCAAAGAGAGAACTCAACTTTTAAGACTTAAAAATTCACCTGACTACCACATAAAGAACGAAATCTACTGGAGGTAAAGAAAAGGCAACAGAAAGGAGTATCCCATCCTACTTTGACCACAAAAAGAGAAAATGCACCCTCCAATTAATAATTTAGAGATATTTCATTTGTCCACAATGATTTTTTTTATAAAGAGGGAAGGTAAGCCCTTCAGTTCATTTTGAAAATAACGAGAGCCGTTCTACACTGAATTCATTAGAAATGAGGCAAACACATTCCCCATATTTCATAAAACCCAGTAAACACAAGACTCTCAGCAAACAAAAGCTATTCCAAATTTTATTCCATCACTTCACATGATATATTTTCCCAACAAACTGACATATTTGGTAGTTTATCATGTGAACCAGTGTTACCTGGCATGGAATTTTACCCACAGATACTGCAAATATTTTCCCAAGTATCTAATTATTTAATAATAAAATTCATTCTCCTTGTTTTGAATAAAAAGATACTCATTCTACATTTGAACTTGTCATGGAAGTTCATTTTTATACAACTAATACCAATTTTGACCCTAAAAATAGGAACCTGATTAAGCCTGAACACTGACAAGGAAGGTACTTCTTGATGTGTTCATCTTTGTACCCTTTTTTAGTTAAATCATTATTCGTTTTAATCCTCAATTTAAAAATACAAATGAAATACTGTGCAATCTCCACGTAGAAATCAAAAGATTAGGGCTGACAACCGCCTGGTGTGGCTTTAGTTGCATCCCTCCTAAGTTAAGAGATGAGCTCAAGTGTGCCTACACATTTCTTCAAACTTTACTAAGCTTAAAAAAAAAACAAAAAAACAACCACCAACTTTCCCCTTTTATATATCTGTCAAACTGTCATGAAAATGTGTCTATAGAATATTCACACATAAGCAAATAGATATACCAGCAAATCCTGGTTTTCTGTTAGTCTAGAGATATAAGGAGTGGTAAGAGGTGACGACTGAGATGAAGAAACATGAGCAGTGGAGCCAAGAGAAGATTTTTTCAGGTGGTGAAAATGTCCACAGGCCCAGAGAATTTTGGAAACTGTGTAAGGCTGGAGTAGATGACCAAGTTCTCTTTCGAGTCTTCAGATTCTATGACTTCATGAAAAAACCATATATAACAAAAACAGTCATTTTAGGTTAGTGTTCTTTCTGGATCTTAAAACAAATATGGAATGGCACCCATAATCCCCTCCACCCCCACCCCCAAGTAAGGTGAAATTTAAAATGCAATATGGAACTGGAAACAAATCTTAGCACTGCAAATCAATTAATATAACTTCATAGTCTTACCGTGTCTGAATTCCCTTCTAGCAATGTGTTGATAGCCTTGTTCACATCTCCGTTACAGTCGTGTAGGGCCACTATACACTCATCCTGATTTTTTCCTGTCACTTCCATAAGCTATAAAAGTATAAAAAAATGGTTAGAAGGACCCCAAAACGACACTTGATATTAATTTTAAGATTTTTCTACACAAAGACAGAAGTTATTCAATCCTTCCACATGAAGATAGCCTCTTCAACACTCTGAGCTTTTACCTGTTTTGGGTTCCCCCCCCCCTTTTTTTTTTTCTGTGGCCATCCCATGTCTTTTCACCAATATTGGCAGAGTCGAACTACAAATCAACCCTCCTCAAGCTGACTGGTATCAGGTTATTAATCAGCAGCACACACATATGCATATACCAACATCCTCAGAATACTCTGGATCAGCTATTGACTATTAAAACTTAGATTCATGGCCTGGATTCCCAAAATTCTAAACTACGCAAATATTAAGTGGGACTGACTCCGTGTTTCCCAAAGACCAGGTGTATGAGACCACCACTAACAGAACATCTAGTCCAACTGTTCTGCATAGGGACAAAGTTTCCCACAAAAACTTTTACTACTCGGATTATAACACAAGCAAAAAGTTAACACCTGAGGTCTCACAAAGAATTCTGAGGCTATCACAAAACTCACTCCTAGACATAGTATGTTCTCGAGCAGATTCCACAGGGTGCTATGTTTCAAGTAACTGAAGAAATCCCCTTGGTGCATTCTCTTTACCAAGAGAGATTAAGCTACTTATTTTCATCACAAGGAACAAACAGATTAGACACAATACAGGTTTCTCCATTAAGAGTTAACAAAAGTAGCCCTGGCTGGCGTAGCTCAGTGGATTGAGCGCGGGCTGTGAACCAAAGTGTCGCAGGTTCGATTCCCAGCCAGGGCACATGCCTGGGTTGCAGGCCATGGGCCCCAGCAACCGCACACTGATATTTCTCTCTCTCTCTCTCTCTCCCTCCCTTCCCTCTCTAAAAATAAATAAATAAAATCTAAAAAAAAAGTTAATAAAAGTATGATTGTTGTGTGTTAACTATGTTTAACTATTTTATTATGTACTAGCTGCAGTTCAAAACAGTTTGACCCCAACATTTGAACTGATTTCTCTGTGGTGAAAATACTAATCAACAGCAGACCCCATCTGGAATCCAGGTCTCCTGATCTCATAAACACAGCTCTGTGCACTGCACCATTCTGTCTCTCTCATTTTCTCCCTGTATTACACAGCGAAAGTGCTACATGCCCTTAGAGCTTCCCAGTACTTCAGTCTTTGGGTATCTACTAATAATGTCAGACTTTTATCAATGATCTGGCCTAATCCAATACCTGTCATATGCAATTGTTGAAAGAAACGATAAGTATCAAAATCTCCCCAGTGACTGGGTAAGAGACAGGACTAAAATTAGCACTTAAAACCCTAAATTCCTGAACCAAGGTTCTTTCTTTTGTATTTGCTATGATATTCAGATACAATACAATATAATATATAGTATGTATGTTGCAAACTGTACATAAATCTCATTCCAAAGAACAAGTTCTACAATTTTTAATAAATCCTTTTTGTATCCTTTCAAAAATATTATCACTAGTCCTGGCTGATATGACTTAGTGAATTGAGTGCCGGCTTGCAAACCAAAAGGTGGCCAGTTCAATTCCCAGTCAGGGCACAGGCCTGGGTTGCAGGCCAGGTCCCCAGTTAGGGGTGTGCAAGAAGCAACCAGTCAATGTTTCTCTCCCTTTCTTTCTCCCTTCCTTCCCCTCTCTCTAAAAATAAATAACTAAAATCTTAAAAATATATATATTATTGCTAGTCTGATGACAGAAACTCTAAGTAAGAACAAAGTTTACTCAGTGAAGAGCTATGAAGAATTCCCTATGCAGTGTTCACTCTAAGGAACAACTATTGGTAGATCCCTACCAAGGTTTGGACTGAGGTAAGATTTATAAAAGCTTGGCTTCTAAAATCTTGAAGGGAAAAAGAAGTCTTATCAGGAAAAAAAGTATATATGAAATTAAGATTATGCTATCAAAAAGTCCTCTTATTAAAGTTCTAAATGCAGACATCACCCTGAAATTTACCTTTATACTTTTCCAACATGGATGGAATCACCAAAACATTTGAAACGGTCATTTAGTTCTTCTTTAACATCAAACAAAATTTTCTGAGAACTTGCCAAAAACTAAATATACTTTCTCCTTATAGGTATAGATGTCAATGTGCTTTCACAACAATCTACCTCAGTGTTACATTTAACAGTAGTATATCAGAGATTCTACTGCCAAGAGGATGAACATATTCAATTTCTTCATTCTTGCCACCAATACAGGTATCTAATCACAACTTCAAAATATAATTAGTTGAGATTAAGCAAGCAGCATACTTTAAAATTAAAATCTCGAGTAGAATTATATTTTTATAACATAATAAAAACAGATTACAAAAGTGATAACCTCCTCTGCCAGAAACATACCTGTTTAACTTTAGCTTCAAATTCTGAATCATTTTTATCAAAGATCACTTGAGCAAGGCGCATCTGTTCAGCTGTTGCCTAGAAAGTACAAACAACTGTTTAAGATTTGAGTACCAAAAATATAAGTTAATGCCAAAATCTGATGCAAACAGATAAACGCTCTCAAGCACTCGAGCACTACAACAGAAATGATTAACTAAAAAAACAAAAGGATTCTGAATTAAGATTTCTCAATAGAACCTATACCCATGAAGTAAATAAGTATCAAATTAAATAAGGTAAAGGTCCTATTTGTTTGGCCAAATGACCTGAAGTTCTTGTTCACCTTCACTGACTCATTCGAATTTTTCCTCCCCTGGGAAGACAGAAATAATCAGGATAAGAGAAAGTGGAAGAATCGAAAACAGTGAAAACAACTGTCAGGATATAGGTTCAAAACCAGCCTTGTCCAGAAAGCAAAAAAACTCAACTGTCAACTTTAAAAAGATATCATAGTCAGTTCTGGAAAGACTATAATATATAAAATTTATTTTTAATGTTACTTTCTTAATCTCGATAAAAATTGTTTTAACAAAATTTTTAAAAAGAAACCTTCAAACACAAAATTAGTCACCTCTTCAGAAAACGTGCTCCAGTGTGATTGCTTGTTAGTGCATATACCTAGGTTGTGGGTCTGGTACCTACCTAGTCCAGATATAACCAGATTGATGTTTCTCTCTTGCATCGATGTTTCCCTCCCTCCCTTTCCCTTTCTCTAAAAAAATCAATAAGCATGTCCTCGGGTAAGGATCAAAAAAAATCCTCAATTCTTGAGATTTCATTTTGTAGTATCTTGAGCAATAATAAATTAGGTATAAAAAGTTACTCTTTTATGCAGTGAGTTAATAGTAATATACTCCTTTGGTTTCTTTGCTTTGACAAAGGTGTCATGATTATGACAACAGGGAAACTAGATGAGGGGAATACGGGAACTCTCTGTTCTATCTCTGTGCAACTTTGTGATAAATCTAAAATTACTGTAATACAGTTTATTGTTTTTTCAAAAGTTAACCTTATTAGCTAAAACCTATTCTAACTCCCAAGGTACATGTTCAAAAAGTTAAACAGTTCAAGTTACTGAATGATACCCACAACAGCTAATAATGAATAACTTTTTTTCTCTGCTTTAATATATATACATTTCAAAAATCTCTAGTCCATGTGGGTGGTTGATTATAAAAGATCCAGCTAGCTTTGTCCTGTTTTCCCTTCAATCTAATGGCGAATCCTTTTACCCCAACCTATGCCTGCCTGTTGTGACCTCAGTTGAACTGTACAGTGCTACACCACTACAACCGAAAAATGTCTGTTCAGAAACTGAGTATCCAGACATATGGCCAATTTTACCTCAGTGCTACTCAATGTATATAAGGACCTTACATATACTCTCACTACACCTACCTGCACTTTAGATAATCATTTCCCTGACCCATAACCAACTGAGAAGTCCCAGTGCTGCAGCCAAAAGGACCAAACGCATGAAATAACTGAAAAAGGAAAAATCAAAGGACAAGATGAGCTCTGGAAAAATGACCCTTCCTCATTATACATTTGGGTACTGATAAAGGCCACTTTCTATGAATGAAAGTAAACTATTGATACCCCTGGTGCTGAAAGCCTACATGATTAATTTTTAGCCATTTTCCTAATAATAATATCTTCCACTGTCTGAGTCTCAAATCAAAATTGAAAAATGTTACTCATATTCATTCAGCCTTGCTCCATTCCAAGTACAGTAATACTCACCGATTCCCACAACTAAATTTCCATGAATTAAAAAATTGTCATACACTCCACAGGAAAATTACAGTGACACATAACCATCTAGTATCAAAACTATTTATTTGGCACATATATGAGGTCTGTCCCACAAAAGTCCAGGCATTGTTAACATAATGAAAACAGTCTGCACAACATCGATGTAACCTGGCAGTCCAGGAGACTGGACTGGAATGGGCATGTGTGAATAATGATGACTTCACTGTACCAGTCTGTGGGGGCAGCAGATGAGATTGAGCGAGCTTGTGTACTTTGTGGTCAGCACATTCAAAACAACTGAGCAAGTAGAGCAATGAATCTGCATCGAATTTTACATTAAGCCTGAACATTGCCCCATGGAAACTATTTTGAGGATTCAGAAGGCCACAGCTGGGAGCAACTGGTGACTGGTGGCTTCATCACAACAACCCGCCCATTCAGGTATCATGTCTTGTGCAGAGTTTGTGGCAAGACATCAAATCACCCAGGGGACTCTGCCCCCTTATAGTCCAGATTTGGCGTCCTGCCAATTTCTGGCTTTTCCCAAAAGTAGAATCACCTTTGAAGGGGAAGAGATTTCAGACCATCCCTGAGATTCACAAAAATACAACAGGGCACCTAATAGTGACTGGGAGAACTGTGTGAGATCCCAAGGTGACTAATTTGAAGTGGACTGAGATGTCCTTGTCCTATGTACAATGTTTCTTGTATCTTTAATCTTCCTCAACAAATTTCTCTATTTTTCACATTAAATAGTTGGATACCTTCTGGACAGACATCATGCATTTTTTCTGACATAAAAAACAATACTAAACAGAATACTTTGTAGGGAAACACACACACACACACAATTTATTTTATCTAGAGCATAATGTTTATTGGTTACCCAACAATCCACTAGTGAGGTCCTGCATTTTGCCTACGTACAAATTTTCCACTACTACCTAAACACTACAGAGATCAAATTTATACCTAATTTATATGTACATCCATAATATGGATGCATAGTATAGTATATATATACACTATATACTATAAACACTACAGAAATCCACTTTAGATCTAATTTGTTTTTTAAATTATATTGACTGTTCTATTACAGTTGTCCTAATTTTTCCCCCTCCACCCAGCACACCCCACTCCCTCAGGCAATCCACACACCATTGTTCATGTACATAGGTCATACGTATTATTTCTTTGGCTACTCCATTTCCTATACCGTACTTTACATTCCCATGGCTATTCTGTAACTACTCATTTGTATTTCTTAATCCCCTCACCATTCCCCCACACCCCCTGCCCATCTGGCAAACATCAAAATGTTGCTCCTATCCATGATTCCATCTTTGTTCTTGATTGCTTACTTTCTTTTTTAGATTCAATTGTTGATAGATGTGTATTTATTGCCATTATTGTTCACAGTTTTGATCTTCTTTTTCTTAGGTATGTCCCTGTAACATTTTATATAATAATGGCTTGGTGATGGATGAACTCCTTTAGTTTTTTCTTGTCTGGGAAGCTCTTTATCAACCCTTTGATTCTAAATGGTATCCTTGCTGGGTAGAGTAATCTTGGCTGCTAAATCCCTGTTTTTTGTGACTTGAATATTTCTTGCCACCTCTTCTAGCCTGCAAAGTTTCTTTTGAGAAATCCAATGACAGCCTAATGGAACTCCCCTATAGGTAACTAATTTCCTTTCTCTTGTTGCTTTTAAGATTCTCTCTTTATTGCTTTCAAGATTCTCTCCTCATCTTTAAACTTTAGCATGTTAATTATGATGTGACTTGGAGTGGGCTTTTTTGCATCCATCTTGTTTGGGACTCTCTGTGCTTCCTGGATTTGCATGCCTATTTTCTTCACCAAATTTGGTAAGTTTCTTTCATTATCTTTTCACATAGATTTCCAATTTCTTGCTATTTCTTTCTCCTTCTGGTACCCCTATGATGCAAATGTTGGAACACTTCAAGTTGTCCCAGAGGCTGCTTTACACTATCCTTGTTTTTTTGATACTTTTTCTTCTTGTTTTGATTGGTCAATTTTTACTTTCTTAATTCCAAATCATTGATTTGATTCTCAACTTCATTCACTCTATTATTGTTTCCCTGTAAATTGCCCTTATTTCAATTAGTGTACTCTTTCTTTTTTTTAATTTAACTTTATTTTTAAAGTATTTTTATTATGTTATTATAGTTTTCCCAATTTTCCCCCCCTTTATCCCCCTTCCACCCTGTCCCCCAACCCTCCATCATTCCCTCCCTTAGTTCATGTCCATGGGTTATACATATAAGTTCTTTGAGTCCTCTGTTTCCTATACTATTTTTTATCTCTCCCCATCTATTTTATGCCTACTAATTATGCTTCTTCTTCCCTGTCCCCCTCAATCCTCCCTCCCCCTCCCCACTGAACTCCCTCTGTGTGATGTCCATTTCTTTAATTCTGTTCCTGTTCTGGTTGTTTGCTTAGTTTTTGTTTTCACTGGTTTTCTTTCTTTCTTTTTTTTTTTTTTAGGTTCATTTGTTGATAGTTGTAAGTTTGTTGTTATTTTATTGTTCATATTTTTCATCTTTTTCTTAGGTCCCTTTAAGTTTCACATAATAAGGGCTTGGTGATGATGAACTCCTTTAACTTGACCTTATCCTTTGTTTCTGACTGAATGTTTTTATGTTATTGAGTTACTAAGTTCCTTGAGCATCATCATGAACAGTGTTTTGAACTCTGCATCTAATAGATTGCTTATTTCCATTTTGCTTAGTTCTTTTTCTGGAGTTTGATCTGTTCTTTCATTTGGGCCATGTTTCTTTGTCTCTTCATTTTGGCAGCCTCCCTGTGTTTGTTTCTATGTGTTAGGTAGAGCTGTTATGACTCCCTGTCTTGGTAGCATGGCCTAATCTAGTAGGTATACTGTAGGGTCCATTGGCACAGCCTCCCCTATCACCTAAGCTGGGTATTCGAGGTGTGCCTTTCATGTGGGCTGAGTATACCCTCCTCTTGTAGTTGGGCCTTGGTTGCTGCTGGCAGATCAATGGGAGGAATTTCCCCAGTCCAGTCAGCTGTAAAGACTGGCTGTGACTACTGACCACCAACCTCCACCTTCTGTTGAAGGATCAAATATGCAGGGGCAGTGAGTCGAAGGAAGTTTATGTGTGGGTTCTGTAAGGGAAACTGCTTGGGACTCTAGAAGTTTTTCCACTGACTCAATCCCCACTGGTTTTGGTAGCCAGAAGTTATGGGGACTTATCCTCCTGGCACAGGAACCCTGGGCTTGGTGGCCTTGCATGGGGCTGGGACTCTACACTTCCGAGATATCCCTCCTGAATTTTGCCCACCATACATGGACGTGGGACCAGCCTGTTCCACGTCTCTACCCCTCCCAACCAGTCTGGATGGATGTGGTTTCTTTAATTCCACAGTTGTCAGACTTCCATTCAACTTGATTTGTGAAGGTTCTGAGTGGTGGTTGTTCTATATTTTAGTTGTAATTTTGATGTGCTTATGCAAGGAGGCAAGCATTGTTTACTTATGCCACCTTCTTGCCCAGAAATGCCCCCTACTTTGCATATATATCCATGATATATGGATATTTATTTCCAAAAGATATAGGTTTCTTAGAATAAATGCAAAAATAAAAAATAAATGTCTCAAAAATGTTAAAAAAATTTCATACCATCTGCTCAAAAATACTCTATACAACATCTACAAAGATTTATATTCCATCAGTTTTAAAGAGTCTGCTTCCTCATAAACTTTTCCAACTTTAAAAAATGCCAGTTTAATCAATGCTCCCTACTCAGCTTAAATTTTTATTTCTTAGATCACTAGTAAAGGTGAACTTTATTCTAGTAAGTAATTTATCATCTTTGCAGACTTTATTTGACACTATGCTCTGTCTACAATGTCTGAGACTGAAAGCAGCTCAGGTGAGGGCAGTCAGGACCACGTCCTGACAGGTGCATGCAGCAGAAAGTTTAACCCTATAGTGGCCCATAGAGGGGTGCTGGAATAAGGATAAACTTTTAAAAATATACTTACTAATATGCAATGATAAAAGACTAAGAAGAGCTAGACATCTTCATTTTGCAACCAACAGAGTAAAGATGAGTTCAGAAAAAATAATCAATGAATTCTAATCTTAAGGGGGAAAGTTTTATGAGAAGGCTATTTGCACATGGTCTCAAAGTATTTCCACAAAGATTGCTTTCTAGTTGCTGGACAAAACGCAGTAAGAGTAAATGAGAGGAAATGGGCAAAACCTGGACTGAGAGATCAAAATCACCACCCTCAGTGAGGAGCCCATAGACACTATGTGACTCCACATGTGGCACTCTGAGAAATACTCAGGTCAGTCATGTACAAGTCCAATCACAAGTCTGTAACCTGAATATAATCATGAGGGAACATTAGCCAAACTAAAATCGAAGAACATTTTATGCACTAAATGGCCTATATGTCTTCAAAATCGCCAATACCATGGAAGGTTAAGAAAGGCTGAAAATTGTTCCAGATTAATGGAGACTAAAAAGATGTCACACAAATGGGATGTGTGATGATTCTGTAATGGAAAGGGGGAAACACACTATAAAGAACATTGCTAGAGTAGTTGTCATTATTGGAATAAGTAACAATTTCACATCACCACAAATAGAATATGAACCATAGATAACATTATAGCAATGCTAAAAATTTAATGGTGCAACTGTGTCTGTATAAAGAACATTCTTCTTTTTTTAATCCTCACCCAAGCATATGTTTTACTGATTTTAGAGAGAAAATGCAGGTGGTGGGGGGTGGAGAGAGAGAATGAGAAACATCAACATGAAAAAGAAACACTGATCAGTTGCCTCCTGTACTCACCCTGACTGGGGATTGAACCTACCACCTAGGTGTATGCCCTGATTGGGATCAAGTCCCTAACCTTTTGGTGGATGGGACAACACTTCAATCAACTGAGCCACACAGCTAAGGCAAGAACATTCTTGTTCTTAGGAAATACATACAAAATGTATTTAATAAACTCAAATGGCTCAGAACAAAGAAATGCATGTATGTATATATACAGATATGAAAATACAGGAAAAAGAATATGATACAGCAAAAAGTGGCACTATGTTAAAAATCTGATAAAGGATATATTAAAAGTTCTCTAAACCAGGGGTCCCCAACATCCAGGCTGCAGACCAATATTGGTCCAGGTCTGTTAGAAACCAGGCTGCACAGCAAGAGTTGAGTTTCAATGTAATGAGCTTAAATCATCCAGAATCCATCTCCCAAACCCCGAGTTCGTGGAAAAATTTTCTTCCACGAAACTGGTCCCTAGTGCCAAAAAGATTAGTGACTGCTGCTCTAAACTACTGTTGCAACTTTACAGCAAAACCAAAATCCCTTGAACAATAATATACTACAAAACTAGGTGATGAGGTACCCTTCACAAACCTCAAAATAGAAGCAAGAAAAACCACTGCCCTGGCCTGTGTGGCTTGATTGTGCCTTGTCCCACGAACTGAAATGGTTGAGGGTTTGATTCCTGGTCAAGGCACATGCCTGGGTTGCGAGTTTGGTCCCCAGTCGAAGCACAAGAAAGAGGCAAACGAATGATGTTTCTCTTACATTGATGATTCTCTCCCTCTCTTTCTCCCTCCCTTCCCCTCTCTCTAAAATCAATTAACAAAAAAATAAAAGAAAGAAAAGAAAAACCACCAACACATACAAGATTTACCAAGTATCAATTTACCCAAGCAAAGTAAGCAGAGGTAAGCACTGGGTGTCTGACTAATCTAAGAATGGAAAAACCACAAGTAATTAAGAGGTATTCACCAAAAAGTGGGTCATTTGAGAACAGCAGATGACACTGTAGGGTTTTAACAACTCGAATAGTAACCTAAGTACCAGGACTGCAGAAAGGTTTCAAAAGGGGCAGTTACCATGATAAACTCTTCAGACTAACCAGCTAAGGCATCAAGAGAAGCTACTAGGGATAGAATCATAATTGAGCCACATACACAGAAAAGAAAACAAAAGATCTACCTAGAGAACAAAGTAAAACAGCTATCTTCTGTTTCAAAATGTACTAAAAGATACTGAGTATGAAAAAAATGATACAAGACATAAGAGAATAACACATGTCTAAGTTTTTCTAATTCAGAAGTAAAAATGAAGACTATACTAGAAGAAACACAAAATTAAACTTTCAACAGTTAATGCCTCAAGAAAAATATGAAAGGTGAAAGGGGAAAATATTTAAAGTAAAAAGAAATTTTAAAGAAAGAAATCAAAAAGAGAAAAGGGAGATAAAGAAGTGTTAATTTTTTTTTAATATTTATTTTGCGAGAGAGGAAGGGAGGGGGAGAGAGAGGGGGGGAGGGGGAGAGAGAGAGAGAGAGAGAGAGAGAGAGAGAGAGACACATCTATCAGTTGCCTCTTGTATGCGCACCAACGAGCACCAAACCACCTTGCAGGCATGCTCCCCAACTAGGAATTGAACTGGTGCCCTTTCACTTTGCAGGTTGACGCCCAACCAACTGAGCCACACTGGTAAGGGCAGGAAGCATTAAATATTGAACAATGGCAAAAGCCAACCCAACCTAAATCTGTGGATAATACAAATCTCTTAAGGGAAAAAAAGGGAACAACAGCACAAATGCTTACAACTAAAATTCAAGGAAAATGTCTGAAAAGGAAATAAAATAAAATAATGTTAACTATGTAAAAGAAATCACATCATATGCTTGAGAATATCAACCTATAACAACTCACACTGCACATTTCCTAGTAAAAGATTGACGCAAGAGTGGAATTATTTGTTGGGTATTAGGCAGAACTGGCAAAAGAGTTATATGGGAGAGAAATTTTTATATAAAAAGTATCAATAAACTTGTCAAAAGTTTTGTGAAAAAAAAAATAAACATTTAGGATCCTTAAGTAAAGAAAATATGAGGCTAGAAACTATTGCCAACAAAACTACTTTACACTTAAGTATAAAGGACATTAATTGTTCCCAGCACCAAAGTCCACAGGAAATATTATTCCTATGAGCCTTTTCCTAAGGAATCAACCAAAATGACCAGACTTGAGACACTGACATAAGTATTAATGGTGACTATTAAGCATATACTTATTGTCAAAATAAAACTATAAACATCTCAACAGGAGAAAGTCAGGACTTCCGGCAAGATGGAAGCATAGGTGCACGCACCGTACCTCCACGCACAACCAAGATTAGAACAACAACAATTTAGAAGCAGAATAACACCCAGAACTGACAGAGAATTTATCTGAATGGAAGTCGGACAGCCAAGAAGTTGAAGTAGACCCATTCATCCAGACCGGTAGGAGGGGCTGAGAGGAGCAGCCGGGCGTGGGCCACAGTGCATGGAGAACAGGAAGAGTTGGGCACATAAGGCATCCGGGAGCACCTAAGGCATCTGGGGCGCACAAGATCGCAGCGGGTGGACTCTGAGTACGCAAGCAGCAGCTGGCGGACCCAGTGAGGCGGCAATTGTGGACCAGGCAGAGCGCGCAACCCAGGATCCCAGAGAAGGGACTGAGGTCCTAGGAGTACAGAGCTACCACCATTGTTCCCTCCTGCCCCTGCCGCCACATACAACGTCACAATCTAGCGACTGGGGTGCCCAGCCCTGGTGAACACCTAAGGCTCCGCTCCTCACCCCTCACCGTAACAGGAGCCAGACCAGAGAGAGAGAGAGAGAGAGAGAGAGAGAGAGAGAAACATGTCTCAAACAGAAGAACAGATCAATGCCCCAGGACTCATCATTTTAAGCAACCAAGAGATTACCAATCTATCAGATGCACAGTTCAAAACACTGGTGATCAGGAAGCTCACAGAATTGGTTGATTTTGGGTGCAAATTAGATGAAAAAATGCAGGTTACCATAAAAGAGATGAAGGAAAATGCAGGGACAACCAATAGGGATGGGAAGGAAACTGGGACTCAAAACAATAGAGTGGACCAGAAGGAAGAAAAAAAAACAACTAAACAGGAAAGAATGGAGAAGTAAGAATTCAAAAAAACAAGGAGAAGCTTAGGAACCTCCAGGACATTTTTAAACATTCCAACATCCGAATTATAGGGGTACCAGAAGGGGAAGAGGAAAAGCAACAGATTGAACACGTATTTGAACAAATAATAAAGGAGAACTTCCCCACTCTGGCAAAGGAAATAGGCTTCCAGGAAATCCAGGAAGCTCAGAGAGCCCCTAAGAAGTTGGACCCAAGAAGAAACACACCAAGGCACATCAAAATTACATTAGCCAAGGTAAAAATGAAGGAGAGAATCCTAGAAGCAGCAAGAGATAAGGGGACGGTAACCTACAAAGGAGTTCCCATCAGACTGTCAGCTGATTTCTCAAAAGAGACCTTACAGGCAAGAAGGGGCTGGAAAGAAATGTTCCAAGTCATGAAAGACAAGGACCTATATCCCAGATTACTCTATCCAGCAAAGCTTTCATTTAGAATGGAAGGGCAGATAAAGTGCTTCTCAGATAAGGTCAAATTAAAGGAGTTCATCATTACCAAGCCCTTATTTTAGGAAATGTTAAAGGGACTTATCTAAGAAAAGAAGATAAAGAAAAAACATGTATAGTAAAAGGACAGCAAACTCACAATAACAACCACACCTAAAACAAAACCAAAAGAAACTAAGCAAACAACTAGAACAGGAACAGAACCACAAAAATGGAGATCACATGGAGGGTTAGCAACAGGGGAGTGGGAGGAGGAGGGGGGGGAAGGTATAGAGAATAAGTAGCATAGATTGTAGGTTGAAAATAGATAGGGGGAGGGCAAGAATAGTATGGGAAATGTAGAAGCTAAATAACTTATAAGTACGACACATGGACATGAGCTAAAGGGGGGATATGGGTGGGAGAGGGTATACAGGGAGGAGGGGTGTGAAGGGGGAAAAAAATGGGACAACTGTAATAGCATAATCAATAAAACGTATTAAAAAAACAAACAAACAGGAGAAAGTCAGTATACAATGCATACATGAACAAAGTATACATAGTACTAATTGAAAAGGAGGGGCTGGGGAATCTCTGTAACTTCCAGATGGCCTGACAGCTGAGTCAGGTGCCCTGAGTACCAAAGCTGTATCCTAAAGCAGGAGGTGAACCTATTTGGCTGCCACATCATAATTTTTCACCCGAAGGCCACCTCTATCAAGTAAAATATGCTTTTAAGGCTCTTAAGGTGGCTCTCATAGGGAAAACGATGCACAAAGAAGCACAGAACAAATTACTGAACTCCAACAGGGTGACTAATTTATTCTAGATAACCAAAAACAGTGGCTATGTAGTGGAATAATGGAATGACAGTTAGCAATGGTTCCCAAGTACAGGGAAACATTATGAGAGAGCAAGCCGTAAAAGCAGGTATGCCATGGCAATCCCTGATATGTAAAAGGACTGTCGACACTTCCCACATCCACATACAAAGTACCTCTTGGTTGTTGAATATTTTTCATCAATATTAATAAAGACCAAGGCCCTTGGTATACAAGTGTTATTATCCTGCATGCTACTGTTACTGGTTTAAAAGCTAAATCAACTGAACCAAGCAGTCTCCTTGAAATAAGTGTGTGCCCAAAGTATCCAATTAGACATTTTCCTATCAACTGACTTCAAGGTAAAATTGAAAATCTTAAATCCAGAAAGTTCTTACAGAAACAGAAATTAATACACACCTTGCTGCTCCAGCAGAGAACTTAAAACATTTATATTTAGTGTGTCAAATTCTGATGCCAATGACCAAATATTTTATAAAAACAAACCAACATTTACTAAGGCATCTGGAATGAAAAAGGAGCCTCTCCTACATCTTTTTACAAAGTTAAAGACTGTGCTCACAAGAAATCAAAGTTAGAATGGGGAAAGCACGATGCGGTACTACATACATAAAGTGGGATAAAGCAAATGAGTGATTTTGGGATATTCTAATTTTACCATCTCCAGTTATCAGGAAATCAGTCTCAGTGTGGAGGTGATAAACATGTGAAATAAAAGTAGTCCTGAATTTGAATTATCAGCATTAATTCATTTGTTCATAGTTTTGTCCTCTGAGGAGACCTATGAACAATTACCAGCCCAGTAATAATAAACATCATTAGTTAGCATAACATTTCCCATGAAAAGATGCCCAAGTTCCTTAGAGCAATGGCTGGTTCCACACGCAATGCAGGAAGTATACAAGGTAAGTCTGGAATACCCTGCCATACCAGTTTATGAAGAAACTCTCAAAGATTTATCAGGACCAAGTCAAAAAGCACTCAGAAGCCATGACTTGGGAGTCACAGGGATGTCATATACAGTACAAGGAATAGTCAATAATTTTATAATTATGCACGGTACTGAACTTACTGTGGTGATCACTTTGCAAAGGATAAAACTGTTTAGTCACTATGTTGTACATCTGAAACTAATATTATTCTACATCAACTATAATTTTTAAAGTTAAAAAAAAAAAAAAAACACTCAAGAGCCAACTTGAAAACACTTGTATTGGCCAAAAATGGAATAATCTGAACTTCGAAAAAGACAATAACTAGAAATAACTGAGACATCAAGTGTAAATTCATAAATTCAAAATGATTTTTAAAAATACTAACTGTTCACCCTTGGAAAATGAGAAGTAACTATTTTTAAAACTCATAAATACGCTCTTCAAATGTGTGATAGTCATGAAAAACAAGTAAAAATTGAAAAACTTTGACAGATAAAGACAGACTAAGGAGACAAGTAACTAGAATGGATCCTGGAACAGAAAAGGGGCCTTGGTTCAAACACCAGTGAAATCCAAATAATGTCTATAATTTAGTTAATAATACTGTACCAATGTTATTATCTTAGTCTTAACAAATGGTTATGTAAGACAGAAGTTGGCAAACCAGAATCTGGAATCTGATTTTGTACAGTGTGCCAGCTAAGAAAGGTTTTAACATTTTTTAAGTGTTGTTAAACACCAACAAGAAAGAACATAACCAGAGATGACGTGTGGCCTGCAGAGCATAAAATAAGTGCTACATGACTCTTAATAGAAAGTTTGCCAACACTTGACGTGAAATGATAACATTAAGGGAAACTAGGAAAAGTCAAATAAATCTCTCTGTATCATTTGCCAACATTGTGGCAAATCCTAAAATTATTCCAAAAAAAGTTTCCTAAAGAAGGAAATAATGACATAAAGTACAGAAAAATAACAGAAAAAAAAAATCAAAGAAACCAAAACTTGGCCCTTGGGGGAGGGTATAGTCAACAAAACCGACAGTTGACAAAACTTTAGCTAGAACATCCAGGAAAACTCAACTAATGAGAAGACTCAAGTTATTAAAATTAGGAATGAAAAAAAATAAAATTAGGAATGAAGAAAATGTAGACAACTGTGAACCAAATGAGCAACAATAAAATAATTTAAATAAAATAAAATAAATTTTTTAAAAATTAGGAGTGAAACAGTACTGCCACAACTTATCTTAGAGGAATAAAAAGAATTATAAGAGAATACCATGAACAAATGCATGCCACCAAATTAGGTAACTTAGACAAAAATCAACAAAGACACAAACTACTGAAGTTGACTCAAGGAAAATTGAAATTCTATAACAAATAGTTGAAATAGTGATCAAAAAAACTCATGTAATGAAAAGACCAGGCCCAGATGGCTTCACTGTTAAATTCTACCAAACAATGAAAGAATTAACACCAATTACCAATTCTTTACAAACTTATCCAAAAAACAGAGAAGGGAACAATTCCTAACTCATCCTATCAAATATTACACTGATACCAAACACAAAGACATCACAGGAAAAGACAAGCACAGGAAAATATTTCATCAATATAGGTGAAATATCCTGCCCTGGCTGGTGTGGCTCAGTGGAGTGAGCACAGGCCTGCAAACTAAAAAGGTCACTGGTTCAATTCCTAGTCAGGGCACATGCCTGGGTTGCAGGCTAGGACCCCAGTTAGGGGTATCTGAGGGACAACCACACGTTGTTGTTTCTCTCCCTCTTTTTCCCTGCCTTCCCCTCTCTCTAAAAATAAATAAAATGTTAAAAGAAATACTCCAAGCCCAGGCGGCAAGGGATGGAGTGAGGGGGGTGGAGACAGGGAGCTCAATTGGTTAGAGCAGGGGTCTCCAACCCCCAGGGCCATGGACTGGTGTCAGCAGCAAGTTAGGAACTGGGCCTAGGAAGGAAGCTCGCCTGAGCTCCACCCCTTGCTTCCACAAAACCAGTGCCTGGGATCAAAAAGGATGGGGACTGCTTGGGTTTGAGCACCGATCCACTTTGCCAAGTTTGTGGGTTCTATTACCAGTCAGGACACATATAAGAATCAATCAATGAATGCATCAATAAGTAGAACAATGAATCAATGTCTCTCTCTCTCTCTCTGCCCCTTCTCTCCTCCCTCTCCCCTCTCTAAAAGTCAATACATTTTTTAAAATTATTAAAAGAAAATCTTCCTCAGAATCCTAGCCCATTAGCAACATACAAAATGATTTCTACACCATGACCAAGTGAGGTTTATCCCAGAAATACAAGGTTAACATCTCCAAATCAAACAATATAATATACCATATAAAGTAGAACAGATAAAAACCACATGATCATTTAAAGAAACATAGAAAAACCATGTGATAAGGCCCAACATCCTTTCATGATAAAAACACTCAAAAAATTAGAAATAGAAGGGGATTTTCCCAACCTAATAAAAGAAACTACAAAAATCCCACTGGTTGGTGTGGCTCAGTGGATTGAACGCCAGTCTGTGAACCAAAAGGTCAGCTGTTTGATTCCCAATCAGGGCACATGCCTGAGTTGCAGGCCAGGTCCCCAGTTGGGGGCAAGAAAGGCAACCACACATTGATGTTTCTCTCCCTCTCTTTCTCCCTTCCTTCCCCTCTCTCTAAAAACAAAATCTTAAAAAAACAAAAAAACACTCACAGCTAATGTCATACTTAATGGTAAAAGATGACTGAAAGCTTTACCCCTAAGACCAAGAACAAAACAAGGATAACTGTTCCTGCCTTCCATACTGAAGGGTCTAATTAAAGCAATTAGATAAAGTCCTTAAGCAGTTAGGCAAGGGAAGTAGAATATATGCATAAACTAATTTTTGTGGCTTTAAAACAGAAAATATCCAAATATACACTCTTTTGCAATACGCATGCAAACTTGAGAAAAATATATTACAAGTGTATACAGAGTTGGGCCAACAGCAATATGGAAAACAACCATCTTGATATTATTCACCCTTGAAGTATTATCTTTCTCAGAGATAAAAAGTTCCTATTATAGAAATTACTAAATCACAAAGTAGACCTTCTATTTTACTACTGGCAAGGGTCACAGAGGTAAGTGATCCTCTAAGTTCAACTCTGTACTGTGTCCCCAAGTACCTTACTCATGCTTTTATGCTGGGTGTTGCTGGCACAGGCCTCTTAACTACCAGGTGTGTAATGTCCAGTGTGTTGATCATGCTGCCTCCCAGGGAGGGAAGAAACTATTTTACCAGTCCAAGAATGCAGCAAAGAGGGTCTAGGCCGGTGTGGCTGTCACTAGAATGAAGGGACATAAACGGAGATGATCTTTATGTGTCCTTTTGTACTTGAAAGACTGAGGAAAGTGACCACAACATGTGCAAACTGGGAGAACACAGTCTACATTACAGTATGGGAAACCTGCAAGAGTCTGAACTAAAAAGAAGTACACAGAAATGAGAGCTGGGGGTAAGGTGAGAGCAGTACAGAAAGACAATCACCAGAACCCTAAAGCAGGCAGGATGTCTGCACCAAGAAAAAAAATTAAACAGACAGAACTTTCTGGGATGAGGATGATGTTCTGTATCCTGACAGGGGACTAGATTACACAAATATATGCAATCAACAAAAAATGATCTCATACACTTAAAATATATCTGTATGTGAATTTCACCTTAAAGAAAGAAACCTAAACAAATATTAAACTCCATGCTATGTATGCTGAAGTATTTAGGATAGAGTATATTAATGTCTTTAACTTATTCTGAAATGCATCAAAAATAAGATGGCATATGGATCACTCTAGTCAGATGTGATAAAGCAAATACAGCAAAAAAGTAACTGTGAAGTACATGGGTGCCCACTGTACCTCTCCACTTTTCTTTGTATTTCAACATTTTCATAATAAAATGTTAGAGAAAAAAGTTTCAAGAGATCAGAAGAAGCCTTAGGGAAGGTCAAAAAGAAAATGCAAAGGGAAAGGAGGAGAAAGAAACAGATGTTCAGGAGCTAAAATAAAAAGACAAAAGGGGAAAAATTCAAGAAAAGTGAATCGCAGACCAGTTGTGAACATACTCATTCACTGTATATATGATGTGCACTAGAAAAATGTTCCTGCTTCAAGACATTTCAGACAGAAAATTCAGCACGCAGCTGTGGTATCTTTCTGATAAAGGGTGTAGGATCAATTCAAAGTAATGGAGCAGGCCCTGGCTAGTGTGGCTCAGTGGACTGAGCACTGGCCTGTGAACCAAGGGGTTGCCTGTTGGATTCCTGAATCAGGGCACATGCCTGGGTTGCAGGCCAGGTCCCCAGTAGGGAGAGTACAAGAGGCAACCACACACTGATGTTTCTCTCCCTCTTTTTCTCTCTTTCTCTAAAAATAAATAAAATCGTTTTTAAAAAAGTAATGGAGCAGGGAGGTAAACAGCTGCAAATAATAGCACTAAAGGCCGCAACATTTAAACTTGAAAACTGCCCAAGAACTGTTTGTGCTTCCTAAATATGCACGAGTCACAAGAACAAAGCTTCTCCTGACTTTATTATAACATAAAATATTAACAAAAAACCCTCAAGTTCACACTTTCACTAAAGATTGTAAGCAGAGTACTTACTAATAACATTTTGCTATAGGTCAACAGTTTGGGGCTTCTACATATTTCTGTATTTTTATTTTGATACACTTTCACCCACACATTTGTAATTGTAAAGTCACTATTCATTACTGTATGTAAGATAAATATCAATTACTAATTTATTGAGATTTTTAAAACAGAATTTATTTAATTTTAGAGAGAGGGGAAAGGAGAGAGAGAGAGAGAGAGAAACACTGACATGTGAGAGCTACATCAATCAGCTGCCTCTTGCACACCCCCAACCGGCAACTGAGGCAAGTGCACTGACTGGGAATCGAACCACTGACCTTACGGTTTGAAAGCCAGGGTTCGCAAGCCAGGAATCAATTCACTGAGCCACATAGCTAGGACCATACTTAGCTTCTTAAGCTTAAGTGCTATAACTCAAATATTCTTTGCATTTCTCTTCAATGATATTATCTGTTTTATTCCTGAACGGGTATAGACCATCTACATATAACTTCTGAAAGCACAGCTGATGCACTTAACAGCTATTTAACAAGTACAGTTTTGTAGCACTAGCATAGCAAATTAATGAAATACAAAACATTTTAAATTAGAACTTTAAATATTTTTACTTTTGCCAACTATCCTAATCAAGAAGAAAATTAAGTATTAGCTAAACAAAGCACCAGACATAAATTAGAGCATGATGGGAAAGATGCCAGGCTGAGTTCTAGGGACTGAGGTCTGCACAACTTGTGAAATCAGAAGAATAAACAGAATCAATTGGTAATTCAAAGTTAAAGGAGGTTAATGCACTCTTCCCTATAACAAACATTAGTGACATCTACTACACAACTGTCAAAGTTGGGAAAAAAACTCTTGGCAAGAAAAGCAGCATTACTAGTCTCTTCCTCTGGATCTTTCATTCACTTGGCTTATACTGAACTAAGATACTTTCCTAAAAAAGGACGTGTTGATAGCTTTTTATGGTAAACCCACAAGTTTTTTGTTTGTCACCCAGAAAGTATAGAAAATATGATAAAGTAGGATTATTTTAAGTTATCTTTATGCTTATCACCCAAAGATAAACAACATTAACATAGTTTACTAGTCTTTTTCCTTAAGAGTTGTGCTATATTCTAAGTATTATTTTGCAGCCTTTCTCAGTTGATCAGACACCTGGTATTTCCCACCATAATTTCAAATATTGTCGTAGTCACTTCATATCTTATGTGAAATATACAAGAATAATGGTTACCACTTCTTTATCACACCTTATGCAAGTTCTAATTCCTTAGAACTTTCTACAAAGAATACACCATTCTAAATGTTTAAAAACTAAAGTATTTCTCTTTCCATATGATACTAGAGAAACACCACTTTATAAAATTCATCAATCACCACCAGTATATAGGACAAACCTAGGTTCTGTTCATTAAGATATGATGCATTAAAAACAGATCATTACTTCTTGCATGTGCCCTGTATCAAATTTGCAACCTTGGTGTATGGGGACCACGCTCTAACTATTAAGATATCTGGTCAGGGCAATAGCCTCCCCTTTAAGGCTTTTTCTTAGGATATATTTCCCAGAATGAGATTAATGTATAAATAAACACGAACAATTCCACTAACACATAATACTGTTTTGAGAAATTCTCACATTCTTTTATAAAAAAAGAAAAATAAATAACCTAAGAGTCTAGGAATCCTTCCCACAACTCAGTTGGCAGTTGTTTCCTCTAATTAGATAAAATGAGCCATCCCCCAAAGGCCCATGGAAAAACTCTTAATGACAACCGTTAAGAGGAAGGGAGTCCTCCCTCCTCCAGTCCAGACACTTGGATTCTCTGGAAATCAGCGTAAGGACTTTACTTGGGTGGGAGAGACACAGCTTACATTCCCAACATTTCATTTGGCCCTCCTTCAAAAGACCACACATTTAAACCTTAGTGATCTGATGAACAAAAAAAAAATCTTTGTTTTAATTTATATTTCTTTGATTAGCAGGGTTGCACCTATGATTACTCATAACTTGTATTTCTTCTTTGATAAGAGGCCATTCATCAACCATTCTCTTAAGCATTTATCTATAAAGGGAGGGCCTAGTCAAAAAAATCCAAGTTTTTCCAACAGTCTTTCTTGATCAGTTATGAATAAATACCTATCAAGGTAGGTATATTTAGGAACAAGCACTGTATAACAGAGATGTATGTCTGTTGATAGCAGCAAAATACAAGGCTAACCTTGTATTTAAAAATATAATGCAACTATTAAGTACAACCCACTTCCTGTGTCCCCTAATATCAATAGGGCACTTGGGTATGTATCACTGCAATTAGCTATCAAAGTACAGTCAAATGATCAATATGAAATTATAATGGACTGCAAAGGTTTCTTTACTCACTCCATACTGCCTCTGAAAAAAATGTTCACCAATCCAATGAATAACATACATAAAATGCCCAATTTCATACCATGTACTGTGCTTAGCATTTTACATGGATTGTCACACATCATTTAAAATAATAATATAAATAAACTGAGGAGGGACTACTTAATACTAATTATTTTATATAAATGAATCTTGTTAATTAAGGCATTCTAAGATTAAAGCACTCTTTCCAGGTAACAACACTTGAAAGAAAAGTTTTGGAAGTCTCTTATAATTCAGATATATCTCTACTTCAGAGTAGTATTTCGCTGTATACTTTGGATTTTCATATTACATTCCAGGGACACAGATTCATAGTGTAATAAAGAAAAAAAGATGGCCCAGACACTAACAGGTAGCAAGAAAAAGCTCAGGATTAAATAATTAAGGAACAACATTCAACTGTCCCTGAATCAATATTTCCTCTTTCCTATTATATACTATCTACATTTTAAAAATAAGATTTAAAATTCTAAGGCTTCCTACAAAAGAGAACACTACAGCATTATGAACTTCCTAAATTTCCATAACTCTAAATAGGGCAAACTTACCTGTACTACTTGTTTCTGTAGTTGTGTTGCCTGTGTTGCTGAAATCTGTGTTTTTTCCCGAGCACCTCGGGAACGGTCATTGCTCACCGAAGTCATCATACACAGTATATACAAAATAACGTATGTACAATATAGAAAATCTGCAAGAAAGCAGGCATGGTGAGTAAAACTTGCAAACCACAGTAAAAAGCAAGGATAAAATATAGGGATAAGGAGTAAACATGAGATATATCAAATGTGCTCTAGAACACAAATTCAAGAAAACAACCCTTTAGGATTTTAGATTTTCCTGGCACCTCTTACGCCAATTTTACTAACACAATCTAAAAGTCTAAGGTTTACAAGCACAGCAATTCTAAACAAAAATCTCAAATATGATGAATTTTAACCAGCAATTATTTTATCACTATACAGGGTGGGGCAAAAGTAGGTCTACACTTGTTCGTATGGAAAATAACACAATAATTAATAAATACAAGAGTAAACTGTTTCACATACAACTGTAAACCTACTTTTGTCCCACCCTGGACATAGTTACTACTACATGTAGTTTAATCTACTCTTCCCATCTGCAATTGGTATTTGAACCCAAAGACAAAAATTGCATCCAACCAAGATTTTACCCGGCAATAATCCAATTCAAAATGTGATGTCCAGGAACAAGCTATACCTAAGGGCAAAAGTCACTTATAAAAAGTAAATCTTCCAAGGAGACAAAACAATTGGCATATATTTTTCCTTTATTTATTCAACAAATATTTACTGAATAGCTACTTAAGTGTCAAGCATATAACTAAATATGCCATCAAAACATGATTATAACAATGAAATACCACTTCACACTCATTAAAGTGACCATTATAATAAAAAGAAATTAAAAATAGAAAATAAGAATTTTAGCGAGGATGCAGAGAACTGGAACCCCAGTATACTGCTGGTAGGAATGTAAAATGGTGCAGCCACAATGGAAAATATGGCAGTTACTCAAAATAAATTTCTTTAAATAAAATTACCTATGATTCAGTAATCCCACTTCTAGTACTCCCAAAAACTGAAAGCAAGATCTTGAAGAAATATTTGTATGACCATAGTCATAGCATCATTATTCACAATAGCTAAAAAAAAGTGGAAGCCACCCAAGTTTCTCTCAATAATGAATGGATAAGCAAATGTGGTATGTACATACAATGAGCTATTTGTTATGCTGTCTTAAAAAGGATGGGAATTCTGACATGTGCTACAGCATGGATGAACCTTGAGGACATTATTCTAGATGAAATAAGTCAATCAAAGGGGACAATTATTGTATGACTACTTATATAAGTTACCTAGAATAGTCAAATTCATAGTTAAGTTGAATGGTGGTTACCAGGAATGAGGAGTAAGGGAGAATGGAGAGTTACTGTTCAATGATTTCATGTTATGTATATTTTACTATAATTTTAAAAAAACAATGCAGCAACAGCTTAGTTTAATTTCCAAACTAGAACTCTACACTCAGCAAAGATACCAATCAATGTAATGAAGAAACAAATTTAGTTCACACATGCAGTATCTCAAACTCAAGAAACTCCTAGAAAAACGAAAACAAAGAGCAAACCAAGAAGCAGCTGTTGACAATTAACACCATGAATTAGCTACCAATCTATTCACAACATACTACCATACTGTCCTCCTCTGGTAAAGAAGGCAAAAAACTAAACACTCAATTCCTCAGCCTCCCTTTTAACTTGGAATAGCCATGGGCCACTTTTCTCAAAAACTATCTATATACTCATAGCACCTTTAGACATAGTCCCCCAAAAGTGGAAATAAGCCTAAGGTCCTTCAAAGAGTCAATAATACGTATCATAGCCATACAACTGAAAATTATTCAGCAATAAAAAGAAATCCTGGGCTGCGAACAAAAGGGTCACCGGTTATATTCGCAGTCAGGGCACACGCCTGGGTTGCAGGCCAGGTCCCCAGTAGGGAGTGCATGAGAGGCAACCACACATTGATGTTTCTCTCCCTCTCTCCCTCCCTTCCCCCCTCTAAAAATAAATAAATAAAATCTTAAATTTAAAAAAAAATCAACTACTGATGTATACAACATGGATGAATTTCAAATACATTATCCTTAGTAAAAAAAAAGTCAGACTCAAAAGGCTGTGTACTGTATGATTTAATTTATGACATGCTGGAACAGACAGATTGTCATATAGGGACGGAAAACAGATCAGTGGATAACAAGAGGATCCACCACAGGAGAGGAGGCTCCCACAAATTACAGTTGAAAAAAGATCAAGAAGAGAGCTAAGCAGCAGGCCTTAGGAGAGGTGTCAAACTCATTTTCACTGGGGGCCACATCAGCCTCAAAGGGCCTTCAAGTGGCCGAATATAATGTTAGGACTGTGTAAATGCAACTACTCCTTAATAGTTAAGCAAAAGTTCGGTGCTGCCACTGGGTAGGATAAGGTGCCGGGCCAGATAAAACAAGGTGGAGGGCCGGATTCAGCCGGCGGGCCTTGTGTTTGCCACTTGTGCCTTAGAGCAAATGAATCTAATCAGAGCAGAAGGACAAGAGAGGGACAGCAAAAAGATGCCTCCAAGAAAATGGTTTTGATCATCCTAAGAAGTTAAATTGCACATATGTAATAAAGTATAGATGTTAATCAATGATAGCTACATAGAAATCTAAGCAACTATGAAAACAACTATTAAGTCCAAAAAAGGCAACATAGCTCAACTGTAACATTTACAGGATTATAATACTGATCTAACAAAAAATGATTATATAATACTGGGAGAGTAGAAGAGGAGAAATTATAAACACAAACTGAGAAACAAGGGAAGGAGAGGGAAAACATCCATAGCAGAAGAAATACTCAAGAGTTTCTTGAAAGTAACGGCCTCTGGAGAATGAGGTCCAGGACTGAGAGAAGGGTAGGGGACTGCTGTGGACATACAGAACATTTTGGAAAACAATGTTTTATTCAAATGTACTATGTACTGAGCACCAAGATGATTATTTTATATACATGATTTTCTGTCATCCTCAACAATACTCTATAGAACTTGGCATAATCTCCACTTTATTTCATTTTATTTTATTTTATTTATTTTTAGAGAGGGAAGGAAGGGAGAGAGAGAAAGAGAGAAACATCAATGTGCGGTTGCTGGGGGTCATGGCCTGCAACCCAGGCATGTACCCTGACTGGGAATCGAACCTGCGACACTTTGGTTCGCAGCCTGCACTCAATCCACTGAGCTAAACCAGCCAGGGCTATAACCTCCACTTTAGGAATCAGATGTTCTACACAAATCAATGAGATGTAAAATAAGAGAGTGAGTCCTAACTGCTTCTTTCCTGAGATACAGAGCCTACAAACCTAACTCGGTACTAAATTATAAAATAACTGTTGCCTTCATAATCCTAAACTAGCAAAACAGAGGCCAGAGGCATGCTGAAAGAGATGAAACTCTTAATTATAAAAACAAGCCACAGAGCATCCAGCTATAGACAATGCAGTCTCCAAAGCAGAAGACCCGTGGCTAAAGACACTACAATTTACAGCCCCCTTCTGAAGCATTATCTATCTCCCTAACTTTTCCTGTTGGTCACATAAACTCAAAAAAACTAAATAACAATGTTGAACAACATGAATATTTAAAATAATATGGAAGTTAAAACTTCTATATTTTCAAGAATTTTAAATCACTGCATGATTCAAATGTCTGTTGAAACTCTGTAATGAGGTCACCAGTGACCACTGCCAATATCGTTTCAGTACAATGGTGAGGAAAAAAGCCAACACAAGGGAGGAAGAGAGATGGCAAACAATAACAACTGTACTTGCAAAGAGGTACTATGCAAAGCATCAAAGTAAAATCTTCCAAGGATGAGACACACTGAGCAAGTTTATTTACACTGTAAGCCCCATGAGAACTGTATCATCCCTGTCACCTGTGTTCTTCCAGGGCTTTATATGGGATGTGTGCTTAATTCTCTCAATAAAAGAGGCCTTGAGGCTAAAGAGGGGATAACTGAGAGGCAACAAATTAAGACAGCAATAATGGACAATGATTCACTTGGACTAGAGAAGGGATTCCTCTCCATAGCCCAGCAAAATGAAGAAATGGACAGGTCTGGCAGCAGCTAAATTTGTTAATCTACAGATTAGAAGAAACAGGCAATGGAGTTTGTTGTATCTATTGTTACTTTTTTAGTATAATATACAAAAATATCTGCAGAAAGCCCTGGCTGGTGTAGCTCAGTGGAGAGACTCTGATTCTGTGTCTATCCTAGACTCTGAGGAAACTGAAAGCAGAAACCTTGAATAGCCAGTGGCACTAATCCACATGTTACCATGAAAGCAACTGGAACGTCAGAAATTCAAGATGACAACTTAACTGAATACTCAAGTGAAAAGAGGGTTAAGATAAATAGATCCCTGCTGAAATAGCCTACAAAACAAAAAAGATTTGAATTTTTAACTTGAAAAGAGTCCATTTATATAAGGCACAGCTGAATGGCCAAGCAAAGAGCTGCTCACTCACCAAGGCCTTTCCCATAAGCTTTAAGCTTCAATACACATTTGAAAACATCCCTTCCTAAAGACTGCTCTCCAGTTTATTGCAATCCTGACTGCTGGATTTGTATTTTGCAACCTCACTAGAGGTTAAAATAATACTATGAAATAATGCCTTTCATTAAAGATGTTTTGTTCTAATATGGTGACTTTTACCTTTCAATTCATTAAGTACTTAGGCAATTTGATGAAAAGTATGGGCTCTCTCCTCAGAAAAATACAAATCCACACAAAATTCTACCTGAGATCTCATGAGGTTTACATATCCCGTATCTCTCTCCCCAAAGCCTGTCCATGAGAGACCACACTCCACTCCCTAAATGCTCATGAGCGCCCAGGTTAAACGCCCTGCTCTAAGAATTTAGTAGAACTCTAAAATATACTAAAACCTTAAAGACATCCCTGATCAGGTAAAAATAAAAATATAACTTCTAATTTGGTCATAAAACAAAATCTTAGAATTCAAACTTTTTAAAATGGGATCCCTGCTCCCCTAAAATCAAATGGCATATGCTTTTCTCCCAAAGGAACAATTAGGGAAAACACACTTTTGTGACCCTCGATAAATTTACACTAGTCTTGGTATTTAATCAACATACTACCTATGTATTCTAAACAAAATGTTTCTCATCAAGATCTGCTGAGATGGTACAAACCCATTCAACTATGGTAATGTTAAAAGCCTGCTGTTTTAGATGAACATAATTAGTGGGAAAACCTATATATCCTTCCTTCGGAACTACATTTTTAAGAGCATAAAGTGGATAGATTAACCCTCTATGACCTAAAAATATCTGCTTGAATCAACTGGCCTAAATATGGCACATGAAATAATGTACTTTATACCAAAAAATTTTTAATGCTGAGGCTACTATACTGAAAATTAAAATGGAATTTAACACTGTCTACCAATTACAAGATGATTCAATGGATGAGACATCCAGGAAAGAAACTTACTACACTGTGCTAACTGTTCCAACCCATCTCCTTGAGGTTGCATCATACCCTTCCTCTTAGAAAACCCAAGACGCTCTTCACCAAGGTCCTCTGTTTAAAGAGCTACATTTCTCTCTGCTGACAAGGCCTAAAATGGGGAAAGCATTATGCATAAAACCAGTATTTTTCAAGGCAGAGTCAAAAACCTACTAAGATTTTGGCTTTGGCTATGTCAGTGCTCCAAGACCTACTTTCAAGGCATCTGAACTGGCAGGAACTCTGCATTCCCAGAAAACAAAGGCTTCCAAACAAAAGGGCGGGATAGGAGTTGGAAAAGAGCAAAACAGAAATCCAGTTCCAATGACTAAATATGAAATGTTACATGATGTTAAAGAAAAAGGTGTGAGGAAGAGGGGCAATACATGGAAAGCTAAAAATTTTAATTTAGAATGGCTATAAGATTTCAGGCTACAAGGGGACATGTGAAAAGTTTTAACAATCCATTTTAGTAACAAATCATTTTTATAAGCTGTAAAGCAAGAACACCCACTTATAAACAATTTCTTTAATATTCTTTTGGTCAAAAAGAGAAAAATTTCTTAATCATATTTCTCAAGATCTTTTTCTTATAAATAAATAATAAGCAAGCATGCACTTCTGTATCTATTATTATCCCTACCCAGATAACCACTATGGACCTAAATTCTTTTTTTTCTTTTAATCCTCACTTGAGGATATGTTTATTGATTTTAGAAAGAAGGGAGGGAGACAGAAACATGATCCTTCCTACACATCTTGACCAGGATGAAAACTGCAACTAGGTATGTGCCCTGACAGGGACTCAAACCCGCAACCTTTTGGTGCACAGAACGTTCCAATTAACTGAGCCACCCAGCCAGGGCATCATTAGGGCCCTAAGTTATTATTTCCTCAGTTTTGCACTCCACCACCATCCCGACAGTTCTGCATCCAAAGCCCCTGGCAGAAGTTAAAGATTCTTGGTCTACGAGGGGTACTTCCCAACAAAAACCACAAAACACAAATGATAACACTCTGGATTGATCCTGCTTTTGTATGATTCAGAGGAAGAAGGAACATTAGTTAAAATAAAAGGCAATGCCACCACACTCCACTTCCCACTGAGAGACATTATTGTAGAAGCATCTCAGCCAAAAAGAAAAAAGAAAAACAAAGGGCACTGATAAAACTCAACATTCACTCAAACTAAAGTCCTTTTTTAAAAAAAAAATCTTTATGGGCACTTTATTTACTTTTTCAATATAATCCAAATATTGTCTTCAAGAACTTTCTACCAAAGAACACCATAAAGCAATGAAAATAGATAATGACCACATACATGTTGGAAGAAACTCAGGAACATATGTCAAGGCAAATTTAAAAAGAAAACACAGATTTGGAGAATATATACACTATGGTTACATTAACTTAATATTCAAGAAATATATAAAATTAACAATATATTATTTATGAAAGTAGGTGTTAAAACTATAGAGAAACACAAGGAAAGGATGAGCACAAGGAAAAGATGAAAACAAATCTAGTTAAAGGCTAATTATGCCTAATTAATGGGTTGGGATTGGGAAGTAGCACCCTAGGAACTTCAAACATATCTTTTTCTTAACCAGGTGATGGTACTTGGATATTCTTTGTTTCGTTTACATTTTATAATTATCAAACTATTATTATACACATTTGTCATATTATAAAATCTGAAATCAGAATACATATTATAATCAATACCTATGATTAAGTATTCTGCCTATATATTCAATATTTAATAAAAATTAAAAGTGTATATTTGAAAAATATTACCTTAAAAAAGACCAATCTGTCCTGATAAAATACTCAAACATGCAAAATTAATATGCAAAGTTTCAGAACCATTTTAACTTTTGGCATAGAAATACAGAAGCATAAAGGCAAATAATTCAAATAGGAGAAATCACACTAACAAGCCCTTAGGTTTCTATCAAAAGTCCATTTAAAATATTCCAAACAGACTAGAGACTTCTAAGATTATATTTCCAAGTACTTTTCATATATTAACTTCCCTTTAATTTTACAACACCTATATGCAATTCACATTTTAGCTTATCTATTTTATTTTAGATTTTATTTACTTTTAGAGAGAGAGAAACATCAATGTGTGGTTGCCTTTCATGCACCCCATACTGGGGACCTGGCCCCCAACCCAGGCATGTGCCCTGATGTGGCAACAAACTGGCAACCCTTTGGTTCACAGGCCCTAGCTCAATCCACTGAACTACACCAGCCAGGGCTAGCTTATTTATCTATTCTATCTTCTATATTTAACTTGCCTTCCTAACTTTAATAACAAGGCCAGAAACTCATTATACTTTTTTGTTCCCTTAACTACTCAGTAGCTGCCAATGTAAAAGATGTTTGATAAATTTGTTTAAATGACATGCTCTCGAAGCTGATAACTTTTATTTATTTTTTTTATTTTATTATTTTTTGTGTATGTGAGGATGGAGTCAGGTCAAAAACCTAGAGGCAGTGTATGTTGTATAATCAATTTGACTAGAGTAGAGGGTGTCTCTAGGAGAAGAGATGGGACAGTAATGGGTGGGTGGTTGTGGTAAGTAAGTAAGTAAATAAATAAATAAAGTTCCTGGAGTGTCACTGGAAAGGGGCCAAGCCTGGAGCAGGTCTGCCTCAGGCTGTGGGTTTGATTCCCAGTCAGGGTATATGCCCAGGCTGTAGGTTTGATCTGGTTGGGGCACACACTGGGAGGTCTACCAAGTGATGTATATCTCTCCCCCCACCCTTCCTCTCTCTAAAATGCAATGAAAAAATGTCCTTGGGTGAGGATAAAATAAATAAATATTTTTAAAAAGAAAGAAGTGAGCCAAGGCAAGGCAGGGCTACTTTTAGCTCACTGAAAAGTCTAGGATAGAAGCAACAGGAGAGAGCCTAGGGATTGCTGCTTTGGCGCTGTAGAAATGTATAGAAAAGAAGTGAGCCATGGTGGGGCTGCTGTTAGCTCTCTGAAAGGTTAAAGAAAAGGAAGCCTTGGAAACAGGTTCAGGAGGTATGCCCAGGACAAACTGCCACTGCCATTGCTCCCCTAAATGCAAGTCTTGTGGGAACCCTTAAGAATGTAGGAGAGAAAAGTAAAGACACATGCCTGACAGGGAAGAAAGGTGTGCTCCAGGGAGAGCCCACGAAGCTGGTAACTTTTAGAAATTAAGAATGACCTAAAAGAAAAAGAAACAAACTAGGAAAAAAAAATAGAAGAAAAGAAAATAGGAAAAAAGAAACAAAAACAAAAAAAAATTTAAAAAGAAAATTAAAAAAACAACAAAAGAAAACAAAACAAAACAAAAAGAATGACCTAAGAAAGACCAAATCATAGCAGAATCAATGATTCCAAAAGAACAATAAATGGAATTCTGTTTTCCAGAACGATCAGTTATGGAGGCCTCAAAGCTAGCATTTACATGATGTGTAACAATATTCCCTATTGACATATCTTAATAAATTCCAGGTTGATAAAATGACATTACACTAGCATTTCTAGATATCTTTTGGACCTGTATATCTTAAAATACAGGAGACAACTCTGGTTGGTGTGGTTCAGTGACTGAGCACCAGCTTGCGAACCAAAAATTCGCAGGTTCAATTCAGTCAAAGGCACATGCCTGGGTTGCGGGCCAGGTCCCCGGTTAGGGGAGTGTGTGAGAGTCAACCAGTTGATGTATCTTGATATATCTCTCACACATCGATGTTTCTCTCCCTCTCTTTCTCCCTCCCTTAAAAATAACTAAATAAAATCTTAAAAATTTTTAAATACAAGCCCTGGCTGGCATAGCTCAGTGGATCGAGCGCAGGTTGCAAACCAAAGCATCGCAGGTTCAATTCCCAGTCAGAGCACATGCCTGGGTTGCAGGCCATGGCCCCCAGCAACCGCACATTGATGTTTCTCTCTCTCTCTATCTCTCTCTCTCCCTCCCTTCCCTCTCTAAAAATAAATAAAAATCTTAAAAAAAATTAAAAAAATTTTTAATACAGGAGACTAACCATAATTCAACATATCAATTCTAGCATCACAAGGAAAACTATGTCCACTGCCTATTTTAGCTAGAAAAGTCTGACAAGTTTTTTCTACATTATCTGTCCTAATATTGTCTCAATGGGTCCTCTGTTAACTGGAATGCTAGATATAGGCCACAGGCATATTACTGCACTACCTTTTACATATACAATAATAGCAAATAACCAATTAGCCAGAATTATCTCATATGTCCAATATGGTTTAAAATTTTTTACTATATTTTACTCGTACTGCCTCTCAGTACAAGTTCATATTTCACATCCTTTTTTAAGTTTAATAATTCTGAGATTTTGTTGGTTTGAGTTGTGTTTTGGATGCATTAAATAGAAGAATGTTCATTGTTTTGTCATTTAGAACTTTGAGTGTAGGGGTCTCAGTTATAACAAATACACATGAACAAACACATTTTTTAAACTGTGAAGCATCAAATTAAAATATATTAGCATTTCTGAAGTAAAGGGATTGCTTATTTCTAAAATCGCCTCAAGCACTAATGTTCTATAATTCAATCTATAGTATCTAAAATTAAGCATTCAATCAAAATCTGCCTGGCTAAGTGATGTGAATGAACCTAGACAGTACTGTGCTATGTGAAACGCCAAATAAAGACAAATACCATGATTTCACTTATATGTGGAATCTGAAGAACAAAATAAAAAACAGACATAGAATCACAGATTCGCAGAACAAAATGATGGTTGCCAGACGGAAGGGGTGCTCGAGGCTGGGTAAAAAGGGGGAAGGACTAAAAAGTACAAATTGGTAGTTACAAAAGAGACACACGGATGTAAAGCACGGCACAAGGAATGCAGTCAATAACCACTGTGATAACTACATATGGTGCCAGGTGGGTACCAATGGGGGGATCACTTCATAAAATACGTAAATGTCTACCCACTATGCTGTACACGTGAAATTATACAGAATAATACTGAATGCCAACTATAATTGAAATTTTAAGTTTGCTATAAAACAGTTTGCCTTATTACACTGGCAGCAGCCTCATGCATCTCATGTCCCGTTTGCATCATCCTCTGTTGCGCTTGGTTTAACCTCACGTTGCTTTATAAACTGAGTGTAGCCTAAGTGTACAGTGTTTAAAGTCTACAGTAGTGTCCAGTAATGTCCTAAGCCTTCGTATTTACTCACCATTCACTCACTGACTCTCCCAGAGCAATTACCAGTTGCTTCATTCATGGTAAGTGCCCTATATACAGGTGTAGCATTTTTTAAATCTTTTATACCATATTTTTCTGTACCTATGATATGCTTAGATACACAAATACTTACCACTGTGTTACAAATGCCTACAGTATTCAATATAATAACAAGCGGTACAGGCTTGCAGACAAGGCTATACTATCTAGATTTATGTAAGTGTAATCAATGATGTTCTCACAATGATAAAACTGCCTAATCACTGCATTTCTCAGGATGGCATATGACTGTACTTAGAGATTTCCAAACAGGTCTTTTTTTTTTTTAATTAAATTATATAACCGTTTTCTCATTTATCTTTTAAACTGTTTATTCCTCACTGGCCCCATTTATGAAAATAAACTAGGCACATTAAATGTAACACAATGAAAATTTCTTACAGTAGGAGTGCCATCTGGTGATGAAAATCTGCAGGTACTGAAAATAAGCTACGTTGAGTGCGTGCCAAGACTTTTTTTAAGTTAAATTTATTGAGGTGACATTGGTAAATAAAATTATATAGACTTCAAGTGTACAATTCTATGATACATCATCTGTATATTGTATTGTATGCCCACCACCCAAAGTCAAATAAAATTGAGTTTTTTTGATTTACAAAAGACTTTTAGTTTGTGTAGCCTTGCTATTCCAACTAAATATTTTGATATAAAATGTACCTGAATCCTCACTTATCAGAAGAACTATGAACTCTTTTTGTATCAAACTATTAAAATTTTACTTATCCACTCAGTTTGAATATTGGCTTTCTATCTCCATTCCAATCATCAATCCACATTTGATAATGAACAGGTCATTAGGCTATAAATAATGGCCCCAGTTCTACGGCTCCAGACAACTGCTTTGTGAAACATGAAAAGTACATTGCTTACTTTAAGTTTAAATATTGCTTATTGGGAACAATCAGTTTTCTCTTTTAATTAAGGTTTATTGCTTTGTGTTACATATTCATAAACTATTACTACAACAGGCCACTGGCATAAACATTGCAAATGCAACCCGTGAAAAACAATTTTTGAAAAAAATAATGATGACCCCAGAACATGCTTCTAAAGATGCTTGTTAAACAAATTCAGAGTAGCTTATTTTCTCTCAATATGGTTCTCCATACTAATACTGAAATGTCAGAATAGCTGAATTTCTGTTCATAAATAAAGTCTTAATGCTTAAGATATTTAGCAAAAATCTTTCAGAGATAAGACTAGTTAAAGTACAAGCACAGAAAATAAAGTGTTACCAAAATGCTCTGAAAAAACAGTTCAGAAAACATATTAAGTTAACAGGATGTATGGTTCACACAATATTTTAAATTTTTAATTTATTTTTCATTTTTTATTTTTGTTTAAGTGCATTTAACTCCATTATTTATTTATTTTTAGAGAGGGGGAAGGGAGGGAGAGAGGGAGAAAAACATCAATGAGTGGTTGCCTGTCACATGCCCCATCCTGGGGACCTGGCCCACAACTCTGGCACATGCCCTGACTGGGAATTGAACCAGAAACCCTTGGTTCACAGGCTGGCACTCAATCCATTGAGCCACACAAGCTAGGGCTGGTTCTGACAAATTTTTTATATAAATTTTATATAAAACTTCTAGAGACTGTGAATTTATAAATCAAGAAAAGAGCGTATGTTACCAAAATAATTATCAACACCCCTAAAAACTGTTGCCACCAAAGAACTGTGAAAATGAAAGTGGCATGAAATCTAGACTATAAAAATCAACACCTTTAACTAACATACCGTCATACAGGAAAATTCTATGCCCTCTTTTCTGGAAACAGCTACATGTAGTAAATAGGAATGCTTCTGCAATAAGCACCTAGTTGCCAGACCATAGGAATTCAGTTTACACTTGTTTTCCATGCCTTCTATCACTCTCCACCCCTGAGAGTTCCACTACCCTGGAACAGGTTCCAAGAGAATTCTTAGAATAGAAACAGACAAGAGCAAGAGATTCTAAAAATAACTCAGTAGAAATTCAAACATTTATATCGCAGGATCTTGAGCTAAAGGAAGCCACCAGGCTATTCCAATCTATCCAACCAAATTTTAAAACCCACATTTCCCTCACCTCATTCAAAATAAATTAAAAAGATATGACAGATTTTGACACAAGTAAGACTTGCTACTACCTCTTTTAACATTTTTTTTAATTTTCGTAAATTTACTTGAGTCAAACTGACAACACATTCAAATTAACATATAAAGCTTCCTACATTATTTAAAGTATAAAAATGGCCTAAATTAGTTATAACATAAAAGTAAACCAGCAGAACCCTGACTGGTGTGGCTCAGTGTACTGAATGCTGGCCTGCAAACCAAAACGTTTCTGGTTCGATTCCCAGTCAAAGCACATGCCTGGGTTGCAGGCCAGGTACCCAGTTGGGGGTGCACAAGAGGCAACTACACACTGATGTCTCTCTCCCTCTTTTTCTCTCTCTCCTTTCCCCTCTTTCTAAAAAGAAAAAAATAAAATTTTTTTTAAAGTAAACCAGCAGAAAAAAACAATCTGATTAAACTACGATGACTTTCTCTGTAGAGGAACATTTTTAGAAAATGTTTTATCAATTGCTACTTTTTCCAAGGACTTTTTAAAACATAAAATGCCTCAGTGACCTGGCCAGTGTGCCTTAGTTGGTTGGAGCATCGTCCTGTAACCAAAAGGTTGCAGGTTCCATTTCCAAGAAGGGCACATACCTAGGTTGTAGGTTTGATTCCCCAGTCCTGGTGCATACAATCCCCTGCTATTCACTCAATACTGAAGCCAATGGTGCTTGGACTATCTGGCAAACCAGGCAGGTAGTCTTATTCACTCACTCCCAAAAGGCTAAATCCAGTTAAGTAATAATAACAACACACACATACTGTTTACTATGTGCCAAACACCAATGAAGTGCTTTATAGTATACATAGTGTTAAGTTATTAACCTTCCCAACAACACTCTGAGATACATACTAATATTACTCCCACTTTACAAACAGGAAAATAAGACATACAGATTCATAGCTAGTAAGTGATAAAGCCAAGACTCGAATCCAGGCCATCTGCCTCTTTACCCACTATGCTATGCTACAAGGCACACTGTTCAATTATAGATATACAACAGACTCCAACTCAGCTTCCTCTTCTGTAACACCACACAACTACCAGCCTTGGCCAGGTAGTTCAGTTGGTCAGAGCATCATCCCAATATGCCAAGGATGTGGGTTTGATCCCCAATCAGGGCACATACAAGAAGCAACAAGTAAATGCATAATTAAGTGAAAAAACAAACTGGTTTCTCTCTCTCTGTCTTTCTCTCTCTCTCTCCGCCTTTCTCTCCTTCTAAAAAAATCAATAAATAAAAATTTTTAAAAAGAAGCCCTGGCTGGTATGGTTCAGTGGATTGAATGCCGGCCTGAGAACCAAAGGGTTGCTGGTTCGATTCCCAGTCAGCACACATGCCTGGGTTGTGGGGCACACAAGAGACAACCACACATTGATGTTTCTCTCCCTCCCTTCCCCTCTCTCTAAAAAACAAATAATTAAAATTTTAAAAAGAAACAAAAAGCCACATAACTACTGTTGGCACCACTCACACAGTTCGTATCTGATGCAAAAGGTCTGGCTCTGAGTCAGAATCTCACCTAGCGTAAGAGACTTTCAGATACCTACCCACAGGTGCTCCCTTTGGCTCTACATTTTTGTACCAGTTGTGTTTTATTATTTTTATTTAACTTCCAATCTGTGTTCTTGCTTTTTCTAATAAGAAAATACCCATAAGTTATACACCTAAAACTAATATAATATTGTACATCAACTGTAATTAAGAAATTAAAAAATATTTTATAAGAAAATACCCATGCCTTGGCTGGTACAGCTCAGTGGACTGAGCACTGGACTGCAAACCAAAAGGTCTTCCATTTGATTCCCACTCAGGGAATATGCCTGGGTTGCAGGCCAGGTTCCCAGTTCCGGGTGTGTGAGAAGCAACTGATTTTACTCAACTGTTTGTGCCCTATATGCCAGGAGCTGACCAAGCTGATACTTTTATTCTCCACAGCTGCTGAGAGCAGGGTCACGACTCAAGCAGCTGGTGGACAAGGCTGACAAGGGAACCACAATGTTGTCCACTATTCTGTGAATATAATCTGCCAACGGAGAAATAAGTGCTGGTGAACTCTTCAACATTACAAAACATCAAAAATTATTTGGTATATTCACATGTCTTTTCAGGTTAACTAAAGTCAATAAAGAAAAAAGTATCTAATTGTTTATGGTGGTTTCCAGACATGTCCCACTCCAACCATAATTTCTTGAATCTAAACCCTGTCTTCACCCAGAATCCTATCTTAGCAGCTACCTTATGATTCTTTGCCTTCCTATCCCTTGAAAAATCCCTCATTATTTATGACCAGCCTTACCCCTTCTTCTAACAGCACCATTTCTTAATAAATAAAATTAAAAAACCTACACTATTGGGTACAAAAAGTCTGTTTAGTTTTTTCCATAAAATAAGATACATTTTTCATTTTCACCAATAACTTGATTGACTTGGATATCTTGAGTATGTCAGCTATCTCCCGCCATTGGATTCTAGTGGGTAGAGGCCAGGGGTGCTGCTAAACATCTTCCAACACATAAGACAGCCCCACAGCAAAGAATTATTTTACCAAAATGTCAACAGTACCTCAGAACTTCGCAAACCACTTCTGGTATGTTTGACCAGTCACAGCACCTTCTCCATATACTGCACAAATCTTTTTTTGTGTTTACCTTTCTTGAAATAATAAAACATAATATACTGAAAATGCTGCGTATTTTCTTCCATCTTCAATATTAAAATGGCTACACAAAAATTGATCAATTTTGATAAGTTTTTGAATGCATGCTGATATGACAACTGTCACAATACAATCTAACAAAATTGTTTCGAATGGCTTTGGCTGGTGTGGCTCAGTGGACTGAATGACAACCTGCAAACCAAAGGGTCTCTCTCCGGTTCAATCCCCAGTCTAGAGCATGTGCCTGGGTTGTAAGCCAGGTTCCTAGTAGGGGAATACAGTAGGGGCACACAGGAGGTAACCACACATTGATATTTCTCTCCCTCGCTCTCCTTCCCTTCTATTCTCTAAAAGTAAATAAATAAACTCTTTTAAAAAGTGAAAGTATTCTATTCTCTTTTTTTTAAGATTTTATTTATCTATTTCTAGACAGAGGACATGAGAGGAAGAAAGAGGGAGAGAAACATTAATGCATGATGCGCCCCCCACTGGGGGACCTGGCCTGCAATGCAAGCATGCACCCTAACTGGGAACTGAACCAGTGACCCCTTGGTTCATAGGCCTATGTTCAATCCACTGAGCCACACCAGCCAGAGGAGTATTCTATTCTTTTAAAAAAAACTGTTTCAAATGAAGTTAAAGACAACTAAGCACAACTAGAGGCATTGTATGAAAAAAATACTTTTTGGCCAACCCAATATATCAGGTTATTTTCTTTCTTCTCACCTTCAAATGAACCATCTGGTCCTCAAATGTTATAATACACAAATATTTCACATCTGACTTATAAAGGCTCAAATGCAGCTCTTATTACGCTATTCCAAGACAGCTGTATCATGTCTAGCTATTTACTCTAAGCCAAAAATAGAAATCCTAATTTTTTAAACATACTCAGACCCAGACCTGACTGGTTGATTGAGTGTCACCCTGCCAGGTGAAAGGTCGCTGGTTCAATCCCTGGTCAAGGCACATGCCTGGGTTGCCTCTGTGTGTGCATATACAGGAAGCAACCAATGGATGTTTCATGTTTCTCTCACACATTGATGTTTTTCTCTCTGTCCTTCCCTCTCTCTCTAAGAATAAATTAAATCTTAAAAAAAGAAAAGTACTCAGACCCATAGTTTTTCATTACAGTTCTTAAACTGTCCTCATGAGTCCAGGATAAAAATCTTGAATAGTTTTTTTTAAGTATATTTGTTTTTTCTAATGACATACTTATTACTGTTTTATTCATGCCAAAAGTAACTTTTATTTTTATTAGTTTTTTTCCCGAGGATATGTTCACTGATTTTAAAGACAGAGGAAGGGAGAGGGAAATGGAAAAGAGGGGCGAGGGGGAGAGGGAGAAACAGAAAGAGAAACATAGATGTCAGAGAAAAACACTGCAGCTGCCTCCCGTGCATGCACCCCAAATGGGGGTGGAACCCACAACCTAGGTATGTACCCTGACCGGGAATCAAACCTGCTACCTTTTAGTGTACAAAATGATGCTCCAACCAATTAAGCCACTTAGCCAGGGCCAAAAAGCAGCTTTTTAAAAAATGTCAGTTGCCCTTGCTGGGTAGCTTAGTTAATTAGAGCATCATCCCCATCTGCCAAGGATGCAAATGAAACAATAAATAAATGAAAGAACAAACATGTTTCTCTTTCCTCCTCTTCCTCTCACTCTAAATCAATAAATAATCTTTTTAAATAATAAATGTCAGTTTTACCTGAGAATGTATCAAAACATAGTCATGTAAATCCATTTAATGTTGACATACCTATCACTTACACACCAGGCTCATTTTCATTCAATTACCAAATACAAAATTCCTTACTAAGTAAATCTCCTACCTCTACTATTGAGAAAATATCTCATATCCTTTTCCTTCTCACAACTATTCTCCATATACAAGTTAACCTCAAAAAAAAGGCTTATATGGGGGAGGGAGGTGGGGAGGGCTGGGGTGGTAGAAGAGGCGGCTGGGGGGGAGGCAGAAAACAGTACTTGAAAAACAATAAAAAACAAAGGCTTATAAATACTACCTTTAAAGAACTCTTGGAAACTGCTTGTTCTATCTTGTAAGCAATGATCACTTAAGCTGTATTTCTCGAAAGGAATACACGTATTTCCTCTATTTCCTCATTAAACATCCCCTTAACTTTCAGTCTGGTTTCCTTCACTCTATCACCCCAACAATAGGAAAAATGCTACTCCCTCTGTCACCGACGGCCTCCTCCCAATCTAGGAGAATGGCAAATCACCTAAATCTGTCTTCCGTTCTCATTCTTTCGTCTGTCTCTGGCATTCACTACATTTCATCATGTTCCTCACCTGGCTCCTCAGACACACCATCCTTGTTCTCTGTTCTCAAATCCTCAACAGCATCACATCCTTCTACCCCTGAAACATCAAACTGTTAAATTGTAGAGCACATTCTCCTTTCCTACAGAAATTTTGCTATTGGCATCAGTAATTGCCTCCAATTTCAAAGCAAAAGCTAAAGACTTTGTGTCTTTCCAGATATTCAGCCTACTAGGTACCTATATCTATAATGAAATTCATTCAAAATCAGCTCACTTAAAAACTTCCAAAATTTTCCAAGAGACCAATATTTGTCAAGTGTTCCAGAGTTCAAAAACCTTTAAGCCCTTCTTTTAATGCTAACATTTCTTCCCACACATTAAGTCATAAAGGATTTAAGGCTTTTTAAATCTATGTCATCCTTTACATTCTCTGCCATCAATTTAGTAGAGGTATCTGAATACTGTACCTAAAAGCCTCCTTCTTGTCTTCTAGGAGGAAATTAGGTAGCCCTGTCAGGTACTAGTTTTGATGCCAATCTGTCACATATACGAGGAGAGGATTCAAAACAAACTGGAATTACCTTCTGGAGGGTGGGCCCCTTGTTGCACAGCATTCCCCAGCTAAGTGAGTATTCTAGGAACCCATCTGTATCAGCATACCAGCTAATGGTGTGAGAGGCTGCATTCAGCTTCAGAAATTTTTTTTTGAAGACTTTCAGTGCATTTGCCCACTTCACAATGGGTGATTTACAAGCACAACTGCCCACACCAAGCTGAGTGTTCAGCAGTTTTTAACCAAAAAACAGCACGATCCCTGTGCCCCGCCCTCCCTACACACCCAAACTCTCCCCAGCACCGTTTTTTGTTTCCCCAATTAAAAAAGTCCTCAAAGAAAAACATTTTGCTGATGTGGAAGATGTGAAATTAAAGACATCAAAATTGATGAGTTCAAAAACTGCTGTGAGTAATGGAAAAAACATCAAGATAGGTGTATTGCATCAAATGGAGAGTACTTTGAAGTTGACTTACGTTTACATATGTTAAGAATACACAATTTTTTATAAATTCCAGGGTTTTGGCAGTCCCCTCTTGTACAACCCAGCAGTTACAAGGCACCTTTATCAACTACTGTATCAATAATTGCCTCTAGTTCACTGAAACTTCATGCCCTATTTACCTGTCTGAACTATGTAAATTGTGAAACTGAGGACTGTTCTTCTTCTAGAATACTGCTAAAATCTATCAACTTTTGATATCAAATTATATCAATCTACCAAATCTAGCAAAAGTGAAATCCAACCAAACCTCTGACTAAACCCCAGTATGTAAGATACTGTATTTTGCTGTGTATAATGTGTGCTGTTTTTGACCCAAACTTTCAGGAAAAAAATCTTTAAATTTTAACTTTTTTAATTCAATGTTTTTAATTTATTTATAATCAAATACTAGTTTTTTGTGTTATAAAGGAATTTTAGCATTTATTTTTGAACATATTCTGGTACAAGAAATTTTATGTAATAATTGCAAAACACAAAAACAGCTATATCTGGCATTACCCATGTACAATGCACATCCTTAATTGTCCCTCAAAAATTTGGGCAAAAAAAGTATGCATCACACACGGCAAAATATGGTAGACAAAAACTATCTGAATTATATAAAAAGGCCTAGTGGAACCAGGTACAGAAGTTCAAGGACCCCACCTCATACCCATTCCTCATCCCCCACCCAGTGCAAAATCCCAGCATTATATATCACAAATGTGGACATTGTTTGAGTTATCAGCTAGCACTTGGCTGTATTCCCAGGCAGCAGTATCTCAGGTAGGTAAAGAAGTACCATAATGTGTTTATGAATTTGAAAGTAACACAGACCTGGCTTCCCTAAATTAATATATTAGGTAATACTCATCAAGTACTTGACTCTTTCCCAAAACTGTAAAGAGCACCAAACAAGATAATGTACCTCAACTGCTTTGTCCAGATCCTGATAGCAACCATAAATGGTGGCAACTCTAAAACTAATGTACACTGACCACTTTTTTCTGCTGATACTGTTCATTTCGACATATTACCTATTAATTCAACCAATTTAAATAACTTTACTGAGATATAATCAATACCATAAAGTTCATCCTTTTAAAGTGCACAATTCAGTGATGTTTAGTATTTATCAAGCTATACACCTATGGCCAACTATAACGCCAGTAAAATCCTTTGTAACACTGGTCATCTTTTTGCCCCACAGATGGCTAGGCTATCAGAACATATAAATTAGTTTATGGTATGCTAGCTATATACCATTACAGCTAGGATCTTTCAGTAAAATGAGATAAGCATTAGAACAATTAAATAGCTCAAATTGTCTTTGTGTAAAAAAAAAAAAAAAAGCCCAGACCAAATGTGGCTCAGTTGTCATTCCACAAAGCAAAAGGTCACAGGTTTCAATTCCCTGGTCAGGGAACATGCCTAGGTTGCAGGTTCAGTCCCTGGTCGGAGGTAACCAATCGACATTTCTCTCTCCCATCAATGTTTCTCTCCCTCTCTTTCTCCCTTCCCTTCCCCTCTCTCTAAAAATAAAGAAATAAATCTTTTTTAAAAATGCAAACACTTCTGTGATAATAAAATAGCAAATGGCCTATTTTAACTAACAAGGATTTTGTTCTTAACTACCACCTAGATTTTTCTATAAATACAAAGGTGCTTTTTCCACCATTGCCTCAACACTCCCGATCACAAGAAATTTTTTTAAAATAAAAAAATGAGACCTTGATTGGAGGAAAAAAATCGAGACATTCAATAAGTTTGTATAAAAAGTTGACCCAGAGAAAATGTTTAATGTGCTGTGTCCAGGTAGCTCAATTGGTTGGAGCATCGTCCCAAATGCCAAAAAGCTGCCAGTTTGATTCCCAGTCATATCACATACCTAGGTTGCAGGCTAAATCCCAGGTCAAGCACATGCAGGAAGCAACTAATATATTTCTCTCTCAAATCAATCTGCTCAATCTGTGTGTGTGTCTCTCTCTCTCTCTCACCCTTCCTCTCTCTCTACAATCAATAAAAATATACTCAATCTGTCAAATAAACCTGAGAAAATCATCATTTAAGAAATGGAGACCTGGCTGGTGTGGCCCAGTGGACTGAGTGCCAGACTGTGAACCAAAATGTTGCCAGCTGATTCCCAGTCAGGTACATGCCTGGGTTACAGGCCTGGTCCCCAGCTGGGAGCATGAGAAGCAATCGATCCGTGTTTTTCTCCCTCCCTTTCCATCTCTCTCTCTAAAAATTAATAAATAAAATCTTTTTAAAAAAGAAATGGGTTATCACTCGGTTCCATGCTTCAGTGACAATATATAAATAGGGTAAATCAGAAACCCTGATTGCCTGCCTAGCTGGCGTAGCTCAGTGGATTGAGTGCGGGCTGAGAACCAAAGCATCGCAGGTTCAATTCCCAGCCAGGGCACATGCCTGCCTGTGTTGTGGGCCAGCACCCATTAGGAGCATATGAGAGGCAAATGATTAATGTTTCTCTCACACATGGATGGTTCTCTCTCTCCCCTTCTCCCACCCTACCCCTCTAAAAACATAAAATTAATTAATTAAAACATTCCAATAGTATTGGCTACAACTAAAAATTAAAGCAATACCAAATGTTGGCAAGGATGTGAAACTTTTTAACTATTCAGTCTTGAAAATTAAGTTCCAATGGCCAAGGTATCCTCTATATGTATGAATTAAACTTCCTCCCTAGACTACTAGAATGATACCAGTTATGTAATACTCTTAAGAGAACTGAGAAAATAATCACTCAATTATCTGTGTTCCAATGAGGAGCCTAATTAAGAATGACTGTACAACACAACGGAAAACATTTGGGATTACCTAGTAAAGTTATACATATCCCACACATAGCCCAAAATTCTACTCCCAATTACATACAGAATCTTGAGAAATCTGTTTCAGTAGAAGAGAGGGCATGCAAATGTTCACAAGGAGACAACTATAATTTGTAATCACCAAAAAAAAACCCCCCAAACACCTGTAAATGAGACAAATATCTATCACAATAGAAGAGGATGTGGCATATCCTTACAATGAACTACCCTACTGCTGAAAGTGAATGACAGCTGTTAAGAATGAATCATGGATAAATCTAAAACATTTAAGAATGAAAAAGTATCAGAAGAATCATAAAATTCCATGTAGATCATAACTGAAAACTATATATTGTTGCCCTGGCCAGGTGGCTCAGCTGGTTGCAGCATCATCCCTTACACCAAAAGGTTGCAGCTTTGATCCCCAATTTGGGTGCACAGGGGAGGCAGCCGATCAATGTTTCTCTCTCACATCGATGTCTGCCTGTCTCTCTAAAAAAATAAAAAATTTAAAAATAGATTAATATATTCAGGTGAGGATTTAAAAAGTAATACTAAACTACACATTGTGCCATGACTGGTGTGGCTTAGTGGGTTGGGCATTGTCTCACACACCAAAAGGTTGCCAGTTCAATACTCGCTCAGGGAACATGCCTGTGTTATGGTTCAGGTCCCAGGTTGGGGGTGGCCAGGGGGTGGACAGGGGATGCGAGTGGCAACTGATCCATTTCTGTTGCACATTGATGTTTCTCTCCCTCTTTCTCCACATTCTCCCTCTTCCTGGCTCTCTAAATGAATGAATAGATAAATAAAACTGTATTGTTTATGGATATACACATATATGAAGTAAAAATTATTCTAAAAAATAATAAACCCAAAATGTAGAGTAATGGTTACCTCTAGGAAAGGCAGAAAGGAACACCTTGAGAGATGGCATATACACAGGGCTTTTAGACAGCTGTAACGTTCTACTTCTTGGTCATTTTATTTGTTTTTGAAAACTCCACATGTGTTTTTATACCTCATAAACCTTTTCTCTAACATTTTAAAAAGTATATACATTATATTTAAAAAAAAAAGAGCAAGGATACAATAAAATGTTAAACCATAAAGTCTTTTTCACCTTCTTTTTGTTTTTTCAAATTTTCCTCATGTATTTTGTTAGGCAAAATAGTACCAGCCAACCTGACCCAAAAACTTACACTAAACTGAAAATTTAATTATTTAATTTGAGAAAAGGAGGGGGGATTGGACTTGGTTTGGAAAATTATTTAATGTTAGGCTTATCAATCAATCCTAAAGCTGATCATTTTTTTCCTAAACTATCTCAGTTAAACTTGTCTATTTTTTAAGCCCACTTATTCTTGTTTAATGATTTTACAATGCCAAGCACTGGTATCAAATGAAAAATCTCACCCTCCACAGAACACACATTCTGGCCAAGTACTTCAGCTGGTCAGAGCATGATCCAGATTCACTAAGGTTGCAGGTTCAATCCCCAGTCCGGGACACGTATAAGAATCAACCAAAGAATACATAAATAAGTAGAACAACAAATCGATGTTTCTCCCTCTCTCTAAAAAACCAATAAATATATCCATGGATGAGGATTTAAAAAATAATTAAAAAATAAAATTAATTAATTCCAACTGGGCTCCAACTCAATTTAGCTCTTAACTCCAGCATGAAAATGAGTTATCTGAAAATTGAAACTCACTCTACTACTCATGCTGTGTCAGCCAGAAATTCACAGACCTGGTCTTCAAAACCTATGCAAAGACATTTCAAAACTAAAATAATTTACCTTAACTTCTTTAACAATTACAGGACAGCCCTGGCCAGGTGGCTCAGTTGGTTAGAGCATGATCCCCATATGCCAAGGTTGCAAATTCAATCCCTGGTCAGGGCACATACAAACATCAACCAAGGAATGCATCAATGGGTGGAACAACAAACTGATGTTTCTCTCTCTTCTCTCTCCCTTCTTCTCTCTCTGAAATCAAGTTAGAAAGTACAGGATATGTAGGATCGATGAGGAAAAAAACTGTCAAAAAAACTGAAAAAAAAAAAGCATATGCAGTTTGCATTATAACTAATCAAAACTGATTAATTTGGTTCTTGGACTCAAAAAAGAAAAAAGATTCTATTCTTAAATACTTATTAGATAGCTGGACCAAAACTATTTCAAAACCTACTACAGGTTTACATGGTGGTATTTCCTTATAAATCTTCCCTCTTTTTGCCTCCCTTCAAGTTACAGTTCTACTCTTTATTTTTTTTGGGGGGGGGGGGGTAGAGAAGAAAAAAAACAGCTGCTTCCAAGATACACCACCTTATCAGTTAACACCACAGGTGCTATAACACTCAACTTTTAAAGGACATTCAATTTACTCAAATTAACAACTAAAAACTGTATTTGCTGACCTACAGGTTACCTCACAAAGAGAAATAAGATGGATTTTTAAGAGCAGAGGAACATCAGTCTGTGAATTCACACAGACTGCTTCTTTTGAGCAGATATTAATCCTTCATAATACACTTACACCAAACAGAAGTCTGTAACAACAGCAAAAAAAATTTTGCCCTGGCTGGCATGGCTCAGTGGATTGAGTGCCGAACTGCAAGGCAAAGGGTAGAAGGTTGATTCCCAGTCAGGGCACATGCCTGGGTTGTGGGCAAGGTCCCCAGTAGGGGGCAGGTGAGAGGCAAACCACACATTTAAGTTTCTCTCCCTCCCTCTTTCTCTAAAATAAATAAAATCTTTTTTAAAATCTTAGAGTAAGACATTTTTAAAAAAAGACTACAGAATCAACACGTCAAGACTAACCCTTACAAAGTGAAAGCTTCAGCTAAGACCAGTTCTAATATTCAAGACTGGTTTACACTTTCCACTTGTAGTATATAAAGGTGTAGGGATATTAACCAATTCCCATCGATACACATTGCATATTGAACTACACCTCTTCTTCATGTTCTCCTATTTCTTCTCAAAAAATAAGTCACTCAGGCTAATACCATGAGACACTGTAGTGAGCACTGCACAGGCTGCACCACTTAGTTACCAGGAAAGGGAAGCAGAGGTGTTATTATTGTTCCAGCCTTGTTCTAAAGTCAGGTCCATGTGACTACTGCTGGTCCAGCCCATATTTAAAGAGAGAGTCCAGAGCAACAGGAAATAGGCAGGAGAGGCAATTACCACAAGCTTTTTTCCCATGGCCTCATTCCCATGCCACCATTTACAGCCACATTTCAATCATAATGCAAATCTCTCTTCTCTGAATTGTTTAATTATTGAGGATCAGAGGAAACAAGAAAGCAAAAAGGGGAAATCAGAGCTGTGGGGAACAAGCTGGACAGCAGTGGAGAGAAATCTCACTACACATGTGAACTAGCCATAAGGAAAAATCAGGAGGAACTCACTGGAGGCATGCAGAAGAGCAGTGTGGGAAGTAAATCATTTCTGCCTAATGATAGATAAGGGAAGCCTTCACACAAATGGGAGGATAGCCCTAGCCAAGGAGGTGCCCTGGCAAGATGGTAATAAGCTATGTTGGTGTACTGGAAGACCCTATCATGCAGTGGGGGTCCTACCTTTTGGCATCTCTGGGCCACATCATGAGTTGTCTTGGGCCACACATTAAATACACTGCAACGTGTAATCACAAAAATCTTATAATGTTGTAAGTAAATTTACAATTTGTGTTGGGCCAGATTCATAGCCACCCTGAGCCACAAGCAGCCCGCAGACCACAAGTTGGACACCCCCAAGAGTGAATTTATTTCCTTTCCTAAGACATAGGTACCATCCCAATCTAGGCACCTAATTCCTAGGATAAAGAAGCTCTTAGGTATTATGTCCATCTTGCAACCACCTTTTAATAAACACTAAAAAGGATGCACATTTCATGGCAAAAAGTGAGGAACGCACTACTTGCATTTATCTTGGCTTAAAAAGTACTATGATAACAGAAAAGAAGCCCTGGCTGGTGTAGCTCAGTGGATTGAGCACTGGCCTTGCAAACCAAAGGGTTGCCAGTTCGGTTTCCAGTCAGGGCACATGCCTGGGTTGCAAGCCAGATCCCCAGCAAGGGGTATGGGAGAGGCAACCACACATTGATGTTTCTCTCCCTCTCTTTCTCCTTCCCTTCCCTTCTCTCTAAAAGTAAATAAATAAATAAATAAATAAATAAATAAATAAACTGTGTTCACTTAAAATGTTATATGCCCTTCAAATAAAAGATGATCTTTGGGTATGTTCTGGAGACCTTAAAAGGCTCTCAATTATTAGGACACAGGTGCTGAGGAAAGTTAAGCCTAAATACTGGCAGACCATATACCTTGGCTGTAAGTACAAACATAATCCAACTGAGGTGGTAGAAATCTACAGCATTAAGTCAAACAGGAAATAACAGGAATGATGGGATCAACTCCTACAGAGAACAAGGATAAGGGACCACAGTAGTGGCATTTCAGAAGCCTGAGCAATTAATTAGATTGATAACCCAGGGGAAAAGGTGGGACAGCCAAGTGAGAAAGTGATTCAGACACAAAACAAAAAAGATGTAATACACTAAGGAAAGAGTGACATTTTCAAATGTATTATAACAGAAAGCGCTTTAGTTTACAAAGTGCCAACAGGAACCAGTATTAAGAAAACTGAATCCCAAAAGTCTGACACCAAAGCCTTCCAGAACAAAAAGGAGAAGTAGAGTTGAACTATGCCTGCGAGTAAGCCGGGAAAGCCTGGAGAGCGAAGAAGTTGGTCGGTCTCTAAGAGGTCCAGTCCCAGGACTAGTGTGCGACACGCGTGAAAACGGAAAGGTGGTCAGGATGAGAAGCGTCAGCGTAGTGCGGGAGCTCCAGGGGACAGTCAAAAAGGGACCGAGGTGGGAGAGAAAGAAAAAAAAAAACCACTCCCTCCAGGGCAGAAAACCGGAGGGGAGGGCCGGGGAGGGGAAGGCCCCCCCTGGGGCTGGGTGGGGCCGGACTGACTAGGACCCGGGTAGGCAGGAAAAAGCAAGTGGCAACAGGCCGGGGAAAGGAAGGAGGACGCCCGGGCCTGGGCATAGTGAAGACACATAAAGCCAGCGAAGGAAGCTCGGCCCGGTCCTCACGGGTGGGCGCTGGGGGAGGAAAAAGGGGGTTAGAGGGAAAAGAGCTGAAAGCAACACTAGAAAGCGCACTCCGCAGCACTGAGAGCCCTGGAACTAGGGAGGAGAGAGAGAGGGTGCCAATTACCAAGGCTGTTCTCGCTGCACTCGGGACCCGCCGCCGCCGCCGCCGCCACCGCTGCCGCTCGTTACCTGCCAATGTGCCTCTTACAAAGCGGCGGCGGCGGCCGAGGCGGCCCGTCCAGTCACGTGATCTTACGTCACGGGCGAAGGAGGAGCCACACGCGTCTCCGGTGCGCGGCTCCTTAGTCCGCCAAAGGGACTGATCACTTCCTCTACCCACCCGCAACACGAACCGGGAAGGCCCAAAGCGTCGAGGCTCGGGGAGGCGCGGAAATGGAGCAAATAAGGAAGATTTTACGGAATTTCTCGCACCCGAAGTTATCAGGGGCGAACTATCCACAGAATCCAGGATGCTCAATACTGCACTCGTTGTCGCGCTGTGATGACCTCACAAGGCTTACCAACTCTCTTCCTGCTTGAGTCACGTGACGTGGTCCAACCACTGAAGTTAACAAACGTTGCGCGGGGGCTATGACTTCTATCTTGCTGCACAGGCTCCCAACAGCGCATCCCTTCCTTAGAAGCTTTATAGGTGGCGCGTCTAAGACTTAGTGCCTAGGGAAGGCCGAAAGGGTAAGCGGATAGGGCTAGCATCTGAGACTAATACCATTGGGTGCCTCCTGCCAGGTGGCTGAGCGTGGTCCTTGTTGTGAGAAGTAGTCCCGGCGGGAGGGTTTCCACACCCACAGTCGCGCGCCGGGTTCCTTGCGCGGGAAAACGGCAACGGCAACGGCTAGCCACGGTACCGCCGGCACCAAGAGGGCTTCAAAAGGAACCTCTACAGCACCACAGGGTCTCGTGGCTTGTCTTATTGTGGGATCGAATTCTGCATTCCCAAGCCTCTGTTGCTGAAAAGATTAACATTTATTGAACGCCTATTCGATGTCAGCCGTTTATACAACTTTTTATTCAATCATGTAATCAACCCTTTGAGAAGGGACTGTAACCGTTTTAAGCATGAAAAAAGGGTTAAAGGGGTTCCGTTTCCCGCCTAGTACCCAAACCAGATTTTCTCTCTCCAAAAAGATCTGATCTGTTTTAACATACGGAATTATGTTAGAAAAAGGATAATGATTTACAATTGTAGTGCAGTGTTTTAGAGTTTAAATTATTTTCTCATTTATTGGCCTATTTGATCTTCAAAGACAGTATCCCATGCTGGCTAGATACATGGACTTTGGAGTTCAGCAGGCCTTACCTCTCAATTCCAGCTTTTCTTTGTGGTAGCAATGATTCACCTGGTGATTAAAATTAAAGGAGATTATGTAAAGTACCTGCTTCAGACATAGTAAATCCTCAACAAATATTGGTAATTATTTTCACACCCTGTGTGTGCCCTTTTATAACAGGGTGCAGCCAAGAGGGGGGCCCAAATACGGATTTGGAATGGGGTCCAAAACTCAAGGTGTCCAGGAGATTTTAGGATGTCCTCACCACCCCCCCCAGGTGTGGGTTGGGGGAAGGGACAAATGGAGCAGGGCCATTGAAAGCTGTTTCCGAATAGCAACAACCTTGCAGCTAACCTCTGGTGTGGTCATTTAACATATCTATAGCCTTTGACTGGTTACCTAGATATGTTAAATAGCTGTGGCCATGCTCTGAGCCAGGGGAATGGAAGTAACTTCCCCGCCAAGACAAAACTGAGGGGCAGGTCCCCAGAGTTACAGCGCATGCGTGGGAGCTTGGAAGGTGATTGGCTCCATGACATGGGGCCACGCCTGCCCAGACTCATGATGGCAGCCCACTAAAGCTGGAAGGCTTTGAGTTCTGGCATGTGAGGCCGAGTGTGGGAGGAGTCGGAAATGGGGCTGCAGAGGAAGACGCGCGGGGATTTAAACCCAGACACAGCAGCCATTGAGGGGAGAACCATGCGTCTTTAGCAAAGTGGAGGCTCCTGCAGGCCTGCGAGAGAGAATCACCCCGTGGCTTTAGCAGAAAACTGCCCCTTGGCTTTGGCAGAGTGGCGACCCCGCTCCTTGCAGCCATTGTGCAGGGAGAGAAGCACACAGTTTTGGCTGAGTGGGGACTCCTGTGGCCCTGAGACAGAGGACCACGTACCTTTGCCAGAGTGGGGACCCCTACAGCTTTAGAAGGGAGAACCACCACCCAGTTTTAGCAGAGATCCCGGTGACACAGCTGAGGGTGCCAGGAACCCAGGTAGGTCTCCCAGTCAAGCAGAGTACTGCCTGGGAATAACCAGAGGACTGCCTGAGCCATGGACTTCTATTTCCTTTCCTGAGATATGGTACTCTGGGTTGGACAAAGGGGGAAGGAAGTACTGTTGTCTGTTTGTGGGTGTTTTAAGGGACTTGAGGGTTTTTTATGACATTAGGTCACTACTTTAAGTTTGTATAGCATTAAATAAACATTTCCTTTCCTTTTCACAAATCTCTGGCATTGAGAGACATCTTTCCTATAGACGGTGGACGTAATGGACCTGGGGTTTTCTTTCAGTAATAGTATATCATCCCAGGCCCCCCTTGTTGTTCTGTAATACTTTAGACATAACAGGTGTAAGTAAGATGGGTAGGGAATTAACATACTGATCTTTGTGCAAGGCACTATACTAATTACAGATTAACTTGCTAGTTACTATTAGACTAGTTGTAGGTTCAATTGCGGGATCACAGCCCTGCTCAATTGGGGGAGGCCTTTGTTATTCATCTGAATTGATCAAAGAATGATCAGACTGTGCCTTTAACAGATAGAATTTATGACCATTCGTGTACAGATGTATCTTATCTCTCCCCTTTTGACAGTGAGCTAGGATTGAGTCTGCTCAGTAGTCTTCATTATATTCCTGCTTTACAGAAGTCTGTGGGAGAGTAAAAGATAACAACTGCCCCTGAGAGGCAAAAACTTAATGGAAAGAGCACAAGAAAACAATTCTGAAAGGGTATATACAAACCTGATTACATGTTGTTGCTGTTCCTTAAGAATAGGAAAGATGATTTGTGATTCAGGACCCTGGTCAAAGGACTATAATCAACCTAATCTGCACTGTTTTAATTTTTTACATGGAAGAGGTACTGGTGTTTGGGGTGTTTTGTTTTGTTTTTATTTATTAAGGTAATATTGGTTTAAAAAATTATAGGTTTTTGGGGGGGGGATAAACATGGATCCACTGCCTCTTCTATGCACCCCCACCCAATAAAAAAAGCCAAACTCAGGCAAGGGCCCCAACCCATAATGGAACTGACAGCCCCTCCCTTTGCTGGAAGATGCACAGCTAACTGAGCCACACCTGTCAGGGCCCTTTACCCTCCTTCCACCTACCCCCAACCCAGCTTTCCCTCTGGCAATCACCATACTGTTGTCTGTGTCTGTGAGTTGTTGTTGTTGCTGTAGTTGCTGTTTTTCTTAATCTTCCGGCTGGTGTGACTCAGTGGATTGAGTGCTGGCCTGTTAACCAAAGGGTGACCAGTTCGACTCCCAGTCAGGGAACATGCCTGGGTTGTGAGCTGGGTCCCCAGTGGTGGGGTGCATGAGAGGCACCCACACATTTATGTTTCCTTTTCTCTCCTTTCCTTCCCCTTTCTCTAAAAAAAAAATTAAATAGAATCTTTTAAAAATATATTTTTAAAAAATAATAAGGATTTGGCTTTGGGCAATGGGCATACAATGCAATATGCAGATTCATGTATCATACAGCGTATACCTGAAACCTATATGACCCTATGAACCAAAGCCACCCCAATAAACTTAATAAAATACAAAATTTAGCCCTGGATAGTGTGGCTCAGTGAGTTGAGTGCCGGCCTAAAAACCAAAAGGTTGCCAGTTCAATTCCCAGTGAAGGCACATGCCTGAGTTGCGCGCCAGGACCCCAGTTGGGGACGTGTTAGAGGAAACTGTTGGGTTGGACAGGATATGAAAAGGTTAACTCCCACGGCAGGTGCCAAACAAAGAAAACTGCAAGCTAAGCAACTGCCAAAATCTTCCTGGCAACAAGTGCCTAAGTGGTCAATCATTCTCGGTCTGCCATGGAGACCACAGTGCCCAATCCGCCTAAAACATAACAAGCCTTACCCCACCCAGATGTATAGAAAATCTTCCCGCTCTACCCTGGGTGCAACTTCTCTGGCCCCCGGTACTCTGGACCAGAGAACCTCACCCGGAAGCACAGCCCCAATAAAATCCTGTTTTTGCCCTCTTTGTGGCTGATTTGATTTTCTTCCTCAGTGGAAAAATCTTACATTTTGGTGCCGAAACCCAAGAGGAGTTGTCCACGGGGGCCGCTCCTCCCCATCTCCCCGAGAAAAGCCTCTGTGGCCGCTCCACCGGTCCGGACAGCCAGGGTAAGTGTCCCTCTTCCCTTCTTCCCTGACTCAATTCTGACTGTGGGCCCCCGTCTGGAAATCGCAGCTGCATCGGGGTAACCCGATCCGTGGAGAGACTGCTCTCCACTTCTGGGTAACTGCCAGTGGAGACATCCCGGGCACTGAACCCCAGCCTGCCTGAAAGGTTGGTGGATTGATCAATCTGCAGACAACCAATTTTCAATCCCCAATCTCCGTGGGGCCAGGGAATATGGGAGGACAGGAGTCCAAAATAAATCCCAAGACACCCTTAGGGTGTCTCCTGAAAAAATTGCCCATAATTGACCCAAGTCTAAAACAAAAATGGTTAATCTTCCTGTCCGCCACGGCCTGGCCATTATATCCTTTAGATAACCGCAAGACCTGGCCTCCTGATGGGACTTTCGATTTTGCCACCCTTACTGATCTAGAAAATTTCTGCAAACGAACTGGCAAATGGTCTGAGGTCCCCTATATTCAGGGTTCCTGGGTGCTGCACTGCACTCCTGTCCGTGCTCCACAACCCAGGTCCTCTTGGCCAGGAGCACCCCCGAACCTTCATGCCCCTCTAAACCTGCAGCCCTGATAATGTCCCCTTCACACACTCCTTCTTAGTTATACCCTCCTGCCCCATTCCACTCCTAGGAAGAGACATCTTGTAGCTCCTAGGGGCGTCCTTACAGGTCACAGCCAGCCTAAACCCCTCCTCTCACCTTCTCCTTCCTTTGCTCGAAGACCCTACCCCATTAACCCAACCTCCAATCTTACCCACCCTAGTCAACCCTCAGCTATGGGACACCTCCATGCCTGTTGTGGCCTCTCACCACACCCCAGTCACCATCACGCTGAAAAACCCCACCATCTTTCCTTCTAGACCCCAGTTGCCAATCTCTGAAACCCATCGTAGAGGTCTCAAACCTATCATCTCCAGCCTTATGGGGCAGGGACTGTTAATTCTGGCCAACTCCCCATGTAACACCCCAATTCTTCCAGTTTGGAAACCCTCAGGAGCGTACCGGTTAGTCCAAGACCTAAGGCTCATTAATGAAGCAGTAGTCCCTATCCACCCGGTGGTCCCTAACCCCTACACTCTCCTCTCCCGCATCCTGCCTACCGCCACCCATTTCTCTGTTCTGGACCTCAAAGATGCCTTCTTTACTAACCCCCTCCACCAGGATTCATATTTTCTTTTTGCCTTTACCCGGACTGACCCCGACACCAACCTCTCACAACAACTGACATGGACAGTCCTTCCCCAAGGCTTTAGAGACAGCCCCCATCTCTTTGAGCAGGCTCTTGCCCGGGATCTTGCTGCCTGCAACTTAGGCTCAAGCACTGTCCTCCAGTATGTAGATGACCTCCTCCTGTGCAGTCCCTCATTACCAGAGTCTCAACAATGCACAGCCCTCCTTCTTAACTTTTTAGCAAAGGATTTCGGGTTTCCCCCATCAAGGCTCAGATTTCCACACAGACCATCACCTACTTAGGTCTCTCCATAACCCCTACCACATGGAGTCTCACTGCAGACTGCACTCGCCTCCTCCATGAGCTCCAACCCCCTACCAATGGAGATCAGATTCTCTCCTTCTTGGGATTAGTGGGGTTCTTCAGGCACTGGGTTCCCAGCTTTGCCCTCTTGGCCAAGCCCCTGTACAACGCTGCAAAAGAAACTCCTATGGGACCCCTAACTTCTCCCAAGCTGGTAGAGAAAGCCTTCACCACGTTACAGGACACACTCCTGCAGGCCCCCTCTCTAAGCCTTCCCAATCCCACCCGTCCATTTCACCTTTTCACCGACCAACGCCAAGGCATAGCAATTGGTGTCCTGGCCCAACCTGTTGGCCCCTCCTACTGTCCAGTTGCTTACCTCTCCAAGCAGCTGGATCCAACCTTACAGGGGTGGCAGCCATGTCTCCGTGCCCTGGGTAGTGCCGCAGAGTTAGGCCAGGAGGCCCTCAAGCTGACTCTCTGCCAGCCGGCGGTCATTTTCTCACCCCACCACCTTCCTGATCTGCTCTCACACCAGGCTTTCTCACTACTGAGCCCTTCACGCCTCCAAGAGCTGCACCTTCTGTTTATAGAGAGTACCGCTTTATTCCTTCGCCTCTCCCCTAGGCTCAACCTGGTCACCCTCTTACCAGCGCCTACCATCAATCCTGAACCCACTCACTCTTGTCCCGAAGTTCTTGAATTTCTCAGGCATCCCCTAGACAGGGTGTCTGATATTCCACTCCCCAATGCTGACCTCACTCTGTTCGTCGATGGCAGTTCTGTGGTGGGGGCCGACGGAAGGCAGAGGGCGGCCTATGCGGTGGTCACCCTTGCTTCCACTCTAGAAGCACAACCACTGCCTGAGGGCACCACCTCACAAAAAGCAGAGCTCATCGCTCTCACCCAAGCTCTCTCTCTGGTTTAAAAAAATGAAATGTGAATAACCATCTACACAGACTCCTAATACGCCTTTCTCATAGTTCACAGTCAGTCTACTCTCTGGAAGGAACATGGGTTCCTCACATCTAAAGACTATCCCATCATTAATGCATCGCTAATCTCTGAACTCCTCCAAGCTTTAAAGTTACCTGCGGAAGTAGCTGTTGTTCACTGCAAGGGGCATCAAACCTCACGAGACCCCGTCTCCCAGGGCAATGCCCGAGCTGATGCCGCAGCACGAAAACTGACCACTGGAGCTTCTCCCTACTCTTCCTGTCCACCCCAGTACCTCCTTCCTATACTCCTCAGGAATACTCTTCCCTGTAAGCCCAGGGTGGCCGCATTGGCAGCAGAGGTTGGATCTTCCTCAGTGGAAAAATTGCCATTCCCCAGCAGCAGGCTGTTCCCCTCCTCTCAGAAATCCACCAGTCACTGCACATTGGCCCCAAGGCTCTGTTCAAGTTCCTAGGTCCCCTCTTCTCCTTCCCAAATCTTCTCCAGTCCATCAAGCAGGTGCATGCTAAATGCTTGGTCTGCTCTAAAACGTCAACCCAGGGAGGCCTTAAACCCCGGTTTCCAACTCACCAGATAAGAGGACATCTCCCTGGCCAGGACTGGCAAATCAACTTCACTCACATGCCTCCACACAAGAAATACCGTTATCTCTTAACATTCGTTGATACCTTTTCAGGCTGGATAGAAGCCTACCCTACCACTCGGGAAACAGCTGATACAGTTGCTGCTCTCCTCATCGAGCACATTGTCCCGCGCTTCGGGTTGCCTGCCTCCATCCAGTCAGACAACGGCCCTGTCTGCGTCTCCCAGGTTGTGCAACAAGTTTCCACCTCGCTGGGCATCACCTGGAAGCTTCACATCCCATACCATCCTCAGTCATCAGGGAAAGTTGAACACACCAATGGGATTCTCAAGTCACACCTAACCAAAAGTACCTTAGAAACAAAAAACTCTTGGCCTACACTCCTCCCATTCGTCCTAGCTAGAATCAGAGCTGCCCCTAGGGAGCTGTTAGGATTAAGCCTGTTTGAACTGCTCTATGGTAGGCCTTTTCTAATCAACAATAATTTACCTGTTTCTCCTCCACCTCTGGCCTCCTACCTGCCCTACCTTTCCCTCCTAAAACATCTCCTTAGAGAATATGCTGACCGAACCCTCCCGCCAGTAGGAGGACCACAAGAAGCAGACCACACAATTCCTCTCCAACCAGGGGACCAGGTAGTGCTCAGGGAACTGAAGACCAGACCACTCCAGCCTAAGTGGACGGGACCCCATACAGTAATACTCACCACCCCTACAGCAGCCAAGCTTTTAGGCCTTCCCTCTTGGGTTCATGTCTCCTGCCTTAAACTAGCCCCGGCTAGCAGCGAGTGGTCGGCCAAAATCCTGGGAAACACCAGGATCTGTTTTACCCAGAGCCCAGCTTCCCACCATGACTCCCCTTTGGGCCACTCTTCTCCTCCTTCCTCTCCTTAACCAGACGATACTAGCCAGCCCACGGCCTAAACTGGAAAAGGCCCTTGATTCCTCAGTTACCTCGTTGGCCTCTCTGCAGAGACAGAAGCGGTGCTGCTTCTACCTAAACGAGAGCGATATAGTACAAAAAAACATCAACAAATTACGAAATATACAGGACAGACTCCGCCGGGAAAATTCCCAAACCATGTTGTCCTCGTGGTGGAAAAACCTTTCCACCTGGTTGGCCCCAATTCTGGGGCCCCTTCTGATCATAGGCATACTACTAATGCTTGGTCCCTGTTTTGTAAAGTTTTTACAGGCACGAATTCAAGAAGGCTCCCGGGTAGCATTCAGTCAAATGCTCCTTCACCCCTATCCTCCTATCCCAACTGAACCACCGGCCTCTGAGCCCCAATCCCCTTGACGCCCCCCAGGTCAGCAGGAAGTAGGCGGAAGGAAACATCACCCCATATCATATCAAAGAGGTCGGAATGGTGGGTTGGACAGGATATGAAAAGGTTAACACCCACAGCAGGCACCAAAGAAAACTGCAAGCTAAGCAATCGCCAAAATATTCCTGGCAACAAGTGCCTAAATGGTTGGCCATTCTCAGTCTGCCATGGAGACTACAGCACCCAATCTGCCTAAGACACGACAAGCCTTACCCCACCTAGATGTATAAAAAAATCTTCCCACTCTACCCTGGGCGCAACTTCTCTGGACCAGGAACCTCGCCTGGAAGTGCAGCCTCAATAAAATCCTGTTTTTGCCCCCTTATGTGGCTGATTTGATTTTCTTCCTTGGTGGAAAAATCTTTCACCAACCAACCTATCTATGTATCTCTCACACATTGATGTTTCCCTTTCTTCCTCTCTCCCCTCTCTAAAAATAAAATTTAAAAAAATAATAATAAGGAACTATTATTACCAGGAATAACTTTATTTAGAAACATCAGTACTTGTATATCCCTAGTCAGTAGTTAAGGCTTGGATTCAAGAGAAATCCAGGAAGACTTAGATCCTAGAACAAGGGTCTGCAAAGCACAACCCAATTTGTGAGCAAAATCCAACCTACCTCCTGTTTTTCTAGAGTCCACTAGCTAACAATGGTTCTTAAATTTTTTTTTTTTTAAGATTTTATTTGTTAATTTTTAGAAAGGGAAGGGAGGGAGAGAGAGAGAGAGAAACATCAATGTGCGGTTGCTGGGGGTTCGGGCCTGCAACCCAGGAATGTACCCTGGCTGGGAATCGAACCTGGGACACTTTGGTTCCCAGCCCGCACTCAATCCACTGAGCTACGCCAGCCAGGGGTTCTTAAATTTTTAACGGCGAAAAGTCAAAAGAATATTTCATGATACACAAAACATAAAATTCAATTTTTAGTGTATATTAAGTTCTATTGGAAGTCACCGTGCTTATTTTTATGTATTATCTATGGCTGCCTTCACGATACAATAGCAAAATTGCTGTGTGTTTTTTTTCAAACCACGTGGCCCAGAAGGCCTAAAATATCAACATTCTGGCCTTTTACACAGAAATTTGCCAACCCCACCCTGACCAGTGTGGCTCATTTGGGCATCACCCCCACAAAGTGAGAGGTTACTCATTAAATTCCCTGTTCAGTGCACATTCAAGAGGCAAACAATGTTTCTCTCTCAATGATATTTCTCTGCCTCCTTCCCTTCTGCTCTCTCTAAAAATAAATAAAATCCTTTAAAAGAAAAGTTTGCCAACCCCTATTCTAGTTGTATCTAAGAGTATGAATTTAGGTAAAATACTTCATCTCATTTTGCTTAGCTATCTCATCTGCAAAATGGGGATAGTAATAACTACATCAGAGAATTGTCTGGAGGATTAAGAGTTCAGTTACAATGTTGAGTTTGGAGTTTTTGATTTTATTCTTTTTGAGAATTCTGAAATTTCTAGATAAATGAACAAAGCATACCAACAATTCCTGAAAGAGGGAAGATAGCTAATCAAACAAGTAAGTTTTGCCTCATTTATAATTTTTAAATTAAAACTATAACAGTATGCATTTTTGCCTATCAAATTAATAAAGAATGAAAATAATGATGTTACCCAATGATAATCAGTGTTTAGTAAAAGAAGCATGTTCTTATTTGGCTATTACAAATATAAATTGGTATAAACCTTTTGGAAAACAAAATGTCATTATATAATAAAACCCTTGATCGAAAGCAACTCTAGTGCCCTAAGGAAAAAATTTTAAATAATGGAAAAATTGTTACACAGAAGAGAACATTTCTCAGCTTTATTTATAAAAGCAAAAAAAGGAAGTGTGTTACATATCTGACTATGGAGGAATTGTTAGGTAAATTGTGACATTCTTACTAGATCCAATATTATGCAACATTTATAAATAATAGTCACAAAGAATACTTCCCATGCCAGAACATGGGAAAATACTTGCTTTATACTGTTAGGTGTAAAAAGCCAATACCAAACCGCTGAATAAACATAACTAAGAATACTATGTATAGGAAAGAAAGGCTATAAAAATATGCCAAAAGAATATTAATGTAGGCCATGTTTATACCATAGGATTAAAGCTAACATTTTCCAATTTTCACTCCTATTTTCAAATTACCTTTAATACTCAGGTCTTTCGTGATTTAAAAAATGTTTAAATAAAACATTTAGACGGGGGAAAAAAATATTTAGACCTGGGATACTGAAGGGTGTATACTTTAAGAGAGGAATCTAAGATATACGAATATAACTTTTCAGTAAAGACTGAATTTCTAGGATGGTGTTGTGGGCTGATTTATGTTCCCCTCAAATGCTTACAGTTTTTAGAAATTGATTAATTCAGACAGAGACACATTTGTTGTTTCATTTATTTATGCATTCATTGGTTAATCTTGGTAGGTGTCCTGACTGGATCAAACTCACAATGTACTCTATCCAACTGAGCTACCCAGCCAGGGCAAGAAATTAGATTTTTAAAACATTTCACTCCTCTGTTCAGAAATCAACACTGTACTTTGAAAATAATGCTGCCTACTTTTCTCAAAACCCTCTATCATCTGGTTCATCATACCTGTCCAACTTTATTTCTCTCTCCACTCATTGGAGCCCCTCCATTTCTGCATCACAAGACCTTAATGACTTGGTACTGTCATGATCCCCCACAAATATCTACCTTCCCACAACACAGGTTTCACAGCCCCCTCCCCAGGCCCACCTTTCCAGGGAATCTCAGCCCTTCCCAGTCTCACAGTTATTGAAGAGTTATTAACTCTTCAAATGTGTGGGTCTTGCTATTCAAACAGACTATAAATTCACAGGAAATCATTATCTCGTACTTGTGCTAAATCCCCTCTTGATCTGCCTCTCAGGATACACAGAGAAGAGACTCTCTAAATGCTTGTGATTTAAAAAGAAAGGAAGAAAAATTAACATTTACTGAGGACATGTGAAATGCCAGGCCCAGTGCAAAATGTTTTATACAAATTACTTTTCCACAGCAACTCTGAAGTATCATCATCATCATCATCATCATATCTCAGAAAGTTAATTTCAAATCGTACTGCTACCAGATTTCAAAGTCAGGATTCAAACCCATGTCCCCCTGACTCCATACATAGTGTTTATTTTCTTTAGCATTATTAGTATTTTTGCTTGTCTCTCCTGCACTACACTATAAGCTTCTTGATGTGGAACTATGTCTTTTCATGCCTGTATTTCTAATACAGGATCTTGCCCATAGTAAGCCTACTTATTAAATATTTTTAAAATGAAAATCGGCCCTGGCTGGTGTGGCTCAGTGGATTGAGCGCCAGCCTGCGAACTGAAGTATTGCCAGTTCAATTCCCAGTCAGGGTGGTTAGGGCACATGCCTGGGTTGTGGGCCAGTTCCCCAGTTAGGAGCATATGAGAGGCAACTGATCAATGTTTCTCTCTGTCCATTTCTCTCTCTCTCTAAAAACAAATAAATAAAATCTTTAAATAAATAAACAAAATGAAAACCAATGCCTTCAGTAGTTATCTTAGAAAAGTCTCTGTTTTACATTTGCTTGCAAGGGGTATGTAGAAACTAATATATACCCACCTGCATATCAAAAATAGAACTTGGCGAATTCTAGACATAGAAGGAATAGTACGTGACTTTGACCTGCAGTTTATTGTATGCCCATTATGTGCCCAGTTCTGTTCTCTGTTCTGGGTGTTGTGAACAGTAAAAATCCCAGATATAGTGCTTCACTGTAGTAGGTGATAAGTAAATGGCCACTGAAAAATGGAAGAGAGACAGACTAGGGGAAAATGGGTGGCCAGATATTTCAGGCAGGCAGGAATGCTAGACAGAGGAAATTGTGTGAACAGTAAATGCAGCGTAGGCTAAAAGACCAGTCTGGCTGAAAGGAGTTCTTTGGCGATAAAATTATAGAGGTAACATCTGATTGTATAGTGTCTTGACTGCTAGGCTAAGGAATTTATTTCTTCCTGTTACTAATCCCTGCTAAAATGCTCTTTCTGGAGGCATTGGAATGTCAATAGAAGCAGAATGTCTTTAGAAGCAGCAAAGCCTCCTTAGAGACCCTGACGAATTAAGCTGTCATGGTGCAGTGACAGGTGAAGGGGTGGATATTTTAGATGGGGAAGCTACCCTCTCAGATCTGCTGATAGGGTGCCACTTCTGCCATTTGAGGATGGGCCAGCTGTGATCACTAAAGAAAGAATATTGTCACTGGGTGCTCACATATCAATCTTAAGTTACTGAATAACTATAAGTACCACTTTTCTGTTGAGCTTCCAAGAACCAATATACATGGTAGTTGCCAGGAGGAATCCACTCCAATGAGGATGAGCACAGTTCCCAGCCTGCCTGAGGAAAACAATGCCCCTCCCATAGCACGCTATGGAGGGAAGGAGAGGGTGTAACAACCTATCAGCCCAGACCATCTCTGACATTTCCCCAGCCAAACAATAATCTCCCAGCAGTTTGGGCCATGTTCCAGGCTAAAGATAGTTCGCTATGGCCTTTTGCAGGGACAGAATGACTACACCTGTTGGCTTCTTAAAGCTCAAATGCCTTTGGTTGAAAGCATTGTGCCTTTCACCACAATGCTTCTTGACATTTCTCTCACCAGGTTCTGCTCAAGGGAAGAATTGTGAAATAGGTCATGGATTTGCGAAATGACTTGTGAGCTCATCTTCAGCTTCCTGGCAGGCAAGGAAACAGTCTTATTACTATTATTATTATTTGAAGGCAGGGTGGAGAGAGAAGCATCTATTGTTCCGTTTATTCACTTACTGGTTGCTTCTTATATGTGTCCTAACCAGGGATCAAACCCGCAACCTTATCTTTATTTTTAAAATATTTTATTTATTTTCAGAGAGAGGGAAAAGGAGAAAGAAGGAGAGAAACATCAGTGTGAAAGAAACATCAATCAGTTGCCTTTTGCATGCCCCCAACTGGGGACGAGGCCCACAACCTAGGTATGTGCCCTGACAGAGAGTTGAACCTATGATTTTTTGGTTCTCAGGCTGGCACTCAACCCACTGAGCCACACCAGCCATCCTTATTTTAAAGATTTTATTTATTTATTTATTTATTTTAATTTTATTTATTTATTTTAATTTTATTTATTTATTTTAGGGGGATGGGAAGGGAGGGAGAAAGAAAGGGAGAGACATCAATGTGTGATTTGCTCTCGTGTGCCCCCAACTGGGGACCTGGCCCACAACCCAGGCATGTACCCTGACTGGGAATCGAACCTGCAAACACTTTGGTTCGCAGCCTGCGCTCAATCCACTGGGCTACACCAGCAAAGGGCTAAATCTTTTTTTTTTTTAATCAAAAGGCAAAAAATACATATCTAAAAAATGAACTAAGCAAACAAGAAGAGCAGAGACAAAATCATGGATATTCAGAACATTTTGATGGTTGCCAGATGGCAGGAGGGTGGAAGAGAACAGATGAAAAGGTGAGGGGATTAAGAAGTACAAATAGGTACTTACAGAATAGCCATGGAGATACAAAGTACAGTAAAGGTAATGGAGTAGCTAAAGAACTTATATGCATGACCCATGGACATGAGCAATGGTGAGAGGATTGCCTGAGGGAGTGGAGGATGCTGGGTAGAAGGGGGCAAAGAGGGAAAAATAAGGATAACTGTAATAGCATAATCAATAAAATGTATATACTTTTGAATGTTAATAATGTAAATTATCCTTAAAAGTGTGCCATGGATGTAGCTGTTACATTGTGAACACTACAAAAATTATATATTTTTTCAGCATTCAAAAGCTGTTACTCAATTTAGAAAGGAGGTTGCTCACTTCACTGATGAATGAGTGAAGTTCTTACACTTTTGCCTTATATGTTTGATCCCTGTTTCCTGGCACAGAACTCCTAAAAACCTTGTAATTTCCTAAATGATAGGCATGCCTTTTGTTATTATAACAAGCCCTTCCTTTCCCACCTGAGTTTATGCTAAGGAGATGAGGTTGGGTGGGGGGTACCTAGTATCTCAAGTTAGGGCTTGTCACCAGAAGATCCAGTGATTAGAGAGTCAGAACTCTGCCCCACCCACCAACCTCAGGAAGATTTGATGAGCTTCTGAGTTGGTAAATGCACCCATCTGCCAGGAAGGTGGCACACCCCAGTTTCACTCCCACACTCCAGCTCCTTCTGGACCTCATCCTGTGTACCTTTTCATTTCAATGTTTGTCTGTATCCTTTATAAAAACCCTTTTTAAAAAATAACGTCCTTGCCCTGGCTGGTGGGCTCAGTGGGTTGAGCACTGGACTGTGTGAACCAAAAGATTCCCAGTCAGGGCATATGCCTGGGTTGCAGACCATGTGCCCATTTGGGCAATGCAAGAGGAACAGATCGATGTTCATCTCCTTCACTTTCTCCCTCCCTTCTCTTGTCTCTGAAAAATAAATAAAATCTTTCAAAAATAATAATATTCTTAATAATAAACTGGTAAACATAAGTGAATGTTTGACTGAGCTGTTCTAACAATGATCAAACCTGAGGAGGGGGTCATGGGAACTTCTGATTTACAACCCATCAGTCGGGAGCGGCAGTGACAACCTGGACTTGCAATTGGCAGCTGAAGAGTGGGCAGTCTTAACTGAGCCCTTAGCCTGTGGGATCTGACACTACCTCCAGGCAGATATGTCAGAATAAATTGTAGGACACCCAGTCTTCATCCACCTGAGATTTTGAGAATTGCCTTGGTGGTGTTGGAAAACACTCTCTATCAGTGAAAATATCAACCAACATTTATGTTGGAACTGCGTTTGGTAGTCAGTTGCAAAGATAGAATAGCTATGGATACAAGAGTTTGGCAAATAGCAGAAGTACTCAGAATGTGGAGTTTATAATGAGTATCTTTTGTTAATTATTTGTAAACTGTGTTTTGCACATCCTTTATGTCAGTCATTTCATAAAATTATATCTGTATATACATGTATATGTACTCATACTTTTCAGAGAGCTGGTTTTTAAACATTTTGTCAGCTCACTTCACTGGGAGAAACAGACAATAAACTGACATAATAAAATGCAAGTTCTTAAGGGCTAGGAAGAAATAATAAAGCAGAGTCTGGGGGCAGAGTGTCAGGGGAATGTGCTATTTTGGGTGGACAGTCAGGAAAGTTGTCTATAATAAGATAACTGAGCAGAGACCATAATGAACTAAGGGAATGAGTCATGTAAAGTGTCTCATGTAGGAGAACCAGCAAGGATGTGTTTGTATGTTCAGGGAAGAGCAAGGAAGCTGTTTTGGCTGGAGCCTGGTAAGCCAGCAGGGAGGGGTAGATTGAGATCCAAAGGGTAGAGATGACCGTGCAGCCTAATGATAGACATTGAGGTCTATTCTACTCTGAGAGACGGTAAGCACTGCAGAGTTTCACACACAGTGTGTCATAATCAGAACTTACATTCTTAAGAGATCACTCAGGCTGCTGCATGAACAGACTGTAGTGAGCATGTGAATGTGAGGAAGCTGGAGACCAGCTGGGAGGTGAGAGAGGACGTGGCTTGGACCAAGGAGGCAGTGGTGACGTTGATGAGAAACAGTTAGATTTTGGATATATTTTGAAGCCTATGTGACAGGAAATGCTGATAGATTGGATTTGGGGTATAAGAGAAAAAGATGAGTCAAGGATGACTTAAAGGTTTTTGGCCTGAGCAATTGGAAGATTGAAATACCATTTACTGAAAGAAATCATCAGAAAGTGGTTGGGGGAGGGCAGGCGGGGAGCCATGGTGGAAATGTATTGGTTAGAGACTTGAATGAACCTTCTGGGGTGATGGAAATATGTCTTATTTTGAGTGGTGGTTGCTGGGTGTATACTGTCAAAACTCAATGAAGTGAATATTTAATATATCTGCATTTTATTTTATATAAATTATATCTAAACACACACACACAGTACCACCACTACCACCCCCACCAGACATGACCATTGATTGATAGGGAGAAGACAAGAAAAGGGTATGGGACTGGGAATGGGATCCATCTGGAAGCTGTGAGACCCAAGGCTGTTTCCAGGGTGATCCCCCATCTCTCTCGTGGGGTCTTGGCATCTCCTTTCCTGTGCCTTTGCATCTTCACCACTCTTAAGCCTTGACAATCAACAAAACAAGCCCTGATTCTTAGCATTTTCTAATTTGTAACATAAATATTCCCACCGTACCCTCCTTTAAGCTACGGTGTTTATCAAGCTACAGTGCAATCCTGGAAGTGGTAGAGGGAAGTAGTGGAAAATACAGACTTCAGTGCGGGCAAGTTTCTTTACCTCTCTGGACCTGTTTCCTCATCTGTAAAATAAAATGATAATACTAATGTTTCCTCCATAGGGTCACTATGAAGATTAAATGAGTTAATATGTGGGAAGCACTTAAGAGCAGAGCCCAGCATTATATATCTTGAATTGTGTGACCTTGGGCACCTTTTTATCTCTGGATATTGGTTCCTGTATTTGTAAAACAAAAAGATCTTATTATAACCTTCAAAGTCCTTCCAGATCTAGAAGTCTGAGGGCCATCTGTGATTTCAGTTAAAGAGAAATCTTAACCTCCTTTTCTGTTTTTTTAGTGCTTTCCCTAAAATCATAGGTACAAGGCACTTGAGTAGTGCAGGAGACAGCCAGGCAGATTCTGCCCAAAGTAGATTCAGTCCAAAGTAGAGAGTTAAATTACTTGTTAGCCTTGGTCTCAGCCTGGGAAAACTTTTCCACAGCCAAAAGCTTCCAGCTTCGGGGACTCTCTCCCTCTAACTGACAGCTCCAGGTGCCAGTTGGTTCTGCTTGTGATTTGGATCCCTGCCAGACACCTTTGGGAACTTTCTGATTCTTCCCTGCTCTGTAGGTCCTGAGGGAAATGGCCTTTTTCCTCTTCTTTGTTTTATTGGGGAGACACAAATAAAAAGAAGAAAAATGCAGAGAAGCTAGACTAATAGGAACAGATTGAGAAAAAAAAAACACAAGGAGAAAGAGATTTTTCCTACATTTTCTAACAAGAAAAGATAAATAAAAACAGCCGAAGACAAAATGAAAGCTGATGCCTCTGGAGAATGTCTTGGAAAGAACCACGTTTAAAATAAATACACATGAAGCACAGATGGAAGTATTTCTTGCCTTTTTCCCTAACATCTTTTTTTATATTGATTTTTATTTTTATTTTATAAAAGATTTTATTTATTTTTAGAAAGGGGGGAAGGGAGAAAGAGAGGGAGAAAAACATGTTTGGCTGCTTCTCACACCCCCCACCCCCCCCCCGCTGAGGACCTGGCCCACAACCCAGCCACGTGCCCTGAACTGGGAATCAAACCGGCAACCTTTCAGTTCACACAGGCTGGAACTCAATCCACTGAGCCACACAAACCAGGGCTTATGCTGATTTTTAGAGAGAGAAACAGCAATATGTTCCACTTACTTATTCATTCATTGGTTGATTCTTACATGTGCCCTGGCCCAGGATCAAACCCTCAACCTTGGTGTATTGAGACAATGTTCTAACCAACTGACTACCTGGCCAGGGCCTTGTAGAAGCTATGTACACTTAGAACCAAAGATTCCAAGAGCTGAAAGTGACCTCAGAGCACCCCTCCCTTCCCTACAGTATTTGGCGTATGAGGAAACCAAGCCTCAGAGAGGCTAGGTAACTTGTCAAGGTCTGACAGTAAGGTTAGGTGTTGATTCACATATCTCAGTGGTACCTGTGCTATCTTTCAGGGCCCCACTAAGAAACAGATGGATAATTGAGAGTTTAATAAAGAAAGGGCAAGAAGAAAGAGATGTTCCAAAACCCCAGGGCAGAAACAGCGGGAAAACTTGATTACTACTGGACCTGAGGGGACAGCAGGGAGCAGAGAGTATATGGAAAGAGCCACCTGAGAGGGTTCTGCAGAGACCCTACTTTTAAGAAGATGGGGTATGTGATGCCAGTAAACAATCTCACGTCCTTCTCCTCCCTCCTTCTAGTCCCCATTGGCTAAACTTAATCAGAAGCCAGAGGATAAGGAAGCCTGTTGATAAGAGACCAGAGGGAGTGAGCAGGGAGGAAAGCAGATCTGGAGAACTGAAATTTCAAACAATGCTGTTTACGCCCTATAATTTGGCCCTAAAGTGTGCAACACAGTGAGCCACCAGGAACATAAGATTTAACAGGAGTCCAGAAAGTTGCAAGTTAGGGCACTGAACTTCAAACTGGCTGCCTGTCACATACCAAACCCAGTAAGCAGAGACAGGGATTGAATCTCTATGGGCGCTTTATTCAGATGGCCAGCAATCTGAAAAGATGGCGGGTTCCCATCCTAACAAACCATCTTACATTTTCTTTCCAAGCCAGCATCTTTATAATAGAGAACAAAGTATAGTGAGGGGTTTTGAAATTCTGGGAAAATTAAATTTGAAAAACTGCAGTATTCTCACCCTGGGCAATTAGTTGTTCCCAGGGGCGGGTGGTTGTCTGTCTCTCCCTGGAACACAAAGGCCCGGATGCCTCCACTTGCCCCCAGGCGGTAACCTCTAGCAGTGCCCCAGGAGGTCTGCTGGCTCTCCCAGGAGTCAGGATGGGTCTTATCTCTAGTTTCTGAAACAAAAGCTTTAACAAATGCATTACTTAGTAGGCTTATAACTGTTTACCTTAAACTAAAAGTTTCCAACTCTTGCTTCCCCTATCAAACCCCTATGGAACTCTCCTATCTTGAGTTCCATATGCTGATGGAAGCAGAAGACTGGATGGGTGAGTGGAAGTTTCTAGGGGCTGCTCTGCTCCTCAGCCCAACACTGACTCCACACAGATCTGGTGGAGAGTCAGACAATGACTTAGGCTCTGCCCTCAAGAGACTGAGTCTAGTCCACAGAGAGTGAGGCCTGACCGTAGGTGACTGTCCCTCAAGACCCGCACAAAGTTGATGAGCAGGGAAGACTTCTCCAAGGGGCAATTTACTGGAGAATTGAAAGTGATAGTCACTATAGGAGAGTCAGAGAGGGGCTGGGGTCTCTGCACTAGGATCTGTGCAGAGATAGTTTGGTGGCAGCTCAGGGAATCTGGAGGCCCTTCTATTCCCTCAGAGTTACCTCTCCAGGAATCTCCTGACTTCACAGTTCCCTTTGGCTGCATTTCGTTCTCCTCTCTCATTCCTCCACCTCCCTTCCCTGCAGGCAAAAGAGTCTGAGGTGGAGTCAAGCTTCTCAGAAGCTAGTTAAACCAGTTCCTGGACTTGCCCTGCTGAAGAATAGCCCCAACAGAAACAACTACTACTGTCCCCACAGCCAGCTGCAGATGGTGCAGATTGAGACTTGGAGAGGAGAAAGATCTGAGGGAAAACACAAATCAGTACCTGATTCCAAACACAGACGGGCCCAAAATGGCCCTGTAAATGCTGGGGTCTTGCCTGCAGTTAAATCTAATGCCCATCACCCCCAACTCTGGTCAGCAGTGGCCACTTCTGCCTGAGAGGGCATCTCCTACAAGTACCGACACCTCTTTCCTTGAGTCCTTGCTCCAATTTTACCAGTTCAGCTCTTAGCAGAGTTCTTAGTGTTCCTTGAGAAGCTGCCTCCCAGCATCTTAGGGAGCTTCTCTCCAGGATTACTCAGGTCCCCCGATTCCTCATTTCCAGGGGAAAGGCCACACATGATTTCTTCCTCCCGTGTGGGCAGCCTGGCTAAGCTTCTCACCTCTCCATAGTTAAAAGGAAAGGCGGCAACTAGGAGGCATAAAAAGGCTCCAGGTTCCTGTGTGGGTAAAAGCTTGGCTGGATGCTTGAGGACTTGGAGGTTTTTGTCAGGGTTAATAGTCACGATTATTTGGGGCCCCTGGCTGGCGTAGCTCAGTGGATTGAGCGCGGGCTGGGAACCAAAGTGTCCCAGGTTCGATTCCCAGCCAGGGTACATTCCTGGGTTGCAGGCCATAACCCCCAGCAACCGCACATTGATGTTTCTCTCTCTCTCTATCTCCCTCACTTCCATCTCTAAAAATAAATAAATAAAATATTTAAAAAAAAAATAGTCACGATTATTTGGACTGATTTTAAGTGAGGGAGATCTTCCATCTCCCTGGGACTGTGAAATCCCAACAGATGGCTCAGCCTGTTGAGCCCTAAGAATGCTTTACAGCTATGCTCTATTTCGAAGCACTTTCACATCCCTTATTGCAGAAGTCCATGGTCATCCCAGAGATATACAAACAGCCTAAAGTCAAACAGCTGATTAATGATTAGAGAGGACTGTACTAGAAACATCAGATCCAGTGCTCTTTTTCAAAGTTGCCTCCTGACTAACTCCTCCAACCAATGTTTAGTTTATTGAATTTGGGGATCCAATGGCAACATCCTGTTTATTCCTTGCACAACAAATCTATCTGGCTTTAAACAGCACATGCACACGCTTTTGTGTATATATATATATATACACAGTCTGGCACAAATAACACGTTTTTATTACAAAACCTTTTATTACAAAATCATTGGCATGTAATTCTCTAACATAATATCACACTCAAGCATAGCATATGACATTTTAGGTGAAATGTTCAAATTAAAACTATAAATTATTACACCCATATTATTCCCCTACCAAGCACATTCAAGCAGGTGTTATTTCTGCCAGACCCTGTGTATTTGGAGGTCCTGTTGGGATCATGTGCATATATTTTTGTAAAGGAGACCTGCACATAAATATACAGGCAAGCTTGGTTCAAGGACTGCTACTCTGGAAAGTTCACTATAGAAAAAAAACAACACCTCCTTCAAGCTTAGCTCAGTCTTGTGCCCGCCCCCCCCCCCCTTAAAAAAACATGTTTCAAGCATATCTTTGATCACACTTCTAATGGAGTTTAAGTAGGGGTGGTACTTCCAGAGCTTGAGAATTAAGTTCTGGCTCCCCCTACCGGGTGTAGGATGGATACATTGGCCCAAAGGAATTTACTCAGTCACCCCAGAAGACAGTGGGGCTCTGGCAACAATTCTGTACCTGACAATGCTTGGAAAGACCCTGGAAAGCAGGGCTTTCTGAGGAGGGGTGTAATCATGGGAGATGTTCTAGAAGAGTTAGGGAGGGCCTGAGCTACACCTTGAATGATTCTGACAGGAGGAGTTCTTTATGAGCAATTTCTTTTTGGATGAAAGCGATTTGACAAGGAGAGTGTACTGTGACTTCAGAAGATTGGATGAGCTGGCTGGCCCATGCTTAGGTTTATGCAAAAGGATAGGGAAGTGAGGAATTTTTGTTGTAGGCTTTTTAAAAAAATTATTTATCTTTAGAGAGGGGAAGGGAGAGAGGGAAACATCAATGTGTGGTTGCCTCTCAAGCTCCCCCTACTGGGGATCTGGCCCATAACCCATGTGCCCTGACTGGGAATCAAACAGGTAGCCTTTCAGTTTGCAGGCCTGCACTCAAACCACTGAACCACACCAGCCAGGGCTAACCAATTTCTTATTAATAGACAAGATACTTCCATTAAAAAATTTTTTTGAAGGTTTTATTTTGTTTTTAGACAGAGAGGAAGGGAGGGAGAGGAACATCAATGTGTGGTTGCCTCTCACATGCCCCCCACTGGGGACCTGGCCTACAATCCAGGCATGTGCTCTGACTAGGAGTTGAACCAATGACGCTTTGGTTTCCAGGCCGGCACTCAATCCACTGAACCACACCAGACAGGGCTTTTTTACTTTTTTAAAATTATATAAAGAAGAAGGGCGAGAGAAACATCGATTTGTTGTTCCACTTATTTATGCACTCATTGGTTGATTTTTAAAAAATTATTTATTTTAGAGAGAAAAAGAAAGGAGAGGGAAAAAAATCAACCCATGGCCCCACCAATCGATACATTCACTGGTTGACTCTTGTATGTGCCCCTACCAGGGATCAAATCAGCAATCTTGGCGCATAGGGACGATGCTCTAACTAACTGAACTATTCCCGACCAGGGCTATACTTTGAGGTTTTTGTTTTGTTTTGTTTTGTTTGCTAATTAATGCTATGACAACTATCCATATACATCTATCTTTGCATGCTTGCCTAGAATATTTCCTAAAATTCCCAGAAGTGAAACTGCTGGGTCAATGGATATAATCAATATTTTTTCAACATAATAAACACCATTTTGATAGGCTAAGGGTTCCTAATAGAAACCACAGCCACCAGTTAAATAAGCCACTAGCCCTGGCTGGTGTGGCTCAGTGGACTTGAATGCTGGCCTGTGAACCTAAAGGTAACTGGTTCGATTCCCAGTGAGGACACAAGCCCAGGTTGCGAGCCACATCCCCAGTTGGGGACATGCAAGAGACAGCCCATTGGTGTTTCTCTCACACATCAATGTCTCCCTCCCTCCATCCTTTCCTTCCCCTCTCTCTAAAAGTAAATAAGTCTTAATAAAGAAAAAGTCGATGCTGACTTTATTGTTGATGCATGTGTCCTTTGCCCTTGATTTATACATTTCTCAGGCCTTAGCTAGAACTCCTGTTACTTCCTGCTATCAAGGGGAACAGCAGATAGCTAGCTGTACATGTTATTGGCTAATAAATTCAGGATGGAAAAGCATCCTGAGACTCTATAATCTGATTTGTAAAAAGATGATCTAGAATGAAAGTTTAAAAAATGTTGAGATAATTTGTGATAGGAAAGCAACCAGAGGTGAGCAGTTTGGGGGATTACTGCCTCGGTCCAGAAGGAACAGGTTTTCCTACACAGAATTAATTCAAGTGCAGTTCTGAGCTTTAATTTTTGCTTTTACAAGTCTTAGCCCTACTATGTGAGCATAGTTCACCTTTGTGTTATCATAAAAGAACACTCTTTTCTTAAATCTCAAGTATGACTTTATAAAAATTGGTATCCAAAAATTCCTCAGATTACTCCTGTATTAGTTTGCTAGGGCTGCCAAAACAAATGACCACAAACTTGGTTTTCAAGCGGCAGAAACTCTTGCCCTGGCTGGTGTGGCTCAGTTGGTTGGATTGTTGTCTTATAACAGGAAGGTTGTGGATTTGATTCCCAGTCAGGTCACATTATACCTAGGTTGCAGGTTTGATCCCTGACCTGGGCACAATGCTGCTCTCTCACATCGATGTTTCTCTTCCTAAAAGCAATGAAAAAAAAAAAAAAACCCACCAAAAAACCTGTCCTCAAGTGAGGATTTTAATACAAAAGAAATCCTGTTTTGGAGGCCAGAAGTCCAAAATTAAGGTGTCATAAGGGCCACTGTGCTCCTCCCTAAGAGTCTAACAGAGAATCTTTCCTTGCCTCTTCTAGCTTCTGTTGGCTCATGTCACCCCTTGGCTTAAGGCAAATCACTGCAACCTCTGCTTCTATCTTCACACCATCTTCTCTGTGCCTCTGTATGACCTTGTCTGTCTCCTAAGGACACTCTCATTGGAACTAGGGCCTACCTTAACCCAGTATGATCTCATCTCAATCCTTACCTTATATCCATCTGCAGATACCCTATTTCCAAATAACATCATATTCTGAGGTTCCAGATGGACACAGACTTTTGGGGGACACTATTCAACCCACTACAATCCCCAGTTTTATTGGAGGCCATTAGGAAAATAAGACCTACCAAAAATATAGCAAACCTGCTAGAATATTCACCTGGGTGGATGACAAACTGCTTGAGGAAAGGATTCATTTTTTAAAAAATTATTCTTAAGTTTCCCTGTATCAGCATAGTTGTGGATGTTAAGGATCCAGGAAATCATCTGATCTGAACTCCGCTCCTCATTGTGTAAGATGCAAAAACTGATGTCCAGAGAAGAGAAAACTCATCCCAAGCCATATGGTCATAAGTAGCAGCAGTAGAACTAGAATTGAACTGATATCCTCCCCTTTAGTCCATACTTTGAATAGCTGGCACTGGGGTAGGGGGTAGAAGTGACATGTATCCCCTTTCAGGGAATAGTGATAATATCTTTAATCAGGTAATATAACATTCCCCTAAAAGAAAAAAAGATATAATGGTGGAACCTTAAGCATGGTGGTTGGGACAATAATTTTAACAGAAGACCCAAGAAGGGCACAGGGGTGGGGGTGGGGGCAGTGAAGATGAGGGGTGTTTCTCAAGCCAGCAATACATTGCAGGGCCCAAATCACCAGAACTCAGGCCATGTTGCCCACCATGCTATCTTCTGCAATCTGCAAATAGCCTTGGCCCTGGAGAACAAAGCTTCATTCTCTGTCCAGGTTGCCACTAAGAAAAAAATAGTTATGAGTGAAGGAAGTTTTTTTTTTCTTTTTGAGGTTTATTAATTACAGAGAGATATAGGGAAACATTGATTTGTTGTTCCACATATTTTATATTCATTGATTGATTCTTGTATGCATCCTGACCAGGGTTCAAACCCACAATCTCAGTATATAGGGGCGATGCTCCAACCAACTAAGCTATCCAGCCAGGGCTGAAGTTTATTTTCTTTAAGTTTGATCATATGTTTTCTTCCTGTCCATAGAATTAGGGATGTTAATTACAGTTCTGAATACTGCTCAACAAATGTAGTAAACATGTGACTCTGAGCTCAGTTAATGAGTATTATTATCCTTTCAAAATCTTTTAAAACCATTTTAGTAAGATTTTCTTTACTTGTTTTTTAGAGAGGAAGAGAAACATCAATGTGTGGTTGCCTCTCACACGCCTCCTACTGGGGACTTGGCCCAGCGTGTCCTAGACTGGGAATTGAACTGGCAACCTTTGTTTCTCAGTCTGTCTAGCACTCAGTCCAGTGAGCTACAACAGCCAGGGCAGAAACCCAAATTTTCTTGTCTTCACAGCAGTTCCAGAATTAGAAGCCCATGTTTCTACCCTCCCAAAGCTTCCAGCCAGCTTAACACACTAGCATGAAATACATCTAAAAGTACGTAATAGAGTGATCATTCCTCTTTCTCTTCTCCAAACACCCCCCCGCTCAATATTGTTGTTTCCCAAATACCAGTCAACTGGGGAAAAAAAAAAAAAAAAAGGAACGTTTGGGCCCTAGGTTCTTACAAGATTAACCCCCAATGCTAAGCAAAGGGTCCGGACATTCTGACTTGCTATTTCTGGGTACCTGTTTGAGGAACTCTCTGAGTGGCAGCTGGATCAGAGTGGCCTGGACTGGGAGTTTTGACCTTTATTAGAAACATGGAGGGCCACATCAATACTAATCAGCCCTTGGAGTGGCCAGCGCAGGGAACCTGAACAAAAATGAGATTCCAAAGCCTCTGTAAAAGGGCCCGAAGGATGACGGGAGGAGCCAAGTAGGCCATATGGAATGAGGCATGTGGCCCAAGGGAGAACAAGGAAATTCTTTCATGGCCTGGGAATAGGGACCGCTGGCAGGAAAGGGGAGGACCCCATAAAATCCACAAAGCCCTTCTGTAATACATACTTTGCTGGAAAGTCCGGCTGGAAAATGGGAGGAGGGCCAAAATTCCAGAGGCGAGAGGCCCAGGCCAGCCCACCCCACCCCACACACTGGCACCTTTTTCTGATCATGTTCCATGAATATATATCCCATAGTAACCAAAAGCCTGAGGTTGTGAAGAATGCCTTTGTTTTAACCTGTATTTCCTCAAAATAATTTGACCACAGAACTTTTTGCAACCACCAGACTGGTCCGTAGACTGGGAATTCTAAAAACTTCATTTTGGCAAAGGCTAATTCCATTCCCTTCCCAAATAGACCCTTCTCTAGGTAGCTCTCTCAATTGCTTCAATTTATTTACCTCCCCCTTCCTGTTTTGCAGCCTTTAATCACATAGGTAGGTGCCTGTGTGACTCATGTTTGGAATCAGTCTCTTAAAGTCAGGTGCAAAAGGCAGCTGTATCCAGCTTGCCGTGGAAAGGAGCAAGTGCCATGTGCCAGAGAAATAGGTACTGCCTTGCCTTGCTCTGTGGCCCCACCCTGATGGGTCTTCCAGATATAGCTGTGAGGAGGGTTGAATGATTTAGCAGTTTGCCTTTTTCTCAGCTACAGTCCTAAACAGGTTCTGGGAAGAGCATCATTCACAATGCTCACTGTGTCCTCTTACAAAGGAGAGCTATGCTTGCAACCGCAAAAAAATGATCTCTGCCCTGGCCACATGTCATCCTGTACACCAAAGGGTTGCCAGGTTCGATTCCCAGTCAGGGAACATACCTAGGATTTGGGTTGATTCCTGGTTGGGATGCCTATGGGAGGCAACCAATTGATGTTTCTCTTTGGGGGTGGGGGGGCTGCTCCCAGAGCACTGTGCACCTACTTTTCAGTCATTCTCAGGACACCCTGACTGAAGCAGATGGGGCTTATCACCAATCCTGGTTTACCTAAGAGGAGCTGGTCACGTTGCTCAAATCCATGGTAATCCAGAGCAAGGACTTGCACCCTCCTTCATCTTCAACCTATATATTTTTTTTCAAGTACCACAGTGCTTCCAATGGGCATATCTACCCTCAGCTGGATCCCAGAGTAACTTTATCTTGGGCCAGAGATGGGGACCAAGACCAGGCAGGTCTTAGTGTTTGCACTTCACTTGCCTTTAAAATTTTTTTCATAAAGATTTAAAAAAAATAAAAAGATTTTATTTATTTTTAGGAGGAAGGGAGGGAGGAAGAGAGGGAGAGAAACATTGATTAGTTGTCTCTCGCACACCCCCAACTGGGGACCTGGCCAGCAACTCAGGCATGTGCCCTGACTGGGAATGGAACTGGCAACCCTTTGGTTCACAGGCTGGCACTCAATCTACTGAGCCCCACCAGCCAGGGCACATCTCACCTGCCTTTAACCTTGAAGGAACACTTGTGTTTCCCTTCTGCTCTAAGCAATCCTAGCACCCCAACTAGTTACTTAGGGCCTTTTCCCTCTGCCTCTTGGCTATACATACTCACTCAAACCACTTTGCACTGGAATAATGTTTATTTTTTTACTTGGCAAAATGTCAAGTGCTACATTTTTGAAAAGAAAACTCAAACGCACTACCCATCACAGAGGAGGGTCAGGCAACAGTACAAAACAAAACATCCTACTTAAATTTTTTTTTAAATATACAAATTGGTTTAAAATGATAGGAGTTCTGTGAGAACTAAGAAATCTACAGCCTGTAGTTTAATAGAAAAAAAAATTAAGACAAAAGATCTACAGCATCCAGCATTTTGCTTAATTCCCTGTATAGCACCTATTTCTCTATGTTAGAAGACGAGAATTCTAGAACCTGTGGTGTCTGCATTGTGCCACCAAGATAGGGTGACTCGCTGACTTCCCTTCCCACCAGCCCCCATCATCAAGACACTCTTTTCAATCTTCTCACAGCCGGAAGAGAGGGATGTCTAGGAGAGCAATTTACAACCTGGAGTGCAGGAATACATACGACTTTTCCTTTCCTCAGAATGGGCTGTTGACAGAAGCAGAGTTATGTGCTTCTAATGAAGGAAGAATTTGTTGGTGGAAACAGCTGTTATCTGCAACATGATGCATAAAAAGCAAGGAATAACTGGACATCATGGTTAGTCAGTGCCTGCAAGTTTAAAAACCTCAGAATAGACAGTTCAAGGGAAGAACAAATTACTAATCACACCAATGCTTTAAACATGCACAGTGCTGGTGGCTGCAGGCCACCACATCACCATCCCAGGGCTGAGCCAACAGAGTGTGAGAGGAGGCTTCAACCCCAGCCCCACTGTATTAAGAAAACAAACATCCACACGTGAAGCACACACTATACACAGATAAAGCACCTACTCTCCCCACCCTCCTGGACTGAATCCAATTTAGAAATCAAAAGCAAAACCCACTGCAGAGACTAAAAGAAAGGCAAAGGAGAAGTTTCTCCCCAAAGCCAAGGGGACTGAGAATGTTAATCTTGGCTTACTTGAAGCCCCCAGCTCCAGGCCCGAGATAGCAGATCAGGTCTTGTTTGAGGGGAGGGCAAGGAAGGTTGGGGTGGGGATCCCCTTTACCAAGTTCTACCCAAGCCTTCTGCAGCCTCCAGAGCTGTATGTGGATGGAGACTGATGTTTTAGGGGAGTGGCCACTGGCTCAGTGGACAGGAAGTTGAAGTGGAAGTGACACATAAAGAGAAGTGTTCTCACCTGGGGGATACACAGATGGAAGACAGGTAGGGGATGGATCACTTTGGAATCCTGGCACAAGAGTCCCCAGGAAATCTATAACCTAATTCAAAAGGTTTTCCTGGTGATTTTTCTTTCTGGTTTTACTTTCCATAATCAGTATTATTAGACTTTAAAAAACAAGATAAAGACTAGTCCCAAAGCTGGACTCTGTGTACAAAGTTGTTTCTTTTATAAATATTTTAATTACAAGTAATCCTTACTCCAGGTAATTTCAGTAACGCACAGTACTTACAGGTACACAAGTTCACACACACACACACACACACATACACACATGCACACAAAGCCCCCAAACTTTCACAGAAAGTCTGACAGCAACCACATAATTGTAAAGGAGCCCTACCTCTCAAGAGTGAAGTAAGGGTGAGAATGACTGTCAGCCTAAAGAAATCAGAGAGAGAGGAAAGTGTGTGTCACTTGAAAAAAAAATACAAATAGGAATTAGATGTTTGGTTGAGAATCCAAAAAGAAAAAATATAGTAAAATTCTGATTACCAAAAGGGAAAAAAGGTAAAAAACAAACAAACAAAACCTTCAGATTTCTACATAGAACTTCTTTCTGTCAAGAGCCTAAACCATAGGCAAACTCTGGTGTTCCCACTGAAATATGAGGGCCTCACACAATTGCAAAAAAAATCAAAAGAAAAACAAGGAAACGGAGGATGGAAGTTAGTGTAAATCTCTGCATTTTGGGAGTGAGTTAGTTGTCATTAACTCCAGAGCCCGGCATAGTTTCCATGGAGCCCTGAAGGGAGAGGACCCCCTGCTACGAAGAGTTTTGTTCCAGATGAGTCATAGCAGTGGGTGTAAACAGCATTGGGGAAGAAATCAATGTCCGAAAAGTAATTCCTCCAGGTTTCATCATGATTCTGTGGAGAGAGAGAGAGAGAGAGAGAGAGAGAGAGATTCTTTCAGTACCTCAAGGCCATGGGGCAGGAAAGAGGGAAGGAAGGGACAGGAATACTTTCTGGTCTTTTTAAGAGAAGAGGGTCCTGTACCTATAACATGACATCAGCAGATTGATGCTAATGTGAATAGGGGGCTCACTTTTAAAAAAATTAATTTTAGAGAGAAAACAGAGAGAAACAATGATTTTTTGTTCCACTTATTTATACATTCATTGGTTGCTTCCTGTATGTGTCCTGACTGACCCTGGCACATTAGGCAACCTTGGCATATTAGGATGATGCTCTAACCAAGAGAGCTACCCAGCCAGGGCCAGGGTCCTCACTTTTCCAACTGAATACGGGGGAGGAACTAAGCAGGCTGAGGAATTACTATACAAAGCAAAGGTCTTCTCAGGACAGCTGGAACCAAACTCTTTAATAATTTACTGGCTGCTTCAGCAGAAGGTTCCTTCTGCTTCCTCCTCTATTATCCCATGGGGGGAAACCCTGGGTTAACTAGTGTGTCTTACCGGGTCTGTTTTCCCACGGATATGCTGACACAGAAGCAAAATCAAGTGAAAAGTGCCTCTGGTCCAAGGAGTGCCTCTCACTAGTGAAAAAGTACATGGGTAGTGGTATGTCAGTGGGAGTGGGAGGGAATACAGCAAAGACGATTTTTCTACCACTGTCCAGTAAGCATGCTGGACAGGGGCTTACTCACCAGCCAGCCTTTGCCAGTAGTTAGTTTGAGATTTTCCCCTGCTAGTCTGGGCTTGGACCCGTAACAAGCTGAGAGCCTCTCTTCCAGGAATCTCTGAGATCGGATGTCATAGAACAGCAGGGAGCCCTGCCCTGTGCCCACAGTAATGATGTGCTCATAGAAGCTCACTGACCGGATCCCTGACAGAGAAAAGTAAAGGGCAATGAGCAGGGGGAGCATGCACTTGATAGCCTGCCAGCCTGAATTTCTCTACCACGTTCACATGGTAGCCCCGTGTACCTTTCCCATAGCAGGCATATTTCAATAAAAAGCCAGAGACCTGATGACTGACATACTGCCATCCATATACCTAATGGGAACCTCCCCATAAACCTCAAAGGCCAGATACCTGTGATGCTCAAGATGGTTTTGGCCTAAGACCATGAGAGCCCTGAACCTCCTTGCCTCCCCTAGGCTCACTCTGCAGTCACTATTCGTAACTCTAAACTGTTCTCCATTATGTTTCCAACCTATATTTAAACTGAGGGTGACAGGCATATTTACAAATCATTACATTAATAAACACTTCCTTGTATTTGACCTAAAACTACTAGTGAGGAACTGCAAGAGGTCTTCATCTGGTATTGTGTTATGAGAGTGGCAAACAGCCTAGAACTGAAGGACCCAAAGAAGTACTCTCTCTCACAGTGTGAATTTAAAACAAGTCACCCAACCACTCTGGGTCACAGGGAAAATGCATCTGTGTATCAAATAAGTGTATGGGATATGAAGATGTCTCTTGGCACATAAAAGCTGCGGAATAACATTTGTGGCTTCAGTATTTCCTTATGAGATATAAAACCTACTCCTGTTAACACTGACCAAAACCTCTCAAAACTGTACATAGCAGGTATCATTCCAGCAAAGCCTATTTATTCTTTCCCTTACTACTCCCGTTATACACATTATTCTCTCTGTTCTGAAATGTGAGCATCTTAACTATAACTGAAAACAAACCCAAAACACAGGGACTCTTACCACTGCCTCGCTCCCTGGAGCAAACAGACTTGATGTTGTATGATGGCTGCCTTGGATCCAAGAAGGAGACATGAGCTTGGGAGCCCACAGCATACACTGACCATTCACTACCATAGGCCAGGCACACATTCTCACGGCAATATGGCAGTTTGGTGGAAAGGAGCTGAAAACACAGAGAAAGAGATGCATCCGTAGCATTACAGAGAGGACAGAGCAGGGCATTGTTCTTAGACACCTACTTCTGGGTTTTCCCTTATATACAAGGACACAAAGTCAGAGGGAAAAAAAGACCAGCCCCAAGTAAGGAAATAACATACTGCCCCACAACTAGGTATGTAAGAGAAAGAGAAGGTGACTGTAATAAGATATAGACTATATAGGTTGGTTAGGGGAAACGGTCAAGCTGGAATTAAATAATCAGAAGCAGAGAGAAAAACCAAAACCTGCAGGCTGTTTCCCAGGATAACTGCAGGGCAGTACAACCAAGCCCCGACTCTGTTTTCTCTGCCAGGAAGAGCCACCACCCTTCTCATTGCTCTTCAAAGGGACTCAATTCCGGCTACCCTCAGCCTAACTCCCCAGTTGTGTGGAGTTGTACGTTACAGAAAGCACACTCACAGGACTGTTTCAACCCCATATAACCCCAACTAGTCTTAACCCTGGATCCTTTCCATTCTGCCAAAAATCTGCGAGTGCCTTCTGCGGGTAAGGTACCAAGCAAGAGGGGTTCAAAGGCTACTGTGATGTAAAGAAATAATTCCCAGGGCTCTGATAACTCTCGACAGTTTATCACAGAAGTGACAAGTAGCAAAGGCCTCTAGGATGAGAAGAGGACAAATGATCCACAGGTAGGCCTCATTTTATGCAAAAGTTGCTTGTAAATATTGTAAGTTAAATCCATATTCTCATTACATGATTATTTTAGAGATGATTAATCTTAGTTTAGTTGATCTTCAGTTGCCAGTGGTTCCTAACATTTAGGTTTTCCTGCACTCACAACATGCCAGAGTCAAAAATCCATAAGCAAATGCTTAAATGTATTGTGGATTGGGGGACTGCTTGTTAAAGGAGCCTCTCAGCAAGCCCTTGCAACGGGAAAGAAGTGCCCCTCTGATCTCTTTTAAAGCCTTTTTTTTTTTCTTTGATTTTGAGAGTACATTTATTAAAGCTGGGGACAATGTAACGAGGAAGGGCTTAGCATAGAAGCAGCAACAGGAGCGAGCCTAAGCAGGGCTGCTTTGGTTGTCTAGAAACATTATGGGAAAAGAGTGAGCCAAGGCAGGGCCACTCTTAGCTCACTGGGAAGCCAGAGAAAAGGGGGCCTTGGAGACAGGCTCAGGGGTTTAGCCCAGGATGTGCTGCTACTGCTCACTGCTCCCTGGGACTCTTAGAGTTTAGGAGAAAGAAAACTCAGTCGAAAAGGAGATTTTGAGTGGGGATGCCCCAAGGAGGGCACACCTCTTTTAAAGACTTGGGTTTTTTTTTGCCCTGGTTGGTGTGGTTCAGTGGACTGAGTGCCAGCTGGCAAACCAAAGGGTCGCTGGTTCAATTAATTCCCTATCAGGACACGTCTGAATTGCAGGCCAGGTCCCCACTAGGGGGCACGCAAGAGACAACCACACATCGATGTTTCTCTTCCTCTCTTCCCCTCTCTAAAAGTAAATAAAATCTTGTAAAAAAGTTAAAGATGAAAAAAAAAGACTTGGGTTTTAAAAAAGATTTATTTTTAGAGAGAGGGAAAAGGAGGAAGAGAGGGAGAGAAACACCCATGTGCACAAGAAACATTTATCAGTTGCCTTTTGCACGCCTCCACCTGGAGACCTGGCCTGCAACCCAGGCATGTGCCCTGACCAGGAATCAAATTGGTGACCTTTCAGTTTGCAGGCTGCCGCTCAATTCACTGAGCCACACCACCCAGGGCAAGACTTTTTTTAAAGAAGTGTTTATTTATTGATGTTGATGTTGAGAGAGAAAGATTCGTTGTTCCGTTCATTTATGCATTCACTGGTTGCTTTTGTATGTAACTTGAGGATTAAACTCAGAATCATGGCATATCGGGAAGATGCTCTAGCCAACTTAGCTACCCGGCCACAGTTAAAGTCTTTTTAAAAAAAGATTTTATTTATTTTTTTTTTAGAGAGACAGGCAAGGGAGGGAGAGAAACAGCAGTGTGCAAGAGAAACCTCGATCAGCTGGCTCTCGCACACTCCCAACTGGACCTGGCCCACAACTCAGGCATGTGCCCTGACTGGGAATGGAAATCAGTCCGCAGACCAGCATATAATCCACTGAGCCACCCAGCCAGGGCAGAGCTAAAGACCTAAAGACTTTTAAAAGAGGCATGCCAGACTCAGGATTTCATGCACCATGGAATCACATGCCCAGACCCTTGCAGCACTGACACTTTAGACAAAAAGGAAAAAGCTCAGGGACAATTAAAGATTTTAACCATAAGGTGAATTTTTAAGTGAAACTACTAAGTCATGTTTATCACACCTTAGACAGTGTATTTTCAGCCTTCCAGAGATGAAAGTAGCCATCCAGAGACACTGCTCCCAATTCCTACAAGAGCAATGAAGAACAGGTTATATTCCAATCTGTAGCAACTAATATACAACGGTAAGCAGGAGAAAACCTTGAAGTTCGGGTCTTCCCATTCTTCACTCTTATCTCATGATGATTCCTGCAGGGGTGCCAGGGAGTATCATCTCATTATTAATCCTATAGAATGCAACTGGACAGCTAGCTAATTAAATTCATACTGCTTCTTGAGAGAATCCAAGAAGTTAATCCAGTTCCTAGCAACAACATGGTCCAAAAAGCTCTTACTATGCAATCAGTCCTATGACATCCTCAGTGATGGAACAAAGCACACACATGAAGGACAGTTTTATAAGCCTCAGTACAAGAGCTTCTATAAGTGGAGGGTCTAAGTTAGGAGAGATAAATCACCCCTAAGACATAAATATCGAAGGAAGATAAAAGGCTAAGGGAATTACCCTTCAAATTGTGGCTTGATTCAGATTTTGGAAGAAGCCTTTTTCATCTTCTGGCTCTAGGTCTCCATCTCAACACTAAACACCCCAGTTGCAGGAGATATAACTCAATGATTAGATAAGATCTGGTGGCAGTGTTGCAGAGAGACAGTGAAAAGCAAAAATAAACTGAATACCAAAGACAAAATAAGTGATTGTTTTCAGAGACATATATGAAAATAACTCCCAAAATAGAGCTCCTGCAAAGGGATATGCAAATAAGAGACAGTCAAATCAGAGTGGCCCTGGGGACACTCTGAAAGGCTGGCCCACAAATATGGATCATCCAGAGAAATAAAGCAGAGCTCAATACAAAGGGTGGGTTTTTTAATTTGTTATAATTTATCACCAACATTCCTTAGTCTTCGAGAGGTGCTCTGGGGGCTCAGAACCATGCTACGCAGCAAGCAATGACTTAGGGAAAAAGGGAAGTGCCTCTACTAAGACATAAGCCAAGAAGTTGGAACAAGACTAATAGGCTTCAGGGAACCTTTGGCAAGCTCGTACCTTGTTCTTGTTGTTGAAGGCCAGAGCACGGACCTTGCAGTTGTCAGGGTTTGTGTCTTCCTTGGGGATGTCCTTTAAGGCCTTGTGAGTGATGTGGGCATACACAGGGACCTGTGACACGTTGTGCCTTGAATCACTTCTGGTCAACACATCATCTGTCACCTCCCAAAGTCCCATGGAACCATCACGTGAGCCTGCAGTTCAAGGAGACCACAAATGTCAGACACACCCAACTCTCTACAGGACAGTCCCACAGAAGCCAAAAATAGGCCTTTTCAATCTAGTTTTTTGTGCATCATCCTCGTATGTGCTAAAGCTTGGTCAGGTTGCCCACCCGAAAACAAAGAGATGTATGCGTTTTAATAGCTAGACCAAGGGAATGATTTAACTAAGGTGTAGTAGTTAAAATATAACCTTTAAACCCTGGCCGCATAGTTGGAGCATCATCCTGTACACCGAAAGTTTGCGGGTTCAACACCCAGTTAGGGCACACACCTAGGTGGTAGGTTTGATCCCCAGTAAGGATGCATACAGGAGGCAACTAATCTATGTTTCTCTCTCTTTCCCTGCCTCTGTTTCTAAAATCAATAAAAAATGTATTCTCCAGAAAGAAAAAATATATATATCCTTTATTTATTTACTTACTTATTTACTTTTAGAGAGAGGGTAAGGAAGAGAGAAAGAGAGGGAGAGAAACATCAATGTATGAGGGAGATATGTCAGTCAGCTGCCCTCAGCCAGGGACCTGGCCTGCAACCCAGGCATATGCTCTGACCAGAACTGAACCAGAGACCTTTTGGTTCTCAGACCAGTGCTCAATCCACTGAGCCACACCAGTCAGGGCTATGTATATCCTTTAAGCATAACATGATTTTTCACAGAAGAGTTTGATAAAGCTCAGTAATTTTCCAAGCCAAATGCTTAGGTCGCTTGGGCATGCACACACAGGTGACTTCTTCTGGGCAGCAGGGTTTGTGAATCTCCACTTTACATCAGTTGGTACTTAACCTTTTCTGAGTCTCGTAGCCCTTCAAGAGACTTAGGAATCTCTCCAGAAAAATACACAAAAATACCACATTATACATTTACTTTCAAGGAGATTCATGTGTTTCTTGAAGGCTTTCCATGGACCCAGAGGGATCACAAATCTTCTATTAAGAATGACTATTCTATATAATGCTTAAGAAGACAGTTTTCCTTAGAAAACAATAATGAAGCACTTAAAACACTAAGAACATTTTTCTTTAAATTGAGCCCTACATATATTGCTGGTGGTAACTGAGTACAACCAAGAAACCTGCAGCAAGACGCAGAAGCCTGTGTTCCCATCTAGGAATAATGATTGTTCTGAATAAACATCTAAACAAAGATGTTTATTCAGAACAATCTATATTTCCAACAACATAGCTATGGTATAGTTATAAAACAGAATATCAAGCATCACTAAAAAAATCATGGTTTTAAAATTCCTTTCCAGTAAAGTTATTTGCCAACTCTCCTTTGAAACCAGGTGCCCTTTCTACATTTAAATCTCCTGAATGCTTTGTAGTAAGAATTATCTAACATGGCAGAACATATCCAAATATGTTTGCATCATAAGGATTGTGGGCAGGGATTCAAAGCAGAGGGTTCATCATGTATGAAATCTAGAAAAGGCCAGGGCACAGCTGGAGAACTACACGGGGTTTATTGTGAAGATTTAAAAAATAAAACTGCACTAGTTTTTCTGAAAAACTTTAAGTATCCTGAAATGTTGAATTTTATAATTTGTATATTTATATTCTATTTTATTATACTAGATATGTGATACATTTATCCATATGTTCATCCCTCTATATGACCCCATTTTAACCAATTAAAGAATATGTACTAAAAAAAGACTAGCAAGATGTATTTCAAAATGTTAACAGTGATTAACATTATCTCTGGGTAGAGAGAATGTGGGTAATTCTTATTTCCTTTTTTTTCTTTATCTGTATTTTTAAAATTTCTTGCCCTGGCTGAGTGGCTCAGTTGGTCAGAGCACCATCCTGTACACCAAAAGGTGGCAGGTTCAATTCCCAGCCAGGGCACGTACCTGGGTTGCAGATTTGATTCCCAGTTGGGGTGCATACAGGAATCTCTCTGTCCGCCCCCCCAAAAGCAACAAATATATCCTCATATGAGGATTAAAAAAAATTCTTATGTGTATTATTTTCACAGTAAGAAAAAATTAAAGAACTTGGCAGCAACATGAAGATTAAATCTGAGGAGACAAAACTAAAACAAAGAAAATATACAAGGTATGTCCAGAAAGGATCATCCAGCCATGCAATACGAAAAAGATACTTATTGAAGAAGATTCAAGATACAAGGAACACTCTACATAGGACAATGATGCCTCAGTCCCCTTCAAAGCAGGTACCTTCCCAATCAAAACACACAGTTAACATGGTCTTTGTATTGCTGTGACATTGCCATGCCTTCTTCAGGCATGGGAAACCATGCAACTTCCATTGGGAAGACTGGGCCTTTATTTCCGGGTAATAGCTGTAGATCCACAATTCATCTCCAGTTATGACCTTCTGGAGGAAATCTGGTTTATTGGTAGCAGTCTGAATCAAGTCATTACCAACTGCAGCACAATGTGCCTTCTGCTCTGGCAGCAGAAGCCACAGGACAAATTTTGTCACATTTCATGCCAAAAACCTGTGTCAAAACCTTGGACAGTTTTTGGAACCCCCAGATCAGCTTCTAGTTCTCACACTGTCAGTCACCAATCTTTGTTGACTGTAGCCCACACAGAGCTCAAAATTCTCAGGTGTTCTGCTTGTTTCAGGCCTTCCAGAAGGTGCATCACTTTCAACAGATTCTCAACCATCTTTGAAATATTTGTGCCCCTTTCATTTATGCTGCACTCATTGCACCACCCCCGAAAGCCTTCTGAATCATCTAAATAGTTTCCGTGGAGGAATGTTCAACCTTACTGCAAAATTTGATGCAAATTCATTGCTTTACTCGCTCAGTCATTTTGAAAGCAATAGCCATACTCAACAGCATCTACCACCCGCACCCCCCCAAAATAGTACAGTAAAGTCACCACTGTTCATGCATGTACATCCCAGTCCCCTCTCCTTGGCTGCCAGGTTATGTCCATGTTGTGCAAACTGTTTTCATTATGTTAACAATGGCTGGACTTTTTCTAGACAGACCTCGTAGAAGGATACTTCAGTAACTCTAGAGATGTACGAGAACTCGAATGTAGAAGATAAAAAAAGAAATTGATGGATACAGAGATACTTTAGAAAATAGTTATCAACATGGCTTGGTACTCTAAGGAAACTAAAGAGCCTAAGATGAGTCTCAGTTCTCTAGCTGTGATGCTGGGTAAGGAGGGAGCACTCACTAATATTATGTCAATGTGGTGGAGGGAAGCTTTGAAAGGGTGATGATGAGATTAAATATACAGATTTTGAGGCACAATGTTCAGAGGCTGATGCTCATTATCAAGTCTGAACATCAGCACTGGTTTATAAGTATTGAGCATTTTCAATATGGTAGCCACTATGCATTATCTCATTTAACCTTCTCAGTGACCCGCTAAAGTATACATTACCATTATCCATGTTACAAATGAGGAAATCCAAGTCTCTCAAAAGCTTAAGTAACTTGCTCAAAATTTAGACCTAATAAGTGGAAGGACCAGGATTCAAATTCAGGTCTCTAATAACAGAGGCAGGGTTCTTAAAACCTCCTGTTTTTGTTCAGGAAATGTATACTTGGGAGTTATCAGCTTGAAAACATAAGACACTGGCAGGGTATCTTAAAGAAGAGATGGGAGGATCCCAAATAAAGACAAATCCTGGCTTCCAACAACCAAATTTAGTGCAGGTTACTGACATGTAGTCTCTACAGAGATGACATTACAGCCTCTGCCCTCTCATTGCTTGGGGAGAAAAATAGAAGGGAATCAAAAACTTCTCAACCACTGCTGAGTACATACGTGTTCATTCCTGGCTCCTCTCTACTACCTTGCAAAGAATCCAAAGAGCCCTGGCTGGTGTGGCTCAGTGATTTGAGCATCAGCCTGCAAACCAAGGGGTCATTGGTTTGATTCCCAGTCAGGGCATGTGCCTGGGTTATGGACCAGGTGCCTAGCTGGGGGGGCTTGTGAGGGGCCACCAACTGATGTTTCTTTCCTACCTTTTTCCCTTCCTTCACCTCTCTCTAAAAATAAATAAAATCTTAAAAAAAAAAAAAAAAGGATCCAAAGGAGAAATATTTATGTTCCCCTAGCTTTAACAGTTCTAAGTATGGGCTCTGAAATCAGACCTGGATTCAGATCCTGACTCCACCTCTCACAATCTGTGTGGCTACAACAACTTATAGTAATAGCCTCCCAGAATCTAAATTTCCTCATTTGTGAAATAGGCTGATAATGCAAACCCTCTGGTACTGTTCAGAGGATTATAGAAGATAACATATGTGAAGTACTTTAGCAATAAAATTATTTTTATTTGGGAATCTGGAATGGGGGGTATTTTTACATATGAGTACCCGGTAAAAATGGTTTGCACTCTGAGCCTACCTCCTAGGCTACTGTGGGTATGGAGAAGGCATTTGTATGTTTCTAGGTTATCTTCTCTATACTCATTTCCATATATTTTTGACTATTCTACCATGGGGGGAAAAATAATGCATAGTTTTTATCAATAAGAAACTTAATGTTATATACTTAGTTGTAGAGAAAATGATAATTTCTCCTAATACTTTATAAAACAATCAACTTTTCCAAAACATGTTAACAACCATTATTTAAATGAAGCCCACAAAGATGTTAGGCTAATATGCCATCACACATGCTTTTTTTTTTTTTTTTGAACAAAGCAGAGTATGAATAATAAATGAAGCATGCCAGTACCTCCATTTTCTAGATCAGGATTACAGAGGGGAAATGCCTTATCCAAGGTCACATGGTAAATCAGAGAAAGAGCCAATATTAGAAACAAGATCTCCTGACTCCTGGTTGTCTGTTTACTGGGCTATTTTCAGTCACACTACTATCCCTTTTGAATTTCTAGCTTCTCCCCCTCCCCGCCACACCAAAACTCCCCACACAAAGGCAATTTTACCAGACACAGCCATAGTGTCATTGATCCAAGCAATAGAAAAGATCCAGTCCTTGTGCCCATCCTTGGAGGTGAAGGAATGACAGATATATATAGAGAGAGAGAGAGAGAAAAAAAAAGGAAATTAGTAAAATAAGGATTACAATGCACACTTTTGAAAAGCACACAAGTCTGGGTGAAACTATCTTTGTAAAAATTACAACTCCAATCTCTGGCTATTTCAACCCTCAGGGCATGATCCCACAATCTTTAACTTCTGTCTTAAGGAGTACGAAACTAGAGTGAAACTAGCATTCCTGTAGAAAATAAGCATGTCTGGTAGACACACATCACTGACTTATTTGGGGCTTCTACATACAATCACCCACCTCTAATCCCTCCAGCCTTGTCATATACTCTCTCCCTTACTTCCTAGAATAACAGCCATACTGACCTCTTTGCTGTTCCTTCTGGCTGGAACTTCTTCCAGACATCAACATGGTTTACACCCTCATTTCCTTTGAGTCTTCCTGCTTAAATGTCATTCTTATCAGTGGGGCTATCATCTGAAATAGCATTCTCCACACACTTTCTATTGCTGTAATCTGCCATTACTCTTCTCCTGGGCACTTATCAACTCTGACATACTGCTGGTATTTATTGGTTTACATGACTTATATGTTGCCTCCCTTCACTAGAATGCAGGCTTCAAGAGGACAGAGGCTTTATCTGTTTTATCTACTGCTGAGCTCCAAGTGTATAAAATAATGCCTGGCCACAGAAGGCTCAATAGTTACTGAATGAATGATTTAATAAACTTTGCTTTCTGACTATGGGCAGTAGGAGAAACTGTACTCAAACACTAATCCACTTCTGCTGGCACTTGAGGTACGCTACTTGCCCCTTCATCAAACAAATACTCTCTGTCAATATACCTGATACTCCCTATGGGGAGTCCAGTCCCCATTTCTGAAATCTCCACCCCCACGCCTCAGCCCCATACCCCTAGAGTCAGCAGAAATCTAGAGGAAACTATCCCTTCCCAGAGGGCTTGTGGGAGGAGGGTCCATATGACCTATCCAGCTCTACTGAAAAAACAAGGCTATCTCTAACTTCAATTATTGGGGAAACTTACATCTCCTACACACACAGGATCTAGTGTAGGCAGCCGGTAGATGGCAAGACTGTTGGGGTTGTCTCCTCCAGTGGCTAACAGTGTTCTAGAAGGATTCAGCTCAATGGCATGGATACCACAGCCCTGCTGGGTTATACCTCCAGGGTCCCGGTCCTTCAGAATGGGAATCTTGGTAATCTGGCTTGTCTGGACATCCACTACAAAGAGCTGTAAGAGAAAAGGAACATGAGCGAAATACCTTCTCCTTAATGTGGCTGACCCTGAGTACAAACATCCATTCACTTCATTATCTATCAAACATTTAATTAATGCTTACTACATGCTAGATACTGGGAATTATTAAAGGCATAGGCAGGGCTACTAGTCAAATGAAACATGAAAATAAGAAAATACAACAGAGATTAGTATAATATGCTACATGAACACAGATTAGGAAGCAGGAAGTTTTGCTTAGGATCCAAAGACAGCTTCAAAGATAACTTGCATTAGACTATGGACCTAAATAAACTGACTAAAGGTTTTCTGCCAGTTTGGGCATACTTTAGGTATCAAATCCTTATCTATACATGCATAGACACTTACAAACAAAACACAATTCCCAGAACACATCACAACCACTATTAAACATACCTATAAATGTTATTACGTTTGCTGGAGTGACCTGAGACATATGACAAGGTAAGAGTTAATATCTCACTGTTTAACTCTACCCACAGACACCATTCTGTTCTATGCCTCCATGCCTTTGCTCACGCTGCTGCTTCTGCCTGAAATGCTCTTCTCCACTTCTTTACCAATCTAACCCCTTTCACTCTCCAAGATTCAACTCAGAGAAATGTTTTACAGAAAAGGTCAGTCTTAGAGTAAGAACATTTCAGAGTCTACTATTCAACACTTTTATGTGATTTAATGATTCACTCCTTCATTCAGCACCAACTAGGGATGAGAATATGAATAAGAGAGAAATAATATCTGCCCTCATATACCTTCTAGTCCAGGAAGCTGATGTAAAATCATACCAGCAATTTTGTGGCAAAGACAAATCATGTCAAAACTTTGTATAAAGTAACCCACTGCTTGCACAGGAGATTTGTAAGGAAAAACTAGATAGGCCTTAAACTTAAAATATATAAAGGAGCCCTGGCTGGCGTAGCTCAGTGGATTGAGCACAGGCTGGGAACCAAAGTGTCCCAGGTTCGATTCCCAGCCAGGGTACATTCCTGGGTTGCAGGCCATAACCCCCAGCAACCGCACATTGATGTTTCTCTCTCTCTCTCTCCCCCTCCCTCCCTTCTCTCTCTAAAAATAAATAAATAAAATCTTAAAAAAAAAATATATATATATATATATATATAAAGGAGCCCTGGGTCCTGGCTGGTGTGGCTCAGTAAATTGAGTGCTGGCCTGTGAAACAAAGGGTCACTAGTTCAATTCCCAGTCGGGGCACATGCCTGGGTTGCAGGCCAGGTCCCCAGTAGGGGATGCTCCAGAGGTGACCGGTGACTACACACTGATGTTTCGCTCCCTCTTTGTCTCTCCCTTCCCCTCTCTCTAAAAATAAAATCTAAAAAAGAAAAAGAAAAAGAAAAAGAAAAAGGCCCTGGACTGTATGGCTCAGGTGGTTGGAACATCGTCCTGTAAACCAAAGGGTTGTGGGTTTGATTCCTGGTCAGGGCACATGCCTTGGTTGCTGGTTTGATCCCCGGTAGGGGCCCAAATGAGAGGGAACTGGTCAATGTTTCTCACATCAATATTTCTCTCCCTATCTCTCCTTTCCCCCCTCTCTAAAATCAATGAGCATATCCTCAGGTGAAAATGGAAAATGAATGAAGGAAGGCAGGAGAAGTTGGAACAAGAATACCAGGCAGAGAGGACTGAGAAAAAATTATACAAAGGAGATGGGGGCTGGGGACAACCACCCCCATCCTGTAATATAAATCCTTAAAGCAAACTCCCTGCCTAACTTGTACCATTGCTGATGTGTACCACAGGCATTTTAAACTAAATGCGTTCAAAAGAAAGCATCTTCCACCTCCCCAAATTGCTCATTTCATCTTATGCCACAATCTACCTAGTCACCTAAGCCTGGAATTTATCCTAGACTTCCCTTTCTCCCTCGTTCCATCACCGAACCCAGACCTGCCAAGTCTGTCTCCAAAGTATTCTTACAGTTGGCTCCTCCTCTCCATCCTCGCTCACTACCTCTCCTTTGGATAACTGCAAATATTTTTGGTGCTTCCAGACAAGCCCACCATCAAAACTCTTCTCCACACTATAATGAGTCCTCTTCATAAAAATGGGAATCCTCCTATGTCACCTAAAAAAATGTCCAACTGTTCCCCTTTATCTAAGTCCAAGCTCCTTAGCATGGCACCAGAATTCTTGTCAATCTCACCCTGGCCGGGTGGCTCAGTTGGGTTGGAGCATCGTCCCATACACCAAAAAATCGGGCTGAGGGTCCGATTCCCAGTCAGGGCACATACCTAGGTTGCAGGTTCCATTCTCAGTTGGTGCCCATACAGGAGGCAACTGATCAATGCTTCTCTCTTACATGGATGTTTCCCTCTCTTTTTTCTCTCTCCTTTCCTTGCTCTCTAAAAAAAATCAATAAGGATATCCTCAGGTGAAAAAGATTCCCCTCAATCTTACCTTTCCCTATCTCTTTAACTTCACATTCTGCCAAGGACCTTATGCTCTAGAAATAGCTGTTTATTAATTATTATTCAAACAAAAAATCTTCAATGAAATGTATGCTCTGTTTCATGCTCACACTGTTCACAATGCCAGAAATGCTTTCTCCTACTCTTTTCTCAACCTGGCCAACACGTATTCATCTGTCATGATTCAGGTCAGACATGTCCTCTTTGAGTATTCCCTCAATGTCCAGGCTCATTAAGTTCCTCTCTTGTAGGCTCCCAGGATAGCTTTCTACCTACAGCTTAGACCATATCATGTTGACTTGAAATCTTGCCTCGCTTCCCTATTAAGCTAATAAGGCCCTCCCAATTCTAAAAGCAGACGATTTATCTACCATATTTTGCTGTGTATACTGGGCACATTTTTTGCCCAAATTTTCGAGGGAAAAATAAGGGTGCCCATTATACATGGGTAGTACTAATTCTATATCTATATAAAAATTTTTTAATTCTTTTATTTATGCATAGGCATTAAAAGTATAACTCCATAGAAAGCAATAAACGATATCTGTATGCAAAATAATACCCTGGAATATGATAACCAGTTTTGTTTCTAAATATAATAAAAACTGAATAAAAAAATTAAAACAGAATTCCTCCCCCCCCCAAAAGTCTGGGCCAAAAATGTGGGTGCACATTATATATAGCAAAATACAGTATTTGGTTCTTTAATCCTGCCTTGACAATGCAAAGCTACATAGTAAGCACATGCAGTAGTCACCTTTCAGGAAGTCTGCCCAGTGATGTTAGGGACCCCTCGCATCCCTGCACTAAGTGTGGGGCCCTGTAGCTATGATCTCCGGATCACAGCACTGTCCAGGGTGGCCCCCTGGCTCAGGGAGAACCAGTCAAGGCTAGATTAGACTACATCATTCAAATTCTCTCAGAAATGTGGAGCTAGCTGGTGGCAGTAGACTGTGTGAGTGGCCATTTTCTACCAAAGCCATTCCACAGAAAAAAGAAAACAGAAGAGAAGAAGTATGGTCACCCTCAGTTCCTTAGTGGTTTTCTAATTCCTAGTTGTTTCCTTCTGAGATACAGGGATACTTCCTGCTCTTGAAGCTTGTGAACTAGACCTTCCAAAAAAAAGATTCTTACCCTTTAAATAACTTCTAACAAATGTTTAATGAAGCAAAATTAATTGTCCCCTTACACCTTTGTGTTGTGTGGGACAACGTATCTATAATATGTTAGCTGCTAGATCAGCTAGATCCCAGTTTGGGAATTACAATAACCTGGGGGGGAGTTTGTACCGAGCTTATGCACTTGCTCTCTCCTTTTCTAATCTTAGGCCCTGGCATAGATCTAAATTAGAATATGGATTTTCTGAAGAGCTCCTTATCTGCTGAAGTTTGAGAAGCACTGATGTGAAGAGAATTGTCTTTGTACACTGAGGGCAATGAATTTGATAAGACACAAGAGTAAAGTGACCTGTAACCTGCAAAGATCTGAGTTTCTCCTGTGGAATTTGAGGGCTGGCTAAAACTTTTAAGAATTATTTTAGTCAATTCCTTTGCCATTCTCTCCACTTTTGCCATCCAGAAAATGTGAGGAAAAAAGGTTTCATCTATTAATGTCTAAGAGACTATAAAGCCCAACCTCTGCAGTTTTGGAGCTGGAGAAGATCTAGCTTTGAATTCCAAACTGGTTACCTGTTAGCTACGTGATCTTAGGCAAGTCACTTAACCTTTCTGAATCTTGTGATCTATAAAACTTGACTGATATTATTTATCCCATAGGGTTACTGAGAGATAAAATAAAATATAAGGTGTCTAGCACAGGGCTCAGCACAGAATAGGTGCTTAACAAGTGATAGCTAATAGTCTACTATTCTCACGTTTGTTTAGTTTTGCATGGTATAAGAAAACCTTCTACACTGGATGGAAAATATTTGATAGAAGGGCAACAGGAAAACTGGTAATAGTTGGGTGTGCAGAGGGCCTAGGAAACCAAGAGTTTACATCCAATCTCACCTTAACCTTGCATAGGAATGACAAAGCACCATGTGAAGGATAGAGCCCTTTTCTTTCTTTCTTTCTTTTTTTTTTTTAAGATTTTATTTACTTTTAGAGAGGGAAGGGAGGGAGAAAGAGAGAGAGAGAAACATCAATGTGCGGTTGCTGGGGGTCATGGCCTGCAACCCAGGCATGTACCCTGACTGGGAATCGAACCTGCAACACTTTGGCTTGCAGCCCGCACTCAATCCACTGAGCTATGCCAGCCAGGGCCCGCCCTTTTCTTTCTTCAAAGGAAGGGGCAGTGATGTGGAGGATATGCCACAGAGTATCTCCCCAAGCTCTCTGACAAGGGGCCAAGGCTTCATGCAGCTCCTGTAACACTTCCTAGAATGGGGCTATTCCACATTAACCCACTGGGATCCCTGCAAGAACCTTGCTGAATGTCAAGGTAAACTTAAGGCTTAATGACTCCCTGCAGTTTACATTCCAGAACAGAGGTGGGGGTGGGGGGAAGAAAGCAAAGCCCTTACAATGAGGAAGACTAGCAAGTACATCTCTGCATGCATGAGTATGTATGAAGACACATGCAAATGTGTGTACACAGAAAGATCAAGGTGGCTTAATAACATGGAAGGGCTCACAAAGTTTCTAAAACTCAAGAGTGTTTTAGATGGAGCCTAATGGAGAAAGGAAAGCAAATCCACATAGGTCACACAGACATCAAGATAAACTATACTGAGTCAGACAGTAAAAAGCAAGTGAGCAGCCTAAGTGTACTGAAAGTTGGGGAAAGAAAATACAACTGAAATCAAAAGGACTCCATTTCCTATTCCAAACCCCGAAGATGGAGAGGAGCAAAGCAGAGAGCAAAGACCAAGAACATAACAGAAAATGGCCAAACAATACATATCAAAAATTTTAAAATGTGTAAACTCTTCAACTTCAATGTTAGGAATTTATGCTAAGGAAATAATAACAGGTGAACAGTTTTAATTACAGTCAGTAATTTTAAACTAGTGAAACACCAAAGGAGATTAGGTAATGCTTTAGTCTTACTTCCTGAGCATTATAGCACAAATACTTAAGGACAATATGGTTGTGTATTTACCCGCTAAAAAACAAGATCTCTCTGTAAGTGCTATTCTGAGCTCCAAAAAACTTGTGTGACCAAGAAGGGACACTCCTTTAGCTGTATATCTTATAACTGTATTTTCAAGCCCCTACTTCCCCAGAGAAGAAGTGCAATACAAAACTGTGTTCAATTTTTATCAGTAAACAAGACAAGAAATGAATGGTAACTGGTCAGGGCCGCTTTCACCATTGCTTTAGGCTAAGAAAAACAGGTTTATCTAGCTGAAGTAACCTTTTTTGAAAATGAAAGTTCATTGATAATACTTTATCAACAATAACAGAAATAAAAAAATGCAAGAAAGATGATTCAGAATCCTCTCTTTTTTCAAATGTTTTCATTTGTCAAGTTTCTGTTTAGTACTTGATCACATGCATGTATAATTATTATGTACTATAATCAGCAGAGATAAATGTGTGGTCGCCTCTTGCGTGCCTCACAGAGGGGACCTGGCCTGCAACTCAGACACGTGCCCTGACTGGGAATTGAACCAACGACCTTTTGCTTCACAGGCCCGTGTTCAATCCGCTGAGCTACACCAGCCAGGTCTAGAATTTTATCTCATTACATTCAATATATCAAATACTTTGCATGTTATTAGTCTTCACAATTATGTTAATATCTGTATATCATGTACATTTGATTTATCATAAATTAACTCAAGTATTTGATTTTTAGCATTTACAAATAGCTTCCAATAATTATCTTGTTAAAAAAGATTTTTCCCTTTGGATAAATTCCTAGTCTGAAAATATCAAGTCAAAAGGTATAATATTTTTAGGCTCTCCATTCAACAAATAATACATACTAGGCTTTTGAAGCATAATGCCAAATTACTCTCAAAAGTGCTTTAGTGACAATATATATATTGTTCCACCATGTTGTTATTAGAACTGGTTTTTACTTTATGTTTAATTTGTACAGTTGAGTCTGCAGAAGGAAAATATGGCAAAGTATTTGGCTTTTTTCTATATTTCTTTTATAGTGAAATTAAATATAATTTCCTATAATTTACAAATGGTACTTCCTCTTTTTAAAAAAAAATCTTAATTTATGATTTTTAGAGAAAGAGAACGAAACACTGACTTATTGTTCCACTTATTCATGCCTTCACTGGTTGACCCCTGTATGTGCCCCAACTGGGGATTGAACCTGCAACTCTGGGGCATCTGGATGACATTCCAACCAACTGAGCTATTCAGCAGGGGCATAAATTGTACTTCCTCTTATAGCAATGATATCCAAATAAATTATTTTTAAATGTCTAAGCTATTTGAGATGTGAATAACAAACAAAAAGCAGTCATTTATAAGGTAGAGAAATAATGCTCTCTTCTTAAGTGTACCCGAATTTGGCCAGAAATACACCTAGAACCTAGAAACATCAAACCATCGCTACATTTCCTCCTTCTCCTTCACCACCACCATTAATTATATCAACAATTTACTAAGCACATGTTCTAGGCACTGTGCTAACATCTCACTAATTCTCCTCATGACTTTGCTCCTCTCTCCATTTATTTTAAGGGTGAGAGAAGGTTTAGAATATATCTGGCTTATGCGAGGGCGTAAAACTAGTAAGAAATGAGACACAGGCTCAACCTATGAATACAAATATACAATACAAAATGACAATCAAATCTTAATCAAATTTGTTGGTGTAAGCCCAGTTATTTCTATTCATTCATTCATTCATTCATTCATTTAGAGGGGAAGAGTAGAAGGACTGAGAGAAAACACCTATGTGTGAGAGAAGCATCTATTAGTTGCCTTTCACACCCCCCCGCACTGGGCACCTGGCCTGCAACCCAGGCATGTGCCCTGAACAGGAATTGAACCAGCAACCTTTCCATTTATGGGATGACACCCAACACAGTGAGCCACACCAGTGAGGGCAGTGCATATTTCTGATATATGTTTACATATTACTTTTCTAGAAAAGTGACCAAAAACTTACAAACTGAAGGCCTAAGCCAAGATATGACCTAAAAAAAAATAATGGGGAAATCTCTTGCTTTGTTATTGAGACTAGGAACAGGCAAATTAAAAAAAAAAATCATTTGTCAAGCCTTCTTCAAAGTTCAGAAATAAGATTTAATTATACCCTAATGGCTACCGAATGGATATTTACTAAAATGCCTACAAAGAAATGCTTCCAGGTTTATCAAATCATATACTCCAACCTGTATCTTGAGTGTTATTTAGAAAATACAAGGATTCAAATAACTGGTCTATATTTAACAAGGTGGCAAAATTACAGCTCTATAGCATAAAGTCTAAGCCAATGATTCATATAAAATAGCCTGGGAGCTTGTTTAAAAAGCCAATTCCACACTGGCTGGTGTGGCCCAGTGGACTGAGTGTTGGCTTGTGAACCGAAAAGCAGCCGGTTCAATTCCCAGTCAGGGCACATGCCTGGGTTGTAAGCCAGTCCCCAGTTGGGGCAAGTGAGAAGCAACCAATCGATGTATCTCTCACACAATGATGTTTCTCCCCCCCCACTTCCTCTCTCTCTCTCTAAAAAAAAAACAAAAAACAACAAAAAAAAGCCAATTCCTAGGTTTCACTGAAGGAAATCCTGAATTGGCATGGAGTGGGGACCAGGAAACTGCATTTTAAACACATACCACAAGTGACTGTTATGCAGGTGGTTCCCGGGTCATGCATGGAAAACACAGGCCTACATGACCAGAAATCAAACATGTATCAATTTAAAAAAAGGTACACTGGCAAAAGAAGCCATGCGTAGCTCATGGAATTTTTTAATTCCTTTGGCAAGGCCTGGGGGTGGGGAAGACAGGTGTCTACAGAAAGGTTTCCAAGGAAAGCAGGAACCAACTAACTAAACTCTTACTAACTTTCCCCAGGTAGTTGGCCTGCCTGGCACCTGCAGCAAAGCTCTGCTTTCTGCAACCCACACTTCCTTATCCTCCAAAGCTACAGGGCTGTAGGAATAGGCCCTAAATTCACCAGGGCCATGCTGCCAAGCATGTGACTCAACTCTCCAAATGAGAAAGGTGATTAACAAGATTATTCATTATTAAAGACTAGACATGAACCAAAGAAAAAAGAAAAAAAAATTACCCAAGGGAGATTTAGTTAGCCTTGCCACCCAACTCCTCAGCAACTGAGCCAGTCTCTTTCTCTGTAGTTGTGCTCTGCATCAGCCAAATGGGTCTATTTAGAGTTCCTCAATATTCTCCTTATGTTCCTGACTCTGCTATGGAATGGACACCCCTGTTTCCTTTCCATCAGTTGAAGCCCCTTCCTCCTCTAGGAAATCATCTCTAGACACCCTAACCTTAATAATGACTTCCTCCTATAGGAGCGCTCCTGGTTGGAACTACTAATGAGGTATCTACATTGTAACAAACTTTGCATGTAGTTATGTATCATGTCCCATCTAAGCTAAGCAAAGGTCAGGACTCAAGAATTATACAAGGTGTGGTTGTATGCTTTTTAAAGGAAAAACTGGTACCTCAGATTGCTGGAACATTAATCAGGAATGAAGATTTCCACCCTTCCCCTAACATAGTATTTTATATTAAGAGAATTTTAATATAGTATAAAGTAGAAAGTGTACAAGAATATTTAAGATATTCTTGGAACTTCAAAGATATTTCACAGTTGCTCAGTACTGTCTACTCACTAAGTAGTCCTCTGACTTTTGGGGGTATTTCAGTGAAAAAATTTGAGGAGTACTTCATAAACTATAAAGAATTCTGATACAGAATTCTGATAAAGAAAAATTGGGGCCCAAACTTAATTTGGCACCTATCATTATAAAATCTCAGGTATATCACTTTTTTCCTTTGTGTCTGTTTCCTCAACTATAAAATAAGAAATGGAGGTCAGTGGTTAGGATTCCAGTTATCTTTACAGTTCCTCCCAGCTCTGTCTGGGATTTGTGTGTGTGCATGTATTTTTTTTTTTTTGTGGGACAGGCCCCACACAAGGTAATGTCTTGCTATACACAGAAGATTCAGTTAATGTTCAATAAATGTTTATGGATTTAATAAAGGTGAACACAAACTACCAAGTTGTCCCACTACATTCCAGCCAATGAAATGTAGAAACATTACTCCAATTCCTTTCACATTTAATAAATGTCCTGATGAGAACACCCCCACCTAACGTGTGAGAGGGACTGGTGACCTCCACAGATACAAAGACAAATAAGGTCATTCAAGTAGAATCAGCAGCCAGATTAAGAAGCCAAAGGTTGTAGCCCAACCATAATCCTGGATTGAACCCAGTTGCCAATTTTGATTCAGTTTCTCACTTTTATCTCCTAGACCAAGAAACAAACACATGAATAGTCCCCTACTTAAGGGTCAGGCAGAAAAGCCGTACTCCTATCACCAGGAAAAACTCGTATTTGTCTAACTCTCATGTTGAACCAGACCTAGCCATTGCTCCCATTCCAATGGAAAAAATGTCCATGTCAGCTTGAGAAGAAGACAAGACCTCTTACTCTGACTGTAATGTCCATCAAGGATACAGCTGGGAAAAAAACCTTGAGCACAGGAGTCAATGTTCCTCCTCTGTTCACTCTCCAATGTTCCAAGCTTCAAAAAGACTAAACCTGAAACAGACTCTGATCACTTAAGAGAAAAACTGCCCACCTCAACCTCTGCATGGTTGTCAACTGGGGGCATTAATGTTTGAAAGTGCATGCATGGTGCCTATGTGTATATGTGCCTGTGCCTGACTGTCACAATAACAGAGGGTGCAGGTGAGGGAATGGGAGTATTGCTGGCATCTACAAAGCAGAAGCCAGGAATGTGAAATACCCAACAATATGAAGTGAAGTTCCAGACAAGGAAGAAACCACCAAAATACCACCATTCTTGTTGAGAAAAGCTGCCATAAGTAAGTTCTTGAATCCCTCCATATGACTATTGCTCAGTCCTTAATATCCTTATAACTAATTTCCTCACACACAGAGAGTGACCTAAAGTCTGTAACACCCTACAAGAAACAGGATTTCTGGGGCTCACGGTTGTCCCAGTCCAAGCAAGGCCTTCCCAGGATGAAGACAAGTCAGAAAGGAGCAGCCAACACTAGCACATTCACATATGAGAGGCATAAACTTACTCCTATTGCTGCTTTTCCTTAAAGCCTTATGACATCAATTAACTTTGTGTAGAACATTAGAATTTATGAAGCATTTCCACAATGATTTTCAATCTAGAAACACTTTGGCACACGTGCCCCAGCAGAATGAATTTGCCAACATAACAATTCTATCACTTCCACAGCTAAAAATTTTCCTCTTGAAAGAATAAAATATTCTGAAAATAAGATAAAGACCAACTCTGGGATAAATATGAACATTTCTTATTAGACAGAGGAGAACTACATGCCATTTAAAAAATGGCTAAATAGCATGTTACTATCCTAATTACAAATCATAGAAAGATCATATAGATAAGCATACTGTTAACCTGAGCTGCACATCTGGCAGAGCCCAGGGAATTCTGCAAGCATTTTATGGAATTTTCTAAGAGGCTGTAATCCCTTTGGGAAAATAAAATAGTAAAACAAGGGGGAATGAATAAAAAATTTGGTCAGACCAAAGCTCCCGTACTTCACCGTGTTTTGATTCCTTGTGTCTCAAATTGAGTTTCATATTCTGCATATTGAGTTTCATGTTCAGGAATCTGAACATGTAAACTCAGGGATATATTATAGCTATTCTCTCAACCCTAATATCTTCCATTCTAGCCCACCCCCAAAATTAGGCTCCTCAAAGTTCCTCCTCCTCTCATTTGGCAGCAAATTGCAGCCTAAACTCATTTGCATCATTAAGATCCACCCAGTCTATTTGTAAAGTCAGCAGTATACCTCTGGGAGATGGTGAGAAAGAGAAAAACAGCCCTGACATCCAGCCTGGTACTATCAGCTCACCCCTATTCATGTCTTGGTGAAAATAATTTCACAAGAAATTTTCCTATGAGGTCCTGGCTAGAGCTCAGTTGTTAGAGGAAGGTCCTGATACGCCAAGGTTGCAAATTTGATCCCTGGTCAGGGCACATACAAGAATCAACCAATGAGTACATAAATAAGTGGAACAGCAAACACATGTTTCTCTCTCTCCTTCTAAAATCAACAAATTAAAAAAATTTTAAAAAGATTTTATTTATTTATTTTTAGAGAGGATAAGGGAGAGGGAAAGAAAGGGAGAGAAACATTGATGTGTGGCTGCCTCTCACTCACCTTCAACTGGGGATCTGGCCCACAACGCAGGCATGTGCCCTGACTGGGAATCAGGCTGGCACTCAATCCACTGAGCCACACCAGCCAGGGCCAGTAAATAAAAATTTATTTTAAAAAATAAATAAATTTTCATACTACACTGTCCATGCCAGGGACATGGGCAGTGTAGTGACTGCAGTGGGAAGAGGATATAAGGGAACTACATGGTAAGGGGAAAAATTCAAAAAAGAAAGTAAAAAAAAAATCTTCCTGTGAAATTCTCATTTCCTAAAGTGTTCCCCCAAATCATCTTTGTAAAACCTTTCTAACATTCTCTTACTGAGAGGTCCCATGGTTCCCTATGGTGTAGGTTCTCTATAGTGGCAATAAGCAACTGCATCTAAGTCTCTGGTATCTGGTAGTCTTTGGCTAGAGGACATCAATAAATGGTAAATAAAATTCATGTCTAAAATTAAACACCTCAAACTTACATACATTGTTACTATGCCTATCAACATCTTTATGGTCAAACCATCCCCCTCACAGAATATCCACCCCTTTGAATTGGTTTTGGTACTCCCCTGGTTTTCCTCTGACTTCCTAGCTCCCCCTGTATGTAGCAGTTCTCCCTGCCCCATAAACACAGGTGTTTTCCGAGGTTCTGTTCTTAGCCTCTCTTTCAATATCAATGGTTCTTAGTCATTTTTGGCTCATAGTATTTCCTTTGAAAATCTAGTGAGAACTGTGGACTGCTTTCCAGACCACCTTTGCCGTACTGTGCCCAGAAAATACATACATAATGAAAAGTTTCCAATTTTAGGGAAGGATTATGAAACTCTTACCTTCTCTCCCAGGTAATATAACAATAACACCTTATACGTTTATCATTCCCAAACCACTAACTTCAATCTTTACCCATCTCCCAAACTTCAACTAAATGAAAGCACAAAACTAAATTCATTTTCTCTTCAAATCTGCTCAATTCTCACCCTGCCGTCTTCCCAGTTAACCAAGTTGAAGACAATCAGTATCAGTTCTGACTTACTGTTCTGAGTCAATTAAATATGAGCATGTCATTATCTACAGATTGTATCTCTAAGATGTCACACCTGGCCCCTCTTTACCCTCCCCCAATTACTGCCCTGGTTTTGCTGCTCATTACCTCTCATCCATACCACAGCACTAGTATCATACAACTTCTCTCCCTAAAAACATTACTCCAATGATGTCACTGTTGCTTAAAAAATGATGTCCTTGGGACTCTCCATTCCCCACAGGGTAAAATCTTAGCTTGACATTCAAGGGCTTCCACAATTTGATCTTAATGGACATTTCCAACCTTAATTTCACAAGTCTCTTCTAGACACACAAAGCTCTTGTCACACCAGATTCTCAACATTCCTTAAAGTACTCTCCCTCCTGGGAGCACACCCACACCCTTTCCTTCCCCTTCTTCCTCCCCACAGTTGTGCATTTCCTCAACTCTAAGGGACCCCATGAGACTTGCAACCAGGGAAGCAAAGGGCAGCTTGTCCTGGGCTAACTCCCTGAACCTGTCTTGAAGGCCCCCCTTTTCTCTTCTCAGTGAACCAAAACAGCCCTGCCTAGGCTCATTTCTTTCCTAAAACATTTCCAGAGAGCCAAAGCACCCCCTATACACTCTTGTTTCTTCTATCCTAAGCCCTTGTTTTACTATCTTCAGCTTTAATAAACGTACTCTTAAAAAAAATCCTCATAAATGGTTGACACTTTCTCCCCTAAATATACAGACTTCCAGTTTTGCTTCAGAAGAAAAAAAAAATCTATTAATGCTAGACCCAAATTGCTACATGACAACAGCTGGCTGGAGCCAAGAATTCCTCCTCTGGTTCTTTGCAGTCTCCACTACTTCTCACCATTTTGTGCCTGACGAACTTCTCTTACTCAGTTTAGCTTTTCTGGCTTTGTACACAATCTAGTTTGTAACCCTAAACCAGGAAAATATACCTACCCATCCTGGTTCTCAGATCCATGTTCTAATTAAGGTTATACTACCTTTTTTTCTTTAAATACTTTAGTAAAAATATGACCGTACTAATGTTATTAAAGACTAAAACATAGGCCAGTCATCTTTGTTGTTATTCCTGTGCTTACTGGCCTTCCAGTTTAAGTGTCAGCCCGCAGCACAGGGCAATTCCCACCCCAGGAAATAAGCTACAGCAAAGTTTACAAAATGTCTCTGCAGCTTTTATCACAAAGGATGATCCATTAACTCAACAGAGATGTCAGTATTAGAGCCCCAAGCTAGTTTACTTGGAAATGACCTGGCTATTTAGCATTTGGGGTTTGTTGTTGTTGTGTTTTTAAGATTTTATTTATTTATTTTTAGAGAGAGAGGAGAGGAGGAAGAGAGAAAGAGAAACATTGATCAGCCACCTCCCACACGTGCCCCAACCAGGAATTGAACCTGTGACCCTTTACCCTGAGGTATAAAGCCCAACTTAACTTACTCTGGAGAATCCAACATGAACTTCTCCTCCCTAAAATTGTTTAAATAATTTTTCTTTCTTTCAAACTGAGCTAAGTCCCAGGGAATGCCAAGAGCATTGGAAAAGACTTTGGATTCACTATCACTAGTGCTATTTTTAAGTAAGATATTGTGCACTTAAATTATTCCCAAAATGTCCACAACCACCTTCTCAGCACTCGATATTAACACTCCCATTTTATTTATTTATGCATTTATTTACTGCCCCCTCCCCTCCCCCAGCAACACCCACCAGGGACCTGACCCACAACCCAGGCTTGTGTCCTGACTAGGAATCAAACTGGGAACCCTTTGGCTCACAGGCTGACACTCAATCCACTGAGCCACACCAGCCAGGGCATGGCTCCCATTTTAGAGATAGGAAAACAAAGGCACAGCTAAGGGGATCATTTGCTAAATATCACAAAGTTCAGAGAAGAACAGTGTTCTTGAGATCCTGCTTTGCTTCTGGAAGCTAAGCAAAAAAATAAATAAAAACAAACAAATAAAATAAAAGCATTAACTATAAAAAGAAAATAGGCCGCTGCTTAAGGTCATGAGGACAAAGACAGACAGAAAGGGGTAGGTATTAACAATAGGTTAAATTATTACTTAATATGATTCTCACCTTCAAAATAATAAATGCCAGAAGCAGGAGACTATGATGATTACTTCAATTTACAATTCAGCAACATTTGTTGAGCAAAACACTGTAATGGTATGTGTGGGAAGTGGAATGAACTCCAAATAAGGCTCTTTCTAACTCCAAGTGACAATGATGACAGTTCTCTTAAACTGGGAGTGGCAGCCTCAGAGACTAGAAGAATGAAGTTTTGTAAAGGTCTGCCACCACTACTTAGTTTTGTAAGGTTTCTACTATGACAAAAAGCCTTCAACAAAAGAGGAAATGAAAGCTTGGCCCCAACCACCATGGTATTATTTCCTTCCTTAAAACTCACGTTTAGCTCTGACCACTGTGACTCCATTGGGCATCATCCTGCATAGCAAAAAGCTGCCAGTTCAATTCTGTCAGGGCACGTGCATGTGCGTGGGTTGCAGGTTCAGTCCTTGGATGGGGCGCATATGAGAGGCAACCAATTGATGTTTCTCTTCCTCTTTCCCCTCCCTTCTCTCTCTCTAAAAATAAATAATATCTAACCCCCCCCTCACACAACACAAACTCATGTTTAAATCATTGCCTGTGTCCTTTATAACCATACACTTCTTCTAGTACTTAAGACTTTCTTGATCTACAGCAACCATCTCTTTTGATCCAAGATATGTTTCTGTCCAGGGTAAATTTACCCAGCCATTATGACATTACTTTTCTATTCACATAGAGTGAGGTGAAAATGGAGAGCAAGTGGGCCTCATCTACTCTTTTCTAACACTTCATTCAGGATCAATTCCCACCTCCAGGCTTTGCCCCTTTCCATTTGCTCTTCCTCTGACATCGTGCTGTTTGTACCCTTCTGTTCCAATTATGTCCATCATATCCAATCATAGGTTGATTTATTTTATTCACGCCTATAATTGTGTTGGTTATATAGCTTACTGATCAATTTTCCCCTCTATTCACTAATTGTCCTCTAAGTCATTCTATGTAAAAATACTCCCCTACTTAATTTTTCTCTCTTCTGAATCCTTTTCGAGGACGCTACTTTGCAAAGAGCAAACAGTTACATCCTGAAAAATACCCCGGACACATATTCCCTGTCCATTCTTATCAGAAATACGTACATCTTTAAATTCTATTCCCTAAAAGTGAATGTATGTCAAGTACCATTTTAAATACTTCTGCATATGCCTTTAGGTTAGCGGCTAACACCTAGGTTTTCACTAATCATGTATTCTGAATAATGCTCAGTCTTTCCTCTCAGCTCTTTTTCTTACATCTTTCCTTTGAGGCCTCTGACTCAAAAAGCAACACAGAAAAAAACATGAAGCCAAAAAACTCTAGAAGCAGTGGCACATCCATATGGCAAGAGGCCTACAAAAACACACTTCTCAAAAGATTTATCTGAAATGTAGAAGTGGAAAAAGGAGCAGAAAAAGAGAGGAAGAACTCACTAAGAGAGAAGAAAATAGATAGGAGAGTAAAGCCATCTCCTCCCAAGAGAAACTGATGGGGAAAACGAGCAGTGGGAGGTTCTACAGCAAGTGGAGCCATATATCCAGGGCCTAGGATAAAGCGCACATCCCCCCAGACACTTACCGTGTTGCATTTTGTGCCACACACCACCTGCCTATGATTCAGCCACTGAGATGCAAACACTTTATTAAGGGTCCCAAGGTGAAACTCTTTCTCCTTCAGGAGACTGGGAAGTTGCTGTGCTGCATAACCATGCAACACACGAGAGTAGCTGGTTTCATTCTGTAGCCTGACTTCTCGGTTCTTCAGGTAGTACACTAAGGATCTCTTCACTGGGGGGAGTCTTTTCCTTTTGTGAAGGGAGTGATCCCAGCCAAACTGTGGAAAGCAATATTAGAAATCAGGGCTTTGGCTACCTTCCTTCCTTCAGAACAAGGGATCCTATTGTATTAGAGAAATCACCAAGAGCTCATCCTACAGGATTTACATGCAAAAGAAATACAAGAACAGGAATCTCAACCCAGACAGTCCAGTTTAACTCTTCCAACACTGAAAAGATGCTGCTCCATAGCCAAACCTACCTATGAGAAAGAAGGAATGAAAAGACAAGGGAATAGAAGCAGAGAGGAGGGCAAAAAGTTTACTAGGCCTTTTAAGATTTGAAGAGAGAGTCCATAAAGTTATCCTTGATAGAGAAGGGAATGAGGAGCTGAATGATTACTATACTGACCTGGGCTACATCTCTACCTAGTCCCCTTCTCCCTCTCAGCCTATACTCTCCGCAGAGCATGAATTATGCAGCCCAGGGAGTCAGATTTAGGGTCCCAGGTCTTCCAGGGTGCACGATCAATGGCCGCCCCCATGTCACAAGGCCCGCGCTCCAGGCAGTTGTAGAATTCGAAAATCAAATACCAACGAAGTGGGAAGCACGGGAAATCAGAGTCCGGGTACGTGTCCAACAAGGTCTTCCCCTCCAAAGAGGGCGACATAGGGATTATACTTAGGAACTGATTGTTCTAGGGGTCCAAGTTGCCAGCTCAGGGCCTGGGTATCCAAGCGAGACTCCTTATTAGAAACGAAATCGTCCCTGTTTCTCTGGGCCCTTGTAAGGGGGCTTCATTCTCCCTTTCCTTATCTTCTGGGAGATTTTGTTCCCAACTCCCCTAAACCTCCTTCTTCCAAAGCCCAGATTCTGGTTTCTACTCAGGCCCCATTCCCGGCTGCATGCCTTCCGCAGAACATACCCATTTTCAAGTTCCCCTTTAGCTCCTTATCCCGGCTTATCTGCTCCCCAGTGAACTCTTGATGGTCCAGCCCTCACTGTATAGGCCAGACTCCGGTCTCCGCCGCCCCCTCCCCGACTACAGACCTCAGATCCCCGTTGCGGTTCCCTGATCTGCGATTCCTATTCCCTTCTGTGTGCCTCCACCTTATCACTCGAGTTCCAGCCTTTCAGCCCTCACCTGCGGGCCCTGAGCGTCACTCCCAGCTCCCGGCGAAGCTGGCGCTTTCCGCTTCCTGCTAACTGCTTTCCGGGCCATAGTGGGCAGCGCCGCCGCGGCCCCGCAGCCACATGGGGCGGGGGAAGCGAGGGGGAGAAAGACGGGGGGTCATATACTGGGCCCCGGGGCCGCGCACCTTACTGTGCCCGGCCCGGAAAATGGCCCGGACCCGGGGGGTCAGTAGAAAGAGAGGAGGCAGGCAGAAGGAAAGGAGGAAAGGGGGACCGAGGGTGGGAAAGGGGAAGGGGATGGGAAAGGAAAGCAGGAACGAAAAGCTTCCCGAAGACCAAGTGTGGAAACGACGGCGAGCGGCTAGAACCAAAACACCCCCTCCCCCTACTCGCCCCGTCACCCTTGCGCAGCCGCACTTCGCAGCAAGTCGCTAAGAAGACGCCGCCGGGACTAGAGGGGCGGGGTTTAGAGCTCAATGGGGAGTTAAGGTATGTTGCCTAGCGGCAGTCTGCCTATTTCTAACCGTAGTCTAGTGGCCGCAGGAGGTAGGCGACCTGAGGCTAAAGGAATCCGGGTTCCAGCCGTCAAACTTTGGACCCCTCGCCCGCCCGTCCTCAGGTACCCGGAAGTGAGGACAGCTAACCTCTCTCCGGGAAGGACTTCCTGGCTTTTACCCGGCATCCACCACTGGTTATCGCCCTGCAGGCGCCTAACGTGCCCCGAACCTATGGCACGCAGAGCCGGGGCGCCAAAGGCTGAACTTTGTAGGAAGAGGCAAAACCTTCTCCCCTCAGCCCTGCTAGGTGGAGACCGGCCCAGAATCCTCGCCGGCGTGGTCGCACTTTCCGTTTGCGGAGAACCTGCCCTGCCCGGAGCAACCAACTTAGGCCGAACGCCGGGGCTCTGGCCGCCTTCTCCCCGCCCCTGGAGAGCCCTGAGGCTCCAGTCTCCACTCAGTCTCCTCCCTCCCTCCCCCGGCTTACTCCCCAAACTAACCCTCTCTTCAGCCGTAACAGGAAACAGCCCCTCATTTCCTTTTTTTGCTGCGACCTCACTTCCCTTTAGATTCCCATGGCCTGAAGGCCACACTATCTTTTTTGTTTCATAAAATAGGTTTCACCCCGTAATTTATGTTTCTTGTATCTCCCGTGCAGTCCTAAACCGAGGAATAAGGGACTGCCACTGCCTGCCTCTTTTTCGGGCCCGGTTGTATCTCCACCAGGGCAGATTGGGTGAAATTCTGAACCATACAGAAGAAAGTGGCCATTGGCTTTTCACTCCAGTTAGGGTTGGTATTAACTACCAACCATGGGGGTTTCTTGAAAATCACCATTGCCTCCACTGTCAAGAGATCCTATAGGAATTTGAGTGCCAGCCTCTACATGTTTCAGGCAAAACAAACAAAAAAACACCCTACAAGGAAGTAGAAATGCTTTCTTATGGCTGACCAGACTCAGGCTGCAGTGCCCAGTTACCTGCTGGTCCCTTCAGGCTTCAGGCCTCATACCTCCAGGGAGCTCTGTTGGCCCATTTGAAGTTCTGTTTCCAAGGAGATATGGGTTTGTTTACCAAGCTGAACCAGAGACCCACATTGAGACAGGATCCTCCCCCATCACAGGTCAGCACTGCCACTAACCACTAATGCCACCTTGGAAAAGGCAGCCCCATCTTACTTGGTCAGGCCTATTCCTTCAGAGACATGCACACAGTGAATGAGTCAGAGCTGACTCATTATCCTTTTCTGAGCCTGTTGTTCCAGTTCTGTCTTGCCTCACAATGCCCTGGATGACCCAGTAGTCCATTGAACAAGAGTCTGGAATTCCTTTAAGAATCTCAAGGTCATGTTGGGCTGTGCTTAGATTCTGGTCTCCTCTACCCATATCAGAGGCTGCAGACTCATCCTCAACTTCCTCTTGACACCCCAAGAACTATCTCTAAGTGCACCTCACAGCAGAGCTCACCATTTCTGTGGAGATAAAGTGCAGATTCATTTGGAAGTTTAAAAGTTCACAGTTGCTTTTAAATATTTTATTTATTTTTAGAGAGAGGAAGGGAAAGAGAAAGAAAGTGAGAAACATCCATGTGAAAGAGAAACATTGATTGGTTGCCTCTTGTATGTGCCCCTACCAGGGACTGAACCCCAAACTCAGGCATGTGCCCATACCAGGAATCGAACCATCAACCTTTCACTTTGCAGGATAATGCCCAACCACCTGAGCCATATCGATCAGGGTTACAATTTGTTTTAGAAGACTGATATTTTGATGTCTCTTGCCATGTCTGTAAATTGGGAACAATCATAGTGATACTTTGCCCTGACTCAGAACAAATTGGTAATACATTTTGAGAGCTTTGTGCTTTCAGTATACAACTTTAAGTTATGCAAGTGTCCAGATTAAAAGCATTTTATCATTAATTAAAATAATAATAATAATAATAAAGGACTGGTAATACCAAATATTAGGGAGGAGGTAGAATGACTGGAACTTGCATTTATTGCTAGTGGGCATGTAAATTGGCACAATTTGGAAAAGATCTGTGGCACTACCTACTAAAACTAAATGTGTACCTTATTGTCCAGCAGTCCTACTTCTGGTTATAAGCTCAACAGAAATGGGTGTTTATAGCTATCAAAAAGCACTTATAAGAATATTTAAAGCAGTTTTATTTATAATAGTCCTATATTGGAAATAGTTCAAATGTTAACCGATAGTAGAAAAAGTAAATTTGTGTTCCCATGACCTCCTCATCAGTTTCAATAATTTGCTATAATGGCTCACAAAACTCAGGGAAATATTTGACTTATCATTACTGCTTGGTTATAAAGGATATTATAAAGGATACAAGTGAATAGCCAGGTTGAGATACATAGGGTGAATCCAGGGGGTCCTGAGAACAGACTTTCTGTCCCATTGGAGTTTAGGGTGTACCACCCTCTTGGCACATGGATACATCCACCAATTCTGAAGCTTGCCATACTGCATAGTTTGGGGTTTATATGGAGGTTCTGTTATACAGCCACAATTGATTAAATCATTATCCACTGGTAATTAATTCAATCCCCAGTTTTTCTCCACTTCCCAGAGGTTGGGGGCTGAGGCTGAAAATTCCAACCCTCAAATCACATGGGTGGTTCCTCTGGCAACCCATTTGGAAGCTATTAGGGGTCTACATCAAGTCACTTCATTAATATAAATTCAGTTTTGTTGAAAGGGATGTATTATAAATAACAAAAGATGCTCCTGTCAGCATTATCACTAAGGAAATTACAAGAGTTTTAGGAGCTCTTGTGCCAGGAATCAGGGACAAAGACCAAATATATATATTTCTTATTATATCACAATATCACAGTAATAAAAGTCAAAATAGTTATTACCTTGGTGGTTAGTGAGAGGCAAAGCCAGGGAGGCTTCTGGTGTGCTGGGAATACATTTTATTGAGTTTAGACAGAGAAAGGAAGGGGAGAGAAAGAGAGATTGAATTGTTGTTCCACTTGTTTATGCATTCATTGGTTGCATTTTGTATATGCCCTGACCAGGGATGGAACCTGCAACCTTGGTGTACCAGGATGACATTCTAACCAACTGAGCTACCCAGCCAGGGTTGAAATTTCTATATCTTGATCTTTGTGGTGATTATACTAGTGTACAGATATGTAAAACTTCATCAAGCTATACATTTAAGATTTGTACAGTTTATGTAAGTATACTTAAGTTCAGTCATGGCCACTTACTGACAGATATGTTCTGTCTGTCTGTAGAAATGCATCACTAGATGATTTTATAGTTTTGTGAATGTAATAGGTATACTTACACAAACCTAGATGGTATAGCCTACTACATTCCTAGGTCATATTGTATTGCCTATTGCTCCTAGTGAAAAACCTGTACAGCATATTAAAGTACTACATACTGTAAGCAATTGCAACAAATGATATTTGTGTATCTAAACTAATCATATAAAAGGTATAGTATTGGGTTGGCCAAAACATTAGTTCCTTTTTTGTGTGTAAGATGGTTGTAGTAGCACTTAGTTGTCTTTAACGTCATTTGAAACAATTTTGTTAAATTGTATTGTGACGGCTGTCATATCAGCAGCATTTAAAAAACAACTTAACCAAAATTGATGAGTTTTTGTGTAGCCATTTTAATATTGAAGATGGGAGAAAAACTAAATGGACTTTTTGGCCAAACCCCCCAAAATGGTATAAAAAATAAAAAATGGTACACTTATATACAGTGTTTGCAGGACTGGAAGTTGCACTGAATGAGTCAATGAGTGAATGTAAAGGCCTAGGACATTATTGTAGAATTTATAAACACTGTACACTTAGGCTATACTCAATTTATTTAACATTTTTTCTTTTGCCCCGATTAGGGTGGCTTAGTTCGTTGGATGTCATCCTGCAAAGCAAAAGGTTGCTGGTTCAGTTCCCAGTCAGGGCACATGCCTAGGTTGTGGATTCAGTCCCTGGTCAGGGCACATATGAGAAGCAACTGATTGATGTTTCTGTCCCTCTCTTTCTCCCTCCCTTCCCCTCTCCCTAAAAATAATAATAGTAATAATTAAAATAATAAAATAAAACATTTTCTTTCTTCAATTATAAAATAAACTTAGTTTTATTATAACATTTTAACTTTATAAACTTTTTAAGTTTTTAACTTTTCCATTTTCTTGTCATAACACTTAGCACAAATATATTGTACAGCTATACAAAAATATTTTTATATATCCTTATTCTATAAGTTTTTCCCTATTTAAACATTTTAATGTTATTTTTTTACTTTTTAAAGTCTTTTGTTAAAAACTAAGACACAAAACACACATTAGCCGAGGCCTACACAGGGTCAGGGGCATCAACATCACTGTCTTCCACCTCCACAGCTTGTCCCACTAGAAGGCCTTCAGGGGCAATGACACCCACGGGGCTGTCATCTCCTATGGTGACAATGCTGACTTCTGGAACACCTCCTGAAGGACCTGGCTCAGGCTCTGTGTGAGGAGTGTCACTCTATTCAGGAATATGTCCATGTGGGTTTGCCTGGTTTGTTTCTTTCTCCATCACAGATTTGCATGTAAGTAGATAACATAGCATAAACATTCTTATGAATGAAAACCTTGCTGTGTTGGAGTCCATATTTTTAGCTTTATAAGGTATGCAAAAGTTACTAAATGCTCTACTGTGAATTTTCTTGGGGGTTCTTCTTTTCTTCTCCCGCGATTTCCTTTTTGCTTATTTATTCTTCCGCTATGTGTTCCTGTTCTGGTTCCAACAACTCCTCATTAGTCAGTTCCTCAGGGACCACCTCTAGGAACTCCTCACTGTCACCTTCATCCACACCGAGGTTGTTTTCCATGTCAACAGCCTTTCCATTTCCAACAGCCTTGTTGGTTTTTGCAACCTCCTCATGCTTCACATATCCTTTGAAATCACAGATGAACCTCTTGAGTGACTTCTACCAGATGTCATTCACACACTTGTTGGCGATACTACCCCAAACACAAACAAGGTTCTTTTTTTTTTTTTTTACTTTTATTAGTATTTATTTTATGCTGAATTTACTCCTGGGCAATAAGCTTTTGTTTCTTCAGTTTTGCGCTATCTTTTTCTTCTGTGCAACTTCCTCTTCTAGTTCAGGAACAGTCTGCTCTTTTTCAGTAAGGATCATCTCAATGTGGCACAGAGAGCTCATGTATGGGTTAATCCTCCCATGAGCTCTGTAAGTTCTACCTTGCATCTTGGGAACTTTGTTCACCTGAAGTCTATGACCAGAGAATCTATATCTAAATCCTTGGGTTCAGCATTACTCTCTGCATTTCTAAGCACGTGTGGCAAAAACTCAGCACTCTTTTTGGGCCACCAACCCTGTGTCCAGCCCCACTGTTTGGCCTGGGCATACCTACCAACTCCATTACTGTATCGATAGAATGGGACACATTGCTTCTTTAAAGTGACATCTTTCAGATACTTGGTGGCTTTTCGAATACACATACCCTTGATGGCCTGGGCATTTTCACAAGTGTTCTTAAAAGTGAACATGAAGGTTTGAACCTCTTGGTTTGCATGATTTTGTGGGGTTTTCTGGGTCAAGTGAATAGCAAACCATCTTCAGAGATCACCTCTGGTCACTTTTGGGAAGAGGAAATGCCTCAAGCAAGGTTCTTGACGCAGTCATAGATGTTGTTATCCTCCCAGAATTGCATCAGTGTCTTCCTCAGTTTCAGCAATAGCCTGGACAAAGGTCCTCCTCAGGTGGGAGGCTTTAAAAGCTGCTTTAACTCCTTTACCCATTGATTGGATCAAAGAGTGGAATTTGGAGGGAGAACCACCACTTTGATTTTGGGATAAAGATCGCCAATAAAAGGAGAATGTCCAAAAACATTACCAACAATATGCAAAATCTTGAAAGGTATGTTATTTTTCAAATAGTACATCTCTGTTTCATGGGCACAGCAATTCAGGAGAGCGTCTTAGAAGAGGAGCTTGGTCATCCATGACTTCCTGTAGTATACCGGCAGTGTGTGCTTACTGATAATACGCTTGAAGACCCTGGGGTTCTCACTGTGCCAGGTCACAAAGAGTTTCAATTTGTAGCCTGCAACACTGCCCCCAAGCAAGATTGTTGTCCTGTCCTTAGAAGCCTTGAAACCTGGCATGGACTTGGCCTCCTTAATAGATGAAAGTCCTTTCAGAATCTGTCTCCAGCATATGGGGGCTTCATCCATACTGAATATTTGTTCTGGCAAGTAATTTTCCTCCACAATCAGCACATCTAGAGTTTCCAAAAATTCTTCAGCTGCCTTCATACCAGAACTCTTAGACTCATCAGTCACTTTTTCATTACCTAATGGATAACAATTTTTTTAGTATAAAATTTTTAAATTTTTATTTATTGATTTGAGAGAGAAATATTGATTTGTTGTTCCACTCATTTATATATTCATTAGTTTATTCTCATATGTGCCCTGACTTGTGATAGCACCTGCAACTTTGGTGTATCAGAATGACACTCTAGCCAACTGAGCTACCAGAGTTTACCTTAATTTCCTTTTTTTAAAATGTAGGCTGGACTTAGTGATTGACTTCTAATGGATAGAGTATGGGAAGAGAAAAATAGTAACCTTTAGAGTAGAGAAACCTAGCAGATACACCTTAACCAACTGATCAAGGTTAACTTCAATAGTATTAATTCGCATTGATATTAATACTTCCTGATGTGATGTGATGAGGAGGGTCCTTAATCTCTATAGAATTCTTCCCTAAAATTTATATCTCTAGTATAATAGTGAGAAAATATCAGGAAAACCTAAACTGAGGGAATTCTACAACATACTTGCCCAATACTCTTCAAAAGTGTCAAGGTTATAAGAGACAAAGAAAGACTGAGAAACTGTCACAGACTGAAGCAAGTCTAAGGAAATGACATCAGGAAGTAATATGGTATCATGGACTGGATTCTGAACATAAAAAAAGACATTTAGTGGAAAAATTGGAGAAATCTGAATAAAATTTAATAGCATTGTATCAAATAGTTTCTTGTTTTGATAAATATACCATGGTTATATAATTAGGACAAGCGGGGTAAAGAATATACTTTCTATACTATTTTGTAACTTCTGTAAATCTAAATTTATTTAAAAATGGTTATAGCATTGTCTCATTACACCAAGGTTGCAGGTTTGATCCCCAGTCATGGCACATAAAAGAACCAACCAATGAATGCATAAATAGGTGGAACAACAAATTGATCTCTCTCTTTCCCTTTCTCCCTTTTCCTCTCTTTCTCTAAAAGAATTATTTCAAAATGGAAAGTTAAAAAATAGAAGTAAATGAATCAATCAGGAATCCTGAGATGGATTTCCTACTGGAAAAGTATAGTTATTGGGGGGGAAAAATCTCAATTAACAAGATATACTGTCTTAAATGGACACAAAGAGAGAATTAATGAATTAGAAGATGATTCTAAGAAAGTCACCCAGAGAAAAACACAAAGAAATAAAGTATAGTAAAAAGGCATGGAAGACAGGAGTGGCATCAGTGAAAATGGCAGTGTATGAGGCCCGTGCCTCCTCAGAAACACTGAAAAACCTGGCAAAAACAGTTTCAACCTTACCAGAACTCTGGGAGCTAGTCAAAAGTTTACAGCAACCAGGTGAATGTTTAACCAGGAGAAAGGTCACTGAAACAAATAGGAAATTTTTGTGTTGTTTTTACTTACCCTTGTTCCACTGTCTTCACTTGGTCAAAGCAATCTTAAAGATGGCCACCTATCCTGAAAGAATATATGCACCTCTGTGTTCATTGATGCATTATTTACAACTAGCCAAGATATGGAAGCAACCCAAGCACCCATAAATAGATGAGTGGATAAAAAACCTGTGGTACATATACACAGTGAAATACTACTTGGCCATAAAAAATAATGAAGTTTTATCTTTTGCAACAGCATGGATGGATCTAGAGAGTATTATACTTAACAAAATGAGTTAGACAGAGAAAGACAAATACCAAATTATTTCACTTATATGTGGTACCTAAAAAAGAAAATAAACAAAGTAGATAACAGAGAACAGACTGACAGTTGTCAGAGGGGATAGGGGTTGGGGCCTGGGTGGAAAAGGTGAAGGGATTAAGAAGTACAAATTAGTAGTTACAGAATAGTCATAGAGATGTAGCTTACAGCATGAGGAATATAGCCAATAATATCATGATAACTATGTATGGGGCCAGGTGGGTACTTGAAACATTGAGGGGACTACTCTGTAAAGTACATTTTTTTTATCTTTTTAAAAAAGCTGTATTTATTGATTGGTTTTAGAGAGAGGACGAGAGAAAGAGAGAGAGAGAAACATTGGATTTGTTGTTCCACTTATTTGTGCATTCATTGGTTGATTCTTGTATGTGCTCTGACTGGGGATTGAACATGCAACCGTGGTATATTGGGATGATGCTCTAACCAACTAAGCTACTCAGCCAGGGCTAACATAAGTAATTTTCTTTCTTTTTTATTTTTTAATTTAAAAAAAGATTTTATTTATGTATTTTTAGAGAGAGGGGAGGGAAGGGAGAAAGAGAGGAAGAGGAACCTCAATGTGTGGTTGCCTCTCACACACCCCCAACTGGAGACCTGGCTCACAACCCAGGCATCTGCCCTGACTGAGAATCGAACCAGTGACCCTTTAGTTCACAGGCTTGTGCTCAATCCACTTGGCCACACCAGCCAGGACTAAAGTAATTAATTTTCTAACTACTAGGATGTACATCTGAAACTAACACAGAATACTATTGAATGTAAACTGTAATAGAAAAATAAATAAAAATAAAATAAATACTGCCTTAAAAATAAAATAAACAGTCTCATATGCTAAAAAGAAAAAGAAAAAAGAGGGCAACCCATGTTTTCAGTGTGGATACCTGCTTCTGGAAGACCTTGTTCCAAAGGAATGGAGTTTCTCTTTTTGACGTGACTGGAGTTTTTCTTAAGAACTGATGCAAAGGGCTTCCCTTTTTTTCACCTAACTTGGAACCCTATTAGGGCAGAGGGACTACTTAAGAGGGCTTTTCCTAAAAACATTGAAAGACAAATGAACAAATTGCTCTTCTCTAGGCAAAACAAAACAAAACATCGCAGCAAACAATAGATGCACCAAAAGCCTGAGAGGAAATTCTAGAAAGTGAGATTTTGGGGGGGAATAAAGGCTTTGAAAGGTTTTTGTGTATACCAGATAGTCTAGAAAGCCGCATGCATGGGAAAGGAAGGACACATACTTAGAGAACCAAGACCGTAAGCTTTCACCTTCGGCTGATGTTTAGGCTCAGAGCACACGTGAAGTAGAGGTCAAGACAGAGTTGTAAACAGCTTTGCTAAGTATGGAAGGAGTGATCCGACATAGATCAGAGCAAAGACCTGGAGTTTTGTTTTATTTTTTTCTTTTCTGATCCTTTTTTTCCCCTTCCTTCCTTCCTTCCCACCCTCCAGGCATTTAAGAATGTCTCTGTTAAACTATAATTTAAAAATGTAGGTATGAGGTGAAGTCCATTTAGGGGTTTATAATTTTCCAACATTATAGTTGTATTTCCAACTTACCCTCAAAAGTTCAGAAAACAGAAGAATGTTCACTAAATCAGCAATTATTTTTGAGGCCCTACTATGTGATAGGTGTGGTAGACAGCAGAGACCTGACTTGGACTTTATTCCTGCCCTGAAGGAATTTGTAGGCTAGTAGGGGAACCCACCTAACTAAAATACCAGTCTAAGGGCCATAAGAATTTGGAAAAAGGGCCTGGCTGGATAGCTTGGTTAGAGCATCATCCTGATATGCCAAGGTCATGAGTTCTATCTCCAGTCAGGGCACATACAAGATCAACCAATAAATGCATAAATGAGTGCAACAACAAATCAATATTTCTCTCTCTCAAGTCCAATTTTTTAAAAACAAAAAGTGTTCAAAGGACCATGGAAGCTAACTGCTTCCTTAACCAAGGAAGAGGTTAAGGAATAACTTTTCTTTTTCTTTCTTTCTTTCTTTTCTTTCTTTCTTTTCTTTCTTTCTTTCTTTCTTTCTTTCTTTCTTTCTTTCTTTCTTTCTTTCTTTCTTGGAATGGCCTCTTAAAAAAGATCACAGAAGCTAATTTTTGATGGATGCAGAGTTTCAAGGGCAGAGTTTCAGGGTAGAAGCTGACTTTAATTGGAAGGGTGAAGGAGAGTGATTGCAATATACCCATCTGTCCGGAATCAAGTAATGAATTCCCCTAGGTTTAGCCAGGCACTTGGCAGTTGGTTATAGTACATTTTTAACCTCTCTTGCAGCTATGTATGACAGTGTGACTATATTCTGGCTACCCAAAGGAAAGTGAGTGGAAATGTTGTTGGCAGTTCTCAGGTCACACCTTTTATAGGAAGCAGCTTGGCTTTCTCTTCCTCTTTGCAGTGTAGTAACAGTGAGTCAACTTTGACTCTGTGGCTGGAGTGTAATACCATGAGTGGAGCAACAAGTTGGACAGAACTGAATTCCAGGGAACAAAGCCCTGACCAGTCCTGCATGGTCTATCAGTTCAGACTTTTACCTGGAAGAGAAACAGAACTACTTTGATTAAGCCACTGATACTTTTGTCACCGTCTAGTCAATATCCTAACTAATAAAAGCAGTATAATAAGAGAAGAAAGGCAATAAGAATGAAACCTATGTAGAAAGCCAAATTCTGTCTTTTCTTCTCTTTTTTTCTTCCCCACCTCTCTTCTAATCCATCATTCATTTTCTGTAGTTATGTGTATGTGTACCTACGCACACACTTCTCCATATCTCACTGGTTCCAGATTTTTAGCTCCAGATATGTTAACAAACTTGCATCTTTTGTGTTTTTCCTGCTTAATCCAGACACCAGTGAAATAGCCCTAAGGAGGGAAACCATGTCTTCCCTCAGAGGCTCTCCCCAGATCACAGTGAGGCAGTAGGCATCTGGCCAAGAGTGGACAGGCACATGCCTTTGGTCACTGTGGGCAGAGGGTATTGTTTCCTGTGTACAATAGGATTTGTAGGGAATAGAGGAGCGGTATTGTTCCTAGGCAGCCTTCTCCCTTTCCATAAAAGGGCATTTTGAGGAAGTTTTCAATGTGGCAATCACAAATGCCTTATGTTCCCCCCTTTCATCAAAACTTCTAATTTCTTGCCCTGACTGGTGTGGCTCAGTGGGTTGAGCCTTGTTCCACAAACCTAAAAGTCACCAGTTTGAATCCTGGTCAGGGCACACGCCTGGATTGCAGGCCAGGTCCCTGGTTGGGGGTGTGCGAGAGGCAACTGATCAATGCTTCTCTTCCTCTCTTTCTCCCTCCCTTCCCCTTTTTCCAAAAATAAACAAAAAAAAATTTTTTTAAACAAACTTCTAATTTCTCTACATTACCTTACAGAGTATTGTAATATTGTTTTGGTCTTTCTAGTATCCATGCATTTGGTAACAGAACCTAATTTTACTATTAATTATAACTCATGTGGTTAGACCTGAAGCTCTCCCAGCCATTTGACTAGGGTTGAATCATAATATAGTTTGTAATCTAGTCCTAGTGAAAACTGGAAGTATTAGAGAAAAAAAAAGGCTTTCAAAATACTGGGGTTACTAGGTTAGGAGAATATAAGGCTGGAGCTGCTGATATCAATTTGCCATACCATGGAGCGAGCCTATCTAAGAATAAAATCAACACTGAGGAAAACAGAACCAAGAGATAGAAGTCTCTGTCTGGGAACCTCATACTCTATTCTATTTTATAACCCTTTATGCTTCTTAAAAACTCTATCATAGCACTGTTCTGCTGGAACCTTTCAAAAACCCTGAGAAACAGACAGTATCATCCTCATTCTCCAGAGGAGGAATTTGAGACTCAGAGAGGTAAAGCAACTTACAAAAGCCATGTAGCAAATTACTGGCAGAGGCAGAATGAAAACCATATCAATTGCTACCCAATCCAACAGTTTTTCCCTTACGTTACACTGTTAGGGACATTTTACCCTCTGCAGTGGGGAGATCAATACAAAGCCCCCTCCCACTCTAGGAAGTCATTCTAGGCACAGGTGGCTCTGGTAAGTCATTTATCCCTCTGGTGCTTTGTAAAGCCACTCTCCTTGGTCAGAGCCAAGGGGTATCTCTTACACCTGATCTTGCACAGCTGTTGCTATGAGTGTACAGTCAATGCTAGTGACAAACGGTTCTCTCACCCTTCACAACTACTTAAGGATTGGGTCAAAATCAAGCAATAATTACTATTCCATGCTCCTAGGTCAAGTTTTAACATTACTGAGTATGTTAATAATGGAGTTTTTCTACTGTTAATGGGAATTCAGCTGAAATAATCAGCAAGAACCCATAGGAGAAAAATTTCTGGCAGCAGCCAATAGATCATATTTCAGTCAATTCTCCTTAATATGTGAGACAGATGGGAGGGATTAGGGACCAGAGAAAGAGGCAAAGTATGAAACCTGATTCAGGAAATTGTAAAAGAGGGAGATGAGCAACCCTAGTGTATCTGGGAAGAAATGTCAAGATGTAGCACTTTGCCCAAGCAAGGACCTTTCATATCTTCCATGTCTTTCCCTCCCTTTCTTTTCTTTCTTTCTTTCTCTCTTTCTTTCCTTCTCTCTTTCTTTCTTCTTTTTTTTTTCAGTCTGGCTGTACAGGGATTAAAAGTGCTGAGGACTTTTCTAATTACTTGGAAGTGATGGGGAACTCAGAGTTGGAAAATTTTTAGTTTTAAGTTATAGTTAATAAGCTTAGTGATTATGCATATAAAAAGCTATTGTTTCAGGAACTGAAGGTATGACTCACCTTGACTCCAGGAGATCACAAGCAATTCAACTTTTGTGCCCCAGGAGGACTGCAAGCAGTCAAGGTGGCACTTGAGCCATGTGTTCCAGGAAGAGATGTCTGCTGTCCAGGACACAGATAAAGAACCACCAGTCAGCAGATGAAAAATTGCTAGGAAAATTGCTGGACTGCAGCTTTTATCTGATTAACCCTTTTCCTGAATTCCAAACCCCTTACCTACACTTTTTTTCTCCTTATAAAAAACATTGGCTTGAAATGAAATGTAAGACGGTGGTCTTTAGGGTACATAACTTGCCACCTTCTCAGATCTCTGGCCATCTGAATAAAGCATTCATAAAGATTCAATCCTTGACTCCACTTATTGGTTCTGGTAGTGACAGGCAGCACAGACGCTGGCTTTTCTGGTTTCAGAAGACCATCTGTGCCTCACTTTGACTCATGAGTCCCCGTTCTGATGAAGGAACCATGTGCTAATCTGGCTAGTTCTCCCTTTCTCCAGCCTTCCACTTCCCATCCCTTACCACCTGGCTAATGGGATCACTTTTGTCAGAGAGTAGGGCTGGGACATGGAGGTAGGTCTAGGCAGAACTCCTCCCTTCCCAGCTGTTCCCTGATACCCTGGAGACTGGCAAACATCAGAGTACCATTTGACATCAGCCCACTCTTGACCACCAATCAATATCCAAGTACTGCATCTGGGTGGAAATCTACTCTGGCTGAAAGAGTATTTTCACTCCTTCATGATGACTTTTGCATCTTTATCTCCCTTTTGCAGACCTGACTTAAGCTGAAGCCTAAGTCATCAGGGTGAAGACAGGAATCTTTTTTCTATACTTAAATGCAGGTTAATGACATGATAGAATAATTTTAGTAATGATATTATAGTGATCTGGTTAAAATAATGTATTCCCTATAATGAAATATCATGAGCAAAATTGGATTTTCCAGATTCCATTATTTTCTGCCACTGAGCAGCAATTTTTTCTTGAACTTTATTTCATCATTCCTTCCTACTGTCCCAAGAATATGGGGAAGAAATAAAATAGAGCTAAACATGAACCAGGAGGAGTAGAAAATGAAGAAAGTTGCTAGTTTTTCTTATCAACATCTTTTTTTTAAGATTTTATTTATTTATTTTTAGAGAGAGAAGGGAGGGAGAAAGAGAGAGAGACACACACACACACACACACACATCAATGTGTGGTTGCTGGGGGCCGTGGCCTGCAACCCAGGCATGTGCCCTGACTGGAAATTGAACCTGCGACACTTTGGTTCACAGCCCGCGCTCAATCCCTGAGCTACGCCAGCCAGGGCTGTCTTATCAACATCTTTTTAAAAACATTTTCATTTACTTACTTTTAGAGAGAGTGGAAGGGAGGGAGAGAGGGAGAGAAACATTAATGTGCAAGAGATATTGGTTGCCTCTTGAACACCCCCAACTGGGGACCTGGCCTGCAACCCAGACATGCAAATCCAGGCATGCAGAAGTAAAATAAAATAAAATAAATATTAAATAAATCTAAGATAATAACTGTTATAATTTGGTACCATTTAGATTTTACATCTATTTGTTTACATCTATGAGCTTGAGCTCATAGGGCTAACTCTATTAAAATGCACTGACCTATACTGTTCCTTAAACACTTTTTTCCTTCCATTAGTTTTAATGTATTTAAATATGGAGTCTCAGCAAAAATTATTTTGTCCAGCCTCCTTCCCTCACATTAAAAGTCTTGAACACTGCCCTGACCAGTGTGGCTCAGTTGGTTGAGCCATTGACCCACAAAGCGAAAGGTTGCCAGTTGGATTCCGTGTCAAGGCACATGCCTGGGTTGTGGGTTTGTCCCTGGTCGGGATGCGCAGGAGAGGCAACCAATCGATGTTTCTTCCTCACATCAATGTTTCTCTCCCTCTCTTCCCCTCTCTAAAAATAAATAAAAATCTCTTCAAAAGTCTTCAACACTAACATGGTTTCTAACAGCTCAAGGCTTCATTCCTAGCATAATGCCACCTAACTCCCTTTAAAGCACTTGCTTGAGAGAGCTCAAGGCTGCCAAAAGAATCTATTATTTGTTCTATTGAACACCTGACAATAGGCCCCTGACTACCATTTCCTGGAGTATTAACTAAAAAAGGCTTACAATTTTGAATCTTTCTTCTGTCCCTTTGAGGCTGACCCATATCTCTTATAATTCCAAAGTGTCTTTCTCAAGGACCTGAAAGCAATTTCTTAGAAACAATCATCAGTAAGGATAGGGCTTCCTCTTTCAGTCTCTGTGGAAAGATAGGATCCTAAGTTAGATCATTGCCAGCTAAAAGACAGAGTTGGCTTAATTGGCATTTACTCTGACCAAACCTTTTGTAATTTTTCAATTCCCGGATTCTGCTCAGGCCCCCTTCTTCCCCCTGCTTACTCACTCCCTCATTCTCTCTTTAATATGCCCCATCACCTCTGTATCAATCAAAGCTGAGTATGGTTCATCTTGGACTCTCTTCTTTATTGCAGTAATATATTACCAATTAAAATGTGTCTTTACCACTTTAACTAGTGTCCAGCTTTGTTTATCTTTGACATGTTCTTTCACCAGTCTTACGGAGTTTCACTCTATTCACATGTGGCTTAGTACTGGGCCTCAGACTCAATAGGACCCCCATGCATATTTCTGGTTCTTTTTTTTCCCATGTAGCTCTTTCTTCTCTGGCATCCTGCTTTGCAGCTGTCTCAGTCTCCTCAGAGTTGCTCTCTGCTTCCTCAACTCAATGAAACTGCTGTGTTCTGCTAGGGTTCCCCTGAGCTCAAGTATGGAAAGTGACTCTAGGTAGAAATCCAAAGTGTTGTTGATCTTACCTTTTTTTTTTCTTTCAGGGTTCATAGTTCTACACGGCTCATTACTCCAGTATCTGAAAACAGTTGTTTCATATATTTTATTCAGTCTTCTAATTGTTTATCATCAGGAGGCAAGTCCAGTAACATTTATTCCACTTATGGAAACTTATAATCTCTTTTTTGATTATCTTTAATTCATCCATTTAATTGCATTGGAGTGAAAAAAGGGAAAAACATATACATCACAAAACTTAAATGACAAATGATATTTCTAATACATTTAACAGACAATTAATGCATAGAATATATGACAGCTCTTACAAATACATGAGAAAAAGGGAAACAACCCAGTAGCAAAATGGGCAGGAATAATAGCAAGCAATTCACAAATTGTTAATAAATACAAGAGTGGGGGCAGAAGAAACTTTCCTCTCCCTTTAAAGTTTCTTTCAGCTGGCTAATAATGAAATCAACATGAGACAGGTTAAAATAACAAAATTTAATAGCATACCTTCTTACAGGAGCCCCACATATATGAGAGGTTCAAAGACAGAAAGAGAGAAAAGTTATTTATATATGACATTTGAGTTAAGAATGAGGTAAAAAGCCTTGGGTCTTCAGAAGGGAGAAAAGTCATTGCAGGATGATAAGAAGAGCAAGATGTTCAGTAATTAGTAGTTTGCCCTGCCATGTAGGTAGATTTAAAAATGATAGTTGTGGGCCTGACTGGTGTGGCTCAGTTGGTTGGGTTTCGTCCCACAAAGTAAAAGGTTGCTGGTTTGATTCCTGGTCAGAGCACATGCCTGGGTTGCAGGTTCAGTCGGTGGTCATGGCATTTGTATGGGAGGCAACTGATTCATGTTGATGTTTCTCTCCCTCTCTTCCTCCCTCCCTCCCCCTCTCTCTAAAAATAAATAAATAAAATCTTTAAAAACAAAAAAGTTATTTCTGGTGATAACTCTTATCGTGGACAAGACCCCACATTTAAATTCTTCAAAGGAATGGTAAAGTTTCTCCTGAGCCCATGGGGACTTGATTACCTTCAGCTCCAAATAATTCACATGCAGAAGTGGTACATTTTCTTTGGCACATTTTGGGGAGGGATGTTCTTTTTTCCTTTTTTAAAAGACTTTATTTATTTTCAGAGAGGGGAAGGGAAGAAGAGAGGGAGAGAAACATCAATCAGTTGACCCTGGCACACCCCCAGCCAGGAACCTGGCCCTCAATCCAGGTATGTGCCCTGACCGGGAATTGAATCAGTGATCTTTAGGTGTGTGGGACAATACCCAACCTACTGAGTCACACCAGTCAGGGCTGGGGAAGGCCTGCTCTGAACCCCTACAAAGAAATTTACAACACAAGGAAATGCAAACTGAACTCCTACTAAAGACCACTTATCATTCTTCTCACAAAATGAAAAGATTAGTAATTTAAAATCTTGGTGAAAATGGAGACAATTGTACTTGAACAACAATAAAAAATAAAATGTTGGTAAGAGTACAGCAAAAGAGATACCTCTGTACACTTTGGTTCCCGTGTAAATTGATTCAATCGCTTTGATAGGCAATTTGGGGAAACAGAGAAGCCTCAGTGCATGGGAACCTGTGCAGTTGGACTATGCTGCTGAACTCCTGAAAAGCCTCCATTACTGTCACTATGGCTACTTCATGTGCCCACTGTTCCTGCTCTGGGGTGGTCAGTGACAGAGGCTTACTGTTATCAATTGGCCGAGTCATTTTCTTGGTGTGTAATGCTTCTTCTGTAGTGGAGTCTCAGATATGCATTAACATATTGTGAACTGAACTGCGTCCCCTTGCCCCACAAATTCATATGTTTGAGCCCTCACTCACAGTACCACAGAATGTGACTGTATTTGGAAATAGACCTTTAAAGACGTGATTACATTTACAGTGAGGTTGTTAGGGTGGACCCTGACCTAATGTTGTAAGGAGAGGAAATTTGGAAACACAGAGACACCAGAGATGTGCACACGCAGAGGAGAGACCGTGCGAGGACCTGCCAAGGAAGCAGCCATCTCCAAGCCAAGGCAAGAGGCCTCAGAAAGAACCACAACTGCAGACACCTTGATCTTTTACTCACCTACCAAACTAACTTCCTCTGTTATCTGGGTCATAAAGGCACATATGACAGCATATATAAGCTGAATGAGAGATGCCAATGTAACAGCAGTGAATGACTTGGGGGTCTTGCCACCTGTTTGTGCAGCGTATTTGTATTATCTGGCCCTATTTGGGTCTAAACTTGAATGTATCATATCCATCTTGTGGCAGATTGCTTCTGGGCCCACGTGACTTTAAGATTTGATGGGTCTTACAAAACCAAGCACATGATGGGTCGTTTTGTCAGTGTGGTTGATGTTTTATGGTCAGGCACTCCATCTTTACCATGGCCTAGGGCGGTTTGTCAAAAGAGGAATAGTTCCCTGCTGAATCAAATGCAAACATGATAGGGACCACTATCCTGATACCCTTTAAATATTTAAGAGTATCACTCATCGCCACCATTTCCCATAAGAGGTAATGTTTTTTATTGCTATTTTGCCTGGTTTAAGAGGATATTTCAGAGGCTTCTATTTGGCTTTTCTGTTACTATAGCTCTTATTTTACAGGTTATGGGACTAATGTCACAATTCTGTTAACTACCAAGTATGTCAATTTTATGTATACATTTGAGAATTGGGGTAATTACCACTGGGTGTGTATGTGCACACAGTGGATTAGTTGTGAACTGAACCTAGGCCAGAACTCCATTTATTACCTAGTCTCCATATGCCACCACTCTAACTGGGGACCCCTGATGATGTTTTGGGTCCCCTAGTATCAATTTCATCTCAGGCTCTGTGTCCAACAGTTCTCCAATTGCTTGGATAATATTCCCCTGTCCCCTGTGTATGTCTGTCCAAATGGTAGTGGATGCCTTTGTGGAAGGATTGAAGCTATTATCGCCATATTTACTTGCCATGATGTTGCAGGGTCCTTCCTCCTGGAGACATGGCCTCTCCTTCAGTCATTGGATTCTAGGTCTGAAAACTGGTTCTGGCCCAGAAACTGGGCAATGCATCATGACTCAGCCCCTTCATCTTCTAACCTTGATTTCTTTTGATTGTTAAATTGGCCATCTTTACCTTAGTTAAAAAAAAAAAAAGGGTGAAGCCCTGGCTGGTGTGGCTCAGTGGATTGAGTACTGGTCTGTGAATTGAAGTCACTGCTTCCATTCCCAGTTGGGTCACGTGCCTGGGTTATGGGCCAGGTCCCCAGTTGGGGGCGTGCGAGAGGCAACCATTTGATGTTTCTCTCACACATCGATGTTTCTCGCCCTATTTTTCTCCTTCCCTTCTCCTCTTAATAAAAATAAATAAATAAAACCTTTTAAAAAGTAAAGGGTGGAGATCTGGGGAGCATATCTCAATGTACTAAAATACACTTCCTATTGTTTTTTAAGTATATTTTTTATTGATTATGCTATTATAGTTGTCCCATTTCCCCCCCTCATGCCCCTCTGCCCTGCACCCCCCTCCCATCAATATTCCCCCTCTTAGTTCATACCATGGATTGTGCATATAAGTTCTTTGGCTTCTCCATTTCTATACTATTCTTAACCTTCCCCTGTCTATTTTGTACTTACCAATTGTGTTTCTTATTCTCTGTACCTTTTCCCCCATTCAGCCCCTTCCCTTCCCTGCTGATAATCCTCCATGTGATCTCTATTTCTGTGAATCTGTTCCTGCTCTAGTTGTTTGCTTAGTTCGTTTTTTTTGTTTTTTTTAGGTTCAGTTGTTGATAGTTGTGAGTTTGTTGTCATTTTACTGTTTGTATTTTTGATCTTCTTTTTCTTAGATAAGTCCATTTAACATTTTATATAATAAGGGCTTGGTGATGATGAACCAAGCATCTGAGAGGTGGGCTATTCTTCATCACTTAGTTGTGTTTCTTTCTGGAGCTTTGATCTTTTCTTTCATTTGAGTCATATATATTTTTTTTGTCCCAGTGCACCAATTACTTAGTAAGGAGTGGGGCCTTAGGTATTTGCCAGGGCAGGGCAACCCATGTTGCTGTGTTATGGTGCTGTATGTGGGGGAGGGATCCGAGAAGGAACGGTGCCTCTTGCTCAGCTCTCCCAGGCTTTCAGTCACTTCCTCTGCTATCCACAAGCAAATTGGCCCTGCTAGTGCCAATTCCCAGGTGTGTGGGCTTGTATACATTCTAGGACCCTGTGGGTCTCTCCAATGAACTCTCCTGTGAGTCTGGGAGTTTCTTCTGCTGCCACAACCCCCACAGGTTTTTTCAGTGAGAGGTGTTGAGGTTTTATTTCCCCGAGCTGGAACCCTTGGTTGCATGGTCTGTCTTGCTCCCCAGTTGTTCCTCTTAGTTCATCCGCATGCAAATGTGGGACCACCTGCTCCACCAGCTGCCTCCTCACCCAGTCCACCATCCGCTGCCTTGCCTGCCCTGATCCTCCAGCCACTGCCTTGTCTCAAGTTCTCTCCACCCCTGCTGCCTATCTCTACTCCTCCTACCAGTCTGGATGAATATTTCTTCTTTAACTCCTTGGTTGTCAGACTCCCATACAGTTCATTTTTTTGGCAGTTTTAATTGTTTTTTGTTTTTAAATTGTTGTTGTTCTTCTTTTGGTTGTACAAGGAAGCAATGCATATCTACCTATGTCTCCATCTTGGCCAGAAGTTCTCACTTCCTATTGCTTGAATCATTTACACTGAGAAAGTATTCATGTGTTTTGTGTAATAAAAAAATGCTTAAAAGAATTTTTAAATAAACAAGCAAAAAAAAAAAGGAATTAGAAATTGCCCATAATCTTTCCAGAAAGAGTTAACCAGTGTAACTATTTTGGCATATACTTTTCTAATTTCAAATTCAAAATTTTATTGTTGTGTATAATTTTACAAAAATGAGACCATCTTCTGTATATTGTTAGTAACTGTTTTTAAACTTAGCAATGTTATATAAGCATCGTTTTACATTTACATATTCTATAACATCTTCTTTTAAGACTTCATTTTTTAGAACAGTTTAGATTTACAGGAAAAAAAATTGAGCAGATAGTACAGAGAATTCCTGTATTCTCCTAGGCCCCACCCCCCACAGTTTCCCTTGTTAGTAACACCTTGTATTAATGTAGTATATTTAACATTATAATTGATGACCTAATATTGATGTATTATTATCATCTAAAGTCCAGAGTTTACATTAAGGTCACTCTTTGTGTTGTACAGTTCTATGGATTTTTGACAAATGCATAATATCATGTATTCACTGTTACAGTATCATAAAGAATAGTTTTACTGCCCTAAAAATACTCTATACTTCATCTATTTGTCCCTCTTCCTCAACCACTGGCAACCACTTACAATGTCTATAATTTTGCCTTTTATAACATTCTTTTTTTTTAAATATTTTATTTATTTATTTTTAGAGAGAGAGAGAGAGAGAGAGAGAGAAACATCAATGTGCGGTTGCTGGGGGTTATGGCCTGCAACCCAGGCATGTACCCTGACTGGGAATCGAACCTGGGACACTTTGGTTCCCAGCCCGCGCTCCATCCACTGAGCTATGCCAGCCAGGGCTATATAACATTCTTTTTAATGGCTGCATATCATTGTGTCATGTGGCTGGATAAATCCACTGATGCTGTTACAGGACTTTAAGAAAAGACTAGAGCCCTGACTGTTGTGGTTCAGTGGGTTGGATGTTGTCTCACAAAGTAAAGGGATACCAGTTAGATTCCTGGTTTGGGCACATGCCTGGGTTGCAGTTTGGAGGCAGCCAATCAATTGATCAATCAATCAATCAATCAATCGATGTTTCTCTCCCTCTCTTTTCCCCTCCTATCCCCTCTCTCTATGAAACAAATAAACAAGAAAGACTAGAATGGTAGCAATAAACCTTAGATTCACAATAGGAGCAGACCAAACTTTGCTGACCTGGCACAGCTTTTCTTGCCTATGTGTTCACACTTGACTCTGTATTTCAGTGTTTATTATCTTTGGGCAAAGGAACTTTTTAGACTTCACATACTACCTTGGAAACCAGAAGAAAACATCTGGCATTCACTCTGGTGGAAGAATCAAAGCAGTACTGTAAACATCATCTGTCAATTTTTCTTTCCAAAGGAGTCTTTCCAAATTTCTGGGGGTTCTTTTTGCCAACTCCTTGTCATAGCACCAGAATCAAATGAAATCACTAAGGTTTTAATGACGTTCTGAGTTAGAAGGCTGGGCTCAGAGGTCTTCCTGCTGCACAGATGCACATCCCCATAGTCTACTTCTACTCTACTTCCATAGGGGCCAACCTCCACCTCCTCAAGCAGGGCAGCTGTGTATGGATGTGTACTTTGTGCTTCACACAAAAGTGCCTGGCTGAGGGGTCTAGAGAGGGCTGAAATCCTGCTGCACTCAATTTGCCAAACTGTACACCTTGGCATTGCATCCAAACACAGAGGGTGCCCTTTTCTATCTTGCATAAAGGCACAGTTTAGTGTAGTGGCTGGTCTTGTCCTGAAGCTCACTGAGATTATCTAACTCCATTGTAATTGTCTGTTTATGTATTTGTCTTCATCCTAAGGTTCTTGATTACTAAGGTTTTATTTAATGTTTTTTTCCATTGCAGCACAAGGTGTATAGTAGACCTCAGTATATTAACTCAATAAATTACTAGGAACAGGGCTCTTTCAGCTCAGTGCCAGGACAGTCTACCCATACCATTAAAAAATAAAATTAATTACTTTTTACCATTTTTGAAAATATTTTATTTATTTATTTTTAGAGAGAGGGAGAGGGAAGGAGAAAGAAAGGGAGAGAAACATCAATGTGTGGTTGCCTCTCACATGCCCCCCTACTGGGTACCTGGCCCGCAACCCAGGCATGCGCCCTAGATTGGGCCGGCAGGCAACCTTTGGTTCACAGGCCCACATTCAATCCACTGACCTACGGTTTACTATTGACTAATTGGCTTTTGCTCTTACAGGATGACTCTTACCAAGTTCCCTGCTGTGCTTTTTTACTAAGTTTTCTTTTCTTTGTTTTGTCTTTATTTTTTTAAATTAGGTTTCCCCCATTTTTCTTTTTTATTTTTTTAAAAAATTGTCATCTTAACCATTTTTTATTGACTTTTTTTAAGAGAGAGAAAGAGACATGGCCATAAACAGTTGTGTGGGGAATGACCATGGAAGTGGGGAGCAAAAGGGGTGGAAAGGGGTGAAGGGAGGAAAATTGGGATGATTGTAATAGCATAATCAATCAATCAATCAATATAAAAAAATGAGAGGGAGATAGAGAAACATTGATTTGTTGTTCCACTTACACATTCATTAGTTGATTCTTACATGTGCCCCAGATCAGGGATTGAACTCACAACCTTGGCTTGTTGGGACAATGCTCTAACCAACTGAGCTACCTAGCCAGGGCCTCTCTTGTTTTTCATACTGGTTCTCCATCTCCTTCATTGATTCCATGAACAACCCAATAACATATTTGTTCTCACACCCATTCTCTCTTCTTTTTTTTCTGAAAATTACCACTATTTCCCAGCTCCTTTGTCAGCAGGATACTAACTAAATTCAGTCAATGGGAGGCATGGGCAGGAGATTGAAGGGTGGGAGAGAGGGAATTCAGGGTAGTCCTTCCTCTTTCATATGAGTGTGGAAGTATTTTCCAGCAGTGGCTGCCATCTTACACATGGTTTATACTCCCCCTTCTTTCTTGGTCCCAAGTCTTGCTCTCTCCAGAGCCAAAATTGATAGTTTGGTGTGTATTCTTTTATGCATGTATATATATATATATATACATCTATCTATGTAGTTGTTTTCTTTCTATAAAAATGAATACAATAGGCATTATTCTGCAGCTTTTTTTTTTATTTCACAATGGATTGTGATAGTCACTGCTAAATTGCTCTACAAAAAGATTTCATCAATTTATACAGCCATCAACAGGGTATAAGAATGCTTTGTTTTTCTCCATCTGTGCCAGCATTGGATGTAATTAATCCTTTTTAGCTGTTGCCATTTTGTGAGGTGAAAAATGGGGTCTTGTTTCATTTTTAAAAATTATCAGTGATGTTGAACATTTTTTTACCAGCTATTTTGTTCGCTAGCTATTTGTGTTTCTTCTTTAGTGAACTGCCTCTTGAAAAAGTTACATTTTATTTTTCTATTGAATTATTCTGTTCTTCTTATTGATTTGTAGGGACTCCTTTTGGTAAAATTAACACTTTTCTGATATATAGATCACAAATATTTTTTTCCAGGTTATCTTTTCATTCAGATGATTATCTGCCAGATACTGTCATTCTCTGTATAACTAAACTGTCCAATTCCCTCCTTCAGAGCATGTTTGTAGACTCATGGTGCCCAACACATGGTAGAACTTAGTCAATGCTGGATGGCTAAATGAATGAACGAAAGATTGTAGAGCTAATTATCTATCTTTCCTGCCTCTGCTCTTAGGCTCTCCAAAAGTCTAGTTGTGTATGAAGGAGAGAGAAAGAGTACAAAAAAGAGGGAGGATTGTGAGCTGGTGCTCTGTGGCCTGAAGTGCTGTTTCTAGACCAATATGAGTTGCACTGAGATGGGCCAGTCACAGGGCAGGGGTAGTAGAGGACTGGCATCCTGTTCAGCCTTTTCTGGCCACATGTTGAGTTACCACTGGGATCTATACCTGAGAACTAACAAGTATGAGTCACTTCTAGGAAGGTGAAGAAGTATTTGTTTTTCCAGGTAATGACACCAATTCCTTCCCATTTCTTTTCTTCTCCTCTTTCTCCTCCCATTTTTTAAGGATATGTTTCCTCCATGGTGGGTGGGTTGCACATAGCAGGCTGGCCCAGGAGTAGGTGGTGAGTAACATGATCCACACTTAAAACAAAAAGGCAAAAAAAAAAAAAAGAGAAAAATATTATTGGATTGGGAGGCTTAGGCTGATGGGGAATCTCAGGAAGTTCCTGTCTGATGGGGGAGGCTTGTCTCTGTACTCAGGGAGTTAGGACTTCGGAGAGGCATAGGGGTAGCCATCCAAAGGTTTTTCCTTCCCAGTCCTCCATGGCACCATAGTCTTCTGACTCCTTTTCTGCTTCTCTGGCTACTACTCTTCTATTTCTTCCTCTGCTTCCTCTTTTCATGCCCTATTTGTCAGTGTTCCAAAGGGTCCTATCCTCAAAAGTTTTAATTAATCTAAACTTCTATTTTTCTAGCCAAACGTGCAAGAATTTGACTCAGGTCAAAAACCGTAAAGTCATCCTGAGTCCTCTCATTTCCTCCACCATGCAACTAATTTGTGAGCAAATTCTTATGGTCTACCTTCAAAATGTAGCAAGAACCTAACTATTTCAAATCATTTCCAGCCTGGATTACTGCAATAACTACTAAGGGCTTCCACTCTTGCCCTTCTTGCTCAGTATAGTAGCTACAGTGATCCTGCTAAAAAGTTAGAGCATTTTCCTTCTCTGCTCATAACTTGGCGGTAGCTTTCATCTCACTTAGAGTTAAAGCCGAAGTCCTTAAAATGATCTACAAGACTTTATGTGACATAGCCTCCTGTTACCTCTCTGACTTCATCTTCTATTATTCTCCTCTTTACTCACTCCATTCCAGCCATGAGTACTGGGCTGCTTACTCTTCCTAGAATATAGAAGGTAAGCTTCCACCTCAAGGCCTTTATACTTACCGTTCCCTTGCATTGGCCTGGCACTTTCTTCTTCTATAGCAACATGACTACTCATTTTCTCACTTCCTTAAGGTCTTTACTCAGATGTCACCTTTCCCTGGCCATCCTTTATGCATTTCAACCATGGATACTTACTTTTATTTTTTCCCCTGAGGTAGTGGAAGTGAGCCAGCTGGGATGTGTGAACTCAGAAACAAGTTACAGAGGCAGAAGAAGGGCCCTTGGAGCTTAGGAAAGAGGAAGCAAAGGTACAGGTACATGCCTGAAGGAAGGAAAGGGGGAAGAAGGCATGGGGTGGGCGTGGGGTTGAGAGAGAGTTAGATCAACCATGGATACTTTCTATTGTCTTTCTTATGCTTTATTCCTTTTATTAACACCTATCACCATCATTATTATTAGTTATTTCCTATAGAATGTAAGTTCTATGACAGGGGTGTCAAACTCATTTTCACCAGGGGCCACATCAGCCTGTGGTTGCCTTCAAAGGGCCGAATGTCATTCTAGGACTGTATAAATGTAACTACTCCTTAACTTTAAGGAGCTGAAATCTATGAGATCTATGAGAAATCTAGAATCTATAAGAACAGGGATTTTTTTTTTTTGATGGGGGATGTCTTTTTTACATACTGCTGTATCCCCAGTGGGTATTTGTTCAAGGAGTAGTAATACACTACACATGTGTACTCTTTACCTCTTTTCTGATCTCTAAGCTCACATTCCCTCCTGAACATCTCTCTAGAAAATTTGCCCTCATCTTAATCTCAGTTTGGCCAGCTGAACTCATTATTATCTCTCTTAGGGCTTCAATAAACCTTAGGTCTTTCTTGTTTCTGTTAGTTAAGAGACCCCAAAACTTAGCTCCTTCTTCATGATTTCTCCTTCCATATAGCAGATCTCTTAATCTTGTTGAGTCAATCTTCTAAATCTTGTTCCAGTCCATCCTCTAGTCTCCATGTCACCATTTCTGCTTTAGTTCATGTATGAGTTCTTACTCAATGCAGAAGAATAGCATGTAGTCTCCAATCCATTTTATTCATTACTACCTTTTTAATTCTCCTGATGAAGAGCTTTGCTTAGCTCACTACTCTCTCTACAAATCTATGGCTGTCCATTATCTGTTGAATTACACAGGCAAATAATCCAGAATTCACAATTTGTTTGTTTGTTTGTTTGCTCATTTTAACACTCCCTTTCTGGAACTCTCTAATTGTGAGTTAAAATTGCTGCACCTTTCAAAGTACATATATTATCTCCCTTGGAGATCTGGAGGGAAAACAGGACTGGAGAATTAGACACAAGAACTTACACTCTTTACCCACCCAGAAAATGTAGATGTAAATCTTTCCTAATCCCTTAGAGCAAAGTCCATTTTTCCAGATCAACTGAAAAAAAAAGTAACCCTCTGACTTTTCCTGGAGTTATATGTTTATGCTTCTATTTCCCCTACCATTTAGTAACTTTTGGGAACTAAGATTCATCTAATTCAGTTATGAATCCTCCATTCTGATTCCAGAAGACACCCAATAAAGGCCGAAGGCAATAAAGGGTTGGGATCGGATTACCTGGTTTAAACTGGGTGAATGTCAGAATTGGAGGATTTAGAAGTCACCTTTCAACCCGTTCATTTGTAAATGGGGAAAGTGAGGCATCACCAGAAATGCTAGAACTTGTACCAGGTTCACTGACTGGGGACCACAAACCAGACATCCTGATTCCCAAGTAGACCTTGTTGGTAAACCTTCGTGCTTCCCTTCGTGTTCCAAGCATCTCGGTTCCCGCCAGTTATTTACTGCGTCCATCTCAGTAGTGTATTAGTCCCCTAAATCTCAACTAATTTTCCCGAATCTTATCTGCCTTCCGCCCCTTCAACTCTGGTCCCTAAATTTCAACCCGTCTTCCCAAATCCTCTTGTCCAACCCCTAAGCCTTACCCTCCCATCGACCCCCACTTTCCTTCCCTCCCTTCCGGTCAGCAGGGTTCACCAGTTCGGATTGCTGTGCGCGAGGTAGCCGAAGTTTAGTACTAGAACAGACACTAGTTACGTCACCGTTGGCCCCTCCCATTGGCCCAGGGGGCGTGGAGTGCGGCGCCATGACATCAGACGCCCAAAGGGCGGGGCGGTAAGGGAAAGGAGGAGGGAAGTAGGACTTCAACATGGCGGTTGTGATACTGGTTGTGGCTTCAGTGACGGCCTGGCCCGGGGCGGGTACAGTTGAAGGTGGTGGCGTTTGCTCTCCCTAGGGGCCGTCAAAAGCTCAGCGAGGACCGAACCTGGGAGGTCGGCCGGCGCTAGCACCTCTCGGGTTTTGGGACAGCGGCTGTAGTGGCGTTCAGGTGAGGGGGGCCTCCTTCTGGGGGAGGGGGCAGAGGGGCGGAGTTGGGGGTAGGGCTCCGGTACTCGGAGATGGGAGACGGATGGGGGAGGGAAAGCCGGGAAAGAGGCTAGAGGCCCAGCTGGATGAAAGGAGTTGCAGAGGAGGGAGTGAGAGGGAGTAGGAGGGAGTGGGAGGGAGAAGGGGTCAGAGATCCGGACTTGGGGAGGATTCAGGGAGATAGGTTGGAGTGAGTTGAAATGGGAGGAGGGCAGATGGGTTGTGGGAAAACGAGTTCGGATTAAAGGGACTAATAAAGTACTGGAAGATAAGCGCTGGTGACATCTATCTTGGTGGAGTGAGAGCTCGGTAGGAATTAGAGAATTCCGGGGAGGTGGATCCAGGTTTTAGGCAAGAAGGTAAGTGATGTGGAGTTGAGGCTGAGCTGGGGACTTGAGGTGCAGATTTAGTTCTCCCTGAGGTGATGAGATTTGGGAGTAAGGGAGGAGAACATACCCGGGGGTGGGTGGTCTTTGGGGATATCTTTGACATTGCCAGGTCTTCTCCAGGTATGTTTATCTTGCCACTTCTGTTGTTACCTGTACAGGCCAGCTGTGCCTCTGAAACAGCCCCAAATCTTTCTTGTGGAACATCAAGTTACAGTTTATTTGATCTATATCAGTGATCTCTGGTATTAGTGTTGTTGCCACATGTACTGGTTTCCAGAGTAGCCTCTTAAAAGTATGGCTGAGCATAAAAATAGATTTTATATTAAACTGAAACTTTTGAGAGTTTTTAGACACCATGGAGTATTGCAAACCAGATTTGGTAGTTTAGTTGACTATTGAATATATATATATTGTGTTCTAACTGCACTTACTAGTGCTTTCTCTCTTTCTTCAGTTGTTTGTTGTTAGTATTTGAGAATTTAGATAGATCTGATAGACGTTTCTCTTTAAAATTTTTGTTAGATTTGATGGTGGAAAAAAAACAGGACACTTAGTGATAGCTAGCCCTTTCTAGTTAATGTCTCAAACAAGTTAAGTTGAGGGTTTCTGTATTATTTTGTAGCAAAGACTGAAATGTCCAAAGTTTAAACTATTACATTGTCTAAACTTATTTTTAAGTGGAATTTTATAAATTAAATTTTTGTTTCTAATCTCCTTTTTATTTGTATTTATTTTTTCTGTGATTTATTTGACACTTACTGAATGCCTGTTGTGTGTTGTATTAATAAGAGTCATAATTATGGAAATGGGAATATTAATGTTTCTTTAGTAGTCATTTCTATCACTGCATAGCAAATAACTTGCTACGGCCTCATTGGTAGATAAAGCATTATTTTAGAAATGAAGACAGAGGAAGAAAAGTAAAGTTTGTAAATATAAAAACTTCCAGATTTTTTTTTTTTTGTATTTGGCTTATGACCTCATGGTACCTTTTATGTATATCTGAAAGATTTTGTGTTTAATTTTAATTTTTAAAAAATATTTTTAGAGAGAGGGGAAGGGAAGGAGAGAGAAGGAGAGAAACAGCAATGTGTGGTTGCCTCTTTTGTGCCCCCTACTGGGGGCCCGGCTCACAAGCTAGGCATGTGCCCTGACTGGGAATCAAACCTGTGACCTTTTGGCTCTCAGCCCATGCTCAATCCATTGAGCTACACCAGTCAGGGCTTATTTCATTTTGATTTTGAAGAAGACAGTAACAGTACACTGATAAAATAATATTAGGTCTGTAGACAGTTTTCATCAATGGTTGGTAGTTCACATTTCTTGAACTGATAAATGTTACTTTATCTCGTGTATTTTTTCTTTTATGTCTTGACTAGAGTAAGATATTTAAAATGAGATTTCTGAGGTTTATTCATTGACTAAAATTCTCTCAAGTATTTTCAGCATTGTAGATGTATTTTCATTAGCCAAGAATGTAGGTACCAGTATTATAAATATTTCCTGTTCTTTAATCATACTGTTGAATGTTTTGAGGGTTTTTTTAGCGTAAACTTTTTTCCCCACAGACCAAAATACCTCCAAACCAACCATCAGTTCATCATTAATCAGGTAATTTTCTTTAGACAGTCCTCAATAAATGCAACAGATAGTATGTAGTACCTTAAATATTAAATAAACTTTTTCTTAGAAAGAAAAGACACTTGACTGATTGACTTCTCTCACTCCCTCTCTCCTTTCTTTCATCCTCACTGAGGAGGTATTTATTGATTTGAGAGAGAGAGAGAGAGAGACATTGATTGGTTGCCTCTTGTAAGTGACTTGACTGGGGAGGGGAATAGAACCCTCAACCAGGTGTGTGCCCTGACCAGGAATCGAACCTCCAGCCTTTTGGTGTATAGGATGATGCTCCAACCAACTGAGCTACTGGTCAGGGCAGAATCTATTTTCTTACAGGAAAGATTCCTTCAGTTAGAGAAAGAAGGAAAGGATTGCTTTTCTAACCTATAGCCCACAATTTCTTGTAACATTGGAAAATGATTTGAATGTAAGAGTAATGTTTTTCTATGAATTGAGAATTATAATTCAGGCTTAAAAATTTTAGGTGACAGTAGTAAGATTTACAAAGGGAAAGGTGCCATCACTGGGCCTGTGCTAATGAGCCTGGCACTGTGAAGCACTTTACATAACCTCATTTAATCCATACTGTTTGATCAGGTGGGCAGTTTTTGATGTTTGTCCTTCTAGATGTTGAGGGTCACAGAAGTTGAGTAATTTTTTTTTAAAGATTTTATTTATTTTTAGAGAGGGAAGGGAGGGAGGGAGAGAGAGGGAGGGGGAGAGAGAGAGAGAGAGAAGAAGGGAGGGGAGGGGGAGGGGGGAGGGGGGAGGGGAGGGGAGAGGAGAGGAGAGGGAGAGGAGAGGAGGAGAGGAGGGAGAGAGAGAGAGAGAGAGAGAGACATCAATGTGCAGTTGCTGGGGGTTATGGCCTGCAACCCAGGAATGTACCCTGGCTGGGAATCGAACCTGGGACACTTTGGTTCCCAGCCCGAGCTCAATCCACTGAGCTATGCCAGCCAGGGCAGAAGTTGAGTAATTTTTAAAGAATATTTTATTTGTTTATTTTTAGAGAGGGGGGAAGGGAAGGAGAAAGAGAAGGAGAGAAACATCAATGTGTGGTTGCCTCTTGCACGCCCCCCACTGGGGACCCATCCTGCAACCCAGGCAAGTGCCCTGACTGGGAATGGAACCAGTGACCCCTTGGCTTGCAGGCTGGCACTCAATCCACTGATCCATACCAGCCAGGGCTGAAGTTGAGTAATTTAGGTATCTAAAGTTACCGCTATAAAATGGTGGTACCTGCCAACTTTAAATGCTCCTACTGCATCTTTTGCACCATTTTGTGCCTCTTAGGTGGTCACAGGGCCATTCTGTATAATTCCTATCAAATAAATTGTGTAAGCACTAGTTTTAAAGTCATGCTATACTTGTTCTCACTGAAATAGTAGTGTTATTGGAATGGTAAATAGTTCATTAAAAATTCCTTTTTCTAAAGATTGTATTTATTTTTAGGGAGAGAGAAAGAGAAGGAGAGAAACATTGATGTGAGAGAGAAACGTTGATCGGTTGTCTTATATGTGCCTGACCAGGGGCTGAACCCAAAACCGAGGCATGTACCCTGATCAGGAATTGAACCAGTGACCTTTCACTCTGCTGATGATGCCCAACCAAATAAGGGCAGTTCATTAAAATTTTAGTCAGTTAAGATGTCATCAGTATTTTAGGAGGAAATGAATACCTTAATATTTTGTACTTAACAAAATAAACTAGAGAAACTGGATAAGTGATTAAAAATTTTCTTGTTTGTATTGTTGAGTCAGGTTGGGCCTAGTTCATTAAGGGCCAAAATTTGTATTTGGTAGAATTTTGAATGTATTCCCAGAATTCTGGATTGGTCATTATCAGGTGATTAATGCTCACTGAACACTGAAGTTTCTGAGTCATTGAATTGGTTCATGGTGAGTCAAGAGCCAGCCAATGTGTGTTTTGCTTTTCACTTCCTCCTCAACACTTGATATTGTCAGACTTTTTTTTTAAATCCTCACTTGATGATATGTTTTATTGATTTTAGAGAGAGAAAAAGGCAGGGGGAGAGAAAGAAAGAGAAACATCAATATGAAAGAGAAACATCTGTCCATTGCCTCCTGGCCCGGAATCAAACCCACAACCTAGATAATTGCCCTGACTGGGAATTGAACCCACATTCTTTTGGTGTGCTGAATGACTGCTCAACCAGCTGAGCTACGTGGCCCTGGCAATATTGTCGGGCTTTTAAATTTTTTTCTAATCTAAGGGGTTTGAAATGGTATCTATTATGTTTTTATTGACATTTTCTGAAGTTGAGCATCTTTTCATATGTTTGTAGGCCATTTGTGCTCCTTCTGTGAAGTTTTGTGTTTATTTTTATTTTGAGTTTTTTTCCTGATTGATTGAATTCTTTATATATTTTGTATATTGGTTATTAGTTAATTCATGGGTTCCAAATATCCTCTCATCTGTTTTTTCATCTCTTCCTAGTCTCCTGGGGGGCAAGGTGTAATTTTAATGAATTGAAATTTTCAGTCTCTTTTTTCCTCATGGTTTGTGGCATGCGGGAGTGGGCAAAACTAGGTTTACAGTTTTGGTTTATGGTTTATAGTTTATGGTTTCCAGTCCATGAGCAAGGTATATCTTTCCATTTATTTCTATGTGCTTCAGTTTTTTCTTCAATGTCTTTTAATTATTTGGTTTAATTTATTCCTAGGTGTATTATTTTTTGAGGCAATTATAAATGGGATTTTCTTAATTTCTCCTGATCATTTGTTACTGGTGCATAGAAATGTAACATTTCTGCATATTGATTCTGTATCCTGCAGCTCTACTGAATTTGTTAGTTGTAATAATTTTTGGTGGAGTCTTTAGGGTTTTCTATGTATTTTATGCCACCTACAAATAATGAGAGTTTTACTTCATTCTTTCTGATTAGTCTGATTGCTGTGGATAGGAGTATGATAATTAGCTGTGGGTTTGTCATATATAGCCTTTATTATGTTGAGATATGTTCCTTCAAAACTTATTTTGTTGAGAATTTTTATCATAAAAGATGTTGGATTTTTGTCAAATACTTTTTCAGTATCTGTTGATGATCAGATGTTTTTATTATTTATTTTGTTAATGTGATGTGTATTACAGATACTGATCCATCATGCATCCCTGAGATGAATCCCACTTGGTCATGTTGTATAATCCTTTTAATGTTGAATCCAATTTACTAATATTTTATAGAGAATTTTTGCGTCTATGTTCATGAAGGATATAGGCCTGTAATTTCCTTTTTTTTGTAATGTCTTTGTCTGGCTTTGGTATCAAGGTAATGCTGGCTTTGTATAATGAGTTTGGAAGTGTTTATTCTTCTTCAATTTTTGAAATAGTTTAAGAAGAATAAGTATTAATTCTTTTATTTTTTCAAAGTGTATTTTATTGATTATGCTTTACAGTTGTTCCAGTTTTTCCCCCTGTGCTCCCATCTGCCCAGTACCTCCCTTCTCTTCAGCAATCCCCCCCTTAGTTCATGTCCATGGGTATTGCATATAAGTTCTTAGGCTTCTCCATTTCCTATACTTTCTTTAATATCCTAGTCTGTTTTGTAGCTACCATTTATGCTTCTTAATCCCTGTACCTTTTTCCGCATTCTTTCCCTTTCCCCTCCCCCTGATAACCCTCCAAATGATTTATATATTTATGATTCTGTTCCTGTTCTGGTTTCTTAGTTTGTTTTTGTTTTTTAGATTCAGTTGTTGATAGTTGTGAATTTGCTGTAATTTTACTGTTCATAGTTTTGATCTTTTTCTTAGATAAGTCCCTTTAACATTTCATGTAATAATGGCTTGGTAATGATGAACTCCTTTGGCTGGGAAGCAATTTATCTGCCTTTGCATTCTAAATGATAGTTTTGCTGGATAGAATAATCTAGGTTGTAGGTCCTTGCCTTTTATGACTTTGAATACTTCTGGCCCCTTCTTGCCTGCAAGGTTTCTTTTGAGAATCAGCTGACAGTCTTATGGGAACTCCTTTATAGGTAACTGTCTCTTTTTCTCTTGCTGCTTTTAAGATTCTGTCTTTATCTTTCACCTTTGGCATTTAATTATGATGTATCTTGGCATGGCCCTTTTTGGGTCCAACCTGTTTGGGACTCTGTGCATCCTGGACTTGTATGTCTGTTTTCTTCAGCAAATTAGGAAAGTTTTCTTTCATTTTTTTTTTCAAATAAGTTTTCAGTTTCTTGTTCTTCCTCATCTCCTTCTGGTATCCCTATGATTCGGATATAGGCACTTTTGGAGATGTCCCAGAGTCTTTTTATTCTCCTTGTTATTTTTGAATTCACATTTCTTCATTCTGTACTGGTTGACTATTTCTTCCTTCTGTTCCAAATCATTGATTTGAACCCCAGCTTTCTTCCATTACTTAGTGTAGCCTTCATTTCTTCCCTGAGGCTTTTGCCATACTCAGTGAGTTCTCTGAGCTTCCTTATCACTAGTGTTTGGAATTCTACATCTGATACGTTGGCTATCTCTGTTTTGCTTAGTTCTTCCTCTGGGATTTTGTTCTTTCATTTGGGCCATATTTCTTTGACTCCTCAATTTGGCAACCTTCCTGTGTTTGTTTCTGTATATTTGGTAGAGCTGCTTTGATTTCTTGGCGCAGTACACCTGTTAATCTGTATGGGGTGGTGCCTTAGGTATTTGTCAAGATGCAGCAACCCACTGTACCACTTTGTAACTATGTGGAGGAGGTGTCGGAGAGGGGACATAGCTGCTGAGGCTTGCTCTGCAGTTGCCCCATTTCCAGTCACTTCACCCCCTTACCATATGTGACCGTCACCCCTCTAGCTGCTGTCCTGTGGTTGTTCCCAGAGCAGGTGAGTTTTGATTCGTTCTAGGACCATGTGAGTCCTTTAAATGGACACTGTTGGGAGATCAGCAGTTTCTTCTGCTACCCCAACCCTCACTGGTGTTTACAGCCAGAAGTTATGAGGCTATATTTTCTTGGTAGTGGAACTCTGGACTATGTGGTCCGGTCTGGGGCTGGGATTGCTTGCACCCAAGGTATCCCTACTGATTTTATCCACCCTAAGGAATGTGGAACTCCCTGTTTGACTGGCTGCCTTGCCTCCATCATACCGTATCCTCTCTGCCCCAGCTCCCTGTCTCCACCCCTCCTACCCATCTGAATGAATATGGCTTCTTTAAATCCTTGGTTGTCGGATTTCCATACAGTTCGATTTTCTGGCACTTTTGGGTGTTTTTTGTTTTGAAGTTAGTTGTGATCCTTCTTATGGTTGTGCAAGGAGGTGAAGTGTGTCTACCTACACCTCCATCTTGACCAAAAGTCCAGTATTATTTCTTTAAAAAAATTTTTTTTATTGTATTTTCTCCATTACCGTTTAGTCTCCTTATACCCCCAGCCCACCACCCCAGCAGTCCCCACACTGTTGTCCATGTCCGTGAGTCCTCAAGTATTACTATATTTCGCAATGTATAATGCATTCCTGTGTATAATGTGCACCCATGTTTTTGTGTGCATTATACATGGGATTATTATACCCATAGTATATAGTCATAATACCCATGTATAATGTGCATCCTTTATTCCCTAAAAATTTGGGCAAAAAAGTGCACATTTATATATGGCAAAATACAGTAAATCTTTGAATGGTAGAATTCACCTGTGAAGCCATCATGGTCCTGGACTTTTATTTATTGAGAGATTTTTCATTATTGCTTCACTTGTATTGCTAGTAAGTAGTCTTTTCTTTTTTTAAGATTTTATTTATTTATTTTTAGAGAGAGGGGAAGGGAAGGAGAAAGAGGGAGAGAAACATCGATGATGTACAAGAGAAACATGGATCAGTTGCCTCTTGCACACCCCCAATCAGGGACGCACCTCACAACCCAGGCATGTGCCCTGACTGGGAATCAAACCAGCAGCCTTTTGGTTTGCAAGCTGACTGAGCCACTGAGCCACACCAGACAGGATTTGGTTTGTTTTTATGCTTTGTATTTCTTTCTGGCTGAGTTTTTGAAGGTTATATACTTCTAGAAATTTATTCATTTCTTCTGTATTGTTGAATTTGTTGGCATGTAATTGCTCCTAGTATTCTTTTTTAAAAAATATTTTATTTATTTATTTTTAGACAGGGGGAGAGAGGGAGAAAGAGTGGGAGAGAAACATTAATGTGTGGTTGCCTCTCATGCACACCCAACTGGGGACCTGGCCCGCAACTCAGGCATGTGCCCTGACTGGGAATCAAACCCTCAACCCTTTGGTTCACAGGCTGGCACTCAGTCCACTGAGCCACACCAGCCAGGACACTCCTAGTATTCTTTAATAATTCTTTGTAGTATCGTGGTATTGGTTGTAACCTGTCTTTCACTTATAATTTATTTATTTGGGCTTTCTTGATGAGTTTGGCTAAAGGAATGTCAATTATATTTATCTTTTCTAAAAACTAGGTTTTAGTTTTCATCTTTTTTACTTAAAAATTTCTATTTTATTTATTTCATTCTGATCTTAACTATTTCGTTATTTCTGTTTACTTTGGGCTTTGTTTTTCTTTTTCTAGTTCTGTTAACTGTAGAGTTAGTTTATTTAGAATTTTTCATGTTTCTTAAAGTAGGCCTATATAGCTATCAATTTTTTTCTTAGAACTACTTTTTAAAAAAATTATTTATTTTTAGAGAGAGGGAGAAAAAGAGGGAGAGAGACACAGATGTGTGAGAGAAACATTGATCGGTTGCCTCTTCCATGCCCTCAACTGGAGACCTGGCCTGCATTCCTGGCATGTGCCCTGACTGGGGATCGAACTGGCAACCTTTTAATCTACAGGGCAATGCTTAGTCCACTGAGCCAACCACTCAGGACTAGAACTGCTTTTGCTGTATCCCATAAATTTTGAAAAGTCTTTTCATTTCATTTGTTTCAAGATAACTTTTGATTTCCTCTTTGATCCGTCAGTTATTTAGTAGTATGATGTTTAGTCTTCACTTATTTATATATTTTTTTCCGGTTTTCTTCCTGTAGTTGATTTCTAGTTTTATGCAGTTGTGGTTGGAAAAAGCACTTGATTTGATTTCAGTCTTTATTTTCTTTCTCATTATTTGTTTTTTTAAAAAAAATATTTATTTATTGTTCCTTTTGTTTTCTTTTTTGTTTGTTTTTTTCTTCTTGATTTCAATCTTCTCGAATTTATTGAGGCTTGTTTTATGGCCTGATATGTGATATATCCTGGATCTATCCATGTGCACTTGAAAAAATGTATATTCTGTAGTTTTTGGATGAAATGTTCTATAAATATTTATTAAGTTAATCTGCTCTAATATTATGTTTAAGGCCATTATTTCTTTACTAATTTTTTGTCTTGACCTATCCATTGATGTCAATGGGGTATTAAAATCCCTTATTACTGTATTACTGTGGATTTCTCCATTTATGTTCATTAATAATTTTTTAATATATTTAGTGCCTTCTATGTTGGTTGTGTAGATATTTATGATTGTTATATTTTTTTTATTTCTTTATAATTATGTAATATCTTTCTTTGTCTTTTTTATAATTGTTGTTTTAAAGTCTATGTTGTCTGATAATGAGTATTGTTACCTCAGCATTCTTTTCCTTTCTGTTTGCATGGAATATCTTTTCATTCCTTCACTTTCAGTCTGTATGTGTCTAGAGGTATCTTTTAGTATGAAGTGTGCATCTCTTGTAAGCATATGGATGGATCGTATCTCTATATCTGTTCAGCCACACTATTTTTATCAGAACATTTACTCTGTTTACATTTAAATTAATTATTGATATGTATGTACTTACTGACATTTTGTTACTTGTTTTTCATTGTTTTTATAGTTCTTCTTTTCTCTTGATCTTTTCCCTTGTGGTTTGTTGGTTTTCTTTAGTGTTTTGTATGGTTTTCTTTGTCTTTATTCTTTGTATATCTCTTGTAGGTTTTTGGTTTGTGGTTACCATGATATTTATGTATATTATTCTATATTTATAACAGTCTATTTCAAGCTAATAGGCATTAAATTTGAATATAGTCTGTAAGGACTACATTTTTATTCCCTCTTTCACTGTTTATGTTATTAATGTTGTTTTAGATCTTTTTGTGTTGTCTATTTCCCAACTAGTAATTGTAGTTTGAGTTAAGTTCAATACTTTTTTCTTTTGACCTTTGTGGTAACTTTTAAAATAACTGATATGCTATATTTATTAAGTATTTGGCTTTACCTGTGAGATTTTTTTTCCTTATACTTTCTTATTTCTGGTTATGGACTTTCCTTTTCTGCTTAAAGACCCTTGAACATTTCTCAAAAGCCTGGTTTAATGGTGATGAACTCCTTTACTTTTTGTTTGTTCAGGAAACTCTTTATCTCTCCTTCAAATCTAAATGATAACCTTGCCAGGTAAATTATTTAGGTTGTAGGTTTCTTTCTTTCAGTATTTTAAAGATGTTTTGCCATTTCCTTCTGGCATGTAAAGTTGTTGCTGAGAAATCAGCTGATAGCCTTATGGGGTTTCCTTTGTATGTAACTTCTTTTCCCCTTGCTTTCTTCAAGATTGTCTCTTTAACTTTTGCCATTTTAATTAAAGTATGTCTTAGTGTATGTCTCTTTGGGTTCATCTTGTTTGGAACTCTTCAGTGATTCCTGGACCTGGATATCTTTTTCTAGGTTAAGAAAATTTTCAGTCATTTTCTTTTTTATCCTTAACCAAGGACATGCACGTTGATTCTAGAGGAAGGGAAGGAGAAAGGAAGGGAGAGAAACATTGATGTGAGAAACATTGATGAATTGCCTCTTGCACAAACCGCAACTGGGAATGGAACCCACAACCCAGGCATGCGCGCTGATTGGGAATTGAATCTGTGACCTTTCTGTCTACAGGATGATACTCTAACCATCTGAACCACACCAGGCTGGGCTCAGTCATTATTTCTTCAAATAGACTTTCTGTTCCTTTTTCTTTTCTCCTTCTGGGATCCCTATAATGGAAATGTTTGAAGGGTTGATGTTATCCTAGAGATCTTGTAGACTATCATTGTTTTTAAAATCCTTTTTTCTTTTTACTGTTTTGATTGGTTGATATCCACTTGGTCTGTCTTTCGGGTCACTGGTTCATTGTTCTGTATTAGCAAATCTATTGTTGATTCCTTCTAATGTATTTTTTATTTAAGTTACTGTATTCTTCAGGTCTGCTTGGTTCTTTATTACACTTTCTAAGTCTTTGTTGAAGTTCTCCCTAAGTTTCTCTGTTTCACCCTCAATGATCATCCTTATTATCATTTCTTTGAATTCTTTATGAGGCAAATTTCTTATCCCCATTTTTTTTAAAGATTTTATTTATTTATTTTAGAGGGGAAGGGAGGGGGAAAGAGGGAGAGAAACATCAGTGTGTGGTTGCCTCTTGTGTACCCCCCACTGGGGACCTGACCTGGCCAGAAACCCAGGCATGTGCCCTGACCCGGAATCGAACTGACGACCCTTTGGTATGCAGGCTGGTGCTCAATCCACTGAGCCACATCAGTCAGGGCTATTTTCTTAATTTGTTTTTTCCCTCTGGGGGCTTTTCTTGTTCCTTCATTTGTGAGATACTCTGTATTTCTTTTGGGGGGGATTTCTATGCTCGTTTATATGATTTTGACAAAATAGCTCTCTCTTCCAGTGTTGGAATACTGAACTTTTGTAGAATTGACCTGTGTGTAGATTGTATGTGCCAGGTGTTTTGACAGGCTGCTAGGAGCCAAGTGGGTACCTAAGGTGTCTGGGGCACTGGCCTGTCAATCCTGAGGTTCTCTGGGTGGGGAGTCCAGGTACATATAGTAATACTCTATTGATCTTGCTTGTTCCCTTAATGGGGGCCAAAATGGGCTCAGGCAATGTGTCCAGGAACAGGCTGTAGTGACCTTGCAAGTAGGCCACAGCACGTGGATGCAGCCCATACCCACCCTATGAAGGTGTGGGGGGCATAAACAATGTACTCATCTGCACCACTGACCCAGGAGAATTCTGATAGTGCGCAGCAAGCTCCCATGGCTCCCCAATCAACTCCATGCAGTTTCTTTATCTTGTTTGTTATATAGGAAATGGTCTTACACAGAAGCGACCTCTGTGTGTAGGCTTTCTGTGCCGGATAGTTTAGGGCACAGGTGGCAAACGCAAGGCCTATGGGCCAAATCTGGCCCTCTGCCTTGTTTTATCAGGCCTGGCACCTTGCTTCTACCCAGCAGCAGCGCCGAGCTCTCACTTAACTTTTAAGGAGTAGTTACATTATATAGTCCTAAAATTACCTTCGGCCCTTTGGAGGCAACCGTGAGGCTGATGTGGCCCCCAGTGAAAATGAGTTTGACATTCCTGGTTTAAGGAAACTGATTAGAGCCAGACAGGTGCTTAGAGTGCTTAGAGCACTCCCTTGCTGGGTTGGAGTGGCTCTCATGGAAAGGAAATGTGGTGACACCCTGTTGTTCCTGCTTTCTTCTTTTGTTCTATAATGTAGCTGGGAACTCGGAACATGCTGTGATCTTGCAGGTAGGCCAAAGCACCCAGGCAGAGCTCTTGCCTGCCCTATGGAAATTTAGGTGGATGTGTAAACAATGGTGCTTCTGGGTTCCACCTCTCCAGACTCTTCACATAGTTCTAGGAGGGTGTTCCCCTGGTTTCCCAGCCTTCTCTAGTCTGTGTTTTTCTCGTTTGTTCAGAAGTGCTTCTTCATTCAAGCCCTCAGTTACCTCACAGGAGTAATTGTTCTCTGTATATGTATATATTTGAGTTTGCCAGTGGGAGTGGGTGAGATCAGTGTCCTGTGCTGCTGCCTTCTTGGACTGCCTAAAATTTTTTATTATAGTTGGCATACAATAGTATATTAGTTTTAGGTGTACAACATAGTGATTCAACATTTTTATAGCTTACAGTGTGATCATCACATTAGTCTAGTAACCATCTGTTCACTGTGCCAAGTTATTACAATATTTTTAAAACATTTTTTATTGATTTGAGAGAGAGAGAGACATAGATATGTTGTCCCATTTATTTATGTATTCATTAGTTGATTCTTGTATGTGCCCTGACCCGAGATTGAACCTGTATAGCACAGGAGCCCCAAATCAGGGAGTTGCTTAAGTGTTCATGATATTCAGAAAAAAATCACCCGGAGGACTAGCCAATGTGGACATGCTGTTTATTACATTACAGGGGAATGTACTGATGGCAGCAGGTCAGTGGGAGAGACCGCACCTCCTCGCGTCTGAGAGTTGTTATAATGGGTCCTAGACAAAGGGAGCATGTGTCCTTCATGTGACTCTAAACTATGTTATGTCAGTGTATATGTGCAGAAAGAAAGGTCAAGAAGCAGTCATAGGACCAGAATCGGCTCTCCAGACGGAGATGAGGAAGGAGTTACAATCCATTCCCAAAGCAATACACGTTCTCTCTGGCCAGGGGCCCCATGGCCAGCCAGCCCTTATCATGGGTGGTGGAAGGGGCCATGTCTTGAGCTACCCCACAACCCGCAACCTTGGTATATTGGGTTGATGCTCTAACCAACTGATCTATTTGGCCAGGGCTACAATATTGTGGACTATATCCCCTGTGCTGTATAATTTTATAATTGGAAGTTTGTACCTCTTATTCTCCTTCACTTTTTTTACCTGTTGATATAAAAACGTCTAAACCTGTAGAGAATTTTTGTAAAAATTTGAGTCAAACAGGAAACACCTAGAAGCAGGATCTCCACAGACTGAGAAAAATGCTTAGAAGAATAACAGTTTGCAATTTCTTTTATGCATTTGAGATTAAGGAGGATAGGAAGGAAGTTTACTTGAAAGTGGGAGAAAGCAAGACCCTAATCAGATTACAGGATAGTTAAGATTTTGTGCTCTCTTGTTGGTGGTCAAACTTTAGAAGGAGGAGTCTGAAAGGGAGCATTTCAAAGCTTAACCTACCTCCACAGAAACAATGGATAGCGCTTGTTTAAGGCAAAGTAAGTCTTTTACTAAAGAGGTTGTTTGCCTAGGGCGAGACTACCTACCATGACTTGCCCAGTTAGGAATTTATGATTAGATCACCCTGTGAGTTTAATTTTCATAGAACTCCTTTTTTGGCCTACACGTCTATCCCCCTAACCTTAGCCCTATGGCACCATCAGTTCTCTGTTTTCTGGTTCCATTTTGTTTTGTTTGTTCATTTGTTTTGGCTTCTTTTAGATGCCCTATATAAGTAAAATCATACAGTATCTGTTTTCTGTCTGATTTGGTTTGTACTTTTGGTGTTAATATCTAAGAAACCATTGCCTAATCCAAGGTCAGAAAGATTTTCCCCTATGTTCTCTTCTAGAAGTTGTATAGTTTTAGATTTTACAAAGTCTGTGGTCCATTTTGAAGTAATATTTTTCTACATGTTGTGAGATGTGGATGGGGGAGGTTGGTTTTATTTTAATTTTTGAATACAGATATTCATTTATTCTGGTACCTTCTGTGGAAAAGATTGTCCTTTCTCTGATGAACTGCTTTTGTAGCTTAAAAATAGTTTGTCCACATATATGTAGATTTATTTTTGGACTCTGTTCTATTTTCTTGATTTATTTGTCTTTATGCCAGTGTCACACTATCTGATAACTGTAGCTATATAATAAAATTTGAGATCAGGAAGTGTCTCAGAGTGGTTTTGGCTATATAGGTTCTTTGCATCTGTGTGAATTTTAGAGTTAGCTTGTCAGAATATCTACAAAAAGCCTGGTAGGATTTTGTTTGGGATTATATTGACTATAGGTCAATTTAGGGAGAAATGACATCTTAGAAATATTGAGTGTTACGGCCTATTACCATGGTATATATTTATTTATTTAGGTCTTTGTTATAGACTATTTGTTCACCCCCTTTCCTTCTACCCGAATTTATATGTTGAAACTTAATTCCCAAGGTGATGGCATTTGGAGGGCCTTTGGAAGGTAATTAGATCATAAGCGAGGGACCTTTGTGATTAATTCCCTTATAAATGAGGCCTAGGAGAGCTTCCTTGCCCAATTCCATTGTCTTAGGAGGTTATAGTGAAAAGATAGCTGTCAGTGAACCAGGAAGCAGGTTCTCAACAGGCACTAAATCTGCTGGTGCGTTGATCTTTGACTCTCAGCTCCAGAATTAGGAGAGATAGATTTCTGTTTTTTATAAGCCACTGAGTTTATGGTATTTTGTTAAAGTAACCTGAACAGTCTTTTTAGTTTCCAATGTACAGATTTTGCATATTTTTTTTTTGGTCCTATATCCCTAAGAGTTTCATAATTTTTGGTGCTATTGTAAATGGTGATTTTTAAAATTTCAATTTGTTTATTGCTAGTATGTAAAAATGCAGTGAACTATTATGTACTGATCTTATAGCCTCCAGTCTTAGAAACTTCGATATTAGTTCTAGTATTCTTTCGTAGATTCTATTAGATTTTCTACAGGTTATGTTGTCTGTGAAGAAAAGACAGATTTTGCTTGCTTATTCCAGTCTGGATACCATTTATTTCTCGTTCGTGTCTTATTGCACTGTCTAGAACTTACAGTACAGTGTTGAATATCAGTGATGAAAGTGGACATCCTTCATCCTTGCCTTATTTCTGAACTTAAGGGAAAAGTATTTTACTAGGTATGATGTTAACTATAGTTTTTTTTTTTTATTGATGCCCTTTATCAAGTTGAAATAGTTCCCTTCTATTTTTTTTTTATTTTTTTAAAGATTTAATTTATTTATTTTTAGAGAGAGGGGAAAGGAGGGAGAAAGGGAGGAAGATAAACATCAGTGTGTGAGAAGATACATCAACCAATCTATCACCTCTTGAACATCCATCCCCAATTGGGGACCTGGCCCACAACCCAGGCATGTGCAGTGACTGGGAATTGAACTGGTGACCCTGTGGTTTGCAGGCTGGTGCTCAGTACACTGAGCCACACCAGCTAGGTGTAACGTGATTTTTGAAAGAGTTGGAGAGGAGATGATGTTTTGGCTCAGTAAACCTCTAGTCGCTTTTTACATTTTGATGAGTTGGTATTCAACTATAACCAATTTTTATTAAACTGTGTGTAATGAACTTTGCATTGAATCACTAGCTGCTTTTCTTGTAGTCTTAAGGATACCATATGATTAATAACTTGGTAAAACCTCATTTGCAAGAGTAATTAGTGAGAAAACATACATTACAGCTACTTGACTTTAAAAATAACTTTCATTTTCTAAGTTTTTTATAAGGCAAGCATTTTTTTGGATTCTAAGTTTAAGATAATTGTTATTTTTGCCCATTAGTGTTCTGTGGAGAATGAAAATAGGATTTATATATTTGGCTAGTTGTACATTATACCTTTAATCCATCTGGAATTTATTTTGGTAAAGAGTGTGAGATAAGAATCCAATGTTACTTTTTTCCTAGATAGTTACCCAGTTGTCCCATCACTTCACAGATTTTAAATGCAGCTTTATTATATACCAGATTTCCATATTTGGGGTATTTTAGGGATTTTTATTCTGTTTCATTGATATGTTTCTTTATGTATCAGTACAGCACAGCTTTAAGTACTATATCTTGTAATAAGCATTTTAACATTTGATAGACTAGTCTCCCTTTATTATTTTATATGGAGTTTTCTTGGCTGTTTTGCATAATTGTTATTACCATATGAACTTTAGAATCAAGAATCACTTATCTAGTATAAAAAAAGAATACTTCAGTCTTTGTTTGCATCCTGCCAAATTTATATAGTAATTCAGGGAGAATTGATCTTATTTTTTTTGTTTTAAAGATTTTATTTATTTTTTAGGGAGAAGGGAAGGGAGGGAGAAAGAGAAGGAGAGAAACATCAGTGTGTGAGAGAAACATTGATTGGTTGCCTCTTGCCTACCCCCCAGCCGGGGATGTGGCCCACAACCCAGGCATGTACCCTGACCAGGAATCAAACCTGAACCCTTTTGGTTCACAGCACTCAGCCGGCTAAACCACACCAACCAGGGCAGGAGAATTGATGTTGTGTGACCTCTCCAAGATTATCAGGTTTTTCCAATCATGTAAATCTTCTTTTGTGCCTTTCAATAGACTTTTAATTTTATTCCTGTACCTTTTAAGTTTATTTTTACTTCTTTTAAAAATTTATTTATTTATTTATTTATTTGAGAGAAAGAGAGAGAGAAAGAGGGTAGAGAGAGGGAAACAGAAACATCAATTTGTTCCTCTTATTTATGCATTCATTGATTGATTCTTGTATGCGACTGTGGATTGAATCTGCAACCTTGGCATATTGGGGCGACACTCTAACCAACAGAACTACCCACCCAGGGCTATTTTTACTTCTTAGCTCCTGTGATACATTGTATGTTTTCATTATATTTCTTTTTTTAAAAAACATGTATTTTCAATTTATTTTTTAAAAGATTTTATTTATTTATTTTTAGAGACAGGAGAAGGTAGGGAGAAAGAGAGGGAGAGATATATCAATTTAGTTGCCTCTCATGTGCCCCCAACTGGGGACCTGGCCCGCAACACAGGCATGTGCCTTGACTGGGAATTGAAACGGCAGCCCTTTGATTTGCAGGCCTTTGTGGTTCAATCCACTGAACCACACCAGCCAGGGCAACTTTCCTGATTTTTAATTGATTATTTTCTGCCTATATTTTTATTGTTTCCATTCTTGTGTTTTTCTTAAATGGTTATTTATATCCTAAGTCCTTGTGCCATGAATTTTCATGAGTTCTGTTTTAGCTGTCTGTTGTAGGTTCTTAAATGCAATATTTTTATTGTCGTGATCTTCTTTAATTTTAATTTTGGTTCCCTCTTTGATCCATGAGTTTTCTAATACAATTTAGAAAACCAAATAATAACTAGAACTCTTTTTAAAGTGGAATTTCTAATTGTTTTTTGTCTTTCAGCTATTTGGCTGTCCTATGTTTGATTTTGGAAATGTATTGGAATTTTTTTGTGGCCTGATGTTTACTTAAGTTTTGGTGAAGTGTTCTGTGAGTACTTAGGAAGGTATATTATGGCCCTGGCTGGTATGGCTCAGTAGATTGAACACCAGCCTGCAAACCGAAGGGTCGCTGGTTCGATTCCTGGTCAGAGCATATGCCTGGGTTGTGGGCTAGGTCCCAAGTAGGAGATGCAACCACACATTGATGTTTCTCTCCCTCTCTTTCTCCCTCCCTCTCTAAAAAAAAATAAATAAAATCTTTTTTTAAAAACGTGTATTATGTTTTTAGGGTGCTTTTGGCATATAATACAAATTAGACCTATCTTGTTAATTATGTATTTCTACCTAGTTGTTCTGTTTCCTATAGTTTTTACTTTGTGAGTGGTGATACTATGTTATTTGGGGCAATTTGTGATGTTAGCTCTTCATCATGGATTGCATCCTTTATTGGCAATAAAAGCAAACACCAGTTAGATCTCTGTGAAGTCTGTAATCTAGAACCTTTGTGTGTTTCTAGGTGTTTTTACGCATCTAGAAACCACTGATGTATTCTTCCCACCCCCCTCATATTATGTTCTTTTTTAACTCTCTTACAGGTATGTGGTAGGTTTTTTTTGCCTCTGCTGCTTTCTAGATTCCCCCCCCCATTACAAAGTATGTATATAAACTTAAAAAGCAAATAGCAGAAAAGAAAAACCAAAAGCCCCACCTGTAAACCCATCACCCAATTATAACTACCATTGTAAGATTATCTTACCCTTGTTTCCATATCTGCATAGGTATTATACCCCCTCCCCCCTTCCAAAATAGCAGGGCCTGTTATATCTGCAAGTTAGTGACTCAAATTTAGATTTTCCTTTTTAGCTTTCCATAAGACAGTGGTATTCAGGAAGAACCTGACTGAACAAACAGTATTTGAGCTTAGTTGAAAGAAGAAATTAATGCATAAAGTAAAGCTTACTGGGGCTATTGAAATGCTCTGCAATATGAATCGGTGTACTGTTGACCTCTGTTGTTGGCCTTCTATCTTCAGCCAAATATGCTGACAGGCAGCAGCCAATAATAAGAGGGCTTAGTTTTGCAAATACAGAATTTGTGGACAGTGATAGATCCACAGACACTGAAACTAGTGTCTGGCTAATTTTCAGACTTGAAAGAGACTGAATGTAAGTTTTCATAACCTCAATTCAGTGTTCACAGCCATATTCTTCACTCAAAATAAATTCTAATATTATTTTCAAATAAAAATGTACTTTTTTTTTTTTTTTTTTTTTTGGTCTAGGTACACCAGTTTACTGATGGCAGTACTTGGAAAATTGTTTACTCTGTAGCAAGTTGTATTCAGTCCACCAACCTTTGTTGAGCTCTTGCTGTGTCTCAGGCAGTATTCAAAAGTATGTTCTTTTGTTTTTATTATCAGACTCATTTGAGGTAATTATTTCATAAGTGGTATAAAAAAAATGGTTTCCAGACCTCTGGGTTTCATGGATCATTAAAATAAAAAAAAAGAGGTGGGGAGGATTAGAGGAATTTGGTTGCTAAATGGCCAACTTTTTATTTTGCCAGTAGACATCGTGAAAGTTACAGTGTATAGTAAATGATGCTGTCACTTACCTTGAATGCTGAATACTTATTTAATTTGGAAACATAAATATTTTTCCTTAATTTTATTCTACCATTATAGATTTATGTGGGGGTGGTTATTCAGTCTGCTACCCCCTTTTTAAAAAAAGATTTTATTTATTTTTAGAGAGGGGAGGGAGGGAGAAAATGGAGGGAGAGAAATATTGATGTATGAGAGAAACATCAACTGGTTGCCTCTTACATGCCTCCAGCTGGGGACCTGGCCCAAAACCCAGGCATGTGCCCTAACTGGAAATCAAACCAGCAACCTTTCAGTTTGCAGGCAGACACTCAGTCCACTGAGCCACACCAGCCAGGGCTGCTACTCTTATTTTACTGATGAAGGAAGTGAGGCTCCAAAATGACTCTGAGAACAGAGAGAAAGGAAAGCTTTTTCCATGTAGTATAGCCTAGTACTGATAATAGTTAAACATGTAATTTTTGTCATATATATGTTTGTATGAGTGCTAGTTTTATGGGTGTTAACTTTGTTTTCAGACTTGAAATTTGATGATTCCCGAAGCCATCTTTTTTTGTAAATTGGAGAATTTCCTGGATTAATTTGTATCTTGGGGAATTCCTGATTGCAGCTCTTATAGTATAAATGTGACTGTGATAGCTTACTGAGATCTTAAATTGCTATTGTGTGTATTGGGAAGCTATTTGTAGACTGTAATTTCATGTAGTAGTAATTTAACGATGATAGGAGAAAAGGAAGAAAGAAAATGAAAACATAATATAATTGCCCTTGGGCTTTCTCTTCCGCTTTGAAATGGGCCTGGGCCTTCCTAGAATATTTGTTTTCATCTTCCTGGTCTCCTATTTTTCTTCCCCTACCCTCTTCAACTTTCTCTTTTTCCATTCCTTGCTCCTCTCCTTCTCTTCTGCCTCTTGCACTCTAGCTCCTCCTTCTCTCCCTGAAGTTCTCTTTTTGTTACCTGTTTCATCTTCTTTGTTTTTAGATGTCTTAGTGATTCAAAGTTTAAGTTATCATTTTCTTCTGTAGTATTTGAACTCAAGTGGCATGGAACTGGCAAAATAGAACATTGTTGAAGTTCCTCGTTGCTTCAGGGATTTCTACATTTTCATAGTATAAAAGCTTATGAAAAGAAAACTGTGTAATTGTTATTTCTATTTGATACTTTTCCTTTAATAGAAGCATTCATATTTATTTTAGAGGAAATTTATCCTTGCTTATGAAACTTTTTCTGTCTGTGAGCATTTATAGTTTTACATTGGGGGCAAATGTGTTTCCTTCAGTCTTCTTTTATGAACATTTTCACATAATTAAAGTAATTCAACTTGTAAAAACATTTTAAAGCTTATACTTATTTCCCATTAATATATACTTTCAGTAAACATTTAATGCCATCATGACCCATCGTCTGTATTTTGCATAATTTAATCATTTTCCATAATTGAACACTTTAGATTATAGAAAGTATACAATAAATGGTTGCAATTAAATATAAGCAGCTTATGAGCAAGCATATGTATATGTCACTTGATTTTGCTTAGATGTTTCAGGAAAAAAATTTTGATCTAAGTAGCTATTCAGATGCCTTTGATTCTTGAAAGACAATGAAGTTTTTACTGCCTACCAAACAAAAAAATTTACTGTAAGTGATCAATGTGTATGTTTTTGTATAGTAAGGTTTGTAGAAAATATAATAGGAGTTGCATTCAGTAATCATCTTAATATTAGAAAACCCCTTGAAAATCTACATTTTATCAGCTGTATTGAAGCATGATTTTAAAGAATTTACATTCTTTTATTTAGTAATAAGGAATATTATCTTTTAGTTTTCATATATTATTCTTTTTTTAATAGAAATTTTGCTTTATTGAAGATAATACACATGCTTTAACATGGGAATAGGGAGAGGAGTTTTCAATTTGCACTTCCCTAGTGAATGAATAATGATGTTGAACATCCTAAGTGCTTCTTGGTCATTTGTTTATCTTTGGATAATTGACTTCTGAATCCTTTTGCCTATTTTCTAATTGGGTTGTCTTTTGACTGTTGAGTTGTAGAGTTATTTATATATTCTAGGTACAGATTCCTTATAAGATATATAATTTGCAAATATTTTCTCTCATCTGTGGGTTGTCTTTTGGTAGAGCCTTTTTTATAAAAGAGCCATGAAGAATCCATTTAAGCCTGGCCACGTGGCTCATTTGGAGCACTGTCTTGTGCGCCTAAAAGTTTGTGGGTTCAGTTCCCTATCAGGGCACATACCTAGATTGCAGATTCAATCCCTGGTCGGAGCGCCTACTGGAGGCAATTGATCAACGTTTCTCTTTCACACTGATGTTTCTCTCCCTACCCCTCGGCCCCCCTTCTGTCCCTCCTTTCCTCTCTCTCAAATCAATTAAAAAAAAAAAGAATCCTTTTAAATTAGGTGGCACTTCTTTAAAGCATACCTGATGTTAGCTTGTTTGCAAAATTATTAAATCAGGGGCTCAAGTAGCCTCTCTCTAGCCATTACCTCTTAAATACACCTGCTGCTTCAGAGACCTGATATCCAACAATATTAATAAATACTAGGGACACAGGGATGAAAATGCGCATTCATTCCTGTCTGAGTACATTCACAGCTCTCATTGCTGGATGCTTAGATACCACTTCTTTCCCAGCAGAGATTTACAGAAACACATTTTTGATAAATGCTTATGTGGGAAGGTTGAAGCTGCCAAGAATCTTGCTTTTGGGTTTAAAAATCTCTGTATTGTTATGGTTTATGTACATTATGATGACCCTAAACCCTTTAAGAGCATATGAAATGTTTCTTGCACATATAATAAAAAGGTTAAATAATTTTCATTATGGTTTGTTGGTTCTATGAAAATTGATGACCCATATACTTTGTAATTTTAATTTTCTGTTAACTAGATTATCAACCAGAGTACTTTATCTCCACATCATGCTGGAAACTGAAACTTTTAAAGTAAAGTTTTAAAGAAATAATACCTGTTTGCCGTAGAATGTTTGGAATCCATGAAAAATGTTGTGAATTATTTTCAGCCCTACCACTGATATAGGTAGTCACTTCTCTGATTTTTTTTTTTCTTTTTACAAATGTAAAAATATGCCTTCTTTCTTTTGGAATCTGAGAATGCTTTATACATAATAATTTTTATCTTTAGAGGAGTTGGGTATAGTCTTTGTCTTCTACTCAGCATTGTTATTACAAGTCCATAGCAGTTAACTAACTAGTAACTATCTGTGAGTAATAGAAATGGCATAATTGTTTGCTGTTAACACTTTAAACTGTCTTTGAATGACGCTTGCTGTCAGGTAAGCCTTAATGTGGGGACACCTAACACTTCTGAGTTCACAGGACATTAAGACTAATATATGCCTCTTTGCTACTGTTATGAGGTCCTGCCTGATGTAGAATATATAGATAAGTTGGGATATAAAATAAGTTAGGGAAATGCCTGTATGAATTGGCCTCGGCAAAGTTAGAATCAGGAATGGTCCATTGGAAATAGTTTGTTTTGTTTGGTAACTGCAGTTAATTTATTATCCTACAGATTATAAAAATGAATGAATAAAATTCTCTTTTACCAATACATAAAATTAGTAGTTATTTCATTCATAATAACTATTACGAAAATGAAAAGATGTCACTCATCTGTTCCTTTCCCTCCCCTATACCTGATTATCATTCTTTAGTTGCATAGCTTACCAAATCCAAATTTACAGTTACCGTGTGTTAAAGATTTTATTTATTTATTTTTAGAGAGGGGAAAGGAGGGAGGAAGAGAGGGAGAGAAACATCAATATGTAAGAGAAACATCGATCGGTTGCCTCTCACATGCCCCAACCACCCCCAACCAGGGACCTGGCCTGCAACCCAGGCATGTGCCCCGACTGGGAATCAATCTGGTGACCCTTCGGTTTCCAGGTTGATGCCCAGTTCACTCAGTCACACCAGTCAGGGCTAGAACTACTTTTTTTTTTGGTAACAAGTTTTAAAGATTTTATTTACTTAATTTTAGAGAGAGGTGAAGGGATCTAGAAAGAGAGGGAGAGAAACATTGGTTGGTTGCTTTTTGCACTTTCACAGTAGCCTGCAACCCAGGCGTATGCCCTAACAGGGAATTAAACTGGCGATCTTTCTGCTTGCAGGCTGGAACTTAATCCACTGGGCCATACCAGCCAGGGCTGATAACAGTTTTATATGCCATACAATCCATAATTCATATGCCATACAATTCACCCATTAAGAATATAATTCAATACTGTTTAGTATATTTACAGGATTTTGGAATCATCATCACTATTGATTTTAAAACATCTTTTTCATGCCATAGAGAAAACCTACTAGTAATTGTGACTGCATTTTAAAAACTATTTTAGATGTGCTCTATGTATGCTAGGTTTAGAAGGTATTTTACCAGGTAAAGACATAATATTAAGATAATTTATTTGTATTTGCACTTTTCAACTTGTTTTTTTCACTGTATTTATTTTTAAATTATATTTTATTGACTATGCTATTATGAAAAATCAGTTGTCCTGATTTTTCTCCCTTTGCCCCCTGCCCCCCTCTACCCAATGCCCCCTGTTCCCTCAGGCAATCCGCCACAGTTGTTCATGTCCATGGGTCATGTATATAAGTTCTTTGGCTACTCCATTTCTTATACTGTACTTTACATCCCCATGTAAAGTTGTACTTTACAGAAAGCTGTGCTTTACAGCTATTCTTTAACTACCTGTTTGTATTTCTTAATCCCCTCACCCCTTCACCCATTCTCCCCTTTCCCCTTCTCATCTGGCAGCTTTCTGGTAACTACTTTTTCTTGCTTTTAAGTGTCTCTCTTTATCTTTAACCTTTGGCCTTTTAATAATGATGTGTCTTGGAATGGGCCTCTTTGCATCCATCATAATTAAGACTTGCAGCACTTCCTGGACTTGCATGTCTGTTTCCTTCACCAGTTTAGGAAAGTTTTCTTTCACTATTTTTTCAGATAGATTTCCAATTTCTTGCTCTTTCTGTTCTGGCACCCCTATGAGGCGAATGTTGGAACACTTGAAGTTGTCCTAGAGGCTCTTTAGACTATCCTCATTTTTTTTTTTTATTCTTTTTTCTGCCTGTTGTTCTGCATGGTAGTTTTTTGCTTCCTTATGTTCCAAATCATTGATTTGATTCTTGGCTTCATCCCTTTTACTGTTGTTTCCCTGTAAGTTGTTCATTTCAATTAGTGTATTTATCATTTCTGACTGGGTCTTTTTTATGCTGCTGAGGTCCTCACTAAATTCCTTGAGCATCCTTTTAACCAGTTTTGAACTCTGCATCTGATAGATTACTTATCTCCATTTCATTTAGCTCATTTTCTGGAGTTTTGATGTATTCTTTCATTAGGACTATGTTTCTTTGTCTCCTTCTATTGGCAGCCTCCCTGTAATTGTTTCTGTGTGTTAGATAGAGCTGCTTTGACTCCATGTCTTGGAGTCTAGTGTGGCCTAATGAAGTAGGTGTCCTGTAGGGTCCAGTGTCACAGCCTCCCCTATCACCCAAGCTGGGTAATGAGGTGCACCCTCTGTGTGGGCTGAGTACACCCTCCTCTTGTAATGGAGCTTTGGTTGTTATTGACAGATCAGTGGGAGGGATTTCCCCAGGTCAGTCAGCTGCAAGGACTCGCTCTGACCATTGGCCACCAAGAACCTTGGAGGATCAGCAGTTCAAGGGCAGAATGGTGGTGCTCTCATGTGGTCTGTAACTTTCCACTGGGTGCATTTGCCTTGGTGTTACCTGGGTGGTGCAGGCTGAGGTCAGCCCCCACTTATGTTTTCCCCAAGGCCTCCTGCTTGAGCTGTAAAGCAATCTGAGATGGCTGCTACTTGTGCTGGGCTTGAGAGTCCCAGGTGAAACCAAGCTGTGACTCTAATTTGGCTGCCACTATGGCTCAGTGAAGCCAGCTGTTGCTTGTTTGATAGGATTTAGGACCCAAGACCAGTCATTCTGATGGAAAAGCAGCTTGGGTGGGCCCCTAAGTTGGGTGGGGTAGAGCCTCTGTGGATCTCCAAGGTAGGTCATGCTGTATCAGCCAGGTCATTGGAGTCTCAGATACAGTATTGGTTCTGTCGGGGAAGAGCTCAGCAAAGGTCTCTGCTCGCCCAATACCAGACACTTCAGTCTCTCCCTATACACCACTGATGACCTTCCAGTTGCCACTGGTGCTGGTGCTCAGAGGGAGCAGGTCTGAGTAGGTGAGTCCATGTGTGGGTTCCCCAAGAGGAACTGCTTAGGGCTCCAGCAGCCTCCTCCACCAACTCAATCTCCTCTGGTTTTTGTAGCCAGAAGCTGTGGGGACTTATCTTCCTGGCACTGGAATCCTGGGGAGGGGTCCTGGTATGGGTTTGGGCCTCCTTGCTCCCCAGATATCCCTTCTAAATTTTTATCCATGTGGGTGTGTGACCAGACTGTTGTGCGTATGAAACCCTTCTACCTGTCTGGATGGATATGGTTTCTTCAATTCCCTCGTTTACAGACTTCCATTCAACTTGATTTTTCAGTTGTCCGACTTCTGTTCAACTCAGTTTTGGACATTCCAGAGTGATGGTTGTTCTATATTTTTGTTCTGATTGTGACGGGGTTGTGGGAAGAGGTGAGCCATGTCTGCCTATGTCACCATCTTCACCGGAAGTCTCAAGTTGTCTTTTCTTTTTTAATGGAATTTTTTCAAAGTATATTTTATTGATTATGCTATTACAGTTGTCCCATTTTTTTCTCCCCCTCTTCCTTCTAGCATTCCCCACCCCTTAGTTCATGTCCATGGGTCGTACATATCAGTTCTTTGTCTTCTCCATTTCTTGTACTATTCTTAACCTCCCCCTGTCTATTTTGAGCTTACCAACTATGTTTCTTATTCCCTGAACCTTTCCCCCCCATTCCCCCTCCTCCCCCTCCCCACTGATATCCTTCCCTGTGATCTCTTTTTCTGTGATACTGTTCTTGTTCTGGTTGTTTGCTTAGTTTTTGTTTGTTTTTTAGGTTTCATTGTTGATAGTTGGGAGTTTGTTGTCATTTTACTGTTCATAGCTTTGATCTTTTTCTTAGATAAGTTCCTTTAACATTTTATATCTGCCCTTTCGTTCTAAATGATAGCTTTGCTGGATAGAGTAGTCTTGGATGTAGGTCCTTGCCTCTCATGACTTGGAATACTTCTTCCCAGCCCCTTCTTGCCTGTAAGTTTTCTTTAGAGAAATCAGCTGATAGTCTTATGGGAATTCCTTTGTACGTAAATATCTCCTTTTCTCTTGAGGCTTTTAAGATTCTCTCCTTATCTTCAATTTTGGGTAATGTAATTACGATGTGTCTTGGTATGTTCCTTTTTGAGTCCAACTTTTTTGGGACTCTCTGTACTTCCTGGATTTGTACGTCTATTTACTTTGCTAGAGTGGGGATGTTTTCTTTCATATTTTTTCAAGTAAGTTTTCAGTTTCTTGCTCTTCATCTTCTCATTTTGGCACCACTTCGATTCAGATGTTGGAACGTTTGAAGTTGTCCTAGAGGTTTGTAAACTTTTCCTCATTTTTTTGCATTCTTGTTTCTTCATTCTGTTCTGGTTGAATGTTTATTTCTTCCTTCCATTCCAAGTTGTTGATTTGAGTCCTGGTTGCTTTTCCTTCATTGCTAGGTCCCTGTATATTTTTCTTTATTTCACTTTGCTTAGCCTTCACTGTATCCTTTATTTTCGTCCGTATTCAGTCACTTCTGTGAGCATCCTGATTACCAGTGTTTTGAACTCTGTATCCAATAGGTTGGCTGTCTCCTTGTCGCTTAATTCTTTTTCTGGAGTTTTGATCTGTTCTTTTGTCTGGGCCACATTTCTTTGTCTCAGAGCACCTGTTATATTGTAAGGGGTGGAACCTTAGGTATTTGCCAGGGTGGGGCAACCCACTTCATTGCCTTGTGGTGCTGTATGTGGGGATGGGGTTAGAGAGGGAACAATGCCACTTGCTCGACTCTTGTCCTGCTTCAGTCACTTCCCCCATTACCCAGAAGTGTATTGGGTCCTTCTGGTGTTGATTCCTGGGTGGGTGGGTTTGTGTATGATCTAGGACCCCTTGGGCCCCTCCAGTGAATACACTCATGAGACTGGGAATTTCTCCCACTGTTGCAATCCCAATTGGTATTTACGTCCAGAGGTTCTGAGGCTTTATTTCCTGTGCTTGAACCCTGGGTTGCACTGTCTGTCTTGCTCCCCTATTGTTCTCTCAGTTTCTCCGCTGGTGAATGTGGGTCTGCCTGTTCTGCCAGCCATTGCCTTGCTTCGTGTCCTCTCTGCAGGCTGCTTGTCTCCAACCCTCCTGCCAGTCTGGGTGAATGTTTCTTTTTTAACTCCTTGGTGGTTGGACTTCCATTCATTTTGATTGTCTGGTAGTTCTGGTTGTTTTTTGTTTTTAAATTGGTTGTTGTCCTTCTTTTGGTTGTGGGGAAGTGAAGTGTCTCTGCTTATTCCTCCATCTTGGCTGGAAGTCTCTGTCTTTTCTAAACTAAGAGACACTAAAACTGGTTTACTTCAACTTAATTTTTTTTTTTACTTTTTAATAGGGAAGAAATTCATTGTTAGAAACTATGTACATCACTGTATAAAACCCTTGTCCATCAGGTATATAACATACTAATGCAGTAGAATGTGATAGAGCTGTAGAATTTATCTTGAATTCTGGCACTTAAAAAATGGAATTCATTCCATTAGGATGAGTTAAAATATTATTCCTCATATTATTCAGTGATTCTGTTTTATAAAAGATTGTATTTATTTATTTTTAGACAGAGGGAAGGGAAGAGGAAAGAGAGGGACGGAAACAGCAGTGTGTGGTTGCCTCTTGTGTGCTCCCTACTGGGGACCCAGCCTGCAACCCAGGCATGTTATCTGCCTGGGAATTGAACCAATGACCCTTTGATTCTCAGGTGGATGCTCAATCCATTGAGTCATACCAGTGAGAGCCAGTGATTCTATTTTATGTAGTTTCAGTGTGATGGGTATATATAAGTGGCAACACCCCACCGTAAAATAGGGAATTATCTTCTGGAGGGTGGGCCTCTTGTAGTACAGGCTACCTTGCTAGGTGAGTGTTCTAGGAACCCATCAGTGTACCAGTTGGCATTGTTGTGAGAGGCTGCATTTAGCTTCAGTGAATTTTTTTGAAGACTTTAAATGTATTTGCCCATTTCGTGATCTGTGATTCACCAGCACACCTGCCCACACCATACTGAGTGTTCAGCAGTTTTTAGTAAAAAATGGCATGACCCCTGTGCCCCAATCTCATCCCGAGTGACTTTTTTGTTTTCATGGATGAAAAAAGTCCTCAAAGGGAAATGTTTTGCCAGTGTGGAAGATGTGAAACAAAAAAATGGCAGACGCATTAAAAGGCAACCGACGAGTTCAAAAACTTCTGAGCAGTGGAAGAAACATCTTCATAGGTGTGTTGCATCAAATGGAGAGTACTTTGAAGGTGACCGAAGTTTAAACATGAAAGAATAAATACAGAATGTTTTATAAATAAAAGGTTTTGGGAATCACTCCCTTGTATACCTTTTAAAACATTGAGATAATAATTTACATATAAACTATATATGGTATAATTTATTGTTTAGTTTTTAGGTCTATGAATTGTGACAAAAACTTAGAGTCAGTTAACCAGTAGTACAATTAAATATAAAATAGCTCTATTGACCTAAAAAATGCCTGTGTTCCTTTTCCAAAAATTTTTTTTTCTTTTTTTCTTAGAGGAAAAGGGGGATAGGAAGAGAGGGAGATAAACATCGATGTGAGGGAGAAACATTGATTGGTTGTCTTTTGCACATGCCCCAAATAGGGAATGAACCTGCAACCTAGGCATGTGCTCTGACCAGCAATCTAATTGGCCACCTTTTGGTTTAGAGGACAATGTCCATTTTGTTAAGCCACATAGTCAAGGCCCTGTGTTCCATTTCATAGTCAGTCCTTTTGCCACTATCAGTCCCTGGTAGCTTAATTAATTTTGTGTCCCCAATTCAGAATATTGTAAATGGAATCACATAGTATATGACCTTTTGAGTGGCTTTTTTCACTTGCCATGATGCATTTGTGATTTATCCATGTTGTTGTGATGTGTGTCAGTATACCGCATATAATTTACCCATTTAAAATGTACAATTCAGTCCTGGCTGATGTGGCTCAGTGGAGTGAGCACTGGCTTATGAACCAAAGGGTCGCCAGTTCTATTCCCAGTCTAGGGCACATGCCTGGATTGCAGGCCAGGTTCCCAGTAGGGGGTGTGCAAGAGGCAGTCACACACTGATGTTTTTTTCTCTCTTCTCCCTCCATTTCTCTCTGTCTAAAATAAATAAATAAAAATTTTTTTAAAAAAGAAAAAATAAAATGTAAAATTCCATGGTTTTAAGTATATTAAGTTGTACAATCATCACTACAATAACTTATAAAACATTTTAATCATCCCAGAAAAGAACCTTTGTAGCCCTTAGCCATAATCTTTCCATCCCCCTGAATTTTTATGTATGGTACAAGGCATGAATTGAGGGTTTTGTTTTGTTTTTGCTTATGAATGTTTGATACCATTTGTTGAGAAGATTGACATTCCTCTTTTGAAATGCCTTTGCACCTTTGTTAAAATCAATTGGATGCCAATCTTCCAGTCATGATGGAGGCCAATGGAGGTATTGGCAGAAATGCTTCTCTTCCTCTCACAACCACAAGAAGGATAACTACTAATTTAAAAAACAAAGAACAACCAGAACTGCCAGAATCATTTGCATGAAAGTACAAGAACCAAGGAGTTAAAGAAACATTCAATCAGACTGGTGCACCTGGACAAAGAATTATGGCCCAAATGAAAGAACAGATCAAAATTCCAGGAAAAAAACTAAGCAACTAGGAGATAACCAACCTATCAGATGTAGAGTTCAAAACATAGGTAATCAGAATGCTCTCAGAAATGATTGAGCTTGGTTGCAAAATGAAGGACGAAATAAAGGCTATACAAAGTGAAATAAAGGGAAATATACAGGGAACCAACAATGAAGGGAAGGAAACTGGAACTCAAATCAGCAATTTGGAACAGAAGGAAGAAATAAGCATCCAACCAGAACAGAATGGAGGAACAAGAATGCAAAAAATGAGGAGAGGCTTAGGAACCTCTGGGACAACTTTAAACTTTCCAACATCTGAGTCATGGGAGTGCTGGAAGGAGAATAGGAAGAGCAAGAAATTGAAAACTTACTTGAACAAATAATGAAGGAAAACTTCCGCAATTTGGCAAAGAAAATAGACTTCCAGGAAGTCCAGGAAGCTCAGAGAGTCCCAAAAAGTTGGACCCAAGGAGGAGCACACCAAGACACATCACAGTTAAATTATCCAAAATTAAAATGAAGGAGAGAATCCTAGAAGCAGCAAGAGATAAGGAGACAGTTACCTACAAAGGAGTTCCCATCAGACTGTCAGCTGTTTACTCAAAAGAAACCTTACAGGCAAGAAGGGGCTGGAAAGAAGTATTCAAAGTCATGAAAGGCAAGGACCTATGTCCAAGATTGCTCTATTTAGCAAAGCTTTCATTTAGAATGGAAGGGTTGATAAAGTGCTTCCCTGATAAAGTCAGGTTGAAGGAGTTTATCATCACCAAGCCCTTATTATATAAAATGTTAAAGGGCTTATATAAGAAATAAAAGATCAAAAACTATGAACAGTAAAATGACAACAAACTCACAGCTATCAACAACTGAACCTAAAAAACAAAAACAAAACTTAAGCAAACAACTAGAACAGGAACAGAATCACAGAAGTGGAGATCACAAGGAGGGTTATCAGTGGGGAGTGGAGGGGAGAATGGGGGAAAAGTACAGGGTATAAAAAACATAATAGCCAGGCACAAAATAGACGGGGAGGTTAAGAATAGTATGGGAAATGAAGAAGCCAAAGAATTTATATCTGCAACCCATGGACTTGAACGAAGCTGGGGGAAAGCTGGATGGTGGGTTCAGGGAGGAGGATGATAAAGGGGAGAAAAGTATTGGGACAGCTGTAATAGCATAATCAATACAATATAGTTTAAAAAAATCAAGTGGATGCGCTGATGGGTATGGCAAAGTGTGTTGCATGACATCCTGCAAACTGAAAGGTTGCTGGCTTGATTCCAGGTCTGCGCACATGGCTGGGTGTCTGCCAGGTTCCCTAGTTGGGGCATGTACAAGAGGCAGCAGATCGATGTTTCTCTCCTTCCCTTTCTCCCTCCTTTCCCCTCTCTCTAAAAATAAATAAATAAATAAATATTTTTAAAAAGAAAATCATTGACTATATGTGTATGAGTCTATTTCTGGACTCTGTTCTGTTGGTCTGTGTGATATCCTTATACCATTTCCATGCTGACTTAATTACTGTAGCTTAATAGTAAGTCTTGAAATTAGATGGTAAATTCTCCAACTTTGTTCTTCTTCAAAATCATTTTGGCTATTTTATTTCCTTTGCCTTTCCATGTAAGTTTTAAAATCAACTTGTCAGTTTGCTTTAAAAAAAGTCCTGTGCAGATTTTGAGTGATTTTCATGATAGGTGCAGTATATTCACTTGGAAAAAAAACTTCCAGTGGGAAATAAATCATTTTCACTATGATTCTTGCATTTTGCTACAATGCAGGCTAATAAACACTACCATAAATTCATATACTTAGCCTTAATTTTAAAAAGTTTTTTTTGCTTATATGTCTTAGGTAAGTTAAAGGTATAAACAACATACCATATCAAGGGAGATAAACTTTAGGTTGAAGAGCTCAGAGTATTTGTGCAAGACTTCGTATCTATTTATCTAAGGGTTGAAAGTGCAAAGATAATATTAAGCTAGGTGTGTGGCTTTATGATGTTTTTCCCTTCATTTAAAAAAATTATACAAAATTAAAACAGTACAGAAGATTGTATATCATTCATTCCTCACTTCAGAAATTTTAGTCTTAACAGTTATAGTTGATTGACAGTAAAAGTTGTAACTTTGCATAACTGAATAAATGGAATATCTTCTTTAGTCTATTATTGACATAGTTTATATCAGGAAGATATGTACTTAGTAATTTTTTCTTTTGACAGTTCGAGTGTAAATTGGTCAGTGGCTAGTATGCTATTGTCATTTTTTCCTCCTAGAACATGCAGATGTCAGAAATGTTTAATTTTTCTCTAGAAAGCTAATTTCTCCCCATTTCTGCTTTCTTTTATGAGACTTTGGGACTGAGAAGTTTGAAGACTGTATCAGTTCTGTCACCTTTTAGTCTTCTGAGTTATTTTTTTATGACGTAATTTTCTTGTAATGATTTGTTTATATTCCTTCAAGGCATCGTGAGCTTAAGAAATATTTCCTTGTTTTTCAGGTTCTAAATGGCTTCTAAGAAGTTGGGTGCAGATTTTCATGGTAAGTAGACTTATCATGCTTTAAGTTTTGATTTGATCAGAGAGTTTGAAATCACTTAAGTGCTTAACATGTTTTTAATTTAAATGAGCAGCTTGAGAACAATAAAATTGTACAATAGGGTAGCATACACATTCTGTAGGACTTCAGATAACTAATATGTTCAATATATATTTTTTACTGTGGTATTTATTTCAATTACAATTTATATTCAGTATTATTCTGTATTAGTTTTCAGTGTACAGCATAGTGGTTAGACAGCCATATACTTTACAAAGTGGTTCTCCCAATATTTTACATACTCTCCTGGCCCCATACAGAGTTATTGACTCTGTACATACAATATCATTGACTATATTCCCGATGCTATAATTTACATCCCTGTGACTGTTCTGTAGCTACCAGTTTGTACTTATTAATCCCTTCCCCTTTTTTACCCAGCCCTCAAATCCCCCTTCCCTCTGGCAACCATCAGCTGTTTTCTGTATCTGTGAGTCTGTTTCAATAGCTAGCTTTAATAATTAAGTAGTTCCTCAAATGGATAGTAATAGTCTCTCTATGGTTATTTTACTTGATAACCAGGGATGGTCAGGGAGGCTGCCTATTTTTGTTGTTTTAGCAGTGTATTGAAGTAGTTATCATTCCTTGGTCATAGCTCTTCTCTATCTCGTGTGAAAAATTCTGAACTTCTAGTTAACACTTCATAATATTTTGGTTTAGTTGCCCCCTTCCAAAGAAGTAATATACTACAAATAAACCATGATCAGTAGGTCAATATATTATAAAGGTATCAGTAGTAGTAATGACAATTTTGCATTAGAGACTAATAGTTTACCATCTTGTTCTAAAATACAACATTTGAAAACTTTATTGTCTGCATTTGGGAGGAATGGAAGTACCTAATAAATTATAATTAGAGACCTCTTTTCATATAGTAGAAGAAAAGGATTAAACACCAGAAATATCCAGACAATGCTATTGTTTTTAAAGGGGTTTTAAAACCAATCTTTCATTTTAAAAATTATGCCATTGTAAGAATGATTTGCTAGGCAGCTTGGCAGCACGTGGTGGTCTGCTCTTCTCACCTACGAGGTTGCTTGATAGTGTCAGCTGAGTCAGGGTAGTACAGCAGTCATTGTGGAGTTAACTTGCTCACATACTTTATATAACAGTTTTAATATTTTGAATCACCATTGTACATATACTTAACATTCATTACATGTGTATCTTTTGTTAAATCCCTTCGGAGTTGTCATTCAGACTCTGAAATTTGCATTTTGTGTAACAGGTCAGGCATCAGATATGCCAGGTAAGTTATCCTGTTGTTTAAGGTTATTATAGGACTCTTTCCAAATACAGTAATGTGCTGCATAACGATATTTTGGTAAATAGCAGACCAAATATAGGATGGTGGTCCCATAAAATTATAATGGAGCTGAAAAAGTCCTGTCACCTGGTGATGTGATAGCTGTCAGAACGTCGTAGCACAGCAGTGCATTATTCATGTGTTGTGGTGTTGCTGGTGTAAATAAGCCTACTGCACTGCTACTTTATAAGACTGTAACACATACAGTTATGTTCAGTACATAATACTTGATAATGATAGTAAACAGCTGTGTTACTGGTTTATGTATTTACTATGCTTTTTATTGTTATTTTAGACTATACTCTTTCTATGTATATATTTTTAAAAGTTTTCCGTAAAACAGTATGCCCTGTTATGTCAGGAGCAGCCTCAGACATCATATTTTTACTGCATGTCTAGATCACATCATTTTCTCTTGTGTGTGATTTGATTTTGTGCTGTTTTCTTCATCATGGCTGCTAAGTTGCCAGTAAGCAGCTATATTGAATGAATGATCTAGAAATGAAATTAAGAATGATCAAGGACTTCGAAGGTGGAAAAATCGGTAATGGCTATTGCTTGCCAGTCAGGCATGTCTCATTACACCATAGCTATGATCTTGAAGAACAAGAACAGAGTGACAGAAGCTGTTAAAGTATCTGCTTCATGGAAGGCAATAAAACTAATAAAAATCTGAGAAGACCTATATCGGACATGGAGAAACTTCTGATGACGTGGATTGAAGACTGGATATATAAACGTATCTATCCCTCTCAGCACTGTGATGATCATGGCCAAAGCAAGAAGTTTGTGATATTGGAAGAAAAGGCTGGATCTGACTACAGTGCTGAATATACTGCTAGCTCTGGGTGGTTTAAATGATTTAAGACTTGTTACTCATTACATAACGAAAAAGGGACTGGTAAGTCTTAAGAGTGCTGATGTGCAGGCAGCTGAAGAATTTTTGGAAACTCTAGATGTGCTGATTGTGGAGGAAAATTACTTGCCAGAACAAATATTCAGTATGGATGAAGCCTCCATATGCTGGAGACAGATTCTGAAAGGACTTTCATCTATTAAGGAGGCCAAGTCCATGCCAGGTTTCAAGGCTTCTAAGGACAGGACAACAGTATTGCTTGGGGCAGTGTTGCAGGCTACAAATTGAAACTCTTTGTGACCTGGCACAGTGAGAACCCCAGGGTCTTCAAGCGTATTATCAGTAAGCACACGCTGCCAGTATACTACAGGAAGTCATGGATGACCAAGCTCCTCTTCTAAGATGCTCTCCTGAATTGCTGTGCCCATGAAACAGAGATGTACTATTTGGAAAATAACATACCTTTCAAGATTTTGCATATTGTTGGTAATGCTTTTGGACATTCTCCTTTTATTGGTGATCTTTATCCCAAAATCAAAGTGGTGGTTCTCCCTCCAAATTCCACTCTTTGATCCAATCAATGGGTAAAGGAGTTAAAGCAGCTTTTAAAGCCTCCCACCTGAGGAGGACCTTTGTCCAGGCTATTGCTGAAACTGAGGAAGACACTGATGCAATTCTGGGAGGATAACATCTATGACTGCATCAAGAACCTTGCTTGAGCTTGGGGTGGTGTCGCCAACAAGTGTGTGAATGACATGTGGAAGAGGACACTGAAGAGGTTCATGTATGACTTTAGAGGATTTGCCAAGCATGAGGAAGTTGCAGAAATCAACAAGGCTGTGGTTGAGATGTCAAACAAGTTTAACCTGGGTGTGGATGAAGGTGACATTGAGAAGCTCCTAGATGACATTGAGGAGGACCTAGAGGTAATTCCTGAGGAATTGACTAGGGAGGAATTGTTAGAACTGCAACAGGAGCACATAGCCGAAGAAGCGGCAAGAGAGTAACTGCAGGAGAAGAAATAGAAGAACCCCCAAGAAAATTCACAATGGAGAGTTTAGCAAAAAGCTTTGCACCTGGCCAGCATGGCTCTGTTGGGTGGAGTGTCATTCCATAGACCAAAAGGTTGCATGTTTGATTCTCAGGTTGCAGGTTTTGATCCCCTGTCGGGACATGTATGAAAAGACAACCAACTGATGTTTCTCCTTGCTGCAATCTATTGAAAGTCAGCTTAGGGGGTGCAGCTGGATAGGGGACCATGCCCTCGCCCACCACATGTTCGGGGGGAACCTGGTGCTAAACCAATTGATGTTCCTATCACTCTCTTTCTCTAAAAGCAATGAAAAAATGTCCTCAGTTGAGGTTTTTAAAAAAGAAGCCTTTATAGTCCTTTATAAGCTTCTAAAAAGTTGAGAACATAGACTCCAACACTGCAAGGTTTTCATTAACAAGGAGTATTTATGGTGCATTACCTGCTTAGGAGCAAATCTGCGAGGGAAAAAAGAATCAAACCAAGCAAACCCACATGGACATATTCCTGAAAAGAGTGACACTCCTCAAGCAGAGCCTGAGCCAGGTCCTTCAGGAGGTGTTCCAGAAGTCGGCATTGTTACCATAGGAGATGACAGCTCCATGGGTGTCATTGCCCCTGAAGGCCTTCTAGTGGGACAAGCTGTGGAGGTGGAAGACAGTGACATTGATGATTCCTGACCCTGTGTAGGCCTTGGCTATTGTGTGTTTGTGTCCTAGTTTTTAACCAAAGAGTTTAAAAAGTGAACAATTTATGATTGAAGAAAGAATACATTTTAAGTAAGTGCAGCCTAAGTGTACCATGTTTATAGATTCTACGGTAACGTTCAAGGCCTTTACACTGACTCACTGCTCACTCACCCACCCAGAGCAACTTCCAGTCCCACAAACTCCATTCATGGTAAGTGCCCTATGCAGGTGTATCATTTTCAATCTTTTATACCATATTTTTATTGTACCTTTTCTACATTTGGATACTATTGTGCTACCTCCTGCTGCCTACAGTATTCAGTGCAGTAACAGGCTTGCAGTCTAGGAGCAGTCAGGCTGTACCATGGAGCCTGTGTGTGTAGTGGCCTAGGTTTGTGTGAGAACATCTACGATGTTCGTGCAGTGATGACATCATCTTCTGGTGCATTTTTCAGAATGTGTCCCTGTTATTAAGCTACCCATGATTGTATTCAAATGATAGTAAAAGAGGTAGATTTGAAGTTGCCTCTGGATCCCTTTTCCAGGGGAAAAGAGAAGACAGCCAAGAACACAGGAAAGACCTAGTGAGAGAAAATAGCAAAAATGAAAAATTTAAACTTAGAATCGTATTTCAAAAGAAAAGCTTTCTATCTCGAACCTTAGGGAACTTTTTTTGATTGATTGAAGTGAAAAATAAGTTGTACCCTAGGTTATGTGTTTTAGTTACCCAATTTAGAGAGGTTATAATTCTGAAGTTATCTGATCAATAAAGGCTTTTTTACAACTTTCTCTATCTCCTAACCAAAATTTTTCTTGTTGGATGAATTGTTCTACCTGAGTAAAAGTTGGGAAAAGATTTTCCCTTTCTTTAATTTACTGAGCTCCTTATGATTTAATTTGCTGAGCTCCTATTTGAGTTTCAGTGGTTTCCGTTGGAATTTTATATTAAGAATCTTATTTTTTAGGTATCATGTAGTTTAAGAAATAGAAACTAAAGGTAAGAGGTGGAGAATAATTAAAAAGCAATCTTGTTGGCATCTGAGTGCAGGGAATCAAGTTCAGCCTGGCTTTATAGAGCTGAAATTAGAAAGCCAGGAAATTAAGGCTACTACTTCTTCTATCACTTAGGAAGCTAAAAAGACTTTTCTCACTGCTTTGCTCTGCAGATGTGCTCTGTTTTAATACTTCTGTTATATAGACTTGCTTTTTGGCCTACTTGTGTAGAGTACATGGAGCCAAAAATGGGCACCCCAGTTTTGGTGCTTCTCACCACTGGATCTTTCAGCTTAAGTGGCTAACATCATATACCTAGAGTTGTCCTTTTGGTCAAGGGAGTATCTGATCAAAATTTAGAGTACTCCCTTAAATTAGATATTCTCTGACTGGTCCATTATGGGTTAGAGAAAGAGGGAGAGTGTGTGTTTGTGTGTAAGTCTTCCGGGGCACTTGGGGTATGGAAAAGGAAGTAACTCCTCTCATGAAAATGCTCTTTTTCTATTTATGTATTTGGGCTGATTAGGTCTTGTGCTCTTCTGTCTTATACCTCTATTTGATTGACTTTCAAGTTTATTTTTTCCAACTGAGGTTAAACTTCTTCCACTGTAATTGATAATTATATATTCCTGAATAACAGAAAGAGAAATATAAACAGTTACTTTCAAAGACCTTTAAATATATTATCTTTATGTTCATTACAAACCCTTGATACAGTTTAAATCAGGCCTCTCTTGGATCCTGGTTCTTTAAGATGTCAGTCCTCTTTAGTTTTTAACTTGTTAGCCACTTATTTCATCAAAGAAAAAAGTTATTTCCCAGAAGTGACTTTTAAAGGATTCTAAAAAACACTTCTTTTTTAAAAAATATTTCAACAAATAAAGTAGTATTTTAATATCTGAAAAAATGCCTTGAGATTTTAATTGAGGAAAACATGTCTATAACCCTACTTAATAACTCCCTCCTTTGAAAGGCCAAGCTGTCCTATTTATGACCATTTAGCTGGCTTCTGGAGGGGTGTATATTGTTCTTGGTTTAATTTCTTTTTTTTTTTTTAAGATTTTATTTATTTATTTTTAGAGAGGGAAGGAAGGGGGGAGAGAGACAGACAGACAGACAGACATCAGTGTGTGGTTCCTGGGGGTTCTGGCCTGCAACCCAGGAATGTACCCTGGCTGGGAATCGAACCTGGGACACTTTGGTTCCCAGGCCACGCTCAATCCAGGTTTAATTTCTACTAAGATATTGAAATACTTTTTCTGCTGACTGATAGAAAAAGGTATTTCATATTATAGAAAATGTTTTAAATGTTGATCTGTTAATGCTTTAAAGAGTTATGAAGAGAAGTTGGCAATCATTTAATCATTGTTCTCCTGTATGTAATATGCTGCTGTTCTTCTTTCAAGGTTTTCTCTGTGTTTTTTGTTTTCGGCGTTTGACTATGTTGTGCCTTGGTGTGGTTTTCTATGTATTTATCCTGTTTGGAGCTAGCTGAACTTCTGGAATTTGTGGGTTAATGTCTTTTTAAATCACTTTTGGAAAATTTGCAGCCACTATCTCTTACCACATTTCTTCTGGCCCGTTGTCTCTCTCTTACCCTCTTGAAACTCCAGTTATTACATGTGCATTAGGTTGTTTGATAATGTTCCAGAGATCTCTTAAGGCTCTGTTTTATTTTTTCCCCACTTCTTTCTTGGTGTTTCCATTCAGTTAATTTTTTTTTTTACTTAACTTCAAGTTCTCTGATGTTTTCCTTTGCTATTATCTTTGGATTAGTGCATAGCCTGGTTTATGAACTATCAACATTTTCTTCTCTAATACTGCATTTTCCATTTCAAGCATTTCCAGCTGTCTCTTTATATTTCCATCTCTGTTGAAATTCCCTGTCTTCTCCACCTTTTCCATTAGATCCCTTAACATATTTATTACAGTTCTTTTAAAAATGTCTAATTATTTAAATTTCTTAGCCATCCCTGTAATAGGGTCTGATGACTGGTCCCCCTTTTGATGGAACACATTTTCTTCTGTGTGTATCTTTATTTTTAATTCCATGTATTTTAATTACATTGAATATTAAAAAGCTCATTTTGTAGGTTATCTGGCTTGTTTTTGTTACTAGGGTACACGTAACATTTTCTTCCTGCTTCACATTCTATAACAGATCTCTGTGTAATTTTTTGTGTGTGTCTGTGTTTCTGTCTACCTATCTACCTGTCTAATTTTGCAAGTGTTGCCTGGTTTAGGCTTTAAGGTAGTGATACCCAATTATGGAACTGCAGGTTTTCACATAATTTTAACTTTGATCTGTTCTGCTCTGTTCATTTTCAAAAACCTGTTTGGATACACTTGAATTAACAGTAAAACCTGAATTAAGCAAATTATTTTGCTACCTTCTATTAGAAATTTCTCTCCTACCTGGAATTGCACCTTTTTTTTTCCTTCAGAAAAACAAGTAGTTCACAAGATCATAAGCATATTAGCAATCTAGAAAGAAAGAGAACAGAATGAAGCCTTCCCAGAACTTATGATGAGTCATTATACGTGCAACCCAGTCTCTTTTGATGGCATAATGCAAAGTGATGTGCAGAACCTGACTTCAAACTGCCACAGCCACAGGTCATCAGAGATACGCTTTCTTTTTCTAAATAGAACTTAGGAAAATGAGCCCAGACATTTTAGAAAGATTTTCAGTAACAAAGACTGAAACTTAAAGTATTTGGGGTGAGCCAGGAAATTGTTAGTCACAATGCTTATTATCTGTCCATGTGTGGAGTTTTTATTAAATCCATTTAAAACATAAAATATATTGAGAAATAAGATAAACTGATATATTTAAATAGATACTCTGATATACTGAATAAAAATGAATAGTTCCTAAGGCATGATTATATTTGCAAAAAAATTCTTTTTAATGATCATAGCATTGTGATTAATCGTACTTAAAGTAGTCTTTGTCCATTATTCAAAAGGTTCCTTTTTTCCATTGTTCATGTCCATAGGTCATGTATGTAAGTTTTTTGGTTACTCCATTTCTTATACTGTACTTTATATCCCCATGGCTATTCTGTGACTCCCTATTTATACTTCTTAATACCCTCACCTCTTCACCCATTCCTCCCACCACCCCCTACCATTGGGCAACCATTAAAATGCTCTCTGTGTCTATGATTCTGTCTCTGTTCTTCTTGTTTGCTTAGTTTGTTGTTTAGAATCAATTGTTGATAGATGTGTATTTATTGCCATTTTATTGCTCATAGTTTTGATCTTTTTGTTAAATAAGTCCCTTTATCATTTTATGTAATAATGGTTTGGTGATGATGAACTCTGTTAGATTTTTCTTGTCTGAGAAGCTCTTTATCTGCCTTTTGATTCTAAATGATAGCTTTGCTGGGTAGAGCAGTCTTGGCTGTTGGTCCCTGCTTTTCATAACTTTGAATATTTCTTGCCAATCCCTTCTAGCCTGCAAAGTTTCTTTTGAGAAATCAGCTGACAGTCTTATGGGAACTCGCCTTTAGGCAACTGACTGCTTTTCTCTTGATGCTTTTAAGATTCTTTATCATTAACTTTTGGCATTTTAATTATGATGTGTCTTATGATGTCCCTTTTTACATTCATCTTGTTTGCATCTCTCTGTGCTCCCTGGACTTGCATGTCTAGTTCCTTCACCTAATTAGGGAAGTTTTTCTTCATTATTGTTTCAAATAGAGTTTCAATTTCTTGCTGTTTTTTTTCTCCTTCTGGCAGCCCTATGATGGTAACGTTGGAAAACTTAAAGTCCCATATGCTGCTTACACTATCCTAGTTTGGGGGGATTTTTTTTATTCTTGTTCTTGATTGGTTGTTTTTTCTTCCTTATGTTCCAAATTGTTGATTTGCTTTTTGGCTTCATCCACTCTACTGTTGTTTCCCTTAAATTGTTCTTTATTTCAATTAGTGTACCCTTCGTTTCTGACTGGATCTTTTTTATGCTGTTGAGGTCCTCAGTAAGTTCCTTAAGCATCCTTACAACCAGTGTCTTGAACTCTGAATGTAATAGATTGCTTATCTCCCTTTTGTTTAGTTCTTTTCTGGACTTTTGATCTGTTCTTTCATTAGGGCCATGTTTCTTTTTCTCCTCATTTTTGGCAGCCTCCCTGTGTTTGTTTCTGTGTATTAGGTAGAACTGCTGTGACTCCATGTGTGGAGTCATACATGTAGTGTGGCCTAACGTAGTAGGTGTCCTGTAGGGTCTAGTGGCACAGCCTCCCCTATTGCCCAAGCAGGGTACTCAAGGTGCGCCCTTCATAGGGGCTAAATACATCCTCCTCTTGTATTTGAGACTTGATTGCTGTTGGCAGGTCAATGGGTGGTATTTACCCAGGTCAGTCAGCTGCAAGGCCTGGCTGTGACCACTGACCACCAACCTCTGCCCTCCGTGGAAGATCAGCTGTGCTGGGGCAGGGTGATGGTGCTCCGATGTGGTCTGTGGCTGTCTACTAGGTATGCAGGCGCTGGAGTTTCCCAGGTGGTACAGGCCAAGGTTAGCGCTTACCTGTGTTTTACCTAGGGCCACCCTGCCTAAGCTGTGAAGCAATGTGAGATGGCTTGTACTTGTGCTGGGCTTGGAGATTTCCAGGCAAAGCCAAGCTATGAATCTAGGCTGGCTGCTGCTCGTGCCATGCCTGGGGCCACTTAGAAAGTGGTATGGAGGATGGAGGCTCACTGAGGCCAACTGTTGCTTGTTTGAAAGGATTTAGGAAGTTATGAACATGAGCCACCACCAGCCATTCATATGGAAAAGCCATTGTTAACAGCTGTAATTTGGGTGGATGGTGCCTCAGAGGGATCTCCAGGGTAGGCTAACAGTATTAGCCAGGTTGATGGAGTCTCAGATATGGCACTAGCCTGCTGGCTCTGTGCCGGGAAGCTTCAGAAAAGGGACAATGGCCTCTGCCTGCCTTTATGCCTGGGAGAAAGCTATCCCTAGCTCTTGCCTTGATGCCAGACACTTCAGTTCCTCTCTTTATACCACTGGTGCCTTTCAAGCTGCCCCCTTTGCTGGAGCTTGGAGGGAGTGAGTCTGAATAAGTTTGTGTGTGGGTTCTTTAAGAGGAACTGCTTGGAATTCCAGAAGTTTCTTCCATTGACTCAATCTCCACCTGTTTTTGCAGTCAGAAGTTATGGGGACTTACCTTTCTGGCACTGGAACACTTGGTTGTGGGCCCTGGTGTAGGGCCGGGTCCCCTTTCTTCTGATATATCCCTCCCGAATTTTTATCCACCATATGTGGATTTGGGATCAGACTGTTCTGGGTCTCTGCCCATCCTACCAGTCTGGAAGGATGTGATTTCTTGAATTCTGTAGTTGTCAGACTTCCATTTAACTTGATTTCTGATGGTTTTGAGTAATGGTTGTGCTATAGTTTAGTTATAATTTTGATGTGGTTGTGCAAGGAACCAAGCCATATTTGCCTATGGGACCATCTTGACTGGAAGTGCCCTGTTGCCATCTCTTTAAATGCCTTTTGCTTTTTATTTCTATTCTTTCTTCCCAGTAATCACAAAACTGCTCAATCCCTGTTGAGAAAGTTTAAAGGGCTAAGGGAAGGTTTAGGGAATGTGCTAAATTACCTTGGCATTGATTTTGTAAGTGAAATGAAACTGCTTTTTTAAAGCAGATACTTGTAATTGGTGCTACTTGATCTTGTCTGTCCCTAAGTTAGGGCCTAGTTCCATTTATAGAATATTAAGTCATCAGTGGATCCAACACTGTTATGTGACCTAACTGAAAGGTAGTCAAGGAAGGTGAACACCATTCTTGAAGGGTATTCTCAGTCAGCTTAGGTATCTTTAGTACTTTTTGGTATATAGTTCTACCTCCCCACCCAACTCTTTATTAGCATATAATAGAACCCCTTATTTAAGAACATTTTGTTAGTATTAATGTGGGTAGATTTTCTTGTATGTCATACATGCTTATGTTACTTTGGATAGGATTTTTTTTTGTAATATGTGTGTATCATAATTAACTTTCTTCAAATGTATACTTAAATTTTTCTTAAACAAAAAACTTAATTTTGTGATTAACTTGATTATATTCTTTCCAATGCTTCTTAGACAATGCTAATTTCAACTTTGTTTCCATCTAATCAGGGTACGAGCCAAAGTTAGAATCTAACTTTCAAGGACATTTGAGCACCCATTTTCATGGAAGACAGTTGGATAAAAATTATTTAGAATTAAAAAGAGCTTTGTTTTTAATCTCTATAACATAAAGCATTTTATAAGTGGCACAGTGTTTTAGTGTTGTAACCAATACTTAGTTTTGTTTGCAGACTGTGATGGTACTTGATTTGTTTTTTCAGGGGGAACTTGTTATATTTTTGTGACTTTGTCCAGAATCTTAGAAATGTGCTTGTGTCTTGCATGAGTATTCTATTAAAACATTTTCATAACTAGCCTTGCCATTTTGAATTTTAATAAATACTAATGAAATGTGAGTTAGTGTGGGGGTGACAGTTAAATATAAAAGAAGTATAAGATCATGTCTTCTTTATTTGTTCTTTACTTATTGAGAAAATCTCATCTGCCAGGCATTATACTGAACTTGGTGGATGTAGATATGAAACATTTATCCTTTATTCAGGAATACTCAGATTCACATTTAGAGTCTCTGGGGGGAATACAAGGAAACAAACTATTAACAACACAGAATGTTAAGACCTGAGATGGTGGTATGAACTAGGTGTTCTGAGACTGAGAAGGGAGGTGCTCTTAAGTTAATTCTTAAAGGACTAAAAATTATTGGTCAAGTAGTAAGAGTGGGACTTTGATGGGCATTGCTAGATGAGAAAATAGCACTTACAAAGGTATGACCAACTTGGAAATTTTCTACATTGTTAATAATTTTGGTGATGCCTCAGAAAAATTATTAAATTGAACAGTTATGGATTTAACTTGCAAGCTGAGTGAGACCTAGTTAAAAATGTTTTGATTCTGGCTGGGGTAGGAGCAGGGGTTTTCTTCCTGATGGAGGGTTTCAGGTGTATCAGCAATAGCTACATCAGAGTTAGGAATGATGACAGGATTGCAAATATAGCATGCCCTTGATAGGTCTTCAAATCGATAGAGTTTTTAAAGATTTTATTTATTTTCAGAGAGAGGGGAAGGGAGAAAGAAAGGGAGAGAAACATCGATCGGTTGTCTCTCACATGCCTGTAACTGGGGACCTGGCCCACAACCTAGGCATATGCCCTGACTGGGACTCAAACCATGACCTTTAGGTTTCCAGGCTGGTGCCCAATCCACTCAGCCAAACCAACCAGGGTCAAATCTAAAGAGTTTTTAGGAGGGAGAGAAGTCATCTTCGTGGAAGAGGTATAATTGTCTTTGTGAGTACTCAAGAAGATACAGTAGTGTGAGGTCCAGAAACAAGCCTTATTTTAGTAAGTAATATTGAAAAAACAAAATTCATTGTATCAGTTACATTTCATTATCTATGATGATCTGCCAGTAAGTTAGCCACAAACCTGGTCCAGAAGAGAAACCATGGTCCAGTTTGGAGTGTATAGCTAGTGAGAGTCATATATTAAGAGCTACTCTCATTTTGTCTGATCTTGTCAGTCTGTGATGGCGTCCTGGTCTTTCTGTATTATCCCACTATGATAGGCAGACAATACAACCTTTAGGGAGATAAAGGAATTTCATCTTTTTTAAAAAAGGATTTATTACTTTTTAGAGAGGGGGGAGGGAGAAAGAGAGGGAGAGGAACATTGACGTGAGAGGGAAACGTTGATCAGTTTGCCTCTCGCACGTGGCCCAGATGGGGGACTGAACCTGCCACCCAGGCCTGTGCTCTGACTGGGAATCGAACTGGCTACATTTTGCTTTGTGGAACAACGCCCAGCCAGCTGAGCCACACTGGTCAGAGCTAATTGTGTTCTCTTGATAATCCTATTCTGATTCCCATGGCCTTCTTTGGTTTTATTTTTTTCATAAGTGCCGTGTTTCTTAAAATGTAGGATGTACTCCAGAATGTAGTCTTAAAAACAAAAATCTAGAGTGATTCTTTATATTAAGAAGTGATTCCTACTAATGTAGAAAAATCCTAATCAAGGAGGTTCTTTTGTGGAGATGCTATCATCAATTCAGAAGTATTTACTAAATGCCCAATATGTGCCAGCACTGTTGTAGGTTTTGAGACTACCTCAGTGAATAAAATCATCTTAAATATTTGCCTACAAGGAGTTGACATTCCATTGGACAAGAGAGACAATATGTTAGAAGGTAGTAAGTGTGTGTGGGGGGAGATAGATGGTAACATGGGAGTATTGAGGTAAGGGTGGGGTAGTAGTAATTTAAAATAGAGTGGTCAGGGCAAACCTTACTGAGAAAGTGCCATTTGGGCAAAGACTTGAAAGGTGTAATGGAGTAAGTCACATGAGTATCTGAGGGAAGAACATCCCAGAATGAGAGAGCAGCCAGGGCAGAATTTTTGACTTGGGTTTGACCCAGTTATGGTTGAGGAACAGAGGATCACTGTGACTTAGTCTAGTGAGCTAGGAGGCAACTATTGAGTTGAGGGAAGCGAGGTTGTGAGCTTTTTGGATAGGCCACCATGAGTACTTTGGCTTTTACATTAAGTATAATTGAAAATAAACCCTAATACAATCAAGTAGAATTTCTTCCTTAGACACCTAGGGTCAGGAGAAGGTAAGAAGTCACAGAAGGAACTTCTAGTCTTAGGATAGCATAAGTTAATGTTGTATCCTAGATATAAGCATATAGCAAAACAAATAATAAGATTTTTGCTGATATTTTCTACTTTATTTTTGATTGTAGGGACTTTCAGTTACCTTGATGATGTCCCATTTAAGATAGGAGACAAATTCAAAACACCAGCTAAAGTTGGTCTACCTATTGGCTTCTCCTTGCCTGATTGTTTGCAGGTTGTCAGAGAAGTACAGGTAAGTGGTGATTTTTAGTTAAAGTTTAGTGCATTTAAAAGTTTAATAAGTAAGAATTTGATTTATAGTGAAATAGAAAAAAAATTCTCATGTCTCTTGTATTTCTTATAGCTTCTTTTATTGCTTAGCTCACATTCTCTCTCCCTCTCTCTCTCTCTCTCTCACACTCTCACACACACACACACACACACACACACCACGTTTGTGCATCAATTACAGATCTTGTGTAATCTGTTAAATTCCTGGGATTCTGTGCTTTGTCTGAAACAAATCCCCATTGCCTATCTGACTTCCTTGTTTACCTCTTTTCTTTTTCTTTGTTAATAGCCTCATTATCTTAGTCACTCAAGTTAGATGATATTTTTTTCTCTGCGGTCTCTTCCTTTTACCGTCCCGTCCATCCATGTTCCCTGCAAACCAGGTGACTAGCAAATTTGTCGAACATACTGTGTATATTACCTGTGTACACTATGCTTTTTCTCATGAGCTGTTATTTCCACTTGGAGTATTTTTCTCTTTCTCACCGTACTAACAGCTGTTACTCTTCTAGAAATACCATCTCCTCAAAAGCTTCTTTCTCAACCATCTCATCTTTAAAGCCCAGTTAATATAAATATGTATATAGAATTCCTTCTTGAAAGCAGCAATAGCTCTGTGTTTTGTGACTTGCTTTCTTCCTTCAGTACACATTTAATGAATGCTTGCTTTTGAGTGGTGCTCTGCTAGGCTGAGGATAGAGATAAATGCCTTAATCACTGTCCTCAAGGAGCTTACAGTTTAGAGGAGTCAGGTGGAAACACAGAACAAACACTTCTTTCTGTGACTTAAGAATTTTTAAAAATATACCTTCTGTCAAAGTTGTTTTGTTTCTGAGGGATTTACTAAGGCATCAGCATGTTATTCTGAAAAGTATTCTTTGTTATACCTTTCAGTCTTTATGCATGAGTAATCATAGTGGAAATATTTTAGTTATATTTCAAAAAGAATATTTATTAAGATATAATTTACCCTGTTAAGGTGTACAAATAAGTGGTTTTTAGTATATCCAGAGCTGTGTAACCATCATTATGATCTAATTCTAGAACATTTTCATTGCCCCCAAAACAAACACAGTGCCCATAGAAATCACTTCCTATTTTCCCTTCTCCCTCAGCCCTTGGCAAACACTAAATCTACTTTCTGTCTCTATAAATTTGCCTATTGTAGACATATAGAAATGGAATAATATAACAGAGCCTTTTGTAACTGCCTTATTTCACGTAGCATCATGTTTTCAAGGTGTATTCATATTGTATGAATGAAATGTTAGTATTTCATTTATTTTTGTAGATGAATAACATTCCATTGTATTGATAACACCATGTTTTGTTTATTCATCAGTTGATGGATATGTTGGTGGTTTCCACTTTTTGACTATTGGCAGTAATGCTACTATGAACATTTGTGTACAGGTTTTTGTGTGGACGTATGCTTTCCATTTTTGGAATTGCTAGGTCGTATAGTAACTAACCTTTTGAAGAATTTCTAGACTCTTCCAAAGTGGCTGCATGATGATGATGATGATGATGATGATGATGATGATGATTTTATCCTCACTGGAGGACATTTTTTCATTGCTTTTAGAGAGAAAGAGAGAGAAGAGAGGGAGGAACATTGATGTGAGGGAAACATCCATTGGTTGTCTTCTCATTCACACAGGACCAGAGATCAAACCCACAACCTGGTTAGGAATCGAACCCATGACCCTTCGGTCTATGGGACAGTGCTCCAGTCAACTGAGCCACAATGGCCAGGGCATGGCCGCATTATGTCATAAGCTGAAACACTGCAGGAGAATTCCAGCTTCTCCACATCCTTGCCAGCTCTTGTTATTATCTGTCTTTTTAGGTTATGGACATGCTTGTGGGTGTGCAGTAGTCTCTTACTGTGGTTTTGATGTACATTTCCCCAATTACTAATGATGTTGAGTAGCTTATATATTTTTGAATGCTGAATTGGTTGATACTTCTTTTGTGTATGGAGACTTCATTGGACTAGAAAAGTATAGATTTTTCTTATAAAGCTTCACACCTTGTTTTGTTTGACTGGTGACTTTTTTATTGGCAACCACAAATACTCAGTGAACACCTCTCCATGTGCAGGATACTATTACCGATATGACAAAAACACCTCCATCTTCTTTCATTAGTTCTCATCATATCCACAGCTTCATTGATCCATTCAGAAAACTTGTTTATTTAAAAATTTTTTTAACTTTAATTTAAATTTTTGTTTTTACGGAGAGGGGAAGAGAGAAGGAAAGAGAGGCATAGAAACATCTGTGTGAGAGAAACATTGACTGGTTGTCTTTTGCATGCACCCTGACCTGGGACCAAACCCACAACCCAGGCATGTGCCCTGACTGAGAATCAAACCAGTGACCTTTCATTTATGGGACAATGCCCAGCTGAGTCACACCAGCTGGTGCAGAAAACTTGTTTTGAATGCTGGGAATTTTCTATTTATTTGATCAACGCTCACTACAATAACAGCACCCACTAATAACACAAGGGGAGAGCAAGGTTCCAAGTTCTGTTCCTGTGTGGGCCAGCTAAAATTTTTTTTTTGCTCTAATGGCAGATTAGCCTTAAACTTGAACTGCCTGGGGTCTCCATGGGGGATTTGGCTGTCGTATTGGAGCTAGATCCCTCCCTGTGCAGAGAATAATCAGACCTAGAGCTATAGAATGCCAGCTTGAAGCTTCCTATAACTTTGTCATATTTGCCTTTGCATGGTAGTACAAACTCAGTTTTTCAGCTGAAGTCATCAAAGGGAGCCAATAAAAACATGCATAACCCTTGCACCTAGGGTCCAGAAAGCTTTCATTAAAAATGTGGTGGTGGCTAGCCACAGTAGTGGGCGTGGCCCTTAGTGTCAAAGTTTAGAGTGGATTCTGGTGTCACTCATTCATGGGCTGGCATTGCCATATATTTAGCTGTGTAGTCTTGTGCACAATGCTTAAACTCTCCAAGCTTGCATTTCCTCATCTGTAAAATGGGGGGGTAATTAGCTTTAAAGGTTGTTATAAGGATTATATAAAATAATATACTTACAGTGCTTACTTTGGTTTTTGGTACTCCATATTTTTAGCTGTTATTATCTATTATATAATCAAACCACATTCTTATTTTTTTACTATAATATTTCTATTTTTTCCTGTATTTTTTGTTTGTCCCATGCATTCTGTATTACTTTAGTAATTAAAAAACAAAAAAGCTCATTAATGGTTTTATTAAAAAGGAAAGAAATTTCCAGTTATTCTTGGGAGTAAAATACCAGAGACCTGTGTTTACAGGAGGCAGAAAGTTGTTCACAGCCTCAGTTTTTGGTGGAGGAAACAGTTGCAAAATTGGATTTCAGCCACAGTTAGAAGCAGCAGTCTTTGCCTGAGTGCTTTTTCTCACTGTGCTGTTAGTGGTAGGAAGGGAGCACAGTAATTCTTCAGGTGTCTTTCTGAGGCCCAGAAGCTGGCTCAGGGGTGTAAATGCACATGAAATGTTTATTTCCAGGCTTCTCTTCTGTTGTTTGAAGCTGAAAGGCTTGGGGATGACCAGAGGTACTTCCTTATGTTTCTTCTACTCTCTATCTCTTTCCCCTCCTTTACCTCTCTTTTTTACTTTTGGCATGTCTCCAACCTTGAACGTGCACACAAGACATTGATTAGCTTTGGTGTGTTAGGGTGAACACCAAAGGTTTTGTTTTCTCCTGTCTCTAGGTGAATTTCATTTTATATAATAGGTGTATTTGTTTGAATGTGCAAGTGAAATTTTTGTAAATTGAGCTATACTTAAAGATATTGTTAAGGAACCACAAAGTAAATCCTTGTGCAATTTGCTCTGTAAAATCTTAATTTGAATATATCTAGATTTGTTAATAAGCAGTTTTCCTGCATTTAGAGTACAATCCATTACAATTTCATAGTGGTTAAAGAAGCATAGAATTTTTAGTCAGACTGCCTGAGTTCAAATCCAGGCTCTTCCACTTAATAGCTTTTCTTACCTTGGGAAAGATAATATCTATTGTTAGATATTGAAAGATAACAGTACCTATTTTAAAGGGTTGTTGAGAATATCTATAGAGCTGTTACACAGCTGTGCTTCTGTGCTTCAAATCGCACATGGTACTTTGTAAGCGCTTCTTAAGTGTTAGGAGCTGTTATTAACAAGCACAGGATCTGTTAGGGCATTGTGCTAGATAAGAGATCTTAAAGCCTAAAGCCCAGTGTGCTGCCCACAAGAGGCCTATGATATTGTTGGGGGAGTGTTTAGGGAAAGATTAAAGCTAAGCTCTGCATCACACGGTAAAGACAGATGCTTTATAAGAGTTAAAAGGAAGGAATAGGCATGAGGAAAAGCTTTATGAAGCTTTGAACCACCAATGAATTCTAGGAAAGGAAATGGCCTGAGGGGAGAGAAGCAAGGGAAATGGCTAGGTAACATTGGTCCTGGCGCACAGGATTAGAGGTGGTGGGAGCACTTTTTAGTTAATTTCTACAAGTAACCTGGGAGCACAGTTTGATTAAATCCTATGATTAAGAAGCCTGATCATCCAATACACCTAAAATGCAGCCTTGCCCAGTTCTCCTCTTGTGCTGAGTGGGGAAGTGAATTGGGTGGGTTGCACTGGGGAGGGGCAGCCACCTGGGTTCACACCTCCTTTCTCTGATATATCTTTGCAGTATGACTTCTCCTTGGAAAAGAAGACCATTGAGTGGGCTGAAGATATTAAGAAAATCCAAGATGCCCAGCGGGAAGCAGAGCGCATGGCTGAGGAAGCGGAAGCTAAAGTGAATTCTAAGAGTGGGCCAGAAGGTGATAGCAAAATGAGCTTCTCCAAGACTCACAGTACAGCTACAATGCCACCTCCGATTAACCCCATCCTTGCCACTTTACAGCACAACAGCATCCTCACCCCAACTCGGGTCAGCAGCAGTGCCACGAAACAGAAAGTTCTCAGCCCAACCCACACAAAGGCAGCTTTCAATCCTGCTGACTTTGAGTGTGAAGAAGATCCATTTGATAATCTGGAGTTAAAAACTATTGATGAGAAGGAAGAGCTGAGAAACATTCTGACTGGAACCACTGGACCCATTATGGCTCAGTTATTGGATAATAACTTGCCCAGAGGAGGCTCTGGGTCTGTGTTACAGGATGAAGAGGTCCTGGCATCCCTGGAGCGGGCAACACTAGATTTTAAGCCTCTTCACAAACCCAATGGCTTTATAACCTTACCACAGTTGGGCAACTGTGAAAAGATGTCGCTGTCTTCCAAAGTGTCCCTTCCCCCCATTCCTGCAGTGAGCAATATCAAATCCCTGTCCTTCCCCAAACTTGACTCTGATGACAGCAATCAGAAGACAGCCAAGCTGGCAAGCACTTTCCATAGCACATCCTGCCTCCGCAGTGGCACGTTTCAGAATTCCCTAAAGCCTTCCACCCAAAGCAGTGCCAGCGAGCTCAATGGGCCTCATACTCTTGGGCTTTCAGCTTTGAACTTGGACAGTGGCACAGAGGTGCCAACCTTGACCCCTTCTGACATGATTTCCCAGATGCCTTCCTTCTCTGTCTTGTCTGTGTGCACAGAAGAATCATCACCTCCAAATACAGGTCCCACGGTAAGCCTTTAAAATACTCCTAAATTAGCCCTGGCTGGTGTGGCTCAGTGAATTGAGCACCAGCCTGTGAACCAAAGGGTCATTGTTTTGATTCCCAGTCAGGGCACATGTCTGGGTTGTGGGCCAGGTTCTCAGTTGGGGGTACACAGAGGCAACCACACATTGAGGTTTCTCTCCCTCTCTTTCTCCCTCCCTTTTCCTCTCTCTAAAAATAAATAAATAAAATCTTTTAAAAAATTAAATAAAATCCCCCTAAATTAAAGCTCCACAGATTTCTAACTTCTTCCTATCAGTTGCCACCACCACATTCTTTCTTTTCAAGGTTTAGGGCAAGATGGGCATGGCCAAATTAACCTTGCTTATACATAAGTATATGTATTCTGGTGTTTTTCCTGAGGACAAATATTATTAGTTCTGCACCTGTGTGGTTAATGTGGGCTTGTCCTGCCTGTGTCTTTTGGTCTTTCCCTTTGAAAAGATAATATGTCATGTGAATGGTGTTTTCTTGCCTAACCAATTTTTCTGTGCTGCGTCTTATGTTTACATTTTTTAAAGGCTTCATGTGTGTGTGACTTTTTCATATTACCTTTATTTATTTTATTTAAGGTTGCTTGGTACTCCTTATTATATTTTCTCCCTGCCTCCCTCTCTCCTCATTCTGCCCTGAGGTTTGGTTCTTTGTGTGTACCATGGTTCAGCTAATTTGGGGTGATTTCTTCATACTGGGTGGTGTCTTAGTACTTGAGAGATAATCCATATTGCAAATCCAGTTAAAATGTAAAAATTTGTCACTTTCAAACATGATTTTAATCCTGCAATTCCTTTTTTCCCCTCTCTCTACTAAGAATTGTGCAGTTTTCTCCAAAGGGAAAGAGAGGAAGGGAAGGTAGGAATTCAGATTTAGTGTTGAAGTATGGGCTGATAAAAAAAAGTTATCTTGTGTCAACTTTTAGAAAATCCGGTTTTGTCACACACCAAAAAGTTGCATATGCAGTGAGGTTACTTGGTCAGAGTGTAGCCTTAGCTCTTGTAGTTGTTAAGCAGCAGAGTAATACATTGTTACATTCTAGGATAGATACAGTGTAAGCCCAAAACCTTTTGCTATACCAGCCCACAGATTTTTAAAATGACGGCCTATTAAAGACTATATTTAGAGCTAGAAAGGAGGCTGGTTGTATTGGTGGGATATCTATCAGAGACCACAATAAGCCTGCTATTGGTAGAAAGATGAGCCTTGGCCTCCTTATAGCCAGTGTAAGGTCTCAGCAGTAGCGTTGTTGGTAAATGATGGTCTCTGGGTTGGTGCTTCCATTGTCAGAGCTTAATGCTGCTTATAAATTTCTGTGGACCTTGGCCCAAATAAACTCAACAGAGTACATAAAACTCTAGTGTTATGTCCTAGGAGTAGGCTTCATCCTAATTCTCCCTGACTCTTACACTTTAGAGAAATTAAAAGCACTCTGGAAAAGACTAGGGATCCTCACCCCCCCCCCCCGCCCATCCCCAATAATAACCATTTAGATGAACTAATGACAGAAGTCCTTCTCAAACCAGAACACTCATCATTCTTTGACCCACCTGATTGTGAAATTTCTTTTGGATCCATTCATTTTAGGGTGAGAGAGGGGGACTTCCTGCCTTCAAGGGGCAGATAGAGGCAGAGCCGGAATTCTGGTATTCTTCTAAGTAAGTCATGACCCTTACCCTTAGGGAACAAAAGCCTGGTTTCCATCTTGGCTCTCTCTCTCAGTGTGAGGGTTTGAAGCCCACAGTGAGAACCTGTCCCAGTGAGAGAAGCTCTTCCCTCCAGGATAGTTAGTGACTTGAGGCCAGGGTGCGGTGGTGTGGTCAGCTGGGCTGTACATACCCTTTACTTAGAAGCTCCAGGGGAGGTATTCCTGGAATGTGGTTCTTGTTGGCTATTTTAGGTCTAATGTTTGGTTCTTAATTTTCATATTTTGATTTCATGTTTTAATTTTTACATAAACTAATCTTAGAAGTTGAGAAATCCATGGGATCATCTTCAGGGAACAGTCTTGTACCCTTATTCTGAGTCCAACATAAAACTGCCTGACCTGGTTCTAGCCAGTGTCTCTTGCTGGTGTCCCCAAACCGTTCAGGGCCCTTGCTCTGTCCACAGGTTCGGCTCACTCCACCGTTAGCTTCTCTTTTTCCAGGTGTGGATCTGTACCTCTTTTAGACAGTTACTTCAGCATAATATTTCTGCCTTTTCCCTTTACATTTCTGAGTTTTAGTTTACTAACTGTGGCCACTAAGCATAAAGGAAGTGCCTATTTTCTTTTAACTTGTATTTTAAACAGTTTTCAATATACAGAATCTGTTAGCATTAGGTGTTTGAATCTGTTGATCATTTTTTATATTGTCATTGCTTTAATACTTACAAAGTTCTCTATCTCTAGATTTTTTAAATGAACGTACATTTATCAAAGTAATACAAGTATATTTTAATGAAATCCAGTAGTTATTTAAAAGGCTTATACTGAAAAACAGTAGCTCCCTGCCTCACCTTTCTCCAGCCCGTTTTGCTTCCCATTACTCAGGCACTTTAAGCTATTTCTGCTGGGATTTATCTGTTTCTAAAATGCTTATATTGTTTTTTCTAAATGTATCCATTTTAGACAGTTTTATACTTTTATAGTTGCTGAGGATTTAGCTTGTATAGTAGCCTGTCCTCCACTTTCTTCCCAGATTCTCTATCGTATTTATATCACAAATTTTGGGTAAGTTAATGTTATTTATTTACATTATTATGATTGGGTAAATAAATACACATTGCCAAGTTCAGATAGTGTACTGTGATTACTTTTTTGTTTTTTTCTTTCTCATAAACTACCCTATTTTAAAATGCTGCATAGTTTCTTTGTATTTATTTCTAATTTTGTTCAAATGTTCCAAAAGACCTATCAAAGGCCTAATGATAATTTTCCCATTTAAATATATTAGTTAACCTTTTGGTTTTTGAGTCCTGAAATGAAGACAAAAATGTCTTCATTTTACCATCATATGTGAATAATGGCTTGGCAATATTTAGGTTTCTTATTTGAAGATCATTTTCTTTTAGGAATTTTCAAGACATTGCTTCCTTTAATTTTTTTTTTTTTCATTGAAGTATAAGCTCCACTGGTTTCTAGTATTCCATATTCCTGTGCCATCCTGAGTTGTTCTTCCTGCCCTGACTCCCCTAAGCTTTTGGGATTCTTTTCTTCCTTTCTGGAGACTTGAAATTTTACCAGTAATGGGCCTTGTTCATTCATTGTGCGAGGTCCTCCTAGATCCTTTCAAACTAAGGCTCAGTCAGGCTCAGTTTTAAAATCAAGGATTTTGGGGGGTTGTGGGGTGAAATGTCTTTGATACTATTTTCTGGAATTCCTATAAGCTGGGTGTTGGGTCTCCTTGACTGTTTTTCTGATTTGCTATCTTTTGCTTTTTCCTAGCTCTTGGAGGTATTGCCTTGACTCTCTTATAACCTTTTTAAAAATCTCACCTTTTAAATAAAAATTTTACTGTATCATGTTTTAAATTTCCAAGTGCTTTGTCTACTCTGTTTTGATATTTCATGTTGGTGGCTTGGCTTTCTATTCATGTTTAAGAGTGAGCAGTAAAAAAGGGCGGAATGTATGTGTTGGGCTATGCTTGCTGGTCATTAAACTTCACTGTAAGTTGAAGGTAAGTGGGCTTTGAGGAGAGCTCTGCAAAATGTCAACATGTGAAGGTCTTTGCAGTTATAGTTTCTCGAGAATTCTGCTTGAGAGCTAAGGAAGGTTGAGTAAGGGCTGCTATAGACTTTTACTTAATACCCATTTTGGTTCTTATCTCTTTCTGCTGTATGCTATGCCTGATGTCTTACCTCCTTTTTAGTGCCTGGTTTGCATTTTCTAGAGACTAAACCTTCTGCCTCCTGTAGAGGGGCGAAGGTGGGTGGGAAAGGTATTGCCTGAGGGTTTTACTGCTTTGAGCACTCATTTTGTGGTCTTGCCTTATCCTAACAGTACCTCGCGCTTCCAAACACTGAACCTACCCTAGGAGTCTGGAGGGGCTGGTGGACTGTCTCTCCTATAATTTCACTGCTTGTCAGTTACCGTGCCTCCTTTAGCATTCCATGTTCTGAAATTTCATTGTAATGTATTTTGCATACTGTTCCCTCTTTTTCTGACCTTAAAGGTTAATAGTTTTCATATTATTTTAGTGGGCTTTGGGGAGGTAGGATCAGTGCTGTGTTAAGTAAAATTGCCCCTTTGAAATCCTAATAGACCCCAACTTTTCAACACCTGTTGATCAGAGCCCTGTAAGTGCCAAGCCCAAAGCCAGGCCCCCAGAATTCAGAGCTCACGTTAACATACTTTGATGTGAAAAGTACTGTGCTACCAGTGTGACCAGAATGTTATTTGGCTAATGGTGTTCCTGAGCCCACGCAGGGCTCTGCCCCTGGATAGAGAGAGACAAGACAGACAGACGCACAGACAATCTTGGGACCTGCAAAGTGGCCAGATTGACGTGACTCCTGTGACCTAATGGTACTGTTACTGTGGGATAGATGGCTAAGTGGAAGCAATGGGTTTTGAGGCCTGTAGTCTTTTTGGCTTTTCTCAGCTGACTTTGAGAGTTTTAGCTATGTAACTTTGAACTTCTAGGACGGCGGACTCCCTGCCTCCCTGTTTCCTAACCCTCCCCCCCTCCCCCATAAAGAAAGGAAATAAAGAAAATTTTGTTGAAACATTTTGTTTGGCTCCTGGGAGCTGGGCCAAGCTGTAGTTTGGTCCTTTGGCCTTCATGCCTTGGGCCTGAGTCATTATTAGAAGTGATGGGAGGAGTTAATCATGGGACTGTGTCCACCAATCAGACTGGGGTTAGTAAGACTGAGTGGCTGAGAGCAGGCTGCCTGTAGCCAGTGCAGTAGAGGGAGGGCCCTGGAGTACACATTGCAGTCCTCGAGGGCACAGCCTGCTGTGGCTAATAGTCCTTTAGTCCTGGCTTTGTAGGACAGCAGCTGAAGCAGGGAATCGAAGCACAGTACATGGTGTGGGGCGAAGGTGGAGTACATGTGTGGGAATAAGTGCTCACAGTCTGCCCAGCCCAATGATAGAAGTGAGGATAGGCACATTGGGAGAGACAGCTCTGGAGTTTGGGGTTTTTGAGGTAAATGATCCCTTTAGGACTTTCCTGAGACACAGCCTAGGAAAGGGATATGGAGCCCTGGAGAGAAATCATAGCAGCCACCTTGGGCTTCAGTCCCATGGGCAGAACTTCAGCTCGAGCCCAGGGGATCTGGGCATGGAAGGGCATGTGGCTCTTGTGCTGCTTTCTCATTCTGCAAGGTGGGCTGAGGGCAGAGGACAGCCACACTTGGAGATGTTTTCCCAGCTTTTCCCTCCCTGCGCTGGAGCTCCCCACCCCTCTTCATTCCTTTTCAGGATGTCTGGCCAGCAGCCTGGCCCTTTCTCCCAGGCAGACTGCTTGACGAGTGGTTTGATTCGTGTCAGAAATGGCAAGCCCTTAGACTGGGTCATTTCAGTGACATGTCTTTTGGGGCCTGTGTCTTTCTTCTTGCCTTGATCCTCTTATTTCTCTGCCACCAGGTTACACCTCCTAATTTCTCAGTGTCACAAGTGCCCAACACTCCCAGCTGTCCCCAGGCTTATTCTGAACTGCAGACACTGTCCCCCAGTGAACGGCAGTGTGTGGAGACAGTGGTCAACATGGGCTACTCATATGAGTGTGTCCTGAGAGCCATGAAGAAGAAAGGAGAGAATATTGAGCAGGTGAGTGTCTGGTTGGTGAGGGTGGGGTTGGGGAGGGGTACATGGTCAGCCAGAGAGAGGTCTCAGACCCCTGGAACTGAAGTAGTGTCCTGCCTGTGTCCTAGAGCCCCTCAGACACACAGCACCAGTGTCTGTTCCTGTGAGTCTGGGGGGGACTCAGGACACTTTGTTGGGGAAACCAGCAGCCTCAGCAGCAGTGTTTCTGTTTTGGGGCTGCTCTGGGACCTTGGCTGAAGGAAAGCCTTGGGAGTATTGAAACTGTTGGACTATTTTCCAGTTGCCCCCCTTCTCTGCCCCTCCTGCAAGTGCACCCTGGGGTTGAGGTATGATCAGATTTCTTCCAGAAATGTTTATCCTGCCATAATTGCCCAGGGAGTTTCAAAATAGGGTACTGGAGTCCTAAACCTTAAGAGCACTTTCTGATTTGAGCTGTTTCATAGAGGAATATCCTGCAAAGGCTGTCGAGTTAATGTTCTGGGAGATATGCGTCAGCTGTGACAGGAACGCCTTTGAAAAGTGGCTAGTCATGTTCAGAAGGGTGTGCCTCTCTGTTCAGCAGATAGTCACTGAGGTCCTGCTGTGTTGGATATGGTTCAAGGCACAAAATCAAGTCCTGTCTAGGATCTCAGAGCCAGGGTGTGGAGCAGACTCACACTTGCTGGTTTGTGTAAGACTCTTGGGAAACAGACGGGAGTGGCAGTAGGTACTTAGACTTCATTTCTTTTTTTAGATTCTCGACTATCTCTTTGTACATGGACAGCTCTGTGAGAAGGGCTTCGATCCTGTGTTAGTGGAGGAGGCTCTAGAAATGCACCAGTGTTCAGAGGAAAAGGTAGGAACCTTCATGCTTGATGAGAACCCCCTGGAAAGGAGGGTTCCCACTGGCCCACAACCCCCTTTGCCTACCAGTGACTGCAGGCAGAGGCAGTTGAAGCGCAAAATCTTCCAGGTGTCCAGATGGGTGTTTGGCTACTCTAGGTGTATCTGGCTCAGATGAAATGTTGGGTCAAAGACTATCTAGAATCCCAAAGAAGGTGTGGGGGGAGACCGGGGCAAAAAGCCATACTTTTGGATGACTGGGAAGACTGTTAGTCACTGCCTATCCTGCTGCCTGGACAGCAGCTGTTTCTGGGTCCAGTATCCTGCCAGGATGGAAGTGTGGATGTGGGTGATGGGGCTGGAACAAAGGTTAGCAAGATTTGAGGCTGTTACATCAACCTGTCCCACCTTCCTCTACAGCCGTCTTCTGCTTGTTAGCGCACCTCAGAAAAGCTCAGGAGGCTCTGGCAAAGGATGCAGACTCTCCCAAGCAGCCCCCTACACGTGTGTTTATCCACTCAGCTGTTCGGCCAGGCCCCTTTTTTTAATCTGTACTCTTTTTTGTCCTTAGATGATGGAGTTTCTTCAGTTAATGAGCAAATTTAAGGAAATGGGCTTTGAACTGAAAGACATTAAGGAAGTTCTGCTATTACACAACAATGACCAGGAAAATGCTTTGGAAGACCTCATGGCTCGGGCTGGAGCCAGCTGAGACGAGGCCTGGCCTGCGCCCTGCCACGGAACCACCCCTGCAGGAGGCCCTGAGGAGCCCACCTATGGGGAAGGGGCACACTTCCAGATTTTCTTTTGGGGGTGGGAGGTCAGGTGTGGAGACTGTGCTCGCCAGTCTTTATGAGCCTAGGCTCTGAGCTGGGGAGAAAGTGGGGGAAGATTTGGGTGTGTGAATGCCCTCAGAACTGTCCTGGCTCCTTCCATATTAAATGTATTTGTATTTTGAGAAGTGTCCTTCCCACCTTGGCCCTCCAGAGAGACTTCTCTGGTTTTTCTGGGGTCTGTATGTCCTCAGCCGAAACCTGGCCTGGCTGCCAAGAGGAGTCGGGGAGAAGGGGTGGGGAGGCCATACTCAGTGCTGCTCTGGGGCCAGATGTTCCTCTCCCCTGCACTGGTGGGCTGAACTCTAATCCAGGTTGAGTGCAATTGAAAGGTTCTTCCAGGGTTTTAATTTTTTCTCCTTTTTAACAGTCTCTTAGTGTTACACTGGTTCTGCAATGTCACTGAGGTGCAAAGAATGCCCTTTTCCCCATGGGGCCCTGAGTTTGTCTCTTCTGCCAGGCAGTTACCATGCTTCCCTGACCTAGCCTGTTTCTTTTGGCTTGGTTTGGACCATAATCCTCTGCTACCAGGATTTAGAGACCCCCTGCTCTATGAAACAGTTGTCACATTAAGAAATCATTGGCCCCTTCCCAGAGTATCAAGTTTGAGAGAAACAGGCCATGATTTAGTTGCCCAGCACTAACTCCACCTCAGTTCTCTCTGGAGAACAGCCTTTCCTGCCAGCCCCCTGCTCTAGGATGACATAATGAATACACCTAGTCATAGAAATCAACCTCTTTGGTTTGTTTTATATTATGCTGTACATCATTAAAGATCTAAATACAAAGGAAATACAGTCTTGATGAATCTAAAGTAATTTGCTAACTATTTTGATTCTTCATAGAGAACTACTAATAAAAATCTAAAAGGTATGTCCTGCTATCATACTTTCTTTATTGCCAGTGGCTGCTATCCTGGGGGTGGGGGCGTTGAAGGGACTTCCTGCTTAGATTTGCTGGGGATGAAACGGGACCTAACCAGTTTGTCATTTTTTAAAAAAAATTGGTTAAGAGAGGCACATGGACTTAATATGTGTTCATGCGCTCATTGATTGATACTTGTATGTGCCCTGACTGGGGGTTAAACCTGCAACCTTGGCACATTGGGATGATGCTCCAACCAAGTGAGCTACCTGGCCAGGGCCCATTTTTCTCTTATTTTAATACTTCCTACTCTGTACCTGTGGAACTCAGGAGCTGGCCCTCCAGTATACATTGATTTTGGTTTGCAAAGGCAGGTCCAGACAAAGGTCTGTTTAAACCTGACTTAGGTTGGTCTCGGGCCAAGGACATATGCCTTCCTGTAAGAGTGGCTGTTGAGCTGAGACAGGCTGGGCCTTTGTGGTAATCACCCAGAAATGAGGAAAAAGTCCTTCTTCCTGTGAGTAGGACCAGGCATTTATGTTCTCTGTGCCACAAGCAGGACTGGATTCAAACTGCTTCACCAGCTCCCAGTGGTGCTTTTGTGTCTGACAGAACTAGATTTATCCTTAAAGTTTCTTGTCCTTATACCTGATACTGCCCCATAGTCCCTCTTGTGCTCTTGGCTGGAAGTGGGTTTCTAATTTAGTGATCACTTGAAGGACTGTGCAGCCTTTGGGCCAGGGAAGCACCAAGGTGGAAAGAGGCTGCCCTCTCGTGGTCAAATCAGGCATGGCCAGAGGTTGGCAAAAGTTGACAAAGGGTAGCACAGGCTGCAGGCTCAGAAAGTCTGTTAATCCCCCTTCTGGCCTTTAAATTTAAGTCCTCCTTTTAAAACTTTAAAAAGTTATTCTTTACCTGTAGGAAATTAAAGTTTCACACCAAAATGGGCCTCAGGGCCAGGCTGTGATGCACACATCTCAATTTGACCTAGGTGGCCTTGGTAAATAGACAATAGGCCACCTGGAGGCCACTTTGTATTTCTTGTCTTAACCTTCTTCCAGCTAAAAAGATAGGCAGCAAGCAGAACTCAAATTAAGATGTGTGTGTGTAAAAATTCTGCCTTAGAGTCTCAGGCTATTGAATAGAACACTCAATGCCAAGATACTGAACACAGACTCATGAGAGGGAGGATGGACCAGGGTGATTCTGGAGGAAGGTGAGGCTAGGGGAGAGACTTGCCTGAGAGCCGCCAACTCAGCTATTCCATGCGTGGGGTGGTGGGTGAGGAGTCAGAGGCAGGAGCCAGGAACTGCCACAGGAGCATGAGGACTATTGGGGCCTGTAAAAGCCTGATCATCCCAGCACAAGGCAGACATGGAGAAAGAATTGGATTGTAGGAAGGGAGGAGAACTGAAAGAATAAAGCCTGTCTCACATCTGCTGTTAAACACACAGCAAGTTGAGGTTTATTCATTTTCCATTTCAAAAGCTAACCTAAAGCCCCAAACAATGGGGCGAAGCTCACCCTGCCCCGGCACCACTATCACCAGTGTTTTAGTTTTTTTGGTGGAGTCCTGACGACAGGCACAGAATTCACCTAATAAAGCTCCTGGGCTCAGCATGTTACCTTCCGCAGCTTGTGACCTCTGGCCTCTAGGTTACCACTGACTACCCATACTCTTAATTTCAAATTCAGAAACATCTACAGGGTTATTGTTGGACCCAACTGTGTTTCTACAGACAAGGGGTAAGACAAATTCTCTTCCAGCCCCAAATAAAAGGGAGGAGCACATTAAGATACTCCTGTGCTTACGTGGAACTGAAGGATAGAGGCTTGTCCCTGAGAGAGGGGCTGGGGCGCAGTCAAGGCCATGTGTGGCTATAGAGAGGCTGGCACAACAGGACTAGCGAATGGGTTCTGGTATCTGCAGGACGACCTGGCAGAGGCCTGTCTAGCCCCTGAGAATCCAGCACAGGCTCTTGAGCTGCCCAACTACCCCATACTGGAGCTTGCTCTAAGACACCACTGTCTTCTCAGGGGCCTCAGATAGCCCGTGGCAGGCCAGGTACAGCTGCAGCTGGTTCCTCAGACTCTGGATACACTTGGACTTCAGAACCATGATTTCATCCAACTGAGTGACAAAGTCTTCAAAATCCTGAGATAGGAAACAAAGGACAAATGGTGCTGTTGCTGGTCCTCTCCCAGATCTGCTTTTTTCTTGCAGGAAGATTTCAGAGCCCAGGCCCCTCCAGCTGGAAAACCTGCAAGATAGTCACTATGGCACAGGGTGGGGGCCCACTTCTCTGCATTTGAAACACTTTAGAGAGGTGCTTTTCAGGGTAGGGGTTATTTTCATAGAAGTACTTCTGGTCTGCATGTGGCTCACTGTTACTGTCACAGGAGGGGTCCCAACAAGCCAGTAGGAAGGCAGAATGGTGAAGGATAGAGGCTGGAAATACTTTAGCCTGAGAATAGGGAGTATAGTACTGTTATCCCACCTGTCCCTGCGCTCCCTCAAGCTACTCCAGAGGAGTGGCAAGAGAAGGCCCAAAGCTTCAACAATGGGTAGAGTGTGACAGCAGACCCTTACCCCACACCTAACCACAGCAAACAAAGTTGACCACCAAACTAGCTACAGGCTAATTCCCCAAAGCCCCTGAGTATCCAGCCAAGGCCACTTACATTAGGAGCCAGTTGGTTCATCAGGGTCTCCTCCTTGAAGCCCAGCTTGGCCATTTCATCCAGCTGTTCCTGGTGTGCTTGGATGACCACCTGCCTGGGAACACCACAGGGGATGCCGTGAGCCTCTGGGCTTGCCATCTCGCCTGGGCAGCTTTCTAGAACTGAGCCCCATCTCCAAGCCAGGAGCTGGCTTTGCTGAAAGTAATCAAGGCTTTGACCAGGACCAGCTCACCCCACCTCCTTCCCTCCTCACCTTTTCTTCTCTGGACTTGTCAAGGGAGTAGGGAATACCAGTGAGATGCTAGGAGTGAGAGGGTCTCTGGAGCTGTCCCCTAGCTCCCTAGAGCTCCCTACAGTTTCTTTGCAAAAAGGCTCAAGACTGTGCCAACTGTAGCTGTCATACTTGGCACAGGGTACAGCCTGCTGCCTAGGGGGGAGAGGGTCCATCCACTCTGGCAGGCCTGCTCCAGTATGTTTTATTCCTGCTGTTCATTTCAGATCCATCCAAACAGACCCCCTTGAGAAGCTGGACAAATCTTTCTCTAGTCAAACAGCTCTGACACAGCCAACCAGAACAGACAAAATGTTAAGCTGGGGTGGGACTAGGGGTGCCAAAGGGGTTCAAGTCACAGGAAGAAAATCCAACTTACTGTGCGTGCCCCAGGGTGGGCTGATGCAGCGTCCCGACAGTCTTGGGAGAGCAGCTGGGGACCAGGGGAGAGCCCGGCCTTGCTAAGCACTTTGGGGTTGGCCTGTGTTTGAGCCATACAATGTCTTCATCGTAGCAGGGCAACTTGATGGAGTCTGTGGACAAGTCCAGCTCTTGCCAACCGAGTCCTGCCAGAGGCTTTCTCTCCTGAGCCCAGGGCTGGTCAGCCACATCACTGCTTCCTGTTCGTGGGGGGAGTGTAGGCTCACAGTAGGGCCCTCCAGTATGTATGGTGGAGAAGGGCTTTCCTGGGAAATCCTGGGAGCTGTTCAGCTCTGTCTCCTCAGCATCGGCATCATACTGCTCACTAGCCACATTCTCCTGGGGGAAGACTGCAGTGTCTCTGCTCTGGTTGACCTCCCCCATGTCAGCCTCCCTGCTGGACAGCTTGTCGGGTGGGTGCTGACGGATGGGTGAAGGGGACAGAGCTGGAAGATCAGCACCAGGCTTGTTGTCAGGGGGAGATGACGACAGCCACAGGTGCCCACTTGCCAAAGACACTGGCAGAACTGCCTCTTGATCACCAGGTGACACTCTGTGGCACACAGCTGGCCTCCCTGTGCCTGCTGGACTGTGCGTAGCCCAATGCTGGGCTGGCTGATTCAAGGGAGGGGGGCCCTCATCATCTGGGTTCTCCAGGAGGGACACAGTGAGGGGAGCCATCAGTCCAGAAGCATATTCAGAGCACGTGTCTAATTCCTCTCTGGAGTCTTCTCCTTGGAAAGGGTTACTATTTTTCATTGTTTTGGTTGCCACATTTGGGCTGTCTTCGCTGACTTCTTTCAGAGGTGTGCTGACTGTGTCTCTTTGGTCTGGGGATCCAGGAACTGCAATGAGGGACAGTGATAAAGTGAAACCATCTTCCTTTAGGGACGGTGAGCTGCTCTCAGCCTGCCCGGGAATTTCACTTCTGAAGGCATTTTGTTTGAGATCAGAGGCTGAGCCACCGCCTCTCTTCTGGTTATATGCAAAGTCTACCTGTGAGCAGTAAGGCTTCTCTGCCAGGACATCTCTGGGAGAAGGCCCTGAGGAAGTAGAGTCCTCTTCTCTGCTGTAGTCTGAGGGCACCTTACCTGGGCTGTGGCTGTGATCAACTGCTGCTTTTCTGTGGCCCGTGGGATCCCTGGAGTACATCCAGCTCCCAGCTAGATCCTTCTCATCACCATCTAACCTGGGACTAAAAAAGAGACTCTGCCGCCTTTCAGCCACCTGCTCCTCAGGACCTTGTTCCCTCTGATGAAGGAAGAATGAGCCTTCGCTATTCTCCAGAGTGTTTCTGTGCTTTGTGGTCCTCTGACTGGAGACATGTGAAAAAGAATCTTCACTGAAATCACTGTCATCAAGGTCCTCAGCTTGGGCTCCATGACTCTCAGAATTAGAGTGCAAGGGAGGAGGGGTCTCATTCTGGGGCTGCCCCTCTAGGGGTCTGTACTGGCCTAAAAGCCTTTCCAGCGGTTGGTACTTTAACTTTTGTTGGAGGAGAGGTGGCTGCTGGAACTGCTGGTGATAAAAGCGCAAATGTTCCTCCCTCTCCTTCTGATGTGGAGGGATGTTTGTCCAAGCTTCAGAGGCAGGCCTGGCAAGTGTGCCCTCCTTGCCGCCCTGACTGTACTCTGCTAGGTGGTGCACGTTGCCAAAGGAGAGCCCAGCTCGTGACACGAGCTGCTTCTGCACTGGCTGCACAGTCTGTACTTTCTTGCACTTGTTGGTGAGCTTCCCAAGCACCAGGCCTTCTCCTGGGCCAGGGGCCCTGCTCCCCCACCCGAGGGCAGCTTTGTTGCCAATTTGATTTTTCTCAGAGCACAATGAAGCTGACTCTTCCTCCTTTTTTTTGGCTAAATGTCCAGACCGCATGGTTCCTCTGATGGGGCTAGTCTGCATGACGCACTCCTGAGGAGGACTCCCTCTGGAGCCACCCCTTTTACCAGGGACTTTAGGTACAGAAGCAAAAGGGATGTTGGGTGGGTGGCTGGCCAGAGGGTGGGCCTTCCCTCTGACGGAGCCAGGTGCCACTGTGAGTGACTGCTGAAGCCCCAGCTTGACCTTTTTGGGAGAACACTTGTCCCCTGTCAGGGCCACAGGGGAGCTCTGAATTCGTTTTGGAGAAGAGTTTCCAGATGTCCGGTTTCGGCTGGCAGCTGAAGTGCAACATTTGATGCCTTTCTTTAGTTCTTTGACCCTGTAAATAACCACTTTATGTTAAAGGTGATTTTTCATGTTCTTTTTTTTAAAGGTTCTATTTAGAATGCAATCTGATTTTTTAAAAGATTTTATTTACTTTTAGAGAGAGGGGAATGGAATGAGAAAGAGAGGGAGAGAAACAATGTGTGGTTGATTCTCATGTGGCCCCCACTGGGGATCTGGCCTGCAACCAAGGCATGTGCCCTGTCTGGGAATCGAACCAGCGACCCTTTGGATCACAGCCCGTGCTTAATCCACTTAGTTACACCAGCCAGGGAGTGTGATTTTTCATGTTCTAGAATTCCTTTTATACAGCTTTCAGAGAAAACAAAACTTAAAGAAAAGTATTACGAGGATTGGGAGGTTTTTTTTTAATCTAGGAGAGAATAAGAAATGGAGAGATTCTGCTTCAGCATGACGTGCTTCTTCCTTTGAACAGAAAAGGTCCATGTCTCCCCTGAGCCATACAAGCATGCACCCAACATTCCACAGAGTTCTGGAAGTCACCATGGTCCCATGTGAGGGACAGGCCAGAGGAGCTAGTGTCAGAACTGCACTATGTCCAAGGGAGGCAAAGATAGAAGCTAGGAAAACTCCTTGGCAAGTGCAATAGGGAAACTGAGACAGACAGCTGGACACACTGGCTGAGCAGTTTATGGTCAGGTGCAGATGGTCATCAGGACGGAAGGCCCAAGCCCCTTCCCTCAGTGTCCCTGAGTACCTGACAGGGGGCAAAACTGAGAAAACAAGGACCTCATCCCTAGGGTAACCTCTTTTCCCCTGGCCTTTGCTCCCTGGAAATAACATCTAGGCCTCAGTTTTGTTTCAGCTCTAGGCCCAGAAAGCCAAGCAAACCTCATGTAGGATCAGCTGCATTGAATAATGACCCCTTGCCCTGATGCCAATCAAAGACAACGCCCTGAGAGGACACACCCCCAAAGCTGATTCATACGCTATTGAGATCCTCTCCTGGGACCTCCCCTAAGCTCTCTACCCTTAAAAGTTTTTAGGGTGAAGGGCCCAGTGCCAGCTCTCCCTCCCTCTCCCTGTAGAATGCCCACACCTTTCCCCTCCCCTTCCATCTTCCCACAGACATGCATCTCCTAAACTCCGGGGTACCCCATGAGCCTTGTAAAGAGGGCAGCAATGGGCAGTGACAGTCTGGCCCAGGCAGAGCCCTGAACCTGTCTCCAAGGTCCCTCCCTTTTCTCTGACTTCTAGTGAGCTAAAGCAGGCCCATGAAGGCTCATTTCTTTTCTATGATTTTTCCAGGGAGCCAAGGCAGCCCGTTTAAGTCCTCCTGTTATTTCTTCCATGTTAAGCCTTTCCCTGTTTACTGTTCCAGCTCTAATAAGTGTACCCTCATAGTCACCTGCACTTGTGAAATCTTTCCTACACAAAGTCAAGAACCCACACACTACCAGCTGGCCCTAGGCAGATCCACAGTGGGACAGGTCCCCTTTCTGGTAACGCAAGCAGGGCCGACTCCATGATTCCTGAAGGTGGGCCAACTCAGGAGTTCACCCACTCACTGGTCCACAAACAGACCTCTTTACCCGAAAACCACCTACTTTCAGGCTTCTGAGAAAATGAGTTCCCTCAAACCTGCTGGGTACTTCAAGAAACAAAAGCCCTCTAGTAATAATCAGGCTTGTGCTAATACCATTAAGGGGAAAATGACCTATTTCCAGAGTTTCTCAACTTTAGCATGAGCAGCATTTGGGGCCAGGCAATTCCTTGCTGTGGGGGCTGTCCCGTGCCTTGTGGCATGTTTAACAGCATCCTTGGCCTCTACCCACCAGATGCTCCTAGCACTTCTCCCCAGCCATGGCAGTCAAGTGTCTCCAGACACTTCCAAATGTCCCCAGGGAGGCAAAATCACCCCACAGATAGAGAAACAGAATCCACTACAAAATTTTAGAGAACATACAAAAATCCAGTATTAGGTATCTGCTAGGATCAATTACCAAGATCGAAGTCTCTTAGTCTGTGATACTTAACACAAAAACACTATAAAAATTAGGAATTATAAAAGACATCAAGTAAAAATGTAACTCTCCAGTGGTTTGTAGATTCTGCATTAAAATCTCCTATGAGGGAGCAATACTTCTGCCTGGGATCTCCTGGAAAATGTCTTTTCCATTGTTTTGATTTTAATCTAGTTCTCAATGAGGGCTAAATGACCGCTTTGGTCATTTCCGAAAACCAAGATAGTAAACCTGACACTGAAACTTGATTTAAATCTTCCTTTTAGGTCTGAGAGGCAAGGCAGGCAGATAACACGGCTAAGTGAAGATATGTAGCAAGACACGACCTGTGTTCACAGATGGGCCTTTGCTTAGGTGTTGTAGCAGGGCAGGCATGCACGAAAGGGCTGAGAGGTGCCGCAGCAAGTCGAGACGGTTCCAAGTTACTTTCTGCTATTAAAACCTGAGCTATTTTAGTTTCATTAAGAGAAACACCAAGATTCCTGCTAGGAGTAATGGTAAATAATTCTGGAAACTTGAGTGCCAAAAGGAATCTTATAGGTAATTTTATCATTGATGTTAAATGCTTCCAATGTACTCTGCCTGTCACCCAAATCACTTCTGTCACTGAGCTCTTTTCTGACATACCTGTTAGGGGTCCAGCTGGAACTTTATTTTTGGACTATTTAGCAGCATTTTCCTAGTATGTGGAGAGATGAACATTTTAAATTAGAGAGGGGAAATTTTAAAATAAGCAATAAAATCATCCTCATCCTGTGAAGGCATAGATTGTCACCTAAAATTTAGTCAGGTCTCATTTAAGCACATAAAGCAAATAGATTTCATATTTATTTTCAATAATTTATCAGACTTTTTGAATGGGAGAGATTGTTTCTATTGTACTTTTCCTATTTTTTTAACCCAAATTATTTCAAAAAATTTCTCAATTGTACTCAAGACATCCCTAAGATAGTTATTTCCATCTTCCATACTGAGCAGTGAGAGGAATGTCTTGTTCTCTGCTCCTAATGAGTAGTTCAAGCAATTGATATGATGTCTGTGATTTGGGGACTGGATGGAGTTATGAAACAAGACCGGCTTAGAGTTAATAGCTGCTGAAGCTGAGTCATATTTATACAGGGGAAAAGAACTTCAAGCCAAAGTGGTTTTTTGGAAATAATTTTGGATCCTTGCACATCTTCTATCTGATCTTGGTTCATGGAATGCTAATGTGTTGACATTAGGAAACCATGTAATAAAGAAGCCTCCTTTAGGAAATTTACTTGGGGAACCTATTAATATTACTATTGTTAAAGTTAACATATATGGAATTCTCACTATATGCTGGGCATGGTGCTAAGCTCTTCATGCATATTACCACATTGGTTCCACATAACTGTTATCTGAGGTAAGTGCTATTATTATCCCCTTTTGGCTATGGAAACTGAACCTCAGAGAAGTTGGAAACCTGTCTGAGGTCACTCAGCTAGCTAGCGACAGAAGCAGGGTATTGGCTTAGAGTCTGCCCCCAGAGCCCACTCTTGGATCCACTGTGTAAACGACCTCTCCTGTTTAAATGTGGTAAGGTGCACAGAGGGCCTCACTCAAGCTCTGACATCCAGGAGGTGCTCCTCCTTTCATTCAAAATATTTATTGTGCATCTACAGCGGAGAAAAAGAGAGACAAGGCTCCTGTTCTCGTGGAACTTAAATGATAGCTTGTCTTTTTGGTGAGTTTCATAAAATGCCACAGATACTAAGGATTCTTCAACAGTAATTAAAAAGTAGGTTTCCTTCAAATAGGCTGTTAACCTCGGAGACAGCTTCTGGAAGACTAAAGAGAAGGGTGTAAGACAGGACCAGGCAGCAAAGCAGCAAGAGGAAAGGATGGTAATGGAAGCATTTTCACCCCGAACAGGAAACACATGTGACCACAGCGTAAGAGGTACAAGCTCTGTCAACAACTCCCAGTGGGTCCCTTTCAAGCTCTTGCCTTTCTCTCGGCCTGTTTATCCTTCTGTAACATGTCTGGGTTGGCCTTTTCTACTTGCTTCTGCCTTGACAAATAATATGTATTCTATCCCTTACAACCAGGGCTAAGGTTAGTGGGATGACTCCACTCCAGAGAAATATTTCATCTCCTATTAGCCATTTACAAGCTACTGATGGAGCTGTCTCCTGAAAAAGGGAATGTGTCACCTTGCTCTTGTCACATTCACAGTTGCAAAATACCAGGGCCTACCAAGTCACATTTTTCAAATGACCAGTTGCACAAAACCCTGGTGGCATGATCACTTCCTCAAGAACAGGCTTGTAGAGTTCAAGGTCAGATCCCTGTGTATGTGTGTCACACAGACAGACAGACACACACACGACCTGCCACACTTAGGAGGGACTCACCGGTCAGCATAGCGCAAGGTATTCAGAGTGTGTTCAGTGGCCACGTGGCTTGGTGAGATGTTGGCGATCATGCAGGTTTTGGCATTGCCAATGAAAGAGTCTTTCAGGACCTATCCAAAACAAAAGGCGGGCCAATGAAGTCAACTAACAAAGGGCATATTGACTACTTATTGTGTGCAAGACACTGGGCCATAGTTCCCCTGACTACAAAAAGGCAATTCACAAAAGAAGAAACAAATAATCAATAAATACAAAAAAAAAAAACCCACCCCAAAACAAAACAGTACTCACTTCACCATTAATTAAAGAAATGCAAACAAACCACTAAAAAAAAACTAATACTTTTTTCACCTACAAGATTAAGAAAGATTCATGATATCCTGCTAAACTGCCCAAATACTGTGTACCATGAACTGGTATGAGCTTTTGGGAGGGAAGTTTGGCAATATGTATCAAAATGTAAAAAATGTACACACTATTGGTTTGGTAAATCCACGGATCCATAAATGGAACAAACTAGGTAATTATAAATGGAATACAATACAACCATTCAAAATAAGTATGTATATCTGTACTTACATACATGGAAAGATCTAAAACTATCGTAGAGTTAGTTGCATAACTCTATATGTGGATCTTCATGTGGATATAGGGCAGACAGATCCCTGGAAAGATGTTCACCAAAACGTAGCAGTGGTTGCCACTGGGAGGTGGGATTTTCAGGTACCTTTCCCCAACTTCTTTGTACTCGTATGTACTGTTTGAATTATCATTATTATTTTCATTAAATAGAAACACATTTTCTGGGATGAGGAACTTGTTTTAAAAAAATAATAGAGCAAATGTCAGAATCAGGACTAATTATGTATAAGGACGGTTTCATAGATTCCTGGCTGAGATCATGTTCGAAAAGACACAATCTAACCCATGTATCACCAATTCTGCCTAGTAAGGAGCTATGTCATTATAGGTTCTACCCCAGCCTCTGTGGAGTCGCGGGTCTGGCTGCACAGAGAGAAAACTTCTCCCGGAACACAAAGATCTTCGCCTAGACCACCCTCTACCTAGTCTGTCCTCCACTGTGCACAGCACTTGGTGAAGAAAGGAACCAGGACACCCATAACTCTTCACAGCTCATTGAGCCTAGGCAGACCCCTCTATGGGCCATCTTCTGCAGCCATTACAGAGGCTGACTTATTGGTATTTTCTGTTTATAAATCTTAAGTACATTTTCCATGACAAGAAAATAAAAAATCACCTACAGTTCTACCACTCAATCCAGTTAACAAAAGCATAATTTTTCTGTGTAGTTTTTCTCATTTCATATTTTTAAACTAGAGGTTTTGGTTGTCTCTTCTATCAGTACATATCAAAAATCTATCATTCTTTTTAGCTGCAGCCATTATTTCCTGCACTGAAACACTGGTCCAAGCCTTACAGCTAAGAAAGTACCAAGTACAGCTACACCATACCCCCTCCAAAGGCTCAGAGACTCCCCTGATCCAGCAAGGTTTCTTTACATCAGAAATAAGCAAAAAGCTATTAGGTGATAACTAGAAGAGCATTACTGCCCCCATGGGAGCCCGGCTGCCTCATACTGCAAGTTTCCCTGCATGAAGATGCCCCGCTGGCCCCCTAGACTGGGAGCTTCTAAAAGGAACATGATTTTCCTCCACCCCCACCCCCACCTGCGGCGTGGCATCATGCCTTGCTACAAGTGAATGCTCTGCTGAACAAACACGTGAATGGAAAAGGGAACAAATGAGAATCGGAACAAACTCCAAGCTCACATTTAACGTTACCTGAGTTAATTTGCTTTGCCGGAAGGGAGTATGGGTGTGTTCCTGATCCAATGCCCGGATACATTCCTTCAGCTGCAAACAACGAGCACATCAAATGTCATATGCAACAAGAGAGTAACAGAAGAGATTTTTCTTTTTTCAAAAGAAAGTCCAAAAAGAAGTCAAATGTCCTGGTAGTTTTCTGTTCCACAAGAAAACATCAAGCCAGCCCTGGCCAGGTGGCTCAGCTGGTTGGAGTGTTGTCTCTGTACACCAAAAGGCTGTGGGTTTGATTTCTGGGCAGGGCAGATATCTAGGTTGTGAGGCAACCAATCAATGTTTCTCTCTCACACAGATGTTTCTCTCTCTCTCTTCTTCTCTCTCTAAAATCAATGAAAACATGTCCTTGGGTGAGGAATGAAAAATAAGAAAAATAACGTGGCTGGCGTAGCTCAGTGGATTGAGCACGAGCTGGGAACCAAAGTGTCCCAGGTTCGATTCCCAGCCAGGGTACATTCCTGGGTTGCAGGCCATAACCCCCAGCAACCGCACATTGATGTTTCTCTCTCTCTATCTCTATCTCCCTCCCTTCCCTCTCTAAAATTAAAAAAAAAAAAAAGAAAAATAAGAAAAATAAAGCTGGACTGTGAAACATCATCTTGTGCTAGCTATGCTACATAAGGGCCCCCGACTTAGAAGCCGTGACTCGCCCTGATAGTGTGGAACAGACAAACTCAAGCACTTGCCCACAGGTCTCAAGCCTAAGCCTATAGAGTAACAGTTCTGGCTTGCAAGCTGCTTTTCTCTCCTCACACTCTTCCCAACTACAGAAGCATTTAAAGTAGAAAAAGTATCTGAACCACTCCTCTCATTTTCCCACTCACACATGCACACCTATAATTGTAGATTCAAGTGTAGGTTAAGATATAAGTTGCCTGAGACTTCTGGTCAAGATGGAGGCATAGGTAAACACGGCTCGCCTTCTCACACAGCCACATCAGAATTACAACTAAACTACAGATCAATCATCACTCAGAACCATCAGAAATCAAGTTGAATGGAAGTCTGACAACTATGGAACTAAAGACACCACATCCATCTAGACTGGTAGAAGACATGGAGACATGAAATGGGCTGGTCTCTTACCTTTGTGTGGTGGATAAAAATTCGGGAGGGATACCTTGGGAGTGAGGGACCCAGACCCACACCAGGCCCTCCAGCCCAGGGTTCCAGTGCCAGGAAGATAAGTCCCATAACTTATGGCTATAAAAACCAATGGGTTTGAGTCAGGGATAGAAACTACTGTTTACCCAAGCAGTTTCTCTTAAAGGGCCCTCACACAGACTTACTCAAAGACTCACTTCCTCTGACCTCCAGCACTGGGGTAGCAGCTTGAAAAGCACCAGTGGCATATGGGAAGGAACTGAAGTGACTGACATCAGGGTGAGAGCTGGGGGACAGCTTTCTTCCAGAAAGAAAGGCAGGCAGAGGCCATTGTTCCCTTTTTGAGCCCTCCCTGCCCCCTGCACATAGCCACAGAGCCAGCAGGACGGGGCCATATCTAAGACCCCATCAACCTTGCTCACATGGTTTGCTCCACCCTGGTGAACGCCTGCCATTCCACCCCACCCAACTTATTGTCCACCCAAGCTGTTAACAGTGGCTTTTCCACATGAATGGCTGGTCTCGGCTTCACATCTTCCTAAATCCTCTCAAACAAGCAACAGCCAGCCTCAGCCAGCCTCAGCAAGCCCCTGGACCCTGCTCTGGCTAAGAAGCCCCAGGCCCGGCACTAGCATCAGCCAGATCTGGATCACAGTTTGGCTTCGTCTGGGAACCACAAAGCCCCGCACAAGTAGCTGTTATCTGCAGGTTGCTTTGTAGCTCATGCTGGGAGGCCCCAGGTGGAACACAGATTGTGGCTGATCCTGGCCTACACCACCCAGGAAACCCCAGGGCCTACGCACCCAGTGAACAGCTACAGATCATGTCGGAACACCACCACCCTGCCCCTGCACAGCTGATCCTCCACAGGCGGATGAAAGTTGCTGGTTAGTGGTCACAGCCAGTCCTTGCAGCTGACTGGCCGGGGTGAATCCCTCCCATTGACCTGCCAACAGCAATCAAGGCCCAACTACAAGAGGAGGATGTACTCAGCCCACATGGAGGGCACACATTGAGTACCCAGCTTGGGTGATAGGGAAGGCTGTGCACATAAACCCTACAGGACACCTACTACATTAGGCCACACTACCAAGACACGGAGTCATAGCAACTCTACCTAATACACACAAATAAACACAAGGAGGCTGCCAAAATGAGGACACAGGGAAATAGGGCCCAAATGAAAGAACAGATCAAAACTCCAGAAAAAGAATTAAACAAAATGGAGATGAGCAATCTATCAGAAGCCGTATTCAAAACTCTGGTTATAAGGATGCTCAAGGAACTTAGTGAGGACCTCCACAGCATAAAAAAGACCTAGGCAGAAATGAAGGATTCACTAATGAAAATAAAGAATGATTTACAGGGAATGAACAGTAGAATGGATGAAGCCAAGAATCAAAGCAATGATATGGAACATAAAGGAAAAAACAACCAATCAGAACAAGAAGAAGAAAAAAAGAATCCCCAAAAACAAGGATAGTGGGAAGGGCCTCTGGGATAACTTCAAATGGACCAACATTCGCCAGAAGGAGAAGAGAAAGAGCAAGAAATTGGAAATCTATTTGAAAAAATAATGAAAGAAAACTTCCTTAATTTGCTAAAGGAAATAGACATACAAGTCCAGGAAGCACAAAGAGTCCCAAACAAGAGATGCAAAGAGGTCCACTCCAAGAATTAAAATGCCAAAACTTAATGATAAAAAGAGAATCTTAAAAGCAGCAAGAGAAAAGCAGATAGTTACCTACAAAGGAGTTCCCATAAGGCTGTCAGCTGATTTCTCAAAAGAAACTTTGCAGGCTAGAAGGGACTGGCAAGAAATATTCAGGGAAAAGGTACATGGAAGAAGAAGACCCATAATTAGTAGGCATAAAATAGACAGGGAGAGATAAAAAAAAGGTGTAAGAAACAGAGGACTCATATGTACATATGTATGACCTATAGACATGAACTAAGAGTGGAGGAATGCTGGAGGGTTGTGGTGGGCAGGACAGAAGAGAGATAAAAGGAGAGAAATTGGGAAAACTGTAATAGCATAATCAATAAAAAATACTTAAAAAAAAGAAATATTCAAAGTCATGAAAAGCAGGGGCCTGCAGCCAAGAATGTTCTACCCAGCAAAGCTATCATTTAAAGCAAAGGGCAGATAAAGAGCTTCTCAGATAAGAAAAATCTAAAGGAGTTCATCATCACCAAACCATTATTATATGAAATGTTAAAAGTACTTATTTGAGAAAAATATCAAAATTATGAACAATTAAATGATAATAAACACATACTTATCAACAATTGAATCTAAAAAACAAACTAAGCAAACAAAAAGAACAGAAACAGAATCATGGATACAGAGAGCATTTTGATGGTTGCCAGATGGGTGAGGGGTTTTGGGGAATGGGTGAAGAGGTGAGGGGATTAAGAAGTGCAAATTATTGCAGGAACAAGTATAAGGGACACATGGACAATAACAGGGGAGGGATGGAAATGGGAGGGAGATGGGAAGGGCTGGGGGGATGGGCTGGGGTGGGGGAAAAGGCAGAAAACTGTACTTGAACAACAATTAAAAAAAAGTGCAAATTAGTAGTCACAGACAGCCATCGGGATGTACAGTACAGCATAGGAAATGAGGAGTAGCCAAAGAACTTTTACGCATAACCCATGGACATAAACAAAGGGGTGGGAATTGCCTGAGTGAAGTGGGGAGTGATGGAGGGGCAAAGAAGGAAAACTGGGACATCCGTAACAGCATAATCAAGAAAATATAATTTAAAAGAAAGAAAAGATACAAGTTGTCTGAATGGGGCAGAGAATGAGTCAGAACTGGGAAGGAACTGAGAATCACTTAGGCTTACCTCTTCATTTTAAAAAAGCAGGGGATGCGGCCCAAAGATAAGAACATGTCACTTGCTCCAATGGCACAGCCATTGAAGAAATGCTCACAGGACATCACTAGTGCCAACAGAGACCTATATATGCAAACCTCCAGGAGCAGGACAATATGAGGGAGGAGAGATCTATTTCTGAGTCATGCATTTAGGCTAAAAGGCAGTAAATGAAAAGTAAGGGAGGAAAGAGAATGGAAGGAATCCTTTGGAAGTGTCAATGCTAGGAATTCACCAAGAGCAGGTATGTAGCTGAGGGTTTGCTGTGGCTGTTCTTGACTGCAACCACAGATGCCTGCAGCTAACCCCTCTCTGAGAAGCTGCAGGGTATAAGAAGGTACAGAGGAATTTTAATTTCCTCTTTTATTTCAAATCATTCCAATATCCCCAAACTTCAGCACTGAAAACATTCTCCAGAATGAACAGGTAACCAAAACATGACACTGAGTTCTAACTACCCCTTGCATATTCAAGTCTAAGTGTGGCCATCAATTCCCATGAGGCCTTGGGAAATGGAAAGTAGACTTGACTAAACACTAGAATATCCAAGTAAGATACACAGGAAAGAAACAAGGGGCACCTTTGTGTACCTTACAGAGTATAAGATTTTGATTCTATTATAAATGGTTTGTTCCTAGGCCCCTTTACTTGCTATTTTGCCCACATGAGATAGGTATAGTCAAGCCCCAAAGGGTTGTAAGACTTCATAGGTACTCCTTCCCAGGTTTCATAGCTGATTCCTGGACCATAGTTTTAAATATGAGAATCACTGATTTCTAGCTAGAGGCTGTGGACCCTTGGCCAATTCACTCAACCCATCTGAGCCTCAGAGTGCTGAACGATAAAGTGGGGACAAGAGAACTTGATTAACTTATTTCACAGAGTTGTTGTGAAGGCTAAACTGATCAGCATGTAGTAAGTGTTCAAAATGGATTGGTTCTGAGGTTGCCTGGAGAAATGGTTGACTTCAGGGTTAGGGCTGGGAAAGTACAAGATGAGAGTATGACGTCTTGTAGCACAAAAAACAGCAGGGTGCTCAAAAAATGAAGGGGCATGTCAAAAGGACACAGAAGCCAATTTGACCCTGGCTGGTATGGCTAAGTGGATTGCATGCTGGCCTGCGAACCAAAGAAAGCATTGCCGGCTCCAGTCAGAGCACATGCCTGGGTTGTGGGCCAGGTCCCCATGAGGGGGCATGTGAGAGGCAACCACACATTGATGTTTCACTCCCTCTCTTTTGCCGTTCCTTTCCCTCCCTAAAAATAAATAAATAAAATCTTTTTTTTTTTTAAAGAAGCCAGTTTGAAAGAGCTTCCAATAGCCAAATCTGAGACAAAGTGAGCAACAAAATAAATAATGATAAACATGGATTATACTCTAGTAATAAAAGAAATATCCATTTACTGTTGTATATAAATAATCTAATAAATAAATAAATTGGAAAAAAAGGACAGCTCTTTCTTACAGCAGAATTCCAACTAATAAATATAGAAAGAATAACAGGAATAGAAATTCCAATCAAGTAAACACCAGAGTAAATGCTGCAGGTGAGATTCATCAATGGATGCGAAAATTAGGCATCCATTGACGTAGACAGGATATGTGCATAGTTCCAAAGTATCTTCCCCATAAGATACTTATTAATTACAAAGGAAAAAATAGTACTCTTACAGTGGAGAAACCTAGTATAAACCACTGTAACTAGGTTATCAAGGTTAACATCACCAGTAATAAGACATTGACTTCATACAATACATATTATGATACACTGAGAAGGATACAACTTCAGTGGTATTCTCATTAAAAATTCATTACCTCAATCTAATAATGAAAAAACATCAGACAAACACAAATTCACAAACTCCTGCAAAATAATTGGCCAGCATTCTACAAAGGTTTAAGACTGTGAATGCCAAAAACTGAGGAGCCTACAGAGACATGACGACTAAATGTAATATATATAGAATCCTGGACCTGCAAAAGGACATTGGTGAGAGTACTGGTGAAATTCAAACAAGGTCCGTAGATTAGTTAACAGCATTACGTTAATGTTAATTTCCTGATTTAGGATCGTTTTACCATGTTGTATAAGATGCTAGCATTAGGGAAGCTGATGAAGAAATAGTATGTATTAATTTTTGCAACTTTTTTCTGTAAATCTAAAACTATTTGAACATTAAAAGAAGGCCAGTGGATTGAGCACTGGCCTGAGAACCAACGGGTCACCAGTTCGATTCCCAGTCAGGGGCACATGCTTGGGTTGCCGACTAAATCCCAAGTTGGGAGTGCATGAGAGGAAACCACACATTGATGTTTCTCTCCTTCTCTTTTTCCCTCCCTTCCCCTCTCTCTAAACAAATAATAAGTAAAAAAAATCTTTAAAAAAGAGAGAGAGAGAAGAACTTATATGTAATAAAAGAGACATATCAACCAAAAGCAATCCAAGGATCTTATTTGCACTTGATTTGAACAAAACAACCTTTAAAAGACATTTATAGAACTAGAGAAACTATAATACTTAATGGATAACAGATAACATTAAGTAATTATTTATGTATGATAATGGTATAATTATATTAAGAATAAGAGTCTTATCACAAAATGACATATTTGTGGAAGAAACAACATGATGATGGGACTTGCTTTAAAATAATCCAACTAGGGCCCTGGCTGGTGTGGCTCAGTGGACTGAGTGCCAGCCTGTGAACCAAAGGGTCACTGGTTCTATTCCCAGTCAGGGCACATGCCTGGGTTGCGGGCCAGTCCCCAGTGTGGGGAACGGGAGAGGCAACCACACATTGATGTTTCTCTTCCTCTCTTCTTCCCTTCCTCCCCCTCTAAAAATCAATAAATAAAATCTTAAAAAAAATAATCCAACTAGGGAAAGGAAAGTACTGGTCAGTTTTTTCATATGTTGAAGCTGGGTGACTAGTGTTTGGGAGATCATTATACTATTTGTTCTAGTTTTGTATATTTGAAAAATTAATACAATTTTAAAACTTGATGAAAGGGAAAAAGCTTATCTACGTTAGCCATTCAACAATTTCATACATAATTCTCTGTTTCTAAGTGGCAAGGATTTACCACAGGGCAAAAAGACAGGGAGGGAAGGGAAGGGTTGTCTAGAATTGTTGAGAATCTGATTGGCAGCCTCCATCCCATCCCTGGAATTCACTGCCAGATAAGAGTATGCCTTTTTGTTGATTCCATCCCACCCGCACCCACTCTGCCTGCATGTCTCAAGGGGCAAAATCTCTCAAGAAGGATTTTTTTGATTAAAGCTTTCAAACAACTTACAGCCAGAAGACTCTGGTTAATTTCTGCGCCTTCCATCTTTGTCTGTCTATCTGAGTCTCTGGCATCTGCTGCTCTTTCACTGCCAGCCAAGTCAATGAAAGAGATCCTAGAGAAAAGACACAGCAGGGATGACTTCTTTGGGGCTTCGGTTTATTTTTACATCAGTCAGCATTTTGTGACAGCCAGAAGAAATTAACACTGGCCTGTATTCGGGGAAAAAAGACACTACTGTCAGCTTTCCAAAAGTATTACAAGATTCTGATCTGTCTGCTGCTGCTGGCACTGTTCAACCAGACACTTTCATTGGTTTTAATCATTTGTGAGAAAGTATGACTGAAATTAATAAAACATTCTTCCCATAAGGCTAAATGATCACACTGTAAATCACTTAGAGGACCACTTAGATAATTAAAAAGAAACTTTGTTCACTGCTTTCCAGAAAGAAAGAAAGAAAGAATGAGAAAGAAAGAACACGAGAATGAAAGAAAGAAAGAGAGAAAGGAAGAAAGAGAAGAGAGAGAGAAAGGGAGAGAGAGAGGGAGAAAGAAAGACAAAGAAGAAAGGAAGACAAAGACTCATTACTCAGAAGTGAGATAGGCTCATCCATCAGTGTGGCAGAGTTTGCTAAGATAGCACCAGAGAAGCAATGAATGTACCCAATTGTCTTATGGCTTCTTTTAAGAAGGATGGATTAATTTTCCCTTTTTTTGGCCTGTAAGCTCTCTGAGATGCATTCTCTGCTATTCCTCTGCTGATACCATGTTTCACGTTAGAAGCGATCGATATTCCTTTTAATAACTCAGGGTTGACCAACAATAGGCCATTACTTCATGGTTAATCAACTGATGGCACTTTAATACAATGATTTATTTCAGGGCTAACAACTCTACTCTGTATCCCTAAATAAAGAACTCCATGGTGGCAGAGTGTCCTGTTGTTGATAACACATATTTCAAAGTCACATTAGGGAAATGCAGACAATGCAATTCCTTAAATATTTCCAGCTCACCTGCCAAATGTCCTCTTGGCTGAATCTTTGATCTGAATTTGGATGATGGCATGGGAGCGGGAAGAGTCTGCATTAACTCCAGTGGCCCCGGTGCTGCGCTCCTTGCTGCCCTTCAGAATCACCTGAAAAATAAAATCTATAGCGTGACATCCCCAAGGAGTAAACAAAGCCATCTGACTCCTAAGAATGGGCTGAATGCAACAAGACCAGACATGTAACTTTGTCAGTACACTGCAGGTTTTCCCCTTCATGTTAAAAGCTGCCTAAACACTAAATCATACAAAGTACCCAACAGCAATAAAAACAACAGGGAATACTAACCTTGAGGGAGAATATTCTATAGTTCAAAAGCTAATGTACTTCTTGATCTCATATATGTTTTAAAAATATCTTTGATAGATTTAGCCTGACAAAAATCCCTAGAGCATAACTTAGCTCCAAAGCAAGGTCTCATAATACCCATCTATCTTAGTAATTGAAGCAAAGGGTAGAAATGTGCATCACAGAATAACTGATCACATCCACCTGTTCCACCAGGATGCAGTCATAAAGGGGTCAGGCCTGATGTGTGGGAACATGCAAGTGATGAGTTATTGTAATTGCCATGAGCCCTTGATTTCCCTTGAGAGCAATGTCCCTCCAAACAGGAATAAAGACAAACCTGGGACCCTCTGGCCTCAGGGAATAGGAAAGAGGAAGTAAAACTCAGGATTGGCCTCTAGCCACTGAAAACCCAGCTATATATGAGCACGTTGCCCTGATTTTGGATAGGGGAAGGAGTATTAATTTCTGAGAACCAAAATGGTGAAAAACTTTAAATATATTATTTGAGCCCTGGCTGGTGTGGCTCAGTGGACTGAGTGTCAGCCTGTAAATTGAAGGGTCACCAGTTCAATTCCCAGTCAGGGCACATGCCTGGGTTGCAGGCTGGGTCCCTGGGGAGGAGAATGTGAGAGGCAACCACACATTGATGTTTCTCTCCCTCTTTTTCTCCTTCCCTTCCCCTCTTTCTAAAAATGAATAAAATATTTTTTAAAATAAATAAGTAAATAATAAATATATCATTTGATAGAATCCTCACAACAGCCTCATGCGAGGTGAGTATGACCATCATGTGCAGTTTACAGCTGAGGAATAGCTCAGAGGTGATTTCCTCACCAACAGCTGCTGTGCGGCAGAATCGAGTTCCACATCCAGTACATATGACTGCAAAACCCAAGTGCTTTCTACTACACTGTGCAGCATTGGTGATAAATTTGTTTATATTGCAGTAAATTAAGGGACTGAAAGTCCTATCTCATTTTCCTCCATCTCTCATAATTTTAACTTCTATCGTATTGAACATAGCTAGTTTGCAAATTAAGAGTCTATAAGTTGAGAGTCAAACTCCCACAATAAGCCACAAACATCTTAACAAGCAGGGGCTTATGCTTTTAAAATTTTTAACTAGTAAGTTCCTCCATGGTCTGAGGAATAGTTGTGTTTCTAAATATTAATTATATGTGAATTAAAAATTGTATTCTAGAAGAAATTTAGAGTCATACTGTGAATGAACTAATTTTGTAAATAGCTTGCTAAAAGTGGGACTAGCTGATAATTCCTTCTGTAACGAGAAGAACATGTTAATTTATAAAACTTGATTATCAACTGCATGGATAGCATGTTGCTGCTAATCAGGAAAATTAGAGCAATAATCCCTTATACTGAGTATGGCAAGTGTCAAGAAAAGTACTGCTAAATAAGCTTGGATGCTGGCAATGTCACTTAAGGCCATATATGTGACTGAAGCATCCATGCTATTTTTTTTTTCAAGTGTGTATCTCAGGGAAGAGATTTTTAATTTTTTTTAAAGATTTTATTTAATTTTTAGAGAAAGGGGAAGGGAGGGAAAAAGAGAAAAAGAGAGAGAAACATCAATGTGTGGTTGCCTTTCACACACCCTCTACTGGGGACCTGGCCTGCAACCCAGGCATGTGCCCTGACTGGGAATTGAGCCGGCGACCCTTTGGTTCGCAGGCCAGCTCTCAACCCACTGAGCCACACCAGCCAGAGCTTGAAGCCTCCACTTTAAATGCACTTCCTCATTCTAGCCTCTCCCTATCACTCTGACTTCATGCTTACATATATGGTAACAATGCAATAATAATGGAACATTTTAGATTTACATTGTTCTTTTTATCAAACTTTTTATTATAAAATTAAGACATACTTCCTGTGGAAAACTTGGAAAATACAAATAAAGGAATGAAAAAGAAAATATATACCTCTCATAATTCCAGAGTTAAGATTCTGGCGCATTTCTTCCTTGAGTTTCAGAGTTCTCACAATTTTTTTTTGTCTTTTATAAATGCCATGAAGAAACAAGAGAGATCTTTTAAATCTCCACAAATCGCTCTGGCCAAGATGGAGACATAGGTAGATACACTTTGCTTCCTCACACAACCAAAAGAAAGACAACAACCAATTTAAAAACAAAACAAAAAAACCCCCAGAACTACCAGAAGACAGACTGCATGTAAGTCTGACAACCAAGGAGTTAAAGAAGAAATATTCGTCCACACTGGTAGGAGGGGTGGAAACAGGAAGCTGGGGCAGAGAGGATACATGCAAGGCAGCAGCTGGAGGATCCCGCAGTCCCACATTCATGTGCAGATAAACCTGGAGGAACAACTGGGGAGTGAGACACACCACATAATCCAGGGTTCCAGCATGGGGAAAAAAAACCTCAAAACCTCTGACTGTAGCACAGTCTCACACCTAGCTGGTGTGGCTCAGTGGATTGAGTGTGGGCCTGTGAACCAAAGGGTCACCAGTTCAATTCCCAGTCAGGGCACATGCCTGGGTTGCGGGCCAGGTCCCCAACTGGGGGTGCACAAGAGACAACCACACATTGAGGAAAAAAACAACAACAAAACCTCTAGCTGTAAAAACCCATGGGTGATGGTGGGAGAAACACCCAGTCTCACAGGAGAGTCCGTTGGAGGGACCCACAGGATCCTAGACCATACACAAACCCATCCACCCAGGAGTCAGCACCAGAAGGGCCCAAATCATTGTGGGAAGTGAGAGAAGTGACTGAAAGCAGGGTGAAAGCCAAGCATGTGGCATTGTTCTTCCTCTGACCCCTTCCCCACATGCAGCCCCAAAACACGGAGAAGTGGGTTGATCTGCCCTGGTGAATACCTACGGCTCTGCCCCTTAAAATGTAATAGGTGCGCTGAGGCAAAGAAACATGGCCCAAATGAAAGAACAGATCAAAACTCCAGGAAAAGAACTAAGTGACGAGGAGATAGCCAACCTAGCTGATGCAGAGTTCAAAACACTGGTAGTCAGTATGCTCATAGATATGTCTGAGTACAGATGCAAAATAGAGGAAGAGGTAAAGTCTATGCCAAGTGAGATAAAGGAAAATATACAGGGAACCAACAGTGAAAAGAAGGAAACCAGGACTCAAATCAACCATTTGGAACAGAAGGAAGAAATAAACATTCAACTGGAACAGAATGAAGAAAGAAGAATTCAAAGAAATGAGGAGAAGCTTAGGAACCTCTGGGACAACTTTAAACATTCCAACTTCTGAGTCATAGGAGTGCCAGAAGGAAAAGAGCAAGAAATTGAAGACTTATTTGAAAAAATAATGAAGGAAAACTTGCCCAATCTGGTGAAGGAACTAGATATGCAAGTCCAGGAAGTTCAGAGAATCCCAAAGAAGTTGGATCCAAGGAGAAACACACCAAGACACATTACAATTAAATTACCCAAGATTAAAGATAAGGAGAGCAAGAGAAAGCAGCAAGAGAAAAGGAGACAGTTACCTACAAAGGAGTACCCATAAAACCATCAGCTGATTTCTCAAAAGAAACTTTACAAGCAAGAAGGTACTGGAAAGAAATATTCAGTCATTAAAGGCAAGGACCTACATCCCAGATTACATTACCCAGAAAAGCTCTCATTTAGAATGAAGGCACAGATAAAGTGCTTCCCAGAGAAGGTCAAGTTAAAGGAGATCACCATCACCAAACCCTTATTACATGAAATGTTAAAGGGACTTATGTAGGGGGAAAAAAGATGATCAAAACTATGAACAGTAAAATGACAACAAACTCACAACTATCAACAACTGAACCTAAAAAACAAAAACAAAACAAACTAAGCAAACAACTAGAACAGGCATAGAATCACAGAAATCAAGATCACATGAAGTGTTATCATCGAGGAGGGGGAGGGGAGAGAATGGAGGAAAAGGGGCAGGGAATAAGTAGTGTAATTAGTAGGTACAAAACAGACAGGGGGAGGTTAAGAATAGTATAGGAAACTGGGAAGCCAAAGAACTTATATGTATGACCCATGGACATGAAATAAGTGGGGGGAATGCTGGAGGGAGGGGGTGCAGGGCAGAGGGGAATAAAGGGGAGAAAAATAATGGGACAACTGCAATTGTATAATCAATAAAATATACTTAAAAAGAATAAATCTCCACATATGGCTAAGCAATATGCCTGATGGATAAGGAAGGGATCACACAGAAGTTAAGTGATTTATCCAAGGTCACATAGGTAGAATACAGTGAAGCTAAGGATAGAAGCCAGGTATCTTCTGCCACATGTGAGTAATGATGTTACTTCTGCTGAAATCTAGCGAGAGCTTTGAGAGGCATCAAGGCGATACCTGGTCAGGAACTGTGTACACTGACAGGAAGCTGAAAGGATGGCCTTATGGTAAAATTCACTCCAAGGGGACTCAAGAAAGACTGGTTTCTATGGTTCTGTTATAGAGTTTTGCACTTGGCTTTTCATTGCACCTTGTCTACCATGATGTACTAGGTAATTGTGAGTTTGTCTCAGAAAACCTAACATGCTGAGGCAAACTTTTATGACTATATGCCTTTTAGGGAAGGCATGAAGGAATTTCTGGTCTTTGTTCCAGTTTTCTCAGCTTCAGTAAAAGTCTAACATCACCATGACTTTCAGAAACCATGGAACAAAGCAGCTAAGCTCTGAGGAGTAAAAAAGGAGGTAGCTGTTAAGATGATCTGACAAACTTTTGTACATGACATACAACCCAAGTGTAGCAGTTATAAGAGATTGAAATCTTAAATTAGACTATCTGGGTTCACATTCCAGCTTTGGCATATGGTTGTGTGAACTTTTAAAAACAATTTTTTTTTTTACTTATTGATTTTAGAGAGAGGAAGGGAAGGGGAGGAAAAGAGTGGAAGGGAAAGAGGGAGAGAGAGGGAGAGAGAAAACATTGATTATTTGTTGTTCTACTTATTTATGAATTCACTGGTTCATTCTTGTATGTGCCATGACCTGGGATCAAACCAGAAACCCTGGCACGCGGTAGGGATGATGCTCTAACCAACTGGGCTACTAACCTGGCCAGGGCAGTTGTGTAAACTTTTGCAATGTGTGAACACTTGCAAATCACTTAAATTTTTAGAGTCTCCAGTTCTTATCTATAAAATAGTAGTCTCATAGGTTCCTTATGAGAATTAAAAAGATAATATATGTAAAGCATTTAGTTACCTAATTGGCAGAGTTTTCAATAAGTATTAATTTTTAAAAAGATACTAAAGAGCTAACATTTCCATGTAAACTTCCAAAAGTTAAACTATTTTTCACAAGTGTAAATCAATCAATTTCATGAGGAAATAGAGTTTTATAGCTCAACATGAAATTCCATGGGCTCCCCAGTGCAAGAAAGTAAAAAGAAAAAGAAAGAAGGAAAGGGGGGAGTGAGGGAGGGAAAAAGAGAATAAAGAGGAAAAAGAGCAAATTTATTTGGGTGAAATTAAAGTCTAGAAGTAGAGCCAGGTTAATGTCAACACCTTAAAAATCACTGGCCCGCCCCTTTTCTCTCACTACTGCCCCTCCTTCTCAAATTCCTTCTTCCATAACTAATGTCTACTGGGCAAGTTTCTAAATCTTGGTCCTTTATACAAAACATGCTTTGTGAGTAAAGTGGGGACCTGCTACAACAGAAAGTAGAGGCAATTGCTGAAATCTGTGGCATTGGGAAATATTCAGAGACTTATTAGTAAGAATCATAGATACGACAAACTGAGCAAGCACCATGGTAAGCATTTTATGTATGTTATCTCATTTCCTTCTCTATTATGAGACCCAGTCATCTACTATCATCCACAAATTTCAGGTTCAGAAAAGTAAAGGACATGATCAAGGATACACGGCACCGGGGTGCAGCACCATTTAGTTACAAAGCTTTAATCACTAAGCTTCCTGCACAAATATCAAAGAAGGGCTATGAGTATTTCAGTAAGATAGGCAATGTGTACAGATTAAGCCTCTATCACCGGTATATAACTGAGGCTTATTTAGAGGAAGCTCTTGCTATGTGGGTCTCTGCTACCAATTACAGCCAAGGAAATGATTTAAAAAAAAATAAAGCTGCCAGTTGTGAAGTAGGTAAAAAGTGGCCATATCTGAGTGAGCCTGAGGGTGATCTGTGGGGGTAATACTTGAAGATGATACCTGAGGGTGACACTTGAGCAAACACCTAGGTGATACCTGAGTGAGCATGAACAGTGACACCTGAGACATAGTGAGAGTGTGACATCTGAGTTAGCAAGTACTGTTGTTTCGAGTCAATAAATGTTTATGAGGGTAACTGTGTCAGGTATTCATAATTTATACCAACTTTCCACCTTGATCTCAGCTGGCTTCCTTCTTGTACAGCCTCATATGAACTACAGACTGAGAGTATCAATGGCAATAACATGTCGACTAACAAGAAACTTCTCTGCTTAGGAAACATACCTTAGGATAAAGCAGTGGCATAAACTCTTCCAGGGCGAGGTGTGATTTGACACCAGATTGCTCATTAGCATAGATATGACCCATAACAAAGAAAATGAGACTTTCTCTTAGTGTTTGCTGCTTTTCCATTGAGTTGGTGTAATCTCCAGGGACCAAGGCATCGTGACAACCAAATATCTTGAAACTCCCAGCCAAAACAACAAATAAATGGCTGGGGAAAGTGGGGCCGTGGGAATAGGTGTATGAGAAACAATTTCCTTACGACTTTGCAGTGGAGGGAGTCTTGGGCAGGTAAGAATGGCCACATTCTCAGGGGAGGCCCTTTAACACATCCCACACACTTTTGTTCTGCGCCTGCCTCTGTAATCCAAGGGGCTCTTGACTCTTAGAGTCCCTCTAAAGCAGTCATACTCAGGTTCTATGTTCAGGTTTTGGATCCCAGGACCCAGGGATCTAATAATCACACAAACATGAGGGTCTCATCCCTTAAACAAAAGTTACCTATTTGTCCCAGGAAAGAAAAACTGTGAGAAAAAGACAAATCAATGGAGGGCCACCCTGCCATTTCCTGCACCCAAGTCCATGGAGGGGTACATTGTAAAGCTGTTCTAAAGGCGAGTACGGTCAAGTACCCAGCCTGTCCTTCTAGCTTCCTCCCTTTGACTCCAGCCAGGTTGGTTGGATATACTAGAAGAATGACTATGATGGCTGCATGTGAGAATGAATTACCTGGGAAACTTTTAAAATAATACCCACCTTTATACACTGCTAGTAGGAATGTAAAAATGGTGCAGCCACTTGGGAAAACAGTTTGCTGTCCCTCAAAAAGTATGACCCAGCAATTCCATTCCTAGGCATATACTCAAGAAAACTGAAAACATATTTCTACACAAAAACTTGTACTTGGCCTTATTCATAATAGCCAAAAAGTGAAAACAACCTATATGTTTATCAATTGATGAATGAATAAATAAAATATATCCATACAGTAGAATATTATTTGTCCATAAAAAGGAAAGAAATACTGATACATGCTATGACATGGATTAACCTTGAAAATACTGTATTAAATGAAAGAAGCCAGAGACAAATTATTGCATACTGTATGATTCCATTGATATGATATGGCCAGAGTCGGCAAATCCATAGAGATAAAAATTAGTGGTTGCCAGGGACTGTGGGGCAGGAAAAATAAAGGAGTAACTGGCTAATAGTATGGGGTTTCATTTTGATGTGATGAAAATGTTCTGGAGTTAGATAGTGGTAATAGCTGTACAACTTTTTGAAAATAGAAAAAACAGCCCTGGCTGGTGTAGCTCAGTGGATTGAGCACAGACTGCGAACCAGGCATCGCAGGTTCGATTCCCAGTCAGGGCACATGCCTGGATTGCAGGCCATGACCCCCAGCAACCGCACATTGATGTTTCTCACTCTCTCTTTCTCCCTCCCTTCCCTGTCTAAAAAAATAAATAAGTAAGTAAATAAATAAATAAATAATTTTTTTAAAAAAGTACAAAAAACATCATTCAATTGTGTATTTTAAAAAGGCAAATATTATGGCATGTGGATAATATCTTAATAAGAAAATTACATTAAAAAACACTGAAGTGTATACTTTAAAAAGGTGAATTTTATGGTTGTGAACTATATTTCAACTTAAAATTGAATAATTTAATAAATTGAATAAATTAATTTTAAAATTAATAATACCCATATCTGAGTCTCCCTCTTGAAAGATTCTGACTTAAATGGCCTCACATGGAAATACAAAACAAACTGACAGTGATCAGATGGGAGGAGGGCGGGGGATAATGTGGGAAAGAAGGGGAAGGGGCAAGTCAAAGAACATGTATAGAGGACCCATTGGCACGGACAAAGGGGTTGGGATTGACTGTGGGACTGGGGGAGATGGTGTGTGGATGGGGCAGGGGAGAGCAACAGAGAAAAATGTGGGACAAATGCAACTGAACAACAATAAAAAAATACATGATAGAACTAGAAAGACAAGCCATAGAACAAGACAATATGCTTATGACACAGACAAAAACTGACAAAAGATTCATATCCACACTATACAAATCAGTAAAAGACAGACAACCCAAAATAGAGGAAAAGACCCAAACTGACATTCCCACTACTCACTTTTACCCAATTGAATCTAAAAATCAAAATAAATGAACAAGAAGAACAGAAATAGACTCATAGATACAGTGAACATTTCAACGATGCCAGTTGGAAGGGAGGTTCCAGGTATGGGTGACAAAGATGAAGGGATTTAGAAATGCAAATTGGGAGTTACAGAATAGTCATGGGAATGTAAAGTACAGCATAGGGAACATAGCCAATAATATTCTAATAACTATGTATGGTGTCAGGTGGGTATGAGGTTTTATTAGAATGATCACTTAGTAAGTTATATAATGTCTGATCACTGGGGTGTACACTTGAAACTGATTAAAATAAAGTTCACAGTAAAAAAGCTATTCAACTTTGTTTTTAATTTATGAAATGCAATTAAAGATAAAATTAAATAATTACAAATAGGCAAAAATTCAAAAGTCAAAGTGTTGGTGAAGATGAAGAACAAAGGATTGCTTGTGGGAGTGTGCACTGCTTTGGAAAGCAGTTGGCATCATCTAGTGAAGTGGGAGATACGCGTATCACAACTACAACCTAGAGAACTCATATGCTGCGCACTGAAATACACGTAAAGGACACTGACAGCCATACTGTTCAGAACAGCCCCAAATAGAAACAACCCAATTGTTCATTAACTTTGGAATGGTGAAATAAGCTGTACTATATTTGTATGATTGAATACTAACTACAAATAAAAATGAACAGAATTACAGCCATATGCAAAAACATAGATGGAACTCCAAAGCATAATGTTAAGCAAAAGAAGCAAGACACAAAAGAATACATACACTGTAATTCTATTCACACCAAGTTAAAAAACAAGTGAAACTAAGTTATATCTATGGATAACACATAGTTGGTTAAAACCGTAACAAAGAACAAGAAAGTAATTAGCATAAAGTCAGGAAAATAGGGGAGTATAATTTGGAAGTTGTACAGGGTTCTTGTGGGGTGCTGCAATGTTCTATTATTAATGTGGGTAGTTGATTATGAGTGTATTTGTTTCTTTATACCATACACATTTAGATTTTATGCATTTTTCTGTATAGTGTTATTTTTCACAATAAAAAAAAGGTTAAACCATCTTTTTTAAGTAAGGAAAAAAATTCTCCTGATGATCTAATGTAAACCAAGGTTGACATTAATTACATTAAAGGAAGGTTCACCAGAAGTATATTTGTACATAATTTAATAAATTTCCAAAGCAGAAAAAAATCTAAATATTCTAAACTATTAACAGTTGGTATCTCAGTGGAGAATGAGGAGTACTGTACAGCAAGTTAAAGAAGACTTTATTTTTCTATAATATATTTTTTAATCTTCAGATTTAATCATAAGTGTTACTCAGGTTAAGTGAGTAACTAATCATAAGTGTTATAACTTAATAAAATAAGATTTCAAAATACATTTGGAAGGAGACACAAAAATAACTAAAAAAAATTAGTTGCCTCAGGAAAAGGGAATGGGATATTTTCATTATACCTTCTGAATTTTTAACCCATGTGAAAGTATTACCTATAAAAATTTTAATTTAAATTAAGAATATTTCTCTCTAGCAGCTTTTCCAGAGCCAACTACCAGAGAAGTACACATTAGCAGCCTTTGAAACTGGCCTAACATCTTCTCAAGCATTAGGTTCTCCCACATGCTCTACTTCCCTCTACCATGTCATTGAGACAACCACCTTATAGAGAACCTATAAGGACTCACATTTATAAATGTGAAATGGTATGCTTGCCATTGCCCTTTGCCTAAATCTGAGTCCATTATACTTGTTAGGTAGCAAAACAAATTCTTTCCCTGTACTTAGGCTGCTATAGTGGTATAGTAAAGAAGGGAGAGTTACCTCTAAGAGGAGCTCCACACTATCCACCTGAAGCTCTTGCAGTCCCACGATCTGTACCACATGCTTGCTATCTTCTCTTGCAAAGAGCCTGCAGATGCAAGAACATGGTTGGTATGACAGAGCTGCTGCAATAGACTTTGTTCTTGCCTCCCCAGAAACCACTCCACTACTCCCCCATCATTTAGTAGTTTTGCCCTCTGGGTGGAATTCATGTGCACTCTCCCCAGCCATCCCCACATCTCCTGGCCCCCACCCAGGGTTTCAGGTGTGGTCCTTGATTGTTGTAAACAAATCAGCATCTTTGGCTATAATTAAAAGAATCAAAGTATAGGAGGGGAGGGGAACAACAACAACAACAAAAAGAATGCATGTATAACTCAAACCTATGCCAATCAGTGGATGGTGTATTCCTGGCTAGAGTGACTGGTTCAGGAGCAGATAGATATGGTATCTCTACCAGGTCCAACCAAAATCAAGTCTGAGTCTCTGGTTGTTAGGTACCTGGCTGTCAGGTGCACACATGCACGCTCGCTCTCTCTTGCTCTCTCTCTCTCTCTCTCTCTCTCTCTCTCTCTCTCTCTCTCTCTCTCTGGAAGTAAAAGCATGTGGCCCTGGGAGCAGCTTCAACCATTCAACATTCATAAAAAAGACAGTTCTGGAATGAAGCTAACACCATAGAAGGAAGAGTATAGATGCAAAGAAATTGGGTTCTTTTAACATCCCTGAGCTGCTACAGTAAAGGCACTAAGGTCTGACAGATCTCTAGGCTTTCTAGTTACATGAGCTAATGATTTTCTTCAATGCTTAAGCCAGTATAAGTGGGGTTTTATTTTACTTGCAACATAAGCAGTCCTGATATATCTTCTAAGAGAACAAGGAAGAGCTAGTGCTACAACTGAATGCCTCAGGCCTGCATGTAAAGTAGTAAGTGGTTATGGTCTACCATCATCATTAAACCAGACCCACCAAGGGGCATGTATTGAATCTGTTGAAGACTCTAAGGTTATTTTTCCCTCTTAATAAGATTAAGGTTAGAAATGAAATTGAATTTCATAAAAAAGGAAATGATACTCTCTCCAAAATTTTTTTTCTCAGCCTATGCTTCTACCAAGTTTTCAAATTTTTATAAGATTGAAGGAAAACAGTTCATGGATGCCTGTAACCATTCAGAAAACAACTCTATTGGAACAGTTAGGTTTATGGGATAAAAGATGGATCTAGCTTTCAGAACCCTCGTGCCATTCCTGAACATACTTCCCAGGCCCTATGCCACCCCAGAAAGGTTCCTGACAGACAGCCCAAAACATACTGCTAGGTTTTTAAATCCTATGAGCAAGATTTCTATCACTTTTTCTGCAAGGGTATAAGACAATTTATCCTCTACTTTTAAGACTTAATTTGAAGATCCTTAAACTCTGGTTTCTAATTTAAGATGTGGACTTTATATATATAAAAGTGTATATATATATATATACTTTTATATATATAATAAAATATAAAAATAAAAGCATATAAAATATACTTTTATCTATGTTTGTCAAAGCCCCACTATTATCATAAAAATATATTTTATTATAAAAACAACAGAATAAATCACAGCAGCTCTAAACAAACAAGAAAGTGTGGCCATCAGTGGATCAGGACATTTCAGAAGACTGATAAGGGGAGGAAACAAAGGGATACTAGCCAATTAACCAGAGATTAAAAAAAAAAACACCACAGGCCAAGACACTCACAAAGTAAGTCTGGGTCTTTCCTTCTGAGCCCTAGAGAAGCTTCAAACCAGGAATTAGTGTATTCCAATCCCTTTGGCTGTAATTAAAGAACGAAAATATACAAGGTAGTATACCTGGGTCATTCATTAAAGAATTACACTCATTACAGCAGAATAATCTGACTGTCCCTTCACACATAAAAAATGAACCACACACATAGTACAATGGTGGCTTTAATTTTCATGCCAACTGTTCTTTAAAGGAAGTGGCCATTCTGACTGGAAAGGACCCCTAGTAAGATTGTTGGGGTTGGAAGAGATGACATGATTAAGCTAACGTAAGGCTCCAAAACCAACACACAGAGGGTAACAAAGAAAGGCAACTCTTTGCCAAAGCAATCCCAGAGTGGCACCCTCCTTTATCTGGCACAACTGAACCCCTAAAACCTATATATTCTCTGAATTGTGGCATACCTAAAGGTCCCTTTTTGTTCAAGTCCACAGAATGATGGCTTGCCTCAACCCACCCAGTGGCCTCTCCAGTTATGATTCTCAATACTATAATGTCCCCCTTCAGTGGGGGCTGGCCTTATCACACTTTCTCTACTGAACTGGAGCTGCTCCTCCACGTCCACTCCCCATTCCAGTGCTTGCCTGGAGCTCACAGAACTTCATGTCCTCACTGATTTGGTTTTCCCAGACTTCTACCATGTGCAGCCTCTACTCACTCCTCTCCACCTGGGGGAGCTACTCCCAGCATGTTTCGTGTCTGGTTAATTCTGTTATGACAAACATTTACCCTTCCACCTCCCCTACTTCCTCTCTCCTCCCTATTTTCCCACTCAGCCAATACCTTCACAACTTCATTGCCTCCTACTAAGTGATCTGTTTCAACCTAAATACTTTGTGCTATAAAAACACAATAGGGATTTAGAATCAGAGTTACTGAATGCATTTCTAAATTATTATATTATATTGTAAAGGCAACAGTTTAAGCCTTATAAGAGTTAAAAGTCTAATGTGAAGTAAAGAGATTTTCTTCTCATTCAACTGACTTAAGAAAACCATCATGAAGCCCATCCTAAGATTGAGGGGGGAAAAAAAACAAGACAAAGTAGGAAACATTATTTATAGTTCTTCCAATGTAATAATAGGTTAAAAGAATATGAAGAGATTTAAGTATATGTTGGTTTCCTGACCTCCTGAAATTAGACCTTTTTCATAGACCAAAATAAAAGGGATCATCTTTTCATTTTAAAGACTTCATTCATTCACCTTCAGAGAGAGAGGAAGTGGGAGAGATAGAGAGGGAGAGAAACATCAATCAGCTGCTTGCTGTGTGTACACAAATGGGGACCTGGCCCACAACCCAGGCATGTGCCCTGACAGGGAATCAAACCAGTGACCTTTCGGTTTGCAGGCCAGTACTCAATCCACTGAGCCACACCAGCCATGGTTAAAAGGAATAATATTTGGATAAACATTAGACTATTGATCACTTGAAAGGCTAATTTAAATCTTTCTGTAGCTGAAATGACAGTTTCAAAAATATGTATCTGATTCAGAAGACTCTCATTTCACAAAATGGTATTAATGTCTCATTAAATCCCATGATTCAGTGGGACTCTGGCTTAAAATAATGATGAACAGATTCACAGTTTCCCACTCATATCCAGTACCTTTTTCTTCTATTTAGGAGGTCATAAAGCTGTCCACAGTAGATTTCATAGAAGCTGATCCACACAAAGAGGTGCCTTCTTGACTGGGACACTTGTAGTTGCCTGAAGATATCTTTGGCAGCCAGAGCATACAGTCCTGGGTTCTGTTGAGTGCCTATCATGGTGTAGGTCTTTCCAGCACCTGTCTGTCCATATGCAAAGCAAGTGGCATTGCCTCTGAGGGAAGAATAATTTGTATTACTTATACATAACAGAAATGCTAACCTACCCATAGATTTCTTTTTAATCCTCACCCAAAGACATGCTTATTGATTTTTACAGAGAGGGGGTGGGAGGGAGAGGGAGAGAAGCATCAATTGGTTGCCTCTCATACACGCCCTGACAGGAGACTGAACCTGCAATCTGTGCCCTGACTTTTTGGTTTACAGAACAATGCTCTAACCAATTGAGCCATACACATGAGAACTCTACCCATAGATTTTTAATGACAAAAGTCAGGTTGAAAAAGAATCTTTGACACAATTCAGCTATAAACATATAATCCTTTTAAGAAGAGAGCTTTACATTATTAAAACATGGGAAGAGGAAATACATTCTCAAAGCAGTACATGAGTTTTCTGACAGAAATTTTTTATGGAACTGGCAAGGCCATGAGACAACTCTGAAAGATAAGGAGACAAGGACTCCTACTAGATCACAGGTGGCAAACACAAGGCCCGAGGGCTGAATCCAGCCCTCCACCTTGTTTTAACCAGCCCGGGACCTTGTTTCTACCTGGTGGCAGCGCCGAGCTCTCACCTAACTATTAAGGAGCAGTTACATTACACAATCCTAAAATTACATTGAGCTCTTGGAAGGCAGCTGTGCGGCCCCTGGTGAAAATGGGTTTGACACCCCTGTCCTAGATGCTTCAGAGGATCCCAGAGAAGACGATTTAGTGTTAATCTAGAAAGACAAGTCTGCTGAAAGAATAGGGAATGAAATACAATAAATAATAGATCATGTGATAAACATGATGATAGTGACCACTCGTATAAATATTAAGGAAGTTTAGACAGGTGAAAACAATGTAAGCAAATTATTTGAGGAAGGACTCACAGAAGGGCTTCTCTCAGGGTCTCAGTTTTCACTCTTATCGATAAATTGCTAGGTTACTTCTAAGATCCTTTCTAGCCCTGATATTCTGTGATTCTAAGTGAGAATCACTATTCCTGCATGTGGCTAAATGTGCACACACACCCTGTATGAGTGTAAAGAACCACAGAAGAGGTGGAGAGTTAAAAGATCAACCTACCATCACAGTATGTTGTTTTTTTAAGATTTTATTTATTTATTTTTAGAAAAAGGGGAAGTGAGGGAGGAAGAGGAGAGAAACACCAATGTGTGAGAGATACATAATCAATTGCCTCTTTCATGCCCTCAGCTGGGGACCTGGCCTACAACCCAGGCATGTGCTCTGACTGGGAATTGAACTGGCAACCTTTTGGTTCTCTAGCTGACACTCAATCCACTGAGCTACCCCAGCTAGGGCCAATCACAGTATGTTTTAAGAGGAGTTGCAAGTCCAAATTACCTGAGCATTATGGGATCCGACCATGTATAAGAGTACTAAGTAGAAAGTGAACATGATGTTAGGTAGTAAGTAATTACAGACTCTTGAACAGGAATCACATGGATTAATGATGACAGTAGCTACTTTTTAAGAAAAAAATATGTATGGACATGGTGGGTAGGGAGAGGCCGGAAGTGGGTAGAGAGAGATGAACACAACAAATGGGAACTGAAGCCAGAAAAGAAGGAATGATATGACAAGAGAAAAAGAACCATGGAAGTGTGAGAATCAAGAGATGGAAGCTAATCAGATTTCAACTGCTTGAAGCACAGAGCAGTTACTTCTTATCTTTTAAACCATGGCTCCCAGGCCCTAGTCAGGTAGCTCAGTTGGTTAGAGTGTTGTCATGATATGCCAAGGTTTGTGGAGTTGGCAGTTTTAGTATCTGGTCAGAGCACATACAAGAAGCAACCAATGAATGCATAAATAAGTGAAACAAGAAACAGGTCTTTCTCTCTTGTATCTCTCCCTCTCTCTCCAAAAACAATAAATAAACTTAAAACAACAACAACAACAACAAGAGTGGGGCTGAGTGTAGGCTGTGAACCAAAGGGTCACTGGTTTGATTCCCAGTCAGGGCACATGCCTGGGTTGTAGGCCAGGTCCCCAGTAGGAGGCATGAGAGAAACAACCACACACTGATGTTTCTCTTCCTCTCTTTCTCCCTCCCTTCCCCTCTCTAAAAATAAAAATTATTTAAAAAAACCCCACAATAAGATACAGTCCCATACCCATTAGATTGGCTAAAATAAAAAAGGCTGACAATGCCAAATATGGTTGAGGATACAGAGCTGGAATTCTCATACATTGATTGCTGTTGGAAGAATGGAGTAATGCATGGAAAACTGACATTTTCTTATAAACCTATCTATCCTATGAGTCATCAATTCCATTTCTAGGTTTTTATCCAAGATAAATGAAAACATGCCCACAAAATTCTTATATAAAAATGTTTACACAGCTTTATTCATAGTAGTCTAGAAATGGAAACACCCCAAATGTAAATCAATAGGAGAATGGATAAACAATTTATGGTATATTCATAGAAGGGAATATTGCCCAGCAATAAAAATAATGGGTACATGCAACAACATGTATTAACACAAAACAAAACAAAACAAAAACATTATGTTAAATAAAAAAGCCAATCATAAAAGAATATATATCATAGTGATTCTATTACTAATCTATAGTGACAGAAAGCAAGTCAGTGGTTATGTAAGACCTGGGGGTGACAGTAAGAAATTAACTAAAAAGGGACATAAGAGAACTTCTGGGGTAGTGAAAATGTTCTATATGTTGTTCCAGGTATTGGTTAGCTGGATGTATACAACTATCAAAACTCATTAAACCTGAATACTTCTTATGATCTGTGTATCTTATTGCATGTAAATTATACCTCAGTTTTTTAACACTATAAAAGTTATTTTAAAAAATAAAAATCAAAATACTTGGAATCAGCAACTCTAGTAGATTGTTTGGCATACATGCCTACATTTTAAATATACAACAGAAGCCTCTACTACCTTTTCTGTGCCATTTAGTGTTTATTAAGTATAAATAATTATTTCAAAATTTAATCTTTTTTAATTTATTGATTTGAGAGAGAGAGAAATACTGCTTTGTTGTTCCATTTATTTACGCATTCATTGGTTGTTTCTTGTATGTGTCCTGAATGGGGATCAAATCCACAGCATTGGGGTATCTGGAGAATGCACTAACCAACTGAGCTAGCCAGTCAGGGCCTATTTCAAAATTTAAAAAATACATTTATGAAAGGTAGATAAGTGATAGTCACTTATCTATTCTACTCAAAGGAGAAAATTAATGAAGCCATAGCCAGAATGCATAACTCCTAGTATCAAAAGTTCAAACTAACTACAACCACTTAAACCTTTCTATTCTGAGAACATTGATGAAATTATATTGTTGTCAGCTTAAATTTTTCCACTAAGCACAAGCTAATCAATATCATCAGTGTAAAAGGAAATTTTGCTGAAAGTTCCTAAATTCTTGGCAAATTCTACAAATAGAGACACTGAATTTTTCAGAAGAGACTAATTTAAATTCCTAAGATCAAAACACAAATTCATGTTTAATTCAAAAGAACTAAAAACAGCATAGGTAATATTTATTTTAAAAATATGATTTATGGAAAATAAAAAATAAAGAGCAAAAGCAGCAAAAAATTACTATCATACCCATTGAAAATATGCTGAATGAGTGGGTGAGTAGTCTTCATGTATACATCCTGATTGGTACATAACTCATCAAAGACTTCATCAAAATAAAAGACATGCTGTAAAAGAAATTTGGCTTTTATAAAGACATTTTTTTCACCACTATTCCAGTTAACACATGATAAAAGTACACATTTTTAACTAATAGTAACTGAGTATGATAAACTTATAATAAGCAAAAAAAACAACCACCTGTCAAATGACAAACCTGTCAAAACAACAATCTGTCAACCTTCTTCTACTGAGATCTCTGTCTGACCTGTTCTTATAATGTAAAAACTAAGGCACACAATTTTCATTCTCTCTTAAATGAAGTAAACTGATGAGTACAAGAGGAAGCCAACACTCCTTAGGTCCAAGAAAGAAACTGATTCTATGGAGATTATCCTCAGAGCCCAGCTATGACTAACATGACATAGGGGGGAATTCTGGAGGAAGACCTCCATTCCATAAGTTGCACAGCTTAACTTTTAATTTCATAAACATTTATTGTCATTGACTTTTTAAAAAATGTTTATAAGAGCTTAATTTAGCCAGACTTCCAGTCAAGATGGAGGCACAGGTAAACATGCTTTGCCTCCTCACACAACTACAGCAAAAATTACAACTAGGCTATAAAACAAGCATCACCCAGATTCATCAGAAAATTGAACTGTATGGAAGTACAGCAACCAAGTATTTAAAGAAGCCACATTTATCCAGACAGGTAGGAGGGGCGGAGAAATATAGAGAGGCATGGAGAGGTGGAGAGGCATAGAGAGACATGGAGAGGCAGGGACATGTAATGGGCAGTCCTACATTCATGTGCAGTGGATAAAAATTGGGAGGGATACCTCTGGAGCAAGGGATCCTAGCTCCAGGCCAGACCACATAGCCCAGAGTTTCAGCACCAGGAAGATAAGTCCCCATAACTTATGGCTGTAAAAACCAGTGGGGGTTGGGGCAGTGGAAGAAACTGCAGGATTCTCAGGAGACTCCTCTTAAAGTGCCCACAGTGTTCTTAGGACTTATGCACACCCACTCCCCCTGGGACTCAGCACAGGGGCAACAGCTTGAGGGGCGCTAGAGGCATACAGAGAGAAACTAAAGTGACAGCAACAGGGCAAGTGCTAGGAGACAGCTTCTTCCTGGGCAAACTCCAGAGGTCAGGCAGCAGCATTGCCCCCTCTCCAACCCCTCTCCCCCCACAAAGAGCCATAGAGCCACAGAGCAGTGACAAAGGTTGCCCTGCCCTGGCGATGACCTAAGGCTACACCCCATCCAACTTACAGGTGTGCATTTCTACAATAGGCCACACTACTAAGATAGGGAGTCAAAGCAGCTCTACCTAATACGCAGAAATAAATATTGGGAGGCTGCCAAATTGAAAAGACAAAGAAATATGAAAGAACAGAAACAAAACTCCAGAAAAAAGAACTAAATGAAATGGAGATGAGCAACCTATTAGATGCAGAGTTCAAATCACTGGTTATCAGGATGCTCAAAGAACTCATTAGGTACTACAACAGCATAAAAAAGACCCAGGCAGAAGCGCAGATTACATTAAGTGAAATAAAGAAAAATCTAGAGGGAACCAACAGTGGGGGGATGAAGCTGAGAATGAAATCAACAATTCGCAACATAAGGAAGAAATAAGCATTCAAACAGAACAGCAAGAAGAAACAAGAATTCAAAAAAAACCCTAGGATAGATTATGCAACCTCTGGGACATCTCCAAAGTACAACATCTGAATCATAGAGCTGGCAGAAAGAGAAAAGGAAGAGCAAAAATTGAAATTTTATTTGAAAAGATAATGAAAGAAAACTTCCCTAACTTGGTGAAAGAAATAGACATACAAGTCCAGAAAGCACAGAGAGTCACAAACAAGCTGGACCCAAAAAGGACCACACTAAGACACATCATAATTAAAACACCAACAGTTAAGATAGAGAATCTTAAAAGCAGCAAGAGAAAAACAGAGTTGCCTATGAAGAAGTTCCCATAAGACTATCAGCTGATTTCTCAAAAGAAGCTTTGCAGGCTAGAAGGGACTGGCAAGAAGTCTTCCAAGTGATGAAAGCAAGGACCTACAACCTAGATTACTCTATCTAAGAATGCTATTATTTAGAATTAAAGGGCAGATAAAATGCTTCCCAGACAAGGTAAAGCTAAAGGACTTCATCATCGCCAAGCCATTATTACATGAAATGTTAAAGGGACTTATTTAAGAAAAAGAAGAAGATTAAAATTATAAACATTAAAAATGGCAATAAACTCACAACTATCAACAACTGAATCTAAAAAACAAACTAAGCAAACAACCAGAACAGAGGTGTAGATAGATACACTTCACTTCCTCACACAACCAAAAGAAGGAAAACAATCAATTTGAAAAACAAAAATAACCAGATCTTATAGAAAATCAAACTGTATGGAAATCCAACAAGCAAGGAGTTAAAGAAGAACCATTCATTCAGACTGGTAAGAGGTATGGAGACAGGATGCCGGGGCGGAGAGGACACAAGGTGAGGCAGTGGCTGATAGACCAGGTGATTCCACATTTGCTGTGGATTGCGTGTGGGGAGAGACACAGACCACATAACCCAGGGTTGCAGAGCAGGAAACTAAAGCCTCAAAACCTCTGGCTGTAAAAACCTGTGGGGGCTGTGGCAGCAAGAGAAACTGCCATCTCACAGGAGGGGCCCGTGGGATCCTAGAACGTACACAAGACCACTCACCCAGGAATCAGCACCAGGCCAGCACCTAAAAGGGCACAATCAATCCACTTCTGGGAAATGAGGGAAATGACTGAAAGTGGGGCAAGAGCAAGTGGTATTGTTCCCTCTCTTACCCCTCCCCCACATACAGTGGTACAACACAGCCAAGTGCATTGCCCTGCCTGGTGAATACATAAGGCTCTGCCCGTTACAATGTAACAGATGTGCCAAGGCAAAGAAATATGGCCCAAATGAAAGAACAGATCAAAACTCCAGAAAAATAATTAAACAATGAGGAGATAGTCAACCTATCAGATGCAGAGTTCAAAACACTGGTAATCAGGATGCTCACAGCTTTGATTGAGTACAAATGCAAAATAAAGGAAGAAGTGGCAGCTATACAAATTAAATAAAGAAAAATATACAGGGAACCAAGAGTGAAGAGAAGGAAAGCTGGACTAAATCAAAGATTTGGAACAAAAGGAAGAAATAAACATTCAACTGGAACAGAATGAAGAAAGAAGAATTCAAAGAAATGAGGAGAAGCTTAGGAACCTCTAGCACAACTTTAAACATTCCAACATCGAATCTTAGGGGTGCAAGAAGGAGAAGAGGAAGAGCAAGAAATTGAAAACTTATTTGAAAAAATAATGAATGAAAACTTCCCCGATCTGGTGAAGGAACTAGACATGTAAATCCAGGAAGTTCAGAGAATCCCAAAGAAGTTGGATCCAAGGAGAAATACACCAAGACACATCACAATTAACTTACCCAAGATTAAAGATAAGGAGAGAATCTTAAAAGCAGCAAGAGAAAAGGAGACAGTTACCTACAAAGGAGTTCCCAGAAGACTGATTCCCATATCAGCTGATTTCTCAAAAGAAACCTTGCAGGCAAGAAGGGGCTGGAAAGAAGTATTCAAAGTCATGAAAGGCAAGGACCTACATCCAAGATGACTCTATCCAGAAAAGCTATCATTTAGAATGGGAGGCCAGATAAAGTGCTTCCCAGATAAGGTCAAGTTAAAGGAGTTCATCATCACCAAGCCCTTATTATATGAAATATTAAAGGGACTTATCTAAGAAAAGATGACAAAAATATGAACAGTAAAATGACAAGAAACTCACAACTAGCAACAATTAACCTAAAAAAAAACCCTAAGCAAATGACTAGAACAGGAACAGAATCAAGGAAATGGAGATCATATGGAGGGTTACCAGCGTGGAGGGGAAGTGGAGGGGTAGGGAAAAGGTACAGGGAATAAGAAGTGTAATTAGTAGGTAGAAAATAGACAGGGGGAGGTTAAGAATAGTATAGGAAATGGAGAAGCCAAAGAATGTATATGTACATATGATCCATGGACATGAACTAAGGGGCGAAAATGCTGGAGGGAGGGGGGTGCCAGGTGGAGGAGGATACAGGGGAGAAAAAAATGAGACAACTGTAATAGCATAATCAATAAGACATACTTTTAAAAAATGTTTATTTTTGCCCTGGCTGGTGTAGCTCAGTGGATTGAGTGCAGGCTGTGAACCAAAGGGTCACTGGTTCAATTCCTAGGCAGGACACATGCCTGGGTTGTGGGCCAGGTCCCCAGTAGGGGGCACACAAGAAGCAACCACACATTGATGTTTCTCTCCCTCTTTCTCCTTCCTTTACCCTCTCTCTAAAAAATAAATAAATAAAATCTTTAAAAATATGTTTATTTTAAGCCCTGGCTGGTGTAGCTCAGTGGATTGAGTGCGAGCTGTGAACCAAAGTGTCGCAGGTTCGATTCCCAGTCAGGGCACATGCCTGGGTTGCCGGCAATGACCCCCAGAAACTGCGCATTGATGTTTCTCTCTCTCTCTCTTTCTCCCTTCCTTCTGTCTAAAAATAAATAAGTAAATAAATAAAATGTTTATTTTAGCTAAACTGATGACACTGTTAGGGAGCAAGATTTTAAACACTCTTGCTGCTACTGACTTTTGATATACGTTAGTACTATCTTTTTTCTCTAATATTTTCTTTGTTCAGGAAATTGGAATGAAATATACAGGTTTGTTTCTTCGTTTTTTCACTTATTACAATGACATAAAATTTAATGGTAAGTAGTATGGTATACTACATGTATATGATCATATATACTAAGTAACTTGAGATTTGAAACGATATAATATTTAGTTAAATGAACACAAACGTAAGTTTCAAAATAAAACCCAAAGAATCTAGGATCAATATCTCCTATAAAGTTCTCTTTTCTTCTCTCTACAAAAGAAAGGAAAAAAAGATGGGGGGGGCCATTCTATCAGTTTTATATTATAGCATTGATAGGTAAGGACTTTGATCTATGAGAGCAAAGGTCCAAAGTTCAAACAGCTGAGAAAGTGCTACGGAAACTATGGGTATTCAATAAGTATTGATCAATGGTAATAACAAAGAAATAAGGTTATTGTGTTTTGGGATAATGGAAAATACAAAAGATAAGATGATGCCTCCTTGAGGGAATTATTGTGACAGAAACATCATTAAGGCAATCTTGGGTAGATGGTGATTGGATAGGGCTATTACTATGGCTGTAAGTAGCTATTACAACTAATTGTTCATTTGGACCATCTTCAAAATAAATATCTCCCACCTAGACCTAATAGACTGTGCATTGATCAGCAATCGATAAGGCTGTTAAAGTGATTGGGTTAGTTATACAGTGGCCTAGTAATTTAGTGCCCATAGAAAAGACTGAGTGTATTATTTTGAATGATACTTTTAAACCCAATTTTGGTAACCAAAGAAAAAGAACAATGCAAGTGTAAAAGGGGGAAATGTTAAAATGATTTCAGTGTTAAAAGATTTGTTCCAGTACAGTAAGATCTTAGCTGGCCAAGGTGAAATGCTAGCATACCAGATTACTCACTACTGTGTTTTCTCTCTACCAATCACTGGATTTTGAAGAGAGAGAGACAGAGAGAGAGAGAAGGAAGAGGAGGAGGAGGAAACGGAAGAGGAGGAGATGATAAATATAAGATGAATGTTCTAGGGAGGCAAATTTAGAGTAAGAGAAACTCCTTATTCCCAAATCTTAACTTCTGGTGGATTATCCCCTGGCTTTAGATTATTCACAATTGCTTCATAATTTTAGGAGTATTTAATTTACAGTATCTTCCATATATGTGTTTTGCTGCTTCCCTACAAGACTGAAAAGTTATCAGTTTAGCATACGTTCCTTTCAATACCAAACCCTTTCTCCTTGAACTTTTCATGACCATTCTGGCAGGGAGTGAACACTTTTTATGTGTCTGAGCAACTAGTGTTTTATTTAAATGCTTGTATGTTAGTTGTAAAGTTGTATCCCTGGATTGTATTCACCCACTGCAATCTACCCTGTACAAAGTGGCCTGCTCAAAGAGCCCAATTTCCACCAAATTAAGTCTAAACTCAAAGACAGCTGAGAGTCAAAATAAGCAGTTGGCTGGCAATCTGGAGCCTTCTTGCTCAAAAATATATCCTGCATTACTAAACTAAAGACTCACACTCAACAGAGAAGTTCACACAGTGAGAGACAGGTGAGAATTAAGAATGTATGATCATCTTATAGTCACTTTGGAGCATATGCTTGGTGACAAGTACTGCCTATCACCAATTCATTATTTAAATTCCTTTTATCCCCTCATTCTCTTTCTTTTAGCTAAATAACTATAATTAAATTCACATAAAGCATGTTAAGCGGATGTATCGTACAGCCCTATTGCATTAGCACAGAGAAGTTATGTTTTTGTATCTCCCATTTTTATTAAAAAAAATAAAGGCCTAGGGTATCAATGATTTAATGCAATTTACATCAGAGATGACCAACATCCAACCAAGAAACTGGAATTTAGAATTTGTATGTTGCCAAACAAAAAGCAAAACTTAGACATATTTAACATTAGTTCCAAATACAAAAGAAAAGCATCATACCTGCAGAATATATTGTGTGAGGTCAACCGCTTCTTTCTTCTCGTGAACAAGTAGAGTTTCTTTGTCTTCTACTGTAATAATATTAATTTCTCCACGACGTACTTCCCTCATGCCCAGAGGGCGCTTTCGAACACAAACTCTGATTTTCTCCATCTCAGTCCAAGGATTCTCTTTCTCTGAGGTGTTCTGTCTGATAGAGTATGTTAATAAGTAGGCCTTTATTTTTAAATAATAGAATAAGGTTACTTTAGAGATCAAAGTATCAGTACATTTTGTTATAAATTAGGTGAAGTATACATACAATGTTGCATATTAAATTTTTGACACTAAGAAAGTTATTAGCTAAATCCTACTGATTACTTCTATCTCTGTCCCTACTCCACTCCCCAAAAAACTCCTAGCCCTGACTGGTGTGACTAAGTGGATTGAGTGCCGGCCTGTGAATCAAAGGGTGACCGTCAGATTACCAGTCGAGGGCACATGCCTGGGTTGAAGCCAGTCCCCAGCAGGGGGGTGCACAAGAGGCAACCACACACTGATGTTTCTCTCCCTTTCTTTCTCCCTCCCTTCCCCTCTCTAAAAATAAATTAATTAATTAAAAAAAATTCCTGACCTCCCCTAAAAATATCACCCCCAAACCCTAAGAGTTTGCTTTAGCTCTAAAACATGTGTTTGGTTTCCAGATGTGGTCTTCAAAAAGGCTTCTAATGATGTATGATGGATGCTCTTTCTTTACATCTCCAAAATTCAGGCTAATCAATCTTCAAAATCTAATACAATATGCTGCACTAACCCCTCTGAGGCCTTTACAAGATCCAAACCCTTGTTTCATTTCAATTATTCTTGTACATTACTGTTTTTAAAATATTTTTACATTTTTATTTATTGATTTTAGAGAGAGACAGAAACATCGATTTGTTGTTCTACTTATTCAGACATTAATTGGTTGATTCTTGTATGTACCCTGACCAGGGATCCATCCCTCAACCTTGGCTTATTAGGATGATACTCTAACCAACTGAGCTACCCAGTCAGGGCTAGGTTTCTTGATCACTCAATGTAATTTCTTTTTTTATCTTATCTGAACTTACTAAATACCTTGAAGTATGTGATAGGTTTTGATGTATTTTTCCCCTGTTCTTCCCAGATATATTCTGCCTTTGTCTTATTCTCATACTTCCTTTTTTGCTCAACCCAATAGGTATTTATTTGTTAGAACACAATCTTACATTTCTTCTTCCTAAAACAATTTTACGACTGGTTCTATCCACCACTAATTCATCCTCCTATTCAGATGTGTTTTTTCTCTGGCTCATCAATCTTAACATTCAGAATATTTGAGGTAAATAGTTCTTGGGTTAGGGGTACAAAATTCATCAGGTTTACTTGCTGATCCTAATGGTGGTATGTATGAATACCATATATCTAAAAAAACTGACTACTTACCTATAAACTTTTTTTTTATAATTATAAATTTTTTTAAAAGATTTTATTTATTTATTTTTTAGAGAGGAAGGGAGGGAGAAAGAGAGAGAGAGAGAAACATCAATGTGCAGTTGCCGGGGGTCATGGCCTGCAACCCAAGCATGTGCCCTGACTGGGAATCGAACCTGCAACACTTTGGTTCGCAGCCCGCGCTCAATCCACTGAGCTACGCCAGCCAGGGCACCTATAAACTTTTAAGCTAGGTAACAAGAAGATAGAATTCTTGAAAGTAGGAGTTTTACAAGAATCAATGCCTTTGGTGTATATACTAAGAATGTCTTAGCAAGACAAATTAATTATTCTCTTCCTTTATACTTTTTTACACTTTAGAATTTGATTAATAGCCCCTAAAAAGCCTTTTTATAGTATATTTTATTATTTTTTAAATTAAATTTATTGTGGTGACATTGGTTAATAAGATCATATAGGTTTCAAGTGTACATTTCTATGATACATAGTCTGTATACTGCATGGTGTGTCCACCAAATAGTCAAATTATCTTCTGTCACCATATATTTTAAATAGGATATTTCACTATTATAATTGTTTCATATCAATTTCAATTTTATAAGCTCTATAGCTGGCTAGAAAATTACTTTTTGACAAGATCTAAATTAGTAAAAAGTGGCAAATGAATTTCTAACATAATGTATAAATGATACTCAAGGCTTTTAAAACATATTTTATTTTCTAACCAACATATAGCAGATTTTTTAAAGCATACCATTTTTAGGTTAAGTGTGGCAAAATCTTGGCCATCATTTAAAGTGGATTATAGGCCTTAGCTGGTGTGGCTTAGTGGATTGAGTGCTGGCCTTCAACCCAAAGGGTTGCCACGCTGGTTTGATTCACAGTCTAGGGCACATGCCTGGGTTATGGGCCAGGTACCCAGTGGGGGGCACACGAAAGGCAACCACACATTGATGTTTCTCTCCATCTCTTTCTTCCTCCCTCTCTCTAAAAATAAATAAATAAAATATTTTAAAAAATAAAAGTGGATTATGGGCATATGGGGGTTCACTGTTCTCTCTTTTTTTGCTTATGTTTGTTTTTTACAAGAAAAATAAAAAAAATTAAATTTTTACTGAATTTATTGGGGTGACATTGGTGAAAAAGCAAAATTTTAATACATCGTTTTAACCAGAGCTTTGTGTCAAAGTCTCTTGTTGTTGCTGAGTATTAATAACTTGTATAAAGCTAATCAAAGGGGACAGAAAATGGTCTTTTCAAAATGGACCAGGGACTTTAGGATGGGCCATATAGAAAAGGACTAGTTTTCAAGTTCAGGGGCAAAAAGAAATGAACATTGTTCTAAAAGGCTCTGGTTTTAATGTCCAATCTTCCCTAGAAGAAATAAACTGTATCTGTCTGACATGTAAAGAATTAAGACAGCTGGAGTTAGGTCTATTTGAAGTATTAAGTCAAGGCAACCAGTTCTCTAAATGCCTAAAATTCTGAGGCCAGCAATTTATTTTGAGTATATCTGAGCTGAAGCATCCAAAGAGATGCTCTTTGGATAGGATGACTCCCTAATAGCAAGCCTTAAATTGGTGGAGGAGTTTCTCAGCATTCTGAAACCTTGACTCCCACTTAGGGTATGAGTGAGAAAGCAATATTGAGAATTATTAGGGAAAAATGTGCTCTCTTGTCTCTATTTCTCTAATACAGACAGCCCCCAACTTAAATGATTCAACTTATAATTTTGTGGCTTTATGATGGTGTGAAAGAGATACACATTCAGTAGAAATCACACTTCAGATTTTTAATTTTGTTCTTTTCCCACACTAGTGATTTGTGGTAAGATACTCATGATGCTGGACAATGGCAGTGAGCTGCAGCTCCCATTTAGGCAAGAGATTAGGAGGGTGAACAACCGATATTCTCTAGCAGCAATTTTCAACCAGTGTGCCACAAGAATTTTTAAAACTAGAAATACCTGACTAGTTAGGGGCTCTAGCCTCTTTTCCCTTAGACTGTCAAGTAAAAAAATGACAATAGCCAATACAACAACAACCTTCTGATGTCAATGCCCTGTCTTGAACCATAAATATATAGGTTATATAATAGAATTGCATTTTATTGGTTACACCACATAATAAGGTTGTATCTGATTGGTTAATTCTTTGTACCAGAAATCTTTATACACAAGTATAGGCACCTGATTTTTTAAAAAGTCACTGGAGCAAAAAGGATAGGTAATTTACTAATTACTATTATCATCAATCAAAATCATACCTATTTTTTATATCATATCAGCAAAAACGTATTTTTTGGTGTGCCGCAGATTTTTAGTCATTAGTTTATGTGTGCCGTGAGACAAAAAGGGTCAAAAATCACTGCTCTACAGTGTACTGCATTGCCAGTTTCTTTTGTTTTATGGTCTGTGTGTTTTTTTGGGTGGGGTCTGTGTGAGCATTAAGGTAGGCTAAGCTAAGCTATGATGTAAGCTAGATGTATTAAATGCATTTTCAACTTACAATATTTTTAATTTACAATGGATGGGACATAATCCCACTGTAAGTCTAGGAGCATCTGTATCATAAACAATGGTAAGGTAATGATATAAAAAATGAGAAAGTTCAATTGAATAGCTTTTGCTCTGGGTTTGTCATGTGTCAACCTCTATAAATGTACTTATCTCACCATATGGTTGTTAGTCTGTCTTCCCACTTACGCTGTCCCCTAAGAGACTAAGAGTCTCCAGATAGCCTAACCTTTATACTATCCAGAATCAAGTCTAGCAGAAGTGGTATTTAATGTTTGCCAAATAAATGAAATAGCAATATTTAAACTAAAATATCCACTCTATCCAAATAAATAATGCAAAATGGTATCTTCATTCTTTTTATAAATAATCCCAATTTAGATATTTTAATTAGAAAACTTTTTTATCTTCACCTGATTTTTTTCATTGCTTTTTAGAGAGTGGGGGAACAGGGGCAGAGAGAGAGAGAGAGAGAAAGAAAGAAAGATCGAGTGGTTAACTTCTGGTATGAGCCCGAATGGGGGATGGAACTCCCAACCTGGGTATGTGCCCTGACTGAGAATCCAACTCTAGACTTTTTGCTCTAAGGGACAACGCTCCAACCAACTGAGCCATACCAGCCAGGACCCAATTTAGATTTTTATGTGTTGTTCAACAAAAGACTGTAATAGTCAAGAAAATGTATGTTCTTTCACCAATAGTATAGCAATAACCCTGGCTTTGATGATCTTGAGACCGTCTAGTACTTTCACTATTGAAAGAAGAAAACAGTACTATATGTTCTATGCTCTGCTAAACCACCCCAAAAGTTTTAGAAGTGCCATAAAAATTCACTTGTGTATTTCAAATTACTGAAGGTACGTCTGTCTTCAAAGCTGGGTAGTCTATTTTTTGGGGTGGTGGGGGACTAGAGAACTGGTTGGTTACGAGATCCTTTGAAACCTTAGCCAATATAAGACCAGATGTAAATACCATGCTTTAAGGTATGGATAATAGCTTTTAAAAGGAGAGAGAAAAGAAAATATGATTTAAGAAAGTATTTTGTTTCTCTGTAACTCACCATCTAAAACTTTTAAACAAAACAAGCAATACATACTATTTTAAAAATTGTCTTCTATTATAACAATATTAGTATTAAGAATCACTTGATACTTGACTCCTTAGGGACCTTATTTAAAATTCTAACTTGAAAATAACTTATTATCACCCTTACTCTCAAACCCTAAATTCTATCAATAGTGTCTTACTCTTCGCAGTCACCAAAATCATCCTCTTCTAGGGCTGGCTAGAATTGTAGAAGGCACTCAAAATCAGGACATTTCAATATGTGCAGGTAAACTAACTTCTCCAAAGACCTACTTAATTCAACTACGTGCTCTTTGTTTTTAACTAAGCTTTATATCTCCTGGTTGGTTTAAGTAAATTCAACACCCCAAAAAATATCCTGTGGGTTGTATAATTTTTTCCCCCATTTTGCATAAGGCTAGTTAACTGTTTTACCTTCATGGATGCACTAGATGTATCATGTTATACTACAATAAATAGAAATAGTTCTGCTATCAGAATAACAGTGGGTCCTGACAAGTAGCAGCTGCTTGATATACATGAACAGTATCATCTTTGTCCCATCTGGAAAGTCCTAATTCTGCGTTAATTTTCCCTTATCAAGGTATTTCTATTATCAGTGCAGAAGCTGCACCATCATTTTCTGTAAATGAGGAGTAGGTTGCACTCCTCTGGTCATGAAGAGGCCTGCCCTTGCCTAAGTCCACCCTCCCTTCAAAAAATAAATAAATAAATAACTAGATAAATAAATAAGTAAATAAGGAAAGAAAAAAAGAAAAGGAAGGAAAGAAAAATAAATTATTACCTGATTCCAGAATGAGGGATTCCATAGTTATATCCTGAAACATAAGAGACTCTTTGAATAATGGGAATATCACAATCCCCCAGTACTGGAGAAAAGCGATTTGATGAAAATAGTGAAGTGTTAGTTTCTGTTTGCCCATAGGAATCAGTAGCTATGGCACTCAGAATTCTTGTTTTTGTTTGGTACTGGGAATCATCTGGTAGCATGTGCTCCAGCACTTTGAAGTAATTAGATTTCTGTTCATTTGCAGGAAAATCTGATAAATTGCATATTTCAAACCCATAATTGCTGGTAATTCTATCTTTGCTGTCAGCAGGAGAATCAAAGTGCAATTGTCTGCGAGGTCCAGATCTGGGTTCCCGAGGCTTGCTGTACAGGCTGCTTGTCTGAAGAGGATGTGCTGGGCTACTGACTGCTTTATCTTCTTCCTGCATAATCTTAATGATTTTGATAAGTTGGAAGAGACGTTTGCGGTCGTTCATGTTATGGACTCCCAATTTGGAGTAGTCCTTCATTGTAACTTTTGCTAATTCATCTATTTTCTGAAGGCCAACGGCAGTAAAATGAGGATAATACTGTGCAAGTTCAGCTTCACAAAGACATTCATACAACCAGGATGTCATTTTTGTGAACAGGTTCTATAAACTCTGAAGAAAAAAAAAGTCACTCATTTATAATACAGTAATGTATAATACAATTATTCTTTCAAAAATGAAAATCACAAAGCATGCAGAAAAATCCATTCTAGCATAGCAAGTTTTCAATAAATATATTTTTCTTCCTATGTGATTAAACAGCATAGTTTAATCACATATATAAAGATACTTACTATGCATTTGTAGTAACAGATATAGTTTATTCATCTGCTTAATAAAAAGAGACTTTCAATTGTATATATACATAGCTACAGGCCACACACATTTAACACAAGTCACTTACTTATTTCTAGGGAGTTCTTTCCAAAGTTGCACTGTCTACTTTACACATGCCACAAACTACTGAAACATTGCTCCCAACCACTTATTGTAGCAGGACTAATTTTAGATGTTCAAGTTAATGTCAAGGCATGTTGCACAACTGTTTCCATGATTAATGAACAAAGGCTAAGAACTCTTTTAGAATGGAAAGCAGAATTAAATAGTATACCACAAAGGATTAAAAACTAATATAAGTCTGAGAAAATCACATTTGTATCTGCTGAGTACTGGTAAAAGCTAGACATCATTAATTTGGAATCTACTGATGCACAATTTCGAATTATTCTACAAGATAGATGGTTATAGCTGTCCACCTGTACAGAATATGAATAAAAGAGTTTACCTAGGAAATTAATACTATGGTCAAGATTTTAAATGACTGCACATTAAAATGTTTAATATGCCAGGATATCTAATGAAATACTAACAAGTGATGGGGCAATAACATATAATTTTGGTCTATTATTAAAATCAGGACCCTGAAGAGTATTCCATTCTACTGTTAAGTTCAAGTTCATGAGACTATTTAAAAGTCAGCCAGACACATTTTCTTTTTTAAAAGTTTATAATTTAGTTTCCAAAATTTGATTAGTTCTTGGTAAAGCTTTTCTGTTTTTCATTTTAATTTACATTTTGTTTTCATTCTAGGAGAAACAGAAGTCAGGGGTACGTTATAATGATGATTAAAGGACCGTGCATAATTAACTTCAAAGGAAATGCTACTTAGGCTAAAGAAAAGGCCAAAGGAGCTAGCTAAGCAACACATCCTAAACTCATCCTGCCCTTTTTCTTTTGTGGCAGACTGGGGAAAAAAAGCCACAAATTATTTGCGGGTCCTTCCATCAAGAGATGAAATCTATTTCTCCTTCCACTGCTGGCCTTGTGACTTGTTTTGGCCAAGAGAATATGATAGAAACAACACTGTGTGACCTTCACGCCTAAGCCTCAAGAGTCCTTGCAGCTTCTGCTCTCTTGGAACACTTCTGCTGCCCAGCCTGCAAGCCATCATCAGAGCAAGATGTGAGAGAACAGACATTTCCAGGGGTATCAAACTCATTTTCACGGGGGCGGGGTGTGGGGGGGGGGTACATCAGCCTCGAGGTTGCCTTCAAAGGGCTGAATGTAATTTCAACTCCTTAACAGTTAAGAAGTAGTTACATTTATACAGTCCTAAAATTATTTCAGCCCTTTGAAGGCAACCGGGAGGGTGATGTAGCCCCCAGTGAAAATGAGTTTGACACCCCTGTTTTAGACTAGTTAGCCCATGCAGTGCGACCAGATAACTGCAGGCACATGAGTGACCCCAGATGAGACCAGAATTATGTAAGCAAATAAAACAGTAATTGTTTTAATCCACTAAGCTTTGGTTTACACAGTAGTAGATAACTGCAATACCCTTTCTATGAGTTTTTAAAAAATATTACCTGTATTTATTTATTTTTAAAGACAGGGAAAGGGAAGGAGAAAGAGAGAGAGAGAAACACTGACATAAGAAACATTAATCAGTTGCCTCTCATCTCCACCCTGACCAGGACCAAACCTGCAACTCAGGCATGTGCCCTGACCTGGAGTCAAACCAGCAGGCAACCTTTTGCTTTGCAGGAGGATGCCCAACCAACTGAGCCACACCAGTCAGGGCCTATGACTTTTTAAATGTTGCATCTTTGCCAGAAGTGTTTCCAACTCCCTCTGCCTACTAAAATGAGTTATGCTCATCCTTTCAAGATAGCTCAATAGATACCCCTCACCCGCATAAAACCTTCTTTCATCTCTCAGCGTCTTCTACAATTTTATTGCCAAACACCTTAATGTAGTAGTTAAACCAGGCCACAAAACCCTTTACTACTTTTTCTTCCACTTGAAATACCTGTCTTGCCCAGGAAACACTCTTATTTATATTTTTCTTCAGTAAGGTACGCCCTAGCTAGGGATAACTGGTATTTCTTCCATACTTCAATAATAATAATAGTTAGTACATACTGAGCATTAATTACCTACTAGGCACTGTTCTAAGTACTTTATTTGTTAACCTTCAAACAATCCTATAAAGTAGACACATGCGTGACCTGTAGGAAGTTACTTATTTAATGGCTCTGAAACTCATTTATCTCAACTGTAAATGGGAATATAACAGTCCCCACAATTCCTAGGATTAGTACTCAATGAGGAAACACTTTTACAAGTCTCAGCACAGTGCACAGCACATACTTAGTGCCCAATAATTGTTGGTAGTAATTACTACTGTGATTGTTAACAGTATTATTATCTTCACCACCTAGCTCAGAACCTAAAATAGAAAACATCTTCAGTATTTCCATTTTAAGTTATTTCTAAGTAGTTATATTCCCCACCTGTCTCAGTCTAACCCAGGGGAATGGGTTAAGTGGTATGAAGTCATCTTACTTTCCACAGGCTGTACAAGATCCTGTATTTCAGCCCTGGCTGGCGTAGCTCAGTGGATTGAGCACAATCCGCTGCGAACCAAAGTGTCGCAGGTTCGATTCCCAGTCAGGGTACATGCCTGGGTTGCAGGCCATGACCCCCAGCAACCGCTCATTAATGTTTCTCTCTCTCTCTTTCTCCCTCCCTTCCCTCTCTAAAAAATAAATAAATAAAAATCTTTAAAAAATAAAAGATCCTGTATTTCACACATCCATTTCCTTGGTGACATACCAAACATTTCCCAATCTAATTCTGATAATCATGGCTTCTATTGCCATCTCTTAATAAGTACTTGCAAGACTAATATATTCATATTGCATTACTTAGATATCCTCTAATATGGGGTGGGGGAAAAGGCCAGAGATAGCAGTAATCTGGACATAAAGATTCAAAGTATCCAATGGCTTGCTTCTTCATAAATTGGCAGCATGGTGCCTTTCTGAGCCCTGTAGTTAACCTATGCTCTTTTGTTTTAAAATTAGATAGGCTTCTTTGTACCACATTCCATTTTACAAAGGTCCAACCCCTCATAGATACTTGAGCCCCATCCCAGATCCATAGAAAGAAAAACCTCCCAGGTTTTTGTGGATACAGACATAAGAATACTGAAAAAGTTCTCCAAGTTATTATGAATGTACTATACTGATCTAGATCTATCGAAATTACAAATGCAAATATACTAATCCAGCAATTTCACTTATAGGAACTTAGCCTACAGATATTGTATACAAGTGCAAAATGACATAGATATAAAATTATTTATTGCAGCACTTTATGAATAGCAAAGAAATGGAATAGAGACTAATTAAATAAATTATGGTAATCCATTAAATGGAATACTATGAAGCAATTACAAAGAATAAGTAAACACTCAATATTTTATTGAACAAAAAGAAAGCTCTCCAATATATTAAGTGACTGAAACAAGTTAACAGTTTGTATAGTAAAGGTACCATTTGTTAAAGAAAAAGAGATCATCTATTTATAATAGATCTACATATTTGCTTATCAGGCAGAATATATCTTCGACAGGATATAAAAAAAAGTAATAATACTGGTCTAGGAGAAGAGGAACCAGTTGGTGGAGGTCAAGCATGAGAAGAAGACTATCATATACCAATAAATGTTGGTGGTTATTATTACCTTTCCTATTGTTATTTCTAGTTCACTGCTATCTCCATTACCCAGAGCAGGACCTAGAACAGCTGTTTTTTTTTAAATATTGAAATTATGTGACTATATTACTTATTTAAAAAATATATTTCTAATTTTATCTACCTCCTGATCTCCCAACCTCCCCAAATGACCTGATACAATTTCTTGTTGCTATTTTGATGTTTTCCCCCAGCCTTCTTTTCTTTAATGCATTTTTTTAAATTATATATAACACTGTACTGATAATGATACTGCAGTTTACACTTTAACATAGGCACTTTCACATACTTTTTGTTATAGCCATTAAAAACAATCCACACTCATAAATAATGTTTGCTGAATAAATGAATTACCCCAGGGAGATGAGATTTCTCTCTCCAAACTCCTATAGTGTTTGGATGGTAAAAGTGATAGGGCATTTATTACAGACTCATCTACTTTGAAAATATATTGCCCACCTTGTTCCAGAGATGATGTAAGGTAGCTCTGCCTTATACTGTAATGTCAACTCTTAAAAAAAAACAATGTGATCCCACTCAGCCTAGCACTGTACTAGATAGATGTGCAACAAATATTTGTTGAATGAACAAAATCTGCTTAGGACATAGGACAAAATGTTCCACCATTTCTACTTTTTACCCAAGGCAACTAATGATTAGAAGAGCCCATGAAGCCTGCTTCCGTGGCTATGGAGCCATTTTCTCTGTTTCCTAATTCTCTACAAGTCCCATAACCCAAAGTAAAGAAGACAACTAGGATTCTTACAACCTAGAAGAGCCTAATACACACAATGTCTTTACCAACATCACCCGGAACACTGCATATAGTTAAAAAAAAAAAACATTTTATATAACAAGGCTAATCCTATTATTTCAGCAAATAGTCCAGTCATACTACTTTGATGATCTCATTAAAATAACATTTATTGAGTTCTATTTTATGGCAAGCCTTATGCTTAGGTGCTTTAAATAAGCTATTTAATCTGGTTAAACCAGAATTCCATTTAAAAATCCTACAGGAGTGAACCCTAAAGTAAAGATAGTGTTTATTTACTGGTTGTCATTAAAGATTGATAATTTCAATGTAAATTACTCTTTTTTAAAGATTTTATTTATTTATTTTTAGAGAGAGGGGAAAGGAGAAAGAGAGGGAGGGAAACATCAATGTGTGGTTGCCACACATATGCCCCCTACTGGGACCTGGCCAGCAACCCAGGAATGTGCTCTGACTGGGAATCGAACCGGCAACCCCTTGCTTTGCAGTCCAGTGCTCAGTCCACTGAGCCACACCAGCCAGGGCTAAATTACTCTTTAAAATCTTAAAATTAATTTTATTATTGGGCTTATTTTTCAGTGGGTAGAAGAGGATGGGAGCAAAGGATCATCTAGATGCCTGATTAGATAACTAGAGAGGAGAACAAACAAGTCCAAGGCTGATGGTCTGTTAAAGGGATAACCTAGAGCAAGGGTCCCCAAACCTTGGGCCATGAGCCTGTATTGGTGTGTGACATGTTAGGAACCAGGCCACACAGCAGGAGGCAAACAGCAGGTAAGTGAACCTTCATCTGTATTTACAGCAGCTCACATCACTGCCTGAACTCTGCCTCCTGTCAGATGAACTGTGGCATTAGATTCTCATATGTGTGCAAACACTACTGTGAACTGCACATGCAAGGGATCTAGGCTGCATGCTCAAGAGAATCGAATGCTGATGATCTGAGGTGGAGCTGAGGCAGTGATGCTAGTGCTGGGGAGCTGCTCCAAATACAGATTATCATTAGCAGAGAGGACTGACTGCATGAAGACCATAACAAAATTGCTTGCAGAGGCATATCAAAACCCTACCAGTGAGTGGAAAAGTGACAATTAAGCTGCACCTGGTAGCAGGCTATAAAGCAATCTCCCCTTCCCCAGTCCATGGAAAAACTATCTTCCACAAAACAGGTCCCTTGTGCCAAAATGGTTGGGGACCACTGCCCTAGACTATAAATTATAGCAGTTGCCCAAACAAAGGTCATAATCTACAAGTAGCAATAGGTCTCCCTTGGGAAGGGTAGGGAGAAAAAAAAACTACATAAAACTAAAAATTTTCTCTTTATACAAATATATTTAAGTATATTTGGATTCAAGTTTCCAAAGTATCACTGAAACGAACTTTATTTGATCTCTACCCCGGGATTTTTGCTTTAGATCTCCTTAGGCAGGCTTGTCAGGATAATGACCCTTCTCCATACATCTACCCATAAATGCATACTTTCACTTTAATTCAATGTTTTATTTGTAGCTATGTGTTTTATTGGGGGGGGGCCTTCATCCTTCTTAGAAACAGGTTAGCTATAGTAATAAAATACTGACATGTCAAGTTTATTAGTGGATAGAAGGTAACTAATACTAAAGCACTGGGGCACACATCATAGACATTCAATAAATATAGACCCTTAAAACTACCACTGGCACCAAATACATTCTTATTCTGTAGGGAGGAAGACAGAAGAGAATAGACAGCAAAACATTTGCATGGTTTCTTTTTTTCTATTTTAAGGTGTCAAGTAACATTTTTATTTAAAACATGTCATTAGACTACCAAAGAGTTTGCTTAGTAATAACTAGTACAGAAAATTACTAGATTAGAGGCAAAATCCAGGATTCAGTTGGGGCACATGCAAGAAGCAAACAATTGGTGTTTCTCTCTCACATCAATATTTCTCTCCCTCTTTCTTGCTCCCTTCCCATGTCTCTAAAAAATAAATAAAATCTTTAAAATAGATCCCAAAATCATTCCATCTCTAAATTAATTTTTTAAATTATGGGTGAATGGAATTAATAGCCCTTTAGGTTCTACTGATATCAAGATTTGGGATAGTGTTCATCACATGTCCCCCAGTCCTTGGAAGTGACTCTAGAATGAAAGGATTCCCAGACTAGTGCTTAAAAACTATGATTCTGCAGCCTCTCGAAAGAAGTAGAGTTAAAAGGCTGAAAGGGAACTTTCCAGAGAAGAGTAATCACATCTTCTGCCCTCAGAGATGGTAGTGTTGGAGAAGATGTGTAGTAGGTCTACAGAAGGACATTTTAGTGTATCTCTCACTGTTCTGTCTTAAAAATGAAAAATAACTTGTTTTTGTCAGTTTCAAGATGTATTTTTTCAACACAGTGATTCCATTTTATTACTTACATTTAATCTTTATTGTATTTTTTCCATTACCATTTAGTGCCCTTATACCCCCCTCCACCCAGCAATCACCACACTGTTGTCCATGTCCATGAGTCCTTTCACTTTTTCCCATTTCCTCTGCCCCCTAACACCCCAGTAGCTGTCACCTGCTCTCCATCTACGAGTCTGTTCCCCATTTTCCTTGCTAGTTCAGGTTATTCATTAGATTCCACAAATGAGTGGAATCATATGACACTTGTTTTTTTCTAGCTGGCTTATTTCACTTAGTATAATGTTTTCCAGGTCCATCTATACTGTCACAAAGGATAAAATTTTCTTCTTTGTTATGGCCGAGTAGGATTCCATTGTGTAAATGCTCCATTGTTGTTTTATCCACTTATTTACTGATGGACACTTGGGCTGCTTCCATATCTTGGCAATTGTAAATAATGCTGCAATGAACATAGGAGTGCTTATGCTCTTTTGAATTAGTGTTTTGGGTTCTTTCGGATATATTCCCAGAAGTGGGATGGCTGGGTCAAAAGGCAGATCCATTTTTAATTTTTTTAGGTATCTCCATGCTGCTTTCCACAGTGGCTGCACCAATTGGCATTACCATCAGTGCACGGGGTTCCCCTTTTCCACATCCTCACCAGTGTTTGTTGTTTGTTGCTTTATTGAGGATAGCCATTTTGACAGATGTGAGATGATATCTCATTGTGATTTTAATTTGCATTTCTCTGATGATTAGTGATGTTGAGCATATATTCATATGTCTATTAGCACCTGTATGTTCTCTTTGGAGAAGTGTCTATTCAGGTCTTTTGCCCATTTTTTAATTAGGTTATTTGTTTTTTTTTGGTGCTGAGTTTTTTAAGTGTTTAAAAAAATATTTTATTTATTTATTTTTAGAGAGAGGGGAAGGGAGGAGGAAAGGCAGAGAAACATTGATGTGAGAGAGATACATCAAGATACATCAATTGGTTGGCTCTTGCATGCCCCCAACCAGTAACCTGGCCCAATACCCAGGCATGTGCCCTTGACTGGGAATTGAACCAGTGACCTTTCAGTTCAAAGGCCAGTGTTCAATCCACTCAGCCACACCAGCCAGGGAGGTGTTGAGTTTTATAAGTACTTTATAAATTTTGGGTATTAACCTCTTATCAGATATATCAGTGAATATGTTCTCACATTCCGTGGGTTGTCTTTTTATTTTGTTGATAATTTCCTTTGCTGTGCAAAAACCTTTTAGTTCAATGAAGTCTCATTTGTTTATTTTTTCTTGTTTCCCTTGCCTGGGGAGATGTAGCCAATAAAAATTTCTACAGGCAATGCCCAAGATTTTGCCGCCTATGTCTTCTTCTAGGATTTTTATGACTTTAGGTCTAACATTTAAGTCTTTGCTCCATTTTCAATTTATTCTTCTGTGTAGGGTAAGAAGTTCTAGTTTCATTTTTCTGTACGTATCTGTCCAATTTTCCCATCATTTATTGAATAAACTATCTTCAGCCCATTGTATGTCCTTGCTTCCTCTGTCAAATATTAATTGACTATAAAGGTATGGGCTTATTTCTGGGCTCTCTATTCTGTTCCATTGATCAATGTGTCTGTTTTTATGCCAAGTACCATGCTGCTTTGATTATATGGCCTTATGGTATAGTTTGACACTAGGTAGCATGGTTCCTTTAACTTTGTTCTTCTTTCTCCGGATTTCTGTTGCTATGCAGGTCCTTTTGTGGTTCCATATACATTTTTTAAACATTTGTTCTAGTTCTGTGAAATATGTCATTGGAATCTTGGAAGGACTTGCTCTGAATCTATAGATTGCAGGTACTATGGACATTTTAATGATGTTAATTCTTCCTATCCATGAACATGGTATGTGCTTCCACTTATTTATATCTTCTTCAATTTATTTCCTTAATGTCTTATAATTTTCCATGTACAGGTCTTTTACATTCTTGGTCAGATTTATTTCTGTTTTTTTTTTTTAAGCAATTGTGAATGGGATTGTTGTCTTATTTTCCCTTTCTGTTAGTTTGTTATTCTCATATAAAAGTGCAACTGATTTCTGGATATTAACTTTGTATCCTGCTACTTTGCTGAATTCATTTATCAGTTCTAGCAGTTTCTTGGAATCTTTGAGGTTCTCTATGTACAGTAACATGTCATCCATATATAAAGACAGTTTTACTTCTTCTTTTCTAATTTGGATGCCTTTTATTTCTTCTTGTCTGATTGCTATGGCTATGACTTCCAGTACTATGTTGAATAAGAGAGGTGAAAGCAGACATCCCTGTCTTGTTCCTGATCTTAAGGGGAATGCTAGTATTTTTGCCCATTGAGTATGGTGCTGGCAGTGGGTTTGTCATAATGGCCTTTATTATGTATAGGTATGTTCCCTCTATTGCCACTTTGCTGAGTGTTTTTATCATTAATGGGTGCTGGATTTTATTAAATGCTTTTTCTGCACCTATTGATATGATCATGTGATTTTTATCCTTCACTTGGTTTATGGGGTGAATCACATTTATTGATTTGCATATGTTGTACCAACCTTGCATTCCCAGAATAAATCCCATCTGATAATAGTGTATGATCTTTGCTGCATTCCTGTATTCAGTTTGCTAGTATTTTGTTGAAGATTTTAGCATCTATGTTCATCAGGGATATTGGCCCAGAATTTTCTTTCACTATAGTGCCTTTATCTGCTTTTGGAATTAGGATAATGCTGGCCTTATATTCATTTTTAAATGGATATTTTCTCATATAACTACAATGCCATTATTATACCTAATCAAATGAAAAATAATTTTTGGTATCTTATACTCAGTCCATAATCTAATCACCACAATTATCTCAAAAATGTCTTTAAAATTTAAAAAAAATATCTACCTTGAAATATATATTTTAAAAATATATTTGCATAGCCCTGGCTGGTGTGGCTCAGTGGATTGAGTGCTGGCCTATGAACCAAAGGTCACCATTTCAATTACCAGTCAGGGCACATGCCTGGGTTCCAGGCCAAGTCTCCAGTTGGGGGCATGCTGTTTCTCTTCCTCTCTTTCTCCACCCCCCCCAAAAATAAATAAAATCTTTTAAAAATAAAATAAAATAAAGTATATTTGCATAAAAAGCTTTTGTTCAAATCAGAATCCAGACAAGGTACACATTTGATTCTTATGTCTCTTAAGTCTTTTTTACTTTTTTAAAAAAGTACCTGGGGTTTGTTTTTGTTTTGTTTTTTTTGTTTGATTGTTTCTTTGCTTTCTATTCAATTGATTTGTTGTAGAAATCAAATATGTTCCAAGTATGGGACATACTTATACTAAAAAAAAAATCACTCACTATTAACTGGAAATTCAAATTTAACTAGGTGTCTTGTTTTGTTTTGGCTTAATATGGTAACCCCATATAAGAATCAAGTTCCACATTTTAGGTAAAAAATACTTCATAGGTGCTACCATGTGCTTCATACTACATCACATCAAAACATAACACAAATGTCTGCAAACTGCAGCCTGGTTCCTTCATTGTAAAGTTTTTCCATCAACCAGCCAATTTACTGGTTTCATCCACTGACAATAGCTACCTGCCTCAATTATTTTCTTAAGAGGCTTCAAAATGGTGATTTTCTGAATCTATCATTCTTTATGGAATTTATCTGAAAACAACTTTCTGTCAAAAACTAAGGCCAAGAGTTAGCCAAGAGTAGTTTATAGCCAAGAGTAGAGTTTATATATGAAGACAGACATAAGGTATTATTTCCTTTTAATCTCCATTTTCAAAGTAGTAGTGCCATAGTTATTTTTGATGGTATGCAATAAGTTCTTTTGGGGGGGGCTTGGTGGGGGATTAAAATTCATTATTAATTCATGGGTTTTTAATATATTTCATGTATTCCAATTAATTGTTTCAAGTCTTTGACACCTTCACCTTGTACTTTCCTGGACAAAACCTAAAATTGGCTTTCCTCTAATAAACCAGAAGTAGCCACCCATAGTCCCACATCCAGCTAAAAGTTATACATTCCCAGCAAGAAAGGATAAAGAAAGCAGAGAGGGCTTGTGCATTAGGGAAAGAGGAAAAGAATGAGCATAACACTGGCCTTTCTCTTCCCTTTGTAGATCAGGAACAGCTCTTTACAGCCACAAGTAGCTTATTAATACAGAAAGGTCACTCACTACTCCTTTCATATTTGACTTACTGAATAGTCTTTCTCTAGGTCAATTTTCAACTTCAGTGTCAACTCCAAACAATTAGTTGTGGCTTCTGGAAGGCCTTATTATTATTATTTTTTAAAGATTATATTTGTTTATTTTTAGAGGGGAAGGAAAGGAAAGAGGGAGAGAAACATCAATGTGTGGTTGCCGCTCACCCCCCGCCCCACTAGAGACCCGGCCTGCAACCCAGGTATGTCCCCCAACCAGGCATCGAACCAGCAACCCTTTGGTTCACAGGCCTTTGCCCAATCCACTGAACTACACCATCCAGAGCTGGAACAACTTATTAAGAAGGACTTTGGCCCTGGCTGGTGTGGCTTAGTTGGTTGGCACACTGTCCCTTAACTGAAAGTTTGCAGGATCAATTCTGGTCAGGGCACATACCTAGGTTGTAGGTTTGTTACCTGGTCTGGGGGGCGTACAATCCCCAGCCAGGGTGCATATGATCCCTGGTCCGGGCACATACAGATACCCAGTTCCAGCATGTATGGAAGGCAGCTGATGGATGTTTCTCTCTTACATCAATGTTTCTCTCCCTTCCTCTCTCTAAAAGCAATAAAAAAAATCTCCTTAGGTGAGGAGTAAAAAAAGAAAGAAAGCAAGCTTTGGGGCATTTACAATTAATAGAATACAGAATGAGAATCCAGGGGCTGGAGGGTGTCAAGTGATTTCCATTTTACTTCTTGTGCCCCTTCTTAAATTTGAAGAATTTACCATTGATACTTTTGTCACACAGTGACTATAAGGATGTAAATGGAGTTCCTCAACATAAAGGTGATAGGATATAATAAACACTAAGAAGCAGAAAAATCAAACAAATGGAATAAAAGGCCAAAATTTATAATAAGTTAAATATTTCAAATGTTTTAAGAAATGTGACTGATCTCAAATGTCTTCTACCACTACTAGTTCATAAAGATTCAGAGAAAAATGAAAAATGGGTAAAGGAAGAAGAGTTAGATGCCAAGGTTGATGATTGTTGGCTTGGTTTACTTAAGCATTCCTGCCCCCTTAGCTCTAACTTTACTGGGTAATAAAGAGGAGAGAGGGCAAATATACAGCCTACAAATACATATCTGTGCTGCCTTTTCCCTCTCCCACATCCATAATAAATAATCCAAACCTACTTCAATGTTCTTTCTTATTAAGCTCTGAAACAGCCTTAGAATCCTCCTTTTTGGATGCATATGCATAATATTGTACAATTGCATAAGTTTTGACAGCTATGTATACCTGTAAAATTGCCACCACAATTAAAATACATAATGTCATTCTCAAAAGATTCCTCATGCCTCTTTACATCCATCCTCCCTACTGCCCCTGGACCTAAGCAACCACTGACCTGTTTTCTGTCATTATATTAGTTTGCACTTTCTAAAAGTTTAATATAAATAAGTTATACCATATATTCACTTTTGTATCTGTTTTTTTTCAGCTAGCAAAATGATTTGAGACTTATCCATAATGCACATATTGCACACACATACACACACACCTATTTTACTTAGGAGGTGAAAAATCAAAATGAAGCAATGAGTTGCCCAAGATAACACAGCTCTCAAGTGGTATTTCTAAGATTAGAACTTAGGTCTTCTCATGGCTAGTCCCGTGTGTTTTTCCCTACTCCATGCTGCCTCTTTCAGAAGTAGCTGCAAAGAGAGTCCAATTGCCAGCCCCGCTAACAGGCCTGCTATCTACCCATCTCAGCAGACTAGCTGCCTCCTGCAGATCTGTGTAGCAGCATGGAATGTCACAGTTGCCACTACCAGGAAAATACCCTGCAAATCAGCAAAATCCAATAGAAGACAGATGGGCAGGTTTTTACATGTAAGGGCCCACTCACAATGAATGCCACAAGTATGCAGAGTTCTCCTTTCTGACAAACCCACAGCCTGTTAGGTCTCAGCTGTTGGGGTAACAATCAGAAATAGTCTTGGAAGAAATCCAATTGGCAGAAATTCAAATTTTCTTATCCTGGTGACCAAGAAAATAACTGGAAGGAGAACATATGAAACTTTATACACAATTAAGGAAGTTTATTCACATTTCAGGATGTGGAAGAGATCCAACTATTTAACATGCTCCCTCAAATTCTCAATTTATCTACCTAAACTATGTAACTCTACCCACTAAAACTGCCTGAAACTGAATTTAGAATCAGATAACTCTCAGTCATTTAGCTGTGTAACCTTGGGCAAAAATCACTTACTTTCTCTAAATTTCAGTTTCCTTCTCAAAGGATGCAGTAAGATATTTACATAAAACAAATTTGAAAACTATAAAGTAATCCAAAAGGATGGGGTGATGCTCTCTTATTCAGCACTGGATCACTGTGCTTGGCATGTAGGAGTGTTGACTCATTAGAAACAAATACATGTGCCATGTGAGTGACTTTTAAAACTATTAACAGATGGTTTCTATTACAGTAAGTCCTCACTTAACATCGTTGATAGATGCTATAACTAAGTGAAATGACATATAACAAAACCAATTTTACTATAGGCTAATGAATAAAAAACAAGAGTTATGTCCCTCAGGTATCTCATCAATGTGATAACAAAACAACATTATTTGAGGACATGCCATATTTGACTGATGAAAAGCTAAATATATAACAAATCAAAAGGTAAGGGATTAGAGATACTGAAGTAAATGTATTATACTTACAAAATATACTAATTAACAGTAACACTATGTGTAAGCTTCTATTAATTTAAAACTGGTTCACTAATGACAATTGTACTTTTCTCTCCTTCATTGTAATAATTGACATTCGTGCCTGATTACCATATAAGAACACTTGATACAAATTTGTCATGTGTATGTACAGTCTAAATGATTTTTTTCAATAAACTTTACTGAGGTATAATTTATATATAATAAACTAGACCCATTTTAAGTGTACAGGTCTATGAGTCTTGAAAAATATTTACCCATGTAACCACATCAATCAAAATAAAAGCAAGACAATCCCATCAATCACCTCTAAAAGTTCCTAATATCCCTTGGCAGTAAATCCTCTCCTCTGCCCTTGGCTGCAGGTTATCACTAACCTGCTTTCTGTCACTACAGATGAGTTGTATTTTCTATATTTTCTCATAAAATAAAATCACATAGTGTCATTGTTATTTTAAATTGATATAATATATGGAGACCAAAGAGATTTTCCCCTTTGTAGAATATCCATTTGGTGTGACTTTTTCTTAGGCTATTGAAAACAAGTTAAAATGACCATACTATTTTTCATATTTTTTTCACTAACCTAAATAATATCTGCTAATAAAGAAATTTCTTAAATCAGTGTAAATGCTTTTATGACAACCTGAGAAAAACAAGGCATTAGTGAAACAAATATACATATAGAGTCAATAACCTGGAAAAAGTATTCCATATTTTAAGAAATGTTTGAAGCAATCCCATGGGTGGGTAGTTAGGATGTTTTGCTGAAAGAGTTGTGTCCTCTACTTTTAGGGGAAGACAATTCAGTAACTAACATGAACCCAGGAGAAGATATTATAATTTCAAAAAACCTGAAGAAAATATCAGAATCTACTATTGCCTGCTTTTATAATTGTCCAGATCATTCAATATTTCTAATAAAAGTATTTGGATGCTATAAAAAAGTAGAACACCTAGATCTAAAGTCTATGTATTCCTTCCTGATCAGAAAAACTGGGGAAAAGTGGCCCAAGTACTAAAGTATCCCAGTTATTTTTAGTTTTGAAAATTCATGTGACATCCCAAATACTTCAATTATCAAAGAGGAAATGGGGGTAGAAGGGTCAATAAATCCCTCCAGGGCATCATTAAGTTTTAATAACTTTCTTGAGATATAATTCACACACCATAAACTCACCTGTTTAAAGTATACAATTCAATGGTTTTTAGTTGAATTCAGAGTTGTGCAACCATCACCACATTTTAGAACATTTTTGTCACTCCAAAAAGAAACCTTATAATATTAGATTTTACATGTTACACTAGCATCTAAAAGGGAAAAGCTCTTCCCCTAAAACATTCATTTCTTTTTTTTTTAAGATTTTATTTATTTATTTTTAGAGAGGGAAGGGGGGGAGAGAGAGAGAGAGAGAGAGAGAGAGAGAGAGAGAGAGAGAGGGAAACACCAATGTGCGGCTGCTGGGGACCGTGGCCTGCAACCCAGGCATGTGCCCTGACTGGGAATCGAACCTGCGATGCTTTGGTTCGCAGCCCGCGCTCAGTCCACTGAGCTATGCCAGCCAGGGTGCATTCATTTCTATAATTATCAAAAATAAAATTAACTATGGGAGAAATTGAAAACAAGGTACTGAAATTTTCTATAGAAATGTGAGCTGTGGTTAAGAGCTGTCACAATGCATATGTTGCATTGCGACAAAAAAATATATATATTTTAGACTCTTCGAATCAAGAATGAAAATCTCAAGAGTTTAACATGTTCCAGATGAGAGTGATGGCTATCCTTTTTTAAAAGTGATTCAACATAAACCTAATAATGCATAAACCAAAGCCTGTTTCATCTTATTGAGATGCTTAGAAACCCTATCCTTACTTACTTTAAATAAAAGAAACCTGTTTTTAAAAAAGCCTTGTTCATTTGTACATGGATATAATAGTACCATATAATCTTTGTTATTTTTATAATGGTTAATTAAATAATTCCCTGTAAAGGTGTATTTATTTTATTATAAAGAATACAGGGAAGAGGAAAGTAAAATATGGCTTTAGGTAACTTTTACAGTAGCTGAAAACATTTCTGTGTTCATGGCCTTTTAAAAAATATTCAAAATTATTACAGAAATAATTCATGTTCCCTAGTTTTAAAAAAACTCTCTACAATCAACAATGAAATCTTAAATTATTTATCCTGAGCAACTCTTGAAGTAACAAAAAGTTCACAAATGTCATAAATAGCCATATCATTTGTGAAGTAATTAAAAAAATACAGCCAAACAATAAGTAGAACTTATATGCAAATAATCCCAAACAGAACCTGATAAATACAAATTACAAAATTCTTTAAGTGAACATTAATTTTTTGTTTGTTTTTAATATTTTATTTATTTATTTTAAAGAGATGGGGAAGGGAGGGAGAAAGAGAGGGAGTGAAACATCAATGTGTGGTTGTCTCTAGCACACCCCATACTAGGGATATGGCCTGCAACCCAGGCATGTGCCCTGACTGGGAATCAAACCAGCAATGCTTTGGTTCACAGGCCTGCACTCAATCCACTGAGTTATACCAGCCAGGACCTGAACATTAAATTTTTAAGTAAACATTTCTGCATAAAAAAGCTTTTTAAAAGGCACTTTCAGCAAGTTATATTTATGAAATTAAAAGGATAATATCTACTTCTAAATGATTCTATTATGTTTGAAAGTTCTTAATTAAATGGCAGAGACCACATAATTCTCTAGAAAAAGATAATAAAGGGGCAATGAAGCAAAAAATTATGTTCACCAAGGGGGAAAAAGGTGTGGGAGGAGAAAATATACAAAGTTAGAGAAGGCAGAGTGTTATGGAGAATTTTCAGAGTAAAGGATGATGGGGCTAAGTCAATAACACCAAAAAAGAGTTTGGCATTATCTTATGAAATTGAGTCTTCATGTATCCTACAACCAAGCCACTCGACCCAAGAAAAATTTTGCACATGTGCTTCCAGAGGCACATACAAAAATATTCATAGCAACACTGTTCACAAGAGCCTTTACGAACTGAAATAACCTGAATGTCCATTGGCTGGAGAATAGATAAATAAATTTGGCATATTCAGATAATGGAATGTTAGAAAGTAATGATAATAGAATAAATAGCTACCCTGAACAATTTATCAAATCTCAGAAACATCATGAGAAAAACCCCAGAAAACAATGTACCTTTCTATAAGGTTCAACAGCAAGCAGATCCAATGTACTGAATATTACCCAGGCATCAAAACATAACATGTGGGATAATGGTCACTTCTGAGGGGACAGCAGGGAAATGGGGAACAGGAGAACATAGGGAGATTATGTGCTAGGTCTTGGGTATTTATTCATTTTGTCTTACGATGTATAACTTACCTATGTTTCACACATATTCTTTGGTATTTCATTATATTTGTATAAGATAAAGGAAAAGAAAAAAGAATCCCACTAGCCAGGTCTGTAGAGAACAAGTCTACAGCTGATCTACTCTGTAACATTTGGCTCATAAAGGATTCTTTCATACCTGGCAGTTTAACTTACATAGAGTTTACATTTTTTAAGAATTAGTTACCATTTTTAAAAATCATGAGCAACTAAAAACATCCCATTTCTGCTTTTCTTAAAAACTAAAAGGTACAGCCCTGACTGATATGGCTGAGTGGGTTGAGCATCATCCCAAAACCAAAAGGTCGTTGGTTCAATTCCCAGTCAGGGCACAAGCCTGGGTTGCAGGCCAGGTCCCCAGTTAGGGGTATGTAAGAGGCAACCCATCAATGTTTCTCTCGCACATTAATGTTTCTCTCCCTCTTTTTCTCCCTCCCTTCTCCTTTCTCTAAAAATAAATAAATAAATAAAATAGTTTAAAAGAAATTAAAAGATATAGTCACATTGGGCCTACAATAAAATAGTAATGACAGACCTAAATTCAGTTGTGCCTGCTCTCTTTAGAAGATCATATACTGTTCTATAGCCCATGATCCTCTGCTACTGATTCCTGTACACTAATCAGCTTTATTTATTTACATTAATTGGATGGTCCTATGGGCATTTGAGTTGGAGAAGCATGATCAGGTCTAACACCCTCATTTTATGTGCTGATCGAGACTGTATGAATGATCGACTTGTCTAAGGTAACACAGCTTAGGTAGGCTAAACCTCAGTGGCTTTTTCAAGCATCTTACTGTTTTCTACTCTCTACTTACTCAATTATATTTTTATTTTTATTTATTTATTTATTTCAAATACAAGTGAAAATTCATTTAGAAATTCACAGAACCATGAAAGAAGTGAGACAGCTGGGCTGTGTGGGCTCAGGAAACAAGTTACAGAGCAAAAGAAGGGCCCTTGGAACTTAGGAGAAAGCAAGCAAAGAGACATGTCTAAAGGAAGAAGATGCAAGTGGGGAGAGGGGAGGGACAGCTTAATTATATGTTTTAAATGAATATGCTGTTCCTGATAATAAGGATTACATAGGAAGGTCAGCTGACATTAGAGGATATTATTTGCTCTAATTATTATTATATAAGTAGTATAAAAATACAAGGGCTAAAATAGCTTCTGAATGCCTAGAAATATTTCTTAATCTGAATTCCCCTAAACTGTGACAATGACCACTTTTTCAAATACACAGAATGGGTTTTTTTTTAAGTTATTTTATTTTTTAAGACTTTATTTATTTATTTTTAAAGAGGGGAGGGAGGGAGAGAGAGAGAGAGAAACACCAATGTGTGGCTGCTGGGGGTCGTGGCCTGCAACCCAGGCACGTGCCCTGACTGGGAATCGAACCTGCAATGCTTTGGTTCGCAGCCCGCGCTCAATCCACTGAGCTATGCCAGCCAGGGCCAGAATGGTTTTATTAAGAAAGTAATTCACATACCAATCAAGTTCACCCACTTAAAGTAAATTCAATGGCTTTTAGTATGTTCACAAATTAAACTCCCAACCCCTCTAGCCCTAGGCAACCACTAATAATGATCACTTTTTAAGGTATTACTAACAAAGTCCTTGGGCCCACTCTACCGTTAAAAATGGATACAATACAAACCCAACATTCTCAATCAATTTTCATTAAAACGTCTCTTTACCTTATGTTAAGCTCCCTAATTAAGAACACAAGAAATTCAGGATTTTAAAAGGTAGGAAATTAAAAGGCGAATAATACAGTATCTATTTTCCCCCCAACAAGGGAATTAGTTATTTCAAACTCTAGGGACTATTCTATCTATAGACTACTGATCTCAACAGAACACAAGTGACACTAGACAACTGCTTAAAACAACAGCTGCAAGAGAATGACAATATATGACACTTAATGGAATTCTTAAGGCTAGATGTGGATTTGGGGATACCAATTGTGAGTTATACATAAAAATAGTTTTTGAGATTGTTTCTTTTTGTAACTAAAAAAAGATTCAAGTTTGTTTGCAGTTAAGTAGATAATGCTTGCAATTACCACAATTCTTTTCAAGAACCCCATTATGAGGTTTCTGTTTGGTGAAAAGCATGGAAGCAATCACCTAAAAATAAACTTAACAGAATTGTTGAACCCAGGTATCTTAAAATAGTGCAAGTATTACTCTCTCTAAATATAAAGGTTTAATTATGAAAAAATTCCTAGGAACAGATGGTAACCAATGTTGGGTTTGAAATCAGTGATTCATTTTTAAAATTGTGGCCTAATCCAAACTGCAGAAGTTGTCATTTACAGATTTTTGCCATTTTGCAGTTATAAATACTTTCAACAAAATATATCTCATAGGTTTCTTTAATTGATTTTTGAGGGGGGGAGAGAGAAACATCAAGTTGTTGCTCCACTTATATATGCATTCACTGGTTGATTCTTACATGTGCCCTGACTAAGGATAGGCATACGGGGCGACACTCTAACCAACTGAGCTACATGGCTAGGAAATATATCTCATGTTTAATTGGAAAAATAACTAGGGTAATCAGTTTTTATAAATTCCTTAGATGATATAGATTCTTTTACGCAGGGTTATATGCTTTTGGGGACTGTTGCCAAAATGACACATAAAGGAGTAATGCTGAGAAAACAAAGAACAATGAAAAGAGTAACTACATTCAGTGGAATTATTAATAAGTAATTAATATGTAGTTAATTGCACTGCTTGATTAATCTTCTAAAACTTTTTATGAGGTGACAATTATCATAGACATAGTTCCTCATTGCTAGTGAAACCTCAACTAGAGTCTTTTTGGCCTGGATACTGTACAATATTATTAAATGCGTACTCCAGAATTCCATTGTGATTTTAGAAAACTGACAATGTTAGGGATGTCTAGCAGCAAAACCATTCAGGAATCACTATCAAAATGCCCCCATGACTGACATTTGAACTATTTACCAATAACCAAACTCATTACCTCACCACAAAATCTGTCCCTCCAGATTCTGCTCCTTGGGGAGAATTGGGTGAGTGACAACCATCTATTCAGTCGCTCAGATCTAAACTGGGAAGCATCCTAGACTTTTAATTCTCCCTTTAATCCCAAATATAATCAAGTTCACTCAACTTAACCTTCTAAATATTTGTCAAATTTCCCTATTATCCTCATTCCTCCCACCACAGCCTTGGTGGTTCAGTCCCAGTATCTTAACTGCTCTGCCTGACTCCAGTTATGCCCAAACCGTCCTCCACAACACAGAGCCAGAGTGTTCTTTGAAAACACAGTCATGACCATGATGCTTCCCTATTTAAAACCTTTCAGCGGCATTCTGCCACCTATCTAAAGGACAAAATCTTTAGCATGTCCTACAAAGCTTTCCAAAGTCTAGCTCCTTTCTCTCTCTCTCTCCAGTTTAGTCACCCTCTTAGACGGTTTCATTTCTCTGTGCATTTTTTTACATTGTACTCTTGAATGGCCTCCTGCCACTCTCATCAACTTCACTTTATCTGTCTACTTCTTACCTATTGATTAAAACACAAATGAGGTCTTTTCTGATCTCCCCAGATGTGGTTGGATGGCCCTCCTGTGTTTATATCATACTTTTTGCATATCTCTATCATTGCAGTTACATTCTGTAATAATTATCTATGAGTATGTCTGTTTCTTCTACTTTAATATGATCTCCTTGTGGTCAAGGAATATGTCTTATTAATCTTTTCATCCCCAGTATCTAAAAAAACTATCTGGAAATAATAAAAATTCAATATTTATTTAATGAATAAGTGAACAAATATCCCTACATTATTTTAAACACTATACAAAAACATTGATACCATTTGTAGTCACATGTGGTAGGAACTATTGTATCAGGGTAACTTGATTACTCAGGAAAATATAGCAGAGCTAGTGGTGCCCTGACTCACTGCCCCTAGACAACAAAATGAAACAGGGTTGTATTGCTCAAATGCATTGCTATGGACACAGCTATAGTCACAGTTCTGACAAGAATTTTTCATCCAGTCATTCCAGAAATAGTTTTTGAGAGCCTTCTATGAGCTAGACCCTCTGCTAGACATTATAGATACAACAGTGAACAAAACAGATAAGGTAACTCAACATGCTATTATTCTAGTGGGAAGAGATGATACTGAAATAAGAAAACTAATTTCAGATAGTAATAAGTGTTATAAAAAAAAATAAAACAGGGTGCCCTGGCTGAGCAGTTCAGTTGGTTAGAGCATTGCCCCAATATGCCAAGGTTGCAGGTTCAACCTCAGGTCAAGGCACATACAAGAATCAATGAATAAATGCATAACTGAGTGAAACAACATTGATGTTTCTCTCCTTCTCTTCCCTTTTCTCTCTCTAAAATCAATAAATTTAAAAAATTTAGGACTTCCAGTAAGATGAAGGTATAAGTAGACATGCTTCACCTACTCATGCAACCACAGAGAGAATTACAACTAAACTTCAAAACAAGTAACACCCAGAACTAGAAGAAAATCCAACTGTTGATACTTCCAGCCAAGATGGAGGCATAGGTAGATACACTTTGCCTCCTCGCATGACCAAAAGGACAACAACAAATTTAAAAACAAAAAATAACCAGAACTGCCAGAAAATCGAACAGTATGGAAGTCCAACAACCAAGGAGTTCAAGAAGAAACATTCATCCAGACTGGTAGGAGGGGCAGAAAAAGACAGTAGGGCCGGAAAGGACTCATGGCAAGGCTGTGGCTGGAGGACCTGGCTGGAGAGGCAGCAGCTGGGAGACCAGGTGATCCCACATTTGCTTGCAGTTAAACCAGGAGGTGCAACTGGGGAGCAAGACAGACTGCACAACCTAGGGTTCCACTGCCAGAAAAGAAAGCCTCAAAACCTCTCACAGGTAAAAGCCTGTGGGGGTTGAGGTGGTGGGAGAAACTCCCAGCCTCACAGGAGAGTTTGTTGGAGAGAACCACAGGGTCCCAGAATATACACAAACCCACCCACCCGGGAATCAGCACCAGAAGGGCCCTAATTTGCTTGTGGGTAGTGGGGGTAGTAACTAAAAGCCTACCAAGAGCTGATCAAGTGCCCTCTCTGACCCCTCTCCAACACAAAGCACTACAACCAGGGAAGTGGGTTGCCCCACCCTGGTGAATACCTAAGGCTCCACCTCTCAAAATGTAACAGGTGCACAGAGACAAAGAAATATGGCCCAAATGAAAGAACAGATAAAAATTCCAAAAATAGAACTAAGTGATGAATACATAGCCAACCTATCAGAACAGAGTTTCAAAATACTGGTAATCAGGATGCTCTCAGAAATGGTTGAAGATGATTGCAAAATGGACAAAAAAGTGAAGGCTATACAAAGTGAAATAAAGAAAAATATACAGGAACCAACGGTGAAGGGAAGGAAACTGGGACTCAAATAAAAGATCTGGAACAGAAGAAAGAAATAAACATTCATCCAGAACAGAATGAAGAAGAATTCAAAGAAATGAGGAAAGGCTTAGGAACCTCTGGGACAACTTCAAATATTCCAATATCTGAGTCACAGGGGTGTCAGAAGGAGAAGAGGAAGAGCAAGAAATTGAAAACTTATTTGAAAAATAATGGGGGAAAAACTCCCCCAATCTAGCAAAGGAAATAGACTTCCAGAAAGTCCAGGAAACTCAAAGAGTACCAAACAAGTTGGACCAAGGAAGCACACACAACAAGGCATATCATAATTATATTACCCAAGATTAAAGATAAGGAGAAAATCTTAAAAGCAACAAGAGAAAAAGAAGACAGTTACCTACAGAGGAGTTCCCATTAGACTATCAGCTGATTTCTCAAAAGAAATCTTGCAGGCAAGAAGGGACTGGAAAGAAGTATTCCAAGTCATGAAAGGCAAGGACCTACATCCCAGATTGCTCTATCCAGCAAAGCTTTCATTTAGAATGGAAGGGCAGATAAAGTGCTTCCCAGATAAGGTCCAGTTAAAGGAGTTCATCATCACCAAGCCCTTATTATATGAAATATTAAAGGGGCTTATCTAAGAAAAAGAAGATGATCAAAACTTTGAACAGTAAAATGACAACAAACTCACAACTATCAACAACTCAACCTAAAACAAAAACAAAAACAACTAGAACAGGAACAGAATCACAGAAATGGAGACCACATGGAGGGTTATCAACAGGGAGGGGAGAGGAGAGAAGGGGGGAGAAGGTACAGGGAATAAGAAGCATAAATGGTAGATACAAAATAGACAGAGGGAGGTTAAGAATAGTATAGAAAATGGAAAAGCCAAAAAACTTATATGTACAACCCATAGACATGAACTTAAGTTGAGGGGGGGTTCTGGTGGGAGGGGATGCAGGGTGGAGGGGAATAAAGGTGATAAAAAAGGGACAACTGTAATAGCATAATCAATAGAATATACTTTAAAAAGAAGAAAAAGAAAAAGAAATCTAACTGTTTGGAACCCCCCAACAGCCAAGGATTTAAGGAAGCCACATTCATCTAGAAGGATGAAAGGAGTGGAGACACAGAGAGATACAGAGATGCGATATGGCACAGGAGGGCAGTGGAAGCAATGAAAAAGGTGGTCCCACATATACATGTAGTGGATAAAAATCAGGAGGGATACCCTGGGAGCAAGCGATCCCAGACCCAGGCCAGACTGCACAGCCCAGGGTTCCAGTGCCAGGAAGATAAATCCATATACCTTCTGGCTGTAAAAACCAGTTGGGGTTGGGGTGGTGGGAGATTTGGCCAGATTTTCAGGAGTCTCTGCTTAAAGGGCCCGCACAATCTTAGAACGTACACAAATGCACACCTGGGATTCAGCACCAGGGCAACAGCTGGAAGGGTGCCAGTCGCATACAGGGAGTGGGTGAAGTGACTGGAATTGGGGCAAGTTCCAGGCAAACCTCTAGAAGCCAGGAAGCATCACTGTCCCCTCTCCAAACCCACTCCCCACACAAAGCCACAAAGCAGTGAAGCAGGTTGCCCCACCCTGGTGATTACCTAAAGCTCTGCCCTGCACAATTTACAGGTGCCTTTTCTACTGTGAGCCACAGTACCAAGACAAGAAGTCAAGGCAGCTCTACCTAATACACAGAAACAAACACAGAGAGGCTGCCAAATTGAGAAGACAAAGAAATATGGCCCAAATGAAAGAAAAGAACAAGACCCCAGAAAAAGAACTAAACAAAACAGAAATAACCAACCTATCACTTGCAGAGTTCAAAACACTGGTGACCAGGATGCTGAAGAATGCATTGAGTACAGAAACAACATAAAGGAAGAAATGAAGGTTACACTAACTGAAATAAAGAAAAATATACAGGGAACCAACAGTGAATGGGAGGAAGCCAGGATTCAAATAAACGATTTGGAACATAAGGAAGAAATAAGCATTCAACCAGAACACCAAGAAGAAATAAGAATTCAAAAAACCAAGGAGAGAATAAAAAGACTCTGGGACATCTCCAAATGTATGAACATCCGAATCAAAGGGGTGCCAGAAGGAGAAAAGGAAGAGCAAGAAATTGAAAACTTATTTGAAAATAATGAAAGAAAACATCCTTCTCTAATTTGGTGAGGGAAATAGACATACAAAGATAGGAAGTACAGAGAGTCCCAAACAGGTTGGACCCAAAAAGGACCACACTGAGGTACATCATAATTAAAATGCCCAAGGTTAAAGATAGAATCTTAAAAGCAGCACAAGAAAAGGAGACAGTTACCGATAAAAGAGGCCCCATAAGATTATCAGCTGATTTCTCAAAGAAACTTTGCTGGCAAGAAGTATTCAAAGTGATGAAAAGCAAGGACCTACAACCTAGGTTACTCTATCCAGGAAAGCTATTATTGAGAATGGAAGAACACATAAAGTGATTCTCAGATAAGGCAAAGCTAAAGGAGTTCATCATCACCAAGCCATTATTACAAGAAATGTTAAATGGATCTATTTAAGAAAAAGATCAAAACTATGAATATTAAAATGGCAACAAGTTCACAACTATCAAAAGTGAATCTAAAAAAACAAATTAAGCAAACAACCAGAATAGGAACAGAATCATAGATATGGAGATCATTTGGAGGGTTATCAGCTGGGATGCAAAGGTGGAGAATGGGAGAAAAGGTGCAGGGATTAAGAAGCATAATTGGTAGGTACAAAATAGACAGGGGGATGTTAAGAATGGTATAGGAAATGGAGAAGCCAAAGAACTTATATGCATGACCCATGAACTAAGGGGCAGGGGGTGACTGCTGGAGGGAAGGGGGGTACCAGGCAGAGGAAGGCAAAGGGGAAATTATTGGGACAACTGTAATAGCATAATCAATAAAATATACTAAAAAAATTAAAGATAATAAATAAAGCAGGGTGAATGGTCTACATAATATTGGATGATCAGAAAAGGTCTCATTCAGTGTAGTGATTGAGGGGATTAGAGAGTGGATGGAGGTAGAAGAGGGTATAAGGGCAAAAAATGGTAATAAAAAATATACAATAAAAAATAAACTATTTTTTTAAAATAAAAGGTCTCATTCCAATGCGAACATTTGAGGTGAAATATGAAATAATATGGGGTCATTTGTGTAAAGATCAGGAGGAAGGGCATTCCAAATGAGCACACTGGCCCTAAGGTGCAAATGAGAATGCCATGATTAAGCAAACAAAAGACCAGTTTGGTTTTAGCACAGTGAGAGGGAGAGTAGTATGATATAAGGACAAAAAGGTAGCGGACAGACTAGGTGGGATCTATTGGGCCATGTCACAGTGTCTGGATTTTAAAGTGAAACAGGAAGTCATTGGAGAATTTTAAGTGGGGAAAGAACATGATCTTTAAAAATCACTCTGCCGTTTATGTGGGGAATGGATTATAGAGGGTAGGCAAAACAGAAGAAAAAAGATCATTCCGGAAGCTACTGAAATTAAATAGCAAATACTATTTAATACTACTTAATACTAAGAGTGACTTGGAAAAGATGCTTGCTACTGTGAGAATTAATTGGGATATAAATAAAGTGCTAAATTCAGTCTCTGATATGTGAGCACAAAACAATAGAATGGTGTGAGATAACAGAAAATATCCATGGGTCTCTCTGCCCCTGGTTCCTGACCCAGGGCTCCTAAAACCCTTGTGAATTTTCCTAAGTGATAAAGCACCAGGAGCATCTTTTGTTCTGAGGTCACTCTGGTGGGCTCCAAAATGGGGGCTGGTCACCAGAGAGACCAAGCCATAATTAGAAGCATGGACTTTTCAGCCCCACCTCCCAAACTCCAGAGAGAAGAGAGGGATGGAAATATAGTAATTGATCATGCCTATATGATGAAGCCTCCATAAAAAACCCCAAAGAACAGGCAGCCCTGTTCTTTGCAAATGTACAAATGTACTTTGTTCTTATGCTAAGAAAAATGTAATATTTATATAAAACCTTTGATATAGTGCTTGACACAGGGTAAACTTTTAAACTTAATAAATGGTAACTATTACTTCCACCTGTATGGTCTTTGGAAGACTAAGTATGTCATGTCTACCTAACATCAACTGCTTGGTTAACTTGATAGTAGAGCTACAGGAATTCTAATCTAATTGAGCCCTTTGATTTCTCAGGTGGAAAAAGAGAGGTTTAAAGGGGCTAAATGAGCCCTGGCTGGGGTAGCTCAGTGGATTAAGCATGGGCCTGTGATCTAAAGGGTTGCCAGTTGGATTCCCAGTCAGGGGGCACATGCCTGGGTTGCAGGCCAGGTTCCCAGTGAGGGGACACATGAGGCGCAACCACACATTGATATTTCTCTCCCTCTTTCTCCTTCCCTTCCCCTCTCTCTAAAAATAAATAATAATCTTTAAAAATTAAAAGGGCTAAATGATTTCAGTTGGTTGGAGCATTGTCCCATACACCAAAAGGCTGTGGGTTCAAGTTGTCAATCAAGGCACATACCTAGACTGAGGGTTTGATCCCTGGTCCAGGAGCCTATGGGAGGCAACCAATTGATATTTCTTTCTCTTTCTCTCTCTCTCTCAAAGCAATGAAAACATTTCCTAGGTGAGGATAAAATAAATAAATAAATAAACAAAAGGGCTAAATGACTTGCAAAGCCAGCCATGACCAAACCCTGCATCTCCAGTCTGGTTTCCATTACATGTCACAGATCTGCAGTCTGGTAGTCTTCAAACATTTATAAGAGGGTAACAAAAACATAGGTGCTACATCTGACTTTTTCATTCTCTTTATTAAAGTCTTCATTGAGCTAGGATTTTAATATAAGAATCATCAACAAGCAGATCGGGTATATCTTGTCTTAGGAGTTAACGAAGAAACCAACTTGATAATGCAGTTCTATCATGGACACCTGATGAGTGACAGCTACATGAGCAGCTGTTCTATGCACTGAAGTAGAGACTCCAAGCACAAAATACAAAAGAGAAAATGATTTAAAGTATTTTCTGAAACACAATAGCTATAAGTCACTGAGAAACTGAGACAAACTCTCTTGGCATACAGCAACAACAAAATGATTTGTTTTAAGCAAAGACTAATAGGGAGGAAATCTAATACAGCATTGGGAGACCAAGACTAAAAGCCACGATGCAGGGAGAGTTGTACCAAGTTTTCCTTTCACAGAATGGGAAGGCCAGCCTTGAACTTTCAAGTCTTTTTGCACATGAGATTAGGGTTTCCACCCTCCACTCCCATAAAAATAAAAAATAATCTCTGTATGGGGGGGGGGAGTGGGACATGGCATAGAGGGGAATCCTCTATCTGTGGTGAATTAAATTAAACTCATTTCCTGAAAAATTTACTACAGGCATACCTCGTTTTATTGCGCTTCACTTTGTTGGGCAAGGCCGTCCATCAGCAAAACGATTAATGTTCGCTTTATTGCGACACTCCCGTTAGGGTGGTCTGAAATCAATCTGCAATATCTACGAGGTATGTCCGAGTAAAACACCGAGAAAAATGCTTGCCTTGCCTCAAAAACCTCAGAATTACATTGGAGAAGGGAGGAGAATGAGGTTTGCGTTAGTACCCGAATAAGCCAAGGAGGGATAGAAGAGCTCTAAGAGTGAACGGTTCCAGACAGGGTTATGGGTTCAAAGACGGGGTTATGGGTTCAAAGACTTCGAGACTCAGAAAAGGCTTCATAGAAGTGGAGTCCAAGATAATCGCTGAAGAAAAGGCGACGATGAGAGGATTAACGGTAGGAAAGTGGAGCGCTCTGGCAACCGGGAGAGGCCAACTCACAACCGCCTGCCTCCTCACGCGCTCGGCGGGTGCCCTGAGCACCGCGCCTCTCCCGCGGGGCAGGAGCCAAGGCTCAGCACCTGGCCTAGACCGTTCCGGTTCTCACCCGCCCTTTCTCACCTCGGAGGCTTCCAAATTTCTCCACGGTCAACCCTATCTAAGGACGGGAAATGACAGGAGAGAGCATCCAGGCTGACGACTGAGGCGTCCCGTCAACTCGCGAGCTCAAGGTGGCGGCCAGACCGCATCCCCATGGTAACGCCGCTGAGCGCGGATTCGAACGCCCGCGCTGACACCCGCGCACCGGCTGTCCCTCCTAGTCCCCCAATGGGCATCCAGGGATCTCGTGGTGTTGGCCGCCTTCTCTACTAAAAGACCAATCAGAGGTCCTCAAAAACAGTGGGCGTTACTCACAATTTCCGCCTTTCAACCAATCGTTCCGCTTGAGTGAAAAATCTCGCGATGTTCTGAGTGAGAGAGCGGCACCTTAGAGGCGGGTCGAGGATCCTTCTGCTTCACACTATTGGTCGCCCAACGCTAAATCGCGTTCTCTGGATTGGTCGAGGTACTACCGGTTGGTTGACGGGTCCTCGGCCTTCAACCGCTTAGGGGTGAGTATTCTTAGAGTGGGTACTCTGGGTTCAGTTCTCTGACGAGCAAGGGACTAATTTCGTGTCGCTGCAGGGTCAAAGGTGGGTGCGCCCTCCGCCTAGCTGCCCGAGAGGCGTGGGCGGGCCAAGCCCCAGCCGCTTGCAGGACCTTAGTTTTTTGTGTGCACAGAGAGAAGGGACAGTCGGTGCCCTTTGAGCTTTGCTTGCCCCATTGCGAGTGGTGATGGAATGGGTCTTCCAGATCAGAGTTCCCAGGCTTGGGCCTCGCGGGTGCGAGCCCATCATATCTTCCCCTCCCTGGACCTCAGTTTTTACCTTGTTTTTAAACTTAAATCCCTGCCTACTTCCCAAAAGAGATTTTATATTTTCTAATTGCTTCATTTATTGAATGGAAAATATTGTGACAATTATAGCAGAAGGAAAGAAAGCCATACGAGAGTCGCACTGCCTAAAACATCACTTCCTTAGTCTTTGTTCTGACCTGGTTTGGAGCCTATGTATTTGTTGTTATATTTAAGCTATACAAGTAAAGTAAACTGAATGCAAACAAACAGCCAAATGTAGACTGCTAATATAGAGTTGAGGTTCAGAGCAATGATGTTAGGAGTCAAGCAGACCTGATTTTGAGTTACTACCCAGACACATCTCTTGAGCCATAGTTTCCTTTTCCTATTCTGAAAAATGGCAGTAATGCCTCAGAGCAGGGGATGTCAAACTCATTTTCACCAGGGGCCACATCAGCTTTGCGATTGCCTTCAAAGGGTTGAATGTACTTTTAGGACTGTATAAGTGTAACTACTCCTTAACAGATAAGTGAGAGCTTGGTGCTGGTGCAGGATAGAAACAAGGTGGAGGGCTGGATTCAGCCCTCAGGCCTTGTGTTTGCCACCTGTGCCTCAGAGGGTTGTTGGGAAGGTTAATAGAAACAGAATGCAGGCGATGCACTTGGCGCGATGCCTGGCAAGTAGCAACTCCTCAAAAAATGGTAGCTATTAACTTCATAAAAGAAACAAATACATTAGCTAAAGGGCCAATAGACTTACTGTAATTGAGTACCCAATTTAGCCCAAAACTTGTCAGTTAAAGAAATAACTAATAATTAGCCCCGGCTGGTGTGGCTCAGTGGATGGAGTGCCCGCCTGCCTGCCAACGGAAGAGTCTCTGTTTTGACTCCCAGTCTAGAGCTCCTGCCTGGGTTGCGGCCAGGTCCCCAGTAGGGGGTGTGCAAGAGGCAACCACACATTGATGTTTCCCTTCCCTTCTCTAAAAATAAATAAAATCTTCTTTAAAAAAAGAAATAACTAATAATTAAGGAAACAATCCATTCAAAAGAGTGAAATTTCTTTTTAGTACCTATATTAAAAAGAATTTATCTTGTGAGATCTTTTACATAAGGAATATACATGGTGTGATGAACGATGTGTTCACCAGCAGTTTTGCAGAAAATATGAAAAGCCATTTCTTGATTTAACTATCAATAAAAGCAAAGAGCATGCCTTTAAAACAACATAAAGAAGCTTTCTTTTATGAAGATGATCTTTTATGTTTTGGGGATAAGAGTGACACATATATTCAATCCTTCCGATATGTCAGACCTTATGTATACATTGTTTTAAACTCTACAACAACTATGAAAAGTAGGAGTTACTCTCATCTTACAAATGAGGAAAATGAGGTTTAGAGAAGTTAAGTATTTTCCTGGAAGTAACACAACTATTAAATTAAAGACCTAGATTTTTCTCACTGCAAAGCCATGAGATTCATCTCTTCTTTCTCACTGCCTCTGCCTTAATGTAACTCTATATTGTTTGCCATGCTTTTCTATACTGTGCCATGCCGTTTCTGTCTGTAAGAGGTTGAAAATGCTTGGAATACCAGATGCACAGGCAAACTTATTCAAATTAGACTTACTAATAGGCCACTTACCCAAATGGTGGGCTGCAGAAGTACCTACTATGGGAGAATTTTTCTCTAATGAAAATTTCCACCTTGGGAAATGAAGAGATGGGATCAGAGGATCACTGAACTCTAGACTCGTATGTCAATTTACCTTGTGGTTAGTCTGTAACACTTTAAGTTCAACTTGTCCCAAACAGAAATCATTAGCTTACATTCTACTCCCTACTCTACCTACTTCTTTTCTACCTAGTCACCCAACCAAACGCCTCTCTCTCTCTCTCTCTCTCTCTCTCTCTCTCTCTCTCTCTCTCTCTCTCTCTCTCTCTCTCTCTCTCTCTCTCTCTCTCTCACTCTCTCTCACACATACACATCCAATAGTGTTGATTTGCTCTTTGAGATATCCCTCAAATTCATCCCTTTTTTCTTGCTGCCTCTGTCTTAATGTAATTCATTCGTCATCTGGACTGTTGGCAACAGGCTGGTAATTGATGATCTCCTCGCCTCCAGTCTTTCCTTCTAACTCATTTCCACCTTCCTTTCTTCCAGAACATCTTTGTAAAATGTCAGTCTGACCATATTATAGCCCTCATTGCTGTCAAAGGCTCCTCATTGCCTGCAGAATAAAAACTAAGCTGTTTAGCAATAGAATGTCATCTTGTGCTTGACGGTCTTTGCCCACACTCATGCTTTTGCTTTGAGTGCTCCTTACCTCCACCTTTACTTTTCTGGTCAACTTCTTCTTCTTCTCCCTCCCACGCCCCCCTCCCCCCATCAACTTCTAACCGCCCTTCAAAATCCCTTTCAGAGTGGTGGGGGGAGGTAAATGCACACAACTGTAAATGAACAATAAAATAATTTAGAAAAACCCTTTGGGGCACCCCTTTGACCTAAAGGTAATCACTTCTTTTTCTTTGCTATCTTTCCATCTTACGCATACCCGTATGATACACAAAATACACGGGTAATTTGTCTAAGTATCCCACTCTCACTAGGCGGTGGACCCCTAGAAAGTAGGGGCTTTGTAGCATTCAGCTTCACAGCTACTCTTCAATCCTGTCACACTGTCACATGGGACACACCCAACAGATGTAACATAATTATTAAATGAATCCCTTCAGGCTCTCATATTAGAATTCCTCATGCTTGCTTTCCAGAATTGTACAGCAGATGGCACTAATAGGCCACTTAACAGATTCCCTTCAACTAGGTATGATTTTTGTCCCAACCTTGTCTGACTTTGGCCTCATCCTAGAAGCCAATATTCATTTCATTGCAGGTGAAATCTGTTTCCTCCCTCAGCCAAATAGCAAAGATAGCAAGATGACTCAGCAGCTTGGTCTCTGTGAGAAAAGAAAGTGGCAGATGTCCAGGGAAGGATGCAGCTGAAGGAACATTTTCTTTGTCTCAATGTAGTCATGGTAGTTGGGGACTTTTTTCTTTTCTCTTTTTTCTGTTGTTACAAGGGAGAGCTTTATTCATGGATGGACAGCTCATTTCTGTCCATGCCTTTGGAAGGGAAGAAGGGAATTAGAGAATTAGAGAAAAGACCATTATGTTGTGGGAAGTAAAGGAAAGCTGAGTAGTCACAGAGTTGCTTGTGGGCCAGCAGAGGTGGCCCTCCTCACAGTGGAAGGGCCTGGGCAAAGTTTCTGGACACCAGCACCTTAAGTTAGGTGCTTGTCCAAGACGAGCATCAAGGGTGTTTCCAACACTCAGTACTTGGGAACCCCCAGGCTACTGGGTGTGGTTTTGAACATGTGGTTTTAGGTTCCTGTTTCCCAGGAAAAAGCAGAGGAGGCATAGAAGCCTTTGTAGAGAGGCAAAGTTTAGGAGACTCAGCTTATACTTGACCCCTCCAGGGCTGTCTTTGGGCACTAGGCAAGCCTTCGTGTACATTCCCCTCCAACTAAAACCTGTTCTGTGGAAAGGATTCTATCCAGACACCTTCAAAGTTCTCCATATGAGTGTAAATCAAAGACTGGGAATTTTGAAACTGGAAGTAATTTTATAAATCATTTCTGTGTCTTCTCTCAGGGCCATTTGTGCCCCAAGCCCTGCTCTCTCATGATAAGGAACGCTGTATAAGGGGAAAGAATGTAGGCTTTGGAGTTAGGCTTACTGAGATTCAAATCCCACCATTCACAGACCAATTACTGCCTTTGAGCAATTATTTTAACCTTTCTGAATCTCAGTTTCGTCATCATAAAATGAAAATAATAATGCTTATTGTGAAGAGTTGTCTTGAGCATTAAAAAAGATACATGTAGCCCTGGCCAGGTGGCTCAGTTGCTTGGAGCATAGTCCTGTAACCAAAAGGTTGTGGGTTTGACCCTAGTCAGGGCACATACCTAGGCTGTGGTTTGACCCCTGGTCGGGCACGTGTGGGAGGCAACCAGTCAATGTTTATCTCATATTGATGTTTTTCTCTCTTCCTTCCTCTTTCTCTAAAACCAATAAACATATCCTTGGGTGAAGATTTTTTTTGTTAAGATACTTGTAAAGAACTGGGCACTGCAGGTAGCTGGCACAGCGTAGATGCTTAATGGATAAGATGGTAGTATGAAACATTTCTGCTAAAGGAATTTTAGACTATGAAATACAAGTTAGGGGAGGATTTGGGGATCTCTTTCTGTATCTAAAGGTATATTTGAGGGCTTTTGAGATTGAGCTGTGTTTGCAATAGCACTCTGATTAATTTGATGGAAATACTGAAACATAACACATCAGTATAACCATTTATCTGTGAATTATTTTTTGACACCTAAACCCTGAACCTTCTAGGCTGTGAAGGAGTTGTATATAGAGAGAAAGCCAAGAGTACTTTTCCTTAGCTTCTGGAACCTTCTGATGACATTGGGGGGTGGTTGTTGTTGTTGTTGTTCAGGGGTTTTTTTTAACCACCTAAGGCACTTTGTCACTTTTCTGAAGTGTGAATTATTTGCTCTCAGCCTGGCATTCTCACCTCCATGATCCTGACTGCAGGCATATTTGCATATCGGATTCTGTGTTCTTTAGCCTGCAGAGGTTTAAAATCATTTGGAGTCTGTGGTGGTGGGGGGGACAGGGATGAAGAGATGGAGATGCTTTCAAACCCCAGGACAGTTTCAGCTCTGTGGGCTCCAAAAAAACAGAAAACCTCCAACAATAGCTCCATTGACTTTTATGTAAACGACACTCTTTAGACAAACACTGGGCTATTTCCCAAATCCCCAGAACATACCCTGAGCATTTGTTTGAGTGAGAGGGGGAGAGAGTTTGGTTGAGTCAATGAACATCTGTTGAAGGCTGCTGTGCTGAGCCTCAAGGAGACAGAGCTCATGGTTTGGTTCTTCCCTGCCAGAGCCATAGAGATTTACCATACTAGCTACGCATGCTTGTGGTGGTTTTGTACTGTGTCCACTTTGCTAAGGTTTCCCAGGATTCCCTTCCTGTAAGCAAGATTTGGAAAGCTGAAGTGAAGTAGCTGCCAGTTACACCGTGACCGACACAGCAGGATACCAGGCACAGTGGCAGTGTATACCTTTTGACACTGATCTGCTGGCTCACATCGTTAACCCACAACAGCACCAAGGCCTACGGCTCCCCTGCTCCACTGAATCTACCCCTTTGGTTATTTTTAGTACTGGGCCAGGTGTACATTCAGCATTGTGGCTGAGAGTTCCAGCTTCTGCAGGTCACCTGCGTCCATGAGCTTGCAGACAGTGAAAGGAAGTTACAGGTTTCAGTTTGTCCTCATGAGTTGCAGTTGTCCTTGTAGGTCATGATTTGTTCTCATAGGTTCCAGTTTTCCTTGCTCTCCTCCACAGACAGCTTTCCTTCCCAACTGCTGGCTTTGTCTGACCTATAGAGACCTCAGACCCAACACCAAGTGCAGAGGCAATGGGGTTGCATGGATTTCTCCCTCAACTTTCATGATTGCTCCAGGTCTAGATCCTATAGTAAATGCTCCATTTCCTGTTGCTCATAGTGTGTGGCCTCTCATCAAACCATATAATAGAAATTTATTCAAGCCATGTGAAAGGCCCAGAAGATGGGGTGATTAGAAGCTAGAAGTCTTCGCAGAAGAGGTGACATCTGAGCTCCTGAAAGGGTGAGCAGGAGGTTATGTGTATGGGGAAGGGAGGAGAAATTTTAGAGAACCACTGGCCCAAGCCAAGCAATTGAAAGGACTAATAGCTCTGCCTTTCTAGATCTGTCCTCTCCATGGATCAAGAACGTAAGTAGGAAGAGAAGAACATCTAATCCTAGCTCTTGATCCTAAGTCTTCTGGTCTCATCCACATTAATATCTGCTGAAGATACAGTTTTGCTAGGATATGCCCTTCACTCTACTAAGCCGGCTCCGCATAGGAAAATACTGCTCCCTTCTCCCCTTTGGCTCCTCATGGCCACCTCAGGCCTGTCTATCTTGGCTCCCCCAGCTTTGTTTCCCCATACTATGTTGGCAATGGCAGTGGTGTGGAGGAATGCTCTGGGACGTCCCGTCCTCGGCAGGGCACTGTGCCCTGTAGTCTTGGATTCCAAAGCTTATCTAGGGATTCTAACATTTATTCCAAGGGGTTCCACCCAAAGCAAGGGCAAGTTGCCCTACACTTACAACTTGCTAATACTTTCTGAGCTTCTTGATGGGGCCTACAGGGGAGAGGGGGGAATAGGGTTCGATACCTGGTTTTGACTATACCTGGAATCAGTAGTTTGAAACCTTTATTTCTGGCTTCCAGAATGGGGAAGGTTTTCAGCATAAATAGGGAGACTAGGGAAACAAAACACAAGTGTTCACTAAAGCCTGCTACCTGTTTGAATATGAATTTTTTTAACTTGAATAGTGTCACATTATATATACTATTCTAAACCATACTTTTTTTCTTAGTATATCTGAAAATCTTTTTACAAGCAGAATATTTAGCTGTACCTTATTTTTTATGGCTTTATAATTTCCCCTTTTTTTCTAACTATAAGGGAAAGCTTATTTAGAAAGTTACAGAGGTAGCCTTGGCTGGTGTAGCTCAGTGGATTGAGCACCAGCCTGTGAACCAAAAAGCCACTAGTTCAATTCCCAGTCTGGGCACATGCCTGGATTGCAGTCCAGGTCCCCAGTAGGGGGTGTGTGAGAGGCAACCACACATTGATGTTTCTGTCCTTCTCTTTCTCCCTTCCCCTCTATCTAAAAATAAATAAATAAAATCTTTAAAAAAAGAAGAAAGTTACAGAGGTAATAGAAGGGCCCTTGGAACTTAAGAGAAACAGAGAGGGAGAGAGAGATACAAGCTGTTAGGGGATGAAAGAAGGAAAGGCATGGATGTGCCCTGGAAAAGAGGGAGCACGCTCATAATTTTTCTATCATATAGATATACTGTATTTTATTATTCCTGTATTGATGGGTATCTGTTTTGTCTTTTTTTTTGATATTACAAAGTTGTAATGGACATCCTTGTGTGTGCATCTTAATACATACTGGGTCTGGCACAAATAATGCCCCTTTTTTATTACAAAATCTTTTATTACAAAATCATAAACATGTAATTCTGTAACATAACAGTATCGAACTCAAGCACACCATATGACATTTTAGGTGAAATGTTCAAATTAAAACTATAAATTATAACACCCATATTATTACCCTACCAACAACACCCAAGCAGGTGTTACTTCTGCTGGACCCTGTATTTATATAGGTCAGAGTGCCTAGAAATGGAATTACTGGATCTAAGGAATATGCTATGATTTTTTAAATGTTTTTTAAGTTTATTGATTTTAGAGAGAGAGAGGAAGGGAAAGGAGAGAGAGAAACATTCATTGGTTGATTCCTGTGTGTGCCCTTACCCGCATTGAACCCACAACCTTGGCTTATCAGGATGATGCTCCAGCCAAATGAGCAACCCTGCAGGGCAAAGGAATATGCTGTGTTATGATATTCACAAACAAATTTCCCTCCTATAGGGATATGCTAATTTACTCTCACCAGCAATACATGATAGCATAGACCGTTTCCGACACTACTTTTCAGATTATTTCCAGTCCTTAAAAATTCTCACTACAAGTTTAGAAAGGTTTGGAAAGGTCACACTGTTAGGTGTGTTTGGTTTCCTAGTTAGGAACTACTACCCCCTAGAGCAGGGGTGTCAAACTCATTTTCACTGGGGGCCACATCAGCCTCACAGTTGCCTTCAAAGGTCCGAATGTAATTTTAGGACTGTATAAATGTAACTGCTCCTTAACTAGGGACAAGGAGGTTGGTGCTACTGCTAGGTAGAAGCAAGGTGCTGGGCCGGATAAAATAAGGTGGAGGGCCAGATTTGGCCCACAGGCCTTGTGTTTGCCACCTGTGCCCTAGAGTAACATTAGCTTCTGTTGACAGTCTTGAGTATTGCCCTGGAACAGGTTGCCTTCGGTAGATGCAAAGTAAATTTTTAAAAAGATTTTAGAAGGGAAGGGAGGAAAAAGAGAGGAAGAGAAACATCAGTCGGTTGCCTCTTGTACAGGCCTGACCATGGTCCAAACCCACAACCCAGGCACGTGTCCTGACCAGGAATAGAACTGGTGACCTTTGGCTTTGCTGGAGGTGGCCCCGGGGGTGGGGGGGGCGGTGTGGGAATTCTCAACCAGCTGATCCACATGAGTCAGGGCAATGCAGGCTCATCTTGATTGAACACCATCAGGGGGCCCTAGAGAATATCAGCTCCTCCCCCAGCCACCCTCTCTACAATTAGTTCTGCTGTCTGTGAATACCAGCTATTTCTTTGGCCCTGGAATCTTGCAGATGAGGCCCCGCTCACTCGGGCCTCTTCCTGTATGCACCACTCTCCCAGGCTTTGCTGCATTTGAGACACTACTTTGCTTTCTTTCAGTTCTGCCATCCTACCTCAGGACCTTTGCCCATGCTGTTCCTTCCACCTGGAGCACACCTCTCTCCTCCTTCCCTTTGCCAACTTACCTTTTAGTCATCATTCCTTCTCTGCTCAAACATCCCTTCATCCAAGAATCCTTCCTTGATCCCTTAGACAAGGCCAAGTTTCCATCATATGTTTTTCCTTTATAGCATATACCTTACTGGCAATTATTTTTTAATTTGCTTAACTATTTGATTAAGGTCTGCCTCTTACACTAAAATATAAACTACATGAGGGCAAAGGCCTAGAACAATGTTTTGTACATAGTAGGTTCTCACTAAATATTTATTGAATGAATAAATGACACAAATTTTTTCTTTTAGCAGAGCCTTACATAAAACATCTCCTATATTTTTGTTGCATTGATTACATGCCCCTCTTCAGATGCTGAATTTTTTTTACTTCTGCAGATATTTCTACTCTTCTTTCTTCCTCTCTTTTATTGTTGTTGATATATTTTTCTGAAGTGGAAGAAAGACTACATGAAATGGAAAAGACTAAAAAATGTAGTCTATTATATGGCTGATTATACTATTAGTAAATGTTCACTGTAAATATACAAACAATACAGAAATATGTGGAACAGAAAAAGAAAGTCTTCTCATAATCTCATCCTCCAGAAAACACTATTAATGATGTGTGTCTTTCCAGAAATTTGTTATGCATATAGAAATTTATTTACATACCAGGCACTGTTCTAAAGCACTTTACAAAAGTTAAGTCATGTAATCTGCACAGCCACCCTTTGAGGTAGAACTGTTATTATCCTGTCTTACAGATGAGGAAACTGAGGCTTACGAGGTATTTACACAATGAATAAGTAACAGAGCCAGAACTTAGGCCCAGGCTCCAGATTCACTCTTGACCACTATGCTAGTTTGCCTCTGATGGGATGAGAAGGAGATTTTCTACTATGTATGCCCTTTTGAACTTTGAATTTTGAACCATGTGAATGTTTAACCTTCCAAAACATGGATAAAAGCCTAAAAAAATAATTTAAAAAGTATACACCAAGCTGCCTTTCCTAAGTGACTCCCTCTGAGCCATCGGATACCACATTGTTGGGATCTCTTTGCTCCAGAGACTTAGGCTAAAGGCCTAACACACACATCAGCCCTGTGTTTTAGCAGGGAGACCTAGAGGGGTTGGGATGGAGCCACACTCACACGGTGGGGCCAGGGTCCTGCAGTTACAAAGGCCTGTCTCTCTGATTCCTGGTTTCCCCTCAATGGCTCTTGGCATGCTGCCTTTTCTGTAGGTGAGAAGATCGCTGTTAGCTGCTCTGGGTTATTAAGTCCTCAAACAGACCATGGCCCTGAAAGCATGTGGCTTGATCATCTTCCGAAGATGCCCCATTCCCAAGGTGGACAGCACGGCGATTGAGTTTCTCTTGCTGCAGGCATCAGATGGCATTCATCACTGGACTCCTCCGAAAGGTATGGGGAGTCAGAGGGGCTGGCTCTTGGGGAAGTGCCAGATGTTACTCAGAAACCCACCCTGCCAGGCCCCCCACAAGTCATGTTTCCCAGTGACTGTGCAGCAGGAGGGTGTGGGTTAGGGTAGAAGCCCCTGATGCTTTCTACATACCAGGTCTTCGTGCTAGGCCAGAGCAGAGCTGGAGATAGAACTCTGTGACTGAATCCCGGGACAGAAGCAGCACCTGGGGTTTGTGTGTGTGTGTATTATTCACCACAGCACCAGACCCTGTGATGAATAGCTGGGAAGGAGGAAAGGCACTAGGCTGGGCATTGACGTCCTTGGGGTCAAGTCATTACTGGGCTACAGGTGAGGAGCTCAGAGAGAACTACCCCCAGAGAGAGGGAGCAGGGTGGGGGAGTGGGGGCAGGTGTAGGTGAACAAGGATCCAGAGGTGGAGGAAAACAAGGAAACAGGAACAGGAAATAAAATTTGCGCATTTGAGTTTCACTAGGGAAAAACAAAATGAAAAAAGATACAAAAGTGTGACAAATACTATGAACAGGAATAGTCACACTTGTCTCCTGATCATCACCTAAGTTACACTGAAAGAGTGCAGGACCTCTCCGAATTCTTTCCGGCTTGGACCTGGGGGGAGAAGTTACCCTGTTAAAATGGATGGGCAGGATGCTGAATAGCTGATATTGGGAAGGTGTGCTTAGAGACTCCCCCACAGTGCTGAGGGAAAGTAAGACATCCTGGACCAGAGTCATTTCTGTCACTGTCAGTATCCTCCTCATCTTCATCCCTGGATGCATTACCTACCTGTCCTTGGGTACAGGGCTCTATATGAGGTGCCATACAGAGAAAATTCTCCAGAAGTCATGAGCTAGAATGGTTTAAGTCCAAACTGCTGGTTGTGTTCTGTCAGAGCTGTGCAGAAGCAGCTGACTCAGGGCAGCACTGGGAGGACCCCCAGGAAGGAAGAAGCCTAGGCTATAGCCCTATCTGCGAACCAAGAAGGGAACAGCCCAGAAATCCTGCTCCCCATGAGCTCCTGAACCAGGAGGCCCCCAGCAACTTGCTGGACCCGTGTGTTGACAGAGGCTGCCAGACCCCTCCCCATCCTCCTTGGCTCCTCTGGGCAAACTGAGAATTTGCAGGGAGGGCCTGGAGGCAGAGCTGAGGGCTGTTCTCAGTCTGCAGAGCTTCAAGTTCTCCTACAACAGTTTCTTGGCAGCTGTCTGCTTGGGTTCGGGTCTTGCCAACAAATTTTCTTAGAACTGTTTCTCAGCTTGTCCTTAGTCTAAGTTCCCATCAGGACTTTCCTTATGAAACCAGAATCTGGTCTTGCTCAGTTATAAAGATGAAAACAATCTGGAAAAGCCTTGATAGCTACTTGGAAACAGCTGCTGGTGCCGAAGTGCGTGGTTTTGAGCCTGCGCGTTGGCCCTGGGACTTTAGAGACCAAATGCAGACAGTGTTAACTCCTCACTGTGGATTGTAGGCAGAGTGCTCCCTCTTCAGCTAGCTCCCAATTTGCCAAGAAGGGACTGCCCCTCAAGGAAATCACATTAAGGTCTCCAAGGGAAAGGTCTCCCTGAGAATATGGGATGGGGAGAGCTCCAAATAATAAGAAAGCACAGGCCTAAGGGAGACCATCTCTCTCACCATCAAAGCAGCAGAACTCTAGACCAGACTTGCCAAACACATGGTCTGTTTTACTCTCTGCGGAGAAGATGGGGTGGGGAGGTGGGGTTTTCCAGACACTGCAGAGTCAGACACTACCTGCCCTGTACCCCACTCCTAAGCATGTTAGGATGCCAATCTCTAGGCTTCCCTTAGCCTAGCAACAGCCACAAAAGTCACCAAAGATCCCATCTTTAAATCATTTAACCTGGAAAATCCAGCTTTTCTGAAGATTATCTCCCCCTCCCCTTTCCCTTTTCTCCTAACCAGGCCATGTGGAACCAGGAGAAAATGAATTGGAAACAGCCCTGCGGGAGACTCAAGAGGAAGCGGGCCTAAAAGCAAGCCAGCTGACCATCATTGAGGGGTTCAGAAGGGAGCTCAATTATGTGGCCAGGAAGAAACCCAAAACAGTCATCTACTGGCTGGCAGAGGTGAAGGATTGCGATGTGGAGATCCGCCTCTCCCGCGAGCACCAAGCTTACCGCTGGCTGGGGCTGGACGAGGCCTGCCAGTTGGCTCAATTCGAGGAAATGAAGGCAGCGCTCCAAGAAGGACACCAGTTTCTCTGCTCCACGGTGGCCCAAGCTAACTGAGTCATTCACCTCAGGATCTTCGAGGGCTTTCTGAGACGATCCCACCTTCAGCTCAGAGGAAGGTTGTGCTGGACTTCGGCTCATCATAGCAAAGAGCAGACAAGTCAGTAAAAGCAGCTGAGGACTCTCAGAGGAGAGCAAGCAAAAATCTTACCTGGGTGGGAAGGCAGGCAAAGCAGGATTTTTTTTAATGTACATCCTTGTATTTAATAAACCTCAAGCAGCTTATCTGTCCTTTTAACCTGTTGTTTTTATTTCTTGGACTCCTGTTCTTGGTGGGAGAACACTGAAGTGAATCGGAGCTCTGACCTTAGCCAGAGGAAATCTTGTGTCTATGCTCTGTATCCAATCTCTGCACCCCAAAGAAGCTAGGGGAGGGCATCAGAATAAGTGAGATCCAACACTGCCAGGGGTGCTGTCCTGCCTCTGTACCTCCGACACTCTCACCCACCCCCACTGATACTTTTCTCCCTGTCGTCAGACAGGATATGAAATGAGTGGAACTGGAGCACAGGAATGGGGTCTGGTCTGCTCGCTCATGTGTCTTTCCCAGCAGCAGGCACACTTGTTGTAGGTGCTCAGAAAACTTTTTCTACAATAATTAGAGACCCAAAGAACTCTGGGACAACCCAGGTCACCTCAGGGAGAAGAGGTACAGGCCACCCTCGGCCACCAGGTTAGTGACACATGCACTCTAACCTCTTGACCCAGTCCTGCCTCCCAGAGTCAGCATGGTCCTTGTCAGCCTGACTGAGGTCACTGGCAAGAGGCACAACAAGTCCTAAGGGGCTCTGCTGTGCCACCCAGCAGCCCTGTCCCTACACATGTGCTCCTCGCCTGCAGCTACCTTCTCCACCCTTAGCAATCCTTCACCATTGGTTTTTCTCTCTTCCCACCTACTCCCTTTCTCCACAACTCAACTGTAAGACTTAGAGGCGCAACAGTTGGGTCTCAGCCCTCTTTTCCCTTGCTACTAGGGCTCAAGGAATGCAGAGCAGGTGTTAGATCCTATAGCCCTTCCAGCAGCTGTTAGCAGCTGGAATCATGTGGATTTTATTAGAGGGTTGTTGCCCAATGAAGTGCAGAAGATTGGATGGGAAGGGTCATTGGTAAAGGTCAACCCAGATTACCAGGGTCAAGAACTGCCACCCCTAGAAGAAGGAAAGAGAAGTGGTCCAGGTCTTAAGCAGGCTTCCAGATGTTTTCAGTCACTGGTTCTCCGTGCAGACAGGGCAAAAGTACTAGCGAACAGGATCTTGGAGCCCCGCCAGAGACCTGAATGGTTTTGTTCCTCGCCCCTCTGAGCAGCACTCTGAAGAAGGCCTGCTGCAGGAAGTTTTTGGAGCTTAATGTTCTCTTTCTAGGCCAGCAGGGACCACATCCCATTGATTTAATAAATGCCTGCTGGGCAGTGGTGCCAAACCACAGACAAGCCTCCTAACAAGGGCTGGCCAGCCCTGTGCTCTCAGCATGGGAGGCTGTGGAATCTCCAAATGCTGAGACCTCATATGCCAGAGTTGGAAGGGACCAGGAAAATGACCCTCTTTTGCTGCTTGTTTTTATGGTTGGGAAAACTGAGGCTTAAGAAAACTGATGGTCCTGGCAGTTGCCTTAATGTGGGATTCTTTGAGAATGGGTGCCAGAGCAAAGACTGCTTCAGAGTATCTTGTATAGCTTTGGGGTCATTCCTCTGGGCTTCACAGAGTTTTCCATTAAAACACAGGAACTTTGGAGAAGGGGTAGACCATAAATTGTACTTAGTGGCTTGATTTATGGGAAAAAATTGACAGCAAGGTGGGACTGGGCATATTATGGGGGGTGGGTACGGGTGGGAGAAAGAGGGACCGAGACTGGGATGTGGCAGGGGAGCAGGCTTTGCCATCATCACCACATTGCTTCTGTCCAGCTGGGCTTGTTCAAGAACTGTGGGGCTGAGGCCACAATTTCCCCTTCAGTTTGAGGCCCCCTCAGCACCAGAGCATCTTCTTTTAGCTTTCCCTAATAACCACCCACCCCATACTGTCCCGTTCCTCCACCCACACCCAAAGTGGCTCCTCTTGGAATTCCACCTGTTCTTCTCCCTGCCCCCTCTACCACCCCAGGATGAAAAAGCATCTAATGGACTTATCCCCAACAAGGTGGTCTTAAGTTGCCCCCTCTTAGGGAAATTTAACAGCAGCTCTGGAAAACCAAAATGCCCTCTTGATCCCCCAAAGCTGTACCTTACCCACCACGGTAGGCTTGTTTGCTGAATTGAAGGCCCGAAAAAATAAAGTAATAATGGTAGGGGTTTTTTAATTGTAAGGAACTTGATTGATTGATTGACTGAAGAGAGAGGGAGTGAAAAAGAGACATTGATTTGCTGGTCCACTTATTTAGGCACTCCTCTGTTGCTTCTTGTATGTACCCTGACAGTCGATCAAACCCATAGCCTTGGAGTAATGGGATGACACTAACTGGCTGAGCTACCCAACCAGGACCTAATGGTAGTTTTTAAAAATATATATAATCTTTATTATGTTTTTTTCCATTACCATTTAGTCCCCACCCCCAGCAATCACCACCCTGTTGTCCATGTCCATGAGTCCTTTTTCTTTTTTGCTCAATCCCTCCACCCCTGCCCTCCCCTCCCCCCTACTAATAATAGTAGTTTTAATGGTAGAGTTTCAGTTGAAATACTTGTATGGGTATGGGACCCCAGCTGCATCCCCCGTGTTTGGAAGTAGGGGCTGATTTCTCCATGGGTCCAGCCTGTGGCCAGTCTGTCTGCTTTTGTAGACGAGGGCCCCACCAGCCGGGTTGATGCCACCTTGACGCTGTGCTACAGGTGCCCAGAGAGGCCTGTTCTCTCCCCTCCCCGCAACCTGTCCACCCCTTCGCTTCCCTTCCGTTCCCACCCATCTCATGCTCAGGATTGTGTAATAGGAAATTCCCAGCTGGGCTCTCTAGGAGGGGAAAGGTGGCTAGGAAGGTAAAAACAGAACAAGGAAACAAAATACAGAGGCACAACCTCTTCCTGTTCTTCAGACTGGGAACTCCCAGGGACAGGGCCTCCTCCTCTTCCTTTCATTTCTCCCCCAGCTTCAGTTCCCAGCCAAACTCAGGGCCTGCCACATAATGCCAAGAATTCTCCCCTCCCTTAATGGGTGAAGGGGGTTAAAAGGTCCAAACTTCCAGTTATAAAATAAGACAAAGGGATGTAATGTCTACAGCATAGCTACTACAGTTAATATTGTATTGCATATCTGAAAGTAGCTTGAATGTTCTCATTACAAGAAAAAAGGTTTTCTTGTAACTGAATGGTGACGAATGTTCATTGGACTCACTGTGGTAATGTAATATACACACATATTGAATCATTATGTTGTATACCTGCAACTGATACAATGCTATGTCAATTATAGCTCAAATTAAAAAGCAGAGGAAGTCAGCCTGTTTTCCCTTATATTATATTAAAATGGTGAAAAATACTGGGAAAAAAAATTCTCCCCTCCTCTCAAGCTGCTGGAAAGATTCTTGGGCATAATGAAGTAAATGACTAACTAGCCTTAAGATAAACACCAGGTTGTTCCCAGGGAGCTGGGCTTTGCCAGAGAGGGGAGGGTGTCAGAGAAGTCCCACTGAGTCAGACCATGTCAGGAAAGGAAATCACCCAGTTGCCACTGCGGGTTTTCTTCAGACCTGGGTCTAGGCAGGCTGCCCTTTGCTGCAATGGGCTGTGCAGCTATTTCCAGAACAGAAGGTAATATTTCTTCAAGTGCTTTTCAAAATGTGTGTGTGTGTGAGCAAAACAGAGGTGCGAGGAGGATTCAGATCTTAGAGGCCTTGAATGCCAGAGCTTGATTTTTTTTTTCCCTAAATGAAATAATTAAATTTCAAAAAGACTTCCTTGCTGACAGTGACAAGAGAGGAAGAGGGAGGGGGTAACGGGGGAAAGAAGGGCAAGGATCAAGGAACAAGTGTAAAGGACCCACGGACAAGGACAGTGAGGGGAAGGGTTGAATGTAGGGGCAGGGGGGCAAGGGAGAGTCACGGGGGAAGAATGGGAACAACTGTAATTGAACAACAGTAAAAATATTTTGCCTTGGATGCTATGTGGATTGGATTAAAGGTCAAAAAGCAGAAACCGTTTAGGAGGCCGCTGCAGAGGTCCAGGCTAGAATCGATAAGGCCCAACGTGGAGCAGTGACTGAAAGTAGGGGAGGGAGGGGTCAACACCGGCCTTGGGCTTGAGGAGGAGAAAAGGGACTAGAAGGCTCAGTGCGGGGGAACCAGCAGAGGAAGACTTGCTCTGGAGCCAGCCAAGCTGAGAGACACTTTACCCAAATCTGGGGAAACAAGGGCAAAGACCCTTTCAGAAAATTCACATCTTGGTCTTAGGGAAAGGGCTTGGCCAGGGTTCAGCTGATTCATTTGGTACTGGAATGGAAACTGAGGCAGGCTCTCAGGGTGCACAGGGTCACAGAATGAGGACATTAGACCCCAGTCCTAGATTTCCTGCAGTGAACACTCAGTCCCTCCCCATTACCTCTAGAGAAGTGGGGTTCTCATTCCTTTACACCAACATCCCCCCCACCAGCTCAGGTCTAAAGGGGAGACCAATGAGGGATTCTGGCCATTACACCGCTGCTGAAATCTCCATGTAGGAAGGGCAGCCCCCACCCCAATCCAGAGGTTCAGAGAGAGAGAGAGAGGGAGAGAAATTTGGAATGCAAGATGTGTTGGCAGGGCTGGGGGACTGGACAAGGCTGGAGGCAGCCAGAGTTCCTGGCATCATGGGGAATAGGGGTAGAGGTAGCTTCCAGCCTATTTCCCTCCCTTCCTCTTGTCTCCAAGACTCAGCTCATTCTCACAGTTCTTGTCACTCCAGCTCCCATCCCCACCTCAAGCACTTGAAGCTCTCTTTTTTGGTGTCTATGAGGGAAGGGACAAATATTTCTTGGCCTAGAATCAGGTTCACTGGGTGGCAGCTTCAGAGATACACATTTCAGCTGGCTCCCCATCCTTGGCAGTATACAGGCCGGGGCAGAGCCATGCTGTTGGCGGGTAGGTGAATGCTAGGTGGGACGTCCTGGATGAAGAACATCAGGTTCCAGTCAGTGCTGGTTGCAAATCTCCTGTATGACTTCAGGCCAATGCTCTCCTCTCTTGGTGGTTCAGTTTTTTCATCTGTGGTTTTGTGAATAGCCAGGCCAATGGCAGGGGCCAGACTAGAAAGCAGATCACAAAGCAAGCAAAGGCCAGTTTGCTAGAATTTGGCCAGACAAGGACACTCTTCCCTTTGGCCCTGCCCCCACACACAGGGAGTGTTCCCAGGGCATGGTGCGCCCCTCCCCCACCGAGGCTGTAAATGTTGCCACCTGCCCTCAATGCCTTTCCTCCCTACTCTATCCCTCCCTATTTCATCTCAGCACACACTGCTTGGTGGTCCTGGACTCTTGCAGAACTTTCTGCAACTATGGAAGTGTTCTATAATCTAAACTGTCCAATATGTTAGCCACTAGTCACCCGTGGCTTTTGAACACTTGACATGTGGCCAGTATGCCCAAGGAGCTGGGTTTTTAATTTTGTTTAATTTTAATTACTTTTAAAATTAAATTTGAGAACCACACGTGGCTAGTGGCTGCCATATTGGACAGCACAGGTGGAACATTTCTTTGTTCTTTTTTTTTTTGTAAGAGTTGATAGGAGCTACCATTCATCGAGCATTTATTCTTCGTCAATTGTTGCATAAGTGCTTTACAGACACATCTTAATGAATCCTAGCTATTCCACTTCATTAGGGGAAATAGCAAACTTAGTCCCCCACTACCACAAGTAATGCAGTCGAGTTTCCCACATTTGGAGAAATCGCAGGGTCAGCATATCCGGAGTGCAATGAATAAGCCTCGCCCTGGGAAAACCACCTCTGTGGTCATGGTGTCTCCCCTGCCAGGCAAGTACTGACATTCCATTTTAAAGATGAAAAAAGCAAGGCTTAAGAGGTTGGGTAAACTGGCTTCAGGTGGCATAAAAAGCTGGAGGGCCATTCAAGCCATAGTCATGCTCTTCAGCCATTTAGGGAACTTTCCAGGACGCAGCTTGTGTCTACAATCACTCCTTAGCTCACGGCTGGGCACCAGGGCCCAGGGAGGCTCATTGCTAAATACCAATTGTTATGTGTTCTTGACAAAAGGGAGAGAGAAGCTAATTCCACTTACTTCCCATCTCCTGGGGACCCTGGAATCTTGTCTTCCAACATCCCACCTTCGGATATGTCTTTTCTTGCCTATCTCCTGGATCACAGTGTCCTTTTGATTACACACTCAGGCCTCAGTGGGTGCTATGTACAGAGGTTTGGAAAGAGGATGTCACATAGACCCATAGGAAGCCAGTTGGGCTGGCAGCCAGGGCCTGGAAAAATCCTTGTTTTTAAGCAAGAAAACAAGAAATAGTACGTATTATAATAGCTACCTTTTATTGAGCACCTACTTGTGCCAGGCACTTTACATACATCTGTGCTTATAATTCCCACAACAACCTGGGAGGTAGGCTTTATTATCACCATTTTGCATAAGAGGAAATTGAGGCTCAGGGAAGTTAAACAGCTTGCTCAAGGTCACACAGCTTATTGATGACTGGTAGAATCAGCACTGGAGATGGGCAACTGTGAGTACCCTTAAACTTGCATTAGACATTCTTCACACGGAGGAAACAGAGGGGTGGGGGGGGTGGGCAAAGGGATGCATTCTCTAGGGCTGCGGGACTGGGTCTGCTGTCCAAGCCATGGAAGGAGGCTGAGCCCTGCCCTATTTCCCGCCTCTCTGCTCAGACAAGCCACTTCTTCTCCAGACTGAACTGCAAAGTCAGAAAAAAAAACAACAACAAACCTCTCTCTGGCTGAGATTGTTCTCAGAAAGGGAAAACAGCTGACGGTGAAAGACCTTATCCTGTATGCATATTTGCAGGTGGAGATGTACCTGTGTAGCTTGTGTGCTGAAGCACACCACCACCAGAATAAGGTTATTTCTTCCTTTTAGGCCACTACCCTGCCCCGTGTGCAGGGAGTGAGGCAGCTAAGGAATCTTGAAGGGCTATTTATTTTTTACTGAAATCCCAGGCACATCGCCTGCGGGGAAGACAAGTCAACAATCAAAGCCTCAGATCTGCTCCCTGCTCCCTCCCTCCAGGCTAATCTAGTCTCAGGCATGTTGTGTTCATTCTACAGACCCAGGGACACATGATGCCTCTCTCTGTCTCTCTTTCTCTCTCACACACACACATGCACACACACACACACAGAAAGGCTCTTAGATTAAGGCACCAAGTCTAACCTGCATGGTTTTGCAAGTCTCTGCCCACTGGACGGTGGCCTTGGCCCATGGCCAAATGTGTATGTGTGCACAGGTGGGTTGGTGCAGTGTTAGGAGCCCGCTCACAAATGAGGGGCAGTGATGATGGCACTGTGCTGAACCAAGTCCTCCCGTCTTCTGGGAGGGGACCTCCTGCTTCCCTGTCAGTTGGCCAACTACCCCTTTCCCTTCTTGCCAGCTCAAGGGAGAGCAGGTCAGCCACAGTTTAGGCCAATGCTGGGAACTCAGGGCCTGTCTTCCACTTCCAAGAATGTACCCTTCTTCTAAGTGTGGCAGGGGGCTATTTTGGGACCTTAAAGAGGATCAAGTGCCCACTTCAGGAGGACAAGATGGCCACTCAGGCCAGGAAAAAGGGTAAGGGATTTTTTTTGTATGTGCTTTTAAAACCCAACCATGTGTAACAGGAACTAACCTTTTCTCCTCTAAGCTCACTCACCCTCACCTCATGGAAAAGGTTTCGGCAGATGGAGTGAGTGTGTGGGGAAGGGGGATGTTAGGATTGTGCTTCACTGCCCCCTCCCCTGGCCCTACAGGAGCTGGGTGGAGCACATTTATGTCAGCACCCACACAGTGGGTGGTACAGAGGTAGGGACTCCCTGGGGATACACGGTGTGGTTGTATTTAATAGAGGGTGAAAGGCCTGCATAAAAGACTTGGGTTAGACCTGTGGGGGTCTCTGGGTCCTGGGCTGGGTCAGGATGCCCAGACGAAGTAGGCTATCTCATCCAGGTCCACAGGATAATCGGTGAGCAGCACTGGTGTTTTGTCAAAAAGCTCGCCCTTATAGCTGCGCCACTTGCCGGCGGGCAGGTAGACGTCACGTTCCTGCTTGCCAGGCTCCAGTACTGGTGCCACCAGCAGTGTGTCCCCGATAAGGAACTGTGAGTCGATGCGGTGCGCTGTCTCATCGCCCGGCGCAATCCACCAAAGCGGGCGCACGATTGGGTCTCCAGTGTCGGTGACTTCACCGGCCAGCTCAAGCAATAGCGGTGCCACAAGCGAGGCCCTCAGTGCGGCGAACTTGTGCGCGATGGCCACCACTTCAGCGTCATATTGCCAGGGTGGGACTGAGAACTGCATAGCGGGCATGAAAGCGGCCACCTCCAGCCAGCGCACGTAGAGCTCGCGCTCTGGCACATTGCCGCCGCCCGCTGTGCGCTCGGGCACCACATTGCCACCCACCATATCGGGCAGGATGAATGGGTAGCCCAGCATGCTGACAGTGAGCACGGCGGGGATGAGCGAGCGCAGTCCCAGATCGTAGCCCCACACGGAGTCACGGTCCACCAGGCGGAAGAAGCATGAGATATTCTGTGACTGGTAGCCCACGCGGACCTCGGCCAGTGAGAAGAAGGGAAGCGCCATCTCAGTATAGCGCCGGCTCCATATGTTGGGGTCTGGCAGCGACCTGTAGGTGCTAAAGTCCCGCGGCAAATAGCTGACCTCACCCGCATCGAACTTGAAGGAGGCCACCTCGTAGCGCGAGCGCAGCCGCCGCAAGTGCCCCTGGAACCAGTCGCGGGCCTCGGGGCGCGTGAAGTCCAGCACCGCGCCGATGCCATTCCACCAGCGCACCAGTGCGGGCAGCCGGCCCGTGGGTTCACGCACAAACAGCTCTCGCTCCACACCCTCGCCAAAGGATGAGGAATTGTAGTTGACAAATGGGTGCACCCAGAGCGTGACTTTAAATCCAGTGTCGCGCAGGTGGCGGAACATGTCACTGGCGTTGGGAAACTTGACCTCGTCGAAGTCGAAGTCACCATAAGCAGGTGTGTACATGTCGTCGATTTCCAGGTGGCTGCTGTTGAAGCGGTGCCGGCGGATCTCCTGGGCAAAACGCTGCACCTTGTCCTGGTCCACTGCGCGCCCGTAGAGCACCCACGTGGACCAGATGGGGTCCCGGAAGGTCTCGGGTGCTGGCACCCTTGATGGCTTGTTGAAATAGCGCCGTACCATGTACTTGTGGATGGAGGTGACATCTGAGCCAACGCACACGCGGTAGCTGAGCTCTGGAGCTGCGGGGAGGCCGGCTGGTGGCTTGTAGGGGGTGTCAGTGTAGCGTGCCTGCAGCCTCAGTGAGCGCTCTGTGCTGTTCCAGCCCAGGTGGAAGGGCACTGAGTCGTTGACCTTGATGGCAGCCGCACGTGATGACAGCCAGTAGCGCTCCAGGATGCCTCCAAATGCTGCATCGGAGGAGTAGACGTCGCTGGTGACAAACGGCTGTGGCTCCTGCTGGCCTTCCAGCCGTATGGGCCAATGCTGGGTCCTCATCTCAGCTCCTCCATACCAGTGCGCCCTCTCGTCTCCCAGGAACATGGCATGCTCCACTGCGCGGCCCGGCGCTGCCTCCTCCCAGCGCACACGGTAGCACATGACTGTGTCCTTGGGTCGCACAGTCTGGATGAAGAAGTGTAGTGGACGCCCATCTGCCGTTCGAGAGCAGCCCAGCAGAGCGCCATCGCGGCTGCAGGAGTCAAGGTCCAGCGCACCCGAGCGGAAGGCCAGGCGGAAGACCTGCTCACCTTTCTGGTTGCGGATAGAGAAGCCGCCAAGGTTGAGGTCCAGCAGCTCCGCGCGCAGACGCTCTGCCTTGCGTAGAGAGGCACTGTAGTAGCACCAGGCCACCACTGCGGCTAACACCAGCAGCAGCCCCAGCACCCCTGAGCCCAGCAGCGGCTTCAGCTCTTTTGATGGCTTGGGCTTGACAGGCGAGAAGTTGTCAGGCAGGAAGGTGTACATGGCTGTGGCTGAGGCAGCCTCGGGTCTCTCACGGCCTGTGTCGTGCCCAGGGCGTCGGCGGGGGTAGGCCTTGCTCTTCTCTGGAGGACTTTGGGGCATCGGCCCTCAGTTATGGAAGGAGCAAGTAGTGGGGCCACCTGACAAAGCCCATCTGAACCTGGTCTGCCACAGTCTGGAAGGCGAAGAGAGAGGCAGAACTGACCTTCTCATTCCATAGTATCTCCATTTGCTGCAGCCAGAAAAGAGAGGTGTATATTTTGGGAAGGTGTATTCTGGGAATTAAGGGTTTGAGAAATGGCAAAGGTGAGACTTAACAGGACAATCTGTGTCTTACCCTTTCTCAAGGGCCCTGATACTTGCCAAAATTAGTTAGGACTCTGAACGGGGAGGGGCAGATGGCATGCATCCCATTTTTGTGGGGAAGAAACACCACCAGACAAGGTCAGGGAGCTGTCCAGACCACAGAATGTGAGGCCTCCTGGGATCACACAGGGGGGCAGTTCAAGCTGAAGAGAAAGGGAAGGATCTGGAGAGGACCTGGTGTCCCAGAGCTGTGGCCATGGTGGGGGTGCGGCATGCTTCAGTCGGCTCCTTGAGACCTTTAACAGGGTAGTAGGATGACTTTCCTTGTGCCCAGAAGGGGACAGAAGAGAGGAAGGAGCAGCAGCTCAGGCATGGAATTTAAACAGAAGCCAGATTAAATCCGGAGATTAGATCAGTCCCAGGGCTTGGTTTGGAAGGAGGCAGGGCTGGGTTCAGACAGTGGGGCTGGGGTCAGGAGCCTGGCTCAGGCGCCATGGTGGCTTCTTGCTCCCTGACTTTGTCCTCAAATTCCACCCTGTTTGCAGCCATTGTTCATCAGGTCCGTTTCCCTCCCCACCTTCCTGCTCTGCTCCCAACACCACCGCTGTGGGCCAGCTACTACCTGTTTTTGTCTCTGCCAATCGCCTACCGTCCTGCTGCCCTTGCCCTAGTTTTGGACAGTCTCTTCTCCCCTGGATTATTTCAACACTTCCCCCATAGACCTCCCTGCCCTCAACTTCCTTCCTGCAATGCCTTTTGCTTATAGCAACCATAGTGAACCCTCTAAAGAAGTTATCAACCCTGGCTGGTATAGCTCAGTGGATTGAGTGCGGGCTGGGAACCAAAGGGCCACGGGTTTGATTCCCAGTCAGGGCATATGCCTGGGCTGCAGGCCAGGTCCCCATTGGGGGCCACATGAGAGGCAACCACACACTGATGTTTCTCTTCCTCTCTTTCTCCCTCCCTTCCCCTCTCTCTAAAAATAAATAAATAAAACCTTGAAAAAGAAGTTATCAGACCACATCACTTCCTAATTTAGAGAGTTTCTCATGACCTCCATGATGAAATTCAGAAGTGTAAGTTTTGCAATTGAGCTACAACGCATGATGTGGTCTCATCTGTCTTTCTGATTCGTTTTCAGCCAGGCCTACCCTATAACGACCCAAGTTCATTTCTTCTCCACCCTAAATCCTTCCGGCCACCTGCCTTAGGAGATTTCAACCACCCACCTTAGGCCAACATCTCTCCCCAACCTACCAGCTCTCCAGGGATCAGACCACCTCCCAGCGCATACACATATATGCTCTCGCACGCTGCATGTTCAACATCCAAACATGCCTGCAGGGAAACATAGATTTGTGGAAGGTGTGTGTTGCAATCTGCTGCTCAAGGCCACTGGCCCTCCCTGATTTAGCCTTCAGGGCAGAGTCCAACAAAGAAATAGCCCTAGCCAGGTGCATACACAGACATACATACTGCCAGCCAGGCAGCTGCACCAGCTAGGGGGAAGGGGAGAAGGAGACTAGCAAACAGTAATTAGTCTCCTCCCAGATGCCAGTGTCTGTTTCTAAGTCCCCCGTGATTTCCCTAGATGCCAGAACTGTTCAGGATCTTCACCTCCCCCAACTCTCTCATGAAGAGACTATTAAGAATGCCAGACGCAGATCAGAATTTTGACCCCAGATGTTAATATACAGCTCCCCACACTGCCCCTCCCCAAGTTGTTATCTCAGGGCTTCATTTTCTATGTTCTCTGCTCCCCCCCCCCCATTCCCTGAGCTGGTCAGTCTGGCTGGTCTGGAACAGCCTCTTATTCCCTTCCTCTCAGCCCACATAGCTTAGTTTTCCAACTCCCCACACCGGTATAGACTCCACTTCCTGTAGGTACAGTTCAGAAAAGTTCTCCTGGGAAACACAGGCAGTAGCCTTATTAACTGATGCTCTCAAGCTAAACAGAACCCACAGAAGGTCGTAGGTGGCCCATGCCAGAGTGGCTATACATTTATATTCATCCATTCAAGACAACCAAGGCCCCATTCTGGACACTAAGGGAATAAGGAGAAAAGGTCCATATCTGAATAGGACTCCCTCATTCTCAAAACTTTTATACTAGACTGCCTCATGACCCTAGTAGCATGGAGAGGCCAAAGAGACCTCAGAAAACTTTCCAACCTTAATTTCTGAGAATCTTATCTTTCTAGGATTCCAAGGTTCTTCGATGAAGGACAGTAGCCCATAGGCCCGAGCACTCACTCCATGCAGGCCCCATGCAGGTCTCCCAAATGCCACAGCATTCACCCTAAAAATAATGCTGAAAAGGAGGCATAGCTACAGGGTCCATTGTGCAGATAAGGAAACAGTGTCCCAATCAGAAAAAGAAACTTGTTTGAAGTCACCCAAATAGCAAGGTTGCCCAAATTCAAAAAGCGAACTTAACCCTCCATTAGCCTAAGTTTTAGGAGGCGGGAGACAATAGTCTGACAAGCTGTCTGAATGAAGCAGAGGAAAGGAGCTTTATGGTCAAGAGGCTGCGACAGGCTTCCATTAAGTGGGTGTGGGCATGGTCAGGCCTGTTTTCTCAAGGGCTGGCGCCGCTGCTTGCTCTAGGAAGGATTCTTGTGGGTGGGAAAGGGACAATTTTAATAACATCTGGTACCCGGGCTGTGTGGGAAGAACAGTGGTTCCCGTGTTAACGGTGGCGCTACAGACTCCTGTAACCTGCCGTCTCCGCCATCAGACCAGCCACAGGCTAATGGAGGCCAGTGGGGTCGGCCCTAGCCAAGCCTCTCCCCACTTGACACTCAACCTCATTCTTGGCTGCCAGCCCCTAGTCGGGTATGAAGGGGAGGGCCCGGACCGGTCCAACTGAGGGGAGGCCATTCTAAGCTATGTGGTTTGTCGAACACAGTTCCCAGGAGATTGTGCGGAAATGTCAAAGGCAACTCGATCCAGTCCATTTCCCTGTTCAGCGGCGGGATCCGGGGGAATCGAGAGACTGAGCCTACAGCTTGTAATACTCCACACCCACCCCCAGGGTCCCGCCCAACAGCTACTAAATCCAAAGGGACAAACTGAGGTCAAGGGGCCTGTCTCCCAGTGGAAACCAGGGCCACTCAGGCTCTCCCCACCCACTCAGCGGTTAGGAGTGAAAGTTAAGGATGTTTGCTCCCACAGAAACCTCCCAAGGTTCTCCTCCTGAGCTCACTCACGGCAGTGACCCCAGAAGAGGCGGAGAAGGTAGGCTCCTGCGGATATCCAAGGTAGCCGGAGTTGAGCTGCAGCAGCGCCGCGCGGAGCGCTGCCCAGTTGCCGACAGCTGAGGCCCCGCCCTCTGGCTGTCCAGTCACGCCCAGGTCTTTTGCTCTAGCCTGAGCCTCCGAGTCCAGCCCCGCCCCTGGCACCTCCCACATTGTCACACGGACTTGAGGCCCTTCCCCTTGGCCCCCACCTTCCCGCTACTGTTCGGTGCCAAGCTCCGGACATCTCCGGCCAGCTGCAAGCCCCTCGCCACCCGGCTCCGCCCCCGCCTTGAGCCCGTCCCCTCCTGGGCGTTGCTCACCCTCTGGAGGGCAGGGCGCTTTTCCAGGCCTCGTGGGAAATGTAGTTTTGGAGGAAGGAACAGATGTACAAGGTTAGAGTTCTTGCTCCTCCAGGCTAAATTTGAGATGTGTATGTGAAGGAGTGAGACGCAGGGTAAAGGGGCAGGGTTGGCCCTTGGGACTCCTTCCCATCCATACTTGGACAGGTGGAGGCTGTCTTGGTATAACGCTCTCCTCACTAGCTCTTCCATATGGAAAAAAGTTTCCCATATGGCAAAAGGGTAGCGGAATACCGGGAGAATCTCAGCGGCTCAGTAGAGAGCAGATCCAATCGAGAACCCCACCGAGGTATCTTGGTTTCACCAGAGGGGAGGTCCAGAACAGCATAAGTCAAGGTTAGGGACCTAGAAGACTGACTTCTCCTGGGTGTTTTGCCCCCACCCGCGACAACTGTTGGAAATTCCTGTGCTGCAAGGAAGTGGGCATGCCCCGCCAAACGCCCGCCCCAGGAAGGAGTGGGATGCCCAGAGATTCCAGAACACCCAACCCCTTGCTCCCTGAGGGACATGGAAACAGAGTTTTGTTTTGTAATTTGAAATTTCTTGGTCATGAAACCCTCCAAAATTGTTTTAGACCTGGGTGGGGGAGGGCAGTGAGGTGTCTGAATATAGGTTTTGGGAGGCTGTGATTGACTGCGAGTACACATCAAGAGCTATGGGTATAGGGACAGGGCCCTGACTGCAGATTGGAGGATTCTGGGTCCACTAAGATGCTGGGGTGAGGACCATCTAAGTTTAGGAGACGGAGAAATGTTAGCTGGAGGGTGTTCCCTGCATGGCCAGGTGGACCTACTAGTTTGGGCTCTGGGGTGGAGGAGATGAACACACCAGGTGGATATGGCGTGTGGCACTCAGGGGCACCTAAGGTAAGTATTGAGATGATGGGGGTGGGGAGGGCTCAAGGCAGGTTGTCTTTGAGAATATGCACATCAGTGTAGGGGGCTTGACAGAGGCCTGAGTGAATGTTTCCTCCCTGACAGATCTTGCTGGGTGAGGACACAGGAGGCAGCCTATGGGGTGAAAAGTTTATTTATTGCTCAACCTCCTTGGCCTGGCTGGCTCAGGCTCTACCAGCAGCGGTAGTCAGAAGGTTTCCGACACAAATTCAGGGTGGACAACATAGTTGTTTCTCTGGGCCGCACCAGTCTTCTTAAAGTGACTTGTGTCCCACCTGTGAGGAGAGATGGGCTAGCCCTTTTGGACCCTCATCTGTCTGATTCCAATTTTCAATGTCAATGCTAACCTTATCTCAACATTTTACCCCTAATGCTGGTCCAACACTGACCTCGGGTTCAACCGTCAAATTTTTTATTTCCAATACCTGCTCCCTAACATTGATTTCTTACCCTCTACTTCAAGCCCTGAACCTAAAGCGTTGATCCCTTGATTCTACGTCTAATTGCCAACCTGTAACCGCTCAATGCAGACCTCCCCGCCTTCATGGGGTCCTCTACGTCCTTGCCACTTTTCACTTCCCCATGGCACTCGCGCCCCCTGGTGGTACCTTCCAATCAGTGCATCGCAGTGGACAGTTTCCACCCCAACTAAACCCGGAGTTCCCCGCCACGCCAAGAAAACAGCCTCCAGTGTGCGTGTGCATTTGCGGGTGTGCTCCAGACTCACCTAAGGTTAGGACATGGGTAGTATGGTGGCGGGGGAGTTATGACAACACATTGCATTCCGGGCCGGTGGTCGTACGGCAATACACTCCTGGAGGAGGAAGCAGTGGGAAGGGAGGGGTCAGGCCTTTTGATTTTCCCCTACCCTCCAGCCAGGAACAGGACTCCGAGCGACGCTTCAGCAATCAGTCCTACGGCTCAGAGATTCTCCCCTCAGGCCTCCTGGCCCTTCGAGAAACCAAGAAACATCACCTCTGGGAAGACACCTGGAAGTCCCTCTCCCCGTAAGGCCTCATTTCCACTCCCAGGCTGGGCTGTGCAACATGCTGGACTCTAGGGAGGGTCGTTGAGAACCTGGGAGTTCCCGGATTCTAGCCAAGGTACTCCCCACTATCGACGGGGTGACATTTCTGAGGCTCAGGCACATTCTCTCCCCTGCCCTTGTAAGGGATAAGACCCAGTCTCGTACAAGGAATCAGTCTCTCTCTGCCTAGGAAGGAGCGGAGGGTATCACCATGGGATTAGGGACAGGGTTCGGGAATAACCCCTGCATAACTGTCTAATCTGATGTGGACATTGTTGTTTTCCCAGGTTCAGCCCTCCTTGTCTGCCGCCGGGTGCAGAGAGAAGGCTGCGCGCGCCACAGTCGGCTGCAACTGGGCACCTGGGCCTCAGTTTTTCCAGAGGTGAAAAGCGAGGCTGTCTACGTCCGGAGGTGGTGCAAGGCTCCAAGGAGGCCGGGGCCGTTCTGGTAATCCAGTCACCATTTCTTTGCTCACTTACCACTGGGCAGTAACCCTGCCCATTACTGACAGTGACCCGAGGCCCAGGAATAAAGGGCACTTCTGAGAACAGGTCCCCAGGGCCGGGTGTCCAGGTAGGGAGTGGGGCTGGAGAGCGTGGGTAGGGGATGTGACTGATGTGCAAGGTTTCTTAACAAAATCCTCCGGCGGGGCCTCCGGAAGAGATACAGGAGCCAAGTTGGCCTTGAGCACGGTTCTGGAGAGACAGGATCGGAAACTTGGGGGAATCTTCCTGCAGGTTTTCCCCCTTCCGCAGTCAGTTCAGGCCGTGGAGCGGAGGGCAGAACAGGGCGGGACCCAGTGAGGGAGCCTAGCGGGATGGAGCGGGGTGGGGCCTGGTGTAGAGGCAGGTCCAGGCTAGAAGTGGTGCGGGATAGAGAGCTTGCAGCCAGGGTAAGGCTGGACTCTGGGGACCCGGATTGTTTGGGGGCACGGCCCAGCTGAGCAGGGCGAGGCCCTGCGAACCTTACAGTCGGCTGCACTGGGTACAGAGGCCGCTGGCGGCATTCGTTGCAGGGTGCCCCGGTGACGCAGTAGTCCATCCCGCGTAGACAGTAGTGGCGGCCGGAGCAAGCGCTTTCATAACCCTGGTAGGGCAGGCGGCCCGGCAGCGGGTCTGCGCACCCGCATCGGGATGCGATCTGCGGCAGTGGTTGGCTCCGCGACAGCGAGTTCAGCATGTTCACCACCACCTCGCGCTCTGGGCCCGCAGGTCCCCAGACCCGCAGGCCCCGACAGTCACAAGAATGGGAAGGGACAGGGTGGGAGACAGGGAGAGATACAGACAAAAACAGGTAGACAGGTAGAGACAGGGTCACACCCTCTCCAGGGCCCTCGGCCTCCACCCCATCGCACAGGTCCCCACCCCACTCTCTTTCTGGCCTCCCGCCCCGTTCCCTTCCACCACCTCACCACCCGTTACCATAGGCATTGAGTCGCTCCGGCTTAGGAGGGTACTCCAACGGCATTCCTCGAACTACTGTCTCCATCCCGGCCTCCTGGAAATGGGACACAGGCTACCTCAATCTCTGACTCAGAAGGACCCTCTTTCGGGGGTTCTCCCTCCCAGAACACGCAGACCAGTACCAGGCCGCGCCTCATCCCGCCATCCACGTGCTGGCGTCTCCCCCTGGCACTGAGTGTTTAGAGTTGTCGCCGGGCAACGCGTTTACTCCGCCTACTTGGGGGGCGGGAGAAGGGAATGAAACTAGTTGGAACCCACGGGGGGACCTGAACCTCTGACAATCCTGCCTCAGCGTTTGCTTTTGATTTTACCCTTCTTTGTCTAGCTGACTCTGTCTAGCACTGTCTCCGTGTTTCTCCCTCTTTAAAAAAAAATTCGGTGTCTCTAATAGGTGTTTTCAATATTGCCTGCCCGTCAGAATCCCCTGGGAGAACTTGTGAAAAGTTCTGATTCTTGAGGAGGTTCTGATTCAAAAAGGTTCAGCCATCAGCCTACAGTTGAGAACCCCTGCTCTGGTCTCAGAGCCTCTCACGTTTCCTCTTCCCTTAGTTCTGGGGCTGCCGCTGGATTCCTTCCTCTCTCCTTGAAAGACTCTCCTATATTTATCTGCACTGCTTACGAGTGGCCTTGTTCTACCTCGGTTTGTCCTTGCTTAGGTCACAAAGGAAGAGAGAGATGAGCAGGTTGACTCAGCCTATCACTGATACTTTGGCCAGACACGTGGGAAGGAGCTAAGTGGCAAGCTTCAGGAAGGCAGCACATCAAAGAGTGCACACTAACCATGTCCCGGTAGAACCTGGCCAGAGATTGGAACCCAGAGACCCAGCACAGCTCCACTCCTGGGTTCCTTTGTCTTCTAGGAAATACAAACCCTAATTTCACATATGGGAAAGAGCCCTCGGTCATTTTTAATGGCAAAAGGATGAGTAATTAATGGTGAATTATCAGTCACTGTGGTTTGGGAGGTGCATGTGTGTGCTCGAGTGTCCGAAACCCCATCTGTGCTGGGCACAGCAGATACCTTAGGCAGCCGGGGAAGGCATGTGGTGTACTTGTTCCAGTCAGTGCAGTGGTAAGGTCCCATTCTCCATGTGTTATACCGGTCACTACACAAGTAGTTTGGGTTGCATTTGTCTGCTTGATTATAGGGGTGGAGAATAAGACAGTGTTACTCCTTACTCCATCCCAGAATCTGAGACTCCCAAAATATTTCTCCTCTGATCCCCAGCACAAAACTGGACCCCCACTGATTTCCCTCAGGCCAGTCAAAGCCCAGCTTGGTGTACACTTTTCTTAGTGAGATGTAGCTCATTTTCTACCTAAGACTTGCTTCTGAGTGGGGTCTGGATCCTTTGAGCTGATCACTTTCATACTGGCATCACCCTCTCGATAGAACCAACCTGGAAACTGGCCCTCCTCCCAGTTTCTCCCTATGTCTCATCTTCCACAACCAGTCTCTAAAGTTTGCTTATTCTGCCTCCTTAAAATCACTTGAATCTATCCTATGAGTCTCCTATAATCTCCCCTGTATCCACGCAGTGCCTTAACCAGGAGACTATATAATGTCTTGATTAATAGGATGGACTCTGCAGATAGACTGCCTGGCTTCAGGTTTTATCTCTACAGATATTAATTATATTGACCTTCACTGAGTTAATTTCACTATATCTGTTTCCTCAGTTTTAAAATGGGATAATAGTGCTATCTACTTCATAGGGCTGTTGTGAGACTGAAATGAATGAACATATGTAAAACACTTAGGACTTAGAAAACTATTATTTTATTAGCCTACTGGTCTCCCTACTTCATCTTTGAATCCTACAACCCAAACTCTACATAGCAGTTTGGGCAGTTTTCACAGATGAAAATCTGACCAGGACACTCCCCTACATAAAACCCTTCAAAGCCCCATCCACCCAATAACCTTTAAGTCTGTCCAACAAGGCCCTCTGCAATCCACTCTCCTAACAGTTTGAAAGAACACATGTGAGAGAGAGACATCAGGAATGGAGGTCTAGGAGCCCTAGAGGAAGAGCAGCTGTGTGTATGGGGCAGGGTATTGGGATTGGGAGTTCTGGGTTGGTAGGTTGCACATACTGAGTTTGGGGTATTTGGGACATTCAGGTAAAGATGACCATAGTCAGATGGAGAATAGAATTTGGATGAGAGGCCAAAGCTAGAAAGAAAGACTTGGGGTTGCAATTAAAGACATGGATTAGATAAAATGGCCTCAGGAGAGGAGTAAGGAGAGGAAAAGGCTCAGATTAGTACCCTGAGGAACCCTCATGTTTCCAGAGTGAGTGGACAAGAGACCCAGGAAATTGAGGCATCAGAGAAGCTGGAGAAGGAAGATATTTCAAGAAGTAGAGAGTGGTCAGAGAGTGAAGCGCATAGGGTAGGTCTCATAAGGTAAAGATTGAAATCTGGTGGATGTGGTAGTTAAAACCACACAAGAACAATTTTAATGTCTGAGCATAGAAGATGCAGACCCCCAATTTCAACTAGATTAAGAGTTGTCATCTGTTCATTCAACAAATACTTATGAAGCCTTGTGCTGTTCCAGATGGAGAGGGCATAGTTGTGAATGAGACAAGAACCTTTACTCTTCTGGAATGTACAGAGTGAAAGACCATTAACACCCAAGCAAATGAGAAAGACTGTTTCTCATAAAGTGTAAGGAGTGAGGAAGTAGATAGAAACAGGGAGCACAGTCTGTTTCCGAGAATCTTGGTTATGAAGGGGAGGAGGAAGAGAGAATTTTTAGGCAGGAAGATATTGGACAAGGCTTCCAGGTGGAGAGAAAGAGGTGTGGTGGGAAGAGGGATGCAGCAGAGATGGGGAACTTGATGGAACAAGATGAGAGGAACTTGATGGAACTTGATGAGAGGAAAGTGTCGCAGGTTTGATTCCCAGTCAGGGTACATGCCTGGGTTGCAGGCCATGACCCCCAGCAACCGCACATTGATGTTTTTCTCTCTATCTCCCTCCCTTCCCTCTCTAAAAATAAAGAAATAAAATCTTAAAAAAAAAAAAGATGAGAGGAGATGGCACTTGGACTTGTTCGGAGGAGGTTAATATTCCATCTCTCTAAGAATAAGATCCATATCTTACTCTTCTAGTTCTCTGGAAGGCAGCTTCCAGTCCTTTGGAAGCAGACAAATACAACAGAAAAGGAGTTCCCCAAAGGCAGGGCCTGAATCACCTCCAGGGTCAGTGTCAGGTCAGATGGTTTGGGAGTCGAGCTGGAGCAGGTGAGGTCAGAGAAGAAGCCCAGGCCATGGGTGGGAATAAGAGTGATGTATGATCAGGGTGGTCAAGATTCAAGTTAGATTCAGGTTGGGGGTCATTATTAGGGTCACTGAATGAGGTCAGGGTTGGTGAAGGGTGAGGCCCTACCTTCCTTTTGAGAGAGCCAGTATTTCTCAGGCAAGTAGGGGTGGCCTGGTATGGAACTCTTATAGCTATAGTCCCGCACAGCACATTTGACCATCTTCTGAAGGGCTTCAGGGTTCACGTGGCGCTGCCTGGTCTGAGTCAGGCCCTGTGCAAGGGAAGAGTGAAGGAAATGGCTAGGTACACAGGGACTCCATCCAGGCTTGGGGTCCTATTGGACTTAGATCAAGCCCCTATTGAGAAGGTCAGCCCTGGCCAGTGTCCTAACACCCCTCCCTATGCTAAAGGGATCCCCATGCCAGTCTTGGCCCCTCTGCATAGTTCTCTTATTTGAATTACACTTTGCTTTTCTCTCCATCCAAGGCTAGGGCCTAAAGTCAGGCATTTTCTGATATTTTCATTTCTCATCTATTGACTGGGAATTCTTTAAAGGCAGAGCTGCCTGGAGCAGGGCCTGGTGGATCACCCCCGACAGAGGAGCGGGGCCCCTGGTATAATCTTAAGCTTCAGGAAAGGCTGGCTGCCCTGGGAGCTGGCTACCTTGTGTAGGTATTTTTAACAGGACGGGCTCCCTTGAAATCTGACACCTTGAAGGAGAATGGGACTGGAGGGGCCTCTGCTTCTGAAGTGGTTCTGATTTGACCCTGACACTCACTTTGCCTTGGTCCTCATCCTACCCTGACCTTGGTTCAGGCCCTGGGCCCCTCTGCTTCTTGCAGTTCACTTCACCTTATCCCATAATTCCTTGTTGGGCTAGATCTGTGGAATCTCAGGTCAAGACCTCCCTTTGGGCTCCTTTGTCCTCAGCTGAAGGCAGAATGCCAAGTTAGTTGTGGGCCCGTAGGTGTCTGTAGGCAGCTAGTATGTAAAGGCAGTTGGGTCACAGGGGCAGGACACCCAGAAAAGCCCAGAATGGACTTCCTTATTGCGGGCAGCAAGGTGCTGGGATGGTGACACTGCCACCCACATTGCCCCCTTATGATCTAACGAGGAGAGGGTTCTCTTGGCCAGGGATGAGACCTTGCTGCTCCTAGGTCTCCAGGGATGAGACCACCCTGAAAACCCCTCAGTTAAGGGGCTTCTTGGATCCTCTGTGCCAGCTGAGGTTTTGTTCTGTGGGCAGATCCTGCCCAGTCATGTTTCATATGGGTGGAGGAGTCCTATGACTTGTCACCACCCCCCGCCCTGAACTTTACACACATTCACACGTCCACACATACACATAGATCTGTGTACCCAGATACATTCATAGACACTTACAAATGTACATCTATACATACACACTCAGACATGGACACGTATTTGCAAAGACAGTCGTTTAGAAGAACTCACAGAGATCACTTTTTCCATTCAAGCCTTCCTCAGATGTCTATAAAATCTGTAATTGTCTGCTCATGTTTATGAGTAGGATTTAAAAAGCTTATTGGAACCTCTGAGCTGTGGGTGGACTTTGTCAATCATGAGCCTCATTGTAGGGTGATCTGGCTAGACTATTTTTTACCCACTCTGTCAGTATCTGTAGGTCTTTCCTCTTGGGCTGATCATATCTTTCAGAAGGGACTCTCAATCTTTGGCCTGAGGGTAGTGACCTAGCTGCCAGTGTTCTGAGAACTAGTGGACAAGAATGCTGCTGAAGGTTTTAGCATTCAGTATACAGAGGTTCACCTGTTTTCAATATGGTACATTGCCCACAACTGGGCCTGGTATCCCCAGTCCTGAGATCCTCACCAAAAAATAAGCCCTCTGACTTTCGCAGAGATGGGGTGGGTAGTCACCCTATGAACTGCTTCTTAAACAGTTTTCAAATCATCCTTATTTTAGCCTTGGTCCTCTTCCATATTTAGTTCCAGAGAAGCCTAGTATTTATTATAATAATGCCTGAGGCTTGTGAAAATTCTGTACTTTAATGTTGATTTATGTCTTTTGTTTCTCACTGTTGACTTTGGATTCAGCTTTCTCAGATTTGCAGAGTCAGTTACTACTTATCTATCACACTTCCTACTTTCTGAAATTTTGTTGCCATGTCTCTTCTTTCTCACGATTCTTGAGAGTTTATGTCTTAAATATCCATTTACTGTAGTTGTTGAGAGTTTCAGGAGGGAGTCAATACATGTGTTTAAACTTAACCCTGAGACTTACAGTTCTTTATATATTCTATATACTAATCCTTTGTCAGTCACATGTTGCAAATATGTTCTCTCAGTTTGTGGCTTATATCTTCATTTTGTCTGTGAAATCTTTTGATGAACACAAGTTCTTAATTTTAACATAGTTGAATTTACTAATCTCTTATGTAGTGTTTTTGTGATTTAAGAAATATGTCCACACTCTAAGATAATGGAGATAACATCTTTTTTTTCTAAAAGCTATAGTTTTACTTTCCTTATTTAAGTCTTTAATCTGTCAGGTATTGCTCTGTGTGAGTTAGCGATCAATTTTAGTTTTGTTTATATGGATAACCAATTGTCCCATTGAGTACCTATCTTCTCACACAGATTTGTGACACCAAGCCTGACATAACTTTTCCCATAGCTTTATTTTCCGTCAACTCTGTTGGATATTGTCTCCATATGTGTGTGGCTCCAATTCTGATCTGTTTTATTTCATTAATAAATTTGCCTATCCATACAGTAATAGTATGCTTAATGCATTTATATAGTTTGATAATAAATATTAATATCTAATTGGCAAGTCCTCTTCTTTTTTCCGTGTGTTTTAGCTATTTCTTGAGCCTCTGATCCTCTCTATAAATTTTAGAAACAGCTTGTCAAATTCTTGAAAAAGATCTTGAGATTATTTTAGTGACTTTTCCTATCCACAAGCATGTGATATCTCTCCATTTAAGTATTTTTAAAAATATTCAAAGTTTTATAATATAATTCATATAGTCTGCACACAGATTTATTTCTACTTTTATTTTTGTTGCCAGAATATGTATATTTTAAATTGTTTCCTAAATATTTGTTGATGTAAATATGTGATTGTGATTGACTTTATATTAATCCAATTTTCTAAATTCTTATTCTAATAATTTTTTTAAAGATTTTATTTATTTATTTTTAGAGAGGGAAGGGAGGGAGAAAGAGAGAGAGAGAAACATCAATGTGTGGTTGCTGGGGGTCATGGCCTGCAACCCAGGCACGTACCCTGACTGGGAATCGAACCTGCGACACTTTGGTTCGCAGCCTGCGCTCAATCCACTGAGCTACGCCAGCCAGGACAAGTAATTTATAGATACTATATACACAACTGTATCATCTGTGAATGACAGGTTTTTATTCCTTTCCTATCATTGCATGTTACATGATATTATTTTCCAATATACAACTTACCTGATATTGTTTTCCAATATTTTGGTTTTTTATATAAATTTTAAAAAATAAGTCATTATAATTATTTTCTATAATTATTTGCTTAAATTTATCTCATCTTTGCCAGTTTCCTAGCTCACCATTTCTTTTCGCATCTCAGACTGTTCTTTCTGTGGTAATTTTTGTTCTACCCAAAGTATGTCCTTTAGAATTTTCTTTACTATGGGTCTGATGGTAGTAAACATTTTATTTTTTGTTTGCCTGGAAATGTATTTATCTTTTTTCTTTATTTTGTTCCTGAAATGAGAACACTTGGCAAACAACTTTTCTCTGTTTTTAAGGTCATCTCTGGAGCTGGTGTTGTGCAGTTCACGGTGAGGTACCTAAGTGTGGAATTCATTCTATTCATTCTGTAACTGTAGATTAATTTTTTTCATTAGTTCTGGAAAATTCAGAGCTTTTTCCTCTTTAGATGATGCCTATTCTTTCTGTTTTTTCTTTTTGGGACTCCAAATAGATGTGTATGGATCTTCTTCCATATTTCACATTTCTTAATGTTTGTTTCATATTTTCTCTGTCTCTCAGTGCTGCATTCTGGAAATTTTCTTTCATTCTCTCTTTCATTTCACTGATACTCTTAAGCTGTGTCTAATCTGTTCTTTAACCCATTCACTATCCCAGATGGATATTTGGTTTTAACACATATAGTTTTTATTTTTAAGATTCCCATTCAGTTCTCCTTTACGTTTGTCTGGTATTTTAAATATATAATCTCTTGTTGTTTGCTCATTTTGATAATTCCACATTTTATTTGGAAAAATTCACGATTATTTTGTACTCTTTAACTGTTAATTCCAATATCTGAAGTCCTTGGAGGTTTAAATCTGTTGTTTCTGCTGGCTGTCAGTGGTGGTTTGTTTTCTTATATCTCTTAATTGTGAGCTCTGATTTGATTAACCTTACTCTGAAGGATACCTAGAAACACACATTGAAGATATTTTTCACCATGAAAGCTATACATTCATCATGTGTGTGTATGTGTGCACACTCTGGGGAGCAAGAAGCCAGAGGTTACTGAACTTTCAGGTTCAGTTTGGAATTTACAGGTTTAGTTCCTCCACCTTTTGGCTAGCTTAAAGCTTAAACTCCTGCTGGTAGCGCTGATATTGGCTTTTGTCTTCAGGGCAACTCCAGTTTTTAAGTATACTTATCACTCACCTTCATGAGAGTCCAAAACAAAATAAAAATTAATTTTTATGCAGGACCTCACTGTTTTGAAGCAGGAGGAACTTTCAGTTTCTGGACCACCATTCTGCCAGAAACAGACGACTTTCCTTCATTTTTAATTCCACTGCTATCTGGCTTTCACTCCTCACTACCCACCGAAGCTCTCTGGCCAGGTTACTACATCCAAGAGATTCCTTTCTGTGTCGACAACATTGATACTGACCTTTGTCTAACAATGCTATGTTGACTGGTTTCTCTTTGACCTTCCTCATATCACTCTGTCTCCTTTTATGGCTCTTCTTGGTTTACCTACCCCTTAAATATTGATATTCTCCAGAGGTCTGTCATTGGCCATTTTCTTACCCTTCCTTGGCAATCCTATTCATCCCTATGACTTTAGTTACCACCTGTGCACTGATTTAAAAATCTATATCTGGAGTCCTAACATCTTTCTTTTGCTTCAGAGCTAAGTATATCCAACTATCCACCAGAATTTTTTTCTGAAAGTCCTTAATTATTTTTGTCCCAAATGAACTCCAAATCTCTCTCTATGATCTGTGATTCCAAATCTCAGTTAGTAGCACTACTGTTCCTCCAGGCGCCAGAACCCCAAAGCCAGGAATCAATCCTAATCTCTTCCCTCCTCTTTATATCCTGATGGTAACCAAGATATGTTGACTATTTCTTAAAATTTCCTTCTATCGATTATGGAAGAGCAGGCAGGCACTCTCATATTTTGCTGGTGGGCATGTAAATTATCACAAACCTTTTTACAGCAATTTGAAGTATATATGAAAAGTTTTAAAAATGTGTATATCTTTTCTCCTACCAATTTAATGTCTAGGAATTTATTCTTAGGGAACAGGTGATGTATACAAAGATAATTTTGTATTAGCAAAATTATATGAATACTCTAAACTTCCAATAATATATGACTTCTTAAATATATTTTGGTACATGCATAAAATAAAATACCTAAGGTCATGAAAATTATAAAATGTTTTGGATGAGGAAAATGACCTGATATATGGCTATATATTAAAAAACTTTCAAGATTAAAAATATTAGTATACAATATGACACCTTTTTCATAAAAAATATTTGCTTCCTAAGAGCATGTAATAATAAATTAACAGTGGTTATTTAGGGTAGTGAGATTATAGGCTTTTTCTTTGTGTCTCTTTGAGTTATCACCATGTTCTGCATTGAGCATATATTTATTTTATAATTATAAAAATTATTTTAAAAACTGTTGCCTATATTTAGGACTTCCAATCAAAGTGGAGGATATGTCAGCTGTAATTGAAAAATAAATTTAAAAAAAGAAAAATTCTCTTTTATCCAACAAAGTCCCTTTTCACTGCCACAGTGTCTCCTCGTCTCTCACCTACATCCTCCTCCCTCATCCTTTACCATCTCACTGGGCTTCCTGCCCTCAGCCCCAGCCCCTCCAATCTCCTGCCACTGTAGCTGGAGTGGCATAACTCACAATCTAATCATGTCACTCACAGATTAAAAAACCTGGAGCATTATGTTCTAGTTGCTTAACACAGCCTGAGGCCCTCTGTGGTCGCAGGTTCCTCTCTTATGGTAGGGCAAGCCTCTCCGGGTGCTCCAGCAGTTCTCAGTTCTTGGTGGGTCCCTGCCCTCAGGCTGCCCTTTCTTATGCCTTTCCTCTGCTGGAAGCCCCCTCCCCCTGGCTCTCTTAGTAGATCTGCCTTTCAAGTTCTGGGAATGTTCTCCCCTTCCCAGCTCTTATACCAGCGCCTATGCCTCTGCTGTTCCGCACGGGGCAACCCTACTTAGTTCATTTGTTTGCTGAGAGTTTCTGAAAGGCAGGGTTGGGCCCTTCATTGTTGTATCCACATTGTGCCTGGCACTTGTAGATCCCCAACAAAGTTTGTTGGATGGTGCACACAGATAAATTCCCTTAGGCAGTCAGTTAGATTCACAAATCTCTCCATTTTGTGCAAGCTGCACAGACACACTTGGCTACCTGTCTTCAAGTACAGACACACATCTACAAGGAGACTGTGATACACATGCATGAAAACATGCCCGTTGGACATTTTCTGGCATATCCCACTGGCAGCCTCGGTACCTTTGCACTTCCTGATCGTCCTGCCGGGAACTCTATTCTTTCAGCCCTTCACACGGCTCTCATCTAGGTCTCTCATCTAGGTCTTCTGTGACCTCTCTATTTAAGTAGCTCTCTCTGGTTACTTTCCATTTCCATTACCCTCTTCCTTTTATAGTGCTTTCGATAATTTATAAATGTCTTGTTCATTTCTTGATTATTATCTAACTCTTTCCATCTCCTACCCTGGTGTAGTAGGCACCATGAAGGCAGGATCTTGTACTATTTTATATATTATTATAAATTCCACACCTAGGCAAAAGAATAAAAAACACACATGCAAAGCTACAAATAATTACAAACTTAATGACAGCCACACACTGCTGTTCACCCAGACAGGCATGGCCGTACACACTGGCCTGTCCCCCCAACCTCTACTTACCGGGGTCACAAACTTGTTGGCTTCCCAGGCCCACAGAGGTGGGTCCTTATAGACCTCCTTGATGGAGGTAGGAGCCCTGTAGGAGTCAGTGTAGGTGCTGATAGGGGTCTTGGTCTTTTGGGAGAAGAGGAACATGGTGGGGTTTAGGGAGTGCTGTGGTGGGCTCTACCTACCAAGGGCTCCTCGCAAACCATCAGTGACCATCCCCTCTCCCAGAAAGCCCACACCTCTAGCCCAGCAGGTGCCCCTAGCTGCTGTGACCCCTGCTCATGTGAAGGATCTCTCAACATCCCTCTCCCACAGCCTTCCTGCTTCTACCCCACCCCGCTTCCCTCTCCAGGGTGGGCACTGCCCATTATGATATCACCTGGCTTAGTCCCAGCCCTGGAGAGGTAAGGCCAATTCTCTCCCTACTTTCAGTCTCTTCCTCCTTCAAGCCTCTAAATAGAGCCCAATTTCTAGGAGTTCAGAGGCCCCTGGAGATCTATGCCAAGCTTCTCACTTTGATGAAGAGACAGGGAGGTTCCGAGGGGCCAAGTGACTCACCAAGGTCATGCAGCAGGTCAGTGGCAGGCCTGGCCTGGGAACCCATGAACGGAGGTAGAGTGAAATGTACATTCAGAGGATCAGCTTTCTCCCCTTCCCAGCCCATGTGCCCCTTGCCCACACCCCAGGTAGGGAGCTGAGGCTGGCTTGTTTGATGCTTTTAATATCATTATTTGTGTTACACGATACACAATCAAGGATGATGGTCAATACTGCGATGGAAATGTTAAAAAAAATATTATACACGGCTCATGTCTTCCACACACCTTCCTGGAAATAAATTAGTGAGCGCGGAGAAACCTGGCTGGGTGGCAGCCAGAGCTGAGGGTAGAGGGAGTGTTAAGGCAGTATCTACAAGGGGGAAGGGTGGCAGGGGGCAAGCTAAGGCCTCAAGTCCTCCCCTTCATCCTCCAAGACACTTCCTAGACCCAGAAGGTGCTGGCTGCCAGCTTTCTACCTCTCCCCACCACCTACCTGTACACTGCTCTAGTTAGAAACTCTTGCCTGCCAGGAAACTAGGCATGTCCTGTGAAAAGGGAGCTTTTCCCTAATTCCTCAGGGCCAGAGGGCCATAGTCACACGGGAAATCAGCAGCAAAGGTCTGAATGAGCCCTGGAGGCGGCCCTGTCTGGAAAAGAGGAGGTACCCATGTTCTGGAAGGGTGAGTCAAGGAGCCCAGGTGGTGGTGACAGTAGTAGGAGGCTTGGCTCTGGGGCCTGGATGACAGGGTGTAGGGATCTGACCAGAGTGGGAGAGATGGGCACAGATGGGGGCTGGTATGGGCCTTGTGGGCCCCACAGGGACCGTCTCTGTCCTTGCCTCCCTTTGGCATTTTCTCTTCATCTAACCAGGGCCACTGTACTAGAGGAGGTAGGGGTGGGTTGGAGGAATTGAGGGTGGAGAGCTGCATCTCAGCACTTTGAAGCTGGTAGCCCCTGGGTGTGGTGCAGGGAGAGCTGCTACCCTTCCTAAGCTAGCAGCCTTGCTCTTTCCTCTCATTGCCCTCTCTCCCTTCCAGGTCCCACCTCCCAAGGCTGGCATCCGGAGAAGGGGCTGTGGGATGACAGCACTGAAGAATGGCGGGCATACACCCTGGCCCTGGGATATGTGGTTTGTGGGGCATAGACCTGAGCGGTCTTAGGCTAACTGTGCTTTCATTTTTCTTCATATGGGGGCAGGTCTATATTGCCCAGTCCCAGGGGAGGGCCTTGATCACCTCCTCCATCTTGACTTTCATCATCAGCTTTTCTGGCATCTTCCCCACTCCAGCAATGGCAGCAGAAGCAGTAATACACACATTCTGACTCATAGACACCTCATATAGCTACACACACTATATATACTCACATACATACTATATACCCACATACATATACGCATTCATAGACACACGCGTGCATTCCCAATAGATCTGCATGCACTCAGGACATACGCAGGTCCCATAGACCTTCCCCTTCTCCTTTCACACGGACATACAACTCAGGAAGCCTCCCAGGTATACTCAAAGACATACAGAGAGTTCCCTCTATACCTCCACAGAAATGCCTATCAAAAATTCCTCCAGAACATTAATAATTTCAGACGCTGCTCATTTTACAGTTGAAACCCAGTGAACACAAGTGGCTTGCTGAAGACCACAGGGACAGTGCCAGAGCCAGGACTAGAACCCAGGCTTCTGACCCCCAGTGCAGGGCTCTCAGTCCACTGCACTGCTGCACAGCCTCTCACACTGTTAGCAGACCACACAGCCACTTCCTCACCATCTCTGACAGAAACAGACATTTAGAAAGACAGGCCCAACACAGAGACACAGAAGCACACCTGCACAGCTTCAGGCACACACACAGTCTGCCAAGCTCTCCCTGCCACACACATGTGGCCACAGTGTTCTCCTAAGCTTGCTTCCTTAAAAATTCGCACTGGGGAGAAGGATCTGAAATCTTAGGCTAGACTGAGATGGGAATAGGGCATTCGAGGCCCACCTTACCTCCTGCTTCCAGCCTGGGACAGAGGCCAATGAACAGAAACTGTGTGTGTGTGTCTGGGAGTGGGACGGGGTGGGGAGGTGTATTGGCAGAGAGATGAATTGGTTAGGGGCCGGTGAGAATAGATCATATCATCTCAACCATCCCAAATTCTGGCCTCTTTCTAAGACCCACTTTACTTTCTAAGAGAACTAAGAGAACAAGGGAGGAAGGGGTGAATAGAGCAAAGAGAAGGAAGAAGGCAGTGATCTGATAGGTGGGGGACAATATTCCACTGGGCGACTTTGCCAGGCTTCCCATCTAGAGATGAGGGGAGAAATGCAAATAGGTACACGGGCAGGCAGGGGGTGCTGGAGGGGGCTCTAAGGTACTGGGCCCTGCCCCACTGCCTTGGGGCCTTTCTCCCTCAAAGCCCTTTTCCTTACTGGGCTGGAGGATTCATGGCTTTGCTGGGGTGGGGCCAAGCCCCTGGCTTTGATCCCTCTCCCCACTTCACTACTGTCAGCCTTCTGCTGTCCAGCCCCCCACTCCCCCACTGGACTGCAGCTTTGGGAAGGTGGACAAGGTGCTGGGCAAAGTCCCCCAAGTAACTGAAAAAACAGCCCCTTCCCCTCCTCAGCCCCTGGGGTGGAGAGAGACCCGGTTTTGGTTTCTCCGGCTCCATGAACACACAGAGGTACACGTCCTACCATAGGAGGAAGCAATGACTTTTACGAGGTTGGTGGCTGTAGGGGACGCAGGGCCGGGGGGCAGGCAGAGGAGCTGGGGAGGGGTCGGCCCCTGCCCAGTCTGACCTGGCCCGCGGTGGCCCGGCTCCGTTGACTGTGGCAGCCCTACCCGCTACTGAATGTGGCAGGCAGTGGAGGACGTGGCCTGGCAGCACATGCAGGTGGGGTTCACAGACTTGGGGGGAATGAGGTCCAGGTCCTCGTCATCAGGGATCTCGTCTAACCGGTAGCCATCCTTCAGCAGCTGGATGTTCAAATCTTGGTTGATCTGCTGTAGACAAAGGGGAGGGAGGTCAGGCTCAGGGCGACCCAGAGGCACCAACCACAGCCTGGTGGCATCCCCAGGCCTTCATCCCCCCAGAGCCATCCCCTCCCAGCTCTCTCTGATATCCCTGGCTTCACCACTAATTCAGTTGTGGCCTGGCTTTCTTTACAGACCCTTCCTTGTGACACACCCCACCCCATTCTAAGGGCAACTTCTCACCTCAGGTCCTGCCTCTGTCAGGGCCCTGCCCCTATTTCAAGCCCATCTTCATAAGGTGTCACCTGTTTTTCACACTGCATTCTATTTCACCCTGGGCTGAACCCGCCTCAAACCCCAGCACCCACTAACTTGAGGCCAGAGTCTGGCCACCTCACCTTTTTTCAGACTGCCTTCCCAGGCCGTACCCTGTTAAGTCCCTGCTGCTCCCACAGGGGCTCTGCCTAGCTTTGCTCATAGCTCCCCTCGGGTGTGATTTGGCACCAGATCCTATCCCTTCTCCCAGGAGGAGGGGTGTGTCTAGGGTGGGAAGGGTGGGGCCTCACCTCAGCAGAGGAGTAGCCAGAGGAGGAGTATCTGGACATGTCAAAGTCATCATCGCTAGCCATGGAGGAAAGAAGACAGAGGGGAAGTGATTTCTGGAAATTAAATAGAAAACTCCCTGCACTCCCACCCCCATCAGTCAACACCAACCCCTCCCCCACACCTCCAAATAAACAGCATGGTCTAAGTAAAAACTGTGCTTGCTGTGCAAATGCAGTTTTAAGATAAGTCCCCTAGCCCCCCACCCCCCACCGCCTTTCTAAATAAACTGTCACCTTTAACTTCCTAAATAAAGATGCTATTCCTTTTCCCCAACCCTCCCCCTCTTTCTCTAGGCTCAAATTACCCTGGCTTGTCAGGTTTCCCAAAGTCCTGGTCAGCCAGGTGTGTGCCCAGTGGTAAGGCTGTTCCCTTGCAGGGGACAGGGCAGTAAGCATCGAATCAGGGCCCATTCTCAAGACAGCCATTGGATCAGTTGTCCCGGACCGCAGCAGACTGTGTCAGTCCGCTTTTCCTCTCTCTGCCTTTCCCCATCTCTGGGTAAAAAAAATTCCACTCCCTGGGAGAACTCCTGGCTATCCAAAGAACATCCGAATTCTGACAATAGAACAGTTGTGGCCTGTACAGTCCACTCCATGTTCATACATCAGCCAGATTCCTGTGGCTTGCCCAGCTGCCCCAACATCCCTGTACACACCTGTCAGTGTCAAGGGCTACCAGTGGCTTCTCATCTGGGCTCTGGTCAAGCGAAGAATAGCCTTTATTGGGAACGACCAGCCTGTGTGGAGAATTTGGGGGATTGGATTGGCAACTGGGTCACACAAGCCTGGAAAGGGACTGGTTTGGGCCCTGCCCCACCACTTCCCTCCCCCCACCCCCTTGGACCCTGTTGAGATTCTCTCCTCTCAGAGAGGGGCTGGGCCTGAGGAAGGAGGGAAGTGGGGAAGGCTCAGGACCAGGAGAGATACATGCTGGCTGGCAGGGTCCAGGTGGGGTGGGGTGGGGCCTCTACCTTGTCCGGGCCATGACATTGTTCTTCTTGGGTTGCTGCATGACAGGGCTACCCATACTGCCATTCTTCAGGGAGCCCTTCCGGGCCAGCTCCCGTTGCTTCTCTGCAGGGGAACAAGGGAAGGAAGCTGTGTCCTGCCCCCAGGGCCATCCTACCTTACTGCTGGGGACAGCCTAGGCTGGGCCTCCATTGGGAAACCCTTTGCTTCTCTAGGAGCTGTGGCAGGGGTCCCAATTCCAGGCCCTGCTGTTTGGTGGAGACAGTACTTGGCCCTACACAACCCAAAACAGATAGTGAGGGACAACGGAAGGAGGCTGACCCGTCTTCCAGGAGCTGTACTCCCATGTGGAGCAGCAGTAAGTGTACGCCTGCTACCAGAGAAAGGATAGAGGCAGAGATGGATGCAGCAGAAGGATGGAACAGTCAGGCTTTCCTGAAGATGATACCTTTAGAGGTAGAGAGAGCAGGGCATTCTAAGAAGGTGGGATAGTGTATACAAAAAATGCATTTAGAAGTGAGCATAACAAGTCTGGATCTGGATGGGATGGAGGGGTGCAGATGGAGGGAGGATAAGTTGAAAAAGTAGGATAAATTTATTCAGTCACTTATTAACAACATCTGTGTCACCAGTCCCCAGGTCCTGTGCTGAGGGGTTGGGGACTTGCTCTGATTACAAACCCAGGGCATGAACTTAAATGCCAGATAGAGGAGTTTGGGATTAGTGTGGAAAGAAAAGGAGCGACTGAAGGTTGTGGAGTGGGAGAGGCAGGATGGGGCTGGCAGGGTCAGGGGCAAGAGGCTGTGGGAGCCCCTCTGGCTATGCTTCTGACTCCTCTGCCAGCCTCTGCGTTCTCCGAGGCTCCAGTGCCTACCAGATTCATGGGGCTGGCCAACCGGTGACCTGTCTGGTGTGTGGCATAGTTACCAGTAGCTGCGCTGCCTGGGCTCTGGAGGAGACCTGTCAACCCTTTCCTACTCATCTCAAGTAAAGCTCAAATGTAGGGTAAAGGACTATTTTGGTAGAGAGGGATGCTAGGGGAAAGCTCTCATAAAATAACGGCAAGCTCCGCAGAGGAAGTATGGTTGGGCATTTCCAGCTACTGTGACTCTGGAGTTTCCCCAGACTGCTGTATCTTTTAGCCTCTCACCTCCCAGTCACCGACCCTTTTTCTTTGCCATTGCTCATCAGCCTCTAGTTTTCCTCCCTGCCTCTTTTCAGCAGGCAGCAGCTACCATTACTACTCCAAGCCTCTAGGGGGTGCAATTTGCTTTAAAATGGTGGTGATTTTTCCCTTAGTGCAACTGAGACAAGGTCGTGAATTTAAATGAGGAGCTTTGGTGGTAATCTGATGGAAAGGGGAAAGAAGTGTTATTTTAAAAGTATGTTGGAATTGTTTAAAAGTGAAAAATGCAAACAATATACTGGCAAAACCAAATTACAGTCTACTATGCAACCATTTAAAAGAATGAAATAATTATATACTGACATTGGAAGGGGCTCCAAGACATTAAGAGAAAAACAAAACCAAGAAAGTTTCAGATAATGTTAAAATACAGAATAAAACTAAAAAAAAAACAAGCTTTAAAAAGTTTGGAATGATTATCTTGGGAGGAGAATGTGATGGGGGAGAGTAAAAGAAGTTCTACTTGTTAAAATACCTGTATTTTAAAATTAAACAATAATACATAAAACTTGCTGCAGTATGAGTTTGGTGTCTTTGGAAAATGAACAAATTCCATTGAGAGAACTGCACTCTCATTTAGAAAAACAGCCTGAGGGGTTCCCTAGGTAGGGTCTGAAAGGAGAGAAGCAAGGTAAAAAAAAAATTAAAGAACAAAACTATGTGAAAAGGAGTCCTGGCACCTGCAGTGCGTGGAGGTTTTAGCGCAGATGGGTAAGGGCTCTGCTGAGGGGCCCACCACTGGTGGGCAGCTCGAGCCTGAGGAGAAAGGGATGGCGGAGGAGATTTGAAGGATAGCAATGACTTGTGTTTAATTGTAAACCCTTTCCTGGATGTACTGTGTTGTAATTCCTCTTCACAAAACCCAATCTTTAGTAGAAGTCTATTATATGATGCAGCCTGGATGAGCAAAACTCTAGTCCCTGAAGAGAGAGGGGCAGTGTTTGGCCTAGGGTGGGTGGGAACAGCAGCAGCAGAAGCTATGGGCAGTCGGTGGCTGGGAGCCAAGTGACTTCAAAGAGAAGGCTGTAGCATAAACTGACTTCAGAGTGGACATGAGAAAAACCCCAAGGGAAAGGTGACCCTGGAAAGGGGGGAAATATTTGAGTTTACTAAATCAAAAACAACGAAGAGAGAATTCCCCCAAACAGGAGCCAGTCAGTTCCAGGGATCTCCGGATGAGCTGAGGAAGGAGTGTGGAGAGGGCTCGGCTTCTAGGCTTTGGAATCCTCTTTCCTTCCTAACCCTCAGACATAGCAACTAACACCCCATCTCTAAGGAAACTTCTCAGCCTGGTTCAGTATTTAATGGGACTTCCGGCCCTCTCTCTAGGGTTCCATGTTTTTATCCCTGCAGCTACCCCGTGGAATAACTGGAGCCATGTTGGCCTCAAAGATGCCTCCTAGAGTTTTGGGTCCTGCAGAGAACTGTAACTTCCTTCGTTGCCTTGCAGGAGACAAGGTACCTGGCAGTGCCAATGACTTGGTGGCTTGAGTCTTGGAATGAGTTAGCCTGAGTTGGTTTATCTGTGGCACCTCGTTGCAGACCCAGCCCAGAGCACCTTGTCCACTCCCCACATCTCTCTTACCCGCCAGACCCACTCACCCAGCTTTACTTGGAGCGGGGATGGTTTGTAATTCATGGCTACTGACTCACCCTCCCGGCCATCACAGTCCCCGTCTGAGATGGAGCTGGCAGCTGGGTCCTGGCGAGGAGAAAGCAGAGAGATAGGGAGTTGTTAGGAAGTGAACCCAGGGGGCTGCTCTCAGCACTGAAGCTGGCCTTCCCACTTATACCCTGGGTCTCTGAGGGCAATTGTTCCTGGCAGCAAGCAGGAGATTCAGGGAGGGAGAGGCAGATTCATCCACCTTGAGAGGAAGACCCTGCACTGGGTAGAAAAGGCAAGAATCTCAGCCTCACTTGCACTCATCTAGGTGTCTATCTTCAAAGTCCTGTGTAATTCAGCCTCCACTAGAAAGCCCACTGTAATTCTTTAAACCCACGGGACCTCCTTCTCCAGCCTCCCAAACAAGTTTCCTGCTCCTCTGGGCCTTTCCTGTGCTCTTGTTTGGAAAGGTCTTTCTAGGTTCCCGTGAGTTTAAGTCTGTGTTAGGTCAGAGTTGGTGTTCCCCAAGAGAGGCCTTGTCTTTGTTTCCCCTAGCACTGGACAGGTCCCTTCACAGGATCCAGAGAACTGACTGGCCAAGTCAGGTCATACTTCATGGCTGCAGCTACTGGACAAAAAAAAGTTCTCATGAGGATTTCTCTATTTCACAGATGAGTTCTAAAGAGTGTCTTTTGGTAAAGCCTGAAAGTTTGGCTGAGTATGCTAGGTGAGAAGACAAATAATGATAAATCAGCTGGTGGCCAGTTAGTCCTGTGCTGCTTGTTCCTTAATCTAGCCTCACTAGATTATCCCTTCAAAATACCACAAACCTATGCTACAAGACCTAGGGTCCTGGAGCACCCTGCTTCAGTCAGTTGGAAGGGGCTGGAGTTGTTCACATTCTTCACGAGAAACTGATGACCCATTGATATGAGTGCTGCCATCCAAGGTGTCTACATAGGACCAGAATTTGAGGACTGCTCTGCTCAGAAAGGGTCGAGTGCTGCAGGGTGGGTCCAAGGCTGTGCCTGTTCTGATTCTGGGGATGCAGAGAACAGACAGGCAGGTAGAGTGCTCCAGGACTGGTCCCACAGAGATAGGCTCAGAGATCTGAGTGGCTGCTGATGACTCAGCAAGGGAAGGATGTATAACAATTATGGTGGCTTTTGGTCCCTTTAGAATGAGGCAGTAGAAATGAAAACATGCTTGTTACTAAAGGGAAAGGGAAAAGTCTAGAATGTTTGGGAGGAAAATACTGACCTTCTTTGTGTTCTCTCAGGCTACCCAGAGTGCAGGGCTGTGTTGCCACAGTAGTTTACAAGCTCCAGAGGGCAGAACCCAGGCTTCTGTCCTCTGTTCTGACCCCCCCCCCAGCCCTTAGCTGTGGTTAATGACAAACAGTAGGAGGCTCTGCTCAAAAGGGTCGGGTGCTGCAGTGGTAACTTCCCATGCCACAAACCTTTCCAATCCTTCATCCTCTGCCTCTTTGGCTCAGCTCCTCCTTGGGAGACTCCTTACTGACAGCACCTGTCCCTTGCAGCCTTGGAGAAGCAAGCCTCTAGTGGGTTTTACATGGCTCTCTGGAGGCAAAATAGCCTCACAAGTGCTACCTGTAGGAGACATGGAGACCTGAGAGCTAGGCTCTGGCTTTCCCCTTAGGCCGCAGGGAGGGCTCACTCCCAAAGCAGCCTGAGGGGGGCTTCCAAAGGGTAAATCCCATAAAAGTAACTATGGGACCCCACCAGGGAAGCATTACCACCTTCCCAATTTCCTCAGTCACATTACTTTTTCTGTAGCATTTGTCACATGTCATACATACAGCATCTACTTGGAAACCGTTTCCTTCACTGGCTTTTGGAACACTCATTTCTGTCTCATCCCAAAGCCCTTTGTTTCCTTTGCAGGGTCCTCACCTCAGCCCCCATCTCTCCCTTTGGGGAACACTGATATCTCCTACAGTTTGGATTAATACATTTACGCTGGTAACTTCTAAGTCTATGGCCTTCCAATCACGCATCTCCTGCATAACCCTCCACCCCATCTATCCCATGAGAGTTCTAAGCCTCACTGTCCTTTCCCTGGGCTGACTTTTAAAGCATAAGCCCTCAGGCATTTGGGGCTAACTTTTCCCCTCTCAGTACAGATGAGTTCATCAGTTTCTTCTCTCAGGCTGGACGTACTTGGCAGCAATGGTAACATTGGAAGGAGGCTGTGCAGGAAGGACAGGGCCTGCATGGGGGCTGGGAAGCTGTTGAGCAACTCTGGTCACAGGGACCCACATGTGGTCCTTAAAGACACTGGGAAGGTTCTGGTGTCATCTGATCTCTGAGTGAACCTGCCAGTCCTTTTGGGTCATGAGTCAGGGTGCAAAGCCTTAGACTGAGAGGTCACATGCAAGGCAAACCATTCAGCATCTCCCCGTCACTGTCCGTGATAAAAGACCATCTCAATGGCAAGAACAAGATCTCTGGCACTGTGCCTGAAAACTCAAGTCTTTACTGTGGACTTCCTGTATGTCTTTCCTGAGAAACGCAGCCAATGCACTATGATCATCACATGGAAATGTAATCAGGGAGCTTAAATGTGAAATATTCATGAATATAAGTATCAGAGAGGAATCCAGGCAGAAGGAAGCATCTGGCTCCAAGAAATCAGGGAGAATTTAAAATGCCCCCAAGGACATCTGATAGGAGTTAGATCCGGGAACTAGAGTGGGGATTAGCAAGATTATTAATAAACACTCAGCAGAGACAGACATTGAAATTCATCTCTAACAGCAACCCATGTTTCTGCAACCCTTTACAGTCTCCACCGGCTACAGAAATGATTAATAGCCCTGTCTTACTGTTTCTGGGACAGGATATATAGGCTAATGGCCAGTGCAGAGCCAACATAATGAGAGGAAGGCAAAAGTGCGAGAAGAATCCTTAAACTTAGTTCGGTCCACTGATTTTCATTAAACTGTGTTCCCTGAACCCTGAGCCTTGGGAGGGGCTGAATACAAGAAGGGAGCATAGGAGGGAGTCTGGCTTCTCTGAAACCAGAGTAGATCTACTTTTATTTCATTTACATATCAGCCTTTCTGTAAGATTTTTGGTTGGAGAAAGGGTTCTGTTGCTTAAAAAAAAAGATTAAAATCCACTGATTTAATCCAGTCTGGTCCAAACATTAAAAAATGTTTTATTATGGAAATTATTAAACTTACACAAAAGTAAAGAAACCAATATAGTGAGATCTGGGATAACTATCACCAGCTTCAACAATTATCAACTTATCAACCCATTCTCTTTATAAACCCCAGCTCTTCTATTTACTAGCTGTGTGATCTTGGCTTCAGTTTCCTCATCTTTAAAATGGGACTAATACTAATACCCATGTCAAAGGTTCTTGTGAGGCTAACATCAGTTAATATATGCAAACACATAGTATAGTACTTAGTATAGTACATACTGAGCACTATATATGTGCTAACTATGAAGTTATTACTAGTACAGGTTCCATGAGGCCTGCACAATCATGCACAGTATGCCTGTGAGTCACTGGCCCACAGCTGCAGCCCTGGTACCACGCAGGCTGGGGCTTGGCTTATGTGGGGAGGTATCTGTGGAAAGGTGTTCTCTCCGCAGGGTGAGGAGGGCCTGACCAATGTGACATTCTGACTCCTCTCTCTCCTTACTCCACTATGCTTCAATTTTCCCTCACTTATGTAACAATGGCAAGTCTGGGGATCATAAAGGAAAATAGACAATAGGCCCATCCTTAAGGAGCTTCCAGTAATTATCAATAAAGGTAACAAGAGCCATAGAAAATAGAGGGGGAAGTGATGAAGGGAAGGTGATCAGAGAAAAACTTCACAGAGGAAGCCACCTTAAAATATTTCAAAACATTAGTTCACCAGTTGGCTTAAGAGGGAGAAACAACATTCAGGAAAAATCTGCAAAGGCTCAGAAGCATACAACTAACATTGCATATTCAAGGATAAGTCAGTATTTTGTTATAGTTGAAACCTAGAAGGTATGATGAAAAGTTGCAGGAAATAGTGTCATGGGATCAGGAGGATTTAGATGGTGGTGGAAGATGGGCCTTGATTTTGTTCTTTACTCGGAAGATAATGGGGAATCAATGAAGCCTTAAGCAGGAGAGTAACATGGTCAGATCTGAGGTGTAAAAGGACCCTCTGAGGGCCATGTAGAAGATGGATGGCAGGAGAATTAGACTGGAGGAAAGGATAATTAGGAAACTATTGCAACAGTGCCAGCAAAAGATGACACTAAGCAGAAGCAGAAGTTAAAAGGAGAGAAAGGAGGATGTTAAAAAGAGTAGAATTGGAAGATTCTAGAGATAAAATGTAGGAGGAGGAGTCCAGACATTCCTAGTTTATTGCCTGGATTAATTAGGAAAAGGGTGCTATGCAGTAAGACAGATAACGAAGGAGAAGGCATGGCTACACTGCCAGGAGAAACCAGATGAGTTCCGTTTGAGACATATTGTGTTTTAAAGTGTCGTTTGGACACCTGCTTGATATCATTAGTAGCATTTTAAGTTTGGGATGTCAGGAAAGAGGTATGGGCTGGTGGTGATGGAAGCCACAGAGGATAATAAGTCATCTCAGAGAGACTGAGGAGAGTTTTAAAAGTCAAGAATCAAGGAGGGGACCCTGGGACATATCCAACTTTAGGGAATGAGTGGAAAAAGGAGACCAAGTAGAAGAAGAAAGATGAAATGTAGGAAAAGATCTAGAAAGTCATTTACATAGTTTCAAGGTGGAAGAAAAACAGTGTCAAACAGATGGATCCATAAAACAAAAACCAAATATTTAGAAATAAGGAAGTCATAGGTGGCCTCAACAAGCTAAATTTTAACTGAGTAGGAATAGAGCCTAGATTACAGGGGATTTAGGGGGAAATAGGAGATAAGGCAGTAGAAATGGAACACAGGCTATTCTTTCAAGGAGCTAGACTCAGAAGTGAAGAAATGAGAATGAATAACAGCCAGAGGATGATTTGGACTTTTAGCCTTTTTTTTTTTAAGGTAGGTAACGCCACTGTACTAGACTGAGGGGAAGGAATCTGGGTAAAAAAGATGATTGATGAGAAATGGTCTTTGAGGAGTCAAGAGGAGATAGAACCAGAACCTTGGACCAGAAGATGAAGGTTTCTTACCAAAATGCAAAGGAGGTAAGTATAGGTGGGGTATGTAGATATCATGGAGGCAGAAAGACGAGTGGAAAGTTAAGGGAATTCATTCCTAAAAGCCTAGTTAGGTAAAGGAAGGTGTTGAATACTACAGGATGGGAAAAGAGGGATACTTGGTAGCTGGACAGGAGTGGAAGGAGATCAGACGGGCTGGGCTCCCAGCTACAAATTCTCATCTTTCACCCACCCTTGATCTCATTGCCAGAAGGAAAGACGCTCTCCGTGGTGCTGAACAATTTTGCCTTTGTCTTGTGGGCTGAGCATGGATGATTCAGGGGACAGACATGATTCAATTTTAATGTTTTCCCACAAGAAAGGCAACCTGTGTCCTAGCCTCCAAGCACTAATTCTCATGACTATGAAAATTCAAGTGGATTTAGAATGAAGTATGAAGACCCACAGTGCTTATACAAACATTATCTAACCTTTCTTTGCTGAACACACATGAATTTCCTCTGGTTTTAGGAGGGAGTTGGCAGAGGCAGTTCTGAGCTGTGAAATGCTGGAAGGAGTACTTCTGGAATGGAGTACTGTCTATACCCTGTTCAGTTCCCCTGGATAAAAGCCAGGAGCACGACAGACTTAGTTCAGGAACAGGGCCAGGAGGACAGTGCTGATAAGGAAACAGGAAAGTGGGGAAGACCTGGACCTGAGACCACTCTCTGACAGGTGAGTGCAGCATGATACAGTATCAAAGACCAATTCAATCTGTCACAAGTTGTCCAGAGATGAACTCAGAAACTACCTGGGGCTGTGGTCCCTCTGTTCAGGGTAATGCCACTCTCCCAAAACATCTTTTGGCAGGAGATAAGCATGTTTAGATACCATATTTTAGAGGGATATACAATGTCTTTATGTCCAATGTCTGTGGCTGGGCAGAAACTTAATCTCTTGTCCAAAAATACTCAGTGGCAACCAGGCATTGGTTACATCTCTCTACTCTCTTGTAGATGGCTTTTCATTCATCTTCTAAGACATTGCCATCTGTCTCTGACTCTACACCTCAACATGAGAATCATTAGGACAGTAACAGCTCTGTGGTATGGCCCGAAGTCCTGAGTCCCATTTCCTGAGTCCACTTGTTAACCAGCTCCCACTTTTATTTCCCCATTTCTCTCTCTCCAGGATCTCTCCAGGAACTGCTTGCAGTGCCAGGCAATTGGTCAGGACTTATATCCCTTTGGGACATGTTAAGACTCTAGGGATCTCACTTATAGGAAAGAACAAAGACTTCTCACAGGGCTAAAGTCTTTGGGAGAAGACCTAGAGGAGAGTCCATGGAAACATAAGGGAGATAGTTTCTCCAAATGTTTAGTGTCTCTTACAAGGAGGGGAAGAAGGACAGAAAAGCTGGAGAAAAATCTGTGAAGCCTGAATTTAGGAGATGGGGCAGAGGATCCTATGTAGCTTAGGGAGACCTCTTTCACCAGTCTAAATCTCCTCAACCTTCTAGGTTTTTCTTTAAAAGATGACTCAATTCAAATAAAGTCAACACACTGAGTGTCCACTCTCTTTCCAGTCCTGGACTGAGTGCTGACAGCAGAATGCAAAGGAGGAAAGCACTCTCTTTCTTTATGCACAACACATTTCTGAAGAGCATTTGGGACAAAGTTTGCCAAAAAGAAGTGAGGAGGATTCTTATCCTCATGCTAGAGTTTAAGAATTCAAATTGCCCTGTAAGCAGCTGAGGATTTTCTGTACTCTTAAACAGTTCCTAAGGGAGAATTCACTACTAAAAACAAGCACCACCAAACTTTAGTATTTTTGTGGTGGCTGTTATTGGGAAAACAACCAAAATGGAGGAGGGTGCTGCTGACCCCGGGCCTTAGTACAACCAATTGTAGCCACAATAAGTTTAATAGACCCATTATAAGGTAATACATGCTAAAGGTTAGAAAAATCACCTTAATAGTTTCACTACCTTGAGACAACCTCTGTTCATATTCTAGTGTATTTCTGTTTTTTTTGTGTATACTAATGTAGCAACACTCTGGAGTTTCCTCTCTCTGGGAGTTAGTGCTACTCCTGTCCTCCTGGTCAGCAGTGGGTCTCCAGGTACAATGTTGGTTCTATGTGGTCCTAACCCTGCTTGGACCAGGTGGAGCCAATCAGAGTCTCTCCAGAATTGGGAAGTGGGACTAAGGGGAGATATAAAGCTGAAGACTGTGGATTAGATAGCGGAGAAAGCCACTAGGCTTGGAGATGAGAATAAAGCTGATGTTCAGAAAGAAGCAAACACAAGAGATAGAAAAAGTGTTCCCTAGGTTTTAGGCTCTAGTTCTAGAACTTACCCTACTCTTCTAAGACTTGCCTACATGCCTGACCCCTAGACACTATAAGAAACCCTAGTGTCCTTAAAGTCCAGTTTCCTCTGTAGCTTTAACTAGCTTGAGTTGGATTTTGTTCCTGTAACCAGAGAGTACAAACTAATACATGCACATGGAATAACATTTTAAAATACACTGTGTCTTATAGTGTGTATTTTAAAAAATTAGTATTAGAAAATAATTAACTTTCCATATTTTACATAGTTTTGTAATCACCAATTTAATGGCTGCATAATGTCCACAGAAATGATATTCAATAATTTTTTTTAAAAGATTCATTTTATTTTATTTTTAGAGAGGGAAGGGAGGGAGAAAGAGAGAGAGAAGCATCAATGTGCGGTTGCTGGGGGCCGTGGCTTGCAACCCAGGCATGTGCCCTGGCTGGGAATCGAACCTGCGATACTTTGGTTCGCAGCCCATGCTCAATCCACTGAGCTATGCCACCCAGGGCTATATTCAATAATTTTTTAACCATTCACTTATCTGGGACATTCAGGCTGTTTGCAAATTTCACAATAATAAAAAGTGCTACACTGAAATCCATATTTATTTGCATTTAGGATCATTTCCTACATTAAGTACAATTTCTAAGTCAAAAACATGAGCATTTTTAGGATTCGTGATACACACTGACAAACTGCTTTCCCAAAGGATTGTTCTTATTTACAATGCCTCAAGTCATGACTGAGAGCCAAAGCTGATTTTTAATATTTTATTCTTCACTGTGTGTCAGAGAATTTCAGGTCATCATATCCATTATCTTCCAAGAGAGCTCTGCTCCAGTCCTTATTTACCTGGTTCCCTCTCGGGAATCTTCTATAGTTTCCTCTGGGCATCACCTGCCAGACAAAATACTCCTGACTTGAGGCCACCAATCAAAAATGAAAGGAGAGAAGACTGTTACACTGAGGCTTGGGAAAGGCTCTAAATGAAGCATCAGTACTGCCAGGCAGCTGGCCGCCAAGCTTCAGCCGGTCCTTGGCCTGTGTAAGCATGTCAGCCATAGGAACCGCGACTGTAATTGCAGAGCCAGGAGGCAAACTTCACAGAGTGGGTCTCCCTTGCTTTCAGACTTAGGGTGGGAGAATTAGCCAAAATGGCTCTGAAGTTATCCCATGGGGGCAGGGAGGCAGCTCCTACTCCCTTTCCCATTATTTATTTTTTCAAAAATAGCTACTCAGAAACACAGAGAGAAAAGAATAATAAAGGATATAAAGCTAGTACTAGGATGGCAAAGAACTGGATTCATTTTTGAAATGGGGAGAAAAGAGACCAGTCAATTTTTAAAAATATTTAGAATCCTGTTCTAGTTTTTTTTTTTCCCCCATGGGTAGGACTGTTTTTCTAGATTGATGTTGTACTATTGATTCATGTTCCCACTCATAGGGAATCCCTATAACCAAGAAGCCTTTGTTTGGGATATAGGACAAATACTTCAATTCAGGGACACCCACCATAGCAGCTGTGGCTTGAGGAAAGCCTGTGTATAAAGGCCTAAGGAACAAGCCTAATGACCCAGGCGACAGGAGCCATAGCCAGAAGTTGAGAAATCTTGGTTTCTCTGGGAGACCTGACTTGGCTTGGCCCCTTCATTCCTACCCTTAAGCTCATAGCCTGAGTCAGATGTTGAGGAGGCTCCTGCCTTATCTTGAACCAGCTGGAGACACAGGTGTTACCTATATAGTCTTGTGACCTAAAAGGTTTTTGAGCCCCACATCCTGCACTCACCCTCCTCCCTCCATTTCAACCTCTTTAGAAAAAAAAATTTCGATTAATGGACAAAGGGATCAAGGTGTAAACTTCTTTAAAAATAGAAAAACAATGGTTAAAATGGTAAATTTTATGTTGTGTATATTTTACCTTAATGATAAAGAAAGACTGGTTGGCAGGGCCCGAGGTAGGAGAAAACGGTGTGAGAGTCACTAGTGGAGAAGAAGAAGTCCCTTCTCCTCTTTTTAAATTCAGGTTCAGACAACACAGATTTGGGGGATGAGGCCTTTCATAGGAGAGGGGAAATGATTATAAAATCAAGGGAGCTGAAGGGGCTGGGGACTCTGGGTTGAGTTTCCTCTGACCTGGGGTGCTCCTCTGGCAGGGCCCAGAGGAGGGAAAGAAGGGAACCAAATATTCAGGGCTAATAGAGCTTTAGGGAGTGTGGTCCAGAATATCTTTCCATTTCCTTCCAGAATGTGGATTCCAGTTCCCTAAGGTAAGAAAGGAGGCATAGGACACTGAGGAGAGATACTGCCCAATAATCAATAAAGGTCATTTGGTTGGACAGCCCCGCTCTGAGCATGGTAGAAACCTGAAGAAGGAAAAACGTCAGTGGTCACTGATGTTTAGCCTGGGCCAGGCTGACTTATAAATCCTCATCTAGATCTTGGCCTCAAATCTCACTTGAGGATTTTGGTAATTTCAATTACTCAAGTAACTCTGCTTGGCCTGCAGTGGTCCATGAATCTTTTGGACTTGTTGGTTTTCCAGGAAAGCAAAGTAATAGTCCGGCAGTCTATGGGATGCTTTCACAGAGCTGTCATCTCTGATCCCTTTCTTTTGGCCTTTGAAGAGTAAAGAGCTACTTGTCTGCAATGAACCATGGACTAGAAGGGCTGATATTAAACAGCTTCTCCCCTCTGTGGCATTTCCTGCTCCTGTCCTTCCTCTCCTTTTCAATCTGTCCTAACTTTCTAACCTCCATGATGCCTAGCAAGCCCCACTTTTTGCTCACAAAGACAGCTCTAAAGCTCAGCTCTCTAGCCAGAGCAGTCTCTTGTTCTTTTCCTGTTTGTCTTCCCAATAATTAAACATGGGTAAGCTCACCACAGATTAAAAAAAGCTTGATATTCACTGAACAGCAACAAGGGGCAGGCAGGGCACAATGTATTTGGGAAAAGAAAAACACCAAGACCTGATTCTTGTCAAGCAAACTTCAGTTTAAGAGGGGGAGATGATAGGCACACAAATGTATTTTTAAGGTGGAGAAAAGAGGGTGAGAGGCAGGAAGGCATGAAGGGTGGTCAGGCCCGGGCAGAAGCCTGGTTAAACAAGAAGTCTGGGTATTAGGTAACTGGGTACTTCGGAAAGAGGATTTAGAACAATAACTGGCTCATCCCTGGGGGTCAGACTCTATTTTTACTACTTTTAGTTGCTGCTGCTGCTACAACCCCTACTTTGCCACAGGGGTGGGCTGAGTACAGCAGGGGCTTTCCTTTACCACTGAGATGCACAAACAAGTCTCCCACAGAGAGTTAAGAGGCTCTAGGTGGGTGGCTGAGGAAGTATTTTTATTGGGTAGGCAAATAGGGATTCAGTCCTAAGAGTACTTAAGAGAGAGATCTGTGCTCTGGCAAAACAAACCCTCACTGCCTCCAATGTAGCTTAGGGCCAGCAGTCACTCTTGCCAGGCCTGCTTTGCTTAGCAGGGAGGCCAATGCTAAGAGACCCTGGAGGCTCAGGGCCCAGTCCAAAAGTAAAGGAGGTTGGAGAGGGTTGACCAAGAAGTCAGTCTGTGTGTGTGTGTGTGTGTGTGTGTGTGTGTGTGTGTGAGAGAGAGAGAGACAGAGAGAGAGAGAGAGAGGAAGAGAGAGAGAGGGAGAGAGAGGGAGGGAGAGATGAGAGAGAGAGGCATAGGTACCAGTTGGTGGTAGAAGAGTAGGAGAAAGGGAGATTCTAGCCTAGCACAAGCTCAAGGCAAATTTTCAGTCATGAAGCTAGCCAGTTGCTGGTTATACATCTCTCCAGGTATACAATACTTACCTTCTAAGCTAGATGATTCTGTGGTCCCTGGCTAAGGAGGATAGACAGCCTTTTTCCCTGCCTACCTGTCATTCCCTGGTTGGTGCAGTGACACTGACTGGCTAACTCAAGGGTACAGCTGCATTCCTGAGGAACCCATAGGAAGGGTCCCTGAAACAACCAATAACCAACATTCACCCAAAGAGCTCCCCTACAGCTCTGAAGTCCACATCTCTAAGGAACACTTCCTCCTTTGCTGTTAACTACAACCCCCACCCCCAACTCCTCCCCACCTGTGCTGCCTTCACCAGACAGCTCTGACACACCCACACAGCCCACATCCCTCCTTACCTGCTGAGCCTATCTATGTATCTCTCGGATAGTGCTTTTTAAGCATTAGTGTGCATACAAGTCATCTGGAGATACTGTTTAAATGCAGATTTTAATTCAGTAAGTCTGGGGTGGAGCCTGAGTGTTTGCATTTCATACAAGCTCCCAGGTAATACTAATGCTTCAGTATAGGGACCACACTTTAAATAGCAGGGCTCTAGGCCAGCCCCTCTACACACACATCATCCCCAGACAAACCCCTCAAAGAGCTCTCTTCCCCAGCCTTAACCTGGTTATATCCTTAGTGTGAAAAAAGAACAATAGTTTGGTGGGGGAAGATAAAGGGGGACTACCCAAAGCTCATGAGGCACCTCTGCTAAGAGCTCTGGCTGGGCCCAGGAAGGGAGTTGTTCAAAACAGCTTAGCTCAGGTGTGGTTTTTCTGGAATCCATCAAATCATTTATATAACATTCCTTGAATACCTACTATATGTACAGCTGTGGTAATGGGAGCTTTATATATATTATCTCACTCAACCCTCCTAAAAGACCAATGTAATATTGATCTTTTAGTTTACCTAAAAGAATAAGGTAAATATTCCATTTTGAAAGTGAAGAACCAAGTTGTATAAAGTAATATATTCAAAGTCACACCTTAAAGGCAGTAGCACTAGGATTTGAATCTAATTTGCTCATTTCTTGTAACCTAGTCCCTCCTCAGAGACATCAGATAAAGTCATGAGATTAACAGCATATCAGAACCACACAGCTGTGGGACTGTTGTCTTGTAAAGCAGGCACTTGAAGGCTGGCACTAGTCTAATTATGTCTTCAGTGCTCAGCACACACTTGAAGCTCCTTTTTAGAAAATGCCATGGATGCTTTCTGATCACCAACTTCCTGCTCAATGAGTCTCCATAGGAAGGAAATACTGGAGCCACTTAAGTAGTCAATAACTCAAGAAGCAGAAAGAGAGAGACACTGGCAGGAAGCTGAAAGCAAGAAAAAACATTGAGAACTAAGAATGCTGAGCCCAGGAGAGAAAAGCAGAGGTCAGTACAAGAAAAGAAGATGGAAAGTCTCAGCTACCAAAATTCAGTTCTGGTCCCACATTTTAGGGGCACTTATATTGTAAGCACTATAATGGGTGGTGTGGATACAGAGATAATATGATCTCTGCCCATGAAGAGCTCACAGACCAGTGAGTAGGGCAAAAGAATAAGCAGATAATTTTAATTGTACACCGAGTGCTAGAACAGAGGTTTGTATTGTATAGAGTGTTGTAAGTACATAGGACAAAATTACCTATCCTACCTTGGGAAACTAGGGAAGATTTATTCAAAGAAAACTGAGGCATGAAGGATGAGTAGAAGGTAGAAGTGAACCAGATGAAGAAGAAAGAAATAAGGGAGAAAAAAGAGAAAGAAGCAGGGAGGAAGACATAGCAAAAGAAATAGCTCAATTTTCTTGGAATGTTACAAAATAGGAGGTAAAGTGGCAGGTAATGAGACTAGAATGGGAGGAAGGCTTAATATTGTGGAGGGCTTTATAAGTCATATTCAGGGCTTTGGACTTTAACTGGAAATAATGCGAAGCTATTGAAGGATTTTCATCTCATTGTCAGATTTATATAGACAGATCACTCTGGGAGTAGCGTAGAGAGAAAAATGGGAAGGAACGATTAATCTGTAGTCAGGGAGACCAGATAAGAGGCATTGCAAGAGGTGATAAAAGCCTGAAAAAAGGCAGAGTCAGTGGGGTTAAAGAAGGGGGAATGGAGAAGAAAAAACACATTGAGGTCAGACTGCCAGGGCTCAGTGGCTGATTGGATTTGGGTTTGAGGGAAACGACGTAGGCAAAGATAACTCCCAGGTTTTATCCTGGCTCAGGTGACTGGGTGAATTGTGGTGCCACCAAACAAGACAGAGGAACAGAAATAAGAGCAAGTTCTAATGATTTTGTTTTGTGCAGGGGTATGTGTATATCTATAGTTATGAAAGGTCAAAGGAAAGAACTTGGGGAACACCAATAGTGAAGGGGTAGCAGAAGAAGATTGACAGCTGTGGTCAAAGAGACAGGGGACCAATGAGAGGCTGGTGTCATGGTTGTCTGGGAAGGACAAGTTTTTGAGAAGAACAATGTTAGAGAACAGGGAACCAGAACTAGAGTCCTGGAGTAGTACTTGTATGATGGGAGAGACTAAATGGCTGAGGGTAGGGGAAAGAGCCAGCAGAGAAGGACGAGTTGTTTGAACATCGACTAAGAGAACTCAAGACATACTGTTTTTTCTCTAGTTTCCTGATATTTTAGCAACAATTTTATTTTGTTCTCAGTAATTATGAGTCTAACTCTTGGGAGGCTTGAGACTCTCCACAGAGAGAAGCCACCCATTAGGGAAGTCCAGGCATGGTCCAGAGACCATGGCAGTTCTGCTGTTTCTTAAGAAATGTGGGTGGACTTCCAGTCAAGATGGAAGTGTAAGTAGACATACTTTGCCTCTTTGTGCAACCACAGAGAAAATTACAACTAAACCTCAAAACAAATAACAAAAACTGTCAGAAAATCGAACGATATAGAAGTATGATAACCAAGGATTTAAAGAATCCACATTCATCCAGATGGGTAGGAGGGGTGGAGACGTTGAAACAAGCAGAGAAGTGTGCACAGAGATTCATTGTGGTAAGGAGAGATGGTGGCGGCAGAATGGGTGGTCCTATATCCATGTGTGGTGGATAAAAATCAGGAGGGTTACCTTGGGAGCCAGTGATCCCAGCCCAAGTCCAGACTGCACAGCCCAGCATTCCAGCATTGGGAAGATAAATCCCCATAACTTCTGGCTATAAAAAGCAGTGGGCACTGGGGTGGTGGAAGATTTGGCCAGATTTTCAGAAGACTCCGCTTAAAGGGACTGCACAATCTTAGAACACACAGAAACCTACCCACTCTGGGATTCAGCACCAGGGCAACAGCTGGAAGGGTGCTAGTTGCATACAGGGAGTGGGTGAAGTGACTAGAAATGGGGCAAGGGCCAGGCAAACCTCTAGAAGCCAGGAAGCATCACTGTCCCCTCTCCAAACCCACCCCCCACACAGAGCCACAAAGCAGTGAAGCAGGTTGCCCCACCCTGGTGATTACCTAAGGCTCCACCTCACACAATTTACAGGTGCCTTTTCTACTATAGACCACGGTACTAAGACAAGAAGTCAAAGCAGCTCTACTGGATACACAGAAACAAACAGGGAGGCTGCCAAATTGAGAAGACAAAGAACTATGGTGCAAATGAAAGAAAAGAACAAAAGGCCAGAAAAATAACTAAAGGAAATGGAGATAACCAACCTGTCAGATGCAGAGTTCAAAACAATGGTGATCAGGATGCTCAAAGAACTCATTGAGTATGGCAACAACATAAAGGAAGGAATTAAGGTTACACTAAGTGAAATGAAGAAAAATATACAGGGAACCAACAGTGAAGGGGAGGAAGATGGGATTCAAATCAATGACTTGGAACATAAGGAAGAAATAAGCATTCAACCAGAATAGCAAGAAGAAACAAAATTTCAAAAAAAAACACCCCCAAAAATGAGGACAGCATAAGAAGCCTCTGGGACATCTCCAAACATACAAACATCCAAATCATAGGGATGCCAGAAGGAGAAGAAGAGCAAGAAATTGAAAACTTATTTGAAAAAATAATGAAAGAAAACTTCCATAATTTGGTGAGGGAAATAGACATACAAGTCCAGAAAGCACAAAGAGTCCCAAACAAGTTGGACTCACAGAGGACCACACCAAGACACATCATAATTAAAATGCCAAGGTTAAAGATAAAGAGAGAATCTTAAAAGCAGCAAGAGAAAAGGAGACAGTTACCTGCAAAGAAGTTCCCAAAAGACTGTCAGCTGATTTCTCAAAAGGAATTTTGCAGGCTAGAAGAGACTAGCAAGAAGTATTCAAAATGATGAAAAGCAAGGACTTACAACCTAGATTACTCTATCCAGCAAAGCTATTTAGAATGAAAGGGCAGATAAAGTGTTTTCCAGACAAGGTGAAGCTCTGTCACCTTGTCATTATCACCTTGGTGAACATTTCATGTGACAATGACACCAAGATTATCATCATCAAGCCATTATTACATGAAATGTTAAAGGGACTTAAGAAAAAGATAAAAACTATGAACATTAAAATGGCAATAAATTCATAACTATCAACAACTGAATCTAAAACAACAAACTAAGCAAACAACCAGAATGGAACAGAATTATAGATATGGAGATCATTTGGAGAGTTATCAGCTGGAAGGGTGAAGGAGGAGAATGGGGAAAAAGGTGCAGGGGTTAAGAAGCATGATTGGTAGGTACAAAAATAGACAGGGGGATGTCAAGAATAGTTATAGAAAATGGAGAAGTCAAAGGACTCATATACATGACCCATGGATATGAACTAAGGGGGAGATTATTGGAGGCAAGGGTGGTACTAGGTTGAAGTGGGGGCAAAGAGGAAAAGATTGGGACAACTGTAATAGCAAAATTGATAAAATATATTTAAAAAAAAAGAGGAAGAGTAATTTAAAAAAATGAAGTGTGTGCAAGGGTGTGTTGAAGGCAAGGGAGGGTGACCAAGGCCTGACCAACTCTGAAGTAACTGCAAGCAGAGAGGTGAGTGGGTACTCCAAATTTGGGCTGTACTACATGCCCTCTGACTTGGCCTTTAATCATCCACCCCAGGTGGTGGCAAAAAACAGCAAAGACCATGGTTTTCTAGTTCTTGGGGCAGGAGGCCTGCACAGACCTAACAGAAACAGCCTGGAAACCCAGGACATAGTAAAGAAGACTGTATTGAGATTTTCTAGAATGCTGAATCACTGTTTCACCAACTATGAACATCCAGCAGAGGCTCAACCTTGGAACCTATACTCCGAGTGATACTATGATTATGTGATGGTTATGATTTCTCACTTTAAAAACCATCAGTAATATTTTTCTGTAAAAACCAAGTAAAGAATTACTTGACTGCAGTATTAATCCACCCCTCAGGTATAGTAACAGAGTCAGTAACTGTATGCCTTCACTGTGAGGAAAGTTAAGAACTATGCAATTAGAGTTGGGGTAGATCCTAGTTCTTCTGTCTCCTGCATCTAAACACTAGAACTTATGGGCGAGTGGGGAGGGCACTGAGGTCTAGGAAAGCCAGGCTTGCGTTAGGGCAGAGGACTGGCAACCTCAATGAGGTTAGACTGACTGCTCCCAAAACCTTGACCTTGGGGCCTATTGCTTTTTGGGGGAAAAATCATATTTTGGGGATGGGCAGACTGTTGACTATTTTCAGAAACAGGTCTAAAAATGCTACCAGAGTTGATTGTTTTATGCTATTTGATGCATTTGAAATAAGCTGATTTTTTTTCCATGAAAGGATGCTCGTTCTGTTGTGTTAAATCTTGGTTACAATTAGAGAGGAAACTTCAAAAGTTCCTGTTTCCTGGCAGGGGAACAATGCTTTCTCTTTACTCCACAGCCTTGTAGTAGTCAGAAGGTTAGTTATAAGGCCTCACATCTGGGCTTCAAAGAAACACAGAATAACCATTTCCAGGCCTATTTTCGCCTTTATATGGACACCTAATTTCATAGGTGTCCTGCCTTGTTCATGTGGTAACTTCCACTGCCCTCCCCCACACCCCACTCCCTTCCATCTTTCACTTCAGTGAAAACCTGAGGATCAGATCCTCAGTGATTTTATCTTATTCCAATGTTCAGGAGAGTAATTTTCAGCTCCTTGTTACATCCAGGTAGGACTAAGATGAGTTCTCTCTCTGCAGACAGGAGAGAACTAATGGTCTACGGAAAGAACCCGAAAATCCTGGATCCTAGGCTACACTCAACCCTGGGCTGCTCTGGATTCTGAGAGAATTTTGCCACCCTTGCCCCTCCCCCGCCACCATCAGGCTCCAGCCAGCTGCAAATTGTCTGGATCGAGCTGCTTTGACACGCTGATGTTATCGGCCTCACAGTGCCTGGAGCATGCAGATAGGAACAGGCAACGGCGCCGTCTCACCGGACGTAGTAATGTAATTTAGTTTCTGAAATCCAAGTATAAAATCTTGAAAGCTGACGTTTTTTATCTACCTCAGGAGGGGGGTGATGGTGTGGAATTCCCAGTGGAACCATCTAAATAGGGAAATGGCTTCTGTCATGTATTAATAAACAGTTCAAAGCAATGGAAAAGCATACAGAGAGTATTTGTAGGAAAAATAAGTATCCAGTCTTTCCTGCCTCCTCCCTCCTTCCTCCCCTGAGCTGTGCTAACAAGTGAGGAGCGCCTCCATTTGTGTGAATCCCAGGCTGAGGGCAGAAGTGTGTCTCATGAGCATTCCTGTGAGAGTCCCCTGTGCTACAGAGATGGAACAAGCACCAGCTTCCCCCAGGGGCAAACGGTGGCACTTTTGGGTGGGTCTCAAAGACCTGTTTTTTTTTGAAAGGAGTCATTCAAACTGAGCCAAGAATGGTGGTAAAGAAGCAATTACTCACCTTCCTTTCCATTTCCCCAACCTTGTCTCCTGGACTCTGACCCCACCTCACTAAACTTTGTATCGCCAGTCTTCCTTGGTTTTGGTGGGGCACCAAAATCCTTCCCACCTCTCGGCTAGATCTTACTTGTCCTTCAGGCCTTGGCTGACACATCACTCCTTAGAAGAAGCTTCTCATCAATACCAGGCTAGGTAGGTTAGGCCCCTCTGTTATGTACTCTCACAGTCCCTCCTTTCCAAACATTTCTTTCATGCACTTATCAAATTTTACTTAAATGATTATTTGTGTAATTTATCTGTTTAATAAATGTTCACAAAGGCAGGGATCATGCCTTTCTCCAATGTGTCCTCCCAGTGCTTAGCAAAGAGAACAAAGGGCCATAGTCTGATAATAGATTTCCTTTACTTGGTTTGAGCCCACAGCAAAAATATTTCGGCAACAGAGGGGTGGCAAAAGGCCGGCGGCCTGCCAGGCTGTGCCAGGGCTTATCTAATGGTGTTGCAGACAGATGTTGCATTGTGTACTTCTTGTAGTGCCTCTTTATCTACATAAGCCTCTGGTCGAGGGCTAAAAGATTACCTTCCAGGAAGTTGTTTTGGAGAACAGCCAAAGTAGGAGTCCCCAGAACCTTTCCTCACTTGCTTCATTGAAACTTGGCCTAGCTAAAACCCCACTTAAGGTCCATGGTCAAAGCAGCAGCTCAACCCCAGGTCAGCTTTTGTGGGGACTGATCACCAGCTGAGCAGACAGAGCTTTCTCCATGACTTAAGGGCCAGGTTCCAATTTTGCTTTCAGGTCAGATATAGACTCCTACTTGGGCCTTTACAAGAGTAAGGCTCAACTCTTATTGTTGAGTATTAGAGGAATGGGCAGTCAGCTTAGAATCTAAACCAACAGAAAACCCTTTGGAGGGTATAGGGGTGGGGCTGCTCTCATCCTGTCTGTTCAAAGAGTTTTTTCATAATGTGGGGCTTGCAACCATGTTTACCAGGCAGTGCAGTGCCCAAGGCAGGGGAGCTCTTGGAAGTTCAGACCTAAGGGCAAGGAGACAGCAAAAGAAAACACAAGAAACCTCCCTGAACAGTAAACAAAACCTCTGGCTGGATAATAGGGCCTGTGGATTCCAGTTTTGCCTATGAGCTGCACTGCCTTTGACAGTCTAGACAGGTCGATTCACTCTCCAAGCTCACAGGTCTGTTTTTATTCAGACCCTGAGATTCTAGAAAGCCTCCAGGGCAGAAAATAAATGAGTTGTCCCAGGTCAGTGCCAGATGGCAGTCCTGGGATTAGAATTCATGGGCCCTTCTTTCCAGCCAGCTGCTCCCTCCCCTGCGTCCTGAACTGTTTTTTTCTTCTGAATGCTCAAGATTGCATTCAATTAAGTAAGGTTTGTGGTCACATAATCACTGCTCCTAAATGAAACAATGACTGCAGGGCATTCACTGTAAGGAAGGCAAACATGGGGGGTGGGCACCTTTGCTCCTGAGAGAACAGGCCAAAAGCAAGCTTTGGATGAGGTTAGACCTGTTCTACTTTAACAAAAACCAACATAAACAACTCTCTTGGGGTTTGGCAGAGTCCTCATCTGTTCTCATTTCTTCTCCAGGCTTCCTTCTGTGTCAAAAGCCTGTGCTTAATCCCATAGTAAAGGCCTCTCTTGGAAGCTGGAATACACTATTTCTAGAGGCAAGAGAGGGGCTGGGCTGAGAGACAGTTTGGATCCAGATCCTCTGAGCATCTTTCCATCAATAAATTAGTTACCACATTGTTAATGTTCCCAATCTCCAGGAGTGCAAGGGGTGGCGGCAGCCCTAGTCCTTCCAGCCCAAATTCTGATAGGTCCATTCATGGTTTAGGAAACACCAGACATTCTTTTCTCCTCCCTGCCCTTCCCTACCCCACTGACTGGCTGACTAAGAGAGGGAGCCTGCAGCTGTTCTCTGGTGGTTTCAACGTGGCCTTACCATCTATTTCTTTGGCCAGGAAGTTCCTTTTTTTTTAAAGATTTTTATTTATTTATTTTTAGAGAGAGGTGAAGAGGGGGAGAAAGAGAGGGAAAGAAACATCAATGTGTGATTGCCTCTCATGTGCCCCACCCTGGGGACCCAGCCTGCAACGAAGGCACATGCCCTGACTGGGAATTGAACCGGCAACCCTTTAGTTTGCAAGATGGCACTCAATTCACTGAGCCACACCAGCCAGGGCAGGAAGTTCTTTTATATAAGAATGTCAATGGCCTTCAGGCTCAGAGATTGCCTTCAATAAGGGACCCAGGAGCCTAAAACAGGTGAAGAAAGCAGTGGAGGAGAGACTTGCACAAGAGCAGGGCTGCTTGGCAGAGATGGGATCCTGAATGTTTTTACTCATATTCAATTTAGGCAGACTTACCTTCTTCCTCACTCACTAGCCCAGACAACCAAAGTGAGAGCATAGTAATTTCATTTGCTTGTTCCAATTCATTTAGCCATGGAAGAGGCCTGGAGGTAGAGGAAGAAATTTCAACTAGAAAATCAAATTCCTAGTAGATGATTATGATTCTGCCCTTCCAGACTCCTCACACACACAGCCCTTTTCTGGATAATTTGTGGGAATTGGGAAGAAAACCCCTCTACAGTGGTAATTTAATTCTCCTCTGCCTAGGGTCCACGTCTAGGGTAGGGGTGGCAGGCTGTGAAGCTCCAGACTCACTAGTTTTATTTCTGCAGTTTCTACTTGCTATATCTGTGACCTTCCACCTTATGTCAATGCCCTTCCCCTAAAAGTGATGTCTTTAAATCAAGTGTATTCCCAATGCCAGGCTAAAGGTACAGTGATATAAGGCTGCAGGTTCAGGCCTTGAAACTTGTTCAGTATTTCCTTTGCCCCTTCCTTCTCATTCTCAGATTGAAGAGGGAAGTGCAGGGGTATTGGAGACAAAGGCCCATTTCACATTCCTTTGTTCCACTACTCTTACCCTCCCCCAAGACTCCTACAGCTCTGAGGTATCAGGGTGTCAGGTCCTGGCTAAGGACACCTTAGAAGTTGACACAGTTGTCTTGAAAGCTTATTTCATCTTCAAAGTGATGGTGACCTCAGTAGAGAGCTCAGTCAGGCTAGATATTTGTGAGGGAAGGTGGGGCAGGGGCTAAAGGGGATATGGAGGAGTCCTTGGATCCATCGGGCTTATCTTCAAAGGAGAAGATAGCAGCCCCTCTCACAGCTAGAGACATGTGCAGGAAGGCTGTTTAAAATTAAATAAGCAAGGCCCTTAAGGACTCAGTCACCAAGGCTTTTCAGACCTGGCAGGGACTGGGCCCCTCGCTGGAGCTATCCAGGGTCCTGAATTGCCTCCACCTGACGACCTGGGCAGCTTAGGATGAGAACCCTGTCTGTCGGTTAATGCCATATTTAAATGCTGTTGGCCCCTCTCTGCCCATCCTTAACACCAACTGCTTGTTTGGACCATGTCCTGCACGGCCTGAAGTAGCTCCAGAATAATTCCAATCATTCTCTATGGCTGTAGCCTGGGCTTCATGCCAGCAGCCTGGCTCCCTGGCCAGATTTACAACAAAGTGTAAAGTTGAGGATCTTGGTATATGTGAAAAATATCTCAAGTACCTCTGGATGCTCAGGACTAAATGGGCCTGGCTCAGGGACAAGGTGGCTGTAGGTGAGGGAGAGAGTTCTCCATCTGGCACATCCTTGGATAACTCCTCCCCTCCCTTCTGCAGCCGTTGCACTCACATGCTCATACACACACGTGCAGACACACATGCCAGATCCTCCGACCTGTCACTGCAGAGGCTGTACTGCTGCAGAGAAGGTAGAGTCTCCTTTGTCTGCAGCTGAACAGAATGCACCTGCTTTGTTCCTATCATGGATATTACAGAATTTTGGCAAAGAGCACCCAAATTAAACTTATATAAAATAAAATATTGATTTCTTTTTTTTGAATTCAAGAGGAATATGTAGTCACTGTATGAGATCAGGACAAAAGAATATTAAAAAAACACCCTTAGTCATATCACCCAGAGTTATATTCCATGTTAACCTCCTGGCACACAATCTGGTTCCTTCTGTGGCCATGCGCACACACGGGCACATGAGTGTCAGGAAGAGGCAGTATAGAGCAGTGGTTAAGTGGGTTTTAGAGTAAGTCTTAACTTTGCCATTTACTTGTCTGTGTGGTCTTGATTAAATTTCTAATCTGTATGTGTCTGTTTTTCATCTTTAACTGGGGAAATAACAATACTCATCTCATAGTGCTGTGAGAGGATTAAATGGGATAATGTACACATATAAAGTTCTTACCATCATCCCTGACACATGGTAAGTAGTCAATAAAGGGTAGCTTTTACTATACACACATATACCCCATAGAATTCATGCTGTAATGCTGTTTAATGCCTAATTTTAATACACAAATTATTCTCCATATCAGATAAAAGTTGAAGACTGGGTGAATTAAGTTCATTACTTCATCTTACTTCTTTTCCTGTCTGGCATAACTTTCTAGGCCACAGTGGGGTAAGCTAGGGCATGGGAAACAGAATGACTTCCTAGCTCAGAGGGGAAAAAAAGCAATCCTTGACCCAGGGCTCCTAGCTTTCAGCCTGAGTCCTGCAAAGGAAAATGGCAGTGCCTTTCTTTTGGTCAAGGTTCTCTCTGCTTCTTGAGCTTTGGGCCTCAACCCTTTGGCCCACCTGCGCTCACCAACACTTTCTGCCTCTCTGCCCAGGAACGTCCCACTTTCCTCCAGGTGCTCCTTCCCCTTGGCACCCACACAAGTCCATTTGCTTGGCTTGAGCAAGCCTGCTTCCCCTGAGTTCTGGCCATTTGATTCCTATGTCTTCTACCCAACATTTCCATACCTACTCTACTAATACTGTTCTCTTTGAGGTCAGCACTGAGCTCCTACTTAAAATCCAGTGGTCTTTTCTCAGGTGATATTCCATTACCTTTCAGTATCATTGGACAGTACTGACCAGATCTTTCTAGAAATTCTATTTTCCTTTGGCTTTTTTTTGGGGGGGGGCAATTTGTATCCTTTATTATCTCATGGTAGCCAGGGGTGGGGGTGCCAGCTGCGAGCCAGGCTAGGCTGAGGGCCTTTCTCCCACAGGGTGGCACATGGGGTTCTCAGGTCTGTTCCACCAGTGGGCTGGTTTTTAGACAGAATGTCATGGGTGCTGGGTAGGAGGCTCTGAGGTGTGTGGGCAGTGGGTCTGGGTAGGGGATACACACTTGTGGAACTATAAATAACAAGGCAGGTACTTCTCTATGATTAGGGACTCTTCCTTGGGACTATGTCACTTCACCATGCCAACTGTTCTTGTCAATGAGGAACTTAGTGAAGTTCTATTTGATGGCATTGCCCAGGATGCCCCTTCTCTTGGACTGGACTTTTGTCCACTTCCACAGTGGGTGGGTGTCATCCCCGTTCACACAGATCTTGCTATACATATTGAATTTGACATTATAGCCGGCTGCGAACTCTTTGATCTCGGCATTAGTCCCTGGCTCTCAAACTGGTTGCAAGGGAAAGCCAGGATCCATAAACCACATTCAGCATATCGGCTAGTTGAGTGTAGCTTGTGTCTATTTTGCCTCATTGCAAGAACACGTTCGTGATGATGCACATGAAGCCCTGGTACTTGTCCATGCGCCTGTCGATGTCTTTGGCTGAGAACTCAGTGCATGGACCGGGCACAGCGCCAGTCATAGCAGGATTCGCACACGGTGCTGGCCAAGCCAGGGCTGCCGGAGACCTACACAGTAGGGAAGGCTTTAGCAGGTGGCACAGACGTGCCTTGGCCTTTTTGAAAACACCCCATATCTATCTGTTTTGACCATCCTCCCTACTGTTCCTCCAGTCATGCTCTAGACATAGAACCTTTCCTTAGTAACTGGCTTCTTTCACATGTTCTCTTCTTGCATGTGGAAATATAATAATGGTATAAACTTATTATTTCAAGTAATATCTTTTTGGGTTTTACTCCCAAATCTATGTCTCTAGCTCCGACCTCTCTCTTCAGCTCCAGACCCACATTTCTAACTGCTTACTACTTCCATTGATCTCATACCCCTCTGACCTGTTTCTACCTTTTAACTACCTTTCTCTTGTTAGTGGCACCACCATTTCCCCAGTTAACTTAAAAAAAATTGAGGGCCATTTAAAAACTTTTTATTTTGAAATAATATTATATTTATAGAAGAGTTACAAGGACAGTGTGGAGAGTCCTTGCACACCCTTCATTCAGCTTCCCCTAATCTTAGCATTTTAGATTGCTTGAATCTACACCATTTTCTAAAGTACAGGGTATATGCAAATTTCTCCAGTTTTCCTATTAATATCCTAGGATCTATATTGCATTTCATCAATATGTCTCCATACTCACCTTAGTTTCTCAGTCTTTTCTTGACTTTCATGACCTTGACTTTTGAAGGGCAGACATATTCTAGAATATTCCTCCAATTTGTATTTGCCTGATGTTTTCTCACGATTAGATTGAGGTTACGGATGTAGGGGGAGAATACCACACAGGTGATGTGTCTATTGCATCACAGCATATCAGGGGGTATATGGCTTATTATTGGCACTGTTAACTTTAATCACTTAGGGTGGTATTTGCCAGGTTTCTTCACTGTAAAGTTATTGTTTTTCTCTTGTTCTGACCGCATTTCATTGGTCAGAAGCAAGTCACTAAGTCTAGGCCACAATCATTGGGAAGGGAATTAAGTTCCATTACCTAGAGGGAGGACTATCAGAGAATTTGTGGACACGTTAAAACAACTACAGTAATTAATACCTATATTGATTGGGATTCTTATAGGATATGCAAATATCGTGTTTCTCTTTAAAGTTTTATTCATGAGTTTTAGCAATCAGTAGATCTTGTCAGCAGCAATTATTACTATGATGTTCTAAAGGTATTTTTTTAAAGATTTTATTTATTTATTTTTAGAGAGGGAAGGGAGGGAGATAGAGAGAGAGAGAGAGAGAAACATCAATGTGCAGTTGCTGGGGGTTATGGCCTGCAACCCAGGCATGTGCCCTGACTGGGAATTGAACCTGCGATACTTTGGTTTGTAGCCCGTAAAGGTATTTTTTAAATTTCTCTCATTCTTTCTACAAATAAAACTTTTGAATAAATTTTAGTAACTTTTTAATACATAAAAATGATAATTCTAAAAAAACTTGCCCCTTTTCCCCAGTTTATTTATTCATCTATTATATCAGTATGGATTAATGTATATTTATTTTCTTTTGTGATTATAGTCCAATACTATCATTATTTATTTTGTTGCTCAAATTGCTCCAGCTTTGGCCCCTGAGAGCCCTTTCAAGTTGGCTCCTGTCTCCTTTTGACCTGCCTAGGAGGTCATTTTAACCCACCTCTTTCCCTTTTAGCCTTCTGGTAAACTAATCATGAATCTATGGTAGCACTTTCTTCAAAATACCTAATATTCATCTTTTTATAATCTAATTAAATTAATTTTTTTACATACTCTCTGCCAGCATCTTGCTTCACGCCCTTACCAACTTATCCCAGGACATCAGGACCACTGCAGCGGTAGCTCACTCATCTGCCCAACCTGCCTCTTCTTCCTTCAACGCATCCTGTGCATCATTCTTATATTACCCTTCTGGGAATTAAACACCGCTCTGATTACAGTATCCCTTGCTCCAGATGCTTTAATTGCTCCCACTCCTTAAAAACTCCTCAATCTGACATTCAATAGTTTTAATAATATGGCTCCAGTTTGCCAATCAGGCCGCTTTTTCAATTGCTTATCTTTCTAAAACCTTTGTTTTCTGCTCCAGCTTTCAGCCTTATCTGCAGATGACTTCCAATTTTTATCTCTGATGTTAATATTATCACAATTTAAAAAATCTTCATTGATTTAACTTACAAAAGTAATACATGTTTGATGGAGTAAATTAAAACAATACAGAAGTGGTTAAAATAGAAACTTTTTATTTGGAAATAATTTTATATTTAGAGGAAAGTTACAAGGACAGTGCAGAGAGTCCTTATATGCCCCTCACTCAGCTTCCCCTGACTCTCCTTTCCCCTCCCCTTTCCTCAAGTTGGTTTTAAGAATGAAGTGAGCTTTCCAGACTGTTCAGTGTCTTTCCTAAGTTCCTATTAAGTTGCTACATCAAAGCAAACAGATTGAGAAATGTTTCTTGATTTAAGAGTTTATGATGCTAATCAAAAGGTTAAGTTCAGAAAAAACAGATCTTGGTTTGTATCGTAACCTATGCTTTCAAAGCCTCTTACTTATTATCTCATTTAATCTGACAATCCTGAGAGAAATCACATCTTTTTTTAAAAAATTGAAACTTTTTTCAGAGCAGTAACACAGCAAAACTGAGGGGAAGGTACAGAGATTTTCCATAATACTCCTGTACCCACATAGGCATAGCCAGCTTCGCCTGTTATTAATACTCCCCACCAGTGCGGTACATTTGTTACAACTGGTGGACCTAGTGATACATTGTAATCACCCCAAGTCCACAGTTTACATTATGGTTCAGTCTTTGTGTTTGTTGTACATTCTATGGGTTTGGACAATTATAAAACGACATGTATCCATCACTATGGTATCATAGAGAGTATTTTCACTGCCCTAAAAATCCAGCATCTATTATTTATTCCAATTTTACAGAGTAAAAAGCTGACATCGTATAAAGCAGAGCAGCTCCTCTGAAGTCACCTAGCCAGGGCTCGGTTCCAAGTTTCCTGACCCCTTTCCTCCTTTACCACATTAAAAGGCCATACTGAAAACCACAACACTGAAGCAACACTACGGGAGGAAAGCCAGAGCCAAAGACAATCACTCAGACTGTTGACTCATCAGCGATCATGGCTTTCCCTTAGGGAATGTGAGAATAATTTTGTCCCCGTGCTTCTCTTTTATGGTGAAGGTGAGACTGCAGGAGATCTCTAGACAAGAAATAAGAGGCAGGAATGTATCTGCTCAAAGTGTATGGCTTTCTATTTCCAAAGAAATGTTCTGCCTCCCAAAAGCTACAGGGTTTTGTAGAACTTGAGAAGCAAGTGAACAGAGATGAGTCCTAGGTGGCCAGTCAAAGCTGGCAGGGCCCAGAAGGAACAAGATTGGCCAGACCAGTGGCATACAAGTATCTGGTAGTATTTCTATAGCCCATTCATCTCCCTAATTTGTTAGTGTGCATACCTGATTGAAAAATATGGGAATTATGAGGCAAAAGCTATATCTCCTGGGCAGGCATAATACAGTAGAAAGAGCATGATTTTTGACCATTTGTTTCCTAAAATGGAAAAAAAATGAAGAGAAAAAACATAATACTAATTTGTCATAACAAATTCAAATACTTTAAGGTAAACAAATTCAAAGACATAAAAGAACATGAAAGTTTTCCTGTAAGTCAGAACCAGTTTATTTTATCTCCTCAAACTTTTAAAATGTGTATTCATATATGCAAATTTAAGCAGAGATGAATCAGATCATCCATATTCAAAATACACACAAAAACGGTAACCTTTATGTGACATGCATTTTACCACAATAAAGAAATATGTATCTTGAACATCTTTTCATGTCAATCCATATGAGAGCTTACCTCTTGCTTTTAGAAGTCTTCCTATATCCTTTTAGAAAGCTTCCTATAAGTATGCTGTGCAATGGGCGTACTATGATTTATTTCATCAGTCCCCACTGATGGAGATTTATGTTGTTTGCTTCCCTCCGCCTCACAATCATTATGTTGCAACTATTATAGTGTTATAATATTATATTTATTTCGAACTATTATATCTTATAAAAAGTCTTCATACACTTGTCTATTTTTTTAGATTAATAAATCCCTAGTCGTGGAATTGCTGACGGGGTCAACAGGCATGCATATATTACGATGCCTTTTTTCTTTCCAGAACTACTGTGACAATGTGTATTTCTCAAAAATTGGGAGAGGCAGAGGCTACTCGGAATTTGAAGTCAGAAAGACCTGGTTTGGTCCTAAAGCCAGGTGGCTGTCTGACATTTAGCAGGTTACCTTGCCTTTCTATGGGTGTAACATTACCTACTTCGCAGGGCCAGTGTTAGAATTCAGTGAAATGTATGTAAAATGCTTTGCAGCATGCCTGACACATATAAGATGTGTCAGGTAGCTGTTTTTTGGTTTTATATTGCTCTCTCCTCATTTGTTTTGTTTCCATCAAGTCTAAAGTATTTATCAGTCCCAATTTCTCTGGCCACCAAAAGGAGCTTGGTAAACTGATTAACTTGAGATTTTTAAATCAGCAGCAGGAGATATTGTCCTCTTATTGAGTGTGAGTTTCCCAGGAAAGCACTGAGGCCAATTTCCAGAGTTTTATCTTTAGTGACTAAATCACAAAGAGACAAACTCTCCCACTCTCAATGATCTTTCTTAGGATCTTAATCAGGCCATTCTTATTCTCCATGGCATGGGTAATCAGGCCCTTTCAACAGCTGATCCTTCTGGTCTTTAAAACAGGACATTTCATCCTGGCTGGTGTGGCTCATGCCTTGCTGAGGGCAAGGCATCCTAGTTGGGGGCATGAGAGAGGCAACCAATTGATGTTTCGCTCACACATCAATGTTTCTCTCCCTCTCTTTCTCATCTCTATAAAAATAAATTTAAAAAATAAAAATAAAACAGGATATTTCATTAAGTCCAGAAGGCTACAAAGGGGCCATGGAAGATGGAGGCAGCCACTGAGACACATGCACCTTGGGACATTGGGAAGTCCCTGTCGAATTCCCTTCCCATGTCCTTCCACAGTCTCTCCCAGGAGAACTGGAACTGAATCATGGCTTTTTGCCACTTTACATTCCAAAAAGTACGGATTTAGGGTTGAAATTAAACAGGGCCTAGTGACAGAAGCCTCCCAGCGACAACTCTTCAAACTGCCAAAAGGGGGCAGTGCAGTGTTATAGTTAAGAGCATGAGCTTTAGACTCCGTATAGCTGGGCCTGAAATTGGGCTTTGCCACTTATTAGCTAACTGTATGACCTTGGGTGTCACTTGCTTTCTCTGTAGAATAAGGGTATGCCTTCATATTGTTGAAAAAATTAGATGAAATGTGAGTCTGCTGGCAGATACACAGTATGTGCTCATAAACAGCAGGACACACATCTATAGGGTATATGGTTGAATATGATAATCAGATAGGACATGGAGTTACCAAGTAAAGGAGACAAAAGATTGAATTTATTCAGTTAATTCATTTACTCATTCAACAGAAGTCTAGTGAATGTTTACTATGTGTAAGGCACCTTATATGGCATAGGAGACATAACGGGAAGTAAAAATAGATATGGTCTCTATCTTCATAAAACTTGGCTTTTGGAAGTACCCATGTGAATAGAAAAAAATCATACAAACATACTCATATGTCAAATTATAAATATAAAAAGTACAATAGGAATTAGGCCACAGCCAAATCTAAATGTTCAGGGAAGCCCTCTGTGGTGAAATTATAGCTAAGCTAGTATTTGAAGGATGATTAAGAGTCAACTGAAAAAAAGGTAGAAGGTACAGCAGAACCATTCCAGGCTGAAGGAAACCTGGGACATCAGAGAAATGGAGGAAAAGCCAGTAAGGTTGGATGCAGTGATAGGGGTTAAGGTGGTATGAGAATGAGTTGGAGAGGCAAGCAGGAGCTAGGCCATATAAAGCCTCCCAGGTCATGTTAAGGATTAGTCTTTAGCCTTGGCTGGTGTGGCTCAGTGGACTGAGTGCTGGGCCTGTGAACAAAGGGTTGCTGGTTTGATTCCCAGTCAGGGCACATGCCTGGGTTGCAGGCCAGGTCCCCAGAGCGGGGTGCGAGAGAGGCAACTACACATTGATGTTTCTTTCCTTTTCTTTCTCCCTTCTTTCCCCTCTCTAAGAGTAAATAAATAAAATATTTTTAAAAAAGGATTAGTCTTTAGAGTAAGAGCAACGGGGAAGCTGTTGAAATGTAAGGGGCTGCAGTGTATATCCCTGCTACTTGGCAGCACTTTTCTGTTATCTCCTTTCATAGCAAGGAGAGGGAGAAGGCTTTACAAGACTCCTGCTGTGGCCATCTAAGAGAGGGGAGTATGAAGTAATCTATAGCAGGTCTCTCTCCAAAACAGAATGAGTCCCTCTGCATCCTCATTACCTGAAGAACTAGACATTTGAGGGGAATGTGAGTGAGAAATTCAGGGCTGTGAGCTCTGATCAGAAATCCTGTACTGGGTGGTGGGCCGTCACTATAAAACTCCTAATGTTTTTTAGCTGCTGCACCAGTCCCTAGTCAGCCTCTACCTCTCAGACTTCCTGTCCCTTCGGATGCTCCAATGCATTGGACATAAGAACTAAGGGACTAACAGCTAATAGGCTGGGGTGGTGGAATTGCAGCATTCTTGTGGGCAGACACAGGATCCAAAAGTGGGTTCAGGTTTGCAGGAACCAGCACTCAACCAGTGTGTTCCTTCCTGGTTAGCTGGGTCACAGTACCCATGGTGCATGCATGCACACATACAAGTGCATAGTCTTTACGGTCTCTCCTACGTGAGGAGAGAAACTAGGAGTGGAGATCCTGGCAGCACAGGAATACTAATGTACCAGAAGGTGGTAGCTGGTTTTTAGTCCTCATAGGTTTTTGCACTTGGCTGGAAGGAGAAAAGGACCTAAGAGTGCTAGAGCTGCCCATCCCACCCCTCCTCCAATCTCTCCCAGACCACAGCCCAGCTAAACAGGAAACCAGGCTTGGCTATGTGCCAGTGCTCAGGCTGGGGCAGGAAGCTCAGGAAACAAGTGAGAAAAACCCTCTTCAGCATAGAAAAAGGCTGCTCAGAAATCCCTGGGAAGGTAAGATAAGCTCAGCCCTTGCTACACTCCCTCCCACAGGAGGAAAAGACTAGAGCTGCCACTATTCCCCAGCATGGTCAAGTGTGGCCCTAGTAGGATTATAGAGCAGAACCAGGAGCTTCATGGTGGGTGGGGGGGTGGGAGAGGAGAGAGGTGTGACAACAGATTTGAAGTAAAGACCCTCCCCTCAGAAACATAGGTCTGCAGTGAAGCAGGATGGGTACTGGTAGCCTGAAGATTTCCTAGGGCCATCTTGGATTGATAAGAAAGGAAATGATGGTATAAGCTAAGGGAAGTGATAGAAAATTAGACCTAAAGAAGAAAGGGCGAACCAAAGGGTCACAGATTCGATTCCCAATCAGGGCACATGCCTGGGTTGCAGGCCAGGTCCCCAGTACGGGGGTGTGAGAGGCAAGCAGACATGGGTGTTTTTCTCCCTCTCTTTCTCCTTCACTTCCCATCTCTCTAAAAATAAATAAAAGTTTTTTTTTAAAAAGGAGAAAGGGCTAGAGATATCAGTGATACCTGTGGGGATGAAGGCAGAGAACTGACAGTTCTTTGTTGTCTAAATGTGAAGGGAACTCCTGATGAAATAATGGACTGAGAAAATGACTATTAACAGCTGCTAAAAATATTAGGTAAAAAGCTGAAGGTGAACCTTTGTGATGAACAGATCAGGCTAACTACACCACTAATCAATCTGAACATTACAAAAAGTAGGACAACCATGTCCCGTGTCTCCTGATGTGACGCAATAAGTATATAGAACATACTCAGAACTATTCTTTACAAAAACAATTGGATCTGAATCTGATCAAACCCTGAGATCTAATTAACAATATGCAGAAATACAGTAGACTGAGGACTAAAGATGAAGTAATTATTCACAGTAATCTAGTAGGTGGGTATAGGTGAAACAAAATTAGTCCTGGGTTGATGATTGTTTAATTTGGATGACGAACACTAGGGGGTTTGTTTCACCTTTTCTCTACATTGCATATGTTAGAAATTTTCCATGAAAAAATGTTTTAAGACTTTGAAGGTTTGCAGACTGGAAACTGCATCCTTCTCTAGTCTATTAATCTATGGGGAAAGCAGAAGTAATGGTAGGAATGTGGACTTTTTCACATGTTTCTTAAGCCCTAAGAGTTGGCCTTTGGGAGCTAAAACAGCAGAATGACACCCCCCCAGCTTCAGTAGTGGGGCACTCCAGGAAGACCCCACTCCAACAGGACTCTGCAACAGCTATGGTAGGAAGGGGCAGGGACAGGCAGGGCCTCCTCCAGTCCAGTCCCACTCAGTGGAACCCCCTCTGGGAGTCCATGGGAGCACAGAGCACTTCCATCTCTAGCCCACCCTCATCAAAGTCCTGTCGAATAGGCCAAAGACTCTTCCCATTTGGTGATGAGAAGAATAAACTGTCTCTTTACTCTCACCCCACAAAAGCTCCATTGGGAAATATAAAAAATGGAAATCACTATCCCTTTAATCACCACCAATCCTTAGATCAGAATGATACAGTAATTCATAGTCCATTTTCACTTACATGATCTCATTTATTTTATAAATAACCTGACAGTGGTCAGGAACCTAGCTGAAGGTCCTAACACAAGTGGTAGAGCTAGAATGCACCCAGCTAACTTCCTGCAACCACTGTGCACAGTGCCTGCCCTGAGGTCCATGCCCCTCACTAGTTTACCCTGAATTCCACACCCCCCCAAGGATACTCAAACCAATTCCTCTCATGGGAGTTCCCAGAGGTTTCCTTAGTCCTGTAGTTCAGCTTCTGACTCCTTTAAGAAGCTGAAACATAAGATCCCATCAGGAAGTTGATAGGGAGGCTGACAGATGTCAAACCTTGGTTCCTGACTTGTTCCCTTTGCCAATGTTTGCTACCTTGGACATCAACCCCAAATTTGGTCTCTCTTCCTAACTTCACATAATTTTCCCACTCTTCTCCAAACCACTACCCGCTACCACCTCCCTACATCATTATTCCCAGTTGGCCTTTCTCTGAGCTTATGAATGACTCTGAGCTAGGGCTGGAATCAGCAGGCCAACTGAGAGCAGAGAGGACTTTCTGGAAGCTGAAATCCTCTGGGAACACCTTCAGGATCTGCAGGAAGCCCAGTGGAAGCCACTCTCACCGGCTGCTACAATCTGCATGCCAATGTGGCCCCTGGCTTTCCCACCAGAGGCAGGCTGGCCCCTGAACAGAACTGCTTGTAGCATTTGAGTTTTGTCATAAAGAGAATGTGAACCCCATGCTTGACACATAAAGAACAGGACATCCAGGCTGGTGCTCTTCTTTCCCTCCAAGAGCTACAGATATTTTTTTTTTTCCATCTCCAGGAGAATATGTGCAAGTCATACAATGTTGGAGGACAGGTAGGAGCTCTTCATCAGCAGAGCTCACTAAATGTTATACATCACAACTCAGTCAATACCTTCTCCAGCCTCACAACAAAGCTGGCAGCACAGTCATCCATTGGCAGTGCTACCAATGGGAGAGAAGCTGGGTCATCCTCCTATGTTTTCCTACATCCCTCAGTCCTGTAAACTTGCAAAGGAAGAAAAGCCAATTTGTAAGGGATTCAGACTACCAACTCAGCTGGGGGACCTCACCCCATTAGGGAGCAAGAAGCAAGTCACTCCTTGTCAGAGCATTCAAGGTTCCTCTCACCCTGTGGTCTGAGCTCAAACATCACTTTCTCACAAGGAGCCTGACCTGACATCACCAGTGTAATGTGGGAGGCTTTGTTATTCTCTCATGCTACCTTGTTCTTGTCTTTTCTATCACTTGTTATACTTTGTAACTGTAATTTTGTTTGTGTACTTTATTTGTTTCATATCTGTCTCTCTCACTGGACTGCCAGCTCGATTAGGCAGGGGCCATGTTTGCTTTATTCATCACATTGTTCCTTGTGTCTGGGACACAGGCTTGCATATAGCACATGCTCAAAATTCATTATTTTTAAATAATGAATGAGTGTCCCAATCCATGTATCCCCCTGAATCTCCCACAATTGCCCACATGTACCTTCTATTCCACTCACTAATTTCTACCTATTCATCCCCCTTCAGATCTCTACTGGTGCTCTCCTTAGAATAACCTCTCAACTTCCTATCCACTATTACTGATCCTTAAAGCAAATAGTTGTTTTCTTCCGTAGCTCTGTTTCACAAGAGCAAGTCTCTTCTTTGCCAGACTGTAAGCTCTGGGCACAAAAGCTATCTGCCAAGGAGTTAAAGAGGGGAATTGGGATTCCAGACTCAGAAGACTCTCACCAGACTCAGAACACATCAAAGTGAACAATGCAAATCAGGATATCATATGTATCAAGTTATGTGCTAGAGGTTATAGAGGCTTTTAGGATTGGTTGGGAACTCACTAGAATAGTTAGGGAAGGCTTCCTGGAGAAGGGAAATTTATATGGACCTCCAAAGAATGGGTAGAAGTAGAACAGGCAGAGAAGGAGAGTGGAGAGAATCATTAAGAGGAGAGGAGGCATCAGGATGCCAGTAGATGAGAGGAGGGGAAGGGCCTGGCTGGATGTATTAGAGAGCTGGCATGAGTGGCAGAAAGTATGGCCAGCTGGGAGAGAAAAATGGCTAGTATAGATGCCTTAAAAGCCAGTGGAGAAATTTAAGTTCATGCATAAGAACTTAATTGGGCCCAAAGTGAAGGAAATATCATGGGCCTGAGAGTCAGAATACCTGGGTTCTAGTCTAGGCCATGCCAATCTCCATCCAATCACCAGGTAGTGGCCGAGCCTATTTACCTTTCTGGGATTCTGCTTACATGTCTATAAAATTGGCAAAAAAGATCTTCCCAACCTCCTTCACAAGGTGGTTTAGGTATCTTGAAAACATCTTTCATTTACCTAAAAAGGAATTTAAGATAAGAATAAGACAACTGCTTCCATAAACTTCACACAAAGACAATGTACTGGGGACAAAAGACAGGTAGAATGGAGGAAGGGTCTCTCCTTATTGAAGGGAAAGAAAAAGGATGCAAGAAGAAGGTGGCACTTTTGTGATGGGCTTTGAAAGACAGAAAAGATTAGCAAAAACACATTAACAGAAAACTATTTTGACATGTTTACATTGCATGTACATAATAAGCTATGTTTATTCCTAAAATGTTGTTCCTAGCTCCTACTTTAGGAAGCGTGACACTTTACACAGAGCATCATGTCTTCTACGTGCCCTGGCCTCTGGCTCAGTTTAAGAACCGCCATCACAGGGAACAGGAGGCCATGGAGTCCAGAGGTAAAAGCATGTTCACACTCCCATCCAATGGCCTTGGTTCCTCCCTGTGAAGACACGAGTAATATGAAGTCTGACCATATTTACTTTCTTAACTCCAGTCCTTTTTAGGCATTTGAAAATCATAAAATGCTTTCCCTGAGACTGTTTTATTACTAAACCAAACAGCCTCAGTTTTTCTAACTGTTCTCACATGATAATGGTTTTGATTCCTCTCATCATTGCAATCACTCCCTTTCCTGAATGATGACATCAGCATAGAATGCAGGACTTCAGACAGCCCTGACCAGCATAGCATCTTCTAGGACCTGAACTCCATACTTTTATTAATGCAGCCCAATAGCACATTAGCTTTTCTGGTGGCTATGTCATATAGTAGACTCCTGTTAAATTTTCTGTCCACAGAAGCACTAGCTCTCTTGGAAGGTCTACCCTAGACTACCCAATCACACAGCCTCACCTAGATTCTTATTTAAATTCCAATGCTGAATTCAGCCAGCTACCACTTTGAAAATAAGAGTCAATATACAGTTATAAGTGAGGTCATAATAAACTAACAAGAAGTCATAATAAACTAACAAGAACCAGAGACATGGAAACATGGAACGACTGATAGCTGCAGGAGGGGAGAAGGGAGGGGGGACTGGTGGAAGGAAGGGGAAGGGACTAGTCAAAGAACATATATGAATGACTCATGGACATGGACAACGGAGGGGATTGACTGTGGGAGAGAGTGGTAGGCTGGGTGGAGGGGGGCAAAAGGGAAAACAACTGGGACAATTGTAATAGAATAAACAATAAAAAATAATAATAAATAAAAAGAGTAAAAACACACACATGTGGTATAGTTTCTAACAGGTATGAGTTCACTACCTCACTAGCCTCAGATGACCCTTTACCTATATCAGCCGCCAGCCTAGCCCAAGATGTCCTTCCAGGTTCTTGCCTTGATTTTACATTGCTAAGGGCTACCCTATTTCAGCTATGTCCTGAGTTCAATATAACAATAGGTACAGCTACTAAATATGATCATGAACCTCAACTGACAATAATAGAAGTACAATACCAAAATATAATGAGGAGTGGCAGTCTCTCAGTAATCTGGGCTGATCAGGTCACATGGAGAGGCCTGTGTCTAGTTCCACAAGTGAGAAATTCAAAAGTATCCACTAGAGCAGTCAGGGTGATTGGGGCTTTGGAGAAATGGTGGAGAAAAAAAACAGGGGCTGTTTAGCCTGGGGGTGGGGTTGTGGGTGGGGACTGGGGGAATAGCTAAGGCTGTATATCCTACCATAGGGCCTTTCCTTCACAGTAACTGCTGGCTTAAGGGTCTCCTCTATTAGCCTACTCCTTCTTGGTCCTTTGGTCAGGGCTTATATTTTCACCTTAAATTTGGCCAACCACTTATGTGATATTTATGAGATCTCTTCTTGAATCTGCCTCTTTCTCCCTCTTATCTTCTCAGTAGAGTCAAGGATACTCCCTCTCACCTGGCCTATGTATTTACAAAGGGTTATTAACTTTATATCAAGTCAATACTTCAAAAACCCATGCTTAAGATCAGAATAGATAAGATTATTTTTATCCATTCATTTCTTTCTTTCCTTCCTTTCTTCTTCTTCTTCTTCTTTTTTTTTAAGTAGAATAAGGTTCTGGATCTCCATTAATTCCTTAAAGAGCCATATCATACGAGTCTAGCCCCTCAGTGAAGCAGATTGCTGAGTTAGCTAACATCTCCAAGAACCTTCCTTTCCTGTATTCTTTGCCTAGAATCACTATAATGATTCAAGGCTGTCAGGGTGGCAAGCAGAGTACTAGGGCTGATGTTTCCCCTGCTGAAGACCATGGCAGACATAGAAAACCAACCATGTCATTCTCACTAAACAAGGTCTCTGCCTTAGAATCCACGTTAACACGTGCTCCAGGCAGCCACCATTGATCAATAGGCATTGGCATAAAAGGTAAAATCTGCTTATCATCCATGCTTTATGTAGCCCATGAAGTAGGCCACATTTCATATATATAAAACAAATATGCAGGAATGCCTCTTGAGCTGCTGTGATCAGCAGGGACATTTAATGGTACTGCAGAGGAAGTACTGAGGAACCCTATTCAGGGAACCAGTTTTTCAGTTTAAATCCCAACTGAGATAGGATTCTTCCTGATGAGAGATTTGAACTATGATCTTTATATTCTTTCCTGCTTAGCAGAACACAAAAGGGCAGAGCACAGCCCAAGGTAAAAAGGAGAAACAGAACTGAGGCATGCGGCAGCCACACCAGTATTAAAAGTAAAGTACTAAATGGCTTAAGTATACAGTATATGAATTACATCTCAATCAAGCTGTCAAAAAACAAGTTAATGGTAAAAATGCTGGTTTTGCAACATTATCATTTAGTAGAGGGACTTGAAGGGAAATAAACCCCCCTTAACAGTATCTTGGGAAAAACTAGGCACTTAGTATTTGCTTCTGCACCTAAGTCCACTAAAATCTTCCTACTGATGGCAATAAATTCACACCCTGACGCAAAGCAGTAATATCCCACTAGAAACTAGCATGAGGGAAAATGGTAGGTTATAAAAGAGGCTCAAAAGAACTGAGAAGACTATAAATCAGACTGAATCAGAAGAGACATGAATTTCTAAGCCAGAGTTTCCCAAAGAGTATTTCATGAAACACATTGGTTCTGCAAGATGTTAATATGAAAAAAGTTTCCATGGTTACATAATCTTGGGAAACATTGGGTTAAACAAAGCTGGAAAGGTTTCTTTATGGCAGAACTTCTCAGAGCCTTGAAAATGCTAATGAACATTGTGATGGGATAGCATGTAGCTTTTCCCAAAGGAATTTGTCTGTAGATACTTTTTCCCCATAAAGCATCTCAAAGGGCCAATATTCCAAAGTATATACTAAGGAACTGCTGGTCTAAGCCATGTTTGGCTGAGGGCTTCACCAGTTCCTTTATAAGGATAAAATTGGAAATTAATATGGGAACTATAAATAATTTATAGCTTGTACATAGTTATGTTTAAGTTAACTACATAGTAAAATATATATGGTTCCCATTCCACAGTTTGGGTGTAGTTAATTCCATAAATCTTAGTTAAAGTATGCCTTCAGGTATTGTTCTAAATAATGGATGGGGTGGACTCTGCTTATGACAGCCAAGAGTCTGGTGATAAAAATGGACAAAACCAGACCAGGAACCACAGTAGCTGGACTCTTTCTGCCTGGGTGTGGCCCCTTATCATATTTACACTTCTCAGGGCCAGAATGGTCATTCAGAGGACACCCTTCATGGCCATTATTGCCTTCTTATTTGTGTACACTCTCATACATCATCATCATCACCACAGAAACTTAAAACTGACCCTCAAAAAGTATAACGATCTGATCCTCAATTTTACATCTCTGAATAACAGCAACAAATGCAGGTACATATTTGCTTGAACTGGCTCCTAAGAATGTGTAGGGGGCACTCCTACATATCCCCATCTACCCTTCCCCTAGGCCAGACCTTCTGGGCCTCCTTCCCAGCCCACTTCCATATTCCAGAGTCCGTCCGAAAGCCCAGCAGTTCACTCAGCTGATTCACTGTGAGGTCTTCGGGTCATGTGCCAACTTCTGAACTCCAGAGCAAAGTCAGATTCAGAGCTGGTCCCAACTCCACCTGCTTCCTTCCTTCCTTTCTCCCACCCAGATGGCCAAATTCCCACCAGCATCTTCTTGGGAAACAATGCCTTGAGAGCCTGCTAGGCCAGGCTCTTGCTTCCTTCAGTCAACACCTCTGGGTATCTGCCCTTAGCCTGACTCTCCCCTTCCTGCCCTTTGTGGGGCTCCCTGCCCCAGTTTTCCAGGGTTTACTGGACAGCATGAAGCAGCTAAACCCAAGAAGCTGAGTGTCCCATGTCCTCTTTCCACACACAAGGCTCCATCTGCCCTTTCAAGGAGGGGAGAGGGCCCCAGAAGCTAATTAGGCTCAAGTAAAGAAGGCTCTGATTTCCATTTCTGTTCACTCTGGGCTGTAGTCAGTCAGGCAGCACACAGCTCAGGGATGGAAATGACTCAGCCTGACTCCCAGCTACCATGGGAGAGCCTGCCTACAGAGGCTACACTTGGGGCCTTTAAGAAGCCAAGTTACCTCTGAACAATCTCATCCCAGAAGTCTGCTCCCTCAGCACATCTTGCCTGGAAGATAGCAGCTTGGGTGCTGCTTCTACCCCAACTGCAGGTTTCCAGGTTGGTCTCAGAGAAAGAAGATATGTGTCCTTTTCTATTCTGACTCCCTCAAGTGAAGTAGTAACTCACACATCCATCCTAGAAGAAATCAGTGAAAGACCCAGCTCAGCTAATCAGTCAGAAAACCTTAGGGTTGAACAGAATGATGGTAAATGTCCAGGGCAGAAACTGTGAGATAAAACACTCTGTCAGCCAACAATTTTATTTTTCTTTACCAAAGTGCTGCCAGAAAAACAAAACAAAACAGAAATGAAAACAAAACACTGTGGCTCTTTGCCGTCTCCAATTCACTTGCATTCATCGAAGCATGTTGCAGGGGAAAGTGCTCATTGGCAGGCATTTCTCAGCATCCTTTTTGAGGCTGTGGGGCCAATGTCAATCTGCTCTTAAGTTTTCTAGGTCTCTGAGTTCCCCATAACTCCAAGAATGCAGCTTCAACAGCAGAGCAAAGGAAAACAGCAGCCTTCTTCCATATAAGCAGTCCCTGAAGCCAAGAGATACACAGTCCCCTGAGTTTTCTGAAGGTGGTGATGGTCCTCTTGCCATCCAGCTATCTTACAAGAAACCTGGCAAGGGATGCATCCTTGACTCCCTACCTCTCCACCACACCTCCAAACAGGTACCACATCTTGTCTATTCCACTTTATTAATATCTGTATAGGTCCCCTCCCCTCTTTCAGCTCTAGGTTGAAATAATTTCTTTCTGGATTACTAATGCACCCACCCTCATATTAGTTTTCTGACCTCCTTCTTACCTTCTCTAATCTCTTATCCACTACTGCAGTGTCAGTCCTACAGATTTGATGATGTTATTTCCTTAATGAAAACCCTTCAGCCCTGACTGGGTGGCTCATTTGGTTGGAGCATCATCCCGCACCAAAAGACTGTGGGTTTGGTTCTCAATTGGGGCACATACCTAGGTTGCAGATTCAATCCCCAGTCGGGGTGTGTTCTGGAGGCAACCAGTCAATGTTTCTCTCTCATATCATGTTTCTCTCTCTCTCTCCCTCCCTCTCCTCCTTCCCCTCTCTCTACAAAAATCAAGATACATATCCTTGGGTGTAGATTAAAATAATAAAATACAATAAAAATAAAACACTTCAATCATTCAAGTGCACCCTTTTATTTCTTCCTCCATGCCTTTCATCTCATCTTATCAGTCTGCCAAACTTCTATTCCTCTTCTAAAAGCCAGTTTATGCCCTGGCTGGTGTGGCTCAGTGGACTGAGTGCTGGCCTACAAACCAAAGGGTTGCTGGTTCGATTCCCAGTCAGGGCACATGCCTGGGTTGCTGGCCAGGTCCCCAGTAGGGGGCGCATGAGAGGCAACCACACACTGATGCTTCTCTCCCTCTCTTTCTCTGTCCCTTCCCCTCTCTGTAAAAGTAAGTAAAATCTTAAAGAAAGAAAGAAAGAAAGGCCAGTTCAGCAGTGACTCTTTTGTGAAGCCTTCCCTAACCACTTGATGGGAGCTCTTCCAGTTTTCCTTTGGCCCTGATGGACCTGGTTCTTCCTTTTTGCAGTGCTCATTATCCTATGGTACCTCAATCCATCTTGACTGTGCAGATATATCCCTAGAGCAAAACTCCGTTTTATGGAGGTCAGTCAGCACAACATCTAGCAGAAAGTAGGTTCTTTTCATTTGTTCATTGAGGTGATGAGTAGTAAGGGATGAGATAGAGACCTGAGTAAACCTGATCCTCACTTTACAATATAGGTAAAGAGAAAAGGGTGGGCCTCATCCCAGAACCTAAGAAGTACTACTAGGTCATAAGCCACATGGACCCATTAAGAGAATCCACCATTAAATTGAAAAGTCATATGACTGACTACAAGGAGGCAACCTGAGACTCCCTGATCAAAGAAAACATGTGGGTCAATTTTCTACAGTGGCTTTTGCTATCTTCACAATGTTCTTTCTGCCACTTCCAGGAGCTGCTGTGGCCCACTCACTGAATTAATGTCCTGACCATCCCCATCCCTGAGTGTCAGGAGGCAGGAGGAGTCTGAAGCTACTTTCTAAGCTCAGGTGGTCAAAGGGTCAGAACTTCAGCATTTCTTATCTTCTCCCAAGGGAGGTAGCACCCTCTCTCAGGAGCACCCTCCATTGATCTCCACTCTTTCCTAACATGTATCTAAAACCTTCCTGTAGCCATTTGAGCCCACTCTTCTCCTGGCCAACCACTGGAAAAGTCTCACTTGTCTCTGTCCTTAAGGTACCTGGATCTGAGCATATGCTCATGAACTAAACAAATGAGTTAACATACAACCTGGGCTTCAGGGAGGCCAGACTAGTATTTCTGTCAAGTGCACAGAGACCCTGCCTGGTGTCACCTGCCATTTTTTCTCTTTGGTCTCTGAAAGCATAGGAAGCAGGGCTTTGCCTGGCACAATTAAGTGCTTAAAAGCTCCTCCCCCCCTCAACAAATCTCTTCCTCTTCAGTTGTAGACAAGTAGAAGACATGGACTTTGAGGCTGTACCAGCCAGCCCCACAGATTGACAATAGGACCAGAGAGCCTACCATTGCTGTTCACCCAAATGGTAGCCAAATTCAACCCAAGTGCTCAACAGAAAGCCTTGGACAGATGGGTGCTCCCCTAGATCAGTGAGGTATGTGGCTTGGATACAGAACTGACACAGAAGATGTGGCTATCTCTAGTGGTTTCTTTGGAAAAATCTGTGCTAGAAAACACTAAAGATTATCTAGGAGATAGACACAGCAGGAGTGGAGCCCAGGACCAGGTCTCCAAGAGGAACTCTCATTCCTTTTATAAGGAGACAGGAAGAGACCCTGGGGAGCTCCCAGGGATAAGCCCAGGCCTGGTTCAGCTGCTGAGATGCAGGCACACCAATGAAATAATTAATGTGATGGGAAAAGGAGGGAGGACACGCCCTCAGGCCAACTCCCACTCCAGACAGAAGGCTCCTCCCAGCTACTGCAATAGCAGCAGCACCAACAGGGCAGGGATCTTTTCCTTCCACTAAGCTGAGAACTAATGTTTAAATTAACACTTTGGAAACACCCACATCTGTTGGCTGTGTCTTCTCCAGCTCCTGCCACTCCTCTAGGGATCCTCTTTAAGCTTGGCTTTCTCTTTCAAGTAAATAATAAAAAGATAAAGATGCTCTCCCCCTACAGCTAATTTTTCTAAGTGAGAAATGGCCTCTGGATTCTTCCCACCACTATGTGTAGGTGAGGGTTATTTGATGATGGAGCATGTGAAGAGCCTGTATAAGTACAGCTTAGTCCAGAAAGGGTAAATGATGCTGACACCAGCATCACTCGTTGCCTTTAGGGTTTATGGAGACAGTACCCATTCTGCCCTCAGAGGGGCTCATGCTGAGAGAGTGAGAAAAAACAATAAACTTCTGTTGAACTGTGAGCTTCAGGAGGGCAGGGCCATATTTGTGTCTGTGCTGCTAACCACTGTGTCCCCAACACCTAGTATAGTATCTAGAACAGAGCAGATGCTCAATAGGTATTAGGTGAATGAATTTGCTGGATCAATGATATCAGCAAATGACATGAAATGATACGATATTCTTTGGAAGAGAGAACGAGGAGCTATTGTTTAAACTTGAAAGAGATAGTCTTCATTTCACAAATGGAGAAACTAAGTCCAGAGAAGAGGAGGGACTTCCTGGAGGTCTCAGTAAATAATGGCAAGAAATTAAATAGGTCACAGCTGAATTCAAGCCTGGGACCCTAGTTTTATGGTATACTCAAATACCCTAACGAGCCACTTTGCCTTTCTTTTGTGGTATATCGTTTTGGTTCCTTATGCCCTCAAATGAAGACTCTTGGGGAAATGCCACACAAGATTCTGCTGGTCTCAATCATACACAGAGCACTTAAGGAGTTCTGGAAATCCTCTAGGCTTCAACCTGGGAACAAGGGTCAAGAAGCAGAAATCTGCAGGGCAATGTCTATGACCCTCAAATGTGAGATGACTGTGTTGCTGCTTCCATAAAGCTCTCACTCAACCACAACAAAGCAGCCTCTAGCAGAAAAGGGTTCCTATAGCCTTCAAAAAAAAAAAAGATCTGAAGGCAATTATAGTCCTTCTGATAAATGTCTCCTTGCACTTCTATTCCAGAGTCACATAGACCAGAAGCAGCTCAGGAGTCTTCTGGGGCCATGGCTCAATCAAACCACCATTGAGAACTTCAGGCAATGATGGAGGCACCAAAGACAACTGAGAGAGCCTGGTGACTCAGTTCCTTTCCCCCTTTCCCTAGACAGTTATTGTCTCCCTTTTTTAGGATCCCCAGATGGGAGGCAAGAACCAACTCATTGCTTTCTACTCCTGACTCACTTGGACCTCCTCCTGCTCCTCCTCCTTCATCCACCCTTTCTTTTGGTTCTTAGATGCTTAGAATTGGAAGGGCAATCTAATTTGACAAGCCAGATTGGCTGAAAAAACAATCTATAAAGGAAAGTCGTCCTTAACCCAGCCCAAAGTTCTTCAAGTTTATGAGAAAGACTTCTCACCAAGATTTCCTGGCCCTCCAAATAATCCAATGATGCCAACAGGCTAGCATTTCTCTCCCATTTTAATATGGTGTGCTTTTATAAAGCTTCTCTTTTGACTTCTAGAACTGCATAAGTAGTCACAAAAGGGGTAAACACCTTTAATCTCCTGTTGGGTAACCTCTAATGATTCTATCACCTCCCAAAAGGTGTGGCTTAGAGTAGATCATGGGTTCCTGCCAAGGTCTGTCTTGGTTGATGTAATAGGCAGGTTACTTGCTCAGGAAGCTACAGGCACATCTGCAAGCCAAGGACCTGGGGGCCCAAGGGTAGAACTAGTTCTTCACCTCCAGGCCTAACACAGGGAAGAGGCTTAGGGAGCCCACCATCTTCAAGGCTTGGAGAGCTCTATGAGGTTACAGCACAGCACAAAGAACAGGGCACCCAACCTTCAGGTTTCTGGCCTGCTGTGCTTCCTTCCAGCTCCCCCTAAGGCTCCAAGGGGGAAAGAAGAAGGAAAAGCTAACAGAACAGAGCCTGGGCACTCCCTTGCTCCCCCTTCTCCCTATACGGGCTGGATAGGCCTTGCTGTCTTCAACCTGGCGGCAGACAAGCCAGTCAGGTGCCCCGCCCCTCCCCTCCTCCGGGCGGTGGGCAGCGGGCACAGTCTGCCCTAGGCCTGGCTTTGGTGCGACCGTGTCGCCCTCCCCCTACCATCTCCTCTGCGCCGGCATCGATGACATCATTCCTCCCTGACACCCTGACCGCGGACAGGCGGTAGGATAGGCGCCCAGAAAGGCTCCAAGCACGTAGGCCTGGAATGATGGGGACTCTTCCAAACGGTGGGCACTGGAGCTCCAGCGCAGCCCCGCCCCCTCTCCTGTCGGTTCTGGAGCTCTCTCATCCGCGCCTCTGATTCTCCATCTCGCCGCTGCACTCTCTCCTCCCCGGCTCCCGTACCGCCAATTTAGACTACTTGCGCTCTCCTCCGGAGAAGAAAGGAATTCCCGGGTCCTGCACCGACCCCTTGCCCTTACCAGCCCCTGCCCCCGCATTCTCATCTAAATCCAGCAAACTGGCGGGCAGGCCCTCCTCCTCTACAAGCCTATTCCAATCCCTCTTAGCCTGACTGCTCTCCGACCCCCTCCCCCGCCCTGAGCATCACAGGCTTCCAGCGCTAAACGCCTTCCCATCTCTCATGCCAGCCCACTGGGCCTGCCGCCCGCGGTGCCCCATGACAGTTCCCTTCCTTTCCCAGCTATGGGCCTCCGTTGGTGTACACTATTGTGCTCGGCTCAATTCCATCCGACGGCGCTCCCAGTATTTCCCTCGGCCTACCTCCTCAGACCCTGCCCTCCGCCCTTACAGGCCCCTTTGCCGTCACCTCGCGGATTCTCCCACCGTTTTCAAGTCCTGCAGGTCCCCCTCCCCAGAGATGTGTTTTCATGGCTCTCTTTGCCCCATTCCAAGGCTCTCCCTTACTACAGTCCCTTAGGCCTGATTCCCTCCGCCCCCTCCGGGCCCAGGCCTGCCCGCCGCCCGCCCCCTCACCAGCGGCTGCATCTCCGAGTGCGCGGTGGGCACCTGGAACCGGTCGATCTCCTCCATCATGGTGCCGGCGAGCGAGCGGGCCCGGGGCCGGGCGCGGCCAGGGACGCCAATAGGACCGCGTGGGGCGGCGGCCCCAGGAGCCGGGTGGGTGGTGCAGACTAGGCCGCCCCGGACGAGTCGGGCGGGCAGGCGGCCGAGCGGATCGATGGGTGGGAGTGGGGCAGGAGGTTCGCTGGCAGGCTAAGGCCCGCGTGGCTCCGTGGGCTTGTCTAGCAGTACGCGGCTGTGGCGGGGCCGAGCCGCAGGTCTGGCCTCGCCTCCTCCTCCGCCGCCGCCTCCTGTCAGCAGCTCAGCCACTGCGGTGACTCGGCAACTCCACTTCCGGGTCCGGGACACCGCCTGAATGTGCATCATTCATGAGGGGGCGGTGCCTGGCCCCACAGCCCCTCCCACATGCCGGAGTTACTAGCGCGCGGCCACGGATCGAATTATTCCTGAGGGGGCGGGACTTAGTGAAACCGAACTTCCCCGCACGCCCAGCCCCGCCTCCCCCTCGAGTTTGGATGGGGCGTTGGTAGCGCCTGCGCCCTGGATGCCCGTTGGTTGCTGGGTAACCGCGTGGGGGCGGAGCCGATTCCCTCCTGCAAAGGCGTGGAGACCCTCAACGACGGCTGTCCCCAAAGAACCCCTACAACTGGGAGTTGAAGTGAAAGAGAATCCGGGTTTCCTGTGAGTGATCGAGGGGACGGACAAATTTCTTGTCTTTAGGCGAAGGAGCGTTCTGTAGACCCTCGAAGTGTTAAGGTGCTTCCTGCTTCTTTGAAGATGCCCCCGAAACCGCTGCCACGTAAGCAGGTAACCCTTCAACCTGCTCTCTTGCGATGAACTCTGACCTTCACCGCCAATGACTACTGATCATACGGATCCTTCATCTTCCTTTCCCTGTTGACCTGTAACCTCCTCTCTCCTTGTGACCCCTGGCCTGTGTTCCCTCTGACCTCCGACATTGTCTTGCGTTCTCCCACTAATCCTAGCCATCTCTCCCACACTGCCCCTGACCCACTGTTGCCTACCTCCTTTTCACTTGTCCTCCCCTTACTATTCCATTACTTCACTTCACTCCCTCTACAGACCCATCCTCCTTAACTCCCCACCCCCACTAATAGATCAACATGTACAACTATTGCCCTTACATTCTTGTCCCAAAGAAATTATTTTTCCAGCACTTTGCTGTGTGACTGGTGCTGGGGTAAGTGTGGACACAGAGGGAGTACAAGAGAAGTGTACAGGAGACACAGGACAGATTATGTGCCAGAGTGGTTTAGATTTTCCATGCCTGGAGACTTGTGAAGAGAGACAGGTCAGGTACAGGGGAAGAGGAGAGAGATCCCTTTCCCATCCCTGCCCTCACTCACACACTGCACACCCCAAACACATTCCTCCAAATATTTCTGGAGCCTCCTATGTCTCTCTTCCTTGTGAGCCCCTGGTCCACTCCTGTGACTCAGTCAGTCATGTGAACATTGTGTTCTTGTTGTCATCTGGCCAGATGCTATCCCTTCTCACAGGAAACCCCAAAATCACCCCCCTTACCCACTCAGAACAGATAATTTTCCTCCCCAGCCTGTCCCTGGAAGGTGAGGGCCCAACTTCTTGAGGAACCCTCTGTGATGAAGCCACTTAGTCCTTCAAAAATTACTTTTTCTAAACTTTTTGTGAATTACTACCCTGGGACTAATATGCAGTTTCTGGTTCTATGAGGCAAGACTTCTTCTTATTCTAAATTTTCCTCACTCAGGCCTAGGTAGTTCGAAGTGTGGAGAGCAAATCTATGTCCATGCTGGTTGTGACTTTACATGTTTTGGTCTGATCTCCTCCGTGCTAGCATTTGTTCCTTTGCTTCCTTAACCTGGCCTTCCATAGCCGGTGGACCCATCTAAGATCTCTGCAACTACGGGGAGGCTGCTTTTCCCATATGGCCATGCCCTAGTGTTATGGTGGGGTTGAACTTTATTTTGAAGGTCATGTGTGTACTGGGCTTGAGCCTACTGACTTTGAACTTACATATAGTTTGTTTTAAATTCAGCATTGCTAGGGTCTGGTTTACATACAATGAAATGGATCATTTTAGTTGTCCATGTCAACAAGGTTTGACAAATATGTACATTTGTGGCCTTGACCTCTGTGGCTCAGTAGGTTGAGCATTGTCCAGCAAAGTGAAAAGTTGCTAGTTCTATTCCCAGTCAGGACACATGCCAGTGTTGTGGGGTCAGTCCCTTGTCGGAGTGCATACAAGAAGCAACTGATGGTCGGTTCTCTCACCTTGATGTTTCTCTCCCTCTCTTTCTCCCTCCCTTCCCCTCTCTCTACAAATAAATAAATAAAATCTTCTTTAAAAATTTGTACATTTGTGAACCACCCCTACAATAAAGATATAGGATACTTCCTCTTCCCTGAAATGGTCCCTTGTGCCTCGTCCCAGTCTGTTTTCCTGAACTTCCCAACCCCAGGTAACCACTGGTCTGCTGTCACTACCGATTAGATTTTTCTTTTCTAGCATTTACAGTTTGAACAAGCTTAGGCATAAGTTTTTCCAGCCGATTAGGGGAGACATTAGAGGCTAATTAGACTGAGAGAAGAGAGAGGTGGCAGCAGACAGGAAGCGGAGAAACCTGGGTCATCTGGCCCTGCACACACCCTCCCACAGGGAAGGGTTGTTTTAGCACAATGTGAATATTGGTGTGTGGGGTGTAAGAAAAGGCTGGGTTATGCTAGGTTGTATTCATCACCGTCTTGTCTCAGTAAAGCCTGGTCTGAGTCAGTGATGAGCTGATTATGGGACAACCTAGAGAGGTTTGAGGAGTTGTCCCAGTCGTCTAGGAAATCAGTCCAGTGGGGGGAGACAGAACACAGGCATACAAAGATAAGGGAGAATAGGCTCTCTGGAGCTGAGGAGGGAGACATGCAGATTGAAGCCACAGAAAAGCTTCAGGAAGGAGGCAGCTATGACTCCGATGCCTGCAATGGAGAGGGAAGCTCAGGGTTGGGATTATTAAGGGACAGAGAAGAGTTTAAACTGCACTGTTCATGTTGCTCCACTGATCAGACCTTTCAGTCGCTCCCTCTTGCTCTTAGGATAGAGTACCAAAAGTCCAACTTGCTTTGTACGGCCTGCAGAGCCTTGCAAGGTTTAGCCTTTGCTACGCACCCTACTTCAGATCTCACCATTGCTCTGTGAAAATTTCACAGCCACAGCACACTGAACTGCCCTCACTTCCTGGAAAGTGACATCCACATTCTCTTTCTCCTCTAGGCTTTGAAAATGCTGCTTTCTTTGTCTGCCTGAGTGCCTAATGCAACCTCTTCTATCTGTTGCTACCTACTCCATGCCACCCTGCCCCAAATCTCTCCTTCATCCCCTCTTCAAATATCACGCCTCAGGTTTGCTACCATATCCTCCTACACGGGATTAAGTACTCTTTCAGGAGGCAGGATCAGGTGATATCCCCACTAGAATATAAACTGTGATGGCAAGGATTATGTCTACCTTGTTCATTGTTGATTCCCTTGACCTAACACAATGCCTGGAATATATTAACTTCTGAAAATGAGTTGAATATGAATTCTGAATGCCTCAAGCAGTTTGGAAATTTTACTCTGAGTGTGTTTGAAGGACAGGAAAGGATAGAGAGAAAAGTAGGAAGAGATAACAAAGAAATATCACAGTAGAAGTATGTTTTTCTGGGTTCATGTTAGTACCTGCTTTGGTAATAGGGCTATGAATGATTCATATTTGAACTACATATACCCATGCTTAAAAGCTGGGGGTTGGAGATTAAGAGATCGAACATTCTGCCCTGGCTGGCGTAGCTCAGTGGATTGAGCGTGGGCTGCGAACCAAAGTGTCGCAGGTTCGATTCCCAGTCAGGGTACATGCCTGGGTTGCAGGCCATGACCCCCAGCAGTTGCACATTGATGTTTCTCTCTCTCTCTCTATCTCCCTCCCTTCCCTCTCTAAAAATAAATAAATAAAATCTTAAAAAAAAGAGATGGAACATTCTGATGAGAAAAAGTCATTTTCATTTAACAATTATTTGTTGAGAACCTACTATGTGCCAGGTACTGGTTTAGGTATTAGTGATAGAACAACAAACAAAAGAATCAAACACCCATGCACTTATGGAGCTTAACTTTTAGTGGGAGGTAATTGTCAATAAACAAATAAGTAAAATGTATAGTTTATCAGATGGTGTGGTAGGTATCAAGAAGAAAAATAAAACAGGAAAATAGGCGAGGAAGTTCAGGGAATCAGAAGAATATGATTTAAATATAGTGGTCAGGGAAGGCCTCACACAGGCGACATCTGAGAAAGACTGAAGGAAGCAAAAGCTATGTGATATCTGGGGGCACAGGCATTCCAGACCAAGGGCCTGGCAAGTATAAAGGAGGATGGGGGCTTGCTATACATGTTCTGGATCAGCAAGGAAGCAAGAGGGGAGAAGTGGCGGGAAAGAAGGTCAGAGAGGTGCATCTCTCTACCCCACAGGGTTAATCACATAGCCCATTGCATGTTAAATTAATCGTAATGAAGCTCCATGAATCACAATGTGTCATTGAAATGAATGTCAGGCACCATAAACCATGACCAGCTCAAAACCTCACTGGTAATGCCCCAATAACAAAGTGTTCTTCCTGAAAATTTCAAGAATTCTAGCTGGCTGCATGGGTAAATGTGCGGGAGGAGCTTTGCAACATTGCCAAATATTGCCTGGCAGCCAGACTTCTTAGTAGAGAACTGAATTAAAATCTTCTGTGAACTCCAGTTAAAAGCTAATTTTAGTTCATGACTAACAAATTTTAGTACTCCTTTATAACTCAGTTGGTTACCATAAAAAATATGAAAGTCTGGAATTTTATATCGCTTGCCTGTAAGAGCAAAAGAAAAGAGTTGCATTTTTGGATCATTTTGTGGTCTCTCCAGAATCCCCCCTCTGAGACAATATAGTAATACTGATCTTGATGAGGGTGACTGGGGTAGGAGTGAGAGGGCATGATTGTGTACCAGGCTAAAATAAATCAGATAATTCAGAGATTTGGAGTCTAGTGACTGGGCTTGAGATCCATAGAAGAAGGGACAGGAGAGGGTGAGCAGAATGCAGGGGAAGTTGACATGTTTCTGTATGTCCAAAGTAAAATATCCTCACTCTTGTGAACCTCCATAGTGCCATCTTATACCTCTTACCTTCCTTAAGTCCTAAATATAACCCTTTGCCCCTATACCTCCTAAATATCTCTCAATGTAAACCATTCTTTTCATACTTGCTGCCACCCCCCTAGCCCACCTACAGAGTTGCTGTAAAAGCCCTGTGAGAAGTATTTCCCTCACTCATTCATGCCCCTTCCAGTCAATTCTCTACACTGCATCAAGTGATATTTTCAAACTTTCGATCTGATTATGTCATCCTCTACTTAGAACCCTTCAATATCTTCCCATTGCTCTTTGGATGGGGACCACATTTTTAGAGAACCCTTCAGTTACTTGTATGGGCTCAGGCCTGCTTGGGTCTCTAAGCCTTACCTTGTACTACTTTCCCCCCTATTATTGCTGTACTTCAGTTATATGTGCTGCCCCCTCTTTCTGGAACACTCTTCACACATGTACTCACTCCCAAGATTTCAGCCCAAATGTCAATCCCTACAACCCACTCCAGTGCCTCCTGCCTTGTTAATGAAGATAGTGTTAAGTTTCCTCTATTATATAGCCTCATTATTCTTGATCCTTTCTCCTCTTTCATGCATCACAGTGTGTAATTATTCATTTGTTTGTGTAATTATTTGATTTTATTGTATCTCCTATTAAATTGGAGCTCCTTGAGAGTGGGGCCTGTGGATGTTTTTGCTCACAACTGTATTCTCAGTTCCTAACACAATGACCATCATCATATCAGAAGCTTTTAACGAATTATTATTGAATGAGTGATGGGCTGTGGTTGGGAAGTAGCACGGGGTGCTATGGAAGCATGTAGTAGGATGTCCCTAACACTGATTTAATTAGGGAACACTTGTGGGAGGAACACTATGATTGGAGATTTGGAAAGAGGAAGGAGTCTAAAATGTAGGATAAAGTGGGAGGCAGAGAAGTTAGAAGACAACAACGAAGAATAGTGTCCTAGAAGCCTAAGGAAGAGCATGTTTATAATCAGTTTACAGTGTTTATAGAGTATGCGGTCAGCCATATTGCATGCTGCTAAGAGGTCACTGAAGATAAGAACTAGACATAGAATAATTAGTAAGTCACTGGGGACCTTGGGAAGAACAATTTCAAATGTAAAAGCCAGACTGAATTGAGCTAAGAAGGCAGTAAAGACCATGTAGACAGGATTTTTTGAGATGAAAGTAAAATTTTAATATGTTAAATGCCAAGGGGAGGAACCCTGGCATAGATAGAAGAACCTGAAGAGGAAGGAGACAGATAAACTAATGGGTAGAGCCAAGTCTCTGAGGAGGTGAGAATGGATGAGTTACGGACAGAAGGTGGAAGGAACACTTTGTAGCAGGAGAGGAGAAAGGAGGAATGGATGAATGCAAGATGATAATTCAGAGGTTTAGTGGCAGGAAGTTGAGTTTTCTCTTCTCTTTCCCTAGGAGTGTTATGAAATTCCTTATGGAAGTGATAACAAGAAAACAAATTTTGCCCATGGCTGTTCCATTTTGTTATGATTACAGCCATGCTATTTTCAGAGTTACGGTCTGAGGTTTGTCATGCACAATTATCAGATTACAAAACAGCTGTGAACATTTGAGGCCAGAACTCGGTCTCCTCCCCTGTTTGCTGTGGAGCCTAATACACTGTCAGTACTCAGTACATGTCAGGTACTCAAATAATAAAGGCAGAGAGCTCTTGTGCTTATCCCTGGGCTTTGCAGCCGGCAAGCTGATGCTGAAGAGTAATTTTCATTCTCTGGCTCCAGCTGTGAGCAAGCCACTTGAAATTGTTTTCTGTCAGTTAGGACTTTGTAGAAAGTATTCAGTCTTCCCAATTGCTGAAACAGAGGTGAATGGAAGAAGCAAGCATAGGACACGGCTATTGATTAAATGTTGATTCCACTGCTTTGTGCCTCACGACACTTGGCCCTAATAATGGAGTTACTGGATTCTGTATGGTGGGTTTATGTGTCCATTTATGTCACCTTCTAGGCTGAGTACCCTTGAAGTGGGACCAACTCAACCTTGGTGGTTCTTTAGTTATTATCCTAGGATCTGGCACATAGTAAATGCTTAATAAATAGTAGGCAAATGAATAATGACTGAATGAATTCAGTGATGGGTAAATAAATGAATAATGAAAAGGTACATACCGCAGTATTCTGAATACTAGCTTTTTCTAGGCTTTCAGGAAAAGCAGTTCAGGCTTCCTTCATCCTGTTGAAGCAGCCTAATTCTCTTAATTACGTGAGGACCTTACTCCTGATGCTAAGCTTGTTTTCCTTTTATCTTACATTCCTTTTATTTTCTTTTTACCTTACATTCATTTTCTCATTTACTTATTTCCATGTGTCACATATTTGGCTTCAAATCTTGCTTTGGGACAAGTTGGAATACAAATGGGTGAAAAAGTCTACTGATTCCTAGACAGACATGCGGTTCCAAGCCTCTGTATCTTTGTTAATGATTTTGTTCCCTCTGCCTAAAATACCCAGGTCTTTTCTACTTCTCCTGCCCTTTATGGGCCTGGAAAACTCTAGGACACATATCTATTAGATAAGCAATCTATGTTGCAAAGAACAGCAATTCACTCAAGTTACCTCAAATAAAGGGAGGAGGTGGATGAAGAGGGAAGGTGGGTATGTTGGGGGTGGTGGGTGGGTATTATAAATACATGGATAGCCTAGAATTGGAATTGGAAAACTACTGGTTCTAAAACAGATGTAAGTAGCAATTACTTTCTCCATATCTCTCATGGCCTCTCTACTTCTCCTAGCAATTATGTTTCATTCCCTATTTTTATTTTCCAGCCAGCCAACTTTTCTATGGTTTCTACTAAACACCCTTTAGTGTGCTTCTAGCTTATCATGGCTGCTCTGGCCTCTCTCTAACTCACAAGGATTCCATCAATATCTTCATCCAACCGCCAGTACTCTCTGTAGTCCTGGTTCATACTCTTGGAGAAGAAATCTGATTGATCCCAGCTCATCTGTTTATGCTAGGCTGCATCCAGGAGGAACAAGATCCTATACCTCTCTTAATAGCCAAAACTGTGAGGAAGGCAGTTTTCCTTAGAAGGAAGTGTGATTTTTCCTTGGCTCCTTCAGTTCAAGGTATAACCTGCTTTATTCCAAAGTAATGTCTACACTGTTTCTGATAAATCTTTTTAATGCATTGTACACGAAAGGCCTCAGATTTTTTCCAGCCCAATGTATTCTTTCAGAGCTGATATTTACATTACAAAAGGTTCTGTCCTTTACACAAGACTTTAAGGTATTTTTTTAAATAGCACATTTCTGCAATGAATTTTAAAATACAACACACTTTATACATAACTTTTAAAGAACTTGACATATGGGACTTATATTCTGGCCATGCTGGAGCCATTCCTGGTGAACTTGACATCCCACTGTAAACAACTCTAATCCTGGATACAATGTATGAGGCAACTGTTTGAGGCATTCCTTACCAACAGTGATTCCTGGAGGAAGGAAAACACACATAAGTTGTGTGTTTATCCTCACTTTCTGCCTAGGACAATTGTAGTTCAGAGCAATAGATCCAAAGGAGAGTATGATGACACCAGTGAGATAACCCAGATGTTGGAATTAGCAGACTGTGACTTTAAAGCAGCTGTTATAAATATATCTATAGACTTAAAGAAAATACTGAGTTAATGGATGGGGAATCTAAGCAGAAAAATGGAGACAATGAAAAAATATATATTGGAAATGAAAAATGTGTGGGATGGGACTAACAGCTAAATGTGAAGGTGGATCCATTGAAATTATCCAACATGAAGAGCAGCGAGAAACAAGATTAGGAAACAAAAAGGGACCTTAGTGGTTTGTGGGAATATGTTATATATGTATCTGGGACCTGTATATAGTTGGAATCCCAGAAGGGAAGAGAGAAGGGAAAAATAGTTGAAGGCATAATGATAAAAAATATCTTAAATTTGATGGAAAACATACAGTATTATCAGAAGCTCAGTAAGCCCCAAGAAGGAGAAATACAAAACAAACAAACAAATAAATAAAAACTACACCTAGGACCCTCATAGTCAAAATATTGAAAACCAAAGATAAAAATAAAACCTTGAAAATAGCCAAAGAAAAATGACACATTTCATACAGTAGAATAATGATATGATTATGGCTGACTTCTCACCATAAACAACAGAGGTCAGAAGATGATGAAATGGCATATTTAAAGCACTGAAAGAAGACTATTGTCAACCGAAAATTTTATATCCAGCAAAAACACCCTTTAAAAAAGAAGGATAAAATAAGTATGTGTTCAGATAAACTAAAGCTGAATTTGTCATCAGTGAACCTTTACTATAAGAAGTACTAAAGAGCCCTGGCTGGTCTGGCTCAGTGGATTGAGCACCAGCCTTCAAACCAAAGGATCACAGGTTCAATTCCCAGTCAGGGCACATGCCTGGGTTGCAGACCAGGTCCCCAGTAGGGAGTGCATGAGAGGCAATCACACATTGATGTTTCTCTCCCTGTCTTTCTCCCTCCCTTCCCCTCTGTCTAAAAATACATAAAATCTTTAAAAAGTACTAAAGAAAGTTTTTTAGGCTGAAGAAAAATAATACTTGATGGAAGCTCTATCTATAGTAAGGACCAAAGAGTATTAGAAATGGTAAATATATGGCTAAAGGCAGAAGACTAGCTTTTTTTTCTTCTGTTATGTTTCTTAAAAGATGACAGCTTAAAGCATAAATAATACCATTGTAAGGTGGGGCTTATACTGTACATAGAAATAAAATACATAACAACAATAGGACAAGGGGTGAGGTGGTGGTGGTAAATGGAATTCAAATGCTATAAGTAGTGAAATAGGAAGTTGTGAAATAGGAAGTTGGTTGTATGGTATGTATTTCATTGGTTCAATTCCCAGTCAGGGCACATGCCTGGGTTGCAGGCCAAGTCCCCAGTAGGGGGTGCATGAAAGACAACCACACATTGATGTTTCTCTCCCTCTCTTTCTCCCTCTCTTCCCTTCTCTCTAAAAATAAATAAAATATTTTTTTAAAAAGAACTAGGTAGGCTTCAAGACAATAAATATTCCCAAAGATAAATAAGAATATTTTATAACAATAAAGGGTTGATTCAAGAGGAGACATAATCACAAATGTGTATACACCCATTAATAGAACTTCAAAATATCTTAATCAAAAACTGACAGAGCAAAAGGGAGAAATAGAAAATATACAAGTATAATTTCTGGTTGGGAATTTTGATAGTCTTTTTTTAGTAGCTGAAAGATACAAAAGATCTGTTAACTGTCTTGACCTACTTGACATTTATAGAACACTACACCCAAGAACTGTAGAATGAAAATTATACCCAAGAACTACAGGATGGCCATAAAACTAGGCCACATACTAGGACATAAAATAAGTCTCAGTATATTTGAAAAGATTAAAATCTGACAGACTTTAACTCAATTCAAACATCCCTCCGTGAAAGAACCTCAGCATAGCAGGAATAGTTTGACCAAAATAGGATTAAATTAAAAGTAAATAGCAATGCTTTAAATCCTCAAATATTTGTAAATTAAAGAACATCCTTCTAAATAATGCATGTCAAAAAGCACAAGAGAAATTAGAAAACATTTTTAATTGAATAGTAATGAAAACACAACATCACAAATTGTGAAGAGCTACAAATGTGCTTAATGGAAATGTAAGTTTTATTTTTTTATTTTTGATACATTTTATTGATTATGCTATTATAGTTGTCCCATTTTTTTCTCCCCTTCATTCCCCTCTGCCCTGCAGCCCCCCTCCCACCAGCATTTCCCCACTTTACTTCATGTCCATGGATTATACATATAAGTTCTTTGGCTTCTGCATTTCTCAAACTAATCTTAACTCCCCTCTGCGTATTTTGTACCTACCATTTATGTTTCTTATTCCCTGTATCTTTTCCCCCATTCTCTCCCTGCCCCCTCCCTACAAATAACCCTCCATGTGATCTACGTTTCTGTGATTCTGTTCCTGTTCTAGTTGTTTGCTTAGTTTGTTTTTGTTTTTTAGGTTCAGTTGTTGATAGCTGTGAGTTTGTTTTCATTTTACTGTTCATAGTTTTGATCATCTTCTTTTTCTTAGATAAGTCCCTTTAACATTTCATATAATAAGGGCTTCGTGATGATAAACTCCTTTAACTTGCTCTTATCTGGGAAGCACTTTATCTGCCCTCCTATTCTAAATGGTAGCTTTGTTGGATAGAGTAATCTTGGACATAGGTCCTTGCCTTTCATGACTTTAAATAATTGTTTTCAGCTTCTTATTGCCTGAAGGTTTCTTTTGAGAAGTCAGCTGATAGCCTTATGGGCACTCCTCTGTAAGAGTCTCACACATGTTGGACCCCAAAATAACCACACCAAGATACATCATAACTGAAATCCCAAAGGTTAAAGATAAACAGAGAATCTTAAAAGCGGCAAGAGAAAAGGAGACAGTTACCTAAAAAGGAGTTCCCATAAGACTATCAGCTGATTTCTCAAAAGAAACCTTGCAGTCAAGAAGGGGCTGGAAAGAAGTATTCAAAGTCATGAAAAGCAAAGACCTACAACCTAGCTTACTCTATCCAGCAAAGCTATCATTTAGAATGGAAGGGCAGATAAAGTGCTTCTCAGACAAGGTGAAGCTAAAGGAGTTCATCATCACCAAGCCATTATTACATGAAATGTTAAAGGGACTTATTTAAGAAAAAGAAGAACATCAAAACTATGAACATTAAAATGGTAACAAATTCACAACTATCAACAACTGAATCTAAAACAACAAACTAAGCAAACAACCAGAACAATAACAGAATCATAGATATGGAGATCTTTTAGAGGGTTTTCAGTGGGGAGGGGGAAAGAGGAGAATGGGGGGAAAGGTGCAGGGATTAAGAAGCATAATTGATAGGTACAAAATAGGGGGATGTCAAGAATAGTGTAAGAAATGGAAAAGCCAAATAATTTTATATGCACGACCCATGGACCTGAACTAAGGGGAAGAATTGCTGGAGGGAAGGGGGGTACTGGGCAGAAGAGAACAAAGGGGGGAAAATTGGGACAACTGTAATAGCATAATAAAATATATTTAAAAAAGAACATAGGTGGGAAATATGAAGACTGTATATCTATTTAAAGAAACTGAATTCATAATTTAAAACCTTCCCTCAAAGAAACTCTAGTCCCAAATTATTTCATTCTTTTAAATATGTAAGAAATAAATAACGTCAGTCTTACAAAGTCTTACAGATAATGGAGGAGAACTAAACAAAACCTACCCCATTTGATGATGCTAAACTCAAAAGCTATTATATAAAAATCAAAGCTCTTGTAGAAGAGAAAGTTACAGGCTAACATTTCTCACATGCATAGATGCAAAAAAATCCAACAAAATATTAGCAAATCTATTACAGCAATACATAAAAAAATTATATATCAGACTAAGTGGGATTTATCCAAATAACACAAAGTTAGCTCAAAGTTAAAAAACCAATCAAGGTACTTCTTCACTTTAACAGAAAAAAAAGAGAGAAAATTTGTATGATGACATCTCAATAGATTCACAAATTAACTTGACAAAATTCAACATTAATCCACAAAAGATTAGTATTAGAGTCAAATAACATGATAAACTTGAAAGTGTTTAATAGACTGGAAGATGCTATATAAATGGAAGGTATTTTTATTGTCACCCCCCTGCTGGATGCCCTTTATTTCTTCTTCTTGTCTGATTGCTGTGGCTAGGACTTCCAGTGCTATGTTGAATAAGAATGGTGAAAGTGGATGTACCTGCCTTGTTCCCAATTTTAAGGGAAAAGCTTTTAGTTTTTCCCATCAAGTATGATGTTGGCTATAGGTTTGTCACATATATGGCCTTTATTACACTGAGGTATGTTCCCTTTATTCCCTCTTTGCTGAGAGTTTTTATTGTAAGTCGGTGCTGAGTTTTATCAGATGCTTTTTCTGCATCTATTGATATGATCATGTGATTTTTACTCTTCGTTTTATGTGGTGTATCACACTTATTGATATTGTGCCAAACTTGCATCCCTGGAATAAACCCTACTTGATCATAGTGTATGTTTTTTTTAATGTATTGCTGGATCTGGTTTGCTAATATTTTGTTGAGGATTTTAACATCTGTGTTCATTAGGGATATTGGCCTGTAATTTTCTTTCTTTATAGCATCTTTATCTGGTTTTAGAATTAGGGTAACGGGGCCATGTAAAATGAGCTTGGGAGTCTTCCCTCCTCTTGAAGTTTTTGGAATAGTTTGAAAAGGATAGGTGTTCTTCTTTGAATGTTTAGTAAAATTTACATATGAAGCCATCCAGTCCAGCACTTTTGTTTGCTTGGAGGTTTGTTTGTTTTTTTTTAATTACTGCTTCAGTTTAATTATTTGTAATCTGTCTATTCAGGTTTTCTGAGTCTTTCTGATTCAGTTTTGGAACACTGTGTTTCTAGGAATTTATCCATTTTCTCTAGATTATCCAGTTTGTTAGCATATAATTGTTCACAATATTTTCTTACAAGTTTTTGTATTTCTTTGGTGTCAGTTGTTACTTCTCCTCATTCATTTCTGATTTTTTATTTATTTGGGTCTTCTCTTTTATTTTCTTGATGAGTCTGGTTAAGGGTTTGTCAGTCTTTTTTATCTTTTCAAAGAACAAGGTTTGGTTTCATTGATCTTTTGTATTTTTTAGACCTATTTTGTTTATTTCTGCTCTGATTTTTATTATTATCCTTCTTTTACTCACTTTTGGTTTTGTTTATTGTTCTTTTACTCATTCCTTTAAGTGTACAGTTAAACTGTTTATTTGATATTTCTCTCGTTTCTTAAGGTAGGCCTGTAATGCTACGAATTTCCCTCTTAGGACTGCTTTCACTGTGTCCCATAGATTTCGGGTTGTTGTGTTCTCATTTTCATTTGTTTCAAAGTATCTTTTGATTTCTTTTTTGATCTCATTTTTAATTCATTCATTGTTTAGTAAGATGTTATTTGGCTTCCATGTCTTTGTGTGTTTTTCCTTTTTTTTTTCTTGTTATTAATTTCTAGTTTGATACCATTGTGGTCAGAGAGGATGCTTGATATGATTTCAATCTTCTTAAATGTATTGAGACTTGTTTTGTGGCCTAACATGTGATCAATCGTAGAAAATGTTCCATGTACACTTAAAAAGAATGTATATTCTGCTGCTTCAGGATGAAATGCTTTGAAGATATCAATTAAATTCATCTGATCTAGCTGAAGTTGATTTTTTGTCTGGAAGATCTATCCATTGATGTCAATGAGGTATTGAAACCTCCTACTATGACTGCTTACTGTTGTTCTCTCCCTTTATGTTCATCAAGATTTGCTTATACATTTAGGTGTTCCTGTGTTGGTTGTATAAATATTTACAAGGGTTATATCCTCTTGTTGGATTGCTCTCTTCATCGTCACATGATGTCCTTTGTCTCTTACCATAGACTTTGTTCTAAAGTCCATTTTGGACAACACACTTTTCAACTATTTAATAACTATCCTCACAACGGGACTCAATGAGATGCATAGCAGACTATATTAGGATAATAAAATAATGACAACCACATAGTATATACTTCCACTGTTATTTGAGGGCTTACTGAATACTGGGCCTTGAGTTAGGTGCACTTCATGCACTATTGTACTTTATCTTCACAGCAACACTGAGGAGTGCACTAATATTTTCTCTGCTGTATAGATGAGAGAATTAGAATTAGAGAATAAGCACCTTGCCCAGGGTCTCACATATAACTCATGGCAGAGTCAAGAATCTAGCCAAGGCTTACTCAAACTTCAGCTTTTAAACCCTACCCTACCTTGCCTTTTATAGTTTTATCTGGGAAAGGTCCCAGATGCAGTTGGCTTCTGCTGTCCTGTGCTTCCAGGAAGGCACAAGCCTGGCCTCCTGTTCCCTTTTTCTGCATTCTGAGCACTGTGCTAACACTACATTAATAGGAAAAAAATGGACCTCTTTAAATGTATTTTGTTGATTTTTTAAATTCTCAGCCAGCATTTTAAATTATAAAAGTAATGCATGCCCTGGCTGGTGTGGCTCAGTGGATTGAGCGCTGGCCTGTAAGCCAAAGGGTTGCCAGTTCGATTCCCTGTCTATAGTACATGCCTGTGTTGAAGGCTAGGTCCTCAGTAGGGGGCCCATGAAAGGAAACCACACATTGATGTTTCTCTCCCACACTTTCTGCCTCTCTCCCCTTCTCTAAACATAAATAAAAAATATTTTAAAAATAAAATTAAAAAGTAATGCACATTCACATTAAAAAATATTAAAGCCATGAGAACGAGTGTAAAGTGAACAGTATTGTTCCCCTTCCCCACAGTTCCCCAATCACATTTTTTGGACCAAATCATTGTCAACAGATTTTCTATATTCTCCCAGAATTTTTGTATGTATATGCAAATACACATACACCCATATTTTTTCTTTTAATTTAGTTATTTTTAAAAATTGCAATTACAGTTTACATACAATTAGTTTCAGGTGTACAACATAGTAATTAGACATTTACATAACTTGAAAAGAGATCACCTCAATAAGTCTGGTACCCATCTGATACCATACAAAGTTATTCATATACACATATTCTTTTTAAAAAATTTTTTTAAATTACAGTTTACATTCATTATTATTTTGTATTAGTTTCACAGGTACAGTATAGTGGTTAGCCAATCATATACTTGACAAGGTGTTCCCCCTGATATTTCCAGTACCCAACTACCACTATACATAGTTATTACAATATTATTGACTGTATTTCCTATGCTGTACTTTACATCCCCATGACTGTTCTGTAACTACAAGTCTGTACTTCTCAATTCCTACATCTTTTTCACCTAGTCCCTCAACCCTCCACCCCCTTGCCTCTGACAATCATCAGTCTGTTCTCTGTAGCTATGAATCTGTTCCTGTTTTGTTTGTTCATTTATACTGTTCTTTAGATTTCACATATAAGTGAAAATCATGTGGTATTTGTCTTTCTCTGACTGACTTATTTCACTTAACATAATACCCTCTAGGTCCACCCATGCTGTTGCAAATGGTAAGATTGTTCTTTTTGATGACCAAGTAGTATCCCATTGTATTCATGTACCACAACTTTTTTAATCCACTCATCTGTTGATAGGCACTTGGGTTGCTTCCATAGCTTAGCTATCTAAATAACACTGCAATGACATAGAGGTGCATATATTCTTTCAAATTAGTGTTTTGGATTCTTTTGGATATATTCCCAGGAGTGGAATTGCTGGGTCATAAGGCAGTTTCATTTATAGTTAACTGAGGAAACTCCTTACTGTTTTTCACAGTGGCTGTACCAATCTGCATTCCCACCAACAATGCACAAGGGTTCCCTTTTCTCCACATCTTCACCAACACTTGCTGTTAGTTGATTTATTGATGATAGCCATTATGACAGGCATACCCACATATTTTTAAAGTAAGCAGTTGGGTCATGTATTCCTGTCACTTTTTAAAGAATTTAATAATGCACCTGGGAAAGCTTTCCATAACAATACATGCAAGTTTATGTCATTCTTTTAATAAGATGCATAATATCCCATTCTATATAATAATTTATTGAACTAGATTTCTACTGATAAATATTTGAGCCTTTACATTTAAAAATATTACAAATAATGATGCAGTAAGCAATTATGTGTATACATCTATGCATGTGTGTAAATATTCCCATAGGAAATATTCAAGAAGGTGGAATTACTGAATTGAGGGGTATCTGCGTTTAAAAGTTTGGTAGGTATTGAAATAATGCTATAAAAAGTTTGTATCAGTTGGCACTTCCAAAATAGTATATGATGGTGTCTGTTACCCTTCATCAAGTGTTTCAAAATTTAGAGATCTATTTCAATTGTACTTATTGAGTACCTTCTGTGTGCTTTAGACACAGCTCTAGGCTTGGGGATTTCAGATGCAGCCTGTGTAGTTAGAGGAAGATTTGTTGGTAAATTACTGCTCCTTTGGGACTAAGAGCTTTTACCCTTTTAGAAACAGGAAACTGCAAGCTGGTGAGGTATTTAGTTTCAATTTAGCTTAATGGAAACCTGTTAGTGAGTTTTAAAATAAGGACCAAGACAACTAAAATGGTAAACAAAGTCCCCTGGGTCCCAGGCAGGAGGATGTAGCGTCTGTGGGTTTACATGCTTCGAAGAGCCCCTCTTTCCAGGAACAGTCGTGTTTCCACATTGAACTCTTTGGGGGAGATGTGATCTGTTGAAAGGTCTAGTCATCCCCATGGCGGGTGCTTCCTAGTAGGCACAGGGCAGCATAGATCCTATGTGGCTGAGGGCAGAGCAAGGTCTATAAGAGGGAATACGATGCTGCCAACTACCGTGTATTGGGCATAAACTCTGGCCAGCAACCACTCTATGAACTTTACGTGCATCGAATCATTTAAATCCTGCTAACAAGTCCATAGTTGTCTGAGAGGATGTTGTTACGACACCCATTTTAAAGGTAATCATACTGAGATTCAGAGAAAGCAAGTAACTTACCTAGAATCATAGAACTAACAGAGTGAGATCTCCAACCCAGGTATGGTTGACTGTGAAGCCCACATTTGGGCTTCATGGTCACATCTGATGTCATAATTAAAATAAAAATTGTGTGTGTGTATGTGTATGTGTATATATACACACATATATACATATATATACCATATCATATCTTCACAATTAGGTACAACTTAAGAATTTTTTATCTCTTTATGCCTAAAACACGCTCAGGGACAAATGGGTTTTTATATTATTCTATGAGTCATATACCAAAACAGCTTGAAGTGTAGGTAAATGCCCAATAGGTGGCAATAAAAATCACCTGTTACACTGACCAGAATTTTTATTTTCATAGCACCCTCCAAACAACTGTGGGAGGAAAAGAGTCAGAGATGAGGTGGATGTTGTATTAGGTAGCTTGGGATTCATCTCATGGCTGATGGGGAGCCTTTGAAGGCTTTAAGTCAAGAGAGTGGCATGATCAGGTTTGTTTTAGAAAGACCACTTACAGAGATGGTTTTGGAGTCAAATCCTGGTTATTATTGGGTCAGTTGCCTGATCTCTCTATGCCTCAGTTTCCTCATCTGTAAAATGTGAATAATGATAGCACCTGACCTATAGGATGTTTGTGAAGATTAAATGAGATAATTAAAAAAGATAAATTACTTAGTAAGTGACTGGTCCAGAATAAGTACTCAATAGCTGGGACTGATAATGACATAATTATTAGAGTAGAGAGAAATTGGAGCCAGGGAAATCAAATGTAGTTAAGCAAGAGATAGTAAGGACCTGAATTAAGAGGGGATAAAACTGGAGAGGATAGTTAGGGAAGATGTCAAAGAGAATTGTTAGGCTTTGAAATATGACTAATGGGAGTGTGAGGAAAAGGCAGGTGTCTTTGATAGCTCTCAATTTCCAACCTGGGTGACTGGGTGGATGGTGGTGTGCTGAATGACATAGGAAACACTAGGGAGAAAAGGAAGTTTGAGGTGGAAAAAATATAATGATTGAGGTGGAAAAAGAACATAATGAGGTCAGTTTTTAGGATGTTGAGTTTGAATACTCTGTCATCAGTTTAAATGTGAGGTTCTGGGAAGTCTGAGCTGTAGAAATAGATTTGGGTTTTATCATAAGGTAGAGGATGAAGCTGTGGGTGGGAATATTTTACACACTCCCCAAGGGAGGAGTATGTAGAATAAAAAGACTGGGGGGTCACATATATTCCTGGAGGGATCAAGGATATTGAAAGGAACTATTGAAGAGGTCGGTGATATGGAAATGAAGTTGGAGAAGGAATTTTAGCCCTGGTTGGTGTGGCTCAGTGGACTGAGTGCAGGCCTCTGAGCCAAAAGGTCGGTCGTTTGATTCCCATTTGGGGCATGTGCCTGAGTTGCTGGCCAGGTCCCTGGTTGGGAGCATGCTGGGGGCAGTGGGTTGGATCGATGTATCTCTCGCACATTGATGTTTTGCTCCCTTCCTCCCTCCCTTTCCCTCTCTCTAAAAGTGAATAAATAAAATCCTAAAAAAAGTTTCAAGAAGGAGTGTGTGAGCCCTCAGCAATGTTAGGTCCTGTAAGAGAACTGAGAAGTGACCACTAGACGGCTGTGTTATTACCAGTCACTGCCCTAGGATGCTCACACTAAAATCTGTAGCAGTAAGAATAGAAAAAATGCTCTACTGTGAAGGAGTTCTGGCTGGGACATCTGTTATCCCACTGATGACCTGGGTTACTTTGACTGTCATGGTGGTTGGGGAGATGGGGGAGATTCCTCTTCCTTCACCACTCCTTGGTCAAACAGAATAACTTCTCCAAGAGAAGAGGTTCTTCTTTGGTAAATAGTGTAAGAGTGGTGGACCTCCCTTGCTGGAATCTCCAACTTGCCTCCTATGTGTACTGCAGTATTATGTTTCTTTTTGTAATACTGCCCCTGTTTTCAGATAAAAACTCAGAGACAACAGAGTGTCTATTTGACCAGTTCTTGTGGTGGTGATGGAAGGTGGTGCAGAGCTTTACTCAAAATGGGAAAAGGAAGAATAGAGGGAGGTAGGAGAAAGGGGGTAATGTGTCAGACTTAGATGAAGGACTAGCAGAGGCTAATTGGGTAGGGTTTTGTTAGGCATAGACAGTGGGAACAGGGAGGGGGAGGGGGAAGATGGTGTTCCTTCAAAGGAGGAACAGTAAAAGCAAAAGTGTAGAGGTGGGAAAGCACAGGCCAAACTCAGGAAATGCGATTAGCCTCACTGAGCTGCACCTCAAAGTCTAGCACATGAAGGGGGGGAGAGCAGGCTGGAATGGAGACTGTGGCCAGATGGTGGAGTTCCAAGGGCCAGGGCAGGGAGTTTGGGCTTTCTTCTTCTGTGGTTTGACGGATTCTGGCTAGAATCATCAAAAGCTTTTCAGGAATTCAGGCTTGTGTGTCTCAGGCTTCTCCTTCTGGAAGACCAAGGGCCCATAGTGGCAGCCTGACATTCAATCTCCTTCGCCATGGTTGGGAAGTCAGGGCTGTAGCTGATTTCATTGGCCTGTTTTGCATTTATTATAGTGTGGCTTTTATAGTGTGTTAATTGAAATATTTCCAACTGCCAAAAACAATTACACTCAAATTGCCTTGTCAGTTCTTTTATTGCCAGATAAATGTTTTACAGACATTTATGGGGGCAGTGGTAACTGGATCTCATTTTCTATTTAAGGCTGGCAGTTTGGGTTGGGATTGGCCCTCCAATACTCTGATGTGGGCCAGAAAGCTGTTGGGCATTGTGGCGCTTCCATCTCGTTACCTTAGGGATCAGAGGCTCTTTAAAGAAAAGCAGCTTTCTGGCTCATGCAGCTTAGCCTCAGAGAAGGGTTCTCATCACTGGAAACCTTGGTAACCTGGCAGAAATTTGAATCCTGCTGCCTGCCCTGCCAGCAACAATCCCAGCTCAAGCAGAGACACACTCTACTCTCCCCCTGGAGTCCCTTTTCTCTGCCACCCCCCCTGCCCCCACCCACTGCCGAAACCTCTCCCATAGACCCTATCACATAAGGTCAGTAAGAGCCCATCTAGTCGAACTCCCTTGCTTTGCATTTGGGAGACTGAGGCCCAGAGAATTCCCAAAGATCACACAGGTAGGTAATCAGCAAGAGCTGGGAGCAGAGGTCTCTTTCCCATGCTCCATGCTGCCACCAACATGTGCCCTTTGGCTTCTCTGCTGCCTTGCCCCCTTCTCCAGAGCTCCAGGCTTTTTCCAAGAGCCTCCTCCTCATCTTTCCAGCCTTCACTGATCTTCCTCTTGTTTGATCATCCAGAACACCTATTGTTCTGTATAGCTACTGCAGTTTTCTTTTGTTTGGTGGAAATTTTACTGTCTCTGTCACTGTTCTCATCTAGACTTCCCACATGCTCTGTTCTCCTGAAAAGCCCTTCTGAAAAACATTTTCTCCACCTGAACAACCCTACTTGTCCTTTGATAGCCGGCTAAGAAACTGCCACCTCTGGAACCCTTTCTTGTGCACCTCAGGTTGAGCAGGTGCCTTCATGCATTCTTACAGCACCCTGTGCATACATGTCTCTATCGCTGGCTCACAGCAGGCTTTCAAAGGCACATATGCTGAATGAGTGAGTGAGTGAGCAAGTGAGTAAATGACAAACACTGATCATACCCTCTGTCCTCTATGGACCCTGAACAAACTAGGATAGGGACTTCATCTCTCTTTGTACCACTGCCTAGGTTAGCACCTGGCACATAAATAGTAGATGCTCAATAAATGTTTATTAGGTAGAATTGAGCATGCTGCTCTTAAGAACATAAAAATTGATCATGTTAGAAGTAGAAGGTCATCATATCCAGTCCCATGCACTTTACTGACAAGGAAACTGAGGCCCAGAGAGGAAAATCATTTTTCCCAGGGTCATGACTACTAATGGGTTTAATGGCATTCATTCATTTTTTCAACAAGTATTTTTGAACACCTTCTATATTATGAGACAGCAGTGTACAAAACAAAGTGCCTGCTTTTAAAGAACTTACATTCATTTTAAATAAGCGTTTAGGAATATAATCTACCCTTTAAAATTACCTTAATGCCCAGTACAGAGCTGAGCATTTAAAATAAGCTTTTTAAAAAAATGTTTGTTGAACTAGTTGCAAATAAGACATGCCCAGTGCTACATTGCCTGGTTGCTCTCCACGAGTCAGTCCCACTGATGGTGGCCTGGGGGTTGCCTCAGACACAGGACCTCCTTGGCTGGGCTAAGAAGCACATGTTGCCCCAGTTGGTATGGCTCGGTTGGGGCGTTATCCTATAAGCCAAAAGGTCACAGGTTTGCTCCCCAGTCAGGCACATGCCTTGGTTGTGGGTTCAGTGCTCATTTGGGGCGCTTATGAGAGGCAAGGTCCCTGGGCAGAAGCCTCCCTGTGGTACTGTCTCTAATATCCTCATGGAGATTCGCTTATGACTTACCCTCTGTTTCTGTTCTTTCAGAGCATGGCTGTAGGCAGAGGAGCCAGGAAGAGAGTAAGTGCTGAAACTACGCCATCTCTCAGCAAGAAGCTAATAACACTTTTTCTCTTAAAATTATTAGCTATATATTTTTTAAAAAATTCAAGTGGGCAAAAAGAATATTAAAATCACCCTTAAACCTACTACCCCTAGAAACCTCTTAGTTAATATGGGATATTATATCTTCCCTGATGTTTTTATGCATACTATAAAAATTACATGTATTTATTTTTAATGGAATTTCAAACTGTATGTTATTTTATAATCTCCTTTTACATGATATATCTAGAATACCTTTTACTACCAATAAATACTTTTATAGCCTTATTAATAATTAGTGCATGGTATTTTACCACATTTTCCTTGAGGCCATCCCATCATCAGTTCAACCATGCCCTATTGTTAGACATTTAGATGTTTCCTCTTTTTCACTATTACAATCAATCCTCCAACAAACTTTAATGCATTTAAATCCATGGGCATCTCTGTGGTTATTTCTTTAATATAAATGTCAACACATAGATATCTGAATCAAAGAGGATAAATACTTATTAGGCTTTTGGCAAATATTTCCAAATTGCTCTTTAGAAAAGTAGTGCTGATTTTTGAGTGCTTATTTCCTCACAACCTCACCCACACTGGATATTAGTTTTGTTTGGTTGGTGTTATTTTCATTCATTGTTGTTGTTTTAGTTTTTACCAGTTTTATAGTGAAAAACTGCATTGTTTTATTTTGTACATCTTTAATTGCTTGTGATGGTGAGTATTTTTTTCTATGCCATCAGCCACACTGGCAAGGTGTTTAACTGTCTACCAGGCAAAGGAAAAACTTTTCCTGGTTTTTTTGCTCCAAGGATCTGATGGGACTGTGAAGCTTAAAGTTACTAAGTACTGAAAGTATTGCTGTAAGAGTAAACTCAAGGTGGCAAATTGGAAGGTAAAATATGAATTCAAGTTGAAGCAGTGTACAGAATAGCTGGGTGTCCTTTCATATTGCATAAAGCCCTGTCTTTGGCAGCTGATCCTGGCCATCAGCTCTGGGCTGTGTGGGAAGCACTAGGGAGGAGCCAGTTCTTCTTGTCCACCACAATGTTCCAGCTATGGCCAGACCCCCAGGGGTAAGGCCTGAGCCCCAGGGCTGAGGCGGCCATGATCTTTCAGGCAATGAGAACTCTGGCCTGAGCAGTTCCGTTGGACTCTTTCATGAGTGGTCTCGGGTATATTTTGTGTTCTGTGTATCATGACAGAGCTTGGCTTCTGAGTTTTCTGGATGAAGGGGCTTCCTGCAGCATTCTCACTTATCCAAGCAGACCAGGCACTCCTGATCCTCACGTGAGGTTTTTATCCAGGATGAAGATTCAGGGACTGAAGTGGGAGAAGGGGCAGATGAATGGGCCCAGTCCAAAGTCACGATCAGACCCCCTGACCAGCTGGAGCTGACTGAGGCGGTAAGTTAGCAGCATCCTATTCTTGCTCCTTCTACCTCCTCCAGCCTCAGAGTGTGTTCTTCCATAGTACTGATAGAGCCTGCAAGAACCTGGTTGTCAGATGTCTGCTGACACTCTGGTGGGGAGGGGTCCTCCCAAGCATCAGAGTGGGATAGTGACACTCCATGTATGACCCTCTTAGTATTTCTTTTCTTTAGGAGCTAAAAGAGGAGTTCACCCGAATTCTGAAAGCCAACAACCCACATGCACCCCAGAACATCGTCAGGTACAATTTTAAAGTAAGTCATCCCTGCTTCTCATTTGCCATGTGACCTAAATAAGTGCCAAATGCCAACCTTTTCTAGATTTCTGTGGTCCTTCTGTATGGAACAGGGGGATTGGGCATTTGGTGTCTCTGAGTATCTGTCCAGCCCTGGCATCTGCTAAGTACAAGGCCTGCCCTGTTGTGGTGACACTGTCTGACCTGAGGTGAAACAGGTGAGCCAGGATCCCTTGGCACAGATGTAGGAGCCAGTGATAGGTAAATTCAAGTTGGAAGCAGAAGGTATTTACAAATATATCTTTAATGAGAACTCAAAAGAAAAACTTTATTCCATTTCCCCCCTCTTTTTTAAACTGGCATGCAGTGAAAATTTCAGGCTAACTGAGGATTTGGTGTTATGCTTCTGTTAACAGATAGACTATCTTAGGTCCTAAAGAGTGAAAACAGGCCACATTCTGACTCTAGCCCTTTTGAGGACCCCTGGTCTGACTCAGCCCCTTCTCTTCTTAGGAAGGCACATATAAGCTTATTGGCTTTGTGAACCAATTGGCAGTTCACTACAGCCAGGTCGGGAACCTGATCCCCAAAGACTCGGATGAAGGTCGGCGCCAGCACTACCGGGATGAGTTAGCGGCAGGTAGGCCTACGGGCCAGCCTGAGGCAGCAGTCTGGTCCCCTTTCTCTGGTTACTCTAGGGAATTGCAGAGTATCTACTTATGTACAATCCAACAGTTGGCTGTCCCAGATAGATCTGGGAGCTAGCCCGTGAGGCTCAGGCCAAGGAGAACCCTGGGGTGGGGGTGTGCCTGAAAGTCAGGAACCCAAAAGCCCTGCCCTGCCAGGGGATGGGGAAGTGGGCCTGGACTTTGAGCTCATCAGCAATGTCCTGCCAAGGTTCACAGGAGTCTGCCAAGTTGGTGTTTTCAGAAACAGAAATCCTTGAAGAAGAAGAAGAGCCCAAGGAAGCAGAAACAGAAGCTGAAGCTGGGAGTCAAACGAATGTACCTGCAGCAGCGGTACAGTGTAGTACTGCTCTCCAGCCTGCCCGTTCCCTCTCTCCAGCTGTAGATGGCAGGTGGAGAGTGGAGGGGAAGGGGGCTTCAGGGTTGACTCGTTGTGGATGGGGCTCAAAGTGAGAAGTTAGAGGCTGCGGGTACCAGTGCCTCTGGCATCATCACTCTCTCCCACTGCCATCTTATTCCAAGACATGTCTTCTCCCTACCCTCCCAATTCCCCAGTACATTTTCCTCATAGCTGAGTCCTGGTCCTGTGGGTCTTTTTCTCCACACCAGGCAGCTGAAAAAGTGACTGAAGAAGAACTGATGACTCCTAAGCCCAAGGAGCGAAAGCTCACCAACCAGTTCAACTTCAGTGAGAGAGCCTCACAGACCTTCAACAACCCTCTCCGGGTAGAGCAGCCCCCGCCCCGGCCCTTTGGTCTCCCAACTCTGCACTGTGCATGGGAGGGAAGAAAGCAGGCCTGACCCCAGCCCCAGCAGCCCTCAGCCTGGCAGGGTGACAGGGTAGATGCCATGGTTACTCTCTCCATGGAGAGCTGGGAGCATGTATTCAGGTCCCTGTGCATCATCCAGGCAGGAGTTCAGAGGGAGTAACAAGGAGAACGAAGCCCTCCACTGAGACAGTGAAACTTGAATTGGTGTTGAAGAGGAGGTCAGGATCTGGGGAAGAGACGGGAGGCCAGAATATGCTGGGGAGGTGGGGCTATGAGCCAGTTTGACCAAAGGTGATAGTCTCTGTGATAGACTAGCTGGAAAAGGCTAGAATAGTTCCCTGGCTTCACGTAAGTGTGAAGGACCCTGAGTACCAGGCAGAAAGAACCTCTCAGGATTTCAGGTGAGAGACTCACATGTCTAAGGCCGTATTCTACAGAAATGAATCTGTGAGTGGATGGCAGAGGTCTGCAGGGTGGGTTTTTGACAGCTCTTTATCACCTTCTGCAGTCCCTATGCTAATGTTTGGTAGTCTGAGTGATACACATTGGGGAGGGGGTGCATTTCCCTGGTGAAGCCAGAAACCCCAGTATGAGAGAGAAGACTTCTCAGGGTGAGGGATATTAATTAGCCCAATGGCCTGTCAGAGGCTGCCCTCTGTGTCCTGTGTCTAGAGGCTGGCCACAACAAGGACTGATTGATTTCCTGCAGATCTGTCCAGCCCCCACATGGAGTTTTTCTTGGTTGAAACTGGCATAGTCAGGCTTCACACCCTCCCCTGCCCCAGCTTAGGCTTTTTCTGAAGCAGACTTGGGTGGAAAATGTAGGCTTTCACTGCATCATTTGGTCATTTTACTGCCCTAGCTCTGGCCCTGGTCCTCTTTACTTCCCCAGTTCTTGGCCCCACCCCTCACCCCTCAGCTCCAACAGAAATGATTCAGCAATGGGTATACTATTGGGTTCAGTGAGACAAAGCTAAGCACTTTCTGTAGGTTTCCTGTTGTCATTATTCTCTAGGACCGAGAATGTCAGATGGAGCCTCCTCCCAGGACAAACTTTTCAGCCACAGCCAATCAGGTGAGACCCCGAGCCAGTCTAAAAACCATCACCTACCCCTACCCCATTCCTCCTTGTCTGGCTTGGCAACAGGGGAGACTGGTGTGGTCAAAGAAGCCTCTGACAGTTTGCCCTCCTCATCCATCCACTTCCCTGCTTCTTGTTCAGGCTCTGAACAACAGGCACGTGAAACACTAGGTTCCACCCTGTGAGCTCTCAGTCAGACAATAAATTCCCACCCAGTGAGCTCTGGATCAGCCACATGACCCTGTCCCCAGGGCAAGGCTGACCAAGGGAGAGAGAGGTGTGACTTCTGGCGGGGGTGGGGGGGACATTTGTTCCCATGGACTCTATAACCCATGGCACCCTGTGGCTGACTCTGAAGTATTAACACTCTAACCCTGCTCTTCCAACAAACTCAGTGTTCCTGCTGACCCTCCTTCCTCCTCAAGTCCCACTGGATAGGCTGCTGATTTGAGCAGAATATGGGGCCAAGAGATCTAAATTCAGGCCCCAGCTCTGCTGCTCATACTGTAAGATCCTGGCCAATCCATGTTACCCTGAATGACTGTTTCTTTTTCCTGTCAAATGAAGACAACAAACAGCCTGACAGGGTTGTTGGAGGGCTCTGGATGTGGAGTACTGGCCCATAGGTGAATTGTTAAATGTAAGGTCTGACTGTCTGGCCTCCAGGTGGCAGTGACTGCCCAGCTCTGAAGAGCACATAGTATGATCTGGGGCTTTTGTCCAGCCTCAGATCCTTGCTGCTTCCTCTGCTGCTATCTTGGGCTTCTTTTGCTGTCAGATCTAGTTAACAGGGTTTCCCTAACTTTTTGTTTATCTTTTTATACTGAGAATGTATGGTCAGTGCTGTAAACAGCCAGCTTGAGCCAATAATTTTATCCTATCTCCGTGGGGGAAGGTTTTTTTTTTAAATTTCCTAGTTCAGAGTTGTGTAAGTTACCAAGAAAAAAGTGAGCTAGGCTCATGTTTGCCCATTTGTTTTGCCTGGTAGAGGTTGTAGGCTGAAATAATACTGACCTCCAGCTGACAACCAAGCTCCTGGGCTGCAAGGTAGAAAGATCAGCCCAGAGGTGTCCTGAGAACTCTTTCATCCCATGGCTAGCAGGGAAGATAGATGTTGAATACATAATTACAGTAGACCAAGTACAAGGTGATGTGATGGCACGTGACAGGGGTTGGCGTGATCAACTCTTTAAGACCTGAAGGCTGAAGAGAAGCTGGCTGGCTGAAGATTTTGCCCTGTATTGATCCTTCTGATTTCACCCTTGTCTAGTGGGAGATCTATGATGCCTATGTAGAGGAACTTGAGAAGCAGGAAAAGACCAAAGAGAAGGAGAAGACAAAGACACCCGTGACTAAAAAAATGGGAAAGATGAGCATGAGGAAGATGACATTTATGGAGTCCCAGGTTTGGTGAGGGTTACCATGGCTCTGTCACAGAGGATGACTGAGTTAGACTTTGGACCCCGGGTAGACATAAGCCTGACTATCTGGGCTTTATAGACACGCAAAGGGTTGGGGGCTCAAGTTGAAGTATGAATAGTTCTTTCCTTGTGGGAAGATGTGAGAAGAGCTACAACTGCCTCTGGAATTCCACAGCTCCCCCAAATTTTATGTAAATCTGGAAGCTAGCAGAGATTGAGTATTGCTAGGTTAGGGGGCAAGAGAAGACAGGAATGATATTGAAAGCCTGATGTGCACCCTGGAAGAGCTGGGGAGTCTTCTCAGGGTGGGATGGGATGTGAGAATAGGGCACCCCCTCCATGGATAGGGGCTCATGGGGTTTGGGAGGACGATTTGTTCTTTGACCTTTAGTCCTTGGGTTTACTTGAGCTCAAGTTTTTAGGTGAATCTTGAGGGCCAAAAGCCAAGTTAGAGCTGATCACAGGTAACAGCAAATCCAGGCCAATGAGTGTGGCCACTCTTTGATGGATTTACTATGAGGTACCACAAAGGAGTTGTTATAGTGGTCATAGTTAGGGGGTCTCAACGTGGATGTAGCCACATAGGTTTGACCATCATCACAGAAGTTACAGTGAGAGGTCACAGCAGAGAGGTTCGCCACAGGAGATGTTGAAAGGCCACATTTGTCCCTTGAGTAAGAGAAAGCTGGGTCAGGAGCCAGAATCCCAGTATGGAAATCAGGATGAGTTTGACCTGCAATAGAGTAGGAAGAACAAGGTCCATAGGAAGTGAGTGTCTGAGTTCAGCACCCTGGAGAGCTCCCAAAAAGCTCTCAGGAAAGTGGTTCTGCTCCACCCTGGAATAGAAGCCAAATGGGCTAAAGAAGTTTTGCTTCCTTTGCTGAGGTAGGCCCGCTTCCACTCAAATGTGATTTTATCATATCCCTGACAAAAAGTCACATTTTAGGAGCTGTTTAAGTATTCCTTGCCTTGGCTTAATAGATACTGCCCCAATTCAGTTTCTTTTTCCTTTTTTTCCCCCACCTGAGTTCAAGTTCTTCTTCTTCTTCTTTTTTTTAAGTATATTTGATTGATTATGCTATTACAGTTTGCCCAATTGTCCCCCCTTTAGCCCCCCTCCACCCTGCACCACCCAACCCTCCAGCATCCCCCACTTAGTTCATGTCCATGGGTTGTAATATAAGTTCTTTGAGTTCTCTATTTCCTGTACCATTTTTTACCTCTCCCCATCTATTTAATGCCTACCAATTACGCTTCTTCTGCCCTGTACCTTTTCCCCCTATTCCTCCTTCCCCCCTCCCAACTGAAAACCCTCCATGTGATGTCCATTTCTCTGATTCTGTTCCTGTTCTGTTTGCTTAGTTTCTGTTTTTGTTGTTTTTCTTTCTGTTTTTAGGTTCATTTGCTGATAGTTGTGAGTTTGTCATTTTACTATTCACATTTTTTATCTGCTTTTTCTTAGATAAGTCCCTTTAACATTTCATGTAATAAGGGCTTGGTGATGATGAACTCCTTTAACTTGTCCTTATCTGGAAGCATTTTATCTGCCCTTCCATTTTAAATGATAGCTTTGCTGGATGGAGTCATCTTGGATATAGGTCCTTGACTTTCATGACTTGGAATACTTCTTTCCAGCCCCTTCTTGCCTGCAAGATTTCTTTTGAGAAATCACTGATAGCCTTATGGGCACTCCTTTGTAAATAACTCTTTCTTTTCCTCTTGCTGCTTTTAAGATCCTCTTTTTGTCTTTAATCTTGGGTAACTTAATGATTATGTGTCTTGGTGTGTTCCTCTTTGGGTCGGTCCAACTTGTTTGGGACTCTCTGGGCTTCCTGGAAGTCTGTTTCCTTTGCCAGATTGGGGAAGTTTTCCTTCATTATTTGTTCAAATAAGTTTCCAATTTCTTGCTGTGGTTCTTCTCCTTCTGGCACCCCCATGATTCGGATATTGGAATGTTTCAAGTTGACCCAGTTTCAAATGCCTCTCTTCATTTTTTTAAATTCTTGTTTCTTCATTTTGTTCTGGTTGGATGTTTATTTCTTCCCTTTTTTCCAAATAGTTGATCTGAGTCTTGGTTTCCTTCCTGTCACTATTGGTTCCCTGAATATTTTGCTTTATTTCATTTGGGATATCTTTCATTTGTTCTTTCATTTATCAACCAAGCTCAGTCAGTTCTGTGAGCATTTTGATTACCAGGGCTTTAAATTCTCCATCAGATAGGTTGGTTATCTCCTCATCGCTTAGCTCTCTTTCTGAAGTTTTGTTCTGTTCTTTCATTTTGGCCCTATTTCTTTGCTCAGAGCACCTGTTAAGTGGTAAGGGGGTGGGGCCTTGGGTATTCACCAGGGCAAGGCAACCTCCCTTGCTGTGCTGCAGCACTACTAGTGGGGGAGGGGCCAGAGAGGGAACAATGCAGCTGGCCTTCTTGTCTCTAGCCCACTTTCCAACCAACTCTCCTGTGAGACGGGGAGTTTCTCCCACTGCAGCAACCACTATAGTCCGCAGCCAGCTCTGTGTCTCAGTTTCCCCTAAGTTAGCCCTGCCCATGCAGCCCGCAGACTCTCCACAGCCAGCCTTGCCTGCAAGGTCTGCCGCCTCTCCTCCGGTTCTCTCCGTTCACCACCTTACTGTTTTCCTTGTTCTGGTTGACTGTTTCTTTAATTCCGTGGTTGTTGGAGTTCCATGAAGTTTGATTTCCTGGCACCTTTAGTTGTTTATTGATTCTAGATTGGTTGTTATCCTCCTTTTGGTTATGTAAGGAAGCAAAGGGTTTCTGCCTATGCCTCCATCTTGGCCAGAACTCCCCTCTCTCAATTTGGTTTCATTCAATCATAGACCAGGCTCTTGGTGGTCATGACCATACTGGATGTTGGAACCCTGGAGTGAAAGATTAAGTCCCTGCACTGCATGTTGCCCTGTCCAGACCCTTGACTTTTGCTGCGCCATTTCTTTAGAGGTTAGGGGCTTCACAGGGGCTGCCAGCCTGGGTCAGGGTTCACTTGAAGATCTGTCTGGGGTTTGGCTGTGGGCTCTATGCTGAGCCATGGTTACAGAAACCTTACTGGAAGGTGGTCAGATTGGAGAGGAAGTGGCTGTCTGTGTGGGGCTGAGAGTATGGGCCTTGGGGTCCACAGACTTGAGTTTACATCCTGGCTTTGCCACTTATTAGCTGGGTTTTTCTAAAACATGTTTCCTCATCTGTAAAGATATCCTATTATACCTACTTTGCCAGATTATCATGAGAACCTAAGATAATGTATGCACAGCCCCTAACATAGTATTTTCTTGGTGTTGATTGGTAGGTGGTGCCATACCACAGTTGGTGAAGCTGGGAGGGTTCACTTGAAGAAATGCTAACTCAGGAGATGAGTGCCTGTCCCCTACATCAGAGGAGCTATTACTAGACATACAATTCCCTGTGGCCAGAGGACAGAGTTAAGACCATGAGTAAAAGACTCAGGGAAGTAGGTTTCAGTAAATAGGCTGTCTGACCACAGAAGATGCTGCCTGACATAGGGAGGTCATTTGCCAGGAAGGTGTTGAGGCAGGAGAATTCCTGCTTTGAGCCATGTAGTAGCAGCAGTAGCTGGGACTAGGTGAACACTAAGGACTGTGATTGTAAGATTCCAGGGAATGTCTTTGGTCGCTTTTCTGAGATAAACTGGGAGTTAGTTTGAGACCTGACAAAGGGCTCTCAAAGGGCATTTCCCCATATGTGACTTTATAAGCCCCCACCACACTGGTCTGCATGTTTCCTCTGACACTACCATCACCATCGCCCACTGGGTAGCAAGTTAATAATACCATGTGTGTTATTACATTCATTCCTACAGTGGCCCTATGATGCCAGTGGTATTGTTCATCCCCACTGTATTACAAATACTCTAAGACCCAGAGAAGTAAGCAGCTTGCCCAAAGTTGCCACCTGGCTTCTAATCCATGGAATGGGATGGGAATGCAGGTCTGGGTGGCTCCAGAACCCATTCTCTTAATAACCACTTTCTGACACTGCCACTCCTGGGAAATCTCATCCTTGAGAGCCATGGGCCTGGGTCTCTGGAGCCCCCTTGGATGGCTGCCCACTCAGCTGGTTCACTCTTGCCACCTGCCCTAAACTCATGGGCTTTTCTTGTCAGTCCCAAACGTTTTGCTCCTCTAATAACCTGCTAAGTGGTTCACCTTGTGGATTTATGGAATTTTATAGAATGATGGTCTTGTTTATTTGGTTCAAACTGAGTCATTTTTCTCTGACATGAAACTTCCTACTTTCTCTTTGGTCTGGCCAGCATACAGGGCTCTAGATTGGAAGTCAGTTCTGCCTGATACTCCCTATGTGTAAGCAGGTCTCTCCCTCTCTGTCTTCTTCAACTTCTAACTAAATCTCTGAGGCCCTTAATGAGACTCTTTGTCATTGCCTGTGCTGGTGAAATCTCAGGTTCCCACCTAAGAAGCCTCTTACCTGCCCTTGTCTGCTTTCCGCTCTGGTACCCTTCCAGTCTTTAATGCCCTGTCTTGTGCTCAGAGACATGCCTTTTCCAGAATAAGCTCAGAATGAAAGAACAGAAATCAGTCTCTGCCCAGGAGCTATGTATGGCAGTGTAGACTCCTTGTGGTACTTGTGAGCTAGGCATTCCCAGTAGTGTGTGATGGCGTAAGCTGGGCCTGGAGACATGAAGAGGTACATTTACAGAACTCCCTGGGGTGGACAGTGTCAGAGAAGCATTGCTGAATCAGTTACAAGGCTGGGCTGTAGCCTGGGACTTGATCTTTCATGTGCTGGCTTATAAGAGAAACTGTCACTTCTGTACCTCCACAGAGTGACGATATCACCAAAGTGGCACAAGCTGCTAAAATTGTGGAGAGGATGGTGAACCAGAACACATATGATGATGTTGCTCAGGGTAAGATTTAAAGTTCTGGCAACTACTATTATTGTATTGAATTATATTATTACATTGAAAATCCCTCATACAAATCAGTATTTGAGTGTCCCACGTAGGTCCCATAGGTTCAAGGGGAGAACAAAAAAATTCCTTCTTCCTCTGGATGTCACTATGGAGACAAGTCTTATACAGGTCAACCATTAACAGTGGCATAAGAAGAAATGTGTGTAGTAGTGAGATCTGACAATGGTGCAGAAAAAAAAACCCCACAAAACACCTGCACATTAGTGAACCAATGTCATCTTCCAAGAATCCTGGGAAGCGGGCAGAGCTGAGATTATTAACCCTACTTCATTCATGAGGAAGCTTAGGCCAAGGCCACCTGGCTAGTGAATGGCAGAGAGTATCCACAACTAGGTCTTGAGCTTCCTAATTCTGCGCTCTGTTCTCTACTCTGTCCTGCTTGGGGATCATATAAATGCTAGGATGCAGACAGAAACTCCTCTGGAGATCCTAGAGAATGGAGGAAGGGAAATGAGGGATGAGTGGCAGCAGACAGCTTCAGGGAGGGTTGAGCTTGATGCCAAGGGATGAACAGAGTTTGAGTAGGAGATTAGCAGGAAGATGGGTGTTCTGGGCAGGGGACAGCATGAGCAATGACCTGGTGGTGAAAATGAATTCCAGTGGACTGTGGGGACGAGTGGCAGCAGACTCAGTGACCCAAACAGGGGCTTTGTTGGAAAGTGATAAGAGTTCAGGCTGGAGAGGTGGTTGGAGCCAGTTAAAGGAGGGCCTTGAATGTCATACAGGGGATCTGAGCTTTCTCAGAAGACAGATCAAAGATACTATACGGGCTGGAACACAACCCAGTGAGAGCAGGATGGAGGAGAATGTGATTGGGCAGGATGCAGAGACAGGGGTGGAAGTGAGTTTCTGGTGTGTGGTGGAGTGGGCCTCACCACACCTTGCCCAGACTGTGTCAAGGGGATGGAGAAAAGGGGCAGTCATCATAACGAAAAACAAGTGCCAGCATTCCCTGGGAATGGCCTATGTACCAGGCATTATGCCATGCTATTTACATGTGTCATTTTATTTAATCCTGACAGCCACAATCTCAGGTAAACACCATTATTTTTTCCATTTCATAGGTGAGAAAGTCAGGCTGTATTATTGCTACTTGTTCAAAACCACAGGTATCGTGAGGTGTGAGTGGTGCAATCAGTACTCAAACACAGGCCCCTTGGATCTGTAGCCTGGGCACTTGAGCACGAGGTTGCAGAGCCACTGAGCTGGAAGAGGCATTTCAAATAAACATTCAATAGGTCTATGCTGGTGATTAATTAGAGATGAGGTGAAGAAAAAGATTGATTCAGAAACACTTAAATCCTGGGGGCCTGGGAAATTCTTTGACAGAGCCAAGAAAACGGAATCCTTCCCAGGGCATGAACAGTACATTCCCAAGTGGCTTGTATTTCCCTAAGAGGTTGTGCATTTATTTGGAGCAGCTGCGTCCCCAGAGTTGGCAGCTCCTCGCTGCTGGCTGGTCTCCTCTGCTGACAGCCTAGGGCTCTTCTTGGTGACTTGATGTTCATTGCTCACCCGTGGAACATAGAGACTGGGGCTGCCAAGACCAGAAGCCTAAACAAGCCCCCTTGTTATCATTCAGGCTGGAAAGCAACCTTGAGTGCTTTTCAAAGCTGTCAAAGTACACAGCAGCTCTGAATGAATTTGTCACTCACACAGCTTGGCTTCCTGAAACCCAGCCTCTGCAACCAGCCCCCCAAAGGGTGGCAAACGTGATTAATATCCATGGAGAAATTGGCCTTGGTGAACCCTTTTCATTTATAAGAACACAGTCACATAAAAATTCATTGAACTTTGATTTTTTAAAATTGCATACTCTCTTCCCTCTGGGAAAGTGTAATCATGAAGCAGAAGTGAAAACAGAGAAGTGTTACCAATTAGTCTCTCTGAAACGTGGCACTTTCAAAGACAGCTGATCTCAGGCACCTCTGAAAGACCCCTGATGTGATGAAGACTCATGCCTCTGACCACTCTAATTATTTTTTTTGTCCTAAGACATTTTTGAGGTTTGAATGTGGTCCCACAGTCTCCAGGTGTGGACATTGTAAGAGAGGTTGGGGCCATGCCTGGACATGTCCTTCACCATGTGGGATGAAAGGATTCATTTTTTCATAGATCACCTTTGGTTGGAAAGAAGACTGAGAATCACTCACTTCTGCTGATTGATTTCATTGCATTCTTTGAGCAGTCATTGGTTGTTTGCTCTGTGGCTGGCCCTGTGCTAGCTACTACGGGTCCAGAGATGACTAGCACATGCTTCCTGCTCTCTGGAAGCCATCTGTAGGGGAGACAGGCAAGAGAATAAATAGAGGCAACACAGTGTGGCAGACGTTTCAGTACAGGAGAGGCACAGGGCTGGAACGGAGGAAGAAATGAACTCTCCTCGAGAATGTGAAGGCCTCACGGAGGAGGAGCAGTTTGATGTGGGTCTGGAGTGAGCAGGAATTTGCCAGGAAGACGGAGGAGTAGGGCACTTGAGAGGGAATGTGAACAGCTGGCCGAAGTGACATGCAAGTAGTGGCCTGGAGCCTTGGTTTGGCAAGGGGACCCTGTGCAAGGGGAGCCATGGAGAGGTTCTCAGTGGGGTTGGGGAGCCACAGAGGGGTTCTCAGTGGGGTCAGGGAGGTGTACGGTGAGGTGATTTGTTTGTTCTCACTCTGGTAGCTCTGTGGGACGTGGGCTGGAGGAGGAGTCACTGGAGGTAGGGAGACCAGTTAGGAAAACAGTGTGATGATCCGGGTGATGGCTGTTGGGCCCTGAACTTGGGCAGTGGCTAAGAGTTTGAAGAGAAGTGAATGGGTTAAAAAGATAATCGGAAGGAAAATATGAGATGATGGAGAGAGATGAGTCAAGGGTTGCCCAGGTTTCTGGCTTAGATAAGTAGCAGGATGGATGGGGCTTCCACCTAAGTTAGAGGAAATGCAGAGAGGGTAATTTAGAGCAGGAGACGAGCCTGAGTTCAGAGAACCCATGAGGGATCCAGGCAGTTTCACTATAGTGGGGCTGGGCAATGGCTACTAAGATGGGCAGACCTGAGATTTTATCTGTGTAGACATGGCCGCTTTATTGTAATTTACCTCCAACAACAAGGACGACAGTAACAATAACATGTAGAGAGAGTTGCTTATGTGCCTGGTATTTTTCTCACTATTTTACATACATTAACTCTGTTGATCCTCACAAGAGTCGTTTGAGATGAAACACAGAGAGGTTAATTGTTTTGGCCAGGAGGTACAGACAGAAGGTGGCAGACATGGATTAGCTACAAAGTGGCAGTCCCAGGGCTGACAGCCTGTGTGTGTTTAAGATTTTAAGTACTATGAGGATGCTGCTGACGAATACCGGGACCAGGAGGGTACGCTGCTGCCTCTCTGGAAGTTCCAAAACGACAAAGCCAAGCGCCTGGCGGTCACCGCCCTCTGCTGGTGAGTATAGGCATTGACGCAAACCTGGAGCCCCTGAGTGCCTGCTGTTGCCAAGCCCCAAGCAGAGCACTTCTACAGAACTCAGCCACCTTGAGGGTGACATGGAGTATTACGAGAAAAAATGAGATGGGGATTCTTAGAAGATTGTAGGATAAGCCCATGTCTCTAACCTCAACAGATGTCTGCAGTGTAGGTAGGCACCAGTGTTCATGGGAAGTCTCAAGTCCATGGGCGAGCCATATCCATTTCCTCGGCCAATGGGTTCATATTTCTTTTACAGGAATCCAAAATACAATGATCTGTTTGCAGTGGGACATGGCTCCTGTAAGTAATCTGGTTATTTTTTTTCCTGCTCACTTAACCAGCAAATACTAAGGGCCTATTCAGTGCAGAGTTCTTGGCCATGTGTGAAAGATACAGAGATGACTAGGATGCAGCCACTGCCTTTGGGGCTCATAGCCAGTTGTCAGGAGACCAACAATCACACCAGCAACTAGTGCTGCTGGGTGAAGAAATATGCCAAAATGAGCCTTGAAGGGGTTATTATGAAGAAGAAGGAAGACGAGGTCACTTCTGGCAGAAAGACCAGCATAGGCAAAGGTCTGGAGGCACAAGATATATGGCAGGAAATTTAGTTGTCGAGGGGCCAGGGTCAGCCCCCACAGGGCTTAGTAAGCCATTCCAAGAGGCGTGGCCCTTGTCCTGAGGACAGTCTTCTGACCTTCTCCTAAGGGGAAATCACTGAAGGAATCTGAGAAGGGCAGGGACACAACCAGTGGAGGTGGAATTGCAGGCAGACCTGGGGAAGGACGGGATGGTGGGGACTGAGGAGGGCAGTGTTCCTGATCAGGCTTGGGAGCAGGCAGGGGCGGGACAAGTGCATCACTTGGCCCCGAGCCCTGGGAGACCACTGTTATCCAGGGCACTGCTGCCCATTCTCTCCCACTGCAGCAGGAGACAGCACCATAGTAACTGTGTCAGTTTGCCTTCCCTTCATGTTTCTGGGTCCCTGCAGAAGCCCCCTACCTCCTTGCTGGGCTGGACGTTCCCCCTTCCTAACGGGAGAGGGCCCCACACTTCGCGTTAGCCGCAGCTCCCTAGGCTAACAGCTTATTCTCTAGCTGGGAGGATCAGCTTCTGCAAACAGGAAAGCCTCTCCATGCTCCAAGCTGCTGCTGGCTGGCAGGCTTACAAACTCCTGGTCCCTGCCCCTCAGACCGCCTGTCTGCCCATTCTTTGACCAGGGTGGAGAGTCGGTGGGAGGGGAGGGGGGAGGGCAAGGAGGAGTTGGTGTTTGTCATTCCTCTCAGGGAGGAGATCTTGGAGCTGCTCCCAGTCTCGTGGTCCGGGCTGCCTTTGAGGATGCCCTAAATGCCCGCTTTGTGTCCCCACTCCTGAAGGTGGGCTGCTGCCAAGCTGGAAGCGCCCTCCCCCTCTGGCAGGGAACTAGCACATTCCTCCCCCTCTGCTGCAGCTACTGGGCCTGGACCAGGGCCTGGGGGCTGGGCAGGCCCTCCCAGGAGTGGGTGTAGACCTGAATGGGTATGAGGCTGCTCTCAGCCCAGGCTGTCTGTCCAGGCCTGAGATGAGGTGTGGGGAGCTCCCCAGCCGATGGGAGGAGAAACTGCTTGGGCTCTAGCCCCATCTTCCTCTCACAGAGGGCCAGAAGCAGGGTCGGCTGATTGGAGTCATGTAGAGAGAGACCGTCTATGGAGGTAGCCGTTGCCAGGAGCAATGAGGAAGATTAACTCGCCCCCAGGAATAGATGACCTCAAGTCCAACGGGCCTAGCAGCCTCCTTTGGACAGGCACTTGCCTAGTGAGGGTCTCTTTGTCCTTTGTCGGTCCTTTCAGCCGTATCTACATTCTTGAGAGGTGTCAGTCCGGGGCAAACCTTCTGGCTGAAGGGTCACTTTCTGGTGGTGTGACCTATGGCCAGAAGCCTTTCTGAGCCTTGATTTCCTCACTGGCAACAGGGAGAGGCTGAGGCACACTTATTTAAAAAGGGGGAGCAGACCTACCCTCTGAGCTGGACCATCACTGTTGATTTGGCTATCAGTCTTTCCTGTAGCTTCCCTATAGGACCTCAGGAGACCTGAGCAGAGACAGGAGGCTATGGGGGCAGAGGGGGATCGGACAAGGCCCCTACCTACTGTTTTAGAAAGCAGGCCCTGGCCCTGGCTGGTGTAGCTCAGTGGATTGAGCGCGGGCTAGGAACGCGGGCTGGGAACCAAAGTGTCTCAGGTTCGATTCCCAACTAGGGTACATTCCTGGGTTGCTGGCCATAACCCCCAGCAACCGCACATTGATGTCTCTCTCTCTCTCTCTCTCTCTCTCTCTCTCTCTCTCTCTCCCCCTCTCTTCCCTACCTAAATAAATAAATAAATAAATAAAATCTTAAAAAAAAAGAAAGCAGGGCCTGGTGGCAGTGGTGGCATTTGCTGTTGATGTCACTGGCATGGGAGTTGCTGACTGGCTTTCAGACAGCCGTCTCTTCCCCAGAGCCCTGCCTACCTCAGTACGACGCTGCAGGGGCCTGAGCAGAGCCCGGCAGGGCTGGGACTCAAAAGGGCCCCTGCATTCACTTCTGAGGTTGCCTCTGGGAGTCCTATGCTCTTGAGTGCCCAGGTGCCTCCCTGGAAAACAGAGAGCAAAGCTGAGGCAGGCCAAAGGCACTCCAGTTACCAGTCAGGGTTATTGTGAGGAGCAGCCGGCTCACCAGCATCCATCACATTGTTCTTGGAAGCCCCCAGCTGTTAGCCTTCCGTCGTCAGACTTTGCCTCATGGGAACAAACACTGAAGCGAGCATTTGGGTTTGCTGTTGGGTTTGACCCTGATAAGCTCAGCCCAGACCTCCTTTTGCCTGGAATTCTCATAAGTTTATTTTCTGACACAGCCAAATAAGACTTTGGTAGGGGTAGCTATGTACCCTAGGGAGGATGGGGGCCAAAATCCCCCATTTTGGGGACAGGGCAGGTTGCCTAGAGCCAGGCCTGGAGCAACCTGGTGGGAAAAAGGGATTCTGGGCCATTGCCTGCAGCAGCACAGAAGCATTCACACCTGCCCGCCCCCCCCACTCTGCCTCCCAGGTTGCATGCAGGGCAGAGACTGGGTGCCCCCTGGGGCCAGGCTCCATGTTCCCAGCAGAGCAGAGAAAGAGGCCATCAACAGGCGAAAGCAGATGGAGGAACGTTGGAGGGCAGAGGTAGCTGGTCCAGGAAAAGGGGCAAAGCTGGGTTGCAATTATGTCGGCCTGCTGCACTGATGGGGTCCTTTCCAACCCATTAGCCAGTTCATGGCACGGGAAAGGGGACTCTTTATGATCTGTCAGGCAGGGATGGTGGAACAGATCTTAGAAACTCTGTGTGGTCCCGCCTGGCTATCACACAGGAGATCAGGAGGAAGCTTCCCAGCTGTCTCCTAGCTGAGCATCCTGGGGAGGGGGTCGGGCTGCACCATCAAAAGGAGCCAAAGTCAGGCCCTGGGTCCCAGTGCTAAACCCATTCCCATTCAGTCACGCCACATCCTGGCCTGTTCCTGAGCCTGCCCAGGCCACAGATACGCTTGTAGGGATTTAAATCTTCCCTGATCATTTATTTGTCAGCTTCACTAATTAAGCAGTGTTAATTTCATTTACTGAAAATGGAAATTCATCTACCTCATTTCTCCTGGTTCATCCTCCACACACAAAATCCATCACTCCTCGGCTGCAGGCTGCGTGAAATTTACAGGACTAATTATGTTGTCAAGTCTCTTTGTAAATACAGTCCATAAAGGCCACTGTGCTCGCTGGGTTGTAGTGCAAGGGCAGTCCCGTTGTTAGTTTAATTACTGGTTAGTTATTTAGGTTCTCAAATGTTTGCCTCATTTTCCCTAAATCAAATTAAATGTCCCACTTGATGTAGTCTGTCTCCAAGGCTTTGCCCTTAACTTCCCACACCGTTTAAATATGAATTCTAATTGGATAACAGTACTGGGAAAGCCAGCTGCCTGGGAGGCTGAGCCCCGCCTGGCACAATGGCCTCAGGGCCGTGCTGGAGGTTTGGAACCCTATAGCACTGATACCCTTTCTTGGGGCAGCTTTAGGGTGGTCCCCTGCTTTTGGGGACTGTAAAAATCCTAATCCAAGGGGTATTGCTGTTCCTGGAGTCCAAGGTGGTAGGGCTGAGGTGTGGGGAACTGAGGGAAGATTTCATTACGGTCATCAGAAGTACTGGGGATCATTGCATCCATCCCCCTGACTTCCAGAGGGACCGCTTCCAAAGCATCCCAGGAAAGGTGCCACCTATGGGGGCATCTCCCTCTGATACCTAAAGTGAGGTTTGAGTCAGCCTTCCCCGAATGCCTACAGAATTAGTATCCTGTTCCCGTTATAACAAATGATCACAAACAAAATGGCTTAAAACAATACAAATTTATTATCTTACAGTTCTGGAGGTCACTAGTCTAAAATGAATTTCACTGAACAAGAATCAGGGATTGTCTGGGCTTCATTCCTTTCAGAGGCTCTAGGGGGACATCCATCTCCCTGCCTCTTGCTTCTAGAGGTTGCCCACATTCCATGGCTTGTGGCTCCCTTCCAGCCAGCAGTTGCATCATTCTGACATTTGCTTCTGTTGTTACATCTCCTTCTCTGACTCTCCAGTCTCCCTCTCTTTCCCTTATAAGAACGCTTGTGTTACATTGGGTCCAGCCAGATAATCCAGGATAATCTCCCCATCTCAAGGTCTTTAAATTAATCACATCTGCAAAATCCCTTCTGCTGTGCAAGTAACATATTTATGGGTTCTGGGGATTAGGACATGGATATCTTTGGGGGGGCATTATTCAGCCCACCACAGCCCCCTTCCATGTGCCTCTTGTATGACTTAATAACGGGAGTCATTAAACAGCTGCTGCCTCAGAGTCAGCCCTGAACTGGACTAATTTGGAATGCCACAGTGAGAAAGGAGGGGGCCTGCTGTCTGGGGTTGGCACGGTGTCTTTGTCTTGGCAGCTTGTCATCTACTTCCCTGTTCCCACTGACCTGGCTTTAGTCTGATGCTCAAACATGCCTTCTGCCTGCCTTGCCCTCCCTGAATCCTGAGCAGGAGCCCAGGCTTCTCCTGGCAGCCAGAACTCTCTAGAGTGGCCTCCCACGATCTAGAGCTGTTATTTGCAGGGCAGGGATAGAGCTGGGGGTGCTGAGGCCCCCGCTGGTGATTGCCAGTTGAAGAAAACATTCATCCCTGCTCCTCACTGGGCACTGCTCTGCCTGGGCCCTAGCAGAGGGAACTGAGGGCAGTGAGAGGTCTATGATAGAATTAAGCTACCCCTCCCCTGAGACCATGGCCTTCTAACTGCCAGATCAGGCTCTAGGAAGTGGTTGATTCTTCTCTTCCAGATCTTGTGGATCACTGAAGATCAAGTCAGAGAGGCCTTAGAGATTATCCAGCAGAACAGGGTTAGCAGGAGGCAACCCTCCCATCGGAGAGGGCAAGCCCGCAGGGCCACACTGGGCCATGCTTACTCCCTCCTTCGGTAGAAGGTGAAGTGAAAGACCTGCTCTTCTGTAATGATGAGATATACGCAGAGGATCTCCTCAAGGTGGGGGACTCTCAGGGGAGAAGCTGAACAATCTGGAAGGCTGCCTGGAGGAGGGTAAAAGTACAAAGTGGAGGAGACCTAAGGCCAAACCAGCAGCACTTTCCCTGTCTCAGGGTCACAGACCAAGTTCTCTTTCCCTCATCTCCCTCCCTCCTTCCCTTCCTCTTCTTGCCCCTTTTTTCCTTTCTCTATTCCTTCTTCTCTTCTGCCTAGCCACTCATACTGAAATCCTGTTGCCTGGAGGAAACTGGATTCCTTCTCTGCCACTAGACTTCAGTCTCTGCTTCTTTAAAAAAAATAAGAAAGAAAATTTTATTGAATTTATTGAATAGGTCTCAAGTGTACAATTCTATAATACATGATCTCTATATTGTATTGTGTGTTCACCACCCAAGTCTCTGCCTCTCGATATAACAGAGGGCTCCCATCACTGTCACTGGATTCTCCAGCCCTACTTTTTGAGGAGCCAGAGTTTGTGTGATTCAGGACAAAGTGCCCCAGGGCCCAGGGCCCCAGGCTCTGTACCCTTGAGCCTAATGGAATTCTAGCCCTCACTGGGAAACGAAGCACTGCAGGTGACCTCAATGCCAGTGTTATAGTGGGACTGCTGGTGACCTGGTTGGTGGCATCATACAGGGAACGGTGAGGGGCTGGGCGATGGAGTCAGTAGGAATGCTTGGAGCCTGAGCTACGACATCACATGGGGACCACCAGCAGTCTGAGGAGTGATGCTGTTTTAGGACTTTTAGAGGACAAGATGATGATGTCCTGGGGCAGTGGGAGGTTTGGGCTGTGATGTCACATGTTGTATACTTGGAGAGTGAACAGTGAGGTCTCACAGGGCCCACTGGAGTCAGAGATGAGAAGGTTATAGAATAAGACATGGAGAGGAAACGCCAGTTAAATGAGAGTTTCCTTTGCCTTCCTGGTGTAGTTTGGCAGCTAGAGCCCTGAACTGAAATTCAGGAAACACACGGTCTAGCCATGATTAGAAACTGTGATCGTTATCACAAGACCGCTCATCTGGTTACAAGTAACAGAGGCCACTAGCGCCGGGTTAGGAAGGGGAGGCTCACTGTCCGGATGCATGCAGCTGGGGAACTAAGGCAGACTCTGAGGCCTCAGTGCATCCCTCTCTCATGAAATCTATGCTTCTCTCTGCCAGAAGTTTCCTCTTATCCTGTTTGACCACCCTGTCCCTTACACATTCTCTCTGTCTCTGCCAGTCACCACCACCCTGTTAGGTCTGGTGCCCCTTCCCCTTCTTTCTTTGCCTCCATGTGAAAACCAGATTACTGTCATTGTTCTGAGCAGGCCAATTTCAGCCATAAACAGGATACTGGGTGTGGTGAACACCATGCGATGGGTCTGATATACCTGGGTACACTGTTTCTCCCCCATAATATCGGTTTACCCATCTGTAAAATTAGGGGGCCGTAAGGCCAGATCCTAGTCCCAGTAAATGGGTCAGAGATGTCCTCACTACAGGTACGAAGCCAACTTAGGGTTTCTTACCCTCCTTCCATGGTGTCACTGGTCAGGAAGACTCTGCACACCTGTAGGGGCAGGGAGTGCTTGCAGTTTGTCCAGAGCAAGTAGGTCATCACTGCTGTCCCCCAAGGGACCAGGTCCTGTGAGAGCAAGTGTGAAGGTCATGCCCACTTTGTCCCATCTGGGTCCTCAACCTGAGCATCAGTCACCTACCTCCCCACCCTTTCATTCACTTACCTGCATGCCTACCCACTCACCCTCTGTCAGTCTTGCCAGCCTCAAGGACAGATTGGACGTTAAGGGTATCTATCAGCAGCTCCCCTCTGGCCGGGTGGTGAACAGTGTGATTCTTCAGCAAGCACTTACCTCACTCCGCTGCAGGGTCTGGCTCATGAGCGCAAGCTCATGTCATGAATGGAGGGTCTCTGTCCCCACCAGGGTCCAGCTTAGGGGGCAGCCCTGATCAAGTGCTCAGGATTTGCGTGATGGACAAAAGGAGCTACAAGTGACTGTCACACTGCCGACTTCAAGCCCTTCATGATCTGAGTGGGAAAGAGACTCCCCTCAGCCAGCTGCGGATCTCTCCCTTGTAAAGTCAGCCCTTGGGGCCTACTCTGGAGCCCCCTGAAGGAGGTGCTGCCAGCCCACCTCCCCACTCCCACCTCAAGGCCAGCTCCCTACTAGCTTTGAGATATCACCAGGCTCAGAGTAACCCAACTTAGCTCCAGGGGTCCTAGAAGCACCCCAGCTGCTCCTCTTTACGAGAGGCTCACTTCCCCCAGAACAGAAGCATTTTCTTTCCCGATCACTATGTGGGGGAGAGGGCCCTCTTCTCAGCAAAGAGCTCCCTTAGCATAGGGTCCCAAAGATGGAAGGTGACTCTAGCCTTTTATCTTTTCCGCTCTGGCTCTTCTGAACTTAGAAAGGTCCTGGGCTTGTGGCAGGCGTGCTAGACATAAGGGCTTGGAACTGGATTCTGTGCAGTGACTGCATTATCAGGAAGGGCACTAGGTGTGCAGAGAATGAAAGAAAGAGTGGGAGGTACTCCCTTGACATGGGAGAGGCAGGGAGGAGAAACCCTGCCGACTGGTTCATGGTCGATCACAAAACTGAACCCAGACCAGAAGGATGGCACAGGCGTCTGTGGAGGCCTGACTAGCTGGCCTGTGACATCTGGATTCTGGGAGCATGCCTAGATTTAGGGTTCAGGCTGCAACTGGGGACTGTGGGGCCAACGGGTATAGGAAAATGCCCCAAGGTAGCTAGTTTGGGACTCCTATAGACAATTCCGTGTTAGCCCAAGCTGAACCACTGTCCTGGGCTGAGGGGCTGGGAGGCACATAGGCATTATGAAGGCATATGAAGATAGCAACTTGTCCCTGGTCCAAGAATCTGAACCCTCTCTGGGGATACTGCTCCTTCCTAAGCCCATGCACATTCTTCATGTAGCCACTTTTTGAGTCTGCATACCTCAGGGAGGGCTTTTTCCACCCCAGGGAGAATAAGGAGAATGATGGTCAGTGTCTCGGACAAGCCTGGTCACCTTGACTGGTTGTTGGATCCTCCCATGAAGGAATAGGCCAAGTTTCCTGATCCCATTTCACAGACAGAGAAGATGAAGCTTGGAGAGGAAGCCCACACCCTCTGGCAGAAGCTGAGCAGGGCAGGGCTCGTGCGTTTATTGGAGAAGGGGCATGGGGGCTTCCTGGCAGGGCAGCTGGGTTTTCCAACCACTGTGGCCCGTCTTCCCTGGGGCAGATGACTTCATGAAGCAGAGCCGAGGCATGCTGCTGCTCTACAGCATGAAGAACCCCAGCTTCCCTGAATACATCTTCAGCAGTGACAGCGGCATCATGTGTCTCGACATACACGTGGACCACCCGTATCTGGTGGTGGTGGGCCACTATGACGGCAATGTGGCCATTTACAACCTCAAGAGGCCCCACTCCCAGCCCGCCTTCCGCAGCTCAGCCAAGTCTGGCAAGCACACGGACCCTGTATGGCAGGTCAGCCTTGAACCGGGAGGGGAGGTGTGGGTATGGATGAGTAGTGTGTGGACTTGGGCACCACTGGGGAAGGGGCCTTGGGGAGGGGAGGGCCACAGGCAAGGGGGTGGGGATCACAGGTACCAGCGTTGAAGCCAAGGAGCTGGGTGTGAGAAGGGGCAGAGAAGGGCAGAAGGTGAGACTCCAGAGGGAAGGGGGTCAGCAGTAAGAGCTGGGTCTGCTGCCCTAGAGCTCCATCAAACCTGCCCATCTGTCCGATAAGGTTCCCTTAGGTATGGTGATTAGTGACCCAGAGCCTGTGGCTAGAAGCCCTGCAAGGCCTGACAGGCCCCTGCTGAGTATGTCAAGGGCTCCAGTCTCCTGTCTGTGGGCTTCCTCAACTCCCCACAAGGCTCTCCTCTGCCATCTGGGCTAGATTTGGGGGAACTCGCAGACAGGTGTGGTTGCTGCCCATTTTCCGCCCTCTGAGCGGGACCGTGAGGCCCCGTTGGCAAGGTCTGACCCTGACACTTCTTTGTAGCACCCATCTTTCCCAGACAGATGTAGAATGGGGCCATTACCGGGACGTTGGGTGTAGATTTCACCCTGTCTTCCATCTTACCACACTGGGAGTGCATTTCATTCATGGTTTTACTCTCCGTGGCACTGGCTTTGTGGGCCCTTCCTCACTGTGTTCCAAAGGTCCCTTTCTTCTGAGGTCACACACCCTTAACCCATGGGCAGGTCTGGGAGAATCTCACGATAGGTTTTGGGCTCAAGTTGCCCAGAAGGGCTCATCAGGCAGCTGTTCCCTCATCTTCTTTGCTCCCTGCTCTGACACGGTGTGCGGTCAGGCTCTGCACCCGTCTCTTCTGGCCCTGAGGCCCCTCAGTCAGGTGGACACTGGCCCCAGGTGCTGGCTCTCAGCTCTCAGACAGGCCTGAGCAGAGAGAGAACTCTCCAGGCACAGGGGACATGGTACTCTTTCAGCTTCACCCTTTACCCAGAGCAAGGGCAGAGGGAGGGAATACTCCACCCACAAGACACCCTCCCCACTACTCTCCACCAAAGCGGGGGCCACAGCTCACAGCCTTGGAGTTCTCTCTACTGAAAAGCACCCCTCCCAGTCCGTTGCCTCCATCCACAGATGTCTTCAGGGATTGTAAAGCCCAGGGAGAGGAGAAAAGAGCCGCTTTGACAGGCCTGAACTAGCATCAGCCCTTAACCCCTGCTCTCAGAGAGTCCAGGGCTAAGCATGGAGCATCTCATGTTGGCCTGACCACCTCCCCAAGCCCAAAAAAAGGCAAGAGGCCAAGGCTGCCACCCTGCTCCCACTCTGCTATGTTCTCTAAAGCAAATAGCAGGTTGGGAAAAGAAATGGGGCATGCAGAAGCCACACTGTCCCTCTCCCTGGGCAGGTGCCAGGGAGACTGGAACCCATCTGGAGATGGGTGGCCTTCTGCTCTCCCACCATCCTGTCAGGAAAACAGAGCTGTTGCCTTTGCAGAACTGAAGACTCAGAGTTCTTGGCTGAAATCATGGCTTGGGACATGGGAGGGGCTTGCCTGCCTGTCCCTCACTCATTTACTCACTTCCTGTTGCCTTCTTTCCCTTATTTCCTGCCCCCCTCTTCCTCATTCATCCATTTGGTAACTCCTCCCTGTTTGCTCCTCTGGGAGCTGAGGATGCCTAAAGGCTTGGGCTCTGGAGTTCCTTGTGGGGAGGTGACCGCAGCCACAGGCAGAGTGTGGCCAGGCAGTATGCTGTGGGCTACAGAGGGCTCATCGGTCACTGAGGAGGGGCACTCAGATTGTCTGAGGGATGGGGAGCAGGGCCAAGAGGGCCAGGGAGGTCTTCCTAGAGGAAGCAATACTGGAGCTGAATTTCAAGGGATGAGAAAGTATGAGTTAGATAATGAAGGATACAGAGGGGGTCCCAGGTACAACAACACAGGGGCATCAAGCAGAGTGGCCTGCTGGGAAACAGCACATCTTCGGGAGCTCAGTGTGAGAGACGGGGAGAGGGAGCAGGACCTGCGAAAAGCACGGGCACCCAGGCCTGAGCGTGCTTCTCTGGGACGTAGGAAGCTTAGACTGTGTAGGTCGGTGGCTTCAAATGAAGTGTTCGTGTGGGAGACTGATGTGTCAATAAGACGAAAGTGGAACTGTGCTGGAGTATCGGTGTCCTGCTTGTTTGAGGGTCCCCTGTTACCACTCCCTCTGTCCCCTGAGGTACTTTCCCCAGGCTCCTAAGATTTTCCCCTGGCATAGTTTGAAAACCACTGCCCAGCCATCAGAGGGCCTGGGACAGAGGGGTAACGCAGTCGTGTTTGTGTCTTGGACATTTCCTCTGGCTGCAGCAGGAGAAATCTTGAAGCCTGAGCTAGGGCAGAGGCAGTGGAGAGAGAGATGGGAAGATAAGGTCCAGAGCTGTTGAAGCAGTAAAACCAACAGAAGGAAACAACTGATTTCTTATGGAAAAAGGAAGAATGAGTGATGCTTCCCGGGACTCTGATTTGGGGCACCCAGTAGGGCATCCATGGAAGTGGGAAATGCAGAAGAGGGACAGGTTTGGCCAGAAGTTAATACCGATGCCACAGGAGGTGTCCTACAGGCAGCTGGAGGAGCTCGAAGGAGAACCAGGCTGGTGAATGAGATATAGGAGACAGCAGAGTCTAGGTCCTTCTCAAAGGGACAGTGTCTCAGGGGGACTAAGGAGGTTCCTTTGGATCCCAAATGCCAGGCTGGGGTAGGTAGATTTTGTTCTGTTGGTTGCAGGGAGCCACAGAAGGTTTTGGAGCCAGGGAGCAAATTCTGTTCAAAGAGGACTGAGTTGCTATCTCATGACACAGGCTGCTTCCCAGGGAGCTTGCCTGAGTAGCCCCGCCCTGTTCAGGCCCCACTGTGAAGCCTCAACCAGCAACACTTTGCTGGGTGTGTGTGTGTGTGTGTGTGTGTGTGTGTTCTGTGCCACACCCGGGAGGTGGCACGAAAGATCCAGGAGCACAAACCAGGGTCAGGCAGGTCTGCTCTAACCAGATAAGGCAGGAGAGAAAGAATCTGTTGAGAGCCCGCATCCCCTCCCTCCCTCCTGCCCCCTGGGCATTATTCATCCTCTTACCCCCACTTGCCACCCGCACCCCCACACACTCTACTTCTCCCCTCCCACCTCTACCCCAGGAGCACGTGTGTGACTTGCGCACACACACATACACACTGACTTGCAGATGCACACACCACCCCCCACTGGGCATCAGGCTGCTAAGTGGGGTGTGAAATACAATTTCCATGCATGCTGGTGGCTGCTCATTAAACACTTCCCTTAGCAGTTCCCTAGCGCCTCTTACAGCCCGGCCTTTGACACCCCTGTCCCCTCCCCCCTTTAAAGGGACTACCTTTACACAGAAGGGGAAGTGGTCTCAGGATCGGGGGCCAGTTCTGACTCGTGTCTCACAGGCTCTGTGGTGGTCTAGGCCCTCTCAGTGAAAGCGCAGAAGAGCAGCTCTGATCCAGAGGGCCTGGGTGGTCGCCGGGGAGGGGTGGCCCTTTCCTTCTCCCCCGCTTTCAACAGCCATGGTGACAGCTGTGGTTACAGGCAGTGGCACTGGGTTTCTGTCTTCCCTCACTGGGCCTCTGCCTGTGGCGGGAAGGCACTGTGGTCCTAGCGTGGAAGTCTGGAGGGAGCAGGAGGATGGAGCGCTCTGGGCACCCACCCCCTCCCCAGCTCTCCGGGACACGGCTTGGCCCGGCCTCCACATCTGGCAACAGGAACTGGAGCCTCAAGCGTGTCATCTTCATAAGACAACAGCTCTCTCTCTAAAACACTTTCCCATATGTTTGCGCCTGGCCCTAAGAAGATGGGTGGGGCAGGATTATTAACCCCAATTTGTAGATGGAGAAATGCAGCTCGAATCTGAGATTTGAGAGGAAGATCCTGGGAGCAGGAACTGGCAGTAAAGTGAAGGTGGGAACAGAGGAGAGGTTGCCCAGGAAAAGGCTGAGCTTGGAAGAGGAGACTGGGGAGGGAGCAAGTGAGCGGGGAGAAGCCAGCTGCAGAACATGTGTACCCCAGTCCTAGGATGATAGTGATAATGAGGACATTAGCTAACATTTATTGAACAGTTAATGTATGCAATGTTCTGACCTAAGGGCTTCACATTTATTATCTCATTTTTTCTTACAACAAACCTGTGCCATTACAGTTCCTGTTCTATAAATGAGGAAACTGGTCGATGGGCCCCGTCCTTTCCAGGCCCCATCTATGTACAGAGGCTGAACACGACCCAGGGAGGAGTTGGGCACCTCCCATGGACAAGCCAGTGGATTAGGGCAGTGACCTGACTTGGCATTGTTGTCCCAGGATAGTCAGGGCCAGAGGGATAGGAGAGACAGAGCTGGATAGAAGGAGGGAGAAAGGGATGGAGGGAGGGACCGAGGGAGGGTCGATCAAGGGACTCTGGGAAATGGGCTTCCAGAACTTGCTTTTGAACCTCAGATGGGTTCTTGAGGGGTCCGTGGTCAGCTTACAGGCCTAATGCAACACCACAGCAGAGTCCCGGAGCTCAGAGTTTGGGGTGTTTCAGGTCAAGTGGCAGAAGGATGACATGGACAACAACCTCAACTTCTTCTCTGTGTCATCTGATGGCAGGATTGTGTCTTGGACGCTCGTGAAGGTGCCTGTTTCCCACAAAGGGTCATGCAGGGGTGGATGGGGAGCTGGGGAGGCTGAAGGGGAAAGGGACCCCCCCAACCCTGCTGATCCAGCCCAGTCCACATGCCCTCCCCATCCCCTCTGTGACTGCAGAGCGAGCTGGTTCACACAGATGTCATCAAGCTGAAGGTGGAGGGCAGCACCACGGAAGGTCTAGAGGAGCTACAGCTACACACAGTGGGTAGGAGCCTCAGCTCACTCGCATCCAGGCCTGGCCACGGCGCTCAGGCCTCACGAGGGTCAGAGATGGTGGCCCTCCCCAGTGCTGAGTATTCATTCCCTCCTCCACTTGTGCTGGGCCGAGGGCTGGAGGTAATGAGAAAGCCTGGCCCTGGTTGCCTAGGCTTCGGCCCTTTGCAGACCCTCCCCGTGCAGGTTCCGTCCCTGTTTGCAGACCCTGTTCCTGTTTATGCAGATCAAGTGCTGTTATGCAGATCCAACCCTGTTTACGTAGATCAGGCCCCTGTTTACCCAGATTCTGTCTCTGTGTACTCAGTCCCTACCTTGTTTATGCAGACTACATCCCTGTTTGCACAGACCACGTCCCTGTTTGTAGACCCTGTCCCTGTTTACCCTGACCCTGACCCTGCTAAACTCAATCCCAGCCTTGTTTACCCTGGCCCCCATTCCTGTCTGCAGAAGCCCTGGCCGTTTGCAGAGTCCCAGTTGCCTGGGACCAGCAGCAGGCCTGAGGGCTCATTTCCGTTTGTTTGGCTGGACACACAGCCTTCTCAGGGGCTGGGCTCAGGCTATCCCCGGGGGCCTGCTATGGAGGGGAGGTACTGTGAGCCCCCCGCCCAGGACCCTGCTGAGGTTTCTCCCTCTTCTCCCAAGGCTGTGGCACTGCTTTTGACTTCCACAAAGAGATCAACTACATGTTCCTAGTGGGCACAGAGGAGGGAAAGATCTACAAGGTGAGGCCCTGTGCCAGCTCCTTACAGGGTGGCTTAAGCCTGAGTACCCTGGGAGCTTGTTGTTCTCAACAGACCCTGTTCTGACAAACCTTAGTGCTGCTCATCAGTTCTAGAAGGCCTCTGGGGGAAGAGAGTGTATTTCTTGAACTGACTGGGTAGCAGAAAGAGGGGCTAACTGCGGGAAAGGGAAGGAAGAATCTAGAGCAGCGGTCCCCAACCTTTTTGGCACCAGGGGCCAGTTTCATGGAAAATTTTTCCACGGATGGGGGTGGGTGGGGGTGGAAAGAGATGGTCTCCGGATGAATCAAGCACATTACATTCAAGCTCACTTCCTGCTGCGGGGTCCGGTTCCTAAGAGGCCCTGAGGGTACTGATCTTTGGCCCAGAGGTTGGGGATCCCTGATTTAAAGGGTGACTTTAGTTTAGGCCAGCATCTTTCCTTCAGGGCCATCCCTCCCTTCCTGGGAGTGGAGGAGATAGAGGTGGGAGTGGGAGTTGGGGGAGTTGGAACAGTTTGGGAAGATTTCCTGGTGGAGATACGAACTTGAGGTGAGCTTTGAAGCCCAGGAAACAAAAATTTATCTCCTGAATATCGGGTACATCCCATCTGGCAGGATGAAACTTCATGGTCACTTTCTGCAAGGTCTCAGTGTCAGTGGGTGAACATCCTTCTGAACCTCTCCATCCACCCGGAAATAGCTCTACTGCAAGCTTTTCTCCCGAGGCTCAGAGACACAGAATGTTAATTACAGGCGGCCTCCTGGGAGTCCCTGCGGCCCAGCTAGAGCTGGTCTGAATGCAAAAGAGGTTCCCACCTCCTCTCCACCCCTCCCAGTGGTGGCCCAGGAGAGGCTGCAGGGAATAAAATTAGTCAGTCACACTGTCTCCAGGAGGGAGGATGTAGGGGCATGCTGGTCACGGCCAGAAACGGAATGGCAAATCATGAGATTGGGATATGCTCCTGCCTCTGCACCTGCTCCTTACCTGGGCAAGGTGAGAGATTTAGCAATGTTGCCAGAATTCTGTCTGTGGGCTGCAGACGGACCCAGGGCTCTGTCTGTCTGTCCATCGGCCTTGGCCTGGACACAGGCTAACCACACCTCACCCAGGACCCTCAGGCCTACCCTGCTTTGGCTCAGGAAGTACAGCCCTTTTCTCCCTGGCATGGAATCCTCTAGGCAGACTACAGCACTTTCCCTCACCTTCCAGGAAGGCTCCCCTGCCCACCCTAACTCCCAGGCCCCTGAGCCCCTCCTTTCTCTCCCATGTGTTGTGGGTGAGAACAGCAGCCAGCAGCCTGGCCCCAGCTTCACTGTGACAGTGAGGCGGAATGAGGACAGAAAAGTCTCAGCTTCTGATCCTCCGGAGCCCCCAAGGGAGTGGTGGCTGCCGACCTCTTTCACTCCTGACCTCTGATCCCTTACCCGACGCCCAGTGCTCCAAATCCTACTCCAGTCAGTTCCTGGATACCTATGATGCCCACAACATGGCGGTGGATGCTGTGTCCTGGAACCCATACCACTCGAAGGTCTTCATGTCCTGCAGCTCCGACTGGACGGTGAAGATCTGGGACCACACCGTCAAGTGAGGGGCCCGCCCTTGGCCCTGCCCTCCCTCAGGCCCCACCCTGGGGTGGGCCTGTGGGCTCTGGCTCTGTGAACTCTCTGTGTCCTGAACTTTCCATCCCTCCACCGCGGCAGGACCCCAATGTTCATCTACGACCTGAACTCAGCTGTGGGCGATGTGGCCTGGGCGCCGTACTCCTCTACCGTGTTTGCAGCGGTCACCATCAATGGGAAGGTGAGCACCTTCTTCCTCTGCTGCTGAGCCACTACTAGAGCTAGGATGAGGTTTCCTAGGGTCTTCCTCCTGGAGAGCCCGGGCCGGGTCAGGGAAGACAGGAGGTGACGACTGTCTGTCTGTGTTTTCAAGGGCCAGGCCACCCTGGGCCCTGTCAAAAGAGGAACTGTTCATCCCATGAGCCCTGGAGGAGAGAAGGGGCAGTTCTTCTGGAAGGAGAGAGCACTCTGGGGGATGAGATGCCACGAGGAGCAGTTATCTTCTCTAAGACACCTGGGGTGGGAGCTACAGAGGGGCAAGTACCAGCCTGACCTAAGGAAAAACTTAAGTCAGAGTTGATCTGTAATGAAAAGAGTGTCTAAAAGCTGGTGAAGTCTCCTTCCCTGGAAGTGTGTGAATTGAGTCTGAGAAGGGGAGACGGGCGTGGCCTGTTCAACACTGAGAATTGGTAAAAGCTCAGCAAAAAAATATTTTGTAAGAAAATTCTGAGCTGCAAACCCATTTTCCTTGTGGGCTTCGATATGAAATGTGAGGCACTTACCTGAGGAAAGACTGTAGTGATGAACGTATCCCGCTAAAGTCAGGCTGTCATCTCTTTGCTGAACAGATGTTCGCTGAGGGCGGACTGCGGCGTCCAGCCCCAGGCTGGGGCCTGGTGCTTCAGGTCCCTGCTCTCATGGAGCTTATATTCTAGGGAAGGGAAAGAGACAAAAGGCAACAATAAAATTCCCATAGTACTAAGTTTAGACAGAAATGAAAAGAGAATGATGTGCACACAGCCCTGACTGATGAGGCTCAGTGGGTTGGGTGTCATCCTGCAAATCAAAAGGTCGCTGGTTAGATCCCTGGTCAGGGCACAGGCCTGGGTTGCAGGCCAGGTCTCTGGCTGAGAGTGCGAGAGGCGGCTGATCGATGTTTCTCTCCCACACTTTCTCCCTCCCTTCCCCTCTCTCTAAAAATAAATAAATCTTATAGAATAAAAAAGGATGAGGTGCAAGGTTCATAGTTGCATTATTTCTAATGGTGGTCAGGAGGTGGAAGGAACCCAAGTGTCCATCAATTAATGAACAGATAAACAAAATGTATGTCCTAAAGGATTATTATTCAGCAATAACAAGGAATAAAGTACTGATACCTGCTACAACATGGATGAGCCACAAAAACATGCTTAGCCTAAGAATCCAGTCACAGAAGATCACACGTTATATGGTTCTATTTATATTTGTCTAAGTAGGGAAATCTGTAGAGACAGAAGGTAGAGTTGTGATTGTCCAGGGCTGGGAAGGGGCGGTGGGAGAAAGCGGGAATGACTGTAATGGACACAAAGGGTTCTTTTCAGGGTGATGAGTATGTTCCAGGATCGGTCGTGGTGATGGTTGCGTAACTGGATCTACTAAAAACCAAGGATTGTGTACTTTACATCTCAATAAAGCTGTTTCATTTTTAAAAGAGAGAAAGAGACTGATGTAAAAGAAAAGGGTTGGGTGGTCTCTTAGAGTGAGTGGTCAGGAAAAGCTTCCTCAGAGAGGTGCTACTCCGGCTGAGGGCTGAAGGAGAAGAAGGAGCCAGCCACGTGAAGACGGGCGTCAGCGGCACTCTGCCCGGGGAGCAGCCAGTGCTGGCGCCCGAGGCGAGAATGAGTGTGAGATGTCTGAGGGGTGGGCAGGCGGGTGTGGCTGGGGTCCGGTGAATAGTGGGCGAGAGTATGAGATGAGAGTGGAGAATCTAGAGCAAGGAATTTGGATTTTAGGGGTAGTGCCGAAGGGCACTGTTGGGGGACTTTAGATTTTTTAATAAAAGGTACGCCTGGCAGCTACATGGAGGATGGATTGTAGCAGAAGGGCAAGTGTGGGAGCAGGAAGTCCAGTTCGGACACTGACACGGTTGTCCAGGCAAAAGTCTGCTAGTGATCTGGACCTAAGGGATGGTGAAAATAAGAGCAAATGTCTGCTGAGCACTTAGGTGACAAGTACTGTTTGAATACCTTACATGTATTAACTGGAATAAACCCTGACTCTGCTGCGCACTAGCAAGGTCGCCTTAAGATCCTCTATCTCCTCATTTATACAGTGGAGATAATAACAGAACCTACCTTGCAGGGTGGCTGTGAGGATTGTAATTAGATAATACAACTGTGTACCTTGCTCGTCCAGAGTCTAGTACATAGTAAGTACTCAATACATGGTGGCTGCTATTGTAGTTAATTCTGCCTAGACTTTAATTTTCCCCTAAACTTTTTATTTGCATTTTCTCAACCACAGGAAGAGCATAAACAGAGACACAAATCCCCTCTCTACTGCCTCCACTTCCAGTGTGCCAGGCTTCTACCGTGTCTCCCCGAAAGCCCAGGGGCTGTTTCTCTGAAGCCTCCTTAGCCCCAAGTGTGCTGACCCCCGCCTCTCCACAGACCCACGTGTTTGACTTGTCCATCAACAAGTACGAGGCCATCTGCAGTCAGCCTGTGGTGGCCAGAAAGAAGAACAAGATCACCCACGTGAAGTTCAATCCCATCCACCCCATCATCATTGTGGGCGATGACCGTGGGCATGTCACCTGCCTCAAGCTCTCACCCAACTTACGCAAGATGCCGAAGGTATGCTTGGGAAGTTTGGGCTACCAAAAGAAATAGTCTCCACGGTAGTGGGGTCTGGGAGAAATAGGAGGGGCCGGGGGGTGGCCCCCAGGTTTGTGGCTTGAGAAACCCAGGCTAAGAGTGATGTCATAGCCCAAATGAGGAGCAAAGGAGAAGCAGGTTTGTGGGGAGACAATGAGATCAGATTGTATCTGCTGAATCTGAGTTTTCTGTGGGACCCCCCAGGTGGAGATACTCAGTGAGTAAGGTGACCATATGGGTCTGAAGTCTGGGGGAAGCAGGCGGGCATCATTGGCTTATTTGGTGCAGACCAGGTCACCCCAGCATGGGGCTTAGTCACTGCTTCACTGGCTGGGTTTACACAGGTCTTCAGTGCCAATGGTCCCTCAGCTGGGAACTGTGGGTTCACACGGGGAAGAAGGAAATGAGCCTGAGCCGCGAGGACAATAACTAGGTCAGCAGCCAGGCAGTCCTCCTTTTGAGCTCTGGTTCTTTTCTGAAATCTCTAATGATCAGGAGACTCTGCCCAGAATCCAAGGGCCCCAGATACAGGCTACGTGATACAGAGCCATGATCTCAAAGTCCAGTCCTCAGATTTAGATTCAGACTTAAGAACCCAGGCCTTAGAATCCAGAGGCCGAGGGCCCAAATTAAAAGTCCAGACCCCAGGAGTGCAGAGTTCAGTTCTGCCCACTTGGTTGGTAAGAGAGGAAATGGAACTTGCTTTCTGCCAAATCCTGGGCCAGGATCAGAGCTGGGCCAGGGCTGGGCCAAGTCGCCCAGAAGACTGTACCTCGTTGTTGCAATTTGAGGCATTTACTGCAGTTTGAGTCAAGGGCCTTTCTCAACAACGCAACACCCGCCCCGCTGCACCCCTGCCAAGGCAGGAGCCACTGCACCATTCCTCTGGTGCTGGCTTACATGGCCAGGGAGGCAAGGGCTAGGAGTTTGGTGGGGTCTGTGATCGTAGCCAGCTGGGGGAGGGGGTAGACTTGGCTATAAATACTGCTGCTAAGGCTGCTAAGCGCCTGCAGCTGTGGCCCAGAGGCTGTGGTGGGCTGGGGCTGGGGCTGGGGCTGGGGCTGGGGGTAGGGTGGGGTGGTCGGGTGTGGTCTGAAGTTCTTTGCTGAGCCCAGCTAGTTGGCCTCAAGGAAGGGGAAAGAGGCAACACAATTTGTGGAACAGATAAAATCTGCTCTTAATTTAGTGAGAGAGAGGCCGAGGCTTGAGCTGGCAGAGCTGGACAGCTGGTGGGAGGCACGATGGTCACCTCTTGGGGCAGGAGTACCGCCCTCATGAGGTGAGGGTGGTAGGTCTGGGTGGGACCTGCCCTGCCCACCCTGACCCAGGGAGGCAAGCGTCTCCCGCAGTGAGTTTCATATATTATCCTCTCAGAGCCAAGGTCAGTCATGGCTGGGAGAGCTGGGCTCTGTGTATCTGGTGACCTATGTCACTGAGGACCTGAGGACATGGGCACCTTGGGATTAGAGGACCTGAGCAGGTGACAGCTGAGAGATGATACTTGGGTGGCTTGGAGGTTCCAGTGAAATTGCTGTCTGACCCTATCAACAGCTAAGTGCTTGGTGCAAACAGAAGTCCCCTGGTCATCCATCCTGGCCTTCCCAAACGGGCTTGGCCACACAGGCCTAACTCCCAGCCCAGGGCTTCCCTGGGAAGCTTATCAAAGATCAAGGACTATTTAACCCTAACTGCTGTGTATATATGTGGGAAGTTGAAGCTCAGAAAGGCAAGGGACTTGCCCAAAGTCGTATAGGGAGTTAATAACAAAGCTGGAATTGAAAGCCAAGTCTGCTACCTCCCAAGGGATGGGATGAGGCCAAGAAGAGAACATGAACTTAATTTGGGAGGGAGAGAAAAAGAGGCATCCTTGTCCTCTGCCTCTAGAGTATAGAGGTAAACTGGGCAGTGGGAAAGGCACTGGCCTGCAAGGGGAGGGGAGACAGATTTGGGAGCAGGTGCAGGGGTCACACCAGGAGGAAATAAGAGCTCCGCATGGTGTCAGCAGCTGCATTGGGGCCAGGAAGGGGCTGCTGGCCTTGCACGCTCTCCCACCTCACAGCCCAAGCCAGATCCAGGCTGGGCTCTCAGCAGGCAAGGCTGGGGCGGTGCCAACGAGCAGTGGGCACAGGTGGCTGAGAGGGCAGGAGCCGAGGGAAGGCAGGAAGTGGCAGCTGCCCCAACCTAGCCCACACCCCACTGCCTGGGCAGAAGGGAGGATGGGACTGGTGCTGATCTGCCAAGGAGCTCTCAGGACCCGTGAGTGACACACACAGCAGTGTTCCGACTCTATCTCAGGGCCTGGCCTACACGCTAAAACATTAGAGTGCTCTGTAGGAGGGAGTGAGGGGCCATAAACTCAAGATCTGCTCCTCGGAGGAACGGAGGAATGGACCCAGCCAAGGACCTATAGAATCACGTAGGAATTATCCCATCTGCCCTCCTGGGTCTGCTGACACCCTCCCCCAACCGTGGCTGTGTGTGACACAGCAGGCCTGGCTCTAAATGGCACACAGCTACCAACCTGACCTAAGAGTATTAGAGTACCAGGTGAGGGCACTCGTGTTTTCTTCGCACCCCCTCCCTCACAAACACTTAACCTCTTAACTCCTTGTTAGAACTCAGCCAGGAAACTTCCCACAGGAAGGGTGGCCCCAACAGTCAGAGGCCCACCTCTCCCCAGGGCTACAGTCCCCCTGGCTTGAAAGGCTTGTTCCCGAGGGTCAGTGGGTGGAAACCCTCCCTCGATCCTCCCAGCATCAAGACCCTATGTCCATTTGAGGTTCAGAGCCAAAACTGGATGCTCCCTGCAAGCCTCAACCAGGCCCTTGTGGCACCTGTCCTGGGTTGGGATAAGGGTCAGGTAGGAGTGGGGGAAGCAGGGATCTTGAATCTGACAGGGCAGAGTACAGCTAGGGCTGGCTGCGCAGAGGAGGTACTGCTGGGCCCCGGAGAGGTGGCCCACCCCTCACTACCTCTCCCTTTGTCTTTCCCTTCTCCCCAGGAAAAGAAGGGGCAGGAAGTGCAGAAGGGTCCAGCTGTGGAGATCGCAAAACTGGACAAACTGCTGAACCTGGTGAGGGAAGTAAAACCCAAGACCTAAGGGCCTGGCCTCGGTCCCTGTCCTCTTTCTTGAACCCAGCACTTGTAGCCTCTGACCCTGGTACCAGGCTCACCCTTAGTGCCTAATATATGACCCCGCCCCGATCAGCTCCCAGCATTGGCCCTTAACACCTGCTCCAGCCTTGGTCCCAGCACCTCATCCCAGGACTTGGTCCCCCATCACCACTATCCACTCCTACTTTGCACAAGTAAACCTGTGTCTGGAAGCCCACCACCACCTTGAATTTTGTTACTGCAGGGCCCTCAGGAAGAGGAGAAAATCTCAGGGTATAGCCATACTTCCATTTATTATCCAGCAAACAGTGGGAGGACCCGAGGAGGGGCCCAGCCTGGACACCCTCCCATTATTGCCAAGGATTCCAGTTTGCTTCCCCAACTGAGAGGGCCTAGAGGCACTCAGCCTAGGGAGAGGGTGGACCCAGCCCCTGGCCCTTGGGATGGAGCAGAGTCCAGAAGGCCCAGGCCCTAGCACCAACTCATAAACCCCCACCCGGGGCCTGCCTACCCAGGGCCACCAGAGCCCCTCGTGGAGCCAGGCTGGCTAGACTCTGGCCTGCTGGGTCTGGCTCCAGACAGGCTGGACTCTGAGTTCTGGAGCCCAGGCTCTGGATAAAGTGGACTTAGGTCCCAGACTCTAGGCTAGGCCAGGGGCCTTCAAGGCTGCAGTAGGTAGCTGCCTTCATGGCTGGGCTTCTGGGGCGGGGGCGCCTTCTCAGGACAGGGGCCAGGGCTGGAGTTGGGACTGGATTCGGAGAGCGAGTCAATGTCGGCAGAGCGGGAGTGGCAGGCCCAGCAGAGAATGACCCAGAGCAGCAGCAGCAAGAAGCCTACTAGGCCGTTGCAGACGATGGCGATGAGGGCGCCCTGGGAGATGGCTGCCCCCATGACGGGCTGCACCCTCAGACCAGCACAGGCAGCGGGGTCCACAGTGGGGCTGCCTCAATGGCAAGGCCCATGCCGAGGCAGGACTCCGGTATAGCTGGCCTTCCGAGGAGGCTGTCCTGTCTGCACACTCAATGATTCCTGGGCAGTAGAGTCCACCTGCAGTCCTGAGCCTGTGGGGGGTACAGAGTAAAGGAAAGGGTGGTGAGGAGAAGGGATGGAGTAAGACCTAGGAGGAGAGGAGGAGAGAAGAGAGCCCCCTCCCACATCTCAGGCTCTCTGGCAGAGCCCAGCAGGCCCAAATCCTCCACAGAGCCAACACCCCATGCTCAGGCTTCTCTGGGCACCTGGAGGGGGTGTAGAGCCACAGTGGGGAAGCTGGAGTAGACAGCGTATATTTCATTCTCGTTAGAACAGGTGGGCATGTTCTGGCCCTGCCCACCCAGCTTCCAGCCCTCTAGAGCACTCCGGGAGTGGGTGGGACCCAGGGAGTCCAAAACCTTGGAAGATGGGATTGTGAACAGCTTCAATGTGGCCTGGGCGCCTCCCCCCTCTCCCGATTCCAGCCAGCCAGCCCAGGAGACCTCCAGCAAGGCCAGCTCACACAGAGGGAACTTTGTGGAGGCCCTGGCAGGCATGTTGTGGGTCTGTGTATCCAAGGTTGTGCACCTAGGTGTGACCTCTCTGTGGAACTGTCTCTCCAGGTCAGGTGCATGTCTGCGTGTCTCTCAGCTTCCTTGACTGATGTGTGCATCTGCCTCTATACACCCTCTATATTTGTGTAGCTGTCTGTGTGTCCCCATCTCTGAGTGTTGTATGTCTCCTTTCTCTCCCAGTCTGTCTCTTTGTATATCTCGATCAGTCTCTGTCTTCCTCCCTGTCTCTGGGCATTTGGGTCTCTAGTGTCTCTTCCTCTTTCTTCATGGCTGTGTGTCCCTCTGTCCCCATAGACGTGTCTCTCTTCCTTTCTCCGTGGGGTCTGTCTCGGGATCTGTGCGTCTCTTTTGTGACTGTCTTTGTGTCTGTCTCTCCCGGTGGTGTCTCCGTGTGTGTCTTTTTATCTCCGTCTCTGGGTCTCGCTGATTCCCGGCCCCCGTGTCCGTGGGAGAAGGGCCCCCTTACCTGAGTTGAGCCCGGTGCACGCCCGCCAGAGGGTCCAGGGCAGCGAGAAGCTGGGCGCCGACTGAGGCTCAGAAGCCTGCGGGCGGGGGGCGCGGGAGGCGGGCCGGGGCGACGTCCCCTCCCCCGGCCCTCCCCCTCTGCCGCGCAGCCTCCGCCCGCCGCTCCCGCCGCGGCGCGACCGGGGCGGCCTCTGCCGCGGGCGGTCTGCGGCGAGCGGGCACCTCCTCTCCCTGGGGCGGCGCCTCCTCCGCGGCCGCGGCCGCTCGCTCACTTGCTAGGCGGCGCTCGGGCGGCAGCGGCGACGGCCCGGGCGTGCAGTTCGGCTGGGCTCGGCTGCGTTCGGCTGGACTCGGCCAGGCTCGGCGGACATCAAAAACAGCGAATTGTCCCGCCTCCCCGGCAGTCGGCCGCCGGCCGCCGGTGAGGGGCGGAGCCATCCCTCACGCCGCTACCGCCATTCAATTGGCTGGCTGCTCCAGGCTCACGTGCCATTGGTCGTGTGCTGGGTGGGGACTGACCCGCCCCTTGTGCAGGCGTGGGCGGGGGTGGCAGGAGAGCTGATGGGGCTATTCCGTTTAGATGATTGCCCAAGGGGAAGGGGCAGGAAGGGCCACCTACTTGCCCGGCTTTCTTACACCTTTCACACCTGAAAGAGCTGCACACTCAGCATCTGAGAAAGGCCAAAGCCTTTATACCCCCATATCTGAGGGGACAGCTTCTCCACATTTGGTAGCGGTCTCTGCATCCCTACATTTGTGAACAGACAACTTCTTCATCTTGAAAATTCCCTGTACTCCCTCACTTCCACTCCCACCTGGGTGTGGAGTCTGCTTCTTCCCTGGAGAGGGTCTGTAGTTGGCTCTACATTCCCTGGCCCCAGAAGGTGTGAGCAGCTTTCCCAACACAAGTCGTTTGGACACATTTACTGAATTCCTGCCCAGTGTTTATTGGTCAAGGTTTGTGCTTTATGCTGCCGTGGGGGAGCCTGGGACAAAGAGGAATAGGGTACCCTGACAGATGGCTCAGCCCCGGCTGGAACAGGCATGACTCCATCCTAGAAGCTCTCCCAAAGGGAAGATTAGCTTGGGCAGGGGCCATCAGGTAGGCCTTCCTACCCTACCTCATATTCCTAAGTGTTTCGAACTGGACCCTCTTCTCACCACATTCTACATGTTCTCCATGGACGCACACATCCCTGAAGCTGTACCATGAAGACAAGGCTCCCAAATCCAGCCTTAACTTCATTTTTAAAGATTTTATTTACATTTAGAGAGAGAGAGAGAGAGAGGAAGAGAGGGAGGAAAAAGGAGGAGAGACACATCGATGTGCGAAGGAAACATGGATTGGTTGCCTCTCGCATGCCCTCACCGGGGAACCTGGACCAAAACCAGGCTTGAGCCCTGATGGGAACCAGCAACCCTCCAGAGCCACACCAGTCAGGACCCAGCCTTAACTTATCTTTGGAATTCTAAACTAAGATCAAAGTGCCTACCAGATTCAGAGTGGTTTTGGTTCCTGGTTCTGCCACTTACCTAACTTTGTAACTTTGGGCAAGTTACTAGTCTCTTCTAGGTTCCTGATCTGTTAAATGGTTATACTATCTCTCATATGTATATCAATGGATATACATAGCTATCTCTCAGGGTTGTAATTCACTAATTCACTTAGACCAGACCAACCACATTTCAGTAAATGCCAACTGACACAACCCCAAGGATTACATGGTTAAGGGACCCCCTCCCCACAATTCCATGAAATTCACATGAGATTGCTATAAATCCAAATGCTGTCTGGAAAATGAGAAAGGGAAGGGTAAAATAATCAGAAAAACGGAGTCATCCAAACCTTCTGAATTACTTAGAGACTGTCTAAAAAAAACTTTTGGACCCTACTGAGTTCACCAGAGTGGATTAATTTTAGTTCCCCTGCGCCTGTTACCCAGCAGGGTGGAACCATTGTGAGCAAGATCAAATCAGATCTAGGAAACAGAGGAGACTTGTATCACTGTACATCTGAGTGCATTGTGAGTGAGTTTGTGACCTAGTTGCAGGAGCTCAGATTTTATCCGGGAAACAGTGGGGAACCACTGAAGAATTTTGAGCGGAGGAATAATGTGATAATATCCAGAAATTAGAAGAATGATTTGAGCTGCTGGGGGAAAGGAGGAATTGAAAGCATTTGAGTGAAGACAAGGAGTAATGACAGGGACTGAAATGATATAGGGGAGCAGGAGTGGAGGGAACAGGAGAGCATTGAGGACATTTGGGATTTACAATTGGCAGGACTTAGAGAGCTAGACCTACCGGATATGGGGGTAAGAGGAAGAGAAAATTTTGGATAATTCCCAGATTGATGACTAGGAGTACTGTGATGCCTTTTACTGAGACAGGGAACATGTGAGAAGGGGTGAGTTTCATCAGGGGGCTGGAGCTGGGGGAAAGATGAGTTCAGTTTTGGATATGATGAATTTGAGGTACCATGGAAACCCAAGTTGGGATGTCCAATAGACAGTTGAATAAATATGTCTGAAGTTTAGGAGGGAGGTCCAGGCTGAAGATAACATTTTGTGAGTTAACATCAAACAGTAGTCAAACCAAAAAAGTGGATGAGCTCACCCAGGAAAAGCAAGAACTGGTTTAAGCAAAAAAGATACATTTATAATCAGATAATGAAACCTAAAGACAGGGATGCCTCAGGAACAACTGGAACTAATAGACTCAAAAGATGTTAGGTTTTCTCTCCACTTGCCAGCTCTATTATTTTCTGTCTTTTTCATTTCTCTCCCCTCCCCCACCCCAGGCCCTGTATCCCTGCCTCCACACAGGCTTCCAGTGCTCTTCTGGTCCACATGCTGGAAATCTTGACTTCAGATGATCCCAAAGCTTAAAATCTTATTGTTGAGGTAGCCAACCAGACACTGGCTTTTCTTGGTTGCAGTTTGCAAATTCTCAGAAAATACTCTGATTGGCTCAGCTTAATAAAATGCTTAACTTGGGACTAATCAACTGTGGTCAAGGAATGAATGAGGATCAAATTGCCCAACATGGTCCACAAGATAACCCCATGGACGTTGGGATGGGGGTGGGGTTCCCAGGAGAAGAAAGATCCTGAAAAAGCAGAATGGCAGGTGTCCCCTGTAGTTCACTCTTTGCCCAACACACATTGTTTTCCTATATATGATTCAAAAAACGCTCTCACTTACACAATCCAACCATCCCACATGCATATGCTAGTAAGTTCACCTCATTTTGGAAGGAGGAAAGCTCAGAGACAGACATTTAGCTGTTGTTTCTGGAGTTTTTCTCATAGGACCACTGTTCTTCAAATACAGCTTCTCTGGGTAATGTTCCTTTGTGCTTTAGTTATCAGCAGGTCCCTGCAAGATGCAAACATGGTTTCTGATAATCCTATTACCTTTGCTTAAGCTGCCTTTGAACTATCTATAACACCCCCTGCAGAAGCCCCAAACCTTCTAATACTTAGAGATGGAAGAAAATAGAGAATAAAATGAAGTAAAAAGAAAGCACTGTATAGTGGTCAGTAAGCCTAAGCATCATTTATATATTTTTGGCCACAAGTAATAATGAAAATGATAGGACTAGGAAATCTCATAGCATCTGTTTGCTGACATACTTATTTGGCTACGGGGTTCCTGATAGGCTGCCCCAAGGTCTTGCCCCACAAGGATGAAATCCTCATCCAGGGTTCTGAGAGCACCATTATGAAGGATTTCTCTGTGGGGCACTGTACTGATTAGTACTACACTTCCTGGTGGTGTCTTAGGGGCTGTTCCAGGACTGAGCAAGCATAGATTTCTGCATTTATGAGGGTTGGGCGCGGTTTTATTTTTCCTCCCAGATGATACAGTTCTTTTTACAACCACAATCAGCTGTCTGTCAGTTTCATCTGGGGGAGAATTCCTTTTGCTAAAAACGTATCTCATTGATCCTAAAGCACATGTTTTTCTAGTTTAAACAACTCTGAAATCAGAAGATGTCTTACAGTTAATGACATGTAATAGTTTTTCTGCCTGTTTTTTTTAGTAGTTCATAAAATAACTTGCCTCTTATAATTGATGGAACAGATTTATTAGATAATAGTAACTTTGTCAGTCAGAGTCCTTTTCCACAAATAATAGATTCCACTTTGGATAGTTGAAGCACAAAGGGGATTTGCTTAAAAGATAGTATTTAGTTCAGCATTATTAGGAGGGCTGGGGAAATGGGCTTGAGGCTGCTTCTAGGAATAATACCCAAACCACACCACACGACCTGATGAGGAAACCACACCACTGCCATTCCAAATCCTAAGCACCAGGATTTCAGTTTGACTGCCAGCTTTACAAGCTCCATGGCACTTCTGTGGTAGGAACTCAACATTGCAACCACTGGGAATCCACCGCTGTCACCACTAACTACCATACCCAACAGCTGGACACTTGTGGTACTTACCAGCGAGAGTAGAAATCAAAGCCCTATGTCTAACCTGCTTCCACCCTGTATCAGTCAGGATTAGCTAGGTAACACAGCAGTTACAGATCTTACTGGTTTAAAAACAACAAAGATGTATTTCTTGCTCATGTTATAATTCCAGGAGAATGAAGGGGGGTGGGGAGAGGAGTCTTGCTCATTGTGGTTACTTGGGGATATTGGCTATTGGAGACTCTACCATCTTATGATGATTCCATCTCCTTACTATAAACCCTCAGAGTTTGCTGGGGCAGAAGAGAGGGAGGAAAAACTGGCTTCTGCTTATATTGCATTGATCAAATATCTCGTGGCCACACCTAACATGAAGGGACAAGGAAGTGTAGTTCTCCTGGTGCTCAGAAGGACAGAAGAACCAGAAACACTGGTGAAGTTGACCTCACTCATATTCCTCATTTACGCATTCAAGTTTCACATGGGGAAAGGAGCATGACAGTAAACAAGCTGCAAGGGATACTGGGAATTTTAGTTCTGACTTCTGTACTGAAGAGGCTGGATTTTAAAATGAGAATTAAAAGATGAAGGACATCCATGAATACAACATATTTCTACTACCATAACAATACTAGAATTTTATAGAACCATACTCTCTGAATCTCCAGATGTGCCAAGAAGATACAGGACCTGCCCAAGGTCTTGGAGGAGTGATTTCTCTTTTTTAGCACTATGTCTAGGGGTTCTTTCAATGTCTCTGACTATGCCTTCTGGCTTCACCGGGCATCATTGGCTGGAGTGACAGGGCTGGACGCTTTTCTTCAGCCTGCCCCAGAATGATGACCTTGCCCTACTCACATTCCAGTCAACTCACTTCATGAAGGGAGGCACCATCCCATTTGCTTGGCAGGGCAGGGACATCCAAATGGGTGGTCTGCAAGCAGTTAGGAGACAATAGAGTAAGTATTTAACTTGGATAAGGAAATGTGTTTCAGTGTTGACCTCAGACTGCTAGATGCCTCGCTGAATTGCAGAAGCAGAGTATATTATTGGCCGTTCTCTAATGCTGCCGGCCTGATTAGAAAGCTGGGGGGCTCTAGCAACCGGGATGAAGATACGCTGGAAGAGTCAGAGGAATTGGGAAGCTCTGCTTGTTGCCCCTCCCCTGCCTCCTTTCTCTCCTTTTTTTTTTCCCTCTCCAGACAAGCTTCCTATGCTTCTCCAGTCCATCAATTAATAAGCCCAGTTTCTGACAACTCTGAACTTTACAGCTTAAATCCAAGTACCCAAAAAGATGTTGGCTCATCTCTTTCAGTTTTAGTTCTGGCTCATCCTCAGTTTCAGTTCCAAAATCCCTAGGGACTTGCGCTCATAAGCCTGACTCTGGTCAGATGCCATTCCCTGCACTAATGATCCGTGTTGGGAGGGTCATAAGCTGGTGACTCCCGTGATAACGGTGTGAATGAAAAGTAGTTCCTACCAGGAGGGAGGGCAATTCAAACAAAACATGGATGCAAGGGAAAAGATAAATCTGCAAAGAAAATAAGGAAGGAGGTGTCAGAGAGGTAGAAGGAAAACCAGGAGGGAACATAATTTCAGGACAGAGGTTCAAGGATGGGGGGGTCAGCAATCCAGAATGTTAAAGAAAGTTCCAGTAGTTTGTATAAAAGGGACCACTGGACTTAAGAACAGAGGTGGTTGATTATTTTCTAAAGTAGTTCCAGTGGGCAGTGGAGATGGGTATGTGGTAGATGCGAGATTTTAGTGGTTTCAAGAGTAAGAAGTAGATGCAGTGTAAATAATTCTTTCAAGATGATTGACTATAAAAATTAGGAGGAAGGAGAATAGATGGAAGGATCACAAGAATGTGGAGGAGAATAGATATGGAAGAATCACAGGAAGTTTTTCATTTCTAAAAATGTCTTATGTTCCTTATGTGGGCATGTTTAAGTACTAGTGGGAAGGAACCCATCAGTTCTGCGCCTGTTTTACATGCGGGTGAGAAATTTAAATACTGGTGGGAAGGAACCAGGAGAAGGGAATATAATTGATAGTTCTTCTTATTACTACTGTCCATCTCCCCTGGTCTGTGTAGATGTAGGCAGGCAAGGAAAGGGATGAAAACTAAGGCCCTGGCACAAGGTCTGAACCATTTCTGCTTTGCCCAGGCCACACTGGAAAGTAGGGCAGAGAGAGAAGGTGCCCGGGGCACCCAGGGCCCTGGGACTGCATCGCAGTCTCTACCTAGACAGAAAGGCCTTGTGTGGGGAACAGAGAGTCCCAGGGCTGGAGCCAGTCTTTGGCAGGTGGGGGCAGGCGGACACAAAGCAGCTACACTCTGGCACAAGCAAACTTGCCACGTGCTTCGATTTCCCTGTCTCAAAGCCGTGCCTGTCCCTGACTGGGATCCACTGACTTACTCCTCGTCAGCCCTGCCAAGCGGTCACCTCCTTTCTCAGTGGCACTTCCTCACCTCCCTTCGCTCCTCAGCCACTCTCCCCACCTTCTGCTCTCACGGTCCCTGAAGCTGGATCAACAAGGTCACTGCCACCTCCTTGTCACATCCAAGGAATACTTGTTAGTCCTTATCTTTGTTGACATCTGGGCAGCACTGAAGCTGTTGATCCCTTTTGAAACTCTATCTTCCCTTGTTGTTCACCCTCTCTGGGAACATTATTTGTCCTTCTAAAACAACTGTTGTGTATTAACTGCCTAGACTCTGTCAGAGCTTTACGTCATCATAGATATCCCTTGCTTGCGTGTAAGAAAGGTCCATGGAACAGATGAAGGAGCCTGAGCTCAAGGCAATCAAGGCATTTTTCTACGGTGCCCATAGCAGCCATGATACGGTCTGGATTTAAACCCCAATGGGCTGCATCACCCTTAACTGAAGCATGCTGTCTGTCTCCCTCACCTCTCTGGTCCCTCCTCAGCTTCTTTGGTAACTGTGCTGTCTGCACCCACTCTCTTCTCTCTTCTCCTTAAAAGATCTCCTCTGCACTGTGGCTGCAGTGCCCACTTCTGTGCTGACAATTCTGTAGCACCAACCCAGACCTCGCTCCCAAGTCCCGGACTGGTATTTGTTTTTGCTGCTGCTGCTGCTATGGTTATTAAAAGAGCTAAGATTTATGGTGTGTTTATAACATGGCAGGCACTGTGCTCATTTCTTTCTGTACAGTATTTCATTAAATCCTTACAACAACCCCATGAGTTAGGTACTGTCTTCCCACTTTTCATTTAAGGAAACTAAACCTTAGATTAATCAACTTGTCCAAGGTCAACAGGAGCCCAGGTTTGTCTGACCTCAGTGTCCATTCTTTTAACTACCGACCAGATGCCTTCCACCAAGAGGTCCCCCAAGCCTTGCACTTGACACGTCTACCTCTGAGATCGTCGGCCCCTTACTTGCTCTGTGACTGTAGGCATGTGTTTGGATGTCTGAGCCATGGTTATTGTCAAAGCCTGTGCATCTCCCATGCTAACTAGATCAATAAACAGTCCTACGATCTCTCAATCAACAGGGCTTGTACGAGTCTCTTCTCTCTCCCTCCCCTCCCCACCCCACGTTCATTAAGACTTGGTGACTACGTGCTCAAAAAAGCACCATTTTCCCTGCTCCGACCCTAGTTCTCCTACCTGTTCTCAGGTCTCCCACGCCATTCATTCAAAGCACCTCACTCAGGCCTGCTCATGCGGTCAGCCAACAAGAGTTCCGTGTTCTCTTCCCTCCTTGCCCTCCTCTGCATGGCCCCCAGAACAGTCTTTCCCCAACACAAACCTGACCCTGCGGCCCCAGCAACCAGGGGCCCCTGACACTTGGCAGAAGCCTCTGGCTTTCAAAGCCCAGACTGCCTGGCCCCACCTCCTCTGCAGCCCCTCTACAAGACAGACCATGGAAAGTCCTCACCATTCCTGCTTTTCCCTCCCGTCCTTCCTCTGCTCTACCCCCCCCCGCCCCCGGGGCAGCAGGTGTCTTTGCCTCTCCACAGTAGTCCTCCCCAACCCCTGGTAGGTGTGTTTCCTGTGACACTGAGCCCAGGGGTGGGTGTGCCAAGGTGAGCAAAATTGGTAATGTTTCCCTATTTTATAAAAACTAAATATATATGCTAAATAAGTATATTTTGTACAACAATGTGAATATACTTAATACCATAGAACTGTACACTCAAAAATGGTTAACACAGGAAAGCAAAACAAAACTAAGTGTAATTCCTCTCCCAGGTGCGAGCTCCTGCAGCTAGTAGGAAGGTCATTCTGCGGGCTCCTCCTCACCCCACCCTCCCCAACTGTGTGGAGGTTATTTATGCTGTGATTCACATGGTCTCTGCCGAGATGCCCAGACTGGGAGTTCAGTGCCCAGGACCCTTCCTTCCCAAGCCCACACTGCCCCCACTCCTAGGGCATGGGTAGAGAGTGTTTGTCTCACCTGTCCCTGCAAACACAGACCCTCTCTTCATTTCTGGATTGCTTTGCCCCTGTCCTCCCTCCTTAGCATAATCACCTGGCTTTTACGAGGCCAGAGTCAGGAATGTGTCTGGAGTTGACTCTGCCTTGGGGCTGAGATCCTCGTCCCAAGAGACAGGGAGGGAAAAAGACCCAGCCCCCCGCCTGACACAGGAAAGGGAGCGCTGTGGCAGGAAGTTATCCCCGCACTCCACTTCCTGCCTCAGGCAGTCCAACCCCTTGGGGGCAGAAATCAAAATGTATCCTTCCCCGAGTACACAGACACACACTACCACACAGACACACCCGCCCCAAAGCAGAGACACGCATACATACAAACAAAGACACATGTATACAGGAACAACAAGCCTACCCATGGACACAGGCATGCACATGAACACACACCCAAACAGAGATACACGTGTCTCAAACTCACTACATATCCAGGAAAATACACACAAAATTCACAGTTCTCCGTAACACACACACGTAAACCTACGGACAGACTCACACAACAGGGAATGCTTTGGCCCAATGACTGAAGAAAGAAGTCGGAGATAAAGACACAGGTCAGTTTCCTGAGACTGGGGAGTGTGTAAATGTGGAGGACAGGCTGGAGAGAGAGAGAGAGAGAGCCAGGTAGAAAGAGGGGAGGGAGAGAGCCTGACAATAAGGAAAGAGAGTAACGGTTATTTCAGCCGCTCACTGAGCCCTCATTTATTCATCTGTTCATTTACTAGTTGACAAGCTGGGTCTGCTGCTGGGCTGGGGAGGCAGACAGGAGACCTGTCTATAAGCGGCTGTAACACAGAGCAGTGAGTGCTGTGATGGGGACGCACTGCCCGCCTCTGGGCAGCCGTGGAAAGCAGGTGATGTCAGGGAAACTCGAAACAGACACTGAATAAGTAGGACGTGGGATGAAAGAGATGGATGGGGAGGTCAACTTGGGCCAAGGGAACAGCAACGGCTCATAGGAAGGTGTGATATTAGTTTCCTGTGGCTGTTCTAACAAGTTACCCTACATTTAATGGCTTCAGACAACACTTTTCTTCTCTTACAGTCTGAACGTCAGAAGTCTGAAATCAGTTTCATTGGGCTCAGGAGTTAAGGTGCGGGCAAGGCTGGTTTCTTCTGGGGGTTTGGGGTCAAGAGTCAGTGTCCTTGCCTTTTCAGCTTCTAGCAGCTGCCTGTATTCCTTGGCTTGTTGACGCCTTCCTCCACCTTCCAATCTCTGCTTCCATCAACCCGTCACCTCCTCCTGCTTCGTGTCTATTAGGATGATTATGATTACATGGGGCTCGCCTGATAATTCAGGCTAATCTTCTCATGTCGAGACCCTTAACTGAATCAAGCTGCAAGATCCCTTTGCCATTTGTAATTAACATTCACAGGTTCTGGGAATTAAGATGCTGACATATTCGAGGGCTATTATTTAGCCTACCACACGGGGGATAGCATATTACCTCACCATCTAAAAAATGTCCTCTAAATGTAAATCTTGTTATCCCCAGAATGAAGATTAGGAATCTGAGGCTCAGGAGGTAAAGTGATTTGCCTTAAGCCAAAAGAAATAGATGGACAAATAAATAGAAAGATATTCTTCATTATCTTTGTGGAATGTTACCTTGGAAAAATCTGAGATCAGATTGAGTTTGCCCTGGTATGTGACTTGCTTTTTATGCCTAGGTTCTTAAAGTATTCCTATTTCATCCTCAAAGTCTGCTAACTAAATCAGTGTGTCTTAATGCCAATTATGCTGCATTAATTTTTTTAGTATGTGGTATGCACTTTCAACCTGATTATTCAGTTCTTCATTTCAGGGAAAGCTTTTCTGTATTTCATACCTTAATACCTTTTTCCGTTCCATTTTTGGAATCTCTACTTTAGGGCTGCCAATAATTATGCTTATGGTAGCTTATCTTTGTCCTATTAACTTCACTCTGGTTGCTTTAATATTGTTATCTTGCCAATCACATTTCCTCTCAGTATCACAGACTTTTCCTGTACAACATTCATTATCTCGATTTTCAGCCATACCTGTGTTTTTGCTCTTTCTACTTTATTTGTTACATCTGTAATGGTCTTGTTTTTGTCCTTTATTATTTTTCCACCATTCTGTAAACTCTCTTTTTATCTCATCCTGTTTTATCATCTTGTCTTTGAGTTCTTATTCTATTGATTTCATAGTATAATTAAAGCCCTCTATAACAGGAAGAACTTCCCAGGAATCTGCTTTTTTTCCTTTGGTGAGTTTTCTTCCAGATTGGGTTTTTCATCTATTTTTTGTTTTTGTTTTTTCTAAGACATATTTTATTTCTTTTTGGAGAGAAGAAGGGAGGGAGAAAGAGAGGGAGAGAAATATCAGTGTGTGACAGTTACATGAACTGGTTGCCTCTCACAGGCCCCTGGGATGCAGGCCTGGGGACGTGGCCTGCAACCCAAGCATGTGCCCTGACTGGAATCAAACCAGTGACCTTGTGGTTCACAAGCAAGCACTCAGTCCACTGAGCCACACTAGCCAGAGAGATCTATTTTTCTTTTTTATTCAGTCTTCCTTGTTCCTTTTCCTTCTCTCCAATCCTTTCCTTCTCCTTCCTTCCCACTCTCCTATCTCCACCCCTCCTTCCCTTCCTTCACCCTGTTTTCTTCCTTCTGACCCATATGGTGGCTGTGGTTTGTATGGCTAAAGGCCATGGCCTTCCTTTCCTCTTATAACTGTCCACCATGGTTCACTTTGGCAAACCTGTTCTCGCTCTGAAATGTAGGTCCTTGAGCTCCTTCTCATATCCTCTGGCCCAGTTTATCTTTCCCTGGGAGCTGTGGTTTGAAAGCTGGCTATTGCTTTCAAACCTGCCCCCCATTTCTGTGGCCTGAGGGTGGCTTGGCTAGAGCCTGAGTTCTGTGTCTTCTCTGGGGCCCTGTTCGCTATCTTGCCCCAGCTGGGGTGAGGGGCACATCGCACCCTGTAGGCATGGCTGGTCCGCCCGCCCCCCCCGCCCCCCGCCCCCCGCCCAGCTCCATGTGCTGGAAGATGCCAGGCCACGGCAGCACTTCCTGTCTCTCCTGGGGTCTCACGAAGGAACACAGGTGCTTCTACTTACAGTAGTTTTTTTTTTCCAGATTTTTCCTAAGTCTACTTATTCACCACAGAGTCCACTTCACTCACATTAAAGGATAATAGTGATAATTTTTGGTGTTTTGTTGACTCATCTTCTCTCAGTGCTACTTTTGGGCATGAGGTGAGGAAATACACCACTCCCTCATCGCACCAGAATCTTCTGTCACTTTCCTTGGCTATCACATGTTTAAGGTGATATGAAAAAGAATTTCCTTGTTTGGGTGCACTCGAGTTTGTAGCAGCATTTTTGTGTTGTTTTGTTTGGCGTTTGTTCATTTTGTGAGTGGGCTGGGGAGCAGAACGGGGTGGAGTGAGTCTGTGTCGGCTTCACTTTGCTGTCCTCACCCGAGGATCCCTCGCCCTGCCTGGTCCACGTGTCTCCCTCAGACCCTCCTCTGGGTGAACCTTAGCAGCTCCCAGGCCCCAGCCCTTTCACGTCCCTGGGGTGAGAGAGGCCCACAAGATCAGGCCTCAGCTCATGGTGGGTGTTCAGTCCACAGTAAAAAGGGAATAAGAGGGGAAGGTGGCGTCAGAGGGACCACAGATGACTCACAGGAGAGCATCAGGGCAGGGCACAGTGGGAACCAAGGCGAGGAAGTAGAAGAGAGAGGAACAACGATAGGGGAACACTGATAGGGGAACCCTGATAGGGGATGGAGGCAGGGTGGGGGGAGGGGTGGTGTTTGCCTGGAGGAGTGCCAGCTGAAGGGAGCGGGAGAGGAGGGAAGGCAGGGTCTGGGTCTATGGGCTGGCCTGGGGGCCACCCCTAGGTGTGAGCCAAGCACTTAGCTCTTGGGTCTGGAGGCAGGCATGGGTAGAAAAGTCTAGATCCTGTCTCTCCTCCCCATCTCAGCCCTTCCCAGGGAACCTTCTTTGATTGCTCAGTGGCACTGCCCTCCTGTCCTGGTACCCTAAGGTAATACAGCCACAGGTAATGACTTGTGACCTCAGCTGTGACCTCATCAGGTTATACTCTCCATCATAGGCTACATACTAACACACCACGGACGTGCCCCTGGTCACCCAGCCACTCAAAAACAGTTACACAGTTGCGTACTACCACCACCACAAACTAGCACGTGGCGGCACAGGGAGACACCGTTGCAGGCACACTTGGCACCCAGTCTGGCTCCTCCTCTGGGGCTCTTGCCTCTGGTTCTCCCAAGGGCTTGCCCTGCCCCCTGGTGGCCACTCCCTAAGCCCCTGCCCTTCTGGAAGGACTCTAGCTATTCACCCCCCTCTGGGCCTGATTCCTGCCCAAAGAAGCTTCTACCCCTGCACAGCCGCTTCCCTCCGACTTGCATTGTCAGACCAGGCCCCCCCCGGCTCTACCTGCAGAGCGGCCTCCCCCATCACACTGGTGCTGTAGGCAAGGCCTTCTCCAATAGGGTGACCAACTGTCCCGGGTTTGCTTGGGACTGAGGGGTCTCCCAAGACTTGAGGCATTCAGTGCTAAAACTGAGCAAGACCCAGGCAAGCTAGGACTAGTTGGTGCTTCTGTTCTCAAACCCATGTGCCTTCAGACTAGTCTCCTCAGCCTAGACCCTTCAGACCCTCTCCAGATCGGCCCACCCCTCAGACTGGCCCTCCCAAACACGACCTCTTCAGCAGCATGTCCCAGACCAGCCTCCCTTCAGAGTAGACAGAGCACACCAGCCCTCTCAGGCCCACTCACCTGCACACTCGTCTGCCCCATCAGACTGGCCCTGTCAGATGCGGTCCCCTCCAGCCTCTCTCCTCAGACTGGCCCTATCAGACTCCCCTCATCAGATCTCCTCCCCCCTCTGCCCTTCTCCAGGAGAGCAAAGGGTGTAAAGATTACACCCCAGCCCTTTTTTGCCCCCAGGGCTTTAGCCCTGCACCCCCAGACAGGTGCTACTATCCCAAGGTCAGGTTCAGTAGCTCGGGGCTGTGGGCATAGTGAGCATGTGGGCTTCAAAACGTAAAGACACACAGGTGCAGGGTGCAGAGCTGTGGACTGGAGCCAAACATTCTGTTCTCTCTATGTGAGAATGAACTTCCTCAGAGTCCCAGCTCAGGGAGTGAGCTCACTAGCTCTGGGGTGTTCTCAGGGCCGGAGGCTACTCAGGAGGGATTCCTGCCTAGTGTTTCCCGGCCACCTCCCTCCCTCCTGGCTGGCTGCTGGAAGGCAGATGTGGAACGCGTGTGGGGCTAGCCGCCTGCCCGGCAGCAGGAATGAAGGGCAGGGAGGTGGCCGAGAGGGGGCAGCAGAAGCCAGGGTAGCCCCTGGCTCGGGTCAGCGAGGCTCAACGGCCACAGGCTGGGTTCTGGACCAGCACAGGGACATGATGAGGGAGGTGAAGGGGAGGGAGGGATGACAGAGTCAGGGAAGAGGCACAGAGATGGAGATGGAGATACACACAGTGAGAGCAGAGACTCTGAGATGGGCAGGGAGACGGGGAGACTGGGAGAATAAGGGAAGACTGAGAGACGGAGGCAGACAGAGACAGAGATACAGAGATGGCTGGAGAGACAGAGAGGGCGGCAGAGGTAGGAGCTGAAGACAGAGAGAGAGAGATGAGACAGAGACATGAGGAGAGAAACACGAGAATGGGGACCGGGACACGGACATATTGGGAGAGGAGTGGGAGACAGAGACAGAGAGAGGGATGGATTCCGTGAGAGGAGGGTAGGGGCAGAGACGAGTCAGCATTACGGGAATGGGGCGTAGAGGGGGGCCCATCCCTGGAGCCCCAGAGAACTCTAGTGAGCTGAGGCAGAGCTGCTGTGTGCACTGGGCCTGGGATCCAACCCTCCCCTAGCAGTCCCCTCAGCAGTGTTTTAATTCTCCACATCCTGACTTAGCTCCAAAAAGTGATGTCTACACTTATCCCCAGCTCCCCAGAACCATCATGGGAAATAATGGCTGTGGAGGAACAGCACTCAGCGGCAGCAGCGGCAGAAAGCAGTCATGCCCCCCAAAGCGAGCAGAGCAGCCTCTGTGAGGTCAAGGACCAGGACCCCCAAGGCAGGAAGACTCGGCCCGGGCCCAGGCCCAGTCCTGTTAGAGGCGTGACACTGCCCTTCCAGACACCTCGGGGCTTGGGAAGGGGCTGGGTCTCTCTCTCAGGGTGGGGGGCAGGGAGATGCCCCAGTCCTCCTTTCCATCAGCCTCCAAGGCTCCAGCAGGCCCCCACCCCTCCCCCTCCTCCCCAGGCCCCACATAATTGCTTTCCCATGTTGCTAATGGAGGCCAGATTGCTGATGCCCAAGCCCTGGGTGGGCGGCTGATGGGTCAGGGTTGACCAAGGCAGGAAGGCAGCATGGGCCAGAGACCCCCTAACTTCAGCCCCTCCACCTCAAGGACAGGGAAGGGGGAGGCCCAGACCCATCCCAGGAATGCAATGTCCTTGGCAAGAGCTGGTAGTCCCTGTTCAGGCCCGAGCCACACCTGGCAGGGACCAGACAGGCAGAACCGAGAGTCCAGGGTGCAGAGGCAGGTCCGTGGCCACTCATCAGATGTCCTCCTCGGAAGCCTCTTTCTGTGAACAAGGAACCCTGTGCTCCCATAGCTGGGGCTGCTCAGTGTGAAAAGCCACAGGCCTTTCTGCCCTGACATCAGGCCTTTGCTCTCCATGGGGTCTCCCCCCGGAACACCCTTCTCCTCCAGTCCTGACCTACAGGAGAGCCAGCCCCAAATCCTGCCCAGGCCTGACTCGTCTGTGCTGAGGATGGCGAATCCTCCTCCTAGAGCACGATCCTGGCAGGCCTGGGGAGACCAGGAAGGGATGTCTGTTTTTGGACCCTGGTCTGAGAAAAAGGACACGGAACGGATGACTTTGTGGAGGAGCGGTGTCAGTACCTGCCGCGGGGAGTATGCGCCCAGCTCAGTGCGCCCATGGCCTTGACTCCGCTTCTCTCTTCTTGTTCCGGCCACGCAGAGCAAGGCTCAGTCTAATGCTTTCCCCCACCTCGGCCGGCGGTGCCTGTGGACTTGGTCCCAGCCTCGGGCCCTCTCAGCTACCGGTGCACCGTGAGGTGGCCTCTACAAGGGGGCTAGACCTGAGCAGGCCGTGGCAGCCAGGGGCCCCTCGTCTGGGGAGAACCCCGAGGGGACCCTGGAGTCCCAATGTAGGAGCTAGAGGGTGTGGAGTTGGACTGCGCACCCCATAACACCGAAACCCCACCGCCCCTGCTCACACGGAGCGCTCCCTGCAACCTCACCCCGGGCCAAGCCTGGGACTCCACGCTTCCAGTCCCGAAGCACAGGCCTGACCCCTGGTCACACTCCAAGTGGCCTCCTTCGGGCAGCCTCCTGCCTCACCAGGTCCAGGATGCCCTGCACTCTGAGGCCCGTGGCCTGGCTGAGCCCCAAGCCTGACCTGCAAGAACCTCCGGACTGTCTCCTGGACAGCAGGGATGAACCCCCAAGTGGTACCTGCCTCACTGGCCCCCCCACTCCCCCAGGTCTGCCCCTGACCTCCAGGGAGCCCTACCCTCCCAAGAACAGGAAGCCCACCCCCAGACACCACAACAGCCTGAGCGCGGAACCGCCTCTCCCCACCTGTGTGGAGAGCTGTCTCTCTCCACTGTAACTTCTCCCCGCTCCAGGCCTGAAAGAGGAGGGATCCTTGGAAGAGAGACACCCTCCCAAAGCAGGTCTGTTCCAAGGACTCATGAAATGGTGACGTTTAATGAGAACCCCCCCACTCCCCACACCTGTATATACATCTATAAAAATTTCAAATACAGCAAGTTACCATTGAGTCAGACTAGAAAGGACTGACAGGGCATTAAATACTGTGGTGTAGGAGCAGGAAAAGGGGGGTCATACAAAACAGGAGCAGAGGTGGGGACTGAAAAGTACGGGTGCTGGGGGGAGGGGCATGGCTGGGGTCCCCCCAGTGTCAGGAGCTTATAATCTGATGGTGGCAACAGAGACCCTGGGACAGACAGGAGGCTGGGGCAGGAGGAAAAACTGTGGATGTGAGGGGCTCCCCTCAGGCCCCCCAAGGGCTCCTGGGAGTCGCTGGCATTGGAGGGTCCAGCCCAAGGGGGCAGGTGGGGGTGGGATGGTCTTTGGTGGGTGGGTTAGCTGCAAGGTCCTCCTCTCCTTACGGAGGGTGGAGGGCCGGTGTGGTGTGGCAGGACGAGGGGGCGGCAGGCCCGGGCCCGCCGGGGTCTCTACAAATTGTGTCTGAAGAGAATGCAGAAGGTCCTCCTGCCCGTGTGCAAAATAGAAACCGGGGTCTGTAGGCTCAGCTCCGGCCTCCTGCTCCTCTGCAGGTGCGCTGGCACGTCCTCACGGGATGCCGGGCTCTGGGGAGACAGGGCAGGGCGCTGTGAGGGAGGAGGGTGGGGTGGGGGTCCCCGCGGGCTCCCCTCTGAGGCCCATCTGTCCTCGCTTGACTTACCAGATCAGGAAACTGCTGGCAGTGGCAGCAGCGGCAGCCAGGGCCAGAGTGACAGGGACGCGGACCGAGAAGGGTGCTGAGGGTCCTGCGCCGCTGCTCAGCTCCATGGGGTCACAGATCTTCGTGGTGGACGGGGGAACCAGTGAGTTGGTGGTGCTGGTCGTGGTCTCTGGGGAACATGGGGGAACTCAGGGCAGGGCCGGGGCTGGAATCCCCTCCAGACCTGGAATCCCCCCCAGACCTGGGGGTTCACGAGGGCCACTGCTCCTGCTCCCTGTATCAGACCAGTGCTGCCTCCCCATCGGAAGGCCCCTGCCTCCTCTCTCCAACGTGCTCTGCCACTGCCATCAGGCAGATCCTGTTCCCCCAAGGCCCAGAGATGCCTCTACCAAGCATGTCCAGACAGCAAGGACCAGCAGGCGCCAGACAAGTGGGAGTGTGGCAGCCACAGAGTGTGGAGACCCCTGGGGTGGAGGGTCCAAGCCCCAGGAGGAGCTGCAGGGAGCAGGACAGAGCCAGGCAACAGCGCAGGCTGACTGCAAGCACAGGGGGCGGGGACAGGCTCACCTGGAGCCTGGGCCTCGGTGGTGAGGTGTCGTGGCTCCTCAGTCCAGGGGGTGGCGTGGGCAGCCACGCTCCAGTCACTCCATGTCCCGATATCATTGTCCTTGGCCGCCACCTGGATGATGTACTCCTTGCCAGGGTAGGCGTCTGTGATGGTGTGCGTGGTGCCGTCGGACAGCTCCACCTACAGCCAGACCATGGGGGTGGGGGACCCCTGGGAGTCAAGGAGAGTGAGGCCTCCCCAGAGGAAGTGAGAACACTTCTGGGGAGAGAAGAGTGAGGACACCCCTGGGGGAGCAGGGACTTCCCGGGGGCTCAGGGGACACTGAGAACGTTCCTGCAGGAAGGTAGAGGCATCTTAGGGAAGAGATCCCGAGGGAGGGAGGACGGTCCTGAAGGAGAGTAAGAAACTCTTTAGGGTGATGGGAAGCACCCTGGGGGGAGAAGAGGAGAACCTGGCTCAGTGTTTGGACTCTGCGGTCATCCCAGCTCTGTCGAAACCTGGGCCGGAGACCTGACCCCTGACCCCAGTCCCAGCCCAGAGGTGACAAGAGTAACAGAACAAGAGAGGGCGGCACTGTGCTGCCCTCGGCCCCCAGAGGCGGTTCAAAGGGAATGTTACAGACACAGCTCCGGAGCTAGGCTCCACCCCCCACCCCTGCCCCCTAGCTAGGTGACCCAGTTACTTGACTTCCACAAGCCTTGTGGTCCTCACCTGTTGTGTGGTGTTAATGACCTATCTCACGGGAGTGTGATGAGGACTCAGGCACATGGTAAGCACCAAACAGACTTCAGCCAGCTTTGTTGTTATCAGGAGTTCCAGCTCAGAGTCTGGGTCCCCAGGTATGCGGTGCCCACCCCTCCAAGACTGGCCCCAGCTGGGCCCCCCCACGAGAAGGCCTCAGTGTGGTTATGGCCCTGCCTGAGGCAGAAAGGGGTGGGGGGCAGCTCCTGGGGTGGGGGGCAGGACAGCAGAACAGCTGCTCCATTTCCTCCTGGAGGCATCGCCACCCTACCCCCGCAGGCCTCACCCTGCTGGTCTCCCCCCAAACTCCAGGCCGGCCTGCCTGTCCGGCGCCCCTCCCAGGCCCAGGCGGGGCTCTGGTTCATCTCAGCGGCACCCGCTGCCTCATTAAGCCGCCTCATAAACAGGGGCAGCCAGTGGGGGCGGCGGAGGAGGGGGCTTCTCTGGGCCATGTCTGGCCTCAGGGCTTTTTTGGTCCCTGTTCTGATCCTCTGCAACCCACCCCAGAAACCGGGGGACTGGGTGGGCTACCTGACCTGGCAGGCTATGAATATATGCATGTGTGTGCACTCGACTGGGTCCGCGTGGGGTGGGGAGCCCCTCCAATACCCCCGAGTCTATGGCCCTGAGGCGGAAGCACTGGTAAAGGTCAGTGTCAGGGTGAGAGCCACTTTGGGCCCAGACTTGGGCTTAGCAAGTCCTACTCTCAGGCCTGGAAGATTGGTGGCCCACAGACCCTCCTCTCCCGGAGCTGGGCTCCAGTTCTACCTCTGGTTTCCGGTCCCCTTTCACTCTGCGAAGCTCCCTCTGGCTGAGTAGCCCAAACTCCTTCAGCTCCTTCTCCCTCTTAACAGGGTTTGACCACCAGATCCCCACCTTTGTCTGTCTCCCAGACATCCGTGTCTGTCTTTCCCCAAAGGGAGAGAGCCACGGGAGCATATCGAAATGACCACCTCCTTGGTGGGCTTCTGGTGGGAGCCCTACATTTAGGAATACATCCCGGAAGCCCAATACCCTCTGGCAGTCACATCTTCTAGGCCTGGATCCTTCTTCCTAGGTTTTCATTGATGCCTTAATCCACCACCTTGAGAGAGTGGCTCCTCAACTGGCAGGAATTCCCTAGTCTCTGGCTTTGGTCTCACCCCTGAGTCCTTCATCCACTCCCCAGGCCTCCCTGCTGAGTGAGTGCCAGAGCTAAAGACACTGGGAAGGAGGACCCAAGCAGGGTCCCAGCATTCGCCTCCCGCTTGTCCACGGGCAGTCGGCCCCCGCCGGGCCTCGTGGTGCCCCTTCTTGTGTAATTCCTGGCCCGTTCCTCTCATTTCCTCCTGAAAACCCAAATGATATTTTTCTGCGCTCTCCCCTCTGCAGCCCACCCCTCGTCCCCAATTATACACCTGCCTTTCTTTACGATGACGAGTCAGGGAGAGCAGATTCTGTGCAGAGCAAAACTCAAGTTCAAAAGAGCCATAAATCTGGCCAATTGCAATGCCAGTGAGACACGGAACAGGGCTAGCACGCGCCACAGGCCACGCACATTCTTGCTGCAGAGCCCCACGTGCTCTTCTCTGCCCGCCTCAGGGTGGTGGCCAGCTCTGCCCATGGTGGAGGCCAGTGCATGGTTTTGCCATGTTAGTCACATGCATGTATGGAGCACGGTTCCTCCTGGGAACCATGTGTGTGTGTGCATGTTCCTGTGTGTGTGGTGGGCGGTGTGCCAGGTCCACTGCAAGGCGTGTGCGCCGCAACGCGCGCAGGGCTGCTGCCTGTAGCTCGTTAGCGGGGGAGGGGGGCTTGTGAAACTAGACCCTGGTTATTAGCAATGCATTAGGCGCCGGCAGCTGGCCAGGTGGGAGGGACTCCGGACTCTGTCAGGGAACATGTGAGTGTGTGAGCAGCCTTTGTGGGGGACAGGCCTGCAACCTGGACAGGCACCCCAGAATCGAATTACGCACTTTAGAGGCTAGCTGGGGTTGTGGGGGTATGAGGAGATGGAGCTGGAGCCTGGTAGATGCCGTCAGAACACAGGCTGAGCCCCCAGGTGCCACCCTGGGTTGGCCCATGAAGCACCCTCTCAGCCCCAGTCTAGCCCAGACCTCACGGGCCACACGGAGCACCCACAGCCCTATGGACCCCGGGCTCTCAAGGTCAGAGAACCTCAAGTTTGCCCCAAACCTCTGTCTGCTCCCCAGAGCTCTCTATCACGGCTTGATTAACACCCCAGACCACGGCCTGACCCCACACTGCCCCCTGCCCACTGCTTAGGTCCCAGCCTGCGCCACCTTCTGGCCTGTAACTCTAGGCGGACCCCTGAGCTAGAACTGACTTTGGAGCCCTGCACTCACACCCTGAACCAAACTTGACTCCACTGCCCACTCCTGACCCCTTGAGCCCATCTGCGAGTCCTTGAGGACAGGGGCCGTCCTGGCCCTGGGGTCTGGCACAGGCATGGAGGCCGGGCCCACGTGTGAGAGGGAGATGCCTGCTCGGGCTGAGAGCCAGAAGTAAGAAAACAGGAGCGAGGCTGCCCTGCCTGCCATTTCCCTTCCAGCATTTCTCTCCAGACCCTGGGGAGCCACAAAGACAGATGTGTTCCCATCCAATGGGAGTGACTGCGAACCCCCAAGGGGCTTGGATCGGGACACCTCCCTCCGCTCCGCCCTCCCAGGCCTGCCTGGTGCCTTCTTCCCTCCGGAAGCCTCTCTGCCTGCCGCAGGCTTCTCACCGGAACAGCTACCAGTGGGGCCACGGGTCCCCCCCCCGACCCCCGTGCCTTGTGGCGGGGCTGCCGGCACTTGGGGGGTCCGGGCGGGGCAGGGGCGGGCACTCACATGCTGCCACTGGTCCAGGATGAGGGGGCGGTAGCGCAGAAAGAACTTGAGAGGAAAGGACTCGGGGTCGGGCCAGGTGGAGGGGGTCTGCCACGTCACCTCCAGCCGGCGCGGGTTGCTGGTCACCGGCTGGGCTACCACGTTTTCTGGAGGGTCGGGCTTCACTGTTCAGGAGACACAGCTTCGTTACCACACTGGCCTCTGGGGAGAGCACCTTGCCACCACGCCTGCCATCTCACCTCACCAACAACTGTCGTCGTCGCCATGGTTGCCACCCCTCTTCTCTGCTGCCGAGCCTGGCAGAGACCATTAACCACCATCTCATCACTGTCACCTCTCACACTCCTGTCATCGCCAGTGACTGCCGTTGTGGTCACTGTCACTAGCTCGTGAGATGAACATCCCAAATTTCACTCCACCATCACAACCCCACCCCCGTGATGAGCAGTATCCCTGTCACAAGCCTATGTGATGCCTCTGCCTCCACCCCACCGTCACCTGGATGGTCCCCTCACGCACTAGCACCATACACTGCCCCCACCCAGACTGGCTTTTCACCTCAGCGTTTCCATTTCCAAACTGAGGCATGGGCTCCCTAGAAGAGTCTGGGTTCGAAGCTGCTCTATGGGTCAAGGTTCAAAGACAGTCCACAGGTGTTGCAGACACCTGGGTTAAAGGTAGGCTGAGATGTGACGAGAGCATGTAAGGGCAGAAAGAGTCTGCCTGGGGACCCAGCCATGGGACGGGGCAGGCAAGCGTAGGTCTGGCTGGGACGGAGCAGGGGCAGGCAGAGGGTCTGGCTGGGATGGGGATTGGGGGGAGTGCAGTATCTGTCCCAGTCCTGTCTCCTGTTCTGACACCTCATTCATCACAGGCCGTAAGGAAGCTATTAGTGTCGGGGGGTGGAGGCTGCAGCTGCACAAGGGTCTGGCCCAGCCTGCCCCCTCCCCCTCCTGTACGCTGTGGGAGCCAGAGAGAGGGTGGGAAGAGCTGCTGGAGAGGTCTCTCGGCCTCTGCAGGTAGACATTCACTCAAATGTTCACAGGTATATACATGCCATGCATGTGTGTACACACATACATACCACACATATCTGTGCGCACATGTAAACATCCTACCAGTACTCATAACCCCCTCTGGCACACACCCACTGAAGTAAGCAGCAGGGACCCCCTTCCCACGTACCAATGGTGAACTCGTCGAAGGTGATAGCTGTGGCGTTGTGGCCCAGAGCGTTGCTGACGCTTATCGAGACCTTGTACTTGATGGTGGAGAACAGGTGTATGTAGCGGATGTGGCAGCGGTTCTTGAGGGCTGGGTCCTTCTCACAGACCATAACTTTGGAGCCGTGCCTGGGGAGGGGTGAGGGTGAGGCCCAAGGCACTGTTGCCAACACCAAGGGTCAGGCAGGGCAGAGGTTGGGGGAAGGCCGAACCAAAGGCAGGGCTAGGATCTGGACTGTGGCCACGGGATGGGCTGGGGGCCGGGGGCAGGAGTGAGGGCAGGGGGCGGGACTGGAACGGGTGAAGGGCGGGCCTACTCACAGCGCAGTCACATTGAAGGTGTTGGGGATGTAGGTGGGGGCGGGCAGATGCCAGCTGCAGTAGAAGCCCTTGGGGTACGTGTTGGAGCGGCAGCTGAGCACGGGCTCCCGTGGCGGCACTGCGGGGAGAAAACAGCATAGCCAGGGCGTTCTTGGAGCCCCCAGTCCCCTGCACTAGCGTGGGGACAGGTGGGCCCCAGAACCCCAGCTCTCCCCCTCCAACCCATCAGCAATGCCAGAGGTTGAGGGGGGGGACTGTCAGCGAGGGTCTGAGGCTTCCCAGGCCACAGAGAGCCAGATGTTTAATTAAAGAAAAACAAGGGCTGTAAGGAGAGGGAGCCCCCCCCACCTGCTCAATGGAGGCGGGAACTGTGGGGAGCAGGGGGCTGCGGGCCTCAGCTCATCAATCACAGGATGGAGGTGATGTCTGGGGGAACCAGCCCAGCCCCACATCTCCTGCCACGTCGTGTCCGTTTGCAAACCGTACAATAGAGTCCCTGGGGCGGTCTGGTAGCTGGGATGCCCAGGGTGCACTCCCTGGGGAAGAGACACCCCAGGCTTCCCCTCCGCAGAGAATGAGAAACACAGGGACGGGCCTGGTGGTTCCACAGGCACAACAGCCCTGGGCGGCAGTTCACATTTGTATCTGTACATGTCTGCATGTGTGGGCATGCACGTTACATTTGTGTCTATGTGTGGCACGAACAAGTGACCCATGGTGGGGTGTAGATACACGTGTAGGAGCATCTGTGTGCACGGCTCTAGAGCTCACGTGGGACTGCGAGTGTGCGCACGTTCCAGCTGGGAGGAAGCCGCCCTCCCCTTGGTGTGTGCCTCGCCCCTGCCCCAGCCCCGGCTCCTCCGCTCCTTCACAGACACTTTAAGAAGACCCTGACGTGGCCAGCAGCTGTCTTCACTCCAAAATGGGGACACCCAGAGAGGGACAGGTACCTGCCTGGGGTCACATAGCAAGTCAAAGCTGGGACTACACCCAAGGATGGGGACGTCACCTACATGACCACACAAACACACTCGGGAAGTGTTTTCTGCTGTCTGACCACGCTCTGGCTGCCACGAACACTTAGTCCAGCTGTTCCCACCCTCAGGCACTGGGCAAGGCGTGAGGACAGCCGGCTCAGGTTCCTGGAAGGAGGCAGCTTCTGTGATCTGACCCAGGCAAGGAATGTCCGTGGTGGCTCCAGGGACACTGACACCTCCCTCCTGTGCCCCCCCTCCCTCCCCGCCCCCTGCCTGACAGGTGGACAGGAAATAGGAGGGGGGCAGTTCAATAAGCCAGGGACAGTGAAGGGGAGTGCATGTCTGTGCTTGCTGAGTGGCCATGGCGACACGTGGGGAACTGTGGGCTTTCGTCTGCGGTGTGCATGTGACTGTGAGTGGCTCTGTGTGATTGTGCGTACGTGTCCAGTACGTGTGAGGTATGCATGCCTTTGGGCTGAACCCCAGGCCCCCATCTGGCTCTGCAGCAGAAGGGATGAGGGGCTCAGAGAAGCATCCGAGGAGCCTGGGCGTGGATGTGGAGTGGGCAAGGCTGTGGGCAGAGGCAGCTGCGTGCCCCAGGCCTGCAAGGGGGAGCCAGAGCCCGGCTGAGCCCCCGAGAGGGGCAACCTGCATTCTGCCCACTGCTCTCTGCTTCCCCTGGGAAGCCTTCCTGGCCCCGTGTATATCTTGTGTCTGCTCCATGTTCATACTGTGTGCCTCTCCTATTCCTTCTCTATCTGCCCAGGGGCACAGAGGCGTGGGGGTGGGGTGGGGGGCGGCCAAGGACACAGGAAGTGCCTTGTGGGGGCCTGTGGGCCAGGCCAGAGTTGGCAGCCACCCCAGGAGGAAAGGACATTCCGAGGTCGGCCGGCCGAAAAGCTTCCACTCCTCCCTTCTGCCACCACCCCCCCTTACCCTCAGCTTCAAAGGAGAAGGGCGCTGGGGGTGGGGGTGGGGGATTGAAGCCTGCAGAGTCAGCTCCCTGCTGCCTGGGACTCCTGGGAGGGCAGAGCAGGCCATAGCACTGGACTCCCAGGCCCCCTCCCCCGGCCAGCCACCCCATGGTCCAGCCTCTTCATTCCTCTCACTGTCCTCCCCCCACAAACCAGCCCCCCCCTCACACCAATCTCCCCAACTGGGCAGGTCATGGAGGAGGGCCGGGGGGCCAGGCAGGGCTTTGTCTGTCATCTGGCTACTCCTGCCTGGCCCTGGGCCCTGAGTAGGAAAGGGCTTGGGTTTCCTGACAGGGACCAGGTTTCTCAGAGGGAAAAGGAGGAAAGAAAAACAAAGAAAAGGAAGAAAAGGAGTGACTTGCTGCAGCTGGAGCCCAGCTGAGGGGCCGGGTGGGCGGAGGTGGGGGTGCCGCGGGAGACCAAGTGTGAGGCTGTGGGACAGCGTGCTGCGCGTGTGCTGCTGCAGCTTTTCCAGGCAGCCCGGCTGCGAGGCTGGCTGTGTGTGCCTGAGACTTGGGGCGGCTGTGTAGCCGTGTGACTGGCTGCGTGTGACTTGGGGAGAGGCTTCCGCGTTTGAGATCGTCTATAAGTGTAAGGCTGTGTGGCGGCGGTGCTCTGTGGGAGCATGCGTGAAAGTGTCTGGGACCCCGCGACAGCGAGACCATGCGCCGGGGACACTGTGTACAAGGTGGAGTTGAAGCCTCGATGTAGTTTTCAAACTGGGTCTGGGAAGGTGCCCAGAATTCCAAGTGTGCTCACACGTATGAACTGAACGCTGTGTGAGAACATGTTAGAAAAAGCTCGCATGCACACACATCATATCACACTCCGGGCACACGGTGTGTCCCTGAACGCCTAGGCATCCTGAGTCGCCTCTTGCGGCGGGGACTCCTGGGAAGTCCCAGTGGTGCCGGCAGCCAGCGGCAGGGTGTCCCTGGGTCCCATGCGGGCCGTGTGTGCATGTGCCCTTGCTGGCCCAGGGTTTGTTTGTTTTCCTCCTAATTGGCTTGTTTTTCCATGTCCAGCCCACCAAACCGCATGTTTTTCCTCTCATCTCGCCAGCCCGCCTGGGCCCGAGCCCCCGGCATGCACGAGGCCTGCCGGCAGGCCCAGGGAGGAGGGGCAGGCTGTCCACACCCCTGGCCAGGCCAGATCAGGCTGGGCAGGGTGGGACCCTTCCAGCTCCAGCCCTACCCAGGCACCGCTCACACGCCCACTGCTGCCTGGCACTCAAGGGCCACAGCCTGTCCCAGCCTCATCTCGTGGCAGCCCTCGATATGCCCCAATCTCTGGACTCCCAAATGCCCCCCCACCCCCAGCTGCCTTCTACTGGCTGCTCTCTCCTTCCCAGCCAAACAAGGCTGAGGGCAAATCAATGCTGAACCAGGGGGTCCCAAGTTCCCATCCTGGCCAATTGAATACAAATTTTAAAACACTAAACAAGGAACTGTCCAATTTAAATTTAGTCGATTAACCTGATTTGTTTTAGCTTAAAATCAGAATGATCGTGCATCAGCTGTGTCCAGTAAACAAGACTATTAAAGGGAGCCCTGTGATCCTATTGTCTAATGTGGGGGTCTGTTCATCATCCTGGGCAGGGGACCCTCAGAGCTGTTTGTGAGAACCCCCCTGAGGTGGAAGGTGGATCTCAAGAAAGCAATTCAGGGACTAGTCTGATTCAGAGGACTTTCAACAGAATATTTTTTATGACCTGGTTCCCGTGGAAATAAGAGACATAAAAATCATGTATTTCTAGGATAAACACTAAATAATCTTTGGTTTGAACGACTCACAAATCAGGGATAACTATGTCCTGTTCTCCGAGTGCTGGCAAGAAGGATAATTTGATATCGAGTGTTGCCAACCCAGTCTCTTGTTACTAATATAAAGTGACTGAGACAATCATGATTAATGACCCCTGTTCCTCTGACCAGCTCTTCAGAAGGAAACAGAGATAATGCTGCAGCCAGTTCAGGGCCAGCTCTCCTCTAACAGGCAGGGCCTGGGGAGTGGGCAGCACCATATATACAAGGCCTGGGCTCTGGTCACTACAGGGACCACTCCGTGGCCACGTCCTGTGGGTACGGTGTATAGCCATTCCTTCTAGACCCAGTTCCCCTCAAAGAAAATCAAGTCGTCAGGAATGGGGCCCCAGGGTCACCAAGGCCCAGCCATTACTACCATCCTCGTACATCCTGAAGACTTCTGGGAATCAAATTGAGAAGTCGGGAGTGTAGGCGACAGTGCCAAGTTGGCCTCATCCTTCCCCCATGGTACTCAGTATATGCCACCCCCCTCACCCCCAGGAAGGGCTCCCAGGGAAAGGCTAAGTCCTCCGCTTGGTGTGTGGACGACTTTAGGCTGGCCCTGCATTTCCAGACCTGGCCAACAGGGGTCACGCCACCCCTGACTTGCACCTAAGCAGGTTGGCTGGGAATGCTATCTCTGGAGTTTAATTGTGTCAAAGGCTTTTCTGCGGGGAAGGAACATCCCCACCAAAGCACATTTCCACCCCTCCTCTAGACCTGCTGGCGGGTTGATGTTTTCGTGGAGGACCCTGAGCAAACCTTCAACCTAACGTTTCCCACGGCCATCCACCAATCTCCCGACAGCGGGGCAAGGGCCCGCTCCCAGGCCCCTCCAGTACCTCCTCCCCTTGGTAGCTCCCAGGGAGAGTAAAGAAACCATCTTTAGACTGTGGGAGTGCATCACCCAACTGGCGTGAGGCCAGAGAAGCTTGACTCTTTAGGCTCAAGGAGAAAATAAAACTGTCTTCTGAGGACTTTTCCTGTCAGTGGGAACCTCTGGCTGGGATCTAGGAGCCAACCCTCTGCACACTGATCCCCTCATGCTTCCGACTTCTCCAAACCCCTCTTCCAAATCCCACTCACCCGGGCTTCCCTCTACCTTCCTGCTGGCTTCTTCTTTTCTCTCCATCAACCCCTTAAACAGGGACGGTTTTCAGGGCTCAGTCTGGGTCATCTTCTCTCTTCACCCCACAATCTCTCCCTTGGCCAACCCCCCCTCAACCCCCGTCCCATGGCTACGATGCTGCCAAGTCCCCAGATTCCCATCTCCAGCACAGACCTTTCCGCTGAACCCCAAAGCCTCAGACTCACTGACTACCAGTCACCAACTGTTGTTGGTGCTCTGTAGTTGGTCCCTGTTGTTGCCCAAGGACCCCAACAAATGTGTCTGCAGCAGATATGGGTGTTGCCACAGATCCCTCACCCATACCCGCTGCTGCTTCTGCAGTTATTTCCCTAAGAGCTTTCTTTGGCCACCAAAGCTGCATTGCCAAAATGCAGCGGCGGCATCAGGCCAAAAGTGCTGGGGAATTACAACATCCCGCCCCCACCCCAGGAGAATCCCCCAACCAAGGATGGGCAGGCGCTGGCATCTAAGCACCCAAGCTCCCTCCCCCTCTGGCGGGAGACCTCCAAGGTGCATGCCCTGTCTGGGCCCCCGGAGTGCCCCTGGGGGTTAGACTCCAAAAGCTCAGACTTATAGCTGGTAACCGTTTACTGACAAACTTAACTTCCTTTTTCTATCATTTCTCCATTCCCCTATGGTGTTTCTGTCACCTGCCAAACAAACTACTTCCATATGAATTCTCATCTTGGGAGCTGATTCTAGAAAAGCCCCAAAGACACTGTCCAAACGGAACATTCCGTCTTCTCCTCCAAAGGACCCTCCTACCGTGTCTTTGTCGAGCTGATTGGTGGGGCCAGCTGTCTTGACTCCTCTTGTTCTCTGCTCCTTTGTCCTCCCCGACTCCTGGAGGTCCCTCACCAACTCCTGGAGCTCCAACCGTCCCCTCCCAACTGCCCCAACTCTGCGCCCTGGTCCCAGGGTCTCGTCCTCTCCACTGCATCCCAGCGACAGCCGCCTTCCTGCCTGGCTTCGCCCTATCCAATCTGCTCTCTTCACTACAATGAAAGGAATCTGTTAGGAACGAGACCTGATCTTGTCACTTCCCAGCTTCTAGGATCCTGATGTCCTTGTCCCTGCTTTCCCCCAGTTCATGCCCTCCCAGCCTCTGGGACCTATAGTTACAGTCAGCTCTCTGTCCGAAGTAACTTCTTCAATGTACCTTCCAAACCCTCTAAGTCTCCACATGCCTCTCACTCGAGGAAGCCTTCCTCCTCCCCTGGGCCTTCCTGAGTGCCCGCACCCACACCTACATAACCACAGATCCCATCTTGCTCCGTGAGGCCCTCATGGCCCGCCCCTGTGAGAACACACAGTGGACTGTGGCTGCCCCCACCCCAAGCTGTCGCCCCGGGGTTACTCCCCACTAGGCTCCAGATGGGCCATGACCTGCCAGCCCTCCTCTACCCACCCTGTTCTAGGAACAGGATTTCAGGATCTCAAAGACCGCAGGGGTGGGGGGAGAGGTACGTGTGCAGAATGCCCAGGGCTCTGGACTCGGCGGGTTAGGCTCGGCTCAGAGGTCAAAGGAACAGACTGGGATGGAATCAGAGGGCAAGGGTCTATCCAGTACTGCAGCCCTCCCCCCTCCCCTGACAGGAGGGGCCTGGTCCGGGCTAAGGGTCTGGGCCTCACTGACAACCTCTCCGAGTGAAGGAGGACACCAAGGGAGGGGTTGGGAGCAGCACTCACAGCCCACATGTAGGAGGACTTGGTGGCGCGGGTGCCAGGAGTCGCGGTGGAAGCAGGCGTAGAGGCCGCTGTGGCCCAGTTCCAGGCCACGCAGCACGAGCTGAGAGCCGTTGAGCAGGTCAGGGGCCAGGTCCGTCCCGTTCACCCGCCACGTCACAGCTGTGTCCCAGTTGGCCGTCCCACATGGCAGGGTCACGTCTGAGCCCAGGCGCTCGTACTGCACGTGGGGTGCCTCTGTGGGGACGGGGAGGGCACAGAACAAAGGTCACAGGTAACGGCCATGTCCAGCAACCACAGGTGAATGTGCATGGCCGGGGAGTCCTGGCCAAGAGGCTCCGTGTCTGATGGTGTGAGTGTCTTGGGGAGATGAGTGTGCCAAATGTCTCTGTGGCTGTGCAAGTGTATAGGTATGTGTCTCCAAAACTGTGTGTGAATGGGCTATCTTGTGTGTGTGTGAAAGAGACAGATAGAGGGAGGGGAGGAGAGAGACTGATTGATTAATTGATTGTGTAGAGTACTAGGAGGCATTTTTTTTTCAAGCATCCATTTTGTTGTTTCACTTTATTTATGCATTCATTGGTTGTTTCTTGTACGTGCCCTGACTGGGAACTGAACCCCCGACCTTGTGTATTGGAATGACACTCTAACCAACCGAGCTACCTCGCCAAAGCTAGAGTGCTGGGAGGTATTTGAGAACTCAGGGAAAACCCAGTTCACCTCCAGTCCTAAGGTCCTTTAAAAAGTTTTCCTGACCCCATGACCCTCACCTCTTACCACCAACAGGCCCAGCCTCAGTCACTGACATCTGCTGCCCAGGCAAGCTGGAGCCGAGGGGCCCCATTCCTGGACTCCTCTCTCTGTCTTTCCCCATCTGTTTCTCTTCCTCATCCTTATCTCTTTCTGTCCTGCCTTTCTCTCCCTCTCTCCCACTCTGGCCCCCCTGACAAGAGCCCCCCACCCCCACCAGCTATCCAGAGCTTGGGCAGCGGCAGGAGAAGGGAGAAAGGGCCCGCTGGAAGACTGGAGCCCTAGGGAACTCCTGGCAGCTGTCAACTTCGAGAGGCAGGAACTGCGTTGGCCGGGGGTGGGGGAGTGCCGGGGCTGAGAGAGCTCTCTCCTCTCCTGCCCCCAGGAGGGGCCTGTCAGAGCCAAAAGCAAACCCCAGCCTTGGCCTCGGCAACCCAGGCGTGATGGACGGACCCCAGGAGACTGCAGTGGAAGGGCGGGAGGGAGCACCTGTCGAGAGGCTGCATTAGGTGGGGGAGGCATGTGGGACAGAGCAAGTCCCAGACACCTATCTACAGACACCGGCGGCAGAGAAACAGGCATGAGAGCCGGGAGATGCAAATCTAATCTCCGCATCCTGCCCCACAAGCTGGAAGGACAGATGCTTCCCTGGTCCCAGCCAGATCTGTGGAGTGAGGATGGGAGGGGAAGAATGAGAGGGAGGGGGGTCAGTGGGGGGGGGGTTGTGAGATCCCTCGTTAACACTCGCTCAAGTCTCCCCTCAGAGAGCTACCCCACTGAGTTGGGGAATTTTCAGAGGCAGTTCCTGTTAACGAGCCAATTAAGTTGGGCCAGTGGCCCCTTAATTAGACTTGTTAACACCATCAGGACAGCAGGGGGTAGGGATCCCCGTATGTCACCAGCCACCCGCCTCCCTCCGGCGCAGCCCCCTCCCCAGCACTGCTTTTCTCTGTGCGGGAACATCTGTCCCTGTTTGTTGCCTCCGTGCGTCTCCCTGCGCTGGGGTCTCTCCGCATCTCCGGGTCTCTCCCCCGCTGCTTGTCTCTGTCTTGCCCCTCGCGGAGCCTCCCTGTCCCTGTCAGAGGAGAGGGAAGCAGGAAACCCAGCCAGCCCTGACCATTCGTCTGTGGGGCCTGGGACCAGCCGAACAGAGGATGAACGGGGCGGAAGGGCGGTGGCTGGGGGCCTTGGAGGCCACAGCTGTGAGGCTGGACCAGAGACCGAGTGGGGGCCTCCCCCTGACCAGAGGCCCAGTGTCCACGGCTCAAGCCATAGAGCCCCCCCAATCCACCAGCCCTAGCCATTGAGCCCCCTTCCAGCCTCCTTTCCAAAAACCTGGAGCTTCCAGGAAACATGCCAAGCCCCTCTCTCTGCACCCCACCCCCAGCAGAGACTCTGCGTCCAGCTGCCTGAGGAGGAGGCTGAAAACTGACCGTCGGGGAGGGGGTGTGGCCATCATGGTCCCAGCAGCAACACGCCAATGCTGACCAACCGCAGCTCAGAACTAGCGTGGACCCGGGATGGTCCTTTCATCCTGGGGTCAGGTCTGAGCACACAGCGAGGAAACAGTGACCCAACAGCACAACAAACACAACGGCAACAACGCCTCCCCACTGTCCACTGTCCACCTCTCGGAGGACATGGAAGCACAGCCCCATGACAATGACAAACCAACAGTGTAAGGGCAGGGCAGGGATGAAAAAATGACAACACAATGACAAAAGACAACTACAGGCCACAAGGCAGAGGCAGAGGGGGCAACGTGACGTGACAATCGCACAGCGTCACACTGTTACAGCAACACAACAATGGCAACACACTCGGCCATGCAACAGCTCCAAAGATGGCAGCGACCTAATCCTTTGTTTCTGGACGGCTCTCCGCCCACCCCATGGGTGCCCCTACTGATGTGCTGTCCATTTCAGAAATTAAATCAAGCAGCAGGGGGAGGATGGGGTTCTTGGCCCTGACGCGGTGACAAATGCTCCAAAGGAATCAGCTGTGAAAAGGTTGTTAGAAGCCAGGATGAGAGACAGAGACAGGATGAGGTCATGGACACAGAGAGCGCAGAGGGACAGAGCTGACGGCGCCCTCACACCTGCACACACAGGCTCACATGGGGACCACATGCCGGAAACCATCCCCCGGGCGTCCTCAACAGCTTCACCTCGCCACACACATAGGACAAGGACAATCACCGCAAAGAACGAGCACACACAGGACAATGGTCCACAAGGTCACAGACACACAGGGACACTAGGGACACTGTCCCACCTGAGGGATGGTAACACCTGATACAAGATCACATGTGTGCATAGCAAGGGCACCGTCACCCAGAACACAGTTACACATGGGGACACAGTCTCACACCAGAGGAGACAGTTCAACAGGGATGCAAACGCACAGGCAGAAACAGAGAAACTATGATGCATGGGGTACAATCTCAACCACAAGGACACAGTCCCACGAAGGACACAGTTACACACAGAGATAGACAACGTCATACCAGGGCACAGCCCATAAGGATGCAACCGCAGAAGCACACTCAAAAGGGGATGTGGTCTTACCCACACAAGAACACAGCCTAATGCACAAGAAGAATCTCGCGCACTTGCAGAGATGTGGCCTTGGTCCCATGTGGCTCTGCTTTATACAGAGGGCAGGGGCCAGGCCAACGGTAGAGACCGCTGCGGGCCTAGGCAAGTCAGGCTGGCACAGGAGCCCAGGGCAGGCTGACGGAGGCAGAAGGTCGATGGGCTGGCCTAGTACTGGCCCTCTGTTCCCCGCCCACTGGGGAGCAGCCATGCGGGCAGGCCGGGCTCTCTGGGTCTCAGTGCTGGATTCACAAGAACAGGCCGCAGGAGCTTTGACCCACTGCCCTCCTTGAACCCACCCTCAGCCTTGAGGGTGGCAGAGCTCAGCCATCAGAGTCTGCTCTATGTCTGAGCCTCAGAGATGCCCCCACCTCCTCTGGTTCCACCCCAGCCAGCCGAGGTGAGGGCAGGTGGGGCAGAGCACATCCGAAAGGGGAGCTCCCTACTCTTGGAGCCCCACTGGGGGAGTTCTGAGGTCAGCCCTCGTACTGATGTGGTTGTAAGACGTGCTGCCTCAAATGCAGTGAAGGACTGGTGGTTAAGTTAAGAGGGTACCTGTTTCCCAGCAGGGATGCAACTCCTTGCGCTGAGGGCTGTGGGGAGCCCTTGCTGGACACTGGTAGGGGGAGGGCAGGAGGCTGCCCAGGGCACCTCCTCCAGCCATTCCGTTCCAGCTGACTGGGTGACCAGTCCCCTTCCTTAGTGTGCCAGCCCTCTCCCACTTGTCACCCTGTCTGTTCCCATCTTGTTCTCAGTCTACCATCTCTTTCCCCATATTTCCTCTAGAATAATGGGGAGCATTCTTGTCCACTGTCTCTCTCAGTGCCTCCCACTGCACACTCCAAAGCCCCAGGGGGCCCCATTTCATCAGATGCTGTACAGGGGCCCTAGCCCTAGCCACCCCTAACTCCCACCCCACCTGTCTCTACCCTTTATCCATCCTAGTGGGAAGAGAGACAGACCATCCCAAGACAGAGATGCCATCAGCATGAGACCACCCAGGAGGGGCTGGAGGACAATGCCTATGAGATGATATCACTGGGTCAGCCTGTACGTCAGTGTCCTGTGACTCACGTCCTCCTGGGTGTTCATGGTGGTGATGCTGGTACGTGCCAGTGTGCAGCTCTCGAGTGAGTGGATACAGCTATACCAACGAAGGTCCATGCTCATCTCTGGGAGGGGGTGGCAGAGGCGGCCACCCCCGCCCCCTGGCACTCACCCTGTGGACTGTGTCTCTGGGCGTAGACGATGGCAGTAGCGGCAGCAAGCACAGCACAGCAGGCCCATGGGACAGGAACAGCCATCTGTTGGGAGAAACAGGGAGTGCAGGGGGGTGAAGGGGCAGTATCAGCCCCGGCAGGAACCTCCTAAGGAGCACCCCCTTCTCAGGCGAGACTGGGAAATCCCAGCTTTAGGGCCAGGGCACCTTGGTCCCACGTGCTATTCTTAATGGGGCTCAGGATCCTCTTTTCTAGCCATAGAAAACAACATTATCGGCATCTGTAGGCAAAGGTTTGCTAAGACGGTAGGAGGCATCCTACAGCGGTCTGTTGCTCGATAAGGCTGCGGGCTGCAGGAAGCAGTCAACCACGGATGAGTTGCAGAACATGGGTAATGTTAGGGCTGTTCTTCTAAAAAAAACACACAAAACTTTACTGGTGAGGTTGGCTCACTAGCTATAAACATCACAGAATGAAGGGTAATGTTTTAACTTAGTTGGAGGTCTATATTTCTCCAAATTGCTTTGAATGGAAGGTCCCTTGCTGTGCCCCTGGGGAGAGAGCCCAAAACCTGGATGCTCAGGAGCTCCCCAGATGTGCCTGCCAGTGAGCCTTGCCCGTGGGCTCTGGGGAGTGCAGAGCAGCAGGGCACCAGCACAGGGGGCCATGGTGACCGAGGTCAGATGTGGCTTTTGTTTTAGTGTGCACCAATGATCGAGAAGAATGAGGGGTTTGCACATACAGGTCCTTGTCGGGGATCCCAGCCCACCCTCACCCTGGCCACATGCCTAGGAGCCTGTGACCTGGAGCCTAGCAGATGTGCCTCGGTGTCTACGCATGCCCACGTGGGCACATAAAGCACACGCAGGACCTGTCCCCAGAACCCAGGATGGAGCCAACTGCCTCCCTACTTATTGACCTGGAATGGGTCCAGCTGTCCCCCTCCAACCCCACGCCAGCACACGCTTACACCTGAGAGCAGGGAAATAACTATCACCTTCAGAAAAGGCTTCAAGTATGACCCTCCCAACCCAGTCTGAGGAAAGGGGATTTCAACCAGACAGAAGTAGGGACCCAGAGAAGAACACTGCCAGACTCCCAACCAGACACTGTCAAAGGTGTGGCCAGACACACAGCAGAGACACTGCCCGAAACAGCTAAACACCCCAAAGAAACAGCTCCACACAGTTGGAGTTACGCTGAAAGACAATGAGGTACAATCAGGCAAAGCTACACAACGGCTGATACACAACCAAAGGACCCACAGGAAACAGCATAAAAGCCTCAACCAGACATAAGCCAACACGGCACCAGAGAAAGAGCAGGAAACACAGGCAGAGAAACCATCAGCGACACAGCCAGAGAGCCGGAGACACCGTTAGAAACCATGCCAGAGAAACTGCCTGACACACAAGCAAAGAAACCCCAGAGAAACTGACAGACACTAGCAGGAATACACCCAGAAAAACAGCTAGAGAGAGAGCCAGAGACAGGGCCAGATGCTCAGTCAGGAAGTATCCCCACCACTAAAACACTGCCAGAGACACTCAGACACACAGTCAGACACACTGCCAGACACAGCCAGAGCCACTGTCAGAAACACTGCCAGAGAAACAGCCAGAGACACTGCAGACAGCTAGAGCAGGAGCAGACACATGTGGGTGTCAGCCTGTACCAGGGGTGAGGGGCGCTGGAGGGACTCTCACTTCTGAGGCTCCTGAATGGGAGAGGGCCCCTCCGGTCTGTGGCTACACGCGCCCCTCACCAGGCGAGTGCCCCTTCTGCCCTGGTTTTCCTCCAGCCACAGCTGCAGGTGCTCTGACTGCCCCTCCCTGGCACGGCTCGTCTTTCTCGGCCCCACGTGGCCTTGGCTCTCCCCCTCATGGCAGTGGTTCCTGGAGCCTCAGCTACCACTTGGCCTGGCTCCTGACCCTCAGCCACTCCCCCATCTTCAGCTACTCCTCCAGTCCAGGAGGTTAAGACAGTGACCAAAGTCACAGTCAGCAAGTAGTGGGGCCAGGAAATGAACTTGGGACTGTTTGGATTTAGAGCTGGTGCTGGAGAGAGAGAAACAAGAGCTGGTTTCCCACCTCCACCCTTGCAGGTGGCCCTCAGACCCTCCCCCACCATCTCAGCCATCTGCCTGTCTTTCTCCTCACGACCAGGAAGATACTCCACCTCGGTGCCACCCACTGCCCACCACATGGGAGCAGGAACCTTGGCACGGGGAGGCAGCTGGGCAGGCAGAGTGGATGGAGATTAGATCACAGAATGGGAGAAGAGGGATGGGGCGGGGCAGGGGGCGGCCTTCTGCTCCCAGCTCCTTCCTGGTCTGAGTTTGAGGGGGAGGGCAGGGGCGAGGAGACAGCCTGACATGGGTGTTCATGCATTCGAGCAAACACACACACATTTGGGCCCCCGCAGTGGGGGATGGCTTCTTCATCAAAGTCGCCTCCATCAGCCCGATGAGTTACTGTAAGGGCCGGGCCCTGGGCCAACGGGGCTGCAGCCATGGGAGACGGGCGCTGCTGAGAGCGAGCACTGCAGAGCGTGGGGGATGGGGTACCAAGACAGACACCGCATGGTTGGGGGCACCCAGAAAAGGGAGAGACCCAGGGAAGGGGGAACACTGAGACAGGAAGAGAAGGAAAGCCAAGAGTGGAAACCGAGAGAGACAAGAAGGGACCAAAATAGGGAGAAATGGAAGAAGAGACGCAGGAAGAGAGATGGAGAGCACGGGAGATGGGCAGAGACTCAAGGGCAGGAGAGACAGACCTAGAGAATGAATGACAGAGACCCTGGCAGGGCCCCTGTGCCAACCCTAGAGCATCTCGCTGAGCCCACCCGGCTCCCCCAGTGGGGGGGTGGTGTCAGGGCAGCCGTCCGGCCAATGAGTGACAAGGAGAGCAGGGCCTTCCTGGGGACTCTAGGACTTCCCTTTGGGGAGGCAGGAGCCCAGTCCTCAAGAGATAAGGGCGCACTAAAACCCCACCCAGTCTCTGTTCCACAAATCCAGAAAGCCCCAGGCCAATCTCACTTCTCTTCCCCTCGGAGTCCCAGCTGGGCCCATTCCCAGGTAGGGAAGCTGCGGCCAGAGGCATCCGAACTGCCTATCCCAGGGCAAAGAGCATCTTTCCCAGGAATTTTCCAAATCCACACCCCACGGCCCTGGGATGGATCTGGAGGATAAATCCCACAGAGCCCCAGATAAGGGCCACGCAAACTGGCCCAGGCTCCTGTGAGCCCCTCCAGGGGTGAGCATGGCCTTCAGCCCGGCCCAGAATGAGGAGGGAATGGAGGGCGCCCCAGAAGCAAGAAAGGAGCCCAGTGCCCAGTGGCCCAAACTCCTGGCAGCACCAGCAGCCCAGCACTTTACCTGACAGAGAACCCGAGTGTCATCGTTATACACACACAGGCGACACATCAAGACAAATCCCAAGCCCCCAACTTATTGTCACCGTTGCACTGTGACACAAAGACACCACTACACATCGACAGCAACACCGAGTATGAATGACACAGTTGTCCAGCTGACAATAACACTCGGGTGTTGACAGTCACTACACCGACAACAATGCAGTGACTTCTAAATGCAGTGACTACCACTGACACAGTGATACCAAAGGGCAGTGATACCTGTTGACATTGACAGTCACAGTGACAATAACCTCGAAATCAAAAATGCAGCGAGACTGACAGGCACAGAAAGTAACACTGACGGTGATGTCCCCGGCACCACGGGAATGTTAATAAGACTCAGTAACACAGTCTACAGTAATACTGGCACCATGGAGGCCTACAGTCACCAGCAGTGACAATGACAGATACCAGTGACAGGCTCCAGATCAGGAACCCCAGTTACCCAGGTTCTGAGTCTGGTTTAGGACCCTGGGCTCCCTCACGTCCCTCTTGCCAGCCCCAGCAAGGTCACAGTTGCCCTGCGCCCCACCCTCAGCCCCTGCCCGGCTGACAGCAGAACCGGAGGAAGGGGAAGTGTGAGTCTGGGAGAGCCCCCTGCATGTGTGCAGAAGCAGGCAGTTGGCTTACACAAGCCCCTCGCAGGAGGCTCTGTGCACCACTGACCTCGGCCCAGCTCCGACTGTGTACGTGCTGACGTGCCAGAAGCAGTGTGCTCGGAGCTGCAGGGTGCTGTGGGCATGGGCGTGCTGGTGGTCGGATGGGCTGGGTCTGGCCCGGACAGTGAATGATCAAGGAGACCCATGTGCTGCCTCCAAGAAACTGAGATTCAACGAAGTTCACTGGTCTGGACTTGCCCCGTGGCCCGGGGTGGGTGAAGCCAGAAACATTCATCTGATGGAGGGCAAACGGCTTGCGGCAGAACCAAGGTGACATCTCCACAGCTTCCAGTCCCCCTTGGCAACCCCAGACCCCAAATCCCTCTGTGTGAAGGAAAAGGCACTCTGTCCTGGGGTCTCACCCCTTTCCCCTCCCCCCACAGCAGCCCTGGGGGGGGGGGTCCATCCTGGGAACAAGGCAAGAACTCAGGATAGGACACAGCATGAACTAACTGATTCAAAGGCGGGAGAAACCTAGAGGCCCCAGACCTGCAGAGGAATTAGAGCAGGGCTGAGAGCGACACCAAAACTGGGAGATGGAGAGAGAATGAGAGACAGAGCAGGGGCAGAGACAGGGATGAGGACATGGTGGGCAGGGAGGAACAGCACTGGCCCAGGGGGAGCCTGGGAGAGACAGTCCTGGCTGGCGGGAAGCTCCAGGACGGGGAGGAGGGGCTGAGGCCAGGAGGCCCCCAGATCCCACCAGGCCTAGGCAGCCTGGACAGCGTGGGCGGTGGGGGCGGGGGCAGAGGCCTGAGCTGTCCAGAGGCTGGGGGTGGGGGGGAAGGCTGAGGAGGGAGGTCTGGCCCCTGGCAGCTGGCCTGCAGGCCCCCCACCAGGGAGGGGGTGGGACCGGGTCAGGGGCCAGCTCCCGGGCTGAGGCGGCTGGCCATGGGGTAGGCTCCCACTCCCTGTGGAGTCTCTCCCTCCTGTCTGAGTCTCTTGTCTCTGGCTCCTTCTCCTTTCTGAGTCCAGATCTGGCCCTGCTCTTAGCTCTCAGTGCCCCTGCCTCAAGGGGACAGGACTCAGAAGCCGTGCCTGGGTTAAGGATCCAAGCCTTATCTCTTCCCAGGCTATCGCAATCCCACACACTCCAGAGGCAAACTCCAGTGCTCAGAGAAAAGGACCCCACCCAAACATAGGCCCCCTTCTCCCCCACAGAGAAGGGGGCAGGAGAAGCTGAGCACCACTGGGCGGGGGTGGGGGCAGGAGGGAGGCAGGGGGATTGGTCCCCCAGCTCCAGCCTTTGGCTGAGGTTGTGGAAAAGGAGGCAGCCCGATGTGAATGAGTTTGGGGGGATATCCGCACCTGCTGCTGTGACCTCGGCAGCCCAGCCGGAGATGGGGGTGGGGGGGGAGGGACGAGAGGAGGAGAGAAGACAAGATTCCGATGGATTTTGGCAGCAGCCTAGATTCTGAGTGCTCAAACCCCCCGCCCCCAGCCTCTTGCACCATGGGGACCCTGAGATCAGCATGTGCATGCCCTGCTGCACGTGTGTGTGTGGGTGTGCTGTGGGGGGGGGGAACCTGGGGTCCTTCTATGATGAGCCTGGATGGCAACTTGGAGCTGTCCTGAGGGAGCGGAATCTGCATCCCACCAGCCCGTGCCCACCTGTGGAGCCCCACTCCAGACAGGGGCTGCCTGGTGACCTGGCCTTGGGCTTGTAATATGCAGGTCTGTGCTTAAGCAGCCCTCCAGGTGCAAGAGATCTGGGCTTTCTCCCTCCAAAGTCAACTGGTCCAGCTCCCCGCCTCCCCAATGGGGAGCAGGAAGGGACAGAGAAGTTCCTACCCTTCCCCTGGGCACATGGGCTCTGGATAGCTTCACAGAACCTGAGGCACAAGCCCCAAATCCCCCATCCCCTAACCCCAGTCCAGAGTCCCTTCTGGCTTCTAGAAGAATGAGAAGGATCTCTCTACCTAGAAAAGGCCCACACACCGGTCAGGTTAATTCTGTGGCGAGAAGGGGCTGCTCCTCTTGTAGGGACCAAATGCTGCAACAGGAGGTTAGACAGCTGGAAGAACTCCATGGAAGGTGGGGGATGGGCAGGGCAATGGGTTCGAATGAGACTTCTCTTAGCTGATGGGGGAGAAGGCTCGAGGGCTCACAGCAGATGAGGCAGGGGCAGGATGGAGGCTGCAGGGCCTTCCATGGAGACAGAAGAATGGACAACAGTTTTCCAGATTTGGGGCCTGGGACAAACACCTATTTGCCTCAGCATCTCCCGCTACACCCCACCCTTGGCCCCATCACTGCTGTGGTGCAAACACGCCCTCAAGTACACACACAGAAGCCAATGCTTCTAAGCTTGTGTACACACACACACACACACACAACAGGGAGGCTGGGAGGCGGTGTACGCGAAGCACTGGTCTGTGACAAAAAGAACTGAAGATGGTCTCCCTGACAGAACAGAGTTGATGTGGGGTGGGGGCGGGGGGAGGACAGAAATTTCAACTGTCTTCACGTAAGTGTCCCGTTCCCCCTGCTCCCCTAACGTGCACGTACACTGCACACTGAGGAAGCTTCTGGTCTGCTGGGCAAAAGCAAGCCATCCTTCCTCCCCCTTACTCCCCTCTCACAGTGGGGAAGCCAGAGCAATCTGTTCCTGATGGGTAAACACAGGCATGAGTATGTGCACACACATGCTCACACACACACCAGCGACTCGGAGTCACACAACACCCAGTGCTCACTCCACCCTGAGTTCCAGCACACACTAGGGCTCTTACAACCACCCGGCAGAGCTCCCCAAAGCCCTGGCCACTACAAACACACAGCCGGGGCTTTAGAGACACACCCAAAAGCCCCGAGCAGACACTGCTGATGCTCAGAGCCCACCATCACGGCCACACATCACGGCCTCCCACATGGACACCTGCACCACAGCCTCGCACACACTGGTGTGCGTGCACACACGCACTACGGTCACAGTCACACACAAACTCTCTCACACGTGCTCACTCGGAACAGCGATGGTCTCACATATGGATACCATCACACGTTCGGAACAGCCGGTCCTCCTTCCACACAGATACTATCATACCTCCAGAAACTCGGGACCACCCCGTCACCCTCCGCCTCTCACACCCCTACACCCAGCAGTGGGACACACAGACACACACTCAGAACAGGGACTCAGTGCTGGGACCTTGGGTTGCCCAGGCAGTGCTTGGGGGGAGGGAGATAAAGCTCAGGGTAGCCTAAGGCAGGAAGGAAAAGGGAAGGAGGAACTTTAACAGTCCCTAGAAATGAGGAAATACACAATTATTCCCTAGTCTAGTGATTTTCAACCTTTTTCATCTCATGGCACACATAAACTAATGACTAAAATTCTGCAGCACACCAAAAAGTATATTTTTTTGCTGACCTGACAAAAAAATAGGTGTAATTTTGATTCATTCACACCAGACAGCTATTGTTGTGTTGGCTGTTGTTATTTTTTTATTCAACAATGTAAAGGAAAAGAGACTAGTGTCCCTGACTAAACAGTCAGGTACTGCATGTTTTAAAAATTCTTGTGGCACGCCCATTGAAACCCACTGCCCTAGGTAGCTACTTCCTCCCCTAACCCCCACTGCACCAGCATCTGAGAATGAGGGGCGCTGCAGGCCAGGCAGGAGGGGTGGAGAAGCCCCTGGGAGAAGAGATGGCAACACTGGCAGGAGCAGGAGCCAGAAACCCGAAGAAACCAGCTCACTCCCCAGGCTCCTACTGCCGCCCCTCTGCCCCTCAGCACCCCCTCCTCTCTGGGGTGAGGACCAGGAGCAGCCCTCCCCTCGCTATCTGCAGTGTGAGTTCAGGCCCCTTCGAAAGCTCTGTGCTCACAGCTGACTAGAGGGCACTGAATGTCAGGCCTGGTTGCAGGAGGGGAAGGAAAGGGAAGGAGATGGGGCCTCAACCTCCACCCCCAGCCAAAGCACTGTCATCGCTGTCAGGCCCAAAGAGAGGTGGGGAGAGCACTGCCAAGCTGGCACTCCCCTGAGTAACACTGAGGACAAGAATCCTTAAGTGTCCTTGCACCCTGGGGCTCTGCACCCTGCCCGCACCCCCCCCCCCGCCCCCATCACAAGAAAGGACACCAAGTTGCTGTCCAGGCAGAATGGAATCTAGGCTGTGCTGGCCAGGCCCCAAGCAGGGAACAACTGGCAACGCTGTTGACACCCTCACCACTTGCCACTCCAGGTGTAGCTTGGACACTGATGCCCCGTCCTAAAGGGAACCTGGTAGGGCTCGGAGGAGCAAGGCAGGGGAGCAAACCCCAGACAGCAGGACCCAAGGAAAACAGGTAGGGCAATCCCACGAAGCCTGGGGAGAAGACTTGTGGAAAGCAGGCAGTGGGAACAAAAGAGACCAGGCAGCAGGGTTCAGGGAAACCAGGTGACAGGGCCCAAAAGAACACAGGCCGTGTGCACCAAATGAAACCAGGCAGTGGGGACTCAAGTTGGCTCTGCCGCGGGGACAAGTGAAGCCAGGCAAGAGGCCCACAGGATGTGAGAAAAGGAAGCTGTCAGGAGCTCATCCCCCTGTCTAGATGTCACCCCCACACCGTGGGCCTCTCTCCCAGTAGCCCCCTTCCCACCCAGGTGGTGGTCCCCCTCCCCCAGGCCAAAGGACACAGTTGGAGCCCCCTCCTCTGTCAGAGGCCTGGTCGGGCTGCAGTCAATGGGCCCCCTGCCCCATCCCTGAGACATCAGGAAGTCCCAGTCCCTCCCACCGGCTGCAGAGGTAGGGGCGACTTTGGGGGGGAGAAAGAGAAGAGAAGAGAGACAGCTTGGCAGGGGGAGCGCGCGGAGCAGCCGCAGGGGGCGGGGGCCGAGAAAGGAGCGGGAAGCGCTGAGGCAGGCGGGCTGGCTGGCTGGCTGGCGGGCGCGGGCGGGGGCGTCTCGGCCGCGGCAGCGGAGGTGACAAGTTGTGCGGCTGCGGCCGCGCGGCCACTGACCTGTGTCCCCACGCAGGCGCCCCGTCGGTGTCTCCGGCGCTCCGTGGGTCGGCCCGGCCTCCCGCAGGCATCGGGCCCCCGGAGCTCGGGGCTGGGACCCGAGCGGCCCGGAAGGCAGAGGACCCCCCACCCGAGAGTCCGGGCGGGCGGGCGGGTGGGCGAGGGGCCGCGCCGAGCTGCGAGCGAGCGAGGCGGCGAGCGGGCCGGGAGGAGGGGAGAAGGGAGCGCGCCGCGAGCGAACGAGCGAGCCAGCGAGCCCAGCGAGCGGAGAGAGCGAGTGAGGGACGGCAGGCAGTGAGGTCATCCTTTGAATCTAATTGTCTGAGTCAGGAGGAGATGTGGCACTTGATGCAACGAGAGGGGAGGGGGAAGGGACCCTCTAGGCTCTGGACCGGGGGCCCCTCGTCAAACCCAGAGGCAGCCAGGGCCTACCGGACCCCGCCCAGGTCGAAGTTGCCTGAGGGCAATTCGGACAGACCCCTGTTTGTCTCAGGACTGACATCTGCTGCCAGGGGGAATCAGTAAGCCCTCAGATGTGGGACCCAGCCCCACATCACCCTCAGAGAGTGGGGACCCTCCTACCCAGGGGGGAGGGGGTCATTGAGACCCCTTCCCAGGCCCAGGTCACCTCCCTGGATTTCTGAGGATAATGGGAGGCCCCCAAACAAGCTTACCTCATACTTCTTTCTGCCCTCTGAGGATAAAGGGGGAACTCCAACCAGCTTTCCAAGTTACCTTCCTGGCTTTAGGAGCATGGAGTCCCCAACTGCATTCCCCAAGTTATTTCTCGAATGGGAAATTTGGACATTGAACCCCAATTCACCTTCCTGCCCTCATTGTCACCCAGTCCTCCAGTTACTGTAATTTTGGGGGGCATGAAGACCCCTACTTGACCCCAAAGCCTCCCTATTCTGCATGCCCAACCTTTCAGAAAGGGCAGGATCCCAGCCAGACTCTTGGGGTCCAGGAGCCGCCCAGGGAACCAAGCTGCTCCTGTGGTGGGGGGTGGGGGTGGGAGAAAGGCCAGATGGCAGCTGGCCCCTGGGCATGTCAGGTGTGCACACCCAGGCACACAGACAGGAGCACATGCACACGTGTGCACATACACACAGTGGGGGGAGCACCAAGCAGCTGGGGATGCTCACACCAAGGGCCACACATCCCTCCCCTCGCCCCCATGGGGGAGGGGTGATAAATATTTCAGGGGCTTTTAGCTCTGAAGGGGCTGAAGCTGGGGGAGGGAGGGGGATCCACAATGCCTGATTAATGGGGTTACGGGCTTGGATCAATCCCTCCACCGCTGCTCCCTCCTCCCCCCTCCTCCCTCCCTCTGCCTAATGCGCTTTATCAGGAGACGCTTTTCTAACTTGGCAGCGTCGGGTGTTTTAAATAGACCCATTTAGAGCAGGGGTTGGGGGAGAAAGGAAGGGGAGGAAGGGAGACAGAGATTGAGACAGGCTGGGAGACAGAGACGAATCAGGAGAGAGAGAGAGAGAGAGAGAGAGAGAGAGAGAGAGGGAGGGAGGGAAGGAGGGAGAGAGAGAAGCTCCAGAAAAGAAAGACTGGGAGAAAGACAGAAGGAAATGCTGAGACATGGCAATAAGAGAATGAGGATGAGACCCCCACAGAGGGTGAATTTGGGGGGTGGGTGTTGAAGGGAGGCCAGAGGAAAGCCAGGGGCCAAGGAGCAGAAACGGCAAAAAACAGAGACAGAGACACAGAGAGCGGCAAGGAGCCACTGGCAGGGGGAGAAACCCGGAGAGAGGCTCTCTGCAAGGGCTGAGTGCTAGCCTGGGAGACAGCAGATATCTTTTATTTCCAAAAACAGTTTTTCATCCACTTTGTTAAATTAAAAAGCTGTTTTTAAAGTGGAGCTGGAGGTGCTGCTGGGAGAGGGTGGACAGAACTGCCAAGTCCTCCTTCCAGCCTCCTCAGCCTTCACAGAAGCTGCCTCAGCCTTAGCCCCCTGGGGGTGTTCTCCAGCTCCCCTGCTCTTTGCTGTCCTCTGGGATCCCTGGGGACAGGGTCAGGGCATCTGAGCTACTGTTCATTGGCAGGAAGTCCTTCCTGCTGTCTGGCCTCGGTCCCTCCTGTTGCAGGGGGCCCATTCTCTTGTCCGACCACTAGCCTGCATTTCTCCAGCTTCCTAAGGTGTACCCCATTTGGAGGGGAGGAGGATTATGTGCCCTCACAGCTCAGTAGCTCACTTTCCCAGCAAGCCTGCAGACCCCTCCCAGGTGTGCCCCCTATAAATATTTATTATCTATTATTGTGTAAATCTGAACTTCTACCAGACACCCCACTCCATGTCCTTCGGTCCTCTGGGAACAGTGAAGATGGAAGCTTAACTCTCCACAGCCCTCTGGAGCCTCCCTTCCTCCCCTTCAGAATCCCAGCTCCATGTTAAGTCTCTTTAATGGCCATGTGTCAGCCCGGGACACCCCACCCTACCCTGAACAACACCCCACTCCTAGTTCTGAAGGGTCATTCCCCACCACTCCCGGGCCGGGAAAATGGCCAGTCTGTTTGGGAGCTGAGATGAAAAGCCCGGCTGGCCTTTGTGGGCCTCTGGCGGGTTTTGGACAATAAGCCCTTCCGTTCCGCTCCAGCGCCTCAATTCCTTGGACAACCCCACCCCCGGGCTGCCAATCCAGGGGCCTTGCCTGGACTGAATGAAAGGCGGGGAGAGTCGGGTCCAGCCCTGGGGCTGGCCCCAGAAGATTTTGGACTTTCTGACCCCCCATTCCACCTCCTCCAAACCCAGCTGCTTCCCCAGTCAAGCCAGAGAAATGCTTTGGGGGCAGAGAGGGAGCCAGACAATGAGACAGAAACATACTCCCACATCCAGGATTCAGTCCCTTCATGCGGAACCCAGTTTTCTGACCGGGCTTTGCTCTTGCCTGTGTGACTATGGGTGAGTCTCTTCCCCTTTATGGACCTGTTATGAGAGCATGAAAAGCCTCAGGAGGAAGAAGACGGGAGGAGAAAGGGATTCGAGGCCCTCCTCCACTCACCACGTCTGCCTGATGCCCTGAGGTGGACCTGCCTTGCCTGGGTCCCCAGCACATACCTCTTCACCGCTGGCCGCACACCGAGCACATCAATGTCCTCCTCCTCCAGACCAAACTCTTCCTGAAACTTCCAAAACCAAGGGGGCGGGTGATGTGTCAAGGCTGAATTCTAGAAGGGCAAAGGGCACAAACCAGAGGTCACAGAGGAGCCACAGGCCTTAGTCCAACTCAGAGCTTGTTCCACACTCATGACCCCCCTGGAAGAAGGAGAGACGGGGGGCAGGCAGCAGAGAAGCATCGAGAAGGAGAAAAGTTAGGATAATCCAAGTTCCATCTGGCACCCCTTCCTGACTGACTTCAGGTTCTGAACCACAGGGACAAAGGGAGGCCAGCGGCTGACACCACGTAGGATACACTTGCATACTCACCCGCAGACAATCCCAAATCCCCACACAACGAGTTCACGGACTCAAATACCTCCACGTCACACATATTTCCACATGCGTACTCACACAGAGACATGCCACGTGACCATCCCCTTCCTCTGCCTCACCACCACTCTGATTTATTGAACATGTGTTACGTGACAGGGACTGTGGTAGGCACTTTGTCCGCACCGTCCCGTTTAATTTTCTTGACTTCTCCATGAGGTAGGTTCTAGTACTACTCACATTTGAAATAGAAAAAGCTGGTACTCAGGAAGGTTAAGTAACTTGCCCAAAACCACACAGGCTGATTCGTTCCAGAACACAGATTTGAGTCTTAGCGCTAAAGCCTTTCTGCTGTACCAGTTTGCCTCTGCAGATTTCTCTCTTACCTGCACAGCGCCTTTTCCAAAAATAATACAGTAACAGCTAATACTTTTGCAAGACCCTTGCTGAGCCAGACACCATGATAAGTACTTAACATACATTTTTGCACCAAATCATCAGAACAACCTTTGGAGGTAATCCTGTTTACATTTCCCGGAGGAGGAAACCGAGGCTCAGAAAACAAAATCACCTTGCCCAAAGTCACACAACTCAGTTGTTAAGGGAGCTGGCGTCGTACTCAGGACTGTCATAGAAGCCCCTAAGTCTTCTAAGAGCTCCAGTTACGTAACAGAGCCCTCACCTTCTACAAGACCCTAGGAGATCCTCAGGGTCCATACGTCCCTATATCCCAAAAACTGGTCCCGAAGGTACGATCAGGTGCCTAAACACATACCCATGAGAAAGGAACTCTATGTCATCCAACTCTGCCCAGAGATGCAGAGACACTACCAACTAGGGAGAGATGGCCAGAAACTAAAACAAGGTGTTAGAGATAGGCTGGCCGGTGGTAACAGACACAGACACACCAAGAGATAAACCCAAAGGGAGGGAGGCAGAGAGGAAGACAGAGACAGAGACACTCATCAGGCCAAAGAAGGACAAGGTTGGAAGAAAAGACAACAGAGGGAGAGCGGGGGACAGGTGGACATGAGGAACATGGACAGACCCACACCAACAGACACAGACACAGAGACAGACACACACGGAGCCATCCGACCTCACAAGAAAAAAACCTGGGAGAGCAAACAGGGCACAGGCTGTGTGTGCGTGCGTGCGTGTGGGGGGGCATGCAGTATCGCCACGCAGATTACACCAGCTGCTTCCAGCAATTTCATCTGATTAATAATAAATGCCCCGTAATTACAGCCTCTCCCCCAGCCCTTCTTCCTGTTTTTTTTTTGTCAGCTGCCGCCAGGCCAGCCCCCTATGGACCCCATGGCCCTCTCCATCCTCACCTGCTGCTGCCTTCTAGGAGGCTGAAAGTACATGAGCTGATAGAGGAGGCCAAACTCCCAATCTGAGGGGGAACATCCACCTCCCAATCTTAGATTAATGCCTTCTGCCTCCAAGCAAAAGGTCACTTCCCTTAGGTCTCACTCACAACTCTCTCTCTCCCCTCGGTGCAACCTGTGACCCTTAGCACAATCCAGCCCAGGGACCTCAGTCTGGGATGCAGGGAGGTGAATTCTGAACTGCCCTTGCCCACTCTTGATCACTCAAAGACTGGATGAAGCCCCCATTCACAAACTTCCCTCAGCCTTGGAACCCCACAGGCTCAGAGGAGAAAGGGACCAGGACAGGGGTCCCTACCCTATCCCTGAGACCCAGGCAGCCCCCAGAGTCTCTGCCCACTTGTGTACCCTCACGCTCTGGACACTCGAGGGACACTCAGGCACGGCGCTCCCATTCCTGAGCCCCTGCTCCCCACGAAGATCCACCTCCTTCCAGGCCTCCCACCCTGGCTCCCCGAGGCCGCTCTATCAGAATCAGCTGCGGGTTTGTGCTGATCTGTTTCTAATCGCTGGGGCCTGGTTCACGCTTGCCCCCCCACCCCACCCAATATTGATTCCATTATTTGGAGAGCCATTGACGTCAGGGGCCTGGATGGGTGCCAAAACTGCCTTTTCTCCGGCCTGGGCCAGGGCCCCGCAGCCCCCATCCCGTGATTTCACGGAGGGCATGTAGGTCAGCTCACAGGCCAAGGTCACACAGCATCTGACTTCAGAGGCCGGGCTCTTTCTACCCTTGGGAGACCACCGTGCAGTTCCCTTCTCCTAGGGAGAAGCGCCACACGGAGGCCTGGGGGGTCAGAGGTCAGGTGGGTGTGCAAGAACCTCCTTGGGACGTGGACTCCAAGAGAGGGCTCTGGCAGAAGGGATGTGGGCAGTGGCTCAGAAAAGTCTAGCGCCATGCGCTTATTTTGGAACATTCTGAAGCTGGACTTGAAATAGTTATTACTGACTACTTAATTTTTATGTCTGATATCAGACTTATCTCCTGATACATCTCAGAAGAAAGTTCTCTGCTGTGTAAGGTAAAAGATTACCCTAAATGTTGCCATACTATAATTTGACTAACTGACAGTACTAATTTTATACATTTTTGTTCCATAGAAAACAAAGGTCCTGTCTTTTGTGCATCTCCTGCCCGTGCTGCCTCAGTTTCCCCACACTCTCCCAATCTCTCCTGGCTCTGTGTCTCTCTGATCAATATGCAGCCACTGTGACACCAGCCAACACTGGCAACTCCTAGGCTCTGGCTGCGCAGGGTATTTTTAGGATCCGAACCCTGTGTTCTCAGATAGCCTCTGTTAATAACCAATACAGACAGTCCGTGGTACCCACAACAGCTTCACAACCTCAGAGCCCAGGCTCGGAGGCTCGGAGATGGGGTCCATTGTCTCAGCTATGGTCCAAGAAACCCAGACCTAGACAAAGGGGCACTCTCACAACAGCATGGGGAGAGGACTTAACCACCTTCTGAAAAATCCTGAAGCTGGAGAAAGGACAGAGGTGACCTCTGACCTCTGCCACAGAATCAAGGTCATTGCCTTGTCCCAGTCTCCCCTAGTCCAGACCTTTTCCAGGAAGAAGCTGCCTATCCTCTGCTCTCTATCTCTAAGTACAGGAAAGTCCTTCCTTTAGTCTAGCCTACAAACTACTCAGGGATCCTTCAAGCCAAATAGGGGTGTACAAAAGAGAATGTTGGGTCTCAAACCACAAACCCCAGGAGGTCCCCACTCCGTGATTCACTCCTTAACATATATTGAGTGCCTAACTCCTCTCAGGCACTATACTGGGAGTTGGGGTTATGGTTCTGTCCATGAGGGGCACTCAGTCTGATGGGAGAGAAAAAAATGTACTGTTTAATCAACACTGCCCTCCTACTGTGTATCAGGTCTGTGCCAGGGGCAGTGTGCCGTGGGGAGCAAAGCAGACCCAGTCCCTGGGCCTCCCACAGAGTTCATGGGCAATACTTGCTGAGTGTTAAGGAGGGAAAGAAAGTATAGTGTATGGTGGGCAAACAGACTGCCCCCGTCTGGAAAAACCAACCCTCCTGCAGGACTGCGGACTCTTCAGTCCATTCCTAAACCCCAGGATCAGCCCCTGTGCTGGCCAGAATCACCGGCACAATCTAACTTCAGTTTCTTCCGCAACAGCTCTGGCCCCAGCTTCTGGGAGCTGCTTCCCCACAGCGGCAGGGTCTGACTCTGTCCTCACATCTGTCCCAGCTCCTCCTTCCGCCCCTTGGCCCCCCTCAGAGCTCCTGGCTCTGGTGACCCCCAAACCAGCATGGCTCTGTTCTTTGGGGGCTCTCTGCCCTCTGCAGAGGCAAGGGGGTGATGACCTCAGAGCTTCTGGCCCAGAGGGAACACTTGCCTTCTCAGCTCCTCCCCACAGGAAGCCAGGAGCCCTGGTGGGTGTGGTCATCCAGGGCCACGGGAGTTTACACAGCTGATATCCCCTGGTCCCTCTGGAGAAGGGGTCAGCTCTCTCTTCGCTGCCTCTTTGCTCTCTGAGACCCCCCCAAACCAGGCACACATGGTCCCCCCCTAACCCATCTGCATTTCAAAGAAAATCCACTCCATATGTCTCAGATTCATTTACACTTCAACTCCCCAAAGGCAGAGAGCAGGGCATCTTGCCTCCAAGTTCCCCCCACCCCCATGGGGTGGGGGGCTGGAGAGCATGTGTCCCCTTCAGGGCCAGGAAGCAGTTCCAGCTCAGTCATCAGAGCCTGAGGGCCACGTCCTGACTTCCTGGGGTCCCAAGGGGTGATCGTGTACCTCACGCACCCCATCCACTGGTCCCATAGTGGGAGGGCATCTAAAGCCCAAAGGAGGTGGAGTCCTAGGGTTAGTTGCAACATCACCCAACACAACCCCACCCCCCAGGACTACTGTTCTCCTGAGGAGTAGAGAGGAGAACCCCGGGCATTCCCTGGAGATGGGATAAAGGCTCAACAGGCATTCCAGGAGACTGTGATCGATAACAAAGCTTAGCCTCTACCCCTCTCTGGCCAGGGCAGAAAAGAGGCTGGGTTCCAATTCAGTTTCCTCCTCCAGCTACCTTCTCAGGGGCCACAACCCCCACTTAGAATCAGAGATTCAACATCCTGAACACTCAAAGGAGCCAGACGTCTACCCCTCACCAGATCAGCTTCACACCCTCCCACTGGCAGGATCACTGGGATGAGGGCAAGGTCTTGGGCTGACACGAGTCTTATCTCAGCACACCTGACCCTCTCTACCACAGAAGGAATAGACCAAAACTGTTTCGGGGGAATGTGCATAAACAAGGCACATGGGAGACTCCCAGGGTCCGTATTACCCCCGTAACAAAAAGCTACTCAGACCTTCCTGCCAAGAGCCTACTCAGACCTTCCTGCCAAGAGCCTCTCTTTGGGGAAGTAGAGGCAGAAAAGTTTAACTGGGTCCGGTTTGCCAACACCCTCTCCATCAGCCCACTGCCTACGTGAGGATGCGACCACCCGTGTACTCCCTCCCCTCCCCACCCGGCCTTTGGAGGGGACAGGTTTTGCGGCAGTCTCTGTTCCTCACCCCAATTACCCTGATATACAGCACAGACCAAAAGAAAACATGCGTGTATCTGAATATGAATTCTAAATTCCACTAACAGTGTGAACACCACAGTCCTAGTGCACATTTGAATGTCTGAGTCCCAGATACGAGTGTCATTTGGGCGAACCCCCAGGCCCCCATGTGAATATGAAAGCCTCACCGTGGAAGCAATGGCTGAGTGTGAGCGCTAGGAACCTAGTGCCAGTCTGAGTATCAGCCTCAAGATGGAAGGGCAAGTTTAATGTCATCACCAGGGATGTCAGTCTGAGTATGAACTTGAAGATGGAAGTAGAGGTTTGAGTGTGAACCCAGGTCCCAGGGTGCATCTGACTCTAAGCCCCAGGACTGAAGTGTGGCTCTAGGATTCCCATACAGGTCATCATACATTAGCATCCAAGTTCTAGAGTAAGTGTAAGCGTCAGCCCCTAATCTTAAGGGCATTCTGAATATGAGCACTGGGGTTCCTCGTAAGTCTGAGTGTGAGCCCTGGGTCCCTGAGGGATGCCAGGGTGGAAGTGAGAATCCTGCGTGTGATCACTAGAGTTCTAGTTCGAGTCTCAGGTGAGCTCCAAGATGGAAGCCTGAGCCTGTGAACTCGAGGACTCCCGTAGGACATGGGTTCAAACGTGAGCCCCAGGCTCCCCAGGGCTCTGCATGTGAGCCCCTAGTCTTAATGTGACTCTGAGTGTGAGCCCCGGGATGTAGGTGTGAATGGAGTAAACCCCAGGGTCTTAGCATGAGTCCAGTTGTGAACCCCAGTGAGACTGCGAGCATGGGCTCTGGGTCTCGGTGCAAGCCTATGAGCTAAGTCAACACAGAAATGTGAATCTAAGTGTAAGCCTAGGGTCCCAGCGTGGGTCTGAGTGTAAACTCGAGGACTGAAGTGTATACCTGGATATGAGTCCCAGAACGTAACTATGAATCTGAGTGAGTCCCATTGTCCTGGTGTAATTCTGAGTGTGAGTCCACGTGAATGCAAGTGTTCCAGTGTGAATCTGAGTATGAATTCCAGAACCCCAAGAAGTCTTGAATGTGAACTTTAAACTCCTAGTCTTTGTAAGTAGGGTCCCAGGTGGAGTATTGGCCCTGATAAAGTATGAACCTTAGTTTTATGTCAGCAATCCTGACCAGGAGCCCCAAGAAGCAGTCCAGAAGATTTTTGTGGATTTTGACAGTGGAGACATGGAGCATAATTTTTTGGGACACACAGGCCCCTCACCACCACTCCCAGCCCAGGCTAGCCCTTCTTACAGCCATAGGACTCTCCAATTGTTGAAGCCCCAGCCCGACACATGCAGTGGTACAACATCACACCCAGAATTAGGCACACAGAAATGCATTCAGTGTTTCAGAGCCCCCGGACGTACAGCAATTACAGATGCACAAACGCATCCAGCATTCTGGACTCCCACCACCTCATTGATTACAGCCACACGAACAGCCCCAGTGACACAAACACAATTATAGCACGCATTACAGGCAAAACAACTAAGGTTACGGATACACTGTTAAAGAGGCATGCAGACACACACACACACCCAGTGTTGCAGACAAGCTGCCAGCCACACAAAACACACACAGACGCTTCTCAAAGAGAGACTAGACGGAAAGAGAAAGAAAATCCTGAATTTTCAACAAGGCGTGAAATAGTCCTGCCCGCCTGAAGCTACTGAAGGGGGGAGGGGGCCGAGGAGCGAGCAGTACGAGAGCTAGACGAGAGCTAGACGCAGGAGAGGCTCTGGAGAGGAGAGGAGCCGGAGGAGAGCTGTCCGTCTGGTGACCTCCCCGCGGCCCAGCCCCCACGCACGGGAGATACACTACTCAGAACAACACAGGGACACCCAAGCCAGCTCCCACAGAGCCATCCTGGAGGAGACTCAAACGGGCGGACTCACAAAGAGACGGGAATACACCACAAGCGTACCCACACGGACACTGGGGACTTACAAAGAGACACTGGAGGAGCCCCACTGTGTGGACAGACATCAGGTATACACACGAGGAAACCACAGACAGGCTCAGGCTAAGACACGCGCACACACACACACACACACACACACACACGGGATTCACACGGACACAGAGACACTGGCAAACGCATCCGTTCACACCCCTGGGCGCTTTTAAGTCCAAATTTCTGCGGGAGAAGGAAGCCGCCTCCGGCGCGCGGGGGTCACTGCGACCCCCAGCTCCGGAATTTTCCCATACCCCGCGCGCACTGCTGAGGGGTAAGGGAGAACAGGGATGCTAGGACAATCCACCCCGGCCACCTCCCCAAGCCTATTGTCCGCCCCCACTACCACCACGCCCAACCCCCCGGCTTGCCTGGACGTGGGGGGGCTTCTTCTCCTGCGCCCCGGCTCCCGAGTTTGCGGGCAAAGTTTCCTGTGAACTTTCCTGTCCCCCACCCGTTTGCTGGCCCACGCGTGTCCCTCCCTCTGCCCGCGCGCACGAGGGCCGCGGGTCTGTCAGTCAGCCCGAGGATTTGAGGGTCCGGCCCCGCAAGATCCGCCGCGAGGTACTCACCGCGCCCTCGGACCGCCGAAGATCCGCGCCTCGTCCTTCTATAGCCCCGGGCAGGGAGCGAGGCAGGGAGCGCGAAGCTAGCACCGCTGCTGGGATCCTGCCGCCGAGCCCTGCGCCGCGCCGGCTGGAGCTGCCGCCGCCGCCGCCCGCTCTGCACCGGCTCCTCCGCGCTCGGCGGCTTTAACCCCCCCATCCTCCTCCCTCCCTCGCGCGCTCCCTCCCTCCTTCCCTCGCCCATGTGACCGCGGGCGCCCGCTCGGCCGCGCGCGCCCTCGCTCCCCTCCCCCTCGCGCCTTGTCTCCCCGAGCCTTCGCGGCCGCGCGTCACGACCCCCTCCTGGCCACGGCCCCCGCGCGCCCCCGCCTTGGCCCGCTCCCGCTCCTGGCACGCGCAGCCCGCTCGCTCGGGCACACTCACCCTCCGCAGGCCTGTGAGACCCCTCCCAGTCGCCTCGAGCTGGCAAGCGCCCACCCCCCCCCCCCGCCCCTGACACACTTGCCCGCACTGGCACGCGTGGCTCCCTCACATTCGCCCTTTCTCCGGAACGCCCTCCAGACGGCTGTGATCCCAGCGCTTCACGCGCAGCCCCGACCGCGGGTCTCAAAGACGCGCGCGCACACACACCCACACCCACTCCGCCAGATCCCCTAGGGCCGCTGGGCGCGCACCCATCCCCCGGGGTCGCTCATTCACAGTCGCTCTCACTCAGCCTTGGCCAGGTCTCTGCTGCACACACTGCCGCACGTTCAGGCCCGGACTGCCTCGTACAAACACCCTGGCACACCCGGGCCAACTCTGGGGGCCCTCCTGCCGGCCTCTCCATAAGAGGAGTGCAAGCCAGAGCCCCACTTTCCGCAGAGAAGGTCAGCCGTCTGGCCCCTCCCTTAGTCCTACCGCCCCTAGGAACACCACACATCCCTTGCCCAAGGGGGCTTTCTGCTCCCGGGCTCCCAAGTGGAGGAGGCTGGGAGCCCAGGTCCTTGCCTCCCACCAAGTCCTTGGTGACACCAGTACAACTGATGGAGAAACTCAGGAGTTGGAAAATTTTTTAGTTTTAAGTTACAGTTAAGTTTAATTAGTAGTTAAGCTAATTAATGCCTGTAAAAAGCTATTGTTCCAGGAACCGAAGGTATGACCCACCCTGACTCCAGAGGACCCACAAGCAATTTGACCTTTGTGCCCTAGGAGGACAAGCAATGAAATTGGTATCTGAGCCATTGTGCTCCAGGAAGAGATGCCCCTCGCCCAGGACACACGTAAAGAATCATGGTCAGCTGGTGAAAGGATGCTTGGAATGTTGGGGGACTGCATCCTTTATCTCCCATCCAAGGACTAACAAGGCCCAGCCCTGCCTAGCCTCGGAGATTAACCTTTTCCCTGAATTCCAAACCCCTTACCTACACTTTTTCTTCTCAGAAAAAAAGGTCAGTTTGAGATGAAATGTAAGATGGTCTTCTAGGGTACATAACCCACCGTCTTCTCAGATTGCCAGCCATCTGAATAAAGCAGCCGTAGAAATTCAATCCTTGTCTCTACTTATTGGTTCTGTTAGTGACAGGCAGCAGGAACACCGACTTTTCTGGTTTCACAACTCTCCTCTCCTTCCTAACCCCCTAGACACCTGGCCTGGGGAACAATCTCCACTGGGATTAAGGGGGGAGGGAGGGAGCACCCTCTATGCCTGGACGCACAGCAGAGTTCGAAGCAGGAGGTTCACCCCTCCAGCTTTCTTTTCCTAGCTTGGGCCCTCCTAGGGGAGGCTCACTTCTCTGGCTCACGCTCCCCCGCCCCACCCCACCCTCTGTCTGGTTACAAGATTGGGGGGAATAAGGTTAGACAACCCAACCAACTTCTGAGGTCCCGCGAGAAGTCAACAGAAAGGGTGAATGCCAGAGGTGGAGTACTAGTGGCCCACTCCCATCTCCACCCCACGGATTTTTTCACCTGACCTTTGACCCATAATCCCTGCGCCTGGAACCTCCAGGGAGCTGCTTCAGGGCTGGGGGCGGGAGAGGGGAAGGAAATATCTCGAAGTTTCCTCACACCCTTCCCCAGTAGGCTACCCTGAGCGCCAGGCCCTTTCCCAACACATGCCTCAAGGAAGCCCATTGCAGAGGAAAAACCTTTCCACCACGTCCAGGCTTTTCACTTTAACTTCCCTGGCCGCAGAATCCCCTCAGTGCAACCAGCAGGGGTCAGCGGGGCTGAGGCTCAGAGAGGGCTAGCTGGGGCATAAGGACTTAGCGAAATAGTGGCGCCCAGCTGAGAGCAGCCCACCCGCACCCACAGTAAGTGTCCCCTAGCCGGCCGCTCCGGGTTCCCATCCTCCAGGTCCCTGGGCTGCAGACCAAGACCAGATGGTAAGTACCAGGAAGGATCAGGGGCGGGAGCAAAGGTATCTTTGGGGGTCAGAAATTGCCCCTCCCCCTACACCAAAACTGGGCCTGGGGAGTGATTGTGTGCTCAGGGGGCTGTTCCTCTTCTACTGGGAGAGCAGGCGTCTCGATCAGGTGGTCACTGGTTCACTGACTTCCCCTCGGGATCCTCCAGCGTCCCGGACAAAGCCTTTCTGCCAGGTTGAGAGTAGTGGCGAGTTCCGTCTCCTCCTGGGGACGCGGGGGCTGCGGTCGGCAGTGCCTAAATCCGCGGGTGCCGGGGCAGGGCCCGCGCGGAGCAACTGGGGAATGGGAGCCCGACACATAGATGTGTCAGAGAATTCGCGAGGACAAGAGGCGCACGTCGAACGGAATCCCGGCGTCTGTCCAGCAGCAGTTCCTCCCAGCGCAGCACGGGGCGGCTGCAACCGCACCCGCTTCCCCGGAGCCGCAGCGACACCTGGCGGGCAGTGCGGGACGCGCGGTCCTCCTCTGGCTCCGGCTGCTGCACCAAGGCAGCGCCCACCTCCGAAACATCCAGGGTGCGGCCCTCTCTCCCTGCCGCCGCCAGCTTCTGGCCCAGAACCGATTCTCCTTCCACCTGAACTAGGCAACATATGACTCGTGGGTTTCCGCTCCTGCCGCCTCGAATGCCTAATCTACACACTAGCTTCTGAGCTTCCTAAGCCTCGGCGTTGGACACTCCCCGACCTTACTGCCGTGAGGACAAAGCCAGGCTTCTTAGACGGGGCTTAAAAGCCCTTGCAGGATCTGGTCCTGTCTCCTCTCTAGCTTTATTAGGCGCCCCTATCCCCGGTCTCCCCAGCTTCGCACCAGTCCCCTTCTCTCGTGGCGCACTTATCCTTAAGCCAAACCCCAGTTCCCTGACACCCTCCCGCCATTCCCATACCATCCTCACCATGCCTCTCCCATAAGAGGCAGCAAGAAATAACGCCCCCCAGTTGGGAGCTCCGGTGCCCTGCAAGTAATGAAGATCCCAGATTTGATAACCCTAAAAGGTCTTGGGATATTGGGGGAACTTCTCCTTAACTTTGTGTCCCTGGAGTTTTATATCCACTGTAAAAGGGGGGCTCTGTGGCAGGCAGCACTTTTGGCTCCACCCTCCTTCACCCTGGCAGGTGACCTAAATCTGGACCATCCCTCATCCCCGCCCCCCCCCCAGGAGTCAACTGTGCCACCCCAAGCCTTTGCGTAGCTAGGGCCCTTCCCTATTCCTACTGATGTGCGAGCCGCTGCCCCATGCTCCACCTCCTGTAGTCCACCTTTTCCATTGCTCCTTCGGAAACAGTGCTTATTTCTAACCTGCTATACCATCAGAAAAGTCCCGCCATTGGACACATACAGTTACAAGCACACACAGGCTGTGTTTTTCCTACAAATGTCAAACACATCATCATGAGAAGTCACACACCCAGTCTCAAAGAGTTGAACGCCTATATTTAATCTTGAGGTGACCCAGTGGGAGTCAGGGTCCCCTGCTCGGACCTGGAAACTAGAGGTCTCAGAAAGGCGGAACTCCCCGAATCACACTTGGACACAATACCCACACCTAGACTCAGTCACGCCGCATGTCACACAGGCACACTCAGAGTCACACACTCTCTCAGTCACAGAGTCCCACACTGGGATTTGGCGGGGCAGGGCGGGCTCCGGGAGGCAGTTACGTAAAAGCCCTTGCAGTCCCCCCTCGCTCCCCCTCAACCCCCCTGCTTCCTCACGCAGTGCCAGCGCCCCGGGCGGCTTGGCGGAGGCCCGGGAACAGCTCGGCCTCGCGGAGGCTCCAGGCGCCGAGAAACCCGATCCTGACACAGCCCTAGGCTGAGCAAGGGAGGGGGGCCCAGAGCACCGCCCCCCCCCCCACACACACACTCAGAGTCCAGCCAAGCCACCCCGGGACGACTCACTTCCCATCCTGAAGCAGCTCCCAGCACCATCCTGGGACAGCACCTAAGGCCCACTCACAGCACCCCACCCCCACCCTGCAGATTCCCTTCTGGAATCCTGTCATCTGGATCCCCGCCTAAGTGTGCCCTGACCTTCCAACCTCTGGCACCAGAAAACAGCAAAGATTCCCTAAAGGTAGAGACTGGGAGAGGCTTGAAGCCATAATGGGAGAATGAAAGTATTCAGCCTGAAATTGCCCCTAATTCTCTGGCGCTGACTTCTTTTGCCTCCTCACTGGGGCCCTCTAAAATCACCCTGATAGAAAGAGGTGATTTCACTTCTGCCCCAGACCTCCCTCAGATCTGTTGCCAACTGATCCCAAAATATTCTCTCAGAATTCTAAATTATTTGAAAGACCCAAGGCCTTCCCTCCTCTCTTTGACATCCTTCCCTCCTTCTTATTTGGAAGTTCTAACGCTAGTCTAACCCCAATTCTGCCTGTTTTGCCAGGAAGGAAGTTTGAGGGCAACCTGAGACATTGAAAATGAAATCCCCAAATGGAGGAAGGATTAAGGTTCAGGAAAGCCTTGAAAGTCAGGAGTCTAAGAGAAGGGGAGAGAATGGCCGTGCCCACCCCCCAACTGAACCCCCCACCTCACTCTGCAGCCGAGACTCTATTTTTTATAATAGCTTTTGAGTATCTGCCTGGGCTGCCGAGGCCCAGGCAAAAAGGGAATTTCCCCCTATGTTCTCTGTTAATGAACAAAACATTTCATGTTGAAATTCTTCCGCTGCCCCCAGCCCAGTGTCTCCAGGGCCCCTCAGCCTGACCAAGCAGGGGGATCTCTAGGAGGGAAGTAACAGAGTGGGGGGCAGCCACCAGGGGAAGCATCATTTACATGGGGGGCATATTTTTTTCATAAATAGTTAGGGTGCCTTTTTTTTTCACTTTTGGCTAAAATTCCACTCTTCTGGCAACTTCCCAGAAAGGGCGGCAGGAGGGCGGCCGGAGCTGTCCCGAGGCTCAGGGCACGGCCCCCCTCCCCTGGGCGAGGAGCCTTCCCCAAGTTGTTTTCCTGGTCTCTTCCTCTTGGATGTTTTTTTGATTATTAATCACATTTTCCATCTGTAGGCTTGGTCCAGACCCCCTCCCCCTGGTGTCAGGGCTGGACAGAGGGTGGGGCAGGCTCCAGGAGGATGAGTTGGGGACAAGATGGGCAGTGAACCTTGGTTTTGGCTGACCTGAAAGAGGCTGTAAGTGGCATGTCACAGATTCTATCTTCACCATCTAGGTGCATAGTAGGACCTTAATAAACACAAATGGAGTGAATGAATGAACGAACAGGTATCCAGCTTTCACAGCACCCAGCTGGCAATGGAAGGCAAAACCCCTGGTGTAAGTCGCCTTATGCTACAGAAATAGCTCAGAGAGGGGGAGTCACTTGCCCAGAGACACACAGCAGATTAGTTCCAGAGCCAGAGAAGGACCCCAGTAAGACTGATGGCTCCCCCATTCATAAAGCAGTCAATAAATATGTGTCAAGCCCCTACTATATGCCTGGCATTCATCTAAGTGATTGGATACAGCAGCGAACCAGACAGAAACGCCTGCCCTTTCAAGGATGTGGAGCATCTAGAACTTCACACATGGGTAAATTCATACAACCACTTTGGAACACTGTTTGGCAAGATCTGCTAAGCTGAGCCCCAGCTGGTATGGCCCAGTTGGTTGGAGCATCCTTCTGCAGACTGAAAGAAAGGTCACAGGTTCAATTCCCAGTCAGGACACATACCCAGGTTGTGGGTTCGATTCCAGGTTGAGTTGCAAATGAAAAGGCAACCAATCAATGTTCTCCTCTCTGTCTCTGTCTCTGTCTCTGTCTCCGTCTCTGTCTCTCTCTGTGTCCCTCTCTATCCATTCCTCCTTTCCTCTCTCTCTATGAAGCCCTGGTCAGAGTGGCTTAGTTGGTTGGGCATTGTCCCACAAAGTGAAAGGTCACTGGTTCAATTCTCAGTTATGGCCCATGCCTGGGTTGCAGGTTCAGTCCCCAGTCGGAGCATGTATGAGAGACAACAAGTCAATGTTTCTCACATCAATGTTTCTCTCCCTCTCTTTCTCCCTCCCTTCCCCTCTTTTTAAAAATAGGGAAATAAATAAAATCTTCTTTTAAAAGGATCTACTAAGATGAACATATGTATTGTCCTATGACCCAGCAAGTCCACTCCTAGATACATACCCAAAAGAAATTAATGTAGCCCTGGCTGGTGTGACTTAATGGACTGAGCACTGGCCTGCAAACTGGAAAGGTCACTGGTTCGATTCTTGGTCAGGGCACATGCTTGGGTTGCAGGCCAGGTCCCCAGTTTGGGGAGTGTGAGAGGCAACTGACAGATGTTTCTGTCTCTCTTCTTCTCTCTCTAAAAATAGATATTTTTTTTAAAAAAAGAAATTATTGTAGAGTTCACCAAGAACATTCATAGCAGTTTTATTCATAATAGCCTCAAACTGGAAACAACCCAAATGAATGAATAAATTGTGATGCAGTAACAATGGAGAAGAATCAACTATAGCTACACACAACAAAAATAGGTAAAGCTCACAGGCAAAATGTTGAGCAAAGACCAAAAAAGAACCAGACATAAAAGAATACAGTGCTGAGTGCTTTCATTTATATATTAAGGTCAAAACCAGGAAAACTCATTTATGGTGATGGAAGTTAGAACTGCAGTTACCTTTGCTGGGTGGGGGAGGTCCAAGAGTGTACACAGATACGTCAAAACTTGAGCTATGCATTTAGGATTTGTGCACTTTACTGTTACTTTCAGCCTAAAAAAAATTTTTTTTAATCCCCTGCTCTCATGGGACTCACATTCTAGTCAGGGAAGATGTATACTAACCAAAATATGTGAGTATATAATTCGTCCAGCTGAGAGTGCACTGTCTGGCTTCATAGCTCCCTCAGGCAAAAGGTGACAGCCTCAATATCATCTAAGAGAAACATAGATGAAGGCCCTTTGTCCTCTCCCACGGTGCCGTCCTCTTTTTCCTTAGAGTAGTTAGTGTGTCACTAAGCTATCTAATTCCTTGTGTGGTACCTGCGAGCTCCATCTTCAGGAACCTTGAACGGGCTTTGCCGTAGAGCAGGTGCTCCTAACCTTTGAAATAGGGTTGAATGAATGAATGAATGATACAAGCAAGCAAGCAGGACAACATTGACCTGTGGGAGTAAAGCCCCAGGGCACAAGGGAAGAAGCCTGTCTGAATGGCTCACAGCCTCAAGGGATGAGAAAGAGGGCTTGGTATCCAGTAAGGGATTAAACAGAGACTCGGAGAGCAGGCTGAGTGGCTCAGAGACCACATCCTGAAGTACCTTGGGTGCCAAGGCCACACAGGCCTAGAAAAGCATAAAGTAGGTGAGGAACAGAACCTGATTTTTGTTTTAGAGAGATCATTGAGGCTGCCGGGTAGAGACGGGGGGTGAGAAAGGCTAAGTCTGGAGGTGAGGCTGCCAGGGAGGAGGTGTTTGCTGTGACCCATGGGAGAGACATGTCCAGCCTGACCTGAGGCAGGGCCATGGGGCTGAACACAGAGGACAGGGTTTGGGGAGAGTCACTCACATTCACTTTCTCCATTTGCTCCCATGACCCCTGAAGGAACCCTCATGTCACACTACACAGGGAACAGAACCCCTGGACACAGTTCAGTGTCTGGTCTCCCAAGAACCCTCCCCCTGGGTGATCCTGGGGTGTGGGTTAAGTTTGGAAAGAGAAGCAAATAGTCAGGGAGGGAGTAGAGAATCCAGATGGGGAGGAGCACAAGAGAGGACAGGGAAGCTAGGGGTTAGCAGGGGTGTCCAACTTGCAGCCCAGGATGGCTGTGAACGCAGCCCAACACAAAATCTTAAATTCACTTAAAACATTATGAGATTTTTTTGTGATTATGTGTTGCAATGTATTTAATGTGTGGTCCAAGACAATGCTTCTTCTTCCAGTGTGGCACAGAGATGCCAAAACATTAGACATCCCTGGTAGGCAAATATACACATTTGAAGGTAGGAACAGGGGCATGGACGTGCAAAATCACAGATGTAGTTTTTCATTTTGTGTTGCAAAAATTTGCATGAAACTAATTCCCTGCTCAGAAGCACAAAGTCCCTCTCTCCATCCCTCCGTCTCTCCCTCCTTCCTTTCCTCCCTTCCCACCCCAATGGCCCTGATCTCCCTCACCTCCCATTCTTCGTGGAGGAAGCATACGTCTTCAAAGGATTGTCCCCTTCCAGTGCCAGCCCAGAGTCTGACCTTGACCCCTGTTGCTGTAGAGCTGTCTCCCTGATAACAAGGCCTGATTTCCAAACAGGACTGATGGACAGATGGCCATGTGGCCCCAAGATTGGCTCCCTCCCTTCATCTCCCACAGCTCCACTCCCAGCCAGCCTGCACTCTAGTGGGGCAGGAGACAGGGAAAAAAAGAGACTTTGGATCGGCGCCCCCACCCCCAAAACTCAACTGTTGTGTTTCAGAAGACAGAGAACCATTAGAGATATGAAGACAATACCACAGATACCCAGGCCCAGGGAAACAAAAACAAGAGTAGATCAAGAGACAAAAGAGAATTAAATTCAGTTTCACAGAGATTTATTAGCACCTACTGTGTGCCAGGCAGAGAGGGAACATTGTCTACAAAACCGTAGATGACTCCAGGGTTTTCGGCGTGAGTGGCTGGGAGATAACGGAACCATTCACTGAACTGGAGAGAGAATCAGGGTTTGGCATATCCAGGTGAAGGCTCTGTGTGATGATGGCCAGTAGAGGCAAGGATGGGGAGAACAGAGGCGCTGAGACAGGGCGGGCTGGTTGGCTGGAGGTATGCTGTCCCTGTCCCATAGCTCCCAGTGCCCTCAGTACCCTCTCTGCAAGTGACGGTCGTGCAGGCATTCATCAGAGCCATATACTGACCTGCGCACTGTGAGGGTGCTGGGAGATGACCAGCTCAAGGAGCAGGGAGAGGATGTGATGAGAGGAAGGGGAGGAAAGGATTGCAACTGAAATCCCAGGAACTATGATTAAAAAACAGAGAGGTACAAGGAGAGCCAGGAGTCAAGACTGTCACAAGACCAAAAAGAAGCCTGGCAATGACATGGGAACTCAAGATTTAAAGAGTTTAGCTGTAGTTACAGTTGATAGGCTTAAGTGACTAATTTGTGTAGAAAGCTGTTATTCCAGAAACCGGAATACTTGACCTAAATGACTCCAGAAGGTCAACATGCAATCCGACCTTTGTGCCTGAGAGGGTCTGCAACTCTTATCAATGAATCTTTTTTTCCAAACCCCTTACCTACTCTTTCTTCTCCCTATAAAAAGTTTGGCTTAAGATGAGATGTTAAGATGGTTTTTGAGGGTACATAACCTGCTGTCTTCTCAGATTGCTGGCATCTGAATAAAGCGCCCACAAAGATTCAATCCTTGTTGGTTCTGGCAGTGACAGGCAGCACTAATGCTGACTTTTCCAGTTTCAGTAAGGCCAAAAAGAGCCCTGGGCATTAGCGGCCAGGAGTGGGGTGGGGCCCGTGGAACCAGGCTGGTGCTACAGAGCTGGCTGATGTATACTCTCCATCAGGTGCCTGTGAGCACAGTGTAGGCCCCCCTCCCCCAGCCTCCCTGCTGTCCCCAGAGCCCTGCTTGGTCTGGGGTCCTCTCTCAGCCAGGCATGGGAAGAAGAGGATGAAAAAGCCGCCCTGCCCCCAAACCTCCACCCCTGAGCCCTTGGTTTCCTGCCTTCCCAGGAGGGTCCTGAGCTTTCCTCTAGCTTAGAAGCCGGCAGTGGTCAAGAAACCCTGGAAGCTTTGGGGGTAATTGAAACCAGGACGAAGACATTAGAAACCATAATGTGGACTCCCCAGCTCCCCCAGGATAGCTCCTGGCTTTCTTCTCACCCCAGTCCTCCCTGCTGCTGACAGCTCCGCTCTCCAGGCCCCCACCTGCTGGGCCAAAGACCCTTCTCTCCAAACCAGATAGAAGGGGCCTCTAAACCAGAAGGCACCCAAAGCCAGCCCTTAGGGACCTCTTCTCTGCTCTGGGACAACCTCAGTGTATATTAGGCTAACCACCCCCATATTGAAGTTGTCCCCATATTCTAATTTTAATCCTTTATTGCAGAACCTATGAGGGGTGGTGAAGTTAGACGATGAGAAGGACTACTCAATAATGAACAAGAAAAGAGAGAGGAGATGTGGGGCAGGCGTACCTCCCAACCAGCAGGTGCTCAATAAATGTGCGGGAAGAAAGAATCAGTCTCGAAGCCTGGGATGCACCAGAACAAGGTGCTGGCTGGGCCAGATCTGAAGCACAGGTGGGACAGGTTGCACACCGGGGGAGGAAGAGATGATTCTGTGGCCTAGAGTTTTTCTCTCTCTCTCTCTCTCTCTCTCTCTCTCACACACACACACACACACACAGAAAGGACAGGAAGCTTCATGTTTGTCGCCTAATGGGAAGGCCCTCCCTCTGCACAGCTGCTTGATGATGATTCCAGGATTCCCAGATTCCCCATGAATGCTGGTGTGAGAATCCCTCCCAACTTCTCTCTCTCCGTCTGTCCCTCTCCCTGGCTCTTCAGTGAGACCAAAGGATTCAAATACTTAACTCCAATTACTGGCTTTGTGGCCTCAGGCAAGTGACTTAATGTCTCTGTGCCTCAGGAGTAAAATGGGATCATGACAGTGCCTGTTTCCTAAGACTCTTGCGAAGATTCAGTTACAGGAGATAATCTAGTCTAGTATCTAGCACCAGCCTAGCGGGTACTAAAGGCCTTTTCATCTGCAGACTTTGGCTTTCTCCCCATTGAAGTCTCGATGTTTCTTCTCTCCGTCAATCTTTCTTCCCATCTTCTCTACCTACATTGTCCTCTCTCTCTCGGTCCTTGTCTCCATTTCTCCTGATCCTTTTTCTCCCTGAGTGTGGGTCTGCCCGAACTCCCACAACTCAAAAGCCCAGTTTGACCTTGCTCCAACCCCTGTTGGCACAATTGGCCTGGGTGGGGTGGGGTGGGATGTCTGGGGAGGTTTTTAATCCAAACATGGAATTCCTGGAAGCAAGATCACGCCTGGGCCTGAACACGGGTGAATCACGGTCTATGGGAAGAGTGATGGTATCGGTGTCCTTTGTGGTCGGGAAGGAAAGTGGGGGGTTCAGCCTGGCAGCCTCCTGGAGAAAGGGGGACTTGTCCTGACTGTGCTAACCACCCCCACACCTGGGCCCAAGCCAGACCCCCCATGTCTGATGCCTGCCTGGAGGTAAGGCAACCTGCCCGGAGTCCAGGACCAAAAGGGGAAGCCCCCCACCTCTACACAAGGTTGCTTACCTGCCTCAAAATACTCTGGCCCACCCTTACCCCTGAGCTTCCTCTACCCCATCCCAAATCCTGTTCTGAGCCATGCTGCCTCCATAGATCCAGCTTCTCTGTTTCTGTCTCTGTCTCTCTTAGCTTTGATCCATGACATTGGCAGCCGCATATGCTTTACAGCCCTAAACTGCGGCTGTCAGGGCTAGGAAACTATGGGGTTAAAGAATCTTGTGTTCTTCCCCTGGACCAAAGAGCCCCTTTTTGTGGAGGAGGGGGAACACACAGAAAGTCCAGATGTCATTTCTATGTCACTGCGGATCTGTGAGGGCAGACAATGGTGTGGAATAGCTACTCTAGAACTGTAAAGCAGATGAAGGCAGGGCAGACAAAGGGCCCCAAACAGGGAGTTGGATGGTTGACTGTAGCAGGCAGGAGCGTAGATAAACTGTGGAAAAGCTCCTGTTTGACTCTGTGGCTCAGCAAGGAGTCTTCTCTGGAGGCCAGGATTGGTCTCGACTAGCCCCAGACACCCCCATACCTGGGCCCCAGCCAGACTTCTCACGTAAGCCCTTGGGCAAAGGGCCAGATGTGTGAACCATTAAGACTCACCTCTCAGGTCCCTATTCCCAACACATCATTGCCTCAAGGTGCTCCCCAGCTTTAAGGAGGAGAGTGGGGGCTACAGATCCAGAAAGAGAGAAACACTAGGCAGAGTCACAGCAGGCAGAGCTAGGACAGGAGCCCTAGTGTCCTGGTATCCATCCTGGGCCTGTCACAGGGGTCCTGTGACGACACTGTGACAGGGGCCAGGTGCAAAACAGGATTTTGTGTGGGGAGAGTACCTAGGAATCCTTGACCACGTGGGCAGCTGGGCCAGGGGTGGAGCAGTCCCTCAGGCAAGGACAGATGTGCAGCTTCCTGTCCTTCCCACCAGATAGAGATGAGCATTGGGATAAAAGGTTCAGAGAGAGAATCAGAGCAAAAGAGAGACAAGAGAACCAGGGTGCGGCGGGGGTGGGGGGGGGATCAGGAAATAGACACAGTCAGAGACAGAGTCAGGCACAAAAATAGAGATACAGAGAAAGAAAGATATGAGTCAGAGACATAGAGAGAGGGGGAGCCATGGCATTAAAGACACAGACCGAGGTGAGGAGACACATGAAGTCAGAGAGAAAGTGTCTCAGAGTCACAGGACAACGGTGACATGGAGTCAATGATATACAGACACAGACAGAGAAACTCAGAGATAGAGAGACAAAAAACCGAGGAGAGAGATATAGAGATAAAGAAGTCAGAGAGAGGGAGAGAGGCAGAGACGGAGAGAGAGCAAGGCTAAGGGAGACAAAGACAGAGAGGCAAAGAAAGAGATCGAAACAGCAGGAATGGGAAAAGCGGACAACAGAAGAGAATCTCCTTTTCTCCAGTCTCTCCAGCCTGGTCTCTCCAGGGTTTGGCCCCCCTTGCTAGTCTCTGGTTTCCATAGCAACGGGGAGGGCAGCACCAAATTTGCATATACATTTACATCCTTTCTGCATAATTCAACAGCCTGTGAATATTCATGAGGCTGTGAGTGAAGGTGACTCTCCCAATCCCTGCTCAAAACCTGATTATGGTGCCCCCTGCTTGCAGTACAAGGTCATGGCTCCAGGCCCTGTCCCTGTTACACCTTGCTAACAATATTGCCACCTGTTCCACAAACAATGCTTTGTACTTTCTTACCTCCAGACCTTTCTTTCCTCAGATGATGCCCTTCTGCCTGCCAGGGATGCCCTTCCCTCAGCATCAGTCCTGCCAATGGTACAGATGCATGCATACACACACGTACTCACACATTTGTACACATGAACTCTGGTACAAGGAGTGACCATTGCTTACCCTGGCTCCCTGGCAGAGGAAGCTCATAAGTAACACTTCCATCTGGTGTTTCTGTCAAAGAAGGGAGTGCATGAAAGGATCACAGGTATAGGCTGAGCTTAAGGCTGACAGGTCTAGAGAGAGGAACCTAGGGCGCTGCGGTCTCCATATGGAAACTGACAGACCTTGCTTCTAGCCAGAATAATTACAGCCAGAACAGAGCCAAAAGGAGCCTCGGGAACAGAAGGACCGAGGCTGCTCAAGTGGTGGGGGAGCAGGTGCTAGAGCCAGGAACCCTTTCAAAATGCCAGACCTTGAAATCTCTTATGGGCTGGGAGGGGCTTCTCCAGGGCCCAATCCAGTCATAATTCTGGCTTCACCATCTCTCCCTGGATCCCTATGGCAGCCTCCTCACTGCTCTTCTGCCTGGTGCCCTCAATCCACCTTCCACACTATAGCAGCCAGAGCTACCTAACACTAATCTTATATTCCATATCACTTTCTTCTTAAAGCCTTCAGTGACTTGCTATTACCCTAAAGAAAAAGTCCAAGCTCCCTGGTCATGCTCTTAGGCCATTCCAATCAGGCCCACAGTCACCTCTGAGCCTCAGTCCTCATACTTCTGTCTTGAACTTTAAGCTCCAGTGATCACTTCTATGTTCCTCTCACCTCTATGTCTTAGTTCGTGCCTATACTTTACCCAGAATGTCCTTCCCACTTCTTTTTCAAGATTCTACACAAGCATCACCTCCTCTTCTTCGAAGCTTTGCCTGTCCCTGAAGACTGGATGAGGGGTTCTGAACTCTTGAGGTCTAATGAACTTCCCTAATCTCTGAACTCATCACACCGATAGTGAAATTATCTATACACATGGTTATAGTATTCATGAGTCTGGAGGTTCCAAGCGCAGTGACGATATTTGTTACATCGTGGATGATCATTAACTGTTTTTTGTATTAATAACTAAGAGGTCACTGAGGTCACCAAAGGCCAAATTTCAAGCCTAGACTTGAGGCTCCTGTCTTGAGTGTCCTGGGGACCTCTGAAGACGCAGCAAAGGGAAGGGATGGACTATCCCTTTGCAAATGCTGCCACCTAGTGGTCAGACTCAGAATCGCAGCCAGAATCACCTTCCCAGTGCAAGCACCAAAGTGGGAGCTGGAGATGCCCTAGGAACCAGGGCATCTCGATCCCTGAGCTTCAGGTTGGTTGGTGGTCCAGACAAATTGAGGGGAGTGGGGAGGTAGTACTGAGGAGTACTCAAATCCAAGCACTTGTATCCTTTGAACATTCTTGATGAGTTCCAAGCAGAAAGAATGGCAAAAGCAAAGGCTCAGAGGCAGAGAAATCTCATGGCCCGTGGAAAGAGTGAGGCATTAGTGTGCCCAGAGCCCAGGGTCCATGGGGACCAGATCAAAGATGGGCTGAGCCATGGAGGTGACCAAGAGAGGATCCTTTAAGGCCATCCAGTGAATGAATTTGGATCTTGTCCTCTAATCTGGGGAGCATGGGGAGACTAAGGTAGCAGAATGATAGGTCTGGGTGTGTCCCACACTTGGAGGCTTACTATGCATGCATGCATGCATGCACTCATTCATTCATTAAATATGTAGCAAACACCTACTATGTTCAAGAGCCTTAGGTTACATCAGTGAACAAAACAAAGATTCCTGTCCATTTGGAGCTTACATTTTCATGAGGAGAAGTCAGACAATAAACAAAAACAATCAAGTAGTAAACTATATTTAAAAGGCAAACAAAAAAGGGGGAGAGACAGGATAAGGAAGATCAAAAGTGCTTGACTGCAATTTTAAACAAAGTGGTCAGAATAGTCCTCGCTGAGGTGACATTTGAGCAAGGACTTGAAGGAGGGAGGGAGACAGCCATGGTATCTGGCAGAGGAGCATTCTAAACAAAGGGAACAGCCAGTAGCTTGGTTTGGAGGAGAGCACAGGAGGCCAGTGATGAGACTGTTGCCAGATGAAGGGCACAAACCAACAGAGCTTGTGGGAATGGAGAGAGACCTAAGGAAGCAAAACTAGCAGAACTCAATGCCTGCTCGGATACAGGAAATATGTAACTCCTCCAGTTATATTGTGTTCTTAAGTCCTCATTATACATGCCACCTCTAAGGCAGGTAATAAAAATGATCAGCACATTCCATCATGGATGACTCCATCACCCACCTGGATGCTCCCCCATGCTCCTAACCCACACACTACCACCCTCCCTGGCCCCTTATTCCCTCAACCCCATCTTCAGTGACTTTTCCTTCAGGCCACTCAGCTATCCACTCTCACAACCAAGTCCTGTCAGCTCCTAGAACTCCTAAAGCCACTGACACTTCCATCTCATCCTTTAGCTACTGTTATGGGTTGAATTGTATCCCTCCCCAAAAGATCCATTCAAGTCCTAGCCTCTAGTACTTCAGATGAGATTGGGTGCATTCAGGGGGTATTGCCATAGACCTAACCTCTAGTACTTCAAAATGTGACTTTAGCTTTGGCTGGTGTGGCTCAATGGATTGAGCACTGGCTTGCAAACCTAAAGGTGGCTGGTTCAATTCCCAGTCAGGGCACATACCTGGGTTGCAGGCGAGGTCCCCAGTTGGGGGCATGTGAGAGGCAACCATTCAATGTTTCTCTCCCTCTCCCTAAAAATAAATAAAATCTTTATGCCCCCCCCCCAAAATGTGACTTTATTTGTAAATAGGATCTTTATAGAGGTAATCAAGTTAAAATAAAGTCATTAGGGTGGGCCCTAATCCAATATGATTTGTATCCTTATAAAAAGGAGAAATTGGACCTTGAATCAGACATACGTAAATGGAAGATGATGTGAAGATGGATGACTGGAGTAATGATTCTTTTTTTTAAAGATTCTATTTATTTATTTTTAGAAAGAGGGGAAAGGAGGGAGAAAAACATTGGCTGCCTTTTGCCAGGCCCCCAACCAGGGACCTGGCCTGCAGCCCAGGTATGTAGCCTGACCAGGCATCAAACCGGTGGTGACCCTTTGGTTTATGGGACAACACCCAACCTACTGAGGCACACCTGTCAGGGCTAGAGTAATGATTCTAAAAGCCAAGAAGGCCAATGACTTCTGGCAAACCAGAAGCTAGGATGAAGCAAGGAAGGATTCCCCTAAAGATTTCAGGAGAAAATGACCCTACTGACACCTTGATTTCAAGACTTCTGGTCTCCAAAACTGTGAGACGGTGAATTTCTGTTGTTCTGAGCCACCCAATTTGTGGTACTTTGTTCACAGTAGCCCAGAAACGGACACAGCTACCATGCTCCCTCCTACTTCTTTCCACTATTCCATCGCACTCCAGACATTTGCGTGGGGGCCTCCAGGCCACCGGCTCCTGCCCCTTTCTATCATCACTTCTTTTCAAATCGAATTTGGGTTCCTTGGTCCTTTACTACACACACTCTCTTGCTAGTCTCCTCACTGTTTTTCCATCATTCCCGCCTGTCTTAACCTCAGTCTGAAAGAATGCAACAATGCTTTCTGAGTCCTCACCTGTCCTGTAATGTTCCTGGAGCTCCTACACCCAGACATGACAGCACATTTTTTTTCCTTTTTAAGGTTTTGTTTACTTATGTTTTAGAGAGAGGGGCAAGGAGGGAGAGAGGGAGAGAAATATGGATTGGTTGCCTCTCATACACACCCTGACCAGAGGACTGAAACTGTGACCTAGGCCTTTACCCTGACCGGGAATTGAACCAGCGACCTTTGGCTTTACAAAACAAGGCCCAACCAACTGCGCCAAATTGGTCAGGGTGACACTACATTTTCATGGTCACCAGCCGCAACAGGGCTTTTAGCCCTGCATGGCCATCCTCCTGTAACCCGTTATCGCTCTCAATTACAACAACTGTCTCCCCTCCTTCCCACCAGCACAGAGCACTCTCAGCAGCAGAGGTGGACTCCTGCTTCTAGAGATAGAAGCCTTCTGAATTACTAAATCACTCATGTCCTACCTTCACCTCCACACTATCTGCATTCATATCCATCCTCAACTCCTTCTCTCTTGTTAGCAGAAATCATCTCTCCTCTTTCCTTCAAGAGGTCCCTACCTCCAGACTTGTGAGTCTCATTCCCTTTCACCCATTTAGGAGTTTCATTGTGAGTTACCCACAATCCCCTGCATTTTTCATCTCTTCCTATTGGCTTCCTCCAACAGCCTACAAACATGTTCAAGTCTCTGCCAACTCTTTATAAATAAGTAAATAAGTAAATAAATAAATCTACCTGTAGACTACATTCCTGTTCAGCTCTTTATCACCTCTCTCCACCAATTCACGATCTAGCTTCTTGAAAGAGCTGTTTAGAAATGGCATAACCTTTTCTAAGAAATACATGGAGGCAAAAGCCATAATCGAGTGGCTTAAGAATAAAGTAGGAAGTAAAAAAACTGAGTCAGAAATGATACACAATTCCTGTGCTCCCCCGCGCTGTTTGGTCAGGCTTTCCAACCACTAAAGACCTCACCTATCTCTGCCCCCTCCCTGCATTTCCTCTTACATGTAGGCCCTGTTTGGTACCCCAATAAGTACCCCAACTCCATCTTCCCCAACATCTCAACCCCTCCTGCCCACACTCAGCCAAACATCACTTCAGCACTCAAATTACTTAGCCCATCCTGCTACAATGTGAGCTTAGAAGAGCCCTAATTCTGTGCCTTCCTGGTGACTAGACACCCAGGTGACTGGACACATTGAAGACCTCAAAATCCAGTGGGAAGACTTATCAGGGGAATCACTTTGTAAGTTACATATAAATGTCCAACCACTAAGCTGTACACCTAAAACAGTGTATTGAACATCAACTGTAATTGAAGAAAAATCCAGTGGGAGCCTCAGTTGGCTCAACTCTTCAGTCTGCCACTGCCTACAACCCTGCTCTGGTACTGGCAGCTCCCTGGCTATCATTGCAATCTTTACCTCCCTCCTTATGACCCTGACCTGACTGTGATGAATCCAAGAGACTAAGGCCACGGTGAGACAGAAAAGAGCACCAAGAGGTAAAAAAGCAAGGATGAGACCTGGAGGGGAGATATGGGATTGAGGTGTTTTCTTTTTTTAAAGATTTTACTTATTTTGGGAGGGAAACACTGATGTGATATGTGAGAAAAACATTGATGTGCCCCAACCAGGAACCAGACCCACAACCCAGACATGTGCCCCAACCAGGAATTGAGCCAGCGACCTTTGTTTCCAGACCGACCCGCTGAGCCACACCAGCCAGGGCTGAGGTATGTTTTTAAGATAAGAAAAAGCATGTTTGTAAGCTGAAGTCATTAATAATTAGGCAATTAATATGTACACAGCACTGTATGCCCAGGTGGTATCTAAGAGTTATATGTCTGCATTTCTACCTTCTATCCTCATAAAAACCCTATGAGGTAAGCACTATATCCTGTTTTATGGATGAGATCACTAAGGCACAAAGCAGTGACTTGCTAATAAGCTAGAGGCAGAACCAAGATTCAAATCCAGTCTGGTGTCTGACACTATAATCATAAACACTATAATATATGCCAAAGACAGAAAAATGTCTGACCTGGCAAAGTCCCTAAACCAGCCAAAAGCACATGGTAGACCACCCAAAGGTCTAGATATAGTCAGGTTACGGCTTGAGGCTTATTAATGCTTCTAGATCCTCCCAGCACTAGCCTGAGCCTACCATTCCTGTCTCTAGCCTGTGAGCTCCTGGGGGACAAGGACAGAGACACCTACCCTCTTAATCCCACCTCCACACAAAGGCCAAGCAGAGACTCATGAGATAAACCAGCAGAACCTTTATTCCCTAACCCACTCCCTGGACCCCTGTCAGAAGGCAGATCAGAGGCACTGTAGATAGAAGGCAGAGTAAGCCCTTCTTAAGCAATCCAGAACCCAGGCTGAGACCCCTTTCAATATGCCAGAGGGAAGGGGAATCAGAACAAGGAAGCCTACTTCTGTGGATTCAAGTCTTGTTGGGGGTGTTGAGCAGTAACAGAGGCTTCTCAGAGAAGGCACAGCCATCCTAGACATTCAGGCCTGGATAACAGCTTGCTCAGCAGGTCTTCAGGACCGGGTATCTCGGGCCCTTCTTCGGGGCCGGGGGCCATAGCTGGAGCTAGGTGTGGGGCCCAGGCCAGGGGGTGCCCCTGGGGGCTGGTAGCCACACTCATTGGGGTCCAGGGGGTCCCGGCTGAGCAGTACCCACACTGCAGGTACATGTCTGCGCACTGTGAGAGGATCTAGGCCTGTGTCCGGTGAGGTCGGTACCCAGCTGTCCTCAGTCTGCAGGAAGCGCAGCTTGGTAAGCTGGTGCAGGCCTGGTACCCGCCGTTTGACGATCTCAGCACAGCTGACAGCCTTCCCTGCAGCCCGGCCAGAACCTGAGAACACCACATGTCTTGCGCTGCCGCCCTCCAACCGACCCAGTGCCAGCCCCAGCAAGTTGCGGATTTTGCTGCCATCTCGGACCCGCATCTCCAAGGTATCAGGAGGTAGCTGGGGTATTGGGGAAGGTGCTGGGAGTTCCACAGAGCCAGCTTTCCGGTAGTGCTCCATCCTGCTAGCTGTTGGTTCCGGGAATCTGGCTGCCCACTGCAGGGAAATATCAGAAGAATGCTCAGCAATGTGCCCCAGGCCATCCCCCCAATTCAAGCTCTCCAGGACAAAGCCCTGCTCCTCAGGCCAGATTTACCAAGAACAAGACCAGAGCCCCTCACTGCCAGCTTCTCAGGACAGGAGTTATGCCTGCCTCACTTTGGGAAGGTCTATAACCCATAAACCCCCATTACCCGGGACAGGGCCATAACCCTCCCTCCGTCCAAGACGGAGACAGAACCAAATTCCCCAAACCCTGGGCCCTTCAAGACAGGTCCAAGCCCCCTCACAGCAGGGGCATCCCAAGCTCCCTAGTATTGGGACCAGGCCGCCCTCATCCTGGGCTCCTTGGGACAGGGTCCAGGTCCTCACCCCAGACTTCCCGTGAACAAGACTGAGGGGTGCTCACCCCAGGCTTACCAATGACAGGGACAAGGCTCCCTCACCTCGTGCTTCTAGGGGCCAGGGCTAAGCCTCTACACCCCAAGCTCCCCAATGCACGAGACAAGAGCCCTCATCAAAATGCTCCTCAAAGACAGAGCTGACTCCTCCCTCGCTCCGAAATCCCCAGGACAGGGTCGAGCACCCCTCACTCTGAGAGATTCCCAGGGTCATCCCCCACAACCCAGGTCACTTGAGAAACTCAGGACACAGGCTTGACGCGGAGGGTTGCTTAGGCTACTCCTGACGGGCCCGCCGGCCTCGGCCATCTGCACAACCGCGGGCCACCCCCAGTGCCCCTCCCCGCACGGCCAAGGAGTTGTCCTCTCCTGCCCCACGCCCTCCTCCCCCCGCCCAGGCGCCCCGCAACTCCACTAGGTTCCGACTCCCACCGCCACGGGTGCACTCGCCTCAAGCTCGAGCCGGAGCCAAGATGGCGCGCAGGGCGGGAGCGCGCTAGTAAGGCCGCGCCAGCCGGGCGGGAGGGGCGGGCCTGGGGGCGGGGCCTGGGGCGGGACCTGGGGGCGGGACCTGGGAGCAGGAGCCCCAGGGCCTCGGAGGAAGAACTGAGACGAGGAGGTGAAAACACGCTCAGTCTGTGCTGTGCTACCCTCCGGGAGGGGCACTCCTATTGGGGTGGAGAGAACCCTGCGGAGGAGAGGAGCGGCCATCTGAGGAGTCCCACGTCCGAAGGATGAGAAGGATTTGGCTTTTAGAAGATGGCAGTGATGGCATTACTAGTTGAGAACACTACAATAGCAAAGGCGAAGCTGCGGGTTTCACTTTGGACATGGACAAGAGGTTGCATTTGGAGTGGCTGCTGCTGCACGGACGAGTACCTTGGTCACTGAGTTCTGAACTTTGACCTCATCCGGTAGACACTGGTGGGCCAAGGGGGATTTTCATCAGGGGTCAGTCAAAATAGTTCATATGCACGGCTCACTCTGGCCACAGTGAAGGAGGGGGTGGAATGGGGAAATCGGGCCACAATCGCTGGTGACTCCTGGCCGCTAGTTCCCAGAGGTGTAGCCAAGGAGACCCATCAGGTGCCCAGCCTATAATATTATGAGTGCAGGTGCCCAGCACTCAAATATTTGTTGATTTGTTGAAAGAATAAACCAGAGAAATGGCAGTGGGAATGAAGAAACGTAGATTAACTTGGGAGATATTAGTAGGTAGGTGAGGTGAGGAGCTGGTGACTGTTTGGACAGAGGAGAGAAGAGTCTAGGATGACACCCAATTTTAGGCTTAATTCTCTGAATTTTAGATGCCTGTGAGACCGTGTGGGTTGGGTGATGGGGCCGGAAGTTGAAAAGGGGTCTGGAGAGCCGGCACTCCCTGAGACCACAAGGGGGCAGCAAACACTTGGTGGAGTGAGGTGGCAAGCTGAAGCCCGCTCTCTCATCAGGCTTCCTCCTTCTCATTCCCCAGTGAGTCCTCCCACCTCGCCGCCACGGCCTCCACCCTGGCCAGACTCCTGTATCTAAACCTCTCTGGTCTTCCCTTCTTGGCCAATAGCACTAACGAGGCTACCAACTGAGAAACTTCCAGGATCCTCTCTGCCTTTGCAAACGCTGCTCCCTGCGCTCTCAAACCCCTGTGCTGCCTCCTCCATCCGTTTCTTCTGTGTCCCAAAGGACCCTGTGCCCACCTGGCAAGGCTGCCCATTTCCTTGATTCTCTCACAACAACCTGTTCAGGGCAGGGATCAGGTGGATCCTGTGTCCTCCCCACCTGGCATGGAATCTGACATGAAGAGGGAAACAAGTGAATGTTCCATTCACATAGACCAAAGGAGGACATTTGTCTTCCTGAGAGCCCTGCACTTCCCGGACAGCCAGACCAGGATGAGTGTAGCTGCTGGTTCAGTCACGAGGAAGACTGACAACTCTTCCCTCCACCGCTTCCATCCTCACCTTCCTCCCCACCCTAGACCAAGAAGCAGGCACACTTCTTTAGTGATCTCTACAGTTTATTGTCACTGGAGTAGGACACTGATGAGGGGAGGGAGGGAGTGCAAAGAGGAAATCTCACATGGCCAGACCTGTGACCTCGGGGCCCCACCTGAGTGAGGACAGGTAGTCTGTGAATCCAATAAATACAGAGCTGCCTCTGCCCTGCTACAAGGGCAGGCTGGCACAGGGCCCCAGAGCCTGGCTGCTCTGGCTCACCCCGGGATGTGGAGCAGCCATTACTCCTCTGCTGGTTTCACTTGCTTGGCGGCTTCCAGCTGACAAAGTAGCTCATCCCACTGCACAAACTGCTTGGAGAGAAGCAATGTCTAGTTACAGGTCAAGGTGAAAACAGGAGTCTGAGTAAGCTAGTGCAGATATCTTGCATCTGCCAAAAGGGCAGGGGAACAGGCTGGATGGGACGGGATCAGATGAAACAAAAACACAGGGTTTCGGGCAGCACTCCTTGGGGGCCTGGCTGAGCAGAAAGGATACAGTTTTGTTGTATTCCTCCAGAAGAGCCCTGGACTCCTCAGTGATCTCCACACATTGGTCCTGTGGGGTGTAAGAGAAAGGAGTCGGACAAAGCTCACACTTGCCACTAACCTTCGTGCCTCATCAGGGCCCTCACCGCCCCCGCCCTCCCAGCCTAGTGAAGGTGATGTTAACCCCAGAGCCAAAAGGAACAAATTTCTAAAGGGGTACTTTGAGGCTCCAAGATGGGCACACTAACGGCAGTCTTAACGCTGATAGAAGGGGTAGTGGACCACATGTTTAAGGAAACATTACTGCTAATGTATGTCTCCTTGCCTGTCCTCTATTTCTGAACCCTTTTTGAATTTATAGTAGACCCTGGGAATAGTTAAAATAAATAAATCAATCAAAGAAGCTCCTCCACCCGCAGTCAAGGACACACTATCCCCAGGAATTCTTGGATACCTCCCAACATCAACCTTTTGGTGTCTCAGAGTAGCCCTACTCTGGGAGGCAGGAGATCTGGATGTGGCTCTAGGTAAGTCCCTTCCCTCTCTAAGGCAGATGGGAGATAAAGTATAAACCCCCAACTAGTGCTGATATCAGAGGAGCCTGAGGCTATTTCCCCAAGCAGCAGGGGTAGGGGCTAGGAGCCTCACCACCTCCCCTTCTAGTCCTCTCCCCTCCCATACCTGCTGCTGGATGTGGACCTGGGCCAAGCGCTGCAGGCAGGCGGCATGCTCAGGAACGGCTGTAAAACACAACGCACACTGCCCGATGATGCTTGTGCCCTCCCCTGGGACTGCTCAATAGTCTATTAGGTCTTTGGCAGGATTAGAGTATTGAGTGGAGAAACTAAACAAACGCCAGGCTTCATCGACCGCTGCAGCTAGAGGTGGTGGTGGGGCTCCCTGCTCACCCCAGTCTTCCTCTAGGACCCAAAAAGGAGGGGAAGATACAGGCCCCTAGAAGACAAAACCTTGGGGTCCCCAGAGTTGACCCATACCCCTACTCTAGTACCGTAAGTAGGAAAAGGTAAAAAGAGCTTTGCCCATCACAGGATCTGTCCCTTTGCACTTGGCCCAGTGGGACCAGGTCTGTCTGTCCTAGGGAACAGAGAGCCTGCAGGTAGGCTCAGGATAAATGCCAGGTCCCTAAGCTGGCCACCTGCAATCCAACACCCGAAGCCTTGGTCACCATGCTAGGCCCAGAGCTTAAGGCTGTCAGTTGCTTAGGAGGTAGCTGATTAGGAGTTGGGAGGGGGAGCTGGGAAAAATACCTCCAGAGACAGACAAGATGGATATCTGAATTCAATTAAAGTCACTGTCTGCTTGTCAAAACCCAAGCATAGAGACTGCTCTTAGCTGTGTGGCAGGTAGAATTCACACATATTCATATCCCTGGCAAAGACTCTTACAGTAAGATCTGGGCTCTGCAGCACCCTGAGGACAGATGCTGGGAGGTGGGGTAAAAGGCGGAAGGAATCTCCAGAGGTGGGGCTGCTGGGATTATACTACTGTCCTTAGGCCCAAATTATCTGGGGTTCTGAAACTGAGCTCTCTGCCCTGGCAATTTTAGTCCCAGTGCAGGGGGCAGCTACCCCCAGGGTAGAGGTAAAGACAAGGGGCAGAACTAGCATGAGCCCAGGGAACCTGAGGTGCAAGGAAGTCTTGCCCATCCACCCACCTCTCGGGCAGAGTAGTGGAAAGGTACCTTTGATATGAGCGCTGTCCAGCAAGGGCACCAAAGCCTCCACCTGCTCCAGGAGTGCAATCTGGGAGAGGATAAACTGCTCCTCTGAGGTATAAACAGACAGGATGGTTGCAGTGAGGGGAGCCTGGGCACTGCTACTCCAGTGCAAGAGACTGAGAACCTGGCAGGGGAGATGGCTGCATCCTGGAGCTTGGGGTAGCTGTTCTGCCCACTGGCCCCTTCTCTAAGGGCGCATTCCCCCATTGGGCCCCCACCTCTTGTGAATGCCTCTGGTCAGACTCATCTTGAGTCCAAGGAGCCTCTGAGTTTCTCCAAATCCCACCTTCCTCCAAATTTTAATTCTAAGGCCTCATCCTCTAGCCTCCTAGCAACAAATTCATTGAGCCTCTCCTAGGCCACAGGAGACAAATAAATTCAGACTTAGGTCCCCACAACCAAGAGCTCCTGGGAACGGAAGGTCTGCAAGAGGAGACAAGGCAGACTGCCAGGCAGGTTCTACTCAGTGGCTCTGGAGAACTGGGACAGTAAGAGAAGAGTCCAATAAGGAGAGCGTGACCGTGCACAGGGGATTTCAATGGGTGCAAAGAAAGGGAAGAGAACTAAAGAAGGGGGGACTGTTATGTCAGGTGTTTGGAGGCAAGAATACTTGTTAATTAGTAGAGGAAAAATAATTCAATTTGCCAAACTGGAGCAGGGATGGCACAGGAAACTGAGCTATGTGGGAGGGTAGATCCAGCAGACTGTAGAAGGCTTTGAATGGCAAGCTAATGATTTAGAACTTTATCCTAGCAAGGAGAGAGAGACACATACACACTCTGAGTTTCCAAAGTAGACCAAGTGGCATGTTGAAAATGTGTTTTGGAGAGAAGCTACTGGACCACATGCAAGATGAGTAGGACAAGGGTCAAGAAGAGGACTTAGGAGACTGCAACAGTTCATGTGTGAGGGGATGGACACTGAGGCAGTAGCTACAGGGAGGGATGGAGAGGCTGGACTAGAGTCAGTCCTGGAGAAGATCTGAACTTGATGCTTGAGCCATAGCAATGGCTCAGGGACACTCTAGTTCACCATGGTATACTTCATACATAGGATAGTTGGACTGCAGTAAATGATCATCAAACATCTTTTCAATGTATGAACAAACACAGGTGCTTGGAAAACCCTACCTCATGGAGTAGTTGACTAATGAGCAGACATCACCTAGACCTCTGACATCCCAGAGCTTTCTCACATGGAAAAAAGATGTTGAAACTCATGCCAATGTTCTCCTCTCCTAAATGCAATACTGTCTGCTCCCACCCTTTCCTAGAAGCTCCTCGGTCTAGTGAGCAGAAGTGAGGAAGGTTCTAAAGGAAAATCCTAGAGGTAGGCCATTGATAGAACATTGGAACATCTTCCACTGTGACTAGCACCATGGACTACAGCTGGCTCAGAAGTATACCACACCCAATACCTACTAGAGAACCATGGGATGACCTCTGGCCTCAGCCCAGATGAAAGCCAGAATTCCAGACAGCAATTTCCAGAGCTTTATCCATTAGGACTGGCAGGAAGGCCATCTCTGTGCCCAAATTCCCCCACAACCCATATCCCCAGATGCATGTGCACACCTGCTAAGATGAACTGCAGCTTAGAGGCATCAGGTATGGCAATGCGGTCAATGTACTCAGGATCCAGGTATTTGATCAGGTCTTCAACTAGAAAAGTAGGACGATGGAAAATGGAATAGGGTTGAATAACAAGGATCTGTTTTATGAAGGATATTGGGGGAATGGTCCACCTTGGGGAGAGCCTTGAGTGAGGAGCTGACACCCACAGTGTCTATTAATAGGCCTTTACCAGGACCCCTTTCCCCACTTCCCTGTTTCTCCCCCCTGTTCACCAGCTGGCTGACTTCAAACTTTAAAGCTGGAAGCATAATGGCCTCCACCACCCTGGGGCCCTCAGTATTCCCACTGACCTATGTTCATCAAGGGTGGAAGGCCCTGTGCCCCTCAGTGCCACCAAGACAATCCAGAGCTTTATCTGATTTCTAGTTACTGAGCAGGTTGCTAGCTTTGATACAATCAAAAAGGCATGGCTGAGCCAAGGCCAGGGCCTAATTAAATTCCTGCCTCTGAATCTTGCCTGTGGAAATCCCACACCGTTTCTCCCTCCTTCACCAGAGGGATCTTTCAGACAGAGCTCTTATCCCATAACTTAGGTCACTGTCATGGGCTTGAAGTCTAACCACAGAATAGAATGCACACCCCAATTCACCATTTCAGCAGGGAAATATCTTCACATTCTATATCCCCAAAGGGCAACTCCAGTGAAGAAGGGTGAAGGTCTCAGGAAGTATAGGCATTGAAAAGAAGACAGGCAGGCACCCCATACAAACACTTACTCTTTTTGTAGAGAATCTTTACCCTCTCTCTCTTGCTGGCGATATTCCCCAAAGCTAACTGCACCTTGAGCAGGCCATCAGCCACCTGTAAGGGTAGTAAAAGTTATTTCCGAGATTCACCACCTGTCTCAAGGATCTGAAGAGGTAAAGAATCCTCATTTCCTCAGATTCCCAAACCCTTTTGCCTCAGAAATCTAGGTTGGTTGCTTTCTCTTGTATTAAAGGAGATGCAACCCCACCTTCTGTGAATCCTCAGTGGCAAGAGGGAGATAATCATGTTCTTGGGGAGTCTCAAGTCTGGGGAAGGTAATGAATGATTTTAGCGTTTATGGGGCTCTACCAGATACTATATATTCCCTGGTTCCTACCTCTCTGACTGAACCTACCTAGGCTTTAAGGAGAGAGGATGAAGAATTCCAACATCAAAGGGCTGAACAGATGGAGAAGCAATGGAAGTGAATGATCTCACCCAGGTTTTAGGACAGAGGGTGAGGAATGCCAAAATTCAAGGGTCAAAAATATGGCAAGGCAAATAAGACTGAGAAGCAGCAGCTAAAGAGGTAGGAGGAAAACCAAAGGGTTAGCGTCGTATATGTCAAAGGGAGAGAATGCTTTAAGAAGTCAGTCTCACTCAAATGGGACACAAACTGCTAGTGACAACCAATTCCACAAGCGTGTATGTGTACAAACAGACATCATTACCTCCGATGCACTTAATTCCAAGGTATTCCTGACACTCCGCCTTCAGTGAAAGGTCTTCCCATAGTAAAAACGGCAACTGATCATCGGAGTTGTCAAAATTCAGTACGTGGTGTGAAGGAGTGCTGGTCCATGTTGGAACACCCAGTATCCTAATCTTGGGCCTCTCAGACCTTACCTCTCATTCCTCAGGGACTTCCTTAAGCATCTCTCTGCTCTGTCTCCTCTACGTCCCACGGACCTCTTTCTGCACAATTCATTTAGCAATTAATTACATAGGGCTCCATGACAGCCCTTCATTGTGGACTTAGGCTTTTATTGGAACTTTCATTAGTCAGCTTTCCCAGGGTGTTAAGTCTTCCCAACTGCCCCGAAAGGGTAGAGGCAGAGTCTTAGTTACAGTTCACACTAAGCCCATTTCGAGCGGGATTAATAACCAGCAGTTCCCTACATGGGTATGGACCCCGAGAGTCCAATGTGCTCCGAAGGTCTTGGACCATTGTTATTTTAAAGGCCGGAATGCGGACGATGGGATTGGAAAGTCATCGATCCCGAGGCTCACGCCGGGAGACCGCCCTTGCTCTGCCTCAGAAGGAGACCACTGGACCCAAGATCGCTCACCTTCCGCGAGCCGCGCGACCCGCCGGGTCCGTACACCCAGCGTTCCAGCTCCTCCACCCGGGCCTGTAGCCGTTGCACATCGGTCACAGCCGCCATAGCTACCGCCCCGCCTCAGTTGGGGAATAGCCAGGGGCGGGACGTCCGTCCAAATAATGAAGTCTGGCCAATCCAAATGCACGGGCGCCCCTCAATACGGGAAGTGACGCCACGACTGAGGCCTTCTGTGCCGGAAGCAACGGGCTGGGCCGGCGAAAGGAGTCTAAAGCTGTCTGGTTACCTAGGCAACGGCTAACTGTCAGGCTCTTTGCCATCCCAGCTCCTGATTGTCAAGACCACCTTTGCATTTCTTCTTCTAATTTTAGGATACCAAAGAGGTTTCCCCACCTCATTCCCCGAAGTTGCGCATATAAATACACCCATTAATCCACGACTGGTCCATTCCCGTAGATCAATAGGAGGCCCTGTGAAATACCATAATCTTTTAGAGTCTAATAAGGTTCAAGCGATTAAGTGTCTTGCCGAGGGCATCTCAGTACTATAGTGGCAGAATCAGAATTTGAACTCGGGCAGTCTGATTCATGAGACCAAACTCTTCTACTCTCACGGACCTTTGTTATTTTGTCTTCCCTGTGAGAACTCCTGGCTTAACGCAGCCTGTGTATACCACACCATTCCTTCCCATCCCCCAGATCCAAACAAGTAAAAGAGGCACTGGAGAGGGAGGAAATGCAGCTTTATTACCCAGACATGACCTGAGGGACACCTCCTTCACAAGGCCCCAACCCAACCCTTCATCTGGCTCCTGAAGAGAAGAAGCAGGTCTGACTCCAAGAGGTAGGGTCCTAGAGATGACATTGACACAGGGGGCATTGGAGGCAGGGCTCCTTGGTAGATGCTGGAGTTGGTCAGAGAGGAAGTGCCCTCCCTTTACAATGAGGTAGATGTAACATCAAAAGAAAATTCTTTGGCTTCAAGTCCATGAGGGGTGTAGTGGTCACCTCCCAGGGTTGGGTCCTAGGGTGGGCCCCCTGGAAGAATAAAGGTGGAGAGGGTGTCTCCCACCCCTCCCCCCAGCAATGGGCTGGCACTCTTAATTCCAAGTGAGAGCTCTCAGGGTGAGGTGTTGGAAGCAGGTCCTGTAGGGGTTGGGGGTGCAGGGTTAGTTGGGCTCTGGGAAGCTGGCACAGGCTGACGGCGGGCAAAGAGGATGCCTGACAAAGGGGTGAGGAGATGATAGAGGGTGAATACAAGCAGGAGGGATAGGGCGGGGGAACAGAAGGAAACAAAAGTTAGTGACCTGACTGCTAGAACACCGCACACAAACCTCTGCCACAAACCAATCCAATGAAGACCAAACCCTTTGGTCAGTTAGAGACTCATATGCCAATATAGATACCCTCGAACAGGTAAACAATAAATATTTACACTGATACACGACCATTGACAAGGTAGACATCCCATGGTACCCATGCTAGAGAGGTCATGCCTTGGACCCCATGCCATGTAGACAGACAGTCCCTCCAACCCATGCCAGTGGAGCGATCCCCTGAACTTCATATTACCCATGCAAGTGTGAATATCTCTGAATCTCATGCTAGAAGAAAAAGTCTAAAGTCCCCATGCCAATGTAAATACCCCTGACCTCATGCCAATGTAGACAGTCTGTGGTACCCATACCAGTGTAGACCACCCCGTTGATCTCTAGTGCCATGTTGATACTGCTGATACCACTGCCTGCCAGATTGAGAGGCCCATCCAGCCGCTCTTCTGTCCAGGAGAGGGTAGGGGAGTCACATTTTTGGGAATCAGACTTCAGATTTTCAAGCTCCCCCTCCATCTCTATAAACGTCCTCCATCTCAATAAACGTCCTCCAACTCATTCTACTTCCACCCTGCACTGGTAATCACACAGTTGTCTATTGAGGGGGTCTATCTGCCCCACCTCCAATGCTTATTAGGTGATGCATCTGTCCTCCCACGGTACACAGGCCCAAAGACCTATCAGCAGCAAGCCCCTCCTCACCCCTTAGGGGAACCTTGCCATGGGGCAGGAAACCGTGGTGTGCACCAGGTCGAGGTGAGTCCATGGGCCCCATCAGCACAGCCCTCTTCTCAGGAGGCTCCTCTGGTGCCAATTTCTCCCGCGCAGGTCCCAAGGCCAGGCCCACAGGCAGTGCCAGTCGAGGGGTTGGAATTCCACTCTCCTCTGGAAGAACAGGTCATTCAGCTCCCCTGGCCCAACCAACTCAATCTTTGCATATGGTTCTCCCTCCAGGCCTGGGACCAAAGGAGATCGGTCATCCAAGCTGAAGCACCAAGTTCAATCTCCACTCGCATCCAAAGTCTCAGCCTATAGCCTCTGAACTGGAGGGCCCAAAAGACCAATGTAAATGTCTAGGTTGGTCCAAATCAATTTAGAGGATTTCCTTGTTCTCAGTTGTTAAGTAAACCAGATCACAGGAGGCACAAACCACATGCAAATAGGAACCATGAGTGGACAGGTGTGGAATGGAATGGCTTTTGAATAAAGGACCTTCAGTCCCGCGCCACAGTAACCCTTACTCCAGAGCTTCCAAGGCTTCATTGACACCAAACCTCAGGAGCCCTAAACTTTAGGATGCATTAAATTTCAGAGCCCCATCAGTCCTTACTGCCCCATACCTCAATGCCTCCCGCGTTTCAGAGTCCCCATATTTTAATATTCTCTGTGTCTCAGCGTACCCCTAGGTCTCACCGACCTCTAAACCTCAGCCCCTCCCCCTTCACACCTTTCTTAATAGGGCTTGGGCTCAGCTGCGCGCAGGCGTGCGCCGGCAGACCGGAGGCGGAGCCCTGGGCTGGGCGGGCACCCGGCGTGGGCGCGAGCAGGGCGGAGCCAGGACCCGAGGCCGGGGCTGCGGTGCTCCGAAGGGGCGGGCGGCCCAAGCCGAAGATCGGGGTGGCGGTGTAAGCTTGACGACGGCCTTCGCGGCGGTTGCTGTCGATGGCTGCCTGGAGCTCCCCGGGAGAGCTGAGCGCCCGCGTTTCGCACTCGTATGGGTACAGGTACTTCATGTACCTAGGGGCCGACGGGATCTGTGCACGGGGAAAGCTGGGCCCCGTTGATCAGGGCCCACACCCGAACGCCCGCCCAGGGTCCCGCCTCGCCCCGAGGCCGGGCCACTCGCGCCTTGACCCCTCCCATCCCGCCCTCTCCGCCCCCTCCCACCGCCTAGGCCCGCGCGCCAGGCTCACTGAGTGCGTAGAGTGAAGGCGGCCGAGGTGATGGTGGTGGGCAGGCTGAGGCCGCGCGTGACCTCCCGCCACACCTTGCGGTTGATGACTTCCACCAGGCCGCCTTTGGCTGTCACCAGGCGAAACAGCGCGTACAGGTCCAGCACCTGCTTCGCCATAATGGGCACGCGGTTCACTGGTGTCCCTGGTGGGGGTTGGGCAGAAGGTCAGGACTGGAAGACTAAGACCCAGTCTGCGGGCGTCCTCGACGACTGAAGAAGTCAGCGGCCTGGACGAGACCGGGATAGAGGGAGGGACCTGACGAAAAGAGGGGGAGAGGGAGGGGCAGAGAGGTGGCGGTGTGCCAGGCAGAGCCCACGGCGCCCAAGGAAGGACAGGAGGCTAGACTAGGTGTAGGCAAACTTCTGTAAAGGGCCAAAAGTTAAATGTTTAAGGCTTTACAGTCCAAAGGGTCCCTTCTGAACCCCACTCTGGCACTCTAGCCTGAAAGCAGCTGTGCAGTTGTGTTCCAATAAAACTTTATTTACAGACCCTGAAATTCGAATTTCACACGTCTGAAATGTTATTTGTCTTTTAGTTTTTTACATTATGTAAAAACATAATAACCATTCTTAACTCGCAGGCGGGTAGATTTGGTTTGTAAGCTTCAGTTTGCCCACGCCTGGCACAGACCGTAGGAAGGACTTCCCGACAGTGCTGAAGAGCCCAGCTCCCCTAAGCAGCGACCCCTGTGGCTGCAGGAAGCCCGAGGACGGCGGATGGGAGAAGAAGCAGCCCCTGCCTCGGCTCGCCAACTCCACAGCCCGCACCGCCCCCGCCGGCCAAGCCTGACAAAGGGGCCTGTCTGCGCTGAGCGATGGGCCCCAGTTAATTCCTTACCGATCCCGTCCCCTTCCGCTGCCGCCTTTGGACCCGAACAATTAGCTGCGGCCTGATTAATGGGGGAAAATTATCGGCCCCGCGAGACCCCCTCCCCCTGCAGAGGGAGCTGAGGGAGGCAGACTCAGGGGAGGCAGAGCTCTGGGCCTGGTGGGGGAAGTGCTAGGACCCGCTCAGACCTCCCTAGCCAACCTCCAGTGGAGGGAAGACCTCAAGGAAAGAGCAGGGAAGGTGCAGTGGGACGAGAATGACTAGGTCTCCCTAAGGAGCAAAGGGATCTGGGGCCCCACTGAGGATCCCTGCTTAGGAATGGCCCTGTAAGGGGTGCTGGGTCTGGGGTGAGGTTCCGGAGGGACTTTGGCCAGCTTCCGCACTGAAGGGGCGGGGAAGGGGGGGGGCAATGCAGCCAGTTAATTAGCAGCTTATCAGGCCTCGCTCTGAGTGAGTTAATTAGCTTTGTAGAGAGAGATAATGAGTCAGTCTTTGGACACACAAATCTGGGGAGAAGCCTAAGAGATGGACTGCCACCTGTCCTGACCCCCTGCTGGATGGACCCTTCTTGCATTCTCTTTCAGCTCCAAGATTTCTGGGAAGGATTTTCTCTTCCTCCATAGCCCCAACTCACATGGTCCCCGGCCTACCCCTTGAGAAGTCCTTCCTTCAGTGTAATCCCAGTCCTTCTTGTTGTAGAGCACATTGGCTGTCCCCTGCCTGGTGCAAGGGGAAACTGAGGAGTGACAAGGCTGGAGGAAGGGTCAGCGAAAGAGGACCGAAGGTATTCCCAGTCCTCTATTCTTGGGAAGCTCCCCCCACCCACCAGACCAGCCTCCCACCAGTTCCCCATCCCACCCTCCCAATTGATCCCACACTCATTAACCTGCCAGTGGGCTGGCCACTAATTAATTGCTGGGTGGAGGAAAAGGGCAGGGTCAGAGGTTAAAGATGTTATTGAGGGCCCAAAGGATAGGTGCTGCCAAGCTCAGGCCTCTGCAGAGAAGACCCAACCTGGTAAGTGGGGGGCCCTTCCCTTCATCACCCCACTCACCCCTCTTCTGCATGAAGCTAAACAGGTCATCCAGAAATTCCTTCCTCTTGGGGTCTGCATCGAGCTCGTACAGCTGGGGAAGGACTGAGGTCATTTTCCAGCTCCACTCACCCCCCACCCCCTGGGACCCCAACTCAGGTTGTACCCTGAATAAGGGTCCCCAGCCAAAGGGGTAGCTTGGGTCTGAAATGTGGACTCCCAGACATTAGGGTGCAGGTAGGGGCACTTTTTTTCTAGTACACACAGAGACCCTCTACTGGCTAGTGGTGTCCTGTGTGGGTCAAACCACCCATCTCAGGTGTGGGAGAAGAGAGGAAGCCATGGAGGCTAACTTGCCCTCCCCGGCATGCACGGAGTGCAGGGAGGGAGTCAGGCTGGAGCTGTGCTCCACACTGAGGAGACTGACAGGCTTATCTGCCTGGCAGGCACTCATTCACTGTCCTTCATTCCTGCAAAGGCTTCCGACTGTTCGCATCTCTGCATGTCAGGGCTGGGGATGATGACTCTAACCCATCCCTCAGACAGGATATATGCTCAGAAGCTTCTGGATTGAAACCTGGAGCCCCTCAGCCCACCTTCTGGTCTGATCTCCTTCCGGGGACAGTGACCTGCCCACTGTAGAAGCTGCCACAGAGGCAATGGCCCTGTGTCACCCAGAACCTGTGGGGTCAGGACTTGAAGGGCCCAGGGGGTGATCCCACATATTCCCAGTCACGTAGAGCCCCACCTCCCATATCATCTCCCAAATACCCACCAGGAAGGACAATCCCTAGAGTAACAGTCATTTACCCAAGAGTAAGAGTCCCTGAGTAACACCTACAGGTAACAGTCCATCCCCCAATAAGAACTCTCAGTCAAACAAACAGCAAAAATCCCTCATAACGCACCTCAGAGATTCACCCTTAGAGCTATGCTCCTACAAGAACTGAGCCCTATGTCTTAGATGGATGCCCACAAATAACACACACACTCTCCAAGTAATAATTCCCAGACTATACCTAGGAGAAAGAGTTGCTACAGCCATTTCTCCAGAATATTACAGCCCTGAGTAACACTCCTTTTTACACCAACACCACAGAGTGCTAACTGCAGATGAGCAGTTCTGGAAAACACCCAAGGCCAACACCCTACAGGTGCCACCCCTAGAGTCACAGCCCTGCAGAATGCTTTCACAGTGACGGCTTGGAGTAGTGCTTTGGAATAACGTCCAGATGGGTTCTGCGGGAGGAAGAACTCAAATATGGCCCTGTGAGTCAGATCTAGTCATTTCCAGCTGCACAGGGGCTCGATATTGCCCTGCGGCTGCTGTGGCCCTCACAGGCTGGGAACTGTCACCCACAGAACTCCGGCCAGGGAGACGGTGTGAATGAGGGGAATCTGATAGGAAGACAGGAGGGGGGTATCAGCTTGCCAAAGGGGTGGCAACCTCCATTCTGCTTCCAAAGGCAGAAGAAGGCAGCCCAAGACACCCCCACTGATCACTGAAATATGACCTTGTCACTTGCTGTGTGAGAAGGTAGGGTAGGATGGTGCTGGCATTGTAATTCTTAGTCATTAGATTCCCCTCCCTCAAAAGAATTCTTAAAGGCTCCTACACCCTTCCCACTTTCTCTTCCAGCCTCACCAAGATCCTCCAATCTGTCAGCCTCCATGTTTCTGGGTGTCTTCAGCACTTCTCAGTGTTTGCCTGTGTACTTCTTTCTGTGTCTCTGACTGTCTAGCCTTCACTCTCTCTAGGTTTCTGGTCTCTGTCTTTCCACTGTGTAGAGGGCAGACTACTAATCACCAGGCTGTTTTTGCCCAGAGACGAGGCAGACCAGAGGGTCTGACATTGAGGGGGTCCTACCTGCTTGAACTGTTCCTCGTAGGTCCACTCATGGGGCTGAGGTCCAGGGGGCTGGCCAGAAGGTGAGCTGGGGCCCCAGGTTCCTGGACGACTCTCCTCAGCTGCCTCTTCCTCGGCCCCGGCTTCCTCCCCCTCCTCATCCTCTTCAGTATCCTCCTCTTCCTCAGCCCCAACCTCCCCCAAGGCCCTCTCTGGGGCCTGCAGAATCCGGAGGCCAGGCAAGGGAGGCCGGGGTGGCGATGGGCGTGGAGGGGCCAATGGCCCCACCCCCTGGGCCAGGCGGGCTGCCTGCTGCCTCTGCAGGGCTTCCATGACGGCTTCCAGGCGCAGTCCGCCCGCGGGTGGGGTGGCTGGCACCAGGCGGGGCCCCGAGGAAAGGGCCGTCTGTGGGGGAGGGAGGGCACTATGGGTGTTGGGCCCCGCTGCTCCCACAACCCCCAACGCAAGGGGGGGTGGTGGTCATGGATTCAGGGAAGTGCAGGGGGTCATGAGGAGAAAGAAAGATAGCTTTTCCAGAGATTGGTAGGGAGGTAGAAAAGAGAGAGCGAGCGCCAAAGAGACAGAAATGGGCATTGACCGAGGACAGGTAGAGACCGAGCAGATCAAAGAGGGTGACAAGGACCAAGAAGCAGAGAAGGGGAGAGTGAGAGAGCGCGATCTGACTCGGGGTGCGGGGGGGGGGGGATGACAAGCAACTGTGGAGACAGAAAGGTTGATGGGACGGGGAGACAAGGAGACTGAGAGGGACCGAGATGGGAGAGGCCGAGATCTCAGCCAGAGACGAGGATGGAGAGACGGAGACCAGGAGAGGTGAGACTGGTAGCGACACCGGGCAGAGAGACAGGGGAGGTAAGAGAGAGTGGGGAGCGAGAGATACATATCAAAGACCTGAGTGGCAGGCAGTCCAAAGAGAGAGACACAGACGGAGAGACAATTAGTGAGACAGGGACTGAGAGAGAGGAGACAGACCGACGCGGCAGGAGACGGAGACGGAAGAGAGAGGTTAGAAAGAGATGGGGTGAGACAGTGGATAGAAGGGGAGAGACGGAGACACAGGGGAAACCGTCCGAGAGACCCGACAGAGACGCAGAGAACTAGAACCGAGGACGCGCAGGGATAGAAGGCGGCGGGAGCGGAGCCCAGGACGGGCACCGAACCAGGTGGGCAGGGGCGGCGGGGTCTCGACGCCCACTCTCTGGCTCCTGGCACCCCGCGGCCTCACTCACCTGCCTGGCGCGGCCCGCTGCCCCCGGCGTCTCCACGGCTCTCCCTATGCAATGCCCGCCTCTCGGGCGGCCCCAGCCTCCGCTCGGTTCCCTGCGCGGGATTCCCCGCTGTGCGCTCCTGCCGCCGTGCGCTCCTCTGACCGCGGTGCGCTCACGCCGCTTTGCTAGCCGCGGCCACGGGGGCGGGACCCGAGAGGGGCAGGGCGGGCGGGGACACAGGGAGAAAGGCCTCGGTGGGCTCTGTGGCTCCCAGCCCCCCAACAGGTGTCTCCCACCCTCCACACCGCCAGATTCGTGCGCGGGCGGGGGGGGGGGCGCTGGAGAGCTGCGGGGAATCGTGCAAAGGAGTGGGGAGTCTACCTACCGCTACTGGACTCAGGACCAGGGCCCCGCCCAATCTCACAAGTCATGCCCCCTAAACCCACACTCAGTGAGTGCCCGCATTCACACACAAACGTGTTCACACACCAACATACCGTGTCACAAGTTCAAGCACACAGCTGCCCCGTTTCACATATGAGTTTCATGGCCACTAGAGAGCCAAGGGCCCGTGATCATGAGGTGAATCAGTCTGCAAGATGCTGGGGTGAGTGTGGACAGACGGAAACTTCTCCCCATGTCCTACCCAGGTGTTGTCCCCAAGTGCATGCACGCTGCAGTTTGCACACTAAATGCACATGGTGGCGGACTCACGCCTGTGCACACACAGAGGTCTCTGCACTGATTCCACACCTGCAGCAGGGTACATGTGCTACACGGAGATACACAACTGCACAGGTTTTTTTTTTTTAAGATTTTATTTATTTATTTTTAGAGAGAAGGAAGGGAGAGAGGGAGAAAAAAGTCAATGTGTGGTTTCCTCTTGCGCACACTACTGGGGACCGGGCCCTCAACCCAGGCATGTGCCCTGACTGGGAATTGAACCAGCGACCTTTGGTCCACAGGTTCGCTCTCAATTCACTGAGGCACACCAGCCAGGGACTGCACAGTTTTTTTTTAAAAAGCTCTTTTGATGCTCTATTACCGACATCTTCAAACATATGAACAAAAAGAGTGAAGAGTATAATGAATCCCTGGTACTCATTGCACATTTCAATAGTGATCAGTATTTTGCCCATCTTCACACACACCCTCCACACGTGTGCATGACTCCCTGGTCTGTATCTCCACCGCTTCAGCCAACTGATTCAGGGCTACCCCACCCCCAGTTATACTCCAGATGCTGCTCCTTATTTGGGGGTCCTGAAGGCAGGTCACAGTTCTGAGCATCCTGGACCCCTCTCCTCTCTGGCACCCTCATATGTCCCCCAGTTTCTTCCTGAATACGGGGGAATCAACCTGCCAAAGCAGGAGGGCCGCCTGAAGGTGAGAACACGTGTCTGTGGGGGTAACACCTGGCATGGCTGTGGAACTGCTGTGTCAATCCAGCACCGGAAATATATCCCCTGACCTTACACCCAGTGGGGCAAGATTCCTCTCAGGTACATTTCACCAAGAGGTAGAAATTCAGGCATGACTTTTGCTTTCTTTCTCTCGCTCCATCCTCACCCCAATCAGTCTCCTCCTCTCAGACCCAGCTTGCCCTGGCCTGAGCCACCAGCTCTTCTCACCGGGATGACATCCTGCACCTGCCCTCCTTGTCTCTAGCCTCCACCGTTGTCCCCAGCCCAGCTCCCACTGGGGCATTAAGTCTTTGTTCTCTTTGGCCCATCCTTGGCCACACTGAGGCTCAGTCCTGCTCACACCTCTGGCTCACTCCAGTGCCCTCCCACTCACATTTCAGACCTAAGCGTCAGACTCTTTTCCCACTAGTAAGCCTTGTTGATCCAACCACCTTCAGTACGGATGTCCCCTACCGCATAGCATGTAGCTTTGTGTGGTAAGTTCCGGGGCAGTCAAACCCCTTCCTCTCCCCGGCCCGCTCTAAGGCTGGCGCCACAGAGGGGAGAATCATTAAATGTGCAGAGACAGACAAACTTGCCCTGGGGCCCTCCTGGGGGACTAGAGGGCAGGGGGCAGGGATTTGTGGAACTCCTGTACCCAGCTTGCTTCTCTTTCCCCACACAGCTTCCCCTGGCTGCTCGAAGAGCAGGTATCCAGAGAGAACGATGTAAAGATTCCTTTTGGAAAGGTGGAAACTGGCTTGGGGCATTCCAGTTCTGAGAGTTTGGAGATTGCTTTGCAGGAGGTTGAGGGGGAGGAGAGGGGCAAGGGACTGGGCAGCTACTTCCAAAGGAAAAAGAACCCATCAAACATAGTAAGCCCTCCTTTGGGGTCTGAGCCACGAGTGGTACAACTGGAAAGGGCTGAGGGGAAGGAGTAAGCCTAACTGGGACCTGATTTATCTCTTCTCCTCTGCGAAGAGAAAAGGCTGTCTCTCACACCCACACATAACCCCCATCTGATCCTACACCTCACAGAGACAAAGATGAGGAGAGACACACAGACCCAGATCTCCGTGTTAACTAGCGGCCACTGTCTGCTGGGCACTGCTGGACACAGGCGTAAATAAAGTCCTGGTTATAAGGGTATAATTTCAGTGGCGAATGTTGTCAGATGAAAGGAAGAGACATAAATGAATGAAATAAATGAGTGAAACGAAGAGACATAAATCTGGGTTGGGAGAATAGAGAGGGAAGGGCATATTAGTGACCTATTACTGTTTAACAAGTTACATGAAAAAGTAGCAGCTTAAGACAACATTTACTTTCTCACAATTCTGTTGATCAAGGATCTGAGAGTGGCTGAGCAGGATGGGTCTGGCTCACTGTCTCTCGTGAGGCTGTAGTGAAAATTTTGGCTAAGGTCGTAGTCATCTCGACTGGCATGGGAGGATCCATCTCCAGGACGGCTCGCTCACATAGCTGCTGGCACGAGGCTGTTCTCCGCAGGTGGGCCTCAGGCCTGAGTGTCCTCCCACCATGGCAGCTGGTTTGCCTGGGAAAGTGACCAGACTAAAGAGGTGGCAATGCTTTTTATGGTGTAGGCTTGGAAATCACACTGTCACTTCTGCCATATATGATTTGTTAAAAATATATCACTAAGCCCTGGCTAGGTGGCTCAGTTGGTTGGAGTGTCGTCTCTTACACCAAAAGTTTGCTGGTTCGATCCCCAGTCAGGGCACATATCTGGGTTTTGAGTTTCATCCCCAGGTGGGGTATGTACGGAAGGCCAATAGTCAATGTTTCTCTCACGGTGATGTTTCTGTCGCTCTAAAATCAGTTGGCATGCCCTTGGGTGAGGAATACATATATATTCTCCACCTCATAGTCAAGGGTAAAGGAATTAGGCTTCATCTCTTAAAATATCAAAAACTTTATGGAGGTATTTTAAAACCACTGCAGAAGGGCTCCTAATAGACAAATGTTAAGGGAAGGACTCTGAGCAGAAATTGAAGGGGGTGGAGAGCGGGGAGAAAGTCATGGAGGTACCTAGAGAAAATTACGGGCAGAATAGCAGATACATATGTCTTAAGGTGGAAGTTTGATTGACATGTCGGAAGAAAAGCAGGGCGGCCACTGGGCTAGAACAGGGTTGCTGAGGCAAATGGGCGGATATTTGGTCAGAGGTAACATGGGCCCTGGAGTGGGTTCCTGGAGGCAGTGAAAAGACTGAATGATATGGAAAGCTGATAGAAATGCCCAAGCAGAGAGTGAAAGGCTGAGTCTGGTTGTTGTGTGCTGACCTCTCCATACTGCGGGCAAGGATGAGAACCAATTAAGAGGCCATTGCAGTAATCCAGGCAAGAGATGATGATGGCTTGGACCAGTGGGGTAGCCATGGAAGTGACAAGAAGTGATTAGAGTCTGGATATGTTTCAAAGATAAAGCTGACAGGATCAGTTGATGCTTTGAATATGGGATGTGAGAGAGTAAGAGCTACCCAAGACGACTCCATGGCTATTGGTCTGGGCACATGGGTGAGCTGTGGTGTCCTTACCTGAGACAGTAAAAGACTGCAGGAGATACAGGGTTGGGAGAAAGCAGTTTATGTTGTACATTTCAAGTTTGAGATGCCAATTAGACAACCAGGTGGAGCTGCCGGCAGTTAAATATATGAAGCTGATATCTGGAGCTTCATATCTGGCTGTGACAAGAAATTAGGAGTCAACACATATAGATGGTCCTTAACATCCAACCATATTGTTGCAAATAGCAGGCTTTTCTTTTTTATGGCTCAATAATATTCCATCACATTTATTCAGCCTTGAAGGCATTATGCTGAGCAAAATAAGTCAGAAAGGCACTCTGGTTGGTGTGGCTCAGTGGATTGAGCACTGGCCTGTGAACCAAAGGGTCACTGGTTTGATTCCCTGTCTAGGGCACATGCCTGGGTTGCAGGCCAGGCTCCCAGTAGGGGGTGCACAAAAGGCAACCACACACTGATGTTTCTCTCCATCCCTTTCTCCCTCCCTTCCTCTCTCTCTAAAAATAAAAAATCTTTAAAAAAATAAGTCAGAAAGGCAAATACTCTTATGTTCTCACTTGCATGTGGAGCATAAAAAATCCAAACTCTTAGAAACAGAAGACTGGTGGATGCCAGAGGCCCGAGGTGGGTGATATGGGTAAAGGTGGTCAGAAAGTATAGACTTCCAGTTATAAGAAAAGTAAGTCCTGGGGATGTAATGTAACTATAGCTAACAATACTACATTACATATTTGAAAGTTGCTGAGAGTGTAGATAACTTTATTTTTAACTATGTGAGGTACTAGATGTTAACTAAACTTATTGTGGTTATCACTTCATCATACTCATGTATCACTGTTGTACACCTTAAACTAAGATGTTATGTCAATTTTATCTCAATAAAACTGGGTGCAGGGGAGACATATACAGTAGATGATATTTAGTTTTGAAATGATTGAGATCACCTGGGAGGGGTGTAGACAGAAGTTTGAGGATTAGGTCCTGGCAAGTGAACAGAGGTTTAACAGGTAAGATCTAGCAAAGGAGGCAAAGGAGTAGTGCACTAGAAACCAAGTGTTTTAAGAGTGACTGTATCAGACCTGGTTGGTGTGGCTCAGTGGATTGAGTGTTGGCTTGTGAACCAAAGGGTCACCGGTTCAATTTCCAGTCATTGCAAGCTGGGTCCCCATTTAAGGATGCAAAAAGAGTGATTGTATCAAATGAAAGTTGAGAATAATCCCGGGCTTAGCACCAGAGATGGGGAGGACCCCAGGTGCTGAGTCCTATGTGGGAGGCAGGGACGACAGGGAAACTGAGGCATTCCTGATAGATGTGTGGTGAGCCTAGAGGCAGAGCTGGGCTATAGGGTGGGAGAAGTCCTTGGAGGCTTGATTTTGCAACCCACAATCCATGGAGGGGAGACGCCAGCCAGGACCTGTCATGGCCAACATAGTGGTGGTGGTGTCAGGACGGCCATCTTGCCTGGGCCTCATACTCATTCAGAGCCACAAATTCAAACCTCTGATGTAGCTTACAAATGGTTATACCTGTTGTCTCCTGCATCTTTGTTCATTAGAATGTCAACTTTTTAGAATATGCAATTTTTATAATGATGTTCATTTGGAATACACCAGAACTCCTCAGAGTGGTCTGGGCCCTCTTCAGCGTCCGAGCAGGGCTAGGAGGAGGAGGAGGAGGAGGAGGAGGAGGAGGAGGAGACTAACGATGTGACCAGAGCACAGAACTGAAGAGGGCAAGTGCAGGGTCCCTGGAGTGCACCTTAGGCACCTCGCATGCCTCATACTAGTTCCAGCCCCATCGACCTCAAACATCAGATAGTGTGCCTGCTCCCCACCCCCGGGAGCCTCCACAGAACGGAGGGGTCCCAGAGAAAAACTCCCGTCTGGGTCGGGGTGGACAAGATACCCTAAATACCAGAAAAATGCAGATGGAGTCCTCTTTCAGTTCAAATGTGGGTGCACACTGCCATCTTGTGACCATCCATGGTAAGACTCTCAGGACTATTTCCAGGACAGCAGTAGTAGGGGCAAGATCGAGAGATGAACACTTCGCCCAGCCCTGAATTTCTTAAACTGACACATTCAAAACGCGTGAAGACCTTATTAAACACACCGATCTCAAGGGCTCAATCCGGAACTGAACTCTGGGGACTAGGCACAGTAATCTGTATGGCCAATGAGCCTCTTAAGTGATTACTGGGCACACTAAACGTATATAGCCACTGTCATAAAAATCACACAGTAAGGGAGAGGCCTTCCTGGGGCCTCCCATGAGTTAGCACGTTTTCCTACTGCTCAGATACACAAAGAAATGGAACTGTTCAACAGGTCTTTATTAACAGACAGATGGACAGAAAATGCAGGCAGTGTCTGAAAGCTGTAATGGGTGTGTGTGCACAAAAACAGCCTTCTTTCTAGGCCAGGAATGGCCCCTTGGATCTAAGCCCACCTCTGCAGGCTCCCTCCTCAGAGGTGGATCCTGGGCTGAGGCCAGCCTCCCCTCCATACCCGAGAGAGAAATGGGGGGGCTTTCAGGATAGGAGGGACCCTGAACTCAGCATTCTCCATTCTTCTGGTTCCCCGGTTGACTTGCTCGCTGAGAGGGTGCGGGATAGGCCATGAGGGCACTTGCATAGCAGCGAACAGAACAGGGGTAAGGCGTATGGTGAGGACAGAGAAAGGGCATCACAGCTGCAGGTGAAGGGGGCCTCCAGAGGCAACTCTTCTTCTTCCTCACCCCTTCCCCAATTGCTGCTGGGGCTGGGAGGGGGGGGTCATACCCAGGTAAAGTGTAATATCCACCTCCATCCCTAACTCCAGAGCTCTGACTGGGGGTAGGGAAGCTCTGGAAAGGCCTGAGTTAATGAGTCAAGCTTATGTTGTATGTTTGAACATGACTGGACCTCTTGATACACATGGGGCTCCCTCTCTGAATGGGTGTGAAGGCAAGATTTTGCCACACACATGGGATCCAGTATCTGAATGTGTGCCCCCTATGTTCCCGTATGTCTCTGTGTTTGGTGGTATAAGCATGTATGTCCCTGCTTGTATAGCAGGAACTCAGTATCTGCATGTTGTATGTCCATCTTTTCACATGGGCTCCAGCAAATGGATGTATGCGGGCCTGCCCGCTCCTGTCCACCCACAGGTCCTCCTCCAGGCCCAGTGGGTCAGGGGTCCTGGCCGAAGAGGTAGGTAGTGAGCTCAAGCCGGAGGGCCCTAGCATAGGCTCGAAGAGTGTAGAAGAGGGTGAGGAAGTCCTGGGTGCTGAAGACTGTGTCAGCCAGTGCGAAGGCCAGGGTAGACGGGATGACACCCCGGCCGTACTCCACCATCCATGTGTTTGGCCCCCACTCCACAGCTGTTGCCTCACCAGGCCCGTGCACCACTGTCTCCCCTGGGGAACAGGAAGCACCCACATGAGGAGCCTAGCCCTGCCCTTCCACTGCTGCAACCTCTCTGGCCCATGGGCTGTCTAGTAGTAGGGAATGGAGAGAGCTTAAAGAAAGGAAAAGGCCTGACCTCACTGGCCAGGTCGCCAATCTGGAGGGCTAAGAGGCCAAGATGGCGACTCCTAAATTTTCCTCTGTGGCATCACCTGGCTCATGTCCTCTGTTGGGGGAAAGCCAAGGAGGAGCATCTCACCTGACCATGGGCTACTGTACAGAAGTCATGGAAACTTACATTCCCAAGCCTCAGTCAAGCAGAAAATTGGCTAAATTTGGGCTGGGCCCCTTAGATACAAAGGGGATAGACTTCTGAGGTTTTCTGACTGACTTCCACTCAATGACAGTGCTTGCCTGCTTGTGACACTCAACCTCAAACTTAGTTTGAATTCCAAACCTCTATTTTTCTGTAAAATATTTCACTGTATAAAAAAGGAAGACAACAGTCTGCCTTCCCTTTAGGGATATGAGAGCATTTCTGATTACCCAACTTTCTCCCCCAAAATTGATGGAATATGGATTAGTAAAAAAACCACCTGTAGCTTACCTCCGGAATAGGGGAACCAGGGGGAGGGCCCCTCACGCACCCCCTTCGCATGCCATGGCTCTCTCCCCAACTATGGGCATCCCAAAACGAAGGAACTCACTTCTCTGACAGAACCTCCCTACCCACCTGGGTAGAAGACCTCACTTTTGGTAGTGCCCTCTCTCCACTGGTGGAAGGTGCCAGAGATTATGGTGTCGGAGATCTCAGCCCAATAGCGTCCTGCGGGACAATCAGATGGACACCGAATATCAGGGTATCGGCGTCATCACATGGCCTGGCCAAACAGAAACGGCGGCATGAGCCCTTGCACAGCCCCAGCCTCCCAGTCCGGCCCGCCGCCAGCACTGACCAGAGTGGCCGCCAGAGCCGAGGGCGGTGCCGAAGAGCAGCACGTACTCGGACAGTGAGGCATGCAGAAGGCACATGGCGCCCATCCAGCCGCCCGCGTTCACGAACACCCACTGCAGTTCCTCGTCGGGCAGCACGTGGCCTGGGTGCAGCCGCCGCAGCTCTACGATGAGCCGAGAGAAGGCAAGCTCGTGGTCCAGCCCTGGCAGGGGCAGAGGAGTATTAGGGCCAGCACCGGTCCAGGACTAGGGAACGGTGCCCCAGGATCCCCCAGCTCGGCCCGGGTCTTCCCAGCCCTCCATCCGTTCGTTCGTTCGCTCACCCGCGTACTGCCGCGCCAGCTGCGCGATCTCTTCGTGCTGGAAGACGAAGCTCTGTGTGCCCAGCCAGAGCCAGACCATCTGGGCCAGTATAGCTGCGGCAGCCAGAAGCAGCGCGGCCCACGCCCACCGCCGACCCACGGCCCACTGCATCCCGGAGGGCAGCCCAGTACAACGCAGCACTGAAAGGAGATGGGGCCTGAGGCTACGCTTCTCACTGCCTCCCAGCCAGCTGCGCCGCCGTTCAGGACCCGTTCCCCCGCCACCCGCCACCGCTGTGGTACGGCTCCCCTAGGCCAATTGGAAGTGTCAGAGCATCCAGGCACCGCCCCTCGGGTTGTACCATTCCCTTCCTGGGAGCAGAGAGCTGGAAGGGAGTAGGGCGGCTCAGTGCGCTAAAGGTAAATGGGGTGGGGCCAAGCCCTCCCAGCTACTCATATTAGGATCCTCGGTAGGGCCTCTCCAACCGCCAGCCCATTTGGGGCTAGGAGATGGTGGCGGTGAGACCCAGAAAGAACGCTCCCCTGGGCTCACTGACTAGTGAAACAGGCGAGCCCGGAAGCAGAGCCTTCCTCGACTTGTGATTCTTAAGGCCCGCCTTTACTAGCACAGAAGATGGAAGGGGGGCGTTCTTCAAAGTGGGAGTGTTAGGGACGGTTTTCTGGAGGCGGTGACATCTGAGCAGAGTCTTTTAGAGAGATGGGAAGGGCATTCCAACCCTTGAGACCTACTCCAAGAGCAAAGGCACCGAGGAGAGAGGCAGCGTAGGCCTACAATTCGTTCTTCCTTCTGAAGCACAAAATATGATAGTAAGCCCCTGTAAACCAAATGAAGGTTATGGCAGAGGACTGATAAAGGAAGAGAAACAAAAGAGAGAAAAGAAGCAGCATACCTCAGTGGAGCTGGATTGACTGGATTAAAAGTCTGGCTCCTGCCACCTACTTAGTTGTGTGATCTTGGGCAAATTACTTAAAGTCTTTGTGACTCAGTTTTCCCATCCATAAAATGGGTTGAATAAAAAAGTACCTGCCTCATAGTACATACCTTCATTGTGTTGAAGATTAAATGAGTTAATGTTTATAAAGCAATTAGTAGCTGGCATGTGGTGTCATACATGTTAGTTACATAAATAAAACACAAAGGAGAAGAGAAGTGGAAGAGCATGGCTTCCCACATGAGAGTAATGAAATAAAGGGTCAACACAGTCAAATATAATTGAGCGGTCCATTCAGTAAAATGATGGGAGCTGGTCACTAGCTTCCTTGGTAGGGGCATGCAGCCAAAATTACATTCCATATTCTACTCTGTAATTGGATAAGGCTGTGGGATTATGTTCTGGCTAACGAAGTATAGGCAGAAATGATGTACACCATTTCCAGGTCTGGCTCCTAAGATCTTCTGTGACATTTTTTACTTTCTTTTCCCTGATCTATTGTCATAAGCAGATAGTTGAGAATTCTGAATGTTGCATGGGATAGAGCCCTCCCTCTCTCCCACAGTGGACTGGGGTGCTAAACTACTGAGTTTGGGAGTTGTTACAGCAACTCAGATTATTTACACTGACTAACACAGGGCAAAAGACACATTCCTGTGTACTGTGTCCTGTGTCCTGTGTACTAAGTGTAGAGGCTGGGGAGTTGGACTATTTTTTGAAAAACTTGGCCCTGCGGGGAAACATAAAGAAAGGATTACCTAGAGGAGAATTCAGAATTGAGGGAACTTTTTTTTGTCTCTGGCTCCTGTGACACTCCTGAGCTGACCATTCTCTAAGAACCCCGAATAGCAAGAAATAGCCCCAAAATCTGGTCTCTGCCCCCCTGGTCCAGGCAGAGCCCTCTGGTGTGTAGACCTGTAGTTTCCCTATTTGGTCTTTTAGAAAGTTTCTTCAGCACACACTATTTAAAAACAAACAAAACCCAAATTGTCCTTTGGCCTTGAAAGGGTCCAGAACAGGACTTCCCAAGATATGCCACTCTGGTCTGTGAATTATTTTGAACTGAAAGTAATCAAGACCCTGTGGGCTCATGAAAAAACTTTGACCTCTTCCTGAAAGAATTTAAATTCAGGGCCTTGCCCATAATAAGACTTATTACCAGAAATAACTTTTCATGACCTAGCTATAAGGCAGGGCAAACTTCTAATTCCTGAACATCTGCCCTGATCCTGAAAATGACCTTCCTCCCCTCTGAAGCCCCCAGGTAACTTACCTCACCCTTAGTTCAAAATGCCATATATACCTCATTGTAATGGTCTCTGAACCTCTCTTGTATATGGGGTTGTCTGACTCTCTCATGTCATATGTCCTTATGTAATTAAATTCGGTTATTTTCTCTTGTTAATCTGTCTCTTGTTGACTTGCTTATTAGATCAACCTGAAGAATCTAGAAGGGCAGAGGAAAATTTCTTCCTCCCCACAGCCTTAAGAGGGTCTAAGGCCAGGAATTAAGGTGTTGGGGTCACAGACACCTTCCCCAGATATCAGAGAAGAAATCACACCTCTGGGATCTTTGAGGGAAAGGGCTGGGCAGACCCTGTCTCAGCCATTGTCTTCTTCCCCCAGAAAGTGACCTTGGGGAGACACAGGAAAAGGAGAGTTTTGGTGACAGTCCAGAAGAGATGTTTGTGGAGGGGTCAGGACTTAGTTGACATGACACTGGGAATGACACTGCGAGCACTGGTGTTCTTGAGAAAATGGGGCTACCTCCAAAATGCAGCCACTGTAACAACAAAGACAGGGGAGAGAGTAGAAAAGTGACCTTCTGTCCTCCCTTCTCCCCCAGCCATGAGCCACCAGCGAACTGGTAACCCCTGCCCCGCATTTCTCAGTTCCCTGCTCCCTGCCCCTTATCTGGTGGCCTCTTCAGATTCCAGTCACAGAGCTCTAGGGCAGAGAATAGGTAAATGACCGATGACCCAGTTTTGTTTTTTTTTTTAATTGATTAGAGGGAGGGAGGGAAGGAGAGAGAGAGAGAGAGAGAGAGAGAGAGAGAGAGAGAGAGAGAGAGAGAGAGAGAGAGAGAGAGAGATCAATTTATTGTTCTACTCATTTATGCATTCATTGGCTGATTCTTGTGCCCTGACTGGGGATAGAACCTGCAACTTTGATGTACTGGGATGATGCTCTAACTGGGCTACCTGGCCAGGGCTAGTTTTTGCATCTGAGCTGCAAAACACCTGGCTTGGCCTGGTCTGGCTTAGGGGCAGGGGCCTCCCTGCTACTGCCCAGCTTCTAGTTCAACATTTTTTTTGAGTGTCATCGAAGTCTCAGAGGCATTTCAGAGCAATGGGAAGAGACTGGAAATTTGAGTTCAAATCCTAGCTTGGCCACTTGTCCTCTATTTCCCTTGGGTGAACTTGAGGACTCTGTTTCCCATTGTGAATGGGGAAGATGTTCAGACCCAATATTTAGATGTCTTTAAAAGTGCCAGGGGAGGAATTAATTTGAACTTTATTTTAACATTAGCCAATTGGTTTGACCCAAGGAAATGTTGAAGAAGGGAAGGGGGTGTGTAAACACCCCTGATTCCACAAGATGGTGGCTAGAGCTACTGAGGGTCCTGTCTTTCCCACATTTTCAGAGTTCTTACAGCCCTCTTACTCCACCCATTTCTTGTGCTTTTGGTGTGTGCAAATGAGAGACAGAGAGAGAAAGAGAAATATGGTTCTGTCAACAAAAGAATGTCGAAATCTTTAGAAAAGTTTTATAAGAACTTATTTGAGCCAAATTTTGAGGATATGCCTGGAAGCAAGATCTCAATGGATTGAGAAATGCTCCAGAGAATGGCAGTTTTGCGGTTCCTTTTGCGCATTTAGAATCCAAGGAGGAAATGTAAGGAAACCACATTAACTCCACTGGTGGTAGCTTAAGGTGGCAGGAAAAAGCAAAGTGGGGAAATCTCTAGGACTGGATAAAAAGCAAAATGGAGAAACACATACTTCTTCTACATTGGTGAGCACAGAATAGTTAATAATTAACATTTGCAGTACATAGAGATGGTATCCAGGAACAAGACAGAAATAAAGGGTTTGTTGGTCTTGTGCTCCAGTGCCTGTGGTTGTGCTTTCAAGGGGTTTAGAAAAGAAAATTACCCTGACATTTCAAAGGTTTGTTATCCTAGATGCATAAGGACAATGGACAGAGCTCACTTAAGGTAAAGATTGACCTTTAGCTACTTATAGGTCTGGGACAGGAGTGCCCTCCGTGAACCATCCAGTTAGGAACTTGTGATCAGACCATCCTGTGTAGTTACTTTCAGTCACTGCCATGTGCCATCTACTTCCGCCCTCAACCACGAGCCTGCCAGGTTTATTACCTGGCTTCCTTTTCATTCAGTTAGCCCTATTGTCCCAAACCTGTTTCTGCTGACTGGTGGTGATAGTTACAGTGTAGTACCCACTCCTCCAAGTAATGCTTGAGGCCAGGGTTCAGCCAAAGCAGATCACCCCTTGCCCCCAAGTTTGCCTCTCCTCAACCATGACCACTGAACAGGTAAGTGAGGTGATTGTGGATCCAGGGTTATATAGTCTTACCTTGCCCCAAAACATGAGCTCCAGGACAGCAGAGGCCATGCCTGACTTGTGCATACAGGGACATCCCTTTGCATCACGTGGAGCCTAGGTGCCTGGCACAGGGTAGATATCAGTAAATATTTGCTGAATAAATGACCAAGTGAATGACAGGAGTAATCTTTTTTAAAGTATATTTTATTGATTACACTATTAGAGTTGTCCCAATTTTTTCTCCCTTTTATTCCTCCTCCACCCTGCACCTCCTCACACTCCAGCATGCCCTCTGCCTTAGTTCATGTCCATGGGTTGCACATATAAGTTCTTTGGCTTCTCTGTTTCCTATACTATTCTTGACCTCCCCTCTCTACTTTATGCCTACCAATTATGCTTCTTATTCTCTGTACCTTTCTCCCCTCCCCAGATAACCCTCCATGTGATATCCATTTCTGTGATTCTGTTCCTGTTCTAGTTGTTTGCTTTGTTTTTTAGGTTCAGTTGTTGATAGTCGTGAGTTTGTTGTCATTTTACTGTTCATAGTTTTTGATCTTCTATTTCTTAGGTAAGTCCCTTTAACATTTCATATAATAAAGGCTTGGTGATGATAAACTCCTTTAATTTGACCTTATCTGGGAAGCACTTTATTTGCCCTTTCATTCTAAATGATAGCTTTGCTGGCCATAGTAATCTTGGATGTAAGTCCTTGCCTTTTATGACTTCAAATACTCCTTTCTAGCCCCTCCTTGCCTGTAAGGTCTTGAAAACAGTAAAGAAATCTTGCTACCTATCTGGACCCAAGGAATCTGCAGTAGGCAGCCTTCACAGATACTTTTTTCCAGGGTACTGCCTTTGGTACTGGAATCACCAAAGTCGCCCCCTATAATGCTGTAGCCCTGAGCCCCGCCCCCAGGTGTCCGGTAGGCCCCTCAGACAGTCACGTGTTGGCGGTTAGCCAATCATTGCGGGTTTAGGCGGGGCTGGATAGGCCCATTTGGGCAGAGGCCCCGAGGTTGAAGCTCCAGAAGATCCCTTAAGGTGGCCTCATGTCGCGCAGTGGGACGGGTTCTGAGCCGCGCCAGCAGGCGTCAGAGGCAGACGCCGCCGCCAGGACTTTCCAAGCGAGCGGTAACTTTAGGGTGGCCGGGACTCGCTGGGACTCAGAGCAGAGCCCTCCTTCCTTAGGACGTTGTCGTCCGTATTCCCAGCTCTTGAGCGCCCACCCGGTCAGGCCGGAGCCCCGAAGAGAAACACCCGTCATGGGTTGCAGGCTAATTTGCGCTGGGAACGCCCAAACTGGGTCCCTTAGCTCCTGAGACAGACGGGGCCTAGGGGGTGCCTCCGAGCTTGGGCCTGCTGGTGGATGAGACCCACTGGAGAGGTGGACAGAGAACTTTGCTGACTGATCTTGACTCTGCCCCCAGAGCATCAGCATATCCGCTACAACCCGCTGCAGGACGAGTGGGTGCTGGTGTCAGCTCACCGTATGAAGCGGCCCTGGCAAGGGCAAGTAGAGCCCTCGCTCCTGGAGACAGTGCCCCGCCATGACCCCCACAACCCTCTGTGCCCTGGGGCCACACGGGCCAATGGAGAGGTAAGCCTTTAGAGCCTACATTACAGGATGGCCCAGGGGAAGTAGCCTCCTCTTAGAGCTGCCCCACCCCCACAGGGTAGTGGACCTCCTTCTGGGTCATATCTCATCAAGACTTTTTGACCCCAGAGTGGGCCATCCTCACCCTCTTGTGGGCTATCCAGCCACTGAAGCCCACCAGATGCCTGGTGGTATGGGGCAGCAAATGCTTCTAGCCCATCCTTGTCTGTAGGTGAATCCTCACTATGACGGCACTTTCCTGTTTGACAATGACTTCCCGGCTCTGCAGCCTGATGCCCCCAGTCCAGGTAATCTGGCCCTAGCTGCTGTTGGGGACAAGGGAGGCTGGACCTCCTATCGGGACTTCTGTTGCAGAGAGATATCCCTTTATTTCAGGACCCAGTGATCACCCTCTTTTCCAAGCAGAGGCTGCCCGAGGTGTTTGGTAACTATGGATTTCCTCTCTTGTAACCTTCAGCCCAGGGCCTAGACCAAGCACTGGGGTTGGGCCCTGCCCCTAGCACATCCAAGCCCTGTGTTTCTGTCATCCCTCCCTCCCTCACTACTTAGTAAGGTCTTGTGCTTCCACCCCTGGTCGGATGTGACGCTGCCACTCATGTCAGTCCCTGAGATCCGTGCTGTCATCGATGTGTGGGCCTCAGTCACAGAGGACCTGGGTGCCCAGTACCCTTGGGTGCAGGTCTGTGATGTTGCCCACTCCCCTGGATGAGGGGGTGGTGCAGCAGTTGGTTCTGGGAATTGGCATTTCTGTTTCCACAGGGTGTGGTTTGGAAGGGTTGACTTGGTGTCTTTTTGGCTTTGAAACCTCCCTCCCCCTTCCCCCTACCTGATAGATCTTTGAAAACAAAGGAGCCATGATGGGCTGTTCCAACCCCCACCCCCACTGCCAGGTAGGTGTGTCAGGGGCTCTGGTGCATTTTTAGGTTGAGTCTAAGCCAGCACTGTGAGAGGGGAACTGGAGTAAGAAGAGATCGGACAGAGGAAATATACTAGTGATGTGGAGGCTTGGAGGTGAATGACCTGCCTTTTTTTCTCTCCTCCTACTCCTTGACAGGTGTGGGCCAGCAGTTTCCTGCCAGATATCGCCCAGCGTGAGGAGAAATCTCAGCGGGCCTATCAGAGTCGGCACAGAGAGCCCCTGTTAATGGAATATAGCCACCAGGAGCTGCTCAGGAAGGTAGGAGAAAGCTAGGTCCTATCCCCAAGGAATCTCTAATCTCACCCCAAAAGAGAGAGGTGTGTGAAGAAGGGTGGAAGGAAGATAGAGAGAGACTTGCTCAGAGGCTACAGCAATAATCTAAAGGAATAGTGATGGTGACTTATACTGGGTGATAATGATGAAGGTGGTGAGAAGCCATCAGATTCTGGGTACCTTTTTTTCTTTTGCTTCCCTTGCTTATTTGCTGACCCCCAACACCTTCCTTGATGGCCTCATCTCCATTTGGTCTGCCCAGGAACGTCTGGTCCTAACCAGTGAGCACTGGTTAGTGCTGGTCCCCTTCTGGGCAGTGTGGCCCTTCCAAACGCTGCTGTTGCCTCGTCGGCATGTACTACGGCTGCCTGAGCTGACCCCTGCGGAGCGTGATGGTGAGTCTCCCAGCTGGGACTTTGGGGCCAGGCTCTGGATGGGGGTTACTCTGGTAGGGCCAATATGTAGGCCCCAGGCTGAGAGTCAGGCTTTGATTCTAGATCTAGCCCTCATCATGAAGAAGCTCTTGACCAAGTACGACAACCTGTTTGAGACATCCTTTCCCTACTCCATGGGCTGGCACGGTGAGACTTTTTGAGCACCATATCTAGCCCTAACATCATTTTTGGGCTCCTGTGGCAGGCCTTTGAACTCTTGCTGGGGGAAGTATCCAGAGCAGGGCTGCTGGGACTGAGGGTGGAGCAGGGACTTGGTGAAAATATGTCCTGCTGTGCTTTCCTATGCCCGGCTGCGCTCTGGCAGAGAATGCTGGGAAATGTAGTTTTCAGGTATCTAATTTGGCTGGGGGATAGGGGCTGGGCTGCAGAACTAAGAAAGAGTCATCTCCAGCCATCTCTCTGCCTTCTTCTTGTCAGGGGCTCCCACAGGATCAGAGGCCGGAGCCAACTGGGACCACTGGCAGCTGCATGCTCATTACTACCCTCCACTCCTGCGCTCTGCCACTGTTCGGAAATTCATGGTTGGCTACGAAATGCTTGCCCAGGCTCAGAGGGACCTCACCCCTGAGCAGGTCAGGACCCAGAGCACTCTAGGTCCCATTTTCTCATAGGATCCCAACAATCATGACCCTGAGAACCCCCATACCCTGGGCATTCCTAAGGACTCAGGTGCTGCTCAAGTCCTTCATCCTCTGGTTAGTCCAGTGGTTCTTATCACCAGCCTCCCGGTCCCACGAGCCCTCCCTCAGGGTCTCCTAGGCACTCAGAACTCTATACCACAATTCTAGGCAGCTCTTACCTTCCCTATTCCCTTTCAGGCTGCAGAGAGACTAAGAGCACTTCCCGAGGTTCATTACCGGCTGGGACAGAAGGACAGGGAGACAGCAGCCACCGCCTGACCCGGCTGACCCCAGGGCCTTCTGCCTGAGAGAACCAGGGCGTAGGGTTTGGGCAGATGGGGAATCAATAAAACTGCTTCTCAAACTTTAATCCCATATTGGAATGCCAGAGGAGTGTGAACTCTAACCCTCGGAAGTCGGGTTAAAGGCTGAAGGCACAACTCCAGCCACAACTTTTCTTTGCCTATAGATGTGCAAAAACTTGAGGATGAAAATCTTTCTCTCTAAATCTCTGAACAAAATTAATACTCAGCATTATGTCTCGTCCATGGAATCTCTTTCTCCTAGAGTAACAAAGGCATCTCAGTTGAAGAAAATGATAAAAAATCCTGGGTTCTTGTTTGTGGCTGAGGCTTTGGAGAAGGCCAGAGGCCGCCTCACCACCACCCCTAGAGTGTCAGCTCACCAAGCCTGGGCCTGAAGGTTTGGTGGGGAGCGGGTGAACAGGATCCTGGTCCCAGTGGTCAGTGGCCAGAACCCGGGCCGCTAGCCAGAACCCTGGCTTTGTGAGTGGCTACAGCTTGGCTCTGTGCCATCCCACAGGGGCTGAAGGAGTGGGTAGGGAACGCGTGCATGGCTTTGTGTCCTTGCCTCCTCCAGACGACCGAGCATGTGTGTGCAGGCTCTGCACACCCCTGCTGCCCCTATGTCTCGGTCATTGCACCAGGCAAACCCCAGCTCTAACAGGAAAGGGGCTGCCAGAGCGAGGAGCCCCAGGGCCCGGAGGATGGGATGGTTCTTGGAGTGACCCCTGGTCTACCCTCACCCCTCTGGACCTGTTTCCTTGGTAAGACTGACTGTGGGAACAACAGGCCTTGCCACCCAGGAGACGACGCCACCTAGTGTCCTCCAGACTTTATTAGATGAGGACAGGGCTGGGGAACAACGGGAGGATGACCAGAATGCTGTTTGTTTTCATTCTTCTCTTAAGGGAATTGAGTCTCTTGGAGGGAAATCATACCAGGGCCAGACAGTGGTGACCTGGCCCAGGAGAACCTTGGCTGCCTGCCTTGCAGTCCAGGGTTCTTTCTTTCTTGAGACCCTGGGGGAAAAGAACCTGGGACTTGGAGTATTACCCTGGTCTGGAAGGATCTCAGACAGACATGGTACATGTGTCTTCCTTAAGCCCCCAGTGACTGGAGAATGGGTGAGAACCCTGGATGGGTGGTTGTTTCTTAGGGCATGTGCACACATATGCCTAACTCTACACCTTTGATTTGGCTGCACTTCGGAATCATCTGAGGAATTTTAAACAATACTGATTGATGCCTAGGTCTAGCCTCCAGAACTTCTGATTTAATTGTTTTGGAGTGTGGCCTGGCAGTTTTAAAACCCCAATGTCCAGCCAAGTTTGAGAACCACCGTCCTACACCATTCTTCCTTATTTGGACTCAGGCATCTTCTGCTTGTCCAGTCACCTGTCTATTGGCTCCTGAGCCACTGAACTGAAGGCTTTGTTGTGGACAATAAGTTGGAGGAGGGGTCTGAGGGATTCCAGTCCTGCTGTTCCAGGAGGACTGGCCTTCAGGCAAGTGCTCAGGAATCCAGCCCCGGGCTCTGTCCCCTAACAGCCTCCTCAGTCCCGGACAGGACAGGAAGTGTCCGGCAGAGGTGGGGGAGGAAGTGATTGGCAGTTGAAGGCTCCAATGGGCCTCCCCCTCTCCCCCCCATTTCACCCCTCTCCTTCCATTGGTGCCTGGGCGGAGCCACCCCCACGTCGGGGCCCCAGGGCAGGAGGGAGTAGAGGCCGGGGCAGAGGGCGAGGGCGGAGGGCGCTGGCGGCGGAGGCCGCGGAAGGTGAGACCTGGGCCTGTGGGTGTGCACGCGGTAGCCTTGCCAGGAGAGGGCCGGGCAGGGTAGTGAACGGGGCAGGGCTCAGTGACTGATGGACTGTCAGTGTGAGTGTGAGTGTGGCTGTGAGGCCGAGTGTGTGATGATGTCTGTGTGAATCTCTGCAACGGTGTCACTTGTTGCAACTGTTAGCCAATGTGCTAACTGTGTCACTGTGCATGCGGCTGTGCAAGGGATTATGTGTGTATCTGTCATGTGCAGTTTTTGGTGAGAGATTGTGTTGGTGTGTTTGTGTGTGTGAGAGCGCGCGTGACCACATCAGGGAATGTTTTGGGAAGGTCTCTTTGGGGTTTAAGATTGCTTCTGTCAGTGTGAGAGTGGGTGGCTGGGTTTGTGAACGCCAATGTGTGACTTTAGTAGTAGAGCAAGAGTGAGACTTGTACTACGTGTGTCCTGTGTCCTAACTGTGAGATGGTGTGGGAGGGGAGCTGTGTTTTTATCTGCGGGTCTCACTTCAATAGCCAATGGGACTGACCCAGCACCTTTCTGTGCTCAAGAGTCCCTGCCCCTGGTGTACTGCTTCTTATTTTCTGTTTTCCTGTCTGACTCAGTTTCCTTATATTTCTTTTTCTCTCCCTGCTACCATCTTCCTAGAGCTGTGGCTCTCTGTGTCTCTTCACAGTTCTGTCTCCCCAGGTGTATGTGTATCTGCTTTTCAGTTCTGCCTCTCAGGTTCGCTGCGTCTCTGTCTCTCTCTGTACTGCTTTGCCTGACTCCCCTCTTCCCCTTTTTCTTTGTGGCTACCTGTCGTCCTGTGACAGTGATGACATGTGGGATCTGCCACGATAAGAGCTCCCTGGAAGATGGGGCTTAAACCACCACAAGGAGTTGCTTTTAGGAAGTGTTATGACCCCATCCCAGAGGTGGCGTGCTAAGTGTGTGTGTGACTGCGTGAGTGTACAGGTATGTGTAAATGTAAGTGTCTGAGTCCGAGTGAGGATATCTGAGGATGTCGGTGTGACTGTGAGTGGCTGTATCTGGGAGTGTGTGTCTGAGGGTAAGTGTGGGTCTTGTGTATCTGGCACCAAGGGACTGAAGGCATTTCCTGGTGCTGGGGCCCAAAGAGTGGAGGGGGAGGTGAGAAATAGCTGGAACATCCAGGGGAGGGGAAACTGGACTCTTTGGCTTTTCTTTACATCCCCCAACCTGGGGCCTCCCTTCCCCTCAGAACAGAGCCAGCTGCGCCCTAAGGAAATCTTTGCTGGGGAGTAAAAACAGTGGGAGCATGAGTATGTTTCTGACTTTTTCACCCGATTGTGTCCATGTTTGTTCAAGGAGAGTATCTTTTTGTTGACCGTGGCTAGTGAGTCCACCGTGACTGGCTGTGTTTGGCTATGTGGAAAACGTAGGGAGTCTATCACTGATAGGGAAATAAGCAGCCCTCCTTTCCCTCCCGCTGGCCCTGGCTGTGCCTGTGGCTTCCTTTCCAGACTGGGGGGAGGCCTCTTCCCTTCCCAGAGCCTTGGGTGGGAGGAGGGTGGGAGGGGAGGAGGGAGGAGAATGGAGGGGGGAGGAAGAAGGAGGGGAGAGGGGGCTTGGCTATGAGTGGCTGAGCTCCAGGCCTCAGAGGGGCGGGGGCAGGGAAGGGGGAGGATGGGATGATGCTGGGGTCTCAGAACTGTGGAGCTGAGACGGGTGCTGTAGCTGGTGGGAGGAAGTCTTGGAGGCCATGGACACTTAGCCACTGGGATCACCGAGGTAGGGTGGGGCTGAGCAGGGTAAACGTGGCTGGGGGGCCAGGGGAGAGCCAGATACTCAACAGACGCACAGATACATGGAGGCTCCTGTTCTCCTCTACTGGGTAGGGGTCTGTACTTCCTCTTCCTCTTTTGAAGCCTTCACCCAGCAGGGCCCTGTCTCCATCTGCCCCTTCTCCTGTCCCCGTGTCACTTCCCCACTCCTTCCTTCTGCTTTCCACCATCCAGAACCCCACTCTCCTAGCACTCTCCTAGCCCTCTCCAAACCCCATCCACACATGGTTGGTTACTTCCTCTGCCTTCCTGAGTTCCTGCTGCCCCAGCTCAGCCTTCACCTCACGGAGCCCCCACCTCCTCCCAGTCTTGATCTCTGAGTATCTCCTGGTCCTGTGGACCCCAACCCAGGCCCCTGTCCCTGCAGACTCCCAGTTCCTCTCACCCTCCTCTCCCTTCTCCGCCACCCTGTCTCCATCTGCTGGCTTCCCGCCTGCCCCTAGCCTCTGGCAGCAGCCAGGGCATCTGGATCTGCTTAACTCTACAGCCTCAGCCTGCACCCTAGTCCCATCCAGCCTCATAGGCTTGAGACCAACAAGACTCCACCGTCGGCCCAGATGTGTGGCCCAAGGAGCCAGAGCAAGGAGCCAGAGCAAGGAGCCAGGCAGGCCCAGGCGAGAAGAGGCTTGGCAGCCAGAGCAGAGCTAGGCCCCATGGCAGGAGTACAGCGTGGGCTTAGACCCACCATGACAGCCCCAGGGTGATGAGGGCTGCCTCAGGGCGGTCAGAGGCAATGATTAGCTCTGGGCCAGGTGGACATGAGGATTCCCAACAGCTGGATTGGAGGAGTTAATAGGAATGACTGAGCTGATGCTGGCACTTGGTGCCAGGGGTGGGCGCCAAGGGTGGTGCAGGGGGGTGGTGCTGGCACAGTCTGTCGTCTCCGGCTTTTGTTCTGGGCCCTAAGCCCAGGGCTGAGATGGGGAGTGTGAGGGTGCGTGTGTTTATGTGGATGTGTGCGCACAGCACTCTGTGTGTGTGTGTGTGCATGTGTGCACATGGCATGGGGGGTGTGGTGGAAAGGGGGAACTTAGATAAGGTCCCCCAGTGAATTCTGCTATTCTTACCCTACTTGTTACCTCTTTTCCTTCCAGAAAGCCCTAGTTTAGGAGGAGGAGGCAGGCTTTAGCCTCCCATCTTGGGGATGGGGAACTGCTAAAAATGCCTCTCTCCCCACAGATGAGCAGCAGCTGCTCAGGGCTGAGCAGGGTCCTGGTGGCTGTGGCTACAGCCCTGGTGTCTGCCTCCTCCTCCTGTCCCCAGGCCTGGGGCCCCCCAGGTGAGAACCCTGATGTACGACCCCAACTGTAACTTGTGACTTGCCACCCTCACTGTGGCCCCCACACCATATCTAACTGTGACACCAGCCCCCTCCCTACCTCTGAATTCAACCTGGCAACATCCCCTCTACCCTGTCCTCTGATCTCTGTCTCCAAATTATAACATGATACTCTGACCCAATGATCCTATCCAGGGCTTAAAAGTCTACTTCTTACCCCGTCACTCTTACAAAGTGGGGTTTGGGGGAGAGGGAAAGGAAGAGCCTGCCCTCAGAAGTGCCCTCTACAGGGGTCCAGTATGGGCAGCCTGGAAGGCCCATGACGCTCTGTTGCCCTGGAGTGACTGCTGGGTAAGTGCCCCGCCTGCCCGTTGGGATGACACTCATGACCCTTTCTTGACCTTGCCTGGTCCTCATACCCCTCCTGTCCTTGTCCCCTGTGCCTGTAATCCTCATCTATCTGTCCTACTCATCAAACCATCTTTATTCAACAGAAAATCTCAACCAACATCTGTTGAGCAACTGCTAAGTGCCTGGTCTGTTCTAGGCCCTGGCATACAGCAGTACACGAGCCGGGCAAGATGTCAGGCCTCAAGGAGCTTATATCCTGATGGGGCAGACAGACAATAAGCAAATAAGAATCTTTCCAGGTAGTAATATCTGCAGGGCAGAAAATCAAAAGAGAGCGCCCCAGGAGAGGATAACTGAGTGGTTCCTTTTTACTGGTAATCAGGGAGGACCTCTTTGATTCGTGAAGGTCAGGGAGGAGGCAGGCAAGCACAGCTTGAAGCAGAAGCATTCCTGACAAAGGTCAGTGCAAATGCCCTCAGTGGAAATGACCTCGACACTCTTAAGCAGAAAGAAGACCCACTGGACAGGACAGGAGTGCAGTAGGTGAGGGGGGAGAGGGAGGAGCTGAGAAGGAATGGAAGGCAAGGGTGAAATCACTAGGGGCTTTGTGAGTCATCAAAAGAAGTTTGGGTTTAATTGCAAGTGCAGTGAGAAGCCAGTGGAGAGCTGTGGCATGGTCTGATTTACACTTTAAACCTCCCCTGTGTCTATCATCACTTTGTCTCACCCAGGGCCCCCGTGTCTTGGTTTCGGGATGGGGAGACAAGGCTGCTCCAAGGACCTGACTCTGGGCTGGGGCATGAACTGGTCCTAGCCCAGGCAGACAGCACTGATGAGGGTACCTACATCTGCCGGACCCTGGATGGTGCCGTTGGCATGGTGACCCTGAAGCTGGGCTGTGAGTTGGGGAGGGAGTATTGGTTGGCAACGCTGAGACATGGGGCTCTTGAGGGAATTAAGGTCCTGAGTAAGCCCTCTGAAATGGGAAGACTGGGGGCTTCTCAGTCTCCAGCTGTACCCTCTGCCTCTAGACCCCCCAGCCCGCCCTGTTGTCTCCTGCCAAGCAGCTGACTATGAAAACTTCTCTTGCACTTGGAGTCCCAGCCAGGTCAGCGGTTTACCCACCCGCTACCTCACTTCCTACAGGTGTGTGCATGATGGGGTGTGTAGGTCTATACATTTGGGTGTGCTGGCACAGTGTGGGGTCAGAGGCTGGGAAGAAGGTCCTGAGGAAGTCCTTAAAGAGATGGAGGAACCTTTTTTCCTTTCTGACCTCAGATGACTCTCTCCCTACCAGGAAGAAGACAGTGCCAGGAGCTGATGGCCAGAGGTAGGACATGAAGGAGAGCCTGGGGGCTCCAGCTGGATGCCACAATGAGTATTTCCAAAGCCCAAGACCACACCCTCTCTCCTAGGATGAGTCCATCTACAGGGCCCTGGCCATGCCTACAGGAGCCCCCAGGGGCTGCATGCTGTGTGGTCCGTGGGGCAGAGTTCTGGAGCCAGTACCGGATCAACGTGACTGAGGTGAACCCCCTGGGGGCCAGCACACGCCTGCTGGATGTGAGCTTGCAGAGCATCTGTGAGTACCCACCCCTAGAGTTCCCCCAAATCCCCATCATGGAGACTACACACAGACTCCATAGTACAGCTGTCCCAACACAGAACTCCCCAGAGCTTTCAAACAGTTTTCTCCCAACATAGACCCCCATTTCGGCACACAGATGGCCCCTGTGGAGACTAAGAAGCCAAAGAGATCAGAACCCAGGAGGCAGGGTTATGTCAGCCTCTAGAGGCTGCTGCTAGTACCCTCTCCCCATAAGTCCATCCTGGCTTCCAGTCCCAGAGCTGCCTCTCTGCTTAGAGGCCCTGTGCTGAAGGCAGCCATATCTCAAGTCCTCCCTGTCCAATGGAAGGAAGCTCTTATTGGCCCCTCCTTCCTCTTGATCTGTGCATGGGATGAGGCTCTAAAACTATGGCTCCAATTTGGGCTAACTCATCTTTTTCCTTGGATAGAAAGCAGAATCACTCGTTAATCCACTCAATAAACCTTTCAAAAACCTGTCCCCAGATCTCAGCTTATTCTATAAGGATGATAGACAGGTCTTGAGTGCTGATTTTGTGTCTCTACCACCCTCAGTGCGTCCTGACCCGCCCCAGGGGCTACAGGTAGAGTCAGTACCTGGCTACCCCCGCCGCCTGCGTGCCAGCTGGATGTACCCTGCCTCCTGGCCTCGTCAGCCCCACTTTCTGCTCAAGTTCCGGCTGCAGTACCGTCCAGTACAGCATCCTGCCTGGTCCACGGTGAGACCTGGAGTGTGTCCCAATTTGGGGCTGTGGGTCTTGTCTCTGGTTTTCCTGTTCCTGGGTGTTCTGCATGTATTTCTGGCACTGGCAGATCTCTGAAGCCTTGCCACCTGCCCATAGAGAGGCTTCTCCATGGGTGCTGGGACTGCAGCAGGGACCAACAGACCAAGCTTCTGCCCTGTGGGGCTGTGTAACTCTGATGTAAGCCTATCTCTGGGAAGGCAGCAGTGGTTTTCTACAAACGACTTTTCTAGGAAAAGAAGCGTCATGCTTGCTTCGGCAGCACACATACTAAAATTGGAAAAGAAGCGTCTTTTACCCAGAGGCACATCCGCATATGCCCAGACACAAAACACTCATACCCAGATAAAGATATTAGTGAATTCTCACCTCTGGAGATTCAGAGATGGGCTGTGTCATGACTCAGGAGTGGCTGCCTCAGATAATAATCAGTATTTTCCGAGTGCTGTCTGCATACCAGGCACTGAGCTACACACTGTACGTGCACTATCCTGTTTAGGTGTTTTCACCTCTGTTTTACCAATGAAGAAACTGAAGCACAGAGAAGCCCAAGGTCACCCAGTAAGATCTGAATGCAGGCAGTCTGACAGCACAGCCTCTCTGTGTAACCACTCTGTACTTTTGTCTTCCAAACACTATGTGTAGACCTGACACTAGTCACCTACCTGAGGCCCAGGTGACTCTGTCAGGCTGACAGAGACAGGATAGGGAGGAAGGGGTGCTATTTGCACACTGGGGGTGGGGGACAGGTAAGTTCAGCACTTATAACTTGGATAACTCAGTGATGGTGATGAACCATTTTCCCTGCCAGGTAGAGCCAGCTGGGTTGGAGGAGGTGATCACAGACGCTGTGGCTGGGCTGCCCCATGCTGTGCGGGTCAGTGCCCGGGACTTTCTGGATGCTGGCACCTGGAGCGCCTGGAGCCCCGAGGCCTGGGGGACTCCGAGCACTGGTGAGAGACAAAGCCAAGGGAAAGAGCAGAGGCCCCATCCCTCAGCATTGATCAGCTGGACAGATCAGCACAAACAGGGCTGCGTGGCACATGCCACACCCACACAGGCATGGCAATTGCTGTCCCAGGCTTTAGCCTTGGATGCCTGCAGCCCTGTCCTAGCTTAAGCCTTGCCCTTCAGCCTCCACCCCTGCTACACCCCCAGAAACTGGCCCTGCCTTTTCAGGCTCCACTTCCTAGGTGCCTTGTGTGTAAGCCAGGCCCTGGCCTCTGCCCCTACCCCATATGGACAATTCTCCTCATGTCTTGCCTGTCTTCAGGGCCTCTACCAAAGGAGATAACAGCTGAGAGTCAGCCACATACACAGTTGGTGGAGGAGTCTCCGGCAGACAGCCCTGCTCCCCCAAGGCCCTCCCTCTTGCCAGACCCACAGCCACTTGGTGAGCTGGGGTAGTTGGGCAAAGGTGGTAGAGGATGGGAAAGTCTCAGAGAGAAGGGGCACTGACTTGGTCAGGCTCGCTCTCACAGTGACATGTGATCCCCCCTCAGTTCACAGGGACCCCTTGGAGCAGGTAGCTGTGATAGCATCTTTGGGAATCTTCTCTCTCCTGGGACTGGCAGCTGGGGCCCTGGCACTGGGCCTCTGGTAAGTTAGTGTCATTGGTGTTGCAGCCTCTGGCCCCACACGGACACTGATAACCATAGACCAGATCCTTTTTCACCCATCGTGACTTCCCACTGAACACATCTGCTTCTGGAACTACTTTCCCTTCTTCCGCTCAACTTCATGATTCTCACCAATTCCTCTCTTGACCCTTTACTAATAAATGTTCTTGGGGGGACTGGAATGCCCCTCATTGTCAGGAAAACAGCTGCCTTTTTGCTCCAGGCTGAGATTGAGACCAGATGGGAAGGATGGACCCCAAAAGCCTGGGTTCTTGGCCCCAGTGATTCCAGTGGACAAGCTTCCAGGTGAGTAGGGCTTCCAGGAGGTTTGAACTTGGAGATGTGCGCTCTCATCTTAGGTGCCTGGGTTAGAGGCCAAAGACCCTAGTCATCCTAAGGGTAGTGGGTGTCAGAGATGGGGCTCCTCCCACATACTCAGGGTACCTAGGCCAAGATCCAGTCCTACTATCTCCTTCTGCTTGATTTGCCTTCTGCTTTTTCTAGGAGCCCCAAATCTGTAGAGGACCCTGGAAGGCTTCAGCTAATTTCACCTGTGACTTTGTCTTGCTGGTGTGGATGGATGCACAGATAGAACCCAGACAGGACAGTGGAGCCTCATGAGGGGAGGTGTCTCAGCTGAAGTTTTTTTGGAGCCCATTTCTGTGAGACTGTTCCAAACTTGCCAGCTTACCAGCGGATTGTGTGTGGATGTGTGGATGTGAGGCAGGGAGCATGTGTTCTCTGCATGTATGTATGTAGGTACCTGGGGAGTGTGTGTGCGTCTTTGGTTCTTAGCCTTGCCCCTGGTGGGGGTTGTGAAGGTGTGAATAAAGAGAATGAGGAAGTTCTTCTGTTTATTGACGTGTCTCCCAGCTTCAGACTCAGGGCTCACAGGAGGATGCATAGAATTTGGAGATCACAACCAGAGACCGTTGTTCAATGCTGCTTTATTATTTTGGCTATGGGGGGTCCTGGCCCACTTTCCCTACCAGCCCAGAATTCAGGTTGGGCAGAGTGCCCTGGAGCTTCCTCCCTTGGTGCTCAAACCAGGGAGCCAGGCTGCGGTTCTGGGGGTGAGAGCAGATGCTGCGTTGAGACAAGTGAAGCTTGGGGAAGGAAAGGTCCACAGCCACGGTAGAGTTTAGATATTAGGTTAGGGCCCAGGAATTAGGGCGAGAGGCTAGAGGACAACCTGAGTTGGCATCAGAATTATCAGTTGGGGCTGGAGGTGGGATCTGCATCAGGGATTGGGACTTAGGCCAGAGTCATAGGTCTGTATCAGGGGTGGGGGCAGTGCTCACACGTAAACCCAGAGGTGACAGTCTCCATCAGCCTCCTGCAGTTCTACCCGGGTGACCTTCCTCAGTAGTGTGTTTGAAAGTGGCTGTCGGTAGAGCTGAGTACAGCAGGTAGTGCTGGATGGCAGTAGCACTGCTAGTGAATAATGGGCCCACATGTTCAAATGGTTCCAGACCCAAAACTCCTCCATCAGACAGCTGGCAGTTGGCTTTCCTGGGCCCCCTTTCCCTCTATCCCATGAACCCAGATCCCTGGCCTTCTAGACCCCCATGCACTCACCTGCTGCAGGATCTGGGGTCAGAAGCAACAGTAGCAGCAGGAGGCTGATGATGGGTAAGGGCCCCTTCCTGCTGCTCAGCCTGGATAGTTCCTTCTTTCTCCTCCCTACCTTTTATCTGGGTGCCTTTTACCTGGGGCACCAGGTGAGTCAGAGGCAGGTGAAGATGTATTGCTCATCCTGTGACACTCCTGGGCCCTAGCTGCCACCATACCTGTGCCACAGACCCCTTCCTCTTTTGGGATTGCCATTTCCCATGGACTCCTAAACCCTGGGCAGAGAAGCTGGGGGGAGGGGTAGTGCATGACGTGGGGCCTGAAGGTACAGTGACTGAATAAGGGCAGCCAAGGATCCTCCGTGGTATCCAGTGATGGACATTCATACTCATGTACCCATAGCTACACATTCACAGTCATACTTCAATCACTCGATCACCTTCACATGGTCAGACAACCACAGGCAGAATCATACAGCCCTGGTTATGCTCAAGCCTCACTCCTGCACAGTTGTTTCCACAATATTCCAGTTGTGCTAGCACACACAAATTCTGGTGGGGGTGTTGTGGCTGGGGTGGAGCAGAGGGCAAGCTAGCACCAACCTGCTTTCATTTTCCCCTCCCCACTTCCTGCCCTAGCCTGCTTGTCTTATCAGGAAAAATTGATTCTGGCTGGCGTAGCTCAGTGGATTGAGTGGGAGCTGCGAACCAAAGTGTCACAGGTTCGATTCCCAGTCAGGGCACATGCCTGGGTTGCAGGCCATGGCCCCCAGCAATCTCACATTGATGTTTCTCTCTCTCTTCCTCCCTTCCCTCTCTAAAAATAAATAAAAAATCTTTAAAAAAAATGATGGGAATGGGTCCCTAAAGCAGGCACTTCTGGCTGAGGCAGTCTTGCCTGGGGCCAGTCACATTCAGAGAAGCTGAGGAAGGCCCTTTTTGCTGGTATTGCGGGTAGCTTAGAGATGCTGAGGTGGGGGCTGCTCCCCCTGGGAAGCTGAGACAGGGAGGAAGGGTGGGGTGGGTAAGGAGGGCAGATGAAGGAAGATAAAAGTTCTTTGGTGCCAGGTTGCTGTTATCAAACAGATAAAAGAACCAACAAATCTTATCTTTGCCAGCTTCTTGCTAAAAGGGGCCTGGAGTTTTCAGGCTCAGGCCCTGGCTTATTGAGACATCAGACTCAAGAGCTCAATTACTTCTCTTTTGTTCTATTCAAATTCCAGCCTCTCTCCACTGTGGGCCTGGAGGAACACTCCCTTTCCCCACTCAGGTTCAGTGGGGAAAGGGAGTGTTACCCATTAACAACACCTACACCCTCTGTATTCCATCTGCTTGCTAAAACCCCAACCTCCCACCTACTTCCTGTCCCTTCTCTCCTAATCCCATACCCAGCCCTCGCTCCCCTCTTCCTCTCACCCGCCCAGCCCCAACGCAAAGCTCCTCCTCCTATTATTTTCAGGAAGCTAGGAACTGCCTAGGGCGGGAGCAAACTGCTTAATTTAGTGCCCCTGACACCTTGAAAAATTTCCCACTCCTGGTCTGGGGACTTCATCCCCCAAGTCCTGCTATGTGTTTGAAATGTAAACTGAGTCATAACCCAGTAATTAAATTATCTGGTTGCAGGGGTGCCTTCTGCAGCCTTTTCCACTGCTACCTTCTATGGGTCAGGACTTCTCTTTCGATAGGGACTCATACCTTTGCTGGGCATCTTGTTCTACAGCAGGAATGCTGTAACAATCAGGAGGGACCATCAGTTCCAAGAGTAAAAACTAATCTACCTCTCCACCTCTCAGGCTGAACCACCGGAGCTTCTCCCTCCTGTCCAGGGTGAGGCTTGAAGGCCCTTCCCTGGAGTTTCACTTGGGGATACTCAAGAATTCTGACAGTTTCCTGGTGAGGTATAGGCCCAGGGCTGGACATGGTAATCCACTTTTCATAGGTTCTTGATGTAGACATTGTGATAAATGGCTCAAGACCCTGGATCCACTTTTGAAGGTGGCCACAACCCCGAGACATCTTGAACTTCTAGTACCAGAGCCCTTAGGGTCTCTCTCCCACCCTCCAGTCTGGACTTGTGCCCCAGAGCTTGGGTGCAGAAATTGAGGTGCCATCGTCTTGTCACAGATCTCCATCAGCTGTCTGTCTGCCACACACTTTGTGGTCTCTCCTAGACCAGTCTGTCCAGAGACCTGAGAAGGCAAGAAATGAATTCTTCCAGGTGTGCACCCATCTCTCCCCTTTGGCTTCTCCACAGATAGGGCTAAGTCTCCCAACCACAACCTGCTGTGGTTAGTTAGATTTGCTCCCACAAACTGGCCCTGTCTCTTTAATTTAATCCTTTGGTGCTCTTTTTGGTTCTGGTGTAAGTCCCTAACTGAAAGGCTCACTGGAGTCCCTGGCCCTGAGTTTAGCAGATAGTGGGCTGACTGGGTGACAAGACAGAAAGGGATGATAGGGAACAGTGGTCTTGAGTTCTAGGGAGGTAGCAAGAACTGCTGGGTGGGTTGATATTGTCTTTAAACTTGGGATCAGCCCTGGCTGGTGTGGCTCAGTGGATTGAGTGCCAGCCTGCGAACTAAAGGATTGTGGGTTTGATTCCCAGTCAGGGTGCATCCTTGGGTTGTGGGCTGGGTCCCCAATGGAAGGTGCATGAGGGGCAACCACACATTGATGTTTCTCTCCCTCCCTTCCCCTCTAAAAATAAATATATAAAATCTAAACAAACAAACCGACTGGAGGAGCTGGAAGATGGGGTATTAACTATAGGGAAAGACCTCAACAGTCCCAAGTCATGCCCTTGTGGCAGGCTGAGAGATGCAGCTTCAAGGATTCTTCCCTTCCTCCCACAGCCTACTTCCACAACTCTGGGCTTAAGATATTTTAGATCAACTCCCAGGAAAAAAGGTTCTGGCAAAGTCTTGGCTAGGAGGAAGGTGGTAGCAGAGAACTGGGGTTGTGAGAACACAACAATGTGGGAATCAGGTTGGTAGTAAGAGCAACCCAGGACTATTTAGTTCCCTCCATATAGGCTACTCACAGTGATGAGTGTGTATGTTGGGGGTGCAGGCGGAGGAACGGGTGTAGGGGGTGAAGGGCAGTCAATGACAGTAACGAGGGCGTGACACGGATGAGGATCCCTTAGGTTTAACAGGAACCTGGACATGGAAAGGCACCCTATTGAGAAGAGAAGCCCTGTCAGTTAAGGATACAGCCAGCATGGAGAGGGGCTCCCAGCTCAAACGGCAGCAGCGGCGGCAGAGTCAGGAGGGAAGCACGGTGACTTCAGTTTAAATCTTTAATGTACCGGCTGGCTGGGCAGTAGTGGCGGGTGTGCGGCGGGGGAGGCCGCGACCCGAGCGTTGGGGAACAGGGCCCAGGCCACTTGACAGACAGCTCATCAGACCCCGCAGGGGCTCCAGCTTCTGCTCCCGGGGGTGTGCCGAGCTGTGGGGCGACCCGACACGAGCATGAGGCTGAGCGGGGTCTCCCGGATTCCACCCCCCATCTGTCCTCCGAGACTGTGAGCCTCGTCCATGCCCCAGGAGGGTCCGCGGTATCGCAGCCCCCTCACCTCCGCTCCCTCCGCCACATGCGTAGCCAAGGGAAAAAGTAGAAGCAGCCCCAGTAGATCCTGCAGAGAGAAGGCAGAGCCGGGCCGGGCGGGGCGAGGCTGACCCGTAGACTCCTCGGACGTCTCTCCAAGGCCCCGCCCCGCCCCTTAGAGGCGGTCCCCTTTACAGCCCACGCCCCTTTAGGGCACCACCCCTCCCACTCCTCCCGCTACCAGACAAGTCGCGCCCCGCCCCCACCCCGGAGCGCCTAAATTCCTCCTCCGCACAACCCCGCCTCCACTCACTCCTCCTCCGCCTCCAGCGCCACCTCGTATCTCCTCAATCCCGACATGTCCCGGGCTCCGAACGTCTCCTGGGGAGCGGAATGATGGGATCAAGGACTTCCCAACCTCCGTTCCCCTTCTGTGTCATTCTCAGGATCAGTCTGACTTGTTCTCACGTAATTTGAGGCAGGTGTCCCCGGGAAGACTAAATTGCCACATCGGGGCGGAGTGGGATTGAAGGTTTTGGAGTCGTTAGGCGTTAAGAAATTAGGAGGTCGGTCACCGCAAGGGCCTGAGGCATTTAGGGGGTGAGGGCGAAAGGCCTTGCGGTCATGGGGCTGGGATATTTGGGGCACCGGGCGAGGATTTTCGGGGGCTGGTGTCACCTGGAGGGGGGCTGAGGGGTCGGCGCAGCCTAAACTCCGCCTTCCCTGGCTCCACCCCGGAAACAGACCCTTACCGTTACGTCACAGGGACTCCGTCGCGGACTAGAGGTGGAGCTTGCCTATTACCCGGAAGGGGCGGGGTTAGAGCATTTCTTCAGAGGGGGCGGGGTCAAAATGTCACTAGGAGGTGGAGGCATGGGCTATCACTAAAGGGTAAAGTTGGGATTTATTACTGAGATGGGAGGCACTGGGCTGTTTTTTATAAGGATGGAGTCATATTTTGGAGTTCTACCCTGGGAAACGGAGACCTCAGTAATAGGCAGCAAGAAAAGAGTTCTGGGACGCTATGCAGGGTTGTTTTCCCCAATTCTTTCTCCTTGAAATCTCCTTAGTTTCTGTCCTGACGATTGCCTTTCTTGTCTGCCCCATTCTACATGTACGACCCTGAACTGCGAAGGAAGAGGGCCCAGTGTAGACAGGCCATACTATGAAGATACTTGGCTGAGTGGTCTTGGCCAAGTCCCTTAGGCCAGAGTGTTACAGTCCTCCCTCTCTGAGCTGAGACCTCCCTTCCTGCGACTTTTGTTCCTACAGTCATTCAATCAACAAATATTTATTGAGTGTCTTCTACACTAAGGCACTATGCTGGGTGTGGGGATACAGCAGTAAAGAAAACAGGCACAGACTCTACCCTCAGAGGGCTTATCATCTGAGTTGGAGATGGAGGGATTGAAAGACAATCAGGTCATTAGGATAAATGTGGAAGACCGGCTAGAAGCAGTATATGGTGCTGTAATAAAGCTCAGAAAGAGCAATTAGCCCAGTGTGGGAAGTTGGAAATAACTGCTCCATTTGGTCTTTGGAGGGAGGAAGGGAGCTTTGTGGCTGGACTGTAGGAGAGAGAGTGACCAGAAGTGAGTGAAGTGAAAGTTCCCTCAGGCTGAAGTGTGCAGAATGGATACATCTACTCTCTCCCTCCATCCCACTCTTTCTTCCTCTCATACCTGTCTTGTCCTGCCTGGGCCACAAACAGACAAATGACAGGTCTGTGGGTGCCAGTTGGGCTTTACTTGAAGCATTGCAGTCTGGGTGTGGAGGAGAAGCTGTGCTCACCCTTGCTCCCACCTACACTGATACTCCAGGCCCTGCCCAGGCTGGGTCAGTTCTGTGCAGTGGAAGTGAAGATCTGGTTCTCTCTTCTGGTCCTTGGTTCCCCAGCTGTGATTCATGTCCCTTCACTTAGACACAAGGCTCCTTCTGGAGCTGTCATGGGCTAACTTCTGTGGCACTTGTTCTCAGGGAGGAAGGAGACTTAAGGTCATGATCTGGGATCTTGGACAGGGACTTGGAGAAAGCAGGGTTGGGGAGGGAGGGCTTGCTTTGGCAGAGTTCTTCTGCAGTCTCCGGATAATGCAGTCCACCCAGGGTATGCGGAGCTGGTGAGCCCTCAGCTTGGTGAACTGAGTCAGAGGTCAGAGAGACCTGAGCAGCTCTGGAACTCAGTTTCCTGGAAGGCCTGGGTGTGTAGCATAGAAACTGAGGACCACATCTAGGAACCTATTTCAGGGGCTTCCTTGTGGGTAGGGGCTCAATAAGGAGAAGGGAAGTAAGCTGGTGAGCATAGGCTGCAGTGACAAAGGAAGTGATTAGGAGAAGAGGAGACAACTCTCCACCCCTAACTCACAGGACAACAATGCCCTGCAGCCATCCTTGAGGAGGAGATAGGAACAAAAGCCACCAAAAATGTTCTAGGAATTGGGTGTTGGTTCACTATGAGACAGAGTCCCCAGGGTTGTTGGCATCACTCAGAGCTGGGGGTGGGTGGGTGGTAGTGTAGGGCTTGAGGGACTGTAAGGTGGGAAGCTCACAGCCCTGACTACATTCAGGACACCTGTGTCTGGTGCCATAGCTTTATTGTTCCTGTCTCCCCCACCCATGAGCACTGTCCTCTCTTCTTCCAGAAACCAGGCTAGAGGAGACAGAGCCTTTAGTGAGAAGGACAGCCAGAGACCCCTGAACCCAACCAGGTACTGACACATAGAGGAACACCTGGGGCACAGGCACATCTGTATCACACGGGTACACACATAGGATACAGACATGCTCACACCACACAAGCCCATGTATAAATTGTATAGGAATACACAGGATGCCCGGATAGACCCACCATACATAGAGGCACACAATCACAAGGGCACACCCATTTGGAACATGTATACTTTCAGGTTCATGGACACACTTGGACTTGGGTGTTGACTTGAACTCACAGTACCCTCACAGACTCCCAGGTCCCTGCTGTGCCCCTCATCTTACCATTTTACCCCCCATCTTCTCCATGGGAGACTAAGAGATCAGTGTGCTGAGAAGAGAAGTGGTGCTGTGCAGGAGGCCATGGAGGACAGATAGAGAGGGATGAAGGTGCAGAACCTGTGGAAGCAGCAGCGTATGGATTGCAGGAGAGTGTCTGCTTGTGTGGAGCCTGTGTGAGACTGAGGCTGGATGGGGGAGAGCAAGTACAAGAATGAAAATGAGGGTGAGGGTGCATGTGAGCCTGTGTGGGACTGCAGCTCTTGCCTCCTTATGGCCCCCTGAAGCTTTCATTCTTTATGTCCAGAAATTTCTTCCCTTCTGTTATATAATAAAGAATTTGACTGGCTCTTGTCCCTGGTTTCCAAGAGGGAGAATCTAAATCTTTGGAATTTCCCAAGTAATAGGAGTGTCTATGCTATTTATGAGCCTCTTGAGTCTCACCTGAGTTTATACTGAGAGATGAGGTGACTCAGGATGGGGGCTGATCACTAGAAAGACCCACTATATCATTGGATAGTTGGGGCTGTGAGCCAGCCCAGCCTCTGAGGAGGGGGGCTGGAGACTGAGTTCAGTCATGTGGCTAACAATTCAGTGATGACTATGTAATGAAGTCTGAATAAAAACTCTGGACCCCAAAGCTCATGGAACTTCATGTTTGGTGAACACGTCACTGTGCTGGGAGGGTGATGTGCTTTGTGTGTCTCCATGGGGAGAGAGCATTTAAGACCTCCCACAGTCCATCCTGTGCGTCTCTTCATTTGGCTGTTCCTGATTAATACCCTTTATGAAAAAACAAATTGTAAGTATAGCACTGCTGAGTTTTGTGAGTTATTCTAGTGAATTTTGGAATCTGAGAAGGGTTCTGGGAGCCCTCTGGATTTGTAGCCAGTTGGTCAGAAATGCAGGTGGTGGCCTGGGGATGCCACTTGTGGCTGGCATCTCAAGTTGGGGCAGGCATATTGAAGATTGTGTTTTTGTTGTTGTTCAAGTACAGTTGTCTCCGCTTACCCCCATTACTCCCCACATCCCAGCTATTCCCACCTCCCACCCTCGATCCTACCCTCCTTTGGTTTTGTCCATGTGTCCTTTACACATGTTCCTTGACAACCCTTCCCCCTTTTCCTTCCATTATCCCTTCTCATTTCCCCTCTGGTGACTCTCAGATTGTTCTTAATTTCAATGTCTCTGGTTATATGTAGCTTGCTTGTTTGTTTTATTGATTAGGTTCCACTTACAGGTGAGATCATATGGTATTTGTCTTTCACTGCCTGGCTTATTTCATTTAGCATAATGCTCTCCAGATCCATCCAAGCTGTCACAAAGGGTAGAAGTTACTTCTTTCTTTCTGCTGCACAGTATTCCATTGTGTAAATGTACCATTGTTTTTTGATCCATTCTTTTACTGATGGGCACTTAGGTTTCTTCCAGCACTTGGCTATTGTAAATTGTGCTGCTGTTAACATTGGGGTGCATAGATTCTTTTGAATTGGTGTTTCAGGATTATTAGGGTATAGTCCCAGCAGTGAAATTGCCAAGTCAAAAGGCAGTTCCATTTTTAGTTTTCTGAGGAAGTTCCATACTGTTTTCAACAGTGGCTGTACCAGTCTGCAGTCCCACCAGCAGTGCACTAGGGTTCCCTTTTCTCACAACCTCTCCAGCACCTGTTGTTTGTTCATTTGTTTATGATGGCCATTCTGACTGGTGTGAAGTGGTATCTCATTGTGGTTTTAATTTGCATGTCTCTGATGGCTAGTGATGCTGAGCATCCTTTCATATGTCTCTGGGCCCTCTGTATGTCCTCCTTGGAGAAGTACCTATTCAGGTCCTTTGCCCATTTTTTAAATTGGATTGTTTGTCTTCCTGGAGTGGAGTCATGTGAGTTCCTTATATATTTTAGAGACCAAACCCTTGTCCAAGGTATCATTTGCAAAAATGTCTTCTCATACATTGGTTCCCCTTTCATTTTGCTGATTTTTTTTATCCATGCAGAAGCTTTTTCTTTTGATGAAGTCCCATTTGCTTATTCTTTCCTTTATGTCCCTTGTTCTAGGGGACATATTGGTGAAAAATATTGCTGTGTGGACTATCTGAGATTTTCCTGCCTATATTCTCCTCTAGGACATTTATGGTGTCACAATTTATATTTAAGTCTTTTATCCATCTTGAGTTTATTTTTGTGTATGGTGTAAGTTGGTGGTTGAGTTTCATCTTTTTGCATGTAGCTGTCCAGCTCTCCTAACACCATTTGTTGAAGAGGCTATTTTCACTCCATTTTATGCTCCTGCCCCCTTTGTCAAATATTAATTAACCATACAGACAGGGGTTTATTTCTGGGCTCTCTGTTCTGTTCCATTGATCTACATGTCTGTTCTTATTGCCAGTACCAGACTGTTTTGATTACAGTAGCCTTGTAATATAGTTTGATATCAGGTATTGTGATCTCTCCTTTCTCAAAATTGCTGTGGCTATTGGGGGTAATTTATGGTTCCGTATAAATTTTTGAAATGTTTGCTCTTTATCTGTGGAATATGTCATTTGTATTTTAATAGGGATTGCATTGAATCTATAAATTGCTTTGGGTAGTATGGACATTTTGATGATATTAATTCTTCTAACACACGAGCATGGTACATGCTTCCATTTGTTTGTATCTTCCTTAATTTCTTTCTTCAGTGCTGTGTAGTTTTCAGAGTACAGGGAAGACCATGTTCTTAAACCAGTGGAGTCTGACACTAACTGCGTGGTTAGTGTCTGAACTGAATTGTAGTACCTGAGATGGTAGCAGAATACCTTTCTGCTGGATATGTCCCCCTCTGTCTCCCTCTATCTGGAAAAACCTTTTCTCCCTTTTATAACTCCTCCCTTGTTTGGAAGAGGGAAGGGTGTGTGCAGGGGAGTTGCCTGTTACTCTTAGGGGATGGTTTACAGTGTTGTCTCCTTGGAGGCATTTGAACCATCAGTATCAAGGCTAGGGGTCAGGGCTTGGTTCAGGATTAGAGGTTATTGTAAGGAATGCCTACCTCTTTCCCAGGTTTCTCCTCGCCCCCCAACTCTTCTCTGGTCCTAAGATGCCTGGAGGAGTGGGAAAGATGGGACCCAGATGGTCCCCCAAATTCCCTGAGGACAATTGTAAGTAGCAGTGTAAGTCTGGAGAAGGTTCCCTCTGAGGTTCCCCAGATCTTCCTAGGGCCCATCACAGTGTCTACACACCCATCATCTGAGACCTGCTCCTCCCTTGGACAAGCAGAGCTAAAGGGAAAGTTCTTTGGAGGAAGGTCTACTTCCCCTACCTCACATCTTAGACTCTGGGGCTTCACCCTCCTGGCCCAGCCAGCACTGTCCCTCTTCCCTGTCAACCCATTTTCCTATGCACAAAGCTGAGTCAGAGGAGTAGCTTGAGGGGAACCTGGCTTAGAACACCCCCTCTTACCATGCTTTCCCTACCCTGGGAATTGAGAAGGGATTTCTTTTCTTTTCCTTTTTTTTAAATTAAAAAAAAATATTGATTTGAGAGAAAGAGAAACAGACAGACAGCTATTGATTTGCTGTTTCTACTTATTTATGCACTCACTAGTTGATATTTGTATGTTCCCTGACCAGGGATTGAACCCACAACCTTGGTGTATGGGGTACAGCACTCAAATCAGCTGAGCTACCTGGACAGACCTGGAGAGGGGATTTCTGAGGAGAGGGCTGGTTAGCTCAGAGCAAGGCAAGCAAACTAGAATTGAGGGGGGAGCAAGTGCATTCCTCACCTGACGAGAGAGATGCAAGAGACAGGCCAGAAGAGAAGACCTCTGCCGAAATACCAATTGTGGAGTGCTATTCTGTTTCCCACTCCAGCCCTATAGCATATGATGTGACAGACCTAACTGTGGCCCAGTTTTTCTACCTGATTTGTCTCTCATGCATCCATCTGTCCATGCATCTGTCCATCCTGTGTCTGTATGTTTACCCATCTTTGTCTCTTTATCAGTCCATTCTTTCATCTGTTTGTTTTCATCTCCATTTACTGATCCGTATGTTTAATCATCCATCTATTAATGCATCCATTCATCTATTTACCAGTTATGGTAATAATTAACATTTGTTGATACTTAAGTGTCAAGCGCCATGCTAAATACTTTAAATTTATTGTATTGTAACAAAGCTATGAAGTGCAGTGCTGTGAGCTATGTTTTTGTCCATGCCAACACTTTTTTATGCTCTTTATGATTCCTTTAGGGAACTCCTTTCCTACTGTACGTGCTCTTGGTGAGTCTGTCAACCACAGTGTTGTTGACAGATCAGAGTACCCCATTCCCTGGCCACTGTGACATAGTGAAGATCTGAGTATATGTTATAAACACAGTTAATCAGAGCTTTTCTTGAGAGTTGATGTTAGGAGAAAGAGGGTCTCTGTTTTCTTTTTTTAAAAAAGATTTTTTTTATTTATTTTTTACAGAGAGAGGAAAGGAGGGAGAAAGACGGGGAGAGAAACATCGGTGTGAGAGAAACATTGATCTGTCACCTCGAGAATGCACCCCAACTGGGGACTGAACCTGCAACCCAGGCATGTGCCCTGACCAGAAATTGAACCAGTGACCTTTCACTCTGTGGGACAACCCCCAACCAACTGAGCCATACCAGTCAATGGGAGGGCCTCTGTTTTAGATTACTCACTATCAATTTAGACTTCAGGGTTCAGTGGCTGCATTTCCTGCTGCTAGAGGAATGAGGCCCTCACACAAAAGGAATTAGAAGTCCATTTAAGAGACGGTGATGTCACCTGAACCTTAGATCCAACCAGAGCCGAAGTGTACTCAATATTCTTAGTGGATCTACTTACATGTTGTGACACATTTAAGTTTATGCTTAAGCTAGTCTAAGTTGGGTTTTTGTAATTTGCAATGGAAGGAGCCCTGAATAATAATTACTGCATTATTATCCCCATTTTACAGATGAGGAAACTGAAACCCATAAAGTTTAGTTGTCCTAAGGTGTCCCAGCTTATAAATGTCAGAACACTGGCATTTGAAGCAAACCCTTGATCTACTACTCATATACAGTAGTCCTCCTTATCTGTGATTCACTTTCCACAACCCAAAAATATTATATGGAAGATAACAGAAATAAACAACTCATAGGTATGAAATGGCCTGCTGTCCTGAAGTGTGTGAGGACATCTCTCACCCATCATGCTCCATCCATCCCATCTAGGATGTGAATCGTCGGTTTGTCCTGCGTGTTCGCACTGTGTATGCTACCCACTCATCAGTCACTTAGTAGCCATCTTGGGTGTCACATTGACTGTGGCAGTATCACAGAACTTGTTCGAGTAATGACCCCAAAGCATAACAGTAGTAACACTGGCAATTTGAATATGCTAACAAGAAACCATAACGTGCTTCCTTTAAGTGGAAAGGTGAAAGTTCTCAATAAGGAAAGAAAAAAGTTGTATGCTGAAGTTGCTACAATGTATGGTAAAAACAAGTCTATCAGAGTAATTGTGAAGAAGGAAAAGAATTTGTGCTAGTTTGCTGAGAGAGAGAATATTTATATAACTTTTATTAGAGTATATTGTTATTGCTGTTAATCTCTTACTGTGCCCAATTTGTAAATTAAATTTTATGATAGGTGTGTATGTATAGGAATAAACCGTATATGTAGGGTTTAGTACTATCCAGTTTCAAGCATCCACTGGGGGTCTTGGAATATGTCCCCTGTAGGTAAGGGGGAACAGCTGTATGTCTGCCCATGTGTTCATCCATACACCCATCCATCCATCCATCCATCCATTCATCCATCCATTTCATTCATTCATTTATCTGATTGTTTTCAATGCTAAGACACCAAAGACAATAAGCTTTGTCTCACTTGCCAACTCTAATTCTGAGGCTAGGTTTGGATCATGGGTTGGCAAACTGTTTCTGTAAAGGTGCAGATAGTAAATATATAAGGTTTTCTGGGCCATGCTGTCTCTGTAGAGACTACTCAGCTTTACTGTCATAGCTCCAAAGCAGCCATAGACAATATGTAAATGAACAGCCATGGCTGCATTCCAATAAAACTTTACTTATAGAATAGGTAGCAGGCAGGCTGAATTTGGCCCATGGACCATAGTTTGCCAGTCCCTGCTCTGGATTAGTGTTGCTGTTGGGAACATGAGGAGGGAGTGGGAACATGTATGCCTTGAATTTCCCATTACTAATTCAGTGGACACAACAGGATTTTTATACTCAAACTCTTATGTTTGAATCTGGCTTTATGACCTTGGACAGACGAGGGAATAAGTGACAGTTTCCTCATCTGTAAAATGGGAACGATGCATATTTTGTGAAATTGTGTATGTGCCTGACTCACGATGGGCACGTAGTGAAGGTTAGGTCCCTCTCCGTTTCTCATCACCACCTTGCGTGTGTTACCACGGTCAGGAGGCCTCTTTCTTCGGAGCTGCAGTCCTGGGATGCAGTGAGGGCAGTTGAGTCTGGCTTGCTGAGCTCAGGAGTTCAGCTTCTAAGCATGAGCTTTCAAGTTATAGAGATTAAGCTCTTGAAAACCTCAAATTTTTCTTTTTAATAGGCCTACCCCAGCTCTTATCTGCACTAGATAACCACTGTTTTTGCTGGTCGAGTGCCCAGAAAAAGAAAGGGCTGTCTAGTCAACAAGCCCCATTAGACCTAGAAGCAGTTTAGCCACCCTTTTATTAAGTGTGCCACTCAGTATCTCAATATATCACCCTGTCCCTCAGGTGGCTTTTCAACCTATTTCTCCTAAACAAATACTCCTCTCTGGGAGAAAAGACCGTGTCCAAGTGTGGGTATGTGCCCGTGTCTCCGTGTAATCATGTATGTCTGCATGTGCCCCGTGTCTGTATTGTGATCATATGCTTAAATATCTATGCTGTGTCCTTGACTGTGTGGTTGATTATATGACTGTGTACGTGTGTGTGAGTATGGACATATGTAGGTGGGTGAGGGTGTTGGTGCTTGTATATGTGTCGGTGTGTGCGTTCTGCTTGTTCAATCCATCACTTTGTGTCTCAACCCCACAAGGCCTGCAGGGGGCATCCAGTGCATAGGGAAAAGAGGATATGGGCCTCCCTCAATTTCCACGCCTGCAGAGGGCGTCTAGTGTATAGAGAAAAGGGGATGTGTGGCTCTTGGCCTGTGGAATGGTGCTCTGGCCTGAGGAGGCTGGGTTGTCTTGTTCCCTTAAAGGAGCCGGGTGGGACCCGAAAGATGGTGAACTCTGCCTGGGCAGGGCAAAGCCCGAGGAAACTCTGTGGAGGTCTGTAGCAGTCCTGACGTGCAAATCAGTCGTCCCACCAGGGTATAGGGGCGAAAGACTAATCGAACCTTGTAGTAGCTGGTTTCCCCTGAAGTTTCCCTCAGGATAGCTGGCTCTCTCAAAGAACTCTCCCCCACGCATGCAGTTTTATCTGCTAAAGAGGTCTTGGGGCCAGAAAGGAGCTGGAAATGAGCAAGACACCAGATGAATCAGTCCTTGAAAGTCCCTCATCTTGGGAAGGAGGAGTTCTTTCTACACTCCATCCTTCTCCAAACCCTCTGTCTGTATCCAGAGGTTCCTGGCCCAGCCCAAGGGGCAGAGCTAGCCCTTCAGTCCCAGAGTGTGCATAAAACATGACACAGGACTTCCGGAGGTGATGGGACATTGGAACAGGGGAAAGTCTTGAGCAATAGTGCCCCCCTTCTCTGCCTCCTGTCCCCTGGAGCTTGAAGTAAAGCCACTGCCAGGGTTTCCTGAACAACCCCCTCCTTTACTTCCTGTAGTTTGGATCTCTCTGGATTTTAGGGTTTCTGGGTCTGGGCTGAGCTTGCTTGGGGAAAGTGCAGGAGACAGGAGCCCTTGAACCCGAAGCAGAAAGTGACCTATGTGGCTGATGGTGAGGAGCCCTGCCGGCTCAGAGAGAGGGCAGGGGAAGCTTCATGGAGGAGGGAGCTCTGCAGAGCCTTGAAGATGGGTGAGGCAGGAGGGAAGACATGCTAGGTGGAATGAACATCAAGCAAAGGCTCAGAGGAAGGACAGGGGTTTGTAATTAACCCTGGTGTGGGTGAGGCAGCAGAAGGGTAACTGGTGAAAGAGGCTATGTATGGGGGTGATCCCTGGGGTATTTGGGGCACTTCCTGGTGACGCCATGCTCAGTGGTCAAAGTTAATGGGAGGCCCCTGGAACCTGAATCAGGCAGGACCACCAGGGGCTAGTATCCTTTGGTTGTGAAAGTTTGGTTCCTTAGCAGGCCTAGAATGTCAGCCAGCTGAAGTGCTAGTTGGCAGTAAGAGGAATGAGCCCTAGAGAAAGTGTGGTAAACACAATTCTGAGATTCCTGCCCCCTTGTATGCAAGCTTTGAAGGGATTTTTGACCTTTGACCTGTGAATATGAGGGGATTAAGTTATTGTGGCAAAATGAAGGGATTTTGTGAATGGAATTAAGGTCTAATCAGTTGACTTTGAGTTAGTCAAAAGGGAGATTACTCTGGGTGGGCCTGACCTTTTTTAGAGGTGAGCCTTTAAAAACAAATGTCTAGACACATGGACAGTAACAAGGGTTGCAGTTGCAGGGGTGGAAACGAGAGGGAGGTGGGGAGGGCTGAGCTGGGCTGGAGGCAAAACAGAAAACTGTACTTGAACAGCAATTAAAATAAAAAAAAATGTCTAGAGATAACAAATAAGAAGCAGTAGAAGACGTTCTCATTTGGCCTTGAAAAAGCAAACGCCATGTTGTGGAGAGGGCCATGTAGCAAGTAGTGACAGGTAGCTCTAAGACCTTAAGGCCTTAGTCCTACAACCACAACTGCCAACACCCAGTGAGTCTGGAAGAGGGCTCCAAGCCTGAGATGAGATTGCAGCCCTGGCTGATGCCTGAGTGAGACCCTGAGCCTGGTGAGACCCTCAACAGAGGACCCTGTCAACATGCACCTGGACTCTTCACTCACAGAAACTGGGAGTTGATAAATCTGGATTATTGAAGCTGCTAAATTTGTGGCAATTTGTTACACAGCAATAGAAAATTAATATAAGAATGAAGTAGTAAGTGCTTATACTTAAGCCCCAGGATCAGTTTCAGAACTACTTGACACAGAGAGATCCGATCAGATCACTGGGGAGGAGCGGAGAGGAGGAGGTTGCCAGAGGCAATGGTGTACAGCCTAGGATGGGATTGGCTGAGAAGCTGAACTCCTCTGGAGTGCATGGAATTATGGATCAGATGATGTAAAATAAAAGGAGGGCAGAGGCTGGCTCTTAGGCTCCCTGCCTTGAGGATGCCTGGGTGATCATGCTGCAGCTGCCTGCATTTCCCAAAGGATGGTGTTTTGATGGGAGAAGAAACTCCAGGTGTAGCCTAGAATCAGGCTGGCCTGGCAGAGGGTGGCAGGGTTATTCTTTGGGTGATCTGGAAGGGATGAGCTCTGAGGCAGAAGCCTGCCATTCTTTCAATATTGTGTAGCTTTTGTATCTTATGTTGTTCTGGTTTGTAAACTAATCTTATAGAAATAAGATAATTAAAAACTAACAGGAGAAATGATAGGGGAACTCACGAGTTAAAGATTTTAGCCTTTAAAAAATTAAAAACAAAAACAGGTGGCTTCCAGTCAAGATGGAGGCATAGGTGGATACACTTCGTCTCCTTATGCAACCACGGGGAGAATCACAACTATTTCTCAAAACAAATAACCAGAACTGTCAGAAAATTGGGCTCTATGGAAGTCCGACAACCAAGAATTAATTAATTAATTAATTAATTTAAGTTTTTAAAGTATCTTTTATTGATTGTGCTATTACAGTTGTCACATTTTGTTCTCCCCTTTATCCTCCTCTGCCCTGCACCCCTCCTCCCTCCAGCATTCCATCCCCCCTCACTTAGTTCATGTCCATGGGTTGTACATAAAAGCTCTTTGGCTTCTCCATTTCCTATACTATTCTTAACCTCCCCCTGTTTATTTTGTACCTACCAATTATGTTGCTTCAAATAGATTCTTTTTTCAAATATATTTAATTAATTAATTAATTAATTTTTAAAGAGAGGGGAAGGGAGGGAGAAGGAGAGGAAGAGAAACATCACTGTGTGGTTGCCTCTCAAGTGCACCCCACTGGGGACTCAGCCTGAAACCCAGACATGTGCCCTGACTGGGAATCGAAGCAGTAACCCTTTGGTTCACAGGCCAGCACTCAATCCACTGAGCCACACCAGCCAGGGCCAAATTATGCTTCTTTTCTCTGTATCTTTTCCCCTCATTCTCCCCCATCCTCTCCCTGCTGATAACCCTCCATGTGATCTGTATTCTGTGAATCTGTTCCTGTTCTAGTTGTTTGCTTAGTTCATTTTTGTTTTTGTTTAGTTCGGTTGTTGGTTCGGTTGTTGATAGCTGTGAGTTTGTTGTCATTTTACTGTTCATATTTTTTATTTTCTTTTTCTTAGATAAGTCCCTTAAACATTTCATATAATAAGGGTTTGGTGATGATGAACTTCTTTAACTTGACTTTACCTGGAAAGCACTTTATCTGCCCTTCCATTCTAAATGAGAGCTTTGCTGGATAGAGTCATCTTGGATGTAGGTCCTTGCCTTTCATGACTTTGAATATTTCTTTATATCCCCTTCTTGCCTGTAAGGTTTCTTTTGAGAAATCATCTAATAACTAATGGGAACTCCTTTGTAGGTAACTATCTCCTTTTCTCTTGCTGCTTTTAAGATTCTTTCCTTATCTTTAATTTTTTGTAATTTAATTATGATGTGTCTTGGTGGACCCTCCTTGGGTCCAGCTTTTTTGGTGACTCTCTGAGTTTCCTGCACTTGCATGTCTATTTCCTATGCCAGATTGGGGAAGTTTTCCTTCATTACTTTTTCAAATAAGTTTTCAATTTCTTGCTCTTCCTCTTCTCCTTCTGGCATCCCTATGATTCGGATGTTGGTATGTTTGATGATGTCCCTGAGGCTTCTTATCCTGTCCTGATTTCTTTAATTCTTTTTTCTTCTTGCTGTTCTGATACAATGCTTTTTTCTTCCTTATGTTCCAAATCATTCATTTAATACTCATTTTCATCCCTTCACTGTTGGTTCCCTATAGATTTTTCTTTATTTCACTTAAAATAATCTTAATTTCTGCCTGGGTCATTTTTATGCTGTTGCCATAATCAGTAAGTCCTTTGAGCATCCTGATAACCAGTGTTTTGAACTCTGTGTCTGATAGGTTGGTTATCTCCCTTTTGTTTTATTTTTTTTTTTCTGGAGTTTTGTTCTGTTCTTTCAATTGGGCCATATTTCTTTGTTTCCTCAATTTGGCAACCTCCAAATTTTTGTTTCTGTATATTAGGTAGAGCTTCTTTGACCCCCTGTCTTAGTAACATGGCCTATTGTAGAAGAGCAGACCTGTAAATTTTGTAGGGTGGTGCCTTAGGTGATCACCAGAGTGAGTCAACCTGTTTAATCACTCTGTGGCTCTGTAAGGCAGGAGGGCTCAGAGAAAGGACAATGCTGCTTCCTAGCTTCTGGAGGTTTGCCTGGGAGGAAGCTGTCTCCCAGCACTCACCCTGTTTTCATCTTCTCACTTTCTCCATGTGTGTCATTTGTGCCCTTATAGTTGCCCTATATAGTTGTTGCCCCGGTGCTCAATCTGAGAGGGAATAGGTCTGTGTAAGCCCTAAGTCTAAGGGCCCTATGTGGGCCCTTTAAAATGAGTCTCTTGATAATCAAGAAGTTTCTTCTGCCACCCTAAACTCCACTGGTTTTTATAGCCAGAAGTTATGGGAATTTATCTTTCCTGGCACTGGAACCCTGGGCTGTTGAGTGGTTGGGTTTGGGGCTGGGATCCTTCACTTCTGAGGTATCCCTTCTGATTTTTATCCACCACATGTGAATGTGGGATGCCTGTTCTGCCACTTTCTCCATGCTACTCCTGCAGCTCCACACCACTCCTGGGGCTCTGTGCCTCTCCCCACCTCTCTTCCTCTCTCCACATCTCCACCCCTCCTAAACGTCTGGATGAATATGGCATCTTAAATCCTTGGTTGTTGGACTTCCATACAGCTCAATTTTCTGGGTGATATTTGTTTTGTAGTCTAGATGTAGTTGTGCAAGGAGGCAGAGTGTGTTTACCTATATATCCATCTTGATCAGAAGTCTTATTTTAGCCTTAATTGATAAGCTTAAGGGATTAAAGCTGTAACCAAAGAGTTAGAGTTTAGCCTTAATTGATAGGCTTAAGTGACTAATGCTTGTGGAAAACCATTATTCCAAAATTGTGTAGCTTCAGAATAAAACCTCCTTTCCTTTATCACCAGAGCTTTGCTCTGGAATTTTGCCTAGACAGTGGTGGCAGGCAGCAGGACCCCGCTTGCTGTTGGGTAACATACTGACTATGGTTTTTATTTGTACTTCCTTACTTTTTGTGAGATGTTGCTATTTCTTTAAATGAATCCCTTTTCTTTGTTTTTAGATTTTATTAACTTTTTTTTAGAGAGAGGGGACGGGAGGGAAAAAGAGTGGGAGAGAAACATCAATGTGTGGTTGCCTGTCACGTGCCCCAAACTGGGGACCTGGCCTGCAACCCAGGCATGTGCCCTAATTGGCAACCCTTTGTTTCTCAGGCCAAATGAACTATACCAGCCAGGGCTGAATCCCCTTTTCTTTCATTCTCCTCTGAGAATATTGAATAATATCCTCGAGGATACCTTTCGAGGATAAGTTGTTGTGGTGGGATTACTACTATTCAGCAAGATTGTGGTTTGCTTTTCCTCCTGGAAGTCACCCACTTGAAATTGGGCATGGCTGTGTAACTTACTTTGACCAAGTAACTATGTGCAGAAATTGCATGTATCACTTGTGGAGAGAAGCATTTGAGTACTAGCTGTCCTTCCTTGCTGTTTTCCCTGGCTGAAGCAATCATGGAAACATGTGTTGAGATAAAGGAGCATGCCAAAAATCAAGGTGGCATGCAATGTTGAACCACCACATGGAGTGCAGTTGTGCTAAAGACATGCCTAGACCCACAGCAGGTTTGGTATACATGGGAAATAGAATTTTGTTGTGTTAAGCCACTCAGACTTAGGTGTCATTTAATACTGCGACGTAACCCAGCCTATTCTGACTAATCAGATGTGTTGGTGGTAGTTTTCAGGTGTTGTAGAATAGAGAGATGAGATTACAAAACTAGAAAAGCCTGCGATCTTGGATTTGGAATTGGATTTTGCTGTGGGCTAAAGTTTATCCTTCCAGAATTCCTAAGTTGAAGACGTAAACTTCAATGTGACTATATCTGGAGATAGACTCCTCGGGAAGTAATTTAGGGAGAATTTAGGGAGAAGTAATTTAGAGAGAGAAAGAGAGAGATTTCTCTGCCATATGAGGACACAGTGAGAAGGCATCCATCTGCATGACAGGAAGAGGGCTATTACCAGAAGCCAACTATATTGGCACATTTATCTTGAACCTCTAACCTCCAGAACTGTGAGAAAATCAATTTCTGTTGTTTAAACCATCCATTCTATGGTATTTTATTATGGTAGTCCAGGCCAACTGAGACAGATGTTTTACTTGCTAAAGGATCTGATTAGTCTGTTTTTCGGGAGTGGTAAAATTTTTGATTATATAAGCAAGAATGATATTTTTTAGGTGATATCCTTAAATTTTTAATAAGTCTAGAGTTTGGGAAGAAGAATGCATGTTGATGTAGCATAGCTATAGGGTGGATTACAGAGATATTTATTATTTTTTTTCACTCAAGGTACCCTCAACCTTAACCCCTTTCTATGATTTGAGGAATTTCCTATGATATGAGTTTTAGTTACCAATAGAACTTGCCTTCCATCATATAACTCCCCACCAAGGATCACATACTAATTTTCCTAGCTGTCTTTGAAGCTAGGACTTGGTCACATGATGAAGGCTGATCCAATCAAAAGCACCTTTCAAGGACTTTGAATAGGGAGTTAGTAGTGATGCACAGGAGCAGGGTTAGTAGAAAATCCACTTTGGTGGTGGTTGGAGTGGTGGCAGAGGTGATGCCTGTCTTCTAGGGGCAGCTGAGTTGTGATTCCAGAGGTGGAATCTGGCAGGCTGACCACCTAACATTTGAAGGGCTTGCAACAACAAGTACTAATGTATCTAAATATTTAAAAGTTATAGCCCTAGCCCTGGCAGGCGTAGCTCAGTGGATTGAGCGCGGGCTGCGAACCAAAGTGTTGCAGGTTCAATTCCCAGTCAGGGTACATGTCTGGGTTGCAGGCCATGACCCCCAGCAACCGCACATTGATGTTTCTCTCTATCTCCCTCCCTTCCCTCTCTAAAAATAAATAAGTAAAATCTTAAAAGAAAAGTTATAGCCTTGATCAATGTGGCTCAGTTGGTTGGGCATTGCTCTGCAAAGCAACAAGTCACCAGTTTGAATCCTGGTTAGGGTCACAACACATGTCTGGGTTGTGAGTTCGGTCCCCAGTTGGGGCATGCAAGGGAGTCAGTGGATGTTTCTCTCTCACATTGATGTTTCTCTCCCTTTCTTTCTCCATCCCTTCCCCTCTCTAAAAAATAAGTAAAATCTTTAAAAAAATATTTAAAAGTTATAAATCAAGTTAACAAATTGTCAAATAAAAACATCTCTCTTACTATTTCAAAAAATATACTTTCAAAACAACTTGAAAGCCAGGTTCAAGTTTATAATTCTTGAAATCTTTGGAGTTCCATGGTGGAATGAGGTGGTAAGGGGACAGCCAAGCTTCAGTGCTCAACTTGTCCACCTTCTGTCCCCAACCCTCCTCTTACTATGCTCAGTTCCATCTTGCACCATAGAGGGCCTCATGTGCCTGGTGTAGACACTCCAGCCCCATACATACAAGCTCTTTCTACATTACCTGGCAACAGCTACCTGTTGGCTATTGTCTGTAGTGTTGGCTACAAAGTAGTGTGCATATCAATAACACAGTCTACCCTAGGAAGGACAGGTCTGAGGAAGAGATCTGCATGATTCTGGTAGTTGTTTGGGACCACTTGGGCAGGGAATGCTCTAGTCTTCAGTTCCTGAAATGTGATCTAGAAGGAGAAGCATGAGCTCCAGGTGGGCATGCCCCCTTAGCTCTGTGTACCAGAGATATGACTGGAGGAGGGACAGAGCAGGGTCCTCTAAGATGTGAAATTCAGGACGGGGGCCTCAGATATCTGGATGTAAAGGTGGCACTGGCATTTGGCACCCCTTCTGGAGGTATCACCATGCTGTCCTGGAGGGCTGTCTGGGTTGTCCTGGCTCTACTGCCTGCTTTGTGAGTGGTCCAGGCTCCCTTATTATTTCATTTTCTGCACCTTCCTGGGGTCTGTTCAGTAATTAATTTTTCTGTTTAAATCAGCTAGTGAGTTTCAGTGGCTTAAGTAAGAATCTCAATTAATCTCTTTTTGGGGGGAGTTGACCTTATGCCATGTCAACCTGGGGTTGTTTTGAGATTCTGAGGGCCCCATGCTAACAGATACTGTGATACTTAGGGTTGCTATGCCAGGAGGTGCCATTTACATAGACTGAAGGGAAAATGATGCTTCTGGAGTTGTGCAATGATGCTGTCCTGCCTGACAGGCATGGGTGTTCCTGACAGTGCTAGAATTTCCCAAGAGGAGTGGTGGTCTGATTATAATGGGGGGACCTTGACATTAATAAGGTCCTGTCAGCAATGGGGACACCAATAGATATTGGTAGGTCCTACCAGGAGCAATCACGTTCCTGAATTGATGGAGGGCTTGAGTGTTGTGCCCCTGGTGGTCTGACAGGTATGGGGTCAGCAAGGTGATTGGGATTTTGATGGTGCTGGGTTCAGATTTCTAGGGATTACAGTTCTGATATCCAGAACACTGGGGTATCTGGTTGTCTCAGCAGGGCAGTGTCAAAGGTTCTGGGGTTAAAGCCATCCTCCTTTGGTGGGTTGGAGCTCAGGGCAGCTCATGTCTTCTGCCTCCCACAGGAGCCATGGGGAGGATTTGATTTGTCCTAGGAACATAAGTGGGGCTGAGGCCTGACTCCCTCATCTACTCTGATCCTCAGAGCTTCTGCCCTACCCCTTATCTTCCTCCCTTGTCCTGCCTGTTTCTGACCCCTCAGGAGACCAAAGTAGCCCTCAAAAAGTGGGTCCTTCAAGAGTCTGATCCTGCTCCTGTGGTCATTAGATGCCCTTCTCTATAGATGTCCTGCCAGGCTGGCTCAGAGCCCCCCCTGTGAGGCCTCCCCCTTTCAGAAGCCCTGCCCACAGGACCCATAGTCCTACCCTCTGGATCCCAGTCCTGCCCCATCCCTTCATTCCTATTTTTATTACAGCGTCATCAGGTCCTGGCCTCGGTTACTCCCTGAGAATGGAGGTTAGAAGATCGGCATAGTTGTAGACTGATCCCTTCTCTACTGCTCCACTTGGGAAAACTGAGGTCTGGGCAAACCTCAAGAACCTGTGCCTACTTCCTCCTGGAGGCTCTGGGGATGCCAGTTCCCTTTCTGCTGGAGAGGCCTAGGGGGCTGGAGGCCCTACAGGGAACATCTCTGTGTCTAGTCTCAAGCACTGGGGTCCTGCTTGAAGCCATCTTCTTCTTTCTGCTTCTTCCTTCTTCTCTTTTCCTCAGCTCTTTCTAGCAAGCTGAGCCTTTCCACCCCAGTTGGACATCCAGCCCCTAGCCCTCAGTCAAAGTGCTATGCATCAGACTGACTTGGGCTGCAGTCTCAGCTTTGCCACTCACCAGTTGGGTGGACTTAGGAAGTCACTCTACCTCTCTGTGCCTCAATTTCTTCACACATGGAATGAGACTAGTGATCCCCACCTTATACGATTGTGTGAGGATGCAATATATCATGACATAAAGGATTCAGCTTGGAGGCCAGCATATGATCAGTACCCACAAGAAATAGCTTTCCCTACTTCCCAACGGCCACTTCCTCAGACCTGGCTCTGCTGTATTGCTCCCCATTTTTACTTAGGAGATAGGTCAACTAAAAGAGGCTGTATGTATAGTGCAGATTCTGCAGCCAAATGACTCAGTTACGACCCTCAGCTCTGCCACTTTACCAGATGTCCAGTTACTAAACTGGACAAGTTACTAAACCTCTACACCTCAGTTTCCTCAGATGCAGCATGAGACTGATGAGAGCACTGAAAGCTGTACCCAGTACCTGTTAAGAATAGTGGTGAATTAGCTGGTATACAGAGCCATGTCCTCCCATGTGGGTAAAGTCTTAGGGGCCTTCTCTGACCAGAGAGGTGCCTGCTTATTCTTACAGAGGATCTCTTGAAGGAAACTCCCTATTTGAGAGTCCTGCCCCTTTGTGAGACCATTTCCAAAGTTTTCTGGCTGTTTCTCAGTTTCCCAGAGGCCAGAAAAGGCAGGCACAAGGGTGGGGGCTTACCAAAAAATGAACATGAGATGATGAAACTATGATCAAAACTGCATGGGGCTGACTGTGGACAAACACCCATGCAACAGAGATGGCCCCCCTGTCTTGAGAACTGGATGTTCTCCCGGTAAGAGTTGTGGAGGGCGTCTGGGAAAGAGCCATGTTCAATTCCATCTTTTGTTTATCAGATGTGTACTGCAACTTGCTCTTTGCTGCCTCCTGTGCAGAGCAATGTTGGTAATTGAGATGGACAGGCCCGATCTCTTCTGCTAGGAACTCTATTAATGGACAGGATAGGGAGCTATTGTCCACCTACAAAACTAGGAGCTCCCTGAGCAGGGATGTCAGATCCCTTTAGGGAGATGCTGGCTTCTGGGTAGGGAGGTATCACTCAGCTGCTGACCTTAGATCTGTAGCAGGTGCCATGTGCCCTAGGGAGGAAGGTATCTACCTATAGACAGGCAGCAAGGTCCTCATACCCTAGCTGGGGAGCTAAGAGTCGACACCACCCCTCAGAGAACTGGCAGCTTCATTGTCAGGGAGGCAGGTTGGCTTCTGGTCCACCAGAACTCAGGACAAATAGAGATGTCACACTTAGTGAATTATAGTGAATTGGAGCAGATGTTAATTAGATGAAGATTCAGTGCTGAGAATGTTTGAGTGAATCAGGACCAAGTCCCAAATTGCTGGGCTCTCATGTTTTGGACAGGGAGATAAGGAGATAAAACCCAGTACCCATGAGGGATTGGTGGCTGGAGATGAGGAAAAGAGGGAGAGAGCACCCCAGAAGGAAAGGCAGTGGGTGGAGAAAAGGTGGGGAGGACTGCCTACCTGCTCTCTATGGGACTTAGGTGTCTGCTCCCAGAATTCCTCAGAGTTCTTCATTTGTCTCACTAGCTTTTGGATTACTTTTTCTCTTCCTGAGTCCCAGCTTCTCCTCTTTTCCCTGAGGGTGTTCCATTTCTTAACATGTGTGACTTTGGGGAAGCCTGTGTTTAGCCTGACACCCAAATATTTGTGAGTCAAATCTTTGTTTGGAGGGACTCTTAAAAATTAGGCTACCCTCCAACTGACAGATGGAGGCACTAAGGCCCTGGGAGGTAGTGAGGAAAGATCTTGCCTAGAGTTTAAGAGTGAGGGGCAGAAATGAGATTGTGGGGTTGGCAGCTGTGCACTGAGCTCAAGGCCTGTTCCTGTAACACACAGTGGCAGTGGCAGTGGCAGTGGCAGGAAAGTAGTGTCCAGGGACCTTTGTCCTGGTAGCACCTTCTTCATGGCTTCCATCCTCAGTCCCCTGCTGGTATTTCCCTGGGTGTCCAGAGGGATGGTTTGTGTCTTCCTCTGTGGTAGGCCAGCCTCTACTTGTCTTCACTGGGAACTGAGAGGGAGTTGAGGCAATGTGCCCCCTCACACCTGTGTTTGTCCTCTGCCTACTGGGGTTCAGGGCACAGAATCAAATGGTATGCACAGCTGGGACCTTTAGAATCCCATGACTGGCTGACTTGATGGATGGATTAATGCATGAATGTATGGGTGGGTAGGATGATGATGAATGTAAGTCTAATGGATGCAGGGACATTAGATGGATGGATGCATGGATGCATGAATGGATGGGTAATTTCTCACACGCAACAGAGCCAAACCTCCCAGCCATTACAGTTGTTCTTGCAAACTATCCCCATCCCTCCCACTCTGTGTAACTCTAGGACCTGGGAAATCTTAGGTTTTAAACACCTGCTTCTGGGAGCAGAGGGAGGAAGAAGCTGTTATGCCCTCAGCTCCGTGAGGAGGGGCTGGCATAGCCCCCTAACCATCTCTCCCCTTCCCAGGCTGCCAGACCTGCACAGGCCTGGTTTTGTTACCAGATGTAATATGTCTGGTATAGCGCTGGCTACTCTTGCCAAGTGAGGATGCCCAGTCTGTCATATGGCTGCCATTCAACCCCAGTGGCACAGATTTGCTGCTCTCGGCTGGACCTTGGAGGCCATAGCTGGGTAGCCAGCCGGTTTCCCCAGAGAACTTTCTAAGTGCAAGAGGTTCACTCCTTCCAGAGCTGCCCTGGGCTGTTCTAAAAGTCTCCTGGAGCTGATATTCTTTCCCCGTGAAGGCCCCGGTCTCAGTGTTGTGGGCTTCAGAGGTGTGGTGGGCTTCCTTCAGGCAGAATCGCTCTAGCTTCCCTGGCTGCTCCTTCTTCTACCCTCTTGGTCCTGTCCCATCTCTGACCTCTGACCCCCAGGTCTGTCTGTCAGTGTCCTGAGAAGTGTGGTCCCAGATGGTGCTGGACCTGGCCCAGACTGACTGGGTGAGAAAGAAGGGCTGGCCTGGAGGTCAGAGTCTATATGGACAGACGAGCCTTCACCCCTGGCTGCCAATCCTTTCTTCACATAGTTACTCACTTTCTAGAGAAATGTTTGAGTGACTACCTTATGCCAGTCAGTGTCTGGACACCAGGGAGTCTGTGGAAACCAAACAGACAGGACCCCTGTCCAGGAAAGCTGACAAACTAGCCATTATAACTCAGTGTGGTGGGTGCTGTAAGGGGATAGGGACAGGGGTTCCTGAGAGGTTAGGAGGGAGGGAGGCTACCTAACCCAGCCTGGGGTCAGCAAATGCTTTCTGGGGGAAGAGTCATCCAGAGCCAGAGGTAAGCTAAGTGAGCAGGAGAGAGAGAAGAGTGTTCCAGATGAGGGAATGGCGTGGGTAGATGGGTACTCCCCACCCAGGCAGTAGAGCTGGACCCCCTGTCTCTCCTTTACCCATGAGAGTTGGTTCCTGGCAACTCTCTTCCCCCAGTGACACCTGATCCTTGACACACCTGTGTGCTGGAACACCTGCCTTAGAGAGCAGAGACTGGGAGGCATGGAGGGTTTGGCCTGTTCGGGAAACTGACACAGGTTGAGTGCTGCTGAACCATGCAGTGTGGCAGGGTTTTGAGGAGACAGGAGGGGAAGCCCTGATTGTGAGACCTTATCCTGAGAATACAGGGTGCTAGGTGGAGGTTGATGAGAAGTTTGCTCAGGCTGCGGAGTGTAAAACAGACCCTGCCATTCCATTTCCCCTTCCCATCCCGGTCCTCCTGAAGAGACAGCAAACAGACAAATCTGTGGGTGCCAGTGGGCTTTATTGGAAATATTGCAGTCTGGGCATGGAGAAGCTGTGCTCTTGCTACATGTACACTCTCGTTCACCCTCTTGCTCACATTCACACACACACTCACACTCACATTGACACTTTAGGCCCTGCTCAGGTCTTGTTGTATAGGAGCTGACGGTCTGGTTCTCTCTCCTAGGTCTCAGCTCTCCAGGGCGGCAGTGATTCACATCCTTCACTCGGACACAGGGCTCTCTTGGGGGCTGCCATGGGCTAACTTTGCATGCTCTGGAGGAGGGAGGAGAGAGAAGGTCACTGGCTGGGGTCTTGGGCAGTTGCTCAGAGGGAGAAGGCAGGGCTGGAGAGGGCAGGCTTGCCTTGGCAGCGTTCCTCTCCAGTTTCAAGACGAGGCGCTGCACCCACATTAGCTCTGGCGGTGCGCAGAGATGGTAACCTTTCAGTGTGGTGAACCTGGAGTCAGAGGTCAGAGAGGTTGGAACCCTGGAACCCAGCTTCCTGGTGGGCACTCGGTAAGGGGTGGGGGCAGAGGCTGAGGGTCACCTCTGTAAACCTGTTTCAGGGGCTCCTTGAAGAGGTTGGGCTTGGCAAGGAGAGATAGGAAAGTGGGGGTAGACTGGGGAGACGAGGCTAGATGCACTCCTCCCCACAACTCACACGATGGCGGGCACTGGGCAGCCATGCTGGAGGAGGGCGAATCGAAAGGATCTCACCCTGTGCGCGGGGATAGGGCGTTTGCTCACAGACAGGCAGCAGTCTTCTGCATCGTTGGCACCACTCTGAGCTGGGGTGGCCGATAGGCAATAGGTGAAAGAAGGTAGTGTTAGAATAAAGAGACCTTGAGGAGGGGAGGTCACAGCCCTATTTGGAATTCAGGACACCTGTGTGTGTGTGTGAAGGCAGCAAACCTGATACTTAGCCAGTATGCACCAACATGGCCCTCCTGGTTGCTAAATATATTGAGATAATTCTAAGCTGTTTGTTAAACAACTGCTGTTTTGAGCCCCACAAGTGCCTTCCAGGTGCCCCATCACCCCAACCTCTCTTCCACAAATGAAGAGTTAATGCTATGTGTGATATGTACATGTTTCTTTTTAATCCCTTCACCTTCTTTCATTCAGCCCCCAATCCCCTACCTCTGACAGCTGTCAGCCTGTTCCCTGCATCCATGCCTCTGTTTCTGTTGTTGTTTGTCAGCTTATTTTGTTCATTAGATTCCACATGTAAGTGAGATCATATGGCATTTGTCTTTTTCTGGATGGCTTATTTCACTTAGCATGATGATCTCTCCATGCTGTGTGGTGATAGCCAGAAGGAAAGAAGGGAGGGGATTGGCAGAGGTGGGCAAAGGAATGGAAAATGGGGTCAGAAAGAGACTTTGCTTGGGGCGATGGGCACCTGGTACAGTGTGCAGATTATATTTCATACAGTTGCACACTTGAAACCTGTATGGTTTGCTGAACCAATGCCACCCCAATAAATTCAATTAAAAGAGTTAATGCTGGTCACAGCATTGAACTGATGGGGGAGAGGCGGGTGTAAGGTAGCAGGAGGCTGGGTTAGAGGACTTACGAATAGTTAAAAATTTTGACCATTAGCCCTGCCTCAGTGTCTCTTATTTTCCCCACCTTAAGCAAATATATATTGTTCGTTTCTTCTGCCTGGGAAACTGTGGCAGGAAGAAATAGAACCTGCAGAGAGACGGGCAGCCATAGGCCCTGAGATACACCAAGAGACAGACACGCATTGGAATTCAGGGGCTCAGATATACTCACGCTCACTGGCGTACCACAGGACACAGGGTACCCCCAGGTTCACTGAACTGCGCAGACCTCTCAGTGTCCCTCATGTCCAGTTCCAAGCAGGCTGAGATCTAGACATTTTCTCTCCGCGCCCTCCCCCTCCCCCAAGCCTTCCCTCAGCCTTACCATGGGAGGTCCACAGAATCAGCAGGCTGATGGCCAGTAGTGCGGCTGCACGGGATGCCATGGAGGATGAACGCAGGCTGACTGACCGTGAGAGTGTGTGTGTGTGAGTGCCTGTGAGCTGTGCAGCAGGCTGTGTGAGGCTGGGAGTGGCTTGGCTGATAGTGGAAATGTCACAGCTTTTTTGTAGGGTATATGGGGTCTGGGAATGTGAGTGTGGATGTCTGCGTAAGGGTGGACTCTTGACCATCTATTTATAGCAGGAGGAACTTTCACTATTTCTGCTCAGAAATCCCCCTTCCTGCTCCTTGTTTGGATTCCCCCTTTCCCCTTGCCTCTTTCTGGGAACATGACTCTGCCCTCCCTTTTCCCACCTCAAGCAGCCTCCCACTCTTCTGCTTCCCTTGGCTTCAGCTCTGAGAGCCTAAGCAGTCTGCGTTCTAGCCAAGAGCAGGGAACCTTGTGCTGCTAGATCCTTTGAGAGGGCCTGTGCTATCATCTCATTGGTGGCATTTGCATTATCAACCACAGGGCTGTCCTTCAGGGGTGGTGGTCAGAATTGGGGGGGGTCAAAATGAGGAGTTGTGCCCCCTTCTTAGGTTTATCCCTCATCCTCACTCTGTTCTCTGTGGTTCTTCCTTCTGGCGCAGGTGGAAAAGAAGGCTCTCTGGTGCCCCCAGAACAAGTATGGAGCCTGGGGTAGCCCCCTAAATCATTACAGTGGCTGCCCATCATCGTCTGGGAATCAGGCCCTCCCTTGAGACAAGTGGAGCGGAAAGGGAATGTTCCTTGGAAGGAGGCCCAGCACCCCCATCCCCCATCGCAGGCCTCTGAGGTTCAGCTTCCTGGCTTGATGAGCTCTGCCCCTTTCTCTATGTACTATTTACATATGTCCAATACCTGGATCAGGCACATCTGGGGGGCTCTGGCCTGGAACAGCCCTCTTCATCTTTCCCCTTCTCTCAATCCTGGGAACCAAGAGGGGATTTCTAAGGAGAAAGGCTGGCCAGCTCATATTCAGACAGATTTCCAAATTTCAAGGAATTGACAGATGTGGAAGGGGCACAAGTGATTTCCCATCCTTCCAAGAAAGACTAGAGATAGGCCAGAAGAGAAAGCCTCAAAAGAGAGATTAATATGTGGGGCATGCATTCAACCACCCCACCTAAGCTCTGGACCCTCTTTTAGATGGGGTGGTGAGTCCCTCATAAGTTTTTAACTTATCTTTTTTTCCATTCATTAATGATAATACTAGTAGTAATAGCATTTGTGTTTGTTATACTATGTTCTAGGCTCTGTATCAAGGACTTTGCCACTATTATCTTGCTTAACTTTCCCAAGAAAATTATAAAGTCATTTTTATTATCATCATATTACTATCTCTGTTTTAAACATAAGAAAAATGAGGCTCAGAGTACGAGGTCACACAGCAAGCAAGTGCCTTGAATCCAGGTGTCTTTTGTCGTAAAATTTACGCTCTACCACTGTCCCATCCTGCCTATTTGCCATCTGTCCATCGACCATAGATCGGTGCGGAGGAGTAAGGCTCCACGGATAGCATGCCTAGGCTGGGATTCAGGTCCTACCACTTGTTAAGTTAACTGCACGATCGTGTGTGAATACTTCAGTTTCTGTATCTTAGTATTCTTATCTGTAAAGTAGGAATGGTAATAGACCTACTTCTTAGGATTAAATGAGGTAATCTCAGTAAAGGCATTAGTTTAGGCTGGCACATAATAAATATTCATTAAGTGTTAATATTAACCATTATTATTATGCTATCCTTTCATTAAAATATGTGTCAATTAACTCATCTAGCCATCTTTCCATCGATCTTATCTATTCTTCTTATGGTGGTTCTGATTTTTCTCTGGTGTCCCACCCCACCCATTCTCTACTCTTCTCTGCCCTGCTCTGCTCTCTGGAAGACTGGTCTTTACAGACAGCCTTGCTCAGGATCCCTTGCCCTCTGGCCTCTCTTTGTATCTGGCCCACAGGAGGCAGCAGTGGGATATCAGTGGGTGGTAGGAGAGAAAGGTTGGAGTATGAATCCCTCAAATCCTTCACCTTGCTGCAATTCTTCAAGGGAATTAATTGCTCTCTGGCAGTTGTTCTCAAAAGAGTGGCCTTTGGACAGCAGCAGCATCACCTGGGGACTTGTGAGAAATGCAAATTCTCAGGTCCTATTCCAGACCTACTGGAGTGATCTGTATTTTAACACAGCCTCCAGGGACTGGGGTACCTGCTGCAGTTTGAGAACCACACTGAGTGGCCGTTACAGATCCTTTCGGGCTGCCTCCTCTCCACTGGCTTGTCTCTACGGCTCCTGAAACACTGTTCCTTCCTCTTCCTCCTTCAGGTCTTGGTATGGTAACAGTTTGCCACTCTTGTTAAACCCTGAGTGTTTCACCGTTCCCTGTTGGTTCCTTAATCCTTGACCCCACCTCTTAAGTAGTCCCGTTATTAAAATCTTTCTGGTTAAACTAGTTTGAGTGTGCCATATGTCTTCAGCTACGATCCTGACAGACATAGTAAAGGTACCAGAAGAGATCCCAGCAAATACATTCCCCAAAGTGGGATCTTAGCATCGGTTTGCTCACGTATTTGACAAGTACACAGATCATTTTCTTGCAGAGGGAAAGAGGGCAGCAATAATCTGGAGCATGAGAAGCATCATAATCAGTTGGACTATTGCCAGTGATAGTCTAGGGCAGAATGTTGGTGGAGGGAAAGACATTAGGAGATAAAACACCTGACACACTTAATTGCTGTGGCCACATGTGGTGATTACATATATTGTTGGGTGGGCAGCCTGTTTCTGACTGTGCTAGCAAAATTACACACGAGAAAGATGTGGTTAAAACCACATGGCAAATATGGCTAAGGATCAAGCCCATGACCTTATTGTATGATGCTGTGGAGTTGCAGCACCAGATAAATACCCAATCCCACCATATCCCTTGTACTAGAATAAGGGTACTGCTGGGAAGGAGTAGGACTCTGACAGTTAGTATGGGGACATTTGGGCATTTATGAACAAAGCTGGGAATTTGGACTCTCAAACCCCTTTGAATCTTCTTTGTTGGCAGAATGCCCCCCTTCTCTTTTCCTCTGTAAACTATGAAGGTCACAGACTTCCGTTGCATTAAACATGTTTTTAATAAGTCCCTGGCCAAGGGCATGCATTTTCTCTTCAGGACTCACCCTGACTCCTCCTCAGAGTCGCCACAGCCACAGTGAGGGTTCGATTCTAACCCAGCCTAGACAGGAGCGTGTGAGGTGCGCTCCAAGCACAACAGCACATACACTGAGAAGCTGCAGGAAGTTGCCAACTGTATTGGGATAATCCTGGGGACCTGTGAGGACACATTTACACAGGTATTGATATGGGTGCCTTTACCCAGGATTTGTGTATTATTGTATTAGCTGAGCACCTGGGAGTGGTGTTCATAGTCTGTTGGATTGGTTACCAGAAGCCTGGACCCAATATGATCAATGAGGCTGAGATGCTAGGACCTCACTGACATACATACTGTGGAACAGTGCTCCTTAAACTTTGAGGTGCAGATGATTCATTCTGGAGTCTTGATAAACTGTAGAGTCTGATTCGCAGGTCTGGGGTAAAGCCTAAGTTGTTACATTTCTAGCAAACTTCTAAGTGATGCTGATGCTGCATTAGATGAAGAACAAGGGTTAGAGACATGGAAATGTTGGCATACACCTATTCTGTGTAACCACTACTTGGACACCTCCTAAGGGCCCAGAAAGATGCTTCCTTCTCCAAGACAATAAGAACATCATTGCTGAGGGGAACATTAACTTCTTTGAAAAGCTCTATAGTGGCTTCTTTAGTAGGTGGAACATGAGGGTGGGAGATGGGACTGGACAATCTTATTTCAAGAGGAATATGGAATCCTTGAGTGGCAGAGACCAGATGTTGGCACCTAACCATGAGCACTAAGGTGAATGAAATTACTATATAAGCTACAGGGACAAGTGGTAATCAACATGCTTTGCTCACAGGGATCTCTGGTGGTAGCTAATTGATTGCAGCATTCGTAGGAATAAAGTAGACAGACAGTTTACTGATGTGCTACCTGACGTGCATAAGTGGAACATTTCTATGTCTGGTGGGGAGAAACTTTATTCAAATTCTATCGGGGACTGATAAGCTTTTACCCATTTCCTTAAGTCAGTTCCCCAGACCTGAAGGCCTTAATCAGGTAGGGGAGTATGGTGGGAAGTCTGAGTTTCTTTCACAGGCAGATTGTATCAATCTTTCTCTTAGTCAGTGGTTCTCAAATTGTGGTCCCTGGATCGGCTACATTAACATCACCTGGGAACTTGCCAGAAATACAAATCCCTGGGCTCTGCTCAAACTCTGCTGAATCAGAAACTCTGGTATTGGCCTGGAAATCTTCCTTCCTAGTAATTATGACATGTGCTTAACTTTGAGAATCAGTGGTCTAGGCCTTCCCCAGAGACATCTGTAGCCACTTGCCAGGGTGACTATGAATGGGGAACAGGGAATTTGGGGGGAGGATTGTTGGATACTGCATTGTGATAAATAATAGTCTTGGGGACCCTAAACCCCATTGTGGTCTACCAATCAGAAGGAGGGTTCATGGTAGTCGAGTGATAGAAAGATCTTGGTCCAGATCCATCTCAAAGTGAGTCTGTAAGACCTATCCAGTGGTTATTTCTCTAGTTTCAGAGTGCATGTGGGAATGGGTGTATCTCATAATTAACAACATCTCCACACTGGTTCCTTGACCATTGGGTGAGGGAAATTATGGTAGGAAAGGCCAGGTGGAAGTCCTTTGAACAGTGCTTGCCCCACCACACTCCTGCCTATGATACTAAATTTAAAGCAGTGCTGCATTGTGAGAGAAGTTGCAGGGATTAGAGCACCTTCAAAGACTTAAAAGATGCTGCAGCCCTTGTTACAGTGCACAACAACCAACCTAGCATGTGCCTTCTTCCTATACCATCAATTCAAGACCACCAATATCAGTTCCTTCTCAGCTGGAATGACAGCAGTACACCTTCACTGTTTTACCTCAGGGATGTGGCAACTTTCCTGCTCTGAGTATCATAACATAATCTTGATATCCCACAGAATATCAAACTGGTCCTTTACACTGAGGACATTATGCTTACTGGTGCATGAAATAGCAAGAACCCTAAATGCCTCAGACAGACCCATGTATGCCAGAGGGAGAGAAAGAAATCCTACAAAAATTGAGGATCCTGCCACATGGGTAAAATGTCTAGGCTACTAGAGGTAGGAAGGAGCTGAAGAACAGTGGGGGGCAGGGGGCATGTTGCATCTTCACTATGGAGAAGGAGGCACAGGGATTTTGGAAGCAACATATACCGTATTTAGGTTTATTGCTGCAAAATACTCACTGGATATGGCATAAAGCTGATTGTTTTGATCAGGTCTAGGCTCTAGGAAAAGTTGCCCTGCTGCTTGAACCTTATGCATTATAAGTCCAGTGAACTTCAGATTGTTTGTGGCAGAGAAGGGTGCTTGCTGTAGGAGTCCTAATAGGAGAATTATAGCAAAGTCCCTTAGGGTGTTGGAGTAAGGCCACAGCTGTTCTTCTAATTATTTCCTGCTTGAAAAACAGCTCCTGATTTTGCCATGGGGCCCTGGTCTAAAACTCAGACTAGTGATCACCCAGTGACAATGCAGCTAAGGGTGTTATCTATAGCAAATCATATAGCTGGATGTGCAGAGGAGCATTCTGTTATTAAATGGGCATTGCGCACATGAGGCAGGCCTTTGGAGTTTCAGAAGGTATGAGTAAAAGCATGAACCAGTGGTTCAGATTCTTTTTTTTTTTAAAGATTTTATTTTATTTTTATTTTTAGAGAGGGAAAGGAGAGAAAGAGAGAGAGAGAGAGAGAGAGAGAGAGAGAGAGAGAGAGAGAGAGAGAGAGAGAGAGAGAGATATCAATGTGCAGTTGCTGGGGGCCATGGCCTGCAACCTAGGCATGTGCCCTGACTGGGAATCGAATCTGCGATGCCTGGTTCGCAGCCCAAGCTCAATCCACCGAGCTACACCAGCCAGGGCTCAGATTCTTACTTGTATTGTTTTCTTCTTCTTTTGATCATACTTACGACTTTGTGGAGAAGTTTTATACAGTTAACAGAGGGAGAAAATCATGGTCTTGATTTTCAGATGGGCCGCTAACATATGCTGGCATCAGTCAGAAGTAGATAGTTGCTTGCATTGAGGCATGGCCCTAAAAGCCAGTGGTGAAGGGAAGTCTTCTGAGTGGGCAGAATTTCAGGCAGTATATTTAATGAACACTTTGTCAGGAAGGAGAGAGCCTGAGGTGTGTTTCTATGTTAGTCATGTGCAGTAGCTGCCTACAACAAAACCTGTCCTCACTTCTGTGAATGGTCCCTTCTCTAAATTCATTTCCATTAAACCTTTTTGAGCATGCCCTCTGTTTCCCACTAAGATCCTGAATAATACAAGAATATAGTGCAAGAACTGGCCAGTGTGGCTCACTTGATTGGAGCATTGACCCATAACTGAGGGGTTGCAAGTTCAATTGCTGGTCAGGACACATACCTAGGTTGCAGGTTCCTTCCCCAGTCTGGGCGTGAATGGGAGGCAACCAGTTGATGCTTCTCTCCCACATTGATGTCTCTCTTTCTTCCCCTTCTCCTCTCTCTCTCTCTAAAACAGTGAAAGAATGTTCTTGGGTGAGGATTAAAAAAAAAGAATATAGTGCATAACTGGAGAGGTTTCAATTAAAATTTAGTATTATCTGCCTGGGAAACTTATTTTGAAAGATCCTGAGAACCGTCAAAACAGAGTGAGAGAATGGAAATAACAAAATAATAAAAAAGGAATTTGTACCACATTGATTCAGTAAATATTTATTTAGGCCCTTCTGTGTTCCAGACACAGTTCTTGGCACTGGGACACAGCAGTTAGCAAAAGAAGACAACAGACTTTTGCTTTTGCAGATGTTTTACTCAAATGAAATACGGGTAATAAGCAAACAAGAAAAATATACAGTATGTCAGATGACAGTAAGTGCTATTAGAAAAATAAAAAAGGCTAGAGGGACGGGGAATATTGGAAGATGGTCAGGGAAGACTTTTTAGATAGCGTTTGAGCAGAGAGGTGATCTGAAGAAGGTGAAGGAGAGAGCCATGCAGAGATCTGGGGAAGACGTTCTCTAAATCTAGGTAGAGAAAACAGTGAGTGTAAAGACACACCCTCTTGAGGCAAGGGTGTGTCTGAGGAACAGAAAGGGGGTCAATGTTATCCGACAATAATAGGTGCCAGATAGTGTAGAGTTTTGTAGGCTTTCTGTTTTACTCTAAGTGACATGGGGGACATGTTCTGAACAGAGTTGTAACATGATTTGACATGTTCCTAAGGCTCACTCTGGCTGTCAGGTGGAGAATAGACCAAAGCGGTGTAAGAACGGAAACCTGAAGACCAGGTCCGGGACAACAATTCACAGAGGATGTGAGGTTGCTGAGAGTTGGTGAGAAGTGGTCAGTTTTGGAAGTATGTTGAAGATAGAGCCAATGGGCATTGCTAAGGGATTCAGCATGAAATGTGAAGGAAAGATGAGGCAAGAATATGACAACATTTTTGACTTGAGTGATGTGATGGATGGAGTTATAGTTATCAGGATGCTAGTGACTGCAAAGGAGTGGGTTTGTAGGAAGGTCAGGAGCTTCATTTTGTTTTTTTTTTTAAGATGAAACTCCATTTTGGAAGTACAAGTGGAGATGTTAAAGAGAGTCTAGAGTTCCGGAGAGATTCTAGCTGAAAATACAAATTTGGATGGTATTTAAAAGTCATAAGGTAATGATATCTCCAAAGGAATGAACATAGACAGAAGCGGTCCAAGTTCCAAGTCCTGCAGCGCCCCAACATTGATAGATCAGAAAGATGAAAATGAGTCAGAGAAGAAGGGGGCCATTAGGGTGTTTTTTAATCTTTAAAAAATATTATATTTTATTGATTATGCTATTACAGTTGTCCCAATTTTTCCCCTTTTGCCCCTTTCCACCTAGCACCTCCCACTCCCTCTGGCAATCCCAACACCATCATTCATGTCCATGGGTCATGTGTATAAATTCTTTGGCTACTCCATTTCCTGTAGTTTGCATCCCCATGGCTATTCTGTAACTACCTATTTGTACTTCTTAATCCCCTCACCTCTTCACCCATTCCCTTACATGCCCCACCATCTGGCAACCATCGAAACCCTCTCCTATCCATGATTCTGTCTCTGTTTTCCCTGTTTGCTTTGTTTATTTATTGCCATTTTTATTTCTCATAGTTTTGACCTTTTCTTAAACAAGTTCCTTTAACAGCCCTCACCTGCGCTTTGCCCCAGGGCCACCCTACCTGAGCTACAGAGCAATCTGAGATGGCTGCTACTTGTGCTGGGCTTGGAGATTCCCAGGCGGAGCCAAGCTGTAGATCTAAGCTGGCTGCTGCTAGTGCTGGGCCTGGGGTCACTTAGCAAGAAGTACTGGGGTTGGGGGTCACTGAGGCCAGCTTTTGCTAGTTTGAGAGGATTTAGGAAGTTGTAAAGCATGAGCCAAGACCACCCGTTCATAGGGAAAAGCTACTGTTAACATCTCTAAGTTGGGTGGGACAGAGCCTCAGTGGATCTCCAGGGTGGGGCAAACCGTCAGGTTAATGGAGCCTCAGATATGGTACCTGCCTGCCGGCTCTGTGGCTCTGCCTGCCTTTCTGTCTGGGAGAAAGCTGTCTCTCAGCTCTTGCCTTGATGCCAGACACTTCAGTTCCCCCCTGAATGCCATTGGTGCCTTTCAAGCTGCTTCTACAGTGCTGGAGCTCAGAGTGAGACTGAGTGAGATCATATGCGAGTTCTTTAAGAAGAATTGCTTAAGACAACAGCAGTTTCTTCCACAGATTCAATCCCTGCTGGTTTTTGCAGCCAGAAGTTATGGTGACTTACCGTCCTGCCACTGGTACTCTGAGCTGGAGGGCCTGCTGTGGGGCTGGGATTCCTCGCTCCCCAGGTATCCCTCTGAAATTTTTATCCACCGCATGTGTATGTGGAACCAGCCTGTTCTGAGCTTCCTTCCCTCCTACCAATCTGGATTGGTGTGGTTTCTTTAATTCTGTAGTTGTCAGACTTCCATTCAACTCAATTTCTGCCTGTTCTGAGTGATGGTTGTTCTATAATTTCATTTAATTCTGATATAATTGTGCAAGGGGGTGAGTTGTGTTTACCTATAACACCATCTTGACCAGAAGTCCATCCATCAGGGTGTTTTGATGGTACCCACTCCCATGGCAAAAAGAGAAGTGACACAGGTCTCATGGGTGGGTGGTTTAAGGCACCCACTCCCTAGCCATTGGCTTGAACAGTACAATGGTGGTGGGAGGGTTGGAGACCAAGAAGGTAGGTTTGAAACAGTTTCTGGCCACATATACAAAGCCCTCAGTGTGCTACATATGTCACCTAGTTTACCTTCTTACCAACCAAGTGGCTTCTGTGGTGGTCCTGGTTCAGTATGAGCCCTGAACAAATCTCTTCCCATCCTCCTTCAGGAGCCAGCCTAACTTCAAGTTCCCTGGAGATCTTGAGGGAGGGTACTTTAGCCACTGGGGAAGGAGAGGGAGCTGCTGGGCCTGGAAATCAACCCAGTCCGCGGTGGTGCTGGGGGTCCAGGGAAGTGAATGATTGTGGGGAGAGGACCTAGACTAGATGCTCAGTATATGTGTCCTGTGTGCATCCTGAATTGTGTCCATGGGGCTGTGCCTGATGGGTGCCCGTCACTGCTGTGTGTGTGTTTGTGTATGTGTGCATGTGTGTGTGACATGTACAGTAAGTCTTAACTTGTCCTTAGGTTATTGGAAACTGATCTAAGTGGAACAATATATAACAAAACCAATTTTTACCATAGGCTAATTGAGATTAAACAAGAATTAAGTTCCCAGGGCATATTCTAGTCACAAAAACACCACCAAACTTCTAAACAAAGATCCCCAAACACTTCTACTATTAAACATTGAAATAAATGTGAGCTGTATGTATATTTAAGAAAGGATAATAAAAACAAGTATGATAATGATTTTCCAACCCGCTTATTCCAGTTCAGGGTGGCAGCGGTCCAGAGCCTCTCTGGTAGCTCAGGGTGCAAGGCGGGAACCCATTCTGGACAGGGTGCACTCACATCCATATTCACTGAGACTGGGTCAATTTAGACTAGCCAATTCACCTCACCTGCTCTTCGTTGGGAAATGGGAAGTAGAAACCCTATTACCCTGAGAAAATCCACGCAGACATGGGGAGAACGTGCAAATTCCACACAGACAGTGGCCCAGCAGGAGCTGATTTCTTTTTTCCTCGTCAACGTTATAAAGACATAGAAGGAAACCTAGGCCTGCAGAAGGCGCTCCAGCCTATGAAGGGAGGCTCTGAAGAAGGGCGTTTGCTGCTCAGGCTCAGCGGTGTGTGTGTGGAAGTGGGCACTCTGTGGGCAGAGTAGGTGGCCTGCTACAGCAGGAACTAGGTGTGTCCCTGACCCTGCGGGCTACTCACAGAGGCTGGGAAGGACATTGGCCCAAAGTCCCTGGTCTTCCTTCTTGGAGTACCAGGGCCGAGGGTCCAGCCCCACGTGCGGACTGGAGACTCGGCCTGTGCCTGAGACCGCACCCCTGCGGGGCTGTTTCCTCAGACTTAGCTCAGCTGCCCTGCAGCCAAATCCCTGCCACTTAAGCCTCTGAACTGGGTGAGCAGAGCTTCGTGGGGTGGCGCGAATACTTACCTCCTCACCCTCAGTATCGCCAAGTTACCCCGAGTCCAGGGCACCCAACATTGGAGACATGCACTAATGTTTGCCTTAAAGACTAAAGGAAGTTCACATCACCTCCGGCACTTCCTTCGCAGCATACATAACTCGCACCCAATTGTTGCCTAAAAGCACTTAAGTGCAGTGTTAACTCTAAGAAAGCTTTCTTTATTCAACCGAGGTTTATTGAGAGCCTGACTGTGCTTGGGTGCGATGCTCGGCGCAGGAGGATAAAGTGGACAGAGGAGAAAACGAGTTGGTCCTGCTCATCAATGGACACAGGAAAATACTAGACCTGTGGTCTAGCATGGGGCACATTTGAGGACAAAATAAAAATAAAATCCTACAAAAATATTAAAAAATAAAATGGAGACAAACATAAACAAACAAAAAATTGATTCCAGAAAGATGAAGGACTTAACAGAAAATTCAACCCACCAGCGTGCTGTTTGCCTTTAGCCCACAGAAGACCGCAGGGACGATGCTGCCTCCTGGTGGCGGAGCAGGGCAATGAGGATTTCAGCTAAGTGGAGCCTGTTACACCGTGTGGCGGAGTGGGGTGGGGGTGGGTGTATTCTGAACCGAACTTGGCGCTGGCTGTTCAGGTGCTCAGAAAAGGAGTTTGGCTATTCTCTTAATATTGGATTAAAAATTATTATTAGCACAATCCATGGCTCTGAAGCAAAAGTCTTCAAGAACATGGCAGCAGGGTTTCCCGCAGGTGTTTTGGTTTGCCACCATCTGAGAAATGAGTGTCTTGAAGAAAATGAAGTTTTCAGGTTCTTGGCATAGATAACATAGTCTGTGTAGGGGAATTCTAGGGCAGACAGTACTAGAAGGATTGCAAACATAGGTGTCAGAAGAAGAAAGTGGGCAATTTCAGCATCCACAAAAATGGTAATTCATTGGTCAAGATTGAAGCTAAAGGACAGAAGCATTGATGATTTTTAACAAAACAGCAACCCCTTGCCCCAAAATACAAGGAGAAACAACACCTGGATGTTTGGGAAAGAAAAAGAGCTGCACAAAAGAAGTCAGCTCAAGCTGAGAACATGTTTCATAGGCACACGATTGAAGCTAGGAAACAAATTAATTTGATCTTTTGTCAAAGTGGGCACAGGTGACCAAGTTCTTGGTGATCGTAGACAAAGAGTTGAACCGAACACACAGAGTTTATAGTAGAAAGAGAGAACAGATTTATTAAGGATAGTACACTCTACAGGACATGGGAGCAGGTCAACTCCGAGCAGAGAGATCGACCTCTGGGGCTGGAGGGATTCTATTCTTATAGGGCAGATGTTTCCTGGCTAGTTTTGGTGGGCTTTTATTGCACATGTACAAGTAGTTGCATTACTTTAAAGCTACTGCACATGTGGTCTCCCATGATTTTCCTTGATTGGCCATCCGAGAAGAGGGTTGCATAATGTTGATTTATTATAATGCTGTTATAATGAAGCAGGGGTCATGTGGCATCTTCTGCACAGAGGCATTCATGAGTCACCATGATTCAGTGCCTTTCCAGAAAGCAGGAACAACGGGTCTTAGAACAGGGAAGGTCTCTGTCCTGTGTGGACATCCTTTATCTGAGCCCTGGGGCACCTCCAGAGTTTCCTCCTTCCTATCTCCTTCCTCACTTTCATAAATAACAAGTATAGACTGTATCCCTTTGACCTTCCTGTGCCATAAAACAAGGCAGAAGATGCCGAGTGTGTCAGTGGTGTTGTTCTGGAAGTCCCATACTGTACCCATTTTTACTTTTTTAAAGGAAGATACCTAACTATCCTTGGTGATCATGTCACTCTAAAGGGCTGGATTGATGAGTAAAGAATGAAATAGTGGCTAGTGGCACAAATATCACAGGGGGTGGGGTGGGCGAAGTGTTAAGAAATCTGGTTGCTTACTTTAGAATTAGTTTCAGGTTCATAGGACTCAGGTTAAGATGTTTCTATGATCTGTAATTTGGAGAGATCTTAGCCTGAGTCATTCTTTACATTTATCTCAAAGAGTCCTTTAAACTTTAAAGGATTCATGAGGAAGGAGTGAGCCAGGGGAAGCAGGAGTCTTCATACTCTGGGGCATACTGGTAAGGAGCTGGCCCACCATTTCATAAGTGTATGTGTGTTATTTCATGGAAGAGATACTGGCAAAATAATTTAAAGACTAAAAGACTAAAGGGATGTGGATGGCCCTCAGGGTAACTTATTTTTAGAAGATAGTGATGACTTAGTTTTAAAGCTATGAAGTGCTTCAGTGTTAAAGGAAAACTCAGGATTCGAGGATTACAATGAATTTTCACGTTTGGGAGAAGATTTTGTAAATTTGGGGGATGGTTAATCCTTAGAATTTTTTCTTTTTTGTCTTTATATTTCTAGTAGAAGCCATTAATTGCATTCCCGTTGAACACTACTGTCTTGGTATATAGTAAAATGTTTTCATTGCATACAGTGAAAAGACATTGGAAGTCTTCCAAATTTATAATTTTGTTTTTTGCTTTCCTTTATACCTATTTTTACTTAAATATTTACTTCTCTAAGTATCAGTCTTCTGTAAAGTTAACTTTATCTTGTTTCACATTTAGGTCCTTGTGGGTTTTATGTCTATACACACAACACACATCAGAACAATTACTGTAGTTTTAACTGGGGATCAGGGAGGAGCAAATATAAATGTATGTGTTTAATTTTCCGTATTTACCCTGAACTCCTACTTGTCTTTGAATTTAATGATATTGATCTTTTCCCTTATGATTTATGTTTTATGGTTTTATGTCTTGTTTAAGAAGTTCTTTTCTACCTCAAAGGCTATAAACACACCTATATTTTCTTTTATTGCATATATTTTAAACATTGAGTCTTTAATCCTAATATAATAAACCATTTGAAAGATATTGAGGCTTTGATAATGGTAGAGTTTTTATTTTTTAAAAAAGGAAGAACAGTTACAACTTTTCAGAAAAACAAAAAGCTGAGTGACAAAGGAAAGTAAGTGTAGTACACTACTTTGTTCTTCAGTGAACAACATTTGCATGGTCATAATAATGTAAATTCTGATCATGATCCAAATATAGTAGTATAACTATATTTAGAGGACAGAGTGACAGGAGAGGAGAATTGGTAAAAGAGCTAAGTCTCCATTTTTTTTAATGCTACGCAGTCGGTTGATAATGTTTAAAGTAGATAAATCAAGAAACAGAGATATAAGCCCTGTCTGGTAGCTTAGTTGGCTAGAGTGTCTCCACATATGCCAAGGTTGTGGGTTCTCTGATGAGGGCACTTACAAGGATCAACCAATGAATGCATAAAAAGTAGAACAACAGATCGATGTTTCTCTCATGGCACTAACTCCTCAAAGAAGTAGCTTAAGTGTTAAAAGTTGCAGTAAATGGATACTATTCAGAATAAGACTTAAAAAATGGTTTCATTTATTTATTTTAGACAGAGGGGAAAGGAGGGAGAAAAAGAGGGAGAGAAACATCAATGTGTGGTTGTCTCTTGTGCACCCCCTACTGGGGACCGGACCTGGCCTGCAACCCAGGCATGTACCCTGACTGGGAATCTAACCAGCGACCCTTTGGTTCAAAGGCTGGCACTCAGTCCACTAAGCCATACCAGCCAGGGCAAAATAAACCTTTTGGAATTTTTAAACTATGAGTATGTATTATTCAATTTTTTAAAAATCACGCATCTTACAGAAAGAAGAACAAAAGAACAGGACAACATTGTCAAAGATGATGGCAGACAAGGAGAGGGACTATTTATTCTTTGATGGAGTAAATAACATACTGCATGCTTACCCAGGTCAGGGCTTGAGGCAAATACCAGACATGCAAGTGTAGCAGGATAATTTAGTGAAACACAAGTTTTGTTTGTTCTGCTTATCTTTTCCTTTTCTACTTAGAGCAAGGGTTTGCAACCCGCAGCCCACAGGTCGCATGTGGCCCAGGATGGCGATGAATGCAGCCCAACACAAAATCATAAATTAACTTAAGACGTTATGAGATGTTTTTGTTTTTGTTTTTGTTAGTGTTTGTTTTTGTTAGCATGTGTTTGTTAGTGTTAATGTGTGGACCAAGACAATTCTTCTTCCAGTGTGTTCCAGAGAAGCCGAAAGACTGAACACCCCTGACTGAGAGCAAGCAGGGATTTTGACAGGGCTGACACTAGAGGCATCTCGATGTCAAAGGCCCTTCTGCCTTCTTAAAAGTTGAAAGCAAATCTGGAAAGAGGTTACTCCCTGAAGGGTCTGGGCACAAGGAGGGTTTTGGAGAGAGATTTTTTAAGACAGTGGAGGGAATTGGTATGTAGGTCCAGTCAGCATGGGCAATGGGCTCTAGTCCTTGGCTGTAATGAAGCAAATTGCAGGGCCTGAGTATCTGAGGGCTCTGGGGGGTATCTAGGGAAACCAGTTCTGAGCCCAGAGGTTTTCATAACTGAATTTTCATGTCTCAGGAAAAAAAAAGAGCTAAGTGTTTGAGAGTCCGGGACCTGGAGAGTCTTACCCACTGGAATCACAGGGGCCACGGCATTGACTGGTGAGACTGATGTCCAGTGATAGGATGGGTAGGGGGCATGTGAGAAGGCTCCCTTGTGCCTTGGTGTTTCTATGGCATTTGCATAGCCCTTGGCAGATGGGATCCCAGGAGTGCCTGATGTTGAATTTCTCATCAGCACTCTGGTGCAGGGGTTTGGAGTAGGAATCAAGTTCATTGAAAGAACATTTTAAAATTCTTGTCCATCTATGTTTGTAGACTAAGATCACACCTGCTGTATGAGGATAGGTATGGAGGAACCCCTGTCTTCACCAGCCTCAGGAGGAGCAGACAGCAAACACTTTAAAGACTTCATAAGTGGTGAGTGCTGTGGCATGCTCAGTCTCCTGGGGAAGGAAAAGGTGGTGGGGCAGCCACCTCCAGCTTCTGGCCCCCATCTCAGGGCCTGTTTCCTTCTTTCCCACAGGGCCTGGCCTCATCTGAGGGTTCTCCCTCTCCCTACCTAAGGGTGAAGTGGGAATAGGAGAATCTCTTCTCTGGGGAGGAAAGGAGGAAGAGAGCCAGACAGACATCTTCTTGGAGAGGAGAGGAGCCTGAAGTACTGAGTTCTGGGGTTCCAAATACCTGCCACAGGAGACTTAGTCTTTGATGTCAGGAGATTTAAGTACCCTGGGCCCCAGCCAGGGGAAAGAGGAGAAAAGGAGGGAAGGGGAAGACACCTTCCCAATTGGAAGGAAGCTGAGGAAGTCAAGAAGCCCAGATAGGAATGGAGAGCACACAGCTACAATAAACAAAGAGGCGAGGATAGGGACCCCACTTTATTGATTGGGACAGAAGGAAGTCCTCTTGGGTTTTGGGGGGTTTGGGGAGGGAATGTAGGCTCTAAGGGGCTCCCAGGGCTGGAACTCTGCATAGGGTAGGTTTCAGTAGGCTTGTGTTTTCCTGTGTTACAGGTAGGCCCGGGCTCCAGCCTCCTTCCTGGGGACCTTCCCAAAAAAGTACTTGGAGGTTTGCATTTGGTGGGCCCCAACGAAAGGGGGAGGCAGTCTCTGGTACAGCTGAGAGTGAGAGAATGCTGCACATAGTTAGGGAAGGGATCTCTTCAGGGTCTCAGAGGCCTGCAGAGCTATTGTGGGGGTGACATGGGGGGTGATGTGCCCTGGGTCCACCATCTCTTTATTGGCAGAAATTTCTCAGAGACCAGGAACAGCCAAGTTTCTACCCTACCTGTCAACTTCCCTTCTACTATCTGTAGGTCTGGGCACTTGGGATGGGAGGGAATTCTTGAGGTAGGTAAGAACATAGAATCTGTCAGCTTGAGCTCTTGACCCTACCCCTTAGTGGTACTGGCTTCCCCATGGACACAAACACACAAGAACAGATACTTGGGTAGGAGGCCAGAACAGCTTTTTATTCAGTTATGTATAAATCATATTTATAAAGAAGAGGTGGGGTGCTGCAGGGAACAGGGTCAGGTCCAGGGTCCTGGGGGACTTTCCTCAGAGGTGACAGTCCTGCTGCCTCCTCTCATATCCCCTCCTCTGCCTCTCTAGGCCTGGCCTGGTGTGGGCAACTCAGCCATGCGGGTGGGGCTGCAAATACAGAAGGCTGAAGCAAGAAAAGTGGTGAGGCAAGGCCAGTATGGGGGTAGAGGGACTGCTCTGGGGCCCCTGAGTCCTCTCTCTCCTAGACTGCTTCTTTCCCCTTGGATTGGGGCTCCAAACCCTGGCGAGGCTGATGAGGGCCTCCTGGGCTCCAGACTGGTCACAGGGCTATGGCTTGTTGGGGGTCTGCGTCTGTTCAGTCCTGGGAGGGGAGAAGAGGGGTTTGAAGGACTGATAGAGGCTCTTCTTTACTTCCCTCCCACATCCCTTCAGTTTTCTCACCTCTTACGGCCTTTGGAGCCCTTTTTCTTCTTCCTAGGCTTGTCCTTCTTATTTTTCTTACTGCGCTGGACCGATTTCTGTGGGACTGGTGGTGTGTCCAGATGCTGCATCAGCTGCTGCACCCAGGCCTCCTTAGGGTCTGCACATAGGTCTGGCTGAGTGCGCTTCTGAGGTGAGAACCTGGGAATGGGCATTAACAAGCCTGTCCTAGTCTTGCCCACCATGCCCAATCCACTGAGCTGCACCCACCCCCTTGCGCTCACTCACAGAATAGCTGGGATGGGGCAGTCCAAGCTTGGCTCCTGCTTCCGGTAGCTGCGGACGAGGTGACTGGGAATCTTCCTTGTGCTGACCTTGAGGCAACAGTCCTGTGCCCCTCCATTACTGCCTGCAGGGCGGGGTTCACAGGGAGTCAGGGGCTACTTATAGGCTCTCAACCAGACCTCTCCAGCGCCTTTCCCCCATCCTAGGCAGGTTCCTCCTTGATACCTTGGGTCCAGGGGATGCAGAAGGCCAGGATCAGGACAAAGATGCTTAAAGCCAGTGACCGAGCCATGGCTATTATAGAGGGTGAGTATGAGGCCAGAGCTACGGGTAAGGTGGACAGCTGCAAATTGGGGGTCCTGGAGTGTGTGGGCTGGGACTGGTCAGCTGCTTATTTATGCAGGCGGATATTTTCACTCCCCCTATCAAAAGATAGGGATCGTCCTTTTCCGTTTGAATTTGGCAGAACTGCTGAGTCCTGAGTTCATAGGTCTTTGACACTGAATGCACAAGCAGCTGTTCGTATCCTCTGACTTTCCTACTCTGAAACACCATTAAGTCTGTTCTGGACGGTTGACAGGCGGTGATCCACATTTTAGTGCAGGGACACTGAGATTTCCTTTTCTCTGCACTTCCTCTTATTCTATGTTTTGTTTATTCACTTTTTAGATAGGGTCTGTTGATGCTCAAAATTTAAACATTTTGAAGTCCAGTTTATCTGTTTTTTTCTTTTTTTGCCTGTGGTTTAAGTGTCATATTTAAGAAACCATTGCCAAATCCAAGGCCATGAAGATTTCCTGTTTTTCCTCCAGTTTTATTGAGGTATAATTGATGAATAAAATTGTATATAATTTAAGTGTACATGGTGATTTGATACATGTGTACATTGTGAAATAATTACCACAATCAAGATAATTAACTCCCCCATTACTTCACATAGTTACCTTTTTCTTTTGTGTGAGTGTGCATGTGTGTGCAGTGAGAATGCTTATGATCTACTTTTTTAGTAAATTTCAGGTATACAATACAGTATTATTAACTATAGTCACCGTGCTGCACATTCAGTCCTCAGAAGTCAAAGCATACTGAGAATTTGTATGCTTTGTCCAACATATCCCCATTTTCCCCACCTTACAGCCCCTGGCAACCACCATTCTACTGTTTTCATGTGTTTGACTTAAAAAAAATTCCACATATAAGTGATACCATACAGTGTTTGTATTTCTCTATCTGGCTTATTTTACTTAGCATAATGCTTTCCAGTTTTATACATGTTGTTGCAAATGACAGAATTTCCTTCTTTTCTTTTTTACTTCTGGCCAAGATGGAGGCTTAGGTAGATATACTGTGCATCCTCACACAACCAAAAAGAAGGAAAAAAACAAATTTGAAAACAAAAAAACAACCAGAACTGACAGCAAATCAAACTGTATGGAAGTCTGACAACCAAAGAGCTAAAGAAGAAACATTCATCCAGACTGGTAGGAGGGGCGGAGATGGGTAGCCGGGGCAGAGAGGACTCACAGCAAGGTGGTGGCTGGTGGACTGGGTGAAGCAGCAGCTGGCATAGTGGGTGATCCCACACCTGCATGTGAATAAACTGGGAGGAACAAGTGGGGAGCAAGACAGACTGCACAACCCAGGGTTCCAGTGCAGGAAAATAAAGCCTCAAAACTGCTGACTGAAAAAGCCTATGGAGATTGAGGTAGTGGGAGAAACTCCCAGTCTCACAGGAGAGTTCATTTGAGAGACCCACAGGGTTCTAGAATGTACACAAACCCATCCACCTGGGAATCAGCACCAGAAGGGCCCAATTTGCTTGTGGGTAGCAGAGGAAGTGACTGAAAGCTCACCAAGCAAGTGGTTTTCTCTTGGACCCCTGCCCCACATACAGTACCACAACACAGTGAAGTGGGTTGCTCTGCCCTGGTGAAGATCAGGCTCTGCCCCTTAGATGTAACAGGTGCGCTTAGACTCCCCCCCAAAAAGACCCAAATGAAAGGACAGATCAAAGCTCCAGAGAAAATACAACTAAGTGACAAAGAGATAGCCAATCTATCAGATGCAGAGTTCAAAAACACTGGTAATTAGGATGCTCACAGAATTGGTTGAGTATGGTTGCAAAATAGAGGAAAAAGTGAAGGCTATGAAAAGTGAAATAAAGGAAAATGCACAGGGAACAAACAGTGAAGGAAAAGAAACCCAGACTTGAATCAATAGTTTGGACCAGAAGGAAGAAATAAACATTTAACCAGAACAGAATGAAGAAACAAGAATTCAAAAAAAAAAAAAAAAATGAGGAGAGGCTTAGGAACCTCCAGGACAACTTTAAACGTTACAACGTCTGAATCATAGGGATGCCAGAAGGAGAAGAGAAAGAGCAAGAAATTGAAAACTTATTTGAAAAAATAATGAAGGAGAACTTCCTCAATCTGGCAAAGGAAATAGACTTCCAGGAAATTCCAGAAGCTCAGAGAGTCCCAAAGAAGTTGGACCCAAGGAAGCACACACCAAGGCACATCATAATTACATTAGCCAAGATTAAAGATAAGGAGAGAATCTTAAAAGCAGCAAGAGAAAAGGAGACAGTTACCTACAAAGGAGTTCCCATAAGACTATCAGCTGATTTCTCAGAAGAAACCTTGCAGGCAAGAAGGGACTGGAAAGAAGTATTTCAAGTCATGAAAGGCAAGGACCTACACCCAAGATTACTCTACCCAGCAAAGCTATCATTTAAAATGGAAGAGCAGATAAAGTGTTTCCCAGATAAGGTCAAGTTAAAGGAGTTCATCATCACCAGGGCCTTATTATATGAAATGTTAAAGATACTTATCTAAGAAAAAGAAGAAGATAAAAAATATGAACAGGAAAATGACAACAAACTCACAACTATCAAGAACCGAACCTAAAAAACAAAAACAAAAACAAAAATGAACTAAGCAAACAACTAGAACAGGAACAGAATCACAGAAATGGAGGTCACATGGAGGGTTATTGGTGGGGAAGGGGAGGAGTGAATTGGGGAAAAGGTACAGGGAATAAGAAACAAAAATTGTAGGTACAAAATAGACAGGGGGAGGTTAAGAATAGTATAGGAAATGTAGAAACCAAAGAACTTACATGTATGACACATGGACATTGAAGTAAGGGAGGTGGGGGATGCAGGTGGGAGGGGGGTGTGCAGGTTGGAGGGGAATAAAAGGGGGAAAATGGGATAACTGTAATAGCATAATCAATAAAGTATATTTAAAAAAAGAATTTCCTTCTTTTTAAAGGTTGAATAACATCCCATTGTACATATATTACATTTTTAATCTATTAATCTGTTGATAGACACTTAGTTTGTTTCCATATGTTAGCTGTTGTGAGTAATGGTACAATAGACAGGAAGTAAAGATATCACTTCAAGGTAGTGATTTTATTTCCTTTGGATATACTCATATACCTAGATGTTGGGATTGCTGGACCATATGGAATTTCTATATTTAATGTTTTGAGAACATTCCATCCTGTTTTCCATAATGGCTTATCAATTTACATTCTCATCAACAATGTACAAGGGTTTCCTTTTCTCCACACCCTCTACAACTTTTGTTATCTCTTGACTTTTTGCTAACAGTCATCCTAACAGGTGTGAAACTGATATTTCATTGTGGTTTTGATTTGCATTTTCCTGATGATTAGTCATGTTGAGCATGTTTTTATATATCTATTGGCCATTTGTGTATCTTCTTTGGAAAACTGCTTATTCAGGTCCTTTGCCTATTTTCTTAATTATAAAAAATCTGATTCTCTATTTGACATTTCAATTCTAACTCCATAAGAGCTTTAAAATATTTTTAAAATGTTCAGGTCTCATATATCTGTAATTTTCTTTGGATAATCAAACTTAAAACAGGTGATTTATATATTTTCTCTGTCACCTGACAGTTACTGTGGTTAAAACAGGTTCCAGCTTCTGGGATTTTGGAATGTTTGTTCCAATAACAAGAAAATCCATGAACCATCTATTATTGTGGATCACTTAAACCATTCAGGTGGCTTTTTTTTTTTCAATGCAATTTGTAAAGAGCGAAAGCTTCTGGCAATTAGCTGGCATGGACAAGGATGCATCCATCTTCTCTATAGGGGGAATTTGGGCATAAAGCTTTATCGCTTGGCTTCAGATGGCTTCTGACTGGTTTTCTCTTTCTGTCGGACTAGGACTTCTTTGATTGTTGTTGCTTTTGCTATTCCATTGGTTGCTACTGTCACAGCTGGTTGTAGGGTTGCCCTTTCCACATTTTTTAATCAGATCTTATTTTGCCTTTTTTTGTTGTTGTTGTATGTGTTTTAAAAATATTTTAGGTATTAATCCCCTATAAGGTATACAAATTATAATTATTTTCTTCCCTTTCCTGGGTTGTCTTTTCATTTTGTTGATGGTTTCCCTTGCTGTGCAGAAGCTCTTTAGTTTGATGTAGTTCAAGTTGTTTAGTTTGCATTTGTTACCTTTGCTTTTGGTGTCATATTAAAAAGAAATTATTGCCAAGACCAATGTCAAGGAGTTTTTCTCTAGTGTTTTCTTCTAGGAGTTTCACAGTTTCAGGTCTTACATTTAAGTCTTTAATACATTTTGAGTTAATTTTTACATGTGATATAAGATAGGGGTCCAGTTTCATTCTTGCACATGTAGCTATCCAGTTTTACCAACACCACTTACTAAAGAGACTATCCTTTCCCTACATTGTATTCTTGGTGCCTTGTCAAAGATTAGTTGGCCATATATGCATGGGCTTGCATGATTTCCGGATTTTCTATTCTGTTCCATTGGTTTATGTGTCAGTCTTCATGCCAGTGTATACCATTTTGATTTCAATAGCTTTGTAATATAGCTTGAAATCAAGAATATTGTAACTCCACTTTTGTTTTTCTTTCTCGTGATTGTTTTGGCTATTAGGTCTTTGTGGTTCTGTATGAATTTTGGGATTGTTTTATCTATTTCTGTGAAAAAAATGTCACTGGAATTGTGTTAGGGATTATACTGAATCTATAGATCACCTTGGTAGTATGGACGTTTTAGCACTATTTATATTTTAATCTACAAACATGGGATATCCATTTATTTGTGTCTTCTTCAACTTCTTCATCCATGTTTTATGGTTTCAGTGTATGGGTCTTTCACCTTAGTTACATTTGTTCCTATTTTATTGTTTTTGATGCTATTGTAAATGGGATTATTTTTTATTTCTCTTCAGATAGTTTATTGTTAGTGTATAAAAACACAACTGATTTTTGTATGTTTGTTTTGTATCCTACAACTTTACTGAATTTGTTTATTAATTTTAACAGGCTTTTGGTGGAGGTTTTAGAAATTTCTGTATTTAAGATCATGGCATCTATAAAGAGAGACAATTTGACTTCTTCCTTATTGATCTGGATCCTTTTATTTTTTCCTGCCTAATTGCTCTGGCTAGGACTTCCAGTACGAAGCTGAATAGAAGTGGTGATAGTAGGCACCCTTGTTTTTTTCCCATTCTAATAGGAAAAGCTTTCAACTTTTTGCTGTTGAGTATGATGTTGGCTGAAGGCTTCTCATATATGGCCTTTATTATATTGAGGTACATTCCTTCTATACCTAATTTGTTGATAGTTTTTACTGAGAAAGGATGTTGAATTTTGTCAAATTATTTTTGTGCATCTATTGAGATGATCATATAAATTTTATCTTTCATTCTGTTAATGTGGTATTCACATGCATTGATTTGAGCATATGAATCACCTTTGCATCCCAAGGATAAATTTCTCTTGAGCATGGTGTGTGACTGTTTTAATGTGTGTTGAATTTGGTTTGCTAGTAATTTGTTAAGGATTATTGTATCTATGTCCACTGAGGATATTGGCCTATAACTTTCTTTTTCTTGTAGTATTCTTGTCTGGGTTTGGTAGCAGGGTAATGCTGGTCTCATAAAATGAGTTTGGGAATGTTCTTACCTTTTTGATTTTTTGGAAGAGTTGAATAAGAACTGACATTACTTCTTAAGTGCTGGATAGAATTTACTAGCAAAGCCATCTGTCCTAGGCTTTTCTCTGTTGGGAGATTTAAAAAAAATTATTTATTTATTTTCAGAGAGGGGAGGAAGGGAGAAAGAGAGGGAGAGAAACATTGATGAGCAAGAGAAACATTGATTGCTTGCCTCTTGCATGCCCCCAGCTAGGGAATTGGCCTGCAACCCAGGTATGTGCCTTGACCAGCACAGACCAGTGCTCAGTCCACTGAGCCATATCAGCCAGTGCAGAGAGATTTCTGATTACTGATTAAATACCCTTACAGCATGTCTGTTCAAATTTCCTATTTCTTCATGATTTAGTCCTGGTAGGTTATATGTTTCTAGGAGTTTATCCATATCTTCCAGGTTATCCAATTTGTTGGCACATGCTTGTTCATATTGGTCTCTTATGAGCCTTTGTATTTTTGTGATATCAATTGTATTACCTCCTCTTTCTTTTTAGTGATCAAAACTTTTCAAGTTTATATTTATTAATAGTTTATTCATCAATTGCAGCTGGCATTCAATATTATTATTATTTTTATTTTATTGTTGTTCAAGTACAGTTGTCTCCATTTTCCCCCCACCACTACCCCCCCACCCCACCCATCCCCACCTCCCTCCCTTGGTCCTATCCCACTTTGTCTTTGTCCAGGTGTCCTTTGTACATGTTCCTTGACAATCCTTCCCCGTTTTCCCCCATTATCCCTTCCTACCTCCCCTCTGGTGACTCTCAGGTTGTTCTTAATTTCATAGTCTCTGGTTATATTTTGCTTGCTTATTTGTTTTGTTGATTAGGTTCCACTTTAGGTGAGATCATATGATATTTGTCTTTCACTGCCTGTCTTATTTCACTTAGCATAATGCTCTTTAGGTCCATCCAAGCTATCACAAAGGGTAGGAGCTTCTTCATTTATTCTGCTGCATAGTATTCCATTGTGTAAATGTACCATTGTTTTTTGATCTGCTCATTTACCGATGGGCACTTAGGTTACTTCACTTCCAGCACTTGGCTATTGTAAATTGTGCTGCAATGAACATTGGGGTGCATAGATTCTTTTGAATTGGTGTTTCAGGATTGTTAGGGTATAGTTCCAGCAGTGAAATTGCCAGGTCAAAAGGCAGTTCCATTTTTAGTTTTCTGAGACAATTTCATACTGTTTTCCACAGTGCCTGTACCAGTCTGCATTTCCATCAACAGTGTACCAGGGTTCCCTTTTCTCCACAACCTCTCCAGCACTTGTTGTTTGTTGATTTGTTTATGATGGCCATTCTGACTGGTGTGAAGTGGTATCTCATTGTGGTTTTAATTTGCATCTCTCTGATGGCTAGTGATGCTGAGCATCCTTTTGTATTTCTCTGGGTCCTCTGTATTTTTTTTAAATAATTTTTATTATTTTTATTTATTTTTAGAGAGGGAATGGAGGGAGAAAGAGAGAGAGAGAAACATCAATGTGCAGTTGCTGGGGGTCATGGCCTTCAACCCAGGCATGTGCCCTGACTGGGAATCGAACCTGTGACACTTTGGTTCACAGCCCGCACTCAATCCTCTGAGCTACACCAGCCAGGGTGGTCCTCTGTATTTTAGTTGGAGAGGTGACTCTATTTAAAATACTCACTTTTTATACAAGCTGTGCCAGGCCAGAAAGGATTTATTTCTGTTATTTAGTTATTTGTTTTCTGCACATTATATATTTTTTTATTTTTAAAAGATTTTATTTATTCATTTTTAGAAACAGGGTAAGGGGAGAGAGACAGGGAGAGAAACATCAATGCATGAGAGAAACATTGATCAGTTGCCTCTCACACACCCCCAACCAGGGACCAAACCTGCAACACAGGCATGTACCCTGATCAAGAACCAAACAGGTGACCCTTGGCTCTGCAGGACAATACTCAACCAGCTGAGCTACGCTGGTCAGGCCTTTGTACATTTTAAATAATTCTTGTTTCTCATTTCCTCCATTTCTGCCTTTCTTTGTATTCAGTTAATTTCTTGTAGTGTTCCATTTTGATTCTCTTCTGCATATTTTTAGGTTATTTTCTTAGTAGTTATCTTGGGGATTACAATTAACATCTTAAATTTATAATAATCTAATTGGTATAGTATCAACTTAGTTTCAATTGTTTACAAACACTCTGCTCCTATATACCTTAGTTCCTCCTCCTTTCTATTGTTATTGCCACAGATTACATTTTTGTATATTGTGTGCCTACTAACATGGATTTGTATTTATTTCATGAATTTGACTTTTTAAAAATTCTCACCTGAGGACATTCCCACTGATTTTAGAGAGAAGAGAAGGAAAGGAGAGAGGGGGGAGAGAGAGAGAGAGAAGGAGGGGGGGGAGGGAGAGAGAGGGAGGGAGAGAGAGGAACATCAATGTGAAAGAGAAACATCGATCAGTTGCCTCTTGCATGCACCCTGACTGGGGATGGAACCTGCAGCCCAGGCATGTGCCCTGACTGGGAATTGGACCCACAACATTTTGGTTTATGGGATGACACTTCAACCAACTGAGCCATACTGGCCAGGGCTACATTTGCCTTTTAAATCACATAGAAAAAAAAAAGAGGTTACAACCAAAAGTATAATATGCTAGCTTTTGTATTTACCTATATAGTAGTTTTTACCAGAGATCTTTATTTCTTTGTATGCCTTTGAGTTACTATTTGTTGTTATTTCATTTCAGGCTGAAGGACTCATTTTAGCATTTCTCATAGTCAAGGTCTATTGGTGATGAACTTCCTCTGTTTTGTTTATCTAGACATATCTTGATTTCTTCTCTATTCTTATAGAATCATTTGTCTAGATATACAATTTTCGGTTGACAGTTTTCTCTTTCAAGATTTTAAATATTTCAGCCCACTGTCTTTTTGTTTCTATGGTTTCTGAGAAGAAATCAGTCATTAGTTTTATTGAGAATCCTATGTACATAATGAATAATATTTCTTCTTGCTGCTTTCAAAATTTCAAAATTCAGAATTTGAACAATTTGACTTGAATATGTTTTGGTGTGGATATCTTTGAGTTTATCTAGCTAGAAATTTGTGAACTCCTTGAATATGTATATTTTGTGCCTTCATCAGATTTGTGATGTTTTCAGCCATTATTTCTTTAAAAATTTCTTGTGCCTTGTTCTATCTCTTTTCTTCTTGTGGGACTCATGATGATGTATGTTTGATGTAATAGCACATATCTCTCTGACTGTGTTCATTTTCATTTATCTTTTTTTCCCTGCTCCTTAGACTCAATAATTTCAATGTATGCTTGTCTTCAAGAATGCTGATCCTTTCTTCTACCTTCTCAAATTTGTTGATGAACTCCCTCAGTGAATTTTTTTTGTTTGTTTCAGTGATTATATTTTGTGGCTCCAGTATTTTTTGTTTGGGTCCTTTTAAAAATAGTTTGTATCTCTTCATTGTTAATCTCATTTTGTTCATACAAGAGTTTCCAGATTTTCTGTAGTTCATTGCCCCTGGTTTCCTTTAGCTCTTTGTGTGTATTTAAGACAGTTAATTTAAAGTCTTAATTTAGTATGTCCAATATATGGGCTTCCCTAGGGATTGTTCCTGTCAAATTGTATTTTTTTTTCCTGTGAATGGGTATCCTTTCCTATTTCTTTGTATGCTTCGTACAGTAATTTTTTATTGAGAACTGGACATTCTGAGCAATGTAATGTGATATCTCTGGAAATCTGATTCTTTTACTCCTAAGTGGTTTCAGGTATTTACTTGTTAAAGGTTGTATCCATCCATTTTGACTTTTCCAAATGTGTACTCTTTACTGTGTGTTGTTCTTGAGTTTCCTGTTTCATCTGCAGCCACCCAGTGGCTTGACAAAGATTTATCTTCTTTCTCCTACAAAAAGGACTTTGTTCCTTTAAATATTTTGATATATGCCATTTTAGAAGCTGCTGCAGCCCAAGGAAACTGGAACCAAGGCAAAGATCTTCACCTGTTCCTTAGAGAACAACCAAACTAACCAAATTCCCACAGTGCTGGTTAGTAGCTAGTTCATATATGATGCTCTCTTATGAAAGATGTTGTAAGTGTCCAGTCAGGTTCAAGCTCATGGTTCTGAAATTGATAATTCCAGTTGCTCTTTTTAGCTTGGAGGTTGCCTTGGTGGAAGGACCAACCCTTTGAGCTTCCTACTTGGTCATTTTGCATACTGTCATTCCTATTATTTAATTTTTTAACCTTTTAAATCTTTTATCCATTTGGAATTTATGCTTGTGCGTGGTGTGTGAGGATTATTGGGTCATGATTTTGAATCTATGCTTAAAGCAAGATCGGAACTTCAGAGTCATGATCACCATCTGGTTCCCAGAGTGCTAAACTCAATAGCATGCCCCTAACCCCAAGACTCATCTCAGCTTTCTGAAGGACAGCTTGTATGAGGATAAGGAGACCACAGAGAGATGTGGAGAGGACAAGGATTAGAAGGGATGTAGTCAGGACACTGTGGACCAGACACCAGGTAGTGACAGAAGGATTGTTCCCATGATAGGATTGTGCAGCAGAGAGTGATGGGATGCAGAGGAGGTGGGATGTTGTTGGGATGGAGGTGAGGATGTGTTATTTTATCCAAAGGCACACAGAGAGTGGCTGGAATCTCAGTGGATTAGGAGAGAGATAAATTGACCTCTTGAGTCTGAGGTTTCAAAACAGACTGAGATCTTATACAGGGCTTCCTTCACTGCTGTATCCTCAGTTCCATTAACAATTGTTGGACGGAGGTCTGTGGGTCTAGCACTGTTCAAAGTTGAAAGTTGCAATTTCAAGTTCTTCTCTTTCTTTTTAGCATGATTGGGGGTGGCAGTCAGTTTCCTGTTTGGTTTTGGGGGAATTTGAACTGGAAACTGACAGGTGAGTGAAATGTGGAGGATAGGAGTGCTGTTCCTGTGGCCAGCAAACCTAGACAGTTTTTATTGCTTCCAACATTCTTGATCTGTGAAGAGGATCCCCTTGTGCAGATGGGAAAGAGAGAGGTTATCTCCTCTTCTTCCTCCTCCTCTTAGGTCAGGAGGTTATTAAAGATACAGAATTAGAGGCACCACCCCAGACCATCTTAAAGAGAACTTTTGAATAAAGCCAAAGGATGTGTAATTTTACTAAATTCTCCAGGTACTTTGAAGCATTTGGTGGGATGGGGCTGGGAATACCCACCTGGGCCAATCTTGCTCCCATCCCAAACTCTGGATGGGAATAAAAGTGATCTGTGGGAAGAGGAAGCTGGGTGATATACCCCCCAACCTTCCTGAGGGAGGAACTTTCTGGCCTGGCACAGCATGTGGGAAAATAGGAAACATGGCAGGGAAGAGTTGGGGACTGTCCTGCTTCTTTTGCTAAAATCCCAGGTTCCCCCTCTGTCCCAAGACATCCTTGCCTCCTTCCTCTGACTATGCCATCATAGGAGTGGAGACCTCTTATTTGTCAGATGGTGTCCACAGTCCCCTTAATGCCATCCTTGACTGCCTTTCTTTGATTCAAGAAGCTTTTGCTAGTGTCTACCGTAAGTCCTTACTTCTGAACTTGAGCCTGTAATGGTGGACCAGCTTAAGGGAGATGTTTTATCCTGGAGGTATTTGGGCTTCCCTGCTTGCTCCTGGGGCTGAGAACCTAAATTAGGGGCACTGAGGGAGGGGAGAGAAAATGTGGGAGCCTTGTTGGGATAGGTACCTCTCTGGGCAGAAAGCCAGGGCTGGAAAGAGCTGCACTCAGAGCAGGAGGGTAACAGCAAGTCTTGGCACATGCTGGGCTGTAGGTGTCTGAACCTATGTAATGGAGGTGGGGGTATCAGAGGAAGGCACTGAGGGAGTCTGGAAGGGACTGGAGTTCAGGTATAGACACAGTTACTAGGAGAGGGGTTGAAATTACGAAAGGGATTGTTATTCTTCTCTGGTTAGGGTTAGAGTTCTCCTTAGATTAGCATTGATGCAGTGGTTACAGTGGGAGGTGGTAAGCATAGGGCTATGTAAAGATTATCGGGGTAACATCCACCAGCATTACCTTGACATGGTGTGTCTATCTGGATTACTCTTCCTTAGAGGCTGCATCTGCTGTGTCAGAAGGGCTAGGGGATCAGAACTCTGCAGTAAACTGGGGACACTTGGGGATGAAGATGGATGTATAGGTGAAAGATGGGGCTGCTGGAGAGGACAGACTCACTTGCTGACCTTGAATTTTTTTAAAAGCACACGGCCAAGTTGTTGAGACCAGGGGTATGCATGTGAATCCCAGGCTGTCCTTATAAGGGGCAGGCAATGGGGCAGAAATGAGAAACTGGAGTTTAGAGGAAGGATAAAGAGTCCTGGTCTGAGGTGGCTGAGGAGTATTTACAGCAGAGAGTAACTTTGAAGGATGGATTTGGACCATGTTTGTGTTTGTGGGTCTGCAAGATGGGTTGTGTAGTTGGCATGTACACAACCCAAACAGGGACCGGACCCGCAACCCAAGCATGTTCTCTGAGCAGGAATCAAACCCGTGACCTTTCAGTTGACAAGATTACAGTCCAGCGAACTGAACAACACCAGCCAGGACTGCTAGCACTATTTACATGAGAAATGGCATCCCTTTCCTTCCCGCCGTCTGGATTCCCAAGGGTCCAGCTGCCTGCCCCAGGGCCTTGACTCTGAGGCCTCTGGCAGGCTTGACCTCGTGATACCCTATGGAAAGCCCCCAATATGCTTTTTGTTTGGCCATGGACCCAGAGAAGTTACAGTGCAGGAGAGGAACAAGGCGGGAAAGGCGGCCAGTTGGCAACACCCACCCTCCTTCTGGAAAGAAGTCTGCGTCTGGCCCATTCCCAGGCCCCCCATTGCTTCCCCATTCTCTCTCATCCAGACCAAGTATTCAGGGTCCTGGCCTCACTGTCTCTGGGGATCTGGGGGCATTATGTTCCCCAGCATCTCATGTTGTGCTCATTCCGCCATCCCCGCTTGGACTCAAGGTTGTTCTCCCTTCTTTCCTCTCCCTGCAGGGGACATAGGAACCATTCTTGTGCTTCATTCCCTGACAGCCCTGGCCTATGCCATGGGCCCCTGAGCCCAGGTAGAACACTAGGCTTTGGACAGCTGGTTAAGAAGCTGAGGCCCAGCCCCTCTCACATGGTGCAGAAAGCAGTGTCTCCATGGGGTTTATCCCTGTGCTCATCCTGTGTTTGTTGGCCTCCCAGCATGGGTGATGGTGAGCAGGTACAAAAAGGAATCAGATGTGGTCTCTATCCTCTATCCTCAGTGTTTAACAGAAGGAGTAATTTAGTGGAGAAGCCACTGTCCTCCTCTGCAGGTGGTCAGTTGCCTGCAATTCTCTCTGTAGAATTCTGTAGTGCCCTGTGCAGAGGTCAAGGGAAGGGCTTCAGAAGGACAGAGCCATTCACTATGATGATACCTCAGAGGGCCAGGGGCAAACTCCAGTGTTTCCAAGCAAGCATGGATGTATTCTTAGCACCTGCCACCCATTCTGCAGTAGTACATTTTTGAGTTTTGTGCTCCATGAGGCTTTTAATTCAGATTTCACCACTCTTGAGCCTAGGGGCTGTACCAGGGTTATGGGATGTTATGAGCAAGGCTTCATCACTCAACAACATCCTGCATGAAATCACGGGCTTTGACCCTATCTTTTCTCAGTTCTTCACTTTGCCGAGAATTGAGAATCCTGAAAGTCTCAGTTCCAGTTCATCTCTTTGTCCCCAACCCTTTGTTACTGGACTTTGGTCAGCACTGTGAACTCATGCTGCTCCAGGGCAGGTAGGAGCCTCTAGGGGACTATGGGGAGGGCCTACTTCCTGTAATCTAGGATGTGTGCACATTAACCTTGTCTTCCCACCTGATGCTGCTGTGACCTTTCTGGGCCATTGCCTTCATTATGGGCTTCCCTATAATCTCCCTTGCTCTGTAGCTCTCTGCTCAACTCGCTCCAGGCAGGGAGGATGCGCCTGTCACAAGACCTCCAGTGATCTTTGGGGAGGCTTTAGGAAAACACCTGGAGAGTGTTGGCTCAGCAGGCCTGGGCCTTGTGCCTCCTCATCCTGGAGGCCACACTAGGGGCTAGGCCCCTGTCTGTTGGGTACAACATCACCATTCAGAGGAGGACACATTCTTGCTTCTTCTCATTCTGGCATTTCTACATCCAGCAAACACTGAACACATTGTGTTAAATGCTGGGGTCCTATCGGAGAAAGGGAGTTCTGGATTTCCTTATGAATCAGTGAGGCAGGGGCATCCCGCAGTCCCCTCACCACATTATAAGGGAGTGATAGCACTTCCTATGCTTCCTCCAGCTCTTGGCTCCTCTGCAGTGGGTCAAAATATGGGAATACAGAAGTGCCACCTTCTGAGAGATATATGAGTTATCCAAAACAGAGGTCCGTCTATACTCTCAGGGTGCCATTTGTCTGTTTCGCAGTTCTCTCCTCCCACTTGTATATACCCCTGGTCCCTGGCTAAACACTAGGGTGCAACATCTGTTCTCTTTCTCTCTTCCAAGCCCCATCTTCTTCCTTATGCTCTATGCATCTAGACTCGGATTTCTCTGCTGTTTTTCCCACTGTGTTTCAAGAGAACCTACTTTACACATATGATCACCAAGTTCAACCACTTCTGCACTCACCAACCCAGGACTCAGGCTCACACACTGCTACCAAATTCTTAGGCCCTAAAAGCAAAACGGGACACTTCTGGTCAAGAGGGCAGCATAGGTAAACACAGCTCACCTCCTTTGCACAACCACATCAAAAATTACAACTGAATTACAGAACCACCGTCACTCAGAACAGGCAGAAATTAAGTTGAATGGAAGTCTGACAATTATGGAATTAAAGAAACCACATTGATCCAGACTAGGAGGAAGGGCAGACATGCAAAATGGGCTGGTCCTACATCCACATGTGGTGATAAAAATTTGGGAGGGATATCTTGAGAGTGAGGAGTCTCAGACCCACACCAGGTCCCCCAGCCCAGGGTACCAGTGCCAGAAAGATAGGTCCCCATAACTTCTGGCTGTAAAACCCAGAGGGGATTAAGTCAGTAGAAGAAACTTCTGGAGTCCCAAGCACTTTCTCTTAAAGAACCCACACATGAACTTACTCAGACTCACTTTCTCTGAGCTTGAGCACTGGGATAGCTGCTTGAAAGGCACCAGTGGCATATGGGGAAGAACTGAAGTGTCAGGCATCAAGTGAGAGTTGGGACACAGGGTTCTCCCAGACAGAAAGGTGGGCAGAGCCACAGAGCCAGTAGGCGGATGCTACATCTGAGACTCCATCAACTTGGCTAACACCATTTACTGTACCCTAGAGATTCCCTGAGGCTCTGTCCCACCCAATTTACAGCTGTTAACAGTAGCTTTTCCCTATGAATGGGAAAGTAGTCTTGGCTCCTCCTTCACAACCTCTTAAATCCTCTCAAACAAGCAACAGCTGGCCTCAGTGAGCCTCCAGCCCCCCAAATTCTTGCTAAGTGGCCCCAGGCACAGCACCAACAGCAGCCAGCCTAGATCCACAGCTTGACTCCACCTGGGAATCTCCAAGTATAGCACAAATAGCAGCCACCTCAGATTGCTCTGTAGCCAGGCAAGGTGGCCCTGGGGCAAAACACAGGTGAGGGCTGACCTTGGCCAGCATCACCCAGGAAACTCCAGGGCCTGTGTACCCAGAGGACAGGTACATACCATGCTGGAACACCACCACACTGCCACTGCACAGCTTATTATCTACGGAGGGTGGAAGTTGGTGGTCAGTGGTCACAGCAAATCCTTGCAGCTTACTAGCCTGGATAAATCCCTCCCATTGACCTGCCAACAATGACCAAGGCTCAACTACAAGAGGAGGATGTACTCAGCCAACATGAAGAGAGTACCTCAAGTACCCAGCTTAGGTGATAGGAGAGGCTGTTCCATTGGACCCTACAGGATACCCCATACATTGGACCATGCTAACAAGTCAAGTTGTGATAGCAGCTCTATCTAATACATATAAACAAACAGGGAGGCTGCCAAAATGGAGAGAAAAACAAAACAAAACATGGTCCAAATGAAAGAACAGATCAAAACTCCAAAAAATAGTTAAACAAAATGGAGGCAAGCAATCTATCAGATATGGAGTTCAAAACACTGGTTGTAAGGATACTCAATGAACTTAGTGAGGACTTCAACAACATAGAAAAGATCCAATCAGAAACAAAGGATACACTAATTGAAATAAAGAACAATTTACAGGGAAACAACAGTAAAGTGGATGAAGCCAAGAATCAAATCAATGATTTGGAACATAAGGAACCAAACACAACCAATCTGAACAACAGAAAGAAAAATTAATGCCCCCCACCCCCAAAAAAGAGGATAGTGTAAGCAGCCTCTGGGACAACTTCAAGAGGTTCAACATTTGCATCATAAGGGTGCCAGAAGGAGAAGAGAAAGAGCATGAAATTGGAAATCTATTTGAAAAACATGATGAAAGAAAACTTCCCTAATTTGGTGAAGGAAATAGACATGCAAGTCCAGGAAGCACAGAGTCCCAAACGAGATGAATGCAAAGAGGCCCACTCTAAAACACATCATAATTAGAATTCCAAAGGTTAAAGATGAAGAGAGAAAGTTAAAAACAGCAAGAAAAAAGCAGTTATCTACCCACAAGGGTCTTTTCATCAGCTGATTTCTCAGAAGAAACTTTGCAGGCTAGAAGGGACTAGCAAGAAATATTCAGTCATGAAAAGCAGGGACACACAACCAAGATTGCTCTATCTAGCAAAGCTATCATTTAGAATTGAAGGGCAGATAAAAAGCTTTCCAGACAAGAAAAAACTAAAGGAGTTCATCATCACCAAACCATTATTATATAAAAATGTTAAAGGGACTTATTTAAGAAGAAGAAGATCAAAACATGAATAATAAAATGGCAATAAGTACATACCTGTCGACAATTTAATCTAAAACACAAACTAAGCAAACAAGAAGAACAGAGACAGAATCATGGATATGGAGGGGGTTTCTATGGTTGACAGATGGGAGGGGTGTGTCAGGGCACAGGTGAAGAGGTGAGGGGATTAAGAAGTACAAGTAGGTAGTTACAGAATAGCCATGGGGATGTAAAGTACAGTATAGGAAATGGAGTAGCCGAAGAGCATATACGCATGACTCACGGACATGAACAATGGTGTGGGGATTGCGTGAGGGGGTGCTGGGTGGGAGGGGGAAAACGGGGAAAACTGAGACAATTGTAATCACATAAACAATAAAATTAAATAAAAAATAAAAACAAAACAAAACTTGCCATAATAACTTCCAGAATTTTTCTCCACCTCTGGCCTTGGCTCTCTATATTTCCCCTCTCCCCTCTCCCATGATCTTTTCTTAGCTCCTCATTCACCCCTCCAAGTTTTTCTCCACCCCCCACTCTTAATTTTGTGGAAAACTCCCTTCTCTTGATATATAAAGTTCTCCCTTATTTTTTAAAACTACATTTATTTTTTAAATTTTTATTTATTTTTAGAGAGAGGGGAAGAGAAGGAGAAAGAGAGGAAGAGAAACATCAGTGTGTTGTGAATCATCAATTGCCTCTCATGTGCCCCCACTGGGGACCTGGCCTGCAACCCAGGCATGTGCCCTGACTGGAAATCGTACTGGCAACCCTCTGGTTTACAGCCCGTGCCCAATCCACTTAGCTACACCAGCCAGGGCCAAAGCTTTCCCTCATTAATGTCACCTTCTAATTCCTCCAGTGAAGTGTCTGTGCTTTTAGCTGAGGCCAACTGCTCGACTTGAGGAACCACTCCTATTCTGTATTTCTGTACCATGACTTGGCTCCAGCACTTCTTCCCTTGCTGTCATGCAACATGAATTTATACTTCTTGATTGTATGTTTTTCATCAATATCCAACATGCTATATCTTCTCCATTTCAAAAATTTTTGGTGTTTTCATTTTTTCTGCACTTCTGTGGTGCAAAATTCTTTGAAGCAGTTAATTATACTTGCTGTCACCAATGTTTTCATTCCATCTCAAATCTACTCCAGTCATTCACCTGAGTCTATACTTCTCAAGGTCATGATTAATCTCTATGTTGTTAAATCTAATAATAAATCCCAAGTCCTTACTTGGCTGATTAGCAACTTTTCATGCAGTTGCTCACTTTTTCATTGCAATGACTTCCTCTATTGGCTTCCATTATACCACACTCTCTTGGTTTTTCTCCCACCTCACTGGCTGCTGCTACTCAGTCTCTGCTTATTTTTCCTATTCCTCACCACTTCCCCTGCCCCAAATTTCTTAATGTTGGACTGTCCTGGAGCCTGGTCCTTAGTTTCTCCTTCATTTACACGTATTCCCTTGTGGTCTTATCCAATCTATGGTTTTCTTTCTCTTTCTTTCTTTCTTTCTTTCTTTCTTTCTTTCTTTCTTTCTCTCTCTCTCTCTCTCTCTCTCTCTCTCTCTCTCTCTCTCTCTCTCTCTCTCTCTCTCTCTCTCTCTCTCTCTTTCTTTCTTTTCTTTCTCTCTCTCTCCTTCCTTCCTTCCTTCCTTCCTTCCTTCCTTCCTTCCTTCCTTCCTTCCTTCCTTCCTTCCTTCCATCAATCATCTATAGTGAGGACCCTCCCTGAGGACCATCTGTGTTTTGTGTTGAGAATGGACTGTTGAAGGCATGGTCTCAGGAAGAAGCTGGGAGATTAGTTATGATGCTACTGCAGTAATCATAGCAGCAGAGGGAGTGAGAAGTGGTCATGTTATGAACTCATTTTGAAGGCAGAGACAACAGGATTTACTGATGGATTGGATGTGGATTGCTAGGAAAAAATGTCAAGGATGACACCAATATTTTGTCCTAAAGAAACTGAAACATGGAAATTGAAAAAAATAAAAACATTAAAAAAAAAGAAATAGAAGGATGGAGTAGCCTCTAACTGAAATGGTGAATACTATGATTGAAGCATGTTGTATATGAGTGATTGGGTGATGATGGTGGGTGGAGAATCAGGAGTTCAGTTTTTTATTTTGAGATGAATATTGGACGTCCAAGTATATGTGTCGATTAGATAATTTGGGTACGTGACACTGGCTATCCCATGAGATCATGAACTTCATTGTGCAAGTTCTGTGTCATGTTCATTGTGTGTTTGCTATAGTACCTTGCATATAGTAAGTACTCAAATATTTTAATTGTTGAACATAATATGCTTATCCAGGTCATTTCTATTGTGATCCTTCTGGGGTGTTTACCAGCAGAAAACTTCCTCCTATGGCAGGTTCCCCCATTCATAGTGCTTATCATATTAATGTAATAATTTGTCTGCCTCCCCAGTCCCGATTTTGGATTCAAGGAATATTAAGGCACTACTATGTGCCAGCCATTAGCCTAAGCCCTGGGTATATGGGATATTATTATAATTATTCAGACAAGAATGAATGAGAAATTGAACACAAGGACAGGTAGTAAAAATAAAGGAAAGGGGCAGGTTTGAGAGATACAAAGACTAGAACCCAGTGGCTGACTTCATGTTTAGGGTAAACAAAAATGTGGATTTATAGTTAGGCAATTTCCTGATGTTGGTGGAATGGAGGCTGAGTGTTCAGACTTTGAATTAATTTGCATTACCTTTGGACAACAAGGCTGAACTCACTGCTCTTCATCATATGATGGGCAAATGACCTATTATCAGCACTTATTCAGGTCCCTCCCCTAAATCACTTGGGCCTTGGGTTGTCTTCCTGGCTCTAGGTTCTTTTGAGTACAAATCAGATTTGCTTTGTTCCCTAACATTCCCTGGTCAAGAACAAGCCAGTTTCTGTCCCAAATACTCAGACCTCTGTCTGTCTGTATGCTATCTTGCGTGCCTCCCTCCCAGCTTGTCATTAGGGGCAAAGGACAAGCCCCTATTCATATCCTACTGTGATCTTCATTCTAGGACTCACTCATTCCATACAGATGATAGGCAGTTGAGGTGGGATTGAGGCAAGAGAGCTACAGGAGCCTCCCAGATGAGTCCTCCAGAGAGATCTAACAAATAATTGAGAAAGAGCACAGAGGAAGAGATTCTGTAATTTGCTTTGACCTACCATCCCATTAGCTATGCACTTTTGATACACACAAAGCACTTCCTCAGGACTGGACCACTGTGGCACTTTTCTAAAAAGCTCCCCTCCAGATGTGGCCATATGTAGAAGTCATCAATGAATTTTCCCTGTGGATTCCTGGCCACTCCTTCTTGTCAGTACTATCCTCATGACCACGTTGCTCCTCTGGGCCCAATGATACCATGGAAAGCCCAGATTGAATTCAAGTCTGATGTTTCCCTTCAATGCACAAGGGCCTTAGACAAGGGCCTTCCTTCTCTGCTCAAGTCCCTTTATCCACTGTCCAGAGAGAGGCTGGGAGGACTTGGTGTGAAATGCTGACTGTGTAAGTGTGGGTTAAAGCTCCTTCCCTAGATAGGAAGGGCACATTAGCCTCCCTCATGCCTTCCCTTAACACACCACAGTGCAGAGAAGGAGCAGACAGATGAGTCTTTGCTTAGACAAATAGCTGTATTTTGGGTGGCACTCTGTCCCACCTGCACATGAATGAAAATGACAGTAGCAGTGTTCTTCAAGGGACGCAGACATTGAAGAGCCTACACCGTCTTTGGATTGTGCTGGGTCCTCTTGAGCAGGCCAGTATTTCCTTCTGAGGTGAGAATTGAGAGTTAGGGTGGGTTCCCTGGTTGGGTGGCACAAGCCAGTAGAGGACAGTGCCGAGGGCAGTGGCAGGGATGGCCCAAGCCTGAGGCAGAGTGGAGGGGACTGAAGCAGGAGCGGTGCCGGAGCTTACTATTTGAGGAACGGGAGCCACCTGAGAAGTACAGGCCCACCTGCTTCTCAGTAGGGGGAGATTGGGCCTTGAGGTTCCCTCTTGCCTTCTTCTCTGTCTTACTTCTGTCCATGGAGCTTCTGGCTGGAGCCAGCTTCTTTTGTACCTTTTCTTTTCTGGTGTGGGCCATTTTCTCAGCTGCCAAAGACATGGGTTCCTTGTGCCCTTTGCCTTTTGCCTTGGGGGTTTAGACACTGCAGAAAGGACTTCATCGTATTTCTCAAGCCCGATTCTGGAAGGGTGGGCCTCATGTGACAATGGGCTGGCATCACCTGCCTCTGCAAAACCCGACCTTGCAAAATTTGTCCCTGTGATGGCTTATGCTGAATGAGATGGCCTGGGAAAGGATGGCCCTGTGACACCTGGAAGCCCACAGGCTGGACATTCTGAGGGATCCTTGCTGGGTTGAGGCTGACATTGAGCCTGGTTTGACTGTCTTGCAGGCCATTCTTCTTCGATTTCTCCCCTCCAGGGACTCCTGGAGGTGGCTCTGGGGGTTTGAGCTGAGGGCGATGCTGGGAACTGTGTTGACAGGGAGCATCAAGGTGCAAGCTATGTCTCCGTCTCCGGGGGCTTTGGGGTGTCCTGTTCAGCAGCATCCCTTCTGGCCTCTGGGCTTCAGCAGAGTGGCTTTTTTCTCTTGCTGAGGAGAGCACAAACCCTGCATCTCCTTCTCCATGGTCTCCTGCTGATTTGGGTTTCCCTGGGTCCTTTTCCTTTTTAGCCAGCTTGGGCACTTGGGCTGAATACTTGCTCTTGCCAGGGCTTTGGGACTCAGGGCTCCAGGGCTGCTCCAGGCTGGGCTTGTTCACACTGGTCTCCAACTGAACACAAAGCACCTGGCCCTCTGTCATGTCCCCACTGGGTTGTGACATCTTGGAGGACTTGTGGACAGAGGCATGGGGTGCTGCTCTGGAACTAGGTTGCTTCTGGTTCTGCTGCACTGCCTTTAACTCAAGGGCCAGCTGTCCTTTAAGGCAGAGCCATTTTGGATCTGGGGCATGGGGAATGTTTGGTGGGATGGGGAGATCCTGGAGTGATGCATCTCCTCGATTGTTTAGACTCCCAAGAGACTCCTGTGTGGATGTGTTCTTTGGGATTACTGCAGTTTGTTTCCTGGACTCCCTAGCCTTTGTGGGAATTCCCCATTGTATCTCTAGCATTTTCCTTCTCAGATGGAAATTTAGTTTGGCCAGGATGGATTTCTTGAGGAGGTAGGGCTTGGCAGACTCTGTCTGGCTTTCTAGAGGCTCTGTCTCAATCATTCCTTCCACAGGCACTTCAGGCTGAGTATCAACTGCAGTTTCTGCACAAGTGTCATTGGCACCTTGAAGGCATGGTTCAGGCCTTAGTAGACACTTCTCTTCAGTATCAGAGGCAGCCCCCACCTCTGGAAATGCAGTCAGAGGTTCTGTTAAGATTTCAACAGGTTCAGGTACCACCTCTGTGACTATAGCTTCAGTAGTTATTGCTGGGGTAATGGCCTTGGAGAGAGCCACGTAATAAAGAGGAGGCAGCCCTGACAAGAAGGCCAGATACTTGTGCCGGAAAGTTGTTTCCAGTTTCTCAATGGCTTCCTTGGGCAGGGTTCGAGGTAGCTTTGGATGTTCAGTGACAGCTACTGGTGAGGTCTGTTGCTGCTGATCTAGGGATGTCGGCATCCTGGACATAATTTTCGGCTGTAGGTCAGTGTCCATTGCTGCCTGTAACTCCAGGGGCTTGCTTTCTGGGATGCAGGTGAAGGTAGCCACTTCACGGCCCCCAGGAATGATGCACTCACAAGACCTATATACATGGTCAGGGACCTTGCCCTGGTGAATCTGCCCACTTTTGGAGTTGATATGGCTCTTCAGTATTGCCTTGACTTGGTCAAATAAGTGTGGCATGAGGACTCGGTCCTCAAATGTTGACAGAGTGTCACCAGCACCACCAATGGCCTCTAGGGCTGAGGGGTGGGGACCACTCACACTGGCTAGGGGCTGTGCTGCTCCAGGATGGAGCCTGCTGGTGAGTGGGGGGACAGGAGCAACTGGAAGGACTGCTGGATCTTTGGGGGGCAGGCCCCAGCGATGGTGAATCAACTGCCTCTGGAGGTGGAATTCCAGCAGCCTCCGGGTATGGTCTGGCAAGAGGAGTTCTCTTGTGAGGATGGAGATGGGCTTTCCTGGCCAGGAAGTTTTCACAGTTTCTGGAGACTGGGCTGTGTCACCATGCTTATATGTCACAGGTCTCTGGGTATGCTGAGCTCTCTGGAAAACAGCTGGCAAACTGCACTGACACTGGAGCTGCCTCTGCAGTAGGTGCCACTCTAAGGCTTCACACTGGGCCAGAGTCAGAAATGGGACATTGGCCTGAGCTGGTGGATGGTCACAGGGCATGACCCAATTTGGGGATGATGGGGGCGAGGCTGGGTGTGACTGGGGTGGTGTTTTAGGCAACAGAGGGAGGAAGGAGAGGTCCTTGAGGAGAAAAGGATCCTTCAAGGGGAGCCTGGGCAGGCTGTTGTTTGTGGAGTGACCTTGAGAGCCCAAGAAGGTGTCAGCCAGGGAACTCACTGTGCAGAGAAGGGAGGCCACAGAATAGCTGGCTGTATTTCTGCTGCAAATGGCCCACAGAGTCCTCAGCATGTTGTCCAGGAAGTGGATAGAAGCCACTCAAGTCTTTAAGAGCTGCAGAGGGCAAGGCCAGAGCCACGTGGTTTGGGTTTTGGTGGTAGTGGTGTCTTTGTATTGGGTCTGTAAGAGACCACTGAGAAACCCAGAATGCCTGAGTTGCCTGGCCAGCCATACATGAACCCCCAGGTCTGGTAGGAAGTAGCTGCAAGTTTCTCAGCAGAGAATTCATAAGTATCATCTTGGATGAAAGAAACTGGTTGGTTATTCAGAGGTTGGTAAAACAATGGTGGGCTTGGCATAAGCTGCTTCAGGGACTCTTCTACACGTCTGGGCAGCCCCCACCTCTGGAAATGCATCCATTTTTTGACATGTACCTCCAGAAGCCTCAGGACTTCAGGACTGGGGAATGGCAGGTGGGTAGGGAGGACAGTGAGCATAGGTAAGGCTACAGGATGTGTCATGGTAGTGATCACTTGGTTCATGGTCAGCAGAGGGACCTGGGGATGCAAGGGCTCCTGATCTTGGTTCCCATATACAAGGTTGAGGTTTTGCTGTATAATCTCCTGCTGGTTCACAGGAATCCTACATTCCTCAAACCTTGAAGAAGACATAGTCTCTTGGTGCTGGGGCATATCTTGCACTTGAAATCCTTGTCCTAGTTGGATATTTTCAGCCCTGTGTTCTTGCATAGCAACTGTGCCAGCAGATTGGACAGCTGGCCAAGTAACTGGCTGGGTTAAACATTTCTGATCCATCAGTTGTGATGCCGAAAGGGTTGTAGTTGGAAGCGAAAGCTCTTGAAAGTGTGTGGAGTGATGCTCCAGACTGTGTTCAAAAGGCACATTAGACTTGGACAATATCTCTAGGCAAGAGGAGCCCTGTGAAGGCCCCAGTGAAGTGGGATAGATCAGGATGTTCTCACCCACCAGCAGCTGCTGGATCTCCAGAGCCATGGTATTGCAGACTTGGCAGCAGGTATCTGTACATAGTAGCCTCCGCACACTACCCTCCTGGGGAAGCCAGCTCTGGCTGGAAGAGAAAACATGGCAGCTGTTACTGATGGTGTCAGGCAACACATGGGAACACAGGGCGATGAGTGACTGGGAGGTGGATGAGTTGTCTGCTGCCCTGTGTTAAGAAGCTTAACCAGGAGATGGGAGATGGGGTACCAATGGTTTGCTGATAGGGCTTCACCAGAGCCATCACTAGGTAGAACCTGGACTCAGTCTCATTTGGGGCTAAGAAGGCCACAGCATGGTACTAAGTATTTCCAAGCTGTGGAAAATGAGGTCCTTGTGGGAACTCTGCTTCCTGGGGACTGTGAGGTATACACAACGTCTCTGGGGAGCCAATCTCATTCTCTAGAGTCCTTAAGAGGAGGATGAGACGTCAAGCTCCTGGCTGAGGGCTGTCCCAGGAACTGAGCTCCCTGGAGACAACACCAGGGGAGGTAATGTCAGCAGGGCCCAGGGGTCTTCCCTTGAAAGGGTGTGGCTATAAAGAGACTATAACAATGATGACTTATTTATGCACTATTCACCCATTCTCTTAGCTGGCTAACTGGTCTTATGGCTGAGTACAAACCCATGTAGGTTTTATGAATTAAATACCAGTCAAACTCTGAATTCTGGAGCATTGCGAGCCCAGCCCAGAGCAGAACTGGGAAACTCCTCCCTCCTGAGTTGTCTGAGTCCCCTTTGCCCTGGTAACCCTCTCAACCATGCTTCAGCCCCCACTGTGTCCAACTCTCTCCTAGCCATTATCCCTCTCCTCATCCCTTTCCCAGGCCAAGCAGAGGAACCATCATGATCCAGGCTGGAGCTGGGACACCACAAAGAGCAACTGATTACCTTTTCATGACAGCCAGCAGTTCCCATGGCTTCTCAGCTTCTTTCCAGGAAAGTCTCCTAGCTGAGAAACCAGGAGACAGTGTTACATGGAATGAGAGAAGATTTGGGAGATCCTATAGAAGCTAAAGGCCTCTGAATGAGAAGAGACTGAAAACCCCAACAGTCGATGCCCTAAGGCATGTCTATGTACAACTCAACCAGTTACAGAGTGCTGTCCTGGACCTATCCCATTAGGTCTTCACAGCCACACTGCGAGTGAGGTGGGGTTTTCAGATGCCCATTTTATGGAGAAAAGACTCAGAGCTGGAGTGACTTCCACAGGGCCATGAAACTAGTAAATGGCACAGCTAAGGACTTCTGTTCTACTTCTTTATTCTTCATTCCCTGGGCTGAGGTGGCAAATTTGGAACATTTCCAGGCTCTGATTTCCCACCCTAGAAAGTGTTCTGGCAGAATTTGTCAACTTGGGGAATTGGAACCTTTTGTGGTTAGAGTACCTATTCCAAGCAACAGAGGTCAAAGGGGGACAAAATTCATGGAACCTCACCCAGAGTGGAGGGGATTCAGAGAAGGCATTGGTACTTTACCTCTTAATGCTGCTTCTCTAGCCTTTTGCCTGAGTGTCTGGTGATGCTTAAAGACAAAAAAAGTTAAAGTGTGAAGGTAGGATACCATGTTCTTTTCACGTTCATAATAAGACAAAACTAATATAAATTTCCAAATTCCTTTCTGTGCACATCTCTACTTAATACACTCACCTACATTTCCTTCCTCTACTCTACCCTTTTCACCCCAACATTTCATTTTCTAGTTCTTTCTCACTTACTTCAAGGCTCTGTTTATTCCTTACTTCCTGTCCCCTTTCCCAGGACTAGTCCTCCAGGGGGCTAACCATGACACAGGAGGGATTGTGGAATGGATTCAATGGTGATGGTAATCAATTCTAATAGCCTTAGGACTTTTGCTTACTAAATCCACCAACTAGAAGAAGCCCTCATATTGGGATGTCTTTTGAGATCCACTGAGGTAGATTACATTTCATCCAGGTTGCAACCCAAGGTAGACAGAGAGGTTCTGGATTTTTCAATTAGAATACACTGCAGGGATGGCTCATTAAGATATTATTTCTAGGTTCTGAGAACAGTACCATATTAGAGTAATTGAATGTATGGTATAAAAATTGGCGAGGAAGGTAAAAACAGACTCTAGGATCTTAAAAAGCTTCTTATCTGAGATTTAATTAGTTCAATTGTAGAGTTAATGTTTCCCTACCAGATAGCAACTTGTTTTAGGTTCCACCTTTAATCCTTGGTAACTCCTTTTCACTTGCCAGATAATTAGTATAATAATGAAGATGATGCTGTATACATATAAGAAATATCCAACATTCCAAAGAATGAAAGTAAAGCTAAGCATGATCTAAACCACATGAGCACAAGGAGACCAGCCGGTCCTTTATCCAGGCGGTCAGGATCCTAGTGCCTAATGACTCATCCTCTTACCTCACAGAGGATGGAACCAGGTCACCAGACTGCATCACAGAGCCCTTCTGTTTCACAAGGCAGGTGTCGTGTCAGAGTTTTATCTATTTTAGGGAAGCGTGTGTGGTGATTCAGTTTGTAGATTAGGGTGTCTGGTTGTCTGTAAAGGTACAGAACCAGAGACTAAATGTGCCTGCTCACAGGCAGTGTGTCTGCTCCCACTTTGCCTTCACCCTCTACACCCTACACCAGACTGATGACTCGGTTCTCTTCTTCATGACAACTGTCTGGTCACCCATCCACAGAAAACTGAGTGTTTAGAGCACCTCCTGAGGAAGAGGGACAGAGGAAACTCCACCAACTCCCCTGCTTGTACTGGAAATGTATCTGAGAAGTACACACGAGCTTAAGGAGGGCAGAGTCTGGTTATGGCTTGGAAATGGAGAGTCTTGATGTAATAGGCAATGGTGATTGGAAATTAGAGGTGCATGAAGGGGACCATGGCTGATGTGGCAGGGAAAGGCCAAGGTGGTAGTATCTTTAAATTTATATATGTGGGGGAAGGAAGCCATCATTGTGGTGGGAAGAGATTTTTAAACACTACTTTTAATGAGGCAAATGAACTTGGCTCATTTCTGGAGTTCTTTTCTTTTCTTTTCTTTTTTTATTCATTTTTGTCCTAGAGCTGCTTCTACTCATATGACAGCATTCTGTTTGGTCAGGATGATGATTTCCCTATGGACATAAGTAACCACAACCTAATTGCTGCTTGTGGACTTACATATCTTCTCTGCATATGTGCTGTTTACTTGAGGAGTTGTTTCTTTTTTTTTTTAAACCTGATTTTGGTAACTTTTAGGCAGGACTCTCTTTTTTTTCCAATCAGCCCCAGGACATATCATTCCTATAACCTGACTACTAATTTAGACATTGTGTTACTTGCTTGGCTTCTGTGGATTTTATGTTATGACTCTAATATGCCAGATTCCTGAATTTCCTTGAGAGTGTTTTGCTTTGGTGATAATGGTCTAACAGCCCAAATTCTTAGACTCAAATTCTTTTAAGAAGTTATTTGGTTCTTCCAGCATCCAGACCCCCACCCACCTGGCCCTGAGCTGGGCCATGTCAAGGGTACAAAGACATCTGAATCCTGTCGCCTTCCTCCTCTCAAAACACTTAACTCTTAAATTTCCAACATAAGACCAATTCACACAAAGCAAGAGCCAACCGCCTAGAAAAAATAGAATTATATACTCATTTGTGAGGCCTAGGTTGCAAACACTCATTTCAGAGAAGAGAAAGCATAGCGAGGATCAGGGTGGTCAGAGAAGGGTCTTGGGTAGAGTGACATTGGATTTGGGTCTCAATGTATAGGTTGTGGAGCAAAAAAGCATGTTTCAGGTGGCAGAAAAACTTATCAACATGCAGAACACTTATCAACATTTGGCAGTAGGAAATGCAGTTCATTTTTAGCAGACATTTAAGTGGGTTGATTAGAGAGGTCTTTTGAGAAAGATTGGAGGTAGAGACGTGAGGCCTTTTCATGAGAGGCCAGTGCATTTAATTGATTTCAGTAACTGAAATTAATTGGTTTTATAATGGTACAGAATTCAAAAGGCAAAAAAAAGGTATGTGTTATGTCTCTTTCCCACCTTCATCTATATATTTTTCAAAATTAGTTTAGCATGAGAAATGTAAATAAACTGATATATTTTCTGTACAAATGAAAAGATGTGACAGATCTGTTTTCTCTTGTTTTATTTAAGATATATGAATATATCTTGTATATATAATTTTCTTTGAGACTTATAAGGTCTTCTTTGATAGAACTTCAACATAGTTTATCTTAATCCCACATTCATGGATATTTATTTACAATCTTTTGCTCTGAATAATAATGTTGATACAAACTCCATGTATATAAATCCTCATACACAGGAATAAGCATCTATAAAATTCCTAAGCATTTAATTGATGGATAAAAAGGTGTGACAATTTTAAATGTTGATACTGCCTATTTCCCCACCAATTGAATGAATTTTCACTCTCACCCAAACTGTGTAAGGGTGACTCTCTTCCCATACTTGTTGATTCAATATTATCAAATTCCTTATCTTTATCAACCTGAGAAGTGATAAGTTGTATATTGTATATTTACAAATTTGTTTTAAGGTAGGCTAATCACCTTTTTGTATATTCATTTCCTTTTTTTGTTAAATATATGTTCCTATTCTTTAACCACAGATTATTGAACTTTTACTTATTGATTTATAAGTGCTTTTTTTAAAAAAAAGATTATTTGTTTATTTATTTCTTGTAGAGTGAGGGAAAAGGAGGGAGAAAGAGAGGGAGAGAAACATTAATGTGAGAGAGAAACATCAAGCAGTTGCCTCTTCAATGCACCCCGACTGGGGACCTGTCCTGCAACCCAGGCATGTGCCCTGACCAGGAATTAAACTGATGATGTTTCTCTTTGTAGGCTGACATCCAACCAACTGAGCCATACCAGTCAGAGCCAGCCTAATTAATCTTAATGAAAGACTAGACAGTCACCTCTAAGGAGATATTGTGGAAGGTCACCTGTACAGTTGGGGATGACTCCCTTCCTGGACACCATCAAGCTGGTAAGAATTCAGTCATAAGTTTTAAGGAATTGCTGAAGGCCAAAGTCAGGCCAGCATGAGAATACAGAAACTCTGGGAGCCACAATTATAAAGGCAATTCACATTCACTTGCAGGCTGTTTTCCATGGATTTTACTGTGTGTTCACAAGGAAGACTGGGTGTAGTGTGTGAGTCCTTAGAAAGTTTCCCTTGTGCATTAGAGATCTTCCAGCAGAAGGTGGGGTAGGATGATGGAGAAGGCCCCACTCTTAAGACCCAGGGGTACAGTGCCCAGCTAAAACCGATTCTGAGTCAGAAAATCAGAGAGCCCTATCCCTAACCACCAATCGGCCATTGAATAACAAATAACAGCAGTCTACTGCTGAAATAGAATCAAGAGCACAGAGGGAGACAGTTTCTGAGTAGTAGGCACAAAGGGAAGATATAAAGCCGAGGATGGAGCAGACATTGATAAAATCTCTTGTAAACCAGCCTCAACCACAAACACAGGTAATGTTTGAGAAACTTGAAGACTTTTGTGCACTGACAGTATTTGTAGCGTAAAAAAACCTAAACACAAGTCGTCTCCTGAGTAGATCGACCCAATCTCTTATATTCAAATTCTAGTGGAAGGAAATGGTTGCCCATTTCCAGGCATAAAAACTATTTATCTAAGTCTTTACTGCCTTACAATAGATGTCCAGCTTTCAACAAAATATTATTATAAGGCATACAAAGAAGGAAGAGAAAATTGACACATTATTAAAAAACAAAGCAATTAACAGAACTAGGCTCAGAAATGATACAGATATTGGAATTAAAGGAACTATAATTAATATATTAAAGATTTATTGGGTTGGCCAAGAAGTTTGTTTAGTTTTTTCAGTATGATGGCCCTAGTAGTACTTAGTTGTCTTTAACTTAATTAGAAATGATTTTGTTAGATTGTATTATGACAGCTGTCATATCAGCATGCATTTAAAAACATCAAAATTGGTGAATTTTTATGTATCCATTTTAACATTGAAGATGGAAGATGATATGCAACATTTTCAGTGTATTGTGCTTTATTATTTCAAGAAAGGTAAAATTGCAACTGAAATGCAAAAAAAAAGATTTGTGCAGTGTATAGAGAAGATGCTGTGACTGATTAAACATGTCAAAAGTGGTTTGCAAAGTTTCTTGGTACTATTGACATTAATAGTCAAATAATTCTTTGTTTTTGGGGTTGTCTTATGCATTGGAAGGTGTTTAGCAGAACCCCTGTCCTCTACCCACTAGAAGCCAATAGTGGGAGGTAGCTGACATATTCAAAATGTTCAAATCAATAAAGTTTTTGGTGAAAATTAAAAACTGCCTTTTATATTGAGGAAAAAACCATATGGGCTTTTTGGCCAACCCAATATTAGAAAAGGTGGATAGCCTTCATGATCAGGTGGGTAATTTCAGCAGCGATGGAAACTCAAAGAATCAAATGGAAATTCTAGAAATAAAAAACATGGTAACACAGCTAAAGATTTCTTTTGTCTGGCTCATCAGTACTTTGAGACAGAGGAGGAAAGAATCAGGGAACCTGAAGATAATTCAATAGACATTTTACAAACCGAAGCACAAAGGAAAAGGTGGGGGCGGGGGGCACCAACAGAAAAGAGTACCTGAGAGCTGTGGCATAAATCACTCTAACATATGTGCAGCTGGCATCCCAGAAGAGGAAGAGAGAGAGAATGGGACCATTTCCATTCTTTACTTCCTCAGAATTTGCCCTGCTCTCCTCAGAGACCTCAATTATGTAGGTAATAAACCTTCTCATGTCCTCTTGATGTGTGTCTGTGGCATTGTCAGTTGTAGAATTTGAGCCAAATTTTGGGTGAGGCCCCATCCTGCCATTTTAGGGTGGTCACAACAAATCAGAAAGTTTCTAGAATATAACATAGAAGAGTATCTTCATGACCTTGAGACTAGGAAGACTTTCTTTAAAAGGACACAAAAACCAATAACTATAAAGGGAAGAATTATAAAGGGAAGATTGATGCATCAGACTACATTAAAATCAAGATCTTGATTTTATTAATCAAAAGGTAGCATTAAGAGAGTGGAAAGGCAGGTTATAGAAGAGGAAAAGATGTGTATATATAATTTTATATGTACATAAAATAACTAGCCAGTAAGTCGATTGTGTTAGGAATATCTAAAGAAGTTCTACAAATCAATAAGAAAAAGGCAGACAACCCAGTAGACTTGAATAGGCACTTCACATAAAAAATATCTAAATTACCAGTAAACAAATGAAAAGGTTCTCAATCTCATTAGAAATCATAGAAATACAAATAATCAAAACCACAATGAGATACCACTATAGGCCTACCAGAAAAGATAAATTTAAAATGTTGACAATGCCAAGAGATGACAAGGTTCTGGAGCAACTGAAACTCCCATGCACACCTGGTGTGAATGTAAATTGGTACAATCACTATGGAAAACTATTTGTCAGGATCTATTAAAGCTTGCCAAATGCATTTCCTATGACCCAGCAATTGCACTCCTAGATTTATATCTGAGAGAAATGCACATATATGTTCACCAAAAGTCATGTATTTGAATGTTCAAAGCAGCATTATTTAAAATAACCTCAAAATAGAAGCAATAAAATTTTTGTTCATCAACAGTAGAATGGACAAATTGTGGTATATTCATACACAGAATGCTATACAACAATGAAAATAAATAAATCACTCCCACATGAAACAATATAAAAACTCATAAACATAATGTTGAATAAAATAATACACATTGTATGATTCCACTTACATAAAGTTCAAAAATAGAGATGTTAGAAATCAGGATGGAAGTTACTTTTAGGGAGTAGGGAAGGTGGGTAGCAAGTGATTAGGAAGGAATATGATAGGGTTTCTGAGGTGCCAGTAAGGTTCTGATGGAGGTGAACATTTAGATGTGTTTACTTCGTGCTTATTTATTGAGGTGTATACTTAGTATTTGTGTGTTTTTCTGTATGTATGTTATACTTCAATGGCACTTTAAAGGGGTAACCATAATAATCCAAAATTGAGATTAAGAAAAGAATTCCATATGCACTAGCATAATAAGAATAAAATGCTTAGGGATAACGTTACAAATGAAATACAAAATTTATGCTCTGAAATAAATCTATAATATTTTTCAAATAAAATTTAAAAACTCTAAATAAATGGAATGCCTTCCTATGTTTATGGGTTTGAAGACTTAATTTTACTAAAATGGCAATATTCCCTAAATTGATTCAAAATAATCTCTACCAAAATCTTAGATGCTTCTTTGCAGATTCACAAGCTAATCCTAAAATCCATATGGAAATTCAAGGTATCCAGAATAGTCAAAAGAATCTTGAAAAAATATACGGAGAAGAGGATTCACACTTTCTGTTTTCAAAACACTACAAATCTACAGTAATCAAGACAAATACCGTATGATCTCACCTATAAGTGGAATCTAATCAACAAAACAAAGAAGCAAAATAGAATCAGAGACCTGGAAATAAAGAACAAACTGACAGTAACCAGAGGGGAGGGGGAATAACAGGGGAAAGAAGGGGAAGTGTTGTCAAGGAACATGTATAAAGGACCCATGAACAAAGACAATGGGGGGGAGGTGTGTGAGGCAGGAGGATTGAAGGTGGGAGGGAGGTCTGCATAGGTAGGGCAGGGGAGAGTAATGGGAGAAAATGGGGACAACTGTAATTGAACAACAATAAAAGAAAAAGACAATATATTGGCATGAAGATAGACATATATGTCAATGGAATAGAGTTGAGAATCTAGAAATGACCCTCAGGTACCATCAATATAGATCAATTGATTTTTTAAAACAGGCATAATTAATTTTATTTTCTTGTATAAAATTATACAGTTGCCACAGCAAGAATCTGGGTCCTCTGCACAGAAACCCAAGGTGGCAGTGAATTCCTGATAGGAAGATTTGGTGCACACTGCCTCCTTCCAGAATTTGGGGGTGAGATAGCTGTAGGTCTTGGAGATGACATCAAAGGTGGCCTTGACAAAATTACCTAGGGTGGCAGTGCAGCCTCTGGCTGAGGTGTAGCAGTGGTCAAAACCAGCCAACATCAACAGCTTCTTGGGCACAGAGGCTGAGATGATGCCAGTGTCTCTGGGGGTGGAGATGAGGCACAGAACTAGTACAGAGCAACAGCAGCTGGTCACCTTGCAAGGGACACTATGGGGTATGCCAATCTTGTTCCCCCACTAGCCTTACCACACAGGATGATGACCCCACCCCCCACCTCTGGTATACGCCAATTTGTTCTCTGTATGAGCTTGGTTTGTTGCTATTGCTGTTGTTTTAAATTCCACATCTAAGTGATATCATATGGTATTTGTCTTTCTCTGTCTGACTTATTTTACTTAGCATAGTGTCCCCAAGGTCCATCCATATTGTCGCAACTGGCAAGATTTCATTACTTTATGGCTGAATAATATTCCTCTGTGTGTGTGTGTGTGTGTGTGTGTGTGTGTGTGTGTGTGTGTGTATCACATCTTCCTTATCCATTCACCAACTGATGGACACTTAGGTTGTTTCCATACCTTGGCTATTGTACATAATGCTGTAATAAACATGGGGGTGCATGTATCTTTTCAAATTAGTGTTTTCATTTGCTTCAGACAAATGTCCAGAAGTAAAATTGCTCTATCATATGGTAGTTCTATTTTTAACTTCTCTGGGAAAGTTCATACTACTTTTCTTAATGGCTGTACCAATGTAACCCAATGGTACACTAGGGTTCCCTTTTCTTCACATCCTTGCCAACACTTGTTATTTCTTCCCTTTTTTGATTATAGTTATTCTAGCTGTCATGAGGTGATGCCTCACTGTAGTTTTGATTTGCATTTTCCTGATGACTGTGATGTTGAGCATCTTTTCATGTGCCTATTATCTGTGTGTGTTCTTTGGAAAAATGTCTATTCAGATTCTCTGCCCATTTTTTAATCCAATTGTTTTTATGTTATTGACTTGCATGAGTTCTTTATATATTTTGGATATTAACCCCTTATCAGATACAGAAATTCCCTGACTTACAATGGTTTGTCTTATGTTTTTTTTTAAATTTTATGGCAATATGAAAGTGACATGTACTCAGAACACTATGCTTTTAGCAAAATACAATACTTTCCTGTGATGCTGGGCAGAAGTAGAAAGCCACATTTCCCAGTCAGCCAAATGATCACAAATGTAAACAATAGTCTACAGTATATTCTACAGTATATTCATTGGATTAGATAATTTTTCCCAACTGTAGGCTAATGTAAGTGTTCTGAGCACATTTAAGGTAGGCTATGCTAAACTATGATGTATTTGGTAGGTTAGGTGTATTAAATGCACTTTTGACTGATGATGTTTTCAAATTAGGATAGGTTTATTGGAATATAACCCCATAGCAAGTCAACCCCATAGCAAGCATAGCAAGATGATTTGCAAGTCATAGCAAATCATCTGTATATGATTTGAAAATATTTTTTCCCATTCAGCCCTAGCTGGTGTGGCTCACAAGGCCACCAGTGCTCACATAGCAGGTTGCTACATTATGTAGAGATGTAGTATCACTAGACAGCAGCCAGAGGCACTAGAGGGCAGCACCTGACCACCCCTATGCTCCTAGTCCTGAGGACACTTAGAGAAAGGAACTTTAAAAGGTCATCTGCTTCTAAAGCCAGATAAAGACACTACAAAGAAAGAAAAGTATAGGCCAAGAAAATAATCCCATTTACTATTGCAACAACAAAAAAAATAAGGTACCTAGGAATAAGCTTAACCAAGGAGGTCAAAAAACTTGTACTCAGAAAACTATAAAATATTGAAGAAAGACATAAAAGGAGATACAAAAAAGTGGAAGTATATACCATGTTCATGGATTGGAAAAATTAACATCCTTAAAATGTTCATACTACCCAAAGCAATCTATAGATTTAACACAATTTCTATTAAAATACCAGTGGTGCCCTGGCTGGTGTGGCTCAATGGATGGAGCTCTGGTCTGCAAACCAAAGGGTTCCTGGTTCAATTCCCAGTCAAGGCATGTGCCTAGGTTGCAGGCCAGGTCTCAAGTAGGGGGCACATGAAAGGCAACCACACATTGATGTTTCTTTCCCTCTTTCTCCCTCCCTTTCCCTCTATCTAAATAAATAAATAAATAAAAGCTTTATTAAAAAAATAAAATACCAATGGCATATTTCATAGATCTAGAAAAAATATTCAAAAAATTTATGTGGAACCAGAAAAGGCCCTGAATAGCAACAGCAATCTTGAGAAAGAAGAACAGAGGTGAAGGGATCACAATACCAAATATCAAACTATATTACAAAGCCATCATAATCAAAACAGCCTGGTACTGACAGAAGAACAGGCATATAGATCAATGGAATAGAACAGAGAGCCCAGAAATCAACCCATGACTTTATGGTCAATTAATATTTGACAAAGGAGGCAAGAACATACAATGAAGTAAAAACAGTCTCTCCAATAAACAGTGTTTTGAAAATTGGACTGGTACATGCAAAAAAAAAAATGAAACTAGACCACCAACCTATACCATACACATGAATAAACTAAAAATAGATTAAAGACTTAAATGTAAGTCATGAAACCATAAAAATTCTAAAACATAATATATAGTAAAATCTCAGACACCTTGTGCAGCAATATTTTTGCCAATATATCTCCTAGGGCAAGGGAAACAAAGGTAAAAATAAACAAATGAGGCTACATCAAACTAAAAAGCTTCTATACAACAAAAGAAACAATCAACAAAACGACAAGGGAACCCACTGTATGGAAGAACATATTTGACAGTGAAACATCTGATAATGTGTCAATCTCCAAAATATATAAAGTACTTATACAACTCAACAGCAGGAACACAAACAGTCCAATTTAAAAATGGGCAAAGCATCTGAATAGACACTTTTCCAAAGAGGACATACAGATAGCCAATAGACAAATGAAAAAATGTTCAACATAACTAATCATCAGAGAGATGCAAATTAAAACTGCAATGAGGGGTTTGGCCAGTGTGACTCAGTTGGTCTTTTAAACCGAAAGGTCATGGGTTTGATTCCCTTCAGGGCACATGCCTAGGTAGAGGGTTCAATTCCCAGTCGGGGTGTGTGGGAGAGGCAACAATCAATGATTCTCACACGGATGTTTCTCTTTCTCCCTCCCTTTCCATCTCTCTAAAAATAAATAAATAAAATCTTAAAAACAAAGCTATATTGGAGAAGAAAATCTTCTTTACAATAGCAACAGAAAGAAATAAATACCTAGAAATAAAATATGAAAACGTTTTTTCAGAAAAGTGTTAAAACATTTTCAAAGACATAAATGCAATCTTGAATAAATAGAAAATATACCATATTCTTAGGAATAGGTACACTAAAAAAATTCTCCCTAAGTTAATTTATAAATTAATATGATCTCAATAAAAAAAACAATAGATTTGGGAGGTCAATTAGACAAGTCAATTCTAAATTTATGGTGGAGAGTAAGCTAAAATGGTAAAATTCTCAAAAGGAAGAGCTATAACAGTACAGAGATTCGTGCTATCAGATTACAAAAAAAGACCATATAGCCTAAATTATCAAAACAGTATGGTACTTGTGTATGAATAGACTGACATAAATTTAACTGAAAATGTCCAGAAATAAAACAAATACATATTGGTATATAATAGAGGTGGCATCTCAAATCAGCAGAATAAACATGTATCTTTTTAATAAATGGTTTTAGGATAACTGAATAGCCTCTCAAAAAAGATACATGAATTTGTACTTTATACCATACATTTGGATAAGCTTCAAATCAATAGAAGATATAATATTTACAAACCCTATTTTAAAATGTTCTCACACAAAAGTACTAGAGGAATGTGTGGAATAATTCTTTTAGAACCTTGGGGAGAAGAAAGCCTTCCTAATTAAGTCATCTAAAAACATGATCTATTTTTCATAAAACTCATGCCATTGCATACAGTAACTTCTGAGTGGCAAATGCACCATAAAGAAAGTCAAAAGATGAATTATAATATGAAAAAAGTTACAAATCTTATTACAGACAAAAGCTAATCTCCCTTATATATAAAGAGTACTAAATAACAAAGTAGAAATATTCAAACAGGACATAAGCAGATAGTCCTTAGAGAAAGAAATACCAATGAATTTTAAAAATGTTAAAAGATGTTCAAACTTACTCATAGTAAGATAAGTGCAAAATCACAGCAGATTGACAAAACCCAAAGTTTGACAACACACTCTTTTTGTAAGGAGAGGAGAAACTGATAATCTCTTTTTTTCTTTTTTTTAAAATTTAATCTTGATTGTATTTTTTTACATTACCATTTAGTGCCCTTCTCTCTCTCCCCCCAGTAATCACCACACTGTTGTCCAGGTCCATGAGTCCTTTTTCCCTTTTGCTCAGTCTTTCCATCCACCCTGTAACTGCCTCCACTACTAGCTGCCATCCTGTTCTCCATCTATGAGTCTGTCCCCATTTTCCTAAATTGCATAAACCACCAGCCAGGTAATGACAGCACAGGCAAACACCCTATGAAAACAGAAGGGCACACAGGTTAATTCACACAACAATCCACAAACCAGTCTCTGAGTCCATGAGGCTACCTTTTGAGAAGACATTCAGTTGCAAGGCTTTTGCTAGCATGATATGAAACAGTGGCAATCTGACAAAATCTTCCTGCCTGAAAATTGGACATCTCTGATGATGTCACAAACCCAGTTTAACTTCCAAGTGAAAACAAAACTTTGAAGACAGCTAGCTGCTTTGGATCAATGTCCCCCACTGAGCATTGGGATTTTCCTTGAATCACAATTTTTCTCTGTAAGACCACCCTCGTCCTCAAAGGGACTGTATTTAGTCCAGTTTTAATTTTTCCTGCTCATTTGCATAAACACAACAAGAGCAACAATTGATTACATATGATTTTTAAGTCTGCTCTGCTGAAATTCCCACAAGGAATGTTGAGGTTGACCCTTCAGTCATTCCTTCAGGGCACGGAAGCCAAGCCACAATGCTGCCATCTCGCTTTTCCTGTAGTTCCTGTTTTCCTCAAGTCTTTGAGGTTCCTGTCCTGTTTTAAGTTTCCTTTTTGCCATCTTTCGGGAAAGCAACCTTCATTCTTTTCCTGGAAAGACTGCCATGAACCACACCACCAGACAAGGCACCAGGCCATTTTTCCGGTGGGCTTTTGTTCACTTTCAAAGCCATTCTCAGTTCCTCAAGGCTTTCTGGTAACAACCCGAGTCCAGTCATGCCTCCTTCAGGCATGACATTCCAGTCAAAGTTTTGATAAGCAAAATCACTAATGGCAACTGGTTTTGTTGGTTTTATGCAACCTTATGGCGTCACTTACTCCTTCAGAATGCCAAATTCTGGAGGGATCAAATAGAGAGAAAAATACAAAGTGTGAAGGGAAATCTTTATCCTTGTCATATCCCCCCCAAATTGCATTTCCATGCCTTCTAGGGATATCCAACTTTTTGGTATCTATAAGCCACACTGGAAGAAGAAGAGTTGTCTTGGGCTACACATTAAATACACAAACTCTAATAAAAACTGATGAGCAAAAAAAAGTTTTTAAGTAAATTTATAACTTTGTGTGGGGCTACATTCATAGGCACCCCGGGCTGCGTGTATCCCTCAGGCTGTGAGTTGGACACCCCTGCATACCTTTCATTGTTTGCTTTCCACTTGATGTGAAGTTTTAACTGTCCTTGGGAAACCTCAGTTTTCTTTCTCTCTGTCCCTGGCAAAACCCTATTATGCAGTGACATAAATGCATTGGTATGACGGATTTCATCCCATCTGTCTAACTGTTGGCAATACTGTTTCAATTGCATGATGGTGCAGTAACTTAGGGAGCCATGCATGGGCCACCTTTCCTCACAATCCAAAACATACATGTGCCACACAGTATTACAATTAATTAGCACCTCCTTAGTCATTGGATAATAATAGTACATGCCCCAGTCTGCCAAAATTCTACCCACTGGGCTCCCTCTAGAAGCCAGTACAGAACTACCCTTATTGGCCTGGCATGCAGACTAAAAGCTATAATCAGAGAAATCCAAAACACCTGAGAACGTACAAACACAACTGGTATCCATGAGTCCACTATTCCAAAGAGTACTCACAAGCCAATCTGCCAAACTGTCATGACCACACCATGGTTTTCCCAGAATAGTCCTCACCTGGACTTCATTCCCTTTTCACCAGCCAGGCATGTTTAGGTGGTTGGCACCTCGAGTGGGCATGCAGAGGAACACCCAGAGACTAGGAAACTCACAGTCCCACTCTTGGGGTCCACCAGCCACAGGCGGCTAGGGTCCTTCCGTGGTCATCATTGCTGTTACTGAGCAGCACTTGGGGTCCTGCTGCCCGCCACCACCCTCTAGGCAAAAATTCCTGAGGCAAAGGTTTGGTGATAAAGGAACGGAGTCTTTATTCAAACACAGTTACTTAAGCCTATCAAGTCACAGCTTTAATCACTTAAGCCTATCAATTAAGGCTAAATTCTAACACCGGAGTTCTATCTTTTCCCTATTTCCAGTTATTTTACTTCTATAGGTTAGTTTTACAAACTAAAGCAACATAATATATAAAAACAACACAATTTTGGGAGAATGGGGCAGGCTTCTGTCTCAGAGCCTGTTCCCTCTAGAACACCCAAAGAATAAACCTGCCACCCTCTGCCAGGCCAGCCTGATGCTAGGCTGTGCCTGGGGTTCCTTCCTAACTGAAATACTATCCTTTGGGAAATGCAGGCAGCTGCAGCACGATCATTCAGGTGTCCTTGAGGAAGAAGAGCCTGAGAGCGAGCCTGAGCCTGAGCGAGAGAGGGCCAGCTCAGGAGCCAGAGAGCTCCCCACACCAGCCAGAGAGAGAACCATCTCTCTTTTTATTTCCACTGGCTCTGGAGGAATTCAGCTTCTCAGGCAATCCCATCGTAGACTGCCCATAATTGCCTCCACAAACTCTTCCTATGGCCTTTTCCTCCTTCTTCTCAGTGATCTGAGTTATCTTAATCAGATCTCTCTGTCTCAGTACTGCCTCAAATGCTAAGAAGGCTGACTCTGGACCCTCTGATTTGGCTGTGAACTAGAAAACCTCAAACTTTTCCTTGAAACAAACTTACTGTCCTGAGAGTAAGTTTGCTTTTCTGTTTCACTGTGACCTTTACTGACTTCATCCAGAAGTCCTTTTTCTCAAATGGCCCTCTGTAGACGTCCTGCTATGAGAATTCTAATAGGTCCATGATTTGATACAAACAAATCCTGTCTCTCACCTACTCTCTTGGTGTGCTTTCTTCACAGTGTGTCTTAGGGGACACGTACATCCCACACCTAGCAGTGAGCCATCTAAAAACATTACCTATTTTTCAGCCCTGGCTAGTGTGGTTCATTGGATTGAGCACCAGCCTGCAAACCAAGAGGTCACAGGTTTGATTCCCAGTCAGGGCACCTGCCTGGGTTGTGGGCCAGGTCCCCAGTTGGGGGCATGTGAAAAGCAACAGATTGATGTTTCTGTCCTTCTCTTTCTCCCTCCCTTCCCCTCTCTCTAAAAGTAAGTAACATCTTTAAAAAATAAAATAAAAGCATTACCTATTTTTCAAGCAAAAACCAACCTACAAAAGAGGGCCTCTAGGACATTTGGAGTATGTATAGCTTGTCAGTCAAGAACTACATTCCAGGCCCTGACAAAGATTAGCATCAACTCAGTAGGGTCTCTTTTGTCCTTGCCAAAAGTACCCTAGGGAAAATTGGAGTATAGAGCAATCTTCTTAGAACACTTAGTGTACTCCAGATGCATACCTTTTTGATATACCAAGATATATTGAGTCAAAGTGCAACTTCTTCAATGGGGAAACCATACCTGACTGAATTCCAAAAGGGAAAAACATATTGGAAACAAATGCATGAAAGAAGTCAGTCTGAAAGGGTACATACTGTGTAATTCCAACTACAGACATTCTAGAAAAGGTAAAACTATGTAAACAAAAAGATCAGTGGTTGTCAGGGGTTTTGGGAAGGGAGCAATCAACAGGCAGAGCAAAGGGGATTTTTATGGCAGAAAAATGCTCTGCGTGATACTATAATGGTAGACACGTCATTATACGTTCATTCAAACCCATAGAATGTACCACACCAACAGTGAACCCTTTGCAAACGACAAACTCTGGGTTATGATGAGTCAAAGTAAGCTTATCAATTGTAACAAATGCACCACACTGGCGGTGGTGGGGGGGGATGTTGATAATGGGGGAGGCTGTGTTTGTGAGGGAGAGACAGGAACATGAGAAATCTCTGTACTTTCCACTCAATTATGCTGTGAACCTAAAACTGCTCTAAAAAATAAAGCTATTAAAATAAAATAAAATAAAATAAAAAATCTTAAGAAGCAGCTGGCCACCAGCATCCTGCACTCAGCAGATTCGGAGTCTGCTAAGATGTCACTGAAGTCAGAGAAATGCACAGCGGTGAGAGACATGGAATGTGAAGGCAGAGGTGGAAGACGAGGCCAGGATCTGTTTCCTTTGGAATTCAGCAGCGTGGTAGTGTGCGGTATGAATGGTGCCATAATTCTACCGTAATATTTCAACAAGCAGCGTCAACAATCTCATCAGATTGTCTAATATTCTAAGAGCCTTCCTTAGGATGGTAGAGATAGCTAGAATGTTATTCTCAGTTGAAATAAGTGCCCTTTCCACTCCTCCTTGGTCAGTAAGGATTGACTCCTTCTATTAGACCCTTTTAAGTGCTAAAAGAAGATGTCCATTTCAGTGCTGTAGTAGACTTTTAAAAAAAAAGATTTTATTTATTTATTTTTAGAGAGAGGGGGAGAGAGGGAGAAAGAGATGGAGAGAAACATTGACTGGTCCTGCATGCCCCCAGCCAGGGAGGGACCTGTCCTCAACCCCAGCATGTGCCCCACTGGAAATCAAACCGGTGACCCTCTGGTTTGCAGAACGATGCCCCATCCATGGAGTCACACCAGTCAGGCCTGTAACAGACTGCTTTAAGCACTAAAACAAGATACACAATTTAGTGACGGGGAAGAACATTATGTGCAAGTCCAAAGCAATAATATATGGCATTTGTAGGCACTCTCTCTTGTTTTAAAAGATTTTATTTATTTATCTTTAGAGAGAGGGGAAGCAGAAAGAGAAGGAGAAAAACTCAATGTGTGGTTGCCTCTTGCATACCCTCCACTGGGTACCTGGTCCACAACCCAGGCATGTGCCCTGATTGGGAATCAAATTGGCAACCCTTTGGTTCACAGGCCTGTGCTTGATCCACTGAACTACACCAGCCAGAGCTGTCGTCACTCTCTTGATAAAATTCTCCTAAACTTAGAAAGCGCATCCTTCACATAGCTGCTGTGAGAAATCTCTTAGATATGTTTTTTAAAAATACAGATGCTGAGAGCTGTTCTGTCTTTCCTCTGGGGCTGACAAACTGAGATGACATATTCCTGAAACTGTCTGCAGCTATGTCCCTACCCTCCCAACTTGGCAAAACCCAAACTAGGAGTGACGTTAAAGGAAAAGAAATTACTCATGATAATTATTAAGGAATGGAAAGTCAGACTTTATTCAGGGGGACTATCACAATAGTGATGTCACTGTCACCACAGTGGAGTTTTGCAATAGGGGAGGGAGATTGGGCTCAACTCTGAATACAACATGGAAAAGTATGTTTTTATAGCCAAGGTGGACGGTGGGGTGGGGGACAGTGGGTAAGGAAATATTAAGGGGAAACATCAGTAAAAAAGAGGGGCAGGAGGATTCTGGCTAAACTAACCAAACAGGCTAGTTGAAGGCAGGCTAAGATTAGACATCATGTGGGGGAATACTGGAAAAGGGGGAATCTAATCAAATACTGAGGGTGATCAGATATCAAGGGTGGGGGAGTCTGGTTAAGGTGACTCAGCAGAATTCTTGCTAAACCTGGACAATGCCGGGATGAACACAAGAGCCCAAAAATCAGGGCTTAGTTGGAAAGAGAGTTCAGAGGAGCCTGACTAAAGTTTGGTAAAGGAGCGACTCTGTCAGTGAAAAGAGTCACAGAGAGGAAATTTGATCCAAGACTGGAGGAAAATTAAATCTTTTGTACATTTGAACCAGCTGTTACTGGCTTTTCTTCCTGTGGTTCCTTGGCGCCTCATTCCCACGCGAAGTCACCAGCTGAGCCAAGAGGGCCGCGCCAGGAGACGCGGGGGTCATGGCAGTGCGGGGTGCGCCCACAGGCCTGGAAGGTGGTCCCGCGATGGCGTGGAGGGGTCCTGGGAGGGTTGGCGTGCTCGGGGCACACCCCTCTGACACCTCAGCCTGCTGCTCACCTCTTGAAGTCAGCTTCCTTCACGGGTCCCAATATGCAGTCTATCAGCAGCCATGGGCAGCAGGGGGCTCGGGGGTGGGGCAGGGACCGCCCCCCCCCAAGCAACCAATGGGTCGGGTCTGCGGGCCTCGAACAGGTGGGAGCCGCCCCCAAAGGGGTGCCTGTGCATCAAGAGAGATTCGCAGGGCCCACTCTGCGTTTGCTGTCATGGGGAGGGTGGCCCAATGTGGAGGGGACCATCCTAGAGTGACGTCTGTGTAACTACTATTGGAATTGCCTTTGTGGAAAGACCATTTGGGAACACAGGGGAACCCCAGGAACCTGCGCGGTGGGGATGGACCCCCACAGAGGACCCCTATATAAAGGAGGACCTTAAAATGTGCCCTAGAACTGTCTGGAAGGAACCTCTGCTGGGAGGTGGGGATCCTGCCCTGGGACGCAGGCCAGCAATAACTTCCAATATGCTGGCCTCCCTTCAGACTCAATGGGCCCTAATTCATGTCCCTCCAATGTGGTCAAAGTCGGGGGAAGGAGGGACATCGTGGGACTGATGTTTTTGTCCATTGCCCCCATTAGGATTTTTATTGTAACTGGTAGCCCAGTTGGCTGCAAGCTGGATTTTAGTGGAGGCAAGAACTTCTACAAAAGCATAGGGCGCAAGGAAGGGGAGGACCAGTGAGGCCTCTGAAGCAAAGATAGCAGACTGAGGGCTCTGGGCCTGGCGATGCAGAGGGAGCAGCGGGGTAAGGTGGGATAATTGATGCTGGAAGGTCCTGGAAGAGAAATTCCTTTGAAGGAAGGAAGAGAAGAAATGTAGGTTTATTGGGCACCTATGTGCTTGGCACTAGACTAGCTATGTTTAAACATAAAAATCTTGCCATAGCCTTGTGAAATTATCTTCTGAGGGATAATTAAACTGAGATTCAGACTAAACAGCTTGAAAAGGGTATGGTTTGAATCATGAAATCTGTTTTTTCAGATTTTATTTGGGAAGAAATATCAAAGACAGGCAGAAGGAAGAATGTACGTTTGCCTAAGTTTAAGAGCTAGAACCATAAAACTCTTAGGAGAAAACAGGGGAAAATCTTCATGACCTTAGATTTGGTAATGGTTTCTTAAGTATGACACCAGAAGCCAGACAACAAAATAAATGAATAAATAAATTGGATTTCATCAAAGTGTAAGACTTTTGTGTGTCAAAGGACACTATCTAGAGAGTGAAAAGACAACCGATGGAATGAAGAAAATATTTGCAAATCATATATCTGATAAGGGATTAATACTCAGTATTTATAAAGAACTCCTACAATGAAAAACACCTGATTAAAAAATGGGGAAAGGATGTGAACAGACAATTAATTTAAAAAGACATACAAATGGCCAACCAGCACATGAGAAGATGCTCAGCACCACTAGGGAAATGCAAATCGATATCAAAATATGATTCAAAATATTACTGCACACTCATAGATGGCCATTGTAAAAAAAGAAGAAAGAAAGAAAGTAGTGTTTGCGAGGAGAAATTGATTAGAACCCTAGTGTGGTGCTGGTGGAAAGGTAAAATGGTGTAGCTACCGTGGAAAATGTTTTGTGGTTCCTCAAAATTAAAAAGAATTTCTGTATGACCTAGCAATTCTACTCTGAGGTACATATTCAAAAGAAATGTGATGTGGCATGGAAGCAGGCTAAATTCCAAACTTTGGTAGGTCTCTTGTGTGGTCGGAGAAGTCCTCCATATCTGTTACGTTGGTTACCTGTCATCACGCCTGCTAACCTCAATGCACCACTGAGGCTCTGCCCCTGAGGAAGCACAGTGGATATGACGAGCTCATTACTACATAGTGTGTAGAGGCGCATTCTGAAGAACAGGTCTTCTCAGCCCTCTCCGACCCACTTTGAACTAGAGAGAGGGTATTGACACTGTGATCTCCATACCCTTTGTTTCCCCAGTCATCTTTGCAACATTTCCTCAAGGAAGACTTATTGAACACTTGCCTTATGTAAAGCAGTGGGAATTATCCTGATTGTTTCTCCTTCCTGAACTCAAATAATAGCTAGAGCTCCTTTCTCTCCTTGTGAAACCCACTGACTTGGGCTGCTTTCCCCTTTCCCTTTTCAGAGGTTTCTTTTGTTTTATTACTGCCATGTTCTACAAGATCACTGTTAAGTTACATTTTTGGGCCTTTTACAAATATCTGTCACTCCCACATCAAGAATCAAATGAAAGCATATAAGGGTAAATTTACATTTAACATGAAGGATAAGGTGGTTCTAGCTAATTAGGAGGGCTGCAGATTCTTCACAGCTGTGTGTCTCTATGGAATGAGCTGAAAAGGAGAGGAGTTCCCTGGATGCCTTTTCCTTCCCTGGCTCATACTGTGGAACGGCCTGCACTCGCCCTTGTAAACCATCCCACTGCATTTTTAGCAGGTGCTCTACAGAGGACGAGTGTGTGTCTTGCACACTCACAAAGTCCACGCTGCCCACATACGCCTTATTACCTGACACACTTCTCTTATCTTCATGGCTACAGCAGTGTATTAATTTTCTGTTACTGTGTAACAAATGACCACCAATGTCACAGTGATTTAAAACAACACACAGTTTGTTATCTCACAGTCTCTGTGGGGCAGGAGACCAGCTTGGTCCTCTGCTTATTATGGCCTCACAGGCTGAATCAAGGTCTTGGCTGGGTTGTGTTCTCATGTGGAGGCTTGACTGAGGAAGAATCTTCCAAACTCACTCAGGTTACTGGCAGAATTCATTTCTTTGCAGGACCAAGGGTCCTGCCCTCTTGCTGAATATCCCCTGGAGGCAACCCTCAGCATCTAAAGACTACCCACAGTTTCTAGAGGCCAATTGCAGCTCTTTGCCACATCTGCTTTTCCACCATGGCTGCTTCCTCAAGCCAGAGAGGAGAGTCTTTAGGGTGATTATACTAGCGGACAGTCTGTAATGTAATGTAATGTAATGTAATGTAATGTAATGTAATGATGTAATGTATGCATGGGAGTGACATCCCATCACTTTTGCCTCGTTTTGTTGATTAGCATGAAACCTCAGGCCTGCCTACACTCAGGAGGATGGGGGTTACACAAAACATGAATGACAGGAGGTAGAAATCGTGGGGGAGAGACCATCTCCACAGACAGTACAAAGGGAGAGTTGAGGTTGTCATCTCTTCTCATTTCTTCCATTTCAGTCAGCCAAGTGGGCCTGTTCTTCTTTCTTGTTCCCACTCTTATTCATCACCACCTGCTCCCTGAAGTCTTCTCCACACCCTTCTCAAGTTACCACAGATTCACCAGCATTCAGATCGTCCCCAGGATGCTATCTTCTCTCTTTTCCTCCTTGATAAGGAAACAGAACACCCAATTCTACCTGCCAGTTAAAGAGTAAACGTGAAGCATAATTCACGTTTTTATTTATCGATTTCCTTTTTAACTTGAGTGTCTCTCCTAGATTTCTTTCAGCACAGGGAGAGCCTGTTTTCTTCTCACCAACCATCTATTTTTACCCATTGCTAATTACTGTTGGGAGAGGCAACCCACCATGGGTCTCGTGCATTCCTATATGTTCTTACTAGTATGCCAAAAATGCAAGGTCGAGAATGTTTCCCAGTCTGTTTCTCAGAATTGTATTTGCAACAAGCAACCTTGACAGATAACATAGTACATCCCCCCTAGACAAAGATCAGGCTTGCTTCTTCCTATAAGAGCAGTGAACCCCCAAACCTCAGCATTCCTGACCTGTAACAGCCCGCTGCATGTGCAGGCATCTCTCATAGATCCTGTGCCACCCTCATGGCACTTGGTACACATGGGGAACTGATGTAAAAAGTCATACAGGCTTTTGGTAAGGCTGTGCTACAATAAAGTCCTTTATATTTGACCCAGGAGTCTGCCAGCATTCATGAAACAATAACAAGATAACTTGTTAACTTATAATAAATAGAGTAAAATAGCAGACCCTACAGAGCTCTTGACAATTACTATCACTTGTTTTTCTAGAAGTTAAAGCTGATTTTATTCATTTTTATAGCACCTCATGTGTATATCTTGGAGCCCTGAACCAAGCCCCTGCCTTGGTGCTATGGCCAAACTAAATGCAGACTTTGGGGAACAGGACACAGAGACTCAGTGGCTGCACCTCTGAGGTGTGAGTGTCCACCCAGTATTGTGGGTGGAGGTATGGCTTGGTGAGCTCTTGAGAGAGCCTAGGAAGTATTCGAGTCTCTGGGGTAACAGAGGAGTGCTGCACTGGAGGGCCTGGTGCCTGGGGTGAGAGGTGAGGGGTGAGGGAGGTACATGTGGCTGACTTACCTCTACAGTGAGTGCAGAATGAACACACCTATCACAGGCTGAGATCCTGAAGGTAGGGAGAGCAGGTGTGCTAATTCACCCCTACTCACTCCCAGTGTCTGAAGACCCACTACCTCTTAGGACAGGCACCAGGGCCAGGCTCTGGGAGAGCAGCCCTAGGAGCAGTGTTGCAAGAGTCTGGAAAAGCCCACATTGGGAAGTGGTCACTTTCCCTTTGGCCCCAGACCTCAGGCCCATTTGCTTGGCCAGGTGGGGGGCTTCAAGGGCAACAGATGCTCCCAGCTTGGCAGGCAGGAGCTGGGGAGGGTTATGGCAGGAATTTTGGCCCAGAGCTGGGCTAGTCCCGGAACAGGGCTTGGGGTGGGCTGGACCACTGCAGACTAACAAAGGTCAAAGGGCTGGGCGCCTTGGTGCTCCTTGGTTCCCAGATGATCCTTGAACCCTCCAGGGACAGGCTACTCTGATACTGTGCATCTGTTACTGAAGGAGCCTCTGAATTCCTGGAGCACAAATGACCCATACCTTCCTAAGTGTGTGACATTTGTGTACCTAGTGAGGTTGAAGATACTAGCCATCGCGTAGCCATCTGGGGTTAGGGTTAGGGTTAGGGTTCTCCTTAGATCAGCATTGACACAGTGGTTACAGTGGGAGGTGGTAAGCATAGGGCTGTGTAAAGATTATCGGGGTAACACCCACCAGCATTACCTTGACAGGGTGTGTCTATCTGGCTCACTCTTTCCTTAGAGGCTGTGTCTGCTGTGTCAGAGGAGCTGGGGGATCAGGGCTCTGCAGTAAACTGGGGACACTTGGGGATGAAGATGGATGTGTAGGTTAAGGATGGGGCTGCTGGAGAGGACAGAGACTCACTTGCTGACCTTGACATTTTTTTAAAAGTACACGGCCAAGTTGTGGAGACCAAGTGTATGCATGTGAATCCCAGACTGTCCTTTAAATTAAAGGGCAGGCAATGGGGCAGAAATGAGAAACTGGAGTTTAGAGGAAGGATCAAGAGTCCTGGTCTGAGGTGGCTAAGGAGGATTTAGAGCAGAGAGCGGCTTTGAAGGATGGATTTGGAACGTGTTTGTGTTTGTGGGTCTGCAAGATGGGCTGTGCAGTTGGCATGTGTGCAAGGCTGTCTCAGTGTCTGCATGTGTGCTGGTGCCTGCTCAAGCGCATCCACCTCAGGGCATTCCTGCGTCTGTGTAGGTGTGTTTCCTGGACATGTCTCTTGTAACTCTAAACTGGTTTCTGTGTGGCATTGTTGAACTTGGGTCTTTCTGTTTATGTTATCTGCGTGGCTGGGGGTCTGTGTCCAAGTGTCTCTGAGTATGAGATTCGGCCTGGCCTCTCACTTTCCCCTGCCCTTTCCCCTGATGCACCCCAGCTGTGAGTGCTATTTACACAACGGATAGCTTCCCGTCTGGATTCCCACGGGTCTTGCTGTCTGCTTAAGGCCTTGCCCCTGTGGAAAGCCCCCAATATGCTCCTTGCTTGGCCATGGACCCAGAGAAGTTACAGTGCAGGAGAGGAACAAGGCGGGAAAGGCAGCCAGTTGGCAACACCCACCCTCCTTCTGGAAAGAAGTCTGCGTCTGGCCCATTCCCAGGCCCCCCATTGCTTCCCCATGCTATCTCATCCAGACCAAGTATTCAGGGTCCTGGCCTCACTGTCTCTGGGGATCTGGGGCATTATGTTCCCCAGCATCTCATGTTGTGCTCATTCCGCCATCCCCGCTTGGACTCAAGGTTGTTCTCCCTTCTTTCCTCTCCCTGCAGGGGACATAGGAACCATTCTTGTGCTTCATTCCCTGACAGCCCTGGCCTATGCCATGGGCCCCTGAGCCCAGGTAGAACACTAGACTTTGGATGGCTGGTTAAGAAGCTGAGGCCCAGCCCCTCTCACATGGTGCAGAAAGCAGTGTCTCCATGGGGTTTATCCCTGTGCTCATCCTGTGTTTGTTGGCCTCCCAGCATGGGTGATGGTGAGCAGGTACAAAAAGGAATTAGATGTGGTCTCTATCCTCTATCCTCAGTGTTTAACAGAAGGAGTAATTTAGTGGAGAAGCCACTGTCCTCCTCTGCAGGTGGTCAGTTGCCTGCAATTCTCTCTGTAGAATTCTGTAGTGCCCTGTGCAGAGGTCAAGGGAAGGACTTCAGAAGGACAGAGCCATTCACTATGATGATACCTCAGAGGGCCAGGGGCAAACTCCAGTGTTTCCAAGCAAGCATGGATGTATTCCTAGCACCGACCACCCATTCTGCAGTAGTAAATTCGAGTTTTGGCCCTCCTTCAGGTTTTTGTTTTTATCTCTTTTGAGCCTAGGTGACCTAGTGAGCAGGGTTCATGCTAGAGTTTGGGATGGGATGATCAAAACTTCATTCCTCAGGAGCCTATGTGAGTCACAGACTCTGATCATGTCTTCTCTCAGCTCTTGACTTTGCTGAGAATTGAGAATTCTGAAGGTCTTGATTCTACCTCATCTTTCTGCTCCTGGCTGTTTGTTACTGGACTTAGCAGCAGGAGCCAGTACTGACATGTGGCATGTAGGTTTTTCTGTATCCTAAGTTAGGATGTGTGCACATTAACCTCTCCTTCCCCCCTGACGCTGCTGTGACCTTCTGGGTCATTCCCTTCATTCTGGGCCTCCCTGTCATGTCTTTGTTCTGTGGCCCTCTGCCCAGCTCCCACCAGACAGGGAGTATATGCCTGTCACAAGACCTTCTATGATCTTTGGGGAGGCTTTAGGAGAAAACACCTGTGACTTCTTGTAGAGGCCACACTAGGGGCTAGGCCCCATCCCTTAGGCACAGAATCACCACCATTCAGAGGAGGACACATTCCTGCTTCTTCCCATCCTGGCTTTTCTGCATCTGCTAGCAATGAACACATTGTGCCAAGTGGGGTCCTATCAGAGGAAGGGAGTCCTGCCACCACCTCCTCCTCATCTGATGGAATGTTGAGTCATCCTGGATTTCCTTAGGAATCAGTGAGGCAGGGGCATCCTACAGTCCCCCCACCATGTTATAAGGAAGTGACAGTACTTCCCATGCTTCCTCAACTTTTGACTCCTCTGTGGTGGATCAGATGTCGGGAATGCAGTGGTGCCACCTTCTGAGAGATATGAGGTGTCCAAAACAGAGGTCCATCCTATTCACTCAGGGCAGCCACTTTGTCTTTCTGCTTCCCAGTTTTTTCCCCCCCAAAACTACATTGTCCCTTGCTGAACAGTAGGATGCCACACCTGCCCTCTTTCTGTGTCTCTATGCTCCTTGAATCTAGAACTTTTCTGCAATCTGTCCTGAGGCTCCAGTCTTCCAAGAGCACCTGCATCACATTTGTGATCAACTTCAATCATTTTTTATGCCTACCTGGACTCTCAGTTTGACATACACTCCTTAAGCCTAATAGTAGTCTGCTATGGTGACTTCCAGAATCCATTTCCACCTCTGGCTTTTGGTTTTTGTTCTCCATTTCTCTGCTTTCACCCACAGCCATGGTCCCTTCCCAGCTTTTCTCTCACCCATTTTTGTTTTTGTCCACACTCTCTTTCTACTTACCAGCAGCAAAGTGTCTGTGCTTTTAGCCAAGACCACCCCTGACCTGGGCCTTCCCTCCCAACTCTTATCTCTACACCACATTGCTCTAGCAGTTCTTGCCTTGCCTTCCTGCATCACCAGTTTATTCCTCTGGTCTACATAATTTTCAGCAACATTCAATGTTCTATGCCTGTCCCCTTAAAAAACCTTCTCTGGGTCTCACTTTCTCCTATAGCTGTTCTCTCATTTTTCTGCACCTCTGTGGAACCAACCTCCTTGAAAGAATTGATTATACTTTTTTATCACCAATCACTCTCCTTTCATTCCCTTTGAATTTATTCCAGTCACACCTACACCTCCCTCATTCACCTGAGTCTGTTTTTTTCGATGCCATGAGTGATCTCCATGTTGCTAAGTCTAATTATTTGGTCAGTTCATAACTTTTCATGCGTTCTCCTTGCAATACCTTGCTGTATTAGCTTCCAGTATTTTACATTATTCTAGTTTTCCTCCTTCCTCCCTGGCTTCTCAGTCTCTTCTGCTTATCTCTTCCCCTTTTTTTCTCCTAGTTTCTTAACATTGGACTGTCCCAGAGCCCAGTCCTTAGCTCTCCTTCATTTACACTCATTCCCTAGGTGATCTAATCTGGTCTTATGGTTTTATATACATTAATCAATCTATCAACCAATTATCTATAGCCAGGACCCTCCAGAGGACCATTAGGATTCTGTGGTGGCATAGGCTCTAGAAAAAGCAGGAAGATTATTTATACAATTATTGCAATAATTGTAGCAGCAGAGGAAGTAAGAAGTGGTCATGTTCTGAACTCATTTTGAAGGTAGAGACAACAGGATTTTCTGGTGAATTGAACGTGGACTGTTAGAGATAATACATCAAAGACATTTTGGGCCTGAACAGCTGGCAAGAGAAAAGTACCGTTAATGGATGTGGGAAATACAACAATGGGAACAGGTTTGGTATGTGCGATTGGGTGGTGGGGAAAGACACGGGAAATCAGGGCTTCACTTTTGAGATGACACCCTGGACCTCCAAGTGTTTATGTTGAATTAGACAATTTGGGCATGTGAGACTGTCTACCCCACAAGACAAGGATCTCCATAGAGGCAAGGCCTGTGTCTTGGTGACTGCTGTGTCTGGCATAGTTCCTGGCACATAGTGAATACTCAGATATTTTAATAATTGAGTGCAAGATGACTCTGAGGGTCATTATTTTTGTGAGCGTTTTATGTGACCCTAGGGTTCTTCTCATCAGTTGGACCCCACACGCCATAGTACTCATCATGCTGATGTAGTAATTGATCTGCTTCCTCAGTCCAGACTTTGGACTCAAGTACTATTACGATATTACTATATGCAGCCTATTTTAACCCCTGGGTATACAAGCATTACAGTAATTATTCTAGAAAGAAAGGATTAGAAAATAAAGTATAAGCAGAGGCATTAAAAGTAGAGGGAAGGGGACAACTTGAGATACACCAGAATTGGAACCTAGTGACTGACTTGATGTATGGTCTGAGCAAAACGGTGGATGTATAGTGATACCATTCCCTGACATTGGAAAATGGTTTGATGGAGTGGAGGGTGTTTGGAAATTTTGAATTAATTTACATTGTCTTTGGAACAAGATGGAGCTTCCCCTCTTGTTATTGGCTCTACAGGTGGAACTCAGAAGAAAGACTGGCAGCGAGAAGTGACTTTGGGAATCACCAGTACATTAATAGTAATTGAGGTTTGGGGTATGGATGTTCAGTTATCCCCTTTTCCCAGATGAAGAAATTAGGGCTCAGAAATGTTAAGTAACTTGTCAAATGTCAGGGTTAGGATTCTAACTCTGATGATTTTTTTCCATATTTCATTTTGTGACTTTGACTTTAAAATCTGCATTCTCTCCAAGGGTCACACATTTGGCTTGAAAATCATAAAAATACAGGCTCGAGGATTTTGTAAGGTTTTTCTTGTACTGTAGTTTTGCTGCCCTGTGTTCATGCTTATCATCTTTCTTTGAAATCATTCTCTGGCTACTTTAGCCAGAAGTTTCCTTCTAAAGAGGACCCAAATCTTTTACTCATACTTAAGCTTACATTGAGTGGAATAAGCACAGTCTTGAGCTCTGCTGTTCTGCTGTGGCCTCCTTAAGGGTCCAGGGTTCCAGTATTCCTTCCAGGGAGACTGATACCTGCTCCAGTCCCATTGAAGATAGGACAGGGTCCACTTCATGGCTCTTCAGGAGGTCAAAGGAATATGAATACAATGTTTACCATTAAGAGATCCACTCTGGGACTTCCAGCCAAGATGGAGGCATAGGTAGACACACTGTGCCTCCTCACACAACCAAAATAAGGTCAGCAACAATTTAGAAACAAGATAACAACCAGATATGACAGAAAATTGAACTTTATGGAAGTCAGACAACCAAGGAGTTAAAATATACATATTCATCCAGACTGGTAGGAGGGGTGGAGGGTGGAGAGGGGTCGTAGCACAAAAAAGTGGTGGCACTGGGCACATAAGGCATCCCAGGCCCATAAGGCATCCCGAGTGCAAGACTGCAACGGGTGGACCCTGGGCGTGCAGGCAGCTGGCAGACGCAGCGAGGCTGGGACTGTGAAGCAAGGCACTGCATGCAAGGCGCCTGGCTGTCTGGGCAATCCCACATTCATGCGCAGATAAACCAGGCAAAATCAGGCGTTGAGACAAACCGCACAACCCAGGGTCCCAGCGCTGGGAAATAGAACCTTGGGACACTGATTGAAAACACCTGTGGGAGTTGAGGCATAGGGAGAGACTCCCAGCCTCATAGGAGAGTGCGTTGGAGAGATCCACGGGGTCCTAGAATGTACACAAGCCCACCCACACAGGAATCAGTACCAGAAGGGCCCAAGTTAGCTTGGGAGAGGCAGCGGAAGGGACTAAAATCCCATGGAGAGAGGAGCAAGCACCATTGTTCCCTCTCATACCCCGCCCCCACATACAATGTCACAACTCAGTGACTGGGTTGTCCCGCCCTGAAGAACATGTAAAGCTCTGCCCCTCATATGTAACAGGTGCAACTAGAAAAAGAAAAAAAAAGGCCTGAACCAGAGAACAGATCAAAGCTCCACAGCAAATACAACTAAGCGATCAAGAGATAATCAACCTACCAGATGCACAGTTCAAAGCACTGGTGATCAGGATGTTCACAGAACTGGTTTATTTGGGTCACAAATTAGATGAAAAAATGAAGGCTACGATAAATGAAATGAAGGAAAATGCACAGGGAACCAACAGTGTTGGGAAGGAAACTGGGACTCAAATCAATAGAGTGGACCAGAAGGAAGAAAAAAACAAACAAACAGGAAAGAATGAAGAAATAAGAATTCAGAAAAATGAGGAGAGGCTTAGGAACCTCCAGGACATCTTTAAATGTTCCAACATCTGAATTATAGGGGTACCAGAAGTGGAAGAGGAAGAGCAACAAGTGGAAAAGTTATTTGAACAAATAACAAAGAAGAACTTCCCCAATCTGGCAAAGGAAATAAACTTCCAGGAAGTCCAGGAAGCTCAGAGAGCCCCAAAGAAGTTGGACCCAAGAAGAAACACACCAAGGCACATCATAACTACATTAGCCAAGGTAAAAATGAAGGAGAGAATCCTAGAAGCAGCAAGAGATAAGGGGACAGTCACCTATAAAGGAGTTCCCATCAGACTGTCAGCTGATTTCTCAAAAGAGACCTTACAGGCAAGAAGGGGCTGGAAAGAAGTATTCTAAGTCATGAAAGACAAGGACCTATATCCCAGATTACTCTATCCAGCAAAGCTCTCATTTAGAATGGAAGGGCAGATAAAGTGCTTCTCAGATAAGGTCAAGTTAAAGGAGTTCATCATCACCAAACCCTTATTTTATGAAATGTTAAAGGGACTCATCTAAGAAAAAGAAGATAAAAAACATGCATAGTAAAATGACAGCAAACTCACAATTGTTAACAATCGCACCTAAAACAAAAACAAAAACAATCTAAGCAATCAACTAGAACGGGAACAGAACCACAGAAATGGAGATCACATGGAGGGTTAGCAACAGGGGAGTAGGAGGAGGAGAGAAGGGGAAAGGGTACAGAGAATAAGTAGCATAGGTGGTAGGTAGAAAATAGACAGGGGGAGGGCAAGAATAGTATGGGAAATGTAGAAGCTAAAGAACTTATCACACATGGTCATGAACTAAAGGGGGGAATGTGGGTGGGAGAGGGTGTGCAGGGTAGAGGGGAATGAAGGCGGGGAATGGGACAACTGTAAAGCATAATCAATAAAATATATTTTAAAAAATAAAATAAAATCAGCAAGGTAAAAAAAATAAAAGAGAGAGATCCATTCTGCAGCCAGGGCTATTGAGGCAACTGGTGGTGGCAGATTACCTATTTGGTGACGGTTCTGGAGGTTGGGGTTGGGAGTGTAGGCCCATTGAACAGAAAGTAGGAAAGAGCTCTAGCTTTGTCTCAGTATGACAGGTTATTTGAGAGGCCTTATAAAACCGGTCTGAATGAGGAACTTCATTGAATCTGTGTGTGAGGGAGTGTGTAGACAAGATATAGTTTTGGGAGGGGCTTACATTTCTTAAAATCTGCTTATAGGTTTCAGCTTGCCTCATAGCCTTTAAGTTTTACCATTTCATATCATGGGTTTCAGAGAATTTCACATTATAGTCCATTAATGATAAACATTTCTCTGAAAAAGGAAATTTGAACATTCTGAGAGAGAGAGAGGCAAAGGGGCCACAGTCCCACTTTTGTTCTGAGCAGCTGATCTTGTTACAGGCTCATGTGTACCATTAAAGTCTAGATTCTTGGCCACTTTCTGTGTCTGGTTAATGGAACAAGACACATTTTAAAAGCCTTTAAAGTTTTCTTTTGACAGTCAAGGTGAATAGTTCTGGTGCTTTCTGAAATGTGGCAGGACGTTAATGAAGACATGAGAAAGGATGACAGGAACCAAGGACTGGAGCTGGTAGGCTTATATGATGCAGTCTTTGGTTGGGGAGAGGACAAAAGTCATCCTCAGAGGGGAAGGCACCAGGTTGATCCTAGGAGGGGATACGGAGGATTAAGCTCAATACCATATAATATACATGATATGCACTAAAAATATCTATGTGTATAAATATTCAGGGAGGCATGGCTGATGGAAAAGAAGTGGAGAAGGACCCCAGGTGTAGGTGGTGTAGAAATGAGACACAGTAGTAGGGCCAGGTACAAGCTGCTGATGGTAACTTGATAAGCCCAGATCATTTAGAAAACCCCTTCTGTCTGTGGTTCTTTCCCAGAACTCATTTCCCTTTATCAATTATAGACAAGCACACTGAAGCTCAGATTTAATTAATTCCCTCCAAAGCATGTGGGCCTTGGGTTGGCTTCCTGGCTCTAGGTTCTTTTGAGTATAAATCAAATTTGCTTTGTTCCCTTACATGCCTGCTCAGGACATGCCAGTATCTGTCCCAAATACTCAGACCTCTGTCTGTAAGCACCATTCGCTGCCTGCCCTTGGGGGTGGGAAACATGCCCCTCTCCATACGCTGCTGTGATCTTTCCAGGACTCATTCGTTCTATGCAGATGATAGGTGGCATAGAGGCAAGAGAGCTGCTGCAGCCTCCAAAATGAGTCCTCCAGAGAGATTTAACCAATAGCCAAGACAGAGAAAAGAGGGGGGGATTCCATCATTTGCTTTGACCTACCATCCCATTAGCTATGCGCTTTTGATACACACAAAGCACTTCCTCAGGACTGGACCACTGTGGCACTTTTCTAAAAAGCTCCCCTCCAGATGTGGCCATATGTAGAAGTCATCAATGAATTTTCCCTGTGGATTCCTGGCCACTCCTTCTTGTCAGTACTATCCTCATGACCACGTTGCTCCTCTGGGCCCAATGATACCATGGAAAGCCCAGATTGAATTCAAGTCTGATGTTTCCCTTCAATGCACAAGGGCCTTAGACAAGGGCCTTAGACAAGGGCCTTCCTTCTCTGCTCAAGTCCCTTTATCCACTGTCCAGGGAGGGGCTGGGAGGACTTGGTGTGAAATGCTGACTGTGTGTAAATGTGGGTTAAAGCTCCTTCCCTAGATAGGAAGGGCACATTAGTCTCCCTCATGCCTTCCCTTAAAACACCACAGTGCAGAGAAGGAGCAGACAGATGAGTCTTTGCTTAGACAAATAGCTGTATTTTGGGTGGCACTCTGTCCCACCTGCACATGAATGAAAATGACAGTAGCAGTGTTCTTCAAGGGACGCAGACATTGAAGAGCCTACACCGTCTTTGGATTGTGCTGGGTCCTCTTGAGCAGGCCAGTATTTCCTTCTGAGGTGAGAATTGAGAGTTAGGGTGGGTTCCCTGGTTGGGTGGCACAAGCCAGTAGAGGACAGTGCCGAGGGCAGTGGCAGGGATGGCCCAAGCCTGAGGCAGAGTGGAGGGGACTGAAGCAGGAGCGGTGCCGGAGCTTACTATTTGAGGAACGGGAGCCACCTGAGAAGTACAGGCCCACCTGCTTCTCAGTAGGGGAGATTGGGCCTTGAGGTTCCCTCTTGCCTTCTTCTCTGTCTTACTTCTGTCCATGGAGCTTCTGGCTGGAGCCAGCTTCTTTTGTACCTTTTCTTTTCTGGTGTGGGCCATTTTCTCAGCTGCCAAAGACATGGGTTCCTTGTGCCCTTTGCCTTTTGCCTTGGGGTTTAGACACTGCAGAAAGGACTTCATCGTATTTCTCAAGCCCGATTCTGGAAGGGTGGGCCTCATGTGACAATGGGCTGGCATCACCTGCCTCTGCAAAACCCGACCTTGCAAAATTTGTCCCTGTGATGGCTTATGCTGAATGAGATGGCCTGGGAAAGGATGGCCCTGTGACACCTGGAAGCCCACAGGCTGGACATTCTGAGGGATCCTTGCTGGGTTGAGGCTGACATTGAGCCTGGTTTGACTGTCTTGCAGGCCATTCTTCTTCGATTTCTCCCCTCCAGGGACTCCTGGAGGTGGCTCTGGGGGTTTGAGCTGAGGGCGATGCTGGGAACTGTGTTGACAGGGAGCATCAAGGTGCAAGCTATGTCTCCGTCTCCGGGGGCTTTGGGGGTGTCCTGTTCAGCAGCATCCCTTCTGGCCTCTGGGCTTCAGCAGAGTGGCTTTTTTCTCTTGCTGAGGAGAGCACAAACCCTGCATCTCCTTCTCCATGGTCTCCTGCTGATTTGGGTTTCCCTGGGTCCTTTTCCTTTTTAGCCAGCTTGGGCACTTGGGCTGAATACTTGCTCTTGCCAGGGCTTTGGGACTCAGGGCTCCAGGGCTGCTCCAGGCTGGGCTTGTTCACACTGGTCTCCAACTGAACACAAAGCACCTGGCCCTCTGTCATGTCCCCCACTGGGTTGTGACATCTTGGAGGACTTGTGGACAGAGGCATGGGGTGCTGCTCTGGAACTAGGTTGCTTCTGGTTCTGCTGCACTGCCTTTAACTCAAGGGCCAGCTGTCCTTTAAGGCAGAGCCATTTTGGATCTGGGGCATGGGGGAATGTTTGGTGGGATGGGGAGATCCTGGAGTGATGCATCTCCTCGATTGTTTAGACTCCCAAGAGACTCCTGTGTGGATGTGTTCTTTGGGATTACTGCAGTTTGTTTCCTGGACTCCCTAGCCTTTGTGGGAATTCCCCATTGTATCTCTAGCATTTTCCTTCTCAGATGGAAATTTAGTTTGGCCAGGATGGATTTCTTGAGGAGGTAGGGCTTGGTAGACTCTGTCTGGCTTCCTAGAGGCTCTGTCTCAATCATTCCTTCCACAGGCACTTCAGGCTGAGTATCATCTGCAGTTTCTGCACAAGTGTCATTGGCACCTTGGAGGCATGGCCCAGGGCTTAGTAGACACTTCTCTTCAGTATCAGAGGCAGCCCCCACCTCTGGAAATGCAGTCAGAGGTTCTGTTAAGATTTCAACAGGTTCAGGTACCACCTCTGTGACTATAGCTTCGGTAGTTATTGCTGGGGTAATGGCCTTGGAGAGAGCCACGTAATAAAGAGGAGGCAGCCCTGACAAGAAGGCCAGATACTTGTGCCGTAAAGTTGTCTCCAGTTTCTCAATGGCTTCCTTAGACAGGGCTCGAGGTAGCTTTGGATGTTCAGTGACAGCTACTGGTGAGGTCTGTTGCTGCTGATCTAGGGATGTCGGCATCCTGGACATAATTTTCGGCTGTAGGTCAGTGTCCATTGCTGCCTGTAACTCCAGGGGCTTGCTTTCTGGGATGCAGGTGAAGGTAGCCACTTCACGGCCCCCAGGAATGATGCACTCACAAGACCTATATACATGGTCAGGGACCTTGCCCTGGTGAATCTGCCCACTTTTGGAGTTGATATGGCTCTTCAGTATTGCCTTGACTTGGTCAAATAAGTGTGGCATGAGGACTCGGTCCTCAAATGTTGACAGAGTGTCACCAGCACCACCAATGGCCTCTAGGGCTGAGGGGTGGGGACCACTCACACTGGCTAGGGCTGTGCTGCTCCAGGATGGAGCCTGCTGGTGAGTGGGGGACAGGAGCAACTGGAAGGACTGCTGGATCTTTGGGGGCAGGCCCCAGCGATGGTGAATCAACTGCCTCTGGAGGTGGAATTCCAGCAGCCTCCGGGTATGGTCTGGCAAGAGGAGTTCTCTTGTGAGGATGGAGATGGGCTTTCCTGGCCAGGAAGTTTTCACAGTTTCTGGAGACTGGGCTGTGTCACCATGCTTATATGTCACAGGTCTCTGGGTATGCTGAGCTCTCTGGAAAACAGCTGGCAAACTGCACTGACACTGGAGCTGCCTCTGCAGTAGGTGCCACTCTAAGGCTTCACACTGGGCCAGAGTCAGAAATGGGACATTGGCCTGAGCTGGTGGATGGTCACAGGGCATGACCCAATTTGGGGATGATGGGGGGCGAGGCTGGGTGTGACTGGGGTGGTGTTTTAGGCAACAGAGGGAGGAAGGAGAGGTCCTTGAGGAGAAAAGGATCCTTCAAGGGGAGCCTGGGCAGGCTGTTGTTTGTGGAGTGACCTTGAGAGCCCAAGAAGGTGTCAGCCAGGGACTCACTGTGCAGAGAAGGGAGGCCACAGAATAGCTGGCTGTATTTCTGCTGCAAATGGCCCACAGAGTCCTCAGCATGTTGTCCAGGAAGTGGATAGAAGCCACTCAAGTCTTTAAGAGCTGCAGAGGGCAAGGCCAGAGCCACGTGGTTTGGGTTTTGGTGGTAGTGGTGTCTTTGTATTGGGTCTGTAAGAGACCACTGAGAAACCCAGAATGCCTGAGTTGCCTGGCCAGCCATACATGAACCCCAGGTCTGGTAGGAAGTAGCTGCAAGTTTCTCAGCAGAGAATTCATAAGTATCGTCTTGGATGAAAGAAACTGGTTGGTTATTCAGAGGTTGGTAAAACAATGGTGGGCTTGGCATAAGCTGCTTCAGGGACTCCTCTACACGTCTGGGCAGCCCCCACCTCTGGAAATGCATCCATTTTTTGACATGTACCTCCAGAAGCCTCAGAACTTTAGGACAGGAGAATGGCAGGTGGGTAGGGAGGACAGTGAGCATAGGTAAGGCTACAGGATGTGTCATGGTAGTGATATCTTGGTTCATGGTCAGCAGAGGGACCTGGGGATACAAGGGCTCCTGATCTTGGTTCCCACACACAAGGTCAAGGTTGCTCTTTAATATGTTCTGCTGGTTCACTGGAATCCTAGATTCCTCAAACTTTGAAGAAGACATAGTCACTGGGGCCCTGGGAATTTCTGGCACTTGAAATGCCTGACGTAGCTGTAGGTGGTGAGCCCAGTAATCTTGGATGCAAACTGAATTGGGTGACTGGGCAGCTGACAAGGTTAAGCATTTCTGATCCATTAATTGTGATGCTGAAGGGGTTGCAGGTGGAAGTGAAAACTCTTGAGTGCGTGTGGAATGATGCTCCAGACTGTGCTCGAAAAATAAATTGGACTTGGGTAAAATCTCCAGGGAACAGGAACTCTGTGATGGCCTCAGTGAAGTGGGAGATATCAGGGTGTTCTCACCCTTCAGCAGCTGCTGGATCTCCAGAGCCATGGTATTGCAGACTTGACAGCAGGTATCTGCACATAGTAGCCTCCGCACACGTCCCTCCTGGGGAAGCCAGCTCTGGCTGGAAGAGAAAACATGGCGACAATAGTGATAGAGTGACATCTGCCTCTTTGGAAATAGTGGTCTGGAGATTCGCCATGCCCTCCACAGTCCTACATGCCTTGGGGCCTTCCCCACACCCCCCAGTGTTTACTCCTCCAGTGCTGGCTGGAGATAGGATACCACAAAGAACAACTGATCACCTTTTCATGACAGACAGCAGCTCCCATGGCTTCTCAGCTTCTCTCCAGGAAAGTCTCCTAGCTGAGAAACCAGGAGACAGTGTTACATGGAATGAGAGAGGATTTGGGAGATCCTATAGAAGCTAAAGGCCTCTGAATGAGAAGAGACTGAAAACCCCAACAGTCGATGCCCTAAGGCATATCTGGGTACAACTCAACCAGTTACAGAGTGCTGTCCTGGACCTATCCCATTAGGTCTTCACAGCCACACTGCGAGTGAGGTGTGGTTTTCAGATGCCCATTTTATGGAGAAAAGACTCAGAGCTGGAGTGACCACCACAGGGTTTAATAACAGGTAAATGACACAGTTAAGCACTTTGCCCTATCTCCTCATTGTTCATCCCTGGTGTAAGGTGCAGGATTTTTGAACATTCCCAAGTTCAGACCCTAGAAAGTCTTCAGGGAGAATTTGTCAACTTGGGGAATTGGAACCTTTTGTGGTTAGAGTACCTGTTCCAGGCACCAGAGGTCAAAGAGGGACAAAATTCATGGGACCTCACCCACAGTGGAGGGGAGTCAGAGACAAGATTGGGACTTTACCTTTAGATACTGCATCTTTAGCTTTGTGCCTGAGTGTTCGGTGACGCTGAAAGACAAAAAAGTTAAAGTGTGAAGGTGGGACACTGTTTTCATCTTTATATCCCAAATGAGTCTAATATACATTTTTAATACCTTTCTAATTATCTGTCTGTATTTTTATTTACTTTTATTCCCATACTCCATCTTTTTCCACCCCTACATTTCCCTTCTCTGCTTACTTCTGTTTCATTTCAAGGCTCTTCCATACTCTATATCTTCCAGTTATTTTCAGGAGAAATTCTGTGTGAGGTTTATGATGAAACAGGAGAAAGAGTAAAGCAAATTAAAGGGTATGTAGGTCTAACATCCAAAGGACCTCTGGTAACAAATACCTTAATGGACCACTAACCAGAAGAATCTTCCTTATTGGGAGGTCTTCTTCTTCTTTTTTTAAAATATTTTACTTATTTATTTTAGGGAGAGGGGAAGGGAAGGAGAAAGAGGGAAAGAAACATCAGTGTGTGGTTGCCTCTCAGTGCCCCCTACTGGGGACCTGGCCTGCAACCCAGACATGTGCCCTAGACTGGAAATCGAGCTGGTAGTCCTTTGGTTCACAGGCCTGTGCTCAATCCGCTGAGCTACACCAGCCAGGGCATTTGGAGGTCTTCTGAGATCCAGTGATGTAGATTCCATTTCATCTAGGTTTCCACCCAAGTTGATAGAGAAGTTCTTGATCTTTCAGTTAGAATACATTGCAGGGATAGCTCAGTAAGGAATTGTTTCTCGCTTTGAGAAGAAAAGTACCATATCAGAGTAACTAAATGCATGGTATAAAAATTGCAGGGAGGATAAAAGAGAGGTTCTGAGGTCTTAAAACTTCTTATCTGAGGCTTAATTAGTTCCTTTGTAGTCATAGTGTTTCCCTACCTGGCAGCAGCTCCTTTTAGGTTCTAACCCTAATCCTTGGTAACTCTTTTTCACTTGCCAGATAATTAAGATAATAATGAAGATGGAGCCATAGGTATATAAGGGATGCATCAAATTCCACAGAACAAAAGCAGGGCTCATCATAATCTAAACCTCGTAAGCATGAGGAGATCAACCATCCGTACATCTAGGTGGTTAGGATCCTAGTACCTAATGATTCCTAATGCTCTGCCTTGTCATCTCCACCTCACAAACAATGGAACCAGGACACCAGACTGCATCACAAAGCCCTTCTGTTTTACAAGGTAGGTGTAGTGTTTGAGACCTTTATGTCTTACAAAAGTTTGTGTTGTGATTCAGTCTGTTGATGAGGGTGTCTTGTTTTCTTTAAGGGTTATAGAGCCAGAGACTAAAGGTGCTCACTCACAGGTAGTGTCTATGCTCCATCTTTGTCTTCACTCTTCACACCCTACACCAGTCTGATGGCTTGGCTCTTTCCTTCATGACAATTTCTGGCCACCCACTCCCAGAAAACTGAGTGTTTAGGGACACAGGACATCTATTGAGAAAGAGTGACAAAGGAATCTTCACCAACACCCCCACCTATACTGAAAATGTATCTGAGGAGCACCCACAAGCTTAGGGAGGGCAGAGTCTGGTTAACGGAGAGCTTTGATGTTCCAAGCAATGTTGATAGGGAATCAGAAGTACTTGAAAAGGACCATGGCTGATGTGGCAGGGAAAAGCCAAGGTGGTAGTATCTCTAAATGCCTTGTGAGAAGCAGGAAGGAGTGCCTCTCAGTCTGTGTGGCCTTGAACTTGCAGAGGGATGGGAAGAGATTGTAAACACTATCTTCCATGGAGATACACTAATGAGACTCACAAATGGAGTTATTTTAATAGTTGATTTTCTAGAGCTGTATTTTTTTTACCATGTTACAGAACTCTATCTGTTCATGGAGATGACTATCTACAGAGATGGGTTAGTGGCCATGTAACTACTGTGTTTTTAGGACTATAAGAGGCATCTAGGTTTTAGAGGAAAAGAAAAAATTTTGAAGCAAAAAATGTGGTAAAATATTTAATAACCTGTGACCCTGCTCCATGCTGCTGCCGCCGCACTCCCCCCTCAAGTGAGCCAGGTAAGCTACATTCGGACTATAAGACGCACCACTCTTTTCCTCCAAAATTTGGGGGGAGTACGTCTTATAGTCTGAAAAACACGGTAAATGCTGATCCTGCTGCCTACCATTTCAAAAGCCATTACTTAAGAGGCAGGTGCTGATGTAAAGGAAAGTAGTTTTATTCAGCTGCCAGCAACTTGGAAGATGAGGGACTCTCGTTTCAAAGCCCATCTTAGCATCTCAGGCACATGGCTAGTTTATATAGGAGAACTGTGGGAAGAGAGGAACTAAGGAATTTCTGGTAATGTGCAGTTTCTTAGCTCTGCTCTTGGGTAGTTTCAATGTTATATCTCATGTGTGAGTCATCACTTCATTTGCAGTTTCACTGCTGATATCTTGAACAAGACATGCAAGTAGTGTTTCTGCTGGTTCTGATATGTGTTGCTGATGCTTGCCCAATTTCTTGCGGTCAGGGTCATTCCTTGGTTAAACAGGAGCTGCAACTACTGATGTCTAAAAATATTTATAAAGAGACTTTTGATGTATATGAATCTTCTATGTTTCTTTGTATAAGGTATTCTATAATTACCACCTGATTAGTATGTTACATTAACTTCAATCACTGTTACAATTCTCCACTGTCAATTCTTCCTTCATATCTTTGGAACTATTGACGTCCTCTTAGTTTTCTGGGGGAATGAAAAACTTGAGCCTGTTGCAAAGTAAAATTTTGTGAGTTAGAAGCAGATATTTTTTTTAGAGGTACCTGTTGAATAGATACAATTTTTCTGGCATGGGAAAAGTAAGCCATATCCTCTCTAGATCTCTCTTCATAAACCTTCTTCAATTTGCACAGACTCTGCAATGAAAACAATCTTTCTACAATTTACATAGTACCTTTTAGTGTGCTTATTCTTAACCCGTTTAGAAATAACCAACTTTAGAACAAATTATTTTCTTCTTTTCCTTTAACAAGAGTCTTCATATTTTATACCTTCTATTCTTTTTAACTTAATTAGAATTCTTTAGATTGATACTTTTATGAATATATTTCATAACTTCTAGAAACAGGTTTTTTCCATTGGCAAACATATTCACATTTTCATGGGACATACTTCAAATAAATTATAAGATATATTCATTAACAGATCCAAGTCCATTTTCTGCAATAAAAAATCAAAGTAGGCAAACTGAGATCAATTAGTAATTTTAGTATCCTGTTATTTCAAAATACCTATATATTTAATAATTTTCACCAAACAACCCAGCAAAAGCCCAATGTCCCAAGTCACCCAAGACTTTGGAAAACTATATTTAGGTATATTTATAATCAATATCAAAAAGCTTATCAAAAGCTTTTCATTTTAGTTACATCTATTTATTGGTTCTTAACAACTTTATAAGACTTTAAATCATATATTATGCAAGTAATTTTTTGACAAATTCTGTAACAGAGATAACATGAACTTATTCCTGCAAACCCAGGCAAAACAAATATATATATATATATAATGTTAATAACTTTAAAAGATATCAACTAAACTTAAACCAGCCTCAATACCAAATATTTTTCCAGACCACATGATCCTGAAATAAAACATTTGATGTAGTTCTTATTTATATTCTTATGATATACATAAATAGTGTTATTAATAATTGTACAGAATGCAAGATTTTTTTTTTGTCCTTGACAACCTTAAGGAGGTTGGAGGAGAGGTGGGGCAGGTACCAGGCTTGGCTGGCTTTAGCCACTTGATTTTAAAAATGCCCGTTTTTTTCCCTTCATATTGAGGTGGGGCAGTTACCCCTGTTTCCACAGGATTTAGGGGTGACATTACATCCTCCATTGTTTCTGGGGCCACCATAGGTCCTGTACCTCCAGGAGGAGTACTTAAAGGACTTATCTCCTCAATTTTTCTTCTTTCTGCATTTACAGTCTGGAAGGGGCATGAGACCTTTTAACCCTCTTTGAACCATGTATATAAATCATTTCTGAGTAGAATCTTTATGATGTAGCAACATGAAAATTTGCACATAAGAGATCTTATTCCATTGACCAGACCTTTGGCAAAATAATTCTAATTAGTCACAAACTTAAAGCTGTAAGTTGACCATTCAGCTAAAATGCAACCTAATGCATTCTCTGATGGAAATGAAACCAAGCCGCCCATTTCACAACAGAACCAAAACAGACTAAAAAATGGAATTCCGGCCAAGATGGAGGCGCAGGTAGAAACCCTTTGCTTCCTCGCACAACCGAAAGGAGTATAACAGCCAATCTACAATCAATAAACAACCAGAAGTGTCAGAAAATCAAACTGCATGGAACTCTGACAACCAGGGAATTAAAGAAACAGTCAAACGGAACAACCAGACTGGTAAGGCAGTGGACAGAGAGAAACCATGGTGAGGTGGCAGACCATGTGGATGGGGCTGGCTGAGGTGAGGCAGCAGGCTGTGTGGGAGGGGCTGACTTAAGGGGAAACTGAGACTCAGAGCTGGCTGTGGACTATGGCAGATGCCACCATGGGAGAAAACTCCCAGTCTCACAAGAGAGTTGGTTGGAAAGTAGGCTAGAGACAAGCAGGCCAGCTGCATTGTTCCCTCTCTGGCCCCTCCCCCACTAGCAGTGCTGCAGCATAGCAAGGAGGGTTGCCTTGCCCTGGTGAATACCTAAGGCCCCATCCCCTTACCACTTAACAGGTGCTCTGAGCAAAGAAATAGGGCCACAATGAAAGAATAGAGCAAAACTTCAGAAAGAGAGCTAAGTGATGAGGAGATAGCCAACCTATCTGATAGAGAATTTAAAGCCCTGGTAATCAAAATGCTCACAGAACTGACTGAGCTTGGTTGATAAGTGGAAGAACAAATGAAAGATACCCCAAATGAAATAAAGCAAAATATTCAGGGAACCAACAGTGACAGGAAGGAAACCAGGACTCACATTAATGATTTGGAACAAAAGGAAGATATAAATATCCAACTGGAACAGAATGAAGAAACAAGAATTCAAAAAAATGAAGAGAGACTTTTGAACCTCTGGGACAACTTGAAACATTCCAATATCCGAATTATAGGGGTGTCAGAAGGAAAAGAACAACAGCAAGAAATTGGAAATTTATTTGAACAAATAATGAAATAGACTTCCAGGAAGTCCAGGAAGCCCAGAGAGTCCCAAACAAGTTGGACCCAAAGAACACACCAAGGCACATCATCATTAAGTTACCCAAGATTAAAGACAAAGAGAGAATCTTAAAAGCAGCAAGAGGAAAGAAAGAGTTACCTACAAAGGAGTGCCCATAAGGCTATCAGCTAATTTCTCAAAGAAACCTTATAGGCAAGAAGGGGCTGGAAAGAAGTATTCCAAGTCATGAAAGGCAAGGACCTACATCCAAGATTACTCTATCTAGCAAAGCTATCATTTAGAATGGAAGGGCAAATAATGTGCTTCCCAGATAAAATCAAGTTAAAGGAGTTTATCATCACCAAGGCCTTATTATATGAAATGTTAAAGGGACTTATCTAAGAAAAGGAAGATCAAAACTATGAACATTAAAATGACAACAAACTCACAACTATCAACAAATGAACATAAAAAATAAAAGAAAGAAAAACAATGAAAAAAACTAAGCAAACAACTAGAACAGGAACAGAATCAGAGAAATGGACATCATCTGGAGGGTTTTCAGTGGGGAGCGGGAAGGGAGGAATGGGGGGGAAGGCACAGGGAGGGAGAAGTGTAATTGGTTGGCATTAAATAGATGGGGAGAGGTAAAAAATGGTATAGGAAACAGAGAACTCAAAGAAGTTATATATACAACCCATGGACATGAACCAAGGCGGGGAGAATGCTGGAGGGCTGGGGGGTGCAGAGTGGAGGGGAATTAAGAGGGAAAAATTGGGAAAACTGTAATAGTATAATCAATAAAATATACTTAAAAATAAAATAAATGATACTAAAAAATGAAAACAAACAAACAAAAAAGCAGAACCAAACCTCAAACAAATGAGTACTCTTCAATTAAATCCTCTTAAAGAGGGAATGGGACATTAGTGTGAATGACCTTCACATGTTTTAAATGGCACAATGCCCAGATGACAAAGACAGAGGATTCCCTTTGTGAACAAAACAGCAAAGAGCAAACCAAGTCCTTTAAAAAAATAAGAAAGCCAGCAAAGAACAACCATAGCAAAGTTTCATTTCAGGCAGGCAAGAGCTATAACAGAGTTTCCAAACAGAAGAGACAGATGAGAGCTTTCAAATGGAACAAGTATTCAAACCCCAGAAATCCAAAAACCAGAACACCAAAAGCATGCTCCTAATCCCACAGCAGGGGACTGGCATTTTTCTTAGTGCTGAGCCATGCTTAGTGCTATATAGCATCTATTGATTCCCACAGAATCCCAGATAGTTCGAAGTACTGAGATGGTGAGCCTGGGGGCTACTACTTGTACACAACAATGACTTTACCCAGTTTGGGCTCATTCCCTGCTTCCTTTCACCAGCAAAGTGTTAAAAGGCAGTTGATGTCTTGAGAGGGAGAGCAGGGAAAGTCCCCCAGATAAAGAACTCTCAGCAGCTGCTGGGAAATTCCTGCAATCCCTGCCATGGGGTCAGCCTGCCATCAGCAGCTGGGACACCAGCTCAGGCCAGCAGTGCCTTACCAGGGTCCACATTGTCCTATCTGGCTCACCAAGTCAGGTCCGGCTGCCTGCATCTTTGAAAGGCATTACTCGAGAGGCAGGTGCTGATGTAAGGGAAAGTGGTTTTATTCAGGTGCTGGCAATCTGGAAGATGGAGGACTCTTGTCTCATAGCCCATCTTAGCATCCCAGGCATCCTGGTTAGTTCATGTAGGGGAACCGTGGGAAGAGGGCAGCTAAGGGATTTCTGACCATGTGTGGTCAGCTCCTCAGCTCCGCTCTTGAGTGCTTTCAATGTTATTTCCTGTGTGTGTCATCATGTAGTTTCATGATTCTATCCACAGGTTTCGCTGCTAATATCTGGGAACAGGACATGGAGGCAGTGTTTCTGCTGGTTCCGATATGAGTTGCTGATGCTTGCCCAATTTCTCATGGTCAGGGTCATTCCTCGGTTAAGCAGAAATTGCATATGCATGATCTTCTATGAGTTCATTACTACAGCCTATTCTATAATTACCACCTGATTAGTATATTATGTTTCTTCAGTCACTATTACAGCAACTTCTGACTTCAGATCCTACCAACATTTCCTCCAGGATTAATTTTTACTCACTACTGAGGCAAGACCTTTCTTGGTACTCTATCCAATGTCCCACTTATTATGAAGTTGTGTACTTTGTCTGTTAGCTAGGCACTCTGTCTCCTCTGTGTGTGATCTTTGAATATGATGCTATTATATCTTTTCAGGTGTTTTTATAAAGTCACACCTGAGGTACTTTTCCTGCATGGATGTAGCAGCCAGTCTTCTGCTAAACACTACAGAGAAACCCTCTTCCGACTGGAAGAGTTCTATGTCCAGCCCTCTCTTCTCAGATACTTTGACCTGCATATTCTAGCTGCATTGGCCTTCTCTGACTCTCAGCTTCAATCTTCTCAACTCATAGACTGCTAGGTTCTACCTGGGTTCCTCTTCCCTATACCATAATCTGGGAACTTTGTCCAGGCTATAAGCAGATACCATTGTATGGCTCACCTCATTGGTTTTCAGTCTCTCAGTGATAACTGTCATTTGTTGCTTGATGTCTAATGCCTTAAAAGTCATTGTATATTTTGTCTAGTTCTGTAGTGTTGTTACAGATAGTAGGGATATTTGGGCCCTGTTACTCCATCTTGACTGAAAGTGGGAGTCAAAGCAGAGTTGTAATGGTTCCTTTCTATGTTTTCTGCTTTATTTTAATTAGGTTTATTCCTATGTATTTTATTTTTTCTATTAAAAATAAATTATCCTAGAACATATTCTTATGCCATAAAGTACAAGAATGTTAAAAAATCATAAAGGCATATCAAAAGGACACAGCAGCCAACTTAAAGGGGTACCACCAGCCAAGTATGAGATAATCTGAGCATTGAAATAAATAATGATAATGATGGGTTAGAACATACTGAATTAATAAGAATCAGTCCATACTGATACAAATAAATATGAAAGGAGGAAAAGCTCTTCCTTATAGAAGAATGCCAACTTATAACTATAGAAGGAATGATGATGTTAGGAAGTGTATAATGTTTGCTTACAACTAGTGAATGAAAGTCTGATGAGGAACAGAATATTTTCATAGACTCAGAGTATCTTCTAGCAAATTAAGGCACCACCTTAACATCATTAGTATTGTAACAAATTGAATCATATGCCTCCTGATATAATGCACTGAGAAGAACACAATATCACTTTGGTTGTATAACTGTAAAAACTGCATAACTTGAATCTGATTATGAAGAAACACTGGGCAAATAGAGAAATCTGGCCTGTATTTTTCCATCAATAAAACAACTAAATACAATGCATGAGGGAAAAATGAGCTATTATGGACATCAAGGGAGTTTTACTTTGTTGGTTTTACTTTTTAGAAAGATCATTTCAGTTGCTTTATGGGGGTAGGCTTTAGGGAAACAAGAAGAGAAAAGAAACTATTAAGATGCCATTGTCTAGCTTAAGACTATTAGGATGCTTACCTAGCTCAAGCTAGTGATAGTTGGGGCTTAGACTGGGTTTTTAAGATTGGACTTGGTAAGAAGTTGGGCAATTTAGGATATATTTTGGAAGCACATCTATGGATGGATTGAATGTTAGTGGGAAGGTAAAATGAAGAATTATTGGTGAAAGGAAAAATCAAAAGGGAAGTTAAAAAATATTTTAAATGGAGTTTTAAGATATAGTTTGATCGAAAATTAGGATAAAACTTGTGGGATTCAGGGAGAAATCTATAGTACAAACCAGGTATATTAAAAAAGAAGAGAGATCTCAAACAACTTCTGTGTTCACCTTGAGCAAAAGGAAAAGAAAAGCAAATAAAATTAAAGTAAGCAGAAGGAAGGAAATAATATGAGAACAGAAATCTATGAAATAGAAAATGAAAACACAATAGAGAAAATTCATAATTCCTATTTTTTGAAGTGATTAATAAAATTGATAAACTTTAGCCAGACTGACCAGGAAAAAAAGAGGATAGAAATTATCAATACAAGGAATGAGGAAGGGGAGAGCCACTAACCCAACAGATAATAAAATAATAATAAGAGACTGTAATGAACAGCTTTATATTAATAAATTCAACAACTTAAATGAAAATAACAACTTGCTTGAAAAACACAAAGTACCAAGGTTCACTCAAGAAAAAATAGACAAATGTAGTGGCTCTAAAATGGAAATTGAATTTTTAGTCAAAAAACCTTCCCACAAAAAAAACTCCAGGCCCAGGTGTCTCCATTGGTTAATTCTACCAAACATTTAAGGAAAAAATAATACCAATTCTCTGCAAACTCTTTTGTAAAATTGTAGAAGAGAGAACATTTCCCAATTTGTTCTATAAGGTCAACTCTAGTTTGATGCCAAAACCAGACAATAACTTTACAAGAGAAGTAGACAACTATTCCTCATCAGCACAGACACAGTACTTTGAAACAAAACTTGAGCAAACTGAAACAAAAATATATGAGAAGGATAATAATACATCATGACCAATGAGGCTATCCTAGGAATGCAAGTGACATAGTGGGAGAAAATATTTGCATATCATATATCTGCTAAAGGACTCAAATACAGAATCTATAAAGAACACTCAAGACTCAACAGTAAGAAAGGAAACAATGCATACATAAAAAGAAGAAAGGATTTGAATGCACACTTCACCAGAGAACTGGTGAGGCACAGGAATGTTGTGCACACGTATTGAGAGCCCTGGAACTAATCACGGCTTCCCCACTTCTGTTTCTATTACTATTGCTGTGTAACAAATTACCTCAAATGTAGCTTGTTATAACAGCACATATTTATTATCTTACGGTGTCTGTGGGTTAAGAATCCAGACAGAGCTTAGCTGGATCCTCTCAACCCTCATGGTCTCTCATAAGGCCAAAATTGAGGTATTAACCCAGGGTCTGCAGTTTCATCCTAAGTTTCAACTGGGGATCTGCTTCCAAGCTCACTCAATGGTTGTTGGCAGAATTTAATTCCTCAGGTTCTTTTGGACTGAGAACTTCAGTTTCTCACTGGCTATTTGTTCCAGGGCACCCTCAGGGCCTTGTCATGTGAGCCCCTCCAACATGGCAGCTTATGCCATAAAAGTGTGTATACCAACAAGACATTGGAAGGATTTGGCTAGCTAGATGGAAGTATTGATAACAATCTTTTGTAACTCAATGTCAGAAGGTGATACCTCTCAATGTTGCCATAATCTATTGGCCACAAGCAAGATTCTCAAGGGGAGGGGATTATACAATGCCTCAAATGTCAGGAGGCAAGGCTCAATGGGAGCCATGTGAGAGGCTGCTTACTACACTGGCCTCAGAAAAATCAAGTTCTCTGGGTCAGTTTATTTTTAATTCCTGAAATTTAAAGACATATTTTCTTCTCATTACTTTATATTATGCCAATCAATTCTTTGGGCTAATGATAATTCTGTGTGCATGCAGGTTTCCTTGCCTATTTCTACCCAGCACCCGATCTGGTCTCATGCTATCTGAGCCACAGTAGGGTTCCTGTAGATCTATGCGCCTGCCTTTGTGTGTGTTTTTGCCTCCTACTGTATGTGTCACCTGTTGTCATTCCTGCTGGCCCTGACACACCAGTCAGGCTCTACCTCTGGGGAAGTAGAGTACATGCAAGGTGATGGATCAGCTGGTGATTGCATATTTTCTAGAACTAAGTTTTAAAGATTTGTTCTCATAAGTCTTTCTGGAACATTTTGAGGAAAAAAAATGGTACTAATACTATAATCTTAAACATTTTCTGTTGCCCAGTCATTGATACAGTATTCATTCAACAAAGACACATAGAACACATGCTCTGTGGAAGGCAGCGATGACCATCTAGATATGTTTTCCTCTCTCCTAATCTCAATGAAAAGTTAGGGTTTCCTTTTCTACCTTTTGAACCCTTTTTGGTTGCTTCTACCCATTCTCCCTTTCAGAGGTTTTTTTTTTGCTTTGTTTTTTTTTTTTTCCTAATGGCGCCCTCTCACTTCTCAGGAGATTGCTGTTATTTATCTTAGAGTCTTTTCTAAACAGTTTTCACTCTCACATTGACAATCAAGTGAAAGCAAAAGCTCATCTTTTTATTTGTATTTAACCTAACATGATGAGACACATCGGCTGGCAGCCAATTAGGAGGCTGCTCCTTAGGCTTTCTAAATTATTTATCTTTGTGTCTTCTGATTTCCTCTGTTCATTCTCCCCCTGCACAGCAGCTCCCCCTTTGCCCTTATAAATAAGCAAGTTCTCTGCAGAGAAATAGGGCACATGTATACACAAAACCTGAGTTGCCACATATATCTTACTACCTTACAAATACATCTAGACAGCCTATTTGCTGCAACAGTACTAGGGAAAGATTCAGGCTGTCATCTGCTTTCATTTTCTCTAGTTCATGCGGCCAGATGCCCCTTTTGGTCCTTCTGACTTTGTCCTTCTCCTTCAAAGTTGAGTTGGCTATTTGGGGTATTTTTGTCATTTGTGAACAAAGAGAGTTTGATTTCTTCCTTCCCACTGAATATACCTTTTAGTGGCCTATTACATTTGCTAGGACTTCCCCAGCCATTTGTTTTTACTTGCTATTGAAAAATACCGCTTGTTTTTCTGGAAATGAGAGCTGATTTTGTTAAGTTCTCAAGCATTCCATGGGCAGATGTTAGATATTTGAGAACACCCACTTTTAACCAAGGTATCTTTTGTATATAAATTTGATCCTTTCCTCCTTAACCACTAAAGGTTTTGGCCTCATTCACTAAACTGAATTCTGCTGTGTCCTCACACTTTACTCTCAAAATCAAAGCCACATCAATTCAAAATGACTTGGGATTTTGTTGGGATTTTTGATGTTTTCGTTTTAAGGTTCTATTTTACACTGTTTGCCCTTTGAGGGAAAAAGGTGGCCTAGAAAATGGAGCCATCTCAGGTAACGAGAACAGAAGTGCTCTCAGAGCCTGTGGTCAGGCTTGGAATGCATTGGGATTTTGGGGCGGTGGCAGGGTGGGTGGTGTTGCAGAAGCAAGTTGTTTTGTTTGTTTATTTGCTTCACTGATGGATGTCAGCTTCAGTTCATTAAAATTCCTTTAAAGACAGACTCCCCAAACCACTACAATGACAAGATTAACAGTTGAGATTGATACCCTTATGGAGAATAGTGATTGTAGCAGGACTACAGCATATTAGAAGGTGCCTGAGGTAAGTCTGCTGATACACTCTTCATGAGTCTGTTCACTTACAGAGTAATCTTCCTAATTATTTAGTCTTTGTTCATAATTGTTATGTTGTCCAAAAAAGCCAAAAAGAACCAAATTCATAGTATTAATTTTCCTCCAAGGAATCATTTTTGGAAAGTTAATTTTACAAGTATGTTTATATCAGGTCTTCAAACAGTGTTTCTCCATTTTTTTAAATGTAAAAATCTTATGACTGTTCTAAACTTCTGATACAACATCTGGCAGAGGCTCCCCCAAACTGTTTGAAGAGCTGGTGCCTTCTATGTATCACTGAGAACCAAGGAGATACTGTAAACCTCTGATGTTTTGTAGTCTGTGTTACAAAAAAAGGGTAATGGCTTATAATATTCATTTTTCAAATATAAATATGCATATTATAATTGTTAATCCAGCCAGTTCACCATTAAAAATCATTGCTCAGACTTTTTTTCCTATTGAGGTTGTTCCCACCTTTAAATCACTAAACAAGGCTCCAGAAAATGTTCTTCTAAATATGTCCACAGGTCAGAGAATCAGCCTCTCAAACAGAGTAGGGTTTTCTTCAGTCATAGGTACATTAGTAGCTGTCCATCTCTGCTAGACCTTTCAACCACACAGACTTTTAAGACAAGCTTGAGAATTCTATTCTTACATCACTCCAGCCAAGGGAAATGTTACCTTATACTCCACAGAGTTGTCCTTGTCTTTCATAGGTAACTATCTTTAAATCAAAAGACAAAAGTGTATACCATTTTCAACAACATGGATGGACCTATAGGTTTTTATCCTAAGTGAAATAAGTCAGAGAAAGACAAATACTATATGATTTCACTTATATGTGGAACCTAAAGAACAAAATAAATGAACAAACAAAACAGAAATAGATTTGTGAATGCAGAGAACACTCTGATGATTGCCAGATGGGAGGGGGTTTGGGGGCTAGGTGAAAAAGATGAAGGGATTAAAAGTTACAAAATAGGCATGGGGATGTAAGGTACAGCATAGAGAAAATAGTCAATAATATTATAATAACTATCTATAGTGCCAGGTGGGTACTAGACTTATTAGGGAGGATAACTTTATAAATTATATGTGTCTAACCACTATAATCATTACTTTAGATTACCTTAGATTAAATAATCTAAAGTAATACTGGATATCAACTATAATTGAAAAAATTTTAAGGAAAAGGACAAGTGTGGTTCTCTAATGAAAAATGTAAAATGAGAGGGATCCGAAGTTCCAGCCAAGATGGAAGTATAGGTAGATACACTGTGCCTCCTTGCACAACCAAAAGAAGGATAACAACACATTTAAAAACAAAAAAAATAACCAGAATTGACAGAAAATCAAACTATTTGGAAGTCCAACAACCAAGGAGTTAAAGAAGAAACGCTCGCCCAGACTGGTAGGAGTGACGAAGATGGGCAGCTGGGGTGGAAAGGAGGTGCAGCAAGGTTGAAGCTGGAGGACCAGGGTGGGTGAGGCGGTGGCTGGTGAAGCAGGTGGTCCCATACTTGCGTGCAAGTAAACTGGGAGGAACAACTGGGGAGCAAGGCAGACCACACAACTGAGGGTTCCAGCTCAGAGGGAAATAAAGCCTCAAAACCTCTGACTGAAAAACCCTGTGGGGCTTGAGGCAGCAGGAGAAACTCCCAGACTCACAGGAGATTCCGTTGGAGAGACCCGTAGGGTCCTAGAATGTACACAAACTCACCCACCTGGGTATCAGCACCAGAAGGGCTCAATTTGCTTGTGGGTAAATGACCAGAGAAGTGACTGAAAGCCAGCAGAGAGCTGAGCAAGAGGCATTGTTTCCTCTCAGACCCCTCCCCCACATACAGCGCCACAATGCATGGAGGTAGGTTGCTCCGACCTGGCGAATTCCTCAGGTCTGCCCCTTATTATATAAAAAGCACAACAAGACAAAAAATATGGCCCAAATGAAAGAATAGATCAAAGCTCCAGAAAAAATTCAACTAAGCGATGAAGAGATAGCCAGCCTATCAGATACAGAGTTCAAAACACTGGTGATCAGAATTGGCCTCATCCACCACTATAGCCCTTGCTCAGACAGCCCATGCAAACCTGCTGGAGGAGGAAGAAAAAGGCAGGGAGAATTGGGTTACAAGATAGCAAATGTGTAGTAGTTACTGCAGGGGCAGGAGAGCAAGTGAGCTCCGGGGGGAAGCAAAGGGGAGGGTGGGTATGTGGAGGGGTAAAGTGAGGTAACCAGAACTCTGGTCATAGAGGTCTTGGTGGTTTTTGTTGCCCCTTCGTGTGGCTGAACCATGGGAGCCATGGTGAACTTGGGCCAAGCGGAGCTGGAGCTGCCACCACTGCTGCTACCATCTCTCAAGAGTGAGAGGTGTGGACAAAGTGAAAGTGGAGGTGGTGGCCAGAGCGGTGGGGACAGCAGCCACAATGTCGGACACAAAGCGGCGAGTGAAGGTCTGTACTCTGAATGAAGACCGGCAATGGGATGACCGAGGCACCAGGCACGTCTCTCACTTGTGGGGGGAGCTTAAGGGGAAGTTGCTGCTGGTTCAGGCAGAGTCCCACAGATCCCTACTCTTGGAATCAAAGATAAATCAAACACTGCATATCAGAAACAACAGGGTACATTAATTGTTTTGTTAGAAGCTGAAAACTATGATTTGGCTCTAAGTTTTCAGGAAAAAGCTGGCCATGATGAGATCTAGGAAAAAATTTGTCAGGTTCAAGGTAAGGATCCATCAGTGGAAGTCACACGGGACCTCACTGATGAATCAGAAGAAGAATGGTGTGAAGAAATGCCTAAAACCAGTCATCTGAGTGACCTGCCCACATGTGAACTCAATAAACTTGAAGAGCTTGCTGACTTAGTTACCTCAGTGCTCCCCTCACCTATCTGTAGGGAAAAGCTGGCTCTGGCCTTGGAAAATGAAGGCTATATTAAAAAACTACTGCAGCTATTCCAAGCTGTGAGAACCTAGAAACCACTGAAGGCTTATACCATTTGTATGAAATTATTAGAGGAATCCTATTTCTAAATAGGGCAACTCTGTTTGAAGTCATGTTTTCTGATGAGTATATCATGGATGTTGTGGGATATCCCTTGAATGACCCTGCTTTGGCTCAGCCAAAAAGGCATAGAGAATTCCTGACCAAAACTGCAAAGTTTAAGGAAGTTATACCAATAACAGACTCTGAGCTAAGGCAAAAAATACACCAGACTTACAGGGTACAGTACATTCAGGACATCATTTTGCCTATGCCATCTGTTTTTGTTTCTTTTATTTTCTTCAACAAAGTTGAAATAGTCAGAATGTTGCAGGAAGGTGAGAAAGTTTTGTCTGAAGTTTTTGCATAATTAACAGATGAGGCCACAGATGACGATAAATGGTGTGAAGTGGTTAATTTTTTCAAGGAATTTTGTGCATTTTCTCAGACATTACAACCTCAAAACAGGGATGCATTTTTCAAAACTTTAGCAAAATTGGGAATTCTTCCTGCTCTTGAAATTGTAATGGCCATGGATGATTTGCAACTCAGATCAGCTGCTACAGACATATTTTTTTATTTAGTAGTATTTAGTCCATCCATTGTCTGAGAATTTGTCATGCAAGAAGCCCAGCAGAGTGATGATAAAACTGAAAAAAGTAAATTTCTGAATTTCTTCTACAACCATTGTATGCATGTCCTCACGGCACCACTTTTGACAAATACTTCAGAAGACAAATGTGAGAAGGGTAATATAGTCAGACCTAACAAAAACTGTACGATTTGTCCTGATAATTATCAAACAGCACAGCTGCTTGCCTTAATTTTAGAGCTACTCACATTTTGTGTGGAACATCGCACATAAAAGGAAAAAAAACATTGGTAATCAGGATGCTCACAGAATTGGTTAAAGATGGTTGCAAAATAGAGGAAAAAGTAAAGGCTATGAAAAGTGAAATAAAGGAAAATGCTCAGGGAACCAACAGTGAAAGGAAGGAAACCTGGACTCAAATCAATGGTTTGGATCAGAAGGAAGAAATAAACATTTAACCAGAACAGAATGAAGAAACAAGAATTAAAAAAAAAAAAAAAGAGGAGAGGCTTAGGAACCTCCAGGACAAATTTAAACATTCCAGCATCCAAATCATAGGGGTGCCACAAAGAGAAGAGGAAGAGCAAGAAATTGAACACTAATTTGAGAACATAATAAAGAACTTCCCTAATCTGGCAAAGGAAAACTTCTAGGAATAGAAGTCTTCTAGGAAGTCCAGGAAGCTCAGAGATTCCAAAGAAGTTGGATTCAAGGAAGCACACACCAAGGCACATCATAATTACATTAGCCAAAATTAAAGATAAGGAGAGAATCTTAAAAGCACCAGCAAGAGAAAAGGAGACAGTTCCCTACAAAGGAGTTCCCATAAGACTATCAGCTGATTTCTCAAAAGAAACCTTACAGGCAAGAAGGGGCTGGAAAGAAGTATTCCAAGTCATGAAAGGCAAAGACCTACATCCAAGATGACTCTATCCAGCAAAGCTATCATTTAGAATGGAAGGGCAGATAAAGTGCTTCCCAGATAAGGTCAAGTTAAAGGAGTTCATCATCACCAGCCCCTTATTATATGAAATGTTAAAGATACTTATCTAAGAAAAAGAAGATAAAAAATACGAACATTAAAATGACAGCAAACTCACAACTATCAACAACCAAACCTAAAAAACAAAAACAAAAACGAACTAAGCAAACAACTAGAACAGGAATAGATTCACAAAAATAGAGATCACAAGGAGAGTTATCAGTGGGTAAGGAGAGGGGAGAGAATGGAAGAAAAGGTACAGGGAATAAGAAGCATAAATGGTAGGTATAAAATAGACATGGGGAGGTTAAGAATAGCATGGGAAATGGAGAAGCCAGAGAACTTATATGTATGACTCATGGACATGAACTAAGGTGGGAATGATGGTGGGAGGGGGGTTACAGGGCAGAGGAAAACAAAAGGGAGAAAACAATAGGACAAGTTTAATAGCATAATCAATAAAATATTCAATAAATATAGAATAAATTAATAAATAATAAATAAATCAATAAAATAAAATACAGTAAAAATAAAAAATCAAATTTAAAAAATATAAAATAATCCTCAGGCTATGTGTTTCAAATTACAGGTCCAGACCCATCAGGAAGTCATGAAATTATTTTAGACAGTCACTGTCAGGGTCATTTTCATGAAATAGAATAGGGAGACTAAATAATCTCAGGGAGCATCATGTCTACTAAAAGTAGGATGGTTTCACAAGACTTTGAGTACAGTTACAAATCTATGAACATGTGTTCATACCATATATGTAGAGGGTCACATTGTAAACTATATTTTTTATTATGGGTCACAGTAAGAAAATTTGAAAGCCAAACCATAAAAGTTTTCTGAGGAACATACTGTGGCCTTGGCTATAATAATTGATCATGAGGAAGGTCCACAGTGAAGGGTGTGAGTCAGTTTTGCATTCTCCTTCTTGGTGTGGTGGGCCTGTTCCTCTCACTGCAAGTCAGGGACTTGCTTTCCCACCCAACCACACAGCATAGCTGTGTCTTTGAGGTGTGAGGCATGGGGACCATGTCTGAGGACCATAGGCCCACCTCTCATTTCAAGAGACTTCTAGGTGAGAGAATACAGTCTGAGTGGTTAAAAAAAAGAAACTTCTAGGTGAATAGCCTTAAAAAAGCTTACATACACACACACTCCTCCCCTGCCCTGTGGTTACATATCCCTTGGTAGGATGCTCCAGTTAGGTCCATTAAAATAAATTAAAAAAAAAACCCATGAACATTCTAGAAGCTTATGACAGAAAGGGAACTCTGACGCTGTGTTCCAATGCTCACCAATAGAGAAAACAAAAGCCAGACCAGTAAAGCTGTTTTCTGGGTCACAGAGTTTTACATATAAAACTAAAATAACCTACTATGTTGCCAACCCTGGGTTTTTTTTTACTATACAATAAAATGTATAATTAATTTGTAATATAATAAAATTAGAAAGTGCAGATTAACAGTGGATGAAAAATAAAGCCATACATACCTTTTTTTCTTTCGAGAATGAGATTATGAGAAAAATTTATATTGGGGTTGGTGATGACTTTTTACATACATGACCAAAAGCACACTCCACAAAAAAATTGTTAAGTTGAACTTCATTAAAGTTAAAAAAACTTCCGCTCTCCAAAAGACACTGTTTAGAAAATGAAAAGACAATCCACACTTAAAATCTTTGCAAAACACCTACCTGATAAAGGACTGTTAAAGAACTCTTAAACTCAACAATAAGAAAATAAACAAAGAACTCTTAAAACTCAACGATAAGAAAAAAAAACCCAATTTAAAAATGGTCATAAGACCTGAACACTCACCAAATATTTACAAATGGCAAGTAAGCATATCAAAAGATAGGCAACATCACATGTCATTAGAGAATGGAAAGTTAAAGCAACTATGAGAGATCACTGCACACCTATTACAATGGCCAGAATCTAGAACCCTGACAGCACCAAATGTCGGTGAGGGCATGGAGCAACAAGAACTCTCACACATTGCCAGTGGGAATGCAAAATGGTATTGCCCTTTTGGAAAACAGTTCAGCAGTTTCCTACAAAACTAAAATACTCTTACCACACTATCTGGCATTTGTGCTCCTTTCTATTACGCAAATTTACTGAAAACATGTGCACAAAAATACCCTGCACTCAAATGTTTACAGCAGCTTTACTTGTCATTGCCAAACCTTAGAAGCAACCAATATATCCTTTAATGGGTGAATGAACATAAAATTGTGGTAAATCTATAATGCTGAATATTATTCAGCATTAAGAAGAAATAAGCTAGCAATCTCTTTAAGACACAGAAGAAATACATATTGCTAAGTGAAAAAAGCCAATCTGAAAAGACTGTATACTATATGATTCCAATTCTAAAATGTCCTGGAATAGGCAAAACTATGAAGACAATGGAAAGATCAGTGGTCAACACCAAACAAAGACTAACAAAATAAAAACAAACAAAAAAATTAAAAATGGGCAATGGACTTAAGTAGACATTTCTTCAGAGAAGATGTATAAATGGCCACTAAACACATGAACAAATGCTCAACATAATTAGTCATCAAAGAAATTCAAATCAAAACCACAACGAGATAACATTTCATACCCATTAGCACGGTTATTATTCTTAAAAAAGAGAGAGAACAAGTGTTTGCTCTCAAGAGCAAAGATCTGGAAAAACTGGAACCCTTATGCATTGCTGCTGGGAATAAAATGTTGCAACTGCTGTGGAAAACAATTTGGTAGTGATTCCCCTGAAAATTAAACATAGAATTACCATATGATCCAGCAATTCCACTCCTAGGTATATACCCAAAGGAGTGGAAAGTAGGAACTCAAAACATATTTACACACCATGTTTATAGAAGTATTTTTCACAATAGCCAAAAGGTTGAAACAACCAAAGTGTTCATCAACAGATGAATGGATAAACAAAATGTGATATATCCATATAATGGAATATTATTTAGCCATAAAAATAAATTAAGTTCTGATACATGCTATAACATGGATCTACCTTGAACACATTGTGTTAAGCGAAATAAACCAGACACAAAAGGGCAAGTAATGCACGATTCCACTTATATGAAGTACCTAAAATAGGGAAATTAATAGAGACAAAAAGTAAAATAGAAGTTAATAGGTCCTAGGGGAGGGTGGGGAAATGGGGAGTTATTGTTTAAATTGCTTGGGTTAATGAAACATTTTGGAGATTGTGGTATATACAACATTGAGAATGTACTTAATGCTACTGAATTGAACACTTAAAATTGTTAAAATGGTAAACTTCATGTTGTGTATATTTTTCCACAATTAAAAAACAATCAGTGGGTTCCAGGGATTGAGTGAAGGGATAAAGGGATGAAGAGGTGGGACATAGGATATTTTTAGGGCAGTGAAACTATTCTCTGTGACATCATAATGGTAGATGCATGTCACTATACATTGGCCAAAAGCCATAGCATGTGTAACACAAAAGTGAGCCCTACTGTAAACTATTAACTCTAGTAATAATAATGTATGAGTATTAGCTCAGCAATTGTAACAAATGCACCACACTAAATGCAAGATATTAATAATACAGGAAACTGTATGTGGCTAATGGCAGGAAACGGGTATATGGAAATGCTGTGTACTCGCTGTTCAATATTTCTGCAAACCTAAAGCTGCTCTAAAAACATTCTTACTATTTCAAACATTATACTATAATATAAATATTTTTGTAACTTGCTTTTTCACTATACGAAGTCTGTCTGGAAAAAGTTCAGCCATTTTTAATATAACAAGAATGGTTTGTGCAACATCGATATAACCTGGCAGCCAAGGGAAGTGGATGGAAATGCACATGTGTGAACAACAATGACTTCACTGTACTAGTCAGTGGGGGTGGTAGATGCTGTTGAATGAGCATGTGTACTGTGTAGTGTTGCATTCACAATGACTAAGCAAGTAGAGCAATGAATCTGCATCAAATTTTTCATTAAGCTTGAACATTGCTCCACAGAAACTATTCACATGATTCAGAAGGCTGCAACTATGGGCACCTGGTGATTGTCAGCTTCATCACGACAATGTACCCGCTCATGCATCAAGTCTCATGCAGACTTTCTTCATGACGTCAAATCACCCAGGTGACTCAGCCCCCTACAGCCCAGATGTGGTGCCCTGAAACCTCTGACTTTTCCCAAAATTAAAATCACCTTTGAAAGGGAAAAGATTTCAGACTGTCAGTGAGATTTAGGATAATATGGCAGGGTAGCTGATGGCAATTGGGAGAACTGTGTGAGGTCCCAAGGTGCCTACTTTGAAGAGGACTGAGGCATCATTGTCCTATGTACAATGTTTCTTGTATCTTGTATCTTCTTCAATAAATGTCTCTATTTCTCATACTACACAGCTGAATACCATCTGGGCAGACCTTGTATTCATACATTACTAACATCTTCCTAGGGATTCAGCCTGGATGGGGCAAGTATAGGGTGGCAATGGAAAGGTTAGCCAAAATAAGATGAACCTGTGGAAGGAGGTTAAGATTCAGAGGATGTGGGAATTTAGGGGTAGGGGATGTTGTATTCAAAGACCCACAGAGAAAAGGGACTAGAATTTGAGTGGACAAGCAGAGATAACTGAGCCCTTGAGTAGGAGCTTTCGAATAGGCTGGGAAGTCTAGCAGGGCAGGGAGTTTCAGTTCAGGCTCAGAGAATCTGGGTCCCCTGCTGGCAAGAGGCTGGCATGACAGGATTGAGCAAGAGCAAGGAGATGGTCTCACACACTCACTTGCTTGGCATATTCTATGACTTCCCATTAGGGTGGAGTGAACAGGTACAAAACTCAGGCAACTGGTGGTGGTCAGTTGTCTGAAATTCCAAGATAGAAATCTGCTGGGGCAGGTAGAAGCCTGTGAGGGCCATGGGAAAGACCTGCTCCGCCTAAGACAGGATGTGTGCACATTAACCTTGGCTTCCCACCTGGTGCTCTGGTGACCGACCTGCGTCACTTTCCTTCTCCTGGGCATCCTTTCACATGACTCTGTGCCCAACTCGCTCCAGGCAGGGAGGATGCACCTGTCACAAGACCTCCAATGATCTTTGGGGAGGCTTTAGGAAAACACCTGGAGGGTGTTGGCTCAGCAGGCCTGGGCCTTGTGCCTCCTCATCCTGGAGGCCACACTAGGGGTTAGGCATCATCCCTTGGGCACAACACCACCATTCAGAGGAGGACACATTCCTGCTTCTTCCCATCCTGGCTTTTCTGCATCTGCTAGCAATGAACACATTGTGCCAAGTGGGGTCCTATCAGAGGAAGGGAGTCCTGGTGACCTCCTCCTCATCTGATGGAATGTTGAGTCATCCTGGATTTCCTTAGGAATCAGTGAGGCAGGGGCATCCCACAGTCCCCCCAACCATGTCATAAGGAAATGACAGCACTTCCCATGCCTTGGTCCTTCATTTATACTCATTACTTTTGTGACCTTATCTGGTCTCATGGTTTTATATACATCAGTCAATCAGTTAATCAACCAACCAATCAACTGTAGCCAAGACCCTTCCTGAGGACCATCAGGGTTCTGTATTGAGGATAGACTGTAGGAGATGGGGTATCAGGAGGAAGTTGGGAGATTAGTGGTGATACTATTTGCAGTAATCATAGCAGCAGAGGAGGTGAGAAGTGGTCATGTTCTGCATTTGTTTTGAGGCAACAGGATTTTACTGATGGATTGGAAGTGGACTGTTAGAAACAAAAGAAAAGTGGTTTTGGCCTGAATAACTGGCAAGAGAGGTGCCATAACCTACGTGGGAAATACTACGGTGAGAACAGATTTGGGTGGGGGAGCGGTGCAGGGAGTCAGGAATTCACTTTTGAGATGACTGTTAGATGTACAAGTGTATATTCTGACAATTATATGTTAGACAATTTGGGCACGTGAGACTGTCTGCCCCGTGAGGTGATGATCTCCATGGAGGCACGGCCCATGTCTCGGTGACTGCTGTGTCTGGAATAGGTCCTGGAACACAGCAAGCACTCAAATATTTTAATGGTTGAATGCATGGTGCCTCTTAAGGTCATTTTTATTTTATTTTTATTTTTTAAGATCATTTTTATTGTGACCACTTTACATGACCCTAGGGTTCTCCTCATCAGCTGAGTACTTCCTCCTGTGGCAGGACCCCACACGCCATAGCACTCATCACGCTGATGTAGTAATTGATCTGCCTCCCCAGTCCAGTTTCATGGTTCGTGGTTTTATATCTATCTATCTATCTATCTATCATTTATCATCTATTTATCCATCTTTCTATCATCACCTATGTATATCTATTTATCTGGCTGGCTGCCTGCCTGCCTAAAGCCTGGGCCCTTCCCTGAACTCCAGGGTCACATACCCAAATTGTCTAATCAGCATGTACACTTGAATGTCCAATATCCATCTCTAACTATACAAAACTGAACTCCTCATTACCCAGCACCCCCACATACCCAATCACACACATCTCCAGCAATTTTCAATGTTTTTCATCTCATGGCACACATAAACTAATTACTAAAATTCTGTGGCACACCAAAAAAATATATTTCTTGCTGATCTGACAAAAAATAGGTATAATTTTGATTCATTCAAACTGAAGAGCTATTGTGCTGGCTGTTGTCATTTTTTAATTTGACAATCTAAGGGAGAAGAGATCAGTGCCCCTGCCTATAAAAAGTCAGGTATTACATGTTTTAACATGTTTTGCAGCACACCAGTGTGCCTGCCTCAGCACACCAGTTGAAAATTGCTGCCCTACTCCAACTACAGTATTTGTCACCACAGTTAGTGGCAACTCCGTCTTGCCAGTTGTTTAAGCCAAAAACATTGGTGTCGTCCTTAACATTTGTTTCTCTAGCTGTCCACATCTGATCTATCAGTAAATTGTGTTCTGTCTACCTTCAGAAAGAAACCAGTGTCTAAATACTTTCAGTCTCCTCTGCTGCGACCATGACTGGAGTAACCTCATAAAGAATCTCACTGCTTCTACCCAAGTCCATGGCCCCAACCCTCTATTAGCACCTCAGCCTAAGTGACCCTTTTAAAATATAAGTCAGATCTAAGAAGATCCTCTGATAGTTCCCCCATTTACTCAGAGTCAATGTCTTTACTACAACCTTCTAGGCCTTACCTCGTCTGCCCCCTCACTGTTCTGACCTCACCCTCTAGTATTTTATCCCTTGATTATTCTGCTTCAGGCTCATTGTCCTTGCTCCTTGGAATAGACCTAGCATGCCCCAGCCTCCAGACACGTGCACTTTCTGTCCGGAATGCTCTCCCTCAGTTATCCATGTGGTTTACTCTCTCTTCTCCCTCTAGTCCATGTTTACATTTCAATGTCTTAGGGACACCTTCCCTGAACCCCCTATTTACAACTGTACCCTACCTATGTCTTCCCCAAGACTCTTACCATGATTTTTGCATGTATTTGGCCACCTTCTATATACTATATTTTTCTATTTATGCTTCTTTATCTCCCTTTTGAGAGCACCATCAATGTAAGCTCATTGGTGACAAAGTTTTCTCCCTCTTTTGTTCACTGCTATTTTCCCAGTGCCTATACAAGTGCTTGGCAAGGAGTAGGTTCTCAATATTAGTTGAAGAAATGAAAAAAATGGTTGAGTGAATTCCATTCATTCTCCAGCTTGGCAACATCATTCCAAACCTTCAAACATTTTAATATACTTTTTTTATTATTACAGTTACTTCTCTAGCAAGTCACTGTTCTCTGACATGATAGGTAAGCCCATTGGTTTGACACCATGCCTTTGCTTATGTTGTACTCTCAGCCTGGGAAACTCTCTCTACCCCACAACCTCCTTGCTGGCTAACTTCCGTTCACACTTTGCAACTGTCTACATGTCATGTCTTCCAAGAAGATTTCCATGAATCACGCCTCCCCCAAACTAGGTTAAATACCCTCCTGTGTAATTTATTTCTTTAAAAAATATTATTTTTATGCCAATTGGTGTGGCTCAGTTGGTTGGGCATTGTCTCACAAAGTGAAAGGTCACAGGTTCGATTCCTGGTCAGGGCACATGCCTGGGTTGTGGCCAGGTCCCTGGTTGGGGGTATGTGAGAGGCAACCAATCAATGTTTCTCTTGCACATCAATGTTTTTTTCTCTCTCTTTCTCCCTCCCTTCCCTCTCTCTAAAAATAACATCTTTAAAAAATAATTTTTATTTTCAAATTACAGTTGATATACAATATTAGATTCAGGTACATAACCCAGTGATTAGACATTATATAACTTACTAAGTGATCACCTCAACAAATCTAATACCCATCTGACACCATACATCATTATTACATTATTATTGACTATATTCCCTATGCTGCACTCTACATCCGTGGGTGACTGACTTCTTCTAACCAGCTCTTATCACATTGCTTTTAGTGACTTCTTATTTAACTGTCTATTCCATGATTCCACAAGCTCCATGGGAGACGGCCTGTGTGCTGTTCACTGTTATGTCCCTAGGGTCTGTGATAGTACCTAACATGTAAAGTACTCAGATACTTGAATTGTTGAATGCAAAACTCAGCTCAAAGTCATTTTTACTGTGATGTTTTTGGGGACCTTCCTATCAACTGTTCTTTATTTTAGGAGGCATTCATTACATACTGATGAAAGGCAATGAGGGTCCAAGAGACAAAAGGGCCACAGCAGGTTCCCATATGGCTTACCTCTTAAAGAGCTAATCACTAACAATAGGGCACAGAGAGGGGAGATGTTATCACTTGCTTTTGACGTCTGTCATACTAGCTTTCTGCTTTTGATAAACATAAAGCACATCCTCAAGGATGGTGCACACTCCTCTAAAAACCTTCCCTCCAGACTGTGGGCATGTACAAAGGTTATCTATGAATTTTGCCAAAGGACAAAAATGCACCAGACTCCTGGCCACTACTTCTTATACTGTTCTCATGTCCACATTGCTCTTCTGGGGCCCAAAGACACCATAGGAAGATTTCAAGCCTGATCTTTACCTTCAATGCATCTTAGAGGAGAGTCTTCCTTTTCTGCTCAAGTCCTTTTATCTGCAGTCCAGAATAGGGCTGAAAGAGTTGTATGGAATGTTGACCCACCTGAAATATGAGTCTAAGCTCTTATACCATGTGGGAAGTATTATCTACACACTTTACTCTCTCCATCACATACCACATTGAAAATAAGGAGACAAAAACAGGTGGTTCTTTGCTTAGAGGTATAGAGTATATTTGGAGAAGGTGCTGCCTCATCTGCATAATAATGGAAATGATGACAGCCCTTTTCAGGGAGATGCAGAGGTTTGAGAGACTTGGAATTCCTTTTTTCTGGAATGGGTATTCTCCTTGTATAGGCCAGTGCCTCCTGCTGAGGCGAGAGTTGAGATTTTTAGTTGAGTGGCACCAGTTGATTGAGGACAGTGCTTAGGGCTGTTGTGGGAAAAGCACTGGAATGAGGAGCGCCGGGGCTGAAAGCGGTGTTGCTGGACTTCATTGTCTAGGCATTGGTGGGCATCAAAGAAAGTGATACCCTTGTCCTCTGTTGTCTTCTCCAACTTAGCTAGCCTCACAGGGCCTTTGGTGGAGGGCGGACTCTTCTCAACCTTTTGTGCTGTGGTTTTGACCAGTGTTTCCTCCTTAGAGAGGAGAACGGATTCCTTATGCCCTTCACCTTTCACCTTGGGGTTAATCCAGTGTGGAACATGCTTCCTCTTATTTTCCAAGCCAGCTTCTGCAGTTTCTGGAAGGGTAGGGCTCTTGTAAGTATGAGCTGCCTTTACCAGACCCTATAGCTCCTGGCCCTAGAAAGTGTGACCTGACAAATTTTGGATCTGCAAAGTTTGGATCTGAAAAATGTGGTCCCTTCAAATGCTGGGCTTTCAAATTTTGGCCTAGTGAATGGTGGCCTAGTAAATTGATCCTGTAAGGCCAGGTTGTTGAAGCTCTGGGCACTCCAGAGTTGACATTCTCAGGAATCATTATTTGGATGAGGTCATTCAGCGTGCTCTAACAGCCTTTTTTATCTTTATTTTTATTGTTGACACTATTACAGATGTCCCTATTTCTCCCCCAGTCCGGCCTTTGCCCACCTCCACTCAGTCCCCACACCCCGCTTCCCTCTGGCCATCACCACAACTGTTGCCTATGGGTTATGCATATATGTTAAGAGCATCCCTTCACCTTCTTTCATCCAGCCCTCCCTTCCTTCTGACAGCTGTCAGTCTGTTCCATGTATCCATGCCTCTGTTTCTATTTTGTTCATCAGTTTATTTTGTTCATTAGATTCTACTATAAGTGAATATTTTTATCTGAATCTTTGTCCCCAGGAATGCTGGAGGGTACAGGAGGAACTCAAGGTGAGGGAGAAGCTGGTGAAGGTGCCGACAGGGAGCAGTAAGCTGGGAGGATGAAGATGGTGGCTCTCTAGATCCAGACACACCCTTGCTAGTCCCTACTCATTTAAGGCAACCATGTTTGTCAAACTAAAATTCTACCTGAGAAAGATCCTGGAGATACATCAGGGGCTTTAGAGGTCCTACTTAGAAGTGTCTTTACTGGCCCCTGAATCTTGGCAGGTTAGATGTTCTCTCTTGTTGGGGAGAGCCTCAACACTGCATCCCCTTCTCTGTAATTCTCTGCTATTTTGAGTTTCCCTTCAACATCTGTTCTCTCTGCTGGAATAGGGAGTTGTCTTTACCCTTGTAGAAACCTGAGGTTAAGGAGCTCAGGGCTCCTTCAAGCTGGGGTTGTTCACACTGGCCTTCAGCTGAACACAAAGCACCTGAGCCTCTGTCATGTCCCCACTGAGTTGTGAGATCTTGAAGGCCCAGTGGGCAGAACCATAAGGAATGCTCTGGAATGAGCCTGCTTTTGATTCTGCTGCACCTCTTAGTTTAGTTGCAAGCTCTCCTTTAAGGTGGGACATTCTGGGGCACATGGGATGCCTGGTGGGCTGGAGAGTTCCTAGGGAAATGTTTTCCCTTGATTGTTTAGACTCCTAAAGGACTCCTAGGCACAGACATTCCTTGAGACAGCCAAAGTTTCTTCCCTGGACTTTTCAGGTAAAAATTTAGATTGGCCAAGATGGGTGTATTGAGTGAATAGGGGCTACTAGGATCTGTCTGGCTATCTAAAGCACCATCTCCATTCATTTGTGGTTAAATCTGGAATGCTTGAGCACTGTCTGCACAAGTTTCATCAGCATCTTGAAAGTGTGGCCCAGGACTCATACATTGCTGTTTAGATGAGATTGAGCCAGAGGTTCTCTTTGACCCCTGCAACAGGCCCAGGCACCATCTCTGTGATTGCTGATTGGCTAGTGATTGCTGGGACCATGGCCTTGAAGAGAGCCACATAGTAAAGAAACAGTAGCCCTAACAAAAAGGCCAAAACTTGTCTCAGTGACTCAGTCTCTCAGTGACTCTCTGAGAAGGTATCCATGCAGGTGCTGATCAGGGTGATCAGTGACAGTATCTGGTGAGGCTTGTTGCTGCTGATCAAGACCTGTCAGTATTCAGGTGTCACTTTCTGGTCCATGTAAGGACTGACTGCTACTTCCACGCAGGGCTTACTTTCTGGGGTGTAAGGGAACCAAGTTGCTTCCAGGGGCCCTAAAATACTGCAGTCCCACCAGTGCAGATATGGGCAGGGACAATGATCTAGCTGATCTTCCCCATTTGCAGTCAATATGGCTCTGCAGCACTGCCTTGGCCAAGGCAAGCAACTGTGGACTGGTCTATCTGCCTCAGTGGATCAGGACAGGTCCCTATCTCCACTGGCCTCTAGGCCTGCAGACTAGGGGACACTCACATCGGTCAGGGGACAGGAGAAACTGGAAGGACTGCTGGCTCTTCTGGAGCAGGCCCTAGCAATGGTGAATCAACCTGCTCAACTGACCACTTCTGAAGGCGGTACTCCAGCAGCTCTGGGCATGCTATAGGAAAACACTACCTGCCTCTTCAGGACTGAAACAGGCTTCCCCACACAGGTAAGACCCTGGGTCTCAGGGGACTGGTTGATTAACATGTCTCAGGGCTTATGTTGTATGGTTCTCTGCATCTACAGAGATCTCCAGGCAACAACTGGCAAGCACCACTGATGCTGGAGCTGCCTTTGCAGCAGGTGCCACCCCAAAGCTTCACACTGGGCCAGAGTTGGAAATGGAACATTGATATGGGCTTTTTGACAGTCAGATAGAGAAGCCCAAATCCAGATGGGAAGAAGGTGGAGCTAACAGATAGTACAGAGATTAAGGAGAAATCATTGAAGAAAAAGGTACTGAGGACCCCACTTTGTGGAGAGATCTCCAGGGGCAGACTAGGGACTGTGCAGAAAAGCAGAACCATAAACAAACAGCTGTGCTTATGCTGCAGATAACACTGAGTCCTCAGTGTGTCCCCCAGGCAACAGAAAGAGGCCATTTAGTAACCAAAGGGTGGTAGAGGGTAGAGTCGGAGTCATGAAGTTTGGGACTCACTTGCAGTGATATTTGCTCTGGATCCTTAGTGGATCCTTCAAAAACCCAGACATTTTGGGTGGACTGGCTGACCTCCTATGACCCAAGATCAGGGAGATAAAAGCCTATCTTTTCAAAAGAGGCCTTAGTGGTAGCATTATGATGAAAGAAATGTTGTTTTTTCCCTCTAGGCTTGGAAAATATTTGAGGCAGTGTGATATAAGCTGCAATAGGAACTCTTCCACAGATCTTGAAAGCCCTCAGCTATAGAAATGTATGCATTTATATACCTGTACTTAAACATAGCTCACAGCATTTGTGACACAGGAAGAACAGGTGAAGGGAACACAAGGCCATGGGGTGTTTTAGGTTTGTCAGTTCTGGGTTGAAGGAAAGAAAGAGTACTTAAGGGCTACTGACCTTGTTTCTCCCAGAGACTTTGGGTGTTGCTCTTCTTCTTGTCCTGCTGGTTCACAGGAATCCTGTTCTCCTCAAGGCTTGAAGAAGACAGAGCACCTGCATCCCAGGACACATCTGGTGCTTGATATCCCTGCTTTAGCTGGTGGTCAGCCCAGTAGTCTTGGATACTGACTGTACCGGTTGACTGGGCAGCTGACTGGGTTAAGGATTTCTGATTCATTAGTTGTGATACTGAGGGGGTTGCAGATGGAAGTGAAAGTTTTTTGTTGTGCTGGGAACCCTGCCTCTGATCAAAAGACAAGCTAGACTTGGGCAAAATCTCTAGGCAAGAGGAGTCCTGTGATGGCCCTGATGAAGAGGGAGAGACTGGGGTGTTCTCACTAGCCAGCCACTGCTTGATCTCCAGAGCCACAGCATTGCAGATGGGGCAGGAAGGATCTGCACACAGGAGCCTCCGAACACTTCCCTCCTGAGGAAACCAGCCCTGGCTGGAAGAGAAAACAGGGCAGCTGTTACTGATGGAGTGACACCTGCCTCTCTGGAAGTGTGTTGCCTGGAGATTGGCCCTGCCCTCTCTAGTCCTCTATGTGCTGGGGCCACCTCCCCTTTCCCCCAGTGGTTACTCCTCTACTTTTCTTTCTATGAAAATGCCATTTGGCAAGTTATGGAGTGCTGAGCTGAGGACCTGGGGCTTGTTGGGCAAGGTCTCAGACAACCCATGGGAATGCAGGGTCATGAGCAACTGGGAGGTGGGTGAGTTGTCACTGCCCTGTGCTAAGAAGCTTAACCAGGAGATGGGAGATGGGGTACCAATGGTTTGCTGATAGGGCTTCACCAGAGCCATCACCAGGTAGAACCTGGACTCAGTCTCATTTGGGGCTAAGAAGGCCACAGCATGGTATTCAGTACTTCCAAGCTGTGGAAAATGAGGTCCTTGTGGGAACTCTGCTTCCTGGGGACTGTGAGGTATACACAACGTCTCTGGGGAGCCAATCTCATTTTCTAGAGTCCTTAAGAGGAGGATGAGACATCAAGCTCCTGGCTGAGGGCTGTCCCAGGAACTGAGCTCCCTGGACACAGCAGCAGGGGAGGTAATGTCAGCAGGGCCCAGGGGTCTTCCCTTGAAAGGGTGTGGCTGTAAAGAGACTATAACAATGATGACTTATTTATGCACTATTCACGCATTCTCTTAGCTGGCTAACTGGTCTCATGGCTGAGTACAAACCCATATAGGTTTTATGAATTAAGCACTAGTCAAATTCTGAATTCTGGAGCATCATGACCCTAGCATCGTGAGCATCAACAGAGCAGAACTGGGAAACTCCTCCCTCCTGAGTTGTCTGAGTCCCCTTTGCCCTGGTAACCCTCTCAACCATGCTGCAGCCCCCACTGTGTCCGACTCCCTCCCAGCCATTATCCCTCTCCTCATCCCTTTTCCAGGCCAAGCAGAGGAACCAACATGATCCAGGCTGGAGCTGGGACACCACAAAGAGTGAGTGATCACCTTTTCATGACAGCCAGCAGTTCCCATGGCTTCTCAGCTTCTTTCCGGGAAAGTCTCCTAGCTGAGAAACCAGGAGACAGTGTTACATGGAATGCGAGAGGATTTGGGAGATCCTATAGAAGCTAAAGGCCTCTGAATGAGAAGAGACTGAAAACCCCAACAGTCGATGCCCTAAGGCACATCTGTGTACAACTCAACCAGTTACAGAGTGCTGTCCTGGACCTATCCCATTAGGTCTTCACAGCCACACTGCGAGTGAGGTGGGATTTTCAGATGCCCATTTCATGGAGAAAAGACTCAGAGCTGGAGTGAATTCCACAGGGCCATGAAACTAGTAAATGGCACAGCTAAGGACTTCTGCCCTACTTCCTCATTCTTCCTTCCTTGGGAGAGGGTAGAGGATTTTGGAACATTCCCAGGCTCCAGTTTCCCAACCTAGAAATTCTTCTGGGAGAACTTGTCAGTTTGGGAACTGGAAGCTTTAGTGGTTAGAGTACCTGGCCCCCCCACACCAGAGGTCAAAGAAGGGCAAAATGCATGGAACCTTGCCTACAGTTGGGGGGAGTCAGAGATGAGAGGGGGAGTTTACCTCTTGATGTTCTATCTTTAACCCTTTGTTTGACTCTCCGTTGATGCTACAGACAAAAAAGTTAAAGTTTGAACCTGGAACATGCTTTTCTTTTCATGTCTAAAATGAGACAAAACCCACAAATATTTCCCAACCTTTCTTCTGTATACCAATTTTACACATTCTTCTACCTTTCTTTTCCCTATACTACCTTTTCACCCATCATTTTCTTTCTCTTTTGTTTCTGACTCGTTCTGAGGCACTTCCTTACTCCACACTTCCACCCTCACTCCCTGAGCAAGTTTTGTGGAGAGATCAGAATGAGACAGGAGAGAAAGTGGAACAGATTAAAGGGTGGGTGGTCCAGTAGCCAAAGGCCTTCAGCCATCTGAGGCTCTAAGTGTCTACCAACCTGAAGAATCACCTAAATATGGAGCTGTTCTGGGATCCAATGGGGATACCCCCATTAAAAAAAAAAAAGAGCAGAGAGTAAGAGCAACAAGAGAAAGTAAGGAGATAAAATCTCATTTGAGACTTAAATTGGTTTGGTCATGGTCATAGTGTTTTCCTACCCGGCAATGGCTCCTATTAGATCCCAACTTCAATTTTTGGCGGTTCTTTTTTGCTTGCCAAATAATCAATGCAATAATGATGATGGAGCCATATGTGTATAAGGGATATCCAATTTCCCACAGAACAAATGTCGGGCTCAACATAATCTACACCTCACTAGCCATCATCTTTCTAGTCTTTCAAGGTCCTGAAACCTAATGCCTCCACATGCTAGACCTTGTCACGTCTGCCTCACAGAGGATGTAACCAGACCACCAGACTGCATCACAAAGCCCTCCTGTTTCACAAGGCAATGCCGAGCATCACAGACCTTTATCTGTCTAGGACAGTGATTTTCAACCTTTTTCATCTCATGGCACACGTACACTAATTACTAAAGTTCTTCAGCACACACACACACACAAATATATATTTTGCCTATCTGACGAAAAAGAGATATAATTTTGATTCATTCACACTGGACAGCTACTGTTGTGTTGGCTACTGTCATTTTTTTAATTTAACAATCCAAGGGAAAAGAAGTCAGTGCTTTTGACTAAATAGGTATTGCATGTTTTAAAAATTCTTGTGGCACACCGGTTGAAAATCGCTGGTCTATGAGAAGCTCATGTGATTCAGTGTTGAGAGGAGGGTGTCTGGTTGCCTGCACAGGCTGCAGAGCCTAAAGGTGCCAAGGTTGTGGGCAGCATATATTCTTTCATGCTCTTTCTATTTCCTGTGCCCTGATGGCTCAGCTCTCTCCTTGAAGACAGTAGTTGGGCATCTCTCCCCAGGTAACTGAGTCTTAATGTATGCCCTATAAGAGAAATAATGGCTAGGCCAGAGGAACTCCATAAACTATATGACCCGTAGTGGGAAGATAACCAAAAAACACACAAGAGGACAAAGCTTGCAATGTCTTGTTAAGACTCGGAAAGTGCGGGTTTTGATGTGTCACAGGCAATAAATAAATAAGCGGTCAGTATGGAGAGGTTCAGGAAGAGGACTGGGTGTGATGTGGCAAGGAAAGGACGTAACTGCTGTCCTTTTAAATAACTTTGTAAGTTATTAAAAAAGGATTCCTTCTGGTGTGTATGGTCAAGCTTGAGATGAGCAGGAAGAGACTGTCTTTCATGGAGGCACATGAACGATGCTCACCTCTGGAGCTTGATTTTCCAGAACAGACACTACAGATCTTAGAGCATCCTATTTAGGGAGATGGATTATTGACTAGACTTTTGATTAAGGGCCCCAAACTTGTGGCTCTTTGGTTGATTCCATCATGGTTGGAATGTTTGGCTGAATGTTTTATGAAAATCTGAATTTGTACACATTTAGGCAGAGCAGGCTTTTTCCTGTTCAACTTCAATGCCCACCACACTCTAATGTCCACTGATTCACTTAGTAATGTTAACGCCATGGCCCCTGTGGACGTTGTGGTATGCCTCCAACATTCCAGAATTTCTGAATTTCCTTAAGATGTACTTGCCCTGATGAGTGGTTCCACAGCCCAAATATTCTTAGGCCCAAAGTCTCTGAAGAGGCTGTTTGGTCCTGCATCCAGCATCCACTCTTCTGTTGAACAGATGTGGTGAGTACACATTCTGTGCTCAGCCGCAAGCTGGGTAGTGTCAAAAGCACAGAGACATTTCAGTTGTGTTTCCTGCCTGGTCTCAAGACCCTTAAAAATCTAGTTTCAAGCCCTGGCTGGTGTAGCTCAGTGGATTGGGCTCGGGCTGCGAACCAAAGTGTTGCAGGTTCGATTCCCAGTCAGGGTACATGCCTGGGTTGCAGGCCATGACCCCCAGCAACTGCACATTGATGTTTCTCTCTCTCTCTGTTTCCCTTCCTTCCCTCTCTAAAAATAAATAAATAAAGTCTTAAAAAATACATTAAAAAAAATCTAGTTTCAAAGACAAGACTAATTCACATGAATCAAAAACTAATCTTACTGGGGGTTGGGAAGAGGAGACCAGGGAGTTTTTATTTAATGTGTACAGAGTTCCTGTTTACAATGATGAAAAAAGTTCTGAAAAGGATAGTGGTAGTAGCTGCACAACATTGTGAATGTACTTAACGACACAGAACTATACACTTAAAAATGGTTAAAATTTGCCCTGGTTGGTGTGGCTCAGTGGATTGAGTGCTGGACTGAGAACCAAAGGGTCACAGGTTCAATTCCCAGTCAGGGCACATGCCTGGGTTGCAGGACAGGTCCCCAGTATGGGGTGCATGGGAGGCAACCACACATTGATGTTTCTCTTCTCTTTCTCCTTCCCTTCCCTTTCTCTCTTCCCTTCCCTTCCCCTCTCTCTAAAAATAATTAAATAAAATCTTTTAAAAATGGTTAAAATTTGTTAAGTATATTTGACCACAGTTTAAAAAACAAAAGGCCAAAAACCAATTATTAGCATGAGAGACTTTTTACTACTACAAGGAAGAATATTCTGAAAATTATTTGATAAAGAAATGGATTAGAGAATGTTTTTCTTGAATACTCTTTTTATGTAAAACGAAATTGAAAAATAGAACCTGACATTCAAGATAATCCTTACATCCCTGAAGATGTCAAAAGGGGGTCATTTCGACATCTTTTCTGAGTTTGCCAATTCCATAATACAGGAAAGAGGTTTTTTTCAACCAAACAGCACTGAATGACACGTTCACAAAAATCCATTTAAAAGCTCCTTGCATCAGTTTTTCAGTAGAAGGGCAAGATACCTACAAAGTGGCTTGAATCTTTTGTTACTTTTATTGTTACTACCCAACCTGGTCCTGCTTCCTGCAGCTACTGCCATCCCCTATGCCACTGCAATAGTTCTGTCTCCCATTAGCCTGACCCAGTGGGTGCCACGAGGTGTTCGTGTCCCCCTCCCCTGGTCTCTGAATACATGTGCTTAATAAGCTGCTGTCAGTCTCATAGGTCCAGCATTGGTGTCATGCATTCAGCCATTCCCAGAACCCTAGGGCTGGACTGTCCCTCACCAGTGAGCAGGAGAGGTGAACAGAATACTTTATATCCTGCCCAACCAGCGCCAGCTTCCTGCAGCTGCTGCCACTTTTGCTGCTGAACAGCTCTCAGTCTCCATGAGCCTAACCACTTACTTCAGTCAAAACCATCAAATTTTGCAAACTTCACACGTGCTCTGACCAGTGCACTTACCTTACAGATAACCCACAGCCACTGTCAACCCACTAAGCCACAGGTAGCAAACACAAGGCCCATGGGCCAAACCCGACCCTCCACCTTGTTTTATCTGGCCCAGCACCTTGTTTCTACCGGGTGGCAGAGCCAAGCTCCTTGCCCCTAGTTAAGGAGTAGTTACAATTACACAGTCCTAAAATTACATTTGGCCCTTTGAAGGCAACTTCAAGGTTGATGTGGCCCCTGGTGAAAATGAGAACCACCATTAGAACCACCAGCTGAAATCTCCTCTCCACCAGCTCACCCAGCCCTTGCTCCTCTGTCTCGGAGCTGTGGAGTTAGAACCAGAGATAATCTTATGCATTTTTGCAGAATTGGCCTTTGGTGCAGGTGTTATTGAGTTGGCACTTGTTGATGAAAGGTGGTTGTGTGGCTTGGATGTGAGATTAGGGTCTTCCTAAATAAGGGCACATTTACATGATGGACATACTGTGTGTGATTTTTAATGATGTGGGTGGGGATAGATCTTCACACTTGCCCTTCCTGCCTCATGGTTTATAATGAACAGCAAACAAGGGAGGTGAAGTACAGGGAAAGGCTCTGTGGACTCTGGAGGACTACACAACTCCAAGGGATTCCTGTTCATGTGTTTCTAGAAGACTTGTAAAGCCGGACCCTGCTTCCATTATAATGCTACAGCATCACAATTATTGTAGTAGCAGAATTTCCTCAGGAAACTGTTCACAGGTATTGATTCCTATGTACCATGGGTCACACAGATGTGCCACTTACATGAGTTGTCCCTCCTGACAAGCCTTATTAAGTTTTGCTGCATCTCATTCTCAGAAAATATCATGGCACACTCTAGTTATGCCAAGGTGCTTGGTCAGAGAAGCACAGTTGCTGCTATTCAGCAGCAACATTGTTACACATGAACATTTTTATCAGCGCCCAAGATCTAAGATTTCCAGAGTGTTGGACAGGAAGCCCCAGAGTACTGTCAGGCAGCAAGACCACTGGTGCTCACACAGTGGGTTACTACACTGTGCAGAGGTGCAGCAAGCAGCCAGAGACACTAGAGGGCAGCACATGCCCACTCAACGCGCCCAGTCTGGAGGACTCATTGACAGGAACAGTCAGCTGCCCCAGTGGCTCTGAATCCTGGCTTTGCAATAGAATAAATGGGAAGATTGTAGAAGTATAGATTTCCTGGCCTCACCCAGGCTTAATGAATCAGCATCTCTAGGGGCAGAGCCCAGCAATTCATATATTAAGAAAGAATAAAAAATAATCCTCATACAAAAAAGCACTGGCTCTGGATGTGTATTTGGAAACAATTGGTCTTCAAAGAGACATAGTCCCCCCACCCTGCCCCAGTTTCACTGAGATATAACGGACATACAACATTGTGTCAGTTGAAGGTATACAACATAAGGATTTGATATGTGTATGTATTGGGAAATGATTACCACCATAAGTCAATATCCATCACCTCACATGTTACATTTTTTTCTTGTAATGAGAACTACACTTTCAACAACTTTCGCAACTTTCAAACACTGTACAATATAGTATCGTTAACTGTAGTCACTGTGCTGCACATCAGATCTCCAGGATCTATTAATCTTATAACTGAGTGTTTCTACCTTTTAACTTGTCCATTTCCCTCACCTCTCACCCCCTGCTGCTGGCAACCACCAATCTGTTCTCTGCTTTTATGAGTTTAGGCTAGATTCCACATATAAGTGAGATCATATAGTATTTGTCCTTCTGTCTTATTTCATTTAGTGTAATGTCCTCAAGGTCGCATCCATGTTTCTCCTCCTCCTTCTCCTCCTTTCTTTTTCTTTTCCTTCCTTCCTTCCTTCCTTCTTCTCATCTTCTTCTTCCTCTCCATCTTCTTCACCTCTTCCCTTTCCTTCTTCCTTTTTATTCCTTCTTTACAACTGAATAATATTGCAGTGTGTGTGTGTGTTTGTGTGTAACCCATCTTCTTTGTCTATTCTGCCATCAACAGACACTTAGGTCTTGGCTATTGTAAGTGGCATGTTCATGCCAGCATTGTAAATAATGCTGGCATGAACATGTGGGTGCAGATATATCTTCCAGATAGTGATTTGGTTTCCTTCATATATATATATCCAGAAGTGGGGTTGCTGGATCATATAGTACTTATATTTTTAATTTTTTAAGTAACTCCATCCTGCCAATTTATATTCCCACCAACAGTGCACAAGTGTTCTCTTTTCTCCATGTCCTTGCCAGCAGTGGTTGTATCTTGTCTCTTTTTTTAAAGTAAAAACACCTTTATTTTAGCATTCATAGAATGAACAGCTCTTTTTTCCAAGATATTCATAATTACAAAAATGGCATCTTCAAAACATTCCCTTTAATGGGAAACTTAGGACTGGGGGATCACATGCACCTGTGCCCAGACCAGGGATTGAACCCACAACCCAGGGATGTGCCCTGACTGGGAATAGAACCCACAAACTTTCAGTTACAAGATGATGCTCCAACCAACTGAGCCACACCAGCCAGGGCAAAATGTGGTCTAATTTAGTAACCCTTCTCTGGCTGGTGTGATTTCGGTTCTTCCCCAAAGACAACCGAGTAGACTGACTGGCCTAAGATCCACATCCACTAGGGCTGATATCCATAAAAGAAAATGAAGCTTGTCAAGAAGATTGACAAAGTCTTAAAATCCTAGAAGGGTGCCAACAATTTCCTTATCACTGTTCATCACAATGTGAATTCTTTATCCTCTACACTTGCTCACAAACTCCAGAGGCAGCAGCTGCAATGTGTTAGTGGTAGCATTACCTGCCTCTGCCATACCTTGTCTTGTCTTTCTTTTGTTAATTGAATTTATTGGGGTGATGCTGGATCACAAAATCATACGGGTTTCAAGGATACAACTCAACAGAACATCATCTGCATATTGCATCATGTGCCCACTACCGCAAGCAAAGTCTTTTTCCATCCCCATTTATCCCTCCCTTGCCCATGTCCACCTACCCCCACACCTCTGTCCCCCTGGCCATCACCACACTGTTCTCTGTGTATGTGTTATGTATATATGTTTTTTTCTTAATCCCTTCACCTGCTTCCTCCCAGCCCCTCAACTGGCCTCCCCTCTGACAGCTGGAGTAGTGTCCATTGAGGTCTTTGTCCACGTGTCCATGCCTGTTTCTGTTTTAATCATCAGTTTATTTTGTTCATTAGATTCTACATATAAATGAGATCATATAGTATTTTTCTTTCTCTGACTAGCTTATTTCACTTAACATAATAATCTCCAGGTCCATCCATGCTGTTGCAAAAGGTAAGATTTTTTTTTTTGGCTGAGTAGTACAGTGATCCCTCACCCATCCCAGGAGTTATGTTCCAGAGACCCCCACGATAGGTGAAAATCCACGAAGTAGTGGTACTATGTTTATTTTATTATTTATATATACATTTTAAGGCTTTATAAACCCTTCCCACACTCCTATAAACCTTTCTCACACTCTTACAAACACTTCATATGCTCTTAAACACTTTCTATACTCTTAAACCTACATAATTTTAACAACATATAAAATTCTATATGGGTACTCACAGTGAAGTACAGTCGTCCCTTGCTATATGGAGGTTCACTTAACTGAGATATAGTGAGGGGTGAGTGTATTCTATTGTGTAAATGTACCACAGCTTTTTTTATCCATTCATCTATTGGCTTTTTCCAGATCTTGGCTATTATAAATAATATTGCAATGAACACAGGAGTGCATATATTCTTTCAAATTAGTGTTTTGGGTTTCTTTGGATATATTCCCAGAAGTGGGATCACTGGGTCAAAAGGCAGTCCCATTTTCCATTTTTTGAGGAAACTCCACAGTGTTTTCCACAGCAGCTGCACCAGTCTGCATTCCTACCAACAGTACACAATGGTTCCTTCCCTTTCTCTATGTCCTAGCCAGCACTTGTTGTTTCTTGATTTATTGATGATAGCCATTCTGACAGGTATGATGTGATGTCTCTTCCTGGTTTTAATTTGCATCTCTCTGATAATTAGTGACATTGAGCATTATTTTATGTGTCTACTGACCATGTGTATGTCCTCTTTGGAGAAGTGTCTGTTCATGTCTTTGTCCATGTCTTAATTGGGTTATTTGTCTTCTTGATTGAGTTGTATGAGTTCTTTATGAATTTTGGAAATTAACCCCTTATCAGATGTATCATTGGCAAATATATTCTCCCATTCAGTGGGTTCTCTTTTCATTGTGTTGATGGTTTCTTTGTTGTGCAAAAGTTTTTTAGTTTGATTTTTAGTCCCATTTGTTTTTTAATTTGTTTCCCTTGCCTGAAAAGATATATCAGAAAAAAATATTGCTATGACAAATGTCTGATATTTTACTGCCTATATTTTCTTCTAGGGTTTTCATGGCTTCATGACTTAACATTTAAGTATTTAACCCATTTTGTGTTTACTCTTGTATATGATGTAAGTTGGTAGTCTAATTTCCATTTTTGCATGTATCTGTACAATTTTCCCAACAGCAATTGAATAGAACATCTTCACTCCATTATATGTTCTTGTCTCCTTTGTCCAATATTTTATTTTATTTTTTCTATTACTATTTATCTCCCTGTACCCTCTTCCGCCTCCCCCCAATCCACCCCCTCACCCCCCACAATCACCACACTGTTGTCCATGGCCATGAATTCTTTCTCTTTTTTCTTTTATGCTCAATCCCTCCACTGCCCCCCTCCAGAGCTGTTAGCCTGCTTTCTCTCATTGAGTCTGTCTCTATTTTGCTTGTCAGATCAGTTCGTTCATTAGATTCCACATATGAGTGAAATCATATGGTAGTTGTCTTTCTCTGACTGGCTTATTTCCCTTAGCATAATGTTCTCCAAGTCCATCCATGCTATATTGCAAAGGGTAAAATTTTCTTCTTTTTATGGCCGAGTAGTATTCCATTGTGTAAATGTCCCCTAGTTGTTTTATCCACTTATCTACTGATGGACACTAGTCTGCTTCCAAATATTGGCTATTAGAAATAATGCTGCAATGATTTTAGGGTTGCATATATTGTTTCAAATTAGTGTGTCAGGTTTCTTCAGATAAATTCCTAGAAGTGGAATCCTGTGTCAAAAGGCAGTTCCACTTATAATTTTTTTAAGATTTTTTAATAGATGTTATTTATTTACTTTTAGAGGGCGGGGAAGGGAGGGAGGAAGAGAGGGAGAGAAACGTCAATGTGTGGTTGTCTCTCACACATCCTGTACTGAGGACCTGGCCTGCAACCCAGGCATGTGCCCTGACTGGGAATCGAACCTGCGACCCTTTGGTTTGCAGGCTGGAACTCAATCCACTGAGCCATACCAGCCAGGGTCACTTTTAAATTTTTGAGGTAACTCCATACTGCTTTCCTTAGTGGCTGCACCAATCTACATTCCCACCAACAATACACAAGGGTTCCTGTTTCTGCACATCCTCACAAACACTTGTTTATTGATGACAGCCATTCTGACAGGTGTGAAGTGATATCACATTGTGATTTTATTTTCATTTCTGTGATGACTAATGAAGTTGAGCATCTTTTTATATGTCTGTTGGCCATCTGTATGTTCTCTTTGAAGAAACGTCTATCCAAGTCCTTTGTTGTTTTTAAAATTGGATTGTTTATTTTTGGGGTGTTGAATTGTATGAGTTCTTTATAAATTTCAGATATTAACTCCCTTTCAGATGTACCAGTGAATATGTTCTCCCATTCAGTGGGTTGTCTTTTCATTTTGTTGATGATTTCCTTTGCTGTGCAAAAACTTTTTAGTTTGATGTATCCCATTTAGTTTGTTTTCTTTTGTTTTTCTTGCCTAAAGAATTATATCAGAAAAAAATACTACTATGAGAAATGTCCAAGATTTTAATGCCTACATTTTCTTCTAGGATTTTTATAGTTTCAAGTCTAACATTTGAGTCTTTAATCAGTTTTGAGTGTATTCTTGTTGGAGGCATAAGAAGGAGGTCTAGTTTCATTATTTTGCATGTATCTGCCCAATTTTCCAACACTATTAAGTAGACTGTCTTTAGCTCATTGTATGTATCTGCATCCTTTGTCAAATATTAATTGACTGTAAGTGTGTGTTTATTTCAGGGCTCTCTATTCTGTTCCACTGATGTATATGTGTGTTTTTATACCAGTGCCATGCTGTTTTGAATACTATGGTTTTATAACATAGTTTAATGTTAGGTAGCTTGATTCCTCCAACTTTGTTCTTTTTTTCTCAAGATCACTGTTGCTATTTGGGATTTTGAGTGGTTCCATATAAATTTTTGGAATATTTGTTTTAGTTCTGTGAAATATGCCATTGGTATCTTGATAGGAATGGCTTTGAATGTATAGATTGCTTTAAGTAGTATGAACATTTTAATGATGTTAATTTTTCCAGTCCATGAACATAGTATATGCTTCCACTTATTTGTATCTTCCTCAGTTTCTATCTTTAGTATCTTATAATTTTCTAAGTACAGGTTTTTCAACTTCTTGGTTAAATTTACTCCTAGGTACCTTATTTTTTATATTGCAATAGTAAATGGGATTGTTTTTTTAATTTCTCTCTCTGATAGTTCATTATTGGTAGATAAAAATGCCACTGAATTCTGAATATTTTGTGTCCTGCTACTTTGTTTAATTCATTATTAAATTGGTTTTTAATTTAATAAATGCTGCATTTTAATTTAAAAATGCTGGTTTTTTGGTGGAATCTTTATGGTTTTCTATGTATAATATCATGTCATCTGTGAATAATGTTTGACTGTTTTATTTCCTCCTTTTCAATTTGGATGACTTTTATTTCTTCTTCTTTCCTGGTTGCTGGGGTTAGTACTTCCAGTACTATGTTGCATAAGAATGATGAAAGCAGACATCCCTGTCTCATTCCTGATCTTAAGGGAAATGCTTTTAGTTTTTGCCCATTGAGTATGATGGGGTTTTGTTATACATGGCGTATGTTGAGGTATGATCCCTCTATCCCCACTTTGCTGAGAGTTTTTTATCATAAATCTGTGTGGGTTTTTATCAAATGCTTTTTCTGCATCAATTGATATGATAATGTGTTTTTTATTCTTCATTTTGTTTATGTGGGGTATCACATTCACTGATTTGCAAATATTGTACCAACCTTGCATTTCCAGAATAAATCCCACTTGATCATGGCATATAATCTTTTTAATGTACTGCTGGATATGGTTTGCTAATATTTTGTTGAGGATTTTATCATCTATGTTAATATTGGCTTATAGCTTTCTTTCTTTGTAGTGTCATATCTGGTTTGAGAATTAGAATAATGCTAGCCTTGTAAATAGAGTTTGGAAGTCTTTCCTCCTCTTGAATGTTTTAGAATAGTTTGAGAAGGACAGGTGTTAGTTGTTCTTTGAATGTCTGGTAAAATTCACGTGTGAAGCCATCCAGTCCAGGACTTTTGTTTCCTGGGAGATTTTTTTTTATTACTACTTTAGTTTCATTAGTTATAATTGCTCTGTTCAGATTTTCTGATTCTTCCTGATTCAGTTTTTGGAAGCTTATATGTTTCTAAGATTGTATCCATATTGCCCAGGTTGCCCAATTTGTTAGCATATAGTTGTTCATAGTATGTTCTTGCAATCCTTTGTATTTCTGTGGTAGAAATTATTACTTCTCTTTCATTTCTGATTTTATGTATTTGGGTCCTCCCTATTTTATTTCTTGATGAGTCTGGTTAAAGGTTTGTCCATTTTATTTATCTTTTCAAAGAATCAACTTTTGGTTTCATTCTTCTTTTGTATTTTTTTTTAGTCTCTATGTCATTTATTTCCACTCTAATCTCTATTATTTCCTTCCTTTCACTTATCTGAGTGGACTGTTCATATGTCCAGTAGTTTTTTAAAGAAAGATCACCATAATAAAAGGAATCTAAAATAAGATCCAAAGAGCAAGGCTGGGTCCAAAGGTCTCCATTGTCATCCAGGTACATACCTACTTCCTCTCATCAGGTGTGTCCCCAGATGCAACAGGCATCAGGCTCTCACAGTCCAGTGACATTAGCACCTGAGATCGTCCCATTGTAATCAACTCACACTTCTGGCTTGATTACAGGCTCATCATTCTGACTAGAATGTAACTTTCAGTATAGACAGACCTATAAGAAGATAATGCCCTGGCTAACAGGTGGGAGTATGCCAGGTCCCTTGGGATTATATTGCCAGTAAAAATTAGCAAATTAGCGTTATGATTTATGCCTCAGACTGTTCAGTTTAATTACAGCTGGTCCACTCTGAAGAAACCATTGGCTCAGAGAACATTGACAAGATTGAGTCTTTCTATTTTTGAAGCTGGGGAATGCTCTTAGTTCTCTTCCTTTCTGTTCTTCCTACTTAGCCTCCACCCTCAGGACCAGTGGCAGAGACAGGGAGAGCAATCCAAAACACTGGGCTGCTGCAGTGACCACGATCCTGTCCCCTCACAGAGGAGAGTGGGTGCCACTATTTCTTAGGACGCTGCCTTACTGTTGTGTGTCTTAGTTTTCTCCCCTTAGGAGGAAGTGGTATCTATTAAAGGTTATTTATTGCATAAAGTATGGGGGGAGGGTTATAAATGTTATCTAGAAGGGAATCCTGATAAAAGTGTAAAACAATAGTTACACAAAAGTACTCAGAATATCTCAGAGTGTGCCTGGTACAGATACACTGCTATCTAAATCTATAAAAAGGAGAGAGATTATTTTTGGCTAAGGTGATCTGAGGAAGCTTCATGTAGAAAATGGCATTTAAACTTGTGCTTGAAGCAGATGATTTTAATACAAGTAATTAGAAGACAGAGTGATCCAAATGCAGGAATCAGCATGTGTGAAGCTTCTAGTGTGTCTGTGTAACAGTACATGGGGATAACAGAAGGACTCCTGAAATATTTTACTCTGGGTACATTTTATTTTGTATATATTCAATCTCAATGAAATGAGGTTTACATGTCATTTTGCCTTTGTGTGGAAACTGTGATTGTGCATCTTCTTGCGGGTGTATTTTTCTGCATCACGTGGACATGAGCTGTGGAGATGGGTCTCCTGAATCTGACCATATGTGTTTCTTGGTATAAACGTCTGTGTGGGTGCATTTCTCTACAGATTTTTAAATTTTTGTGGGTGTGTGCACATGCAGTCCTGAAGGGTTGAAAAGGAAAGAGGAAGAACTAGAGGGGAGGAGGAGAAAGAAGGAGAGGAAAGGCAGTGAGAGGTTGCTGAGGAGGACTTCTGAAGCCCAAATGTGAAACTAATATACATCATGAGTATTTTAAGTAGGTGATAATTGATTGTTCCGTTGACTTTAGAAGTTCTTTTTCTAATAATACAATATTTATTGGTTACAGGCTAGTGTTCCAAAATGCCATCTTTTATCCATCACATTCTCTTTTCATTTGTCCTTTTTTCATCTAATTTAATCCTCTGGTTTTTTTCTTTTAGTATTCTTTTTCTTTCTTTTCTTATTCTTCAAGTTACATTTCTTTCTTCATTTTACTTTTCTTTCCATAAGGTTTTTCTTTCTCTTCTAATTTATGGAGCTAATATACTCCACCAACATCCCAGAAACAAATGTTTTTAAATTGGGAAAGGGGTACCTCTTATAGTAAAGTAGTTGAGGCTCAATCTTAGGCTTTTGTCTTCACTGTCACAGCCACAGTCAATTCATTAACTGATTTCACAAATTTTTTAAAGATTTTATTTATTTATTTTTAGAGAGGGAAGGGAGGGAGATAGAGAGAGACACACAGAGAAACTTCAATGTGCGGTTGCTGGGGGTTATGGCCTGCAACCCAGGCATGTACCCTGGCTGGGAATCGAACCTGGGACACTTTGGTTCCCAGCCCGTGCTCAATCCACTGAGCTATGCCAGCCAGGGTGATTTGACAAATTTTAATTGGGTGTTTTTATATGTTAAAGGCATTATTCTAGTTACTGGAGAAACAGAAAAAATACCTAGCACAGTCGGCCAATTATATTAATTATCTCTTTTAACTAAGTTAACCAACTTTTCTTTTCTCCAGACATAGGGGAAAGCTAGAAAACAGAAAAACAAGAACGATTTAGCTACTTTTTTCCATGGGTATCTATCACATGCCATCTTAAGAAAATTTAGTAGCAAATAATCATCCAGTGCATTTGCATATTTTTCATATTTGTTAATATAATGCCATTCTAAGAAATTAGAGTAAATAAAAATTATGTTTAGTGAGAAATATTTTTGCATCTGCTTCTTTTTTAAAATAATTTTTAGGACCTGGCTAGGTAGCTCATTTGGTTATAGCATTATCCTGATACACCAAGGCTGTGGGTTTGATCCCTGATCAGGGCATTTACAAGAAGCAACCAACGAATGCATAATAAATAAGTGGAACAACAAATTGATGTCTCTCTCTTTCTTTCAAAATCAATTTAAAATTCCTTTAAAAATAATAATCTTTTATTTTTAATACAGTTGATGTACTATATTATATAGGGTGGGGCAAAGGTAGGTTTCTAGTTGTTGATATGGAAAATAATACAATAATTAATAAATAAGATTACACCCTGTGTTTTGCACACTCACAACTATAAACCTACTTTTGTCTCACCCTGTATTACGTTCAGGTGTACAAGCCAGTGAATAGACATTTATATAAATTATGAAGTGATCATTCCAATAAAACTAGTACACATCTGATATCATACATAGTTACTACAATATTATTGACTATGTTCCCTATGTTATACATTACATCCCCATGACTATTCGGTAACTACCAATTTGTACTTTTGAATCCCTGCACCTTTTCACCCACCCCCCTGACTCCTCCCATCTGGCCATTGTCAAACTGTTCTTTGTATCTTTGAGTGTGTTTTTATTGCATCTGTTCTTAGAAGCAGTTTAGGCATCCAAAGATTATTTAATAATTAACTTAATCATTTGTTTGATAATTAAGCTCTTAAAGTTAGTTAAACTTCTGAAAATAGAATTTTAACTATGATATCCTGGTGAGTACCTCAAATGTAAGAATTTCATAAAATTAAACCCCTTTCAGAAGATATCAGTTATCACCATTTCATTTAGTCTAAATCACATGCACATATAAAATTGGCACAGAAAATATATTTGAAGAAATAATGGCTGAAAATTGCCCATATCTAATGAAAGTAGAAAAATTTACTAATTCAACAAGCTCAGTGAAACCCTATTGGGTAAGTGGAGGCAGGCTGGCTTCCTTACCCAGGTGTCTGGGCAGCTAAGGGAAGCAGTGTTCCCATAGCCTTGGAGGGGCCTGGCAACCACTGTTCTCATAGCCTTGAGACTGGGTGAGATAAACTCTTCCAGTCATGTGAAGTGGCCTTGCATGCACAGAATTATGTTATGTTATGTAATGTTCTGCCATTTTTCCAGCTTTGTTCCCCTCTAGTACTTAAACAGGTAGGGACTCCCTGCTGGGGACGATGATGATGGGAGACACACACAAGGGGACAGGTGCCACTGGAGAGCAAGGTCCACGACATGAGACATGCAGATAGATACGTAGCTTGCAGCGTGCGTGGCTTGCCCACCTATGAATAAAGGCATGCCAGACATCCCCACGGCTCCGTGAATATTTTTCCATTTGCACGAATACCATGAACCTACCTGGCCTTGAAGGGTGGCAACACAAACCCAAACAGAATAAACTAAAAGAAAACCATGCCTAAAAGGACCCTAAATAGATGCTTCCCCAAACAGGACATTCAGATGGCCAATAGACATATGAAAAAATGCTCAACGTTACTAGTTGTTAGAGAGATGCAAATTAAAACCACAAGGCAATATCACCTCATGTCTGTCAGAATGGCTATCTTCAATAAATCAACAAACAACAAATGCTGGCAAGGATGTGGAGAAAAGGGAATCCTCATGCACTATGGGTGGAAATAAAGCCTCAAAACTTCTGACTGTAAAAACCTGTGAGGATTGCGGCAGTGGGAGAAAATCCCAGCCTCACAGGAGATTCTGTTGGAGAGACCCACAGGGTCCTAGAACGTACGCAAAACCACACACCTGGGAATCAGCACCAGAAGGGCCCAATTTGCTTGTGGGTAGCAGAGGAAATGACTGAAAGTAGCTGGAAAGCTGAGCAAGAAGCATTGTTTCCTCTCTGCCCCCTCCCCTACATGTAGTGCTACAACGCAGCAACCTTGGGTTGCCCCACCTTGGTGAATACCTAAGGCTGTGCCCCTTACTACATAACAGGTGCACCCAGACAAAACAAATGGCCCAAATGAAAAGAACAGATCAAAGCTCCAGAAAAAAATACAACTAAGAGATGAAGAGATAGCCAACCTATCAGATGCATAGTTCAAAACACTGATAATCAGGATGCTCACAGAACTGGTTTAGTATGGTCGCCAAATAGAGGAAAAAGTGAAGGCTATGCAAAGGAAAATAAAGGAAAATGTACAGGGAACCAACAGTGAGAGGAAGGAAATCAGGGCTGGACCAGACTCAATGGTTTGGATCAGAAGGAAGAAATAAACATTGAACTTGAACAGAATGAAGAAACAAGAATTCAAAAAAAGGAGGAGAGGTTTAGGAACCTCCAGAATTGTATAATTCTAAATTTAATAATCTAAAAATTGTTTGTAAATTCCTTTCAATGTGTGAAGAGTGAGGAATAAATTAGGAATCTGCATCCCAAGTTAGATGTATGAGGGAACCCCCCAAAACCAGAATTATCTTCTGGAGGGTGGGCCCCTTGAAGTACTGGCTTCCCCAGCTTGGTGAGAGCTCTAAAACCCATCTGTATCAGAGTACCAGCTGGCATGGTTGTGAGAGGCTGCATTCAGCTTCAGTGTATTTTTTTTAAGAGTCTTTCATTGTGTTTGCCCATTTCATGATGGGTGATTTAAGAGCACACCTGCCTACACCATGCTAACTGTTCAGCAGTTTTTGGTCAGAAAACAGCATGACCCCTGTGCCCCACCCTCCCTATTTATCAGATCTCACCCCAAGCAATTTTTTTTTGTTTCCCTGGATAAAAGAAGTCCTCAAAGGGAAATGTTTTGCCAGTGTGGAAAAGGTGAAACAAAAAATAGCAGAAGCACTAAAAGGCATCAAAATCGATGAGTTAAAAAACTGTTTTAAGCAGTGGGAAAAAGTCTCAGGAGGTGTCCCAGCCTTGAACGGCTGCAGGACAAACACTAAACAAATATTGCATGAACTGTTAAAGGGTCTTCTTTAAGAAGAAGAAGAATATCAAAAACACGAACAATAAAATGTCAATAAATACATATCCATCAACAATTGAATCTAAAAAACAAAATAACCAAACAAGAAGAACAGAAACAGAATCATAGATATAGAGAACGTTTTGCTGGTAGTCAGATGGGAGGGGAGTTGGGGAGATAGGCAAAAAAGGTGAAGGGATTAAGAAGTACAAATTGGTTGTTAGAGAATAGTCATGGGGATTTAGAGTACAGCATAGGAAATATAGTAGCCAAATAATACATATGCATGACACGTGGACATGGACAATGGTGTGGGGATAGGCTGAGGGATGTGGGGGGTCTGGGTAGAGGACAAAGGTGGAAAAAGTGGGACAACTATAACAGCATAAATAATCCTGTTTCAGTCTACTATTCTTTTTTTTAATTGTTGTTCAAGTACAGTTGTCTCCATTTTCCCCCCACACCACTCCTGCCCTCCACCCCACCTATCCCGACCTCCTACCCTCAATCCTACCCTGCTTTGGCTTTTTCTGTGTGTCCTTTATACTTTCTTTGACTTACCTGCTCTTTTCAGCATGGCCAATAGTCCTCTTCCTCTATCTCATCCCTTCCACGCAGGCCCTGGGCTAAGGAAGTTCAGAATGCCTCTATGTGATATTCTCTCCCACTGCTGTCATCCCACTGAACTGTCTGCAACCCCCAGCCACACCCAAATGTCAGAAAACTGAGCCCAGTTTTTCTATGCTGAAGCAGCATGGGAAAATGCTTGGTAAATGGGTGCTAAATAAACTGTGTATAAATATATGCTAAGACAATTTATAAGGAATGACATTGAAATGAAATGTTGAATAATTTTCCTATTTTTTAAATTTTTAGCCGTGGCTGGTGTAGCTTAGTGGACAAAGTGCCAGCCTGTGAACCAAAGGGTCGCCAGTTTGATTCCCAGTCAGGACACATTCCTGGGTTGCAGGCCAGGTCCCCACTAGTGGGGTGCATGAGAAGCAACCACACATTAATGTTTCTCGCCTGCTCTTTTTTCCTCCTTCACATCTCTCTAAAAGTAAATAAATAAAACAAACAAGCAAGCAAAATGTAACCAGAGACACTGAAATAAAGAACAGACTGACAGTAACCAGAGGTGGGGAGGGATAATGGGGGAAAATTGGGGGAGGGCCATCAAGGAACATGTATGAAGGACACATGGACAAAGCCTAATGTTGTAGGTTTGAGGGTGGGAGGTGGGGATAGGGTGGCTGGGGGTAGGGGTGCATGGTGGGGAGAAAATGGAGACTACTATACTTGAATGACAATAAAAAAAAATAAAATAAAATAGCCCTGGCTGGTGTGGCTCAGTGGATTGAGCACCGGCCTGTGAACCTAAGGGTCGCTGCTGGTTCCATTCCCAGTCTAGAGCACATATCTGGGTTGTGGGCCAGGTCCCCAGTGAGAGGTATGTGAGAGGCAACCACACATTGATGTTTCTCTCCCTCTCTTTCTCCCTCCCTTCCCTTTTCTAAAAATAAATAAATAAAACCTTTTAAAAATAAATAAGTAAATAAATAAATAGAATTTTCAGTGTAGTGGTATTATAATTTTTATTATAATATATAAAACAATATTTTATATAATAAATTCATAAGTATATTTTAAAATAAAATGTACAAATATATATTTAAATACTTTTATAAAAATGAGTAGCTTATAAATTTGTACTTATTTCTATGAAAAATACTGTTTTAATATGAAAATTCAGGCAAAAATTCCCCACACATTTTCTAAATATACCCTAATCATGCATCTGTTGTTTCTACCCCTTAGAATGTAAGACCCTCCACCATGATCATGTGAGTCCTCCCCCTGCTGCCAGAATGTCAGATTCATGAGAGCAGGATCTCCTTTTGTTCACCACTCTATCCCTCGCTCTGAGAACAATGCCTGATAAATGGTAGTCGATAAAGAATGCTGAATAAGTGAATGTACATCTGCATCTTTATCCAAAGACAGCAAGAATTCAAGCAGTTAAGTGGAGGCAATAAGAATGCATATGATACATGGGTTTTATTATAGTATAAATAATGGATAACATTTATAAAGCATTTATTAAGTAAATATGCTAGGCACAATGCTAAGCATTTGATATACAAAAAATACAATATAGGCATTATTATTAATTTTATATTTTCAAAATATGGAAGAAATTGAATTTTAGAGGGGTTAGTTATTACATATATACATAGGGTACCTTTTTTAATTTAGCAGAGCACTGAACTATCTTCATGAGTTATTCATCCTAATAAAATTATAGAGTAAGACAACGTTCAAGTTCTCATTATTTGCCTCCTCAAAGTCACACAGTAAGTAAAAAGAACTGCAATAAGGATTTTGATTCCTTAATCCTAGTATGCATGCAAAGCAGCTCAAATTTCTCCCCAGAAGACAAATACAAACATCTGTAGTAATGTTGCCCATGTCACAAGGTTCTGATGGGGAAGAGTTAATAACTGATTACAGAATTCTTTGTAAATACAAAGTTCTGTAGAAATGCAAAACATCTACAACAACAGTAATTAATTCTAATCACCATCTTTTTTCTGTGTGCAGCTGTCTCTCAAATTCACTTTGGGAGTTTAATCACCCCATTTCAACAAATAAAGTAACCTCCCTCTCTCTCAGACCCTACTAAGAAGCTGTCTCTCATTCTCCACCAGCTACTAAAGCTCTTCCCTTCCTCCCCCTGCACACTTTCTCCTCCCAGTTGATTAACAAAGACTGAATGCTGACATTAATAAGAAAAATGTTCAGTTTGAGCCTTTCAAAATTCCCAAATAAAACTGGGCACATGAGAGAAATGGACAGATTTCAAAATAGAGTTCCCTTTCCTCCCCTACACAGGAAGGAAATTTTTCCTCCCTCTGAGCTCCAGTTATGCTCAGGTAACTATGCTGAAATACCAGGTTGACAAATTGTTTATTTAGCAACATGAGGCTTATAATAACACTAACGACAATGAGCATTTCAACATTCATTTATGCCAATGGCTTCTTGAGTAATTGTAACAGAAACCACATGGCCCCCAAATTGAAAATATTTACTATCTGGCCCTTTATAGAAGTAGTTTGCCAACATCTGATAGGCTGAGTCCTGAGTTCTGGGGCACTCCAATATAATAAGAAAATGACATAAGAACTTTGAAAAGGAGCAGTTCATGATATAGACAGAAAACCAGAGGAATGTAGTGTCTCAAAAGTCAAATGAAAATAATTTTTAAGGTAGGAAGGAATGATCAACAAGCAAGATGGAGACTGAGAGTTGAATGTGAGATTTCACAACCTGAAGGTTATCGGGGACCTTTATGAGAGCATTCTCAGTGGAATGGTAGGAATGAAAGTCTAACTGAGGCGGTAGGTTCATGAAGTAATGGGAAAACAGGCAGTGGAGACAAGTAAGAGTTTTGCTGGAAAGGAAAACAGAGAAAAAGAGCCATAAACTGAAAAAGGTTATAGAACACAGTATGCTGATCTTGTGGTTGTTTTTTGGTTTTTAGATGGTATATCACAGCATGCTTGTGTGCTAGTGAGAACATGGGAATGATCCAGGAGAGATAAGCATGAGGATGGATGAGCAGAAGAGGTTAAATTATGACACAGATACACTATGGAAGCTGTATCCCTTCTGGTAAGAGAGTTTCAGTAGTGTGAAATGATTCCCTGTGTAGAACACTAGGGTAAATAAAATCAGAACAATTTAAGGCAGGCCCTGAAGAAGAAAGCTTGCTCCAATAAAAAGTAGTGACTTTCACCTAATGGTGGCCCACCAGGGGCCAAGAAGGTTAGAACTTGGATGAGCTGCCCAGGGATGGAATGCCTCCTGCAGACTCTGAAAATAAAGCTGACTTGCAAGCCATGATGCCTATAAGATTCATGGCACACTCTAGATTGGTTTCTCTTTTGTTATCCTGTACTAACATCTCATTCAGATATTCCACTTTTTATAAAGCACCTCAGAAAAGCCCTCCATCTACATGAGAATCAGAATGTTAAAAAGAGCGCTGTCTCCTTGAGGCCAGTGTGGGGAGGGGAATTGTGATCAGAGAAAGGTCAATGAATCACACAGGCAGTGCCTGCAGTAATTGAAAAGCATGCTTTTCACTTTGAGGTGACTTCTGGTCAAGATGGCAGCATAGGTAAACATGGCTTACCTCCTCACACAACCACAACAAAATTACAACTAAAATATAGAACAACCATCACCCAGAACAGCTTTTTCCTGGACATAAAGGCAGGCAGAACCACAGATCCAGCAGGCAGTTGCCATATCTGAGGCCCATTAACCTGGATAACACTGTTTGCCCTGCCCTGGAGATCTCCTGAGTTTCTGTCCCACACACTTATAGCTGTTAACAGTAGCTTTTCCATATGAATAGCTGGTCTTGGATCATACTTCACAACTTCCTAAATCCTCTCAAACAAGTAACAGCTGGCCTCAGTGAGCCCTCAACCCCCCTGCTTCTTGCTAAGTAGCCCCCAGCAAGGCACTAGCAGCAGCCAGCCTAGATTCACAACTTGGTTTTGCCTGGGATTCTCTAAGCCCAGCACAAGTAGCAGCCATCTCAGATTGCTTTATAGCTCAGGCAGGGTGGCCCTGGGCAAAATACAGTTGGGGATTAACCTTAGTCTGCACCACCCTGTAAACCCCAGGGCCTGCAAACCCAGAGGACAGCTATAGACCATGTCAGAGCACCACCAAACTGCCTCTGCACAGCGGATCTTCCACAGAGGGTGGAGGTTGGAGGTCAGTGGTCATAGGCAATCCTTGCAACAGACTGGCCTGGGTAAATCCCTTCTATTGATCTGCCAATATCAACCAAGGCTCAATTACAAGAGGAGGGTGTACTCAGCCCACACGAAGGGCACACCTCAAATGCTCAGCTTGGGTGATAGGGGAGGCTGTACCTCTGTACCCTATCGGACACCCACTACATTAGGCCATGCTACCAAGACAGGGAGTCATAGCAGCTTTACCTAATACATAAAAACAAACACAGGAAGGCTGCTGAAATGAAGACACAAAGAAACAAAGCCCAAATGAAAGAACAGATCAAAACTCAGAAAAAGAGCTAAATGAAATGGAGATAAGGCATCTATCAAATGCAGAGTTTAAAACTCTGGTTAAAAGGATGATCAAGAAACTTAGTGAAGACCTCAGCAGCATAAAAAACACCCAGTCAGAAATGAAGAATACAGTAATTGAAATAAAGAACAATTTACAGGGAAACAACAGTAGAGCAGATGAAGCTGAGACTCAAATCAATGATTTGGAACATAAGGAAGCAAAAAATCAAGCAATCAGAACAACAAGAAAAAAAAGAATTAAAAAAAATGAGGATATTGTAAGCAGCCTCTGGGACAACTTCAAGAGGTCCAACATTCATATCATAAGGGTGCCAGAAGAAGAGAAAGAGCACAAAATTGGAAGTCTACTTGAAAAAATAATGAAAGAAAACTTCCCTCATCTGGTGAAGGAAATAGACATGCAAGTCTAGGAAGCACAGAGTCCAAACAAGATGAATGCAAAGAGGCCCACTCCACGACACATCATAACTAAAATCCCAAAGGTTAAAGATGAAGAGAGAAAGTTAAAAGCAGCAAGAAAAAAGCATTTATTTACCCACAGGGGTCTTCCCCAAAGACTGTCAACTGATTTCTCAAGAGAAACTTTGCAGGCTAGAAGGGACTGGCAAGAAATATTCAGTCATGAAAAAGCAGGAACCCACAACCAAGATTGCTCTATCCAGCAAAGATATCATTTAGAATTGAAGGGCAATAAAGAGCTTCCCAGACAGGAAATAACTGAAGAGTTCATCATTGCCAAACCATTATTATATGAAATGTTAAAGGGACTTATTTAAGAAAAAGATAAAAACTATGAACAATATAATGTTTACCTAAACAGTATCTTGTTTACTTAAAAACTAAGTAAATAAGAAGAACAGAGACAGAATCATGGATACAGAGAGCCTTATAGTGGTTGCCAAATGGGAGGAGTGTGTCAGGGAATGGGTGAAGAGGTGAGGGAATTAAGAGTACAAGTACGTAATTACAGAAAAGCCATGGGGATATAAAGTACAGTATAAGAAATGGAGTAGCCAAATAACTTATACTTATGACCCATGGACATGAACAGTGGTGTAGGGATTGCCTGAAGGAGTGGTGAATGGTGAGTGGAGGGGAGCAAAAGGGGTAGAATTGGGACAACTGTAATAGCATAATGAATAAAATATAAATAAAAAAGAAAAACAAAGAATATTATATAAAAAACATAGCAATGTTTGTGAAATTTGGATTCCAGTACTGAACAATTTTGTAATCATGGATGATGTAATAACTAACATTTATTAAATGCATACTGTATGCCATGCATTATACTAAGAGTTTTATATGCTTTATTTTATTTAACCACCATTTTACACATGAGGAGAAGACTGAGACTCAAGGATTTTAAGAGACCACCACAAAGGGTACATTCTCACATCAACTAAATGCACTTTCGGGGTCTGAATCCAGATCTCTCCAACTCCAGAATTTATGCCCCCTACCAATGTACTTATATGGCCTCTCTTAAGGTAAATTTGTGTTTATGACATTAGGCTAAATGCTTTAAAATTCACATATGTCATTTTACTAAATTTCATAATTCCTCTACTCACTGGAGTTCTGGAAAACTATTAAATAAATATGAATATCTGTTTTTCAGATAAAGTTCAGCAAAACAAATCATCAACAAAATGAAAAGACAACCCACTGAATAGGAGAACATATTCACTGATATAGCTGATAAGGATTTAATATCCAAAATTTATAAAACTCAACACCAAAAAAACCACAACAACAAATAATACATTCAGAAAATGGGCAAAGGCCCTGGCTCGTGTGACTCGGTGGGTTGAATGCCAGCCTGTGAATCAAAGGGTTGCTGGTTCAATTCCCAGTCAGGGCACATGCCTGGGTTGTGGGTCAGGTCTCCAGCTGGGGGCATGCAAGAGGCAACCATGCATTAATGTTTCTCTCCCTCTATTTCTCTCTCCCTTCTCCTTTCCCTAAAAATAAATAAATAAAATATTTTAAAAAATGGGCAAAGGACCTGCAGAGACACTTCTCTAAGGAGGACATATAGACAGCCAAGAGACATATGAAATGAGGCTCAACATCATTAATCGTCAGAGGTGCAAATTAAAACCACAATGAGATAACACCTCATACCTGTCAGAATGGCTATCATTAATAAATCAACAAACAATAAGTGCTGGGGAGGATGTAGAGAAAGGGAATCCTCATGTACTGTTAGTGGGAATGCAGATTGGTGAAAGCAATATGGAGTTACTTCAAAAAATAAAACTGGAACTTCTTATGACCCAGCAATTCCATTTTTGGGAATTTATCTGAAGAAACCCAAAACACTGATTCAAAAGAACATATGCACCCCTATGTTCATTGCAGCATAATTTACAATAGCCAAGATTTGGAAGCAGCCCAAGTGCCAATCAGTAAAGGAATAGATAAGAAAACTGTGGTATTGGGTTGGCCAAAAAGTGTGTTTGCTTTTTTTCAATAAGCTGGCTCCAGTAGTACTTAGTTATCTTTAACTTCATTCTAAACAATTTTGTTAGATTGTGTTATGACAGCTGTCATACCAGAGTGTATTTAAAAAGCTTATAGAAGTTGGTGAATTTTTGTGCAGCCATTTTAATATTGAAGATAGAAGAAAATACACAACACCTTTGGCATATTATGCTTATTTCAAGAAAGGTAAAAACACACTGACATGCAAAAAAAGATTTGATCGAACATGTCAAAAGTGGTTTGTGAAGTTTTGTGTTGGAGATTTCTCACTGAATAATGCTCCATGGTCAGGTAGACCAGCTGAAGTTGACAACAATGAAATTAAGACATTAACTGAGAACAAGCAATGTTCTACCACACAGGAGATAGCCAACATACTCAAAATATCCAAGTCAATAAAGTTATTGGTGAAAAAGAAAACTGTGTCTTTCATTTTGTGGAAAAAAACATATAGACTTATTGGCCAACCAATACACTTACACAATGGAATGCTACTGGGCCATAAAAAAGAAGGAAATCTTACCTTTTGTGACAGCATGGATGGATGTGGAAAGTATTATGCTAAGTGAAATAAGCCAGTCAGACAAAGACAATTACCATGTGATTTCATTTATATTGTGGAATCTAATGAACGAAATAAACTAACAAACAAAAATAGAAACAAGCTCATAGATACAGACAATAGACAGAGGGCTGTCAGAGGGGAGAGGGGAGGAGGTTGAGCAAAAAAAGTGAAGGGATTAAGGAAAAAATGAAAAAATAAAACAAGAACAAAAACCCTCATAGACAACAGTATGGTGATTACCAGAGGAAAATGGGGTGGGGGAGATAAGAAAGGGTAAAGGGGAGATAAATGGTAATGGAAGGAAACTTGGCTTGGGATGGTAAACACACAATACACTATGTAGATGATGTATTATAGAATTATACCCCTAGGACCTATATAATTTTATCAATAAATTTCACCCCAATAAATTCAATTGTTTGAATTTCTAGCTATATTTAATACCTTTGAGGGCTAGAATATGGAGCTTCTACTCCCTCTTAAATCTAATATTGATGATTTTACATTGGCAATGAAAACTATTTGATATAAATGGTAAATCTTGTACAGAGGAACACAAAAATCTGTAGGTATCCTCTCTTTTTCATCAGAATCCCCACCCAGAAGCCTGGAAAATAGTTCTCCTTTCCCTGCCCTTTGCAATCATTTGTCCAAGGTATCTAAAGGAAATTTGCATAAAACAAAAAAAAAATCCAGAAACCAAGTAAGGTCCTCAATAGGCAGAGTAGGATAAGGAAAAGGCTCTTTATTTTTTTCTCTGTTTTTAAGATATTTAGTATAAGTCATCATTGTCATTTGTTATCTCAGTGACAGACATCCATTGGACATGTGGAAAACCTTGGCTGAATGTGATGTGCTCACCAATTCCCTCTAATGTGGACATTTATCTGGCTGCTAAATTTTGGCAGGATATATCACAGAATTCCCATTACCTCCCAGGACTGTTCAGCATGGTTCCTGCCACCAACATCTCCACTGAATTTGCTCTTGCCATCTCCAGCAACACCCATGTTCCCTAATCCAATGAGTACTTTTTAATGCTTACCATTCTAGAATTCAGCAACAGTTCTTGAGTTGATCACCTTTTGCTCTGTTCTCCTGCCTTCCTCTGTCTTCCTTCTAGTTTCATTCTCTCCCAAGACTTCCTTCTTTCTGTCCAGTCACTCCTTCAGTCTCTTTCCAAGGCCTCTTAAGAGAATTGTCCTGGGTTTCTTTCAGTGCTTGGTCTCTACACTCAGCCTTGATGATTTCAGCACTAACCAGGTCTTCAAGAACTTCCTGATAATTCCCAAATCTATGTATCTCCAGTCCTGACCTCTGTCATGAACTCCCAACCCATATATTCTTCATCTCCATCTGGATATCCCACAGGTATTTCAAATCTAACACAGCATAAATGAACACATCTTCTCACCAGTACCTTAACCTTCTATCTATATTTCCATTAATGTCCTTATGGTCCACAGTCATCTCACTCTGGCTTCAAGAACTCATTCCAGAAGCTTTCTTCACTTGTGGAACTTTCATTCATTCTTCTTTTTTCAGCTTGGACATAAATATCCTCAGGAACTTTTTCTCAACCCCACAAGTCTGTGTAAGTCTATATGTTCCTACAACATTTCACACTTTCCCTCTCATAGCACTTATCACAATATAATATTGTAATTGCCAGGTTACTTGTCTGTATCTTTCACAGACTCCAAGCAGAGACCTTATCTAAATTTTCATTGGTATATTCTCAATGTCTAACACAATCCCTGACACTGTAGGCACTCATTAAATATTCATTGAAGCGAACAAAGGAATAACTAAAGTCTTCAGCAGGATTCAACAGTTCAAAAATGTTCACAGTTCATCCTGGCCAGGTGGCTCTGTTGTTCAGCATCATCCTATACACCAAAAGGTGTTGGTTTGATTCTCTGTCAGGGAACATACTTAGGTTGTGGGTTCAATCCTCGTTTGGGGCACAAACGGGAGGCAACTGATCAATGCTTCCCTCTCACATCCATGTTTTTCTCCCTCTTTCTCCCTCCCCTTCCTCCCTTTCTAAAATCAATAGACATATTCTCAGATGAGGATAAAAAAATGTGCACAATTCAATATGCACTGTGACTATCATGTACCATGTTACTTCCTAAATGGTTTATTGGATGTGTTCCCTTATCTATAATGCTATTGTCTTAGCTCAGAATCTAATAATTTCTTGACTGGACTACTGCAAAAGTTTCCTAACTCAAACCTCAACCCCCCTGTTCTGTTCTCTACAGTGCTTCCAGGGCAATATTTCTAAAATCAAATTAGAGCTCTGGTTAGGTGGCTGTTGGTTGGAGCATCATCCCATGCACCAATAGGTCTTGGGTTTGAGTCCTGGTCAGAGCACATACCTAGGTTATGGATTTAATCCCCATTCAGAGCACAGACAGGAGGCAACTGATCAATGTTTCTCTCTCACATCAATGTCTGTGCATATCTGTTCTTTTCTTCTCCCTCCTCCTCCTCCTCCTCCTCTTCTTCTTCTTCTTCTTCCTCTTCTTCTCTCTCTCCCTCTCTCTCTCTCTCTCTCTCCCTCCCTCCCTCATCAATGGCCAGCATGCCCTGGGGTGAGGATTAAAAATTTCAAAATAAAATTAGGAAAAAATCAAATTAGATCATACCATTCCCAAACTTAAATATTTCAGTGGATTCACTATAGCCTGTAGGATAGTCCAAAACTTAAGCACGGTTTAGCAGAAACCTTCATGCTTTGGCTCCTGCTTACCTATCTCCAGCCACATCACTCACCACTCTCAGGCACCTACCTCATCAGGCTGCTAGTCCCTTCACACAGACACTATCCCCAACTGTCTATTCTAAATCATTCATATTTTTTTCAACAGAATGTTTATTGACCACTTCATATTTGCCAGGCAATGTTCCAGGTACTAGTGATGACATAGTGAGTAAAAAGATAAAAATCCTTGCCCTTCCAGTATATAAATTCTCTCTCTACTCATGGCACTTTCAATAGGATGCCTTTTTTCAGTACCTCCATAGAACTATAAGAATATTTTTATATACTTGCCACAACATGCTGTGGCTGTTGATGTAGTTGAACACAAGGGTAGATCTAGGGTTTATAGTCATCTAAGCTCATTTATGTCATTTGGTTTTGTGTGTGTGAGGGGGTATCTTTAAGAAAAAATATTAATATAATAATCCTAAGCCCTTTCCAGGGCCTTGGAAGGAACTGTGCAAGTCACTTCATAAGACACATACTCCTATTTACCTGTCTTTCCCTCTAGACTATGCACTTTTCGTTTCTATACCCCCACTCTATAGTTACACTCAGGCTGGATCAGAGAGTCCTTTATCCCAAGTCTATAATCATTGTTTACTGCTTTCTCAGAAAGGCCACTACATAACAAGCATCTTGCCTAAGAGCTATGTCTACCTGTCTTGTCTTAGGGGTGACAATGCCCTGGGAGTTGCTCCTGAGTTAATCACTAATTCTTGCACTAATTCTAGCACTTCATTCCAATTCTTGCATGCTTTAATTGAAGTAGGAATCCTCTCAAGGAGCCACTCACTGCCTCTCCAGGGCCTTCCAGACATTTGAATTAGTTTTCAGCTTATTCTCATAAGGCACAAGACCTCTTAAATCAGATTGAGAACATGTATAAGAGTGTTCCAAACAATCACCAAAGGATTTCAAAACTGCTTACAACAGGGCCTCTCATATATACAGAAAGCAGACCCAAAGTCCAGACTTAGAAAAACTTCCTGGCTTCTTTACTCAGTCTACATAAAACATTAGGGCTATCTAAATCTGCAGTCTTCTTGGTCCAAAATCACTTTACCTGTTTCTTCTAGAAGTATATATTCAAATATTTCCTGAGCTGCCCAGAATCAGAGAATCAAAAAAATTTAGAGTAATAAGGGACTTAGAGTAAAATTAATTAAAAATATATAGCCACTTCCAGTCAAGATGGCAACATAGGTAAACATGGCTCACCTCCTCACACAACTACATCAAAATTATAACTAAACCATTGAACAACCATGATTCAGAACCATCAGAAATTGAACTGAGTGAAATTAAAGAAGAAACTCATTGAGACTGGTAGGAGGGACTGAGATGTAGAACAGGCTGTTCCCACAATCAAGAGTAGCAGATAAAAACTGGGAGGGATATCTCAGGAGGGATCCCAGTCCCACACCCCAGCCCAGGGATTCTGTGCCAGGAGGATAAATCTCCATTACTTTTGGATGTAAAAACCATCAGGGATTGAGGATTTGGAAGACAGATACTTATGGAGTGCCCTTAAAGGGCCTAATCACAGACTTATTCAGATTCACTCCCTCTGAGCTCCAGCATGGAAGCAGCAGATTGAAAGGTATCAGAAATATACAGGGATGAAATGAGTTGTCTGGCATCAGTACAAGAGCTGGGGGTCAGCTTTCTCCCAGACAGTAATGCTGGCAGAAGCCATTGTTCCTTTTCTGAACCCCCACCCTACCACAGAACTACACAGCCACACAGCCAGCAGGATGGTGCCATAACTCAGACTCCATCAACCTGGTTCATACAATTTGTCCCACTCTGGTGATTCCCTGAGGCCCTGCCCCACACAACTTCTGGGCCCATCCAAGCTGTTCCCAGTGGCTTCTCATACAAATGTCTTGTCTTGGCCCGTGGTTCAGACTTTCCTAAATTCACTCAAACAAGCAACATCTGGCCTCAGGGACCACCATACCTCTCGCTAAGTTGCCCCATGCCTGGCATTAGCAGTAGCCAACCTAGGTTTACAGCTTGGCCTCACCAAGTCCAGCACAAGTAGCAGCTATCTGCAGGTGGCTTTGTAGCTTATGCTGTGTGACTTTGGACAGAACACCAGGTTCTAGCTGACCTGAACATGCCAACAGAAATCAAGTCTCAGTTGGGGAATGTACACAGCTCACACATTGGGCATACCTTGAGTACCCAGCTTGGGCGATATGTCACTCTACCAAACTTGAGAAATGTGGCAGCTCTACCTAATACATAGAAATAAACAAAGGCAGGCTGCCAAAATGAGGAGACAAAGAACATGGCCCAAATTAAAGAACAGATCAAAACTCCAGAAAAAGAACTAAATGGAGACAAACAATCTACTAGGTGCAGAGTTCAAAACACTGGTTATAAGGATTCTCAATAAACTTAGTGAGAGCCTCAACAGCATAAAAAAAGATCTAGTCAGAAATGAAGGACACACTAATTGAAATAAAGAACAATTTATAGGGAAACAAGTAGAGTAGATGAAACCAAAAATCAAATCAGCAATATGGAATATAAGGAGGCATAAAACAGCCAATCAGAATATCAAGAAGAAAAAAGAATTTAAAAAATGAGGATAGTGTAAGGAGCCCCTGGGACAGCTTCAAGCATACCAACATTTGTGCCATGGGGGTGCTGGAAGGAGAAGAGAGAGAACAAGAAATTGGAAACCTATTTGAAAAAATAATGACAGAAAGCTTCTCTAGCTTGGTGAAGGAAATAGAATGCAAGTCCAGGAAGCACAGAGAGTCCCAAATAATATGAACCCAAAGACACACCAAGACACAGCATGATTAAAATGCCAAAGGTTAAAGATAAAGAGAGGAGCATAAAAGCAGCAAGAGAAAAGCAGTTAGTTACCTACAAGGGAGCTCCCAAAAGACTGTCAGATGAATTCTCAAAAGTAACTTTGCAGGCTAAAAGGGAATGGCAAGAAGTATTCAAAGTAATGAAAACCAAGGAACTACAACCAAGATTACTCCACCCAGCAAAACTATCATTTAGAAATGAAGGACAAATAAAGAGCTTCCCAGACAAGAAAAAGCTAAAAGAGTTCATCAACACCAAACCAGTATTATATGAAATGTTAAAGAGTCTTCTTTAAGAAGAAGAATATCAAAAAACATGAACATTAAAATGGCAATAAATACATACCTATCAACAGTTGAATCTAAAAATCAAAATAAATGAACAAGGAGAACGGAAACAGAATCATAGACACAGAGAATGTTTTGATGGTAGCCAGAAGGGAGAGAGACTGGGGGGATAGACAAAAAGGTGAAGGGATTAGGTAGTTACAGAATAGTCATGAGGATGTAAAGTACAGCATAGGAAATAAAGTAGCTTAGAACATATATGCATGACCCATGGTCATGAACAATAGTGTAGGGATTGACTGAGGGAATATAGGGGGTGCTGGGTGGTAGGAGTAAAGAGGGAAACATTGGGACAATGGTTATAGCATAAACGACAAAATACAATTAAAAATAAAATATATACCATATTTTGCCATGTATAATGTGCTCTTTTTGCCCAAATTTTTGTGGGAAAAATAAGGATATGTATTATACATGGGTAGTACTAATGTTGTATGTATATAAATGGGTTTTTTGTTAAAAATTTTATTTATTTATTTTTAGAGAGGAAAGGAAGGAGAAAGAGGGAGAGAAACATCAATGTGTGGTTGCCCCTCACATGCCCCACACTGGGGACCTGGTCTGCAACCCTCTAATGTGTCCTAGACTGGGAATTGAACTGGTGACCCTTGCATTTGCAGGTCAGCACTCAATCCACTGAGCCATACCAGTCAGGACTATAAAAATGTTTTTAATTCTTTTATTTATGTTTATGCATTAAAAGTGTAACTCTAGAAAGCAATAATGATATCTGTATGCAAAATAATACCCTGGAATATGATAACTGGTTGTGTTTCTAAATATAAATAAATAAATAATTGAATTAAAAATTAAAACAAAAGATTGTTTTCTGAAAGTTTGGGCCAAAAACTTGGGTGCACATTATACATGCAAAATACAGTATATTAAATATTAGTATATATATTATATTTGAGCTATTGTGAGGAATATGAAGAATAACATGATTCCAGTTCTCAGTGAGCATATAAACAAGCCTTCAACAGCCAGATTTTTATATCCTGTATTGTTATTTTCCCCCTCTTTTCTACAGCTCTAAACATTTTCTTTTTCTAGGATTTTACTGAACTTTAAACCAGTACCATTAATAATCACATGCTTCTAGCACAAATTAGAAATAACTGCACAAAATATAGCATATTTATCAACCACTCTCCTAAGAGTGGAAGACATACTGAAAAAGAGAAAATTGATTTTTTAATATCCTAGAACCAGTCTACTCTACAAACCCTAGAAATTAGCTACATTTCATTTGCTGAAAATTAAACAACTGAGCTCTAAGGAATGACTAAGGGCTTCCATGGGCTTCTATGGCCTCAGTTAAGTGGCAAATAATAATATTTAAGGACATAAAAAGTAATGTCTAGCCCTATCTGGTATGGCTCAGTTGGTTGGAGAGTCATCCTGTGGACCAAGGGGTCATGAGCTTGATTCCCAGTCAGGGACCATACCCAGGTTGCATGTTTGATCCCTAGTCAGGGTACATATAAGAAGGCAACCAATTGATGTTTCTCTCTCACAACAATGTTTCTCTCTCTCCTCCTCCTCTCCCTTCTTCTCTCTCTAAAAGCAATGAAAAGATGTCCTGGGTGAGAATTTTTTAAAAAAGTAATATCCACCAAACATTTAAGTTAGTACCTCTGAATACTCACTAAATCTGAGACATTGAGAATAAAACATGTTCCCTGCCCTTCAGAAATTCATGTTCTAGTAAGAGGGGCAGAAATGGTAGAAATGTTAATAGGGATAAGCACAGGGTGCTACATAAATCCAGAGGAGGGGTACTAACCTACCTGGTGTGAAGGAAATAATACCTCACCTGATTTTTGAAAAAAGATTAAGTTTTAGGGAGCAAAACTGTGAGGCAAGGTAAGGCAGGGTGCATATACCAGTCAGCTTACTAATCAATCAACAGAAAACAACTTCGGTTTAATTAGAAACAGAGTTTATTGGAGAAGTACTGTGTAGCTCAGACAATCCCTAGAATGACTGAAGACCCGAGATTTAAAAACTGGAACAAGAGGATGCTGCTGAGAGTAAACACAGTCAAAGTCACACAAGAGAACCAATCAAATGAAGATGCTGCTGCTGCTGTCATTGAGCCCTGGTTCCTTCTGCTGAAATTGCCAGTGCTATTGTACTGGACATTGGAATGCTGGTACTAAGCAGTGGGTGCTAGTACTGGATACTGGATGTCCAGAGCAAGACAGTGGCTACCCCCTTGGCAACCTTCAAGACTGATAGAATTGGTGATCCTAAACCATTGGAAGGAGTTTCCAATGTTGATGGTTTAAAACGGAGCACTATAGCAACATTCTAAGGAGATGAGAAGGCAAGAGGAAATGCACAGCTAAATGCCTATAATTGAAAAAGAATGACCCCAAATCAATCACCTAAGCCTTAAACTTTAAAAAAAAATTTAAAAAATGAGTCCTATTTATTTATTTTTAATTCTCACCTGAGGATATGTTTATTGATTTTAAAGAGAGAGGAGGGACAGAGACAAACATTGATATGAGAGAAGAACATCAATTGGATGCCCCCCAAACGTGCTCCAACTGGGGATCAAACCCATAACATAGGCATGTGTTCTGGCCAGGAATCAAACCCTCAGCCTTTTGGTGCATGGGATGATGCTCCAACCAACTGAGCCACCTGGCCAGGGCCTAAGCTTTAAACTTAAAGTAGGAAAAGGTGAACAAACTAAATCCAAACCTCACAGAAATTAAAAGAGTTATAAAGAAATTATATAAACAACTTTATGACAATAATTATGACAACTTATGCAATATAATTCTATATAATCCCTAGAAAGACACAAATTACCAAAATTATCTCAAGAATGAGTGGAAATAGATCCCTAACAAGTAAAGAAATTAAATGTAATTTAAAATCCCTCCACAAATAAAAGCCCAGGCTCAGATAACTTTAGTGGTGAATTTTATCAAAATTTAAAGAATAAGCCCTGGCTGGTGTGGCTCACTGGATTAAATGCCAGCCTGTAAACCAAAGGGTTGTCGGTTCGATTCCCAGGCTAGGGCACATGCCTGGGTTTTGGACCAGGTCCCCAGTAGGGGGTGTCCAAGAGGCAACCACACATTGGTGTTTCCCTCTTTCTCCCTCCCTTCCCCTCTCTAAAAATAAATAAATAAATAACAGTCAAAACAAATATTTTTTAAACATTTAAAGAATAAATAATGCTAATCTTTCACAAACTTTCCAGAAAATAGCAGAGGAAGGATCGATTCCAAACTCATTCTGTTAAGTCAGTATTATTAGGACACAGATGCTGGACCAAGACATCAAAAGAAAAAAATCATAAACCAATATCTTTCACAAATATAAACACAAAAACCCTCAACAAGATAACAGGAAACTGAATCCACCAAAGTATGAAAAGGACTGAATGACAAAATCAAGTTTTGGCAAAGATATGGAGAAAAAGGGACACTTGCGCATTATTGTTGGAAATGTAAATTGGTGCGGCCACAATGGAAAACAATATGGAGGTTCCTCAAAAAATTGAAAGTAAAAGTGCAACATGACCCAGTAATTCCATTTCTGGGTACTTACCCCAAGAAAACAAAAATACTAACTCAAAAAGATACATTCACTGCCATGTTCATTGCAGCATTATTTACAACAGTCAAGATGTGGAAATAACCTAAGAGTACATTGGCAGATGACTGGATAAAGAAAATGTGATATATATATATACACACACACACACACACACACACACACTATATATGTAATATATAAATCCAGCCATTAAAAATATGAAATTGTGGACTTCTGGCAAGATGTAAGCATAGGTGGACGCACCGTACCTCCACGTACAACCAATATTAGAACAACAACAATTTAGAGGCAGAATAACACCCAGAACTGATAGAGAATTTATCTGAATGGAAGGTGGACAGCCAAGAAGTTGAAGTAGACCCATTCATCCAGACCAGTAGGAGGGGCTGAGAGGAAGAGCGGGCGCAGGTGGCGCAGCGCAGAGATCGGGGAGAACTGGGCGCGTGGGGCAACTGGGAGTACGTAGGCCTTCCAGGACACAGCGGTGGACCATGAGTACGCAGGCGGCAGCTGGCGGACCCAGTGAGGTGGCATTGTGGACCAGGGCAGAGCGTGCAACCCAGGATCCCAGAAGGGGGACAGATCCCAGGAGGACAAAGCTACCGCCATTGTTCCCTCCCACCCCCGCACCCGCGCTCGCGCCCACATACAACATCACAATCTAGCGATTGGGGTGCCCAGCCCAGGGGAACACCTAAGGCTCCATCCCTCACCGTAACAAGAGCGACCAGACCTGGAAAAAATTTTTTTTTTAAATTTTAAAAAGGAGGGAGAGAAAGAGATATGTGTCCAACAGAAGAACAGATCAGTCCCCCAGGACTCATCCTTTTGAGCAACCAGGAAATAGCCAATCTATCAGATGCACAGTTTAAAACACTGGTGATCAGGAAGCTCACAGAATTGGTTGATTTTGGGCGCAAATTAGATGAAAAAATGCAGGTTTACCATAAAAGAGATGAAGGAAGATGCATGGAGAAACAAAAGTGAAGGGAAGGAAACTGGGACTCAAAACAATAGAGTGAACCAGAAGGATGAAAAAAACAATCAATCAGGAAAGAATGAAGAAATAAGAATTCAGAAAAATGAGGAGAAGCTTAGGAACCTCCAGGACATCTTTAAACATTCCAACATCCGAATTATAGGGGTACCAGAAGGGTAAGGGGAAAAGCAACAGATTGAGCACGTATTTGAACAAATAATAAAGGAGAACTTCCCCACTCTGGCAAAGGAAATAGACTTCCAAGAAATCGAGGAAGCTCAGAGGGCCCCAAAGAAGTTGGACCCAAGAAGAAACATACCAAGGCACATCATAATTACATTAGCCAAGGTAAAAATGAAGGAGAGAATCTTAGAAGCAGCAAGAGATAAGGAGATAGTAACCTACAAAGGAGTTCCCATCAGACTGTCAGCTGATTTCTCAAAAGAGACCATACAGTCAAGAAGGGGCTGGAAAGAAATACTTCACGTCATGAAATACAAGGACCTACATCCCAAATTGCTCTATCCAGCAAAGCTATCATTTAGAATGGAAGGGCAGATAAAGTGCTTCTCGGATAAAGTCAAGTTAAAGGAGTTCATCATCACCAAGCCCTTATTTTAGGAAATGTTAAAGGGACTTATCTAAGAAAAGAAGATAAAGAAAAAAACATGTATAGTAAAAGGACAGCAAACTCACAATTATTAACAACCACACCTAAAGCAAAACCAAAAAAAACTAAGCAAACAACTAGAACAGGAACAGAACCACAGAAATGGAGATCACATGGAGGGTTAGCAACAGGGGAGTGGGAGGAGGAGAGAGGGGGAAAAGGTACAGAGAATAAGTAGCATAGAATGTAGGTTGAAAATAGATAGGAGGAGGGCAAGAATAGTATGGGAAATGTAGAAGCTAAAGAACTTATAAGTATGACACATGGACATGACTAAAGGGGGGGATATGGGTGGGAGAGGGTATACAGGGTGGAGGGGAGTGAAGGGGGGAAAATGAGACAACTGTAATAGCATAATCAATAAAATATATTAAAAAATAAAAATAAAAATATGAAATTGTGCCATTTGCAACAACATGGATGGACATTGAAGGCATTATGCTAAATGAAATAAATTATACAGAGAAAGACAAATACTCTATGATCTCACTTATATGTGGAATCTAAACAAAAACAAAAACAACTAAGTTCATAAATACAGAGAACAGATTGGTGGTTGCCAGAGGTAGGATTTGGGGGGATGAATAAAATGGGTATAGGGTGTCAAAAGGTACAAATGTCCAGTTACAAAATGAATAAGTCATGAGGATGTAATGTACAGCATGGTGACTACAGATAATAATACCATATTGCATATTTGAAAAATGCTAGAGAGTAAATCTTAAAAGTTCTCATCACAAGAAATAAACCTCTATAACTATACATGAAAACAGAACTTAACTAAACTTATTGTGGTGATCATTTGGAACATATACAAATATTGAATTATTTTGTTGTATACCTGAAACCAACATAATGTTGTATCTCAATTACACCTCAAAAATTTAAAATATAAGGATCTTAAAATGGGGAGATTATTCTGGGTTATGTGGGTGTTTCCAATATAATCACAAGGGTCCTTGTAAAAGACAGGCAGGTAGGTGAGTCAGGAAAGGAGATGTGACAATGGAGGGAAAAGTTAAAGTGATGTGATGTGATGTGAGAAAGATTTGGCTAGCCATTGCTGCTTTGAAGACAGAGAAGAGGCCACAGGCCAAAGAACATGTGGCTTCTAACAGCTAGAAAACGTAAGGAACTGATTCTTCCCCAGAACCTCAAGAAGGAATACAGCCCTGATGATATGTATCAATGTTGATTTTAGCCTTGTAAGATTCATTTTGGACTTCTGAACTTCAGAGTTATGAGATAAATTTGTGTTGTTTTAAACCACTAAGTTTGTGGAAATTTGTTACAACAGCAAAAGGAAACTAATAATCACTGAGGAAGAAGACACTTAAAAGCTCGCTCAGACTGTTGGCAGAACTCATTCCCTGTGGCTGTAAGAACAGAGGCATTGAATTCTTGCTAGCTATTGGCCAGAGGCAATCCTCAGCTTTTAGAGGCTCCCTTAAACTGATAAAAAAAACTTGCCTGATTCACTTAATTTTCTCCAGGCCCATCCATGAATGTTGCAAAAATATAAGAGTTTCCATTGTGTAAATGTACCACAGCTTTTTCATCCACTCATCTACTGATGGGCACTTAGGCCATATACGAAATAATCTCAATTTATACCTCATACCTTATGCAAAAATTCATTTGAAATGGATCATAGACCTAAGTGTATACAAAACTATACAACTTCTTTTCCTATGAAAGATAGGACAAAATCTTTTGTGATTCTGGGTTAGGCAAAGAATTCTGAGATGTGTCACCAAGGGCATAACCCATAAAAGATAACACTGATAAAATTATATCAAATTAAAAACTCTGCTCTGCAAAATACACCATTAAAAGAATGAAAAGACAAGCTATCAAATGGGAGACAATTTTTGTAAATCACATAACTGAAAAGGGACTTGTATCCAGAATATACAAAGAACTCTCAAAAAAAAAGAACTCTCAAAACTCAATAAAATAAATACTCAATTTTTTAAAATGAGCAAAAATCTCAACAGACACTTCAGCAAAAATGTTATGTGGTTGGCAAATAAGCATAGGAAAAGAAGTTCAACATTAGCAACTATAAAAATCCAATGAAAATCATACTAATATATACTTGTTATAATGGCTAAAAACAAAACAAAAAAACTGACAATATCAAGTACTGGAGAGGATGTGGAGTAACTGGAACACTCATACATTGATGATGAGAATGCAAAATGATACACCCATTTTGGAAAACACTTTTAAGTTCTTTATAAAATCAAACATACACTTACCATACCACCTGCAATCAAATGCCATGGTATTCACCCACATGAAACGAAAACTTACCATACAAAACCCCAAAAAGTCACTAGAAACATTTATAGTGATTTTATTCATAATCACCAAAAACTGGAAACAGCCTTAAAGACCTTCAGGTGGCTGGCCGAAGCATAAGAGAAAGGGATGTAAGGGGAAAAAGAAGAACTAAGATTCAGGAATAGCAGGGACCCTCACAGCTCTGGGGTCAGAGCCGCAGCAGCGGGTGGGTCTTCTCTTCAGGATACACTCTCACTAACTCAGGTCCAGCAGTTCCAAAGATCTGTGCTGCTAGTTTCAGAGTTTCAAATTTCTAGGACAGACCATGAGTGCAATTCAAGTTGGATGTCTACCTCTGGATCAACTGGAGGCAGCCTAGGGGCAAGTTGACTAAGTCTGAGACCTTGTTCCTGTGCACTGGAGCCACTCACTGTGAGGGGGAGATGTGTGCTAGGTAGTTGCCCAGAAAGATGTATATTATAATCAAAACCAGTCATTGGTTCTTTTCCACTGAAGGTCACTATCAGGATACGAAAAGAACAAAACAGGGTTCATTGGCATTCTGATTACCTTTTTCCCCAAATCTCTTTAATAGCCCAACAGGTTTTTTGTGTAAGGCCTAAGAAAAATTATCCTCATTCTCATATTAATTTTTTAAATTTTGTTTAAACTCCTGACAAAAGTCCACACATACCCTCATTCAGTCCTTTATCTGAAAGGCAATGCTTAGGATGATTTTTAACAAGCCACAACCATGCTCAAAAACTTGCAGGGGCTCCCTACTACCTACCATATCAAAACATCTACAATGTGAGTTCCTTACCAGATAGTTCTCCTCTGCCTTTCTCAACTCATCCATTAAACGTTTGTTGAATATACAACTACTTTCTAGACACTGACATGGATATGGCCATATTTGTCAATCTTATTGACAGGGATTTATGGGCACATATTTGAACTCAGACCCTTCCAGAATATCTGTGGCATATGTTTGCCATACTGAAGGGTATGCCAAAAAAGAAATAGCATGAACACAGTCTATCTTGCAAAGGCAGTTCTGTGTGGTACAGGCTACTCTACAGCAACTTTTGACCCTGTCCAGAAAGAGTCCTGGCTGCCCCCATACCTACCTTATTCACTCCCAACTTGCTTTTTCTTTGACTTTGGAAATCTTATATTGTGTGTTATCATTCTATTTTGTGCCCTGCCACCTTGAGGAGATAAGGTAAACTATCTTCAGAAAGTTTGTGTGTGTTAACCTCTCCATACTGTGAACAATCATTATAACATACTAAAAAACTGTCTTCTCTGAACATGAGAACTTTGCATGTGATCTTTTAAAGAAAAAAATTTAATAAATTTTATACTGCTTGTAATACTTTAATATCAAAACTAAGTTTAATAATAATTATGCACTTTCCTTAACCCACACACCTCCCTTTATGAAGTAATCTCTCTCTCTCCTCCTTAGAATTTCCATTGCATTATATTCCCCTATTGAGAACAACTCATTTCCTGTTTTGTATTATGGTTCTTTGTCAATGCTTGTTTCCTCTGAGATTATAGCTCCTTGAGGAAAATAAAGTACTGTGTCTTACTATGCCTGGCCTTCTATAGGTGCACGATACACATTTTTTGAATGAAGGAAGAAATTAACCAACAGAGATCTCTATGGTGATGTTATACCCTTGTCTCCCACATAGGCCTCACAAACAGCATAGAAATAAAACACTCATTGAAAACAGTTCAGAGAATCCTGTGAAAATTGTTGATGTGATACAATTTTAAAGAATGTTAGGGTCCTCCAGGCTATATGGAAAGCTGTCTGTGCTTTCGTGTTACTTTTACAAGCAAAAAAAGTATAGTGGTTCCTGAGAAGTATGCACTAATTTTAGAACTCCATATATTTATTATTGGTTAGCAGCCTCACCTTTCTCAGTGGCAGTACAGTAAAATGGTTAGGAACTTGTAGTCTGAAGTCAGAATACCTGGATTTCAATCTCATCTCTATTACGTATTAGCTATGTGACCTCAGGCAAGTTGTTTAATCTCCCTGTGCCTCATTTTAATCACCAGCAAACTGTAGAAACAATACATGCCTTCTGAGGTATGGTGTGAAAAATAATGACTAACTTATTTAAAATGTTTAGACTAGTACCCGGCACTTGGTTTGAAAGTGATAGAATATGTAGTACCATATTTACCTTATATCCCTCATTGCTAAGTTCCATGATGTTAAGGACAAAACCAGATCCTTGTTTTTTGTTTTTTTTTTTGTAAACTCTATAGCACCTAGAACAGTGTGTAACAAATACTTGCTGTTCAAACAATGATGTTGTGATTTGTATTTGATATAGAAACTGAATGCACAAGAAAATGAAGATATGTTTAAAATGTAAATTCAGTTAGACTTCTGGTCAAGATGCAGGTGTAGGTAAACACACTTGGCCTCCTCATGCAATGACAGAGAGAATTACAACTAGACTTCAAACAAATAACACCCAGAACCATCAGAAAATCAAGCTGTATGGAAGTCAGACAACCAAGGATTTAAAGAAGCCACATTCATCCCGATGGATAGGAGGGGTGGAGATGCGAAGACAGGTGAAGAGACATGGAGACACAGTGTAGTGTAGAAAGGTGGCTGTGGTGGAACAGGTGACCCCACATCCACGTGTGGTGTATAAAAATCAGTAGGGATACCTTGGGAGTATGCAATCCCAGCCCCAGGCCAGGCTGCACAGCGCACAGCTCCCGTGCTGGGAAGATAAATCCCCATAACTTCTGGCTGTAACAACCAGTGGCAGTTGGGGTGGTAGAAGAAAGTGCCGGATGTTCAGGAGACTGTGATTAAAGGGCCCACGTGGACTTAGAATGTACGCAGACTCAGCCCCACTGGGATTCAGCACTAGGGCAACAGCTAGAAGGGCTCCAGTCACACAGGGAGAGTGCCCAACAAATCTTCAGAAGCCAGGCCTTTCTGCACCCTCACCCCACATACAGCCACAAAGTGGTGAAGCATATTGCCCCACCCTGGCAATTACCTAAGTCTCCACCCCACACAATTTACAGATGTCTTTTCTACAATAAGTCACACTACCAAGACAGGGGAGTCAAAGCAGCTTACCTAATACACAGAAACACAGGGAGGCTGCCAAATAGAGGAAACAAAGAAATATGGCCCAAACAAAAGAACAGAACAAAACCCCAGAAAAAGAACTAAACAAAACGAAGATAAGCAAACTATCACATGCAGAGTTCAAAACACTGGTGATCAGGATGCTCAGAGAACTCACTGAGTATGACAACAACACAAAAAAGACCCAAGAAGAAATGAAGTTTACACTAAGTGAAATAAAGAAAAATCTACAGGGAACCAATACTGGAGGGGATGAAGCCAGGATTCAGATCAATGATTTAGAACATAAGGGAGAAATAAGCATTCAACCAGAACAGCAGGGAGAAAAAGGAACTTAAAAAAATGAGGATAGTATAAGGTTTCTCTGGGACATCTCCAAACATAGCAACATCTGAATCATAGGGATGCCAGAAGGAGAAAAGAAAGAGAAAGAAACTGAAAACTTATTGGGAAAAAATAGTGAAAGAAAATTTCCCTAATTTGGTGAAGGAAATAGAAATACAAGTCCAGGAAGCAGAGAGTCCCAAACAAGTTGGACCCAAAGAGGACCACACCAAGACACATCATAATTAAAATGCCAAAGGTTAAAGATAAGGAGAGAATCCTAGAAGCAGCAAGAGAAAAGGAGACAGTTACCTGCAAAGGAGTTCCCATAAGACTGTCAGCTGATTTCTCAAAAGAAACTTTGCAGGCAAGGACTGGCAAGAAGTATTCAAAGTGATGAAAAAGCAAGGACCTACAACCTAGGTTACCCTATCCAGCAAAACTGTCATTTAGAATGGAAGGGCAGATAAAGTCCTTCCCAGACAAGGTAAAGCCAGAGAAGCTCATCATCACCAAGGCATTATTACATGAAATGTTAAAGGAATTTATTTAAGAAAAAGAAGAAAACTAAAACTATGAACACTAAAATGGTAACAAATTCACAACTATCAACAACTGAATCTAAAAAAACTAAGCAAACAAGAACAGGAAAAGAACCATAGATATGGAGATCATTTGGAGGGTTATCAGCTGGGAGGGGGAAAGGGGAGAATGGGAGAAAAGGTGCAGAAATTAAGAAACGTAATTGGTAGGTACAAAATAGCCAGGGGGATGTTAAGAATAGTATAGGAAATGGGGAAGCCAAAGAACTTATATGCATGACCCATGAACATGAACTAATGTGGGGGTTGGGGGGATTCCTGGAGAGAATGGGGGTACTGGGTGGAGGGGTACAAAGGAGGAAAATTGGGACAGCTGTAATAGGATAATAAATAAAATATATTAAAAATGTAAATGAAGTTAATTTAAATAAAAAGGGTTCTTGGCACATCATTTACATATCTTCATTTTTTTTTCTTTATAATTAGTTGCTAGGTGCTTTATAACTCGATCTTTTTCTTGCCTCTTCAGAGCATGTAGTTTGGTGTAGTGCATGTTATATGCATTTCAGAACTGCTGGCCTCCTGACAAGCTGGCTGTTCAGACAGTCTGAGGAAAGCGGTTGCTGCAGCAAAAAGTGGGTTACATTTCCTACAGTCCTGTTTTGCTGTTGGAAACAAAAGGCCAATAAGTGAAGAAAACACATCACGAAAAGTTGGGCCAGCCAAACATTTCGTGACAGTTCATTTGGACACTCTGTAGTCGGGTACTTCGAAGGTGAGTGCCTCAAGGCCAGAGTCGTGGGTCCGGATTCCCGAGTGAGTAGCTGGTCTTGGTGGGGGAGGTAGAGCCCAGGGCGAGGCCGCTGGATGAGTCATTCGCATTTTCCTAGCCAGGTGCGAGCAGGAGCTGGAGCAGCCTCGCCCCTGGCCGAGCCCCCTCCCGGGGCGCCGCCTCCCCGAGGACACTGACCTTGCTGCGGGCCGCCCGACTGGCGCAGTTCCCGCGCCGCAGAGCCTGGCGCTGGTGGGGGGCGCCCATTGGCATCCGGACCGACGGCTACTCGGAGCCCGCCGCCGTCCTCCCGCGATCCCTCAGCGCGTCATTCTGGTGCCAGATCGCCAGCTGAGCGGTGAGGGTTGCTCCTCCAGGCGCAGGGGGCGGGGCGGGGCGCACCCACTGCCCCGGCGGGGGGTCTCGCGGGCGCACGCGCCGCAGTCGCGCCGGGCGGAGGGCGGAGAGGGTGGGTGTGCTCCAGGCGCGCTCCGCCGCCGCTGCAGCCTGCTCCTCCGCCCGCGCCGCCTGCTCCCGGCTCTCGGCCCCAGCACGCCGGCTTCCAGGCGGCCATGGGCGGCGAGGGGCCAGAGGTGTAGTCCGCCAGCCCTGGACCCGCGTCCCACACCCTGACGGTCCCGGTAAGCGGGGTCGAGGGCGGCGGGGACCCGGCAGGTACCCTGCGGGGCGGGTCTTCGGGCCGCGGAATACCCTCCAGGGACTCTGAGGTGTTGTGTGGGAGCCGCCCCCAGGGGCCCCTGTGTAAGTGAATAAATCCTGTCTGCTGCTGCCACCCTTTGGGGGAATCCCGAGGCGGTGTGTGGGAGCCTTTCCCATAAAGACCCCCTGGGTGAATGGGGACTCCCAGGGCTCGCTCAGCCCTCCTGCCAGGGGGAGGCCCGGTGTGGAGGGCACAGTCCCAAAGACAGCGTCTGTGTAACTACGCGAGGGCAAGGGTAGTCTCTGGAGTTGCCTCAGTGGAAGACCGTTTGGGAACGTGAGGGACCATAGGGGAGCCTCGGGAGCCTGCGCGGTGGGGGTGGACCCCTACAGAGGGCCCTGTGTAAAGGAGGACCTTAGAAGGTGCCCTAGAACTGTCTGGAAGCAACCTCTGCTTTGGAGGAGGGGATCCTGTCATGGGATCCAGGCCAGGAATAACTTCTTATGTGCCCAGAGGACTTTGGCCTTGACCTCCCTTTAACTTTGTCCCTCCAATGTGGTCCGTAGGTGGGGGACCTTGTGGGGCTGCTGCCTTTGTCCATTACCCCTCATTAGGATTTTTATTCTCGATAGTAACCCAGTTGGCTGCAAGCTGAATTTTAGTAGAGGCAGGAACTTCTATAAAAGCATAGAATGCAACGAAGGGAAGGACCAGTGAGGCCTCTGAGGCAAAGAAAGATTTGAATCCCTGGGTTTGACCATGAGGAAGAAAAAAGTAAGCTCTGGTGGAGCAACTGACTCTGGCAGGTCCTGTAAAGAAAGTCCTTTGACAGAGGAAAGGAAGGATATGTAGGATTCTTGAGCACCAGTGTGCCAGGTTCTATACCAGAGATGTTCAACATCTTATATAATCCTTACAACAGCCTTATGAAATTATCTCCCTTTAAACATTAGGCACTTTAAACTCAGGTTTAGCAATTTGCCCAAGGTTACAAAGCTTGGAATCATGAAATCTGCTTTTTGAAGTATATTTGGGAAGAAGTACCAAGGAGAGGCAAAAGCAAGAATATGTTTTTATATATGTTGCATTAAGGTACCAAGCATAGGGCTTTACAAGAGTATATGCTCAGTAAATGTGATGATTAAATAAGTGGATTAGGACATTTTAATTGAGGATGGGGCTGCTGCAGGGACTGATTTCCACTGAATCTCCAGATTTCAGGGTGTGGCATCCTTTACCAGCAGCCTCTCTGTCAAGATGCCTTTGGGTGGCTCTGGACTTAAGAGGGTCTGGGAGAGGCCTCTGGGTGTGATCTTTGACTGGACTTGCTCTGGGGAACTAGAGGGAACCCTTCAGAGGATGGAGTCTCCTGATATAACCCTCCCTGCTACAGATGTCTTGAAGGTGAGGAAGGAGAGACAGGATCACTTTTATGAAGCATGATCCACACTGTCCTGTGGCCATCAGAATACATCCACCAGCAGACACTGATCCACAGATACCACTCAGGATATTTTTGCCCCACAGTGCCTCAGCATGCGGAGGAAGATGGTGCAGAACCAAGGAAGGCTTAACCTCGTCTGGGAAGTGCAGAGGGTCTGCACCTGATAACAGTGATGCACCCTAATCTTGTCCCCTTGGCTGTGGTAGGACTTTCCTTCCACCTGAACCCTAAGCATGTAAATTTGGGATCAAGGATAGATTCTAGGTTTCTTGTCCAAAACCAAACAAACAAACAAAAAAAAAAAACAGAGTAGTGAGGAAGCTAAGCAATGGAATTCACCACGGTGACACTCTGAGAGCTCTTTCCTGTTCCTCTTCCACCTGGCCAGACATAGTGACATCCTCCTCTAACAGAGGTGGCTTTCTTGGGCTCCTGGGGTTACATAGTGAGAAGAGACATCAGCCTTGTGAAAAAAACAGAACAACCTGGTTTGCTCATTGTTAGCATTTCTTTTTAACTTGATGGCTGCTGCAGCCTGGGTGTGGCACCTCCTGCACAGTGGAGCAAACTGACGGTTTTATATTAGTTTAACAGCTCCCCACTACAGAGTTGTTTACAATCCCCTTTCAGTTCAAACCCATCTCATCAGCTTAACACACCAAAGTAAACAGGGCTGTATACTTTTAAAGAAAATCAGAAGAAGCAAGCCTGCAAATATCCTGGCTCCAATTCAGAGATTTGTCATTAAGGTTTTATTCCTAAACTGGTTTTTTCATTGTGGGCCCTTGGTATCACACTCATTCATAACCCTGGAAAAGTTATTACGTGCTCCAGATGCTCCCCAAATATTGGACCTTGGATATCACTATCTAAGAATACTGTGTAACTATCACCTAATCACAACATGAGTTTGCAAATCAAAGCATTCTAGAATAGGTGTGAAGAATGTAACCAGGTGTCTTAATCTTCTCAAAGCAAAACAAAACAAAAACTGATCTCTACAAAGGGAGATAAAGGGGAAAGAATGGCTCAACCAATTTCACTTGAGTGGATACCAATATATCTGGATTTTCCAGCCTTTAATCTTCCAAATCTTCTCTGACCACATTCTTATGATTTTCTTCCTCACACATTTGCCATCTTTTTGACAGTGCTTCTTTTTCCTGGAACATGAATAGTAGGACATTCCCTAACCCATTTTCCATACTCCCTGTATTTTATTCCCCAGTACACCTGTTTCTAAGTGGATCATATTTATGAAAATAGTTTCCTTTTTTTTAGCAACAGACTCTTATTTTCCAGTCCTGTGTGCTTTTCCCCAGTAGTGCTCTTGGTTTCTGCTACCTTTGTTTCCCAAATTGATTTATTCATTTCTGATGGGGCTATTATTAAACTGAGAAGAACAGATACTACACTTGATCTTAGCCAAAAGGCTGAGAAGCGATTGATCAAACTATTATTATCCACTCTCCCCCTCAGTCTTAATGACCAGTTCTAACAGGAATTGCTTACCAGCTTTGGACCAAGAAACCAAGTCCATCAATGTCCAGCTGGAGACAGGATTATTTTTTCCATCTCCCTCCATCCTTCTTCCCCTTCCAGCAATCTCCTCAGAGAATCACATACATCTACTAAGTGCTACCTACTTGCCAGCCACTAAGCTGGATAAATATGAGACTTCCTTGCCTTTGAGGAGTTCACAAAAAATCAGTCTGCATTTCTGTAGTTTACTATAAAGAGTAAGAAAAGTAAGGGGAAAATTACAGCCTTACAGATTATCCACAGGAATTAATGTAGAGTATGCCTTTTTCCAGGCGTCATTGAAATGCAACTGTTGTTCTGTGCCTCCTCCAGCAGCCACATTCGTAGCTCCCCTGCCATTGTCCTACCCACATTACTTTCACCCATATGTTTTGAGTAACCTGGCCACACTGTTGGTTTCTATGATAATTGTGACAGTATCTTATATTTGAATAACATGTTACAATTTACAAAGCCCTTTTAAGTACATGATCTCTGGTTTGAGAAATGTTTCATAAAACAAATGTATAAGCTCACCAGCTTGCTTTTCCTTTCCTTTTCTTTTTTTTAAATATGTATTTATTTTAGACAGAGGGGAATGGAGGGAAAAAGAGAGGAAGAGAAACATCAATGTCTGGTTGCCTCTTGTGCTCCCTCTCCTGGGAACCTGGCCCAAAACCCAGGCATGTGCTCTAGACTGGGAATGGAACCAGCAAACCTTTGGTTCACAGGCCAGCACTCAGTCCACTGAGCCACACGAGCCAGGGTTCTTTTCATTTTCTTTTCCTTCCTTCCTTCCTTCCTTCCTTCCTTCCTTCCTTCCTTCCTTCCTTCCTTCCTTCTTTCCTTCCTTCCTTCCTTCTTTCCTTCCTTCCTTCCTTCTTTCCTTCCCTCCCTCCCTCCCTCTCTCCCTTTCTTTTTTTTTAGCCTTCTAATTAGGCTTTGAGTCCCCCAGAGGGGAAGCCCCAATGATTCACACCTCTTACCAGCTCTTAGGCTATGAAGAGGAGCTTCCTGTTAGGTCCAAAGGCCAAGCAATGCAATCCCTGGTCAGCCCTGGGACTTACCCAGGCTGCCCTGCTTCCTAGCCTCAGAAAATCCAATACTCTGTTCATTTTTCTCCCTGAAATTCAAATTTATATTCCCTTTTAAACAAGTATCTTAAGCATACTATCTCAGACCAGTTCTCTGAGCTGATTCTTATGTGAAGGCAGGTTTCCTCACCTATTTATATTCAGCACCCGGCTGGCTTCATACCATCTGAGCCATGATGGAGTCCCCATATAGCTCCATGCCTTGGCATGTGCTTTTACCTCTTCCTGGAATGCTTTTTTTCCCTTATCCACTAGGGTAACTCCCACTCATATTTCAAAATTTAGCTCAAGCAACACCTTTTTTTTTAATCCCACACTTATGCCCCCTACACATGAACATACTCACAATGCATTCTCAGGCTGAGTAAGGTTCCCTTTGTCATTCTACCAACAGTTAAGTACCTGATTTGTGCTTGACACATAGTAGGCTGCCCTCAGCAAATATTTGTAGACTCAACAAACAAGTCATGATAATTATGGTGTAATAAGTGCATTAAATGAGGCTGGATCTGTGCTTCAGGGCCCGAGAGCAGGGAACAAGGAGTGCCTCTCCATCTTGCTGAAAAGCTCTGCTTGCTAAGTGCAATCACATCAGCCAATCACTGATGGTGTGCTGTTCCTAAACTGTTGCTCTGCTTCTGTGGGAAGCTAGCACTGTAGCTTTTCATGAAGACTCATCCTAGGCCCCCGGAAGCTAAAGATCATACCATAATTTTGTCCTCATGTATATTAGGCCATGTGGGCTTTCAGTAAATATTAAACAACAGCAGGAACTTCCTCACATCTTATTCTCTTGAGCTGAGTGCAGGAAGGCAGTTTTACTCATTCTTCAGCCCTTCTCCTTGGAAGCCCCTGAAGAGCTCCATGCAGTTGGGATGACTGTCTTCCCGGGCTGACTATGTCTTCCTGGGCAGACTGAAGCCAGTGCTGCTGAGCTGGATAAACATAGGCAAATGGAGGAGAATAGGAAGGTACCAGGCAGACCCCTTCAAGGTCTGTAGACATGAAACTAAAAGTAGTTTGTAGGCTACTGCCAGGCAACAGAATGGCTGGCTAGGAGCAGCTGCAAGAGCACTGTGGTGAGGTGCTGGATTCCTAAAACAACACCTCCCTGTTTTAGGAATCCAGCTGGAGAACAGCCAGACAGACCATCTTGGTCTTAATTTTCCTCAAAGACCAGAAGAGGGTAAAGGGACTCTTTTTTTATGTTTTTTTTTTGTTGTTTATTTGTTTAAAGTCTCAAGACAGATGTTAATGTGCATGGTGAGCTTAAGGTCTATGCTGTACATTCTGCATTTTTAGACCCTGGTTCTGCTTGTATATCAATACCTTCCTGGCTGGTCACCTTCTGTGTTAGGTGTGTGGCTTTCTGTGAGGCTCTCAGACAATCTCTCTGGCACACGCTTCCTGGAGCTGATTATCCAACATCTTGAAATTTTCACCTTATGTGCAGATGCTGCTCATGCTAAGTGTCTCCAGCCCAAACCAAGCCTAAGGGCCTCCTACATGTAGCTGTAGGGCGGCTGCCCACCCTCCCATGGGCCAGTCGACAGTGCTCCGTGATGTAGCACAAATGCAGGGGATCTTAAGTTTGGTAATATGAGCCTCTCGTTTCTTATCTTTGTGGTTGTGGACACTGACTAAATTCCAAAATCCTGTAGCTCTCTCCTTTGTCAAAGAAATTACCCATAACTACTGTACGGTTCCCTGTTCACACCCCTGCTGGCCCTGTTAGGGTCCACCTCTGGGAAAGCAGTAGATGAGATGAGCTGGTGACTGCAGTTTCTGGAACTGAGTTTTGAAGATTTGGTCTGATCAGTCTCTCTGGCCAACCTTGAGGAAGAGAAAGGCTACCGATACCATGATCTCAAATAAACTTAATGTTCCCCAGTCATTTCTGCAACATTCATTCAAAAAATTTATAGAACACACACTCTATGGAAGGCGGGGGAACCATCTAGATTTTTCTCCCTCTCGCTCTCAGTGAAAAACTAAGATTCCTTTTTGCAACTGCTCAGCCCACTCAGGTTGTTTTCCCTGTCCCCTGACTCAAAGGTTTTCTTTGCCTTGTTCCTACCTGAGGAAGCCCTCATAACCTCCAAGCAATCACTTTTAATTGCTTTTGAGCCTTTTTCACACAGCTGCCATTCCCATATCAAGAATCAGCTGAAAGCAAGTAAGTAATATGCCAAATGTGGAAACTCCTACGGGTTAGGAGGGTTGCTCCCCAGGCTCATCCAACTATGAATCTTTATTGAGAGCTTCCAAAGAAAGGTCCCCTAGTAGCTTTCCCCTCCGTATTTCTCCACCAACTCTGGCTGTGGAGCAACCCCTCCTACTCCTACATCCACCACGCTGACCTTATACATAATCCCACTGCCGTTGTAAGCCTGTGCTCTGAAGAGAATGGGTGTGTCTCACACACACACATTCCAAGCTGCCCACATACATCTTACTGCCTGACAAATGCATCTAGACAGACTTCTCTTACCCGAAGAAAGATTCTGGTTGTCATCTATTTCATTTCCTCCAGATCATAAAGTCAGACAGCCCTATTTTACCTTCTGCCTGCTTGTCCCTCTGTCATTCACACCACCTGCTCCTGAGCCCTGCGGATTTTTCCAAGCCTTCCCTAAGATACCCCAGATTCTCTGACAGTCACATCATTCTTGACACAATGTCTTTTTATCCCTCTTTCATCCTTGTTAGGGAGGCAGAAAACCCCAATTGCACTCACCAGCCGAAGAAGTAATCGTTAGGTATAATTTATGGGATCTTTGCAACTTGATTTCCTTTTGAACTCACTTTTCTTCCCAGGATTTCTTCCTGCACAGGAGAGGCCATGGTTTTCTCACTAGGCATTTGTTTTTACCCATCACTAATCACCACCACTTGTTTTTCTAGAAATTAGAGCTGATTATGTTAATTGCTCAAACACCACAGGTATGCATTTTGGATATTTCAACACATTTTTGCTTTTAATCAACGGGTCTTTTGTGTACAGGTTTGAGCCTCTCCATTAAGCATTAACGATTTTAGCCTCAGTTTTGAAATCCAGTTTTGTCGCGTTCTCACAGTTTGTCTCAAAATTAAAGCCATGTTGATTCAAAATGACTTGGTGTCTTGTTTGGATTTTGATGGTCTCTTTTGAATGGTTCTGTTCTATATTATCTGCATTATGGGCCTAGAAGATTGAACCATCACAGGTAAAATGGATAGCAGTACTCCAAGATCCTGTGGCCAGGACTGGAAAGTCCTTTTTATTTGTTTTTATGTATGTTTGTCTTGCTGGTGGATGTCATCTTTAGTCTTCATTGAAATTCTTTAAGGATAAACCCCAAACCACTGCTATGTCATGATGAAAAATTGAGATGGCTTAATAGTGATTCTTGTTATCCTTACAGAGAATAATGGTTGTAGCATTGTGTTGGGAGATATCTGTGGTTCGTTTGCTGATACACTATTAATGAGTCAGTTCACTTACAGAGTAACCCTCCTAAATTGGCTAGTCTTTGTTCAGAACCCCTCTTACATTATCTGAAAAAGCCAGTAAGAAGCAAATGCACACCATTGATTTTACTCCAATGTACAAGTGAATTTTGTATAGTTACCCCAGGTCTCCAAATAAGTGTTTGTCAATTTTTTTTCAACCTATGCCTTCTTGCTGATAAATACAAATGTCACGACTGCTCCTTAAACTTCTGATACAACTTCTGGCAGGGCCTTCCCCAGAACATTTAGGGAGCTAGTAACTTCTGTGTATCCCCAAGAACCAGGAAGATAATACAAACCTCTGATGTTATGTAGTCTATGTTACAAAAAGGCGGGGGGGGATGGCTTTTAATATTTGTTTTTCATGTTTGTTTGGAAATAGTATAATTGATGTACTTTCTCAATCCACCCACTTCTCCCCCTATTCCAGGAGCTTCTTTCTCTTTCTTTTTTTTTTTAAGATTTAATTTATTTTTAGATAGAGGGAAAGGGAGGGAGAGAAACATCAATGTGTCGTTGCCTCTCACACCCCCTACTGGGGACCTGGCCTGCAGCCAGGCATGTGTCTTGACCGGGAATCAACCCAGGACCCTTTGGTTTGCAGGCTAGCACTCAATCTGCTGAGACTCCAGTCAGGGCTCCAGGAGTTTCTTATAGACACCTCCCCCTGCCCAGGGTCCAGCAAGTTCACCATTTAAGAATCATTGCTCTAGACTTTGTATTCCTATCAAGGTTGTTTCCACCTTTAAATAACTATAAACAATGCTTTAATAAATATTATTGTAAATATATATGTCCACAGGTCAGAGAATCAGCCTTTCATATAGAGTAGGGTTTTCTTCAAAGATATATCAGTAGCTGTCCATCTCTGCTAGACCTTTCAACCACACAGATCCTTAAGACAAGCTTAGGAATTCTGTTCTTACATCACTTCAGCCAAGGGGAAAGTTATCTTATGTCTTATGCCTCACAATGTTCTCCTTGTCTTTTACAGGTGACCATCTTTAAATCAAAAGACAAAAGTATAGTCCTCTAATCAAAAATGTAAAATGATCCTAAGACTGTATTTTTAAATTGCAGGCCCAGACCCATTAGGAAGTCATGCAATAATTTTAAAAAGTCATGACAAGGGTCATTTTAATAAAGTAGGGTAGAGAGAATAGAAAATCTTAGGGAGGCCCCGGCCAGTGTGGCTCACTTGGTTGGGGCATTGTCCCATCAATGCAAATGCTGTGGGTTTGATTCCTGGTCAGGGCACATGCCTAGGCTACAGGTTCAGTCTCTGGTTGGAGTGCCTGTAAGAGGTCTCCTACTGGGGCATAAAGGAGTAGCAACCAATCGATGTTTCTCTCCCTTCCCCTCTAGAATCAATAAGCATGCACTTAGGTGAGGATTGAAAAAAAAAGAAGAAGAAAATCTCAAGGGAGCGTTTTTTGTAACTTGCCTTTTTCATGAATATATTCATATATTTTAAACACCTTTCCACATTAATAAATATGCTTTTTATTTCAATATGTTTCTTATTGTTCATTTTTCCGTTGTGCCATAATTGAACCATTCTCTTATTGTCTCATATTTTTTTGCAGTTGGGGAAAAAGGATTTTTAAATTATAATTTATTATTAATTGCTCACTGGGACATGAACACATTAAACGATTTCCTGAAGTTGATCAATAATATTTTCTCAATAAATCTCCTTTGCCAGCACCCTGTAAAACACAGTTACTTATTCAGAGTAAATATTTCTTAGCCATATACTTTAATTTTACAAATAGATTTTACAAATGGGGATGGGGATCTTTTCTCCTCAGTCAGTTTTTAAATTCAAAAATAAGGATTGGGTATCTTTGCTAACAGTAGATGGTAGTGCAGGCACCCAGGCAGGGTAGGAACCTGCACCACCATAGCACATACAAGAGTTATTTCTGGAAGGAAGACATGGCTGTCATCAGATATTATGTATATTAAGAATTTATGAAATATCAAAAAGACTTCTTCACAGTTACAGTAATTAATTGGGAAATGTTTGCTGTCTGTTCACTTCCAAACCATTGCTAGGGAGTGGAGATGGGCACTGTGCAGGGTGAGAGCAGTCTAATACAGGAAACTGACATTGATCGGATACTCACCCTGCTGAATACGTAATGGGAAGATAAGTGCTCCAGAACAGGAGAGCATGGTGCTGTGAGCAGTCCACCCTGGACTGGGGAGGCTGCACTGACTTCCCCGAGGGAACGGTATTTGAGCTGAGCTCTGAGAGATGAATAGGCAATTCAGGAGAGAAGGAATGTTCAGAGTTCCCCAGAAATAGAGGGAGCATGCCAAACAAGGACTGAAAGAAGTCCAGTGGGGTTGGAACAGAGTAAGAAAAGATGGCAGACCAAGCAGAGCCTCATGGCCGCCACAGAGAGACTGATTTAGAGGACTTTATCCTGAAAGCTATAGAAAACCATTGAAAAGTTTTAAGCAGGGGTTAACATAACACCTGAATGTCCCAGAGACATCTTTAATTCAACATGTACAAAATCCAATTTCATTGTCCCTCTTTCTTATTTTTCAGTTTCTGCAAATGGTGCTACCCTTGTTCTAGTGAGTCAGTTTAAAACTGCCCTCTCACCCTGACTAGTGTGTGTCAGTAGATTGGGCATTATCCCACAAAGTGAAAGGTCACAGGTCATTCCTGGTCAGGGCACATGCCTACATTGTAGGTTTGGTCCCTGGTCGGGGCACATGCGAGAGACAACCAATGTTTCTGTCTCACGTTGATGTTTCTCTCTCCCCCCCACCCCTTCCCCTCTCTCTAAAAAAAAAGGAGGGGGAAACACCTACCCTCTCAATAAATCAGACTGAGGGGTGGGACAGTTAGAAAAGGGAAAAGGGAGATAAATGGTGATGGAAGGAGACTTGACTTTGGGTGGTGAACAGATAATACAGTATGCAGATGATGTATTATAGAATTGTACACCTTATTATCCAATGTCACACCAATAAACTCAATAAAAATTAAAAATAAAGACTGAAGTACTGTCTAATCTCACTTATATATGGACTACAGACACTGAACTCATAGAAACAGATGGTTGCCAGGGACTGAGGGGTGGTGGAAGTGGAGAGATGTTGGTCAAAGGGAAGAAATATTCAGTTATAAGATGAATAACATCTGTGATCTGACTTAAAAATTGCTATAAGAGTAGATCTTTAGTGTTCTCAGCACAACAATATGATAATTATGTGAGGTAAAGGTCGTAGTAAGCATTTCACAATATATATTTGTGAATATATATATTCACAAACCTTATTGTGGTAAGCATTTCACAATATATATTTGTATCAAATCATCACATTGTGCACCTTAAACTTATACCACTTATATCTCAAAGTTTTATGTCACTTATATCTCAATAAAGCTGGGAAATAAATATAAAACTACCTTCTCTCCCTTTACCTTCGATCAATCAGTTATTCTATTCCTAAATTTCTCTCATTCCATTTCCATGGAATCAAATGGTCTTAGTCATCATCATTCCTGCTGCCATCATTTCAGCTGAAACCCTTTCCATCTTGCCTGAACTATTATAGCAGCCTTCTACTTGGCACTAACCTTTCCTCCTATCCTCTGTCACCTTTCCCCCCCCAAAAAAAGGATAACTTCCTGCCCATCCTCTAAGGTCCACTTTGACTCCCAGTAGTGTGGTCTGTCCTTCCTTTAACCACTTCCAGCACTCTGTCTTACTCTTCTTTGAGTCCTGGTATTAAGTAGTTTGAGTGGTAAGACTGTTCTCCTGTCTTCTATTTCCTGTGATGAGTGATTAGTGCCTTGCACATAGTACTGTTCAATAAGCCTTGATTATAATGGGTTGAGAGCAAGGCTGAAATGGACTCTGCTCCACTTTACGGAGAACCGGCATTCCCCAGTTGAATTCCACTAAGACCCTTCAGACTAGGAAATAGCAAATGGCTTTGCAGTACGCCCTCACTTTCCAATGCTGTGCCCTGCTGAGGAAGAATAGACATGTTAATACTTTTTAATCTATAAAGGATATGGACATTTCTCGAACAGTTTAGAAAATCAGAGCAGAAAAATGTGGGAGTCACATTTGAAGCCTTAGCAATGTGAGAAGCACCTTAGAGCTTGTAATGGGCCAGTTTGTCTGTTGTTGGGTCTGTTGATAGAAAACAGACCCATAAAGAGGTATAGCTGCTAATTAGACAGGCAAAGGAGTGTTTGTAACCTGGACCACATGGATCGAGTGGTCGAGTTTCCTAACTCCCTATTCAGGAGTCCTCTAAAAATAGGAGTTCATTCACTCTGACTCAAAAAGTAGGCATTTGAGCCCTGACCAGTGTGGCTCAACAGGTCGAGCATCAACCGAAAGGTCACTGGTTTGATTCCTGGTCAGGGCACATGCCTGGGTTGTGTGTTTGGTCTTCAGTTGGTGTGCATACAAGAAGCAGCTGATTGACTCACATGGATGTTTCTCACTCTCTCTCCCACCTTCCCCTTGCTCTAAAAATAAAAAAAAATAAAATCTTTAAAAAATTAAATCTTTAAAAAATAAATCTTTCTTTAAGTAGGTATTTGATGTGGATTACCCCTGGATGGATTGCGCACAGCACTTATTGGAGGAGCTTTCCTTCTATCAGAAGTCTGAAATACGAGTATGTTGCTGTAGTCTTGCTTTAAGCCTTGAGTCATCTTGTGGGGCAGAGGAGAGATTTGGGCTCTTGGGTCTCCCTCTGTCTCAAAGTAGTAGAGGCCTGGGACCCCTGGACTTAATTGGCTTTGGGACAGGAAGGAAGACAGAAATACCATTTCACATTTGTAGAGTGCTTTCCAGTCTACTAAGCACTGTTAAGCTCATGAATGAATGTCATTTTCGTGACAGCCCTCTGACGTGTGCTGAGGAGATAGCCCTCATTTCATAGATGGGGAAGCCAAAGCCACAAGGCCAGTAAGAAATAGAACCAGGTCTTCTGATTCCTTAACAATTACTCTGTCCACCTCACCACTACTGAATTTTAGAATGAGAAAAACTATGTAATAGTGTCACTTAGGTAGTTTCTTGAAATTGATTGGCTCAACATGGTGAGCCATTGCCTGAGTCTTGGCCCCTCTGCTTTTAGTTCACAGAGCCATGGGGGTGTTGATGTCCAAGCGGCAGACAGTGGAGCAGGTGCAGAAGGTGAGCCTGGCTGTGTCTGCCTTCAAGGATGGGCTACGGGACAGGCCTTCCATCCGACGCACAGGTGAGCTTCCAGGGTCCCATGGCACTGTAGAGGGCTCGGTGCAGGAGGTGCAGGAGGAGAAAGAAGCGGAGGCAAGCACCCCAGTGCTCCAAGAAGAGAGCAGCATCAACCGTGCAGCCTGGGAGAGGCTCCGCGATGGGCGTGGAGTAGAGCCTGAGGAGTTTGACAGGAACAGCCGTTTCACACCCCCTGCCTTCATCCGCCCCACCCGGAAGCTGGATGATGACAAGCCTCCAGATATCTGCTTGGAGCCCAGAGAGCCTGTGAGTGTCCAGTCAGGGCAGATTCCTCACTTTAAATTTTTTTTAATTTTTAAAAAGATTTTATTTATTTTTAGAAAGAGGGGAAGGGTGGGAGAAAGGGAGAGAAACATCAATGTGTGCTTGCCTCTCATGCACCCTGCCCCTGGGGACCTGGCCTGCAGCCCAGGCATGTGCCCTGACCGGGAATCCAACCAGCGACCCTTTGGTCCACAGGCGTGTGCTCTCAGTCTACTGAGCCGTGCAGCCAGGGCAGACTCCTCACTTTAGACGTGAGGAGCAGGCAGCAGGACAGGGAGGCCTGGTAATAGTTGACTTCAGAACAATCTTTGAGTTTCTTTCACAAGGATAACAATGTTAGTTACATTCTGGATTAGTCTTAGTGAAAGACGGGGCAGTAGGTGACAAGGAATGAGACCGTGGCAGGCCTTCTGCCAGCTTTCCCACCTAAGGATAGTATTACCCCTTGTAGGGAGCATTTGGAAATTTGTGGGGTAGGAGACTTTGGGGAGGTCACAGTAACTGTAGAAGTTGCTACATGTATTTGGTGCCAAGAAAACCAGGATGCTAAGTGTCCTACAATGCCTGCGACAGTCTTTCACAACAAATTATTCTTCCCCAAAATGGTAGTAGCATTTCTGTTCAGAAACATGGTCACAGAGGCCTGAGCAGCTGGAAGAGCTTGCTGGTTCTTGCCTTCCAGAGAGACAAGACAGGAAATAGTGCCTTAACCCTGGCTTTAATTGGAGTTGTTCCTCTGGGCTGCTCCAGGGAGTTCCAGCCCTATATGGGCAGCTCTGTGCTTGGTGGCCATTGGATCTTGCTTCCTGTACTTACACGTCCCTGTTCGTTCCTGCCATCTTTCCCCAGGTTGTCAACGATGAGATGTGTGATGTCTGTGAGGTCTGGACAGCCGAGAGCCTCTTCCCATGCAGGGTCTGCAGCAGGGTTTTTCACGATGGCTGCCTGCGTCGCATGGGCTACATCCAAGGAGACGGTGCAGCAGAGGTGACCGAGATGGCACACACGGAAACAGGCTGGAGCTGCCACTACTGTGTGAGCTTGGACTGCAGGGACAGTGGGCTGTTGCATCACAGGGGACATGGCACTTTTTCTGGAGGCCCAGTCTTGGAACACTGGTTACTAGGCAGTGACCTAAAGAGTTTTCCAGTAGCAGACATAAGGGTTCTAGAGCTAGGACAGGATTTCTCTACCTCAGCACTATTGACACTTTGGGCATCATAATTCTTTGTTGTGGGGACTGTGTGCATTGTAGGATTTTTAGCAATATCCCTGGCCTCTAGCTACCATCTAACACTGATCATTTTCAAATCCGTGTGTCCAGGCCTAAATTCTCTCTGTCTCCTGCACTTTCATTCATCTCTATGCTTCACATGTACTTCATAGTCAACATGCCCCCCAGTGAACTTATCTTTCTCCCAAAAGCTGCATACCACCTGACCTCACCCCCCCCCCACCAGTTACCAATTCCAACTCATTTTTCTCCTTCGTCCCCCTAGTAAGTTAACAGGTCCTATTGATTCTACCTCCCAACATCCCTCAAATCTCTCCCCTCTTTTCCATTCTCTTGTCTTGGTCACTCATCTTTTCTCATCTCTACTGTTGCAACAGCCACCTCACTGCTGGTCATGCCCCCAGACTTTGCCCTTCTAGTCCATGTTCCACACGGCAGCCAAGGATCTCACCATGGCACCCCACACCTAAACACCCTTCAGTGACTACCCTCGCCCTCAGCACAAAGGCCCAATTTGAGAGGCTCCATATAGGGCATTTGAGGCGCTTCGCAGTCAGGCGTCTGCCTGCCTCGCCTCCCTTTTATCATTCCTTCTTGCTCTTACTCCACACGTGTGCTCGACACTCAGCCACAGCGAACACCTCACGGTGTTACACAGCATAGACTAAGTCCTCAAAAGTGGTTATTGAAGGAATGGTTTGACTTCCTTATGAAATCCACAAATGAATATTCATGAAATGTCTGCTCCTGTTCTTTGCTGGTATTTTAGGGGAAAAAATAACCTACTAGAAAGAACCTTTGATATTTTAAAGATTGTGAATTAATGTTAACAAAATAACCTATCAGTACTCTTTTGGAGGTAAAACTTTTCACCTTGGCTGGTGTGGCTCAGTTGGTTGGGGCATTGTCCCATAACAGAAGGGTTGTGAGTTCAATTTCCAGTCAGGGAAAATACCTGGGTAGCAGGCTTGATCCCCTGTCTGGGCACATACAATCCCTGGTCTGGTCCCGTACAGGAGACAACCAATCGATGCTTATCTCTCACATCGATGTTTCCTCTCTTCCTCTCTCTCTAAAAAAGCAATGAAAAAAAATGTCCTCGGGTAAGGATGAGAAAACAAAACCAACAAAAACCTTCTATGGCACCACAGATAAACCTCATTTGGTTTGAGGAACGTTGTCATGATGGCATCTCTTTCAAAACCACTCTGGAGTAATTTGAAGGAAACAACAACCCACCAAGAGCAGAGTTACAATTGAAATTATTTTCAACTAAAATACCTCCTCGAGCACAGTCTAACACAGATGGCAAATCCATAAAATGGATAAAGATGTAGCTGTTCTGGTTAATGGGGCCAGGGATTCACAACCACTTACAAGCCCCCTTTCTTCCTCACAGCAGTTTCCTAACGCACTTCAAGGAAGCCCAAGGATATATCCAAAAAATAATTTTAAAACCACTATTTTAGTAAAAGGGACTCAGGCCTGGAGTGAGGATACCTGGGTTCTGGGTAAGATTCTGCCCCACAGTCGAGCAACTCGAAGCAAGTCCTTTCCCCTTCTGGGGCTTCAGTCTCCTCAGTTACAAATGAGAGGCTAGGATTAGGTGATCTCAGAATTGGCTTTCAGTTAAAATACTATTCCCATTTCTCTTGATCTTTGGCCTATGTGGCCCCTGACTCAGCTCTTTTTCCCCCCTCCAGGATAACCTCAACTTGCTGCTAACTGAGGAGGAAATGTACAGCCTCACAGAGACCTTTCAGCAGTGTAAAGTCATCCCTGGTAAGGCCGGATGGTACTGCTGGGTGGAGAGGTGCTAGGAAGATTTCCCCATCATACCTGCTAGGATGAAAGGAGTATCCTGGAATTTGGGGGGCAAAGGGAAAATAGGTCCCTGTTCCCAAGCTGTTGGCTGACGGACACCCACACCTGAGTTGTCTTGGTTGTTGGAGACAAAGACTCTGCAAGAACTGTGGGTGCAGGGGCTCTAGCGGGTACCCTACATGGTGGAGTGGAGGGCCCCATAGGCTGAGGAAGGAGTGGGCATGGCAGGCATGTGGTGTATCCTCCCTAGATTGCTCCCTGACATGGGAGGACTTCCTGCGCTACCGCCACCAAGCAGCAAAGCGGGGGGACAGTGACAGGACTCTAAGCCAGGAGCAAGAGGAGCAGGCAGCCCGCCAGTTTGCAGCCCTGGACCCTGATCATCGAGGACACATAGAGTGGCCTGACTTCTTGTCCCATGAGTCCCTCCTACTCCTGCAGCAATTGCGTCCCCAGGTAAAGGCCAGCTGGGGTGGTATGGGATGCTGGGTGACAGACACCTGGGAAGCATGCCGGGCAGGTTGGAGGAGCACTGGGTACTCCCTGAGCAGGACTCAGTACCAGAAAAGACCTCAGGTTCCATCCAATGACAAATGACTCAGTGTCTGGCTGAGGAAACTGCCCCGGGAAGGCTGGTTGGCAATGGACACCACCACAAATGTTGGTGCTACAGGAAAGGCTCTGGGCAGCTTCAAAGGGAGGTTCCAAAGGTGTTAATGGAGGTAAAATTATCTGTGGCTTGACAGTTTATAAAATATTTTCACTTCCAAGATCTTGTCTCTTCTTCCCCAGAACTCTCTTTTAAGACTTCTGACAGTCAAGGAGCGGGAGCGAGCCCGAGCCACCTTCCTGGCGTGGGGCCGCGGGAGCACCATCAGTGAGGCAGAGTGCCGCCATGCACAGCACTCGTGGTTCTGCAAACACCTCCCAGAGGCTCCTTCCTCCAGTGTCAGGTCTGCTCCTACCAATCCCTGCCCCCACTCGTGTACCTGCCTCCTTTTCCCACGCCACAGGCCTCTAAATATGAAAGGTACTCTCTGTTTTTCCGCCAATAGCCAGGCGAGGATCCTCCTATGTATTAGATGAGGCGGTGACTCCTGTTGGCTGAGGCATCAAGTGGCCTCTACTCCACACTGTCGCCCCGTGTCAGAAAGGATGTGCCCTAGACATGCACATCCTCTAGAGCCAGGGGTTCACTGGAGTTTGGGAGGGGGCCAGGCCTTTCACTGTCCCACTCCTAACTACATGTCCATGTCCTTGTGCCCGACAGCATCAGTCATGTGGGTCCCATAGCAGATAGCAGCCCAGCCAGCAGCAGCAGCAAGAGTCAGGACAAGGCCCTGCTGCCCACAGAGCCTGAATCCAGGTGAGTGGGACTTCCTCTTCTGGCTATCTGCTCCTTTGACCTCCCAACACACACAAGTAAGAGAGGGCGTTACCTATTGCCACCTCAAAACAGCAAGTGCCAGCCCTGGCTGGTGTGGCTCAGTGGATTGAGTGCCAGCCTGTGAACCAAAGGGTCACCAGTTTAATTCCCAGCCAGGGCACATGTCTGGGTTGTAGGCCAGGTCCCCAGTAGGGAGCACATGAGAAACAACCACACATTGATGTTTTTCTCTCTCTCTTTCTTCCTCCTTTCCCCTCTCTCTAAAAATAAATAAAATATTTTATCTGGCAACCTAAAAGGTCCAGAAAAAACAAAGACAAAAAAACCCCAGCAAGTCCCCACCCAAAGAGCAGGCTCCCCTAGTGCACACTTGACCCCAGATCCATAGGGCCAGCCAGCTGGTTTGTCACCTTGGAAGCACAGCTGGCCATAACCATGTCAGGCTTCCAAAGCTTCCCTGGGTTTTGTCCAGCTCAAGCCATGCTGACACTGGGTCAGGTCTCTTCAGCCTCCGGGCTCTGCACCCAGCCTCACAAACCTGTGCTTTGATTCCACTCCAGGTCTGTGGACTGGCCTACCTTCCTGCGGGAGAATGTCATCTACATCTTGGCTGCTCGCCCAAACAGTGCAGCCATTCACCTGAAACCCCCTGGATAGCATGGAGCAGAGAAATTCAATTCAGGGACAGTGGCTTTCTCTCCTTTTCCTCTCTCTCTTTCCCCCACCAGCCTGTGGTAGAGACTCACGAGGATGGGGCGCTGCCGGCATCTCAGTTTGTCACCGAGATTTATGGCACTGAAACCACCATTCACCTCACAACAGAGGCAGTAAATGCATCACCATAGGGAGAAGCCCTGGGAGCTGTGGCAACACCCAGTCCTGAAAACACCCCCCCCCCACCTTCACATGGTACACTGGACCTGCCACGACACATGGGTGTGCGTGCACACACACACGTACACTCCTAGCTGTCCACCCCTTCAGAGACCTGGTTCTTCTGGTTAAAAAATGTCCAAAGTTCCTTTGAGAACACACTGGTAGAGACGAGGGGGTCCTGACTCACCCTATTCTATTGGCCAGTTCCAACTCCTTTACATGAGACCCTGACCAAGTGATTCCTAATAAGGGGCATATCAGATTCCCATGCTCTCCTGGAAATAGAGGTTCCATGTTCCCCCATTGAAAATCCCTTCTGTGGTGAGCCACTGTTCTGGTAGGTGTGTATTATATCCCTCGGATGTGCTGAGGTGGGAAAATGGTTAAAAACCACCACTGCACTTCAGCCCATTATTTATTTAAATTTCAATTCCTGGCAACAGAGAAGGTAACTAGTCTGTGGAATCCTAATTAGAAAAGGGGGAGGTAGCCCCTGCCAGGGACCCAGAAGTCTAGAACCTCTCAGCCAGGACATTCAAGTCAAAAAGTCTTTAGAAGAACAATCAAAAACCAAAGTGAGCCATCCTGGCCCTTGTTTTTCAGATGTGAACTCATGGCCCACAGTCCAAGGGGTCTAAATGGAACCAGTCTGGTGGCAGGAGTTACAGCCCTGCGTGTTAGATGCTTCACCCAAGTCAGCTACCACGGAGCCCTACAGCCTGGGCTCCAAACAGGACCAGGTCTGGATGGAAGAGAACAGGAGAAGGCCCATCTTTTCCATCCTCCCAGTTTGGCTCAACTGCAGACCTAGAAAAGTGTGCCATTGTGCAGAGAACAGAGCCAGCCTCTGCTGTAGCTCCACAGAGGCCCTGAGCAGGGACTCCTTTCAACCACCCTGAAAATGAGGATAAGAGGCAGAAGCTGAGAAGAGAATTGGCTTCTCAGGTCTGTTAAGCAGATAAAGTCCCAGCAAAGCCTCACAGAAGGCATCAGTTTTCCCTTCTCCCCATCACTGAGATAAGGCCTCGGTTGCTACTTCTCCCCGCTGTTAACTACATGTTCTTCCCCACCAGGCTAAGGCCTGGGCCTAGAATGGGAGGACTTTGGGGACAAGCAGAGGCTGCCACAAGGCCACCACACCTGGCCTTTAAGTCCCACTTGTCCTAAGTTCTCAAGTTCTCAAGTCAGTGCATGTTGTGGATCAGCCCTTGGGTTGAGGTTTCTGTTTCCAACCTAATGGCAGGTTTAGCCGGATCTGACTATGAAGAGTTACTTGAGATGGGGTTAGTTCAGTCATACAGAAACTAACATACCCCATTGCTGAAGTAACTTATACTAAATAGGATATTTACAGAAGCAGCAGCATCCAGCTCATTGTTGAGGTGCTCAGAAGAGGAGGGAGCTGCAACCAGGAGTGTGGTGTATGGCCTCCTCCTGCAGAAACTGCTTGAACTGGAAGCAGGGGAAAGCTTCTGGAGTTGGATTACTTAGGACTGAAATGAAGCAGACAGAAGATGGATCTGGGTTCATGTATATGACCCTGAGCATTTCAAAACACAGCTTTTGGTAAATATTCCTTACCCATACTCAGGACTGATCAGTAGGAGGGGTTGTTGTTCAGTCCAGGCCAAAAAAAGCGAGGAAGCACATGACTCAGGTACAAGGACTGCATCTGAAGCAGCCTGGCCTGAGATTAAAGCACATTAAGCATAAGGCCTCTTGCTCACTCTCCTGGCAAATCACTTTTTGCATCAATGGCCTTGAGCTGCTTGATCTTATGAACAGATCATTTTGAGTAAAGACAAGCTCTGGACTTTTAGGGCTGAACAGCTTTTTTCTCCTGCCTCATCATCAGTCACAGGGACTGGAAGTCCACCTTCTCATTTCCTGCCCTTCACAGATCAAGGAGATGCCTACCTCTCTGGAGCCACAGCTTCTAGCTTTCTGTGGGTGAGTGGTGAAAGACCATATGCCAGATCAAGCTAGCGGATCCCAGGGCCTGACAAAGCAGGCCCAAGTTCTTCCACAACAAGATCAGGCCCATTTGGGGTCACCTCTGCCTATTCCAGGACACCAAGCTTCCCTGGTAGGGGTATGCTGCAGAGGGTCCAGAGGACACTGCTCCCACCCCCACGAAGGATAGAGTCCCAAGTCCAAGAGAGTCCTAGGAAGCAGAAAAACAACAAGCTTCTCCATAGGCATCTAACTTTTTACCACAGGAGAGGTTCAGTAGCTCCCCCAGTTCAGAGTGCAGAAGACACACCCCAACCCTCTGTCCGGGATCTCCCTTTGCAGTGTCTTAAGCCATGGAGACCTTTAGCAGCATGTAAGGAGATGTTCAAACTTTCATAAACCTAGTGGACTCAACTCTCCTCCTTTTTATACCCTTCCACCACTATGAGTGTCTGAAATTCTGCCAAGCACAGAAATTAGTGTCTGACTTTAATAAGGGTAGGAGAAACTGTTTGTCTTTTCTTCTTAAGATCAGTGCTTTTCCCAGGTACCACCCACCCCATCCCTCAACCAAGAAAGGCCGGGGTTATAAATACACTCCTCTGAAGACCATCTGCCCTAAGCCTGTGTTTCACCCAGCAGTCCTCTTCCCCACTTTCAAATTTAAAGACGGGTAACTCAGTGAAGCCTCAGCAACAGAGCGTCGGCTGAGGCAGTAGCTATGGCCTCATTACCTCTCCAGGTATGCTCCATAGCTTCCTCTCCTAAGACCAGCCTTCCCCAACAGATGCAGGCTCTGCACTTTTGAGCAATGACCCCTTTGGATCCCAGGGATGGAGCTGTTTGCTTACTCCTAGGTACTGACTCCCTTTCAAGTGCTCTTCCTTTGAGGTCAGCCAAAGCCATGAGCACATCACCTCTTCTTGCCCTCAGCTCAAATGGGGCTGCAGGGTTGACACTGGCCTTTCTAGCCCTGGTGCTCCCTGAGGGGTGTCACCCTGGCCTTGTTTCAGTGGCCAAATCTGGGGATTCCCCCGTTCCTACCACCAATATGGGAAGCACAGGATCAAACTGCCTGGGAAGAGGGCACCTCACTATGCGGTAAGCCCAGGATGATGCCTAGGCCTCTCAGCCCGAAGCATAACCTCAACAATTGCAGATCTCAGCTTCAATAAGAGTAGTGCCAGGAAGGCCTAAAGCCAAGAGGAAAGCTCAGCAGAAGCTGTCTGGCAGGGGCCCAGGCTAGCCATGACCACCCCAGAGCCGAGAGTAACCTCCAGGTAGGACTGTAAACAGGTTCTACTGACCTGCAAGCATGTCCCGTTCCAACCAGCAGAGTAAAGGGATGTATACTTGTCACTCAAAGGCAGAACAACCTTGATGCCAGAATTTCAGGACATCTTGGCAGCACCTATAACCATAACACCTTTATACCCCTCTATTACAGTGGAATAAAATTACTACTCCATGCCGTGGAGTTTGAATTGGCCCAAGATCTCTCTGGGTCCCCGCTTGTAGCCCAGACAACAGAAATCTTGCTGAGTGGGGGATATCAATGCACTGTGCCTGTTCCTGACAGCCCTGGAGTGGGGTAGGACTGGGCACTTTCCCTGTTGTTGCTTTCCGTCTACCACTGCTTTTGGCAACCTTGAGAGGAGAAAAAACAGGTTAGAAAATTTCCATTAGACTCAACTAGCACTAAGGAGAATCTCTCTGGGCCACATACCCTGATAGCCAGATCATAGAGAGAGTGTCAGGTCTGGTCTGGGCCAGTGACTGAGAACCCAAATTGCAATGTGTCTACGATGGGTTGGTGTGACCACACCTGTGAACAAAGTATAAGTAGCAAGTCCTTTCCATATCTGTGGTGAAACACAGGACTTCATGCTTAGCCTCCTGCAAGAGATGGCCTATGCTCTGTCTCCCAGCCACACTCAGGCTTGTGAGGGGGTTCTGAGAGCACTCAATGACAATGGAGGATCCAATGCCCTGTGGTCCCTCGTGCCTTTCCTACATGCTTTCCCGAGGAAGGTAACTTGGCAGTAAGCTGAGGGGGACACGTCCAAGCCCTGTCTTCCCATCATTCCAGCTGCATGCTTTTCCCCATGGCTCAGCCTTCACTCCAGAAGGAGCTGATGATCTCCAAGGCTGGGCACAGTGGAAATCCTAATAAAGAGATTGTGATGCTGTTTCGGCTTCCTGTTTCCTGTTGTTTGGGGCATCTGGTGAGTTTCTGTGTGATTTCCTATGGTTAGCCAATTCCTGAGTCTGAGTCTAAGAAAGTCAAAGCAGAGAAGCTGTGGCCTCCAAGATCACAGTACACTGTGTCTCTCCCTCTAGAGCTTTCCTGGTACTGACCTTCCAAAGAAACAAGTGCTTGGTGGGAGTAGGAGGATGCGGGGGTTACATGGAGGTACTGAAGAGAGGTGCCAGAGTTTTTGGAGAAATGGAGGAAGAGGTGAGGCCTCTAAGCCTGCCTACTATGTATTGCCCATTTTAAACACTTCTTTTCCCAGTTCCAGCTGAGCTACAAAGTAGGGAAGCTAGTTGGCTTGTTTTCTCCTTGTCTTCTGGGCCCTCCTTGGTCTGAGTTTCCTACCCATTTTTGTTAGTTGTTTTAATGTGATATAATAGGATTGGGTAAACTACAGCCTGGAGAAGCTTTTGGAGGACTATGGAACCCCCACTCACCCCTTTTACCTGGAAAAAACAAAACCAGAACCTGTAGCAGGAAAGCATCTCTAGACTGTGGCTCAGAGGCAGAAACTTGACCTCTAACCCAAAGGGGTCCCAAATACAAATATTTGTGAACATTTTTTTTATTATTATGCACTGGGAAGTTCTAAGTGCTTTGCATAAAGTAATCAGTTCATCTTCAAAGCAGCCCTATGAGATTTGTATTACAGACAAGAAAAGTGAAGAAGAGAGGATGAAAGTTTCTCAAGGTCATACAGTCACACAGCCAGGAAGCAGGGGAACCTGGTAGTCTGGCTGCAGTACCCATGTTCTTAACCCACCCACAGTTCTAGGCATAGCTGGAGCCACAGCCAATGGCCTCTGTCTAAAGTACACTGACGACTGCCTCTCAAAGTACACCTCAAGGAATCGGCTGCTCTGTGGTCTAGCACCTCCCCTTTCTACTCAGTGGGAATAGACAGACACAAATAGCCAGGCCTATAGCCATGTCACAGGACTTCTTGCCACCTGCACAACTCACCCCTTTCACTCCCAGGGCTTCCATACCTCTCCTCCCTGGAGTTTTCCCATGGAGGTCTATCAGGCTCAGAGGCATCTTAATAACATCCTACAGGTTCCCTTCTCCTTGTCTCCAGGCTCACTGAAGCCAAGCATCCGGACAGAAAAGGGGGCATAACAGCTTAGTCCTCTGTGGGCCCTAATGACCCACAGACATCCCCACCCTCAGTCCAGCAGTCATGACTGGCCCTCCCAGAACTCTTCCTTCTATCAACTGCCACTTGTTCCTGGGGCTGGCTAGAGCACAGGTGGCAAACACAAGGCCTGCAGGCCGAATCCAGCCCAGCACCCTGTTTCTACCTGGCAGCAGCACCAAGCTCCTTGCCCCTAGTTAAGGAGTAGTTACATTTATACAGTCCTAAAATTACATTCGGCTTTGAAGGCAACCACAAGGCTAATGCGGCCCCTGGTGAACTTTGACACTAGAGCCTTGGTTCCACACGGACTTCCACCCACCCTCTCCTGCTTTGGCTCAAGTGCACTCCTCTTTATCGCTAGGGAAACTCATCGCCCCGAGGGAAACAGTGGCTGCTACATTTGTTAAACATGGAGTAATGTGTTTTCTGTCCCACCCACCCAAAGGGTTATTTGAAGTCTGACTTGGCTAAACCTTAGTTTCCTCATCTGTAAAAATCTAGAAAATAGTCCCTTTTCTGTCTGCCTCCTGGGCTGATGGTTGAGTGAGGACAGAATGAGTTTGATAAGGGGAAGAGCTTTATACCCTGTGAGATACTGAGTGAGCAGCATGGCTTTCTGGCCCCATCTGAAGGTTATGTGTGTATCATCTTCCACCCAACCAGTCCCAGGCATAGCTGTGGAACTGCCTGTGGCCTCTGTCCACAGTGCTGAAGTCACAGCCAAGCCAGCTGGGAATCTTCAGTCCTTTATTTTTTGTTTTGTAGTTATACTTATTCATATATACATCCATTTTACATTTTAATATTTATCAAAAAATCTAAAACTTCACAAGTTTTCATGTCATCCTTACACAGGGGCCATGCTAATCTTCTCTGTATCATTTCAATTTTAATATATAAAGGAGGATCCAAAAAAAAAACTGGAATTATCTTCTGGAGGGCAGGTCCCCTGTAGTACAGCCTTCCCCCACTAGGTAAGTGTTCTAGGAACCTGTCTGCATCAGTACCAGCTGGCATTATTGTGAGGAGCTGCATTTGGCTTCAGTGAATTTTTTTTGAAGACTCTTTCAACACATTTGCCCATTTCATGATGGGTGATTTACAAGTGCACCTGCCCACACCACACTAAGTGTTCAGCAGTTTTTGACCAAAAAATGGCATGATCCCCATGCCCCACCCTCTCTATTCACCCAATCTTGCCCTGTTGCTAGTGACTTTTGCCAATTGGAAGAGGTGAAACAAAAAACATCAGAAGCACTAAAAGTCATTAAAGTAAACACACTCAAGAACTGTTGTGAACAGTGGGAAAAAGTCTCAATAAGTGTGTTGCATCAAATGGAGAGTATTTTAAAGGTGATTGAAGTTTAAACATGTAAAAATAAATACAGAATTTTAAATAAATTATGGGTTTGGGGGGTCCTCCCTTGTATGTGCTGCCAAAGCGAGCTCGTCAGTCTCTCCTTGTCTCACCTTTAAATAAGCATCAAGTACAGAGGTTTTCAGGGATTGCCCTGAAACTACGTATTACCAATTTTTAAAATTAATTTATTTCAAGTATTTTTGTTTCTAAAGTAAATATAACACTCCTTTCAAAATCATAACAGGTACAAATGGATAAGATGTGATTTAGAAGCTTAGAAAGAAAAGAAATTGTGGTCTGCAGTTGGTATGGGTAAACAGTTGGAGGTGGCTACCAAAAAACTGATGTAACATGAGGCTACATGCAACCAAGTTCAGAGTCAGAGGAAGGAGCAGGCTGGCTCATTTGTAATTGCACTGGCACCCCAGGAAAAAACTAAGCCAGGTGCTCTGTCCAGGTGGTGCAGCAGAGCACAGGGCTCTGCCCTGTGATGTACAGTCCCTTTCCACAATGTTGGAGAGAAAGCCAGGTCTTGAATCTGTGCCCACATATTCCTACAGCTTCTCAGAGTCCTTTAGACAATGACTGAGGAGATGAACCATGCAGGAAACATCTCTAGAAAAAAATAGAAAAAATAGAGAAAAGAAAAAAACATAGAGAAAAACAACTAAGCCAGGTAATCCAAAAGCTAAATCAGGCTCTGTGAACTCAAAACAGGCAGGGAAACATGGTCTTAGTGCCTGGAACAGAATGAGGCAAAAGAAGAGCCCATGAAGGCCTGAGGGGTGTTCACCCTAGGGAGGAGCAAACAGACTTGAGGGATGCAGAGGCTGATACCTGGCAGATGGGACCTATAAGGTCAACGTGACCTCAAGCACAGAGCCAAGGCCAAAGGTGGAGTAGAGGCAGATCTCTGCTCAATAGGACCGAAAGATAACTGGATACCAGGGAAGGTGGTGAAGATGTATAAGCATACAACAGAAGTGTTGAGTTGGGCCCTGGTTGGTGTGGCTCAGTGGACGGAGTACTGGCCTGCAAAATGAAAGGTCGCTGGTCTGATTCCCACTCAGGGCACATGCCTGGGTTGCGGGCCAGGTCCCCTCTTGGGGGTATGCAAGAGGCAACCGATTGACTTATCTCTCACACATCAATGTTTCTCTCCCTCTTTCTCTCTCCCTTCCCCTCTAAAAATAAGTAAATAAATAAAAATCTTTTTTTTTAAAAAAGAAGCATTGAGTTTGGGCAGGGGGATGCCTTGAGACCTATGATGCCAGTAAATGGTTAAGGACCTTCTGAGGAGTGCCCAGCCCTGAGCCCTGCTTATTGTAGGGCAATCCATGATTGTGTGAACCCACATGACCCCCAAAGCATCCGCATCACTGGATTAGGAACTTTAATTTATTTACACTTGACCTTAGCCAAAAAGCCGAGAAGCGATGGAACTTTAATTTATTTAGTTCAACCTTTTAGACCATCTGTTATGCCTGCAGCTCTGGGTCTTGACCTGAAAGAAAAGATCCAAGGTCTCAATACCCCTGATTTCTCCTTCCCAGGTTGGCTCTGGGAAACTTGCCTCTAGAACATGATGTTGCACGCCCTCTGCTGGTCATTCTTAGCACTGCCCTCTCATCCCAAGGCAAGAAATGACTTCTTTCACCCTTATGGTACTAGTCAGTGTAGGTTCACAACATGCAGAGAGATTCCAGGCAAGTACCAGGGAGGTTAGATCACTATTCAGTGTTCAGTCAGAATACAGTATCAGAATGGAATCTTCAGATGAATTCAAATGTCTGTAATGAAGATGAGGGCTGATCCATGTCTAGGAGGAGGGCTTAGGCTGAGGCTGGGTTTGGGGAACTATCTGGTTCAGGACTAAGACTAATAAGGTCAGTGTCTCAGGCTGAGGCCCAAGTTGGGACTCAGAGTGGGACTGAAGTCTGTGCTCAAGTGTCGGCATGAAGTATGTACCCAGATGAGATGTTAAGAGACTGACCTCATGAAGTCAGTCTGCATCCAGGGTAATGGGGTCAATGTAGCATTCCTATACAGGTAGAAGCATTAGGTAATAAGCACCAGCCACTGCAGAAGTCAAGCAGAGATGTTTCCAGGGGAGAAATATAAGGTATGGGGAACAAAATGAGGTAGTCACTAATTTCTAAGGGCCTCCTAACCTTAAAGATAGTAATGCTCAGGCTAGAGCCCCTTTCTCCTCAGAAGATAGATCTCAGTATTCCAGTTACAGCTTCCTGTAAAAGCCTGCCCCTACCAACTCTAGTACCATCACAAATGATACATACAACTTGGGGACAGGAGAGGTCAAAGGGCTAGTCCTGACACTGCAGAGAGCTGGCAGCTGTGGGAGTAGTCTTCCTTTCCCTCAGGATTCTCTGTTTCTACCGGCAACAGTGCCCGGCAGCCTCCCACATCCAGATCTTAGCAACCGCGGGAGCGCCTGGCAACTGCTGCCATGGTGACAAGACAGGGACCCGAGAATGAGCTGAAGGGGGAACACTTCCTCTGGAGCCTTCAGAATATGTACAGAATTGCAGATTCCCCCTCCCATAGGCAGTCTGGGAGGGAACATGTGCTCCTGTCTAAACACCTCCTCACTGGTACCCACCCCCACCCATGCCCCCAGGTTCCGGTTCCTTCAGGGTGAGGAAATGAGGGACATTTTGGATTATGATGTCTCCATGGGGAGGGAGAGTGAGTGAGGTGTTGGCAACTGACGTGATCACACATGCATGCAGACACCGCAGACACGATGTCAGTGTGACAACAGCCATGAAGCCACACTTCATCCACTCCATCATGTAGACACAGGCCTACACAGTCATTTAATCACATGTGTACACTAGCACAAAATCACACACCTACAGCAAATAGCACAGAATCAGGCACACCACCACACAAAAATAATTACACAGATAGACTCTTACAAACTGCATTACAGACATAACAGCACAAATAACTCCCAATCAGAATCAAACATTTACAGATGCACTCACACACCAAGATTATCTGTGAACATTCAGAGTAACAGTTAACTTTGTAAGCATCAACTATATGCCAAGCTCAGAACTAGGTGCATTACGAGTTACCTTAATTAACCCTCACAATAACCCTAAGATGTACCACTACTGTATATCCCCATTTTACGAAGAAGGAAATGAGGCACAGATGCAGCCTCACAAGGTCGACAGTCTGCCCCCAGAGCCTGCATTCTTCTACCCTATGCGTCACCCTCATTCATCACACACACACCTGACACCCAGGGCAATGGGACAGAGGGCAGCAATAGGGAGCCCAACAGACAATGGAGTCTGTGCCACCAATACTTGAAGGCACAGCCCTGTACCCTCCAAGGTCTAAGCCTACACTTTAGCATTTGCCGGGACCAGGTTGGGGGCCGGTGACTAAACTTTCTGCCTCCATGCTGGCACAGGCAAGACTGGAGGAGGCAAAATACACAACTGAAATAGGCGGAAGCAGAGCCACCCACAAACCAGGCCCCCATGAATCTGGAGACAGAGTGAGAACCCCCAGATCTAAGGAGGCAGCACCAGTCCTAGGCCCCTTATCCCACCTTGCCCGTCTCTGTGTCACACTATTCCTTTCCCTCGTGATCCCACCTCCCCTCCCTTCCTTATTCTTCCTCACCCCATATCTCTTTCCCATCCTTTTGCTGTTCACCCCATCTCCCATCCCTTCTATTCCTTGTTCCCGACTCCCCCTTCTCCTTACCTCTTACCCAATCTCTTCTCCCCAACTCTCCTCCTCCTCCTCATCCCATCTTCCCTCCCTCCTCTCCTCATCCAGCAAACTACTTCCTTTCTTCACACTTCACACCCCTTTACACCTGGGATCCCCATAGTGAGTACTAGAAAGAAGACAGGTAGTGGAGACTATGCAGACCTGACCTCAGGACCCCCAGACGTCCCTCACACTCTGCTCTGCTTTGTTGGCTAGATACTGATTTTCTCCCACCCTCAGTTTCCAGCTCTATCTAGTTCGCATGACCTCATGGGTGTCCGCCTCTGCTCTGGCCCTTTCTTTCTTCTCAAACCCTCCAAGAATTCCTTCCCCCTCTTCACCGGAGGGTTACTCTCTCCCCACCCCCGTTCCCTCTAGCACAGATGGGCCTGGGAGACAGTGACGTGGGCGCCAGGCACCAGGCACCGTGTCTGCTCAAGCGTCGGCTTCCGCTGGTGACCGCCTCCGCAGCCCTGCCTGCTCTGAACAGCGGGGACACTGGGTTGAGATTTAATGGGGAGTGGGGGTGGGGGTGAGACTGAGATGGGAGATTCTGAGGGTGTTAAGAAGGATCATGTGGAGCTGAGATGAAGGGTTAAAGAGGGAAGCTAGAATAGGAGAGAGCTTGGGAGCAGAAAAGATTAAAAATAGGATAAGCCAGAAGATCTTGGGGGAAAGGTGGGAGATTAGATGGGGCAAAGAAGAGGAAAGAGCAAGGGTGGGGGTGGGGCAGGGGGCGCTAAAATATAGGAACTCAAAGGGGAAGTAGGATGGAAGATTATAGAGAGAACTTTAAGGGGGTTGTGGGGCTTGTTGAGAAGAAGCTGCTAATGAGGGAGCTGGGACGTGCGGATTATACAGAATGAAAAGGGGACTCAGAAAGGGAATCACGGAGGTGTTAGGGCTGGGGAGAACTACCCGGTTACAAAGGAAACAACATAAGGGCACTTAAATTCTGCAGTCTACCGGGGCCTGTTTTGAAATTCAGTTAGGTCACGTCAGGCCACCTCGGGGTCAAGGTAAGGTAAAGCTAAATTAGGTCAAGTCGAAGTGAGTTCACAGTTCGATGGAAGACAGGTTAAGAATGGGTGACCTTTTGACCCTAGTCCAGAGACTACACCTCCCAAAGTGCACTACTCTCTCCCTTACCCCGCTAAATGATGAGAGGAAACCGCCCAGAGTCACCGCCAACTGGTGGGCGCAGTTTTCCTTTAAGGCTCCCTTTGATATTGCACGGGTTCCAGAAGGTTCTCTCCCGGGATTCCAGCGGTGGCCAGTACGTCCCACCTTCCCAAACCGGAGATTGGATTAATGCAGTTGTGCAACCCACCTCCAGGCTCGGGTCTGAGCCCCACAGACCAACCAATAAAATCAAAGGGCGCGTGGAGTTGCCGCCCTCTGTCCTTTTCACCAATGACATGACGAGACAGCGAAGAGGTGTGGTTGACTGATCCCAGAGTCCACCAATGAGAGCCATACCAAGCACTGCCAGGAATGTGTGCGCGTGTGGCCGGGTGACAGAGGTGGGGAATGGGCGGCTATCACTAAGCCACTTGTAGAAAGCTGTCCAATTACAACTGAGATTGTGCTGAGTGACGGGCAGAGGACGCAATGGGCAGTGCGGAGGCGGAGCCGTGGGGGCGGGTTCCCGGGCCCGCTTTCTGCGGCCGGCGGGCAGGCGACTCCTGTCCAGAGTGGAGGCGGCGGAGCCGGAGCTGGGGGAGGGGGCAGCGGCTGTCTGACGGACCGCGGAGGCACCCGCCGCTCCTCACCGGTGAGGGAGCCGAGCTAGGATTCGGGGGTCCTGGGAGTGTGGGCGTCGCGAAGCCAGGGGTCCTGGTGTCAGGGGGTTGGGACACTGAGGGCCCATCGGCTCTTCTGCCGTAGGGGTGCGGGGACTTGGACTCTGCAAGGCATTCGTTGTCCGCGACCCTCTTACAGGGGGAAATCAGCGTCTGAGCCGGGGGGAGGGTCGGTCGAGCCGGGTTGGGTTGGGTTCCACCGGGCGGAGGCGGTTCTGAGACGGCCCAGCCAGCCAGCACCGGTGACATCACCGACCCCCCTCCTCCGCCCAGGCCCCCTCCTCTCTCCTCCCTTCCCCTTTCTTCCCCTCTCTCCTCCCCTCCTCTCCTCGCCGCGCCTTTTGTCCCAGCGGGGCTCGGCTCTGCCCCGCCCCTCCCCTCCTATCTCTGAGGGAGGAGACTCCCCATCAGTGACTTCATTGAGTAGGTTCTTGGGTCTTAGGGTCGGGTCCTCCCCGGAGAGAGAGAGAGAGGCGCGAGAGGAGCTCAGTGTCTCTCAGGCCCTCACAGACAATCACACCTGTCATAGGTACACACGCTGCCACTCACAGCACACGCTCGCACTGCCAGCCTTACTGTCACACTGTCATTCAGCCATTCACAATCAGCCAGACATTGCTGCACCTGAGAGCAGGTGGCCTCTGGACCCTATCACTTCACTCTCCACACCTGGGGATCAGGTCCAGCTCCTGCTGCACTGGACAGGCCTTGATGGGCAAGTGCCTCTGAGAACCCGAGGAGGTGACTTCCAAAGCTGCAGCTTTCCAAGCAGGCTCCCGTGGAGCCATCAGAGGTGAGGGGCTGGGCTGGGCATGTTTAAGCGCACAGTGCTCTCCTGCCCATCCCCAGCAGCAACCCCACTACAGGCCCGAGGAGCTTTCCGGAGCTTCCCACACTTCTGGGGAGAAGACTTCTTAGCCAGCTTGATGTTTAAAATTCAGCTGGAGCCCTTAAAACTTCGAGCGTGGACGCTGAATGGGTTTGTGAAGTTTCGGTAAGTCCCTCCGGAGAATGGCACTCATCCCATACCAAGTCAGTTTCTCCACATCACATCCCCCACCCTTGCCTACTTCCTTCATCCACCTCATCCTCATCTCATCCTCATTACAACAACAGCCTCCTACCTCACCCCTACATTTGAATGAAGTGTACCCCTTTATCATTTGTCTCCTGTACCAAACCCTTCAGGCATCCACCCATTTTCCACAAACATCTCCAGTATTTTCACTCTCTACATCCCTCCTTCAATCATTGGCAACTCGTCTCCTACCTCAGCCATTTCCATTTCTACCTCATTCCTGTCCATCAGTACTTCATTTTCTGTATCAACAATCTCCCCTCCCTATACCAGTCCCCTTGCTGTTTCTCCTCATTTTTCATTCCTGTCTCTGCATTAACATCCTCTCCATTCTTCTCCATCAAAGGCAGTGCCATGCCATGGGGCTCCTTTGTCATTCCAACACGTGGCTCGTGGGTAGGGGAGGGAGGGAGGAAAGAAGGAAGAAAAAGGCAATTCCTGAAAGAGATTGCCCTGTGTCTGTGGAGGCAAGTGTATTACAGGTCTAGAACAGCTAGCAGGTGGGTGCCCAGGAGGAAGCTGGCTGGATGAAGAGGTAATGTAGGGACAGCAAGAGGAGGGTGGGAGAATTGGCAAGTCTTTCATTTGCCCTCTGCCTAGAAGCTGCTATAGTTTTCTGGGGGTACCCTTTTGGTGTGCTAGGATTCCTTCCCAATCCTAGGGGAAAGAAGGTGTGGGTCGTGGCAGAGATGGCAGACCACCCCCAGCTCCCTCTCAGACGGCTTTTACTGCTGCTTCCGAAAATGGCTGCCCTCCCCCAGATGCTCTTTCTTCTCTGCCTCCTCCATCCCCAGCCTCCCCCATCAGGCATGACATGCTGGTAGGGGGAGAAGGGGAGGACCCGCCTTTATGGAGCCTTCTCTTCATCAGAGTGAAGTGACTCCCAGAACCATGAGTCAACTCAGCCACCTGCTACGGGCTGTGTGGGGGCAGGAGGTGGGGCCATTGTCCCTACCTACCTGGAGCTTTGAGGCCACCTTTTACCAATTATAGCCCTCATTCCTGCCAGGAAACCCTGTACCCCTCACTGAAGTAGTCAAGAGGCAGAAAAGCAGGCCTTAGCTGGAGTTGCTAGCCCAGGACATTGCTAGAAAGACTGGTTCTCTGGGCTTTGGCAGGGGTTGGCCAGATCTCAGAAGGGCTGGAGAATGGCTTCTGGCCATTCTCCCAAATAGTTCTAGATAGAGAGAAGTCCCCTTCCTTTCATATACAACCACAGAGACACGGGTGGCGGGAAAATAGCATGGAAGAATTAGAGCCTTATATTTCTCCCTCACATAACAAATGCCCCTGCATCCAGCTTAGAAGGGACTCAGAGGAGTATGGGCCCAGCACTGGGCCAGATCCTAAACCACTGGGCAGGTGAGAGGGAGGGACTGGTAGGGAAATATTAAGGAAATGGTGGTTAGTGCCCAATTGTCTCCTAACAACTAAGGTTTAAAAAGGCCCTACCACTGGGATGTTTTTGTTCACTAATATTGGTGCTTAGGTGGCACAGACATATCTTCACACACAGTTTTGTGTGTAGACACTGGGAAATGAGTAAAGGGAGCTGTTGCCCTGGTTGAGGAAAGGACAGTGTCACCCCCTACAAATGAGGGAGTTAGAAATGGCAGTTTCCAAAGGCTGTGAGTCATCCTCTGACTTGAGTCACACGTGAGAATTAGCATAGTCTGGGGGTGGGGGCAGGGAGGCCTGGGGTCTCCAATGGCAGAGAGGACTCCAGGCACCCACTCCCTGACTCAGCCTGGCTGGGCAGGACAGCTGGCTGAAGACCCAGGCCAGTCCCCAGTCGTAGGCCACTGCCCCAGCTGCCCTTAGCCTGGGCACCATGCCTGAGGCATGGCGTAGGCGACCACGATACTCAGGTGACCTCACCCGGTACATTGATCTCCGCCAGCTTCTGTGCACGGGTCTGTCAGTCCATGGTGCTACCTCACTCGGCAGGGCCTTTTGGGGATCCTCAGTCTGGCTCAAGGACGTGGGTCTTAGTCTAGCTCCAAGAAGTGGGCCACGGCCCCCAGCTTCCTGCTGGAAAAACCCAGGAACTGAGGAAAGAATCACCAAATACTACAATGTCAGAGCTGGAAGAGATCATCTAGTCTAAACCTTTTGCTTTACTGATGGGGAGACAGAGGCCCACAGAAAAGGCATGACCTGCTGAGAGTTACACAGTGACTTTAGGGACTGCAGGGCCATCAGCAGCAGGGCTGGGGCAGAAGGGAATAGAGGCATCAAGGATTGGCCCTGGATTTCTTTCAGAAACAAGGAGACCAGTGCTGGCCCAGTGGCTGTGATGGGAAAGGACTATTACAAGATTCTTGGGATCCCATCGGGAGCCAACGAAGATGAAATCAAGAAAGCCTATCGGAAGATGGCCTTGAAGTACCACCCAGACAAGAACAAAGAACCCAATGCTGAGGAGAAGTTTAAGGAAATTGCAGAGGCCTATGATGTGCTAAGTGACCCTAAGAAACGAGGCCTGTATGACCAGTATGGGGAGGAAGGTAAGAGAGCAGTGCTCCAACCTGATATTGGGCCCCTGTCCTTGTCTGGGGTCCTGGCTGACCCAGTTCTCATAGCAGGGAACTGGAGACTGAGGAAGGGGTGAAGGAGGCACTTGTTCCTAACACTAACACCCAGAGGAGAGAAGAGACCACCTACTACCCTGCCCGCTTACCACAGTTCTCCCCGCCTCTCTCTGCCCCTCTCTGCCCTTCTCCCTGCTTAAGTTCAGGCCTTAGAGAGGCCTTAGAGAGGTCTGAACTTAGAATCAGAGGCCTTCCCCCTCCTGTTTTTCCCTCCCAACCTTATTAGTCCTGCCTGAAGTCCTTGCTGCTTCATTGGCTGATGGGGAAGGTTAGAGAAAGGGAGTATATGGTTTTTGGGAGGACAGCATTTACATTCATCAGCATAAAAGCTTGACCCTTAAGCAGCCTGGGAATTAACCACTGAAGCACTGAGTTAAAGAGATGGTAATTCCCTTCTCTGCTCCCTCCCTGCCCACTTCTGGCCACCAGAACAAAGAGGAGCTTTGCTCCCTGAGGAAGTGGCAGGGATCCACGGGTGGCAGGGAAACTGCTGCTGGCATCTTGCCCTGTCCCTGGGGTAGCTGGTGGCCACACACAGGGTGGCAGGAAAGGCCCAAATAAAGCCTCTAAGAGGGCGGCCCCTCCCAGCACATCCCACTGGCATGATGTAGCTGCTAATTCTGGGCCTGCCCCTCAGGGCTGCCTGCCACCCGCCAGCCACAGGCACCTGTCAGGCTATATTAAGAGACATAGTCACAGCTGAGGACTCTCCTTCCCGGGAGGAACTGTCCTTCCTCCCTGACTGCATCTACCTTTCTTTTACATTCTCCTCCATACTTTCGCCACTGTTGCCTCAAATTATATAGGCTAACCATATGCACTGTACCCGATATAGGGTAGGCACCCAAAAGAACGTTCTTTTCCTCTGTTCTTCCTTGCTGTGTGTTCCGTGCTGTTACCTTCTAAGCACCCCAGTCCTCCCAGTCCTTCTTCTCATTCTCCATGCCACTACTTTCTTCCATTTTTTCCCCGTTCATCTACTAAACTTGCCAACTTCCAGATTCACCAGACATCTTCTGGAATCCCCAGTACTCTCTCAGCTAAGATTCTTTTTCCTCTGGGATAGAGGAGTGGGAGAATTAGAGGTAGGGAAAGGGGGAAGCCGTGCAGACACCATGCCACCATGTGACCTCTCGAGGAACTGCACTCATCCTTGCACTGGGCCTCACCTTTGTTCAGGAAAAAGGTGGGAGCTGAGAGAGAGCTACCTGGAAACGTCACCCCTCCTGCATGACCAAGCCTAGTGAAGGGCAAAGCTCAGCCCCTAGGCCCAGACACTGAGTTTTAATGCAGATCTGCATCCCAGGAAGGGCCCCTGAGGATGCAGCACAACCTTAAAGAGACATCCAGAGCCTGGGGAGGGAAAACCAGGATTGGAAATGTGGGTTATATTTCTGTCTGCCCTGCCTCCTCCCCAACACCCAGACAGAACTGTTGTGCGCACAGACTCCGTGCTCAGCCCCAGCTGAGGACAAGTCGTTCCTGGCTTGAAAAGGGGGTGGTAGCGGTACAGCAGGAATCCCTGCAGAGAAATTACCCCTTTCTTTTGTCACCAGCCCAATCTCCCTCTCTCACTGAGCTCTGCAAGCTTCTCAAACTCACCTGATAATCAGACCTCAACAAAAGGAAAGAACAGACCCCGAGCCTTAAGGAAGGGGTGAAAAGGCAGCCACCAGGAGTCTCTGAATAGCCTGCCACGTGGCCTCTCTAATGAAATCCAAATCTGCCCTTGTGGTCCCGGAAATAAGAGGCTAATGTAGACTCGGGCTTCCACAGCCAATTGAAATTCAAGATAAAAGAAAGTACTCAAAGAGAAGAGTCCCTTCCTCTAGCTTGGGCCCCACCCTACATATTCTAGATCAATTCTCACTCCTTCCTATGCCCACTCTTTTCCCCACTACCACCACTACCATCCCCCCGTAAGGCTGCCACCAGGAACATGAGCCCCTTAGAGAGGACCTAACTTCAGAGAGAGCAGCTGGGGTCACCACCCACAATGTGCCAGCTCATTCATGCATTTTAGCTGCTCTGGCATTATGAGATACAGGGCTTGGTGTTATATAACTCCAGGGAGCTTCATTCCTATTGTAGTCTGTATCTATCCAATGTGTGAATGGCACCCCCTGGAGTTGTGCAACAGTGAATCCTAAATGTGGAAACAAAGCATTTGAGAACTTTTCCTAGAGAAGTAGCCCCTCATCTCCAAGCTAATGAGCTTTCTTGCTTTTGGGGATCCTCATTTCCTATTTGGTCTGAAGTCAGGGAAAGGAGAAACTATGCAAGAAGCAGAGTGAGAGTGGGCCTCCTCCAGGATTATATCCTCACCTTATTTGGGACACTTACTAGCCCCCTATGGGGTCAAATCTTATCCAGTTACCTCTTGCCCTGTGTGTCTTTGAAGATAAGCAAAAACTTTGGAGCCAGATGTTACTTGTAATGTGACCCCAGGCCAGCCACTCAAGGCTCTGTGAGATATGTTTGGGCCATTGGTACCTGAGAGAGATTACAGGACTGGAAGTCACATCCTCTAAGGCTTCTAGTCTTAGCTTTTCCACCTATTGGATAACAGCCTCTTTAAATCTCAACTTATGCTTTATTAAACATATCATTAAGAGCAAAAATTAATCTCACCAGACTTTTCTTACTCTATTAAGGCAGCCCTCTCTTTAGGAGTTAAAGATTTCTTCTTTCTCTAGGCCCATGAGTTGGGAGGTAGAAGGCAGGGAGAGGAGACTGGGGTGGGGCCTGGATCAGCCACACCATCCCTAACTTCTCTTCCCTCCAGGCCTGAAGACCGGCGGTGGTTCGTCAGGTGGCTCCAGTGGCTCCTTTCACTACACCTTCCATGGAGACCCCCATGCCACCTTTGCCTCCTTTTTTGGTGGCTCCAACCCCTTCGATATCTTCTTTGCCAGCACTCGCTCTACTCGACCCTTCAGTGGTTTTGATCCAGATGACATGGATGTGGATGATGATGAGGACCCATTTGGCGCTTTCGGCCGCTTTGGCTTCAATGGGCTAAGTAGGGGTCCAAGGCGAGCTCCAGAACCACTGTACCCTCGGCGCAAGGTGCAGGACCCACCAGTGGTGCATGAGCTGCGCGTGTCCCTGGAGGAGATCTACCATGGCTCCACCAAACGTATGAAGATCACAAGGCGGCGCCTCAACCCTGACGGGCGAACTGTGCGCACTGAGGACAAGATCCTGCACATTGTCATCAAGCGTGGCTGGAAGGAAGGCACCAAGATCACCTTCCCCAAAGAGGGTGATGCCACACCTGACAACATCCCTGCAGACATAGTCTTTGTGCTCAAAGACAAGCCCCATGCACACTTCCGTCGAGATGGTACCAACGTGCTCTACAGTGCTCTGATTAGCCTCAAGGAGGTGCGGCCTTGGTCAGGTTGCATGGGTGATGAGGGGGATAGATAGGGACATTCTTTCCCCACTTTAATTTTTTTCTCTCTTCCCAGTCACTCTACCTCACCTGTCATTAATCTCTGCCTCATTTTCCCCAGGCGCTGTGTGGCTGTACCGTGAACATTCCCACCATTGATGGCCGAGTGATCCCTTTGCCCTGCAATGATGTCATCAAGCCAGGCACCGTGAAGAGACTCCGTGGGGAGGGCCTTCCTTTCCCCAAGGTTCCCACCCAGCGGGGAGATCTCATTGTCGAATTCAAAGTTCGCTTCCCAGACAGATTAACACCACAGACACGACAGATCCTTAAGCAGCACCTTCCCTGTTCCTAGGCTCTGCCCCAGCCAGCCCAGAGTCTACCACAGCAATACCCCCACACTCACCCTACTCAATGTGCACCCAACTTGATGTTCACTGGACACCGGCAACTTTTTCTAAAATGCAAAAAAAAAAAAAAAAAAAAAGAAACCCACCCACTGGTTTTCAGGAAAATGTTCCTGTCCCTGACCCCTTTCAGAGCTGGGCTGCCTTGGGGAAGTGGGAGGGAGGTGGGGAGAACTAGCCCAGGCCAGGGGTCAATTTTCTTATCACTAGCTTTGAATGCAGTTCCCACTCCAGTGGCTGGAGAGTGACCTGAGTGCTACTTGAAGGTATCGAGATTCCTTGTCCATGCCTGTACATAGCATGCCCTCTTTCCCTTCTCAGCTTTGCTAATACCTCTTCTCTCCCTTCCCTTCAGCCTCCTCCTATGGGGGAGGAAGAGGATAGAAAGGACACTGCTTTCCCACCCCAAACCCACCCCCAGGTCCACAGTGTCCAAGGTTATCACACACACATTCGCACCCACAAAGCACTCACCTAGAGCTGTCTGTGCCTCTCCAGGGTTGAGATAAAAAGGGAAGGTCCATGACCCATGAACCAGGCCTTTGAGCACGAGACACTTTTCACTTCGGGCAGGGAGGTGAACAGGGCCCTCAGCAGCCTCCCTGACAGCTCTCCTGCCCAGACCCCCCCAGAGCTGGAAGTTCTCTCCTCCCTGTTGCTCTCAGGAGTGTGTAAGGATAGGGGGAGGGGAAGGGGGCCTCCTGTATTAAAGCTGAAAGATGGGGGGCAGGCTTCGTCTCCCAGTCCTCATCAGGAAGGGAAAGGGCTTTGGGGTCAGGTGGCAGCTATTCCCCAGCAAGAGATTCAGGGTCACAGGTTTCTCCCCACATCTGAACTCAGGGCCTAGCCACCCCCAAACTTCCAAATCCCATTTTTGTGATATGTGAAGCTACTTATTTCTTACCCTTCATGGAGGCTGTGTGGGAAATTTCCAGCCCTTTGATGCCTGTGTGACTCCACCCCATTCCCAGAGTTGTAAAAAGAAATCTGATAGTGCAGGAGCTAGGAGAGGACTGCTTCAGCAAGATCCTGGGGTGGGGTCTTTAGGTTTTCTCACTTTGACAAGCCCCTGAATGTTTTTATAGTAGTTTTTTTGTATTTTTTTGTAATGACAGTATTATGGAAAAATAAAATATTTTAAAAATATGGCATATGAGCAGGAGCAATGAAGCTGGGTTGGAGGCGGGTGTGCAGTGCCACAGTCAACCTTCCTCCAGGGCCCTGGTCACTTTTGAGAAGCTCAAGCAGGATCTCAATATAAGGTGAAGCTTGATTCCTTCCTTCCTCTAAGTCCAGACTTCTGGGACTTCCAAAACATATACCCCAAACAGCAAAGACAGAAGATACAACTAACCTATTAGAAGAAACAAAGCTATTTGGAAAGAATAAACATCCTTGATTATAAGAAACAAAGACTATCCTCTTTGAAGGATGTGCTATCCTGAGAATGAATGGATTTTCTCTACATGGACTAGAATTTTCCTTTGAGAGAAATTTCCCTCCTAGGAGAGGTGGAGGAGGACTTCCTGGATAACTAGAAGAGACACAGCCCCAAGGACAGAGTCTGGGACAGTGAAGAGGAGAGCTGGAGGTACCTGGGATCTGGTCCGTACTGGTGGGGCCTGGCTGGGAACACAGGCTCCCTGGGAGGCATGAACAATTGTTGCTGATCCTTAAATCTCATAATTTTCCAGGAATGTGTATTCTGGTCTCTGAGCTGCCTGGCCTGCTGATCCAGCTCTGGTCCTTAGGGCCTGCCTGCTGTGCTGACCACATGATACACTTGTCCCTGTCCTTGGATCTTGGTAGGAGGAGTCCTGTAGTTGAAAGGATGCCTATCTGTGGGCTCTGCCTGGGCCTAGACTTCCTCCTGGTGCTGATTCTCCTCTGTGCCTAAGCCCTGATTCCTTTCTTCTTTTCTTTCTTTAAAATATTTTATTTATTTTTAGAGAAGGGAAGGGAGGGAGAGAAACAGTTATCTGGGGACCTGGCCGGCCACCCATACAGGTGCCGACTGGGATTTGGTCTGCGGGGGTGACGCCCAACCAACCCTCTGAGCTGCACCAGTCAGGGCATGAGCCCTGATTCTGCTCCAGGATCCGGCCCACGATGGCCATGCCCTCCTGAGCTTCAGTGTCCCCAGTGCCATGAAGACAGCTCTGCTTTCACCTGGCCCTGGGCTCCACACAGAGACTAACACTGACTAGGCTTTTAACACGAAACTTCCTGCCCGTGTCTTTTTTCCTGGGACAATACCCTCAAAAAAAGTTCCCCACACCTTTATCCATGGCACTTTTGGAAGAGAAAGGGAAGAAAGGGGAGAGAGGGAGGCAGAGGGACTAGCAAGTTGAGTGGCTTCTCGTGGGCGCTCGCAGGCTCTGTGGCGAGTCCGGAGCCCAGCAGCCCCACCCACAGGTCCCACAAACCGAGGGGGGGCGGGGGGTTGCAGTGGGAAGAGCCCTGGGACGTCCAGAAAAGTCCCTCTGGAATCTTGGCTGAGTTTAACTGCCCACCTCTGTTCTCATGAAAGCCAAGAAGGCTGACTGCGTCCTGAGGAGAATGAAGCCTCCTGAGGTGGCCAGTAAGAAGTCTGAGGAGAATCCTGAGGCTCCGCCCCACCACAGGCCCCGCCCCACAATAGAACCCCGCCCATTTCTCATTGCTTCACCCCTAAGTTACTGAGCCTCTGACCAGATACTGAGCAACAGGTGCTGGAGTTGTAAACTGGGTAGACAAGCCCTTATATAACTAAGATACAGATCAATCTAGTGTGGAAAGTGCTGGTCAGGGAGAGGAGGATAAGGGCGCCCATCCTTGTTGGGAAGGTCAAGGGAGGCCCCCTCGAGAGACACCTTTCACTGTGGCAGGAAGGAAGGAGGTTATATGCAATGGTTTTTGACGATGGAAAGTTCCCATCTGATGGCTTCTGATTCCTCTGAAAAGTGGAGGTCTAGCACATCAGCTAGGGGACAGAGAAAAGAGAAGTTAAGGCAAGTGTAGAAGGTTGGCTTGACTTTTTAGTAGAAAGTGAGAGTTTTTAAGAAATGAAGTAAGTTTTACAGGCAGGGAGCTTTGCCTGTTTTGATCACCAATGTATTCCAAGTACTTAGAACAACAGTATCCTAGCGCATAGCAGGCACTTAATAGAATTCATGAATAAATGCTTTTCAGGTGAACATTAGTTGTAGACCATGAGTTTATGGTGGCACCAGCTTACTCATATGTGTGATTTTATCCAATAGGGCTGAGCCGCTTCCTACAGGGCAGGTCTGGCAGAGGCAGAGAGTTGGGATTTTGTTAGGTAGAAATGATGAAAGGAGAATGAATTGAGAAGCATTTGGGATAGTGACCATACAGTCTATCATGGGGAGGGAGGAAATGAGGGCAAGAGGTTGTTCACCGATCAGGAAGAAGAGGAGGACCAATGGAATGGATGTCCTGACAAGCTAGAAGAATTATCATCTTCAGGACAAATCTGAAGGTTGAAGTCAGAGGGTGGGATGTCAGACTGTGTTATTTCAGAAGACAAAGCAGCTCCTGATGCTGAGACTTCAGATTTGACCATAGCTGGATTGGAGCACAGGGAAAGGACTCTGAGATTAAAAGATCTAGGAATTGAGATCATTGAATGGTCTATCCTCACAGATTTTTGGGTCTCCCGTAGATTCCCTCTTTTCAAGATTCCTGCCCTAGGCCCCATCCAGACTCTTCCCCAACCTTCAGAGGGACTGCATTCATACTTCAGGTGAAGCCTCAAATCATAAAAGAGTAATGACACAGCTCTGGGTCAGAAGACAGAATGGGAAGTTAGAGAGGGCTGTAGTGAACATCATTCTGTTTTACTTTGTTTTGATATCAAAGTAAATGCGCATACACCTTTTTAGAAACAGTATGTCTGTGGCCTTTAAAAAAATACCACACTCTCACTTCTTCAGTCTCAGTCCACATGCAGATGGAGTGGTCTTCCCTCCACACTCTTATTCTAAGGGTGTATATGAGACTCAGACCTGTCAGAAGAAGCAGTCTATTCCCCTGTGAACAGTACAATGAGGAGTTCAGGGATGGATACATGACCAATTGGAACCCATAAGTCACAATGTTGTCAGCATGACATCACATTTTTAGCATCACTTTCACCTGCTACCACATAAAACCTGAGAAAAGTCAGTACAGAAGACAGAAGCCAAGTAGTGGAAACTGAACCTTGATGACATTGAATTGAGTCCCTGCATCAGTCCTACTACCTGGAGCCAGCTTTACCCCTGGACTGTTCAGTTATCAGTCAATACTTCCCATTTTATTTACGCCTGTTGGATTTTATTTGCTGTCATTTATATCCAAATGATTCCTCACAGTACAAGGGGGGTTCTCAATCCTTGGCTCTGCCTTGGGAAGGAATATATATTCTCTGAGCTCCGTTTCCCCTTATGTGAACAGGGATAACAATACCTATTCAAGGAGTTGTAAAGATTAAATGGAATAATAATTGTCAGAGTATAAATTTGTTCCATAACATTGAGAAGCAAGAAATACCACATTACTTAATTTTTCTAAATTAAATTAAATTTAGCTCAAAACTCCCATTTACTAGGATTTGAAGACATCTACTATTAATCATAATTGGGTGGTCTTTTTCCCTCTTTAGTGTGATATTCACTGACCAAAAACAAAAAAAGAAGAGGAAAAGACAAACACTTAGGAAAAAAGCTCAGGATGAGTCTGTCATGGTTGCCCCAAGGATATGCATTGTCTAAACCCATCTGGCCCGTTCAAAGACAGGTGGCTATACAACATCTCTGCCAAGTATGCACCCCAGCATCTTTTGCTGCAGTTCCCAAGACTATGTGCTAGATGGTTAGTGGCCTAACCATTAAATCAGCCCTTCCAGTCAGAAGTCCTGTGCTTCCTAGCAAACTTTGTACAGTGTCTGTCACTCATGGGACCCATTGCTACATCTTTTTTCCCAAGTCCCTGGACCCACTGCTATCTTTGGGCAACTCCTCTTCCCTCAACCCAGCACATCCTCTGTCTTTCTCCTTCTCAAGAACACCAGCTAAATTAAGTTCCCCTCCCACACAAGAGCCTGGATAAGGTTGTAGATCAGGTGTCTTGGACTTTGTTTTGGGACTAGAAAATATAAAATCCATTAATAATTCCATGAGACAAGAAACCTAGAATTCCTGGGAGAAAGGAAAACAAAGTTGCCTTCTTATCCCACTGGCAAGGAATAGGAAACAGTAATTAATAACTTGGTAAATTATCCTACCATAAATATAAATTAACTAGCACAGAATACATATTCAGTATTGCCTTCTCTAGGGATTCAACTTATCTTCTTCATGCAGAGGTAGCAAACCCAAATACCAGCAATACAAATGAGTAAAACTGGACAAATATAAGAAAACAAAATCAAAGACACAATGCTAAACAGTAAATAACCCTTAGCCTTGGCATTAACAATGAAAATATGGTAAGAACCCTGGTGAATTGGAGAGCACATGTCCACTTCAAAGGGAGCAACTGCTACTTAACTCTAAGTCAGGGGTGCCCAACCCGGGGCCCACAGGCCGCATGCAGCCCAGGATGTCTGTGAATGCCGCCCAACACAAAATCATAAATGTATTCAAAACATTACAAGATTTTTTTGTGTGATTATGTGTCACAATGTATTTAATGTGGGGCCCAAGACAGCTCTTCTTCTTCTAGTGTGGCACAGAGACGCCAAAAGGACTCTGCAAATGGTCTTTACTTGGTAGGAAGGGGAATCCAATGTTGCCAGATTTTAAGCTTGAAATGTTGATTATTATGTACAACTTATTAAGCTTACAGTGTTGACTACTAATTAAAGTTTTTAATTAAAAAAAACTGGCCACATTGTCTGGGCTAAATTTTATATATCAGTTGGTCATCCTAAGCCTTTTTATGGTTTCAGCTGCTACATATATGCTGCTAGCTGGCAAATTTACATCTTCCCCATAGACTGTTCTCCCAAGCTTCAAATCTATGTATCTAATTGCCTCCTGCCTAGCTTTTCCTTGTCACAGGGACCTCAAATTCAAATGTATAAAATGGAACCCATCAGTCCTGGCTGGTGTGGCTCGGTGGATTGAGTGCCGGCCTGCAAACCAAAGGGTCACTGGTTTGATTCTCAGTCAGGACACATGCCTGGGTTTTGGGCCAGGTCCCCAGTAGGGGGCATGTGAGAGGCAACTACACACTGATGTTTCTCTCCCTCCTTTCCCCTCTGTCTATAAATAAATAAAATCTTTTTTTTAAGGGAAAAAATAAAATAAAATTAAATAAAATAAAATAAAATTAAATTAAATTAAATTAAAAATGTAACCCATCAATTCGACACAAACCCTATAATGGTATCCAGGTCTGTGTTCCCTATCTCAGTAAAATGGCCCCAACGTACACACCCGGTTTCCTCCCAGAATCCCTGGAGTCATTCTCAACTCCCACTTCCTCCACCCCATCCCATCGTTACAAAGTCTAATCAGTTTCATCTGTGGAATTCTATTTGAACCTATTATTCCCTATTCCCACCATCACTGCCTTGCTTCAGGCCTCATCTTTTATTTTGCCTAAATTAAAGCAAGAGTTCTCTAACTAATCTCTTGCCTTCAATCTCTAATCTCTTTACCCTAACTTTAGCCAGTGTTCTTTACAAGACACAAACTTGATTTTGTCACTTCCCTGCTCAAAACTTTTCAATGATTTACCATTACCTTCAAAATAAATTTCTACTTCTTAGACTGGCATTCAGGGCCCTTTGTGATCTTATCTTTCCAGGTCTATCTCCTATTGCTTCCTCAATCCCTACTGCATTGAAATACCTTCATTTTTCCTAATGGGACATATTTTCTCTGCCTTAGCACCTTTATGCAGGCTATTCCTCCTGCTTGCACTGTCCTTCTCTCACTCCCTACACTCTCATTTTCTTGGTTCCTCAAACCAAGCATTAATCTTCTCTTCTGGGACATAGCCCCTGACAAGCTATCCCCTTCTCCAGCCTGGTTAGAGGCTGGTTATCTCCAGCCTTTTCTGCCTCCATTGTGCATATCTCTATTTTATTGTCTATTACTTGACTACTTTCCCCACTGAAATGGACTTACTTTAGAGTTTCTGTCTTACTTCTGCCTACTCAAAATTGATCATAATACCTGATCAATAAATATATATTGAGCCCTGGCTGGTGTACCTCAGTGGACTGAGCACAGGCTGTGAACCAAAGGGTCACCAGTTCGATTCCCAGTCAGGGCACATGCCTGGGTTGCAGGCCAGGTCCCCAGTAGAGGGCATGCGAGAGGCAACCACACATTGATATTTCTCTCCCTCTCTTTCTCTTTCCCTTCCCCTCTCTCTATTAATAAATAAATAAAATCTTTAAAAAATAAATATATATTGAATGAACTAATTGATCCAATTGAGGGTAGCAGTGGAGAAACTTTTCTTCCCCAAGATCACATGGCCAATCAGTGACAAAACTAGAGAAGCCAGGTCTTCTCAGTTTTTGTTCTGTGCTCTTTCTACCAGACTAAGCTGGCCTTTGAGAGGGGTGGGGTTAGAAGAGAGGCATTGACTTGTACCAGGAAGGCAAAGATTGAAGGTTGGCCCTGAAAATAAGAGTTGACATGGAATAAGTGGTGGTTTAAGGGGAAAGAAGGGCAAATGAAGAAAAATGGTCAAGCACATTTGATTTATATGTTACCCTTAATAAGAATGCTTGCCAAAAATATCTCAGGCAACCTTAAGTCAAATAAGACAGTTTGCAACAGATATGAGACTTAAAAAAAAAAGAGGGAGAAGATTCTATCCATTAAAAATGGAATGAGGCTTGTAATCAGGAGCCTTAAAAGAAATAAAATTTTAATGTAGTATGTATATAATATAGCATATATACTATATACAGTTCTAAACATATAAATTTATTCATTTAATTCTCAAAAAAACCCTATGTGGTAATAAATAATATTATTCTCATTTACAGGTGAAAAAGCTGAGGCACTGAAAGATTAAATTTGACTAAGATTTTACAAGTAGAAAGTGGCAGAGCTGGTGTTCGAATCAGGCAGTTTTGATACTAGAATCCATGTCCTTATCCACAATACCTGAAACATAATTCTGACCTTGGCAATCAAGACAAAAGGGGATCGCCCACATTTTACTGTGTAAGTATGAATTGTCTTATGGTGGCAATTTTTGACCCTAAATTCAGGGAGAAGGCTGTTAGGCATGTGAGGCATGGGAGTTCTTTGTTCTGTGATGCAGTGATGACATCAGGATAAACTGCCACTAGGTGGAGGAAGATGGACTGGCTGCTAGGGGGCATCCTTAGGGCTGAGGCTGTCAAGGGGCTTCTCTGGAGCCAGCTGACCCACGCCCTGGCCTGTAGACACTGTGGCAGCAGCTGCCTCCAGAGTACAGGGAATTTAGTGACACTATTCCTGTTCGTGATTTGGCAGATCCGGAGGTGGTGGCAGCTTGGGAGCTTGAGACATCTTTGGCTCTGGCACTCTGGGGACATGAAGCAAGGCAAGGTGGGTGACACAGACGTGCAGAGAGCTAAATGACTATTGACACCGCGTGTGAATTTTGGTGAGAAATCATTGAAATGGATGTGAGCCCAAGTGAGTGACTATAAGCCTTAAATGTGAGGCTGGGTGACTGACCACTGACAGTAGATTTGAAGGCAGGTGAGTGATCACTTACCATAGATGTAGGATTATGTAAGGAATGCCAGTCTCCACAAGCAGGCTGGGCAATGGCTGCTAACATTGGATGGGTAAGTGACTGTTGACCACAGATGTGGGGACAGCTGAGTAACCATTCACTCTGGATATGGACAGAGACTGAGCTTCATGACACACCTTGTGTGTCTGAAAAGGCTTCATACCTGATAGTGTCTTTCTCCATCTCCCAGGGCCTATTACTTCTGTACCGTGTGGCTTTCCTTTGTCATCTGTGGAGGCAGAAGTCAGAGGAAGAGGAAGAAGAAGAGGGAGAAGAGGAAAAAGAAGAGGTGGTATTCCTGGATCCATTGAAGCCGTGTTCTCTTCCCAAAGAAGCTCCTATTGAAAAGCAAGCTACCACAGCCCCATCCCAACCATCCTGTGATTCTGAGAGCCAACACAAGATCATAGGGACACCAGAGCTAGTACTCATGCAGACCCCAAGCCCTTCCAGATCATTCCCCACCTTTCAGATCCTGACCAACTTGCCCGTGAGGCGTAAGGCAGCATCAGGGAGTCGTCTACAGCAGAGAAAAAGCCAGCTCTTCTGGGGACTCCCTTCTCTGCACAGTGAGTCCTTAGAGGCCATCATCCTGAGCTCAGGTGGCCCCTTTCCCCTGAAGTTACCTGTTGGTCCTTCTGTCTGCTTCAACAAGCTTTCCTTCCTGCATAGGTCCAACCTGCTGTCTTCCCAATATTGCTCCCCAACCCCACTTCCTATCCATAAAGTGCACACTATGAAAGTCCTGGAAGAGTTGGACCCTGATCCTCAGCAACTTCCCCCTCCATCTTCCCCTTCTGTTCTATCACCACCCCTCCGTCTTAAGTCCTTTCCCATAGACCATACAGGATTCCATTTTGGTGTTCAGGCACCTACACAGTGGCTTATGTGGCAGAGAGCGGTTCCTTGGGTCTCTGAGGATCAAGCCCTGCATCCACATCCTGAACTCCAAAGAACAAGACCCTCCAAGTTTTTCCCCTCATCTGAGGTGTGGTGGGGGATGCCATGGGATCCTGGCCTCCCACAACACATTCCAGATTTACTCTCTGCCTCTCTGCTGTATCCCTCTAACCTTCTGGGAGTCCTGACTAGGTTTGAGTCCCCACGGAGAACCATGGTGCAAAATGAGGACTCCAAAGCCTCTGAGCCAGCAGTGCCAGTTCCCAGCCCAACCCCAGCCTCTCTGCCAGAACTCCAGGGGGTTAGCCCTAGAGGAGGCCTGTGTGGATCTGATGACCTCCGGAAAACCACAAGGCAAAGAGAGAATCCTCAGATCTCTGAGCCTCCAGTCCTGGTCCCTTACCAATCTGCAGCTCCCATAACAGAGCCTCAAGAAACTAGACCCCTGGGAGTTCCACCCGGATGTGAGACTCAGTGGAGAACCACTGGACATAGAAAGAGTCTGAAAGCCTCTGAGCCCCCAGTGCCAGCCTCTTACCAAGCCCCGGATTCTCTGTCAAAATCCCAGAAAGTCAGCTCTGAAGGAGAACCTTCTATACCTAAAGACTTCTTGGGAACCATGGGGCACAAACAGAAGCCTCAGGCCTCTGGGTCTCCAATGCCAGCCCCCTGTCCTCCCTCAGACCCCCTGCCAGAACTCCAGAGAGGCAGTCCTCTGAGAGGTCCACCTGGATACAAGTGCCTCTGGGAATGCAGAGAAAACTCAGAAAACCCACAGACCTTTGAGCCTCCAGCCTTGGACCTCAATCCAGGGTTCTATGGAATCAGCCCTAAATGTGTCCCATCAAGATCTGAGACTCTACGGAAAGGCATGCAAAATAGAGAAAATCTTAGGGTCTCTGCAGACTCAATTTTACCTGCCAGCCTTCCCTCAGCCTGTCTGATAGAGTCTCTAGGAATGGCGCCCCAGGGAGTCCTGTCTAAGTCCAAGGCTTTGTGGGAGACCACAGGGCGAATAGAGAACCTCTGGACCTCTGAGTCTATAGCCCCTGACTATGGTCAGTCTCTAGCTCCCATTCCTGAGCCTCACAGAATCAATTCTGTGGGAAGCCCCATTAGATCAGAAACTACATGGAAGGTCACTGAACATTCCAGGAATTCCTGGGCTTCTGAGCCCCCATCTCTGGCCCTCAGCCCATATCCAGCTCTCACACTAGAACCCCTCAGAGTTAGTCCCATGGGGGTCCTGTCTGATTCTGAGGCTAGCTATGGGGAATCACAAAGGAGAAAGAACTCCTGGTCCTCTGAGCTCCCAGCCCCCAGCTTACCCCAACAGCCACATGGAGCTAGACCCTTGGGAGTCTTTTCTGACTCTGAACCTGTTGAGGGGTACATGAAGCAGAAAATCTGTTGTGCTGCTCCTGTGTCTCCATTCTGGGGCCCCAGCCCACCTCCAAATTCTATGTCAAAGTCTCACTCAAGTGAGCCTATTGGAGGCCAAGGCAACTATAAGACTGAGGAGGAGGCAGTGGAGCCGAGAGAGAACAGCTGGGCCACTGAGCTCCCAGCCCCAACTCCTAACACACTCTCTGCTCATGTACCAGATCCACACATGGCCCTTAAGTTTGTGAGGAGGAATGTGCGACAAAGAGAGATGCCCCAGGGTCCCAGCCCTCCAGCAGCAGATCCCCTGCAGCCAATACCCTGGCCTCCCACCCTAGCTGAAGCTCTGAAGACTGAGCCCAACCAGCCTGGCCTACCCAAAGAAGAGCTGTTCCCAGGAGTTAAGGGAGAGATCCCACCCTCCCAGAGAGAGGCTGTCCCAGAGGCGTCCATGCACTCTGGGATCCAGGTCTGGCACTGGAGTAGAGAATTAGAACTCGGGCTGAAGAAATTGCAGCTGAGCCCTGCTTCCAGATCCCCTGGCCCAAGTCAATCATTTGTCAGTTCCCCTGCCCTGAGCTCCACAACTCCAGGCACTTGGAGACTCTCTTCTTACCCCTCACGACAGACTCATCACCCCAACCTGTGTCCCTACTCTTCAAGCTGTCATCCCCCAAAAGCAGAAAGCACAGTAACTCAGCCTGTCCACTGTTATCACTCCCACTCCTTTTCCCATCCTCAGCCACATGGGTCTGGTAGGGCAAAACAAAGGTCTCAGAGGGAGGAAAGAGTGAAGGCAAAGATGGTGGCCCAGGTTTCACCTCAGGGACCACATGTTCACATGGAGGCTAATGAAAACTGCCCAGGCTTGAGAGAGGCCTCATACCCTGAGGTTCTAGTCTCAGGTAATAGGCAAGACAAAGCTTTGGCACAATTTTTAGCCAGAGAGACAGACAGACTCAGGAAATCCAAAGCAGGAGACCACAGAGGAGGGGATGCAAGATTGGGGTCATCCACAGTCATGGGGAAGAGCCACCCAGTCCAGGCTGGAAGACCAGTGGAGGCCCCTGTAAACCGACTTTTCCAAAGGAACCAGAGCTCTCTCCACACTGCTCTTCCCCAGCAGCTTTACTCCATGCCTACAGGCCCCCAAGATAAGCGAGAGGCAGAACTGAGAGCTGGTTATATCCTGATCCCTCAGCACTGTATGCACTGCCCCTGGGCCCACATGGAGAAACACTTCACTTCCCCTACACCTCAATCTCCCCTTACCAGGGGTCTTCGAAAGGTGCTAGCCAAGTGTCTAAGTAGCCGTGGGCCAGGCCCACCAAATCCAGTCAGCACGAGGAACAGCTGGTAGTACTGGCACCTGAGGGCTGGAGAAGCAAGCAGAGGAAACCCTAATAAACTAGCTGAACTAGACAAATCCCACTCGTGTCTTCTTTGGAGCCTGGTGTACTGAGAATGTCAGTTCCCTATTAACTTCTGCAGCAGCTATATTCCCTCAGAATCAGGCAGGTCCCTAAAGAACTCAGGATTCTGCAGGCTTGAATTTCTTTTCAAGTCCTTCACAGATGATCCATCTTGGGTCCACACATTCCTTTCTACAGGTGAGGCTGAAAGGCCACGGGAGCACAGTCCAGTGCTGCCCTTGAGAAAAACTTCACAGCAAGTGAACAGAAGAAAAATACATCTATTCACGTGAGCACAATCAGTCTGGGTCTAGGCAGACCCAGTGTATGCCTGGATATGGTCCCCTTCTTCACCCACTTGACCCACAAGTTCTCCACATATCTTGCTGTTTCTTCTCAGCCCTCTGCTCTTTCCTCTCCCTCGGTCAGCTCAGCAACTATTTATTCCCAAGGCTACAGAAACAAGTGCCTTTCCATGTTTAGTGGCCATCTGGGCTTCTTCTAGATTTGCCTGTTCATATCCTTTACCCCCTATTTGTTGGATATTGTATTAGTTTTCTACTGCTGCCATATAACAAATTACCACAAAATAACAAATTTACTTTGTCAGAAAAATAAAATCAAGAGGTTGACAGGACTGCATTCTTTTCTGTAAGCACAGGGTAGAGGTCATTCTTTGTCCTTCCTGCCTTCTAGAGGCTGCCCACATTCCTCGGCTGCTAGCCCTCTTACTCCATCTTCAAAGTTAGAAAAGTCTTCCCTCTTCCACTTTTAAAAACACTTGTACCCTTCGCTGGTGTGACTCAGTGGATTGAGTGATGGCCTGTGAACCAAATCACAGTTTCAAGTCCCAGTCAGGGCACATGCCTGGGTTGCAGGCCAGGTTCCCCACTGGGGGGCGTGTCAGAGGCAACCAATTGATGTAGTCTCTTGCACAATGATGCTTCACTCTTTCTCTCTCTTTTTCCCCTCTCTAAAAAGTAAGTAAAGTCTAAAAAACTTTAAAAAACCCACTTGTAAATACATTGGGCTCACCTAGATAATCCAAAATACTATTCCTATCTTAAAGTCAGTTGGTTAGCAACCTTATTTCCATGTAAAGCCTTAATTCCCTTTTCCATGTAAAATAACATATTCACAGGTTCCAGGGATTAGAACGTAAACATCTTGGGGGAGCCATTATTCTGCATACCACAAATATTAACTCAACCTATTATGTATTTTGCAGATACTTTCTCCCAATCTGTGGCTTATTTTCTAATTTTAAGGTGATTTTTATTGTACCAAAGTTTAAAATTTTTATGTAATGAAATCTTCCAACATTTTTCTTTATAGCTTCTAAAGTATTTCTTCTGGTACTTTTATAATTTTATATATTAATGTTTAGATTGTTAAGCTGGTTTCTGAGTATGGTAGGTGCAAATCTAACTCCTCCCCAAAAATAGATGTCCAATTTTACCTGTACCATTTAAAAAATTAAAATACATATACAAAATGTCTTAAACCCATTCCATTAAGTGCTATATTTCAAAACAGGATAAAAACTTGTTTTAAATATTCTATTTATTTTTAGAGAGAGGTAAAGGAAGGAAGAAACATCAATGTGTGGTTGCCTCTTGTGCACCCCCAACTGAGGGCCTGGCCCGCAACCCAGGCATGTGCCCTAATGGGGAATCAAGCCAGCAACCTTTACTTCACAGGCTGGTGCTCAATCCACTGAACCACACACCAGACAGGACAAAACATGGGTAAAATTTTAAGCATCTCTAGGTTACAGATCCACACATCCAACAGCCTACTAGATATCATCTCATATGCAACTTGTCCAAAACTTACTCATTTTCCCTGTAACCTTTTCCTCCAATTTGGCCATTCCTATTGAAAGGTACCACATCCACCCCAAGGGTAGCCAGAAGTCTGTCTTCCCTTCCTCTCACTCCCCAATCTAATCAATCATCAAATCTGTTAGTTAAAGCTATGAGGTGTATCTCAAATCCATTTCCATCTCTCCATCTTCATCATCACTGTCAGTTATCATTTCTCACCAAATTAGTAGCCCATTCCTTCTAATCCATCCTTTTACACGGCTACAAATCTCTGAAGGTCAACTGACCCAAAGTCTTCAACAAGTGCCCTAAAAGTTTGAGTACTATAATTAAAAATCAGTTTTAGCCCTGGCTGGTGTGGCTCAGTGGACTGATGGCTGCCTGCAAACCAAAAGGTTGCTGGTTCAGTTCCCAGTAAGGGCATACGCTTGGGTTGCAGGTCAATGTTTCCCTACTTCTCTTTCTCCTCCCTTCCCCTCTCTCTATAATTATGTAAATGAAATCTTTAAGACAATGGTTGTGAATGACATATCTGGGTCACTCGGGAAACTGTGAATATGAGAATTAGACTATATAAAGATTTCTGAAAGGGAGAGATTAGCATTTAAAAAGTTATAGAGCAGAATGACCTCATTTTGATTTAAAAATACCATAGGTACAGAAACACATGCATATGAACTAAAGATGGTGATCTTGTATTGGGAATATCAACTTTTTAAATTTTGCTTATATTTTTCTTAATTTTTACAATGCACATTACTGTTATATAAAAATAAAAGTGTTTTTTTAAATTGTCATCTGAGGACATTTTATATGCTTTGAGAGAAAGGGGGGGGGGCGTTGGAGATAGGGGAAGGGAGGGAAAAAAGGAGGAGACAAACATCAACTGGTTGCCTCTTATATACCCTGACTAGGGACCAAATCCACAACCTAGGCATGTACCCTGACCAGGAAATGAGCCCACAACCTTCCAGTTTGCAGGACAATGCCCAACTGAGCTACATAAACCAGGGAAAAATAAAGGTTATTTTTAAAGTGAATTGTCTATGATGTACACTTGGTAATTGTTAGGTAATTTTTATTTTATTGCCACAATTTAAAAAATAAAGTGGCCCTGGCCAGGTAGCTTAGTTGGTTAGAGCATTGTCCAGATACACCAAGGTTGTGGGATCAGTTTCTCATCAGGGCACATAAAAGCACCAATCAATGAATGTATAAATTAGTGGAACCACAAATCAATGTCTCCCTTTTTCTCTAGAAAAATCAATTTAAAAAACTTTAAAATCAATAAACACTTATTTTAAAAAAACGAATCCTCTGCACTGAATCTGACTCACTTCCCTGTCCAAATTGTTCCCTTCCTCAAGGACCCATAGTATCTTCAGAATAAAGTTCACTTCTGGCATATGAATTTCTTCACAATGTGGTTTCTGACCTCTCTGAATTCAATCCAGGACTCCCTTGCTAGTCAACCTGATGCTTCTTAGGCATTCTCTGTATTTCCCAACATCTGTGCCTTTTGCTGATTGTTCTCAACATTTCCATGTCAATTCCCCCACCTTCCTTTATTGCCCAGCTCAGACTACCTCCAAAGCCTTCTCTGATTCTGTTTGCCCCTTCTTGTAGCCCCATAACAATCTGTGCCTTAGGTTATGACCAGGTAGCTCAGTTGGTTAGAGCATCATCCTGATATACTAAGGTTGCGAGTTTGATCTCCCATCAGGGCACATAAAAGAAACCACCAATGAATGCCTAAGTGGAACAAACTGAGGTTTTCCTGTCTCTCTCCCCCTCTTCCTCTCTAGAAGACAAACACAAAACCAAAAAACAATTTGTGCCTTGTTGATAGTGCACATTTCCTGATAGTATTCCAATTCAAGCCCTTCAAAGGAAATGAGATTCTGCTCCGGCTGGTGTGGCTCAGTGGATTGAATGCTGGTTTGCAAACCAAAGGGTCACTGGTTTGATTCCCAGTCAGTGCACATGCCTGGGTTGCAGGCCATGTCCCCAGTAGGGGCGTGCTAGAGGCAACCACACATTGATGTTTCCCTCCCTTCCCCTCTCTCTAAAAATAAAATCTTTAAAAAAAGAAGGGAGATTCTGTGAGGTCAAGCCCACATTCCCAATCCAGTGCTCTTCCCATCCTACATTCCCTCTGTTTGGTTGAGGAAAGACAGTCAGAAGGTACGTGTTGTTCCTCTGCCTCCTCTCACTAACGTCATCATTCTATCCCAAAGCTTTATTTATAGCCCTCAAACCTGAGGGCTGCAGTCCAAAACTCACCACCTGCTGGCTAAGGGTGGAACTGAAGGTACTTTCTTTTCCCCACCTTCCCCCACCACCATACCCCCACCCCTCAAGTCTCAAAGACATTGCAATTCTGAATTTCTACTTGACACGGGGACATTTAATGAGTCTATGCATCTCTGGGTAGCTTTATGAAAAGCCCAAGTCCTATATTCTTTTTAAGGATTTAGTAGATTGTAGGACTGGGTAAGGGTAACAAACCATTTAATGTTTGCCACAGTTCACTCAAATTAATGATCAGCAGACCAAATCAATGACTGACAAGTCAGTCTTCCTCATGGGCATTGTGTGACTATCAGATTCTCTGGGCAACTTGTAGGATTGATTATCTTGGATCCAATTACATTCTAAGATGTCAGACTTGTTCCATCTGTGGCATACTGTTGGTCCTCTGTAATTGATGCCATATACTTAAAAACCCATCTTTTAATCATTGCACTTAACCTATGGGTTCTTCCCATAAGTTAATCACTTCTGTGATTAACTACAGTTAATTAAGACCACATTCCAATTTCTTTCTGGGAATGCCATATGTGAAAAGACAGACTGTTGATACAACTTGCCTCTCGGTTTAGGTATGCAGGCTTCTGCAGATGAAAGGTGACAACTGGTCCCTCACTGCTTCCTACAGTTTACAAATGACTGTCAATCACTTTATCAGATTAAGAATCTTGAGGCGACAAAAGAGGTAAACTTGTTCAAAGCTACACTCTTCAAGCTCAAGTGCCAGCACTAGAACCAGGCCTCCAACTCTAAGTCTGGTCTTCGTTTTTCCTAAAGAAATCTGTAGAGCTCCAAGTAAATTCCCTATAGACACACTGTGTGACAAGTGAAAACAAAGCAATCGTTCCAACACAAATTTCTATCACTTATCAACCAGTATCCCTACTTTTATGGGAAAATACCACTTGCTTTCCTTTCTGTTATGATCCCATAGCCTGATGCACAGGTACTAAGTGTCTTTCCCTCAAAGACCTTGTCTTTAGCTCTGAGGTGAGGCTGCCAACCCATAGGGATGACACAGAGTAACCAGAGTAAGAAGACTGAAGGCTAAGCCATCAGGTTACCTAAATGGTGGGAATGAAAAGGAGAAGCAAAGACAGAATCTGGTGGAGATAGTGTCATGGAAAACAACAGCCCACTCAAATCCAAAAAGTACAAAAATATTTAAGCACCTGAGATCAACATGCCCCAACATAATCAGAACAGCCAATGTAATTATCTTGTGTCCTTGAAGATTATCTATAGTTAAACCAGACAAGAGCCTGGTATAAGTACTAGGAAACCAACACAAATGACTCAGAAAACAATTTTCTCTGCACCATTCACTCCTTTGGGTAAGGTACCATGGTACTGACCCCAGCAGCACTAAATGATAGAATGGTAGCTATTTAAGAGGGCACTCAACTTCTGTCAAGATGGAGGCGTAGATGTGTTTTGCCTTCTCACGTAACCACAGAAATTACAACTAAACCTCAAAACAAATAACATCCAGAACTATCAGAAAATCAAACTGTATGGAAGTCCAATTTAAAGAGGCCACATTCATCTGGACAGGTAGAAGGGGTGGAGACACAGTGAAAGACACAGAGAAACCGTGGTGATGGCAGAATAGGCAGTCCCACATTCACATGTGGTGGATAAAAATTGGGAGGGATACCTTGGTAGTGAGCATCCTAGGCCAGAACACACAGCCCAGGGTTCCAGAGCCGGAAAGATAAATCCCCATAACTTCTGGCTATAAAAACCAGTGGGGGGGTGGGGCAGCAGAAGAAACTGCCAGATTGTCCGGACATTCAGCTTACAAGACCCACACCGTCTTAGAACATACACTAACCCCCCCAACTCTGGGATTCAGCACCAGAGCAACAGGCTGGTTGGGCATCAGTCACATATGGGGAGAGGGTGAAGTGACTAGAAATGGAACAAGTTGCAGGCAAACCTCCAGAAGCCAGGCAGTAGCACTATCCCCTCTTTGAGACCTCCCCTAAAACAGTCACAAAGTGGTGAAGTGGGTTGCCCCACCCTGGTGACTAAGTCTCCACCTCACACAACTTACAGGTGCCTTTTCCACAACAGGCCACAGTACTCAGACAGGGAATCAAAGCAGCTCTACTTAATACACAGAAACACACACAGGGAAGCTGCCAAATTGAGGAGATAAAGAAATGGTCCAGATGGAAGAACAGAAAAAATCTCCAGAAAAAGAACTAAAAGAAATAGAGATAACCAACCTATCAGATGCAGAGTTCAAAACACTGGTGATTAGTGTGTTCAAATAACTCATTGAGTATGGCACCAACATAAAAAAAAAAAGACCCAGGCAGAAATGAAGTTTATATTAAGAGAAATGAAAAATCTACAGGATACCAACAGTGGAGGAGACGAAGCCAATATTCAAGTCAACAAGATGAAACACAAGGAAGATACAAGCATTCAATCAGAACAGCAAGAAGAAAAAATAATTCAAAAACTTGAATTCAAAGAATCTAAGAATGTAAGGAGCTTTTGGGACATCTTCAAACGTACCAACATGCTTGTCATAGGGTTGCCAGAAGGAGAAGAGGAAAAGCAAGTAACAGAAAACTTATTTGAAAAAATAATGAAAGAGGACTTCCAGCCAAGATGGAGGCATAGTTAGATGCCTCCTCTCACAACCAAAAGGAAGACAACAAAAATGATTAAAAACAAATATACAACTAGAACTGCCAAAACTGTATGGAAGTCCAGCAACCAAGGAGTATGGAAGAAACATTCATCCAGGTCAGTAGGAGGGGCAGATGGATAGCCAGGGTAGAGGACTTGCCACAAGGCGGTGGCTGGCAAACTAGGCAGTATATCTGCATGCAGATAAACCAGGAGGAACAACTGGGGAGTGAGACAGATCATGCAACCTAGGGCTCCAATGCCAAGAACTAAAGCCTCAAAACCTCTAACTGAAAAAATCTGTGGGGGTTGAGGCAGCGAAGCAACTCCCAGCCTCACAGGAGAGTTTGGAGAGACTCACAGGGTCCTAGAACATACACAAGGCCACCCACCTGGGAATCAGCACCAATTTGCACCAAAAGGGCCCAATTTGCTTGTTGGGTAGTGGAGTGACTAAAGTCCAGCTGAGAGCCAAGCAAGAGGCATTGTTCCCTCTCTGATATAAAGCACCACAACCAGGAAAGTGGGTTACCCTGCCCTAGTGAATACCTAAGGCTCCGCCCCCCGCTATGTAACAGATGCACCAAAACAAACAAAAAAAAGGCCCAAATGAAAGAACAGATCTAAGCTCCAGGAAAAATACAACTAAGTGATGAAGAGATAGCCAATCTATCAGATGCAGAGTTCAAAACACTGGTAATCAGGATGCTCACAGAAAAGGTTGAGTATGGCCACAAAATAGAGGAAAAAGTGAAGACTATGCAAAGTGAAATAAAGGAAAATGTACAGAGAACCAACAGTGAATGGAAAGAAACAAGAAATCAAAGGTTTGGAGCAGAAGGAAGAAACAAGAATTCAAAAACATGAAAGGCTCAGAAAACTCTGGGACAACTTTATACATTCCAACATCCAAATCACAGGGGTACCAGAAGGAGAAAAGAGCAAGAAATTGACAACTTATTTGAACAAATAATGAGGGAGAACTTCCTCAATCTGGCCAAGGAAATGAGACTTCCAGGAAGTGCAGGAAGCTCAGAGTTGCAAACAAGTTGGACCCAAGAAAGCAATACCAAGACACATCCTAGTTACATTACCCATCGTTGAAGATGAGGAGAGAATCTTAAAAGCAGCAAGAGAAAAGGAGGCAGTTACTTACAAAGGAGTGCCCATAAAGCTATCAGCTGATTTCTCAGAAAAAACCTTGCAGGCAAGAAGGGACTGGAAAGAAGTATTGGAAGTCATGAAAGGCAAGGACCTACATCCAAGATTATACTCTATCCAGCAAAGCTATCAGTTACATTGCAAGGGCAGATAAAGTGCTTCCCAGAGTAAGTCAAGTTAAAGAAGTTCACCATCACTAAGCCTTTATTATATGAAATGTTAAAGGGACTTATCTAAGATAAAAAATGTGAACAGTAAAATGACAAACTCACAACTATCAACAACCGAACCTAAAAAAACAAACAAAAATGAACTAAGCAAACAACTAGAACAGGAACAGATTCACAGAAATGGAGATCACATGGAGGGTTATCTCAGAGAGAAGGAGGGAGAACGGGGAAAAGGTACAGGGAATAAAAAGCATAAATGGTAGGTACAAAATAGACTGGAGAGGTTAAGAATAGTATGGTAAATGGAGAAGCCAAAGAACTTACATGTATGACCCATGGACATACACTAAGGTTGTGGGGGGGGCGGAGGGGGGAATGATGGTGGGAGGAGGGTTACAGGGTGGAGGGGGAATAAAGAGGAGAAAAAAAATGGGTCAACTGTAATAGCAAAATCAATAAAATATATTTAAAGAAGTCATGAGACTTCCGGCAAGATGGAGGCATAGATGGACGCACCGTACCTCCAAACACAACCAAGATTAGAACAACAATTCAGAGGCAGAATAACACCCAGAACTGACAGAGAATTTAGCTGAATGGAAGTCGGACAGCCAAGAAGTTGAAGTAGACCCGTTCATCCAGACCGGTAGAAGGGGCAGAGAGGAGAAGCTGGGCACAGGTCGCAGTGCAGAGAGCAGAGAGTGCATAAGGCAACCAGGAGCGTGTAAGGCATCTGGGGCGCACAAGATCCCAGCGGGTGGACCCTGAGTTTGCAAGCGGCAGCTGATGGACCCAGTGAGGTGGCGATTGTGGACTGGGCAGAGCGCGCAACCCAGGATCCCAGAGAAGGGACTGAGGTCCCAGGAGAACAGAGCTACCACCATTGTTCCCTCCCGCCCCCGCCCCCACATACAACATCACAATCTAGCGACTGGAGTGCCCAGCCCCGGTGAACACCTAGGCTCCACCCCTCACCGTAACAGGAGCGACCATACCAAAAAAAAATAGACACACATGTCTCAAACAGAAGAACAGATCAATGCCCCAGGACTCATCCTTTTGAGCAACCAAGAGACAGCCAATCTATCAGATGCACAGTTCAAAACACTGGTGATCAGGAAGCTCACAGAATCGGTTGATTTTGGGTGCAAATTAGATGAAAAAAAAAATGCAGGTTACCATAAAAGAGATGAAGGAAGATACACGGAGAACCAATAGTGACGGGAAGGAAACTGGGACTCAAGTCAATGGAGTGGACCAGAAGGAAGAAAAAAACAACCAAACAGGAAAGAATGGAGAAATAAGAATTCAAAAAACAAAAAACAAACAAAAAAACACCCCGAGAAGCTTAGGAACCTCCAGAACATCTTTAAACGTTCCAACATCCAAGTTATAGGGGTACCAGAAGGGGAAGAGGAAAAGCAACAGATTGAACACGTATTTGAACAAATGATAAAGGAGAACTTCCCCAGTCTGGCAAAGGAAATAGACTTCCAGGAAATCCAGGAAGCTCAGAGAGCCCCAAAGTTGGATTCAAGAAGAAACACACCATGGCACATCATCATTAGCCAAAGTAAAAATGAAGGAGAGAATCCTAGGAGCAGCAAGAGATAAGGAGACAGTCACCTACAAAGGAGTTCCCATCAGACTGCCAGCTGGTTTCTCAAAAGAGACCTTACAGGCAGGAAAGGGCTGGAAAGAAGTATTCCAAGTCATGAAAGACAAGGACCTATATCCCAGATTACTCTATCCAGAAAAGCTTTCCTTAAGAATGGAAGGGCAGATAAAGTGCTTCTCAGATAAGATCAAGTTAAAGGAGTTCATCATCACCAAGCCCTTATTTTGTGAAATGTTAAAGGGACTCATCCAAGAAAAAGAAGATAAAGAAAAAACGTATAGTAAAAGGACAGCAAACTCACAATTATTAACAATCACACCTAAAGCAAAACCAAAAGAAACTAAGCAAACAACTAGAACAGGAACAGAACCACAGAAATGGAGATCATATGGAGGGTTAGCAACAGGGGAGTGGGAGGAGGAGAGAGGAGGGAAAAGGTACAGAGAATAAGTAGCATAGATTGTAGGCTGAAGATAGATAGGGGGAGAGTAAGAATAGTATGGGAAATGTAGAAGCTGAAGAACTCATGACAAATGGATATGACTAAAGGGGGGAATATGGGTGGGAGAGGGTGTACAGGGTGGGGGGGAGTGAAGGGGGAAAATGGGACAACTGTAATAGCATAATCAATAAAATACATTAAAAAAAAGAGAAAGAAATAATGAAAGAAAATGTCCTAATTTGGTGAAGGAAACAGACATATAAGTCAGGAAGCATAGAGTCCCAAACAAGTTGAACCCAAAGAGGACCACACTATGACATATCATAATTCAAATGCTAAAGGTTAATGATAACCCTTAGCATTTCGAGAATCTTAAAAGCAGCAAGAGAAAAGGAGAGTTACCTACAAGTGAGTTCCCATATTTCTCAAAAGAAACTCTGCAGGCAAGAAGGGACTGACAAGAAATATTCAAAGTCATGAAAGCAAGGACTTACAACCTAGATTAGTCTATCCAGCAAAGCTAAAATTTAGAATGGAAGGGCAAATTAAAGTGCTTCCCTGACAAGGTAAAGCTAAAAGAATACATCATCACCAAGCCATTATTACTTGAAATGCTAAAGGGACTTATTTAAGAAAAAGATCAAAACTGAACATTAAAATGGCAACAAATTCACAACTATCAACAAATGAAATCTAAAAAACCCAAGCAAACAGAACAGGAACAGAATCATAGATATGGAGATCATTTGGAGGGTTAACAGCAGGAAGGGGGAAGGAGAATGGGGAAAAAGGTGCAGGGATTACAAAACATAAATAATTAGTAGGTACAAAATACACAGGCAGGTGTTAATAGTATAGGAAATGAAGAAGTCAAAGAACTTATATGCATGACCAATGGACATGAACTAAGGGGGGGGACTGCTGGAGGGAAGGGGGTTACCAGGTAGAGAGGGGCAAAGAGGGAAAAACTGGGACAACTGATAATAGCATAATCAATAAGATATATTTTATGAATAAATAGCAGAGCATAGTCTATAACTGGACAAAACTACGCAAGTAGTCATCTGAAAAACTGAGAGCAAGGAGGGGGATGTTTAACTTAGGGGAAAAGAACCCCAAAAAACTCCCAATACTAGAATAAGCAATTTGTTTGTAATACAAATTACAGAAAAGTGGACACAATTTTAAGTGATCTTCAACTAGAACATGAATGTTTGGACTTTTTTTGATGCACCAAAAGGACATCCACCTGCAAACAGATCCTATCTTTCTCCAACTGTTAAGATATTTGGAGGGCAAGGTCTAGTCCTTGATCAGGAAAAGGAGACTGCAGTCCTAGCCTTACCATCCACATCAAAGGTAGGTGGAGGATGCCACATTGTCCACATCTAGAACTCCACCAGGCTATCCCCTACCTACCACAGTTCTATCAGTGATACTGCAGACATGGAGTTTGGCAGCGGTATCATACCGATGTTAATCAAGAGAGGAGGAGAGCAATCTTACAGGATTTCACATCTGAAGAATGCTCTGGCAGTAACGGGTAGTCCAAGGCCCTTCCCAGAAAAAGAAACAGGCACAGGGGCCAGGACTCTGGCTCCATTTTGATCCAACATTTATTGTTCTTTTACAACATGTCATTTTTGGTTTAGAAACTCCTTATGATTAGTTTTCCAACAATAACTCAAAAGCATGTAAAATAAAATCAACCTACTCTCTATATAAACACCCAGCAACTGTGGCCCTTTACCCTCCTGGCCAGGTTGGGTAGGGGAAGAAGGGAGGGCTTGAGAATCGTTGAGTGAAGTGCAGATGCTTTACTGTGGGAGTGTTGGTAGTGCCTTGGTTCACACCCACACAGGACCCCTGCACTGCCCCCAACTACAACAGAAACAACATAGGCCCAAGGTCCAATTCCCTGTTGGTAATTCACTCTCCACCTCCCAAATGAAAACCTTTATTTTATCACTTTGTTTTGTTTTGTTTTGTTTTTTTCAACAGAAACCCCCTGTCCAGAGTCTGACTGTAGCTGAACTGTTCAGGCTGAGAAATGGAAAAGGCCGTGGGCGCACCCCTGGTCCCTCCTGGGCAAGCGCCCCCACCCTCAGGGAACAAGGTCCAGCCAGGCCAGCTCGCAGCACACTGGCCATCACCACTTAGCCATACAGGTCATCGTCATTGTCTTCTGTGTATACACTGCCACCTGTGCCGCCTCCACTGCCCTGACTGGGGCCAGCTCCACCCTGATTTCCTGAAGGGAATCTGTGTGCACAAGAAACAGAGCATAAAATAAGAGTTAGGATGGGGCCTATATAGAATTTTCACAACTACCCCACTAGCCTCCTTAGGACTCCCACTGCCTTGGCTGTATAGTTTCCCAAGACAATTTAAGCATTCCCCACTGTAGCCTAGTTACCTGAAACTGCCAAAGCCCCGACTCTGCTGAAGGGTCTGAGCAAACATTTCGTATTTTCGAATGTCATTGTCACTGACAGAACGGCGAGCAAAGCGCATGGCTTCCTCAAAGTGATCTCGGCGGATTTCGGGCACTGGATCATCCTCTTCCACCTCCTGTAGGATTGGGAAACACAAACCACCAGGGAGAGTTAAGCCCAGCCTGGATTTCTTTCCTGGCCCTTTCCGATCTTCACTATTACAGTAGGCAATTGGTCTCCCTCTCTCCTATACAACCTAAGTCACTGACCTGCTTAAAAACCTGTCAGTGCATTCTGGAAAACGCAAAACTGTAGGGAAAGAAATCACACCAGGGCTTTCAGGAGTTTAGGGTGGTAAAAAAAAGAAATTGACTAAAGTGGCCCAAGAGAACTTTGGGATGACAGAAATTTCTATCTCTCTACTGTAGTAGTAGTAGTTATAGAACTTATAAACAGTGTACCTAAAAAGGATGAATTTTTATTATGTATAAATCATGCTTCAGTAAACCTAAATCTTAAAATGAAAATATCAATGAGTCTAGTGTTTACAACATTTGAATTAGGTTTACAACATTTGAACCTGTTCCACAGGTTCTATAACTGTGTTCTATTTGTTTATCCACACGATCATATTTTGATTTCCCTTATGGAGCTTATTTCATACTGAGCATACAGCCTGCCCATCTCTCCTCAGCCTTTGTAATTCCAGACCGAAGGTGGTAACCTCAGTTGCTTCTTTCTCTTTGGTGCCCCGCTAAATACCTTGGTCAAATGATTTTCTCAAAACCTTATACTCTTCTAGGGCATGGTGGAAACTGTCCCCTTGTTCCCAACAACTTACACATCTGAGGAAAGGATGCAAACTCACCATGGCTGATGGGTTGGTCTGCCTCTCACGGTCTCGCCTAATCTCACTCTCAATAGATTCACGAATGGCCAGCTTACAGGCTCGTTGGCAAATCTCAGTCAGGTCAGCTCCAGAGAAGCCATTAGTCATCTTAGCCAGGAACTCCAAATCCACATCCTAAAAGTTAGATTATCTTAGCATTTAGCCTCTCCTCCCATGATACACAAACACAATCTCCAAGCCACTCGAGTACTTCCAATTCCAATTTGTCCCATCTCTCACCACTGTTTTATTCCCCATTCTAGACTGTCCTAACACAATTGTCCTCAAGGATTGTCCTGAAACCTTCCAGCTTCCCTTTACAACCCTAATCCCCAATGAAATCTTGTCTGGGGACTGAACAGCACTCTACACTAGTCTGAGGACTCACAGAAATTCCCCACAGCCCATGACCTTGCACCTGCCTTGGCAACTGGGGACTTGCGCAGGTTGGCCTTGAGGATGGCAACACGGGACTTCTCATCAGGAAGTGGGATGTAGATGAGTTGATCAAGGCGGCCAGGTCTCAGAATGGCAGGATCAATGATATCAGGCCGGTTGGTAGCGCCAATAATAAACACATTCTTTTTTGTGGACATGCCATCCATTTCTGTCAGGATCTGATTGATAACTCGGTCAGCAGCCCCACCACCATCTCCAATGTTACCACCGCGGGCCTTGGCAATTGAATCCAGCTCATCAAAGAACAGTACACAGGGGGCAGCTTGGCGGGCCTGTGAGAGGGACAGATGGACTCAAACATTAGTACAATGGGTCTCTCAGGCCCAATTTACCTGAGAAGGAAAATAAAGTGACGTTCACTACCCCAGCTGAGTTTCCAGAATGAGATGTTTTAAACTCTCCCAAAGAAACAGCTTCTATCTCTACCTTGCCTCCAGGTAAGTGAATAGATAGCTCAGATGTTTGTAACTCACCTTGTCAAAGATTTCTCTGACATTGGCCTCAGACTCCCCAAACCACATGGTGAGCAGCTCAGGACCCTTGATGGAGATGAAGTTGGCCTGGCATTCATTAGCAATGGCTTTAGCCAGCAAGGTTTTCCCACAGCCAGGAGGTCCATAGAACAGTACTCCCTTGGAGGGTGTCATGCCAAACTTGAGGAATTTGTCTGGGTGCTCCACAGGATACTTGAAGTAAAAGAAAGAGGGTTCAGGGATACCCCATACAGTTTAAAGAAACCTAACCAAACAGAAGCCAATCCGCCCCCCAACCCCACAGTGTAAGATCTAGGCTCCTTTGATACCTCAAACACGAGGATAGCAGGACCCTGAATTATTCTCTCACAATTCCTGCAAAGAATGTGTCAACGCCCCAAGACTAACAAGCTCAGTTATGAAGTACTGAAGCAGTGACTCACCCTGAACCAAGGTACCCTACCTGGACCAGTTCCTGAAGCTCACGCTTGACATCTTCTAGGCCCCCAATGTCCTCCCAGGTTACCTGTGGCACCTCCACCACAGTTTCCCGCAGTGCTGATGGGTTGCTCTGGCTCAGGGCCCACTGAAAAGGGAAGAAAAACTTGGGATGAGACTTGCCAGGGAACGCATCAAAGTGCGTATGTATGGACCTTAAACGGGAGCACAGTCCTTACCCGGAAGTCATCCATAGTAACTGCCAGGGAGTTCATGACCTCAGCATCAATGGTTTCATCCTCTAGGTCAATAAGGTCCATCTTCTTGCGTATGGCTTGCAGGGCGGCCTCTGAGCACAAGGCTGCTAAGTCAGCGCCCACATGCCCATGAGTCTCATTGGCTACCTGAAGAGAGAAGATCTACTTACTATCCTGTCTCTAAGACCTAGCTGCCTTAAGAGGTCAAAGACAATAGAATCCTGGCCCCTTTCCCTGACTCCTATCTCTGGGTCCTCCCACTTGATACTAACAGTTCTTTCACTGGCTAGACTTTATGTATTCAAGCCTAGACTGCGGGCCTGGAAATAGAGCTCCTTCTAAAATTCTGGTTTAGTCTAATATAGTGTCAACCAAGAAACATGCCAACTCCAGTTTCCTAGCTTTAATCTCAAATCATTCCTTTTCCCCCACCCAGAAATCAAAATCAGTCTCCTCTCATCTTAAGTTTATATTCCTAGCCAGTTCCCTTCAACTGCCTGGAAATAGATATTCTAAAACCCCTGACCAGCCTTCATCACTACTACTCCACCTGTTCCAGGTCCACATCATCTGCCAGCTTCATGTTCTTGGTATGGATCTGAAGAATTTCCAAGCGTCCTGTAGCATCAGGGATTCCAATATCTACCTCCCTATCAAAGCGACCTGTGAAACAGTGTGCGAACACAGAAAGGGTTCATTTCTTGTCCAGAGGGAAGAAGGGATAGGCCTAAGGTGACCAACCATCACAGTCTGCCCATGACTGTTTTGATGTTAGTGCTTGAAGTTCTATGTCCTGGGAAACCTCTCAGCCTCAGGGGCTGGTCACTCTAGACAAGACCTGACCCCTAGGGACAAGGGAAGGGAGCCCTGGGCCCTATCACTACAAAAAACTTCAAGAAATGCACAGGATTAGATAGTTTAGATAAAGGACAGGTGTGGGATGAAAGATATTAAGCCCAGCAGAGTTACAATCTCCCTATGAACACGGACAGGGTGTAAGGAAGGGTGGAGTCCTCACCAAATCGCCGTAGGGCTGGGTCAATGCTGTTGGGTCTGTTGGTTGCTGCCATGACAATCACATGTGCTCTCTGCTTTAGGCCATCCATAAGGGTCAACAACTGTGATACAATACGCCGTTCCACCTCCCCATGGGTCTGTCAGGACAGGACATCTGGTCAGAAGTGAAGTCAGGACCTTTCAACCCCCCACTAATCCCTTGGGTTGAGGTCCTACTTTCTCTCTTTTGGGAGCAATGGCATCCAGCTCATCAATGAAGATGATAGCAGGAGCATTCTTCTCAGCCTCCTCAAAGGCTTTACGAAGGTTGCTCTCAGACTCGCCAGCCAACTTGCTCATGATCTCGGGACCTGAAAGGATACAGAACAGAGGCAATGACAAAACTACATCTTCCTCATTCCTAAAAGAAATCAGGTATTTTGTTTGCCCAGCTCAGAGACAGGTCCTAGGTGAGAAGAAAGAAGGTAATCTCTGCATACCTTTTCACAAACTCTATTAGCCACTACCCCAAGAGAGCCACCAGACCAGACTAGAAAGGAGCCAAGGGACTCAGTATTTATCTCACAGTTGAGCAAAAAGTGTAAGGACGACAAAAGAGGCTCTGGGACCTCTGGCTAGAGCGAGAGAAGCAGCATACGAGCTGGATCTCTAACAGCTACATATCATTCTTTTTTTAAAGTCTATATAGTTTCTTTTTAAAAATATTTATTTATTTTTGAGAGGGAAAGGAAGAGAGGAAGAGAAATATCAAAGTGTGGTTGCCTGTCACACGCCCCCTACTGGGGACCTGGCCTGCAACCCAAGGATGTGTGACCCTTTGATTCACGGGCTGGCACTCAATCCACTGAACCACACCAGTCAGGGCTAAAAATCATTCTTAAACAGCCAGTTGACCATCCCCCAAACCCTCTACAATAAGCATAGATTTTTTGGTTTTCCATCCTAACTTACTACCCCTAAATGTTCTCAGTCTATTTATAATCTTTCTCAAAGAGGATAGATCGGAGATACACGAGTAGAGTCTCTTCCCCTTGTTACTTATGTATCTATAATACACCCCAGGGGAAAAAAAAAAGATGCTGTACACAAGGCATGCCTGCAAATGATGTGTCCATGATTTACCCAGCTGAGACTGGGTCACACTCAGTTCAGAACTGGGTCCAGCCAAAGACAAGGTGAGCTAAGTCTCCTACCATTGATCAAAAAGAAGAAGGCTCCAGTCTCATTTGCCACGGCTCGAGCAATCAGGGTCTTCCCAGTCCCAGGAGGTCCATAGAGCAGGATTCCTCGAGGAGGCTGAGGACCAGTACAGAGTGAATGATTAGGTTCAGATTCACACCTTCTCCCAACCCCATACACCCTAAAACGGCTTGAGTAGGGCTCTATCTAGAAAGGTTGAGAATCACAGCTCAACACTGACACTAGTAAGAATGAGCCCTTAGCTGTAGCTGTTAGGAAGATAGTTTACTTCAGACCACACTCACTACTCTTTTCAGCAGAGAAAATACTGCGAGAAGGCTGACATTTATGACTATATTTACATAGGAGACTGAGGGCAGAGAAACCACCCTAAGAAACTAGTGTGAATCTGAAGATCCTGGCATTAGGGAAAAGCAAGAGGCTATTAGGCCAAAAGCTTGACTTTAGATAGACCAAGGGCCAAGGACCAGCTTAGTCATTTTAAGAGAGTGTTGCCAGAGAATCATTCACTTTAGTAATCACAACTCTTCAGGATTTATATTAGAATGCTTTTCCTTACCACCAACCACAAGCTTTCCCTCTTTAAGCTGTCTTTTCTGTGGCCTTCCACAGACAGCACATGGGATGTGCCCACATAGAAGATAGTTATTTATATGGTGCATATGAGGGGGAGGGCAATAATTTAATCTTCACCGTATCCCATGACATGAAAAAGGTTGGGAAGTTACATTCTAGACCAGCAGTTTTCAAATGTTTTAGATTCAGGACCCTTAACACTCTGCAAATTTCCTTAACTTTTGCTTCTATTGGGCAGCACTCTTCTAGACAGGTTGGCAAACTATGATGAGATTTGTTTTTGTAGAGTCCATAAGAATGGTTTTAAATTTTTCAAGGGTTATTAATAAACTATATATAAATGCAACAGAGAACTTCAATGCCCCACTGTTCCAGACCATTAGTAGCTTTAATAAATTTGGAGCCCCCTATAAACTCAAAAAATAATGAAACATATATGAAAAACAGGTCCCAGGATCAGACACAAAGTAGTTGTTAATCACCACCTTAGACTATATTCCACAGAGCCCAAAGGTGCTCACCTTCACACCAATTGCCTTAAATAGGGCAGGATGTCTCAGGGGCAGCTCCACCATCTCCTTTATCTGAGCTAGCTGTTTTCTGCAGCCACCAATGTCATCATAGCCTACTTCATTCAAGGACTCTTCCTCATCCTGAATATGGAGGAGACAAAGGAAAGGAGAAGGCAGGAATACTAGTATTAGCAAAAGACGAGTTTCTTCAAATCCTTCCACAATGTGATGTGGAAAAATCTGCTGTACTAGGAGTCTCTCCTTCAAGGGAACCATGCCTCAAAGAACAATTCAAAGTCCCAAGGCCAGATGGCTAGCATAGCTTTTCCTCTCACACTGTCCTTAATCTTACTGGGAGGGGATCCCCTAAGACCTGAAGCTGGAAATTCTGGTAAATGGGCATTCCAGCCTCATCATCAGCATCACCTCTTCAAAAGTCAGTCCAACCACTTAGATCCTTTTAGTTCGATCTAGATTTTAAAAATTACTGGTATCAGATATTTAAAAGAAGCTTAGTTCCAAAGAGCACACCATCTTGACGGCTCCCACATGACTGTACCACTGAGTAACCATGCAGTCAAGTATTGAGATCTGAGAGAGAACTCACCTCTCGTTTGATAGGTTCCCCTTCACAGTGGATCACTGTGTCTGGAGCAACAATGCAGTAAGGGCTGGGATCTGTCTCCACTACTTTGAACTCCACAGCACGCATTCCACCCCGAACAAGGAAAATGTCTCCTGTGAGAGCAATCAGCAGAAGGGCTGTTAGAGGTGTCAACTACAAGGGTAATCATCAGAACTTGGGATCTACAATATAAATTCACTAGATATTGCCCTTTTCCCTTCTCACCCCCAGAACCCAGTTAAGCATCAGTCAAGAGCAGAAAGCTAACCTGTAAAAGGTTCCTCTGGCTCTCAAGAGAACAGTGAACAACCTGATGTGCCAGAAGTCCATAGGTTTTGACTTCTGAGGTACAGGCAACCCTGCTTTTACAACAACCACTAATGATAGAGCTGTGCTGAATATTAAATACACTTTGGACTGTGACACAGCCAAAGTGGCCCACCTCCTCCTTCAGGGATTTAAGAAAAGATAGCTTATTCTCCTGGAGCAGGGAATGGGAATAGAGTAATGAGGGTGTGGGAGGGATCAAGGGGAAGGAGAGAATAGACATGTATATACATATATGAAACAGATGTTTCAAAGTTCACCCCCAAGTATCCCTATAAACAAACACCCTAAGGCCAGTCCTTAGAATTATCTCTCACCTTTCCGGATGGGTCGATAAGCTTCCAAGAAGTACGGCTTAAGGTATACCTCGAAAAGATTGCCAGTGATGCCTTCCACCGTGTCATCGATAGGTAGCACGTGGATGCGTTTGCCATACTTCACATCAGGGCACGGTTGGATGCTGAGAATGACAAGCAGATGCCACATTACCAACCACACTGCAGCCCCAAGCACTGGGTGTCCAAAAGGGCCTGGCACAGAGAGCTGATGGCAAGCAAAAGAGAAAAGGCAGGGATGGCTTTAGGTGAAGAGAGGCAGGAGGATAGAGTGGGAGCAAGGATAAAGGAACAGCCAAGCAGAACTAAGAGAACTAAGACAGGTCGCATTCGGGGAAGGGTAGTAGAAGCCATGAGAAGAAGCTTCTGGGGCTGCCCACTCCCAATCAGTGAACCAAAAGGAAGATTCACACATCTGGAACCCCTACAAAGAAGACTAGATAAGGGTCTTCAGTGAGAGATATCCAAGGATGACCCATTCTGGCTAATATTGGTGACCCAATATTACAAAGGGAGGTCTTTGTCTGTTAAATGTAAGGGTCAGAGAAATAGAAATAAAAAAAATAATAACCTCAGCCAGATGGTCAGAGCACTTTGAGAAAAGTGACTAAGTACCTCTTGGAAGGCTATACAAAACCTACGATCTATAAAGAAGAATCAGAGCCTAAGACATTCCTGGCCAGGTGCCAGGTGGTTGGGTAGCAATAGCCAGAGATGACTCCAAGATGCGAAAGCCTCTTGATTCAAGTTAAATCCAAAATCGCTCAGACTACAACTATCCTGGGTCTGGCTCAAACTGCCACTCTCTGCTAGATTATTTTAGATCTTTAAAAAGACCTGCTAGGACCCCACCTTCCTTACCCACACTCCCACCTCATTCCAGCCCCAACACAAGTCATTAATCCAACACAGCAGTGAGGTTATTTGACAAATACACACCCTCCAATGGCATCCTAAACCAGAGTCTAGGGTGCAATTAAGTTATACCTCTTGTAAGGGGGGAAAAGAAAAAAGGTATCAATAAAGTCACAGAAATGCCAATTTGTCCCAAAGGCCACAAAGAAGCAGATTTTAAAGTCCCAGGGAGGCAGAACCAACACCTAAAGACAACCCTGATACATAAGTCTTCCCATGGTTAGGCGGCTTCTGATATCTGCAGCTGCCAAGGCCTTCACAGGGTCTTGCCTATAAAGCAGGTTGTCTCTGGCCTCCCATCCCTGAGGGGCCAAGAACCACACACACACCTGATGACATCCCCTAGGCGTACGCGAAGGTTATTCCGAACAACTCTATTCATTCGAATCTTCTCATCAGAACATGTGTCATCAGAAAGCACAATGCACACAGCTTCCCGCCTCTTCTTTCCTTTCAGCAACACTGTATCACCTCGGAACAACTGGAGCTCATCCATCTTGGGCTGAGGAAAGAAGGTTAAGGCCTTTGGGTCACTGGGCCAGGGGGTAAGCAGCAGCCCCGGAGGTTGGGATTCCCAGTAAACCCCATCTATCTGTGGTCACTGCAAGAAAAATGAGAAAAGAAACCTGGGAAAAGCCCTCAGGTTAAGTGCAATAAGGAAAGATTAGACTGTGGACCTAACTTACCTGGGACAAGGACACCACACTGTTGTCCTCATTGATGGCTTCATCGACAATTAACCGATTGGGACGATTCTTCTGTTTAAGAATGGCTGTTGATAAGTCATCACCTTTTGAACTAGAAAGAAAAAGTGAAGTCAAGTCCCAATGTATACTCCAGTCCCAGGAACTCCAATTTCTAAAACTCACACTTAGGAAAGAATTAGTAAATAGATGAAGCTGCCCTAAATCAGAGAGTTCAGATGAAGGAAATTCAGCCAAAGTCATGAGTAACACCTAGCACACATTACAATTCCCATTCCAGTAGCTCTTGGTATTTTGAGCACTACTATCCTAGCTAGTGTCAGAGGTCAGTTCAAAGGTCAGAAAACTATGGCCTAAAAAGATTAAATGGAAGTGGAGACTAAGGACTAAGTACAATAAAAAAAAATGAAATTGGTCTTAAGACAGAACAGCGATTAAGAGAAAGTGCTCTGCCGCCAGACCTGCTGGGTCTGAATCCCAATCCTGCCATTACTTAACTGCGATCTTGGACAAGTTATTTAACCTCTTTGGAAGTTGGTGTTTTCTAATCTGCAAAATGGGGACATAGTAGTACTTACCTCAGGATTACTGTTCTAAGTAAGATAATGAATGCAAAGTGTTCAACACAATGCCTGGAACATGGTATTAATAGTCACTATAATTAATTACTGTAGAACAAAGCACAAGCCCTTCCTCTGCTAACCTTCCTGCCAAACAAAGTTGGCAGGACACCTTATCATAGGGCTCAGGGAGGCCCCAAGTCCCATCAAGCAAGGCTGGGGACAATGAAGCGAAATTAGCTCTACTCTCTCTCACTGGCTAACCCTGATGCCCAGAACTTTCTATATATCACAGGAATGCCAAACACAAAGACCATCATATTTGGGGGTGGGGGGGGGGGCGGGAAGCAAAAACAAAAAACAAACAAAACTAACAGATCTAGAACCTTCAGAAAGAGGTTTAAGCTCAAAAGGTGATTTCTATAAAGCCACATAACTGCATGGACTGGTTCAAAGTCCTCACCCAAATTAAGATCGCCTGAGTCTAAACTCGGTTTAAACTGTCCAGTTTCAATTATTTCCTAGAAGTTAAGATTATTTACCTGACACTAATTTCTTACCTAGCTTATCTCCAGCCCTCCACTAACTAAACTCAGTAGGCTCTCTCTTTGAAGAACTACCTCCTCTTAGTAAGGCTCAGGAAAACATGTGCATTAACCTAGAGAGGCCAGACAATGGAGAAAGCAAAGAATAAAAAAAGATCTTCATGAATTATTTCTTCATTCAACAAATTAACAACAATATTTGTGCATGCATACATGTATGTGCATACATGTGTACACACACACACACACACCCTAGGTACTGTAATGGGATCCAGGGCTACATAAGTTAACAAAACAAGATAAAATAGTATTCCTATTAGGAAATATCTTCACAACTTGCAAGAAAAAGAGATGCCTATGCTCTAGAGTACCTACTATGACGTTATGGAATTTTATATCTTTTGGTCCTGACACACCAAAAAGAAATCCAAATCCCATTCATCTAATAAAACTGTACACTTTCTGCTGACACTCACATAGGTTGCATCTTTAATCATAACCTTTAAACTAGTTTCCAAGAATGGAGCTTCCTAGGCTTAAACTTGCTCCCCCAACCCAGAAGTATGGCACTTTGGGCATAATGCTTCCAAGTAGACAAACTTTCCCAAGGCAATCATGGTAAATGTGACAGCTAAAGCTAAAGGCAACTGAAACCCATGAATTCTCCCTCTCCCTCACACCTCAAAATACCATCCAAAGGGTGCCCATGTTCCTGCTTGACCTGTAGGATTAGGGATGGGGAAAAATAAAATGGCTGATGCCTCTAACCATCATAGTTTCTATTTTAACCTCAAAGCTGCAGTCGAAGAAAACTTCCAATCTGCCTACCATTCCTGACCCCAGCACTGGGAATGAGTGGTATGCTCCTCCCTTAAGATAAAGACCTTTAATGCCACATCCATCTACTGAGATCAAAGGAACCCCTAAAAGAGAGAATTCAGCCTCACCATGACCCAACAGCAGTCCTGGAAGCTCTTTGGGGACACCTCACATTGTCTTTTATGTGAATCAGACCCTTTCCAGAACCCCAATGGGCTACAGGGAACTTGGAGGGAGTTCAGTGAGAGTCATCAGGATGACACAGAGGTTAGAAACCATCTTGATGCCCAATTTTAAGAGTTTGGGATTTTTTATTTTTAGTCTTGAAAACAAAAAACTGAATAACCTAAAGGAATATTTTAAGTATTAGTAAGTGGTCCTTTTAAATAGGCAACTGAGTGATACCATATTTTGCCTCGTATAATGCATGCCCAAACTTGCAGGAAAAATTTTTTTTAAATTTTTAAATTTGATTTTTAATTTACATTTAGATATTTGGTTTTTGTATCATAAAGGAAGTTTAGCATTTACTTTTGAACATATGGTACATTAGAAATTTTATTTAATAAATAACTACAAAACACAAGGATACAAGGTATTTCAGGTACTACTCATATATAATGTACATCCTTATTTTTCCCTCAAAAAATTGGGCAAAAAAGTGCACATTATACAGCAAAATATGGTACTCCATCTCGATTCAGAAACTTGAAAAAAGAACACACCAAAAAACCAAAACTCTATGTCAGGAAGGTGATTTGCATAGAAGAGTTTTTCAGAGGTTGACTGTGTCTTTTCTTTTTCCATTATGTAAAGCTCTTGGTTATAAACCCAGTGGACAAGAGGTGGCCAGGTTTTATCTGATGCTTTTCTTACGGGTAGAGGCCTCGCCCAGGATTTCTTAACACAGCCAACTTTAGGTGGAAAAAATCCGTGTGGGTTCGAGTTAGGGCAACTCTAACCTTCACGCCACGATGGTTGAAATCCATGAAGGCCCAGAACATAGGAACTTAGATTCGAACGATATAGCAAAAACCTAAAATAGTAGAGAAATGTAAAAAGTACTTTTCTCCCTTCGCCTATTTCATCACATCAAGGAAAACTGATAAAAGATTTCTCATGAGTAACAACCGACCTCAGGTAGGAAGGTCAGATGCGAAAAGCAGGGCTCACTCTCTCCCTCACTACTCAGGTGGCGCAGGATGCTAACCGCGGACCCAGTGGACCCGACTCCAAAAGGGCCATGGTGAGCTTCCCTGGGCTCGCCGCCGGGCCTTCCCAGGTTCCGGCCTCCGCCTGCATCTCCGGTCTCCGAAGGCCTTCACGTGGCCCAAAGTCCACGCCCACCAGGCCCAGTTAGGGCGTTGGGGCCTGCTCTCCGGGAACCAAAAGATTTCAGCGGGTGGTAGGCCGAATCGCAAGGGGTTTCTCGGAGGCCCCAGGGCTTCGCGCCGGCAGTGTGGGCCAGCAGTCCTCCCCAGGCCCGGACGGCAGTTCCAAGGGAGCCAATTAGGCCGGCCGGGGCCTGCATGACACAGCACGATCTGGCCCAGGCCCCGACCCGGGCCCAACGCAAACCCCGCCTAGGGGGCGCGCGGGTGCGTAGACCAGCGGAGCCCGGCCACAGCCCCTCCTTCGCCCCCGTCCTCTCCTCTCCTTCCAAGTCTCCCTTTCCTGGTTTCCACCTCTTAGACGCTTCCACTGCCAGGCCCGGCCGGGCCTACCCAGCACCGAAGGGCCCCCGGCTGCGCGCACCCACAGCGAGCGGGGGGTCTCGCGCGCGCATACACATTCACACGCACTCACTCAGCTCCCGAGGCCATGGCGCGCGCCTCTCCCGGCCGGCGGCTGTGGCGGCCCGCGAGTAACGGCTACAGGGGGTAGCAGGCGACCGACTGGACTGGGTCTCGGCTCCCTCAGGCGGGTGGCGAGCAGCAGCGACAAACCCGCAGGCAGCCTCCCTCTCACTTCCTCCCAGCGGCACCCGTGCGGTGGGCGGGCAGGAGACGTTGATTCCTGACCCGCGAGTGGGCAGCAACAGCGACGACTCAAACGACGGCTGCAGACGCTTCACTGAGACCGAGCCGAGAAGAGCCGAATCATCGGAAGAAGAGGTGCTCTAACCTCAGCCAATCAGCGCCTGCCCTAGGGACTTCCGCCCGCCTCTCAGCGCCTCTCCCCAGCAACTCGCGGACCAGAGCCAATCAGGAAATTCGTTTTGGCCTGGCTCCCGCCTCAGGGATGCAACACGTCTGGTAACGCCACGTCAATTGGCCACAACGCTGCGCTTCCTCGATGGATTGGAATTCTCGACCAATTAAAGAAAGGAGTGAAGCCAGAACGACTGGCGAGAGGAGTGTTTAATCCCCTGGAGGCGGACTCGCCCACTTGGCTCCAGTTCATTGGCTCTTGAGTTTTTTGTGCTGGAAAAAGACCTGGCACAATGGATTGACCCCATGTATTAGTCTAGTACTGTTGCAGTGATAACAAACACCCTTATCTTCTTCCAAAACCTGAGGATTCACCCTAACCCCCCTCCTTGCACCTTCAAAACTCTGGTTCAGGCTACCCCCTTCCTACTTTGGGACCCTTTGACTAGCACCAGTTTTTGTTTTTTAAATTTTACAGAGGGGAAGGGAGAAAAGGAAACAATGATGTGAGAAACATCGATCACCTCCTGTAGTGCCCCACCTGGGGACTGAACTCACAACCCAAGCATGTGTCCCAACAGGGAACTGAACCAGCATCCTTTCACTTCGTGGGATGACACCCAACCAACTGAGCGACACCAGTCAGGGCAGCAACCCAGCTCTTAATCCGCCTGTATCCTTTAGTTGTTCAACCCTCCGGTAACCCTAATCTGACAAGACTTTACGGTTCCTCAGAGCTTGGAGGTCTATGCTTTCTCTTACCACTGAACATTAATATTAATGGTTTGAGGAGGGAGGGCACTCAAATCCAGAAAGGGGTCAAAAGGCTACCACACAACACATAACATTCAATAGAGCCCAAAGCAGCAAGGAAATTGCATGCCAAGTTGAAGTTCTTGGGCCCAAAATACCAGCTAGCTCTGACTATATTCAATAGGCAACTCTGGTAGCACAGTAACTGGATTCACCCTTCGTCGTTTTCCAAAGACACATTTGACTGAGGCAGTTGATTCTCCTATTTCTAGAATTTAGGATTAAGGAGGAGTTTGGAAGTCAGAGACTCAGATCTGCTTGTCTCTCCCTCTAAGAATCAACTACCTGCCCTTGCCAAGACAGACCTGCCCAGACCACCTTCCAGATCCACCTCCACTCATTCTATCACCTCATAGAGGATCCTGGGCTTTGGGGCTCTGCTTTTAGACAACAAGAAGGACTAAAGTTATTGCTTTCTGAGTAAGAATTCCTGTAGCCCTTTCTTCTACCCTAAACTTCAAGTCATAAGGTAGATGATGAAGGGAGAGGGCATCTTAGACAGCCAGCACTTAACTAAATCAGACAGCTGTAAGCTTCCCTTGAGTAGTCTGCTTACTAAAGTATATGTAGTAAGCAGAGAAGAGATAGATATGAGATTTTACTCAATACAAGAAAAGGGGAAACAGGAAAAAAAGGTACCATGAGCAAAGTCAATGCCTTATTGGTTGGGGGGTGGGGGGGGGGGGTCCTCTGGAACCAGATGCCAGTAACTAGGCCAAAAAATTTTGCAGGCATACCACCAACTTCTCGAAAGCCCTCCCCATAGAAAGATGGCCCACTGGGGGCCCAAGCTCAGACTCTTCAAAACTTGGCAGCTACAGGTCACAAGGCTCCTGCAGAGATGTACCAAACTCTTCAAGAAGGGCTTCACGGTCAGGAGGACGAATCCAGCTCAAACAGGTTTCAAGGTACAAGGGGAGAGACCTGGAAAGCAAGAAGGGTGAGGCCTAAGAGTGAAGGACAGACAGAAGGTTGAGCAGCCTTTCCTCCCTTTCACTCACCACCACCCTCCCCAATGGGCCCATGATTCCAGGACACCCCACTGCCCATCAGAACCAACCCAGCAGGACTCAGCCTCACCATGTAGCATTCTCCTGTGGCAGCTTAGCTTGGGCTTCTAGCTTCTGCCAAAGAGCAGTAGCCTCATCCCTCCGATCCAGCCTCTTCAGAGTCTGAAGCAGATGAAAGGAAGCGTCTCCATTACCTGTAGCCCCACCCCAGAGTACAGAGTCTTAGAACCTGACCCAGTCTTAAACATCATTTTATAAAAGGGGAAACTGAGGCATAAAGCAGGGCAATGCCTTGCCTACCATCACACACTGAACCAGGAGTAGATCATTCCTGACTATTCCTATCCCTAAGCACTACCTGCCCAGGACAAAGAGCTCAGCTAATTCTGTTCCTGCACAACACATTCCCAATGTAGTCATTGTCTTTGTGTTTGAGGACATTGGGAAGACTGGGGAACTCCTGAGAGGCCTTCATACACACTTGCACATGTCTTGTGTATGTCTGTACACTTAGGTATGTCCCTAGGTACATACAGCACAATCCCCTTCACCCCTCCTACATAGGAACATCACTTAGTACCTCCCTCATGGACATCTTTGTGCACCTGTGCATAGCCAACATCATGCAAGTATACATACCTGGGTACACCTGCACACTGAGGAGGAAGTCCTGTAGCGCTTTGGTATCCTGGCCACTGGCCCCCCATTCTAGTCCACGACTAATCAAGGCAGCTGCCCGAAGCTGTTGTAGCTCCACATCTGACGTATACCCCTGCTCACAGTTGGAAGCAGGCCCTGGGGACCACCCCCAAAGTCAAGAAGTGTGTTCCCAGCCACATAGTCACTAAAACCCCTAGTCCCCCTCTATCTTTCTTGTGTCCAGAGTCGTTTTCTCTTAAATTTCCCAGTGGGCTAGGACACATGAAAAGGGAACTGATATCTACCATCACCACTTCTAGTAGGAAAGAGGAAAATTGAGAGTCTAGATCACCTTGTTCTTTGTCCTTAGGTGTGTCCCGGAAGAGCAGCTCGAGGCACCTAAAGTGAGACATAGAGCAAAAATGAAGAGGAGTCAAGCTCAGAAACTCTGGGGTGCACAGGTAAGATTGGAGCTCACCAATGAATATTTATCCCTCCACACTTCCCCAAGGGCCCTGGTTGGTTTCTAGGGCTCACCGGCTAAATTCACTAATTGCCTGTTTTTGGTCTCCTAGTTGCACCCAGGCTTGGCCCTGAAGCAGGTAGGTGGCAGAGACCCAGGATGGGCACTGTGGTGACTCCTTGGTCCCTTTTCTTGCATCTTTCCATGGTTGGGGCATCTTGGGAAGCAGAGATGATGTGCGGCTCAGCAACTCCTCACATACTGTCAAAGCATCCTGAGCTCGGCCTGCCTGGATCAGTGCTGCTGCCGCCTCCAAGAACACCTCAGGCATACAGGGCCCTGGGGGGCAGGTGGGTGGGGAGAACTGGGGTGGGAGAAAGATGCAGTGTCTTGAAGTAATATGAGCCTCCACCCCCAACCTCTTCACCAGGCTCTGGTACCATATGGAGACCACCCACTGCTTGCTGCCCTGGATTCCTTGCTCTGGGAAGACTTCCTGGTCTGCCCCCAACTCTGGACAGACAGAAGAAGATAAAACAGAACAGCAGTCCTGATCTACTCCAAAGGAGACTCCAACCCTTTCCTACCCCAACTGCCAAGAACCTTGAAGATATACCCACCTTTGGCTCCGAGCCATCCAGCAACAGGGCCAGCAGGTCCAAGTAATGCTCTACAGCGTCTTCTGCCCTGAGGAGTCATAGCCCATGAGCCTTACATTAGACCCTTGCTGGGTCCTCAGAGGGCTCTTAGCTAAGTAAGGGATGCTCAAGAGCCTTGGGGAGTGGGTCTTGGAGCTCCAGTCTTGACTCAGTATTAATATACCCTCCTTACAGAATGGGTTTTGGAGACTTCAGAGTTTTAAAGATACAGGTTAGTGTCCGGGGAAAGAGTTCTCAGTTCAGGTCCAGTGGCAAGGCAGGAGGTTGAGGAGTGGAGACCTATGTCCTGCCACTGACTCATCTATCCCACTGACTCACATGAACAGAAACAAAGTCACACCCCAGGGAGGTAACAGAAGTGGGAAGAAGAGCTCACGTGAGCAACAGAACCTCACCTTCCCATCTGTAGACATCGGCTTGCTAGCAGGTATTTGACCTGGCTCGGTGTACCACAGTGAAGGGGTGAGGCTGGGTCAGGTCGTGGGAGTAGCAACTCTACCTCAATAAGAAAATGGGGGACTTCAGAGCTGGGAATGACATTCAAAGCCTAAAAGGGACAAAAGAAGAAAGTATATCTATAATCTTTGGGAGCCATACTTCCCTCTACTTATACTTCATTAGTCTCGTCCACACAAGCACCTCAGCAATCCCCATATCTTCAGTTGGTACAGTTCCTTACCTCAACCAGAAGTTCCAGACTCTCCAGCTCTGCCGCTGTGTTCCCCAGTTGCCGATATAGCCTTGAGGCCTCCAGAAGTGGGGGACCACAGATCGACTCCCCTTTCAGGGCTGCAACCAAGTATAGCAGAGCTCTCTGTGGACTGCCCTAGAGGGGTGAGAGGACACAAGCCTCAGCCACCCTCACAAATAAAAAAGCTGTCTATAACACCCATGGTTTCCCTAACCCACCCTAGCATTGTCTTTACCATCTTTCGGAGACAGGTCCCCAGTGCTGTGTACACCTGGACCAACACAGGCCGTGGGCACAGACCTGAGGCCGCTTCATACAGGCTGCTCAGTGCCCTGGGCAGACTCCCTGTGATCAGCTCCTGGAGGCCTGACAGGAATCAGAGTATGAGCTTAGACAGGCCACAGGGCATGAGTCAAATAAGACATGACAGGAAAGTTATGAGCCTAGAGGCCCCTTAAAATGGGGAGTGGTGGGGAAGGAATGAGTTAGATTGCTAACTGACCTTGGCGAAAGGCAGATGCTGTCAGAAGGACATCCCTCAATCCCTGGGCATCCTGCAGGGTCAGTGGATCATCTGATGCCTTAGCAGGGGGGTTCCAAGTTTTTAGAAGGAGCAGCAGATCCCCAGAGGCCTCACTCTGGGGAGAGAAGGACCATCAGAGGATCCAAGCCTATAACTCTTTCTTCTTCTGTCTCAGTCTATCCTGGTTGGACCTTGAATTCAAAGGTCCTCCTGACTCCTGTTCCCTCAATTCTAAGAGACTGGTAGCTGTGGGGAAAGGATAAAGGGAGGAAGACAAACCTGGGGCAATGATAATATATTCTAGTGCACCTCCTCACTCAGGATAAGTCCATGAGGACACAGGGCAAGGACCATGTTTGAGTTACTTATGAAAAGACTGAGACTGGGAAGTGACTTCAACATGATCATGAAAGCCCTAACCCTATCCAAGATTATTAAGCTATTTTAAAAACACACCCAAGAGAATCCCTCCCATGTGGGATCAACCATAGCAAGGTCACCTAAGATTCCTTGAGATAACCCAGGTCTAGTGACTACCAATCCAGCACCCTTTCCAGCACATAATGATGCTACTGCAGCTTGGAGAGGAGAGGGGAAGGAAAATATCCTTACTTTGATCCAGGTCACTTCCCAAATTACCTGGCTACCATTCAGAGTCTGCAGCAGCAAGGTCAGGTCCCCAAGACGATCAGTGCTTAACCAGAGGGCAGCCTGCAGGCCAGCCAGGTGATGAAGGGCAGGGAGCAGCTCCGGTGGAAGGGAGGACACGTGAAGGACAGAATTCCACAGCTCCATGAGTCTACCTTCCAGCCTGGGCCCCAGCTGCTTCTGGGTTTCCAGCACTATAGAGTACACACACATACAGCTGAGACAGGACCTCATCTCTGGCTTTCCTTTTATGCAGGAACACAAAGATGCTCCTAGTCTGAGGAGCACATGGAGGGTTGGAGAAGGGCATCTCCCTTCGTGGAGGTGACAGATTATGTGGTTCCTCCCATTCTCCTTGTAAGGACTGAGGCTGGCAGGGGTATGGGAGAGAATCTCTGGACCTCACCTCTCTCTAGGCCATGTTGGATATCCTGTGCCTGGTCCTCAGTGAAACCCTGGGCCAGGCTCACCTTCAAAGTAGTAAAGTTGCAGATAACAGTCAGTTCCAAGGGGAGAACAAGAACTGCTGCAGGGAGCCCTAGAGTGACAAATGCTGGTCTCACAGGCTGCTCCCCCATGAAAAATTCCCTGAATAAGGCCCCAAACCACAGATCACCCCATCTCAACTAAATGGCCTCCAAAAAGAACGTGCCCTTTGGACAAAGTTTGGAAAGGGCAGAAAGTTCTCCAGATTAAACCACTCTGGGAATCACTTCTTCAAATGCTGCTGCTGTGTGTGTGCATATAATAAGGAGATAATCCTGTACAAAGATGATCCACTCCAGTCCTTTCTGTGCCCCTGTCCCGAGTAATTGCCTCAATCCCAGAAGTGGAGAGAAGAGGAACTAGTCTCTGGATGCGGAGGGTGTATATGTTGGGGGGCACGGGGGAAGGGCAGTACTGACCACCCTGGGGAGGACCCTGCTTACCCAGCAGACTATGGAGGAGTCCCCTGAACCCTTCCAGCGCATCTTGAGCCAACTGCTGTCGCCTCAGAGACAGACCCGAGTCCTGAGCCACCTGTCAAACATAGGGTGTAGTGTCGCTGTGAATAAGTCCTTTTCTCCTCTCCTGCAGCAGTGGCAAGGGATGTCCTTCTCCAGTCATTTCTGGCTTTAAGGGGAGGTCAAGCTCAGACTTCCCGCCCCCATTCGCTGGGGTAAATCCACAGCAAACCCTCTTTCTGGTATTTTGGGGCTGAAAAGCCAGGGTCCAAGCAAGAGCGTTACCTTGGCCTGTCGAACTAGCCGGTCATTCTCTGCCCTCCACAGGTCCAGGCAGTTGACTTGCGGCACTGAGGAACCCAGAGGGGTCTGGTGGGACATGGTGGCCGAGGCTGGGCCCGGACACCTGGAGAGGCCTGCAAAAGGGTCAGCCCATTGCCCCACAGTACCCACACGAGCTGGGAGGAGCCCGTGCACCTCCGCACCCCACCGCGTTTCCTTTGCTCCGAGCCGGGAGAACCCGACCCTCTCCCAGCAGCCAGGCCGGGCTCTCTCCCCTTCGCCTCTGGTTGGCCGGGCCGACAAAACTCGGCTGTGGTTGGTCGTCTTCAAGGGATAGTGCCCGCGGGAAACTCGAAAAACAAATGAGTCCGGACAGACCAGTGAGGAAGGCTGAGGCGGGCAGGAAGCGGGAGGCGTGTCTGATAAAGTAGTTCTTACAGCTCAGTGGTCCACCGTTTGGCTTGTAGGCCTTGAGAGACCGATGTCGAAACCAGATCCCGAGGCTCAGCTCTTCCTCCCCAGGCACGCTCCCAGGTCTGTTGGGTTTCCCCTCCCTCTGAGGAGGGCAGGCCCGCGCGATGCATGCTGGGAGTCGCAGTACCGCTGACAGCCGCTTGAAAAATCCGGCGGGGAGCAAGTGTCTCCCAAAGCAACTGACTGGAGTCCAAGGCTCGGTAATAGGGCCATCCTTCCTCTGCTCACCATAGAGCATCATCAACACGCTCACCGCATGCAGTCTGACTGCTGGCACCGCGGCCCTGTGTTTGTGCAGCCTGCATTGCTCACACGTTTTATCTGCTCAATCCTTTCAGAAAATGCAGATAGGAGAGCTGGATATTCGAATGCCACACATAAAGTCAATTCAAAATGGACAGGTTGGACCTTATTAAAATTAAAAATTCATGCTATAGCCCTGGCTGGTGTGGCTCACTGGATTGAGCGCAGGCCTATAAACTGTAAGGTCTCCAGTTCGAACCCTGTCAGAGAACATGCATGGATTGCAGGCAGGTCCCCAGCTGGGGGCTTGCAAGAGGCAACCTATGAATGTTTCTCTCACACATCGATGTTTCTCTCCCTCTCTTTATCCCTCCCTTCCCCCTCTCTAAAAATAAATAAGATCTTTAAAAGCAAAACAACAACAACAACAACAACAAAACCCTCTCATGCTACCAAGACACCATCAAGAAAGTTCAACTACAAAGTGGTAAAAATATTTGCAAATCATATACTTTATAATGGACTTACTACTCTCAAAGATCAATAATACTTATTTGAACCATTTTAAGGCGGCAGAAAAATATGAATAGACAGTTTACCAACAGGATACACGAATGGCTAAGAAGCACACACAAAAAAATGCTCAACATCATTAGCCATCAAAAAAATTGGATAAAATGAACTTCATCAAAACTTAAAAATTTTGGCCCTGACTGGTGTAGCTCAGTGGATTGAGCTCGGGCTGTAAACCAAAGGGTCACCAGTTCGATTCCCAGTCAGGGAATATGTCTGGGTTGCAGGCCAGAACCCCAGTGGGGGCCAGGTGAGAGGCAACCACACATTGATGTTTCTCTCCCTCTCTTTTTATTCCCTCCCTTCCCCTCTCTCTATTAATAAATAAATAAAATCTTTTTTAAAAACTTGAAAATTTTGTTCTTACATGCTATACAAATAGCTGAAGGTTAATTAGCAATATAACTAAATAGTACTGCTTCCAGTCTCCATCAGACAAATAAACAAAAAAACTTAAAAATTTTGTGCTTCAGAGGACACTGTCAAAAAATTAATAACCACCCACAGAATGTTTTTTAATAGTTTATTTTTTATTATTTTCTTCAAATATTTTCAAATCATAAATGTGATAAGGAGCTTATGGCTAGAATATATAAACAATGCTTATAACTCAATAATAAAAATACAACCCAATTAAAAGACAAAGGATCAAAATGGACAGTTCTCCAATAAACACAAGAAAGATATCCAACAGCATTAGTAATGAAGGATCTGTAAACTAAAAGTACAATGAGACCACTTCACACCCACCAGAATGGTTAGAAACAAGATGAGTAACAAGTATTGGCACGGATATGCAGAAATTGGCACTCCCATACACTGCTGGTGGGAATATAAAATTGTGCAGCAGCTTTGGAAAACAGAGAGGTAGCTTTTAAAGTTTTTAAAACTTCTCAACAAGCTGAACAGAATTACCACATGACCTAGCAATTTCACAATATGCCACTAGGTATATACCTCCCAAAATGAAAACATATGTCCAAATAAAAACTTGTGTATGGATGTTCATAGCAGCATTATTAATAACCACAAGGTGCAAACAACCCAAATGTCCATCAATGGGTGAGTGAATAAACAAAATGCGACATATCCATACAATGGGATATTATTTGGCCTTAAAAGGAAACAAAGTACTGCCCTGACTGGTATGTCTCAGTGGGTTGGGCGCCATCCTGTACACTGAGACAGCAGTTCAATTCCATGCTACATGGATGAACCTTGAAAACATTAGGCTAAGAAGACTGACAGAAAAGGCCACATATGATTCCATTTATATGAAATATCCAGAATAGGCCAATCCACAGAGACAGAAAACAAATTAATAGTTGTCAGAAGCCAAGGGCAAAGGGGATTGGAAGTAACTGCTAATGGGTGATTTCTTTGGGAAGTGCTGGAAATGTCCTGGTATAGCAGTGATGGCAGCACACTGTAAATTGTACTAAGGGCCAGTGAATTGTACAGTTTTAAATGGTTAATGTTATATGAGTTTTACCTCAATTTTAAAAAAGAAAATGAAGCACTTATATATGCTACTATATGGATGCACCTTGAAAACATTAAGCTGAGTGAAAAAAAAGCCAGTCACAAAAGGCCATACATTATATGATCCCCTGTCTATGAAGTGTCAAGAGCGGTGGTTGCCTAAGGCTAGCAGTGAGATGGGAGGGATGGGAGTGATAGGAAAGAGTATCTAGTTTCTTTGCAGGTTGATGAAATGTTCTAAGACTGTGGTGATGGCTGTACAACTGTGAATATACTAAAAATCATTAAATTGTGCACTTTAAATGGGTAAATTTTATGGTAAATTGTACATCAATAAAGTTCTTTTTAAAAAAAGGAACAGTGAGGCCCTGACAGACGTGGCTCAGTGGATTGAGTGTCATCCTGCAAACTGAAAGGTGGCTGGTTTGATTCTGGGTCAGGACACACACCTGGGTTGCAGGCCAGGCCCCAAGCTGGGGGCATGAAAGAGGCAACTGAGAGATGTTTCCCTTGCACATCGATGTTTCTCTCCCTCTCTTTCTCCTTCTCCTACCCTCTCTCTAAAAATAAATAAAACCTTTTAAGAAAACAAACAATGAGTTAGTGTGCATGGGATATTTGATATTAAGTAAAAGGCAGAGATAAGAATTTTTTTATTTTTTAAAGATTTTATTTTTTTAGAAAGAGGGGAAGGGGGGGGTAGAAAAACATCAATGTGTGGTTGCCTCTCACAGCCCCAACTTGGGACCTGGCCCGCAACCCAGGCATGTGCCCTAACTGGGAATTGAACCTACAACCCTTTGGTTCACAGGCCAGCACTCAATCCACTGAGCCACATCAGCCAGGGCAGAGATAAGATTTTTTTAAGTTATTTTTTAAGATTTTATTTATTTATTTTCAGAGAGGGAAGGGAGGGAGAAAGAGAGAGAAACATCAATGCGCGGTTGCTGGGGGTCATGGCGGGCAACCCAGGCATGTGCCCTGACTGGGAATCGAACCTGCGACACTTTGGTTCACGGCCCACGCTCAATCCACTGAGCCACATCAGCTAGGGCAGAGATGAGAATTTTTAATAGTGTAAATCAATGTGCTAATATATATTTTTAAAAGATTATCTTCAGGCTCCAGGGAAGGGAGCTCCCTGCAAGGAAAAAGCGGCTGGGGCGTGGGCAATGAGCTAACCTGAAGGCAGGGTGAGGAATTGGGGTCTGAAATCCTTCCTATGGGTCTAGGGATGGAGAACAAATCTTTTTATTTCTTCCCACAAAGGTGCTCCCTGATCACTAAATGATGCTTGGGAGATTGAGGGAGGGGATGGGACTTTTTCCTTTCTAATTCATTTTACAGGCTAGCTGAGGCCTGATTTCTCCCTTTGCATTGTTAAAACTATCGCCACCAGGGTCCAATGCCCCACCCTCTAATTGCCTGAAACAGTATATACTTTTCATCATCTTCCATCTTGACCTCTATAGCAAGCACTAGAGACTATTGGCCATTAATAACTAGACCTCTTCTTTCAGCTACCACAGCAGTGAATGCCTTTACCGCACAATCACTGCTACTCAGCTTCGCTTCTTACTCTGCCAAGGTAGGTGCTACCCCACAATTTTAACATCCGTTCTTCTCTTTCAGTGGTCTCATCTCCTCCTGTCCTAAGTACTCTCAAATCTCAAACCCCAGTCCTAACCCTTCTCCTCAGAGCCTCTTCCTTACACTTCTGATGGACATTTCCACAGGGACTTCATGTCAGCACTTCCAAATGACATAGGAATGGTGAGGTGGACAGAGGACACAGGAGACATGCACGAGGAGCATTGTATTCATCCAGTTTTGGCTTCAAGCCAGGAATAATCAATGGGAGAAGGAATGTTTAAGCTGGGCAAATAGGTCTGATAATAGGCAATACAGGTCGGGAAACTAGGGAGTCCTCCACAGAAGTGAATGAAGGGCACAGGGTGTTCTGGAATGAAAGGACACAGTAGAGGAGACAGCACTACTGGGGCTTTAGACAGTGAACATCTGTGTGCTTCAAGATGCCTGGGCTTGTCTTTTCAGCCATCTCTGTTAACAGTCAAAGATAAAAGTATAATAAAATACTCTGCATGGCAAAGGAAAATGGCAGGTGAGATAGAGGGAGTGATTTGGGAAGAGCTGGGGGCAATGAATTCACACAACTCCAACCATTCCCCAAAGGCTCCTAGGTAAAGCAGGTCTGCAGATGATTCCACCTGTGCCTGGTGGAGAGGGAAACTGACGCTCCCAAATGCCCCTCTAAGAGAGTGGGCGCTTCCCCACAACTCAAACACACATATTTACATTATTATTTTATTCCACTTTGGAGACTATCCCCCAGTCCTTGAGATGCATCCAAAGCAGGAGTTAAGGATCAGGCCCCATTATGATTTTTAATTATAAAATAATAAAGTCTCAGATGCTAGTAGCTCCTGGCTGCATGGTGGTAATAGGTGTGGCTGAGCCTCTCTTGTGGATGACCCAGCACCTGTATAGGCCAGACTAGACTGTTCTCCAGTTCTCTCCGTGGCCCTCACAGCCAAGGCTACCTATGCTGGGCCAGAACTAGCTGCCGGGACCAGGAGCTCACAGCACCATCCACTCGCATCACCAAAGATAGGCCCAGGAAAAGTCCCACACTGCTCACAATGAAGCCCATGGCCTCAAAAATGAACCTGCAAAAAAGGGTGGAGAATATCAGGGAACACTAAGAGGAGGTCTAGAGCCTTTTCCCTGCTGAGGCAAAACCTTGTCCACCCTGGATGTTCATTCTTTGTTCCCAGTACCATCCTCCCCAGCACCTCTACTTCCCAAGCAAAATCCACTCACTTGGGGGCAAACACCTTCCAGACCATGAGATGCCTGCGGAGGATGGAGGCTGCCAAGGCACAGGCCAGAATCTAAGGGAGAGGAGGAGTCAAGTTACTCAGGAAGAGAAAGAGGAAGCAGGTCAGAGAGAGCTGCTCTAGGCCCCTGAGAAGAATGAGAGGAGTAGGAAGGTAGTGTGTGTCAGTGGAAAAAACCCTGGGCTTGGGCAGACACTGAAGAGACTAATTCTCTTCCTGGCCCCACCATTTGTGCTGCTAACACTCAGGCTCTGCCTCCCAGTGTGGAGGAAGATGTCATAGTCACACCACACCCTCTGCCTCTGAAGGAGAGGAGGAGGACCCAAGACCACACCTTGGGAAAGAATCCTGACCATCCCCTCAGGCTTTCTTGTCTGAACATCAATGGAGTAATCCCAAATGTAACCCACAGGGCCCGAATGTAGCTTGTAGAGAGCAAACAATCTAAACCTATGAAAGATTAAAGAGATTCAGATTCAAGTTTCAGTATTGCTGTTTGAGGCCACAACCTTGGGCAACCACTTCACTTATCTGTACCTCAGGCAAGGCTCTCACCCAGGGTTTTAGCAAAGTATGAAAAAAAGAACGTGATGAGCACACGTGAGAAAAGGTCACTAACTCCATGATCTCTCCCCTGCACCCACCTGAATACCAAGGACAAAGAGGTACTTGAGGCCCAGCTGCAGCAGTGCTACACTGAAGTGGTGAGGTGCGTTCTGCAGCCGCATCTCCATCAGTGGTTCCTCTTCTTCCTCAGGCCCGACTCTGGCCTCAGCTTCATTGCCTGGGGGCTGCCGCCTCTTCTGGGACCCTTGACTCTCACATAGGAAGGGCCAGAACAGGAGCAATGGGCAACCTACTGTCTCAGAGGAAGGCAGGGCCAGAATCAATGGAGGATGTAGGGTCCACACCAGCCCGGTTCTCAACCACCCCAGTTCACTCAGTCTCTAATTAACACAGGCCAAGGGATACCAGAGATCCAACAAAATTACCTCACCCTACTCAAATCCAGGAAGTTACCTTCCTTCTACAAAGCCAGGGTAAACAATGGAAGCAAAGAAGGAATGAGGAGGTACCTGCATAGAGGAGGTGGGAGGCAAAGGTGTTGGCTCCAACCAACAAAGCTGGCAGCCAGGTGGAGGAGCCATGACCTTCTGGGAATCCCACGAAGGCTGCATGCCAATGGATAGTTGGAAAGACAGGCTGGTGACCCGTGGCGTAGAAGGTCTGTGAGGCCATGAGAGCCCAAGCAGAGACTGCCTGCCATGGTACAGTAAAAGGACCTGGGGAAAGAAACATGCCTCTTTATAGTCACATTCCATTCCCTAATCTGTAGCCTACTGTCTCATGATCACGTGCTACTACTACTACTACTATTACTACTACTTCAGTGCTAATTCTTATACACACACGTGCCCATCACCCCAACCTCCTATAGTTAACACTCTGTTATTCTAATCCACTCTAAGGCACAAAGCCCCATTACTCTAATCTGTACCCCACTGTGGTTAATTAATCTCTTTTTCTCTCATATACGCGTAGCTCACTATGACATTATATACTCATAATTCACCATTCCCATGACTAGAAAATCAGAAAATGTGTTCACGAGGATGCTGCTTTTCCTTAAGAATGAGTCTTCGAGTATTCCTTGTTTCCCTCCCTCATCATGAACCCTGCTGGCCCTGACAGCCAGTCAGCTTGGCTATAACAGATAAGGGAGAGGGTATCAGAAAGACCCTCCCAACTGTGTGGGGCATGAGACCCTGTGTCAAGGTGAAGAACCTGAGGAACAATACTAGCCTGAAAACAGAAGGGGCCAAACTCACATCCCTACTGTCCCTGGAGGAAGCAGGGCTGAGATATATATTTACCAGGGGTGCTGATGGGTATCCCAGCAGCAAGCAGATGCAGGAGAAGGAAGCTCTGCAGAAACAGAAGCAGGAACACAAGACTAATGCGCTCTGCGTGCAATAGCAGAAGTGGGAAGGCCAAGAGGGTGAGGGCTGTGACCATAGCAGCTGAGTAGACATTCCCCAACCGACAGGCAGCCAAGGTCAGGGGACCCTGACATTTGGTTCTCTCCAGCCGGCCCCGGAACTCCTCCTGCATGTGTCGGTAGATTTGAGGAACCACATAGTCCAGGTCAGCCTGAGAAGTTGGGGGACCTGAGAAGGGAGTGAGGACAGTCCTGGTCCTTGGAGCACCCATCGTAGCCTTTGCCAGCACCGTCACAGGCCTCCAGAGCAACAGCAAGAGCCCTGAAGCGGCCAATGCTGCCACAGCCCTAGGCAGCACAACTGATGCGCCAGCAACAAGGGCCTGGAGACGTGGGGGTGCTTCATCTGCCCCCGATGCCAATGCCCAGTAGGCAGCAGTGCCCAGTACCATTAGGGGCAGCCCCCACCGCACAAAGAGCACAGGGGGCTCTGGGCTCTTGAGATTACCATAGTGATGAAGCCACAGGCGTACAGCAGCTGACAGGGCCACCAGCGCCCCCACACAAGCTCCATACCACAAATTCTTGGCTCGACCCCCCACCATGGATGCCAGGGGACTCAGCCAGGGAGAGGAGTGGCAAGCAGGTGTCTCTTCAGGGCAGCGATGAAAAAGACCAGCTAGTCTTATACATAAAAGTAATCCAACTCCAAGCCCCAGGACATGCATTCCATTGTGCTGTGGAATTGGGCCTGCTGGGGAAGAAAAGCCAAGGCGGGGTACTGTGAGCAGCTTAGGTGGCAGCAGCTTACCCTCCCAGTGAAGCTGGGCAAGCAGGAGCAAGATGAGTGAGCACAAAAGGAAGCGGGTGGCCCTAGCCTCAGCTACAACAAAGCTATCAGAGAAGAAAGCAGCAAAGCGAATGAGCAAGAGGAATAGAACAGGCCCAGGGGTGGGAAGCAGGGCTGCCAGGGGCCTCTTGGACCCCCAGCTAGGCCAGGCTTTCCAAAGAAAATGTAGGAGTGAGCCCACTGCAGCCATAGCCCCTAGAACCACTGGATCCAGCTTCAGCTCAGTAGTTGCCAGGAGGCCTACGCACACTGCAACCCCAGCCAGGCCCCAGGCCATGGATACCAGGAGGAGAGGGCAAAGGTAGAAGTCTGGGGATGTCGCCCACTGGGATATCAGCAGGCAGAGAAAGCAGCCAGCAGCCAAGAGAGCAGCACCCCCTGCCATGCGGACCAGAGAGAAACGAGCCCAAGAGTCAATGCACATGGCCCGAACTCCCCGCAGGAACTGCTGCAGCTCAGCAATCACAGTCTGTAGTGCAGCCTCGGCCCTCTGGGGGCTCTGCAGAAGCTGCTGGTAGTCAGCAGAGGCCTTGGAGAAGAGGTTATGCAGCCGATGAAGCTCCTCAACTTGGAGGTCCTGAGCAGCAGCTGAGTAGGTGTGAAGAAATCGGGACACCTGGCAGAAAAGGTCAGAGGCCAAGGGGAACAGATCAGAAATTGTAACAGAGGCAAGGATAGTATTACCAAAGGGGACACCTGGAAATTAGGGAACCAAACTCCGTCTAGGAGCGGGGGGAAGGGAGGGACAATGGAAGGAGGCCATGGCTATGGAAGGTGAGATTAAGACTGAACAAAGGACAACAGAGCGGGGTCATTATGCTTCTCCCATATCTACTGTAGCTCTGTCACCTGGAAGGCCAACCCATCACCTACCTGCTGGGCATTGAGATGGAGAGCTGAAGCTTGGGCCAGAGCGGACGAGTGAGGTTGGAAGTCTTCAACCTCTGAGAAGAGCTCAGTCATCACCTCCCCGATGTTCCCAAATGGGATGGGCAGGCCCAGGAGCAGGGCCAGCGTAGGCACAAGGTTGATTTGAGGAACTACCTCTGGCTCCTAGAGGACAAAGACAGGGGTCAATAGATTTACCACAGAGCTGAAGTCAGTGCTTGGGATGGAAGACACAGGGGTATAGGTAGGAAGTGAGAGTAGGGGGCCTAAAACAGAAGGAGCCACAAGGATGCTGTGATCATGACATGGACCGAACACCTGGAAACCAAAGCACACCTCAGGCCTCACCTCTGGTGGGGCCCTGCGGAAGAGCGCCGTGGGACTGTACAGAAAAAGTGCAGCCGAGATCTCCAGCTCACTGTCCCCTCCGTGGTCTCCACTTTTGGTCATTCCATGGTCCCCAATCACCACCAAAAGTGTGTCGTTCTCCAGACGTTCCACAACTCCTCTGGGAGCCAAGAATGTGTCAGGGATAGAGATGGATAAAGATTTCTCTCAGGGGCCCATTCACCCCCAACCATAACTTTCATTAGTGGGGCCTAGACCTTTGGCAGAGAGATTATCTCTTCAGTAATAACCATATTGCCCAAAGCCACACACTGAACTACTCAAGACGGATGAGGCCCTTAGCTTCAGAAAAAAAGCCTAGAGAAGGCAGAATGCAGCCAGGGAAGAGGTTCCAAGGTAAGGGCTTTTTCTCTTGGGACCATATATCCTGAGATTCTCAGACATAAACCCAATCCCCCAGACAATATCCCACACTCACTGGATCACCTGGTCCATTTGGCTAAGTTTCTTGGCCATTTCAGGGTGGTGAGGGCCATGCTTGTGGCCACAGTGATCCACACCCAGGAAGTGAGCAATCAGTGCGTCCCATTCACCACTGTCCACTGTGAAGGGGAGAACACTGAGCACAGGGGACTAAGGCCACCTCCTCAAACCCAGCCAGGCTCCGATGTTCCTATGTCCAGGGACACAAACCAAGCCACTGCAACCACTGGAGGCTCAGAATATGTGGACAGAAGCAGCCCTCCCAGCCCCCAGTCTTAGTCCTGCCTCTTGCCCCATGCTCACTGGTTGGGTAGAGGTGTTCCAGGATGCCATTGTCCACTGTGTGTAGGTCTCTGACGTTGAAGGAGGGGAAGAAGAAGGCTTGGGAGAAAGCTCCAGGAAAAAGGTCTTTCCAGGTGTCATCTCCCATGAAGACCACACGCCTTCCTGCAGGGGTATGAGAGTGGGTCACAGCCTGAACAGGAGTCAGGGCAGGGGAAAAGAGGAGAGAAAGCCCTTTAAAGACTCATCAGAAATCCCAAACATGCACTCGAAGTCACAGAATTTCTACACAGCAATCCTTTATCCTTCAAAGTCTAAAATTTTCTGCCAGGAAACTTTTCCTGGTAACCATACTCCACTCAGACCTCTCACTCCTTATTCTTACACAAGGCTCTGCTAGTTCTTAGGCTCTGGCTATCTCTGCTACTGTTTCTCCTGGGCGTACCTTGCTGTTTCCAAGTCAGTGACTAGACTGGGCCTGACCCTCTGCTCTCTCCTCCACACTTGTGACAATATCCAGACCCACATCTTCACCTCTTCATTTCTCCCCTGCTCCTTTACTGAGAGTGCCCCAAAAGTAAAACTAGCACCCCATGCAGATTAGAGACTCCACAAGAACAAAGCCTGGACCTATGTTCCCTGCATGCAGGGACATGGTCTTTTTCTCTTCCCCCATCTTCCCACAACATAATCAAGCATGCAGCCAGACACCCAAAGTTCTGGTTCTCTGACTTCTAATGAAGAAACTTGCCAAAGTACTTCCAACTGAAAGGAGGTCCAGACTGACCTGTACTGGTGAGCTGCTTAATGAGATTGTCTTCCACTATGGCGTAGCTGGCAAAATTACTGCCAGCATCAATAAAGGTAGGCAGTGAGCCAGTGGTGAGGGCCTTAAGGCGCTGCATGGTGGTGGTGGGAGGATCAGCCTTAGATTGGTAGAGCCTGGCATGGTGGGGCTGAATCTCCAGGATCCGCTGCAAGGAGCGCAATTTGCCCAGAAAGGGCAGAGAGACAGAAGGCTTCCCAGGAATGTGTGAGCGCTGTGGCTGGGCGAAGTCAAATCGCAGAGCATCTATCAGCACCAACACAACCCGGGAGAATCTCGGAGCCATCCAGCAGGCCCTGGGCTCCCCTTGTCTCTTCCATGGAAAGGGCTGGAGGCCTGGGGACTCTTGGCAGCTGCTATGGTTGGTGAGCTCCAAACGGGTGAGCAGAAAACCACTAGTGAAGAGGGCAATGCCAGCATAGAAGAGAAAGCTGACCCAGACCAGGAAGAGCAGCACTGAGATCTTCTGCATCCTGGTGGTGGCGGCGGGGAAGAGAACTCATCACTGTGGGGCAAAGAACCAGTGGGTATTCTCGTGCCTCAATGCAAAGCCCAGATAGAATCACTTTCTCTTGGAAGCCTTCCTGAAGATAAACAGTTCCACAGCCAACCCAGTGCAATGTTTCTCTCCACCAGTTATACCAGAGTTTCTGAAGGTGAGATCCGTAGACTATGGACACGAACCCGGAGTGGCTATTAAAATGCCGATTCCCAGGCCCCTCCCCAGATCTACTAAATCAGGATCTTTGGAAGTGGAGCATAGGAATTCACACTTGTACTCCAGGTGATCCTAATGAGGAAACGCACAGTCCACGAGGGAAACTTATTCCAAGTGGTAGACTGCTCTCCGACAATCCGTTTCTCCACCTCTCCTTGCCAATCTCAACACCCCGGGGGTGACCAGGGCTCGCAGCCGCAGGGGACCCCTGAAGGCCTGGATGACGGCGCCGCCTGGCGGGGGCCGAAGGGACCAAGGGGAGGTGTCACACTCCTCTTCCCGACGGCCACGATCACCTGAGGCAAGACCTGCTTCGAGCAGCAGGGCAGAGGCGTGGGGTCTAGAGCCAGTTGGGCCTCGCCGGGATCCAGTCGTCCGAATGGCTCTGCTTCTTCCGGCGACTACTCGGCCTCCACCTGGGCACCCTAACCCCAGTACTGGGTACCTAGACTGCGAGCAGGGGGGAAGTTCCCTTACTTTGAGGAGAAGGGTTTCACGATGGGGCTCTCAGAAACCCTGGCTCACCTTGAATGGCGCCCGGAAAAGCCTTGGCGGCACCTGCGGCCGACACCACAGATGTGCGCGCGTCGAACAGAGCGGCCCGCGGGGGCCACATCGCCATCTGCCGGCGCCTCCGAGGAAATTCGGCAAGAAGCACAAGGCTGGCAAGGGGTAGAGTTGAATGACATTATAGTATTTAGGAGAACTGGGGACCAGAGGCAAAGTTAGAACACAGGTTCAGGGAGCCACTCTCCATTCTTGTTTAAGACTAATAGCTAGGTCTCTGGAAGCAAACCGCTTGAACCCTAGATCCTCCACTCACTGTCATTATTGAGTATCATTTCAGCTGTAAAATGGGGATAAATAATAATAATTTTCCGCTTTTCCATTAGCTGACTCCAACTGACAGATTTAATTTTTCCCTCTCTCCAAGTCTTGCTGAATCTCAATAACAAGAAGGCAAATAATCCAATCTAAAAACGGGCAAAGGATCTGAATACACATTTCTTCCCCCCATACCCCCCCAAAAGATATATAACTGACCAATAAACACAGAAAAAGATGTTTGACATTAGCCACCATGGAAATGCTAGAGACATCACTTCAAACCCACTAGGATGGTTACAATCAAAATGACAAATAACAAGTATTGGCATAGATGTGGAGAAATCTGAACCCTCATACACTGCTGTTGGGATTGTAAAATGGTGCAGCAGTTTTGGAAAACAATCTGGCAATTCTTCAAAAGGTTAAACATAGGGCTATCATATGATCCAGCAATTCCATTCATATCTAAGAGAAATGAAAACATATCCAAGTGAAAACTTGCACATTAATGTTCACAGTAGCGTTATCTGTAAGTCAAAAGGTGAAATCTACCCATATGGCCTTTACTGATGAAGGGTAAACAAAATAACACATTATTCCATTTATGTGATTACATAAATCTAGAGAGACAGAAAGTGAATTAGTGGTTGCCTAGGGCTGGGGGAGAGGGAAGTGACTGCTAATGGGTACAGGGTTTTTGTAGCAGGTGGGGATGGGGGAGAGGTGGTGGAAATGTTTTAAAATTGGGTTGCACAACTGTGAATATACTATGAATTACTGAATTTACATTTTTAGTGGGTGAATTGTATTGTATGTGCATTATATCTCAGTAAAGATGTTGACGGGAGAGACCTGGTTCTTGCTGACGCATGTAAAGAATTACATATCAGCAAATCTAGTAGTATGTAATCAGTTTATTAGTGGCCCGTTCCCATGGAAGAGAACAGGACTGGGTAGAGTAGGGGGTGAAAGGCAAAGTTTCGGGGCAAAGCAGGGTGAGAAAAGCAAGAGTGGCTGAAGACCAGGGTGGCAAGCCCCTGGGCAGCCTGAAGCCAGGTGGCCAGAGGCCCTGTGGCCCGAGAGCCAAGAGCACCCTGAGCCCTGGAGAGAGAATGAGTCCTTTGTTCTCAGGACTTACATAGTTGGTGGGATAGGAGGGAAAAAAGTTACATATTGATTAACGGGTAAATGTGGTGCCAGCTTTCCTGGGGGAATGTGACTATCCAAATTGAGGGATGAATGGGGGTCTGTCCGCCCGAATTCTTATCTTGCTCCAGACTCCATTTGGTCATCCTGTTGTAAAACAAATACGTGACAGGAGGCAGTTAATTAAAATTGGGGTACTTTCCAAAGTTGTTTATGGGCTCTTTCTGTGAGCATCATTGGCTCCCTTGTAAGACAGATCGTGACCAGAGGTAGGCAATTAACCAAAGTTGTTTTATGGGCTCTTTCTTTGGGCACCAACTACCCTGTCCCACATTCAGGCCTTGGGATGAAAGCACAGTTTCAAGGCTTTCTTTCCCAGATAGTGGAAATGTTACATAGAATTTCAGAGACTTTTCTTTCTAGCTAATATAGTGTTTCTTGTGACGTTGTTAACACCTGGCAATATTATGAGACCAGGCTTAGGACTGCTGAGTTAGCATGTGAGACTTGTCTCCCTCCTCCCTGCCTCAGTTTACTATTTATTCTACTTAGTTGGTAAAAAGTGTTTCCCGGCAACCAGGGTGATAAATGCTGGCCAGTGACAGTATTGCAGTCTCAGAGTTCTTCCTATGCTGGTTCCTGCTTCAAAGACACTGTTAAAAACAAAAACCTCTCCCTGGCTTTTCCTAACAGGGTAAAGCCTAAGTTTTTATAGTGGCCCCACATAGCCCTACAAGTCTACACACCAGCTCCCAGCTTCCCTGATTCATCTAGCCGCCCCTTCTGTGCTTCCTTTACTCTGTCCCATCTACTACAGCTCCTTTGCTCTTCCAGTTATGACAGAAATGATCTGCCTAAGGGCCTTTGTGTTTGCAGTCAATCTCCTCTGCCAGTTTTACTCCCAGATGCCCAAATTTACTAATTTACTCCCAGATTTCCCTCATCTCCATATCTAAATTCAAATATAACATCAGTGAGGCTTCCAGGAACCCTCTACTTAATATTACAGACCCCTTCCCACCCCCTGCAATTCCCCATCTTCCTTCCTTCCCTTAAGTTTTTTAGCATCAGCATCGGAAATACTATACATCTTATTAATGGTTTGTCCCTTCTGAATAGAATGTAAGCTCACTGAGAGCAGGGAATTTTTTCATTACTATATCCTTGGTGTCATGGGGCATATAGTTGGGGTTCAATAGTTATCAAACAAATAAATTCTAATTCAGAAATGTCAAATTATCCCTCTACCTCCAACCCAGCGGCCCCTTATCTCAGTTCAGGCCTCATCACCCATTCAGGGATCACTGAAGCAGCCTTCTTACTGTCTTTCCAGACTCCCATTTCTCCTTCAAATCCCCTATCCACATTGCAGCAGAACAGCTGTATCTAACACACTAACATGGTTACCTTAATCTTCTTAACGTTCTTCAAGGGAAGGAGAGAAACCTTTCAAGGACTCCTCCTACCCCCTACCTTGAGGATGAAATTCAAATTCTTCAGAACTCTGTGACTTGGTGTTTGCCACAGTCACATCCCCCAACACTCCACCATTCAGCCACAGCCAATAACTGAATGTTCCTATTTTTCTGGAGCAGTGGACGTTTGCATATTTGAGCTCCAAACCTTAGCTTAGTGAGCGCATTAATTTTTCCAGCCTGAGTTCAATGGCAGAGTTGGCAATTTTGCTGCCCACAAGTTGACATGCTTCTCCTTTCAGTAACCCTCAGCCAGAATTTTCCTCCACCATAACACTTACCACTTTGTATCTCAGCTTCCTTGCTTTCTCCCTCCCTGACCTGGTATTCTGTGAAACGACACACTGCTGTATCTCAGCTGTTTGTGTAACTCATGTCTAGCACTGAGCTTGGCACATCATAGACATCATTAAATTCTGAATGAATGAGTGTCAATCTCCCTGAAGTCCCTTGAAACATTCAGCAGTACCACCCTGCAAAGGCAGTCTTCTTTGCCATGAAAAATCCCCCCAAACACCTGCTCAAATTCACAGCCCAACCCTTGGCAGGAAGGGACTAGGCTCCCCACCTGGCAGTTCAGTGGACATGTGGCTTAATCCTTCCACCCTATCCCACAGCTTCTCCTGAAAACAAAAGGATTTCACATTACACCAGGGTCATTCTTGCTCATAGAGGACTGGCTCCCAAGACCTCATAGGACAAGAGGGTGGGAGTGAACATCCAAGGAAAACGATGATTTTCTCAACTTCATTTTTCAATCAGAGAGGACAGTTTCTGGTTTGCTAATAGCAAGTTTATTACATGATTAAAGTTCAAATAAAAAAATAATAACCAAAATCTCAGCAGAGAGGCTAGGGCCAGAGTTTGGGAGTGCTGCTTCTCTGTCCCCAGCCTCTTTGGCCAAGCCCAGCTCCATTAACTCAGCTTGACCCGATCAAGTTCCTCATTAAGACTTGCATCTGTGCCCTGGACATCTGTGCTGTTTCCACTGGAGACTGAGTCCTGGGTCCCTGGCACTGAGGCTTTGGTGAGGGCCCCATACACGCCCATGGCCTGAGGAGAGGAACAGAGAGAGCCATGAGGACATATGGTGGAAGGTGTAACACAACCCACCAATGGCTAAAAAGAAGGTGGGGCTGTGGTGAGTCAGCTTATTTTTCCTTTCTCCCTCTCTCAAACAGCAGTCTTATAAGCTTTGGAGTCAAGTTCCAGGAATTTTACAAAGTACCAGAGTGGGGGCACTCTCAGAATACTATACAGGTATTTGCAAAAAGTCTAAGGGCTTCCCAATTTCCAGGGGTGAGTGGGTATCTCATCCTTAGAGTTTCATTCTCTACATAGAATGAAGGGAGCTCTCGGTCTCAGAGCATTCTGAAAGCCTCTGTGGTGTATAAATGGTGATGGTGGGGGTAGGGTCTCAGTCTCTGGCATTGGTGCTTTGTGCCAAATCCTCAGGGCACTCTAACCTGAGCCACCATACTGGTGACATCGCCGGGGTTGGAGGGCAGCAGGATAGTGTTCGAGTCCTTAGCCAGTTTGGAGAACGCGCTGACATACTGCTCAGCCACGGTCAGCGAAGCTGCTGCATTTCCATTCTGTGGCCACAGGAGGGATAAAATCAGAGATCACAGACTTAGAGGAGTGGGTGGGGTGGGGTGGGATGGCAGAGTGGAGAGGAAAAGTCAGGTTCCTGGAAAGAGGATATACAGATCACAGTACAAGAGACCATGTGATCTGGCTCAATGGGACCCACAAAAGCAGTGATTTCTCCCAAGGGTAGATAAGAGAACCTCTTCCACTGTCAATTTCTGTCCCTCACTCCCACTCAAGAGTCTCTCACATGTTGTGTCAGAGCTGCAGCCAGGATGCGAATAGCTTCAGCTTTAGCCTTGGCCTTGGCCAGAACTGCACTGGCTTCACCTGGAAGAGACAGAATTTGACCCATGAGATCAGGGTACCCCCCAGCTCCTGTCCTAGCACCATCTCTCAAATACCCTGCTCCTCCCTCAGGTTCTGCTGACCTGCTGCCTGATTTATTTGTTCAGCCTTTTCTGCCTCAGAGGCCAGGATCTGTGCCTGCTTCTTCCCTTCTGCCACGTTGATGGCTGACTCTCGGGTCCCCTCAGACTCTAAAACTGTGGCCCGTTTCCGCCGCTCTGCCTCCACCTGGAAGGCCCCAGCAACCCCGATCAACAAGAAATCAGATTACTCTGATTTCTTCTTTTATACAGACCTGCAACTGTACCCATTACAATAGGGAAGGGAGTCCAGGCTCCCATGCAACTAGAGCATCGGAAGTCCTCCCTGGCCCCCACCTGCATCTGCATGGACTCCTTCACCCGGGGTGGTACATGGATATCCTTGATCTCATAACGGAGGCAGCGGATGCCCCAGCAGTCAGCTGCCTGGTTGATAGCATCCACAATGCTAGCATTCAGGGACTCCCGCTCCTAGAGGAAGACAGGTGTAGAAGAGGTGTAAGCCTCAATCCACATTCATCAGGGGTCTAAACTGAGAAGGGCCTATAACTGATCTTGACCCCCAGAAAAGACTGAAGAGTGTCAAGTCTGTGTCTTCAAACCCTAACTCTGATTCAGATCCCCTTACCCGGAAGACTTTGTCCAGAGAGAGTTTGCCAAGCTCTGATCTCATAGTTGTCTGGGCTAGCTGGGTGACAGCATACTCAGGGTCCTCCACACCATAGCTGGCCTGAAAGGAGTATGGATAGCGTAGGAAGCTTGGGTACAGAATTTTAGTGAGGAGAGCAACTCAGGAACTGAATAAGGCAGAAGACAGATACCTTGTAAGGATCCATGATGCGCAGGTAAAGGACTCCATCAATTTGCAGAGTTACATTGTCTGCAATGCAGGAGAAGAAGAGAAAGGGAGGAAGGTCAGGCCTCCAGGTCCCAATCAGCTCTTTCTTCTAAGCTCTGGATCTCCAGCAACCACATCCTAATGGCCTCAGAGCACCCAAGTCACCCTACACCCCTCACCAAGAGTCACAGCTGACTGCTCAGGCACGTTGATGACAATTTCCTTGAGACTCTGCACATATCGGATCCGGTCTAACACAGGGATGAGAATGTTCAAGCCCTGGGAAGAAGAGTCATGGGTATTCAGAAGGATGGAAGCTATAAGGTGGTAAAGTTAGTATCTAAGCTACACCTGCAGTGAGTAGGGAATCAATGTATGGAGCATGCCCAGAAAAAAAGAAGGCTGTGGGTGTCAATGGTAGGGAAGCCCAAGAGATTAGGGATGTGAGGCTGGGCCTCTGAATGGATGGGAGACTCAAGTGAATGGGAGCCAGCAAAGTATCTTTCTTCGTGCAGACTGATGGAGCTGAGAGTGGGTAGAGGAAAGTCCCAACAATGGGGAATGTGGGTTATAGGAAAAGGTGGGAACATGGGTACGACGGCCAGCAGCTTGGACCCTGCCAGGTTTGGCCCAGGGAGTTGCAAGTTAAAGGTAAGGGCAGGCCCCAGGAAGGTATCCTCATTACTCCCCGGCCCCGTGTAGTAAGGGAATCGGGAATTAGTCTGGCCCCAGGTGGGCAGAATAGGTTCTTACAGGCTCCAGGATCCGGTGAAATCGGCCCATTCGCTCCACCACCCAAGCCTCCTGTTGCGGCACAAACAGTACCACTGTGTTTCGGGGCAATCCTGAGGAGGCGCGGCGCGGAGCGCGGCCAGAAGCCGGCACGGAACCCTGAAGGAAAGACGCGGATTAGCAGAGATGCCAGCCGGAGGGCTCCCTCACCCCTCCAGGCGCCTGTCCCAGAGGCATCTTCCTAAACCCCGACCCTAGAAGATCCTCGGAGGGAGCCTCACGTGGGGACCATGACCTCTGACCCCAGTTCTCTACCATAATTTATAATCCCTCTCCTTCCCAGCTGAAGACCCCGGTCATCTCTGGCCCGACCCTTGGAAAAGAATGCCTTTCTCCTACCCTCAGCAACAGGGCCCCAGTGCCCCGCGCCGCGCGCGCCAGCATTTCCCACGGCCGCAGTGACCTCCGGAACCAACGAGACGCGGTGCAGAGCAGAGCGGCCGCTCCAGAAGTTCGGACCTAAGCCTTTCTTCCTCTTGTATTTTCACTCCCCCGGATGTACTTCCGGCGCCTCTTTTCTCCTTCCACTCGGTTCACACTCAGCCAATCAGCGTTAATTGGGAGAAGCGTGCCTCAAATTGTTCCCTGGGAAACGCGAACCATCCAGAGAGGGTCCAAGGGTGGAGCTTGTTCCGGTTCTTGCTGATCAAGCTCAAGATCCCTGACCTGGTGACCAAAATGGAGGCTATTTTCTGTGTGCTGATGGCCCAGAAACACCTCCCACAGAGTTCTTACCCCTCACGTGACAGACCAGTTTACCCTTCTGGGCTTATAACCACGCCCATCTGTCACCATAGCGACCAGGATCTTGGAACAGGGTACTCATGGTTGCCATAGTGACATTCTCCGGCAGTCCTGCTGTGTTATACCCAGCCCTCCCACTGAGGACTGACCCTATTCTCGTTGCCATGGTGACTGGGCCTAACATTGCCCAGTGATTGGACTGAGATTTCCCTCTTCCTTCTTTTTCCGAGGCACCATAGCTTTTTCCACCTCTTCCTAGTCAGGGTTTATCAGATCTGGTACCCTTGCATAGAGTGCAGCACAAAGCCCCAAAGTTCAGCCTTGTCTGGAGCCTATCACCCTACACATATCCCTGATGCTCTGGCACACCCTTTCAGAGACTTGCATTACCACTCTCATTTTACATATCTGTGCACCGAAGCTTCGAGGGGCTAACTCATTAACAGAACTGGTATAAGAATTCATGTCCACACAAAGTTCACCTTTTAGGGCTGAACCTTCCCGCCACCCAACCCCGTTATCTGAAAAGGGCAAGACCAGACTGTGAGACTCAGAAGGACTAAGACTTTATGGCCTCATACCCCTTTTCCGAAAGAAAAGCAGAGTTCCAGCTCCAATTTGGCCCTCCATCCCCAATCCCATGCTGTCCCCAACAGAAAAAGTAGGGCTTAGCTCAAGTTTCTGAACAAGAATTTATTTTCTTTCATTTTCTTTTTTTTTTCTAAAAAAAAAAAGTACCAGGTACATTTTTTTCCTGTGTGTGTTTTTTTTTTCAAGTTTCAGCAAATGCTTGTTCCCCTCAGCCCAGCCTCAGGAGTCAGGGCTAAGGCTGGGTCAGAGTCTGGAGTGGGATATGGGCAGTTGGGAACCACATGATTGAGTTTGAGGGGTGCCCCTCACCCCAGCTGAGGTAGGTGGGTCAGAGTCTGGCCAGGTAAGAGGAAGCGCCCCGGTCCTTGGCCCTGACTCTGTCCCCTGAACACCTTCCTCAGTCAGGACCTCAAAGCAAGGAGACACAAGCAGGAAAGGGACATCTGGAATCTGGAGCCCTAGATGAGGGGTGGTTAACCCCCATGTGTGTGCACATGCATGCACGCTCTCTTTCTCACGCACACAGCACACACACAAGCTTGTGTACATACACATACACACATATATAAGTTGGCTTTCAGAGAGGGGTCAGAGAGTAGGGGAATTGAAAAAAAATGGGAAGGACAGGAGAAGTTGAGTGTTTGGCTAGTGACTCAGTCCTTCTGGGATAACCTCTCTGTCCTCAGCTGAGGGAGGTCATTCTCCCTCAGCCCCCACATCGGCCTCTTCATCTCCTGAAGTTGGAGCGACATCTGAATGGAAAAGTAGGAGGACCAATGCTAATTGTCAGGTTTGGGAGGTTACCAAGGCAATCCAATCTGAATAAATTATAAATTAAAAATAAATAAAATAATAAATGGCCCCTGCCCAGGACAGGGAGGCAATGCTGGCATGACTTGCCTGGGAACTTGGGACAACTTCGGGGTAGCTATAGTTCCTCTCCACTACCTAAGCTGGCCTGGGAATTCCAAAGGAGGGAGCAGGCACGTGGAGAACCCAGAGTAGGGCAGACTGCGGTAAGGATCAGAAGCTTTAAATACCCAAATAATCAATTTGGGCATAAGCATGGCGAGGGCTTTAATTCAAGCTTGAAGGGTCTCTCGCCACCTCTCCACGTGTTTGTCCAGGATAGAGTAGGATGGGCTGGTCCTTGGCCCACATGGGTTTAGGGCACTGGCAATCAGGGCAAAGGTGAATAACGTGGATTGTGAGGGGCCTCAGTCACAGCCTGCAGTTCGTAGGGGAGCCCTGTGTCTAGTTCCAGGCTCCGGCGGGAAAAAAGCAGGCGGATATCTCCATGCAGGCTTAAGCGGCCTGAGCGGGAGCTCCGGAACCTGGGGGAGAATAGGGTGATCAAAATAAGAATCCAGATAGGAGAGAAGCAAGGAGAAATCCTATGCTGGGAAGGGACACCTGGGTTTGGGAAAGGATACCTGGGCCTTCCCAGCTGTCCCTGGGCTCTGTCCTCACCTGAGGTGCAGCAAGTAGCAGAGGAGGCGGTGGGTGGGGCTAGCATTTCCCTCCTCACCCACAGGCACCAAAAAGAGGCGATGGCGCAAGAAGGTCATGTGGGCAGCAGGCATGTCCGAGAAGTCAAAGGTCACAAGGAACATCTTCACCACAGTCTGGTTGGGGTTAAATAAGGTCTGGGGGCAGGACAGGCAAGGTTGGTAGGGCCTGGGGGTTGTTTTCCTCTCCCCACTCCCACTCTCCCTTAGGGAAAACTCACCACTTGGATGGTGCCCACCTTGGGCACGCTGTAACCCTTCCTCCCCAGGGGGTTCAGGTCCACGACGCCCTGGGAAGGCCATGGAGCCATCAGCCATGGTGGGCACTGGGAGAGCCCTGAATACTCATCCATCTCCACAGTCTCACTCTGGGACCTGGGCCCTATCCCCGACTAGAGTTCTCTCCACCACCTTGACTCTCTTCTAGGTGAGGAATACCTAAAGAATACCTCCTGTCCTTAATCCCTCATCCTCCTCCACAGCTGATTTTGGGTTGAAATCAGATCATACCAGAAAGGGGGCCGGGGCATTTTGCTCAGAAACATCAAAGAAGGTGACAGTGACAGGCAGCGTGACATGCTGAGGGCAGTAGGATCCGCTAGCTCCAATCTCTGCGGTGAAGCCCTCAATGTAGCCAGATGGTGCAAAGCGTCCTCGAAGTAATGATTCCTGAGGGGATGGGGGAAACACACTATGAAAGAGATTTTAAAGATTTTATTTATTTTTAGAGAGAGGGGAAGGGAGGGAGACAGAGAGGGAGAGAAACATCAATGTGTGGTTGCCTCTCAATGTGCCCCCTACTGGGGACCTGGCCTGCAACCCAGGCATGTGCCCTGACTGGGAATCCAACTGGCGACCCCTTTCATTCGCAGGCCAGCACTCAATCCACTGAGCCACACCAGCCAGGGCAAGATGCCAGAACTTTTTATCCATCCAAGTCACACTCCACCATCCCACTTCCCCAAGAACCCCCCAATCATGGAATTCAAGGGTAACTACCTCAAAGTTGCCCAACAGGGTACGGCTGATGGCAGGGGTAGGAACAGGGGAGGCACTGGGGGGGCTCAGCAGGTCTGGGCCCTTCCGGAGGCTTCGAAGGGAGCTCCTGGTAGAGCAGGGGATACACAGTGGGTTGGCTTCAGGTATTCTGGGATGCCTACTCATGTCCTTAGGGCCCACCCTTTATCATTACCCAGGGATCCTTGCCCTGGGGGTCCCCTACCCTGGGGTGAGAAAGAGGATTATAGACTTCTGTCCCCATTTTCCAGGGACAGGACAGAGAGAGAAGGCCACTTACAGCTTCAGGCGACGGGCACCTTTCAGCCTCCGCCCCATAGGACTGCAGTCTGTTGGGTCCTATGGAGAGGACAGGTTGGGGAAATATATTGGGTGGAGGCCAGGTATGTTTGAGGAAGCAGGGGCTCATCACAAGCTCTCATAGGAACATGCCCCCAGGACTTGATTGTTTCCCAAAGGGGGGATGTGGTGAGTTGGGCAGAAAAAGGGAAGGAGATTAAGAAGTACAAACTTCCTGTTATAAAATAAGTCACAGGGATATAATGTATAGCATAGGAAATAGAGTCAATAATATCATAATAACTACATACAGTGACAGATGGTCACTAGACTTACTGTCATGACTTTGTAAGGTACACAAATGTAGACTACCTCCTCTCCTGGCTTACCAGCGCAGGCTCCTTGGGCCCAGGCAGCAGGTGGCTCCAGAAGGGTGTGGCTTTGGCATCAGAACTGTTGGCAGCAGGAGGGTGACCCAGGGTTCCCCGGCGCCTCTGAGGGGCTGGCCCCTCATCCTCAGAGCTGACATCCAGGGCTTCTCCAGCAGGAAGCAGCCTTCGCTTGGTGGGGCAGGGGCCTGGAGGTCCAGGGCCAGGGGGTGTGTGCTCGGGACTGTGCCCATTGGCAGTGCCAGGGGACTCCCTAGGCCAGGGGCTGCCCCCATTGCCCACCCCAGCCACTGGGCTCTTACCCCCTATTTGTGCAAGACTGTGCAAATCAGTGTCAAGTGTGCGCAGCTGGCCTGGAGAGGCTCGCCCTGGGGACTCCCCCACGGACCCCTGTCCCCTTAGGTCTGGGGAAGCCCAGTCTCTGGTGTGCAAAGTATTGCAGGAAGCATTTGATGAGGGCCAAGGGGTAATCTGGGCCCCTGAAGTCCAAGGTGAGGTGGAGCTACCTCCCTGTTCTATAACACACAGGCCATGATGGCAAAAATGCTGACTGGCCACACCCAGCCCCAGCCCCTCTGGGCCCAATAGCCCCACAGTAGATGGTTCTTCAGGGTGTTGTCCCTCTCTGGCCCCAAGCCCAGGGCCTCTCTTCAGCTCCCGGGGACCCTCAGTAATTGGGGATGGCCGTTTCAGGGCCCTATGAGGCTCGGAGGCACCAGCTGGAGAGGAAAAGATGGATACCTGGTAGACCCCGGGGGATGTCGCCCCTCCTGCTGGGCTGTAGCCCATGAGCAGGCCACCCTGGAGGGCCCCCTGCCTGACTGCAGGCTGTGAAGGGCCAGCCTCTGGCTCTGAGGATGGAGATGGCTCCGCCTGCACGTGGCGCATGAAGTCCCCCCTTGGGTCAGGGGGGTCCCCCCTCACAGCCTTTATGCTGGGCCTGGGCTGGGGGGCCGGGGGACATCTGTGCAAGAGAAGAGAAGAAAAGGTGGTCAGAGGAAGCAGTGAATTTTCACCCTCTCAGCTGCGTGTCAGATCCTTCCCTGGCCTGAAGAGGCAATCTTGAAGGATTCATGGGGGTACAGGTGTCCAAATCCCCAGATGGATTAATGGAATATAGAGGCCCACTCCAGAGTTTCTGAGAGGGTCACGTTTAGCTCAGGTTTCTTACTGGACCTGCTTCCCCTCCCTTTCCTTGGCACTCACCCCGATGTAGAGGCCTAAAGCCTAGCTGAGTGTTCTCTCTTCCTGACTGATGCCGTGCTCTCCTAGCTTGCAGTCTGGTCCATGCCCGCTGCACTGGCAAGGTGACTGCCACCATTCCGTGCAGCTCCTGGGCTCAGCTGGACCCTGAGGAGAGAACAGACATAAGCCAGGATTCCCACATTCAACAGTAAGACTGCTCTCCAGTTGTGGGCTAATGAAATACATCCCAGGACATGCTTCCCGCTTATGGGGAGCTCTTCAGAAACAGAAGGGGCAATCTTGGGATTCAGGTCCCAGGAAGCAGAGCTGGGCTACCTAGGGAGTTGCAGAGAGGCAGGTCTTGGCTCACTGTAATAGGTCAACACCTTGGGCACTTGTGCCCTGAATGGGAGGGGGGGTGAGATAACCCAAGATCCAAGAGACCATACCAGCTAAGAGGTGGTCAGGGCAAGAATTCAGTTCTCCTAGTCAAGACCACCAAGTTGCACAGCTCATTCCCATATGTCTATCTCCAAAGAGACAAGTGCCACCCCAGAGCCCTGAGGGCAGAGGTCTTGCAGAAACTCACCCCCCATCAACACTCCTCAGTTGTACAAACCTCAGATCATCTCAAAGCAGGGCCCTCCATCCTTAACTCTACTAATTGACCCAGCAGTCTCTCCCTTTAATAAGAGACAACAAATCTAACCATAAACAAGTGTGTGTGAGGGGGGTGGTACTGCCAGAAGGCCCTCCTCTTTCCCCAGGCCCTGCAAACTAGAGATAAGGGAGTGGCAGTCAGGGAGCTGGAAGCAACCAGAGGTACCCTTCAACTCCTCCCAGACACATCCAGCACATACCAACACTCAAAAATCCACCCACTATTTTTTTTGCCAGAACACAAGATGGTCTTCACCAACTAGTCCGCCCTCAGGGAGTACATACTGGGTAAGTGGAACATCAAATTGAAGAACATTTTCCTTCATGGAAGGAAATACTTCTCTTTTGGGCAATAGCCTTTGCTGCCTGACATCCACAATGCCCTTTCCACTTCAAGAAATGCCTCCTGGCCCTGGCTGGTGTGGCTCAGTTGGTTGGAGCATCCTCCCGTAAACTGAAGGGTCACAGGTTTGATTCCTGGTTGGGGCACATGCCTGGGTTGCAGCTTTGGTCCCCAGTTGGGGTACATGATTAGCAGGGGACAGCTGATCTCTTTCTCTCCGTCTCTCACTCCCTCTCTTTCTCTCTCTAAAATCAATGGGCATATCCTCAGGTGAGGATAAAGAAAAAAAAGAAAAGAAAGACATCCTCCTTTGTCTACCCAATACCTACCCTTCCTCATTGACCAGGCCAAATGTCATTCCCTCCAGAAAGCTTATTCTGGCCACCCAGACCAGATATCTCTTTCTCCCCTCTGAGACCTAACCTATGGCAGTGTCACTACTTCCTGTAACCCAATGACAGTTCTGCTCATTTTGTGGGTAAAACATCTCCTAGACTGACCAGAGTTCTTGAGGAGAGGTCTGTGCCCCACTACTGTGTCCAACTCCAAGCACAAGGGTAAGCACATAGCAGGGCTCAAAAAAGTAGAATGTAAGCCTCAGAGATCTGGGCAGCAGTCCTGACAATGCAGAGAAAAAACTTCAACAGTGAGAGAAGCAGAGAGATTAATTGTATAGAGAGAATAAGAATCAGCAACAGAGGTGAGAGTTAGCTGTGCAAAGGGAAAGGGGAGATTTGCACCCAGGGACTGAAACGTTCTCCTACACTAAGTTCCCATCATTGCACCCCACACTATCCTAGTTCATCAAGTTCTCATTAGAACTGGGATCCCTGAGAAAATTCTGGCTCCCTGTGGTGGGTGAGGTGGCAGGAAAGGGCAGAACGCCAATGGCAGTGTTGTCACAGGGTACAACCTGTACTCTTTCTACCCCTCCTTTCCTCTACCCAAGCCATTCAGACTCAGGAAGGGCCTTTTCCTGAGTACTTCCACCTCCATGTCATCCCAGTTGGCTTCTCGAGCCCTTGCCCTGGGGAAGCCAGGTGATGACATGATGCCCTATTTGACCCTAACATGTCTGGCACCTGCTCATTACCCCAGAGCCCTCTCAGTCCCTGACCTGTGGATGAGAAGCTCTAAGACTCACTTCCCTGCCACCCAGCCAGTCTGGCTCTAGACCACGGCTTTAAGCTGACTCATGGGGCAGGACTGTGGGGGAAGGGTAGGCCAAACCTCCTCTCTGTGCAGGGGGTGGGCAGCAGCTGGCATCAAACAGCTGTGCCAGGCTTTGACTGGCAAAGACTACAGCTCCCAACATGCCAAGGGAGCAAGGCCAGCAAAAACAACAAGTCCCAGAATACCATGGGGTCTGTACCCTCAGACACCTGCTAGGCCTGGGAGGTAGGGTAAGTGGGTGTTGATATAGGCACAAGCTCCCAGGCTCACTCTCTCTTTTCCTTCAATATTAAAGATATCCATTCCTACTCTAATCAAGGAGGGTGGCAGGAAGGAGAATTCCTCTCCATGTGCTTACCACCTTCATCCTGTTCAGAGAGAACTGCTGCCAGCTGCTCTATATTTTGTCCCTACACACATACACACAAACTAGGGGGCTTGTTTCCATAAACCACCACTGAGAGTAGGAAGGTCAGCCTCTGCTTTCTCACCATCCTCTTGGCCACTGGACTAGAGCCCTACACCCTCAGTGGAAAGGGAGCAGATCTCAGCACCTCCTCCAAACTGAACCTGGCAGGCTCACCCTGGTTCCTGGATTCCTTGTTCTAGACATACTCCACCCCCACCCCCTGCTTAGCCTACCAGGTCCTTTCTCAACCCTCTCCTCCCCACAGCCTGGGACAGGCCCCATTCCCTACTGGAGCTTCGTAGATTTGCTCTTTCCCCCTAGAAGACACTCACCCCGCTCCCAAATTGGCTCCGCAACGGCGGTCGCTGCTCCAGGCCCCTCCGTCCCGTCCCTCCCTTCGAATCCCCAATCCTCCCCGACACGGCCCCCAACCCAGACAAAGGGTGGCTCAGGCTGAGCTCTGCTCTGCTAGGCTCTTTTCTGTTCAGCTTCGTGTGCAACACTAGCGGGCCCTGGCGCCCACAGCCCCCCAGCCGCTGCTGCGCCCCTCCCCGCGACTGTCCCTCCCCGTGGCCGCCCCGGCTCCGTGCTGCCGACTCTGCTGCCCCTCTGACTCACAGGCCATTTCCTACCAGCTGATGGGGCTGCCCGCCCCGCCCAGCGTCCCAACACCCCAACCTCAGCAGACTGGCCGCCACGCCCCCCTCAGACCACGCCCTCCATGGCAGTGACCAAGCTCATTGGTCCATAGGAGGCCAGCCTCCCACGACCTCAAGTGTAAGGCACGCCCCCTCCAAGAGATGTAAGCTCATTGGCTCACAAGGGGGCAGGCCTACCCAGAGTGGCCCCTCCCACCTCCTTAACCCCACGTCTGCCTTAGCCCAAAGCATCTTTCTCCCCAGCAATTTAACCCTTTCCATGGCGTAGACTTCCCACTTCTCCCTCCGCCCTTGCTCTCCCCCTTCCCCTTCTGAGGCAGGTTAATAAGATGCCCTAGGGCTTTCATAGACACAGCTGGACAACCTCCAAAACCCACCTGCTCTTCCCACACCAGACCCCAAATATCCCCATGTCCATTCACCTTTCCTTGCTTTGCAAACCAGAGCTCCAGAGAACAGAGAACTGTTGGAGCCTAGGAAGTTTCCTTCTTGTCAGAAGAGATGAAAAACTCCTGAAGTGGGATACTATCTCCTTCCATTGAGAAATGGTATTCTTTCTTCTCTTAGTCTATATTGATGTTCTTTTGCCTTCATTAGAGGGGCCCCAAGAACTCATGAGACAGGGATACATTTTAATTCGGATATCTAAACATCATTCTCTGTGTCTCTGAGCTCCCATTCTGCGATTAGGTGGCTTCATCCTTTCTGTCAGTTCTTTCTATTCTAGGCCTCTGTTCAAGGAGAGGCAGAACACCCATGGGAAGTGGGATAGGAAGGCTTCTGCCCAGAGTGGGGGAAATATACCCAACTCTTATGACGGAGCTCACCCCTATGACTCACGGCTCCCTCGAAACTCCCCACCCTCCCCCTGAGTCACTGGGCCCCAGGCCCAGCCCAGACTCAGCCAAAAATGAAGTGGCAGCAAAACCAGGATTCCTAATTCTTGTCCTCCTAGTCTTAAAATGACCAGAATGGAAACCTCTATAAGGATTAGGCATTAAAAGAAACATTTCAGAGGGGCTGCTCTTGGGGAAAGCTAAGAAAATAGACAGCACTGTCTACCTTTCTGTCTGCAATTTTCAGTAAGTCAAACAATTTGGAACTTAGGAGGCTTTTGCTCCCAGTCTTCCACAGAAGCAGGAGGTGAATACAGAATCAGAAGAGGGAGGCCCTGGAGAATTAACATCAACCAGGGCATCTGCCTGGTTGTGCCTACAGAAGGCGGGGTGGGGGGGAGGTGTGAAATCTGATCTTCTATAGTTCAAAGGCCACAGAAGGCCCAAGGTCCTTGTTTCTACCTTGCCTGTCCTGTGGGCCCCAAGAACCCTGTGGTTGTCACTGGACAGTAAAGAGTTTTCCCTCCCCCTACTTCCTCCTTGTGCCCTAGGCTTAGGAAGGACAAGCAAGTTAGTTAGTTCCTCTACCTTCTCCTCACCTCAGACCAAGGAAAAACCCTGAAAAAGAACCCAGTTGCTGTGGATTGACTTCCTTGCTAGTTCCCTAATGGTAAGAAAAGGAGTAAAGAAATTTTCAACACCCTGGACAAAATTGCAGAGTACCAATGTATCTAGATGGCTTAGTATAAGCTCTCTGGTAGACACAGAACACTATAGAGAAGGAATAATACTTTGGTGACCCTAACTTGTTGTCCCTTAGTGCCACTACCATAGGCCCAGACCTTGGTAACTTGTAAAGGTCAGGGGGCAATAGTTCAGAGAGAAAGATCAAAGAAGTTCTAAGCCTCAGTGTGCCCTAGAAAGACAGCATGGTATAATCAAGGGCCTTACCTAGCTGCCCTAACTCTTACCCTGTTTATTTTTTTATAGCCATTATCAACAGCTGACCCTGTTCTCCTCACAACACACACACACACACACACACACACACACACACTTTTCTTTCTCCCCCTATTAAAATGGAAACTCCACTGAGAGCAACAACTTTGTTTTTTTCATGCTGATATTCCCATAATCAACACAAGTTCCTGGCACATAATAGGTGCTCAATACACATTGGCTGAAGGAAGCAACTAGCCCTGGGCTAAGTGAACAGCAATCAGGAGATCTGGGTCCTAACTCCTGTTACTATGAGACTGGGAGAAAATCAGTCTCTTTGGTGGTAAATTTCCAAATCTGTAAAATGAGGGGTTTGCATCAATGATAACCACTGAGGACCTCTAGAATTATACTGCTATAGTTCTAACAGATATCGTTCATGCATATCCATTTTCAGAAGATGGATCCAAGCATCTGAATGCCCTGCAGCTTGTACTGAATGAGAAAGGCTCTATACACTACAGCCTAAGCACAAAAAACTAATGCCCTTTCTCTTCATGCCCCACCTACTCACACAAATGCCTCAATACCGAGGAAGCTGGAGTGAGTCTGCCCTAGGCCCGCCTCTCTGACAGTCTGGGAAGCTGTGTTGCTATAGCAATCAGCTCCTCCTCAAAAGGCATCAGCCTGCCCTCCTTTACCCCACCCTATCCCACCGCTTTGTCTGGCCTCAGAGCCCCCTCCCTCCCTAGCCAGTCTCTCAGCCAGCGGAGACTGGCTTGGGGCCCCTTTCAGCAACACTGTCACACTCATTCAGCCAATGTGTGGAAGACAGGCCTTTCCCACCCTCTCCTAGTCAGCTCAGAAGCAAAAAGAACTCTGGCACGATATCAAGTCCCCTCAGGGAACCAGAGGAGCCCCCAAAAGGACTAGGCTCTAGTCTCAGTGCTGATGGTCAGCTTCCAAGCCATTCTACCTTCCTCTTCCAATTGAAGCTGGAACCTCACATCCCTTCCCTACTTCAGCTGATAATCACTGCCCACCTCTCGAAACATAGGGCCCTAGGGCTCCTCACCCAGAACAAGGAAAAAGGTGGGGAAAATCAGTTTCTGGCAAGTGGTAAAAATATGACTACCAGTCACCTGGGGGTCTGTTGGGAGAGACCTTGATAGTAGTGGTGGGTGGGGTCTGAGCCTTGCTGCTGGTTAGTAGGGTCTCTGGACATTGAGTACAAAGTCTGGGGCAGGGCACAGCTCCTAGGGCAAGGACCAGGCCAGGCCCCAGGGCGAGGAAGGAAGTGGGAAATGAGCACACCCAGAGCATAAGGGCAGGGCAAAGGGGTGGGGGAGGGGGAAGACAGGGACCAAGGCAATCTTCTGGGAGGAAGAGGAACTAGAGTGGGGGGGTTAACAGAACCAAAAGGGGGAAGGGCCCCAGAGACACCAGCTAGAAGAAAGCCCAGTCTCAGCCAGGCAGATCTAAGACAGACTGAGGAGACAGTCCTACTACACAAACCCTGGTGGCAAGAAGGGCCTGGCTCCTCTAGCAGTGCTGAGGCAGAAGGTGGAGTTAGCAGTTCAGGAGCCAGGAGCAGTACAAGACTGGCTTCTTCACCCCACTAATTTCATCACCTTCACTTCTAGAATACAGTACACAAACATCTTCCTGGAGTCTCGACAATGCCCCCAGACTATTACTTTCTCAAAACACTAGGAGTTCTCCCCCATCAATTGGGGCCTACAAATCCGTCCCCTCATACAGTGCCCATAGCCCTGTACCTTCTTTTTCCAGTCCCTCCGTCGCTCCCACACTGTGGACCACCAGCCCTTCATCACACAGCACCACGTTCCCCCAAAGTGCCTTCAGATTCCCTCCCCCTCAAGTATCGCTTCCAACCCTCCACATCAGAGACCTCACCCCTTCAATTAGTACCTTCCACCCCTACAAAGCACTCCCGCCCCTCCCCCACAAAAGCCTCTGAAGAGTGCACCTCCTTGCCCACATATTGAGCTCCCAACTCCTCCCCCAACTGTCTTCCTCCTCCCCCCGCAGTCTACACGTCCTCTCCTTCCCTAACGTGTCCCCCACATCTTCATGTCTGCGCAAGCGCACCCCTGTCCTTGTCCCTTCATCCACCCGCAACCCGCCCCACACCTGTAGTTCCGTGAATTCCGTTGCACCTGGGGAGGTAGTGGACTGGTGCAGTACCAAGCGGCCCTAGCAGCAGCCTCCGCCAGCAAACCTCGCCCCTTAGGTCCGAGCCCCGCCCCCGCAACTCCCGGACCCACCCTTTCCCTTGTCCCACCTCCCACCTTCCCCCGGGTTCGTCCCCTTTCTTAGTTTCTTAAATTCCTCGGGGTCCTCCCTTGTAACCCAGACCACGCCCCCTGGTGCCCCGCCCCCTCTCGTCTTTTCAGCGTCTCCCCAGGATCTTCAGCTTGTCCCTGGCCCCACCCCTGATCCGTGCTCCGTTTTGGTCTCTCCGCCTTTCACTAGGACCCGCCCCCTAGAATTCCAGCCTGGCAGAACCCGTGCCAGGCCCCGTTCCAACACTAGACCCATCTTAGAGCCTCTCCACCCGCCTCCCTATTCTCAGGCGGGCCTCACCCAGGCGCTCGCGATCCAGCCCGGATCCGCTGGCTCTGATTGGCCGCTGCGGCCCCAATGGATGGCAGGGGAGACAAAGTGATTGCTATAGGTCGCCTGAGGGCCCACCCCGGCCACGTGCGGCTTCTGTGATGACAGGTCTGGAGGGGCGGGGCCTTAACCCGAGGGATGTGAGCCTGGGCTGGTCAGTTCACAGAGGGGGAGGGGGCGGGGGGCCGGAGCCCAAGCCAGAGCGCTAACCTGAGGTCCCCGAGCCTTACCCGGGCTCTCCCCAGACTTTCGCGTTGGTGTGAGCTGCATGCGGAACTTGAACCTCCTTGTGGGATGTCTGGGTTAGCAACCGCATTTGCCCCAGTGGGGGAGGTATGCGATGTTTGCCGAGTAGTATGCAAGGAGTTTCGGGGGTGTGTGAAAATCTGGGCGGTGGGGTCTCAGGTTTGTGAGGCTGACAAGTTTCTGAAGTTCTGGGAGTTGGGAGGTCAGATCTGTGCCTGGGAGGTCAGAATTTTGGGAGCCTAAGTCTTAATACGGAGATAGGAGAGCCTGAAAGTTCTCAAGAAAAGTAAGGCCTTTGCCTTGAACGAAGGTCGAGTGACCTTTGTAACACTTATAGACGTTCTGTAACTTAATTAACGTTTTGAGTCTTCTCTCCAATTTCCCCACTCTCCACTAGTTCCTCAGCTACAGCAGGGGAGGTCAACGCTTACTAGTTACCGGTAGATGGCAGCACAAGACCCTTGCAGAACTGAGTAGCCCTAAGCCCAGAGCCTAAGGGGTCTGTCTCTCTGAGGAGCGTGAGGTATGGAAGGCTTGCTTTATGGTAGGTCAGACCTGATCAAATCTAGGATTCTTTAGGTCTCCGTGACTTTCTGTGAGTAGTTACCTTAAGCTGGCTTACTGAATATTAATGGTGTGGTAGGGGGAAACTATTTTTTTCTCTGCCCTCAAGAACTTGTTTTAGTCATACAAATAACTATATGATCCTAAAGAGAGGAAAGTTGGGAGGGTATTGTGGGAATAGCACAGGGTTTGAGGACATTTGGGTTGGTCTTGAGCTCTGGGTATTGGGTACTAGCTGTATGAATTTGTAAATTGACTTTTTAAGAAATAAACTTTCAATGCTTCTTGGCCTTTTGGCTAAGATCAAGTGAAGAAATAAACTTTTAATTTCAGAACATTTTTTATTTACAGAAAATTTGTGACTATGGTACATTTTCCATATACCCCGTACCTAATTCCCTTTATCATTAACATCTTACATTGGTGTGGTTCATTTGTTACAATTAATGAACCAATATTGATACATTAACTAAAGCCCATACTTTATTCAGATTTCCTTAGTTATTACTTTATGTCCTTTTTTCTGTTCCAGGATCCCATCCAGGATAGCATTTGCATTTAGTTGTCATGTCTCCTTAAGCTCCTCTTGGCTGTGACAGTTTTTCAGATTTCCTTGTTTTTGATGACTTTGACAGTTTTGTGACACTGGTCAGGTATTTTGTAGAATGTTCTTCAGTGGGGATTTTTCTGATGTTTTTCTCATGATTAGACTGGGGTTATACATTTTGGAAAGGAATACCACAGAAATATAATGTCAGTTTCATCACATCATTTCAACCCATGTGTATGTATATGTGGTATGTTTACATATACAATACTGGCATTATATTGTATATTTGTATTATATCTTTTTAAAAAATTAATGGATTCTAAACATTCTCTGAACCTTTATTATTCAACACAATTACAAGAATTTCTTTATGACCTCTTTAGGCATATAGGAAGTTATAAAGAATACTCCAACAAACACACACATTATTCCCATACAGTTTTATCAAATCTTAATATTTTACCACATTTACTTCAATTTTCTTTTAAGGAAATTAACACTTCAGATAAAGTTGAGGCTTTTATACACTTCTTAATCTCATTCCCTTCTCTCCCTCTTTCTTTACCTTCTCTGCCCAGAAGTAACCACTATCCTAAATTGGTGTTTATCTTTCCTTTGCATTTTAAAAATAAATTTTTCCACTGAGGTACATGTATTTCTATTGGGCAGTTACTAGCAGTAGAACTGCTGAGTCATAGGGCATGCATATGTTCAGCTTTAGTAGATACTCCCTGTATATTTTCCAAAGAGATTGTAACAGTTCACATTCCCACAACAGTATGAGTGTATGAGAGATCTAGTTTCTCCACTTTCTTGTCAACTCTTGATGTTGTCAATCTTTTTAATTTCAGCTATTCTTGTGTACATGTAGTGGTACCACACTGCAGCTTTTGTTTGCATTTTCATGATAGCTAGTCAAGTGCAGGTACCTTTTCATGTCTATTGGTTATCTTCTTTTGTGACCTGTCTGATGAACACATTGGCCCATCTTTCCATATGATTGTCTTTTTGCTATTTGTAGTTTTTTGTGTTTTCTGGATATGATTCTTTTGTTAGAGAAATCTAATGCAAATACCTTTTCCTACTCTGTAGTTTACCTTTTTATTCTCTTTGTTCTCTTAAAGCCTTTCAGTGTACAGAAGTTCTTAATTTTAATATAGTCCAGTTTATCTTTTTATAATTTTTAAAATTTAATCTTTATTGTATTTTTTCTATTACCATTTAGTCCCCTTATACCCATCTCCCTCCAGCAGTCACCACACTTTCATAATGTTGACTTAAAAATAAAACAGTTGTTTTTATCATCAAAAAATAGTTTTATTCAGGAATAACAGAGAATTGTAATTTGGGCCAAGCATGCTATAGCAAAAACTATAGGCAAGCCCAGCAAACAGAGGAAAGGAACATTACTTTATAGAGGAAAAGGAGGAAGTTGGGAGGGGGTGCTTTAAAAGAAAGTCCAATGGAGAAAAGCCAAAATTCAGGGTGGTGATGTGTTCCCACTGGCTGAACTGCAACAGTTCCTGTTGGCTGGGCTTGTATACCTCTTGAAAATGTTAGGTACACTCTCTTCCTGTTGGGGTGTGTAACTGACATCCAGTGATAGCATGTGAGTGCTCTATCTTCTAGCTTTTGCACTCCATTTTATTTTATTTTATATTTTAAATATTTTACTTATTTAATTTTAGAGAGAGGGGAAAGGAGGGAGAGAAACATTCAGTGTGCAAGGGAAATGTCACATCAACTGGTTGCCTCTTGCACACCCCCAACTGGGGACCTGGCCTGAAACTTAGGAATGTGTCCTGGCCGGGATTTGAACCAGTGAACTTTTGGTTCGCAGGTCGGAACTGAATCAATTGAACCACACCAGCCAGGGCTGTATTCCACTTTATTTGTTTGTTTTAAGTATACAAATGATTGATTATGCTTTTAGAGTTGTCCCAATTTTTCCCCTTTTGCCCCCATTTGCCCTGTACCCACTTGCCTCTACCAATCCCCATCCTTAGTTCATGTCCATAGGTCATGTTTATAAGTTCTTTGGATTCTCCATTTCCTATGCTGTTCTTAACATACTCCTGTCTATTTTGCACCTACCAATTTAAGCTTCTTAGTCCCTGTACCTTTTTCCCCAATCTCCCCTTTCCTCCTCCCAGCTGATAACCCTCCAAATGATCTCCATATCTATGATTCTGTTCCTGTTCCAGTTGTTTGCTTAGATTGTTTTTATTTTTTAGATTCACTTGTTGATAGATGTGAATTTGTTGTCATTTTAATGTTCATAATTTTGATCTTCTTTTCCTTATGTCCCTTTAACATTTCATGTAATAATGTCTTGGTGATGATATATTCCTTTTAGCTTTACCTTGTCTGAGAAGCACTTTATCTGGTCTTCCATTCTAAATGAGAGCTTTGCTGGATAGAGTAATCGAGGTTGTAGGTCCTTGTTTTTCATCACTTTGAATACTTCTTGCCCATCCCTTCTTGCCTGCAAAGTTTCTTTTGAGAAATAAGCTGACAGTCTTATGAGAATCCCTTGTAGGTATCCCTTGTATATTCTCTTGCCGCTTTTAAGATTCTCTTTTTATCTTTAACCTTTGGCATTTTAATTGTGATGTGTCTTGGTGTGGTCCTCTTTGGGTCCAACTTGTTTGGGACTCTCTGTGCTTCTTGGAATTGTATGTGTATTTCCTTCACCAAATTACGGAAATGTTCTTTCATTATTATTTCCCAATAAGTTTTCAATTTCTTGCTCTTCCTCTTCTCCTTCTGGCATCCCTATGATTCAGATGTTGCTATGTTTGGAGATGTCCCAGAGGTTCCTTATACTATTCTCATTTTTGAATTCTGCTTTCTTTTCGCTGTTCTGGTTGAATGCTCATTTCTTCCTTATATTTCATATTGTTATTTGAATATTGACTTCATCTCCTCCACTATTGGTTCCTTGTAGATTTTTCTTTATTTCACTCAATATAACCTTCATTTCTGCCCTGGGTCATTGAGTACATTGGTGCCATTATCAGTGAGTTCTTTGAGCACACTGATCACCAGTAATTTGAAGTCTGCATCTGATCGGTTGGTTATATCTATTTTGGTTAGTTCTTTTTCTGGTGTTCTGGCCTGGGGCTGAGATCCCTAGCCTCCCAGGTATCCCTCCTGATTTTTAACTTCCACAAGTGAGTGTGGGACTACCAGTTCTGCTGCCTCTCCACTCTACAATTCATCTTGAGCCTCTCTGTCCACCTCTGCTTCTCCCCTTCCTACCCATCTGGATGAATGTGGCATCTTTAAATCCTTGGTTGTCAGATTTCCACACAACTCGATTTTCTGAAGGTTCTGTGGGGTGTTTGTTTTGAGGTCTAGTTGTATTTTTTTCTGTAGTTGTGCACAGAGGTGAAGCATGCTTACCTATGCCTCCATCTTGACTGGAAGTCCTTCCATATGATTTCTTTTATATGTGGAATCTAAAAGAGAAAAAAATGAATGAAACAGAAATTAACTCATTAGATACAGAGAACATTTTGATGGTTGAGAGACTGGATGGTGGTTGGGAGGCTGGGTGAAAACTGGAAGGGATTAAGATGTAAAAACTGCCAGTTATAAAATCAGCCATAGGGATGCAAAGTCAATAATATTTAATAGTTATGTATGGTGTCAATAGTGCTAGACTTACTGGGGCAATCATTTAGTAAGTTATATAAACGTCTAATCACTATATTGTACACTGAAACTAATATAATACTGTAAATTTTAAAAAATTGTTAAAAGGGAATCTGCTAGTATTCCCTGGTACACCCAGCTGCAAAGAAATGTTTGATTGTAGCAGCTGAAGGAATCCATCTAAGGAAAATAAGTTTGCATAAACCTTTTTGTCTTTTAGTGAGAACACTTACTTGGAGAGTTGAGGACACTGGGAGTTTAAGGGTAAATGAAATTGATTTTCTCCATTTATTAAGGGCAAAAAGACCATTTATCTTCTCTCCTTTTCTTAGAGTGTTTTCTTGGAGGCATAGTAAATTTGAGTCCTGACTCTAACCTTTAGAATAAAGATTAATCTCCCTTAGGATTAAGCTCAGTCTCCAGTTTTCACAGTATAAAGATTTCCCAAGGTTGTGGGCAAAATGGCCTCTATGTATGTAAACAAGGGTCTCCTTGAAGATGTGCAGGAAATTATTAACTAACTGGTGGTGTAGACCCTTATTTTTTTTAGGAAATATTATTCTGTTTTCTGCTTAGCTGTATAAATTATGTGAGATTTATATTTGAGTCCTAACTTCTAAGCTACCTTTACATGCATGCAATCTGTTAGTGCTTACTGAATAATAAGGTTATGTTTTCTTACTCTTCTGTATTTGCAGGGAGGGGCCTTTTGCCAGTGGGATTGATTTTATTTTATTATTTTAATTTTCCTAACAAGAGTCACATAATAGCTGATTAAGAAACAAGCCAAACGATTTCAAGTAGATTTTCTTTGCTCTTGATGAGTCCATGTTACCAATCATCCAGCTGTTTATCAAATCAGTGCTGAATTTGAAGTGAGTGAAGAATTCACTTCTATGAATAGTCTGCATGAAACAATTACAGGTAAAAATGTTTTCAAGGAAGTTGAGAAAATGTTATTTCAGTGCAACTTGAAGTGGAATTTGCTAGGATCAGCTGGTTAGAGCATTGTTCTGATATACCAAGATTTTGGGTTCGAGTTCCAGTCAGGGCACATACAAGAAGCAACTAATGGATGCCTAAGTAAGTGGGAACAACAAATTGATGTTTCTCTCTCTCTCTTCATCTCTATCTTTCTCCCTTCCTTTCTCTCTCTCTAAAACCAATAAAAAATATGTGGAGCTGAAAAAAGGCTTAGTTCAACAAATTTACAAGGTTTGTGAAAATGTAATGTATTTGAAGCATATACTTATTTATTACAGAAAGTATTTTGCAGAAAATATTTCAATTTATTGGGTGTTATTAAACTAATAATACCAACGGTTGACTTTATTCACTATCATACACCTAAGCATCATCAGTTCCATTATTGGTTTTGTTTTTGCCAGAAATATAAGTTGAATATCTTGATTTGCTCTACCACAGAGTATTTTGATGGCTTAGCAGTGGTAAAGTTTTATTATGATTTTTGAAGAAGTATCAAGAGTAGAATCTAATAGAGTTTTATAAATGTTTTCCAAGCAATCAATATGCTGAATTGAATCACATATCATGTACTGGTACCAGTATTCGGCAGCACCTGCTGGTATGAAAAGACATAAAGTACATAAAAATGTTATTGCAGGTGAGTGTTAACAGATGAACATTTACAAATGATTTGATGATACTTTGAACCCCAGCTAAGCAAAATGTGCTCCCAAAAAGAATTTCATCCTTCTCATTAGTAGACCCATATTACAAAAATTGTATCCAATTATTATTTTTTAAATTTGAATGCTATAATTTTAAAAATTATGGAAATTTGTTTTCTTGTTATAAAAGTAATTATATAATAAATGGCCTCAATTTTGCTTTTTTTGGTCTACAATGCCTAAATATTTACTATACAGTCCTTTACAGAAAAAAATTGCTGGTCTCTGCTCTAGACAGTGCCGAGCAGTAAAGCTGAAAGTATGCCCAATAATTTCTTTTGCTTGTTTCCAAGTTGTGGATAGTTTTTTCCAAGAGAGAAACACATATCTCTTCCTTAATGAAGGTTATGTTCTATACAGGGAAACTAGCAATAAATAAAAATGAATAACATAGTTAAAGGAGTGTTATGATGGAAATAAGAAAATGTGATAAGAGTGATGGGGGTGCCATTAAATTGAGTGGCCAGGGAAGGCATTACTGAAGAGGTACCAGTGAGTTAAGCCTGAGTGACAAGAAGGGACAGGTGGGCAAAGATCTTGGGGCAGCATTGGGAATATTAAGTGCAGAAATATTAGGTCAAGAATGGATTTGTTACTTTTGAGGGAAATGAAGAAGCGACAGTGGCTACACCAAGATAAGAAGTGAGCTATAGGGAGAGGGCAGGCAGCAACCAGGCCAGCCTCCTGCGTCTATCATGAGGCCTTCCCGCAGGTTCTAAAGATAATACATCCTTTTTGCACATGGTTTCACCCTTCATGCTTGCCTATCTGCTGTCGTTTTTTTACTCACAGTAGTCTTGTGAGGGACATTATGTAACTGAGGTTAACTGAAACTCCTGCTTACTTTGTTCCAGATCCTATTCTAGTAACTTTTACTCATTATATCCTTTTTTCCTGCCTGATGTTGCAGGAAATGATCTCTGAAGTCCAGCCCAGCTCTGACACCTGGTTCACTGTACTTAGCATGTAATAGAACCAGGAAGCCTGGTTCAGTGCTTATTCTTCTATTTGATTCTGTTCCTTTTTTTGTGACATCCTGAGGGAGTGGGATAGATAAGGATGTTTAAAAACTTGGCTAAAGTGCGTTTTTGAGGTCATCTGTGGATTCCAATTATCTTATTTCATTCTTACTAGACTTAAGTTCCTGAAGAGGGTTATATATCTCTGTCTATTTTTGAAGGTAAAAGTGAGTCTGTATTTGCTAAGTTAAATTTTAAAATCAAGTTCAATATTTCTTTTTTTTAATTTTTAGGTTTTATTTATTTGTTTTTAACGAGAGAGGAAGGGAGGGAGAAAGAGAGTGGGAGACACATCTATTTGCAAAAGAAACATCAAGATCAGTTGCTTCTCTCACGCTCCTACAACCCAGGGGGCCTGATCCATAACTCAGGCATGTGGCCTGATTAGGAATCAAACCAGCAACCTTTTGGTTCACAGGCTGGCACTCAATCCACTGCGCCACAGCAGCTAGGGCCCATCTTAAATATTTAAATAATTCTAAGGAAAAACAATTCTAAAACTTCTAAGAATGTACACATGAAAAAATCTCTTTTTCATCTTAATGATGATTTTACTACTTTCCACAGTCCTTTTATCCTCAGGCTATGCATACTTTGAAGGAATGTCTTGTTTCCCTTTGTATCTGTAGCACTATGTGTAGCACTCAGAAGATGCTCAATAGATTTTTCTTGAATACATGAACCCCTATGTCTCTTGCATGGCCTTCTCTTCTGATACTTATCCATTTGTATAAGGTTACAGTGTTGCTCATAAATATGTATTCAGTAAGTACTCTGTAGGAATGAATAAAATGGTTTATGAGAATTCATGAAATTGTTGGCCATTTTGAGTTTCAGATTTCACTGTTTAGATAATCCTTGTATAAATATATTTTTGTACAATATTTGTACACATAACTTTTCCCTTTTACTTGAATTATTTTTATGGAATATATCTCCACAAGTGGAATTTAATGAATTGGACAATTTTTACTGAGTTTGCAATATGTCAGGGAAAGGCATGGATTTGAGACATGGAAGTAACATTTCTATTTTACCTTATAACTTTTACAAAGGGATCTATAACTTTTCTCCATCGTAATAACTGTATGGGGCCAGGTGGGTACTTGAAGCAGCAGGGGTGGGGATGGGGGGTAGGGGGTAGGAAACTCCGTAAATTGCGTGATTATTTGTTTATTTATCCTCACCTAGGACTTTTTTTTCATTGCTCTTAGAGAGAGAGGGAGGGAGAGAAAGAAACATTGATACATGAGAGGAGCATTAATTGGTTGCCTCCTGTATGTACCTAGATCAGGGATCGAACCCACAGCCTAGGCATGTACCCTGACCAGAATTGAACCTTCAACATTTCAGCTGTGGGATGACACTCCTACCAACTGAGCCACACCAGCCAGGCCAAGTGCATGATTTTCTAACAACTTTGCTGTACATCTGAAACTAATACAGAATAATACTGAATGTAAACTGTAATTAAAACAATAAAAATATTAAAACTTTCTAATTTTGTAAGTTCAAAATTTTTTCTTGGCTGTTTTAATTTGTAATTTTTTTGGTACTTGTTATATGTTAATAAATCTTCTCCTAAATATTAGATATATTAAAGGAGTGTCTACAACTCGTTACCTTTATTTCTTTTATTCCTTATCCCTTTTCAGCATGGATTCAGGCTCTGCCTCTGAGAGCCTTCAAATGTGACTTGTTATATCAGACAACATTCCTACTTGCAAATAGTAGAATCTGCTTTAGCTAGTTTAAGCAGAAAAAAATTGGGATATTGAGAAGGTCATGTAATCAATCTCTGGGAGGTTTGGAGGCTAAGCAGTCAAGAAGTGGTGGACAAATTATACCACAGACCTGTACCAGCGAAGACCCCGTTGTCATTGCCCTGAGCATAGACTTCACAAGAGATGCCACGGAGATCAGTTACTTATACCAGACTGCCCCTCACTACGGCTAAGACAGTTGTACCCCCAAACACTGCCTTCTCCAAAAAATGTATTTCACAGGGCACCTGCCTCCTCCTGCTGGCTTCTTCTGTTTTGAAGCCTGAGAGTGGTAGAAGGGAGGCTGTGGGAAACTGGGAAAATGAATGCTTAGATTCTAGAAAAGTGTGAATCATAATGCATTTACAAGATGTTGGGAAGCTCCCAAAAATGACTACTGTCTACCATACCACTGGTCTCAAATCGCCAGATTCAAAAACCTTTGCTCAGTCCTCAAAATCTCTGCAGCATAACAAAAAGGTAAATAATCTAATTAAAAATGGGCAAAATAGTTGAATAGAAGACATTTTATGAAACAAGACATATGAATGGCTAAAAAGTATGTGAAAAGGTGCTCAACATTATTTGCCATTAGGCAAATGCAAATTAAAATTATGAGATACCATTTATATGTATGTATATATACAATGGCTATAATAAAAAACACAGAAAATACCAAGTATTGGTAGGAATGTGGGGAAACTGGAATCCTTATACATTACTGATGGGAATGACATATGGTGTAGCTACTTTGGAAAACAGTTTGGTGGTTTCATATGTCCACACACAGATGGCAGCATTATTCTTCATAGTTCTAAGCTGGAAAAAACTAAACTGATGAATAGATAAGCAAAATCCAATGTATACAATAGAATACTGTTCATCAATAAAAGGGCATGAAGTATTGACAGCTGTTGCAACATGGATGTATATCAAAAACATTATGCTGAGTGAATGAAGCCAGGCACAGAAGATATAGTGTTTGTGTCATTGTATAGTTCCATTTATGTGAAAGGTACAGAAAAGCAAATCTATAGAGACAGAGAGTAGATTTGTGATTGCCTGGGGCTTGGGATGGGAATAGAAGGTGACTGCAAATGGGTAAAACAGACCTGTTTTGAGGGCAGTAGAAATGTTCCATTATTGGATTGTGATGTTTGTGCAACTCTGAACATTTACAAAAGATTATTGAATTCTACACTTAAAACAGGTTAATTTTTTCATATATAAATTTTACCTAAATAAAGCTGTTAAAAGGAAATCTCTGCAGAATTAATCAATATAGGGTAGGGCAAAAAGGTTTACAGTTGTTTGTATGGAAAATAACACAATAATTAATAAATAATAATACAAGAATAAACACTGTTTTTCCTGTACTCATAATCGTAAACTTACTTTTGTCCCAACCTGTATGTAGTAACGACAAAGATTCTCTTGTTGGCCAAAATCTAGCCATAGTCCTCTGATCCCTATTCTCGACTTGTCTTCTACCTCATCCTGTAAAGACTTGAACGAACACTAATGTGGTTTCTAACATCTCAAAGTTGCATCCCTAGGATGACTCTAGCCTCTCTTAAAGCACCTGCCTGAGAAAACCGAAGTTTGATAAAAAAAAATTTACTGTTTGTTTCACCCAACACTTAAAGACAGGATCTCTGTCTCCCAGTCTCTGTAGGAGGATAGGAGCTTTAGTTTGATAAGCACTAGTTAGCAAACACAGATAGGTTTTACGTGGACCAGCCCCCTCCCTGCCAGCTCTTTGTAATTTTTCATATCTCTGACTCTGTTGAGTTCTCCCCCTCAAGCACCTCCCTATTCCTTCATTCTCCCTTTAAATACCTCTGTACAAATAGTGTCGAGTTCAGCTCACACCAGGCTATTTTCTCTGTTACAATAGTATATTTCTGATTGAAATCTGTCCTTACCACTTTGACTAGCATCCAGCTTTGTTTATCTTTGACAGCAACCAATTCTTAAAACAATTTCATTCATTAAGTCATTCATTTATTAAATTAGTCAACAAATTTGGGGGGGGCACCTTTGTTAGGTATTGTACTATGTATTAGGGATAAAGATAGGGAAAATATGTCCTTACTGTTGAGGAGCTCTGAGTCTAAAGAAAAGATAGATGTGCAATGAGTCTTCGGTAAGATAGATTTATGGTGGAAGAGTGTACAAGTAATTTGCTTATTTTCCTGTTTTCCTTTTCTCACCATTCCCTTTATGTCAGTTCTTCCTACTCTTTAAAAGCAGCTGTTCTATATTAGCTGACCTTTGTACCTTCTCGTTACATAGTCTCCTGGCAACCAGTAATCAAAGCTTTTACAGCTTACTCTTAAATACCTGTACAGGTTCAATATTTTCATTTCTTGGTTTGTTTGTGTTACTTATTCTCTGTGTACAGATTACCATTTCATCCATCTTTGTATGTCCAGTCCTTTCTATACTTTGGGATACATCTCTTCCACATGCTAGTTCCCCTGTGGTGCCTGTCTGTATTCTTTCACAGATTCTGCTGAATTCCTGTAGTACTTGAGAGGCAATATAATGATATGGCTAACTGCTTGAGCTCTAGAAAGACACAGCTGGGTTTGAATTTGGGCTTTGCCTCATTTTCTTTATCAAAAAATAGGGATTAAAATTGTTATATCTTTATGGATTGAAATCTGTATTTCTAGCCTGGATTGCTCTCTCAAGGTCCAATTTTATATCATCTACTGTCTAATTGAAACCAGAAAAGCCAGTGTTCATGCTGTCTGTCACCTACCAGACCCAATAAGCAGAGGTGGAGATTGAATCTTTATGGGTGCTTTATTCAGATGGCTGGCGATATGAGAAGACAGTGGGTTTGTACCCTAACAGACCATCTTAAATTCCATCTTATTTTTAAAGTATATTTTATTGATTATGCTATTACAGTTGTCCCATTTTTCCTCCCTTTAATCCCCCTCTGCTCTGCACCTGGCTTCCCTCCAGCATTCACCTCCTTAGTTCATGTCCATGAATTATACATGTAAGTTCTTTGGCTTCTCCATTTTCTGTGCTATTCTTAACACCCCCCTATCTATTTGTACCTACCAATTATGCTTCTTATTCCCTGTACTTTTCCCCCTATTCTCCCCCTACCCCTGCCCTGCTGATAACCCTCCACGTGACCTCCATTTCTGTGAATCTGTTCCTGTTCTAGTTGTTTGCCTGTAAGTTTTCTTACAGGCCAGAAGGAATCAGCTGATAGTCTTATGGGAACTGCTTTGTAGGTAAGTGTTTCCTTTTCTCTTGCTGCTTTGAAAATTCTCTCCTTATTTTTAATTTTGGTTAATGCAATTATGATGTGTCTTGGTTCATCCCTCCTTGGATCCAACTTGTTTGGGACTCTCTGTGCTTCCTAGACTTGCATGTCCATTTCCCTCACCAGATTGGGAAAGTTTCCTTCACTATTTTTTTCAAATAAATTTTTAATTTCTTGCTCTTCCTCTTCTCCTTCTGGCACTCTTATGATTCAGGTATTGGAACATTTAAAATAGTCTGAGAGGTTCCTAAGTCTCTCCTCATTTTTTTGAATTCTTATTTCTTTATTCTGTTCCAGTTAAATGCTAATTTCTTCCTTCTGTTCCAAATCATTGATTTGAGTCTGAGTTTCCTTCCCTTTACTGTTGGTTCCCTGTACATTTTTCTTTATTTCACTTAGTATAGCTTTTACTTCTTCCTTTATATTATGTCCATGTTCAGTCATTTCTGTGAGCATCCTGATTTACCAGTGTTTTCAATTCTGCATCTCATAGGTTGGCTATCCCCTTGTCACTTAGCTGTTTTTCCAGAGTTTTGATCTGTTCTTTCATTTGGGCCATATTTCTTTGTCTTGGTGCACCTGTTACATTGTAAAGGATAGAGCCTTAGGTATTTGCCAGGGCCAGGCAACCCACTTCACTGAATTGTGGAGAGGGATCAGAGAGGCAACAATGCCGCTTGCTTGGCTCTTGCCTCACTTTCAGTCATTTCCCCTGCTACCCACAAATGAATTGCACCCTTCTGTTGCTGATTCCCAGGTGGGTATGTTTGTGTATGTTCTAGGACTCTGCAGGCCCCTCCAATGGCTTTGTGAGCCTGGGAGTTTCTCCCACTGCTGCAATGCCCACTGGTTTTTACAGCCAGAGGTTTTGAGGGTTTATTTCCCTGCACTGGAACCCTGGATTGCATGGTATGTCTCAATGGTTTATCTGCACATGAATGTGGGACCACCTGGTCCACCAGCCACTACCTCACTAACCTGGTCTGCTAGCCGAGAGTCCTCTCCACCCCAGCTGCCCATCTAGTCCCCTCCTACCAGTCTGGATGAATGTTTCTTCTTTAACTTCCTGGTTGTAGGACTTCCATACAGTTAGATTTTCTGGCAGTTCTGGTTGTTTTTTATTTTGAATCAATTGTTATCCTTTTTTTGGTTGTACAATGACAGGAAGCATATCTACCTCTGTCTCTATCTTGGCTGGAAGCCCTAAATTCCATTTTAAACTGATCCTCTGAACTATTGAGCCTGTGTAGGTAAGGGGATTAGAATTCAGGGAAAAAGTTAATTAGATAAAAAGCTGCAGCATTCTTTCATCTGGGTCTTGGGTGGTGGTCTTTATCTATATCCTGGGTGGTGGGCATCTCACCCTGGAGCACAATAGCTTAGACACCATCTTTATTGCTCTCACTCCTCCTGAGGCACAAAGGTGGAATTGCCTACAGTCTGCTGGAGTCAAGGTGGGTCATACCTTTAGTTCCTGAAACAATAGCTTTTTACATATATTGATTACTAAGCTTATTACCTATTATTACCTAAATTATTATTACCTGAAACAAATTTTTTTCCAACATTTGAGTTCCCCATCATAATGAGTATATACCTGTAAGGATATCCCACACAATTTTGAACTTTATGTATCCAAATGGAAACAAATTTTTCTCCCCAAACCTATACCTCCTAGATTTTAAAAAAAATCTATTTATTTTTAGAGGGAGGGGAAGGAAAGGAGAAAGAGAAGGAGAGAAACATCAATGTATGGTTGTCTCTTACACATCCCCTACTGGAGCCCTGGCCCACAACCCAGGTATGTGCCTTGACTGGGAATTGAATTGGTGACCTTTTGGTTTGCAGGCCAGCATTCAATCCACTGAGTCACATCAGCCAGGGCTGCCTCCTAGATTTCTTATCTGTTAGTTAATTGTATCATCATCCTCATAGCCAAACTGACTTTCAAATTCTCTCCCTCTTTCCTTGTCACCCAATCTTTTGCTACAAAGAAAGAAGGTCCTCTACTGTATTCAGGGTCATTGTATGCCAAGTTCTATCATTCTTAGCTCCTTAACATTGTGTGAAGTGTTAAAAGGTTTGTCCCTCTCCTCCCTTGGTTCCATATTTATTGTTCTAGTTTTGTTTCTCCTTATTATCTCTTACAGATCTTTTCTATCACCTTATAAACTACTCAAGGATAGGAACTGTGCTTTGTTTACTTTTGCATCTTCTCACTATGCTTGATCTAAAAATAGTTAATAAATATTTGTTGAATTGAGTTATTCATCTTAAATTTCTTTGTGGAGAGATTTGGAGATATTTCTCAAAAGATAAGGAACTTGTAAGAAAGGTAAACTTTTAATGGCCTTAGAGCATGGCTTAAAGATATGCATAAACTTGGTAGAGTATCCTCCAGCAACAAGATTTTTACCCCAGCACCCTCCTCCTGCCTGAGGGCTCCCAAGAAGGCAACAGTACAAACCTTGGGTATTTTGGACTTACACTTTTGAGATTCATTATCTACTTTTTTGATCCCTCTTTCCCTCCTCATTTTCTGGATCTCAGTCCTAACTTTCTGGCCACATCTCAGCTAAATCTAAGTGTGAATTCCATTCAAATGTTGAAGAACTTTTAAGCATTGGGCATTCTATCCCTGTTTGAGTTGATTCCAAAGATACACTTACCATGCTGATAAGTATAACTGGTCCTGGTTAAGTACCTAGAGGGCAGAGGACCTTATTTTTTTCTTTTTAGCATTTAAAATATTTTTTTAATGAGAACACTTTCTCACTGTCTTTAAATATGACTTGTACTTTTTAAAATCAGAAACTGCTCTGTCATTAGGACTTAATTGCTTCCTGTTCCCTGGGGCTTAGATGTCACTGCACTACTAACTCCCCAGTGCTCTTGAAGTATTCTGAGTCACGTGCCCCTCTTCTGGAAGTCCTTGTGGCAACCCCAGATGCTTGATTCTTATCAAATGTTTAACCACTTTCAGTGTTTGCATTCACTGAAGGGATGTTCTTGTAAACTTGGGAGTGTGAGCTTTTCCTAATACAAACATCTTTATTATATTTTTTCCTCAATATGGATGTCTTTTTGTACTTTTTATTCTGGTAACAATATGCAGTTTATGAGGGTGCTTTGGATGGATCCCCACTGTATTTTTCATAATTTGCAGTTGAACTGCTGAAATACTTTATCTGGAATTCTTGATTTGGTAAACTTGTGAGGGATCCAATCTGTGCAAATGAGAGACTCCACACCCTTTGTCACAGTTTGTAGTCTGCCTGGGGGCCTCTGAACTATTGAGCACAAAATCCCAGCCATTAGTGGTGAGTGTTCTCTGTAGAGGCAGTGATTGCTAAATGTTATTCAACCTGAACTTACCCTCTGACAGAAAGCTGAACCTTCCCTTTTAACTTTCAACTGGTAAACTGGGATGCCTGAGAGCCTACATCATATCTTTAGACATTGACTCTTGGTCTGCTCAGCCAATCTTTACCTCCCAGCCACATCGCCTTCCCTCATGTATACAACCTAAGTAATAACAGCTGTGAAGGGGCAGGGTATTGGTGCTCCAATGTGGTCTATAGCTGTCCATTTGGTGAGCAGGCCCTGGGGTTTCCAGGGTTGTGCAAGCCAAGATCAGTCCCCACCTGTGTTTTGCCCACCACCACCCTGCCTGAGCTATAAAGCAATCTGAGATGGCTGTTACTTGTGCTGGGCTTGAAGAGTCCCTGGTGGAGCCAAGCTGTGAATCTAGGCTGGCTGCTGCTAGTGCTGTGTCTGGATCCACTCAGCAATAGGTATAGGGAGAGGGCTGTGGGGGTCACTGAGGCCAGCTCTTGCTTGTTTGAAAGGATTTAGGAAGTTGTGAAGCATAAGCCAAGACCAGCTATTCATATGGAAAAACCACCGTTAACAGCTGTAAGTTGGGTGGGACAGAGCCTCAGAGGATCTCCAGGGTGGGGCAAACCGTGTTAGCCAAGTTGGTGGAGTCTCAGATTTGGCACCTGCCTCAAAGCTCCGTGGTTTTGTAGGGGGGAGGGAGTGTTCAGAAAAGTGACAATGGTCTCTGCTCGCCTTTCTGTCTGGGAGAAAGCTGAGAAAGCTGTCTTTCAGCTCCTGCCTTGATGCCAGATGCTTCAGTTCCTCCCTGTATACCACTGGTGCCTTTTAAGCTGCTACTCCAGTGCTGGAGCTCGGAGGGAGTGAGTTTGCGGAAGTCTGTGTGTGTGGGTTCTTTAAGGAGAACTGCTTGGGACTCCAGGAGTTTCTTCCACTGACTCAATTCCCACTGGCTTTTGTGGCCAGAATTTTTGAGGACTTATCTTCCTTGCACTGGAACCCTGGGCTGAGGTGGCCTGGTGTGGGGCTAGGACTCCTCACTCCCAAGATATCCTTGCTGAATTTTTATCCACCATACATGGCTGTGGGACCAGCCCATTCTGTCTTTGCCCCTCCTATCAGTCTAGTGGATATGGTTTCTTTAACTCTGTAGTTGTCAGACTTCCATTCAACTCAGTTTCTGACAGTTCTGAGTGGTGATTGTTCTGTAATTCAGTTGTAATTTTGATGTGGTTGTGTGAGGAGGTGAGCTGTGTTTACCCATGCCTGGCCATTATACTTAGGGTCAGGCATTTCTGTCAACTAGGCTGTCTGAGCACCCTATTTAAAGTCTTCTTCAATGTATTGCTCCAAATTTGGATAAACACTAGAAAGATCAAGTCTTCTCCTTTTCTTCTTAAGGCTCCTAGTGTCACTTTCTCATACCACCTATTCCATTGGGAGGTATCATATTGTGGCTAGGTTTGCTTTTGGAAGGCAAGGACCTGATTAGATTGACAGACCCTTCCTGTCAATCCTATGGTGCCCAGAGTTTGCACAGCCGGGCTGGGCTAATGAGGCATTAAAAAGCACATAGTCCGAAACCTGGCATCACATTAGAATTATCTGGGGGAGCTTTTTAAAAAATAGAATGCCTTAATTCTATCCCAAACCAGTTAGATCAGAATTTGGGGTGAGAGAAGTTGGACCTGTACATCATACCACGTGTTTTCCTGTTTCCTGCTCTGTTCTTTTTCCCTTCCTTCACAAGTGCATACATCTTCTTGCCAGAAGTCCCCAGCATAAAAAACCTTGTTCCCTTCATCCTTCAATCAGTAGGTAATTTTGAACTGATTACAATATACTTGGCAGTATCCAGACATTGGAGACACAATGGCGAACATGAAGAAACGTCTAGATAACAACTGAGGTCTTCAGACTTTTTTTTTTTTTTTGGCGTCGTTGCTAATTAAAAACATCCCCGCTGTGTGGTACAGATGTTTTAAAATTATTACCGATAAGTACTCCATCAGCCAAGGGACAGACCCTTTAATGAAGTTCAATGGAAATTCTTCAATGAGAAGAACCTGTTTTGGGGAGGAAGCCCGCCCACGCGGGAGGAGAAGAGAGCTTCATTCCCACTTCATACAGGTGAGGGGAAGCCCCGCCCCTCCCTGGGTTAAGCCTCTTAGGGGGCGGAGATTCCTTCATTCTTGCCCGTAGAGAAAGGGGGAGACTCCGCCTCCTACGTGCTTGGGGGGCGGGGTCTGTGGACTGGGCGTGAGTTGATTGGCTGGGAGGCTGGGCGCCACGGGTTGGCTCTGTGCAGGCGCTCGCACGGATCCCGGGTGGAGTGGTGGGAGGGAGTCCCGGTTGCTCCTGCCTCCCAACGATGGCGCCTTGGTGCCGCGCCCAGTCCCCCGCCTGCCGGCTGGTACTCACAGTTATCAGGAACCCCCTCAGACGGTGAGAATTGGAGCGGGTCTGAGGGAGTGGCAGAACGCTGCCTGCGACGGGGACCATGAACGGCGGCCAGACCCTTGGGGCCGATAGAAGGAGCAGCCCCGGCACCTGCTGAAAGGGAAGAGAGTGCGGCGACCCCTCAGAGGCGCGGTGGAGTCACGCCGTCACCTCGAACATGTCGCTGCTCTGCGTGCGTGGTAAGTACGCGGCCTTAGGGGTAGGGTAGGGTGGGGTAGGGTGAGGCAGGGGTCGCTGAGAGGTCCCCACACGCTTCCAGTGGACGTAGGGTTACCATCGTTTCCAAACTTCACTTCCTGTCTGTCCTTGGGGAAAATTATATTAACTTATCTATAAACATTTAAAGAGTTCTTTCTACTCTTGTTTTTCCTCTTGTTCCTGTGAAGGGACTGTTACCTCTCCATTCCGGTGGCCATGTGACTGTTGTTGGCTGGCAGGCCCAGATCCTATTAAACAGTGATGGGCGCTCTCCTCCAGTGAGAGTGGACTGAGCCAGGAGGTCGAGGATAGTTGGGGTCTGTCAGTAGTGGGCAGTCTCTCTCATTCTTTTCTTTCTCTTCCCGGCACCTTAAAACTACAATCGGTTTAGTAGCAGGATCTTTCTTCTTTTTAAATCACTCTCTGAACGCGTAGTGGGACAGCTGTCACATCCCTTCTTCCAGTGTGTTTCTTGGCTTGCACCCCTCTATTGCTTGCCTCTGGTCCCCTGCTCGTTCCGCATAGTCTTCTAGGCTAAGCTGATTCTCATATTCCACTTGCAAAGGTGTGTTGGCTTCTCTCCTTCCAGAGCAGAGCCTAAGAAATGTGATTGATTGATTTACTTAGCTTCTGTCACAGTAATTAAAGGTGAAGGGCCGTTATTGCTTTTTCACTGAGGACACTTGATCCATCTAAGAGGCTATTTTAAGACAAGGGCTTTGGGGTTTAAGATGAGGCAAGGTGCATGGACTAAGCTCCAAGAGGGCAGAGACTGTTTCTTACAGGTTTTTGTATTCCTCGTGCTTGACATAGTAGAAGATCAACGCTGGTTTTGAATGAATGCAGGGACTGTGATTTTAGAGATTATTTGATTAGAAAAAGCAAGATTTGGATTACCTGTTGAATTTGATCTTGGGAAATTCCAAGTTACAGCCTGTCACACCTGAATAAGGTGGAATAAGGTGTGTTGAATAAGATGGAATAAAGTGGCTTGTGAGTGTGAGAGAGAATTGATCTATGAGAGTCTTTTCCTGGTTGAACCTTTTTTTACTGGTGAGTTAGAGTTCATGTTTCTTCTGGCCCTGTGGATTAGAAGCATTGTTTGTGATCTCTCTGATAAGTATTTTCCCCCAGCTGCTGACGAACAGAACTGCTTTTCTCTGTTCTCGTCCACTGTTTTGTTAAATCTGCATTAACCTAAAATGGATTTGACTATTTCTGGGGATTATGAGACACAGATTTTTTTTCTTTCATGGTTGTTTTTTCATTAATGAGAATTTGATTTGCTTTTAGAATGACATGTCTGTCAGCAGCTGGGAGTCTATTTATTCCTTCAGATCCCTGCTGTTGAGTAGCAGGATTTGGGAGGTTGGGTTTTGCAATGACTCTTGGATGGTTTTCTTTTACTCAAATATTTCATTTTTTAACCTAATCCAAGACACGTGACAAATCTTAATTTGTTTCAAAAGGGATTATCTCTAAGCCACACAAAACTAAAGAACACATCTTGTGTTTGTCACACATATATGCTCATTTTCTGTTTTGCTAAGGAAGAGGTGTTTAATCATGTAACACTTCCTTTCCCACAGAGGAATGTCACAACTGCCACCACAAGAACAGCGGCAGACCAGTAGCTGTGGAAGACTCTTGGACAGTTTAAATCTCTACTGCCACACCGTATTACAAAGCTAGTCCTTATGAAAAAGTCTTTAGGCAGGAACACTATTAAATCACTTCAAAGAAGGTGCTGTTGTTTTATTTATTGTATATTGGGCAACATTCATGTCTAGAAATTCTGCTGTTTAGCTAACATCTTAACCTTTTGACGTTCATTAGTGAAATTTCTCTTCTTTTGAACCTGCGGGATTGGAGACCAGCAGGTCATTGTCTTTTGAATGGAGATCCTGAAGATTATTAATTACTGAAACAGGCAGCAACCTTATATAGAAGTATTCATATTAAATGGCATATTATTCATCCTGAGGAAACCTACAGAAATGGATCAAAATAAATCTTTCTAAAATGAATTCCTTGCATCATATTTTAGCAGTTAGGAATGTTATTCATGTTCTGAAAGAAGCCTGTGTAATGATATGGTAGAACAACTCAATTTCTGTTCATTTTTTGGGGTAGAATTGAATCAGAAACATTTTTTTTGTAGTCAAAATTCAAGCAGTCTTTGATTTGAGGTAGAAATTGGCAAACTGATATTGATTTTAATCATCCTGACCATCTCAATTAAGAAATCAATTTCTTGATCTAACCCTTCAATCATTCAGGTTAAGGGCTCTTAATGTAAGTAGTCTGACTCCAGCCCTCCTTTTTGGTTCTATTTGTGCTTATCTGTATACAGGTAGTTTGCTGTAGTATTAACTTGGTTCATTCCTGTCTCTTCACTGTCCTGGATTTGTATTCCCAAAATAGTTTTCTTTCTGTATTTTCTGCTTATCAAAAATGTGTTCTTCCTTTTCAAGTTTATAATCTACATTGTTTGTTGAAAATTTCCTCAATTCCTCAGTCATCTTACCTTTCTACACACTTTAAACTCTTAAAAACATAAATTACTTATGGTCTGAACAGTGCCACTGAATTGTCAATGGATTATAAATGGCCTGGCTCCTAGACTTGTACTGTTATTCTCATGGTGACCTACACAAAGGTGATAATAGCACTGGTCCAGTAAGATCTGGAATTTTGTGATCACTGGGAGTATTTGATTCCAAGAGGCACATTTAGAAGCTAGAATTTCTTCAGAGGAGAATGGTTAGAATAATGGAGGGTGTAGAAGTCATTTGAAGAATCAAGAGGTTTAGTTTTGAGAAAATTTAAGAGGGAGAGGATCATAATAGATGAAAATAGTTTTAAAAAACTGTTGTTCCAGAGGACAGAATTGGGACAAGTTGACCAATCATTGAAAATTGTAGGAAATTAGATATTAGCTTAATGTAAGGAAGAACTTTATCAATTAGGGTTGTTCTTAACAAATAGAAAGGACTACTAATGAGGATTATTTTTATTTTTTTAAATTATATTTTATTAATTATGCTATTACAGTTGTCCTGATTCTGCCCCCCCCCCCCGCCCCCGTTTGATTCTATTCCACCCAGCACCACTCACTCTTCAGGCAATCCCCCACCATTGTTCATGTCCATGGGTCATGAGTATAAGTTCTTTGGCCACTCCATTTCCTATACTGTACTTTACATCCCCATGGCTATTCTGTAACTACTTATTTGTACTTCTTAATCCCCTCACCTCATCACCCATTTCCCCACAGCCCCTTCCAATTTGGCATCCATGCAAAATGCTCTCTGTATCCATGATTCTGCCTCTGTTTTTCTTATTTGCTTAATTTGTTTTTTTTAGATTCAATTGTTGATAGAATTGTATTTTTTGCCATTTTATTGTTCATAGTATTGATCTTTTTCTCAAATAAGTTCCTTTGACATTTTTTTAAAATAGTTTGGTGATGATGAACTCCTTTAGATTTTTCTTGTCTGCAAAGCTCATTATCTCCCCTTTGATTCTAAATGATATCTTTGCTGGGTAGAGCAATCTTGGTTGTAAGTTCTTGCTTTTCATGATTTTGAATATTTCTTGCCAATCCCACTAATCTGCAAAGTTTCTTCTGAGAAATCAGCTGACAGTCTTATGGGAACCCCCCTGTGGGTAACTAACTTCTTTTCTCTTGCTGCTTTTAAAGTTCTCTCTTTAACTTTTGGCATTTTAATTATGATGTGCCCTGGAGTGGGCTTCTTTGCATCCATCTTGTTTCGGATTTTCTGTGCTTCCTGGATTTGCATGTCTATTTCTTTCACTAAATTAGGGAACTTTTTTTTTCATTATTTTTTCAAATACATTTCCAATTTCTTGCTCTTTCTCTTCTCCTTCTGGCACCCCTATGATGAAGATGTTGGAACTCTTGAAGTTGTCCCAGAGGCTGCTTATACGATCCTTGATTTTTTGGATTCTTTTTTTTTTTTCTTGTTCTGATTGGTTGTTTTTTGCTTCCTTATGTTCATATCATTGATTTGATTCTTGGCTTCATCCACTCTACTGTTGTTTCCCTGTAAATTGTTCTTTATTTCCATCACTGTATTCTTTGTTTCTGACTGGGTCTTTTTTATGATGCTGAGGCCCTCACTAAGTTTCTTGAGCATCCTTATAACCAGTGTTTTGAACTCTGCATCTGATAGATTGCTTATCTCCATTTTGTTGAGCTCTTTGTTTGGAGTTTTGATCTGTGCTTTCATTTGGGCCATGTTTCTTTGTCTCTTGTTTTGGCAGCCTCCCTGTGTTTGTTTCTATGTATTAGGTAGAGCTGCTTTGAATCTGTGTCTTGGTAGTGTGATCTAATGTAGGTGTCCTGTAGGGTCCAGTGACATAGCCTCCCCTATCACTGGGTAAGCAGTGAGAGCCCTATGTGTGGGCTGAGTACATCCTCCTCTTGTAGTGGGGCCTTGGTTGCTATTGGCAAATCAATGGGAGGGATTTACCAAGGCCAGTCAGTAGCAAGGATTGGCTGTGACTGCCGGCCACCAACCCACCCTCCAAGTAGGATCAGCTGTGCTGGGGCAGGGTGGTGGTGCTCCAACATGGTCTGTAGTTGTCCACTGGGTGCACTGGCCTTGGGGTTCCCAGGTGGTGCAGGCCAAGGTCAGCACCCCCACTGTGTTTTACCCAGGGCCACCCTGCCTGAGCTATAAAGCAATCTGAGATGGCTGTTACCTGTGCTGGGCTTGGAGATTCCCAGGCAAAGGCAAGCTATGAATCTAGGCTGACTGCTGCTGGTGTTGGGCCTGGGAGTCTCTGAGGCCAGCTGTTGCTTGTTTGATAGGATTTAGGAAGTTGAGAAGCAGGAGCTAAGACCAGCCATTCATATGGAAAAGCAGCTTGGATGGGCCTGTAAATTGGGTGGGGCAGAGTCTCTGGAGGTCAGCAAGGCTGGTCAAACAGTGTTAGTGAGGCTGATGGAGTCTCAGATATGGCACCAGCTTCACTGCTCTGTGGAGGAGGGTTTAGAAAAGGGACAATGGCTTCTGCTTCCTTGATACCAGACACTTCAGTTTCTCCCTGTATATCATTGGTGTCTTTCAAGCTGCTACCCTGGTGCTAGAGCTCAGAGTGAGTGAGTCTGAGTAGGTGAGTCTGTGTGTGGATTTTTTAAGAGGAACTTCTTGGGGCTCCAGCAGTTTCTTCTACTGCTTCTACTGATCAGTTTCTTCTACTGATTCAATGGTTTTTGAAGGCAGAAGTTGTGGGGACTTATCTTCCTGGCATTGAAACCCTGCCTGAGGGTCCCTGGTGTAGGACTGGGACTCCTTGCTCCTGAGATAACCCTTCTGAATTTTTATCCACCACAAGTCGGTGAGGGACCAGCCTGTTCTGTGTCTGTGACCCTCCTACCAGTCTGAATGGATGTGGTTTCTTTAATTCTCTAGTTGTCAGAGTACCATTCAACTTAATTTCTGACAGTTCTGAGTGATGGTTGTTCTATATTTTAGTGGTAATTTTGATGTGGTTGTGCAAAGACACAAGCTATATCTACCTATGCTGCCATATTGACTGAAAGTGCAAGGAATTTTTGACACAGGATACTTGAAGCAGAATTTGAATGAGTGGTAAGAGTGTTCTAAAAGGGATGTCCATGTTGAGTGTTGAGGTTAGACTTGAAAAAAACTTTTAAAAACCACCCTTTTGCCTTGGCTGGTATGGCTTAATGGACTGATTGCTGGCTTGTAAACCACAGGGTCACTGGTTCAATTCCCAGTCAGGGCACATGCCTGGGTTGTGGGCCAGGTCCCCAGTAGTTTGCACATGAGAGGCAACCACACATTAAAGTTTCTTTCCCTCTCTTTCTCCCTCCCTTCCTCTCTGTCTAAAAATAAAATATATAAAATCTTTTTAAGAACCCCACCCTTTTATAGATATTACTTAATCTTTCTGCAAATGTTTGGCACAGCTTCAGAATACTGATATCTTTTTGCTTTCATAGGCACCAGTTCGACATGAGCTACTCCAGTAAACTAAACTAAATCAAGATTTTTCTTTAACTTCACTCTCTTGGTGTTCCTGACTAGTTTCTATAAACAAAAGCATTTTCAGAATTGAATCTCTCCATATGTTTTTATAATTGCCACAGTGTTCATAATTGAACTATGTGTTTTCCTCCTCTAATTTGAACCAGAAGTGATCACACTTGACTTAAAAAATAAAAAACAAATAATAGCTTTAGGGATTTGAAAAGCAAGATATGCTAATATATTGTTAATCATAGAAAATTAAGAAAATGCATAAGAGTATAAAAAGGAAACTAAAGGGCAAATAAAAGTGGCCTTTGTCCTAACACTGCCTCAACACCATTGTTAACTTGTTTGTTCATTACTTTCATTGTTTTGTCCTTATTATAATGGAGTATGCATAAGAAACTTAACCACTTTAGGATATGAAGAGGAAAAACTTCTCATGTCTCCAATCCTTATTTTCACTCTCCAGAGGTAACTACTTTTACTGTTTCTTGCATATTCTAGAAATTTTCACTACATATGCACATATACATACTGTAATTGGATGTGATAATATTCAACTTTAAAAAAAATTGTCATATTTGCCTATCAGCTTATGTGAGTTTACATTATTCTTTTTAATCTCTGTGGAGTATTCCATTAGAATGTATGCAATTTAATTCTTTTCATATTGATGAACATTTAGAATTTTTTCATTTTCTTTTTTCTTAATATATTTTATTGATTATGCTATTACAGTTGTCCCATTTTCTCCCTTCACTCCCCTCCACCCTGTATACCCTCTCCCACCCATATCCCCCCTTTAGTCATGTCCATGTGTCATACTTATAAGTTCTTTAGCTTCTAGATTTTCCATACTATTCTTACCCTCCCCCTATCTATTTTCAGCCTACAATCTATGCTACTTATTCTCTGTACCTTTTCCCCCTCTCTCCTCCTCCCACTCCCCTGTTGCTAACCCTCCATGTGATCTCCATTTCTGTGGTTCTGTTCCTGTTCTAGTTGTTTGCTTAGTTTCTTTTGGTTTTGCTTTAGGTGTGGTTGTTAATAATTGTGAGTTTGCTGTCCTTTTACTATACATGTTTTTTCTTTATCTTCTTTTCTTAGATAAGTCCCTTTAACATTTCCTAAAATAAGGGCTTGGTGATGATGAACTCCTTTAACTTGACTTTATCTGAGAAGCACTTTATCTGCCCTTCCATTCTAAATGAAAGCTTTGCTGGATAGAGTAATCTGGGATATAGGTCCTTGTCTTTCATGACTTGGAATATTTCTTTCCAGCCCCTTCTTGCCTGTAAGGTCTCTTTGGAGAAATCAGCTGACAGTCTGATGGGAACTCCTTTGTAGGTTACTGTCCCCTTATCTCTTGCTGCTTCTAGGATTCTCTCCTTCATTTTTACCTTGGCTAATGTAATTATGATGTGCGTTGGTGTGTTTCTTCTTGGGTCCAACTTCTTTGGGGCCCTCTGAGCTTCCTGGATTTCCTGGAAGTCTATTTCCTTTGCCAGAATGGGGAAGTTCTCCTTTATCATTTGTTCAAATACATGCTCAATCTGTTGCTTTTCCTCTTCCCCTTCTGGTAGCCCTATAATTTGGATGTTGGAACGTTTAAAGATGTCCTGGAGGTTCCTAAGCTTCTCCTCGTTTTTTGAATTCTTATTTCTTCATTCTTTCCTGTTTGGTTTTTTTTTTTTCTTCCTTCTGGTCCACTCTATTATTTTGAGTCCCAGTTTCCTTCCCATCACATTGGTTCTCCGTGCATCTTCCTTCATCTCTTTTATGGTAACCTGCATTTTTTCATGTAATTTGCGCCCCAAATCAACCAATTCTGTGGGCTTCCTGATCACCAGTGTTTTGAACTGTGCATCTGATAGATTGGCAATCCTTTGGTCACTCAAAAGGATGAGCCCTGGGGCATTGATCTGTTTTTCTGTTTGAGACATCTCTCTCTCTCTTTGTTTCTCTCTCTCTCTTTTTTTTTTTTTTTTGGTCTGGTTGCTCCTGTTATGGTGAGGGATGGAGCCTTAGGTGTTCACCAGGGCTGGGCACCCCAGTCGCTAGATTGTGACATTGTATGTGGGGGCCGGGGGGGGGCAATGGCAGTAGCTCTGTTCTCCTGGGATCTCAGTCCCTTCTCTGGGATCCTGGGTTGTGCGTTCTGCCCTGGTCCACAATTGCAGCCTCACTGGGTCCACCAGTTCCCGCTTGCGTACTCAGGGTCCACCTGCTGTGATCTTGTGCGCCCCAGATGCCTTATGCGCTCCTGGTTGCCTTATGTGCCCACTGCTCTCTGCTCTCCGAACTGCGACCCGGGCTGCGACCCGTGCCCAGCTGCTCCTCTCTGTCCCTCCTACCGGTCTGGATGAATGGGTCTACTTCAACTTCTTGGCTGTCCAACTTCCATTCAGATAAATTCTCTGTCAGTTCTGGGTGTTATTCTACCTCTAAATTGTTGTTGTTCTAATCTTGGTTGTGCGTGGACGTACGGTGCATCCACCTATGCCTCCATCTTGCTGGAAGTCTAATTTTTTCATTTTCTATTATAAACAATATTATAGTGGACTTCTGGCCAAGATGGAGGCATAGCTAGATACACTTTGCCTCCTCACACAACCAAAAGAAGGACAACAACAAATGTTAAAAGAAAAAAACAACCAGAAGTGCCCCCCCAAATTTAACTGTATGGAAGTCTGACAACCAAGGAGTTAAAGAAGAAATATTCATTCAGGCTGGTAGGATGGCTGGAGATGGACAGCTGGGGCAGAGAGGATGCCCAGCAAGGCAGTGGCTGGAGGACCAGGGAGTTCCACATCTGCGTGTGGATAAACTGGGAACAACTGGGGAATGAGACAGACCACACAACCCAGGGCTTTAGTGCAGGGAAATAAAGCCTGGAAACCTCTGACTGAAAAAATCTGTGGGGGTTGAGTAGTGGGAAGAACTCCCAGCCTCACAGGAGAGTTTGCTGGAGAGACAGACCTACAGGGTCCTAGAATGTACACAAACCCAGGCACTCAGGAATCAGCACCAGAAGGGCCCAATTTGCTTGTGGGTAGCTGGGAAAGTGACTGAAAGCTGGCTGAGAGGTGAGCAAGCAGATTTGTTCCATCTTGGACCCCTCCGCTACATACAGCACCATGACACAGCTCTGTGGGTTGCCTCACCCTGGTGAATGCCTAAGGCTCCAACACTTACAATGTAATGGGGTTGCCAAGACAAAAATGTATGACCAGGATGAAAGAACAGATGAAGCTAAGTGATGAAGAGATAGCCAACCTATCAGATGGAGAGTTCAGAACACTGGTAATCAGAATGCTCACAAAAATGGTTGAGAATGGTCACAAAATAGAGGGAAAAACTGAAGGCTATGTGAAGTGAAATAAAGAAAAATATACAGGGAACCAACAGTGACAGGAAGGTAACTGGGACTCAAATAAATGGTTTGGAATAGAAAGAAGAAATAAACATTCAAGCAGGACAGAATGAAGAAATAAGAATACCAAAAAATGAGGAGAGGTTTAGGAACCACTGGGACAACTGTAAATGTTCCAATATCCGAATCATAGAGGTGCCAATAGGAGAAGGGGATGAGCAAGAAATTGACAACTTATTTGAAAAAATAATGGAGAACTTCTCCAATCTGGCAAAGGAAATAGACTCCCAGGAAGTTCAAGAAGGTCAGGGAATCCTAAAGAAGTTGGACCCAAGGAAGCACATACCAATGCACATCACAACTACATTAGCCAAGATTAAAAATAAGGAGAGAATCTTCAAAGCAGCAAGAGAAAAGGAGACAGTTCCCTACAAAGGAGTTCCCATAAGACTATCAGCTGATTTCTCAAAAGAAAACTTACAGGCAAGAAGGGGCTGGAAAGAAGTATTCAAAGTCATGAAAGGCAAGGACCTACATCCAAGATTGCTCTATCCAGCAAAGCTATCATTTAGAATGGAAAGGCAGATAAAGTGCTTCCCAGATAGGGTCAAGTTAAAGGAGTTCATTTTGACCAAGCCCTTATTATATGAAATGTTAAAAAAATGTTAAAAATACTTATCTAAGAAAAAGAAGATGTTCAAAAATATGAACAGCAAAATGACAACGAAGTCATAACTATCAACAACTGAACCTAAAAAAAAAAAAAGAACAAACTCAGCAAACAACTATAACAGGAACAGAATCACAGAAATAGAGATCACATAGAGAGTTATCAGCCCGGTCAGGGATGGGAGGGAGAGAATAGGGGAAAAGGTACAGGGAATAAAAAGTATGAATGATAGGTACAAAATAGAGGGAGGTTAAGAATAGTATAGGAAATGGAGAAACCAAAGAACTTATATTTATGACCCATGGACATGAACTACGGGGTGTGAAATGCTGGTGGGAGGGGTGGAGTGTAGGGAGGAGGGCAATAAAGGGGAGGAAAAAAGTGGGACAAGTATAATAGCATAATCAATAAAATATATTTTTAAAAATGCTATAATGAACATCCTTGCAGATAGTTTTGCTGTGTTTGGGGATCTCCAATAAGATTGCCATCAGGACTTTGTGTGATTTGCTCATTGCTGTTTTCCTGGCATGATACTTATGCTTACCTGGAACCATTAGCAAACCAAATGCCTCAGAGTCTCTCAGGTCAGCATTATCTATTAGAGGTAGGTGTTTTACCAGTAGGTAATATCAAAAAGACCAAAGAACTCAGCTCTTAAGTTTGATCTGTAATTTTCTCTCTTTTTTAAGAATAAGATATAGTTTATTTGGAAAGTCACAAATAAAGAACAATCTGACAGTAACCAGAGTGGAGGAGGGAGAGGGATAATAGGGGATAGTCAGCGGGGTGGGGGGACACCATCAAGGAACATGTATGAAGGACACATGGACAAAGCCAAAGGGGGTTGGTTCGAGGGTGGGAGGCAGGGATGGGTGTGTTGGGGGGGTGTGGGGGTGAAAAGGAAGACAATTGTACTTGAACATCAATAAAAAAGAAAGTCACAGAGGTAGAAGAAGTGAGCTGTAGAAGAAATTGAATTGGTATTTTCCTGTACTTTTATGTATTTTTTGTATTATTACAATGTCGCTAGTGATGAGGACTATACCAAGTTGATTAATATTGTGACTTGCCCTTAGAAGAGCTTATCGTAATTTATCATTACATAGCCATCTATTTAATTGAAAGGATACTATTGAGAAACTCTTAGAAGGTGAACGCTGATGGACACTTAGGACACATGAGACCCTGAAGATACGTGAGATCCCAAAGATACAGGGTTGAACCTTGAAAAACACAGGTTTGAACTACATAGGTCCATGTATATGCAGATTTTTTTTCAGTAAACATGTTGGAACAATATTTGGAGATTTGTGACAATTTGAAAAAACTCAGATGCACCTGATGATTTTGTTAACATTTTCTTTCCTGTAGCATACTTTATTGTGTGGATATAATATATAATACATATAACATACAAAATATGTTAATTGACTTTGTTATCAGTAAGGCTTCAGGTCAATGGCAGGCTATTATTAGTATCTAAGTTTTTGGGGAGGTAGTTAAGTGTGGATTTTTGACTGGGAGTGGGGTCCAGTGCCCCTAACTTCCAAGTTTTTCAGGGTCATTTGTATTTTGATTTACTGTCACTGTGGAAAGTAGCAATGGTAGTGATTTTAGAGTTTAGATTTTAGAGTCAAATACTTCTCAACCTTCCCCCAACATTATTGTCATCTTCCTTGGCTAACTACTTGCTGCTGGGTTTACATCACATTATAGTCCCTGCCTTATAGGCAGAGTTGCTGCTGGGTTCCTCTTGCTTAGCTGTGGCATCAGGAAGTTGATTGTACCTTGTCTGAGCCAGGCAGCAGTGAAGGGGGAAGCACCAATTTCCTTTGCCATAGATAGCTGTTGTCATAAATTATTCTCTTCCTTGTAAGCAGTACATTCTGTAATTCTGTGAAAGAGAGATTTCTGGAAGTTGCAGTCTTTAGTCCAGCAGACTGAGTTTTTATCCTATTTTACCTGTGCTATATTTCAGACTTTGCTATGCAAGTTTGTTTAAAGTTTGGGGTGTGTATCATTAGTTAATATTTGTTGAGTACCTCCTCTGTGCCTATTTATGATACATATCTATATAGTATATCAGAACCCAAAGGATCTACATAGGTTTTAAAACAGCTCCTTTCTTGTATAAACCCAGAATCCATTAGGACTGTTAGGTCTGACTTGGGATAAGCAGAATAAATTAAGGCTCTGCTGGAGTGGGAAAATACTGTACTATTTTTTCTAGTGTTTAAAGCAATATTCTTTAAGTTTGGGGAATATTTTATACATATTTTGTAGTGGATTATCTTTTACTAAAAATCAGAGATTTGCTATTTGTATATTATATTTTTTATTGACTTATTACATATGTACAGAAAGTACATGTATCTTAAGTGTAAGGCTCACTGAATTGTCACAAAGTGAACATACCCATGTGACTACCACCAAGGTCAAGAAAGAGAGCACTGCTGACAGCCCTAGACACCCACCTTATCCTTCCTCTGTTACTGCTCCTTCCCACCGTCCCAAAGGTAGCATTATCTGACCCCAATACCATAGAGTAGTTTAGTGTCTTTTAAATGAACAAACTTCATTATTTTTAAAGCAGTTTTAGGTTCACAGCAAAATTGAGCATAAAGTTTGCCTGTTTTTGAACTTTTTAAAAATGGAAGTATGATTGACATAGGAGTCCCCCCTTATCTGCGGGGATATGTTCTCAGACCCCCCAGTGGATGCTTGAAGCTACAAATAATATCAAAGCCTATATATACTATAAATCCTCACTTACAACATAGTTTAAAAATTCTTGGAAACTGACTTGGAGCAAAATGATGTATAACAAAACCAATTTTACCATAGGCTAATTGACATAAATAAGAGTTAAGGTTATATGGCATATTTCTGGTCACAGAAACATCACCTAACCTTCAAATAAAACCCCCCAATACTTCTTATATTAAATACAGAAATAAATGTGACCTGCACTTACATTTAAGAAAAATTTTAAAAAAGATAATTTTCCAATTTGTTTATTCCAGTTCAGTGTCATGAGTAATTGGAGCCTCTCTCAGCAGCTCAGGGTGCAAGGTGGAAATCCACCCTGGATAGGATGCTCTTCCATCGCAAGGTACACTCACACCCATACCCACACCCACTCAGACTGGGGCTATTTAGACACATCAACTTACCCCTAATGTGCACATCTTTGGGATGTGGGAGGAAACCCCACAACAAGTAAGTAGAAGAGCAAATTAATGTTTGTCTGTCTCTCCCCTCCTGTCTCCCTCCCTTTCTCTCTTTCTAAAAATCAATAAATAAAAATGAAAAAGCCCACAAAACCAATGTCACATTTTAGACAATTTTTAAATTCCATTAAATATCCAGCATTTGAATTTCCAGTTGGTTCAGAAATGCTATAGTTTTTTTCTTTTTTACAGTTTGAGTGTTTGAATCAGGATTATAATAAGGTCTACACATTTGCTGTTGGTTGATAGTTCTGTTATGTCTCTTTAATTTTTTTTTAATTTATTGATTTTAGAGAGAGAGGAAGGGAGAGAAAGAAACATTCATATGAGACAAATATCAATTGGTTGCCTTCCGTACATGCCCAGACTGGGGATTGTAGGCATCTGGACAAGGGATATTACACCCGGGGGATTGAGTGTGCCTGGGGATCATATGTGTCCAGAGCAGGGATTGAACTCACAACCTAGGTATGTGTCCTGACTGGGAATTGAACCCACAACCTTTTGGTTACTGGATGATGCTCCAACCAATGAGCCACACCAGCCAGGGCTATTGGTTGATTCTTGCATGTGCCCTGACTGGGGATCAAACTCACAACCTTGGTGTATAGGGATGATGCTCTAACTGACTGAGCTATCCTGCTAGGGCTCTTTTAATCTGTAGGTTTCACCTTCATCTCCCATACTCTTTGCAGTGTGTTTGTTGAAGAAACTGGATCATATCTTGTTTTCAGACTGGGTTTTGCTGATTATATCCCTGTGGCATAGTTTAACATGTTCTTGAGGCCTGTCCAGAAGATATCAAGCCATGTAATATGAAAAATAGAGACATTTATTGAAGAAGATACGAGATATGAGAAACACTGTACATAGGACAATGACGCCTCAGTCCCCTTCAAAGTAGGCACTTTGGGACCTCACACAGTTCTCCCAGCGCCTCTTCCACTGTTCAAAACACTCTGCAAAATCCGTTGTTGGAATCACCATCACCTGCTCCATTGTATTTTCCTGAATCTCATCAACAGTCTGAAATCTTTTCCCTTTCAAAGGTGATTTTAGTTTTGAGAAAATCCAGAAGTCCCAGGGTGACAAATCTGGGCTATAGGGGGTGCTTAGTCACCTGGGTGATTTGATGTTTTGCCAAAAAACTCTACATGAGATATGATGCATGAGTGGGTGCATTGTTGTGATAAAACTGCCAATCATCAGTAGCCCATAGCTGCAGTCATTTTCACCATATTGCATCTTTCAACTGATGAAGATCAATTAATAAGGTAGTACTCCCTTATTAATTGTTTGACTTGTGGGGGAGTACTTGTGATGGAGAACACCTTCCCAGTCAAAAAACAGAGTTAACATGGTCTTGATCTCATTGTGGCTTTGCCATGCTTTCTTTGGGCATGGAGAACCAGATGACTGGGCCTTTGTTACCATGTCATAGTCGTAGACCCATGATTCCCCTCTGCTTATGACCTTGTTGAGGAAATGTTGTTCATTGGGAGTTGTTAGAATCAAGTCATTAGCAACTGCAGCACAATGTTCCTTCTGCTCTGGTAGCAAAAGCTATGAAACAAATTTTGCCATGGCACATTTCATGTCAAGGTCCTGTGTCAAAATCTTGGACATAGTAGTTTTTGGGATCCCAGATTAGTTTCTAGTTCTTACACTGTGAGTAGCCAGTCTTTGTTGATTGCTACCCGTACACTTTCAGCATTCTCAAGTGTTCTGTTTGTTGCAGGCCTTCCAGAACACGGATCACTTTCAACAAATTCTCAACCACCTTTGCAGTGATTGTGCCACATTTTTGTTCATGCTGCACTCATTGCATCTTCCCCAAAGGCTTCTGAATCATCTGAATAGCCTCTGTGCAGGAATGTTGAAGCTTAATACAAAAATTTGGTGCAGATTTGTTGCTTTATACTTGCTCAGTCATTTTGAATGCTACAGGCACACAGTACACATACTCCATGGTGTCTACTGCCCCACCGACTAGTAAAATGAAGTTTTCGTTCACACATGCGCATTCCAGTCCACTCTCCTTGGCTGCCAGGTTACACTGATGTTGTACAAACTGTTCTCGTTAGATTAACAATGGCTGGACTTTTTCTGGACAGACTGTATATTTTTCCTATAATGTTGATGTTAGATTCAGAAGCTTGTTCAGCTCCTCTTCTTCCTCCCTCCTCCCTCTCCTCCACCTCCTTCTCTGTACCTCCTCTTTCTACTTTTTCTTCTAAGGCTACGACATGGGTGGTGTTGGGTTCTTAATCAGAAGGTCCAGAATGGCTAGCTGTCTTTTTGTCTCTCTTTTTTTTTGTGATGTTAGTGCTCATTGATGCTTAATGTCTAGTCTGTTAATTCATTAGGCTGCAAAATGGTGATATTCTAATTTAATCATCCCATCTTCATTTATTAGCTGGGATATTTCAGTAAAGAAAAACTTCCCTATATTTTCTATTTACCTACCAAGTGGGCTCTTCTAAGAAAGTTGGGATAAATGCTTGATTCTTTTATTTACCAATTTTCAAAATACTGATTAGGTCCATTAAGCATTCTTAACAGTGGCCAATCAGTTTCTATTTTCAGTATTATTATGATATCATAGACTTACACATACTTGATGTGTTTCAATCAATGTGGTTGTTATCCTTATGGATATATAAATTGTCTATCTTTGGCCACTAGGGACCCCTCAATGTTAATATTTTGATGTGTATCTTTTCAGCCTTTCCCTCCATACATTTTGGCCACTCTCCTCACCTCCTTTTTCTTTTGGCAAGCCTTTTTACTTTTAAGCCATAATTTCAGAATGAAGTGTTGCCATCTGTTCAATGTACCTCAGAGAGCTGAGAATTAAACTCTTTCTTTTTAATAGGAAGAGCTTTTTAAAGAATATTTATTTATTTTTAGAGAGGGGAAAGGAGGGAGAAAGAGAGGGAGAGACACATCAATGTGTGGTTGCCTTTCGTGTGCCCCTCATTGAGGAACCTAGCCTGCAACCCAGGCATGTACCCCAAGCAGGAATCAAACCAGTGGTTCACAGGCTAGTACTCAATCCACTGAGCCACAACAGCCAGGGCTGAGAATTAAACACTAGAGTGAGATCATGTCTGTGAAATTTGCTTGTTATAGTAACTTTTACTCTTGGATAGTAGCTTACTTTTAGTCCCCTTTTATTTTCTCTCTTTGTAGAGGCTTAAGATGTAGCCATGTGTATAACTAAATATCTTGCAAGATACATTTTGGTAATTTCTAAAACAGAGGTACAAAATAAAATGGGGTTTAGAAATGGAGTGTTTGATTCCAGTTGAGAGACGGAAAGGCCTCAGTTGGGAGAGGAAGACGAAGGAAGTCAAGGTAGAGTCAGGTTTGTTTGTTTTTTGTTATGGTGTCAGTAATTGGAATAGGAAGCAGAAGAGAGTAACAGCTTCTGAGAAGATGATAATTTTAGTTTTAGACCACTTAAATTTGAGGTGCTGGCAGTTTGTCCATGTGTTACAGTTGGAAACATGACTTGGGAGATCAGGGAGAGAGGTGTAGATTTGGTCTTGTATTTTTTTAAAGATTTTATTTAGTTATTTTTAGAGAGAGGAGAAAGAAAGGGAGAGAAACACCAATGTATGGTTGTCTCTTGCACGCCCCCCACCAGGGACCTGGCCTGCAACCCAGGCATGTGCCCTGACTGGGAACTGAACTGGCAACCCTTTGGTTCACAGGCCATGCTCAATCCACTGAGCTACACCAGCCAGGTTGTATTTTTTGTTGGGCGGAGGAATGGTGTCAGGGTAAACACTTACTCAGCATTGTCATCATAATATACTACATTTCATTGACTACAGGATGCTCGAGATTATAAGACTCATTGTTATTTTATGTGCCATTGAAAAAAATACTATGGATTGACACATCATTATTTTAATTTTTTTAATTAAATTTTTTTTACTTATTGATTTTAGAGAGAGAGGCGTAAAGGGGTGGGAGAGACTTCAATTTGTTGTTCCACTTATTTTTACATTCATTGGTTGCTTCTTGTATGCTCTGACCAGAGATCACACCCACAACCTTGGCATATCGGGATGATGCCGTCACAAGTTGAGCTACCTGGCCAGGGCCACGTTTTTGTTTTTAAGACATGTTTGATTTCAGAGTTCTTAAAATATGATATAATGTCTCACCGTCTTAGAATCAGTGAAATACTGAAGTTAACATTTAGTAAACCTTTACTCTTTGCCAAGCTCTCTGCTAATAAGCAGGTGAGGATTAATAATTCTCAAAATAACCTTGTTAGTTTATCTTTATTATATTCTCATTTTACAGATGAGTTCACTGGGTCCACAGAAGTTAGTAACTTTGCATACAGTAAAGCTGAATTTAGATTTTCTGGCTTATAAAATGTAAACTACAAAATTAATAATATCAGATAGTGCTTTGGAACATGAAAGAAGTCTTATTTTAAAAATGATGCTTAGGGGAAGATTACCTTTTGCACTGTTGGTTGTAAGTCAGTTTCACTATACTTGTGGTTTCTGTTTGCTTAGTATGTATTCAGGGGCAATATTATACCAGGTGTTTTATAGGCTGGAGAGTTCATTATGGCTCTAGTTTAATAGTGTTCACAACTTAAATTCCTTTTTTTTTTTCTTGTGAGGACATGTTGAATAATGGAGAATCCAGGATTTTGGATTCCAGAAAATTCTTCTTTTGAGTCTCACAAGGTAATGGCTAAAATTTTATCTATAAGGCTATTAACTCCATTCAGAATCATTTTCTGTCAAATGGGAAGGATAATGCCTGTGCCAGTCTCACTGGATTGGAGTGAGGGTCAGTAGACATGAAAATACTCTGTAGTTTTAAAGAACATAGACAATGCAGAGTGGCAGGTAAAATGTTCTGAAAAGTTTGGGAGCTGGAAACAATTCATGAAGCCTCGCCTAAGGTATAAAACATGCCTGGGAATTAATTGGGCTTCCACTGAAATATAGCCACTTTCATGTAAGCTAAGCAAGGTAATCATTAAATTGGGCCTTTCTATACCAAGTCGACTCAAGAGATAAAATTAGTCTTTTCTGCCTGGCTAGATCTGGCAGAGTGCTGGTCTGCTAGCCTTAGGCAAATGATACTTGAAGATGTTAACATTTAATAGTCCTGAATATACCTAGTTGAAAGAATTATAATGTTGGTACATGAATTTAGTAGCGATATTAGTTTTTTTTTGTGTGTGGATTCAACAGCAGTTTATTCCAGAGACTAAGGCCCTGTGCTCTATGTGAAATTAGCCTAGTATGTCTTACTGTTTTCAGCTGAAGCACAATATAGCCTTAGTGAACACAAATTTAGTCACTGTTGTGTTGCTCACAAAGATGAACAGATGTGGTCCATCCTCCAACTGGTTTGCACTCTAACAGGCAAGACAGATATGAGAGAATGTAATATATTATAGAACAGAATATGACAAGCAATGTTATAGAGGAACAATTAAAATAGAACAGATTTCATCTGGAGTGGTAAGGGAAAGCTCTTTGGTGACAATTATTTTTTCACATTTATAAGAGCAATATATACACACTTTAGACATTTTGGAAAATACATCAAAATAAAACTAAAAATTATAATTTATAAAAAATAAAAATTGTAACTGGTCTTCTCTGTTGTGTGTGTTTATTTTATTTATTTATTTATTTTAGAGAAGGGGAGGGAGGGAGGAAGAGAGAGAGAGAAACGTCAATGTGTGGTTGACTTTCATATGCCCCTTGTTGGGGACCTGGCCCGCAACCCGGCATGTGCCTTGACTGGGAATCAAACTTGTGACCCTTTGGTTTGCAGGCTGGCACTCAATCCACTGAGCCACACCAGCCAGAGCTATTTTTTTTTTTTTTTAGTAAAGTGTCTTTGTACTTTGTATACTGATTTATTTTTCCTAGTGGAATGTTATAGATTAGAATTTGACAAGGCCTCTGCATTTATATCTTTAGTTTTTGGAAACTGGAAAGGATCTTTTACAAACTTCTAGCAAGTTAAACCTTTAGTAAACTAAAAGATGGCAATGTGATGACTCATTTGAAATTATAGCAGTTTATAAACTATTTGAAAATGTATAAAACATCAAACAAAATAGTCTTGGTTGGTGTGGCTCAGTGGATTGAGCACCGGACTGTGAACCAAAGGGTCACCAGTTCAATTCCCAGTCAGGGCACATGCCTGAGTTGTGGGCCAGGTCCCCAGTTGGGGGCGCTCGTGAGGCAACCACACATTGATGTTTCTCTCCCTCCCCCTCTCTGAAAATAAATAAATAAAATCTTTAAAAAAATAGACAAGGAAGGGAAAGTGTTAATTACTGCATCAATAATTCCAATCTGCTTCCTGTTAAGAGTTCACTGTAATGAAACAAACCACAATGAATCACTGAAATGAAATAAGACATCAGTATTTGATATGTAAGGATTGGCTGCAAACATATCTTTGTAGTGTATCTGTTGCTTAGTTGGAATGATCCAGCCACCTCTAGCAGAACTCCAATCTAGAGTCACTTACAACCTTATTCTCCTTTCAGGGTGATAACAGGTGTTTCTGCCATGATCTATAAATGCTAGCCCTGATCCATGTGGCTCAGTTGCTTAGGCATCATTCCACAAAGTGAAAGGTAACTGGTTTGATTCCTTATCAGGACATATGCCTGGGCTGTGGCTTCCATCCACAGTTGAGAACGTCTCCAAGAGGCAACCAATTGATGTTTCTCTCGCACGTCAATTTTCTCTCCCTCACTTTCTCCTTCACTCCCCCTCTGTCTAAAAATAAATAAAATAAATCTTTAAATGCTACTTTTATGTCCAGGAAACTTGCTTTTCTACCTTTTTTGAGATTTAGATGTATGCTCTGTAGCAACTGGAAAAGGAAGTTACGCTACTAAAACCATGCACACACACACACACACACACATACACACACACACACAAGCATGTACACTCTTTATTGCAGCTGGAGAAGGGGGAGGTAAGCTATTAAAAATCCCCTGTGTGCATGCCCCTCCTTCACGTTAATGACTTGAATTCTAACTTGCAGCTAGTTTGAGGTACCTTAAACAGGACCACACAATCTTTCACATAGTAAGTAATGCTCAATAAACACTTGATTTGATTTAATGTGTGTATGTATCAGCAATTACTAACCTGTGGGCTTCCCTGTGGGATATTTAATGGATTTTAATAAAGACCAAGAAATGGTTAAGCTTTATGTGTAATGTAAAAGATTTAACTATACTGGTTTTAGGTATTAAAAGTTAAAACATTAAGCTGAATGAATTAAATAATGTCCTAATTTTTATTTATACTCCTTTATAGCCTGTAAGAGTTAGTCACCTAATGAAGGAATTAGGTGAAGAGAAGGCTAGACTGACCTTGTGCTGTCCATGTATAACCAAGCCTGAGTGAGTTCTGGTAAACAGTAACCATAGAAATCTGATTGTGTATTAATGAAATCTATTCCAACTAAGGTTTATTTATTTAGAAAACATTTAAAAAGATATATTTGAGCACTTGTACATGCTCAGTTGTAACCTGGACTGTGTTTACTTTAGAATTAGTCATTGGCTTTGTTAGCTGAAGTTTTACGTAAGTACTTGTTTGTCTTTTGGTTTGAGAAGGAGCTTATGGGTAGTGAATTTTGCTGATTCTTATGGAAATTAATTTATTTTTCAAGGACAAGGTAGCATATTTATATATACTTTATCAGTTTTCTCTTTAAGTTATAATAAACTGCTATGAAGTCAGGTAGAAGCTTAGCAATGATATTTAAGATTTTCTTAGAACTGTACATGAGTAAATGAAGTCGTAGGTATACTGCTAGTTTGCAACTTTGGTTTTGTTTATTACTCTATCCATACCACCATATTTTAACAGAATTTAAATAAATAAATAAATAAATAAACAAATAAAATATTTGTTTTTCTTTGCCTTGGTTCATATGGGCATAAATTGAAGCATTAGCTGTTTTGATTGCTGTGGAATTAGTATCAATACTGTAGGAGAAAGCTGTGGACTACAATAAGTTTGTCTTTAGAATATGGGTTTGAATTTCAGATTTCACTGTTTAAGTCTGAGACCTTGGGCAAGTTACTTAACCTCTTCATGTTTCAGTTAATCTGTAAAGTGGGAATTGCATACTCTGCAAACAGTGTTTTTTCTTTTTTTAAAAAAATATTTTATTTTTGTTCAAGTACAGTTGTCTGCATTTTCCCCCCACCACTTCCCCTTCACCCCAGCTATCCCTTCCTCCCTCCCCTGATTCCACCCTCCCTTGGTTTCGTCCATGTGTCCTTCATAGTTGTTCCTGAAAACCCTTCCCCCCTTCTCCCCTCATTATCTCCTCCCACCTTCCCTCTGGTTACCGTCAGATTGTTCTTAATTTCAATGTCTCTGGCTGTATTTTGCTTGCTTGTTTGTTTTGTTGATTATGTTCCACTTAAAGGTGGTATCTCCAGGAAGACAGACAACCCAATTAAAAAATGGGCAAAAGACCTGAACAGACAATTCTCCAAGAAGCACATACAGAGGTCCCAGAGACATATGAAAAGATGCTCAGCATCACTAGCCATCAGAGAGATGCAAATTAAAACCACAATGAGATACCATGTCAAACAGTGTTTTTTCAAAACTGTAGGCATGATTCATTAGTCCTGAAATGAATTTAGTGGGTGACCAGCATTAGGAGAAACATACAGAGTTGTAGCTAATAAGGGAAAGTATTGTTTTGTGAGACTTGTTTCCATAGTGTACATTCATACTGTACATAAATATGTATGTAAGCAGATGGGAACTTTGTTGCAATGCAAGATGTATTTCTTACCCTGAGCTGAATTAAAAAAAAAAAAAAGAAAAACATTCTGTAAAGTTGTTGTTAGGATTAAGTGCCTAGCATACCTTCTGTTTCATAGATGGACACTGAAGAAAAGATGGCCTTGGAGAAGTCTTCTTGGATATTTTGGCCTTGTTGGATTTTGTTGTTTATACAGATTTGGTCTTTGTTCCAAGAGCTATAAAATAAAAGCTGTTTTGTTACTTCAGTTTTTTATTGCGTGTGGAAAATTCGTTGACATAGGGAGGTTTTCTTTTTTTTTTTAATTATTATTTTGTGAACTCATATACAGTAGGTGAGAGTGTAAGTTTATATGACAACTTGGAGTGCAGTTAGATACACTTCATGAAGCTGAAGGTATGCACCCCCTGCAGCTTGTGATTGCAATTCTTGTGTTTGGTCAAAGGAGGCACGAAGGAGGATGTTCACTGAGGCATCGTTTGTAATGGCAAGACTTTGGAAACGACCTAAAAATCCCATGGTAGAAGTTTAGATAAATAAACTGTGGTGTGTTCATCAAATGGAATGTTAAACTAAACAAAGTTAAGTGAATAAACTAAGCTTCATTTATCAGTAACGATAAATCTCAAATCAAAATGGAAGAAAAGCAAGTTTCAGACAGATATATTATGATACCATGTAGTATTTAACATTCAGAAACATGCAAAGGCAGTATTGTATATTGTTTATGGATATAACATATATGTAAAAATGAAAGTCTAGATTGGAATGATACATATCAATGTTAGGATACTGGATTCTTCAGAGAAGCTGTTTAGTAGGGATTAGAGTTGTATTTGTAATGTATTACAGTTTTAAAATTTTATTTATTTTTAAAGAGAGGGGAAAGGAGGGAGAGAAACATTGATATGTGAGAGAAACACTGATTGGTTGCCTGCTGTACACTCCCAACCGGGACCTGGCCCACAACCCAGGCAGTGCCCTGACAGGAAATTGAATTATAACCCTTCTGTTCACAGGCCAGTGCTCAGCCCACTGAGCCACACCAGTCAGGGCTGTAATATGTTATTACATTTTGGTAAAAATAATCTGAAACAAATATGGCACAATGTTGACATCTGTACAGTTTGACTGTAAGGTAAATGTGTAGTCATACTTTTTGCTTTTCTGTATGGATTAAACATATATATATATATATGTTTATATATAGTTTATATAAACTTTTATATATATATTTCTTATATATATTTGAAATTATATATAGATTTCTTTTAAAAAGTTTAGTGCACAATTTATGGCACAGGTTAAATTCTTAATGGTATCTATTAAAAACAGCACACTGCCCTGGCTGGTGGGTCAGTCAGTTGGAGCGCTGTCCTGTACACCAAAAGGTGGCATGTTTGATTCCCAGTCAGGGCATGTACTAGGTTGTGGGTTAGACGTGGTCAGGGTGTGTATGGGAGGCAACTAATCAATTTTTCTCTCTCACATTAATGTTTTTCTTTCTCTAAAAAAGTCAATAAGGCCCTGACTGGTGTGGCTCAGTGGGCTGAGCGTCTACCTCCAAAGCAAAAGGTAGACAACTTGATTCCCTGCCAGGGCATAGGCCCCAGTTGTGACAGGCTTAGGTCCAGGTGTGTGCAAGAGGCAACTGATCAGTGTTTCTCAGACTTTTGTTATATGTGCTTCAGTGAGTCTTAGCTTGCTTCCTGCCCTTATTGTGTTACAGATGTCCTCTACTGCATCTTGGTTAACCCGTTCAGTATGCAAAGATCTGTCGTACCAAGCATTATAAGGCTGTATTCTACATTTTCATATGCTCTAGTTCAGCACTGTTGGATACAACTTTCCATGATAATGAAAATGTGCCATGTTTGTTCTGTTCAACATGGTGGTCACTAGTTACATTAAGCTACTGAGCTTTTGAAATGTGGCTGGTATGACCCAGTGACCAAATCTTAATTTTATTTAATTTAGATGAATTTAAATTTAAATAGCCACATGTAGCTGCTGGCTCCTGTATTGGACATCGCAGCTGTGGTCTATTGAAAAAAATGCTGGATTTGATTACTAGTACATTACTAATTTCCTGAGCCTGTTTTCCTCTATGTAAAAGGGGACTAATAAGTCTTCCCTGAACCTTCTCTGGAGATCCTGGGAGAAGTGAAAGGATGTGTGAAAGCCTGTTGAGGAGTGACCAGTCCTGTGGGATATTATGTGTTAAGAGCTATAAAACTGTGCTGCTTGACTGTAGTTCTACTTCTAGGACTTTATTCTAAGAAAGGAAAAATTTTTATACATTTCTGATGGTCTGTAGGGATAGTCATCAAAGGTTACTTATAATTATATTAGATTGCCATGGCTACCATAACAAAGTAATACAAACTGGGTGACTTTAAACAACAGAAAGTTATTGTCTCATAGTTCTGGAGGCTTGAAACCCAAGATCAAGGTCCCTGCAGCGTTGGTTCCTTCTGAGGACTGTGAGAGAGAATCTGTTTCATGCTTCTTCCCTAGCTTCCGCTGGCTTGCTGGCACTCCTTGGCTTGTAGAAGCATCTCAGCCTTTATCTTCGTATGGTGTGCTCCTCGTGTGTGTCTCTCTGTGCCATATTTCCTCTTTTTGTAATGATACCACTCATAATAGATTAGGGTCCACCCTAGTGACTTCATCTGAACGAATTACATCTGTAATAACCCTGTTTTCAAATAAGATCACATTCTGAGTTACTGGGGGTAAGGACTTCAACACACGATTTTTAGGGGGATAAAATTCAACCCATAACAATAATACTTGATAACTGAAAAGCAAGGTAAAAGTTCTGTAGGAATGGACAATGAAGACTAGCTATGCAGTTGTCTTAGCTCTGGCTACTGCAACAAAATCCCATAGACTGGATGGCTGAAACAACAGACATTTACTTTTCACAGCTCTGGAGGCTGGGAAGTCGAAGATCAAGTTTCTAGCATAGTTAAGTTCTTGATGAAGGCCCTCTTCCTTTAAAAGAATTTTTTTTCTAAGTTTTTATTTAGATTTCCTTTTCAATCTGTTCTGTACTGTACAAGTTCATGCCACCCACCCTTCCAGTAGTTTTTTTGAGGATTTTTTCTTTAAATGGAAAAATAATAAGAGGACCATCTACTGAAATGAGGTAGGACCAGAGTCAGTTCCTGTGTGGCAGTTGTTCAAAGCTGGCCTCATGGAGCCACCACACAGAGGAGTCAGCAACCGGGCCTCCCTCTTATGAAGAAAGAGCTGAGAAAAGCCACGTTCCAATTTGTGAAAATAGTCCAAATTCCATTATGATGTTCCCTGGCACTCTTCCTATACTTCATATATTGAAGGCACCCCCCTTTATTATGGCCGTTTTTAGCAGGCAAAGAAATAGGAAGGAATATATAAAAATAAAAATAAATATAAATATAAATATATGTGTATATATGGAGTGGAAGGAGAAGAGTCATGTAAACCTAAACAGTCATCACATTACCCCAGATGAGCCTGACATTAACAAAGAGATAATAAATAATACCTAGGGGATAAGTGACAACAGGGGGACAGCAAGAAGGGAAAGAACACACATTTAACTATTAAACACACTTCTGTATTTGTTGGGGAGAATTCAGGCCAGCCCCAGGCTTCAGCACTTGCCAGACAGGTAAGCTGATGCTACTCAAAAAATAAAAAAAATAAAAAGTATTTAGGCAGAGGTCCATACCACAGTTTTCCTTCAAGTCAGGTGATCCCCCAGGAACAGAAACTTTGGCTCTGAGACAAATGGAAAAACATGTATTTCCAGTTACAACATGAAAATACAGAAAACTCATAAAAAAAAACACTATCAAGGTCTGACGCTGGCAAAACAGGTAGCATGGCTTTCTCTGCACCCAGTGCTTAAGTGGTTATTGGTATGTGTTCCAAAAACACTGCGCACTTGACCGACAGGTGCGGCATGTTGGTGGATAAACTCAATGTGGAATGTGATGGGTCACAGAAGGAATGAGCCAGAAGCATAGGAAAGAGAGGTTTCAGATAAATTAGCTTAAAAGGGAGTTGTCACCAGACTACATACACTCTCTGCTGGCCTTGGCTCTCCAAGAGCTTTTCCTCACCTTGGAATTAATGCAGTGTGGTTACCAGTTAACACTGCTAGTCAGCTCTATAAATCTTTAAAAATAATTATCACAGCTGCTCTCTCCCTCTGTGGAGCAGCCCTCACCATTTCTTTCACTTCTTCCCCACTTCTTTCTTCACAGGCTCTGATCTCCTAAATTCTAAGGCAATGGGCAGCTGGCAGCTTGTCCCAGACTAACACTCTGAACCTGTCCCCAGAGCTACCTCTTCTCTGACTTCCCAGTGAGCTAAGGCAGCCCAGCCGGGGTTCTCCTGTTGCCTCCTCTATGCTAAGACCTTCCTTGTTTCACTGTCCCCAGCTTCAGTAAATGTATCCTCATAGTCACCTGGATTCATGTGAAATCTTTCCTACACGAAGTCAAGAACCCATACACTATAGCTGGTCCCAGGCAGACCTGCCACTCAGGGCCAGGCCGGTCTGTCATTGTTCCCAGTGAAAGCTGGTAGAGCTCAGCTGGCTCCTGAGCCTCATGAGGCCATTATCCCTTCAGCAGTACTTGGACTCTGAGACCTTGCCACCCTGCCAGTAGCAACAGCCAAAGGCCAGTGCTGAGCTAGACCACAAGGTCTGCTACCTGTGTCACAGCCTCCTCACACTTGCTGCAGTGGTGGTCAGCTGCCAAGACATTACTCCAGACCAGTGGGGAGAGCTGCAGCTCCTATGTTTGCAGTTGGACTGTCACATCAGCACCCATATCTGGGAGAGCCCCCAGGCCATGCACTAGACCTAACTCAGGGACCTAGCTGCCCAGACCTATTTCCACTGGCAGGAGCTGCTGTCCCACTGCCAGCGCCAGACCCAGTACTTCAGCCACTGGGAAGACATCTAATGGAGCAGGGTAGGAGTGGCCCTTGGCTCTTGGCTCTGGCAGGGAGTGAACAGGACCTGTAAAACTGGAGGAAGCAAAGAATGGAGGCCAGAGGAGGATGAGTATGATGAAACAAGAGCCCTCTTCCACCACTGCCCCGACCCCCACTGGCAAGGGATTCTGCCTCTCCCTGCCCGCCCACCCCACATCCACTGCTCTCCTTCCCCACTCAGCATGTCCTCTTTACCCAAGGCCCTTCCTGGCCGAAGCCCTCCCACCCTCCTTCCTCTCCCTGTCAATAATGTGAGGTTTCTTTGTGCACACTAAAGTCTAATTTCACATAAAAAAATTGTCACAACCTAAAATCAACCATATAGGCAGCACTACACACAGTAGAGACCTGTCCTGAAAATTGTAGTCTGGCACTGTTACTTCAGCCTAACTGGCCCATTTCCCACCCTGCTCAACACACCCCTACCCAAAACCTAATTTGTGCAAAAAGAAAAAAAAAAGGCAGGCTTATTCTATCTGAAGCCTTCAAAAAAAGAAGAAGAAGAAGAAAAAAGAAAAACAACACAGCATGTACACATGTAGTCAGGTTCAAATATTTGGGGGGACCACCCCAAAGGAAATAACCAAAATAACCAAAAAAGTAAAGAAATGCCTAAAACATAACACAGCATTTTAAAGTGCTTTCAGATACAAGGCAGAGAGAGGTGTAAAGTAGAAAATATCCAGATCTTTGGTAATTTCCAGAAAGGTCCAGTTCCTTGGGTGACTCCAGGCCAGTGGGCAGACCTTCATGGCTTCTCTAGAGCAGAGCTCGAAGTTTGCTCCTGGGGACACAGGCCCAAGGATCCTGAACTGAGGGCACCTACCCCAGCTCTTTCTTATTTCCTCCGCTCCATCTCCCACTCCACAAAGGTGTCGGAGAGACTTGGCCAGGCCTCATCTCATCTTCACTGTAGTTGCTGAGGTTGGGGCCAGTCACCTGAGTAAAGTTAAGGAACACATATTCCAAGTGTCCCAGGGGATGCCGTTGATCCCTGAGGAGTTCTCTGTTAGAGAGTTTAGTCACTGGTTCAATGTTGGAGGATTGTTCTCAGTAAAGATTGCCTTCCAGAGGGCAATGGTTATTTCCTGATGAAGTGACTGCTGCCCTTCTTCAGAGTCCAGGCCAAACTGAAATGTAAACTGGTAGAGATCCCTGAATTTGTCCCATTGTTTGGCTTCAGTTAAGAGGCTATGGAACTGTGCACAGATCTCACTGATGCTGTCTGCACTCAGGACTTTACAGCCATCAGATAACCCCTTGCTGGTGAATTGGCACATGGCAGCAGCCTGAAACTTCCAAGCCAGGGACCGCACTGAAAATTTTGTGGGGTCAACACATAGGTCACTGCAAAAGCACTCCGTGCCTCCCTCCACAAGTGCATCCTCCTGCTCATCTTCGTAGTGCCTGAACAGTTCTTCCAGCCTCTGTGAGGAAGACTCCTTGGCATTGGTCTTGGGCTTCCTCCTAGCATCTCCTGAGGATGTTGGCAGCTGGCAGGCCTCAGTGGTAGCCTCTATGTTTTTTGTCCCATTGATAAGGATAGCTCCACCTGGCTTGCAACAGGCTAGTGGCTGTTCCTCACCATGGCCTGCAGCTTGTCTGTTGTGTGATTTGCTGCCAGGGTCGCGGTCTCCATTCTTGTTTCCCAGAGCTGATGAGGGCTTCTTGCACTTGGTGGTAACACATTGGCCCATGATCAGATGCCCTTGCTGTACCTGGCCTCAATATGCCTATCAGCTAGAGGAGCCAGACAACAGTTGCTCCAGAGGTTACGCCAGTCAAACTCTTTCTGGAAACAATGGTGGTCCAGTGGGTCCAAACCACCTACTACCCCTGCTTGAATTTCCAAGCTCCTACCCCAGCCACTGCCTCATCTTCATCTCAAGGCCCTCATCTTGACTAGCAGATGGCCACCTTCTTGCTGTATCCTCACATGGTGGAGAGGGAGAGAGAGCTAGCTTTCCGGTTCATTCTTATAAGGACACTAATCCCATCATGAGGACCTTACCCTCAGGACCTCACCAAACCCAGATAACCCAAAAGGTTAACCTCTACATACCATCACCTTGAGGGTTAGTGCTCCAAAATCCATAGGGATTTTATTTAATTTTATTTATCTTTTAAAGTATATTTTATTGATTATGCTATTACAGTTGTCCAATTTTTTTCACCCCTTTACCCCTCTCCACTCTGTACTCCTCTTTCCTCCATTATTCCTCCCCGTTTTTAGTTCATGTCCATGGGTTGTACATATAAGTTCTTTGGCTTCTCCATTTTCCATACTATTCTTAACTCCCCCTGTCTATTTTGTACCTACCATTTATGCTTCTTATTCCCTGTGCCTTTTCCCCCATTTTCCTTCCTCTCCCTCCCCACTAATAACCCTCCATGTGATCTCCATTTCTCTGATTCTTTTCCTGTTATAGTTGTTGCTTAGTTTTTATTTTTAGTTTCAGCTGTTAATAGTTGTGAGTTTGTTGTCATTTTACTATACATGTTTTTTATCTTCTTTTTCTTAGATAAGCCCCATTAACATTTCATTTAGTAAGGGCTTGGTGAAAATGAACTCCTTTAACTTGACCTTATCTGGGAAACACTTTATCTGTCCTTCCGTTCTAAATGATAGCTTTGCTGGATACAGCAATCTTGGATGTAGGTCTTTGCCTTTCATGACTTTGAACACTTCTTTCCAGCCCCTTCTTGCCTGCAAGTTTTCTTTTGAGAAATCAGCTGATAGTCCTATGGGAACTCCTTTGTAGGTAACTCTCTTCTTTTCTCTTGCTGTGTTTAAGATTCTCTCTTTATCTTTAATTTTGAGTAATGTATTAATTTTTTAAAATTTTATTTAAAGATTTTTTTATATTTCAGTTTGGAATACATTTTTATTTTGGTTATAAAAGTCCTTTTTTAAACTTAGCTCACTATGGTGAAGTGTCCTTTTTTTAAATAGTATATTTTATCGATTATGCTATTATGGTTTTCCCATTTTTTTTCTCTTCTCTATCCCCTCTCTTGCCCTGCATTCCCCCACCCTCCAGCATTCCCCCCACCTTAGTTCATGTCCATGCATTGTACATATAGGTTCTTTGGCTTTCATTTATTTACTTTTGAGAGAGAGGAGGAGAGGGAGAAAGAGGGAGAAAAGCATAAATGTGCAAGATATACATGGATTTGTTGCCTCTCGCACACCCCCAGTTGGGTATATCTTTCATGTGTCAATGTTTCCTCTTTCTCCCTCTCTTCCTCACTCCCTTCCCCATTTCTAAATAAATAATTTTTTTTTAAAGTTAAAGCTTTTAGCACTAAGTGCTTCCTGAAAATGAAGAGGACCTTGTGAAAGGTACAGAATCACTCATCTCTTGGAAATACTAAGCCGGGGTTGGATGTAAGCTAAGGTGAAGCTTTCACTTTCGTAAAGCAGGACAAGGAGATGGCAGATCTGTGCCCTCAAATATCTTCTCAGGTATTGTGTGTTGGGATTTCCTTTTGCCTTTTTCCTCCCCTGTGGCACGTAACCCCAATCTTCATTGAAAGAAATATTGGATAGATATATAGTACATTCTAGAATTAGGAGTTTCCTTCATTTGTGGTCTTTGACCTTTCTTAGGGGCGGCATGCTGCAGTCCAAGTGTGGCATTTCTTACACAGTTTTGGAAACAGCTCTTGGACAGGAGGTCCTCTTGATATTTACTTATCCCCAGAAAGAAGTTACTTCTCACTCTCCTTAAATCTGTTGTCTAGATCTTGCCAGTTAAGCTCTTCTTTGGGCATGAATGGAATAGAGGAAATTTTTATGATAGGTTTTAAAAAAGGAGTATATGTGACTTAATCATTAAAATGATATATGACTTGAAATTGGTTGCCTGACCTAGGAGTAAGTTAGTTCCCTCCACTTTCTTGTCAGGAGGCTGTAAGAGATTAGATTGAATGACTAATTCAGTATGAGATTTCTGTGTTCAGTATGAGATTAGATTGAATGACTTTTAACTCTGCCTTCAAGCTTTGATTAGAAGTCCCAGCTTCTATTCTCTTCTAAGGACTTAGATGTAAAAATCTAACTCTAACCTTGACCTAGTGGATGTTCAGGAAATGTTGGCTAAATAAATTAGTTTTTTCATGGTGCCTTTTTTTCTCTTGCAGTTAAAAGAGCCAAATTCCAGGGTTCACCAGGTAAGACCAGCCTTCTATTATAATGTCCCATCATATTTGCTGTGATTTAAAAGCAACCTTTTAAACAAATACTTTTATCGAATTCATTGATTAAATTAATTACACTCAGTAAATTCCTTAAATTATTAATTAATAACTCAGAATAGGGAGATGTTAGTCAAAGGGGTACAAAATTTCAGTTATGCAAGATAAATAATTTCTGGAGATCTAATGTACAGCAATTATAGTTTACAAGTAACCAGAGGTGAAGTGGGAGAGGGATAATGGGTAAAAATTGGGGAAGGGTTGTCAAGGAACAAGTATAAAGGACACATGGACAAAGCCAAAGGGGTATGTTCCCTCCACAATTTGGGAGGAATAATGATGTTAATGCTGCTGTTGAGTTCTGTTTACATTTAATTGGGGAAATATTATGCTATTTATGTTATTAAATATTTTACCACATTTTTTGCTTCAAAATTTTTCCCCCTATTTTCTTCCTTTAAAACCTATGCGAGTCTTATGGTCTAAAAAATATGGTAATATCCTGAGTAGGTATTGGCAAACCAATGTTAACAGTGATCCTCCAAGAGTGCAGGTCAGGAATGAATCCATTCCTAAAGAGCTACTAAAAATCCCAACATAAAACCAAGTCTTGTATAGTATTAGAAATTTAATTTTCTAAGAGAGTAGATTCTAAATGTTCTCAATACACATACACCTTCTCATTCAATACACCCTCTCACTCACTCAAAATGATAACCATACGAGGTGGTTATGAATATGTTAATTTGTTTAATTGTGATTATTTTGCAGTGTATACATACATCAAATCATCAGGTTGTATACCTTAAAATGTACAATTTTAAATTATCAATTATACCTCAGGAAAGCTAGAAAAAAAAACAATGCTGTTGTAAAACATTAGAGAAATCTACATCTATATATCAATTTAGTGAAAAGTTAAAATCCTCTTACTTCTTGACCAACTCAATTATACTTCCAGAATAACTATTTAGAGGTTTTTATATATCTTTTCAGATTTTTTCTGTGTATATGCGTGTCTACATTAATGGATTAGCTATACATATCTTTGCACAACCTGCTTTTATCCCAATACATCATGAAAGTCTTTTCTTATGTGTGTGTATATACATATATCTGGTTCTTTAAAAAAAAAATGTTAGCCCTGGCTGGCATAGCTCAGTGGATTGAGCGCGGGCTGCGAATCAAAGTGTTGCAGGTTTGATTCCCAGTCAGGGCACATGCCTGGGTTGTGGGCTAGGTGCCCAGTGGAGGGTATGCGAGAGGCAACCACACATTGATGTGTCTCTCTCTCTCTGTCTTTCTCCCTCCCTTCCCTCTCTAAAAATAAATAAATAAAATCTTTAAAAAATGTTATATAGAATTTTATTGTAGATTTGTACCATAGATTCTTGATTGAATATGTAGGTTGTTTTCAATTTCTTGCTATTCTAAGAAGTACTGGTAAATATTCTTGTGCATTTGTCATTGCCTGCTTTTGCAAATGTATATGTACACTAGAGTCCAGAAGTAGAATTGCTTGGTCAAAGGTATATATTTTAAAGAAATTTGGTAGTTGCTACCATGCATACTGCCTTTCTGAAAGTTTTTGCTAGATTATACTCAGATCAGAGTACATGAGGATTTCTTTTCTCAAGTCCTTATCAACATGACATACTATCAATTTTTTAAAATCTTTGCTCATCTGAAGGCAAAACATGGTATCTCCTTATTTTAATACACATCTCCTAAACTGTGAATGTCAAGTTGTTCTGATTACTGCTGGGGGAAAGGAAGAGTCCTGGGGGTTACCGGGAAAAAGTGAACATGCTTGGGAACCCAGGAAAATCTCAAAAGCCAAACCTTGGGTGCAATAGGAGCTAAAGCAGATTCTGAACTTTCTACTCTCTCCACTGGCTCTGGGTTAGGACTCTTGTTTTTTTTTTTTTTTTAAGTGAGAATCTGTTCTGTTCAATTTTCTGGTCCAGCTGGCTTTTCTGTGGTTGCATACAGCCTATAATCATATCTCCGGTGGAGTTTGTATGCCTCTCCTCCAAGCTTTGTAACCAACTACCAGCTATCCCTATTTCTTTGTTTTCTCTATTTAAAAATTTTTTGAGAAGGAATCATATTGGTTTTACCTTTTGGCCAGCCCATAGATGGGATGCTCTTGAGTGGCATCTGCCCCTGGTCTAATCAGCTATGGTGGAATATGGGGAGTGGACTACAAAACCATATGATATCAAACATAGCTCAGGGGTCTACCTCACTGGTACACTGGATATGGATGGGGGTCATATATAAACTACATGATTCTTAGTGATATTAAAGAGAAAGGTTTATCTTCTGCTAGAAGTGCATGACAAGGCCCATTTTCTCACTTCTCTAACAGGTAATCATTGTAAGCAATCTTTGCCAGTGTGATGAGTCAAAAAATAATTGTATCCCCTTTTTCATTTTATAAAATTATGATTAATATGTTATATAGAAAAGCGAATTCTCAGTTCAGTTCTCCTCCTCATGGCTGATGTGAAGGTAGAAGGGTGAGTATAGAACATGCTGTGTTAAGCAGTAGGTCAGATCCCTGAGTTTTGAGTTCTAGGCCACTTACCTTTGTTTAGTATTCAACTTACACTGTTAGGTTAGAGAATTTCCTTTTCCCAATTCTGTGATAACATTTCTGATAAGTGAATAGATAAAGCTTGAAATTCACTGTTTATGAGGGTTTATCCTGAATTCTTATTTCTTTCAACAGCTAGAGGTAACCCTTTCCTCTTCTGCAATCCTTTATCACTTTTTCTGTTATGGTACTTACTTTTTTCTATATTTAAAGTTACATATCTTTTCTGGTGGCACAGCACATGTGAGGGACCACTGCCCTGACCACCCGGCTGGCACCTGACTGGCTGCAGGCAGAGAGAGTGGAAGGGAAAGAGAGAAACATAGATGTGAGAGAGAAACATCAATCGGCTGCCCTCTGCACCCACCCAGACCAGGGACTGAACCTGCAGCCTAGATCTCATATTTTGGATTCTGGCTATATTATAATGAATGACACTTTGCATTAGATGTCATTGGTTGAAGAGTTTAAGTTAATGGAGAATGCACAATTGTGTGTTTTTACGGCACTGTCCTTTCTCAGTTCAGCCACCCAGCAGGAGGAGGATCCTTTATTTGTCCAAAGTAAATTTTGGAGTAGATTTTCTTTCCTTTTTGTTTTTTTAAAAGATTTTAATTTATTTTTAGAGAGAGGGGAAGGGAGACAGAGAGGGAGAGAAACATTGATGTGCGGTTGCCTCTCAAGCACTCGCTACTGGGGACCTGGCCTGCAACCCAGGCATGTGCCCTGACTGGGAATCAAACCAGAGACCCTTTGGTTCACAGGCTGGCACTCATTCCACTGAGCCACACCAGCTAGGGCTGGAATAGACTTTCTTACTGCAGTTAAGAACCATTGTGTGTTAAAAGATGGACCAGAGAAAGATGGCAAAGAGCATATTAGTATTCAAACAAACAAACAAAAAAGGTAAATAAAATAAAATTGCTAATATACCTGTGGAAACTATTGGTTTTGATGCTATTATAAAACAGCAAACCCAGCTGAACATGTTCCAAGAAATTTGTTTGAAGAAGTATGCAGTAAGTTGTGCTGGTGACAAAGGAGCCATTGCCAAAGCGTGTCCTAATGTTAAAGGAGTAGATTTGTCAATAAACCTGCTGTTGGCATGGGATGAAGTGGTAATATTGCTGATCAGCTCAGACACCTGGAAGCCCTTAATCTCAGGGACAATAAACTGAGATTTCCCCCTACTCACCATCTCTAACCAGGATATTTCCTGCACTGAAGGTTTAGTCCTCAGCTGCACAGGAATGTGTGCCAAGGTGCTCCGGTGTGCTGTGGGGTGACCAGTCCTGGAGGAGCTCTGCCTAGAGTCTAACGATATTTCCATTTCAGAAAGGCCGGCTGACGTTTTACAAATGATCAAGTTATTAGACCTTTCCCATAATTAGTTAATTGATGAAAATCAGCTGTTTCTAATAGCATATCTGCCCAGACTAGAACAACTAATTCTTTCTAACACTGGATTTCTTCTCTACATTTCCTGGATCCTGGGATTCAGTGCAAAATGTCAGTATTTCCTTCCTTGCCAAACCTTGTAGTCAGTGACAATCAGATATTGCAATGGTCATCTATCAACAAGCTGGATGAGTTACAGAGTCTGAGCTCTTTGTCCTGACGAAGAAACCGGGACTGAGGGAAGCAGAGCGCAGACGGCGTACCAGTTCCTTATTGTCAGGATTGGTCAGCTGCAAACCCTGAACAAATGTCAAAATATTCCTGAGGAGAGGCAGGAGGCTGGAGCCAAGCTGGAGTACAGAAAAGTGTTTGGAAATGAATGGAAAAGGGGGCTGGGCATCAGGATCCAGACCAAAACAGGCCAAATGAGGAGTTCTGGTAGCCCACCCCAGGTACCAGGCACTCTGCCTCAAAAATGGTGCACCTGGGGAGGGGGAACTTAAAACACAACCACCGTGTTTGCTCAAAGCCAGCTGCTAACACTGAGGATAAAATATCCTCACCATCTGGACCAGAAAGTCCTAGAGAAACAACTGCCCGACTCCATCACAGTTGAAAAAGTGAAAGGATTGCTGCCATGTCTTCTCAGAGTTCCTGTGTCAGACCTTCTGTTGTCCTGTGAACGTCCCAAAATGCCAGGCAGAGAGATTGAACTAGAAAATGACAGTCATTACAGTTTTATTCTGTGGAAAATGGAGATCTTCTATTAGTGCAATGGTGACAGCCAACTAATAAAGCTCAGAGACTAGACTGTTTATTGTGACTGGGGTTCACTGGAAATAATTGATTTATTGGAAAAATTCTACTCCCCCCAAAAGAGGTTTTATAACTTTCCCTAAGTGTAGAAAAGATTGTATTTTTCATTAGGAAGAGACCATTTCTAAGCTTGTATTAATAGCAATAATAAAGGCTTTGTACCTACTTAAAAAAAGTTACATATTTTTTCTACTAGATCAATTATATTAGTTTTTTTTCAAACTGCAGGTGGGCTGTAAAATCAATTTAGTTTCTTATGATTAACTTCTTTTTTTTAAAAAAAGATTTTATTTATTTATGTTTAGAGAGAAGGGAAGGAAGGGAGAAAGAGAGGGAGAGAAACATCAATGTGTGATGGTTGCCTCTTGCACGCCCTCATCTGGGGACCTGGCCCACAACCCAGGCATGTGCCCTTACTAGGAATCAAACTGGTGACCTTTTGGTTCACAAACCAGCACTTAATCCACTGAGCCATGCCAGGCAGGGCCGGATATGATTAACATTTTAATAGATTGAATAAAATAGAATAGGGAATAATGGTGTATCATGTCTTGTATTTTATGAACACTTATGCTAGTTTATATGTGTGTATGTGTGTCTTCTGGGTCAAATACATTTCTCAAATTTTCAAAACACTGTTACAGATTATGCTTTTGAAGGAAGCATGTGTTTTATATTTTTTGCGACTCCATTATCATTAGAATGATGCTTTGTACAATATATATTTTCATTTTTTGTTCTACATATAATGATTTAATTTGGATATTATTTAATTCCAATGGCTTTATGAGATTGGGTAACGAAATGAGCACTAAGTATTACATCTTCATTTTGCATTTTTTCCAAGACAAATTTAACACATATGTGACCCTGAAAGTGCAGAATGTGAAGAGCACAACTGTAGCAGTTCGTGGCGATGAACCTTCCTGGGAACAAGATTTTATGTTGTAAGTACTTGACAGCAACAGCATACTTACAATGTTTGATGATAATCTTTCCAAGGTAAATACATTGGCTTAAACAACTACAGGCTCAAGATTTTGTGTACATATAAGAATTATAAAATATGTTAAATATTACAAAACATATTTTAATGTATATTAACTTTCTTTTTAAAAAGCTAGAGTTACCAGAGCAAGTGAAGTGTGTGGTAGGCAAAGTATATCCACAGTTTTGTTTTTTTGTGGATTTGTAATCTATTCTTAGAGACAAATTATGAATGTGAGTAAACTCCCAAATAATTTATGTATGTGAAAATCCTACCTAGCCAGTTTTTTCTAGTACTCAGAATTAGGATATGGTACAAATAGCATGATATTAAACATAAGCTTTCTTTGATTCTCAGAAGGCCCCTTGAAGGCATGTGGTTATGCATGTGAGAGACTGTGTGTCTGTACCTGAGTCATCTGCTTTGGAGGATGAATATTTCAGTGCCTGTAATCCTCTTGCTATTTGTAGTAAAATGTCCTACATTTACCTTGTTAATAAATGTTAGTACACATTAGTAGAATTTCTTACACATGACACAGCATTTAGTATATTACAAGTGTAAGTGCTGGCTTTTAAAAACTTGATTATTTCTTTTTTTCCTCTTTAAGTTTCAGGAATCTTTCCCCCTAATCTAGAAAAGGGGAGAGAAGTATAGAATATCATTTTGAAGGATGAGTGAATCACTTAGCTTCTCTGAGTGCCAGTTTTTATGTCTGTAAAGTTCTACCTTTCTTACAAGACTATGCTTGTTTTTTGGCAAGGTGAGCATGGGAAAATCAAATCAGAAAATATATGAAAATTGCTGTGTAATTTGAAATTGAAGTGAAATTGTTTTGCAAGTTTATGGTGCATCTCAGAGAGACATAGGGATGACTATTATTTTTATGTGGAAACATTCCAATTCTCCAGGCTTTTAATATGCTGCTTTTTATAGTACCATTTAGGAAACTTTATTATAATAGTTAAAGGATAAGATTGTGAGGGCTTGGGCTAAGACAATAGGAAAAGGGATACGGAGAAAAGTATGGCTTGAAGATGTTAAGTGGATAGAGCCAAGATTTGTCTTGGATGATGGGTGAATGATGTGCCACTCATTAGGATAGGAGATACTGTAAGATGAGTTACACAAAAGCTTATATTTGAGTCTCTTGCAAGACAGGTAGGAACTGAGGTAGAGAAGATAGAAACCTGAACCTGGCACTCAGGGAAGAAGTCCGAGTTGGATAAATATTTTGGTCAGTTGAAGCCATAGGCATAGATGAGAAAGCTTAGGGAAGCCAGTGTGTAGGGTGAGAATAGGGCCTGGGGTGGAGCCCAGAGAGCACCAGCATGTAAAGAGGGGACAAATGGAACTAGGAAGGCATAGACAGAGAGGTATAGGGAGATGAGATGGTAGTGTCCTGAAAGCTGAGGGTAAACTGGGCTTCAGGAAGAAACAGGCCAATGGTGTCAAATTTCTCCCTGGTTGCCTTTCTCTCAATATTCCCTTTCTTAGTTACAAGAGAAGGATACCACTTTTTTCTTTTCTAAAATTGAATTTATTGGGTGACATTGGTTAATAAAACTATATAGGTTTTAGGTTTATAATTCTATAATGCATCATTTGTATATTGTATTGTGTGTTCACCACCTGAAGTCAAGTCTCCTTTTATTACCGTGTATTCCCTCTTTACCTTCTACAACCTCCCCCCATGCACATTTCCCTCTGGTGATAACCATACTGTTGTCTCTGTTATGAGGTTTTGTTTTGTTTTTTTCACTTAATCCCTTCACCTTTTTCACCTAGCCTTTCAACCCCTCCCCTTTACAACTGTCAGTCTTTTCTGTGTATTTGTGAATCTGTTTCTACTTTGTTTGTTAGTTTATTTTGTTTATTGGATTCCACACATGAGTGAAATCATATGGTAAATACTCTTTCTCTGACTGGCTAATTTCACTTAGCATAATATTTGACAGGTCCATACATCCTGTCCTAAAAGGTAAGATTTCCTTCTTTCTTTATGGCCAAGTAGTTTTCCATTGTGCAAATGTACCACAACTTTTTTTTTAATGGAATCTTTTTTTAAAGATATTTATTTATTTATTTTTAGAGAGAGGGGAAGGGAAGGAGAAAGAAAAGGAGAGAAACATCAATTTGTGAGAGATACATAAACTGGTTGCCTCTCACATGCCCCCAACTGGGGACCTGGCCCACAACCCAGACACGCACCCTGGGAATTGAACTGGCAACCTTTTGGTTTGTAGGTGGGTGCTCAATCCACTGAGCCACTCCAGCCACCATAGCTTTTTTATTTACTCATCTCTTGATGGGCACTTGGGCCGCTTCCAGATCTTGGCTATTTATTATAAATAATGCTACAGTGAGCATAGAGGTTCATATATTCTTTTGAATCAGTATTTTGAGTTTCTTTGGATATATTTCTAGAAGTGTAATTGCTGGATCTAAGCCAGTTTCTTTTTTAATTTTTTGAGGTATCTCCATACTGCTTTTCACAGTAGCTGCACCAACCTGTATTCCCTCCAACAGTGCATGAGAATTCCCTTTTCTCCACATCCTCACCATCACTTATTTGTTGATTTATTGATGATAGGCATTCTGACAGGTGTGAGGTGATATTTTATTGTGGTTTCAATTTGTATTTCTCTAATGATTAGTGATGTTGATTGTGTATCTTTTCAGATGTCTATTGGCCATCTGTATGTCCTCTTTGGAGAAGTATATATGCAGATCCTTTGCCCATTTTTTTAAATTAGATAGTTTGTTTTCTTGGTTTTGAGTTTTATAAGTGCTTTATAAATTTTGGATGTTAACCCCTTCTCAGATGTATTATTATATGTCATCCCATTCAGTGGGTTGTCTTTTCATTTTGCTGGTGGTTCCATTTGCTGTGCAAAAAAACTTTTTAGTTTGATGTAGTCCCATTTGTTTATTTTTTCTTTTGTTTCCTTTGCCCGAGGAACATATATTGGAAAAAATGTCACCCCTTTTCATATCTCATCCTTTCAAGCAATCTCAATGTGGCTTCTTCTGTAGACCCTCGGTTATAAAACTTCTCTTCAGCTAGTCTTTGGGTGGTTATTTGGATTGAATGTTCTGTGTTTTAGTTGTGATTCCACTTTGGTCCTAGGAGGAGGTGAGTGTAATGTCTGTCTACTCTGCTGCCATCTTGGATCTCTGTTTCTTTCTTTTCACATATAGTGTGTGACATCATTTATAAACAGTTTATTTAAGTCTCTTAATATGTGCATATTGTATACAATTTTGTGGGCTAGGCAAATTCACAATATTAAGTGAACATGTCTTCCTTGCCCTTAAGATATGATTTAATCTTAGAAACGTTAAAGATAAATAATGTGAAATACCAAAATAAATATTAGATACTGCCACATAACTACATCAAGGAAAAGGAAAAAAGAGAAAGGGAGAGGAGAGACCAGAAATGGAGTTGCCAGCTGCCATAAGGACAGGGTAGGAGATAAAGAGTAGGAGCAGAAAGGTAGAGAAAGTAGCTAAAAAACTCATGTGTAAAAGAAAAGAGGGCAAAATTCATACAGAATTTTTATGTGTGAGCTTATCATAACACAGTTCTGGCTATGGTATGTAAACCTAGCAATCATACTTTCTTCCACCTTCCTTTTGGCTGGAATAATCACTTAGAGTTATAACTGTTCCCGGCATGTGAAACATGGTGATGTTCTGCAGCCTTTCATCAGCATTGCTAGCTTTAAAAATTTTTTATTTTTATTTTTTCTTTCTTATTTTTATTGTCGTTCAAGTACAGTTTTCTGCATTTTACCCCCACCCTCCCCACTACCCCAGCCCTCCCCGCCTCCCTTCCCCATTTCCACCCCTCTTTGTTGTTGTCCATATGTCCTTTATAATTGTTCCTGTAAACCCTTTTCCCCCACTATCCCCTCCCCTCTCCCTTCTGATTACTGTCAGCCTGTTCTCAATTTCAATGTCTTTGACTGTGCTTTGCTTGCTTGTTTGTTTTGTTGATTAGGTTCCTGTTAATGGTGAGATCATACAGTATTTGTCTTTCATTGCCGGGCTTATTTCACTTAGCATAATGCTCTCTAGTTCCATCCATGCTGTTGTAAAGAGTAGGAGCTCCTTCTTTCTTTTTGCTGCATAGAATTCCATTATGTAGATGTGCCAAAGTTTTTGATCCATTTATTTACTGATGGGCAGTTACTTGGGTTGCTTCCAGCACTTGGCTATTGTAAACTGTGCTGCTATGAACATTGGGGTGCATATGTTCATTGTTAGCTTTATTCTTGTATATTTATTTTCCGATATCCGATAGCACTTTTCTCTTTCAACCCTGCTATGATATGTGTGAATTTTCTTTTCTGTCTCCCACCTTGAGATTCTGTATGAATTATGCCCTCTTTTCTTTTACACATGAGTTTTATCAGCTACTTTCTCTACCTTTCTGCTCCTACTCTTTATCCTCCTATCCTGTCTTTGTGTCACCTGGCAACTCCATTGCAGGTCTCTCCTCTCTCTCTTTTTTCCTTTTCCCTGATACAGTATGTAGCAATATCTAATATTATTTTGATATTTCACATTATTTATCTTTAATATTTCTGAATCTTATTTCCAGAACTAAATCATATCTTAAGGGCTAGGAAGGCATGTTCACTTAATTTTGTGAATTTGCCCAGCTCACAGTCTTGTATACACATGTGCACATATACTGTTGACTGAGTTAATTAATAGAAGAAACTTCCCCAGAGCTCTGGGAATGAGGCATAAAAAGAATTCTTAGACTTCTCATGATTGTGCCTGCTAAGCAAACATAAATGAGAAAGGGGGTTTGTAGAAGGTATCCTCATTGTTTCAGGCTTACTCCCCAGAGTTCTCTGAAGATCATGTTTTCCTTTTTATCTGTCCAGGTCAAGCTGTTAAAGACCTCTGGCTATTTATACTATCCGTGGGCTTGAGATGCTATTTAGGAGTTGCATTGGGATTAAGTATGCATCCCCAAGTTGTTTTTTTTTACAGATTCAAAAGGTATGAGTTATTACATATATTTTTCAAGGCTAATCAATTAATCAGGCTATGTTAAACTGTGACAGAATGCTTAGTTTTCCTGCTGTGAACATCGAAACTTAGTGACTGGGTTTAATTATCTGCTTTGTGGCTTTGCACAGCTTTCCAGAAAGCTTGGAAGCTTTTAGAAACAGGAACTGGATCCTGTATTGTGTGTGTCTTCCCCACAGTACTAAGCCATATGAATGCTCTCAGGAAATATTAAGGGATGAACAAATAAGCTCATTATTGCATTCTGTGTTTTGTTGTATTTATATGAAAGGGGCAAATTTTCTTTGCGTCACTCATTTTCAACACACTTGCTATGAATTCTATGGCAATAATACCACATTCCAAAGTTGTGACTCTGAGAACATTTATCTTAATAGTACAGCAGGGAAGCCAAGCTTTTCTCTGAAGTGTTAACTTGAAACTTCTACATGTGATTAAAAGCTGTTGTTTTCCTGAGAATACCTTTCTATTTTTTCTGCTGGAATTGGTCTTTACTCATCTTTCTTGCATTTCCTCTCAAATAGACTTGTGTTTCAGTAAGAGCTTTCTGGAGAAAGTTTTTAGTACTAACCTAAGTGTTTGTCTGTTTTGCCTTAAGACTATGATTAAGTTTGAGTTAGCCCTTCCAAGCTGATATTCCACGATTGACATTGTGTTTTGACATTGTATAATATTGTGTTTTGCTTAGTGGTTATTTGGCTCTTGGCAGAATGATTTCTTTTCAAAATTTTCCTAGTTATTATTGCAGGAATATCATTGTGTTTATCATTATCCTGTGATAATCATTTTTTTTAAGTGACAGTGCCTACTTTAACAGATAATAACTAATGGGCTCTCTGCGGGCTACCTGGTGTGAACTGGTACACTCTAGTGTCCCTTACCTGCCTCTGACTACCTGTTCCCATCAAACTTAGATGTTCTTAGGGGTCTGCTTACTTCTGCGTAGACTCCATTCCAATTCCATTCCATAAATCTTGGGAAGAAGTGTTGCTTTTTTTCTAAAGGTCCTCTGTATACAGTCTATAGGTATAAATTATGGGCTATGTTAGTATTAACAAAAAAAACATGTAAGACTATTGCCTAAGAGTGAAGCCTGTAGGAGGGCAGCCCTCATAGTAAAGCCCTTACTGCTTGGCTTCACTTTTTTTTTTTTTTAAAGAAACTGTGTTAATGTAATCATGATTAAACTTCAAAGTAGAGGGGACAGATTGACAAAGGCATTTTTCTATGGATACCTTACATAGGTTTCTAGGAACCCAAACTATGGTTTCAGCATTCTGGGGTATTGTGATTTTCCCTGATGACAGAATTCTGGTGATAAAGTATTTCAGGGTTAGCAAAACAGGAGATGTTGCTGTTTCCTTCATATCATCTGTCTTTCTTTAAAGGACTTTCTTCTTTCCTTTAGTGAGATTAGTCGCCTGGACCTGGGTCTGAGTGTGGAGGTGTGGAACAAAGGACTGATCTGGGACACCATGGTGGGGACCGTGTGGATTGCACTGAAGACTATTCGACAGTCAGATGAGGTCAGTCCTTGTACTGCCCACTTGTAGGTATGATTGCAGCTCTTGTTTCTGCACACTCTAGCTTCATTCAGCTAATATTCATCCATATATCTCAGATTGCTCTGACTGCTTGCTAATTAGAGGCCATGCAACCAGCTTATTCCTACATTACCCAAAGGTTTAGGGGATTTTATTTAGGTCTGGTCTTCCCTCTGCCCTGATTGAACTCAGAGGTGCTAGAATACTTTTTAGATTTAGCAGGTAAGACAGCTCTTCTTAGTACTGTGTGTGTGTGTTAGATTGATCTAGGGTACCTATGGTTTCTACCTTTCCCACCCAAGATATTTTCTTAGAAGGAGCCCAGTTAAACTTTCTCAGCTATTTGGCTGGGTCCTGTTCTCTGCTTTTTTCTCTTTGGATTACCAATCCCCAGGGAACCGGTTTCAATCTTCCTTCTTCTACAAGTAACCCTAACAGAGTTTAAGGAACTACAAGGCTTGGCAATTGGGATTCACATGGTCTCTGTACATTATTTTCAAGACTGAACTCCCATTCTACTTTCACAGACTATAACTCAGCATAATTTCCCCATAGACACTCACTTTTAGCCTGGAGAGAATCTATAGTGTTCCTGTTTGACTTTTACATGGGCTATGAGTTTTCTCTGGGAGTGAGGATGGTGAAAATGTGCCTCTCCTTTCTAATTTTCTTTTAGTTCTGGCAAAGTCTCTATTCCCCCAGGCAAATGGGCAGTTCATTTTCATTGTGGCCCTAGTTCAAGTCTACTTAAGTAACAATGTTCATAGCTCTTTAATGATTAGGAATAGCAGCACACAAAGTGACACAGTTATTAAGAACTGCACAGCTCAAGAGGTAACTGATCGATGTATCTCTCACACACAGATGTTTCTCTCCCTCTCTTTCTCCCTCCCTCCCCCTTAAAAATAAACACAATCTTAAAAAAAAAAAAGATTGCTCAGATGAAATATTGGTCCATGGAGGTGCTTGGTTTTTCTGTTTGGTACTTCAGAAATTCTGTCCTCAGTGGGCTTGCAAAGAGCTGCTCTCTCTCCAAAAAGGGATAACAGAAGCCCCATGTAGCAGAGGCAGGTGGGGACAGTATTGTGTTTGTCTCATTAGGATGTGAGTGGCTCTCAGAAGCTCTCCAGCAAGTACATTCAGAGGAAAACACCTGGCTCTTCAACCAAGAGGGAAGTCGGGGGGAAAAAGGAAAGTGTAATCTTAGATCTTTCTTTTCCAGGAAGGGCCTGGGGAGTGGTCCACATTGGAAGCAGAGACATTAATGAAAGACGATGAGATCTGTGGAACTAAAAACCCAACTCCTCATAAAATTTTGCTTGATACAAGATTTGAATTGCCTTTTGGTGAGTCTATTTAATTAGATTTGTAATGCCATTTAACACTTTTTGCCATATTGTTTGGAATAGTTGGCTGGTTGTTTCATTGCTATATCTTTTGTCTTATCATCCTTTGATAAGACTCCCTTTGAGGACATTCTCTCTTTCGCCTCTATAATGCCTATCCTGGGGATGGTGCAGAGTAGCCACTGGAATGGTGCTAATTAAAGAATCCACAATAAAAGCATTCTCTTTGAGTTATTGTATCCTCTCTGACTGTTTAATATAATGACTTATGAAATACCTACTCATTAGAGAACATCAATAATTTATTCTTTTGATAATATCTTAACATTTATTGTCTTGAAGCAAATATATACCTACAATCAGCCAATTTAAAAAATGAAGTAGCACTAACAAATAGAATAGTAATTTAAAAGGTAATTTTTAAAAAATCACAAAAATACAGGCTCTGGTAAAAGTTCAAATAGTGTGGAAATGTACATGGAGAAGTTGTTTCTCTTCCTGCTTCCTTCCACCTCCTTTGCATTTCCTGCAGTGGTTAAAGAGGTAAACCACTATTAACTTTCTTGTGTCTTAGTTTAGATACAAAAAATTTCTAGAAATATTATTTTGACAAAATTTGGACCATACTCTATATACTATATATAATGAAACAGTCATACATCACATAATGACATTTCAGTCCATGACAGCCCTCATATATGATGGTGGTATACTATATAGCTTAGGCTGTAGTAGGCTACATCATCTAGGTTTGTGTAAATACACTCTATGATGTTCACAATATGACAAAATTGCCTACTGATGCATTTCTCCAAAAGTACCTTGTTTTTCAGCTGTGCATGACTGTATATAGTGTTGTATAAACTACAAAAGCACATTGTCTTGGATATCATCCATGTTTTACTTTAAGGCCTATCTTGCTGATCTGAACAGCTGTCTATATGATAAATTTTCTAAGCAATCCTTTATTAATTGACATGTAGGTTTCTAGTTTTTTTTTTTATATTACATAACTACTGTAATATCAGCTTTGTACACCTGTGCCCATTTGTAAGTCTAGGATAAAGTTCTTTTTTTTAAAATTATATTTTATTGATTATGCTATTACAGTTGTCCCATTTCCCTCCTTCTCTCCCCTCTGCCCTGTACCCCCTCTCCCACCCACGTTTCCCCCCTTTAGTTCATGTCCATGTGTCATACTTATGAGTTCTTTAGCTTCTACTTTTCCTGTACTATTCTTACCCTCTCCCTATTTATTTTCAACCTACATTCTATGCTACTTATTCTCTATACCTTTTCCCCCTCTCTCCTCCTCCCACCCCCCTGCTGCTAACCCTCCATGTGATCTCCATTTCTGTGGTTCTGTTCCTGTTCTACTTGTTTACTTAGTTTCTTTTGGTTTTACTTTAGGTGTGGTTGTTAATAATTGTGAGTTTGCTGTCCTTTCACTATACATGTCTTTTCTTTATCTTCTTTTCTTAGATAAGTCCCTTTAGCATTTCATAAAATAAGGGCTTGGTGATGATGAACTCCTTTAACTTGACCTTATCTGAAAAGCACTTTATCTGCCCTTCCATTCTAAATGAGAGCTTTGCTGGATAGAGCAATCTGGGATGTAGGTCCTTGTCTTTCATGACTTGGAATGTTTCTTTCCAGCCCCTTCTTGCCTGTAAGGTCTCTTTGGAGAAATCAGCTGACAGTCTGATGGGAACTCCTTTGTAGGTTACTGTCCCCTTATCTCTTGCTGCTTCTAGGATTCTCTCCTTCATTTTTACCTTGGCTAATGTAATTATGATGTGCCTTGGTGTGTTTCTTCTTGGGTCCAACTTCTTTGGGGCTCTCTGAGCTTCCTGGATTTCCTGGAAGTCTATTTCCTTTGCCAGAATGGGGAAGTTCTCCTTTATTATTTGTTCAAATACGTGCTCAATTTGTTGCTTTTTCCCCTTCCCCATTCTGGTACCCCCTATAATTCGGATGTTGGAACATTTAAAGGTGTCCTGGATGCTCTTAAGCTTTTCCTTGATTTTTTTGAATTCTTATTTCATCATGCTTTCCTGCTTGGTTGATTCTATCTTCCTTCTGGTTCACTGTATTGTTTTGAGACTCAGATTCCTTCCTTTCACTATTGGCTCTCCTCCGCGTATCTTCCTGCATCTCTTTTATGGTAACCTGCATCCTTTCATCTAAATTGCACCCAAAATCAACCAATTCCGTGAGCTTTCTGATCACCAGTGTTTTGAACTGCGCATCTGATAGATTGGCTATTTCTTGGTCACTCAAAAGGATGAGTTCTGGGGCACTGATTTGTTCTTCTATTTGAGCCATCTCTCTCTCTCTCTCTCTCTCTTTTTTTTTTTTGTCTGGTCACTCCTGTTACGGTGGGGGGCGGAGCCTTAAGTGTTCACCAGGGCTGGGCACCCCAGTCGCTAAATTGTGACGTTACATGTGGGGGGTGGGGGGGCAGGGAGCGGGGACGGGAGGGAACAATGGCGGTAGTTCTGTTCTCCTGGGATCTCAGACCCTTCTCTGGGATCCTGGGCTGCGAGCTCTGCCCTGGTCCACAATCGTTGCCTCACTGGGTCCGCCAGCCGCAGCTTGCGTACTCAGGGATCACTGCTGTGTTCTTGCACCCCGGAAGCTGTTGCACGTATTTCGCGCCAAATTTTCCCCAACCTCCGTGCGCCGCCAACCCGCACTAGCCCCGCGCCCACCCGGTTCGTCTTCTCCTACCAGTCTGGATGTACGGGTCTACTTCAACTTCTTGGCTGCCCGACTTCCATTCAGATAAATCCTCTATCAGTTCTGAGTGTTATTCTATCTGTAAATTATTGTTGTTCTAATCTTGGTTGTGCGAGGAGGTACGTTGCGTCCACCTATTCCTCCATCTTGCCGGACGTCTCTAGGATAAAGTTCTTAAAGTAGAATTTAAGGTGTGGGTCAGACGGTATATGCACTATTACTTTTCATAGTTCTGCCAAGTTACTTTTCAGAAAGATGGTACCATTTTATATTCTTACCTACTATGTCTGAGGTGTCTCGCTTCTGCACATCTTTACCAACATTTTGTATTACAGTTTTAATATTTTTGTCTAATTGATTTATATGACATCTTGTTTTAATTTAATTTAGTTTAATTTTAATTTTGACTGTTCACACTAATGATATTCATTATAATTTTGTTATTACTGCTGTTTATGGTTTCAGTTGTACCTTATATGTTGTACCTTATGATGATTTCAGCAAAAGTGGCATGATTTTCTAATAAGCTCAGACATAACTAAGCTCAGAACAACTATTACTTCAGAAAAATAGAAAGGAAGACGCTCCTGTGTGTCTGTACGCTGAGTTGTAGGGGAAGGGAAAAGTATTTGAAGTTCTTGCTAATGGCTTAGTTGCTTGTATTCTTAGTGCTGTGGTCTTGGCTGAACTGGCCTGGAATAGAGTTTCTCTCTTGGTGAATTGGGAGGGGAACGGATGGAGATGAGTCTTGGTTTTACTACTACAGAAATTAGTTGTTTTAAAGTTTTGGTAGGTTTTCTTGAGTAAATGTTTCTTCATTTGCTGTATGCTCTGAGGACTATTTCCAGAGACTTTAAATGTGTTTTATATATTAACACCCCCATCCCACAGAGTTTTGTTAGGGTGTGGCTCTGTGGAGCTCATGCTAGAAGTCTGTCATTCCATCCCTTATTACATTGTGAACAAACATTCCTTTCAACACTGTGTCACTTTTATTGTCATGGGTAACCATACACATTTCTATATAGATTTTGAGTTTCATGAGGGTACTTGCATAATTTATTTTGGTATCTCTAGTGTTTGCTTGGCACATAATAGGTGCCTAAAAAAATTTTTTTTTGAATAATTGTTAAGGTAAAATCTCAGATAAGTGAAGTCTGTCTTTGATACTAGTTAATGTGAGTGTGCTAAGCTTTTGCCTCTGTGATAACCACAGAGGGTTAGGTGGTGAGGGTATGGGCAAAAAGGTTGAGGGGATTAAGAGGTACAAACATATAAATAAATGTAAAGTACAGCATGGGGAATATTAATATCAATAATATCACAATAACTTCATATGGTGACAGATGGATAGTGGATTTTTTGTGGCTATCACTTTGTAAGGTATATATATGTGAAATCTCACTATTTTCTACACCTGAAACTAATATAATATTGTGTATCAATTGTACTTTAATTCTGAATAGCTTTACATTTAGAATAAAAATTAGACATGGAGCCAAAAAGTAAAAATTAAAAAAAAACTTAATAAAGTGTCCTGTTATTGGCAAAGGAAATTTTTTTTATAAATTGGAATCCTGTAAATATTCTATTCAATTACATAGCATCTTTAAAAAACAGTAACTTGTAATTTTTTTATTGTGTTGAAAGGTCAGAAAATATATAGGTATGTAAAATATATAGGTATATGAAAAGGACAAGAGTTTCTTAAAACCTCACAAACTGGAGATATTTTTTACATGTTGTTATGTTTCCTCCTGTTTTTTTTATGCACATTTACTGTTTTTCTTATAAAATGGTATGGTATATTACATTTTAATCTGTTGTATTCAGTAAAGTTATAATATAAATGCTATATAAAATGTTATTTTTCCATAATATTTTCTCCAGTTTATTTGATTTTATTGTGACTGTACAATAATAATAAATGTAAATAATACCATTATAAATAATATGGCAATAAATATTCTTTTTTTACTTTTTAATTATATTTTATTGATTATGTTATTATGGTTGTCCCAATTTTTCCCCCTTTATCCCCTCCACCCTACCCCTGACCCTCTACCATCTCCCTCTTAGTTCATATCCATGAGTTGTACATATAAGTTGTTTGGCTTCTCCATTTCCTTTACTATTCTTAACCTCCCCCTATCCATTTTATGCCTACCAATTATCTTCTTATTCCCTGTACCTTTTCCTCCCATTATCCCCCTCCCTTTCCCCACTGATAACCCTCCATTTCTGTGATTCTCTTCCTGCTCTAGTTGTTTTCTCAGCTTTTGTTTTTTGTTTTTTAGGTTCAGTTGTTGATAGTTATGACTTTGTTGTCATTTTATTATTCATAGTTTTTTTTATCTTCTTCTATTTCTTAGATAAGTCCCTTTAACATTTCATTTAATAAGGACTCGGTGATGATGAATTCCTTTAACTTTACCTTACCTGGGAAGCACTTTATCTGCCCTCCCATTCTAAATGATAGCTTTGGCTAGAGAGAATAATCTTGGATGTAGGTCCTTGCTTTTCATGACTTTGAATACTTCTTTCCAACCCCTTCTTGCCTGTAAGGTTTCTTTTGAGAAATCAGCTGATAGTCTTATCGGAACTGCTTTGTAGGTAACTCTCTAGTTTCCTCTTGCTGCTTTTAAGATTGTCTCCTTGTTTTTGATCTTGGGTAACTTAATTACGATGTGTCTTGGTGTGTTCCTCCTTGGGTCCAATTCCTTTGGGACTCTCTGAGTTTCCTGGACTTCCTGGAAGTCTATTTCCTTTGCCAGAGTGGGGAAATTTTCCTTCATTATTTGTTCAAATAAGTTGTCAATTTCTTGCTCTTCCTCTTCTCCTTCTGGCACTCCTATGATTTGGGTGTTGGAACATTTAAAGTCCCAGAGGTTCCTAAGCCTCTCCTCCTTTTTTTGAATCCTTATTTCTTCATTCTGTTACAGTTGAATGCTAATTTCTTCCTTCTGTTCCAAATCGTTGATTTGAGTCCCAGTTTCCTGCCCTTTACTGTTGGTTCCCTGTATATTTTTCTTTATTTCATTTAGTGTAGCCTTTACTTCTTCCTTTATGTTATGTCCATGTTCAGTAAATTCTGTGAGCATCCTGATTATCCATGTTTTCAACCAAATGTTTTGGGTATGTACCCAGAGGTGAAATTGCTAGATTATATGGTAATTCTGTTTTTAATTTTTTAAGAATTGCCATACTGACACTCTTTTTCATAGTGGCTGTACCATTTTATAGTCCCTTCAACAGTATACAAGGTTTCCAGTTTTTTATATCTCATCAATACTTGTTATTTTCTTTCTTTAAAAATAGGATAGTTGCTATCCTAGTAGGTGTGAAGTAGTATAACATTGTAGTTTTTATTTCCCTAATGATCAGTGATGTTGAACATGTTTTTTATGTGCTTCTTGGCCATTTGCATATCTTCTTTGGAGAAATGTCTGTCAAGTCCTTCGCCCATTTTTTAATTGGGTGGTGGTGTTGTGGTGGTGGTTGTTTTTTAGTTCTAGGAGTTCCTTGTGTATTTTGGGTATTAATCTCTTAGGAGATGTATGATTTGCAAGTATTTTCTTCCATTCTGTTGGTTACCTTTTTATTCTATTAATGTTGTCTTTTTTCTCCTTAGATTTTATTTATTTATTTTTAGACAGAGGGAGAAGGGGGGAGAAAAAGAGGGAGAGAAACATCAATGTGTGGTTGCCCCTCATGTGCCCCCTACTGGAGACCTGGCCCACAACCCAGGCATGTGCCCTGACTGGGAATTGAACTGGTGACCCTGTGGTTCACAGGCCAGAATTCAATCAACTGAACCATACCAGTCAGGGCCTATTGATAGTCTTTTGATCAGAATATTTTTTGATTGTCATAAAGTCCAATTTGTCTATTTTTTCTTTTGTTGCCTGTGCTTTTGCTGTCCTATCCAAGAAATTTCCAAATTCATTGTCATGCAGCTTTTGCCCCATTTTATAAGAGCAGTTTTATAGTCTTAGGTTTTGATCCATTTTGAGTTAATTTTTTATGTGGTGTTAAGTAAGGGTCTAACTTTATTCTTTTTCATACAGATATTCAGTTTTCCTAGTACCATTTGTTGAAAAGACATTTCCCCATTGAATATCCCCTTGAGAAAAAATCATTTGACCATACACATGAAGGTTTATTTCTTGGCTTTCTAGGCTATTGATCTATAAACCTGTTTTTATGTGAGTACCACACTGTTTTGGTTACTGTAGCTTTGTAGTAAGTTTTGAAATTAGGAACTGTGAGTCTTCTAGCTTTGTTCTTTTCAAGATTATTTTGGCTGTTTGGGATCTGTTGAAATTCCCTATTAATTTTAAGATGGCGTTTATATTTCTGCAAAAAAAAAACAAACAAACCATCATTAGGGTTTTGATAGCGATCACACTGAATCTGTAGATCACTTTGGGTAGTGTTGACAACTTAACAATATTAAGTATTCTGATCCAGAGGGAATAATAGACATTATTTAGGTTTTTGTAAAGATTAAAGAAAATGTTCATAGCCTCCAGCTGGTGTGGCTCAGTGGATTGAATTCTGGCCTGCAAGCTAAAGTGTTGCCAGTTCGATTCCCAGTCAGGGCACATGCCTGGGTTGTGGGCCAGGTCCCCAGTAGGAGGTGTATGAGAGGCAACCACACATTGATGTTTCTCTCCCTCTCTTTCTCCTCCCTTTCCCTCTGTCTAAAAATAAATAAATAAAATTTTTAAATAAATAAGATAATGTTCATAGCAAGAATGAAGCCACCAGTAAAATTAGTCCATTGCTGTCACCCCTCTAATTTTGATCATTTGATTGAACAAAGTATTGTTAACTCAAGATTAAATTATTAGCCAGGCAGTGAAAGACAAATAACATATGATCTCACCTATAAGTGGAACCTTATCAACAAAACAAGCAAGCAAAATATAACCAGAGATATTGAAATAAAGAACAAACTGACAGTATCTAGAGGGGTTGGGGGAGAGGGATAATGGGGGAAAATAGGGGAAGGTCTATCAAGGAACATGTATGAAGGACACATGGACAAAGCCAAAGAGGGTAGGTTTGAGGGAGGTGGGGATGGGTGGGGCGGGTAGCTGTGGTAGGGTGAAAATAGAGACAACTGTACTTGAACAACAATAAAAATAAATAAATTATTAACCTGGTAATGTGTTCTTTTGTTTTTCATGGTAGATATTCCAGAGGAGGAAGCCAGATATTGGACCTACAAATTGGAGCAAATCAATGCCTTGGAAGCTGACAATGAGGTAGGAAGTGCCTGATTTTCAATATAGAGAGATAGGGAAAAATCTCTTTATAGGACACTTGTTTTCAACAGAGGGGCTTGTTAGCATGTTGAAGAATGAAAGAATTAAAACAGTGTTAAAGGAAAAAGGCAGTGGGAAGATTTCCTGACATTTCATTGGAAGGCTTTTTGTGCGGCACTTCCTGTTCTTCTCATTGTTCCCCAGAGGTGGCTGACTTGGCACTAGTCTAGCTCTAGTTTGCTGGGCAAGGAGCTTATAGTAGAGCAACTGTCCTCTGGTTATACGAATGAACAAAAGGCATTTCTTCTGCTTGTTCCCAGATTTTTGGATATATAACTATTTTTATGCTCTTTTAAGGGATGTTTAGACTATTGCATTGAATGGTCCTGCTGCCCTAACTTATCTCTAGAAAGGGGCCTGGTGAATAGAAGATAACACCACTCAATCTGGGCAATAAGAAATGGGGGATGTTTTTGATAAGGTTGTGGAGGGAAAAGATAAGTTATTTTACTTTTGGACATGATGGGAGCTATTACACAATTGGTCTGATTATAAGGTAAAATTGGATTCCCAGAGGATATTATGATGGAGATGTCTAGTAGGCAACTTCATGAAAGAATCTGAAGCTCAGGGTTGGATAGGATTTTCTTAGATAAGTCTCTTTAACATTTCATAAAATAAGGGCTTGGTGATGATGAACTCCTTTCACTTGACTTTATCTGAGAAGCACTTTATCTGCCCTTCCATTCTAAATGAAAGCTTTTCTGGATAGAGCAATCTTGGATGTAGGTCTTTGTCTCTCATGACTTGGAATACTTCTTTCCATCCCCTTCTTGCCTGTAAGGTCTCTTTTGAGAAATCAGTCTACAGTCTGATGGGAACTCCTTTGTAGTTTACTGTCTTCTTATCTCTTGCTGCTTCTAGGATTCTCTCCTTCATTTTTACCTTGGCTAATATAATTATGATGTGTCTTGGTGTGTTCCTCCTTGGGTCCAACTTCTTTGGGACTCTGAGCTTCCTGGACTTCTTGGAAGTCAATTTCCTTTGCCAGAATGGGGAAGTTCTCCTTTATTATTTGTTTAAATAACTTTTCCACTCGTTGCTCTTCCTCTTCTCCTTCTGGTACCCATGTAATTCAGATGTTGGAACGTATAAAGATGTCCTGGAGGTTCCTAAGCTTCTCTTCATTTTTTTGAATTCATATTTCTCCATTCTTTTCTGTTTGGTTGTTTCTTTCTTCCTTCTTGTCCACTCTATTGTTTTGAGTCCCAGCTTCCTTCCCATCACTATTGGTTCCCTGTGCATTTTCCTTTATTTCTCTTATTGTAGCTTGCATTTGTTCATCTAATTTGCGACCAAAATCAACCAATTTTGTGAGCTTCCTGATCACCAGTGTTTTGAACTGTGCATCTGATAGGTTGGTTATCTCTCGCTTGCTTAAAAGGATGGGTTCTGGGGCTTTTATTTGTTCTTCTGTTTGAACCATATCTCTCCCTCTCTCCCTCTCTCTCTCTTTTTTTGGTCTGGTTATGCCTGTTACAGTAAGGGGTGGAGCCTTAGGTGTTCACCAGGTTGGGGCATCCCAGTTGCTGGGTTGTGATGTTGTATGTGGGGGCAGGGTTGAGAGGGAACAATGGTGCTTGCTCTGTTCTCCGTGGGACCTCAGTCCCTTCTGCTGCTTCCCCTGAACAAACTGGGCCCCTGTGGTGCCAATTCCTGTGTGGGTGGGCTTGTACATGCTGTGGGACCCTCCAAGAACCTCTCCTGTGAGGCTGGGTGTCTCTCCATGTGCCTCAACTCCCACAGGTGTCCTGAATCAGTGTTCTGAGGCTCTATTTCCCAGTGCTGTGATCCTGGGTTGCTCTCACTGCCCAGCTCTACAATTGCCTCCTCACTGGGTCTGCCGGTTGCCACCCCTTGGTCAGGGTCTGCCAGCTGCTGCTTGAGCACTCAGGGTCCACCCACTGCGGTCTTGCATGCCCCGGATTCCTTACCTTACACATCCGGTCCCAACTCTCTCTGCTCTCTGCACCGCGACCCAAGCCTGGCTGCCCGACTCCACCCATCCTACTGGTCTGGATGAACGGGTGTATTTCAACTTCTTGGTGTCCGACTTCCATTCAGGTCAATTTTCTGTCAGTTCTGGATGTTATTCTGTTTGTAAATTGTTGTTGTCCCGATCTTGGTTGTACGTGGAGGCACAGTGCGTCCACCTACGCCTCCATCTTGGCCAGAATTCCTGCAGAAATTCTTGATGATGTCAAATGTTACTGAGAACAAAGAAGATGGGTAATGAAATGGAGTCATTAAATTGGCAATTAATGACCAGTATCCTTAGATTAGTGTGGGACACCAAAATGCAATGGTCTGAGGAGAGCTTTAGTTTCCCAAGGCTGCCGTAATGAAGTACTACAAACTGGGTATCTCAGAGCAACAGAAATTTTTTCTCTGGAGGCTAGAACTTTTAAATCAAGGTGTTGGCAGGGCCAGTTTATTCTGGAGTCTCTGAGGAAGAAATTGCCCCATGCCTCCTGGTTACAGGTGGTTCCCACCAGTCCTTCCTGTTTCTTGGCTTGTAGACACATCATTCTAGTCTCTGTTTCCATTATCACATGCTTCCCTGTGTGTGTCTCTCTGTCCTCACAGTAATCTTACCTGCTCTTTCTGTATCTGTGTCCAAATTTCCATTCATCTTGTAAGGACACCAGTCATTGGATTAATCTGATTACATCTGCAGGGAGATCATATTCACAAGTACTGGGGATCAGGCTTCAACATATTTTTTTGAGGGTTACAATTCAACCCACATGGAGTTACATCAAAAGTGAAGAACTGGAGTTTGGGACAACCACAACTACTCTTTTCAGGAATTTTCCTTATCTTACCTAAATCCTAACTGGGCTGTCTATTATTAAGCTGCATAACTCTTTTCATGCCCTGTTTGTCCTCTCCCCTTGATGAATGCTAAAATGCACCCTGTCCTTTCATCCACTTTACCTTTTTTGGTTTTGTTTTCCCAAAGCTCTGCTGTGGAGTAGTATACAGCCTCTCAATCTCCCGTTTTCTTTGTTTTCCTCGTAAAGAAACACATTGAACTTTCCTGTGTCACTACAAAAGCAGATGAAGGGATTAAAACAATAAAAAAGCCAAATGTAATTTATGCAAACATTGCAGAATTTTACAAGTTCTAAAAATAAGAGTTCTTAGACTGTGGTTCTTAATTCCCTCTGAGATTTTCACTGTTTCTATTTTAGGATATAGAGCTCATTAAGTTTTTTTTTCCTACATCACCTTTAAAAAAATTGTTTATTGAAATATAGTTTACATATTTTACAGTTTATGTGTATACTTAAAGTATACAATTCAGTGGCTTTTAGTATGTTCACAGAATTGTACATCCATTGTAATTAATTTTAGAGCATTTTCATTACCCCATAATGAAACCCTGTGCTGTTAGCTATTGCAACCTAATTCCCTCATCCTCCTCAGTCCTAGGCAACCACTAATCTACTTTCTGTCTCTATACAATTTGCTTATTCTAGATGTTTTATATAAATGGAATTATATAACATGTGTTCCTTTGTGACTGTCTTCTTTCACTCAGTATAATATATTCAAAGTTTCTTCTATGTTGTAGCATGTTCAGTACTCCATTCTTTTTTACTGCCAAATAATATTCCATTTGTAGTTATACTACATTTTATTTATTCATTTGCCAGTTGATGATGGACAACTGGGTTGTTTTCGTTTTTTAACTATTATGGGTAATGCTGCTATGAACATTCCATAAAAGTTTGTGTTTGGACATAGGTTTTCAATACTCTTGGATATATATCTGGGAATGTACTCACTGGATCAGATGGTAGTATGTTTAAGTATTTTAGAAACTGCCAGACTGTTTTCCAAAGTGGCTGTACCAATATATATTCCCACTAACAGTGTAAAGGGTTCCAATTTTTCCATATCCTTGCTAACACTTGTTATCTATATTTTTGATTATAGCCATCCCAGTGGGTGTGAAGTGGTATTTCACTGTGGTTGTCACTTTGTTTAAAAAATTTATTATTGGAATTTTTGAACATGCAAAATATATAGAATTACTCTGTCTTCTTTGCTGGAGTATTTTGAAAGCAATCCCAGATGTCATCTTGTCTCACCCATAAATACATAAATACATTAATATACACCTTTAGCAGATAATTTCTTTAAAAAACCCACAATGCCTTTAACACATTGAACTTAACAGTAATTTCTTAATATTATGTAATATTTAGTCTGAGTTCAAATTTCCTTTATTATCTCAAAGATGTCTTGTCATTGTTGATTTGGTCAATTCAGGATTCAAACAAGTTGTACATATTTGGTTATTATGTCTCCTAAATCATTTTAATTCTATAGCTGTTTCCCCTTCCCTCATTTGTTATGTAGAACTCTGCACATTCTGAATTTCACTGGTTATATTCCCAAGTTTACTTTTACCAGATCCCTGTATCCCTATTACTTCCTTAAAAATGGAAATTACATCTAGTAGTTTGAGGATTAAATTGAGATTTAGATTGAGGTTTCTTTTTCTTTTTGTTAGGCAGATGGTATCTTACATTACTTTTAGTAATGTTAAATTTCAGTAGTGGGTGCAACTGGTGTTAGCCCATTTTATCTATTATAAAGTGATCCCACCAACCTTCACTTAATGGTTTTAGCAGCATAAAAAAAAATTAAACAGATATAAAAATAAGGGAATAACAAAATGAAACCTTTACACTTACCTCCAAGATTCAATAATTATCAAGATTTCATAAATGACATTCAGTAAAGGGTTGATATTCTAAATGTGTAAGAAACTCATAAAACTCAACAAAAAGTAAATAACCTAACCTGATAAAAAAATGAGCAGAGGACATGCAAAGATATTTCTCCAAAGAAGACATAGAAATACACATGAAAAGATGTTCAACATCACTTATTATCAGGGAAATGCTAATCAAAACTATAATGTGATACCATATCACACTAATCAGAATGGCTATTATCAAAAAGTCAACAAATAACATGTAGACAAGGATGTGGGGAAAAGGGAACCCTTGTGCACTGTTGGTGGGACTGAAAACTAGTACAACGTCTATGGAAAACAGTATGGAGATTCTTCAAAAAACTAAAAACTAGATATAACATATGACTCAGCAATTCCACTTTTGAGTGCTTATTCAAAGAAAATGAGAACACTAATTCAGTAAGATATATGCATCCCTATGTTTATTGCAGCATTATTTATAGTAGCCAAGCTATGGAAGCAACCTAGGTGGTGATTGATAGATGAATGGATAACAAAGGTATGGTATATATAGGATGGAATATTATGTAGCAATACAAAACAATGAAATTGAGGGAGAGTTCAAGGTGGTGGCAGAGTAGTTGGAAGCTATACTCACCTCTTCTTAGGATGGAACTGGAATTACAACTAACTTATGGAACAATCTTCCTGAATAACCCAGTTAAGACTATTTGAGGAGAAATCTTATAACTAAGGATTTCAGAACCACATCAAGACTGCTCCAAACATGTTGCCCAGAACAAGTCAAAGGCTACATCTGATATTGGTCTGAGCCAGAGGCCCCCTGAAGAGATCTAGAACCAACAAACTCAGTGGGCAGCTTCAGACAAAGTCAGAGGAGGGTCCAATAAGCTTCACAAGCAGCATATCCAAATGGATATCAAGGCAGGCACCAAACCCTGCTGAGGCGAATTCTGCTTTGTATGGTCAGCACCTGCACAACAGCTTGCATGCTATGGTTGGGGTTGAGCCTCATAGACCACCAGCCTGAGAGTTGATCTCCAGCACTAATGAGACAATAGCAATCAAGGCTCAATTACAACTGGAGGGCACACATTACCCACAGAAGGGGCATTTCTGGAGCACCCAGCTCAGGTGATGAAGAAGACTACACCACTGATCTCACAGGACACCTACTATATAAGGCCACCCTACAAAGACTGGGAGTAATAGCCAATCTATCTAATAAATAGCCACAAACACAAAGAGGCAGCCAAATTGGGGAGAGAAAGAAACAACCCTCAAATGAAAGAACAGGAGAAATCTCAAGAAGAAGTTAATAAAATGTAGGAAAGCAATTTATTAGACATAGAGTTCAAATTAATGGTTATCAGGATTCTCAACAATATGAAAAAGACTTAGAAACCATAAAAAAGGACCAGACAGAGTGAAAAACATGATATCTGAAATGAAGAATTCATTGGAAGGAATAAACAGTAGTATGGATAAAGCAGAGGATCAGATCAGTGATTTGGAAGTCAAGGTTAAAAAATCTCACTAAATCAGAGCAGCAGAAAGAAAAAAGAATTTAAAAAATGAAGATAGGTTAAGGGACCTTTGGGACTACATGAAGCATAACAACATTTGACAAGATCAGGCACATTCAGGGTGGTATGGCTGTAGATGCATAACAACATCTGCATTATAGGGGTACCAAAAGGAGAAGAGAGAGCACAAGGGATTGAAATGATATTTGAATGACTGAAAACTTCTCTAACCTGGTGAAGTAAAAAGACACACAAGTCCAGGAAGTGCAGAGACCCAACAAGATGGAACCCAAGGAGGCCTACATCAATACACATTATCATTAAAATGACAAAGGTTAAAGACTAAGAGAAAATCTTGAAATGTGCAAGAGAAAGACAGTTACCTACAAGGGAGATTGCATAGACTGTCAGCTGATTTCTCAACAGAAACATTTCAGGCCAGAAGGGATTGGCATGAAATATTCAAAGTGATGAAAAGCAAGGACCTAGAGCCAGGACTGCTTTATCCAACAAGGCTATCATTTAAAATTTAAGGAGAAATAAAGAGCTTCCCAGATGAGAAAAGGCTAAAGGAGTTCATTACCACTCATCCAGTATTAAAAGAAATGTTAAAGAGTCTGCTTTCAGAAGTAGGAGAAAAAAAGAAAAAATGGAGGAACATAGTTAAAAAAATAAAATGGCAAAAAATATGTATTTATCAATAATCACTTGAAATGTAAATAGCTTAAATGCAATCAAAAGTCATAAGGTAGCTGAATGAGTAAGAAAGCAAGACTCATGTATATGTGCTGTCTACAAGAGACCCACCTCAGAATGAAGGAAACACACAGACTAAAAATAAAGTGATGGAGAAAAGTATTTCATAAAAATGAAAATGAAAAAATAAGAAGCTGAGGTAGCAATACTTATATTTGACAAAGTAGACTTTAAAACAAATGCTATAGTAGGAGACAAAGAAGGACACTACATAACGATAAAGGTGGCAATACAACCATAGGCTATAACTCTTGGAAACATTTATGCACCCAACATAGGAGCATCTAAATATGTAAAGCAAATCTTGATAGACAAAAGGGAGAGGTTGACAGGTGCTTCACTGGGTCTCCAGCAGCTGCTGTGAAGCCATCGCAAGGACTGCCAGACTACCTGCCCCACCATGGCTGAGGGCAACTGGGATATGGTGATGGCTCTGTGCAAGAAAGGCTCCATGGCCTCACACAACCACATCAAAATTACAACTAAAATATAGAACAGCCATCACTCAGAATCTTTCTAAATTGAGTTGAATGGAAGAATGACAAGTCCAAGCAGACCATCCTAGTGGCTCAGAGACAAGGAGAAGATGTGGAGACTTCCAGGAAATGGCCCACTGACCAGAACAAACAGCATTTGATCACCAAGAACATGGCCAAGCTGGACCATGTGACCAATATGATGCACCACTACCAGGTGACAGTGGGTGTGGGCAAGGTGATTCAACATGGCCAGCAGAGAGCAAGGGTCTGACACAGAAGGACCTGGCAACCAAAATCAATGAAAAGCTATAAGTCATTGAGGACAACAAGGATAGGCAGGTCATTCCAAATAACCAAGTTCTAAAATACAATAAAAATAAAATAAAATAAAATAAATAAAATAAAATAAAATAAAATATAAAAAATATAAAAAATATTAAAATAAAAGTAATATAGAAAGTAAAAAATAAAATTAAATGGTAATGGAAAAATACAATAAAAATGAACTATTAAAAAAATAAAAGATAGGTAAACACGGCTCACCTCCTCACACCACCACATCAAAATTATAACTACAATACAAAACAGCCATTACTCAGAACCATTCTAAATTGAGTTGAATGGAAGTATGACAATTATGGAATTAAAGAAACCACATTGATCCATACTGGTAAGAGGAGCAGAGATGCAGAATAGGCTGGTCCAACATCCACATATGGTAGATATAAATTCAGGAAGGATATCTCAGGAGCAAGGAGTCAGAGCCCCACATCAGGCCCTATAGTCCAGGGTTCCAGTGCCAGGGAGATAATTCCCCATAACTTCTGTCTGCAAAAACCAGCAGGGATTGAGTCAGTGGAAGAAACTTCTGGAGGCCAAGCAGATTCTTCTAAAGAACCCACACACAGATTACTCAGACTCACTCCACCTGAGCTCCAGCACTGAGATAGCAGCTTGAAAGGCATCAGTGTCATACAGGGAGGAATGGAAGTGTCTGGCATCAAGGCTAGAGCTGGGGGGACAGCTTTCTCCAAGACAGAAAGATGGGCAGGACCATTGTCCCATTTCTGAACACTCTCCCCACAGAGCCACAGAGCTACAGAGCCAGCAGGCATGTGACTTATCTGAGACTCCATCAATCTGGCTAACACTACTGACCCTGCCCTGGAGATCCCCTGAAGCTCCATGCCACTCAACTTACAGTGGTTAACAGTGGCTTTTCTATATGAATGGCTGGTTTTGGCTGATGCTTCTCAACTTCCTAAATCCTTTCAAACAAGCAACAGTCAGCCTCAGTGAGCCCCCAGCCCACATACACCTTGATAAGTGGTCCCAGGCACAGTACTAGCATTAGCCAGCCTAGATTCACAGCTTGACTTCACTTGGGGATCTCCAAACCTAACACAAGTAGCAGCCATCGTAGATTGCTTTATACCTCAGGCAGGGTGGCTCTGGGCAAAACACAGGTGGGGGCTGACATTGGCCTGTACCACCAGGGAAATCCCAGGGCCTGTGCACCCAGTGAATAGCTGGAGACCATGTTGGAGCACCACTACCCTGCCCCAGGACAGCTGATCCTCCATAGAAGTGGAGGTTGATAGTCAATGGTCACAGGCAGTCCTTACAGCTGACTGGTCTGGGTAAATCCCTCTCATTAACCTGCCAGTAGCAATCAAGGGACAACTACAAAAGGAGGATATATATATGCAGTTCACATATAGGGCACATCTTGAATACCCAGCTTGGGTGATAGGGGAGGCTGTGCCTCTGGACCATACAGGACACCTACTACATTAGGCCAAGATACCAAGACAGGGAGTCATAATAGCCCTACCTAATACATAGAAACAAACACAGGCAGATTGCCAAAATGAGGAGACAACGAAACATGGTCCAAATGAAAGAACAAATGAAATCATCTGAAAAAGAACTAAGCAGAATGTAGATAAGCAATCTATCAGATGCAGAGTTCAAAACACTGGTTATAAGGATGTTCAAGGAACTTAGTGAGGACCTCGGTAACATAAAAAAAGATCCAGTTGGAAACAAAGGATATACTAATTGAAATAAAGAACTATTTACAGGGAAACAACAGTAGAGTGGATGAAGCCAAGAATCAAATCAATGATTTGGAACTTAAGGAAGCAAAAAACAACCAATCAGAAAAACAAGAAGAAAAAAGAAACCAAAAAACCCCAAAAACCAAAAACCAAAAAGACAAGGATAGTATAAGCAGCCTCTGGGACAACTTCAAGGGGTCCAACATTTGCATCATATGAGTTCCAGAAGGAAAAGAAAAAGAGCAAGAAATTGGAAATGTACTTGAAAATAATGAAAGAAAAGTTCCCTAATTTAGTGAAGGAAATAGACATGCAAGTCCAGGCAACAGAGTCCCAAACAAGATGGATAGAAAGAGGTCACTCCAAGACACATCATAATTAAAATGCTAAAGGTTAAAGATAAAGAGAGACTCTTAAAAGCCGCAAGAAAAAAGAAGTCAGTTGTGTGCAGGGGAGTTCCCATAAGACTGTCAGTTGATTTCTCAGAATAAACTTGGCAGGCTAGAAGGGATTGGCAAGAATATTCAAATTCATGGAAAGCTTGGTCCTTCAGCCAAGATTGTTCTACCCTGCAAAGCTATCATTTAGAATCTAAGGGGAGAGTAAGAGCTTCCCAGACCAGAAGAAAGTAAAGGAGTTCATCATCACCAAACCATTATTATATGAGATGTTAAAGGGACTTATTTAAGAAAATGAAGATTAAAACTATGAACAGCAAAATGGCTATAAATACAAATCTATTAACAATTGAATCTAAAAAACAAACTAAGCAAACAAAAGAGCAGAGACAGAATCATGGATATGGAGAGCGTTTTGATGGTTACTAGATGGGAGCAGGGTGTTGGGAAATGGATGAAGAGGTTGAAGAAGTACAAATAGGTAGTTACAGAATAGCCATGGGGATGTAAAGTACAGTATGGAAAATTGAGTAGCCTAAGAACTTGTATGCCAGTCCAATGGACATGAGCAATGGTGTGGGGACTGCCTGAGGGAGGGGCTGCTGAGTGGAGAGGGACAAAGAGGGAAAAATCAGGCTAGAGAGGGTCTCTTCATGTGGCTCTTGTTCCCCTACAGTTTATCTTATACAGCAGCCAAAGTGCTTTTTAAAGTGTAATCAATTCACATCTCTCTTGTGTTTAAAAGTCTAAATGGCTTCCCAATGCACTGGAACATAATCCAAACTCCTTACCATGGTTTACTAACTCACCTCAACTGCCTGGAACAAGGCCTTTTCTTGAGCACATAATAGGTGCTCAAGAAATATCTGTTGAAAGAGTGATTCATTAAATGGCAGTGCTAGGGAAGCTCTATCTTGCCCAGGATTTCACAGCTTATTAATAAGTGGTAGAGTCAGGATGAAAACTCCAGATTATTTTCAAGTTGCTGGACCACGTTATGTTTTCCCAGCTTCCAATGGGATCTGAACCAAATTATTCTGTCTTCCAAACTCTATGTGCCTGTGTTAATTTGCCTATGCCTTTTTCCTCTTTGTTTTGCCTTTCTAAAGCCTGCCCATCCTCTAGACTTGAACTTAATTAGACTTGAACTAGACTGAGCTTCATTTTTTAAGGCTTCATTGTGCTGCATTTGTTTTTTAGTGGTATGCTGGTGGGTTGGGGTGGAGGCTAGAGTGCAATGTGTGTAGAGACACACATGTGTGTATAGTGAAGGGGACTCTAGTAGACTTCAGATGTGCAATTACTTGCTTATATAAGTAATTTCACTTAGTTCCCACATGATCTCATTAGGGAAGAAGCACTGTTTTTTTTAAAACATCAGAAAAATTAGGCTCAAGAGAGGTTTTCAGTTCTGTTACTCAAAATGCAGAAATCTATACTCTATCCACAGGAAAACTTAGAGGACTGAATTTTCTAAGTCCTCTGAGGCTTCTCTAAGACTAAGGCTTCTACAGCCTCTTGGCAGGTACCCTTGGTCAGAACAGTCTCTCTGATGTCCTGCTTTAGCCTGTTGCATTGGACTGGTGCCATGTCGGATATTCTGGCCATTATGTCAGGCCACACACAGAAATCAGCAGCAGGATCATATGTTTCTTTACAATAAAAAATTAGACTCCTCAAGTGCTAAACCTTTTTACAGGTAACTGTGATGTTTTTCTCTTTACTTACCTTGTTTGTTTCTTTTTTCTGCTTCTAGTATACTATTCAAGAAGAAAGCCAGAGGAAGCCATTGCCCAGTGCTGCCGCCCAGTGTTGTAAGTGAGAAACTTGTCTCTGAATCTGTCTCAGTCACAGCTTTCTGCGAGTTCTCCAAATGTGGCTTATTCTGAATTGGGGAGGGTGGAGTTGTGATGAGTGCAGACAGAAGCTATTCCAGAAGCACAATATCCAGGTCCATACCTCCAATGGCTCTGCACATTAGCTTTAGGAAAAGGTCTTTTGGTTTTGCGTGGCTATAAGCAGGGCATTGGTGCTCATCTTTTTTCTCCATTTGCCAGCTTTTATCCCTGGAGGAATGATTTTACTTATTCTGTCTCCATTTAACTGTTACTATTCTTTAAGGCTAAGTTTAAATGTCACTTCCTCTGAGAAATCTTTTTGCTGCTTTTCCTTCTCCCAAGGCTAGCTAGGTGTCTCTCCTCTGCTTCCATAGTACCATATGCATACATCCATTATATAACCTATCATGTGTTATGATCTATGTATATTTCCTTGACAAGAACACAAAGTGTTTAAAGGCATAGACATCCTTCCTTTTTGCATTTCTAGCATCTGGCTCAATAATGAATACATATTATAGTATGCCTGAAAAAGTTTTGATAAATGATTAACCAAGTGAGAAAACTTGTCATTTCTCCTGAGATTAATTTATCCAGACCACACAGATTATTTCTTGAAATGAGCCATGCATTGTTGGTATATCACTACCCTCTCCTCAGTTTCTCTCAAAACAGCTTGAGGATACACTAAAGGACTGAGCTGGATTCTGTTCTCCTTCACTTTTTCAACCTGTCTGTTTGTGTGGGAGGATGTGTTGTGCTTCTTTTGTGTTACTGTCATTTTGCTGAATCAAATGTCAAACTCATCAACTGCAGGTTGGTAATGCAGTGGTGGTAATGATGGTTATAGTCATAGTAATACTAGTAATAAAAGGATCACAAAGTCTAACATATTTGGAGGTTTTATAATATGCCAGATGCCGGTCTAAGAGCTAAAATGTACTAACTTATTTAACCTTCACAACAACCCCAAGATTTAAAGTTTACTCTTGGCTCTCTCCATTTTTCAGATGAGGAAACTGAGACATATAGAGATTGAATAATTTGCCACAGATCATATAGGTTGTAAGTGATGAATACCATATTTTGCCATGTATAATGCACACTTTTTTGCCCAAGTTTTTGAGGGAAAAATAATGTGCATTAGACATGGGTAGTACTAATTCTGTATCTATGTAAATGTTAATTCTTTTATTTATGCTTGTGTGTTAAAAGTGTAACTCTAGAAAGCAATAATGATATCCATATGCAAAATAATACCCTAGAATATGATAACTGGTTTTGTTTCTAATTATAAATAAATACATACATAATTGAATTAAGAAATTAAAATAAAAGATTTCTTTTTCTGAAAATTTGGGCCAAAAACATAGATGCTAATTATACACAGCAAAATATGGTAAATATTCAAACACAGGTAACCTGACTTGATAGCCCCTGCCTTGAATCACGATGGTACACTACATTCCATCATATTGTTTGTGAGAATGAAAACTTCTATTGATACATTGTAAATTCATTGGTTTCCTTCTATATTTATTATAAGCAACTCTCTAGAGAAAAGTAAGACCAATGGCAGAGGTCAACATTCTTTCTTTCTTTTTAAAAAATTTATTTATTTGTTTTTATTTTATTATTATTTTTTAAACAATGCTCAGGGGAGATGTTTATTTACTTTTTAAATTTATTTATTTTTAGAGACAGGGGAAGGGAGGGAGAAGAGAGGGAGAGAAGCATCGATGTGCAAGAGATAGATCCATCAGTTGCCTCTTGCATACCCTAACTGGGGATCTGGCCTGCAATCCAGGCATGTGCCCTGACTGGGAATCAAACTGGAGACCTTGGGGTTCACAGGCTGGTACTCAGGCCACTGAGCCACATCAGCCAGGGCAAATATTTGTTTCTTTATTTAAAGAAAACCTGCTATTCTTTTCATGTTTTAGTTTTATTTTTTCCCCTTTTTGGCCATTTAGGACCTAGAATTTATCAAACATTTAAGGTTATTGAGACCAGAAGAATCAAAATTGAGGAGCAGGTTGTGAATTAAAAGTCTATGTCCTTTCCAAAATCATTGTAATGAGCTAATTTTGACCTTTTTAATCTTTTAAATGCTTTTCTAGGTCTGCTAATGGGAAGTGAAATGGAATGATTGAAAATTTCACTTCCCATTCCTCCTGGGCCCATTTGATGAAGTGCAGTTGAAGTGATTAAAGAGCAAATGCCAAGAGGCAGGAGGAAATAAGAGGCCATAAATAATCAAGTTTATAATTCTCATACATTTTTCATCTGTTTACTGCCTAATTTTAAGTTTTTTATGAATAGCCTGTTCCATCTTTCGACTTCTTCATGTATTTTTATTTTGAAAATTTTTAAACTTACAGAAAAGTTAGAAGTACAATGAGCACCCATTTACCCTTTTCTAGAATCAGTGACTAATATTTTGCCTCATTTGCTCCCCCTTCTTCTCACTTTTCTCTCATATCTTTATTTCTGTCTCCACATATACATACAGAAAAATACACACATATTTTCTGAGTCATCTGAATAAAGCTTCAGACTTCATTACACATCAGCATGTATCCTCTAAGAGGTAGGACAGTGTACATAATCAAGATACCATTGTCAGAATCAAGCAATTTAACATTAACACAATAATATAATCTAATTTACAGCCCATATGAAGAATTCCCCAGTTGTTTCCCAAATATTTTATAGCTAATCCCAACACCCCCCTCAACTGCATGATCTAATTAAGAATCACACATTTTATTTGATTGTCCTGATTCTTTAATTTTTTAAAAAGACTTTATTCATTTTTTAGAGAGAGGGGAAAGGAGGGAGAAGGAGAAGGAGGGAAACATTGATTGGGTAGCCTCTCACATGCCTCCAACTGGGGACGTGACCCTCAATCCAGGCATGTGCCCTGATTGGGAATCTAACCAGCAACCTTTTTGGTTTGTAGAATGACATTAACCCATTCAGCCACACCATGCAGGGCTGTCCTAACTCTTTAATTAAAAAAAAAATCCTTGCCATTTTGGGCATTTATGACACTGGCATTTTTTCTAATTATAAAAATATTTAATTCTAATTATAATATCTAATGCATATGGGAGTATACATTAATACAGGTTTCAGCAGCTGAGCAGTATGTACCAACAGTCTTTAAAATATTCATAGTCTTTGATTTTAGAAGTTGAATTTCTGAAAACTTATCCTAAATAATCAAGCCGCAGACAAAGCTTTGGGTACAAAGATGTTCATTGCAAAATTATTTAAGTAATAAAATTTGAAAATGACTTAATAGTTAAGCAACAGTAAATGATAATAGCAATGAGTGAATATTGTACATTTATTTAAAATTATGGTTTGAATAATAAATGAGGGAATCTTTCATGGAGCTTGAAGTTAAAAAATATACAAACTCTTACTCTCGGTATGCATCTATGTGTATATGTATATGTATATGTATATGTATATGTATATATTGGGTTGGCCAAAACGTTTGTTTAGTTTTATCCTTCTGATGGTTTTAGTAGTGCTTAGTTGTCTTTAACTTCAATAGAAACAATTTTGTTAGATTGTATTGTGATAGCTGTTATATCAGTGTACATTTTAAAAAACCATCAAAATTGGTGAATTTTTGTGTAGCTATTTTAATATTGAAAATAGAAGAAGATATGCAACATTTTTGTCATATTCTTTATTATTTTGAGAAATATAAAAAATGCAAAAATCTTTTTTTGCAGTGTATGGAGAAGGTGCAATGACTAATCAAACATGTACAAGTTGTTTGTGAAGTTTCTTGGTACTGTTGACATTTTGGCTAAATAATTCTTGCAGTGGGGCTGTCTTGCACATTGAAAGATGTTTAGCAGCACCCCTGGCCTCTATTCACTAGAAGCCAATAGTGGGAGATAGCCGGCATACTCAATATCCAAATCAATACAATTATTGGTGAAAATGAAATATATGTCTTTTATTTTATGGAAAAAACTAAATGGACTTTTTGGCCAATACAATGGACAACCCAATACAAATATACATATATAATTTAAGGCATTCCTATGGACTGAATTGCATGCCTCCCCAATTTTATTATAATAGCAAGAGTAGGGCCTGTGGAGAGGTCATAGAGGTTAAATGAGATTATAAGACTGAGGCCCCAATCTGATAGGATGGGTACCTTTACAAGAAGAGGAAGAGATAATGGAGCTGTCTGTATGAGGACATAGCAAGAAGGTGGGCATCTGCAAGCCAGGAGGAGAACCTTCACCAGGAATGGGATCAGCTGGTACCTAGATCTTGAACTTTTCAACCTCCAAAACTATAAAGAGATCATGGGTGCAACCCATGGACTTAATTAGCCATCTCAGGTGTCTCATATGGAAATCGAGGAAAGGCTATCCTTGTTGTAAAGTGGTGATGAACTAGGCTAAATTGTTCCAGTGTTTTGTGAAAGGTGAATTTGCAAGAGTTCAAATTGGATATTTAGCAGAGGAGATTTCTAAGTAAAATATGGAAGGTGCAGGTTGGGTCTTTCTTACTGTTTATGGTAAAATGTGAGAGGAGAGAGCTTAATTGAAGAAGGAATTGTTAAGCAAAAAGGAACGAGAATTTGGAGATATGGAAAATTCTTAGCCTATTCATATTGTGAACAATGTGAAAGGGTGGTCTGAAGGGAACTTTAAAGAAATCATGAGCCATGCCTATGTGCTCAGTTGGTTGGAGTGTCATTTCAGCTGCAGCTTAGATTCCAGGTCAGGGTATGTACCTAATTTGCAGGTTCTATCCCAGTTTGGGTGAGGGTGTATGTGACCCCTGGTCTGGACATGTATGATCCTGGTCCTGGCAGCAACCCCAGTCCAGGCGCATATGGGAGGCAACCAAACAATACTCTTCTCTCATCAATGTTTCTCTCTCTCCCATCCTTTCTCTCTGAAAGCAATGAAAAAAATGTCCTCTGGTGAGGACAAAGAGAGAGAGAGACCATGGATGCAACACATGGACTTAATTAGTTATCTCAGCAGAAGCCAGGAATAGAGATGGGATTATACCAGACACATTGCCCATTTTAACTAATGGGGGCAGAGAAAGAGGGATGGAATAAAGGAAGGCTGTTGTAGTTCTTGGAATCTACTGGTCGAGACTGTAGTTATTGGCTGTAAATGTGTGCTGTTTTTGAGGAAAGGGAAGAATGACCCACAAGATGATTCAGAGAATATCAGAGCTGCCATTCCCAGCAGAGGCCCAGGGGGCAAGACTGTTCACCCCAGAGAGCCATGGGGGCAGGGCCAACTGCTGAGCTGTGGGTGTGCACTGTTACCCTAGTGGGCCTGCAAGGTGGGACATTGAACCAAAGGGAATTCTTCTCCAGCCTTAAGATCTAATGGACTTTGCCTTGCTAACTTTTGTCTTGATTGTGATCTGTCAGCTCTTCCTTCTCTCCTATTTCTTCCTTGTGGAATGGGAATATCTCTTTTAAGCCTGTTTTACCAGTGTATTTTGGAAGCACATAACTTCTCTGATTTCACAACATTGGAGAGGAATTCCGTCTGGGGATGAATCATACTTGTAGTCTCACTCATATCTGATTTAGTTGATATTTAAATGAGACTTTGGACTTTAGACTTGAGATGATGCTGGAATGAGTTAAGACTTAAGACTTTTGGGGCTGATGGGATGGAATGAATGTATTTTGCATGTGATAAGGGCATGAATTTGGGATAGAGGGCACAGGGAGAATGCTATGGGCTAAATTGTGTCCCCCTAAAACTCATGTGGAAGCCCTAATCCCCCAATGTGATTGTATTTATGGATGGAATTTGTGAGGAAGGAAGTGTTAAAGGTTAAGTGAGGTCATAGGGTTCAGCCCTAATCTGATAGGGCTGGTGCCCTTTTAAAAACAGGAAGTCACCAGAGCTCTCTCTGCCATGTGAGGACAGAGCAAGAAGGTGCCATTTGCAAGCTAGGAAGACAGCTCTCACCAGAAAATGAACTCTACCAGAACCTTGATCTTTGACTTTTCAGTCTCCAGAAACTGAGAAAATAAATTTGTAATGTTTTAAGTCACCCAGTCTATGACATTTTGTATGGCAACTCTGAGCAGACTTAGGTAAATGTATCTATGTAATTGAGGAAAATATCTGGAAAAAGAAGCACCAAAATATCAACCAAATTTGTCTTGTGTATGTGGGGTTATGACTTTTTAACCTCTTCTCCATTTCTTACATTTTTAAATATTTAACAAAGTACTACTTTTAATAGTCAAAAGTTATTAAAAGGATTAATGGAGTCATTGAGTATTGTTCTAGATCTAGTTTTGCTATCATCTCTCTGAGTAACCCTGGAAGTCTTTCTACTTGTGTACTTCAGTTTCATTATTTATTTTTTATAATTATTTTATTGTTGTTCAAGTACAGTTGTCTGCATTTACCCCCTACCACTCCCCTCCTACCCCAACCACCCCCACCCTGATTGTACCCCCCCTTTGGTTTTGTCCATGTGTCCTGAAAACCCTTCCCCTCTTTCCCCCCATTATCCCCTCCCACCTCCCCTCTGGTTACTGTCAGACTGTTCTTAATTTCAATGTCTCTGGTTGTATTTTGCTTGCTTGTTTATTTTGTTGATTAGGTTCCACTTAAAGGTGAGATCATATGGTATTTAGCTTTCACTGCCTGGCTTATTTCACATAGGATAATGCTCTCCAGTTCCATCCATGCTGTTGCAAAGGGTATGAGCTCCTTCTTTCTTTCTGCTGCATAGTATTCCATTGTGTAAATGTACCACAGTTTTTTGATTCACTCATTTACTGATGGGCACTTAGGTTGCTTCCAGTTCTTGGCTATGTAAATTGTGCTGCTATGAACATTGGGGTGCATAGGTTCTTATTGATTGGTATTTCAGCTTTCTTAGGATATAATCCCAGCAGTGGAATTGTCGAGTCAAAAGGCAGTTCCATTTTTTGTTTTCTGAGGAAATTCCATACTGTTTTCCACAGTGACTGTACCAGTCTGCATTTCCATCAACAGTACACTAGGGTTCCCTTTTCTTTATATCCTCTTCAACACTTTTTTGTTTCTTTATTTTATTTTTTAACAGATTTTATTTATTTATTTTTAGAGAGAGGGGAAGATAGGGAGAGAAACATCGATGTATGAGAGAAACATTAATGTGTGAGAGAAATATAGATTGGTTGTCCCTCACACATGCTCCAACCAGGACTGGCTGGGACCGCAACCTAGGCATGAGCCCTGACTGGAAATCAAACCAGCGACATTTCACTTTGTGAGACAACACACAACCAAGGCCACCCACACTGGTCAGGGCTACTTCAGTTTCTTGATGTATAAAATGGAAGAGTTGTTCTAAATGGTCTCTAGAACCTTGTACCTGCAGATAGGTGCAAGGTTCAAATGAGCCATTTTCCTGCCCACGTAGACATCTAACCTTTCTGGCTTTCATTCTTGTAAGCATCCTCAAACTTTGTGAAGCTTGGAGATTCTCCTCACTTGGATTCAGAGAGGAGAAACATTAATCTTCCCCTTCCCCAGGAGACAGGGAAGGGAAAGGGTAACCTCTCCTCACCAACAACTGCTTTTCCAAAAGTCTGTAGAGTCCCATCCACATTGACATAGACATTCTGCAAGACAACTGATAAGGATACAGTTAAATTGTCTTAGGAAATTTTCTAAAATCCAGATTTGTCTGATTGTTTCTTTTCAATTAGATTCTGGATTTACAATTACATAGCTGATGTCAGTTTTGCAAAATTATTTGTGATTCCTTCATTTGTGATGCTGGTGTTAATTTTAGTTCAGATGGTGTTTTCCAGATGTCTCCACTGTTAGGATATTTTTTCCCTTTTGTAATTAATAAGTAACGTGGGGTGGGTACCACTCTGAGACTGTGTATAGATATTCTATTTTCTTACAACTTATCATTCATTAGTATTAGAATCTATTATGATAATTGCCTTAATTTATTATTGCATTGGAGTTTGCAAAATGATAACTTTTAAAATTCTCTCATTACTTTTACATTGAGTAGCTGTCAATCTTCTGTAGCGAAGAGTTTTCCCTCTTCTCCTATCCTCCTTTTTTTAATGAGTATCACTTTGAACTTACTGCATTCTTTTTTTAACTCAATGTTTTATAATCCAGCTCTATCATTCTCTTTGATGCTTAAATTGTCCCACATTTGGCCCATGGGAGTCTCTTTAAACCAGGTCCTGTGTCCTTTTGATATGGCCCTATTATTATTTGACCATTTCCTTTCTTGGTACAAGATGTTCCATGCTCAGCTTGTTTTTTCCCTGCCTCAGTCATAGAATAAATAATTTCCCTACTGAGCCCTGGTTCTTTTGGTGGGAAATAGTATTTAGAAGCTCTTGGAACTCATTATGCTCATTGCTGCTGGTGTGCAATTGTTTCTTGGCTGTTTAAATGGATAGAACTAGGAAAACACTCCTCCCCCCACACACACAACTCATATGTTCATACCGATTTCACCAATTAATACCTTCATCACAGGATTTTTTGTGACTTTCTTCTCTCAGTGAGAATGCTTTTCCCAAGAACACCAAATAATTACTCATTTGCTTTATTAATGTGCAAAAGCATGTTAATATACTAATATTAATATTAATATACTAGTGCTATTACTAATGAGCAGCTGACTAAAGTTTAAGGTTCTTGAAAGTTATTATTTTATCTTAGGTTATAACTCACATAAGATTACAAAATCAGTCACTTCTAAAAATTTAACAAAATTCCCTAATGTCTTCTGATAACCATTCTATATGTAAATTCTCCAATTTCCCCCAAAATATTTTTGCATTTTTTTTTGTTCCAGCTTAGGATTCAATCAAGGTTCATCACTTGCACTTGAATGTTGTGTGAGTTAAGGGTCTAAAATCATCTTTTTTGCATGTGGATTTCCAAGTGTTCCAGTGTCATTTGTTTAAAAGCGTCAATTCCCTTATTGAATTTCTTTCGTATTTTTTTAAAATAATTTTCATTATCAGCTTAAAAGCCATTATTTCCCTTCCAGGACTTTTTAGCAGATTTAATTTATATAGACACATGAAAGAGAATAAATATACTTTCTTTTAGGGCATGTTCCTCAGATGTGTGCTCAGCTGAGGGTTGGTGGTAGATACCAAGAGAAGCACATCCTTTGCATACTTAGACCTCACATCATGTTTACTTTTGCAGGTCTTATCGGCATGCCAGGTTTTTCATATTTGAGTAATTTTTGCTCCTAAATTTATAGAGCTATTCTGATACTGTGCAATTTGGTCTGTATTTGAGACAAATCTTGTGAAAATTTTTCTTAGCCACAGGTCTAAACATAACCAGAAGTTGATACAGGGATATAAAATGGTCTGTTACTTTCCAAATGTGTCTAAACTCTAAGGTCCTAGAGTTATATAAGGTCTTCAAAGTTCATTCTTTAGTAAGGATATTTCTACCTGTGCTGATGCAGCAGCACACTCTGTTGCCACACTAAATAGTCATATGACTACGAAGTTCTGCAACTTTTTTGCTCTTTTCAATTTTTATGTCTATTTTGCCCACCCACTGTATTATCAAGGATAGTATCACTGGCTGCAATGGAGAAATGAATCAAAAATGATTCAGCATCTAGCAAGGATTTGACGAGAAATATACTCACATGTTCTGCTAGGGAGTGTAAATTAGAACAGCCTTTCTAACTCAGTAATTTCACTTCTAGGAAGTATTTAAGAAAAATAACTTGAGATACAAAGGAAGATTCATGTATAGGATTTAATTATAATGGAGAAAAATTGCAAAAATAATGGAAAAATGGGTAATTGTGGCATTTATATGTCAGAATAATATTCTCTTAAATAATTGTGTTTTAAATCCAGATTTCTTTTTTGAAAGACATTTTTTAATTAATTAATTAATTAATTAATTAATTTTTAGAGAGGGGGAGGGAGGGAAAAGGAAGAAACACATCAATGTGCGAGAGAAACATCTATCAGTTGCCTCTCACATGCCCCAATTGGGGACCAGGCCTGCAACCCAGGCATATACCCTGACTAGGACTTGAACCAGCAACTTTTTGGTTTGCAGGCTGGTGCTAAATCCACTGAGCCACACCATCCAGGACTTAAATAATTTTGTAAGATAAAGGAAATATTTATATGAATATGTTTTAAAAAGTGGGATCCTATATTGATTCAGTATTATAATATCAATAATCCAAAAAATAACTATAGCCCTGGCCAATGTGGTTCAGTTGGTTGGAGTGTTGTCCTGTAAACAGAAAGGTTGTGGATTTAATTCCTGGTCAGGACACATGCCTGGGTTGAGGGATCAGTTCCCCAGTGGGGTGCATATGAGAGGCAGCCATTCGATGTTTCCATTCCCTCCTCTCTCTCCTTTCCTTTCTCTCTAGAATCAATAAGAATATCCTCAGGTGAGGATGTAAAATGAAAAATAATTATATATTCATAGGCATAGGAAAAAACCTTAGGAAATACAATTTGTAGCTAAGTTTTGTTTCATTTTTATCTTTATATTTTTGTACTTTCCCAATTTTCTAAATGTATCTTTGTATGATAATTAAAAGAATATGTATTTAAAAATGACCCCAGATCTGCCAGTGTAGAGGCAAGTTATTGTAGATTTACTTTTTTAGTTTGAGCTTGGAACTTAATTGAGTGATAGCTGGTTGTTCAGGGTGACACAGTTTTACTTCAGCAACACTAGTGATTCCTTATGGAAAGTTCTAAGTAGCTCTTAAAATCTGTGTCCCTTTTATTGGTGATATCTCTAAGGTCACTTATAATCATGTCTGAAATCAAAAGGTTTTGGGGTCTGTGTTATTTCTGTTTGTAATATGATCTCAAAGATACCTTGAACTTTTGTTTGAGATACAGCGCACCATTGGTGCTTCTAAGAGATTTCTCGAATTGTCTGTTAAGGGTTTGTTTTATTGGTTTTGTTATAATATTGCCTATAAATAGTGACATCAGATCATAAACAAAAATGTTCTGAGTATGAATCAGCATTTTAAAATAGTAAAATAGGACATAATGTTTAAAATTTTTTAAAAGAATGAATCAGTTCAGAACAGTTGGGTGTGACTCACACCCGTGAATAACAGGGAGCCAAACATTTAGAAGCACTGTAAATAATATACTGCATGGCTACCTGTGATACCTTATTTGACCACCACTAACTTCAAAAGGATTTCTTTACCATCATGCTTAGAAGAGACATGTTTATATAAAATGACTTACCCTAGTCCTAGAGGAAAACACAGGCAGTAAAATGTTAGATATCTCATGCAGCAATATCTTCGCTGATATATCTCCTAGGGCAAGGGATATAAAGGAAAGAATAAACAAATGGGACTACATCAAATTAAAAAAGCTTCTGTACAGCTAAAGAAAACATCAGCAAAGTGAAAAGGAAACTGTATGGGGAAATATTTGCCAATGATACCTCAGGCAAGGGTTTGATCTACAAAATATATAAAGAATGCAGGATTCAACACCAGGAAGACAAACAATCCAAGTAAAAAATGGGCAAAGGACCTGACCAGACACTTCTCCAAGGAGGACACACCGAAGGCACATAGACATGAAAGAATGCTTAATTAACATCAGTAGCCATCAGAGAGATGCCAATTAAAACCACAGTGAGATACCACCTCACATCAGTGAGAATGACTATCATTAACACATCAACAAACTGCAAGTGCTGGTAAGGATGTACGGAAAAGAGAACCCTAGTGTACTGTTGGTGGGAATGCAGACTGGTGTAGCCACTGTGGAAAACAGTGTGGAATTTCCTGAAAAAACTAAAGATGGAATGGCTCTTTGGTCCAGTGATCCCATTCCTGGGATTATACCCTAAGAATCCTAAAACATGAATTCAAAAGAACCTATGAACCCCAATCCTCATAGCAGCATTATTTTTTAAAATATATTCTATTGATTATGCTATTACAGTTGTCCCACTTTACCCCTTTATTCCCCTCCGTCCTGCACGCCCCCCATCATTCCCCGCCTTTAGTTCATGTCCATGGGTCATACATACAAGTTCTTTGGCTTCTACATTTCCTATACTATTCTTAACCTCCTCCTGTCTATTTTCTACCTACCACTTATTCTCTATACCTTTTCCCCCTCTCTTTTCCTCCCACTCCCCTACTGATAACCCTCCATGTGATCTCCATTTCTGTGGTTCTATTCCTGTTCTAGTTGTGTGCTTAGCTTGTTTTTGTTTTAGTTTTAGGTGTGGTTGTTAATAACTGTGAATTTGCTGTCATTTTACTGTTCATATTTTTTATCTTCTTTTTCTTAGATAAACCCATTTTTTAAATTATATTTTATTGATTATGCTATTACAGTTGTCCCATTTCCCTCCTTCTCTCCCCTCCACCCTGTACCTCCTCTCCTACCCACATTTCCCCCCTTTAGTTCATGTCCATGTGTCATACTTATGAGTTCTTTAGCTTCTACATTTCCCGTACTATTCTTACCCTCCCCCTATCTATTTTCAACCTACATTCTATGCTACTTATTCTCTATACCTTTTCCCCCCTCTCCTCCTCCCACCCCCCTGCTGCTAACTCTCCATGTGCCCTCCATTTCTGTGGTTCTGTTCCTGTTCTACTTGTTTACTTAGTTTCTTTTGGTTTTGCTTTAGGTGTGGTTGTTAATAATTGTGAGTTTGCTGACCTTTTACTATACATGTCTTTTCTTTATCTTCTTTTCTTAGATAAGTCCCTTTAGCATTTCCTAAAATAAGGGCTTGGTGATGATGAACTCCTTTAACTTGACCTTATCTGAAAAGCACTTTATCTGCCCTCCCATTCTAAATGAGAGCTTTGCTGGATAGAGCAATCTGGGATGTAGGTCCTTGTCTTTCATGACTTGGAATGTTTCTTTCCAGCCCCTTCTTTGCCTGTAAGGTCTCTTTGGAGAAATCAGCTGACAGTCTGATGGGAACTCCTTTGTAGGTTACTGTCCCCCTTATCTCTTGCTGCTTCTAGGATTCTCTCCTTCGTTTTCACCTTGGCTAATGTAATTATGATGTGCCTTGGTGTGTTTCTTCTTGGGTCCAACTTCTTTGGGGCTCTCTGAGCTTCCTGGATTTCCTGGAAGTCTATTTCCTTTGCCAGAATGGGGAAGTTCTCCTTTATTATTTGTTCAAATACATGCTCAATTTGTTGCTTTTCCCCTTCCCATTCTGGTACCCCCTATAATTTGGATGTTGGAACGTTTAAAGGTGTCCTGGATGCTCTTAAGCTTTTCCTCGATTTTTTTGAATTCTTATTTCATCATGCTTTCCTGCTTGGTTGATTCTATCTTCCTTCTGGTTCACTGTATTGTTTTGAGACTCAGATTCCTTCCTTTCACTATTGGCTCTCCTCCGTGTATCTTCCTGCATCTCTTTTATGGTAACCTGCATCCTTTCATCTAAATTGCACCCAAAATCAACCAATTCCGTGAGCTTTCTGATCACCAGTGTTTTGAACTGTGCATCTGATAGATTGGCTATTTCTTGGTCACTCAAAAGGATGAGTTCTGGGGCACTGATTTGTTCTTCTATTTGAGCCATCTCTCTCTCTCTCTCTCTTTTTTTTTGGTCTGGTCGCTCCTGTTACGGTGGGGGGCGGAGCCTTAGGTGTTCACCGGGGCTGGGTACCCCAGTCGCTAGATTGTGATGTTACATGTGGGGGCAGGGGCAGGAGCGGGGACGGGAGGGAACAATGGCGGTAGTTGCATTCTCCTGGGCTCAGACCCTTCTCTGGGATCCTGGGCTGCGAGCTCTGCCCTGGTCCACAATCGCTGCCTCACTGGGTCCGCCGGCTACAGCTTTCATACTCGGGGATCACCACTGCGTTCTTGCGCCCCGGATGGCTGTCGTGCCGATTTTGCACCAAATTTTCCCCGACCTCCACGCGCCGCCAACCCGCACCAGCCCCGCACCCACCCAGCTCCTCGTCTCCTACCAGTCTGAATGTATGGGTCTACTTCAACTTCCTGGCTGTCCAACTTCCATTCAGATAAATCCGCTGTCAATTCTCAGTGTTATTCTATCTGTAAATTATTGTTGTTCTAATCTTGGTTGTGCGAGGAGGTACAGTGTGTCCACCTATTCCTCCATCTTGCCGAGATAAATCCCTTTAATATTTCATATAATAGGGGTGTGGTGATGATGAACTCCTTTAACTTGACCTTATCTGAGAAGCAGTTTATCTGCCCTTCCATTCTAAATGATAGCTTTGCTGGATAGAGCAATCTTGGATGTAGGTCCTTGCCTTTCATGACTTGGAATACCTCTTTCTAGCCCCTTCTTGCCTGTAAGATCTCTTCTGAGAAATCAGTCCACAGTCTTATGGGCACTCCTTTGTAGGTAACTGTCTCCTTATCTCTTGCTGCTTTTAAGATTCTTTCCTTATCTTTCATCTTGGGTAATGTAATTATGGTGTGCCTTGGTATGTTCCTCCTTGCGTCCAACTTCTTTGGGGACTCTCTGAGCTTCCTGGACTTTTGGGAGTCTATTTCCTTTGACAGATTGGGGAAATTCTCCTTTATTATTTGTTCAAATAACTTTTCCACTTGTTCCTCTTCCTCTTCTCCTTCTGGTATCCCTATAATTCGGTTGTTGGAACAACCGAATTATTTAAAGGTGTCCTGGAGGTTCCTAAGCCTCTCCTCGTTTTTTTGAATTCTTGTTTCTTCATTTTTTTCTGATTGGATGTTTCTTTCTTTTTTCTGGTCTACTCCTTTGATTTGAGTTCCAGTTTCCTTCCCATCACTATTGGTTCCCTGTACATTTTCCTTTATTTCATTTAGCGTAGCCTTCATTTTTTCATCTAATTTGTGACCAAATTCAACCAATTCTGTGAGCATTCTGATTACCAGTGTTTTGAACTGTGCATCTGATAGGTTGTCTATCTCTCCGTCTCTTAGTTGTATTTGCTCTGGAGCTTTGATCTGTTTTTTTATTTGGGCCATTTTTTTTTTTGTCTCAGTGCACCTGTTACGTAGTGAAGGGCGCAGCCTTAGGTGTTCACCAGGGCCAGGCAACCCAGTTGCTGGGTTGTGACGCTGTATGTGGGGGAGGGGTCCAAGAGGGAACAATGGCACTTGCTGCTCTCTGCTGGATTTCAGTCACTTCATCCTCTTCCCACAATCAAAGTGGGCTCTTCTGGTGCTGATTCCTGTGTGGGTGGGTTTGTGCACATTCTAGGACCCTGTGGGTCTCTCCAATGAACTCTCCTGTGAGGCTGGGAGCCTCTCCCACTGCCACCTCAACCCCCACAGGTGTTTTCAATCAGTGTTTTGAGGCCTTATTTCCATACACTGGGCCCTGCATTGCATGGTCTGTTTTGCTCCCCAGTTTTGCCTGGTTTCTGCTCGTGAATGTGGGACTGCCTGGTCTGCCAGCTGGCTTGTGTGCTGTGCCCCTCCACAATCTGCTGTCTCACTGGGGTCCACCAGCCACTGTCTTGCATGCCCAGGGTCTGCCAGCCACTGCTTTTTTTTTTTTTTTTTTTTGCTGTGACCCGTCTTGGTCTGGCCACCTGACTCTGTCCCTCCTACTGGTCTGGATAAATATGTCTATTTTAACTCCTTGGTTGTTGGACTTCCATACAGTTCAATTTTCTGTCGGTACTGGTTGTTTTTTGTTTCCAAATTGTTGTCCTTCTTTTGGTTGTGCGAGGAGGCATAGTGTATCTACATACTCCTCCATCTTGGCCAGAATTCCTGAATTCTTTATCAGTGTTTCTTTTGGATTCTTACTATGTTTTAAGAATTTATTGAAGCCACAGAGAATACATTGTTTACTTTCTGGGTTGCTTTCCATGGCAAAGATTTCTTTTCCTGAAATCCTTTCCATGAATACAATAGGAATGTTTCCTCTGTCCTCATTCACACTCCTAGTACAACTTGCACATATTTGTTACTGGTTAAGATCTTTCTGCAGTTGATGCCAACAGAATGTGTTAATTTCCTCACTAATTTTGAATTCTTGGTGGTGACTTTGCATGGTGTTTTGAAGAATTGTTTTTTTCTCTCCCAATATACTAAATCAGGTCCCCCTTTACTTAAAAAAATACATAACATGTTCACTTTAAAAATCTTCGAATGGGAACTAGTGTAAAGGACACATGGACAATAACAAGGGGAGGGTGAAGAGGGCTGGGGGGTGGGTTGGGATGGGGGTAAAGGGCAGAAAACAGTACTTGAATAACAATTAAAAAAATCTTCAAATGATTCAGAAATGGATGATAGAGAAAGTGAAAGTTCTCTGTAATAACCGCTCTCCAGTCTACTCCAAGATAACTGCTTTTACTGTTTGGTGTTTACTTTTCCAACATCTTAATTTTTCTTTTTAAAAAATAAGTTAAAATTTTAATTATGCAGTATTAGAATATGTGAAAGAATACATTTAACATGTAAGTTTTGGGGAGTAATAATAGAGCTAACACTCATGAGCCTATCACCCATTACTTTCTAGTAGAATTTAGTAATGTACTTTAAACTTTTTCTTAGGCTTTCCATTGCTTCCTGAGTGGCAGGATATTTTTTATCCACAAAGCTGTTAAATTGCAGGGGTAGTGTTCTGTTGTTGTTGTTTTTTTTTTTTTCTGGAATCTCCATAGCTATTAGTCCCATTCTTTGATGTGTTAGATACCAGGGAATGAATCCTGGTTGTTTGCCCCAAGAGACTTCATACCACCTGGGTTTAGGAAAAGACAATTTGGCCTTTCTGGAAAAAAAAGGGAAAAAAATTATTACTGAAAGAGCATAATTTGCAATTTTTGCTGGAAGTTGGCATCTTTTTTTTTCTTTGTGTTGGGAATTTCCTTTCTCCAAAGCTTGTATTGAGTTGGTAAAAAAGCTCATTATGTTTTTTCCATAAGATGGCTCTAGTAGCAATTAATTGTTTTTAACTTCATTTACAACAATTTTGTTAGATTGTATTTTGACAGCTCTCATATCAATGTGAGTTAAAAAAATCAATTTTTTGTGTAGCCATTTTAATACTGAAGATGGAAGAAGATACACAACATTTTAGGTACATTATGCTTTACCATTTCAAGAAAGGTAAAAAATGCAACTGAAATGCAAAAAAAAAAAAGATTTGTGTAGTGTATAGAGAAAGTGATGTGAGTGATGGAATATGTCAAAAGTGGTTTGTGAAGTTTCTTGGTACTATTGACATTTTGGCCAAATAATTCTTTGCTGTGGGGCTGTCTAATGCCTTGGAAGATGTTTAGCAACACCCCTGGCCTCTACCCACTAGAAGTCAATAGTGGGAGATAGCTGACATAATCAAAATGTTCAAATCAATACAGTTATTGGTGAAAGTGAAAAATGTGTTTTTTATTTTATGGAAAAAACTAAAAGGACTTTTTGACCAGCCCAGTAGATTCGTATGGTACTTCTGTAATTAAAATTGCTTGACTCATATTCGGGTAACTGAGATGTGAGGTTGGCAATAACCAAAACTTTGTCAGCTATATTGTAGGGTAATTTTTAAGCACTGGAGTGCTCGTGTTTATCCTTAGTGGAAATGAAGATTTTTTAGCAGATGCCAGACAGAAAAGAGAATTGTCATAGTTTTCTCAATTTCTCTTGCGAAGTTTTGAGATTCCAGACAATCATTAAAGAAAAGAAATCCAAAGCTCTTAAGTATAAACTTATTCATTACATCTTTTTGTTTCCTCCTCCCCAAAGGCTTATATATTTTCTTGGAATATTCTTATTCTTAATGAATCATTAACATAGACCAGGGGAGTATGTTTGTGGGATCCAAAGAAGAACTAATGGGAGGGTGCACGAAGAATCAGGAGCTCTGGCTCAGGCCAGAAGAGGATAGACACACAAATGCAGCAACTTGAACGTGTTTTTTTTTATGTAGTGGTCCTGAGCAGGTGCATTGCAATACCCTGGAAATAGAGAGGCAGGTGCTGAGGTGACAGAGGAATAAGCAAATGGTTAAGAATGGCTTCAAGTTTGTTCAAGAGAGAGTTCCAGAGATGAATTTAGAGATGACTTTTAAGGAACTAATCAAAATGTATTCCTTGAAAGGTAAGATTGTTCATAGTAGAATAGATGAAAAGTATGGAGAGGATTAAAAAGATGCCAAATTACATGCCAAGCATATTGGCTTGGAAGGAGTAGAATGACGTCAAAGCTGTCCTTGCTAATCTGCCGAAGGACATGAGTTCTTGTGCTGTACAGTTTTCTTCATAGAGTGAAGATACACAGGGCAGGTTCACTCCTTTGGGAAACTTTTCTTACTTTTTACTTTAGATACCTAGAGTCCTTCTTGTCACTCTCCCTTTTAATGTTGTAGGATTGAAAGTTTTGTGCCACTTAAAATTTTGGTGGCTATTACTGATGGCCTACTTTTGTGAGCATTGGAAGCTTAAGAGCCGGATTTATGTCACTGATTACTTTCGTATTTATCCAGAACCGACTGCACTGCAGGAAAATAGGGTTTCATGACCAGCTGCCCTCAATCCTGCAGATTCTCCCACCTCATCAGCTTACTCTATTTTCCCCTTCTCATTTCTAAAATCCTAGAAGACAGAGGTCCAGAGTTCATATTCTTTCTTTCTCTCACCATTTGCCACCTTTATCCAAGTCTCCTATTCTGGTTTTTACATTAAAGCATCCTAATCATTCTGACATTTCCTAGATAGCTGATTCTTGGTTACCTCATCTCCTAGGACTCCATCTCCTCCACCACTCTTTAAGGAACCACATGTATAAGATTCTTGTTTTTAAAATAGGGTTTAAACTATTTATTATCTAACTTTTAACAAAAAGATTGTTAACCCTGGACTAAAGCTAGATTTAGGATTGGCCCTGGAATCAATCTTTCTTTCTTTCTTTCTTTCTTTCTTTCTTTCTTTCTTTCTTTCTTTCTTTCTTTCTTTCTTTCTTCTCTCTCCCTCTCTCTCTCTCTCTCTCTCTCTCTCTCTCTCTCTCTCTCTCTCTCTCTCTCTCTTTCTTCTTAAGATTTTATTTATTTAATTTTTAGAGAGGGGAAGGGAGAGAGGGAGAGAAACATCAGTGTGTGGTTGCCTTTCCTGCACCCCCTAATGGGGACCTGGTCTGCAATGCAGACATGTGCCCTGACTGGGAATTGAACCTGTGACCTTTTGGTTTGCAGGCTGGCATCAATCCACTGAACCACACCAGCCAGGACTGCTTTCTTTTTTTAAAAAAATCTAATCTTTATTCTATATTATTTCCATTACCATTTTGCCCTTTTATACCCCCTTCCCCCAGCAATCACTATACTGTTGTCCAAATCCATGAGTCCTTTTTCCTTTTTGCTCAATCCCTCCGCCCCCTAACCTCCCTACCCGCTATATGTCATCTATACTCCATTTATGAGTCTGTCTCTGTTTTGCTTGTTAGTTCATTTTGTTCATTGGATTCCACACATGAGTGAAATCATATGGTATTTGTCTGCCTCTGACCAGCTTATTTCATTTAGCATAGTGTTCTCCAGGTCCATCCATGCTGTTGTGAAGGGTAAAATTTTCTTTTTTTTATGGCCAAGTAGGTTCATTTTTATATCAAAAGATACAGGGGAGACCTGGCCAGGTGGCTGAATTGGTTGGAGCATTGTCTCATGCACCAGTGGGGTGCATGTTTGTTTCCCAGTTAGGGCACATACCTAGGTTGCAGGTTTAATCCCCAGCCAGAACACATGTGGGAGGCAGCCGATCAATGTTTTTCTGCCACACTGATGTTTCTCTTTCTCCCCACCTTCCTTTCTCTATAAAATCAATAAATTATATCCTTGGGAGAGGATTAAAAAAAAAGAAAGATACACTGAATGCTATGTATAGGGGGGCTCTGCCCGCAGAGCTCCCCCAGGCCACCACGGATGAGAATAATTCTACCAAGACATGATCTGCTTGGGGAGGAAAGGTGACCAATCTCTCAGAGGACAAGGGCCTTGAGCCTGTTTCTCAATGGACTTTTATTAGGTTTAGTTTGCACAGGAATACAGGGCATAAGGGTCATCAATCATTGTCAGACTATAATGATCAAGGAATAGATATTCAAATAACTATAAGGGCTTATTCTGAGTCAGGGTCAAATAGATAAATCATAGATATGTCAAAGGACCATAAAACTTTGGGAAACAAACTCATGTTATGCTTTTACTCTTATCATTTAAATTGAGGGTATTCTAGCCCTGGCTGGCGTAGCTCAGTGGATTGAGCGTGGACTGGGAACCAAAGTGTCCCAGGTTCGATGTCCAGCCAGGGTACATGCCTGGGTTGCAGGTCATAACCCCCAGCAACCACACATTGATGTTTCTCTCTCTGTCTATCTCCCTCCCTTCCCCTCTGAAAATGAACAAATAAAATCTTAAAAAAAATAAATAAATTGAGGGTATTCTTAGTAAAACAGGTTTCACAGGATTTTATGCATTCTTTCTTAGGCCTGATCGGCACCCCCCATAGCTGGGAATTGCCCTTTCTGGCACAGGGCTGTACCACCCTCTGGCATTATTTCAGGCCTGACTCAGGTGGGAGATGTGGGCAGCCAAGAGATTAGGAGACTTTGTACAGATAGAATGAGGACTCAGGATATGACAAAGCCGAGAGGTGAAGGTCCATCACCCCTTTTCTGTAGTCCCCTAAGTCCTTCACTGATGGCCCCTTTGTGACCATTTCTGTCTTAGGTTGTGCCTCCCTTGAGGAATCTTACCCATCATTGGCTAACCAGTCATCTGCCTAGGGCCAAGCAGGGTGAAGTAAAGGGAGCAGAGGCTGTTCCCCTGCTAGGAAGATAAGCTTTGTCTTCTTAGTAGTGGCTTATAGTCCCAAGGTCTTTTTACTCAGCCTTAGCCATGGGAGGTTACAGCTTCAGAAACTAGGCAGAACAGTCCCTAACAGCTATGAAAAACAGTCTTTCGGTTTCTGCCCAGAGGGAACTAGTATTGCTATTTATTGTGGATTTCTCTAGAGTTTATACATTCACAAACATAAACTCATATATATACTTACCTTCCTAACAAATGGTAGTGTGCTTTGTACAGTGTTACATGCCTTTCTTTTTTTTTTTTGGATCTCTTTTTTTAAGATTTTATTTATTTATTTTTTAGAGAGGAAAGGGAGGGAGAGAGAGAGAGAGAAACATCAATGTGCGGTTGCTGGGGGCCATGGCCTGCAACCCAGGCATGTGCCTTGACTGGGAATGGAACCTGTGATGCTTTGGGTCGCAGCCCGTGCTCAATCCACTGAGCTATGCCAGCCAGGGCTGCCTTTCTTTTTTTCCACTTAACAATATATATGATATTCATTACATGTAGGGAACTAGTTTCCATTAATGACATTTTGAAAATTGAGATGAAATGTATTCATATAAAATCAATCACTTAAAAAAGTATAATTCAGTGTCATTTAGTACATTTACAGTACTGTGGAACCATTATCTCTGTATAATTTCAAAACATTTTCATCACCCCTAAAGGAGACCCCATACCCAGTAAGCATTCACTCCCCATCCCCCCCTTCCCTCAACTCCTGGCAGTCACTAGTTTACTTTCTGTCTCTATGGGTTTATCTTTTCTGGATATTTGATATACATGGAATCATATAATATGTGACATATTGTGACTGGTTTCTTCAATTAGCATGATGTTTTTAAGGTTCATCCAAGTTGTAGAATATATTATTCCTTTATATGGTTGACTATTCCATTGTATGGATATACCACATTTTGTTTGTTCATTTAGAGTTGATGGACATTTGTGGTTTTTCCAACTTTTGGTTATTGTGAGTAGTGTTGCTATGAACAGCTATGTGTAAGCATTCATTTGAATACTTGTTTTTGATTCTTTGGGGTATATACCTAGGATTGGAATTGCTATCAATGGATGTTTAAGTTGCTTTCAGTATTTGCTCTTACAGTGCTGAAGTTGATATCACTTTAACGTATATAATTTTATACATGTATACATATTGTATGAAGAGCTAGTACTGGGATTACTGGGTCAAAGCATTGTGTATTTAACAATGCATTTAACATTTTGGACGGTATGTCAAAATTGTCCTCTAAAGAAGCTGCACTATTTTCACCCCACTAGCAAAGTGTGAGAGTGCTTTCTCCTCCCTTGGATTTTGGTATAGCCAGCTTCCCTAGAAATCATATCACAGAGAGCACAGTGAAAACAGCCATAGGTGATGAGAATTCCTGTGCCATGATTCGCTCAGAAACTCCTTTCTGTTGATTCTACCATCCTGGTCCTCTTATTACCTGACTTCCAATTTTGGCTCTTGGTAACTGGGTCCTTCTTTTTGTTTGGTATCCTTTTCAAACTTTTTTCTCAGGTTTATCATCTTGTCTTTCTGCTTATGTTTTAATTGTTGTCAATTCCTTTCAGCCCATTTTTGGCAGTAATGTAATACCGTGGAAACAAAGAATTGTGGAGGTGTTAGAGGAAGAAGCAAACGGTTAAGAATGTAGTTTGTTTAGGAAGGCTTTCCAGAAGACATGAGTTCAGAGATGACTTTTGAAGATGCTAATTTGGAATGTACTTATAGAAAATAAAGATATTCATAGTAGAATAAATGAAAGTATGAAGGGAGGATTCAAAAGGTAACCCCTCCACTCCCTCACTCCAAGCTAAGGAAGCTAATACTGGCTGGAATATTCTTTCTTGGTATTGGTAGTAAAGGAGTAATCAATCCACAGCTTTTGCTTCTGCTACTCCAGCATGAGGACTCTTAGATACAGGAAAACTCTGAGTGTACAGGGAGTCTTATTTTAGTAGTAGGGCAGTCAACGCATCCAGGACATCTGTCAGTAAGAGTGGGTGATGAGTTTTACACTGTACATGTGCTATCAGTGGAAACAGTTGATATTGATGCTGATTCTAGGTGCTGGCAAACTAACAAAAATAGTAAGAAACTGTAACAATATGGTTTGGCTGATAAAAATAAAAATGTTTAATTGTAGTCTCTGACTCACTTATTTATTTATTTCTATCCTACCTTTTTCCAGAAAGAATTTGAGGAGGCTAATTGCAGTCATTACATCATCTTATTATCATTTCTGTTTCAATTACTATGCCACGAATTATGCATGTTAAAAATGTCATATTAATGTGTCAGAATTTCATTTGATTAAACACTTAGGTGCCTATCTTGGGCACAGTGATACACACACACATATCATATATATATATATATATATATATATATCACTGATACATATATATATCACATATCACTGATACATATATATACTGATATATATATAATCAGTATGTTATTCCCACAGTGATACACACACACATCACTGATATATATATATCACACACACATATTGCTGATATATATATACTGATATATATAATCAGTATGTTATTCCCATAAAAGCATGGCTTCCTATGATCTGTTTCATTGGTACAATGTGATAATAAATGAATTGATTGATAAAACATAATTGATAGAATTATGGATAGAATTGATAGAATTGTTCATTACACAAACAATTATTGAATACTTCTTCCTCAAACCAAGAACCGAGCTAGGCACTGAGAGTATAAAAATGAAAATCCTTGAAAAAATGAGGAAGATTGTCAGACTTCCGGCAATATGGAGGAATAGGTGGACACAACGTACCTCCTCGCACAACCAAGATTAGAACAACAATAATTTACAGATACAATAACACCCAGAACCGATAGAGGATTTATCTGAATGGAAGTCAGACAGCCAAGAAGTTGAAGTAGACCCGTACATTCAGACTGGTAGGAGATGAGGAGCCGGGTGGGTGCGGGGCTGGTACAGGTCGGTGGCGCGTGGAGGTCGGGGAAAATTTGGCGCAAAATCGGCGCGACAGCCATCCGGGCGCAAGAACACAGCGGTGATCCCTGAGTATGAAAGCTGTAGCCGGCGGACCCAGTGAGGCAGCGATTGTGGACCAGGGCAGAGCTCGCAGCCCAGGATCCCAGAGAAGGGTCTGAGCCCAGGAGAATGGAACTACCGCCATTGTTCCCTCCCGCCCCCGCCCCCCACCCCCCCCCCACCCCCCCCCCACATGTAACATCACAATCTAGCGACTGGGGTACCCAGCCCCGGTGAATACCTAAGGCTCCACCCCCTACCGTAACAGGAGCAACCAGACCAAAAAAAAAGAGAGAGAGAGAGAGAGAGAGAGAGAGAGAGAGAGAGAGATATGGCTCAAATAGAAAAACAAATCAGTGCCCCAGAACTCATCCTTTTGAGTGACCAAGAAATAGCCAATCTATCAGATGCGCAGTTCAAAACACTGGTGATCAGAAAGCTCACGGAATTGGTTGATTTTGGGTGCAATTTAGATGAAAGGATGCAGGTTACCATAAAAGAGATGCAGGAAGATACGCGGAGGAGAGCCAATAGTGAAAGGAAGGAATCTGAGTCTCAAAACAATACAGTGAACCAGAAGGAAGATAGAATCAACCAAGCAGGAAAGCATGATGAAATAAGAATTCAAAAAAATCAAGGAAAAGCTTAAGAGCATCCAGGACACCTTTAAACGTTCCAACATCCGAATTATAGGGGTACCAGAAGGGGAAGGGGAAAAGCAACAAATTAAGCACATATTTGAACAAATAATAAAGAAGAACTTCCCCATTCTGGCAAAGGAAATAGATTCCAGGAAATCCAGGAAGCTCAGAGAGCCCCAAAGAAGTTGGACCCAAGAAGAAACACACCAAGGCACATCATAATTACATTAGCCAAGGTGAAAATGAAGGAGAGAATCCTAGAAGCAGCAAGAGATAAGGGGACAGTAACCTACAAAGGAGTTCCCATCAGACTGTCAGCTGATTTCTCCAAAGAGACCTTACAGGCAAGAAGGGGCTGGAAAGAAATATTCCAAGTCATGAAAGACAAGGACCTACATCCCAAGATTGCTCTATCCAGCAAAGCTCTCATTTAGAATGGAAGGGCAGATAAAGTGCTTTTCAGATAAGGTCAAGTTAAAGGAGTTCATCATCACCAAGCCCTTATTTTATGAAATGCTAAAGGGACTTATCTAAGAAAAGAAGATAAAGAAAAGACATGTATAGTGAAAGGACAGCAAAATCACAATTATTAACAACCACACCTAAAGCAAAACCAAAAGAAACTAAGTAAACAAGTAGAACAGGAACAGAACCACAGAAATGGAGGGCACATGGAGGATTAGCAGCAGGGGGGTGGGAAGAGGAGAGAGGGGGAAAAGGTGTAGAGAATAAGTAGCATAGAATGTAGGTTGAAAATAGATAGGGGGAGGGTAAGAATAGTACGGGAAATGTAGAAGCTAAAGAACTCATAAGTATGACACATGGACATGAACTAAAGGGGGGAAATGTGGGTGGGAGAGGGGGTACAGGGTGGAGGGGAGAGAAGGGGGGAAATGGGACAACTGTAATAGCATAATCAATAAAATATATTTTAAAAAAAAAGAAAAAAAATCCTTGACCTTAGTGAGCTCAAATCCAGAGAGGAAGGAACATGTAACTAGTACCATTTAATAAGTAAATGAATGTTAGAAGAGTATAGAAGAAGAAAACTTGGAATCCAACTTTGGTATGGTTAGAAAAGGCATCCCAGAGAAAATGATATCTGAAATGGGAAAAAAAAATTTAAATCGAGTAAAGTCTAAAGGGTTAAAGTCTAATAGGTTTACATTATGGTACATTCTTTTGTTGTACACTCTGTCAGTTTTGGCATCTATAATGATACTGATTCACCCCAATAGTAGCATACAGAATAGTTTTGCTGCTCTAAAATTCCCGTGTGTTCTACCTATTCATTTCTTCCTACCCACAAACCTGTGCCATAAATTGAGTTTTGAAGCATGAGTAGGAGTCAGTTAGGTAAAGAAGGAGAAAAGAGTTTATGGTACTAGGACACTAAGATGAAAAATGTGACTGAAGCACGTTGAAAATTCTAGATGGCTTACAGAAATGAAGTAAGAGTGGGGAAGGGTTAGAGATGAGGCCAGAGAGACACATAGCAAGCTATTTGTGTTTTATTTTGAAGACAGTGTGGAGCCTTTGAAGACTGTACGCAGGTGAGTGAACAGTCAGATGATGGTGGTTGTAGTGATGTGAGCAGTTTGTTTGATGCATCTAAAAAATCTACTGTAGGATATAACACAAATATATAGACATCCTCATAAAACAAATGTTTAGTTTAATGAATTAATGAGATAGGCACCCCAGAAAGCCCTCCACATGCCTCTTCCCAATCACAATCTTCTCATCCCTGAAAGTATTACTATCCTGACTTTTATGATAATGCAGTTGCTTTTTCTTCCTTGCTTTTAGTGTGAATCACTAAACATTAGAGTTTATTTTTGCTTGTTTTCTCTTTTTTATATATTATAACTTTTTTATTCTATGGGTTCCTTCTCTACCTCTTAATTTTTTTCCTTGCAGCTTTTTATTATAATAAGCCATTTCACTACTTGATTTTGTTTGTCTTATAGAGTTTCCCATATTCTGAATTGTTCAATACATTTGCATGGTATAGTTTAGTTTAACACACTTTTCTGTCCTCTGTATTTCCTGTAAATTGGTGCTTGGGCCTATAAGATTGATCAGATTCAAATTTTATATATCCCATAGTTGGAATGTCTTACAATTTGTTTATAGTTTATTTATTTATTTTATTTTACTTTTAGAGAGAGTGGAAGGAAGGGAGAAAGAGGGAGAGAAACATCAGTGTGTGAGAGATACATTGATTGGTTGCTTCTCACATTCCCCCAACTGGGGACCTGGCCTGCAACCTAGGCATGTGCCCTAACTGGGAATCGAACCAGTGACCTTTCAGTTTACAGGCTGGTGCTTAATCCACTTAACCATACCAGCCAGAATGGAATATATTATAATTTAAAACATTTATATTGGTGGATATTTGGTTTGTTCCCAAATTTTAGCTACTAAAAGTGCTATAGTGAGAAACTTTGTAAAATACATTTTTATAAATGTACAAATAGATCTTCTGTCCTCCATTATATATTCTTTTATATACCTTTATGTACCTTCCTTCATAATATGTAATATGTGTAATTATTTGATTAATATTTGTTTTGTAGGTTGTAAGTTTCTTGAGTAGGAAGGGCCTTATCTATGTATTTCTAGTACTTTTGCTCAATGAGTATTAGTTGAATTAATGCATTTCTATTAAGTGGAATTACTGGGGTAAGGAATATACACATTTTAAATTTCATTAGATATTGTCAAATTCTACTGTAAAAAGGTTGTACCTATTTATGTATTCCTGCTACTGAAGCTTGTTTTCTCACATCCAGCCACACTACCACTCTTTCCCTCCCCACTTTCTCCCTCCAGCCCTTGACTTTTTTCATCTACAAACTTTTTGACACATTCCAGGTTCTGTTCTAGGTGCTTGGGATGTATGAAGAAGGAAAACAGACAGAGATCCTAGGTGGGAGGAGACCTATAATAAGCATAATTAATAAGGGAAATAAGTAAGATGTTAGAGAGTGGACCAATGAAAGAATAGATGGTGAAAGGCAATTGGAAATGCTAGAATTAAAATTGAGTTAAAAATTTAAATAAGGTGGCTAGTGAATAAGCCACAGTGAAAAGATGACTTCTGAGTAAAGACTTGAAGGAGGTAAGGGAATTAGCAATGTGGCTTTTTGGGGTTCAGAACGTGATAAGCAGAGGAAACAGTTATTTCAAGGGGTAGTTGAGTGCCTGAAAAGGGAGAGCAAGAGGTCTCGTGGGGTGCCAGTAATTCTCTTTTACTTGAATTTGCTGGTTACATGTGTGGGTTTACTGTATTCATTGAGCTGTACACTTAATGATTTGTGCACATTTCTGCACTTTATACTTCAGTATAGCTTCTATACTAAAAATAAGGAATGGATGTTGACTATTTCAAAAGTCTTAATAGTATTCAACCAATTGTTTATAAATACTTTCCTTTGATTTATTAATGGATGAATGCATTAATTTCTATTAATAAATTATCTTTGCCTTTCTGTAATACCCCCTACTTGATTATGGTAAATTACTCTTTTTTAAAAAAAGATTTTATTTATTATATTTAGAGATAGGGAAAGGGAGGGAGAAAGATAGGGAGAGAAACATCAATTGGTTGCCTCTTGCACACCCCCAGTTGAGGACCTGGCCCAAGACTCAGGCATGTTCTCCAACCCAGAATTGAACCAGCGATTTGTGGGATGATGTCCAACCTAGTCAGGGTGGTGAATTATTCTTACAATATAATGCTGGGTTTGATTTGCTTGTACATATTTTATTTTGGATTTTTATATCTATATTCTCACAGGGGAGGCTGGTCAATATCCTCTTTTCTTTTTGTCATTCTCCTATGTTAGATTTGAAGTGCTTTTCCTAATTTTGGGTTCTTTACTATTTTCCATGGAAGGGAAGTTCTATGGTACTTATCTATTGTCTTGCAAGGCGGAAGGGACTAGTTTCTAATGTTTGACTTTGTTGACCTTTGTGAACTACCTGATAATTATTATAATTTAGTAATAGGTGAGTCCTGTCATGGCCTAGACAGGTAGCTGTTCACTTGAAGTCTGGGGCTCAAATATGCTGTCATTTTATTGTCATAGAAAAATTGACCAGAAATTGGTGATGTAACGGTTGCCTGGGGGTGTTTTGTTTGATAATTATAGACCTTATTTTTTAATGTGACTATTTCTGATTTCTTACATTTTCCAGTAAAACAAGAAGTAATCGGCAGAGGTAGCCTGTAGGTATGATGCTGTAACCTAGCCAACAGGGATAAGTACAGAGGCTTTGTCTTTTAAGAAAGAAGATTCATTTTTAATCGGGTCCTGGACCTGCTAGAATTTTTTCACTTGTCCATATGATTACACTGAACTGCTTTGAGTTCTGCAGGATAGTGTATCTGGCTACCTCCGTCTTCTGTCAGTGCAGGAACCACTATGCTTCTGTCTGAAAGACTGGCTTTTTTCATATAGGCAATTCTATAGCTGTGTTTTTCTAAATGTAATTCAGGATTCATAGGCATGAGAATCCCTCAGTTGCTTATTGAAAAGGCAGATTCCAACAACAACAGCAACAACAAATGCAGATTCCTAAGCTATCCCAGGCATTTTGAATTAGACTCTCTGGGGATAAGGTCTAATCTACATTTTAAACAAGAATCTCAAGTAATTCTTAGTAAATTTAAAGACACTGCTTTCTAAGATAAAGAACCTGTTTAATTTATTCATTATCAAATTTCTGTGCTGAGCATTGGGACAAGTAAGGAAGTAAAGATTTGAGTCTTACACTCAAGGAACTTACAACCTAGGCTACTGTTGGAATGGATCGAACAAAGGCAAACAATAAAATAATAACTTCTAAGGCAGTTTTTTTTTTTACAAATCAGCATTATTGAGATGTACATACAAAAGACTCACCCTTTTAAAGTGTACAGTTTGATTAGTTTTGACAAATGTATGTACCAGGGAAACTACCACCATAATCAAGATAGAGAGCATTCCTATTACTTCTAAATGTTTCTGGATGCCCTTTGCAGTTCATCCGTCTCCTCACCCCTGGCTCCTGGCATCCACTGATAGGCTTTCTATCACTAAAGATTAAATTTGGTTTCCTAGAGTTTTATAAAAATAGAACCATACAGATGACCTCTTTTGTGTCCAGCTTCCTTTACTTAATATAAAGATCTTCAGAATAATCTATTTTGTTGAGTGTATCAGTAATTCAGTTCTTTTTATTACTGAGTTGTATCCTATTATATGGCTATATCACATTTTGCTTATTTATTCACCTGTTGATAGGCATTTGGGTAGTTTCTGGTTATTATGAAAATCATGAACATTTGCATAATTATATTTTTTTATTTCTCGGTTAAATATCTAGGAGTGGAATGAGTGAATCATATGAGTAGGTATATGTTTAACTTTTTAAGAAACAGGCAGATGACATTTCTTTTGATTGTTAACAGAGATACTGTACTAGAGACACTGTACTAGAGTTGTTGAGCATTGTTAAGGAGAATTAAGTGGAACTTAAGAATGGGTACCAACTATATAAGGGAGGACAGGGAACTTTATTGAGTAATTATTATTTGTCTGGCACATGGTAGTTAAATGCAGCATACACGATTTTCAATATTTATGCAAATCCGAGAGGTAAGTGGTGTTACTCTTTACTTTTTATAGATGACAAACAGAAGTAAAGTTAACCAACCTAATGTCACACAGCTAGTAAGTGATGGCTTTGAGCCATCTGGTTCCAAAGCTCAAACCATTTGCAATACACCAACAAGGTAGAAGTATATGACATTCCAGCTTCAGAAGTTGGGGGATAGGTGGGGGAAATGGAGCTCACTCTTCTTTCCATCTCCTGAGTGTGGCAAGCACAGGCACTGTGACAATACTTGTTTGCCAATAACAAAGGTTTTGTTTGGGGGACTGCCTAACAATGAGGTTTGTTATTTATTTGGTGTCATGTTATAGAGGATTTTAAACACCAGGAGGATAAACATACTCTTTTGATTGTGGGAGTTGGTGGGGATGGGGTAGGGGTAAACAATGGGGAAAAGTTGGAACAACTGTAACTGGACAACAATAAAAAAATCAAGTGGAAAAAAGGTTAACTTGTAAATTATTGAAAGGGTAATGATGTGATTACAAGGTGGACTTAGGAAAATTAATATAGTCGCCAATCTGCTAAGTAAATTGAATGGGACGGAGATTAGAGGGTTGTAAGTGCAGCCAAAAATCTGTAATAATTCAGGCATGAGGTAATAAATTCCTTGATAAGGACAGTGAAACCTATAAAGAAGAGACAATAAGAGGGAGACTTCAGTGTAATTAACTACTAAGCTTTTTGACAGGTTGGACATGGGAGATAAAGTAGATAGGAATTTTGGGAATGGCCCTATGTTTTCTGGTTTCAAAGTGTCTGGAGTTCAGTGGTTTTGGACTTGAGGTATATTTGGTATGCTAACTTATCTGATGGAAGTGCATAACATTGTAAATATAATGTCATTGTCAATGGAGACCCTAGTTTTCTACACTGCCTGACTTAGTATCAGGTGCCACTGAGTTGGAAGATAATTGATTAGTGATTTGTTAAATGGGTGAGCTGGATTTAAGGCTTTGAGGTTTGGGGCTCCAGGGAGGTGGGAAACATTAGGATGCTCATTAAAATAGTGTGACACTCATTTGTTATGTGCGAATGCCCAATTTGAGAATGTTGCTGGTTTTCTAATAAACTCTTAGTGTACTCAATATTTTCTGTCACTCATTTGGACATTGTCTTTTCCCTGCTTACTTCCTCTTTGGCATCCTGTGATAGGCAGTGCAATCCACCTTGCTTCCATTCAACATTTTCCTGTATGAATTGTGGAATCTCTTGATATCTCAGTATCTGATTGCATGTGCTTCCGTTTGCTTCTGAGCAGTGTGTACTCTAGCTTTAGCTCATTAAAATTTCTGTCACTAAAGTTATTAGTAGCCTCTTTGTTTCTAAATCCAGCAGGTTTTTTTCAGGGTTGTTTTCACTACTCTGTAGAACTTTAACACTTGTTGACAACTCCCTCTTTGAAGCCTTGTTTTTCCTGACTTAAGGAACCATACTGCCATCTTTTCTTCCTCTCTGTCTTCTTCACAGGCACCTTTATGGACTCTTTTTCTTATTTTAAAGTCAGATTTATTAAGGTATAATTTACAGATAGTAAAATTCTCCCTCTTAGTGTACAGCCCAATGAGTTTTTGAAAATATTTTATTTTCAGGGAGAATGGTGAGGGGGAAATGGAGACAACTGTACTTGAACAACAATAAAAAAATAAAATAAAATTTATTTTGTGAAAAAAAAATTAAAAAAAATTTTAAAAGATTTTATTTTTAGAGAAGGGGGGGGAGGGAGAAAGAGAGGGAGAGAAACACTGATGTGTGAGAGATACATCAATTGGTTGCCTCACACACACCCAACCAGGGACCTGGCCTGCAACTCAGGCATATGCCCTGACCAGGAATTGAACCAGTGACCTTTCAGTTTGTGGGACAACACCCAAACTACTGAGCCATACCAGTCAGAGCCAGTCCCGTGAGTTTTAACAAACACATACAGTCATGTAACCAAAACCATAGTCAAGATATAGAGCAGTTCTATGAACCCTAAAAGTTCTCTATGTCACTTTGTAGTTAGCCTCTCCCACTCCTGGCCCATGACAACCACTAATCTATATTATGTCCCTATAGTATGGCCTTTTTCAGAAAGTCATAGAAATGAAATCATATATTATGTAGGTTTTTGAGTCTAGCTTGTTTCACTTATAATAATGCATTTGAAATTCATCTGTGTGTGTCAGTAGTTCATTCCCTTTTATTCCTGAGTAGTACTTTACTGTATGGATGTACAATGGTTTGTTTTATCTATTTACCATTTGAAGGATACTTATGTTTTCAGTTTTTAGTGAATATGAATTTAACAACTATAAACATTCTTTATAGGATTTTGTGCGAACATGTTTTTATTTCTCTTGTGTAAATGTATAGGAGGGGGATTGCTAGGTTGTATGGTGTGTATATAATTTTATAAGAAATACCCAGATTGTTTTTCTAAGTGGCCTACCACTCTCCCTTCTTGCCAACCATGTCTGAGATTTCCAGTTGCTCCATAGCCTCACTAACACTTTGCATTGTCAACTTTTTTTGTATTATTTCTATTTCTGTCTGCTTTATAAATGTGGCTGTTCCTTAACTTCTTCCTCTTTTTCTGTTTATATACCTTTTCCACCCTTTATCCTGCATTCTCTGCCTCATTATTTTTATTTATTTACATTTTAATTTTTACCCATTTCTTTAAATATTTCTCAACCTACTTTGTGCTGAGCACTGTTTAGGCACTGAGAATACAGCAATGAACAAAGTAGAAAAATCCCCCTCCTCATGGGAGCTTGTATTCTGAAAACTTCCAAGTCTTATACTCCACATTGTTTTCCTCAGTTCCACACCAATGTAGTCATCTGTCTACCAGACATATTCTTTTGAATGTCTAATAAATACTTCAAAGTGAATATATCTAATAATTAATTTGTCCTCTCTCTCAACCTACCCCTCTTTTGTATTTCTCTTCTTAATTAATACCATGTTATCTACCCTTTAGTTCAAGCTAAAAAATTAAGGCAATATGGATTTCTGCCAAGACAGAGGCATAGGTAGATACACTTTGCCTCCTCACACAACCAAAAGAAGGACAACAACACATTTAAAAACAAAAAATAACCAGAACTGCCAGAAAATTGAACTGTTTGGAAGTCCAACAACCAAGGAGTTAAAGAAGAAATATTCATCCAGACTAGTAGGAGGGGCCTAGAGGATGCATAGCAGGGTGGCGGCTGGAGGACTGGGGCAGATGAAGTGGCAAACTGGGTGGTCTCATATTTGTGTGTGAATAAACTGGGAGGAACAACTGGGGATCCAGACAGACTATGCAACCCAGGGTTCCAGCATGGGGAAATAAAGCCTCAAAACCTCTGGATGTCAAAACCTGTGAGGGTTGTAGTGGCAGGAGAAACTCTCAGCCTCACAGGAGAATTCATTGGAGAGACCCACAGGGTCCTAGAATGTACACAAAACCACCCACCTTGGAATCAGCACTAGAAGGGACCAATTTGCTTGTGGGTAGTGGAGGAAGTGACTAAAAGCCAGCCAAGAGCTGAGCAAGTGGCACTGTTCCCTCTCCAACCCTTTCCCCTCATATAGCATCACAACGCAGTGACATAGGTTGTCCCACCCTGGCGAATACCTAAAGCTCAGCCCCTTACTAAGGCATCCTGAGACCAAAAAAAAAAAAAAAATATGGCCCAATTTAAAGAACAGATCAAAGCTCCAAAAATAGAACTAACAGATGAAGGAGAGCCAACCTATCAGATGCAGTGTTCAAAACACTGGTAATCAGGATGCTCACAGAAATGGTTGAGTGTGGTCACAAAATAGAGGAAGAAGTGAAGGCTATGCAAAGTGAAATAAAGAAATATATACAGAGAACCAACAGTGAAAGGAAGGAAACTGGGACTCAAATCAATGGTTTGGAGCAGAAGGAAAAAAATAAACATTAAACCAGAACAGAATGAAGAAATGAGAATTCAAATAAAATGAGAAGTGGCTTAGGAACCTCCAGGACAACTTTAAATGTTCCAACATATGAATCATAATGGTGCCAGAAGGAGAAGAGGAAGAGCAAGAAATTGAAAGCTTATTTGAACAAATAATGGAGAACTTCCCCAATCTGGCAAAGGAAATAGACTCCCAGGAAGTCCAGGAAGCCCAGAGAATCCCGAAGAAGTCAGACCCAAGGAAGCACACACCTAGGTACATCATAATTATATAACCCAAGATTAAAAATAAGGAGAGAATCTTAGAACCAGCAAGAGAAAAGAAGACAGTTGCCTACAAAGGAGTTCCCATAAGACTGTCAGCTGATTTCTCAAAAGAGACCTTGCAGGCAAGAAGGGGCTGGAAAGAAGTATTCGAAGTCATGAAAAGCAAGGACCTACATCCAAGATGACTCTATCCAGCAAAGCTATCATTTAGAATGGAAGGGCAGATAAAGTGCTTTTCAGATAAGGTCAAGTTAAAGGAGTTCATCATCACCATGCCCTTATTATATGAAATGTTAAAAGGACTTACCTAAGAAAAAGAAGATGATCAAAAATATGAACAGTAAAATGACAACAAACTCACAACTATAAAGAACTGAACCTAAAAAAACAAAAACTAAAATAAACTAAGCAAACAACTATAACAGGAACAAAATCACAGAAATGAAGATCATATGGGGAGTTATAGGCAGGGACGAGGAGGGGAGAGAATGGGGGAAAACGTACAAGGAATAAGAAGTATAAATGGTAGGTACAAAATATACAGGGGATGTTAAGTATAGTATAGGAAATGGAGAAGCCAAAGAACTTATATGTATGATCCATGGACATGAACTAAGTTGGGGGGAATGCTGGTGGGAGTGGGGGTGCACAGCAGAGGGAAATAAAGGAGAGAAAGCAATGGGACAACTGTAATAGCATAATCAGTAAAATTTAGGCAATATTATGTAGTCTTTATTCTCACTCCTACATTCATAGGCTTATTAAACTGTATTGATTTTACCTGCAAAATATCTCCTGTATGTATCCACTTCACTCCCTCTGCTACTTCCCTAGTTCAAGCCATCATCAGGACAGTGCAGCCTTCTTACCAGGTCCCCTGACACCAGTCTCTAGTCCCCCTACCCTACCAACTCCTGGCCACACTGTACCACTATCCTAAAATGACAAATCTGATCCTGTTGTTCCCCTTCTTAAAAGCTGTGTTAGCTCTGCATTACCCTCCAGATAATTCCAAATACCTAAGATTATTGAATTGCTCAACATTACTTAGACCTCCTTTGATCAGGTTCTTTTATAACCCTGAAGCCTCTCATTCAGATATGCTAGAATTATCTTCAGCTCACTAAACATGCCTTTGCATGTATAATTTCATTTCCCTGGAACATTTTCCCCCCTTCCCTTTCTTGGTACTTGTGTGTAGCAAAACCTGTCTTCATTAATCTTTCTATTGGCTAGTGAAATGTTTCAGTGTATTTTTGGTGTGGAGAAGGAAACTTCCTTCATTAACCTGGAATTATTTCTCTTACAGTGTTAAGTGACAGAGGTGACAAGGGGGAACTGATTGATCAGAGAGCAGAACTATTGTTATTTTCCTGTTTTAGGGATGACTCTCGTAGATGGGGTCAGATCATATGTCTGATTTATTCATGCTATAAACATTTATTGAACACCTACTATGTATGAGAAACTGCTATGCAGAGCTATGGAACATTCAGAGAGGAGGCAGTGTCTTGCAAGAAGAGGCTTCTTTGGTCCCAGAGTTTCAACTGAGACACAGCATTGTCACTTGCCTGGAGCAATCTAGGTTGAAAGACATAATCTGAAGTTCTGTGTGGTTATTTTTCAGTTTTCTTTTAAAAAGAAATGAAGTAATTACCCATAGCAGTTACTATGGCAACTGTGCTATGGCCTGGGAGAATTCTCTGCTAAACCTCCTCTCCGTCCATGGTTAGAAAGTTAAGTAAATTATTAAAATTAAAAAATGGCACAGTGAGGACACATGGACACTAATGGGGCCGGTAGAGGCAGAACGGAGGTGGGGAGGGCTGGGAGGTTGGGCTGGGGTGGGGGGAAAATGCAGAAAATTGTACTTGAACAATGAAAAAATGTGAAAAAAAATTTTGAAAAGTGGCACAGTAAACCAATGTATCCTTTCTGAGAAGACCTAGGTGGTAGGAAGAAGGTAAGTACATAGGAAGAAAACTGACTTCTCAGTATATAGTTAAATTAAACAGCCTGTGACTAGTAGTCCCATATCCCCAGCATTGAAATTAGCTCAGATAATGAAGCCAGCCTGTGTTGGCATCGTATGATGCTTCCAGAATTTTGAATCTTAAGGCAAGCGTTCAAGGGAACTGTACTCTCAGAAGTCTGAGGGCTTTCTGACCCAGACACTGGCGACCTCTCCACAGACAATAAGGCTGTCATGGTGTGCTGATCTTCCCACCACTCATTTACTGGCAACTATAAGGCAAGCAAAAATCTGGCAACATGACAAAGCTAACTTTCTCTTATAATCCTTACAGTAAACAGTGAGACTCATGCTATCATTATTCTCATCTTAGAGATAGGAAACATCTCTACCTTTTACAAGATTACATATCTAGTACATGGCAGGGCCAGAAGAACTTAGCTTTGACTTCAATACCCAAAGGAAGCCAAATTTTTTATTGTTTCTTAAGATAAAGTCCTATTTTTTAGTGATTTCTTTGTCATTTTTGTTGCTTCAAATTCAGTTTGAGTTTAGGATAGGGTTTAAATTTAATTAATTTTGAATTTTTTATTTTGAAAAATGAGTAGAAAATGTGTTCTTCTGTCCTTCAAAGCTTCTGTATTTTAGTAGATTTTATTTAAAATGTGTGCGTAATTGAGAAAAAATGGCCATCTCTGTGCAGCCAACAGCTACAGTGTTTTACTATTTATTTGAAAAAGAGAAAGTAAAACCATACACTGGCCTTTTAGCTTTCTGTAGAGAGCAGCAAAATTGGCCACCATTGCTTCCAGACAAGGGAATCACTCTCCCACTGTATCAATGCTGAGCTTTTCATGGGTATACTGTGGTAGGCTCAGGTTTAATGAATAGAGAGACAGGAAGGGTTTCATGGAGACAGGTTGTAGTTTTTTCTCATTTTGAGTAAAGAAAGGTAAATCAGCTTCTAAATGATGTTCTAGGCAAGGAGAAGGTTTAAAAGAGTCCAGAAGAATGTTTTTTGTTTGTTTGTTTTGTTATTCTCTATATAGTGACTAGCACAGTGCAAAATACTTTATATGTAGATTTGTATTATGCTTGGTTGTAGGAGAGGCTCTCTACATGTTATGTAAAATTAATGGGATACAAGTAGAATAGGCTCAAATAAGGTAAGGTATATAATAATTGGTGGGATGGGGAAGTGATCTTTGAATTCTTCCTAAAATTGTCTCTGTCACTCTTCTTCTTTGCTACCACTTGCGGTGTTCTTAGGTCACTGGACTTATTTGGGCTGGGGAGAGCAGCAGAGTACGTAAGAATTTGAATTCCTTATAATTTTCTTGATCTTACGCTTTAACATATTCTCTCTGAACTATGAAGCTGGATATTCATGCATATAAGCACATACAATTTCATCCCCTTCCTCTCCCCTCTTTAAATCTCAGGAGATGGTTATCTGCAGTGAAGTGTTACATCCTTTTAGGCTGGTTTCTTGAAGACTGTGTGTATGATATTAATAAATTTCAATCCAAAATCCCAGACATAGTCCGGATAGGATCTCCTGATTTTTCTTTCCCAGAGACAAGTAGTACCATAAGCCCCTGGGGTAGGAAACCCTTTCCTTTGGTATGGTCTGGTTCCTTTGGCTTAGTCACTAAGGAGTGCAGTGACTAAAAGGAGGTGTTTCATTCTGGGAAAGGTCATTGATTTCGTGTGGGGCACAAGAGGCTGAGGACATGGTTTGACTTTCCTTAAAGCAACTCAAGTAGGCTGGAGGCCAACTTTGTTTAAGAGCTTGGAGAGTGGGTAGCCAGGTCTTTCCAGCAAGATATATAGCCCTGGGATGACACTACTGGCTGTGTTATCCAGCTGTCAAGGGGGCTTGGTTGAGTCCCACTGATTAGGTGTCTAGTAGGTCCTAAGAGGGGTCAAGTTTTGTCCTATCACTGGAATTTCTCATGGAGTATGTATTTTCTGTGATTTGAATCCTGAATATTTTCACTAGGGAACTGCTCAAAGGCAGGCTAAGAGAGCTCAGATAACTTAAGGTTTTAACCAACTGACAAAGGAGAGGGAGGTATGGGAGGAACTTAATGAAAGAAGGTGAAGGGATTAGCCAAAGAGCATACATGCATGACCCATAGATTCAGACAACAATGTGGTGATGGCCAGAGGGAAGGGTGAGCAGCAAGGGTGGGCAAATTGGGGGGAATGGGGACATCTGTAATAGTGTAAACAATAAAAGTAAAGTAAAAAAATAAACACAAACAAAAAAGAACAAAAAAGAAAAAAATACCTAAGCTCTAAGAAAAAGTTTGAATTTTTTTCTTTTTTTTTGTCTGGCCATAAAGTTCTGTCTGTACTCTGGATTTAAAGACAGGGGCTCAATCCAGGACCACCACAGATGGGAGAGCCTCATTGTTCAGTATCTCATTCAGTTTTGTTCGAGTGCCTCCTCTGTGCCTATGCCCATATTTGCCCCAGATTAAATTCTTTCCCCAGTTTACTTTTACAAGTTTATTTTCTATTTTTCTCTTTCTCTCTCATCTCACTTCACTTCCATATGTTTCCTTCCTCCTGTTTCCTCCCACTTTTCATATTCTCTTTTCTTCTACTCCCAACCTTTTCTTTCCATAGGCACTTTGTTTCTTAATATTTGTACTTTATTTCTTTAGTGTAGAAATACTGTTAGCCTTTAGGAAAGTTTTGGAATATTCCTCCCCTTCGCCTAGCAAAATTAAAAAGCAAAACATCACTTAGAAATAATAGGTCAGATGCAATAATAAGCTAAGGGTGCATCCACTCAGTTTCTGGCTCTGGATCACGGATTCCTACCTCTGGCTGAGCTACCCTCCCCTGGCCTCACAATCAGTAGGTTTGTTTATCACTGCTCTCTCTTTGGGAACTCAGTCTTGGTTTTATGGGTTATGTGCTAATATTTCTCCTGTCAAAATTTAAGTGGACTTTCTGCTTTGTCTCCTTTGTTGTGTCTCCCACCTTATCTGTATGCATGAATAATACAGTACTGACTTTTTCCACATGTACTGCTTCTGTGGGTTCAGGGAGAATGAAATCTGAAAGGCATGCTGGTTTTCATCTCTTGATCCTTTCCAGTCTTCAGAACAACAGATGCATCAAGGGTCAAAACCAATGCCTCCAGAATTTTTTCCTAATGTGTGATCAGAATGCTTTGTAAGCAGAATGCTTTGCATCCCCTAGTTTTTGACTAATCTTATTCCTGCCCATTTTGAAGGTTAGTCACTTTCTGGTACTGATATTTCCCCTGCGGTTCTGATCACTATCCTCTTCTTTTATGTTCACATGTTTTCTTAAACTGAAGTGGGAAATGCTTACCCCTGCATCCTGCTGTATCCACAAGTGTTGTCTGGAATTCAATGTTCAACTTTTCTTCCTTGTGTGTAAAACCCATATGTTTGTGCTCCCTGTCTATTTTGATGGAGTTATCTACTAGGTTGTATAATGTAGAAGCCAAAAGGTTGTTCTTCTGTTACTTTCTTTTTGTCCCTAACTTTTATCATTACTGTTTGGATTCCCCACCCCCCCAGTTCATTAACTTTTTTCTATTTCCGAGGAATGGATGCAGGTTCTTATCTCCTTCATGAGAAATTGTAAGAGCCTAATCTTATTGTCTTCCAAGAGGCTTCCATTTCCCACACTACTACCAAGGATTTTTTTTTTAATTACTAATATGAGGAATCCATCGTTTGCTAAATGTATGCCAATTTTTGGATGATACATGTTCCTTTTCCTCATTTTGAGCCAAATGGGAGCTTGGCAAGAAAGGACATATGAGAATTTGTTAATTAGACACATACGGGGATGGTGTCAGAATAACACCAGAATAACACCATTATTTTACAGGGATGGTGTCCCTTGGAAAATAATCTATTGGATCATCCAAAAAATCCGTTGAGCTTTTTCCATATAATGGCTCTAGTAGTGCTTAGTTGTCTTTAACTTCACTCAAAACAATTTTATTAGATTGTGTTGTGACAGCTGTCATATCAGCATGCATTTAAAAAAACTTATCAAAATTGGTGAATTTTTTGTGCAGCCATTTTAATATTGAAGATGGAAGAAGATACACAACACTTTCGGCATATTATGTTTTATTGTTTCAAGAAAGATAAAAACACAACTGAAAAGCAAGAAAAAGATTTGTGCAGTGTATGGAGAAGGTGCCGTGACTGATCGAATGCATCAAAAGTGGTTTGCGAAGTTTCTCAGTACTATTGCCATTTTGGCCAAATATAATACTTTGCTGTGGGGCTGTCTCATGCATTAGAAGATGTTTAGCAGCATCCCTGGCCCCTACCCGCTAGAAGCTAGTAGGGGGAGATAGCCAACATACTCAAAATACTCCAAATCAATATAGTTATTAGTGAAAATGAAACATGTGTGTTTTGTTTTATGGAAAAAACTCAATGGACTTTTTGGCCAGCCCAATATAAAGCACTATTAGGTTGAGCTTCCTTTCCAAGCACAGTGTTGTACATTTTCATTTTTGCTTGGAGCAGTTTGTATAACTGTGTTCATCATTTGGTGCTGGCCTGAAAAACAAAAATAATTCTGTGAAACTGTAGTCACTACTGTTAGATAAACTTGGCTGCATTGTTAGCACGATCCCGCTGGCAGTGCGTGTGTTTTCCTCTCCTTCAGCCCATGCTTTCCAAAGGAATTCTGAACCCCGGGTGTGAGTGCTTGATGGGAATTATTTAAAAAATCCAACGTTGCAGCAAGACAGTAAAACTGCTGTTCTTCTCAGCTGCATCTGGAGCTTTTGGGTGACTTTTAAGCCTTGGCTTTGACCTTCTTGATTTACTGGACCAGCTTCTGATGTTGGACCTGTTTGTTTGGTTCAGTCATGTACTTTAAAGTCTGAAATCACCAAGTCAATTTTAAACAAAATTTTCTCTTTTTAAAGGTATGGAAAAGCTATTATTTTCCCTTTTGCCCGCTTTTAATGATAGTAGAGGCCAGAATCTATTTTTGACATTTAAAAGCAGGTTTTCATTATGGGTGTGATAGCTAAAGAAGTACAATTCAAAAGAATTCTGCATTGTGAAAATGCAACTTGGAACTCCTTCAAGAATCAGCACTAAAATTAAACCAAGTGTTCTATCTCTTTTGATAAGGAGAGAGACTTGTGGGCATTGAGACAGCTCTGTACATGGCTTGGAAGCCACTGGACTTGTGTGCAGTTCAGTTTGTTCTTGTTCTCAAGGCTTGTGGTTCCCCAAGTTAGAAGCAGAAAAATTCTGAAGAACTAAATAAAGCTGGGGTGCTTTGATTGACTATGCTTGTTCCACAGCTTTTGAAGATCCTGATAGTGCCGTGGATGACCGAGATAGTGACTACCGCAGTGAGACCAGCAACAGCATCCCACCACCATACCATTCGACTTCCCAGCCCAACGCTTCCACGCACCAGTTTCCTGTGCCTGTGCGATTGCCACAGCAGCTGCTACTTCACGGCAGTTGCCGGGACTCTTGCAATGACTCTGTGCAGAGTTATGATTATGACCTCGATTACCCAGAGAGGCGGGGTCTCAGGTAGGTATTGGGAACAAAGCACTTTATTTTCCTAGTAGGCAGATCCCGGGATACAACTGACATCACAGGTTTGGGCACTTTAACCGGAGTGGTAATGGACGTGTAGCAGTAGGACGGGCCAGGCTACAGCCATTTTGTGAGATTCTCAGTCTTTTTTTCTTTTTTCTCTTCCACACATTCACATTTTTATATTTCCATCTGTAATATTTTTCTTTATGATTAATGACTCTCAACTGGCGATAGCGTGCCCACTGCGGGTGGATGGCTGAAAGCCTGTTTGTGTGTCTGCCCAGCCTAGAGATTTTGAATCACCGTTCACCACGATCAAAAAAGGGAAATCACAGATGTTAAATGTTTTGATAACCCTTTGGATTTAGTCAGTGTTCATGGTGCATTATATTTGATATTCCTGGTTCTATAGTCTCCTATAATCTAACAAAATGTCCTTACTTTTCTTTTTTGGTCTTTTAAAACACTACATTTTTTGCAGAGTTCAGGCTAGTTTTGAGAATAATTTTGCTTTCAATTGTTTCTTCATGTTTAGAATCAGATTAAACATTTTTTGCAAAAACACTATGTAGATGATATTTCCTTCACATAAGATTACTTTGTCTCATTACTGATGTTTAGTTTGTTCTCTTGGTTTAGAAATCTGTATATACCAGCTTTTTCCAATGTAAAGTTACCTTTCCTCTTTGTAATTAAGTATACCTGGGGTGATACCTGAGATTGTGTAAATATTCTGTTTCCCCAACAACCTTTAGCATTGACTTTAGCAGCCACTGATGATCCTTTCCTGAACCAGTTATTTCATTCGTTGGAGTTTAGTTTTTATTTATTTATTTTATATTTTATTTATTTATTTTCTTGGTGTGCCATTCCTGGAAGTACTGCAATACCGGGTCAATGTGCGGAGTGGATGGAGCAGGCTCCTATTCCATCTCCCAGCTCCAAAAATCCATTTAGTATAATGTTCTCGGATAGAGGACATATCATATATTAAAATGATAAGAACAGATACTACACTTGGTTTTTGCCAGAAGGCCAAGAAGCGATGGAGTTTAGTTTTTAAAAAGCCATTCCAGTTTAGCTCTTACTTTTGGTTATGACATTCGCCATACCGTAGGATGATCTCATTTTTTGCCCACCTTACCAAATTGGTGAATATTTATCCTGAGCCTCAGATGGTGGTCTACCTGCTAGACATCATTCTGTCTCAGTATACTGTCATTACTGAATATATTGTCAATGAAATTTTTTCATATATCAACCATCAGATAGAATTCTCACTCTACAATCTGATTCTAAAAAGAAACGTGCCAAGAGTCCTACCAAAGTTGGTCCCTACTCCCTAATGGTTAATAAGTTAAATATTTGCATATGTTATTTATTTGACTTTAATTATTTATATTTTCCCACTGTAAGAACAAAAACATAATAGAAAAAAAACTTTGGCCCTCTTTCTCCTGTGTATTTGCAAGCATTAAGTGCCAGTAGTAATAATGGCACATCAACCTAAGTGACTACATACTCTGCTGGACAACTGCAGATAACTTAATCATTACCCTATTATCATTTCATTTATTTCCTGGGCTGGTGCTATAATAATAACACTTTGAGGGGCATTAGTGATGTATTTTAATTTGCAAATTAAAAAAAATCTTTAAAAAATTGATCCCATATAAATTTGATTAAAAAGTGAATAATTTATTATCTCTAGCAGAGGAAAAGTTAATATGACTTTTAAGTGAACGTTTATTATATACATTTTTAACTTAAATGTTTGAAGTGATTCCTCCTTTAAAAAGTTTTGAAGCAATTGTATCACTACCATTAATTTTTAAACTTTCATATTGCTATAAATACCAAGTTCTTGGAAATAGTCTGAGTTCTTAAGTTTTTTAAGAGGAATATTTAAAATCCTTGAGGGAACAAACATGTCTGCAGTACCTTCCAGCAAATTAGAAATGTAAAAATAAATAGCTCCATTCAATATAGCCATGGCTGTCTATTTATTTTAAGCTGTAACTATAAAGACCTCTCCAAGACTGGAATTAGTTTAGTTTGAGTTTCTGAGGACACTGGAGATTAATGAAACTGCATGTAAACAAAAATAGGTAAAGTTGATTTCCTCACTCTATGAAATGGGCTTTTGCCTAATGAGTAATGGGAAATGCATGTAAATCATGTAAAAATAAAGAATTTGAGGTTTGACAGTAGAATTGAACTTTGTTAGATAATATGTAGCCAAAGTATTTCTAGTGTTAAGAGGTGTCAAAAGTCTATCAGTCTCACTCTTAAAGATTTTTAGTGACTAAGTTACCACTTTGATCTTGTTTCTGTTTCCTGAATAAACACCATTGGATGTGAGATCTAAAAAAGAAAACACTGAGCTGACAAGCTTCTGGTCTGGAGGCCTTTTCTGCACTCCCACCTCACCACACAGGAAACAGGCCGTGTCTAGTCTGACCGAAGGACAGGTCTGCTGTCTTCTGTGTTCACTGACCTAAGCTGCACCTGTCGCTTCTGCCAGTGTAATCAGTGCAGAGAAAGACATTAATTTCACTGTAATCCTTAAAGCATACAGCCTTATATTGCACACAAAAAACAAATTATAACCTTTAAATAATTTGCCCTTTTTGGTACTGTAACAAGGCGTGACTTCTGAAAATAAGTCAAAGATTATTTTCATTATGTATACATATTTTTTTTCTAAAAGAAATATGTCTGAACATATTCTTGGCTGACTGCCTCAGATCTAATTTCAGCAGGTTAATAGCTTGACTTCTCTTCAGACCCAAATTCATCAGCAAATTTAGGTTTCTTGAAATCTTTTGATATACTTTCATAGAATACTTAACAGTTCTAAACTTTGGCATCATAGATGCATCCTGTATATCAGTGATTTTCAACTGGTATGCTACAAGAATTTTTAAAACATGCAATACCTGACTATTTGGTCAGGCTCACAGACCTCTTTCTCCTTAAATTGTCAGATAAAAAAATGACAATGGCCAACACAACAATAGCCATCTTGTGTGAATGGATCAAAATTATACCTAATTTTTTATTAGTTTGGCAAAAAATATATTTTTGGTGTGCTGCAGAATTTTAGTAATTAGTTTATGTGTGCCATGAGATGTGAAAGGTTGAAAATTACTACTATATATTGATAAGACATGTTCATTTTGTTTCTTTCTTAGAAAATAGAGGATCTAAAAAGCTCATGGTAGCAAATGAAGTATTTTAAAGTTATTGTTATAGCTGTTCTTTTTTTGATATGGAAAATACTCTTTGATTACAGTGCTATAATATTGATTTAAGATTATGTACATATCCTTGTATTTTTTCAGTCCAAATGTTTTTTATCAAATTGACAATTTTACTAATTCTAGTTTTCTCATTGAATGTGCACTAAATCTCATCTGTTTATTTCTTTTCCCTATTTTTCCTTTTTTTCTTTGCCTTACTATTCCCTCAAATTTATCCCTTTACATCAGACAAGGCCTGCAGGCTAAAATGGACAGAATTAGGGTTATTTCTGCTTTCTCTGATGTTGATTATGAAGAGCAAGAGGGTATATATAAGCAGATGGAGGGGAAAATATCACAAGAGTTTCTAGAAAACAGTAACATAAATGTAAAAGAAGCAGAACTAAAGGAAATTAGAACTCTTTCAAAAACTGATAAATATTATAGACAAAAAGTACAACCAAAGTACAAGAATTGGAAAAAGATACCCTCTCCAAGCCAAGAAACAGAATTCTCTACTGCCTTTAATTTTGACCTTACGTTTGAAACATCTGTTTGCTCCAGATATCCTCAGAAATATAATACAATCGATAGGAGAAGGAAAAAGAAACCCCTGTACAGTCATTTTGGAGACAGTGAAAGAAAACAATATAATGAGAGATTAGGAACTAAGACTAACTTCAAAAGTACATATCCTTATAGTGAAAATTGTAACTTTTGCCACATTGAAAAGAAGAAACAAAATTACCCAGTTTCCCAATCCTACAAGAATCCACTTGTGGTTAATAGTGGCATGGGGACCACTAAGTTGGAAAGTCATGATTATGATCTTCCTGGTTGTTTTAAGAATTATGAAAAGTTACCTGGCTTAAAACAGCATGTCACTGATTTCATTCCATTGGATATTCTTGAAGATTCTACTAGCAGTACTTCTGATGAACTTCTGGATTCCCCCATTTCTGATAAGCAGGAAGGTTTACTGTCACCAACATGCCATCCATCCAATGTCCATCGTATTGGAAGCTTTCCTAAAGAACATTATGTAGCAAATCCAGCATTCCCTTTACAAAGGATGAATTGCTATGCAAACACACTTGGAGATCTGTCTGGGTTCCCTGTGGAAGAGATGGCCCCTTCTTCTATTGAGGAACCCAAGGACCACTATATTGATACAATGGATGAGCTTCAGTGTTTTGTAGAAACAGTCTCAGAATATTTAGCAGAGAAGGAAGAGGAGATTAATAAATTTGGTTCCCTTTCGAAAACTAAAAAAATACCTACACATAATAGTACTCTTGATAATGCAGAACAGAAAAATCCTGAGGATCAAATACCACCTATAACCATTGTCAAGAATGACAAAGACAAGGTCATTTGTTTCCCTGAGTTGAATGGAGTGAAAGGTGCTGTTGGCTCTTTGTTCAGTTCACTCACAGAAAAGGTGGGCTCAGGTAAAAAGCATCTAACAATCTCAATGGAAAAGCTGGGTTCTTTAGTTCCAGAGAAAACAGAAACTTTTAATCAAATAGAGACAATTAATTTGGGATCTAGACCCAGAGCCAAATCAGTATCAGAGAAGGATCTTTCCATGCAGTCTCCATTATCTTCTCAGAATGTTGACAATAAGGATTTTGGCAGATGTGACATAACCTTTGAAAATGAGCACACCAGCAGTAAAACTGGAAGTTTAAGCTTTGAGGATGCAACAGAAACTCTTGGAAGGGACTCTGCTCCACAGAATCAGAGTTCAGTTATAAAGTCTGTTTTCAGTATGCTGAGTCCATTGAAGACCTTTTTGGAAAAGGATGAAACTAAAAAAGATGATGACAAAAACAAGCCAAAAAGAAAGGAAAATGTTGTTGGGTGTGATTCAGAGTCAAGTCAAAGCGAAGGCACTCTTGCCAATGACAGTGGCATTGTTGCTTTAGATAGGAATAATGGAGACGCTACAGACTTGTCCCAAATGCTGACAAATGAGAATTTGTTATCTTCTCAAATAGCCAGTGAACCTTCAAACTTAGCTAGTTCTGCAAGTAAGCAAAATGGTACTGATAGTCTGCTGGAGCAAAAAACCCATATAGACCCGTCCCTGTTACCAGATGAACCAAAAATATGTGTCAAAGATATTCCAGGACATCCTTGTATAGCTGGTAGTAGAACTAAGAACAAAGAGCCTTCTTCAAAGTCATTAGAGGGGGACAGAGTTACTGGTGATGATAATTTCTTTGAGCCACTCAGAAGATCCTTTAGCCAGTTTTTGCTCACTTCCCCTGAAAACTGTTCAAAGGAAACTTTGTCAGAATCTAGGAAAATTCACCCGTTGGAGGAAGATAGATGGGAAAGGATTCCTAAGAAAGATGGACATTCCTTTTCCTTCAGTGGAAAACTGCATATTCCATTTCTCAGAGTTCTTAGTCATTCTGAAAAGCAGCAGGATTTAAAAGAGAAAGGAAGCATTTTTCCTTTGTTTAAATTTCCTTTCACTGACAGCCATATCACTGTTAATGACCAGAGTTTTCATGGCTCTGAAGTAACCATCAGTGAAGAGATTCAAAGAAACTGCCAAGAAAATAACAAACTTAGTTCAGTTCCAAATATTCATAATAATCTAGAAAAATTTGGTGATACAGAGACATTTAATAAGAATGATCCAAAAAATTGTTCCAAAGATACCACACTTAATAAAATGATGTCTGATTCAGTTCCAAATATAAATAATAATCTTGGGAAATTTGGGAGTATAGAGGAATTAAATTCAAGTGACCGCACAACAGAAGAGAACTGTGAAAGAGATACTTTAGCCATCCCTGAAGTTGTGCCCCAAGAACATAGACTCTCTGATTTTTTAGGAGAAAGTAAGACTCTTACACAAGTGACATCTTTAACAGTATCAGACTCTTCATTAGCATTGATTCCTACCATTTCAAAATCAACCTTGGTTAATGAAATTGGTGAAGACAAACTTGTAGATAAAGCTTCCAAGAAAAGAATCCAGGGAGGCCTCCTTTCTGGCCTATTTAATGGATTATCTTCTCTTAAAAACTTGTCTAGTTCACAAGAAATAAATTTGAAAAATGATGACTCTCATTACAGGGACAACACCCCAAGCTCACTCTCAGGAATATTTAACTTGATATCCAATGGCAGTATGACTGATTATAAACCAGATGAAGCACAGTCCATGTCTTTAGGTGGCCCAACGACTTTGAGTGGAAATAAGCATTTATCCTTGGATGAGATTGCTGTTACTTCATGTGTGACTTCTGAGAACCAGAAGGACCATGTTGCAAAACAAGCAACTTCTGGTTTCATAAAAAACTTATCTTTACCTAAAGAAAACATACCATTAACTGATACTTGGGCTGATAATCATTATTGCTCTTCTGCGTGGAAAAACCAGCACAGTGAAAAGCATTGCCCCTCTCCTGAGAACAGTGTCCTTCACTGTACACTAAGTGCTACGCAGGACCTTGTAGAGAAATCTTTGCCAAAGAAGCCAACACCACACCATATTCTTGAGGCAAACCTATATGAAAATTCAGATAAGTTAAATTCACCTATACTGAGTACTAACATTCTTAATAAATCAAATCCCTCTCAGGCTTTTGAAGAGATGAACAATCCTTTCTGTTATGAATGGGACTCTGATAGAAAAAATTTCTCTAAAAATTCCAGACTACTTCAGCCAGCTCATTGTATGTTGAATCAAAATACATTTCCTTTAGCTGATGTTTTTTTGTGGTCTGACTCAGAAAACTCAGCAATAAATTTTTGCCAAAAAGATCAAAATGCAAACATCTTAGAGTGGAGAACAAATTCAAACAGTGTCATTTGGTGTGACTTATCATATGAATCATTCAATCAGTTTAAATTTAATGAAGAGTACTTATTAAGAGATGATAGGTGGGCAGCTAACTCATTATATGGAAATTCCTGTCATCTTTTAATTAATGAGACTAAGAATTCACTGGAAGAATTGCCCATTGACTTAAGTTATTCTTCAGGTCATGGAAAGAATACATACCCCATGGTTGATCAAGAATCATTAGGAATGGATGAAAACTTTGTTTTTTCAAGTATTGGTTATGAATACCAGGAATGGTTGTCATGTCTTGAAAATGGAGTGTGGTGGCCATCGGAGAATGGAGACTATGGATATTTTGTGTTCCATGATGGTCAGTATATCTATTCTCTCCTCACTGATTCTACTGGGCAGTATGCTTATTTATTTATACCTGATTATTCTCATCAAGAGTATTTGAATTGTGATTTGCAGACAAATAATCTATCAAGTATTATATTGGATGACAGTATTATTTCTCCCTGTAGTTTTAGAGTACTAGGCAAGGAAGATAAGTTATTGTGGTATGTTGAAGAGGAACCAATTGAGGACCCTCTTGATTTATCTATAGTTTTGCCAAGAAGTGATGGGCCAATGTATCTAAATTCAGGAGCTTTTTCACAAGTACATGAAGAATCGAGTTATGGCCCAAGGGATCAACCATTAGATTTCTCAGTCTATAATTCTAAAAAATTTGAAGAAGATTTTGGATTTTTTGAAGAAAGGCTGTGTGGTTCTGAAGACTTTGAATGTACCTTGGATCTCAGAAATCAACCCCAAAGTATTGGTAATCATGTCTTAAGTAAAAATCAAATTAACAAAGGAGATAAGAACCAGGCTCTAGCTAAGGGTTCATTATCTCACCTTTCCAGTTTTCACTGGCTTCAGTCTTCTCAAGAAAGTGCCAGTTTGGTTCATCTTGAGAATATGACTGACAGCCCACAGCAAGCAGAAGAGATGTCATCTTTAAACAAAGTGACTTCATTATTTTCTGCTTTGGGTGCTTCAGTTGGAAGTGCTTTGAATTTTGAAAAGAATGAATCCTTAGAGTCTTCGGCCCTGCATAAAAAGGATCAGCAGTCTAACTTAGTAGGGTTTACAAATGATGATCTTCAGTCATTAATCTTGAGTAGGCAATCAGAGAGTAAATCCCAAAATGAGGAAGAAAATCTTCTTAAGAAGGATTCAGAGAGACAAATAGTATCCAATGTTCAACAACTGGAATCTACTGAAAATATGAAGCAAGATTTCCCTTTAAATAAAAGCATTCATGTGAAAAAACAAAGTTTGTTGAAATCTGTTTTCCAGGTAAGCCAAACAACTCCTCCAGCTAAATTAGGTAAAGAAGATGATGAAATAATCACATCTGACTCTACTTCAGTTCCTCTTGCATCACAGTTTAGTAGGGATGAACACAAGAATTGTGAGCTTTCCCAGGACCAGTCTTCCAAAGAGTCTGAGAGAACATTATTTAAAAGTGCATTGAAACTCTTTGGTCGGGGTGAAGACTCTTCAGTAAGTCCAACAGAAAATGAAAAACAGGCATCTGGATTTTTGAACCTTTTTAAAACCCAGGTGAATAAAGAAGGATCACCAAACTTAGAAAAGAGTGGTGATAAAAATAAAAAGATAACATCTCAGGAAAAGAATGAATCTTCCAATGTTTTAAATTTTTTTGGTACTCTGGGAGATTTCTTTAAAACCAATGTATCTCCTACACAGACATCTGAAAATATGTCTGTTTCTTCAATGACTAATAAGGATGAGGTCAAGTCAAGTCCTAATCTTACAAAACTAACTAGCCAGGATGTTGGGAACTTTCCTGTTGCGCCAGTTTCCTCTAAAGGGAAAGTTCGAGTTAGAAGTCTGAATAAACAGACTACTATTGATGGCAGTGAACTAAAGGAAGCATCAACTAAGGAGATCCAGGGTAATAATTTAACTGAAAAAGATGCACCCTCCAGAGACCATCTAATCCAGCAGTCACCAAATCCATCTTTCTCAAGAAATTGTCTCGAAGAGTCATCAAGAGATTCAGTAGTAACTAGTAGTGGTGTGTCTACAGTGACAGAAGTTTCAAGAAGTAATAAAATATCTTTTGATATTCTGAGCAGAAAAACTGCAGAAGAACAAGGTCATTTTTCTGACAAAGAGTTGAGCTTTTCAACTGCTACAACATTTCCATCCCAACCAGAGTTACCAACCAGAAAGAGTATATTTTCTTTCCTGACTGGATCCGAAAAATCTGAGAACAGAGCCTCTGCTACTCTACCAAGAACCAAATCTCAAGCAGAAGGGCTATTCACACTTCCTTCCTTTTTTTCCACTACTAATTCAGGCATCAAGAAGGATGCCTCTCATAATAGCTCTTTCAGTTTCTTCAGCTTGTCCTTTTTGGATGAACAACAGCAGACTCCTGGGGGAAAGCATAGCCTTTCAACTGTTACTCCAGTGACTTCCCAGCCATGTAAGAAGCCAAGTGTTTTTGTAGACATGGATGGCACAATGCCTGAAAGTCCCTGTGGTAATAGAGATAGCATAGTCCCAGAGGTAGTTCATGAACATCAAATGACTCCTTGTGTTTCCATTAGCAACACTATTGAGGTTACCCTCCTTGACGATGAGCTCAGTGTAGGGGAGGCCTATCAGGGAAAACTAGAGTCCAGTAATGGACCTGGGATATCTTTACCAGATTTCCAGATGAATCAATTGCAAAAAGACAATATTCCTCTTTTACTAGGATTTCAGGCACAGGCTGAAACACTGCTCATTGGACCAGAGACCCTTGGGGTAGCTTCTCATGAAGAAGATGATTTCATACAGGAAACCTCCCCTAGAGGTTTGCTGGCCAAGTCTTTTTCACATGATAGCCATTTGATTGAAAATCTCAACAATTTAGATGCTTGTACTAACCATTACCAAAATGAAAGAATTCCTAGAGACCCATTGAATTTGCCATTAGAAAAGACCCCTGTTGGGATCTTAACACAGATCCTGGAACCAACTTCTTCAAGTCCTGTGGAGCTAGGGTGTGCAGGGCACCTCCAGAACCAAGACACAGATAAAGAGGAAGACAAATCAGTGTTGGATTCTTCAGTAGAACTGCTTTCAGGGTTTGTGACCAAAGTGAAATCTTTCTCTGGGAGCTTAACTGAACCTCCTAAAACTTTCTCTGGATTTTTTTCTTCTCATAAACCTCCAAAGAAAAACTCCTTTTTCTCTCTGTCTTCTGGTGTATCATCTCAGCCATTCAAAAATGAGTTATTTGGAATTTTCAAAAGTCCCAAACCAGAGACATACAAAAAAGAACCATCTATCCCAGGTACTGCACAGCTTCAGAATGTTAGTTCCAGAGGTCCTGTGGGATCGGTACCTCCAGAAAATTTGTGGAAAGATTTTGCTTCTGAATCAATAAATTTGGAATCTACTCTCAGTGACTGTAGAATGAATGTGGTTAGTGCAAAGTTGGACTCAGAGACCTTGACAGATGATCCCAACCTAACAACTGAAATGGAACGTAGTAATATTCCTGACAAGACCTTGACAGATGATCTAAAACTAATGCCTGAAATAGAAAATGATATTCCTGATAATATCCCAGAACGTCAGGGTTCTGAAACAATTGGGGCTGCATCTTCTGTCTCAGGGGACGATACCGGGCAAGGAATATTATCTCTGAGTGATGAAGGAGACATGGGGATATTGCAGGGTACAGACACAGAGGCATCGTTTGAAGCAGAGCATATCTCATTGCCAACACAGTTGCATACAGATCCTCTCTGTATCGCCAAAGAATTTCCACCTCCAATTCCACCACCTCTTCCTCTTGAGCCATTGCCAGCTATGCAGTCTGCCTCTACAAAACAAGATGTCTTAGAGCTACAGGCAACCATTTCACTAGAAACCAATAGTACTACACTATTCAATGAGCCAAGTTCAGTTGTCCAGAGTGCCACACCAGAAACCCGGGGGTCCCTTTCTTGCCCTTTGCTAGAGGAATCTGTGCTTTGTGCCGAAAGAAGTTATGGGATACTTGATGCCCAGAAAGATCCAATTACAACCCCCCAGGAAACAGAACAGCCAAGACCACGTTTTGAGATCCCAAACATGACCAAGTGGCCAAAGCTCCATTTCCCATCCTCTGCTACTGACTATGGGAAACCACTGAGCTCTCTCTTTTCCTCATCTTCCTCCTCTGGCAATAGGGCAGCAGAGACTGGTTTAATGTCTGGTTTTAAAAAGTTGTCAACTCTGTTTGAGGGAGGTAATGAGGAAAAAGTGAGTACAGTGACTAGTGATCCCAAACTAAGGTTTGGAAAGAAGCTGGATCTTTTATTCCCATGGCCAAAAGAGAGCAAAGGGGACCCTGAACAAATGCCTACAGAATCCTCTCCAGTTTGGGTTATCAGCAGTGATCAGGACCTTAACTCCAATGAAGCTGACAAAGCTTTAGAGTCTTCTCAAATGTCTGGGGCCAGTGCTGAGCCAGCTAAGGTCTCTACCCAGCTCACTGTGACCTCTGAGCAGGTGGAGGCCAAACCAAGAATATGTACTCATGGGCTTTTAGAGTCTGGAGAAGTGGAAAGCCAACAGGAAATCCCAGCATCTGGAGGAGACTGGGGTACTAAAGGCAACCTCTCTGGCCTCAGCAGCCCTTCAGGCAATCCTGAGAAAAAGCACTGCACTGTTTCTGAGCTACTTCACCAACCAGAAACACAAGAAGAGGAGGCAATGCCTACTAGCACTGACTCTGTTTTGAATGTGCAGCTGCCAGTTACTCTGCATGGCATCGAAGAACTAAAGACCAACAAAAGGCCGGTTCTCAACTAAAGCATCATAAATGCTTTTAAGGAATTGACCATTTATGATGCAGTGGCTTAGTGGTAGATTAGCCATAGCCTGCTTTTTATCCTTTCTGTGTCTTTCCTAGCACCTGAGCTTCATGTTAATTAGAGGTTAAGCAACAAGAAATAATGTGTGGGTCTTTTCATCCTCTCCCTTCTCTCTAGTGCCAAATTTAATTTGTTTATTGGAAGAAGGAGCTTCCTGCTTAAAGGAAAGGCTAGGCCCTGAGATTTACTCACTCTGATTTTCTCTGCCTTATATAATGTGGAATAGAGAAGGGAGGGTAGGGAGAGGCCGCCAGTAGTTGAGTAGCATATATTAATTATAATCACGTGATGGGCTAGGATGCTTCCTTGCACCTCCGGCACTTAATGTCTGTAGTAGCTGGGGAGGGACTACTTTGCTTTGTTTTTCTAAGTCTTCTAAGATGCTTTCTCCAGTGGTAATGAGGATATTAAGTAAAATATGAAGTGCAAAGGATGACTTAGGATAATCTATATTCTATATCCTATTCCACTGAATTTGCATAACTTCCTGTAGTCTCTGCCTTTTGCTGTCCTTGAGACTGGTGTCTGATAAGTGCTTTGAGTAAAGTCTCACAGGAGCTTCGGGCTAATGTTTGCTGTAGTTCTTCAGTCTGGACCATTGTTCAGGGTCCACCTGCAAAGGAATTATTAATAGGAATTATTTCTGCTAGGAAGAAGCATCATACAGTGCAGTTTAAGAATGATGCCTTGATCTTTGGCCCAAAATTGTCCAAAGGGGCCAGTCAGGGGCTTTAGGGGTGTGTGTGGGGGGTGGAGGTGGGTATTGGGAACTACTCAGAACAGTAACCTGGTATCTGTCCTGTTCCCATGGGATGAAGGATCAGAAATCAGCCTGGAAGTACCAGGTAATTGGGAGGAACCACAGGGAAAATATCACTGGAAAACAATCACTTATCTTCTTTTGGCGAAGAATAAACATAAGCCCTTTATAGGCTTGACCCCATGGTAAGGAAATTCCTTGTCCTATTTCATGGAGGCTTTCCAGTTGGATACCAGAAGTAAGATGAGGACCTCTCTCTTGGGATAGAACTATCCAAATGTGCTGGGATAGATCTTGTAGCTCATGACCAAGTCCCTCTATCCTGAATAGGTCAGAATCCCTTAGGTTAAGTATATGGCTGAAGGGAGTAACTTCTAGATACTGCTCTTCTTTCTGGCCACGATTCATTACCACTTTCTCTGCTACAGCTGCTATCTCTCATAGCAGGGGAACAAATTTCCTTTCTGGGTATGGCAATTCAGTTGACTGAGAGAGGGTTGGGCTGGCCTCTCTTCAGGTAGAGAAGTTCATTATTATGGCCCTGACCCAGATCCTAGAGTTGAACTTTGTCCACTCTACCCAAAACTGAGCTCTGTCCCGAGAGCTACTCAGTTACAGATGGGCAAGTTTATCTTTGGGGCATTCCCTGTGCCGCCAGGGATATCATTGTAACATTCACGAGGTGAATGGTTGATGAGATCCCCCGAGGAATTTCTTGATTCTTACCTCCATTACCTGCACACGACAGTGCCTTCCATTGCCTCATTGTGCAGATGGCCGAGAGATAATTGAAGGAACGTGTCCACTGTCCTTTGCTCATCCTATGGGATAGGCAGTCACATTTACAAATGTAGAGTAAGAACAGGAGACCTCAAGTTAACAAATAATAGCAAAAGGAAATAGAGTTCATTCATTTTATTATGTGGAAATTAGAAAACTAATCACAGCCACTGGACAAGTTTCTTTAGAAGTCTAAGTAAAGAATTTTAGACTTAACAATTTTAGACTTTTAATAATTATCTACTTATAAATATTACGTTAAGATAAAGTATTCTTCAAAGTCAATTTTATAGCATTGAAGTTAAGTGCTGTTCAAGAAAGCAACATATGTTTTTTCCCTGTTGTGACTCTGCTGAGTAGAGACTAGTTCTAGATTGTAAAGTTTGGTCCTCTTTTCCCAGGAATGTCCTGTTTGTTATTCATTATTTCCCAGATTCATCCATTACATTTGCTGTGGTCCTTAGTGTCCACTTATTTACTCATTTGTCTTCTTCTCCTTCTCACAGCCCTGCCAGCAGTAGTAGGTATGGCTCCTCCTGCAATGTGAGCCAAGGAAGCTCTCAGCTGAGTGAACTAGATCAGTGTCACGAACAAGATGATGATCGTCGGGAGAGGGACTCAATTCATTCCTGCCACAGCTCTGGTAGCTTCTCAAAAGATGGCCAAGTGGGTTTTGGAGAACAAGGTAAAACCTTGGAAGTGACAGGTGAAGAAGAGAAGGGGAGAGCATGTGAATCCAAGGAGAAGAAAGACGATGTCACAGCCTGTCCTACCCCAGATCTGGTGCTACACAAAGACCATGTCCCAGGGCCCCAGGAGAGGTAGGTGATGGCTACCTTGAGGACCTCACATGGCTTCCTCATGCCTTTCCTGTTATATTGCTGAGTATAGTGCTTTTCACTTGTTTTCCTACAGCTGGGTTTGGTGATGATCAGGGTACTGAGGGTTAGCTTTTCATTGCTTCCTCTGATTTTTGGTATAAGTCCCAAGATATATTTTTTAAGATTTTATTTATTTATTTCCAGAGAGAGGGAAGAGGAGGGAGAAACAGAGGAAGAGAAACATCAGTGGGTGAGAGAAACATTGGTCAGTTACCTCTCACACTCTCCCAACTGGGGACCTGGCTTGCAACCCAGGCATGTGCCCTGAAAAGGAATCAAACTGATGATCTTTTGGTTCGAGGGCTGGTGCTCAATCTACTAAGCCAAACCAGCCAGGGCCCAAGATATTTTGAAGATCTCTGAAGAATTCTTAGATTCTTTGTAGATAGCTACAGTGTTCCAGACTTTCTTGAGTCTGCAGTTCTTGGCTTACTAATTGACCCCATATATGGCAGCCTCCGAGTCTAGAACTGACCTGAGTCCTGCAGATTATTTCATTCAAAGGAGCTGCTTAGAATGAAATGGCTTCCCAGCATATTAATGTTTAAAATCCTCCCTCCCTCCCTCTCTTCCTTCCTCTCCCTCTTTCTTTCTTATTTTTTATTATTGTTCAAGTACAGTTTTTCCCATTTTCACCTCAACATGCCCCCCCACCCCACCCATCCCCACCTCCCACTCTCAAACCAACCCCCTTTGAATTTGCCCATGTGTCCTTTATACATGTTCCTTGATGGCCCTCCTCTTATTTTCCCCCATTATCCCTCTCCCCTCTGGTTACTGTCAGTTTGCTCTTTATTTCGATGTCTCTGGTTATATTTTGCTTGCTTATTTATTTTGTTGATTAGGTTCCACTTATAGGTGAGATCATATGGTATTTATCTTTCACAATTCTTTTGTGAAAATTGCTTTTTGTTTTGTGTTGTTTTTCCTTGGCTGAGAAAATGAGAACGGAGTTGAGATAAAATGGGTATGGAAGCCAGATCTAAGTCCCTTCTGCCTCCCAGGGCCTAGCAGTGTATCTGGCAATTGGTATCTATTAGAAAAATTTTAAATGTGTGTTTTAACAGTCTTATAATGAAGCTTAGTACAGAGTTTGAGTGTTATTATTGAGCTAAACTGGTCAGTAATGTTGCTGATCAGTTGGGACAGAGCAGGGTTTCTCAGTCTTGGCATTATTGACATTTAGGGCCCTTAACTCTTTGTTTTGGGAGGTATTGTACCCATTGTAGGATGTTTAGTAGCATCCCTGGTCTGTACACACTAGATCCCAGTAGCAACCCTCAGTGTGACAACAAAAAATGTCTCCAGATATTGCCAGATTTCCCCTGCCCTGGTTGAAAACCACTGGGGTAGAGCGATAAGGGGAAGGTGTGACTTAAGATTGTCAAATATCAAGGGCCAATAATAAAGCCTGTCACTGAAAGATCAGAGTCGTGAATGCTGATTATGAGGTAAAAGAGAATTGTGTAAGAGAGGCTGGTATGTCAGCTCTGCCACTGGAGGTATAAACATTTTCTCTTCTCCTTTTTCCTGATCTTCAGTCATTTCTGGTGGCTCATCTAATAGATGAAACATCTGGGAAACTGAGCGCTGGACCAGCTTTTTTTTTTTTTTAAGATTTTATTTATTAATTTTAGAGAGGGAAGGGAGGGAGATAGAGAGAGAGAGAGAAACATCAATGTGCGGTTGCTGGGGGTCGTGGCCTGCAACCCAGGCATGTACCCTGGCTGGGAATCGAACCTGCAACACTTTGGTTCGCAGCCCGCGCTCAATCCACTGAGCTACACCAGCCAGGGCTAGGACCAGCTTTTTTACTGGGTTGACAACCCACTGAATGATGGCTCTTTGTAGACTTTAAACTTGGTAGATGCTGTTGTCTGGGTAGGGTTCTTGGTAGAGCATCAGAAGTGACCAGCATGAATATTTGTCCTCTACTGATCCTAGCTGTGTGAGTGAGGTCCAGTTCTAGTTGGCCAGAAGGGCCTGCAATTGTTTTAGAACAATTGACCCATTTAGGTGGCATTAGAGCCCCTCGTGTATATTTTGTATGTCTAGATAGTAGATTCTTGTTCGCTGCCTTGGCGCTATACCACAGTGAGAGACAGGAGATGCATTATCACCAAGAATCAACCACTATTCCACAGTCAGGTACCTGGATGATGACACAGGATAGTATTTCTGTCTCAAAGCTACTTTGTTCTATTTATTGTTCATTTCATGGAGGGTGTTCCTGAGGCAGCATAAGGAATAAGACCATGGCAGGAAAGGGGTTGCACTTTTTTTCTTAGCACCTAGACGGTGTAGTCTAGGAATTAGTAAACGTTCCAAAACACTTAGTGGAGCAGAAAGGGTTTCCACAAACAAAATTTTGCCCTAAGGATTCTATGTAGAACCCCCAAGGGAGACTGGTGGTCCTGAGAGGTGGATGAGAGAGTTATTTCACACCTCTCTGCATAGTTTTAATTCTAGACATTTACTCAGGGCCTTTGTCATTGCTGCTAGTATCCTGATCCCTGAGCTGCCTCATTGGGTGAGTGAAAAAGGGGGAAGGAGAAGGAGGAACAGATGAAAAGCTCAAAGGAGTTGTCACTTCAGAGAGGAACTTTTTTCATATCGGGTAGCCCTGGGTATTCAGGGCTATGCTGTTTGAGTGACCTGAATCACTAAACAAGTACAGGCATGAATATAAATCATTTTATTTTAGATATTTGATAATGTGGCACTAAGAACTGTTACCTTGTGGCCTGGGCTATTTTTTTCTTTTTTATTGAATTTATTGGGTGATACTGGTTAATAAAATTATATAGGTTTCAGGTATACAATACATCATCTGTATATTGTGTTGTGTGTTCACCACCCCAAATCAAGCCTCCTTCCATCACCATTTTGGCCAGACTATTTTAAAGGAACATTCTTTTCTTTACTAGTTTTCCTGAGGAGAATGCATCTTCACCATTTACCCAAGCCAGAGCGCACTGGATCCGGGCAGTTACCAAGGTTCGACTCCAGCTGCAGGAGGTAGGAAATCTATTGTTCTAATCCTAGTTGGGACAATTTTTCATTTGAAATTGGGAGACATATGGTACCGAAGAAGCAGTCAGTGATTAGTCATCTTAGTGTGCATCTGGGATGCGTGACAAGTAAGCTAGAGCCTTAAGAGATGGGAGGGTGGCCATCAGCTTCCTTCTATACTAATTAATGGAAATCAAATAGAACTAGTGTGTTAAGAGTCTGAAGACAGAGTTAAAGGCTATTGTTAATACCATAATCACCTTGAGACCATTTTATTTTGAATTTACACAGGGGACTATTTCAAGGCCTCTTAGGGTCAGTTGTTTTACTTGGCCAGCCAGTTCACATAGCATTCGCTGGCCCACACAGAGCTAGAAATTGTACACACTGTTCAGAAATTTCTACGGGTTTCCTTAATTTAAGACTCAAGGCATCAACACAGTATGATCTGAAACAATGTAAAAAAGTAAAAATAAAAAAATACTTCTCATTTTTAGTGGTATAAGTTTGAAATGTTTATATCTGTGTGTCAGTAGGTAGTCTTTAGGCAGAAAAGATGTATTTAAATGACAGTGGCTATCAGTATCATACCTGGTAGATATTAAAATTCAAGCATGCTCACATGGGTAAACACCCTTAAAATTTTTTCAAGCTTTGGGAAAAGTGGCTCAAAGAGTCATATAAAGGTCTCCCATATCCTTCTCTCCAAGATGCCCCAATTGTTGACATTTTACTGCATTTGCCTCCTTGTTTTCCATCCATCATGATTCATCTTTTTCTAAACCATGAGAGAAAGTTGCAGGTATGATGTTCTATCACTCCTAAATGCTCCTCTTTGTATTTTCCCCAAAACAAGGCTACTCTCCTATGTAAGCACAATATAACCATCCAAACGAGGAACTCAGTGATGACAACACTATCATCAAGACCTCATGCAAATTTTGCCAGCCATCCCAAAAATGTCTTGTCTCTTTTCTGGTCCAGGATCCAATCCAGGCTGACGTGATGCATTTAGTAGTCATGTCTCTTTAGTCTCCTTTAAGCTGGAACCGTTTCTCAGTCCTTTTCATCTTCAAAAGATGGCACAGGCTTTTCATTTTGTAGCATGTTCTTCATTTTGGGTCCACCCAGTGTTTCCTCATGTCCCCACTCAGACCATGCTGTCTTGGCAGGAATTAGTCAAAAGTGATGCTGAGCTCTTTTTATGAATTGCTTCAGAAAGTACATGATGTCAACCTCTCCTGGCCCTTGTGATAGTAACTTTAATCACTCAGTTAAGTTTGCATTGGCTGGGTCTCTCCACTGTGACGGCACCATTTTTCCTTTTGTAATTGAAAAGTGTTTGTGGTACAATATTCTGAAACTATGACCATATTTTTTTCCTCATCAAATCTCCACCTACCAGCTAAGTATTCATTGATGACTTCTGTCTGAATTTGCCACCACTAATGGTGGTTGCCAAATGTTAACTTTCTATTTCTGTTATCCTTTCTTCATTGACTAATTGGCATTCTAGTATAAGAAAGAGATTTCCCTTTTCTCCCATCAATTTGTATCAGTATGGGCTCATGGATTTCTAATTTATTGCATGAATTATAATCCCTTACTATTATTTATTTTGATGCTCAAATTGTCCTAGCTTTGTACAAGCACTGTTAATTTGACCCTTCAGCAAGAAGATAATGTTTTTTAAAATGATTGAAAAAGTAGCTGATTTGGAAAAAGCATTTTCAATACATACGTTTGAAAATGCTTCCTTTTGTGTATGTATGTGTGTGTGTGTTCTTTTATCAGAAACACTGAGTGTTACCTACAAAAACTTGTAACTGTGGGTTCTAAAATCTTAAAAAGAGGCTGTTAACATATTAAAAATCTTTCTAATGATAATTTCAGTGAGATGTGAACTTAATTGTTGAAAATATAAAAATGTTTCTATTTTGTAAGACATCAGAGAAGTTGAAAATTTAGCCAAATTCCAACAAAATCTTTCAATAATTGGTATGTGGGAAACAATTTTACAATTTTCACTTGAGTGATTTATCAGTATCTTTTTTAGCTATGAAAACTAAATATTGAAATAATCAAATGTGGAACTAGACCTTCAAACCATTCTATAACAAAATGTTAAACTACGATTTCAAAAATAACGAAGCCTGTCATATCACATTGCTTTCACTAAAAATATTATTAGTACTGCTAGTACTATAGTGACAGCAAAAATATTTTTGTATCATTAACAAATATTAACTGTTTCTTTTATGCTTTTACATGTAATTTTTATAATGTAACAAGCATATGAATACAATTATATATGCATATAATTTTTAAATGAATATACACATATTGAGAGATATATGCAAAAAGATTTCTACCAAAAAGGGCTGCTTATCATCACCATTGGGAGTCTGTTGATCTAGACCGACCTGAGGTAAACATTTAGAGTGAACATTTACAGAGTTAGTGTCATGATACTTATTAATGCTTTATTTCTAATTTTTTAGAAGTCTCGTAATTCTTCTTATATAGGAAAGTAAAATAAGTAATCTTCACATAGAAGAACAGTACTGAATGAGAAAAATAAGAATATATATTGGAGCAGGAACTGTCACGACTTTTTCTTTTTAAGAGGCAGTTCAGAGTCTCTCAAAAAGAATAGCTGAAAACAGTTGCCAAAGCTTGGAATCATTTACAAAAATAGCATGGTTCATTTAGGAGTGATTAAGAACCATTGCCACTTAATTGAATAAGGGAACAATTATAAGTATATTCTTAACACAGTTAATGTAAGTAGAAGCGGATTGAGTGTGGGCAAAAGAAGAAAGGCCAGCCAGAGTTCAAAGAAGGATTTGACAAGTTTAAGACAGAAGCAGAGGTACACCATTTATACTCCAGATGAGATTTGCTGACAGATTGTTTGAGGTTTTGAGACAGTACGAAGTGTGAGAAAAAGTTTTTTCTGAGTGGTTGTAAGTTCCATCTTGTCACCCCTTAATGCTCTGCCCAAAGATAGTAATTTTTGTTAGTCTTATTATTGTAGAATTTCTTTATGCAAATGCAAGCAAATATAAATATATATTCTAATCTTCCATCCCTATTTTTTAAAATAAAAGATGTTATATACACTAAGGACATCTTCCTCTTTTACTTAGAGAGTCTTCCATAATAGCTCTAAGAGTACTTTTCTTTTTTAACTGCTTCATAATATTCCATTGTACTGCAAGTATTTAGTCTCTGTTGATGTTGGTTGTTTCCTGTCATTTGCTATAACAAATCATGTTCTAGATAAGTACCTTCTACATGTTATTTTGCATGTATGCATTTCTGAGAAGATATGCATTTATAATTTTGATAAACATTGCCAGATTGCCTTCCATTTGTCAGTGGCTTAAGAGAACAAAGGTTCATTTTGTTAGTGTGCCTTGTCATTCCACATGTTCAGGAATTCTGCTTTAATTTGTCTTTTCTCTGCAATCCAGGCTGATGACATAGCCTGTACCTAGAACATTTCCAGTTTTGGTGGTAGAGAGAAAGAAAAGATAATAAATGAAAGAGAACATAGCAAATTATACTCTGGCTCTTAAGACTCCTGCCTAGAAGATACAATATGTCACTTTTGCTCACACTTCCCTGGCTAAAGCGAGTCATAGAGCCATATCTAACTTCAGGGGAATAGTACTTATACCATGAAAGAGATAGAAAAGGATTTGTGAACAGCTTTAGTGATTATTCAAAAGCGTGTCTGCCTTCAACAGAGATTGTACCAATTTATACTCCTACTAGTAATGTCAGGAGGGTGCTTTTTTCTTCCCAAACCGAACTGATAGAATGACTTGTTAAACTTGGATTTCTGCTAGTCTGCAAGACAATGATGTGTCAGTAGACTTTAAATTTACATATTTTATTATCAGTAGAGTTAAGTATGTTTTCATATAAGTAAAGGCTATTAGTATTTACTTTTCTATGAACTGTTTGTTCATATTTTTTTGCCCATTTTTTTTCTATTGAGCTTTTGATACCCAGGAGCTTATCATTGTCTTAGGGAAATTAACTCTTACCTGAGATATGAGTGTTCAGTACTTTTTCTCAGCATATGATTGTGAGAAAGTTTTTTTAACCTTAATGAGCCATGTTTTCCTATTCCAGAAAATGGAGAGGATAATAGTATCCTTTCTTTTAGGATTATAAATTATCTATTAAAATGATGATTTAAAAAGCAGAAACCAGAGGGCAGCAGAGGGATATCTCAGCTGTGGGGGTTCCTTCTGAGAAGCACAGGGTCTGAACCCGAAGCTGGGCTCGCCCACCCAGAGCACCAGAGCTGGGAAGATATGGGCACATAACACCTCTCTGTGGAAATCAGTAGGGTTTCTGTCCACCATGGAGAGATGAGAGTCTTCTAGAGACATGGGCACCTTCTTAAACGGCCAACACAGAGTTTTGTTGGCAGCCACTCACACTGGGCTCCAGTGGAGGGGGGTGGCTCTGTTTATGCTTTTCCTAGATTGCCATTTACCATGATGTAATGGAGTTACTTGTTTGTTGTCACATATCACTTCTCTGTGGATTTGTAAGATCCTTAAATGTTGGGGGCTATACTTTTTATTGCTAGTGTTCTAGAGCCCAATGTAGAACCTAGCAGATTGTTTAGCCAACATTTTATGGGTGTTTAACTAGCCATAAAAACATATCATCATTTCCACAGACATCTCCCTGTACTTCTTTTAATTATTCCTATTTTTATTTTCCCAAAGCCCAGCACCCAGCAACAGTAAATATTAACTATTAAGTTAGCTATGCTTTTTAATATTATTTTCATGTATATTAATATGAAGTTCCTGAATCTGGACCATGTTATGTGTGGATTGAGATTTTTTCTCTTTTAGATTGTTTTTGTGAAATTTAATCTGGTTTATTAAATATTTTTGAAAACATGATTTAGTGGTTATTCATAGATTAATACTATCCCATTATGTAGATGTTCCATACAATTTTTCTTGTTTCTTTACTAAAATAAATAATGCCACTGTGAACATCATTATGTGAAGTTTGCTTTCATTTCTGATGATTTATTTAACCTAGCTTTCTCAAAGTACAGTCAGATAAATTACTAAGTTAAAGAGTATATATACCTTTTGTTGATTAGATTCCACTTACAGGGGAGATCATATGGTATTTGTCTTTTACCACCTGGCTAATTATTTCACTTAGCATAATGCTCTCAAGGAACATGTATAAAGGACACATGGACAAAGCCAGAGGGGGGTGGGATTGAGGGGGGGAGGTGGGGATGGCTGGGGTTGCGGGGAGTGGTGGGGGGAAAATAGAGACAACTCTACCTGAACAACAATAAAAAATAATAAAAAAGAAATATACATGAAAAGCAAAGTACAAGTTTTATAAACCCCCTTAAAAGAGTATGTACCTTTAAAAAGCTTCTGATAAGCTTACACATGCGTTTTCAGAAAATTTTTCCAATTTGTGCTTTGAGTACATATTTGAATATACTGCACTGACATTAAGCATTATCATTTTAGAATGATAAAATTATTCTAAATTGGCAATTTGGCAGAAGAATGATATTCATTGTTTTAATTTGCATTTCTTTGATCATTTGAATATTTCCTGTAAATTTATAGGACATTTATGTGTCTTTAGTTGATACAGTAGACTTTGAGGAACTACCATAGGAACCTAGCTGCCCTTATGCAATTCCTGTGAGAGTGTGAGCAACTTGGGGGAAGAGATCGTAGAGGTCATCTCTGTGTCTGGGCTGGCTGAGCACCTGGCTGTATATGCTTAATAAGTGTTTCGTGATATTGCTAATGCTGATGAAGCAGTAATGTTGGTAGTGTGGGTGGAATGGATATGATTTTGTACCTTATTTGGCTTAGCTGCAGAAGAATCTGGGGGAGGAGGTGAGACTTCTAGCTCTAGAAACAGAGACTGTGGTGGCAGCAGGTGGGTGGGTGTTCCAGGTGGAAGGGACAGTGACGGAGAAGGCAAGGAGGTAGGCCGTGAGGAAGCCTTGACAGAAGCTCTTAGGTTGCTAAAGAAAGCTGAGGGAGGAGAGGCTTAGTGAGCACAGATAGAATGAGCAAGTAGATTAGAAGGGCCGTGCATAAATGGAGCAATCCCAGGAGATCCGAAATAGCACCTGATCAGCCTGAGAGACAGACAGATCAGCATTTTCTCCTCTCCTGCAAAGTTCTGTTCTTTCTTATAACTCTCCAGCAAAGAGACTTCCTTCTCATGGTTTAATTGATTCTCCTAAAAAAGGGATTCTCCTTTTGGAAAAAATGATGAAGCTAAAAGGGAGGTCCCTTGATTACCCATCTCTTAAATTTGCTTGCACCAGGAAAGTATTTCTGAAATTTTAACTCCAGGTTTTTGTTGACTCGTGGCTGCCTATCTTAATTTCCACTACCTCAACTTTTTGCCCTCAGAGAGCACCAGTCATCCCTCCTTTCTCTCATAATCTTTCAGCCCTCTCCCTAACACTTAAAAACAAAAACACCTAAAGAATTTTTTGAATAAATAATAAATGTAAAAATACAAAATTATGCAAAAAGGACATGTATAATGCAAAGTTGCCTCCTGCTTTAGACTTCCAGGCCTCTAGTCCCTGCCTCCCCATTTCACTATTACCTGTGTCTCGTGAATCGGCCCAGAGGCAAAAGGTGCTTTTACAAGCATGCATGTGCTCCTGCATGGATGTGTATATCACACACGTTGTCCTTTTCCTCTTTTCATTTACTGCTGTATTTTGGAGATTTTTCCTTATGAGTACAAATAGAGCTACTACATTCTTTTAAAATAACTGCCTAGTATTTCTTTCTGTGGAGGTATTATATTTATATACTCTGTCCTCGAGATGGATCTTCAAGTTGTTTCTAATATTTTGCTACCACCACAGTGTTGCAATGCAAATCCTAGAGTAAGCCTGAATACTTCCAGACCTCTCTTAACCACAGCCTTTAGCATCCATCTTCAGCCTTCATGGTGAGCCCTGCCCAAGAACAGGCCCTGTTACTGCTTCGTCAAATGGGGAGACCTCTCTCAGACGAGTACCCTAGCAGCTGTTCCCAACAGGCCCCTTCTGCTCTTCGGCACCTGGTGGAGTCCCTGTCTGGTATCTGAGACCAGACCAAGGCACTCTGTACTGACTGAAACCTGGCCACTCCCTAAAGCCCTTTTCCGAGAAGACCATACCTTTTTTATGCCCATGTATTACTGGGTCAGGAGAGGGGTTTGGTTTTCTTTGGTTGCTTCTGCCACTTCCAAGCCATTACTAGTTCCTCTCATAATCTGTTCTCACACCTACCTTCCTTGTTTCAGTTAGATCCCAACTTTCCCATAACTGCTATCCATTCATTGGAAACTTTAGTGCCTACATCACAGTTTTCCTTTTAATATCAGCTACTACGACCATCATCATAGCAACCACATTTACTGAATACCGATATTCCTGTAAGTGCTTTACATGTATTACCCAAATGAAGTCTTCACAATAATTTTATGAATTGGTTTTATGTTATGGAACTTATTTTAGGGATTAAGAAACTGAGCTTTAGAAAGATAGAAAGTTCTCTGTGGCCACATAGCTGGTAAGAAATAGAAACAGATTAAAATCTAAATCCGTTTAACTTCAGATCCTGTGTTCTTAACTGTTTCCTACCAACATAACCTTTTTTTTTTAATCACCATAATCTGGAGGGACTTTAGTTCCCACCAAACTCCAAATCCTAGAACTGTTAATAGGTTCTTTATTGTGTGATAAAGAGTTCCATGGTCAAAAAATTTGGGAAACATAGAGTTCCAACAGCATATAATACCAACAGATCACTTTATCATAAGACTTGTCAGATACTTGAATATGCTTAGACTTGTGATTCTTTTTTTTTTTAAAGATTTTATTTATTTACTTGTAGAGAGGGAAGGGAGGGAGATAGAGAGAGAGAGAGAGAAACATCAATGTGCGGTTGCTGGGGGGTCATGGCTTGCAACCCAGACATGTATCCTGACTGGGAATCGAACCTGCGACACTGGTTCGCAGCCCGCGCTCAATCCATTGAGCTACACCAGCCAGGGCAGATTTGTGATTCTTAAAGAGAGGAGTATAACATGCACAGCATTATCACAGACTTATTTGACCATGAAGTTGTATTGCAGAAGCATCCTGTTGGACTCATTTTCCAAGGAATACACTTGAGGAAATTCTGTCTCACGATTTCGTTGTCATTTCATTAAAACTCTTCTGTGAAGGTCATCAGTGAGCTGATAGCTACCTAACCTCATGGTTGCTTTTAAGTCTTTTTAAAAAATTTAATTTATTTATTTAATCCTCATATGAGGACATTTTTTCATTGCTTTTAGAGAGGGAGAGCAAGGGAGGAAGGAAGGGAGAGAGAGAAACATTGATGGGTTCCCTCCCATACATACCTGGACCAGGGATTGAACCTGCAATCTAGGTATGTGCCTGACCAGGAATCAAACCCACAACCTTCGAGTTATGGGACCATGCTCCAACCAACTGAGCCACACCGGCCAGGGCATTAAGTCTTTATCTTATTAGACTTTACTGCAGTATTTGACATTCCTGAACACTCCTTCCTGTTAGGACATGTTAAGAAAGCATCTCCAACACTCTTCTGTTTTCTCCAGGCTCCCTTTTCTGATTTTTGCTCACTTCTTAAATGTCGCTGTTTCTGGGGTTCTCCCTCAATCCTTTTTTCATATAACTGCATTCTTTCTGTGAAATCTTATTTATAATGTCAACTGCCACTTATATGTGGGTTGCTCTCCTACCTGTATATCTAGCCCAGATCTCTCTCCTGAACTCTAGCCCCATATTTATAACCACTTCTTGTACACTCACTCACTTTTCCCATCCACATCTTAGGTTCAACATGTTCTAGCCAAAAGACATCATCTCTCAAAGCCTTTGTGTGTGTGTGTGTGTGTGTGTGTGTGTGTGTGTGTGTGTCTTGTATATTATTCCCATGCTCCACAAACCAATCCTGAACCCACTAAATGTGACTGGGCTCTTGAGAGGTAAAAGAAAGCAAACATATCCCTTCTATAACATAGAAGAATTAGGAGTAGGAGTTTCACTTGTCTTCAAAAGGGAGGGAAGAATAAGGTAGCTGTCTTGTGCACATAATAGGCACTCCATAAATATCTGTTCTCAAGATGAATGAAAAGGGTGTAGAGTAGGGGAACTAGTCACTTTTTATTGCTGACTAGTTCACTGTCGGGGAACCCAGTGAAACTGCTTCAGATGGCTAAAGTGGCAAGCAGCCAGTGCCACAGCATTGCAGGCTTTTATAGGGATTTAGACTCTGGCCGCACTGGGTTTCTGGGGAAACTTGCTATGGGGTCACTCAGGTGAGGCTCTCTGATACACTGGTGTTTCTCTGGGGCCTAGGGGAGAAGTCAGTGGTGTGCCTCATCCTGAGGAGTCTAGGGGATGGGGTGAAAGGCTGCCCTGGGCACTGTGGGAACGTTTTCCAAGAGCTGTTTTTGTACACTTGTCAGGTGAGATGCTTTGACGTTTCTCAGGATTTTCCGTCCCCTCTAAAATATTCTGGACAGGTTATGGCTTGGATCTGGATGTTTATCAGTGGTATATCCTCTATAAACCTTAGATTTAGTTCTGAACCTTTTGAATTATAAAATATCACATCTGGGACTGGGATTTGGGACAGCTTGTTTGAAAGGGTGGAGTTTGCCTCTGGTTTCTGAGGAGCATATTAAAACATCTCTGAGGAATGCTTGATATCATATTCATTGACCTGCCTAGAATCAGAGGAAGGTGTCAGATCCTGGCAGCAGGCCTTAGCTCCAAATATCAGTAAAGGGAGAGGTACTCAATAAACTGTTCTGGCATAAGTTTCATTGATGCCTGTGTACAAAAGTATTTGCTTCCAAATAATAAGCAAAGCAGCCCTTCTTGGTTTCTACTTCTTTCTCTGACTCCTGTTGCTTGTTTGACTGTCCAACCAATGGGAACATTTGATACTGGCTGGGAAGGAACTCTTCCTGTGAGAGGGAACATGCTTTTGCCAAAGTTATCCAAAAGGAAGTAACAAACATAATTATTGCATTTTAAATGAAGCCATCTAATAAGTGGGTACCACTGGCTGCTGTTGGGTCTATTTACAAGACATTTAGGACCCATGGACAAAGGCAACGGGTGGGGACTGGGGTGTGGGAGGTAGGGGATGGGGAGGGCAGGGAGAGTAATGGGGGGGAATGGAGACAACTGTAATTGAACAACAATAAAAAAATGTATAGGTCAGAGGGGAGTTAGAAATATAAAACAGTTAAATATTTAAATACTTCCCCAGACACTTTCCTCCGTCTTTGTTTTCATTTTTCTCTGCAGCATTCCATATAGTGTTTTTTGAAACTCCTACTTGTATCTTCCCATTTTCCTGCTTTCCAGTATTCTAGATTCTCCCAATTCTCTCTCTTCCTTTCTTACCTTTCCTATCTCCTTTCCTTTCTGTCTCTGACTCCATACTTTCTACAACGTTCCCCTCCAGCATCTCTTTTAATCTCAGATCTGCATCTCCTAAACCTCTAATCCAGAATCATTAATTGAGCAACTACTGTAAGGCCAGTACTGCACTTGATCTTGGCTTGTGGTAGGCAGCCAGTACACTTCCACCTAGCCTTTCTAAGCAGCTGATTCCCAAATCTATACTTTCAACCTTTTCCCCTTAGGTTCTGTCCTTCATGCCTAGTTATCTACTAGTTATTTTTCTCACAATTTTACAGTGTTTGAAACTTCCCTCCTGGGCCTTTTCCTCTTCCTTTGTTCTGTATTTGTATTAAAATCACCATCATTCTGCAAGTCACCCACTCAAAACCATGGTGTCATTCTTCCTTCTTTCTTGCCTCCCACATTGGATCATTTGCCAGAGATTGCTCTTTTTCTCTATGTGATTTTTTTATGTCTCATCTTCTCTGTTCCTCTTTGTGTTCAGGCCCTCTTTACTGCTTCTAGTATTAGCCTTCCAACAGTTTTCTTGATTTTATTTATTTGTCTTAGAATCCATTGTGTACACCACTGCTAGATTTATCTTCTGGAAACAGAGCACTAGTCATGGCTACTACCACTTAATGCTCAGGGCTCAGCTTATATGTCACATCTTTTAAAGCCTTTCCCAGAGTCCCCAGGTAGAGTTAGATACTCATTTTCCTACAGCATTTCATATGCAGTCAAATTTTGATGTTTATATATTGTTCTGGAATTCTGGGAGGATTTGCCCTCAAGATTATGTATTTCTTTTTTCTTTAATTTAATTTCATTGTTGTTCAATTATAGTTGTCCCAATTTTCCCCCCACCCCATTATTCTCCCCTGCCCTGCCCACCCCCACTCCCACAGCCAGTCTCCACCCTGTTGTCCTGTCCATGGGTCATTCATACATGTTCCTTGACTAGACTCTTTCCCTTCTTTTCCCCATTTCCCCCCTCCCCCTCTCTTCTGGTCCCTGTCAGTTTGTTCCTTATTTCCATGTCTCTGGTTCTATTTTGCTCATTTGTTTGTTTTGTTCATTAGGTTCCACTTACAGGTGAGATCATATGATGTTTGTCTTTCACTGCCTGGCTTATTTCACTTAGCATAATGCTCTCCAGTTCCATCCATGCTGTTGTGAAGGGTAGAAGCTCCTTCTTCCTTCCTGCTGCATAATATTCCATTGTGTAAAACTGTACCACAGTTCTTTGATCCACTCATTTACTCATGTGCACTTAGTCTGTTTCCATCCCTTGGCTATTGTAAATAATGCTGCTATGAGCATTGGGGTGCATGGGTTCTTGTGAATTAGGTTTTCAGGATTCTTAGGGTGTAATCCCAGCAGTGGGATCACTGGATGGAAAGGCAGTTCTATTTTTAGTTTTCTGAGGAAATTTCACAGTGTTTTCCACAGTGGCTGCATCAATCTGCATTCCCAATGACAGTGCACTAGGATTCTCTTTTCTCCACATCCTCACCAGCACTTATTGATTTGTTAATGATGGCCATTTGGACTGATGTGAAGTGGTATCTTATTGTGGTTTTAATTTGCATCTCTCTGATGGCTAGTGATGCTGAGCATTCTTTCATATGTTTATGGGCCCTCTGTATGTTCTTGAAGAAATGTCTGTTCAGGTCCTTTGCCCATTTTTTAATTGGATTGTATGTCTTCCTGGTGTTGATTCATATGAATCCTTTATATTTTGGAGATCAAACCAGTCCTGAGAGTGTATAGCAATACAGGCCTACCTAAAACAGATTATGTATTCCTTTTTTAAAAAAGATTTTATTTATTTACTTTTAGAAAGAGGGGGAGGGAGAGAGATAGAAAGGCTGTGGTTGCCTCTTGTGCACCTGCTACCGGGGAATTGAACCAGCGACTTTTTGGTTTACAGGCTGGCACTCAGTCCACTGAGCCAAACCAGCCAGGGCAGACTATGTGTTTCTTAAAAGAATATATACTATATGATTCCATTTATTTATTCATTCATTCATTCATTCATTCATTCATTCATTTAATGTTTATTTATTTTTTAAAAATATTTTATTTATTTATTTTTAGAGAGGGGGGAAGGTACAGAGACAGAGAGGGAGAGAAACATCAGTGTGTGGTTGCCTCTCACATGGCCCCCCTCACTGGGGACCTGGCCTGAAACCCAGGCATGTGCCCTGACTGGGAATTGAACAGGTGACCCTTTGGTTCGCAGCCCGCACTCAGTCTGCTGATCTATACCAGCCAGGGCTATTTATGATTCCTTTTATGTGAAGATCAGAAACAGGCAGAAGGAATCTGTGGTGTCAGACTTCAGGATAGTGATTACTTTTGGAGGGAGGGGCTGGTAGTAATGAGATATGAACACGAGGCTTCTGGAATTCTGATAATGTTCTGTTCTAGTTCTGGATTCTATTTACATTGGTGTGCTTTTGATTAGTGCACTTTTCTGTATGTATGTTATAATTCAATAAAAACTTTAAATGCTAAATGAAAATAGCATGGAGATACAGAATAGAGGCTGTGTCTATTTTAAATTTATACCACCGATGCCTGGCACCCAGCAAGCTCACATAACAGATAAGTGAATGAGTGAATGAATTGAATGAATAAAAGTTTATTTTTTAAAAAATAATTTTTTCCCATCAGTAGTTAAATTACAGTCTCAACTTTTTAGCCTGGTATCTATGACCATCCATGACTTAGCACAACCTACTTCTCTAACCTCAGGGTTAACCCTGAGGCCACCTTGTACAGTTGGAAGAAGTTGAGCCAGAACCAGAGTTTGAAATATGACTCTACCATGTACTGCCCATGATACCTTAGGCTTAGACACGTTACCCAGCCTCTTAGAAATGTACTTTTCTTATGTCCAAATAGAATTTCGTTTGCCTCAGTGACTGGATATAGGTTAAATAAGATAATATATGTAGAGCAGGGCCTTGCATGTTATTAGCATTCAGTAAATGTTAATTTCCTTTTCTTTCTAACCACATACTTTCCTTTTTCTCCTTTTCATATTTTTTCTCATCTTGTATCCTCTACCTTGAATGCCTTTTCTTGTCTTCAGTTTCCACATATCTAAATATTATTTATCCTTCAGGACCAAGCTCAGATATCACCTCTTTCACAGAGCCTTCCCTCATTCCCATCCAAACTAGCACCTTGAATGCTGGAAATATTTTCCTTTCTCAAAATCTCATACATTTTATCTGTATCTGTAATGATACATATCAGTCACTCACTCTACCCTTTAGGAATTGCTGAAGGCTGCTCTCTCACTCCAAGCCCAAAGACTAGATAGTCGCTCTAATTGGGCTGGAATGCTAGAGGCAGGAGCTCTGTCAGTTGGAATAAACCGGGGCATGAAAAGGCAAGTTGAGAAAACTGCTTTGGGCCTTTGATATTCTTTTTAGTACCTCCTCTTGCAGTGGGAGAAATTCATGTGTCCATTCAAGGATGTGGAACAAGGGATCAAGTTGCAAACTGCTTGACCTGTTTTTTGAATTGGTCTTTTGTTAAAGACATCTTTTTGGTCTGGCCCAGTCTCTTAAGATGGAAGGCTGTGCAGGAATTTGAGCCTGATCTTAGTAATTAAGAGTGGATGTTCACATGGGTCATCTTCCCCACCTAATATGCCAACGGGGCCTAGGACATGTTGGTAGAAAAACAGTTCAGGGATTCAGAGATCCTATTCCTGGCCATCAATTTAGCATTTCTTTTTATTTCTGCTTTCCTGTGCATGTGTGCATGTGTGTACGATCTAACTCCTTTGCTAGGTGTACTTACTGTCACGAACCAATTGCAATTCCAAGCATAGCTTCTAATACTTAGTAGACATTTAGCAAAGTTTTGTGGAACAATTGCTTTAAAGTCTGAAGTAATATTACAAAGCCATAAGTAATTGGCTATAAAAGGAATGATTAACCAATACAATGCAATAGGAAATTGTATTTACAATTGCAATAGGAAATAGTTGCCATAGGACTTGAAAGTAGGGAGCAAGGCCTTTGAATTAGGGTGGTTAGAAACGCCTTGTCAGAGGAGTTGCCAGGGGGTACTAGATTAGCAGTTACCAGGAAATGCCCAAGAAATAAAACAGCACGAACTTAGAAAGATGGAAATCAATGTGATGTTTACAAGCATATGTCATCAAGGAAATTCATGGCCCCTTCTAAGTGGCAAGTTGTATTCTTTTTGTAAATGATGCAGCTGAGATTTGCCACCATCCCAGAACAGGCACATCCTGAAGTGTAGTCACAGTGTGCAAAATAAGACTTCTTGAAGCCAAAGGAAAGAGGTAAGTTGTAGCAAGTAATCTTCCCCAACTCCTTAGGCTTCTGCTTTTCTATCCTGATTATCATCTTCAAGCATGCTGGGAAATGTGTTTATTTGGTTCACACTTGAGGATATTCAGAAATAAATAGCCAAAGATGAGGAAGGGCGTTCCAGATGAAAACCAGTATCCTGGAGCAGTTCTTGTGAGAGGTGAGATAAAAACTGTTGACTGGTTTCTCCCTAAAACACTTTTCCTTCCTGGTTTTTGCCGTATCTTTCCCTCCAAGTCTGTTTCTTATTTCTGACAGCTCTATCTTGGTTTCTTTTACAGCATTTCTTTTCCTCGGCTTGCCCTTGAACACCCCATTTTCCACCTCATTCTATTCTCTAGATTATTCCACTTGTGTCTTTACCCACACACTGATGAATTCCAAATTGCTATCTCCATCTCAGTCCTCTTCTATGAGCTCAGACTCTTCTATCCAACTGCCTGTGGATATAGTCACCAGAATTTTCATAGACACCGCATATAATATGTTCAAACTATACCCATTGCCTTTTCTTTCTTCTTTATCTTATCTCCTAATGCCCTTTCTTAGTAAATGGTGCTACCACTTTCCCATGCACAAAGTCTAATACTCCTCCCCCTCACAGGCCTGCACCAAATGCCATAACATTTCCCCCATTAGGTTGTGAACTCGCTAAGGGCAAGGATCTTATCTTTTCATCACACCTGGTATAAAACCTAGGTACTTAATAAGTATTTAGTTATTACTTATTAAAACTTTTTTTAGTAGAATTGTATTAGTAATTCTCAAAGAGACTATGTTAGTTTGCTAGGGCTGCCATAACAAAGTTACACAGACTGGGTGGCTTAGACAGCAGAAATTTACCATCTCACAGTTCTGGAGGCTGAAAGCCCAAAATCAAGGTATGTCACTATGGTTGGTTTCTTCCGAGGGCTGTGACGGAAGGATTTGCTTCAGTCCGCTCTCCTTGGTTTGTTGATGGTCATCTTCCTCTTGTGTCTCTGTGTCGTCTCCCCTCTATGCATATCTCTGTGTGTACATTTCCCTTTTTATAAGGACAGCAGTCATATCAGATTAGGGCCTCACTCTAACTTATCTGCCTCTGTAAAGACCCTATCTTCAGACAAGGTCACATTCTGAGATACTGAGGGTTAGATTTCAGCATATGAATTTTGGGGGAACACAGTTCAACCCATAACAGATGCCAAAGTAGTTTTTACTGTTTTGGTTCCAAGTCTTATTTTCTGACAAGCTCTTGTTAAGGTTGTTAGCCTCCTCACCATTCTGGTTTTCACTCGCTGCTAGCCCTCTAGACAGTAGCAGTGGAATTAGAAGGAGGGACGGCACATTCAGTGTGTAAGGACCTTGGTTTGACTGCACTTAGGGAAGCTGGATCCCTCTAGACATGAACAAGTCCAGAAAGAACTTGGATAGCGTGCTAAGGAGCTTGGACTTTTTACTGAGAGCAGTCACAGAAGGATTTTAAGAAAATGAGTGACAAAATCTATCTACATTTTAGAAGTACCCTGCTAGCAAATTGTAAAGAATGGACTGGGAATAGGAAAGGGGGAGGGGGAGGTTGTTCTGGAGGAAGGGAGACTAGGGAGGATGAATATTTTGCATTAACTCGAGTGAGAAGTAATGAAGCCTAGACTAAGGGCTGTAGAGAAGGGGACCGATGTTATAGGTAGTAAGGTACGATAGATTAGACAGGGGATTCTGTCCTTGGGTGGGGAATTAGCGGATAGGGTTCTAAAGATCTGATGTATGAGCAGAGAGGTGTGTGTGTGGTTTGTATGGGTGAGCTGGCAGCCTAGGGCTTTAGTATCAACACCAACACCAACACCATAAGCAGGCTTTCCCCTGGCATTCCTTGATCTCCAGGCTAAGTCTTGCTCTTTCTCCTGACTCATCGAGTTGAAAGTATCCCTTTCTCCCCACCATGATTCACTGTTACTCTATCAGAGATCCCCAACTAAGGATGGATCTCCCTAACTAAGGATGGATCTCCCTAACTAAGGATGGATCTCCCCAACTAAGGATGGATCTCCCTTAGATCTTCTTTCCCCATTTTGAACATTAGCTAGCTTCATATAACTCAGTGCCTCATAACAGATATTTTTAAATATATGGAGAAGCCTATATGCTAGGGGCATACTTTGAAAAGCTTATAGAAACAAGGTCCTATACCAGGAGAATTCTTGAGATTTGGATTTACCCTAAGATGTATCTCAGAACAAGCTAAAACAAACATAAAGAAGGGGATATTTGATCAATATTAAGCCATTTAGAACACAGTCACCTTTTAGTACAAGAGGTTCACTTTCCCCATGAAATTTCAAATTTTGGATTCCCAGGAGAGAATTCTCAGCATATGGCCTCTTGACTTCCTTGGGATACAGAGATGGAGGCAGGGCGAATGCATTTTGTGGAGTGAACCGGGCATGTATAAGGAGATACTAGTTCAGGATCAGCCTTAGTCCTAAATCTAGGAGCTGTGACTTTGACCAGGCTCAGTGAGAAGGCAGAAACCATGTAGATGACTTTGCATGGGTCTTTAATCATTTGATCTTGGGATGGAAATGGGGCCATAGCCTTTGGAGGTCCAGGTTGGAAACCTGTTTTGTTGGGCAGCCCTGGGTTTAGCAGCTCTTTATGTTCAAATTTTTGCTAATCAGGGATGGTGCTTGACCTGATTGTAGGACTGGAATTTGTCAGCAATTTGTGACCCCCTGGGCCTGCCTTGCAGCTTGTCAGTTCTGATTTAGGCTGTGTAGCGGCTATGTCTTAGCACATCAGTACAGTCAGCACATCTCTACCAGGCTCATCACTCCCCGAGGGTGGTGTGTTCCTGAGGGAGGAAGGAGAATCATCTTCCATTGCCCAGAATTCTCTGCTACATATAATTTTTTAATAGTTTATGGAAGGCGTAATTCTACAGGGGAAAAAGGTTTTTCTCAGCCACCCAAACAAACCATTTTACTCATGAAACAGGTCCCAGCTGTGTGACCACATATCAGCCTCTTTACATTGCTTCTGGCTTCACCAAAGAGTAGAGAAGGAAAAGAGTCACAAGCATACACCTGCATAAGTGGACTTTGGCTCCTCCTATCCTTCCCACCCTACATATGTGATTGTTAACATTGGGAGATAAGGTAGGCATCTACTGGTCCCAGCTCAGCCATGCTTTAGCAGTGACACCTGAAAATGCAGGCCAGGTTTGAGGCAGGCATATTCTTTGCTTCTGGACCAGCTGTATCTGGCCCCAGGGAGATTTAGACTGGTTTGTGTGCCAGGGGAGAATTGTGGTTGGTGAGCCCCTCCTCCAGTAACCCTGTGACGCCACTCAGATGCTCTAGCTGAGGATGAAATCCATGCACCAGGTGGTCTTCTGACTAACCCACCCTTTCGGTTCCCCTGTAGAACTCCTGCAGCTCCGAACCTTCCCACAACTCTGTGTGAGTGTCAGTGTCTCATGTTGAATTTCCATCTTGACTCATCTGTCTCTAGGCAAAGATCCTTGCAAAGATTTAAATTGGGAACCAGACCTTGAGAATGTCTGTTCAGAGCATTTCACAGCTTCTGGAAGGGAAATGCCTTTCCCTTCTTAACCCAATCTGTTTTTCCAGTTCTGCCCAGCTAGTTTTCGAACAGCCCTGCTTTGAGGAAGCTTCCCAAGTGAGGTGGGAGCTTGTGGTGGCATTTCTTACCTCTAAAAAGCAACCCTATCCTTCTAGACTGCCCAGGATTCCCAAGGGCCAGATCCAGTGTAACAAGGGGCTGCAATGTGGCTCTCACAGCCCAGGAAACAGAAATCATTCGTTTATCCCCAAAGGCTAGTCCACTGGGGAGGTCTGATTGTCCTTTGGCCATATGTCTGGTATTCTGTGGGCCCTGTGGGATGGTGGCAGAAGGACCCTGCTTGTTTACCAGAGCTTACACTGACTGCTGTTTCCTACTTCCCCACTTCTTCTCCTTCTTGCTTTTGCTGAAACATGGGACGATGGAAGGATACAAAGGTAATTTATGGTCAAAGCTGTGACTATAACTAGCGATAGTAGATTTACTTTGCCTCATGTCCTAAACACATCTTCTTCTGCCTGTGCCTTTGTTTGCCTGGAAACCCTGAGCTGCTCAGAAGATGAGCTGAACATGTTTGGGTAGGCAGATGAATAGATAGCACAGGGTCACATTAGCCTCTAAAGGCCTCAGTGATGGCTTGGAGCCACTGGTGGGTGAGGCAGGAAGCAGTAGGTTTTTAGGCAGTGTCCTAGCTCAGGGGGTCTTCCCCAATCTTGAGTTTAGAACTTCTCCTCAGTCTAGGAAGCTCAGGTGCAAATCTAGTGATGAGAACCTCTGCTCTGGGCCAGGGTTGGGAGGGAATTCTGACTTAATCAGTCTTCCCTGTATTTAATATTGTTTGAAACCCTTCAGTTCTTTCTCCTGGCTAAAATATGGGAACCCCCACCATAGATTGGCCGTGACTTCCACTGAAATTTGACAGTTTTCAAGGTTTTTTCCCTTTCTGTATTTAGATGTGGCTGTAGTTGCACTGTCAGTCCTTATCTCTTCTGTCATCCAGCCGGCTCCCAACTAGGTTAGGAGGTATGTGCTCTGCTGTCAGTGTTGGCTGCATAATGAGGTGGATGGTTAAGAAATGGGTTGCTTAACATCTCCTGGAATCTAAATTTTCTTCCTTGGTTGAGGGGGAAGCGATGTTATTGGAAGAAGGCGGTAGGGTGGCAAATGTTGGCTCTGGAATCAGTGCTTTCTCCTTGGAATCTCGGGTAAGCCAAGGAAATCATTCTTAATTTAAAAGCTTATTTTATCTACCATACAGGGCTGCCTGTTCTGCAGTGACAGATTCTAGGGTGTTACCCATAGACTAAGTACCTGATTCCTGGCTAGTAGGACTATATTCTGTCATGGATTGTCTCAAGGTTGCAAGGCAGTAGAAGTAGCAAGGTTGGAGAGCCAGGTTTGGCCATGCTGGGTGAATCAAACTGGCCCACCTGCTGTTGGCTTAAGAAAGAGGGGTTTCTTTTCTCATTAGAGAGGTAGTATAGCAATGACTTCCCTGGTTTGTATAGGTTGATTGGAGCTCTCTACTGAGAATTCTGAGGTTCTCTGGGCTCAAACTGTGTTTCTCCTGTTCTATGGTTGCAGACTAGAAAGGGGTGTCATGTATTTCATGTATATAACATTTCATGCTCCAGGGCTTCAAGAGAGTGTGGCTTCTGTTTGGAAGTCTGTTGCAGTGAACAACTTGAGTGTTTGTTGCAGATAAGGACATTCAGTTTCCTGATGGGTGCTGCCTAGAATTGTTGAATTATTAGGAAATCAGGCCTTGTGAGAGCCACCTAACTAGCAAGTCTGTAAGAAGACAAGGATGCCACTGGCAAAGAAGGACTGAGAAATTTGAGATCAAAAACTGTACTTGAACAATGATTAAAATAAAATTTAAAAAAAGAAGAAAAAGAAAAAAAAAGAAATTTGAGATCATGATACCAGGCCTTGAACCTTAGACAGCTTTTGGTCAGTGTGGTATCACTTTGGGCTTCTTGGGTCTTACTAATTCTGGAAACTAAAACAATCTGTAGTCCTGACTTCTACAGTAGAGGGTCCTTCTCAGCCCACCCAGTGTCCCCTACTTCTCTTTAATGATTGCCTTGGCATAGCCTAAAGGCATGGTTGTTTTCTAGTTGCTTCTCTTGCTGTGGCTATTCAGGAACAACTAGACTAGATATCTACTCTGAGAACTTGGTGCTATTTGGTGTTAACTTCAATTGGACACTTTACCTATTCTTCAACTTCACCAAGTGCAGACAGCAGATTATTACATGCAAAAACAAATGAAAATACCAAAAACCAACCAAACAAACAATGAAATGTAAAGCTTGTCCCAGTAGAAGGGAGACTTCTTTTGTATTGGGTTTTGGCAGTTTTTTTGCTGTGTTCTGTCTTCCCTCTAAGACTTGCTCCTCAAAGTACAGGCATCCTTCTTCTGTGTCTTTATAGCCCAGACATGAGAGAGGTGGATAGGCAAAGGAGAAGAAAGGAGGGGGGGGAGAAAAAACGCAGGGAAGAAACGGGGGAGGGGAGAGAGTAAGATCTATATTTAGCGAGAGGGAGAGACACTCACGGAGGGTGTATGAGTGAGCTTGCTGGAGAGGTTTGTGTGTGCGTGAGTGTGCTGGAGAAGGGGGTGTGCGCTCCAGGAACGTGTGAGGAGGGCTGGTGCCCTATGGGAGGTTGCAGGCAGGAAGCAGCTGGAGAGGAGGAGGAGGAGCAGCAGCAGGAGCAGGAGCTGCCCTGCTTTCTGTCTCAGTCTCAAAGCCCGGAATCCATTAAGTTAGAATTCCACATCCTGTTGAAGTTTGGCTGCTATTGCTTTCAGTAGGCTGGTCGTCAGAATTCCCCTCAGCAGAGAGGTGTGGACCAGATTGGATTCCTAGATTTGTAGTCAGCAAGACTCCTGCCCAGCCTTTCACTGAGCGGATTTCTCTTCGGGGCATTGTTCCTATCATCAACTTTGCGACAGTGGAGCCAGCCAGCTGGATGGAGCTGAGAATAATAGCTCTTCGGCTCTTTTCGTCGGTTGGGCAAGCAACCGTGCTGTGGCTGAGAAAGTTCATCCTGTGGCTTCTCAGTCAAACCGAGGAGTGCTTCTGAATGGATTTCCTCCTAAAGATAACACTTGCATTCTAAAACTTTAATATTTGTGCTTTAATGTGTTTTTTTTAATTTCCTTAACTCTTATTTTGGTTGCAGCAGCAAGGTAAGTGATATGGAGTGTGTGACTGACTTTGAACGACAAGCAGGGACAAAAGCAAAGCATTTGTGGGTGGAATATGGAACAGCTACATTAATTATATAACTGCTTGAGCAACTTGCTGGTGCGGGTCATTATAATGAGTGAAAAATAGTATACTCAGCACTGAGGATAGAATCTTCACGTGCACGTGTTTGTATGCTGATAATCTGACCATCCATTCTTCCTCGGTACTCTCCTTTATGTATATAAAAATAATCCATCTGCCTCTCTGGATGTGCACACACTTATATACAAATGATCTGTTTCTGCCCCTTGATATGTTCATGTTTATAGATAACCTGTCCATCCCTCTATGTGTACATACATGCAGAGAACTCATTCATGTTATATAAATATACACAAGCCATGTGCATACATACCGAGATAGCTGCCCCTTTATCTCACGCATGTTGGCATGTATTCAGGTTACTTTCCTATTCTTGTATATGCCTGTGTATATTCAGAAGCCTTTCCATTTTCCATATATGTGTGTATAGTGTCCTGTCCAATGTATACATTCTTCCCTCTCATGTGTGCATATGTGCCATATAAATAGAAAAGTCATCTTGAGTTTTCTCATTCTTGAGTGTGTGTACACATGCATAATAGATAATCCGCCCATTTGTGTCATGAATGTGTAGTCAAGACAGCACTAACTTTATAGATTGAAGACTCCCTTTTAACTCCTAGTCAAAGTGACCTCTAGCCTCTCGGCTTTATTTTTCTCGTTTATGGAATCAGAAAAGTAAATTTTCTTTCCTACTTCACAGGGTTGTTGTGATGATAAAATAAGAATCATATAACTGTAACATTCAAAACAAACATAATTTCACTATTGTTACGTGTCCCTCTAGTGTGAGTTGTGGAGGATAGCATACCTTTCACTCAGCTGTGTTGAGATTATGCTCTTTCCTGTGAGATAAGGAGTAGCTTCTGTTGAAGGAACTAGGTTTATCCTGTGGTTTTGTTCAGCATCTTGGAAAGAAGCTACATAGAGCTACAAAGTATCTAGAAAGGGTCAGGTTGAGAGAAGAAATGTCTCATCTTCTGCAGGTCAGGGTCTTAATACTTCATTCCTTGCAGCCTTGGAAAGGACTGAACCTGTCACAAAATGGAAATAAGCTGCTTCCAGCTAGGATCAGGGTGAGCAGGTAAAAGAATGAATGAAAGAACAGAGCATCCTGCTGCCCCTGAGATGACAGCCTGCTCTTTGCAGCGAGCATCTGCTGCCAGGTTTTGAAGTCTCTTCAGAGTGTCCCCCACCCCAACCTTTTAGACCTGTGCTGTCCAGTATGGTAGCCACTGCCCACATGTTGATGTTGAGTATTTGTGGGGTGGCTAGTCTAAACTGAGCTGTGTTGTAAATATAAGGTACGTACCAGACTTCAAAGGCTCAGTATGAAAGACAGGAATGCAAATATATGATTAATAATTTTTATATTGATTACACATTGAAAGGATAGTATTTTGGATAATGAGTTACATAAAATTTATTAAAATAAATTTTGCCCGTTTCTTTTTATCTTTTTATGTGGTTATTAGAATTTTTTAAATTGCGTATGTGCCTCACATCATATTTCTGTTGGACAGTGCTGCTGCAGACTCATCCTCAGCACGAAGATCAGGGCAGCTCTTCCAGCCGGAAGGCAAATGGAAGCCCTGAAATGGCAACCCTGGGGGCTGACGAGGGCTGTGGTGGGGCTTCTTCCTCCAGGCTCAGAGGCTGGAGCGATACCAGCTAATTACCCGCTTCTAGCAGAGGCTGGTGCTGCCACTACCCCCTTTGTTTATCCTGAGTGAGCCCCCAGAAAATTGTAAATGTGCCTGTCAAGAAGTTTACAATGAAAAAAGGATTGTGAACCATCAATCTAGAAGGAAACTTAGAACTTAAGTGTTGTTACGGAAACGGAAGTGAACTAGAAGTTAGGAGACTGGGATTCTAATTCAGCCCTCCTATCACTCATTTATTTTTTCATTGCACTGAGTTCTCACTGTGCACCAGGCTGCATGCTTGGCCTGGTTAAGGCTCTGTGGTCAGCACTGGGAATTCACAAACCAATAAGGCACATCTTTCAATGCACTGGAGTCCTTGAGTTAGAACCTCCCAGTGAGGGGTCTGCATTGGAAACCAGATGAACAACAACAACAGGGGTATCATTTTAGGTCAAAGCTTAGCAAGTTAAGGAATAGGGCTTTTGAGAAGCTAAGTAGCTACTCAGACTAAAGACTTTCAAATTTGAAATTAAGAAAAACACTGTGATAGCTGAACAAAACTACTACTGCACTGTCTAGTTCACAGTGTAGTGTGAGATTCCAGGCCTACATATGCTCTGAAGGACTCTTCTGACATTTCCTGATTGTTGTGTTCTGGTTCCTGTTATGGCAGGATTTTTTTGTCTGTTAGTTCTGAGCACCGTATGTGCCAGGCACTGTTCTAGGTGCTAGGGATATGGCAATGAACAAAACAGAGTCCCTGCTTCTGTTTTAGGATAGAGAAGTGGGGGAGAGACAGAGATAATAAACAAGCGAACAAATATATGATGGGTCAGATGGTAACAAGGTCTATGAAGAAAATATAGCAGAGTAAGGTGATAGAGAATGAAGGGTTTTCTTGTGGGGGAACATGGGGGTGTTCCAGGCCAGATTCCTGCTCACGTGCCTCCTGTAGCCTGCTCACAAGAGCCAGGAGGGAATAAGGGAAAAAGAGAGCATGGTGCGTGCTTAAGAAAATGCTGTCCTGACACACATTCTGACCACATGTTGAAGATGGTAAGGCAGAATGTATTCAGGGAGACTACTACTTTCAGGTGTTGTAATGAGGCAGAGAGATTGAGCCCAACTCTGAAGACAAGGGAAAGTGGGAATTTATAGCCAAGAGCAGGGTTAAGGGAAAGTGGATAAAAATTACTAAGAGGAAATATCAGGGGTAAGGGGTAAGGGGGAGTCTGGCTAAACCAATTTGACAGGATTTTTGCTTGAGGCAGGCTAGGGTGGGGGATAAGGAATTTGGTCAGATATCAGAAGTGGGGAATTTTCACTAAAGAATCCAGCAGAATTCTTGCTTAAAACTGGACTAAACAGAGCCCAGGGTCAGGAGCCTAGTCAAAAAGAGGACTCAGAGTAACTTACTGAATATTACCCGGGGCTCGCTTTCCCCTCTTGGATACGACGCTTGAGGTTTTCTTTCCTTCACAGCATCCAGCTTTCGGCCCATAAGTGGGGTTCCTCCTAAAGCTGGTGAGGAAGGGTGGCAAGTCCTATGAGCCACAGTCCTTTGGCCTTGCTCGGCATTTGATCTAGGGCATTCTTTCATTCCACATGGCTAATCTCACTCTTCATACCTCGTGACCCTGGTCATTTTCTCTGACAGGATTCTCTGTAAGCATTGATTCTTTCCCAGAGAGTAGCATCCATTCCTGTGGACCCCTACCTGCTGTGGCCCTAGAAATCCTACCATAATCCTACCATTTCTCCTACCATATTGGCCACATAACATAACTGTTGAATGGCCCGAGAATGATCTGACCCCGGGGAGGCATGGGGGCTCAGAGCTCTTGGCTCTCTGCCTTTGAGCTTTTTTCACACAAAGTGAGAGGCTGCTTGATACACACAGAGTCCTGGCATGTTCCCGGAGGCCCCCCAGTTGTGTTCTCAGAGCCAAGATTTGGGTCAGGAGCAATTTTAGTAGGAATACGCATGTTTTAAATCACATTTATTTGATAAGTCAGAGAGAAATAAAAGAATCAGCCATTTCAGAAAACTGAAGGGGTTTTTTCCTCATGACTTTGGGTAGGCTGGTGTTGATGTGGTGTGCTTTAAGGAATTTCCTCCTTGCCATACTTCTCAGCTTTCTGTCATTGAAACTTTACTGCTTTTGATTCATTCATTTGTTTTGATGTGTTCCCTTTTCAAACACAGATATTTCTTGAAAGGTGTGCTTTATTGTTTCTAGCCTTAGACATTCCTTAGGAAAAGATTCCAGGAAAGTATGGTGACCTTTGAGAGAGTTTACATGAGATTCGACTAGAGCAGATTGGCCAACAGGATAGGGCAGAGTGACAGAACCTGGTAGGTACTAGAGGCAACTAGCCGGCCAGGTCTGAGGCAGGTGTACCTCAAGGCTTCCTTATCCTATCAGCTCAAATATTACTTCTTTATGGCCTTCCCTGTCCAGGTTTTGCTGAGCCTCTCTCTACCTTCACACTCCACATCCATAGACTCAAATGCTTGATTTTTATTACAACTTGTACTATAACATGAATTACTTTATTTTGTGCTTGTCTATATGCCCACCTCCCTCTCCAAACCTTAATATATTAAAGAACAGGGATGTCTTACATCCCTAGCATACAGCTTAGTGCCTGGCACATTTGTTGATTTGATTTAGAGATCAAACTGTCCTCATACTTTGGCCCCTGCTCTTTCATTCCCATGGACAGCAGTAGCAAAGAGAGGCTGGGGAAGGAGGTGGCCTTGATTTGGGCCCCCTGGCTTTGTGGGTTTCCCCTTCGACCCACTCTGGCTTCTGGTATCCTGTTGGGTTCGGAGCAGAAAGACTAGTTTCTCTGGGCATCATATTGAGCTCTGTCTGTCCCTTGCTTCAGAACCGAAATATTTGGATGACTGAGTGGATTTATGCCTTTAAGGAACCCATATTCCTAGGAGGTGATTTTTAAGTTCAGAGTTCATCCAGGCACAGTGACTAGCAATTCAGAAGATGGTTTAGAGGGTTTTGTTTGTTTGTTTAACATGGAAGCAAAGTTCTTTGTTTGAAGCTGGGAGAAGTTGCTGTGGTAGCTCTGTTTGGAAATTTCCTGTTTGTCAGTAACAGGAAACCAAGCAGCTTTGCCTTCAGTTCTTCAGGAGGCCATGGGAAAGGGCTCTCTGAACACATGGCTGTGCCAGTTGCCCCCGTGTGGCTGGCCAGCAAGTGTTGTAGGCACTGCACTCTTAGAGGGGACGCCGGTAAGATGTCCAGGAAGCTAGTCCAAGACTGTCTAGAGTATTGATGTGAGGGGAAGGAGCAGACAGGCCCGAAGTCAACCCAGCCTGCACTGAAGCAACAGCAAGAGAGTCAGCCTCATTTTTATCCCTGGAAAAAGGCCTCATCTGGACCAAAGTGAGGCTGACCTTGGAGGACCTGGAAATGAGTTCTGGGCCTCACCAGCATTAGAAAGGAAAAGCTTGTCTCCTGTAGCTATTTGCCCCTTAGTCATGCTTTCAGGCTGTCTTAAGGAGGATGGCAGGCCTCTTGTCACCTGAATGAAATACTGGGAATTGAATGTTTTGCTCCTCCCTTTTCTCACCTTTAAAAAAAAAAAAGCTTCTAGAAGAAAGCAGGGCTAACAAAGAATGTCACTGTAATGGTGGGATTTCAGGCAGTGTTGTAGACCATTAGAGAGGCTGGGAAAGGTAGGGGTCTGGGGCTGGGATAGAAGTCACGGTTCACTCAAATCATACTATTTAGATGGTTGCATGTTTGACTTAGATATTAGTTTCCCTGCCTCTTTGTCTGAGGAACTTGCCATGTCGGTGATAATAACACTGCAGTGCTTTATAGTTTACTAATTACCAGTCTCACATTTTACCTTTATAACATTTGTACTTCTTCAGTTTACAGATGAGGGAGCCAAGGCACAGAGAGGTCAGGTGTTAATCAAAGGTCACTGGTGAGGGGCGACCCAAACTGACGTCTCCTGATTCTCAGTATAGGAGCACTTGCTCGTGGCTTCATGTGGTCATATGCAGAGCTTTCATCTTGGTTCAGGAAGCAGTCTTTCACCTTGAAAGGCTCATTGCCAGCTCCAGCCCTTCTAGGGCCAAGGACATTGTTCAAAGCTAATACTGGGTGCTAGTACCTTGCACAGTTGAGGAGAAGAGAGAGGGGTGACTTTGGAAATATAAAATTTGTACATGTTGGAGGAAAGAAGGAATTTTATGAGTCAGTCCTAGAATCGGGGGCTTTGCTACTTAGACAGCTGGGCGCTAAGCTGAAGATCCAGGAGTTCTTGTTATGAATATAGAGCATTCTCTCTCCATCTTTCTCTCTCTTTGTCTCTCTCAGACTAGATTGAGTTGGGCAGACTAGGGATCTGGCTGATCTCAGCCCCTTGAAACATTGGAGTAAAACATTATGTTTAAAAAGCAGTAATTGGGTCTCTCTAATGCCTCAGAGGATGGGCAGTGTTCTTAGATGAGGAATTCCTAGATGAACTAGAGTCTTTAGATGAGCTAGAGAGAAGAGAAGAAATGAAATGAAATGGGAATTAATCTAATTTCTGTCTCTTGGTTCTTGGCCTAGTTATTTCCAGTAAAAGGGGTCAGCTTCATCTTTATCCCAAGTCTTGTGACTCATCCTTCTGAGTCTTCCTAGTCTGGGAAGGCACAGTGCTTTTAAGTTGCAGGCCCACCGGCCCTAGACAGTGGTGTTCCCTGAAAATGAACTGTCATGGGGGTTCTCATTTTGTATTCTTCACATGCAGTTTTCCCCTTTGGGGTTAGCTCGAGTACTGGAAAAAGAAAAGGAGGCAGGGGTTGAAAAGACTTAGAAATCTTGATTAAATCTAGAAAATGGGGAAACCATCTCTGATTTTACCCTTCCCAGGGAAACCCAGAAGAGCCAGAATATTGGCAGTCCCATGCATTCCCGGGCTCTCTGCCTTCCCCTTTGTACCTCTACTCTGCTCCTTTCCTACATTCTGCACATTTCCAGGAGAAAGGGAGTGGATGCCTACCCCACATAAGGTAATAGTCATCTTTGCCTCTGTAGTACTGGTACCAGTAGCTTAGGGTGTAGGGTCAAGATTAGTAGCAGGTCTGTCTTTGCTTTTTTTGGAGAATAGCAAAGCACCCTGGAGCCCTCTGTGATAGAATCAATTTCCTACCTTCCCTTATGAACCAATCAGAGGGCTAGAGTAACCCTCTCTTACTCCAGGAGTGCACAGTGCTAGAAAAATCACTTCACCTGGCACTCTGAAGGAGGCATTAGACCAGACACTCTGTGCACCAAGAAAGCCAAACCTGTGTGTTGATTAGGCTGCACCAAGCCCTTGGGGACTATTAAATGGAGTTCAGGACTCTGGCTAAGCCTGAGCCTCGTTCACCCTCAGATGTGTAACCATCAAGTGTGCCTGTGGGCATGCGGCCCTCTAATCGAAGCATACTAAATGCCTGGGCAGTGAGTAGCCCAACTGTCCACCTTGTTCTAGAACTAGATGTAGAAAAAATCCCCACTGCCCCCAGTTTTAAATACTTGCCATGGCCCTTTCTTCAGTGAAGGGTTGCTATCACTCTGCTATGGGCAGGAGTGAACCTTTGAGTAGCTGAGCCTCCACCAGAACAAGCAACTAGGACAAATAAATAAATAATAACATTCCATGTCTTGTCTTTGTTGTTCACTGTGTACGTGACTTGAGCTTTGGTGTTTGAGCATCTATTTGTTCATTCCTGAGCCAGACCCTAGCGTTGAATTTTGTAAAGTTTCAGTTACTCGTTGACCTCATGCCCACCCACATGCCACAAGTTTGTGTCAATCCTGATGCCTTTGGATACTTTCCCAGAACACAAGGACTTGATTTGATTTTGTACCAATACTCTGATGGGAAGCCAAGGGGAGAGAACTGATTCCCTAGGGCCTTTAAGGCCAGAACTGGGAGACAGGTCAGGGTTGACTTCTACAGTCTTAGAAGGTAACATTCTTATTCCTGCTTGACAGTTTGATTCAGGTTAAAGTGCCCCTGCTGCTTTCTGACCTGAGTGCACTGTTTTCCTTTTTCACTAGCTACAGGATAAGAGTCAAGCCAGGATCCCAGGGGCATGTGCCAGGTTTGGAGACCACACATGGGACCATTCTGGGCAACACTGTGGGCTAAGCCCAAGGCATCAGCCAGCAGTGATTGCTAGAAGTAGACTGAAAAGAGCAGGACAGGGTATTGCCTTCCAAGACAATCTCTGTTAAGCACCCTGACCAGAAATAAGAGGAAGAAGCAGAGAATCCCTTAGACCCTGAGGGAGAAAATGAAGCGATTGTTGCAAGAGTCAGAGGAAGAAATCATGGTCACCTTGGGATCCTCCTCCAGGCTTTCCCCAGATAAGGCCAAGGCAGAGACTGTGTATGGCATCAAGAGCAAGTCCTCGAGCCCTGCTGGATCCTTACCAGAGGACAGCTCCCTGCCCCCTTGCTGTGGGTCAACAGCCTCAGCCATTGATGGGGATAGAGATGGGGACCTGGCCCAGCATTGCAACTTTGGACAAGAGGCCGGCTGCCTGCTTCCTCTGGGCTCCACAGCCTGTGCCTCAGGGTCTGGCTCTCAGGACCTCTCATCTGCCAGCACTACCACCAGCTGCCAAGATCCCTCGGAGAGCAATCAAACCAAGCCCCTTTTGTCCAGGGGCCAAGGCTGGAGCCTTGAACAGCGAGAGCCTGTGGGGGATGTAGTAGACTATATAATCAGAGAGCTGCGAGGCATCAGTCGTCTCCAAACTGAGATTGCTGAGCTGCAGCAACACTTGAGTCAAGTCCGGGGTTCAGTGGATGAAGTCTCTAGCTGTGTAGACTCAGTTCTGAGTGAAATAGAAGGCTTACAGGTGGGCAGCAGCTCCCTGGCCAAGGTGTGTGTAGGAGGAAAGGTCCAGGAGCCCCATGTGGACACACTTGGTGAGGAAGCCATTCTGTATCTGTATGGACTTCCTGAACAAGATGGTGAAAATACTGTGGAGCTGGTGCACAGCTTCCTGGCCAAGCACCTCTGTGTTAATGGCATGCAGTGCAACAGGTACATCAAAGAGGCTTACAGGGCAGGTAGAGCCCAAGCCCCCAGGCCCACTGTTGTGAAGCTTGCCCATCTAGAGCACAGAGACTTCATCTTACAGAAATCCATACTCTTGCAGAGTGCAGGGGTCCGGATTGCCATCAGAGAAGAACCAGCCGGGTCACAGTGCTATCAGAGTTCCCCAAAGGAGTCTCTGTCATTTTTGCAACAACAGCTTCAGGATCATAATTCAAGTTCTTTAATCCCCGACAAACCGGTTCTTCAGACTGAAACAGCAGAATCCATAACAGGAGCATATCAAATAAGAGCCCAGAATCAACATAGAGAATCCTTGACCCCTGAGCAGCAAGGCCTTTGCTTCCCACTCAAGAACAGTTTAGCAAAGCCAAGTGACTTGTCTAAGCCCAGGGGTGAAGTAAATGGACCATCAGAAACATCCCGAGTCATCAGTGGCAGCTGTGCAAGGACAGAGAGTGAGGCTTCTCTGTCTGCCCTCCATCAGCTTGAGGAACCTTCCCTGGTGTTGATCCCAAAAGAGGAGGATGCTGGGAAATCCCAGGTTTTCAAACAGTGTAGTCAAGGACTAGAAGCATATGAAGTAGCAAAAAGAGAAAACAACTACAGTGATAAAAGTGAGGCCAGCAGCTGCCTATCACTATCTGGGTTGTTGAAGACAGAGGAAAATCTCTTGGCCTGTGAAGCTGGGCTTGACATTCTGAGCTCAAAGCAACTAGAGGACCTCTTGACAGACAAGACCAGAAGGTTTGCAGCTCTGAGCTGTGACAGCATGATGGAGGAAATTATCATAAGGCCTGAGACTTTTGGTGACATGGTTCATATTGACTTGAATGAAGAGGAGGAACGTGCTGCTCAGGCCCTTAAAGATGTCTTTGAAAAGTCCTCTTGTGTGGGGAGCTCGCAGGAGGATGAAGATATAGAAATTAAGTTTTACACAAGTAAACTGGGCCGAGCAATTCATCACTTTCGTTCAGCTCTGCAGGGAGTGTTCCAGAAGCTGGAGAATGGTGCATCCATCAGTCCCGAGGACCCAGAAAGCAATGAGAGTTGTTCCCAGTCAGAGAACAGTGATAGACTTCTTGGGACAGTGAGTTCAGGGGGCGCCCAGGATCTCTCTGTGGAGAGCCCTGAGAGTCAGGGGAGCGAGAGCTTGCTCAGTGTGGTCTCTGGCAGAGTGGGCGCCACACAGGGAGACCCAGCCTCTCAGGGTCCCAGCAGCTCCTCTCTGGCTTCTCATAACTCACCTCTTGCATGTTCATTGCCAGGTTTGATTGTGGCTCCAGGTCAAGGCCTGGACAATGAAACCTGTCCCAGGCCTGAATCTCCCACGCAGGGCAGACTAAGTTTAGAGCAAGTGTGTGCAGAGACCATCTACCTCAACAGGTGCATCAACAATTTTAAAAATGTTCTGAGAGAGAAAAGACTGAGGCAGAAAAAACTTTTGCATGAGCTGGTACAGAAGGCAAATCATCTCTCAGTAGAAGACACGCACCCAGGTATTCTGAATCTCTGTTTCATTGGGCCACAGCTGGGTATGGCCTCCACGTGGCCAGCATAAGATCTAGCTTGGTGGTGAGTTCCACAAGGTGAAGGGGGAGGTTCACAGCTTGAATCAGTCTAAACTACTTGAGTATAGATTTTAAGCTAATCCCGTGGGAATTAAGAGTGAAAGAGGGTTCTGAAACAGCAGGAAAGGAGTTCCTGCTCCTAAAGAGCTTCCTGTCTACTGGAGGAGGATGGTGGAGAGCTTTAGAAAGTAACTTTTTAAAAGAGATAGGAACATCTGGGCAGAAGTAGTTCACAGCTGTAGAACTTTTAGGATATTCTGGTGTACAGTAGGTGTGTGGTGAGAGGCAGAAGCGGGACATGAGGCATATTGCTCTTAGGCACCGGAGGGGCTATGCAGCCCTGTGTTGCATTTAAAAATTACTCCCAAGGGTTTCTTGCTGAGATAAGAGTGCTATTTCCCCAGCGGGTGATGGGGCTTCTCCACCTCATAGGCCACTCTGGGGATTTTCATTATCCCTACCTGTCTTCTTCCTACTTCTGGACTTGACAACACAGAGCCTTATCTCTGCCTCGGAGCTGTCTAGGATGTGCTTACAGTGCTGGCCCTGCCCAAGGGCCTGACTCTGCCTCCCCAAGTCCTAGTCCCAATCTCCCATCTCCAGCCAGAGGCAGATCACCTAACAACTGGAGTCTGGAATGGTTTTGACTAAAAGGAATATAAAAAACTTTTTTCTAGGCAGTATGGAGATATGTAGCTTTAAAATTACTTTCCCCCAATAAAAATTAAATTTATCCAAACAGCATATGCTGTACTCATCCAGTTTTAAATGTAAATGGGGTTGTCCTCTTATGCATATAACCTGATTAACCTTTCGAAGTCAAAATTAAAATTATGAAACATATTGTGTTGGCAAAGATGTGAGGGACTAGGCACGTATACATTGCTCATGGGATGGGAGTGTACATGAGTAGTATAACCCAAGGAAGGCAATTGGCAGAATTTATCAAAATTGTATATACCCTTTGAGCCCCAGCACCACTTCCAGGAATGTACCCTGCAAGTATATTTCCACACACAGAGGGGACATCTGTTCCAGGCTATTTCTGAAGCATTGTTTTTAATAGCCAAGATTGGAATCAACCTAAATGTTTGTTAAGAAAGACTGGTTAAGTATCTTGTTGGGATGTCTAAACAGTGGGATACAGTACCATGTAACTATAAAAAGAATGAGGTAGCTTTTTACTGAAATAGAAAAATAAGATAAATTGATGTATGAATAAAACAAGGTGCAGAACGTTATGCGTAAGATGCTTACAGCTGTATAAAAAAGAGAGGGAAAAAATACCCATGCAAACCCATAGTGTCCATTTATATATGTATAGAATGTATAACAAAGATGCATAAAAAACTCATCCATAATTGCCAATGGGAGAGAGGTATGAAATGAAACACTAATGGGATGAGTTTTTTTTTTTTTACTATATACCCTTTTTTTTTAGAATTTTAGTCCAGTGAATGTAATATCAATCATAAAATTAAATTAAAAATGAAACATTTAAATCATGTCACATTCCTTTCAAATATCCCTAGAGCTGCCCTCTATAGCTTATCAAAAAATCTAAATTCCTTCACTTAGCATTTAAGATGAGCACAACTGGTCTCTAGTTTACACTGCCAGGCTTATCTCCCATTGTCCCACTATACTCCCCCCAAAGGAAACTTTGCTGTCTCACCAATTCGCCTTGTACTTTCTGTCCTCAGCCTATTCACATGTACATGCTTCCTTCTAGCCTAAGGTGCTGTGTTCACCATATGAGTCTCAGTTCTTCAGCATGCAACCAAAACATCCCCTCCTCCAGGAAGCTTTCTATAATTTCTCAGCTGCAAAGGATCTCTCCCTTTTGTTAACTTCACAGCCCTTTTTCCTTCTCCTTTAGCATTTAGAAATTATTACATTACAGCAATAGTAGAAACAACAAATATCAAAGCAGTACTTTCTTACTAACTCCTTGAACCTTGGAGGAGTTGATGTTTGTATGAGCTCCCAGGATACTTGGGTCTGACTCTTCAGCTTGCAAACTTCCCCTTCTGGGCTGATATCCTGCTGGGGAAGGTGGGAACTTGAGTACCTATGATAAGCAGGTGGTGGCAGCAGCAGTGACAATGAGAAGGAGGAGGTGTTCTGAAGCATCAGTCACCAAGCAAGCCAAGATCCAGTCTGGTCTGTGGGATGCAGAGGGAGTGGCGGCATCCCTCCAGTGCTGGGTCCGGGCCTGGCTCCAGCACCATTCCTCCCACAGAGCAGGAGGGATGGAACAAGGTGAGCACGCAGGCTGGCCTCTGGCTCTTGTCCCAGAGTCCACAAGTGCAGTCACCCTATCCTGGTGAACTGATTCAGTGTAACAGTGGCTGCTGCCACAATGAAACGTCAGCTTTCTTCACTGCTCTGCTTGAGACCTTTTAGGCCCTAAGCTTATGAGTAGTTGCTTATCATTAGTTTGAGTTCCTATTTTTCATCCTTCTTCTTTTAGGGGGAGTATATACTAGGCACTGTTATAAGTACTCTCATGTACATTATATAAAAATTCTTTCATTACTACCACTCCATCAAAATAGCTTTTCTCAAGGCCATCAGCTAACCACTCCCATAGTGCTAAATTCCTTGTCCAGTCCCCTTTTTCATCAATCAGCAACTTGACATATTGATTACTTCCTTTTTTATTATAGGAGCTATATTAAGTTGTAATTTATATACCTTAAAATTCCTTAAAAAGGGTATAATTGAGTGGCTTTTAGTATAGGCACAGTTAAGCAACTATGAATTCCAGAACATTCCCATCACTCCGAAGAGAAGCACTTCACCTACTAGAAGTCACTCTTCAATCCCCTTTGCCTCCAGCCTCTGGCAACCATGGATCTATTTTCTGTTTCCATGGCTTTGCCTGTTCTGGAAATTGTGTGTACATGGGTTCATACAAAGGCCACATGTGACCTTTTGTGATTGGTTTCTTCCACTTAGCATAATGTTCAAGATTCAGTCATGCTGTAACATATGTTAGTATTTTATTTATTTTTATGGCCAAATAATATTCCATTGTGTGAGTATACTGCATTTGGTTACCCACTCATCATTTCATGGGCATTTGGGGTTTTTTTTAAACCATGTTTTAGCTGTTAAAAATAATGTTGCTATGAATATTTGTGTACAAATTTTTGTGTGAGCATGTTTTCAGTTCTCTTGGGGAGATACACACACACACACACACACACATACCTAGAAGTAGAATTTCTGGTTCATATGGTAAATCTGTTTAACATTTTTGAGGAACTGCCAAACTCTTCCAATTTCCATTTTACATTCCCATCAGAAACACAAAAGTTCTAATTTCTCCACATCTTTGCCAGTACCTGATAATGTCTGTATATTTTATTATAGCCATCATTGTGGGTGTGAGCAGTATCTTATTGTGGTTTTTATTTGCATTTCCCTAGTGTCTAATGATGTTGAGCATCTTCATGTGTGCTTATTGGCCATTTCTATATTTTCTTTGAGAAATATCTACTCAAATCCTATACCCACTTTTAAATTGAGTTGTTTGTCTTTTTTGTTGAGTTGCTAGAGTTCTTTATATATTCTGGATATAAGTTCCTTATCAGATATATGTTTTGTAAATATTTCCCCCAAATCTCTAGTAACTCAACAACTCTTTATTGGGTGTGTGGGGGGGTGTTATGATATCCTTTGAAGCATAAATATTTCATTTATTGTTTTAAAGATTTTATTTATTTTTAGAGAGATGGGGAGAGAGGAAAAGAGAGAGGGTGAGAAACAATGATTGGTTGCTTCTCACTCTCCCCCAGCTGGGGAACTGGCCTACAAACCAGGCATGTGCCCTGACGTGTAGTCAAACCTTTTGGCTTGTAGAAAGACACCCAGCCCACTGAACCACACCAGTCAGGGCTAAATGTTTTTTGTTGTTGTTGTTGTTTTTTTATATTTATTGTGGCCCTGACCAATGTGTCTCGGTTGAGCATTGTCCTGCAAAGCAAAAGGTTGCTGGTTTGATTCCTGGTCAGGGCTGCAGGCCCCATCCCCAGTGGGGCGTGTGCAAGAGGTAACCAGTCCATGTCTCTCTCATAAGTTGTTGTTTCTCTCCCTCTCTTTCTTCCTCCCTCCCACTTTCCCTAAAAAAATAAATAGATAAAATCTTAAAAAATTATTGTGGTAACATATATAACAAAAAGTTATCATTTTAACCATTTTAAGTTTATTCACATTTTCGTGCAATCATCACCACCATCCACCTCCAGAACATTTTTTTATCTTCCCCACCTGAAACTCTGCATCCATTAAACTAACTCCACATTCTCTCCCCCCCGCGCAAGCCACTGACAACCACTGTTCTACTTTCTGTCTCTGTAAGTTTGACTGCTCTAGATAACTTCATATCAAGTAGAATCAAACATTGGTCCCCTTGTGACTGGCTTATTTCACTCAGCATAATGTCTTCAAGGTTCACCCAGATTGTAGCACGTGTCAGAATTTCCTTCCTGAATGGTATTTCACTGTATGTTTATACTTGTATACCACATTTTGTTCATTCACTTGTTGATGGGTACCTGGGTTACTTCCTCTTTTTGGATATTGTGAATAATACCCCTGTGAGTATGAGTGTGCAGATATTTGTTTGAAGCCTTGCTTTCATTTATTTTGGGTATATGGAGTCTGTCCAGAAAGTATCCAGCCATGCAATATGAAAAATAGGCACTTTTATTGAAGAAGCTACAAGATACAAGAAACATTGTACAGCTGGCTGGTGTGGCTCACAGGATTGAGTGCCAGCCTGTGAACCAAACAGTCACTGGTTCAACTCCTAGCCAGGGCACATGCCTGGGTTGCGGACCAGGTTCCCAATAGGGGGTGCACGACAGGCAACCACACATTGATGTTTCTCTCCCTCTCTTTCTCCTTCCTTTCTCCTCTGTCTGGAAATAAATAAATAAAATCTTTTAAGAAAAGAAACATCATACATAGGACAATGACACTTCAGTCTTCTCCAAAGTAGGCACTCAGTTATCCCAACTGCAGCACGAAGTTCCTTCTGCTCTGGTAGCAGAAGCCACTGAACATATTTTGCCACAACACATTTCATGCCAAGATCCTGCATCAAAATCTCAGACACAGTAGTTTTTGGGATCCCCAGATCAGCTTCTAATTCTCACACTGCCAGTCGCCAATCTTTCTGATTGCAGCCTGTACACGTTCAACATTCTCAAGTGTTCTACTTGTCACAGGCCTTCTAGAATATGGACCATTTTCAACAGATTCTTGACCATCTTTGAAGTGTTTGTGTCACACTTTTGTTTGGTTTGCACTCATTGCATTGTTCCCAAAAGCTTTCTGAAGCATTGAAATAGTTTCTGTAGAGGAACACATTCAAGTTTCACACAAAATTCAATGTGGATTCATTGCTCTACTTGCTCAGTCATTTTGAATGTGATAGCCACCCAATACACATGCTCACTCAATGGTGTCTATTCTCCCCACCAACTAGTACAGTGAAGTTGTCGTTGTTCACACATGTGCATTCCAGTCCACTCTCCTTGGTTGCTAGGTTATGTCGATGTTGTTCAAACCATTCTCATTGTATTAAAATGGCCAAACTTTTTCTAGACAGACCTTATTACACCCAGAAGTGAATTGCTGGATCATATAGTAATTCTGATGTTTCTGAGGCATTGCCATATTTTTTTCCACAGTGGCTGTACCATTTCACATAGCAGTGCACAAAGGTTCCAATTTCTCCACATCCTTGCCAATATTTGTTACTTCTTGGTTTTGTTTTAATAGCCATCATAATGAGGTAGAGTGCAAAAGTTTTAAATGAAGTTTTGATGAAGTTCAATTTATCTATTTTTTTCTTGTGTTGGTGGTTCTTTTGCGTTCTACCATCATCTATTCTAAGGTCAGAGAGATTTACTCTTGTTTTTTTCTAAATGTTTTATAGTGTTAGCTCTTATGTTTAGGTGTGTTAATTTTGAGTTAGTTTTTGTGGATGGTGTGAGATAGGGGTACAACTTCATTTTTTTGCCTGTGAATATCCCATTTTCTCAGCCATATTTCCTGTAAGAGAATTTTTTTTCCCATTGAATGGTGTTGGTATCTTTGTCAAAAGTCAACTCCATAAGTGTAAGAGTTTATTTCTGGACTCCCAATTCTCTTCCATTGATCTTTAGGCTGTCCGTGTGCCTCAGTTCCTTCTTTTGGAAATACTTCCTTCACCCGACCCCTCAGTCTCAGTTCTCCCCCAACGCTATTGACCATTCCTTCTCAGCCATCTTTGCCAGTCCCGCCTCATCTTCCCAACCTTGTAGTATCCCAGGATTCAGTCCTCACTGCTTTTTTAAAAAATTCGTACTTGTTTCCTAGGTAATCTCTTCCAGCGTCATGAGTTTCATAAGCATTCCCAGATTTATATCTCTGGCCCAGAATGTTCATGAACACCAGATTCCACATCTACTTAACATCCTCCTTTGGATGTAAATAGGCATTGCAGATTTAACATATTCAAAACCAAACTCCTGATCCGGCTCCTCAAGTCCCTGCCAAACCTGCTTTTCTTACCATTTTCCTTACTAGTAAATGGCAACACCATTCTTGCAGCTGCTTGGGCCCAAATCCAGAGTCAATCGTGACTTCTTTTCTCATACAACCTACATCCAATCAATTGGTAAAGTCTGCCTGCTCTACCTAAAAAAAGAAAGAAAAAAAAAAAAACAATAACCCTAAGTTTTACCGCTATGTCTATCTCCACCACTGCCATCCTTGTCTAAGCCACTGTTTTCTTTTGTCTAGATGATTACATAAGTCTAGCTGGTCTCCCGGCTTCTACCCTTATCCTTCTACAGTCTGTTCTCCCCACAGCAATCAGAGTAATCCTTATAAAACATGAGTCAGATCATACCACTTCTCTGCTTACAACCTGCCAGTGATTTTTCTGTCTCACCCAGAATGAAAGACAACGTGTTTATAATGGCCGACAGAGCCGTATTTGAGCCTGCACTCTTGCTTGGACTCTTGAAGGACAGGCTTGCTTGTCCTTCATACTGATTATGCTTTCACCTCAGGCTTTGCACTGACTGTATGTTCTCTGATTGGAATCCTTTTCTCCTAGAATTCTGAATAGCATCTCTACACATTTCCTGCAGGCCTCTGCTTAGATGCCTCTTTATTAATGAGGCCTTACCATAACCTTTTATGAAATTTTAATAGCAACTATAGCATGATCACAGGGGACATTATCTTTTCCTGTAACATGAATTTTTTAGCAGAGTCCCTATCACATATGACATGGTATATATAGTTCCAGATTCTGGGACCAAAATGCCTATTTTGAATTTGGCTTTGCCACTTGCTCTGGCTTTAGGCAAGTTTCTTAACCTGTTTAATCTTCAGTTTAATCAACAAAAAAGTTGAGATAACAATAGTATTTAGTCAGTAGAGTTGTAATGAGAAATAAATGAGCTTACTCAAATAAAATTCTAGATACATAAGGTGTTCACTTAGTGTTAACTACTCTCATCATCTTCATCATCATTAATTGTCTGCTCCTCCTACTGGAATGGAAGCTTCTCAAGGTCAGGGAGTTTGTTTCATTCACGGTTGCATCACTGGCACCAGGAACAGTGCCTAGGATACAGCCTGGTCTTAACAAGTGTTTGTTGAAGAAATGAATCCCTGCAATAACCCTGGAGTTAGCTGTTCTTATCTGCTTTCTACAGATTAAGAAATGCAGGCTAAAATAAACTCAGTCCCTCAAATATTTTGACCCCCAACTGTAAGGGAGTTAAGAGTGTTTTAACAATGAAAACTATGTCACTTCCTCATAAAATGGACTCTCTGGAAGACCGAAACCATTCTTAGGGGTCAGGGATTTTCCCACAAAGCGGGTGTTCCTTAGATATATACCACTTCAACTGAAAACTAAAGCTGAGTGGAAAAATCCTAAGCCATTTTAGGAAGTTAGGAAGCACAAAAAGTTCAGTTCTTAATGAGAAAAGTTTGTTTTTTGTTGTTGTTGTTTTTTAATGTTCAGTGGGTGGGACAATTGAAGACCTAGTAGAACAATTCCTTGGTGTCTGGAAAATAGTACACACTACTGGCTAAGTGAGCTACCTTTTCTCTGGTGATGGCAAGAGACATTTTCTTAGAAAAGGTGTTGCTTTCTAAGTCCTGAAAGTTTAGATTCTTTTATTACTTATGTATGCATATAAAATTCTCACTTTGAAGAAATTTACAGTGTATAAAGGGGGATGTTTATACAGACAATTACAATGGACATTTATACAATTACAATGATAATGAAACAGTAATGGCAACATACTGTTATAGAAGTGTGGGTACCACAGGCATATGATGGAAAGGCAGGTGAAGAAATTTTTACAGAGGCCTTGACATTTGAGCTAAGTCTTAGGAATGAAGTTGGGGTCCACCCAGATCAGGAGAGCCTCGATGGCCTGGGCAACAAATTGGATTTTATCCTTTTGGCATATGGGGAACTCTGGGAAGAACAGAAGGACACAATCAAAGTAACTGACATGATGTGTAAAATGTATTTAAGGTAGTGGAGGAGAAAAGGAACTTTCTAATTTGAGTCATAGGGTCAATTAAAGTGTTTCTTGCCTAATTTTCTTTTCAAAGGGAACATAGTGCTTTTAGGGGGGGTAGGGAATAAATGTAGAAGAGACATGCCCCGCCCCCTGCCTATCCAGAAAGTAAATGCCTTTTTCATCTGACTCACCTTCCTGTAGCTGCGCTGTTTGGGGTGGGGGGAGGGATTTTTCTGTTCCTGAGTTGATTCTTCTGTCAAGTGAGGTCACCCATTAGGTCATCATAAGTGGCTTGAAAAATTGGGAACTTATGAATTAGTTTCTGTGATTCTCCCTTGTACTTGTTATGTAACGTCAGCGAGTCTTGAAAAGAGAGGGAAAAGAAAGTGGAGGGGAGCCGATGGGCCCCGGTCGGACTTTCTGTAGAGAAGGGCTGTGGGCTTGTGTGTGGCCTAGAAGGCAATGTAGTCTCTGATGAATAGGAAAGGAGAAATCTCTGAACTTCAAACTTCTACTGTGACTTACCTGGATCCTTCTGGAAGTGTCCATTTCCTTTGGAGTGTTGTTCTGGATTTGGTAGATAATCAGGCCTGGGATTGCAGTCGTGGTTTCATCATCCAGATCACGGTGACTTCTGTTAGGGCAGTGGTCAATTGATGGCCTCAAGTCTATAACCATTGAGCACCCTGGTCCTGGCCTTAACTCCAGGCCTTAACATGGCCTAAGTTAACTTAGGCTCTGGGAAAATAGACCAGGGCTTGCTAGGCAAATGCATGACTGACCCTGCATTAAAATGGAAAGGGTTCAGCCACCAGGGCTTTCAGGTTTGGGCACTTACCCAGATCTGGAGTGAGCTCATATACTTCCTGAGGAAGGAATAAACTCACCCTTTGCTCAGCCATCTCAGATAGCCTGTTGGAGTGGCCCTTGGTAACAAAACTGGTCTTGCAGCCCTGGTAGCCCTAGTGACCCTGACCCTGCATGCAGGCTACTTTAGAAAGGGGAACAGGGTGATAGGAAATCCCCCAGCAGACTTTGTCCTTTGGTTTGAGTGACCAACCTGGGATGTTCTAAACTAAAAAGCAGGGCCCAGCAAATAGAGGATTCTGGGAGCTGGGCTGTGAACTGCCCAGTTGTTTAGAGCACCTACCCCTCTCCTCCATGTCCCTTAAGGTTTATCTGGCATTTTCTTTGGGTACCCTGCTATAGGACTGAATCTACTAACATCTCTGCCCTTTTTTTCTGCTCTTTCTCTCCTTGCAGAAGGAAAGCGAGGAACCCTTCAGGTTGTGCCTCTGGCCTTTTGGGCCTTTTTGTTGTCTATTTTCTATCCTGCCCTCCGGGGCATAGTGTGTGTGTCTCTGAGCTTTGGCTGGTGGCAGATAGTCTGTTTTTCCTGAAAGCAGTTTGTGTGCATGCCCTATGCTTGTGTGTGCTCCTGCAGACGTTCCCAGAGCACAGTGTGAGAATGCGTGTGCCAGCATGGTGCACATTCAATGTAGCATGTGTGTGCTTATACTCGTACTCAGTTTGACTCCCCCGGACACTGATTGCCCTTCTAACTCTCCTATTTTGCAGTGTGTGTGTCCACTTTCTACTTGTTGCTGCAGCCTGGCATATGCTGTGAACCGTCCCAGCATGCATACACACTTTGCATTTGAGAGCAGGAGTTGCTGCAAGCACTTTGTGCCTCTTGCCTGGGGCCCTAAGTGTGAATGTGCTGCTGAGCAGATTTCCTGGCCTCTTTGTGAGCACAAGCTTCTGTAGACCTGTGATGTGGTTCCCTATGCCATGTGAATGCATACTATACTAATGCTCTGTGCCTGCAAGCACTGGTTCTTGAAGACTGGGAGGGTTTGCTTTGCCTGTGATTCGGGCCCTGGTGAATACTGAATCCTCTCCCAAATGGGTGTGTGCACATACTCTATAGCCCTCTGTGCAGGATCCAGGCTCACCTCGTGTATCCCTCAGGCACAAGTTGTGTGTTTGAATGAACCTCCTGTGGGTACTTTTCGAGACCTCATTCCACCCCCTGCCCTTCTTTCAGTGCACTGAGTGCGCATGCTGTATGCTGTGTCTGCAGGCTTCTGCAGGCCCACTGTATCCTGTAAGCACAGGAAATGTGTGTGGTCTGAGCCAGTAAACTCTGGCTCCCAAAGACTTTTTTTTTCTAGGTAGGAAATAAAAATCTGCTAAGTATAGCAACTGCTTCCAAATGGCAAAGATGGTCTAGTTCGAAAGATCTGGGGATTTAGGGATGGCTGCCACTCACAAGCAACCTTAGGAGACTTGCTTCAACCACTCCTGGCTGCCTTTTGGGTCTGACACTTTCATTACCAGTATCCCAACTGCAGACAAGGATAGGAGGCAGATAGGCTTGGTCAGAGCACAGACAACCTGGGAAGAGTTTTACTGAGAAGGGTCCTAAATCCAAAGTTCATTTTGAGCCTACAGTCCATTTTTACATCACTCATTAACCTGTCCTACTCTTCCTTTTGTTACTGTGTCTTGCCTCATTTGTCTATAACTTCATCTTTAGCTCTCCCAGAACTTCACTCCCTGTCCAAAACAACTTACTTCTGCCTACCCCATACTGGCACTCGTTTGCTCCAGGATAGTTAGCGGGAGCCCAGGTCTCAGGTGGCAAGGATGTTGGGGCGGGGGAAGGGGAACAAGGTAGGGCAGGAAGCCCCACACCTGCTGGCACTAAGTCCCTTGAGCCTAAACAGCATTTACCATTGGTTCTCTGGAGAGGCCTGGCAGCTTTGGAACTCTCTATATACTGCCTGAAGAATTCACCTTTTTTCTTTTTTTCAGTGAAGAAACCTTTAAAAATTGTTTTGATCTGTTCCTTCCTTGAATTATTTGGTACCTCAGTGATCAACTTCTCATTAGAGAACTCATAAAATTCACCAGAGTGATAATCCAAGTGTCTAATCTGTCCTGGATTCTCTGATTATATAGAAGTTATCAGATGTAGAGTGTACTCAGTGTCAATGAGTTCAGGCTTCGAACTCACCGAAGCCAAATCAAATCACAAGGTGAGATAGAAATTTCGAAAGACCAGGTGTGACTCTGGGGGCAGCCAAAGGAATTGAGGACTATAGCTGGAAGAAGACCAGACTTTATATGAAGTTGTCTTTTTTCTTTAATGAGTGAGGCCTGGAAGCCTACGTGGACCCTTTTCCTGGCTTTTGTTACAGTTAATATACTAATGGGTTGTGTGAGGGAGATATAAGTTCCAGCAGCTCTCACGGTCCCCATGAACTTTAACGCTGGGACCTCAGTGCTCTGGGCCTATATCCTTCCTACTCACTGGGGACAGGGGAGGTGAAGTACTGCTCCTTTCAGCAGCCTGCTTTGCTGCCTTTGGCTAATTGGGGCACTGGCGTAGACATCAGGCTGGCTATGTCACCATATCGTGAGTGTGACCTACACTTCTCTCAGCTTCCTATTTTATTGCTCATAGCCTGACCAAAGAAAGATGGCCACCTCCCTTCTTTCCTAGGATCTAACTTTTTTCTGTTTTTAAAGATTCCAGATGATGGCGACTCCTCTTTGCCCCAGTGGCTCCCAGAAGGGTAAGTGATTCCTTACCAGGTTTTTGTGGATTTTGTACAGACTTTCACGCTACCTTTAGCTTTTCCCCTGGGAAATAGGAAAACCAGCTTCATAAGCTTGATCCTGGGGCAGGAAGATGTTCCACCATGGAGACTGGTTGGTTCTCTGGGACAGAGGAGAGAACTCTGCAAACTGATTCCTTAGAGGCAGAAGACAGAACTTTGCGGAGTGGTTCCCTGGTGCGGGGGAGGGAGCTTGAGGGCTCCCCCATTCTTGCCTCTGGAATTGCTGATCTATTGCATCATAGTGGTGATACTCTTTAGGCAGAAGAATGAGGAAACCAGAAACATATCTGCATTGGAAGAGTTCCTTTCCATTCCATTGTTGATAGTATGTGGCTGATAAGATTTCTCCCTGGACTCTGTCCTGCTTCAGCTGTTGTGAGTCATCTCCTTATTCTTTCACTCTAGTCAAGACAGAAGTAGCATGCCTTATGAGCTCAGTGTGTTCTGTTTGTGATTCTTGTCTGGGAGTTTCAGGCCCATGTGATTGCAGCAGAGTCATTTTAAGCTGCTCAACTGCTGCTTGTAACTAACTGACTGTTCTTAAGAGAGGAAAGAGTTTAAGCAGTTCTCTGCCCCCACTCCTCCCACATGCACTGCCAATTGCTAGTCAAGATCTTTTTTCTCTCCTTGTCCCACAAAGGCCTTCTGACATTAGAATTCCCAGTGGCTGCCTCCTCTCCCTTATGATCAGAGAAGAAAAAAGATCAGATCATAAAGTTATCTACTGCATTTTTTCCTGCTCCTTTTCCTTGTGATTTGTCTTTTAAATCAAGAGTTAATCATGTGCATGCACTACCCTTTCTTCTTTTGTCAAAAGCTCATCTGTGTTGCAAAAACTTCTTGGCTTAAGTGATGCAGATGATAGCTTTCAGAATTAAGCACAAACTTGAGGCACCAGTTGCTTCTTCAATAGCCCTTCTTCAGGGCTTTAGCTTTTTTCCTCAAGAATTGTAAAATACATGCATGCCAATGGAACATCTCTGAGCTATTTTTAAATGGATCCATTCAGTGGTTTTCTAAATGCCTCCCTGCTATCGTCTTTCCTTCCTTCAGCTTAGTGTTTGGAAGCTGCCGCAAGTTTAGAACTTCCCTAGGTCTGTCAGTCTCATTGAAAACAAAGTTTGCTGCCTGTACTCAGAAAGCTCCTTTATTAGAAATCAACGTAGCAAGTTGTCTGTTCCAGCTCCTGGCCTTGAATCAATTTGTGGTTCCATTCTTTGCCTATACCATTAAAACCAAGTACATGAATTCTTTTCACTGAGGCTCAGAATGGCAGCTTCCGAAAGGTCAGAAAATGTTTTTGTTCAGCCCCCTCATTTTATACAAGTGACACCAAGACCCAAAAAGAGAAGAGAATTCTGGCAGAGGACATGTAGAGAGTTAGTGGAAGAGTTGGGGATAAAATCTGGGTTATCTCATGTGAAAATGGTGTTCTTTTTTGGGACATTCTCTATATTTTTATGGCATATTATTATGGAAGAACAGGCAAAGAACAATAAAATTAATGAGCATAGATAGGGCATAAAAATTTTAGGAATCTCCAGTTGCTCCAGCTATAGTTTTTTCTTGGTCCCTATTGATGTGTCCATGGGGGCTAGGCCAGGTACTCGGAGTCCTTTTGCTGTTTCTTTCCTAAATGGTCTTTCCTCTCCACCTTTAATGGTCCTCTAGAAGTCTCCCATCCCACCTCCCCTGCCTTCACTTTATTATGCAGTCTCCTCTTTTCATGGAGAATCTTTTTCTTCAGGAGGCTTGGATAGATAGTGGCTCTTTCAGTCAGGGTGGAGAAGATCTCCTTGTACATGTCATTACTCGGTAGTCTTGCTTACCTTGGCAGCAGCTCCTCTGTAGAGCTATTCCTATGGGCTCTGTCTAGCACAGGCCAGGAGAGGCTTAGCTTTGGGGAGCAGTGTCCTAACCTGAGTGTGGAGAAGAGCCCTCTTAACCATCAATTCCCACCCTGCCTTATGGAGCAGAAGGTCCCTCAGATAAACAGAGGGGCCTTGAACTGTCACTGTGGGATAAAAGAGCTCTAGATCTTTGGCTAAAACCACAGAAGGAGGTAGGGGCACTCGGAGAGCAGATTCTATTACTCATCATCTCATGGCTTTATTTCCCTCATCATCTGTCTTCCTTTGCGCTCTCAAAGGCATGTCTTTCTCTGGGGAGAAGGTGAGCAAGGAAAATTGACAGGACTGAGGGTTCTGACGTATTCCCTTCCCTCCTCAGGCCAGCTGGAGGACTCTATGGCATCGACAGCATGCCAGATCTACGCAAAAAGAAGCCACTGCCACTTGTCAGTGATCTGGTGAGTGAGGCTCTTGTGCAGGCTTAGGCTGTGTCTCACGGGTATCCGTGGTTGGGCCTTGGCAAGCCATCAGAACTGGCAGTGATCCATTTAGTGACAAATATTGGCCTGAAGATCCATCATTTAAAGAATGACTGAGACTTAGCGATGGCTTCAGGGAGACTTTGTTTTACCTCACTCCCTGTTTAGAACCCAAGGTTCTTGAAAAACTCAAGCTCCCACCTGGAACATTTGTGGTTGGACCCTCAAAGCTGGGCTATGTGGTTGTCTTCTACGTATCTAGTTCTTCTAGGTGTCTCTACAGACTTTTTTGATGACTTAGAATGGAAACTGCCTCTAGCTCTGACCTAGATCATTGAGCTTAGTATGTGATGAGCATGGCTGGTACAGCCTCTTTCTGGAGGTCTAGTGACAGCCTCCTCCCAAGGTATGGGCTTTGTAGACTGTCTCTGTGCCCCTAGTCCTTAAATCAGTGTCTGGTACTGAGAAGTAATGATAAAATTTGTAGAATTGAATTGAAATGGGCTTAGGAGTTAAAGCTGATCTCAGGACCTCCAGGATGATCAATCACCTTTTGGGTTATACTTCCTGAGGCAGGATCAGCTCAAGAAATTGGCCACTACAGAGTGGACAGTGGGGATAGAGTGGCCCAGCCTCTCCCAGAGCTGGATGTTCAGTAAGAATTGAACCCTTTTTCTTGTTACCATTTCTGCTCCTATTTTCTCTTTTCCTCTCCCTATTCAGTTTTTTCCACCCACCTCTTTTCCCATTTCTTCTCCATTCTCTGCTGTTTCCCCTGCCCCCCACCACCAGTTTCTTCCTCCTTAGTTGGCTGAATGGAAATATCCTCTGCCATTTTCTCAATCATGTTTTCCCTTCCTATTTGCACTTCTTTTCCTGACAACTCTTCATCAAATTGTTTGGATGAAGATAAATTCTAATGTCATCTCTTCTTTATTCCCTTCTTTCATTGTCTTCTGTTCCCCCTTCTTTCTCTTCCTCATTTATTTTCTCCCTATTTTTTCTTATCCTTACTCCCTCTAGCCTGCCACCTCCTCTTTGCTTAACTGCTTGGACAGCAGTGTCTTATTCATTTCTTATTTTCCCTCCTCCATCTCTTAACCTTGCCCACATTTCACTCTGGCATAACTCTTCTCAGAGTAGGAGCTTGAGGCATTGGGCCCTGACCAGCTGTCTGAATTGAAGACAGTTTTTAGTAGATAGAGGCAGAGGGGTTTGGGACATGCTCCCTACATTGGATTATAGGGAAGAACCTCTTAGTTGCCATTGAAGGTTTTCTTATGCCCTTGGGGGAGCTTTAACATCATGTTGTTCCTTTTTCTGCTCTCTTCTGCGCAGGCAATGGTGAGTGTCTCCAGAGCCCCTTTCTAACCCCTGTAAGAGTCCATATCTCACCTGGGCCCTCCTAACTGTTCCTTCTCCTTAGACTGATATTCTGACTGTGTCTGCCCAATGTCCACTGCACTGGGGAAACCATGTGCCTCTCCACAGGCTGGCTCTAAAGCTTGGGCTTGGCAGATAGGTGGAGCCCCTCTATACAAGAGCCTGGCTAGCAGGGCAGCCCTAGCTCTCATACTTAACCCCTTGCCCTGCTTGATTTGACCGAGGGTACACTGCCCCTTTCACTTGGTCTAGTCCCCTGCTTATTTGAGCTACTGACCTTCACAGGCACCTGGGATTGTGTGGGCCTGGGGTGGTGCCAGGGGATAGATGATAGCATCGGAGTCATTCTCGGGGATGATTCCTGAATGTAACTCTGCCAGAGTTGTGTGTTTATTCTGTTCTTAATGGCCTACTTCCTACTGTAATTCTCAACTTTTCATTTTTCTTTGCCTTTCTATAAACAAGGGTTAAGATACTTAAAAAATGTGAATAAAAGAGAAACTCTTTGGATGATAGGTACCCTGAGAGAAGTACTGTTCTAATATTGTTAGGACAGTCCTCTGAGGACCTTGGGTTTGGGATCTTAACTGGGGATGCTGTTCTCTATTACCTGTGGGCAGTCCCTGTGAAGGACAGTAAAAATAGAAGGCAGTAAGTTACCGTCAGTTCGCTTTGGATCCTGAAACTCCCTTCCCAGGACTCTGCCAGTCCTCGGCGGCAGCCAGGGCTGACGGCAGGTCTTCTCTTACAGTCATTGGTCCAGTCCCGGAAGGCAGGGATTACTTCTGCGATGGCTACACGCACCTCCCTCAAGGATGAAGAACTGGTAAGTGACCCATGGGCTTTCATGAGTCCACTGGCGTAAAGGTCTGGCCATCCACTGGTGATCATCTCTGTAGCCATACTAATTGGGAATTCTAGAGTGCTGGGCATACATTGGTAATGGAACAGATAGGTAGCATCAAGTCTCACTTTTCCACGCTGGGAGAGGCAAGGGACTTGGTCAGGGGTTAGCCCAAGTCTCATGTGGGCGTATATTACCACTGAACTTGGGGTACTATAGTGGACCTAGTACCCTCTGTTTTCCAAGAAAGCTGGAATGCTGAGGCAAGGCTCAGATCCAGTGTTCAGGTCAGGCCTGTCTTGCACAACCAGCAACACACGACATTTGGGGTCTTCTTTCTGCCAGGCTGGGCCATGGGCTGGGCTAGTCTAGAGCATTCCTCCACTGCCAGAGGAAAAACCAGGGTCTTGATTGCTCCACAGGGTTTCAGTTCTGATATCTCCCAGCAGAGGCTGAAAGTCACTGGTGGGTGATGGGGAATGTGTCTTTCAGAAATCCCACGTGTATAAGAAAACCCTGCAGGCCTTAATCTACCCCATCTCATGCACCACACCGCACAACTTTGAGGTCTGGAGCGCCACTACCCCGACCTACTGCTATGAGTGTGAAGGCCTGCTCTGGGGCATTGCCCGGCAGGGCATGCGCTGCAGTGAGTGTGGTGTCAAGTGTCATGAGAAGTGCCAGGACCTGCTCAACGCCGACTGCCTGCAACGTGAGTACCCCTGCGGGATGAGGGTTGGGGAGCACAGGCAGCAGGCCCCCTCCAAAGCAGTCCATCAGCCAAGAGCTAGGATAGCTGGACATCATCCCTCTAGTCTACCTGATTCTGAAGCTCTTTCCTTTTCAGGGAATGTAGAGTCCTGAGTCAAGGGGCACTGGCTTCCCACATAACAGGTTTTACAGCACTCTCTTGAGCACCTTTAGGAAAAATTCTTTAAGTTTATTGTAGCCCTTAAGGATTCAGATGGTCTCAGAGACTGAGTTTGAGTGGTGCACCTACCGCAGTGGCTGCAAAGTCCAGATTGCTTGAGCATGTTTAATTGGGGACCAGAACTAATGAGGAAAGGGAGTTCTGTGAAGATCCAAACCTCTGAGAGGAATTTCCTGAGGTCTAGACCCTAGGATCCAGGGAAGACAGCATTTATTCCTTGCTTATAGACACAGCTTCTATACAACAGTTCCAGGAACAGAAGTTTTTCTGTCTTTTTTTTTTTTTGGAGGTGGTAGCACTCTGAGTTCTTATCTTCTTGCTGCTCCTGCTGGACCCAGGGGTGGGGGTATGGTAATGTGTTTCCTCAACCTTTCAGGTCTCCCAGGTGTCACTCAGAGCCCAGCCAGAACAATGAAAGCTTTAAGTATAGTGGTAGGAGAAAGGAAGGTCACCTCTAGACTCACAAACATTTCATTATCTCAAGGAAAGATATACAACATAAAAGGGGCCTAGAGAGAGGCCTCGAGGAACTATTCACTTAAGATGTCCCTCTTTGAAGAGCCCTCAATCGGTGCCAGTGGCATGACTACAGTAGACATTAAGAGACAAGTAGAACAAGTCAGCGGAAGAGATGGGGCTCTGCAAAGACGGTCTTAAGACGAATGCTGGTGATGACTTTGTCCGGACTCATCATGAGGGGGTGACAAGAACAGGTGCCATCAGGTCCTTGCTTTAATTGCTAGCAGCCAGGCTGGCTGCTTGCCAGAAACCTTCTGAAATGTTGCTGTGTAGCAAGGATGTTGATCTTCTCCCCAAGGGCCTTTTAGAAGTTCCACTCCAAGAAAGTAGCGGTACATGGGATATGCTAAATGGATGCAGCCCAGGTCAGTTTTCATTCATCAGCAAATATCCTCCGCCTAAGCCTTCTGTACTACTCAGAATGGAATGAAATGCCCTTTTATGGGCCTCCCTGGACAGAAAAATTGCTTGCCATCCTCCCACAGTTAGGACGCGCACATTAGCCTATATTTTTTGCTACAGGTTTTGTAGTAAAGGCCTAAGCTTTGGAGACTAGAGAGAGATAAGAGATAAGTCAGTCTGCATGGCCAAAATAGCTGAAGGATGGTCTCTTTCTAAGAAGCCTGGGTGATGAAATACAGTGGGGTATCCTGTTTTCTGTCATAATTTTTAGGGCAGTAGGCAAGCCTGCTAGTCTTTGAGATGAGCTGGTTTGCCATACCTGCCAAGATAATAATGATGGTAGTAATAATAATAGTGACCATTTATTGAGTGTCTGCTAGGTACAAGGCATTGAACTAGGTGCTTTATACATGTTGATATAATGCTTCATATCACTCTGAGAGATAAGTGCTATTTTCTCCTCTTAAAAGAAACCAGTTTACCCAGCTAGCAGTAATGGAGTCAGGATTTGAACCTAATTCTGTCTGTTACCTAGCTCTATCTGGCCATACTTTTCTTACCATATCACACTATTTTCTGTAAGTAAAGGCACTGGAGCCATGGGGTAGAACCTGACTCTGTGCTGTGACAGTTCTGGGGTCTGTATCATGGCTTGGAAGTTGGATGAGGTGGGTGGAGTTGTCATGCCCATCCACCACCCCTCCATGATAATTGAGGTAGCCAGTGGTGCTATTTGGGCCTTAGACTTGAAAGGTGTCTCTCTCAACTACCATCTGGATGGAAGAAAGACAAAGCCAACTGCAGACTGAGCTACATTTCTTTCTTTTTTGATGAAAAATTCAACCTATACCTAAATAGAATAAGATAACAAACCCCCATAACATTCATCAAGTTTTTACTACCCTTTGAAATGCATTTTAAACTTCAGCAGGCCCCAAAAGTGATTAATTTTTCCCAGAAATATTCTGGTCTTCCTAAACTTCTCCTACTCCTCGGTGACTGCTCGCAGACTCCATTACTCAACCTGACCCTTAGCCTTGTTAAAGGCCTGCTGGTTATCTCACTTCCTCTCTCTGGCCATCCTTCAGGGGCTGCAGAAAAGAGCTGTAAACATGGAGCTGAGGACCGGACCCAGAACATTATCATGGCCATGAAAGACCGCATGAAGATCCGAGAGCGGAATAAGCCGGAGATCTTTGAAGTTATCCGGGATGTCTTCGCCGTGAGCAAAGTTGCCCACGTGCAGCAGATGAAAACAGTGAAGCAGAATGTGCTCGATGGCACCTCCAAATGGTCGGCCAAGATTACCATCACTGGTGAGCAGGCCAGAGCATAAGGAGACAGGAAGCCCTAGGCTATGGGGAGGAGCCTGCGGAAGAAGCACTCTGAGTGTGAGGGAGCAAGGGGCTGGGGACAAAGAAGACAGACCTGAGGGAAAGAGGGAGGGCGCCATTATTCATCACTCTCTCTCTCCTCAGCCATGGTGCTAGGGGGTCTGGGAAAGGTAAGACTGGTACCTGCAAACAATATGAGTGATAATAGAAGTATTTGGTAACCATCTAATATTATAGACTTGGTTAACAATCTGATAATACAAGAGCTAGGGGGTGGGGGAAAGGAGATTGGTAGGAGATCAGGGAATAGTTAACCTGTGGTTACTAGTTGGGAGGGTGTGGCTGAAACATGCATCTGTCAGGGGAGATAAGGGCCAGTTTAGGGGTAAGTGGTCAGTTAGGGCTTTGATGGGGAGCTGGGATTCTTGGGCTAGTCTCTGAAGGAAAGGCTGGTGACTTAGGTCTAAGGATAGTTTTGGAGGAGTGAGAAGATTAGGGTTCCTGTGCAAGAAGCAGAGAGAGGCTTCTCCAAGGTGGAGAACATATGAGTCATGTTATGGAGGATTTCTCACTTCTGGAGCGTACTCTGAAGTCTCCTCCTCTATGCATTTGGGTTGCAGTGGTGTGTGCCCAGGGCCTACAAGCCAAGGACAAGACTGGATCCAGTGACCCCTATGTGACTGTGCAAGTGGGCAAAACCAAGAAGCGTACCAAGACCATTTTTGGGAACCTAAATCCTGTTTGGGAGGAGAAGTTCCATTTGTAAGTCACAGAGGTCTTTGTCTTACCTGGAACTATGTGTATTTGGGGAACAGCATTAAATCCTGTTATTCTGGGCTTGGACCCTAAAAGGTATGGGACAGAGGCAGTAGAGAAAACCCATTTCTCACGTGCTTTAATTGTGCAGAGGCCATTTTATTTTTTCTGGGTTTCTTCTCATGGACTGTTGTGTCAAGGTTACTTTGCTCAAGCCCTGTCTTAACTAGGGCTATTCAAGGGGCCTCTGGACACTTCATACTGCTTTTCCTAGTACTAGAAAGATTTTTCTACTGCTCAGTGACAAAACCAGAGACTGGCCACCCTGTTGTGCACCTCCTGGCACTGCCATCCTGCCTAGGAAGTATTAGGCTCTTCTGGGGAGCGGGGAAGGAATGTCCGTGTCCTACAGTTGGGTAATTCTGGCTTGAAGCAAGACATCTGTGGTCTGGAGAAGTTTTCATTTCATGTAAAAGAATTATTCTTTTCTTTCTGCCTCAGCTTCTACCCCAACCCCCTAATTCTTTTTCAGTTATCTCACTTTAAGGAATGGTTGTTGAAAGCTCTAGCCTAGGACTTGAACTGATGTCTGGAGAATCCAGATGCTTTGTCACACTCCTGAGGCCCAGGAAAGAAATAAGGACAAGGACTTTAAGTCTCAGTGAGCTCAGCAGGCTGGCCATGTAGATCCTTCTGTTGGCTCCTAGGAGAACCCACGTGAAAAGGGATTGGGGCCTGGTAAAGTCACCCTCCAATACAGAGGCAACAGTTACTGGAGGAGCACTTGTTTCTTTGAGAATCTAAATGGTTCTTGCTTGAATCTTTATGATTTATTCTAAATGAATTTACTTTGTAGTCAATTTTCCCCACATTTATCCATTTAGTAAACTCTTCATTAAGCCCCTATTTTGTACAAGACACTGTACATGATGTTTTGTATCTAAAAATTAGTGAGACAGTCAGTCTTTGGCTTCAGCAAGTTCATTGTTGATTTGCTTATTATTTTTCAGTACCCCGGTAGTTATACTATTATATTTTAATGAATGTACAAAGATTTCATGAGAACTCAGAGAAATGAGCAGCAAATTCTGCCAAGTACAACTTTTGGGTGAAGGAACGGGACTCAAAAAGCACCTGTTGGGGAAAGAGGGGTAGAGGGGGTAACCTGGGCAAACTCCCTTCTCTAAAGCTAACACCATAAAGGAAATAGCAATTCAAGTGGGTATCAAAGAATGGTAGAAGTTCATTAACCACATATTAGATGGATGGAGGAGGTAGATAAAAAGCTAAGTGGAGATGCAGAATGGACATACCATGAACATTAATACCTTTAGTAACTCTGAAGAGGGAACTAACAGTTGCTTCCTAGGGCTCTGTAGCATCTGTCCAGCTGTTTTCCTCTTGGTGCTATTGATACAGCTAATTATTCTTCCCCCTTCCTCTTTTTTTTATTTTGTTACAAGGCAACAAAAACTGGATAATTGTATATAGAGCCACCAGGCTGAGGAATGAACCATTTGCTGGGACAGCTTGACTCCCTTGCAACTTCAGTACCACTGTTCTCTAACTGCTTTTCCTCCCTTGCAGGGCCTCCAGTGCAGTTGGTGGAGCTGTGGGAGGGAATTGGATTGGGTGCTACTGGGTCCGTCCCTAACAGAGCCTGCCTAATTCTCTCACAGTGAGTGCCACAACTCTTCTGACCGCATTAAGGTACGTGTGTGGGATGAGGATGATGACATCAAGTCGAGAGTAAAGCAGCGGCTAAAGCGTGAGTCTGATGATTTCCTTGGCCAAACCATCATTGAGGTTCGGACACTGAGTGGCGAGATGGACGTCTGGTACAACTTGGGTAAGGAAACAGGACCAGAGAAAGTTGGTGGTAAGGGAGAGCATAAATAAGGAACTCGGGAAGAATGCTATCTACCAAAGTCACCACTCAGTCGCTAAAGCATTCTTCTATACAGAGCCTGCCTTGCGTGTAGAGAATCGACCATGGGTAGAGATGGGGGACAGAGGAGTGGGGGTGGCTGGAACCCACTCTGGCTGGATGTTTTCCAGATTTCAGAAGGCCCTTTAATTTCCCTGCTCATCCCTAATGCCTTTAGCTCCCTATTCTGCTAATGGAATAGGAGAAATGCTACTGGGGCTATTTGGGGTGTTTGTGCCTATGCGATCACTGGAGTAAGTCTACCCTGTTAGGTGAACACTTGGGTCAGTGACTCTTTTTTCGTGGGTTAAGCCAGGATGGGGACTGTCCACACTGTCTGTAGTTGCATTGGTGTCAATCGCTAGTCTTCTTTCCCTCCTAGAGAAGAGGACGGACAAATCAGCCGTCTCAGGGGCTATCCGACTGCAAATCAGTGTGGAAATCAAGGGGGAGGAGAAGGTAGCCCCGTATCATGTGCAGTATACATGTCTCCATGAGGTGAGCCAGCCCTTGGTAGATGGGTGGGTGGCTGGAAAGCAGTGCTGGGGAGGGTCTTTGCTAATGAATACGATTGCTAGATGGTTGAAGGTCTGGGGCCTGTTTTTGATTTTTGTCTTTGGCTCATTGTGCTACTGGACAGCCCAAGTAACAGTCCTGGCCTCAGTTCTCTTTCACTAATGTGGGAATAGCCTCCTGGGGCCATAGGAGGAACTGAGCGATGACTTAAAGTACAGACTTTCTGTGGAACTCTGGACTTCACCAGCAGATTTTGTTTGTAATATATATTTAACTCTTTCCTTTGCTCTGTCTCCTGCAGAACCTTTTCCATTACCTCACAGACATTCAGGGCAGCGGAGGAGTCCAGATCCCCGAGGCTCGAGGAGACGATGCGTGGAAGGTGTACTTTGATGAGACTGCCCAAGAGATTGTGGATGAATTTGCCATGCGCTATGGCATTGAATCCATATATCAGGCCATGACGTGAGACTTGCTTGGGGCTTTGGGAAGTGGCTACTCACCCTTGGGGTGGCTAATGAAAGCACACTGACAGGGTAGACAGGTCCTTAGTGGGGTACCATGCAGTGATCCACTTCTTCACTCTCTGAGCTAAGTGAGGTGGGTGTGTGCCCTAAGGCAAAGAGGGTGTATGTATAAAGGGAGTGTGTTTATCAATAACTCAGGAAGAAGATATTTGTCTGTCTACCTCAGGGTTCAGAGACAGGGAGGGAAAGGGCACCGGAGGCTATGCAAGGAAAAACTGCCTAAGTGTCACAGGCCTGCAGAGATAGAGCATGTGTGCTCATGTACATGTGTGTAACAGGCAAGCTTTCGTAGACTGGCCTGGGTGTCAGAGAGGGCACGTAACCATAGGGAAAGCAGCTGAGTGTAGAGTTGACTGAGACTCCTATAACAGAAATTCCCATCTACTATGAGAAGAGGTGGTTTGTCTATTGGTGAGGCTGCATAGGAAGCAGCCCTAGGTAAGCAGAGGGTAGTTGTTGCCCTGGCTGTGCTCATTTATTCTGCAAACTTTTATTGAGTTCCTTCTATGTGTCACATTGTGCCAGGTGCTGAGAACACAGATGAGTAAGATGGGGCCTCTGTGCTTGGGGAACTCTAGCAGAGGAGACAAGTCAGTAAACAAACAATTACAATGTAATGCAGTAAGTGCTGTGGTAGAAGTAATTACAGGGTGTTATGAGAGCATCTGAATTTTACAGGCAGCCTGTGAGGGAAACCATTAAAGAGTTGACACTTGAACTGAATCTTTAAATACAGAAAAGGACGGAGGGCATTCTTGGTAGGGCATTTTCTGGGAAGCTAAGATACAACAGAGTGTAGAATACTCAATAAATTGCAAGGAGTTCATTATAGATGGAGAGAAGAAATACGGTGAGAAATGAGGTTTAAGAATGGCCCCTCTGACACTTTTACTCTGTTCACTGCCCCTAGATGCTCCTATCCCAGCCTGTGGCCTCAACCTCTACTTCCAGGCTAAGGGTTCCCAGATCACTTTCCCCAGATCAGGCCTTTTCCTGAATTTTAGATCCATTTTCAGCTGCTTCCTGGGCATCCCCACAAGCATAGTAAACTCAGCACGGCTAAATTCCAAATCAATGTTATCTCCACCAAATAAGCTTATCTTCCTATATTTCCTATTTTAGTGAATGAATTATTTTCTATGCAGTTGTCCAAAAAAAAATTAGGAGTCAGCCTAAATTTTTCTTACTTACTACTGTACCTTTAACTGTCAACATCCAGTCTCTAAAACCTCTATATGCTATCTCCTAAAAAATGTTTTTAATCTATCACTACTGCCATAGTCAACAATAATGATGATAATAACAACTTTTATGTAGCACATATGAATGTTAATTCTTTAAATACTCATATTAACACCTTGAGGTCAGTATCAATATTTTCCTCATTTTACAGATAAGAAGACTGATGCATAGAGACCTTTAAGTAATTTATCCAAGGTCATTGAGTAAAGGGGTGGAGGTGAGATTCAAACCAGAATCTGACTCTAGAGGCTGTGCTCTTAACCATTTTTCTGTTGTACTTAGTGTTTTATTGGTTCTTTTCTAAATTACTGCAGTAACTCTTCAACTGATCTTTCTGTCTCAGTCTTATCTTTGTCCAAGTATCTATTCCCTACCTACTTCTCTCTCTCATTTCTTGGTGTTCCTCTGTCAAACACCTGAACAGTAGCCAAACTGATGTTTCCCAAGTAAATCATTCTGTCATGAATATATTTGTGTTTGCATTGCAGTTTCCCTTTGCTGTACATTTCTCCATTTGATTAATTCTCAATAATCCTTTAAGATTTGTTTCAACCGTATCTTCTTCAAAAAGCCTTTTTTCTTAATCTCTTCCAGTCCCCAACCATTCTGCTTTAGGTTATTTTCCTGTACGTTTCCACGGTGCTTTTGCATAGTTCACCTTGGATTATTGACTTATTTTCTAACACTTGCTTTCTCTGCCAGGCTATTGCATCTTTGGAATCTAGCACTTAGCACAGGACATGGCACATAGTAGGTGTTCACTGAATGTCTATTTGAAAAAATAAACTATGAAAATCCTTTTATATCAACGTGATGGGAGGCTTCATACGTATCTGTGAGATCTTTTAATTACTTGGCTTCTACTGCAAGTCCTGAAGAGTCTCTGAGGCTGAGGGTGCTGTTTTTCAGGCACTTTGCATGTTTGTCATCCAAGTACATGTGTCCTGGTGTGCCAGCAGTGATGAGCACCTTACTGGCCAACATCAATGCCTACTATGCCCACACAACCGCCTCCACCAATGTCTCTGCATGCGATCGCTTTGCAGCCTCCAACTTTGGGGTGAGTGTGATGTGAAATATGTCTACCCATTTGTTATCAGTTAACAAAGTTTGATTTTTTTATGGTCAGTACTGTAGAGTTGGTTGATAGGCCTAAAATTTAGATAGGTACCACCTAGATAGGTGAGCTTTTTCCTTATGAGTATGTAGACTATTCTCATTTCATTATGGATATGTAGACTTACTAATAGACTCTCCTCAGACATGGATAAATGAGAGAAAAATAGCATCACTGTGGTTTGGGGGCTCCACCTGGGCTCAAGTGGACCCTCTTTAGGCCAAGAACATGGCTGAGTCACCGTGTTTCTTAGTCCTGCAGACCCATAAGTGCACCGCTCTGCACGTCACTCAGTCTCGCTCTGATGGATCTGTACCACTTACGTTCATAGGAGACTGTTATCTGAGCAAGGGTACCAGTGTACATTCGAGCCTGTCCCTTTTCCAGTGTTTGGACTGTTTCCCTTATTCAGGGTTACCCTTTCCTGTGTTAAGGTACTTGAGAAGTTGAATCTTTACTCAGAATGTCACCTGGCATAACTTCAGTATAAACTGTATAAAATATCTTTGACCCACCACAAAGATTACCTCTTTAGGCACAAAATTACTGATAACCCCGCATCCACTAGGTCTCTGAGCCCTGTTTATGGTACTAACAACTTTTTCTTGTTGTTAATAGACTCTTTCCGTAGATGAATATCATTGATTAAGTCCATCAAATACCTGTTTCATCTGTCACATCCCATTATATATTGACTTAATATCTAAAGATATACAATATAATCCTTATATGAATTCTAGGAGTGCTGTGCCTATAGGCATGTGATTCCACATTTAATTATATCTTTTCTTTAAAAAGCAGCTACTAAAAGAGTATATGTCATTTATTTAACATTTAAAAAGTATAAACTAAGGGAAATGGTGTGGATATGGTTTAAAGAGAAATGCACTCAAGATTGCTTGATCACCTTCCAAATGCATCACTCATCCTCCATCCCATCATCACTGCTAGGCTGGGACTGTTTAACTGGTCTGAGCTGTCCCAAGATAAGTCCGGAGACCAAAGATGCAGGAACAAGTTGGAGAATGTTTGGAATTTCCCTTTATCTGATTAAGATGAGTTAGCTTTGAAGGGATAGAGATGCACTCACTGGTCATCTCTTGTTTATTCTTGTACAGAAAGAGCTGTTTTCCCTCCTAGGGACTTCCTTTCTCCTTGCCAGTTTGAGAAGATTCCTCAGTTTGAGACAGGACTTTCAAGAGATGGAACAGGGGTGGGCTAGGATGTATCCCTAACCCACTGTCTCTTCCTCACCCAGAGATGATTCTGTTTCTGTTATAGTATTGGGGTCTCAGAAACGTTCTCTCTCTCTCCCCTGTTATTTGTTTCCCACTCTCAGAAAGAGAGATTTGTGAAACTACTGGACCAGCTGCACAACTCACTGAGGATTGACCTCTCTACGTACAGGGTGAGTGAAGACGTGGGGTGGGGTGGGGTAAGAGTTAATATCAGCCCAGTGTAGAGAGACTAAAGGCCAATCTTGGCTGTAAAGATAGAAGACAAGGAAAATTGGTCTGTATCATCACACCCATGTGCATGGCCAATGCCACGGACCTGTGGTTCTGCACACTCCAGGGACCACGCAGGGTGTAAATAGCAGGAGGTTGCTTTTTGTAGACAGTTTGCTTTCCAACCCCATTCACATCACTCTACCAAATTCCCTAATGACATTCTCACTGGGAAATCTCCTAAGAATAATCTCTTCCAGCAATGCCCTTGTAAAAATTAGATAATTGCATTTTCTTCTTGCATTTTTCCATATTCTTCTTATTTACCAGGGGAGGTGTGAGAATCCAGCTAAGGGGGAGATAGTGTAGCTTGGCTTGGGCAAGTAATTGGTAGCAGAGGTCATGTCCATTCCTAGGATGGAGGGAGAAAATAGCTATAGTAGGAGGGTGGGTACCTGGGATGGGGCAGGGCAGGGAAATAGGAAGTTTTTCAATTCTTCCTAAGTTAGATCTTCTTAGAATGGCTTCATTACTTGCCTTACATTGTTGTGAATTTCTAGAACAGGCAATATACCCACATTAAAAAGTAAGTATAAAAATAATCTCAAAGTTAAAAAGAAATAAGGTTTTAATTATCTGCACTTCCAGTGCCCTCCATTTGCATGAATAATGGAGAGTTGACTGTATATCTTATATTTGGCATATAAGTAGCTGTGTGAAGGTTTAAAAAGGGAACCCTTAAAATGGAGAGTGGCTCAACCCTTCAGCTGTCCTTGGCAGCTTCTCCCTAAAACTTATGCCAAAGGGAATGAAGTGAGGCGTGGCAGGGAGGTCCTAAGGAACTTGCTCCAAAAGCAGTTTTGCCCATAGCTGTGCCATCTGCTGACTCCAGAACAGCTCTAGCTGGGGTCTGCTGTGCAGGAAGTCCAGGTCTCGGCTCTCAGTCTGGTCTGTAGTGTGGCTACCCTTATATTCCAGGATATACAGTTAGATTGTAACTTTTGAAGAACTCACTGTCAGGGTGTAAGAATCTTCACCCAAGAAAAGTGTGTGTGTGTGTGTGTGTGTGTGTGTGTAAATGTGTGTAAGTGCCTGTGTGTTCATTTGTGAAAATGCACACACAGCATGGGAAGTAGCATTGAGGGGTAGGAAGCGTTGCTTTCTGGGCTGGGGGTTATTAACCTCTGCTTTTGGCAAGGGCCTGTCTGCATCAGTGAGAAAGAGAGGGAGACTAACAGTATTACCGCTTTCTTTGTCCATCTCAACGAGGGAAAATTCCAGCAGGTAGCAGTTAGGGAAGATTTTTATTTCATTGCTCCTGGAAGGGAAGGCTTTCTTATTTCTCTGTTCCTTTCTTACCTTTGCTTGATTTACAACAGAATAATTTCCCTGCTGGGAGCCCTGAGCGGCTTCAGGACTTGAAGTCCACAGTGGATTTGCTGACCAGCATTACTTTCTTCAGAATGAAGGTAAGAGATGAACTGGTCTGGGAGCCCGGCCACAGGCACATGGAGAATAAGAATTGCTTGGCAGACTCTGAGGCTGTAGGAATCATCTCAAAGCTCACATTTTCATATGCCTGTCCCCTGAATTACTTCGGAGAAGACCACCAAGGATCACCAAGGATGGGCTTGGCAGTTCTCCACAACAGTTGTCTTGGCAATTTCAATCCAGGGCAAGGCCCAGGAACCCATAGAGGGGTGAAAGGAATCTGGAATAATTTGGAGGTAGTTCTAGGAGGAGACCCCTCCCTGGTGAGAAAGAGTCCAGACCCATATTTCTTTTATTAATTGGCAGGTGCAAGAACTGCAGAGCCCTCCAAGAGCCAGCCAGGTGGTAAAGGATTGTGTGAAGGCCTGTTTGAACTCCACATATGAGTATATCTTCAACAACTGCCATGACTTGTACAGCCGCCAGTACCAGCTGGTAAGAGGTTGGGGATCACCTGGGACCAGCTGTCAGTGGCTCTCAGAGCCTCAGTTTTCATTTGCTGAGGTCATGGTGGAAGGGAGCTAGGGATAAAGCCCTTAGTGTTCTTGAGGGTGAGTGAGTTTTGTAGGATTTGGACCATCTAGACCATGCGAGACATTTGTGGATGGAGAGGGACCATTGGGCCAGATAGGACTTAACTGAGTTGAACGCAAGTGGCAACAGTAAGTTTTAGTTTGCTGCTAAAGAAAGTGACCAAATTTGGGGCAGTTTCAGGGGCTGAGTAGGTAGATTCACAATCCATCCCAGAATCTTTTTTTCTCCCCCAAGATTAATTTTATTCTGACTCACGGATCACTCTACATTACCATCTGCCTTCCTTCGAGATCTGCAGCTGTCTCTCTGAGCTACTGGCTAATGGAAGTTTGTTTTTTCCCTTTGACCACTTCTCTCTGTACTGCGTGGTCTTCTGGGATATATTGACTGATCATCTGAATATCACAATTGACCCTGTCCTTTTGTAAGGCTGAGATACTTCACCTGTTTTATGCTGGCATTCTAACTTAGTGCCTGGTGATTTTGTATATGTTTCTTGATCTTTTTAATAGTGTCATTTCAAAGGGAGGACCTCCTTCTATGTCTGTTTACTCACAGTTCCTGTCCCAGCAGTGTCTTGCAGACCACACATTTGCAGAATAGATTCCTTTCAGTCCAACAAGTGTGTACCGAATGTTTGTTCTTGGCCATGTCTGAGGAAAGCGTAGCGCTTCTTGAGTTGGTTTACAGTCTCATGAGTGTATGTATAATTCCAACCAAAGTCTGTTTACAAGGGCATTGAAAGTGGACTAAGACTGAAGGGATTCCAAGGAGGAAGAATTCACTCTTGATCAGATATTGGGAAAGCCACATAAAACAAGCAGCATTTGAGAGAGACCTTGAAAGGCAGTACGCTTTGGACAGCCAATGATGAGAGGACGACCTAAATCTTAGACGTTTGCCCATTAGTGAATATACACAATTTGTAATGCTTCAGGAGCACCTCAGTGAAGATGGAAATCCTGTCCACGCTGCTTCCTCACATTCCCAAATGCAGTTTTTGTGCCAGCCCTATCTTTAAGGCTTTCTCCTTTTAAGGTTTGTGAAAGTTTCTATAGCCCATGGGAGGTTTTCCTGGGACTCTTGTTTTGATTGCCACACTCTGGGCTCCTCCTCTCTTATCTATCTATGGATTTTCTCTGGTCGGAGGAAGACACTGTTCTCAATTTTGATCTTTTATCCATGCAGGGGTCTTTCTGAATATTTGGTCTCTATTTCCTACCATGAGATGAACTTGGACTTTGAAAGGGAGCCTATACACTATTCAGGGACTTTCTTTAGCCTTAGAGTTTTGCTTACTGTATTTTTACTTCCACTCTCATTCTTTCACTATTCATTATTTACACTGAAGCAAATCCTTGGCATCTTTTTTTATTTCCCTCTACTAACCTTCAGTCATTGGTTCATTCATCCATTGGTTCCTTTAACGAACTGAGCACTAGGAATGTAAAGTTGATTAAGACATGGGGCGGAGGGAATGAGGGATATCTATAATAGTGTCAACAATAAAAAAAGGTACATTTCTGCCTTTGGAGTGTTCATTGTCTTTTGTTATTCTGTTGTCACTATCTTTTATTGTAATTGTGGTTGTCTATGACATGTATACCAGCGGCTCACAGAGCATGCTCTGGGAGCCCAGGAGAGAGGCATCTAACCAGACCAGGGGTACCAGGGAAAACTTCTCAGGAAAGGTAAAGGTCAACCTGAATTTTGAGGAATGAGTAGGAATTAGTTAAAGAAAGGGACCAGGGAGGAGGGGAATACCATAGAGAGGAAATAGAATGTTTGGAGGCCCTGAATTGAGCATGAGTATGTCAGTTTGGAGAAGAACAAGCAATTTAATTAGTGTAGTTACTTTGGAGTTCAGCTATCTAGGACCAAGTCTTGGTTCTGCTATTTTTATAGCTACATGACCTTGGGCAAGTTATGTTATACAACCTTACTGTCTTCAGTCTCCTCATCAGTAAAGTGAAGATGGTAATGATTTCTACCCATGGAATTGTTATGAGGATTAAATGAGATAATGCATGTGAAGTTCTTAGCAGAGTGCCTGGCACATAATAAGTACTAAATAAGTGACGGTAATGATGTGGTAATGGCTGCAACAAAAGAGAAATGGTAAATATGAGGTATAGAGGGAGGTCACAGTTCAAAGGGACTTTGTGTGAAGGTATGGATTGGAACTTTGTTGAAGGCCATTGAAGAGCAAGGAAGCAATAATGAGATTTTCCTTGCAGAAAGATTACTGACAACTGTGTGGAAGAGGGATCTTTGAAGGTTAAAGACCAGTTAGGAGATGCTTGAATGATAAGAGCCTAAGCCAGGGTAGTCACAGAATGTTAAAGGAAGTGTTGATTTCAGTGATATTAAGGAGGCACATTCCACATTCAGTGGGTTCCGTCCTGGTTTCTAGTTCCTTCCTGGTCATGCAGGCTGATGAAGCGCCACAGAGACTTTGTGATGCATATGGTGCCCCACATAAGAACTCTACCCCTGTCTTTCTGGGTGGTTCCAACGTTGCTTTTATCCCAGTGGGAGACATTCCATCCTCTCTGTGGTGACCCCTCCTCATCCTGGTTGGGGTCTGAATGCAGAGTTGCTTCTCCTTTCCTTAATACACCATTGCACTCCTTGACCTCTTCCCACCAAGTCTTTTTCCGCCTTCAGCTCTCAGAAATGTAAGTGACACACAACGCCGGTGTGTCAGTTTGAGGCGCACAGTGTGATGGTTTGATACACATACGTATTGTGACATTTACCACAGTAAGCCTCGTTAACGCAGCCTTCATATAATTACCATTTTTGTCGTTGTTATGGTGAGCGTATTACACCTGTGCTCTCATAGCCTCTTTTAGTATATGGTACAGTGTTAACTCCAGTCGCCTTTCTGTACCTCAGATCCCAGAAGTTATTCATCTCACAACCGAAAGTTCGTGCTCTTTGACCAACACCTCCCTGTTTCCCTCCCTCCTCACTCCTGGGGACTGCCGCTCTGCTCGCTGTTTCTCTGAGTGCGATGTTTTCAGGTTCCACATGTATGTGAGATTATACATTCTCACCAGTCTACCTTCCCACCAACAGCATTTGTCTTTCTCTGCCTGACTTGTTTAAATTAGCATAATTCCTGCTAGGCCCATAGATGTTTTTGTGAAGGACAGTATTTCCTTTTTATGACTGAATAATCATTCACTGTGTTTATACACCATATTTTCTTTATCCAGTCATCCACTGATCAACGCTTAGGTTGTTTCCATGTCTTGGCTCTTAGGAATAATGCTATAATCAATAAAAATGGTGGGGGGGGGTATAGATATGTCTTTAAAATAGTGATTTTATTTCCTTTGAATATATACCTAGAAATGGGATTGCTGGATCATATGGTAGTTCTGTTTTTCATTTTTTGAGTCATCTTCATGCTGCTTTTTATAGCGGCTGTACCAATTTACATTCCCACCAACAGCGCATCGGGGTTTCATCTCATCATATCCAGCATTTACCTCTTATCTTTTGGATCATTTCAATTCCAGCTGGTATCAGGTAGCATCTCGTTGTGGTTTGGACTTGCATCACCCTGATGATTAGTGATACTGAATACTTCTTTACGTGCTTGTTGAGCATTTGTATGTCTTCTTTGAAAAAAATGTCTGTTCAAGTCCTCAGCCTATTTTTTGTAATCAGTTTTTTGTTTGTTTTTTGCTATTGAGTTGTATGAGTTTCTTATATATTTTGGATATTATCCCTCATCAGATATATGGTTTGCAAATATTTTCTCCCACTCCATTGGTTGCCTTGTCATTTTGTTGATTGTTTCTTTTGCTGTAGAGAAACGTTTTAGTTTAATGTAGTCCCACTTGTTGATTTTTGCTTTTGTTGTTTGTGCTTTTGTCATCATATCAAAAACATCATTGCCAATACTGATGTCAAAGAATCTTTTTCTAGGAGTTGTATGGTTTCAGGTCTTACATTTAAGTCCTTGATCTAGTTGAGTTAAATTTGGGGTGGTGTAAGATAGGGATCCAATTTCATTCTTTTGCATGTGAACATCCAAAAGTTTTCCCAACACCATTTACTAAAGAGACTCTCCTTTCCCCAGTGGGTCCCCAGGACCTTTACTTGTCCAGGTAGGCAAATAGTGTCCTAGATGCAGTTCTTTCCCCTAACACCAGGGGTTAAGGGAAGTCCTAAACCGTTGAATGCTAGGCCAGCCTGCATGCTAGGTCTGTTCAGTAACTCCTGCAGAACTCAAAGTAGCTTCTCAGAGCTGGGATATGTATGTGGGGGTGCAGGGGGGCATCAGAGGAGGGCTGCTAGTATGGGTCACATGGAACTAGACCTACTTAGTGAGGCTGGAGGGGCTGCTTACTCCGGTCAAGGAGTCACAATACGCATAGCTTCTGAGGAAGTGGAGTCAGGCATAATTATGTCTCCAAGACTGACTGAGCTTATCCGATCAGTGCCCTGGAGCTGGGGAGAGAACTCAGCATGAACTCTTTGTGTCCACAGGCCTTCCAATAGTCAGTCACCTCCGACATAACAGCGGTGGTCTTGTGGAAGACAGTTTCTAGGAAGGATATCTGACTCTAGAGGAAGGAGCTTGGGGTGGGGAGAGAGAAAGAGGAAAATTAGAGACACTCTTCACATTCTACTCTGACTCTCACTGTCTCTTAACTTTCTCCTCCGGAACAAGAAGCAGGAACTACCTGTAGAGGAACAAGGGCCTAGCATTCGAAACCTGGATTTCTGGCCTAAACTCATCACGCTCATTGTGTCAATCATAGAAGAAGATAAGAATTCCTACACACTCGTTCTGAACCAGTGAGTATTGCCCCACTTGGGCCTGTCTGGTTGGTGGTTGGTTGGTCCATCTGTCTAACAGCCTCTTTCTTTCCTATCTCTGTATGTTTACAGTGCCATCTCTTCCTCCTGTCCGTCCATCTGTCCCTCTGTCCCTTGTATCTGTCTGGGTAGCTGTTTCTGGAGACAGGTGTGGAGACATAATGGGGGTCCCTGCCCAGACTGCACCAGCCTCCCTGGAGTGAGAGGCCTCTGGGAGTGGGAGTCCTGGGGGATCCAGAGACCATGTGTGTATGTGTCTGTCCACTGTGCATTAAGTGGACGACCTTATAGGCCACACCTTTACCCTTTCTCCTCCAGTTTATTTAGTCTGGGCCTGCCTCCCAGCCTCAGTCCTTCTCTTCTTGGCCTCACGTCCCTGACTTTTGGGGATCCTTTCCCTGGGCCCTCTTTGCCTGAGGGGACTGTCTGCCCCTACTTGTCCTACCACTGGCCCCTGAGCCCCCTTTCTTCAGATTGAGCCTATCCATGTTTCCCAGTCTTCTCCTCTTCAATATGACCTCCAAGAACTAGGCATGTCAGCCTCTGAATCAATCAAATCAAATCAAACAGTTCTTGCATTATATCCTGACTATGGCTTCTTCCATCATCCAGGTTTCCTCAGGAGTTGAATGTGGGAAAAGTCAGCGCAGAAGTGATGTGGCAACTTTTTGCCCAAGACATGAAATATGCACTGGAGGGTAAGGGTGTGCCCAAGGCATTGGGTCGCAGGCCCCTTGTCCAAGCACCTGGCTCGCTGTCCCTTTCTTCTCTCAGACAACTTCAGGTTCAAGGTGAATGGTACAGTGAGAAATTAGAGGGATTCCAGGCATAGTGGAGGATACGCCTCAGGAGGCCTTGGGTGGGCAAAGCTTCAGCCAAAAGAATAACAGAAATGGCTGTGTGGATGCAGGTTCCTCCCTCCAGCTTTAGAGCAAATGCCTGTTTAGGACTTGCCCAGCCCAGAAATCAACTCCTCCCATCGGGTGTTCACGAGTGGCCCCCTCCCTGGAGTCTTGTGAAACTTACCTTCACAGTGTTAAAGAATCATAGACCCTTAAATACATGGATAAGATTATTTTCTCACAGCGGGGACTGCCTGGCCTGGCTTTCCTTGAAAGCTGTTCTGGATCGGTGTGACAACGCTAGAAGATACTTTGCTTGCTTCCCTTGTAGAACAAAGTCACAGATAAATTATTATTCATCTTGTTCATTCAGCTTATTCTTTCACTCTTTTTCCACTTTGGTCTAAAAAGATATCATTCTCTACTTGTATCCGGCCTTCTCATGTGTACCCGTGTGTGCTCACTTGTTTAGCTGCCTTTCCTGTCTGTGTATGTGTTCACCTATCTCCTGTCCATGCAGGTGGATCTGGAAGGAGGGGAGCAGGCTGGGGAAAGGACAAAGCAGAGTCTGGATCTGTTATTGGCTATAGTGGCAGGGAAACGGGTAACCCTCAGACCTAAACTTTTTGAGGCTTAGGATCAGTTAGTTGTTGTTTTATTGAGGTATAATTAGCATATATAAGTTTCAGGTGCATAATATAACAATGATTCAATATTTCTATATATTGTGAAATGATCACCATTGGAAGTCTGGTTAACACTCTAGTTAACGTTCATCACCATACATAGTTATAAAAAATTTTTTATTTGTGATGGAACTGTTAAGATTTACTTTCTCAGAAACTTTCAAACATGTAATATGGTGTTGTTCACCATAGTTACCATGCTGTATACTAATCACATCCTCAGGACTAAATTACGTTATAACTGCAAGCTTGTACTTTTGACTCCATTCACCTATTTTGCCCACCCCCTGCCTCTGAAAACCGCCAGTCTGTTCTCTGTAGAAGCATTTAGTTTTGAGACTGAAAGAAACATGAAGATCTGTGTAATGTTTGAGACAGCACAGATTGCACACTCCTTCTGTAACTCTGCCCCAGAGTGGCTGCCTCCTGCCCACGCCGGGTCAAGCCTGGGGCTGTAGCCCCTGCCTTAGCCTGTCAGACCAGTGAGGAGGTCACTTGTCCCTCTCCTCCAGGTAGCACTTGGAGAGCCTGATGGTCCCCAGTCTTGACAGTGGATTTTGGTGGGGGGTGGGGATAAATACCTTTGAAGAGTGAATACCACAAGACACAGAGTGTGAGGGAGGGGCAGAGGTTTCAAAGCCGTCTCAGGAGCTGAGAAGGGGAACCCGGGAAGCTGGGCTTCAGGCCTTTTACCTGGTACCAGCTAAGTCAGCTCTGCTTTTCTCCCTTACACGGGGTTCTAGGTGAGATTTCTTTGAAAGGGGAGTTCTGTTCTGCTGAAGTTTACAATGAACAAAAGGGTTGAAAATGGCCTGAAGAGAAAGAAGTGACGTTGACCTAGTTTCACATCTCAGTTTCACCACCCACTCCACAGTGTGATCTGAGACCCAGCTGCTGCGTTTTTGTGAGCTCCCATTTTTTCGTCTGTAAAATGGGAGTGATCACAGCATCTATTTCACTGAGCTGGTAAAGTAACTCAGATGTATGCAACATACTAGCATACTGCCTGACATTTGCCCAGGACTTAATTGTAGATACTAAGGACAATAAGAAACCATTATAGGCACAAGAGTGGAATGCAATGTGAACAAAGCAGCATTTTTATAAGATTTTTTACCACAGTGGAAAATGAGAGTGGTTGAAACAGGGAACAATCAGAAGCAGGGAGAACAGATAATATTGTAATAATCTAGTCTGAAGGGAGAGAAATGGAGAGGGAAGAATGGGCTTTGGTAGACACTGGAAGGAGGTTGTCCAGGACTTAGTGATTCTCGGGAATGTGGAGGGCAAGAGAAGAGGAGAAGTTTGGAGACCTGGATGATAAAATAACATCGACTTTGACTGTCACCTGATATTTTTTAAGTAAACTTTATTGAGGTATAATTTATATACGATATAATAAAAACACTCTAAGCGTACAATTTGATGAGTTTTGACTAATAAACACACCTGTGTAACTACTATCACAATTAAAATATACAACGAAGTTTCTTTGTGCTCCTTCGCAGTGAATCCCCACCCCCTTCACTAAGTGTTCACTGAGTACTTCCTCTATCAGGCACGGTGCTAGTTACCGGGGCCCCAGTGAGATGAATGCAGCATAGCCCCAGCCCTTGACAGGCACACAGACTGGTCTAGACAACAGACATAAGTTGGCGGTTACAATTCGAAGTCGTAAGGACACAGAAGGAATGAGCCTAGGGTGCTAAGAAGAGAACCATGTAACCCAGATCTGGAAAGGCTTCCTGGAGGTGGTGACACACAAACTAAAACCTGAAGGTTTTAGGACTTAGCCAGTGCGGAGCGAGGGCAGTGGTGGTCCAGGTTAGAGATGATGATAATGAGATTTAGGTGATAGTGTGAGTAGAAAGAAACGGATAGATTCCAGAGAAGTTTTGGAGGTGAAATCAACTGGGATTGGTGATTTAACTGGATGTGAATGAAGGGGGAGAAGGAAGACTCGATGATGATCCTCATTGAACAAGAGGGCATGATTAGTGTGTATATGCTGTTCAGCTTCAGCTGGAGCTGTTAAGATTGTGTAGGATGGGGACCAGAGTTAAACCTGGGCAAAGAGAGATGCTCAATCAAAGTCATATACAGACGTTACCAAACACAGAGAGAGATTTGAGGAAGATGATCAGCAATCTGGATTGCTGAAATCATGGTTGAAAGAACTCCCCAAGGATGAAAGACAAATAGAGGAGGAATAGAGGTGGTTTTTGACAGATTAACTACACCCCACCCCCTCCCCACCTCCACACCCCTGCACCACCCCTCAACAATCTCAAGCAACCTTGCTGAAGCATGGTTTCATGAACTTGATAGAATAGGGTTTTTTTTTATTTTTCAAAAAGATTTTATGTATTTGTTTTAGAGAGTGGGGGGAAGGGAGGGAGAAATAGAAGGAGAGAAACATTGATTGGTTGCCTGTTGCCTACAGCCAACCAAGGTCCTGGCCCACAACCCAGGCATATGCCCTGACCAGGAATCAAACCAGCAACCTCTCGGTGTGTGGTATGATGCCCGACCCACTGAGCCATGCCGGTCAGAGTTTGTAAGAATAGTTTAAAGTGTGACCAGTGTTTTTTCACTACAGAAGTTAATGTAGAAACTGCGGTTTGGGACCAGAGTACAGATAATGGTTTGACAAGAGAAAGTGAGAATTATATATAAATATGGTAATTGAAGTCCCCTAGAAGAAAGCAGTTAGGGAGCTCTAGAATGATGCAGCAACACTGCCTCCACTTCCAGTGGGTCGTTGACAGGAAAGAGGGAGGACCCTCCTGAGGGTACCATTTCTTTTTTCCTAAGCTCTTGGACTAGTTAAGGACTGCAGGGTAGTGGGGTGGAAGAGAAGGTGCAAGCCTGAGTGGATTTCTCTGATGTCCCTGTTTTTTTTCGCTTCCTTAATTGTTCATTGGTATCTCTGCCCTGCCACAAGCATCCACCATCATTCGTATACGAAAAGTCCTCTTTCTGGGTGGTAAGAACTTTTGGTTGTCCCTTTACCTCTAGTCTTATACCTTTTCCTCTTCTCTTGCTCATTGCTTCATAGCAGAAACTAGGTGCAAATGCAACTTCAGGTTGAGATGGTGCTGCCTGCAGTGCCAGGAGATGAAATTCCCGGGACCCAGAGCCCTTTGAGGCTGCATCCCAGGCTTTCATTTCCTCCCTGAGTGTTTGCTGCACTAATGCAGAGGGGCCAGCTGTGCCAGACTGTCTGTTCCACCTTGACCTGGAGGAGCATCGCCCATGGCAACTCACAGTTGAGCAATAGAGTTCCCAGGGACAATGGCCTTCCCTTCTCTGTTGCTAAGTACTCTCCCGCATTTGCTTGATTTCACATTGTGTTATATGTAAGCACACACAATTGGCTTTAATTATTCAAATTAATGCTTCATCTACAAAGGGGGTACAGGATGAGAACCTGTGTGTATGGTCAGTGCCCCAGACTCTGGGAAAGCTGTGAGTGCTCTTTGTCCTAGATTTTCTCAGAGACCATGGAGACTCAGCTGGAGATTATAGACCTTTCAAGTCCGTAATGAGCATCCCATTTTCTGTAACATGATGGTCCTTTCACCTGGCTGTGTTTCCATGGTTTCCAGTCTGACTGTCCTTATTTGCAGACTTCTTTGAGGGTTCCTCTGAGAGTTCATTTGAGAGTTCATTTTCAGTGCCCCTGCGCTGCTCTGGGTCCCTTCGGTTTACATCGAGATTCTGCTGCACCACGGCTTCTCAACTGCAGTCTCTGGCAGCTCGGGTCCACTTTGGTTTCCCTGTCTCTGTGTGTTGTCATTGACCCACACGTGTCATGTACACCTGCTCATCTTTATGTTTTTAAGCCTGCATTTAAGCCACTAGGATTAGAAAAGCCCTGGAAAACCGTCATCCCTCTCCGGTCCTGGGCTGTCTCCCCATCAGTCAGCATTAGCACCCGTATTCCTTTCTCATCTTCACCAGAGGCCAGCACCTCACTTGGCACTTCCACAAGCCAGAGCAGTAAGACTATAGGCCTTACCTGGGAGTCTGGCTTAGTCTCTAAAGGAAGATATAGGCCAGGCTCTTAGAGGGCAGAGCACTTACTGGTAGAGGGGCAATGGCTGTGAGGGGGTACCTGGGTCACCCTTTTAATAAAACTGGATCTGCTGCCTTGGGAAAACTCAAGAACCAGGACCTGTACTGCCAAAACCTGACCCAGCCTCCTTCCCTCCCACTAGAGCATGAGAAAAACCGGCTGTGTAAGAGTGCTGACTACATGAACCTACACTTCAAGGTCAAGTGGCTGCACAATGAATATGTGTGGGATCTGCCTGCCTTCCAAGGGCAGGTGCCCGAGTACCCAGCGTGAGTCATCAAGTGGGCACTGCGGGGGGAAGGGAAGATGGTCCCTCTGGCTTATGGAGCGGGGAGGGTACCAGTATCCTCAGTTTGGTTCAGCAAGCCAGTCTTGAGACCACCTGTTCTGGGCACCGCTACAGAAAGAGGAAAGTGTCAAACCATGTCCCACCTTCCGGAAGACCCCTGCCTGGGGGAGATGTCAGGCACATGACGTATGCGAGCAACTCACTCCAACCCCAAGTTCTCTCACCTGGCTGCAGGTGGTTCGAGCAATTTGTCCTGCAGTGGCTGGATGAGAATGAGGATGTATCCCTGGAGTTCCTGCGTGGGGCCCTGGAACGAGATAAGAAGGATGGGGTAAGTCAGGGGCGAGGCTGCACAGGGCTGAGAGTGGTCAGCCGTCAGCAGGTGTTCCTGGGCTCCAGGCAAATTGGCTCTTCCTGCCTATGGAGCCCATGAGAAATGCTGTTGAGGGCTCCTGAGCCACTCCTGCTGGGCAGAGCCCTTTTGAATGAACTCTGTGAACTTGGAAAGGAGTAGTGGCTGAAGATGCTGACCCATATGTGGCCTTCCTTAGTTTCAGCAGACATCAGAGCATGCACTCTTTTCCTGCTCCGTGGTGGACGTCTTCACACAGCTCAACCAGAGCTTTGAGATCATCCGAAAGCTGGAATGCCCAGACCCCAACATCCTTGCCCAGTACATGAGGAGGTTCGCTAAGGTGACCACGGCCCTCCTTGCCCTCTCCCCTTACTACCACCACACTCACAACCTAGTCATAAGTCTGAGCTCAACACTTTGTGGTGGCCTTTGGGTGAAACCTGGTGTTACCCCATCTGCTTTGTGTCTGAGGGGGACAGGTGGGTTTGTCTCATTGCTGTTCTGGGGTTGAGAGGGAGCTTTGTCCTTCCTGTGAGATTCCCCTTTACCTCTCTGTTGTATTGTTCTTGGATGAGAGGTGTGACTTCTCAGGCAAGATCCTTAGGGGGAGAGCTGAGCGTTCCCTCTCTTTTCCCTTTCTCCTCTTTTCTCAGACCATCGGGAAGGTGCTGATGCAATATGCAGACATCTTGTCAAAGAACTTCCCAGCTTATTGCACAAAGGAGAAAATGGTGAGGGTCAGGCCCTGGGACCGAGGAGAAGGGATTAGAAGACTCTTGAATCCTTCCTTGGGAAGCTGTCCTTAGAACTGAGGGTGGAGATGATGCTCCTGACTTCCCACTCCCACCAGAGCCTCGCTTGAGACTGTGCCATAGACTGATAAGAACTTGGTTAGGAGTTCCCCTGAGCCTCCATGTAATACTGTATTCCCTCCTAAGCTAGACTTTTGCTAGTCTTTTTCTAAATAATTTTTTTTAAAAGTTGAGATATTCAAAGAGTTATGAAGGATACCACCATGAACACCTGGGGCCCACCATCCATCTTAAATACAGAAACATGTGCTTCTAGACTTCATTCGCGGAGAATTGTCTGAATTGGTTCCAGATCTCAGTGCTTAGGGAAAGACACATGTAATAACCTGTCGTAAATTCCCTGTGGCTTTTGGAGTAGCGTGAGAGAGGGAGGAACCCTATGCTGATGGGTCCCGTGTTGAAAGGAGCCAGACTCAGCAGCTCCGTCTGTCCCCCAGCCCTGCATCCTGATGAACAACATGCAGCAGCTGAGGGTCCAGCTGGAGAAAATGTTCGAGGCCATGGGAGGCAAGGAGGTAGGTCTCAGGGTTTGGGGTTGCTGCACGTTTCCTTTATTCCGGAGCTTCCCGACCATGGAACTCTACCGTCTCCTGGCTGGGTGTAGGCCAGGAGTTTAGCTTTGGGTCCAGGCTGGCCGGAGCTGAGACATTTGAGTAGGCATTGGGGTAAAGGCCCTATGAGGGAGGAGTAGGGCACAGAAGGGGAGAAAGGAGTCAGAGAACCAGCTTAGCGAAGCTCTTGTGGATACAGCTGGACCCTGAAGCTTCAGACAGTCTGAAGGAGCTGCAGGTGAAACTGAATACAGTTCTGGATGAGCTCAGCATGGTGTTTGGAAACAGGTTAGTGGCCCCAAAACAGCCCTCAGAGCCAGATGTGGTCCCTGGCCAATCCCAAAGTCCCTGCCTCACACCCATCCATCCAGCTGCAGGTATGTGCATCTTCCCTCTCCTCCTGTTGGCCCTCCCTGCTGAAGCTGCACCATGAGCACTCTGGAGTAGGATCAAATAGCTGGTACTGCTCCAGGAATGGTGTGTGTTTGGGAAGAGGAGGGTTGTATTCTGGGCACATGTGTAGTTTCCAGGTGCGGATTGATGAGTGCATTAGACAAATGGCCGACATCCTGGGCCAGGTGCGGGGCCCAGGGAATGCATCCCCCAATGCCAGGGCCTCAGTGGCTCAGGATGCAGATAGCGTGCTCCGACCTCTCATGGACTTCCTGGATGGCAAGTGAGTACAGTACTCGGGACTGTCTTCTGGGACAAGCAAGGCAGAGGCAATCAGACAGAGGAGCCTCTTGGGGAGGGGGGTTCACACTCACCCACCTGGCCTTACCTGTTGCCTGGGCCTGCAGCCTCACCCTCTTTGCCACGGTGTGTGAGAAGACGGTCCTGAAGCGTGTGCTGAAGGAGCTCTGGCGGGTGGTGATGAACACAATGGAAAGGATGATCGTTCTGCCCCCACTCACTGACCAGACGGTAAGGACCGCCCTTCAGCTTCCTCCTGCTGTGTCCCTTACCTCACTTCATGCCTGCTGATCGAGTTTGGAGTCCTCTGCCTTTGACTGGTTCCCTCTCTGCCCAGGGCACCCAGCTGATCTTCAGTGCTGCCAAGGAGCTGAGCCATCTTTCCAAACTCAAGGTACTCTAGATGCATTGGGGTCCTTCTGAGGCCAGTGGGGAGGGGGTTGCCTGGAAGGAAGGAAATCTGAGCATTGGAGACTGACGAGGAGGGAAAGGAGAGGAACATGTAGCTCCGGGTTGGCAGGTAGGGGCAAGGTTTTCACGACAACCCCCAGCCGTCATGACGCTGTTGCTTTCTCTGTGATTCCAGGACCACATGGTGCGAGAGGAAACACGGAGTCTTACTCCAAAGCAGTGTGCCATCCTCGACCTCGCCCTGGACACCATCAAGGTGGAGACCCCTCCCACCCCCACCACCCGTCCAGCCTCCAGGCAGTCTTACTGCCACACCCCCTTAGCCTTGGCGTTTCCCTCTGCCAGACTAGGTGTCCCTTGGGCTCTTGCCACAACACATCAGAAGAGAGTGCTTTTTATGTCTGTTTATTTCTCTGCAATGTCTATATTCCTTTTGGGGAGCAACCAAAAACGCAGTCTCAGGTGACGCACCATGGACCTAGAATACTTACTTATTCCTGGGTTCTGAATTGCACACATTCAGTTCAATTAGTTCTTCATTGTCATTCCCAAATACTTTCCGCTGGGAATTAATTAATCTTCCAGATCCTAATTCCCCAGATCTGGCTGACATTTCTCTCTTTCACTTAAATATAAAGTCATTCGGATTTTCACAGGATTTTTTTTCTACTACCTGTTTATTTATTTGACAAGGCAACATGCACTAGGTACTAAGTACTATGAAGGATACAGAGAGAACTAGACATGGCTCCTACCTCAAGGTGGTTCTAATCTGGTAAGGTGGTGATAAGGCAGGTACATAAGAACTGTGACTCAGTGCACTGGGGAGAGGTATGTCATAGGTATAACATTCTCTAAGAGCTCAGAGGGGTAAAAGAGCACTTTTGGCTACTCTCTGCCCAAAATGCTTCTATCCCCTATCTATGCCTGTCCAGCTATCCGTCCTTCACACACAACAATCCAGTAACATGGCCATCCCTTACCCCTCCTGCCAGATACCCAGATAATACTGTTCACCTAAAAAACTGTGACCCAGCTTTGTGTGGTATTCCTGATCCTATTGTTCGTTGAATGACTTACAGTCCTTGCCATCCTCTATGACATCTTCATTGAGCCTCCGCTCAGATATCATTTCTCCGAGGACAGTGGTGGGGAGCTGCCTTTCTGTGTGTGGACGAGGCAGCAGCAACTACTCTTTTGTCTTTCAGCAATATTTTCATGCAGGGGGCAACGGGCTGAAGAAAACCTTCCTAGAGAAGAGCCCAGATCTGCAGTCCCTGCGCTATGCCCTGTCTCTGTACACACAGACCACAGACACACTCATCAAGACCTTCGTGCGCTCGCAGACTGCCCAGGGTAAGGCCTAAGGGCTCTGGGACACCACCTCCCTTCCCTGATACATCTCTGCCCTAGGGAGTCAGTGTCCTCTAGCCCTTAGGGAGGATCCAGGTACTTCTTCAGAGATCCCTTCACACTCAGACCCCAGGATTTCTTGAGGGACCCCAATACTTGCCCCCATCCCATACCCATACAAGACAGGACAGTCACAGGACCTGGGAAATGTGCCTGAGGATTTCCCCCCCAGACATTGGCAAGGGTATGTAGTGTACAAGTAGCACACACTGCCTGGTAGGAAAAAATCTGTGAGGAAGCTTGGAGGATGAGTGGTTGAGACACTCATGATGACTCATAGCTTTGGGAACCTTAGTTGGAAGTTGTCTTGGGGATAGAAGCAAATGATGTACCAGATTCTCCAGCGTGGATGAGAAGAGGGGCAAAACATGGGAGCAGTTGAAGGAAGGGTGCAGATCACATGCATAGCAGAGTTCCAGCCTCATGGGCGATGCTGATGCACAGGAGACCCAGGCAGCTGGTTTTCTCCCAGTGGCTTCCAGTCCTCAGAACCCCTCCCTGCCTCCAAACAGGCCTATCTGTAACAAAACATATTTGCATAGACATGGTTACTTTCTGACTCTGATCCTGGAGAGGGCCCGCCCAGGAAGGACCTTCAGGTGTGTGTGATATTCTTGGTTCCGGGGGAACCTGAGCGTGCTTCCTGGGGGAGTGAAGCTGGGGGAGGAGAGAGTGGGAAGGCATCGACCTTACTAAACTGTGGATCTGGAGTGTAGAGCTGACCTGGAAGGCAGGAGAGATCTAAGCAGTTAGGCTGGACTTGATGGAAGGTGGGAAGACATGTGTGCACTACTGCTCTATTCTCCACAGCTGTTCTTATTTCAAGTCCAAAGTGGGAAGAAGAGAGAGCAAGAGTAGTTAAGAGCTGTGCCCTGGCCGGGTGGCTTAGTTGGTTGGAGCATCATGCCATACACCAAAAGGTTACAGGCTCCATTCCCAACAAGAGAACATATCTAGGTTGTGGATTCAAGCCCGGTCGGGGCATGTATGGGAAGCAACTGATCAATGCCTCTCTTCCTTCCTCTGTTTCTGAAATCAATGAAAAACATTTCCTCGGGTGAGGATTGAAACAAAGTTATGAGCCTTGTTCAAGGGGACAGAGAAAACTCTTACAGAGCTGAGTACATATAAAAGCCTACAACATCAGGGAAGGAGCTGAGTGAATCCAGAAAGACTTTTTAGAAACACTGGGCTTTAAGCTAAATATAAAGATGAGGAGAGGCTGGAATGGGCAGGTATGAGGTAAGAACAGGAGTGGAGACTGCAGGGAAGATCCGAGTTTGTGTGTGTGTTTTTTTACCCATTGCTTTATTTTTTAAGAGTGTAGGAAATTAGAGTCTAAAACCTTTCTCTTTCATGCGTCACTGGTCTCAGATGCCTTCACTCTCTGTATGTTCTACTGCTTCTGTCCATGACCAGATTGATCTCCGACCCATGTCTAGTTTGGAGTATTCAGGCCCTGACCCCAGCGTTGTGACTCCTCTCTCTACCACACCCCACCTCTGTGCTCCCTCAGAATATGTAGAGCTGCTGTGAATGGCTGTTAACTCCTTAGACTACTAACTGATTCTTCTTTCTCTGTCCTGCTGCTGCTACTACCTCTTGACTTTCCTGTCCTCACTCAGTGCATGATGGGAAAGGTATTAGGTTTACTGCTAATGAGGACATTCGGCCGGAAAAGGGTACGTTATACACCATGCAGTATGAAGCTAACGTGGGCTAACACTGTCCCCTGTGAACTGGAATGAGCTGCTTATGTTGAGAGTGGGGAAGCTAGGTGTCAAAGTTCAGAAGCTCTGTCCCAAGTCTCAGAGACAGGCATTGTATTCAGACAGTCTGAAACTGGGTTAACAATAGTTCTGTCCTCAGAATCTTCCTTCCTTCCACCTTAGGACAAATAAGTTTTATCTGTGATGCAGGCTACTGGTGTTTTTGTGAAATAGTGTAAGGCCTCTGCTGAGGGAAATCTGTAAATTGGCCAGACATTGGGACTGGCAAGCTGTTTGTGGAGAGGTCCAAATTTGAGCAGGACAGAGTCTTTCTGAGTAGGGCAGACTCCTGAGCAGGGGCCTCCAGGAATCCAGGCATATGTGGGAGGTTGTGGCTTTTGGCTAAATGGGACCAACATTGGTCCATTAAGACCTTGGGGAGGGCAAAGTTCATTGACAAAGACACAGGGTGGCAGCATTGCCTTTCCCCAAAATCTTCTATGAAAAATTCTGAGCCTAGCAGATGGGAGAGGTTTGAGGAACCTGAGCGATTCCTGGTGCACTTTTGAAAGTTTTGACTGACTTGTGTTTTAATACACAGCCTCATCCTTTATCCCCTTTCATTTGCTTTTGCCACCTTTACTCCCCTGTGGCTGTTGTGGGTGACTGCTTCTTGCTTTAGGGTACAGGGTGGTGGCCTCCCAACTCCTCAGTTTTATCTGGAATAATTAGGCCTAAAGTCTTCTCCAGGGGGGATCACCTGTCCATCTGTCCCCCAGGGTCTGGTGTGGATGATCCTGTTGGAGAAGTCTCTATTCAGGTGGACCTGTTTACACATCCTGGAACTGGGGAGCACAAGGTCACAGTGAAAGGTGAGTGGCATGGACTTAGGTCTCAGACCTTTTCTTGCCCAGTGGCCTCATCAGCCGCATCAACAGGGGCTGTTTCACCCAGCCCTGCAGCTTAACCCTCTTCCCCAGGGGATGCCACCTGGGGCTCAAGGACTGGGAACAGGTGGGATCCCTCACAAGTTTCCCTTGTTTGGGCAGTGGTGGCTGCCAATGACCTCAAGTGGCAGACAGCAGGGATGTTCCGACCCTTTGTGGAAGTGACCATGATTGGCCCACACCAAAGTGATAAGAAGAGGAAGTTTACAACCAAATCAAAAAGCAACAACTGGGCCCCCAAGTACAATGAGACATTTCACTTGTAAGTTATGGGGTGGGGAACCTGTGGGACTCTGGGATGGGGATGAACTGGTGGGTAAGACTTGAGAGCAGAGGGATGGCAGCTGGGGTGAATTCAGTTGAAGATTCCCTCATTTCTGGCCTTCTGCCTTCCACCTACCCTGTGCCCACAGCCTCCTGGGAAATGAAGAGGGGCCAGAAGCCTATGAATTGCAAATATGTGTGAAGGATTACTGCTTTGCCCGGGAGGATCGCGTTCTAGGACTGGCTGTGATGCCCCTGAGGGATGTGGCAGCCAAGGGCAGCTGTGCCTGCTGGTGTCCCTTGGGCCGGAAGATCCACATGGATGAGACAGGCATGACCATTCTCCGGATTCTGTCTCAGAGGAGCAATGATGAAGTGGCTCGAGAGTTCGTGAAGCTCAAGTCAGAGTCTCGTTCCATGGAGGAGGGGAGCTGAGCACGTAAACTCCTGGGCCAACCGGACGGCTCCGGTTCCACAAATCAGGGCCGGTGGGAGTTACTGTGTAGCCAGCTTAGGTCCTCATAGTTAAGAGGCTGAATCCTTCAGTTAAAGAAATTTAAGGAAAATTTGGGGGTGGTGAGAGTTTGGCTTTTCACAGAAAGGGTCACGAATCCCTAACCAGCAGGCCTGTGGTGCTAGGAGCTAGGCCGTGGGGTTACTGCATAGGGAGATTTTCCGTTAAGAGAGAGACAGGCATTTCTGAGTGTCATCTATTCCTGGTAGACACCCCTCCACCCCACACCCCACGTCTACCCCTCGCCATACCACACCTTATCCAGTTGGACCCTTGCGTACCAATCACTAGAAGGAAAAGTATAGAGGGCCAGGAGCTTGTACCTGGCTACCTAAGTAGTCAGTTGAGCCTGTAGGTGTCACTGAGCCCTGTAGTCTGGACTGAAGTACAGCCAGGGCAAGAGCACACAGAATAGAACTCAGACTGTTCCTTGAGCAGAATCCACTGGTTTTGTGTGGCCCCAGTGAGAATAAGGCTTTGAAACTGAACAAGATACCTTCTAGAAATGAGCTATACTGATCCCTTACCCAGCTGATATCTGTCATGAGCAGGAGCAGGTTCATATATATGGTGCTTCAGAGCCTTGAGCAGAATATTCTTTAGAACTCCAGCACCAGAGGCCACCTTCCCAGGAGCGCCCCCCACACCTCACTCCTGTAGGAGGGGAGTGACACTCCAGGACATGAGAAGCTCTTCTTATGTGGATGCATCTGAAGGCTCATGGAAGGGTCCAGGAGAGAGGGCTATATTTTCTTCTTGGGTAGGCCCTGAACAAAGCCAAAAAATTTTATAAATTAGTCTAGAAGGAGTCCTCCTCATCTATGAACACCACCTTCTAGCTGTCCTCCCCCTTGTAGAAAGAATCTAGCCTTTGACCTCACTCTTTCATAAGGTCAGCTGCTGTTCCCCTCACAGACGCTCAAACCTCCAGAAGAAGCTTGAACTATGATCCTTCTATACAGGCTGGATGGAGGGGGGGGCCTCAACTCTCCTGGGAGGTCAGAGACAAGCTCTTTCAAGGGGTCATATGGACTTCCAGGCCTTCGCTCAGACATGTGATATAGCCCTTTAATGTCCTTGGCAGCAGCCTCCTGGACTTCCTTCCTGGACTTCCTTCCTGGACATGTTGAGAACTCTGTGTTGTCCACAGCTGTTCTGGCCGTTACGTGAAACAAGAAACTAAGTTTTTGTTGTTGTTGTTGTTGTTGTCGTTGTTACTTATTGTATGTGCCATTGTTACAGGAGATTATTGGCTAGTCTGTAATAAATTATCTTATAGCAGCCTTTGGGGTCTTGTAATTCTGTTAAAGTATGGAAAGCTGTAGAAATGACTGTTTTATATAATGGTAGATTTTAGACCAGTGGTCTTTGCTGCTTTCTCTACTCATTCCTAATCCTACTCCCTACCCCTGTAAGTGGTGGAGCCTAAAGCAGTTCTGGATAAGCACCAAGCAGTAAAGCAGCCCATGTGTGAGCATCTTGGCTTTGACCTGAGACCTAACAGTCCAGTTAACAGAGTCATGGGACCAGCTTCCTGTAAAAGGTTCAGAAAAGTAGCAGATGACGTATGTGGGTGAAAACTAGTCCATGTTATGCCTTTCCTTTTCTAGAATCATGAGGCTTTTTCCCCCCTAGGACAGACACAGCCTGGGCTGTAAGAACAAGGCAGGGTCCTTCTGGGAAAAGATGTGTCTCCAGAGGCTGGTGGAGGGCCACGGCTACTGTGTACAGGACAGAGGTGTAGGCCTAGGAATACACAGTAGCCTTTCATGCAGGGAAATTCAAGGAAGAAGAACTGGAGTAGAAAGTCTACTCCCAAAGGGGAGGAAACAAGGTGAAAGTGAGGCCTCCTGACATGGAAATCAGAGAAGCTGAAGCAAGAAAGTGCGCACCTACTCTCAACCAGCAGGCACACTTACGGGGTGGGGACTGAGTACAGCACAGACGAGGGAGCTAACTGGAGCTTCCCAGTTTCTCATCTCCACTTGCTTGCTAAATAAATCCTTACAATGCAGTTGCCCACTCATTTTTAAACTTCTTTCTTTCCCAAATCAGTTGCCTACCATTTCTGCCTCACTGACCTTTTAAATCTCAGTTCCCAATACCACAAGTGAAGGTAGTGACTTGTAGACCTTGTCTGGATTACTGGTAATCATCTGCTTCCATTCTGCCCCTGCTCTCCTCACACACTTTGGCCTCTTTCCTGTGAAAGCTATAGTCTTCAGGCTGAAACTCCAAGACACTCCAAGAGAAGTGCAGGCACCCCTCACCATCCTGCAGCTATTCAGCACTTTTCCCCATCCCCAACTACCACTCCCCATTCTCACCGCCCCCCACTCCCACACACACACATTGTGCACGCCTACCCCCTTCCTGGAATATCCTCAGCCTTTTCCACTGCCTTCTAGGTTCTGACATTTTGGCTGCCTTTAGGACCAAACCAACCCTGGACATCCTCCCCACAGCACTCCACGTTGTTATAATTTACTTGTTTGCCTGCCCCGTCAGCCTAAAACTCCTCCAACAGTAGATTCTGAGTGTTTAACCTCCCTTCCCCATCCGACCATACCTAAGTACTTCAAAGCCTGCTACTGGTGGACTCTTTTGGAAAGCCAGCGAGAAAGGGGCCGTGGTTGCAGGCGAGCTGGGGGTGGGTGGGCGTGGCCGAGTTGGGGGCGAGGCTCATCTCTGGATTGGACCCTGGGGCTCCACAGTGCGCCTGCGCAGAAAGGTGCGTTAAGATGGACGTCGCTGGAGTCGGCGGCTGTGCTGCGATGGTGAGCAGGAGGTGCCCGAAGGCGGCGCCGGAGGAGAGGTTATTGCCTTCTCGCTCCTGGCATTGAAGAAAGAATATCCCCATACTACCTGACATTCATCCCCCTCTGTATACTTTCCAGGAGATGTCCACCCTCACACTGTCTTCTAAACTGTTTCCCCGGATCCCCCCCCAGGTTACTTCCTCCTCCCTATACTCAAATATACAGGTTTTCCAGACACCCCAGAGAAGATATATCTACCCAGATACCTAGCAAAGGGGCTCTTTATCCCACAAATGCCTCTCAAAGAGCACCCATTTATCCAGTTACCTCATAGAGCAGACACCCAGCTAAAGCACATTCCTGTTAACTCAGGGAGTTTTGTCCACTTTGCCAGCAGTATCCAGATTCTCTGAAAACGGCTTAAATCTCACAGCATTATTTGACTTGAAAGTGGCACATTAGCCGTCATTCCTCTGAAATGGTGCGGGAGACCTACTCCTTAAAACTCTGGCCGACTACTCATGGTTAACAGGCTTGCAGAACTGACGTAGTAGCTACCTTTTTAAAATAAAATTTCACATTTTAAAAATGCAGATTTCTAGTTTTTTGAAAAATTAGATAATCTGTTAACTCTTTTTTTTAATTTTTATTTTATTTGAACATTTATTTCCATTGGTATATACAAGGTGAGGAATAGTAGGTTTACAGTTCAGAGTATGTGAAATAGTTTATTGTATTATTATTTTTTAATTATTGTATTTTTTCTTTTTTTAATATATTTTATTGATTATGCTATTACAGTTGTCCCATTTTCCCCCTTCACTCCCCTCCACCCTGTACACCCTCTCCCACCCACATTCCCCCCTTTAGTTCATGTCCAAGTGTCATAAATTCTTTAGCTTCTACATTTCCCATACTATCCTTACCCTCCCCCTATCTATTTTCAACCTACAATCTATGCTACTTATTCTCTGTACCTTTTCCCCCTCTCTCCTCCCCCACTCCCCTGTTGCTAACCCTCCATGTGATCTCCTTTTCTGTGGTTCTGTTCCTGTTCTAGTTGTTGGCTTAGTTTCTTTTGGTTTTGCTTTAGGTGTGATTGTTAATAATTGTGAGTTTGCTGTCCTTTTACTATACATGTTTTTTCTGTATAGGTCCCTTTAACATTTCCTAAAATAAGGGCTTGGTGATGATGAACTCCTTTAACTTGACCTTATCTGAGAAGCACTTTATCTGCCCTTCCATTCTAAATGAAAGCTTTGCTGGATAGAGTAATCTGGGATATAGGTCCTTGTCTTTCATGACTTGGAATATTTCTTTCCAGCCCCTTCTTGCCTGTAAGGTCCCTTTTGAGAAATCAGCTGACAGTCTGATGGGAACTCCTTTGTAGGTTACTGTCCCCTTATCTCCTGCTGCTTCTAGGATTCTCTCCTTCATTTTTACCTTGGCTAATGTAATTATGATGTGCCTTGGTGTGTTTTTTCTTGGGTCCAACTTCTTTGGGGCTCTCTGAGCTTCCTGGATTTCCTGGAAGTCTATTTCCTTTGCCAGAATGGGGAAGTTCTCCTTTATTATTTGTTCAAATACGTGCTCAGTCTGTTGCTTTTCCTCTTCCCCTTCTGGTACCCCTATAATTCGGATGTTGAAACGTTTAAATATGTCCTGGAGGTTCCTAAGCTTCTTGTTTTTTTTGAATTCTTATTTCTTCATTCTTTCCTGTTTGTTTTTTTTTTCTTCCTTCTGGTCCACTCTATTGTTTTGAGTCCCAGTTTCCTTCCCATCACTGTTGGTTCTCCGTGTATCTTCCTTCATCTCTTTTATGGTAACCTGCATTTTTTCATGTAATTTGTGCCCAAAATCAACCAATTCTGTGAGCTTCCTGATCACCAGTGTTTTGAACTGTGCATCTGATAGGTTAGCTATTTCTTGGTCACTCAAAAGGATGAATTCTGGGGCACTGATTCGTTCTTCTATTTGAGCCATCGCTCTCTCTTTTTTTCCCCAGTCTGGTCGCTCTTGTTACGGTGAGGGGCGGAGCCTTAGGTGTTCACTGGGGCTGGGCACCCCAGTCGCTAGATTGTGACGTATGTGGGGGCGGGAGCGGGAGGCGGGAGCGGGAGCAGGACGGGAGGGAACAACAGTGGCAGCCCCACTCTCCTGGGATCTCAGTCCCTTCCCTGGGATCCTGGGCTGCGAGCTCTGCCCTGGTCCACAATCGCAGCCTCACTGGGTCCGCCAGTTGCCGCTTGCGTACTCAGGGTCCACCCACTGTGCACCCCAGATGGCTTACTTGCTCCTGGTTGCCTTAGGCACCCAGCTCTCCCCATACTCCGTGAGCTTCGACCTGCGCTCGTCTCTGTCCCTCCTACCGGTCTGGATGAATGGGTCTAATTCAACTTCTTGGCTGTCCGACTTCCATTTAGATAAATTCCCTGTCAGTTCTGGGTATTATTCTATCTCTAAATTGTTGTTGTTCTAATCTTGCTGTGCGTGGAGGTACGGTGCGTCCACCTATGCCTCCATCTTGCCGGAAGTCACAATCTGTTAACTCTTAGCTCACATTCTCACACAAGTGGTTGGAGCTGAGAAGCGGCTGGTAAAGTAGTTTACTGCAGTTCATTACAGACTCCGTTCCTTTTTATTTTCTTTCATGTATTCAGCTTTACCTTGTTTGCCTGGTACCAGGCAGGCATTTGAGTTTGTGATCCCTGATGTAGGACTCTGGGTAATTTCTGCACTGGTACTTTGATCTTTTCATGGAAACTGAAATACAAAGAGGTTGGATTTGTGTTAAGGTTGTCTATTGGTTTCTACAATACACTTATTAGAATCAGAGATCATCCTAATAGCTAAAATCCAGGGTGAAATCTGTGCTCAAGTTTTTTGTTGTTGTTGTTTTTAATAGGAGAATTCAATAAAAATATCCATAGGTTGTTCCCTGGTGCATTTGATATTGAAGAAAGTCATTGTTTTAACTCTTTCTGGTGCAGTGAGGCCAAAGAAAAAGTATTGTTTCCTTTGAACAGCTGGTGATAAATGGGCCTGGCTCTGATCTATACTGAGAGCGGTATCTCAAAAGTTCATCTCTTTCATGCCAGAATACACAGATGGTAACCCTCCTCTCACGGAAATAACAGGTCTCATAGTATCAAGAGTGGGGGTATTCTGCAGGCTGTACCGATTCAGAAGTAGAACAGAAGGGCCTTTCACAGTGGATTTTTAAAGAAGGAAAAGTCACTTTTTTTAGCTGAAGTGTATGATCCACGTATTCATTGTGAATATTTGGACTAGCTTCCTGAGTGAACCTGCCATACCTAGAAGCAGAGTGGCAAAGCTGAAGAAGCAACATGGAATAGTGGAGATGGCATAATACTATGAATACTGGTCTCAGCTCACTACATACTAGTCAGGAAGCCTTGACCTTGAATCTCTCAGAGACTGTTACCTGCATCTGTTAAATAGACTAATAATTCCTGTCATGTTTACCACAGAGGGATCAAATGGGATTAGATATAAAAGCATTTGAAAATTATACATCTTCTCTAAGTGCACAGGAGATTATTATCACAATTATGATTATTAATGACATTGTGAGTCCTGATTAATTTCTAAGGAATTTGTCTTGTGTCTGACTTCAAAATCAACAAATATTTGCCGAGCACGACCTATGTGCCATGTACTGATCAAGGCATGGAGCCTAGCACTGAACAAAACAAACCCCCTGTGTAAATTTAGGAGTGAGTTATCAGCATATTAAGTGCCTACTAAGTGACCAGTGCAGTGTAATACATGGTGAAGTAGTAAGAAGAATCTAGAATATGGCCCTAAGTCTACCACTATATATTTGTGAGACACACTTTCCCTGTGTGAGCCTGAACCTCCCCATCTGTAAAATGAGGAGGTTATACAAGGTAAACTCAAAGGTTCATTGCAGCTGAAATATGTTTGTTTATATAGAGATTCTGATTGCTAAAGTTCCCTCCCCCTAAGGAGTTGTTGCACTGCCAAGATGGTCAGGCTAAAAACACTGAACAGTCATAGAACTTCAAGGACGACCGGGTGCTAATGTCGCACTAGCTTCAGTGGTTACAACATTGTTTCTGGTAATACAGTACTTAGAGAGACTTCTTGTAAGACCAGGTAGACCTGGAAGGATGGGACACTTTGGATTAGAGGAAAGGAAGGAGACTCTCTTTTAGATTTTGGGAACTGAATGAATTGAAGTGCAAAGGAAAAGAACATGCCATTGTTGTCCTAGTGTAGCAGTCAGAATCTTTGCAGAAAAATGATGCATCCAAAGTGTTTAACTGAAGAAAGTTTAACCAAAGGACTATTTATAGAGGTATAGTCAGTGTTAAAAGAACTAGAATGAAATGGTGAGACACAAAGTGGCAAATCAGTAGGTGGTCTGGGTGATGTAGTTCATAGAGGCCATCTTCCCAGAACAGCACACAGGGAATTGGGCAGGAGACACAGCAAACAGATTAATCAACAAACATGATATCAGGGGAAGGAAAAGTCACCACTATGGACTTTTTCTTTCTGTTCAAATTCAAAATATACTCTAAGACTTAGTCTCTTTTGCTGTTAAGTAGGGATAGTAATGAATTTGTCCCAGGGTGATTGGGGGCAGGGGGGTGGATTCTGATACGAGGTTCTGAAGGCACCTAACACAGAGCCTGATACATACTAGAGGCTCAATATATTTTGGTTTCTTTCTTCCTTTCTCTACATGACTAGATGACTCCTTGGCTGGCATACCTTTTCCAATTAAAGTCTCAAAGTGTAGCTGGGACTCAGTGAATGAAGGTTAGAATAGTAGGAGATGAAGTCAGAACATGTAGGTCCCTGTAGCCTATTGTAATGACTTTAGCTTTTAACAGGAGTAAGGTAGCAAATTATTGCATTTAAAAATATTTATTTAGAACATACCACATACTAGACACTGCTTTAGTCATCAGAGATCCATTGATATACAGTTCCTATCCTTGAAGACAATATTGTCTTATGAAGGAGGCAGACAATTTCAATTTAAGGTATAAATGTTAAGATAGAAGTGAACATAGAATATAGTATAGGAGCTCATAGTAGGGACACTTGACCCATCTTTGGGGCATCTTAAAAGGCATCCTGGGGAAGACAAATGCAAGCTTAAAGTTACCCAATAGAACTTAACCAGGTCTAAACAGGGAAATGGAGTTCTAGGCATTTGGAGAAGTATGTGCACTTGGAATTTTTTAAAAAGTTGGTGGTGTGCTGGGAATTACAGGTAGTTTATATTTATTGGGTAGTTGGCTTTGAGCAGGCGGATGATGAGTGGTAAGACTAGAAAAGTAAGCATCAGCCAGGTTATGAAGGGGAATTTAGACTACCCTGAAGGCAGTAGTGTTACAGGGTGCAGCCAAGATGGGGGACCCCAAATGGACATTTGAAATGGGGTCCAGAACTTAAGGTGTCCAGGAGATTTTAAGATGTCTCCATCCCCCCCACCCAGGGTGTGGGTTGGGGGGAAGGGACAAATGGAGCAGGGCCATTGAGAGCTGTTTTGCATAGCAACAGCCTTGCAGCTACCCTCTGGCATGGTCATTTAACATATCTATAGCCTTTGGCTGGTCGCTTAGATATGTTAAATAGCTGTGGCCATGCCCTGAGCCAGGGGGATGGAAGTAACTTCCCCACCAAGACGTGACTGGGGGCAGATCCCCCAAGCTACAGCGCCTGCATGGGAGCTCAGAGAAGATTGGCTCCAGGACATGGGGCCACACCTGCCCAGACTCATGATGGCAGCCCAGTAAACCTGGAAGGATACGAGTTCTGGCATGTGAAGCCGAGTGTGGGAGGAGTCGGAAATGGGGCTGCAGAGGAAGATTGGCTGCAGGGATTTAAAACCCAGACTTGGTGGCCATTTAGGGTGGGGAGAACCCTGCGCAGCCCTGAGAGAGAGAACCATGCGTCTTTAGCAGAGTGGAGACTCCCGCATCCCTGAGAAGGAGAACCATGCTGCTTTGAGAAGGAGAGCGATGCGCAGCCCTGAGAAGGAGAACCATGCGGCTTTAGCAGAATGGGGAGGACCTCGGCCATTGAGAGGGGGGAGAACCATGCTGCTTTAGGAGACAGAACCATGCTGCTTTAGGAAGGAGAGCCATGAGCAGCCCTGAGAGGGAGAACCATGCGTCTTTAGCAGAGTGGAGACTCCCACATCCCAGAGAGAGAGAACCATGCGGCTTTAGCAGAATGGGGAGGACCTCAGCCATTGGGAGAGAACCACGCACAGCCCTGAGGAGGAGAACCATGCTGCTTTAGGAGAGAGAGAACCATGTGGCTGTGGAGGTGCAGAGAGGATCACGGCCATTGTAGAGAGGGCCACACAGCTTTAGCAAAGTGAAGACTCCCGCATCCCTGAGAGAGGGAGAACCACGCGGCCTGGACAGAGTGGGGACCCCCACAGCTTTAGAAGGGGAACCACCACCTGGTTTTAGCAGAGATCCCAGCGACTCAGCCGAGGGTGCCCAGAACCCAGGGAGGTCTCCCAGTCAAGATGGAGGACTAACTAAGAACCAGAGGACTGCCTGAGCCATGGACTTCTATTTCCTTTCCTGAGATACGGTACTCTGGACTGGGCAAAGAGGGAAGGAAGGAAGGACTGTGTGTTTGTGGGTGTTTTTAGGGACTTTAGGATTTTTGATAAAGACATTAGGTCACTACTTGAAGTCTGTATAGCATTAAATAAACATTTCCTTTCCTTTTCACGAATCTCTGGCATTGAGAGACGTCTTTCCTCTGGCGGCGGACATAATGGACCCGGGGCCTTCTTTCAATAATAGTATATTGTCCCAGGCCCCCCTTGTCTGTTTTTGTAACAGTAGTAGGTTTTTCTTTTCTTATTTAGTCTTATTTTTGGCCATTAGGTCGGTGGGATGAGTATCACTACAAAGTCCATAATAGAGAGGTAACTAAGTTGTTAACAAATGTGAGCGTGTCTTGTGAATAATCCAGAAGTATGGGACTTCAACCAACAGCATCAGCAACGCCTGAATTTGTAAGAAATGTAAATTATTGGGCCCTATCACAGATCTGTTGAATGAGAAATTCAGGGTGGGGCCCAGCCTTTCAGGTCATTCTGATGTGTGCTAAAGTTTGAGAACAGGTGTGCTAGACTATTCCTGGCTAATTTTTTTAGTCTATAAATAAAACATGGGTTCCTGGTTCTATTATTTTTTTATATAGTACAATCTGGATAGCAACATTTTGCAATGTCTGATGAATTAATTCCTTATGAAAAAGTTGTCTTGGAACACTCGTGTTCATCTGTGACCTCCACCATTCCAAATTATAAATACATATTTTCTACATGTTATTTTCCCCTTTGGTGTGCAATAGTCATCTTCAACAACAAAAATTCTAAGCTGTCCGTTTATTAAAATGCTGTGAAAAGGAAATAATTATTTCTGTAAATACTCTTTCTTGCCCGTGGGGGGCTCCACCAGCAGGGCCCTCTGCCCCCCATGGAGAGAATAAGGCTACCAAGACAGGATCTGCTTGGGGAGGAAAGGTGGCCTATCTCTCGAAGGAAAAAGGCCAAGAACCTTTTCCTTGATGGGCTTTTATTAGGTTCCTTTTGAACAGGAATACAGGTAAAGCTCATTAATCATCAGGCAGTAAAGATCAAACAATAGATAACATACAAAGAACTCTGAGGGCCTATTTTGAGTCAGGGTCAGATAGCTAAAGAGCCATAAAACTTTGAGGAACAAACTCACTTGCTTGGACCCTTATCATTTAATTGAGAGCATTCTAAACAAAGCAGGTTTCACAGGATTTTACATATTCTTTCTTAGGCCTCATTGCCCTAGGGAACCTGCCCTTTCCAGCACAGGGTGACACCCACCACCAGCATTGTTTCAGGCTTAAGTCAGGCAGGGGAAGTAAGGCAGCCAAGAGATTAGGAGACTTGTTGCAGACCGAATGAGGACTCAGGCTATGTCAAAGCTGAGGGGCAAGGGTACAACACCCCCTTTTGCTATAGCCCCCCAAGTCTTTCCTGTGATCATGCCTGTCTTAGGTTGTTTCCCCCTTGGGGAATCTTACCCATCACTGGTCCACCATTTGGGGGCCAGGCAGGGTGAAGTAAAAGGAGCAGAAGCAGTACTTCTGCCAGGGAAATATGCTTTGTCTCCTTAGTGGCTTCTGGTCCAAAGGTTGCCCACTTAGCCTTAGCCATGGGGGGCAAGGTGCGGGGGCGGGGGGGTTACAGCTTCTGAAACCAGGCAGGGTGGTTCCCAACACTTACCCACTCATTTCTTTGTTTTGGAATCTCCCAGTCTTCTCCTGAGTCATATCCTTGCCTTTGGAGAGTATTAAGTGAACCTCACCGAAATTGCATCTTTCTTTCTTCTCTACCACTACCAAGGATTTTCCAACTCCACAGCCTTACCTAGAGACACAGTAACTATATACAGATCCCTCGGGTTCAATAGCCATCCATAATCATGAAGAAATTAGAAGCTGTAGACTCAATTTGGAGAGACTTGATCTTACCCATCAAGGCCAGTTGAGGAAGGTTTCCAGCTTCTGCTAGTCCAAGGGATAAGCCAGGTAGTGCAGTATTCTAATTGTCTCTGTCTTTCCAAGAAGATTGTATACTAATTGGGGACTTGGATGATGTCTTACTTACTTTTGCATCTTTTTTTAAAGATTTTATTTTATTTTTAGACAGAGGGGAAGGGAGGGAGAAAGAGGGAGAGAACATCAATGTGTGGTTGCCTCTTGTGTGCCCCCAAATGGGGACCTGGCCTGCAACCCAGGCATGTGCCCTGACCAGGAACTGAACCAGTGACCCTTTGGCCCAAAGGCTGGTGCTCAATCCAGAGCCACACTACCCAGGGCTACTTCTGCATCTTTGACCATGTCTTAACAACAGTACGTGCTACACACTCAATAAACACTTGTCAAAACTAATTAATCCTGAAGTTAGATAAAGACTACCTCTCAGCCACTATGAGTTCATTTAATTGAACTCTGATTTCCTGATTTCCAAGACAGATCTAATAAGTTATGCCCTGTCTACTTTCTAGTGTCTTTATAAGAATTTAGAGAGAGAATGTGTAGTAAGTACTCTTTAAAAGTCTGGAGAGCTCCATAAATGTGAAATTACATAACGGTTTTGATTCAGATGTTCTCTATCTCAGAGAAAGAATTAGTTCATAATGAATTGTGGAGAGAGAACTCAGCATAGTGAGCTAGAAGTGAAGGATCCTAGTTTTAGTCCTGATTTTCTTTAAATTCTTTGTGTCTTCGTCTCCTTTTGTCTCAAATGAGGAAGCAGAGATCAGATTGGTACAGGGATTGGCTGCACATTGGAATCACCTGGTACTGAAAAATACTGATGTCTGGAACCCACTCCCATAAATTTGATTTAATTAGCCTGGGAAAAATTCTGGGCCTTGAGATTTTTTTTTTAATTCCCTGTATGCAGCTTAGGTCCTGCATTTCTTAAATGAACAAGACCACTTAGTTACTGATGAAATCATACACAAAAGTCCAGGTTGCAGCATGCATACCAGTAGAGCAGTTGCTGTTTTAAGATACTAAGCCCCAACAGCCAAGCCCTTTTTCCGTGTCCCATTTGGAACTCATGCTTCATGGAGTACTGTTAGAAAACCATTGGAATAATTTTTAAAATATTTTACAGGTCCAAAACAATGTTATAACTCTATGCCTCTCACAAGATCTGTTCTGTGTTTTTCTTAACACCTGTCTGACCCTGGGAGTTAGCTTTCCATTCAGTTCCTTCTGATTACCCCAGCTGTTTTGCCTCAAGGTGGTGAGTAGTCTAAAATTCTTGTTGACACCCCCCCCCCCCCCCCCGCACCGCTCCCGAGAGTCCGATCTTCTACATCCAAGGAAGCCAGGTGTCTGTGTTTTTTTGCAAGGACTTTCCATGTGTCTTTGAAACAGTCAGTCTGTGGACCACACTTTTGGGAAAGATTGTTCCAAGAGGTTGTGGGTCTAAGGTATTATAAATAGGGGATTCTGATATGTTGGGACAGCAGATTAATGGATTTCCCCTTGAGCTCAGTGCCAGATCTGCCCAAGAGGAGCATCTGGGCATTTAAGGCTTAAAATCATATGCCTTCTGAACCATGGCATTTGACCACAGTTCTCAGTTACTGCTCTAGAAACCCACTTCACACTCATCTCTTCATCTGGGGCCAAGTCTGTAAAAGTGATAACACAGTCGTCAAGAGTAGTCAGGCCAGCAGCGATTCAACTCTATCACTGTAGCTCTGCTACTTCCAGCTTGTAGGACCCTGGGCAGACCACTTAATCTTCTCAAGTCCCAGGTTTTTCATTTGTAGTAATAATAATAATAATAATACTCTCTAAGCCCAGGTTTTAGTGGAAATGAAACAAGATGATCTATGTAAAGCACATAGTGAAGCGTCCAGCGCACAGTAGCTTTTGATAAATAGTGGGTATTATTATGTCATCAGGACCTGGACTGACAAGGAGTTTTTGTTTTATTCTTAGGTGGTGTTTCTCTGAAATGAAATACATAAAACTTTATATTTCAGGTAAGTGCTCAGCTTATATCTGCTGAGATACCCATAGTTCAGCAATCAGTAATGGTATTCGCTTAGTACTACACTGTACCATGTTCTACTCACAAAGCCAAGAAATTGACCCCTTGTGTTCTCAGCTTTCCTCAAAAGATTAAACTGAAGCCCACCAAGAAACTCCTTACGATTTTGGATGTCCAAGAGGCTTCTTGGTGCAAGACACAGACTTGACTTCTCTCTGAATGTGGCTTAACTTTTTGCTCTAAAGGTGTGAAGAAAAAAAAGTTATAAAGTTAAACTTGAGATTATTATCAAAAGTGCTTATTACCACAGATGGTATTAATTCACATTTGAGAGTAATGGTTGAGTGTTATTTTTAGAGGACAGTGAGAGGAATGTTCTAGAGGACAGTGAGAGGAATGTTCTACCCGAAGTCTTGAGGCAGACAGGTGATTTAATTTTGAAGTTCTTTAAAACAGAAAGCCAATGGTCTGCTATGATAACAATGGTGGGAGTGTTTTTAGCAAAAGCTAAAAGTGAGATTATTTCTCATCTGTGAAATGTCGAGGGGAAGTAGGAATAGTCCAAGAGAGACTTCCACTGGCTAATTGATTTAATTAGGATTATTGATATTACAGGAAGATGAATTATGATTTGAACATTCTCGACATCCTCCCCTCCTTTTTCCATGTGAGCTTAAGACAATCGGTAGAGTTTTGCTGAATATGCCGCCCTTTCTGTAGAGATCTAACTCATTTTTCCAGTCCCAACCATACACGTTTGCATCCTTAGTATCATAATTTGTCTCATTAATATCAGTTAGTTTCTGCTGCAGTTATTTTGACAAAAGCTTGGACTTTCTACGAAGGCCTAGAACTCAACTTTCCACGTAATTGCAACCAAATGACTGTTGACTGCTTTATGGAGTGTTCTCCCCAACAGAGGAAAAACCTGTCTTAGCTCTTTGTGGACATCCTTTTAAGTAATTTGAAAAATAATAAGAAAGCTATGGGACTTACCAAGACTGTGTATCTATGTGTTTGAAGAGGAGAGGAGGTTGTGTTTGGTTTAGTGAAACAAAATCAGTTACATGACCTACATTTGTTAAAATTTTAAATGCTGAGCTTTGAAGAATGGGTGGATATTAGCTGAATAGAGGAGTGTGAGGGTTACATAAAATAATTATCCTGAGACTGAGAAAAGAGATATTTTTTTTTAATTTCACATCATACCTTATGTAGTTGGAACCTTTTTAAAAACTTATTATACTCAATGTATATGTAAGATGCTATATACATTTATACAGATAATGCCACTTATGTCTGCATTGCTGGTTATCCAAATCCCATGCTTGAGTTTATCAAGGTAAGGCTTTTAGTACTCGTGTTCAATTTGTCTCTAATGCTTCTAAAGGGAATTTTATTCTTTTTAGCCTTGTTCAAAATCTGTTCTTGTCTCCTGACGGAATCAGCACATTTTTTAGGGCTGAAGCTGTTTCCTTTAATGTTCTTCAATGCAGGCTGTTGGCACAGTGCCAAAGCATTGTTTCGTGAAAGCTGTTCTGAGCTTGGAGCAGGTCAGTGCCGCTGAGGCAAAGCTTTGATGAGCTGTCGCAATCTAAGGAAGAACAAATTTTAGAGTATATAGAGAGATATTACCTTAAAAAAAAGAAACAGAGCATATTGAGAATCTTCTAAATGCTTAGGACCTCTTCCCTGAAAAAAGAAATGTACAGGGTTTTTGTTTTTTTGTCCTCACTCAAGGATATGTTCATTGATCCTCAGAGAGAGAGGAAGAGGCAGAGAGAGACAGGACGAGGGAGAGGGAGAGAAACATCAATGTGAGAAACATTGACTGGTTGCTTCCCGAACACGCCCCCAACCAGGGATGGAACCCGCAGCCTCTTGGTGTGTGTGGTGATGCTCCAACTAACTGAGCCACCCAGCCAGGGCAAAATGCACAGGTCTTTGTAGACATTTTCTAAAGGTTTACATAGTTCCCAGAGCTCAGCTAATGAGCAAGCCTTGGTTTAGAAAACAAAAATAAGCAAGCAAACTGATCACAAGAAGTGGATAAGGTGTATATCCTTCCAGAAATTGTTCATAAACATTGTTTCTCAAGCTTTTTATATACACCGAACAACATTTAAGTTCAAAGTTATACTTGGGGCACATACAGGTAGTCTGTATTCTAGAATTGTGTGTTTTATTGCTCTGATCTTTCTTCAGAAGTGAGCAATGCACCAAATTCTGGGGGTGTTAGGAGCAGGGTTGGATTTTTTTAAAAGCGGGCTGACAAGAGAGTTCCAGGAAAAGGAGAACTGCAGTCTGGGCAAAGGTGGATGTTGAGGGGTTCATGCATTTCCAGACAGAGACAAAGGTCTGTCAGAAAGGTTGACTTAAAAGCAGGAGGGTAGGCAGAGGACCGAAATGGGCCTCACTGAATCAAAAGACCAGCAACAGGAAACAGACAAAATTATTGATAGAACACTTTTTTTAATTTAAAAAGATTTGAGGTAAAATACACATAACATTATCATCTTAACCATTTCCAAATGTACAGTTCAGTGGCATTAAGTGCATTCAAATTGTTGTACCACCATCGCCCCCTCCCACCTCCAGAATTCTTTTCATTTTGCAAAATGGAAACTCTGTACCCATCAACTCGCCACTCCCCCCAGCCCCAGCCCTGGCAACCAGCGTTCTTCTTACTGTCTCTATGAATGTGACTACTCTAAGTGCCTCATATAAGTGGAATAATTCAGTATTTATCTTTTTGTGACTGGCTTATTTATTTTACATAATGTTCTTAGGTTTGTCTGTGTTGTAGCAGGTGTCATAAATTCCTTCCTTCTAAATTGTGAATTACATTCCATTGTATATACTATATTTTGTATCCATTCATGTATCAATGGACCTTCGAGTTGCTTCTGATTCTTAGCTTTTTGTGAATAATGCTGCCATGAACATGAGTGGACAAATATCTATTCAAGCCTCTGTTTTCAATTCTTTTGGCTGTGCACCCAGAAATGGAATTGCTGAATTATATGGTAATTCTATTTGTAGTTTTTAGAGGAACTGCTACACTGTTTTTCATAAAAATGGTACCATTTTACACTTTACCAACAGTGCACCAGAGTTGTAATTTATCCATCTTTGCCAACACTTATTTTCTGGTGTTGGTGTTGTTGTTGTTGTTTTTTAAATAGTAGCCATCCTAGTGGATGCAGTGGAGCAGGTTTTGAACACAAACCCTATAAAGATACCCTCAGACAACGGCACATTCTAAGAGCACACTGCATGGAGAGGGAGCTGTTAAGGGCACAGGGCAGAATCAGATACCAGTAACCACCCAGGAACATATTTCTCTACTCAGACCTTCTGTGGTCCTCAGTAAAATTTTGTGACTTCTCATATATATCTATACACTTATTTTTAGGCTTATTTCTAGTTGTTAGGGTGATTGGGGGCACAGGCAGTGGAGAGATTCACAAAGAGAAGAAAGTGCAGAGAGTAAAGTTTTTTATTCACTCTCTAGGAGGGGAGAGGGGCTTAGTTTGAAGACACACACCAGCAGCGAGATGTAGGGGCTTTGAGCTTTGATGAGGTGATTGGGGTGGCTGTAGAGCAGGATGTTTCAGTTGGTCTTGTGTAGGCTGCAGCTTGTTTCGATGTTATCTTTGGGCACAGAGTCACGACGGTCTGGCCTGTCCTGTTTCGTAAGTCCCCAGAAGCTCTGCGCCTTCAGGGCGCCTCCAGTATTTTTCTAACCCTCAGGGTAGAGGCTCATGAAACCATGAAACAAAAGTCATCCATCATGGCAGCAGTCCCCAGCCTTTTTGGCACCAGGGACCAGTTTTGTGGAAGACAGTTTTTCCACAGTAGGGGTGGGGGGATGGTTTTGGGATGATTTAAGCGCTTGACATTCAAGCTCACATCCTGCTGTGCGGCCTGGTTCCTAACAGGCCCAGACCTGTAGTGGTCTGCACCCCAGAGGTTGGGGACCCCTACTTTATGAGGTCCAGCTAGCTCTAGCAAAGAGGGCTTGAAAAAGGCCCTTTTGTTCTATTACTAATTATTTTGAATTTTGTTGCTGTTTAAATGGTACTTCCCCCCATTTTTTTGCCCTGGCTGGTATGGCTCAGGGGGTTGAGTGATGGCCTGCAAACGAAATGGTCACCAGTTCAATTCCTGCTCAGGGCTCATGCCTGGGTTGCTGGCCAGGTCCCCAGTTGAAGACCTGTGAGAGGCAACTGATTGATGATTCACACATTGATGTTTCTCTCCTTCCCTTCCCCTCTCTCTAAAAAATAAATAAAATCTTCTTTTTAATTTAAAAAATAAATGTTACTTTCCTCATTTTTTTATTATTATAAGTATCTAGAAAGGCTATTTAGTTGTAAATTTATATTGTAACTAGGTACTTTACTGAAATCTTGTTATTTCTAATAATTTCTAGAGTCATAGAATATTCTAAGACTGGAAGGGGCTGCAGAAGAAATTATCATGTCCAACCTCGAGAAACCCAAGGTTTACACATTTAGAAGTCCAGCTTACAGCTTGTCCTAGGAGTGTCCTGGTCCCAAGGTATTGATTCACTTTTGTCTTTCTGGAAAGAGTAATTTATTAACAAGACAGTTAATTTAGAAGTTTACCGTGGGAAATCTATTGTAATAATGTTCAGGGCATTGCCTTCTAGTACTTGGGCTTAGTTTAATTTAGTTTAGCCTCGTCCCTCGGTGACTCTCCTTTAGACCCAGTAAAACTCCGTATGATGTGAGAAAACCAACCACTTTACAACTGCAGTTGGCGCTGTGATCTGGGGATGTTCCTAGTTTCGTCTTAAACCTAGAGTTTCCTGGGGACATACGGGGACAGGGAGCCTCATGCAGGAGTGACTTAACCTCCCACAGCTCGTCTACCTGATAACATGAGGAATGTGCTGCCCTCTGCTATGACTGTAGAGTCATGGAGCAAGACCACCAGCAGACCCGTGGCATGTGGGGCCCAGAAAACCCCTCACAGTTTAGGGTTTTGGATGATGGCAGTCAGATGCTCTCTACTGCAGCGCTGCCGCATTTGTATCTAATGAAGTAGGGCAGCTAAAGGGAACATGTCTTTGGATTGATTTTAACTGAGAGATGCTCAGATCCCAGAGTTGATTTTAAACATCCCCAGATAAAATGTTTGTAATCTTTATAGTGATTGCCTTGATGGAGTTATCAGCAGGAGACATCTTGTAACATGTATTTTTTAGAAAGGTTTTCCTTGGGCTGATACTCTTAATAAACTTATCTACTGCTGGCCTTCCCTCCTTTTTTAAGTTTTTTGTTTTGTTTTGTTTACCAATATCCTACTTCGAAGCCAGGCCCTGTGCTAGGGCTTTAGAGGAGACAAAAATTAATTAGACACGGTCATACTTAGCAGTCTTTTAGAGGAAATAAAATTCAAAAAATAGTCATAACACAAGGAAGAAAAATTATCCATTTTAGGGGAATAATACCAACCAAGCTGTATGGGAGTTGGGATGGGGAAAGGTTATTTCTGGATCAGGGGAGCAGAAAAACTTCATTGAGAGGTGAGTGGGTTTTGAGCTGGCCTTTGTAACATAGCCTTTGAAAGATTTTGGCTGATGGAGAGCAAGGCATTACCTTGGAAGAAACAGTGTGAGCAGTGGCAAAGATACAGGAAAGCATGGGCCATATATAGGAACCGTACATAGGCTGGGGTCTTTTTCAATTGTAGTTTACATTCAATATTATTTTATATTAGTTTCAGGTGTGCAGCATAGTGGTCAGACAATCATACTTGACAAAGGGGTCAGAACCCACCTGGCACAGTACATGGTTATTACAATATTACTGACCGTACTCCCTTATGTAGGCCAATTTGAATAACCATAATAGTGGAAGAGAAAGATGAAAGAATAGTTCAACTTCACATTAGAGCATCTCGAATATGTGGCTGATAACATCTGGACTTCATTCAGTACCCCATGGGGAGCCACTGTAGGGTTTTGAGTTGGAGGTAAGAACACAGGGCCAGTATTCTGCTCAAGGGCAGTAGTGGATAATTTATAAAATTTGGAATCCGGGAGGAAAGTGTAAAGAATATGAGATGATATTAGTGGGATTAGAAGGAAGGTAATGACTTTATGAGGCACTCAGATGGAGTATATAGGACCTGTCAGCTTATCAGAGGAACTGAAGGTGTATCTTAGATTTTATAAACAACAGTTACAGAATAGTATGGCAGAAGAGCAGATATGTTTAAAATCAGAGAATGTGAGAAATGTCATTTTGGAACATGTTTATCTTGAGATGCTAGTGAGTACCTAAGACGAAATGTCCAACAGTATGAGTTTGGGACTAGGTAGTTTTAGGAGCTAGGGCTAGACTTCGAATGAGAGGATATGATATCATAACCCAGGGAAAGCAGACCAGAGAACAGGGATAAGAATAATGTTTGGGCTCTTTGGGGCCCCCTTTTCAGGGTTCCCCACCAGTCCCCATGTCTTACGAGACCCTTATCCCAGATTCTAGAGCCTTGGCCCTCCCACATGCCTTCTCCCAGCTCTCCCATTGTCTCCTGTCCTTAAATGGCACTCTCCAGTCCTTGGGGAGGGCAATTGTGTAAAACAGGAGAATCCCTTTTGAGAAGAGAAAGTTGTCCTCAACTTCCCCAAGGATCTCATCTCTCATCCTTCTTGTGATCCTTCCTGGGGCAAGCTCCTTGCAAGGGACCACCCCAGCCCCTGTGCTTCCCAATTCTTCTGAATGTGAAATCCATGTTCACTGCAGAGTCAGCCCACGCTCGCCGTGAACCACTGTGTGCCCATTTCCTAGGGAAGGGGAAGGAGAAGAAATAGAATACTACAAAGTCAGAAATATATTTATTATATTGGGGATCTCGTTGCATTTGCATAGGATATGCAAATGAGATGTCAAAGTCAGGATTGTTCCCATCTCATTCTCCCAGCTCCGCATCCACTAGGCAGGCATCTTTATCTTTCTCCTTTCCCTTTGGTCAGCCTTTTTTTATCTTTAGTTCAGCTCTTACATCACCCTCACCCTCAGCCCAAGGGCACTGGGAGCAGGAGGAAAATGGGGTGTTCTGCCGGTCTGAGGCCATGATGGACTTTGCCAGTTCTCACCACATTTGGGGGACTTTGGAGTGAAAGTAGCAAAGGATCTGCTATTGCAGCCATTCATTTCCCCTTGGGTAACCCCTAAAGCCCTCTGACCAAAAGATGGTGGTCAGAGGAGCTGGACACCTTGCTGGGAAGTTGGCATGTAGCCCTTTAGGGTAAATCTCCAGTGTCGATGCTGTTTTGGCACCTTCACCTCTAGTGATGCCCAGGGGACAGGGCTGGCCCCCTCCTGTCTCCATCCTTCTCTGAACAGTGTGCTGTCTCCCCTGCATAAGCCCCACTCTAGGGAACAGGCATGTGTGCCCACCAAGTTAGCTCTGACTCTGTCCTTCCTCCTCCCACCATGGACACTTATATTTGAGGGACCTCGGGATAATGAGGCCCCTGTCCTCCACTGTCCACACTCAGTCTGAGCCCATTTGCCCTTCCCTCCCTCAGCCATCCAATTCCTGGGCTTTCTCTCTGACTGGTTTTCTTTCTTTTCCTTTGATTAAATGTGAAAGCAAAGGAAAAAACAAAAAGAATAGTGCTTCAGAGGAAAGAGCACCTATTATGTGCAAGGGCACTGTATACTTTATACTATTCTTGCAATCAAGGTGACGCGATTATCTTCACATAAGAGATAAGGAATCTGAAGTTCAGAGTGATTGTCTCATTAGCTCAAAGTCACACTTGTGATAAGTGTTGGCTCTGGGGTTTAAATTTAGGTTAGCCCAGCTCTGCTTTAACTATAGTGGGAGAAAAACAAGAAAAAGATGTCATGAAAACAAGAGAAGAGAAGACTCGGTATCTTAATGAACTGTGGGGTGGCCATGAGAATAGCAGGGACTGAGGTAAGGAGGTGAAATGTCTTCAGACCGTCCCAGTACTTCCAGCTGTTGTTGGGAATTTGTGCCAAGGCTGCGTAAGTGCCAGGGGTAGGTACGCTGACAGAGACTATTAAAGGACTTTGCACTGCATTTGGCCTCTCTGGAGATTGACGTTCCATCCACAAATGTACGTTTTCACTTACTCAAATAAGCACTTTACCCCAGAAGCATCTAGATCCTTTTCCAACTCTGTTTTTGGTAGGAGAAAATGCTTTTTCAATTTAAAATATAGAAAAATCCCAGATAAAAGCTGAGTTATTCAAGTTGACGGAAAGGAAATGCCTTCCTCTTTGTCCTCCTTCCTCCCTTCTGCCCCTCATCCTATTTCAGCCCCTGAGCACCCTCCCTGCTCTACCTAACATCATTTGAAAACCCCTGCTTTGTATTATAGTTTTTAGAGTGAGACAGGGAAGTGACAGGCACTGCCCTTTATTACATATAGGTGAGGAAAGCTAGAAAAGTGAGGAGTCATTTGCTGTAGGCACAAATAATTAAGAATCCATCTGAGAATAGAACAGAGGTTTCCAAACTCCCCATCAGCCAGTGCTCTTTCTATATCCTAACCGTGCCCCCGGTTTTAAAACAAAAAAGTTTTTAAAAGGGAGCAAAACACTTAGTGTCTAAAGTTCCATTCCTCGGACAGTTTTTAACTACCTATGTGTGAAAACAGTTAAGACTAGCTTAGTAAACATTAACTCATTTTTATAGACTAAAAGAAAGGGAAAATAAACTATCCCCAAAGCATCAGGATTATACTACCGAATAAGGAGTTTGCTTTGTGAGACTGCAAAATCACAATCTCCAGGAGATTCTGTGGACTCCAATATTTGTTAGACCCAAAACAGAAGCATTTTTGTGGCACATAATTGCTTTACAAAGCCTGCCTTATAGAGTAAGCAGATACCTCCTGAGGAATGCCATGGGTTTGAAAACAGAAGCAGTAGCCAAGAAAATGCAGTTTTGTAGGTTCATTTCTACTCCATTTTGTGTTTGAAGTTTATTTTATATTCTTCTTCAGCTCTTTGCTTTAAATCACCTGGAACCAAATCTAAGTTAATCAAAAGGTTATTAGGTGTCCACGAATCACCTTTGGAAAAAGCAGGATGTGAATAAGGGTTTTGAGACTCACTTCATTTTTCCTATGTAGAGGACACAAGAAAACATTCACAACAAAAGTTCCCAAAAGCTGTGAATCCGAAGTAGGAAACTGAAGAAGATCAAGTCATCTAAGCGGTATCATAGACTAGCAGATGTTTTAGTATCTTCCCACTCTTCCTTTAGTTTAGAAGATCTTTGTTACCCTGGAGTATGTTCCTCACAGGAAGAGGCTGTGGTTGAAGTGAGGAGGGGATAAGGCAGGGACTGTAACTGAGAAGAGAAGTATAGTGTGGAACACTGGTGGGTCTCGGGCTGTGACTTTAAAAGCATTTTGGGGTAAGGCTTGCTTTCTTGTATATGTGCTTCTGTTGCATTAAAAAAAACTTTTGACACATTTGCTGAGATTTATGTGGTGGGAATTGGAATGGGGGACCTTGATTTCTGGAGTAACTTTGGGGATTTGTGCATTGGCTTTAACAGATAACTCTAAGAAATCTTACGGAAGTAGATTGGGAGCTTTCATGATTTTACGTAACAGTTTTAGGAAAATGTAGCTCATTTCAGTCAGGGGATAATGTGTACATCTGCCTCTGTTCGAGATTCTCAAAAGCATTCAAGTCAACCAGGAGTTTGTCCCTTTGTTGGTGAAGAGCTCCATTCCCTGGAAGACCGATTTCTTCACTGAGAGCCGATACTCTGGTACGAAAAGTCACTGGCTATGCCAGTGTCCCAAATATGCCATTGCTAGACTGCATGTTGTTTGTTCAAGATGTTGTTTTCAGACTGAAATAAATATAAACTTAAAGACTTCCTCCAAACTTCATGCTTAGTAAACTTACCAGATTTTTGTGTATAAGTAAGGGTAGGGGGGACACAGAATCACAGCTGTGGCTTGGGGGAACTTGGAGTTGGTTGGCAATGTGTTGCCAGTTGGAAGATTAGAGGGTAAAAAACTAGTAGATCAGTATTCTATCCCCACCCCCAAGTTTTGTTTCATTTTTATTTTATGATTCAGTCCAAGGTTGAGGCAGTTTGGAGATTGAGATGGGACCTGTTATTTCTACTTTTAAACTCTCATGTCTAAATGAAAGAACTCAGGCTCTATAACCATGTTGTATAGAGGCTGGTGATACTCCTGACTTCTCTTTACCTCTTTTATGTCTCTGCTGTTTTTCAACCTTCTTTTTAAAATGTGATGACTGTTCCTCCAAATATTTAGTAATTACAAAGGGAAAAATAGTAAATTTACAGGGGAGAGTTCTGGAAGACATCATCTTGGCCAAGCAATCTAGGTTCACATCAGCAGTAATACAAACAACAGTGTATACCCCCTGATAAAGATGCACTGAGAAGGGGACATCAGACAAACTCAAGCTGAGGCACATTCTATGAAACAACTGGCCAGTACCCTTCAAAAGTGTCCAGATAGCCCTGGCTGGTGTGACTCAATGGATTGAGTGCCAGCCTGTGAATCAAAGGGTCGCTGGTTCCATACCCAGTCAGGGCGCATACCTGGGTTGTAGGCCAGGTCCCCGGTGGGGGGCATGTGAGAGGCAACTGCACATAGATGTTCTCTCCCTCTCTTTCTCTCTCCCTTTCCTTCTCTCTAAAAATAAGTAAATAAAATATTTTTTTAAAGTGTCGAGATAATGAAGAACAATGAAAGAATGAGGAACCATCACAGGTTGGAAGAGAGATACAATTAAATACAATGTGGAATCCTGAAATTTAAAAAGTATATTAAGGGAAAGAATTGGTTAAAAATAAATAATTTATACACTTCGGTTAATAGTATTATACAAGGTTAACTTCTTAGTTTGTTAATTATTGTATGGTTATGTAAGATGTTGACAGGTGGGTGAAGGGTGTCTGGAAAATATTTTTGGAAATCTGAAAATTTATAATATCTCAAAATAAAACATTTTTAAAATTGTAGTGACACAAATTGTACCTACTCTCCAATAAGGGTGATTTAAAAATTACTTTTCTGAGGAAGACAAGAAGAGTATTTCCCATACAGTTGTTATATTTACTTTAATTTTTTAGTTATTTTGTTATTATATATTGAATAGATATAAAGTTTATAACATGTTTAAGCTGCAAAGGGTAACAATAACATGAGCACACATGTAGCTTGAAGCTCTCAGTGTACTTTTTCCCATCCCATCGCCTCCCTCTCCCTCACCTCTATTCCAAATTTTATATTGTTTGTTCCCTTGCTTCTCTTTAGAGACTTTCCTTGAAAGTACTATCCCTAATAGTTTCGCATGATCTTTAACTTTATGTAAGTGGAATAATACTGTACATATTTTTGCAGTTTGTTTTCCTAAAACTTATATTCTGGAGATTTAACAGTGTTGATGTGTATAACTGTAGTTCACTCACCTTCACTGTTATGGAATTTTCATTGTATGAACACAACCACAAGTTATTTCTCTGTTCTCCATTGATAGCCATCTGGTTGACTTCAAGTTTTGCTGCTCTGATCAGCGCTGCTGCACACACCCTTGTATATACCACATGATGAGAGTTTCCCTAGGGCATCTACCTAAAAATGGACTTACAGGGTAAATGCTGGGTAGTAGGCTAAATGCTCCATCTACTTTACTAGATAATGAGGCCAAATTGTTTTCCGAAGTGGTTATCTAATTTTCAATACCACCAACAGCGTGTAAGTGTTCCGGTAGTTCCACTTGCTCTCTAACACTCTATTATAGGCTTTGATCTTTTTTACCAATCTAGCAAGCATGTATATTAAAATTTTAAAGCATTGCCATTTATTGATTGATTGCTTCATGCCAAGCAAAGTGACAGACATGTTCATACCTTATTTAATTTAATCCTCTCACAGCTCTTCTTCTAAGTCCCATATGGAAATTAGTGTTGTTCTTAGTATGTAATACATAATTATCCCTAAACCTCTCTCTGAAAAATTTATTTCTTAGTGGGTCTTTTATATTATGTATCTGCCTAGTTTATTTCCTACTTCCTAAAAACATTCTCTTTTTAGAAGAAACTTGAGGCATGAAGTAGTCAATAACTTGCCCCAAATCACATTGTCATTAGTTGGTAGCAGACTTTGAAATAAAAACCCATTCTCTAGCTACCTTTTTTTTTCCTTCTTGCTCTGTCTCTTCCCCTTTCCCTCCCATATATCTTCCTCCCTTCCCTCACATTCTTCCATCCCTCTTCTGGGATTGACAGTTTAAATGCACTCTCCAGTCAGTTGTTATTTAATGTGATGTGCCTGCAAGAGAGTGTCACAAGATTGGATGAGTGCCTGGTTCTGACTAAACAGTCATTACTCAGGCCCCCACTGACTAAGTGCTTTGTAACCATTTCACACTCCAAGCTGTGCTACTGGGTGGATTTGGCCAGACTACCCTTTCAAAACTGCTTGATGGCCCTGTAGGTGTTAGAGAGAATCCAGAACTTCAGGACATCCTTTGTCAGCAGCAGTAGGAACCCCAAGCCTACTATGGGGTGCAGGCAGCTAAGAGTAGGACTGGTGCCTAGAGAATGGTGATATTAGAACCACTAACATTGGGCAGGAGACCACAGATTCTATTGGCAGAAGCAGTAGAAACCTTAGGTTGGGTACCAAACTTGTAGCTAACAAGCACAAGTGAAATTTGTTTGGCTTGCACAGTATTTAATTTTCTTTTTTGCATTTGGATACTTTTATAGAAGGCATGCACTCGCCAGTTTGTCACAACACCCAGCACTTCATTCCCTACTGTTCAACACCTAACTGTTATTACCTCCCTGGCTCCTAACGTTATTTGACGCAACAGTATCCTCACTGAAATGACTTGGGGCTCACTGAGGGTAAAACTGGAAGCTCATTCTCATTCCAAAGTGATCATAGTTGTTCAGGGATTTATTGGGTTGTTTTTTTTTTTTCTGACAACTGAGCATCCCTTTGTTTCCTGGTAACACCTTTTTACTTAGACATTACACTTCCCTCAAGATTATGATCTTTCTCTCATCTAATCGTATTTGGGATGATTAGATGAAAATTCCTGTAAAGCTTTCAAATCTTGGTTTATCTAAACTTAGTGAATTAGGAGACATGAAAGAAATCAATGAACTAAAGTAGGTGTACTTGTCTGGTCAGGATAGAGGCGTGGGTAAACACGGCTTGCCTCCTGGCACAACCAGGAATCAAAATTACGACTAAACTGTAGAACAGCCATCACTCTGAACTGTCAGAAATCGAGTCAAATGGAAGTTTGACAACTCTGGGATTAAAGAAACCACATCCATCCAGATGGGTAAGAGACATGGAGATGCAGAGGGGTCCAGTCTCATACCTACATGTGTCGGATAAAAATTCGGCAGAGCTATCTCAGGAGCAAGGAGTCCCAGCTCACACTAGTCCCCCTACCAGGCTTCCAGTGCCAGGAAAATAAGTCCCCCTAACTTCTGGCTGCAAAAAACCAGTGGGATTGAGTCAGTGGAAGAAACTTCTAGAGTCCAAGCAGTTCCTTAAAGAACCCACACATGGACTTACTCAGACTCACTCCCTCTGAGCTCCAGCACTGGGTTAGCAGCTTGAAAGGTACCAGTGCCATATGAAGAGAAAATGAAGTGTCTGGCATCAAGGTGAGAGCTAGGAGCCAGCTTTCTCCCAGACAGAAAGACAGGCAGAGGCCATTGTCCCTTTTCTCAACCCTGCCCCCCACAAAGCCACAGAGCTGCCAGGCAGGTGCCATATCTTAGAGTCTATCACCCTGGCTAACACCATTTGCCCTGCCCTGGAGATCCCCCAAGACTGCCCCACCCAACTTAGCAGCCCACTCAAGCTGTTAAAAGTGGCTTTTCCATATAAATGGCTTGGTCTTGGCTCATACTTCACAACTTCCTAAATCCTCCCAAATAAGCAACAGCCAGCCTCAGTGAAACCCCAGCCCCTGTACTAATTGCTAAGTGACCCCAGGTCTGGCACTAGCAGCAGCCAGCCTACATTCAGAGCAAGGCTTCTCCTGGGAATCTTCAAGCCCAGCACAAGTAGCAGCCATCTCAGATTGCTTTATAGCTCAGGGTGGCCCTGGGAAGAACATAGGTTGGGCTGACCTTGGCCTGCACCATCCAGGAAAACCCAGAGCCCACACACCCCGTGGACAGCTACAGCCACGTTGGAGCACTGCCACCCTGCCCCTGCACAGCTGATCCTCCACTGTGGGCAGAGGTTGGTGGGTGGAGGCTGCAGCGGACTGACCTGGGTAAATCCATCCCATTGATAGCCAACAGCAGTCAGGACACAATTACAAGAGGAGGTGTAAGCCCAGAACTGCATTAAAAGATCACCCAATAATTTCTTTTACCTGTTTCCAAGTTTCAGATAACTTTTCTGATAGGTTGTAGTCATCAGTTTAGACTTAGTTGCCAGGAATTGGAATCCGTTTCCCAAGCTTTGAAAGCTTTATTTGGAGGACATATGAAATTAATTCTAAAATTTAGCATATGGATCTTAGAGTCAATTATTTCCAATTTCAGAGATGAAGTTCCAAGTTTCTTAAGAACATGTTTAAGTGAGCTGATAATGGCGTGAGAAATTCTGATACTGAATCATTTTACTGTTTTTACAGAAATTCGATCAAGTCATAGTGGGTACGACTCTGCAATGTTTTTGTTGAGAAGCCAGAGCCAGGAAACACAAAGTGGCGGTAGGTGAACTCAGTACAAGATGTCTAAGTCTCTACGTCATTATGATTGCCTCCAGAAGGGGGTGTGTGTGTGTGTGTGTGTGTGTGTGTGTGTGTGTGTGAAAGATAAACAGACTGGCCAGCCTACTAGACTGTCAATCCACCAAACATCTGACCAGGAAAGGAGATATACTTGGCAGAAGTAACTACTCATACTTTGTACTTGCTAGTACAAGCCCTACTGTTTTGTCATCTGAGAATTCTAACTGGAGTAGTTACAATCTCTCATCTTTTGTACTTTTATTTAGAAGTCCACTGGGAAAGCATGTGTTCCTTTTTCTCTCCCATCCTTTACTACTACCCCCTGCTAAAAAGAAGTGGTCAATGTGAAGAGAAGCTGGCAAGGCAGTTAAGGTTATCCTTTGCAGTGTTTTTGTGGCCTGAGCAAATGGATCTGGCCATGGTGTTGGGGACTATATTCATACTACTTCAATGCTTTCCTTCAGTGAATCGAAGTACTAAAGGGAACTGGGGTAATCACATCCAAGCCAGCTTTCAGAATAAAACTGTATGACATGAAATAAAATGTTGTGACATACATTTTGAAAAACAAGCCAGAATGTGGTTCTGTATTTCAGCTGTCTTTTCAGGAGTGGAGAAGGTGCAGATGATGGAATTAGGTCACTGATTTAAGGCCACACTGTACCTTCTTTCCTTTCTGTCGTGGTGCAGTTGTCTCACTCCTGGAGGGAGCCCGTTCTCAGGGCACAGACCCTGGCTCCAGGAAGAAATCTACTCACTCCGAGGGTACAGGTCGTAGTTCTAAGAAGAGAAAGCCAGTGAACTCCCAACCAAGGGAAAACCTGGGAGTTCTCTCCTGTACTCATAACTGGTAAAGGAGAGAGGGCTGATGAAAATAAACTAACTTACCAATTTCTCCTGCATGTTCTTATGAACAGAATAATATCTGAAGAGCAGAATACTTTAGGGAATAGTAAGTTCAAGGCAAACGAAGAATGCAGTAATCATCAAGAAAGACTGATTTGTTTATTATACAAATACTTATTGATCATGAAATGACTTCTGGTGACTGTGCTGAAAAACTAGACAGAATCCCTACTCTTATGGAGATCATAGTTTAGTGAGGGATAGCCTTTAAATAACAACACATTAAATACTAGCACAGAGAAATATCAAATTATATCTATAATAAGTGCTATGAAGAAAGATCACATGGGAGCCCTGGCTGGGTGGCTCAGTTGGCTGGAGCGTCGTCCTGTGTACCAGGGGGTTGCAGGTTCAATCTCAAGTCAGGACACATATGGGGTCAACCGATCGATACCTCTCTCACATTGATGTTTCTGTCTTTCTCCCTCTTTCTCCCTTCCTCTCTCCCTAAATTCAGTGAATGTATCCTCAGGTGAGGATTAAGATAAAAGAAAGATTATATGGCAGGCAAAGTGGTTAAGAACATGGATTCTGAAGCCATACTATCATGGTTTGAATCCTAGTTCCACCACTTTCTCTGTTATCCTGGGTACATCTCTTAATTTCTCTATGTTGCAGTATCTCATCTATAATATGAGGCCAATAACAGTGCTACCTCATAAGGATGATGCGAGGATTAAATGTGGTAATACTTATAAAACATTCAGGACAGTATCTGGCACAGGATAAATACTAGGTAAATATTTGTGTCAAAAAATATCTATGAGAGCTCGATGCTTTGTTCAGGAAGAGTATTAAGAATGTGAATATTTATGAGTCATCTCAAAAATCAAAAGTTTTACCAATAAAAAATACCACATTTTGCCATGTATAACATGTACCTTTTTGCCCAAATTTTTTAGGGAAAAGTAAGGATGCACATTATACATGGGCATAATGATTGCCGTATCATGGGTATAATAATGGTATAATAATCCCATGTATAATGCGCACAAAAGTGTGCGTGCGCATTATGCACAGGAGTGCATTAGACATGGCAGGATTCAGTACTTGAAACCAGTTTTCCTGGCCTAAATCCCTTCAAGTGTGCTAGGCCTACCTACTGCAGCAGAGTTGTTGCTTGTGCTGTTTTGAGCAGTGAGCAATTAATTAATGCTGGTTTATCCAAAATGTCGACCTATTGATGTGAGTCCACAAAATAACAGTAGCAAACCCAGTAATTTGGCAGTTACCTCTGCCCTCTTCTAGGACATCAGCCTGTTCTGGTTGGAAAACTTATGGTCCATAGAGTGAATATTGACTGGTTCCAGCATCTCATTTAACTACCCTCTCTCCTCTCTATTTTGTCATTATTTCTGAGTTCAGGCTCTCATCACTTGACGTGCTGACTATTGCAGCAATCTTTTAGGTGGTCTTTATGTCTGAAATCTGTTCAGAAAGATATTAATCTTTCTGAAATTCTGGTTTTATCACTTTTTTCCTGCTCAAATCTTTCTGGGATTCCCTGTCAGCTACTAGATAAAATTTAAGGTCATTAGCCTAACATTAAAGGCCTCCTTTGGGCTCTTCTTACATAGCATATGATCATATAACTTATCTAATCTCAGTGCCAAACCTTTCATTAAGTCCTTCTTCCTGCCTGGATACCTGTCCCCTTGTATAATGAATCTACAAGGTCTATCCAGAAGGTATCCAGCCATGTAATATGAAAACTAGAGACATTTACTAAAGAAGATACAAGATACAATAAATATTGTACATAGGACAATGATGCCTCACTCCTCTTCAAAGTAGGTACCTTGGGACCTCATGCAGTTCCAATCGTCATTAGCTGCCCTGTCATATTTTCCTGAATCTCATCAATGGTCTGAAATCTCTTCTCTTTCAAAGGTGATTTTAGTTTTGGGAAAAGCCAGAAGTTTCAGGGCACCAAATCTGGGCTGTATGGGGGCTGAGTCACCTAGGTGATTTGATGTTTCACCAAAAAACTCTGCATGAGATGTGATGCGTGAGTGGGTGTGTTGTTGTGATGAAGCTGCCATTCACCAGTTGCCCATAGCTGTGACCTTCTGAATTATCCCAATAGTTCTCCTGGAGGAATGTTCAAGCGTAACGCAAAATTTGATGCAGATTCATTGCTGTACTGGCTCAGTCATTTTGAGTGTGACAACCACACAGTACACATGGTCACTCAACAGCGTCACTAACTAGTACAGTGAAGTCATCATTGTTCACACATACCCATTCCAGTCCACTTTCCTTGGCTTCCAAGTTACATCAATGCCCTGCAAACGGTTCTCATTATATTGACAATGGCTGGACATTTTCCGGACAGACCTCGTATATTCATCTTTTAGGTTTAATGCAAGTTCTCCATGAAGCCTTCTCCCAACACTTTTAGCCACCAGCTCCCCAATCCCTACCATTATCTTCCTTTCTTAAATTCCTGTAGTGTTTGGTTTCTAGTTTTTTTAAAAAATAGCCTTACTGAGATATAATTCACATGCCATAAAATTTTTCCCTTTTTGAAAATTACTTTATTGTTGTTCAAGTACAGTTGTCTACATTTATCCCCCACACCAGCCATACCCACCTCCCTCCCCTGCTTCCCACCTGCCTTTGGTTTTGTCCATGTGTCCTGAAAACCCTTCCCCTCTTTCCCCCCAATTATCCCCTCCCACCTCTCCTCTGGTAACTGTCAGATTGTTCTTAATTTCAATGTCTCATTATATTTTGCTTGCTTGTTTGTTTTGTTGATTAGGTTCCACTTAAAGGTGAGATCCTGTGGTATTTGTCTTTCACCACCTGGCTTATTTCACTTAAGGTAATGCTTTCCAGTTCCATCCATGCTGTTGTGAAGGGTAGGAGCTCCTTCTTTCTCTCTGCTGCATAGTATTCCATTGTGTAAATGTACCATAGTTTTTTGATCCACTCATTTACTGATAGGCACTTGGCTATTGTAAATTGTGGTGCCATGAACACTGGGGTGCATAGGTTCTTTTGAATTGGTGTTTCAGGACTCTTCAGGCATAATCCCAGCAGTGGAGTTTCTGGGTCAAAAGGCAGTTCTATTTTTAGTTTTCTGAGGAAATTCCATATTGTTTTCCACAGTGGCTGCAACAGTCTGCATTCCCACCAGCAGTGTACTAGGGTTTTCTTTCCTCCACAGGCTTGCCAGCAGTTGTTGATTGTTGATTTGTTTATGATGACCATTCTGACTGGTGTGATATAGCATCTCATTGTGGTATTAATTTGCATCTCTCTGGTGGCTAGTGATGCTGAGCATCCTTGCATCCTTTCATATGTCTCTGGGCCCTCTGTATGTCCTCCTTGGAGAAGTGCCTGTTCAGGTCCTTTGCTCATTTTTTAATTGGATTTTTTATCTTTCTGTAGTGGAATCATGTGAGTTCTTTAGATATTTTGGAGACCAACCCTTTGTCCAAGGTATCACTTGCAAATATATTTTACCATAAAGTTTGTTCTCTTTTCATTTTGCTGATGTTTTCTTTTGCTGTGCAGAATCTTTTTATTTTGATGAAGTCCCATTTGTTTATTCTCTCCTTTATGTCCCTTGCTCTAGGGGACATATTGGTGAAAATATTGCTGTGTGGAATATCTGAGATTTTCCTGCCTATGTTCTCCTCTAAGACGTTTATGGTGTCACAACTTAACTATAAGTTGCATTTATAAATATAATTTATATTTAAGTTGAGACACCATAACAAATAAATACCATATGATCTCACCTATAAGTGGAACCTAATCAACAAAATAAACAATCAAGCAAAGTATAACCAGAGATATTGAAATAAAAAGGAAACTGATGGTGGCCAGAGGAGAGGGAGTAGGGGGATAATGGGGAAAAAAGGGGAAAGTGTGTCAAGGAACATGTGTAGGGGACAGACACATGGACAAAGCCAAAGGGGGTAAGGATTGAGGATGGGGGTACAGATGGGTGGGGTGGGGGTAGTGTTGGGGGGAAAATGGGGACAACTGTACTCGAATAAGTACTATCTATTTAAATATATATGTATATATATTTTATTTTATACTTTGATTTCATGTTTACACACATGTATACCCATATAAATATTTCACACACATGTTACACACATATAACACATGCATATAATATATATACGTATATGTATGTAACACATATATCACTCACACATACAATCAAAGTATGTCCCCAATATTACATGGGACATACTTATACTAAAAAAAATTATTCATTGTTTACTGAAATTAAAATTTAACTGGGAATCATGTATTTTATCTGGCAATCCTGCCTCTGTTATTGAGGTCAGAAAAAGTCCCTATAAATTAGTTCAATTGTTGCTTTAAATTTTCTAAAGAAACAGCATTCTAGAAACACACTAGATGTGTGATTATTTGAGATGTCTGTTTTATTCTATAAAGTATATGCCTCATGTAATATTTGGAACATGCTTTGATTTTATATTTTTATTTGTTAAATCTGGCAACCCTAAACAAAGGGGATTGAGTTTTGAATCTCTTAGAGTTAAATTGCTTCATTAGCATCACCAGGGTTTACTTTTAGAACCAACTTTGTGTGAAGACATTTTGTTTCTAACTGATAACCTGTAATGTAACTTTCCCAACCTCTCAGCTCCTATCCCAAGGAAGGTTTTATGACTGAGAAGCACTGAAAATGATGTCTAGCTGTTTAATCAAATATGTCTGATTTTACCTTTACCATGTCAATAAGAAATCATTGTTTCTACATTCCAAATGAGGTCAGGATGGCAAAGTACCACTTCCAACTTCCATCTGCTTGAAGTAGTCTGAATTATGCTCCTGTCAGCTTCTCCCTTGGAGAGGAAAGGGGAGAGACTGAAACCAAAGGTCTCCGAGAGGAACAGGGCGTGGGCCCTTGGTGTTGAGCACTTCCTGAACTGTGCCAGCCAAACCAAACTTCTGTGGTACCCTGTTAATAAATTAGGGTTTGGTGGTGGTCGTGGTAGTGTGTGTGTTTAATTTTATTTCATTTTCTTTAGTATCTTGTTCTTTGAGTAATTCTGCTCTTGTTTCTGCTGACCTCAGGCAGGAGAATTAGTGAAGCTTTAGTGGATGGTCAGAGGCAGAGCTATAGTGCATCAAGAACTGGACTTTTCATTGACATTCCAGACTTTAGTGAGCTTCCCCTCCAGGCCCTTTTTGATGCTGCACTCTACCCACCCTCTTCAGCTATGCTGAATATCCTCCTGTGTGCGCAGGTTAGCATGGAAAGAGCAACAAAGAATTCGTCTTCCCGGGGTTTCTCTTTCAGCCCAGCTCTACTGTGACTATGTAGGCACTCCCGCAAGGAGGTGATTATTCTCCATTGGAGGTATTATACAGATATGTTACCACAACTTAACAGAGCATGTTTCTAAGCATCTATTCAGGTATGTGTTTGTTCATTCAACAAATCTTTATTAAATCCACAGGCTAATACTGAGCTAGCAATGGGGTACAGATATTTAAAGAAAAGAAAAAGAAGGCATGGTCCCTACCTTTAAGGAGCTCTTTGTTTAGTGTGGGCAGATGATGTTAGTAAGTGTGATAAGTAAGCCGAGTGCAAACCATGAGACATAGCAGCGAGTGGCCTGACTGAACCAGAAACATGTAATGAAGTGGTGCTGAGAAAACAAATTAGTTACCGCCCCTTCTGTAGGATCACACACCCGGCCTTTCCTGTGATGATCCTGGGCTATGACATTTAGCTTTTCTTACCACTCTTTAGGTGGAAATACCATCTTGCATCTATCCTATAGAGATGCAATTTTAGAGATGCAATCTGGAGAAATAAAATGTAAATTTTTGTATGTACCCAAGACTGGAAGCCATATGGTTAGCTAAATCTACTGATAGCTATAATGTTTTAGTATGCTATTTGACTACCATAGGAAAATTGTGATCGCTTGGGATCTAAAAAATTCCAGTATTAGCAATGTACATTGACTCTAGTTAATATGACCAAAAATTCCAGAAATTGGCCAGTTACCCTTCTCCTGGCAGCTATCCTCACTTAATTTTAGAGATAGAGAAATTTCAGTCACATGCATTAGGTGACTTTGGCAAAATCTCCTGGACCTATTGCTCTAGAATGTCTGTCAACAAGGGTCATTGCTGAGTTTCTGTCACCAGCATCTAGGTTTAATTGAGTTGGGAGTCTGGTAGCATAAGAAAAGGGGGCCTTGGCTAATCAGCTAATGACTTGCAGTCCTGAAGATCATCTCACTGCTCTTGTTTCTTTATCTGGAAAATCCCATTTGTGTTGGTTTTCTCACTTTGAACAAGGAGATATTTGCTCAGAACCTCCTAAGGCTGACTTCTACCTGACCAGCTGGCCTCCCTTCTTTTTCTCTCTCCCTCCTTCTTTTCCTGGTTACTTATCTTTTGGTGCACCATTTTCTCTAGTTTCCTCTTACAGAGCTTTTTAGTCTTTATTTTCCTTTTTAGTTTCTGCAATTTTCTTGTCTAGTCTAGGCTAATCTCCAATCTTCTGTAGCTTTAACTCCCAAAACCTGAGGTTGAATTACATCAAGATTGCATAAGAGCTAAGTTTTTCACCCTGGCATTTGAATCAAAGCTCTAAGGACATCCTTAGACAGAGGCTTCTCCTATTTGGACATTCCTACTACCATCCCACCAAGTGATTGAGTACCATTCCCCTTACTGGACAACGGCTTTGTACCCTTCTTCTCTACTGGCTGGATCAGCTGAAAATTCAAAATCTATTTTGGGCATAGACAACTGTACCAATAATGTTTATGGAATTTCCTTGACATAGCATAAGGAAAAGGACAAAAATATATCACTTAATGAACGCTTTTGATGTGTCAGGAATTATATAGGCACTTTACAATTACCATCTTATTTAACCCTCACATTAGCATACGACGTAGATTTTACTACCCCATTTTACACATGAGGAAATTAAAACCCAGAATGGAAAGTAACTTGCCCTAAGTCACATGACACTTTAGTCACAGAGCCCAGTCTATAGCAGCTGAGGCTTTCTGAGCATTTCTAATATACCAGGAACTGTTCTAAAATGCTTTGCATGCCTTAATTTATTAATCCTCATAGTAACCTTATAGATAGGTATTATTATCATTTCCACTTTACAGATGAAGAAAAGAGACTCAGAGAGATTAAGTAACTTCCTCAAGGCTATACAACTGGTAAGTGGAGGGCCGAGATTAGAACCTTGGCAGCCTGACTAGATTGCCCAGTTTCTTAACCACTATGGGAGCTGACCATAGTTTTAAACTCTAAGCTCTCTTCACATTTTATAATACCAAGTTCCTTGCTTCACCAACATGTCTGGTCCTTTCAGCTCAATGATTTTATCCCCCTAGTCCAGCTCCCAGCACAGATCTTTGTGAAGCCAGACCTTTGCTGAATAAGCTCAATTCCCAGTAAAGATGCATTTTCAGTGTCACCAGAGACTAGAGCTAGGTGTTTGTCCTCTTGAATTCCATATCCAGGACCTCTTCAACTAGACCATCTTCTAGACTGTCTTTGTCTAAGCTAATTTCTGATCTTCTCTAATTCACATTATAATAACTGTTTCATAATTCACATGTTGTTGCTCTGTTACAGCCAAACGAGAATAAGCTTTGAATAACAAGTAACAGAAAAACAGTCATCCCAGTCTTTTCTCAACAGTATTCACAAGCCCTAGGAAATCTTGAATTAATCTTATATTATCCAGTCTGAAAACATTCTTCCTGCCTTTATTACCTCAAACCTGACTGACTACTTTTTTTTATTTAAGCTTGTCTTCTTTCTCTCAGACGTTCAGGTTCTTCTAGTAGATTGTACAAACTGAACTTCTAGCCATTGTTTTCATCATTCCTCCTTTTCCTTTTTTAGAGGTATCTTATGAAATCTGACTTTCTAACCCTCAATTTCTCTTCCCCTCTGCTGGAAATCCTACTTTCCTTTTGCCTTTGTCTCCTTTCTTAGCAGCTTTGGTATCAAGGAGCCAAAATTAGGTGAAGGTAACCCTACCCCTGCTCTGGAGTCTCCATTTATTTCCACCAAGTCAAGCTCTAAACTCTGGGATCTACCTACTTTACTTTGCTCTTAAAGAGAGGTAGGGATTCAGTTGCTGTGCAGAGCCTGGACTCCGTGTATCCCTTGGGATTATTGGGCTTAGAGAGAATAGCCTGCTGCAGCCAGATGAGTTGCTGGGAAAACCTGTTCGATCTTTATTAAGGTAAAATATAAGCAGTAATATCTAAGATTAAATCTAATAATGACGTGAAATTCGCCCTGGCTGGTGTGGCTCAGTGGATTGAGCACTGGCCTGTGAACCAAAGTGTTGCTGGTTTGATTCCCAGTCAGGGCACATGCCTGGGTTGTGGTCTAGGTCCCCAGTAGTAGACACACAGAAGGCAACCACACATTGATGTTTCTTTCCCTCTCTTTCTCCCTCTCTTCTCCTCTCTCTAAAAATAAATAAATAAAATCTTTTCAAAAAAGAAATGTGAAATTTGATTTAAAATATTATAACTTTATAGAGAGGCATAAAGTAATATTTTTGAATAAATGGAAAGGTCTGTAGGGTATGGTTGGAGGGGCAAATAGCTTGGTAGAGACTGATTTTGTTTACCAATGCCTGAGCAAATTGAATATGAACATAGTAGAAAATTAGCCTGCTCAGGGATTGGGTAACCTCAATACCAGTATAAACACCAATACTGCCCTAATGAGGCAGCTATCTGGGCCACTGAGAAAGTCCCTGCACAAGGGCATTGACCATGCAGCAGCTCTGAATCCTAGTTGCAGCTAAATTATCTGAGCCATACATGTTCCACTGCTTTGGGTAACCTAAGCTACAATGGTTAGCAGAAGCTCTTGTATCACAGTATTGTAAGCCACCTGCTAGTCAAACAGGCAACACAGAAATCCTATCAGTCCTGTCTCAATTTCCCCCATCTTTTTTTGTTGTTGTTTGTTTTTAACTTTTTTATTGAACTTATTGGGATGACATTAGTTAATAAAATTATATAGGTTTCAGGTGTACAGTTCTATACTACATCATCTGTATATTGTATTGTGTGTTCACCACCACAAGTCAAGTCTCCTTTCATCACCCTTTATCCCCCTCTTACTCTTTTCTACCTCCCCCTACCCCCATTTCCCTCTGGTAATCACCATACCGTTGTCTGTGTCTATGAGTTTTCTTTCTCTTTTCTTTTTTTGTAATCTCTTCACCTTTTCCACCCAGTCCTACCATTTGCCCCATCTTTATTCAGGTTATCCTAGTAATCACAAGAAGGAACAACAAAAACGAAATGCACTAGTGCAATAAAACAACCTACAAGCTTCATAGCCGGGTGGTAACTCTAATTCAGGGAAGACCCATTTACATATTGCTAATAAGGTGGTTACAGACACGATCATCATACACACAGGAGTGGCTTCATAGGGGAATACCAATAAGGCTCTCTCTGTCTCCCTCAGAGATACAGTATCGCTGGGGGAAAGTTGATGCAGAAATATCAACTCTATCCAAATTAATCTGTGTAACCCAAATCTGTATACTCTCAAATCCTCAGATAAAAGTAGCTAAACATCTCAGTTCCACCTGTCCCACAATATGTACAAATCCCCAAATTTCCTCATAGTTCTCTGTTTTTGTACTACCCAATGTGCAGACCTCAGCCCTTTAGATATCTTCCATAAGAAATGTACACATGTTCTGACTTCACGATGATCTGTAATTTTGCTGACAACTAGAGGAAGGATCGAAAAAATTACATGAGGAACAATAAAGCTCCCTGTCTTAACACTGACTCTCCTTAGCTATCTTTCAAAAGTCTGTGATTTTAGCCTCCTGATAAATGCATTGTAGTTTCCCACACCTGACTGTTTTACCCATGGGAGGTGGCTCTGCCTCCTCTAATAACCCACTTTTACTCCATCTCCAGGACTCGAGTGATTAAATTCTATTTCTCCTCCTCTCTAATCAAAACTTTAGTCTCAAGAGAACTGAACAAAGTGATTCTGAAGTTTATCTTCTGAAATTTATGTAGAAGAGAGAATAGGTAAGAATAGCCAAGGAGATTTGCTATTCAATATTAAAGGTTACATAACTTAAAAGATGACTAGAACAATGGAAAATAATACAAAACCCAGAATCACATTCAATGGTGGAATTTAGTACATTATAAAAAATGACAGTTAAAACCAGACTGAGGGAAAATATTTGCAAATCACATATGCAATAAGTGACTTCTATCTTGAATATACAAAACAAACTCTTCTAACTTAATTATTTTAAAAATTAACCCAGTTTTAAAATGGGCAAAGAATCTGAATAGACATTTCTCCAAGGAAAATATATAAATGTTTAATAAGCACATGAAAAGATACTCAATATCATCATTAATCACTAGGGAAATGCAAATCAAAACCACAATGAGATGCTACTTCACATCAAGATGATTAAAATAAAAAAAAACACTGTAATAGCATAATGACTAAAATATATTAAACACACACACACACACACACACACACACACACACACACACAGCCTTGGCCATGGGGCTTAGTTGGCTGGAGCATCATCCCATACGCCAAAAGGTTGCAGGTTCAGTTCCTGGTCTGGGCACATACCTAGGTTGTGGGTTCGATCCCCAGTTGCACCTCATGCAGGCAGTAACCAATCTCTCTCTCTCTCTCTCCCCCACCCCTTTAGTGAGGATTAAAAAAGGCCACAGGCACTAACAACTATTGATGAGGCTGTGGAGAAATTAGAACACTCATACATTGTGGGGGAATATAAAATAGTTCAACTGCTGTGAAAAATCATTTGGCAGTTTCTCATAAGCATAGAATTGTCATATGATCCAGCAATTCTCCTAGATATATACCCAAGAGAAATGAAAACATGTTCACACAAAACTTGTACATGAATGTTCATAACAGCCTTATTTATGATAGCCAAAAGATGGAACCAACCCAAATGTTCATCAGTGGATCAATGGATAAACAAATGTGGTATATTCACACAGTGGAATATTGTTCAGTCATAAAGAGGAATAAAATACTGATACATGCGGTAACATGGATGGACCTTGAAAACATTATGCTCTATGAAACAAGCCAGTTACAATGGACCACCTATTATTCTATTTGTATGAAATGTCCAGAGTAGGCAAATCCATAGAGGTAGAATATAGATTAGTGTTTGCCAGGGATAGGGGAAAGGGGTGAATTGAGTATAGGTTGTCTTTTGGGGATAATAAAAATGTTCTAAATTAGTGGTGATAGTTGAATAACCTTGTGAATTTACTAATTACTGAATTGTACACTTTAAGAAGGTAAATTTGATATTATGTAATTATATCTAAAAAAATTTGAACAGTTACAAGGTTGGGTTTCTAGGACCTGGAGCCAGAAACTTCCCTTAGAGGGCTAAGGCAAGTGAGTTCAGGATCAAGTGGGAGTCAGTAGCCTAGAGTAAGAATCTCTGAGGATCAATGAAGGAAATTTCTTTCTAGTCTTGGGAGCCATGAGCCAAGGAAGACGTTAGAGGGCTGGAAGAGCTTCAAAATAGACATTCAATGTAACTCGCAGGCAGAGGGGTTGCTAGAACCCAGTCTCTGAGGAGACAAATTCTTTGGAAACACAGTCTAGGAATTTCTAGAATGATTAAGGGCTTAATAGTAGTGTCAACCCTCAGACAAAATTCTAGGTTGCTTGCTGTATGTACTATCCAGGCTCAAGAGAATTAGAAATTACACACACCATGTCATCCAAATAATTCAAGCATCTTCTCCAGGAACGATTTCACATCTGACTTTTCCTTATTACCTCCATCCCCTCTTCTGTGCATTCCTAACATCCTGTTCTTGCCTGTATCACAGCCCTTACATTAGACTGAAAATTTTTTTATGGTTGTCTTCCCCACTGGGATTAAAAGTCCCAAGAGAGTCAGGGATAGTGTAGCCCTAACACCTAGCACAGGGCCTGACACCTGTCAAGAACTCGGTAAATGTTCGTCCGTTGAGCCAATGAAGAACTGAAGAGACTATGGAAGTATTTCATTCAGGGAAATAGATATATGTTATCTATTGGTAGCATATGTTTTTAAGACTTTTCATAACACGGTAGTGGGCTCACTGTTCCTAATACCTATGTGTTTTGATGGGATGGTTTTGTCATGTGTTACAGTTATCAGGCTTACTGCTATTGAACTACAGGCCCCTTGAAGTCAGGTACTCTGTCTTCCTCATCTCTTTATCCCCCTGCCCCCCACGGCATCCAGCACACTGGCTTCTGTGCAGTGGGTGCTCAGTAATGACTGACTGATTGATTTCAGTTTAGTCAAACAAATTAAGATAGTGCAATTGGCCTACGAGGGAGGGCTGGATTTCTGTGTTTGGCAGTCATGTTGGTGCAGGCCATCTTGTTGTCTGCAGAGACATGACTAGGATAGTCATCATTTACTGAAAACATTAATGATGGAGAACTCAGAAATTACGTGTCCTGTTGCCTACGGAAAGCTTAAACACTTGAGGATTTCAATTTATATTCTATTTCTTGATTCTTTGAATAAAGAGACAAAATCCCATTTGTAGACAGATACCCTCAGGGAGAAAGTGTGAGGAACCAGTGAAGCCTTCACTAGCAGCCTGCATTCCAAGCTAATCTGCAGAGGGGCATCCTTCTCATAACTTCTCTCCTCTCCCTTAGAACAAGAGAGATATCTGCAAGCCAACAACAAAGAATTCAACACTATGTTTGGATATCCAGTGAGTATCAGGTCTCTGGCTATTTCAAAAGGAGGTTGAAATTCTCCTATAATATTCTCCTTTGCTTGGTGGGGCAGGAACTTCATGGTAGATGTAGATCCTGTAACTTAGGTTCTGCTTGATTTCACATGGCTGCACAATGAGGGCTGGTGCAGGGAGGGGCAGAACCAAAATCAGTCCAGTGATCAAGGGTCAGGGAATAATATATCTCAGATTTGGGGTTTTATGTATAACTCCCAGATAAGAAATACTGTAGCTTTTTCTTGCACAAATAAAAGCATAGTTCTACAATTTTCTTTTTTCATTTAGACATCTATGACAAGCATGTAGATCTACCTGATTTCTTTAATAGCAGCATAGTTTTCTATTATATTGATATCCTTAATTTATTTAACCAGTTTCCTGTTGATGAACATTTAAAATATCTTCATCCATACCCCCTCCAAAAAAAAATGTCTCCAGTGTTTTACTGTGGTAAATCATCCTTACTAAACCATTATGCATGGGGGTTGGGTTTTTTTGCACATTTAGTGTGAATATATCTTATGAGAGTTTTCTAGAAGTGAATTGGCTAGGTGAAAAGGAAGACACATTTAAAAATTTGATACATAGTGCAGATTGTCCTCTAAGAAGCCCACATCCATTTACATTTCTAAGTATAGTAGAGATTGCCCACTTTCTCCATACACCTGCCAAACGGGGTATTACCAATCTTTTTTATCTTTGCCAGGATGTAAGTGAAAAATGACATTTTGTTTTCTATCTTGCCTTAATTTTGAGTGAGACCACTAATTTTTCATGTTAATTAGCCTTTTGTATTTCTTTTTCTGGAAACTGCCTATTAATGATCTTTGCTAATTTTCTATTGAATTGTTCATTTTTCATTTATTTATTTATGAATAAATAAGTCATAAAAAGATATGTATTGAAAAGTCATGCCTCGACACCTCATGCTTGCCCACATCTGCTCCCTGTAGGGAATCCCTTTAGTAGTTTCTTGTGTCATTAGAAGTGCTTATTTGTGCAAATAAAGCAAATACAAATATATATTCCGATTTTCCCACTTTATTACAATATTGTGAACCTTAACAATATGTCCTAGAAATATTTTCATAATCAGAATTTCATAATAGCTTTTTCCTTTCTTTTGTTTTTCAGCTGCATAGTATTTCTTATGCAGATCTAGCATAGTTTATGTAACCAGTTCCTTATAAATCCATATCTAGGTTGTTCCCAATCTTTCATAATTACAAGCAAGGCTTTCACAGATATGTTATTTTATGCACATGCAGCTTTGTATCTGTATACTCATATACAGCAGGTCCTCAAATACATTATTTCATTAAGACATTGATGAGATGCCATAGGAACTTAACTCTCGTTTATGTCAATTAGTCTATGGTGAGACTGGTTTCATTATATGTCTCTCATCTGAAGTTGCAGAACCTATCAACAATGTTAAGTGAGGGTTTACTGTCATATAGCTATAAATATATGTAGCCATACATATTTACAGTCTCTGTAGGATATTAGTTTATGATTTCTGAGTTAGAGAGGTTCTGGAAGATAACAGTGTTTGGGGTATAGCCATGGGAACAGGTTTTCCCTCTCCCCATCTCCTAGACCTGCATAAACAGCATTGGGATGGGGCAGTAAAACTAGCTTTCAGCCTCAGACAGACCAGAGTTTGAACACAGCTCTACTCCTTACTAACCTTGCATCCTTAGGTATGTTAACTTCTCTGATTTTCAGCTCCTTGTCTGTAAAAAGGTCATGATGATGCTCACCACCTTACGTGGTGGTTGTAGGAGTTAAATATACTTGTGAAAAATGTTAGTTCACTTTCTCCTAGAAACTGTTACCCCTTGAAAAAGGGGAACAAGTTTCATTCAATCTGTATCCACAGTTCCTATCACAATGCTTGGCACATAAACGGCGTTCAGCAGCTATAGGCTGAACAGCTAATGAATAAATTAAACAGATCTGACTGATCATGATATATGTAACAACGATTTCATTTCCCTGGCCCTACCCATTGTTCATTTTCCTCCTATTTCTCTAATTTCTTCCATTCCCACTCCTTTTCCTCTTCCCAACCCCTAAATACTGATTCCCATAATGCCCATGGTCTTCTTTCTGTTCTCCTTTATTTCTTCAGTTAGTCATCAGTCAAGTATACTGCCCAAATAAATGAATAGCCCAAACCAAAATCCATCACCTCTATCCGTGCTTAAATGTTATCACATGTGCCAAAGTAACTAAACAGTGAGGAAGTTCATAGTTAAGCAGATGTTCTACATTTTTTAAAATTAATTGTTCAGTTAGTATTATCCTACCTTTTTCCCCATTGCTCACCCCTGCCCCATACCTCCACTCCCACAGTCAGTCTCCCCTCATTGTCTGTGCCCATGAGTCCTCTATTCATGTTCCTGTGCTTGCCCCTTCCCCTTCTTTCCCCTAGTATCCCCTTCCCCCCACCACTCCGGTCCATGTCAGTTTGTTCGTTATTTCCAAGTCTCTGTTTCTATTTTGCTCATTTGTTTTGTTGATTAGGTTCCACTTATAGGTGAGATCATATGGTGTTTGTCTTTCACTGCCTGGCTTATTTCACTTAGCATGATGCTCTCCAGTCCTATCCTTGAGACACTGTTTCTGGTTTCACATGTAAGAGTAGAATAAAACACTCTAATTGCCAAATTAGTGAAGAAGTACTGATACTTCTATCTTGAGACAGAGTCAGCATGACTTTTGTCTTTGTTTGCTAAGCAAACGTTACCAAAGTGAATAGAAACATGAAATACTACATTATTAGCTATAAAAATGAAGTGGAAAATCAATAGTGATGGCCAGCTGCTTCAGTAAGGCAAAAGATCAAAACTTTTGTGGGTCCAAGTGTCTGAGCTGTCTGGAATTAAACACCAAGAAATCAGAGTGTCTTATGATCAAAGAAACTGTTTCTATATTAGAAGAACATACTTTAGAATAATGTACTCTCGGGGCTAGAAGGGCCCTTGTAGATCATTTGGTTAGAACTTCATTCAAGGCAAACCTATGAGCTTCTCTAGGATAGATCTTGTTTAATTCTTTTTCAGCCTCTACTAGTATAGCCCAACATAGGGCTGTGAACAGTTGAGCAAGCCTTGAGAAATGTATAGTGTTCAGTTGATTGTTAATTGGAAAAATTATGGATAAATACCACGTAAATCTTAGTTTTGGCTTGGATCTCTAAATTACTCAGCAGTAAGCTATTTGACCATTTGCTCTTCCTTTGGGAAACAGACATTGGGCAAGTCTTGGCTGGGTAGCCTATCTAGCCTTCCTGGGCAAGTTTTAGCCTTAGGACTGGATGGTTTTGGTTCTCCAGGAAGACTCTGATGCCTTCTCAAGGCAGGGCCCAGGAAGATTCTTTATTTACAGTGTCTGTACTCCAGGCCTGTACATAGGTTTATCCTTCTGCTTAGGCCTTGCAGATGGAGGAGGTGGGAGAGAAGCCCTGTTCTTAGAGAACTGTTTGGCCTCATTCTTCTCCTTTTCTTGAGCTCTTAGCTTCAAGCTCTGACATTGTAGGTCGAATGATTGAAGACCCAAAGATAGAAAGTAAGGTGGTCCTGTCAACATCTTGAGATCAGCACTGAACAGGTGCCAAGTTCCCATTTTCACTTAGCAAAATAATAGCTTAGATATAGGGCTGACTTCTCAGACTCCCTCAGGACAGTTGAGGGGTGGGTGATTTTCCAGTGCTGACAGCAGCCAGTTTAGGAACCCTTCAATGGGCTAAGGTTGAAAAACAGTAATTTGCTTTTAGCATCTGACATTCTTCATCAGTGAAACCAGCTGGTAAAAGCACACTGAAATGAGTTTGCCAGACCAAGAAAAGCTTCATTACACTCTGGAGTGGAGCTAACACAAATGGAAGACTTGCCTTTTTAGGACTGAAGAGGACCTTAGGCACCAGAGGGTAAGATGAAACTGAAGGATTTATGATTCTAAGAAAGATAAGTATTTGGATGTCTACACAAGTGGAATGAGTATCAGGAGACAGCGTGATCCCAACTCTGCAACTAACTGTGTGGTCTTGGGCAAATAACTTCAATATAACTCAATTTACTCATCCTCAAAAAGGTGGTCATATGGTACTCTGTCATAGAGTTGTTTTGAGGGTTAAATAAGTTGCTACATATAAAGTGATTAGAATGATACCTTGCATGTAACACATAGTAAGTGTGAGTTTTTATTGTTGTTGATTTTATTATCATTATCAATAGTATCAATAAACAAAGAATTCTATCCAGGACAGGAATACATTCTGCCTCCAGAAAAGCCCCATATTGATCTACCTTGACATCTTTGCATCCTCTAGACCTCTGTAGGCCTCAAAGAAAATGTGTGTGTGTCAGGGGGCAGGGGGACAGATACTTCTTCCCTCCTATTGGTGAGGGAACTGTTGCTTTTTACCATTTCATAGTGAGGACTTTGCCCTTCTTGTTAAGACTGGGAGGAGGGAGTCTTTTATTCCTCTAATTGTGCTTGTTTCCTTTACTCACAGAACAATACCATCAAGACCTCAAAATATAATGTCTTTAACTTCTTGCCCTTGAACCTATTTGAGCAGTTCCAGAGACTCGCCAATGCGTATTTTCTCATTTTGCTAATCCTACAGGTATTGTCTTTTGGGGCCTTTTCCACAGAACATGTTATCAGCCTCTCTGGGCACAGGTTGTGTAATCAGTCCTTCTCCTCCCTAAACTGAGAAATGCCTTCCCTCAGTAGAAAACAGGCAAATGGATGGCCCGGGTCTCAGGCCAGTCCTCTAGAGTAGCTGTGGTCAGGGGTAGCCAGGGTGAAACCAGCCTCTACAAGAGGAAGGAGGCAAGGTCTCTGGACCCCAAGGAAAGGGAGCCCTCTCCTTATGGCTGCATGGCCACAGTTCAGCCTGACCATAGAAGACTACAGAGTCTTCGCCCCAACCACACTTACAACCCCATTCCTCCCTCTTGTCCCAGCCTACCTAGCGAAGTGAAAATGCAGGAGTGCTGAGGAAGGAGAGTGGTCTAGAACATAACAGTACCAGCACAGAGCGAGGAAGCAGGGCAGGGTAGGCCCAGATTAGGAGAGAGGGACAAATCATCCCCCTTCCCTTGTACTGAAGGCATGTGGAGAGGGTATGTGATTTTCCCATGTCCACTCTTACCCGCTATCCCCAGCCCCTCCACTATCACGGGAAAGGTGGCCCTCTGCCATCAAGAAAAATGTAGTAGAGTTCAGGACAGACAGGTAGCAATTTATAGGCTCCTTTCCTTCTTTCTTGGGAGATGTTTGCTTATAATTTGGAGGATTATATGAAGGCTACAAACAGTGGAAAGCAACTAGGATAGTTTAATTTATTATGGATCTATGGAGGTGAAAATGGTGTTGGGGTAGGGGAAAATATATTGTCTTTTAAGCTTTCTGACCTAAGCTTTTCTCTCCCTCCACCTCACAGCTGATTCCCCAGATCTCTTCCTTGGCATGGTACACAACTGTGATACCTCTGATAGTGGTGCTGTCCATAACAGCAGTGAAGGATGCCATGGACGACCTGGTAAACTGCCTTTTTGGGCCTTTACTTCTTCACTGTATCTAGTCAGGCCGGGGGGCAAGAAGGACTTCCCAGAACTATCTAGTGCTAGGAAAAAGCACTAATTGGAAAGAAATGTTTCCTTTTTTTGTTTCTTTATCTGCCCCAGATGAATATATACTTTCTGTAGGCCCAAGATTGGTGGTCTATGCATGGCCAAGAAGGAGCAATGTAAGACCATTCTCTGTCTTCCTACTACCACCACTCTTAACCCCTTTTCTAGGCTTTCTTCCATCTCTGTTTTTTTTTTTAATTTTATTTAGAGAGAGGGGGAGGGAGAAAGAAAGGGAGAGAAACATCATCAATTGGTTGCCTTTCACACACCCCCAGCTGGGGACCTGGCCCACAACTGAGGCATGTGCCCTGACTGGAAATCGAACTGGCAACCTTTTGGTCTACAGGACAATGCCCAACCCACTAAGCCACACCAGTAAGGGCCTGTCTCTTTTTTAATAACCCACCTCTTCCTTCACTCCCCTCTTAGCTTTGTCTGGTTTGCTCTCATCCTTCTTTCTCCATTCCCTCCTTTCTCATTTTTATATCCATCTTCCTCTCATCCCTCTGTTTCCTCCTCCCTCTTTTTCCTATTCTTATCTCCCTTTTGCACATTTTGTTTCTCCTTTCCAACTCTCCCTATTTGCCTTTCAAATTTTCAATTCTATTAGGTATGCACAAGTAGGAACCCCCTAATTTTAAAAAAGTCTTATGACATGTTTAAGCAAGGGCTGATTCTTTTCCTGGCCTTGGAGGGAGAAACTGGCTCCCAGTGAGTGCTATATGGCTTCCTCTTTACTCCTCAGAGCAGGCCCTGCATAGAAGAGTAAGGGTGAGGACCCAGTACCATGCCTAGTAGTGGCATTTGGGGAGCCAGTCTTGATGACCTGCTTGCATCTTCCAGAAGAGAGTCCTGATTTTGCCAGGAAAGATTTCTAGACCAAAGTTTGAGAGGATGTTTCTTCAGCTATTTAACTTTGTTAACTTTTTAAATCCAGAATTAGCACAATGGTTTAAATTTTAGTCATAACTAAATTGTGACTGAAGTCACAATGCAAAGACGTAACTTTACTTCTCTATGACTAAACTCAGTATAGCTCATAATAACCACTCCACTATTGCCACCCTTTTTAAAGAGCCCAAAACTTAACTTGCCAATTCAGAATAACCCAGTTACTTCTGGTTCAGAACTCAGTCTCTTTAGCATAGCTATTCTAACAAATTAAGGATTCTGTCTGCTTCCTTTCCAGTCCTGCCCTTCTCCCAGGGGTGGGAGGGAAGCATGCTCGAGGATACTTAGCTTTCCTGGCAGCTACCGATGAGCATGAGACTCATGCTCATCTCATCTCTGCCATCTCATCTCTGTGGCCTTTGATATAAGTTGTTTGTTCTCATCCCCCAGGCTTTGGCTTTTGATCTTTAAAGCTGAGATTTTCTCTCTTTCTTCTCCCTTGGTTCTTTTTCAGACCTCCCTTTTCAACTTTTCAGAGATAATCAGTCTCTTGGCCTGATTTTAATGGTAGGAGGACTTTGGGGGTTAGGGGAAAATTATAAAGAGGGTGAATTACATTGGGTAATATTTCCAAATATTAATTTTCTACATGCAGTTAGCTCGATTCTATTTCCTGAACATTTTCTTGTATAATTTTAGAAAAAGCACAGAAATGACGATCAGGTCAACAACCGTTCTGTTCTGGTCCTGATGAATGGCAGGTAAGTCCTTCCAGGGAAGCCAGTTTAGGTAGGACCTGCTCAGGGTGAGGGTTGGCCTTGTGAACACTTAATGTGCGGGGGTCTTTGGAAAGGTGGTTCAGGACAGTGAAAAGAACCTCAGATTGGACATCAGAAAAATGTGTTTCTAGATCTAGCATACCCTGAATGCACCATCTGACCTCAGACCTCTCCAGACCTCATATTTCTTATCTATAAAGATAATATTTTCTACCTTAGATTATGCTTATGAAAATAAAACTGAAATAATGTATATTAAAGCAATTAAAAAATTATGACATGGTATTAACATTCAAGTGATTATTATTAGTGCAGTGGTCAGCATGGAGACATCAATATCTTTAGAACATCAATGGATTCTTTTTCTTTTTTAATGAATTAAATCTTTATTATATATTTTTCCATTACCATTTAGTTTCCTTATACCTCCTTCCCCTCAATAATCACCACACTTTTGTCCATGTTCATGAGTCCTTTTTCCTTTTTGCTCAATCCCTCCACCCCCTAACCTCCTCCTCCCACTAGCTGTCATCTGCTCTTCATCTATGAGTCTGTCCCCCTTTTATTGTTAGTTCAGTTTAGAACATCAGTGGATTCTGACATGGCTTATTGTCCATTCTTCTATAGCCTTTGGTCAGACCATCTTTTTGTTAACAATCTAAAGAAACTATTGGCATTGACCTCATTGCTTAGTGTTTGGTCATAACTATCTAAAGTGTTAGGTAAATGTTTATATTTGGTGGGGTGGTGCAAAATTTGAGCAATTCAACTTTGGCAGGAATGGAGAGAGACTGGCATAATTCCTATTTAAGGCAAAAATATGAAGACTATCATGAGACACACAAAAATTTGTAAGAATTAATAAAAATGAGCAATCATAGCTGGTTAAAGAAATAAAAGAAGACTCTGTGGAGGAGGTGATGTTAGTACTAGGCCTTAAGAGATGGGGAAGAATTCAACAATTAATGATTGTACGAAAGAAAAAGTGGCCAATATGTGCAGAAGTATGTTTGCAAAGAAGCACAAACCTGAAGGAATTCATGACTGAGGTCCAGTCTTTTTTCATGGTGGCCTTATAGAAAACCCAGTAGTGAAGATGGAGGCATAGGTGGATACACTTTGCTTCTTCACACAACCAAAAGAAGGACAACAACAAATTTAAAAACAGAAAACAACCAGAACTGCCAGAAAATTGAACTGTATGGAAGTCCAACAAGCAAGGAGTTAAAGAAGAAACATTAATCCAGACTGGTAAGAGCGACAAAGACGGGCAGCCGGGGTGAAGAGGACATGTGGCAAGGAGGCGGACCAGGTGGGCAAAGCAGTGGCTGGCTGACCAGTTGGTCCCACATTCTCATGCAGATAAACCGGAAGGAACACCTGAGGAGTGAGACAGACAATGCAAACAAGGGCTCCAGCACAGGAAATAAAGCCTCAAAACCTCTGGCTATAAAAACATGGGACTTGCAGCTGCAGGAGAAATTCCCAGCCTCACAGGAGAGTTTGTTGGAGAGATCCAGCAGGTTCTAGAATGTACACAAGCCTGCCCACCTGGGAATCAGCACCAGAAGGGCCCAATTTGCTTGTGGGAAGTGAGGGAAGTGACTGAAAGTGGGGCAAGAGCCGAGCAAACAGCATTTTTCCCTCTCTGACGCCTCCCTCACAGACCACCAAAACACAGCAACATGGGTTGCCCCTCCCTGGAAAATATCTAAGGCTCTGCCCCTTTCTAGGTAACAGGTGTGCCAAGACAAAGAAATATTGCCCAAATGAAAGAACAGATCAAAATTCCAGAAAAAGAACTAAGCAACAAGAAGATAGCCAACCTATCAGATGCAGAATTCAAAACACTGGTAATCAGGATACTCACAGAACTGATTGAGTTTAGTTGCAAAATGAAGGAAGAAATGAAGCCTATACAAAGTGAAATAAAATATACAGGGAACCGACAGTGAAGGGAAGGAAAACAGGACTTAAATCAATGATTTGGAAGAGAAGGAAGAAATAAGCATCCAACCTGAACAGAATGAACAAAAGAATTAAAAAAAAAAAATAAGAGGCTTAGGAACTTCCAAGACAACTTTGAATGTTGCAATATCTGAATCAAAGGGGTGCCAGAAGGAGAAGAGCAAGAGCAAGAAATTGGAAACTTATTTGAAAAAATTGTGAAGGAAAAACTCTTCCCCGCTCTGGCAAAGAAAATAGACTTCCAGGGAGTCCAGGAAGCTCAGAGAGTCCCAAAAAAGTTGGACCCAAGGAGGAACACACCAAGATAAATCATAATTAAATTACCCAAGTTTAAAGATAAGCAGGGAATCTTAAATACAGCAAGAGAAAAGGAGAGAATTGCCTACAAAGGAGTTCCCAAAAGGCTATCAACTGATTTCTCTAAAGAAATCTTGCAGACTTCCGGCAAGATGGAGGAATAGGTGGACGTACCGTACCTCCTCGCACAACCAAGATTAGAACAACAATAATTTACAGATAGAATAACACTCAGAACTGATAGAGGATTTATCTGAATGGAAGTCGGACAGCCAAGAAGTTGAAGTAGACCCGTACATCCAGACTGGTAGGAGAAGACGAGCTGGGCGGGCGTGGGGCTGGCGTGGGTCGGCGGCGCACGGAGGTCGGGGAAAATTTGGCACAAAATCAGTGAGACAGCTATCCGGGGCACAAGAACGCAGCGGTGATCCCTGAGTACGAAAGCTGCGGCTGGTGGACCCAGTGAGGCAGCGATTGTGGACCAGGGCAGGGCTCGCAGCCCAGGATCCCAGAGAAGGGTCTGAGCCCAGGAGAACGTAACTACTGCCATTGTTCCCTCCCATCCCCGCTCCCGCCCCCGCCCCCACATATAACCTCACAATCTAGCAACTGAGGTGCCCAGCCCCGGTGAACACCTAAGGCTCCGCCCCCCACCGTAACAAGAGCGACCAGACCGGGGAAAAAAAAAAAAGGAGAGACAGGGAAAGACATAAGACATGTTTCCAACAGAACAGATCAGTCCCCCAGGACTCATCCTTTTGAGCAACCAAGAAATAGCCAGTCTATCAGATGCACAGTTCAAAACACTGGTGATCAGAAAGCTCACGGAATTGGTTGATTTTGTGCGCAATTTAGATGAAAGGATGCAGGTTACCATAAAGAGATGCAGGAAGATACGCGGAGGAGAGCCAATAGTGAAAGGAAGGAATCTGAGTCTCAAAACAATACAGTGGACCAGAAGGAAGATAGAATCAACCAAGCAGGAAAGCATGATGAAATAAGAATTCAAAAAATCGAGGAAAAGCTTAAGAGCATCCAGGACACCTTTAAACGTTCCAACATCCGAATTATAGGGGTACCAGAAGGGGAAGGGGAAAAGCAACAAATTGAGCACGTATTTGAACAAATAATAAAGGAGAACTTCCCCATTCTGGCAAAGGGAACAGTCTTCCAAGAAATCCAAGAAGCTCAGAGAGCCCCCAAAGAAGTTGCACCCAAGAAGAAACACACCAAGGCACATCATAATTACATTAGCCAAGGTAAAAACGAAGGAGAGAATCCTAGAAGCAGCAAGAGATAAGGGGACAGTAACCTACAAAGGAGTTCCCATCAGACTGTCAGCTGATTTCTCCAAAGAGACCTTACAGGCAAGAAGGGGCTGGAAAGAAATATTCCAAGTCATGAAAGACAAGGACCTACATCCCAGATTGCTCTATCCAGCAAAGCTCTCATTTAGAATGGGAGAGCAGATAAAGTGCTTTTCAGATAAGGTCAAGTTAAAGGAGTTCATCATCACCAAGCCCTTATTTTATGAAATGCTAAAGGGACTTATCTAAGAAAAGAAGATAAAGAAAAGACATGTATAGTGAAAGGACAGCAAACTCACAATTATTAACAACCACACCTAAAGTAAAACCAAAAGAAACTAAGTAAACAAGTAGAACAGGAACAGAACCACAGAAATGGAGGACACATGGAGAGTTAGCAGCAGGGAGGTGGGAGGAGGAGAGAGGGGGAAAAGGTATAGAGAATAAGTAGCATAGAATGTAGGTTGAAAATAGATAGGGGGAGGGTAAGAATAGTACGGGAAATGTAGAAGCTAAAGAACTCATAAGTATGACACATGGACATGAACTAAAGGGGGGAATGTGGGTGGGAGAGGGGGTACAGGGTGGAGGGGAGAGAAGGGGGGAAATGGGACAACTGTAATAGCATAATCAATAAAATATATATTAAAAAAAAAGAAATCTTGCAGGCAAGAAGGGGCTGGAAAGAAGTATTCAAAGTCATGAAAGGCAAGGACCTATATCCAAGATTACTCTATCCAGCCTAGCTGGATAGTTAAAGGAGTTCATCATCACCAAGCCCTTATTATACGAAATGTTAAAGAGGCTTTATCTAAGAAAAAGAATAAGATCAAAAGTATGAACAGTAAAATGATAAACTCACAACTATCAAGAACTGAACCTAAAAAAAAACAAAACCTGCAAACAACTAGAACAGGAACAGAATCACAGAAATGGATATCACATGGAGGGTTACCAGTGAGGAGGGGGTGGAGGGAGAATGGAAGAAAAGGTATGGGAGTAAGAAGCATATTTGGTAGGAACAAAATAGACAGAGGGAGATTAAGAATAGTATGGGAAATGGAGAAGCCAAAGACCTGGAGGTGGGGGAGAGAATGCTGTTGGGAGGGTGGTGCAGGGTTGAGGGGGATAAAGGGGAGAAAAAAATGGGACAACTATAATAGCATAATCAATAAAATATTCTCTTTTTTAAAAAAGAACACCCAGTAGCTATAGTTTTAATTATATAATTCTGTTATGTCAAGTTCTTGGACATCTAATCCTTTTATTATATAGTTGCTGATTCTTACTCATGGTGGATTATTTCCTCAAGAGTTTTGATCTGTTGAAGCCTCTCATAACTACCACTAAAAAAGGCAGTTGTGATTAAAAACAAAAGTTGCCCTGACCAGTATGGCTCAGTTGGTTGGGTGTAATCCTGCAAAGGGAAAGGTCACTGTTTTGATCCCTGGTCAGGGCACATGCCTGGGTTACAGATTCAGTCGCAGGTGGGGCACATACGAAAAGCAACCAACTGATGTTTCTCACATTGATTTTTCTCTCCTTCTCTTACTCCCTCTCTCCCCCTCTCTCTGGAAATAAATAAAATATTTTTTAGAAAGAAAAATAAAAAATAAAAGAAGGAAATAAATAGAAATAAAAAGAAAAGACAAAGGTGTTTCAGAACTTTGCAAGGCTAGGGAGTTACTGCTCAAATAATTTTCATCAAATGAACTCCGCAAGTAACTTGAGCACTTGGGTTTTATAAGATTATTGGAGAAGAATTTGTCAGAGTGGTTTTATGGTGGGAGTTCAGAAGTAGGGCCCTGATTAGACTTTGTAACCCAGTGAGCGTCTGATTAATTGAACACTGGAGGTGAGGCTGGTTGTTGAAATGGTCTATATTCCAGAAAGTAGCATTCTTTTTCTAGAACACATGGGTCTGAGCAGCCCTGCTATGAAAAAGTTTGTCTGCTTTGCAAGTTGTGATTTCTGTCATTTTCTCAATAATTTTGGTTAAAAGGGCATCTATAGTGGAATCTTTTTTGAGAAAGAGAGAGAGAGAGAAATATCAATTTGTTGTTCCACTTGTTTATGCATTCGTTGGTTGCTTCTTAACTGTGCCCTGACCAGGGACCAAACTCACAATGTTAGTGTATTGAGATGATACTCTAACCAATTGAGCTATCTGGCAAAGCCCCACTGGAACTTTCTTTATGGATACTATAAGTGGCCTTGAGTTCATGTTCTGTCCCTCCCAAGGGGCTTTGTGTTTGCCTCTACCAAGTAACTCAAGGGTATCACCTATTCCTGTACCTCATGAGGGTACTAATTCTCGGAGGAGTCCTCCATTCCCTCACCGCAACCCTCCAGGGTAAGAGAGACAAACTTTCTTGCCAATGAGTTGATTTTTTTTTCCCCAGATCACCTTTTTCCTAATGATGTTGCCCCTCCAGAGTCCTGGCTTTATGAGGGGTTCTTTGTTCCAACTCATTGCCTTTCAAGGTCCTAAGGCTTAATCTCTTGTCCCCTTGATGGGCTAAAGGAACGCTCAAGTTACAAATTATTCAGTTGGCCAAAAAGTTAATTTGTTTTTTTCCAAAAGATGACTCTAGTAGTGCTTAGTTGTCTTTAACTTCATTCAAAACAATTTTGTTAGATTGTATTGCGACAGCTGTCATATCATTGTGCATTTAATAAAACTTATCAAAATTGGTGAATTTTGTGTAGCCATATTAATATTAAAGATGGAAAATATACAACATTTTCAACATATTATGTTTTACTATTTCAAGAAAGGTGAAAATGAAACTGAAATGCAAAAAAAGAGAAGATTTGTGCAGTGTATGGAGAAAATGCTGTGACTGATTGAACATGTCAGTAGTGGTTTGTGAGGTTTTGTGCTGGAGATTTCTCTCTGGACAATGTTCCACAGTTGAATAGATCAGTTGGAGATGATAGCAATCAAATCAAGACATTAATCTCCACACAGGAGATAGCTGACATACTCAAAATATCCAAATCAATAAAGTTATTGGTGAAAATAAAAAATGTGTCTTTTATTTTATGGAAAAAAATCATACAGATTTTTTGTCCAACCCAATACTAAGACTGGTAATCCCTCTCCCCCACTAAGGGCAAGAACAGCTTCAGAACATGCTTCTGTTCTGGATTTCAGTCCTGTCTCTTTTCCTGGTTCCTTACTTTGTGTTAAATATAGCCTTGCTTATAACAGTGTTGACTTTATTTTATCTAGCATTTCTGAGTATTTGTATTAGGAAAAGTACCAGAGTGTTACAGAACTCCAGGGGGGACCATTCACATAAAACAGAGAATATGATATGAATGATCTGCTCTGTAGTCAAAGTAATGCCATCTATAGCTATATGACCAAATTTTCTAAACAAAAGGTTATATTGCAATGCATGGGAATTACAAATGTACTTAGGGCACAACAGGATTGAATATTTTAAATCAGTAGGGGCTATCTCCCCCTCTCCCTAATCTGGGACACATTGTCGTTACAATGTCCACGAAGGAAGTAGTAGTAGTTTGTCAGTCAAGATGAAATAAAACTCTCAGATGTTTTCCTCCAAAGCTTACAGGATAGTACTACCCTTCAGTACTATCATCCAGATTTGAAAATTAGGAACAAAATAAGTAAAGGTATTGAGAATTATCTGCATGGAGATGATACTTGAAACCAAAGGAAATAGGTTGAAGGATATATAAATAGTGATTTTGCAACAAGGACTTATGTTTATATTATAACATTCAAAGAATATTGCATGTGTAATAATATTTAAAGAACTATAACCCTGGAATTTGAAAAAAATGGGCCCCACTCTTGACTGTAGCACCAATGCATCACAAATTGGTCGGTCCTCCTCTGAGCCTTGACTTCCTCTCAGCTTTCTTCTTCTTCTTCTTTCTCCTTCTTTCTTCTTCTTTCTTCTTCTTCTCCTTCTTCTTCTCCTTCTTCTTCTTCTTCTTTTCCTTGCAAAAACAGGGCTTTGGGGGAATTCTCAAACCAGGCTTTCAAGGGTTATTTTCTTACAGGATGGAAGAGAAAAAATGGATGAATATCCAAGTGGGAGATATAATAAAATTAGAAAATAATCAGCCTGTTACAGTGAGTACCTCTTTGGACTGTGGCTTTTTCTTTTTTGGCTGGAGTGAAAATGGGGGAGCCCTTTTAGCACTTCCACCACCATGCTTTTGGTGACTTTCACCTGCCTCATTTTGCATCCAGAGATCAACAGTGCCTGTGATAAGCTTGTTCTTGTCCACCTCTCACTATAGCTACAGGTAATGTGAAGCTTCTTAATCAGAGGGGTGTATGGTAGCAGTGACAGGTCCTAGACAAAGTAAACCAAATGTCTATAAAATTCTTAGGATGAACATCTGTTCCTGAGGTAACTGCTCTTGTCACTGCAGTGTTAAAAGTCTGCCGTGTTAAAAGTCTGCCTTTCTGCTTTCCTTATTTCCTCTGACTTTTCTGACCACAGGCTGACATACTGTTACTCTCTAGCAGTGAGCCGTACAGTTTGACGTATGTAGAAACAGCAGAACTGGATGGGTAAGTGTTCCCTCCTTAATGGTCCGTTAAGGTGACCAAGCCAGCTTAGAGTGACTTTTCATGGAGGGAGAACGTGATGCAGAGAATGAACTTTATTCTCAGATCAAAGTACCGAAGAGGCTAGAAATATCCAGATGAGATAGGAGGCCAGACTCTTGGACCTCAAGTCTAAAGCCAAGCTTTAAATAGCAATAATTGAGCTTTCACTGGGTGAATTACTTGGGCAAATAAACTCCCTGTTCTCCATCTCTAAACCGAGACACTCTGTCTAGCTGTATTTAATAATGCTGAGTGACAGGAAAGAGGTTAATAGAACTATAAAATTTCAGAATAGAGTTCCAAAGTTTCCAGGGGTGAAAAATGAGTATGGAGGTAATTATTTACTGATCAAACACCATGTTCTATAAAGGATTTAAGGTAGAAATTCATTAGAATGCAATAGCTAAGGCCTTAGGAGGGTAGAGACTGTCCATCTTCAGAGAGCTTGTCTTGTAGAGTTCTATATGGATCTGCATTCTTACAACTATTCCTCTTGGTGCCCACAAGCTTTGTGAAATATGGCTTCTATTTTTGCCTCTGTCTCAGTGCATTCTTGTATTAGCAAATGGCTAACTGGGATCCCTTCATGACTTCTATAAACATTTGTGAAGTAAGAAGTATGTTTAGTTGAAGGTGTGTGCAGGTTTTTATCAGGACATGCTCCTTATTCTTGAGTAGAGCAGGTGCCTCGTCCATATTGTTTTGTGATGTCTCTTCAGCTTGAGCACCTGTCCAGCAAGATCTTGTGTGCTGGTTACAAGAGTAGGGATGTGTTGCAGTGAGAGAGGGGAGTCAGTACGCTAACACCACTGTCTTTCTAGAGCCATCGCACCATAGTAATGTTCTTGAGAGAGAATAGTGGGAGTGACTCATGCTGCTCCAACCTATAGCCCAAGTTCTGTTGGCAACATCTACTTTCTAAAACTCCATGAAAATGTAGGAGAAACTGGACCTGTGGTGCTGTTGTGTATGTGCTCTGTATGCTCGTGACTGTGTCCTTTACTCTAGTGAAACCAACCTGAAAGTGAAACAGGCCATCTCAGTCACCAGTCAGTTGGAAGCTGACTTGAAGCTGCTGTCTGCCTTTGATGGTGAGTTAGCATATAGGCTTGCCTACCCACATTTTGATCAGTAGAGGACTGGTTAAATAAAGTATGGTGTATTCATACAGTGAACTCTATATAACTTTTTTTATTGTTCAATTACAGTTGTCCCCATTTCCCCCCCATTACGTTCCCCTGCCCTACCTACCCCCACCTCCCACATTCAATCCAATTTTTTAAAAGCAATATTCAAATTGGTATTTATTGACATGGGAAAAATATTTACAAGATATTCATAAGTAGAAAAATATTACAATAGACTGTTTAGTATATATAGCATAAACTCACTTTTTGAAATATGTATATGTTTATGAGTACATGTATAGAAAAATTTGGATGTATTTCAAAAGGTGTTAATAGCTCTTATCTCTAGGCAATGGGTAAATTTAACTTCTTTCTCCTTTTAATATTGTATATATATTTAGAAAGGCCATATTTTGCTTCACTAATCAGGAAAGCTCAGATTATTTTCATTTTGAAAAAATACTAGGTTTTCTTCAAGTAGTTTTTTAATTTGTTCAGGTTTAGAGTTCATATGATCTGATAGTACTGATAGTGATAAGTTATCACACAGGTTTTTCTCATCTGGACGCTCTCTGGATAACCCATGTCACAAATACAGTTACTTCCCTCTGATGCCCAGGAACCTTTGTCTGCCTTTCTAAACGGGGTGGGTAAGAAATGTGTAGCATCTGAAAGAGGATAGGAAAAATATGTGTATGTATTTTGAAAGAGATGTTTTCCTATTTTGTGTTAAACCTCCTTCTACCAAAGATTACAGAATGAGAGCTCATACTTTTTCCTTTTCCAGGAGAAGTGAGGTGTGAATCTCCCAATAATAAGTTGGACAGATTCACAGGAATACTGACTTATAAGGGAAAAAGCCACATCCTGGACCATGACAAGCTGCTGCTCCGAGGATGCATCATCAGGAATACAGACTGGTGCTATGGCTTAGTGATTTATACCGGTACGTCTCCCTGGAGTCCCAGTTAGACCCCCAGCCAGCCGGTTGCAATTCATGGCCAGATTGTGGGTGCTTGAGTTTCAGGATGTAGATAATACTCACATATATATCAGAACACTATGGCTTTGAGACAGATAGAAGGGGATGGATAGATGGATGATTTAAGAAAAAAAGTTTTAACCTAAGCACCCCAATGTTCATAGCAGCACAATTTACAATAGCCAAGTGCTGGAAAGCAACCCAAGTGCCCATCAGTAAATCAGTGGATCAAAAAACTCTGGTACATTTACACAATAGAATACTCTGCAGCAGAAAGAAGGAAGGAGCTCCTACCCTTCACAACAGCATGGATGGACCTGGAGAGCATTATCCTAAGTGAAATAAGCCAGGTGGTGAAAGACAAATACCATATGATCTCACCTATAAGTGGGACCTAATCAACAAAACAAACAAGCAAGCTAAACATAACCAGAGACATTGAAAGAACAAATTGACAGTAACCAGAGGGGAGGTGGGAAGGGATAGTGAGGGAGAAAGAGGGAAGGGTCATCAAAGAACATGTCTAAAGGACACATGGACAAAGCCAAAGGGGGGTATGATCGAACGGGGGAGGTGGGGATGGCTGGGGCTGGGGGGAGTGGTGGGGAAGAAATGGAGACAACTGTACTTTAACAACAGTAAAATAATTTTAAAGAAGTAAAATATGCTTACTGAAAAAAAAAACTTTTTCTCCAAGCAATGAGCTGTCAACATATCAGTGCTGCCATTGTTAGAGGAAGGCTTTGTGTTCCAAGACCACAGGGCATTCATGAGTCTTTTCAATCAGATCTGGACACAAGAGAGGGCATACATAGAGAAGTACACATAGAATTGGTGTGTGAAAGGGGCATTTTTGAAAAGGGAGAGTGTACATGTGGATTACTCCCATGAGGAGAGAATAAACACAGTGCTCATTATAGAGAAGAATATAAAATACAATATGAAGTGTTCATGCCAGAGGGAAGGCAAAAGTGGAACGTTAGCCAGTGGCCCCTCTTGAGATGTCCTTTAGAACCATAATCCCTTATACTTAGTGAGGGATTTTCTTGGGCTATGATGTGGCTTGGGAAAATGACAGAACCTTCGGTGCTGCCCTATGCCCTCAGTTACTGTGGGCAGTGCTGACAGCAACCACAGGGAGAAGATGGGGATCCTGAAGATAACATCAAGGTAGACTTACCTCAGTGAACTCTACTCAACTCAGAGCCCCCCTTCTAGAGAATTTACTCCTAGACAGGGGGATCCTAGATGCCTCACTTCTGTGGAAAATAATGGAATCCAAACCCTAGAGAGAAGCTTAAGAGTCTATGGAGGCCTTGGTGGAACTTTCTTCCTTGACTTTTGACCTGTAATTCGCAGCTTCTAGGCTGCCTAGTCCTCCCAAACACAAAAGATTTGAAGTAGACTTTTTTTAATTGTACTTAAGCAGGTACCCACACATACCATCACGCATAAAAAGCTCAATTTTCAGCAAAATGTTTTTTCCCTAAAGCAACAGCAGTGAGGTTACCAACCAGCACAAGTCAGGTTGAAGTTTCCCTCCAACCCTTTGTTGGTTACGTGGTAGTGAAAATCTCGGGGGGCTTTGGAAAGCTCAAAACAGGTGAACTGATGAGAGGTATGCAGTGCAGAATTGAGTTCTTCCTGCTACATGATGTGAAAGTGCCACTGTGATTTCCACATTCTCCTTGAAACCTGGGGTAGAGGCAGTCTTTCTGTGAACCCCTGGAAGGTACTGTCCCTTGTAGCTTTCAGTCTCTCAGCCGAACTTCTCATTAGTTCAGGCCCTTCAAAGAGTGCTTAAAAGGGAAGAGTGGCATAGCTTATGTACAGCATTCTTGGTGTTTGTCCACATACCAGGGAAGTTCCAGCTCCCCTTATATCAACATTGATAAAATTCCTTCATTAGAGTACATGTAAAAATAATAAACAGAATGTAAAAGGCCAGAGAAATTGCTACTTACACTTTCTTCTAAACTCTTCTCTGCAAAACCCTGGTCAGGTAGCTCCGTTTGTTAGAGCATCACACCAATATGCAAAGGTTGTGGGTTTGTTCCCAGTCAGGGCACATATAAGAAGCAATCAATGAATGCATAATTAAGTGTAACAACAAATGTCTCTCTTTCTCTCTCTCTCTCTCTCAAATATCAATAAATAAAAATTATTTAACAAAAATAAAGTAAACTTTTCTCTATAGCTGTATCTCTGGTCAGTAATTTCCAACTCGCCCCTTGGCCATTAAAAGCTTTTTACCTCTGCTTACTCTCTGCCCTATCAGGAAAAATATGGAGTGTCTGTCTCTCAGCCCCAGAGAAGTCTTAGATCCCCAGATTCCATCTCAGAAGAAATCACTGCCATCGCCTTTTCTTTTCTCTCTTTCCAAATTAGAAACTATAAACAGAACCTGGCCAACAGTGCCCCCCCCCCCAAAAGGTGGTAATCTCCTTATCAGAAAATCCCCTTTCTAAGGTAAATAAACCAGTTGGTAATGCGAGAGAAGATAGTGGCTCCTATTCTGACTTAGCTCATCTGTGAAAGACTACATGTCTAAAGTGCTGCAGCGGCAGAGGCCAGCATTACTGCACTTTGCAGAAGTGATTGAAATTATCCTTAGAAACAAACTTTCTATTCTTTGAGTTACTGGCACCAACTATGGGCCTTTCTCCAGGACTTTACTCCCTGGGACTGGAAAGAAGTTTGATTAGGTGATTGTAAAGGTACATTCCAACCCAATTTCAAGCCTCTGAGTATATTCAATATTCTAAGAGCTGATGTCTCCCTGTTGCACCTAGGACCAGACACCAAATTAATGCAGAACAGTGGGAAGTCCTCCTTCAAACGGACACACATGGACCATCTCATGAATGTCCTTGTGCTCTGGGTGAGTTAAAAGACTTTTTTTCTATTTCCTTACAAATAGGCATACTTCCCTCCCTGCCATGGGAGTAGCTGGTATTTCCAACTTGGAATTTAGTTGTTTGAAAATCTCAAGAAGCCAGTCTTTAGAACCCCACATATTAATTAATACCTGAAGCAGGAAAGAACAGAGCCAATTAATAAGGGATTCTCTAGTTTACACACCTCTGTCGTAGAGGACAGTCATGATTTTTTAGAATGGATCAAGGACCCTGCTTTATATTTTTTAATTTTTTCCATTGTATTTTTATCCCATTACCATTTAGTCCCTTTTTGCCCCCCTCCCCCTCAAGGACCCTGCTTTAGAAATTAAGACATATTTTTATTTTCTCATAACCAGTTGCACTCATGACCACTTTAATAAAACCTTACTTAGCTAATAGAACACCTTACTTGAACTGATGATTTCCAAACTCTGTTTCCTCAGAGGGGTCAAAGGGCTGCTGTAGGGGAAAGAGAGGTGATGAATTGAATTTTGTTCTAGCTGCCTCATTCTGAGGTTCCTGCTTCAAAAAGAGCAGCTTCATGTTTATCTGTTCTTAAGATTTCAGTTAGAAAATAGAGGATTCTGCTGCTAAGAAATTAAATTTGGAGAGCACTACAATAGAAAATAATCAGCTTTGATAACAGAAGTTTAAATTAAAGGCTAATTAACCATTTATTTTCTTTCCAATCATACACAAGTTGCCTTTATTCTTGTTAGATACAGACATTACTTTCTTCACTTATACAATTTCTCTGCATAACCAAGCATTCCAGTGCTGCCTGTACTTGATTATGTGAATTTTCATTTTTATTTTCACTCCACTGCTTAGATTCTGAAAATTCAAAAATGCCTTTTCTTTCTGTACATTTCTCATAAATATCTGAATTATAAATTGTGTATTCTCCATTGTTTATTATAGAAAATATCATATTTCTTTTTCTAAACACTTTGGATTTAGTAAATGGGTTTTACTAAACTTTTACTAAAAAATTAGGAAGGTTTATTCAGCTTTGACACTGAAAACTCATATCCACTGTCTTTCTCTTTCTACTGCTATTTGCATAGCTTTCAGCAGCTGAAACGAAGTGACATTTCCTGGTTTCTTGATGAGAAGGATGAAATACAGCTGAGAATTTAGAAAGGCAACACAGGCAAATATACCTTTTGGTAATATTAGGGACATGTATCCTGAGACACTGAGCTAGGTCATTCAGCCTAGGCCTGTCTTCAAAACAGGATGTCTCCCATGCACCCAGGAAAGTCCAACTACCTGTTCACCTATCTTTTGTGTGTGTGTGTGTGCGGTTCAATATGGTGAAAGCTATTTATTGATATATTAATTCAGTTCTTCTACTTAGCAGAATTAGCAAAAATAAGGCTTGCAGAAGTTTTACCCCAAGAAAAGTGACTCATTAATCTGACAATGACTTGCCAGTTTCCAAAGCCATCTTGAGCTGTAACCACAGTCCAACCTGCATCTGTGAGTCTCGATGATGATGTGGGATTGTTTGCCAATCGGGTTGCCAATAGTTCACTTGACATAGTATTATCTACATGTGAAAGTTTAACAGCATTCTAAAGGAGTGTGTTGAAAAACATGATATTATATGACCTGTACTCCCTCCAAAAGATAGTAGATATAGATCAGATATGTGATTTATGATTTTTTTTATTTTAATCATTGTTCAAGTACAGTTTTCTCCCTTTTACTCCCAATCCTGCCCACCCACCCAACCCTCCCCTCTTCCCTCCCATTACCACCCTCCCCCTAGTTTTTGTCCATGTGTCCTTTAAATTTGTTCCTGTAAACCCTTCCCATTGTCCCCTGAAATTCCCTCTTCTCTCCCCTGTGGTCACTGTCAGCCCGTCCTCTATTTCAGTGTCTTTGGTTATATTTTGCTTGTTTCTTTGTTTTGTTGTTTAGGTTCCTGTTAAAGGTGAGCTCATATGGTATTTGTCTTTCACTGCCTGGCTTGTTTCGCTTAGCATAATTCTTTCCAGCTCCATCCAAGCTGTTGCAAAGGGTAGAAGCTCCTTCTTTCTTTCTGCTGCATAGAATTCCATTGTGTAAATGTACCATAGTTTTTTGATCCATTCATTTACTGATGGGCATCTAGGTTGCTTCCAGCACCTAGCTATTGTAAATTGTGCTGCTATGAACATTGGGGTGCATAGGTTCTTTTGGATTGGTATTTTAGTGTTCTTAGGATAGAGTCCCAGCAGTGGAATTGCTGGGTCAAAAGGCAGATCCATTTTTAGTTTTCTGAGGAAGTTCTATACTGCTTTCCATATTTTTTTTTAATTTTTAAAATATTTATTTATTTTTAGAGAAGGAAGGGAGGGAGGGAGGGAGAGAGAGAGAGAGGAACATCAATGTGTGGTTGCTGGGGGTTTTGGCCTGCAACCCAGGCATGTACCCTGGCTGGGAATCGAACCTGAGACACTTTGGTTCCCAGCCCGTGCTCAATCCACTGAGCTACGCCAGCCAGGCTGCTTTCCATATCTTAAGGAGAGTGATAATACTTGATATCTGTAGAGGACCTTTAACTTTCTAGAATATTTTCACATTACTAACTGCAGCCTTACTACATCCATGAACAATAATCAAATGAAAAAGTATTGTAGCTTTTTGACAAACGTGCAAAGTGAGACACAGTAAAGACAAATGTCATAAATAAAATCCCACAGAAAAGTAATGGTAAAGACAGAACTATGACTCATCAAGTCATCAAGTCCTATTTCCTAAGAATCTATTATACTCCCAATACATGCCAGATGTGGGGAGAATCATAAGGATGTAAAAAACCTGGGTCCAAGCCTCAAATGTTTACGTTCCCTTTTGGGGGGAAAGGGAAACAATATGTGCCAGATACTTTACATACATAAAACTATACAATAGTTGTATCTATGCATCTAGACATGATTTTTCAGGGTCAATGCTATTTCTGTTTTACTTGCTGTCTCCCTGAGGAGACAAAATTAAAACACGTGACAAGTCCTGTTTAACATGGCAAATTGACCACATGTGAAGAACATGTAAAATTAAAAAGAAGATTCTAAAAGCTTCCAGGGAGAAATAAAAGGTCATATATAAGGATCAGAAATCAGACATTGGCCTTCTCACCTGCAACAGCAGAAAATAAATTTGAATGCCTTTAAAAGTCTGCCAGAAAATTATTTGTTAGCCTATAGTTCTAAATCCAATGAAACAATCAATAAAATGCAAATGTAAAAAAATTTCTGTATGTGCAAACTCAAAAAAAGTTTATTCATCATGTACCCTCTCTTAGGAAGCTTCTAGTGTATACTCAAGCAAAACAAGAGAGTAACTCAAGAAAGAAGATAGGGAAGCCAGGAGACATGGGAGCAATAAAAGAAAGTCCTAGGATGACAGCTGAATAGCAGGCAGAGAACACCGGAGCATATTAGAGCAGGAGTACAGAGCGGTCTGCTCAGCCTGTGGCAATGTGCAGGCGGCAGAGAGGTGGTGTAAATGTCAGGGGCGGCTAAGCTGGCAGAGTAGTTCCTGTGAGTTCCTACATTTGTGAGGTCATTCATGCTGCGCTCTTTCCTTTGGAAAGTATAGAATATTAGTTGGGTGCTCTGTTCACTTTGGGGCATCCAGTTTAAGAACACTGAGACTCCCTGTTGAAGCCTAATGTAATGACTGTAAAGAAGTACAAACAGGAAATAAATACCTAACTGCCATGACATAGGATGAAGAACCATGAGCAGACCTGAGATGCTGATGAGTTTTGGAAGGCAGAAAGTAGGTAGATCATACTAACAGATAAACCAGAGTAGTGAAAGCCTCAGTGGAAATACATTCTTCTTTTTTTAATTATATTTTATTGATTATGCTATTACAGTTGTCCTGATTTTTCCCCCTTTGTCCCTCTTCACCCAGGGCCCCCCACTCCCTGAGGCAATCCCCCCACCATTGTTCATGTCCACAGGTCATGTGTATAAGTTCTTTGGCTACTCCATTTCCTACACTGTACTTTACATCCCCATGGCTGTTCTGTAAGTACCTATTTCTGCTTCTTAATCCCTTCACCTCACCACCCATTCCCTGACATCCCCCTCCCATCTGGCAACCATGCAAATGCTCTCCATATCCATGATCTATCTCTGTTCTTCTTGTTTGCTTAGTTTGTTTTTTAGATTCAAATGTTGTTAGATATGTAATTTTGCATTTTATTATTCATATTTTTTATCTTCTTTTTTAAAAATAAGCCCCTTTAACATTTCATATAATGATGGTTTGGTGATGATGAACTCCTTTAGTTCTTTCTTATCTCTTTACCTGCCCTTTGATTCTAAATGATAGCTTTGCTGGATAGAGCAATGGTGGCTGTAGTCCCCTGCTTTTCATCACTTTGAATATTTCTTGCCAACCCCATTGGTCTGAAAAGTTCCTTTTGAGAAAGAAACTTTCTTTTGAGAAATCAGCTGAAAGTCTTCTGAGAACTCCCCTGTATATAACTAACTTCTTTTCTCTTGATGCTTTCAGATTCTGTCCTTATCTTTAATCTTGGGTAACTTAATTATGATGTGTCTTGGTGTGTTTCTTCTTGGATACAAGGAGTGCCTATAAGACTGTAAGCTGATTTCTCAAAAGAAACCTTATAGGCAAGCAGGGACTGGAAAAACATATTCAAAGTCATTAAAGGCAAGGACCTACATTCAAGATTACCCTATCCAGTAAAGCTCTCATTTAGAATGGGAGGGCAGATAAAGTGTCTCCCAGATAAGGTAAAGTTAAAGGGGTTCATCATCACCAAGGCTTTATTACATGAAATGTTAAAGGGAGACAGACCACGCAACCCAGGGTTCCAGTGCCAGAATTAAAGCCTCAAAACTTCTGACTGAGAAAACCTACGGGGGTTGAAGTGGCAGAATAAACTCCCAGCCTCACAGGAGAGTTCATTGGAGGGACCCACAGGGTCCTAGAATGTAAACACCCACCCTGGAATCAGAACCAGAGGGGCCCAATTTGTTTGTGGGTAGTGGAGGAAGTGACTGAAGGCCAGCTGAGGGCTGACCAAGAGGCATTGTTCCCTCTTGGACCTGTCTCCCACATACAGAGCCACAATGCAGCGACACGAGTTGCCCCATCCTGGCGAATACCTAAGGCTCCACCCCTTACTGCATAACAGGTTCACGGAGACCAAAAAAAAAAGGCCCAAATGAAAGAACAGATCAAAGCTCCAGAAAAAATACAACTAAGTGATAAAGAGATAGCCAACCTATCAGATACAGAGTTCAAAACACTGGTAATCAGGATGCTCACAGAAAAGGTTGAATATGATCACAAAATAGAGGGAAAAGTGAAGGCTAGGAAAAGTGAAATAAAGGAAAATGTACAGAGAACCAATGGTGAAAGGAAGGAGACAGGAACTCAAATCAATGGTTTGGAGCAGAAGGAAGAAACAAGAATTCAAAAACATGAGGAGAGGCCCAGGAAACTATGGGACAACTAAATGCTCCAACATCCGAATCATAGGGATGCCAGAAGGAGAATAGGAAGAGCAAGAAATTGAAAACTTATTTGAACAAATATGAAGGAGAACTTCCCCATTCTGGCAAAGGAAATAGACATGCAAGTCCGGCAAGCACAGAGAGTCCCAAAGAAGTTGGACCCGAGGAAGCACACACCAAGGCATGTCATAATTACATTACCCAACATTAAAGGTAAGGAGAGAATCTTAAATGCTTCAAGAGAAAAGGGGATAGTTACCGACAATGCAGTTCCCAGAAGTCTATCAGCTTATTTCTCAAAAGAAACTTTACAGGCAAGAAGGGTCTGGAAAGTATTCAAAGTCATGAAAGGCAATGACCTACATCCAAGATGACTCTATCCAGCAAAGCTATTGTTTAGAATGGAAGTACAGATAAAGTGCTTCCCAGATTAGGTCAAGTTAAAGGGGTTCATCATCACCAAGTCCTTATTATATGAAATGTTAAAGGGGCTTATCTAAGAAAAAGAAATGATCAAAACTATGAACAGTAAAATGACAACAAACACAACTATCAAGAACTGAACCTAAAAAAAAATCCCCAAAAACAAACTAAACAAATAACTAGAACAAGAATAGAATCACAGAAATGGAGATTACATGGAGGGTTACCAGCAGGGAGAGGGAGGAGGGAGGAGAATGGGGGAAAAGGTACAGGGAATAAGAAGCATAAATGGTAGGTACAAAATAGACAGGGGGGCGTGCTTAAGAATAGTATAGGAAATGGAGAAGCCAGAGAACTTACATGTACGACCCATGGACATGAACTAAGGTGGCAGAATGCTGGTGGGGGGCAGGGGGTGGCGACCTGGGAGTGCAGGATAGAGGGGAATCAAGGTAAAAAATGGGACAGTTGTAATAGTATAATCAATAAAATATATTTTTTTAAAAAAAGAAGATACCATGGATAAAATGAACCACAACTAAAAGAACAAAATAAAAGAAACAGTGGGAGATTAATGCCTGGAGAGACAGCTGCTGAGCCCTTGAACTAATGAACAAGTCTGTAATGGAATGATAAATGTATTTTCCTGAACTGACATCAGACCTAATGTTGTACTCCCCTTTCCTCCTTTATTTGGTTAAATTGTAGGCAGATTTCTTTTTACCTACAATTTTTCCAATGATTTTTAATGATGTAACTCCTCTTTCCCCTTTGCCCAAGGACCTCATTCTTTAATAAAGCCTGTTATTTTGGCATGTTTCTAGTAGGGTGCAAAAGAAATGTGTACCAGCGTAATTGTTATTTTATATTAACTGTATACATATGCTTGACTTGGCTTAAAATAGTTTTATGATTTTAGCTACTTTGGCCATTTGGTTATATCATTTGTGACAGAATAATGTGAAGCTAAAGTAATTGCTAAGCTCTGAATGGAAATTACATGTTCAAGAAAATTAATTGCCTCTGCTTTATTATGTGCTCAAAATAGGTCATTGAAAGTACTCAGCATTAAACTTGTGTTTAAGAGTATTGTTGCTTTAATCCAGTATGTTTGTTTATAGAAAGCAAAACAAAGGTGGAATGTTGAGTAGAAAGAAATATTAAAATGTTTTTAAGTATTCTGTATTGCTGCTGTTTTTGAATTTACCCATTTATGAGCTCCAAAGATAAATTTTTAATGAAATAAAAAAATAAAATAAAGTAGCTGTCCCTACCAAGATCTTTCTTAACCTCTTTTATTTTTCTCACAGCAGTTAACCACTATTTAAGTTGTATTTTTCCATTTCTTAACTTGTCTGTTGCCCACCTATCTCCACAGGACTATAAAGTCTCTGAGAGTAAGGACATTGTCTTTTCTCACCACTGTGTTCTCAATCCCTAGAACAATGCCTGACACGTAATAGGGGCTTCATTATTGTTTGCCGAGTTGTTGGAAATAGTGAGTATCTGAGCTACCAAATTAATGAGCCTCTAGGTAGAGCTTATGTCATACCCATCTCCATACTCGTGGAAGTGCCTTGCACAGAGTAGTGCTCAGGAAATATCTTTGAATGGTTATTAAATAAAGAAATGTTCTTGAATTAGCTGGGTTCTTATCAGCTCGGCAGTTTTACATGGTGTTCTTGCCAGGACATTGTTAATATAGTTAGATGTAATCGCATTTCTTGAAGTTGAAGCAAAAATCCTTCCTGATTTAAATACTTTTTCCCATTTTTGGAAATGTTTCTTAGCAGAACATCTGGCAGACACCAGGAGCATGTTTAGCAAAGCAGCTGAGCCCACAACTGAACTAGAGTTTGATCCCTCTCCCTCTCCCCACTGACCAGAGCTGGCAGTGGCAATGCCATCTGCACACTGGTCTGCTAAGTACTATGGGTGTATTTGTGGGACAGAGAAGCAGAGTGCTTGAGATTGGAATGATGCCAGAAATCCAGGATACACTTCTGGGATAAGGCACAATGAAAAGCACAGATGTAAAGGACCAAAGGAACAAGGAGTACTTAAACCTGGGAGCCCCACTGTGACAGTAATGGCCTTAGTTCTTGGTCATTTTTGTCAAGAATAACAAAATTGAGTATCATTTCAGCCTTGACTGGAACCACTGTTTGCTAAATGAGAGGCTGTCTGCTCGAGGGTCTTTGGTCTGACTGGCTCTGGTAATAAACAAATAACCTCTGGGGTTTGTAGCACCACTAATTTTTTATTTCTTCCTATAGAAAGGAAGCAAAGTAGCCCTGGTTGGCGTAGCTCAGTGGATTGAGCGCAGGCTGTGAACCAAAGTGTCGCAGGTTCGATTCCCAGTCAGGCCACATACCTGGGTGGCAGGCCACGGCCCCCAGCAACCACACATTGGTGTTTCTCTCTCTCTTTCTCCCTTTCTTCCCTCTCTAAAAATAAATAAATAAATCTTAAAAAAAAAAAGAAAGGAAGCAAAGTGAAACTTTAAGAGACTAAGTACTAATAAACTCCATCACAATAATAAGAAACACAGACCATGTGTAAGGACTCAGAAAGCTTCAAGATGGCAGGAAAAGCTCTGGGAATGAGGAAAGAACACATTTTGTCCTGCCCCTGAAGGCCTCATGCTGATGGGGAAGCCCTGTCCTTTGGGGGGTGGTCTGATAGTGGTGATTTTCCTTTCTAGTGGGTCAGCGTGAGCAGATAGATCTGGTCTGGGGGATGCATAGTCTAACAGTGGAGGCAGGGCACACCAGTGGAAGCCACAGGTAGTTCTCAGTTATCCAGGCAATACGGATGGAGCCAGGGTGTTGGAGGTCACCCTACAATCTTCTCCCACAGCTCCAAAGGGTTTAAAATGATTTATTCTAATAATGTCATAAATATATTTATATTTATAGGTATAATGGTAATAATTTATTCTAATTATTTTACCTTTCCCTAATAGAGCTAATAACGTAGGGCCTAGAGAAGTGGCAGGTAGAGGAATACAGTCCCAAATTCAATGTAGCCCACACAGACGATCCGAAAAGGCAGAGCCAGTAGAACTCATCCCTGAGGTTTGGTCAGCACCATGAGGAGAGCCTTGCTTTCACACGGCTCACTGAAGAGAAGGGTAAGGACGTGGGAGTCAGATCGAGAAGGAGGACCTCAGAGAGACCTTTATCTCAAAGAACTGAACTACTCAGTATGAGTCTGCATTAGGCTGGGGGTCAGAGTATATTTTATTGTGTTCCATCTCACTCCTCCTCAGTTTTGTTCTCCCCCATCCATCACCCAGCTCTCAAATCTCATATATTAAATGATTTCAAGAATTTATTCCTAATTTTTAAGTGACAAAGTCACTTAAGTGTTATTAAGTGTTATGTGTTTAAATAAGATCCTTTAAAGATATATATTAAACTGTCTGTAGATAAAATTATATAATGTGAGAAATTTGCTTAAAACAAAAAGGAGGGCATGAGAATAGGAGGTTTGGATGAAATAAGACTGGCCATGAATTGATAATTGCTGAAGCTGGGCAATGGGTACGTAGGAGGTCATTGTACTATTTATATACCTTATTTTTCGGACCATAAGATGCACCTAGGTTTTAGAGGAGGAAAATAGGAAAAATTTTGAAGCAAAAACATGTGGTAAAATATTTAATAACATAAATAACATAATATTTTACCAATGTAAATGTAAACAGAACTCAACAGCAGCATTAACAACCATTATTCCTCCCAAAGGAGGGGTGGTGTGTCTTACAGTCCGAAAAATATGGTACCTAAATACGTGTTTGAAAATTTTCATAATTAAAAGTTTATTAAAATTTCATTTTCTGAGAACGGTCCTAGTTAGACCTACTCTTCCTGCCTTTCTCCTTTTGTCTTCAAATACTTTCCCATCAGTGATTCAAAGGTGAGACCTTCAATCATCTAGCAGTGGGGATAGATTGTTTTCAGGTAATCACACTGTGTGACGAAAGATGCAGGTTTGGACATCATTCAGTAGACTTCGAGGAGGTTCACAATACTCTCACATGTGTATTCTGCAGAGGCATGAGGGCATATAATGCCTGGTAGAATGTAAAATTGTAACTACTTTGGAAACCATTTGGTGGGTTGTTATTTATTAAATTTGAGAGAGAGAGAGAGAGAGACATCAGTTTGTTGTTCTACTTATTCATGCATTCATTGGTTGCTTCTTGATTGTACCATGACCGGAAATGGAACTCACAACCTTGCAAGATCAGGGACAATGTTCTAATCAACTGAGCTACCCAGCCAGGGCTACCCATTCAGTAGTTTCTTAAAAAGTTAAATGTACATTTACTGTAGGACCCAGCAATTTCACCCCTAGATATTTACAAAAGAAATAAAAACATGTCTATGCAGCCTTGTGCACAAATGTTCAATGCAGCTTTATAATAGTCAAAAGCTGGAGTGAACCCAAACGTCCAATAAAAAAATAAATTAGAAACAAATTGTGTGGTATCCATACAATAGAATACTACTCAGCAATAAAAGGAAATGAACAATTGGTAAATGCAAAAACATGGGTGAATCCCAAAATAATTATGCTGAGTGAAAGAACCCAGATAAAAAAGAGTATATGCTATATTATTTTATTTACATAATTTTTAAAAAATGTTTTTCAACTTTGTTAAGGTGTAACTGACATATAACATTGTGTAAGCTTAAGGTGTACCACACAATGATTTGAAATGTACATATTGTGAAATGATTACCATAATAAGGTTAGTTAACACATCAATCCCCTCACAGAGGTATAATTTTTTGTGGTAAGAACTTTGAAGAGCTACTCTCTTAGCAACTTTCAAATATGCAATGATTTGCTAAATGAGAGGCTGTCTGCTCTTGAACTGTAGTCACCATACTGTACATTATGTTCCCAAAACTTATAAGTGGAAGTTTGTACCTTTGACCATCTTCACCCAATCCCCCTCAACAACCCCTGCCTTCTGGAAATCACCAATCTGCTCTCTGTTTTTATGAATTTGTTTCTTTTAGATTACATATACAGGTGAAATTATACAATATTTGTCTTTGTTTGACTTAGTTCACTTAGCATAATTCCCTCAAAGTTCATCCACATTGTCACAAATGGCAGAATTTCCTTCTTTTATGGCTGAATAATATTCCATTGTGTATATATATATGATACCACATTTTCTTTATCTATTCATCTGTTGATAGACAATTAGGTTATTTATATGTCTTGGCTAGTGGAAATGATGCTGCAATGAACATGGGGGTGTAAATATGTCTTAAAGAGAGTGATTTAATTTCCTTTGGATATACCCTCAAAAGTGGAATTGCTGTTTTTATGTCAGTACCATACTGTTTTGATTACCATAGCTTTGTAATATAGTTTGAAATCAGGAGGTTGTGATGCATCCAGCTCTGTTCTTCTTTGTCAAAATTGCTTTGGCTATTTTGGGTCTTTCATGGTCCCATACAAATTTTAGGATTATTTTTCTATTTCTGTAAAAAATGTTGTTGGCATCTTGATAGGGATTGCATTGAATCTATAGATAGCTTTGGGTAGTATGGACATTTCAACAATGTTAACTTTTCCGATATGTGAACATGAGATGTCTTTGCATTTACTTGTGTTTTCTTTGATTTTTTTAATTAATGTCTAAGTTGCACTTGATCATGGTATATGCTTCTTTTAATGTTCTGTTGAATTTAGTTTGCTACTATTTTGTTGAGAAGTTTTGTACCTATGTTCATCAGGAACATTGGCCTGTAGTTTTCTTTTCTTGTCTGGGTTTGGTACCAGGGTAATGCTGGCCTAGTAAAAGGAGTTCCAGAGTGTTATCTCCTCTTCCTCAAAGTTCTTTTTGAAACATAGTTCTCAAATTTGTCTTAAATCTCTGCTTCCTTGTCCTTCCATGACTTTCTCTCTCAACTTAATGACAAGAAAATTGCAGTCACCTGGAGCAATAATCTTGGGTAAGAAGGTATCATCTTTAATTTCAATTTTGCCTCCAGGTGGAATTCAGTTTGAAAGACTTATCGGGCTTTGTATGCTTAAGTTCTTAATTGTATCTCTTCCCCTTTAGTGTCTAAAAGTAATAGGCTTTTTCAGTCCTTTGATAAGCCAAATTTCTCCATATTCCTTTTCATTTCTGCTTATAAACTGGCCAATTTTCCTAGTTCAACTCTTTCTTTTAATACCTTGTCAAAGGCAGTCAACACAAATAGTTTCAGTCTTTCTAACCACCTCCTTTAGAGCTATACAGCCTCAGCAGACACATGGTCTGTCTTCAAGTTTTACCACAATCTTTACTACTAATGTGATTGCCATATTTTCAGCCCTTTCTTTCACTTTCTTACCACCCACCCATCCCCAATTGCTAAGCCAATACCACACATTTTAGACTTTTGTTAAGCAGCACCTCACTTCAATAATGGAGTGATTAAGAGGTTAGATTCTAGAACTGGTTCAAACCAGTCTCACTTCATTAGTAGATAAATGACTTTAAGCAAAATACTTTTCCACTCTTTATCAACTTCCTCATCTATTATTAAAAGAGGGGTATTATAAATATTAAATTAAATAATATATGTAAAGTACTTAGCACAGTTCCTGGAACTTAATTAATATTTAATATATTTTAGTTATTAGCATATCCCTTTAAAATCCCAGGACTATCTCTTAGGCTTTCTTTTCTGCTCTGTGTACTACTGCCTAGAGTCTACAAACTACAGCCCTGCCAGGCCCCCTCACCCTTCAAGAAGAGAGAGAAGCTTTTTGAGAGATAAGGCTCCCAAAGGCAGAACTGAAGTAGCGTATGCCTTGGATGTTAATTCTTTTTTTTATTATTCCTAGATTTTTCTGTTTTTAGGAGGCATGTGTTTTATCCTAGCAATTGGGCATGGCATTTGGCAGAACAAGAAAGGCTACTACTTCCAGAATTTTCTGCCATGGAAAGAATATGTCTCTTCATCATTTGTCTCTGCCGCCTTCGTATTCTGGTCCTACTTCATTATCCTCAACACCTTGGTGCCTATTTCACTCTATGTCAGGTAGGCGTCTTTGATCGCTTTGGGTTACAGGTAGAGGAGCTGACTTCATAATTCACGATTAATTCCCCAACCAGAGGGTGAACTTTTAGAAAGCATAGACTGTGTGTTCTTTCACCTACTACTTTCCACAGTGCCTGGTGTACAAAACATGCTGAAACATATCTATAGATTGCATAAATGTTTTCCATATCCAGAATACTGTGTTAGATACCATACGGATTATACAAAAAAAAATTGTTCCTGTCCTCAAATAGCTTATAATGTAAGTGACTAAATAAGACATACAAGCACATGAAATAATTAGGAAAAATACACACAAACTTTGTGATGCTGAAGCATATGCCAGGCAGTCCTTACTTTATCAATTAGAGTCCAAACATTTGTTTGTAAATCAGAACTCAGAACGCATTTTCCCATACAAACAGTGGAGAAAATGGTAGGTAGGTGTAATTGTGACCTATGTTCTGGTTCTTAAAAGTTGGAGAAGGGAAGAAGAAGAACGTTTCCTTCCCCCTTCTCATGAGCACCTTGGACAGGTATTGAAATAAGTAAAGTAAGTCTTTACTTTACTCTGATCTCCTTTATCTATTTCAACATTCCCTCTCACATACACACACCCTAACACATGTTCACATCCTTTTTTCCAGGTTTCCTAAACCCTGTACTGCAGCATTCCAATCTGAAAAGCACCATATCTACGTGATCTTACAAATTTAACAAATATTTGCTGAGCACTTACTATGTTGCAAGCACTATATTAGGTGCTAGAGAAAGAAACATGAGTAAGACAGCCCTTTCTCTTAAATAAGCTTACAACATAGCCATGGAAACAGACACACAAAGAAATAATTATGGTACAATGTAAAAAAATATGTAATAGAAATATATATGTGAATGCTATGGGAGCCTTGGAATGGAATGGATTAGTTCTGCCTGGAAAGCCTTAGGTGTTTACAGAAAAAGGTAATAATCAAACTCATAATTGAGAAAAGAGTAGAATTCACCAAGCAGAAAATAAGAAAAGAATATTGTGAGCAGAAAGATCAGCATGGGCAAAGGTCTAAAGGTGTTTTTAAAGCTTTTTAAAAATATATATTTTATTGATGTTTTTAAAGTTCTGTCTGGACATAGAACAGTGAATAATCTAGACTGATATGTTAGATGTAGTTTAGCATCAGATCCAGGACAGCCTTCGATGTAAAGCCAAGGAGTTTGGATTTTATCCTGAAAGCAACAAAGATCTTTTTAAGGAAAGAATTGATGTAATTAAATGATTCTGTTTAGAGGGGTTGCTGTTGTGGCTGGTACAGTGAAGGAAGGGAGGTCACAACAAGTTAAGAGTCAAAAATGTGGGCCTGGGCACCTCCTCCCTCAACTCAAACAAAAAATCCATGTTGCTCAATGCAGCCATCTAGGGTTGCTAGTGAAGCGATCTAAACTAACATAGATTAAGTACAAATGAATGATAATAGGAAGAAGTCCCCTTCACTGTTTTCAGTGAAGATGCTTGTTAACCAGAAAGCATCTATAAGGCATGTTATTTGAAAGAGAAGAGGGATGTGACAAAGGCACCAGGGGGAAAAGAGTCAGATGAAATGAAGAGGAGGCTATTAGGGGGAGAAGCTACTGCACAGGTAGGCTGTCTCTGCCCCGAAATTTATCAGAGGGTCAGATCCTGTAAGCTTTTCTGATTTTCACTGATCCTTCCCTTCTTCTGAAACAAAGAAGCTCTCTCTCCCCCACCAATGGGTTTACATGATAGCAGCAATAATTGTCTAATTAAGCCTAGACAGCCTTTTATTAGCTCTTAATTCTGCCTTGCACTGCTGCGGAAGTTCAAAATTTGTGACTTTTCCTAGATATGTTTTGGAAGAAGAAAGAGTGAAAGGGGAAATGCCCCAGCAAAAGTGATCAAGTATATCTGGATCCACATGGCAGTGTCCTTTGTGATAATGGTCACAGTCAGAAGTACAGTGGGTTGGCTGATGGCAGGGGTGCTGTGATCCAAGACTGGTTGATTGTAAGTCCCCAATAGGGGACTGATAGGATTTTCAGGTGCCCGCCCTGACCTACAGGGCTGGTAAGGAAACCAGAATAATGTATTTGTTTGTCCTGTTCTGACCCAGGACCCTTCTTTTCTTGCTTTCTCCTTAGTGTTGAGATAATAAGATTGGGCAACAGTTGGTATATCAACTGGGATCAGAAGATGTTTTATGCCCTAAAGAACACACCAGCACAGGCTCGCACCACCACCCTTAATGAGGAGCTTGGCCAGGTCAAATACGTATTCTCCGACAAAACAGGAACCCTGACTCAGAACATCATGATTTTCAACAAGTGTTCTATTAATGGGACGTTATATGGTATGCATGTCTTCCTGCTTTCCCTGAGTCCTGAGGGCTACTTTGCAGATTGTTTTCAAGACTATTCAAGCTCTAAGTCTATATGCCTCTGAAATTCACATTTGCCTCTTATTCTCATAGCCTTCCCTGTTCACTAAGCATAGATCACTTACCTCGTTCAGCTCTATTCAAAAAGTATTTATTTAGTACCTTGCAGATGTAATCCATTGTGTTAGACATCAGACATACCGACATATACAAACTTAATCTCTGTCCTCAAGGAATTTTTAACATCTAGGAATGTCAATTCACTCTCATATTAAATCAGGTAGAGCAACCAGCATTTTACTGAAGCTGCTAATTTCCTGGTTCTCCCTTGGACCAATAAACATCTTGAGAGAAGCCACCGAAGTGCAGTCAAGAGTTTGCTCAGTGTCTCTCATGGCCAATTCCTCATTTATTTCCTGCCTTATTCATAAGCTTGTTTTTGATGGTGTCCTAATGTGTGTGAGTATTCATGTCTGGTGCACTAACTAGCAGAGGAAGACAATCAGATCTAAAAAGCTAGAGCACATGGGATGTTGCCTTGGGATGATGAGAAAGCTTTGAAACTAGATAGATGCGGTAGTGGTGCAACACTGTGCATGCACTAAATGCCCCTGTAAACTTCACCTCAATTTTAAAATAATGTAAGATTTTAAATTGAAAAAAAAAAGCCCAAACTCTCCAATATTTCCAATTATCCCTGACAAACAAGGTTTCATATGTATAAACTCTGAAAGCTTATTTTTGGATGAATTGATTTGGGTGAGGGTCTTATTCTCTGGCTTATTGTTAGACCTTACCATACACTGGGTGAGGTTGAAAAGGGTCATGAGTATTTCTGTGCTAGGCCTCAGACTGCCTTCTACCCCCATTCTGTCTGTACTATCCACTGACCTAGAATCCTAAACATTCTAGCCCTATTTTCACATCTCTTCTAGGTAACTTTTCTGATTGGAGGGCTTCCTAAGGTAAGAAGTGTCTCATAGATCCAGTGACTAACTTCCAGTCTCACCTCATTCAGACTTAAGGGAGAAGAGTTGAGACCTAAGCAGATACCTTCTTACCACTGGCTTAGGGTCTAGAACTTTCTATAGCACTGAGGGCTAAATGGCCTGACTAAAAGTCTGTGATGATAGAATCAAAAGAAATAAGCTTTTAAAAACCCTCCTTTAAATTACTATATAACTCAGGAATTCCATTTCTAAGTATATACAAAAAAATTGAAGACAGGATTCAATGATAGATATATGCTAGTGTTAATTGCAGTACTATGCACAATAGCCCAATAGTAGAAATAACTATGTGTGTATCAACAGATAAATGGATAAACAAACTATGATATACCCACACAATGGAATATTATTCAGTCATAAAAATTAATGAAGTTCTGACACATGTTACAACATGGATGATCTTGAAAACATTATGCTAAATGAAATAAGCCCAAAGCAAAATAAAAGGAAGCCTATGCCCCTCCCAAAGCCAAAACCAAAGCCAAAGCCAAAGCAAAGGCTTTGAAGGCAAAGACAGCAGTGCTAAAAGGCATACACAGCCACAAAAAGAAAAGAAGATCATCCATACACCACCCACATTCCAGCAGCCAAAGACACTGTGGCTCCGAAGGCAGAGTCAATATCCTCAGAACAGTGCCCCCAGGAGAAACAAGCTTGAGCACTATGCCCTCATCGAGTCCCCCTGACCACCAAGTCAGCCATGAAGAAGACAGAAGGAAACAATGCACTTGTGTTCATTGTGGATGTCAAGGCCAACAAGCACCAGATCAAACAGTCTGAGAAGAAGCCCTGTGATATTGATGTGGCCAAGGTCAACACCCTGATCAGGCCTGATGGGGAGAAGAAGGCATGTGTTCGACTGGCTCCAGACTCTGATGCTTTGGATGTCGCCAACAAAAACTGAGTCCAGCTAGCTAATTCTAAATATAAAAAAAGTTATGTTGTAAAAAAATTAAAGAAAGAAGCCAGACACAAAAGGAAATATTCTATGATTCTATTTATATGCAATATCTAGAATAGGCAAATTTATAGAGGCAGAAAGTATATTAGAGGTTACCAGGGCCTGGCAATAGGGAGCAATGGAGTGTTTCTGTTTAGGATGCTGAAAAGTTTTAGAAATATAATGATGATTATTGTACAACATTGTGAACGTAATTAACACCACTTAATTGTACACTAAAAATGTTTAAAATGGCAAATTTTGTTATATATATTTTACCACAATAAAAAAAGTTAAACCTTTCTTTAAAACCTTGTCAAGTCTCTGCTCTGTTTACTCACCAACAGGTGCTGTCTATGATGAGAATGGACAGAAGTTGGACGTCTCCGAGGTGAGTGGACGCAGCTCCCTGTGGAGTGCATGTGGGAGCTGAGTGAGCAGCATCTTTAACACAAGTTGGAGCTCCCTTAGTCCCTAAAATATTAAAGTTTTTATTGGCCTCATAATATCAGACAGCATTATATAAATGACCTATGTTGATTTGAAGAGATTTGGGTTTGTGTTTTAAAATGAAAATAGCTTTATTGGGGGTTTTTTCTGTTTAAAAAGTAATCTTCCCTGGCTGTGTCACTTAGTTGGTTGGCACACCATCCCATGCACCAAAAGGTAGTGGATTTGATTCCTGGTCACAGCACATACCTAGGTTGTGTGTTCGATCCTTGGTTAGGGTGCATACGGGAGGCAACAGATTGAAGTTTCTCTCTCAGATATGTTTCTCTCTCCCTTTCTTCTTCTCTCTCTAAAATCAAAAACCATATCCTCAAGTGAGGATATAATCATCATCGTCTATACTCACTATTAAAAAATCCAAACAGTAGGAAAATGTCTGAAGAAAAAAGTTAAAATCACTCAATCTCGTTTAGATAACCCATGTAAAATATGCTTTTCATGTGTATGTATTCACATGAATGTACATCTAGATATGATTGGTTGATAGATAAGAAAGAGAGAAAGGGAGGGAGGGAGGAGAGAACCATAGCATATATGCTATTTTCAGCCTCTTTTTATTCACTTGACACTATATTGTGTCCTCTTTCCATGTCAGTAACTTAAATTCTGCATCATTGTTTTGAATGAGTGTTGTATCCAGTTGTATTGTTATACCTCAGTTTAACCAAACCCTATCTTTATTCCATTTTCTTTTGCTTTTATAAATAGCCTGTGGTAAACACCCTGGTGCATACTTTTTTGTCTTTTCTTCTGATAATTATTTCCTTAGAATAAAGTCTTAGAAGTGAAGTTGGTTGGTCAAAGGGTAGCCACATTTTTCATGCATTTAATATTATATTACCATATTGTCCTCCAGATAGATTGCATCAGTATGTAATCTCCCAAAAAATACATGAGAATTCCTCTTTTCTCATATCTTTGTCAGTACTAGATATTAACAATGTTTTAATCTTTAGAAATTTAATTAGTGAAAAATGATATCATTTAATTTACCTTTCTTTGATTACTAATCAGAATGAGTCATTTTTATGTGTTTATTTTCCTTCCTCTTCCCACTCATTCATTACCCATTTATACTTATTTTGTGAACTACCTGTTCATAGTCTTTGCCATTTTTTCTTATTTAAAAGTGTTTTTATATAGTAAAAACAACAAATCTTCCCTTGCCTGCCATATTCCAATTATTTTTCCCATTTTTGTCTTTTGGCTTTTGTTTCTTTTTTATTTTTTTCTGTGTAAAAGCTTTTAATTTATGTAATCAAATCTATCAGTCTTTTTTCTTTATAGCATCAGGATTGATGCTACAACAACATACGCAGTTGTCCTAACCTACACAATGATAAAACTATCTCCCTATTTATTCTTCCTATCTTTAGCTGGTCATTTTTACTATTTTCTTCAGTGTTGGATCGATCTCAGCTTTTGTTCATGGATATGATTTTAAGTACCCCTTCTTAGAGCTTCCTCTGTTAAGGATACTCCTCACTTATCCCTTTCCTACTGGAACCAATTCCAAGCCCTTAGCTACTTGATTTATACAGCACTCAGCTCACTCAAGCTCCCAACTCCTGCCTCACCCCCCATATCAATGATTTTTAACCAGTGTGCAGCAAAAATTTTTCAAACATGCAATAGCTGACAATTTAGTCAGAGGCACTAACATCTTTTCCCTTAGGTTGTCAAATTAAAAAATGACAAAAACCAACACAGCGATAGCCATCCAGTGTGACTGCCCTATCTTGAACCATAAATATGAAGGTCATATAACAGAGTTACAGCTTCTTGGTCACATCACATAATAATGTTGCATCTGATTCATTAATTCTTGGTACCAGAAATCCTTATGTACAAGTGTAGTCACCTGACATTTTAAAAAGTCACTTTGGAGCAAAAAGGGTAGGAAGTTACTATTATTTTTTGTAAATCAATCAAAATTATACCTATTTTTGTCAGATTGACAAAAAAAATATAAGTTTTGGTGTTTGCAGAATTTTAGTGCTTAATTTATGTGTGCTATGAGATGAAAAGGTTGAAAATTGCTGCCCTATATCCATCCAAAGAGATTGGGAAGGGGAAATAAAACCAGTGTTTTGCCTTAAATCCTCCTCCAGGAAGACTGCTAACGACCTTGGGCACATAAACAAAGTTATAGCTTCTAGGGAGTGAATTGTTGCTCTTGCCCCTTCTCCCTCCTTCCACTACTGACTGACTGTAGCACATTTTCAGCTTGATCATCTCTGAGCATCTTTGTTCTTGAGCATCTTTGTTCTCTTGTAAACAAATTTAACTACAACTTCATTTCTTCATGAAAATACTTTTGCCCTGGCTGGTGTGGCTCAGTGGATTGAGCACTGGCCTGTGATCTGAAGGGCTGCTGGTTCAATTGTCTGTCAGGGCTCATGTCTGGGTTGTGAGCCGGGTCCCCAGTTAGGGGTGTGCAAGAGGCAACTGATCGATGTATCTCTTGTACCAATGTTTCTCTCCCTCTCTTCCTCCCTCCCTTTCCCTCTTTCTGAAAATAAATAAATAAAATCTTTTAAAAAAATACTTTCTTCTCCCTGCCTTGATTGAAACATGACTTTCCCTCTATCTCTTATACTGGGTATATCAAAAGCCTAAAGGTTTTCATTATTCTGTACTACTTTTAAAGCACTTCTCTCTTCTCCCTCATATAACCTTTCTCCCTGTGGTACATATGACTTCTGAGTATACTCTTAACTCCTCTTGTCATTGACACCTACAAACCTTGTGGTTTCTTTGCCTCATTCATTGAGGAATTTTTTTTACCTTTTTTAAAAATATTTTTTATTGTTGTTCAAGTGCAGTTGTCTCCATTTCCCCCGTTCCATGCTCCCTCTGCTCCACCCATCCCTCCCCCCCTTCCAACCTACCCCCTTAGGCTTTGTCCATGTGTCCTTTATACATGTTCCTTGGTGGCCCCTCCCCTATTTTCCCCCATTATCCCTCTTCCCGCTCCCCTCTGGTGACTGTCACTTTGTTCTTTATTTCAATGTCTCTGGTGCTGTTTTGCTTGCTTGCTTGTTTTGTTGATTAAGTTCCACTTATAGTGAGATTGTATGGTATTTGTCTTTCACCACCTGGCTTATTTCACTTAGCACAATGTTCTCCAGATCTATCCATGCTGTCTCAAAGATCATGATCAAGTGGGATTTACCTCAGGGATGCAGAGATGGTACAATATTTGCAAATCAATAAATGTAATACATCACATAAACAAAAGGAAAGACAAAAATTACATGATCATATCACTAGATGAGGAAAAAACACTTGATAAGATACAGCACCCATTTATGATAAAATCATTGAGGAATTTTAAACTATAAAAACATTTTCCCTCTCTATCCAATCCCTGCTGTAGCCTTGGGTAGTATTGGCTTCTTTATGGATGATCCATCACCACAGTTGCGTTCAGATATCTGAAAGAATATGTCTCTCAGTTGACTCCTTGGACTCAAAAAGTCTGTATCCACAGTTTCCACATCGTACCATTGAGAACTGTGCTACCCTGAAACTATAAACTCCCTTGTCATGTTCTCTAACCACACACCTTATTCCTCCAGCTCTCCTGGTATTTGACTCCTGGTATGCCCGCTCTCTTCTCTCAGGATGATTTTAAAACCCTCAGCTCTCCTTTTTCTCCCCTCTGGCAATCCCTTGTGACTTGACTTCCTTTCCTATATTGCTCTTATCTGTACTCAAAACCATAAGCATCCTAAATACCTTAGTAGCCCTCTTTTCCCCCCTTTAATCACCCAACAAATCTCAACTTTGAATTATTCAAGCCATCTTCTCTGTTTCTAATATAGAGTGCCAAGCACTTTGTGGCAATCACAAGCCATTACGAATTCAGAGACTCCACCTCTTCTGGGCTTAGTTGCCATTGGATAATTTTCACCCATTTGTGATCAGCCTAATTCTTAATTGCCCATTTAAACTATTCCAAATTTCGCTGCTCTCAGGCCTTCTCCCACACTCTCTTCTCTCCCCAATACGCAGCAGACGATACCACCTTCTACTTTTCTGAGAAAAATCTAAACTGTCAGCTAAACATCTTTTTCTATACATACATCAGAACCTACCTTTACCTCCTTTTCTTCAGTCCCAAAAAGAAGTATCACTTTTTCTTTTAATACTAATCTCTTAATATATTCTGAATCTATCCCTTCCTACTTCTTATGGAACCTCAGTCAGTCTTGTATTCCCTCTTTATTAATATCTGAAATATACTCCCTAATGATTCTTTCCACTCCGTTCAACCCTTTACTTACTTTAATAAATGCTTACTACATTCATGCAATGGAATATTATTCAGCAATAAAAAAATAAACTATCTCCCTGGCCAGGTGGCTTAGTTGGTTGTAGCACCATCTCATACACCAAAAGACTGCAGGTTTGATTCCTGGCCAGGACACATGCCTGGGTTGTGGGTTCAGTCCCTTGTCAGGGAGCACATGGAAGGCAATCAATCAATTTTTTTTCTCTCTCATCTCTCTCTCTCTCTCTCTCTCTCTCTCTCTCTCTCTCTCTCTCATCACTTTTACTCATTTCCTTGGCCATAGGTGCTACTGTTCCCTAGGGCTCTATTATTTTACCTCTTCTCTATCTGTATATCTCCCTGGATAATCCCATGCATTTGCATGGCTTTACCTACTACCGACTGACTGAGGACCTCCAGATCCATATATCCAAGTACCCTTGATAGCTCCCTCCCCATCCATGGCAAAGGCTAAAGGGGCCCAATTAGGAAATATAATTCTTAATTTTTCCCCTCTTTCACTCCTTATAGCCACATTATATCAATTCTAGCTTCCTGTATTTTCAAACTATCCCCTTAATTTGATATATGTTGTCACTACTTTATCATTTATTTTGTGGATTACTGAATGGCCTCCTAACTGGTCTCTCTGCTTCTCATCTTGCTAGTTCCAACATATTCTCCATGCTGCCACCAGAGGACTTTCTCTGGTACAAATCTCATTCTGTCACTTTCAGTGGAAAATTGCTGTGACTCCCTATTGCAGATAAGATGCTAGTGCAGGGTCAGCTTCATGCCTGCCTCTTAATTTGTCGCTCATCACTGACCACCTTCCAGTTTTAAAGAACATGCCTGTGCCAGTACAAGAGCCCAATTATAGAAAAGCCTCAGGGGGTGCAATGTAACAATTTATCTTAAACTACTGAACCCACAAACTTCTCAGAGTTCATAACTCTGCAGTTGCCCAGGTCTAGGGCATGGCTCTGGACCTGACCATACTTCCTCACAAAGGATGACAAAAGAACTGTGACAAAACTCCTTCTAGATGGGATATAGAAAAGAGCCCATATAGCTCAGTACAAACTTCCCTAACCCCAACATAAAACCAGCAGGACAGTGGTGTCTGTATTTGACGTATTGAGGGCCAGCCCAAGAAGTACCACAACTACAAAGGACTAGAGGAGTATCTTTGGGAGGTCCGGTATGGGCTGGGGAAATCTGTTAATACCACACTCCAGGGTGGTGATAAGAGAGCCTCAGGGCCAAATTAAACCAAAAAAAAAAATGTTTGTCCAGGGTGGCTTCCAGTAGCCTAGCTGAAATGGAGAATGAGAGTCACATCTATGTCATAGCCAGGAAAATGGTAGTAAATATTAGGTCCAAAGATTGAGGGAAAGTCAAGGACCATGCAAGGTTAGAGGCAGGAAGGAGTCAGGTATGCTGCCAGGTCAGGTAAAATGGTTCAAAATGAAATCTGGACCAAGTGTTATATACTGAAGATGCCTCACAGTGCAGCCTTGGTCGTGTCTTGCAGTGTTCCTCGCTAGCCCCCTTGTGGGTTTGCCAGGGTCCAGCCTTGGCGGGGTCTCAGGGTCCCTGAAGGATGCACAGCTAAGGCAAAGTGACTGAAGTGAGACACCCGGTAGGGTGCCGGAGGACAGCCAGGCTTTTGGGGCCCAACTGACTCACTGAGAAAAATCAATCTTTATTTTTATAGGGGAGGTTATACAACATTCAATGCATAGTGTGATTATTAAAACAGAAATGGTTACCACAGAAATAATTTCTAAAAACACAGAAGGTTTTATAGATCAGTCATGTTAAACAAAGAAATAACCGAAAAGTACAAGGAGGTCCCACAGATCAACCATATTAAACAAAGGTTATTTTGACCAAGAGGGTCATTAATCAGATAGCCAACGAAGCCATATGGGCACAAACTTTCAGGTGCCAATTAGTAACTAGGTATCTATTAAAATTCTAGGAATTGGTCTAAATTAAAAGGGTGCAAGGGGTGATTTATAGATATATAGAAATCAACTATTATCCATTGAGGTTATATTTGCCTCGGTTAGGTAACTGGTTTTTTGCCTAGGTTTTTTGATTATACATCTTTTGGGGGGGCCATGTTTTGTGTTCATTTCCATGTATTGGGATTATTATTCTCAACTAGAACTCCTTGCTTCTATACACTCCTGTCCAGGGTATGGGAGGGGTAGTGGCTCTAATAAATCTTAAGCTTTTGAGTGGTGATTCCTTAAGCAATGTTCCTAGCAACAGTATCCTTCAGCGTTCTGGAAGTTGGTCTGCCCATAGTTTAATTTTGTCCTTAACTTCTCAGGTGGGGGAAGCAGGCAACATTAGGGTTGCTAGGGATCTCTATTCTGTAGTCAGCAAGTCATTTCACACAGAATCAGAGGCATCGTGCAGATTTTTTGTTATAACACACAGGTATCCAAAAATCCCACCACCTATTGCTAGCAGGGACAGGCATGCAGGAAGATAGACAGGAGATCCGGCCACAGTCGCCTCTGCTGTGCAGATGCATCTCACCCAACCTGACTGTGTCAAGGGTCAGCTGTTGGTTGGCTCCCGACATGGGTTGAAATAGGAATAGTGTAACACAGTGATATCACTGACTTGATGTCATAGTGATATCAGGACTCAGTTTGATTTCCCAGCTCCCCAAATCAGGCAGAGGATCACTAGAGACAAGACTTTTCCAGATACCATTTACTGATAGGAAGCAGTCACCCCTTATATCCTCGTGTCTGATTATATGGATTTGGGACTTGAAAAAGTAGAAACCAAAGCTAGCCATTGGTCATTCAGGATAGTGGGGGGAGCGGGGGGAGTAAGCAGGCCCCGCCAAGCAGTGCTCAGCTTGTCTCCTATGGGATGGATCTTTTGTGGCCAAATGAATGGATGGTCCAGATCAGAGCTTAAAAAGCCTTCAAAAGCAGCATAGGGTCTCCTCCATTTATCATGCATTTCCCTTCCCATTCTCCTAAGAGTTCTTACTACATTACAGAAATTACTCCTAAATTGACCTTTTACTACGAAGTGTCAAGGTGCTGCTGAGAAGTTTGTTCTGGCTTATGTGTTCCAGGAAACAGAACAGGTCAGCTTCTCCTACAACGAACTGGCTGATCCTAAGTTTTCATTTTATGACAAGACTTTGGTGGAAGCAGTGAAAAAGGGAGATCACTGGGTGCACTTGTTTTTCCTCTCACTCTCGTTGTGTCACACTGTGATGTCAGAGGAGAAAGTGAAAGGTGAGGAGAAACTGAGGCCTCATGGACAGAGAATATATCTTAGAGTCTAGGCTGGTTGGAGGTGGGGGTGGTTTGATATCATCTGTAATGACTTAAACCATGAAAGAACCTTCTAACAGGAAGTGCTCCCCAGCAATAGAATGGATAGTCATTAAGTAATGAGCTCCTAGTTGGTGGAGATATTCAAGTAGAAAGCAGCCTCTTGGTCTTAAAAAGATTTAGTCAGTGGATAGGGGTCAAACTTTGTGCTATCTAGGGAGCTTGTGATCTTGAGACCCTGTGATGTTCTGTCATAGAGTCCATCTGAATTATTCCCAAGATCAGCCCCACAGTCTCTGACAGGACTCCTAAAGGATGAGTAGGGTTGTCTGTCTGTAACTTCACAGGAAGGTACCCCCACATATCCATTTGGTTTCTTTAATAACCAAATACAGGCAGGGCAGCAGTAGGCTTACAGTTGTGAGGACCTGAAACACAGACTTTATTCTTGTATTAATTATTAATTGTTATATTATTTTCCATACACACAACTCTAAACCTACTGTTGCCTCACCTGTATAACTATATCATCCATAAATTTATCCAAACCTTATTTAGAAACAATGAGAAATGACTGATCATAAATGAAGAAGACTTTTTTTCCTAACAAACAATAATTTAAGCAGCCAAATAAATCACATCATTTAAAGTTAATGGACTCGTCATATAAAACAGCTATTAACACCTTATGTCTGTGTACTACCGTAGTTTTGTAAATCGCTTTCATTCCTATCATCTCCCACAATGCTCACAGCAGCCCTCCGAAGTAAGCAGAACAAGAAAAATGATCCCAGGTTTGAAGGAAACTGAAGCTAAAAGAGATGAAATGACTTGCCTAAAATTCTATAGCTAAGAATGGCAGAGATGAGATAAGAACCCAAATTTCATGTCTTCTGACCCCTGAGCACCTGTCCCACTACAGGCCCTTCCAGGCCCAATATTCCTACAAGTTGCTGTTCCTTGGAGCATATTTGGACGTGTCTGTTTACTACCTTGAATGACAAGGCAGGAAACACTCTAGAAAATAGTCTTATTGTCCCATAGATGTATCTTATGAACAACTTTTTAAAAATTAAATTGTCCTTCAGAAGAGAAATAATCCAAAATAATCCACTCAAGTTGTGGCAGTATTCTAAAAGGGGAGCTCAAGAAATGTCTTGAGTAATATCAGAGCAAAAGCATGGTTCGACCAAACCAGTCACTTAGCTGCCCAAAGTGAGGGTTTCAAAGTTGACAACACTCATTCATACAGATTTTAAATTGTTTATTAAGCCATCAATATTGTTATCTTTTAGTGGTATTTATTTTAAATTTGTCCAGTCTTGTACAAGAGCACTTTATGCAGGACCATCTGCATGAGACTTACCCAGGAGATTTGTTAAAAATTCTGTTCCTTGGGCCCTCCTCCCAGATTTTGTGATTCTGGATTCAGTAAGCTTGGGTAGGGCCAAGGAATCTGCATGTTAACAACCCCCACCTCTGGGCCATCTTTACCCAGTAAAGTTGGAGAGTAACTGCCTATGTTTTGTTCATCTGTATGTATTGCATTTACCGTGTTCCTCTGTAATACTAACTCAGGTCAGTGAGATGAGTTGAAAATATTGGGAAGAAAAGAACTGACTTGTTCTATACAACTTGGCCTTTTAGGGCCAAACCATGAGGGATTTTTTAAGAAAAATGTCCCTTCTTGGGCTCCATTTTTATTTAAGCCATTTGGTGGGCAGTGTCACTTCTGGGTGGACTTCAGCCGCACATGTCTGTGGGCTCTGACTGCCCAGTTCTCTCCCACCAGGTGAGCTGGTGTACCAGGCTCAGTCCCCAGATGAAGGTGCCCTGGTCACTGCTGCCAGGAACTTCGGCTTTGTGTTGCGTTCCCGTACACCTGAGACCATCACAGTAGTTGAAATGGGGAAAACCAAAGTCTACCAACTGCTGGCTATTTTGGACTTCAGCAATGTGCGCAAGAGGATGTCTGTGATTGGTGGGTGCCCTCCTAGTGGATCCTCCCCCCTTTTTGTCTTTTATATACTTTTACATATTGGCTTTCTCTTCAATCTACATACAAATGTTTTCTGCCATCCACATGCCTTCTTACAGGTACTACGTCTCAAATACAAACACAGAGCCATTCCCACTTTCTCTGTCACATGTCTTCATATTATCCTGTATACACCAGTGGGGGCTTGCTACTCTATGCCAGGACCCTTCTTTAGTGTTCCCGAGTAGTGGCTTGTAAGAACACTTAAAGCTAAGAACAGAGAATAAATGCACAAAGCCTGAACTTAAAGTAAGAGATGGGGGCAGAAATATAGGGGAAATTTATACTATCTTTTTCTCAATTAGTTTGAGTCCTTCTTCATCCTTGGTCCTTACTAGGTGAGAGTCTTTTTATGCAACTTGAACTTGAGAAGCTAAAAGTGATTCTGCATCAGAGTCTTCCACAGGTGATATTGAACCCATGGAAGAGCTGGTTCATAAGGTCCTCTCTCACTCGTACTGGCCTTTACCATATCCGTTATCCTGTATGGCCACTCACTGAGTGTTTATTCCCCAAATATATCAGAAACAAATGTCATGGGAACAGCCTCCCGCCATCTCTCAGTGGCCCAGACAAGTTCTTGTAACAATGGACCTATATGGTTAATTTGCTTGATTTGCTTATCCTTAGTGAGGACACCTGAAGGTCGGGTAATGTTGTTCTGCAAGGGAGCCGACACCATCCTTTGTCAGCTGCTTCATCCATCCTGTACATCCCTCAGAGATGTGACCATGAAACACTTAGATGTAAGTGTTTATAGGTTGTGGGGGAGGGAAGCTGTGGGTGTTTCCGTGTATCTGGATATGTGTCCACATGTGCCCTTTTTTCAGTGTGTTTCTATATGGGATTTGGTATCCCTGTCTCTTTAATTAACAGAAGAAGAAAAACTACTTCATTGTGTGGTATTCTCATTTACCACATTGTCAAGGAGTTGGATGGCACAGGATCCCCGAGGCATGACAAGGATTTTGTCCGTGGTAGCACTCAGCACAGTCAGAATAGTTCTCCCTTCAGTTCCTTGCTCTAGAGGTCCTGTGGTCAAGTCTAGAATTTGCTTCAGAATAGGACCTGCTGGTGTGGGAGGCCCCCACCCCACCAGCCGTGATGAGAACAACTTGTTCTTAGGGTATGGAGCAGAAAGCACTGGGCCTGAGCTGTTTAGGGGACTGTTATCTATTATCTACAGCATTAGAATCCCCAAGGGTGCCTCCCCACTACCTACCCACTCCACTCCCACCCTCTAGGATTTGAGATATATGAGAAGGAGAGAGTGGCTTCAGTCTGCTGGCAGTAGGGAGGAAAACCACATCCATATTCTCTGGGGTTTCTACCGTTTTATTTGGATATATAGAGGGTTGGGGGAATAGGACAGGGAATGCGATGAGGAAAGGGCCAATCAGGAAAATATTTTAAAGAGAAAATAGATTAGGGAAAATGCTATGAGGCCATTTTAGCTTGACTCTTTATTAACACATAGTCAGAAATCAAAGAACAAATGGCTGATAAGCACACGAGTGACTTTTAGTGTCATTAGCCATCAGAGAAATGCAAATGAAAACCATAGATACGACTTCAAACCACTAGAATACCTTAAATAACAAAGGTGACCGGGCAGTAATAAGTATTGGTAAGGAAATGGAGCAATCTTAACCTTCTTACATTGTTGACGGGACTGTAGAATGAGGCAGCCATTTCGGAAAACAGTCTGGCAGTTCCTGAAAAATGTAGACACACAGTTATCATATGACCTAGCAGTTCCACTCCTACGCATATTCCCAAAAGAAATGAAAATGTACATCCACACAGAAACTTGTACATGAATGTTCACAGCAGCACTATTTATAGTAGCAAAAAAGTAGAAAGAACCCAAATGCCCATCAGTGGATGAATGGATAAATAAAAGGTGGTATATCCGTACAATGAATTATTCAGTCACAAAAAGGGCTAATGTACTACGTGCTACAATGTGGATGAACCTTGAAAACATTGTGCTAAGTGAAAGAAGCCAATCACAAAAGGCCACATATTGTATGATTTCATTTATATGAAATGTCCACAATAGGCAAGTCTGTAGAAACAGAAGGTAGGTCACTGGTTGCCAGGGGCTGAAGAAAAGGGAATGGGAATGACTGCTAACAGGTGTGGGGTTTCTTTTAGGGGATGATGAAAATGTCCTGGAATTAGATAGTAATGATGGTTATACAACTTTATGGATAAATTTAAAAAAAACCCACTAAATTGGTTCCACTTATAAGTGAGATCATGTTAGCTGTCTTTCACCACCTAGCTTATTTCACTTAGCATAACAATCTCCAGTTCCACCCATGCTGTCATGAAGGGTAGGAGCTCCTTCTTTCTTTCTGCTCTGCAGTATTTCATTGTGTAAATGTACCATAGTTTTTTTTATCCACTCATGTACTGGTGGGCATTTAACCAGAAACATTGAATTAAAGAACAAATTGACAATAACCAGAGGGTAGGGGGTGGAGAGGGATAATGGGGGAAAATAGGGGAAGGGCCATCAAGGAACATGTATAAAGGACACATGGACAAAGCCAAAGAGGGTAGGTTTGAGGGTGGGAGGCAGGGATGGGTGGGATGGGGGCCGAGGAGGGGTGAAAATGGAGACAACTTGAACAACAATAAAAAAAAACAACAACACTGAATTGTATACTTTAAAAGGCTGAATTTTATAGTATCTACATTATATATCAAGTGTTTTTAAAAGTTGGTCGTGTCCCACACAGGATGGCTCTTAAGTCTTCCCAGAGGCCATAGCATTTCTTATGGGCTAGTCTGAAAACTCTTATCTTTTAATTTTGCAGAACACATGAATTAGGTTCTCTTCTCAGAGAGCATTTCCACAGACTGGCTGCAAAGGGGGTCATAAAACTGTTTCAGATCTTTCAGCCTGCTCCCTACTACCAGCCCTAACAGAAACCCGCAGTGGAGCCTAACTATACTACGATTAACCACTGATGGTAAACCTAGGAGTCAAGCTCCAAAACCCCACTGATACAGAAGCACAGCTCCAGTTCTTCTAGAACGAGGAGCAGCCAATGGGCCTTACAAAAACAAGTGGCAGTCAGGATTTGGCCCCAGGGTCCTAGTTCAACAACCAGAAAAGAAAAAGAGAAGGGACAAGTAAGAAATACTGTTAACACAGGCCACTAAATTATTCATTGAAAGACTGAGAATTTGTCCATGTATTGTTAAGCTTGCCAACTCCTGTTGTCAGTATCCTATGCAAAATTAGTTTCTGCCGTATCTTTTCCTTCCTAAGAAGTCTCTGACATCTCTCAGGCTTCTGTTTCATAGCTTCGCCTGCCAACAGTACAAAGGTTTCCCTGTGTAACTCCTGAGTGTTTGACGTTAGCTCTATGGCATTCTCTATGTATACTTCCTTATGTTAATTTCACCTGACAGCTAACATCAGACACTCAGGAGTTACACAGGGAACTAAGATCAAAATATTAAGATGATAAATTCTCTTTCTCTTTGTTCTTATAACACCAATTTGAATTATTTTGAAGCTCACTATAACAACGATCCTGTAGAACTGTTATTCATGAGCAATTCCCAATACCAAAATCTGCTTCTAGTGCACCCTCAGCTGGATGTGAGTTCTACCCTAAACCATTCACATTCTCACCCCGTCCTCCTGTGACCAGGAGTATACTTCTGCAAGATAGCTAGCTATGATTAGACTATATCTTGGTGGCCAAGGACCAAAAAGATGCTAGCTCACCCAGAGAGCATTTCAGCAACAGTCTCACTAACACCGCTGAGTCCGACCAGCTATAGACAAATACACGATGCGTGTGCTGTTTGAAATGCCTGTTGAATACCTAATGAAGAAAAGTAGAGACAGAGGAAAATAAAATGAATGTATGCTTGTAAAGAATAATAATACCATTGATTATTTTTTATAACAATTTCTTTTTTCTTTTTTACTTCCTTCATTCTCATATTATAGACATCATTATTCTCTCTGTAGGAGATGAATTATTACCCCAATTTTACAAGAAAGAAATCTAGAAGGCTTGGTTTTTCCCAAGGTCACACGGCAAATTACCTAACTACAGGTAGAAGCTAAAACCTTTTAAAACCTTTCATCTGTCAGAAGTATTCTCAGACTTTACCTCCAGCTGTGCTGGCCCAATCCATAGGACAATTTGCTGAGAGAGTTCAACAGCTATTTTCTGATGAGGCTGACCATTAAACCCTATTTCGCTGGCAGACAGGACCTGTGGGGTCAGTCTGCTGTTCTCTTAACTCAGCCCAAACTCAGCCCAGGCCCACTCAGTGCACACGTGTCTTTCAGGAATTTGCCAGGGAAGGCCTTCGCACCCTCCTTGTGGCCTACCGAGAATTGGACAATTCATTCTTCCATGACTGGAACAAGAAACACAGTGAAGCCTGCTTATCTTTGGAGAATCGGGAAGATAAAATATCAACTATCTATGAAGAGATCGAAAAAGACTTGATGGTTAGTGTGAGGAAGCCAGGGACAGACTGGGGGCTCCATGGGCATGGCAGTCAGCAGACTGAGCAAGGGCTCTGAGAGGGGCTTCCAGCAAATCAGTCAGTTCAGACTCTCTCTGCACTCTGGATACTGGAATCTAAGCTAAAACAGGATATCCTGGATCTTTGAGCTCCATAAGTAACAAAAAATGCACCGGTTTAAATTTCATCTCTCTGGCAGTGTTTCTTATCCCAAAGCTGCTCACAGAAACTAAGAAATCTGGGAGAAATCATGATCTGAATAATGTACAGATTAGATAATCCAGAATTAATTGGGAATACTCAGGACAAAAATGCTTACTCATTCATTTGACATATTTATTAAGGGCCTTCTCCCACATGCCAGGCACTATTTTAAGTCCTGAGCACATAGCAGTAGACCAAACAGGCCAAAAAGGAACATATATAGTATGTTAGATGGTGAAAATGCTGTGGGAGAAAGTAAAACCAGGAAGAAACCTAGGGAGTATCAGCGTGTGTGTGTGTGTGTGTGTGTGTGTGTGTGTGTGTGTGTGTTGAAGAGGGCAAAGCATAGCTGCGTAGTCTTTACTGTGACGGAGACATCTGAGCAGAGACCTCAAGAAGGTGGCAAGCCAAGCAGATCTCTGGGGGATTAGCTTGACAGAAGGAATGGCAAGAACGGAGGCCCTGAAACAGGAGCAGGCCTAACTTGTGAAGTGAACGGTGAGGCAGCCAGGGTGGGTGGTACAGTGAAAGTAAGGACGAGTGAGTAAAAGGACTTGAGACAGAGAAGTAGTAGAGGGTCCTGATAAGCCAACATAAGAATTTATAGTGAGATATGGAAAACTATTGAAGAATTCAACCAGAGAAGTGACGTGATAGCTTTTAAAAGGGTCTCTGGCTGCCGTGTTGAGATTATACTGAAGGGGCACAAGCACAGACCCAGGGAGACCAATCAGAAGGCAGCTGCAGTAATACAGCGGTGAGATGATAATGGCTTGAACCAGCTAAAAGTAGTGGAAGTTGTGACAAGTGATCAGATTCTTTTTTTTTCCTTTTAATTAAATTTATTGGGCTGACACTAGTTAATAAGATAATATAGGTTTCAAGTATCCAATTCTATGATACATCATCTGCATATTGCATTGTGTGCCCACTACTCAAATTCTGTACATTTTTTAAAGGAGAGCCAACAGAATTTGCTGGTGGATTAGATTATAGATATAAGAAAAGCAGAAGTTAAGGGTGACTCTAGAGTTTTTGACCAGACTAATACAGGCTGGCTGTGCTATAAAGAAGAAATTACCGATGCCAAATGGGAAAATTTAGAGATCCCAAAGGTCACAAATCTCCTTCCATAGTCAGTTCTGTGGTTAGTGTTTCTAGACTGTCCTTCTAGAGGCCTAGCAGAAATTAGTCTGTCCGTCAGTTCCTCAGACTCAGTCCGGTGCCCATCGCTGTGGTCGGCACTGTTGGAGTATCCTAGGGAGAAGGCATGGTGTTGGGCCGAGATGCTTTTAATCTAGTTGTTTCCCTTTTCATGGGAAAAGGCCTTGAAAACCTTAGGGGGCCATAGTAGGTACAAACAAAAGAAGTTCACCCAAGCTCTTGTGGGGTTGAAAGAAAAACTAGAATGGTATGTAGGGGATCCCTTGTCTGGAACCCACACTTTTGGAGACCAAAGCCAGGAAGCATGCTGTGAAGCAAGGCAGAAGTGAAGGTGTGTTGAGAGAAACAGATGGTTTAGAAGCAGGACACAGTGTCATGTGTGACTCAGGCAAGTCCCTTCCCTGTTGGGTCCCGCAGAGTCTGTGTTTCCGAATTTGGTTTCAGGGTGTGGTTGAAGGCTGCATCTGTGGACAAGTAGAGTGTGCTGAGTTTTACACCATTGGGGTCCTCGTGCCAGGACAGGGCCTGCTTACTAAGGAGGGTGCTGAGGTGCCCGCTGAATTGTTGGGTTGCACTAAAGGCTGTGACTCTCCTTTTTCCTCACTCACTGATGTCTCTGTCCGAAGCTGTTAGGGGCCACAGCCATAGAAGATAAGCTGCAGAACGGAGTACCTCAGACAATCAAAGTGCTGAACAAAGCCAAAATTAAAATATGGGTTTTGACTGGAGATAAGCAAGGTAAAGGGGAGCACCTCACCTGAACCATCCTCTTCCCTATCCGCCTTGGCCATTTCTTCTTTTTCTTTTCTTTTTTTTTTTCCTTATTCATGTATTTGAAAAATGTCTTATAATCCAGGTCAAGTCCTTACAGGACAACTCCATTCCCAGACTTATATACAGCTTTCTAACTATCTATGTACTTTATGCCAGATGCTGTATTAGGCATTGAGAACACAGACATTTGTCATCCAGGAGCTTACAAGCAAAAAATTTTAGAGTTGTCCTTAACTATACCCGCTCTGCTGTCCCAAAGGTTCATTCTCTCACCGTGTCCCACCAGTTCCTCTGAAAGATCCTCCTGGCTATGTTACCACCCTAGTTCAGCTTTTGTCCCCTGTTGGCTGAACTTTCACAAAAACTTCTGCACTGAGCTCTGTCTCTCGCCCTTATTAACTTTAGTATAGGCTACCAACAACCATCAGTCTACTCTTTCTAAAACTTTCTACTTTTATGATGTTACTCCTCTGCTCAGGCACCTACAGCAGCTCTACCTGTAGGTCACTGGACTCCACTGTCCGGCCTTCAAGACCTTGATAATCTGTTGCTGCCTCCACACCCTTATCTCCGTCCTAATGAGACTATTACCTTGAGTATGTCCCAAAACAGACCAATTCCTACTCGGAGCCCCTGGGTTGTTTCCCCATTTGAAATGTTTTTCTTCCTCTAGACAAGTCTTACTCGTCCTCAAGGCCTTTCTCTAAGAAAGCTTTATGACAATTGCAACTCTCCTCTGAATATTAATACCACTTGCAGCCAAGGTTCAGGACTTACTTTTTTTTTTTTTTTTTTTTTTACTTTTTTCCTTTAGTATGAATTTATTCCGAATTTCAGGTTTTTGATGTAAAGGAAAGACTACAACCTAAACATACCTCAATCTCCCATAAAATTTAGCATAGAAATGTGTATGATCCTGTTCAAGGAAATATATCCGATTGCCTGGAGAAATGGACACAAACTAGAATTGCTTTAAGAAACAGAAGGCTTTGTAGAGAAGGCTAAGCCAGAATGATCTGAATTATTGATCAATAACTTGCAAGTCTGTGCCAAGTAGTCAGTCTCCTGTGGATGTTTCAATGTAGTCTCCACTGACTCATGGAAAATACACTCTGCCTGCATCCAGGGCAAGTGTGGACCAATGGGCTCTGCAGCCCCCCCGTTAGAGTCTGTGTAGTTGTACACTGAGCAAACTCCTTGTTCTGGCCAACATGCAACCTGTGTTCCCCCCTCCCTGCAGAAACTGCCGTGAACATCGCCTATGCCTGTAACATATTTGGGGATGAAACAGATGGGCTGTTTACCGTGGTAGGCAAGGATGATGCAACCATTCAGCAAGAACTCAGGTACAGATGAGAGAGCTGCCACAGCCTGTCCCTGGACACGAGATTTCTCACCCATCTCTTCACCCATCATGGCCCCACACTGCCAGAAGGAATAGAGAAGAAAAGGAGGAGGGGGAAACCAAAAACCTAAAGTAGTTGAGAGAATTTTGTGAAGAAGCATTAGGGCTCCAGAGGTTGGAGTGGGGGTGGCGAGATGGAGCAGTGTGGTGTGTGGATGGTCAGGGACCTAAGGCTGTGGCAGGTCTCAAGAGGCAGACAAGTTTGAGGTCCTGGCAGGTGCTTTGCCAGAGGCTCTGTATCTGCCTTGCCCGTTTCCACTCGGCAGCACATTTGCCTTCTAAGTTCTGGGGCTTCAGGTCAGACACTGACCACAACTCTTGGCTTTCAGGTCAGCACTTAATAAGATGAAAGCCAAGCCTCTACTGGAATCAGACCCAATAAACAATTACCTCTTCACGAAGCCCAAAATGCCCACCAGGATACCCGAGGAGGTGCCCAATGGCAACTATGGCTTGATCATCAATGGCTACAGTCTGGTGGGCAACACAGAGCTACAACCCTGTTCTCTTCTTCCAAGGAACTTTTTTCCTAGGTCCAGCCCACTTCAGGGAAATTTCAAGACCCATGAGTCACCCTATTCCCCCTTCTTTCTGGTGCCCTTGCCTGACAGACACCTTTCCCGAGCCTTCTCTAGGCAGGAATGATGAGCAAAGAGAAGCCAAGGGCATATTCCTTCCTTGTTTAAATTTTTCACTACTGATGTGGCCTGTCCCTTAGGGGAAGGGGGAAAGTGAGCAGAAGCAGGTCTTCCAGAAAGAAACTTGGCCTTATAGCCCAGTCAACTGACTAGACCCAGTGAGTGACCCTGATCAGTTTCCTGCTGGAGGCTGGATCAGATGTGAGGATGCTTAGAAATGACGTGGGAGCTTGGCCTCTCTTGGGGGTGGAGCCCCTTGGGAACGGCTATGCCTGACCTCTGTAGTACAGGAGAGTATGGAGGGGAGGGGAGCGGCCTAGGAAGGTGGACCTGAAATGTGGGTGTGTCCTGATGCTACAGGCCCATGCTCTAGAAAGGAACCTGGAGTTGGAACTGCTGCGAACAGCTTGCATGTGCCAGGGGGTGATCTGCTGCCGGATGACACCCCTTCAGAAGGCTCAGGTGGTAGAGCTGGTGAAGAGGCACACGAAGTGGGTGACACTGGCCATCGGGGATGGGGCCAATGATGTCAGCATGATCAAAGGCAAGTGAGGGGTGTGGAGCTATAGCCCCTAGGCATGGGCTTGCCCTTTCCTTCCTCTGTGGACAGAACTGATCTGGGTGACACTGTGTTGCTGGCTTATACTCCTGCATCTTCATTCATGCTCCTCTGTGCCTGCATTTCCACTCTTTACACATGCATACATCAACCCATATCCACGGTTATGAACACACATTTAGATGCATTCATTTAACACTCGTATGCATATAGAGACACACAGCTCTCACAAGAACCCGTTAACATCTTTTTGAGATGGCATCAAAGCCCACAGAAAGGACCCCTGGGCAGGAGTCATAATCTGTTTTCTTTTTTGAAGCCTGTAGGCCTGAGCAAAGTTAGGCTGAAGACAGGGCCGCCCAACCAGGGAATTAGCTCTGAGGCCCAATGCAGAGATCTTTGCCTCCTGAGGCACTGTTCCGGAGAGCTTGCCCTGACTCCCCTGGCTGGAGGACAGTGGCAGACTGACTGATGCTCTAGACCAACAGAAGCAAATGGCAGAAGCTGGTTTTAATTTCAGCTGAATGTTTTCAGCCTCCAGCAACTGGTATGACATCTTAGAGGTCCTCCAGTCCAGCCTCTCCCTACAGGGAACACTAGCAGATACTCCACTTCAACACTAAGATGTGTTCTTTCTCTTTCCCAGTTTCTAGAGCAATTCTGGTTGTTAGGACCTTAAAAATTTCAATCATTCTCTTAAGCAATGCAGTAGGTATGTGCCAGAAAATCTGTGAATTTGGCTTATACTATAACAGACTAATTAAAAGTTTTAGGAACTTCGATCCTATCTTCCATCAAGTATAATCCTTGCTTTATCCAGGAAAAGGTCGTGGTAGGCCTCCCAGGGAACACTGACAAAGTATGCACATCACTTACTCCTCCCAACAGTTGGATTTTAGCTCCTTAGATAAACTTAGGTAATTAAATATCGTGTTAGATTGGCATTCATTCATCCTACATTTTTAATTGATTTAAGTGGCTTCAAGAATTATCAAGAAATTTTTACCTCAGCTTCTGGACTGTAGGACAGAGCCCAGATGGCTAGAGTAGGTGCAAAAAACATCCTCGACAACTTTCCAGAAGTGGACATGCCAGGTATTCTTGAGTGGCAATGCCCAAAACAAAGTGCAGATGAAGGAGCTGTTTTCTGGTGTGTGGGGGAGGGGCAATCCACTAAGGAGAAAAGGCTCCACTAAGCAAGTGCCATTTTTTCCTTTTTTTCCTAGGAAGTGCCATTCCAAGGCTGGGTGTAAAGGTGTTTTCCAAATGTAAAATAAGGGATTTGTGCACCTTGATCTCAGCCTGCCTTTTACACTTTCCAGGCTGGGAGCCCTGCAAACAAGATCTGTGGCTGAGGAGCTTCTGGGGTTTCTTTTGCAGCTGCCCACATTGGGGTCGGCATCAGCGGCCAGGAGGGAACGCAGGCCGTGCTCAACAGCGACTTCTCCTTCTCCCAGTTCCGCTATCTGCAGCGTCTGCTCTTGGTCCATGGCCGCTGGTCTTATAACCGCATGTGCAAGTTTCTCGGCTACTTCTTTTACAAAAACTTTGCCTTCACTCTGGTGCACTTCTGGTATTCCTTCTACAACGGGTTCTCAGCACAGGTAGGACATCAGATGGCATTTCCTACTTTGGTCAACTAGGTCTTCTCTAGTCACTCCCACTTTAGCCAGCTCAGACTCTTTTTGTCCTGCAGAGACCAAATCTGTGACATGCTGCCATCCAAGCTCCTCACTTAGGCTTGTCCCATCTCCTGACCCTACACTTAACCTTAGATTTCCAAACCCTAACGTGTCTGGCCTGGCTCTGACTTGGCCTTGACTTCTACCTACCTTCAGACTCTCCCATAAGATATTTTCACCCTTTCCCTGACATAGAGACCTAGAGATTCCAAGCATTTGATCTAGGAGTTCTTCTTTCTCTTTTTTTTTAATCATCCAAAGTAGTCTTTATGGAACAGGCTAAGCTTCAAGGGGCGTCTGGGGTCTTGCCAGATAGGCTGGTTATGGTGTTCACCCTCAGCCATACTTGGAAACACAGCTTCCCTTTATTTCTCCCTCCCCACCTTTACACTCCCCCCCACCCCAACAAAAACAACACACTATTGTTGCTCTAAGGAAAATTTGTTTTTGCCCTGGCTGGTGTGGCTCAGTGGATTGAGTACCGACCTGTGAACCAATGGGTTACCAGTTCATTTCCCAGTCTGGGCACATTCCTGGGTTGCGGGCAAGGCAATCACACATTGATGTTTCTCTCCATCTCCTAGAAAAAATTTTTTTAACTATAAGAGAAAGTTTACCACCCGGGTGACCTTCTGCACCTGGCCTATCATTCCTACTCTGCTCATGCCTAACCACTACAGTTCTGGGGATGAAAAGGGGGTGAATTAGCCCTGACTAGTGTGGCTCAGTTGGTTGAGTGTTGCCCCGTGGGGCGAGAGGTCACCAGCTCAATTCCCAGTCGGGGCACATGCCTGAGTTGCAGGTTAGGTCTCCTGTTGGGGAGCGTACAAGAAAGTGGCCCATCAGTATTTCTCTCTCACATCAATATTTTTCTCCTCCTTCTCCCTCCTTTCCCTCTCTCCACAAAATAAATAAATGTTTATTTTTTAAAAAAAGAAAAAGTAGTGCTATAATAAATCATAAATTTCTAACTGGGCAGGTCATGGTGGGTATTCACGTCCCAGACCTATAACTTTTTTAGTGAAAGGTTTTTAAGCAAGCCTTATCTATTCTTGTGCTCTAGGTCTGCCCTAGTGAATTAATCCCAAATTTAAATGTGAAATACCCCACACAGTAGAGGTAGAGGTGACACTTGGATTTCCAAGTTCTGCAAAAAGTCCCTTCTGTGAGAAGTTTCTCAGGAGTCATTCAAAGATTCCCAAGAGAAAAACGCTCTGGAAAAATTCTCTTGGGAGGTCCCTGCTACTACCTCTGTTGCCTTGGGCTCCAGGAGAAACGGACCAGTCAGCAGACAGTAGTAGACTAGTATACCCTCAGTGTCTAACAAAGCAGGTCTGGTTGTGGGAGGTTCAGGTGTGTGTATGTATGTGTTGCTGCTGACCCCTTGTGGCTAGTAAGGAAAGGAGCCCTCTCTTGGCCCAGGATTGAGCATCTAGCTAGGGGAGGGACGTTAGGTCTATTCTGCTTGCCATGTTAGAAAGTGTCCAGTGTTATAGAAGCTATTGAATGCCATAAAGCAAATAAAGAAAAATCCCAGAGGCTTACAGCCTGGGAATGCAGGGGTATAGCTAGCATCCCCCAGCAGCCACTCTGGGTCCTTTCTGTGTAGGGAGGGAGTCTATAGCTCATGGTAGGGTTGGTCCAAATCAACCTTGTGAGGTTGGCCACCAATAAACTTAATATAGCCTTGCCTCAGCCTGGTAGCCAGAGTTCTAAACAGAGTAGGACCAAACAGAGACTGGAGTCAGCCTTAGATTTCTGAAATTCAAATCCTGCACTAAGTTAGTGTAGCAATGGGTGGGTGGGGGGCAAAGAAGGCTCTCTTGGACCTGGGAGGTAGAGATGAGACTTTGTAGAAGAGCCAAATCTAAGAAATCTCCTTGGTGTTCTTCCAGACAGTTTATGATACCTGGTTTATCACTTTCTACAACCTGGTCTACACCTGCCTCCCTGTCCTGGGCTTGAGTCTATTTGACCAGGTAAGACTAGCAGCAAGCCTCTTAGTCAGGGCTGAAGCCCCTGGGCCCACGAGGGGTATTCTCAAGAGTAAGAAGGACAGAGAGATGAGTTCTACAAAGTCAAGTTTAATTGAATCATTTCCAGAGCAAGGAAAGGAGCTCATCACTGGGAGAGGTACCATGGGATAAAGAATCCTCCTCCACACAGAATAATCATCAGTCTTAGAAATCCAAGTTTTCCTGCGTCCATTTTATCTTTGTAGAGAGAAACGTGGAAACTGTGCTGTACAGTACATTGAATGTGTACAAAGTAGTGAAAGGAAATAGTCATTGGGGCAGGACGAGGTAAAGCAAGGGGCTCCAAGAGAAGAGGGGCCACACAGACACAAGGAGATGAGCCAGTGCAGGGAGACCCAGGTGAGGGTCCTTGAAGGCCAAGCATAGGAGTAGGGGTATGATACCTTCGAGTTATACGGAGTCAGCCTAGAGGGGCCTTCTTTCCCTGTCAGCAATTTCCTGGGCTTTGGGGATCCTGGTGCCCTACCTCTCCCTCCTCTTCTACCCCAACCTCCAGTCCTGGGCACATGGAATAGAAAAGGAGTCCCCAAAGAGGAATAAAGTAGCTGAAAGAGGACATCAAGGGATCATGGTTCCTGATCTCCATCAGGGTAGGAAGGAAAATTCTCTGTGGAGCAGCTGCCAGCCTCAGAGCAGCAAAGGGGATGAGTTGTGTCACTCAACAGTCCTAACAAGTTCCAGTGGTCTAGTTTTAGGGATCCACAACCTCTCAAAACAAGCCCCAAGCTTTGTCATCCAGAGTTTCAGGTTTAGGAGACGAGGATAATTCAATGTCATCTGCATAGAAAATCCTCTTTCCTGAGTTCACCAGTAGCTATGGGAATGGGAGGAGCATCACAGAACATGGGTACCTCCAGGGGACTCACTGGCTTCCCCCTCTCCTCCCACTGGCTTTTGAATATTCAACTAAAGGAAAACTGAAACTGGGGACTGATATCCCAACTGCCTCCCTCACCCCAAAAACCAGTCTTCCCTTCCAGCTACCCCAATCCTAATTGCCCCTCTTCTTAAAGTCCCCAATCCTAACTGCCTCTAGGTCCTTCCCACCAATCTTGATCTTCGCCTAGCTTTCTTCTATTACCTAGATCCTTGCCTAGAGAGTAGGACTTCAGGACGTGTCTCTGGCCACTGCTCTGTTCTCTGGTTCCACTTCTCCAGTAATCTGTGAGGAAGTTCCTAGGTAGCCTGGCAGCAGAGTCAGTGTGGGGAGAAGCCTCTGCTCTGATGGAAACAGCACCTTCCTGAGCCTTCCTCCTTATCCTGTGGTGCTTCCAGGACGTGAATGAAAAATGGAGCCTATGCTTCCCAGAGCTGTACGAGCCAGGCCAGCACAACCTCTATTTCAACAAGAAGGAATTTGTGAAGTGTTTAGTTCACGGGATCTACAGTTCCTTCGTGCTGTTCTTTATTCCCATGGGGACCATTTTTAACTCAGTACGCAGTGACGGGAAGGAAATCTCTGACTACCAGTCCTTCTCCCTGATAGTACAGACCTCTTTGCTTTGGGTGGCCACAATGCAGGTGCGGACAGTGGGCAAGGCAGGGTAAGGAGTTTGGATGGGGAGACTGCCTGGAAGAGAGGGAGGGAAGGAAGGAGGGAAAGAGGGAAGGGAGAATCCTTCATTGCAGAACTGGAGAAGGGAGGTGGCTTATAGAACATTGTACAAAAGAGTGTGTTTTTCAGATTGCCCTGGAGACAACCTACTGGACAATGGTAAACCACCTCTTCACCTGGGGTAGCCTGGGTTTCTACTTTTGCATCTTATTCTTCCTGTACAGTGATGGCTTGTGCCTAATATTCCCCAATGTCTTCCAGTTCCTAGGTAAGGCTCTGCCCAATGTGTGGCAAGGGGGTGGGAAGTAGGAGTGGGGGGGGTGAACCAATATATTTGCTTAATAAATGCTTACTGAGAAGCTATTACTATGTGCTAGGTTCTGTGGATATAAATAGGAATGACACGTAGTCTCTGCCCTAAAAGGACTCAAAATCTAGCTAGAGGAAATATTTTACCTTATAGAGTTTTAAGATATTTTCCAATTTCTTACCTAATTTGATCTTTACAAGAAGCCTCTGGGGTAGCCAGGGCAAGAATTATTAGCACCATTTTAAATGACTCAAATCTAGGTCTCCCGGTTCCCAGTCTGATATTCTTTCCACTGTGACATACCGCCTTATTGCCTCCCATGTTAATTTCCCTGTCTCTTGTCTCCACTCTGATGAGGACAAAATGCAGAGAGAGTAGGTATGTAGATGTAGCTGGCCCCCACCCGTCATCCAGCCTTTCATTGTTCCCTTCCAAACTCCTCTATCCCACTGATGTGTCCAAGCCAAGGCTCCAAGCCTACCCGCCACCTCTCCTGCCTTGCCCAGCCTTTAGAGGGAGACAAAGGCATGTGAATTCACAGTGACTTTGGCTGTGCAAAGGACCTCAATGCAATTCTTTTGCATTTATATTATTTCTCAGGAGACTAAACTGTCTCCAAATCAGTACTTCCTTCTTTGGACTGCAGAGGTATCTAAGTTCTGGCTGACAGCCCACTTCCTCCAGGCTTCAGTGTAGCCTTTCCCCTCCTGGCTCGTTGATTACAGGTGTGGCAGGGAACACTCTGAACACGCCACAACTGTGGCTGAGCATTGTCCTCAGCTTGGTCCTCTGCATGTTGCCTTCCGTTGGGTACAAGTTTCTCAAACCACTATTATGGCCCTTCAGTGTGAATAAGGTGAGTAGAACAGGGGATCTACCCAGATGTATAATTCATGATCTTCTTCACGTTTGCCTCTGTGGATAAAACTCTGCCCCCTATGCTCTGGCTACAGGTTCTTGATGGAATTCATCTCATGAGCCACCCACCACCACTCCCAGTCCTGAATGAAGACCAACGTTCAACCTCTCATCGTTCTGCCTACGCATTCTCCCACAAACAGGGCTTTGGGGCCCTCATCACTTCTGGCAAGTTTATGAAGCCCAAGTGGCCCAAGAAAAGTTCTCTTTTGAAAAAGTAGAGGCCTTTATGGAAACCCCAAAGGGGTCAGTCATTGCTCTTCCTCCTGTGTATTTACCTAACTTAGTAAGGAAGGCTTGCGGTCCCTGGGAAAGCGGCCCAAACCCGCTCTCCCACTCCCACTCCAGAGGCTCAGCCTCTTCCTTCCCTGGAAGGCTGTGCCCACGTAAGGTGAGGAAAAGTAAAGAAAGAGCTCCCAGATATCTGTCAGAGTTGCAGCATTTCAAGAAAAAGTGAAGCACTTCAAGAAAAGTTCAGGCCCCCTTTTCTCCATCCTTCTGAGTTTCAGCCCAGACAAGCAGCTGTGGAAGCAGTGGGTGAAGAGGGGCAGTGTGTGGAGAGGAGAAGAAAATAGAACCTAAGAGCCTTACTCTGGGCTCTGTTCTCCGTGCCCAGAGTACCCATCAACCTTGCCAGGGCCCCACACAAACCGTCCCATTCAGGCATTCTTCTCAACTTTATCTGGGGGGGCTAAGAATGAGTCTTTTGCTTCCCTTGGGTAGCAAAAGGAGGAGACAGCTGTGAAAAATTGGTCACAAGAAGCTGAAGGAGAGTTTCTGTACCAAAAAAAGTAGGGGGAAGTGGTTCTTGCCTTAAAGGCAGCTCACGATTTTGCTTTCCTCCCCCCTCTTTGATGCCTCTGACCCCAAAACTGATACCTCTTCAGGCCTCAGAACTTGGAGGGGGAGACTGCAGGGGGTTAAATTGTTTCATGAGGGGACATAGCCATAATTGGCAAACATTTGCCTTCATTCCATAAAATTAGTTTGCGGAGAAATTGTATGTACTTGGGAAATTGTAAGAAGTTGATGGCATAATAAATTGCTTATCTTGGAGTGGAGAGATTTGTATGGTGTCCTGGGGTCCCAGGGACAACAACATAGTCCAAGCAATACCATGGAACCACACAACCCACCATCCTCCCCCTTCAAATCAAACCAGTGTTTCCCTCACCTGCCTTTTCTCTCCTGTTTAAACCCATGCCACTTCTCTGCCCCTGCTGCTAAACTCTATCTTGACCTCGATATGACCACATCTTTTAACAGTATAGCTCTGTCTTCTTAGCATACCTTAAATATTGACTCTTAAAGATCAGGACTAGGTTCTCTGCTCATCCTTCTCTGTACACTTTTCCTGAGTGACTTCATCCAAACTCATGACTTCATTTACCACAAAAAGTCCTCAATGCTCTCTCTATCCAATATCTCTCTTCTGGAATCCAGATCCACTTTAAATTGACTCTGAGACTCTTCATGTAGTTGAATCTTGGGAAACTCGCAATCCACCAACCTGCAGTTATCATTCTTCCCAAAAATTTCATCCCAGAATGCCACTGCCATCATCCCAGTCACCCAACGGAGAACAATGGGAATCATCCTATGGTCTCCCTCTAGTTGGATGTCTAATAAGTCATCAAGTAATATGAATTCTGCACCTTTACTAGGTCCTGTTTTCAGTTCCTTCCATTATTGGTACCTTTGTCCTTGTTCAGACTCTGATCACTTCTCTTCTGGATTACTGTGTAAATCCCCGCAATTTATCTTCTTGGCTGCCTCCTCTCCAAAGCATCACCAGAGTGATCTGCCTGAAAGGCAGACTTGATCATGTCAAGCCCCAGCTGTGGATCCTTTAAGGGCTTCCCATGTCTTCTGGATCAAGTTAAAATGTGGACATTTTATTATTGGGCCCTCTCTAGCCTCGTCTTTCATTACTGCCCCTTCCACATTCACCCTAGTCATGCTATCTCTGGTCTTCATGCCATCAAACATGCTCCTCCTATGTCCCAAAATGCTTTCCCTCACCCTTTCTTCATCTAGCAAATTCCTAGTCACCCTTCAAAAAACTCAGGATAATTGGAACTAGATAGAGGTGGTGGTTGAACAACACTTTGAATGTATTAAATGCCACTGAATGGTATACTTTTAAATGGTTAATTTTACGTTATGTGAATTTCACCTTGATTTTATTTTTAAAAAAATTCAGATTAAGCATTGTCTCCTCCAAGAGCTGCCCCTGATTCCTCAATGTGACTTATGTACCTGTCATATTTGTTCAGTTGCTGCCCTCCGCATACCTCTGACAGTGACACATTTCACAGGGCATCTTCATCATTGACTTACTTGTCTATTCATAGTGCATAATGGGCCTTTAATAAATATCTGTTGAATGTACAAATGAAATGAAAGAATCAAAATCTGCTTCTCTGCCTATTTTTCTTATTTCCCTGAATAGCACCCCCCACCCTCCAATAAACACTTCAAACCAGGAACCTGGGAGTCTCTCTGGACTCCTCCCTTCTACTCTTCTAATCCAGTCCATTCTGTTATCGAGTTCCATTTACTCTGCCTTAGAAATGTCTTTAAATCTTTCCCTTCTTATTCATCCCCAGTCCCATTGCTTTCATCATTTCTTGCCTAGATCATGGTACCATCTGCCTCTCTGGTCTTCCTGCCTCTGATTCTGCTTCTTTCCAGTTCATTAGCCACACCACAGAGAACGATCTTTCAAAATCAGATCATGTCATTTGCCAGTTTAAAATCCTTTAGCGACTCATCATGGCTTCCCTACCTTGGCGCTGCCTTCCTCTCCAACTTCGTTCCTTCATTTCTGCCACACCAAACTATTTGCAGTTCCTCAAATTTCCCACTATCTTCAGGAGCCTTAGCTCTTTCAGTTCTGTTCCCTTAGGACCCCGCTCCTTCATCTGGCTAAGATGCCTATCTGCCTTCACTCACAGCTCTGGTCGTTTCCTCTGGCAGACTTCCCTGACAGCGAAGCTCCTATTCTTGAGTTAGGTGCCTCTTGCTTGCACTAGACCACCTTGTACATTTTTCTTTATCTTTAGTTCCCAAGAGCAGAATATATTCTCACTCACATGCCTATTTTACTGGTGGTTTACTTCTGTCTTCTCTGCTAGGCCATTATTATCTCCTCAAGGACAAGAACTTTGGATCGTTTTTTGTATTCCTATGACTCAGGAGACTGCTAGCACTTAGATTATTAATGCTTTTCAACAAATAGTAAAGGGATGAAATCTACCACCTCCTTTTTGTCCTAAACTTGTCTTTTACGGTGTTCTTGCAAGATGAATCTTATCCTTTGGTATCTGGTTTCCAATTTTACTTTAGGAGCCTCTTTTTATGTAACATGTTCACCCATGGTCTCCCATCTAAGGAATTTGTAAAACTACAATTTGGACCAATAACATCCCCTCCAACCCCCCAAACAATTGGCATCCTCTCCTAGTGGTTTCAATGCATCTCGGGGAGATCTGATCTCAGTCTCTGCTGAGGATCCAAGGCAGCAGATGCCACATTCCAAAATGAGGTGTGAGATGACTGTGCAAGGCTTGCAAAACGGGGGTATGTAAAACAAGTTTGCAACTCTTAAATCACCTCGCTCACACTGAGAAAAGGGACAGGAATTCAGACATTGGAAAAAGATCCTTAGATGGAATTGCTAGTAGGCTTTGAGTCCCCCGACCCCTGCCCCAGTTCAATTAAAGTTGAGAAGGTTTTGAGGAAATTTCTTGGAGAGATTGATACGATTAGTGTGTTTGAGAGTTCATGCCTGACTTGTAACTTGAAAATCTAAAAAGTCAAGAGAACAACTGCCAACCTGTTTGCTGGCAGAACAAGACGAGGTGGCTGTGGTGAGACTGGCCTATGCTCCCACCGTTTTTCAGGACAAGGGGTGCACGGGTGCTCCCCATAGACTAGATGTGGGCCATGTAAGGGACCTAGTAGGGTTCCTTTACATCATCGGAGATACTGTCTGAAAGGCTGAGGAGACCTCAGCAGAAAGAAGCAGGAGGTAATGCTGTTAAATTCCTACAGATTTCTAATTAAGGGTAAGGTTGCCTGAAGCTGGACCTGACTGCCTGTGAAGGGGCGTGAGGTGGTTACCTGGGTGTACACATTTGCCACAACTTATCAAACTATACACTTTAAATCTGTGCACTTTACTGTATGTTAATTATACTTCAATAAAGTTGATTTCTTAAATGCCTGGCTATTTCTAAAGGAGTTTTAAAGTAACCAGCTAAAGGAAATAAATTCACCCACATTAAAGCAACTAGGTGTAGGAGAAATCTCCACCAACGGGGAGGGAATCTCTGAAAAACCTCCAAAAGGGCCCCTTGAGAAAGAGTCAGCTCTAGGTAGCTGCCAAGCACTGAAATTATTTTGTGATAGTACCAGCTGAGTAGGAACTTTCTTCATCTCTTCTCCCTCCAGTGCGCTTAAACCCTTGAGAAACAGGGTTAGCAAGCTGGAGACTGGAGAAGGGAGAAGCAGGAAAAAGGAGACATCCAAGGGCCACCCCCATTTCCCACCGAACACGGCCATTTGCAATAGAGCCAGGCTGAGAAAAAGGAAAAGCCTTAATTTTGAAGTCTGAAGTTTAGAAATTATTTTATTCATCTGGACTTGTTAATAAAGTTTTACTCCCAGAGACAGCCACATGAGGGGTTTTTTGAAGTTGGGTTGACTGAAGAAATTTTTTACTCGAGTTAGATTGAATAGCTGCCAGTAGCAAAAACACAGAGGCAATTCCAGTTTACAGAGGCAAGGTTTGCATTTGTTCCTCATCTGCAGCCTCTCCGGAACAGGGAGAGGTCATGGGGCCATCTGGCTCACCTATGCCTTTTTCTCTAAGAACCTGTGGCAGGGAATAAGCTTCTTTACTACTGCCAGAATCAGGAAGACAGGGGAGCAGTGTCCTAGCGCCAGCATTTCCCTGCAATTCTAGCCTTGAATCTTGTAAGATATGTGCACAGAGTCTTGGAGCAGACGGCATTTGGAGGATCCTGGGGTTCACCCTGGACTATTCGCTGTACTCTACCCCTCCAACCTGCTCCCAAAGACACATTTAACTAAAGTCTCATCTCTCTTGACTCTATCTCCTCTTACGTAACCCCTCAGTCACTGCCCTGATTCAGACCCCCTCACTTATCATAATTAACACAGAGTCTCCTAACTGGTCTTTTTACCTTCCTCTCTAATTCAATATTCACACTCCAACTAGAGGGAGATTTCCAAAGTGCAAATCTGTTCAAATGCTGGTAATAATGCAAATGTTTCTGCCCATAACAATGCAAATGAGTCCTTGTTCCCAGTGATGCAAATTAATTTTGTCTGGTGGAAAACATACATTTCTAAAAGTCAAATCCTCACTTGAATTAGTTTTAGTATCTTACTGGTTCCCTCATTAACTAGTGAGTTTGATATGTGTTAGTTTATATTTGCATAAGACTCATCATTTTACCGTTTTGGAAGTTATCCCTTACCAAGAACACCAGGCAGTGGCCCACACTTGCCAAATGAGACTGTCTGACCGGATGGAAGGGTATGTGTTACTGACCCAGGGCAGGAATCAAGCTGGGCCTCGCTGAGAAGTGGAGCCAGCTGCTGGAAGGCCCCAAGAACCTGGGGACTTGTCTCTCTGTGTCTAGATTGGTTTCCTCTCTAAGCAACAGATTGATTCTTCTCAGCAAATTGGTTTTCTTTGCTACTCAGGCCATTTGGCAAGTCACTTACAAATTTCCATTACAAGTTTAACCATGAGTAAGGGTGTAGTTCTCTCTCCCCTAATACCAGTTCTCTGGGAAGTGATTCTAACTGGCCTACTTTGAGATAAGTCCTCACCCTGGACCATTTAAATGTGCAGCTGTGGCTTTGTATTGGTCCTGCTGGCAGTCTAAGCCCTCTCTGCTTCACTCTCAGAGTTTTACTTCTAATATTTGTATCTGATTTGCCATAATCTGCAGAAAGCCCATTAGTGTCTCTCCACTGCTTACCGCTGAGTCTCAACTCCTTAGTATGCCACAGGAGGCTCTTCGTCATCTCACCCCTGAGCATTTCTTTTTTTTTTTTCTTTTGCTTTTTAAAGATGAGTTCATATTGCAAAAGGGACTTTTTTTATTATTTAATTCTCACCTGAGGACATTTTTTGCATTGCTGTTAGAGAGAGGAAGGGAGAGAAAGAAACATCAATGTGAGTGAGAGAAAAGCATGGATTGCTTGCTTTCCTGTACATGCCTGGACCAGGGATCTAACCATAACCTAGGTATGTGCCCTGGCTAAGAATCAAACCCGTGACCTTTCCATTACAGGACAAAGCTCCAACCAACTGAGCCATGTCGGCCAGGGACCCCAACCATTTCTGCTGTGCTCTCTTCATTGCATCCCACACCTCCATCATATCAGTTATTTTGCCCCTCTGTTCTTTTGCATATCTCCCACACTCTTTGTCTCCCACTCATTCTTCAAAACTCAGGTCACACTACTTCTGTGAGGCCTGAAGATGCATTATACAAAGTGACATTTATCTGCTTCCTTGACTGTGACCCAACAAGCCTGTGAATGGCTAGAGCATAAATCTCAGTCTCTAACTCTTCCACGGAGCATGGAACCTAGTGACTTCTAATAACTATTTGGTGAATGACCACCTGCCCCCATCCCCAACCCCTCTGGCTAGAAGAAGGAGGCCGTGGGGTCCTCAATGTCTCACACATACCCTGTCTGTCATAAGGAGTGGGAAGCACATAAGTTCTGTTAAAGAAAAAATTATTCAGGACACTAGTTCAAGATGGTAAGGCAGACTTTATTTAAGGGGTTATCATGGTAAGTTTAGGACTGCTGAAGTCTTGCAGTGGGGGAGAGATTGAGCTCAATTCAGACCCCAGTGAGGACAAGTGGGGATTTGTAGCCAAGGAACAGGAGTGGGGTCAGTGGATGGAAAATTACAAGTCTTAGTAAATTTGGGCTGCTGTAATACCACAGACTGGGTAGCTTATAAGCAACAGAAATTCTCAGTTCTGGAAGCTGGAAGGCCAAAGTCAGGGTGCAGAGTAGGGCATTTTTTTCCAGGTTGCAGACTTCTCCTTATACCCTCACCTGGAGAATTGGACTAGGGAACTCCATGAGATCTTCTTGGGCACTAATCCCGTTCATGAGAGCTTCACCCTCATACCTAATCATCTCCCAAAGGCCACCACTATTGGGTTGGCCAAAAAGGCCATATGTTTTCTTCCATAAAATAAGGCACATTTTTTATTTTCACCAATAACTTTATTGATTTGGATATTTGGGGTATGTCGGCTATCTCCCAGTTAATGTCTCCATTTGATTGCTATCAACTTCACCTGGTCTGCCCAACCACGGAGCATTGTCCACTGAGAAACCTCCAGCACAAAACTTTGTAAACCATCTTTGACACTTTTGATCAGTCATAGCACCTTCTCAATACACTGCACAAATTTTTTCTTTGCATTTCAGTTGTTTTTACCTTTCTTGAAATAATAAAGCATAACATGTTGAAAAATGTGTATTTTCTTCCATCTTCAATATTAAAATGGCTACACAAGAACTCACCAATTTTGGTAAATTATTTTTTTTTTAATGTATACTGACTTGACAGTCCTCACAATACAATTTAACAAAATTGTTTAAACATTAAAGTCAACTAAGAACTACTAGAGCCATCTTAGCAGAAAAAAACAAATGAACTTTTTGACCAACCCATACTAATACCTTTGGGTGTTAAGATTTCAACATATGAATTTCGGACCATAGCACGTGGTCTATAGCATTCACGCGGACCACAGCATCCACACCATAGCAATTACTAAGGAAACATCAGGGGTAAGGGGGATTCTTGCTAGACTGACTCAACAGAATTCTTGCTTACACCAGCCCAGGATAAGATAGCCAGAGTGGTCAAATAACCAAGGGTGGGGAATTTTCACTAAGCTGATTTACCAGGTTTCTTGCTTAAATTGGATTTTTAAGGCAAGAGAGGAAGCCCAAACTCGAGCCTAAGTCCAGCAGAAGACTCAGGGGCACCTCACTAAAGTTGGTCAAAGGAGCGAGTCAGTTCCAGATTTTACCGAGGCTCCTTTTAAAAAAAAAATTACTATTTATTTTTGGAGAGAGAAGGGAAGGAGACAGAGAGGGAGAGGAACATCGATGTGTGGTTGCCCCTCACACGCCCCAAATGAGGACCTGGCCCGTACCCAGGCATGTGCCCCGACTGGGAATTGAACCGGTGGCCCTTTGGTTTGCAGGCCCACGCTCAATCCACAGTGGCATGGGGTACTTTTAAAAATACCAAAGCCTGGGCACCACCCCAGTGATTCTGATTCAGTCGGTCTAGGCTGAGATCAGGCCTTAGTTTTGTTGTTTTTCTATTTTCCCCAAGAGGTTTTACTGAGGTGTGAGGGTTGATCATCGCCACCTTACGCGGAGTGGGCGAGGTGGAGGTGGAGGGTGAGCAAGTGCACCTGTCTTCAAAACCAGTTGGCCTGCGCCCCGGGGTTCTAGATTCTAGCGCACCCAAGCCGCGATTCCGCGGACACCACCCCGAAAGGGCGGGCCGCAGGCCGCAGAAGGCGGGGCCATGGCCGCAGCCTCGCCGCTCCCCTCTCGGGAAAGCACTGCGCGTGACTCGCTGCGCCCATCCCAGCGAGAACCAGAGAGGTGGGCGAGCCCAGCAAGCCCAGCGGGCCGAACCATAGGCGCTGTCCGGAGGGGCGGCTGGTGGGCAACCCAGGTTGGACCATCGGCCTCGTGGCTGCAGGGGGGGCCGGACGTTACCAACCCGCATGGAGAGGAGGGGGGCGCTGGCCTGTCCCCGCTGCAACGCAACCCCTGGAGGGCGCGAGACGCTGCTGCCGCCGCCGCCGCAGCTGTAGGGACAGACCACGCTGAGGCGAGAGACCAGGTAGGGGCACCCTTTCGTGGCCCAGCGGGGTCCCGGGGACGCTTTGTCCTCACGTTCTGGATGATCCTTTGGGAGAGGACCCTCTGTCTGCCCACTTATTCACTCAGCACCTCGCCCTTCCTCTCAGCTCTGTCCTGTCGTTCCCTCAGCCCCAGGCTCCGGGTCCGCTCCGACTCTGTGGACCTAACTCTTCCTCAGTCCTCTTCCTGACCCTTCAACTCTGCCATCCACTGAACTGCAAACGCCCAGGATCACCTACTCCTTTGGGCGTCACCCCAGACCCACCCCGACTGTTTCCTCAAACTGTCCCTTCGGAGACACTCGCTCAGCTGACTCGCGCCCAGTAGTCATCGTTGTACCCACATCTCTTGTGACGGCCCTGGGGGAGCGCGGAGGCTCAGCATCCAGCCCCGCGACTGCGGCAGTAAGTCCAATCCGGGTCCTCTGCGCCCTCGCCCCTTGGTCCCTGCTTCCTAAGTGGGTATCTAAGCGAGTCGGGATGGGATCTCTCGCGCATCCAGTTTTACCTTGGGAAAACCTTTGGTCTGGCAGCTCGCCAGCCCCCTGCCACTGCCCTTACCTGCTGCGAAGGGCACCGTGATTCTGTTGCCCAGGGCTGGCTTGAGACCGCCAGGCTTGCCCGGGGACTGCCCTAGAGGCAAGGACCACACACTGTTCATGTGTATCCGCAGTGCCCAGGACGGTGCATGACCTGGTAACATTCAGGAAACATCTGACGAGTGGATGAATGAATGAATGAGCCCAATGCAGAGGCTGTGAGGCAGAGTGCTTTAGTGGGAAGGGTGTCACTAGGTACATGAAAGGGTAAAAAAGGAAGGGCATGGTGGTGGCTGGGGGTGGGGAGTGTTAATTGTGGTGCTCATATTGGGAGCATAAAACGGAATGTATTTAGCGTTCAATTCATGCGTCTAATTTTATTTACATACAAGCTTGTATGTATCAGCTGTTTTCCACTTATGCTTTAAACAAACAAACAAACAAACAAACAAACAAATCAGGGCTGGGGCTGCAGAAATTTGTAGTGGTTAGTGCCTTAGAGGCTACCCAGATAATCCTGAAAGAGCTGTGCCCAGGGAAACCTCTCCTCCTGTCCTAGAGCCTAACTGCTCCCTCTAGGGAAGAATTCTGGAGGCTAGCCACGGCCTGTAAAGCTGACTCAGTGTGGCTGATCAGCCGCTGCCTCAGGACAGGTTGGAGGAAAGAAGAATCTCAGTTATTTACCTCTTAGCTCCTGGATACCCAAACTGCACCATGACCCCAGTCCCCACCTCAGAGACTGGAAAGGTAGACATCCCAGGCAGGCCTAGGTGAGAGGTAGATATCAAAGATTCCTAAATACTCCTGTCGTGTGGTCAGGCCACGTGGGCCACTGATGTCTCAGCAGACCCGAGTCAGACAGGGATTACCACTACATGGACAGTGTCGATAGCAAACAAGAACATGGGCCTTTTAAAGATGGAATTCTCCAAGAACAGACCACCTGGAACCTGTTTTTACTGATACCTAGAGGATGACCTAAACAGATTCAGAATCCTGGAAGAAAGACAGGGTTCGGAGACCTAAGTTTGGGCCCAGGTTCCATGGGGGCAGTAGATAATATTGCTGAGTACTGAAACAATGGCTGGAAAGTTACAGGGGTTTATAAGCTAAGAAGTAATTGCCCAAGTTGTAATGGTGTTATTGTAACTAGGGCTCAGAGTTGGTAGGTAAAAATAGTGATTGGAGTTCTCAGGAGGCAGCGGTATGGCTTATGGGGAGGGAGATCCCACCACTGTCCCTGCTGTTCTGTTACATGTGTCCTTCCTGCTGTATGGCCACTGGGCACTTACCACCATTGTTTCTTTTCTGCTTTAGGCCAAAGTCAAAATCTGATTTCCTCCTCTCCCCCCGCCCTGAAGTTTAAAAGGGATGGCAAGATTTTATTGGGGTAAGGAAATTAATACATCCTTGGGGACACAGAAGACAAGCAGGCGCTAGCAGATTTCCTCTGATTTTTGTGTTAAGTGTTTAAGGTCCCTTTTTGAGGCCAGGTCTGCCTAACAGGAGTCTGGGTAAGTTCCCATCCATTTGTAGCGTTGATTTATCCTTCAGTTTCTCTTTCCCTCCCCCACCCCCAACCAATCTTTATTAGTACATCTTGGATCATTGAAACCTAAAGCAGGGAGGGGCTCCTGAGCTGGATTAAGCATGACCATGGTGTCTGGAAACCAGTATCTTTTTTTGGTAATCAATGCATTTTTACTTTTTCCTGTCTAGGGTCCCTGTTAAGCCCTCAGTAACCCCAGAATACTCTGGACTATTTTATTTCTCTTCTCTTCAACTTCCAATACCTCAGAGCGTTGCCAAATAAAATACAGGATGCCAAGTTAAATTTGAATTTCAGATAAACAACAGGGTGTCCTGTGTTTTTATTTGCTAAATCTGGTAACCCTAGTTCATGAGGAGGCTTGTGTTCTAATTTCTCCCTACAGATTTAGGACAATAAGTCACCCTTTTCCCCTGTTACTGACACACAGTGACTGAGCACCCTATCAAAAGTCACTTGACTGAAATGGCTCACTGCATGTTCGCTTAAGGCAGGCCCTATAGAGACAGCTTGATTGGTCTGTGTTGAGGTTATCCAGAACACACCCACACAGAGGTTGGCATATGACATTATAGTTCCTGTCAAATGAGTGCATCATGCAAAATGAGTGTATTATTGAGTGACCAGATATCAACATGGCTCTGAGACAGCCATCAGTGGGAGTGGGGCGAGAGGTGGATTCTAAAGAAAAAGTATAACTTATAGCAGAACCTCTGGTTTAGTCTTTTGTGTACATGCTAAAATATACATAACATAAAATGTATCATTTTAACCATTCTCAGTATATAGTTCAGTGGCATTAAGTACATTCATATTGTCCAGCTGTCATCACCGTCCACATCCAGAACTTTTTCGTCTTCTCAAACTGGAACTCCATACCCATTAAACAGTAATTCCTCATTCCCTCTCCCACTAAGTCCCTGGCAACCATCATTTGTTTTACTTTCTCCATGAATTTGACTATGCTAGGTACTTCACATAAGTCGAATCATACAATGTTTGTCTTTTTATGACTGGTTTATTTCACTTAGTGTCTTCAAGGTTCTCCCTTGAAGTTATAGCTTGTATCCAAATTTCCTTCCTTTTTAAGGCTGAATAATATTTATTGTGTGTGTATACTACCTGCTGTTTATCCATTCATCCATCCATGGACACTTGGGCTGCTTCCATCTTTAACTGTTGTGACTAGTGCTGCTGTGAACATAGGTGTGCAAATATCTGTTTGAGTCTCTGCTTTCAATTCTTTGGGGTATGTAGCTAGAAATAGAATTGCTGGATTGTATAGTAATTCTGTATTTACTTTTTTGAGAAACCGCCATACCAATTTTTACAGTGGCTGTACCATTTTACATTCCCACAGCAGTGTGGGAATCCACATTTTTCTGCATCTTTACCAACACTTATTTTCTCTTTCCTTTTTAAATAACACTCATCCTAATGGCTTTGAAGTGGTATCTCATTATGGTTTTGACTTGCATTTCTCTAATGACTGGTAATGATGAGCATCTTTTCATGTGCTTATAGCCATTCTTCTATCTTCTTTGGAGAAAAGTCTATCGATATCCTTTGCCCATTTTTAAATTGGATTGTACACCTTTGTATTTTTCAGCTGTAAGAGTCCTTTATTCTGCATAGAAGTCTCTTCAGATAAGTGATGTGCAGATATGTTCTTCCATTCCATGGGTTGCCTTTTCATTCTTATGATAGTCTTTTGATGCACAAAAGTTTTAAATTTTGATGAAGTCAAATGTACTTATTTTTTCTTTTATTACCTGTGCTTTTGGTGTTACATCCAAGAAATCATTGCGAAATTCAGTGTCATGAAGCATTCTCCCTGTTTTCTTCTTCTAAGCTTTTTGTTTGTTTTATCTCTCATACTTAGGTCTTTGACCCATTTTGAGTTAATTTGTATGTGTAGTATAAGATAAAGGTCCAACTTCATTCTTTTCCATGGGAATACTAGTTTTCCCAACACTATTTGTTGAAAAGACTGTCCTTTCCCATTAAATAAACTTCGTATTCTTTTTTTTTCTAGAGATTTTTATTATTTTTAGAAAGTGGGAGTGGAAGGAGAAAGAGGGAGAAAGAAATATCAATGTGAGAGAGAAACATCAGTCTGTTGCTTCTCATTCGCAACCCATCCAGAGACCGAACCCACAACCCAGCATGTGCCCTGATGGAAAATCAAACTGGTGACCTTTTGCTTTGTGAGACGGTGCCCAACCAGTCAGGGCCTAAACCTGGTATTCTTGTTGAAAAGTATCTGATTAGATATGCCAGGGTTTATTTCTGGGCTTTCTATTGTATTCCATTGGCCTATATGTCTCTCTTCATGCCAGTACCACACTCTTTTGATTACTGTAGTCTTGTTGTAACTTTAGAAATAAGGAAATGTGAGTCCTTCAACTTTGTTTTTCTTTTTCAAGATGGTTTTGGCTATTCAGGATCCCTTGAGATTCTATATGAATTTTAGGGTTGGATTTTGCTATTTCTGAAAAAAATATATATCATTAGGGTTTTGAAAGGGATCGTATAAAATCCATAGATTGCTTTGGACAGCATTAGCATCTTTTTTCATTATTACTGTGAAAAGAATACATAACAAGATCTACCCTCTTCACAAATTTTTAAGTATATAATGTTGACCATAAGTACATTGCTCTAAAGCAGATCCGTAGAGCTTTTTCATTTTGTTGACTAGAACTTTTTACTTGCTAAAGTAACTCCTTACGTCTTTATCCCACAGCCTCTGGCAACCACCATTCCACTCTTCGATTCATGAATTTGACTATTTTAGGCGCCCCGTAGAAATGGAATCAGGCGGTATTGGTCTCTGTGTGATTATCTTATTTTACCCAGCATAATGTCCATCTGTGTCATCACATAGACGTCTTGACAACACTAAGTCTTACAATCATCCATGAACACAAGATATCTTTCCATTTATTTGTGTCTTCTTTAATTTCTCCCAGCAACATTTTGCAGTTTTTAGTGTATGTCTTTCGCTTCCTTGGTTGAGTTTATTCCTAAGTATTTTATTGTTTTTGGTGTTATTGTAAATGGGACTGTTTTCTTCATTTCCTTTTCAGATTGTTTATTGCTAGTGTATAGAAACACAATAGATTCCTATGTGTTGATTTTGTGTCTGGCAACTTTGTCAGATTAATTTATTTGTTCTGACAGTTTGGGGGAGAACTTTTAGAGTTTTCTGCATATAAGGTCATTTGCAAACAGAGATACAGATGCCTTTTATTTCTTTTTCTTGCTTAATTGTTCTAGGCAGTACTCTGTTGAATAGAAATGGCAAAAGTGAACCATATTTCTTCTTAACACAGTCATGTGGGTTGAGGATTTGGTATGTAAGTCTTTCATAGAAATTGAGAATAAAACTGTATTTTAGCCTTGTGTATTAATTAGCATTAATACAGGGTGGGGCAAAAGTAGGTTTACAGTTGTCTGTATGGAAAATAATACAACAGTTAATAAATAATAATTACAAGAATAAACTCTTGTATTATACTCACAACTGTAAACCTCCTTTTGCCCTACCCTGTAGTGAATCATCAAGAAAAAGTTGTGTTAGTCTATATATTGTATAGAAAACAAAGGTATATAAATAAAAAGTTTATATAAACAGAAGTATATAAATAAGAGTATCCATTTTAAAAGAGGTTTACCAAAATACCTAAAGTTTTTAAAATTAATTTTGACAATTAAAGAAGAAACCTCTGTCCTCTGTAATTCTTGGTTTAATAAAATAGTCTTTTATCTTGTCCAGGAAGATGAGACAGTGAGCTCTGAAATGGCTGCGGTGTTTTTGACTTCTTGCATGGGGTCCTGTGGTCAAGGACAATGAATTGATAACTAGGTGGAGAGCAAAATAGGGCCAGCCAGCCTCTGGCTAGGGTTTAGTTATCCCAGGATCCAAAGTCTATATTTTACTTGTTTATCTTAGTATCCTAAAATCTTTATTTAACTTATTTGTTTTTATACTTCTGTACTTCCTTTCTTTTCTTGTACATTTATTTTAAAAAAGAAAATACAGCTGTATATTTAGTGTGCTCAGGGAAAAATGGTAAGTTATTTTTACCCACAGTGAGATCAAGGAGAGCAGGGTTTTTCTAAAATCAGTATAGATAGGGTTTAGATGACCCCACAGCAAAAAGCAAAAACTCAAGAGGAGAAAGTTGGGGACCTACTGCTGGTCCCTTTTGTCTTGGAGTTGTTTCTCTTCCCAAATATTGTTTCCTTGGTTTTTGAAGTATTATATCCTATTTGTGTAAGCATAAAGCCAAACTCTGTTATCCGGACTAACATATTCTTTGAGGGTTCTGCATAGCTAGAGTTGTTCTATAAAATGAATCATTTTCTTTTAAATATCCCCCAAATTATAGTGATTTAAACATTTCTGTCTCACATATATGCATATTACTGTATAATAAACCACCCTAAAACTTAGTGGCTTAAAACAGTGATTAATTATGTCTCACAGTTTTGTGAGTTGGCTAGGTGGGTTTTTTGTAGTTCCAAAAAAGGAATTCTAGAAATATTTTGAATAGGAGTGCTGTTGGAATGAATTAAGTTTTCCAAGGTCACTACTTTGGAGGATGACTCTTACTTAGTTGTGCAAGAGCTATTCTACTTCTTTAAAATAATATTCTCTTTACTTTATTCTTAGAGCTATAGTTTATTTTTTTAAAGATTCTATTTATTTATTTTTAGAGAGAGGGAAAGGAAGGAAGAGAGGGAGAGAAACATCAGTGTGTGGTTGCCTCTCATGCACCCTCTACTGGGGACCTGGCCCACAACCCAGGCATGTGCCCTGACTGGGAATCAAACCGGTGACCCTTTGGTTCACAGGCCAGCACTCAATCCACTGAGCCACACCAGCCAGGGCCTAGAGTTTATTTTTTAGATAGTATAGTGGCTGTTTCAGTTTATAGGCTGATTTATGTAGCATGCTTGCCTGACATTCAACACAGCAACTTATGTTATTGAAATTGAAAGCTCAATTATAATAATTTTTATATATTTTAGGTATTTACATTAACAAATTAATTTTTTTAATACAAAAATAACTATTTAGGGGTGATCCAAGATGGTGGTAGAGTAGGTGGAAGTTACACTCACCTCCTCCCAGGACGAATCTGGAATTACAACTAAAGCATGGAACAATCTGGCCCTGGCTGGTGTAGCTCAGTGGATTGAGCACAGGCCTGTGAACCAAAGCATCACCGATTTGATTCCCAGTCAGGGCACATGCCTGGGTTGCAGGCCATATTCCCAGTATGGGGTGTGCTAGAGGCAACCACACATTGATGTTTCACTCCCTCTCTTTCTCCCTCCCTTCCCCATCTCTCTAAAATAAATAAATAAAATCTTAAAAAAAAACATGGAACAATCAACCTGAGTAACCAACTGAAGACTAGCTGAACAGAAGTTTTATTACCAAGGACTTACAGAGGAAGCTGCATCAAGACGGGTAGAAAGGATGAAGATGTCAAAAGGTCTGGCCCCGCTCCCACAGGTGACAGCTGAAATTCCAGGGGGATAGCTCAGCTTTGAAGGTCCCTCCCAAGCCCTGAGCACCAGAGCCAGGAAGAGATGCCCACATAACATTTGTCTGTGAAAAGCAGTGGGAATTCTGCCTGTCCACCAGTGACAGACAGGAATCTGCTAGAGACACAGGTGCCCTCTTAAAGGGCCAGTGCACAAAATCTCTTTTACAGCCACTCACCCTGGGCTCCAGGAGAGTGAGGGTGGAGCAGACTAGACTTGTCTGAAGAGAGACTGGGGTTTGTGGCTCTAGGGAGAGATCTAAAGGGACAACTGCCAGGATCCCTGTGCTCAGTCCCTCTCCACACCACAGATGCCATCTTTCTTGGGTAGAGCACTGACCTTCAAACGGCATCAGTCGAGGTGAATGCAATAACCCTACTCTCTGTACCCCCTCTCCCCCCACCCTGCAGAGCTAGTACCCTGCTGAGGAGTCAGCTGCCTGGGCCAGGGTGTAGAGGTCCAGGTGGACTCAAGGAGTGTCAGTGATTGAATTGTGTGAACCTGAGTGCCTCCCCAGCATGGGAGGTTTGTTAGCCTTACCCTGGGGTCTCCTGGTGGCTCCATCCTGCTGAGTTCAGGCTCCCAGCAGAATCTGGGACAGAGTTGTGTATCTCTAGGACAGGAGCCATTTGTCCCTTGCAGGCCTGACCAGTGCAGAGACTTCTCTTCATATGGCCAAATCTTGTCTGTTTGGGACTGACAAACTGTCCTGGCCTCATCCTGATGACTCCCTGAGACTCCACCCCACCACAAAAGTCTGTGGGCACCCTGCAAGCAGCTGCTAGACTTGGTACACCCTGGTACTTTTGCTGAGTGGCCTCAGACACAGCACTGGCTGCAAGTTTTAACCTGTATCAGTCTGGTGAACACCACTCACCCCTACCTGGTGACTCAGTGAAAATCTCTCTCATGCGGTTCAAGTACCACCAGAGGCTCTTTCAGTGACTGAGCCTAACAGTCAGCCAGCAAACAGAGGCAGGCAGAAGAGGATCTCAGCGTGCCTTGGGCCTTTTGCTGACCTGCCCCGAGGCTCAGTGCCAGTGGAATCCAGTCTTGTTGCATTAACTTGGTCCTTCCCATGCATACCCAGGCCCAAAAGAGGCAGCCACAAACTGTGGATTGCTTTGTAGCTCCAAACAGATTGCCCAGAGCCAGTGACAAGCAGTACCTGCCATTGACCTGCACCAGAGTCCCTCCTAAGAGGCCCCAGAACAGGCACATGCAGTGGCCAGCTTCAGAGCAGAATCCAGTTAGCTTCACAAGCAGCATATCCAAAGGCAGATCTTGGCAGGCACCAGACCCTGCTGTGGCAAATTCCTCTTCATGTGATCAGCACCTGCACAGCAGCCCATACACTGTGGTCATGGTTGATCTTCACAGTCAGCCAGCCAGCCTGAGGATCGACCCCACACATGAATGGGCCAATAGCAATCAAGACTTAATTACAACAGGACAGCTCACATGTCCTACACATGGACATTCCTGGAGCACCCAGCTCAGGTGATCAAGGAGACTGCACCACAGGGTCCCTCAAAACACCTGCTACATAAAGCCACCCTACCAGCCCTGGCCAGGTAGCTTAGTTGGTTAGAGCATTGTCTCAGTACGCCAAGGTGTCAGGTTTAATTTCTGGTCAGGGCACATACAAGAAGCAACTGATGAGTGCATAAATAAGTGGAACAACAAATCAATGTTTCTCTCTCTCTATCTCTAAAATCAATAAATAAGCCTTGGCTGCCAGTGTGGCTCAGTTGGTTGGAGTGTCATCCCATGGACTGAAAGGTCACAGGTTTGATTCCCAATCAGGGCACATGCCTAGGTTGCAGATTCAGTCCCCATTTGGGGGACATGTGGGGAGGAAGCCAATTGATGTTTCTCTCTCTCTCTCTCTCTCTCTCTCTCTCTCTTTCATGCTCTTGCTCTTTCTCTCTGGAATCAATAAATATATTTTTAAAAATAAAATAAAATAGCCCTGGCTGGTGTGGCTCAGTGGACTGAGTGCTGGCCTGTGAACCAATGGTCACTGGATTGATTCCCTGTGAGGGCACATGCCTGGGTTGCAGGCCAGGTCCCCAGTAGGGGGCACACAAGAGGGAACCACATAGTGATGTTTTTCTCCCTCTCTCCCTTCTGTCTAAAAATAAATAAATAAAGGATTTTTAAAAATTAAAAAATAAGTTTTTCTTTTTCGCCATCTTGAATCCTTCAGTGTCTGCCAGGAACAGAACTTCTGCAACAACAAATATGTCTGGAAGGCTGTGGTCCAAGGCCATTTTTGCTGGCTATAAACGGGGTCTCTGGAACCAGAGGGAGCACACAGCTCTTCTTAAAATTGAAGGTGTTTATGCTCGAGATGAAACTGAATTCTGTTTAGGCAAAAGATGTGCTTATGTGTACAAAGCAAAGAACAACACAGAGACTCCTGGTGGTAAACAAACAAAACCAGAGTAATCTGGGGGAAGGTAACTCTTGCTCATGGAAACAGTGGCATGGTTCGTGCTACATTCAGAAGCAACCTTCCTGCTAAGGCTATTGGACACAGAATCCGTGTAATGCTATACCCCTCCAGGATTTAAACTTACTGATAAATAACAACCCTGACTATGTGGCTTGTTTGGGGGCCCTCTGGCAAAGTGAAGGATTCCAGGTTGGGAGACATGGTTGGGTTGCAGGTTCAGTCCCTGGTAAAGATGCAAAGGGGAGCCAATTGATGAATGTTTCTCTCACACATCTATGGTTCTCACCTTTTTCTCCCTCCCCCCCTCAAATAAGTAAATAAAATCTATTTTAAAGAGTAAAAAAAATAAAAAGTAAAATAAAATCAATAAATAAAATTCAAAATAAATAAGTAGAGCCACCCTACCAAGACTGGGAGGCATAGCAGATTTACCTAATATATAGAAACACACACTAAGAGGCAGCCAAAATAGGGAAACAAAGCAACATGCCCCAAATGAAAGAACAGGAGAAATACTCAGAAAAGAGGCAAGAAATATACCAGATATAGAGTTCAAAAAGATGGTTACAAGGATGCTCAAAGAACTTAGTGATACTTTCAAGGAACTTAGTGAAAACTACAACATGAAAAAAGACATGGAAACCATTAAAAAAGAACAGTCAGAAATGAAGAATACAGTATCTGAAATGTAGAATACACTAGAAGGACTAAACAATAAATTGGATGAAGCAGAGGATCGAATCAACAATTGGAAGACAAGGTAGCAGAAAACACCCAATCAGAGCAGCAAAAAGAAAAAGAATCTTAAAAAAGATGATAATTTAAGGGACCATTGTGACAACATGAGGCATAATAACATCCACATCATAGCGGTACCAGAAGGAGAAGAGAGAGAACAATATATTGAGAACCTATCTGAAGAGTTAATGATTGAAAACTCTTCTAACCTGGTGAAGGAAAAAGACACTCAAGTCCAGGAAGCTCAGAGTCCCAATCAAGATGAAGCTGAAGAAGCCCACACCTAGACACAGCATAATTAAAATGGCAAAGGTTAAAGACAAAGAGAAAATCTTAAAAGCTGCAAGAGAGAGACAGTTACCTACCTAGAAGGGAGCTTCAATCGACTGTCAGCTGATTTGTCAACAGAAACGTTTCAGGCCAGAAGGGATTGGCATGAAATATTCAAAGTGATTAAAAAAACAAACAAACAAACAAAAAAACAAAACAAGGACCTACAACCAAGACTACTTTACCTAGCAAGGCTATCATTTAAAATTGAAGGAGAAATAAAGAACTTTCAAGGCAAGAAAAAGCTAAAGGAGTTCATTACCACCAAACCAGTATTACAAGAAATGTTAAAGTATTTTCTTTAAAAAGAAGGGAAAAAAATAGAGGGCATAGTTATAAAATATAAAATGGCAATTAGTACATACCTATCAATAATCACTTTAAATATAAATTGCTCAAATGCTCAATCAAAACACATGGGATAACTTAATGGTTATGAAAACAAGACCCATATATGTGCTGTCTACAAGAGACTCACCTCAGAATGAAAGATACACACAGACTAAATGCAAAGGGATGGAAAAAAATATTTTATGCAAATGGAAGTGGAAAGAATGCTGGGATAGCAACATTTGCATATGACAAAATAGGGTTTAAAACAAAGACCATAGTAAGAGGCAAAGGACACTACATAATGACAAAGGGAGCAATCCAACCAATGGCTACAATCCTTGTAAACATTTATATACCCAACATGGGAGCACCTAAATATATAAAGCAAATCTTGATGGACAAAAGGGAGGGATCAACAGTAATAGTCATAAGTAGGGAATTTTAATACCCCATTGACATCAATGGATAGATCTTCCAGACAGAAAATCAACAAGGAAATGGCAGCCTTAAATGACACACTAGGTCAAATTGATTTAATTGATATCTTTACAGCATTTCACCCCAAAGCAGTAGAATATGCATTCTTTTCAAGTGTGCATGGAACATTTTCTAGAATACAGAACAAGTCTCAATAAATATAAGAAGATTGAAATTATATCAAGCATCTTCTCTGGCCATAATGATATGAAATTAGAAATCACTAGGAAAAAAAGGAAAAAAAAACCACAAAGACATGGAAGCTAAATAACATGTTACTAAGCAATGAATGGGTTAACAGTGAGATGAAGGAAGAAATCAAAAGATTCCTGGAAACAAATGAAAATCAGAACACAACAACCCATAATTGTGGAACACAGTGAAAGCAGTCCTAAGAGGGAAATTCATAGCATTACAGGCCCACCTCAAGAAACAAGAAAAATCTCAAATAAACAATCTAGCCCTGACTAGTGTGGTTCAGTTGGTTGGGCGTTGTCCTACAAAGCAAAAGGTTGCCAGTTCAATTCCAAGTCAGAACAAATGCCTGTGTTTTGTGGGTTCAGTGCCCAAGAGGGCACTTACGTTTCTGAATGGGATGCTTATGATAGGCAACCAGTTTATGTTTCTGTCTCATATTGATGTTTTTCTCCCTCTCTCTTCCTCCCTCCCTTCCACTCTCTCTAAAAATAAATAAATACAATCTTAAAAAATAAAGAAAAAATAATACTTCCCACAAAGATGGAGGCATAGATTGATATACTTTTCCTCCTCACACAACCAAAGGAAGGACAAAAAAAAAATTAAAACAAAAATAACCATGTCCTGGCTGGTGCTGGCCTGTGAACCGAAGGTTTGCTGGTTCAATTCCCAGTCTAGTGCACATGCCTGGGTTGCAGGCCAGGTCCCCAGTAGGGCATGCACAAGACGCAACCACACATTGATGTTTCTCTCCCTCTCTTTCTCCCTCCCTTCTCCTCTGTCTAAAGATAAATAAAGTCTTTTAAAAAATAAAGAAAAAATAATTTAAGGCGTAGCTGTAGCCTGGATACAACCCTCTCCAATATTCAATAGATTATTTTTAACAACAGTTTTAGATTATGAAAAATTAAAATGATAGTACAAAGAGTTCCCATATTTTTCATAGGCACTCAATTTCCCTCTATTACTAACATCTTACATTAGTATAGTACATGTTTTACAGTTAATGAACCAATATTGATATATTATGATTAACTAAAGTCTTTACTCACATATTCTTAGTTTTTGCCTAATGTCCTTTTTCTGTTTCAGAATCCCATCCTGGATACCACACTATATTTAGTTTTCATGTTTTGTTAGATTTCTCTTGACTGTGACAGTTTCTAAGACTTTACTCATTTTTGATGACCTTGACAGTTTTGAAGAGTACTAGGCAATTAAGTTGTACAATGTCCCTCAGTTAGGATGTGTAATGTTCTCATGATTAAACTTGCATGAGGGAGGGGATAGCATCTGTTTTGTTCACCACTGGAATCCTAGCAATAGTCTCAATTCCCAGCCCATAGAAATCTTTGCCCAAAGATTGAATTAATAGCCCTTGAAAGAGGTGTTGAAGGAGGGCCTAGAATTAGAGCCCTGATTGTAGGAATGAGAAGAGGAGAGAGACTGGAGAGACTTTTCAAAGGCAGAGGCTATGAGGTTGGAGTGGGGCGCATGGTGCACGTGTCTGGAAATGATTAGACCTTGTGAGGAGAATGTTTGTGGGGAGGACTCACGTTCTGTGTGTTCTGCTGACAGCGAGCAATTATAGTAGTCATGTACCTTAAGTCACTGCGTTCACTGGGCAGGAAATTCTTGATTCCCAGATAACTTTCAAGTTTCCTCTAACCTTTTTATATGTTCCTTTGGTATGTTTCCTGGGACAAAGCCACTTTACAATTCACAGGAGGACAAAGAACAGAGCCATGAAGGTTCAAGAATTCGAAGTGGTATGCCTATTGAAAAAAAGCCCTGGGTGTGACAGTGAGAAGATTTCCTGTTGTAAATTGGTAAATTGAACAGTAATACAGTCTCAAAAAGGCAGTGGGAGTTCAAGAAAAGAAGAAATTCCTGTTTCATATTTACTGTACAGTTGCCGTTTACTGAGGCCTCAGTGAGTGCCAGTCAGTGTCCTGGATGTTTTCTTTGTCATCTAACTCCCACCAGCATCCTGAAAGAGAGGTAGTATTATCCCCACTTTTGGGTAAAGAAACCCAGACTGAGGGCGATCAAATAACTTGCCCAGCACTACAGAATTACTCTGTAAGAACAGAGTTATCTACCAACCTTTTCTTAGCTCTCTGTGTTAACCAGAAAGAAACAAAAGTGAATGGCCTGAAACTGGAAAGAGCAAATCAGGGCTCAGCTCTCCATTGTAACAGACAGTAATTTGTTGGCTGAAGTGAGTTTCAGTGACTTAACTTAAAGAGTATTAATGTAAAGTGGGACTGGACTCCAGCAAAGTGAATGAGAATAAAGATGAAACTCAACAGAGAGCCAGGGAATTGATAGATTCTAGTGACGCTAAGGGCCAGTTCAAACACGGATAATTTCAGTTGCCAGTCAGTATAAGCTGGTCCTTGATCAATAAATACGCTAACTAGCCTCTCTGGACACAGCTGGCTTTTCTGCATTAGCTGTCTTTCCATTGAATGCAGCACATTCCAAAGGCCTACTTTATAGGTTGATCCATTCATTTACTGACGGCACCTAGGTTGCTTCTAGCACTTAGCTATTGTAAATTGTGCTGCTATAAACGTTGGGATGCATAGGTTCTTTTGGATTGGTGTTTCAGGGTTCTTAAGATATAATCCTAGCAGTGGAATTGCCAGGTCAAAGGGAAGATCCATTTTTAGTTTTCTGAGGAAATTCCATACTGTTTTCCATAGTGGTTGCACCAGTCTGCAATCCCACCAACAGTGCACTAGGGTCCCCTTTTCTCTACAACCTCTCCAACACTTCTTGTTTGTTGTTTTGTTTATGATGGCCATTCTCACCAGTGTGAGGTGGTATCTCATTGTGGTTTTAATTTGCATCTCTCTGATGGCTGGTGATACTGAGCATCTTTTCATGTGTCTCTGGACCCTCTGTATGTGCTCCTTGGAGAAGTGTCTGTTCAAGTCCTTTGCCCATTTTTTAATTGGGTTGCTTGTCTTCTTTGAGTGGAGTTGCGTGAGTTCTTTATGTATTTTGGAGATTAAACCCTTGTCTGAGGTTCATAATCAGTTAATTTTTGTTTAGTCTCCCCAGGTAAACTGTAAGCTCCATGAAGGCAGGCACCAGTTCTGTTTTGTTCACATAGTGCAGTGCCTGCTACTTTGTAGGTGCTCAGTTAATGTTTATTGACTGGTTCATCTAGTCCTTGGGCAACACATTGGTATCTGATGTTCTCAGGGCCACAAATCCCTCCGTACATGTGCCGAAAGCAGGGAAGGAAGCCCTCCCAGACCCCTGTTGGTGTGCTTCCAGGTTGGGCTTTTAGATTCCCCAAATCCTGCCTGCTTTAGATGTCTCTGGTTTTGGCAGTGGGTCTTGTCCTTGTTCTGAGATTTTGACAATAAATGGATCATGCTATTTCCATCCCCAGGGGAGCTTGGTGGGGCCACAACCGAGGGGCAGTGGAAGCACAGTGTTACTGCTTTCTCTGCTGGAACCTCCCCACCTCTACCCAGAGATGCTCCAATAGAGGCTGACTAATCAGGAAATTCCAAACCCTTTTCCTGAAATGCTAAGCAGCTTGAGGAATCTCTCTAGCTGAAGTTGGAAAAGCTCCCAGTGAAGAGAGCTGAGTCTTATGTAACTTTAGGAAAAGAACAAACTGTTTCTCAGCTAGAGCTGGACTTGCTGGAGACACATCCTGCATTCTTTCCTAGGTGCTCCACTGGAAGCAGCTGGCAGGGCAGAGTCTAAGACTGGTGGGGCTAAGGGGGAGAGATGAAGAAAGAGGGAGAGAGAGACGTCTGTCATTTCTGGCTGGAACTTGCTGTTCTGGTTCTCACGCTGTGGCTCCCAGGAGCAGTAGAGGGAGCGAGGGAATTCCCGGAGAGGAGTCGTACCTGGCCACACTTGCCTTGCCCTTTCCAGAAGCCAGCGTTTGTCCTTTCAGCACCCCAGGTAGGCAGACTTCAGCTCAGTGTGTGTCAGTATGTCCATAGCTAGAAGGAGTCACATTCTGCTCTGGGAAAAGAAATTTTTCCAGTTTAGTTTGGTGAAGGTTCATTTTCACCTTAGTTCAATCCCCTGAACATTTTAAGCAGGTGCCAGGCTCTAGGCTAAGTCAGATCACTGCCAAGATGAACAAGATAGTCTTTATCCTTAACATTCAGCCCAGGAGGGAAGAGAGGATGTGCATAAATGATTTTTTTAAAGATTTTATTTATTTATTTTTAGAGAGGGAAGGGAGGGAGAGAGAGAGAGAGAGAGATCAATGTGCAGTTGCTGGGGGTTATGGCCTGCAACCCAGACATGTACCCTGGCTGGGAATCGAACCTGGGACACTTTGGTTCCCAGCCCGCACTCAATCCACTGAGCTACACCAGCCAGGGCAAAGGTTTTATTTATTTATTTTTTAGAGAGGGAAGGGAGGGAGAAAGAGAGAGAGAGAGAAACATCAATGTGCGGTTTCTGGGGACTGTGGCCTGCAACCCAGGCACGTACCCTGACTGGGAATCGAACCTGCGACACTTTGGTTCGCAGCCTGCGCTCAATCCACTGAGCTACGCCAGCCGGGGCTGTGCATAAATGATTTTAATACACTTCCCTGCTTTATAATCCTTCGTACTTTATGTAATTTAATTTTTGCTTTCATAAATAGTAATCCAATGAACATTCTTATGTATATATCTTTGCGTCCTGTCATCATGCTATTTCTTTTAAATATATTTCTTAGAAGTAGACTAAAGAAAGAGTATATTTATTTCAAATATTGATATTCCTTTGCTGCCCTCTTGAAAATTTCCTTCATTCAAAAACATTGACCTACCATGTGTACCAGACACCGTGCTCGGTCCTGGGGATGTCACAGTAAACGATGGGAGACAGGGCGCCTGCCCCATGGAGCGTGCTTTCCAGCAGTGGGACTAAATAAACAATGACAAAACACAATACAGGGCAATGCAAGGTGCTTTGGGAGCATATAACCAGGGTGTATAATATAGTTGTGGTCTAGGAAGAGCCCTTGAACTTTCTAGTTTCATTTTAAAACCTGGAGACTGATTAAGAATTAGTCAGATAACCTGAAACCTGTATAATTTTATTAACCAATATCGCCCCAATAATTTCAGTAAAGAAGTTTTAAAAAATAAGTAAGATAAAAAAGTAAAAGTAAAGTGGTTTTCTAACTTTAACAAAGAATTAGACAAACGGAGGGGCCAGGCCCCAGTCAGCACAGAAGTGACGGTGTGACTGTAGGGCCGGGGGAGTAGCAAACGATGAGAGTGCAGAGGTAGGGTATGAAGGGCAGAGTGCCCTTTTAAGGAGTTTGGATTTTATGGAAAGACTTTGAAGGGTTTTCTAATAAGAGGGTGACACAAATAGATTTCATTTTGAAAGGATGGCTCTGGGAAGGTGGATCAGCTTAGAGGCTGATGTAGTTCAGACAAGTGGTGAATATGGTTTGGTCTTGGGTAGTAGCGCTGGGGATGGAGAAGGGTGGACAAAGTTAGTGAGACAGCAGTTTTGGGGATTCTGTAGGATGTGTAAAGTGGAGGTAAATATAAATAACAGAAACCCAAAGCTGGTAACTTAAATAAGATGAAAATTTCTTTCTTTTCTTTTTATTGAATTTATTGGGGTGACATTGGTTAGTAAAATTATATAGGTCTTAGATGTATAATTCTACAATACATCAAAATTTCTTTCATTCTTCACAAAAACCCAAAGGCAGACAGTCCTGGGCTGGGATGGTGGCTCTCCTGTCATGAGAAACCCAGGCCCCTTCCAGTTTTTTGCACTGTTATACCCAGGCCATCTCTGTAGTCCAGGATGGCTACTGCAGCTCTAGCCATGACACCTACCTTCCTAGTATCAGTATGGAGGAAGGGAGGAAGAAGGATGCAACCCGTTTATCTTAGAGAAATTACCCAGAAGTCTCACAAACACTTCTGCCATAACTTAGTCAAATGGCCACACCTACCACCAAGGAAGGTAGAAGTTTAGAATTTCAGTTGTGCATCACTGTATCCAGCTGGATATCAGAGTTCTATTAAACTGAAAGAGAACGCTGGCTGGTGTGGCTCAGTGGATTAAGTGCTGGTCTGCAAACCAGGGGGTCTCTGGTTCGATTCCCAGTCAGGGCACATGCCTGGGTTATGGCCCAAGTCCCTAGTTAGGGGCATACAAACAGCAACCACACACTGATGTTTCTCTCTTTCTATTTCTCCCACCCTTCCCCCCTCTCTAAAATTAAATAAATAAAATCTGTTTAAAAATAAATGGAAAGGAAACAGATATTTGGCAACTAACAATCTGGAGCCTGGGAAAGTGAGAAACTACAATTCAGCCAAATTGTTTACAAGATAGCATTGATTACGTAAAAATTACACGTACTGCTATTGAAAAGAGACTTCTGTGGCTACTAGTCAAAGATCTAGCATATTAATATCCTGTTTATTTTTTGTGGCAAAGAATTTAAAAAGAGTTAGCTCAAATAAGGCCCCAGCATACATGTAAACATAGCTGTGTTGATTTGATCTGAATCACTGCTGTGCAAAATTGTCATGCTATGATTTTGAGCACCTTGTCATTCATTAATATTCAGACTATAGGAAAGCAGACCAAAAGGTTGCTACTATTTAGAACAAAGTTTAAATAGGGCCTAAATTAAGGCATTTGCTTATTGTTCTTCTCCACCAGGGATATTAGCAGTATGTTTTACTAGAAAGAGCAAGGGCTTCAGAGTGAGTCGGACAAGCCGAACTCCCCTACTTCCTAGCTCTGTGATCTCAGATCAGGTCATCTCTGCAAGACCCTCAGTTTCCTCAACTGCAAAATGGGGATAATGTTATCTATTTTACAGGGTCATTGTGAAGATTGGAAATGCACTTATGACAAATATCTAACAAAGTGGGTAGCATAGTAGATGATAAATAATAGCTATTATTATTATAAGTCATTCATTTCCTTCTAGTCTGTGGTGTGTGGGGAGGTATAACTACAGTGCTTACTGACCCTTTGCATGAATGTTATTAGGGTGCTTCTACAGCAGTTTGGTTCCTGTTTACAAAGCCTGTAAGTATTTGTGATAAATTCCAGATTCACAGCCTGCCCTAAGTCCTTGCTCAAAATGAGCTCACCCCTACCCTCACGTCTTTCATCTGTATTTACTATGTCCAGACCCATCTGACCGTTGATAGTTTCCCTTGCCATCCACAGCCATGCTACATATAGAAGTGGGAGGGGTGGGGAGGAGAGAAGGATCTGGGACCTGAGCCAATGCAAGTGTGGGTTTGGAAAAAAGGGGTGGACTGCTGGAGACATGGGATAGTATTATTAAGCAGAAATAGAAAAATAAACACTGTTTATGGCTCAGTCTGCACTCCAGAATGATAATGCAATAAACTAAATTCCACAGATGTTTTTGAAGCGCTTTATATGGGGGGAATTAGCCAGTCTGTCAGCTCCAACACAAATAACCTCGGAATTCCTCCTTCACATTCCTCAGTGGCTCCTTAGAGGGGAGCTGCCTCTGAAATACATGCATCAGGCCTTCGGGAAGAGGAAAGAGGATCTCTAGTCAGGCCAGCAGAGTCAGAATTTTTAGTTATAGTCTTTGAATAGATAGGCCTTGAAGATGTAGTGTAGAGGCCAGCCAGTTACGGCCCATGCCAAGGTGATTTTATACAGCCCACAAACTGAGAATAGTTTTTTACATTTTAAAAGAATATATATATTCTTTTATATACACATATATATATATGTGTGTGTGTGTGTTTTACATACACATATATATATATGTGTGTGTGTAAAGCCCTGGCTGGTGTGGATCAGTGGATTGAGTGCCAAACTGCAAACCAAAGGGTCGCCAGTTCGATTCCCAGTCAGCGCACATACCTAGGTTGTGGGCCAGGTCCCCAGGAGGGGGCACATGAGGGGCAATAGCACATTGATGTTTTCCTCTCTTTCTCCCTCTCTTCCCCTCTCTAAAAATAAATAAAATCTTTTTTAAAAAGGATATATATATATATATATGGCAGAACTACATGGCGCACAAAGCCTAAATACTCACTCTCTGTCCCCTTTACATGTTTATTGTCTGGCCCATTAGAGATAGAGTTTGCTGAAAGGAGGTGGGTCTCACCAGAGGCTGCAGGACATCAGAACATCTGTTTTGAATCCCAGGTAGGCACTGGTAGAAAAAGAGGCGTCAGCATCAACAAAGGATAGATTACTATTTCTCCTTTCCAAGAGCTCTGGAGACCTGGCAAACCAACCCCATACTGAGGGATTGCTGGGCTAGAAAGAGTGAAGGCTTTTGTTGGGTTTAGAATACAGTATTGCTTTTGTTCTAACTGAGTGGTGGAATGCATCCTTTCATTAACGCTGCTTTCTCAGGCCTTTAGGCTAAGTCCAGTTTGTAAACGCTGCTGCTGAATGCTGTGCCACTGGAGTAGAAGCCTCAGACCCATGTCATGAACCCAGGCTTAGAGGAGAATTAGTTTTCTAAGTGGAGTAAGTGGAGGTGTTTCTTTTGCTTGCATATCTCTACTTTCCCCATTACACATTAGTGGAAATTAATACCTTATGTCTAGGGAAGCAGATTCCTAGCTATTTCAACTGTCCCTCAAAATACAGGTGGGAATTACAGTCCTGAAAGACAGGAACTGCCCCTCCAGGTGCAGACCAGGTTGGCTCCCCAACATGGCCACCGTGACCTAGAAGGAAAAACTCAGAGGGCCATGGCTCCCTACCTATATGTGTGAATGACCATCATATTTCTGAAATACTTTTGTCCAAAGAATTTACAGCATTTACATTTCTTGATACCTATTATTTTAATTGTTCAAATTTTGTCCTTGCCACAATACCAAAAAGTGGACACAATCAGCCCTTTTCCTGATGGTAAACCTAGAGCTTTGAGAGGACAAGTACCCTGCCCCCAGATGACCTAGCATGTCGGAGAAAAAGCCCAGAATGAAAGCAGTGTTCCTACCCTTGGGCATCCTGCCACTGTCCTAGGTATGGGCAGCTTCCAAATAGAACTACGATCAAACCCCTTATCTCTAGTGATCAAATCTGGTGGCTTCTGAAGCTGTATTGTTGTTCTGATGACTGGCTGGATAAGCCTTGAATGGCAGGAAAAAATGTATTGAATGAGTGGTTCACCAGCCTACCTTCTTACCGGCACCCTGGCTCCTCGTGAAATGTATATGTTGTGTCATTGCCAGTGACTATGAGTCAGCCGCAGGCAGGAAGATGATGGAGTCATTGGTGCTGCGCACCAGGCGACGTGGCTGCTTTCTTTGTGCTTCAACATTCCTGCCTGCTGCGTGGCGCATGCTTGTCATTCCACAGCGGTCTGCTGTGCACACGGGCCTCAGCGGGCCAGTCTACACCTATTTACATCAGCTGTCCAGCTGTCAGCCTCCTCACACCCGTCTGCCTAATGGGACGAGATGAAATCTGTTAGGGGCTGCCTCTCAGAGATGAATGGGATATTCACAGAGTTCCAGACACTGTGGTCGAAGTGTAAGTTCCCTGGGACCCCAGTCTCTAGCACATGGGATAGAGAGGCTTTCGGGAAAAATTTTCTGGGCACTGGCTCCTTACCAGACGAGGGCTTGTTTTGGGTGTTTCCGTCCTATTGTGTCATGCCTAGGAAAGAAGCTCTGTCCAAGTAAATTTTCAAGGGATTTGATATACCTGGTATTTGTATAGAGTCTCAGGTAAGAACTCTATACAAAGCAATTGAGGATCAGCTTAACCTTCCTTTATTTCAAATATCCTATAAAACCCTCCCAGGTGGGTTTTGGTCTTTTTCTTAACAATGTCAGCACTCACTGCACGAATCTGGGACTTGTGACTGACAAGGCTGAGCTTCTGGAAGGCTGAGTGACAGTCTTCCCTTGATTTTATTTAGATCATTTCATGGCAACCCAGTGTGTGTACGTGTGCGCATGCCATCCCAAAACAATGTATTAGGTTTCTTGTCTGGGGCCTGCCTAACTCAGGAGAATGCTATAAACTACAGCTCTCACTTGAGGTCTCCTGGCCCCTTGGGACCAGATAGCTGGTCATAGGACAGCTCTGTTCCCTCTCCCTTTCCCTGTCCCTGTTAATAGTGAACTGTTCTCAGCAAGGCTTGCTTCCTTCAGAATCCCACTTAGCATCCTGAAGAAGCCTGAGGCCACTCCCATAGCAGGAAGCTGCCCTAGATTTGGGCAGTAACCAGTAGAACTTGATACTGACGCCAGAGTGTAAAAATAAACACCTCCTACAGTGCTGTCTTAATCCATGGGCTTCAGAGTTGCTATTATTAACCCATAGGCCTCATAGGCAGCTGTGATGGGCAGACAACAGCCTGGACAGACCTATCCTGCCAGCCCGGGATCAGACTGTTTCTTGCCCACACCTACTGGGATCTGATCTGGGGCCCTGGAGCAGCAACATCAGTCTGGGAGCATGCCCCATGACAGGTAATCCTAGAGATGACTTAGTATCTTTGGTCTGGGAGAGCCTTAGGTTCCCAGGGCCAGTCTGCCAGTCCCGAGTATAATTGACACAGGATGACTAATTCAGTCCTAGTGCTGGGAAGGGAAAAACAGAACATGACTCTTTCCATTTCCTTTGGCTTTTTTAAAGAGATTTTGCCTGCCCGTTCCCTAGATCCAGAACCTTTATGTTTTCTGGGAAATTGGGAAAGGAGAGAGGAGAGAACTCCATTGGTCCTCTGCCAAAGATACAATCATAATAGTGACCATAACTGAGCACTTGCCTTATGTCAGGCACTTTACATACAATATCTTATTTAAGTCTGTCTCAAGCTCTTGAGGGAAAATATGACAATTTTACAAATGAGGAAGCTGGAGCTGAGTGAAGTTGAGTAACTTCCCAAAGTCCACTGCTGGCCAGCAGTGTGCCAAATTTGAACCCAGACCTGTCTGCACCAAAATCCGTGCTCAGAATCATACAGAACCTACGTTCGTAAATATTCAGGACCAGGCCAGACTCCAGCCACATGTTTTAACATTTCTTTGCTTAAGTAAAACATCAATTTACTCTTTAGTCCTATAACTAAAGCAAATATCAAATAACTGGTACACAGAAATGGTCTTTGCTGCCACCTGCTAATGAAGTAGTCAGTCCCTGCTCTCTTACCAAGGGGAGTGAACTAGACGTGGAAACTGTCATCTAAAGTCTGTTGGAAAATAAGTCACCGTTGGGAAAAGTTAGGACTCTGAGGAGTCCCAGGGACTATGACCACTCTGCTGAGAAGAGGTCCAGACTGGAACGTGGGGGAGCCAGGCTTTGATAGCTGCTTGTGAATGACAGTATTTCCTTGAAGGGCAGCAAGGCTTTTCTCTTTCTCCTGCCTCCCCTACCCTGTCTCCACAACTAGCTTGTGTAATTCAATCTAGATTCTTCTCATACCCTGCTTCACTGTGCATATGTGGCCTTTTATTTACAGCTTTGACAGACTGACTGCATAGCAGTTTACCAGTCTGCACCCCTCAGTCCAGTGCCTGGGGGAGGGGAAGCAAAGAACACTCTGGCCTTGCTTCCTGGAGCCCTGGAGCCAAAAGGAACAACCAAAGGAAAAGCAAGGGGTTGACCACACTGAACACTCAAGGAGAAGCAAAAGGGCTGTTTTGTCCCAGCTAACTTGCTCCTGCAGACTCACACTTGAGAGCTCCGTCCCAGCCCAGCAGCCCACGGTGGGCCTTTCAGCCCCCACTCCTGGTAATTGTCTCTGGTCCGGGTGCTCCGGTTCCCTTGCTGCACCTGCACTAGCATTCAGGCTTGATCTCTCCACCTCCTCGTCCTGTGGGCCTTACTCCCTGCTGCTCCCTCCATCTTCTCATTTGAAGAACTCAGTCGGTCAAGGTAGGAACTAAATCTTTCCAAATTCTCTATAGTCTTCTTCTGTCTCCCTAACCTACATCCTAAAAGAGAGAGGACTTACAGCCAATTCTCAATCTCTAGAGACTTACAACTGTAGCAGTTAGAAGCCAAGCACCTGGGTGTATAGATATGTGTGTATACGTGTGTGTATGTGTTTTATGTGTTTGTGTTGAAAGGCAGGTGGGTGAAAGGGAGGACATCTTTTAGCATCCTGCATAAGAACCTTCTTCCCTTGGGCTGCAGGTTTTAACCTGACTTGGCTTGTAATTAGAGTTTAAAGGGACCTTAGGAGGTCATCTGATTCAGCCTTCTGCCTAACGGGTATTGTGAGTTGAGCTAAGGAAGTGGTCAAATGGTTGACCTAATGGAGAATTAGGCATACAGTTGCTGGCCATATAAGTGGAAGAGAATTTTTTCCCAGGTATAATACCTTTTGAACAGAGAGAGACCCTGGGACAAAGTTCAGTTTGTTATCAGATCCTTATGGAATAAAGGGAAGCAACCCTTTACAACTCAGTGAAGTTCAGTGGCTTCTAGCTTATTCTTCCCCTGGGTACAGTTCCCAGTGCTACAGTCTCCATTCCTTGAATTAGGGCCTTCGGAGCTTCAGGTACAACTGAACCTAAGAGATAAAACCATTGGAACCTATTGGGGGTTGCTCCCCTGGATATTCTCTGTTGGTGATTTTTTTTAAATCCTCACCTGAGGATACATTTATTGATTTGAGAGAGAAAGAGAGAGAGATTGATGTGATAGAAACCCCAATCGGTTGCCTGTTGCATGCACCTGTAGCAGAAATCAACCCCCCCCCCCGCCTGCCCGCCCCAACCTAGTATGTGCCTTGACCAGGGATCAAACTCACAACCTTTGGATGCACAGGATGACACTCCACCCAACTGAGCCACTTGGCCAGGGCTCTGTCAATGATTTTTATTATATTAAAGGTGCCTGCATATTTCCAGTCCATAAGGGAGGCAATAGACTTGGGGAAAAGAAGACACACCCACACCAGGTGGCATTAGGAAAGAGCCCATTCTACTTTAAAGCCAGGCCTCTTCTAGAGTGCTTGTATTTGACCTTTAGGAATGGACTTTTAGCTGAACCTTTCTGTAACATTGTTGAAAAGTCAACAGCAAAGCAAGCTCTGTGCTTGGAAAGAGGACTCTGAATCAGGGAGGCCTGATAAGGAAGCAGCTGGGTGTGTCTGGGTCAGCCCTGCAGGCTCGGTCTCTTTCAACACACTCCCAGCAGCTGGCTGGCCTCACTTGGAGTCCAAAATAACATAACATCAGTTCAAAACAGTGGCCTCCTCAGCCAGGAGCAGCTACATACAACTCAGAGGAAAGACAGATGAACTCCTGGAGGCTGGCTGCTATTGCATTTGTAGAACCAGGCTCCCGTTGCCATAGCCAGGTGCCCTCAGGCATCCAACAGCTGTTTATTCTCTCCTTGCAAGTCAGCCCAGTTCATTTCTGTACTCAGAAGAAACTCTGTTATTAGTATAATTCATCGACATCATTTTCCAAACATATTTGATTTGAGAGCCACAAAGAAAAAGAAGAGACGCTTTCTACCAGTTAATCATTTGTTTCGGTCCCCATTTCTCCAACCCCAACAAACCACATTCAGTCTTGCCTTTGCCCAGAGGTTTTCAGAATTTCTTCCTCTGAGCCCTAGGGTCCCCTGGAGGTGCCTTTGGAGCACCCAAAGTGGAGAGAGGAGAGAGAATTAGAGTGTATGGGCCTTTAGGTCTCTCCTGCATCAACCACAGTAGTTCTGTTTATGTATTGGGGCTGAAAAAGTTTGAAACCACTGCACAAACCCTTATCTCACGTCCTGAAACATCTTTCTTGTCACCCTAGCCCTCCCCAGAGACATGTTGGCAATGACTTTAACAAAATTTTGAGCACCTCAAGCTGGGCTCTTACCCCTGAATATCCACCATGGTGCTTTATACACAGTAGGAGTACAGTGGGTGCTGTGGCTTGGCTGCAGAGTTGATCGATTTATTGACTCCTGAGCTGATTTTAATCATTGGCCTTGAGATGCTTCTAGATCAGAGAAGAGCATACAGTATATTATAGTTTATTTTGATTTGTTACGATTTGAGCACTTCTGGCTTCTCCTGTTGGAATCAACCATGTCGTCTGAGGCGAAACCACGGCTAAAAGGAGTTACCTAACATAGAGAACACCTGACTAGGGCAGCACAGGCAAAAGTACTTCCTGTTGATTTCCAAAGAAGGTCCTGAGGTGAAAAGTAAGCAGAGTGATTAGTAGGAAAGATTAGGGACAGAGGTCTACTAAGAGCACGTAGTATGTTTTTTTCGTACTGCTTGCTTTCACTAAAAATTAGCCTGGATGGTTTTCAAAACTACTCAGTGTCCTGATTTGGGAAATGTAGATCTTTTTCCTTGCTAAGCTACAATTACAACACCATTCAAACTGTTTATCAGTGCCTCTTGTATACATACATCTGCATATCTTTTTTACTTTTTTGTTTTGGCTTTATTTTGTTTTTTAAATTAACTTACATTTTATAAAAGTTATATATACATTTAGTTTTTTTTAAGCCAAATGATAGAAAAAGAACATTAGTGGGAATGCTGGCAAAACCCAGATAGTCTGCAAGTTTAGTAAATAGTAATGTACTTGATGTTAGTTTCTTTGTTTTGACAAATGTTCTATGATTATGTAAGGTGGTAATATTAGGGGAACTGGTTGAGAGAGCTACAGGAACTCTGAACTATCTTTGCAACTTTTCTAAAACTTATTCCAAAATAAATAGTTAATTTTGAAAAGGTCTTCATAATGAAAAAAATAGTGCAAAATCTGGGACAATCCAATCATCAAAATCAAGAATGCCAGCAATGAATTATGACCCACTAAATTTTTAAAAAGAAAAAGAAAAAAGAATCCAAGAGTCTGTACTGATACCAAATTAATAATAGATAGAAGGAAGGAAGGCAGGATAGAAGGAAGGGAGGGAGGGAGGAGACTCTTTCTTATATTAGAATGCCAACTAATAAATGTAGAAGAAATAATAGAAAGAAAAGCATTGTCTTTCAACCATCAGAGTAAATAACTGCTTCAGTCAAAAATCATCAGCGGATGCTAACATTTCTGTAGAACGTTTAGAGTTTGTAGAGCATGTTTGCACACTGTTTCGGGTAAGCTACTGTTAGGTCTATAGCAGGAAGCACAGTGTATCTCCCCTTAGTCTCCACATCCTTTTTGTCACCCACTGACTCCCCATAAAATAGGCTGGTCCAGGCATAGGAATGCTCAATCACCAATTATTATATTCACAGATGTTTTATTTTCACCACCTCTGGATCTCTCTAATAACCTCTTCCTACTTGCTTATCTTTGCAATTTTTATCCTTTATTCAAAACACGTCATAGCGGATATGTATTCCGTATCTGACATTCTTAATACCTGAAATCCTTGCAATTTAAGTGCATTGTTTGTTGTTTTCTCTCTCACTCACTCACAGTATCTTGCTTCCATATATATTTGTGATCTGTGATAGAAACTAATTTTTGCCTGCTCTTTAATTTTGAGAATCCTGTCAGTTGAAGCTGGGGATGTTTTTTCCTAGCAAAGATTTGTTTCTGTTTCTGCCAAGGGTCAGAGAGAACCACCAACCTTCACTCACGAGCTGACTTTGAGGGTCGAAGCCAAATGTGACGGGCTCAGGTGTAGCGCCCTCACCTTTCTAGAGGCCCAAGGCTTGTCATTCTGACCACACAGTTAAAATGCTTGGGGAATTGGCCCACAAGGAGCTGTGGTCCGCCCCCACCCACCAACCCGCCTTGCTTACTCTGCAGCCAGCTAATGATCTCTTTTCCCCTTTTTGGGAGTGGGGAAGTAGACTCAGAAATTTTTCCCATTTACTGTGAGTCCTGAAATGCTTTTTAAAGTATATTTATATAGGATTTATTTTTTTGCTGTAGAAGGGAGTCCCTTAATATATGGTTCACTATAATGCAAGTACCAAAGTCTATGTAATTTGATATCCTGCCTTTTTAAATTCTCTTTTAAGCCTTTTTCTATACCAGTAAGCATTCATTATAAACATATTATCTACGATTCCATTATATTCTATTGCATTGCTAGACCACTGTTTAGTTATCCATTTGTATTGGATTTAGAATATTTTCAATTTTTTGCAGTTGCAGACAATACTGCAGTGAACATTATTATGGTAATGAGAGGTGAATTTGCATGGCGGGATGTAAAGAAAAAGCATAGCTGTTTCTCTGGGTAAGGGTTGTAAACTCAAATGTTTTATAAAATCCAGGCAAATAATACAAATAAGTACAGTGAACCAGTGAAGCTGGCTAGGTATAAAATACCATAAAGAGTGATGGGTGCATGTCAAACTGAAGGGTCATCCTATGAGGGTAGCCACTTCTTATAAGGGTAGCCACTTATGAGGGTGCCACTTACAAGGGTAGCCATTTCTCAAACCCAGCTGATTGTCACCATCTAGGAGTGGGGGCCTGGTACGATCAATTCTTCTAATGTTCAAGCAAGACATCCTGGACATTCAGATATTTTGTTTTGAAATATTCAAATTTTTATGGTGGCGTTTTATTCAAGCTACATAAAACCTATTGACACACAAGACGTGACAGCCAGGCTGTCACTTTGCAACCTTTGTTGTGCACTTGGCCCCGCGGATAAATGGTGGGGAAGTACTACTGACTGAAGGCGCAGCTGTTCAACCATCCTTCCATCCTCAGTACGAAAATGGAGAGAAGCGAGGGCAAAGAGTTTATCTCAGCACTGAAGATTTATTTACTAAGCACTTTACTAAAGCTCAGCTTTTTCATTTTTGTTTTCCTTCCTCTCTTCCTCATCAGATATGCTATTCTCAGTCTAAGCTAACCTTCTAAAAGCTGGCTTGGGTTCAGCTAGCTCTGCTCAGATGTTTTTTTATCAAACAAACATGGGTGTTACCCTACTAGGTGCCAAGGCTCTGTGCTCAGAATTACTTATCAAAATACAAGACACAGTCCCACACTCCAAAAGTGTGCTGTCATCAGGAGCTAAATAACAAAATTAAGTGGCTGAGGCTTGGTACCAAATGAGCTGTGCAGACAATTGGTGTTGAAGAAGTTCAGAAGAAAGACTTCCATGATAACAGGATTTAAAATAAAGTTGATAAAAAAGAGAAAGAACTAGTAGACATATGGACAACAGTGTGGTGATTGCAGGAGGGAGGGGAGTGGGTGAAGGTGGAAGAGGGTATCAGGAGAATAAATGGTAATGGGAAAAATACAATAAAAAATAAACCATTTAAAAAAGGAATAAATTTGGCATGCAGTGGAACATGGTCGGACAAGCAGGAAGGAACTCTGCACACACCATTAGAGAATCTGGATTAGCCTGTACGCAATTGGGAGCCACTGGGAACTTTTTAGTAGTTGGGTGACATATTGAAGGCTGTATTTTGGGGAGATTAATCTTGTATCAGTATATAGGATAACTGGGAAGAAAGAGCCAGAATGAAAGCAAGAAAACTAGTTAGAAAACTATATAACAGTTCAGAGGAGAGGTAATACGGGTCTGATTTAGGGTGACAGAAATTAGTGAGGGAAACTTAAAAGGTGATACAACAACAGTTAAGAACACTGACTTTGGAATCAGACAGACCTGTGCCTGAACCCTAGATCAAACATTCACTGACCAAATTACCTTAGGAAGATTATTTAATATCACTGAGCCTCAGATTTCTCATCCATAAAAGAGAGATAAAAATACTTAGCTTGGAAAGTGGCTACATATGGGTTATATGAGATAATGTAAGTGCTTAGCCTAATAGCTGCAATATAGTAAAAGCACAATAAATTATTAGGTCAATGCCTAAGACATTGGCAGGAAGACGCAGCATGATTTGGTGATTGTCTGAATACGAAGACTCCAGGTGACCCTTAACATTTTCAAGCATGTGTCACTAGTAATCTAAAGCTGATTTTAAGTAGAAAAATCAATTTTGCTTTAAGATGTGTTGGATTTAAGGTAGCAGTAAGAAGTATCTAATAGGCTATTGGAGATTTGATTCTGGAAGTTCGGGAAGAATGTAAGATTTGGAAATCAATAGCATAAACATTTCTCAGGTTGAAGGCTCAGTTCTGAGTCTTGTTGTAAATCTACATTAAAGTATGGGCCAGGTATTGTTTTATTAAACAATGAAGAAAGAACTAGAAGTAGAGCTAGGAGGATTGGTACTGACAGAGCCAAACGGGGGGAAAGGTTTCAGTAGGAGATGATGGCTAAGTCTCAATTTAAATATTATAAGTTCAAGAATTATAATAGTTCAAGTGTTACAAGAAGACAGACTTCTGGTACTTAAGAAATGGATAAGGAAAAAGAAGAGTTAACATAGTTCATTCTTCTAAGAATTTTGGTGTTAGAAAAAAAACAGAAGAAAGGGGAAATTGTCTGAGGTCCCTGGACTGACACTCCAGTGATGGCTAAGGTAAAAGACAAAGTGCGTGCACCATTCTAAAATGCCCCCAGCAATGTGTGAGGGTTCCAGTTTCTCTGCGTCATCACCAACACTTGTTATTGTCTGTGTTTTTTATTTTAGCCAGTCTAGCAAGGTAAAGTGGTATCTCATTTTAGTTTTCATTTGCACTTCCCTAGTAACTGATGATGTTGAGATTCTTTTAATGTGCTTTGGAGAAATGTCAATTAAAAACCCTTTGCCCATATTTTAATTGGGTTTTATGTCTTTTTGTTGAGTTGTAAGAGCTTTTTATATATTCTAGATAGAAGTCCCTCATCAGATACGTGATTTGCAAACATTTTCTTCCATTCTGTGGCTTAGCTTTTCACTCTCTTGATTGTGTCCTTTGAAGCACAAAACTTATACATTTTTTTGAAGTTCACCTATTTTTTATTTTGTCACTTTTACTTTTGGTATCATGTCTAAGAATGTATTGCCTAACTCAAGGTCATGAAGAGTTATTCTCTTTTTCCCCTATGCTGTCTTTTAATAGGACTTTTTTTAATATATATGAAATGCAGGGGCCTTCTCTTCCAAGCCTTTTGAGTCAGATCTGCGCCCCGCTCACTCATTTTTACTCACAGAACATCTCTTTTTGGACCTCTCTTATTGAACAAGACTCTGACTAAACCACCTTATCTATGCCAAGCACAGTACTAGGTTTTATGGGAAACACAAAAGGAAAATTATACTGTCCTGGCCCTGACTGGTGTAGCTCAGGGGATTGAGCGTGAGCTGTGAACCAAAGGGTCACCGGTTCAATTCCCAGTCAGGGCACATGCCTGGGTTGTGGGTCAGGTCCCCAGTGGGAGCCATGTGAGAGGCAACCATACATTGAGGTTTCTCTCCCTCTCTTTCTCCTTCCCTTCCCCTGTCTAAAAATAAATAAATAAACCCTTTTAAAAAATACATTATAAAAAATTATACTGTCCTATGCACTGAATATTGGAGATACAAAGATGAATGTAGCTTGGAATGTTCAGTCTCACTGCACATTCCAAGACTTTAAGAGACATGTAGGCAGATCTGTAAAAAAAAAGAACAATAACCATATCAAGTGAGCAATTATTTACTTAATCCTTAAACCCATCCTGGGCTGATGTTAGTGTCTGCCAAGGTTTGTGTGAAAATGCAATGGAATGAGAAAAATGACAGTATGCCTTTCTTTTATGAAATGATGATAGATGATGTAAGGTGTTTTTTTTTTTTTAATGATGCTACTTGGCAATGTAAGAAATTGGCAATTCTATATTGATCCCCTGGGTTTTGTGGGGCTTTTTTTTTTTGTCTGTAAAATCAACAAGCTGCAGCCTTGGGTTCACAAGACAGAGAGAGAGATCATTTCTGGCTCTGGGGTGATCAGCGAAGATTTGACGGAGGGGTTGATCTGGGCCCCGCAGGCTTTGGATAATTCTGAGTATAGCCAAGTATAACGGGCAGGAGAATCTGAACAAAGGCAGCGGAGTGGAAATGAGCTTGTGAAACCAGTTTGAAGGACTACATGATGGGGCATGGGAAGTAAGTTTGGGTAGAGAGGGAGTAGAGAACCAAGATGGAGGACCTTGAAAGCCAAAATGAGGAGTTTGAACTTGATTCTCTGGGCATGAGAGACCATTAAAAGGAGCAGGAGGAGTGACACTGAAGAAAGAGGTGCTTCAGGGAGATGAAGCTGGCGGTACTGGACGGTAAACTGCAGGTGAGAAGACTAGTTAAGAGGCAGTTGTAGGTTTATAATGTGACAGTATTTGTATTTGGTTTCTAGCCAGGAAATAATTTGATCTTTCACCAGAAGCCCTATAGATCTTGGGCAGTAGTGCCTGGAAAGTATATGACAATGTGGTCAAAGATGTAGTGAAGTAAACCCAGCACTGGAAACACGAGAGCTGCCGCCTTCCATGTAAGCACCTGGAAACATTTCGTAAGTGGTGGCTCTCCGGTGCAATGCATGGCTTAGCCTCACAGAAATTTCAGGGACAAAGACCCTGGGCCCAGAGCTCTTACAGTAAGAAGCTAGAACTTTAAGCACTTGGTCATAGAAATTGACTTTGCCCTAATCTACAGCTGCTTATCCAACCCCCTTTGGGGTCTGTACCAGGGGAGAAGGAAGTACCGTGACACCATTTCTGCTCCTTTTACTTTCCCTGCAAAGATCATTAATGGTTAATTTTATGACAGCAGCCCCCCTTTCTCCTTCCCTTCCTTATTGTTTTCTGTTTTGTAGGATCAAGGGTCCATGGTCCCTCAAACAAATCAAGGTTGGAGATAGCTTTTGGCATTTTAGCCACTTCTGTTCTCTCTCCAGTTCAGCTCATCTCAGTATAGCATCAGTGGGTGTGTGAGTCTCATAGGGAACAGAAGAAGCAATAGGAAGAAAGAAACTATTTCTTCTGGATCCCGTGTGGTGGTGGCTGCTATGTTCCTGGCCAGTGGACCCAAACCTTCTTTCTAGGGACCTGAAGGGCTGAGCTCTGGAGTCCAGATAGTAGTCAACACTGGGCGGAGCCCCAGGCAGGGCTAGTGCTTAGGGGCCATGCCCAGCCTGAGACCATCTCCGCATCCAAGGGTGGTAGCAGTGGGCACTGGCATGAAGTGGGCAGAGACATGCTGCCACTTACTGTACAGTTGGCTGTGGCTTCTCTTTGCTGGTTCCCACAAAACTGGCCCAGAGCTTGAAGAGGGTGAAGCAGGGAAGGGGTAGAGGGTTCTGTAGGTCTACAGACAGAACAGATTTTTTTTCTGGCCTACCCTTCCTTGCCTTGCCTTCCTTTCCCCAGAAAATAGTCATCCCACCCCCTGGGCCTGCCCAAAAGGATTCTGCTTCCCCCACAGACCCAGCTGGACCCTGATTCAGCACTATCCAAAAACTGATGGAGAGCCCTGGCTGGAGTAACTCGGTGGGTTGAGCACCAGCCTGTGAACTGAAAGGTCTCCAGTTCAATTCCTGGTCAGGGCATATGCCTGGGTTGTGGGCCAGGTCCCCAGCCGGGGGTGCACGAGAGGTAGCCAATGTTTCTCTCCTACTCTTTCTCCCTCCCTTGAAGTCTCTCTAAAAAATAAATAAATAAAATCTTTTAAAAAACTGATGTAGGTGAGAAGTGAGGATTCTGCTCCAGTTACATTAGCAGACTCTGAAGATCAGGGATCTGAATTGGACCCTGTGTTAGGAAAGGGGCCTGTAGCCAGCTTGGTCCTGAGGCTCACTACCACCCTGTGTATAGAAGCCTGCCTAGGGTGCAGTCTGTCTTTCTGAGACAGACGCATTCCTCTGACCAGGCATGCCCTGGAAAGCCTAGTGCTAAGTCTACAAGGGCATCCCTAAAGACTGAACTTGGTGTTACTGCTGGTGTCTGTAGCCTCCCTCCAGGGCTTCATGAACCCCTTCCCAGTCTGGCGGCTCCACCCAGGGGCCAGTCTGGTATCCCAGTGAAAGGGAAAAGCTGGAAAACAAGAAGTCATTCAGAGTGGGCAAAAAGAGGAGGGAGAGGTTTCTGGCTAAGATCTAAAAGGAGGGGCCTAAGGAAGGAAGGAAGCTCTAAGCCTCTGCCCAGACTTTTTTCTGAGACTCTTAAGGACAAGAGAGGAGCTAAGCCCAGGGCTCTCCCTAATTTCCCTTGCTGCCTTGAGAGTTCTCATCTTCCAGCACTGGCTGCCCTCAGAGGCTGTCTCCTTTCTCCCTTCCCTAGGCTAAGGCCCTGGGGGACTGACAGGGAGGGAGGCTGAGCCGCTGTACTGTGGGCATGCCTGCTCCTTTCCCTTCCCCCTTCCCTTAGCAGCAACGTCACCGCAGCACCAGCGGCAGCAGCGGCAGCAGCAAGGATATTGGGGCTGGGATTGCGCAGCCTCCTTGCATTAGCAACGTTGCCATTGTATTAGCAGAAATCAGATCTTAGGAAATCGACTCAGTTCCCCCTGTGTGATCCCGTGGAACAGTGCCTCAGCTGGAACTGTCAAGGTTGAGCTTGGTCGGAGTGCAAAAGGAACAGAAGCCTTCGGGTTCAGCTCAAAGCCCCATACCGAGGTATGGCTCAGCGGAGCTGGGGGAGGGGGAGGGCACGGACGGTAGGATAACGGATCAAAAGGTTTGGGCGCTAGCTTCTGAGGGTTGGCTTTGTCTTTCCTAAAGATAGTGAGAGTGAGCATAAGAGCAAATATTAAACAAGCTCACCCATGCACATATTTGGTGCAGAGATAGGTAAAAGCAGATGGGCTAATGCCATATACGAATATATATATGTAAAATTTTATTTTTTTTTATTTATTTTTGGTCAAGAAGTAGAAGAATCCCTCTTTCCTTTCTGGGCATTTCTAATGAAGCTGCTATAGTGTGGGTCAGGGTGGAGAGGATCAGATCTAGAGACAAAGGCTTAATGGGAGGAGACACCCCTAAAGCTACTGTAAGTTTATGATGGAGAAGGAGGGATCCATGCAGCTTTCAAGAGGAAGGGCTGAGAAGCATCCAGCCCATCCTTTCCCTCCACATATACATACATGCAGATAGACACACTTACCTTATCCTGGCACTGTGGGAGCCACGAGGCTCCAGGTAAAAATGGATGGAGTAAGAAAGAATGTTGACCAAGAGGCTCCACAGTATTTGGGGGAGGGGGAGCCACTGTAATGCCTAGGGCACCTGACCTGTTATAATCAGCGTGCTTATACAGGCTTAGATTTCTAACAGGAAGATACCTAAGCATAAGCCGATACTCCTGGATTCATCCTCCTGCTCTCTTCTCTCCAGTCCTGCCTGAGAGAGGACCCTGGCAGTGAAAAAGTTATCAGTCCTACTGAGACGCCTCCTGGGACCTCAGGACAAGGTCAGATTGCTAGAGAATAGCAACTGAGTACTGCTGTCTTCCCCAGGAGGCCAAGAAGAGAGGCTCGATTGACTGGCAGAAAGATCCTGATGACCAAAGACAGAGGAAACCTTTCTTCTGGGATTTAGGAACATTTTCCTGCCCAGAGTTACCCTATTGCTGAGCGGATAGAAAGAGTTCCTTAGATTTCCCTGGCCTGTATGGCTCAGTTGGTTGGGCATCCTCCTGGAGATGGAAGAAAGGTTGCTGGTTCGATTCCCAGTCAGGGCACATTCCTGGGTTGTGGGTCCTTCAGCAGGAAGCAACCAATCAATGTTTCTCTCACACATCAGTGTTTCTCTCCCTCTCTTTCTCTCTCCCTTCCCCTCTCTCTGGGATCAATAAAAGAAAAAAAATTTAAAGAAAAAAGGTCAAAAGTTAGAATTCCAAGTCCCATTTTCATTCTGTCATTTATTCATTGAGTGGTCTTGGGCAAGTCATTTTATTTTTCTGAATGTCGATTTCCTTATTTGTTAAAATGGAAGTGGCTCTGCCAACTTTGGTGAGCTGTGGTGAAGACCAATGAGATGATGTACATAAAACGTGCATGTGAAAGTTTGGGGTGGAGGAAGACATGAATGCAAAAATCTTGTTAGACGCCCAAGGAACTTCATGCCTCCTTTGGCTAAACTAGAGTTGTCTGTGGAGAAGTGATTGGCAGGCATTTCCCTTGGCTTTGTGGAGATCAGGAAGGAAGAAGACCCCTGAAATACAAAAATACAAAACAAAGGAAAATCCACCAGTGAAAAACCTTTAGCTTAAAATAGGATTTGATACAACCTAAATGAGAAGCTAAAACTATACAACTTTTAGAAAAAACAGGAAATTTTCCTTATGGTCTTGGGATAGACAAAGGTTTCTTAGGTAAGCAGGATATAGAAAGCTTTAAACTAAAAATTAAAAAAAGATAAAAAGAACTTATAAAATTAAAAACTTCTGTTAGTTAAAAAAAAAAAAAAAACACCATTAAGAAAACAAAGGGGCAAAGCCACAGGCTGAGAGAAAATATTCTCAAGATGTATGTCTGACAAAAGACATATCCAGAATAAATAAAAAACTTCTAAACTGAATTTTTTTTTAAATCTTCACTGGAGGATATACTTGTTGATTTTAGAGAGTGCGGAAGGGAGAGAGGTAGAGAAAGACAGAAACATTCATGTGAGAGAGAAACATCAATCAGTTGCCTCCCTACGCACCCTGACTAGGAATCAAACTGGCAACCTAGGTATGTGCCCTGACTGGGGATCAGGCTGCAACCTTTTGGTGTATGGGATGATGTTCCAACCAACTGAGCCAACCAGCCAGGATTCCTAGACTCAATTTTTAAAGAAAGACAAGTCAATTTTTAAATGGGTAAAATAGGAGTCAACAAATAACCAAGCACTTACTGTGTTCCCAGCACCATGTATGGGTTCTAGGGACACAGAGTTGACTAAATCACTGTTTTTGACCTCAAGGAACTACCCTGTCATCTGGGGGACAGGAGGGTAAATGTAACATTATAATACAGCTGTCAGAGCCCGCCAGCCAAAGGCTCTTTATCACCTTCCATGTCCATTTGTTCTTTACCCCTGGTTGAGAGATTCAGCGTTCTATCTAGACTGTGTGTCACTGTGTGTTTCCATTTGAATGCACATGTGACCCAGTAATAGTTTTGTGGGTCCGAATGATACATTCTTACGTGTATATACCTGTGAATGCCTCTTGAAAATCATGCTTGAAAAGGGTGGGGGGGTATTCATTGTGGTTCAAGTGATGGTTATAGCTCGTAGGGACTTCTAGAATCACTGCTGTATGTACAGGAAAGTTATCTGCGCCTTTTAGTCTGACCTTGGATTGTGGCCTGGATTCTAGGGAAACCTGGTACCATGTATAAGAGGAAACCCCTCCACCGTATCTGTGGTGTTTAAAGAATAAAACTGTTCATTATGTACATAATGATATTTATTATATACACATTAAGAAAACACATACAGATAAAACAAAAGAATACAATTAAACATAATCCAAAATCACTCAACAGAGATAAGCACTGTTAACATTTGTTGTACATGCTTCTGAATTTTCTCCCATGCACACCCCTACGGTCTCCATGTTTGTGCCCCCCAAAATTCATGTTAAATCCTAACCGCAAAGGTAATGATAGTAAGAGGGGGGCCTTTGGGAGGTGATTAGGTCTTGAGGGCGTAAACCTCATGAGTGGGATTAGTACCCTTGTAAAGCAGGCTCCAGAGAGAGATCCCTTGTCCCTTATACCTTCAGGGACACAGCAAGAAGGTGCCCAGCTACGTACCAGAAAGAGGGCTTTCTCCAGAACGCAACCATGCTGGCACCTTGACCTTGGACTTCACAGCATCCAAAACTTTGAGAAATAACTTTCTGCCTCTTATAAGCCACCCAGTCTGAGGCACTGTGTTACAGCAGCCTGAACTAAGACAGATGTAGACATGTTTATTTTAAAATGGTGTCATAATGTGCATGCTATTTGTAATGTGCTATTTTCACTTAATATTTTGTGAACATTTTCCCAAGTCAATAATCATATTAACACAACATTATGTTAAAGATATTCTGTTCTGTACATCTTAAAATTGGTTATTATTGGAATTTTAAAATGTCTCCAACTCTCTGTTATCTTTGTGGCATATGTATTTGAGCACAGAATTTTCTTGGTGAAGGAATGGCAGAGATAAGAAGAGTGAAGGGAAGGTTATCTTATGTACCTCACAGCAAAGCTTCCCCCAAATGCACTTCACCTCTCTGTACAAAATCCCACGCTTTACGGCGGCCGCTCCTCCCTTTTCTCCTTTTCACCTGGTCTCTGCAAGTGCCCAGTGTCTTCCCCCGCTCAGCATCGGTCCCCTTCCTCACCGCTCTTTTGCTCTTCCCCTAAACCCTAATCCTTGTTCCTGTTTTGAAAAATGTTTTCAATAACAGCTTTATTAAGATAAAAATCACATGCCACAAGTTCACCCTTTCATAAAATTGAGATATAATGACATACCATGTAATTCCATAGTTTTGATTTTATTCACAGACTTGTGTGGCCATCACCACTGCCTGATTTCAAAACATTTGCATTCCGCCAAAAAGGACCTACACACCCATTTGCAGTCACGCCCCATCCCCGTGTCCCAGTCCCTGGCAACCACTAATCTACTTTCTGTTTCTGGGGATTTCCCTATTCTGGACATTTCATGTAAATGGACTCATACAACATCATACAAAGAAGCCTTTTATGACTGGCTTCTTTCACTTACCATTCTGAGGTTCATTCATCTCGTAGCATGTATGAGTACTTCATTCCTTTTATTGCTAAATATTCTGTTGTATGTATATACCACATTATATTTATCCATTTATCAGTTGATGGACATTTGTATTGCTCCCACTTTTTTGGCTATTGTGCATAATGCTGATATGGATATTTGTATACAAGCTTTTACATAAAAATACATTTTTATGTAAAAATATATTTTCCTTTCTCTTGGGTATATATCTAGGAGTAGAATTGCTGGCTCACGTGGTAACTTTGTTTTACATTCTGAGGAACTGCTGGACTGTTTTCCAAAGTAGCAGCACCATTTTCCATGGCTTCCCACAGTGTTTCAGGGTTCCGATTTCTCTACATCCTCACCAACATTTGTTACTGTCTTTTATCTTAGCTGATGTAGTGGGGTGAAGTGGTATCTCATTGTGACTTTTATTCCTCTAATGGCTAATGATGTTGAGCATCTTTTCATGTGCTTATTGACCATGTGTAGGTCTTCTGTGGAGAAATGTCTATTCAAGTTCTTTTTCCCAGCTTTTAATTGAGTTATATACCTTTTTATTGTTGAATTGTAAGACTTCTGATCAGAAATCTCTTAGCGGATATATGATTTGCAAATATTTTCTCCCATTCTGTGGGTTGTCTTTTCACTTTCTGTTTTTTAAGTATATTTTATTGATTATGCTATTACAGTTGTCCCATGTTTTTCTCCCCTTTATCCCCCTCTGCCCAGTACCCCCCTCCCCTCCAGCATTCCCCCCCTTAGTTCATGGCCATGGGTCATACATATAAGTTCTTTGATTTCTCCACTTCCTGTACTGTTCTTAACCTCCCCCTGTCTATTTTGTACCTACCAATATGTTTCTTATTCCCTCTACCTCTGTCCCCATTTCCCCCCATTCCTCTCTCCGCTGGTAACCTTCCATGTGATCTCCATTTCTGTGATTCTGTTCCTGTCCTCGGTGTTTGCTTAGTTTGTTTTTGTTTTTGTTTTTGTTGTTTTAGGTTCAGTCATTGATTGTTGTGAGTTTGTTGTCATTTTACTAGCCATAGTTTTGATCTTCTTCTTTTTCTTAGATAAGCCCCTTTAATATTTCATATGGTAAGGACTTGGTAATGATGAACTCCTTTAACTTTACCTTATCTGGGAAGCACTTTATCTGCCCTCCAATTCTAAATGATAGTTTTGCTGGATGGAATAATCTTGGATGAAGGTCCTTGCCTCTCATGACTTGGAATACTTCTTTCCTGTCCCTTCATGCCTATAAGGTTTCTTTTGAGAAATCAGCTGATAGTCTTACGGGAACTCCTTTGTAGGTAACTGTCTCCTTTTTTCTTGCCGCTTTTAAGATTCTCTCTTTATCTTTAGTCTTGGGCAATGTAATTACAATGTGCCTTGGTGTGTTCCTCTTGAGATCCAACTTGTTCGGGACTCTCTGAGCTTCCTGAAGTTGCATGTCTATTTCCTTTGCCAGATTGGGGAATTTCCCCCTCATTATTTTTTCAAATAAGTTTTCAATTTCTTTCTCTTCCTCTTCTCCTACTGGCACCCCTATGATTTGGATGTTGTAATGTTAAAGTTGTCTTGGAGGCTCCTAAGCCTCTCCTTTTTTTGAATTCTTGTTTCTTCATTCTGTTCTGGTTGAATATTTATTTCTTCCTTTTGTTCCTAATCATTAATGTGAGTCCTGGTTTTCTTCTCTTCACTGTTGGTTCCCTGTATATTTTTCCTTATTTCACTTTGCATAGCCTTCACTTCTTCCTCTATTTTGCAACCATACTCAATAATTTCTGTGAGCATCCTGATTACCAGTGTTTTGAACACTGCATCTGATAGGTTGGCTATCTCCTCATCCCTTAGTTCTTTTTCTGGAGTTTTGATCTGTTTTTCACTTGGGCCATATTTCTTTGTCTTGGAGCACCTGTTACTTTGCAAGGGGCAAAACTTTAGGTATTTGCCAGGGTGGTGCAACACACTTCTGGGTTGTGGTGCTGTATGTGGGGATGGGGTCAGAGAGGGAACAATGTGGCTTGCTTGGCTCTCACTCTGCTTTGAGTCACTTCTCCTGATACCCAAAAGCAAACTGGACCCTTCTGGTGCTGATTCCCAGGTGGTGGAGGGGGCTGTGTACATTCTAGGACCCTGTGGGTCTCTCCAACAAACTCTCCTATGAGGTTAGGAGTTTCTCCTGCTACCTCAACCCCCACAGGTGTTTTCAGTCAGAGGTTTTGAGGCTTTATTTCCCCGCACTGGAACCCTGGGTTGCTCAGTCTGCCTTGCTCCCCAGTCGTCCCTCTGGGTTTATCCGCACGAAAATGTGGGACCGCCGGCTGGGCCAGCTGCCACCTTGCTGCTCATTCTCTCTGCCCCGGCTGCCTGTCTCCACCCCTCTTACCAGTCTGAATGAATGTTTCTTCTTTAACTCCTGGGTTGTCAGACTTCCATACAGTTTGATTTTCTGGCAGTTCTGGATGTTTTTTATTTTTAAATTGGTTTTTATCCTTCCTTTGGTTGTGCGAGGAAGCAAAGCATATCTACTTATGCTTCCATCTTGGCTGGAAGCCCTGTCTTTTTACTTTCTTAATGGTATTATTTGAGACACAAAGGTTTTTAATTTTTATAAAGTTCACCTTACCTTCCCTGGCAACCGTGGGTGGCTCAGTTGGTTGGAGCACTGTCCCATAAACTGAAGGGTTGCAGGTTCACTCCTCAGTCAAGGCACCTACCTAGGTTGTGGGTTCGACCCCAGGTCGGGTATATACAGGAAGCATACAATCATGTTTCTCTCTCATATTGATATTTCTCTCTCTCCCTCTCTCTCTCTCTCTCTCTCCCCCTCCCTCCCTCCTCTCTTCCTCTCTCTCTAAAAAGCAATGAAAAAATGTCTTTGGGTGCGGATTAAAAAAAAAGTTCATCTTACCTTACCTATTTTTTCATCTGTCACTTGTGTTTTTGGTGTAATGTCTACTCATTACCCCAATCAATATGCAGAGGTTTGGAACTCCAGCAAAGGAGCCTTCCTCTCAGAAAGGAAAGGAAGAAGACAGATGGTTAACACTTGCTTTTTAATTTTAATGTAATTTAACTTAACACGCATAGTTTTATTTTATTTTTTAAAGATTTTATTTACTTGTTTTTAGATTGACCTGCAACCCAGGCATGTGCCTGCAACCCAGGCATGTGCCCTGACTGTACATCGAACCAGCAACCTTTTGGTTTGTGGGACAATGGCCAACCCATTGAGCCATACCAGTCAGGGCACATAGTTATATTTTAAGACTGTGTCCCTCACACATGTATTTATTAGCTGTTTGAATTTTTTTATTTTATGTATTACCTGTTCATGGTCTTGAGCATAAAATGAACTTGGGTATGTCTTTCTTGTACTCTACATGAAGAGCTGTGATGTTACTATCTGAATGAGTTAAATTTTTTTAATTGGTGGTATTAGAAGTGTAACTAAGTGATAGAGAACTTAGGCAATGGGGGATTTAGACTCATGGCCGATGAAAGGAAAATAACAGGAATAAAAAAGGAAGGAAGAGAAATGGATGAATTAGGAAAAATTGGATATGAGGAGTCTGCACAAGACAAGACTGTGAGGATGTGATGTTGGTATCACAGGAGACTAGCACTTGAGGAGGCCATTCTGCCACAGTCCAGCCAAGAGACTGGAGAAGCTCAGAATGGGCTCTGTGAAATTGGAGCCAGGAGACCTTGAACTTTACCTTAGCCTATCAAGAGTAAAACTGGGAAGAGAAGACTTTCTAGAGTATCCCTGTAGTGAATGTTCTAGGCTGAAACTGAATAGAATTTGCGTACTTCAGAAGATCCGTACCCTGAGCTAAACAAATATTAAAAATGTACTGTGCCGCTTATGTTTGCCAGGCCTAATGTCATATTATGCTGGAGTGATAGAAAGGAAGTAAAAATAGACCCCATCTCCAATGAGAAGGAAGGGGTTGGCATCAGCCATACTTGCAGTCACTCTAATGCCCACCTCCGTGTCCGCATTCAAGAAGCTCCAGTACAGTAGTAGGGAGAGTGAGGATGCTTAGCCCACAGTCGTCAGAGAGGGACAAGTATTCTGGGGCTGAGAGGAGGAGAGAAGGAGTCTGAGATGACACAGGGGTCCAATGATATAGTATACTTAAAGATACTTTTCTTGCAAAACTATAGCCTATTGTTGTGAGGACATGATATAGAATTTGTGATTCTCTCCTCATCTGTAACCTTCTGTGCTGCAGCTGTGTCCAAGGCACCTCTGCATCGCCTCGGTGCCTGGCACCGTATCAAACACCCTAGTGGTGTTTTCTTAATTATGGCACTATTCATACTTTTCTGTACTGAGGATTAGTCATTGTTTACTGCTAAGAACTGTGTCCTTGAAAGAGAAGAAAATGCTGTCTCTGAGATCTCCAGATCTTCATACGTGGCATTAAAGGGGCCTAGGCCCTGGCCATGTGGCTCAGTGGGTTGGAACACCATCCCGTCCAGGGGTGTCCAACCTTTCGGCATCTCTGGGCCACACTGGGACAAGAGTTGTCTTGGGCTGCACATTAAATACATTGTAACACATAATTACAAAAAAAAATCTTGTAATATTTTAAGTAATTTATGATTTTGTGTTGGGCCACATTCACAGCCATCCTGAGCCGCATGCGGCCCGTGAGCCGCAAGTTGGTCACCCCTGCCACTGAAAGGTTGTGGGTTCGATTCGCAGTCAGGGCACGTACGGGAGGCAACTGATTGATGTTTTTCTTCACCTTTATGTTTCTCCCTCTCCCCTTATGTCTCCTCCTCCCTTCCCTTTCTCTCTGTCTAAAATCAAAAAACATATCCTTGGGTGAGAATTTTAAAAAGCAGGGTAGGGCCTGGCCTTTTGTCACAATTGGATGCATGGCAAACTTAAAATGAAGGGGGAACTGAAGAGCTGGACCGGTGCGATGCGGGAAGTGTGTGGGGATACCCCCTGTCCTGTCGGGCTGTGTTATCAAGCTCCATCTTGACTCTGAGTCTTCCCTCCCCTTGGGCTCTTCTCCATCTGCAAATTATATGAGAAAGGGCATGTCCCGGACTTCCAGGGAAGTGACATTAGCTTCCCTTTCTTTCCCTCTCTCTCCAGGTGCCAAGCTCTCCTGATGAAATGTGTTCTGCCCCATTGGGCTCCGGGGGCAGTGTCTGGTGCTGTTGATGCCCTTGTTCGAACTTTCCAGAATGGATAGTCCCCCAAAGCTGACTGGAGAGACCCTCATCGTCCACCACATCCCCCTGGTGCACTGTCAGGTCCCAGACAGGCAGTGCTGTGGAGGGGCAAGTGGAGGTAGTGGGGGCACAAGACCCAATCCCTTCTGCCCACCCGAGCTGGGCATAACCCAACCTGATCAAGACCTAGGACAAGCTGACTCCCTGCTGTACAACAGTCTGCACTCCACCCCAGGGGGATCTGCGAGGTCTGCAGACAGCAACACCAAGAGTAGGGGTCCGGATGGAAGAGGCCCTGGGGCCCCTAAACGACATAATCCCTTCTTGTTGCAGGAGGGTGTGGCTGAGCCAGGACTTGGTGACTTACATGATGACAGCATTGGTGATAGTGCCACCCAACAGTCCTTCCATCTGCATGGAGCTGGCCAGCCCACCTTCCACCTGTCTTCTTTCCCGCTGCCGCCACCCGGCCCCGGAGTGGGCAGGCCATGGGGAGCAACACGGAGTCGGGCCGGAGTGGTGGAGGGGCAGGAACAGGAGCCAGTGACCACCTTGGATGCCCAGCAGTGCAGCACGAACCACTGCTGCCAGCCAGAGCTGGAGACAGAGACCATGGAGCTGGATGAGTGTGGGGGACCTGGCGGGAGTGGCAGTGGAGGTGGAGCCAGTGATACCTCTGGCTTCTCCTTTGACCAGGAATGGAAGCTCAGTTCAGATGAATCCCCAAGGAACCCCGGGTGCTCAGGCTCAGGACCCCAGCACTGCCGCTGCAGCAGCACATCCAGTCAGTCTGAGGCGGCCGACCAGTCCATGGGCTACGTGAGCGACTCCTCCTGCAACAGCTCCGATGGCGTGCTGGTCACCTTCAGCACCCTCTACAACAAGATGCACGGTACCTCCCGTGCCAATCTCAACTCTGCACCACAGTCCTGCTCAGACTCTTCCTTCTGCAGCCACTCAGACCCTGGCGCCTTCTACCTGGACCTTCAACCCTCCCCAGCTGAGTCCAAGATGTCTTGTGAGTCTCACCACCCTGACAGTGGAGGAAGAGAAGGGGGCTATGGTTGTCCTCATGCCTCGTCTCCTGAGCTCGATGCCAACTGTAACTCCTACCGCCCACACTGTGAGCCCTGCCCAGCTGTGGCTGACCTCACAGCCTGCTTCCAGAGCCAGGCCCGTCTTGTTGTGGCCACACAGAATTACTATAAACTTGTCACCTGTGACCTGTCCTCCCAATCATCTCCAAGCCCTGCTGGCTCTTCCATCACCAGCTGCTCTGAAGAACACACCAAGATAAGTCCTGTACCTGGCTCTGGCCCAGACCCTGGCCCTAGCCAGCCCTCTGAGTATTACCTATTCCGGAAGCCAGAAGCCCAACCAGAGAAACAAGAAGTAGTGGGTTCCTCTGTAGAAGCTGCAGCTCCCATGGGTCCTACCGTGATTGAGGGGCAAGTGTATACTAACACTTCACCCCCTAACCTCAGCACTGGACGTCAGCGCTCTCGAAGCTATGACCGCAGCCTGGAGCGCAGCCCTCCGGCCCGCCTGGGCTCACTGGAGCGCATGTTGAGTTGCCCGGTGCGCCTGAGTGAGGGCCCTACAGCTCTGGCTGGGCCTAGCTCCCCACCTAGGCGGGTCACCTCCTTTGCTGAGCTCGCCAAGGGACGGAAGAAAGCTGCAGGCTCTGGCTCCCCGCCACTTCGAGTGAGCGTTGGGGACTCCTCCCAGGAGTTCTCACCCATTCAAGAAGCCCAACAAGACAGGGTGGGCCCACTGGATGAGGGTGCTCACTGTAGCCATAGCCTACCACCCATGCCCTTGGGACCAGACATGGACTTAGTTGGCCCAGAGCCCTGGTCCACCCAGGTCTGTCAGGGACCCCAGTCCAGTGAGATGTCACCTGCTATCCTAAGGGCTCCTGGGCAAGGCCCCCTGATGCAGCTGATGGATCCAGGGCCTGCTCTCCCAGGGAGTCCAGCCAACAGCCATACCCAGAGGGATGCGAGAGCTAGAGCTGACGGTAAGAAACCTAGAGGCTGGAGAATGCCAGAATGTATGCATGGCCTCCTCGGAGATAGGGCCCTGTCACCCACCCCGTCCATACCACTAGAGGGTCCTCAGCCTATCGTCTTTCCAGCCCAGGGCATGTCCTGCAGTTGTAAAGGGGAGAAGGAGGTTGAAGGATTTAAAGGAAAGGCACAGAGGAGATTAAAATCAACAGGACTTGCAGACTGATGTATTAGTAAAGGAAGCACTCAGAAGATTGTGATTCTGAGCCTGGATAACTGGAAAGACGATGATACGTGATTAGGGACTGCAAACACAGAGTTCGATTTCCTGGAAGAGGGATGAGGCATGAGTTTAGTTTTGGACATTTAGGAGTCGGCAGTGCTTAAGGGCTTTGTCTAAAGGCCGAGGGATGTGTCCAGCAGGCAAACCACGCTGGGCGTCAGTGAAGTTCACTCCGTGATCGGTGCTTGCAGCCACTCTTCGCAGAGCCCGAGACCTGCCACTTGACCTTCAGACCACCGAGGCCAGTTCTTTCCCTAATTATTTTATAATATTTAAGTAACGATTTTATAAAGGCTCTATGTTAAGTGGGTGCTGGTTATAGAAAGGTGAGAGGGACAATTTCTGCCCTCATGGAATTCCGACAAACAGGAGAGTGAAATGCAGTGAACCGTACTGGCCTATGCAAGGGATATCTGCATCAGACTGAAATGTCCAGGAAAGACTGCTGATGCAGTTCACATGCAGGCACAGTCTAGAACGATAAGGAACTGGCCTTGTGGAGACTTGTAAGAAGAACATCCGAGGCTCACAGAGTAGTCTGTAAAAACCACAAAGGCACGGAATGACTGGATAGTGTGCAGAAACTACAGATAATTAGGTATAGCTGTAGTGGGATGCGGATGGAACCACTGAAGGATTTTAATCAGGGAAGTGGCTTTTTTGTCTGTCTGTTTGTTTACAACAGCTTAGCCTGTTCTGGTTTGCATATTAGAAAGGTCACTGTTTTTTTGGGTGGGAGGTAGACAGGAAAGGACTCCTGGAGGTCAGGAGACACCACGATGGGAGAGTCCTCGGGCTGAAAGTGGTAGTCGGAGCTACGGGTGGATGAGAGCATCCAGCAAGAATGTGTGGCGCTATAAAGGGAACACGGACAGAGCCCTGGGGATATCATGATTTAAGGGTGAGCAGAGCAACCCTCAACGGAGACAAAAAAGAATCAGGCAGGAAAATAGAAGGAAAACCAGGAGAGAGTGAAGTCACAGAACCAAAGGAGGAGAAAGTTTAAAAAAAGAGCTAGGTCCAAGCAAATGAGTTCTGAAGAGAAATCACTGAGAGGAAGGCTGATAATCTTAAAAGCTAAGGACAGATGCACGATCCCAGAGGGTGTGGAAGGAAGGGGGAGATAAAGCAGGAGAAAGGGGGATAAAGGGGAATCTGCTGTGCTGTAGCCTTAGGTTGGGTTCCTTGGCTTATCAAAGGAAAAGAGTTAAAAATCCATAAATAATATTATCTCTGCCATTAGAGAGAAATAGTCCAGCAAAAGATTCCACAAGGCTCAACACCCACAGAGGAGCTGCCCTTGGGGAAGGAAATAGAAGAGGGGGGTCAGAAACAGTGGGGTCCTTAGGAACCCCCTCCAATCTCCAACGGCAGTGTCTGGTGGGTGTGTCTGAGCACAGGGGTTGTGGCTGGCGTCCTGAGGGCAAGAACAATCCTGGTCAGAGGTGGGAGGAGAGACATTAAAATGTTTTTCTATTAGATAAGACTTTTCATATTGAGATTGTGTCCTATTCCATAAGTCTCCAGTGACCTTCCACAGGGTGCTTCTCCTGATTCTGTTTTTTAAAAAAAAATTTTTTTAATCAAAAAGTGAGTGACAATTCAATGAATTCATGAGTAACAAAAGAGGCTGAGGTCTCTCTGAGATCCTGAGAGCAGAATCTAGATTCAGAAGGACCTTACCAAATCTGGAAAGAACTAATAAAACAGGGACCAATGTGCAGTTTGATGTGCGCGCTGTACGTGAGTTATTTGGGATATTGCACTGGCTGCAAACTCAGAATGATTCATCAGTTTTAGAGGGCTGTTCCAAAAAGTTACAATGACTGGATTTATTCACAGACTTCAGGAGGGAGGAGTTGATAGCACCCCCCCACCCCACCCCCACCCCCCAGTGAGTGCTCACCTGGAAGTCTGGGGCCCTCCATTTTAAGAAGAAATTGAGGGACTTGGGGCTGTGTCACCTACGGAGGGCAGACTCAGGTGAATGTGGTCTCTATCTCCAGTTTTCTTAAGGGCTGTCACACAGACAAGTGGGTAAACTTCCTCTTTATATTCCCTGAGGGTAGAACTGAGGGGCCCGGCCCAGAGTAGCGCCCCCCTCCCCCTTCCCCCATCTCATCCCTCTGCCTCAAACCCTATCCTGGGAACTTAACAGGAAGATTTTTAAAAGAGTAGGAATAAATTGTCTAATTCAAACGCACTTTGTATAGGGGGTGTAAGGAATAAAGCTCGGATTGGGAGAACCTAACCTGATCATCAGGGTCAGCTCAGCCTTGAAATTTGATATTTAAAGAAGTGGAAAAGAAGAAGACACTGCCAGCAGGAACAGCAGAGTGCTTAAAGATGGGGCCAGGGTGGGGGGAATGGTGTCGGTGAGGAGGGCAGGTGTGGGAGTCGGAGCAGAGAGAAGACGGGGCTGTGGGCAGTGGTGGCCACAGGGGACTGGTATTTTAGGAAACAAGCTGATGAGACTCTGGATGCGGTGAGGCCAGCCTTAAAGCAAAGGTTCAGTGGGGATTCATTCACTTAACAAATCTGTATTCGGTGCCCACTATAGCGGGCTGTGTCCTAGGCACTGGGGATACGGCAGTGAACAGTTTTAAAAACCTTGTTTTTTTGAGTCCTTACAAGAAGTTGTAGACAATAAACAGGCAAGATCCTTTCTGACAGTGAAAAATGCAAAGGAAATACAACAGGGTAAGGACATCGAATGTGACTTGCCAGAGGGGCTGGCGTGGTCAGAGAGGGTCTTACGAAGGAGGTGGTGTTTGAACTGATGCCTGAATGATGAGAAAATTTCAGGCAGAAGGAAGAGCAGGTGCAAAAGGCCCCACGATGTTAATGAACTTGGCATGTTAAGGACTGTAGGAAGTATGGCGGGAGCATAGTGAGCAAGGGAGAATGACAAAGGTTGCTCCCTAAGCGCCTCTGACTGGGGATGATGGGTGGGTATTGAAAATGTCCCCTGAGACTGATTCTGAAACACCTCCCTAATAGGGTTGTGGCCACATCCCCCGAAGGCTCACTGCAGTGCATTAATGGGGAAGGATGAGGCGTGGGAAAACCCAGCCTGATACCATTCCATGTGTAGTGCAACGTGGCGAAAAGAACATTAGCCCCAAAGTCAGACTCTGGCTTAGGCAGAATTTTAGTTCTGCCACTTCCTAGTTGTGTGGCCTTGGGCAAAGGACTTAATCTCTCTGAATTTCCAAGATTCTGAGCTGTCAAGAGGATGTAATTCCAGTATAAGGATGTCATTCCTGCCTCATAGAGTTGTTGAGTCAGATTTGTGCTAGTGAGCCACACCCAGGGTCTTAGGCTGTGCGGCTGCTTCCAGCACCACCTTGTGTCCATTCGGATATTTACAGTGTGCACAGCATTTTATTAGAAGCACAACCCAGACGCAAAGACAAAGTGACCTGGAGTTTTGTGTTTAGTTCTGAGCCCCACGTTTTGAGGGACATTGGCCTGAAGATTGTCTGAAAGAATAGGAGAGGACCACTCTTGGGGAGCACACGTACGTGTAGAGGGAGCACATGTGGACTCTGAGACCCCAGTGCCTGGACCGTGGAAGAGTGGGCTGGGGTGACAGGAGGCTGATTCTGGCTGCAAGTCAAGAAATATTTTAGTGCGGTTATGTGGTCAAGAATGAACCATCCCTGCTTGCATGGGGGTAGGGGTGATGAGTGAAAGCTGGAAGTAAATCCTGACCCAGATAGTCTGCGACTGTGACTCCAAGTCCTTAGGTCTTAGAAGAAGGGTGGCTCCGCCGCTGACAGGAATGGAAGTCAGCAGGAGAAAGGTGATAGGTAGGTAAGCTGTTTTAAAATAGCAAATTTTGTATGAAAGCAAAACCCCAAAGCAGAATGATCTGAAGAGCAAAAGGAAGGCCAGGACTAAAGCTGTGGGTTCAGGAGTCATCTGTGTGAATGTCTGAACGTGAATAATGTAGGGGAAAAATGAGATCCAAGAATTGAGCCTTAAGATACATTTGCCTATGAAGTCAAGAAAATAAAGAACGGGTAAACAGCCGAGAATACCAGACAGCTCAGTATCATAAAAACAATATAAAATAAAAAGTTTCACAAAGGAAGGGATGAGCAGTGTAGTACTCCACAGGCTTGGATGACCACTATCGCATTTAATTCCTCCAACCCAGGCCCTGCCCATCCCTTGCCCCTCTCCCAGTAAGCATCGTCTCCTGTCCGCTTTTGCGCTTCCTCTCATGTGGTTTCAGCGTCTGTCCATCTGATGCCTTTTCCATCCCTGTTGCTACAGGAGGTGGTGCTGAGAGCCGACCCATCCTTCGTTACAGCAAGGAGCAGAGGCCAACAACGCTGCCCATCCAGCCCTTTGTGTTCCAGCACCACTTCCCCAAGCAGTTGTCCAAGGCCCGGGCCCTCCACAGCCTCTCCCAGCTCTACAGCCTCTCGGGCTGCAGCCGTGCACAGCAGCCTGCCCCACTGGCTGTCCCCGCTGCTCAAGTCCCAGCCTCAGCCCCTTCCGGGGAGTCACAAGCATCCACCAACAGAGGTGCCAGGAAAGCTGGGCCTGAGCCAGAAACCTCACGGCCATCACCCCTGGGCAGCTACTCCCCTATCCGTAGTGCTGGCCCCTTTGGGCTCAGCACCGACTCTTCTGCTTCCACTTCGTGCTCCCCTCCCCCTGAGCAGCCCAGAGCCACAGAAAGCCCACCCCCATGGAGTCTCTCCTGTCCTGCTGTCCAGCCTGCCACCTCCCAGCAGCAGCCACAGAAGGATGATCAGAAGATACTGACCTTGGCCGAGTACCGACTCCATGAAACAGGAAGCTTGCCTCCTCTGGGCTCCTGGAGATCCAGCCTCAGCCGAGCAGAGAGCCTGGCCCGAGGAGGTGGTGAAGGCAACATGGCCTCCAGACCTAGTAACGGTATGAGCTTCACAACCTGCCCCCTAATGATTTGAACCCCGTTGCCTTGCCTTTGAATGGTTTCTTACACTCAGCCTGCGGTCTGAGGTCAAAATATTTGTAGCATCTGTGGATAAGACATACTCACTCCTAACTCTCATGTTTTATGTGGGCCCACTGGGCAGATGTGAAATGCTGTCTCCTAGTAATTCTTGCCTGTCTCTTCTGCTAATCTGTTCTGCTTTCAGCCAACCACCTATCCCCTCAAGCACTCAAGTGGCGGGAATACAGGAGGAAGAACCCACTAGGCCCCCCTGGTTTGTCAGGGAGCCTAGACCGGAGGCCGCAGGACACTCGGCTGGCCCGAAGGAACCCCATCTTTGAGTTCCCTGGCTCCCTCAGCGCTGCCGGCCACCTGAGCTGCCGGCTGAACGGTGTGTGGTCCAGGTCCCCAGTACACCCAGGACAGGCTCTGCCTTGGCTGGGAAGGGCTAGAGAAGGGGTCGGTCTCAAAGGAAAGTGTCTCAGAGGGAACAAGGCGCAGAACTGAGCTGCAGCTCTTAGAGAGAGAGGTATTTGGGATTGATGTTCTTCTCTTCTTCCCAGGTCAAATAGTGAAGCCATTACCACTGACCTGCCCTGACTTCCAAGACCCTTTCTCCTTGACCGAGAAACCACCTGCTGAGTTTTGTCTGTCCCCAGATGGCAACTCTGAAGCCATTTCCATTGACCTGCTTCAGAAAAAAGGTGGGTATAACCCCCAGCTCAGGCCGGGGATTCTGTTGTCACTACCTATTTGTGCCTGTTGCCCTCCTACCTGGCCCTCCAGGTATTTCCCTGTCTTAGAATTCCAAGTGCCAGGAAGGAATCAGCACAGGCATCAGGGCGAGAAATCTGTGTACTGTGTATGGTGCACCATGTACCGTGTACCGTGTAGCATGAGAATGTGCAGGTGAGCAAGGGTCATTTATGAGATGCTTTGGAGTCCGGCTTTAGTCCCCTCCCTCTGGGAGCTGAGTACAGTGAGGGAGACTGCATGTCCTAACTAGGTGCCCACATGCTGTCTTGGGGGAAATTCAGTTGCTACAGGGCCTAGCCCCTTGGGTAAACGTTATGGTAACTTCTAGTAAGGTACGGACTGACAAAGAATCACTCTGTTTAGCAAACCAGGGACCACGACAGAGCAGTTTCAGTGAGATGATGGGAACATACTGAGCATAATTATGGACTGAAGGGGAAGGAGCCCATTAAAAGGAAGAAAGTTGAAGCTAAAATCCCTTTCAGAGGCAGAGCGGGAAGTTCAGAGCTTAGGGAGAGGGAAGAACCTTGGGTAAGAAGGGGAAGAGCCGCCTTCCTCCAAAATGGAAAGGGAGTGAGAGGGAACAGGTAGGAGGGAGGGAGGAGAGAGGTAATGTACTTAAGTCTTTTGGATGGAGAGGAAAATTGGAGGAATTCATGACCAGTGGCCTCTGCTGTCCGTGTGAAGCAGAACCAAGGACTTGAGAAGAGGGGTAAAGACTTGGCATGGCAACGTGAGAGCCGAGCTGAGGGTGCCACAAGGCACACTTCAGGGAAGTGCCCTTGTCGGTCACTGGTGTGAGTGGCCTTTGTCCAGTAGCCAGTGCCCTGATGTCTTGAAGTGGAAAAGACAATAAATTGATCCAGGATTGGAGTAAGAGGGCAAAGAAGTTAGGACTTGGAGGGTCTCGACGATGGAATCCCTGAAGTGGGTCCAGGCTGGGAGGTGAAAACAGGGGCTTGAGAACTGGGCAAAATTAGGAAGCGGCCAGAGCCCGGTACCTTGATGAGACCCATGTGCAGGGACGGAGAGAGAGAGAGAGAGTGTGTGTGTGTGTGTGTGGAAGCCCCTCCCTCTCTCACCGAGGCTCAGTCCCAGCTGAGTTGCCCAGAGATGTGCTCAGGGACCTGTTACATCAAATTCTTGCTTACAGGGCTGGTGAAAGCTGTTAACACTGCAGTGGATCTCATTGTGGCCCATTTTGGCACAAGCCGGGATCCCGGGGTGAAGGTAGGCGAGAAACCATGGAGAGCTGAGTTCTGCCCTGCTGACCCTCACCTTCCCCGTGCTGCACCTTCCCTTGCTCGCTTGCATCTAGAGCCTAGAATTAATACCTAGGGGTGGGGATCCCAACGGAAGCACCAGGAGGGCTAAGAGCATCAAGGAGGACCAGGGTTGGTGATTCCCTGTACTTCCCTACTGCGTCCACAGGCAAAGCTGGGGAACAGTTCCGTTAGCCCCAATGTAGGCCACTTGGTCCTGAAGTACCTGTGCCCTGCGGTCCGGGCTGTGCTGGAGGACGGGCTCAAGGCCTTTGTGCTAGACGTCATCATCGGGCAACGAAAGAACATGCCATGGAGTGTGGTTGAGGCCTCCACGCAGCTAGGTAAGTGCTGAGTGCAAGATGGGGGCCCCAGGGTGAATTTAGGGTTCTGGAGACTGGGCATGTGACCCTCAACTCTGGCTTCCTCCCAGGCCCATCCACCAAGGTCCTGCACGGCCTCTACAACAAAGTCAGCCAGTTCCCAGAGCTCACCAGTCACACCATGCGCTTCAATGCCTTCATCCTCGGCCTGCTCAAGTGAGTGCGTGGTAGCGAGACAAGATCCGCAAGCCACCGGCCCTCTCCCCTGGGCTCTGCTGCCTCTGAAGAAGCAACTCCCTAGGCTGAGGCCGAGGGGATCTGTGGGCTCTGTGGCCAGAGCCCAGGCTCACTTTCCCCGCACGGAGCTACAGCCTCTCCCCGTAGGTCACTGGTTTCCCACTGCACCTGACACCCTCTGGCCCTAACACCAACATGGTCTTCTGCATTTACACATCCACCATCTGGCTTATTAGGAAATGGATCTGGTTCTCAGTGTCCCTGGACATTGTAAACCCTGATCCTCTCAATTCCAGCACTGCTTCCACATCTTGCTTCACCCTAAGTCCTCCTTGGGACCCACGTCATAGTATTCTTCTTTCTCAAGTATGGGCCCAGGGCATCCCCTTTGGCTCTGTACTCAGTAGCTGCCGGCTTCTGGGTCTTGTATAAGATGACTCATTCTAGGAGGGGGTGACTGGCTTGTGAGTCACATGTCCACCCCTCCCTACATCCCCACTGACTGTGCAGACCTATATGACATGAAATGAACTGGGCAGCATCCGTGCCATAGCAGGGAGAAGGGAGATGCTCACCTATAGTCAGCTGTGTGTCTGCCCCGTGCATCCGTCTCCTTTGTACCTTATCTGGCTGTGTCCACATAAGACTCACCTCTTTTCACCTATCTCCCTACAGCATCCGGTCCCTGGAGTTCTGGTTCAATCACCTCTATAACCATGAAGGTAATGCCCAGAAGCCTACCCTGTATTACAAACTCAACAAAATAGGCCAGACCTCAGAGGCTCAAAAGAGGGAGACACAGCTGTCTTTTCAGATGCTACAGGTGGCGAGGGGAACTGCACAAGCTTTCATCCTCAAAGCTTGGGCCCCCACGCAAATGCTTCCCCAGCTTCTGCGGTGTTAGAGCCTGGCAGTGGGCAGGACAGTCAGGCAGTCAGGGTGCCAGGAAGCCCAGCACTGTCTCCAGGTTGTGGAGTTAATGCACTGCACAACTTCAGGAGTCGTTTACAGCTGCAGTACCTCTAAACGCACAGCACACAGCCTGTGCGGCACGATGCGTGACTCTGCCCAGGTTACCTTTCAGAGGCTCACCCAGTCTGGGCTGTTCCTCCGTGTGGCTCAGTCCTCTCTCTTTCTCCCCCAGACATTATCCAGACCCACTACCAGCCATGGGGCTTCCTGAGTGCAGCACACACTGTGTGCCCTGGCCTCTTTGAGGAGCTGCTGCTGCTGCTACAGCCCCTGGCCCTGCTGCCCTTCAGCCTCGACTTACTGTTCCAGCACCGGCTGCTGCAAAGCGGGCAGCAGCAGCGGCAGCACAAGGAGCTGCTGCGGGTGTCCCAGGACCTGCTGCTGTCCGCCCACTCAACACTGCAGTTGGCCCGGGCCCGGGGCCAGGAGGGCCCTGGAGACATGGACAGGGCAGCCCAAGGGGAACGGGTGAAGGGTGTGGGTGCCCCAGAAGGTGGAGAAGAGGAGGAGGAAGAGGAGGAGACAAGAGAGGTGGCAGAGGCAACTGGGGGCTCAGGGCATGGCAGGGCCCGAGGTGGGCAGGCTGGCTGGTGGTACCAGCTCATGCAGAGCTCCCAGGTCTACATCGATGGCTCCACTGAGGGTTCTAGGTTCCCCCGTGGTGGCAACAACAGCTGCAGTAGCAGCAGCAGCAGCGAGAAAAAGAAAGGGGCAGGAGGTGGGGGGCCTCCCCCGCGAGAGGGAGTCGTAGAGGGAGCTGAGGCCTGCCCTGCCCCTGAGGAGACCCTTGGCCGGGACAGGGGCTGGCCCTTCTGGATGGGGAGCCCCCCTGATTCTGTGTTGGCTGAGCTGAGGCGCAGTCGGGAGAGAGAAGGGTCTGCTGCCCCTGCACCAGAAAGTGAGGAAGGAGCCTCAGGGCCTTCACCTGGGGGCATCAAGTGGGGATACCTCTTTGGGTCCCGAAAACCTCAGCGGGAAGCTCGGCCCACAAACAGGTAAGAGGTAGCCCATGGAATAAGCAGAGCGAGTGGGGGAGCCTGATCTCAGCCAGGGCACAGACAGCACCCCGACTGCCGTCCCCTAGGCTCCCATCGGACTGGCTGAGTCTGGACAAGTCCATGTTCCAACTAATGGCACAGACAGTGGGTGTCCGCCGGGAACCAGAGCCCAGGGACAGCCTGCAGGAGCCACACTCTCCAGCCCTGCCCTCCAAGCCTCCGTGGTGAGCCCTGGGAGACAGAAGGATTGGGGGCTGGATTTGGCTTTGGGTGGGGATCCTCTGACCTCCATTTGTTGTTTTCCCAGCGAAGTAAAGGCACTGTGCCACCATCTGGCCACAGGCCCTGGACAGCTGAGCTTCCACAAGGGAGATACCCTTCGAGTGCTGGGGCCAGCCGGAGGAGACTGGCTGCGCTGTAGTCGTGGCCCTGACACTGGCCTGGTGCCTCTGGCCTACGTGACTTTGACCCCAACTCCAAGTTCAACTCCTGGAAGCAGCCAAAACTGAGGCCCTGTGCATGCTGGTGGCCTCAGGGACCCTCATAACCCCCAGACTCAGAGCCTGAGAGCCCTTCCCAAGCCCTCGGGCTTGTCTACAGAGAGCAGACTGAGAGCTGGGCCACTTATCCCTGTGCTCAGTATTAATTACTCCCCCTTAACTGTGCCAGTGACCTCGTCTAGACCTCCACCTGGGGAAGGAGGGAAGGGACGCAGCACTGGGCTGCCAGCATTTCCCCAGCCCATGTGGGCCAGCCTTCCCATGGGTGCAAGGCCCCCTAGGCCGAGCAGTGATGACGTCGGTGGTAGTCCAGGGGCAGATCCCGAAGTTCCCAGATGTAAATAGGCTGCGGCCAGTGCCTGGCAGTCAGAGGAGGGAAGAGGAGCCCAGGCTTCTGTTTATGTATTTATTTATTTATTTATTACACCTATTAATAATTAAAAGGTGCTTGGCCTCCAAACTATTTTCTCTTTGTGCCTCCCCCCACCCTCCAGCCCATCTCTCTCTCTTCCAAAAGGATGGCTGGGAAAGATGAAAAGGGAAGAGAGAACTTGCAGTCCAGGTACCTACGCCATGACTTGTTTCTGGAAGGTGCTGAGGCCCAGAGCATCATGGGTGAGATGCCCATATGTGCGGCCAAACTGGAACTTATACCCTGTGCGGCCAAGAAAAGCTGTCACTTACTTCTCGGCCAGTTGATTAGGCCCTCCAAGCTGCCCTCCCAAATCCGGTCCCGATTCCCCGCTGTGAGCCACCTCAGTCTCCTTTTCTGCCCAATGCTAAAGTGGAACCACGTGATCCAAGGTCCCCCACGTTTATTAGTTCCAACCCCCAAACCACCTCTACCCACCACACATGCACACACACACACACACACACACACTCATCCCAGGCCCTAAAGCCCCCCTCGGGGGCCATCCTCACCTGGCACATAGCCCCCATAGTTAGGTAAAAGGCCCAGGTTCTGAGGGTAGGTCCTTGAAAGTGGGGGGAGATGTTTGAGTCCCGTCTGGGGTTTGTCCCGTGAGTACATCTGTCCAAATTCCTGCAGTGCCTGGTTGGTGAGCACAGGAAAGCTGGAGCCGAAGAGGAAACGGGCACGGGGCACGTAACCAGTAAAACCTGAGGGATGTGGACACTGAGTCAGGACGTCCTGGGGGCCTCCCCACACCCCTGGTCATTACCCACCTCCCCTCACCTGACATGAAGAACTTGTGAGGATCTCTGTCATCCATGGAATAGGGGGAAGCCTTGTGGGGGAAGTCAACAGAAGAAAAGTAGGCTATCAGATTCGGCCCTGTGCTCTAACACAAGCTCCCAGGGAGTGGAGCGGGCAGTTAGGCCCGTGTCCCCAGCCGGTACAGAGGTGAAGCTCCCCACTCCCACCACACTGCCTCGCAGCCTCACCCCCACCCCAGCCTTCTGGGTCTTACTTGTCCCGCCTCCTGCCCCAGCTCTGGCTCCTCCTCCAGCTCTGACTTAGGCTTTGGCTCTTGGTCTTTTTCCACGTCTTCTCCCTTGACCTCCTTTGGTAGCTCCTGCTTCCCTCGCTGGGTAAAATCATTCAGAGCCTCAGCCCAGACCTGGCTGCAGTTCTTGGCGAAGATGAACTGTGCCTGGGGGACAAAACCTAGGCCGGTAGGGGGCAAGGAAGGTTTCCGTTAGTGTTTGGGACACATATTCTGGAATGGGCATCTGTTCACGTTTGTGTACATACCTGTGTAGCCAGGGATCATGCTGCAACTGAGCCTTTTATGCCCACGCCTGACAGGCGGGCTTCCCCTGGGAACCTCGGGAGATCTTGGAGGCTGAATGGGAGGTAGGAGAACTCGACAAGCCGGGGGCCAGGCTAGGCCAGGAGCTCCTCGAAGTAGCTGACCGGTCATGTGCCCATAGGTCTGGCCCATGCTGAACCGAAGTAGTGGGCAGTGTCCCGTGTACCTGTAGCACAGGACTCGCCCACTCACCTCTACAACCCCCCGCCCCACCATCCCCAGAAACAGAAGCAGAGACCTCGGAAGCACTATGTTTTCTGGACTCAGCTGTGTATGCATTTGGAGCAGGCATATCTCAGTTCTCTCTGGGTTTTCAACCCTTCCCCTCTGCTGTTACCCTGTTACCATGGAGAAGACAACACAAAGCTTTGTGGCAGGCCCAGCAACCACTATCCCTTGCTTTCTCTTTTCTGTCCAATACCACAGATACCCCAGCCCTGTGCCTCCTGTACAGGTATGTCCACTTGGCCCCCGAGATCTAGGTGGCACAACTTCTATATCCCTACACCCCTATTCCCAGAAGCAAGCAGGGCTGTGCTCTGGTAGAAGCCTTACCCCGGGATATAATGAGGATTCTGAGGGTTCAGCCCCGGTACGAAGGTGCTGGCCACAGCCATGGGAACCCAGGCAGTCCCTTTTGTTTCCCTTTGGACAGAGGCTCTGGGCTGTGTATACTGTGTCCAGGGCTGTCGGGTGGAGCCAGAGGTGGGGGCGGGATTAAGGGAGGAGAGATGGGGCAGGGTACTAGTGTGATGACAGCCAAGGCCAAGGCCAGTGGAACAGGAAAGCAGAGGTTCACGGGCCTGTCTACTCCAGAACAAATGCAGTTTTGCCACCTGGGGGCAGGGGAAAGTCTCAGTACAGCCTCCCCACACCAGGACCCAAGGAAGGCCTGAGGTGGGAAGAGGGAGAGCAAAAACTGTCAGGTCCATTCAGCTGTGTCTTGGAAGAGGGCCCTTCCTTCTTAAGCCCTCATCGCAGCACCTGCCTGAGGAGATGTGGATTCTGCTCTTTGTCTTGATTAAAGGTGATGGACTTTCTTGGGAAAAGAGGATCTCCAAGGAGAACCCAGAGGAGAGGTGACAGGGGAAAAAGGAAACTAGAGACATCTAGGCAGTGACATTATTAATTTTCAATGGTATAACTTGACAATTACTTATTGCACACCTACCATAATCTGGATCACCACCCACTCAACACATATGCCACGCCCCGCGGGGCAGCTTCATGGCGGCAGCATGTGTACTACATAGGAGTCAGAAAAGCTAAGCTTCACATGACTTGGGGCAAGTAACTTGGTATCTCGCAACCTCACTACCATTTATAAAACTCGGATACTACTCCTCACCCTGCTACTCCAGAACAAATGCAGTTTGTGAGGCTCCAATCAAGGTATGCAAAGATCCTTGTAAGCATAAAGATGCTTGTAGGGGACAGCATGGGCATGGGCCGGGCAGTCATGGGCTCCTAACAGCCTGTGCCCTCGAGATGACCCTACCTTCTCTGCTCAGGTGACTTACCTTCTGAATTCTCTAACCTCCAATGTGAAGGTCAAGATAACCTAACCTACCAAGGTGCTGTTAGTGATAAAGTCAGATAGTGTGTGTGAAAGAACTTAGCACGCAGCTACTAAAATTTAATTTCCTACCCTATTGTCTAGTATTGTCTCTAAGCTTCTAATACATATAGGAAGTCAATGAATGGTTAGCAAATCCAGTGGACACAGGTATTTTACTGTGAGAGTTCCGAGGAAAGAAATATGAGGGTAATGTTGGGATTTAAGACTAGGGGGCAAATTAGAATATGTTAAGAAAGGAAATTAGATCCCAAGAGAAGAGCAGACCAGGAAGACGAGATCTCAGAGACAGTGGGGAGCATGATGAGAACTCAGCTCCGGGGTGCAGTCAAGGCCAGGCCAGCCCGCCTTCCCGAGGAGCCTCTGCTCTCCGCCCCACCCCACAACAGTGCCGGCTCTGACAAGCGTACATCCCTGACTCCTGAGGAACTGCGCAAGAGCACTAGGTCCTGAGAAATACAGTTCCTATTCCCCACCATTCTGCCAAGGACAGCCTGGGTATGTGTCGCTTAGAGCTGGAGTTGTAGGAGACGTGGCTCACAATTAAAGAAATCTGTTAGAGCAGTGATATCCAACCTTTTCCATCTCATGGCACAACTAAACTACTAAAATTCTGCCGATCAGGCCAAAAAAATAGGTGTAATTTTGATTCATTGATACCAGACAGCTATTGTTGTGTTGGCTGTTGTCATTTTTTTATTTGACAATCTAAGGGAAAAGTGGTCTGTGATCCAGACTAAAGTCAGGTATTGAGTATTTTAAAAATTCTTGCAGCACACTGCTTGAAAATCCCTGTGCTAGAGTGAGGGTGGGAGCTGAGGGGAGAACCCAGAATAGCAGCAGTGTGTCAAGGTTAACAATCTGGACATTTGGATTCTGTAACTGGACATTTGGATTCTGACACTACTGGTTGCATACCTCATGCCTATTCCCTACCCCCATCTCCATCTTTCCTAACGGAATCTTAATTTATTTTGGCCAAGCAGCCAGCAACTTCAGGAAAGCCTGGAACCAGCCCTAGGAGTGAGTCTTGATTAGTCTAAGCCCATCATAGTGGTCCCATACCTCTTGCCAATGATAGGCTAGCATAAGCTTGTGGCATTCTGGCAACATGAGAGGGAGTCCAGGATGAGGGAGGCTCCTGGGAGGAGTTTCTTTGCTCTTAAGAAAGAGGCACAGCAAATTAAATAGCAAGAGATGTGCAAGAAGGAATAATGTCCTTTCTTGCCTCTAGAAGTTCTGCAGATGTGATGATGGAACTTTGGCAGGCATCGTGAAACCTAATCTGGGGACACAGTCTGAATACATCAAGGGTGGATAGTAGGGTAGAAAGGCCTGGGTCCCTGATGGTAATGTAGAGCCACTGAAATAACCACCTTTTAATGTGAAATAACTTCATTACTGTTTAGGTGACTTTAAGTTTTCTTTTACTTAGAGCCAAAGGCATCACAACATAAAAGTGAGAAAAAAAAAACATTTAGCCCTAACCAGTGTGGCTCACTTGGTTGGGCAGCATCCAGCCAAGCAAAGTGATGTTCCAAACTAGCCAAGTGGCCAGTTTGACTTCCGGTCAGGGCATGTGCCTGGGTTGCGGTTCCGCCCCTGGTTGGGGCACGTGCGGGAGGCAACAGATAGGTGTTTCTCACATCGACCTTTCCTTCTCTCCCTCCTCTCTCTCTAAAAAAAATAAATAAAATCTTTCAAAAAAAACACACCTGTTCAGCTTCTAGTTTTACTAGAAATATAAGCTTTTGCCAAATTCATCTCATTGAGTGTCAGTTTTCCCAACGATAATATGAGGAACTAACATCACTACCTCAGTGAGTAGGATAAGAGATGAGATGACGCATAAAGAGCAGTTGGCCTTGCGCCTATCTTATGCTAAGCGCTAAATAACTAGAAAGTCAGTGTTTGAAGTTTGGAAAGAAAGGAAAAGAGTTTAGAATAGTAACAGAGGTTGTCAGAATCACCTAGAGTGAGGTTTTTAAAATATTCATATCCAACCCCAACCACATTTTTCTGGGAATTAGGGGCCCTGATATATATTTTCTTGAACATCTTAAATTGGAAAAAACCTTAATATATAGAAAATTATAATAAAAGTATAATATTTACCTGGATTTACCCATTATTAATATTTTGCAGCACAGAAGTACATACTTCTATGTGCCAGGAAGGAAGGAGAAGCAAATACAGATAAGCACTAATATCTGTACCACATTTATTTCTCTCAAGCATCTCACAGCAGACGAACCGGCCTCCCTTATCAACCAGCTCTGCCTAGGGAGGGCGGGTCCTGCAGTATAGACCATGAGGGCTTCGGCAGAACAGGCTACAGACAGACCAGCCAGGTACACAGGTCTAAAAAACCACTAAGCTAACTAGCTAATAACTAAGCAGTCAACTCAGTGAGCTAGAAAGAGGAACATCATAAGCTAATGAAAATAGGAGGAAGAATTTATGAAGCTAACAATAAAAACCAATAAATCAGAAAACCAACTAAAATAATTATAAGAGCTGTCTTAAAAAAAAATAACAAAATAAGCAAATTGACACAGCTAGCCAAAAGAGAAAAAAAAAACTATTCAAACCCCCTAACGGCATGAGGAAGTGGCTAAAAACAGACACAGAATTTTTTTAATGCTAAAAGAATATTAAGTGAAACTATCTATGACTAAACTAGAAAACCTCAGTGAGATTAATATTGTCTAGGAAAATATAAACCAAAATCAACCCCAAACGATACTGAACACCTGAATAACCGCAGAAGAAAGGTGAAAGTGGTCAAATACATGCCCACTACAAAAAAGCCCACATTCATTTAATCTACAAAAGTAGTATGAACTTAATTCAAGACCTAGCAAATTCATCAGCAAACAAATCCCACAAAAGTTATTACAGAGGAGCCTTGACTGGTGTGGCCCAGGTGGCTGGTTGGTCATCGTCCTGCAAAGTGAAAGGTCACCAGTTTGATTCCCAGCCTGGGTTGTGGTCCCCAGGGCACATGCGTGCTGGAGGCAGCCGATCCTTGTTTCTCTCGCACATGTTTCTCTTTCTCTCTTTCTCCCTCCCTTCCCCTCTTTCTAAAAATACATATTTTTTAAAAAAAGACTAGCAGGATATTCTCCAGGACTACAATAATGATTGAATTAGAAAATCTATCAACATTAGTACATAAATAAACCAATGGAAATAAAAGCCATTTGATCGCCCTGACAGATGCTGGGGAAATCTTTTATACAATGAAATGCCTGCCCATTTGTGATTTTTTAAAAAGGATTTTTAGTAAACCAGGAATGGAAACATGATAAATTATCTAATTACATTAGTCATTATCTAATTACATCAAAGAGAAAAGCGAGAGCCAGGGTTGGCAAACAGGTCTTGCTTATTGCACTAAATCCAATTAATCGTCATCACTTATAAGAGGAATACTGTGAGGTTTCTGGAATAGGGTCCTGGCTTAGCAGGAAAAAGTACTACAGATTAGCCCGGTTTGCCATGGGCATAACGTGGATGCCAGCATGTAGTAGATTTGATAGTCTTTCGACTCTACACAGCAAAATATGGTAAATATTTATAAAACAATGAGGGAAGTGTAAACCAGATGCTTGATGATATAAAGAAATTGTTCTTTTTTTCGGGTGTGACGATGGCACTGTGATTTTATTTTAAAGAAGGATCCTTATCTTTTAGAGGTAACATTAAAATATTTATCAGTGAAAGACCATAATGTCAGAAATATGCATTAAATAACTGGGCACGGGGAGGAGGGACAGAGGAATAAATGAAAAAAAATTGGCCATGAGTTGATCATTGGAGAACCACTGGCATAAAAGGCACATGAAAGTTGGTGGTTTTACTTGGACATGCCACTGATGGCAACAGCACAACTGAGGCCGGGTCTCAAAATGGTCTTACTCACCCAGAGGAAAGGAGGGTCCATTGTTCTATTCCCTGTGTGTTCTTTTTTTACTTTTGACATTTTCCATCATAAAAAGTTTGAAAAGCAACAAAAGGATCTTCTAATAGCCTAACTCAAGGAACATTTAAAACTTATCTCTACTATTTAATGCTGTTCATTCTTCCATTTTTCCTAAACTCTCCATTTCTTGGATTCCGTGGCACCAGAGTCTCTAGATTCTCTTCCCACTCTCAGCTTGTTTCTTCTCAGTGTCCTTTATGGACTTCTCTTCCTCCTTCCATCCTTTAATGTTGGTTTGCCCCAGGATTCCACTGCCAGCCTATTTCTCCCTCTGTATGCCCTACTCAGATGATGGCATCTACTTTCATAGTTTTACCATCGCCTCTTCGTTTATGGCAATCATTTACCTTCCTCATTCACCCTTTCCTCCTCCTGGATTCTTTGTCTCAGTCGATACCTCCCCGTCACCTAAACTAGAAATTTAAAAATTATCCTCGCTGATGCTCTTTCACCTCCACAGGACTGACTTTGGATACTCATCAGTCAGCAAGTTTTCCCATACCACTTGGGTGTTTCCTCTTCTTCTTCCCTATGATCCCTGTTCTACTTCAGTCCCTCATCCTCTCCTAACTGAATCCTTGTCAGAGCCTCCTTCCTAACCAGGCTCCCTGCTCCACGCAACCACCACAGTTATCTTTCTTAAGCAGGAACCTGGTGCCTCAGCTTGGAATTACTATCAACTGTAGTAATTCTCAAACTTGGATAAAGGGTAATACACGTGTCCATTCAAGTACCTATTATCATGTTACTTAAACAAAATGAGACATTAATTCCTAATATTTTCAGATCTCATACTTCCATAGAAAGCAAATTTACAAATTAAATTGTTGTAGATGTTAACATTAATTTACAGTGACGAATGAGTTTGTTTTGCTGAGACCAAATTGCCTCTGGAAGAATATGATGTACACGATCCAGGCACAGGCTTCTGCAGATTGGCCCGTCACCACTGGCTCTGGAAGGGCTGTGAATCTCTCCAGGCATTCCCTCCAAACTTGGGCAAAACCTCACCGAGACAGCATCGGACCTTCTCCCTGCCCTAATGCATCCTTTATAATTTAAGACTGTCTTTAATTAGTCTTTTCTTATTAGCTCTTGACAAAGTACTTCGCCCCAGCTCTCATAAACATGGGACAGGTCTCTAATTTTCAGCTTACCACAGAAAAAGAAATACAGTACTTTGGAATTTTTGAAGAGACTCGGCCGCGCTCTTTCATGCTCTGTCGTAGCCAGTTCATTCTGGAGGCCCGAAGCCTCCACTTCCACCGCCCTCCATCCCACCGCTAGGTGGCGTTCGGCGACGCCCCCTCCGCTCGTCTGGGAACTGTTGCCGGGATCCAGCGAAGTCCCTCGCTCGTGGCGATGATTGGCTATCTCGCCGGACGAACCCGAAGAGAACCGGAAGCGCCGGGTACGGCGAGGGCACAGGGTCCGGAAACGCTGAGTGCGCTTTTAGGGCTCTGCGCCGATTTAGACGCCTGCTGCAGCTCCTCCTCCGGCCTGAGGGAGGCAGATCGGATTCCTACCTGACGGAGGGCGGAACGTGCTGAGAGGGGTCACACTAATAAGGGCTGGGCCACACTGAGGGGAGGAGTCACGTTAAGAGGAGGGGTCACAATGACTGGTGGAGTCACTCAGATGTGGGGTCACACTGCGTGGAACACACAGAGGAGGCATTGACAGGTTCTGGTACACACTGACGTTAGCAGTGTGACACTGAGGAAAGGTCCCTCTGAAGGGAGTGAGGTGTCTCACTGAGGAAGAGAGGGGTCTTGGAGGGGAAGGGGCCCTTGAGGGGCGGAGCTTGGCCAAGGGGTGGGATCTCGTGGAAGGAGAGGCTTTCCTGCAGGTGGAGATTTCTCTTATGAGAAAAAGGGTCATTTGGACGAAATAGTAAGGTCAAGGCTGTGTTATGAGGAGGAGGCTCTGAAATTTGAACTTTATTCGAGGGAGATGGGATGAAGTGAGGAGGAATTGGGACCACACTAGGGATGGGCTGGCCAAGGGCTCACAGCCTCCCAGGAAGGAAGTTTCAGGGAGTCCAGAGGTTTATGGTGCAGGGGTGGAGACCTGGGGAATAGGTAGGGTGGGCCCGGGTGGAGGCCAGGAAGGCGGGCAGGTTGCTGGGCTGCCTTAGATTTTGATTGGCCATGAGGGGTCTAATTTTTTGCCCTGCTGGTCCATGGAGCCCAGAAATCCGGCGGCTTCCCAAGCCCGGCCCTCAACCGACAGCGACCTGAAGTGGGAGGGGAGAAGAGAGTCCTCGAGCAGCAAAAGACATATGACCTGCACGTACGCACCATCAGCCCTTAACTCTCTTCAGTTATTCAGCTCGAGCCTGAATTTATTTGACCCCGACGCCCTGACCCACTCGCCTAGGGCGTCACCGCCGGCGGTTGGGGTTGCGTACCTGAGGGGGCGTGGCCGCTGCCTGGGGGCCGGGCTCCAAGGAGTTAAGCAGTGGCCCTGCTCAGCCCCGCCCCCAGCAGGCCGCGGAGCCTGAGCTCCGGCAGTGAAGCCTAGCAGCCCGCCGCCGCCTCCGGCCCGACAGCCTCCGCCTGCCCGGAGCCTGACTGCCCCCCGGCGCCCGGGAGCGCCACCGCCACCGCCCGGCTCAGGCCCAGGCCAGCGCGGAGCGGAGCGGTGCGGCGTCCACCCGGGCCCAGCAAGCCGGCGCGGCGGGGGCGGGCCCAGGATCTTGGGCAAATCTTCCATTCTCCTAGGCGGGAGCGGGAGTCCCGGCGCCGCGGATCGGGCTGGGCCCGCGCCCATGGCAAGCACGGCTTGCCCGGGCCCCGGGGACCCTGCCATGTGAGGCAGGCCCGGGCTGGGGGCCCGGCCATGGCCGGGGAACGTCCCCCACAACGGGGCCCTGGGCCCGGGCCCGGAGAGGCGCCGGGGGAGGGGCCCCCGGGGCCGGGGGGCGCGGGTGGAGGCCGGGGCCGCCCCTCCTCCTACCGGGCTCTCCGCAGCGCTGTGTCTAGCCTGGCGCGCGTGGACGATTTCCACTGCGCGGAGAAGATCGGGGCCGGCTTCTTCTCTGAGGTCTACAAGGTAGGACCGGTAGAGAGAGCAAAGGGGCGGGACCAAGCCTTAGACGAGAGGCTGGAGCTAGGGGACTGGGACGCGGACGACTCGTCCTGCCTGTCGGGACTCACCTTCCCCTGACACCCCCAGGTTCGGCACCGACAGTCAGGGCAAGTCATGGTGCTGAAAATGAACAGGCTCCCCAGTAACCGGGGAAACACACTACGGGAGGTGCAGCTAATGAACCGGCTCCGGCACCCCAACATCTTAAGGTGAGCGGCTCCAGTCGCTTGCTGGGAAGCTTGCTGGGAAAAGGGGAAAGATTCCGCTGGAAGAGTGGGAGCTGCGGAGAAGCTGAGTCTCTTACAGTCTACCCTCCTATCTTCTCTCCCCTCTTCCAGATTCATGGGGGTCTGTGTGCACCAGGGGCAGCTGCACGCTCTTACAGAGGTGAGGATGGGCCAGGAAGGGGGGACACCCACTACCGGCAAGGGGAGAGTCATGACCTGGTGCTTCTATAGAGGAATAGTGAGAGGCAGCAGGACCTCCCACGGAGTCCTCCCCAAACTTCCCTTTGAGCAAACCACAAATAAAAGGCCTCAGCTGTTCTCACCCTCTATTCTCTAGAACAGTGTTGTCCCACGGAACTTTCCGCAGTGATGAAAATGTTCTGTATCTGTGCAGTGCAAAACTGGAGCCACTAGCCACATGTGGCTAGGGAGCATTGGAACTCTCGCTAGTCTGAGGAACTGAACTTTTAATTTTATTTAAATTTAATAATTTAATTTTAAATAGTTGCACATGTATTGCATAGGACAGCCCTAGAAGATGAATTTGGGATCTTAGAGCACAGGCCCTTCCCTTTCTGACCTTTGTGATCCTCCTGAGTGTCCCCTGGCTTATAAGTAGGAGACTAGAAGAATGAAACCCTGATATTCATTCTCCTTCTCCTCCCACTACGCCCCAGTATATGAATGGAGGGACCTTGGAACAGCTGCTCAGCTCCCCTGAACCCCTATCCTGGCCTGTCAGGCTCCGCCTGGCTCTGGACATCGCCCATGGCCTGCGATACCTGCATGCCAAAGGTGTATTCCACCGAGACCTCACATCCAAGGTAGGCTGGCCAGAGAGGTCGAGGTATGAAGGGGGATTTGAGACTATTGGGTTGTAACTAGCCCATGATGTTGGAATGTGGGTAATACATACGTTAAGACGTTAGAGAAGCAAGCCAATGGGGAATGGGGGACTGGGGTGAGGGGGTGTGCTCTCAGGGGTTGAGTACCACTCTGTGTTTGGAGTGATGGATGATGTTGCAAGATTGGGGTGTACTGGAAAACCGGGCGAGGGTCGGGGTTATTCTGGAGTGACAGAGCTTTGGGTTTAGACTGGGATATCGAAGAGCAGAGAGTGATAAGCGTGGGGATACTCTATGTGTCCAATAGAACTGTCTGATCCGTCGGGAAGACCGAAGCTTCACAGCCGTTGTGGGAGATTTTGGGCTGGCTGAGAAGATTCCTGTGTATAGGTGAGCTGAATGCCCCTGCCCCCCAAAACCTCCCAGAAGGCCCCTATCTAACTGAAGCCCCCAGGAACATTTCCCCTGGGGCGGGGAGGGGGCTGACCTCATGCTGTTTTGTTTGCGGAGGTTGTGTGAGTGGGATGCTTCTGACCACTCTGCCCCTGCCCTGCAGGGAAGGGGAAAGGAAGGAGCCATTGGCTGTGGTGGGTTCACCGTATTGGATGGCTCCAGAGGTGTTGCGGGGTGAGCTCTATGATGAGAAGGTGAGACATCAACCCTTCAGATCCAGAGACCCTTGAGATACTCTTGTAAGTCCCTACCCCACGCTCCTCAACAGCCCTACCAGATACTTAGGAGGGCCCTAAGACCCCCTCCCCTTGCCCCTGACAGGTACCCCTCCAACACATGGAAACTGTCAAGACACTCCCCCCCCATGAATTCGGACACATTCTAACAGAATTTTATGGCATGAAAACTGCCATAACATTATCTGCCCTTGACATTATCTCCTACCCCCAGGCCGATGTCTTTGCCTTTGGGATTATCCTCTGTGAGCTCATCGCACGAGTACCTGCGGACCCTGACTACCTACCCCGTACCGAGGTGAATGATGTCTCCAGGTTTGAACAGGAGGGACTCCAGACTGGGCAACTTATAACCAAGAAGGGTTCCCTGGACCTTAAGATCCTGATTAGGAGAACCTGAGGAACGCTGACTTGGGGTCCCTCCTTTCTGTCCCCGCAGGACTTTGGCCTGGATGTGCCCGCTTTCCGGACCCTGGTAGGGGATGACTGCCCACTGCCTTTCCTGCTGCTGGCCATCCATTGCTGCAGTGTAAGAGCCTCACCCTCCCTGCCCTCCACCCTGTCTGTCAGCTGCCAAGGCTGTCCCGTCCCAGGTGACGGGAGAACTCAGGGACCCACTTTAGGAGCACTGAGTGAAGCTGCCCTGTCTCTACTCATCAGATGGAACCTAGCGCTCGTGCACCCTTCACCGAAATCACCCATCACCTGGAATGGATCCTAGAGCAACTGTCTGAGCCAGCCCCCCTCACCAGGGCTCCCCTGACACACAATCAGGGTAAGTGAGCATGACCTTGACCTAACTGGAGTCCTTTTGCCTTAGAGCTCAGGGAACTATCTGGGGGAGGCTAAGAATATTTATTAGTTGAAAAGGCTGGGGATGGAGGTGGAGTGAGAAGACATTTCAAAGAAGATAGTTTTCTAATTCTAGAGCCTTAAGGAAGGAAAGAAGAAAAAAGGTAAAAAGTGGCTGGAGGTGATATCTCTCCCTTTCCAAAGCACGCCATCAGACTCCCTTTTGTAAGCTCTAGTCCCACCAGCCTACTGGTGAATAATGACAACTTCGAGAAGCTATCAGTGCTGAGAACAGTGATTGCAGACTTCTCTGTCGACAGGGTCTGTTCCAAGAGGGGGTCCCTCTGCCACGCTTCCCAGGCCAGACCCCCGGCTCTCCCGAAGCCGGTCAGACCTCTTCCTGCCTCCATCACCAGAATCACCCCCCAACTGGGGGGACAATCTGACTCGAGTCAACCCCTTCTCACTACGGGAAGACCTCAGGGGTGGCAAGATCAAGCTCCTGGACACGCCTAGCAAGCCAGTCGCTCCCCTGCCCCTTGTGCCGCCATCACCACTGCTCCCCACCCAGCTGCCCCTGGTGACCACTCCAGAGACCCTACTCCAGCCCGGGACACCTGCCCGTCGCTGCCGCTCATTACCGTCATCCCCTGAGCTCCCCCGACGTATGGAGACAGTACTGCCAGGTCCTGGCCCCGCTGCTGTGGGCCCCGCAGCTGAAGAGAGGATGGAGTGTGAGGGCAGTAGCCCTGAGCCAGAACCCCCAGGACCGGCTCTCCAGCTGCCCCTGGCCGTGGCCACAGACAACTTCATCAGCACTTGTTCGTCGGCCTCCCAGCCCTGGTCCCCTAGATCAGGACCTCCCCTTAACAACAACCCCCCAGCTGTGGTGGTGAACTCCCCACAGGGCTGGGCCGGGGAGCCCTGGAACCGGGCCCAGCATAGCCTGCCCCGGGCAGCGGCCCTGGAGCGGACAGAACCCTCGCCGCCCCCTTCAGCTCCTCGGGAGCCCGACGAGGGACTACCCTGCCCGGGCTGCTGCCTGGGCCCCTTCAGCTTTGGCTTCTTGTCCATGTGCCCCCGCCCCACACCAGCTGTTGCCCGCTACCACAACCTGAACTGTGAGGCGGGCAGTCTCCTCTGCCACCGAGGGCACCATGCCAAGCCACCCACACCCAGCCTTCAGCTGCCTGGGGCACGCTCTTAGCAGTGGGGCCTCCAACGCTGGCCTTCAGGATGCCCTGTGAGGACAGCGCACGTGCTGGACAGGGCCAGCCCCAGATGGGCTGACCAGCTGCTCCGTATGGGGGAACCTCAGCATGGACTCGAGGGACAGACATTTCCTATCCATCCCTGGGCTCGCTCTCCCGTGGGGATCACAGAGCATTGCTGACACACGAGACTAACACATGCGAATTATTTAAAAATATTTCAATAAAACTGCCTGGCTGGCTCCGGGCTGCCCCTATCCGCTCAGGCCATGCGCCCTCCTCCCCCAATCCCCCCATTCCACTATGAGAGGTTCTTGAGGAGGCCAAAATCTTTTCCTGAGGTTTCAGCACCTTTTTTTTCCCAAGAATAGTCCAGTTTCTGGGGCAGGATTTCAGGCAGGCAAAGTGTTGGGCTACATCAGTCCTTGGCCAGGCACCATCCCCGCAGAGCGAGGGAACTCTGGAGGGAGATCATCACGGGACCTGTGGCTGCGAGTTAGGGATGAGGGGCACAGGCTCTTGCTGGTGTGAGTATCTGGAACACAAAAGTTATCAATGAGCTTAGTATCACTAAGAACCCTCTTCCAGTTCACCCCAGCTCCCAGGACGGCCACGTGAGCAGCCTCCGTCAGCCCCAGGCCTTCCCTCCCCCTCTCCCTGTGCCAGGGCCCCTCCTATACGCATACCAGGCTCCTGGAGGCTATGGACATGACCCACTCCCAGGAGCAGGTCCTGTCCCCGCAGGCTCCCAAGCCCCAGTCCCATCACGCACACTTACTCAGCTCAGTGCTGATCTGGACACTTAAGAACTTCCCTCTCACAGATGCAGGGAAGAGAAATAGTACAATCCTGGGTTGCTGACCAGCTGTATGGAATCTTGCGACAGTGTTGATTTTGAGGATGATACCTAAAGAGTGGATGAAACAGAACTGGGATAAGCTCTGGCCCCTTCCCTTCCATCCCTCCTCTCCCCTTGCCCTACATCAGAAGTGTCAAACTCATTTTCACCGGGGGCCACATCAGCCTCGCAGTTGCCTTCATAGGGCCGAATGTAATTTTCAGACTATAAATGTAACTGTTCCTTAACAGTTAAGTGAGAGCTCGCACTGCTGCCGGGTAGAAACAAGGTGCCAGGCCGGATAAAAAAGGTGGAGGGCTAGATTCGGCCTGCAGGCCTTGTGTTTGCTGCCTGTGCCCTACATAAAACCTAGCCCAAGTCCTAACTCAGCCTACCTACCTTAGGCCATGTTTGGGTATATTTCAGGGACAGATGTCTAGACTCCAACCTGAAAAGGCTTCAGGACCAGGGGAGGGAAAAGTCACCCAAGGTCTTAAGGTGGAAACTCCAGTTAAGGAACATAGGAGGTGACCATCCTGTTTCAGGGCCCCTGGGGTTGAACCTCAAAGTTACCCTGCTGCCCCCTTGCTTTCCTGGGACAACTCTAGTGCCCCAAGTGGCCCCAGACAGGAAGTTAGAATGTCGGTTCTTCAGCTGTGAAGCCCTAGCTTCTTCTGAGAGGAAGATGACATAGTTCTCAACTTAGTAATAAATTTTTTTTAAAAAGCATGTGCCAGGGACCGCTAGGTACTGGGGATAGACTAGAGAATAAGAATGTCCTACTTGTCCACAGAGGAAATGGACAAGTAGGCAATTACAATACTGATTTGTGAAAAGTTTGAGAGCAGGACCTACAGGGAAATATTATTGTCTCTATGAAGGAATTATGAAGTTAAAAATACCCAAAAGTCCTAATAAACTTACCCAGAGCCTTTACCATTAGTCCAATGCCCATCCTTTGGCCTGCCGTCAATCCAGTATGAATCAGACCAACTAACTTGTGCCAAAAATTTATATAAGAGGCTGTTGCGATAACCCTGAGGGGAGATTCAGAGACACCAAGGTGTGTGGAGAGTGAGGAACAGCAGTGGAATGGGGGTGAGGGTGCAAAAGAGGGGACCTGGGCTGAGGGAAGAAAATGAGTGCTCTAGGGAGACCTACGAGCTTGACGAGAGGACTGTGCCCATCTTCGGTGCATGACACAGTTCATCAATGACCCGTCCCTGTACCCTCTGAGTGCCGCCATGCAGATGCGGGCTCAGCCTTCAGTTCGCCTCAGCGGGGATAAGAACTTCCACCAGCCTTTGGAGGGGAGTCATTCTGTGGGCTGCTGTGGTTGCAAGGACACAGTCCCTCCAGTCCAGCCCACCAGGTCTGGGGCCTCTCTGCCTGAGGAGTCTTGACTGTCAAAGACTTTGTTAGCCCAGAATGCTGGCCAGAAAGCTGAACTGAGAAACAGGTAAAAGTAAAGATGGTTCAGAAGTCAACTCTCATGCCAGCTCTGATCAGTAGGGGCCGCCTGGAGCACTGTGCTGACCAGCTGCATGGAAAAGGAATGCACACCACGGCATGCATGCCATGTGGGCACTGCCATTCCTGATGACCTTTGTCCCTTCACCTACAAGTACCCACGACGGTCTGTGAATAAAGGTATGCTTACTGAATAAGAATAGTCACTAACTATGGCCAGGCTGGAGGACAGGGTATTACAATAGTTTCTGCTCTCCTCCCAATTTCTCCTAACAGGTGAGATGTAAAAGCATTTCCTCTCCATCAGTATCCATCCCAGAGGACAGCAGGTGTCTGAAAAACAGAAAGAGTGTGACAGCACAGCCCAGATCCAGAAGGGAGATGTCAACACTTGGAATAGAAGTGACTTCTCAGCAATCTAGTTGCTAACACGGCTCCCCTAGGTCTAATCTCAGCTCTGCCATTGACTTCCGGTCCTTGATCTTGGCAATCTTTCTGGAAATGCCAAGCCTGTGCATACTTAGTAGAGGCCTTTAACATTCAACGACTTTACTCCTTAACAACCTGGGAGGTTTATTTTAATAGGGCTGATGGTATGGTCCCCAATTTCTGAACAATAACAGTCCCCCCCCTCACCCCACCCCACCCCCGATTTTGGCTAACCTCACCTGGGTCCCCATAAGTGCTCCATAGGACTCTCATTCGCCTCCTTAGCTCTTGAAAGCATCCCACACTGCATACCGAAAACTGCCCCACACTCCTCAAGCTGCGAGCCACCTCCTTCCCTCTCCACTCTCCCACAGGTAGACAACCTTGGTCCTGATTTTGCTGAAATTGCCAAGCACTTGATGTAAACTCTATTTCCCTTCCCTCCACCTCAAAATTTCTCTTCTTTCTCTTTTCCTGGCCGTAAACAATAAATATCCCTCTTTAACATCCCACACCCCAGTCTGTGCTCCTAATCCCAACCCACCTCTTTCCACTGCTTGAGTTATTCTCCTTGCCCCATCACCAGACTGCACCTTGTAAGTCAGTAATTTAAAGGAATGAAAAGGAGTTGGCATGGCCAAATAGAAAAGGGAGAGAGATGGAGCGGCATGCTGGAAGGTAGGCAGGGGCCTTGAAAGCCATGTTAAGCATTTTTTTTTGTTTGTTTTTATATTACAAGAGAAGGTCAATGTAGGATTTTACACACAGGAATTTTGCTCACTGGCTACATCCCAAGTGCCTGGGCACAATGCTGGACATATAATATATTCTGTAACTTTTGACTAACTAACTGGAATGACATGCTCTGCACTGGGGTGGCAGGATCATATTTTTGTTTTTAAAGGGCCACCCACCCTGGCTGCAGTATGAAGAGTGGAACAGGGGTGTGGGAGATGCTCAGGAAAAACGTCCAGCAAGCTGCTGCTATTATCCTTCCAAGGGATGGGGCTGGCAAAAGTGTAAATGGGTATACAGGCTTGGTGGGGGGAGATGGGGAACTGCTCTCTGACAGAGCAGGGCATCTGCAGACAGCGAGAGAGGTAGTAGGGTAAGGAGTCATTATGGACAGCAAGGTAACCAGGCAGTGCTGAGGCCCCAGCTGAGGTCGAAACTGGAGTTGCAGTGGCAACAAGCAGAATGATCGCACCTGGGTGCAGGCATGGGCAAGGTGGACAGTTGAGTTCATCCAGAGTCAGACACTGCCAGTCAGGTGCACCAGGAGGGCGGTAGAACAAAGGAGTGAGTGGTTGCAGTGATGGACTCCCAAGGGCAAGATGAGCAGACAGAGAAGTGAGGACAGGTGACAGCTGCTGGAAGGGAGGAAGCAGGGGAGTCGGTGGGGTGGAGACCTCAGTGAGGTTGCAGAAGTGTGCGGACAGCCTGGAGCAGGGGCAGCTGCGGCCAGAATGGGGCCCTGAAACCACCCTTTCAGGGGCAGAGCAGTTTGGGATGCTGAGCTCTAGGGTGCAGCTGTGGGAGTTGGGGGTGGCACTGGTATAGAACTGAGGATCACAGAGAATAAGAAAGTAAAAAGGTGGGGCTAGTAGTGTTTGCACATAATCTCGCTCTCTGTCTTAAGCGTTGGGGGAGCATCCAGAGGGCCCCTGAGCTAGACTGAGCCCGACGACAACCACAGATAACCAGCCCATGAACAGCCAGTCCTCCTGGGCCTGGCAGCCTGCCTCCAACCTCAGCCTGCTTTGCCGCAGCCCCTCGCCTTTGATGCTTTGATGTGTCCGTCTCTGCCATCCCCACATCCTGGCTGGAGGAACAGTTCACCCCAGTTCCCTTCCCACGTTATCCCTGCCCACCTTGCTATGTCACCCACACTTGAGAGCTTCAGCTGCCTCGTCCACCACCAGGCTGCACTTTGTCAATCAGCAAATGTTAGTCTTTTGGGGAATCTCATACGTAACGAAAGCTAATTAAACTTATAGACCCTCTCTTTAGGATATGTGCAAACAACCTATCTCACATCCAAATTCAAAGGGTTCCTGGATCCTTGACACTGACATCAAGCTCAATATGACCAGAGTTTGTTGCTTTGGACAGTGTGGTTTGCCTTGCTGGCTTCTGCCCTCCTCTCCCCCACCCCCAGATCTGCCTTAGAGCTGGGTGAGGCCCCCTAAATCCAGTATGCGGCTTGATCCTTCTCCCTGTTGGCTAAGGCTGCACAGCTCATGTCAGCTACCGCTCTGGTTCATTACCCCCAACAACTCAACGGCCCCCTGATAGGCCCCTGCACCCCTGCCACCAGCATCTCCTCACTTCAACCCATCCCTCACAGCAGACCCTGCCCTCTCTCCTCTCCCAGAGCACATACCTTCTGGACCCATTGTGTAGAAGGGTTTCACTGTGTCCCGGATTCTATTCAGCCTCTCCTCCAGCATCCTCCTCTGTTCCTCCTCCCTTTGCAAGGTCTCCTTTGTTGCCTTGCTGTCGGACTGGCAGGCCTGTAACTGCTCCTTGACAGCCTGGCAATCCCTTTGTTCCACCTCTAGTGCTTCCTGACTCTGGGCCAGCTCCTTCCTGGACCCCTGCAGATCCTGCTCCCTCTGCCCCAGCTGGGTGATCTTCAGGCGGAGCTGCTGCCTCAGACTGCTGTTAGTGGCTTCCAGCACCCTGTTCACGTGCTGGAGCTGCTGAGACACCTGCAGATCTGTTGGGGCATGAAGAGAGATTTGGCTGACATCTTCTTCAGCCGTGCTCTGGTGCCCTGAGACTTCAGCATCAATCCTTTTTATGCTTTTTGCAACTTTTTGCATCCCAGGCTGAAAGATAAGCTCAGACTGCCTAAACGTTAAGGGGGTACAGGATTAGATGAGGTTAATTCAGGAAGACGCGGTGCTCTAAAACAGACATGGTTGGAAACCAGACCAAAAGCTAAGGATGTACTGATAGTAACGTCCGCCCCTGATCAGGAAGGCAAGTTGTTGGGCAGAGTAAGGGAGAAAGTTCTTTGAGAGAAAGTTGTTTAGGGTAAGTGGAAAATGGGGGGAGCCATACTCACAGCGCACTCCCAGGGAGACAGCAGCCATCCCTAACAGCAGGCAGGTAAGGAGCAGGCCCAGGAGGTATTTCGAGAAGGCTGAACGGCCTTAGGGAGACAAGTGGCACGCGGGGCAGTGAGCCCCAGGAACAAGCTTATAAACAGGGGTAAGGGGAGGGGTTCACGGGAAAGAGCCTCCCTCAGAGGACACGGTGCAGGCATGGTGGTTTTTATTGGGCAATGAGTAGTTCTGCGAGTAGCGCAGAGAAGAGGGTCCAGAATAAGGGCTGGGAATTGTTCCTGGTTAAGGACTGAAGACACTACTTGTTAGGAGAAGGCAACAAATCTCCAACTCAGATGTGAATGAGGACCATCCTAAATGGGCAGTGGGGAGAGGATCTGGGTCGACACCTCGGAAAGATGGGGGTGAAATGGGCAGAGAAAGGGGTCGCGGGGACCCCAGGAACCAAACCCGCACACCACGGGGCCCAGCACTACCCGCATCTGGCGGGGTGGCGGGAGGGGGCTCGGGCGGGGGCGGAGAGGTTCTGCACGTTGCTCCGCCCCCAGCTCTGAAGGGCCCCGTGGGGTCTGCGCGGTGGGCGAGGCCTCCAAACCCGAGGCCCCGCCCCGCCCCACATGCCTGCGCTGGAGCCCCGCCGCAGGCGGCGCCTGGTTCAGGGAGGGCGCGGTACTCACAGACCAGGAGGCGCCTGGCTGCTGGTGACGTCACGGGGTTCCAGGACGCCGTCGGCTGCTCGGACTGAAGACCTGCGCGCGGCGAGCGAGTCCAGTTAGAAATGGGAAGCCCCGGGAAATGCCCTTTCTGCCACTCCACCTACCCACCACCTCCACCGCGCTGCGCCTCGGTGCCTTGCGCTACTGCTCCAGGTCTCCCTTAGCGCTCTGCGGAGTTCCTCAGCCCCCCCCCCCCCCGGCATTTTCTCGTGTCCCTCCAGAGTCTTATCTTCCGCTCCCCACACCACCGGGACCCTCTCCTTGTCCTCCAGAGTCTCCCTTTAATCTTTTCCGCTGGGCCTTTCTCTGCCTGCCCCAAACCCTCTCCCAGGAATGTTCTCTCTCATCCCTTTCGCTACCCTCTCTTCCCCCCTCCTCTGACTCCCCATTTTCCATTCGAACTCATCTCCCCACAGGGCTGCCCTGATCCCTCCCAATCCCTGCCTCTCCGCTGGGATCCACCTTGCCCCTGGGAGCTTTATTCTTCTCCTGGCTGCCCTTTATCCAGTGCTCATTCTTTTTCCTAAGAACTTTCCTCCTTTTCCCAAGGGTATCATCCTCCCAAGAATGCTGTGGACTCCCCAGCCCAAGGCACAGCCCCCCTCCAAACACACATCCCCTGGGCTCTCCGTACCACCAGCTTTGCCTCCTGGTCCAGAGGAAGCCAGGCTTGAGGCTCCCCCTGAGGTTGGGGGCACTTGGACATTCTCATAGGTGAGTTCCCCATCATCGTCAGGATCTGTAGAGGAGAGAAAAGGGGCCAAGGTAGGAGTTGGATATGGGGATCTGTGGGGTGGGCTGGGGTGGGGTCGTGAAGGGGATGGGGCTGCAGAGTCCAGGAGACCCCTCCTCCACCCTTACCCTGCCCTAAATGGCTGGAGATTCTCTTCTTCAGAGGAGCCTTCACAAACCGCAGGTCGGCATAGGTGACAGACTCAGCCATGGTCCTGGGGCCCTCTGCCCCACCCGTCTCCCCTCCTTCCACTGCACCAGGCTTCCCTTGCCACTGTCCCCTCTGTCCCGTCCACACTCTTAGACTCTGTGTTTCCTCTCTGACTGTAGGGCTTGGTGCTTTGTCCTGTGACTTCTAGTCACAAAAGAGGAAGATGTGAGCAAGTGTCAGACAGATGGGTTCAGTGAAGCGGATGGCATCCTGGGCACTGGACGGAGGGGCAGGGGAGGGGAAACTAAGGTCCAGAACATGGGGATCTGGGCTGGGTTGGTGGGGGGTGGGGCGGGGGGGTGGCACAGGACCACTACTCAGGCCTGTCTCTGTGTCATCTCTGTGTTCCACCTTCTGTGTCCCAGACCCACTTTGGCAGTGCTGGGCTCCAAATGTCCATCCTCCCATCATCTGCCCTGCTCTGCCCGTGGCCCCTCTCCTGGCTGCCTGTTCCACAGGCTTTCCCTGTGTGATCAGAGCTCCTTTGTGCCCAACTGGCCCCAGAGGATCTCCTCAGTCATTGCTGGGCAGTTGTGTGTGGGGGTGTTCATCCTCCCCATCAGATTGGGGGGCTGTAGTATAGAGCCTAGCTCCTTGTCATCCTGGGGTTTCCAGCAGGTACTGGTTCTCAGAAAAGAGTCTCTGATTTTGTGGGCCCATCTCCCCATCAGTTTATGGGCTTTCAGGGTGGACCCAGCTCTCCTCCCACCATTAGGTGCACAGAGCTGCCGAGGACCCCACACATAGGAAGTCGCACTCCAAAGCCCTTCCTGGGAACCGCAGCCTTTGTCGGAAGCAGAGAAGCTGGGACCACACTGTGTCTCCTATGTAAACACCCCCAGCCTCCTCTTCACAGACTTTCCCTGACCACTTCTACTCTTGTTGCCCCCCTACTCATCACTGTGGCCAGTCATCCCCTTCCGGTTCCCATCCTGCCGCCTGCTGGACTCATGGCATCTCCTGTGTCCCGGCATCTGAGCTGGACCCAGCAAGCTGAGTCCCGGGAAGCAGAGGCTCTGGGATAGGCCTGGACTAGGGGTGAGGATGAAGGCAACCCCAACCTGTGCACCTCTGGAAAACCTGCAGCACCGACTGCTCACGTCCCCTTGCGGGGGAGGGGGTGGTCAGGGAGCAGGCAGGCGAAGGCGTTGCAGACAGATGGAGAAAGCCTGCAGCCTCTTAGACAACAGGAGGTGGGCAAAGCAATGAAGCAGGGACTGAGTGCTGGCCATGGAGACTCTGGAACAGCTGAGGTTTTGGTATTTTCTTTCTTTGGTTTTGGTTTATTTCTTTCTTTACTGGTAAGGAAGTTCCCCATATTGTCCCTTTACACCCAGCCCCAAGGAAAAAAAAAGGGTGCTTACGGGGAGCGGGGGGGAGACCAGGGGCTGAGAGGCCCTTATCAATGATGAGGGCCTTGCTGACGGAGGAGAGGGAAATGGGAGGAAGAAGGTGGCTGCTGAGCCTCGGTTCACAGGTGCCCCCTGACTCTCTCACCAGGATGTGACCTGGAATGTAACCCCACAGGGGCCTCCTTCTGCGGGTAGGAAGAGGCTGGGGCAGGACGACGTAGGAAAAACCACCCCTAATGGGTGACATCCGCCCCCTCAGAAGCACAGCCCTGCAGCTGCAGGGAGGAACAGGGAGGAGGAGAAAAAGAGGGCCTCACTGCATGCTAATTAGTGGTGTGTGGAGGAGCCCTGTGATGGCCTGTGGGTCTGTGGAGACTTCGGCCTAACAGCACCCAGCCTGGCCCAGGCAGAGCGCCCACGGGGGCAGAAGTGCACATTTGTCACCTGAGGATGCCTCCGGAAGAGGCAGGTGTAGGGTGTGTGTGTGTGTGTGTTTGTGTGTGTGTGTGTGTGGGCAGGCACCGCCCACAACCCCAGGTCTTCGTGGCCCCTTAGGGAAGTCAGTGCCAGGTGAGCCTCTAAGCCTGCCCCGGGGATTGAGCACGAAGGATTCTGTGGGCTAAAGGGTGTCTGTGGTAGCTGGTATTTTTCTCCATGGCAGGGAGTGACTGGTCATTTTCAGAAAAGTCTTAAAAGATCAGGGGGACAGGTTCTACAAATACTTCCTTTTTTATGGTTCACTGTTTCCTAAGGTGTCCCCTGCAGCTGTTAACTGTCCCTGCTTGATTAAAGTTTCCAACAACCCAGTCCCCTCCCCCAGGCACCCAGTCAGATAAGAGACCTGCGTGTGCTGGCGACTCCCTGGGGGCCTCAGGCCTGTGAGACTTGAGTGGGAGTATAGTGCAGCTGGCAGCAGGGGCGGGAGGGGGCGGCCAGGGTGCTCGTGCCTGCGGCAGGCAGGGGCAGGGGCAGCGTGTGTATAAATCAACTGCAGGAATAGGTTAAACTGGAGGTAATATCCCAGTGTTCAGAACCAAGTCCAAGTCGACATGGGTTGGATGCCAGGTAAAATGCCGAAGTCGAGCTTCCAGTGTGTGCTCAAAAAAGAATCAACCAGCTTGGCCCTTGGAGAGGCTTCAGGAGGGAGGGTGCCCAGTGGACCCGGGGTTTGCCAAACTGCACGACCACGGTGGCTTGGCCGTCTTAGGTAGGCTTGGCCCGTTTCCCTCTCCTCTTTAGCTCTTTTGGTGATGGTTATATGTCTCCTTACGACCGTCTGCGTTCCCTTCCACCCTAGACTGTCTTGTGGCCTTCTTTTGTAGACAGGGATGGCAACGGGATCTTTCTCCTTCCCCGCGTGTGTCAGGTGGGATCTGTGCAATATTGACACTCGTTACCTTTCAAAACTGGGCATCAGAAACAGTGCCTGTCACTTCGAGCTGCACCTCATCTGCCCACGTGTCAGGAACCCCTGGGCCTTTTAAGAACTGAAGGGTGCCCTGGCCAGTGTGGCTCAGTTGGTTGGAGTGTCATCCTGTAACCAACAGGCTATGGGTTCAGTTCCTGGTCAGGGCACATGCCTAGGTTGTGGGTTCGATCTCAGGTCCTGCCCCATGTGGGAGGCAACCAGTTGACGTTGCTCTCTCACATCAGTGTTTTTTTTCTCTCTCTCTCTCCCTTCCTCTCTCTCTCTCCAAGCAATGAAAAAAAAAAAAAAAAGGGCCCTCAGGGAGCTGAAGGGCCAGTGCTGTACAGCTTCTCCAGGACAGTAGTGTCAAATACCTAGAAAACAAATACCAAAGCCCATTTCTTGCCTTCCCCTGACCTCTGCTGCTTGTCCCAGGGAATGGGTGGCTACAGTGACAGGAGGAGGGAGCCCAGCTGCGAGGGCATCTGAGGAAAGAATTTGCTGTGTTAGCCCTGGCCAGGTAGCTCAGTTGGGTATTGTGTCCCGATACACCAAGGTTGTAGGTTCCATCCCCAGTCAGGGCACCTGCAAGAATCAACCAATAAATGCATGAATAAGTGGAATAACCAATCGATGTTTCTCTCTCAAATCAATAAGTAAATTTCATTTTTTAAAAAACAGAATTTGCTGGGTTCAGGGAGTCATCTGGGTAAACTGGTGAAGTGCAGCCAACAGCAGGAAGTCCAGGAGGTCTCCCCATACCCCGAAAGCTAGGCCACATCTGTTTTTATTACCTGAGCCCACTGGTCCCAGGAGGCCTGAGTCTACAGACTGGGCGTGGTAGGCGGAATAATGGCCTCCCCAAAATGTTTGCACCCCAGTCCCCAGAAATATGCTACTTCACCTGACAAAAAGTGAATTTGGTTACATGAAGAACCTTTAGGTGGACAGAGTGGCCTCTCTTATCCTGGCAGGCCAAGTCTAATCACAGGAGTCTCCTTGAGAGGAAGAAGCTTTCGGGACCACGGGAAGAAAGAGCTTTGGCCTTGGAAGAAGGGGCAGAGAGATTCGGCTTGAGAAGGACTCCACCCAAGTTGCTGGATTTGAAGGTCGAGGAAGGAACCAGGAGCCAAGGAATTGCAGGCAGCCTGCAGAAACGGGAAAAGGCAAGGAAACAGATTTTCCCCTCGAGCCTCCAGAAAGCCCTGCTGACACTTGACACCACGACACCCAGTGAGGCCGGTGTCAGACTTCTCACCCACAGGACTGGGTGGGACGTGAGAAGCTCCTGTGTTCCTCTGGTCACTAAATGTGTAGTAATTTATTATAGCAACAGTAGATGCATTTCCTGAGCTGTAGAAGTACGATGATAGAAGAACATGATATTATGGATAAAGGAGCCAGCCCTGGCCACAGTATGTGACTTTGGGCAAGTCACAAATTTCTATCTAAAATATGGGATTGTCTCAACAATATCTGACATAAGTCAAGGATGTGATTGCTGGAGATACAGTAGGTGTAGATTTTGGCAAAAGCTTCGTTAAAAGTCTCTCAGTAGCTTCAGAGTCAAGATGGAGAACCTGGAGCATCTCCTAGCACTGCGAAGGAGATTCGCATCCCTTTGATCACGGAAACCAGAGTGCCAGTAGGAGGGTCTCCAGTGGCTTGCCCCAGGCTTCTCTTTGGTCCTGTCTTGAGTGGTGACACCAAAAGCACATTCATAGATGCTGATGGCACAAAGGTGTTTTTAAAAAAAAAGAAGGAAACAACCGAAAGGGATACAAGATTCAGACATTGAGGCAGGGCAAAAATGATGGTTCTGAAAGGCAAATAATAATAGCTAGCATTTATTGCAATGAAAGTTTGGGCCTGGCTGGTGTGGCTCAGTGGATCGAGCACTGGCCTGCAAACCAGGAGGTCACCAGTTTGATACCGGATCAGGGCACATGCCTGGGTTGCGGGCCAGGTCCCCAGTGGGGACCACACACATGAGAGGCAGCCACACATTGATGCTTCTCTCCCTCTCTTTATCCCTCCCTTCCCCTCTGTCTAAAAATAAATAAATAAAATCTTTTTAAATAAATGAAATTTTGGGTTCAAAAATAAACAGAAGCTTGGGGTGGAGAGTTTATGTACAGAAGTTTGAGGGGAGAGGCAGTCATCAAGCATTTTGGAGCCCAACCCACTTACTGTACAAATTAGGAAACTGGGCTCCATAGGCTGTAAGTTGACTATGAACTAACAACGTCACTGGGAGGGCTTGTGACAAAAGGCTGTCCCTTAGGACTACAACACCTTTACTAAATACATCACACATTGTGCCAGCCACACCTACAGCCCTTTAAGGGGAGCAGACCCCTACTGAGGCAGCCCCAGACCTCCAAAATTCTATTTTGTGGCCCCCAGCCCCTCTGACCTCAGCTGATTGGGTAAATGACTCAAGTTGGTGGCCTGTGGGGTGGGTGGCCTGGCTTGGAAATCGGGGATTATCAAATTTTCAGTCTCAGCAGTTTGAATGGGAGAGTATGGAAATGACCACTCCGTTGGCAATGGGAGCAGAAGTTGAAAGGTCGCGGAGAGTCCACATCTGTCCGCAGAGTAGGGTCGTCCGCACTCGGCAGTTGCCCTGGCTCCTCCTGCCTCACGTGCTTGGAGTGGAGTGACCACCCTGGCCAGGGGCGCTGACCCTGATTACCCTGAGGAGCTAGGGCTGCTCTGCATAATGAGAGCAGGCTGGACGTAGCTGCGTGCCGGGGGTCCACGGGTGCCTCTCGGCGCTCCAGGCCCCGTCATACACGATCCACAGATGGGCGACTGCAGCCGCCACAGCCTGAAAAGGGCCCAGTAATGAGGGCGCGGGAAATGCAAGTCTGGGTTACTCACGGGTGAGAGACCTAGACCAGCATTGCGCTGGTGGGGATGGTAGAGGAAGAAAATGAAGAATCTCAGTGAACCAACCACAGCAGTAGGGCCTGCAGCTTGTCCCACCAACCCTCCTTGTATGTAAGTTTTTGTTCCTCTTCTCCCTCCTCCCGCTCTTATAAGAAATTGTGGCCTTAAAGAAGCAGTAACAGCCTGAACTCCATGAGGGACCTGAGTGGGTCTGAGCAGTGCAGGAGCACTCGCCCCCGCCCCCACACCGCCATCCGCGCCCCCTCAGGCCTTACCAATTGGCACACATCAGCCAGACTTCCATCCACCGGCCCCTTGGCCTGCAGCTTTTCTTTGGCAACTGGCTGGACCCCAACATATAGTCACCAAAAGCGCCTCCCCCAGAGCAGCTCTCAACCACTGAGAACTGGTATAAACACACCAGTTCCTCAACCCTGGGAGGGAGGGGGTTAAGGGGCTCTGAGGGCACATGATACACTGGCACTCGGAGTGGAGTTCTCCCACGGCTTCGAGCCCCAGTTCTCCACCTCGAGTGTAAAGAGCTATCTCATTATTGCATTCAATGGCATGTCCCTGACTGAATTTGAACGTATGTTCATGTTTGTTAGCCGGTTGGATTTGTTGTTCTACTGCTATTAGATCCTTTGTACGTATTTTTCTCCCCCAACAATGCTATTTTGAAACATTTCAAGCCTAAAGGAAAGTTGAAAGGATGACAATGATTATTTGTATGTCCTCCATCTAGTGTCAGTCTAGGCTCAGTCAAGCTGTTCTCACCACATAAAAGAAATGACAAGTAGGTCACGTCATGGAGGTATTAGCTCTATTGTGGTAATCATACTGCAGTATATAATAAATGTATCAAATCAACACATTGTACAGCTCAAACTTACACAGTGTTGTATATCAATTATATCTCAGTAATAAAGGGCTGGATCAGAGGAGCAGGCCCTTAGGGCATGCATATACATATACATACACACACAGTCTCTTTTCAATGAAGAGATTTGTTACAGGGGGATTGCTCTTACACAATTATGCAATTGGAGGAGGTGGTTAAACAATCTGAAAGGCTGCTGTCTGCCTCTGATGCTGTAGCTTGGAGTCCGCAGGGCAGGGAGTCAAGAAGGGAAGGCAGATGGAAAGTGGGGGAGTGGGGATAAGGCAGAACCCATTCTGGTGCCCGAGTCAGTCTCACACTGCCTCCCAGTTTGACATGTGAATGTCCTGCAAGAGAAACTGCTTTTACCCAGCAGGCTGCACTGCTCCACTGGAATGCAAGCCCTACTACTGCACAGTCCTAGCACAGAGTAGGTGCTCAGGACACCCGTTGTCCCAGGACCATTTATTATACTAGCCTTCCTTTTCCCAGTGAGTTGAATCGCCATGTTCTCATCTATACAAGTACCTAGTTTTGGACTCCTGATTTATTAAAAGCAGATCACTGATCAGCTTTTTCCCCTTTACCTACTGATTTGACGACCTGGCCTTATTTACGTTCTAATATTTGGAAAGGCAAATTTATCTATTTTTTTCTCTTAAAATATTTTTCTTGACTATTTTTTCAGATGTTAATTGGAATTATTTTAACTGATATATACTTTAATTTTTGAAGAATTGAATTTTTTATATTTTATCTTCCCATCCAAGGAAATGGTTGATTTTCTGTTTGTTCCAATCTAGTTTTATGTCTTTTAATAATATTGTGTAACTTTGCATGAGTACTGTGTGCTTCTTGATTAAATTTACATACTATAAAACTTATAAAGTAAGTAAGTCATAGGCATGTAATGTACAACATGGTGACTGTAGTTGCTAATACTGTACATTTGGGATTTTTTAAGTTTTTTTTTTTTGAGAGAGAGAGGGGAAGGGAAGGAGAAAGAAACATCGATGTATGGTTGCTGCTCACATACCTCCAACTGGGGACCTGGCCCGCAACCCAGACATATGTTCTGGCTGGGAATCGAACCAGTGACCCTTTAGTGTCCAGGCCCATGCTCAACCCACTGAGCTACACCAGCCAGGGCACTGTACTATATATTTGAATGTTGCTAAAAGAATAAATCTTAAAAGTTCTCATCACAAGAAAAAAAAATGTGTAACTACATGTGTGGTGATGGATGTTAACTAGACTTACCATGGTGATCATTTTGTAATACATAAAAATGTTGAATCATGTTGTACACCTGAAATGAATATAATGCTATATGCCATTTATTTATTTATTTATTTTTTTATTTTATTTTTTTTTTTTTTAGAGAGATGGGAAGGGAAGGGGAAAGAGAGGGAGAGAAACTTCATTGTGTGGTTGCTTCTCTCATGCCCCCAACTGGGGGCCTTGCCTGCAATCCAGGCTTGTGCCGTGACTGGGAATCAAACCAGTGACTCTTTGGTTCACAAGCCCATACTCAGTCCACTGGGCTACACCAGCCAGGGCTATATCTCAATTTTAAAAATTTTTACATAGTATAATATAGTGATTACAAGGATAGTCTCAATGCCAAACTGCCAGAATTCCAATCCCAACTCTTAACACATTACCAGCTAGTGATCTGGGGTAAATCACTTAATCTTTCTGTTCCTGTGTTCTCTTCCATAAAATAACAATAATAATAGTTTCCTGGCTGGTGTGGCTCAGTGGACTGAGTGCTAGCCTGTGAGCCAAAGGGCCACCAGTTTGATTCCCAGTCAGGGCACATGCCTGGGGTGTGGGCCTGGTCCCCAGTGGGGGGTGCCTGAGAGGCAACCACACACTGATGTTTCTCTCCTTCTCTTTCTCCCTCCCTTTCCCTCTATCTAAAAATAAATAAAATATTTTTTAAAAGAATAGTAATCTGTCTCAATAGATAGGATTTCAAGGATTGATTAAATTAATACAAAGTGCTTACAATTGTGTATGATATCATGCTGACTATAATTGTTGTGTTCCTAAGAGTTTATAATCCTGTAACTGTAAATGGAATATTTTTCTGATTTTCAATTTGAGATGCTTATTGTCAGAGTAGGAAAAAACAGTTTATGTTTGTTATATTTATCTTATAACCAATCAACTTTCCAAATTATACTTTTTACTAGACTTTTTCACTAGAGATTTTTTACTATCATCTTTCGAATTTTCTGAGAGTACAATCATATCAGCAAAAATAGTATTATAAATTTTTCAAATGATCATAACAATTTATTTTCTTGTCTTATTGCATTTGGTAAAACTTCCAAGATATATTAAATAATAAGGATGATAGGCATCCGTGTCGAAATTTTTTAAAACATTTTATTTATTCATTTTTAGAGAGAGGGGAACAGAGCTAGAAAGAGAGGGTGAGAAACTTCAGTGTGAGAGAAAAACATCAGTAGGTTGCCTCTCCTATACTGCCCCAGCCAGGGACGGAACCCACAGCCCAGGCATGTGCCCTGACCAGGAGCCACACTACTCAGGGCTCTGTCTACATTTTTATTTTAATTTAGGTTTTTTTAGTGTCTTACCACTGAAAACAATATGTACTGTTAGGTTTTAGTAAAATGTCTTCATTACATATAAGCAATTTCCCTGTTTTCGGAGTTTTTACTAGGAATGGTGTGCTGGCTCCTTATATTAAGTATGGGAGCTTTCCTATATACTTAACTAGATTAAATGGCATAAAAGTTATTATTACATAAGGTTAGGTAAACCCTGCTGTGATGCTGTTCAAATGCAGTCCTTTCAAAAAGTTTACCTTTAATCATATTTCTATTCTAGTCTTTTCTAGGATAAGTTGAACTCTTCAAGCTTTCCTATTTCTCTTGGGTCAAATTTGGTAAATTCTGTTTTTCCTGAAAGGTATCCATTTCCTCTAAATTTTCAAATTAGTTGATGAGAAATTTTAAATTGCACTTTTTTATAATTCTTTCTCTCCCCCATCTGTAATGATGTTTTCTTTCTTGTAACTAATCTTGTCTGGTTTTTTTTATCTTGTCTGTTTTTCATTCTTTTTTCCCCTTATTTGGGCTTGCACGAAGTTTACTCTATTAGCCCTTTTAAGAACATTTTTTCCACCTGCTCTTTAATATTTTCATTTGTGTTCCATAGTGTTCATGTCCGTTTTTGTTATATCCTGATTACTTTTGGTTTCTTTTCTTGTTCTTTTGATGATTTATTAAAATAAGTATTGCCTTTTTTTTTCAACTTGCTATCTTTGTGGCATTTCAGGGATGTAGGTAGTGTCATTGAGAGGGTTCCTGGTATTACATTGTTTTTTCATTCAGCACTTAAATTCTGTGAACATGATCAGCTTGTCCTTTTTAAAACCAGCTTTCCTATATTGTAATTTACATGTAGTAAATCTTATCAAGTTTAAGTAGACAGTCCTATGAGTTTTGACAAAGACATTCAGTCATCTAACCACCACCGCAATCAAGATACCGACAACTCCCGGCACCCCTAAAGTCCCTCCTACCTCCTTCCAGCCAACCCTCACACCACTTTCAGCCTGTAACTCACTGCCCTGGTTGGATATCCGTATTATTGCTGCTTTCTGTTTGACTGGTATACACCCCCCACATCTTTATTTTGACTCTTTCTTTACTACTTTGCTTTAAGTGTGTTTCTTTGAAGTACTATGGACCAGAATTTGATTTATAACAAAATCTGATGAAATATAACAAAATTTAATGGAAGAATTCAGGCCGTTCACGTTCACTGTGATGAGTTATATATCTGATTATTTCCATCTTACTTGGTTTTAGATTTTTCAACACTGTTGAAAGCTCTTCTTTTTCTTTACTGGATTGAATGAGCATCTATTCATCCCATTCTCCCCCTTGTCAATTTGGAGTTTGCCATTCTGTTAATAGTTAGTGGTCCGTGGCCCTGTTCTCTTAAATAGACACACATGACAGTTTCACGGAACAACAACTATTTCCATCATACTTGACTTATCTTCACCTTTCTCCCCACCCTAATACATGTGGTCTTTAGATTGCTTTCACTGCCCTTAACCCCACCCCTCCCAGTCTCCCTGGATCCAGGATCAAAGGATCCTGGAACACTTACGTTCCCCTTGCACCCACCAGCTGATTCCAGAGTTTTATTGAGATAATTTAATACTTATTAGAGTTTCCCTTTCATTGTGTTCCATCTGTTCCAAGGGTCCTTATTTAGCATCATATCACATGTTATAAATATATAGAACTATAAATATATAGAAAAAAGTAGATCATGGTTCGTTGCTCCCCACTGCTTTCTTTCCTCTTCATCTTCCCCTATCTCGAGGTCTCTGTTTTGACTCATTTGTTGTTTCATAGAGTCTTAAAAGTATTTCTCAGATGAGATACTTGATGATTTTTGCAAATCTTTAATATCTTTCCTCCTTGGCTGGGTCTGGGGTACAGGCCTTTTCTGTCAGTAACTCACATTCAGTTTTACCATCTTTTAATTTCCAGGGTACCAGATAAAAAGCAAGAACTAACTTGCTGCCTGAAAATGTGCTAAGATTTCCCATTTCTGTAGAGCTCGGGAAAATTTCGCTTAGGGACATTTCATCTGTTGTTGAATTATGACTTCTCCTTTCCTGTTCCTTATTCTCTGGGAACTCAAGAGAAGTCACAGTCTCCTGGGCCCGTTCCAATTGCCCATCTTTAACCGACATGACTTGCGTCTCTGTATTTTTGTTACATTTTGAGATATTTCGTCTTGAATTTTCTAGACCTATTTTGGGGTTTTAGCTGTGACATCTTCTCCTTTTATTTATCTATGGAAAGTTTTAGTTCTGATACCATAATTTCTAGTTCAGGTTAATCTTTTGTGTTTGAGCTTCACACCTTTTCCAGAGATTTACCTGTCTCCACCTGCAGATCGCCCTGCCCTCTGGTGTCCCAGCCTCCAGGGCCGAGAGATTCAGTCCTCCCAGTTAGTTTTTTGGGGGTGTGGTGGAGACCCAGTAAAGCCATCCATTGTTCCCGGGAAACAGACTGCTTTGGGACCTGTTGCCTTGCTCTTGGCTCTGAGGCTCTTCTCCAGAAATTTGTCTTCAAGTTCTCTGCCAAGAGCTCAGCAGAGCCCACTTGAAGTTCCACACCTGCAGCCGAGAGGTATCAGAGGGTGTGGAAAGGGAGGTCTTCATAATGCTGCTGCATGCACAGAATCCCCTTGCTCTGAGTAGTCTCAGCGTTCTTGGCCGATAAAGTAATGAACTCCAAAGGACTTAAAAGCAGAAGCTATTATTAGGAAGTCAGAACTCCAAGTTGCAAGAGAGTGAAAATCTTAGACTGACTTAAGCAATAAAGGAATGTATTAGCTTACATAAATGAAAAGTTCAGGAAGCAGATCTGGCCCTGGGCTTCCAAATGAAGTCATTAAAACTTGGTCTTGCTCCATGTCCCAGCTCTGCTACCCTTCTTGTAGCCAAAACCAGCTTGAAAGTTTAGACTCATCTCCACAGAGGACAGAGTAAGGCCAAAGGTGGAGGGGCTTTGGTTGGATGGCTTGGGATAGCTTTTGAGACCCCTCCCCACCTACAATTCATTAAGAACTCCCTATCTTTGGACATTTGACCATCCCAAAGATACTTCTTCTTTGGGTCTTGGGCTTATCCCTACCCTCCCAGCTGGGATCTCAGGAAGAGGAGGGAAGGTGGGGCCCCAAAGGGCCCGAGCGGCTTCTGCTAAGGACCTGCTCCCAGCAGTTTGCTTGGGACAGAGCCCTCCTTCTGGCTGGAATAAAACACCGGTAAGGCAAGGGAAGCCACTAAGGGAAGCACCTGGAGCTGTGGAAAGGGAGAGAACTCCCAGGTATTTGGCAAGGTGAGACAAAGCCGGCTGGAGAGATGTGGCAAGGGGACCCTCAGAAGGTGTTTGAAGTGCATCCGGCTGCCCCAACTTACTTCTTCCCAAGACATAGGGATCAGTTAGACCTGGCGTTAAGTCGCGAAGGCCTAGGTTAGGGCGAGAGCCTCACTGATAGACAAGGTAAGAAGATAAGAAAGAAGGAAAGAGAAATGGCAAAGGATCCAGGCTCCGAAGACGAAGGAAAACAAAGTTCAAATCATACCCAGCTCCGCACTCTAGGCCCCCACCCCCACCCCTCCCCCGAAGCCTGGAGACTTCATCTCCCAGTACGGGGCGGACAGGGCAGCTTTAAGCCTGCGCAGAGGTGGCGGTGAGGCCGCGGCACGCCACGCGGGGGCGCTTGGGGCTTGGTCCTGAGCGGGCCAAGGCCGCGGGTGGCGCAGAGCCCCGCAGGGTGAGTGTGTCTGAGTGGGGTCATCTGAAGCCTCGGCCGCGATTCCTGGCGGGTCACAAGTAGGGCGGCGGAACCCCAACCCCCGCCCCACCCCCAGGATCAAGGTCTCAGTTCCCCGGGCCGCAGCAGCCACGTTGTGCGGTCTGCAGCACAGCAGCCTTCAGAACCCCACATCCCGCTTGTCAGAGGTTCCCCACATCCGGTCCCCGCCCCCAAAGCCATCTTCCCTCCTACACAGTCCCAGCTGCCTTCCCTTAACGGCGGCCAAGGCCTCTTCAGGGGAGGCGCAGGTTGGGGTCCTCAGGTCCAGGACCCCCAGGGCATTTGGGTTGCAAGGGCGTCCAACCTTTTGGCGCCTCAGGGCCACACTGGAAGAAGAGTTGTCTTGGGCCACACATTACATACATTGCAACATGTAATCACAAAATCTCATAATGTTTTAAGTAAATTTACGGTTTTGTGTTGGGCCACATTTATAGCCATCCTGAGGTGCATGCAGCCTGTGGGTCACAGGTCCGACACCCCCGATTAGTGTGTGTGTGTGTGTGTGCGTGCGCACACGCAGAAAACGTCCCCCTTTTTATTGGGACCAGCAGGCAAATCTCAGGCACATGGTTCTGAGAACTTTGAAAGTAAAAACCTCAGCTTCCCCTTTCTTCTGCCCCTCAAACCTCAGGTCTGGCAAACTGGACCTGCATCTCCCTATGGGAAGAGGCCTAGACCACAGGCTGTGGAGGGTGCGGCACAGTTGCAGAGTCCGTGGAGAGAGTAGGTCAGTGGCTGGTGAGCTTGCAAACTGCAGGTGATGGGAGTGGGACGGCTGTGAGTGTAAATTCTGGGGACTTCCTAGCAGCAGCACCAGCATCCGAAGAGCTGGGCTCTGGCCTCCACTCCCAGCACCCAGCCCTGCTTTCCCCGCGACAGTGGGCAGTGCTCTGTGGGACAGCAAAGCTCACACTCCCACCATGTGGGGTCTCTTGCAGGTCTGTAGTCCACTAGGTAAAATCCAAACACTTCTGGAGAAATTTTATTTTAAAACTTGGGGACACAAAGAGGCAGCAGGATGGAGACTGCTACTCTCCTGCCACCGCTCTCAAATCAGAAGCCAGGCTCGGGTTCCTCTGGTTGCTGGTTCCAGGCCCCCTCCAGCTTGTGGCCTCCCCAGAGGTATACCCACCCAGGTCCTCTTAGGCTCTTCCCCCCTTCCCCACTGCCCACTGCCTGTGTTGGAGGAGACACGGAGGTGTCAGGGGTATGCTGTAAGAAAGATGCAGTAGTAGGGAGGATCTGGCCAAACTCCGGAAGGAGGAGGAAGTGAGAACCTGGGAGTTTGGGGGCTGAGAAGAATCTATAGAAAAAAGAGGTGGGGAGTGGGCTGCTGCCTCTGCTTTCTCCATCCGCAAGAAACTGGGGGCCTGCTTTTCCCCTGAGATATCTCCCTCACAGGTCAGGCAGGAGGTGTGGGGGACATCACCTCCGGTGACTAGGCAATGGCTGACTGTCTTCAGGGGTATTTGGGAGAAATAGTCGTGCCCTGGACAGGGCAGCAGCTACCCCTGCAACAGAGGAGGCTTCAGAGTTGCGTGCCTCACTGTGCCGGTCCCTCCATCTCAGCTGGGTGCAGTCTGGCTGTTGGCGTAGGCCTGGTCTGGGAAGGAAGCCCGGCCTCTGCGGGTCTGGGCACACACTGAGGCGTAGAGCTCCGGCTCAGGGCCTGAGGTCTGGGGCTTTGTCTCAGAGTCCAGCACCACCTCTGAGTACTTGATGGGAGTTCCAGGGCTCGGGACCCGGCCCTGAGGAGGCCGCAGCTGCAGGCTGGTATAGCACATCGCCTCCCCTGCAGCCTGGAGATGCAAGGCTGTTAGGAATTCACTGGACCCTTGAGAAAGCACCCCCTTCCTTCCCTCCTGTCTTACTCAAGCACAACTAACTCACCCTGGTGGGACCTCCCGGTGTTGGAGCTTGCTGGTCCGGCCCTGGTTCTTGAGATAGCCATCCTGGGACAGGTAACAGGAATCTGATCACTTCTTCTTCTTCCTCCTGCAGCCCTTCATCCCACCCACCCAGGACCTGACCTCTGCACCCCTCCCCCTGCCATCTTCCTACCTGTCTTCAGATAATGTAAGTTCCCATAGAGGGGAACCTCTTCCACAGGCCCTCCGGAACTGTAACGCAAAGTTTAGGAGGTTAATGGGGGATTCTTGGTAAGGAGAAAACCTCAATTATACCATTTCTGTTTCCCCCCACTCACTGTCCCTCTCTTGGATGGCTCCTGCTCCGGCCACTAGTCCATCGGGACAAGTGTACAGCCAGTGAGATGAGAAGAAGCAGCGTCACAGCCCCTAAGAGGGCCCACAATCCCCAGGCCTCGCAAAAGGAGGGAATTCCTGTGGATGTGAGAGTGGGGGGGGCGGGTTACTGCCCAGCCCCACCCTCCAGATCCCAACAGAGGGGACGTGGGGGCCACATGACCCCTCCCCTGGCCCTTGCCCCTGCCCCGCCCAGCTTACCGTTTGCCAGTGGTAGCGTGGAGTTGTTACATATGCTCATGACTGCTGTCTTGGGAACCAAGTCTGCAGGCACCTTGCCCTGAGCCTAGGTGTAAGCTTGGCTTATGGCCTGACAGCTGCAGCAACCCCCCCTTACTCCCACCCCTCCCTGGGCCTGGCCCCCATAGCTCATCATCCCCAATACTGCTGATGGCAAAGTCGCTGGTTTCCGGGGAGGAAGGGGGAGGGGAAGGATGAGTGAAAGAACAGACACCACCCAGTGCCTGCACCTGCGCCACCCAGCAGCTCCTGAGCTTCCGCACTTCCCCTACCTCCTGCCCCCTCCCCTTCAGCCCTGTACCCCCTTTGGCCAGAAAAGAGAGAGGCAGGCCTGTGCCACTGTGTAGATAGGGGAGCCCATGAAGACTCCGCGTGAGGCAGAAGTGGCATGAGGCAGGACCCACAAAACAAGGAAACCAGGCTTTATCTTAGAGGTACACATACACCACAGGATGCCTGACTTTTCTCTCCCACTCTTGAGTCTCATGAGAGAGAATGTGTTCTCGATAAGCATGCTAGAAAGTGGAAGGAGCTAGGAGGTCTCCTGGTTTGCATCAGCTCACCACCCACTAAGGCAGATCCAAGGTGAATGTGTTAGGATGACCATTACCATTGTTACTATTACTGCTGTAGAGAAAGCTGGATTCCCCCTCCCAGCCCACTTCACCCAAACTCCCCTAAGAACTAACAATCTCAAAAGTTTCAAAACTGAAGAAACCCCTGCCCCTGTCCTACACTGGGAAAGTGAGCCCTGGCTCTGCACTTGTTCACTTCAAGAGTGGAGCACCTGCCCTGCCCAGAGACAGCCCAGTGAGCGAGAGGCTCTTCGTGTGGAAAGAGGGAATTTAAGTTCCAAATTTAACCCTTACACCAGAGGTCAGAGATATGTTTTGTCTGGCCTATGTGATGTTTTTTAGAAATTTAAAATCATTGCAGCGGTGTGCCAAGGATGGAGAAGGTGGGAGAGGTCCCGATCCTCCCACTGCAGGCAATAAAAAGGTATCATCTGTAGAAAGTTTTAAAACAAAACCAACTAAAAATCAGCCTCCTTTTTATTATCACCATGTTCTAGCAATTCTAAAAAAATGTGAGTTATAGCCCTGGCTGGTGTGGTTTAGTGGATTGAGTGCTGGGCTGTGAACCAAAGGGCCACTGGTTTGATTCCCAGTCAGGGCACATGCCTGGGTTGCAGGCTGGGGCTCCAGTAGGGGGCCTTGTGAGAATCAACCAATCAATATATCTCTTGCACATAGATCCTTCTCTCCCTCTCTCCTTTCCCCTCTCTCTAAAAATAAATGAAATCTTGAAAAATATTTTTAAATGTCAGTTATCAAGTACTCCTCTCTGAAAAATCCTTTATAGATCAAGTTCTAAATTGTTGCAGTTACTGATGAGCTTTAATAATATACAAGCTTCAAACTAGAACATTTATATTACTTATCCTTTAAGAAACATAGTAATCTACATGGCAATTGATCTGGAGAACTCCCAGTTAGTTAGACGATTGGCTCCCAACATCAACAGATTCATCTATGTGTGTTTACATCTAGAATTAGCTCTTAACAGTTTGGAGGTTTCAAGTTCCCTTTGTACAATTTCTGTCTCCATCTCCTGTGATAGTACATATTCCTGCATTTAACTCATAGGTTTGTAATAAACAATGATAGCACAATGATTGTAAAGTCAAGGACATTGAACTTGAATTACTTATGTAATTTGTGGAATTTATTGTGAAGTGAAATTTTTATGAATCTTTATCAAACATCCTTTTGGTCCAGGGAATGAATCCCAAACCCAGGCACATGCCCTGACTAAGGATCGAACCAGCAACCTTTTGCTTTGCAGGATGTCACGCAACCAGCTGAACCACACTGGTCAGGGCTTAACCCCCTGAATTTCTGACGCTTCTTGTTAGTTTCTTTTTTGGCCTTATTATTTGTTTCATTTCCTAATTATCACTGAAAATAATTTTATCCTACAGGAGAATTTTTTTAAATGATTCACTCAGCTGTCAAATACGCTAAGTATCCCTTGTCAACATTTAAAAACTGAGAGATTTCCAATTTTTTTAAATTCCAATTTGATTTTTTTTAAAGAAAGAAAGAGAGAGAGAGAGAAAGAGAGAAAGAAAGAAAGAAAGAAAGAAAGAAAGAAAGAAAGAAAGAAAGAAAGAAAGAAAGAAAGAGAAAGAAAGATCAGAATACTTGGCAATAATGGGCCTGAATTTCCTAAAGGCAACATCAGCTGGGGGCCATTTATTATTATATCTGGCCCAAACCACTTATTTCCATTGCCCACACTGACTGGCTTGCAGCCAAGGTTTGAACTACACTGCTCTGCAACCCAGGCTGCCTCTGGGCAGTCAGCTAGGGGCAGCTCCCCTAGGTGCAGGTCTCTCCATAGGGTTCCCCTTTCCTTTCTGGAAAGACAGGAAGATACACTGTATTTCATTCATTCCTTTAACACACCAGTACTTCATTCATTTAATACATGTGTACCAATTGCTTGCTTATGTGCCAAGCTCTGGAGATACAAATGTGAGTGGGAAATGGTTTCTTTCCTCAAAGAGCTCTTGGTCTTAATTAGGAAGACCACCCAGCATATCCCAGACAGTTAGGAAAGACAGTGTGGAACAGAGGGAGAGTACTGGTCTTCCTGGAGAAGTCTCAGAAGGTAAAAAGGGGGAAGGCCTGGGGGTTAGGTGATGTGAGATGGATGATACAGAAACAGAGAAAGGTTGCAGTCTCCACCTTACCTCTTACCTGATTAACAACACAACCTTCCTGAATCTGAGTTTCCTCATTTTAAAACAAAGCTTAATTATATTTACCTGTTGGGTCGTTTTGAAAACATTTATTTCATCCGACAAGGGTTCACTGAGTGCTTGCAGGAACCAGGTGCTGTGCTAGGCTATAGGAATAAAACAGTAATGGAAAAGATATATGGTTTCCACTTCCATGGCATTTATAGTCTAGTGGTAATTAACTAATTGACTTTTTAAAAATTATTTATTGATTTGAGAGAGAGAGAGGAAGGGGGAGAGGGAGAAACATTGATTTGTTGTTCCACTTATACATTCATTGGATGATTCTCATATGTGCCCTGACTGGGGATCAAACATGCAACCTTGGTGTATCAGGATGATGCTCCAACCAACTGAGCACCCAGTCAGGGTACTAATGAACTTATAATGAGTTAAAAATTGATTTTTTTCCAGCTTTATTGAGATATAATTGACATAATGGCGGCTTGAAGAAAGTACAATAGCTATATTAAATGAATCAACAAGAAATTAACGATTCTGAATAAAGGGAACACACGAGCTCAGATCTGAAGGTTGTGTAGACGGTAACTGTGCGAAAAGAGGGCATGAGAGCGGAAATCACTAACCTACAATCAACACCAAGAGAATTAGGACATACATTCAGAACGGTGGTCTCCTACTCCATAAAATACAGCCGCGCTGAGAATGAGCCCCGTGTGGTTGGTGCGTGCAAGGCGCACTGCCTGTGTAACTATTAACAGCTGACGGATGACACTCCCTGCCACACTCCGCTCAGCTACCCCGCTGGAGCGAGAGGGCTTCTTGGCGGGTATAATAGTGAGAAGCAGGGAGGATCTACGTGCGTGCACACGTGGCACTCTCTGCCGGGGGTCCGGGGACTTTCCCCTAGGCGGAAATAAGGAACTTAGTCCTCCGGTTGTAGCCTAGGAAACAGGCCTTCAGCACGGTCTGCGATAAACGCTTCGTAACAGTGCTATTTATAGATCCATCAGAAAACTTATCTTTTGTTTAGGGTGAGAACTTTGGTGGTTTGAGAAATAAAATTTACTTCTTAGAAAATCTCCTAAGATTTCTGGAGGCACTCCAGCTAATATAGAATAAGAAATAAACTAATTTCGGCAAGCTGAGCCAATGGCCATATGCAAATAATATATGGCCCGCCCACACGCTGAGGTGGGCGTATCTTTCTGGGGACCGCGGAGGGGTGGCCAGTGCGCGTGCGCAGGCGCACTGGCGCACTCAGGCGACTCCCGCAGCCTCGGGACTCTTACTCCGTCGCCTGCGATGGCGAGCGCCCTCTCGCTCGGTACTGTGCTGGGGCTGCTACTTGTGTCTGCGCTGCCCGCGGTCCTCGGCGACCGCTCCAGCCCTGACTTCCGGGCATACCCAGGTACCAATGAGGGCTGCTGGAGGGAGGCTGGGACTGCCCACGGGTCCCAGGTCGCAGCTCAATTGACCCTCCTCTGCCCTCCTCCGCAGGGGACCCCTCCCAGATCGGGCCTATGGCCACGGAACCCCGGCGGCGGCCACCGCCCAAGGGCCAACACGAGCGGGCCCAGGCCAGGGCGTTGCCTGTGGGGGCGCTGTACACCGCGGCTGTCGTGGTTTTTGTGCTGTACAAGTGTTTGCAGGTGCGGGAAGACGAGGCGTGTGGATGCCCCGGGTCTCAATTTCCCACGGGGACATTATGGTACCAAGAACAGGGGATGTCTTTCGGTCAGTCTATAAAATGTACAGTAGTTCCTTGCTTTTGCAACAGGATGGGGTTATTTTGAGCTTCCAGCGAGGTAATGGATGTGAAGGGCGCGGGGCAAATTGTAAAGAATGAACATCACATATAGCCCTCCTAACAAGCCAATGAACAGATTGTCACTTGCTGAAGGTCACTAAGAGCTAGTAACTGGTGGAGTTTGGATTTGAACCCAGCCAGTGTCCATAAGTATAAAAGTGGGGTGCCTGTTGAGATTCCGACCTGGCACAAGAGGTTGATTACTGTACACAAGGTACCAAGCAGGCTCATGTTCTTAGGAAGGAGGCCCTGAAATATGAACTGACAGTACATGTTGGTGGATTGAAACTGTTGAAACGGAAAGTGGTACCCAAGGGCTGTATCTTCAGCCCTGGCCCTGTCACTCAATTGCACTAGGAAAGAGGGCTGAACCAATTTGGAGATAATGTAAAACTGGGATAGCTGAGCATGATCCCCAATAGACTTGGCAAGCTAGGATAAAGGACTGAATTTAACGAAATTTAACTAGGAGAGAAATTCTATTCTTGGACCCAAGCATAGTCTGAAAGAAACATAACAGCAGTTTCTTTGGCTAATAAAGTTCATTTGTGTGCTGTGACAACTCATTTCCCAAATAAATGCTGAGAACAAAATATTTTGCTTTATCTTCTTCTGGTCAGAACACTCCTGGAGAATTTTATTCTCTTCAGGGAACTGCTTTAAGAGCACAAACTCAGTAAAGCAACCAGAGAAAACTCAAATGAACACTGACTGAAAAAGATCGGTGATATTAAACCAGAGAAGACGTGGGGAACGGGTGGAGGGGGGGCAGAATGACCATTGTTTTTAATTTTCTGAGGGGCTCTCATGTTGAAGACTTGATTTTGAAAGGCTCTAATCAGCACAATGTAAAGATACATGAAAGACAATTACTGGCTTTGTATATAAACAAACAACCAGAGCTTTATCGAACTGGAGGGAGCTGCTCTTTTCCTGGAGGTGTTACAGTAGACTGACCACGTGTGAGGACGTACTGACAGGTTGCTTCAGGTTCTGGGTGAGGAGCTGGATTAGATGTGATTGTGATTGTCAGGTAAAAATCCAGTAGTTTTCTGTACTTCAGATTATCCTTCTCCTCCTCTTACTGGCTTGGAGACTGAAGTGATGGGGAACCTTGTGGCTGCAGTATGGCTCTTTCCTTCTTCTATAGCAGGGGAAAGATAAGGCTGCTGTCCTCCAAGAGGAGGCAGGCGAGAAGGAATCACTGCAGTCAGGTGGGTGCTGCAGAAGTCTGTGCTTGATGGGGAACTGGAGGGCAGCAGAAGGTAGGCAACCATTGCTCTCCTTTTCTCCCTTACCTCCAGAGCAGCAGCTGGTCCAGTTGATACAACAGCTGGCCCAGACAGAGCAACACCTGAACAATCTGATGGCCCAGCTGGACCCCCTTTTTGAGAGGTAAGGAGAGCAATTTGTGGCAGGTGCGAAGCGGGGACATAGATAAGTAGATTGGACAGCCTCTGAGCGGGCATCTCTGCAGTGTGACTACCCTGGCTGGAGCACAGCAGGAGCTTCTGAATATGAAGTTACACACCATCCATCAGCTGCTACAAAAGAACAAGCCAAACAAGGGTGTGGAGGATCCAGAATCAGGTAACAGGCTCGGGTGAGTGGGGTGGCGGTAGAGACAAAGTCTCTGAAACTGGAACATGCCGGATCTTCCCCTCACAGAGGCCAGCATACCCTTTCCTGAGGACTTCTGTGTGAAGGAGGAAGAAAAGGAGGCTGGTGACAGTCAGGCCTGGGAAGAGCGCCTAAACTGGAGCACAGGGACAAGGAACCTGGCTACTACTAATTGGGGAGTGGAGCAGGGGCTAAGGAGGAGACGCAGCAAGGCTGCAGCAAGGGGCCCCAGTCACAGCCCCCTCTGGGAAGGAGGGGCAGCGGCTGACGGTTCAGTAAAACAAAGTCTTTTCTTGTGATTGGATGCTCCTGTGTGCTTTTTCCATTCCAGCTGGTCACACACACACCCATACTAGGTGCCTCAGGACAACTAGCCCTTCTAGAAAAGCTTCCCTTATTAGGACAAAAAGAGGCTGCCTTCCAGTGTGAGAGCTAAGACAGAGGGAGCTCCAGTCCTTTTCCTTGGATTCATGAGGCCACTGTCATGCCAGCCTTCAGGGCACAGAAATCCCTTTTCTCATATCACATAACTGAGAAAGGCCTTTCCAGAAAAACAGCAACAAAAAAGCTTTACTTCAATCCAGTAGGAAAATAAAACTATAAAAATAGCCACATTTGCAAAGCCGCAACCTTGACAAACGACAGGGCACCAAGCTTATCAGCCCCCAATCTCCTCGTCTGTGCTGGAGGGGCTGGTTTGGCGCAGGTTCAGTTCGGTCAGACTTGGTTTCTTGATTCTTAAGATCTGGTCAAATAACTCGGTTCCAGGCAAACACAAAATGACCGTTCCCAAACCATGAAGGGTTCTGTGTTTAGTTTTGTACTCCTGACCCTGACTTATCCCTGAAGTATCCTGGGTTCTGGAATTTGTAAGATTCTTCTAGTTCTTCTGGCTGCTGTGGAAAGAAAACAGTCAGTTCAGGCATTGGGATGAGCACTCTATTCAGACAAAATCACCCACAGGAGAAGGGGAAAGGGGCGGGGGCAGTGGTGTCCCAGACAGATGGAGGATGTGAGACAGGATCAGAACTGCTCATCTCCAGCTCCTGGACCCCATCACAACACTCTTACCAAGGAAGGACACAGCTTACCTGATGGCCAGAGTCAGGCTGCGGTACCAGTGCACCAGCTCCTCCTGGTCGGTGGACATAAGCAGTAGCTTCTCGTGGGGAAAGGACAGCTAGGAAGAGACTACCTCTCAGTGCATGGCTGAGAAAGATCCAGGCTAAAGCTGAACGCCTTGCTGCTCCCACGCGGGTAATTTAGGACGGAAGTAAGAACTAGGTATGAACCCCCAAACCCAGTTGTCCTCTCTCAATGTGGATGCCTCATTTCCTATGAAAGGGGCCCAGGTCAAAGAGATAAAAGGGTGCGTAGGTGTCTGAGGCCTCTCCTACCTTCCCTGGGACTCCCACCTCTTTACTTACACTGAGCAGTCCGCCACAAGGGCCTCCCGAGTGGCCAAAGACCTTGTGGAGCTGACACTGGGCCATGGGGTAGAGGGCCCGGCAAACGAAGGTGCTGTGCTGCAGCAGGTGCAACGCGGGGCGAGGCTTGGCCATGAGAAGCACGTCAGAGAAGAGGAAGAACATTCGGGGCCGAGGTTTCCCACTGGGAGGCACCACTAACAGCCAGCCCTGGCGCAGGAACCAGCGACCTGAGGGACGGGAGAGCTGTCATTCTGATGTAGCTCCAGGACCATGCTCCACAGGAGTAGAAGGAAAGGGAGGCTGAGAAAACAGGGGTATGTGCCAGAAGTACTGAGGAAGCAGGGTGGGTAAGAAAAGGGGAGACGAGAGGGAAGTACGCAGACTACCTGAGATAAGCCCCTTTGCCTGGCGTCCACTGAGAAGAGCCTGAACACGCCGGAGGTGCTGGTCATTCTTCTGTTTCTGACCAATGGTGTGGACTCTCTGGGAGGTCTCAGTTATCAGCCGAGCAGCCCCTGGAGTGACATCCCCAACCCCATTTCCAGCACCCCTCTGACTCTAGGGCTGGCAGTGGTGAAAGACAGGCTATACCCAAGGGGACCAGGACCCAACTTCTTGACAAGTAGGCAGAAACATGGGGATACCATGTACATGTTGAAGGAGGATAGGACCAGAGCAGACATTGTTGGCGATCGCAGCCAGAAAGGGGTATAAGAAAGGCAGCCTTCTGCCTGAGTTTTGGCAGAGTAAGAACATACGTGTGAGCTGTTGGTGGTCAGGGCTGTTGGGACTTGTGTTCTCAGCCAAAGCAACAACAAGGTTTTCATACCTAGAAGCAGACATCTGGACGTCTATGAGGGGAAGTAGAGCTGTGCAAAATTCCCTTTGCCTGACACACACACAACCCCCTATGTATAGTTGTTTTGCAAAGCCAGGGAAGATCTGCTTCTGGCTATTGTATTCTCTCTTTTAAAACCTGGGCTCATGCCACATGGCCCTTTCCCATCCCACATTGATGAGTCAAGGGCAGACTCCAGGAATTCTAAGCTAGGACAGCCTCTCCTCTCAGCAAACTCTTCCAAACACCCTGTCACTAGCCCTATTACAGGCCCCCTCACTTCAAAGTAGAGTTCTACTACAGTCCCAGCAAAGGGCCTGAGGCTGCAGATTCCAGGTACTCCAGTGGAGTCACACTTGCTACTCTCGCAAAAAGGATTTTGGGAGCAATTTGTCCCAGGAGAGAGGCATTGGGGCAGGGCAGCTGTCCGTCATACAGATTCAGGAAAGAGACGTTGGCTAAATCAGGATGAGTTCACTCACTGCTGGAGCCTCTGCAGAGGCAGGGGGAGCAGGTCCTGGAGCTGAAGGCCCCCAAACTCAGGGCGGCCTTCCTGAAGCCTCACGAACCTCCGGAAACGTTTGCTTTTCTTTAGTTGTTCCTGGAATGAGGGGGAAAGTGTTGGCAGCGGAGAAGCCACGCCTTACATTGTATTCACCTGTGTACACATTCCCAGCCCTCAGTAATCTGTGTGCTCCTAAGAGAACCCCTATCTCCCTACAGAGACTTAGCACAGAACGGGACACCCCAGGGCTCTCTAAATGCAGGATCAGTAGGAATGAAGTTTAGGTCTCCAGATGAACAGCAAATGTACAGGGCAAGAGAGGAGGAGGGGAAGGACTTGAGGTCATCTTCGGGTTACCTGCAGGGTGGTCCGCGACTTCTCTGCATTGGCAGCAAACTGGGTGTACAGCTCCAGGTGTGGACAGAAGCCCTCCAGCCCCTGTCCCCAGTGCCCACCTTCCAGGTAAGGAAGCAGCTCTCTGCGTGGGTGAGGACAATGAAAGAGCTGCGGAAGAACTGCTCAAGCACTACATTTAATTCTTATAACCCTGCCCCAGAGGTAGTGCTGTTATTTCATTTTACAGATGGAGAACGGGGCACGGGGCCAAGACCACAGGTGAGGTCATTAGCAGGCTCGGAATATGAACCTGGGTCTCTCCAAATCCGAAGTCAGGACACTCCCTCATTCCCGCTCCTTAAGTTCCTTCCACTCACTGGCTGGCGCTGTAAATGAGCTCCCAGGGCCCAAACAAGGCCTGGCGCTCTGGTGGTCGCAGGGTGCCCTTGGCTCTCAGAATCCCCACGAAGTACTAGGGAAGGAGAGAACACCGTTATCTAGTCTGCAGGCGGAGGCAAACGCCAAGGCGTAGTAGAAATCTGTAGAAGTCTCCCCAGCCACTAAATGCGGGCGGACAGGGCAAGACCACCCTCTCCGACCCTGGACTCGGGATCACCGACCTCGCAGAGACCCTCCCACACCCTGGGGTCCTCGCCCCATACGACAGAGCGTGCGGGACCCGCACCGTGGCCACCAGCCCCAGCTGTTCCTGGTAGCGCCGCTCGGTCTCCAGCAGCTCCCGGGCGGTGCAGGCGCGTTTCCGCTCCCAACGGGCACGCTGCTCTTGCACCGGGCACCGAGCCCTGAGGACCGGGCTCTCCATGCCTAGCTGACCGGTAGACATTTCCCGACTCGGCCCGCCAGAGATTCAAATGCTAACAGCTCCGGGGCGGGGCAGCGCAGCGTAAAAGAGCGCGCCTCCAGGGGCCGGGAGGCCGAGTGCAGGACGGAGCATGCGCGGCAGCCTGCGAAACCCGGGCGGGTCTGCGCCACCGCCTCGCCCCACCACCGGGGTAGCGCAGTAGGTGCGTGAAGCCCTCCGGGATAGGGCTGGGTGGGGCAAGTGGGTGGCTCTCTTCTGAGTGGCACTAAGTTGAGGCAGCAGCCTGGACTTTGAGTCAGGGGGCGTCAGGGTGCAGACACTGGCAGGGCCTCCGTACCCCCTCTGTAGAAGTGGGAAAGAGGCAATACTTGCAGTACTTAATGGACACAAGGGCCCATGCCAGCCAGGCGCTGGGGTTCAGTCATTCCCAATGCTCCTTTTAAAACTAGGAACCCTCATGGGTCACAGCTCTGAAATGTTTCGCCCTTCTCTCTCCCCCCACCCTGCCCTGCTCAGACAAAAGTTTGCAGGTTTTAAGTTACTCATTTTCTTGTTCCAAAATCTGACAGCCAATTAGCTTCTGGTCAGCAGGTGTCAATAACTAACGGTGGTTCAGAATTGCTTAATTATGGCCAAAGGCAAAAGCATGCAGTTCATCAGTCTGTGCTGTTTAATCAAAGATAATATGCATCAGACTTTCCTTATTTAGTTCTTTTGAAAAATTGGCAGTAGCCCTGGAACGTAAATTGGCAGTACCATTTTGTCAGTGTGTATGAGAAATCTTTAACTGTGTCTACTCTTATGACCTAGCAATTCCAGTTCTAGAAGTGCATCCTAAAGAAACATATATGTGGACAAAAATATACGGACTAGGGTGTGCAGCACGACATTGTAACAACAGAAACCTGGAAACGACCTAAATGTCCAAAGGTAGTACATTGGCTAGGAAAACTGGGGTACAGCCATTTGAAAGAATAACATCAAAGTATAAAAATGATTTTTAAAAACTATCAATATGGCAAAAGGTCCATAGTGTATTGCCAAGGGAAAAAAGCAGACTACACATCTGTGTGCAAACTATGATCCCATTTATGTATAATATACATAACTACAACGATAAAGTAAACATGTAATGGTGGCTTTATCTCTGAGTGATGAGACTGGGGATAATTCATTCGACAAGTACTTATTAAGCACCCAACCAGTGCCAGGTACTGGATCATTGAGGTTAAAGGGGCGAATGGACAGAAAGGGTGATTTTTAAAATTCCTTTATACTTTCCTGCCTTTCTCAAATGTTCTGCTTGAGCACACATGCATTACTTTGTAATTAGAAAAAAATACTATTAAAAAGTAAAGTGTTAGATAGGCTTTAGCCCCCATTCCCATCACTCTAAACTCCTAGGAATCTGGGCCTCATGCCAAGAACCAAGGAACTGTCAGGGATCCGAGGTCCCCTCTAGCTCTCTGACAGTCGAAGAATTCTGAAAAAGAAGAAATGCTGGACTTTTCAGGGAGAAACAACTTGAAGGGCTTGGTGGAGAAATGAGTTTGGGTCAGATTGTACCTTGGACTCAGGTCTCAAGGAAACTGGTGATACAATAGTTGGAAGACTGGCTACAGTCTCAAGAGAATGTGGGACAGCTTGCACTAGGACCTCAAGCAAGGAGGGGGACAGATAACCCCATGGTAATTGGTATCACCCTGAGTCCAGGTGATGAGAACAGAGCACAGCACCTGGGATGCAATGGTGATGGGTGAGTTTGGGTGCATTGCCAGCATGTGAGCGTGCTTTATAGAGCCTACTGTGAGCTCAGATGGGGGATCATCCAATTGTGAAAGGAGGGAAACCTGAAATGACACACCATGGATAATTGGAGACAACTGATTCCCTGGGACCAACTCGCCCACAGAGCAAGCCAGGCACACCCCACAGTCTACCTGGAACATAGTCTCTACTCCCAACTGTACCTCCAAAGTCAAAGGAGGGAGGGGCCAGTGGCAGAGGGTCAGAAGGCAGTCAACAACCCCTCTGTCCTTTAATTACCCTGAACCTCTGCTCTCAACTCACTGAATGCTGGAGAAGCTTTGAACAATTATGTTATCCCACAAAAATTAAATGCCTCTCACATGCCACGTCCTGTGCTAGGCATGGAAATGAAATGGCCTCTGTTGTTGTGGATGCTTGTAATCCAGCATGGCAGACATGGTAATGAGTCACCATAAAGTGAGACAAACATTACAAGGGATGTATGGGCAGGAGTGACCCTACCCCACCTGGAAGTCAGGGAAGGCTTCTCAGAGGAAGTGACAATGTGAACTGATACCTAAAGGATGAGCAAAACCTGGTGGGGCAGGGTTGGCAATGGGGAGAGGTGAAAAAGAGGGACAGCATGACAAAGCTTGGAGATACACTCACACAGTGCATTGGAAGAACTGCAAGAAGTTCAGTAAGACTAGAGCATAGATTGCAAGGGAGAGTGGTGAGAAGGAAACTGGAGAGACAGAGGCCAAGCCATGGAGGAACTTTATATCAGTAAGACTATGTCACAAGTAATAGTAAATTCCAAGTGGCTAAACAATTAGATATTTCATTGGCTTATGCAACTGAAAAGTCCAGATGCAGGAAGGCCCTAGGGTTAGTTTAATCAAGCAACTCAATATTATCCCCAGGGGTGTGGGGATGTTCATCAGACAGGTGGTTATGGATCTGGCATGGAGGAGTCCAACCTGGGGTTACTTGGCTGTCATGAACTTGCAGAAACTATGGAAGTGGATGAAACTGCTACAGAGAATACAAAGAGGGATATGCGCAGAAGGCATTGAGAATCGCCAACACAAAAGCACTTCTTCTCATCCTCTGCATCTACTTCATTTCTAAAATGGATAATGCCTGGCTGGTGTGGCTCAGTGGATTGAGCACCAGCCTATGAACCAAAAGGTCACTGGTTCAATTCCCAGTTGGAGCACATGCCTAGGTTGTGGGCCAGGTCCCCAGTTGGGGGTGTGTGAGAGGCAGCCAATTGATGTTTCTCTCACACATGGATGTTTCTCTACCACCTTTTCTCTCTCCCTCCCCATCTCTGTGAAAATAAATAAAAACAAAATCTTAAAAAAAAATAGCCCCGGCCAGGTGGCACAATTGGTCAGAGCATTGTCCTGATACACCAACACTGCAGGGCACATACAAGAATCAAGCAATGAATGATTGCATCAGTGGGTGGAACAACAAACTGAAGTCTCTCTTTCTCTGTCAATAAATAAAAATGTTTAAAAATAAGTAAAACTAAAAATAATTGAAAATGGCTAAGGTGGCCCCCATAAAGACATGTCTATATCCTAACCCCTACAACCTGGGAATGTGAACTTATTTGGAAAAGAGTCCTCCAAGATGTAATTAAGCTAAAAATCTTGAAGTAAGATCATTCTGGGTTATCCTGGTGAGCCCTAAATCCACTGACATGTTTCTAAATGAGACACCCTGATACGGACTCTGGCCAGCAGTGTCTGCGGTGTTGTGGATGCGACAAACAAATTCACATGGACTGTGGAAGTCCGGTGGAGAAAAGGGACAGTATGGCCACTCTCTGAGTGAGAGAGCACCCCAACCCTTGCCTGGACAGGCATTCATTGCTTTCTGGGAGCATTACATCAAGGAAGGTCCTCATTCATCACTGTCAGGCAGTAATGATTAAACAATAGATAACATTCAAAGAACTATGAGGGCTTCTTCTGAGTCAGGGTCAGTTAGCCAAAGGGCCATAAAACTTTGGGAAACAAACTCATTTCATGCTTGGACCCTTATCAGAAAATTGAGGACATTCTTAGCAAAGCAGGTTTCACAAGATTTTATGCATTCTTCCCTAGGCCTGATTGCCCCCGGTGAACTGCCTGTTCCTGCCTAGGGCTGCACTGCCCTCTGGCATTGTTTCAGGCTTAAGTCAGGCAGGGAAAGTAAGGCAGCCGAGAGGTTAGACTTCCTGCAGACAGAATGAGGACTCAGGCTATGTCAAAGCTGAGGGGTGAAGGTCCATCACCCCCTTTTTCTATAGCCCCCCAAGTCCTTCCCTGAGGGATCCTTTGTGACCATGCCTGTCTTAGATTGTCCCTCCCTTGAAGAATCTTACCCATCATTGGCTAATCAGTCATCCACCTGGGGTCAAGCAGGGTGAAGTAAAAGGGGGCAGAGGTGACAATCCTTCCAGGAAGATAAGCTTTGTCTCTTCAGTGGCTTATGGTCCCAAGGTCTTTTTACTCAGCCTTAGCCATGGGGGGTTACAGCTTCTGACACCAGGCAGGGCAGTTGAAAACAACACCCAGTGGAGACCTGGCTGTTTTGGCTCAGTGGACTGACTGCCAATCTGCAAATCTAAAGGTTACCAGTTTGATTCCCAGTCAGGGCAGGTCCCTGGTTGGGAGCATGTGAGAGGCAACCAATGCATGTCTCTCTCACACAATAATGTTTCTCTCCCTTTCTTTCTCCCTCCCTTCCCAACCCTAACCCTCCATTATAATAAAAGAGAGCAGGAGGGAGGGAGAGAGAGACAGACTCAGTAGAGAGACAGGGGCAAGAGGAAAAGGCCCATGTGAAGTTGGAGGCAGAGACTGGAGTTATGCAGCCAGAAGCCAATTCCTGGAGCCAGCAGAGGCTAGAAGAGGCTCAAAAGCCTTCAGGAGGGGCAGGGCCCTGCCAACACCTTGATTTCAGATTCCTAGACTCCAGAATTGTGAGAGAAAAAATTCTGTTGCTCTAAGCTGCCCAGTCTGTGGTATTTGTCACAGAAGTCCTAGGAAACTAACACAGGTGGGGAGGTGGGCCAGAACTACAGGTCAGCCTCCAGGCCCCAGAAGAACTTTGATCTGCCTGTACTTCCAATCCATGGCTGGGGAGTAGGGGGCTTTTTCTCCTCCTACCCATGAGCAAGTACATTGAATAGCTGCCCACTCTGCAACTCTGGAAAAGAAAGAGACCCTAATGATCAAAGATTTGGCATTAAGATCGTGCCCCAGGTGGCAGTGCCCGTCAGTCAGTCAGTCCTGAGTACACTCTGTCCCCACCTGGAGAGGCTAAGGAACAAGACTCTGGTAGCTCAAACCTGTTTTGGGGTTTGGCCGACTCCCAGCTGCAAAGGTGTGTCAGGGTCAGAGTCCACATTCCCCACCCAGACCAAAGGCGCAGGCATGCGCAGGGACAGAGAGCCCAAGAAAGAGGCAGCACCGCACAGAATGGCATGTGGAAAGTTAGGGAGCTGGAACAAAGAGAGACCTGCACCTGGATACTGATCCAGACTCTGAAATGCTGAGAGGAAGCAGCAGGGCAGGGGGATGGGTGGACATACAGAGGGATACAGCGAAGTGTACAAAGAGATCCTGATAGAGACTTAAAAAGGAAAAAGATGGAAATAGTCAGGATATTTGGAAAGAGGGAAAAGGACATAAAGCTGGGACTGGTGTTGGAGGAAGATGTGCAAACATAAGGACTCCAGGCTCCGGTTATTATGGTGCTCCTGCCTCCCGCACTTCCCATAACCCCTTCTACCTCAACTAGATTACTTGTTAACACATTCCATCTTGTCCAGGTCCATCCAATTTAGATATTACTGTGGGCCTTCCATGTGCCAGGGTCCCACCAACGAGCTGACAACGCAGTGGACCAAGTCAATGAGCTGGCCACCCAGGGCGCACACTGAGTCAGATTGCCATGGACAGATGGCTCTTAATTTGGCTTCAGAAATGGCAACCTAGATGGTTAGGCTAATGACCTTCTAAATGACTGTTTTGAGGACAGCTGTTGTTCAGCCATATAAATTTTGGTATATAGTATAGTAGTCACTAACAAGGAAGGTATTTTGGGGTACAATAAAAATGTGATGTCAGGCTCCCAGAACATGGTCCAACATGCACAGGTCATTGACAAAGTTCCCTGAGAGCAAGAAAGTTAGCTTAGTCAATTTGGTTTTTCTCAAGTCCAGGCAAGGTGATCTGCAGAGAGAAAATGTTTAGTAATGGCTGTTGAATAAAATAATGACTCAATCAATCAAATCCTGGACCCTGTCCTTATGGAGCTCAAGGCTATGGGAACAGATAAAATATCATAAATCATCCTAATATGGATTAGATGGTAGGCAAGGTTACTAGTAAGGGCAGGCAAAGCACTGTGGTGGCTGAGACGCCAGCCATCTCTTCCTATGGTGCAGAGTTAGTCAAGAAAGACTTCCTGGATGAAGTGGCATTTGAGCTGAGTCTTGAATAATAGAGAGGATTTAGACAGGGAAGGTAGTAAAACTATTTAACATGGTCGTGGGCACACAAAGCACTGATCCATCAGAGTGAAAGCTAGCTGAGGCATTCAAGTTGTGTTCTGGGGCCCCTGCTGTGCCTCTTTACCTCTCTGGGTAAGAGGTCAGAAGGAGGTAGGGAGAGTCCTCAGGGAGGAGCTGGGGGAGCAGGACCACTCTGGAGCGAGGGGCTAGTTACCAACAGAATTAAAAATATTTCAATATACAAAGTCTGTATGGAAAAAGTTCAACCATTGTTAATATAATGAGAACTGTTTGCATGGCATCTATGTAACCTGGCAGCCAAGGAGAGTGGACTGGAATGTGCATGTGTGAACAGTGCCGACTTCACTGTACTGGTCAGTGGGGGTGGTACTGTGTGGCTACTGCATTCAAAACGACTGAGTAAGTACAGCAACAAATCTGCATCAAATTTTGCATTAAGCTTGAACATTGCTCCGCAGAAACTATTTGGATGATTCAGAAGGCCATAGCTATGGGCAACTGGTGATTGAGAGCTTCATCACGACGTGCCCACTCACGCATCACATCTTGTTCAGAGTTTTTGGCAAAACATCAAATCACCCAGGTGACTCAGCCCCACTACAGCCCAGGTTTGGCGCCCTGTGACTTCAGTCTTCTTCCAAAACGAAAATCACCTTTGAAAGGGAAGAGATTTCGGAATGTTAATGAGAATTAGGAAAATATGCCAGGGAGCTGATGGCAATTGGGAGAATTATGTGAGGTCCCAGGGTGTCTATTTTGAAGGCGACTGAGGTGTCATTGTCCTATATACAATGTTTCTTGTATCTTTTCCAATAAATGTTTCAACTTTTCATAGTACATGGCTGGATACTTTCTGGGTAGGCCTCGTACATATTTAAAATGTTTTATTTATTGATCTTTAGAGAGGGAGGGGGCAGGGAGAGAGAGAAAGAGAGAAAGATATATTTACTTCATAACAGTTATGCATTCAATGGTTGATTCTTTTATGTGCTCTGATCAGGGATCAAACCTGCAACCTTGGCATATGGGGACAACGCTCTAACCAACTGAGCTATCCAATCAGGGTGAAATATATCCATATATTTAATGAACACATACAACCATACAGATGTGTACCTACTGAATGTTAGTTCCGGACACCAGCCTCCTGAGATGGCCTTACTCTGTCCTGGTTTGTCAAAGCCACAGGGGCCTTACTTACTACAATGTGTGGTGTTCTCCAGTCCAGTGCTGTATCCCAAGGGCCTAGAACCACACCTGGAGGACTGGAGGAGGTTCAATAAATGTTCATTAAGTGAATAGGCAGAGACTGGGAACCCCAAGCCTATACTTGGGGCCCCCTCACTCATCTCCTAGCACCCGCTCTCCCCCCGTCCAATCCATGCTCCACGCCAGCCCTCAGGATGAACTAATATGGGAACTGGATTCTGTCATTCTCCTGCTCAAAATATTTGATGCCTCCCCTTTGCCCAGAGTACCATTCTCCCCATTGTTTTTACCAAGTTGAACTGCTACTTTTCACAGCCCTGGCCAAATTCACCTACATCTGTATTACTCTCTGAGGCAGAATTCATCTGTCTCTCTGAAATCTTATGGCAGTGTTGGCCCTTGCTCCCTAGACCGCGAGCTCCCCAGGGCAGCAGCTGTACCTCTAGCCTGGTGCCTGGTGTATGGTAGATGCCAAATAGATATTTGTGGCCTATTAGAGTGAACGCATTCCCAGAAGTGAGAACTAGATGAAGATGGGCAGAGGTTTGGGGGAAAGGAATGGCTTAATCTGGTTGGAGCACGAGGGGCAGTAGGAAGAGATAAGATGGGAAGGTCTCTTGGACAAGGTTTTGAAGGGACGTGGAAGCCAACTAGAGGGAGAAGGTGGGCAGCTGAAAGACGCTCTGGTGGGCAGTGGGGAGTCAGCGAAGGTTTTTGAGCAGACGTGTAATATGATGAAAAGTTAATTTACTTTGAACCCATCAGAGCCCCTCACATACATATACTCAGTTTTCTATTCATACTCGAATTCACCTCCCACCTACCCACCCACCCCTCTCCCCAAGCTCCTGCAGCAGCTTGCCCTACCTACCCCTGACTGGGCACGGGGTGCAACACATGGGCTGCCTGCTCCCCTCTCGGCCAGAGGACACGGGGCCTCAGCTCCCCATCTTTCCCCTTCCCTGCCTGGGGCTGGGAAGCAGGCCAGGGTTAGCTGAGACTGGCTGGCAGGCAGCCGGCGGGTGCCAGGGAAAACCTGTGCAGTGCCAGGTGGTGCTTTGGGTTCCAGGCTGAGCCCATGACCCCGATAACCTTGTGCCTGCACACAAACCGGCCCCCACGCCACCCTGGTATCAGGGAGGTGGCAAAGGGCCAGAGAGACCCGAGGGACTTTGGCTCCATCTCTACAAAAAAGCACTTTGTGAGTCAGCCTGTTCCCCTCCAGGTTCGCTCCTCCCCCACCCAGCTCCTGTTTCCGATGCACGTACAGCCCGTACACACCGTGTCCGGGACACTGTACAGTCAGCCACATGGCTCTCCTGTGCCCCAGCCCCTGGCTACCCCTGTTGATCTCAGCCCCTGCTCCAGGCCCCAGTGTGCAGCTGCTGCTGTTACTGCTGCTCTTGGTGCCTGCCCATCCCCAGGGCCTATCCCGGATGCAGGGGACTCCCTCCGTGGGAGGAGATTCATCTGCAGAAGAGGATCCACTGGGCGAGGAGGACCTGCCCAGTGAGGAGGATCCCACCGCAGAGGAGGACTCACCTGGAATGAAGACTGAAATGGAGGAGGAGGAGGACTCTCTGAAGATAGAGGATCTACCCACTCCTGAGGCTCCCGGTGACACTCACATGCCCCAGAGCAATGCTGAACGGAACCACAAAGGTAAGTGGTCAGCAGCTCCAGGAGGTTTATGTCTCCTTTCACTAAATCCCCAGCCCAGGCAGGGATTATCTGGGGAGGGAAAGGAGACGGAACTCTGACAGCAGCCTTTCCCACCCCCTAGGGGCTTTCGTGCTACTAGATCCTTCCCCTCCTTTGGAGCTGGAAGGGGATGGATGGGGACACAACAATGGGGCACGATGGAGAGAGATGAGTCGGAAGAGGTGGGAAGAGGCGGGAAAGAAAGAGGAAGGTTGGAGAGGAGAAAGAGATCAGGAATGGGGAGCACAAACACGGGTAGAAGGAAGAGTGTGACGGACGAGAAGAGGAAAGATGGGGCACCAGAGGGAGAGCAGGAAGGGCTCACCTGCTCAGCTGAGGAGGAGTTCACCTCTTCTTCAGTTTACAGGTGAAAAAAACAGACCCAGGAAGGAGGAAACAGCCAGTAGGGGGGCCCTGGTGTCCTGACTTCCAAACCAGGAACTCTGGGGAAGGAGTTTGGAAACCAGAAAGGGAAGAGGGATGAGTGGAGAGGAGGGACAGGCAAGGGAGAAAGGAAAGATGCTTTACTGATTGGGCCGGGAGCTGAGGCTGCCACCTGTTTTACTAACACAGTGGTTGCCAACTGCTGTCTCCACGGTCAGTGGGGTCTCCGTGTGGCCCACCACGCTGTGGTGGTGTGTTTGGCTGCATTCTGTTGTGCGGTACGCCTGGCCAGCATCAGGTGTTTCTGCTATCCGTGATGCCCCGTGAGACATCCGAGTTTGTGAAGCCCTGACAGTGAGGGGAGCGCCCACCTCGTTCTGACCACCGGGGAGGGCCTGGGCTCAAAGACCAGATCCTAATCCTTCTCATTTGTGCAGGCGATGGCCACAGTCATTGGCGCTATGGAGGTGAGACAACCATCCAGTCTGGGCACCCAGCTCTGCTCCTCTGTCCCCAGCCATCCCTGAACCCTAGGCATCCCCACTCCCCTCCGCCCCCCCCCGCCCCCCCCCATCCACGTCTGCCAGTCCCCCAACATGGCTGGCTTCGTATCTCTGTGTGCACTTTCCTGGTTTTATTTCCTGCCCAGTGCCCTCAGACTCCACCTCTTCACCTTTTCTATCCTGCATCCCTTAAAGTTCTGGATCTGATCACCTTCCTGTCCGCGCTGTCACACCACAGGCGGCCCGCCCTGGCCCCAGGTGTCCCCAGCCTGCGCAGACCGCTTCCAGTCCCCGGTGGATATCCGCCCCGAGCTCACCGCATTTTGCCCGGCCCTGCGACCCCTAGAACTCCTTGGCTTTGAGCTCCCGCCACTTCCAAACCTGAGCCTCCGCAACAATGGCCACACGGGTGAGGCGGTCTCAGGGCACAGCAACAGGGAAGGGGCGGATGCTATCTGGAAAGCCGAAAGGACCTTGGGAAGCGGGACTGTCCCGGAGATGCTTGGGGGTAGTTTGGCTCCAGGGGCGGGGCAGGGCGGGATCCACCTCCCTGGCTCACCCCACTCCGCGCCGCCACCCCCCCTTCAGTGCAGTTGACTCTGCCTCCCGGGCTGGTGACGGCCCTGGGTCCCGGGCGGGAGTACCGGGCCATGCAGTTGCATCTGCACTGGGGGTCTGCGGGTCGGCCAGGCTCGGAACACACGGTTGGCGGCCACCGTTTCCCTGGCGAGGTGAGTGCGCAGCTGTCCACAGGGGGGCCAAGGGGGCTCAGGAGGAGGGGATCTTGCTCATTCCTACTCACCTGTTCTCTCCAGATCCACGTGGTTCACCTCAGCACTGCATTTGCCGAAGTTGACGAGGCCTTGAGGCGCCCAGGAGGCCTGGCGGTGTTGGCTGCCTTCCTGGAGGTACCAGCCCTGGATATCCCCCACCGCCCCTGGGCTCAGTGTCTCTTGCCCCCAGAGACCTGTCCCAGCACACTCACCCTGGCACCTGCTCGTCCTCATTCACTCATTAGTTAATTCATTCAACACCCCCTGTGAGGGCAGCACTGGGCCTCAAAGGGGATTCAGAAACCGTGGCTGCTGGTCTCTGAGGAGCCCACAGCCTGTGAAGGAGGCTGATAGGGTAGACATACAGACAGAGGAGAAGAGGTGGTCAGGGAGGTCTTCTCAGAGGAGGTGAAACCTGAAGACGTCACCAGTGGGGAAGAAAAGAGAGATGGTATGCGCGAAGACGCAGAGCTCGGCCCACTCAGGGAGGGAGTGACGGGTGTGATAAAGGGGCTATGAGGAAGAGAAATTTCTCGCATGCCCCTGTAACAATAACATCCCCTTTGTGAGATGGAATAAAGTCTAGAGAAACACTTAGAGTCCTCTTCGGACCTGTAATGATCAAGGCTACACACGCTGATCAAAGGACGCCAGTAAATGGAGGAATGACGGGACACCTGCTGGGCTCGCTCTTGACCTGACTCCGTAATGCCAGCCTCAAAGCACAAAGTTCAGAGAAGTGCCTCGGAAATAACATGTCCTTGCTCCCAAAGGCAAACACACGGATTATTAAGGTGGATGCAGAGGTAACATGAATACAACAGTCATTACGGCTTTCTGGAGCGGGGCCCAGGCCGTGAGGGCCTTGTACCCCAGCGGCCCGCCTTCCGCCTCCTCCAACTGGCCATTGAATACGAGCCCGTGAACTTGTTAGGTTAGTTCACAGAGTAAGAGTAAATGGACTTTGAATAATAATACATACGATTTTGTGTTCCCCCAGCATTGTCAGAGCTGAGGAGTGAGAGGGGACTGTGGGAACCCCACCTCACCTTCTGGCCTCTAGATGTAGCCCTAGATACACATGTCACCTGTCATCTCCTAGGAAGGCCCCGAGGAAAACAGCGCCTATGAGCAGTTACTGTCACATCTGGAAGAAATTGCGGAGGAAGGTATGAAGGTGCGGTCTCTCCCACGCAGGGAGACGGTTGATGTGTGACCCGGGCGGCTCTGATCTTGATAATAACTAGGAAGCTGAACAGAAGGCAAACTTCTGCCCACAGGTTGTGTGGTTTAAAACCAAAAACTAAACAAAAAATATGAGACAAAAACCAAATAAGACCAAAAGAAATAGTGTTTGGAACTTAGGGGTTGAGTCTAGAGAGCTAAAGTTTTTCTGAGGACTGTCTATTCTTCGTAAGCGTCAAATGTTTTAAATTTGTAAATATTTATTTTTGAAATCTTTTCCTTCGCAGTCACTCTGGGTCATTTTAAATCTCACCTACTGGACCTTTTGTTATTTATTTATTTGTAGAGAGAGAGGAAGGGAAAGAGAAAGAGAGGGAGAGAAACATCAATGTGTGGTTGCCTCTCATGCGCCTCCCACTGGGGACCTGGCCTGCAACCCAGGCATGTGCCCTGACTGGGAATCAACCTGGTGGCCCTTTGGTTCACAGGCTGGCACTCAATCTACTGAGCCACACCAGCCAGGGCTCAGCTCATTTTCTTTTTTTATTTACTCTGAACTTATATCTGTGATCCGGCATGTTATCATACTGTGCAAACTAAAACTGAAGACTCAGAGGGAGGAGCTAAGGACCAATTCTCTCACTCTATGAGGCTCCAAAGCCTTTCACTTTCTTCTATGTTGCCTTGTGGGAAGTTGTGGGAAACGATGCATTTAGTGAAGAGGTGGTCTCAGGGAAGTGAGTCCGTTTGGCTTCTGGGATATGAAACTGTATCCCTGCACACCAAAGCTTGGGAGGGGAGATACCTAGAGGAGATTCTAGCATGGGTCCTTTCTGCAGACTCAGAGACTTGGGTCCCAGGACTGGATGTGTCCGCACTGCTGCCCTCTGACCTCAGCCGCTACTTCCGATATGAGGGGTCTCTGACCACACCCCCCTGTGCCCAAGGGGTCATCTGGACTGTGTTCAACCAGACAGTGAGGCTGAGTGCTAAGCAGGTGGGACTGGAACATGTGGGGAGGTGGTGGTTACGGGGAAAGGGGCATAGAATGAGGTGAGCCCTCCTTCCACTGTCTAATGACCTCCCTAGCTCCACACCCTCTCTGGCTCCCTGTGGGGACCTGAGGACTCTCGGCTGCAGCTCAACTTCCGAGCCACGCAGCCGTTAAATGGGCGGATTATTGAGGCCTCCTTCCCGGCCGAAGCGCAGCAGACTGTCGAGCCAGGTGCAGGTTCGTCTGGTGTCCTGTATTCCCATGTCCCCCAGCCACAAGTCCCTCATCTTCCCACGTGTCCTCGTTTTTGTCACTGGTAATCACAGCCCCGGCTCCAATGTCTTCTTTTCTTTGCAGTCCACCTGAATTCCTGCCTGGCTGCTGGTGAGTCTGTGTCCCTTCCCTGGCTCCTGATGGTGGGGACAACGCTGGGCACAGCTCAGTCCCGGGGGCTAGGCAGGACCACGTCTACTGCCTCTCCTTTTCTGCAGAACAGACCTCCAGCCCCATGAGGATGGAGTCTGATCAAGGAGGAGTGTTGCCTTATTGTCCCCAGGGCAAGAGTTGGTCAGAATGAACCTCCAGAAATCTCCTAGTATCCTCCTTCCCAAACAACCTCTTTTACTTCATTTTTCGGGGGGAAAAAGGTGGCTGTCTTACCCTTTCTTGGGTATCCATCTCTACCCCTCTGCTGGTGTCTGCTAGATATGCCAGAGAACCCGGGGCCATGGGGAGATACACAGGGTAGGAGCCCTCCTGCCCCGTCTCCACTCCCTGAGGCAGCCCCTCCTCATCCTACAGGTGACATCCTGGCCCTGGTGTTCGGCATTCTCTTTGCCATCACCAGTGTCGCCTTCCTTGTGCAAATGAGAAGGTGGCAAAGGTATGTATTGTACCAACCCCTCCCTCAGGCACAGCCCCCACTTCCTGCGTGGAGTCCAGAGCAGCTTCATGCCAGTCACACGCAGATGGGCTCACCCTGGGCCCGTGTTCTGATGAGGCTCCCTTGTCATGCAGACATCCAAGGGGCACCAAAGGGCCTGTCAGCTACCACCCAGCCGAGGCCGCTGAGACTGGTGCCTAGAGGCCTGGAACTTGGAGCACGTGCAGCAAGGAGCCAGCCAGAGGAATCTGGAGGGCAGGGTGCTGGAGACTTTGTTCTAGCCTGCTCATTACACCACACCCCTTTTAATCACCAAATATATTTTTTCTAAATAAATGTTTCTAATAAAATATGTGGAAGGTACCTTTGTTCCCCAAGTCAGGGTGGTGTATTTATTTCCCACTGATGCTGTAACAACTTATCACAAACTTAAGAATAATGCAAATTTATTCTCTTAGATTTCTGGAGGTCAGAAGTCTAAAATGAATCATATGGGCTGAAGTTGAGGTGTCATCAGGGGCCAGCTCCTTCTGGACACTGAGGGGAGAATTTTCCTTGCCTTTTCCAGCTTCTAGAAGCCAAGCCTCCCTCGGTTTGCAGCCCCTGCCTCCCATCACTCCAACCTCTCACGTCCATTGTCACACCTCCTGCAACTGCTTTTGACATGTTTGCCCCTCTGAGAAAGACCCCTGTGGTTACACTGGCCAATACAGATAACCTAGGGTCATCTCCCCAGTTCAAAACCCTTGGCTTAATCACAAGGTCCCTTTCCCATGTAAGATAACATTTCGCAGGGGCAGGGTCTGTGGTCTTGGGTGGGGAGGGCACATTCTGCTCTCAGGAAGGGGGCAGAAATGACTGAGATTGTTGAAAAGGTCTAGTGTGTGTGTGTGTGTGTGTGTAGACCCGTGTATGTGTCTGGGAGTAGGGCAGGCTCAGTCTCTAGGCTTAAAATCACACTGAGGCGTTTGGGCTCTCACCCTGTGCAAGTAAAATCCCTGTAGCGCTGCAGCGTTGCCTTCAGGGGGTGGCATCTGGCTCAGCCACGTGCTGGAATAGGGCAGCGGTGCTGACGGCAGCTCCTTTGCCCTTTGGAGGGTTAGGGGCCAGGACGCACCCCCAGCCCCTCTGCTTCACACAGCCTGTTCACAAACCCTCCTAAAGGAGCGCAGCACCCCCACCCCTCGGCTACCATCAAAAAGGAAGTCTTGTCCCAGGGCATGGAACCAGGCCCTGCCCACTCAGGGGTCCTTCCAACTTCATTTTGCTCCCCTCAGGCATCCTCTCAGCCTTTTCCACTTTGGAAACTACCACCACCATTGCCAACACCAAAGAAAGGCTTAAAGGGCCCTGTGATGCCAGGAACATTAGTTTTATTGGGCAGCAACTACAGCCTCGCTGGAGGCAGGGCCAACCCTCACAGGTTGTTGAGTTCCAGCAGGGTCTGGTCCAGGGTCTGGTGAATCTCCACGTTCTCCTCCTTGGCACTGGCCAAGGTCTCTGTGAGAGGAAGCAGCACGTGAGGAGGGGGAGGGGACACAAGAGGGGAGATACGTGGGGAGGCACGGACAGGGGACGAGACAAACGGATACGGAGCGGGCTGGAAGCGCACGAAGACAAGCATTCACGGATCTGAGGTCCCTGCGGTGGGGCAAATGGATGGATCGAGCAGGACAGGCGTGGCTACATCACTCAAGGCTTTGGGGTCACGGAGGTGGGATGGGAAAGCCTGACTCGTAAACTCATTCACCCTCCTTCTTCAGAAGGTTTAAGAGAGTTGGAAACAGAGGGAAGGACAAAGACTGAGCCAGGAAAGGGAAGGGCAGACGGAGACAGACGTGAGGCAGAAAACAGACCTGCAGTGAAAACCCCACGGTGCTGGCATCCAGTGTTCTCCCAGGCTTCCTCTCAGACCTTTCACAGCCTTCTCACCCCTCCCCTGCCCCTCACCACCCCACTTCCCTTCCCATCATTCCTTGAGATCCTGGACCCCCAGCTTGGTGCTACAAGGTCAGTGCCAGGCCTAGGTTTGCAGAGGCACCAGAGGGCCCATGGTGACTGGAAGGGTTATATCGTGTCCACATGCAGCAGTGACAGAGTGACAGGCTGGGCGTGCCCATGCAGAGGGGATTTCGGTGTGGGCCACTGGGTTCTGTGGGTGTCCCAAGATTGGGGGTGTCTGTAAGAGCCGAGGTCTCAGCAGTGCTACTGCGGGGGTGAAGGAAGTGCTCTCTGGAGGGCAGGAAACAGCGTGGAGGCCAAGATGAGTTTATTAAGCAGCAGAGAGAGGTAGAGGCTGGTGGGCCGAGGGGGGAGTGGATCGCCGGAAGGAAGAAGCAAGTGCCAGGGTGGGCAGCACGTGTGACCGGCGCTCTCCTAGGCTACGCCCAGCCTGGCTGTATAGTGCTGGCAGTTTTTGCTCCTCCTGCCTGACCCCTCCTCAGAGAGAGAGCGGAAAGGAGAGGACAGAGGGGCCGAGGGGGCCACATTGGTGAGCAGCTTAGAGAGAGGTGATGTCATTGAGTGCGTTGTCCAGTTCCTCGCTGATGGCCTTGTACTTCATCTTCTGCGCATAGACTTCGTCTGCAGGGGTCCAGGGGTGGGTGGGAGTGTGGGGAGAGGGAGTAGAAGGAAAGAGGAAAGGATGGAGGCGGGTAATGGCAAGAGAGAACAAGTCAGAGAGAGGCAGACGAAGATGAGTGAGAGAGCAGGCTAGACGGTTGTCAGGCTCCCTCCCCCACCCTGTACCCCTGTCTCTTTTGTCCTTCTCTGTACCCTAAGATCCCGCCTCCTCTAGGGACCTGCAGGCACAGTGCTTTGGGTAAGCAGGAGTGCTTGCTACAGGGGAAAGGTGCTCAAGCCAGAAAGGTCTAAAAGCCTATAAAGTTGGAGATAAAATTGAGGCTTGCCCGAGAAGGCTGGAAGTGAGAGAAATTGGAACTATGAAAGTGAAGGGTTATTGTACAGCAGAAAGGAAAGACAGTTTTAGGGACAGTGTTGATGGTGGTGAGAAACAGTTGTAGACTAGCAAACGCCTGGATGACTGTTTTCATCAAATCTAGCTCAAAATAGGACTTTTCATTAACGTTGTCTTGCAAACGTAGGCATTAAACCAAATAGCTCTCTGTGTAATGAAGAAGTCTTTGTGATGTAGCTCTGCCGGGTCGCACTTGGAGACAGGACTAAGTCAGAGCTACCTGAAGTGTGGTGTGACCACCAGCAACATCAGCTTTGCCAGAGAGCTCGTTAGATATGCAAATTCTCCAGCCCAAAGTCAGCAATCCTTTCGGAACAGGGCCCAGGAATCTGCATTTTTAAACCTCTTGGGAATTCTCAAGCACGCTCAAGTTTGAGGAGCACTGGAGTTGTAGCCGGTTACAAGTGCTGAAACAGTAGGCACCGACCACCAGTTTGTGGAGTCCTAGGGGGTCTGACCCCAATTTCTCAGGGGCATATATAATGGGATGTGAAGTTAAGGGACAGACCAGTAGTCACAGGGGATGCAGTTTGGGGGTACAGGGGAGATCCCTTTTACCTTCCAGGTCATCAATGGTTTTCTCCAACTTTGCCACAGACCTTTCGGCAAACTCTGCTCGGGTCTCAGCCTGGGAGTAAAAGCAAAGTGTGGAAATGACAGGAAGTGAGGCCCTCGGATACACTTTCACTGAAGTCAACCCTCTCTCCTATCTCTGTCTCCAAGTTCCCCGCCACAGGCAGTCTCTGGTCGGGACTGGGGCCTTGGGGGGAAGGTGGGGACTGGAAGGACCCTCACCTCCTTTAGCTTCTCCTCCAGCAGTTTGATCTCCTCTTCATATTTATCTTCTTTGGTGGAATACTTTTAGGAACACATACATGTCATTAGTAGATCACCTCCACAAATCCTTCATTTCTCCTGAGCCCCACCGGCCACTCATGACCTTGTCTCCATGGAGCACCCAGCCCCTCCCTGCCTGGGCCTGTCGCCTCCCTCCCCTGCATGACCCCATCCTCACTGCCCTTCTGCCCCCCTCTACCTTGTCCGCTTGGGCTTCCAGGGATTTCAAGTTGTTGGTAACAATTTTCAGCTCCTCCTCTAGGTCCCCACATTTACTGCAGTGGGGTGTGTGGCAGGATGGGGTGTGAAGGCACAGTGCGGGGAGACAGTGGAGATGATGGCACAGTGCGGGAGGGGTGGAGGAGAGAAGAGAAGAGCAAAGTTGTGAGAGTGACAGCAGGCAGAGCTTGGAAGCCCCAGGCCCTTCTCAACCCCCACAGATGAGAGAGCGCAGCCTGAGAAGGAGGGGAAAGTGAGATTGGAGAAGGTGCCATCGCCCAGAAAGGTCCAGAGAGGTCACTACCTCCTCCTCTGAGGCCATCAGGGACTTGAGGGCCTGGTCCATGGTTCGAAGTTCCTCCTCCAGCTGCCTGGCTCGGCTGGGGGTGGCGGGTAGGGGTCAGAGGACAGGACCTGTCCCTATGGCCCCAAGTCTGAGAAGCTGCCTCCCCACTGTGCAGAGCGCCCCACGGCCACGGGCTCCAGCTGAGTTTCACTTGCCACCCCGGGGTATCCTTACCTCTCAGCCACCTCAGCCCTCTCTTCTGAGCGCTCCAGCTCGCCTTCCAGGATCACCAGCTTCCTGGCCACCTGGAGGGAGTGGGGAGAGAGAAGGAACAGATCCACGGTGAAAGACTGGGGGTGTTTGGGGCTGGGGAGTGGAAAGGAAGCAGAGCGGGGCTGTCACCTCCTCGTATTTGCGATCTGAATCCTCAGCGATGTGCTTGGCCTCCTTCAGCTGCATCTCCTGCAGCTCCATCTTTTCCTCATCCTTCATGGCTCGGTTTTCAATGACCTTCATTCCTCTGAGAGGCAGGAAGAGGGGTGGGGGCGGGGTCAGGGCCAGCGGAGACAGCCTCCCCCGCCTCCCCGGCTCCACCCCTGAAGGCCCCCCGACCCACCTCTCACTCTCATCAGCTGCCTTCTCAGCCTCCTCCAGCTTTTGCAGGGCTGTGGCCAGACGCTCCTGCGCCCGGTCCAGCTCTTCCTCTACCAGCTGGATGCGGCGGTTCAGGGAGGCCACATCTGCCTCGGCCTGTGGGTCAAAGGTTAGAGGCCAGAAAGGCTTCATCTACCTTGGATGAGGATCAGCGAGGCTCCAGAGGATGGTAAGATTCTTATTGGAAAGACCCTAGGCTTCTTGTCTTCCAGATTTAAACCTACTTTTTACCCCCTAACCAATCACCTATCTTCTGCCCAGACGATGCTCCAGCCCCAAATAGCATCCATTCCTCGACAAGCTCCACTTCCCTGCTACAGGGCCAATTCAGACACTGGGCATAGGCTCCCAACAGTTATCTACATGCAGGTCCCTCTGTCCAGTCAGAGAACACCTGAAGTGCTCGGACCAAGTCTGAGGCAGCTCTGACTCCACAGCGGAGCGAGGCGCAGGTAAGGGGGTGGGGAAGAACCAGGCCAACCAGAGCTGCAATGCTGTTAAAAATAGCCAATCATATAATCAAGCTCAAGTGATATCACCAGTTGCCAGGCAGACTCCCAGCTAGGGGCTCTGGAGGCAAGCCAGACCTGCATGGGACATCCATGGCTATAGCAGGGGTTTCCTGCCAAGGCAGAGAAGCAACTGGGGGCGGTGCAAGAGCAGCCTGAGTGATGGATACTCAGGCACTGATCCTAAAATAGAGAGGCAAAACCATGGAGGTTTTGGAAAAGTGCCACAGAAACTGATGATACCTCGAGAAAAAGAGAGGGCAGACCAAGAAAGGCGGGCCCCAACAAAGGAAAATGAGAGAAGCAAGACAGTTCGGGCTCTGAGTCAGACGGTTGTGTTTGATCCACCGTCAGCCACTCAACACTTGTGTGACCTTGGGCAACTTCTTTAGTCTCTCTAAGCCTCAGGTTCCTTCTTTTTAATCTGAGTTGACAAGAGCAGTGCCTTCTTCATAGTCTGTTCTGAAACAGTGCAGTACTTCTAATACTTGATTAATCACCATCTAGGAGGATTATATAACAGGTTCTCTAGCTTCTTTTTTTATTTTTAATCTTCACCCAAGGATATGTTCATTGATTTGAGAGAGAGAGGAAGGGAGAGAGAGGTAGAGAGAAACATCGATCGGTCGCCTCCCATATGCACCCCGACCGGGGATCAAACCTGCAACCTTTCGGTGTACAGGACGATGCTCCACCCACTGAGCCACCCAGCCAGGGGTTTAGCTCCTTGCTAGATCCACTGAACTGAGATCTCCAGGGCAGAAACTTAGAAAATATTTTTTAAAGATCTCACGTGATTCTGATGATTTTGGGAAATAAAATTATATGCAAAGAGTACTTGAGCACATTGCCTGCAGAGTCCACACCCATAAAGTTAGGTTATCCCTGCTCTTCCTCAGAGACAAAGACAGAGAGACCCTGAGACTTAAGACTAGAAAGGAGAAAGGATCAGTGTAGGGGGAGGAGTGAGCGAGAGGAAAGAGCTGGGTGGCAGCACCGAGGGCAGAGGGGGTAGAAAGCACATCCTGGGTGGTACTATAGGGTGGAGGAAACACAGCACCATATATAGAAAATAGTAGCTTGTCCTCCAGGTGCTGAAGGCCACCTACAGTGACAAGAGCCCATCACGGGCACAGGGCCAGATGACTCAGTCTGGAAGGATTCTGGGAACAGCACTGGGGGTTGGGAACAATGACATGGGGATGTTGGAGGTATCTACTCTACAGAGACATGAGACTCAGTATCACTCTAGGAAGTCCTGGGGTCCTCGTGACAGGACTGACATTTACCACTTTCTGCTTTTCAAGCTCTTCCCAGGTATGGACGCTGCTCTCTAGCCTGAGACAGGCAGTACTGTGCCCATGGGACAAATGGGAAGCAGGAGAGAAGGGAGAAATGGAGGAAGGGACTGAGTAAATGCTGCATCCAAAGGTCACAAAATAAGTTTGGGCCATTTACTTTCTACCTCTGGCACTGCTATCCTGCTTCCCCAGCTCTGTCCCTGTCCACCCTCCTTCCCTCCAGCCCCCACCCACTAACTCCTTGGGTTTCCAGTCGTGCCTCCAGCTGCACTGGGCCTTGGTTATTTATAGAGTGTCAGATGCCCAGGGCTGTCTTTGCTAGCAGCTGCAGGTCAGTTCCCTCCCAAGTGCCAGGGCTGGTAGAGAACCAAAACCAAAAGTTGGAGGTCAGAGAAATCGGCCCAGGGTGGGAATGGGGGGAGGGGACAGGGAACATGGATAACGGAACACAAACAGCAATGCCGTTTCTGATTTCACGGTCGGACCACGCTCATGCTAACCTCCCCCCCCCATCCCTTCAACACAACACTAGGGTCCTCTTAAACTTAAACAATCCTGAGTTCAAGGCCAATGGGGAAACTGAGGCAGAGAATGGTACAAGTAACAATGTCCAAAGTCATATGACCGTTCCCTTACCTCAAGGTGGGGGTTGGGAATGACAGAAGTCTGGTTAGGGGTGTGGGCTGGGCAGAGAAATCTGAGTGAGCAGAACCTGCCAAAGTGGCTGCCCTGGCATTTGTGGCCCTGTCCCTTTGCCCTGTGGCCTGGCATGGTCTCGAGGCTGACAGCTTAATGAGGGTAAATGAGGGGCTGTTAGAACCTGAGCTGGGGCCCCAGTGCACAGCAAGGCCACTGGAGCCAGAGGTCAAAGCCAGGGAATTTCTAATGCCCCCCCAGGAGTGTAACTCAAGTCAGGGCCCATGTTCATATTCCTCTCTCTCCTCCTGCCTAACAACACCCACACCCCACACCCTGCAAATGTAGCTGTAGTCTCCTCTCCATTTTCAGCTGGAGGATTAATTGAGGTGGATGGTAAATCCCACTACCCACCCCCACGATGACTCACTGTTGGATCACTGTACATTCAGAGAGCTGGAGCCAAATGGAATTACAAATCCGTGTCCTCTGGGGAAAGCGGTAGGTGGTTTTGATTTACCCACTAACTCGGATTATTTGTGCAAGCTTGCGCTGGCTCGGGCTCCCGGGAAGAAGACATTTCTGTCCTGGTGTTGGGATATCTAGCTCCCCTTCTCCCTTCGTCCCCATGTCCAGGGCCCGTCCCAGCACGCTGACTCTCCCGCCATCCCCCAGATGCACACTCACGTCGGTGGCCTTCTTCTCGGCCAGCTCCAGTTTCTCCTGGGCGTCCTTCACTGCTTCTGAATATTTTTCCACCTCATCTTCTGTCCCTTTCAGCTTCTTCTGGAGGCCCTGCTGCTCCTCCTCCAGCTGGGAGAGAGAACCCTCCGTCAGCCAGGCCCAGGCTCAGGGAGGAGACAAGGGTGTGTGTGTGAAGGGGTACTAAGAGATATTTAGAGGATGTCAGGGAGGAAGAGGGATAGCAGAGGAGGCACAGTGCAGCCAGGGTGTTGGAGGGATCTGGTGGGGGTAGAGAGTTTCCACCCCCAGATGCAGGGCCCATCATTGCTCTGCAAGGGCAGGAGTGGAATTGGAGGACTGCGGCTCCCCAGGCCATGGGGTGCTAGGAACTGTGGTTCTGGCTAGGTCCCTGGGGGTGGTGTGAAGGCCCAGTGCCCACACTGGACGGGAGAGAGCCTTGGAGAGCAGGCCCTAGGATGGGGGACACAGAGCAGGGCCTACCCCACTCGTTGGGGGTGGGGTGGGTCAAGGGCTACACTAGGCCCTGGGCCCCCACCTGCTTGCAGCGGTCCTCAGCTTGCTTCTTGTCGGCCTCGGCCTGCTCAGCGCGGTCGATGGCATTCTCCTTGTCCAGCTTTAGCATCTGCATCTTCTTCTTGATGGCGTCCATGGCTGCGGTGGGGGACGGGCCGGCTGGCGGCGGTGCGGACCGGGAGAAATGGGCTTGGCTGCGCGGATTGGGCGCACGGGTGGCGAGCGAGGAGGACCAAGCTGGACTGGGATGTTCCAGCCGCTGGAGCGTCTAAAAGGCGGGGAGGGACCGGGCGGAGCCGGGGGCCGGGACCCTCCCCCACCGCGGCCAAAACCTTGTAGGGGCAGAAGCACAGCCTGGACGGGGGGCGCGGTCGCCCCCTGCGTCCACCCCCTCGGGACCGCCTCCTCGAGGCCCCGCCCCCTCTTACCTCCCCTCCCCCTAGCCGTCGGAAGGGAAAGTAGCCGGGACTGTCTGCTAAAAAATCCTAACACAGCGTTGGGGAGGGGAGGGGACCCTCGGGCCGGGGGGCTCCGCGTTGACTCTGAGTGACAGCTTGGTCCCGCGGCAGCTGCGGCTGGGGCCCCTAGGGCTATTTCGGGGCGTGAGCTCACGGCAGCTGCGCCGGCACAGGGACCCGAGTGCTCCCTCACCCCCCTCAGCTGCAGCAGCCGCTGCCCTTAATTTAGAAGTTTCCTGTAAATCCCCCCAGATTAAATGTCTCTTGGGAGGCGGGGCTCCTCCCTGGTTCCAGTGCCTCAGTTTACCCTGAGTCCCAGGCTCTGGATTTGCGTTACCGGTGTGGTAGTGATAACGTAAAGCCTTACCAGGGACTTGGGGAAACTGAGGCGGGAGCGGAGCCCAGAGGCTGCCCCGGTCGCAATGCAGAACATGGTCCGGGTTGTGCCCCCGAGGTTGGGCTTGACCTCTCCTCCCCTCGCTTCCCCCTTCCAGCCCCGGTCCCTGGAGCCAGGGCCCCTCCTCTACAGTCGCCCGGCGGCTGGGAACCCAACTCCGCGCTCCTCCTGCCCCGCCCCCACGTGCCCCGCATATTTTCCACGCGGCTACGGCTGGGCGGTACACGCACGCCGGCCGCCCTCAACCCCACCCGGGACGCGTCCCTGTCCACCCCTTCTCTCGCCCGCACCCAGCCCTCGGAGTTCGACCCCCTGTCCAGTCTCCAGTCTCCAGTCGCCCTCTACTTTCCCCTCTCCCTTGTTGCCCTGCGCGCCCTCCCTGCTCCCTTTTCCTCTGCAGACTCTCCTCTCGTCCCTTGTGGGCCAGCTTTAAGCCGAAATGTCTTTTCTGCCCTTTTTTGGGATGTTTCTCCGTGGGGAGGCGGAGCTGGGCTGGGCCGGGCTGGGAGAGCTGAGCTGCCGCGTCGGGACCAGAGGGAGCGATGCCTCCTCCAAACCAGACCGCAAGAAACAGTCCCCAGAACCGGGTCCTAGGGTCGTAAAGTCTGAAGCGTGGGCGCGGGGCTGCTCTGGTTTTTCCTCGGGGTGGGGCGGGGCAGAGGAAGTGGGGGGCCGCCTCGGGGGAGGTGAGGGAGACCAGGCAGAGGGAGCGCTTTGCCCAGCTTCCCAGGGGCAGAGGGGTGGGAGGCCTGGCTTTTGCTGGTTGGGGGTGGGGACCGTGGAAGCCCGGCCCGGAGGCGGGGAGGGACTCGTAAATGTATTTAGATCTGCTCAGCTGTCAGCTGCTACACATGGAACATCCACGACTTCGTACTGTTAACTCCCGTCCATCTCCCTGCTTTCCCAAAACTCAGGAGAGACACCTCCATCCGCCTGTAGCCAGTGTTTGACCCCTGGACATGGTCAAGCGCTCCCAGTTCCTCACTTTCCACATCCACGTAATTCCGTAGATCGTAGATTGTAAATAGTAGATCGTACTTCCTACAAATGTGGTTCCTCTCCAGGGTCTCGAGGGTTGCCTTAGGCATTTCGTTTTGTTACCTTCTAGCTGGGTCTGTTGTGGTCTTACTCCTAGTTCTCCAACCCATTCCTTCATTCAAATAGTCCTCTGCATTGCTACCAAAACGATTTTTAATGGAGGAGTCCCTTAACCAACAGTTTTGTTTTATTATCCCTCACCCGAGGATATGCCCATAAATGAGAGAGAAAGAGAGAGAGAGAGAGAGAGAGAGAGAGAGAGAGAGAGAGATCTGATGCCTTCCATAGGCACCCAAAGCAGGGGATCAAACCTGAAACCTGGGTATGACCTGAACAGGAATCAAACCCAGAACTTTTTGGTGTACAGGATGGTGCTCCCACGCTCCAGCCAACTGAGCCACCAGGGCCCAAAGTTCTTTTTAAAATTTGGTGCGAATGCGATCCTAAAACCCTCCCTAACTCCTCCCTTCTCCCTCCCTTCTCCCTCCCTTGAGGATAGAAGTCCACATTTCTTAATATGGTATTGAAGGCCCTTTGTTTCGGCCCCTGCCTACCTCTCTAGCCTCTTTTAAAAATCTTTTATTTTATCTCTTGTTTTTAAATGCATTCATTTTACAGTCTCGACTTTATTCTAGCCTCACCTTTCACTCCCAGCCCCACCCCTGATACACAGGCTTGGACTTCATGCTGTGTTCATACTGTTCATACTGTTTCAAGTAGGCACTGTGAAGAGCCATGCTTTAAAAAAGCTTTTTAAATGTATTTATTGATTTTAGAAGAAGAGAGACTTGTTGTTCCACTTACTCGTGCATGCATTGGTTGCTTCTCGTGTGTTCCCTGACTGGACATTGGTGATGCTCTAACCAACTGAGCTACCACTCCAGGGCTAGCCATACTTTTCTTAAAGCTTCTTCCACTTTTATGCATTGTCTCTGTTCCCTAACATGCTCTTCCCTTAGCTGAAATCTGATGGCCTTAAAGGTGTTTTGTTTTGTTTTTAAATTGTTGTTCAAGTACAGGTTTTAAAGATTTAGATCAAGTGCCTGTTCTGGGAAGTATCCCCTGGCTACCTCCTCTCCCACCCTCTCCATCTGATCCACGTGTGCTCTCGGGGCAGGCTCCCGTCACTCTCGTCAGAGCCCTTGTCTAACTGTTCTTCTACCTGTCTGTCTCCTCCACTGGTCTGTCTCCTCCAGAACAGGGACTTTTTCAATTATGAACCCCCAATGCCTAGAGTGGCATCAGGCATAGAAGTGGCACTTGCTAAGTGTTCACCGGGTGAGTTTTTAGGCACCGGTTTCCAGGTGTGCAAAGACACCAACACCATGCGGATCTAGAGGAACTCGTGGTCTCGTGTGGCAGCTATGAAACTTTTTGGTCTGAAAACCCCTTACACTTTTAGAAATTAAGAGTGGCATTTCAAGTGGGTTATATCTACCAACTTAACATATTTAAATGGGAGCTGAGAAAATTTAAAAATATTCATAGAAATAAGCCCATACACAAACAATATATTCACCTCCCTAAATTAGTGAGGATGTTATTTTACATTTTTGCAAATCTCCTTAATATCTGACTTAATAGATTACAGCTGGATTTTCAGAACCCACTTGGCTTTCTTTTGCTATATTTTGGTTTGAAGTACTATATATGAAGAAAATCTAGTCTCACTTGGAAATGTGGGAAAAGATAGTTTCTGGTAGTTTCTTAAGGGTTAGTTGCAATGTGAAACCTGAAACCATTATCAATAAACTTTTTTATTATTTTACATTAAATTCCTTTGGTCTGTATTGCACTTTGGTTGGCTCTTTTACCCAGGGATAATTTTGTAACATCATGGTCATTTGGAAAATACTGAGTCACCAAGCTATGCAGGTGTTCCAAATGTTGGCACATTTAAGTATACATTATTTTTAAAAATCACATTCCAAAATATCAAGACTGGTTTTAACAGGTAAGTCTGTTTTCAGTTTTGAGAACTTTAAGTTGTGAAGCTCATGGTGGCAGGTACATTTTCAAAATTCTGATTTTCGCTTGAAAGCTCCATTGTATCATCGGCGATAAATACTGCCAGGTTTTTCTCTGAATTGACAGACTCACTCTGTTCCTTTTTCAGAAAAGTTCTGCCTGCTACCCAGGTCTGATAATCATGGTCTCTCTGCCAATCATTCTTTCAAGTCAGTGTGGAGTTCTGTGAAAAAGGTGGCTGGTTCAGCTGACAGCACAAAATAAAAAACAGCTAAGTGTTTTCCTCAAGACACCGTCATGCTCTTGTGCACAGCAAACGGGCTCAGTGCTTACTTCCCAGTACATTCCCCAGAATACTGAAAAGACTTGTTATTCAAGGAACAGGTTTCATACGGTTTCACTGCTTCATCAAGGACAGTCTTAAGTGAAGCTACTAGCATTTATCTTTAAATTGCTGGTGCATGGTGGTAAGAATACAATGACTATTAGTGCACTGCCTCAATTTGTGCTAAGGCAGTTTACCCACCAACATTTTGCACCATCAGTATAAATGCTGACGCTGGAAAAGGAAAGCAACGTCTTAGTGTTACTATGAAAATAATCTTGACCTTATGGACCCATGAAAGGGTCTCGGGAACCCCTGTGCCTGAGGACCATGTTTTAAGAGCTGCTGGTCCAGTGGGCATTCAAGTCTCTCCCCAGAATGCTCCCTGAGGCATCACTAGTGAGAGGTATGTGTCTGGGGACGTGGAGACATGCAGGGAAGTGGCAGCAGCAGTGAACAGCTGCCCAGAGCTCATACTGGAGTTCGACAGTCTAGACTAGCACTTGTTGGAGAGGCTGGAGAAGGGATTTGATCCCTAAGATCCTCAGCTCATGATGCTGGGACATTAAATCTGGTTAGAGAGCCACAGCAGTGTGTATGGGAGTTGCCAGTCTTTTGCGTCAGGGAGGTGATAATACATCTCTATTTTCCAGTGCTTAGCACAGGCATGGCTTAGTAAATATTGAATGAATTAATCACAAGTGACAGGAGTAATGGCAGGAAGTTGGCACCTTCCCTCACGGGTTACCCTGGGGAGGATAAAGTAATTCTGTGTACTTTACGCTGACTCTGACTGGGTGGGAGTAGATGTCACGGCTTCAAGGAGGTGGAAGGAACCCAGAGTAGGGGCAGATGGTTGGTGTTTGTGTTCCACTTGGAGAAGCAAGGAAATAACAAGCTGGGCAGCGGGGCTGGTTCAAGAATCGTGCATGAAAACAGTGGCAGACCTAAGGGGTCTGCCACATGGTCTGTGCAGTGCGGGCAGAGGGGCGAATGTGGAAGGAAGTGGAAGCGCACCCCACCCCCCTCCCTCCTCCCCCACCACCTCTCTCCTCAAACCTCTAGATTAGCAGGGCCGCTGAACAGGGCTACCAGCACCCGCCTGGCCACTAGGGGAGCTCTGCCCCTACCTCCACAGTCTCACATGTGGGTCAGGCTCTCAGTTCCTTTTCTTCTAGTGCTGTTCTAGGCAGTGGGACAAGGCCTTGGAGGGACAAGACGTGCCCCAACCCAGTCAACAGTAGAACCGACCCGAGGCGGCCTCAGTTGGGTTTTTTGCTTGTTAAATGCCTCAACCAATTCTCTTAGGCCCAGACACTTGTATTTTATCGGCTTATTATTTTTAGCAAAGCTGCTTTTGCAAATTTGAATTTGGTCAGGAAATGAATTTGTTCACAACACACTGAGCAGTTAGGAAGAACAGAGTGTCCCTTGTAGCCACAAAGCTCAGTGGCAGTGGCTGTTCCTGCAACAGAAGAATGATACTTGGTGGGGCACAGGAGCTGGCCAGTGAAATCGGGGACAACAGGAGTATGACTTCCCAGGGACAGCTTTCTGATGAGGATGCCCTCAGGGGTCTAGGTGCGAGGAGGAGGAAGGGGCCTCGCTCCATTCCCGAGTCAGAGCAAGCTGGTGACAGAACGCCGTTCCATTCTCTCCTCCACCGCCTTGTGGGAGTCTCCCGTCTCCTCGTCGAGCCAGGCAGAGGTGCAGGCAGAATCACCTTTATTAGAGCGTGACTTGTTTGGGGCTTACGACCCCACAGCCCAACCACAGGGAGCTGGGGGTGCAAGGAGGAAGAGTATCAAAAAAGGATGAGTAGAGCTGAGGCTGTGGGGACTTGCCAGAAGCTGCTGGCAGGGTGGAACGGGCCGGGGCCCTGGCAGGTTCAGATTGAGGTACAGCAGCGTTAATAATACTCTTGGAGCGTTAATACTCTGGGGAGGGGCAGGCACTTAGGGGGCCCTAGGGCATGAAGGCACTTGGAGCAGGGAAAGGACAAGGGATGTGCAGCGGGACTGGGCGGAGCCAGGCCCAGGGTTTGGCAGCCACTTTGGAGAGTGCTGGGGTTGGGCGGGTTGGGCCCGACAGCCCAGGAGGCTTTGGTAGTGGCAGGCACAGTCTCTGGGCTGGGTCTGCTTTAAATAGAAGCGAGGCCCTAGTGCTCGTCTCGAAGCTCTGAAGGCAGGAACTTGTACTGTTGCTGTCGGATCTGGGCTAGCTTCTTCCGCGCCTCTTCCAGCTCTCGTTCCTTCCGGAGCATCTCTTCCTGTGCAGCAATGATCTGAGGGACGGGGACCAGAGACTCAGTTCAGCAAGTGTGTGCACCAGGGCACAGGGCAGGTGGGACCAGCACAGGCAACGTGACTGCCCTGCAGCTGCTATCCCTCAGAGTGCCCGAGACAAAGCTCACCTGGGCAATGCCGCCAACCATCTTCTCCTTCACCACCACTGTCTCGTTCTCCTCGTCTTCAAAGGCTGCTGCCTTCTGTGCCGCCTTCACCAGGTTGTCTGAGGCTCGCTTCACGGCATTGCCAGCAACCTGGGCAGAGAGAAGGCATGAGAGAATTCAGGCAGCGTCCCAGCTGGGAGAGTTCCCCAACAGAAAAGCATGTCTTGCGGGTGACAATTTAATGTAGTACAGCCCAAGGTACAGTGGGATGGGTTAAAGTTCCTCACCTGAAGCCGTTTCATTGCCTCAGAATCCTGGTCAGCCTTGACCTTGCAGGCCACAAGGAGCTGGGCTGTGGAGGCAGCTACCTGCTTGGCTGATGAGATGAGCTTCTCTTGGCTGGCGTGGCCTTGCACAGCTGCATTGGCAGCCTCACACAGATTGTTGGTGGCTGCAGCCACCATCCGGGCCTGAAGTGAGGAGACAAAATTAAAATATGCCTTTTGCCCTGGTCCATGCCCTCACTAGTCCATGCCCTCACTAGTCCATGCCCTCACTAGTCCTCTCAGGTCGCTCCAGTTCAGAGAGACCAAGGGGGTGTTGTGCACTCACAGCAGAAATGAGGCCCTGGGACCACTGCCCGTCATCCAGTGCGTTGGCTGGAATGGCGCCCACCTGTGGAGGAAGGAGGAGGGTCTGTTCCGATCTGTGCTCTCCACGTGTATATAAAGGCCTCCCATTAGTTACAAAGCGGCTGCTGGTCGCCGTGCTTCTGGGTATCCAAGGACTTACCTTCCCTTGGGCTACCAGTTCCCTCTGGGCAGCTGATGCAGCCTTGACCAGGGCACTAGTAGCTGCTGCAATGGACTTGGCAGCTTCCAGTATCTGCTCCTCAAAGTTCAATGACTCATCCGCCTCCTGCAATGGAAGCAAAGGTTGCAGAGAGAGACGCAAAATAAGAGGGCTGAGGTGGGGACTTTCTGCCAGTAGGAGGGTACGGAGGAGGGAAGGAGCAGGACTGACCTTGGGTTTGGCTCGGGGCTTCAGCTGCTCTAGCTTTTTGGCTGCGGCCTCAATGGCGGCTGCAGCTCCCAGGAGCTCATTCTCAGCAATGACTGTGGGGTCCTCTGGGTCCACCCACTCTGTTCCTGGGGGGATGAAGGGGGTAAGGAAGGGGCTGAGCCAGAGCAGGGAGGTCAGGAGCTCTGGGCAGCATGGTTGGTTAGTATCACCTGGCCCATGCTCTGGGCAGCATGGTTAGTATCACCTGGCCCACGGCACCTGTGGGGACTACAGGCAGAGGCTGGCTCAGAGCAGTCCGACTGGAAAGCAGGGACCTCCCCACAACAAAAGTGTCCCCTTCCTCCCTGCCCCGGGTCAATCCTCACCCTTCATGGCCTCAGCAGCCTGGATGAGCTCAGTGACTGAACCAGCGACACGCTTTGAGTGTCCTGTCAATTGCTGCTTCAATTCCGGGCTTGGCTTCTGCAGAGTCTGGGGAAGAAAGGGGCAGGGAGCAGAGAGCATCAGACCTTAGCTTCTACCCTGACCTCAAATCAGGGCAGACCATGGACCACCAACACCATCCCACAGCCGCTTCATGCCACGGCCCGCAAGCACCAAGCCGCCCGTCCAGGTGCACTCTGCACACGTGGTAAAGACAGAGGGGCTGCGTGTCACTCACCGGCTGACAAGGAGCAGGGAGAATGATGAAATGAGAAGAAGAGATGACGAAGGTAGAGAGAAGGAGGAGATCAGGTGGGAAGAGAGGAAATAAGAAAAAGGAGAGGAAGAGGTAAGTGGGAGAACCAAAGATGCTAAGAGTGACGGGGCCCCAGTGGAAGGGAGGCTTGGAAATGAGAACAGATTTGGGAAATAAGATGGTGAGGAGGGGAGGAGATTTGAACAAAATATTACAGAGCTGTGTCTGAGGCACGTGGGACGAGGACCGTGCACTCGGGGAGGCCGGTGTGAGGAGCAGACAGCTCCCTCCTTACCAGGAGCACGTGGTCCAGCAGCTCCAGGTAGCCATTGGCGCACTCCCGGCCATAGTGCAGGGCTCGAAGCCGCACATCAGGGGCCACTTCTGGGTGGTAAGCAGCTTCCTACAGCACAGAGTAACACGTTAACTTTAGGGTCCCAAAGAGCTCCAGGTGCCCCGAACCCCTCCAGTTTCTCCGCTTCATGTTCTGTCCTCAAGTTGCCTTGCTCTCAGGGTTTCTACCTTGCAAGCCCGGAGCATGTCTGCAATGGCACGACGACTCAGGTTGGCTGTGGCAATGACATCTTCCTGGCGACAGGAGTTGCCAGCAGCAACGGCTTTGGCTGTTGCCATGGTGATTCCCTTGGTCATTCGGATGAAATCTTCTGGGGTGGAAGTCTTGGCAGGTGGCTCCGGCGAACAGAAGACCTGTTGGGGCAGAACGAGAGGAAAGGTTTCACAGTGAGACCAACACAATGCGGTGCTCGGGTCATCTGGTTCATCCATCCACGTGTTCCCTCAGCAGGCAGTCACCGAGCACTTCTTGTAGGTCAAGTCCTTGGAGAAGTTCACACATTCACAGCTGATATAATAGCAGGCAGCTGGTCATTTCTGACTGAAAGGACTGGGGAGGGTTTGTGTGAAATTACAGCAGCAGTTTTTTGAGATGGGTTTTTCATTCTATCTCAAAACTAAACTAAACTACAGAGAAGCCCTGAATCAGTGGCTGAGGTGAGGCAGGAAAGAACTGGGTCTTCAGAGGTCTAGGTAGCAGCAGAGTATTTCAGGGAAACGGTGGGGCGGGCATAACCAGGATTCGGGTGGGGGAGTCTGAAGGGATGGTGGAGAAAAGGTTGTTGGGGCCTTGACTATCAGACCAAGGAACTTAGGACTTTACATAATACACAAAAGTGATAAAAATTCTTCCACGTATGTGTCCCTGCAACAAATTGTTAAAGACCAGCCAGGTGGCAGATTCGGTGTGGGGTGCTAGGGATGTAATGGGGGAAAAAGGCAGACAAGGCGCTTACACTCTGGTTTTGGATGCAGGCAAAAGGCAAGCAAACAAGCAGAAAAACTAAAGACTATTATTCGAGCTATAAAGGAACATAAAGGGGGTGCTGTGCAGAGAGAGAAAGACGAGGTCCTGTTTCAGACAGGTGGTCAGGGAAGGCCTCTCTGAGGCAGACTTTTAAGCTGAGGCCTGAAGGATTGGAAGGAGCCAAATATTCAAAAAGCTGGAGAAAAGCCAGTGCAAGGGCCTTGAGTGGGCAAGAACTGACAGAGCATGAAGGGCCTGGGGGGCAGAAAAGGAAGAGAGGGGTAGGATGGGTTTCAGGAAGCCAGCAGGGGCCATGGGGATAGGGTGGCAATGGTAGAGAGTGTGAATTCTACCGCAGAAGCCAGGGCCATCACTAAAAGGTTTTAGGCAGTAAAATGACATAATTTATATTTTATTAGTAAGATAATTCTGGCTGCTTTGTAGAGAAAACGTATTGGGGAGGGGGTGAGCGCAGAAGCAGGGAGGCAAGATCAAGGCTATGGCATACACACAACTACGGACTGATAGTCTGGACAGGCGGAGGCGGCAGAGCGGGGAGGGGAGAAGGTAAGGTCAGGAGGCAGCACCAGCAAGAACTGCTGATGGGCCGAGATGTGGGGAGTGAGAGAAAACGTTACAGCTGGAACGGAGTCACTGAAAGGTGACGTTTACTGAGATGTGAAGGACAAGGGAGTGGCCAGGTTTGGGAGGCACAAAGTTGAAAGCTCCAGTGTGGACATCTCCAAGGAGAGGTGAAAACAGAGTAGGGGAGACGGGTCGTTGGAAGGACTCAGCAATAGCCTGGATACGGGGATTAGGACAGGGAAGTCAAAGATGACCGAGGGGCATCTCCATGACTGGGAGGCTGCTACCACCATTAACAGGAAGTAGCGTGTCAGGAAGAACAGCTGGTTGGAAAGCACTGAATCTCGTTGGTAAAGTCAAGTATGCCATTGAAAATAACAACTCAGAACTGGAAGTCAACTTCTTAGAGAACAATAATGCATGCGGCTGAATTTGCAAAGAGAGCACAGAAAGAGGGCTATCTGTACCATTTGGGAAGGCCTGGTTTACTCTGTGGAAGCTGATTTGATGATGACTCTGGAAGAAATGTTAGACAGGCGAGAGAAACACCAGGGTCAAGAAATCCAGCGGGGGGTGGGGTGGGCAGGGCAGGAGAGAGCAATGGGGGTAAAATGTGGACAACTGTAATTAAACAACGATAAAAAAAAATTAAAAAAGAAAAGAAAGAAAACCAAAGGAAGGCCCCGGCCAGGAAGTTCATCTGGTTAGAGCATCGTCCCGATATGCCAAGGTTGTGGGTTCATCTCTTCGCTACTTCCTTCCTTTCTCTCCCTCTCCCTCTCTCTCAAAAAAGAAAAAAGCCAAAGAAAAAAATCTCAGAGAGAGGCTTACACCACACTCAAATGCTCTGGAAATGTTTGCAGAGGATAAGGCCAAGAGGCCACTAAATGTGACAACTAACAGGCCACGGGTGACGGGAGGAAGAGGGAGTGCGGTGGTGAACGGAGATGGCTGTCGAGCGGTAAAAAGGTGAGGAGGGAGGACCCGAGTGCAGCTCACTTAGGAAGTCTGGCCGTGAGCGAGAGGAACGTGTGGGCCTGTGTGCAGTTCTGTGAATACCCGTGAGGTACGGCCTCCCAGTCTAGCACGACCCCTCTCTCTGACTCGAGGGCCTGGTGCCGACTCGTGCTCACCGCCAGCTCCTGCCGTATGTGTTCTGTGGTTGCCTCCAGGGCCCGTGTGCCTTTGGTAGCCTCGTCTTCCACAGCTTTCACAGTCTTCAGCAATGACGTCACATTGGTCACCATCACCTAGTGGTGTCAGAGGGGCAGGGGAGGGGGTCATGCTAAGGAACAGGAGGAGGCACGCTGACCCGCCCCCTTCCCTGAGGTTGCTCTCATCCCTCGAACCTTGGCGGAGTTCTTGAGCTGCCACACAGCAGGGTCATCCCCGACTTTGCCAGCTGCGGCCTTTGTTGCGCTGATGAGATCTCCCAGGGCCTTGGCCACATCTTTCACTGCGTTGATCAGCACCACCTGTGGGACGGCAGCAGCTTGTGGGAGTTACAGGGAGAACAGGAAGTGGCTCTGGCTAGAATTAGTGCTGTGAGGTAGATACCTGCGTCTCAGGGTCCTCGGATCCCAAGCTGGCTGCACCCAGCTTCACCACGTCGGCGAGGCGGGTGATGGTGGCCACAGATGACTGGGCGGCCTGTGCCAACTTCTCCTGGCTCCCAGCTGCATTCTGCACCAGGACCTTGGTGTCTTCCACCAGCACTTTTGCAGTCTTCAGGATTCCCTCCCTGAGAGAGGGCCCAGCCTAGTCAGGTACCCCATTCCTCCAGCCTCTTCTGGCCTCACCCCACCCTGCCTCCCTGAGGCCCCATTTCCTCCTCACCTGTGGTCAGCAAAAGTTTCGGCACCCTCACGGTTGAGTGTGCCAGCGGTGGCAAACATGATGGTGGTGTCCAGGTCAGCAATGATGCCGGACACAGCACTGGCCGCCGTGATGCAGGCCTGGGTGCCGCGATTCCCAGCTTGGAGTGCAGCCAGCACGTGGGAGACCTGGGAGAGGGAAGTCACACAATGACTGGCAGGTGCCATGTGAAATGCAAAGGTCACCGGGTGCCAGGGAGAAGGGACAGAGGAGAGCGCTGGGACAGCTGGAGGGGGATGGGAAGGTCTGCAAGGCTGGAGAGCCAGTCCCCCAGTCCGCTGGGAGAAGCACAGTCAGTCACCTTTTCAGAGACTCTCCGGGCGCACTCTATGAGCTCCTTCTTGGTGTAGGAGTCACTGGGGCTGCACTGCAGGGCGCCGGCCTTGGTGACCAGAGCAGAACAGCCATGTCCCAGCTCCTGCACCCGATGCTTGATGTGGGCGCCTATCTGTGAGCAGATGGGAGAGGACACGGATTTTACCAGAAGCACTCAGACAATTCCACTGGGCTTGGAAGAGTCGGTAAATACCTAAAAACATGCGTCGTAGCACACAGACTTTTCCTGTTTCATACCCTTGCGGCAGGAGGTCACCCCCACACAGGGATAATAATAGCATGCGGGCATCAGCTGGTGCGGACTGTGTTAAGCACAGTGAGGAGGAAGGGGGAGAAGCACCTTATGCAGGAGTATTTGAATCAGAGGGCTGGTCGGGGATTACAATTTGGCCTCTATGCAGTTGTGAAGGGTTTTAGGATGGGGATTGGGTGTATCTCGTTGAGATCCAGTTACTTGCTTTCTTGGAAAGCCGGGAGCTTAGGGAAGGAAGAGCTTCCCAGCTCTGCTACAAGGAGGAACTAAGGGGGGATACAGACTTGCAGCGGAACAGAGCCGCAGCCCTAGGCCCAGAGGAGACTTGGCAGAGGCCGGAGCAGTGGACTGGGGAATCCTAGATCCCAGGCTGCCCCCTTTGTCCCCATAACTGATGGCTTTGAACCCATCCCTACACAGAGCTCTGGTCACTCTTTCAGTGGAGTGGCCCTGCGGGTGTGTCCCCCAGAGGCTGACATGCGCTGGGGTCTCTGTGAGGAGCAGGGGGGAGGTGAGAGCTGCCTCCACGCTCACCTCTTCATTCTCAGCAGCCACAGCCGCAGGCTTGGCCTGCGAGGCCAGCCGTCCGTAGTCGCTGGTCAGCTGGTTAGCGAGAGGGCCCAGCTCTTCCGGGCTCGTGTTTGACTTGGTTACCTGGTAATAACGGAAAAGGTGAAGTTACGTCCAAACTCAGCTCCCCGAGGGCAGTCCTCTTATACTCTCCTGAACTCACCATCTCCTGAACGGTGACAGCAATGGCCTTGGCTGTCCGCACCATAGTAGTCTGGTAATCCACGAAGGAACCTTCTGGTTCACCCATGGGTCCTTCATCTAGCTGAGGGGGGAGAGTAAGGAAAGGGGAAAGATCGTCACGGTCTCTGCCACGGTGCTCAGGAGCCCTGGCCCAGGGCAGCCTCGGTGTCCACAGGCACCCCATGACTCTCACCTGGTTGATGGCCTGGGTGATGGAGTCCACCATGCCACCGACCACCCCAGCGGCACTGGCTGCCTCGTTGAGGGTTGTTGTCAGGTCCTCTACGGCCTCTGTCATCATCTGCACAGCCTCTTCCAGGGCTTCCTGGGTGTTAGCTGCTTGCTGTGGGTTGGAGTGAGTGAGTGTTTGTGTGCGGGGGTCCTGTTCCTGCTTCTCACACCCCTATCTAGTAGCGGCCCCTCCCTCCCAGCCCTCGATACCTTGGGGTTGCCGCCAGCCTCCTTGGCTGTGTACAGCAACTGCAGGGCAGACTCCGCCAAGGTTTTCGTCTGGTCCAGGAGTGCCATCTGCTGTGGGTGGCTCAGGGTCTTGGAGGCAGCGCCCACTGCAGCCAGGGTGAGCGGCTCAAAGTACTGGGCCATCTGGGACACCTGAGGCAAAGCGTTGGAATGGGTGGGGGTCAGCTGGGCCAGGTACCCTCCTCCGCCCTACCCGTGGGGCTCCCCTCTTATCCCCAGATACCTTGTGTCCCAGCTGGGAGGCCTCAGCCCGGGCAGCACTGGCCAGAGGCTCAATAAGATGGGAGATTTCCTGCACTGCGGTGAGCATCTGAGTGTGCAAGGCCTGAAGAAGAAGCAGACGTTAGCCCTGAGACCTGGAATGAGACCCTCCACTCCCACAGGACCCCACACCTCCTTCCACACCAGACTAACGAACCCCTCGGCACGTTCCAGAAGTCCCTCTGAAGCCCATTCCTGAATTCCGTCTTCAAGACTGCCCTCTCCCTTTCCGGACGCAACCTTTCACGTAGCCTCCCTCCCCCTTACCTCTTGAGAGATTCCCTCCCGGGGAGCAAGCTGCTGGCTGACTGCAGCAAGGGAGGCCTGGTCTAGGTCCCGTAGACAGCTGTTCAGAGCTGCGATGGCCGTCTCACACTCCAGCTGGCCTGGAGCCTTGTCCCTGCACATACATCACAGGCTCCAACACCAAGAATATCCCCTTGAATCAGAGCCAGCCCATCTCTCCCGTGTGCCCCAAATCTCGGACAACAGGGTCCTCCCACACCATCCCATGTACTTGCACCTAGGTGCCCGCCCCTCCATTCTGCCACAGGGTATGTCCCCCATTACCCCGGTTCTCCACATCCCCTCAGTACCTCATGCTTGTGATAAGCTTCTTAATGGAGTCTGAGACAGTGCGGGAGTGGCTGGCCAGCACCGACCAGCGTGGCGGGTCCCGGGGATTGACCGCCAGGGCCCGGGCCGTCTGGATCAGCCCCCCGGCGCTCTCCAGCATCGTCTTGGCAGAGCTCACGATGGGCTCCATGGCAGCCCGGCCCTGGGGAGGGGGGTGGAGGGAGGTGGGTCTCACGGCTCCCAAGGACATGGGATGGCAGTTGGCCCGTCACTCCTCCCTTCACATTTGCCACCTCACCTCAGGGCTGATCTGGGCAGGAATGCTGGCGAACTCAGGGTTGGATGCAAAGGCACTCAGGTTGTCCACCGCCTCCAGCAGCGGGGCCGTGGCTGCTTGGCACTGGGCACGGTTCTCCTCGGTGAAGGCCCCATCCAGCGCCTGCGGTGGGTGACAGAGGGGCCCTTAGGATGGACTGTGGGCAAAGCAGGTGAAGCCCGGGTCTCCCTCCTGGGCTTGAAGGTGTGGGGACAGGCTGGTGATGACCAGCATGGATGGGAAAGGGCTCAGGCTCGGGGAGGAATTTGGTAGAAGGTCTCAGGGAATAGTGGGGGGTCTCAGGGGAGAGAAGGCTGGACAGGTCAGGGAAAGGCTGAGATTCAAATGCTGGGAACCTTGATGGTCTTGACAAGATTGGCTGTGCTGTTGGCCACCTCCTTGGCTGACTGTACAAACTGGCGCTTGGCGGTGGGATTGGCAGTGCGAGCAGAGGCCAGGCGGCAGCTGTTGCACAGTGCAGAGGTGTGCTTGGCCACAATGGTGGCCGCGGAGAGCACCTGGAGAGACGGACGAGTGAACAGGCATGAGGTGGGCAGGAGGGGAGTACACACACCCGGCGAGGGGTCCGTGTTAGGTTGGGGGACGGAGAGCGATACCTTTGGAAGTCTAATTAGGAAAGACAGGGTTGCCTGAAAAGTCAAGATTTGGGAGACAGAGAGATGCAAAGATGAGCAGGGTGTGGGGCGAGGGGATGAAAGACGGACACACTAATGGAGGCATTCTAGCGCTGTCAGTAGGAGAGGAAGCTCAAACATCTACGGCGATGTCGTGAACTCGGGAGTAGCTGAAAGAATGATGAGAAACGTGCTGAGAAGAGACAACTGCCCAAAGAGAAGCCGTGGGTGGCAGGTGAGAGATGGCTCTCGCCCTTGCCTCCCCTGCAGCCTGCGTCTCCCTCCTTCCCCACAGGGCCAGTCCTCCTGGCCCAGGACCCTTCCCCAGACGTGCCCACGGTACCCGTTCCCTGGAGTTACCTGGGCCTGGGTACAGCCAGGCTCCCCCAAGCTCTGACAGGCCATCTGGATCGCCTGGTTTGCACGGGCAAACTGTGTGGGCTCCACCAGCCCTTGCTGTCCTGCTTGGCTGTTGGGGTCAGAGACACCAACCAGGTATGCAGCCTGGGGAGAGAGAAATTTGGGGGTGAGGAATAAAGAATATCCCTCCGGTAGGAATCAAATAGTGGTAGTGGGGACAAAGGAGAGTAGGGGTAAGTTTAGTGACAAGGGGTCTATGACAGTGGAGGCATTATCGAACTATACAGACTAGGTATTAACAAATTAAAGAAGTCATCAAACTATTAATAAAAAATGATTATTAACCAATTAAACCATCTCTAATAAGTTATTAACAAATTAAGTTAAAGGTATCAACAAACTACAGTGGCACTACAGAAAGCTCCCCGCCCTCACCCCAGGCATGCAAAGCCTCTTCTAATGACACAGCTCTAAAACCATGAAGGCTGTTAGGCTAATTAACATTCGCAACACCCCCAAGCTTCAGAGACTTGGAAAGAGGAAAGGGGAATGTGTGTAATGGTTGCCAACTTTTTTCTATGCCTGGAAGACCACCATAAGGTTCAATTCATACTTCACTACATGATGGCTTTGCTTTTTCCTCGTCTTGCTCTTCCAGAAATAAGTCAAGCCACACAGAGCAGGCCACCAAACGGGAAAGGACAATGGAGGGAGGGGGGACTAAGGGAGCTAGATGGCAGGCTTTCAGGGAAGCAGTCTGAGATGATAAACTCAGTATTAAGCCAGTATTAAGAATTCAAGCCAGTATTAAGACTTCGTATACTAAAGCAAAATGCTCTCAGAGTTAATGGTTGTTTTATATTCTATAATGTAGAAAAAAGCAAAGTTAAGTGGTAACCTGAGTAACTGGAAATGTAGCCACTGGTACTATTTTAATAAAGTAATAATTACATGAAAAAATTAGCCCACACCAAGGAAGCCAGGGCTGGAAAAGGGCCACAGCCTGGATGGTGTAAGCATGACCCGAAGTGCCAAGGTCAGTGCCAGGGTCTGGGGTGAAGTGACCGGAACCGCTGGCATTCCTGATCACTGACACATATCTGTACATCAAGGGAATGAAGAACCCCGTGTCCATGCAGCTGGCTTTGCAAATGGAACGTGAGTGTCAGGCTGACAGGAAGGAGGTGGACATGGGGAAGCAGGGCATCCCAGGAACCACCGGGAATAACCTGGGCTGCTGCCTCGGTGAAGCCACAGAGAGCCTTGGAAGCTGTGGCGATGGCCTCTCCGAACTCCGGCAGGTTCCCGTTCTTGGCATTTTGGGAGATGCCAGTCATGGCCTCGCCCAGGACCTAAGGAACAGAGGGGGTCAGGAGGGTCAGGTCCTGCCATCCCTGGGGCGGAGCAGCCCCTGGTCAGCTCCATCGTCCTGCCCTCTGCCCTCCTGGGTTCCTGGCTGCACTTGCCTTTGAGTTCTCCATGACACTGTCCAGGCAGCCAAAGTAGGACATGTCATTGATGGGCTGGACTGGGTTCTCCAGGAGTTCCCGGACCGTCTGTGTGGGTGGAGAGCAAAGTAAGACACCGCCCTCACCCCAAACCCAGAACGCCTCCCTCACACTCAGCCGTGCGAAGTGCTCACCTCCAGTTCTCGCAGGGCGTTGTCACACTCTTTCTGGCCCGGCGCCTGCTGGGTGCACATGGTGATGAGCTGGTTGATGCTGTCCGTCACGGCCCTGGGAGGGACAGGGAGTTGAGAGAATGAGTGCCCAGGTCAGCATTCCCAGGCCCTATATACATGGGGAGTCTCTAGCTATTTCCCTTTGTATAGAACCACCTGCAAGCCAGGACACCTCATGAAATGCCCCTTCCCTAGTCTCTCCAGTGGTACTGGGCTGGGCTTCCCAGCCCCTACTCACCGGGCGGCTGCAGCCAGCTGACTCTTGAGGTTGGGGGAAGCCGGGTCCGTGGACAGGGCCTTGGCAGCCAGAAGAAGTTTGCTTGAAGACATGGAGATGCCCTTCAAGTTGGACACAACCTGGGCCCGGTCCTCCTGGCTCTGTCAAAGGTGGCAAAGTCAACACAGTGTCTGGTCCTTTCTTACCTGTCTCTAAGGGGGTCTTCTATCCTGGACACTCAAGTACTGCTGGAGACTGGGGAGAGGGGGACGCTGGGAGCAGAGCTCCACGGTCACAAAGGTGTCTCCTATCTAGACCTTGACCCAGACCCTGTGCCTCTGCATACCGGAGCCTGTCCTGCCATCTCCACGCCGGCTTCCAGAAAGGTGCTGAAGTCCTGTCCAAATCGACCTGAAGCTCGAGCCAGGTCCTGAGGGGTCCCCCGAGAGGCCTGCACCAGTTCTGTGGCTGCCTGATTCAGCCCAGCAGCAGCTTCATTCAACCGGCTCTGAGCTTCTTGAAATGTGCCGGTGCTGGGGGGAAGCTGCGGGGTCAGTGAGAAAGTCAGGTGCAGGAACGTGAGGACGGGCGTGGTAAAGCAGCGCTGGGACAAGGGCCTGGAGCCCGGAAGCGATGAAAGGGAACACGTCTGGGAAGTCAGGCTCAGGGAGAGGTGTGGAGGTGAAGGAGAAGCTTGGCATTCTCCGGCCCCTGCGTTTCCCCCACGCCCCCAGTCCTCCTACCGAGTCGCTGAGGAGGCGCTTGCTGGCATCTCCCACCGCTCTCAGGGCGTTATCCACATCTCGCTGGCCAGGCAGGCAGCTGACACAGCGGTTCAGGGCCTGGGTCACTGCTTTAGCCACCTGAGGTAGAAAGCAGATGGGGCGTTGCCAAAATGGAAAACAATTTGGGAGATTCCCTCCTCCACGCACAGGCACAAGAGACCACTGCTCCACTGCCCCCTTAAAGTGAAATGGGAATGGGGGTGTTGTAGCTGAGTGGGCTGAAGTCAGGGTGTCCAGTGACAGCGATCAAACTTCCCCAAACCCGGTGTTTGGCTGGGCCTCTGCCACGGTCTAACTGAGACACTGCTGCTGGGACGGAGAGAAAGGGTGGGGCCCGGGGAGGAGAGCTGGAGAGCAACCTCAGAAACTGCGCCTCCGTCAGTGCGGATGAGGCTTTGCCCCCACCGGAGTGGGCCTTCTGATGGGATCTGGGGGAGAGGGCAGACCGGGCCCCTCCCTGATACCTGACCTGGGCGAGCCGCTGCTGGCTCTCAGGGTCCCCTGGATGGCCGGTTGCCTTTTTAGCCTCCTCGATGAGGCTGCTGGCCTTGTCCAGCACATCACTGGCTGTGTCGAGCACTATGGCCTGCACTGCAGGGTCTGACGTCAGGGCAGCTACGCCCCTAGCGGCCTGGGCCAGCGACCGAAGCCCGCCTGCCACGTCCCGTGCTGCAATACCTGGGGAGACAGGAGAGGAAGGAAAGGGAAAAGGCACTTTCGTCACCAGTGGCCCTATCCCAGTGGTTTCCTGTCAGGCCCTGTCCCTCATCCAGCTCCTGTTCCCCCATCCACCTCACCATACCCACATACCTGCATAATTCTCATTGCCCTGGGCAACCTCCCCCAGCAGCTGGGCGATGGCGGAGCTCACTGCTTTGGTGCTGTTGCCTAGGTCCTGGGCACATTTCTCCATCTGGGGATACAGGGGGAATTTCAGGGTGGGGCTCAGGTACAGGAGAAACTGGGAAAAGGGAACTTGAGAAGCTGCTTGGGGACAGCCAGCAGTCTTAAATGAGGTTTTGGGCAGCTCTGGGGCATAGGTGGGAGGAAGGACTTCAGGGTTTAAGTAAGAATGAGGTCTTGCCCTGGCTGGTGTGGCTAAGTAGGTTGGAGCTCCATTCTATAAACTGAAAGGTCATGGGTTCAATTCCTAGTCAGGGCACATGCCTAGATTGTGGGTTGGGTCTCTGGTCGCGTATGAAAGGCAACCAATCGATGTTTTACACATGGATGTTTTTCTCCCTCTTTCTCCCTCCCTTCCCCTATCTCTACAATCAGTAAGCATGTCCTGAGTTGTGGATTTAAAAAAAAAGAATGAGGTCTTAAGAATACTTACCGTCTCGCCAGGTAAGGGTTTAAGCTTGCCATCTCGAGCTGCAGCCTTCACCTCCTGCAGGTCTCTCTCTAGGCTCTGCACCACACTTAGGGCAGAGTCCATCTCCAGAGGCCCACATGCTTCCTGAGCCTGCAGTGATACGGGAATTTGGGGTGTAGGAGGCACTGCGACATCCTACTGATGTCTCGGGTTAGGGAGTCATCCCTGTTTCAGGTTATCCTGCAGATTCCCCATTATCCCAGGACTCCACCCCCACCTTCCAAAAAGAAAGGCGGCCCCCATACCTTCTGGGCAGCAGTGCGGAGCTCGGCCAATGCGGTGCCGAGGTTTTTAGCACACTGGCTCAGCTGCATGGCCGAAGCCTGGTCCTGAATCGTGGGCACGGAGGCCTTCGCAGCTGCCACCATCTTCCCACCTGGCTGTTGGGGAACAGACAGGCAGGTGAAGGGCGTCATCCTCGCTCTGGGCTTCATGCAGGGACTAATGACAGTCAGGACAGGTGAGCACTGGGGCTTGGGACTGGGACAGAGACTCTTGGTGGAGATTTACATGCTGGGAGCTCTAGGGGACTTGGGAGGGCAGGAAAAGTCTGGTCTGAGAGGTGGGGAAGGGTGTCTTGCCTGAAGGAAGCTCTGGCTGGCAGCAATGAGGGCTAGCTGCGCACTGGGACTATCCGGCTGAGCTTGGCTCCCTCGGACGCCCTGCACCAGCAGTGGAATCTGCTCTGCCACAGCCTGCAGATGAAAATGTCATGAGAGTCACTCCCCCGAACAGACTGGGGGGAAAGTCCCTCTCCTCCCATGCCTCCTCCCACACACTTCCCCCATTCTCACCTTGCAGCTCTGCACCAGCAGGGGCTGGGGGCCAGCAGAGACCTTGGGGGTGGAGGCTGCATGTTGGGCTGCAGCGATGGTCTGTGTAGCGGAGGCTGCAGCCTGCTTGGCCGCGTGCTGTGAGGACAGAGTAGTCAGGACAAGCCCCGGGCATTCCCGAACCCAGTCCCCGGCTGACCCTGCCCATGCTATCCTCCAGGGAAACAGTGAGGGACCCTCTCTCCACACGTCCCTCCGAGTTTCAGTCCCCCCACAGCGCCCACACCCTCTTTATCCTGGTTTGTCCCTCAGCCTCACCTCCAGGCGCTGCACCAGCTTTTTCTTGATGGCATTCTGCGCGGCCACGTTAGTCGCCATGCGCAGGCCCTCGGCTGCCTCCCGCAGCCGCTGCTGCTGCTCTTCACTGTCAGGGTGGGCAGCTGCTCCCTGAGAGGTGGGGAGACAGACTGTCACGGCCCGGCACCCCTGTGGACCCTCCATAAACTCTGCTCTGACCTCTCCAGACTCAGGCCTGTCTCCCAGAGTCACCTCTAATATCCCCACTGACCACTGGCCAACAGACAATGACCACTGACACAGGCACCTCAGGCAGGTGAATGGGAAACCGTGGGTGGACCCTGGCTCCCCTTTGGGATGCTAAAATCCCTTCTTTAGGTGGGTCAGTTTCTGGTCCTCTTTGGGGAAGAGGCCATGTTTCTCCCCCAGCTCCCCACAAAATACCACTGGCAAACGGGGTGAGCTGGACTCTCTGGAACAAGGAGGATGCAGTTTAGAGCAGGGATTTCAGGGTTCCACAAAGCTGGAAACCTGACTGCTCCTGCAAAGAAAAATACCCCCGAGTCCAGGGGACCTGGGAGTCTTTTGGCTTCTTCCTGACGGTCCTTGGCGCCCTGTCCCTGTGTCCCACTGCCTCGTCCCTGCAGTACCAGTGGCGGAGGCCCTGGGACTGAAGGCCCAGGTGCATTCATAGGAGAGACCAGAAAGCAGAGGGACCCCAGGCTGGTGGTGGCAGGAAGTGGGGAAAAGAAAGAACAGCAGACAGTGGACTCAGAGGAAGGAAAAGGGTACGGCTGCCAGTCAGTCTGTGAGGACTCCGGGAATCATACTGGCGGGAAGCCCAGGCCACTGTTCACTGGCAACTTCGGGACACAGTTACTTCCTAAGTGCTCCTGTACTTGTTCTCTTGTATTTTCCGCTTTCCCCGCATCTCCCCCTGTCTGAGGGTGACCATCCGGGCTAGTCTACTTCCCTTTGGGGCCCAGTCTGGGGGTCTGCACACAAGTCTCTGTACCTTGGCGGCCTCCACCATCTTGGCCGTGGCATCAGCCAGGATCTTGGCAGCACTTAATAGCTTGCGGGAGTTCTCCAGATCACTCTCCCCTTCGGCGTCGGCCTTGATGGCGTTGACCAAGTCAGAGGTGGCTTGGGCCAGGATGCGGGCCTGTCGCACCATCTCACCTGAGGGGACAGGGCACAATCAGGTGAGGAAGCCAGAGTCACCGAGAGGGTGCCAGGGGCGCGGGAAATGGCGCAGACGAGGTAGGGGTGAGGCCTTCCGTGACAGTGGAGAGAAACAGATTTCCTGGTGGGCTTTGATGGGTATTTTCAACAAAGTCTTGAGAGGGTGAGACACGTTTTGTAAAGGCTTTTGGGGGTGACGGGGTGGAGTACAGTGGGGATGGTTATCTCCTACTAAGACCACTTCCCACGTTTTTCTATACACTGATACAGTCTTGCAGTGTGCCCCAGAAGGCAGAGCAGGGGTATGTTCCTACGTTACAGACGGGGGACCCAGTCTCCTTTGCTGAGTCCTTAGGGGGAGGGGGCGGGACTGCAAGGAAATGTCCAATGGGCTTGGCGAGCCTCACTGGGGTTCGCTGCCTTCCCAGGGGTGGAGTCCTTACCGGCATCACCCATGGAGCTGAAGATGTTCTCAGTGACTGTAAGGATGGTGTCGGTGGCCTGGTCGTAACGGCCAGCAGGCCCAGCCCCGGTGGCGTGGGCCCGCACATGCTGCAGCAGCTCGTTCAGGGCCTGCGTGACAGCTGTGGCTGCGGCTCCCACCCCCCGCAACAGCTGCCCATCCTCTGTCGCTGCCTGGGAGGCAGACACACAGCCCTCCACAGCTTTGGCTACGAGTCGTCCGGCCTCAACCAACTGCTCCTGGCAGACAGGTGAGCTGATCGTAGGTGCCACCACCTGTGGGCAAACTGAGTGTCAGAGACGTAGGCGAGGGAACAGAGTCAAAGGTGAGGTGTCGCTGGTATTCACAGCAGTCGCTGGGTTAGGGGATGAGGCTGTAGGAGCCACAGATATAAGACGAGAGGCTCCTGTGAGGGTGGCAGCATCACCCCTCAGCACAGGCTAGAACCACCTTTGGGACTCACCTTGGTACAGGCCACCAGCTGGGAGGTGGACAGGGCGCACTGTGTTGCTGCAGCGATAACCTGGGTCTGAAGCCCTGAGTCCTCTGTCCGCTGGGCCACACTCTTGGCCTTGAGGACCAGGGCAGCCGCAGCACTTGCCACGGCCTTGGCTAGTTGCATCAGCACCTCCTGTGAGAATGGGGCAGTCAGCATGGCCTGAGACCAGGCTTGGGATCCCTGGACCCTCCTCAGAGGCGTAAGCTGGTTCATTATTCCCACTGATTCCAATCACAGGACAGTGTATGCAGAAGCAACCAGAACTACCCCAAACCCCTGCCTTGCGCACCCGGGAGGACAGCACCCCACCACGGAGCAGACCCACACCGACACCGAGAGAAACAGAGCCTACACCAAAGGGGCAGGTGTGCGAGGCGGATACACTCGGTCAGCCACGGGAGGGAGGGCAGCGCTGTCACAGTATGGAGAAGAGAGGGGGTCCTTTGGGGGCCACCCCCCATCTCCAGCTTCTTTTCTCCATTTCCTCTCAATCTTGGTTGGGAGCAGTCACCCTGGAGTCTGGGGAACCCGTCCCTGCACTGCCCTCCTTGCTCCCATTTCTCGAGCCCCGCCTCCCATCCTGTTCTGCTCCCCCAGCCGGGAGGCCGGGGGAGAGGTGCAGAAACGAGTGTATGCGGCTCAGAGGACAAAGCTGGGAGGGCCCAGGCCAGAGGCCGTTACCGTGGGGGGATCGGGGTGAGACCGAACCCCAGACCCTCTGGGAGCACATATCTGCATGGGAAATCCAGGATGACAAGTCAGTGAGGAAAGTGGCACGGGGTGGGGAGGGGAAGCTAGAGGAACTGTGCCCCCGGGATGGGGAGGTTTAAAGGACTGGAGGCGGCTTAAGATGTCCTGGAGTTAGGGCCAGGGCTACGTATGGGAAAGACAGGGAAACGATGACAGGTGGCTAAAACATATTAGTTTGGGCCAAAGTGAACTAGTAGGTTAAGTTTGGAATCAGAGGTTCTGAATTCTCATCCCCTAAAGATGAAGTGGAGGTTCCCAGTATCATTCTTGGAAACAGGTTCACGTAGGCTGGGAGCGCTCAATTCATGGTAGGACCAGAAGCTAGATGCAGGATCAGAAGTCACCTCCCAAAAGTCGGGGTTCTGGGGGTTGGGTAAGTCACCAACCTGGAAGTGGGGGTCAGTATCACTTTCCCCAATTTGCTGCAACAGCTCCCCACTGGCCTGGCCCACGTTCCCAGCTGCTTGCAGCAGGTTCTGACGGGGCTGTGGAGAGTGAACACCAGTCAGAAGCTGCCCAATCCCTGCCCACAAGCCCAAGGGTCCTATGTGCCCACGGGTCCCACACTTCCACCCTGAGGCTGGGACTGCCCCCTTTTCCTCGGGCTCAAACCCTCTGTCCTCCCTAGTGTCACCCCCGTGGCCCCCGACCTCAGCACTGGCGGGCTGGGCACTGCGCAGCAGTTCGGACACTGCCCCCGCCAGGCCCTTCGCCGCCTGCAGCAGGGGACGGCCACTGCCGCCCTCATCCTCCAGCAGGGCAGCGAGCAGCTTCACGCCGCGGGACATCTCCGTCAGGTTGGAGGAGATGGTGGTGACTGCACAGCCCACCGCGGTGTAGTCGGTCTCTGCGGGGTCCCCTGGGGGCAGGAAGAGGAGCGGAGCGTGCGTGAGGCACAGGGCAGGCTAGACGACGGACTGGGAGGAGGGCGATCACAGACGGTTAGTCACGCAGACAGCCCGAGAAACACACACACACAGTCCCTTCCATGAGTCAGGGTGCGGTCACACCCAAGCCAGTCACACGCGTGCTTGCACGTGCTCGCCCTCCCCCCATCCCACCACACACACACGTGAGCTCGGCGTCCAGCCCACCTGCGGTCAGGTTCACCACGGAGGCAGTCCCGGCTGTGATGGCGTCCACCTGGGAGTGGATCTCGTGCTTCGATTCGTCCATCTTGTTCTTCCGCCAGGCCTTAGAGGCCTGAAAGGAGGAGAAACCAACCTCAAGGTCTACTGTTCTGGGGAACCCCAACCGCGCTCCTTGGGAGTCCCAGCCGCAGCACCACTGCCCTCTCCTCCATCCCACACTCACGGCGTCCTGGCCCAGAGGGGGCAGCGTGTCGAAGTCGTCCAGCGTGGCCTGAGCAGCCTGCACGGCCTGCATGCTGGAGTTGATGGTCCCCGTGAGTGCCTGCTGGGCTGAAGTCTACGAGGAGAGGAGTAAGAGGGAACATTTAGAGGAAGGAGGAGGTAAAGGAGCACCTGGGGCTGGGGAGAGGTGTACAGACTGGGATGGGGAGAAGCCTGCCTAACTCTGGTTTAGGCGGGGAGGGCCCAGTACTGTGGGGGCAGAGGGGGCACGCTTACCAGCGGAGGCATGTGTCCTCGGTGCATCTGGCCACTGGTGATCTGCTGCTGGGCAGGGGGCATGCTGCCCATCTGGAAATTCTCAGGACCTGAGGCTCCAGAGCGCATGATGGCAGGCAGGGCCACCGAGCCATGCTCCACCTTCCCCACCCGGTTGTACTGCTGCTGAAGGACTGTCGACCTAGAGAGGGGACATGCGGAGGAGCACTCTGGTCATCTTCCTCTTGCCCCCCTCCCACCAGCTCTTCTGCCTTCGCAGGTCCTGGGGTCTGAGGGGGGAGGGGGTCTGAGGTCTCATTACAGCCTTCGACGCGTTGGAGAACCATTCTGAGGACTCCACACCCTCCAACAGTCTTTGGAGGCAAGGCTCGCCTTCCCCGCCCCTGAACCGTGAGATCAGCCCTGTTCCCTTCGTACTTTTTGGGGGACACTGAGTCCTCAAGCATAGTAGACTCCTCGTCTCCTTCCAGCCCAAAGTGGTCTTTGCTTTTTTTCTGTAGAAAGGAAAAGAGAACAAGAGTGAGGGAAAGGCAGCCTCCTCTTTCCCCGATCAGCTGCTTTCCAGGACCTGGGTCCCCATTTCTAAAGGACTAGCTTGGGGAGCAGGAGAGGGGAGGGAGGGAGCAGGCGGGGGTGGGGGGCAGGCGGTGTTCACCTTCTTAAGGATGATGTCGATGTAGCCGGCAATGAGCTGAGCGATCTGCTCGCCCTCTGTCGTCTGCACCGAGTAGTAGCCATCTTGGTAGTCCCCGAAGTCCTAGGGTGACAAGGTGGCAGCTTAGAGGAGAAGCTTAAATCTATGTGGGATGGAAAGGGCAGGACGGGAGTCCCAGGGCTGCGGTGATGAGGGTTCCTCCCACGCAGACAGCCCTCCAGGGCGCGCCCGCCTCATCCCGTTCCTCTGTTTTCATCCATCTCCCATTCCTCTATGCCCCTCCTGTGAGGGAAATATTTTATTTCTGAGGAGTGGTCTTCATGCTGCACGTGCCATTTGGGAAATCTTTTTTCTCTCAGGGTAATAAAATTAGGAGGACACTAACATTTCCCATTAAATGACCACACCTGAAGGTTGGCAAACCAGTATTGAAAAGGGAAAAGGGAAAACCAGCGTTTACTAACTTCTGTCACTGGGGTACCTCACTGAGCTGGTATTGGCTTTAACGCTCCACACCAAAACACAAGGCCAGAGGGGATGATTACAGGGTGTAGCTGCTGCTGGAATAGGGGAGGCACGTTTTCCTGTTACCTTTCCCTCCCTCTCCTCGAGTTCCCTGTGATCTCAGCTTAACATTTACAGTTTTGTTCTGCTGATTTGAAAGAATAAGTCTCATTTACGCATCACTCAGCTCCCCAGGAGCTTCTCCTCTAACCTCCACGATCCTGCAACGGTTCCCGAGTCCTCCCTGTTCTCTGGAGGCGGTTGTGCGCCTGCCCCGAGGGAGGCGCAAAGGCCTCTGCAGCTGCCCCTTCCCTGAAAACCCCAAGCACTTTTCCTCTGAGCCCCCGGGCTCACCAGGGTGAAGCTCTTGGGAGAGGCAGCCCAGCGTTTGATGTTGGTGAGGTTCCATTCCTGGATCACCTCCTTGGTCTTCTCATCCACTCGCATCACACACTCCTTAGTGATGCCAAGCAGCCTGGGCACCAGCTTGTTCTTGCCTTTCATCTTTTCCTGTGAGGCAGAGGTTATCGCTGGGGTTACAGGTCAGAGCTCGAATGAAAAGTGAATGGTCAAAGCAGATCAAGGCCATGAGGGGGTGCTGAGGTAGGCAGGAGCACTCACTGCACACGGGGGTCCCTGGTGCTAGTTCAGGGAGAGGGAAGGTGGGGAAGTGCAGAGCAGGGAGGGAAGCGGTGGTCGAGAACTGACAGTGGGCCACTTTTCACAAGGCAGAGAACTGGCCGCTCGGGGGATGCTACGAAACGTGACTGAGGGCAGGGTTGGCCTTTCAAACAGGGAAGAGTAGAAGTGGAAATAAGGAGGGCAGTAAGAGGGGTCCGTAACCCACCTTGACCAGGAAGAAGGAGACTCCGTATGTTTTGAGAGAACGGGCTAGCTTCACGTAGCGTACCTTGGCCTCAATCTCACTCATCTGCCCACAATTCTTGTGTGCCTAGAGCATGAAACGAGAGCAGGTTTAGTAAAACACGGGGAGGATAGTACCACAGACCAGCAGTTCAGGTGGGATGTTGGCTGTGGTTGAAGAGCATCGTGGGCACACAGGAAAGGTTAGGGAGCGCAGGGTACGGGAATCGAGGGTGACGAGCTGGGGGCTGACAAAGGCTCTGCGGAAGCGAAGGTTCCAGGGGAGCAGTTAGGGGACTTGCAGACATTCCAGAAATGTGAACGGCCAGTGAGGAAGCAGAAGGTCCAATAGAAAGCCTTTGGGCTGAATACCCAGAGTGGGGATAACACCTTACATTTGTACAAAGACACATTTTTCACAGTAACTTCAGACATACTATCTCACTCGATCCTCCTATCAACCCCAGGCAGGGCAGGCGCTCTTATTCCGCATTAGAGGTCAACAAAAGAAAACAAGATCGAACTCCACAGCAAATGCAGCGATGGCGCCGTGACTAAAAGCCCAGGTCTTCTACTTTCTTGGCGCGGGAGAGGTGGGAGAACAGCTTGGTGGGTGGAAGCAAAGTGGAAGCAGGCGGGAAGGGGCGGGGTCCATTCAGTCAGGAGGATTAAGCAGCAAAGCTCCCAGGTCATCCCAAACACTGTTCCCTGTCCCCATTCACCTGGAAGATCTTACGCTCTCCCTTCTGCTTCACATACTCCTTGGGCAGGAAGTCCTTCAGGCTACACCAGAAAAGGGAGGGTCAGCGTGGAGTGGGCAGCAGCAGGGGCATATGGGCCATGGACTGTGGGCCTGGGGGCATGGGGACATGTCTGGGGCAGTGTTATCTTTGGGGAGAAGGGAGGCTCCGAGGGAACAGGGTCTGAACTGTGCCTGAAATAGAGGTGACAGTGCCAGCTTATGAATGCAGCCCCTGTCTCTCACTGCAGGGGAGGGGACTGAGGGAGCTTGAGTTGGAGGCTCAGTCCCCGAGAGAAAGAGGGTCGGGAGCATTACTTCGGGGAACCGGGAGTGGGAAAAGCTCACTAGCAGGATGACCATGACCATGACCGTGGGAAGCTGAGAAAGCCACGCCAGACTCTATGTTCTGAGAAATGCCAGGGGATGGAGACTCGAGACTTTCTAAATCCAATGTTCCCTCTGCATAAAAATGTATGCTATTTCCCTCCGGCTACTGCAGCAAAATTCTTCAGGGAATCTCAAAAATATTTTATGCTTACTTCAGATGCAGGTAGCAGGGGCAGAGCTTTGGATTATTTTATATCCCACATGGGGCCGGTAAGGAGACAAATGGCTGATGGGAGCTAAAAAGGTACCCATGTGAGTCAAACCCTGGTGCCTCCAGAGGGGACACGAGGTGACAGGCCTGGGGTTGAGACAGGACTGCTGGGGTCACAAAGGCAGACGGTCCTGGGCCCGGAGGGGCTGCGAGCTGTGAGTCACTCACTCGAGGAAGCCGGCCTTGTGCTTCTGCTCATTGTGGGGCCCGAACTGGATCTGGCACTGGAAGCCGGCAAACTCACAGGCCTTGTCAAAGGAGACAGGGTGGGAGCCATTCAGGATATCGTCTCGTGCCTGGAGAATACAGGGAAAGGAGGCAAACGGGTGTTGGCAAAGCGATGACGCTCCCCCTCCCCTCTCCCTACCCCCACGACCCTGGGTGAGGCCTCTGCACACCTGCACGTAGAGAAGGTTCAGCTGCACAGGGTCCCGGGAGTCCACGTTCTGGTCTGAGTAGAAGAACTTCCTCCGCAGCAGAAGTGTCTCGTTCTCCTCTACTCCCTGCTCCCTCAGTGTGCGGCCATGGTCCAGCCAGTTCACTGGGACACAGAGAGTCGGCTCAATCCCAAGCCTCCGTGGCTCCTGTGCTGTCTGGTGCCTGGCTTTTCGCTTGTTCACTTCTTCACTTCCTACCTTCTCTCACTACTAGGTTAGGTTCTGTGAGTGCGGGACTTTGTTTTATTACGGATGCGTCCCCGGTGTCTAGAGCTGTGCCTTGCCAAAGCAGGTGTTCAGTAAGGAACGAGAAAACGGCTGCCCCCGGCCTCCCTGACCATTTCCAGCGCCCTCTTTTTTCCGCTTCTGCTTACACTCGTCATCTGTGTGCAATTTCTGCTTTAGTTTCTCCATCTTCTTCTCGTCTCGCAGCAGTGTCTTGTCTTTTCGTAAGGTGCCCGTCACCTCCTCCTTTTTCTCTTCCATCAGCTCTCGAACCAGAGAATATTCATCGTGGTTGGTGATACCTGGGGAGAGAGCAGGGGAGGGACTGGCACCAGCATCTTTTGCCAGAGTTGGAGCGCCCCTGCCTGAGCCCTCAGCTGCGCCAAGGCCCCTTACCAATGCGGGCACAGATGGTCATCAGCATGTCGGTGACAGTCTTAGAGTCATCCACCATGATGGTCTTCACGGTTCCATCTAGCATGCGGATCTTCAGGGGTCTCTGTTTCTTCCTGTACTCCATGGTGTCCTGTTGGGGCAGGAATAGGAGGTAGGGGCCCACTTTAAGCCATACTTCCTTTTAATGCAGCCAGAGCGGGAAAGGAGATTACTAAAAGACTACAATGGCTCGCTCAAAAGCAGGCTATTATGACTGCCTGGAATAGACAGCATGGGAGGGACCAGGGACGACAGATGCGGGCACTAAAAATAGGCGGAGGAACCCGGAAGTTAACAGAAGAGAATGTTGGTGATCCTTGATGAAGTGATACTCACCCCGTTTCGGAGCATGTAGTAATCCAGAGCTTTCCCAGCCTCCAGCCATATACCCTTTTTGGGGTCATCATCTGACAGAAACAGCCCAAAGTCGCTGGCTAAAGGAGAGGATAGATCATCTCAGACTTATGAGGACCCCAGATGGCTGAATGGCTGCACCACTGCCCTTACCATTTCCCCAGGGACTCTGGGCGGAAAGGGGAGGGAGGGAACCAATAGACCTGAGGTATGCGTAGCCTTGGGGGACAACAGGGTCATCCCTAGCAGAAGGGACTGAGGACCCCCACCCCAGCCACATGGGTAATCAGACTCACGAGGGCCAGCTGGGGCTTCTGGGATACGTTCACGAATGATGCGACAAGCGTCATACACCATGGTGGACGGCTCGAACTGCATCGTCTTCACCACATTCCCAATGCTGATCTTCAGCGAAAGCGCAACCATGGTGGCAGCTTCTTTTCTCCAGCCTGGCTACACCTGGCCCACGGCATCGGGGCATTAGCACACCCTCGCGGAAGGAGAGGAAGTCCCCCACAGGGTGTCCCAGGGAGGGGTGCTTTTGAAAGGGACTCGCCAAAGCACATAGTAATGAGGTTGTTTTTGTTTTATTTAATAATTTCGAAGAGTGAAAGATTAGCTACATCGAAAGGACCAGTCCTAACCATCTAAGGCATCTGGAGAAGAAGCCAGCGTGCAAGGTGCAAGAACAGTCTGAAATTCAATGTCACCTGGGGACGGTGCCCCGTCCTCACCACTGGAATCTGTGCCTCCCTCCTTTCTTTCAACCGTCTCTCTCTTCCCTCTGCCCCTGCTCCTTTCCCAGCCCTGCCTCTGCCTCGTTTTTATCTTTTCCTGGTTCGGTCTTTCTCTCTGTCTACCACTAAATCCTGCTGGCTCTTCCCTGCCTGCGAGTTTCAGAGCTCTGTCCTGACTGGCCACGTGACCTTCCCTCTCGCAGCTTCAGCTTCCTTCTCTACAAAATGAAGATGTTACATTAGACAATTCCCAAGGGCTTTGAAGCCTGCAAACACTGACTAGCTGGTCTAGCAGGGAAACCAAACCCGGGCGTGCAAGCTATCCGGGCACGCTCCTGTCCCAGCTTTCCTCTAACCTGAGAGGCTGGGGGCCTCCCCAAGGTGCTTGGGCCCCATGTCTGCCTTCCCTGGCAGTCAAACTAGAATGGTGACCCTCTAATCCCAAGGGATCTCAGAAATTATCTAGTCAATGCTTCCATTTTGCAGAAGGGGAATCAGACCCTGTGGAAGATGGGGCACGGAGGGGAGGATTTCAAGGCAGGTCAGAGAAAGAGCTTGGTCCTTCTAACTCAGTCCCTGCCCCTAAGTGATCAAATCCTCCCAACTCCTCCTACGCTTGTTCCTCTTCAGTAAGTCCTTCTCAGACTCTGCCTTCCACCCCAACTGCCTCCTGTGATGGTATTTTTAGTGCCTCACAGGAAACTAGTCCTAACCTGCCCTCCCTTGCCCTCCTGGCACCATCTCTTCGTAGGCTGGAGGAGCCACTGGAAGTGGCAGATGGCTCACAGTGCAAAAGAGGACAAGTCTGCCTGGCAGCCGATGATGTGACCCAGCTCTGTAAGGGGATTGGTGCTTCTTAACTAAGAGAGTGAGCACATCCAAGGAGAAAAGCAGGACTGGGGAAAGGTTGGAAACAGTAGTAGGAGTGTTGGGATACAGAAGGCAGCTGAGAACCAGGAAAGTTGGGAAGGGGTATGATTTGGGGGGGGGCGGGTGGTAAAGAGGTTGGAAAGGATGGGGTGAGAGGAACTGACAATCTAGGGAGGGACAGGAGACAGGAGGCAGATGTGGCAAGGCTCTGGACCAGGGCCTGATGGACCATTTTTGACCTTCTTGACAGTCCAGAGTCTCAACAGAAAAACCACAGCACGCTCTCTATCTTTACTCCCAAACAAGGGAGGACCCTCCCAGTGTCCCCACTTCTAGCTCTCTGCCCACCTCCCCATTTCTTGGGCCCTTCTCCCAGCAGTTGGACAGACCTGGATGTGGGGTGTCTGGAGGGCTGGAGCGAAGCTGGAGGAGACGGAGGAGCTGAGGGCAGGACTGAAAGGACCCCGCGCCCTACGCTGAAATTGTACATCTCCCCCCACTTCCTCCGGACACATGGACACCCCCTTCTTCCTCAAGTACGGAAACCTCTGGTGAGACCCCGATAAGGGAGTTGAGTCATGCCCACCCTTACTCTCGGCCTGGTCCTAAGTGTACGTCCACATAGCTATAGGAGGGTGAGCGAGAAAAGGGAAGTGAGAAGTGACCTGAGGGTGACGAGGGCATAGAACAAGGCCCCTAGAAGTACAGGGAGAAGTTACCCAGGTCCTGCTCTGGCCTGAGAATTTTGTTACCCTTTCCATGTTTTATGGAGCAGCAACAACCCCCACCCCCCACTATGTCCCCCTCCCAGGGAACTCCTCCTCCTTCAAGACATTCCTGAGATACATTCCAGAGGAGTTGGGCAATGGGAGGGGGATGGGGGAAAGGAGGACAGGAGGTCAAATCCCAGCAAGGAATGGAATGTAAGTGTACTGGGGGTAAGGAATTTGGGGCACATGGACAATGTAGTCAGAGCAGATACCCACAAAGGGAGCTGCAGAAAGACAGGGAGTTTACAGAGAGGGACCAAGGGAGAGAGAAAGCTGTACACAGAGTCAGAATGGAAGAGGGCTGGGGGAATAACACTCAGTCTGTTACCAAATTTGGCCTCTGAGTCCGCAACCGCGAGGAGGAGGGGTGGTGAGGGTTGTGGGTGAGACTGACATATCCGGCCTCGAGTTGCTGGAGGCTCATTTAGGGTTGGACTGGGCAGCAGGAGGTCTGGACCTGACCTTCCCTCAACACAGCCCCTGCTCACCTACACCCTTAATGGAGCCTATTCCTCCTCCCCACACACACCCCGGCCCCTGCACAGAGCTCTTTTCCACAAAGCTACGTGCGCTGCCTCTACAGGCATGTTATCTCAGGCACACAGCCCCTGCCCAGATCCCCCCACAACCACGTTATCGTGCCGCAAAGACTTCAGCCCACACGCACAGCCTCCCACAAACACGATGCTGTCAGCAAGCGCAGCCATCCCCCTCACGTGGGCACTTTCCCTCCATCCGCGCAGCGCGCTTTTCTGAAGACCTGTTGTGGGGAGGAGACTGCGACAGACTCTCGCAGTGCCTGGGAACCCAGGGTAAGCCCTACTTAGCCTTTGACCTCCAGGGGCTCCCAGTCAGCCAAGCAGATCAGTTAAAAACAGAATTATACCAGAGGGCAGGATGTGGTAAGAGCCCAGAGGTATGTGGTCAGGGGAGGATCCCTTCAGGTAAAGGAAGAGGGACCAAAAAGTCTCCATGAAAAGTGTCCTTTGAGGCCAGGATTAAACATAAATAAGTATAAAAAATAATAGCGATCTATCTTTTTATTAACTATGTGTCCATCGTTTTGTGTACATAATTTCATTTAATCCTTACAACAACCCTGCAAGGTAGGTATCATTACTTCCATTTTTACAGATTATAAAGCTGAGGTTCAAAGAAAGTAAACACTCGTTCCAAGTACTTGTCCAAAGTTACACATCTAAGTTGTGAAGTCAGGATCCGAACCCAGGTCTCTCTGACTCCAGAGCCTAAGGTCTCCACCACACCAGCCAGAGATGAGTCGGGGTAGCATTCCAGGCAGAGAGAATAGCATAAGCAAAGGTGGATAAGCAGGAAATCACGGAGGAGCACTGAGGGAAGTGAGCAGACAGGCTGGCTGAAGCGCAGGGTACCTGCAAGGGAGCAGTGATGGGGAAGTCAGGGTTAGGATGAAAAAGCAAGGGAGGATTAGCGGGAAGTACGAGGGATTTGTACCTACTGCAGGGTAACAAGAGGCCAAGGGAGGCGGTGAGTAGAGAAGGGACATAACCATAACCGGATTTTAGGAAAATAACTCTGACAGTTACCTTGGAGATCAGTTAGAAAGACACTGCATTAGTACGAGTGAAAGGTAATAAAACTAGAGATAGAATAGTGGAGAGAAGGATGTCACTCATTAGAATGTTTAAGAGTAGAACTGATGGGACCTGATGACAGTCTGTCCTGTCAAGTGTCAGGGACCAGGACCCAAAATCAGGCTGGGGTTCCACAGCTTCTTATCATTGGCAGCCACCCAGTGGCTGGGGCAGCTTGAGTGTAGGTAAAAAATTGGGAATGGGAAAAGGAAGGATCGGGTTGAGCTGGGAATGTGACAATGAGGCTGTGGTTAGGGAATGTGGTTAGTCTGTGGGGAAAGGGGGGCGGGATGTGCTTAGCACCAGGTAGTGGCGGAGGAAACGGGGTTAGTGTACTGCGTCTGATGGGTACTAGAATTATCAGTGTGATCACTTTGTAAGGTGTATGAATGCCCAAACACTAGGTTGCACACCTGAAATGAATATAACATTGTATGTCAACTGTAATTTAAAAAAATAAAATTCACGTACATACTTTCTAAAATTAAAAAACAAAAGAAGAAATGGGGTTAGTGACTGTACAGGGCTGGAAATGGGGAAGACAGGTGTAGGGGAAGGCTGGGGAGGGTGGCAGTGGGAGAACAATGTATGTGAGCAGTCACTGGCTCAGGCTGGGAGAAGGGGAAGAATGACGTGGACAGGCTCAGACAGGGGATGATGAAGTGAGGTCAGAGGTGAGGTCAGGCTACGGGAGGCTGAGAGAAGATGGGCCTGTGGTCACTGCTAAATGAGGCTGGGGATGGAGGAGAGTGAAGGGACACTGGTAGTGTCTAAGCAAAGCTGTGGCTGTAGGGGCTGGGGGCATGGGATGCAGCCAGTGAGTGCCTGGGTCACACTGAGTAGGGGACAGCGCTATGGTCAGTGGCAGGGTCATGCTGGGAGTGAAATGGGGGTGTGGTCAGTGGCCTCCCTGGGCGTGGGATCTGCAAGACCCAGTTTCCTCTTTGGGTCTCATTTCCTCTTTTCTGTTTGGGGAGTGGGGGAAGGGGATCTACAAGTGGACCAAGAAATTAAGGAGGCTTAGAATCAGGACGGCCCACAGCAGGGACCAGGGTTATTTGCCAGTTGTGTTGGGCTGGGAGTGGGGTGTTCAGCAGATGACTAAAAGGCATGCAGGTAAATGAGTGGGTAAAAGTGGTGGGAGAGTGCTACAGAACGATGTGAAAGCTCAGATTGGGTGAGGGTAAATTAAGGTAGGATGTGTAAAGTAAGGGGATGGAGGGGATGGTGAACTGAGGCTAGGAACGGATGGTAAGATGAACATGGGAGAGGGCAAGGGAAGTATTCTGCAAGGGGATATGCAGGAAGGGTGTGATTGACATGCAGGGTCACGGATGCGAGTTGGAGAGGAAGGCTTAGTATCAGGGGAATGAGAAGATGGGAGGCAGTGGGGCTGAACTTTCAGAGGACTCAGTTATCCTTCTCTCCCTTGGCAACAGTGTGTCCTTGGTCCATTTCCCGCTTAGTCACCAGTCCCCTCTTCCCTATGCAGTCCTCCATTTATGACTAAGCTTTGTATACCTCCTGGGTCCCTCTCCCTTTCCCACCTCCTATCTTGTAAACAGCATAGTCCAGAAACCCCTGCCCCTCAACTCGGTGGCCACTGGAAAAGTCTTGGACTTCAAGAGTATAATAAAAAAAAAGCTGAAAACCTAGATGCCTGCAATTCCAGCTGAAGTCCAAAGCCATGGCCTGAAGTTAGTTTGTCATTTATTCTGGGTCAAAAAAAGCCCCTGAGACTACACAGGAATGAGACCTCCTGCAAAACACGGGCATATACCTACTGTCAATCTCTTACATTTTACCTGCCTCAGGTCAACTACCCTCACGTCAATCACAATCTCTAGAACCACTCCTAATTCCTAACGTTAACCTTGACCCTAACTTGTTTCCTGTTTCCTAATACATTCATCCCTTTCCTGACTCACCCCTTCACTGTTTAGTCTTAATACTGACTATGCCATGGTTCTCTACTCCCTAAAACTCAATTTCTAACCTAATTCCTGTTGTTGATCCTGAATTCTAACTTTGACTTATGTTGGTCATCCTAGAAAACAAAATAATAATGACCCGACTCACACTAATAACTCTAAATCTTAACTGTGGCTCTATAATTCCTAAAGCTAATCTTGAATCCCAAACTCACCCAAAGCTTTCCTACCCACATACCCGCTATCAGCGAATCTCAAAACCGATCCCCGCCCCGCACCTCACTGCCACCCCACTCCTCACCCTCCCCAAAACCTATCCGAGACAGAGGACTGCTCCCAGGAAGGCCCTGGCTCCAGCAAAAGGATCTACTTTAACCGTGAGCCCAAGCCGAGATGGACAGACGCTGAAATCTCTCCAACAACACCTGAAACAGGAGGCGCAGGAAAGTCCGGGGCCCCGCCCGCCCGCCTCCCGGGTCTGTCCTCGCAGCCACACCCTAAGGCTCCGGTTCCCCCGGTCCGACCTACCTGCGCAGCCCTGCTAGTGCCCCGCCCGCCGGCCCGTTAGCCGGCTAGTTCTCCCGGTGGCTCTCGGGATCCGGCCTCGCCCTCCCTTCGGCGACACTCGGCCACTTCCGTCCCCGGAACTTCCCCCACCCGTGGGCGGTGCCCTGGGCCGGCGTTCTATGGTTGCGGGGACTGCCGGAAGCTGCTCTGGCCTCAGCTCTCGTTGCTCACGAGACAGCCGAAAACCGGGCGCCCCTAGCCGGAAGCAGAGGTGGGGCGCAATCTGGCGAAAAGGCTGGAACTGGGCTCGAGTTCCCTTTTAAAAGAAAGATTAATTTTATTTATTTATTAAAAAAATTTTATTTATTTTTAGAGAGAAGGGAGGGAGAAGGAGAGGGAGAGAAACATCTGTGAGGTTGTCTCTAGTGGGCCCTCTACTGGGGACCTGGCCCGCAACCCAGGCATGTGTCCTAGACTGGGATTCAAATCCGTGACACTTTAACTCGCAGGCCGGCGCTCAATCCACTGAGCCACAACTGCCAGGGCTGGAATTCCTTTTTAGTCTCTGATTCTTTTTTCTAGCTTGGGGCGAAGGCGGAGCCGGTTCCCCAGAATGACCGCCCTGGGGTGTAAGGACTCAGCAGGGACATCCCCTTCATTTGCATAGCTCCCGGTACGTGGCGCAGCACCAAGGCCACTTCCGCACTATAGCGAACTCCAAGTCCCGGAATGCTTTGGGGTATGTGGGTCACTTCCGTTGTGTTGGAAGCTGCAGAGAGTCGAGCCTGAGAGGCAGGTCCAGGTTTGAGAGCGACGACTAGTAGCTACAGGGAAAGCCGGCTAAAGAGGGGCTGGCGGATAGGTGGGTTTGACTGACAGTCGGTGGGGGTCGTGCATGGGATTCGGGGTTGGGGCCAGATGGAGGGGTGAATTCCAGTGTTTCTGCCCATTCTTTCCGTAGATGTCCTATATGGAGTTGGCGTTGGACCCCGGTGATGAGGACCTGCTGGGCTTCCTGCTAGAGGAAAGCGGAGGTTTGGGGGCGGTGCCCGACGAGGTCTTGGAGGCTCCACTGGACTGGGAGTTGCCACTTTCCGAGGTGGGTGGGGTCTCAGTCGGGGAGTTGAGGGGTGGTGACTGGTCAAGGAGTGTTAATTTGAATCCTGGGAAGGCCCTGAGCGATTGGGACATAGAGGATTTCCTGAGCTCCCTGCCAAGTCCTCCAGCATCGGTGAACATTCTCAGCAGCTCTAACCCCCGTCTTGTCCAGCATGATCACACCTACTCTCTCCCGCAAGAACATGTTTCCATAGATCTAGGTGAGTAGGAAATAGAGAAGTTTGAGGGGAAGGAGAGGGCATGGATATTCACGGGCATGGATATTCACTTTCCCTTTTGCAGATGGTGGGATCTGTGGAAAAGGGGAGACCCAGATGACTCCACTGCATGAGGAGAAGCCAGCAGAGCAGGTACTTGATTTATGGGAGGATTATTCCCACATTGCAGGAGTAGGGGCTGGATTCCTCCTTCCTCTCTAACATCCCCTTGAAACTTTGCTGCCCACCTTTTGTAACCCCAGGAGATTGTTAGGCTTACACTGACAGATGAGGAGAAGAGGCTGTTGGAGCAGGAGGGGCTTACTCTGCCTGGAACACTTCCTCTCACTAAGGTAAGACTTCCATTGCTTGAGCAAAAGTTAGTGGGGGGTTGTGAGTAGGTTAGTGGGGGGTTGTGAATCCCAAGTAGGCCTTTTTTATTTTTCTGTTTTGTTTTACTGTTCTAGTCAATGAAAGGGAAACTTTATTGAGGCCCCAGGGTCACAGAGTTCAGCCAGAAGGCCGCCCTATGGCTGAGGGGGTGGTGAAGGGGCTTTATTTAACCTTGGGACGCAGGCTGTTGGTGTGGCCACACTTCTTGTGGCAGTTGACAGTGCAGAGGTGCAGTGGTGTAACACTTGGAGCAGTTCATCTTGTCATCAGTTGTACTTCTGGGTAAACTGGCTGAGGGAGGGCTCCATAATGCTAACCCTCAGATGAAGCGCTAAGTGCAGCGCAGACTCTTTCTGAATGTTGTAGCCTGAGACAGGGTGGCCATCCTCTGGCTGTTTTCCTGCAAAAAATCAGACGCTGTTGGTCAGGTGGGATCCCGTCCTTGTTTTGGGTTTTAACTTTGACCTTCTCAGTGGTGTCGCGGGGCTGAACCTCAAGGGTGATAGTCTTGCCATTCAGGGTCTTCACAAAGATCTATACATCTGCGCCTGCGGGGGAGGCTGCTCTGCTGTCTTGTTGATCACCAGTTTCGTTAATTTTATTAGTAACTTGAAAAGGACTGAAGTGAGAAATGTAGCAAATTTGCTGCTCCTAGGAAGCTGAGGGGTGTGGTTAATATTCTAGATGCAGGGGCAGATCCTAGTTTTGTGGGGCTTACATGGATTTTGATGTTTGCTTTAGAATTCAGAATTATTAGCGCATCAGTATAGGGACTTGGAAAAAGACCACTGTGAGCAAGGGGTGCGACACTTAGACTTCACCGGTTCGTGGTAATCCCCCTGTAGCTGGAAGGTAGAATTAAGCGTTTACACTGGACTAAGTAGTCTTAGTGTAAGACTACTTAGTGTAATATAAGAGTAAGTATAAATTCCTCAGTTTCAAGGTGCGAGCTATGAGTGGCAACTTTATAAGCATAATATTGTGATACAGTGATGAAATCACTGTTCACTGACAGAAGATTAAAGGAATTTCAATTTCTTAAAAGTATGAGTTGGCAGTGTGGTGTGGCTACTAAGAAAGTGAATGGGGTTTGGAGGCTTTATCAACAGAGGTTGACAGAGAGCAGTGACTGTCATCTTCTCCTCTGTGTTAGCCAGACCACATCTGGTTGTCCAGTTTTGAGCCCAGATTTTTGACAGGTATTAAAAGGATGCCGTCCATCCCGAGGAGATGAGTTAAAATTTTTGCCCAGATTAACAGATGAAATGTTGAGTGCCTTAAAATAGTGAAGGATCATTTAATTTGTTCTGTATGGCCCCAAAGATTAGGTACTAGGTAAGTCTAATGGATAGAACTTGTAGAAGCAGATACTGGCTCAAGATATGGAAGGTTTTTAATTAATAAAATTGTTGAAGGTGGTCTGGCTCGTGAGGGCATTAACACCTGATCCTGGGAGGCATCCAGCCAGAAGCCAACTGTCTGTTGGTCAGGGGAGCTGTACAAGGGGTCCCTGCATTGACAAGGTGATTGAACTCGGTTGCCTCCCAGCTCCCTGGTCCAGCGTTCTTCTGATACACCTTTTCCTTGTGTTCTGTCAGATGGAGGAACAAGTTTTGAAACAAGTGCGGAGGAAGATTCGAAATAAGAAGTCAGCTCAAGAGAGCCGCAGGAAGAAGAAGGTGTATGTGGGGGTTTTAGAGAGCAGGTATGCTGGGAGAAGGACTCCGGGGTGGGGGAACAGAAGTAGCTGGAAGCAGTAGGTCTTTGAAGGGAGGATACAGGCCATATCCCCACATCCCTGTTGTTCCCTCAGGGTCTTGAAATACACAGCCCAGAATCAGGAACTACAGAACAAAGTACAGCTCCTGGAGGAACAAAATCTGTAAGCAACTCCAACATCACTGCCTTCTCAAACATGCAAGGTCTGGAGCTTGGCCTTTAGTGGGTTTCTGATTCTAAAAAGCTCACAATAATGGGGAATACATTCACAAGTAACTAAGGATAAGGTAAGTATCAAGAAAGACAGAGGGAGTAAGAAAGACCTCATGGGGCAGATGACATTTGATAGTAGATAGCATTGTGGAGGTGGGAGAGCGGGGGTGGGGAGTAGGGATGGGGAGTGTTCTAAGGAGAGAGAGCACAGCATAGTCCAGTCTGGCTGGAACCCTAACACAGGTGAGTTGGGCCCAAAGGTAGAGAACATAGACTGGCAAGTGAGGATTATGTGCGTAGCTATTACGGCAGTGCAGAACCACTGTTTGCAAAGGACGTTAAGGCAGAGCAGAGCAGAGGGGTGTGTATTTGTTTTAAGGAGGAACTTTGGGCATTTTGTCCACAGAGGGGAAGAAAGTCATTTGCAAAAGTAGGACTAAAAGTAAGTTACTCAGTGTTTGTGTCTCTCATGTATATAGGAGAAAAACATGTTATTCAACTTTATTATTAATATTATTTTGAGAGGACCTAGTGCACAGATAGAGAGCTGGCCTTAAAAGGAGGATTTCATTGTAGCTCAGGGTGCCAGGCCAGGGGCTGTTCACTGTCCCCTCTTCTTCTAGGTCCCTCCTGGATCAGTTGAGGCGGCTGCAGGCCATGGTCATTCAGGTAGCAAACAAAACCACCAGCAGCAGCACCTGTGTCTTGGTGAGGATGGCGATCAAAGAGCATTCTCTCACACGTGGGCATGGGTGCAATCCAGAGCTCTTTGTCATTTCCTTTTCCTGTGCTCCAGGTCCTCCTGTTCTCCCTCTGCCTCGTCTTTGTACCTGCTATGTACTCCTCTGACACAAGGGGGAGCCTGCCAGCTGAGCATAGAGGTGAGAGGCTTGAGGATACTATTAAGGGTGGACTTGGGGGAGCAGCCTGGCCAGCCTCTGAAGAGTCTTTGTCTCCTCAGTGTTTTACCGCCAGCTTCGTGCCCTCCCTCACCAGCCGGAGCTGTCTGCCCTGCAGTCGGAGGCACCAAAAGACAGCTCAGACCATGAGCTCCAGGCTCCTGGCAACTTTTGCTGCCTGCTGTTCCACATGCTTCGGGCTCCTGGCACAGAGCCTCCCCTGAAGTTGCCGCTCCCTGACCCTTTCTCACATTTCCCCTGCCCAGGTCCCCTCTTTCCTCTGCATGCAAATCTCACAAGAAAGGGGGGGTGGCTCCCTGACCACCGACCCATATCCATTATCTTGCAGGACAGATACTCAGGCTAGGGTGCAGGCCTGGGGCCTACAGTTGGTGTCCGAGTGAAAAGGAGTGGGAGAGGGCTGGTCTTAGCCTCTGTGCCCTGTCAGAAGCCTTGGGAACCCCAAGGGCTCAAACACCACACTTACTGGCTTTCTGGGTCTTTTATTTGTACCCCTATGTGTCCATCACCCCATGAATGATGGGCCTGGGGGAATCAACTGATCTTGAAAATTTCATGCAGTGAGGGGGTGGGATGAGGAAAGAAATAAATAAGTGATTCTGATGCTTGCATCACCCTCAACCCCTTTACTGGCATGGTTGGGTGGGGTGAAGGGGAGAGGCATGATTGTCCCCGTGGCTCAGGGTTGCAGAAGACTGGGGGTGTGGGGGAGGAGCAAAGGCCAGGCTGGGCTGTTAGCGCCTCCCTCCCATAGTTCGGAGGGCTCACTCTGGGCTTGGGTTTGCCGTGGCTTCCTTTGGTCCCAGTTTAGATACTGTACTTAGTCCTTTGCCCTGTTTGGCTATTGGTCTGGAGAACTTTTTATGCTGCTGCTGCTGCTGCTGCAGGGCCAGCTGCATGGCCCAGATACTCAGTGGCCGCATGTAGGCCAGAGAGCGGAACACTCGCTGTTGGCAGTATGCCTCGGGGGTCTGGAAGGCCAGGCCCAGGCGCTCCCACACAGTACGGTAGCAGCCTTCAGCTGTCTGGAAGCCCTCCCAAGTCAGGCCCTGTAGGGAGAGATGGTAGTCACGTTAGTTGGCAACTCCTGAATGGCCTCTTCAGCTGGACAGATGGGGGTAATAAGGTCCCTCCCCTCAGGCAGTTCCCAGCTAATGGAAAGATAAATTTAACCCTCAGACAGAAGACTGAAGGCAGGAGATGGAATGCAAGCCAGGGAAAAGAGGGAGGCTTTCTCGGTGGCTAAGATGGTGCTGGGTTAGACAGTACAAGTGCTTGAGGGATGAGGAAGTGTGCTTGGGGAAGGTGGTGCATTACCTCCTGGATCATGGTGGCTGCCAGCCCGTAGACCACGCCCACCCAGACTTCATCAGACTGGACACTGGACCTATCGGGGACACCATGGGGCTGCATCCCATTCACAGCCCCCATGGCCCCTCCTGCAAAGGCCTGGACATTGAACTCGAAGATCGTTTGGAGAGCACGGACCACGTGTGGGGTAGGAAATACCTAGAGGGGCAAAGGCAGAAACACAATCTCCTAAACTTACTTTGTACCACCAAGAAAAACCCACCTGTCTAGCTCTTCCGTCTAGTCTCTCTCACCTCAGTGTCTCCGTCTCCTAGGCCGCTGGCCCTCAGGAACCACTGGCCAGCACACTGGTCAGACATGATGCTACAGGACTGAGGCTGAGAGCTGCAGTCATAGTTGTAATAGCGGCCTGCAGCACAGGAAGGGCGAAGTAAGGATCCCGTGTCCGCACAGCTGCTCTAAGACTCCTAGGAATCCCCCAACTCACCATTCCACAGCAGTCTCTCATAGGCTTCTTTGCCCCGGCTAAGGATGGAAGCAAACTTATCTTGGACGTCCTGTGTCCCACACAGAGCAGCCATCTGGACCATCACAGCCACAGCTGCCAGCCACAGTCCTCCACAGTAAGCACTGAGGGTAATGATGGGTTTAGTGGTCAGACTGGCAACTCCAAACAGGCCGTGAGTCTCTCTTCCTTGAGCCTACAGTCCCTTGGTGTTTAGTTCCCCACCTCGGGCCCCCTGGAAATCCCTACCCCACTAACCTGGGGCCTGTGGTGACCCATGCATCATAGGTCTGGTCTGCATAGCCTCCATTTTCAATGAGTCCATCTTGGTCCTTGTCAAACCTCATTTCAGACTCCATCACGGCCTAGGAAGGGACCAAGATGCCAAAGACTTAGATTCTAAGTAAAGACAATAGCCAGCTAGCTCTCCCCAACACCAGCCATGCACTGGCCACTGTACATGCATCCCTTACCAGACACACAGGCCACATGTCCCTCAGGAAGCCCTGGTCACCCGTCAGGTAATAGTCCCGATACACCTGCAGCACAAACTTCAGATTCAGGTCCTTCCAGTCAGCAGTGTCGTGGATCACGTATGCATTGACGCGGAGCCACGGCTCGTCGTCTGTGGGAGGGAAGGGGGCCTGGTTCATTTGCATTGGTGGATAGGGCAGGGGTTACAAAAGCTGAGGGGGAAGCTGACCTTGAGGTGGAAGGACTTTTACCTGGGTCCCCTATATCATGGGGGATGACATTCCTCCTTTTCACAGGTGCCATTACCCCACTCATCAGGTACCGGCGCCCTGTCAGGTCTTCCCTGAGTGTGGCCAGAGCTGGAGGAGCAGACAGACACGTAGAGGGCAGGGCAGAGAATGGGCAGGCTTGGGATGGCGCAGGGCAGTGCGTGTGACCCCAGAAGGGAACTGATAAATAGGATGTAGATATGTTTGGGGGGGAGGTAAGCTCAGGGACCAGAAAGGTTCAGGAGTGTGGGGAGCTAAAGAGGGCAGAAGAGGCACAAAAGAGACCCTCACCCATGTCATACTGCAGGCTGAGCTCGAGTTTGGGCCAGAGCATGATGAGGGCGAAGGAGGCGTAGAAGTGGACATCGTATGTGTTGTACATGCGATATTCCTGACCTGGAAGAATGAGGGAGACACAGTGTTGCCAGCATTCCTGCTTCCCCTTCAAGTTCCCCATCCTACCCAGCTTGTCCTCTAGAAGTGGGTGTGTGGGGCACTGTCACACTCCATCCTTGCCAGTTACTCCTCATCGCAACCAACAGACTTACCATCCTGCCTGGTGGTAAGGCACTAACGGGCTTCAGATACAGCCTGCCACACCATAGCCCACCAGCAGCTGTACCTTCAAGGTAGCCAAATCGACCATACTCCGTCAGGGTGGGGCGGAGCTGACACATGCTTCCTGCCAGCTCCTCTGGCAGGGAGTCCTCAGGAACTTCAAGCCATATTGTGCCTCCATCAGCCAGGAAGTAGAGTTCGTTGAAGAGGGCAGATTTGTACCAGGCAGGCAAGGACCTGGGGAGCCAAGAGGAGAGAATGGTCTAGCGAGTGTGGACCTCCCAGGAAAGAAAGGGCTCGTGTTCAGCAGAGTGGGGGCACCCAGTGAATCCCAGCTCGAGTCTGCTGACTTTGGTGGGGGAAAGTGAGTGCCTGGGAGAAGGGCAGGGGGTGGGCCCCGCTGGCACCTGTCGTCCAATACCGAGCTCTGCCAAGCCGAGATCCTCTCCTCCCAGTCTGCATATTGGCACAGCGCGTAGTGGCTGAGGGCAGGTGCTGCGTCGCCATCTGAGCCAAAGAACCTTGTGTAACGCCTGGGGTGGAAGGAAAGGGGAAAGATGGACACACAGGCGCCAGGTCAGAGCCCTAGCACCTTGGATCCCTGCACTCTCTCAGTCCCCTCACCTGCAGTAGACCTGGCCCTTGGCCCCAAACATGATTCTGGGCATGTCCCATGCCAGTGAGAACTCCAGGCAGCACCGGCCTCGAGGTGGCAGCTTACCCATAACGCACACGGCCCCAGCGATGCCTACCCCTTTCTGCGAGGGGGTGCTTGGGCCTGAGAGGAACACAAGAGGAGTCAGCACAGGCCTCTCCTTCAGCCCTAGGGATCCATAACTTAGGAACGAGGCCCATTCATTACCAGGCCTCCCACCAGCTCCCCAGACAGGGACAGCCTCTCTTCCCACCACCTCCCTGTGAGACCCCCCATCACCGGCGGGGGAGTCCAGCTGTCCATCCTGCAGTAGATCCTGCCACACCTGCTGCCCAGTGCCGTCAGGGTCAAAAGCTGTGATGTAGGTTACCGTCGTATCTGCCTGTTAAGGGGCCAAAGACTGTGAGGGGAAGCTCTCAGGTATGTTGGCTTCTAGGAAATGCTCTCACTCTTGTTACATATTCCAACCTCCTCCAAGTTCCAGAGGCTTAAGGGCTGTGGGGAGAGTGGGACTCACTAGAGTTTAGGAAATGAGACTGTGGTGGAGTGGGGTGAGCTCAGGGGCTCAGGGGTTCAGGTATGTCACAGGACAGGCTGCTCCGTACCGTGAGTCGTGCAGCCACAGCCATTGTGTAGGGATTCGGAAGGGTTGGGTGGTGCAACAGCAGCCCTCGTACAGTCTCCCCATCACGCTCCAGAGAGAAGGGTTCATTCCACAAACCCCCTGGGGCATCGTCGCCACCTCCCAGTCCGTTCCGCATGGAGAACATGATGGACACCTCCAGGGCTTCGTCCCCTTCATTTTCCACATCCCACACAAAGACTCCTACAGGCAGACTGCTGTCCTGGGTACGAAAGATCAGACTCAGATGGTCCCAGTGTAGCCCCTCCTGGGCCCCTCCAAAGATCAAGCCTCAGAGCAAGGACCTGACTCAGATACTCCCAACATACTCTCTTGTCTTCCACTTGTATCTCCCCATATTCCCACACGGGCTGTCTACCAGGAGAGAGCAGACTGGCCGGGCAGGCGGTGGTCCTGGGAAACCAGCGTGACGTTCGCACTCCAACCCCTTCTTTCCCAGGGCATGGAATTTCCAGCAGAGACAGAACCCAGGGAAGGGGAGACAATGGAAGAAACAGAGGGGGAATCTCACCTGGTAGTCATGGGGCAAGATGGGTGTGATCTGGCGGCAGGTCAGGGTGACATTCTGGCCAGGAAGCTGATAGACGGTCCAGGCTCGGGGATAGAGGGCGTGGTAGAACGCGAAGTACCCGCACAGGCCCCAGTTCCAGCTGCGCAGGACACTTGGGCGCTCCACAGACAGGACTTGCTGGTACACCGTCTGCCCTTCCCGACGCAAGCACACTGTGAACTAAACCAGGAGAGGAGACAGGCTAGAACTGGGTAATTGGTCTCCCTCCCCCAGAGTAGCTCTTCCCCTTCCAGAGCCTGCAGTGATTACCACTGCATCACAGCCTCACTCACCCCCCAGTCCTTTCCCCCTGAGCTCAGTGAGTCGCCAGCAAGTCCCACCTCCTCTCCCTTCGCACTAGTGTGGTCTTACTGCCCTAACCCAGGCCCTCACCACCTCTGCTCTTACCCTCTGCCCTCACACATGTGGATAGCACAATGATCTCTGTTACAGACATCAAGAGATGTTGGTCTGGGTTTATGTTCCAGCGACTCCCCATGGCCCTCAGACTGGAGTCTAAACTCTCTCCCTGGCTTTCAAGACCTTCTTGGTCTGGCCTGTCCCTGCCCATTAGACCCATTACCTGCTGAAGCTCCTATATTCCGTTCACATCAAATACTCACTATTCCTTGAGCACACTGTATTTCTCCCTGCCTTAGCGCGTGCTCATTCACCATCTGGTGATCGCCCTGCCCCCATCCTTTAAGGCCTAAGCCAAATGCCATCTCCTCTGTAAGCAAGGAGTCATTCTCCTGGATATCCCCCTATGCTTCTAGTGTAGCATGTTACAGTGTGTTTATTCACATTCTGACTCCCTGCCTGCTCCATGGGTTGAGGGCAGGGACCTTCTCTAGTTCACTGAGGCCCCCCTTCACTCCCTTCAGCTGGGAGTGGCAGTCTGTCAGGTGGAGCTGGCATGTGTAGGGAGAGGACGGGCAGAGCCTGCAGCAGTGCCCTTCTTCTCAGTGTATCATCTGTGCCTCTCGTTTTGGCACTGACACAGTCTCACAGCCTCCAGTGTCTCAAAGTCCTGTTCCCCTAACAGAAATGTGGGCTTCTGGAGGTTAGGGGCTACAAGGGGTTGGTATTTCTTCCCTTGGTTCAAAGTATGCCTGATATTTTTAAATAAAAAGTGAATATATATATATATATATATATACACACACATATATATAGTTTTTTTGCTTTTTGAACAGTAGATAATGCTTAAGACCATGGGCCTTTAAGCACAGAGAACTGGCGCCGAATCCCAGTGCTTCCACTGACCAGCCATGTGATCCTGGGCCCCTCACGAACCCTCCTCAGATCTTAGTTTCCTCCTCTATAAAAGGGCACAATAATGATACCTTGTGGGGTTGTCTTAAAGCATTAAATACGATGTAAAAGTCTCAGCACGTGTTACACATGCAGTAATTACTTTGACTGTAGAGTCATGATTCTGGAAGGCATTCCCCTTGGATACCTAAGGGATGAGCCAGAGAGGAAGCCCGGGACCTTGGGCAGGGCTGGTAAACCTAACTAGGAAGGGCGCTTCATGAATAGACCAGAGGTCTGCTAGTCACTTCTCCTTTGAAGACGGGCTGAAAGCTGGAGTCATCCCTCAGACAGGAAACAGGAACTCGGAGGACAACTCAAGTGGGAGGTCACTAGAGAGAGATGATGAAAGGTGGATCCCGTGCCTCTGGCAGTCTGAGGTGCAGGTGTGATGACGGAACAGAAGGGAAAGAGGCCAAACTTCGGAAAAGAGAAGAGGGCTAGAGATCCGTGCCTGGGAGAGGAGGGGCTCCCAGGCCCTCAGCCAGAGAGACCTCCAGAAGAGTGACCACCAGCAGAGAGCTGACCTCTGGCTGAGGGCTGGCAAATCAGGGTGAGCAGTGGGTGCTCTACGTGCATTTGCCCCCTGCCCATTTGCAGACTTCTGGTTTTGTTCTCCCTTCTGGTCCTACCACACGTTCTTTCAACCAGGTTAAGTGATCAGGGAATTCTCTGCACTCTGTGTGACTGAGGACTAGCCAGTACTCTGTGACTGGCTCAGCTCATGGAGCTGGGGCAGCAAGTAGGTAGGGAGCATTTACTAGAGAAATGTAGGGCACCCAGGTGCCAGGGCTGATCATTCTTTCAAGGATCGTGTGCTCTGTGTCTCATTCCTGGAGTACATGGGGCCAGGTGCACACAAAGCTTCTCGAAAGGACTTAATGGACTGAATCATGTACACATCTAACTGCCACATCCCACACCAGCTGAGAGGCCCTCCCTGGCCTGGGGAGGGGTCTTGGACCTCTCCTCCACCGCCTGGCTCTTACTTGGTCAGCCATGACCGTGCGGTGCTGGTACATTCCAGGAGTAAGCTGCCAACGACAAAACTGGCCTCTCCAGCCTCGGGTGATGGTGCCTCCCCCGATGCCACCCAAAGGGCAACCTAGAGAGAGAATCAGGATCGTTACTGGGGAGACGGGGACTGGGAAACAAGTCAGCTGCTCACTTTCTAGACTATAAGGGATCCCCTAAAAACCATGGGAATATGAAATCAACACGTTGTACATCTTCACTTAAACGAAGCTATAGATCAATTATATCAATAAAGCTGGGGGAAAAGCCCCAAGGGGATGGGGTCAGGGAAGCTGGGCCCTCGCTGCACAGGGCAGAGCTGAGGGGAGGCTCACCGTAGATCTGTCTCAGGGGCACAGAGTTCATGAGGTCTATGAAAGGTTTCTTTTTCTCCACCTGAGTCTTCTGGTACCACCACTGCAAGTACCTACAGAGCAAGACGCAGTGTGAATGAAAGAGGCTGTGGGCGGTGCCTCCCTGGTGCAGTCACCTACCTCTTTCCCGGCCCATCAGTGATTTCCCATTAAACAGTTGGGACCCAACACCGTCGCTTCCGGACCTCTTCCTCCGCTCAACTTCTCTGCAGTTCAGGCTCCCCTTAGCTTCCCGGTCATCCCAGCGCGCACAGTATGGGACTGCCTCTGTTTCTCCTCAGGGGCTTTCTGCTCTTTCCTCACCTCGAACTCCACTACCACTGCTTTAGCTTACCCCAGACACTTTTGTCTGAGGTGTTGAAAGGTCTGGTTATGGTTTCCCGACCTACAACACCCACCACCAGCCTGCCCCCCACCCCCCAAAGCATGGGCTGCTGGGATAATTTTCTTCTTTTCAAAACGATTATTTTTCTTCCTGATGATGACAGGTGAAAATGTGTAGAAATACAGCAGCTGGGAGGGGGGAAATGCTACCCATAGACAACCAGTGTTTATGTTTTGGGGCATTTCCTTTGATTGATTGATTGATTGATTGATTTAAAATTCAGGATTGAAACTGTAAGCTTTATGATTCTGCTCTCTTATAATATCCCAGTAAAGACGTCAAAAAAATCTCAACATTTCCGCCCTGGCTGGTGTGGCTCAGTGGGTTGAGTGCCAGCCTTCGAATCGAAAGGTCGCTAGTTTGATTCCTAGTCAGGGCACATGCCTGGGTTGCTGGCCAGGTCTCCAGTTGGGGGTGTTTGAGAGGCAACTGATCGATGTATCTCTCCTACATCGATGCTTCCCTCCCTCTCTATCTCCCTCCCTTCCCCTCTCTATAAAAAAAAATCTCAACACTTCCCTGGGCTTGTCACAACAATATGTCCCATAGACAAATTATTCTGTGTGGGATTCAAGGCTCTGACATCTCTCCTAGACCACCTTCCACTCTTCTACAATTTCCCGCTCAGGGTGGGTCCTCACTAAGCACCCCCTGCCCTGCCAGACTCTCTCCCAGTTCTACTCTCCTCCCTACCCAGACATTCTATACCACTGTTCAAGCACAATACTAGTAACCCTGTAACTGTGTAAGTGACCCTTCTGAGCCTCAGTTTCCTCAGTTGCCTGCAAAATGGGGGGATACTCTCTGCCTTACCTACCTACTTACATGCCGCATGGTATGGTCGAAAAAGCAAATGACATAATAGACAGGAAAGCCATAAAGTGGCATACCTGCGTCAGCCATGCCTGTCACCTCTACACACACTATCTCCATTCCCAATCAGACGCTGTCTTGTAATTTCAGTGTTCCTCACATGAGTCTGACAAAGTTTTAAGTCCCTTTTGGAAAGGGACAGTGAGGAAGACTAGGTGATTATTACCCACAGCCTCAAGCACAGGGCACGGCACACAGCCTGCAGTCGATACACGGTCGCTGCGTTTGCTGGGAGCTGCCGTGGGGCACCAGAGAGATGAACTAGGACGGGAGCAGGGACAGGAGAAATGTGCTTAAAGAACAGGGAGGGTACCTTCCAGGCAGAAGGAAAGGGAGGGAAGGAAAGGGAGTGAAGACAAAGGATGAGATAATGGGAAGGCAGAAGGTCCTCCCTGCCACTTTAAGGGAAACTGGACTTTGAAACCAGAGGCCAGAAGGATTGGTGAAAGCAAGGAGAGTGCAGTGGGAATTAGGGCAATGAGGGAGAAATGCCAGATGTGAGGACAGGCAGAACAAAGGAGCATCTAGCGCAGAACTGGCACTCAGTAAATTTTATTATTATTTTTTAGAAAGCAGTATACAGAATGTAATTTCAATTACTTTGTAGCTGCTTGCAGGAAATGGAAGATCTCGCCGCAAATTTTCTCATTTTATTGAATGAATGGACTGCCTGAAAGGCAGAGCTATCAAAATTGAGTTCTTACCACACTGAGGCCAAGAGAACTGACTTCCTGGAACCCCTGGTTACAGCACCCTCAGTTCACCTCCCTCAGGGTCTGCCTTTCTCCTACTCCCGTAACTTAGCAGCTGGCCATCCTTGACCTATTTGGCCATCTCCATAATTTCAGCCCCAACTTAAGAATTATCATTCAGAATTCTTTCTTGGCTCACCCCTGCTTTTTCCTCAAGACCTCATCCCATTCCAAAAGCCCCATGTCAGTGGCCCCCACCCTATCCTGGTATGGGAAGCCAAGGTCCAGGGGGCTGAGTAGGGGTTCAGGCCTCTATGACTCAGCTCATACATAGAGACAGAGGGACTAGGTTACCCACCTGTTCTTGACCTCGATGCCCCATCACACGCACCCCGTTGTGCTTCTCTTGGCACTCTAGCCCTAGATCCTATTTCGACCCAAAGGCTTTGGGGGTCAAGACTGGGCTGGGTCAGTTTCAGAAGCAGCCTGGAGGCATGATTGTTCTCTGGTACTGGCCACCCACAAGAACTAGCAAAGGTGTAGGATACCTAGACAGCACCAGCCTCTTCCCACTGCCTAAGGCTGGGGTTAGGTAAATGGACCCGGTACCCTAGTCCCGCAGCACTGACTGGGACAGGTAAGGATCCCTTTAGAGGCTATCAAGGCTCGGTTTCCCAACCTGTATGCCTCCCTTCCTGGCTCTGTATTTACTGAGGACTATGGACTGAGGCTCTGTGGACTGATTCAGGATGACATCAGAGTGATGCTTTTTGTCCTCACATCCACCTGGTCTTGTTAGTAGGTTTCAGCTTTTCGTCACTAGTTTTTGAACTTGATGGGGATCTGGAGGAATCTAGAGGAGTTCCACAGCCCAGAACAAGCTCTTCGGGTGTCTGCAATCCCTGCGGAGGGAGTGTGGGGGGAGGTGGACACCAGAGCAGGCTCTGGAAGACTCTTGCTAAGAGCTCTGGGGACACCTAGAGTGGTGCCTCTCTGATCAGAGGTCTTCTCTGCTTTTTCTGTCAGGGCCTGCCTCTCTCAGAGGAAAGTGAAGAGCACCTCACATCGCCCTCTCCTTAGGGTTAAGAGAGCAGGCAGGTTCTCACCCACTCCCTGGAACTAAAGTGGGATGGGCGTTGGTCTGAAATGGGATGTACCTGGGAATACTCCAGCTGCTCAGGAGAATCTGAGAACCACCCCCTCCCACATAAAACAACATTGTATCAGCACCATTTCCTATGCTGCCACAAAATATAGCTAATCCCAAAGAGCTGTCTTTGGGAAAGGAGTGGAGAGAAAGACACTAAATGGGAAAGGCCTACTGCAGGTCTAGATATCTCTGTTCTTTCCTGCTAAAAAGACGAGTTACTGGGAGTAAAGGGTTGCAGAAAGGTGTGACCTGGTCTCACGCTCCAATATCAAGTCTTAGTATGTTGGGCATAGGGGCCACTTGATTGGCAGAAGGCATATATTTGCTTTCACACCCTTTGCACACCTGCTGGACGTTCTGTGTGGCAACAAAGTGAACTCTGTGGTACTCTAGGCGACGGGATCTACTCACCTCAAGCCCATGCCCAGATGCTTTATCAGGTTGCTTAGGGAGATGTCATTGGCATTAAAGGGTTTCCTCTTCTCTGAAAACTCATGAGCCAAGCAGATGCGCCAGCCAAAGGAAGGCACCTGGTAGCCCTCAGCTTTACCCTCGTAGGAAGCCATCAGCTGCCCAGAGTACTCCGGATTGCTGTAGCCCAACTCATTTTGGGGTCGATTGTCCTCAGGGATCTCGCAGTCAGTAACTTGCACATCCTCAGTGCCTCCAGTATCTTCAGGGCAATAAACCTGTGGATCCCCTTTGGCACAGCTGGTCTGCTCCGAGGCTGGGACTCCGGTTCCCATGTTCCCTGGATCCTGGGTCCCCACGACCTCGATGGCCCCAGGTCTCGAGCCTTCTGGTACAAAGTGTCTCACCAGCCAAGTCCAGATGCGGATGCCGATGGTTGTTAGGTGCCGTCCTGGAGGGCCGGGCGCTGGGGAAATCTGCGGTGGGCAGGTGTCTCTGTGGACCCCGGGAGCTGTTGCTGCAGCGGCGGCAGAGGCGACAGCAATAAAGCCGCCTCGGGCTCCCTCTCGGTCTTCTCTCTGGGTCCTGGGCGGGAAGGGTCGGGCCTCGTAGTCATTGGGCCGCGATGATGAGCTTGCCCGGCCAAAGGGCGACTACTGGGCCAGCGGAGAGGGGAGGAGCCCGGGGGGCCGCCCCGCAAGGCACCGCCCCCGGGACCGGCCTGGGAGCTCGCGGCGGCGTCAGCCGCGTCCCCGGGTCGCGGCACCAAATCCCCCAGGGCTGGGCGCCGGGTCCCGCCGGCCGGTGCCCAGGGCAGCGCCCGCGCCCAGGTGCCTGGCCGTGGGAAGGTGACCCAAGGCGGCGGGACGCGAGTCCCTTCCGGCCCGGCTGGCCCGGCGCTTCCGGCCGGAAGGGGCTCCGGCGGGGGCGGGGGTGGAAGGGAAGTCCCGCCTCTGCCGCGGCGCCGCCGAGCGCTGGGCCGGTCCCGAGGGGCGGACAGGTGAGGGCCTCGGTGCGCCGGGACCCTCGGCCTCCACCTGGCGAAATGCCCGGGCTGGGGACGCGGAGGGGCCGGTCTCCGTGGCCTTGGGCGGGGCCGTGGAGCCAGGAGGGAATGGGGGCAGAGGTCGGACTGAGGGTTCAGGGGGGTAGGGGGCTAATCCGGCACCGGGAAGGGCGGGAGCCTGGGACCCAGAACGACGCCCTCCCCTGGGCAGCGCGGAGCCAGCTGCCCCCACCCCGCACTCCCCCGCGCCCCCCCGCACCCACACCCTGGCGCGTCCCTCGGGCACCGGGTGCGGACCGCCGGTCTCTCTGGGCCTCACCCCCAGGCCCCACGCAGACCCCCGCCCTGCCCGGGTACTGACTTCTGACTCCCTTTGTTTTCTCCTAGGTCCGGCTCCGGGGCTGCCATGATTGAAGTGGTAGCAGAGCTGAGCCGAGGTCCTGTGTTTCTGGCGGGGGAGGCGCTGGAGTGTGTGGTGACTGTCACCAACCCCCTGCCCCCCACGGCCACTTCTGCATCCAGGTGGGAGTGCTGGTCCTAAAGAAGGTGGCCCTTCTGGGCGGGAGCCTGGTGTCTCTAGTGCTAAGCCAGAGCTTAGGTTGTCCTGTAGCTACACCTGTGCATTGTGTTGTCATTGTAGGAAGGGGCCGTTTGACAGATGTAGCCCACATCTGATGAACAACCCTCCACTCTCCTTTCCTCCCTCCCCCCCATTCCCCTTTGTACCCACAGTATACTTGTCTTAGTTTAACCATCTTCTTTTTCTTTTTATTGATTTATTGGGATGACGTTGGTTAATAAAAGCATATAGGTTTCAAGTGTAAAACTCTGTAACCCATCATCTGTGTATTGCATCGTGTGTTCACCACCCAAAGTCAAGTCTCCTTCCATCACCCTTCACCCCCTTTTACCCTCTCCTCCCTTCCTCTGCCCCCTTTCCCTCTGGTAAAAAATGGTTTCTCTGGGGGGTTCTGGATTTCCTGATCCTTAAGATAGCCACCTAACCATGTTGGTTTCTAGACATGTGGTAGGGAGTTTGGAAGAGCATTGATGAGGTCAGCAGATCCCCTCTGATGCTGTCTTTACTTCCTTCCACAGTGAGGCTCTGGCCTGGGCCAGTGCCCAAATCCACTGCCAGTTCCATGCCAGCGAGACTCGAGTAGCACTGCCTCCCCCAGACTCCAACCAGCCAGATGTTCAGCCTGAGAGCCAGACTGTCTTTCTCCCACACCGAGGTTAGAGATGAGACACTTGCCTTTGGTGGGAATGGAGTGTTGTCTCAGAAGGATGAAACCTGAATTGTTCCTGAGGGTCTTCATAGCCTCTGCAACCTGGGGATATGAGAGGATGTGGCTCTTGCTTTGGGGCTGTAAGATTGTTGCTCTCACACCAAGAAAGGAGGGGTAATTTACTGCAGGCTGCTGCTTGTTACCAGGGCTCATGGCCCCACTTGCTGTGCTAGCCTCTTCCAGTGCTGGATAATGGTGTCATCAAACTGCAGTCTTCATCTTTTCTAGGTGAGAGGGGTCAGTGTATCCTTTCCACCCCACCAAAAATCCTATTCTGTGACCTGAGGCTGGACCCCGGAGAGTCCAAATCATGTGAGTGACAGTCGCCCACCCTTCTAAGATTCCTGGAGGGAGGACTTCTCTGGCTGCCTCTGGCCACCCTGACTACTACTTCCCGACCAGACTCCTACAGCGAAGTGCTGCCCATAGAGGGACCACCCTCCTTTCGAGGTCAGTCAGTCAAGTATGTCTACAAACTGACCATTGGCTGCCAGCGTGTCAACTCACCCATCACTTTACTCAGGGTCCCCCTGAGGGTTCTTGTGCTGACCGGTAAGTAAGGGTTCCTGGAGGGAAGGGCTAAGGAAGAACCTCACCAAAGCAGAAATGATCCTTAGAGATCTTGTGAGAGGGGCTGGGGGAAGCTTCCTGGTCTCGGTGAAGGTGCAAGGGAGATGTGGGGCGAGGGTCCTGGAGACAGGTGGAGGTGTGCACCTCAGCCGTGGCTTCCCGTACCGGTAGCCCTCTCGGGTTGGAGTCTAAGACCCAACCTCTGCTCTTCCCTCTGTTCCCTCCTAGCACTACTTCTCTACTTAACCTCTCTCTAGGCCTTCAAGATGTCCGGTTTCCCCAGGATGAGGCTGTAGCCCCATCCAGTCCATTCTTGGAGGAGGATGAAGGTGGGAAGAAGGATTCGTGGCTAGCTGAGCTGGCTGGGGAGCGCCTCATGGCTGCCACGTCCTGCCGCAGTCTCCGTGAGAATCCTTTCAAAATTGTCCCGCTCTATCCTCTTGTCGTAGTATTCCTGTCTCAGAGGCAGTTTCTCCTAACTGCCACGTGCTTCTGAGGACCTGCTGATACCTCACCCCCAAGTGCAAAGAAAAGCCCCACCTTTGGCCCCCCGCTCCCAGCCCCAGACAGTCTTCAGTGTGGACTCCAGGTTTACAGTGTCCCGTTTTCCCCAGATCTGTACAACATCAGTGACGGCCGAGGGAAAGTCGGAACGTTTGGCATCTTTAAATCTATATACAGACTTGGCGAGGACGTGGTGGGGACCTTAAACTTAGGGGAAGGAACCGTAGCTTGTTTACAGGTGAGAAGGGAGAGGGGCGTTGGGGATGCTGGGCCTGAAGGGCTGGACGCGCAGAAGGGCCTGCGTGAAGGGGGGTGGTATGCAGAAGTGGGTCGGGGTCACTGGGAGTCTCTTTCTTTGGTAAGGCAGGTGGAGGTTGGGCTGCCTTCTCACTTAGGGTCAGCACTCCCCAGTGCCTGCTAGCACACACTTTTCTTGCTCCCAGTTTTCAGTAAGCTTACAGACTGAGGAGCGTGTACAGCCTGAGTACCAGCGGCGCCGAGGGGCAGGGGGTGCCCCCTCTGTGTCCCATGTGACTCACGCCCGACACCAGGAGTCCTGCCTACATACAACCAGAACCAGCTTCTCGCTCCCCATCCCTCTCAGCTCCACCCCAGGCTTCTGCACAGCCATTGGTAAGACTTTGACCGCTATTGGTGGGGGAGGGGTGTGGGGGCCGGGAGTCAAATATGGTGCTTAGGTAGAGTGTAATCAGTCCTGATTCCTAACACACTCACTGACCATGAACACTTTCTCAGATCTTCAACCTACTTCCTAGATGCACTGAGTCCGGAACTCGGAAGAGCTTTGTAGATCCCCTTTCCTGCCCCTTCCCACTGGGACCCTGTAATCCGCTGATCTTGGATTCCCCAGCACCTTTACTTCCCGCTGCCAAGTCTCAACTGTCCCTGCTTGGGTCATGTTCTTGATGCTGCCATTCTTCTTGTCACTTTTCTGGTTAACACACTAGATTTCTTCGGAGAAGCCCTTGATCCTACTCCCCTGTCCCGAGACTTCTCTGCCTCTTCCCAAATACAGGGTTTTGCTCATTTGCTTACCACATCCTGTCAGGCTTTAATTCTGGCTTCTAATGCCTCTGCCTATGTCTTTTCTTTCCACAGTGTCCCTGAAGTGGCGGTTGCATTTTGAATTTGTAACATCCCGAGAACCTGGTTTGGTGCTCCTGCCTCCTATGGAACAGCCCGAGCCTGTCACCTGGACAGGGCCTGAGCAAGTGCCTGTGGACACCTTCAGCTGGGACCTCCCCATCAAGGTGCTGCCTACAAGCCCGACCCTGGCCTCGTACGCAGCCCCAGGCCCCAGCACCAGCACCATCACCATCTGAAGCGGGCCCCCCACAGCACTGCTCCCTTCAGGACACTGAGGACTCGGCACCTGGGCCCTACTGGGGCCCAGTCTGCTTCCGCCTGGGGCCCGGTGGTGTGGACAATGAGAAGCAGGCTTTCAGTGATAGCATTAATTTATTTATTCAGAATAAATTGGCAGCTGCTAGTGGTTTCCCTGGAAGTGGCGGCAGCAGTGGCAGTCAGCAGAAGGGCGATCAGTTAGGTTTAGCTGGAGTGGGGAGCAGGAGCCCCAGGAACAGGGGTGTTAGCGGAGCCCCACTCTGGGTCAGGCCCTCCCCCTTTGCAGGGCAGCCGAGGGTCAGATTTTTGCACCAGGGAGAACTGGCAGGTTCCTGCCTCCTGTCGCACCTCACACTCAGCGGGGAAGTCGATGGGATGCTGGGACCTGGGGAACCAAAGGATGGGGAAGGAGTCAGCACGGTGAAGGGCTGTCGTTATCCCCCACACACATTCCCTCTTTCCCAGCCTTCCTCCCATATCTCTGTTAGTGCTCCCTTGGTCCCCCTGAGTAAATTCTCACCTACCAAGATGGATTTTCTTCATTTCACAGCAGGAATATTTTTTCTCTAGACCCACCCCTGCCACCCTCACTCTGTAGCCTGGGCCTTCTCCCTCACACTTGCTGGCACCTTCAGGTCTGGCCGGCCTTGCACTGCCATGCTGTTCTGTTCTAAGGCGGTGGCAGCCTAGTCCTGCCTGGGCCATCTCTCAGTCGCTCACATCCAAGCCATTCTCTCTGGGCCATTTTTGGTCACTCACGTGTCACAGCAGCCCACACCGACAGGATGCAGGCAGGTGCAGTGGAAGCAGTCCTTGCGGAGCCAAGACTCACCCAGGGTAAAATACTTCCCTTCATAGTGGCAGGGGGCTGGGGAAGAACAGGAAACGTTAATTTGCAGGGGAGTGATAGCAGCAGACAGAATCACCCTGGCGTAGGAGAGAGTTAAGTGCACACTGCCCCCATACTTGGTCTCTCCTGGTTCTGAGCCAGCGGGAGTCTGGGTATTCGGACATAGGATCATCTCTAAGGTGCCCTCCTCCCAGTGAATGCCCTTTGCTCCTTGCACTTTCTGAATGCCTCACCCAGCTTTACCTTGAGCTTGGAAGTAGCACTTGCTGTAGACTCCCGGGTGCTGGAGGAGCAGAGATATCACCAACCAGATGATCCCCCAGCCTCTCAGGATCCCCTTAGTCTGTCCAGCCCAGAGCATTCTTAGGGCCATTCCTGTCACACGGCCTTTGCAGACCCTTCTCAGCTTCTGTCCAGGCTACTCGGGTCTTGTCTCTTTGGCTTCTCTTTGTTCTGTCCTTGAGTGTAAGTTTCTGCCTTTTCCCCTGGGCTCCTGTCTCACACCATCTCCTGCCCTCTGCTCTCACAGGCTTGGAGATGCTTATAAAGTGAGGACCCTGGCCCCCTGCTGAGTAGAGCTGGAAAAGCTGTAACTCTGTTTCCTGGGGTGAGGGCATGAAAACAAGAGGTCCGACTTTAACAAGCTGTGAGAGCTGATTCATGCTCCTGCACAGCTAGGGGGAGGGAGGTGGGCATGGAAGGGGCACTGGACTGGGCACTTCCCCAGCAAGGAGGTGGGACAGGGGGAGGGCCCCAGGTGGTCCCCAGATCTCTGACCTGGAGAGGGGGAAGCATTCCACCTTCCCCACCCCCTCCGCACAACACCGCACACACTCTCTCCAGGGGTGGATATGCTGGGATCCTTGCCTGGACCGGAGGGAGGCATTTCCTGGGGATGGCTAATCCTGCGCCCCAGCCAAACCAAGGAGCTGCTGTCGGGTGCCACGGCCAGAGGCTCCAGGAGAGCGAACAGGCACCTGGAGTGGAGAACGTGTCCCTCAGACCCGAGGGCAGGGCCTCCCGGCAGTGCCTCAGACCCATGGCTGCTCCCTGGAGATGTGGGGTGGGATGTCTCTTCCACAGCCACCCAGAACGGGTTTGCCCAAAACATACAGCACATCCACAGTCTCCCTGTATCTGGGGATGGTTCTTTTAAAGAAGAACATCTCTAAGTGCTCTAGCGGTATGAGATACTCTGGTTTCCCAGAAGTACCCCCCTTTCCTGTACGCTGTGGAATGAAGATTTAGGAATTGATCCTTTGACATCCTTTTGGGTTTCCTGCAGGTTCTGGAGAACCCCAAGATGGGTGATTAAGAGCAGAGGTTGCAGAGTCAGACTACTTGGATTCAAATCCTTAAGAGCTGTGTGACTTTGGGCAAGTTACTTCATCTCTCAAAACCTGTTTCCTTACCTGTAAGTTGGGATAGTCATACTCGAAGGGTTAAGAGGATTAAATTAGATAATGCATGTCACCTGTCCCCAGCACAGAGCCCTGAAAAAGTACCAGGTGCTGTGGTTAGTGTTAGAGCTCAGAGAAGGGGTAGACATCCCGTGTGACGACACTGAGGTCCTGCTACCTCCTGGCACAGGCTTCTGCCCCTTTCACACTTAAGCTCCACGTCATCTCTGCCGCCTCCTTCGGAAACTACCTCCTGGAGCGTCTTGGTTTTGGTTCTTGTATCCTTGAAATTCTAAATGCTTGGTTTGAGAAAACTTGCTGATAAAAGTACTTCCCCTAAGCCAGTACCATGACCTCTACCCTGGGAAGAGGTTAGCATTTTCTTATCATCCTTCTGGCTTACTTGGGGACTCCTGCTTTTTCTCATGGATTTTGATCCCGTTCTTCCCATCCTCACTCATGCAAACTCTTCAGTTCTCCTTTCTGATGACTCTGATGCTGGCCACCTCTTTGGCACCAATGGACCCGGGCTAAACTGGGTTTTGTTTTGTTTGTGTTTTTCTTCATTTTTCCACACTCCAAGAGACCTCTGTTCCAGGTATTCCCCTCCTACCTACAAGGCCAATCACTTTGGCGTGCAGTTTATTTTCCTTCTAGGTCTCCAGTCCCATTTCCTCCAAGTCCTGGCCGGTGTGGCTCAGTTGGGTGGCACGAGGTCCTGTAGACCAAAAGGTGGCGGGTTCAGTTCCCGGTCAGGGCATGCGTGAGGCACCCCGGTTGTGGATTTGATCCTCAGTCAGGGCACATGTGAGAAGGCAGCCTTCTCGGTGTCTCTCTCGCACATCTCTCTCTCAAAAGCAATGAAAAAAAATACCCTTGGGTAAGGATTTTTTAAAAATCCATTTCCTCCAAGACTTCCGCTCCCTGTGGGATAGTAATACTCAAAGTAATAGTAATACTCCCGGTCACCTAGTTGATGGGACACAACCACCCTGAGAGTGCTGACTGGTGGTGCCACCCTGCCTCTCACCTCTTCGCGATTCTGACACAGCTCCTCAGTCCTCCTCAAACTCCCTGTCTTTTCTCTTCCAAGGGGACAGCTTAGGCGGAAGGAGCTGCAGACTCCCACACGCCACCCTACTGGGGTCTGATGCCCTTTCTACTTTAAGGAAGTGTCCAAAGGGAAAAAACCACGGCGGCGGCAGGGTGCCCGATGTCGGCTGGCATGGGGGAGGCAGGGACCTGCACTGCCCTCCTGGCTGGAGCAGGTGGTGAGAAGGCCTGTGTACCCCACGCGGGCCCAGAAGCCTTGTCGGCGGTCAGTAGCTCTGCAGCTGCATTTCTGCGGGAGGGACGCTCGCCGGCAACCTGGAAGCCTGGACCACAGACTGCCTTCTGCTCCTGCAGCCTGAAGCCTGGGCCCTAATGGGGAGCTGGAGAGCACGAGGGTGGTGGCGGTGATGCTGCAAGGCAAAGGGGGCCCAGGGGAGACTGGGGTTGGTGTGAGGTAATGGGGACAGAAGTGACAGCTGTCTGTAACAATGGTGAGGTGGGAGTAGGGGTCTCCTGGGAAGAAAGGCTGGGGCTGAGCCGAGCTCCCTCTCCCAGAAGTTGGGGAGCAGCATGGAGGTGGCTATCGCTTGAACCCACTTCCATGCCTGTCGGTGGGTGTGCGCGAATCTAGGCAGCTTTTGGGGGCTGGAGGCCCAGGTTCTGAGTGTGTTTGTGGTGGGGTGTCAGTGCCTAGAGCTCAACCCCACGATTTCTGAGGCCTCGGAGATGCCAGTTGCGGGGGCTGCAACCTTTGGCGCGGGGGCGGTTGGCGCGCGCCGCCCGCGCGGGGACAGAAAACATCCGCCGGAGGCCCGGCCGGGCAGCGCTCCAGCAGCAGCGCCGGGCAGGTGCGCGCGGCGAGGAAGTGAGCGCATTCCGGCCCCCAGCCGCCGACCCGCCCTCCCGTGAGTCACCGCTGACCCCCACCGCCGGGCCGGATAGGAAGGATTGGCTGCGGCCGCGGGGAGATTTGGAGGGCTGGAGCTCCCGGAGGGGTAGTCGGGCGGGCTGCGGGGAACACCGGGAGGGTGGTGGGAGCCCCTGAGAGAGTTAGGGGTGAAGGGACTGAGCGGCCCAGGTCCGGGTTCCGTCTCAGGTGGGAAAGATCTAGAGGCCGAACGCAGGGCTTGCGCCTTGAATGTAGGAGGCAGACGCGAGACCCTGGGAGAACATCGTGGGACTGGGAGAAGGCCCTCGCGTGGGGAGGGCAAGGGGCTCCGAGCAAACGGGGGTGCGAGCCCAGGAGGCCCAGGAAGGGGAGGGTGGGTTGCGGGGCTGCGGAGACAGCACCGCGAGGACGGGCGGCCCGCGGGACGGCCCCTGGCCGGTGCAGGCCTTGGCCAGCCGGAGCCCGTAGGTGCCAGGAGACTTGCCGGTCAGGCAGGCAAGTGGGGATGGCCAGCCCCTCGAGATAGGGTCAGTCCAGAGGCCTGTGCGCTGGGAGAGCAAAGAGTATGTTTAGGGAGCAGGGGAGTTAGGATTATTTGGGTACAGTTGTGGCGAGGTCATTAAAGGCTTTGAATAACGGTGAGAGGAATTCGGATTTGGTCTCCGAGCAGGAGGAGTAAGTGGCTCAAAGGCCAGGTTACCTGTGTCCAGCATTACTGCCTGCCACGCAGTCTTTGTCCAGAAAACGAGATGTTGGTTTGCTAATTTTTATAATTTAAAATTGCATGACCACATTTATCTAACAATTTAATTCTGTTGAATTTTTAAGAAGACAAACTGAAAAAATCCGATTCCATATTTGATTTAAAAGCCAAAGTGAGGCTATTGAGATGAGTTACATAGCGTCGTCTTTTCCTTCCTCTCGCCTCCATTTCCCCCTCACTGACTGGACGGGGCTCTGTGTCCTTGGGGTCTCCGCTGACTGTGTCAGCAGCCTGCACTTCCAGCTTCCCTCTTCCTCACGTGATGGTCTTTATTCATTTCCTTCTGTGCAGCCCTTTCACCTGCCCTATGTATCCTAAACCAAGTGACACGTCTTTCGGGATGGGGGCACTGGGCTCCAGTGTGCAAAGGCAAGTAATTCAGTTTCACCCTGCGTGTTAGGTTACTTACTATCTTCTGTGGGTTTGTATGTAGCTACAAAGTTTCTGTATTTACCCTGTGTCTCACAAAGAGAGAAAGCTAATGCTGCATTATTTATCCACATAATATCTAGTATTTCTACAACACAGCAATTTCTAAGTCTAATTTCTCTTCTAAAATCAACTCTAAAATGGTGTTTGGTATGTGTCTCAGAAACTCACTTTAATTCTATTGTGATTTTTATCATTTATGTCATCTTGGGCCAACAGCAATGACAAGGATTAGGATCTTTATAATTTAAGGATCTTTATTTTAAAGATCCTTAAACCCTGCACTTGCCTTTGGCCCCAAACAAGAAAATCTGGGTCAGTTAATTAAAAAAAAATGACTGCTTGGGGCCCCGCTGCTCTCTGCTGTGCTGCTGCAGCTCCAGCCCTGCCTGGTTCCCGGTGGCCTTTGCCTTCATTCCTCCTTCGCGCTGCTGGGCGTCTTCAGAGGAAAACTTCACACCGACTTCCTCCACCATAAATCCTCCCTGCCCTCAGCTCTGCACTTCTCTTTGCCAACATACACCACTGCTTCTTCACGGATTTTTTTTTAAAGCTCACAGCCCTTCCTGGCTCTTTTCCATCTCTAACACTCTCTTGTTGAAATCTTTTTTTTTTTCTCTCCTTTCTCTTTTGGGAAGACCTCAGATTTTAAAAAGGTTATGCTTTATTTATTCTGCACGATTCACTTCTGCCTTCTTTCCTCTTCTGTCCACTTCTGCGTATTCTGGACTGTTTGTGAATTCCATTATGCTTGCTTTCAGCAAAGCTTCAGCCTTCCCTTTGGGATTAAACAGCCTTCCTGTAAATATAGCAAAAGATGCTTATGTTTTCATTATTTTTCCTACAAGAAGAAACGTTTTCAAGTTCGCATCCACTGAGTGTCTTCTTCCCCCATTCTGCATCCAGAAGCATGATATGGCCATCGTTGTAAAGTCCATTGAGTGACCACTCAAGCTTGGTGGTGGACCAAGCACTGAAGAGTGAATTTCATAATCTTAGTGTCAGATTCCTGAATGCTCGCCAGCAGTAGTGTTATCACGTGCATGTGCATGAATGATCTCACGTACACACACACACAGACTAAAATGCACAGATCATACAACTGTAAGTCTATATGAATATGAATGAATGTGAATATGAATGAGTATGAATATGAATATGTGTTTACTGCATTACATTCAAATTAGGCCAAATACACTTTGGAGGAGAAGATAAGGTAGATTTGTAGCTCTGGTAGAAGTTGGTCATTCTGTATTCAGACCGGAGAAGGATGGAGGAGAGTCACTCCTCTGAAGACGAAGAGACTTCATGAAAGAGGTGGAGTCCCAGGAGCCGAGGGAGACGAGGCTGCGGCGAACGGCAGGTGGATGGGATGGAGGGGCCAGGGTTTCAAGACCACACAGTCGCTGGACCCGAACAGCCCCACATTGTCCGCGGCAGAGAATATAAAAGATTCCGTGGGTGTAGTCCTGATTTCAACTGTAGTCAAGTGTCCATTGAAAACCCACGTTGCAGCTTTCCTACCCTATCTCAGTGCCCCTGGAACAACTCTCACCAAACTTCTCTTTTCTGCTTACAAATCATTATTCCCGAGGGCCTTACCACTCACCACCAATAATTAACGCCCCCCCCCAATTTTGACTAAATTCCCTATCTGTTTATTTGCTTTTATTTTTCCTGCCTGCTCCACAATCTACTTATTGTAGTAGTGACTTTTAAAATTCTATTGATGAGACTCTCACTGTATCACATTTGTAAATTGCTCTTTTCTTAAAAATGGAGACCCAAAACTGCCTGCTATAGACAGGAGAAGGCATCTAGTTGCTCCAAAGCACGGCCAAGTGGGTGTTGCTGGACTGTCTCTGGAGTGTGATGGGCTGCTTCCGCTTGCAGTGGAGGTCGCTGATTCCCCTGTCCTGTAGCTTTAGTTATTAGAGTCGTTAAGCTGGTGTCTGTCTTGCTGTAACATCTCATATTTTCCCTTAGTTTTGCTCTTTGAAACAGTATGGAAGAGATCTACTTCTTTTTCAGTGTAACAGCTCTTTAAAGACTTGACAAGTGTTTGCCTTTTGTTAGCTTATTTGTCTAAGCTCTTTGTTTTCTCCAGCACCTTCCGACAGAACTTTCTGCAGTGATGGGAACGTTCTCTGCCACTTGGGGCTATTGAGCACTGGAAATATGGCTAGTGTGACTGAGAAACAGAATTCTAATTTTATTTAATTTTAATTAATTTAAATTTAAACACCCAGATGAGATGAGTGACTCTTGTGTTAGGCAGCTCTAAAAACTCTGGGACTTAGTACCTCAAGACGTGGCTGTCTTCCAGCTGTTCCCACAAACACACAGTCACCTCAAACACGGTAAAACCACGCACAACGGGGGCCCTCGGTCTCTTTGGAGGCCAGTCTTAGTTGTTGTTGAAACTGAGAAAAAACCCCAACCCAACCTCCAGGGTCCTGACAGTAATGTCCGCTTTTATTGAAGTTTTCTTAGAAGGGGTAGAAGATGAAGATTTTAGCTCCCATAACTCAAAACTTACAAAAAAATTCCTCATTCACTATCTTTCTCTCTTTCCCTAAGAGACAGAGTCCCTAAAGTCCATCTCTTTACAGTGGCTGCCCCCCCACCTTTCTCTTCTTTCTCACAAACAACTCTCCTCCTCTCTGAATACCACTTCTGCTCCCCGCCCCCCCCAGAGTTCCTAGGGTGCTCCTGTCTCTCCAACTCCCCTTCCCTGTCATTATCTCTGCTCAGGAAAACCAGGGACCTTTTTCTGGACCCATCTTTCTTGGGGGTGACTGCAGCTAGAAAGTCATAAATCACTCCCCCCCCACCCTTCCTCATACAATTCTTAACCTTCCTCTAGGAGTCCCCACATTTTCTCTTCTTCTTATTGCTGCAGAGTCTCTGGCACTCTTTGGCAGAAGTTTCTCTACCATCTTTTCATTCCAGATCTACGGCTGGCAAACCCTAAAGCTGCTTCTTCATCGTCTCTTTCTCTCCTTGTCTTTCCATTTTGTTTGTCTTTTCTTCCTGCTTGTATGTTTTTTTCAACAAGTTTACTGTCCCCTTGCCGGTCTTCTGCATACGAACAGGCTGCGTCTGCTGGGGGCGCAGGCTGCACCCCCCACGGGCGCCGCCCAGGGCCGCATCCTCTCTCGTGTGGCCTTTCTGCTCACCCTCGTTGTCCAGGCCCACCTCCCTTTGTTGTCGCTTTTCATCTCCGTATCCTCAACAACATTCACTATTTTTAAAGAAAATTACTTTGGGGGGGTCTCATTTTTTCCCCAGGGGATCTCTTGTAAGTCTCTGCGCTGTGACATAAGACTGTGTATGTAGCATTGGTTTCTGTGGATTGGGGGTGGGGTGTGAGGGGCGGAGTGACCTCTCAACCTCAGCACTCACTGCACTCAGGCTGTGGGCTGGGGAGTGTTTTGTTGGGTGGGGGGAGCTGTCCCGTGTGCTGTAGGATGTTTAGCAGCCTCCCTGGCCTCCACCCACTAGGTTTCAGTGGGACCTTTTCAGTTTTGACAAACCAGAATATCTCCAGGCACTGCCAGATGAGCCCTGGAGGGCAATGTTTTCCCGCGCTCACCCATTGTGGGAAACTACTGTTCTAGAATGTCACCTTTCTGCAATTGATACATGGTTATTATACTTTTCTCCCCAGTTATTGATTTGTTTGTTTAGCCTGGATTTTCAAAAGTGTGGTCTTTGTCTTACTTGGTAGGAGGTAGCCTCTTAAAATTGCAGGTTCCTGATTTCATCCTAGACCTACTGAATCAGAAATGCTGGAAGTGGAATCTGAAAATCAAATTTTTACAAGATGGTACCCCCAGCCCCTCCCCAAACAGGCAATTTTTATGCCCTGGGCTTGACCCTCCTGTGGCATAAGTGCTGCATTGCCCACATTTTTTCCCTGCCAGTCTTCCCGGTGCTCCAGCTTTGCTTCCGCTCTCGACTTCATGATGCCAACACAAATAGGGAGGCCTCAGGTTACCAGGACAACTGGAGCACAGGAAACCGTAAAGGCTCCGCGCTCCCACAAGGCATCACAGGCTGTGGCTCTGCCCGCCTGCTTTCTCCTCAGGGACACAGTCACACTTCCTACTGCCTGTTCTCAAACCACCCAGAGTGTCAGCTGCCTAGACTCAAGGCACGGACCCTGGTTGTGCAGACCTGGGAGTGGAATATGGAATTGGTGGGGTGAGGAATGGTAAATGAAGCTTTCTTACACCAATATTCCATGTTACCTCTGAGGTAACTGAATTTTGTACTGGTGAGAATTATATTCCCCTGAGAGTTCAAAAGATTATGAGCGTCATTTATCTGGCTTCCTTGGATCTTGAGTCTCTTTGGATGCCAGGTTAGAATTTGTTACAGTTTGCTTTGAATCAAAAGAGTTAGCAATCTACTTCTGATTCACTGGGAGTAGCTCATATTCAGCAAGAAAAGAATAACTAACATAATGAATTTGGGTTCTATGTACATTTTATTGCAAAGCTAGACATTTATCTTAAGATCATCTGGTCTGATGAAGTCTTTAAAGCCACGAATAAAGGAAAGCCTACTTGCACTTAGATGCTTAGGAAATGTTGGATCGCTGCAAACCCAGAGCAGGCCGCCTCCCGGGGACGTTCGTGGCAAGTCGGAGCAAGAGAGAATGAAGGGTGATAAGGCAGACTGGTCACTTTTTCCAAGCAGCTGAAGGAAAAACTGTCCTGTGGAAGAGTGGTTAGATTTTCTCGGTCTAGTTCCAGAGGTGGAATACGGGCCTTTTTTTTCAGATGACAGTGGTCCGGGACAGATTTTGGCTTGATAAGGAGGAACGTTTGAATAGTTAGAGGACCTCAAATTGGAATGAGTTGAATTGTTGGGCAGTGAGTTATTTGTGACTGAGTCGTTTATACAGAGGCTAGATTACCATTTGTACAAGGTTTGGATGATGTTTTGGACATTAACTTGGGCTTGGCCTATAAGAAGCAGGCAAATTTATTGGAAGTCAAGTCATCCTTTCTATTATATGATTTTGTGGCAACTATTAGAGTCATTGCTATTTTCCTAGGCACCTCTGCCCGTTTTACCCCCTTGAGTCATTGAATATTAGAGCTGGTAGCAGAGTCTTTAGAAATTTCTCAAATGTTCCCTAGTCCTCTGGAGATTCCCCAAGAATGCCCAGTGGCTACGAGGTGAAATTAAGGATAGCTGGTGTTCCGAGCCCATTAGCCATGCTTCATCCAGAACAATCTTGCTTTTTAAAAATGTTTTTCAGGAAAAAAAAGGTATTCTTCTGAAAAATAATCTTTGAGACCCCGATATTCCAAGTTCTTCATTTTAATCGACATGCAAACTGAGATGTGGGGCAGGGACGTGCCTTGCCTAAAGGTCACATAGCTAATTAATTTCAGAGTTGGAATTCAGATCAAGCTCTTCTGGTTCCAATCATTTGCTTTCCAGTCTACTAGTCTACCTCCTTATCATTCAGTAAAAGTTTCTCTCCATTCCCCTGGCCATGACTGCAGTCCAGAGTTTACTGCAGTCCAGAGTTTATTTCTTCAGCCCTCCGATTCCCTGTTGCTGCGGAACTGGTCCCCCTGCTGTCCAGGCTCTCCTTCTGGTGTGTATTACGTACACTGTTGCCACGTTACTCTCCAGCAACATTGTCTTCATTGTGAGCCTCTCTACTCAAGAACCTTGCCAGTATTGCCTAAAAGAACTTTTCAGCCTGACACATTGTTAACATTCTTTAGGATCTTCATTGTTCAGCTGAACTTGAGTCCAGATCATCCTATTATTGGTAATTAACGGGCTATATAATAATGAGATTCACTGAGTCCCACTCTACCCCTAGACTTCGACTATGGAAGGATTTTTTGTGTGTACAGTTTTAATCAGGGATGATGAGAAGATACAAAAATAGAAGATCACATCTTATGAACAGAAGTTGCATAGCAATATGTTTAATACAATCCTATTTGTAGTACACATACATGCATTTTTTAAAAAAGAATGAGATGTATAGAAATTGTCTGGAAGAAAACACAACAAACAGGTAACAGATATTCACTCCGATGAGGGAGATTGAGAAAGGAAAGAGGAGAGGGGAGGAAGGAGGGGACTTAAAATATTTATTTCTCCACTTAGCAGAGCCTCAGAGGATGGAAAGGAAACCTAAGGAACCAGGATTGGAGCTGACAGAGAAGGAACTGCTCGACTGTCTTGTCTGGCTCCACAGCAAACCATTTCTTTGCCTCTCCAATCACTCAGCTGGAGAAGTCAAGTCCCAGGAGATCATTTGATTGGCCGAGCTTGAGTCAAGTGCCGTAGATGGCTGTCTGGATATGGGAAGAAAGGATCTGGGGGAAGGAGTCCCAAAGGAAAAGCCTTGGTTTCTGTCAAAAGAGGGCGAGCATTTGAGTTTACCCTCCCAACAGGTTGTACCCAGAGTGGGAGAGATAGTCGCCTGAACGAGGACATCAGAGTGCTCTTAGAAGGAGGCGTGGATGCTGGAAACTACAAATGGCAACTGTCCATTGAATTCATTGCCTGTGCCCCTACTTCTTATCTATAGCTTCGTTCTAGGCCTTCCTTTCCTTGTGGCCCAACCCAAGGTCTCTAGTATGACTTTACCACTCACTGGGGGTGGGGGTGGGGAGTGTAAGGTAGGGCAGGCAGGTAGGGGGCAGGCAGCAGGTTTTACTTTGCTTCCTCCCTGTCCTGTGCTTACACAGAAAGCCTGATGGTTTTAAAATTGATCATAACAAACATTTTCTAAGTTGAGTTTCACAAATCAAATCCTGATAGAAACACCTGGCTGTTCTAACTACCTGTTCCTTGATGGCGGCACCGTTCTTCCCCTGCGCCCCAGAGAGCGTGGCCAGGTACACCTCCGCCCTCGTGTGTCTGTGTGTGTGCATTCACGGGTGCCTGCCGGCATCCATGCCGGGTGATTGTCCTCTTTGGAAGGTCCAGGCTCCAATCAGAGTGTGTAGTAGAAGTGTTCTGTTTTCTCACAGTGGGAGTGTTTCACTTTTGAAGTATTCACTTTCTGAAAAAATTAGCTTTCTTCAACTCTGTGGGGTCAGTGGACACAGCCCTTCCCCCTCCCATGACTGAGGGCCGATCAGGGGGCCCCTGGCCAGAAGGAATGCATTGTTTTGGAAATGGATTGTCATTCCCTCCTTATCCCCTTTTGGGAGTGGCTTCCTGTCCTGCCACTGCTTCTGGACCCCTTCCTTCTGCAAAGACACACTGAGACAATCAATGTAGGGTCATGCAACCTGGGCCGGTGCTGCCTTCATCTGGGACCCCTTATCGTGAGCCTCACACTGGAGGAGGAGCGGTCCCTCTCGCACCAACCCGCCACTGTGGGTGCGCTCCCGTGTAACGTGAGTATAAGCGGCCTGTCCACATCGGCTAGTCCTCCGGGTGGTTTTTTCAGAATATCACGAACATGCAAGCAGCTCCCCGGTTAGGAGCAGCTGTGTTACAAGCTCATTATAGCTTAGGCCTGATTTTTAAACAATTAATTGGGTTGATTGCGAGAGAGTGTGCTAATTCACTCTGTAACTTCTGTGAATAAACAAATTCCCTACTCTGCATTCCCACCGGACAGAGAACCCATTCCTCTGGTATGTGTCCGCAGGTCGGTGGTTCGAGGAGGATCCTGTTTGGAGATGGACTGCTGAACCTCTGTGATGATTTGCTGGCCAGCCACCACTCATAACAAAAAGGACTTAAATTACTCCTTAATTCTTGCAAAATAATTATCTTTGAAATATAATTTACCTGCAAGACAATGCAATGCACCCATTTCAAGTGTACAATTCAGTGAGTTTCAGCAGATGTTTAGATCCGAGTGACCATCTTCCCAGTCAATGTGTAGAAGTACGTTTCTGTCACCCCTAAACTCCCCGCTGTCCTTTGCAATCAGCCTCCCCACACCCACCCCAGACGTTCACTGGTCAGATCTCTATCACCGTAGATTAGTTTTGTCCATTACAGAGCCTCACAGAAATGGGATCATAGAGTGTGGATTCAGTGTTTGGCTTCTTTCATTCAGCATATTTTTTATACTCATCCATGTTTTTGTGTATATCAATAATTCATCCCTTTTTATTGTTGAATAGTTTTCCGTTGTTGGTTATACCACAATCAGTTTATCCATTCATCCGCTGATGGAAATTTAGATTGTCTTCCATTTTCTAGAATCTGCTGTGAACTTTCACACACATTTTTTTTGTGGATGTTTGTTTGCATTTTTCTTGGATAAATACATAGGAGTGAACTCTCAGGATTGATGGTAAGTGAATGTTTCATTCAAAAAAGAACAGAACTGCCGACCCATTTTCTCGAGCGGCTGTGTGAGTCCGTGCCTCTGCAGCACTGCACGCCAGCCCCTTCCAGCTCCCTACGTCCTCCTCGCACCCGGGACTGCCAGGGCTTTCGTCGTCCTGCTCAGTGTGTGTCGGGGTCTCACTGTGGTTTTAACTTGCATTTCCTCAGTGAGTGAGGAACGTGTGTTCATGTGCTTACTTCCAGCAGTGTTTCATGTTTGGTTGAGTCTGTTTAACCATTTGTCCATTTAAAAAATGGGAATGTTTGGCTTCTTGTTATTGCATTGTAAGAATTCTTTATATATTCTGGATACAGTCCTTTGTGTGTATATCAATTAAAAATATTTCTGCCCAGTCTATGGCTTGGCCTTTTATTTTAAATGATTTTTTAAAATCAACATTTCAGTCTTAATGTGGCTTCTTGTGTATCGACTTTTTATTTTCTTTATGGTGTCTTTTGAAGAGCAGAAGTCTTAAATTTTTGTGAAATCTATTTTTTCCCTTTTTTTCTTGTATGGTTAGTGCTTTTTGTGTTCTACATAAGAAATCTTTGCTTACACCAAAGTGACAAAGATTTTCTGTGTTTTCTTCTAAATCTAGAAGTTTTAGCTTTTATGTTTAGGTCTTTTTTTTTAAAGTTTTTGTTTATTTATTTAGAGGGGAAGAGAAGAAAGAGAAGAAGAGAAACATCAATGTGTGGCTGCCCCTCATGTGTCCCCAACTGGGGACCTTGCCTGCAACCCAGGCATGTGCCCTGACCGGGAACCGAACCAGCAACCCCTTGGTGTGCAGGCCCTTGCTCAATCCACTGAGCCATACCAGTCAGGGCTATGTGTAGGTCTTTTTATGTTTATGAGTATAATTCATTTTGATCACTTAACTTTGTCCTCAATGCACAACAGATTCAATAGAAAAAGAGTCTGAAATAAAGAATACCTCTCTCAAAAACAGACATCGTACAGTAGAAATAACTTTTTCAGTGTATTGTCTTCATCTACTATTCATTAAGCATTAACTATTCATTAGTAAAATACATATCAGTCACCTATTGAATCTGGTGCTGGAGACACAGTGATGGAAATACTAGACAGTGTCCTTGCTCCTTGGAGTGCACATCTTATGGGGGAGGTGGTGTTTTAGTGAACACCCCATCCTCTGTCTGGCAAAGTTAAGAAAATGTTATTGCCTTGATCTGTGATTCCTAAGTTGAAGGAGGAATTTCAGTTCTTTGGCAATCTACTTAATCTTCCTGTATGACAGAGCAGGAAGAACCTTTTCCCACAAAGGTCACTGATCTGCTGAGAAAAGGGAAGCGTAGGCTGCGCACAGCTAGCTGCACTGCCATGTGGGGAGTGTCACCGCAGCGCAGGGTGGGAATCAGGGAGTTCCTGCTCTGCCTCTGTGGCCCTGCGGTGACCAGACCGCATGCTCTCTCCCGTGGCCGAGCAAACCAGTCTGCTTTTGTCCCGGTGCCATTTTTTGATATCCTTTTGCCAAAAGATATCATGACAAGTATCTTGAGAAACCCAACTCTCTTTTCTGGTATCTTCTATAAGTAGCCATTCATCCATTCCTTAAAACCAGTCGTACTTTGTGTTAATGGTACCACTATTCCTGAAGCCACATCAAGTATCAGTTGTAAGTGCTGTTTACTATGAATATTTATAAGCTAGCACTAATATTCAATAAACAGATGAATGCTGTCAGTTCAGAGCAGGGTAAGACACTAGAGCCTATGTTGGCCTTTATAAAAGAAATAAAGCTTGAACTAATTCCGAAAGATGAGTAGGATTTTGGCTGAACCAAAGAGGGCAGATTAATTTGGATCGATAGATCTGAGGAAGAAAAGAAAGGATTATTCATGGCGTGGCCCCCCTATCGTCTTGCCCCAGCAGGTAATATATTAATTGATCACAGCACTCACTCTTGCTGGGTGTGGCACAGTCTGGCAAGACTGCAAGGAGATAATAAGAAAAGAAATGGAGACATTGGGGGGGGGGATTTGAAAGAGGCTCAGCGAGACTTCTCGAAAATGACCCTGGAGGTCAAGATGCGGGGCAGTTGCCCCCCGCAGCAGGGAAGCCTGGGCGCAGAGGCTGTGTGCAGGGTTCCCGTCGCATCTGCGCTCAGCACGCAGACGTCGCAGGGGTGTGCCGGGCATCACAGCCAGACTCAGGAAAATAATGCCAGGGGAAGAGAGTGCAAGGTACTCTGCCAGAGGGCACCACTCAGGCTATTTTTAGGCAGAGAGGGATCCTAGAGTTAAAGCAGCTACAGAGTTGGGCCATGATTGCCAGCAGAGTAAGCAGCAAACGGAGCAAAGAAGCACTGGCCTGGAGATGTAGGAATCCAGAGAACCACTTGCTCAGGTCCCACCTTTTCCTGCTGCTACAGAGTCAGTCCCCTTCCCTTTGTACACGCAGATTCATCTCAGGTAGAGAAGCAGGGCAGAAGTGGCTATCTGCGAGACCAAGCAATTTTTTTTACTGTCTTTTATCATTTCATTTTTTAATTTAAATCTTTATTGTATTTTTTCCATTACCATTTAGTCCCCTTATCCACTCCCCCTGCCAGCAGTCACCACACTGTTCCCTGTGTCCATAAGTCCTTTTTCTTTTTCGCTCAGTCCCTCCACCCTCTCATCTCCCTGTCCCTTCCCCCGCCCCCCACCACCCCCCAACTAGCTGTCCTCTGCTCTCCATCTGTGAGTCTGTCTCTGTTTTGGAGACCAAGCAATTTTTATTCAAGTCTGAGCAGCGTCTGAAAGACTCTGTGTGTGTGTGTGTGTGTGTGTGTGTGTGTGTGTGTGTGTGTGTGTGTAATCTTTACTGATTCTAGAGAGAGGGGAAAGGAGGGAGAGAGGGAGGGAGAGAAACATGGTTCGGTTGCCTCTCATACTCACCCTGACTGGGGACTGAGTCTGCATGCCAGGCATGCACCCGCACTGGGAATTGAACCTGAGACCCTTCAATTTGCAGGATGACACACAAACAACTGAGCCACACCGGCCAGGGCAAAGACTGCTTAACTGATTGGGTCAGACTGCGTTAAACTGGTTTGGGGACTTCTGAAAGATGTGGCATCACCAATGGGGAAGATGGGGAAGAACTGAGTGGAGGGTACCAGTCAGCTCATACCACCTTTGACAAGCAAGCCAGGACTGAAAGTGGAGTGATGTAGGCCTGTGTACCTGTGTCCAAAAGTAGCTGATTGGGTCATCTGAGTAAGCTGGGATAGATGCCAGAGGCATGTGGCCTCGCTGCCAGGTAGCTCAGTGCACTCAGCAGCAGGGGACTGCCTAGCCACATGGACCTGCCTCAGCACCACCAGTGTCCCGGCATGGCTGCCACCATTGCCAAGGAAGAACCGTGTGGTTGAAACGTATCCACCACACCTGACCCTCTCAAACCTGTGAGGTCAGATTCTTATGGTCTGCTCTTGCTCTCAGTAGTCACCTTTTATCTCTCCTAACTCCTGTACTTTTTCAGTAATAGTCTGCGGAGCTTTCTGCCATATGCTTTTTTTTTCCTTCCAGGATTAGTCAGAAATTAGCCAAAAATTGCTGTCTTCCTCTTCCTATTCCAAAAGTCTGTAACCTTTATGTTCTGGGTACTGGGTACAAGGGATGCCTATAGCGCTTAGCTTATTTCAGGACACATGATTACCATACCCTGAGTATAAATAATAAATTCGCAAGCCTAGCGGTGTCTTGCCATTCCTGTATGGGAGAAGCTTAAGGGTGGAAATCTGATTGGAAGTGGAGGGAAGCAGTTGAAGATTTGTCTTAAATCTGAGTCCACAGACTAATGTGATTTGCTGATTAGGACTGACCACCAGAAAAATTAAAAAGCTGTGATTGATATAAATGTGTAGCCCTGGCTGGCATAGCTCAGTGTCTTGAGCACGGGCCTATGGACCAAAGGGTTGCTGGTTCAATTCCCAGTCAGGGCACATGCCTGGGTTACAGGCCAGGTCCCCAGTGGGGAGCATGTGAGAGGCAACCTCACATTGATGTTTCCCTCTCTCCCTCCCTTCCCTTCTCTCTAAAAATAGATAAATAAAAATATTTAAAAATATATAAATGTGTACTTAGTTTATATAAGTGAGTTTTGTAAATGTATATAAAATGTAGGACTTTTAAAAAAATCTTCTGTTAGCTAATTATGGTATTTCATTTTCTTAGGTTCTTCCATCACCAAATAAGGGGTGACACAGGGATGATACCCTTAACCTGACCATTTTCTATTTTTTTTGAAGATTTTATTTATATATATTTTAGAGAGAGGAAGGGAAGGGGAATGAGAGGGAGAGAAACATCAATGTGTGGTTGTGTCTCATGCACCCCCTACTGGGGACCTGGCCCACAACCCAGGCATGTGCCCTGACTGGGAATCAAACCAGCAACCCTTTGGTTCACAGGCTGGCACTCAAAGCACTGAGCAACACCAGCTGGGCTAACCTGACCATTTTAAACACATGCTTTGATGACTTTTTTCTATTTATGTGTTTTTATTTGGTTTACTTTATGGGGAGTGGGAAGGAGTTCACTGCCATTGATCCCAACAAGTCTTCCTCCCTCCTCCGAGCAATCTTTCCTCTCGTGAGCTGTACTGTAAAGGTCTACTCACTGCCGTTGTGCAATATCAAATACCTTCTGTGTGCAGCAACGACAGCACTCATGTCCACACCCAGCGAAACAAGGTCATGTTCCTGGGATGGTGTCCGTGAGGTGAGAGGTGATGCTGTGACTGTGGATGAACTCAGCGAGGAAGTGAGTATGGGGAGAACAATGCAGACAGGTGAAAATTGCAGCATGGGGGTGGGAAGCCTACAGTTCAGAGGAGGAAGAGGGTCTGGGCTAGAGTGAGAGATCACTGGACAACGAGACGGAAGGATGACTAGGAGAATGAGCTGTGGCAGAAGCCATGGTAAGAGCTTTAAGAAGAAGATGATAGTACTTGAACAACAATAAAAATAAAAAATAAAATAAAATAAATCCATTTAATAATCCACACACACACAAACACACACAAAAGGAGGTGATGGTCAACAGTTCCAATGTGACTGAGGTATAATGGAGGACCTTACTGTCATCTGTAAACTAGGAACTCTGCTGTGTTCTTGCTTGTCTAGATTGTTTATAAAAATTTCACACTAAATTATTTAATTATTTTTGAAAAGATTTTATTTATTTTTAGAGGGGAAGGGAGGGAGGAAGAGAGGGAGGGAAACATCAATGTGTGGTTGCCTCTTGTGTGCCCCCCACTGGGGACCCAGCCTACACTCCTAGGCATGTGCCCTGACTGGGAATCGAACCAGCGACCGCTTGGTTCTCAGGTCAGCACTCAACCACTGAGCCATACCAGCCAGGGCTGTGTGTGTATTTTTAATGAAACTGTTCATTCCACACATGTTTCCACCTTTTATTTTCACTTAATGGTATATGGTGAACAGTCTTTGATCTCATTCACCTCTGAAATAATGTTTAATGAGATGCTTGGGTTTTAATGTATAAGGGTAATATAATTTAATTATACAATGCCAAAAATGAGAAATTTAGATCTTTTTAAATTTTTCATTATTAAAAACAACAGTTTTTGGTATCTTTGAGGCTAACTCTATGATTTTATTTAGCCAAATTACTGAAGTGGAACTGATGGGTTAATGGTAAAAATATTTATTTATTTATTTATTTATTTATTTTAATGGTAAAAATATTTTAAAGGCTTTTGGTGGATATCGCCAAGTCACTTTCTAAAGCTGTACCAGATTGCACCTCACTAGCAGTGTGTGAGAGAGCATTACTTTCCTGCACACTTGCTAGCATGAGGTATTATTATTTCTAAAACATCTTTCAAGGTAAAAAATAGTTCCTCATTTTAACTTTATAGCCACTCTAAAATTATGTATGTATACATATGTGGTAAATAATGATCCTTTGAAGATAAATATTATCAAAAGAGCTGAAAATCATTCCACATTGGTTTGATGAAGTGAACGATCATCTGGGTGCTGCCGTCTTTAACTGGGTGTAGAGGTGACTCAGGAGTGGCCGCATCCCTGCCCTGTCACGCACTGAGTGGGTAGTTTGGGGCAGTTGGTTAACTGCCGTGGGTCTCAGTGTCTTTGCCAAGTGGGGACTAGAAGAGTACCCATCTTAGAGCGTTGTCAGGCAGATAAATAACATATGAGACGCAACGCTCACGGCACAGTCGTCAGCAAAGCAGAATTCACAAGGAGTTTTTCAAATGTATCGTTTTGGGAGAGTAGTCACCCAGACTCTGAAAGATCTTGTTCTTTCTTTCCATCAACAAATACCATAGGTGCTAAGGGGATCCAAAGATGAATAAAACGTGTCTTCTGTTTTCAAGTGGCTGTCAGTAGCTGTTTTCAAGGGCCTGGCAGAAGGGATGAGAAGCACCCACGTTACTCTAATGCAGGCAGGAAGTGAACGCCTCCACCGAAGATAAAACACTGTGAGGGTTCCGGTGAAAGACAATTCTCTCACAGAAGGCAGCATTGGAACCAGGCCTTGCAGAAGGGTTAAGACTTGAATATGCAGAATAGGGGGGTGTGGGCATTCAGGGCGGCAGCTGGAACCATGTGAAGGCCAGTACAGCTGGAGATGGAAATGTGGGCCTTATCAACCTCTGGCACCAGCTAAAACCATGAACATGTAATTGGTACAGATCGCACAGTCAGAGCTGGAAGCACAGAAATTTTAACTTTCATTTTCAGAACTGACATTTTCCCCATGGCAATACTGTATCTTTCAGGTGTACTCGGCTCAGTCCAGTGGGGGTGTGTGTAAACTAAGATGCACAACTCCCAGTCCCATTTGAGGCTCCTCCTCTGAGCTTTCTGCCTGTTCCCTGTTTGGGTCCATCTTTCGTGATTTGTACAAAACTGTTACAGAGCACAAACAAGGGGGGCCTGGGATGATATACTATTATTGAAAAAAAGCCCCCAGGTCCATCATGTCCGCCGCCAGAGGAAAGACGTCTCTCAATGACAGAGATTCGTGAAAAGGAAAGGAAATGTTTATTTAATGCTACAAACTTAAAGTAGTGACCTAATGTCTTTATCAAAAATCCTAAAGTCCCTTAAAACACCCACAAACAGACACAGCCCTTCCTTCCTTCCCCCTTTGCCCAGTCCAGAGTACCGTATCTCAGGAAAGGAAATAGAAGTTCATGGCTCAGGAAGTCCTCTGGTTATTCCCAGTTAGTCCTCCATCTCGACTGGGAGACCTACCTGGGTTCCCGGCACCCTCAGCTGAGTCGCCGGGATCTCTGCTAAAACCAGGTGGTGGGTCCCCCTTCTAAAGCTGTGGGGGTCCCCACTCTGGCAAAGGCACATGGTCCTCTCTCCCAGGGCCACGGGAGTCCCCATTCAGCCAAAATCGTGTGCTTCTCTCCCTGCGCAATGGCTGCAAGGGAGGGGGGGCAGTCGCCACTCTGCCAAAGCCGAGTGGCGATTCTCTGCTAAAGCTGCATGGTGATTCTCTCTTCAATAGCTGTGATCCTCTCTGCACGTCCACAGCCACATTGTTCTCCCTGCCCCCCCTGCAATGGCTGCTGCATCTGGGTTTAAATCCCCGCACCAATCTTCCTCTGCAGCCCCATTTCTGACTCCTCCCACACTCGGCTTCACATGCCTGAACTCATATCCTTCCAGCTTTACTGGGCTGCCATCATGAGTCTGGGCAGGTGTGGCCCCATGTCCTGGAGTCAATCATCTCCGAGCTCCCACACAGGCGCTGTAACTCGGGGGACCTGCCTCCCAGTCCCATCTTGGGGGGAGGTCCCTTTCCATCCCCCTGGCCTTGAGCATGGCCATAGCTATTTAGCATATCTAAGTGACCAGCCAAAGGCTATAGGTATGTTAAATGACCATGCCATGGATTAGCTGCAAAGCTGCCCTGCATGTTCTTGCCCTGTGTGCCGCTTCCCCCAACTCATACCTGTGGGGGAAGGGGTGAAGACACCTTAAAATCTCCTGGACACCTTGAGTTCTGGACCCCATTTCAAATGCCTATTTGGGGTCCCCCCTCTTGGCTGCACCCTGTAACAATGGCAATACTGTATCTTTCAGGTGTACTCAGCTCAGTCCAGTGGGGGTGTGTGTAAACTAAGATGCACAACTCCCAGTCCCATTTGAGGCTCCTCCTCTGCGCTTTCTGCCTGTTCCCTGTTTGGGTCCATCTTTCGTGATTTGTACATAGCCAGGCACTTGTAGAAGAGGCTAGTGTCCTTGTCATTGGTCTCATCTTGGTCATTTCCTCTCTCTGCAACAGCTCGTCTTGTTCTCTCCTTCCCCACAGCTGGTTCAAAGAAGATGATGGCGAGTGGTGGTTTTGATAGATGGGCATTAGCTTCTTCACACGTGGATGAGTCCTCGGAGACACATCCATTGCACACCTCACCCCTGGCAGGGGCACCCTGCACATCCTCTTGCTCTTGCGGAAAGGCTTCTTGGGGTTGCACACAAGCTCCCCTTCCCTTCTAAAGCCTACAGCTCCCTCTGGGGCCACATAAATTTAAGAATCCCTTCTCATCACTCCTGGGTCCTCAGGAGACAGCCTCCAGCAACCCGTACCCTCAGAGAAGCACATGCACCCCATCCGTGGGAAGCTGACCACTAGAGCTCTGGAGAGGTGGGCTTCATGGGCTTGTCAGTGGATGACCCAGTGGGCACACAAAGTGTGTGCTTACAGAACATACATATATGTATAAAATTTTATTTATTAATTTCCAGAGAGAAAAGAAAGGAGGGAGAAGGAGAGGGAGAGAAGCATCAATGTGTGGTTGCCCCTCGCGTGCCCCCAACTTGGGACCTGGCCAGCAACCCAGGCATGTGCCCTGACTGGGAATTAAACCGACGACCCTTTGGTTTGCAGACCGGTGCTCAATCCACTGAGTAACACCAGCCGGGCAATATATTTTTTAAATGTGAAAGTAGTTACCGTGGAAAACAATCAATTTATTGTACTTCTTTATGCATGCATTGTACGTGTAAAAGACTGGTTTTATTTTATTTATTTTGGAGGGGGTGGTGGAGTACCATAACCTTTCAGTGTTTTGGGTTTCAAAGTTCTTAATCCGGCCCTGTGGAGGTCCAGGGTCCTCTTTGACTCATCCTAAATTTTTAAAAAATATTTTATTTATTTTTAGAGAGGGAAGGGAGGGAGAAAGAGAGAGAGAAACATCAATGTGCGGTTGCTGGGGGTCATGGCCTGCAACCCAGGCATGTACTCTGACTGGGAATCGAACCTGCGACACTTTGGTTCGCAGCCCACGCTCAATCCACTGAGCTATGCCAGCCGGGTCATCCTAAATTTTAAGGGGGCTTCAATCAGGTCCATGTCGTCCTTGTCAGCAGTGCCTTCCCCTCCCCCCATATTATTCTGGGGGGACTGGGAGTCCATAATACTCCTTTCTCTGTCTTTCGCCCAAATCCTTTTTCTCTCCTGTGTTCTTTTGGGAGAAGAGGAAAATCAATTCACTCCTCTGTATAACTCAGTCTGGACTCACACCAACAGCAGTGAACTTTGAATTTAGCAATTTTGGAATCAGGTCTTTGCTCTCAATATTGGTAAATTCATTTTTGGTTTAGAAGCCACACCTAGAGTCCAGTCAGGAAGACCATAAATCAGTCTAAGTATCTAAGCCATGGGGAACCTTATCCAGAGAATTAACTATGAAAACGAAGAGAGAGCTGGGAAGCCATTCAAAGGGAAGGAGAGGCAATCCAGAGATCAGCAACAGCAGGACTTTTCTGACACTCCCAGGCTGAAGGAAGCCGGGATAAGTTAGAAGCTGGATCTCTGGGGGGCCTACCTTAAGGAAGCTGGAGCCCCGGGGGACCCCCAGCTTCTGTTGGAGATGTTGGCTAAGGCAGAGGGAGAAGCAGAAGAAATAATCTGGCTCCTGGCTTCCTTCTGACTTTCCAGTCTTTGGCCAGTGCCTCTCATTGACTGAACTGAGCAGGGACTCAGAGAACTGAGGACTCAGTCTCCGAGTGCAGCCTCAACGGAGAGGGTGAGGAGTGGATCTGATCAGAAACAGGCCAAGGACTGGGGGGGATGGGCAGGAACAGCCGGTGGTGTAGGGAAGGAGCATGTCGTTGGTTCGCTGCTTCACACAGACGCCTAATCACTGTCCCATAAACTGACTCATCTCTTCCGTATTTTGCTGTGCATAATGCATACTTTTTTGCCCAATTTTTTTAGGGAAAATAAGGATGAGCATTATACATGGGAATAACGATTACATACCATGGATATAATAATGGGCGATCCCAAGTATAATGTGCATAAATCATGGGTGAGCATTATACATGGCAAAATACGGTAGTATATTTCCTAAGGGTGGGTGGGGCAGGGAATCAAATTCTGACTTATCTTCGTGTTCTCTGCAGGCCCTCAGCAAACACTTGACCTCTCTTTCAGACTGTCTCCTCTTCTTAGACTTTTCAATGAAGAGACAACAAAGTTGAAAACCTTTGCACAGTGTTAGAAAAATAGGCAAGCTTATTCTTTTAGAATACTTCATCTTTTGGGAATATGACCTCACACTACTGATGGTATGGTTTACTTCACTTTTGTGGTAGAAAATAGTCCTAATAATTGCCATAATAATTAGTACTTATATAATGCTTTACAAATTAACAAAGTACTTTTACTTTTATTTTCATTGTAAACTGGTTTTAATCTGGGGATCTCGGGACCTGTTTATTGACCTCTGTCAAGTTCGTATACAGCTTATATTGGAAAGAAACACATTAGGGTTCTTTCAGACTTGGGGCAACCTTCTCTGCCCTATTTGTTAGGCAGTTCAGTTGCTTTCAATAGTCGATGAAAGATGTTCTCAGCTGTCATTTGGTGGAAGTGGCTGGCATCACATTTCCACTCCATTGTTCTCCCTTAGGGACCTAGCAGGTGTTTGAGGACAATGACGGACTCAACTATTTACACGGAGACTTTGAAGCCATGTATAGCATACCTGTTGTTTTTGGAGCCTGCTTCTCATCCAAATATATATGCATGCATATATGTTAATAATCAGCCCTGAAATGACATGCAAAACATTTTTAGGTGCATTTGTGCCTTTTTAAAATTATTATTGGAAAGAAAATGTCCAGGGCTTTCACCCCAAGTCTGCCTCTATCATCTTTCTTCTTACTGCTGACCCTTCGGCTCCAGCTTCTTTTTCTCCCTCAGAAGGCGACCTTGCCTCTTCACATAGAAATGCAGCTGAGCTCCTTATTTCACGTAATCTTTCCTTCGCTTCCATATACTGTAGAAGATATTAAGTTAGTGTTTTTCTATTTCCCCGGAATTGGTTACTGGGGTTCAAAAACGGGGACAAAGAAGCACTAATTACCACATACTCTGCAGAGAGTTGTTAATAATTAGTGTCAAATCCTCTCTCCAGGGCTTACAAAGAGGTAGCAGAACTGGCCCTGATACCTACAACCACTAACTGCACCCCTCCCTCATCATCCCACCTCATTCCCAGTCTGGCAGAGATGTAGGATGAGTCAAGGGTGGGAGTCATGGGCCCAGAGGGAGTACTCTCCCCTCCCTCCCCCAAACCAAACAAGAGGGTGTCAAAGAGAGTCCGCATGAAAGAGAGGCTGATTTCTCATCTCCTGGTTAGACTCTGTGTTTGGATGGTGGACTTAGTCAGCTCTGCATTATCTAAGAAGAGGAAAGGAAATTAGATGAGAAAGATAGCTGGACTTGCGCCATTTTGCTGGTAGCCCGTCCAAGAGGCTGTCTGCCGGACAGAAGGCAGATGGGTTGAAAGAGATGACTTGGAGCAGGGGTGTCTACATTAGGGTGCAACTCAGTGGAGAGGTCTCGCGGGACTTCCTGAAGAACACACGCAAGTGCCCCATAGGAGATCTGGCACTTTGATGTCTGCCAGGAAACAGACTGGAATGGCCTGTCGTCATCCACGGCCAGCATGGTTTGCAATAACTTCCCTGTTCACTGAGGAGACAGTTACCTTTTTTCTTCTCTGTTTTCCTCCTGGCGCCCAATCCCTGAAGAACTGGGCTTTCTTAGAGAACATTCTGGAGAACTAGAAGAGGAAGAGGAGAAACCATAGAAGAGACCATAGTCTCCTCCCACTTCAGGTTCCTTAAGCCATGTGTCAAGCTTGGGCTGGCAGAGGGGAGGATGCGAGTTCTACATTGGAACTGACATTGGAGTTTTAAACCAATGGGGTTGGACTGAGTTTTCTCATAACCAAAAGGGAGTGGAGAGTTAAGGAATCTGTTCTTGTTTTGATGGTTGGGAGGAGACATTGGTTGTGGCATAGATGAAGAAGACTGTGATAGGGCGGGAGGTTGTGTTTACACTCACCTGAGTTCAGTGCTCAACAGATCAGTTAAATTTATCAATCACTAAATCCATCCTTGAATCCATTGTCCCATCTTTCCCTACAGTCTCAGAGGAAATATTCCTTTTCCTGTAAATTCACTGATGCATCTTCAAGTTTCCCTAGACCAATATCTTCACTTATATATCGTTTGCTCGGTGTCCTAGCCATTTCCACACCCCAGAGCAGTGCATCGTGGTACGATTGGGCATGGGTAGAGCCCACGTCTTCCCTGTGTGAAGAGGGAGAAGGACTGTGCACACAGGCCCATCCTCAGGCAGACCCGTTTTAGGGAGGAGAACATATAGAAGAGGAAGGTCTGGAAATGAGTTCTCTTGAAACTGCACGTACATACCCCTTGGAAAATCTCTCTGTGCTCCCCCTGTTTGAAGGGTACTACCCAGAGGCTCACGGGCTCAGCAGGTCCTGGGGGCAGGGGTCCCCAGTTTCTGGGCCCACCACTGCCCCGTCAGCCTGCACAGCTGGGCTTCTTTTCTGTTTTATGCTTAAACTTTTGTTTGAAGGAAGGGTTTTGCAGCTAAAAATAACAGCTTGAAAAACGCAGTTTTCACGGGGAACCATTTAAGGATTTTCAGCTGGGAAGTGACATAATTAGGTTTTTGTCTCAAAAGGTCACTCTGACATCTGAACACGGGCTGGAGGATGAATCGGGGGGAGGTGGGAGGAAGGCCCAGGCATTTGTCACAGAGGCTGTTGACATTGTCCAAAGGGGAAAAATGTGAGAAATGGCAACTCTGGGCTCCATCCACTTACCATGGAACAGGGGCTTCACGGTTTGCAACTCTTCACCCAGCTGCTTCTCACATATCCATCTCCTGCCCGGCCTCGGCCTCTGGGACCCCTGTCTTAGAGTAATCTTTCCTCTTCATCCAGTAGATCCAGGAGACTGCCACCAAGTCCTGTTGTTTCTTCCTGCAAATTATCTCACATTTGTTTCTCTCTCTTCATTACTAGTCGGTCCTCCTAGGCCAGGCACCTAGCAGTTCATGGTTAGATTTCTCTGGGAGCCTCTTCACTGGCCTTCCTGCTTTCAGTCCGTCTGCCACGGCTAACTACCTCTTTTTGTTTGTATCGACATATTGCTGTCACGCAAACAAGTACAGTTTTGTTGAATCTGGCTTCAGATTTCCCCTCCTCTCCCAGTCTTTGGCTTCTCTAGAAAATCTGAAGCAGAGCGGAATGAAATAGTGATGCATACATTTCTGTCGTGATCATGCTGCCTTTGCTTCGTTATGTGAGAGATATTTGTAAACTGCACAGGACTTCAGAGGTGGGGGAACACCTGCCACTTTTTCTCAGTGAAAGAGTTTGTGAAGATGGCAGAATTTTAGATGGAGCGGAGAAGGAACTGTAATAGAGAATATTATATTTGAGACTTTATGCTATCAGATGCTCCTCAGGGGTGGTAAGTAATTACTGGGGTTGGTAATAATGGTGCAGGGCGGTGAAAGGAACATAGGGAAGCTGTGTATACACCTGGGGAAACAGGCCACGTGTGGAAGAGCCGTGGAAGCCACTGGGACCTTCCTGGACACTCCAAAGGGGCTGGTCCAAGCTCGGATGCAGCAGATGGGTAAAAAATAGGTTTGCCTGGAGCGTGAATCATCTTGAAGATAGATTCTCCTGATAATTCTGAAATTCCTTCTTAGGAATCACTGGCTCTCTATGAAGGATTTTTCCATAGAAAAACTATTCTTCTGGACTGTCTTCTCACAAAAGTTGTATTTCTGGCCCTTAGAGTATGGTACCAGTTCAACTTTTAGAATACGTATCTAGCTAGACAGGTAAGTTAGGAGCTGAGATCCGATTTGATAATGTTTTTAATTTAAAAACTTTTTAACTCATAAAAGAAAGCAATATGTGAATTCAGAGTAAAAACCCTTGACCCTTTAAGCAATAACAGCAGCTCCTTTGGGTTATGTATTATGAAAAGGGGAACTGGACTTCAGGTCTAGAACCAGACTGTGCTCTGCTACATGGAGAGAGGGAAGTTGGGGGTGTGGAGTGGACTACATGAGCAATAATGGGGGTTTGGCCTATTTTAGGATTCTATTTGGCTGTGGCTGGAGCTAAAATAAGTAATGCAGAATTTTAGCAAAGTCTTTCTTTGTCTTCAATACATTTCACTGTGTTTCTCTTTTTACACTGCTTCCTCCTCTTCCTTACTGAAATGCTGCACTTGAAATGTATTTTTTTCTGCCCCATTTAATGTTATTTTCCATGGCTATGCTCTGCCCTCTGTTGACAGGTTCTCTCAGACCTGTCTGTCTGGTGTGCAGGGGACAATCACAGATAATCAGAGCCTTGTCCTGCACATCAGGTTAGTCAAGCAGAGGGGACAGGGGAGTCTGGGAGGTGTTTTTCTTCTCTGGAATCCTGTAGACCTGGAGGCATGGTCTGGTGTATAGCAAACCTGAGGGTCCAGAAATCAGGTAAATTATAGAACCACTCGGTGTTGAACTGGGAGGCAGTTTGTGGCATCAAGGCTTATCATGCAGATCAGCGTGAGCCCAAATCTTTCAGTGGTTCTAGGACTGAGCAAGGGTCTTGAGGTTCCTTTGGCCTAAGTGTGACTGGGTCAGGGTTTCTTGCCACTAAGGAACAGGGGAGCATGGAAAACACAGTAACTTCTAGCAACTGGCTGATCTGGTGCTCCACAGTTTAGTCCTGGGTCAGAAATGAGGGGCTTGGACTGGCCCTGTCCCAGAAGAAATTATAGGTGGGGTCCATGAGGGAGGCACTATGAACCCTGCAGAGAGAGAGTCAGGTCCTAACTGGGAGCTGCTCAGGCCAGCAGGACCTTTAGATTTTCCAAGCTTTGTGTGAGTTGCAGTGGAGTCACCGTATATAGTGGAAGTCCTTCTGTCCACATCAGTGAGAGCGCTGGCCGCTTGGGCGGCTGGAATTTATAGGTAACTGGTGTTCTCATTTATCTTACATGTTCAGCCCCTCCCCCCAAATGAAAAACAACAAAAACCTCTCACTGCCTTTCACACATTGAACAATTAACTTTTATTTCTCTGCCCTTTTCCACTTTCTAGTATTAGCGGCCAGCTAGAAGGAAGATGGAGGGGGAGAGATGCTTGAAATGACATAGCACACACTTGAACTTGTTTGGGAGTCTGGGCAACAGTGGTGCCTGCTCCTCACTTGGGTCTGCGGGTGTTCCAGAGAGACCCGTGTGGGTCTTTGGTGGCAATGACCCTGTAAGCATAGCTTCTGTGGTGAGTTCCACGACTCAGAGGATATCCGTACAGGTGCCCACCTTGGAGACCAGCGAACCTGATTCTAGTCTCTGCTCTTCAGTGAAAAGTCAAGTAGGGTTGGAAGAGGAAGTTGTATGACTTCTCCCTCTGGGACTCAGTTTCAATTATCTTTAAGTGAGGGGATTGGACAATACATTTATAAGATCGCTTCTAGTCCTGAAAGTCTGTGATACTGGTAGAGATTGTGTCATTTTGGATTTGCTTCTCTCATTAAACTGTGTGTAGTTGCTTCAAAGTATTACCTAGTTGACTGGGTCTGAAGTTAAAACCATGTCTTTTTCAGGTTTCCCATCACCCTTTTGATTATTTTATCCTTCTTTTCCTTGCTCAGATAAAACGAAATTCCTTTCACTACCAGTGTGGGAAGCTGGAATGGCAGTTACCACCCTCCTTGTTAAAAAAGGAACTGTCTAGCCCTGGCTGGCATAGCTCAGTGGATTGAGCGAGGGCTGCAAACCAAAGTGTCGCAGGTTGGATTCCCAGTCAGGGTACATGCCTGGGTTGCCGGCCATGACCCCTAGCAACCACATATTGATGTTTCTCTCTTGCTCTTTCTCCCTCCTTTCCCTCTCTAAAAATAAATAAAACGAAATCTTAAAGAAAAAAAAAGGAGTGTCTTACTGCCATTTCTACTGGGCTTGGGGCAAGAGAGTTTTGGAGGGCCTTGCCTTTGGTCTCGGGGCCTCAACGATCCAATTACGTGCTCCTCAAAAGTAAGGGCTGTATCATTCAGCTTTTTTTTTTTTTTTTTTTTTTTTAATTCACCCTCTATGGCTAGTACATGGCAGCCAGGGTTCAATTAACATCGTACTTAATAAAACAGCTTTGTCCTTAAATTTTCCCCACGACCAGTAGGTGTCGCCTTCATCTCAAAGAAACTACGCCCCCTCCTCTCTCCCAGCACTCCCACCCCTAACCCTCCCACTCACTACCCGGGAGCTCTCTGAGCTTCTTGGCACTGTGATTGCTGGAGAAGTGGCTTGCACGGGGAGACAAACCGTGTCTCTTCGCAGCGGGAAGAATGGGTGTATGTGCATCTTTTATGACAACTGAGAAAAACTCCCCAAGGTCCCATAGCAGCCTCTCCCAGCAACCATGATATCATCCCTCACAAGCCGTTCCTCAGAATCAGACCCACACTCCAGATACGGGGTGTCTGTCTGGGGTGAGCCTTCCAGGTTGGAAGCCTGGGTGTGGGCTGAACCCAAGGAGGATACAATGGACTTCTGTTGCTGGGGGCTCGTAACCTGCTTAGTCAGCCCGGGAGCTTTATCAGGAGCTGCTAGCCTGTGCTGTGTGGCAGACAAAGGGGGCGGGGGGCTGCTCCGAGCGCCTGCCCGGGAGCAGATGGTGGGGCGGAAGCCGGTGGGCTGTGGCGGGCCTCCAGGGACCTGGGAGGGCCCGCGGGGGCCTGGGGTCGGGGGGAGGGAGGTGGCAGCGTGGAGTCCTGAGGAAGGAGGGGAGTCCTGGGCTTTGTAAGCGCTCGGGAACAATCGATCGTGAGCGCCCCTCGGCCCGGAGGGGCCCGTCTTCCCGCGAGCCGCACGTCTGCTGGTGACGGAGGGAGAGGGTCCCGGCCATGAGAAGGTGTTACGGTTTACTAGGTGGAGGACTAGCGAAGATTCCAAATATTGGGGGGGTTCCGACTGCTTCCTGGAGACTGGGGTGTTTGAAGCCCTCCGCGGAGTTGAGAGAGGGAGCCCCACGGAGAGAGGGCGACGCGGGGGGCGGGAAGAGAGGCTCCGGGCGATCGCAGGGTGCGAGACGCGGGGCGAGCCCCGGGGCGTGGGGCGCACCGGGGCAGGCCCTTGAAGTGGCGGGGCGCCCGGGGACCTCGCCGGCCTGAGCGGCCCCGTGCGGATCCCCCCGGGTGGTCAGCGGGTGGGCCGGAGCCCCGGGAGGTCCCCGGGCGCCGGGTCCGGGGTGGAGGCGGGGAGCCGGCCGGCGCCGGAGGGTGGGGCCGCCGGGGGGGCGGAGGCCGGGCGCGGGGAGGGGGCGGGGAGGGCGGGGGCGGGGCGGGCGGCCTGCCCGCGGAGTCACACTCGGCCGCCGCCGCCGCCGGCGCAGCGAGCGGAGACGGGCCGGGCCACGGCGACCTGACCTGGACGAGCGGCGCGCCCGGGGGCCCAGGCGGGGGGCGGGAGGAAGCGCCCGGCAGCGCCAGCCGCCCGGGCCCAGGAGGAGCGGAGCGGAGCGGAGCTGGGACACGGGTGGGGCCGCCGCAGCTCCGGATGGGACCGGCGCCCTGGGCCCGTTAGTCCAAGCTGGAGCTTCAGGAGAAGCCTTCACAGGGAGACTTACCCCTGCCTTTCCCTCCCCTCCGGCCCAGGCCTCGCTTCGCTCGCGCCCGCCCATGGTCCCAGTCCTTCCGCGGCGTGGGCCCCTTCCCACCTTACCCCCCTGGTTCTCCTTGTCGCCGTCCTCTGCCCTCCTAGCCCCTTCAGCCGTGAGGTCCCCCCAGGCCTTTTCTTTGTACCAGCCTGCCCCCCAGCCCCCACCCCATGCCAGCCTCGGATCCCCCTTTCCTTCTTAACTTTAGATTCGCCAACCTACTTCACCTCTCACTGCCCCCATCCCAGTCGCAGCCCCCTCCGTCCCTCCTTCCTCCGGCCACCCTGCTCTCAGAGCTCAGTGTCTGCCCTAGGCAGGCAGACCCACTCCTTACCCACCCCCCGGGCCTTCCTCCACCTCCTCCTCTCCCACCCCGCCACTCTTGATCCCTGCCTGTGGAGCTTGTCCTCACTCCTCTCCCTGGCCATCTGCCCCCGGCTGCAGGCTGGGTGGCGCGTGCGCCTCCAGGGTAGGCCGGAGTGGCCCCAGGTCCTGGGGGTGGTGGGGCTGCTGCTTCCTCCCCATGGCACTGCCATCACTCCTGCTGTTGGTGGCAGCCCTGGCAGGTGGGGTGCGTCCTCCCCTGGCGCGGAACCTGACGCGGAACCTGACGCTGGCGGTGGTGCTGCCGGAACACAACCTGAGCTATGCCTGGGCCTGGCCGCGGGTGGGTCCTGCTGTGGCACTGGCTGTGGAGGCGCTGGGCAGGGCACTGCCCGTGGACTTGCAGTTTGTCAGCTCTGAACTAGATGGCGCCTGCTCTGAGTACCTGGCACCACTCGGGGCTGTGGACCTCAAGCTGTACCATGACCCTGACCTTCTGTTGGGCCCCGGTTGCGTGTACCCTGCTGCCTCTGTCGCCCGCTTTGCCTCACATTGGCGCCTTCCCTTGCTGACCGCGGGTGCTGTAGCCTGTGGTTTTGCGGCTAAGAATGAGCATTATCGCACCCTGGTCCGCACTGGGCCCTCTGCTCCCAAGCTGGGTGAGTTTGTAGTGACATTACATGGGCACTTCAATTGGACTACCCGTGCTGCCTTGCTGTATCTGGACGCTCGCACAGATGACCGGCCTCACTACTTCACCATCGAGGGCGTCTTTGAGGCCCTGCAGGGCAGCAACCTCAGTGTGCAGCACCACGTGTATGCCCGTGAGCCAGGGGGCCCCGAGCAGGCCGCCCACTTCATCCGGTCCAACGGGCGCAGTGAGTGTGGCCCGGGCTGTTGTAGGGTCAGGGGGGAGGGTCGCTGGATTCCCGGAGCTCAGCGCGCAGGTGGAAACCGTGGATGAGGGGCTGTGTGTGGTGGTGGGGCCCGGATGCACGTGTGGACCGAGGGCCTGTGCAGGGCGAAGGCGTTATATTCTGGGAGCTCGCCGACGTCACAGGCGGATGCAAACAAGGAATAAGTGTGAGGGGTGAAGCTGGTGTCCAGAGAGAATGCTGGATTGGGGGGTGGAATAGAATTTGGGGAGCAATGTGAGTGCCCTAGAGTAGTAATGAATGAGGTTGACGACCACTTGAAAATGCATGAGCAGAGACTTCTAGATCTAGGGTACCAAGACCCCTTGTAGTGTGGGTCAATGATAAATCACTAAAATAGTGATGACTTTATGAATAGGCTTGGGGGTTCAGCAGATTGGGTTGGGAAAGACAGGTAAAGCTCACACTAAGAAATCCTGGGCAGCCATTGCCTATGAGCCTAGGGAAAAGCGGGGGTGGGGGTGGAGGGCAGTAGAGTTGGGGAGTAAGGAGGGCTGGCTAGGAACAGCAGGCAGGGGTCTGGGGAGAGGAGGGGCTTCAGCCTGATAGCTCCCTTCCTCTGGGGGCTGCAGCTAGTCTGAGCTCTGCCAGATGGTCCATACAGCCCCAGGGTACTTAGGACAAGACTCCAGGCTGGTGGGGGGCGGGGGCCGTGGTGGGGAGCATCTGTGGTGTGGTTAATAGGTTAGGGCACTCTCTTCCTTGCTGAAGATGGAAATGCAGATGGTTTCAGAGAGAGGGCTGTCTGGGGACCTGGATACGTTCTCAGGGTGCCCCTCTGTTGTGTGCCTGCTCCCAGTCGTATATATCTGCGGCCCTCTGGAGATGCTGCATGAGATCCTGCTTCAGGCCCAGAGGGAGAACCTGACCAATGGGGATTATGTCTTCTTTTACCTGGATGTGTTTGGAGAGAGTCTCCGTGCAGGCCCCACGCGCTCTACAGGTCGGCCCTGGCAGGACAATCGCACCTGGGACCAGGCCCAGGCCCTCAGAGAGGCCTTTCAGGTATCATTTAAGTCAGACTTGAAGGAGGTGGGGGAAATGGAGCTTCTTTGGAGGGTCTCTGTCTCTCTCTCAAGACCCCACAGAAACCCCAGGAGCATCGCAGGAATTGTGACCTGCGGGAGTGAAGTGAGCAGAGGCTTTCTAGTTTAGTATCGTTCTTTCTTACTTCCCCACCTTTGTGACTCTTCTGCAGTGTGTCTGCTAGGGCAGCCTCCCCAGGTCCCAGAACACTGACTTTTCTAAGCACCAGTAGCTGAGTGCAGCGTGGGGAAGAAAGGTTCAGGAAAATATCTGGTCCCAGCCGGTTGGAGGGCTTTCACCCTTTCTGGAGAAGTGAGGAATGATGTGATACAATTAGATACAAGAGCGAGCGAGGATATGATTATGTGTCCTGGAACAGACACTAAGAACTTTAAAGGGGACTCCATGATAATGGGAAAAAGACACAATAAAGATTTTGAAAAAAGAACTTGAGTGGTTCAGAGGAGGGAGACTCAGTGTGGCTGCAGTGAGGGGTGACTTTTTTAAAGGGGTGAGGCACTACTGTGACTTTAAAGATAGATGTCGTATTCCTAGTCAGGGTGTGAGCGCGGATCCAGGCGGCCTGAGCAAAGAGGAAGATTGGAACAGGCATGCGTGGGGGACCAAGAAGGTCCTGGCCTGACGGGAAAGAAGGGTTCGCCTGAAGTAGATACAGGAAGCAATGTTGCTGAGATATAATCACATTAAGGCATACTCAGATTGAAACGTGACTCTAAGATCAAGGCACTTGGACTTAAATGTGGGATCCTTGAGATTTTTTTGTGAAGAGAAATGCAGTGACAGATTTCAGGTTGGATTGGAGGAAGAGGAGGCTAGAAGCAGTGAGACCACTTGTAATAGGTTAGAATGGAGTGAGCTGATATGACCTTGAACTAGGGTGATAACAGCAGGAACGGAAAGAAGGGGATTTGAGGAACAATTTGTAGGGAGCATTGACGTGACTGTTCATTTCACTCCTCTTATCAAAACGCTCAATGACTTATTTCCTATAGAATTAAGCTCCAAATTATTAGTTCATTGAAGACCTCCTGCAGTCTGTCCTCAACCTACTTTTTCAGTCTTACCTCCCAATGCTCGTCATGCCAAGTACTCCCTTTACCCCTGGGCATCCCTACCCTTCCTCCTCCCCACCCCATCTCCCCATCTTTATGCTCTTTGATTCTTTTTTTAAAAAGGGATTTTATTTATTTATTCTTAGAGAGAAGGGAAAGGAGGGAGAAAGAGAGGGAGAGAAACATCAGTGTGTGAGAGATACATTGACCTGGCCCACACAACCCAGGCATGTGCCCTGACTAGGAATCGAACCAGTGACCTTTCAGTTCACAGGCTGGTACTCAATCCACTGAGCCACACCTGCCAGGGTGCTCTTTTATTCTTTGGTCTGGAATACTCTTCCTTCCCTTTCCCCAAATCTCTGCCTCTCCAGATCATACCCATGAATTGTTCCCTGATTTTTCCACAGATTTTCACTGACTTATGTACATAAGCATTTCTTATTTATTTATCGATATTCCTCCTTTTCCCAAAAAGGATGTAAGCCAGTGTATGGGGTAGCCTTAAGGTCTTTTCAACCTGGAGATACTTTGACTCTAAGTAATGCGTGTAAGGGCTGGACGTAGGTGAGTAAGATTTGTACGTGTGACTGTGACTGACTAGCGTGTGTCTGACTGCGAATGACATCGTCTGTTTGCATGCCTGAGTGTGATCTGTGGCCGCCACACTTGAACGTAGGCGGTGGCAGGACAGGTTTCGTTTACTCCCTAACTTTTGACTAAAATATTCTTCTCACCTTTGTTCATCTGAATGATGCTTGTGTATTCTTCAAGACTCAGACTGATTATCTTCCCTTCTAAGAAACTATTCCTGAATCCCTGTGTTCCTCTTTTGTGCTTACCCCTGTCTACTGTAGAACTTGTACATTATTCAGTCAGTGTTGATTCATTTGAAGACTGACTTATTCTATTATTGTTTATGGAGCACCTTTTATGTCTCACTCACTGTGCTAGGTACACAGTGGAGAATGGTATACAGTGGAGAACATAACAGATGTAGTCCCTGCCTTTTTGGAGCTTCCATTAATAGGATAGACAGACATTGAGCAAATAAATACAAATATAGAATAAATTGTGATGAGTTACTTACAGAGGTGGGGGGAGGGAGAATAAACTGGTCTGAGATGAAGATAACAAGGGGATTGTATTTTAGCTAGTGTGGTCAAGGAGGGTCCCTATGACCCTCCTGGATGAGACGATTCCATAGCTTTTGGGATGTATTTTTTTTCTGTGAAAGAAACACCTGTTTCTTGTGTGAGAATTTCTAGTAGCCAAGGGGCCCCAGCACTTACAGTAAGGGGGGATCCTAGAGGAGGGATCTAGTCAGCTAACAATCAGTTATATAAATTAATTCTCAGTTCTCCCGCTCGTTGTAGGCACTATTCAGACAGAAAAACAAAGAGTTTGCTACAACACAGCAGAAGAGGAAACAGGCAGTCAAGAATATGCCGAAGGGAGAACCAAGGCTTTGCGGTGGAGTGGGGGGGTGATGAGGTGTCTTTTTCCAGAGCCGAAGCAGGGTGGGGTGACGGAAATTGGATGGTCAGCTCCAGCCAAGGGCCGAAGAGCAGAGTGCCCTCCCCAGAGACACCTGACCCACTGGGGTCCAGAAGCAGGCCAGTCTGAAAAAACGTGGCAGCAGAGTCCTTGATACAGATACCCAAAGCTTTTCCAGGAGGGTCACGTGCTCCAGGAAAGGTCCCAGCCCCTGCTGGGTAGTTTGCTGGAGGGCAGCAACCGTGCTCATCTCTGTGTTCCTTGTGCCGAGCATGCATTTCTTGAATTGGGTTGAGGTGCATGTTGGGGAGAGCAGGGAGAGGACTAGGGATTCGTCCAGACAGGAGTAGACCTAGCAGGGACTCTAATATCAAGATGATCAACCAGGGTAGGGAAGAACAAGCAGATACAGTGGAACTGAATATGCAAATGACAGGGCTCTAAGGACCGAGAGGCCTAGGCTGAGCATTTGAGGACTACAGGGTCAGAAGCCCAGGCAGAGGTCTCAACCAAGGTGACCAGCATGACATTGGGTTACAGAGAGGGGACGCCAGCAGCTGGAATGGAATAGGCACTAGACCGAGGGTTGCATGTAAGGCTGAGCCTCTTCGGGAAACCGTTCTTTGGCTTTTTAGACCACAGATAACAGGGCTTCCTGTGGCTGCTGGAGCAGGTCCTGGGCTGGGGCAGGGGCAGGGGTCCCCTCTGCTGCCCTTGCTTATTTCCTAGGTGCACTCTTGGCTTTTACCCACTGATAGAGCCATTTTCGGCAGCCTTTGCTTGTTTTTTTCACCTGGGGTCCACTATGAAATGGGACACAATTATTTACCTTCACCTTCTCTTTAACCCCCCCCCTCACACACGGAAACTCTTGTGAGGTCATTCCCCTCCCTCCTCCTCCTTCCTCTTCTTCTCCCCCTCCTCCTCCTTCTTCCTCCCCCCTCCCCTCCTCTTCTCCTCCTTCTTCTTCCTCTCTCTCTCTCTCCCTCTCTCTCTCTCTCTCTTCCCCCCGCCCCTCTCTCCTAGCTAGTAACCACAGCAAAACAGAGTCTAGCATAGCAGTTTTCAAAGTGTGGTCTTGAGATCCCGGGGGCCCCGGAATCCTTTAAGGGAACCATGAAGTCAAAACTATTTTAAAAATCATGCTAAGATGTTATTTGCCTCTGTCACCCTCATTCTTCCATGATTGTACAGTGGAGTTTTCCAGAAGCTACGTGACCTGTGATGATGTCATTACTCTGGCAGCTATGGGAAGTGTACATGTGTTTTAAAAATTTGTCAGTTTTAATTTCTAGTATTTTAAATATGATAGATGTAATACAAATACACAAAAGCTCTTTGGGGTCCTCAATAATTTTTAGTAGTGTAAAGGGGTCATGAGACCAAAAAGTTTGAGAACTGCTAATCTAGCAAACAAATCTAAGTTTACTAGGTGTTTAGAAAGCATTAAAAACCTATCATCAGCCTTTATATTGAAACATAAATTGTGTTCGACCTGATCTTTTCCAGCTCTTTCACTGACTTTTTACACTGACAATATCCTACCCTTCTATTTTTCTTTTCTTGGACCAGGTGTTAATGAAAGAACTCTTTCAACACCATCCTCAATCCCCCTCTCCTTTTTAATTTTGCCTGAGAGCGAGAAAGTATTAGAAGTGTGCAATCAAGCATCAAAATGCTCCAGTAAGAATAATTACATCATAAAACAAACTCCAGTCTAATATAATGAATGTACATAAGAAATTGACTCCAGCCCTGGCTGGTGTGGCTCAGTGAATTGCGCACTGACCTGCAAACTGTAAGGTTGCTGGTTCCATTCCCAGTCAGGGCACACGCCTGCGTTGTGGGTCAGGCATGTTGGGGGCGTGTGAGAGGCCACCAATCAATGTTTCTTCTGTGTGCACATTGATGTTTCTCTCCCTCTCTTTCTCCCTTCCCCTCACTCTAAAGAAGAGATAAAAAGTTTCTATAGCAATCCAGGGGAAGACAATGTAGTTAGTCCTGATGCACAACAGAAGCTGTAAACAGAAGGGGAAAAAAAAAAAGAAATTGACTTCATTATTTCCTACCTGGAATGAATTGATATGCAATAGATCATGTGTGATGTATCTAGTATCTTTATGGTCTGTGTGTGCTTTCTGTGACAGGAATTAATGAAACTGATAGAAATGTCTAGATTTAAATCTGTCATCTCTCAAAGTCACATTTTACAATATGTATTGATCTGAAGTCTTTCCCTGAGGTTGTGGAGCCAGTTTCCTGTTCAAGGCAGAGGCTGGTCTCAGTGATTGTGCAAGTCTGGGGGGAGATGGAGGCCAGCACGCCATCAGCTAAGAAAGGGGAAAGGTGTGAGGCCGGCGGGGGCCAGGCAGACACCACAGTGAGAGACAGAGACACACTGACTTGTGGCCAGTGAGATGTGTGCATGGCTGAGACCAAACGTGTCATTAGCTTATCTATGAAATGTGTGTAGGTGTGTGACTGTGTTTTCTCTGTGATGTATGTCTATTACCCAGTGACGTGTAGGGCCGTGTCAGTGTGCAGGCCCGCACTGCTTCTGGCAGGTGTTTCACACACGTGAAACAAATGGGCTCTCGGCTTTTCACGGATGGAATCTCTGCCTCAAAATACTTCCCGCCATTCTCCTAGGACCTGGAATCTCTTTGATTCACTAGGTGGAGATACTGTTTTCAAAAGTCCTGAATGGAAATGTAAACATTGTACTGATAATGTTAACAGTAATTAGCACCTCAGAGAGGAGCTGTTGATCAGGGGCGCCTTTGACAGTGAGCAGGTACCCGGAAAGGACGGGGCAGATATGCTGGGAGTGCTGTGGCAGCCCTGCCGGGAGGCCTAGGCAAGGACAGGGGCTTCAGGCAGGGGCCGGGTTTTGGGGACGGAGTTGGCTTCACCTGTTTCCAAGGCTCCAGTGTCCCAGAACAATCCTCTGTACCTTTTTACGGAGGCGTGCCGCTCCCTCTCCTCAGATGTATTAAACACACACCACATACCCTCCCCCCCACAGGCACACAACACAGAGTTTAGCGTCCTCTCGCCCTTCAGACTCATCCATGTATATTTCATATCACGTGTATTTCACCAAGTTTCCCTCTCCTGCTTCCTCCCTTCCCCGATGCCTGTCTTGAACATCCTGTTCATTTTCCTCATGTGCTGTTGGTACAGACGGTACTGATCATCACGTACCGAGAACCCCCAAATCCCGAGTATCAGGAATTCCAGAATCGTCTGCTGATCAGAGCCCGGGAAGATTTTGGTGTGGAGCTGGCCCCCTCCCTGGTAAGTAGACCTCTCTTTCCTGAGAATCAGGCCAGGCTTTGAGGGAAGGCTCTTCTCCCTAACTCAGCATTAAGCCGCAGCTGTGTAGCCAGCCCTGCTTTGGGGGCTGTCCCCTTCCATCCAGGATTTTCCTTCTGCCCTAGTGTCCACTGAGGTAGGGATGGCACCTTAGGAATGAGAGGAGGGAAGAGGTCAAACCACAGGAGAGAAGAGGTAGAAGGAGATTCCAGCCGAGGGCAGGGGAGCCGGGGAAGGGAGCCTGGCAGGACAATTGTGGAGCACTGCTGAAATTGCCACCCCCAGATGAACCTCATCGCCGGCTGCTTCTATGACGGGATCCTGCTGTACGCGGAAGTCCTGAACGAAACGATACAGGAAGGGGGCACCCGGGCGGATGGACTTCGAATTGTGGAAAAAATGCAGGGACGGAGATACCATGGTAATGAAGAGGGCCAGATGGAGCCCAGAGGGCTGCTGTTAGGCTCAGGAGTGGAGTGGGCAGAAGAGAATACAGGTGCTGGGGCGGGGAGGAGGGTTAGTAGGGATCAGAGGGCCTGGCAGAGGTGGACGCATGTTAAAATCGGGGTCAGAGATGGACCCCGAGGCAGTTGGAGGAACTGTGGAGATCTGAGAGGGGCCTAGGGTAGATCTTGAAGTAAGGGCTACGCTTTTCCATCTTAGGTGTAACTGGACTGGTTGTTATGGACAAGAACAATGACCGGGAGACTGATTTTGTCCTGTGGGCCATGGGAGACCTGGATTCTGGGGACTTTCAGGTGATGGGGGAGGAGACGAGGAGGAGAGTGTGGGCCCTGCAAGTTTAGCTTTCCAGGGTTCAGTGGGGGCCAAATCAAAGGTACTAGAGGCAGGGACTTATCTTCTCTGCTGGAGCTGCATCCTGGGTGGGTAGGAGGTTGGGGAGAAAAGCAGTCAAATAACTGGGGTCCCGGGGAGGAGGCCGGGGGAGCAGGCCCGTGGGCCCAGTTCTCTCCTTCCTCACAGCCTGCAGCCCACTACTCAGGAGCCGAGAAGCAGATTTGGTGGACAGGACGGCCTATCCCCTGGGTGAAAGGGGCGCCCCCCTTGGACAATCCCCCCTGTGCCTTTGACTTGGACGACCCATCCTGTGATAAAAGTGGGTGTGTGCAGGGACTGGGAGCAATCTTTCCTCTCTTTATTTCCATTCTTCTCCCGCACCTCACTGACGGCCCCCCCCACCTTAACCCTGCTCTTCCCTCTACTTCTACTCCCCCTCGTCACTTCTTTCCCTCGAGAGGTCTGTGTGCTCCCTGTGCCCTGCGCATCACCCTTCCTGCTCCTCCAGCTCCACACACAGTCTTTCTCAGGGTCCCACTCTCCCCTTTAGCTCCACTTTCAACTCTGGCAATTGTGGCTCTGGGCACGGGAATCACCTTCATCATGTTTGGTGTTTCCAGCTTTCTCATTTTCCGGTGAGTCCTGGGCTATCCACCCACCTACTCCCCCCCGCCCCCACACACACTGCCACACAGCCTTCTGGCTGAGGCCAGGGGTCCCTGGACCGAGGGTGGGGGCAGGCCTCTTAACTTGGTGGTTGTCTCTTAGATGTCACGTCCTCCTCTCTGGCCGTTTCCTTTAGTTGTCTTTTTAGCCTCGGTGTTGTCTTTCCACTTTTTGTTTGAGACTGCGTGTGCTAACTGGTGATTTTGAGTGGGGTCTTACAAGGGCAAAGGTGAATTTCCCATGGATGCTACCATCTTAAGAAAAACTTCTACCTTTGGCCTCTGTGCTTCTAAATGAGCCCGGGACAGCGTTAGGTGCGCCAACAGTGCAACCTTCTGTCTCAGTCCTGTGTCTCGGGTGCAGCAACTGCAGCTTCAGGAGCTGCCGGGAGGCCCCTGCACCCCACTGCTGGTTTGTGGGGTGGTAGGATTGGGCTGGCCAGTCAACTGAGGTGTGCAGTCCTTACAGAAAGCTGATGCTGGAGAAGGAGCTGGCCAGCATGCTGTGGCGCATTCGCTGGGAAGAGCTGCAGTTCGGCAATTCAGAGCGGTATCACAAAGGTGCAGGCAGTCGCCTCACACTGTCACTGGTGAGCCCCTGTCTCAGCTGTCCCTCTGCTTTCCTCTGAGTTCCTGTCCTTTCCGACCCTGGACCTTTCCCAGCACATCGGCCTGTAATGATAGCCCCTGCGCCACCACCGCCATCTAATGTTCCTTTCATCCTTCCGCCTCCATGTTGCCCTTGGCCCCAGCGGGGATCCAGTTACGGCTCGCTTATGACAGCCCATGGGAAATACCAGATCTTTGCCAACACCGGTCACTTCAAGGTGAACAGTCATCCGCTTGTTCTGGTCCCCACCATTTCATCCTGTCTCATCCCCATCTGTCGCCTCTTCCCATGAACCTCTGCCCCACATAGCCCTCCTCTCTAAGTCCAGCTGAGCTCCTCGATGCTCCCACAGTTCTGCAGTGTTCCTAGCACCCACAAACGCCTGCTGATACTAATTTTCCTTTCCCCCTTTTACTCCCACTATCAGGGGAACGTTGTGGCCATCAAACATGTGAATAAGAAGCGTATCGAGCTGACCCGGCAGGTTCTGTTTGAACTCAAACATGTACGTAAAGGTGCATGGGTTGAAGTCAAGGGGTACACAGGGATGAGGAAGAGAAAGGGGAGGACTGTGGAACAGTGAAATTGGCTAGGAGGGCAGCGGCTTCATTTAAAAATGGCTTAAAGTTGTAGGTACAGTTAAGAGAAAGGTCCTCCCATATAGTGGGAGATTTCTCTAATTTATAGCTTTCAATTCTCTTCTACTTCCCCTTTTTTCCCCTAGATGAGAGATGTTCAATTCAACCACCTCACTCGCTTCATTGGTGCTTGCATAGACCCTCCCAACATTTGCATCGTCACTGAATATTGTACTCGTGGGAGTTTGCAGGTGAGGGATAGGTGGGGGTCCCAAGGGTGGGGAGATAGGTCCAGAGCTACACTGGCTCCATGCAGGTGACAGCTAGTGGGACTGGGATAGTCACATAATCTATTTCATGTCACTTGCCAGGATATTCTGGAAAATGACAGCATCAACTTGGACTGGATGTTTCGTTATTCACTCATTAATGACCTTGTTAAGGTGAGTCTTCTCTGTGCCTCTTTAAGAGCTCATCCACTTTACAACGCCTTGATCTTTCAATCTTTGCTTATGACTTTTCCTTCTAGTCCTCTGAAAGCCCCACACTCTCCATCTCCCTTCTTCTTGTTGTTGGGCAATAATGGATAAGCAAAGGGTCTGGGGCTTTTCATGGGGGAAATGAGTTTTATCTGCCACAGAGAGTCCTGTACTTGTTAGAGATATTTCAGATCTCTCTCTTTGTTTGTTTGTTTTTCACCCTCCAAGAGCATATATTAAAATCCCAGAGCAGGGAAAAGATGAATGTAGTCTCTAAAAATATTTCTCTCTTTTTTTCATCATTTACTCTCTGACCAGTATTTCATGTATCTGCTCTTTTGGTCTGAAAAATTGAAATGTAAAAAATATTTACTAGTAAAACTAAGCAACTAAGGAACATTATACTAAACCTTTGGTATATACTAGGTGTCAGCTAGTTTCAGGTGGCCCAGAGGTCTGTGGATTTGCGAGGGTGTACGTTTGGGTCTTGCAGGAGTTGGACAGGCTTTGAGAAGCAAGTGCCAGAGCCAATTAGCTAGATTAGTGTATCCTTCACCCCCGACTTGAAGCTGGTTTGATTTTTTCTGCTTAATTCTCATGAGGCTATTTAACATTTTGTGTGTGTGTGTGTGTGAAAGCTTGCTATTACATGATAAAAATATAAAGAAGATAAAAAGTTGATGTGGTGCCCAGCTGGAGGTGTGCTGATAAATACAAGAAAAACGTGACTCTGGGAAAGTAGTCTGGAACAAAGTCAGGAGCCTGGTCACTTTGTATTCACAAATGTGGAGATTCCCAAAGGTTTTGTTGATATGGAAAGGAATGAAAAGGAAGAGTTCACAGAGACTAGAGCTATGAATTGTTTCAGTCTGGAGCCTAAACGTCAGGCAGAGGTGTTTTGGGTAGCACACAAAACATTGTATTCTTTTTCCGTGCCACCGGCCCGGGCTTGGGTGGGCCCCAGGGTTTCCTTCTGGGAAGCACCGCTCTGCCTCTTTAGGACCTGCCCTCTTGTCCCTCACAGGCAAAGGTTCTCTCCTCTTGGCCCCACGGGGCCGGAAGTGTCAGGCTGCTGCACTAGCTTGGCAGCTGTCTCCTACTTTTGTCCATTTTCCAGGTTTTTTTTTTAATCCAGATTTTTCTAATTTTCTATTTTCTGCACCTTCTTTCTGGCCCGGCACCCCCTCTGGTAGATCATGTTCCTCCTTCATCCTGACCTGCTTGCCTACACATGGGTATACATTAAAGTTTACAACTAGTCTTCCTTGATGCATCTAGGTACTCTCGATACTCCGGTCTCCAGCCATGTCTTCCTAAGTAGTGGCTATGCGTTTGAGGCCGCCACGGGTGTCATGTCATTCTTGGAGTTTACCCTCGTAGTTCTGTTTCCTTCCCTGCTCAGAAGATTGACAGGCTAACAGTTGATAGCTCCCCTTGTCCCCTGTCTTAAGCATGTCTCCGGTCCCTGGTGCCTGAGTGAGTACCAGGAGATTGCATTTGGTACAAGGAAGGGATGATTCTTCTATTCCGCCTGCTTCCTTGGGTGGGAACTGCACAGAAGGCCTTCCACAATTAGTGTGCTGTGTTTGTGGTCCCAAGATCTTCAGGCAGCTAGCTAATGCCCATCTCATGGACAGGCGGTCCCCTAAACCAGAAACTTGCTCTACATCCTGCAGGGCATGGCCTTTCTCCATAACAGCATCATTGCATGCCACGGGAGTCTCAAGTCCTCCAACTGTGTGGTGGATAGTCGTTTTGTGCTCAAAATCACAGACTATGGCCTGGCCAGCTTTCGATCAACTGCTGAACCTGATGACAGCCACGCCCTCTATGCCAGTAAGGCCTCCCCTCAACCCCCATGCCGACTTTTGTATTGCTCCTCTAGCCCCGGTCATTTCCTCCTAGGGTAGGACAGGGAGATGGAGTGACAGTAATATGGGCAGCATTATGGGAGAGAGCCCAGGTGGTCTCGGGAATGCCCCTTTTAAGGACTTGGCCAGCCGATTCCCTCTTTTCAGAGAAGCTGTGGACTGCCCCAGAACTGCTCAGTGGCAACCCCTTGCCAACCACAGGCATGCAGAAGGCTGATGTCTATAGCTTTGGGATCATCTTACAGGAGATAGCGCTTCGCAGTGGCCCTTTCTATGTGGAGGGCCTGGACCTCAGCCCCAAAGGTGAGAGTCAATCTACTACATACAGCCTCCTCCACTTGGGGGGCCCTGTTCTTCATCCAAACCCTTTATCGCCTTCAGAGATTGTTCAGAAGGTCCGAAATGGTCAGCGGCCATATTTCCGGCCTACTATTGACCGGACACAGCTGAATGAAGAACTAGTTTTGCTGATGGAGCGATGTTGGGCCCAGGACCCAGCTGAGCGGCCAGACTTCGGGCAGATTAAGACCTTCATTCGCCGCTTTAACAAGTGAGAGGGCACTGAGGGGCAGGGGCTCCCCAGAGATAGAAGCCTCATCAGGCTTCGTGGATGAGGTGGGGTTGGTCGGTGCTAAGAGGGCGGGCTGGGTAGAAAGTCCTGGGAGTCTTGAGAATCTTGAAACAGTTGCCATGTGCTGGCCTCCCTCTCCCTGCCCACCCAGGGAGGGTGGCACCAGCATACTGGACAACCTCCTGCTGCGCATGGAGCAGTACGCCAACAACCTGGAGAAGCTGGTGGAGGAACGCACGCAGGCCTATCTGGAGGAGAAGCGCAAGGCGGAGGCTCTGCTCTACCAAATTCTACCCCAGTGAGACTTCTGTGTCCCCCTTCCTGCCTTTCCCTTTCATGTTCTGCTCTGTTGGATTGTGCCTCATCATCAGTCTCCTGAGAATTCACCTTCCAACGCTTAGAACCCTGCTTCGTTACCTCTGGCGCCAGTGAGCCTTTCTGGCTAGAGACTATTTCCATTCTGTTTCCACGTGCGCTGTGCTGCCTCCTTCTTAGGACAATGGTCTACCATGCCTTTGCTCCAGCAAGTGTATGTAGGACAGTCCTGACTTGAGACATTTAGCCCCCGTCCCCAGGGAGCCCATTCCAATTCTCATGGACTGTACCGCTTACCTTGCGCCAGGCTACAGTGCCTTCCCAGCGGCCTGCCTTCTCCTCCACCAGGCTCAGTTTTCAGGGTAGGACTAACTCATTTCTTTTCTCATTTCATTTCTTTTTGGCTCAAACTGCACCCCGGTTTTCTAGTTCAGTGGCAGAGCAGTTAAAACGGGGAGAGACTGTGCAGGCTGAGGCCTTTGATAGTGTTACCATCTACTTCAGTGACATCGTGGGCTTCACAGCTTTGTCAGCAGAGAGCACCCCAATGCAGGTGAGTGCCCTGGGTGAGATTCCGGGGTGGGATGGGGACGTGGGGGAGGTTCACGGAGGCGTATGATCCTCGATTATAGGAAAGATCGGTTTGTTCTGGAGTTCCTGTATCTTGTTATGGCCCTCGGGCTAAGAATTTTTAAAAAAATATTTACTTATTGTTAGAGCAAGGTGAAAGGAGGGAGAAAAAGTGGGAGAGAAACATCAGTGTGAGGTTGCCTCTCGTGCACCCCTAGCTGGGGACCTGGCCTGCAACCCAGGTGTGTGCCCCAATGGGGAATCGAACCGGCGACCCTTTGGTTCGCAGGCTGCCACTCAATCTACTGAGCCACACCAGCCAGGGTGAATTCTTAGAAAGTTGGACACAAGGCTCAGGGCCTCAACTTTCCCATCCATTAGGTAGTGACACTTCTTAATGACCTGTACACCTGCTTTGATGCCATAATTGACAACTTCGACGTCTACAAGGTAAGAGCTGGGACTGCCCTCCTACTGAGACCCCTTTAAAACCCAGTCTCCTTGAACCCCCTGTGCCCTCCCTGTTCCATGGTGTTTCCCCTCCTGAGTCTCCAGCACCCTAGCACTGCAGTGCCCTTTGCGGACAAATGAGGCTTTGGTGCTCTAACTCCATTCCAGTCTAATTTCCTGTGACTCCTCAGGGTCCCCTCCTCGGAACCATCACAAGATGTAGCCCCCATCTGCTACGTTTTCCTGGGGGTATAAAAACAGCCTATCCATCTTTTCTTTCATTCCCTCCAAACATGAAAGAATCATACAGGATGTGGGTATGGAATGGTTTATTGGGGGTGCGGGGTGAGCTGTGCTGTAAACGGTTTTTGTTGGACTTGCTGAGCTAGCACAGGGTGGGTTTTATTGTGCTTGGGGGCAGCAATGATTTGGATCTGAATATGGGCTCTGTGACTCAGTGTGCGGCTAGGGGCAAGTCACAGGAGGAGCTCCCTGTGCCTCAGGCGTTTTATTTGTAATATGGGAATAGATTTATTGTGGAAAATGCCTGACATTGTATAGATAATAAATATTCATTCTTGTCCCTTCCTTTTGGATTTACTCTACTCTCTCTGTTATGACTGGAAGAAAGCCTTCCCATAAACCCTTTACTCAGATTCACTAATTTATATATTTTTCCCTATTTGCTTTATTTATTAAAAAGTTATCTACATAATTATCTTCTGAACCACTTGAGAGTGACTTTCAGACATAGTGCCCCTTTATCCTAAACAGTTCAGGGTTGAGTTCCTAAAAACAGGGACAGTCTCTTACACAGCTTCGGTACGTCTAACGAAACCAAGCACCTGCCTTCTGACCTTGGATGGCCGTCTGAGGCCCATTTCCTTGGGCCGGCGTGACCTCCTCCTGCCTCTGCTCTTCAGCCTGGCGTGTCTCCTTGCTTCCCGCTTCCTGAGAGCACAGTCTATTGTCCATGTCCTGTTGCCAGCAGGGTGTCCACTCACTCAGCAAATGTTCACCGAGTGTTCACTGGGTGCTGGGGCGGAGCAGGAAGATTTAAAGATTCCCTTGATTCCCCTTCCCCATCTATTCTTAGGACCATGGCACCTATTTTTCCAGTCAATGTTTTGGCCTCCCAGGCTGTCAGGATGACTCACAGTGGTGTCCAGCTGGTTCCCTTCTACTCTTCCCCATTCCCACTGACATAGACAGAAGTGACATGTGAGTCCCCCTCTCAAATCAGGTAGAGACGATTGGAGACGCCTACATGGTGGTATCCGGTCTCCCAGGCCGAAATGGTCAACGCCATGCCCCGGAAATTGCTCGTATGGCCCTGGCATTACTGGATGCAGTTTCTTCCTTCCGAATTCGCCACCGACCCCATGATCAGCTGAGGCTACGCATTGGGGTCCACACGGGTAAGGCTAACTCTCACTCCAGCCCCAGTATCCACCTTCCCCAGGCTCTCCCAACCTGTTTCTTCTCATAGGACCGGTCTGTGCTGGGGTTGTCGGCCTGAAGATGCCCCGCTATTGTCTTTTTGGGGACACGGTGAACACTGCTTCCCGAATGGAGTCTAACGGTCAAGGTGAGACATGGGCCTTTGGTCCCAGCTTCACTCTCAATCTGTGTTGCCCTTTTGTTCTTTTCAGGGTTTCTCCAAATCTCTCAGTATGAGACCACAGTTCCTGGCTGCCCCATTCTGGGACATGTTTAGGTTCTGGGACATGCGTGCTGGGAAGACGGAGAGCGGCCTGAGGGTGGCGGTTGGGTAAAGCTCTCCCTGACACCACCAATTCTTCTGTTGCCTCTTTTCTTCTTCTTCCCACCCCCCCATCCCACCCCAGCCCTGAAGATCCACGTCTCCTCTACCACCAAGGATGCCCTGGATGAGCTAGGATGCTTCCAGCTAGAGCTTCGGGGAGATGTGGAGATGAAGGTGATGGCAGACCAAGGGAAAGGGGGCATGGAAAGGGAGGAGGAAAGCGATTATGAAGATCACTCTGGGGGAAGAGAGGGAGATAAGGGGACTAACACAGAAGAATCTGAATTTTATCCACTCCTCTGCTCGCAGGGAAAAGGAAAGATGCGAACTTACTGGCTCCTAGGAGAGCGGAAAGGACCTGCTGGACTTCTGTGAACTCCAATTCTTTTCAAGTCAGATAATCTCCTGCTGCTAGTGCCTGGGTAGGCAGTGGCTATCATCTCTCCATACCCCAGAAATGGACATTGTCATATGAGACGGGAATCACCCTTATGTGGAAGTTGTTGACCTTTGCAGCTCAGCCTTGTATATATGCCTGCCCCTCTTGGCCTGCTCCCCTTCTCCCCTACCTTCTGTAAATATCTGTATCTAAACCAGAATATTTTGGCCAATTATAAAAACAACAACAACAACAACAACAAAACCCATGATGTCATAGTCAGGGCAGCTCCAAGGCAAGGTGTTGGGGGTATGAACAAAGAAACTCAGGGAATCACTGAATTAGCAGCCTCGGAACCAGAAAAAAACCCTTTATGGAAAGCCCCTTCACCAAGTACAAACAGAATTCATTTCCTCTCCACCTCTCCAGTACAGACAGAACTAGACACCGCACTCCCCTCCTTGAGCTTTACATACTTCTACCCACTCTGCCACCCTGCCCTCTTCCCTGACAGCCAAGAGAAGAGAGTTCTCCCAACTGGTAGGAATAATTCTCAAGTTCATAGGGCAAAGGCTGCCCCAGGGACAAAGGCACTGGTGTGGAGAAGCTGCAGTTCTTCCGGAATGGTGTGTCCAGTGTCCTGATGTCACTGACACCCTGTAGGAATGCCAGAGTGAGGACAGATCCTACTCTGCCAAGCCAGAAAAGAACCTCTTCCCCTCCCTCTTCCCCCACGCCTCCCGACACCTAGTCACACACCGGTAGCTGTGGTGCCCTCTGTATCCAGAAAGTTTCAGGCTGCTCCTTACGGTAGTCGTGAGGCTGCGAGGGAAAAACAATGGAGTAACTTTGGGCCTGAAACTTCCTCTCTCCACCTCTGGGTCTACTGCTCTCCCACAGCCCCCCAGAGCCCCAGTATACACGTTGGGTGGCATCGGTTCTCACCTTTGTTGGGGCAGGAGGCCCTGTCTGTGTCGGCTCCTTTTGGTAGTCATGATGTGTCACAGACTCGGCCTCAAAGTGCTCCCTTGTGGGTTCCTGCTCTGCCTGCACCTCTTTCCTATACAGGGACGGGGGCATCTAGGCCACTCTTCCCTGTGTCCTCCCCCTCCCCTTTCCCCTTAGCCCACCCAGCTCCTCACCAGATCTGGTGGTGCAGGAGCATCTCCAGCATGGCTTCGCGCTTCCCTGTGGGAGGGCAGGGAGTGAACAGAATGGGGGTGTTTGGTTAAGGAGCAGGCCCAGAAGAAACAAAGTTGAGAAAAGAAAGGAAACTCATGGGGTTTTGCCCTTATACCCATTGGACAATCCATGGTCCCACCACACATTCCTTCCTCTCTTTTCCCCCTGACTGTTGGACTCATTCTGGCCCATTCCCTCATGCTTCCCACCTCTCATTGGCTGAAAGCGCTCTTCTGGAGGCTGGTAGGAGTCTTTCTGGGTGGTGCTGTGGGGCATGGGTGCCTGTAGGTGCAGGGTTAGCAGTCCCTGATGTCCATGTCGGAAATAGAAACTCTCAGAGCCATCCTGCATGCTTGGGACTTGATCCAGGTGGTTGGTGGCTCTCTGTGGGCCCCGAGTTGAGTGATCATGATGTCCTTTCTGGTCCCCACTCCCATCATACACTACTGCCTCCCCCAGGGAACTGGGGGCAGCCTTTAGGAAAAGGGAGTAGGTCAAAACCTTAATACCTCTTCCTCCCAGTTGTAGAGAAGGCACTGGCCCCGTGGCCATGTTTTGCTGAGAACCTCACACTTCCCTCCATCCTTGGGGGGCTTCCAGGGCCCTCTGGCAGCAGGTTCTGAAACTTGCAAAAATTTCCAATGTTGTTTCTTAGGCTCCCAGTGTTGGTAGTGATTTCCAGAGGCATAATTAGGGACTGGGTTTGACCCTGGATTTTTGGAGCTTGTAAGTGTGTCAGGGCTGAGCGCAGGGCCATTGCCACAGCCTGGACTAGGCCCAGAGTCACAGGCAGGACCACAGCCAGAATCAGGACCAGTGCCTTGACCAGAGCCATGGCCAGAACCAGAACTGGAGGCAAGAACAGGGCCAGCGTTAGAGCCAGTACCAGGGCAAGGGCTAGAGCTAAGGCCATTTATAGTACAGGGATCTTGAGGAACACAGGAAACATAGACAGGCTTAAAGCCGATTTTCTCATGGCCTATCATGTCGGTTGAGTTGGGTCCGGTGCAGGGCTTCTCAAGAAGACTATCAGAAGCGGAATCCATGAGAAGGCTTTGCTCAGAAGAGGGCGCTTCGGTCTTTGCAGATAATACAGCTGCTCTGGCAGTGGAGGCAGCTGCAGTAGCTGCTGCGGCTGCTGCGGCTGCTGCAGTTGCGGCTGCCGGGGCCAACCTAGGACCGCCATCCGAAGGAAACGATTCCGAAGAGGACCCCAGTCCTTGAGAGCTGGGATGTATGTGGGAAGATCTGAAAGAGAGTAAATGCGTCAAAGTTGTCAAAAGCTCAGCAGAGGAAGTTCCACAGACTGTCCTCGTCCCCTAACGCCTGCAGCCAGAGCTGCGGCTCTCACCGCGACGGCGATCCCTCGGTAGAATCAAAGGTCTCCATCTTCAGACACCAGCTACCGGGTTGCCACAGAGACGGCAAATTATTCCAGGAGACTGCGCAGAACCTGAGCTGAGCGGACGTTGGGTGGGGGGTGGGGCGTGGGGGGTGGGGGTGGAGTCAGGTGGCCTGCGGGGCGGAAGTCCTAAACCTGGTGTGGTGTGGGAAGTCTGCCTTCCCGTTCAGACTTCATTTGGTCTCATCCCCACTTTTTAAGGTTCTGCTGATCTAAGGCCTCGCCCTTCAAACCTAAGCACAATTCTTTGAGGCTTTCTGAGGTGGTTGTGTTGGAGATAAGCACAGGGCTATCAGACAAAAGCCTAGTGTATTTATGTAGGGTATAATAGTAGCTTCCCCTTAGCTCATTCTCAAAGGGGCGGGGGCGTTTTCAAACATTTTAAACGTCATCTTTTTTAAAGGTTTTATTTACTTATTTTTAGAGAGAGGGGAAGGGAGGGAGAAGGAGAGGGAGAGAAACATCAATGTGTGGTTGCCCCTCACGTGGCCCCCACTGGCCCACAACCCAGGCGTGTGCCCTGACTGAGAATCAAACCAGAGACCCTCAGGTTCGAAGGCTGGTGCTCAATCCATTGAGACACACTACCTAGGGCTGCTTTCAAACATTTTGATGATGAAACCCTTCAGACAACATCTTAAAGGCATAATGGTGAGACTCAGGGATTAGTCAGGGGGTAGCAGCTTTTGGGGGGTGGGGGTGATTAATTCGTCCCCAATAAAAGGTCCTCACATTGGCCACCCTCTTTTCAGATCCTTATAACTTGGAATGGCAGCTGGATAAGGGCCAGGATTGTGCACATCTCACTCCTAGGATTCAGTCTCTTCATACTCATTGAGGCATATTCCTACTGCTATTTAGCTAGAAACTTGACATAGGTGGATCACTAGTTGTGATGACTTACGGGTCTATAGGCAAGTGCACCTTTAACTACAGTATGGACCTCATTAGTGTCTCTCGCACAAACCATATTCAAAGGGCATCACCCCTTGAATCAGTTTTCTTCACTATTTGTGGTATAAATCTATCTATAGATTTACGACAGGGACCCAAAATTGAGAAGAGCAAATTTATTAGCATCACATGGTCCTTTCCCCCCATCCAAGTGTCCAGGTCCGGGGTCCTTAGTCAGTTGGTAGGTTCAACCTGGAGGCCACTTGAGCTGTCGGCCCCCAAGTACATGAATGTGCAGATGATACACAGATTGTGCTCCCAGCTTTCCATCATTGATCACTGAAATGGAGCTTGGGGTTAGTGAGTTAAGATCATGGGAAAGGCCGAAGAATGAAGATCATATTGAGAAGTAGATATGAGAATTCATTGGTGAGGGGCTCAAGGGCCAAGCCACTCACCAAGTCGGTATCCATCTCCCAGCCCCTCAGCCTTTGCTGTCTTCTTGGCCACAAGGAGAAGGTGTCCTAGAAGCTATGGGAAAAGGGGAGGGAGACAAGTGGCTTTATTCACAAGGAGCAAACCTCTAGCTGAATCCAGGACTTCCCCCAGTCAAACTCTGGCCTTCTTCTTCCCACCTGCTGGTCTTCTTCTTCAGCCTGGCTAATCCGAGGAATGGGCTTCTTGGGAATGACCAGGAAGTGCACAGGCGCCTGAGGGGCCACATCACGGAATACTAGACACTGGGAACAGTGACACGCCAGAGACCACTATGTTATTTTCACGGGCTAAATGGTATCTGTGAAATTGCTATGGGGATGGGTCCTAAGGGCACCCCACCTGCTGGTCTTCATATAGAATATCTGCTGGGAGGCTTCGATCCAGGATCCTGGAGAAGATGGTTGGGGCTGTCCCCCCAGGAGCTGCCTGCTGGGCTTTGGCCACTTCATTCCCACCATTCCCACCTGCAGCTCCACGGACCTGAAGGTGGGTCAGACACACCCGAAGGAGAGTTGGTAATACCTCTCCCATCTACTCAGTTGGGGCTGGCAGGGGCTGGGCTCTTGATAGTCATTGACTTCACCCTTCTAGAAATCTATTAGTAGTTCCTACCCAAAGGAAAAGTTCCTCAATTTCAGAGCATCAGCAGCGGAGAGTAGGGCCAGAGAGTGCTGGGCCTGGTTAGATAACAGGCAGTATCACAATGTAGGATTTCGGATTTCAGTTGATTTCTTCTTCTAAAGTATATAGGAAATCTAGCACTGTTCAGGGAAAGGATCCAAGGGGAGAACCTGGAGACTTAGTTCCCAGTTCCTATTTATCAGTAAATTTACCTTTGATAAATCCTTTCTCTTGGCTGCAAGTGTAAAATAAAGGAAGTGGTTTGCATCATCTCTTAATACCCTTTGGACTCTTTCCACATACTTTCACCTCGTTAATGTTGTTACTTATTTCTACTACTCGTTTTCTGATGTTTAAGCCATGTTACCTGTTTCATTCAGGTTTTAATAAAATTGTCTTTTGACACCAGGGTGTCTGGGTGTCACATTTGACCTCCTACTGTGAATTTAACTCCAGTCTGTGAATTTGAATGAGTGGAAGAGTCCAGTTAAGTGGACTCAGCCCCAGGGAATTGAGGGTAGGAAAATCTCCGTTTCCCAGGGACTCAGAAAGGCTGAAGTTAGTGCTGTCACGTTGTGGGAGAAAAGGACAGGATGAATCTGACCCCTCTAGTCTCTCTGGCAAAGCGGGGAAGATGAGAGGTTAACACTAGTACTCAGTAGAAGGCCCGGGGCCTGAAGGAGAGCATAAGACTGGCTATGGTATGCAAAAGATCAGGTCCTGCAGGGGGTCCTGAAGGGGCTGCCTGGAGACCACCTTCGGTTAGAAGGATTTCTGGCAGGTGTAAGACAAGACAGCAGCCGCTGCACGGACCCTGTCCCGACCTCGGCGCCCAGGCCTATGCAGGACGTCGGTCGTCGCCAGTTCGCTTCTCCTGCGTCCAGGCTTCCGGAAAGAAGCGACCACCTGTCCAACCTCACCGCGCAGCTCCGGAGCTTGCACTTTCGCTCCGTCCCAGCGAGGCCGCAGGGTTGCGCGCATCTGGGGGAACCGGGGAGGAACGCGGCCTCCGGCCCTGGAAAGTGTCAGAGCCCGCAGGATCCCCTCCTTGCTCCCACAACCACTTCTCACCTGCGCCCCCCGCGGCCCCGCGACCGCCACAACCCTGCGCGCCACGCGCAGCCCGGCGGCCAGCGCCATGGCCGCCGCCATCTTCCCCTCGGCCGCGGGAACCCGACACTCGGGCCGGCACTCGGGCTCTGGGGCTGGCCCGAGGTAGCGGTGGTGGAGCCTGGGAGCCACTGGGCGGCGACCATTGGTTCCGCCAGCCACGCGGGGTGGGAGTTCTGCCATCCCATTGGGTTGCGTTCCTGGCCCTGCCTGCTGCCCCTTAGCTCAGAGGCGTGGCTGAATCTTTTCATCCCATTGGTAGCTTTTGCCAACTGGGCGATTTTTTTCACTCCATTGGCTTGTCTTTTCAGCGCGCAAGACCTCTTTCCATCGGATCGCCTAACTAGTTTTGCTATGGGATAGTTTCTCACAACACTGGAAGGAAAAAGACCAAGAGGTGGGATTTCCCCCTAATTGCCTCTGATTCACCCAGTGGGAAGCTTGTGGTTGCAGCGTTCCTATTCAGGTCTGGCCCCTACTGCTGGCCTGGGAGGGACAGGGTGGCGCTCCTGTCACCTGCCTCACAAAGCCCGTAAGATTGTAGGCCAGCGATTTTCCACCTTTTTATCTCATGGCCACATATAAACTAATTATTAAAATTCTGCGGCACACCAAAAAATGTTTTTATTTAGCGATTTGACAAAAATGATATAATTTTGATTCATTCACACCAGGCATTGTTGTATCTGCTGTCACTTTTTTTTAAAATTTACGATCTAAGGGAAGAGGTTAGGATCCCTAACTATATAGTCAGGTATAGAATGTTTTAAAAATTCTTGTGGCACACCAGTTGAAAATCGCTTGTTGTAGATCCGTCATGGTGTTGGTGTGGAGAAGGGCAGGGTTCTGAAGGCACTCAGGCCTTATTGGCTCCGGGAACCAGCTAACCCCAGGAGCCCAAGGCCTTAGGGCCCTCAGGAAAAAAGAGGCAGGTTGAGCACAGTAGGTGGGTGGAGCTGAAGGTGAACTGGGACAGGGTCCATTTTTTAACTGGTGGAATAGATATGTTCCTCACGAGGGCAGTTTCAGACCCTTGAACATTTCAAAGATTTTAACATACTCATCTAAGGCAGCAAAGCTTGTCAACATTTTACATCTCATGGAGCACACAGACTAATTTCTAAAACTGTAGCACACCAAATAGTTTTATTTTTTGCCAATCTGACAAAAAAAAACCAGGTATAATTTTAATTCATTCACACCAGACAGCTATTGCTGTGTTGGTTGTCCTTTTATTTGTCAATCAAAGGGAAAAGAAGTCAGTGTCCCTGACTAAATAGTCATATTGAATGCTTTAAAAGTTCTTGTGGCACATTGGTGGAAAATCACTGATATACGGGCAATTTCTCCTTAGTTTATGTTCTTGTTAACATATTCACTCCAAGATGAAAGATTCTGTAGTTTTAACTTTAATTTTTTTTGCATTTTTCTATTTAACGGTCAGGGCTGGAGGTGTGTGAGTCCTATCTCGGCCATAGGACTGATAAGCAAATGTTTCCTAAGTAGAAAAGGTGGGTGATATGGTCAGCTCTGTGCCTGGTATTTTCAGTGAGTGGAGTTGGAAGGACAAGGGAAATGTGTCATGGCTAGATCTGAACTATATTTCGTTCTGCTGCAATACATATTTTTGACATAAGAAACAAGGAGGTCACAAAAGCTGGTTGGGTTGTCATTCCGATATGCCAAGGTGGAGCATTCCATCAGCAGTCAGAGCACACACAAGAAGCAACCATGTCCTGGCTAGTGTGGCTCAGTGGGTTGAGTGTCAGCCTGCAAACCAAAGGGTCGAGGGTTTGATTCTCAGTTAGGTCTCATGCCTGGGTTGAAGGCCATGTCCCCAGTAGGGAACATGTTAGAGGGGAAACTCTTGTATTGTGTAGGGGAAACCACGCATTGATGTGTTTCTCCCTCTTTCTCCCTCCCTTACCCACTCTCTAAAAATAAATAAATAAAATTTTTTTAAAAAAGGAAAGGAGAAAAGCAACCAGTGAAAACATAAATAAGCGGAACAACAAGTTGATGTTTTTCTCTCGCTCTCAAATCAGTCAATAAAAAGAATTGAAAAAAAAAGAAACACGGGGAGCACAAAATGCTAATATACTCATACCAGGCTTTAGTCTGATGTTTACCACAGTATTTTTAGTTTAGGTTTTTTTTTTTGCATATGGCCTGACATAATTATTTGTAGAATGAATAACACTTGGTGTTTCCTTTAATTTCCTTTTATAATGTAATGCATATATATTGCAGATTTTCTTCCACTTACAATTTTTCATATTATTACACAGTCTGCATAAAAATATTGTATAAGGGCTCCAAAATACTTCTCTGAATGTGTTTTTCATAGTAACCTTTATTGTTGACTACTAACTGAATTAGTTTCATGAATTGTCATCATAGTGCTAATTGCTTATAACCAGTAACGAGGAGCTCTTTACTTCTGGAGATAGTAACAATCTCTTTCATACAGCCATACTATTATTGTTAGAAAGTCCTTTCTCTGGAGGGCAGACATTTGACCATGTGATTTCCCCCAAAAGGTCTAGCAGTCTGGGTTTCAAATCTTCCCTTGGAAAGTTAGACAGCCTCCCTAGTTGTGAGGGAATGTAGATGGGCCTTTTCTCAGTGCCCTACAGGCTGTGGGTTTCAGTTGGTGCCTATTGACTCCCATAAGACTTATAGCCGTATTTTGCCATGCATAATGCACACCCACGTTTTTGCCCCAAACTTTCAGAAGAAAAAAAATCTTTCATTTTAATGTTTTAATTCAATTATTTATTTTTATTTAGAAACAAAACTGATTATCATATTCTAGGGTATTATTTTGTATCTGGATATCATTATTGCTTTCTAGAGTTACATTTTTAATGCATAAGCATAAACAAAATAAAAACATTTATATAGGTATGGAATTAGTACTACCCATGTATAATGCTTATCTTTATTTTTCCCTCAAAAATGTGACCATTTTTACACAGCAAAATACAGTACCTCCAGAAGGACTCCTTATGGTTAATTGGGCTCAATTTATAATGAGAGTTCAGCAACCATTGCTGATAGCGGCCTCTAATGCACTCTGCATTTCAGGTGAAAGCCACAGACAGAACTGCCAGCTGAGTTCGTGGAATCATCTTTTAATCAATGGACTACCCCGTCCAATTGGAACTGCACAGCTATATCCTTATTTGCGACTTCAAAGGCCAATCAGAGCAACTCTATAATGACCAATCAGAATGAGCAATTCTGACCAATCAGGACAATGCTATTTGGACCGATCAGACTATGCAAATTTGGATTCCTTATTTGAATAAAAATGGGCCAATCAATAATGGGGCAGGAACTTTATACAGGCCAGCCTTTTCTTTGTCCTGGTAGAGCACACTTTCCCTTTTCATGGAGGCTGTGTCTCTCTGGTTTGCAAACTCTTTACCTGAATAAAGTTTCCTTTTATTGCTCCCAGATTGGGAACTTGTGTTGGCATTGGATTGGTGGCAGCGACCTTTTGTTGACATGCATCTGGGATGCCAGAAGCCTCTAAAGCTGCTCTGGAGAAGGGCAAGAGATAAGAGCAGCTAGGAACTGAGAAGATGAAGGAAACTGGCTAGGAGGGGTAGGCAAGGACAAAGCACTTTGAAACTGGTTATTTCTCTGGGTTCTCATAGGGAGCAGGTAGCACAGAGATTATTCCTCAGAGATCCAGAACCTGAGGCCCAGAAAGGGAAAGTGACTTGCTTAGGATCACAGAGTCCATTCATGTCAGAATCCACCACTCCCCGTAAGAATCATCTATGGGCTTTCTAGTCACATTCCTCGACATTCACTGATTTTGGCTGCTGGCCCACAGGCTTCTTTAATCCACGCCTTCGTGATCACTCACAGCTGCTCTTATCTGAAGGCCGCGGCGGCTGCAGGTTCTGACTGCTGTTTCCTGTACTTCAGTCCCCACCACTACATCTGCTGCTGGACCTCATGAGAGGCTGCTGCTCCTCTGACTGTTCCTTTTTCCCAATCTGCCAATTGCTTCCAGGCTTTAGTTTCTTTCCCAATTTGTATGGTCAGCTCCCTCTACATCTTTAATCTTTCTTTTGCTTTATTTTCCTGATTATTATTATCCTCCCCAACACCCTACCATCACAACCCATTCATCTAAATATTTTGTTTCTCTGCTTTTCTAACTAGGTTCCTGCTTCCAACTGTATCTTAATCCTCAGCCAGCCACCAATCAGGTTTTGCTCCAGTTCCCTGCATTAGCCTTCCAAAATCTTCACCTCTCTTTTCCTGTCTCCTACTCTCTGCTTTTATCCTCCCCCCTCCCCACCAGCAACTGATCTTGTCTCCTACTTCACAGGGGAACTTTCACAAGATCCTGCTCCCTATCCTTGCTTTCCTTTCTTCCTCTTGGTTTTAGGATGTGGTGTTTCTCCTGTCCAAAGTGAATCCCTTCACCTCCGCCTTGACCTCATCCCCTCCCTCCATCTCTGGGATATTGCCTCACCAGGCATCTCTCTTTCTCTTCCGCATCCTTCAAGGTCTTGTTACCTACTGGCCTCTTTCCTTTTTCCTTCCTAAAAACTGCTTTCTCAACTCCACATCTGCCTCTGGATATTGTATGACTTCTCTCCTCCTCTTTCCATTCAAATTTCTTAAAGAAACTCCTTCTGCCTCCACTGCACCACTGAAACTACACTCTCCCCAAAGACCTTCTAACTGCAAAATCCAGTGAACACTTTCCAGTCTTGATCTTACTGGAGACCACAGCTGCATCTAACATCACTGCTCACTCTATCCTCCTTGAAACCCTGCCCTCCCTCCTTGGCTGCCTTGAAGCCACTCTCTCCTCTGGTGCCATGGCTAGCAGATTAAATGTGGGTGTAGTGAAGACAGATGGCCGGATCTAGCCTCTCTGTGTGTTGCTTCCTTTTACCCCCAATAGGTGCTGACCCGAAGGTCTTAGAATGTCTATCCTTGGGCCGGGCTCTAGCTATTGCATACAGAGCCAGGTCAGATTCCAGTGGCTTCCCCTTTATTGCTGATCTGGGCCAGGCTCACAGAGGCCTGTGCCAGGTGTTGACAGTGTCTGTCCCTGGAGGAGGGAAGAGCAGAGGTGAAAGGGTCAGGTACGGCGGTTAGAGGTAGGGCCAGGTCGGAGGCTGGGTGGATCAGGGAAACCAGGGGGACTAGGGCGGGAGCTGGGATGGCCAGAGGGCCCCTGTTTCTGTAGGACCTCGAAGTCAGAGTTGCTGATGATGGTTTCTTGGAGGGTAGGAATCTCTGCAAAAGGCACATAGTCTGCTCCTAGGGGTGGAAACCAATGCAGGTATGGGATACAGGAGGTGAGGGGTGAGGGGTTAGGGGGCGAGTGGTCCTGGGTGGGATAGTTGAGGATGGGAGTGCCTTTCTGCCTGACTTTCTGACTACAGACTCTGGAATGACTCCTTGTCCCAGGTTGCCCCCCTCACCATGAGGCCTCCCTCCTCGTCGCCGGGTCTCTTCAGTCTCAAAGAAAGTCTGGTGTTCCTCCCAGCGCCGGTCACAGGCTGCACACAGGAAATTAGACTCAAAGCAGTTGCAGCAACAGCCTAGGGCAAGAGGACAACCAAGATAAGTATAGGAATTGGGGCTTCCCCCACAGACTGACTACATGCTCATCTCTTCCTCACCCACCACAAAACCAAGTCTCTTCTACCAGCTCCCGTATCCTTATCCCCAAATTATATGCATCCTATCACCACTCATGCCCACCTCTGTACTCCCCTTGTTTTTGAAGGTACCTTTGACCCTGCAGGGATGGGACCCAGTAGCTGCATGGTCTTCATGGTTATGTTTGCAGCGACATTGGGCTCTCCATGCCTTGGGGTCAAAGCTGGCTCTTCTCCTGAGCCAGAACTGACCCACCTCCTCTGGGCGTGATGGGATAAAGCAGAACATGAGGCAGCGGCACTGGTTCACATTGCAGGGCACAGAAATGTCTGTGGGAATGGGGATGGGTGGTAGGTCTAGACCAGCACCTGGTAGGGCCTGGCCTTCCCGTGCCAACCCCCTCCCCCATGCTAACATACCCACACTGTCTCTTATACATCCCAACGCATGGCAGAGTGCGGTTATCCCTCCTCACCGCCAGGGCCTGCGGGGGATAACTCAGTTCTCCCTACCTGATATGATCTGGTGCTCTCTCAACAAGTGTCCACAAAAGCACTTGGACTCATCCCCAATCCGGAAACAGTCCCATAGATAATGCGGGCAGCGCCAGCCAATGTAGAGACCTGGGTATGGTGGGATTGGGTATTAGGACCAATGAGAAGGAAAAAGAGCCTAAGCTCTCCAAGGTGTTCTCACCTATCCCCTGGTGGGGGGTACCTCACCTTCCCCCCGAGGTGTATTCATCTCCACCCATGAGTCCTCACCCCTATCCCTTTCGATTTTTTCCCTCAAGGTTTTCTCATCACTCCACAAGTGTTTCAGTTTCCTTCCCACTCTAGGATCCACTCCAACTCTGTCAGCCTGTCAGAGATGACTGAAGACAGTCTTTTGTTTCTGAACAGGAAGATTATAAATACAACTGTGTTTGAAGAGGAACGTGAATCTCAGTGAGTTCTCTGTGACTGTGGGGTTCTCACCTCCTCCCCTCCCTACCTTAGAGCCCAACTTTGCTTGGTTTCATTGAAGTGTCTAAGGAGTGAGGGACGGAAGTTGATTGGCGGGTGTGGGGGAGATGGTGGAGATTGGCCATGAAGGAGCATGGTGGTTGAAGGGACCCGAAGAGGAAGAGGGGTTGGGCAGACCTGGGGCCAAAAGGAAGGTTTCCCTCACTTTTTCAGGCCAGCACCTTCATATTTTCCTGGTACTATTGGACTAATGCCCTCTATGACCTTGAGAAGGGCTGCTGAGGGCTCTCCAAGGGTCAGGAGAAAAGGTAGGCCAGAAGTCATGAGTGGTAAAGACCAAAAAATACCAGCTTGTGAGGCATGGGAAGGAAGATGACGCTAAGACATACCCCTGAGCTCGGGCATCAGCAAGAGGCCCCTTCAGACCCTGGCTTTAGCAGTGGGATCTGAAAATGCCTGGCTGACACTCAGTCTCACCAGGAGACAAGGTGCTGCTGTGTAAATGTGGGAGGAGAACCAGAGAGTACCTCCCACTCAGATTTTCTCATCTTCCATGAGACCTAAGAGTACCCCAACTTCTAGCGGAGAATTCTGTATGAGTCCCATGTGGCAGGGCTCTTATTCCATTGAAGTGTCCCCTCCACCAAGAAGTGTCCCTGACTTGCTCGTCTATGGATTCCTCCTCTTGCCTTCCATGGCTCCTTGTGCTATTCTTATCACAGTTAATGAACTGTTCACTGGTATTGCTCCAGGGAACCAATCTGTCTTTTCGTCTATATCTCTAGTCCTAGCACAAGACCTGGCACAAAAGAGGTGCTCAGAGAACACAGACTGCCTGACTGGATAAGTGAATGAGCAAATTCCTTCAGTAGTCTGGGCAGAACCCTGAAGTTCCCCTGAGGAGGATATGAAAGAGTTACATCCTCTGGTCCTTGATTCTGTCCAGGGCCATAATCCACAATTCTGTGTCTAATTGTCAGGTTAGGTTTCCTTGTATTACCCATGGTCTCTCAGGGCCTAAAGTCTGTCCAGGTGTGGCTTTTGGCTTTGCTGCTTCTGTCTTGATGCTGATGGCCCGTAGTGCCAGTGCCCCGTTACACAGGGGAGTCTTGGTTTAAAGGGTGGGGTATAGGTAGAGTCACAATGGGAATGGGTGGGGGCCAGCATTCTGAACTCCATCCAGAGTAGCAGGACACACTGGATGGGCAGGTGGGAAGTGGGGGTGAACAGGGGTTAGTGCCCAGAGATCAGAGCCTAGCCTGAGATCCTGGGAGACTTGAGTCCAAGCGCTGATGGAGGAGCCAGTGTCTAGCTTTCAGATGAAGAAGACTGAAGCTTGGGCAGGGAGGCTGGCAAACTATATCTCAGACTCGATTACAGGTGTCCGTACCCTTTAAGTGGGACAGTTGACATCTGGCTGTGTAGTCTAGAGGGGTGCCCTCTACTCTCTGCCCTGATTCCAGATCCTCTTCCTGTTATGAGTGCACAAGGACTGGCAGGGAGGAGACATTGTCTGGGATGCCATTTTGATTCCTGATCACATAATCACATGATACATTTGCATGTTGACATCTCTTTGTGCTGGAATGTCTCCATACGAGATACATCTGTTCTTACGTGAAGGTTGTCTCCAGCCCAGACCTCTCTCCTGAACTAGTAGCCAGCTATCCACTAGACTCTTCCACCAGCATGTCCCACAAGCACTTCAAATGCATTATATCCAGTTATTCCTCCCAGACCTGGCCCTCATCCTTTGTCCTCTGTTCATCCAACACATTCTTAGCATCTACTCTGTCTTAGGCATTCAGTTAATGGCACCATTATCCAATCAGTTACTTAAGCCAATGCCTAGACAATATTCCAGGTATGTCCCTCCTTCTTATTCTATGCATCCAATGATCCAAAGGTTGGTTTTACCTTCTTAGCATTTCTTGAGCTTGTCGACTTCTTTCCACCTCCACCCATTCATTCCTTACCTGGATTGTTACCAGTGCCCCACAGTGTGGTCTTCCTGTCTCCAGTTTTTGTCTCTCTCAAGTCTATCCTACTGCCAGAGTGATCTTACAAAAACACAAATCTGTTCATGTTATTGTCACATTTACAATCTTTCAGTGAGGCCCTGGCTGGCGTAGCTCAGTGGATGGAGCTCGGGCTGTGAACCAAAGTGTCACAGGTTCGATTCCCAGTCAGGGCACATGTCTGGGTTGCAGGCCATGGCCCCCAGCAACCTCACATTGATGTTTCTCTCTCTCTCTCCCTCCCTTCCCTCTCTAAAAATAAATAAATAAATCTTTAAAAAAAATCTTTCAGTGACCCTCAGTTGCCCTCAGGATATAACCCCGGCTCCTGAGCATGGCACAGAAATGCCTGCGCAATTCTGCTCTTGCAGAGATGAGCTGCACTGATCTGCCAAACACCCCGTGCGGCAGGCATGCTGCGTCGCTTAGTTTCCTGCCGGTGCCTTGCCCTGCCATCACTCACCATACCCCCACTTTTACCTGGCTGCCTCTTCTTACTCATCTCACAGATTTCAGCTGAGAAGTCATCCCTTCCAAGATCTATTCCCCCAGTTCCCACAGTGGGGCACCTGCCCTTTTTCTCTGTTCATGCAGCACTCGGGGCTGAGCTCAGTTATAGCAGTTATTAGAATGAATTATTATTTTCCTTTTCCTTATTGGTGTCTCTCATTAAAGTGTAAGTTATTTAAGGGACTTTTTTTTCTCTTGGAAACCCCGTCAGTATCATGACCTCTATGGCTAGCATGGAGCCCGGCACATTGCTGGTGTTCAATGAATGTTGAATGAACAAGAGAGAAGCTTGCATGTGATATTTCTCTACAGAGCACATCTATGGATTCTCCAGGGGCAGAAAATCCCCAGTGTTGGAAGATAAACTCAAATATCTTGGTTCAAAACTAAAGAACACTTAAATTTTGGCATAAAAATGCCTGTTTAAACAGGAAAATGAAGAAGTCCAATTTCAAGAAGTACAGTGGCCTTAAAGAGTGGGGAGTGGACAAGAGGTTCTAAGAAGGAGAATGAGGGTACTGAACAGACCCAACAGTTACAAGAAGAGTGAAAGTGGCATAAGATGTCACTGAAATAAGCAAACAAAGCAATTTCAATGACTGAAGTAAGACCAAGAAACAAATGAGATAGATCACGGTGACTTTCTTGTCCAGAGGTGGAGGAGGGAGGTCCCTGCGTGGGACTGAGGAAAGCGAGTCCCATGGAGGACATGAGGACATAGAATTACCTGGTTGACTTTACATCTTAGGCCCATCTAGTTTTGACATACCTCTACTCCCATCGTAAGGAGGAAGTATGAAAAACCAAAATAAATGCAGTGACATATATTGAATTGGGTCTAGAAACCCCAGAATCTTCCTAGCAGGTCAAGGTGACCCTCTTACTGAAGTAACTAACCCCTATAGATACAAAGTTCAGTTACATAGATACACATGTTCACACAGGACGGCACGTGTTTACACAGTACGTCTGCACGCCCTTTCTATACAGACATGGATATAAGCCACTAACAGGACTGTCAAGAATACTCATTCTGGGCTGAGAGTTGGAATCAAGAGGGCTAGAAGATATGACTTTGCTCTTTGGTGGAGACTCACAGCTTTTGGGTACCCAAGTGATCATGTGTCTCATATTTAGGGGTGACTGCCTTTTAATGGAGTCCCACCAAGGGGACCAAGGCCTTCTGCCTTGTAAGAGCAATAAGTCACTTGGAGACTGTCCAGGTTCTCTTCCTTAGGGTCTGTTTGGTGCTGGCGGTCTGAGCCCTAGATCTGGGACTGGCCCATGTTTTTAACAACTTCAGTTCAGCCACGTGTCCCTAGCTGGGCTTTATATGAATATCCCCACTTTCATCTTCAACTACATCATCTACCTTGGCCTGCCTGCCTGCCTCCCGCCCAGATTTCAGGCTGGTGGCATTGCCATTTCCACAAGGGGCAGCTATCCATTGAATGGACAAGCACCCAGAAACCAATGGATGAGAGGATAGCCCTGAACCTGTCAGAAGCCTCTGAAAGGCTTCCTGGGCCCACCTGTCTGGATGGCACTCAGGGCTGCATTCTTCTCCCATTGGAAGAGATTTTTCACCTGAGCACCAAACATCCCTCTGTGCACTGTGTTAGCCACTTTCACCATCTCCGCCTGCTTCGTAGAGACCGCTGGGCTGACTCTGTAACCTGGGAAGACAGGGGCAGAGTAATCAAGGAGAAGTGGGGGCCCTAAAACTAAGAGAGGGGGTCAGGTTGAAGATTAACCCAATCCCCTTCTCCTGGGGCAGGTGAAAGACAGTGATGAGAATGGGGAGAAGGGCGGGAGCAATTACAGCCAACTCCTTTCTTCTCCTTCTTCTTGCCCAGTTGATGACCAGACTGAGCTGTGAGAGTGGCTCTGTCAGTGGCATCCACCCCATCCTTGTTCTCTCCTTCTTCCCTTTCCTTTGCAGATGTGTCCGGATGGACCTGGGCGGAAGGGCCTGAAAGGGAGTGCTTTTGAAGGGATCCAGATTGAGGGATCTGCATGGATCTTCTCGTCCGGGAGACGTCACTGGAGGGAAACTCAGAGATGGGGCCTTCCTTCAGAGTGTCAGAGGGAGCCCTAGAGACGTGGCCTGGTGATGCATTGTGAGAAGTAAGCTGTTTCTCTGGAACCTTAGAGATGTGAATCTCCGACGGGCTCTTGGGGACAGAGTGGTCTAAAGAGGCCTTGGAGATGGAAGGCTCCAAGGTGGTTTCTGAGGCACGGGTCTCTAACGGGCTGTGGGAAGAGGAAGTCATCACAGGAGATTCAGGGGTGTGGGGCTCTAAAGGAGTCTCAAAAATGGAAGGCTCCAAGAGGGTTTCTGAGGTATGGGTCTCTAATGGGGTGTGGGAAGTGGAAGGTGTCACATGAGATTCAGGGGTGTGGGGCTCTAATGGGTTCTGGGAAGCAGAAGGCTCCAAAGGAGAGGTAAGTGGTTCTAAAGGGGTCTCAGGGATGGAAGGCTCCAAGACCGTTTCCAAGGTATGGGTCTCTAACGGGTTCTGGGAAGCGGAAGGCTCCAGAGGAGTTGCAGAACTAAGTGGTTCTAAAGGGGTCTCAGAGATGGAAGCCTTCATGGGGGTTTCAGAGAGAGGGGGCTCCTGTGAGTCGCTGGCAGAGGGGTCCTTTGAAGAAGGGTGCTCCTCTGCATCCATGGTGGTATGAGGCTCTTCTCCGACCTCGTCTGCTTCCATCTAGTGGTAGAATAGGGTACAGGCTTTAGGTTGGGATTGGAGGGTGTTGCAAGTCAGGGTTCATAGGCTGGAGGGGAATTAGGATAAGTGCACCTGAGATATGAGGGGGGCGCAAGATGAGCTCTGTATTAGGCTATAAGGCCGGAAGGTTCATGGATGTGTCCAGACCTCATGCAGCACCCTGCTATGGGTTGTGAGGGAGCTGGAACTTAAAGAATGAAAGGCTGAAGCAGACAGAATCCCATCAGTAGATGGTAGCAGAGGACCATGCCCCAGGAGGGAGCCTAAACACAGCAACTTGGCCAGTCCAAGAGCAGGGCATGGTCCTAGGCATACCTTGGGACCATGGGGGTCAACCTGTGTAATTCTAGAGACTGGGAATACTAAGCCAAAGGTTGGGGGGGGGTTTGCTCCCCAGAGTACAGAAGGATGGCATGATGGCAGGGCCCTGGCCACAGTCTAGTTTTGTTTAGGGATGATAATCATCTTCCTTCGATGATGTCATTCATGTTCAAAGCTTCAACTACTTCCAACTATGTGCTGATGACCCCTGAATCCATGATTCCATCTCAGACCTCTTTAATCCCTATACTTCACACTCATACCCAACGGCCTGCTGAACGTGGCTCAGTGGGTGTCCTACAGGGCATCAGAACTGCCTCCGGGAGTTATCCTAGTTTTCTCCTTTCCCCTTAGCCCTTCTCTTCAAACAGGCACCAAGGACTGTATTTCCTATCTTCTAAATATCCCCCCAAATCCATTTGTTTCTCTCCTTTCCCTCCAATTTTGTTCAAGTTCTCATCATTTTCTGCCTGGATTATGTATGATAACTTTGGCCCTCTGCTGCCTTCCCCAGCATATTAATCCACTCATCTGTTCTTTCATTGGTTTATGTAATTTATTCTTTTGTAAAGGGCCTAACCCTACACTTCTACTGAGACACTGTGCTAAGCACTAGGCTCAGTTAAAGGACGTTGGGAAGGAGACAGGTTAACCAACTTGACAACACAAAGGAGCTGGGGTGAGTCCAGGACGCCGTGGAGAGCGGGGTGTGCCGAATGTATCTTGGAAGCATGTCCAAAAGAAGTGAGTGCTCCTTAACAACCCAACTGTAATCTTTCTAAAATGCAAACCTGACAATGGCATTTCCTTGCTTAAAAATACTCATTGACTCAGTCTAAGGATTAAGGCCGAATTTCTTGGCCCTGGTATTCATGGCCTGTCATCATTTGCAACAGTGTCTAAGGCTTCCAGCCTTGACTTTCCCTCCACACTTCCTGCCCCCACCATTCTCCAGAGATACTAAATACATCACTTATACTCATCAGAGCCTTTCCAAAGGGCAGGTCTGGGACAGGAAGTAGGTGGAGAGGTAGGATAATGGGGAGGAAGATCTTCGGAAGAGGAAAAAGGCACGGGGTGGGGTGTGGAGGACTAGAGGATGGGGGTTTGGGGTGAAGAATGGGATAGAGGGTAAGGTTGAAAAGTAGAGAATGGGGTGGGGGTTGGACTGAGGGAAGGGACAGAAGGTGTTAGGAGGGGAATGGGATGTGGGCTTGGAGGAGGGGCCATAGGAGGCTACATACCTCTGGGCTTTGGCTTGGTTTTTACAAGTCCTTAGGTCAGGATCCTGTCTGAAGCTGGAACTGGGAAGTGTTAGCCCCGAGAGAGGGAAGGCTCTAGGCTGTGGATGAAACCCAGCTGCCGGGTGCTGTGTGGTGACAGGCCTTGCCGGCAAGCCTACAGCATGGGGAGGAGACTGGGACACCTGCAGAAATTAGCAAAGGATCAGGGGAGGTTGGGAGGGGAAGGGGCCAGGGGCGGATGGAGGGACTTGATTGAAGCCTCTGGAACCCTGGCCGGAAGAGAAGGGATCCGTTACCAGGGCAACTGGAACGCCTAGTAGTCTCAGTGTCAGCAGCAATCTGGTCACTTCTCGGGTGGGGGAGGTCTCCTGAGAGTCTGCATTGGACCTGGAGCGGACGAACCTAAAGGGTTCACGTCTTTTAAAGGGGTTTGTGGAATCTTTTTGAAAGTCTCTGGGTAGGGTTTGCGGAGATCTGTGGGGACGTCCGTGGGTGTCTGGGTTTGTGAGGGTCACTGTAGTGTTCCCATGAGATGTTTGTGGAGCTGTCATTGGGGCCTGTGAGGACTTGAGGGGGACTCGGTGGTTGGGATGGGAAACGCTGGGGCTCGGGTAGCAGGGGCTGGGCGGAGCCTGTCCTCGGAGCCCAGTAGGGACCAATCCGACTGACCGAGGGGCGGGGCACCATATGACGTCAGGCTCCGGCCGCTGCCGCCGCCGCGGGGCCTGGTTATCGCCGGTTCAGCGCAGCCCGGAGTCGCCCAGGCCTGAACTCCTATCCAGGTCCCTGGCTCGGCCTCAGCCAGCCCGACCCCGGCCCCGGGCCCGCCAGGACACCGGAGGCCACCCCCCCAGGGGTGGGGAGCGGAGCCGCGGGTCAGCTCAGCGAGCGCCCCGCGCTGGCCTGTCCGGCCCCGCCCCCGCCCCGGGCCATGGCCCAGCCCTTGTCCTGGCCCCGAGTCCTATTATCCCTACCCGGGCCCTGGCCTCCGGCCCCTCCCTCGCCCTGCTTCCCAAATCGGTCCCAGTTCCGGCCTGAGTACCAGCGAATGCCCAGGTCCAGGTTCCAACCCATGCCCCCCGTCCAGCCCCAGTCCCAGACCCTGACCTGGCCTCCACCCCCGTCTCTGCCCTGGTTACACCCCCTGTCACAAATCCCAGCCCAGCTCCTGTCCCAATCCCAACCCCAGTGTTTGCTTAAACCCAGGGCCCAAACCCTGCCCTTGCTCCAGTCCCCATCACAGCCTCTCCTTGCACCCCATCCCCTGTCCTTATTGAAGCCCTTGTGCCCAGCTCAATCCGACCCATTATCTCAGCCTTTGCCCTCATCTCTGTGTTTACCCAAGTCTCTCCCACTACCCACCCCTCTCTCTCACACCCTGCCCCTCTCCCAGCCTCGACTCAGGTCTGGGCTCCGGCTGCCGCCAGCCCTGTTGCTGCTGTTGCTGTTTTCTGTCCTTGGCCCAGGGGCTGGTGAGTGCAGAAGCAGCAAAGGCTGAGGCAGGGATGGGGTTCTGGCAGGGAGGGGTGGACTGGAGCGAGTGGGGAGAGGTGGGACCTTGGTAACCAAATCATTGGGGAAGAAGTGGGGAGAACCAGGGTGGAAAGGGTTGTTACACATCCGAGAGGAGTTGGCAGGGTCAGAAGAGAGGTAACAGGTGGCTTAATAGCACTGAAGGCAGAGACTCCCAGGTTTTCTGTCCTGGTGTCCATCTGCCCCCACTTTGACTCTTGCTTTTGCAAGGAGGTCTTGCTCCTGCTCATAAAGTTTGGTGGGAGGACATGGCCCCACACCAGACAGCCTCTAGTCCAGTGTGGGAAGAGCTAGCCTAAACTTTTGAAATATTGGACATGCCTTAATATAGGTTTATGAAAGCAGTTTTGAAAATAACATGTAGCAAACAGATGGACACGGGTTAGTCATCATTATAACGAGTTTTCTTCCTGTAATGAGTTTTGTTCCAAATAAGCTTGATTTGGCTAGAAATAACCACTGACACTTTCAGAGCAGGGTTGAAACTCAGAGGCTGTTTTACAGATGGGGAAACTGAGGCTCAGTAGGGGAGCAATTTGCTCAAGGTCATACAGCTTGTAAATGGCAGCACTGAAGCTAAAAAAAAGTTCCTAATTTCTATCCCACACTAGTGTATTTTTCCCCCACTGCAACATGTGCCTAATAAATAGGAAAACAAACCCAAGTGGGCAAAGGCTCAGAGCACAACCTGCCTTCTCCTCTGTTTGCCCACAAGCGGGGGGCTTCATCCACAAACTGGTCCCAATTTGCCAGCTGTCATCCTAGGGCCACCGTCCAGCAAGGCAGTGATTCGGATAGGAGAGGGAGAGGTCTGACTTCTTAATGGGTAGAATGTTGGGGGTGGTGGTCCTTGCCATAGGAGATGTACCATAAAAATGGCCCCATCCTAAGGAGATGACTATGGTCTGCATGGCCCCAGGCCTCAGCCACCTCTGGTGGGTGGCACTCTAGACAGGGTAGACATGTGCCTGAAGGAGACTTTGGCAATAACAGCAGAGTAGCTGGGGGTGGGAGCTGGGTTTCAATGAGCTCTGGGGTCTTGGTTCAGTGCACAAGCTTGGGGAGATCAATGCGTGTCAAAGGTCACCCCTCCTGAAGAGATGTCCAAGTTCACTGGACACTTACGCGCCTGAGTGTGTATACCTGAGGGATCTGTGGGAATGCTGGGCGCATGCACTGTGTGTACATGCTTGTGCATTGGTGAGTGTAGGCACATGCATGTTGTGTAGGGTGCATGTGAGCCTGTGTGTCCTCCGAGCACCCCATATTATTGTGCAAGGTGGAAGGTACATGTCATGGCCCACACATGTTCCCTTCAGCTCTTTCTGCCCCTGTAGACAGATCACTGAAGTGTTACCTTCCCAGTGCATAGCTCCATGTCTGGAGGCAGTGTTGGATGCCTCTCACAACAGATACAAGTAATCTATTTGCCCCCCCAGCCTATCTTCTTCAAGGAAGGAGCCATAGTAGGACTCAGTGCTGGCTCTTGCTTCTGAGAAATGGGGCACTTAGCAGATGTAGTGGCAGGTCAGGTTTTCAGTTGGGTGAGGGGAATGCCTGCCCTTGGGCCCAGTTCATGGCTTCTTTGTTCATTGTTCACGAGCCCGCTGAGCAAGCAGGAGCTGGCTCGGGGAGGAGGGTACTGACAGCCACAGAGCTGTGGACAGCTGAAAGATGTGGATTAAAATATGACTGTCCAGAAGCAGGTTTAGGTGGTTTGGGGAGAATTGTAATGAGGCCAGAACAGAGTGCTGAATAAGCCCTCTGCAGGCAGGGCAGCCTGGAGTGCTGCTGAGAGTCACTGCCTTGGAAGCTGTGGCCCGGCCTGCAGGAGTGCTCTGTGACCCACAGGGGCAGGGGGTGAGAGATTGTTGACTGAGGGGAGGACCATAGTAGTGCCATTGGTCTGAATAAATGCTTATTGTTGGCTTCAATCTTATTTCAGGAATGGAAGGTATCTCCTGGGTCTCCTGGTCCTACTTCAATCCTTGGGTCTTTTCCTTGGGCTCAGCTGACTGTGTTTTCATAATCTGGGCATGCCTTGCCATTCCAGAAATGACCTCTTGTTCTACCCAGTGCTGTCATTAGCAGGGTCAGCCTCAGCCTGTGTGTGTGTGTGTGTGTGTGTGTGTGTGTGTGTGTATGCATGTGTGTTTCAGGTGGTGGTAGAGAACCCCCTGAGCTTCACCTGGAAGGAACTACCAGGGCACCCAGGACGGGTTCATCTGAGCTTGCTTAGAGCCTTATGCATGCTTCCTCTGGGACACAGCTCTGTTGGCCCTGGTGAAACCCCCGACCAAAGCTCAGTGTGAAAGCGGACGCTTTCTCAAGCATTTGCCCTCAGAATTTCTAGGTTCCCCCCACCACCAGTTGCTGCTCACTCCCTTTTCCTGCCAGCCTCTCTTGGGACCTCTGCAGTCCCTGGCCCCTTCTGGAGTGGCTGAACTACTTTCCCAGCATCCAGGCCATGCCATGTTACAGCTTTGAGTCACAGGACTCTGTGTGCTTGTCTGTCCATTGCTTCCCAAAGATTGTTAGCTGCTTTTCAGGAGCAGCTCTCTGAGAGTCTGCACTGCACGGGGGGCCTGGTGAAGATTTCTTTCCCACAGTAGCAATGTCTCATTCTATGACCCATCCTGGTACCAACACCCCAACCCCAGCTGAGGGTGCTCCAGAGCTCTGCTTTCTTGTGACAATTGTTATCCAGGCTATAAAGCTCTTGGCTCTCTGCCTGCCAGTTGTCATAGCCAGGGCTCCTAGGAAACCTGTCCCCCCATCCATTGGTTCATTCCCCTTCGTTCCTTTCGGATACACCGCCACGGCTCTCAGAAGGCTGCTCTGTGAGCCTCTGGTTCCTGGGCAGTGCTCAGCTTGCAAGGTGGCAGGTCTCCTTGCTGACAGATGAGACTGACCCTGTGGTCTGCACTGGACAGACTAGCCCTTGGGTGTAACCTTGGCCTTTGAAGATAAACTCAGGCCAGTCTGGGGCCAGCAGCCCCCAGCTCTCTGCAGGGTGACTCCTGAGGTGGCTGCAATGGAGTGGGGCTGACATTACCCCGAGTTGCCTCCCTCAGCAGCCTCCCTCTCCCAGATGCCTCGTTCTCTGTTATTTCAAATACCTAATTTTTGGGGTTATGGCTCCCATTTCCAGAGAGGGGGATTGTAAGGCTAGTTAGGCCCTGTGGGTATTTCCTACTGGGCTGAAAACTCTGCCTCAGAGTCTCCCCTCACCCACTCCTTCCGCCCCCGCCCCCCCCCCCCAAAAGCTGCTGATTTCCTAACCTTCTCTCCTGCCTGAGGTCATCTTCTGGGTTCTCTGGGGCTGCTCTTAAGTCTTTGGAGCAGTCAGATTCCCCAGAACTTTGCCTGCCAGTTGGGACTCTCTTCCCAATGCAGCAGAACTACTGGGTTATTTTTGCTTTAACAGCAGTGCTAGCCCCCTTGGGTTTGCCTGGCTAGCTGCTGACACCAGACTTTCCCGTTCACTTTGGCTCTGCTCCCAACAGCCGTGCTCAGGTATCTGGGCATTTCACTTAGAGCTGAGCCCCCTCCCCCTGCTCTGAATATGAATATTCCCAAGTGGTTTGAGATTCCACCAAGTCCCCAACTGACTGCCTCCCTGGGCCTCCCTCCGGGAAGCGCCCTCGGGCTGCTCATTCTGAGTCCCAGAGGGCCTGGTGCCTCTCCTCCTTTCCCAGGGGCTTGTGTGGTGGCCTGCCAGCTCCTGTCCTTGCCTCTGCCACCCAAGAAGGCCCCTGGCAGACTCACCACACTTTCCCCTCCCCCTCCTACCCGGAGCCAGTATACAGGCAACTTTTGTGAAGCTTCTGAGGTTTTTTCCTTCTCCTGACCACAGGGGAATAGAAAGAGGAGGAAAATAAACAAGGAAGTTACACAGTTTCACACTGACTCCCCAGCCCCACAGGTGGAGTCGCAGCCCACTCAGAGGCCTAAGAGCCCGTGCCAACACTCAAACGCGCATGCTCGCAGTCCACACCTCTGTTTTGTTAGGCTCAGTGAGAGGAGAACAATGACTCCTAAGTGAGGGGTAGCTGTGGGGTCATGCAAAGGGGCCTGGTCTTGGATTTATGCAGATGTAGGTTTAAGCCTCAGTTTCCTTATCTATAAAAACAGGTCATTTTTGTCAAGGTCATTGTAAGAACTAAAGCAGATGATGGCTAGGGCCACCAGAGAAGAGCATTTGTTGAGTTGGTGCTGTTGCTGAGACCCATGTGCCTGCCGCTTAACGGACGTGCCCTCTGTCCTTCCTGCCCCTTTCTTTCTGACCTGCTCCCAGGAGGCCTCTTCCTGACCGATTACTCCACCTGCTCACCCCGCAAGCTGAGTCCTTTCCGCTCCTTTGCCAGCACCGAACTCTTCCACTTCCACGTTCCTGAGGACACGTTCCTGGCTGTTTGGAACCTCATCATCTTCAAGGAGCAGGGGGGGTCCTTTGGGGACCACTGCCCAGACCAGAGTGTGACTGTGTGAGTGTACGAGTTCGCCTCCGGGCCCCGCTGCTCACCCTGGACCGCTTTCCAAGCTAAAGTGTGACTTCATGAGTATCTAAACTGACCTCCTAACCCTGACCCCTGACTCGTGTTGAGATTGAAGTATGACTGAGGGCCAAGCCCCGTGATTCCTGATGACTTCATTAGTACTGTTTGTGTGAGTTCCTGAGCGGACCTTTTGCCCCCTGTCTGTGCTGACCCCAGACCTGGCACCACCTTGTTGCCTGTGTCAGTGTTGGGAGTCTACTTGTTTGCTGGTGGCGATGACCGTTCTCCTCCCCTTTCCCCGTTTCCCATCCCCCACCTCCCATCCCCCACCTCATTGCCTGCTTTCCTCCTCTCCTCATTCTGGTCTCCAGGTATTTCCGGTCTGGGGCACCTCCTGTCATCAATCCCCTGCACACACACTTCCCAGGGGACACAGCTGTGCCTGGGGTGTTCTCACTGACCCTCAGCTGGACACTGCCCAACCGCACCTCAGGCATCTTTAACGTCAGCAGCCCCTTACCTGGGGACTGGTTCTTGGCCGCCCACCTTCCCCAGGCCCATGGCCACATCTCCGTCAAGGTGGGTTGATACTGTCCAGGGCATGAGGGGCCAGAGTTGCTTCTCCATCTCTGCTGAACTCCCCCCAGGGGTTACCTGGAGCACCAGCTTGTACCAGGATGGGCGACAGCATCATGGTGGCCGGGGTGGAGCCTAGCTAGAGGCCAGCAGGTCACTTGGTGGGCCAGAACCCAAGACCTGTACCAGGCAGTTTGGGAGCCTTGGGAGGACACGGTGGGTCCACATGAGCTGAAGAGAAAGTCCAGAGTCTGCAGTCAGCCAGAGGCCCCGGCATTGCAGAGCAGTGTCCCTTCTTGTGGCAAAGTGCAAGAATTCATTGAGGTGTCCGGAAGCCAGCTAGGGATGAGTCAAATGCTGCTGCACAAACCCAGGATAGCCCTGCAGACTCTCGTGGGCAACAGCCCAGTTGTTAGTCCATCCAGGAGCATGTGTTCCCCCTGCATCATAGTTTCGGCTCCCTGCACCCCCGGAAGGCCATGTGAGAGCACTCTGGGGCAGGGTAGCAGCCCTTTTTCCTGTTAAGAGGAGGCTGGTGTCTGTCCTGACTGTTGCCTCCCTTTCCTCCAAATATCTGCACTGGTTTCACAGAGCAGAGGTGGTTAGAATCTGAAGTGTCGGTTCAAAGGTCAGAGTGCTTTTTCATTCTGGTCGGGAGGGGAAGGAAATGCCACAAAGTTTTGCTGCCAGCAATACCCAGGTATTTGCTGCCAATACCTGGGTATTGGGCAGACTTCTTACATGTAGTGAGAGGATCTGTAGTTTTCTTACTCCTGTCTGTTGGTGGGAAGGGAGGGTGTGATAAGCTGGTCATTGTCAAGAGTGAGAGAGCCAAGTGTGTGTGGGCCAGCGGTAAGGACTGAGAGTAACCAGAGCGAGGATTTAAAGAACAGGATGCTGCAGAACATGAACGCTGTCAGGGTTTGGCCACCGAGAGTTTGAGAGAGACAGAGATTCTCAATCAAAAGAAGGTTTGATTCGTAGATAATGCTCCAGGCTGAGTCCCTTGAGGGCAGGGGCTCTGTGACTGTGGTAGATTCACCTCTCTTCCTCCTGCTGCACCTGAATGAGCTGAGAGTCGCACAGGGCCCCGTGCGCTGGCACTGCTGGTTTCAGAATGGGAACTAGGGCTGAGGCAGTGTCTGGAGACCTCAGTGATAGGCCTGCTTTTCCTGAGAGCGATGCATGAGAGAACTTCCTGTCAAGGTCTGGGAGCCAGCCCTCTGGATGAGAGTGGGTTGGGAGCTCCCCTGGAAATGGCTCTGAGGCCTAGGTAGGTCTTGATTCCCATCAGAACTGAGTAAGGATTATTCTGTTTGGAGGAATGTCTTATGTCTTTGGCCAAATTCCAAAGAGCCTGTTGCTGATCCTGACTCTGATCCCGGATTCTCTTTGTGAGGACTGACAGGGAAGATCCTTCTGAAGCCCTGCTGTAATGATCTAGAAACCCTTCTGAGTGATCAGGAGGAGCCGAGGGCGGGGGGTGGTGGTGGTGGTGCCCAGACCTGGCTGGACTGTGGGGCTGAGGCCTGGTTAGGAGAGGTCAGAACCAGGTTCGGCTGACACATCCATTTGCAACTAGAGGTAGCAAGTGGGGTCTGGGGGACATGGTGCCGCAAGCTGGAACCCTAGTCAGCAGAGCTCCCTGGGGTGTGGCGAGGTTTGAGAGAAGAGGGCACAGTTCCACCTTGCCCGTGAGTGGCAGCAGACCTGGACGCCGTGAGAGATGCAGCTTTTCAGTCAGGCCTGTTCCAGAGGCTCAGAGGGTGGGAATGGGGTGAGGTGGGGGTAGGGAAGAAAAGATCACCTTTGTGGTCCATCTGAGAGTTTGATTACCTTTCGGAATCTTAAATGGGCCTCTACGGATTCTTAAGTTGTCTGGGTAATTCCTTAGATTCAAGCCTGTGGGTAGTTGTCTAGAACATTCCCTCCAGGGCTCCATCTTCTTGAGTTGCTTCCTCCTTATTCCAAGTCTTGACTTCCTATGCGTCTTGGCCAAGACAGGAAGTCATGTGCATTCAAGGATATCCTTGGGTGGGGACTGAAGAGTTCAAGCAACAAGAAGGCAGTGCTGTTTCTAGGGCCCTCCTTAGCTTCGGGGGTAAGCGCAGACTTCCCTTCAGACCTTAGTCCTCGAGCACCTGCTGTGTCCCAAGCCGTGGGTTGGGTGCTTCAGACACAGATACATAGGATGTATGTTAGGAGATGTTTTAAGAGGACAAAAGAGAGGTGGCCAGTTCAGCTTGGTAGTACGGTGGAAATGCTCTTAGGTCCCTGTTAGAAAGTGAGGCCCGAAGTGGGGAAGGCAGGGAAAGGCATTCTAGGTGGTGGAGTAGCATGGGCTAAAGGCTGAGAGCTGGAGCGGTTCAGTGTGGAGCAGTTGCTGGGATGGGTAAGGGATTGGAGGGGTGAGAAGAGGCCAGATCATGAAGGACCTAGAAGTTTGAACTTCATCCTGACAGTGACAGGGAGCCTTAAGAAATTCTAAGAGGAAAGGGACTTATCTGGTCCAGGCCACTGTCCTGAGCGCTGGTCCCACACTGCTGCTGGCCCCTGTGTCTGTGTCACTCACTCTGTATCCCAGCACCCGCACAGAGGCTGGCGTGTAGTGGGGGCCAGATAGGTGTGTGCTGCTCCTCTGCTGTCTTCTCAAACTCATAGTGTCCAAGACGGATCTCACTTCTCCTCCTTTCCTTTCCCCTTCTTCCTGTCAACCTCTTCCATTGTGACCCATGCCCTCCATCTCCTTGCTTTTCCTGTCTTGGACCATGTGTTCATCCTGAGGTGCTCAGCTGCCAGTCTGCTCCAAGGGGCAGGCCTTTGGGCTGTGGGTAACGCCTGGCACCCAAATGGCTTGTTGTGGGGAAGTCCTGCAAATGTCTGGGGCACAGTTCTCCTTGAATGCCTCCTCTCTCCGGTCTAACATCTGAAAGTAAATGAAAGCAGGTGAAATAATGACAACAACCTTAAGGAAACTGAAGGAGCAGATTGTATAGAAGAAAGGATTTGGTCGAATCCACCAACTAGGGCGAAGCGTGGCTTAGTATGTCAACTGAAGAGGTTAAATTTGCTAACGGTGCTCATTCCGCTCTTCCTCTGCCTCCTAAATTATTTTATTTGTGTTTCAATTAGGTCATATATGCATCTGGTACAACATTCGAAAGGTACAAAAGGCAGTGAAAAGTAAGTTTTCATCTTCCCTTCGTCTCCTCCCAGCCCCCACTTCCCCTCTCCAGAGTTAACTAGTAACTAGCTGCTAATAAGTTCCTTGTATTACTCTTCTCTTCTTGAAAGACTCTCCTCTTTGGATTTTGCAACTTTACAGAACCATCCTGGTTTTCCTCCTGCCCACCACCCACCCCTCCTCTGCCTCCTTTCCTGGCATCTCCTTGGCTTGATCAGACATGTTGTGGGGGCCCCAGTGCTTGGTCTGGGGACAACTCCTTTCTTCTTTGTCCATTCTCTTGCTAGGGGCCTCCAGTACAGTGGTTTTAAGTACCACCTACAAGTGAATGCCTTCCAAGTGTATTCAGTGAGTTCTAATTTCTTTGAATCTCAGACTTTATGATCAACTGCTTACTTGACATCACCAATTAGATGTCTCAGAAATGTCTCAGACTTGGCATGTGCAAATCAAAACAGGGCCAAGAGTAAAAATCTCTTCAATTCCCATCTTGCTTCTTCCAATCCCGAGTCTTTTCTTCCTCCAGTCGTCTTCTCGGCGAGTGGTGCTCCCACTCACCAGTTGTTTCAGCTCCACCTGTAGGTGTCATACTTGATTCTTCTTCCCGCCTTATTTCTCTACAGCCTATTCACAAAGAAAAGTCTCGTTGACTCTGCTTCTAAAGCATGCCCCGAATGCATCTACTTCTCTGTGTTTCCACTCTTAGCACACCTACCCTCATCCTTCTTCTGGGCCATTACAGCAATCTTTTAAGTGGTCTCCCTCCTTCCACGCTTGCCCCCGGTAGTCTGTCCAGCATTCATTTACTTCCGTGTTGACTGCCTCTGATGGATGGCGGGCCAGGGCCTGTACTTGGTACAGGGATTGTCTGATGGAGAAGGCCGAGGGTTTTGGGGTGTCTTCAGTCTGCAAGCCCTGTCCAGAGCCTGGGATTGGCTACTCTGCTCAGGCCTTTCTTTCTTTTAATAAAGATTTTATTTATTTATTTTTAGAGAGAGGGGAAGAGAGAGAAAGAGAAATATCAATGTGTGGTTGCCTCTCATGAGCCTCCTACTGGGGACCTGGCCTGCAACCCAGGCACGTGCCCTGACTGGGAATTGAACCAGTGACCCTTGGGTTAGCAGACCAGCACTCAGTCCACTGGGCCACACCAGCCAGGGCTGCTCAGGCCTTTCTGAAAAAGCCCAGGCCACCCATACCAGGACAGTCTAGGACTCAGTTTAAGGCCTTCTGCTCCAGCTTCTTGCAGACTGTTTTGTTTCACACCCATTTCTCACTTTTGGCCCTTGTGGTTTCTCAAGTTTCCTGGCTTTGACCCCGTTCCTCCCATGACTGCTGATGCGGACTCTGTTGCACTCTCACTTGGCTTCCGTCTCGGCAGCTCTGGAGGCCTTGAGTCCCGGTGCCCTCTCTCTAGCCCCATCACGGGGCGACGGCTGCTGCATCTCTGCACCCTCCCCAGTGTCCACTGACTGAGTGAACGCCCCCCACCCTTACAGTGAGGGAGGGGTTGTAGATGGGCATCTTCCATAGTTTAAGGAAGGAGCACATCTTAACCACTGAGGTCATGTCCACTGATCCTTCAGTTAAGCCAGTAGCAAGCAAAATGTGGAGCAAAGTTTTTCTGCCCCCGGACTGTCCAACAAGGAAATGGGCCACCTCCTGGGCACAGGCCCCTGCCCTGGGGGATCGCTCACCATAAGATTACTGCGGGCGATCCCTGTGGAAGGAAGCGAGGTTGATGAAATTACTCGTGACAGGAGTTCTGGTCCTTAGAGTCTGACAGCAAAGACGAGGGACGTCTGCTTTGGATATCGGAGACTGAGGTCTCCAAGCTGGGAGGTGGCTCAGGAGCTCCCTGAGTGCACCGTTCTTTTTGATATCCAATCTTTAACTCAACAGATATTTTTTTTAGCCCCTAGTGTTTGCCAGATGGTGTGCTAGGCATTAGGGATGCAGTGATGCAAAAAATCACAGAAAAATTCCAGGCAGAGGGAAATGGGATTTTCTGCCCTGGCATCTGCCCAGGCCTCCTGCCAGCCTCCGGGAGCTCTGCTGGAAGTCTGTGCCTTGGCCGGCTTGCTCCATGACACGGAGCTCCGTGGGGTGTCGGAGCCCAGGACAAGGTTTAGAGACATGTCTCGGTCAGAATAAACACTTGAGTGAAAAGTGGCCTCTAGTGTATTAGGCCGGCACGAGGACGTCTGTCCAGAAGATAGGGAAACCTAATCAGGAGGCCCCTCCTCCCTGAGCTGCCACAGTTGCAAGGCTCAGGCAGCTGCAGGCGCTGCAGAAGTGGAACTGGAGTGTGTGAGGCTGTGCTCACCAAAGACTGCTGAGGCTGCGTGGGCCACGGGTGCTGTCAGCTGAGGGGGGTGAGGGATCTGACCCAGAAGGGCCACTCAGGGGGATGTGGCTGTTCTCTAGACTGTTCCCTAATCAGAAGGGGCAGACATATCTGTGGGTCCCTTGAGACCGAGCAGTGGGAGGGGAGACAGAAGACAGGCTTTGGCTTCACAAAGATAAGAGCTTCCTCCAGCTGGGTTGATTCGTTTTTGTTTTTTAAGATTTTATTTATTTATTTTTAGAGAGAGACGAAGGAATGGAGAAAGAGAGAGGGAGAGAAACATTGATCGGATGCCTCTTGTAGGCCCCCACATGGGGACCTGGCCCGCAACCCAGGCATGTGCCCTGACCAGGAATCGAACTGGCAGCCTTTCAGTTTGCAGCACGATGCCCAGCCCACTCAGCCATGCCAGTCAGGGCGATTCATTTCTTCATTCGTTGATTCAGCAAACTCAGTTGTGAGGTGTACACTTTACACTAGGCTCTGAGTCTGGGGAAACAAAAGTGAAATAAGACCAGGTTCCTGCTCTCAAGTTGCTTACAGTCTGGAGGTAAAAAAATGGCCCTTCCCTGGGGGTGTTAAAGCAGAAACTGGACAAGCACTCAGGGTGGGCAGGTGGGGAACAAAGGAAGTCAAAGGTTCACACTGCGGGAGAGGGAGGCGGTTTGGACAGAGGCCTTCTTGGAACTTTCCAACGCCCAAAGGGAGCCAGGGTTTAAGTTCCTGTGGGCTTGGTGGAGGGTGGGGTGGTTTGAAATTACCTGGAGGGGCTGTTAGGAATGCTGGGGATGGGGAGGTTAGGTTGGAGGAGGGGTGGACAAAGCCTGATTGTCAGAAGGGCCTGACTTTGAATCCTGAACCTCAGCCAATGCTGAGGATCACAACAGATCCTGCAGACCTAGGAGGGACAGAGGTAAGCAGGCAGGAAGGACCCAGAACTCAGACCTCAGCCACTGCCCTGGGAGCAGGAGACCGGAGGAGGGTGGCTCCCCGACCCTCCGGTTCTGTTCGTTTAGCCACAGTAGCGCCCATGCTGTCCCTGTCCCCCTACCATGCCTGCTTTCTCTCAGGGTCTCCAGGATGAGTGTCAGTACCTCCTTCAGCCGCAACTGATTGTCCGGCGTTTGCTGGACGTTGCTGTGCTGGTGCCTGGCCGTCCCTCGGAGCAAACCCTGTCCCCCCACAATCGCTCAGCCCTGTACAAGTAAGTCAAACCCACCCCCAACCCCAAACCTGGTCCTTTCCCTCTTCCTTCCCTGGCCTCAAACAGGGAACAGGGTTCTCTTGGCCTCTTAGCCTACCTGCCTGTTCCTGCTTTCCCTCTGGCCACGCTGGACAGCTGGGCCACCCAGAGCCCCAGGGTGGGGTGCACCCCTGCCTCCCTCTCTCCCAGCACAGAGGCGAGGACTCGAAAAGGCCTCCTGTTCTCCTGTGCCCCTTACTCCTCCCCACCCCCTTCTTCCCAGCGTGTCCCTCACTCTGGTGTCCCTCTCACCTTTCCATACCCTGTGTTTTCTTACCCCCCGACCTCCCTCTGCCCAGGGTCTTTGTGCCCAGCTTCACTTACAGGGTTTCAGCACAGCTGGTGTGTGTGGGGGGCCGCGGGGCATCCGCCTGCCCCCTGACACTGCGCCTACGTCCCAAGGCCCCACCCCTGCACAACTCAAGCTCTGTGGCCTGTGGAGGTGCCTCTGCGTGCCAGCTGGAGCTAGCACTGCCCCCTTGGGGGCGCTGGGTCTACGTGCGTGTGGAGATGCCATCCCGGGGCTCTGGAAGGACCGTCCGCTTCCAGCTGTGTGTGCGGTTGCAAGGTCAGAAGCCCCACATCTGCCCCAGTCCCCCAGCCTGTGTTGACATCTGTGACTGGGACGAGGCAGGCATGGTGGCTGTGTCCAGTGCCCCTGTGCTGTGTCCCTACAACCTCCCTGGCCCCACCCAGGCTTCTCCATGCTCCCTGAAGCCCTCCCACTTGGACCTTCATGTCACTGGAAGGCCTTTGGGTCATTTCCCACTTTTTGGAGCTTTCTGAGGGGCCCGATCACTTTTCTTAACTTAGTCTCTTTCAGCTTCCTGGGGTAGGCAGGGAGGGACAGCTAGGGCCTCTGGGACACTGGCCTTGTGAGAGCCCCTGCAAGTCAGTGAGAGGGTCAGTCATCTGTTTCAACAGTGTCCTTGGGGGGAGGAGAGATGACCTTGACCTTGATTCCCTTCAACACGATAATCTATTTGCTGTGACCACTAGGAAACCCCTGGGCCCTATCCGGTGACCCTGGATGCCTCACACTCCCAGGGACACTCAGTTCTCGTTCTCACCCCTCCCCACCCTTTGCTAAATCCTGTCTGGCTCAGATCTGGTTCGAGGTGGGGCTGCAGGGCTGTGAAGGCGGCAGGCCTCAGCTCTGACTTCCTCTGCCTCACAGAGTGTCCGAAGCCCAGCCTGTCCCGTGCCCTGGTCCCGGGAGCCGCCATGAACATGCCCCAGTCACTGGGCAACCAACCCCTGCCCCTAGAGCCACCATCGCTCGGGGCCCCCGTGGAGGCTCCTGGGGCCCCATCTCCGCCTGAGCACTGCTGGCCGGTGCGCCCCACTCTGCGCAACGAGCTGGACACCTTCTCCGTCCACTTCTACATCTTCTTCGGCCCCAGCGTGGCCCTCCCTCCCGAGCGCCCCGCCGTGTTTGGCCTGAGGCTGCTGCCAGTGCTGGACAGCGGAGGCGTCCTTAGCTTGGAGCTTCACCTCAATGCGGTACTTTGTGGGGAGCAGGGGGGTTACCCCTATGGGGGAACTCGGAAAAGAAGGTGCCAGGGTCATTACCTCCTCCTGGAAGCCCATGCAGGTTGCTTTCGCCCAACTTTATGATCAGAGACCATGTCTTAGCCCAGTTCTGGTCAAAAACAGGCCCGGAGTATGGCCCGCTCTACAAATAGGCTGGCTCAGCCAGGGCAGTTCAGAGTGGCCAGCAGTTCCCCAGTTTTGTAGCCTATGTGCCTGTCACTCAGGGCCACTCTCTGTGGCGAGTGTTCGCCTACCATGCACACATCCCGTGGTGGGGAGTTCACGGCCCGAGGCCACGCAGTCCACATTTAGACAGCTCCGATTACTAAAGGCAGGCCTGACGTTCCACGGAAACCTGCCTCCGTGGATCTTTACCCACTCACTGATCTTTGTTTTGCCCCAGAAACTATATTTTGTTAAATCTATCCTAGTCCTTCAAAAAAAAAAGTTAATAGACTTGATTGATCAGAGCATTTTGAAGCTTATAGAAAAACCGAGTAGAAAGAACAGAGAGTTTCCATAGCCTCCTCTTTCCCTGCACCGTTTCCCCTGTTCCTCACATCTGTGTGTTGCCGCGGCACGTCTGTGACATCCCTGTCCTGTACTGGCTGCCGGTCAGACGCCCCTCAGCTTTCTCAAAGCTGCTCACTGTCGGCATCTGAGACCTCTCCCCATCCTCCGCTCCCTCCCCGGTCAGGTCAGACGTCTGGTCCTCGGGTCTCTGGATGAGTGATCGCAGGTGGTGACCGGGGTTCTGCTGCACGCGTGCAGCCTGAGATTAGCCGTCCTCTTTCCACTGCTGCCCCACGCTGACCACCTGCGGCTCGGGGTGAATTAAGAGATCTGGGTCTCCTTCTTTTCCTTCTTTTTTATTTTCTTCAAAACAATTGTATTCATTTACTTGTTAATTATAAGAATAATAGGATCACATGTAAAAGCTTTAGGAAATAGAGGAAGACGTTCTCATAACACAACCGCGTGGCCTTTCGGTGCACATCTTCCAGGTCCTCTCCCGCTTTAACTGGTAGCATGTGTCTGACTGTAACCAATGGGCATACATGTTTCTGTGCGTCGAGCTTGGTTCATGAGCCCTGCTGCCAGTTCCCATCTCATATTTTTGCAGTGAACTTTTTAACCCAAATGGAAGAATTCATGTTCATCTTTGAGGCATGGCCTAACATCTCCGCTTTGTGTGATCACGCAGTTGACGAGCCAGCCCTCCGTGCCTCTTAGTCACTGTGTCCAGCTGTGAGTACGACTGGGCTGAGGGCAGTGCCCTGCATCAGGCCACTCGAGACTGTCTTAGGTTGGCATTGATCCAACAAGGATCCCCCAGCCATGGGCCCTTTTCATTCTCCTGTCCCCCAGCCCTGGGGGCAGGGACCATTTTCCTATGAGCCGGCCTGTGACCCGGCCTGTGGCCCGATGTGGTCTTTTATGGGACATGGCTGAGAACTTTCAAGTGGTCCTGCGGGTCAGGAGAGAGCCGAGTCTTCAGCCTGAAGGTGTTCCTTATTTTCATATTCAATTCTGTCTGACTGTGTTCTAATGCTGTTTGTATTTTGTGTTTGCTTATTGCCATGCCTCCGGGCAGTGACAGTGAAGTCTTGATTTGACCTTGAAACCTGGGAGCCCATATCAGAGACCAGCTGTACGCATGCTTGTTCCTCCTCGGCATCCTGAGCGTGGGGGCCCAGCCCTCCGCAGCTCCCACCCTGCTCCTCTCTGCGCTCTTGTCCGCTCACTCTCACGGGCACCTGTTTACATCCCCCCATCTCCATGCGATGGGGCCCTTGCTGCACACCTCGGGCAGCTGTCACATTTGTTCTGAAAGGTATATGGGCACATCTGCTCTTTTTATCCTCACACAAGGACATGCTTATTGATTTTAGAGGGAAAGGGAGGGCGAGATGGAGAGAAACATCGATGTGAGAGAGAAACACATATCCGATTCCTCTTACAGGCGCCGACCAGACAGAACCCACAACCTAGCCACGCGCCCTGACCAGGAGTCAAACCCGCAGCTTTCTGATTTATGAGATGATGCTCCAGCCGACTGAGCCACACTGGCCAGGACGGCACATCTACTCCTATCTTTCCAAGTATTTCGATGTTTTTCCCTTGGATCGAGAATTGGTCATTTGAATCAGAGAGCTGCGATACCTAGGGAGCATTTTTTATCTTTGGCTCTCCCCCAGAATGACTTTCACTGAGTAGTACTTTGGCATATTGCCCTGGGCCTGCATTGAGGAAACTTATAAGCAAGTTGTATGACATTCACTCCTGTCGGTGAGGACGAGACGCACAACAGTACACAGTGCTTCTTTCACGAGGACTTAGCTGAGAGCCACACCTTCGGCTGCTGTACTTCCGTGACTCTGATGAACCTTTATTTTACGGGCTCACAAATCCGGTCACTCATCGTGTTTCTTTCTCTGCTTTGGTTGCTTGGAAGCCAGCATCAAATATACGGCCCACATTTAGGGGCAATCTTTATTTTTCCTATCCTGCTTTTTCAGTTTTCCTCTTACATTTATTTTATCCTGTTATTTGCATTTGATAAGCTGCCTCAAATCCTTCTTGAATGAGGTGAGCTTATGGCAACCTTTAATCCTGTAGACGAGCCTGTGCATTCACTCCTGTGGGTATCCTGTTTCCCTTCGCCCCAGCCAGGTCGCTACATTTAATCCCTCGGGCACTCTGTCACCGCCCTTCAGTATCTCATCACTTCACCTGAGGAGGAGCGCGTTTCTTTGCACGCCTCCTGCCTTCAGACTCAGGGGAAGAGGTGATGGTGACTGAAAGCCTCACAGTCACCTTCCTGCACAACTGCTTCCTACTCCCAGCAACAGCACCCTCCCCTCCCCCGCCACAAGCTAGCTAGGATTGAAAAAGAGGGTGTTCTCTTTAGCCTGAACAGTTTAAACGCTCTGCCCAAAGAAAGGATTCCGAATTGGGCCTTGCCTTTTTCTCAGACTTTGCAAGCTGAGGCGGCAGATTTTGTGTTCTGAAAATGGAGGAGAGCTTGGTGTTGAGAGCACCTGCCGGAATGTGAAGTCCAGTGAGGGCTGGAGGAGTTTACGGGCAGGGGTTAACAGGTGTAGGAGTCTGGGAGCGGGGTGGGGGTGGTAGGACCTCCAGGGCCGGACAGCTTCATCTTCATACCTGCCCCCCTCTACCGCGCCCCCCCCCCCCAGAGCTCCCTGCACCAGGAAAATGTGACCGTGTTCGGATGCCTGACTCACGAGGTGCCCCTGAGTCTGGGGGATGCAGCAGTGACCTGCTCCAAAGGTGAGGGGGAGGTGAGATGGTTGGTAGTCTTGGTAGTCGGAGAAGGGGTGGGGATGGGTGGGAAATGTTATGGCTGGAAGATGGGCTAGGGTTGGGGGCGGGGAATTGGGGGCAGATGTGTGAGGGTTCTTTAGGTCCTGGTCCCACGCTGACCTCTCCTTCCTTTCACTGACCCCTCCTTTACCCCCTCAGAGTCCCTGGCTGGCTTCCTCCTCTCAGTCAGTGCCACCTCCAGGGTGGCCAGGCTTCGAATCCCGTTCCCACAGACCGGGACCTGGTTCCTGACCCTCCGCTCCCTGTGCGGGGCGGGGCCTCGGTGAGTGGCTTGTGGCTGTGTGACAGGGGCCAGGGGGAGCGGCCGAGAGCCCTTGGGTGACCGCCCCTGTGTACACAGGTTTGTGCGGTGCCGGAACGCCACTGCAGAGGTGCGGCTGCGCACCTTCCTGTCCCCGTGTGTGGACGACTGCGGGCCCTACGGCCAGTGCAAGCTGCTGCGCACGCACAACTACCTGTACGCAGCCTGCGAGTGCAAGGCCGGTGAGTGCTCCGGGCGGGAAAGGGAGCTCCTGGGGCTCAGGAGGGGGCGTCAAGGAGAGAATGGGAGGGCGGAACTAGGGTGAGACCAGCCTCCCCTGGTAGTGGCACTGGCTTAGCTCGAGGCCGCCAGAGGCTTCCAGAAGAATCGTCTGTGGAACCCCTGGCTGCCTTCTGTACCCTTCCTTCCTGTGCCTTCCCCACCCGCAGGGTGGCGGGGCTGGGGCTGCACCGACAGCGCGGATGCGCTCACCTACGGATTCCAGCTGCTGTCCACTCTGCTGCTCTGCCTGAGCAACCTCATGTTTTTGCCACCCGTGGTCCTGGCCATTCGGAGCCGATACGTCCTGGAAGCTGCTGTCTACACATTCACCATGTTCTTTTCCACGGTATGCGGTGGCGTCGGTCTTCTCCGAGTCCTTATCCATGTGGTGGGTGAGGTTCTACATTTCCCCCGTGTTCTCCGCCAGCTTGGGGATGTCCGTATCTTCACAATAGGAGGCTGTCTCCAGTTCACTGTCTTCTATAGCGGTGCGTCCCCGCCTTTTCCTGTGATGGCGTGCATACCGTGTGGTCAGTTCTGTAAGGCACATTGGGATCAGTGAACTTGCCTGTTTGTAACTTGAAATAGCCAACAGCCACTGCAGACAGTGTGGGGTTTCTAGTCGTCTCACACCCTGCCTGTCCACCCTGAGGGCGGAGGGGACCTTTACCTCAATTCGCTGGATGAGTAACTCTGTTCTACAGTGTGGGTTTGTGCCTTCACCACCAGGGATCTGCAGGGGGCAGGACATCTGCACTGTCCCCTATGTGGCTACATGGCACGTGGTCGGTTTCATCGCATTCTTCCGTGATGTGAGGGCTGGCTGTGCTGTGCTCACGTTCTCCGTTGCACTGGGGGTTTCTCCAACGTGAACATGTTCTTTCTTACGGCATAGAAAGGTGTCTCTCCATTTAGTAGCCATGGCCTCCTTGAATTGTCATGGGAACTTTTGGAAGGAAGAGGAGATCTCTATAATCGGGTAATTTATAGAACAGTCTGGCTCTTAAAATCCTAAGAAACTTTACAGATCAAGTGTGTTCTGTGGCATCATGGGAAGTGGCAACGTGATATAAAATCCCAGCCCAAAGGAACATATTTTGATGAAGATTAATATAGTTTTAAACGCCTTCCTTTCCATTACAGAATTTGCACAATCTGTGTCTCCCTACTCTTCTATAATCATAAAAATTCATATTACAAGCGTGTATCACAGATATTCTAAGGAAAGGCAGAGGTTGGGTCTGCTAATGTGACTTAACCTCCATGTAGACGGTCCCCTCGTCTCCCACCCTAGGATTCTGCATCTAGGGGTCTTTTCGTCTCAGCCCTGGGCTCTGGGCGTCTTGTGACATACAGTGTCTGCCTGTGAGCACTGCCAAAATCTTAGATGCACTCAGACTCTCCTCATGTCTTAGCAACAGAGATGTCACAGAAAACCAATAGGGCCCCTCTTGTTCAACATTAATAGATCAGATCCATGTCCAAATTGCAAAATCCTACTTATCACTTAGGAGAAAGTGGGGGCAGATGTCCCGAAACTGAGGGTCATGTCATACATCGGTTTCTCCTGGATGGTCACCTGCAGATGAGGGGGAGCAGCCCTCTCTGTCCCCTTGCCGTGTGGACAGACCTTGGCCCCTTAAGCTGGACGAGAGGAGCACGTTCCAGGCTTGCTTTACTGGCCCCTTTTTAGACCCGCTCTGACGGTGCTCATTCTATTTTTATATTAGACGCTGTTTTTCCCCTTTATTGCCAGACGCCCTTATACTGTTGCTGACCAAAGCCTCTAGCAACAGCTGTTCCTTGATCCCGCTCCTGGCTGTGTGCAGATCTAATGTGATTCACAATTAGGAAGAGTACTCGGGCCACCTGGGAGAGCGTATCTGTTCTGCACTCCACACAAGCATCCCAGGCGTCAGCTCCGGAGTGTTCAGTCCTGGATGGCTCCTCATTTTCTGGACACAATGGCAGATCAACCTGAGAATAAAACACCTGCCACCCAGTGGGAACCCTGGGGGAGGCTGTAGAGCCTGGCGTCCCATACAGAGCTTCTACTTTCTTAAGGAAGGTGATGAAGGGAACAAAAGACGAAGGGAAAGATGAGGTCAGGAAGAAGAATTCCGGGGGGAAAGTGTTATACCTCAAACTCACATTGCAAACCCCAGCCTTCATGACGGGAGCTGGCCGGAGCCGGGAGGAGTGAGTGTGCCGCTGTGGTGTGTGTTTGTCCTCGGAGGCCCGTCCGGGGTGCTTCCTTTGGGAGGGCTCGTAAGGCAGGTGACGTAAGTCCGCAGAGCACTGTGTGTCCCCATTGTCTGTGCACTGAAGATATTCTTCCAGCCATACCTGTTCTTAGTGTTCGGCATCAAACAGTACTCACATCGTATAAATGCTAGAAGAACTTCAGGGAAAAGGGACAGCAGATGTCCTGAGGCAGAGAAAACTGCGGTAACTCCTGGGTGACCTTACAAATAAGGGAACGCAGGATGTCAGAGGCCGTGCGCTGTCCAGAGAGGTGCAGGGACCAGGACCACAGACCAAAGGGGCGCTGATGGTGGACCTCATTTCTCTAACTGAGGTGCCGGAACACCTTGACACAATTCCACTTGTGTGCCCTGCACCCCCCTTGGAATCTCTTCAATACCCTGCTCTTTCCTGTGCTCCCCACAGTGCAGGAGAGGTGGACGCCGCCTCATCCTTGTAGTTCCCCGTGGTGTGAGGGGCTGCGCTCTTCTCCGTGGCCGGAGGGACTGTCTGTTTTCTTACCGTGTCTACACTGGGTGGGCAGTGATGAAGAGGACCAGTTCGTGCGGGGCCTGAGGGTGAAGCCCGACTCAGAGTCTGTCTGAGCTAACAGCAGAGACTGGGACAGGCGGGGAGGCTTGTGGTCTGGGTGGGCCAAGAGCCTGGGTCAAGGAGGAGGATTATGGATGGGACCTGCAGCAAGCCTGAGGGGATGGGGAAGGATTGGCCTCGCGGGGGAGACCTGGACCTCCCTGGCCCAGTGTTCTCCGCAGCGCATTTCAGAAGCAGGAACGTTAGGAAGGTGAAGATGAGGGTCGGGCCGCAGATAGATCCCTGTACAGCTGATGAGGCAGACCGGGCCTCATGCCGTGTTTTTCTCAGGAGTTGGGTGTGGGGTATTTCCCAAATCTGTGCAACCTCTGACCTCTGACCCCTGCTTCTCTGGCAGCAGCACCCCTGCCCCGTGGCCTCTGTCTTCAGTTGCGTAGACCTGCACCTCTGCCCCCAGTTCTCTCAACGCCTGTCATTTCTTTCTCCAGTTCTATCACGCCTGTGACCAGCCAGGCATTGTGGTTTTCTGCATCATGGACTACGATGTGCTACAGTTCTGTGACTTCCTGGGCTCCTTAATGTCCATGTGGGTCACTGTCATTGCCATGGCTCGTTTACAGCCTGTGGTCAAGCAGGTCAGTGCAGAATGGGCCCTGGGGGACAACTGTAGCCCAAGTCTACCTGAAATCCATTCCCAACCGCACCCTGAGGGCATCACCAAGGGCCCCTCTCCCTCCTGGCCTGGCCCCTGGAGTCCTCTTTCCCTAGGTGCTGTATTTGCTGGGGGCTATGCTGCTGTCCATGGCTCTGCAGCTCGACCGGCATGGACTCTGGAACCTGCTTGGACCCAGTCTCTTCGCCCTGGGAATCTTGGCCACAGCCTGGGTAAGGGTGGGGAAAACTGTGGGTGGGGCATCCCAGTGGGACTTGGGTGCAGGGCCCCGGGTATCTGGTCCCCGAGTAACTGGTCCCCGCTTTAAGGCAGGCCCAGACCCTGTCATCATTACGGTTCTGCTCATGGTGCCCCTTCTAGGCTTAGCAGGCTCCTTCAGCTCACAGCCACCGCTCAGGGGAGCCTGAGAGTGACGGGCTCTGGTGTGGGTTCCAGGGCCTTGCATTCCTGAGCCCCACTTCTCTGCCTCCCCCAGACAGTACGCAGTGTCCGCCGCCGGCACTGCTACCCACCCACGTGGCGCCGCTGGCTCTTCTACCTGTGCCCGGGCAGCCTTATTGCAGGCAGCGCCATCCTTCTCTATGCTTTCGTGGAGACCCGGGACAACTACTTCTACATTCACAGCATTTGGCACATGCTCATCGCCGGCAGTGTGGGGTTCCTGCTGCCACCTCGTGCCAAGACTGACCACCGGGTCCCCTCCGGAGCCCGAGCCCGGGGCTGCGGTTACCAGCTGTGCATCAATGAGCAGGAGGAGCTGGGCCTCGTGGGCCCAGGAGGGACGCCTGTCAGCAGTATCTGTACCAGCTGAGAGCGGCTTTGGGCCTGGCCCTTGGGGAACGTGAACCCGTCCTAGGGGCAGAGAGCCCTTCCTGGGGTTTGTCCAGGCGGTGTGGAGCCTTCCCAGGGATGAGAGACAGCTGTATTTCTTGAGGACTTGGAGTCTTTCTTGACATGGAACACTTCCAGGGACCTGGCATCCTTCCTGAAGGCCCGGAGTCACCCTGCACCCGTGGGTTCCTTCAGGACTGCAGCCTGTGCAGGGCCGCAGAGCCCCCTCAGCACCAGGCAGTCCCTTCTAGGGGCGGGGAGCCCCTCCGGGGGACATGGAGCCCTCCTGAGCACACGGATTCCTTCTTGGGGAGACAAAGCCCTCTCAGGACGGGGGTGGCATCATTCCTGAGGCAGTGGAGTCCATCTTGGGAAGACTGGAGTTTCCAAATCTTCCCAGCAGCTCAGCCACTCTGGCCTCAGGCCTCTTTCCCAGAGGCAGTGTCTGGGCTGAGCTGTGCTGGGAGGGGAATTACAGAACACGGGGGCTGGAGTCTTGAGTGCGTGCAGGTGGAGTCTGGTGTGTCTCCAGTGAAGTATTTGCTGGTTCCATGCTGCCTCTTTTTTGCTGCCAAGGGTGTGGGGGAGGGGAGAGAGAGGGGGACCTTGAGGAGGTCAGCAGGGTGAGGGGAGCCCAGCAGGAACGAGCTGCTGGAGCTACTGTCTGCGGCTGTGGTCCCATGGTGTCAGGCTATAGCAGCTGGGAATAGGGAGCCGAGAGAGAGTGTGAGAGAGAAAGAGGGATGTGCTGAGATCATTTAAATCAGCGGGACAGACCTCCCTTATGGTACCCACACCCAACAGGGAAGCAAGCTGAGGCTCCAGGAAATTGGACCACCAGGTACAGATCTCAGAAGCGCAAGAAATATCACAAGAATGTAACTTCTATTTTCAGCCCCATTTTGCCTGACTGCCAAAAATATAATCCTTTGTCAATTTGGAATTTCTTCTCTTTCCACACTAGTCACAGCTAAGTTCCGAGGGTCTTAAATAATGCAAAGATGTTGGGAGAGTGTTCTTCCTGGTCACTGTGGTCCATGTGGCACCCACCTCCTGAGACTTCCGTCCTTCCACCTGACCCTCAGTCGGCGGCGCAGGCAGGCCATGCCAGAGCACCTTCCCGGTCCTGACTGTGTAACCCCTTTGAGTCCCAGGCTCTCCACCATTTCTGTGCCACGTGCAAGGACCTGTGACACCTTGGCTACCCAGACGCACCTTGGAGCCATTTCTACTCTGGGGTCCTGCTCTGGATTTTATTGGACCAATAAGACATGAGTTGCTCCCACTTTGAGATCCTGCAACCTGCTCAGGGGCTTGGCTGAGGGAGTGGGGCTCAGGGCCCCTCTCGTTTTGGACCCTCTGTGCCAATGCTCTCACCATGGCCCCTCTCCATTTTTTTTCCCCTCCCTGGTTTAGAGAATATTTTGTTAATCTGGAGGTGGGGAAGCCTTACTTTTACTTAAGTTTCCTCCCAAAACTTTTGTCTATGCCTTAATGTTCCCTTTCAGGCCTAGGCTTTTGAAGGTCAAAAGCCAAGAACACATCCCTTTGTCCTGTGGTTTCTGCCATCACAGCTCCTCCTTGGGGTACAGAGCAGAGACTGGTGTGGCCAACTGAATGGTGAGAAGGAGTGAGAGGTGTGAGCTAAGTATCTGTTCCTGTATCAGGAATGTTGTTCTATCACATTAAGATGTGTAGAGTCAGGTCACCAGGACCCGTGAACCCAAATAGCTGGGATTCAGGACAGAGTCAACAGAATACAGATGGCACTGAAGAGGGAGAGAGAGCTGGGACAGACATGCCCCGCTCCCCTCGCCAGCTAGGATGGGTCTGGAGGGGCTTTCTGGAAGGGGAGTGTGTGGATGAGGATTGAATGAGTTTTCATATGCCAAGATGTTGGGAGAGTGTTCACTCTGGTCCCTGGTGTCTATATTGTATCCTTTCCCTGAGATTTTCATCATTCCACCTGGTCCCCAGCCAGGAAGGCACTAGGACACAGTACAGTGCCCAGCCTGGTACGTGATGTGTCCAGTATGTTAGCTAAAGGTCAAGCAGTGTTTGGGGCTGGTGTGTCTCTCCACACCGTGCCCCTCTCCTCTCTTGGAAAGTGAATAAAAACTTTACTATCTACACTTTCTTCTCCTTGTGAATTCTTCCACAGCCTGCATCACCAACCACCCTAACATGTTGGTGGCCCATACGGGGACCTTCTCTACTTCTCCCTCTCCTCTGGCCTCCGGAGGCTTGTGACTAGGGAAGCAGGGGGCAGTGGAAAGCTTGACCCAGGCTAACCTCCTAACCCCGTCTCTGTGGGGTTCAGAGAGAGCATTCGAATCCTCCATCTCTCCAGACTGTGGACAGGCTCCTCCTCACCCACCTTCATGTCCAGTGATCGATATAAGAAAACTTGCTTATTTCCCTAGAATGACTTGACTGGAAATTACTAGAAAGCAAGAACAGAACAGCTCCCTACAGCCACAGGCAGAAGATAACATTGAAGCAAACAGCAGCCTCCTGTCACTGCCCCAGCAGTTCACAGGCCACACAACAGCAACCCCCCAACCCTTTCCTAATCCAGTTATAATCCAATAATAACTCAAAGCCCCCACCCCTCAGTGCTGGTGTATCCCTCCACACTAAGCCCCTCTCCTTTCTTGGAGAGTGAATAAAATCTTTACTCTGTCTCTAAAAAAAAAAAAAGTTTGGGCATGAGAGGGAACTGCACTGGGGAGACAGAGAGGTAGGAAAGACTGATAGTTATTGGGGAACTGGGAGTAATTCAGTGTCCCTGGGCTGGCCGATAGAGTGTGGGTGGAACAGGGGTGGGGGCAAGCAGCCAGTAATGAGGTTGGGTGGATAGGTGGGGTCTGGTTTCTACCCTGTGGGAAACGTGCCATTGGAGGGATTTAAGTAGGAGAGTAGCATCAACAGATTGGTGTTTTGTCTTTATAGATTATTTTTTCAAAAAGCTGTATTGTTTCCATTTGGTTCAATGCATGGGAGAGCGTTCCAGGGTGGGGTTTCAGGGAGAGGCTCAGGCAAAAGCCAGACACCAGGGAAATACAGAGAGAGGGGCCCCTCAAAGGCCTCCGGGCTCCAAAGGCTTCCTAGTTCTGCTTGAGGGTGAGCCTTTCGAAGAGCTACCCGTCCATCCCAGCCTGGGGAGCTCTAGTCAGGTGGTCGCCCATCTTCTTGATGAGTCTCACCTCCTCACCCAGGAGATGGCTCCCCAGGAAGTCACAGAGGTTAGGGTCTGTGCGGGCAGAAGACAGGGCATGCAGATTCCAAAGGGCCTGGTTCTGCTGCTTCTCCAAGGCCAAGGGTGCTTCCATAGTGTCCTGAGTTTTACCCCTCTGATCTTGGGAAGGCTTCGCCACATCCTGGAGAAGGATGCGGCCACTATGCTGGTTCTGCATCTTTAAAAGACAGATGCTCAGAGCCTTCACGCTTCTCTTCCACCAACTCCCAGAAGAAGTGGCCCGCCCCCTGCAGAGCCACATCGCCCTGGTTGAAACAGGAGCCCAGGAGCCCAGCTGGGTGTAGGAGGCCGGCGGATGCAGGTTAGCCGGGCGGTTGACCGCTGCCTCCACCTCGATGGAATAATTCTGATGATTTGGGAGCTCATGGTTGTTCGGCGATGAAGAATTAAGGTCCAAAGGATGGTGCCGGCTGGTCTTGGAAGCTGAGGAAGCTGAGGTGGTTTAGAAAGTGGTGACTGGAAAAGAGGTTGAAAGGTAGCTGGAAAGAAGGGCCGTCCCCACGTCTGTTCCATCCGAACCCTGTGGAAGCAGGAGACGGGTCCCAGGACTGCCGAGGGCACTCTAGAGATTGGGATCTTGATGGCTAGTGCAGAGATGGGTTTGGGGGAGTCTGGAGGACAAATGTGCAGTGACACCAGAGTTGCAATATCTGAGACATGGATGGGGAAGCCTGAAGGCCGTAACCGTGGGAAGGAGCGGACTGATTTAAGAGCTGTTATGAGGTGGATTCTATAGGACTTTGTGCCTGACTGGATGTGTGGAGGGTGAGGGACGAGAGAGAGTCTGTGACTGCCATGTTTCTGGCGGGGTGGCTGGAGGGTGATGGTGCCGTTCCCTGAGCTGGGGACACAACTTTGGGGGGCAGAATGATGAGTTAAGTTTTGGATAATTCGAGTTTGAGGTGCATGTGGGGTTCCTGCGGGCAAAGGGCCGGCATGCTGGGCAGAGCAGCTGGACCAGGTGTGGAGATTGGTCTCCTGGTCCCCAGAAGCAGTCCTGGGTTGTCTCCTGACTTGTCTCAGTAGGCAGGGAGCCCAAGATGCCAGCACCCACAGCCTTCTGGGAATTCAGGGCTTTGGCCAAAGACACTGTGTCTCTTCGCTTGTGTCTGTCTATACAGTGCTCAGCAGCACAGAGCTCAATCCCCAGACAGCGACATCTGAGTGACATCTGAGGGCTTCTGAGTGACAGCTCAGTTCAGTAAACCCTCTACAGGGAAAGCCCTGTGGGAGCTGCAGAGATGAACCAGACTTGGCGGCACCCTGCCCTCAGAGAGAGCCCACAGTGTGGTGAAATATCACGGATGTGAAGCAGAATAGGGCAGATACTGAGCAAAACGTTTCAACCAAGTGCTGTAGGATGAAAAGGAAAGAGAACACTTTTAAACCACATCAGGAGAGCGTGCGTGATGAGACAGTCCTGGTCTTACCAGAGAGCAGCATTGAGGGGGGCTGGTGGTGCGGGCGGTGCAGGTAATGTCGTGCGGGGTGGTCGTGTGAAGGGGTTAGTGGAACATCAGGCTGAGGGTGTGGTGGTGGTGGGAGGGGTGTCTGGATTCCAGAAGGCGGGAAACTCAGCTGGAGGATTTGGACTCACTGCCATGGCAATGGGGAGCCATCAGAGGTTCTGGATGAGGAGAAGGATGAATCAGGGTTTGATCTAAGTAGCAGACCATGCTGAGCGATACAGGGATTTGTTATGGAGAAGGTGAAACTGGAAAAAGCCAGCATTCATGCTGTCACCTGCCAGACCCAATAAGCAGAGACGGACTGAATCTTTATGGGCGCTTTATTCAAATGGTTGGCGATCTGAGAAGATGGCGGGTTTGTACCCTAACAGACCCTCTTAAATTCCATTTTAAACCGACCCTTTTTATAAGGAGAAGAAAAGCAGAGGTACGGGGTTTGGAATTCAGGGAAAAAGTTAATCAGATGAAAGCTGCAGCATTCTTTCATCTGTGCCCTGAGTGGTGGGCGCCTGCCCCTGGAGCACAAGGGCTCAGAGACCATCTTGATCGCTGGCAGTCCTCCAGGGGCACAAAGGTGGAACTGCTTAGGTGTGGGCTTCTGGAGTCAGGGTGGGTCATACCTTCAGTTCCTGGAACAATAGCTTTTTATGTTCATTGATTACTAAGCTTATTAGCTATTACTTAAACTAAAATTTTTCCAACATTTGAGTCCCTCATCAAAGGAACTTATGCAATTGTGTGAGCAACTGGAGGAGTTTATGCAAAGCTGCTACCTCTGCATAGTGTTGGAGCTGAAGTCGCTGTGGGCACCTGGGCTAGCGAGAATGAACTGGGGGTAGGGACACACTAGCACCCAGGAGGACAAACTGGAACCTGTGTCTGGCTCTCACTCCCTTCAATCTCAGTGACACGGGTGACCTGCCCAGTCGAAGCTGGCACTCTTTGCCATGGAGCTGCACTCGGCACAAGACTCAGAACAGTCCAAGGAGGTGATCTGGTGGGACCTGGAGGGGCTGCACTAACAATAAGTTGAGTCCCGGTGGGGCGACAGCACGTGAGTGCTCCTGCAGCGTCTGTGGCTGCTTCAGTTTTGCCTTCTGAATCTCATGCAAATTTTCCTTGTGGCCCATTCTAACCCAGAGCCATATAGGGAAGGACTTTCTGAAAGGCACAGTTCCACCTTGTTTGACCCAAGGCAAAGCCACTACGAGTGAGCTAATGAGAGCTTTCCCGGGATGATTGACCTGGCATCAGCCAGTGAAGGATGGGTGGCCAGAGAAAAGGAAGGCCACTCTCTGTAGGATGGTGTGACCATCATCAATATTCACAGCTTTCTCAGCTTTCCCTCTCCCTCCAGACACGGGGTAGGTGGGCTCCCCCCCTGCACCCCGGATGTTCACTGTGGCCATATTCTTGTATGGGGCCATAAAATGTAAGTGGAAGTGACGTGCTGCTCCTGAGTGGGAGCTTGGAGGGTCAGTGCAGGCCTTGTCATCTTCTCTCTTCCTTTGGTCATGGTGACCAGCCGTGCTCCAGCAGCTGCTTCATTATCCTGAATCCCGGAGGGGAGCAGACCCCCTGGCCAATCTCTAATGGAGCTGTAGCAGGAGTGAGAAGTAAACTTTGTGGGTTTTTAAATAAAGGTTTCATTTATTTATGCTTTTGAGAGAGAAAGGGAGGGAGAAAGAGAGGGAGAGAAACATCAATGGTGGTTGCCTCTCACACCCTGCTCACCCCCCCACCAGGGACCTGGCCCACAACCCATGCATGGGTCCTAGGCTGGAAATCGAACCGCAACCCCTTGATTCGCAGGCCAGCACTCAACCACTGAGCCTGACCAGCCAGAACCCTTTGTGGTTTTAAGACACTGATAATTTGAAGTTATTACCACAGTGTAACCTAGCCTATCCTGCCGGATGCAGTCGTAGAGCAACAGGAAAAGCAGGACATTTTCCTGGAGAGCAGATCTCCCCCGAGCAGAGCTATGGTAGCAGCTTTTACCTCTGCGTTTCTCAGGCTGTAGATGATGGGGTTGAGCGAGGGGGTCACGACCCCATAGAACAATGCAATAATCTTATCCAGGTCAGGGTCCTTGGCCTTGGGCTTGAAGTACATGAAGGAGATCGTCCCATAGAAAACCACCACAACTGTCACGTGGGCAGAGCAGGTGGAGAAGGCTTTGCGCCGGCCTGCAGCAGAGGGCACCCTGAGGATAGCAGCAAGGATGAAGATGTAGGACAGACAGATGAGCAGGAACGGGGTCATTGACAGGACAGTTGTGGCCACCATTAAAAGCAGCGCATTGAAAGAGATGTCCCCACAAGCCAGTTGCAACACTGCCAAGATCTCACAGAAGAAGTGGTTAATGACATTGCGGCCACAGAAGGGGAGTCTCCAGGTGACGATGGAGTGCAGCAGTGAGTTGGCAAAGCCTATCCCCCAGCTCAGCACCACCATCAGTATACACGTCTGCCCACTCATGAGCTCTGCGTACCTAAGTGGCTGGCAGATAGCCACGTAACGGTCATACGCCATCACCACCAAGAGCAGGCACTCGGTGGAGCCTAGCGCCAGGGTCAGGTACATCTGCAGAGCACAGCCAGGGAAGGAGATGATCCTTTGGGCTTTCAGGAAGTTGACCAGCATGAAAGGCACGAAGGAGGATGTGCCACAGATGTCCACGAGCGAGAGGTTGCTCAGAAAGAAGTACATGGGGCTGTGTAGGCAGGGGTCCAGCACGTTCAGCCCTATGAGGAGGCTGTTGCCCAGCATATTCATGCAGTAGATGCCCAGGCAAAGCACCAACAGGGCCACCTCTAGGTTATGGTGGCCAAGTAGTCCCAGCAGGACATATTCTGTCACAGCCGTCCTGTTGGCCCCACCCATCTCATCCTCCCTCCGAGGGCCTCTGGACTATACAGGTGTTGGGAAAAGTTCTGGCTAGCCCGGGAGCCAGGGGACCTGAATGTGCACCCTAGGGCAGGTCAGCCCCGCCTCTGGAGTTTAGTTTCACCCTCTGTACAATGAGAGACTGAGACTTAAGGTCTGCAGGCTGGCCCTCCTGGCTCTGCAGTTCTGACATAACAGGGCGAATCAGATGCATTCTAGTTCTTCATGTTCTTTGCTGTTCCCTCCAGGGGGCGCCCAGGAGACAATAAAGTAGGATTCGTGGTTGGCACACTCCTTTGGAATTTAGGGTTTTGGTTGTTGAAAGGAAGCATCTTCTCTAGGTTATGACTCCAGTGGCTGAATTATGTCCATATCAGATTCATTCATTGCTACATATTTTTTGAATGTCTATTCTGCGCTAGGTGTTTAGGTGCTGGGGCTACAGCAGTAAGACAAATAAGTGGACGGAAAGATGCCACACCTATCACAAAGGCTTCTCCTCTTTCCTGAATGAGGTGAGCTGAGCTCTGGAAGGCAGGTGGGTGATGGGTGGTGCTCACCTAGTGTTCCTCTGGGCCATGAACGTTGAACACTTCCACTCCACAGGCTGTGCAAGGTTGATTTCCGGTCACCACTCCTTAAGGAATCATAGACCATCTGTTGATTTTTAAAAGAATGTACACATCCCAGCAGATCCGCTGGTTATAGGATTTAATCCTAGTCATGAAAGTCAAGTGACTCCTTCTCAACCTCCACATTGATTTTTGGGATAAATGGCATTGGTACTGATGTCACACAAGGAAGGAAGACCAGGCTGTAATCTGGCAGAGCCCTTGCCAGTCGTCGACTAGCTGCGTACAGGGAGGGTGGGAAGAGGCTGCCGTTTTCTCCCGGGTGGCTTTTACTGCATTTGGGAGGTGCTCTCACTACTTCCTTGGGAAATGTCGGTGTCAGGTATTCACAATCATCCCGTGAGACAGGAAAGCTGTCTTACGGCCCAGGTGACCTCTGGTCTAAAGAAGAAATAGGTGCTCTTATCATTCAGAAGATAGAACCTCTCCTCCTGCAAACCCTTCACCCTTGGGTTGCCTGGAAGGCCAGTGTCCTGTGACACAGCATTGGAGCCCTGTCTATCCTTCAGGGATGGGTTTTCCCCTCGTTCTTCCTCCTTAACTGCATCTACCATTTGTAGGGATGGAAGGGCTCATCCCCTCCTGAATAAACCTCATCTCCTAGGCATGTCCTCCCTTCCTTCTTCCCTGCGTGGGGGAGGGGCATTCCCTGCCCCTCATTCCTCAGAGCCCAGCTCAGTGGCTCCTTTCTTCTCCCTCCCGACCCCTGCAGTTACCTGCTCCCTCCTGACGTTTCCTTGGCTCTTGGCCCTCCCTCCGTCTTCTTGTACGGTGTGCTCCTTACCTGGCTCCTCTACTACACTTGAGAGCAGGGCCCTGTCTCCTTCCCTTCAGACCCTCCCACAGATAATCAACGCACGATTCAAAGCACCTCGCTTTGCATCCAGCTTCAGCACTAACTAGCTGTGTGATATTGATCAAGTCACGAAACCTCTCTGAGACTCAATTTCCTTTGGAAAAAATGGGGCTGCTGTGCAGCTCAGATGAAACATACATGTGTGCCGCCCACACTAACACGTTATCACTGAGGCTCCAGATCAAAGGCTTTGTCTCAGCCACAAGGCAACCGCTGGACTATGCGGGACACCTCTGGGGCAGGGGAGCTCCAGCGTGTCATGACCCTCTGTCTCCCCAGAGCCTGTGCTGGTTTCCCCTCTCCCACCCTGAATTGGGGTGATTGTAGAGGAGGTTGCTGGAACATAGGGGTAGGTGATTAATCTTATCCACATAAACATTTAAAGGTAGTGTTTCTCTTGCTAGGATTTGGTGAAAGAATAGAGAATAGCCTGCGTGTGGTGGCTCATTCGTTCACTCATTCAACAGATAGTTGCTGAGCAGCTCCTGTGTGCTGGGCCCCGTGCGAGGTGCTGGGGACAGAGGGAGTCAGACTTCTGCACTGACAGAGCTCACACTCGTTCCGTGTCTTGGTGACCTTGAGCACATCCCTTCTTCTCTCTGGGCTTTAGAAATCTCTCAGGTTCTTTTTGAGTCCGGGTTATAAAGACAACTAATACTTGAAATCTGGAAAGAAGTTCAAAGAAAACATTTTTTTTTTAGGTTATGATTTCATGTGTCTGGATTGTACCTGCAGTATTTCAGATTCAAAGGAAGGACTTGGTTTTTGTTGGGTGTGTTGGTACAAAAAGACTTATGTTAACCTGGAATTAGGACAGTGGACACAGATGAGGGGTGTTTCCCAGTAGGTGAAATGTGACCCTGCCTCTCCCTTCCTCACCTTTGTCTCTAACAGGAAGACCAAGTAGGAGTGGCAGAGGCCTTTGAGAGCTTTTGTGATCAGGCTCCAACCTGCCTTCCTGGCTCAACTCCCTCTACTATGTCCCTTCTTGCATTCATTACCTGCTCCAGCCTCTGCAGATGCCCTCATTTTTGGACAAACCCCGCACAATCCTGTCTCATCCCTCTTCTTATACTCTTCAGCCTAGAGTGGCCTTCCTCTTCCACTTATCCTTCAAGGCTCAGGTCACACACACCTCCTCCATGCAGCCTTCTCAGATGCCTCCATAGAATTTACTATCCCAGCAACATGACGTCTACAACAGGATGCCACGAACACAGGGACTCATCACTGCCACTCAAGAGGTGTTGGCGATTGCCTTTCGATATCTGCTATTCTGCCAAAAATCCCGATCCCAGATGTTTTACCTTGAGACCACCTCCCCCCTCCGAATACATACCCACCGACAGAATGGTGAGCCTTTGTGACTGCTGGCAGGAGGACTTTGGGGGTGCCAGTCTCCTCTCTGTGGTCACAGCTGCTGTTTCTGAAGAGCAAAATCAGGAGAACAGTGTGTTTCCTCACACTTTGTCTCATCATAACCCATTCGTGGAAATTAGAACCAGCACATGAGGCCACAGGCTAATGGTCCTGAAGAAATAAGCCTGTGTCCAGAAAACAGCATGCTGCCAGGCTCCTGACAGCTTTGACTCTGATGGTCTCATGAGAGACCAGGATGCAGCTGCCCTATCCTCTGTGATTCAGTTAAGATGAGCTGGGTTTTGCTGCGGTAACACACAACCTCCTAATTTTAGTCACTTACCCTGACAAAGGTTTCTCTCTTTCTCATGCTACACCTCCATTGTAGGTTTTCAGGGGGCTCCATTCCATGCGGTCCTCCTCAGAGACCCTGGCTCCACCAGCTGGGGCGTCACCAGTTGCTATGGCTTGGGAAGAGCACACTAGAGTATCTCACACCAGCAGTTACATGCTCTGAGCCAGGAGTGCCACGTGCCACAGACAACCCTGCCCACACAACCCCACCTGTGTGATCCTACCACGTCCCCAGCAGGAGGAGAACCGGGAATGTTGCTGAGTATGTGGATGGGACGGCTTTCACACTACGCCCCGCAAACCACTGCATCTGTCTGCCCACGTCTCATATTCTGTCCCGTCCTGGAAAATCAGGTTCCCGGAAGGAGACAGGAGTGTCTCTGAGAATAACCGTCTAGTTCCACTCCCCAGTTTTACGCCTTCTGAGAGGCACGGTGATGCCATGAACTGGGCCCGGGAGCCAGGGAACTGAGTTTGATGCTTGCCTTTCTTCTCATTCTGCTGTGTGACCTTGGCCGCATTCCTCCTTTTGTGAAACGGAACCATTCGATTTGGTGGCCTCTGCTACTCTATAACCTCCAAAACATTTTCTCACATCCTTCTAGCAACTTCCAACCCTGAAGCCTAATAGATCTAGGATTACTTTTCAAGGTACCCATCATATCAATTTCATTGGCTGATAAATCTACTATGAACCATTCAATATTTATTCTAGGCTTCACAAATTATTTTAAAAGAAGGGCGAGTGATCCAATGAGATGAAAGCATCTGTTCCAGTTTCCCTGGCATGCCTGGGTCTGGGGCTCCTGCTTCACTCCCTCTGCTGTCTGCAGAGCAGGGGAAGTGGGCTTTGCAGTCAGATTGATGAGGGCCTGCATCCCAGACCTGTGGCTCGCTAACAGTTTCCTCAGTCTTCCTGACTTGTGATGCAGAGATAAGAATAGCATTTCCTTGTGGGGTTATTTTGAGGATCCAGTGAGATGAGGCATGCAAAACTCTTAGCACAGAGCCTGGCCCATGGTAAGGAATCAGTAAGTGGTAGCTGATATTATTAGTATGATGTCCTCTTCCCCAAGCAGAGATTCTGGTTTCTATACATTTAAAAAGATTTAAGAACAGTCAACATGCTATGGGTTCTCCTTCCCTCCTACCTGGAGGCCTGGTGGCGTTTGTGCATGCAGGCCGCTGGCGAGGGCTGCCAGGTGAGCTGACCCGAGAGCAGAACTGGGAAGAGCTGAGTTTATTACCAGCAGACACACTGTGCTGGGATGGGCCAGGGCTGTGCCCAGGGGGACCAGCCTCCTGGTGCCCTGCTACATAGACAACTCGCCTGCTCCTGCCTTCAGGGATTTCACAGTCCCTGCCCAATTTAAAGTTCAAACTCTGCAACGACACAAGTTTGCAGGTTTGGTAGCTGTGGGGCTTCAGAGACCCCAGGTTCCTTGTGCTGTCCCAAGAGGGCCTGGCTGGGGTGGGGCAGGCACAGGAGAGACACTGGACAGACAGACAACCTGAAGCCTGGGTCTTGCTGCAGTCCTACCCCTTGCATCTGAGGCTTGGGGACCATGACTCCCCCAGACCTGGGTGTGCGGGTCTGTGAGATGGGCTGTCTCCTTCCAGGGTTGTTGTAAGGACCTGGATTTGTGAAAGTTTAAGAAAAGTAAATTGCTGTAAAGGGTATGAGACCCCAAGCACTTGTGAGGGACCACGAAGTCTGGAATTTAGTCAGATGCATGAGTTTCTACAGGCTTCTTTCCCCTTTCCCTGCTCTTCCCTTTCCTGCTTCCTTCCCACAATAAAAAAATAGCTTGACACAGTTTAGGGACTAAACAACAGCCATAATTAAAGCAGCAGCTGCTGCCAAATTTTCCATTGTACTATTATTTGGTTTTTGGAATTTTTTATCAAGAACACAGGTTGGGATTGTGTCCACTCTTTTACTTTGTTTCTTTTTCCAATTAATTTTTTTAAAAATTTGATCGGAGTTATTGGGGTGACATTGGTTAATAAAATCATATAGGTTTCAGGTGTACAGCTCTGTAATATATCATCTTTATACTGTATTGTGTGTTCACCACCCAAAGTCAAGTCTCCTTCCATCACCATTTATCCCCCATTTACCCTTTGCTACCTCCCCGTCCCACTTTCCCTCTGGTGATCGCCACACTGTTGCCTGTGTCTAGGAGGGGTTTTTTTTGCTTAATCCCTTCACCTTTTTCACTAAGCCTCACAACCCCTTCCCCTCTGACAGCTGTCAGTCTGTTTTCTGTATCTGTGAGTGTGTTTCTGTTTTGCTTGTTTACTGTGTTTATTAGATTCCACACTGTTGGTAGCACTGCAGCCACTGGCGCAGCCACTGTGGGAACACAGGATGGAGTTTCCTCAAAAAATTAAACATGGAACTGCCTCATGACTCGGTGATTCCACCTCTGGGAATATATCCCCCCAAAACCTGAAACACCAATTCAGAAGAATATATGCATCACTATATTTATAGCCACATTATTTACAATAGCTGGGGTCTGGAAATAACCTGAGTGCCCATCAGTAGAAGAGTGGGTAAAAAAGCTGAGGTACATTTACACCATGGAATACTACTCAGCTATAAAAAAAGAAGAAAATCTTACCTTTTGCGACAGCATGGATGGATCTGGGGGGTATTATGCTAGTTGAAGTAAGCCAGTCAGAGAAAGACAAATACCACATGTGCACTTATTTACCAACTGCTCATAGAATAGCACCCTCTTGCCATTAACATTGTGAACATTTCCTATCATCAAATATCCTTCAAAAATTAGATTTTTAATGGCTTCATGACATTTTATTATTGGACTCTATCAGAATTTATTTAAATATTCTTCTGTGGTTGGACATTGAGATTCTTACAATTTTGTTGCTATAAATAATTCCATGATTAATATCCTTGCACATAAATCTTTGTGCCTCTAATGATCTTCTTAGACTTATTCCTAGAAGCAAAGGTGATAATGGGTCAAAGGTTCTGGAAGATTTTAAGTCTCTTGATTCATATGCCAACTTACTTTGCAGGAAGTTCATATTGATTTGTTCCTATTCCCACCAGCAGAAAGTATATGGCATTGCCCACTTCAAAGCACCATCGTTAACAATAGGCATTTAACAAATTCTTTGCCCATTTTATGAGTGAAGAATGGCATACAGTCAGTGGCCTTTCTAATAGTGAATGTGATTCAAACCCCCACAGGATGAGTCCAAACTCCTGCGGTGGCATCAGAGTTCCAGTGGAATGTCTTGTCCGGCAGCCTTCTCTCCGGCTTGGTTGAGAGGGTTGAGTGCGGGCCGCGGGGTGCCTCTCCTCCCTGTGCCTCTTTTCTGACCAACAGAAGCAGAAAGAGGGACAGAGGAGAACTGAGGACTCAAGCGAGGGCTGTGCTCCCCTGCTTGGCAGCCAAGACCAGCTCGCCCATCATCCAGATGGTGCCACTGAGGCCCGAGGGGCGCAGGGAGTGGAGAGGCTGTGAGACTCTGTGCTCTTCTTGGTTCTTCCCAAAGAGCAGTCCCCACCCAGCATGCAACCTGCAGAGCCCTCCCTCACTTGGAGGTCCTCCTCCTGCCCCACACCTTCCTGGCGGCCTCCTTCACCTCCTTGTTCCTCAGGCTGTAGATGACAGGGTTCAGCATGGGCGTGACCACGGCGTAGAGGACTGTGAAGACCTCATCAGAGACTTGGGCCTCCTTGCTCTTGGGTTTCATGTATGTGAAGATGACAGTGCCGTAGAAAAGCAGCACCACAGCCAGGTGCGCCGAGCAGGTGGAGAAGGCCTTGCGGCGCCCGGCAGCCGAGGGCACCCTCAGGATGGTGGCCAGGATGAGCGTGTACGACAGGCAGATGAATGTCAGGGGCACAGGCAGCAGCAGGATGGAGCCCACCAGCAGGAAGTCCTCGCTGATGGATGTGTCGCCACACGCCAGCTTCAGCACTGCCAGGATCTCACAGGTGAAGTGACTGACCATGTGCTGGCCACAGAAGGGCAGCTTCATGGCGATGACTGTCTCAGACACTGACTTGAAGAGACAGAGGGCCCAGGCGGCTCCTGCCAGCAACAAGCAGAGCCGGCGGCTCATGAGCACCGGGTACCTGAGTGGCCGGCAAATGGCCAGGTAGCGGTCGTAGGCCATGATGGCGAGCAGCAGACACTCTGTGGAGCCTGTGGCCAGGCTCAGACACATCTGGATGGCACAGCCAATAAAGGAGATGGTTTTCCAGGCTGACAGGAGGTGGACCAGCATCAAAGGCACAAAGGTGGACGTGTAGCAGATGTCCAGGATGGAGAGGTTGCCCAGGAAGAAGTACATCGGCGTGTGCAGGCGGACGTCCAGCACGCTCACTGCTATGATGGCTGTGTTGCCCAGCAGAGTCACCAGGTACATGGCCAAACACAGAGGGAAGAGCAGGCGCTCTATGGCTGGGTAGCCAGAAAATCCTTTCAGAACGAACTCAGAGGCCTCTGTCCTGTTGACCAGCTCCATACTGCGGGGTTCTGGAGACACACAGCTGGGACGGGGGAAAAGAGGATGCGGCTGGTGAGGAGCCCACAGAGCCTCTTTTGGGAGGAGGCATGCTGCTGGGGTCTTTTCCAGCCCTGACACACTGTCTCCTGTGACTTTGGGCAATCCCCGTACCTCTAGGCTGCAATTTATCAATGTGAGAAATGATTTAAATTGGTGTTTCCCTAAGAGAGAGTTAATGGACACGTTAGTAAGCAAACATAAATCAAACTGAGGCAGCACTGGATTAATCAAAAGTAAACAAAGCGCTTTCCTGCAGGCCTTCTCAGAGCCTTTAACATGCCAGTGTGGTCTGTGACTCCCCCAGAGCAGTGGAGGACATGTAATCCCCAAACATATTCGACCCTGGATCTCCCTTTTACAGAGCACCCATTAACCGACTTTAGATAAATATCCGGTGGGGTGGATCAGAGACCCTCACATGCGCCAGAATGATCTGGACAGTTTGTTAAAACACACTGCTGGGCTCTGTCCCCAGAGTTTCTGACTTAGTCGGTGTGGGTGATGCTGCTGCAGCTGCACGAGGTGCCACACTTTGAGAACCAATGGGTTGGCTGTTCTCTGAGGGTCCTCCTGATTTAAGGATGCCTCTGGGTCATTGCTTTGCACTCTTCCCACTACGGGAATGCCCCTTGTCTTTATCCCTCAGCCTGCAGAAGTCTGACTCGTCTCTTCAGGTTAGCTCTGGTCTCCATGCATCAAACATACCTTGTGCCTCACATTGGAGGGGCTGCTGGCCTCTGAGCCTGTCAGTGGGCTTGTCCAGCTGTCCCCCATGGGGCCGGCTTCATCAGCTACTGTGTGTGAATTGATCTTCATCGTGCCCTTTTGAGCTGAAATTTGATGGATGGACCTCTTAACCCAGCCCCAAGCCTACTTTCTCTGGGTCTGACCCTGAGCTGCTTTGACCTCATAAATTCCTAGGGCATCGGCATGAAATGCACCCTGAGAGGTCAACTCGTTGGATCTCCCGTTGTGCAGGGGGGAAACTGAGGTCACAAAGTGGGTCCCTGGAAAAGTGAATGTAGCATCCAGCCCTCCCAATGCTGTGCCACCTACCCCACGCACGGGGCACATGTTTGTTTCTGTCAAGCCCCAAATGCTGGTGGTTTCTTTACTGCACTAGATGGATGCCCAGGCCTTTCTCTGATGCCCTCCCTAGAATCTTCTCACCAGCTAAGGAGCACGATGCAATCTTTCCTTAGTGTTTCAGGTACTTGGCATGGTATCAATAAACCCATGAGACAAGCCTGGGTCTGGGTTGAGCACCAATTCCTGTCAATGATTCCTTTGCACGAGATGATTTATTTCTATTAGTCCTCCCATGTTGATTCTTAATAGAATCAAGAAGTGATTTCATTTGAGCTTCTACCACATGCCAGATGTGGCTGAATATAAAACATTCCAGATAGAAACCCCTTCCAATTCCCTTGCCTTGCCCTGTCCTGCTTCTGTTTGCATGCGCCTAGTGACAGGAAGCCCATTACTCCCATAGACATGCTTTTATGCAGGGTCCAGAGCTCTGGGCTCTACTTTGGGGTAAAGGGCAGCTTCTGCAGTAAGGAGTTCTGACCTAGCTCTGGGACTTCAGATAGAAGGTCTTGCCTCAGCTTGCTCATGCGGAGAGACATTGTGGCATCAAGGGAGTAGGATTTTTGAGCTCCCTCCAAGACTCACCCGGGGAAACACTGAGGGTTCCTGGAGAGGCACCCCCATTTAGCAGAGTGTCAAGAGCAGCAGGCACTGTGGCCAGCTTGAGGGGAGGTACAGAGGTGGTGCTGCACTGTCCTGCAGCCCTGTGACTAGGTCAGGCCACAGCCTCCTCTTTATATTGTTTCACAAGCTATAATTTACCCCCTAAAGTTACTGGCAATCATCTGCAGTCATTGGCTATCTGTTAGAAAACACACACACTCACATAGGGTCATCACATATGCACCCACCTACAAGCATATATGCAAACACCCGTTTGGCACACATATGCTCATGTGTGTACATGAACAGTCATCCACAGGAGTACATGTGCATATGTAGCAGGCACTCTCATTCTTGCTCACTCCTAAATGTACCACATATGCACACACACTCAACACACACACACACACACACACACACACACACACACACACCCAAACCAGGGCAGACCCTTGGACCTGTGGCCAGGGTGTCAGAGGACTGGCAGGACTACTTCTGCCCAGGAGGAGGTTCGTGGAGACCAGGCAGGGATGGTGGAAGTGTCATTAGAGTAGCCCTGAGGGTGGGGAGCAAACTCTGCTTGGGATGAACCATGAGGACAAAGGACAAAGGAACCGCAGAACAGGGACCAGGTCACCAAACCAGCTGAATGTCTGGTCTGCTTCCCAGTGTGCGTGCGGAGGACCTGAGCCTCCCTGCCCTACCTCCCCTCCTTCAGCTGGGGAGCGGGGCCTGTGGGAAAAGGGGAGCGGAAAGGACCTGGCCGTGGAGCTCTGGGCTCAAAGCACGCCAGGGAGCTTTGTCCTCAGGGTCCACAGTATCCATTTTGTCTTCACTCTTTTCCTGGCCACAGAAAAGTCCGTTTCAGTGCCACCAACCCCCCTGCAGCCTGTCTTTATCCTCTCCTGGGCCACCTCTCGGGCCACCGGGCCACCGTGAGCACTCTCTCCTTGGAGCCCCACAGGCCTGTGTCTGCACCTCTAGCACTGGTGCTCACCTCCCCCCCTTACTTCCTGCCTGTTGCCCACCCCTGCCAGCCCACTGTGATGCCACTGCCCTCTTCTCCTCACCCAGGTTCTGAAGGCCAAGTTGAAGCTCCTGGCCTGGCCACGGCCAACTTCTTCCTGTCTTGTGATTTCCTGGAGCTAAGACAAACTGAGAGTGAGCAGACTGCCAAATATGAGCTGTTCCTAGTCTAGATGACACCACGGAGCTGGGAGGGGTCTTACAGATCAGCAAGGCCACCCCCTTGTTATCCAGGACACAGACACTCAGAGAGGGGAAGGGGCTTGCCCAGCGTGACACAGTGAGTTAGAGGGGGAAGCCAAGGCTCTAGTAATTCCCTGGGCTCCCGCCTCCCAGCCTAAGTCCCCACGTTTTCACTTACCTTTAGGCTCTTCCAGATGCATATCCCAGGCTCCCGGAGAGGTGTTTCAGAGGGTGTGAGACCAGGGAGCTTCTGTGGCTGGAGCTGGGGGAACACAGGTCAAACGCAGGCCCAAACCCTAGAGGGAGTTTCATGCTGACCCAGCTCTCCAAACTGAGAAAACGCACCTAGACTTTTGTAGAATTCAGTGAAGAGTTTGCAACTTGATAGAATTAAGTGGAACTTTTAGACTTTGGTGGGATTAGACAAAGTGCTTAGACTTCGGTGGGATTCTCTGAAATGTGTCAGGTTTGGCAGAATCAGGAAATTCTGTGGGGCTCGAAGCCGAATGGGGCCCCCGATAGTTTACTGTGGGTAGCCGGGGACTCCCCGGCCTAGGCAGCTTCCAGCTCCATCTTGGATGAGAGCCTCCCAGGGAGCAGGCAAAACGACAGAGGCAACTTTCAAAGCTTCTTGTTTGCCTAGGGACTGCTCAATCCCCACAGCGATTCAGAGGGAGAGGGGAAGTGCACACAACTTAGAAACTTTGGGGTGCTTCAGGGATGATGTCCCAAAGACCCAATTACACAGAGTCTACTTAGAAACCTTAATTGGTGTGAAGAAGTTGGAGGAAGTGGCTCCGGGCCAGGGATCCACCCTCACAGGTCAGTCCCCAGACAGTGCTAGCCCCGGAATGTTTACGAATGAATACATGAATGGATAGATGAACAATTAATGAATGCATGAGCAATTCTCAGCGAGTAAATGTAAAAATAAATGAGAGAGTGAAGAGATGATGGGCAGAGTTGCTTTCCAGGAGAGTTAGAGGTCTTGGTTTAAATGTCATAGGATTTTCAGAAAATGAAAAATCCAGAATAAGTGTGATGGAGGAGTGAACCGGAAGGAGAGAGACAACATGTTAGGAAGTGCTATAGACCATCGTGACCAGTCCTCATTGTCCCCACAGGAAAACTGCCCTCCAGAGGCGAAGGAGCTGGCTCAGCATCACTCAGTGAGGCAGAGCACGGCTCTGGGTCCACTCTGGGACATGTTTGTCCACCCTTGAATCATACATCCCTCAGTCAGCACTCAGGTCAGTTGATGACTGGGTGCCTCTCACTCCCAGATGGCTCCTCCTCGCTGCTCTCAAAACACTCATCCATACAGTTCCTCCTGAGGTTCCTTCTGATTCTCAGAGTCCATGTGTCTGCGGGCTTAAGGGTCTTTTAATCAAATAGGGTCATTTGGATTTTGTTACTGTTGTTGGATTTTTATTTGACTATTTATTCAACTTGCCCCTCCCAGTGCCCTAAAGCAAGGTGAGTGAGATTGGGGCCTAAGTATCCTCTGGCTGTTACACCTGGGGTAGAGCCTCCACCCCTCCACCCTCGGAGAGCGGACTGGAAGGAGGAAGGGAGCCCCCAATCTCTCAGTGCACTGACCATACATTCAGCCTCTGCAGCTCAGAGTTGGAGGGGATGAGAAGTACTGGTGGGCTTCCTTGCTGCATGCTTAATGTTCCCTGTGCATCTGAGAAAAATCGTGTATCCCGCTATTATTGGGTGGACTGTTCTATAAATGTCAATTGTGTCCAGTTGGTTGGGAATAGAGTACAAAGCTTCTGTATTCTTACTCATTTTCTGTCTACGTGTTCTTCAGTTATTGAGGGAGGGGTGATGAAATGTTTGGTTATAATGATAGATTTGTGCATTTCTCCTTGCTGGTCTGTCAGTTTTTGCTTCAAGTGTTTTGATGTTCTGTTATTAGATACCTAAGCTTTGGAGATTGTTAAGTTCTCTCTCTCTCTCTTTTTAAAGATTTTATTTATTTTATTTTTAGAGAGAGGGGAAGGGAGGGAGAAAGAGAGAGAGAAACATCAATGTGTGGTTGCCTCTCATGTGGCCCCCACTGGGGACCTGGCCCGAAACCCAGGCATGTGCCCTGACTGGGAATTGAACTGGTGACACTATGGCTCGCAGCCCACGCTCAATCCACTGAGCTACACCAGCCAGGGAGATTGTTAAGTTCTCTTGATGAATTGATGTTTTTCTCGTTTTCAAATGCCCTCTTTAAACCTATTTATATTTTTCTCTCTAACATCTATTTCCTATGCTATTAATAGAGAGTTGGGTCTTTAAAGCCAAATCTGACAATCTTTGCCTTTTAATTGGGATGTTTAGATCACTTACATTTAAAATGATTATGGTTATGGTTGGGCTTAAAACTTCTGTCTTATTTGTTTTTTATTATCCTTTTAAATTTTTTCTATAATTTTTTGGATTAATTGAGAACTTTTTATGATTTTATTTTATCTTCTTTATTGACACACTAGTTACCTTTTATTTTTAGTGGTTGCTTTAACTATAACTTGTTTTGCCTTTAATTAATATTATACCACTTTGCCTACAGTGCATAAACCTGGTAACAGTGCAGCACCATTTCCCCTCTTCTGGGCTGGGAACTATTGTCATGCATTTTCATTTCATGTATGTCACACAGGGTGGGGCCAAAGGAGGTTGTGAATATGCAAAACACAGAGTTTATTCTTGTAAAGCATTATTATTTATTAATTACTTCATTATTTTCTGTATAAACATCTGTAAACCTACTTTGGCCTCACCCTGTATATTCTTCAATACATTATTACTTTTGCTTCAAATAGTCAACTATTTTATTTTCTTTTAAAAATATATTTTACTGATTATGCTGTTACAGTTGTCCCATTTTTTACCCCCTTTACTCACCTCTGGCCTGCACCCCCCTCCCACCATCATTCCCTCACCTTAGTTCACATCCATGGATTATATGTATAAGTTCTTTGGCTCCTCCATTACTTCCCATAATATTCTTAACCTCGCCCTCCCTGTTTTGTACCTACCATTTAGGCTTCTTGTTCCCTGTACCTTTCCCCCCATTCTTCCCCTCCCCCTCCCCACTGATAACCCTCCATGTAATCTCCATTTCTGTGATTCTGTTACTGTTCTAGTTGTTTGCTTACTTTGTTTTTGTTTTTGTTTTTAGGTTCGGTTGTTGATAGTGGTGAGTTTGTTGTCATTTTACTGTTCATATTGTTGATCTTCTTTTTCTTAGATAAGTCTCTTTAACATTTCATATAATAAGGACTTGGTGCTGATGAACTCCTTTAACTTGACCTTATCTGGGAAGCACTTTATCTGCCTTTCCATTCTAAATGAAAGCTTTGCTGGGTAGAGCAATTTTGGATGTAGGTCCTTGCCTTTCATGACTCGGAATACTTCTTTCCAGCCCCTTCTTGCCTGTAAGTTTTCTTTTGAGAAATCAGCTGATAGTCTTATGGGAACTCCTTTGTAGATAATTGTCTCCTTTTCTCTTGCTGCTTTTAAGATGCTTTCCTTATCTTCAGCCTTGGGTAATGTAGTAATGATATGCCTTGGTGTGTGCTTCCTTGGGTCCAACTTCTTTGGGATTCTCTGAGTTTTCTGGACTTCCTGGAAGTCTATTTCCTTTGCATTGGGGAAGTTCTCCTTCATTATTTGGTCAAATAAGTTTTTGATTTCTTGCTCTTCCTCTTCTCCTTCTGGCACCCCTATGATTTAGATGTTTTAATGTTTAAAGTTACCCTGAAGGTTCCTAAGCCTGTCATCATTTTTTTAAAAAATTCTTTCTTCATTCTGTTCTGGTTGAATGTTTATTTCTTCCTTCTGGTCCAAATTGTTTATTTGAGTCCAGGCTTCCTTTCCTTCACTGTTGGTTCCCTGTACATTTTCCTTTATTTCACTTAGCATAGCCTTCATGTTTTCATTTAATTTGCAACTATACTCAACCAATCCTGTGAGCATCCTGATTACCAGTGTTTTGAACCGTGCATCTGATAAGTTCGCTATCTTTTCATTGCTTAGTTGTATTTTTTCTGGAACTTTGATCTGTTATTTCATTTGAGCCATATTTTTTCTCTAGGTGTGTGTGTTATATAGTAAGGGGCGGAGCCTTAGGTATTTGCCAGGGCAGGACAACCATGTCACTGCATTGTGACACTGTCTGTGGGGGAGGGGTCCGACGGGGAAAGGTGCCACTTACTCAGCTCTCTGTTGGCTTTCAGTCACTTCCCCAGCTACCCACAAGCAAATTGGGCCCTTCTGGTGCTGATTCCCAGGTGCGTGGGTGTGGGTACATTCTAGGACCCTGTGGGTCTCTCCAATGAATGCTCCTGTGAGGCTGGGAGTTTCTCCTGCTGCCTCAACCCCCACAGAATTTTTCAGTCAGAGTTTTTGAGGCTTTATTTCCCCATGCTGAAGCCCTGGGTTGTTTGGTTGTCTTGCTCCTCAGTTGTTCCTCCTGGTTTATCTGCACATGAATGTGAAACCGCCTGCTTCACCAGGTGCCGCCTTGCCCAACTCTGTCCTCAGCCGCCACCTTGCCTCAAGCTCTCTCCACCCAGCTGCCCATCTCCACCCCTCCTACCCTTCTGGATGAATGTTTCTTCTTTAACTGCTTGGTTGTTGGACTCCCATACAGTTCAATTTTCTGGTAGTTTTGGTTGTTTTTTGTTTTTAAATTTGTTGTCGTCCTTCTTTTGGTTGTGTGAGGAGGCAAAGTATATCCACTTATGTCTCCATCTTGGCCAGAAGTCCCCCTTCTCGTTGCCTTTCCTTAATATGTGAGCTTTGCTTTTGACACATAGACATTTTGCTTATAGACATTTCCATATAATGATTTGTTGTTTATTAATTTTTGTATTATTTTCCAGATAAACAACTAAACCTACTTTGGCCCCACCTTAACATGGTACATAATATTCTATTGTATGAAATTACTATAAGTTATTTGACCATTTCCTGCTGTTGGACATTAGGTTATAGCCAGTATTTTTCTTTGTCACGCAAACAATGCTGCAAAGAATATCACTTTATATCACTCTTTGGCATGCACACAGATGTTTTTCTAGGATATATATCTTGATAGGGAATAGTTGGATGAAAAGTATGACTATGTACATTTTTAAAATGCAACTAAATTGCCCCCAGAAAAAGCTATCTTAATTAAAATCTCCACCAAATATACAACAGTACCCATTTTTTCGTACCCTGACTGATGCTGGATGTTGTTAGTCTTTTACATTTCATATTATGATTGATTTTTTAATAAAGCCATCTTGTTTTATTTTACATTTCTCTGATGACTAAGAACGTTAAGCAAAACTTCATATGCCAATTTTTGCTATTTAACATTTTCTTTAAAAATTGTCTCTCCATGTTTTGTGCCTGTTTTTCTACTTTTGAAAAATATTGATTTCTAAGGGTCTTGTATATACTGTCTATTATACAGTGGGCACACAGTATGTAGAGGCAAACATTTTATCACTTGGCTTTTTTGTTTGTTTATGATGTTTTTTGTTACATAGAAGTTTAATGATTCTGGACAGTCAAATTTCTTTCTTTGTTTTCCCTTTTCTTTCTTTCTTTCTTTTCCAAAATTTTAAATACATTTTCATTTCTGTATTTTCTACTAATACTTTAAAAATTTTACTCATTGTATTTGAATTTATTTATTTATTCAGTGAGTGAGTGAGGTAGGGTAAGCTTATTTACTTGCCCTAACAGAATTTATTATAAAGGAATCCTTTCTCACTAATTTGAAAATGCTATCTTTATCATATACTAATTTCTCATATATTTATGGTCTCTTTCGAGACCCACTGTTATGTTCTAAAGAAATTTTATTATCTCTTACTGTTTGCATACTCTACTTTTTTAATTACTATAGACGTATAGTGCTTTGGTATTGGCTAGGGCAAATTCCCTCTCACTAGCATTTTCCAATAATTTTCTAGCTATCCTTGTACATTTTCTTTTCTGGATAAATTTTGCAATCAGCTCGTCAAATTTCATAAAAATTCTTCTGGAATTTTGCCTTTAATTTATTGACAAATTGGGGGGCATAACTAACATCTTTATAAAATAAAATTTCCTCATCCAGAAACATGATTCATCTCTCCATTAACCCAAGTCTCCTACTCTGTCCTGATCACATAGCTCTTTCCTTTCCAATACATTAATCAAATGATTTTCATCAATATATACTTTTTCCTAATGTTGAACTTTCCTCACATATCTGGAATAAACACTTCTTCCTCATTATCTTTTATCCATGTCAACAACGCACAGGGTTGATTTGGGGGCGCCAGCTGATGGGCTCCAGCTCCTGGGTTCCACCTGGTGGGCTCCACCTGGTGGGAACCCAGCCATTCTTTCACGACCCTGGGGGTTGGGTCGGGGTGGGGGGCGAGAGTTGGAGCAGATGTGAAGCCCTGAATTCTAGGGGCTCAGGCCCACACAGATCACCATGGCAGCAGGGTGGTGATCTAAGAATCTGGTAGACACTAGTTTGTGCACCCCAGTCATGTGGCTGTCTGTCCTGCCACTTTGGACTCTCCTAGTTTCTCAGTGCTGGGGGACTATGAGAAAAGAGACCACATCTGTGTTAAAAGAATCCTATTCTCTCGGAATCTAGCAGTCTATTCACTGGTATGTCCTTTTTTATAAGCTTTATAATTATCTTTATGTCATTCTCAGTGAGGGGAAGCCCTCAAATATACTTTCATTTTAATGAATGGGGATGGATTTCCATGTCAATAATCTTAAAATCAGAAAACCATGTCCCCACTTTGGTCCAGAAAATAAGGTCTGGAGTCCTTGGTGCCAGCCCAGTTTTGGGGCACAACGGTGTTTTGGAGATCTTCCTGAAAAGTTGTAGAAGATAGAACTTGTATAAGTACAAATGAAAATACATTCTTAACAGCACTGAAAACCAGAGAAATTGACACCCTGAAAGAGGTATTCCTGAAAAATAGGGAAGCAAATGAGATTGGGTTGTTGGAGGAAATCACAACCAAAGTAAGAAAGGAATTACTGCAGCAAGGGGAATGGTTTGGGGGTGTCCTCAGTGCAGAGGCAACAGTTACGCAGACCACGATGGAGGTTAAGAAGGCAACGAGTCATCTGACTGGGTAGGGGGCTTTAATTCGCAGCAAGTGGACAGGTTCGGGGAGTGGGCATCAGAGATACGTGCCCTCACACTGAGTCAGTCATTGTCAGTGCATGAACCAGAGACTCAGAGAAGTGCCTGGAGGAATGGGGCGCTGCCGAGCCCAGATGATATCATCGCAGCAACACCCCTAGTCCTTCTGTTATAATTCCCAGAGCTAGGAAACTGAAGCTGAATCCACAGACAGGCTGATAGGGAATCTTAAAGCAGAAGAGGCACCTACCTACCAGGACAAGCAACACCAGATTGAAGAGAAACGAAACACAACAAAGAGGATAACGTTGAAGGAAGCAGTAAAGTAAGCAGAAGACGTGGAGAAAAGTGTGATATTTAATACCATCAGAGGGACAAGAGTAGGTTTTTCATCCATGGAAAAAAACCCAAACTAATGTGAAAATAAAAACCAACTAGAGATTCTGTTGATTGTTGAAATAAGAACAAACAGAAAATCCATAAAAGCCTCTGTGGATTAGCTGAGTATGAACGGACACATTTGAAGAGCAGATTATCAAGCTCGAGGGACAAGTTAAGGAATACTTCCAGTGGCACTACAAGAAAGTAAGTGGAAAGAGCCCTGACCTGTGTGGCTCAATTGGTTGGGTGTTGTCCTGCAAAGCAAAAGGTTGCCAGTTCGATCCCCGGTCAAAGGTGTGCCGGATTGTGGGTTCAGTTCCTGGTCAAGAGCACATGGGAGGGGCAACCAATCAATGTTTCTCTCTCACATCAATGTTTCTTGCCCTCTCTTTTCCCCTCCCTTTCCCTTTCTCTAAAAATAAATAAATAAAATAGAGAGGATTGGAAAGGAGGGAGAAAGAGAGGGAGAAAAACATCAATGTGTGGTTGCCCCTCGCATGCCCCCAACTGCATGGCCTGCAACCCAGGCCTGTGCCCTGACTGGGAATTGAACCAGTTACTCTTTGGTTCACAGGCTGACACTCAATCCACTGAGCCACACCAGCCAGGGCAGTTCCTCTAAATTCTTGTTAACATGTTATTTTCTGGGCTCTTTTTTTTTTAGTAGTCATCCTAATGGGTTTGAAATGGCATCTCATTGTAGTTTTGATTTGCATTTCCCTAGTGATTTGTGATATTGGGCATATTTTCATGTGCTTATGGGCATTTTTGTAGAAATGTTTATTCAAGTCCTTTGCTTCCCTCTGGATCTTCACACCTTTACCTGTTCCTCAGCCAAGGCCTGGGATCTGCAGAGTGCTGGGACCTCCAGTCCTTCAACCACAGTTATATGGGACACCCACCCTCATTCCCCATCTCCCATAGCTCCCTCCCCTGAGATTAGACCAGAGGGATGACTCATTTTTACTGGGCATGACCCCCAGATTTCCATTCCTGTGGCATTTTAGGGCCTGATGTTGAAGGCTGGTGCCCTGAGCTCTAGAGACAGGCTCCCAGGAGGCTAATTAGGCTGGGCTCATTGGACACTGCCACTGGCAGTCTTCACATGTCATCCGACAGGTTTCTTGCTGGGAGCCAAGCCCTTGGGTGTACCCTAATGTCCCAGGGTGTTTTCTTCTCCCTTACGGAGATACAGAATTGGATTATGTGACTCAGTGCCCCAGGAAGCTCCTCATTTTTGCCTCCAGAGACATAATGGTGCACCCCTGTGTGAGCTGGAGAACATGCCTGAGCGTCCTTCCTTGTCCAGAGGAAGGGACAGGGGAGTCATCCTTCTACCTTCGGGATCCTCAGAGCACACACTTCTGGTGCTTTGGACATGTTTCTTCATGCGGGATCATCCTGCGCATTGTGGGATGTTCGTCATGCCTGGTTTCTGCATGTGCAACTCTGACCCCACCTCCCCACTCACCCAGACAACCTCAGATACCCCCACATATTCTCAGAGGTTCCCTAGGAAGTCTAATCCTAAAGTCTAATGCAAAGGCACCAAGTGGGCACTCACAGCAAGAAAGTCACTGAGATTCCCAAGATGCTGAAATCATCTGATTTTTTCAGCTCTGTCTTGGCTTGTCCCCAGGACCTTGACCTTCAGTTCTCTGAACAGGACCAGTGGCGGCTGGATGCTCTAGAGGGCACTATCCAGTAGAAACACGACACAAGTCAAAAAATGCAATTGAAAATTTTCTGGTGGCTACATTAAAAAAGTTAAAGGAAACTTGTGAAATTAATCTCAACAATATATTTTATTTAACAAATATAGCAAAAATTATCATTTTAACATATAAATAAGACAAAACTTGTTAATGAGGCGCTTTACATTCTTTTGTGTACTGAGGTTTGGAACCTGGAGTCCCTATCACACACACAGAACCTCTCCACTCACCCGGGCCACCCTCCTTGTGCTCGGCAGCCGCCGGGCTAGTGGCCGCCACATGGACAGCACTTAAATGCTCTGCTCTTTCTCCTGCGCCCCCACCAAGCGCTGCCTACTTCCCACCCCCAACATTTTTGTCTGTGTGAAAATTTCTTCTTTTTGTTTTGTTTTTAAAAATATTTATTTATTTTTAGAGGAAAAAGAATAGAGAAAGAGAGGGAGAGAAACAACCATGTGTGAGAGATATATCAATTGGTTGCCTCTCACATGGCCTCAATTAGGGACCTGGCCCCACAACCCAGGCATGTGCCCTGACTGGGAAACGAACCAGTGACCCTTTGGTCTGCAGGCCGGCACTCAGTCCACTGAGCTACATCAAACAGGACTGAATATTTTCAAACACATAGAAAGAGTGGAAAAAATTGTAGCATGAATAGACATGTATATAAAACCTAGTTTCTACAATTGTTAAAGATTTGCATTATCACATATCAATTTATCTATCCAACCATCCTTTAAAAAATTATTATTGCCCAAACCATAAATATGGTGACTTTTCTTACAACAAAATTATTATTGCCTACTTTTAAGAAGACTCTTTTTTTTGATAGAGGATAGTTTGGAAAACCACTCAGGAAACTATTATCTCTTTGAACATTGTTCTACAAAAAATAACCTAATTAGGGGGCTTTCAGATTTTTAGGGCAAAAGTCCTTGAAAGGCTCTTCCCTGTTTTTCCCCATTATCCTCTCACGTCCCCCTTTCCGCACATGCGGATTCTCTCCCACTTTCCGCGGGAGGTGCGAAGCCGGTTCGATGCGTCCTTCAGCCCAGCACAGCGTCACTGTGGGCCCAGTTAGGCTTTGGGGTCCGGTAGCCCGGGATTGGTTCTGGCTCTGCCACTTCCCGCCTCTGTGACCCACAGCAAGGACTTCAAGTCTCTAGGCTTCGTATGTGATGCACAGAGAATGGAGTTGTGGTGACGTCTGAGGAAGGTAAGTTTGTGCTGTGTACTGTAGCAAGCACTAAAGGAGTAGGTTGGGGAAGAAAGGGAAAGGAACTTATTGTTTATGAATGACCCCTTCCCTTGAAATTCTCTGAGGCCTTGTGAACACAGGTCCCAAATTTACCTGATACACTATAGCCATTCATATGTCTGGCTCTTGTTCTAGTAAAGAGTCCCCAGAGGGCAAGGACTGTGTCTTTTCCCACCAGCTTCAGCACTAAACACAGGGCCTGGTTAAATAGGTGCTATTTAAATAAATGAATATAGTTCTAAGTGTCACAATTATCCCTAGATGGTGGTTCCAGAAAGTTACAGCGACTCGGAAAGTCAGAGGGGAAGGAACCTTAGTCGGCACAGATTCCACCTTTTTCCAGTATTTCCCTCGTTGTGCACAGCGGGAAACTGAGGCTCAGGAAAGTTTACTATGTTACCTGCATGTGCACGTCCAAGAGCCCATGGGCCTGCCATCCAGGGGAGGTGTGGAAAAGCTGTCTCCTGGGGTTGATCAGCTCCCACACATCCCCGAGGACAGCCAGCCCTGTACCCTTTTGCCACTTCCTGGCCTCTGTAAGCTGACACCAGTTGAGTTTCTAGTTCTGGAGTCTGGCCGCTCTCATCCTTGGTGGTTGAGGTGGAGTGCGTGGCTAGGATTTGGACTATTCTATTTAGATGGAAATGGTTTCTGAATATTTTTCTAAAGCTGCTATAACTTCTGTTGCTTCCATTATTATTATACAAGTAACATGAAATATTAAAAAATATGGATTGTCAAAATAAAACTCGGACACCTATAACCCCTTAGAGAGAGGCACAATTAACATTATATCATGTGGCTCTCCAGACTTCGGTCTGTGCATAAGCTCACAGCGGAACACAGACATTCCCAGCACTAACCACCCCGTGTGCACTGACAAGGTCACGCGTTCACGAATACCCAGATTTTGGAGACCTTACTCTGCATCCAAATAACGTCACTGTCTCAGTTTACTGGTCTCCACCCCCATCCTCCGTCAGACTCTCCATTAGCTTTGGAGTTCCCCAGGGGCTACTGCGCATGCTTCACACTTCATTCTTCTTTCTTCTCCTTTCCATTCCCTTGGGCTTCCCCTGGCCCCAGGTAGCATGGCCTCTGTCAAACTTAGAGCTTCAGACCTCTGCTGCCTGGCACTCACATGAGGGATGGAAGAGCTTTCTACCTTATGGCAGAGCACCGTGGATGTGTCCTCAGCTTGGTTCTTGATTTAGTCTGTTGAAAGAGGGAAAGCCCTGGCTGGAGTAGCTCAGTGGATTGAGCACGGGCTGCAAACCAAAGTGTAGCAGGTTCGATTCCCAGCCAGGGTACATGCTTGGGTTGCAGGCCATGACCCCCAGCAACCGCACATTGATGTCTCTCTCTCTCTCTCTCTCTCTTTCCCTTTCCCTCTCTCTCTCTCCCCCTCCCTTTCCTCTCTAAAAATAAATAAATAAAATCTTAAAAAAAAAAGGAAAGAGGGAGAAGCCCTGGCGGAGTAGCTCAGTTGGTTAGAGCATTGTCCCAATGCGGGTTTGACCTTCCTTCAGGGCACAGAACAAGAATCAACCAATGAATAGGTAAAGAAGTGGAACAACAAATTAACATTTTTTTCTCTTTCTCTACAATCGGTTCCTAAAAATCTAGAAAACCTCCTAAGGAAAATGACTTGACTTGCAAGCAAAAGTGTATTTTGAATGTCAAAGGTTGCATATTAATTTTTGCTCTTTGTGTTTTTTTTCTGTAATATTCAAATTTTTCTTCCGATGATGCCCTGGACCAGCTAGGAAGAAGCTCATGTATTGGGAAAGGCAAAATAAAGAAGCACGTTAATATTTTCAAAATATCACCCCTATCACCTGTAACAACTCATTCAACAGGTGCCTGGACTGGGGGTCACATCATCTGCACTCACTGAGGTCTGGGGTGGGCTTCTCCTCCGGGCCCCTCTCATTCAGGCACCATGTCCCATTTCCACTATTCAGGTCTTCCTTCGTGGCCCTCGGTGAAATGCTGTCTTTTTTATTCCTATTAGGAATCTTGTTAAATTTATTTCTAGAAATTTTAGTTTTGTTATCTAGTGTTTTTGTGCTATGGCTGTTGGGTTTGGCTGTTGGGTTTGCTAGTTTTAAAAAGTACACTGTATAAATGTTCAAATAAAGGTTTCTCTATTCTTTGAAACAGTTTAAACAGCTCCTGTTATTAGTAAGTTTATTTTCTTTATCTTTTTTCTCCTTTTTTAATAGACTATTTTTAGAGCAGTTTCAGATTCAGGTTGACTTCTTGTAACAGGGTGCAGCCAAGAGGGGGCCCCCAAATAGGGTTTTGTAATGGGGTCCAGGACTCAAGGTGTCCAGGAAATATTAGAAAAATATACATATAGGATGTCCTCACCCCCACAAGTCTGAGCTGGGGGATGGGACACATGGAGCAGGGCTGTTCAGAGCTGTTTTGTATAGCAGCAGCTTGCAGCTAACCTCTGGCATGGACATTTAACATATCTATAACCTTTAACTGGTTTCATGGATGTGTTAAATAGCTGTGGCCATGCTTTGAGCCAGGGAGATGGGAGTGACTTCCACCCAAGATGTAACTGGTAGGCGACACTCCCTGGTTATGGCTCCTGCGAGAGAGCTTGGAGATGATTGGCTCCATGTCATGGGGCCACACCTGCCCAGACTTACTATGGCAGCCCAGTAAAGCTAGAAGAATATGGGAATGCTGGCCGGTGTAATTGATTGTAGGAGGAGTTGGAAATGGGGCTGCAGAGGAAGACTGGTGCTGAGATTTAAAACCAGGTGTGGCAGCCATGCAAGGGGGGACCACGTGGCTTAGGAAGCAGGAGAGACTTTGCCTGGAAGAAAAGGGGTGAAAGGACTCTCGCTGGTGGGCCATGAGAAGGTGCCACATGGCTTTGGATTAACTGGAGATCGTGGCAGTGACACAGCTGATGGTGCTGGGAACCTGAATCACGGATTTCTACTTCTTTTCCTGAGCTACAGTACCCCAGACTAGGGCAGAGGGAGAAGGAAGGACTGTGTGCATCTGTGGGTGTTCTAAAGGACTTTAATATTTTAATGAAGACATTAAGTCATTATTCTAAGTCTGAATAGCTTTTAAATAAATAATTCCTTTCCTTTTCACCAGTCTCTGGCAATGAGAGACATCTTTTCTCTGACGGTAAGCAAAGCAAACCTAGTGGGGGGACCCCTGGAGAAAGGGGGGGTTCCTTTTGGTAATAATATATCATACATGGCCCCCCTCCAGGTCTATTCTGTAACATTCTTTCACTTAGTAATATGAATTTAAGATTCCTCTGTGTCTTTTTATGGCTTAGTAACTCATTTCTTTTCAGTGCTGAATAATATTCCAGTGCTTGAATATACCTTATTTTTTAGTTCATTCATGCAGCTACCAAAGGACATTTTGTTTGCTTCCAAGTTTTGGCAACTATGAGTGAAAATGTATAAAGGACAACACTTACCTTTATATATTTTATATAACATTTTTAGTGTTAAAATTTCACCCCGATATACCTAGAGAGTCTGGCCTGGCCTCTTCAAATAGTTTGCCTACTACTCAGTGCGCCTTTGATCTAAAGACTTAATTCTTCAGATCAGGAAGTTTTCTGTGTTTCTTTAATGATTGTTTCTCCCTGGGCTCTGTTCTCTACTTCTGGAATGCTTGTTACACAAGTACATTTGTTTTCCTAGGTATTTCCCCTCTCTTTCTCAATCTCTTTATTATTTGTTCAGAGCTGTGGGGAGGATTCTGAAAGCAGTCTTTCCCAACTCAGTTTTTAATCTAAAGTAAATTTCCTGTTTTTCATATTTCCCCCAATTCATGTATAAATACAAATTCATCTATGAATATTATTTAGATTATAAAATTGGGGATTTACTAGTTTTTTAGATTCTAGTAGCCCTGGTAATAAGGATATAATATCTTATATCTTTTTCATATGTCTAGAAAATGTTCTCTATTTGCTTACTTTACAGAGGTACCTAGATTTATGTTTGTTTGGGCTTGGAATTTGAAATGGATCTATAAAAGATTATGCAGGTAATTCTCAGGCATGTTGGCACCAGGCAATAGGGAAAGAGAAGACACCATCCCCGTTGTTAATGGTTTAGTGTTCCGGACGGGGAGATCCAGTTGGCCACGTGTAGGGAAGGGAGACCTATACGTCCATCAGTCTAGTTTTGTCTGCACTAGATCTTGTATAAATTCCTTAAGATATGGGCCAGAATTTGGAACAGAGAGAAGCAACGGTGTGGGTTCAAATTATGATCTATAAACAAAAATCAGGGTACTGTATCTTTTGACAGGTCAGAATATAACACTGATTTATTTACAATGTGACCACTAGGTGGTGCCACCAATTAGTAAAAACAATGGTTGTTAACACTGGACAATCTCGAACTGTTTGCGGCCAGTACAAGTTTGTGAGATTGTATGAAGCTTGTGTGCACTTGTGCTATGTGCATGACTGTGTGTGCACATATCTCAGGGTGCATGAGTTTGCCCACAGAGCAATGTCGGTTTACAAGTGCGTGCACACATGTAAGAACATGCACGGGTCTGTGCCCCCTGAGAAGTATGGGTGTGAAGCTACGTGATGTAAACTCCAAAAGGCTGGCCCATCGGCCACGTGGTCTGGAACTCTGGCCCTTACAGCTAGGAAGGTTGCTTGCGGAGTGTGCATTAGACCCCATCCTATGGGAGAAACAACGACAGCACCCAGGGCAGCTTTTCTGAGGAAGGGGATCCCTGGACGCAGCCATGGGTTCCTCTAAAGTCATCAGTCCTACAAGCCCTGCATCCAGTGAGGCCTCCAAGCAGGTCTCAGTCACTTCCGAAGTCTCAGGACCCCTCTAGAGTGCCCAAAGCATCTCATAAAATGTTCGCCTTGGGAATCTGTCTTCTGTCCAGGTGGGAAGTGACCCTGCACCTAAGAAAATAAATTGCTTGTGTGTGTGTGAGCTGTGGGGGCTCCCCCAATCCCTGCTCCCCAGAGTCATCCAGATCCACACGTCCCTCTGCTCTCATCTCTGTGGAAGGCCCCCCGCTGAAGATCTCAGACTCCCCTCCTGGTACCCTCTCCCTCCAGGAAGATGCTGTCCTGACTGCCTGCTGGATGGTGTGGCCCACAAAGCTGGGGGTCCTTAGAGAAGTCCCTTCCCTTCTCTGGCCTCAGTTTCCCCAACTGTCAGTGGGGGCGGGGTCTGGGTGGTTCTGGGAGGCCCTTTGTGCTCACTGAAGTCCTGCAAGGGATTGTTGTGGCGTGGGACCTGTCTTGGAGAAACTCAGAAGAAGGAGAAACTTCCTCCCCCTCCTTCTAGCCGGCTTCCCTCCTTAACAGGCCCCTAGGGAAGACGGTTGGGCTCCCAAGGCCCCAAGAGGGGTTAGGAGGAAGTTTTCACTCCAGCATCATTAAAAGTTCAAGTGGCTTCCCCTGGGCAGCCAAAAGTCCCAGGGTTCATTAGACCCGTCGTCCCCTGGGCCCAATTTGGTTGAAGGAATGTTTGGCATTTTCATCCAGAGAAAGTTTTCACTAGGGTTTGAGGCCTCCCTATGAGAGCTTATCTCCCGTGGAGGTCAGAGAGGAAAGGTCCCTGGAGGTCGCCTCTCGCTTTGACACTTTTCCAGAGGAGGAAGCAGGCTGGGCGAGGGAAGGGGCTTGCCCAACGCCACATGGAGCCAGCTTGCCAGCTGGGGAACCGTCTGCTGGGTGGCAGGGAGGTGAGCACACAGGAAAGAGCAGAGAGGAAAGGGCTGCTGGGGACCGGTGGTCTTGGGGATGCAGGCACAGAAGGACAGTTGTGGGGAGGCCCTGTGTGAGGAAGAGCTTAGAGAACAGCCCGGCAAGCCCACCGCAGGAGGGACTGCCCAGGGAGATAGAGGGTGCCCACCCTGAAGCGTGTGAGTCCGATGAATGAACAGAGGCGAGCTGGGACTAGTGGGGGGAGAGGAGCCTGCAACGGCTCAGGTCCTGCCCGCTCTGTAAACTCTCCACCAGCAGGAATAGCATGTCCAGGTTTCTGGGCAGGGAGGGTGAAAGGGTGAGCAAGGAATCTGCTATTTATGGCAAGTTGAGACTGTCGCTGGAAACCAGGAGGCTGGGACTGGGGCCTGGCCTCTCTGGGCTCAGCAGCCTCTTTCCCGCCCCCTGCAGTCATGGGCTAATGACCCTCTTGGTTCCCAGGCCCAGCAGCACCAAGGACCTAGAAACAGCTGTTCATCCTCTCTGGATGAGGATAGTCTGCCCGTGGTGCCTCACAGAGCTCCTGAAGTGTGGGACAGTTTGCTCGACATCACCCGCTATGGAGAGCAGGACCGACAAAGTGACACTGATCCGGTCAAGACAGGACAAAATGCATCAAACAAAGTGGAGCCGCTCATGTCAACCAAGACAGCTGCCAGTCAGCCAGGACACTGCGGTTCAAGAGGGAAGCCACCTACATCACGCTGGACCCAGCTGGCAAGGAGACACACCTAAGATGTCTGTGCATGCGGCCAGAGCAGCTGTGTCTGCAGAGTGGGACCACCCATAGGTAGGCTCCTAGGGAAACTCTCCACTTGCCTTCAGGGGAGCCCAGACACTTGTCAAAAGACCCAGAGGGGTGGAGTGCTCCACTCTCAAGGTAAAAGTAAGGCCGGCTCCAGACCACTGCTGGGACACTCGAGCTCCACTCACCAGAGCTCTGCTCATGCCACGCAAATCTCCCTCTGCATCAGCCGCTGGAGGCCCTGCTCTGCTGCACCTGCCTGGCCACCTGCCTGGCTCTGGAGGTTCTCCCTTGCAAGATGCTGATGGCCCCCTTGCCCACCGTGCTGTCTCCTGGACCCTCAGACTGGGACTCTGGGACTCGGGCTTGTTGTCCCCCAGCTCTCATGTGGTGTCATCACTGATTGCATCTGAGTGATCAGGATTGTCATCAGGTTGGGACAGATTTGGATTAAATTTGCATTAGGAAAGCCGAGTGGCCCTGCACAAATAAAGTCTGAGTGAATGGCACAGTCACCTGTGGGACTGGTGAGGTCATACAGGCGGCTCAGCGCCTGTGGTTCTCAAGGCCCGGTCAGACGATCCCAGCGGGGGACCGAGGGCTGGCTTGTAGGAAAGCCTGTACTGTGAACTCTCGACCCCTGACTCAGTCCCGAGCACTCTGTGGCCTGCGGGACAGGGAGCCACAGACTCCCAGACGACAACTTCTCCCAAGGCATCTAGTTCACACTCCGCTGCAATGGTGTCAATGGAAAACATGTGTCAGGAACTGGTTTCCTTGCTTTCTAAATCTGAACTCCTTGAATCCTCAGACAACCCCGTGAGGGAAGGCACTCTCACTGGCCGTTGTATAGATGAGGAAACAGGCACAGAGAGGTCAGGTGACCTCGTACACAGTCGCAGAGCTTGTGAGTCATGTGGTTCCAGAACCATGTTCTTTTTTTTTTTTTAAGATTTTATTTATTTTTAGAGAGAGGGAAAGGGAGGGAGAAAGAGAGAGAGAGAGAAACATCAATGTGTGGTTGCTTCTTGCACACCCTACTGGGGACCTGGCCTGCAACCCAGACATGTGCCCTGACTAGGAATTGAACCGGCGACCCTTTGGTTCGCAGGCCGGTGCTCAATCCATTGAGTCACACCAGTCAGGGCCAGAACCCACATTCTTTTCTTTTCTTTTTCTTTTTTTATTAAAAATGTGATTTTTAATAATATAAATACAAAACTTTATTTCTTTATATAATTGTAATGGAATTTAGATCCAACTGCTAGGGTTTATTAAAAAAATAAAACAATGATATAAAAACTGCAAGAAGGTCTGAATCCAAAGTTTTTCCTCTAATAGTACCAAATACCACAAGGTACAGATTATTTACACAAATGTGTACACATTTTAAATACAAATCCGATAGGATTGGACTTGGAAGAAAAGCAAAGAAAGAACAGGCAGGCCCTCGGCAGGACTGACTTCTGCCGGCGCTGGTCCTGCCTGCCAGGCCCCTCCCGAGACCCTGTGTCAGACAGGGAACTCCCATGGGTGCAGATGAGACACGGCACAGGAGAACCCAAGTTCTTAACCACTGTGTTTTACTGTCTCTAAAAGAGGGGGAGCTGAGGCCCAGGGAGGGGGCTTGGCCGGGCAGCGGGCGTGGAGGCCTAGGCCTCTCATCTCCAGCCTCAGGGCTGTCCCCTGCACAGCTCTCCGCCTGACAGTCTTCTGTCCCCACCCAGCCTCCCCCGGGCCTCCCTAGAGTTAACAGTCGCCTGGCCTCACCCTTGGCCTGCAGCTCCAGCCCAGAGAGGCTGTGTCCACATTTCCTGGCGGCTCTCCAGCCTGCAGGAGCTGAGACAACAAAGTGCAGTCACTGTGAGGGCTGAGCAGAGGCTGCTGAAGGGGAGGAAGCAGCAGGAGCCGCCGAGCAGAGGGGCCGATCCAGCTCTCAGATGCTAGGCCTCCTGGGGAGCACGACTCTCGTGGGCTTCATCGCAGGTGCCGCTGTGGCCGTGCTGCTACTGCTGCTGCTGCTGGCCACCTGCCTGCACGGCGGGCAGCAGGACCGTGACGTGGAGGGGAACCGTCCGGCTGTAAGGAGAAAACGAGTTCGGCGGGCCCGGGCCCGGCCTTGGTTCTTCCTGGGCCGGGGCCACCTGGGACACTTGCACCATCACCATCATCTTGGCCATGGGCCTCACATGCACCATGCGGGCCCCCATCACCACCACCTCCACCACCACCACAAGGCCCGCTTCCACGCCCACCGAGGCCACCGCTGATGCCCGTGGATGGCAGCTACCACCTGCCCTACCATCTCCAGGATGAGCGGACCCCCGTGTTCCCGTGCAGAAAGGCACCTCTCTGTGGTGAACCCAGGGGACTGCGCCTGGGTCTTGCTTGGGCTTCATTTGCATACGGTGTCCCAATGAACCACAGAGGCAGAGGACAGAGGAACACCTGAGGTGGCCTTGTGCACGCTGCAGGGTGAGGAGGTTGAGGGCAGGGGTGATCTTTTGGGAAGGACATCACCTTGTGACTGTAACTCCCAGCGGGCATCCAAAGTGCACTGCTGCACTCTGACGCATGAAAGACGCACCTCGCTCCCTCTGAAGGGCTCCTCCTCTGACACCCTCGGGCTTGGGTAGGGGGCTGGCTGGGGCGGGGCCTGGGAATGCCCTTTTGTGTGAAGAAGGCAGTATGAGGCTGCACAGTTAATTCACTGGTGCCTTAATACCAAAAACATAAAAATAAAATAAAAACCACCAAGAAGCTTTGTGAAGAGGCTCTTGATTGCAACTCAAGTGGGAGGGCGGGAGTGGCCAGGCTCCTGTCTGCATTGCCTGGGACCTCCTTCTCGGATGGGAAGTGGGTGCCTGGAGTGGCTTCTGCCTAGGGCTGAAGGCTGGCTGTGCAGAGCGGGAGACTGGTGGGGCGCCGCAGTGCCCTGTGGAGAGCAGGTGAGGGGGTCACAGGGCCTGAGTTCTGAGGGCCTGTGTGCAGCCCTGTGCAGAGGGGGCTCTCGGTGTACCAGTGGGGCTCTGTGGGATAGCCCGGGACTCAGAGAGAGGTGGGGTGAGGCCACCCACCCTGGTCCCCAGGTCTCTCCCTCCCCTCTCTTTCCAGCCCATATCCAGGGCAGGCTGAGCTCTGGAACCTGCAGAAGCCCCACACTTGGTGGAGTGGGCTGTGTTGAATGTGACGTTTCTTTAGTAACTGGGTCAGGGTTTCTTGTACAAACCTCGAGTCCCCAGCCAGCCTGCTCTCCTGGTGCTTGTGTGTGGCAATGGGGTTGGGAGGGGAGGACGGGGAACATGGTGCTGGGTGGCCTTGGAGAGTGCTTGCCTCCTCGGGGTCTCGGTTTCCTCTTCCCTGAAATGGAACAGGTAACAGAGACTCCTCCTTTGCCAAAGCCGGAGGCATGTTCCCAAATACCCCGGGAGTAGCTGGCGGAATTCCGCAGGGAGGATGGGACTCTTGTTCCGAGGCCTGCAGCCTGTGCCTGTGAGCTGGGGTGGGATGTGGAGGGAGGAGAGGCTCAGGGCCTGGTGAGGTGGTGGGGAGGGGCCTGAGAAACAGCCAGAAAGTCAAAGGTCTGCTGACTCACTGGAACAGAACGTCCTGTTTCTTGTCCGCTTCCTCATGGATTCTCTGTGAGTGCTTGGGGTGGGGGATAAGGGGGGAGAGAGGCAGATGTACACTGACAGCCACGCTAGATAGATTTCTGGGTTGGGAAAGTGGACCAAGTGTTGCTGATTTTATCTCGGAGCGTCCTTCACATCCGCCTCCCCTCCCCCACCCCGCTGTCCACCCTAAGCTTCTCCCCCAGCCTGGATCCCTGTCAGAGCCCCTCTGAGTCCGCCTAGCTCCAGCCCTGCCCCTTTGTGAGGCATCTCTCTGCTGCAGCCCGAGGAATCCGAGGAAACTCCTCGCTGCCCTTGGGATAAAGCCCCTGCCTCTTGGTTGGCCATATAAGGCCCCGGGCCTGGTTCTGGCCTACCCCCTTGCTCTTCGTTCCATCCACACTGCCCCAGAAAACAGCCCACACCTTCCCCTCTCTGTGCCTCTGTCCAAGAAGAAACCCTCCCACAGGTTTCCAGTGCATCATTGTCGTTGTTTCCTTTGGAGCCCTGACCACACTTCATTTCTTTCCCCAGAGATTTGTGGCAGGGCTCATGGGCCCTGTCCTCACAGAGCTGAGAACTCTCGGAGGGCCCCCTGCCCCCCAGCACAGAAGCAGCCCACACAACAGGTCCTCAGGAAGGGTTCTCTGAGTCTCACGCTCTCTGGAAAAATAAACATGATTGGAATAACCGCTTGTAGAAGTTTGGGGCCTGAGGGCGCCAGGGAGAGTGCAGGGCCCTGTGGGATTCGGTCCTCGGGCTCCCGGGCCGCTGAGGGAGCTTGTGCTCCATCTCCCTGGTGCTGGCGGTTCAGGGGAGGTCTGCAAGGCAGGAGGCATTTAACAGGCGGAGGTCGTGGCCCTCTGAATTGTGGGCCATGGTTGATGGCCATCTTGCTCTTCTCAACTCTCCTGATAATGCGGATAAATTTAAAGAGACCGTTGAGGATGGTTGGGGGTGAGGGTATGGAGCTGGGGGGAGGGGGAGGCCATCCAGGCTGGCCCCCGGGGCTCTACCTCATTTCAACCCAACTCCAGGGCAGACTAAGCTCTGGGACCTGCGGCAGGTATCTGACCTTTGCCCACCTTTGTCTGTGGTTATTTTATTTTATTTTATTTTTTGCCCTGGTCTTGAGATGCCACAGTGGGCATTCCACGTTGCAGTCTGCCCACGTGAGGTCCATGAGGACCCGTAAGAGCCTTCAAAGCAGACAGCACCTGTGTCCACTATTATAACCCAGGTCCCTCTCATTTCCCCTCACTGCCCTGTTCTAATGCTGAGTGCCTATTATGAAGATGGACCAGAAGGCCTATTTTACAGGTGAATCAAAGCAGGGTCCTCAAATCTCAGAAACAGAAAAACAAAACCCGATACAAAGCAGGAGGTAAGGGGGCTGAGCCTTTGCCCTTTGCTCTCCTTTAAAACTGTTGAACAATGCACACCCACCGCAGCTGGCTCCCAGCTCCACCCGCCCACAAAGCGCAGGCCCATGAGACGGCAAAGGAGCCAATCACTCAGGAGCTTGAAACCAGGGCTGCCTGCTACCCTCTGTCTCCTGAACTGACTAGTTCATCTCGGTACTTGGATCCGAAACCACAGACTGGCTCCTCACATTTCCTTCTCTCTGCCCTGGCTGCCCCAGTTAACACAAATGACTCTGGGTGTCCAGCTTGCTGCCTCGGCCCCTGCTTGCTCCATGCTCCTCCTCGGCCCCCTTGGAGGAGGAGCCCCGTGCCCAGGTCTGCTCAGTCCTCTCAGAAAAGGGAAGAGCGAGCGAGGATTTGACGGGGCATCATGCTCCCAACAGTCACTCTCCCATTCTGGGTGTAGGCAGTTTCCTAAAGCTGGTCCTAAGAAAGTTCACTGGGGCCTTGGAGAAAGTAAAAATGACCCAGGCTGTGGGACCTGGGGGTAGCCCTTTGCCCTCTCTGAGCACTGAACTGGGAGGGAAGGCCAGGAAGCTCTTGTTATCCCTGCAGAATAGCAATAGGCCCTGTAACCTCAGATTACCAGCATCTGAATCTGTGAAACGGAGACAATGTCACTCCACAGGGCTGCTGGATTGGTTATACGAGTAATGCCTGGCTGCATCCTAGCCCTGGAATTACTTACTGTTCCTCACTACTCCACCTCTCAGAGTTCGGGTGAAGTGGGCCGAGGACCCAGCCCCCGTTTTAGAAGCGGTGGCGGTCCCAGCAGGCGCCGGCAGACTCGGTGGCCTGGGCCTGGCTCGCCCCGTACCTCCCCAGGTCAAGTGGAGAACCTGGGGCAGGGGGCAGGGCTGGAACGGCATGGGTGTGCTTGTGGGGCCGGGGGCGGGGGGGGTGCGGTGTTGGGGGGGTGTGGGATAAGCACAGTCCTCGAGGGTGACAGGCAGCTGGGAAGGGCCCGCGCCCTCACAATGGGAGGAAGGAGTTCAGGAAGTTCTTCCGGCCACTCAGACATCTTGGAGCCTCGTCCCAGGCAGGCCCCAGGCTGCAGCACCCAGGGTTGGGCATGCCGCGAGCTGGCTTCTGGGGTGGCCACCAGGTCAGGAGGCCATGGTGCCACACACAGCCAGAGCTGTTGTTCCGGGAGAGCCCAGGGTAAGTGTCCTCAACGTCTGAGGGGGGGGACAGTGGATGTGAGCAGGCAGCGTGGAGGGCCAGGGGGTGGGGGTGGGGAGGGTAGGCCAGCACAGAAGAGGGCTTCCCGGGGAACACTGCAGCACAGAGGGACTCGAATGTCCTGGCCTTATCGGAACACTACTCTCCCCACCCCAGGCAGAAAAGGAGGCCAGATGAGACAGGCCCTCCCCCACAGCCCCTGCGCAAGGCTCCAAGGGCCCCCTGGCCTTACCCAGGGCTGGCACAGTCGGTCTCCCTTCCCACCTGTCCCTGCCCCCAGCACAGAGCCAGGGTCTCAGGAGGCAGCAGAGAGGCTGATTCAAGGACTGGCCCAAGGTCTTCCAGGGGAGGAGTCCAAGGTCATCCTAGATCCGCAGAAGGGCACGTGTTTTGTCTTTTGTCTGAGTGTACAAGCTCTCCTGAAATGTAGGCGTCACTCGCGGGCCGGGTTGGCAAGGCTCCCTGTGAGTGAAGTCTTCTGCCCCCTCCTTCCAGCTCCTCCGAGTTCAGGGAGTCTTGCACGCACATCTTTCAGGACGGCGCTTCTCCCACAGGCTGCCAGTGGAATTGACCACAGCTCCTGGAAGTCTGGCCAGACTTAGGAAACCGTGACAGAGGTCGGAGTAGTGCCACGTGGGGCAACTAACAGTCTTGAGGGGGCACGGCCCAGAACCCCAGATCAGTATCTTAAAAGACAGCAGGGAGAGCGGCCGGAGGAGCCAAGTAGCTGTCACCACCCAGAGCCCTGTTTTGGATGGGGAGCTGAGGCTCCGAGAAGCACCCCAGGTTGCTCAGCGTGTCAGCTTCCACTCGGGGCCATGGAAACAGCAGTGATTGGTATGGTGGCGGTGCTGTTTGTGGTCACTGTGGCCATCACCTGCGTCCTCTGCTGCTTCAGCTGTGACTCGAGGGCCCAGGATCCTCAGGGGGGCCCTGGCCACAGCTTCACAGTGGCCACGTTTCACCAGGAGGCTTCTCTCTTCACGGGGCCGGGTCGCCATGCTCAGCCAGTGTCAGGGGCCCGGGACTTCTGGACCTTCATGTGAGGCCTAACAGCCCCCAGGGTTTGCTCTGCTGGTGGGTCAGACTCACCCGGCCCCCAGCGAGCCTGCCCCGATGTCCCCCTCTTCCAAGTCTGGCATTGCTGCTCTTCCTTGCCTGTATCCAGCCAACTCCCTGTTACATTCCGTCCTGGGGTGCTGTGCCCTCCCACCTGGGAGATCCCCGGTGGTGGGACCAGGTGGGAGTCGGCCCTGGCCCCTGAGAGCTCAGCTGGACCCGCCCACGGGATGGGGCTTGGGAAAGGTCTGAGGAGTGAGTGACTGCACAGTGTTGGACTGCACAGCGGGCGAGCTCTTCTGATCTACAGGGGAAGTGGGACTTACTGTAAACAGGGTTTGGTTAACTCGGGTGAACCCCAGGATGCCCACGGAGCCGGCTCTATGGCTACCAGAGGAAGCAGCTCTCTCAAGCGGACACTTTCACAAACCACCTCTCATCTGCCCCCCGACAGAGCCTTTTTGCTCTTTGAATGTGCACGTGCCACAGACCCCGACCGTGAGGCCTGCCCCCGCCCGCTGCCTGAAATCAGCCCCGAAACTCCGAAACCAAAGAGCCACTTCCTGGGAACAAACGGTTTATTTTATCATTGAAAATGTATATCCTTTTATGGCTCTCCCAAGAGGCAGGGTTGGAAAACCACCAAAGGACACAGAAGAGAAAATCAGAGTCGCAGAAAGCAGGGGATATTTTGTTAACAGAAAAGCCAGCAAGAAGACTGTGAAACATGCTTTGAAGGAGACTTTATCACTCCATCCTTATTGGTCACTTTCATCCTCAGAGAATGTGAGCGACTTGAGTCACTCGGGATTGACAGGAAACCAGGAACTCAAAGACAAGTCCAAGTGCGTTCAAACGTCACGTCGCAGTGAGAGCGTGCCATGGCACTCTCGTTTCCATCACAGATAAAGAAAGGCTCAGATTTTTTCATGGAAGATCTGTTTTCTCTGTACCCACGAAATAAATGTTGTGCCGTATTTAAGAGTATAGTTTGAAGGGTACAACATTTTGAGTCTCCTGGCTAGTATGTCTGTTCAGCCCTGAACAAATGGTTCTTCCAGGACCCACCTGTTGAGGAGGGCAGGACTGGCCCTGAGTGGGGCTCTGGCCCCTGAGTGTGCCCAGGCAGGCCACCTTGGCCATGTGGTAAGGGGCCAGAGACAGTCAGGTTGATGGAGAGGAACAGAGTGGGTGAGCGTGGGGAGAGGAGAGGCACAGCCCAGGCTCCTGGGGACCACGCCTTGATCATGTGGGACCCATGCACGTGGAAGGGAGCTGGCTGCAGGGAGGACCTGGGGACCGAGTACAGGGAATTGTTGCAGGTTGGGTTCTCTGAAAGTGAACACTGAGACAAAGTTTGGGGTGCAAGATGTTTATAGGGATCAACGTCTGTGAGGGAAAGGAGGAGGGAGCAGGATTGAATAGGAGTCAAATTGTGATGCAGACCCTTCATATACCCTCACTTTTGCCAGTCTCTGAGTGATGCCCCACCTCCTGCCCCCCTGAGTTTGCCTACAGGCAAAGTAGCTCTGGGCTGAGGTGGGCCCTGAGACCCTTCCTTGCAGGGGCCGTGGGTGGTGCATCTCCACGGGAACTCAGCAGGGCCCTGTTCCTGGAGGCACTCGGACCAGTAAGAGGTGGGTGGACGAGTCCAGGCACAGAGAAATACCTGAGAATGAGAGCTGCAGGTGGGCAGAGATGGAGGTGCAAGGTCTGGGAGGGATGAAGAGTGGGCCTCGGGTGCTCTCTGCCCTTTAACAGAGTCAGCTCTGCTCCAGGGCAGGCATGCTTCAGCGGGACCCAATGCTGGGACCCCAGGCCCAGGGCCCTGCCCCTGTACCACATGGTCACAGCTGCAGGCTGGAACCACATGTGTCACTCTGAAAACAAAACATTGGCCGGGAGGGGCCCAGCCTCACTCTGCAGGTGATGGGCAGTCTGTCCAGCCCTGTCCCAGGAGAGCAGGGAGTTCAAGAAGGGAAGGCGGTCAAGCCCAGCACCCTGGAGCAGGCAGACAAAAAGAGGAGCAACTGGAGAAGGGAGAGAAAGGCGGGGAGCTGGTGGGGCAGAGAAGCAGGGACTAGGGTTGCCAGATTTAGCAAATAAAAATATAGGACATCCAGTCAATGTTGACCTCAGATAGGCAGCAAATAATTTTCAGTATAAATATGTCCCATGCAATATTTGGGGCATACTTATACTAAAACATTTGTTGTCTAGCTGAGATTCTAATTTAACTGGGTGTCCTATATTTCACCTGGCAAGCCCGCAAAGGAGAGAGTAGTTCTCAGAGAGGGTGGGTCAACCAGCTGAAAGCATCAATGGGGCCAGCAAAGCGCAGAGAAGAGAAATTGGATATTGCAACCCGACAGTTGACCGTGAGCTTGGTGAGAAGAGTTTGAGTGCAGTAAGGGAGCAATGCTACAGCGGTGTGCTGGTGTATACGGTGTGTGCGTGAGTGTGTGTGGGTGTGCGTGCAAGGGCGGTGGGAGCTGAGGAAGGAAAGGTCGCAGTTGGGAACCTAATGAACAAAACAAACAAATGAGCAAAATAGAACCAGAGACATGGAAATAAGGAACAAACTGACGGTGACCAGAGGGGCGGGGGGAGGGGGATAATGGGGGAAAGAAGAGGGAGAAACTAGTCAAGGGACATGTGTGAGTGACCCATGGACATGACAACAGGGTGGGGACTGACTGTGGGAGCGAGTGTGGGGGTGGGCGGGGCAGGGGAGAGCCATGGGGGGAAAATGGGGAGGACTGCAACAGAACAACAATAAAAAAAAGAAAGGAAGATCACAGTTGCAGGTAATTTGAAGGCAAGGAGAGTGATATATTGTGGCCAGAGAGGCATGGCACAGAGGGAGAGTTTGTTATTATTTTTAATATGGGAGGGAAGTTGAGCCCATGCAAGGCCAAAGGAGCGCTGGAGAGAGAGCCAGCAGGGGAGAGACGGTGGAAGATGTCCCTGGGGCAGCCTGGGAGCCCCGGGAACGGGCACAGGGGCCCGGCCCGGGTGTGGTGGGGGTGGGAGGGTGCTACCGGGAGGGGCGTTCGGGGTTGCGGGTCAGTGCTGCAGGTGTGCGTGTCCACGGGACAAGGGGGTGAGTGTGTCACGCCAGATGGCCTGTTTCCTCCGTGAAGTGGGAGCATGTGCTCAGAGGTGGGTGGGTGGGGCAGGGGTTAAGCAGAGGCTGGGTTAAGGATAACGGCCCAGAGAGGGGGCGAGCCGCGCCGACAGTCCTGCTTTTCTCAGGTGTGTGGAGTGTGCGGGTGCGAGGCTGAGTGTGGGGGATGGTGTGTGTGTGTGTGTGTGTGTGTGTGTGTGTGTGTGTGGTGTATGTGTGCTATGTATACATGTGTGGGTGTATGTATTGTACAGTGTGTGTACACATGTGTGGCATGTACGTGTGTGCTATGTGATGTGTGGGCACATACGTTGTGTGGTATGTGTGTGTTGTGTGTGTTGGCCCAAAGTGCTCCTGCCACTCCACCCAGTGCAGCCCTTTGTGTAAGGGGGAGGGGCTCCAGCAGAGTCCAGCCAGAGCCCCTTATCCCCAGGAAAGGGAGGTGGCAGTGCAAGGACAGACTTAGGTTGGCACCAGAGTGCCAGCAAAGCCAGGATTGTTTATCTGGTGGCAGCAAGGAAAGGGGTTGCTCCAGGTCACCCTGGAGATCTGGGGTGGAGTCACAGTGGCCCCAGGCCTCCCAGTTCCTAAATCCAGCCTTCTCTCTGTTCACTCTTCTACTTTCACTAGTTCCTGTTTCTTGGCCTCCTGCTGTGCACCAGGCCCTGTGTCTCTGCATCTCCCCTCGTAGGTGCTCACAGCAGCCCACCACCCCGCAGCCGCCCACTGTGAGGTGCTGTGGGCCAAGGCCTCCCAGTGCCGCCTCCCCAAGGACCTCACGGAGCAAAGCTACACTCCTTTTCCTCCGTGAAGGGGGTTCACCTCAAGCAAACCCTCCGTGGGCACATTTAATATCTTCAGGATGAAGGGAAGGCCGGAACACCGGGGATTGGACTTGCTCTGGGCTTCCCTGCACAAAAGCCTTGCTCACACCTGCCCCCACCCGGATCTCTGACTTTGAGGAGGAAAGCAGTCTCCACCATACACGAGCCTCACCCCAGATAATGTCTGCTGAGGGCTGGGCTTTCGACTGAACGGACCTCAGCCCTGAGTCGGCCTGCAAGGCCTCCCAAGGCTTCTCACTGCAGAGACAGACTGTGCCTCCCCACGCACCGTCTTGCTTCCCCCTCAGCCTCCTAGGACTTCCCTCCCAGCTCCACCCCTGCTCTGTCCCACCCAGCCCAGTCCTAGTCCCACCCCACCACTAGCTCAGTGCCCTCCCCCGCCCCTTGGTTTCCCTGGATGAACAGGGGGTGAGAATCCTGTTCTGCCTTACCTAGAGGATGTCTGAGAGGGGGAAGATCTCCAAAACCCAGGTGTCAGGAGGGGCTCAACCCCACCCTGCTGTTTCTCTCCACTCCTGCCTGTAATTAAGGTGGTGTTTCTCTCTGGGACAGGCTGGATTCTGGAGTCAGGAGGCCCTGAAATAACATGTTTTCTGGAAAAATACCTTCCTTAAAGGAAACCACTTTTTCCAAGGTGTAGAAAAGGGTCATTGTGTCTTGCCAGGTCCCCACTCCCCTCAGGAAATGACACTTGAAAAGACAGTTATAGTCACACACACACACACACACACACACACACACATTCATCCAGTACATTTGTAATAGTGAAGACTTGGAAGCAGCCGAAACACCAGTCACAGTCAGGAAGGTCTGGTCCAGCAAATCCTCGCACAGCCATAACATTGAACACGGGCTTAAAGCAACGAGGTACATTTAAACTCATTAATACGAAAGGGCATTCAGCACATATCAGTAAGTAAAAGTAGAGTGAACTAGAGAACTACAAATGCCATGCAGTAAGACTGCACTTCTGTTAAGATGCACTTAGATGCGTGGAAGAGGCTCAGGAGACAGCTGCTTGTCCAGGTCTTAACGAGCAATTGTCTCTGAGCTTGCGTTTCCGATGTTTTCCCTTTTGTTTACCTGTATTTTCTGTAGTGAATGGTTTGCTTTTGAATAAAAAAAGCAAGAAACGACCAAAGGAAATGAAACAAAATGATTATTTTTTCCTTATAAAATAAACCAACTCCTATCTGAGATAGCAATCCAAAAACACAGTCAAACACAGACCCAGAAATAGCGACAGATAAACTCTCGGGACAGAGGAGCGCGGACAGGGAGAGACACGTGTGTGCGCGCACACCCCCCTCTTCGGCCTCACTGTCCACGTTGGGGTGGGCCGTGGAATGGGGCGATGGCTGCCAAGTTTCCAGAACATGCTGGCATCTAGGAGCGGGGGTGACTCCCCGGCCTGAGCGATGTGTTTGGCTGGGTGGGCAGAGCAGAGGGGGTGCTCTGGGACTCTGCCCTCCTGGCCTGAGGTCAGCCCAGCTGTGCCACGGTCACCGGGTGCCCCCTAAGGCAGCACGTGGATCCTGCGCCCAGGTCCAGAGTTCGGGCCAGGCTGTAGAACCTGCCAAGTCAACTACCCCCCTCTCTCAGCTGTAGAGGAGACAGCAGGGCTCACAGTTGGAAGAGGCCGGAAGGGGCTTCCTTGCCACCACTTAAGACTTCTAGGCCAAGGCCTTCCCAGCCTTCCCAGCCTCCCATGGGCCCCACTTAGGAAGCCAGGGCTGTGCTGCTCCATACAGAGAGGCCCTCTGTCCTCGTCCTCAGGAACTTCTGAGATGCAGGCTTGGCGGCTGCCCCTCAGTCTGACCCTCCCTGTGCCCTCGCCCCACCCCCATGGTCCCTGCACAGACCTCACCATTGCTATGTCCTCGGACTGGTCTCCCTGGCCTTACCGCACCACTGCCCGCTGGCCCTCAGATGGATCTTCCTCAGACAGATCTAAATTCCCTAGAAGGCTAGTGTGTGGGCTCTGTTCCCCTCTTCAGACTTGGCATCTGTGGTTGGCATAATAATGGTCTCCCAAAGGTGTCCGCACCCTAATCCCCAGAACCTGTGACTGTGGCGTATTATATGGTGAAGGGGAACTACAGCCGCTAACCAGTTGACCTGAAAAGAGGATTAGTCTGGACAATCCAGGTGGGCCCAGTGGAATCAAAAGGGTAATCAAAGGGGCCCTTAAATGTGGGAGAGGGAGGCTGGAGAGTCAGGGGAGAGGGGTGCGATGTGCAAAAGACTCGGAGATAGAAGGAGCCATCTCTAGAACATGCACAGAGGCTGCAAAGGAAGAAGCAAGGAAACAGACTGTGCCCCAGAGCCCCAGAGCAGCCCCGCAGATGCTTTGACTCAAGCCCATCGAGTCCCATCGAGTCCCATCTAAGAGAATGCATTTACCAACCTAACAAACTTGTTAGAATACATGTGTGGTCATTTGCTACACAGCAAAGTATCTTTGACTAAACCTTAAGCATTCACCAAGAGGTAGGCTTGAATCTGCTCTGCTTGGTAATCCTACACTTGGGGGCATCCAAGGGGTGGCAGGTATCGGGACTGAAGAAGGCTGCTGGGCGCAGGGATGGGGGGGCTGGCCTACCTGACAGATGACAGTTATCGTGAGTCCCAGAGGCTGGCGCCAGAGGACCAGAGTCACAGTGCGGAGACTGTCAGGCCCTGTGCTGGGCGCTGTGTGGTGTGTGTCTCCAGTGACCCCAGCCTGACCACACAAGTGTGGCAACATACATGTCCAAGCGTGTTCTTGATTCTTACTAGCACAACATAAAGATTCAAGTATCCACCCATAGGGAAATCAATCACGGTGCATTTAAAAAATGAATTAATAGCCATTACAAAAAAATGAAGTGACTTGGGAACTGCCCGTTATAAATAGAGAAATAAAAACAGCCAGTTACAGAATGGTCTCCTAAAAAAAAAAGAAAAAGAAAGAAAGAGCAAATAAAGAAATAGCCCTTTTCCCTAAGAAAACAAAAATAAGAACACTTGTACGTTACACATGCACATGTGTTTGTCTAAATGTTGAGAAAAGTCTGGGAGGATACGATTACCTCTGGGGACCAGCTTGGAGGGAGCCAGCTTGGAGGACCAGCTTGGAGGGAGGAGGAAACTTATTTTGGATACTTCTGTACTTGAATTTATTTCAACAAGCATGTGTTGTTGGTTTTTATTACATGTGATAATATTTTTTAAAGGATGGCACAAAGGTTAAGAAAAGCAAGCTTTACTTTTTTATTTGCAAAAGCTCTCTGGGCTGAGCCATACCAGAACTTCACTCAGCGAGACCACTCGGGACCACAGATGCAAGGGGTCGGTGCCTTTCTCCACACGCGCTCAGCATGGGAGTGAGGCGGCGCCAGTTCTCCGGGTGCAACAGCGGGGTCGGTCAAGCCCTCCTGGCCTTTCCCAGCGGTGCTATCTGAGGGTTTGGAGAGGGGAACTGACAGACTCCTCCGCATTTCACGGCAGTTCTAGACTGAAATACAACCTTCTGGCCCCCGTTTGAGTGAACTTTGAACTTCCTCATAATTCACACTCCCCTTTTTATAATTCATAACTTTCACGTAAGAGAGAAAATGTTCTGATTTTACTTCCTGATCCCGCCTAATTATTGAATGTCCCTCATTTAAACCCAAGGTATTGTTGACATGGAAGGCCCAGCCCTGAACAGGGACCAGCCGGATGCAGAGTCCCAGGAGAGTGGCCAGGCTGGGGGCGGAGTCTGGGGTCCAGTCCTTGCTCTCTCCACCAGGCTCGTGCTACCAGGGTCGTAGCAGGCGTGCAGAAGTCCTCTGTCTGTCCAGCACCTCACTCCCTCCCAGGTGTCCCAGGTTTGCGAAGCTTCTCAGCAGCAGCATCTCCCACAGTGAGCCTGGGGACTCAGGAGAGCAGTTTACAGGGGAGGACACCAGGACGCAGAGACACCAAAGTGACAGGCCCCAAGTCACTCAGCACCTTGGTTGCAAAGTTCGGGATAGAATCATCTCCTTTTTCTTTGTGTCCTTCAGCCAGAGAGAGGTTCATTTTGATTGGACCTCTTTTTTATCTTCCGTTTCCAAGGTAGATTTTGTTTGATAAAAGGAGGCCTGCTGCTTTAAACAGCTTGAAAGTCAAATGATCCAGACTAATGTTTCTAAATTCCCAGCTGATGCTGATAGTCAGCATTCAGTAATGACAAGCTGGGATGCGGGATTTCTTGGAAATTCCTGAAATCACAAATTATTTTGCATTTTTCATAACATTTATATGACTTTTAAGTAATGAGTGGCCATAATAAGAAAGAGTGAATAACTTTCTGTGATAGTATGATGCTAAATTTCAGACATTTTCAGTAAAAAAAAATGTTTTATAGTTTAGTATTATGAACCAATACATTGTGACAAGACTATTTTAACAATACATAAAAATGAGCTGTACCTGATACAGACCCTGGATATAGAAAATATTAAAAAGATGAGAACAAATAAAACTTACTTAAAAAATAAAACAATACTACAAATATTTAAAATTTAAAAGTTATTATTTTAAGAACTTTAAAAATACAAAGCCTTAGTTGCTCCATCGGGTTGTTTTAATCTTGTTTTGTGATAAATATTTCAGACCTGGAAAGCTTTCCTTTACTTGCATTAATGTTGGTGGAATTAGGAATGTGGCCCAAACATCCTCAAATCGGGTGTTAGGGCATATGTTGCTTCATAAAAGCTCATTTCCTTTTTTAAAAAAATCCCTACATGAGGATATATTCATTAATTTTTAGAGAGAAAGGAAGGGAGAAGGAGAAAGAGAGAGAAACATTGATCTGTTTGTTGCCTCCCCTACACGCCCGAACAGGAATCAAACCTGCAACGCGGGAATGCACCCTGACTGGAGATCGAACCTGCAGCCTTTTGGTGTATGGGACAGTTCTCCAGCCAACTGAGTCACTTGGCCAAGGCTCTCATTTCCTTTTGTAATGATAAAAATGTTTTGTCTGTTTGCCATATTCTTGAGGTTGCTGCCGAATTGAACATTGCTCTCGCTGGTCCAGATTGTAGGGCAGTTTCCAACTTCACGTTGGAGTGCTCAGCAACAATCACATCTTTCTGCAGCTCTTCTGTTAAATATTTACAAATACCTGTGGCCTCTAGTGAAGACTCACACACTGGGAAATACCAGTGATTGTTACTGGGAAATTTTCAAATAACATTAACATTCAGATCTACTAGCAATATCAATAGCACTACATAGAATCACTTGCTGAAATCGTCAATATAAGGGCTTATTCTGCATCCAAAATTTGTTATTTTCTTAACACAACTCATAGGATTTGTGTAAGTATCCTATGTGTATTTACTTACTAATATTTACTTTATTTGTAAAAATTACTTATTGTTAGAAGCAGACCAGGCCACAAACCCACACTTATAACCAGTGTGCTGATAAATTGATTTTTTGGGGAACCCTCCACCAAAAAAGCCTAGTAGGTAACATTTGACAATTTCTGAGGGGAAGTACAAACACTATCACCACAGTCAATTTCAAGTTACTGTGTGACATCACTGAGAATCGGAGAGACGGCACAACTGGTTCTCCTGAGCTCATGTGAGCCAGGTCCAGCACCCCATTGCTTGTAGTGTGGCATCAGCTACAGGAACGATTAATTAGATGAGGACCATATAGTCTTAGAAACTCCATATAAATCTCCATTTAAAACACGTTTATACATCTGTGAAATCTGGAAATCTGGGAACCACTGGGAAGATGGATGAGATGGTAACCATCTCTCTGACTTGATTTTTCAAGGAGCTGTAGTTTATGAAAATGGCTACTAGATGCCACTCTTGTGTGTTTACAGCAGCTATATAATTTCTTGGCACAAATTACAGAAACCAGAAGTGGGATACACTTACTTTACAGTAAATTAAACTTTATTGACAAAGTATTCTTTTTCCACATACAGCTAATTTTTGATAAACACTAGTTTCATTAGCTTTTGAAAAAATTAATTTTCAAAGTTCTCTTCTTCAAAGGAACATGATTACTTTCCTAAATATTCTCTTTACATGGGCTCTGGTGTTGTTAGAAATTCAGTGTGCTTACAATAAACTGTTTCTCTTGGTCGAGAGCCTTCTGTGAGCATCTGAACTGGCTATTATGTGTATCTGTGTGAGCAGGGACTATGCCCTGTCCATTTGTACAGAGCACAGAGCATCTAGCATGATGCCACATTAATGTAATGATAATATTCTTCATCTACCTAGTGGTTTGCAATTTTAAATGCCCTGATAGTTTACTCTCTCTCAATGGTAGTTCAAGTTTGTCCTTCTTTGTAATAAGCCAAAGTCTAATGCAGTCTTTATAGCGAAAGCTTTCTACCTCATTCATTCATGCATTCAGTAATGAAGGGTTGTTGAGCACGACTGCGTGTTAAACACTGTAGTGTGCCCTGTGCAGTGCACTGTGTGTTAGCAATAAACACAACAGACGAAGGCGCTCCCCTATGGAGTGAACGTTCTAGTGGGGAGATTATTGGCAGGTAGTAGTGAGTATTTATGGGAAAGAGCAAAGCAGGAGGGGGATGGAAAGCCATGGGAGGGTGTCCATCTTAGGTAGGTGAGCAGGTGCCCTTCACACTGAGACCTGAGTGATGTGAAGGGGAGTGCAGCGTGGCAACCTGGACGAAGCCCATTCTAGGTCTTGCAGCAGAGAGGAGCGTGGAAGAAGCTCATCGTGGCTGGAGGGGAGGGAAGAAGGGACTAGTGGTGGGAGAGGAGGTTGAAGAGTTGCACAGGACACAGACTGGGTGAGAATTGGGATTTTATTCTCAAGTGTGACAAGATGTCACTGGAAGATTTTGAGTTGGGGAGAAACATGCTCTGAAGTGTGAAGAATGGCCTGCTGGGAAGCACGTGAAGCAATGGGATGGGTTCAATGTGGATATATATTGAAGGGGGCAGACAGGACTCCCTGACGCATTGGAAGTAGACGGTGAGGGAAAGTAACCCAACAAGACCCACAGACTTCTGGCCTGAGTACCCAGGTGGGTGGCGGTCCCCATATACTCATATGGTAAAAATTGGGGAAGAAACAAGTTGTAAGAGGGGTATCAAGACACAGAGTTCTATTATACACCCAAATGCAGATGTCAGACAGACAAGTGGTTATTCAAGTCTGACCTTCAGAGGATGGGCTGGGGCTGGCAAAGTTGCTGTAAGGCCCATGCTTGTGGACCCCTGCTACCTGGGCAGCTTGGATACAACAGGAGCAGTTTAACTTGCTCCAGGGGCGTCTAGAGATTTAGTATGATCCCTTAATAGCTTCACTGTGTTTTGGCTGAAACAGGTAGCAAGTTTTCTACCTACCAAAGCTATCTGACATAAGACCAGTATGTTTCAAAACATATGAAGCATATTTTGGAAAGTTAAAGAATGCAGATTTCTATTAATGTTAATTAAATTAGAAGTTACTTTGCTTCTAATGACAGTTGTATGGACTCAAGAGAGATTTCCTTGAGCACCTACTGGTGAGAGTGCCGGGTCCACAGACCTGCTGAGCCAACAGCCCCCTTCCAGAAGTCAGTCCTAAGAAAGTAATTGAAGAAGTGGATCGAGTTTTCTTAACAAAGATGATCATATGCCTGGCCAGAGTGTTTGGTTGGAGGGGTGTCTTATGGACTGAAAGTTTGCAGATTTGATTCCTGGCCGGGGTGCATATGAGAAGGCAACCAAGTCGGTGCTTCTCTCTCACATGGATGTTTCTCTCCCTCTTCCTTTCTCTCTAAAAGTAATGAAAGAGTGTCCTCAGGTGAGGATTAAAAAAAAAAAGAAAGAAACAAAATAACTGTCCACCAATACATGGCAACTCAATAATTATGGCATATTCTTGAAATGGAAAAGTATTCACACATTAAAGTGATGCCAACAAAGGATTTGTATTAACACAGCAGGGATGGATATGATATAAAATTAAGTGAATCATAGGTATAAGTGTGAACATATAGTACAATGGCAATCACATAAAAGTATATATGTATAAAAACGACCAGACAGAGGGAAATTACTTCAAACCATTTAGAGCAGTTAAACCACAGGGGATGAAATTCCTTCTAATACTGCTTTGGTTTTGTCCAAACTTCCTGCAATGGACATGTGTTATTTTGTACTCTAAAAAAAAATCATCATTTGGATTGAAAACCACAACAAAAACAACTACAAAAGAGGGGGAAGTGGAAAGAACTAGCTGTGGCCTGGGTATCAGAGATGAGGGGTCGGGCCCAGAGTCCTGCCTCGCCCTTGAGTACGAGGAACTCCATTCTTTTCCCAAGTCCAAAGTTTCTCACCTGGAAAATGTGGAAAGGAATCCAGCCCATCTCCCTCGTGGAGCTCATGTGAAGATCTAGCAATTATGCCAGCACAGGGACTGACTCCAGAAGCGGTTCAAAGTTTGGAATACGTTTCCACCCCAGGGCTCCAGGGACAATGCCCTCTCTTCCCCATGAGCGCGGTGAGTGGTGGAAGGTAACTGGAGGGAGAACGGAGTTCTCAGGCGCACACTAGGAGACAAGTGGAAAGTTCAGATTTGGAATTGACTAGATAGTTGATGATATGAAGAAATTACTTATAAAATGTTATACATGGTAGTGGTATTGTGTGTTATTTTAAAAGAAGTTATTGTCATATATATATATATATATATATATATATATATATATAAAATTGGTATAATGATACATGTTTAGGGTTGGCCTCAAAATAAAGAGAGTCAGAAAGTCTGGTGAGGATGTAAAGAAGATTGGCCATGAGTTGGTCACTGTTGAAGGTGAGCGATGAATAGGTCATGATTTTACTTTTGTATATGTTTAAAATTATTTATAATTTCAAGGGCAAGCATCTTGCCTCCATTTTTGTGGTTAGTAAATGCGAAGCTAGAATGGAACCCAGGGCTGTTTCTTTGCAAAGCCTGTGTTCTTTATGACTAGGTTGCTCTGCCTGTTCCCACCCACCCAGGGTGGGGGCTGTTCTCCCCCGCGTCCTCTGCTCAAGTCCGCCCTCTGTTCGGGTACCTCCGGAGTCGGGGCGTCCCACTGTACGGTTCTTTTCCAGGATGAGCTGTAACTTCCATCCCCTCATCCTGTTTCTTCCCTGACCACAGTCACCCAGGCTATATCCTGGTTTCCAAAGTGTTCTGTGTGCCTCTTTCACGGCACTCACCAGACTTCTAATTGCTCCTTCAATGTCTACCTCTGCTCTTGGCTGTAACTCCATGGAGGCAGAGCCTTGCTCACTATGCTCACTGCTGCGTTGCTCGGTGCAAAGGCTGTTTATCTGAGGCATGTGGATGCAGAGGGACCCTCAGCATAGCCAGGTTACTCTATAAAGATGGTGCATTCCCTGGATGACTGGCCTGCCGGAAGGCCACAGGTCAGAGGGCCCATGGAGACCTCAGCCCTAAGCCCACGGTGCTTGTTCTGGGTTAGAGGCACCCATGGTGGGATGGGTATATAGGTTACACTGCAATCGTTAAATTATTTCTATGGGGCTTGATATTTTAAAGGTAGCTGAGTATTCTCAGTTATCTTTCAAGGCAAGAGAAAATAAACAACAGGGAACACAAGCGCAAGATGTTTAATCTCGCCAACAAACCTGCCACTTTGACCCTGGATTGTGACGGAATTTTGTTAGAACTGCTTTATCATTTTACCTGCTTTCTGCTTTTGTATTATGTGGGGGAGCTCCAGAGATTTAGGCCAAAGGGGCTGAATGTTACAGGTAATGAATGCCCCGTAGGACGCAAGAGAGACATGGAAGAGCAGCTGGGGTGTGGGCGGAGGGGCCCGTCTCGAGGGTTTCAGCAGCATGGACCGGCTGTCAGCTGACTGTGCGCACTGGTTCCCAGGGACCGTGAGGACTCACAGGCTCACAGAAACTGTCACGCTTCACCGTCTGGGAAAAAGTCATCTGAGGGCAATGTTTGCTGTATTTTTTAATGATAATTTAAATTTATTATTATTTTTAATTTTAGTTTTATAAATTCAAAGATAAAATATTAATACATTTTTTAAAAACTTGAATTTTCTATCTGGGGAGACTAAGAGGATAGATTTTTATTTTTCACCTTAAAAAGAACATGTGTTTATTTTTCAAGAGTGGAAATTAATTTCTAATCCCCTGTATTCAGACTTTATTGCTGTATTCCATTTTTACTTATGATGACCATGGTGAAAGTAGCATTTTTATTCATAAGACTGTTGATATAATTTTTATTGTGATAAAATATACATACTATTTACCATTTTTAAGTGTACAGTTAAGTGGCACTGAGCGCATTCACATCGTTGGGCCACCGTCCACCACCCTCCACTGTCAGAACCTTCTCCGTCTCCCCAACTTTCCCACTGCCAGCTTCTGGCCACCGCTGTTCCACTTTCTGTCTCTATGCTTTTACTTTTAAACTTCACCCAAAGATAGATAGATAGATAGATAGATAGATATATTATTGATTTGAGAGAAAGAGAGACAGACATAAAAACAGACATTGATGTGAGAGAGAAGCAGCAATCGGTTGCCTTCTGTACACGCCTCCAACTGGGGATCGAACCCACAACCTAGGTACGTGCCCTGACTGGGGATCAAACTCGCAACCCATTTTCTTATCTTTATTTAGTATCCTTATCCTGCATGTCTACCTAACATTACAGTGTTATATTGAAAAAGATGGACCCGGTTTACATTAGCACCAACAAAGTATAAGAGTATTAATTTCCCTTATCGACATTAGATATTATGTATTTTAATTTTTGCTAATCATCAGGACAGAAAATTTGAGATTTGCTGGTTTAGAGCACTTTTAAAATGAAACAAACCTTTCCTTTATGATGCCTAGCATCAAAGCTTTATTTAAAAAGAATTTACAATTTTATTCTATGGTGTAGAACCTTGTACAGTGAAATGTAACAACTCAAAACACATTAGCTGTTTTTAAATTCCCACATTGGATTTCCCAGCCACTCCCAACAAAAGTGGTCTTTACGGTGCCTACTCAAGCCAAAACTCAATTTCAAATTAGCTTTAGCAAAAGCCAATATTTATATTTAAAGAGAAAACATTTGAACTCAGGACCCTTTAAGATAAAAACGTTAAACTGAAGATGCCTTGTTAGTTGATGCAACATTGAAGCCAGAAAACCGGTATCGACTTCAAACTGCATTCCCACCAGATTTATGTAATCGTATTTTTAATCATTGCCATGAGGATTAAAAAGAAAAAAAAAATCCTAGTCTCTTTAATCTTCATTTCCAAGAAAAGCTGTTGAAAGAACAAATTTCTGTTCAGTTGTTTTTTTCCTTTGCTTAAAAAAAGGTGGCAGGAATCCCACCCCACCCTGCTGCTGGGCAGCAGTCAAGCGTTTATTATTGCTGGGTCAGATGCGAGCATTCCTGCCTGGGAAAACATTGTGCAATGAATGGGGTCTTGGTCTCCACTAAAAACAAAAAATGGCTAAAAAGAGACTTCAATTTATTTTCAAATTCTGTGACTAAATTCCTGTAATTCCTAACTGGTGAAAATACTGGCAAGCTACTAGATTTTACTTAGAATCGGATTTACTTCTCTGGTGTCTTCCGAGAGGTGCTATTGAGAGCTATTTGTGGCTAGTTTTTTTTTTTTTTTGCTAGCTTTTTAAGAGATCAGTGGACCTCAAATGGAATGAATATTGATGCTGACATACAATGCATAAGGGAAGGCAGGAGAGAGGATGAAATACTTTTATTTTTTTAAATAAATATAACCAATTTTTACTTCAAACTTTTAGTATTTGGCAAATCAAATACGTCACTTCAGAAATGACCAAACTTTTAGAGCTGAACCCTTTATTTGTATTTTGATATTAAAGCAGGAATTATATATATCACCAAAATTCTTATCAACTAGTTCAGTCAGCCTCACCAAATACCATCACATCAATCCAGACATACTCCACGGTCTTCCTTTCCTCAGGCCTAATCAGCCCTGAATTTGATTGATCCTCTGGAAACCAATATGCCCCCAGCAGGAGTGTCTACCCATTGCATCTCTGCACACACTGGAAGAAGAGTTGTCTTGGGCCACATATTAAATACACTGTGACACATAATCACACACAAAAATATCTCATAATGTTTTAAGGAAATTCTGATTTTGTGTTGGGCTGCATTCACAGCCATCTCGGGCTGCACGTGGCCTGTGGGCTGCAGGGTGGACACCCCTGCCAGTCATCACCTTCCAAACATTCCCAACCACCCCGTCAACCACCAGCCAGGACCCAGCAATTATTCATGACACAAATGTCATCGGGGCAGCGACAAATAATCTTTCAATATCCATTTCCCATTTCCCCCTTTCACTAGTAGACATCCCTAAATTGTTTTTTGCCATTTGTTTTTATTGTTGTTCTACTACAGTTGTTCCGATTTCCCCTGTTACTCTCCCCACAGCCCCTCCCACCTGAAATCCTTAAATTTTAACTGAGCACACGGCTCCCCATCTAAATGCTGTATTTCCCACCATCCTTTGTTTCTGGGTGTGGTCATGTGACTAAATTCTGGCCAATGGAATTGAGTGGAATGATGTGTTCAACCTTCAGGTCATGTCCTTCAGAAAACACTGTCTATTCCTTCTCTGACCTGCTTTCTTTGGGATGAAATTTTTAAAATAAATTGGTAAACTAGCTCTGATCATTTGAATGAGAACAACAGCATAGGGGAGCAAAAAGAAAGGCATGGGTCCCTGGCTCACCTTGTGGAACAGCACAATGCCCCACACCCCGCCTGTACCAGCCTCAGGTTCCAGGTAACAAGACCACCCAATTAACATCTTTTTTCTCACTTTAAAAATTTGAGCGAGATGCAAAATCATTTTAAAATATCAAGCTTCCTTCTGTAGGTTGGAAATCTCAATGTAAAAACTAACTAACAAACCAAAACAATTTGGAGACCTAACAACCTCCTCAGCCTCAGTTTCCAATTTAATTAACCCACAATATTAAAAGTTTTCCTTTAAATTGTCCAAAAATATCAAGTGGCTTTCTCACTATGTAGCTGAAATTCTGGTGGTCAATATTTTGTTTATAAACAGTCTGAAGCATGAGCTCTTCTCAGTTAGACTAAAAAGATCCCTCCAAACTATAAAACCACTGCTTTAAACAATCTAAACAAGGATAACTGTGGCTATTGAAAACATAAATCCCATTTGCTTGAGATTGGTTAAAAACCCACAAGCAAAGTGTGACAACAGCTTTGACTTAAAAAAAAAACCAAAAACCAAAACAGCAAGGATGTAAATGCTGATGAAGCGTCCTGGCCATCCAGTCCAGGTGCGCATGGACGAAAGCCGTTCCCTTGCACCTGTAGCTGTCATGCCCTGTCTGTATCACCCACGGGTTCGATCCCAAGGTGTAGTCAACCAGAGATGGGTTTTGGAGGCTCATCACCGTCCAAGTCCTGGTTAATCAGATGTTGAAGCCTATGATTAACCTGCAGAAACAGAAGTTGGCTCTCAAGCATCCCTGTTACAGTCCAGAAGGTAAAGTCACAACGTTTTTGTGGGAACGTTGTGTTCCCTTAGAGGTGAGCATTGGAAAGAGACTGCTGAGGTACTTCAGAGTTATTGAACACCACAACTAAGTCTGGATTGTAAATCTAGGTAGATTAAACCCTAGGGCCTAAACGTTAAAAACTAATATTTTTAAAGAACATTAAATATTTTTTTTAAATTTTCAATTACAGTTGACATGCAATATTATATTACTTCCAGGTGTACAACATAGTGATTAGATGTTTATATAAATTACAAAGTGATCACTCCAATAAGTCTGGTATCCATTTAACACCCTCCATTATAACTATGACACGTAACACCTGTCGGGTGAATCAAACTGTCATCAATGCTCAATATTTCCAAATGCACGGTGACCCAGCTTTGCATGCCTCCTGGTGGTTTCCGCAGCCCCCTGGCATCTTCTTAAGTTTGGTCAAATTGGATTCATGAAAGCATCAGGCCCAGCTGCCTCTTGACACTTGGGATTTTCTGCCAGAAGATTCAGTTTTGCACTTTGAGGACTATTTGCAAGAGTTGGAGAAGTGTAGGAATGTAAGTGTTTTATTATTGGGGGAAACAGTTTTGGTCCAAAGTGGTTTTTAGGCTATTACTCTAGTGTGACAGCTTCTAGAAACCTCTCTGCCAGGACAGCAGGCATATGCCCTTTGCTTTCTGTGTTAGTCAGGCTTCTCCAGAGAAAGAGGACCAACAGTGCATGTAGGAGTGTGTGTGTGTGTGTGTGTGTGTGTGTGTGTGAATTAATATGAGAAATTGGCTCACAGGATTGTAAAGCCTGGGCAATTCCACCATCCAGGAGACTCAGTCTGAGTCCAAAGGCCTGAGAACCAGGGGAAGAGATAGTACAAATCCCTTTCTGAGGCAGAAGATGAGATCAGATATCCCAGAGAATTCCTCCTTCCTCTGCCTTTTGTTCAATTCAAGCCTTCAACTGATTGGATGATGCTAGTTCACACTGGGGAGGGCAATCTGCTTTATTCAATGCTCAGGTTCAAATGCTAATCTCATTTGGAAACACCCTCACCGACACACGCCTTCATATAATGTTTAACCAGGGCATGCTGTGGCAGTCAAGTTGACATGTGAAATTAACCATCACACTCCCCTTCCTCTTTGTCACTCTTTCCATCCTGCTGCTGCTAACACGGTGTGAGAGCTGGAGCTCTAGCTACTTTCTTGGACTGTGAGTATAAAGACCACACCATTTGGATGGTAGAGCAATAAAGTAGAACAAGTTTGAGTCCCTGGAGACACAGAGGAATTGGGAGATCCCTACAACATCCCTGGATTACCTACTCTGCAGACCTACAGAAGGCAGAGAAATAAACTGCTGTCTCGTAGAAGCAGTGTTACTGTGGGGCTCTGCTTTATCAGTTAAACTTAGTGCTCACTCTTACCTACCTGTTCTTTATGTTTATTTGAATCATCACAGGCCTTAGTCAATGGGTTTCTAAGTTATTTCCTCTTAGTGGTAAGAGGCCAAACTTTGGTCCTTAGGATCACAAACTCCACATGTTGAGAATGTTGTCTTCTGTCTACAGCAAGGAATAGGGAGGGACAGGTGCAGTGAATCCCAAGGACTTAAATTTTCCAGCTGCTTCAGCTGGTTTCCAAGATAGTAGCCATGAGCTCAATGAGGCAATAGAACTTCATTTTTACTCTGCAAAGAGCATTGCTAATCCACTCTCCCACCCCACCCAAAACCCACCTAGCCTTTGCTTAGAGATGATGTCAACTCTTGCCCTGAATGGGTGTGGCTCAGTTGGGCAGTATCCTGCAAAGCAGAAGATCATCAGTTCCATTCCTGGTTCCAGCACATGCCTGGGTTGCAGGTTCAGTTCCTGGCTGGGGTGTGTACGAGAAGCAGCCAATTGATGTTTCTCTCTTGCATCCATATTTCTCCCCCTCTCTTTCTCCCTTCCTTCCACTCTCTCTAAAAATAAATAAATAAAATATTTTTTAAAAAGGTGTCAATTCTTTCCTGAAAACCTTATTGCTAAGGGGAAAAAGTCATTAGATGAATTTTTTTCTATTGATTTCAATGGAAAAAATTTTGATGCATTTCATCCTGACCCAATAAACCCTAACAGTACTCAGAGATACAAAAAAGTGTATTAATTAAACAATTAAAATAAGTGCATGTAACAAATAGCAGTTAGAAAATAGAATTTGTATGTAAATGGAATATAATAAAGTTTATAGTACTTACCAGAGTGGGTGAGCTGGTGGAAAAGAGATTCTTTGGAAGGTGCAGTCTTCTTTCTGCACTATTTTCTTCCGTGATATTTCAACATTTGGGGGGTTCATGGTAATAAAGTTGTGTCATAGAAAATACCTTTAGAGTAAATAAAAATAAATACATGAATGCTTCAAAACATGTAAAAAATAGTGTGCGTGCACAGCCCACTGAAGAGCCCCAGAAGAACTTGCCTGCCTCTTCCATCCCTCTCACTTGGCAATACGTTTTGGGTTCATCTCTACATGACGAGTAATTCCTACTCATTTCCTATATTTCCCTACTAGAAACCACTGCGCTGAGTAATAAGCTGGTGGGTGTATCTTTGCCTAAAACCATTAAGTTAAAATACTGCTTCCTGTGGCCCATGTCCTTGGGTGAAGACATGGTTATATAGGGAAAAAAGTCACGATCTGAAAAATGGTGTAACCCTTCCAAGTCAGAAGGGCAGCAGATCAATACTGAACTGTCCTTATGTGGGGTTAAGTGTGTAGCTGAGCGGGGAGGGATCAGGAAGAGGCAGCAAATCAAAAATCTGTACAGGGGTCCACCCTTGGGAACAGTAAGCTAAATCCTTATGAAGCCTGGTGAGAGCCAGAGGCTGCAGACAAGTCTTTGCCACACCCTCGCCTTTTTGCCAGCGCCCTGGGCCTCAATTCTCCCCGTGTTTTCTCTCAGCCAGACTTGAGGGCCCCAGGGCGTGTGTGGGCTAGAAGTTTTAGGGTTTCCACGAAGTTGCTGCAGGGTTTTCTTTGGTGGCATTTACTTGGTGACTTCCAGAGAAACGGGACTGAGGTCGGCCTCTGCCTGCCAGAGTCAGCCTAAGTGTCTGTTTTGTTGAAGGAGAAATTGAGTACTTGTTGGGCAGTGAAAGCCCCTCTGGGAGAAAGAACAGAATCTTGCTTGTCTTCTCCACCCCTCCTCCCCCGGAATCTCTGGAACTTTGGCTGGGTCTATTCACGTTCTTACCCATCCCTGGGCCCCACTGGAAGCCCAAGTACTGCTAGAGCCCCAAGGGCGTGGGCTTCAGAATTGGGCAGATTGGATTCAAATGCTGGCGTTTCCTTCTCTGAACACTTTCAAGTCTTTCCCTTTCACCCCCCTCCCCGCTTTCCTCTGATGTTGCATTCTCCTCCAATTGCGTCATATCATGTTTTTTCTCCCAAACTTCATTATGTATGTGTCCAATCTGTCTTCTTATCAGGAAGACTTTTTTTGTGCGTGAATTGAATGTCCTGGAGTGCTCTTGTTCCTCTCACGCTTGGGTTGCTTTAGGAGACTTGTTTCCCTGGGTTTTGTTTGCTCTGCTGTCTGGCTGCTGGTGCCCCGCTGCGGGCACTCTTCAGGGACTGTAATCTGCAGGAGAGGCTCGGGGTGTGAGACAGCGGCCAGCTGAGAGCCCTTCAATAGGCCCTGGGCTGCACAGGCAGGTAAAACCTGCAACATCCTTGCTCAGGGAGGGGACACCTTACCTCCCCACCCCCTGCTCTTCCAGCGACCTTGACCTTAGATACCACAGTGTTCCTTTCCTTTCCTGCCCCAGGACTCCGGTGCTTGTCTCCAGGATCTCCCCACACAGAGGGGGAAATTCCTGTTCCAGTTCCATCTCTTAGGGTCCCAACCGAGCCACGCACGGCCCACGCCCTCTGAGCCTGGGCAGCTGCTTACTTTAGACTAGACTAGAGTAGATGGATGGGGATTGGGTCGTGAAGCATCACAGATTCTACAGGAAAAAACAAATCCTGCCATTTTTCACAATCCTCCTCACCCTTCCCTCTCATCCAAAACCTTTTTTTTTTTTTAATTGTTCATAGTTTAATATGATTCCTCCGGAATTTATCTTGGTGTTTGGTAAGGGGTCTTACGGAACTGAGACCCAGAACGTTGGGCCCAGTTCTGAGAATATGGGAAGATGCAGGGCATTGGGCCAGCTGGTGTGGGAGACGCTGCTACAGCTCCAGGGTCTCACTCAAGGGCATTGCCCCGCCAACACGGCAGGAACGGGAAGCCGCAGGGAGCAAGTCCTCCCCGGACCCCAGCCTTCCACTCTCCCTCTAGCACCCCCTACTGGCAGCGCCCTTACAGAGCCCGCTGGCAAAGCACAAATAGGGTTTGGAGTTCCATCGTCGCAAAGCCGAGTCCAGTAGTCCCTGTCCCCTATCTTTAGAAAGTTTCACTTTCCACGGTTGCAGTTACCTGAGGTCAACTACAATCCAAAAATATTAAATGAAAATTTTCAGAAATAATTCGTGTTTTAAATTGTGTGCCCTTCTGAGCAGAGTGATGAAATCTTGCGCCTCTCACCTCAGCTGCCCCTGGGACTGAGTCACCAAGTTGTGCAGCGTGCCCGCGCCTGCTGGGCACTCGGTAGGTGTCTCAGGTGTCACGTGGGCTGTCGCCGTTCGCAGCGCTTGTGTTCAAACAGCCCTCACTCTGCTTGATAGTGGCCCCAAAGCACGAGAGTGGTGATGCTGGCAGTTTGGATATGCCGAAGAGAAACCACAAAGTGCTTCTTTGACGTGAAAAAGTGAAAGTTTTCAGCTTAAGAAAAGAAAAATAGTATGCCGCAGTGGTTAAGATCTACGGCGAGAACAGATCTTCAGTGGGTGACATTGTGAAGAAGGACCAAACGGCTATGGCCGGTTTTGCTGTGGAACCTCACACTGCAAACGTTACGGCCAGAGTGAGCGATGTGTTTAGTTAAGATGGAAAAGGCTTTCCACTTACGGCGAAAGAAAACACAACATGTGTTCCGATGGACAATGATGTGTTGTCCCAGAGGGCGCGGGGCCCGGGCGCAGACCTCAGCGAGGAACCGCGCAGCCCCCCCCCAAAGCGCGACGCCAGCATTGCTTCTTCGCCGCAAGGACGAAGGGACAGCTGCGCAGATTCAGGAACAGGTTTGGACTGGAAAATACAAAAATTACGGGAGAGGCTGCGTCCGCCGATGAAGTTGCTGCCACATTTCCCGCAGAGTTGGAGTTGTTGACCAAGGAGACAGGGTAGATCCAAAGCAAGTCTGTAACTGTGACAAAACCAGGCTCTTCTGGAAGACGCTCAGGAGAAGCTGCACTCGCTGAAGGACAGCAGGGGCCGCAGGGCAGACACCGCGGCGGGACAGGTCGGCTCCGGAACTGTGCGGGGGTGCTGCGGGGCACATGCCATAGCGGGGGGTAGTGGACGAGGCAAAACCCCCACACACTCTCAAAACAAAAACAGATGATTGATGGGTCCTCCTTCTGAACTTCCATCAGAAAGTCACTAGTAGCAACCCAGCACTGCGGCGCAGTGCCTGCGTCGGCCCCCCCCCCCCCCCCGCTTTCTCTAGTCTCCTCCGCGTTGCATCAGCTCACAAAATCACAAGAAGAAAGTGAGCACAGTACAATATGCTGGCGGGGGGGGGGGGCTACACTGACATCACTATTTACTTATTTATTTATTTATTTATTTAAATGCTCGTCTGAGGATACGTTTATTGATTTTAGAGGGGGGGGGAGAGAGAGAGAGACATCAACGTGAGAGAGAGAAACATCGATCCTTGCCTCGGGTGATGCTCCAGCCACCCAAGCCACCTAGCTGGGGCTGACAGCAAATTTCTTTAAAAAAAAACAAACAAACCAGTAATTCCTATTTTATTAGAAGTTTTATGAAACTCAAAAATTGATTTTTAACTTTTTCAAATAACTTTGGGGAAGTTATTGAAATCACGACCACTTTTTTCCTCCTTTGGCCTGTGGATTGATGAATTATTCCAGTAGATGCCCTTAAATGGTTCCCCCTTTCTGTATTTGAAGTGCATATACTCGGATACAGTATACAGAGTGGCGTGAAACTAGGTTTACAGTTATTCCTATTGAAAACAATACAATAATTAATAAATAATAATACAAGAATAAACCTTGTGTTCTGCATACTCACAGGGGTAAGCCTACTTTTGCTCAGCCTGTATTGTTCTTTTAACGTGTTGCTGAATTCTATCACACAGGTACAGATGCACGCCCACATTCAATACAGAAGCGATGTGGGTCTCTGGTTTCCCCCTTGTACCTTCTTTGTCACGTTTTCCACAATTCGGCATCAGAGCTATGCTGGCTTGGTTAAAGGAATTTGGAAGCCATCATTCTCGCTGTGCGCTTTGTGATTATTTGAACTGTATTAAAACCTTCTGTTCCCTGAATATTTAATAACATTCATCTGTGAAGCTCTCTAGACCTGGCACAACCATTTCTCAATTTCTTCTTAGGTGGTTGGTGTTTTTAGGTTGTCTAGCCCTTTAATGATTAACTGCGTAATTTATTTTTTCTTAGAATATATTTTTTTCCCAAATTCTCAAACTCTTTTCTGAGTATGGAATGAAAATATTCTTACTAAAAATGTCTATCCTTGGCTGGTGTGGCTCAGTGGATTGAGCGTGGGCCTGCAAACTAAAGGGTCACCAGTTCAATTCCCAGTCAGGGCACATGCCTGGGCGGTGGGCCGGGTCCCCAGGAGGGGGCACGTGAGAGGCAACCACACATTGATGTTTCTCTCCCTCTTTTTCTCCCTCCCTCCCCCTCTCTAAAAATAAATAAATAAAATCTTTTAAAAAATGTCTAGTTTTCTTGGCAAAAATGGTGTGGATCCCATTCGAATTGGGTGGTGACTCTGGACTGGGGAACTCTTGTGGGGTGGAATGAAGGGCAGTCTGAGCTGGTACAACCCTACTCCCTCCCCGTCTCCCCCCTCCATCTACCCCACCCCTGCCCTGCTTCCACCAAAAAAGATCCACTTAATATTTGGAGTTTTATTGGGGCTTTATAAAGATTTCATTAGGGTGTTAGTCACTAGAAAAAAAAAAGCCTGAAAAATAACTGACCCAGAACAGTGAAGTTGAAATAATGCATTTGAATAAGAGTAATAATATGACAGTGTTCCTGTCCCCACCCAAAAGTTTATTCATTCTGATCATTTTCATTTGGGGGATTTTAGGAATGGGTTCCTATATTTTATGGTACCATAGCAATAATTTTTAAGAAAGACTGATGACCTTGGTCAATGAAATATGTCCTTAACCTTGTTGTCTCTTCTTGTTCCTGTTACTGCTGTTTGTTCTTTTTAAAAATGTAGGCCAGGAGAAAGGGGCCTGGCTTTGAAAGACCAGAAATGTGAAGTTGGAGGGTGGGATTGGAGGTAGCCATTGTTCCTAGAGAAAATAATTTATGTAACTTCTAATTTAACAATGACATTAGGATCATGTGATCTGTAATATAAAAAGACATGGCTGCCATTACTGAGAGGGGAAAAAGGGGGTGGGCTTGTTCAAAAGTGTTTCTCTGTCCCAGTCTGGTCCCAGTTACCTTGGGGGAAACAGAGTGGGGTTAGCAGTGTCCTTATTATTCCCAGGGTATTTTAGAGATGTCATATTATTTCCATTGCTGGAATAAACAAGACGATGCTCTAGACACATTCAGTGCCTGCCGGTTGGGTAATGCTGGGTGCTTTTAGCACAGGAGGAAGGACTGGGGCTCTTTAGGCTGGAAGGGAACGGACTCAGGGGACCAGAAGAACTAACTTCATATTCCATAGAGAGAGAGATTAGGTGCATTTCATGTAGAGGCACAAAGCTCAATTGTAACTGAAAGGTAGAAGCTAATGGAGTACATATGTTAACATCACTCAAGGAAGAATGTGCTAGTGTGGCTAAATAAACCAGCTAGAATCTGGAAGTACTGAATTCTTTGTCACTGTAGGTGTTCAAGCAGATGCTGGATAACTGGGATCAGGGATATTGGAGAGGAACTCCATGCATCCTACAGATAGTGTTGAGCAAGAAATCTGAAGCCTTTTCTAACACTGGCATTGCATGGCTCTACAAGTGTCTGAAGTTTGCTTGAATGGCCGCTAGGTGTCACTCCTGTATATTTGCACTAGTAACATTGTTTTTTACTGGTGCAAAGTATGACTAACATAAAGTGAAATTTTATTAACAAAATGTGCATCCTTATTTTATGCAGCTCACTTTTAATAAATATAATAAAACTTAGATAACACTTGAAGCAAACATTTCCAAGATCTATTCTCAAAACTGGACTTTCTAAATTCTCTTTTTAAATGTTTTCCCATAGTCTCAGAACTTAATATAACTTGCCATAAAACCACTTTTATCCACTGCCATCTCTGAACCATTCATCTGTATTTCATGCCCATTGTTTTAGACAGGAACTATGTCTTGCTCTTTTTTACACGGCACAAAACACTGATAACATTCGTATACTACTACTAATTAATACCTTACATTTCTGTTGTGCTTATCACTTACACAGTATTTGTTTATGTTTTACCTCATTCGTGTGAAATAAAGTGGTTAGGTTTCAAAATATGAATAAATAGGCTGAGAAAGGCTAAGCAACCTTCCCAAGTCATAGGTGGCAAATAGGTAAGAGAATGCTCCCCAATTTTTATTGTGCTGAAATATGGAGACTCAGGAGGTGCTACAGACTTTATGTGTCTTGGACATTCACTCTGTAGTTTAGCGTGTTAAAGGCTCCAAGAATTCCTGAAGCAAAGGAACCTGTCAAACTTTAGCTCTCAAAGTCTTCAAACAGATTTAGCCACTATGTATCTTTCTCCTTTCCTTTCCTTTCCTTTCCTTTCCTTTCCTTTCCTTTCCTTTCCTTTCCTTTCCTTTCCTTTCCTTTCCTTTTTTCTTTCCCTTTCTCCTCCCTCCCTCCTTTCCTTCCTTCCTTCCTTCCTTCCTCTTTCTTTCTCTTTTCTCCCTTCCCTCTGTCCCTCCCTCCCTTTCATCTATCATCTTTATCATCTTATTCTTTTTTTTTTTCAGAATGTAAGTTAGTAGCTAACAGAATACTAGCTTTTCTACTGGCAATTCCTATAAGTGGTAATATCAATTTCAAACTATACTCCTTAAATTTAATTTACCAGCAGTGTTTCATAATGTACAATGCATCAAGAAAAAAATAACTTCGAATTTTTTTATAGCTAAAAAGAAATTCAGCTTATCAAAACAGATTATTCCCACCACCAAACGTTCTCTGTGTGGAGATTGTATTTGTCTCTTCTTAACACTTTGGGCAAACTAAATTAAATAAAAGCCCAAGTAAAAGTTTTCACTTCCTTTGTATTCCTCTGACTCCCCTGGCGAATGCAACCGGGGTGGCAGTGTTGCCTGGGGTCAGCTCACTCTCCTGCACTGACTCTGCAAACTTAGATGCCGTGAGGACCCTTCTTCTTGCTCGCATGGTTCCTGTCTCCCTGGCTTTAGCATGTACTTGGAATGACTGCATACATTTGATTAGGGTGTTATTGTCTGGCATCTGTTGAAGCAGTCAGACAAATGGCCAAAATTCAGGATATACACTCTGAAAAGTTAAGCATTCCCTGAAAATGAACTTAGCAGCAAGAAACTATTCCAGTTAACCTGACTTGGCTTTATATGGCAGCTAGAATGAGAGGAGTCCTTACTTCACAGGGGTGAGAGCAACAGAGGACCCGTCCTACATCACTGGCTGACTGCTTTCCGAGCTACGAGGTTCCTCACAGCAGCCTTCACGTCCTTGTTCCTCAGGCTGTAGATGATGGGGTTGAGCATGGGGGTCACCACCCCATAGAAGAGGGAAATAAACTTGTCTGAAAGGTCCTGTTTGTCTGCTCCCAGTGGGTCCTTGGATTTCGGTTTCCCATACATGAAAAATAAGGTCCCGTAGAAGATGACCACGACCGTGAGGTGGGCAGAGCAGGTGGAGAAGGCCTTTTTCCTTCCCTCGGCCGAGGGGATCCTCAGGATGGTAGTAATGATGAACACATAGGAGAAAGAGATGAACAGAACTGGGGCCCCCAGGAAGATCACATTTGTCACCTCTATGCTGATCACATTGATGGAGATGTCAGCACAGGCCAACTTCAGGACAGCCAGGATCTCACAGGTGAAGTGGTTGATGATGCTGTCTTCACAGAAGGGCAGCCGAGTTAACAAGGTTGTGTGCATCACAGAATTAGCACCACCAATAGCCCAGGAGCCGGCAGCCATGGGCACGTAGACAGGCTTGCTCATGACCACGGGGTACCTCAGGGGGTTGCAGATGGCCACGTAGCGATCAAATGCCATCATGCTCAGGAGCACACACTCTGTCCCTGCCATGGCATAGGAGAGGAACACCTGCACAGCACAGCCTGAGAAGGAGATGGTTTCCTGGGGTGTCAAGAAGCCATCCAGGGCCAGAGGGACTGAGGAGGTGGTGTAGCAGATGTCCAGGAAGGAGAGGTTCCCCAGGAAGAAGTACATGGGCGTGTGCAGATGGGAGTCAAGAAGGGTCACCAGGATGAGGACCCCATTGCCCAGCAGGACCACCAGGTACATCAGCAGGATGAGCACAAAAAATATTTTCTCCAGCGTTGGGTAGGCGGAGAGGCCCAGGAGAATGAATCCTACCATGGGGGATGTCTGATTGGATTTTTCCATGTGATATCCCCTCTGTCATCAGCAAAGTACAAAGCAGTACATCAGGCTTCCCAGAGAGGAGTCCCAGGCATCTGGTGTGTGGTGACGTCCCTGCTGCACGACAGGAGACCATATGTGTGTAAGAGGAAAAATAAGTGAAAGAGGAGGTAGGGGCATCATTGGCTCAGAGCTGAGAGGTTCAGAGCTGGGACAGAGCTTACAGAGGTAGGACTTGAACCCAGCAGAGCTAATCCCCATTCAAGGAGGGCTTTTCTTCTGCATTATGTTTAACAGCTGGGAAATGCTATGAATTATTTCTTTTTAATGTAAATGTACTGAAATGTCATTTAATCTGAGCTTTCTGAGCTCCTCAAAGGGGTAAATTCCCAAGCTGAGCCAATTGTTAGAACTAGCAAACTTTCAAGCCTCTTTAAACTTTAATTGCATTTGGAAGAAACTTGTGTAAAAGTGTTAATCCACATCCAGGCAGAAACAAGCCTAACTAAAGGCTCAGCCATAAGGAGGATTACTTCTCAAGTGGGCCTGCCAGCAGCGACACAGATGTGACTGTTCTCAGCACCGGGGTCTGCCCCGTTTAGACGTTTAGACGTGGCCGATAGCAGTGCGGGGGGGAGGGGGGGAGAGCTTTATGAAGTCAGCATGAGGATTAATTGGAGGGATTGAACCCACACAAGATGACAACTATGCACCTTACCGACCGGTTACCTCAATTATATATTAATCACCACACTGATCACATCCATTGGTTATTAGGGGATATGGCATTAACTTATAATCCATCTCACAAAGGAATTTTTCTTTGTCTTTTTATGTTTATATTGGATTCTTGTGTGGTATTCTGGCTCTCTGACCCCGTTCTTTGCTCCACACAGATGGCATTTAGGAAGACTTGGATGCCTTTGTATAGAGGATTGCTTGTCTCTTACCTGAATTGCCCAGTTCCTGAATTCAGAATCCTCATTGATAATATTTCTATAGCTCCTTCTGAATTTCAGTGGTGTGTGTGTGTGTGTGTGTGTGTGTGTGAGAGAGAGAGAGAGAGAGAGAGAGAAAGAGGGTGAGTGGGTGGGTGATGGAAGATGAGTGGTTAATATTAATGAGCATCTACTTCGTGCCATATTCTTTGCAACATCCCACAGCAAAGATACTGTCATTCAAGTTTTATAAATGAAGTAACCAAAGCTCAGAGGAGCTAAAGATTTTGCTCTGTGGGATTGAATGACAGAGCTGGCATTGGATTGCAAGCCCCAATTCTGAGTTATTTCTATCAAACAGCTGCCTCACTCTCTTGGCATTCAGATTTTTGAAAGGCTTTCTCTCTTCAATACCAGCTCTACATGTTCTCCGATCTGTCTCATGGTTTGTCCAGCACACTGTTGCTTTACTCATGGTGGAGAGTGGATGTCACATGTGCTGTCAGGCAGTGCAGCTCCCGCCTTGAACTGAACCCAAGGTTTCTCAGCCTCAACACTATTGACATTTTTGGCTGCAGAATTCCTGATCATGGGGAACTGTCCTGTGCATTGCAGGGTGTTTAGCAAGTTTACCACCCTTGGCCTCTGACCACCCGTTGCCAGTAGTACCTGCTCCCTGAGTTATAACAACCAAAACTGTCTCCGGACATTGCCAAAGGTTTCCAGGAGGAGAGGGGAGTGCAAAAGTGTGCCCAGGAGAGAACCACTGATCTAACCCAGGAGACGTTTCCCCATTATGACATCATGCGTTTCCTTGCATTTCCTGAGCAAGCCTATTACCCTCCCGCCCCATCCCTCAATGCAGCACATCAGGGTGGGCCTGTTTGCTCAGTGCAGGCCCACTCTGGGCGCTCCACCGTGAAACTGCCCCAGCTCATCTCACATTCCTCCCGGCGGCTCTCCCAGCTCCTCTGGACAATGAAAAGGAAACATTACAGTCAGTGTCACAAGCAAGCTGCAACAGTGACAAGGACATGTTGTGTCAGAGAGGCCAAGGAAAGAGGGTTCTGTTAGAGAAGCCGCCCGGTCCGCTCCCATCAAACAGCTTCATCACACAGAGGCTACTGCCCATGAGAGTGTGGGGTGGGCACGAGTGATGCACAGGACTGGACCCGCATGAGAGCAGTATCCACGGACGTCTTAGTGTCTGTGATGTGGAAGTTGCTGGGTAAAAGCTGGTTCAAATGGAGTGAACGGGATAGCTGGGAAGACCTTGCACCGTGAGACCAGGGCTGTGGGACCTGCCCCTGTGTACCATGGCTATTCTGTGTAGCTGGGGCAAGTCCTTTCTCCTCCCTGGGCCTCATTTGCCCCAAGTGCATCACAAGGAGGCTGAATCAGGTGCTTTGCAGGCTTTCAATCTCTGCCATAAAGTGGCTGGTGCTGTGCCCAGCAGGCAGGGAGCAGTCCTTGGTGAAAGTGGCTGCACACTCGTGTGTGTGTGTGTGTGTGCGTGTGCGCGCGTGTGTGTGTTGGGGAGATCTGAATTTTTTGTTTCATATGAAGGGATGGTCGACAGGAAACCTAGGGCATGTCAGCCTTTGGAGGGGATTCAAGATGGAAGAAAACAGAGAGCTCTTATACCAACAACATGAGAAGAGGGAGAGGAGGGAAGGGAAGGGAGGGAGTGGGTCAGGAGGCAGGCAGGGAAAGCAAGGACAGGAAGTGAAGCTTTTACCTTTGTAGCTGCATCCTGTGGACTTGGCACCTGGGCTCATCCTGAGGACAGGGCGTTACTCGTTACTCGTGGTCTCCATCCCACCTCCTGCAGCCTGTAGGCAGCTGGAGGCAGAAGGGAACACGGTGTGGTGAAGAGCCCCGTGCACTCTAACAACACCCTTTCTGGAGAGCAGTTTGCCAGGAAAAGGAACAATGCAAAAAACCCATCACCACATCAGTTCCACCTCTGGGAAGAATTCTAAGGAATCGGTGAGAGTGGACGGCCAACATCTCTCAATACGGAGTGAAGTCGCAGCAATATTCGTGGGTGAAAATAGGAAACAGAATACCAGTCTACCAATAAGTGCCTAAGTAAATAATGCCGTTTCACATAATGGAATATTAGGTAGACATTCAAGTGACTTTATAATCTTTACACTATGGTATTATTATACTATAGTGAAAAATTTTAAAGGGAGCATACAAAATTGTATACAGTTTCGATCTCAGTGAGGTAAATGGTATATGTGGATGAAAGTGACTGGAAAGAAATTGTAGCAAAATCAAGATGGGAGGGATCCTTCTCTGTACCTCTTCAGGATTGCCAATATTTTTTAGTACAATAGGCACAAGTGTCCTTGTATTCAGGAGGAAAAAAAAAAAACAGTGTTTACAGAACGAAAGTGAGAAGAACGGAAAGAACCAGCCACAGACCAGGAATCAGACAGGCGGCGTGTGGGTCCTGGCTGGCCTGTCTGCTCACCCTCTGACCCTGGGGCAGGCCCATTCTTCGGAGAAACCTCTGCAGAATGGGGTGGGGATCCTGCCTGCCGACCTCCCTCCCGGACTCCGGACTCCGTGTGACCAGCAAGGTCAGGGCAGGGGCTTGGTCAATGGTGAGCCCTGGAGAGCGGGAAGGACCAACCGCCTCGCACTTCCTCTCAGCCACACCTCCTTCCTCCAGCATCTGCTGCAGGAAGGTTTCTTGGAGCAGAGGCAGGGCGAGGGGGAAAGTCCACCTTTGGGAAATGCTCTGCAGAAGGTGTGACCACTGCCTTTGTCCCCACCACAACCCCGTTCTCCCCACCTGCATCCTGCTGTGGCCACTTCTCTGAGATCCTGATCCCAGACACGATTCTGAACTGCTCACTGCACCCAAGGCCACACCCTGGATGCCAGAGACAGTCCCCAGACATTCCCCTGCCTGACTTTCTTTACCTCTGAGACTCTGTTTCTTCTTTATCCTCCTAAATCCTTGTAGAAACAGCCTCTGGTGGGCTTTCCTTTCACACTCTTCCTCCTTGTTGTGCCAGCTGAGTTCTGGGCATCTCAGCTACAGACTGTTCATGTAGAGGACCCGTCAGAAATCGCAAGAAATCCCAAGGGTGCATTTCCCCAGCAGTGAGAGGAGTCCACGGCAGCCGTGGACATCAAAAGGGACCCTGCTAATCCCAGAAGCAATTTAAAGTTCGGAATGTCAAGTGTGCACAGGGTGCAGGCCCTCAGCATCACTGGGAGCTCCTGGGAGCACATCCCCCATCCCAATTAGAGGCATAAACTAGGACACGGCCAGTGGGAGGTGGGGAGGAGCACACAGCGGATGTCGGCCTCCTCCTGAGCTTTCCTTGGGGTCTCGGGAAAGCTAATGTTCACTTCAGTATGTACAGAGCAATTGTCCCAAGTTGAAGTCCTAGGTATTCAGAGCGGGGAGGCAGGACAGATGTCTAAGAATAGCAGCAGCTGCAGCAGCAGCAGCATGAGCTGCATTCCTTGAGGGTTCCCCCATGCCAGTCAGCACAACACGCACTTTACACGTATATGTTCAGCACCGCCCAGCAATGCGTGTGTATTCAGTATCCATTTCCAGTCTTCCCTCGGTTATTGTGTTATTTTCTCTCTATTTTTTCTTTTATTTGAGGGGAGGTTTAAAAAGTTAAACAATTTACCAAAGGCCATGTGTCTTTTGAATGGTGAAGCTGGAACTTCAACCTCAATGCCTGTGATTCTCTTTGTCATCATCATCTCATCATCATTGTCATCATTATTATGATCGCTGTCATCATTATTAGTAGGTATTGTATGTTCTTGCAATAAAATTTAAAAGGTATAGGAGGGTAGATGATAAAAATTAAACCTCTGTCTCCAGTCACCCTCGAGGCTCTGATATTAGCAGTTTCTTGTATGCTTTTGCCCCCAGAGAGAGCTTGTACTCACACTAACAAGTATTTTGGAGACAAACTTAGCACAAATGCACACTTTCTTAATGTGTTGCTTTTGTCAGCTTAGCAATATACTTTGGAGAGGTTTTCTGGAGAAAAAAAACCATAGTGCTACCTCATTCTTTTATTATTATTTTTTAAACAATACTTTTTATATCAGACATAAGGTGAAAATATTTTTCTTTTTTTTAAGTATTTATATAGAGAGAGGAGAAGGGAGGGAGAAAGAGAAACACTGATTGGTCGCCTCCTGCAGGGACTGGACCTGCAACCAGGCACATGCCCTGAGTGGGAATCACTAGGTGACCCCTTGTTCTGTGGGACAGCACCCGAACAACTGAGTCATGCTGGTCAGGGCTGAACGTATTTTCCAAACAAAACTATAAGTGAAAAAAAATACAAACAAACATGAGAAAAGAATATCTAAGAATCATGAACATTCATATTTCAATCTTTAAGACTGTTTTTTGAATTAGAAGCCACAAAATGTTGGAGGTGCTTAAATGGCAGCTACAGCTGCAGCTTATGTGGTGACTGTGAGAGATGCTTACGGTGAGGAAGAAGCCCTGGCTGGCGTAGCTCAGTGGATTGAGCGCGGGCTGCAAACAAAAGTGTGGCAGGTTCTATTCCCACTCAGGGCATATGCCTGGCTTGCAGGCCACGCCCCTAGCAACCGCACATTGATCTCTCTCTCTCTCTCTCTCTCTCTCTCTCTCTCTCTCTCTCTCTCTCTCTCTCTCTCCCTCTCTAAAAATAAATAAATAAAATCTTAAAAAAATAAAAATAAAATTAGCGCTCCTTAAAAGAAAAAAAAAAAAGAACCTGCACCCACACAGAGTGAGTGCTTCCTGTCAGTGACACAGTGCACAAACGCGAGGAACGAACGCCAACACCTAAGGCTAATTGCTCACTTACCACAGTAAATTGTTTGACGTGGATGGACTCATTGAAGAGGATTAACACGATTCCCGTTTTTGAGACATGGAAATGTTAAACAATTTTCCCAAAGCCACACAAGTGATGAATCCACTGCCTCATTCTTTTAAATGGCTGCACATATGTATTCCATTGTAAGGATGTGCCATTGTGAATTAACCTGTCTTATATTGATGGACATTTAGATTTTCCAATCTTTTTTATTAAAGATTTTATTTATTTCTTTTAGACAGAGGGAAAGGGACAGAGAAAGAAGAGGGAGAGAAACACCAGTGGATGGTTGCATCTTGAGCGCCCCCTACTGGGGATCTGGCCAGCAACCCAGGCATGTGCCCTGACTGAGGATGGAAGTGGCGATTCTTTGGTTTGCAGGCCCACACTCAATCCACTGAGCCACAGCATGGAGGTGATTTGTGATGTAAATTATGGAATCAACTTATGAAATTGTACAATAATTAGTTTTGGGATTTAACAATTGGAATTACACTGACTCTATAGATCAATCTGGGGAGAACTAACATCTCTATAACATTGAGTGTTCCAACCCATGAATGGGAAACATTTCTCTATTTTATTTATTATCATGCCAAACATTTTTTAATGTATAATTTTATGCATAAGGATCTTGGAGCTCTTTTGCCGGATTTATCCTTATATGGTGATATTTAATACAAATTTATAAAATATATTTTATGTTTAAATATATAAGTATATATTTATATTTCTTTGCATTAAAAAATATTTCATAACTTATTGTGGGAATATGGAAATGCAATAGAATTTTTGTATATTGATTTAGTGACTGTGGACCTTGCTTAACTCTCTTTTTAATACTTGTATCTCTAACTTATTTAAATTTTCTACATATAGGTAATAATGACATCTGTGAGTAATGACAGTTTATTTTTCTTCTTTCAAAAATGTTAGACTTGTCTTTTTTTCTTGCCTCACTGCACTGGGACTTCCAGTTTGATGCTGAAAATGTTTATCATGAGAGGGTGTTGTTTTTTCAAATGCCTTTCCTGTCTCACTTGATACAATCATGTAGTTTTTCTTCTATAGCCTGTTACTATGGTAGATTGCGTTGACTGAACTTTGAATACTGACCCAACCTAAGGTGTTCAACCCCCCAGCTTGATGAAGCCATCCAGACTCGTAGCTGGAATTATACCATTGCTCCATTGTCACTGCTTACCTCTGTGTGGTTACCTCTGATAACTCTGTCATATATTAATCTTTGCAGTTTTGGTGTCAAGGATTAATTAGAGTTTATTGGCCTTATGTGTTTCATCTTTCTCTGCTGTGTTTACATACAATGTCTATCACATACTTTCAGTTATTTAAAAAAATGTTTATTAGGAGAACTTTCTAAATATAGTTTCTTTTCTGGAAAGATTCTGTGGGGGTGTGCTGTTTCTATGTTTTCACATGAGAGCGAGTGTCTTTTTAACCCTTGCATCTGTTCGTGGTCAGCTGTGTGCAGAATTCCGGACTCACAACCCATTCCCCTCAGAGCTCTGGAGGCCTGGTCCTGCTGACTTCCACATCCGGGCTGCAGGCAGGAGGCCAGTGCCCGTCAGGTCCTCATCCCTGTTAGGGAACCGGCTTTTCTTCTGCAGAAGAGTCTATAGAATGTTTTAGTGTACATTAGTACTTATTCTTGGATTTATATAGGTAAGTGTCTGGCCAAAATTCTTGCCTCCTGATTGATAAACCTTTTATGAGCAGAATATCTACAACATCTGTTCAGTGAAATGCATTTTTCCTCTTTATCATTTGTCTTTCATCTGCTTTGTCTTCTCCCCATGAATTGTATAATGGACTCTTTTGGTCTATCTTTCATGCCTTTCATTTTTTCTGAAATAACTTAAACCTCTATTTTTTTCTCTGAGTCTAGGAGAGCAAGTTATTTTTCATTTTAAAATTCATGTTAAAGCATTGTCCTATCTACTTGTAAATATTTTTACTGAAATTTATTTGATTAATAATGTAGTTTTTTTTTAAGATTTTAAAAAAGTTTTTATTTATTTATTTTTAGAGAGGGAAGGGAGGGAGAAAGAGAGAGAGAGAGAGAGAAACATCAATGTGCAGTTGCTGGGGGCCATGGCCTGCAACCCAGGCATGTGCCCTGACTGGGAATCGAACCTGCGATGCTTTGGTTCACAGCCCACGCTCAATCCACTGAGCTACACCAGTCAGGGCAATAATGTAGTTTTTTTAACTTAAGAAAATATTCTTATCTCTCAGTCATCTTTTCTCCTAGCCTCTTTTTTTTTTTTACAGAATATGCTTGTTTTCCTGATTCAACAGCCCCTTGAATTTCACTGAGAACACTAATAAGAATTTTCTTTAACATTTACACTGTCTTCCTGCACGAACTCTTTTTCAGCAAAGACTGGTTGTTTTGGTTGTTAGTTTGTTCCCTCTCTATTGAACTACAAGTTTCCATCAGCTATCAGAAGTCTTCCATTCTGCTCATTCTTTTCCCTGGACTTCTAGATTGCTTAGTATTGATTAGTTGGCCTGGAATTCCTCACCTATTATGCGGGTCTTACGTGTCTCCTGGTGAGCATCACATCCACCTCCCTCTGACCTCATGTGGCTTTGGGGATTCTTACAGAGAAAGCAAGTGGTGGTGGCTATTGGCTGCATGCTTGGTCCAACAGGGTCAGGTGGTTCATAGAATTAATTGGATCCTCCTTGACACACATCGGCTTCCACATTACTCTGATGACCCATAGGAGGCCAATGCTATCTAGGGACAGAACCCAGAGATGGAAAACATTTTTAGAAAGGGAAAAAACAAGAAGCCTGAACCTTTGACTCTTGCATCTTTGTGGCCACATCTTCCTCACCACCCTCTCTGCTCCCAGAGTTGAATGTGGGGACCTTGATTAAGGAGAAGGGAAAGGGGCTAATTATGGAGACATAGGGAGGAAACAATTCAGAAAACAGTTTTAAGAATTAATAAGGAGAAAAAACAATGAACACAGAAATAAAAATATTAGTACCATTTAATATAGAATAGGAAGAGTTGAACACTAGCATAAAAGTGAGGACCCATTCAATATATTCAAAGAAAGCCAGCAAGGAACCATTGAGTCACAGACCTTTAGACCAGAGCTTTTTATAAGTTAAACAATAAAACTTGAAGAGTTGCTTTTCCTTGACATTGATTTGTTCACTATACATTACAGAGAGAGAACTATAAGGCTTTACCAACTGGAATAAACTTTTGTGGAATTGCTTATAGGATGATGTGAAAAAAGTCCCATAACATATTCCCTTTTCACAAACAGCCACCCTGTGGAATCAGATTTACCTGTGTAACCCCTGAGGCAGTTGGCCCTGCATCTGGTCCTCTGAGATTCTCAGGTGAGAGCAACCAGGGAAAAGAACCATCAGAACTTCTCCAACATCACTGGGCGAAATGTTTGCGAAATACCAAGTTTCGCACAGCAGCCTTCACGTCCTTGTTCCTCAGGCTGTAGATGATAGGGTTGAGCATGGGGGTCACCACCCCATAGAACAGGGAAATAAACTTGTCTGAAAGGTCCTGTTTGTCTGCTCCCAGCGGGTCCTTGGATTTCGGTTTCCCATACATGAACAGGATGGTCCCGTAGAAGACTACCACGACCGTGAGGTGGGCAGAGCAGGTGGAGAAGGCCTTTCTCCTCCCCTCGGCTGAGGGGATCCTCAGGATGGTAGTAATGATGAACACATAGGAGAAAGAGATGAACAGAACTGGGACCCCCAGGAAGATCACATTGGCCACCGTCATACTGATCACATTGATGGAGATGTCAGCACAGGCCAACTTCAGGACAGCCAGGATCTCACAGGTGAAGTGGTTGATGATGTTGTCCCCACAGAAGGGCAGTCGCATTGCTAGGGATGTCTGCACCATGGCAGTGGAGCTTCCAGCTGCCCAGGAGCCGGCAGCCATGGGCACGTAGGCAGACTTGCTCATGATCTCCGGATACCTAAGGGGGTTGCAGATAGCCATGTAACGATCAAACGCCATCATGCCCAGAAGCACACACTCAGTGGCTCCCATGGCAAAGGAGAGGAACATCTGCACGGCACAGCCTGAGAAGGAGATGGTTTTCCTGGGGGTCAGGAAGCAGTCAAGGATGAGGGGGACTGAGGAGGTGGTGTAGCAGATGTCCAGGAAGGAGAGGTTCCGCAGGAAGAAGTACATGGGCGTGTGCAGACGGGAGTCAAGGAGGGTCACCAGGATGAGGACCCCATTGCCCAGCAGGACCACCAGGTACATCAGCAGGATCAGTACAAACAATGTGCTCACCAGTGTTGGGTGAGCGGAGAGGCCCAGGAGAATGAACCCCACCACCGGGGAGGTCTGGTTGGACCTGTCCATTGTGCATCTACTGTCACCTGCAGGAACTCAGAGAGCCAGCTTCGTGGTTCTCTGACGCCCAAAGTGGCCAGAAAGCCAGTGAGGAAACTCACTTTGCCGAGCAGCTGGAGAACCACTCTGGCAACACGGGTGGTTCTCTTTGCTGTTCTAAGTAAAATGCAGAGAATTACATCAAAACCTACTTGAGATATTTGGCTATCCCGTAGAAATGTTTGAAATGTCACCTGATTGGATTCAACATGCCTAATCACAAGATAGGAATTACACATTTACTTTATGTTACGCCACGTGTGGCTGATTCCTTTTAATCAATTTTGTGAGAAGTGTTCTATTTCATTTGTAGTTTTTTCCCTTTGGAACATAAACCTGGTTCAACTAACTGGGTTTCATCCTAAATTCCCAACCATTTCCCTCTCCGGGCACTTTTGCATATGACTTTCCTCCTCTTTCACAGTTCACTCAGACAGCGTACAGGCCCCTGAGCTCTTCACTTGCTCCTGCCTTCACTCACGTCCCAAACTCCTCTGGAGCAGCTGCCAGAAGAACGGGCCTCCGCCCATCCCTCCGTGTGCAGCGATCCTTAAGTCCCCTGTCTTCTCTGGGCCTCGCTTCCCTACTAATACTCACTTTGGAATGTGTTATTTTTAGCAGTATTCCATCCCAGGGCCCAAGCGACCTCATGAACATCTCATTTTCGGACTTTCTGTCATACCACTGAGGTGTCCTTTCCCTTTCCCTTCAAGTCACCCCTCACGCCACATGGTCTCGAGGGACGAAGCCAGCAACGGGGCTGGGACCACAAGCGTGTACACATTCTTTTAAATGTGCTCTCTTACCTTTTCCTGGTAAATAGGTGGATACAGAAGGTTACTTCTCTGAAAGTACACAATCTGGTCTGAAGTGGCAGTCAGAGGAGTTACAGCCTGAAATGGGTGGAAGTAAGTTTTCTTGCCCTTGGATGAAATCCACGTAGGACCGTCTATTGTGTACCTGAAGCCACTTAAAAACTGCCTTGCTATTGGGATTATATGAGTCTCTGAAGTAATTTAAAGTTTAGAAACGAAAGTGACAAAGTTCAGAAACTTTATACACTCGGGATTATGTCCCCAAGATCCAATTTATTCTGAAGTCCCTCCAGAAATTCTCCCCCCTCCCTCACTAAGAATCCATCCTGCTGTGCTACTGGACGCACCAGAGAAGAAGGGTCATTCCCGTGCTGCCAGAACGAACGCCAGCCCCCTATCAGTGACAGCTAGCACCCGGCGCCTGTTAGAGCCTCATAGATGCGAGAGGACGTGACACCCTGGTGCAGGACAGATCCCTGGAGCTCAGGAGTGCCCTTGGCCATTTCCACATTCAGGATCTCAGGGGTTGGAAAGAAGCAGGTGACCGGAAGGTGCCCTCTTGTCTGTGTCCCACCCTATAGATTCTGAACCCCTACCATAGGCCAGGCCTTTCAAGGGCATTGGGAGGGTCATAAATGAGCCTGGTCTGGGCTCCTCCCAGGAGACTTTCACAGCAGCTGTGGACTTGCAGAAGGCCCATTGATCGCAGAAGTGATGTCCTGTTGTCTGCGTCTTTATCACCTGTGTATGCACGAGTACCCCATAGCTGTGCTTCTGTGAAAGCAGGGCTGGTTCTCTCTGCTGGGATCTGTGTCTTCCACCTCCAAGATCCCAGTGGAGAGCTCTGACCACCCAGGCAGCAGACCAAAGCTCCTTCAACCAGGAACACTGTTTTCTGAGATGCTATAGTTTCTCAGCCTCATTCTAGTTTCCCTCTTCTGTTCAATACCAGTACTGGAGATGATGGGTGGCACATGTTAAGCTCTTGTTCCACAGATGTCCTTAGTGTCCAAAAGGAACTTGCCCAGTGTCGGGAACAAATAAAAGCCTTGGGCGATCCCTCCCACTTCTTTCACAAGTGACACACACCTGCCACGTGCATCAGCTTCTAAAAATCTTACAATCAAGTACATGCCGCACTCACGGTCATGAATCATTATACCTTGCATTGATTTTTTTTCTTCTGTGAAATATAAGGAAAAGTGTAAAAACTATATGTGTAATATTTAAGGAAAATGATAAAATACACACCACGTACCACCACAGGTTAGGAATTTGAATGTTCCAGTGCCTTAGAATCCCCTCTTATTTCTCACTCCAATTACAGTCTCTCTTGTTTTTTCCAGGGGTAATCGCTATGCTGACTTCCACAGAAATCATTTTATTTTAGGCCAGACTTAATGGTACCTACCTTACCCCATGATCCCCATACTCTGATGATTCAAACACTAGCCTCTAGGTGCTGCTGTGAAGAGATTTTGTCAATGTAATAAAAGTCCGAAGTCAGCTGCTTTCAAGAATATACTATCCAAGTGGGCCAGACCCAGTTAGATTAGCCCTTTAAAGCAGAGAGTTTTCTCTGGCTAATAGCAGAGGTAGAAGACAGATAGATTCAAAGCATGGGGAAGTATTTCACCCGCTATTTCTGGATTTAGGGATGGGGGTGGGGACCATGGCAAGGATAATTATTCCGAGAAGCTGAGAGTGACTCCCACCAATAACCAGCAAGGAAACCAGTACCGTAGACCAACAGCCCCCACCCCCCAAACTGAAATCTGCCAACAATCTGAATTTTCTGAGAGCTCACCCAGACTTCTCCCTTACAGAACTGTTAGGTAATAACTGGATGTTGTTTTAAGCTGCTAGTTTTATGGCAGTTTGTTATGCAGCAATAAAAAAGTCAATATATGCTCTCTTGATTTTCTTCATAGTTTCACCACCTACAAATGTATCTTTGTATAATGCATGTTCCCTTTTATAAAACTTAATAACAATTATAAGCCTAGCTTTTGATGTAAAGGAAAAAACTGCCACTATCCGGGGGAAGACTCACCTGAGAATACAAGTTTAGGGTTTTCACCCCTTCAGGGGAAGTCAGGCATGGCTGTTGTGTGGCCAGACACGGGACACCTGGTGGAAACACCCTCAGAGGAAGTGGTTGCTATATGTGTTCTGCTGCTAAGCTCTCACTGTGCTTATTTCCCACTCTAGGGACAGGCCAAAGTGGAATATGTATATGGGGTGAAATGAGTGTCCTCAGCCAATGCAAGCAGCGAGCCATGGAGAGAGAAGAGGGAGTTTTTATCAGTGCATGGTCGAGATAGAGCAAGTACAGGAAAGAATGTGAGAGGGAAAACCAGTGTCCCAGCTCAGAGGCAGTCAAGAGGAAGGAGTTCTCTCTTAGCCTCTTTGTTCTATTCAGGCCTTCAACTGATGGGTGACACCCACCCACATGGAGCAGGAGAATCTGTTTTATTCAGTCCATCAATTCAAGTGTTAATCTCATCCAGAAAGATCCTCACAGATACACCCAGAATATGGTTTGACCCAATATCTGGGCACCCCATGGCCCAGTCAAGTATAAAATTAACCACCCTGGTATGGTATGGAATTCTAGGAACTTACTGGAAATCATCTTCCTTCTGAATTTGAAGCCCTGCTGGTGCAAAGTCAGAAGCCTTTCCAACTCTCCATCCTTTGTAATGAGAGTTGTTTCCTCCCTGGAAGGACACAGTTCCCAGGCTCTCAATGGCGCCGTTGTCCCTCAGTCCAGAGAGCTGTTGTTTTACCCCTGCAGGAAGCAAACCTTTTGTTGGGGTAGACATGGGACAGTTGGCCAATGTTATGGAACGAGGGAGGGGTTTAGGGACTGTGTTTTTAAATATATTTTTCATTGAATCCTTCTTGTTTTAGTAGTGCCCCCTTCTCCCCAGTCCCAAAGGTGACTTCCACTATGTTAGAAATCTGGTTGTTGCCCAGCCCTCCTGTAAGAGGGTACAGCCAGGGGGTCCAAAAGAAGGATTTGTATTGGGGTCCAGAACTCAGGGTGTCCAGGAAATATTAAAAATATGGGATGTCCTCAACCCCACCAGTCTGAACTAGGGGATGGGACACGGAGAGCAGGGCCACTGAGAGTTGTTTTGCATAGCAACAGTTTTGCAGATAACCTCTAGAATGGTCATTTAACATATCTATAACCTTTAACTGGTTTCATAGTATGTTAAATAGCTCTGGCCTTGCTCTGAGCCAGGGAGATGGGAGTGACTTCCACCCATAATGTAACTGGGAAGCAACTCCCCCTCATTACAGAGCCTGCGTCAGAGCTTGGAGATGATTGGCTCCATGCTTGCCCGGACTTACTAGGGCAGCTCAGAAAAGCTGGAAAAACATGGGAATGCTGGCAAGTGTAGTCGATTGTGGGAGGAGTTGGAAATGGGGCTGCAGAGGAAGACTAGCACTGGGATTTAAACCCAGGCTTGGCAGCCATGACAAGAATCACCACATGGCTCTGATAGAGAACCATGTGGCTTTGGGGCTCCCTTTGCCATGCAGCTTAGGAAGCCAGAAAGCAAGATGTAGCAGTGATGCACAGCTCTTTCTTAGCAGTTTGGAAGAATGCAGGAGAGATGCTGCAGGAAGGCAAGGGGTGAAAGGACTCTTGCTGGTGAGCCATGAGAAGGTGCCACATGATTTTGGATTGAGAACTAGAAACCCCGGCCACACAACTGATGGTGCTGGGAACTGAGGGAGGCCTGCCAGCTGAGCACGGGTTACTGGGAAGAACCAGGGGCTGCCTGAGCCACAGGCTTCCATTTCTTTTCCTGAGATACGGTACCCCGGACTGGGCGACGTGGGGAAGGAAGGACTGTGTGTGTTTGTGGGTGTTTTAAGGGACTTTGGGATTTTAATGGCTCAATTTCATTGAGCCATTACTCTTAGTCTGTATAACTTGAATAAATAATTCCTTTTCACCAATCTTTAACATGGAGAGCCCTGGTGATGGGCAAGGCAAACCTAGTGCAGGAGGACCCCAGGAGAAGGGGGGTCCATTCAGTAACATTGTGCTACCCCTTCTCTGGTGGCCAATCAAGGAAAATCATGGGAGACCACATGTGCAGTAGCTTTAAAGTAATACAACTACTTGTACATGTGCAATAAAAATCCGCCAAAACTAGCCAGGAAGGATCCGCCTGTAAGAATAAAATCCTTTCAGCCCATGAGGTCAATCTCTCTGCTTAGAGTTGGCCTGCTCCCATTTTCTCTGCTACAAACTCTGTGTTCGGTTCAATTCTTTGTCCTGATCACTAAGAACCTGGTTACCTGTGCCCACCTGTGACACTCCTAGTTTCTGGTTTAGGACTTGGTTCTATCAAATCCACTATGGAAAAGACTACTTATCCATACATTTTTCCACCCTTCAAAATGTTATCATTCTGATGTTTCCCTTCTTCCTTTTAACCTTGTGGATTTTGTCATTGCAAAAAATTAAACAAAACAAAAAACACACCCCACTTTATTGTAGTTTTTGTGGGTTTCAGGAAGGAGCAAAATCAGATGTATGTGTTCAGTCCTCCTTTATGCCTCAGTCCCGATTCCATGCAGTTTCTAACATCCTCTTTTGTTTTCTTATTTATGTTAGTTATTGTTTCTTGTCTGTTTCTCTCCTGCTAGGACGTAAGCTTCACAGAGGCAGGGCTTCTTCCTGTGTTGTTCACAGATGAATCCTACGTGTAAAAATAGGGCCTGATGCACAGCAGGCACTTAACGAATAGTTGCTGAATGAATGACTGAATGAATGAATGTTTGATCCACGCCTGTTTTCTTCTTTGCCCCATGTTAGCTCTTCTTTTTCTGTTTTATCTTCTCTTTACCTCATTGATTTTAATTTCTAGTTTTGTACACATTTTAGGACGTGTATAACATTAGTACAGTAAAATATTTATATGCTTTATAAACAAACCGAATTGTAAGGAAGCATGACTTTAAAACCCAGCAGGCCCTTGACCCCAGGTACCCAGGCTACAACACAAATGCTGGGATAATCTGGGATTCATTTCAAAATAATCCAGCAGAGGGCAAAGTAATCCATGAAGGTGTGGATGAACACGATTGGCCATGAGCAGACCATTGTTGGATTTGAGAGATTAATACCTAAGGATTCATTTTATTTGTCCACTTTTCTATAGGTTTTAATTTGCCCATAAAACAAAAGAAATATAACTCCTCCAAGTTGTAGCTCATTCATGTATTGCAGCCTCTACTTCTTATTCACGTGAGTTCAGTTCTCTTTATGCGTCCGATTTGTCATCTCTGCAGACCAGCTTTCTCTCTCTTACAAGGCACATGGCCACATCAGTTCTGGATTTATATGGCTCCTCAGTTCAAGAGTCCTATGCCAACTAACAAGGGTCTCTATATCCAAACCCCAAATTCCTTGGAGAAAAACTATGATGATCCAAATTTTGGTTAAGAGTCTAATCTGTGGCCAGGAGCAGGGGTATGACCATCCTTTCACTGGGTGCTGGGGAGGAGACATTCTGCCTCGGGCAGGGCTTCCCAGCTCATGTGCCCCAGGCTCCCAATATGCCCAGCTCAGAGACCCCCAGGATCACTAAGTAGGACATGTGGTGACCTAAGTCCCCAGGTGAATTGCTTTCAGCCATTTATAGACTCATCTACTTACCCCAGGGTGCCATTCAAATCCCATTATTTTCTACATATTATTACCAAGAAAAAGATTGGGAAATATTGAACTAGGGAGGTGGGCAGTGTGGGAGTGGTAGGCAGATGCCCAGGAAGTGATCTACACAGTATAAAACAGATTATAACCATATAAATAGGGGAGCTGGAATCTAACCAAGGTCTGTTTCCAAAGCTTCTGTTGCTAACACTACACTATACTGCCTTACCCAACCATTCGATGTGATTTTTGCTAAGTATTTCCAGTGTTCATAGATTACATAAAAAGAGAACACGTGTTGCTTGAGCATTGGAGTAATTGGTGTAGGGGCAAGCCGTTTACATCCCTCATCAATCAGACATTGGATACAGGCTGCCCCAAGGAAGGGGTACGACGTTGGGAGATCAGCTTTCTTTTAGCTAAGAGCCCTCTTTAGCCAATTCCTGATGATGGACAGCTGAAGGCCATCTACTGGCAGTACTTTCAGCAGTGGAACACCTCCTTCAGCCCTGTAGGAAGACCTGGGTGGGATAAGGCATAGTTTTCCAAGTCAAAACTGGCGAAATGAACTATGTGGAAAAGGAATTTTGTTCTGCAGGTATGCTTCATTTTTAAGCCAGTTCTTGACGTGTAAAGGCTGGAAATAATGTCATCCTCTCCGTGGTGAGCTAGAACTGCATAGAATGACTCCATGCTTAATAGGGAAGGCAAAGTCACACCACGTGGGACAGATAATGCTGTCTCTGAAATGGTGAATCAGGAATGTGCCCCACGTGCTCACTCTTACTGGCTGAGACTACTTTAGAGCCCACACAGGCAGGGACCAGTGTGCATGTTTCTGCCAACATGACCAGGAGAGCTCTGTGGGGCCAAAGAGAGAGTTGCTAGCTACATCTCAGGCAGGAGGAACCCCAGTCACCTAAGCAAGTCAGGAAGAGAGCTTTTTTTCCCTCTTTTTTCACTAAAATGTTTTGATTCTCAGGAAAAACAAAATGGTTTTCCAATTGCAAGGAAAAAGAAATGTTCAAAGCTCTCTGCTTCACAAATTTTGCCCTTGTTAATTTCACTACTGAGATCCTCACACATTTTATAACAGTGGGGAATTGTAATCTACCCCATCATTCTTTTGAATTGCTTCTGTAAATGCTTACTCTGGCTAAGATGCAGCTTATAGATAAACAGTGTGTTTGCATAAGGCTCCAAAAGATACAGTTTCCGAACTGCAGTCATTCCAGCTCTGGGAGTTTTGCTAACCTTCAACCATAAAACCAGGAGGTCTCACCCCAGACCATCACTTGACCAGTTTTGAGGTCCTTGTCTGAATGGACTGTGCTGCTCTGCATGCAGAGAACTTTCCATCCCCCTCCCCTTGATCTCTTTGTTCTGCTTTCCCCCTCCCTCGGTACAAAAACCTCTGCCTGCACTGAGATGTTAAGATGGTTTTTGAGGCATGAACCTGCCATCTTCTCAGGTTGCTGGCACCTCAAATCAAAACACTTTCCTTCTCACTGGCACCCACCTGTCTCACAAATTTGACTTTCATGATAACAGGCAGCTGAACCTGTGGGATCATTTTTCCCAGTTTCAATTTTGCCTCTGGACCTCTTGTCCAGGTACCTTACTTCACCTTCTGCGGGTCTTCCTATTCTGACTCCTGCTGTGGCACCCTGCTCTGCTCTGTCCCAGTAGGCCCACTCTCTAACTCTCCAGGCTATAGAAACTGACTCTGTGCTTAAACAAAGCTTACTGAGCGCAGAAAAAAAGGAACCTTAAACCTGGATGGAATTAATGAAATCCAGCTATGAATGTTCCCAGGCCTAGATGCCCCACATGTGTGTTACAGAATCCAGCTAACTTGCCTTCAGAGGAAATGCCTGACAGGGAATCTACATGGTTTCAACTTCTCTGAGTCTCAGGGAAAGGGAGAAGGCCAGCTTTATTTTCCTCTCCACATTTGGCCCTGCCTCCAAGAAAAATAAAATTTGAAGATGTGCCATTTCATCCATAATAAAGATAATCTTTTATACTGTTTTGTCATGAAGTTTTGCCCCACACTATCTCCAAAGTAGGATTTTGAATCTTTACGTAACACAAAGGTACACCAAACTGTTTTTTCTCCAAAACAAAGGAGCAACCTGCTTACAAAGGTGAACTAAGACTTGCCCAGAAGATTCCACCTGCGTTCTCTCAAGTCAATTTCCCATCAGGGTTTAGGTTTTATTGTTTACAAAAATAGGCCCAGTTACAGCTACAATTCTCCATTACACGTATAATTTGATTTTCTGGTAATTACTCTTTACATGTATATTCTTTGGGAGATTGGTATGTGAAGCAAGCCAAGAGTCACAGAACAACAGGGACGTCTGTTCTCCAAACATCACTGAGCGAAGTGTTTCTGAAGAACCAGGTTCCTCACAGCAGCTTTCACGTCCTTGTTCCTCAGGCTGTAGATGATGGGGTTGAGCATGGGGGTCACCACCCCATAGAAGAGGGAGATGAGTTTGTCTGAAAGGTCCTGTTTGTCTGCTCCCAGTGGGTCCTTGGATTTCGGTTTCCCATACATGAACAGGATGGTCCCGTAGAAGACGACCACGACCGTGAGGTGGGCAGAGCAGGTGGAGAAGGCCTTTTTCCTCCCCTCGGCCGAGGGGATCCTCAGGATGGTAGTAATGATGAACACATAGGAGAAAGAGATGAACAGAACTGGGGCCCCCAGGAAGATCACATTTGTCACCCCCATGCTGATCACATTGATGGAGATGTCAGCACAGGCCAACTTCAGGACAGCCAGGATCTCACAGGTGAAGTGGTTGATGATGTTGTCCCCACAGAAGGGCAGCCGAATTGTCAAGATTGTGTGCACCACAGAAGCAGCACCACCAATAGCCCAGGAGCCGGCAGCCATGGGCACATAGGCAGACTTGCTCATGACCATGGGGTACCTCAGGGGGTTGCAGATGGCCACGTAGCGATCAAACGCCATCATGCTCAGGAGCACACACTCGGTGGCTCCCATGGCAAAGGAGAGGAACATCTGCATGGCACAGCCTGAGAAGGAGATGGTTTCCCTGGGGGTCACAAAGCCATGCAGGACCAGAGGGACTGAGGAGGTGGTATAGCAGATGTCCAGGAAGGAGAGATTCCCCAGGAAGAAGTACATGGGCGTGTGCAGATGGGAGTCAAGAACGGTCACCAGGATGAGGACCCCATTGCCCAGCAGGATCACCAGGTACATCAGCAGGATGAGCACAAAGAATATTTTCTCCAGCGTTGGGTGGGCAGAGAGGCCCAGGAGAATAAATTGTGTCATAGAGGCTGTCTGGTTCGCACTTTCCATGGTAGGTCTCCTCTTTCAACTGAAGAAAATACTGAGATTTAAACTTAACATTCTTTGCCTCACATAGGCACAGGCCAATGGGTCTTGAGTTCAATCAGGCTGAGTGATTAGAAAACAGTTCTGAAAGCCCATAGTCTCCATTTCTTTCCAAGGAAAAGAAGCAATAGGGTGTCAAATTTACAAAGTTGAAAATGGTGATTCTGATAACTTAATGTTTTTAATCAGAGACAAGACACATAATGCATTCATTTTAGTGATTCTACATCTTACATGGCAATTTCTCAGTAAACTTCTATCGTAGAAAGGACTTTAAGTTTGCTGCATGTTCTTCCACTGTGCAGGTACTAGTGATATGATTAGTTGTGAATACTTAGTTTATTTCTTCTCTCCAGATGATTCTCACAGAAAACACACTCTCATTGTTCCCAATATCTCCTTTCTCATGGTCAGCACCAGCTCCAGGGCTTTCCTTCCTTCCATCCACCCATCCATCCATCCATCCATCTGTCCATCTTTTTGTCTGTGTCTGAACATCCATCCACCAAAACACTTATTAATCACCCAGTATGTAGGTATGACCATTCCTTTGAGGAACAAGGGGGACTCATGGACCAGGCTTAAGTGGACTCACAGTCTGGCAGGGAGGAGAAGCAGCAGAGTTTAGGAGAGGCCAGAGCATCTGAAAGGGCATTTGGGGTATTGGTGGGAATAGGGATCATGGAAGGCCCCTTTGGAGTTACAGAATGCAGCTAGGATTTTAAGGACAAAAGGAGACTGGACATGGAGAGATAGAAGCGTCTAAAGAGGAGAGGTCTCCATGGTAACTCTGCTCTGGAAATGCTGATAGGACCTTAATAGTTTGAATGTGATGTTCCAATAAGATGGACAGGACAAGCTCCAACAACCCACAGTGGATCACAGCTTCTGGAAACCTAGTTCTCTTAGGTAACTAAAGCAGCGCTTTTTTATCTATCATCTTACTGGCTCACCTTCCCTCTGGATTAGTGTCCACATGAGGATTAGTGGACATTAATAGTCCTTGAATCTTTAGGCTCAGCTGCTTAGGTATGCCACCCAGACTAATATCCTGTCAGTAATTATGCTCCCCAAGTAATCTAGTCCCACGCTCACTCCCATTCTAGGTCTTTCTCTGCACCATACTGAAGCATGGCTTTTTGGTTTGGGCTTGATATCTTCTAACAATAAAGAATATACATTACCAAACAGTGTACTCCATTATTTGCAGAGCTCTGGAGTATTAGACAATTCCTTATATTGAACCAGGCAGGCAGCTTTCTGAGATTTTCTCATTCATATGATAGTGGTCAGCTTCCTTCTGGAACTGCACTGAATTTGTGGAAAGTCATCAGGTCTGTAAGCCACAGATCGCGCTGTATCCTGCTTAACCTTCTAACCTGCTGTATAGATGTCAGTACTTCTTCCTTCTCTTTGACCCTCAGGTTGCCTTCTTTGAGTTGGGACTGGAAGAGATGAATGATGTTCAAACTCTTTAAGAAAGAGAACTTTAGTTTTCTTAAATTCAGAACCCTCAAATATAAAACAGGTTCCTTTTGCTGAAGTAGAGAAGGAAAGCTCAAAAAGTCTGGGCTGCTCAGCTTGTGAGGCTGCTTCAAGCCCAGGCCACAGTGACACACAGCTCCAGGAGATGACACTTACGACATTGTAGACAGCATAAATGATACCCTCTGGGGCACAGCTCCAGGACAGCTCCAGCCACTTCCGTGGCTCTAATGAGAATGGTACTCGCAGGAGTTGTGCAAAAGGGGGCTCTGAAACCATGGGACCCTCTCATTTCTCAAAGGCTCTCTGAAGTGTTACGAGTTCATGAAAAGAGACTCGAAAGTTTCATAGGTTTCTTGCCACCTTGGTTTTTCTGACCCAGGAAAAAGGGTTCTGCACGGCCCTCATTCTTTGTAATACCGCTGAAATTGTTTCATTTCTTCCCTTCTCAAGCCCCAACCCCTTTGAGAAAAAAATCCAGAAGCTGAAAATGTCACTGTGCTCATAAAAGATTTAGGATTACTCTTGTAAGAACTCTCACTTACCTTGATCAGGAGCCTATTGAGAAAGGGTCCCTATGTCTTGGGAACAGACATGGGCCAGAAATAGCACCACTGGTTTGAAAGGCCCAGGCTGAGATATCCACCTCTTATTTGAAGAAGTGGTGAAGCCAGTTTTTCCTGCTCTGCCTTGGTTCTGTGTTTTAGGCAAAACACCCAAAGGAACGCCAGCATATGTAGAAGGAAACTTGAAATCATCCCTGTAATTGGAACGACCGTGTTCCCTCGAGTGATTAAAAGTTTGGAAATGGAGTTGTAGAAAGTCAGAAAACTTTTTATACTTCTGAGTCAATGTCCCCAAGATCCAATTATGCTGAAAGCACTCCAGAAAGACTTCTTTTTCTCCTTCCTTTTTTTCCTGTTGGAACTTTCCACTCTTAAGCCACTGGAAGGACATCAAGGGAAGCATTTTCATGGCCTGATGGAATTTCTGCAAACTTCAAAATGCTTAACATCCTTGGAAAAATCAGCAGGAAGATAGGAATTATTTATAAACATGCTGCGCTTATGACACATGGAACCAGCAGCTGTGGGCACAATAGTTCTAAACCAAGTGTTCAAGGACGTGGCTGTGCACACTTTGGGAGACTTCAAGGAGGAGGTAGTTTCTGGCCAGGTCTTGAGCAATGGAGGAGAATTTGCAAATAAAGAGATAGGTAAGGGAGAGGGGAAAGGGGAAGACCATGTTGGGGACACAGCTTGGCACAAGTCTTAGGCTTGAGTATTTCTTCCACAGCCTCAGTAAGTCATTTGGTTAAAAACTTCAGGGAACAGGAGGTATTGAACAAAGTCCAGGGAGGCCACTTGATGCTGGTGGAACCTGGAAGGTGGGAGCAGCCTCTAAATCGGCCCCACTGATCTTTGCCTACTGGGAATTATGGCCTTGTGTAGTTTTCGGCCCATCTGTGACTTTCTTTTAACCCAGAGACCACCCTGTCTTGCTGGGTTTGATGAAACAAACTGCCAGATTGGAGAGACCCATTTGGGAAGGAACAGAGGGAAGTCTGTGGGAAACAGACAATGTAGGATCGAGGTCCTCGACCAACAACCCTCAAGGCACTGAATCCCACCAATATCCGTGGAAATAAGCTGGGAAGCAAACCCTCCCCAGTCAAACCTTCCAATGAGATCTGAGCCCTAGCCAGCATTCGGATAGCAGAAAGACCCTGCGAAAGACCCTGAGGCAGAGGACCCGGATAATCTGTGCTCAGATCTACATAATCTGTATTAGATCTCCACAAACCATAAACCACACAACACAGTGGTATCATTTTGACTTTAAATTTCTCATATACATGTTGAAGAAATTAAGGGAAAAATAGTTTTCTATTTATCCACGTATTTATAATTTCCACTGTTCTTCCTTCTTAAAAAACTGAGCTTTCATTTGACATCATAACTTTTCAACATGAAGAACTTCCTTCAGCATTTCATCTGCTTTAGATCTACTGGAAATAAATATTCTTAGTTTTATTTATCTAAGAGAACCTTTATTTTATATTTATTTTTGAAAGATTTTTACTGGTTATAGAATTCTGGAATAATGGTTTCTTTTCTTTTTTAAAAAGACATTTTTTAAATGTTTTTCAATTCCACTGTTCTAGCTGTCATTTTCTGATGAAGAGCCATCAGTCATTCAAATCTGATTTTAAGACTTTCTCTGTTTTTCCTCTTCAGCAATTTGACTATGATGTGTCTGTGATATAGTTTATCATTTTTATTTTTGAGTGCTATTGTATAATCTTATGTTTTTAAATTTATGTTTATACATGAGGGTTTCTGTGTTTCTTGAAGCTGTGTCTTTATGTTTTCCACCACTTCTGGGTTATTTTTGTCTATTATTTTTTGAAATATTTATCCGCCCTACTCTTCCTCTCTTCTTCTGTGACTCAAGTTACATATACATCAGACCATTTTTTATGATCCCAAAGGTCATGAGAACTCTTTTTTTCTATCTTTAATCTCTGTTTTTCAGGTTGAATGGTATTTATTGGTGTATCCTGCATTGTTTTGCTAAGTTTTCCTTCTGTCATCTCCAATAATTCAAAAACCTAGTGGGTTAGTATTTTTTACTCAAATATTTCAGTTTTTAGTTCTAGAATTTTCATGTTATTCCTTTTTCAGTTCCCCCATTTCTCTGCTGAGATTTCCTATCTATTCATTCATTGTGATTATATTTTCTTTTACTTTCTGGAGCAAAATTATAACTGCTTAAAAATGTCCTCTTCACAGAAATTAGATTAGTGGTGGCCTACTGTAGGGGAATGAGGAGGGATGGGGAATAATTGCTAATGGGTATAGGGTAAAGAAATGTTCTAGTATTTTTAAAGGTAATTAGATGTTCTAAAATCAGATTATGGTGATAGTTGCATAACTCTGAATATCTAAAAACCATTTAACTTTACATTTTAAGTGGGGGAACTTTGTAATATGTGAATTATATCTCAAATGAGTAATTTTTTTAAAAAAATACTTTATTTTTAAAGAGAGAGGAGGGATGGAGAAAAAGAGGGAGAGAAACATCGATGTGAGAGAGAAACATCAATTAGTTGCATCTCATAGCATCCTGACTGCACCCTGACCTCAACCAAACTGGCAATTTAAACATGTGCCCTGACTGGGAATCAAACCAGTGACCTTTCACTTTGCAGGATGATGTCCAATCAACTGAGCCACATCATTCAGGGCACATATAAGTGATTTTTAAAAGACTGACTAATGCTTGAATTCTGCCCCACACATGGGTAGTTAAGTAGCCATCCAGGTGCTTGGACAGAGTTTATGTGCAAAATTTGAGACTATTCCTGCATGGCTCTCGCCTTTCTTAGATTCTATCCACCTGCCACTTACACACACACTTTCATATGCAGTGGTTGCCTCAACCCCTGTATTCTGATTTCTCAACCAGTAAAATTGCTGGTTTCTATACAACTTTTAGCTAAAGCATGTGACAACAACTAAAGTCTATCTTTAGATGAAAATCCATAAAAACGGCAAACTCACCAAATGTTCTTCCTGTCTTCTATGTCTTGACTTCCCTGCAGTTTTTGGCTTCTCTTCACTTTCTCTGAACTGTTCTGTGCCTTAATATGGCTGTTTTTAAATTATATTTTGTCCAACATTTTTAATTGTTATACTTAAGAGGGTGGATCAATGCAAGCCACTTCACAGTTACTAGAAGCAGAACCTATAGTCCCACACTCAATTTCTGTCATTTTGTTTTATTTTGGTAAACTTTTGGCTGTCTCAAAATTCTTGCTCAAACAAGGATATAAATCAATCAGGCAGACAAATTAGTGGATGTACCCTAGTACCACACTACTTCTACCAGAAAGTCCTAGGTACTTGCTACTCAAAGTCTGGTCTAAGACCAGCAGTGACATCACTTGCGATATTGCTAAAACTGCAGAATCTGCAGCCCGTCTCCAGACCTACTGACCCATAACTGCACTTGAACAAAAGCCCCAGGGGATTTATAGCACATTAAAGTTTGGAAAACTGTCCTCAGTAATTAATCGACTTTCTGGAGTAACACAGAACCAATGTTAACACATCAGACCCCCTGTTTGGCAATGTTCATCACTTCTTGGAATCCACCACACCGTCATCTCCTAGGGTCACTTGGGTAGGTAGTTTCATTTGCCCCTCAGTTACAAGCACTACTCCCAGACTGGCCACATCCCCATAACAAGCCTTTTGTTGTACCCTCAGCTGGCTGCTTGGCTCTCTGCATTTTTCTGAAACCTGACACTCACACCTAGCCCCCTCACAATGTATAATGCACAATGCCTTCACTTCATGCAGGGTAACATTTGGTTTTCTCCTGTGAAGTACTGTCTTCTTTCTACCTCCACAGCTGTGATAGAGTCCTGTCCTTGGAAATACTGTGGTCATAGATTCGGTTTCCAGGTAATAGACTCTGAGGGCTTCACCATGAGAATTCTGCTGGGATAAAAACATTGTCATAACAGCCCTCATTGGGTAAAAGCAGCCTTATCTCCTTCTGATGACTAGGATCAGTTACATGCCATTTGGGTAGGGACTCCCATCCTTGCCTCCTGGTCTCTTGGCATAGGAAGCCCAGCATGACTGAGGGATAGCCATAGCTTAATACATGGAAGAAAATATGAAGTATAGAAGTTAGTTCTTCCATTTGTGGTCAGTTGATTCAGCAAAGGTGTCAAGGCAATCCAATTGGGGAAAAGATGGTCTTTTCAACAAGTAGTGCTTTAAAAAATGGATATTCGTGTGTTTAAAAAAAAGGATGATTATATTTTACTTGCTTATTTATAACCATTTTTTTTACATATAAGTTGAAATAAAGAACAAACTGACAGTAACCAGAGGGGAGGGGAGAGAGGGATAATGGGGGAAAATAGGGGAAGGTCCATCAAGGAACATGTATGAAGGACACATGGACAAAGCCAAAGGGGGTAGTATTGAGGGTGGGAGGCAGGGATGGGTGGGGTGGGGGGGCATGGCAGGGAGAAAGTGGAGACAACTATACTTGAACAACAATAAAAAATTGGAAGTGAAATGAAAAAAAATAATGAGACTATTACCTCACAGAATACAAAAAAAAATTTAACTCAAAATGGATATCACAAACCTAAATGTAAAACCTAAAATTATACAACTTCTAGTAGAAAACATAGGAGAAAACCTTTGTGACCTTGGGTTATATAAAGATTTCTTAAGTAAGACACAAAAATTCCTTTTAAAAAAGTGGTAAATTCTACCACAAGATTTAAATTTTTATTGTTAAAACGATACCATAAAAATGAAAAGACAAATAAAAAAGACTAAAAATATTTGCAAATTGTATATGTGATAAAGGAGTTGTGTCCAGGCTATATAAATAACTCCTATATGTGACTCAATAACAAAAAGACAAGCAACCCAATTAAAATATCTTCACTAAAAAAGTCATGTGGATGGCTAATAAGCACATGAAAAGATGCTCAACATTAGTAGCCATCAGGCAAATGAGATTGCTACACATCTACTGGAAGAGCTACACTGAAAAGACCGATAACACCAAGTGTTGGCAAAGATGTGGAGAAACTGGAATGGCTGTACATTGCTTGGGGGAATTAAAAATTATACAGTTACTTGGGAAAATAGTTTGGCACTTTCTTAGAGTTAAACACATGCACGCCATATGGCCCACCAATCCCACATATAGTGGTGTACATGAATGTTACTAGCAGCATCATTTATAATAGCCAGAGACTAAAAACAATCTAAATATCCACCAATGGGCAAATAGATAAACAAAATGTGGTACATCCATGTAATTGAATACTATTCCATAATGAAAAGGAATGAACTACTGATACTTGTTACAATTGGATGAGTCTCAAAAATACTATGCTAAGTGAAAGATACCAGACACAAAAGGCTTATTATATGGCTGCATTCATCTGAAATTTCTGGAAAAGGACAATTGTTTAGAAATAAGTAGATTAATAGTTACCTGGGGCTGGAACTGGGGACTGGTGCAAATGGGCATGAGAGAACTTCTAGAAATGATGTAAATGTTCTAAAATTTATTTGTGGTAATAATTGCCCAATTGTATAAATTTCCAAAAATCATTGGCCTATACCTTTATGTAGGGGTATTAACTAAATACCCCTTTAGTATTAACTAAAAATGTTAATACTTTTCCTCCTACCTTCTAAGTTCTTCTGGCTAGGCTAATAATCAAATTGGCATAGGCAGATTAACAGGAGAAAATCAAGTTTTAATGTGTGCACATAGGGAATTCACATAGGCATAATAACTCTATGAAAATTCCAAAGACAGTGAGGCAACATTGAGTATATAAGAAATTTTTGGACAAAGGAGGATGGAAGTGGGAAATAGGGTATTTAGATTTCAGAAGTGAGATGGTTTGACCAACTGAAGCTGATAGCAATCAAGTCAAAACATTAATTGAGAACAATCAATGTTATACCACACACAAGAGAGCCAATATACTCAAAATATCCAATTTCATAAAGTTATTGTTGAAAATGAAAAATACATCTTTTATTTTCAGAAAAAATTAAATGGACTTTTTGGCCAACCCAATCGTTTTCAGAGTACAGGTACTTTACCCCTTTGGTTAAATTTATTCTTACATATTTTATGCTTTTTGATGCAATTATAAATAGGAATATTTTATTTAAAAAAAGAGTTTTATTTCTTTATTTTTAGAAAGAGAGGCAGGGAGAGAGAAGGAGAGGGAGAGAAGCATCAATGCGAGGCTGCCTCTAGTGCATCCCCTGCTGGGGACCTGGCCCACAACCTAGGCATGTGCTCTGACTGGGAATCCAACAAGCGACCCTTTGGTTCACATGCTGGCACTCAATCCAATGAACCACACAAGCCAGGGTATAAATAGGAATGTTTTCTGAATTTCTCCTTCTGGTCATTCATTATTGGTTATAGAGACACAACAGATTTCTGTGCATTTACTTAGTATGCTTTCAAAAGTCCATTACATCATTCTCTTGGGCTAGCTCCTTCTAGATGGTGTCATATAATGTATCCCATAATCATGACCCCGCAACTATACTTTGCCAAATGAGTCCCTTGGTCTGATGAGATATAATGCAGGATCTCATGTCATTAAATCAAACCCTCCATGAGCTTTAGAGAGCGATGTTGGCTAAAGCCCTGCTGAGAAGGAAGGCAACCCGTACTCAGAGGAGGTGTTGATTTAGTCAAGATGAATAATCGCTGCCCCTTTTGGAATGGAACTCGTCTAATGCAATTAACTTACTACCAAGTGACTGATTAGTCTCTTCAAACGAGGGTTGGTTTCTGTTGCTGGCAGTTTAAACAGTCAACTGCTGAAGTGGCCCTGTCAGCCTCTGTGAGGGAGAACACCTGCTCTTTAGCCCACAGATAGCTTTCTGCAATCATGGCTACTCTGTGCCTTGTACCAGTGATAAGGTCAGATGGCATCAACCCCTTGAGTCATTATGTTGATTGTTGAGCCTGGTGGGGAAGATGGAGGCTCAGCTGTGCATGTCACACAGACAGCTGAGGAGGTGAGAGAAACCTGACTTGGCCTCAAGTGATGAAATACTCCTGTAAGACAGGGCACTGTTCTGTTCTTGTCGAGGGCCTGACTCTCCCACTAGACAAGGGAACCACAGATCCTGGGAAATTCATGGATGCGGCTGAGATACCTCACACTTCCCCTTCATTGAGATTCTTCAAGAGCAGAGGACATGCTCATGGTCACCCAGTTCTATGTAAGAGGTCAGGGATTTGACCTAGACCTCCTATATCATATCTACACCTGGACAGGTTCCAGATTTACAAGGAGATGGAATCCACAGAGGGCAAAGCCACTATAGCAGGAAGGGACCAATTATTATAAGACGCACTCAATATTAAGTTCAGAAACATTGTTTCAAAACTGATTTCTCTAAGGCTTCTGCCATGCATGACAGCCTGGCACTCTGTTTGCACATGGCATATGAAAAAGAATATTTTGTACAAGTTAATAATCATTAAATGTGACTTTTAGAACCCACCTCAAAGAAAGCAACAATCTAGATTAGTGAAAAGTAGACTCTAGTATGAGGATGTAGGGGGTCTGTTGGAAGCAAAAATGCAGGAATGTGGCAGGCCTGGGAGAAAGGGGGAACCAAGAACTGTGAACACGTGAGGGTGCCTTCATCATCTCCCATCTTTGCTCTCTGGCTGTTCTTTCTTTCCTCTTTGTGGACTTGGTTTCTCTTTGCCTTCTTAGTACACACAGTCCAACACAATCGCCCCATAGCTCCCAAGTTTGCATGTTATGGATCCAGGACTTGCTCCCTGAGTATGAATGACAATCTTCCAAAAGGAATCTGACTGATCTCGGTAGAGTCAGTGTTACATAGCACAACCATGAGTCCCCCATCTCTGTGGATAAAGGACAGAGATGACTGAGAGGAAAATAAATAACCAGAGAAATGGTACTATTGGCTCAGAAGCTAGAAAGCCAACCAAAAAGCTGCTACAATAATAAATCAGAACTGATTCAGTTAAATGTGGCACTGAATTCTGCCTCCAAATGTTATAGGGCTTCCTTGGAGGAATTATTTAACATATTTCATTAGTAATAAAAATATTCATTTGTTAATTGGGATGTTTGCTATTCTGTGCTACCCACTGTGAACACACACACACACACACACACACACACACACACACGTATATGCCTCATTTTCATTTAATCCCACAACTCCATGGAGTTGGTTTAATTGTCTCCATTTTACAAATTAGGAAACCAAGGCTATGCAAGATTAAGTAATTTTTCTATGTGCCTGAAGTTACAAAGGTAGAGGCACTTCCTCCTCACTCTGGCTCCAGCCCCCATGCTCTTAACTGGAAGGGTAACTTTAGGCATATTTTTAGCAGTTGGTGCCAGTGTCCAAATCCTGAAGGGACAGAGGAGACTGAGTTTGACCACTGGGGTTTGGACAGTTGTAAAAATTAACTTCGGGGAAATGAAGGGACTCAGAATATAAACTTTGCTTTGTAGCAATGATTTGTCTAAATAGAGACTGCTAGAAATTTTCTTCTTAGCCTACAATATCTGGAGTTTGATTAGTATTGACACAAACTCCTCCACAAATTTGAGTAGGAATAGGTGTGCTCTAAGTACAGTAAGAGAAGAAGCTCCCCCAAATTGGCTGTGGGATATTAAATAGGAAATAATTAAACAGGAAACACTCTGAGCTCAAGAGGCATTGAATAGTATCATTTGGTATGACTTGGTGTTCGTAATTTTCCAAAATGCAGATTGGATTTTAATTTAGCTAATGGACACCCATTAGCTAGTGACTTCCTCATTGCCATGCTCTCCATTACACAGTAGAGAAGAAAACAACATAATTGGCACACACAAATTGCAGTCAGCCTGCACATGAACAAAAAAAGTATATTTTTTTACAAAGTTTTAACTTTATTGCTTACTTTTTTGGAAAAAGAATGCATTTTAGCAGTCACTTATTCTTGGTTCTAGATGATTTAGCACAACCCTCTCCTCATTCTACAGAGTTTATGTTGCATCGTCAGTCCCTTAGGAAATCCCCATCCTGATGCACATTGTTTGGTCGGTTTTGTATGTCTATGCTTATCATGTGGGCATTTCCTGTGGAATCCTCTGTGTGCACAGAATCACAAGATACATTGCTTCCTCCCATTATCACTGGGCGAAGTATTTCTGACTCACCAGGCTCTTCACAGCGACCTTCACATCCTTGTTTCTGAGGCTGTAGATGATGGGGTTGAGCATGGGAGTCAGCACTCCATAAAAGAGGGAGATGAGCTTGTCTGAAACATCCTGTTTGTCTGCCCGCAGTGAGTCCCTGGACTTGGGTTTTGCATACATAAAAAGAATAGTCCCATAGAAGATGATCACCACAGTAAGATGAGCAGAGCAGGTAGAGAAGGCCTTTCGCTGACCCTCAGCTGAGGGGATCCTTAGGATGGTGGTGAGGATAAAGATGTAGGAGACAAAGATGAACAGGACTGGGACCCCCAGGAAGATCACATTGGCCACTGCCATGCTGATCACATTGATGGAGATGTCAGCACAGGCCAGCTTTAGGACAGCCAGAATCTCACAGGTGAAGTGGTTGATGATGTTGTCCCCACAGAAGGGTAACTGTACTGCAAGAGAGATCTGCACCAAGGAGTTGACTCCACCAGCCAGCCAGGAGCTGGCAGCCATGGGCACGTAGACAGCCTTACTCATGACTGTGGGGTACCTCAGGGGGTTGCAGATGGCCACATAGCGATCAAATGCCATCGTGCCCAGAAGCACACACTCTGTGGCTCCCATGGCAAAGGAGAGAAACATCTGCACAGCACAGCCTGAGAAAGAGATGGTTTTCCTGGGAGTGAGGAAGCCATCCAAGATCAGAGGGATGGAAGAGGTTGTGTAGCAGATGTCCAGGAAGGAGAGGTTCCCCAGGAAGAAGTACATGGGTGTGTGCAGGCGGGAGTCAAGGAGGGTAACCAGGATGAGGACCCCATTGCCCAGCAGGATCACCAGGTATGTCAGCAGAATGAGCACAAAGAACGTTTTCTCCAGCATTGGCTGATCTGACAGCCCCAGCAAGACAAATTCTGACACAGTGGATTGGTTGGCCACTTCCATTTTAGATTCTCTCTCCTACCGTCAGGAAAACTGAGGACAGCAAACACATGTTTATAGGGATCAGTATCTGAGGATACAATGAAATGCTTCCAGAACTCACCATTAAATGTACCCTTTGACACACCAGCTTATAGTATCAGTGTCTAAGAGATAAAATTCACTGTCTACTAAAGTGACCTTAAAACTCAGGATATATCACATCAAAAGCAGGAAAGGGACAGCCTGGAAATCTAATCAAACCATGATACATGAAAGAATTTCAGCTGGATCAATGATGTTAACACACTTGAAGGAAGGGGTGTGTAAAGATGAACCTACATGGGGACCATGAAGCATAAACCCAGAGGGTCAGCACTCACTGGCCCCTCTGGCCGGTCCTGCCTATCCCAAGATTGTACCTGTAGTGTCCTAGAGGCTGTTATATTCACTGATGCTGACCATTGACATCACCTTGCTGCCCTGGTTCTAATTCTGTGTTTGTATAAAGGCTTTTCTGATGGTAATTTGGCTCCATCTGTAGCCCTATACAGAAGGAATGTGATGGACACAGGCTAGGAAGTTTACTTGATCCCTGGTTTATACTTTGTTTCTTGGGAGTTTGTTTGGTGATTCCCCTTCATGACACTGTCAATAGGAGTTTCTGGCTGATAGACCATGGAGACCCTAACAGAAGCACTTCCACATCCCCCTCCTCTAGCCATGGCCTTTGTCCACAGCACTGCAGTTTCTTTAGTCCACTCCAGCCCTGAGGGTTGGGGAGCAGGAATACAATCCAAGGATAAGCATCCTGTAAGCCTCTCACCGTAAGCATCTGTGACATTGTGACCAGGCTCCATGCTTCTGGAGCTACTTTATAAGTCACAACTCCTAGCTCAGACCCTTTTCTCTCTGAGTTGACCATTATAGCCACTGCAATGCCACAGGAAAGCAGGCAGTTCTACCCAGCCTCACAGAGAGGTCAACTCAAAGGAAGTATTGCCTATTAGGATGTCCTTCAGTCACTACAGAGTGGTCCAGTACATCAGACAAAAGCTCAAGCCTGGACTGCTCATGTTACTGATGAGGAAACTGAAGTTCAGAGAGGTCACAGGCAGCGTGGACAGGGCTAGGACTGGAGCCTGGTTCCTGACCTCCTCCCTAGGGCTCCTTCCCTCACCACTCTGACTGTATTTTGGCTCCTCCATTTGTACCACAGCTTGTTTACTAAGAAGCAGAGAAGCAATTATGAAGTCTTGGTCCTTCTTACTCTTTCTAGAACATTTGTGAAAAAGATACAGGTGCCCCACCCTTGTCCAAAATATCTGCCTCATAGCAGGGCCTGGGTGGGTGGGGTGTCTCTGGGCCTCACACATTGCGTCTGTGACTATTACACTGCTGCTGGTTGAGGAAGGTCAGATGGGAGAAACAAGGCACAGTCTGAACTTATCCTCATGCAATTTTCAGAGACTGTGGACATCAGAAATATTAAGGGAAAAGAGATCTGTTTTTAGAGTTATTAATACCATTGGCTAGAGAGTCTAAGACTTGGCAGGAATGTTGTAAAATAATTAGCCTTGCCTCTTTCACCTCCCCAGTATGAGCCTTCTATGAAACACAATTTTTACATTTCTGCTTTGAACACTCTTTAGTTGTGTGAGTGCATGGCTCCCATTCCTTTGCCAGACAGACTTGATTGTTGGAAGTTTTCCCTTACTATAAGGAGCAATTTCCTTCTTCCAATGCCACCCCCTCTCCTCACATCTGCCTGCCCCCACATGGGTCTGGACTCCCAGGACTGCCTGCTCCCTTCCCCTGGAAGAACCCTTCAGAGACATGGCAGCTGTGACCAGGTCTCCCTCACAACCGCCTCTTCTCTTCCTCCCACCTACCTGAAGAAGCTCTAGCCACAGAAAGAACTTGGTCTGTGTCCTGTGTGGGGATGAGGCCATGCTGCAGGCAGGAGCTCACCTGGACAGAAGGTCTCATGGTGGGAGGAGGATGGGAAGGCCTCTGGCCTTGGAAGGTGATTGCTTCAGTGCCCACCTGGACCATCCCTGACAAAGCCCAATCTGCCAGGCTGTGCCTGGGACTGAGCAGCAAATCCTGTTTAGCTGTTCTGAGGCTCAGAAGTCCCTTCAAATTTCACAGCAAGGTAAAGAAATCTAGGGTTGACCATAGCTGAAAGGGCTCTTGTGTCTCCTTCTCAGGGGCCTTCTCCACGCCCAGTTTGATAACAAGAGAGATAAGGAGCACACAAGGAGTGCTTCCCAGTGGTCCTGGCAGTCACGCCCAGCCTGCACACTCAGGGAAGACACCCTCTGCTCTTTGCCCCTCACCCTCTCCCCAGGGGTTCTTTCATGGAGCCCTAGAGCAATTTAGAGCTCTGGATGTTTGGGGGCAGTTTTAGTCCCAGAAGCAATTTAAAGTTTGTTGAGAGTCCTCACAGGAGTTTAGGGCCTATGTCGCATAAATCCAATTACATAAGATGCAGACAGTTCTATGTAAATCTTAACTCTCACATCAAAGAAATGTGCCTAAGATTAGGAGGTTCCTGTTCTGTCTTTATCGACTTCTCTGGAAGTAAAGGGATAACAAAGGTCTGACTATGCTTTGACCACAAGGGCGTCTTTAGGGGTTCTCTGCACTTGTCTTTGCAAAACTAAATGTCAAAAACAAGAGGTGGAAGCTTTGCCTTGTTCCCAACAGACATACTTGTCTTTACATGCTCCAGAGCAGGTGGCCCTCACTGTAGTCCCCCAACACTGATCACAACAGTAAGATGAGCAGAGCAGGTAGATAAGGCCTTTTGCTGGCCCTCAGCAGAGGAGAATCCTCAGGATGGTGGTGAGGATAAAGATGTAGGAGACAAAGATTAACAGGACTGGGACCCCAGGAAGATCACATTGGCCACCGTCATACTGATCACATTGATGGAGATGTCAGCACAGGCCAACTTCAGGACAGCCAGGATCTCACAGGTGAAGTGGTTGATGATGTCCCCACAGAAGGGCAGTCACATTGCTAGGGGTGTCTGCACCATGGCAGTGGAGCTTCCAGCTGCCCAGGAGCCAGCAGCCATGGGCACGTAGGCAGACTTGCTCATGATCTCCATATACCTAAGGGGGTTGCAGATGGACATGTAACAATCAAACACCATCATGCTGAGAAGCACACATTGTGTGGCTCCCATGGCAAAGGAGTGAAACATTAGCATGGCACAGCTTGAGAAATAGATGGATTCCCAGAGGGTTAGGAAGTTGTCAAGAATGAGGGGGAGAGGACTTATGGTCAAGATGGTGGCATAGATAAACACAGATTGCCTCCTTGCACAACCACATAAAAATTACAGCTAAAATGTAGAACAACCATCACTGAGTGCCATTAGAAATCAAGTTGAATGGAAATCTGACAACTGGGGAATTAAAGAAACCACATCCATCCAGACTGGTAGGAGGGGCAGAGATGTGGAACAAGCTGGTCCCACATCCACATGTGGTAGATAAAAATTTGGGAGGGATATCTTGGGAGCAAGGAGTCCCAGCCCCATACCAGGCCCCATAGGCTAGGGTTCCTTCTAGTGCCAGGAAGATAAGTCCCCATAACTGACTGCAAAAACTAATGGGGATTGAGTCAATAGAAGAAACTTCTGGAGTTCCAAGCTGTTCCTCTTAAAGAACACACACACAGACTTACTCAGACTCATTCCCTCTGAGCTCTAGCACTGGGGTAACAGCTTGAAAGTCAACAGTGGAATATGGGGAAAAAATGAACTGACTGGCATAAAGATGAGAACTAAGGGGCAGCTTTCTCCCAGACAAAAAGGTGGGCAGAGGCTATTGTCACTTTTCTGAACCCTCCCCGCACAGAGCCATAGAACCAGCAGGCTGTTGCCATATCTGAGATTCCTTCAACCTGGATAACACTGTTTGCACCACCTTGGAGATCCCCAGAGGCTCTGTCCCACCCAAGCTGCTTTTCCACATGAATGGCTAGTTTTGGCTCATGCTTCACAACTTCCTAAATCCTCTCAAACAAGCAACAGCCAGCATCAGTGAGCCCCCAGCCCCTGTACCTCTTACTAAGTGGCCCCAGGCCTGGCACTAGCACCAACTAGCTGAGATTTACAGCTTGGCTTCACCTGTAAATCTCCAAGCCCAGCACAAGTAATAGCCATCTTAGATTGCTTTATAAGTCAGGCAGGGTGGCCCTGGGCAAAACACAGAGGTGGGCTGATCTTGGCCTGAACCACCCAGGAAACTCCAGAGCTGTGCACCCAGTGGACAGCTACAGACCATGTTGGAGCACCACCATCCTGCACCTGCACAGCTGATCCTCCTTGGAGGGCAGAGGTTGGTGGTCAGTGGTCATAACCAGTCCTTGCAGCTGACTGGCCTGGGTAAATCCCTCCCATTTACCTGCCAACAGCAATTAAGGCTCAAAAACAAGAGGAGAGTGTACTTAGCCCACATTAAGGGAACCTCAAGTACCCAGCTTGGGTCGTAGGGGAGGCTGTGCCACTGGACCATACAGGACACCTACTACTTTAGGCCACACTACCAAAACATGGAGTCATAGCATCTCTACCTAATACACAAAAACCAACACAGGGAGGCTACCAAAGCAAGGAGACAAAGAAACATGACAACTGAAAGAACAGATCAAAACGACAGAAAAAGAACTAAATAAAATGAACATAAGCAATCTATCAGATGCAGAGTTCAAAATACTGATTATAAGGATGCTCAAGTAACTTAGTGAGGACCTCAGCAGCATAAAAAAAAATACAGTGAGAAATGAAGGATACACTAACTAAAACAAAGAACAATTTATAGTCAAACAACAGTAGAGTGGCTGAAGCTGAGAGTCAAATAAATGATTTGGAACATAAGGAACCAAAAAACAACCAATCAGAACAAGAAAAAAAAAGAATCTCAAAAAAAAAAAAAAAGCAACTGAGGATAGTATAAGCAGCTTCTGGGACAACTTCAGGCAGTCCAATAATTGCACCATAGCATTACCAGAAGGAGAAAAGAAAGAGATAGAAATTGGAATTCTATTATACTATTGAAAAAATAGTATAAGAAAACTTTACTAATTTGGTGAAGGAAATAGATATGCAAGTCCAGGAAGCACAGAGATTCCCAAACAAGATGGATGCAAAGAGGCCCACTCCAAGACACATCATAATGAAAATTCCAAAAGTTAAAGATAAAGAGAGAATCTTGAAAGCAGCAAGAGAAAAGCAGTTAGTTACTTACAAGGGAGTTCTCATAAGACTGTCAACTGATTTCTCAGAAGAAACTTTGCAGGCTAGAAGGGATTGGAAAGAAATAGTCAAAGTCATGAAAAGCAGGGACCCACAGCCAAGATTGCTTTACTCAGCAAAGCTATCATTTAGATCAAAGAGAAGAAAAAGAGCTTCCCAGACAAGAAAAAAACTAAAGGAGTTCATTATTATCAAACTGTTATTATATGAAATGTTAAAGAGACTTTTTTAAGAAAAAAGAAGATCAAAACTATGAACAATAAAATGGCAATAAATACATATCTATCAACAATTGAACCTAAAAATCTAACTAAGCAAACAAGAAAAACAGAGACAGAATCATGGATACAGAGCACATTTTGATGGTTGCTGGATGCTAGGGGGCTAGGGGAATGGGGGAAGAGGTGAGGGGATTAAGAAGTACAAATAGGTAGTTACAGAATAGCCATGGGGATGTACAGTACAGTATAGGAAATGGAGTAGCCAAAGAACCTATGCATGACCAATTGACATGAACAATGGTGGGGGATTGCCTGAGGGAGATGTGAGTGCTGGGTGGAAGGGAGGGAAGAGGGGAAATCAGGACAACTGTAACGCATAATCAGTAAGATATAATTTAAAAAGAAGAATGAGGGGGACTGAGGAGGTTGTGTAGCAGGTGTCCAGTATGGGGAGGTTCCTTAGGAAGAAGTACATGGGTGTGTGCATGTGGGAGTCAAGGACAGTCACCAGGATGAGACCCCATTGCCCAGCAGGACAACCAGGTACATCAGCAGGATGAGCACAAAGAACATTTCCTCTAGTCTTGGGTGGACAGAGAAGCCCAGCAAGACAAATTCTGTCACAGCACATTGGTTGGATGCTTCCATTTCAAACTCTCTTCCATCCTTAGGAATACTGAAGGCAGAAAATACATGCTTGTTTTTGGAATACATGGGGGTCACAATATGATGTCCCTAAAATTAAAAATAAAGTCATTCTATGGAACTCAACTATAAAACCAAGTTATATAAAAGCTGGGCTAGGTGTCAGTGAAAAGCAGGAAGAATACACTCTAGAAACTTAATGAAACAATAAAATGAGTCGTATTTCTGTCTAATCAATGATATTAATATACCTATAGCAAACTGTATGCCTGTATATGCTGTGTGTCTCCAGCACTTTCCAGGGAAGCAGAGGTGTCTGAGTAACTCTGTCTTTCTCATATAATTGGGGTCCTCAAGCTATCACAGCTCAGGGACCCTGGCCATTAATATCACGTGGCCCTTTCTTTTGGATCTAGGTCCTCCTTGCCCGGCAAATTTCCATTATAATTTGACTTTCCACACAGACAGTCTTACAAAGAGGGCCTGTGCTGCCTTGAAAACATGAAGTTTCTTATCTCTTTAGCAGTTTTATTTCTTATACAGCATCTAGTTTATAGTTCAGTGTTTTGTCAGTTTAGTTAGTAGGAATAAGTCTTCTGATCTTGGCTCTTCTCTGAACGATCTTACCAGACTGAATTTCCAGAGCCTGTAACACGGAATGCCCATCAGAGTCTTCGGAAATCTGTTTTGTAAGTTAGTCCTTGTGTGTTGCGTCCCGTAACCACAACTGACTTGTCTGTACCTCTGCCACCCTGGGACTTGACCCAAGGAATAAAATCCTACCTGATGGTTAGAGCCCATTCACAATTCACAGCCCCAGCCTGGGCTAAGATGAGTTACACACCCTCCAGTGCCATTGAGAGGCTTTGCAGATACCATCCTCTGTAAATCTACTTAGCATCCCAGAATATCCAAAGCCACATTGCAGACCATCACAATTTTACTGCCAAAGAGATTAGGAACACCAGAAGTCACGAGGCTCTGCCACAGGATGCCCCAAACAGCACGGATCTGGTTATCTAATACTCCCAGTGTGCTGGTTAAAAATACAGATTTCAGGGTCCTCCTTTGCAGATGGTCTTGGAGATCAGTCGTTTTTGTTTTTGTTTTGTTTCATTTCATTTTGTTATGTTTTTCTAGTAAATAAACGTTTCCCATGTACTTCTGATGTATATCAGTCTTCGAGTCATTGACCTCTCAGTTTAGAGGTGGACAAACTGATGCTAGGAGAGAGGTTTGTGAATTGCATGTGGCTCTGAAGAAGAGACCATTTCTTCTCATTGGTAATGATACTGTGTCTAAAGAGGTTCTCTCAGGATATCAGGAATTAAGGGACAAGAGAATCATTTTTAGAGAAAGTCTCCTAAGTTATGAGGGAGCACAAAATTTGAGGCTTGGCAGAATCTTCAGGTATTAGTCTTCAATTCAGTCTTCTCCTGTAACCCACATTTTAGAGGGATCCTCTCTCTGGTAAGTGGTTTCTCAGGCTCTGCTCGAACATTTCAAAGTGAGGGTTCACAGCTTCCAACATTGTTGCCAGGAAGCCTGGGGTGTTGGAGTTCTTGGGGGACCTGGTAACTGCCTTTTCTAACTTCTCCCTTCCTCTACGGGTCCTAAGTTGGCCTCCTGGGCTCAAGTAAAACAGGCTGGCTCCTTTGTCACAGCAGCAGCCTTTGGAGCTCTGAGAATAGCTGTCTGGTCCCCTAGCCCAGTCCTTCCCCCAAACCTCTCCCTGCACAGCCCTCTTTACATCAGCCTCTTTTCTTCCCTCCTAAGTGGTAAAGAGCTAGCCGAGGAGGTCACTGACTCTTACCCAGTGTGGGATCTTGTCAAGGCTGGGTTGGGTCCGTTGTAGAGGACACCGGCCAGCAGTATACATCTCGGCTGCGGATGTTCGTCAACATGCGAGAAAAACATGCACAGAGACAGACAAGTTTCTGTGAAGAAGGGACTGGATGGCCACCCCCTCTAGTGGGGAGCGCGCCAATTTACCATCCAAACTGGCTTTTATTGGGTTCGTTTTGCATAAGAATTCAGGTAAAGCACAGTATTCATTGCAAGGAAGTAAGAATCAAACAATAGGTAACAAGGAACTCTGAGGGTCTATTTTGAGTCAGGGTCAAAGAGCTGTAAGACTTTAAGGAACAAACTAACTTCCTCCTTGGACCCTTCTCATTCAACTGAGAGCATTCTAAACAAAGAAGGTTTCACAGGAATTTACTTGTTCTTTCTTAGGCCGATCACCCGGGGAAACCACCCTTTCCAGCACAGGGCAGCACCACCCTGTCATTGTTTCAGGCTTAAGTGGAACAAGGGAAGTAAGACAGCCAAGAGATTAAGAGATTTTCTTGCAGAGCAGGAGGACTTGGGCTTTGTCAAAGCCAAAGGGCGAGAGTCCATCACCCCCTTTTGCCGTAGCCCCCAAAGTCCTTCTTTTGGGGGGTCTCCCACGTGATCGTGCCTGTCTTAGGTTGTTCCCCCCTTGGAGAATCTTACCCATCATTGGCTAACCGACCAAGCAGTGGGGTCCAGGCAGGGTGAGGTATGAAGGAGCAGAAGCGGCGCTCCTGTCAGGGAGATAAGCTTGTCTCCTTGCTGGCTTACGGTTCCAAGGGCGTCCCCTTAGCCTTAGCCTAGGTGGGGGTTACAGCTTCTAATACCAGGCAGGGCGGTTCCCAACAGTCCATTGATCGCAAAAATGCAGGCCGATGGAGTGGAGAAGGTGCCAGTTTACTGGAGCCTGGAGAAATAACTGCCTCTGGTGTTACCTGTCCATCTAGGTGATAACAAGCCATAAACCAGGCAGGTCATACAGATTGTATCTCTCAGAGGAGCTGTTCCATCAACACGTGGTTACACACTCAAATCAGCACATACTCTGTAACTGTTGTCTAACTTCCTGGTGTCTCTTAATGACCCTGGATGTAGAGGGGTCCAAAGTACAGCCACAGCTCATAAAAGTGACAGCTACTCACAGTGCCCTTGCCTGACCCTGGAGCTCAGTGAGACAAGGAGACAAAGGCTGACTCTTAAGGCTGAGGCTCAGCCAGGGCACTCAGGGCAGGCTGGCAAGCCATGCCCAGCTGCTGGGCCCAGGACCCTCTTCTCTGTGTTCCACACTGTTCTTGAGGATCCCATGATGACTCTCTCAGGAATTTAGGGCTGGGCTGATTTGGGCCACGACCTATCCCAGACGTAGTTTAAAGTTTGGTGAGAGGCTCAGAATTTAGACCTCACTCCATAGACCCCATTAGGCAATGTTGGGAAATGTACCGTAAGCTCTCCTGTCACGGCACAGAAATCTCAGCTTAGGACAGTCTCTGGCCAGGTAATCAGAGTTGTCCTGGGCTTTGTTCATAGCAGTTGGTCCAAGATGGCTCTGTCACTGGCCCTCAAAGAACCTAGAAGGGAAGTTCTGGGCCTAGTGATTCACATATTCCAGGGAACTTGAAGACCGACAGATTCCTCACCACCAGGCGTCTCCTCCTCTGCACTCAGCAACCCAGGGTGCATTCTCTCTCTCTCTCTAGCCTGTGTACTACTCTGAACTATCTCTATGCTACATATGCCATATGTGCCAGGCCTTCTGCCAGGTACCAAAGAGCAGGGGCAGGTAGGGGACATGTTTGCAGGAGAAAGATGCAGGACCAGCCTGGGATGTGAATAAGAGGGATGGAGGGGAGAGTGACATTGGGAGGTATTTAGGAGAAAGAAATGACAGGATTGAGAGCTAGATCTGGGGTGGGATATGCAGGAGAGAGAAGAGTCAACAAATGGCTATAAGAGCTGAACTTGACAACCGGAAGAAAGCCCTGGAGGAAGTAAGGAGAAGAGCTTGTCAGGGCTGGTGAGGGTAGCGGGACTGCAGGGCGGTTTCTGACATTTCAGTGTACAATTTCTATGTCTTTTGTGACCAGCTTCAGTCTTGTTTCTGGAAATAAACACATGGCAAAGAAACCATTTCTGTGATTGAAGAGTTTATGGCCAGTTAGATTGGTTTTATTTAAGATAAAGGGGAGATGCTAATATTAATAAGCATTGCCATTCATTTACAACTGTTTTCTAAACCCTGTCCTGTCTAATGCTTCCTGAAACCCCGTGATGGTTGGGATGAGGACCCTTGGACGTGAGCAGGTGGAGGGACCCTCCTTTGCTGGGCTACCACGCCTCGCTTTCGTGGTGTCAAATGCATCTTTCACTGCTGCCCTCTAAATGCCAGGTGCTTGCCTTCCTTTAGGTTTGGATTTCCTCCAAGGTTAGTATTGTGGTGTTTGTGGTAGAACGGTGTTACCAGTGGTCCTTGTGGTTGAACAGGCACTGGAATGCCAGTCAGGACCTGAGTAGCTCCTGCTGGCCACCCTCCGCCCCCTCTCCCACCATGGCAGAGCTCTGTGTCCCCCAACTCTTGGGGTCTGCCAGTTGGAAACTCAACCACTCTGGCCTTGCTTCTCTTACTCCAGCGGGGACCAATCACCCCCACTCTCCTCTGTATGCCCTGACTTCAGCATCTGTAGGTCAGGCTGTTTCTCACTGCACTCTCTTTGTGTTACCCTACTTTCTCCTTTCCCTCCCGCCTTCCTTTCATCAGCTGCTGACTGTGTCCTGGTGTTTTGCTTTCGTGCTGCAGAGAGACAGATCTAAGGAGTTTGTTCAGTTACCATCCAGTGTAGGCTGCCAGGCAGCCCATTTGCTGACTGCCCCTGGGGCAGGCGTCTACCTGGTTTATTCATGGGAAGCCAGTGGCCAGGTACTTCATGAAACAGAGCATTGAGACAATGAATGAGAACGCAGGTATATATAGTAAGTGAGGCTTCACTTACTAGGTTGAACCCTAGGTTGAAGCAGTGGATCAGGCATATGTTGCTTAGATAATCCAGAATTCACACAACAGAAATTACACACTCACTTCTCCACTTAGTGCTTACTGCATGGGTGGTCTCCCTTCTGTGAAGAGGCAAAGCTTTGGTGCCCTCAGTTTCCATGGGGAAAACTTTCCCCTTCTCTCTTTTCCCTTTTCCCTCTTCAGGGAAGTCCTGTTTCTCTGACTTTATAGCATCTGATTCCAGTCCTAGTATTATCTCCAAATGGTGGTGGCTATTTTCTGCCCTCAGAGAAGGTGATGTGTGATTCCTGATTCCTGATGGAATCTCCAGGTGTTTTGAGCAGGGTCGAAACCTGTGGACCAGGGATCTGGGTACAGACCCTGTGTATCCTGAGGGGCGTCATTTCCACCTTTGTCCTCAGGAAGCCGCAGTAAACAGGCACGGCCTTGGGAAATGCTGGTGTTGCTGGGTTCAGACCACCCCTGTGGTCATCTCCACTCGTCTGTGGCAAATTCACGGGAACACTGACACACACTCACACACATGGAATGAGGAGATTGCTGACATGCCAAGTTCTGCCTTGGCCAATTAAAAGTCAGATATCCCCTGGTTGGTGTGCCTGAGGTTTCCCTAGGCTGTGAAGAGAAATGAGGAGAAACATTTTCAGCAATACCTGAATCTCAATGCCCCGAGACCCCATGCACTGAGTTAGTAAGGGGTCAAGTCCAATGTTACTCAAATGTGACCGACAGGCAAAATTGGCATCACCTGGGAACATGTTAATAATGACGATTCCTGGGCCACTCCCTGGACCTACTGAATCGTATCTCTGAGTGTGTGTGTGTGTGTGTGTGTGTATTTACAATCTGTGTTTTAAAAAGTCTTCCAGATGATTCTGATGCAGAAGCACTGGTCTATCTAGGCTTTTCCTAGGATCAGGGTCCCAGTTAATGCAAGAGGAATGATGGTGTTTTTTATGAATTATCTAAATAGCTGCCTGTAATTCCTCTGTTCTTGAGTTAGCTGTTCTTTCTACCTTTGCTTCCCCCAACCCCTGACCCTTGACCCTCGACTGTCCATACCCCTGCTGACCTCCTGTGGGTCACTGGTCTCTGGAGACTTCCTCCTCTGCCAGTAAGAAACTTCCTTCACGACAGAGTGAATGAGTCTCTAGTGACTCAGAGGTCAAGGAAACCCTGTAGATATTATAAATTTGCATTTGGGGGAGGGGTCTCCAATAACCTCCCATGATAGTCGTTGGATTTGTAACTAGAGACAGGAGAGGAGTACAAGCATCTGCAGGGTTCTAGCCACGCTCCGTCAGTGATGAATGAGTCCATGAGTCTCCTGCTTAGACATCTGCCCATCTCTACCTGGATGTTCCTCACACACACTGTGCCCCAACCTGAATTCATCTTATTCCCAAAACCAGCAGCTTGGTCAAAATTCTCTACTACCGTAGTGTCATCATCATCCACCCATCACCCGAGCAAAAACTATTGACTCTACTCTCTTTCCTAGTTTCCATATCCAGCCAAATGCTAATATTATATTTTGCATCCACCAAATACTTCTTGAATCTCCCTGTTTTCACCGCCCCTCCATTACTTTCCTGGTTAATGTCCTTGTCTTCACTTGTGAAAAGTGTTTCCTTGTCTCTTCAGTCCCTGTCCTCCTTCTCCCAATCTTCCCTCCACCTTGTGCCCAGAAGGATCAACCTAAGATGCAAATTTGACCATGTCAGACCTTTATTTAAAACTCCTACATACCTTCTCATCCCCTACAGGAGAGAGTCCTAACTCCATGGGATGCCCCAAAAGACCAACCACAGGTCCAGCCCTGCCTTCCTCCCCATCAGCAACACCTGCCCCTTCATGCTCCAGCAGCACTACACTGCTGCTGATCTCTCCCCAGCCCTGGGCTCTTCTCATTTTTGTGCCTTTGTTCATGCAGCCCCTCCTGCCTGGGATGCTTCCCCACTGCCCTTCATCAGGTAACCTGCCATCCACTCCAGGGGTGTGCTGGTAAATGTTTAACAACTGGATCTCCAGAACAAACAAACAAACAAACAAACAAACAAACGCCTTGATCTGGATCATTTGCTGATTTCTGTGATATAAACACTCCCACCATGATGTTCAATTTTAAGCTACTAATGACGTCACTGATCAGCAGCTGGGAGGAGATACATGCAGTCTGTGAGCCAGCTCCAACACACTACTGACCTTGGATCACCTCCAGGAAGTCTGGCCCCGGCCTCCCTCTGGGCTTCACAGTAGTGTGGGCATTCTCCTGTCCTGTGCTTCCTACCTTGTTTGGTAACTTGCTTTTCGCCTCTTTCTTGCCACTAGGAGGTGCACTCCAGAAAGCAGAATATTACGGCCCTTTGTGAATAATCACCTGCTGAATAAAGGGATGGGTCCAGAGCATGGGCACACAAAAGGACACAAAGGAATGGACACAAAGGAACGTGCCCATGCTCTGGACCCATCCCTGTTCTAGGTCACATTCTGTCAGTGACTCCCATGAGGTCTCAGAGCACATGCACAGATGGTAGGAAGCTGAAAGGACCATGATTTAGATGAAGGTCAAGTGAAGACTAAGGAAGAACAGGGCAGGTTGATTCATGGGGCCTAATACAATGACCTGAAATTTTAAAGGGCAAGTGTGTCTTTCACTCAGAACTTCCAAAAAACCACTGTATAAGCACAGACCTAGAGTGATGGGGCATGGCTATATCCTAGGAGAAAAGACTTGGGGGTCTGAATGAGTCTTGTAATCAGTGACCAGCAGGCTGCTGGACTCTGTGAATGGGATTAGAGTGCTCAGAGAAAAGGCAAGGAGGGAGGGAGAAAGAGAGAAAAGGAGGCAAGGGGAGGGGAAGCAGGCAGCAAACCTCCAGCGCTTTCATCATAATTGGATCTTAGGAATATTATCTCAGAAGAATACAAACTGAGTACAACTCACTTTCCAAACTTTAAATGACTTGAGGGACTAAAACGGTCCCCAAGAGAAGACTGGAATTTAAATTATCTTCTAAGGGCACTGTCAGTCTTTTGGAGAATGTGCCTTGAGCACAAAGGCGAGGGGAGAGGACTGGCTGGACCCTTCAGCTGCCACACATTCTGAGCCTTCGCCCTTAGGAAACAAACCATTGTCGCTCACTATTTTTCTGACAAAGGTAAGCACAGATTTTGATCATACCAAAATCTCCATTAGCACAGCTGCATTTCTGCCATCAGATTTGATTGTAATAGCATGTGGGTTTGAGAAGGAGAGAGAGGAAGTCCCTTCACTGGGATAATGTTAATGTCAAGGAGTCCAACAGACCCATCAAACTGTGGGAATCTCTAAGGTCATTCCGCTTCACCCGGCTTTATGCAGAGGGGAAAGCCTTGCCCAGGACCCCATAGCTCGTAGCCTTCATTTCATACAGTTGTCCCTTCTTAATTAAAAATGGGGACCCCTTCTCCTTTTACACTTAAGAATCCAAAGCCCAGCAATAAGAAGCCATGTTTCTGGATCTGATGATGAAGACATGGAGGGAATATTTTCCTTACATGATCCATGTTCTTGGGAGAGTCTGGATGCTGGCTGACCGAGCGAAAACCTACCTAGGGCTGACTCATTGCCCCAGGACACACATCACAGGTAGCAGGAGTCCTGGACACCTGAGCCCAGAGCGTCCCGGGCAACTCGAGGATTCCAGATAGAGACTGTTCTCAGTACTGACCAGCTTTTGTAATCAGTTTCTGGATGGTACACATGCCTCTAAGGGATATATTAATTTTTTAAGGCCCTGGGGAAAAAATAGAGACTGCCCTTGTTTATCTTTGTGCTGAAGCCACACTATTTCTGGATATGTGGAGGGCTTTCTGTGGAAGAGGGGTTAAAGCTGCAAAAGAGCAGATTTTAGCTTAATATCAAAGGGGAACTACTTAAAGGAGCCTTGCTAGGAAGTTCACCACCACACCTCACATCACTCAGGGAGTCAGGCCAGGCGGAGGACTACGAGGAATGCAGTAAGGGGCTTTCTACTTTGGAGAGGGAGCAGATTGCTAAATGCACCCTAAGGCCTATTGTCAGTAGTGTTAGAGTGATTGTTATAGTCGATGATGATGATGATGACAACGACAATGATGGTGATGTGAGTACTTAGGTAATTAATTATGGTGATCACCACTTCCCCCAAATCCCTGTCACCACCTACCACTAAATTTTGAGCTCTTTGAGGTTGGAGCTATGCCTTTCATTGCTGTGATCCTGGCACCTAGATTTTATGCCTGGCCAGAGAAGATGCTCAATAGATGTCTATCAATATGAATTAAATTATTATGGCCCTGATTTGGTAACAGCTATAACACTAAGCACCAACAGGGGAGTGTCTCAGCCCCCCAGGAAGGAAGCGCCACTGCACACCGAGGAAGCGGCCAGATGGCTGAGAGCTCTTGGAACTATGGACATCTGGGAAGTCCATGATCATTTTACATACAGAGCAAATAAAACTGAGTGCCCAGCACCTTCACTGTTGCCTGAAAGTTCTCTACTGCTTCAGAACACACCCCAGTTCAGGGAGCGCTTAGCCGTCCTGGAAAGAAGGGCTGACAGAGCAGGACTCGAGGCTCTGTGAACAGTCTCAGGGCCAAGCCGGTGCCTCTGGTGCAGGCAGATGGAGAATGACGAGAAGAAAGGATGTTCAGTCAGGACTCTCCTTCAGCCTGGCCACAGTGCATGCAAGGCCCACTCACTGCCCTAAATGTGCAAAAGGACCAACAGCACGTTCAGACGCTGGCACTGTGTCTGGGCTCATTCTCTCCACAGGTGACACCACCGCAGAGGCGCTCGTGGCTCCCACTGGCCCCAAGGAAATGGACACTTGAGTTTCTGTTTTTTTCCTGTTGATTTTCTTTAAAAAAATTTTTTCAATTAAATGTATTGGGGTAACATACTGGCTAATAAAATTGTATAGGTTCAAATGTACAGTTCTATAATACATAATCTGTATATTACAAGAGTATTCACACCCAACGTCAAATCTCCTCCTGTCGTCATGTATGATGCCCTTTACCCATTACTACCTCCCCTCCACTCCCCTTTCTCTCTGGTAACCACCACACTGTTGTCTGGGTCTATGATTCGTTCGTTTGTCTTGTTTCTTCACTTGTTTCTGCCAGTTTTATAACCCACACATGAGTGAGATCATATGCTCTTGACTTTTTTTGTCTGACTTATTTTGCTGCTTTAGCTGATATTCTCAAAAATCCATCCATGTCGTTCAAACGGCAGCATTTCATCTCTCCTTGTGGCTGAGTTGTATTCCATTGTATGCATTACCTCTTCTTTATCTAATCATCTATGGAAGGACACCACGATTGTTTCCATGTCTTGACCACAGTGCATAGCGCAGCTTGGGGACGGGTGTGGCCAGGCCCCAGCATGCAGCGCTCCAGGGCCCGCACACGTCTGCAGCTGCGGCCGTGACAGCTTCAAGAGCACACCACCCACAGTTTGAATCGCTCTGCTGATTTTCGTTTATATTGTCTTGTCGCCTATGCGCCTTATTTTTTTTTATTAATGAGTACCAGATGTTGTGTTGGCACAGTTATTTGTGGAAGTGATTTAGAGAGTGTAGTGATGTTACTTTCCTTCAGAGCGGATTCATTTTTTGCTTCTGTCAGATATTTTGGAGCACCAAAAACCTGGGACAATCTCAGTCTTATCTCAGGGCTTGGGAAGATTTGAAGGTAGTTGTAAAACCTAGAAATGGGTGTTTCCTCCTGATTCACTCCTATTCTTGTGGTGCTGCCCTGGGGGCCAGGGGTCCTCTCCTACGGGAAGAAGTTTAGTTAGAAACAGCTTTCTGGTAGGCCTGGCACTTCAAAACCTGTTCCCCAGCTCCAGGAAGCGGGCAGTAGTGCCTCTCGGCCTCTCAGTGACACATAGCTGCAAACGCTGGTCTTACCTCTCTGAGTTCCTACTTTATCCCAGACTTATGGCCTTACGATTCCTTGTTGTTTCAATACATTGCTAATGCTTGACACAGATGTTTTACATAGTTTGTCCAATTTTTATCATTGCCATCGGCAGGAGAGTAAATCCAAATTAACTTGTTTTTTTTCTTACTGGAAACAGAAGTTAAATATTGACCTCTAACTACATTTTTCCTAGAATCCTATAGAGATGACCAAATTGTCAGAGCTATTTTCCAGTTGCTCAGCAGGGTGGGGATTTTTGCCCGGCTGCCCAGACACATTGGAAATCACAGAGAGTTGAGGCTGACCTTTTCAGTTACTGTGAGTGGCAGAATCGATACAACATGAACAGGTCCAATCAGACCACTACCGTGGTGGGGTTCATTCTGCTGGGCCTCTCCGCCCACCCAACGCTGGAGAAAATACTCTTTGTGCTCATCCTGCTGATGTACCTGGTGATCCTGCTGGGCAATGGGGTCCTCATCCTGGTGACCCTCCTTGACTCCCATCTGCACACGCCCATGTACTTCTTCCTGCGGAACCTCTCCTTCCTGGACATCTGCTACACCACCTCCTCAGTCCCCCTCATCCTTGACAGCTTCCTGACCCCCAGGAAAACCATCTCCTTCTCAGGCTGTGCCGTGCAGATGTTCCTCTCCTTTGCCATGGGAGCCACTGAGTGTGTGCTCCTGAGCATGATGGCGTTTGATCGCTACGTGGCCATCTGCAACCCCCTGAGGTACCCCATGGTCATGAGCAAGTCTGCCTACGTGCCCATGGCTGCCGGCTCCTGGGCTATTGGTGGTGCTGCTTCTGTGGTGCACACAATCTTGACAATTCGGCTGCCCTTCTGTGGGGACAACATCATCAACCACTTCACCTGTGAGATCCTGGCTGTCCTGAAGTTGGCCTGTGCTGACATCTCCATCAATGTGATCAGCATGGGGGTGACAAATGTGATCTTCCTGGGGGCCCCAGTTCTGTTCATCTCTTTCTCCTATGTGTTCATCATTACTACCATCCTGAGGATCCCCTCAGCCGAAGGGAGGAAAAAGGCCTTCTCCACCTGCTCTGCCCACCTCACAGTCGTGGTCATCTTCTACGGGACCATCCTGTTCATGTATGGGAAACCGAAATCCAAGGACCCACTGGGAGCAGACAAACAGGACCTTTCAGACAAACTCATCTCCCTCTTCTATGGGGTGGTGACCCCCATGCTCAACCCCATCATCTACAGCCTGAGGAACAAGGACGTGAAGGCTGCTGTGAGGAACCTGGTTCTTCAGAAACACCTCGCTAAGTGACTGTCACAGGCACCCGCACTGTCAGAACACAAGGCCCCTAAACTCTTCATTGCACTTGTGGGAAAATGGTAACCCAAGGGGGCCCTTGGGCTATCAGTGGAAAAAGCCTTTTCATTTCTGGTACTACTGATTAGTTTGTTGGCTTCATATGAAACTATACTGTGTCATATCAGAGCTATACTTTGCTGCCCAAATCTTCAATCTTCTGATACCAGAACTTGATGAATATCTATAAGGAGTAGATGTGCTTGAAAGAAACAAACATTTGAGTGGTACGGGCCCTTAGAGCACACTGTCTTTCCCTGGGTAGAACCACTGCTTACTCCATTCTGCTCTGGCCTCACGCCAGAGACTTTCACTATTTCTGATAGATGGATAAATTGGGAAATGCCATCTGCCGCAGCCTATAACAATGATCGTTAGCACCACGACAGGAATGCCACTCAGATATTAGCACTAGAAATAGCAGGACTTATTGTGAGCAGCTGCTTTGTTTTGATCTAATGGAATCTTGCCATTCACCATATTCTCCTCTTTACCGGCACTGCAGGGAAGCTCAGAGGCAGACACACCACCTCACTGCAGCAGGTGGTAGAGCGCTGCCTGACGCAGTGCCTGCAGCTCTCACACTTTCATCCATGCAACTGATGTGGCACATGGGTGGCAGTTACATACACCCAGCACACATTCCATATGTATGCCCACGCTGTGAAGAAACCCCCCAAATACTGGGGAGAAACAAATGCAAAAATCATTCTTAATCCCACCGTTAATGAGAAGCCAGCAGAGAGAGTTACTCCCCCGCATTAGTGGCCATGGGAACAGTGTAGCTCTCAGAGCTCCGAGTCTATGACTTTCTCCGATGTGCAAGGAATGTGCTGGAATAGTGTGTACTTACTGTATTACAGAGATTATTGTTAATGCACTTAAATTTGTGTTTGTAAAAGTGAGTTATTACCAAACTTTGGTCCTTTAATTATTATTAGTATATCACAGGTTATTTTTTCTCCCCTCCCTCTTCCTTCCTCACCCCCATGTTCAATCAGCTCCCTCTCTTCCTGGTTGATAGTTGCCTCCAAAATTGTATTCATTTTCTATTGCTGTATAAAGTCTATATATTTATAACCCATTTGAATTGAAAAAAAATTGAAGTTTGGAATCTATATTACCTAGTAAGTAATCGTATTAAATCCAACATCAGGAAAATCTTTGCATTGAAAATGGCATCTCTTTTAAGAATGGTGTACAGGGTGGGGCAAAAATAGGTTTATGGTTGTGAGTACACAAGACAGTTTATTCTTAACTATTGTAATATTTTCCATATGAACAACCGTAAACCTACTTTTGCCCCACCCTGTATGCATGTATGTGCACATATGTGTGTTTGTATGTGGTTTTATAACTGGTATGGGGAAAGATTAAGAACAATGCATTGATTTATGGCTGCTTGAGTTAAGCTTTCTCCCACAATTTACTACCGTAACTCAGTGATTTCCCGCACACTGGGAGCTCAAAAGAAACAAACATCTGAGTGGTAAGGGTTGGAGTACCACTTGTACCATTGGTACTCAATGGAGTACCACTGAGTTGGACTTTTATTCCAACCAGTCATTTCCCACATTTTGACTTCCTGCTGTGCAAAGAATACATAAATAACCCAAAATCTGTAACAACCATGTTTGATAAACCAGCATCCAAAAATGTTATCAAATATTTCAACAGGGGTAGAAATGAGAATTTGTATAACCCTATGCTTCCCCAAAAATATTTTTTAAATTTCCTTATAGTCTGGGCACACATTGTTTAGGCTCGGTTAGCCTCAATTCTGTTTAGTCTTCCTTTCTTGAATTCAACATGATTTCCCTACTCAATCTAAATGAATTCTTATTTAGGAGAAAATACGAGAAAAATTCACTTGGGCTTGTGCAAGCAGATCTTTGTTCTTCTATCAAAAACAGCAAAAGTAAGTAGGTTGGGATTGAAGTTGATGAAAGAGTCAGTGGCTCACAGCTGACACTGGCCACAGACTCGGGGACCATCAGAATTCCCAGGGGACCCTCTGGGGACCAGGGATGATCTTGGTTGTTCTAAATTACACCTGATGCATGGGGGTTAAGTCCAGGCCCTTAGTATTGTGGAAAGTCCATTAACATTCCAAATTGAATTATTACGACAGCTGTTGCTAGCACTCCCAAAGAAAATCAGAAAGCTATTCAAAGAGCAGCTGGGTGGGGGAAGATCAGGAGTGGGGTAGGCAGATGGCTCAGGTCAGCACAGACTGGGGTTGGTCACCCCTTGCCATGTCCCCCTAGAGGTGCTCTCAGCTTAGGCCAGGCAGTCAGGGACCTGCCTTCCAATTCTGTCTCCAACACCATTTGCCACTGCTGAGCTCTTGGCTAAGTTCTTTCCTTCTCTGGGCCTCAATTTCCTTGTCTGTAAGATGAGAGTTTATCACCGCATCCCTCTCACTAGGCATTGTTGGTGAAAACACCTGCGGAAAGCCCAGGGAGGGAGAACTGATGGCTCACACGCCACGACCTGCTACTCGTTGATAAGGGGTCTCCTCTGGGCTCGCTCTCCCATTGCTTTCCACAGTTCACGGACAATGACTCCAAACCGCTAGTGCCACCCAGAGCACTGTTTGAAGGAGACGTGAGTACGTGACTTTGGGCTTTGCGCCTTGTGCCTGCTGTAAACCGCCATCTGGTGGACATTTCTGCAAGACCCTGAGATTCAGAGCTTCTTGAACTTCATTGAATGTGCTCACTAGTCTCCGAAGGATGTTGTGAAAATACAGGTTCAGATTCAGTGAATCCGAGGTGGAGTCCGAGATTCTACGTCTCTGACGAGTTCCCAGGTGATGCCTCTGCGGCTGCCCTGCAGGCCACACTTGGAGTAGCAGGCCCCCGAGGACTTGGGACCAGGGCTGAAAGAAGAGGCAGGGAAGCAGCTCCTGTGTGGAAGTCTCCTGCTGTGAGCCCAGCCTTCCCGCATCCGCAACCCAGCCTGGTCCCTCTGATGTCTGGGCAGCAGTTTGCCCTGTGACCTCGCTTCTCTTATGGGTCTAAGAAGGATTGTTGATTTGTCAGCATGTTCATCTTTTTACTTGCTAGTAAAGTGTGGTGACTTCAAGATTCTTACATGCTAGACCGGAAACCATGCATTTCTACTCAAGTAGCTCTAAACGCACAAATGCAAACAGATATAAAAATGTGGTCAAATGCAAAATAAGAGGCATAAATAATATAACAGAGGAAAAATGACTGCCAAATTTTGCAGAAAACACAATTTTTGTATTTCTAAAAATAAACCAGAAAACTATTAGCAGGAATACGAGTTCAGAAACGTTAAAAAAAATAGAAGTAACTTCTCAAAAATCAATTGTATTTCTACATACCATCAGTAGACAGAGAAAAAAAACAACAGGAAGAATAGCATATCTACAGTAGTATTAAGTTCTAAAGAATTGGGGACACACATAATTCCCAACATAATAGACTGAGTCAATAAAAAGAGATTGTGTTATGTGAACATAAGGGAAGGCAGAGCAATTGGCCAGAGAAGTATTGCAATAAAAAAATAACCTCAATTTCTAAGGTGGAAGTTCTCAAATCGTAACCAACAGCAGAACTTCTTGGTATGCATACTTCTGGGCTCTGTCTCCAAAGATTCAAACTTCGCCAGGTCCGAGAAAAGGCCAATAGGAAACCTGAGTTTAGAAACATAGTTATTTAGTGTTTTTAACCCCTCAAAAGATTCTATTGAACTCCAGAAATTGCTAGTGAAGAACAATTGAACAATACAGGATTTTTTTTAAGGTAACAGTGTTAGATTTTTCCTATCAGATTTGAATTTAGTACAAAGTAACAGTTAGTGAACTATACACCATTGTTTTTTTAAGCTTAGTAAAGTTAGTGGCATCAGAGATACCAGAAAATTCCAACTACATGAAATTAATATGTATATGTTAAATCAAAATTAATGGCACAACTTTTTAACAGTGGGACAGCAACAATATTCAGCTGGATGAAGATGTGCCTTTGATCCATAGGTCACACCATACGCTGCCATAAACTTCAGTTGGATTAAAATTAAACATAAAACATCATCATGATTATAAAAAGCTAACAATGAACAGAATGACATATTTACTCCAGCTGTGGAAGAGAGCGTGAAAGAAGGTATCAGAATTAAAACAGACAAAACGCTTGAATAATTTAGTCTGAGCAAACAAGAATCGAACTGCTCCCAAATGGAGGTTTCTCAGGTATTTGATTTGAGCTTATTACATGTATATAGTAAATAACCTTTAACATGTGTTAAGACAACAGGCACATGCAAACTCGTTATGTTTTGGTTTTCTGACACATGGAGGTCACTGCCACGTTCCATGCGTGCTGTTGAAGGGACTGCCTTTCGAATGGTCCTCGGAATAAATCTTTCCCTGCCAACTCCGTGCATTTACTTTATCTTCTTTAAATGTGTCCTCGATTAGAAAAAGTGTAGTTCTGTGCTGATCTTTCCATTAGTCCAAGCCCATGCACATGTGCTTATGTATGATCGTACCAGGGAGTACACATGTGCACTGTTCTCAATTAAGTGTCGGGTGAGGCTCAGAACCATCCGCTTGGTGCATGTTCTCATCATGGTGTCATAACTGGTTGCACAATAACAAGTGAGCGTGTAAGTGGCCATGCAGTAATCATATCACATTGTGGATGGGATTGGAATTAACCATAAGCTTGGGGTGCTGCTTCTTTGGCTTTGCATTTACGATGAGGAATTTGAGCAGTTATACAACCTGATGAGTGAACCAGTATTTTTTTCTGATTTTTAATGTGTAACTGCTATTTTTTAAATTAATAAACTTAGCTTTTTAAGAGAAGTTTTAGGTTCACAGCAAAGTATAACAGAAAGGAAAGAGAGTTTCCATATACCTCTGTCCTCACACATGCAAAACCTCCCCCACTATCACCACCCTGCACAAGAGTGGTACCTTGGTTACAGTCCATGAACACAACTGACATATCATCAACCAGAGCTGGTAGTTTACATTAGCACTCATTCTTGGTGGTGTACATGCTATGGGTGTAGACAAATGTATAATGACGTGTGTCACCATTATAGAGTACAATTCACAGCCCAGAGAATCCTCTGTGCTCTGCTTCTTCATCCCTCCCTCTCCCTAACCCCCGGCAACCACTAACCTTTTTACTCTCTCCACAGTTTGCCTTTTCCAGTATGTCATGTAATTGGAGTTTTATAGTACGTAACCTTTTCAGATTGGCTTTGCTTAGTAATATGCTTTTAAAGTTTCCTCTGTGTCTTTGTTTTTTGTTGTTGTTGTTTCAGGGAGAGAGAGAGAGCAGAAGGGAGAAAGATAAGGAGAGAAACATCAATGTGCGAGAGAAACATCATTGGTTGCCTCTCACACACACCCACTGGGGATCCTGCCTACAACCCAGACATGTGCCCTGACCAGGAATCCAACCAGCAACTTTCAGTCCTCAGACCAGCACTCAATCCACTGAGCTACACCAGCCAGGGCTAAGCTTCCTCCAGGTCTTCTTAAAACTTAAAAAAAAATTCTTTTTTTTTCAGAGAGAGGGGAAAGGAGGGAAAGAGGGAGAGAAACATCAATATGAGAGAGAACCAGCGACCTTTTGGTTTGCAGGCGATGCCCAATCAACTGAGCCACACCAGCCAGGGCTCCTCCAAGTCTTTCCATGGCTTGACAGCTCATTTCTTTTTAGCGCTGAATAATCCTCCATGGTCTGGATGTACCACAGTTTATCTATCCACTTTCTTACTGAAGGAAATCCAAATTTTGCCCATTATGAATAAAGCTGCTGTAAACATCTGTGTGCAGGCTTCAGTGTGACATAAATTTTCATGAGTCAATATTAAAACAAAAAATTTTCAGTCCTTCTTTTTCAAGGTGCCATCTTAATTTAAATATAAGTAGTCTGAGATCTCCAGGTGAGCTATTTAAAAACCATGACCCTTTACAACCTACTCATTTACATGAAGAAGAGTTTTCTCTACAGCAGGCAACCAAAACAAAATACAGAAATAAATTGGAAGCTGAAACTGGTGTGACTACGATTATCAGCCATAATTCCAGATTTCAAGTTTTCATGTTGATCAAATCTCATCTATTATATTTGAACCAAGCAATTGTCATAAATCTGCACTTAAATAAATGTAGCAATAAAATGCAGCTTTTTTTTTCTATTTTACATATCAGGATTCTGTAAGATTTTGTTGAAAAAAAATTTCACTGCTAAAACAAAAACATAACATATTTTTCAAAAGCATTTTTATCATTTTGTTCCCATTACCAGGTATCCCCCCATAAAAATAACATTTTTTTAAGTTTGAAATTTACTGAAATACACAAACAAGGAGAGTAGAAATGGGGACAATTTCCTACTCCCAGGCTCACGTCTTTACAGGACTCATTGAAGCCAGCAGGATATTGTACCAGCATCTTGGGTTGAGAGCCATAACGCTGAATTTTGTAACGTGTTAGTGGTGAGTGCCTTGTGGGGGACTTTTCCTCCTCGTGTGAGATCTCACCACAGAAGCCAATGGGGATGTCAGATACATGGGTTCTGCTCCAAGGCCCAGGGATCCTTTGCTCTCCAAGGCCATGCTCCAGTTCTTAAATCAAGAGTGAACATGACAGAAGTGAGAAACTGTTTTCTCTGGCTGGGAGTTTGCCTCCAAGCAGTAACTTCTAGAAGGGTGGCATGGGTATTTGATGTACAGCTAGTTGTCTCTGTAAGCCCCCTTGCTGTTGAATAACTAAAACTTAACCTCAGGTAATTCAGTGGGACCTCAGCTGAGTCAAGACCTTTCCACAACCCCCTCCTTAGTTTTAAGAGGAATAGATAGAGCCAACCCACCAACTGGGACTGGGGAAGAAGGCAGGATATCTGGTCCTCAGTTGCTATCATCGATCCCTGTTGGCACCTGCATTTTCATCTGGCATCCAGTTGTATAGGCCATGCACATAAGAGCTACGGCCTCCTCATCCTAGTCTCGAGGCCTCTTCAGGCATTCAGCTGTCTCTCAATTCCTGCCTTGCCCATCTCGAAGGGCATGGGAAACTTTCAGCTACTTTTCTGTGATCCTTCTAGGTGAGGAGCAAGGAACAGGACACACTAGCTTGCACCTACTCCACACTGACATCATGCGGAGTGCAGAGGAATTGCATGGGCTGTGTCACTTCCCGGAGCTCCATGGGAAGTGAGGCTCAGATCCCCTCTTATCTCGTATTCTCTAACCTTTCTGGGGTTCTGTGTCCCACCCCACTGCAGCCCCCCACAAGAGACCCCTTCTCCTCTAGGAGCTCTCCTCTTCCCCCATCAGAATGAGTCAGGTAGTTGGGAACTAACTGGGGTGGGAGGGACTGTTTCTGACTGACTACAGTTTCTGTCAAGTCTATTCCTGCAAGTATTTTATGCCTTTCAAGTTAGGTTCTGATATCTCAAAAACTTTTAATTGATTTTCAGCCAGAGAGAGAAACATTGATTTGTTCCACCTACAGATGCACTCATTGGTTGATTCTTGCATGTCCCCTGACTGGGATCAAACCCACAACCTTGGGGTATCAGAATGGCTCTCTGATTAACTGAGCTACCTGGCCAGGGCCCAAAACCTTTACTCTTAAAACCGTCATCTCTGCCTGGAATTTCATATACCTATTTTAAAACCAAAATGCTAAGGATTTTCCTTTTGTCTACTTTTTTTACTCTAATAATCATCTTGGTGAAATGAGTGCCTTACCCTTATTTTTAGTTCTAGTGAAGGGATTGCTAGAAATAAAACAATATCAATTAACAGTTAAAAAACTGGCCTGTTATATATATAAGCAAAGCCAGATATAAAATCTTAAAGAATTCTGAATGGACCTTTTCCTTATCAAGTTAGGTCAACTCATAATAAAAAAATGTGTTTAGGCTTAACAAACCTAGAAAAATGATCTCCATTAAAGATTAATTTCAGAAAATTATTATGCATAAAATCCAGAAAATATTATATGGGGTCTTAGTTAAATAAAATCAACAAAACCTGCCCTGGCTGGTATGGTTCAGTGAACTGGGTGCCAGCCTGTGAACAAAAAGGTTGCCAGTTCAATTCCCAGTCAGGGCACATGCCTGGGTTTCAGGCCGGGTCCCCAGCTGGGTGTGAGAGGCGGCCCATCAATGTTTCTCTTACACATCAATGTTTCTCTCCCTTTCTTTCTTCTTTCCTTCCCTCCTCTCTAAAAATAAATAAATAAAATCATTAAAAAAAATAAAATTCACAAAACCTGCCATGTTCTCAATCAAAAGTTTCTGCTTTATTTAGATACCAGAGAGAAGTTTGGATCTCCACAAAGAAATAGAGAGCCTCAGAAATGCTAACATGAAGCATTACTTGAAAGTAGACTGCAGTAAGTTAAAATGTATACTATACACCCTAGGGCACCTACTGAAGAATAAAGCAAGGAGGCAGAGCTAATAAGCCAATAGAGGAGAAAAAATTAAATCATAACAGTAACACTCCAAACACTCTATTATTCCAAAAGAAGGTAGGACAGAAAAAAAAAGTTGAAAAAAAAGGAAAAAAAGAACAAATGCAGCAAATAAAAAAATAACAAGATAGCAGATTTACATTTAACTATATCCATAATTATATGAAATCTAAGTGACATAATACCCCAATTAAAAGCAGATGTTGTCAGATTAAATTAAAAAGAAAAAATCAATGAGTGATATAATTTCCACAAGAAACAGACTTAAAATAAAAAAAATAGGTTAAAACTAAAATAATAGGGAGACTATATCACACAAATACAAGTCAGTAGGTTTGATGGGTTTTATTTATCTAAAATACAGAAAGATGTTTTCGAGTTCAGGACAAAATCACTGGCGAGTAACATTTTTAAAGTGCCTTGCCAATCTGTAAGCAATAACCATTTTTAGAATGGAAATTACACCAGCCCTGCAGAGTAGAACTATGTCAGCCCCAAAGTGAACCACACATGCAATTTTAAGTTTTCTAATAGCCACGGTTAAAAAAGTGAAAAGAATAATGGTGGGTAAATTACATTATACATTTATCAAAAACCCTAAAATATGTAATAGCGAGAATGAACCCTAATGTACACCACAGACTCTGGAGGAGGAGGATGTGTTAGCGTAGGTTCACTTATTGTAACCAAGGTACCATTCTGGCGCAGGATGTGATAGTGGAGGGGTCTGTGTATATGTTCAGGCAGGAGGTTTATGGGAAATCTCTGTGCCTTCTGCTCAATTTTGCTATAAACCTAAAACTGCTTTGAAAAGCAAAGCCTTAAAACAAAAACACGTAAAAAGAAACAAGTGAAATCAATTTTAATAATATTTTACTTTCTTGTTTTCCTATCGAATCCCTAAAATCTAGTTCCAGCACATTTCAACTTGGGCTTGCTACATTTCAATTACTCAAGAGCCACATGTGACTCATGGCTCCCATACTAGACAGTGCAACTCTAAACTTCTGGACTCTTCTCTCCCCGGCAGGAGCCAGAGAGTAAGGTGGGAATAAGGTGGGAGTAAACCCAGCCAGTCGGTTCTGTGGATCAAGTTGAAGGTTGACCCCATCTCTCATTACTCTAGAATGGGACATCACTCGCTGTCTGTCAAGCACTGTGTTAGACATACTACGTACGAAGTCTTCTCTTTTTTCCCCAACTTCCAGTATCATTTATTTTTCCTAGAATCTGGATACAATTAACTGTAGTAAGACAGTGCTCAATGCTATTTTAAGTCTCATTTTAGGTTCTTGAAACTACCTCAACATTTGTAAATGTGAGTTAAGCAGAGTAACTTTATGGGTAAGCTGCTTTATAAAGGCCAAATTCTGTTATAGTAAAGTCTACGTGTTGCATGTAAATGTTGTGTGGTTATATCAATATTAAGTAACTTTGGTGGTATGTCAAATTTTAGTTTTCCAGTTTTACTGGAATGCTAATTCTCACATTTATAATGTCTTCTTTAATCTTCTCAAGAAGTCAAATATTAGAGTAAAGGAAAGAGAAGTTAAAAGACTTTGTCCAAAGTCACACAACTGTGTTACAGTGTCATTTGGACTCGGGTATGTCTTAAATCAGCGGTCTCCAACATTTTGGGCACCAGAGACGGATTTCAGGGAAGACAATTTTTCCACAGACTGGGGCAAGGGGTCGGGGGATGGCTTTATAGCCTGCCGCCAGAGGCAACTTAATTGTCATTTGCCACTCACTGACAGGGTTTTGATATGCATCTGTAAGTGATTGATTTATTATGGTCTCTGTGCAGTCAAACCTCTCTGCTAATGATAATCTGTGTTTGCAGCTGCTCCCCAGCACTAGCATCACTGCCTCAGCTCCACCCAGATCATCAGCATTAGATTCTCATAGGGAGTATGCAACCTAGATCTCTTGTACGTGCAGTTCACAGTAGGATGTGTGGTCGTCTGAGAATCTAAAGCCACCACTGATCTGACAGGAGGCAGAGCTGGGGCATAATGGGAACGATGGGGAGTGGCTATAAATACAGATGAAGCTTCCCTCACTCACCACCCGACTGCTCACCTCCTGCTGTGTGGTTTAGTTCCTGGCCCAAGGGTTGGGGGCCCACGTTAAGCCCATGCTCTTGCTACTACATTATATTGCTGCTCTCTGTCTTGTGGGAAAGCTGTTTCTGGTGGTCCAAATGGAGGGAAACTGGAAATAAAACTATTGGTTTCATCACAAAACAGCAAGGTAATCTAAAATGGATATACTATTTTTTCAAGCCTATTGACCATGTCTGAGGCTAGTGTCCAACCATTTGCCTCGATGGGCAATTAGTCAACAGACTCTCCAGGTCCCATTTGCTCATTGGGCTCCCTTCAGAGGAGGGTTAATGACCAGATAGGGGACCAGAATGTTTAGACAAGAAGGGCCTTAATCTCTCTATTTTCTGACTTCCCCCAGGATATAGTAGCTGGTCAGCCATTGTTCTGGGTGGGAGGATCTCAATCAACTTCCACTTAGTGGATCATTAACACATCTCAGATTTAGCCATTCTTCTAACATGTCTGTCTCAATGATACACATATTGGTAGTAGAGAAATTGTCTCCACTACCAGAGCCCCTCAGCTTCACTAGCATAACTGCACTGATTTACTCATCCAGAGCAACTCTGCTGCCATAGCTAAGAGATCTCCAAGTGTTCAAGCATTCTCTTTGTGCATGAGACCTCCGGTATCACCTCTGTGAGACAACCAAGGTGGGCTCAACGTCTCCAGTTACTGAGGGCTTTGGAATCTTTGAATAGCAACTGTGAATCCTTTATCTTTTTTCTCCTTCTTCAGGCTCTCCTTCAGGGTCCATGATTTATGAAAGGGTGGGTAGATGGTCTTTCATTTGCTATGCTGTCGGTTGAATTGTGTGTCCCCCTCCCCAAATTCACATGTTCAAGTCCTAGTCCCCAGTTCCTCCGAATGTGACCCTATTTAGAAATAGGGATTATTGCAGATGTATTTAGTTAAGATGAGATCATATTGGTTTAGGGTGGGCCCCTAAATCAATATGACTGCTGTCCTTATAAAAAGCAGAAATTTGGACAGACACGTACACACAAGAGGATTCCATGTGAACATGAAGGCAGAGATCAAGGGGATGCATCCAGAAGTCAAGGAGTGCCAAAGATTGTCAGCACACCAGTGAAGCTAGGAGAGAGGCATGAATCAGATATTCCCTCACAGCTCTCAAAGAAACCAACCCTGCCAACACTTTGATCTCGGATTTCTGGTTTCAAGAACTCTGAGACATAAATTTCCGTTATTTAAGCCACCCGGTTTGTGGTGCTTTGATACAGCCTAGGAAACTAATATAGGGACCCAATGGTCTAATGACCCATCTTCATGGCTTAGAGCAATCAGTCCACCTATCGAATTACCTTGGGAGTCATATCAATTACCTGTATGACCCCATTTTTTCCACATGGAAACTCCCCTACAGGCTTCCCTTATGACATTTTCTGAGGTTCACAGAACTAAGGAGACCAACTGTTCCATTTTGCCTGGAACTACAAGGTTCCTGGGACACAGGACTTTCAGTTTTAAAACCAGGATAGTCCCATATAAAGCAAGATGTATCAGTCACTTTACACAGAGCCCTCTTCCTGCTCAGGTCATTTTAGGGCACAGTTGGGTTGAGAGCAACCATCTTTAGCTCCCTTAGCTGAGCTGGGTAACCACAGAATTGGGGAATTCTGGGCAGAGGAGCTACATGTTGTGAAAGAGGGGTGAAAGCAATTAAGAGGTTTGGAACAAGATAAAAGGTTCTGAAAGGATGGTGGCAGGGGTACAGGAAGGGTGTGGAGATGAAGCTGAAAACACTTCTGGGTCCAATTGCTAAGAACCTCTGACACCATTTAAATAGTCGTGCATCATTCTATCCCGTAAGAAAAGAAGTGGCGCCTCCAAGAGTCTGAAGCAAAAGAGTTATCATCAGAGCAGATGTTTAGATGTTTTAGAAAGATTATCATGTTTTCTTATTGTACACTTAAAACAGATAATAGGTATGAAGAAACCTAAAAGACAAAGAAACCAACTTCAGTGTATGGATTTTGTTTAGAACTTGAAAAACTGTGAAAGGAAATTATGTGAAAATAAATGAAATCTAAACACTGAATATTCACTAATATTAAGGAATTAAAAAGTCTTTAACTCTGGTTGTGTCTTTTTTTTTTTAAGGGAAGGGAAAGGATAAAAGTATTAATTCAGGAACAGAGAGAGGAAGATCGGAAAGAAGAGAGCGAGACAGTGCTTTGCTAGCCACTGTACTCTCTCAAACATTCCTCACAGTAGCTTTTGGGGGAGGAGAGGTAAGGGATGGGGTAGGGACCCACCTCCAAACGGTCTCTTAAAGTCTAAACCTGATATTCAAGGCTCTCCATATCTAGGTGCACAAGCATTCCTTTCTCAACCTTTTCCTGGTGAGATTAGGTACTTATTAGTCCATCAAAGGCACACTGAAGCTACCTATGTGAAAGAACTTTGCGGGTGAATCTGTGCCTTGGGTGCTTGTCAGGGTACCGTGTCTAAGGCAGAGCCCCTCAAGACTTTAGGGGAGGCCGAGTTGTCCCCTGCGACATGCCTTCTTAGGGTGTGAGGCGGCGTCTGAGCAGAAAGGATATTAAGAGGATTATCGAGGGTTTGCGAAAGGGAGAAGTGAATCTGGTTCAGCCTCGGACTTTGTCTTAATTCTCAGGTGAACTTGTGGTGTGATCTTAGGCAGGTCAGAGTCTCTCTGAGCCTCAGTGACTCTATCTGCAAACCTCGGGAGGTGGTAGAGGTATTCTAAGGGCCCTCCAGCTTTGACATCTTCTGAGTCCCCTCCAGGAGATGGCTGGCAGGGGTTCTCCGCGGCAGGAGCCGACACACAGCTGGCCCAAAACAAAGAGACACGGTCACTGGCACGTTCCCGCCCCCAGCAGGTTTTGGAAACTCTCGACAGCCTGGGGCGGGGCTTGAGCGAGCCGCAGCCAATCACCAAAGTTCCAGGTCGCCGGGGCGGGGTCTCAGCGCGTTGCGGCGGTAGCCTGGCTGGGTCCGAGCATCCAGCGGTTCTGGACCTCCGGGCCCGGACATGGCGACCGGCCGGACGTCCCCGAGAGTTCCGCTGCTGCTTCTGCTGGCGGTAACGGGGATCGCGGAGGTGTCAGGGGCCCTGTCCCCCGGCAGTGTGGGTGAGTAAGTGCTGAAGTAGCGGTTCGGGGCGGTCCGGAGCGGCCGCCTCAGCGCTCCAAGATGGCGCGGGGCTGGGGGCAGGGGTGCGCGGGACCCCCGGACCCGGCCGACGTCCGGTGACCCAGGGGCCGGAGGTCCCAGCGGCAGGAAAGGGTGCCGAGGCTGGACGAGAGAGGACTCCTCTGCACCCTCGCTCTCCCCGCCCCGAAGATCTGCTGAACTGGCAGCTGTGACCCATGTTCGAGGCCTTGCTCTGTCCCCACCAGACAGGGGACCCCAGCTCGTCCCTTATCTCCTCGACAGACTCTGGTCTCTCAGAAAAGGGCGAGAAATGCCTTTGCCCAGGATCGTCGCGAGGGTTGGCTGGGTTTTGTAGGTGCACCCACCCACCCACCACCGTCCCGACCAGTTATTGTTACTTGACCCTCGCTGGGTTCGGAAAGGCAGACCTCGGGCAGCGAGCGGTGAGGGGCCCAACAGCCCGCAGGGTTCGTCTCAGAAGAGAATACACCCACCCCTTCTAAATCCGATTCCGCTGCGGTTCGCTGCGGGTGCACTGTGCGTCCGAGACAGCGCCGGGCTCCGGCGAGGGACATTAAGAATCGGGCAGCCCCGCTCTCTGAGCGCTGGCAGGCAGGCAGGCAGGCAGGCTGGAGGAGAGTTTTTTTTCTTGATCTGGGGGAATTAAACCCGGTATGGATAGGAAAGTATTTCAGTACTCTCTGAGCGTCTCTCCCGTGCTGGGCTTTTAGGGGTCGATGCGAACGTCTGCCCTCCAGTAGCTCTCCGGTCAGGAAGTGCGGTACTGCAGGACACAAGCAGCTGGAAGTCAGCGCAGGAGTGTCCGGGGGAGGTGAAGGGCTGTGGGTGCGCAGAGGGAGTGAGACGACGTCCACCTGAGGAGGTAGGAAAACTGAGTGTTTCCCCAACTGCACTAGACGGTAAAGAATGGCAGAGATTTATACGTGCAAAAGTGGTGAAGCAGTGCATTGCTTACTGCAAGAGCTTACACCTAGAAAGAGCAAAAACCACCCCAACAGGGTTTTAAGGTAATGTACAATGGTAAAGGTTTTCCCCCCTTTTTTTAAGGCAAGAAGGGAGAGAATTACGGCAGGAACCTGGGATTAATTCATTGTAATTGGGTTCTAAATTTAGCTGTCAATTAGATGGAAACCATAGGAGAGGGAGAGAGAAAATGCTGTGTATTCTTGGCTAAATCAGCTTACCTTTTGGGGCCCCATTTGTCTCATTAAGTTAAAGAGAGGAACTAAAGCATTTCCAAAGTTATGGTCCATAGAATACTAGTTAGTCGTTCATTTTCCTCTCACAACTAGTCAGTTCTGTGGGTGATAGCAGAGTGAAGTGGTTATGAACACAGCAACAGGTTATGCAGTCTTAGTCTTTTTGTGCTTTAATATCCACATTTATAATATATATGTCAGATTTTTTTGAGAACTGAGGTAATACATGAGTAGCATTTAGAATAGCATATAGTAAGCACTGAAATGTTAGCTATTAAATAAGTTGGGGAAACACTGCACATCTTACCCCTTTCTTTAAAATTCACAAAACATGTTAGATTTCCAATAGAGAGTCCAGGGATTCCTGTGGTAAAGCAACTGGTTTGCTGAGGGAACGGGGAAGTGACTGCCAGTGGGTATGGTGTTTCTTTTTAGGGTGATGAAAATGTTCTAAAGTTAAATTGTGGTGGTGATAGTTGCACAACTCCACAAATATACTAAAAACAACGGAATTGTATACACTTTAAAAGGATGAATTTTGTATTACATGACTGTTAATGAATAAACTGATTCAGCAATTGATTTAAATGGGCCACACCAAAAGGGAAGTGACAGGAGCTCCAGGAAAGACTTTGGAAGAGGAGAGGTGGGAGGAAGCAAAGCAAAAAAATTATTTGATTAGTATAGCTTAAGTGGATGCCTCATTTGGGAAAGCCTAGGTGGCTGTTTCAATTTCTTAGCATTAGGATATTTCAGGTTTAGGTGGGTATTAGGCTTAGGTGTCAGTTTTCTTGGGTAGACCGCTAAGACAGTAAAGCCACCTCAGTCTAATGACCTCCTTGTTTAATTAATTTAACATGATTTATATAAGTACATTATTATAGAAAGATAGAAACCTGTTTGCTTATAGAACTCCTTTTCCTTTATAGCACCGAAAGCACATTTTAGAAAACAGTAGGTTAGATGATTCCTAAAGGCCTAGCCAGCTCTCCAAGTCCATGACAGCACAGAGTTTGTATATTTGATGAAAAGAAAAATTTCAGTTTGACTAAATGTGAGATTTGTCCCTTGTACTAAATTCTGGGAAGCATATATTACTTGATTCTTTACATAAAGGCCATTGAGTAACACAATGGACAGAAGCTTCCACTATATATCTGTACAACGTGTAGAAAATGTTCTTCAATCCTAAACAAAAATTGAGAACACAATATTACATTGTATTTCAGTGAAGGCTAAGCTTGTGTTCCTGCTCTGTCTTCTTTCCTCTGTCCTTATCCTGTTAAAGGTGGGATATTCCTGTCTCCTGGTATAAGTCTTATCTGTTCTGACTTAGAGATTTTCATTCCTATTCTTGGGGAGGGTGGTAGAGGTGAGGGAGTGATATTACTTGCTCAATGATTATTATCTCTTGAGAAGTCTGGCTACACCCTCTTCATGGGAGTAATGCTACACCTTCTATTCCAGTGTACTTTCTAATCCCTCCCCTTTCCAACCCCTCCCCCGCCCCACCCCCCCCCCCCTCCACTTCCAGTGTTCCCTTGGAAGGATGAAGGACCGGATGGGACCGTAAGCTGTGGTGGGTCTGTCATGGCATCTGATAATAGCTATTTCTTTTCAAGACTTTTGTAATAAATAGTACATAAGAGGGAACGATGTAAAATTAAGGGCTAGATTTCAATAAGTTGACATTTAAGGAATTATGAAATAGCCCAGAATCCTGAAAAAAGAATGTAATAAATTTTAAGTTAGAAAAAGCAAATGGCCATCTAGAGGAAATTAATAAACAGATTTTCTTTCCAAAGAAGTATCTTGGCCCACACATTGCAGAAAGAACAAGATTGGTGGTAGACCAGCTATGACAGTTTATTCTGGTATGCTGCTAAAAGTTCCTGTCTTATATCCATGGATTTCAGCAATCTTTCATGCTACTTCTGGAAGAAAGTAGGATGATGTCAGGAGGTGGTTTTTATGTAGTAAAAATGTGGGTTTTAGAAAAACAAAAAAGATAATGCAGGTATTTGTTTATTCAAGAAATATTTATTTAGTGCTTACTATATGTCAGGCACTATTCTAGATGTAGGATTGATGCTCTTGAGGAGCTTACATTCTAGTGAGGAAAGATAGAAAATAAACAGATAAATAAAATGATTTCTGGTAGTGATAATTATGCTGTGAAGGAAACCAGATGATAACATAGAGAATTGTGTGAGTACAGGGAGGGTGGTTCTTTATATAGTGATGATGAGAGGCCTGTTTTAGAAGGTGTAGTTCAGAACCAAGATCTGAAGACATGAAGGTGCTGTCCTTAGGAAAGATGAGAAGGGACCAAAAAGTGCAGAGGCCCTAAAGCAAAAAGGAGCAAAAGATTAGTATGGTTGTGACAAAATGAACAAGAGAGTAGGCTAGAGCTAAATGGTGCTGAGCCTTGCAAAAAGCCACATACAGATTGTGGATTTTATTGCATGTACAGATAAAAACCAATAGATTTTTAAGTAAGAGATGTGTGCTTTGGTTTATATTTTAGATAATTCTGGCTTCTGAGTTTTTAGAAAAATGATTATAGTGGATAGTAAAAACAGGGTGACTAGAGAAGCCCATTGCAGTAGTTGAAGCAGGAGATAATGGTGACAGAGCAGAGTGGTGGTGAAGGTAGAAGAGAGATTCAGGGCATGTTGCTGATGGATTGGATGTGGGAAGTGAGGTAAGGAGGAATTAGAGATTACTCACAGATTTTTACCTTAAGCAACTAAGTGAAAAATAATACCATTTGCTGAGGTCAGGATGATGGGGAGGAGCAGATTGGAGGAGGTTGGCAAATGAGCCAGGAAGAGTTGAAAGTTCCATTTTTTGAACATATTTAAGATAGATATTAGGAATAACTCCCCCAGGTCCATTGCTTATTAAGCTAAGGTTCATACCTGTCAGTAATCCATTCAGCAAATATTTATTAAGCTGGTAATAGTGCCAGACAACTATGATAGACACTAGATGTAAAGGGTAGGTGAAAACATTGTCTCTGCTTTCTTAGGGTTTATGGCTTAGTGGGACATTCACACATTAAATATCACCCGAAATGTATATCTACATCAATAATATTATGTGGTTATATTAGTGCATATCCATTTATATTCTAAATCTGAAGGATATATCTGAGAAAAAAATCATGTGATTTAGTCAAGTATATAGCATAATATGTTGGATATTGTAAAGCACATAAGTAACATGAGGAAGACTTCAAGAAAAGGGTGGTATTAAGAGAAACATTATGACTATATAATATACCACTGGAAGCTAGACATTCACACTCATGTTTGTTTGCTTATTATTTTTACAGTCACACTTCTAGATGTAAATGGGAGGATAGAGTGGGGAAGAGAATTATCCAAGGAGACTGGCTATTAGCATCTAGGGAGAAGACCTTAAGAAGAGTCATTTGCTTTAGTTTCATAATGATGAATGTCTGGGTTAAGGCTCTTTTGACTCCCAAAGGAACAGAAGCCAAGGGCTAGGGGAGCTAGTTACATACCTTCTAACAGAATTTACAGAAATCCAAGGGCGGGAAATTCAGTACAGCACAACCCTTAGAGACTCTGTGGGAACTGGAAACGACTTTTGGAGACAGTCTCTCTCTACCTGTGGTTGGTTCTATCCCATGTATCTCTTGCATTTCCCACTGTCCATCAACCAACTTCCTCTTTTAACTCAAGGTGTCTGCACCACCATAAAACCTCAATTTTCGCTGCCTCGACTTTTCTTAACCTTATAGGTGCAGAGTCCACCACCAACTGGTTGCATATCTCTGTGCCTGAGTGTATGATTGGGATCAATTTACCTTTTGACCTAGGCTGAAAACTCATGATGTTTGTTAAATTATGGGTTGGTCACTATATGAAATGCAATAATGAAGTGATACAGTGAGGAAAATACCACTTTTTGTGCCTTTTTTCCTGATAAAAAGACATTGCATAACTAGGAAATTATTACCTATTAACCTTTAAATAAAAATTTTTTGAGCTGAGCACTGTGCTGAATGGGTACTAGAAGTTTACAGCCAATCTGGGGATGCCCTAACTACAGACATGAAATGATGAGAGAAGAGTTAAAATGTTCAAGTTTCTAGTCCTGACTAAATAGTAGGGCCTTAGACAGAAAAAAGAAGGAGAAGGAGAAGAAAGAAGGAAAGAAAAAGAAAGAAACCTATCCCAAAACCAACATGGCTTGGATTGTGGGAGAAGAAAGGCTATGAGTTGAGGTGAGATTTAAGTCAGCAGAAGGAGGGCACCAAGCGTTTCAAGCAGAAAGCTGTGTAAATGAAGGCTTTCTTTGTTTAAAAAAAAATGCTAGAATGTGAGGGAAAGGGGAGGTTAGATTTTAAAAATTTAAAATGCCCCTGATGAGAAGATCTGGCTATCACATTGGCAGTAGAATCAAATGAATATAACGGGTTGTTGCAACAGTGTAGTATGATGCAAGCAATGGAGAAGGGTATCTGTAACTTACAAAGGACTCACAAAAAATATACACGTGTATGTCCAGATAGATAGGTAAGTAAGTGTGGTGAGATGACAAAATATTAGCAATATTGAATTCAGGTGGCTGGGTATATGGGTGATCATTTTACTGGGTTTGGCTCTTCATTGGCTGATGATATACCATAGTTCACCATGTATAATGTGCACCCATGTTTTTGGCCCAAACTTTCAGGAAAAAATCTTTTGTTTTAATTTTTAATTCAATTAATTATTTATATTTAGATGCTTGTTTTTTGTATTACAAAGGAATCGTAGCATTTATTTTTAAGATTTTATTTATTAATTTTAGAGAGGGGAAGGGAGGAAGAAGAGAGGGAAATATCAGTGTGTGGTTGCCTCTTGCAGGGCCCCCCACTAAGGACCTGCCCCTCAACCTAGGCGTGCACCCTAGACTGGGAATCGAACAGGCGACCCTTCAGTTCGCAGACTGGTACTCAGTCCACTGAGCCACACCAGCCAGGGCAAGACATTTTATGTAGCAAATAATTACAAAACACAAGAACAGATACGAGTTATTTCAGGCACTACCCATGTATAATACATGTCCTTTGTTTTCCCCTCAAAAATTTGGGCAAAAAGTGCATTGTATACACAGCAAAATATGGTAGTCTACACACACACACACACACACACACACACACACGAATATTTACAGGGATAAATGAAAAATTGAAAGAATGCATTTATAAGTTGTAGTTGCAATTGTCATTTAAATGTTTTTTAAAGTGAATGTCAATTTCTAGACATTCACTTTATCATTTTGAAAACAAATGTGACTACAATTAAGATCGGATTTTTTTATTAACTGTCTTTTTTTTTTTTTTTTTAATCTAGAATGACCTTTTTCCAGTATCAGCTCAGGTTCAGTTTTTCCCCATCAATGGTTTCGAACATATGCGTTCTGTTTTAGTAATTCTATAGAAAATCATTAATTAGAGGGCAAGAGTGTATCTAGAGTTTTTATTGGGATTCCATCACTTAGGCATTATTAATTGAATTATTTATTGTCCATGTGGTTGAACTCAATCTCCAGTTCTTCTGTCCTGCTGGAAGTTGGGAGGTCAGAGATGAAATCATGCAGCTATCTGAAAACCTCTTATCTCTAGGCTGATCTTTCTAGCACTGCCAGTCCTTGTCCTGAATACATCTGGGTGAGACCTTGGTCCACCTCATTAGCATAACAAAGACATTCCTATTGCTCTGGAAATTCCAAGGATTCAGAGTCTCCAGGAACCAGGGACAAAGGCTACTCTTTAAACAAACAAACAAACAGACAAACAGGAAAAATCTTCCCTATATCTTGCATCCTCCTGTGACCACCACTCTTTTACTTCCATCACTGCTAGACTTCTTGAGAGCCTGGATTTGCTGTTTATACTTCCTCCCTTCTGGTTTATTCCTTAATGTCATTCACGTCAACCAACTCCACAGAAAGTACATTGGGGAGGTCACTGAGGGCCTCCTAATTAGTAAATCCATTTCTTTTTCTAAGTCTTCAATCTAACTGACAATTCTGGGGTGTGACACTAGCTACTCCCTCGTCTGTGATGTCTTTCTTGCTATCTCTCTGTTCCATCTCAAACTCCTCTTTGTTTCTTCTCACATCTCAGAAACTGCTGTTCTTTAAAATTTGACATTGTGTTCACTTCTCACTAGAAACTCTCCCTAGGCAATGTCATTCATTCTTTACCTTCTTTATACTGATGATTCCAAATTTGGATCTTCAGACTTGGCGCTACCTGCATTTCAAGCTTGGGTTTTTGACTTTACTGGGATTTCCATCTGGATGTCCTGTAGGAATCTTCAATTGAACATGTCCAAAACAAAATTTACTGTCTTTTAAAAAAGTATTCAACTTTACATTATAGGTATAATAAGGGAATAGAGTCCACAGGGCAATTGTAAGGGTTGAATGAGATAATGTATAAAGCAAACTAAGTAAAATTCTGGCATGTGGAAAGTACATAATACATTAGCTATTATTACATGACAGTCTCCCCTATTAGACCATAAATTTTGGGGGCAAGAACCAACCTAGCACTGTCCTTGGCTTGGCTACCTAGCACTGTCCAAGAAGCCAAGATACATAGTAAAGGTTTGTTGAATTAAAATGAATAATAATAATAATAATAATCTCGAATAAATGTGTAGCCATTCGATTTAGCTTAACTGTCTTGTTTACCTGAAGTGGGCAACATCGGGTATTTCTGTTTTCTTCCTAGGTGCATTGTGTTGTGACCATTCAAAGGATAATCAAATGTGCCGTGATGTATGTGAACAGGTAAGCTTACACCGTAACTCTGGAGGATATTAGTAACTGTTTATTACGTAGAATTGTTTCAGAGAAACCCTGCACAGCACCTTAAGTGAACAGAGTTCACATCACCAGTAATGGAACAAATTACCATGTGTCTGCTGACATGATGCACTGCAAAAGAGCACAGTAGCTCATGTAGAATTTCTGTCAAAAATGCACAACCTGACCATGAGAAACAATAGGGTAAGCCCAGACAAGGGGATGTTCCTCAGAACAAAAGCCTGTAATACTGTTTCTTTAAAAAGATGTCAGAATTATAAAAACAAAGGCTATAAGAAACTTCCAGATGAAAGGAAACTAAAGAGACATGACAACTTGATGCAAAGCATGATCTGGACCCTGGAAGGAAAAGATTGCTATAAAGGACACTATTGGAATAAATTGGTGAAATTTGAATATGGGCTATAATAGTATTTTTATCAGTGCTGTAACCCTGAATTTGGTGGTTGTGTTGTGATGAGGTAGGATGGTGTTCTTGTTCTTAGGAGGTATGTGCTGGAATTTAGGAATGAATATTGTAGCTGTAATGAATTGTAAAATGTTTTATCAAAATATTAGTAATAATGTGTTTTTATGCAGAGAGTTAGAGTAAATATTGCAAAATGTTAATAGTGGGTCAATGTAGATGAAGACTAGATATTCATTGTACTACTTTTGAAACTTTATGTTTGAATTTTTCTGGTTGAGCCTTTTCAGGCAAGTTCTACTGAGACAATACCTGCCTGTTCATAAAGTCTTCTTACCTTTCTTTCACCATCTTGGTTGTGTAGTTCGAGCCTTAGTGCTTGAGAATTGATGGCCTCACTCGTCTTTTGGAGGAGTTTTCAAGTAATTATGTGGATTTTGTCACTGACTAGAACTGAGAAAGCTATCTAACTGAGATTAGAAGTTGCTTCAAACAATATTATGAATGTAGAAAGATTTTGCAAGATACTTTCTAATTATAAAACGAGACAGTGACTTGGCTCGTCTAAAGAGCTGCCTGAGAATTCATGTCGAAACACATTGCACATTGTTCTCTGCTAATTTATTGCCAGAAAAATAGCTTTTGAAACCAAAAACGGCCCCTTGATGCTGTCACCATAAGGGAGCTGTTTGGAAACACTGCTTTCCTGACTTTCTGCTTTGTTCTGTTTTTTCCACTAGGTGTTCAATAGGGTGAATGATTTTTATGAAGCACCTGCAGCAGGCAAAGTCTAATTTCTTAAACTCAGAAATGTTAGAAATTCTATAACTTGGCAAATTAGTTACCCTAATAAGGAGCATTCTTCCCTGACCTAGTTGTTTAGTTGAGAAATAAGACAAAGAAATAAGGCAATTTAGACTCCAGGTGTTACTTTTATTACTAGTTACACAAATGTTGAGTGTAACTTTTATCTCCAGATAGACGCTAAACTACAGAATTAGATTTACTCCCAGAGGAGGAGAGGTAAAGTCTGGGTTACATATGTGTACTTCCTCCTGCCACACTCGGCAGAAGGGTTAGTTAGTCAGTCTTCACAATTACTGGGGGACTGCGTGAGCCATGTAGAGAGAGGCAAGGCTGATAAAACTAGCAGAGCTCATTCAGAATGAAAGGAAATATCAGGAGTGAGGAATGATTATTTCTTCAGTAGAGAATGAAGACAGGGTAGGGTCCTGATGACAATTAGGTTTTGGGTTAGAGTGAATAGTAGTATCCCTGAGGGTTGTGGGAGGTTGGGGAAAAGATTTGGCTTGGGGGAAGGTGAGTTGCTGAATTATCGTTGAAAACCATGTGAAGACAGTTGGAGATTTGGAATTAAAACTTTAGAATTTGAATTTATGTGAGTCAGGCTGGTGTTTTATAGTAGCCAGTAAAGTAAAGTATCAGATGCCAGAGAAAAGTCAAGGAGTTTGAGGTCTGAGAAAAGGCCCTCGGTTTTTAAAGAATTTTATTTATTTATTTTTAGAGAGAGGGTGAAGGGAGGGGGAAAGAGGGAGAGAAACATCAACCGGTGGCCTCTTGCATGCTCCTGGCCACATGTGCCTGGACCTGGAATAGAACCAACAGCCTTTCATTTTGCAGAATAATACCCAACCAAGTGAGCCACACCAATCAGGGCAAGACCCTTAGTTGTTTTGTTTTGTTTTTTAACTGTTAGAAGAGATGCTCTAGAGAAGGGATTTTGTGTGCTTTATTTATGCTGAAGCCCTCTCTTCTTAGAATAGTGTTAATATGAAAAACTCTGCATAAATATTTCTAGATTGACTGGAGCAGTGTAGCTTAAGTCAGAGATTTAAAACATTTTTAATTTAAATTTATTTTACTTATTTTATTTTTTAAATTATTTTATTGATTATGCAGCTATACTTGTCCCATTTTCCCCCCTTTATTCCCCTCTGCCCTGCACACCCCCTCCCACCTGCATCTCCCACCCCCTTTAGTTCATGTCCATGGGTCATTATATATAAGTTCTTTGGCTTCTAGGAAATAGAAGCCAAAGAACTTATATATATTTCCTATACTATTTTCTGTACTATTCCTAATTTCCCCTATGTTCTACCTACCATTTATGCTACTTATTCTCTGTACCTTTCCCCCCTCTCTTCCCACCCATTCCCCTGCTGATAACTCTCCATTTGATCTCCATTTTTGTGATTCTGTTCCTGTTCTAGTTGTTTGCTTAGTTTGTTTTTGTTTTTGTTTTTGTTTTAGGTTCAGTTGTTAATAACTGTGATTTTGTTGTCATTTTACTGTTCATATCTTTTATCTTTTCCTTAGATAGTCCCTTTAACATTTCATATAATAAGGTCTTGGTGATGATGAACTCCTTGAACTTGACCTTATCTGAGAAGCACTTCATCTGCCCTTCCATTCTAAATGAAAGCTTTGCTGGATAGAGCAATCTTAGATGTAGGTCCTTGCCTTTCATGACTTGGAATACTTCTTTCCAGCCTCTTCTTGACTGTGAGGTCTCTTTTGAGAAATCAGCTCACAGCCTGATGGGAACTCCTTGGTAGGTACCTGTCTCCTTATCTCTTGCTGCTTTTAGGGTTCGCTCCTTCATTTTAATCTTGGCTAATGTAATTATGATGTGCCATGGTGTGTTCCTTTTTAGGTCTAACTTCTTTGGAACTCTCTGAGCTTCCTGGACTTCCTGGAAGTCTATTTCCTTTGCCAGATTGGGGAAGTTCTCCTTTATTATGTGTTCAAATAATTTTTCCAGTTGTTGCTTTTCCTCTTCTCTTTTTGGTACCCCAATGGTTTGATGTTGGAACGTTTAAAGATGTCCTGGAGGTTCCCTAAGCCTGTCCTCGTTTTTTTGAATTCTTGTTTCTTCATTCTGTTCTGGTTGAATGTTTCTTTCTTCCTTCTGGTCCACACCATTGATTTGAGTCCCAGTTTCCTTCCTGTCACTGTTCGCTCCCTGTACATTTTCCTTGATTTCACTTAGTGTAGCCTTCATTTTTTCATCTAATTTGCGACCACATTCAACCATTTCTGTGAGCATCCTGATTACTAGTGTTTTGAACTCTGCATCTGATAGGTTGGCTATCTCTTCATCACTTAGTCATATTTTTTCTGGAGCTTTTGATCTGCTGTCATTTGGACCTTTTTCTTTTTTGTCTCCTCACACCTGCTATGTATAAGGGGTGGAGCCTTAGGTGTTCACCAGGGTGGGGCAACCCACATTGCTGGGTTGTGACACTGTATGTGGGGGAGGGGTCCGAGAGAGAACAGGGCCACTTGCTGCACTATCTGCTGGGTTTCAGTCACTTCTCCCACCACCCACAGTCAAATTGGGCCCTTCTAGTGCTGATTCCTGGGTGGGTGGGTTTGTGTATATTCTAGGACCCTGCGAGTCTCCCCAACAAACTCTCCTGTGAGATTGGGAGTTTCTCTCGCTGCTGCCTCACTCCCCACAGATGTTTTCAGTCAGAGGTTTGAGGCTTTATTTCCCTGCGCTGGAATCCTGGATTGCACAGTCTATCCTGCTCCTGAGTTGTTCCTCTCGGTTTATCTGCACACGAATGTGGGACCATCCAGTCCGCCCAGTCCGAAGTCTGCCAGCCGCCACCTTGCCTACCAGCCACTGCCTTGCCGAGAGTCCTCTCTGCCCTCCGGTCTAGATGAATGTTTCTTCTTTAACTCCTTAGTTGTCGGACTTCCATGCAGTTCGTTTTTCTGTCAGCTCTGGTTGTTTTTTGTTTTTAAATTTGTTGTCCTTTTGGTTATGCAAGGAAGCACAGTGTGTCTACCTATGCCTCCATCTTGGCTGGAAGTCCTATTTTACTTATTTTAATCCTCACCAAAGGTTATGTTTTTATTGATTTTAGGGAAGGAGGAAAGGGGTGGTGGGGAGAGAGAAACATAAACATAGATCTGTTGCCCAGTATGTGCCCCAACTGGGGATCAAACCCACAACCTAGGTATGTGCCCTGACTGGGAATCAAACCTGCAGCCAGTTTGGTGCACCGGATGACACTCCAGATTAACTAATCCACCCAGCCAGGGTGAGGAACTGAATTTTTAATTTTATTTCATTTTAATAATTTCAGTTTAAATTTAAATAGCCACACATGGCTAGCCAGCTACCTTATGAAATAGATCCAGAGGCTTGATCAGATTCAGGTTAGGTTTTGTTTTGATTTTGTTTGCTAAGTCTTCCTCATAAGCAATACTGTGACTGGTTGTCTCTTTTTGTAATGTGATCAGTCGCCTTTGATAATAGCCTGAATGCATTAATTCACTAGGGTTTGCAAAATGGTAATATTCTAGCTTTCCTTACTTATTATAGTTGGTAGTTTGGAGAAAAATGGCTACTAAAACTATCTGGAGATAAACCCTTTTTCATTGTCCTTGTTAGCATTTATGGGCTTTACAGCCCTAACTGTTTGTAGGTCACCATGAAGTTGTGTCTGATATACATAATGATTTATAATTTACTGAGACGTCAAATTGTGGTTAACTAAAATTTGGTTTGGAAGTGAACCATATAGCCAGCTTTGTTAATGAACTTGTCAGCTCCTGGGCATCTGTATTAAAAAATGGCTTTGTCTCTATTTTATGGCATTTTGCAGAGAAGTTTATGCCATAATGCTGTTCACAAATTTGTTCTTTACCAGTATCAAGGTATAACAGTCTATTTTTGATTGTGGTCAGTTGACTTAAAGCAGTTTGTAGAATAGTTTAGAATGAATTTATCATTTTTTTCATCTTTTCTATTTTCTTCTTTCTTTTTCTCCCAGGCTCCAGTTTGGTGGTCCTGTTTTACCCATTTTTGGTCGTTAGAAAATAGGGCCTGGACTTGTTATATTTGGACTTTCTTGGTTATTTGCCAAACTACCCAAGAAATGTTACATCAGTTTAAGTTAGATGTTTCCAAAGGTTTTTCATTTATTAAAGGAAGTTGGAAGGTATTCTAGACAACCCATAAATCTAGAATATAATACATTTTAATCTCTTTTTATTTCTCATGAGAAAGCGCCACACAAACTTTTTTCTTTTGTCAAATAGATATTCTCCTCAAAAAGTGAATCCCGACTAAAACATCTGTTGCAGCGAGCCCCAGATTATTGCCCTGAAACAATGGTAGGTCTTGTTTAACTTAACTGTGGGAACTTTTGTCTAAATGAAGTCATCGAATGAGTTCTTTTTAGATTTAGCAAAATTTTCAGTGTGAATGTGGTTTGTGGTCAAAGTAATGTTAGATTTATCTAGGTACTTTAAAAAGATCTTCACACAAATGCTAGGTAAAATATGTCTTTCACTTTTATTGTTTATTCTATGATACAGGTAAAAACAATATTAAATACAAATTTATTCTAGTTACATGTCATTATAATAGTTTATCTAGAATTTGGAATTTTACTTACTATATTTTGAAAATTTTATGATAACTATATTAATTTTATATTTATTTTGATTTTGAAAAGTTGTATTTCAGGTGAGGGGAAATATGTGATTTTTTCATTATTCCTGCCTTCCCATTTTCTGGTATACAATAAATGTATTGCTTGCCTGTCTGAATCATGTAACTTAAATGTCTCTAATGCTTGGGTCACCCTCAGCATCTGGGATGCTCATGAACCAGGCTAAGAGTCTGAGCTTGCCATGAGCGAGCATCTTTAGATATGGCAGCTTATTTACAACGTGTGAGAGGGAGGGGGGAGATGGTGGCCACACAGTTCTGACTGATACATTTTCCTCTAGTCACTTTACAGACACTTTTGTCTTTGTACGTAGAGGTAGTGGTTACATTGCGCATCCTGAGTAACCAGACTAACCTTCAGTGCTGTTAGATGAGAAGATGGGAAAAGAGCAAGATATCTTGCATGTTTTTTTTTTGCCCCTGAATAGCTGGTTAATACTCGTATTTTCCTAGAACATTGACTCTATAGATACAAACATAATCAAATCAGATGTACATTTTTGTAGAAATTAAGTGTCATTTAGGTACTGGTTATCTACATAAAAGCCTTTTGGTGATTACAATTTTAGGTTGAAATTTGGAGTTGTATGAATTCATCTTTGCCAGGTAAGTAATAGAAGTGTAACATTTAGCACTTTATATTTTTAAACTTATTGTTATTGTAAAATCTGTGTTCTAGTCCTGTAACTTCAGTTTATCTGTATACCCTTGAGTTTCTATCCTCTCCTTCCCATAGGCACCCAAATTTTCAAATATGCTTTATTCTCCTTCACTCAATACTTAACTTTGTATTCTCATCTCTACTTCTACCTTTTATTCTATCAAAACTGGTTTTGAAAAATCACCAGGATCTCTTAGTTCCTGAATCTTACAACTTTTCCTCTCCTTGACTTCCCTGTGACAAATTTGATTTTTTTTTAAGATTTTATTTATTTATTTTTAGAGAGAGAGTTAAGGAGGGAGAAAAAGAGGGAGAGAAACATCAGTCAGTTGGCCTTTCGCACGCCCCCAGTGGGGAACTCGGCCTGAAACCCAGGCATGTGCCCTGACCCATGACGCTCACACTGAGCAACACCAGTCTGAGCAACATTTGATATTATTGACCACTATTCCTTGTGACTGTGCCTTACCCTTTCTTACCTTTCTCCCCTTAACCCACCCCCCTCCAGTCCTCTTCTGCCCCTGCCCAGGGACTGTGGTTCCTCTTGGGTACAGTCTTCCTTCCTCCACTCACACCTACTCTGCTAACTAATCAGCTCTGGAAAGGTAACTTTCAAGTCCAAGGTCATTGTTTGTGACTTCTAGATGTCTCTACCTGGATTTCTACATCCAGGTGGTATCTGAAGTGCAAATCCAAAACCAAGCTCATCTTTTTTTTTTTTTTTAAGGTTTTATTTATTTATTTTTAGAGAGAGGGGGAGGAAGAGAGAGAGGCAGAAAAATATCAATGCACAAGAGATACAGCGATCGGCTCTTGCATGCCCCTAACTGGGGACCTGGCCTGCAACCCAGGCATGTGCCCTGACTGGGGATCAAACTAGTTAGGGCTTTTGGTTTGCAGGCCAGCACTCGATCCACTGAACCACACCAGTCAGGGCCAAACTCACTTTATAGTTGTCTGTCATGGTAATGACATTGTTACAGAAACACAACAAGGGGGGCCTGGGACGATATACTATTATTGAAAGAAGGCCCCGGGTCCTTTATGTCCGCCACCCTAGGAAAGACGTCTCTCAATGCCAGAGATTTGTGAAAAGGAAAGGAAATGTTTATTTAATGCTATACTAACTTAAAGTAGTGACCTAATGTCTTTATCAAAAATCCTAAAGTCCCTAAAAACACCCACAAACACACACAGTCCTTCCTTCCTTCCCCCCTTTGCCCAGTCCAGAGTACCGTATCTCAGGAAAGGAAATAGAAGTCCATGGCTCAGGCAGCCCTCTGGTTCTTAGTTAGTCCTCCATCTCGACTGGGAGACCTCCCTGGGTTCCCGGCACCCTCGGCTGAGTCGCCAGGATCTCTGCTAAAACCAGGTGGTGGTTCCCCCTTCTAAAGCTGTGGGGGTCCCCACTCTGGCACAGGCATGTGGTCCTCTCTCCCAGGGCCACGGGAGGCCCCACTCTGTCCAGGCCGCGTGGTTCTCCCTCTCTCAGGGCTGCGGGAAGGGAGAGTCCCCACTCTGTACAGGCCGCGTGGTTCTCCCTCTCAGGGATGCAGGAGTCTTCACTCTGCTAAAGCTGTGTGGCTCTCTCTCCAATGGCTGTGATCCTCTCTGAACCTCCACAGCCACATGGTTCTCTCTTCAGTGACTGCGGTCCTCCCTGCACTGCCACAGCTGCATGGTTCTTTTCTCAATGGCTGAGGTCCTTCCCACTCTGCTAAAGCCAATGGTTCTCCCCTCCCAATGGCCGCCAAGTCTGGGTTTTAAATCCCCGCGGCCAATCTTCCTCTGCAGCCCCATTTCCGACTCCTCCTACACTTGGACACACTTGCCCTCAATCTGCTGTCTTCTCCAGCTTTTCTGGTCGCCATCGTGGGTCTGGGCAGGTGTCACCCCATGTTATGGAGCCAATCTTCTCCCAGCTCCCACTCAGGCACTATAACTCAGGGGACCTACCTCCCAGGTCCCATCTTGGGAGGGACCTCCCTTTTCATCATTCCCCTGGCCTTGAGCATGGCCATAGCTATTTAGCATATCTAAGTGACCAGCCAAAGGCTATAGGTATGCTAAATGACCATGCCATGGATTAGCTGCAAAGCTGCCCTGCATGTTCTTGCTCTGTGTGCCCGCTTCCCCCAACTCATACCTGTGGGGGAAGGGGTGAAGACACCTTAAAATCTCCTGGACACCTTGAGTTCTGGACCCCATTTCAAATGCCTATTTGGGGTCCCCCCTCTTGGCTGCACCCTGTAACAACATTACTGAAAACCAAGTTCTCTTTGGCTGCTTTTTCCTCTAGCTCCATTGACTCTCAGCTTGTAAAATCTTGCGTCTGTCTCTTCTACTCTTAGTTCAAGCCTTTCTTATTACATTCTTGGGGTAGAATATTGTAATGAACTTATAACTGGTGTTTCAGCACATCATAGCTACTCTCCCGAGCCCTTCAAAAAAAAAATCCCTCAAGGGTTATCCATTTCCATTGGAATGAAAGCCAAACTCCCTAGCCTGGTATTCATGGTCTTCTATAATTAAAACTCATTTTCCAATTCTAATTAAAACTAGTGTCTTGAAAAATGGGAGAATGTTTTATGTATCTCTGAACTATGAAGGCTATCATACAGTTTGAAGTTTGTATTTCAAACATATTGTATTCCTGGAATTTCCCACATCCTTACCCGTTTTCCTAATTATCCCTTTATCTAATGTCCTGTACACACACACACACACACACGTGTATATATGTATACACACATATGTCTATACACACGTGTGTGTACATGCATATATATATACATGCACATTACTTTTACTAAACTGTAATCTCCGTAATGGAATAAACCATATGTTTATGGTTTTATATCTATTTCTTAGTCCACAGGCTATCTAACAGAGTTCCTTATACTTGGTAGAGGTTTAGCAAATTGAAATGCTTGTTGAAAAATGTAGTATTTTCTAAGAAGAAATAGCAGCATACTGCATTATGGCATAAAAATTCAGTTTATGACCTACATTGATTTTATTTAAAGTCATGTCTAAAGTGTGAGTGATTCTGAATAGCAAACAGCAAAGATAAAAAGAACTATACCAGGCAATGGGGTTAGATGGGAGTCTATTGCCCTTTTTACTTAAAACATGTAGGGATACAGAAGCTTATGATATTCAGTATTTTTAGCCAATTGTAACAATTGGGGTGGTTTATATTATAGAGTGGGGCAAAAGAAGGTTTATAGTTGTTTATATGGAAAATAATACAATAATTAACAAATAATCAACAATAAGCTGTATTTTATGTACTCATAACTATAAACCTACTTTTGCCCCACCCTTTATTTTGAGAGCTTTCTCTGTCTGTGGGCCACTTACATGCTTTTGTTTGTTTCTTTTGTTTTTTAGCAGAATTCTTCTATTTGTTGTAAGTCCTAGTTTTATTTGGAGAACTATGTTATGTATTGCCCTGAATCCCTGATACTTTTTTCAATTGTGAATAATAATCTAATGTATATGTGGATTTGAAGACCTTTGTATTATGTGGAAGCAACATAAAACATTTTTTAAAGGAAATAAAGATTTTGCAGCATCCCTACAAGCATAAATCTTTTTATTTTCATAATTATTGCTTATATCTTATAGGAGTCGTTCTTTAACATTTGATTGCAAAAAGGGATCTAAAAATACATTAAAACACCTTTTTAAAAAATCCTCACCCAAGGATATGTTTATTGAGTTTAGAGAGAAAAGAAGGGGGAAAAGAAAGAGAAGCATCAATTGATTGCCTTCCGTGCACGCCCTGACTGGGGATTGAACCTGCAGCCTTTTTGGTGTACAGGACAACATTCCAACCGAGCCACCCAGCCAGGGCTACGGTAAAACACTTTTTATAAAAAGTGATTCTATGATACCTCTTGGAAGCACAGTGATTTGGTTGGAGAAATAGCTGCTGTACGTAAACTGCACTAGACGAGTATTTTGTCCTATGATGAACTATCAAAGGCGGTCCTGGCTCACAGGAGATATTTCTGTCCGTGTACTATTTTTAGTCTTTAGATGGAGTCATGGGTTTTACACTACTGTGTGTATTTAACATATTTAAATTCAGTACAATTTGTGCCCCTTTTTGTTTGTTTGTTAAGTTGGAATCTTTGCCTCTGCTTAGCAGTCTAAAGGTGAGAAAGGCCTCTCCTTGCTGTCCTGGACCTGCGTGTCCTTTACAGAGGCTGCCGACCCCAGAGTGAGACTGAGAGGGTTTAAGGGGGCAGGGAGGTGAGAGAACAGAACAAAGGACCTGATCATTATGAGATGAGGAGGGGTGACCTCCCCCCAAAATGGAACTTATTTATGAAAAGCTGTGTTTTCATTCTTACATGTTTAAACTTCAGTCCCCTTCAAAGTGCTATCCATTTAATGCAGAACACCTATCAAGACGTGTTTTCCACTGTCAAAACTGCTTTTGAATATCGATTTTGATGGCTTTCAGTGCTTTTGCCGTTTTTTGTTTCACCTCTTCCACCTCAGCAAAACATTTCCCTTTGAGGACTTTTTTCATATGGGAAAAAAAAAAGACGCTCGGTGAGATCAGGTGAATAGGGAGTGTGGAGCACAGGGGTCCTACTATTTTTGGTCAAAAGCGACTGGAACACTCAGCGTGGTGTGCGCAGGTGCACTCGTAAATCACCCATCATGAAATAGGCAAATATATTGAAAGATCTTCAAAAACAATCCACTGAAGCCCAGCACAGCCTCTCACAACAATGCCAGCTGGTACACTGATACTAGAACCCTCACCTAGCGGGGGAAACCTGCACTACAAGGGGCCCACCTCCAAAGGATAATTCTAGGTTTTTTGGGGTCCCTGCTCGTATACTGTGAGGGACTCAGAAGAATGATAGCATTAGGAGTAAGGCTGAGGGGTGGGGGTTAATAATTTTGAGGCTTTTTTTGTCTGAGCTTGTTTTCCTGTAGACACCTACTTTGATTTTTTTGTGGTATCCATGAACCAATTTGGCATGTTCTTTGTGTTCGTTGCTACTTATGACCAAAACATTTGAACATTTTGTTTTTAAGGTGTGTTTAAGAAATCTGATGGCTGGGTTGGCTTAGGCTGCTGTGAACTGGCTATTACCTTGGAGTGTCGACAGGCGTGCAAGCAGGTAATACCGGACAGCCATGCTCTTAAAAATCATGGATTGCATTTTGGGCTTTAGCTGTGCATATTTCTTGATCCTTGCCAACCTTATAGCTTTGGAGAGGTGGCCCACAAAAACTGCAAATTTAGCACTTCTTGCATAGACCCCTTCCTTTTAGACTTGCTGTTTTTTCAGTTATGGCTGCTGCATGTAAGACCATAAGCCCTTTCTTATTCTTTCTCAACTGTCTCTGCCACACAAAGAAAGAATATTCATAAGTTATATAAGTGTCTTGTCACTATGTTGTATGCCTGAAACTAATCTAATATTGTATGTCAACTGTAATTGAAAAGTTTTTTAAAAAATTAAAGACAAAATATAGGAATTGAAGCCTTTTGTACTTTGCCTGGGGTCATCCTTAGTCAATGCTGAATGACTCCAAATGGCCATGTGAATTTGGGGTACACCTGGATGAGAGCAGTTGGTACCATCGGCCTATTTTGCTTTCATCTTCTCTTCTTTCATCCAGGGTTTCCCCCAAGAATGTTCTTATATCCCTTCCCTGCTCCTAAGGTGAGCATGACTCTCACAGTGAATTATGACTTCTTTTTAAGTTGATATATTTCTGGTCCAACTCAGGCTAGGCCCCTGAATTCTTCCTCATGACATATATTTCATAGTGGTTCCTCAGTGCTGTCAGAAAACTGGTCTGATTCCTCATATGCCAAGTGGTAGAAGTGGACTTAACTGGGAAGTTCAGGTGGACCTAAGACCAGAGCTGGAAAGCCTTCTCTCGTTTTCTAATTCTAGAGACTGGCCTCTGGACAGGAGTATGTGAGACACAGTGTCCCCTCACTTTCATTCATACCACTGCACACTCTGAGCAGTACACAACCTAGCTCTCCGCTACTCTCCTCCAGGCGTTGAGATGAGGCTGAGTTGCAGAGAATTGGAAATATAGTGGATCTGGTGGGATGTAAAACAGTTGCCTGTTCATTCTGCTTCATGCTCTCCCCATCCTCATCAACTGACCTATTCAAAATTACATGAGCTTAATTGATAGAACAGGAGACCAGAGCCCATCGCCCTAAAACTACATCTCTAATATAGTTTTCACCTGGAAGACTGATATCATGTGGAAGACTAACTATACTTCAGCAGGTTTGTTTTGGTGGCTTGTTTGATATAGAAAATGCGTACTTAAATGTGGTGAAAGCTTGCTGTTTCTCTGAGTATCAGTGTCTTCGTCTATAGAGGAGATAATATCTCCATTAACTTGTTAACAAAAATAACTTCCGTTAATTGCCAGGCATAGCCTTTCCTCTCTACTTGGTCCTCTTTGTTATATGTGGATCTTTTCTGAGGAAAAGTTAATATGAGAACGTAGAATATGAAGAGTTAAAGAAAAAGCAAAATATAAATATCTTGGCAGAGCTTCACAAGAAAATTTGCTGCAGAGAGGAGTTCGGCTAAAAAAAATCCATATCCTTCAAAGTTATCTGGTTTCTGAAATAACAAAAGGACTGTGTTATTATGTGAGATTAAAGCCATAAAAAGTTAGAATGAAGTTCTAGCATATCCATTAGGTTCCGGGGCTGATGTTTGTTTTAAAGAAATTGCATGAACTGTGTTTGTTGTATTTGAGGAACTTTAAACTATTTGAGCATAAGGTTTTTCTTTTCTTTCTTATTCTGTGCTGAATAGCATATATAATAAAATTAATGAAGAAATTTGTCATCTTTTAGGCATCATCAAAAAATGATATTTCCAAAGTTTGCAGAAAAGAATATGAGGTATGTATTTTATTTAACAAATTTGGATATTCAGATGTTACCAGAATTGATAGAATCACTTAAATTTTAAAATAAATTTATTCTTACATAAATTGGCTTTTATTTTACAGAAAATATAGCCTTGACAAAAACATCATTTACCTTGTTTAGAAATGTTATGACTTCAATTGGCTTTTGTTGAAATTAAGCATTAATTTCAAAGAAATGCCTAAATCACTTATTCAGAGGATTTAACCAATAATGTTTTCATAACAAAGCAACTGGTTGTATCCAAAGTTGTGAAATAGTTTTTCTTAGGTTCCATATTCTTTTTCCCTTTTCCTACTCCTCGACCCATCTAGGTATCCATTTGTATAAACCACCTTTAATCAAAGAAACAAAATCATATTGCTAGTGTGAATAGCTTTAAATTTTTCTAGGATCTGGCATTTGTGGGTGGGGGAAGTACTAACTTACCCAGGCTGCATTAAATCTGAAGGACTGTTGTCTCCCAATGGTGGTGTTTTAAGCACTCTGGTATCTAGATGGGGAAGTTATTAGGTCAGGGGTAACAGAAGTGTTTTACATCATGCATATATGTATAGAAGATTGTCCCTGGTATGAAAAGGCTCCTTATTGGGACTACTTTGTTCTGTTTCTAGAACTCCATAGTTAAATGTGACAGTATTACGTTTTTTCATAGTATAAGACCATTTAATTAAGGATACTTACGTGCATGTGCCTCATTCATCATTTTTATATGTAAACACTGGCATTTGTGTTGCTTTAATAGTCTATGTTTTCTTGGAGAAGAAAGATAGAACAACTTTCTTTACTCCTATAGATTATAGTCCTGATATATTTTTTTCTTTTCTCAAAGCTTACAATTATAGCTCTTGATTAATGTTTTTAAATTGGAGACCCTTATTTATCTTTTGTCTCTTTGTACTATTTGCTAACTTATATCTGTTCATCTGAAGACAAATTTCCAAATTAACTGCACCTCTCCTCTGTTCTTATTGAAAGGAGCCTTACTACAAAGAAGTAAAAGATCTTTTTTTTTCCTTATTTCTCTACCTTTGAAATAACTAGTTTTAGTTTTTCTTGAACAAAGTGGCTAACTGTGATAATCCCTTCTTTTCTCCCACATGATGTCTGACACTGTCCACCTCCTGTAGCCTGTCCTCCATTATTTTAGTGTGCTTCCTTCTCTTGTCTGGATTTCTGCATTGCCCTAGGAAGTCTGCCAGTATGTGTTGATGAAGGACGGGACAGGAAAGGTAAGAGAGATTAACACTGTCCAATGAGAGAAATACTAAGGGTAGTTTACTTTTCTGAGTCTATCCTCTCACTTGGCTTAGAATTAAGAAACTATTTTCCAAACATCTATATACCAAGAGGGTTCTTTTATACATATAGAAAGTTGAACCTACAAATTTTTCAAGATAGTTCAAGACTCAGTTGATTTCTTTTATTTTATTTATAAATAAAAAGAGAGGCAAGAGCACTTAGTACAGAAAGAGGGTTCTGCATTATAAACCCCAGATTAAAGTCACTCTCATGATTGTTGAAGTTTAGTCTAGAGATAATGCTATTTGTCATAAGTGGATTGGGTAAGTTTGGTGTAGTGCAGCCTATTTTAACTGGATTGGTTATTTATCAACATCAGAATAATTTGTAAAACTGGGCTTTTAATATCTTCCTTAATACTAGACGGTCCCTGGGGTGATCTGCATATGTGAACTATTTCTTTGGGCTTACAATTTTAGGGTTAGCATTTACTCTGAAGGAGGGCTTCGTGCAGTTTGATTAGAGCTTCAGAGAGTGAGTGATTATATTCAAAGGAGCTAATGTTTTTCTTTACTGGTGAGCTGATGCAGAAACCCTTTTAAGGGGATTTCCTAAGAAATATAGTTACATGAATAAAGTTAAATTATTCTTATTATTTTTATTGTAATAGTGTCATTGTTAAGAAAAATTTACTGTTCAGTGGCAAAAATATTTCTGTATTTATAATCATAAACTTATTTTTCATTTTATTTAAAAAATTTTTTTAGACAGAGAGAAACATCAATTTTTTGTTGTTCCACTCAATTTACACATTCATTGGTTGCTTGTTCTATGTGCTCTGACTGGGAATCAAACCCACAACCTTGGCATATAGAGATGATGCTCTTAACCAACTGAGCTACCTAGCCAGGACTTAAGTTTAAAAATTTTTAGCCCTGGCTGGTGTGGCTCAGTGGATTGAATGCCAGCCTATGAACCAAAAGGTCGCTGATTCGATTCATAGTCAGGGCACATGCCTGGGTTGCAGGCCAGGTCCCCAGTTGGGGGCGCATGAGGAGCAACCACACATTAATGTTTCTCTCCATCTCTTTCCCCCTCCCTTTCATTCTCTAAAAATAAATAAATAAAATCTTTTTAAAAATTAAAAAAAATTAATGCTATTTAAGATTTTGTTGGGTTTTTTTTTTTCAGTCAAGCTATTGTTAGTGAATTGGGAGATAGAACTGAAGAAATTATATGGAATCGGAGCACAAAGGAACAGACTGAAAGAAAGTTTAAGGGAAGTAGAGGATAGAAATTGGAGTACTAGAAGATTACAGAACAGGTTCAGTGTTTAAAGTAGCCCAACAAATCCCCAGCTGGATTATTAAAATTCGTATGTTATAGACACACCTCATAGCCAATTATTGATTTTAGGGAGAGAGAGAAACATCGATTTGTTGTTCCACTTATTTATGCATTCATGTGTTTCTTGTATGTGCCCTGACCAGAGATGAAACCTGCAACCTTGGCATATTGGGATGACTCTCTAACAGACTGAGCTACCTGGCCAGAGCTGCCTAAGATTTTAAAAGCAGTTGGAAAAAAAGGGGCATTGCCTTTAAAGGAGACTAACAGCTGATTTCTCAATAGCAACAGAGGAAGCCAGAGACAATAGAATGATGTACCTAAACTGTTCTGAAAGAAAATAACTATTAGTTTAGAATTCCATGTCTAGCAAAAAAAAAATTTTCAAGAAAGAGGGCAGCTAAGGTATTTCCAGACAACAAAAAGTGAGAATTGCCATTATTAGACCCTTTGCAGAAGTCCTTCTCTAAAATAAGTTCTAAAATAGCTGTAATTATTGGAAATGCAAAAGAAAAAGAGAATGATGACAGTATAAAGTGGGTAAGTCACAACACAGTTCAAAACAATAATGTGTTTTTGAGGTTTTTAAATGTTTTTATTTTGAGAGTATATTTATTAAAGCTGGGAACAGTGAAACAAGGAAGAACTTAGGATAGAAGCAGCAGCGGGAGAAAGCCTGGGCAGGGCTGCTTTGGCTCTCTGGAAATGTTATAGAAGTAAGCCCAGGCAGAGCTGCTATTACTGACTTACTGGAAAGTCAGGAAAAGGGGGGGCCTTGGAGACAGGTTCAGGGCGTTAGCCTGGAATGCGCTGCTGCTGCCCATGCATACTCCCCTGGTTGCAAGTCCAGTGGGGACCCTTAGAGTTTAGGAGATGCGTGCCTGTGGGGGAAGAAGAGCTCCCCAGGAGGGAGAGCACACCTTGACTTTTTTTTTTTTAAGAGAAAATACACAATAGTAATAGCATGTACACGGGGAAGGTTGTTTAAAGAAATGGAAGTATGTTGAGTGTTAGGTCTTTTTAAATATAAAGACCTATATCACCCTGGCTGGCATAGCTCAGTGGATTGAGCATGGGCTGTGAACCAAAGTGTCGTAGGTTTGATTCCCAGTCAGGGCACATGCCTGGGTTGCAGGCCATGACCCCCAGCAACCGCACAGTGATGTTTCTCTCTCTCTGTCTCCCTCCCTTCCCTCTCTAAAAATAAATAAAATAAATAAAATCTTTTAAAAGAAACTACCAGAACTTTTAAAAAAAAAACTATATCTTAGAGGTAGTTAGGAATACAGGACTAGAAAAGAGGAGAAGATACCATGTCCAAAGTCACCTGTGAAGTAGCCCTTGATTTTTGAGAGTGAAAGAAAACTCTGTGTAAGAAAAAAAGTGTAGAAAAAAGTAGAGACCTGGGTTTTGAAAATCACTTCTTTTGAAAACTAGAAGAGGAGCCAAATACTTATCTGGCATTCCAGTAGGAGGGGACCATACCCGTGTTCCAAATGGAATGAGATGTTCCAAGGAAAAGAAATTCCTGTCACTAGAAATGTCCGAGCAGAGGCTTACTGGCTCACCCATTGTGCAGATGGTTTCTACAGTGGACAGGAGGTTTGACTAATGATCTCCCAACTCTAAGTTCTCTTATTCTGACCACCACTTAAGAAAGAATACTTCCTGCAGTACTTAAGATTCTTAAGAACTGATTCTTTCTGCATCACACCTGTTGGTTGGAGTCACCAAAATTAACCAGTGGCTCAACTGTGACATGGACACGTCTCGGTGTTGTGAGCATGCTCATTTCAAGGTTCTACATGCATGTTCATAGGCTAGGTCCTTGGCCCACCTAGAAGTACTGGTCAGGCCACTGGGTTCATGAATGTGTGATGCTAGAACCAGGGTGGATACTTAAAATATTAAACAACTGGAATGCCACAGGCACCAACAATCAGAGCAGATGCCGGCTGTGAACCATCAGTATACAGGTAGCACGTTGGCTGATTAGAAGTAAAGCAAAAACTAAGTCATGTTTTCATGAGTTAGGTTTTTTTTTTTAATTGTCTGTTAATAGTTATTTTCTTTCTTGAATGACATAATAAACATCAAGGTGCTCTGAGGCTGGTGAACTTCCAGGGACCTGGCAATGGCTGACAAGACAAATTTTAGTTTTGGGTTGATATATCCGTTCCATACCATTATGTCAGACCTTACCTGCCCTTCTTCTAACATAATGTCCATAAATATAAACACCTTTCCATTTGCTGCATGGCCACTGAAGTAGAATGCTACAAATTTGTCATCAGACTTATATTTTCACTTGTTTCTTCCTTCTCTTTCTGATTCTTCTTTATGCTCCTTTATATTCTTTTCAGATCTGTCCTTTCCATTTCTCTCCTTCCTTTCTAGCTGTCTTCAGGCCAGTTATTTGATGTTATTTCCATAAGGAAGATGAGAAACTGTGAAGGAAAGTCAGGAGATATTTTTGTGAGGACTCGTTTTAATCTTAAGGCATTTAAGTTTTAAACTAAACAGTCACTAAACAAAACAGAAATAATGTTCTGGACTGGAGCGCTGGTCTGCGAGAATACTAAGATAAAATTAAGACTCTCAGGATATTAAAAAGAGGCTCTAAGAAGCGCAGAAACAAAGGTGGTGGTGGGCCTTGTGAGTTTTAAGCTCAGTTCTGTCAGCGTTATCCTATCAACATGCGGCTAAATGCATAAGAGAAGGGTGCATGTATGCATTAAATTTTATTTCTGAATATTCATATGGTTCAAAATTCAAAATGGTATACAATAAAAAGTCTCTTTCACCTCTTGTATTGTAGCCACTCAGTTCCTTAAGTTACCAGAGGTATTTGACACATATGAAGGTGACTGTGTACACATAGTCCTCCTCTACCCCCGTGACACCAATGGTAGCCTGCCATACACTTTGACCTCCCCCTGGATGCCTGTGTTTGGTGCACATTTATGTATGTCTACACGGGCTGTACAGTGTATCCTCAGGAAATGTCAAAGTTAAATATGCTGCTTTAAAGACTTCTGTGTGTTAATTTTATTTTGTTACATTTTTCTCTCAAATTAACCTTGATTCTAGATTTACTATAAAAAGCATAAAGAAAAAGTTGAAAGAAAGAGCCCCACTTAGAGATAGGATGGCAGGGATGTCAGCCCCAGCAGGGTTCTCTGGGTAGCTGGAGGCCTCCTGTGCCTCCGTGTGATCGGGGCTGTGCTGCAGTGGTTCTAAGAACAGAGGAGACAGTCCGCTGCGGGGGTCTTAGCAAAAAGAATCACGCAAAGCCCCAGCAAAGACTTCAAGGGCCTCAATGTAAAGATTCTTTTAGTTAATGCTAAGGGAACCCCTAGAATTGTCATGATATCGTAAATAGAAGACTGGATGGGAGGCTTGGTAAAATACTATATAGATTGGGTTGGCCGAAAAGTTGGTGTGCTTTTTTTCTGTAAATTAAAAGACACAGTTTTCATTTTCACCAATAACTTTATTGATTTGAATATTTTGAGTATGTCAGCTATCTCCTACATAGTATGATGTTGATTGTTCTCAGTTAACTTCTCTATTTGATCACAATCAACTTCAACTGGTCTCCCTAACCATGGCGCATTTCCAGACAGAAACCTCCAGCAGCAAACTTTGCAGACCACTTTTGACATGGTCTGTCAATCACAGCACCTTCTCTACACATTGCACAAATCTTTTTTTGTGTTTCAGTTGCATTTTTACCTTTCTTGAAATAATAAAGTATGATATGCTACAAATGTTGCTTATTTTCTTCCATCTTCAATGTTTAAATGGCTACACAAAAATTTACTAGTTTTCATAAGTTAAATGCACGCTGCTGTGACAACTGTCACAACGCAATCTAACAAAATTGTTTCAAGTGAAGTTAAAGACAACTAAGCACTACTAGAGCCATCTTATGTGGGGAGAAAAAAACAAACTTTTTGGCCAACCCAACAATGAGCATCAAGTTGAGCCGTTACCTGCAGCTGATGAGCTCCAAAAAGAGCGAAACCTATTAGGTCCTGCAGTACTGGCTTAAGATAGTATATAACCTTGATTACATTCCATTTGTATATTGTTTCATTAGTTGTATTTTGTATTAGAGTTTGGGGAAGAGAATAACTCCTATTTAGTCTCCCAGGGCTAGTGTATTTCTTCTCCAATCCATTCTTCTGAGAAGTCACCTGAATAAGATCTGATCTACTCCCATAGCTTCATTGCCCTTATGTGATGACAACTCCAGAATCATCTTTGATTGTTTCTTTTATGTACTTCTGAATCCCTCCTGGATATGTGCACTTTTGATGTTCAGTTGGCATTTCAAATCACCCAAACTGATTGGTACCCTACCTACCTTCTCTACCTCCCCTTCCCTCTACCCTTTTGCTATGTAACACCACACATACACATGCGCGCACACGCCAAAACAAAAGCATTTTTCTTACATGTCTAGCTTAGTTGTTCCAATACAGTCCTCCCAGACATATAAACTAAAAAAAAACCTAAGAGGTATCATCTATTTATTTGTCTTTCTCACCATATCCCACCAATAATTGGCTATCAAGCCCTAAAGATTTGCCTTCAAAATATACCTTAAGTCAGTGTCCTTTCCAGTTCCTCAATTACTGTCTTAGCACAGATCTTTATACCACTTTTCTGGACAACTACAACTGCTGCCCAACTTCTCTCATCTACTATGTCCACTCCTACAGTGGTCTCCCCAAAGACCAAATACAGTTACGTCACTCCCTTAAATAAAATGCATGGCCGGTCTTGGAAATTATAAATTGCATAAGGGAGGGATGAGTCAGAAGCTAGATAGAGAAAAGCTTGATACACCAGACTAAGGAACATGAACTTTATCTAATAGGGGAGCCATTGAAGAGGTTTGTTAATTGGAAAGTTTGTTCTACATGGAAGTGGAGACCAAACTCTCTGAATCCATCCTATTATACCCCCATTCGATAATATGCTGGAACTGGCCTCCCACCAGCTAGGGAGAACTGATTGTTAAATATTCAGGAATTTTGAAAACCAGCTTTTCACTCGAAAGCAGCCATGAGGGAGATATTAATGCCTTGAATATCTGCAAATACTGCAAGTCAGCCTACCCGCTATAACCTCCTTGAAAGCTGATCCCAGGACACTACTACACTCTGGAGTTCCTGGGGGCAGAGTCTCTGTGTCAATTGCCTTTGCATCGGTCATTCATTTATTTACTCAACATTCGTTGGACTTATACGCCCCGAACTGATAGACCTAATTTGTATCAGGTACTGTTCTTAGGGTATGAAGATGAAAGGATTGAGCCACTATCTGCAAGAAGCTCATAGGATTTAAAGAAGAATTAAATGGTTTGATATCCTGATTTCCATATAACCATAAAGCTGAATAAAATTAGAAATTCAGTATGGTTGTTAATTTGTTTGTTTGTTTTTAATTTACAGAATGCTCTTTTCAATTGCATTAGCAGAAATGAAAGTAAGTATATTATTGATGGTTATACAAATAGTCCAAAGAGCAAAATACAGTTTGTAGAATATGATTTAGCTGTTATAAATATTGCCAAGACCCTGGCATTACGACTTAGGCTGTTAGTAAACCATCTGAAGGAATGTGCCCAGCAGGATACTTCTGATAGGCACTTTCCTTGGGAGTATTCAGGCCATTCATGCCCACGTCCTAATTGCAGATTTACAAAGTGGATACCGGGGCTAGATAGTTAGAGGAAGATCATGTCTCACCTGAGTAAATAGGTTCACTTTCAGAAGTGAAGCGCTCCCACATGTTACAATGTTGCACTTGCCAGGGGCTGCCTCTCCCTTCATTCAGCAGTTGTTCATTGACTACTTGCTCTGGGCAGGGCAAATACATATAGATAGGGAACACACCCTGTACACAAAAACTCTGGGACATGGTGGCTGTGGGATAGTATCACTGATGTAAGTGCTGTGGGAGTTCAGAGGAAGGACGGGTCACATCTGACAGGGGTGCTAAGAGTGACTGCATGGAGTTGGTGGCTGAGCTGGGCCTTGAAGGATGGCAAGACATTAAGAGTGGAGCTTGGAGGAAGGGCATTCCAGATGAAGGGAACACAGAGCAGCTAGAGATAGGTGACACATCTGAGGAATAAAGAGTTCAGCTTAGCTCAGCAGTGGGGTATGTCGAAGTATGATAAGGAATATTGGTTATCTGCACTTTATCTTCCACCCTTTCTTATCAGGGCAGCGTTCAAGATTTCCCAGATAATCTCTGACACATAATCTCATGTTTACTCTTGCTGGTGAGGAAGAGAGCCTATCAGGGAATCAGGAGATAAGCTTCCACTTGTCTCTTGTCCTCGGCACTCCCCACACACCCCCACTTTATCCTCACTGACGTTGACAGTGATGAGTGTAGCCATTAATAATTGCTTTTTGTGATGAAAATGAATGATTCATCAGTGAACACAGTAAGTTTGGTAGTAGTTAACAATTCAGAAACTCACATGGAAAAAAAACTTACATGGCACAGTAGGTATGAAACTGTGTCCTTGCCCAGGAAACTGAGGCCTGTCCTGCATTAGTTCAGTCCTAGTTTAGTTAATTTGTATATGGTTTTATCATTATCATTATTTCTAGAAATTGCCTGAATTCCCTCCTTATTACGTGCTCTGTGGAATTCACCAGTAATCTGAGTTTAGTTCCTCCATAACGGTCTCTGATAATTATCAGAGCTTTTCTACCTGCCTTTCTCTTACTCTTTTCCTGCTGTCCCTCTGCCTTGTCTCCCTTCAGTCTCCCACAGACCCCTTGGCCTCTCTGCGAACGACTCTTGCTCTTTTCCATTATAAATCCCACATCTGTGCCCCACCCCCCAGCCACTCGTCCAGCTCTCCCCAGATACCTTAATGGTCCTCTTAATTTTTAAAAATACGTTAATGCAGAATCAAATGTGGGTTTTACTTTTCAAAATTGAAGCCGATCATACCAGTTGTGAGGTGAAGACTGTTCCAGTTTAGGCATATTCTTGTAGATGTTCATACATTGTAGAACTACCAGGTTTGTGTTTTAAGACATACAGTTATGTAATTGTCAAATTTATGAAATGATCCTGATACCTCTTTTTACTGGTCCTATTTTATAAATGTGAGACTTTGGGGTTTTGTTTTATTTTTGTTTTGCTTTGCTTTGTTTTGTAAATCTCCACAGATCTAATGTGGCAAGAAGCTATTCTGGTGGTTCTCAACGTGAGCACCACTGGCATTTTGGGAGACAGTTTTGGCTGGTGCAACTGTCCTGTGTGTTGCAGAGCATTTAATAGCCCTGACCTGCATTTGCCAAATGGCAGCAGTGGTCTCCAAGTCATCATGAGAAGCAGAGACTTAAAAAAAAAAAACACAGTCATTACTCTTTTTTTTTAAGATTTTCTTTATTTATTTTTAGAGAGAGGGGATGGAACAGAGAAAGAGAGGGAGAGAAAGAAAAAGAGGCACCAATGTGTGGTTGCCTCTTAAATGCCCCCTACCCAGGCATGTGCCCTGACTGGGAATGGAACTGGCCACCCTTTGGCTCCCAGGCCCTCACTCAATCCATTGAGCTACACCAGCCTGGGGAGACATTTCCATATGCATTCGTTCTCTCAGGGGGATGGTATGAGTATTGCTCCTGCCCAAAACCACTGGACTAATCTCTAAATTGGCCAATAGTGACTTTTTTATACTGGTGGCCATGGCAGTGCCTACAGGAGTGCTGATTTTAAGTGTTTGTCTTGTATGGCATGGTTTTATTTCTCAAATTCAAAAAGACACATGTTGTTCTATCATTGTTATGATGATTTAATGTTAGCAAATAGCTGTTTCCATTTCAATGTCATCTCCTCTCTCCCCCAGTGGGCTCAGTTTGCTGCAGTTACGCGGGCCATCACACAAACTGCCGCGAGTACTGTCAAGCCATTTTTCGAACAGACTCTTCTCCTGGTCCATCTCAGATCAAAGCAGTGGAAAATTATTGTGCCTCTATCAGTCCACAACTAATACACTGTGTGAACAATTATACCCAATCTTATCCAATGAGGAACCCAACAGATAGTAAGTAAAAGGGACAAATTCTCATGTCAATCTTTGGTAAAATAGCTTGTGGAAAGGAAGTAAAATCCTGTAGATATCTGCAGTCTGGGGCATTTGGGATGCACCAGACTTCCTCTGGAGTTTAGATTTCGCAGAGTGGACGTCACTGTCACGGCTAAAACATGCCAGGAGAGATGGGGCTGGGAAGAGTGTGAGGACACAGGCACTTCGTATTCTGAGGTGGTAAAATTTGTTACTGTGCGTATTTTGGAGAGGCAGGAGCTGGGTTATGACCATGAGGATTTTAAATAACTATACCTTTTATCTAGCAACTCCATCCTTCAGAGTTTGTCCTTCAACAAAACTTACAAGTTTGCAAAGGTTTATCTACACATATAAAGGATGTTTGCTACGACATTGGTGAGAAAATAGAGAAAAATTAGAAATACTCCAAATATTCATCAATAGGGTATTGATTAAAAGTGACTAAATCAATCATGTATCTGTATAATAACACTATACAACCAACATAAAGAGTGTTTACATAGAAGTCCAACATACAATAAGCAAAAAAAAATTGCAGAACTAAGTATATAGTATGATACATTTTTAGTTATATACCTATGTGTTCCATATCATCTGTATCTGTAATATTTGAATTTTTACCAGTAAACAGTTATTATTTTTATAATTACAACATCACTATATGAGAAGAGATCCTGATCCTTTTTAAAATGTCAGCTTGTACATGACTATAATCCATTTTCTTCATTTAGAAGTTATCAAAGTTTAAAGAACTGACTAATTAACCAACTAACAAAGAACTTATAGGATCTATAAGCCAGATGCCAGTGTTTTGATTTATACTGGGATAGACTTCTTTTTATAAACTCAAAAGCAATGCTATGTGCCTTGTTTGTCCATCATCTGAAGCAGAACTCTGAGGTTTATGACATCCTGTGGTGTGTCTATGTGACGAAAATCAGAGGATGACGCAGTTGCCACAAGTACCATGCACTTCACAGTCTTCACTGACGTTCAGGCCGTGCAGAGGTGTTGCTGGAGCTAAGATGATCAAGCAAACAAACAAACAAAAAAAGGCAGAAAGACTTTTAAGGATAGAAGAGCAACCATATAGAATGTCTGTGCTAATACATAGGAAATCTGGAAAAGAAAGGCACAAACGTATGTCTGAAAAGATTATTTAGAAAGTCCAAGATACCTGAGAAAACTGCTTCAAAGAAGCCCTCTGAATTCTATAGTTTGGCCAAAAGTGTTCTTTAACTTTATGATCCTTTGTAGAAAATTAAAGGTGGTAACAAACTGATATCTTGCCAGAGTTTGCAACTGTATTATTGGAATTACAATTTAGATTAATTAACTTGCATAGACACATGAAAGCGTTGTATCCCAGAGTGGGATGAAATGCGGTGTTTGTGGTTATTGCTATTAAAAATAGTCATCACTCTCTCTCATTGTGTCTAGATGTAATCCTTTTTAGGATGTCATTTCTAGCATGAAACAATTCCAGTTTGATCTACAATACCTTTTCCAGGAACATAAAATACTTTGCATGTAAGGACTTCTTAGGTGTAGGATGACCTTTAAGTTATGCAGGAATGGTGCCAGAGACCCCATGATTGGGAACGTGGGGAGTTCTAGTAGTAGATACCTCGTCTATCGGCACACCTCGTAAATACCTTTATTTACTGTACTGCAAGGTAATAGAGAATTTGGTAGGCCTTGTATACTATAGATATTGACATATGACTCAGAGGAGTAAGCGTTTCCGGTACACCACCACGTGCTTTTGTTCTGAGGAGTACATGACATCAGACCAACTAATTAAGCTACTTCTATCCTGACAATGTAGGTTTATATTGCTGTGACAGAGCTGAAGACCATGCTTGTCAAAATGCCTGCAAGAGAATTCTGATGTCCAAAAAAACAGAAATGGAGATTGTCGATGGCCTCATCGAGGGCTGTAAGACCCAGCCCTTGCCTCAGGATCCCCTTTGGCAGTGTTTTCTTGAAAGCTCGCAGTCTGTCCACCCTGGAGTCACTCTCCACCCTCCCCCCTCCACAGGCCTTGATGGGGCCAAACTGCACTGCTGTTCTAAAGCAAACACGTCAACATGTAGGTCGGTATCTCATTTTCCTTTATTAAAGCCAGTTTTTCTACTTTAATTAAGTCTAGCAAGTATCTGTTATATTCTTGTATTATGTAAATAGAAGATATGAAATCTTCATTCTTTTATCCAGCAAGTATTTATTGAACTTCATGTATACAGTAGTCTTCCCTGTATTCTCAGTTTTGCTTTCCACAGTTTCAGGTACCCTTGGATCAGCCATGGTCTGAAAATATTAAATGGGAAATTCCAGAAATAAATAATTCATGATTTAAATTGCACACTCTTCTGAGTAGCATGATGATATCTCACACCATCCACTCTGTCCTGTGTCGCTGGGCTCGGGATGCGAATCAGCCCTTTGTCCACCATCTCCAGGTTATATGTGCTCCCTGCCCATTAGCCACTTCGTAGCCATCTAGGTTATCAGGTCAACTGTCACAGTGTTGCAGTGTTTGTGTTCAAATAGCCCTTATTTTACTTAATAGCTGAGTGCTTAATTAAGCAAGAGTAGTGATGCTGACAATTTGGATATGCCAAAGACAAGCCATAAAGTGCATCCCTGAAGTGAAAAGGTAGAAGTTTTTGACTTAATAAGGAAGAAAAAAAATCATATGCTAAGGTTGCTAAGAACTATGGAAAGAACAAATAATGAAATTAGGAAGAAATAAATTCATGCTAGTTTGCTGAGAATGAGAAACCACATTCACATAACTTATTACAGTATGTTATAATTGTTAATTTTTTACTGTGCCTAATTTATAAATTAAACTTTATCATAGGTACAATATGTACATATAGGCAAAAACATAGTATATCACAGGGTTCAGTATCCACTGGGGTGGTCTTGCAACATATCCCCTCATTTAAGGGGGTCTACTATATACAAAACATTGTTTTTGTACATTCGGTGCTGAAAGCACTGTGTTTTGAGGTGTAGAGGATTAGCATTGGCAGAGCAATAAATATTTTTAAATGATGCAATATGGATTCTGTACTTGAGGATATTAAGTAAGCTTACAGTTTAGAGGATGTGTTTTCATAGGACATCTAAGGGATATTCTCTTTCTTAAATTATGAAACTTTGAATTTAACCAGCATTTTGTATATATTAGTAAATAGCCTGGGTTCACACTTATACTCAAAGTTAGGTAGCAGTGTGTAGGCATTCATTTGGGTAGCACACTTAAAAATAAAAAATTCGCAGTACAAATATAGGGCGGAGGAAACACAAGCTAGAGACAAGAATAAAAGGAGAACCCTGGCCGGTGTGGCTAAGTTGGTTGGAGTGGTGTCCCATAAACTGAAAGGTCACAGATTCAATTGCCAGTCAGGGCATGTACCTAGGTTGTGGGTTCAGTCCCCTAGAGGCCACTGATCAATGCTTCTCACCCTCTGTCTCTCCCTCCCTTCCATCCCCTCTCTCTCAAATCAATGGGCATGTCCTCAGGTGAGGATACTAATTAGTTAATTAATTAAAAAGAATAAATGGAGGTAACTGAGGTCATAAATAGAACACAAGTGAAATAGAAGTTTACTTTATTAGAGATATTTTGGGTGAAAAGGGACCACATATTACTAGAATACCCTGAAATGATTCTGACATAACATAAGTGAAACCATCTTTCCTGTAGATTCAAAATTGGATGGACCTTTAGCAAGAAAGTGTGCCTAGAATAGTTCATCAAACTTTACCAAAGAGATGAAAAACCTAGAAAATATCCAAAGAAAGTTAACAGAAGAGCTTAAAGAGAAGCTAAGTTGGTACTGTAGTTAAGTAAATTGGGTTGCTGATAGGAATTAGTAAATTATTTATGGAAGGGATGCTGAATAATTCTTTGAATATCCACGGAGGAGTTTGTGGCCTCGAGTCTCTGAAGACTGGAGTGGCTGTGTTGTGTCAGGAGAAACTCAGTAAGAAACACCGTTTGCCCTCCCTTACCGCAGCGTGAGGCTTTTTGTTTACCGAGTGCTTTCACTTCCATCTTGTTTTGTCCTCGTGAAACCTTGTAAGATGATTGCTATCTCAATTTGTATAATTCCTGTTTATATACAGAGAACTATGAGATGTTAGACAATTTCTCCAAGGTGATAGAGACTGTTTAGTGCTAGAGAAAGAACTGATTTCTAGATCAAGGTGGTCCGATCTCGCCTTCCTCATCCCCATGACGTGTAAGCTCCATTGAGAGCAGAGAGCTTGTGTCTGTATTCACCACTACACGTCCAGTGCTTTGACCAGGGCCTCACACAAAGCGGGCACTCCGTGAACACTGACAGAGTGAATGAGCGAACTTGTAAAAGTAAACATACCCTCCTCATAGGGGTAATTGTGGAAATCAAGATGTTACAGGAGTGGAGAATTTTTCTTGTGAGTTTGCATATTTTGATAGTATGAAAGTTTTATACTACATGTTTTACATTACATGTATTGACATTTGTATTACATTCATACATTTTAAATATTAAACTAATTAATATAACATGTCAAAACACTTTAGAAATAGTATGCATGTTATTTTAGGTATACAAGGTCTATCTGGAAAAAGTCCAGCCATTGTTAATATAATGAGAATAGTTTGCACAACATCCATGTAACCTGACAGCCAAGGAGAGTGGACTGGAATGAGCATGTGTGAACAATGATGACTTCACTATACTAGTCAGTGGGGGCAGTAGACTCCATTGAGTGAGCATGTGTACTGTGTGACCATCGCATTCAAAATGACTGAGTGAATAGAGCAATGAATCTGCATCAAATTTTGCATTAAGCTTGAACATTCCTCTGTGGAAACTATTAGGATGATTCAGAAGGCTGCAACTAGGGGCAACTGGTGACTGGCAGCTTCATCACAACAATGTACCCCCTCATGCATCATATCTCGTACAGAGTTTTTTGGTGAAATATCAACTCACCCTGGTGGCTCAGCCTCACTACACCCCAGATTTGGTGTCCTGTGACTTCTGGCTATTCCCAAAACTAAAATCATCTTTCAAAGAAAAGAGATTTCAGACCATGATTGAGATTCGGAAAGATATGAGAAGGCAGCTGATAGTGATTGGGAGAGCTGTGCAAGGTCCCAAGATGCCTACTTTGAAGAGGACTGAGGCGTCATTGTCCTATGTGCAATGTTTCTTGTATCTTCAATAAATGTCTCTGTTTTTCATATTACATGGCTGGATACCTCTGGACAGACCTTGTATATATGTAGTCAAGTTGCTTTGTAATGATTTAGTACTCAGAATAAGAATGTCATGTATTAACTATAATAGTATTTAGAAGTTTTAGAATTCATAAGCCTATATGTAAAGACTATCTTGATATATCTTCAGGCATATAAGTGGCTTTGGGATAGTTTTTCAGGGAGGAAATAGTGAACCCTAAATTTGTAATGCTTATTAAAATGATGTCTGAGGACCATGTCACAGTTTTGTCTCCTGTGATTGGAACATAAATAGAGTGATACATATCTTTGTGAAGACAAAACTGTATGCTTAACTTACTTTACGTAAAGGTAAAAGAGAGATCAGAAATTTGGAAGGCAATAATTTTGCCAAGAACAAGGATGTACAGATACTATAACTAAACGTCAGATTTAGCACTGAGCTTTCTAGCAACCATGGCAAAAAGGAAAGAGATAGATGATAAAAGGAGGCTAACTCTTTCACTGAAAAGATTGCTTTTTCTGACTGTAAGTTCTAGGAGATCTTAGTCTTTTGGTTTCTGTACTTTTTTTTCCACTTATATTCCAAAGTAAAGTTTATAGTGTTTGAATTTTATATAAATGAAATATGTATTCAGTTGGCTTATCTTTATGTTTTTGCATTTGTGCTTTTATTTCAGGGAACTATGCACTAAACTTTATAGCATGAGCTGGGGCAATACACAGAGCTGGCAGGAGTTTGATCACTTTTGTGAATACAATCCAGTGGAGGTGTCCATGTTGACCTGTTTAGCAGATGTCCGGGAACCTTGCCAGTTGGGCTGTAGAAACCTTACTTACTGTACTAATTTCAACAACAGGTAGGAGCCAATTATTGTACATGGAATGGAAATACTTTCTTACTGGTTATCTTGTTTTTAAATAAGGGAAAAAAACACTATATTCTGATTTTGGTTTTGCTAAGTTAAAAGGAAATAGTGTTTCTTTACAATTTCCTCTTTAAATACTGTATTTCATGTGGTAAATCACCTCTGGGAAAGGATGCACCATAGCAAAGTTCCTTCTAATCTAAGGATACTTCAAGCTTCTAGAATTCATCTGCCCTCTTGTGGTCAGTTTACTCTGGAGGACCTTCAATCTGGGTGAGGTTCCCACTCAGTGAGTCCTGTATTTCATACAGAATATTTTCATTACAGAAGCAATTTGAATAGGTATTTTCCAAAGGTGTCATGTATGGTTAAGAAAAATAAGGGCTAAGAACTGAATGAATGGCTGAAGAAATAGTGAAGAAAACAGAGAAAGGACATCCAGAAGCATAGAGAATTCCATATCAGAGAAACCAGAGTGGGAGTCTCTAAAGAAGAGGAGGCTGGTGTTGTGAGCTGCAGCCCGAAGATCAGGAGGGCAAAAAGGACAAGAATTAATTCAATTGGGCCAGAAGAGAGTTCAGAGGATGTTTACCTCAAGCTAAAACACTCCTATCCTCTTAAAAGTGTACAGATTATTATTTTGGGGGTAAGAAAATTGAGATATCTTTACAATTGATGATAGAACATTAGCCAATAAGATTGAGCAAATGTGAAATCTGTGAAATGTTTGAAATTAAACTTGTATACATAACTAGCTTCTAGTAATGGTGGAGTAGTTTGTATCAGACTAACACTACAGCAAATGCTAATTACGAACTCTGCACAAAATATTACAAAACTATTGTTTTGAAGGCATTGAAAAGTGACCGAAAGCAGGAGGGGCTGCATCTCCTGCAAGACAGAAACTGCATTGAGTGAGAGCCACACTTACCCAGTTTTTCCCTCATGGGCGCCCCCAGTGTCCTTGCATGGCATATAGAATCCAAGCAAAAAGCAGTTTTGGACCAAGGAGTTAAGAGATCAGAGGTTGGGATTACCAGAGTGGCTGGAAATGGAAGTGGAAAATCCCAGAAAGGAGGGAACCACCAAAGGAGATGCCCCAAGATCTGCATAAAAACTCCCCTTGAGCCCTTTAATTTAACAAAGCCATAGGATACAATGGTACCATAAAAAGCCAGCTATATTTCTGTATATTAGCAACACATAATTGGAAAACGAGATGTATTTAAAAATACTAACTTACACGATTGCACCACAAAACATGAAATACTTAGTGATACATTTAGCAAAAGATGTGCAAGAACTCTATACTAAAAACCAGAAAACTTTAGAAAGAAATTGAAGACAGCAAATAAATGGAGAGAGGGACCATGGTCATGGACTAGAAGACTCAATATTGTTATGATGTTAATTCTCCTGAAAATGATCTCTAGATTTAGTATAATCCAAATCAAAATTCCAGTGGACATTTAAAATAGAAGTTGCCAGGCTAATTTTAAACTTTATATGAAAATACAAAGGATCTAGAAAGCTAAAGTAATTTTTTAAAAATAAATTTGCTTTGGCTGGTGTGGTTCAGTGGATTGAGCACCAGTTTACAAACCAAAAGATCGCTGGTTCAATACCCAGTCAGGGCACATGCCTGGATTGCAGGCCAGGCCCCCCATTGCGGGTGTGCAAGAGGCTGCCAATCGATGTTTCACTCATACATGGATGTTTCTCTTCCTCTCTTTCTCCCTCTTTTCTCCTCTCTCTAAAAAATAATGAATAAATAAATAAATAAATTCCAAGAACTCATAGTACTCAATTTTAAGACATTAATAAGACATTATAAAGCAACAAAATCAAAACAATGTGCACTAATTATAAAAGAAAAAAGTAATGAATTAGAGTTCAACAGGAAACTCTTTTGTTCACTGGAACGCACCATTTAAAGTTTGAAAAGGCAAACCACAGTGAGAGAAAATATTTACTGTGTTACACATGCACATGCATGCACGCACATTTGACAAAGGACGGGTGTCCAGAATATGCAATTCCTGCGACCTCATAATAAAATGTCAAATAACCAAATAAAAAATGGGCAGAAACACCTGAAACCTATGTAATTTTATTAACCAATGTCACCTCAATAAATTCTATTTTTAAAAGTTTTTTAAAAGGACGAAGACATAACCATTGAAGTTTATGAAAAAGTTCATTATCATTAGTCATGCAAAATACAAATTAAAACCAGTAAGATACCACTACACGCTAAAAGAATAGCTACAAGTAAAAAGACTGAAAGCACGCAAAGCAAATGGAGCTTCCATACATTGCTAATGAGAGCTTAAAATGTAATACCCACTTTAGGAAAGAGTTTGGTATTTTTAGAAAGTTATAACCCAACAGTGCCATTCATAGCCATGAAAAGAGACATGAAAACTGGAAACAGCCTTGATGTCTACAAACAGGTGAATGAATAAACCAGTGAGTGTTTCTCAAAGTGTGGTCCATGGTCCCCCAAACCCAGTGGGATCAGAACTATTGTAAAATACTAAGGTGTTATTTGCCTTTCACTCTCATTCTCACATGAATGAACAGTGGAGTTTTCTGGATGCTATGAAACGTGTGATATGGCACAGTTTGAATCCAGCTGTCCCCTATTCAGCCAGACATTAAAAAGATTTTCAAAACTAAACCAGTTCTACCCTTCTCACAAAGTTTTGTTGTTTTTAAAAATACACTTATTTCTCATAAAAATATTAACGTATAACAGGGTTATTGTCATTTAAAATGAATTAATATCTACTTTTCAAATCTCAGTTTTTATTTAGAATGTGATAGGTATTGGTGGATATAACCCACATAAACAAAAGCTTTTTTGAAAACTCAATAATTTTTAGAGTGCAAATGGGTCCTGAGATCAAAGATTTTGAGGACCATGAGGATAATAGAATAGTACTGAACAATAAAAACAAAAAATAATTTATATACACAACAGCATCATGGAATCTGAAAGAGCTCATTTAACTAAAGACACTAGACTTAAAAGAGCACATACAATGTAAATCCATGTATATGAAGTTTTAGAATAGGCAGAATGATTCTATGATGATACAAGTACAAGTGACAGGGGCCTCTGGGCACAGTCAGCAGGGATGGCGCTGGCTGGATAGGGATACACAGGCACTTCCTGATGTGATAGAAACACACCTTAATTCACTTGGGTGTGCTTGGATGTGCAAGTTTGTCAAAACACAGAAAACTTCACCCATAAAACCTGTGTATTTTATTTTTATAAATTATACCTCAACTTTTAAACTTTGGCTTATTTATAAGGGGGTACCCCCCAAAATGGAATTTTTAAAAATATATATTTTATTGATTATGCTATTACAATTGTCCCAGCCAAATGGAATTTATTTATAAAAAATTATCTATTCTTACATGTTTAAACTTCACTTGCCTTCAAAGTACTCTCCATTTGATGCAATACACCTATTGAGACGTTTTTCCACTGCTCAGAATAGTAGTTGAACTTGTCAATTTTTATGCTTTTTAGTACTTCTGCCGTTTTTTTGTTTGTTTGTTTCAGCTCTTCCAAAGGGAAAACCATTTCCCTCTGAGGACTTTTTTCATCCAGGGAAATAAAAAAAGTTGCTTGGGGCAAGATCAGGTGAATAGGGAGGGTGGGGCACAGGGGTCATGCTGTTTTTGGTCAAAGACTGCTGAACACTCAGCATGGAATGGACAGGTGCTCTAGTAATTCACCCATCGTGAAATGGGCAAACTCGTTGAAAGAATCTTCAAAACAAAATTCACTGAGGCTGAACTCAGCCTCTCCCAACAACACCAGCTAATACACTGATACAGATGGGCTCCTAGAACACAAACCTAGTAGGGAAAGCCTGTACTACAAGGGGCCCACCCTCTAGAAGATAATTCTGTTTGTGTGTGTGTCCCCTCATATTTTGTGAAATAAAAGAAATGGACAGGGGAGATGTCAGTCCTTTCCATAGCATTTTGAAGTTTTTTAACTGTTTCACAAAAAGTTGTTTTAGAGAACATGCCATCAGAATCTTAATGATTGTGTCTACATTGAATCTTCATACACTCAAAACTGATATATTTTGATGGATTGTATGTACTTTCTTCTTTAAGAAAATCAGGTTTCCCTGATTAGTATGTCAGGATTTTACACATTGCTTCTCTCTGGAAAATAATTGCCTCTTGATTCCCTCCGGCCTTTTTTTTCCCTTCAGGCCAACAGAGCTTTTCAGGAGTTGTAATGCTCAGTCAGATCAAGGAGCCATGAATGACATGAAGCTATGGGAGAAAGGAAGCATAAAGATGCCATTCATCAACATCCCCGTGCTTGACATTAAAAAGTGTCAGCCAGAAATGTGGAAAGCAATAGCCTGTTCACTGCAGATTAAACCTTGTCACAGTAAATCCCGGGGAAGTATTATTTGCAAGTAAGTTTCTTTCTTTTATCATAAAGACTCTCCAGTTTTGGTTCAGACCTGCCGTGATCTTCACCTATAACCTATTATTAGAGTTTTCTCTCCCACTACTAACCTTTGCCCGTCACCCTCGCACGTCAAATACTTTCCTACTTTTTCTTCCTCTGTTCGAAATTTCTTCCCCTATCTCCATTTGCCACAGCCTGTCCCTCCTAACCCCTCTCAATGACCAGTCTTTTCTTACAAAATCTTCCCAGATGTCTCCAGCTGAAAGTAATTTATCCTTACTACAAATTTCTGTAGATGCTTACTTGTACTTCTGTTATGGAACTTGATTGAACAAACATTTATTGAGTAGCTTCAATGCACAATTCTGTTTTTAAATTTCAATTTGTGTATTTGTCTTATATTCTGTTCCACATTGCTCTCCTTGAGGCGTTTATTTTTCTCACGTGCTTTTTTCTTGTATCCTCTTTACTCTTTTTCTCCTCTTCAGTGATTAGCATAATCCTGGCACTCAGTAGGTATTTCCTGTTTGGTGAGGGAATGAGTTAGTACAGTGATTAGGGCCTGTTCCACATTTGCGAATGCTTTGCTGGGAGATCTAGGACAAAGTAAAGATGAAAGCTTCTGTGGGGGGTGAAACCAAAAGCATTAACTATATTGTATTAAATGTCAGCTGTTCTTCAAGCATTTTTTTTTTTCAAAAAGCTTTTCCAAACCAAGTTAATATCCAGCCCCTAAATTGTTGGTGTGTGGCTCGTTGCTGGTGGGCACTTAGTGACTGATTGATTGCTTCAACCTTAAACAGGGTCCAGGGTTCAGGATCTGTCCTCTGACAGGACTTGGGGATGACCTGATTAGCGGAGAGACAAGGGGTAACTGTTGGGTGACAAACAAGCGTAAACAGGTGAGAAATTATAGGCTCTTAGCATAGAACACTTATAGGAGTCAAATCCTATTGAAGACTGGGAGAATTTTAAAAAAGAGGACTTTCTAATTGTTACAGACCAAACACATTAAGTTGATAACTAAAAAGAGATTTTTAAAAAAGATTTTTTATTTATTTATTTTTAGAGAGGGAAGGGAGGGAGAAAGAGAGAGAGAAACATCAATGTGCAGTTGCTGGGGGCCATGGCCTGCAACCCAGGCATGTGCCCTGACTGGGAATTGAACCTGCGATGCTTTGGTTCAAAGCCCGAGCTCAATCCACTGAGCTACGCCAGCCAGGGCAAAAGAGATTTTTAAAAAAGAAAAGAAGGGAGGGAAGTAGGAAGGAAGAAGCAAGCACGCATAAGGTCCTGAGAGAAACGATGTATATAGTTGCACAAAGAGCAAATCAGACTGGCCTAAGTTAATATACTTTCAGAGAGTGGACAGCCACATTGATGGTGGTCACAGGAAGTATAAAATTTGAGCAAGACCTTCAATCTCTGGTTCTTAAGAGAAAGTTAGGAACGATTTGGTAGTGTAATGCATTACTTCCTCTGCAACCCAGAGCCGGCTGTGACTCCTGTTCTCTTCCGCCATGCTCGCACCTGCCCAGCTGGGAAACACCGTTGTGAAAACCCACTCCTAGAAAGCTTCCAGAGCAGAACTGATACTGAGTAGACAACAAGAGGAGGTTCCTCAAATCTTAAACTTGTGTATTTTCCTTTTTAAGATCAGACTGTGTGGAGATTCTCAAGAAATGCGGGGACCAGAACAAATTCCCTGAAGACCACACAGCTGAAAGTATCTGTGAACTTCTGTCACCTACGGATGACCTGGAGAACTGTATACCTTTGGATACGTATCTCAGTATGTACTTGTTTTTAAAATCCAAATAGTTCACCCTTCCATCTCGGCCCATGTTTGCTTTGGATGAATATGTGGTTTAATGATACTTTCTCAATTGCTGACTCTTACCTCACTTGCTTGGCCTTTCTGGAAAGATGTATCATCTTAAAATATATAGGCACAAGCAATTATCCTATCAGTGTAAAGAGGCAGTGAACTGTTGCAATCAGAAATTCTAAGCAGTGAACCAGGGACCAGCTTTCTCAGATAACCAGCTCCACAGCATTGCTGTCTCCTGGCCGTGATTTACGGGGAAGCAGAATTTCCCCAAGCCAGGCACACTGCGTTGGACTCACCCACCAAATAGAGTGAGGATTGATGGTCTGGGTTCATACATGAAAATGAAAGTTTTTTCTCTGCCAAATACACCTGCTGGGAGCTAGAGGAATAAGTTGTTATCCCGTTGAGAGATCCTGGATCTGAGTTTCCTGGCAGGAGGTGACTGTGTGGTAAAAAGCCGGGCATAACCTGCAGAACTCCTGCTCACCAAGCACTTAGGGAAAGGGGAGTATTTAGGCTGACACCATGGGGCGTAAGTGCCTTGAGCTGGCTGGAAAGAGTGAATTTGGCAATTCTTTTTCATGTGTCAGATAGGATTAAGTTCCACTGCCAATAGCAGAAAAACAGATAAGAGTAAACGAAAGCCCAGAAATAAATAGTCCATGACTGTTCTGGTGGTTCTATCACCAGGAATCCTTTTTCTTTCTCCATCATTCTTAGTGCTTGGCTTCAGTCATCAAAATTACTTTATGTATTTTATCATCACATGGCCACTGGAATTCTAGCCACCAGACCCAAATGTAAGGGAAACTGGGAAAGATTGTCTTTTTCACTGTGGGCCCATTACCATCCTAAGTAAAATTGGAGTTCTAGTAGCAAGCAGGAAAATAAGAATGAATGCTAGATTTGCAGCTAGTAATATCTGCCATATTTTCAGAGGACTAACAAACGATGTCCTTTAGCCTTTGTGACCAGTATGGCAAAAAAGAAAACATTAGACTAGAGTCGTAGGCCTCTGTGACTGGACAGATCACGTCTTCGAGCCTCAGCTTCCCTCTTCACAAAGGGACTGGGCCAGTGGGATAAACTCCAAGAGCCCTTGTGCCTCTGTTAGCCTTAAAGTCTGGGTTTGGCCTAAAATCAGTAAGAAAAACAAGTGCACTCACAATACTCACTCTATTAGAGCAGTCAAATGTATATGTGTAGGAAGAAGCTTTCAGTGAGAGGAAACTTCCAGAAGGCTTTGGTTTAAAATTTAATATTCTCTTTAAATACCACATATACTTTATATTGAGACTTCCTCAGTCATTATTTCACAAGATAATAAATATAATCATGGTGTGGGGTCCATCCTACCATAATAAAGTATCATTTATGGTAAAATGTGCTAAATTATCCCTCTTGAATGGAAGCATCTATGTGACCACCATACCCAAAATATACAGTCACTTTTCATCCCCTGACACCACTTAAATGGTGTACTTATCACTGTCTGACTTTTTATTTACTCACACATAGGAGTACACACACACACATACACACGCACACACAATCTATTTGTGGTCTATGTCCTGACCAGACCAGAATGTAAACTCTGTTACGGAGATTTGTCTGTTTTGTTCACTACAGTATCTCCAGCACCTAGAACCTTGCTGGGTGCATTGTGTACACCCAATAAATAAACAAATGATGGATGGATGTTTGTGCTAAATTCACAGCTGACCAGGAAATCCGAGTGTTTTAAAGCTTGCTAGAATCAGGCCTTGCTTTAGGCTTGTCAGCGGTCCATTTATTTCAGGCATAATTAATTCAGGTAATTTACAGACCTCTGTTACTCATCTGAGTAGGTTAAACTGATCTGTTTTTGGTTTTTCAGGGCCAAGTACTTTGGGTAACATTGTAGAAGAGGTGACTCATCCCTGTAACCCCAATCCTTGCCCTGCTAATGAGCTTTGTGAGGTGAACCGAAAAGGGTGTCCGTCTGGAGACCCCTGCCTTCCATACTCCTGCGTTCAAGGTAAGAGTAGACAGGTGTGGGTGTGGTGTGGGTATCGATGTGTTGCTGGTGTTTCTTTGTGGGAGTTATCTTCAGAGTGAGATTATAAGGGACTTTATTTTGCAAGTTATGCTTTTCTATATAGTTTGAGGTTTTCCTAGTAAACATGTGGTATATAAATAAAAAATGACAAAGACAAGTAATTTTCAGTAGTCATTTAGATTATAAACTAATATTGATCCAAAACCAGACTCGCATGATAAGGTGTAGGGTTCATGACAACGAAAGAGAAAAGAACTCGGGGCCAGCTTTTTGTGCTTTGCCTTTTGTGTTGTAATGTTGAAGAAGATATGTGTGCATATTGTTTATGTTTTTCTTTCTTTTCATATACAGAAAAATGGCATTCTCAATGGGATGTGTAATTACTCCATAAATTTGATGCTGTACTGAAGTGCATATGATTTTAAGGCTGAAAAGATTTTTTACACTATAGAATTTTTGTAGTCTCTCTCCTTGTGGGCCCTTTTAGAATATAGTTGTGTCAAAATTTTGCTTCCTTTTATTTATTTCCCAGTTGAAAATGTTTCTTTATGATGTCAGAATCAACATTTTAAATGTGTGTAAAATAAAAAGGAACAAAAATTAAATAAGCATGATGTCTCAAAAGGATCATCTGTAATATTTGTGCAACACTACAATATATCAGCTAGACAGTTGTAATAAATCTTGTTAAAATTGGAAATTAATGGGTTTTCCTTAAGCCCAATCAAGTATTTGGCTTTTTAAAATTTAAGGTATGTTTATATTCCATCACTAAAAGCTTTCTGATCAAGATTATTCTAAAAATACTGTCAGTTTTTATATTCCATTTAAAATATCTGATTCTAGAATATCTTTGAGGATAAACCCCTCAAAATAAAAAAACTATTTATCTTATAGCATTTTTTGTATAGAACTATGGCTAACTTTGGGAAATAGATCCTGAATCACTACCATCTTAGAGAACATAGAATTTCTGTTTGAGAGAATGTTTTTGGCCAGTGAACCAAAATAACTACTTACTTTGGTGAAAATTCTCTTAGAAAATCTCTAGTAGCTGCATAGTACCTATAAGACTTATAGGAACTGTATCTAATGCATAAAATAGTGTCACAGAACAGTACTGCCTCTCTCAGCTGATTTTTGTTTATACAGGCTGCAAATTGGGAGAAGCTTCTGACTTCATCGTCCGCCAAGGGACACTGATTCAGGTGCCATCGTCTGCAGGTTCGGAAGTGGGTTGTTATAAAATTTGCTCCTGTGGGCCTAGTGGACTCTTAGAGAACTGCATGGAGATGCACTGCATAGACCTCCAGAAGTCTTGCATTGTTGGAGGAAAAAGAAAAAGTGAGTCTTGAACTGAATTTGTCTTTTATTTTTAATTTGAAATTAGTTAACTTTGTAGGAAGAACACTGAATGGATTCTCATCAGAGAGTAAAGTCTACAAATCAGATACCCTAGGGCAGTATTTTTCTAACTATGCAAGGACACTGGGACTTTTGAGGAACTCTCTTAGAAGGCTCCTCAAGAAGGGACTAATCGCTAATAATATAATAACACTTACTGAACTCATAACTGTGTGCCCTGCACAATTGTAAGTTTTATGTGTGAGATCTTATTTGAAAGGAGAGTGCTCTTGGTTGCAAATTTCTGCCCTAGAGCAAGTCAGGTATTCATTTCTTAGTCCATGTTCTACTTAGCTAAAATGTCAGGTAGGTACTTTGTATCACAGAAAATATCTGAGAATAAACAATTCCATTCCTTCCATACACTTCCACTGATTATGCCTATTCTGTACGAAAGAACGTACTAGTGCCTTGTGGAGCTGAAACTGCGATGAGGGATTGAGGTCATGCTTTCCGTGATAAGAGGGGAAAGAATTTGAGCCACAAAAAATAATGGACCAAATGCTCTTCAAGAGGCTAGTTATTGCTGCCAGGCATTTGGAGAATCTGCGATCCAAAGGTGGCATCAGGGCTGGTCCTGGAGAGATAAGAGAAGTTCCAGGAGGAGGGGAGGAGCGTTTGAGGCAGAAGGGCAGCCAGAAACATTCTCAGAGACTAGGGAGCAGTCTGGTGAGCCCGGCACATTGGGAATCTGGGGAGATGTGGTGGGGGATAAATACAAAAATAAGGGGGGAGCACCCCAAAACCGGACTTTACTTATTAAAAGTTTTGTATTTATTCCCTGGCTGGCGTACCTCAGTGGATTGAGCGCAGGCTGCGAACCAAAGTGTCACAGGTTCGATTCCCAGTCAGGGTACATGCCTGTGTTGCAGGCCATGACCCCCAGCAACCGCACATTGATGTTTCTCTCTCTTTCTCCCTCCCTTCCCTCTCTAAAAATAAATAAATAAAATCTTTTAAAAAAAGTTTTGTATTTATTCCTACATGTTTAAACTTCAGTTACTTTCTAAGTACTCTCTATCTGATGCAATACACCTATCGAGACATTTTTTCCCACGAAAAACAGTTTTTAAATGCATCAATTTTGATGCCTTTTAGTATTTCTGCTATTTTTTGTTTCACCTCTTCCATATCAGCAAACATTTCCCTTTGAGGACTTTTTTCATCCAGGGAAACAAAAAAACCAAAGTCACTTGGGGCAAGATCGGGTGAATAATGAGGGTGGAACATGGTGGGTGGCGTGGGTCATGCTGTTTTTGGTCAAAAACTGCTGAACACTTAGCTAGGTGTGGACTGATGCCCTAGGAATTCACCCATCGTGAAATGGGCAAACTTGTTGAAAGAATCTTCAAAAAAAAATTCACCAAAGCTGAACACAGCCTCCCACAATGACACCAGCTGGTACTGATACAGACAGGTTCCTAGGACACTCACCTAGTGGGGGAAGCCTGTACTCCAAGGGGCCCACCCTCCAGAAGATAATTCCAGATAACTCCAGATTTAACTTCCTAGTTTGTATATTTGGAAGTCGTTTTCCAAGAACTTCTATTTTAAAACTTTTTAAACTATTAAATTTTAAATTTATGATCTGTTTATAAATGCATGATATGGAACAGCATTTTACTTCTCGCAGGTCATGGGACATCCTTTAACATCGACTGCAATGTCTGTTCTTGTTTTGCTGGCAACTTGGTGTGTTCTACCCGCCTGTGCCTCAGTGAGCACAGTTCAGAGGATGACCGTCGCACCTTCACAGGTAACCGAGGTCACACAGAAGCTGTCCTCAGCAGGCCATCATCCCCTTGCACCCATTTTCCCTTTGAGGCGGCTTCTCTGGTCTTGCCGTAACTGTAGATGTGCACAGCAAAATGAGTGCATTACCTGTGTTTATGAGAGCCGGTACTTTCCCTCCTCTGTGGATTTAAGGATAAACTAGATGGTTTCTTAGGTCCCTTCCAGCTCTCATGGTTTAGAATTCCGGGCAAAAAGAAGATCAATGATTGGGAAGGTTTTAGTTAAGTGGAACCTTTCTTTCTACCTGCTAAAATACCCCCTTTACCCTTCCAATTATGGTCTGAAGTCCATGTGTTTTCTAAGTTTGTTTCTGTTCTAATGTTTTTCTTACCACTTTCTTCCTTGACCCCCCTTAGCCTACTGGTTCATATAGGTAGAGACCCCTGTAAATTAAGCTATGGATAGGAAAAGTTTCTCCCAATCTGGAGTATAAAATCTGGAATTTAGACCTTTGAAGTCTGTCGTGGGGGCTTCTGGGGAGGTAGAGGCCCACACCGAAACAAGACCAAGAGTGACGGCTGTGCACTCCGCACACGGGGTCCTTCCTCTCCTGTCTCCTCAGGGATCTCTCCAAGGTAACTTGGGGGATTATTTTAATTTTGAAACTTAAGAATTTTTCTGAATAATCCATTAAGAATACTACTTTCTTGACTTACCTATGCTTTCTGCTATTAGTATTACACTCACACCAGCTATAGTAAGTGAAAAGGCCAGTGAGGTGAGATGCTCTTTTCTCGAGGTGAAGCTGCAGCTGTCCACAGCAGCAGCACAGCCTGCTGGCATCTGTGGCCTCCCAGGTCTGAGATACTGTGAGTTCTGGGCGAAGAGGAACCAGAGAGCGGCTCTTGCCTTGTTTCAGCAGCAGCTTGATTCTTCTTTCCCTGGAGTGGGGTGGGAACAGAGTAGGGGTTTACCAACACTGTGTCTCCAGCACATGGGAAATAAAAGGAGATCCGAAATAAGAAGTGGACAGCTGACCGAAGGGGAAGTAGAGGCAAGAAGAGCCCCACCCCATCCTCTCTCCACCCTGATAAGCACCAGCCTGCACTGCCTTGTCATTGTCCTTTGTTGTTATCCTTCGTCTGCTGTGCTCTGATGAGGATGACTCATTCCTCTCAGAGAAACCATGAACTTCTGTGGGGATGAAGAGTGAACTAAAGATTAGCCAGAAGACTTTCATGTATTTGTTTGCATACATCTAAATGATGTTGAAAGATGAACTTTATAATTAGCAAGAACCCTTTCCTGTGGTCAACCCTCATGTCCTGGGGTAAGTGAGGTTAATGACCAGCTAGCTAATGACTTAACACTTAGTTAATGACTCTAAGGAGATTTTACTGGCCACAAAGTGTACCTCATTTCTTGGGAACTAGATAATGTCCGAGTCCAAACATGACTCAGAGAGAGACAGTCATAAAAATTCTTAAGGCTCAAAACTACAGTATTTTCCAAGTTACCTTGTTATCCACCTCCCAGCAGGAGATGGAAAGAACCTGTGTGAGGAGTTTATAACTTTCGCTGCCTTGTCTTGCTTTTGGTACTTCTTGACCCGTATTCTACTTAGCTAAAATCTAAGGTAGGTGCATTCTAGAAATCCCCTAAGCCAGACTTGAAACTTCTAAATTCTAGATTTTATACACCAGATTGGGAGGGACACTCTTTACTTTTTCTACCTATAGCTTTGGTTATAGGGGTCTCTACCCAGCATCAAGGCCTGGAGGCCCTCGATTATCTGGCGGTAAATGGTACAAAGGAAAGCCGTCATTCAGACAGATGGCTTTTCAGAGCCTTGCTGCCTTTAAAAAACACTCAAGACATTGGGGGACTTTTTTCTTTTTTACTTAATTTTATATTCTGTTTTAACACGAGACCTCCACATGGTTGGTAGTGGTTTGTCTCAATACGGAAACATCGGGGGAAGGGGAACGTGCCAGTGCACGTCACCGAGGCTGTTTCCCGTCCTCAGGTCTGCCCTGTAACTGTGCAGATCAGTTCGTCCCCGTGTGTGGGCAGAACGGACGCACTTACCCCAGTGCCTGCATCGCCCGCTGCGTGGGCCTCCAAGACCATCAGTTTGAATTTGGATCATGCATTTCAAAGGATCCGTGTAATCCTAACCCCTGCCCCAAAAACCAAAGGTAAGTCAAATGGCTCCTCATCTTTTTCAATTGAAGACGAGCACTTACAAAGCACCTGCTGTATACCAGACAGTGAAAATACAAAGATGAATTAAGAAGGTCTCTGCCCTGAAGAGTTTCGGGTCTTGAAGGAAAGAGCCATGTAGACCTGCTTAGTGACGCGCTGTGCGATCAGGGTCCTGGAAGTGGAGCAGTGGGTGCAGCCTTAGGGAGGCCTGGGAAAGCCTCTGGAGGATGTGATGTTCGGCTGGAAAGATGAGAAGGACACTGCAGGCAGGTTTCCCATGGAGGAAGATGGTGGTGGTGGTGAAGGCAGAGAGAGCAAAGCTCTTTTTTTTTTTTTTTTTTTTGGCTGCACCAAAGGCATATTCTAGCTTGATTAAAGGGCCAATGCCTCAGAGTCCCATCAGTTTAACAATAATTTTTTAAAAACCAAAGATGAAAAACGGGGGCCAGGGAAGAGGTCCATAAGGAGGGGTGGGGGAAGCCCTGCTCATGGCACCAGGCGGGGCCTCAGGGTCCTGTGGCATTGCTGTTGCTACGACAGCAGGGGCAGCGACAGTTGTATGGGCGCCACCCATTCCCCTGGGTTGAGGACCATTGCTCCTGATGTGTGCTCAGCTTCTGCATGCCCCGGATCTTGTCCCGCAGACCAGAGGTGAAGGCCTCAGTGGGTTTGTAACAGTCAACCAGCAGTTCCTTGACCCCGGCAGCCTGGGTGTCATCACCCTCCGAGTCCAGGAGTTCATCCGCATTCATCTCCAGCTCTGGGATCTCCCCTCCAGGCAGTCATAGAGGCAACTTGATTCTTCTTTCCCTGGAGTGGGGTGGAGGAGACAGAATAGGGGTTTACCAACATTGTGTCTCCAGCACATTGGAAATAAAAAGGAGGTCAGAAATAAGATATGAACAGCAGACTCATGGGGAAGTAGAGGCGAGACGAACTTAAGGATCCACGCCTCCAGGCTGAGGCGCTTCCATAGTTCCTTGTGGTTGTACACAGTGACCTTCCCTTGGTGCCTCACTGGGCCCTCGTCATCTGCTCATCTGCGCTGCCCAACCATCACCTGCAGTCCTGGGCCACCCCTGCCCCGAGGGGAGCCTGGCCCCCAATGCTGCGCACCCCACGGGGCCATTCTCTGCTTCACTAGCCTCGGGGGCAACTTGTGCGGGCTGGTGGGCTCGGCCCCATGCGGCTCTAGGGACTTAGATTCTTCCGCCTAGCGACTCAGCCCACTCCTACAGCCCCCTAGTCCTCTGTGTCTTCTGCGTCAGCCCAGCGGATGAGGGAAGGGAGGCGATGGAGGTTTCTCCTAAGAAGCTTTTGTGGTTCGGGTTTAAAAGTGGCATCCATCTCTGCGTGCAGACACATTGGATTGTCTAGACCCTGGTCATTGGCCACAACTGCCAGGGAGACAAGGGCACGTAATCCAGATGCGTGCCCAGGAAGAAAATTAAATGGATTAGATGAATGTTAGCTAATCTACCACAACGCTTAACCTTCCTCATATTAAGTGAATATAAATTAATTAAAACTGCCATTGTGTACCATTTTCCATCTACCAGACTGGCAAAGATAAAAAGCTTAATTAACATAACATAGGGAAACAGATACTCCCATACAAGAGGGGGCTGGAGAGAGGGTTGGGGCATCCTCTGTGGAGGACAATTTGGCCAAGTCTAGCAAAGTTTTAAAGGCACATACTCTGAATCAGCATATGCAAATGCTTACACTTGTATAAATACCTCAGGAAGAATTAGTAAGAGATTGGTAACAGCGGTTGCTGCTGGTGAAAGGTACTCAGTGACTGGGACACAAAAGTAGGAGAGACTTATTTTTCACTACATACATCTTGTACTGTTTCAGTTTCACCAAGGGCTTGTATTATCTGTTCAAAAAATAATTGTTTAAAAAATAAGTATTCATTCTTAAAGCATGTACTGATGTACCAGGCATCCTCTAAAGACAACAGTAGTTGTATTCACAACAGGGTTACAACAGTAGGCAGACACAGTTCCTGCCCCGGTCATGTTTACTCTACCCCTAGGTTCTCAACTTTTCCTATTGATCTTATCTCTATATACTTAAATTGAGAAGTTTTTCCTTCTAAAATTACTGAATTTCACCCTGGCTGAATTGAGTGCTGGCCTGTGAATCAAAAAGTCACCAGTTTGATTCCCAGTCAGGGCACGTGCGTGGGTTGTGGGCCAGGTCCCCAGTTGAGGGTGTGCGAGAGGCAGCCTATTGATGGACCTCTCACATCGGTGTTTCTCTGTATCTCTTTCTCTCTCCCTTCCCCTCTCACTAAAAATAAATAAATAAAAGCTTTAAAAAATAAATAAAATTACCCAATTTCTCTCAGTAGCCTTGGTTGCCATCCCTTCCATGTTAATAGATGATTAAGTTCTAAATATTCTTTTCCTCTTCAAATGTCTTAAATTTCCATAAAACCTTAACTGCATGCATTCTACTTTTAAATCCCATGAGAGAGGGCAACCCTACATAGTAGTAGTGATGACGGTGGTGGTCATTTCTGTGCAGGAGGCTCATGCCTAGAGGGAAGAGAAGTAATTTCCTTTTACAGTAAAATAGTGCTAGCTACTATGTTCTTCTTTTGTTTTACAGACTAACATTTGTATATCCTGTTATTTCAAAGACCCAGTGAACGATAAACATTTTAATAAGACTTATCTTCCTACAGAAAGTTATAAATACCCCCCTGACTGCTGTGGCTCAGTTGGGTGAGCATCATTCAGCCGAGGGAAAGGTTGCCGGTTCCTACTCACAGTCAGGGCACAGGCCTGGGTTGCAGGTTCGGTCCCCAGTCAGGGCACTTACTAGAGGCAACAAAATTGATCAGTGTTTCTCTCCCTCTCTTTCTCCCTCCCATTCCCTCTCTCTAAAAATAAATAAATAAATAAATAAATTAATTAGGAAATAAATAAATAAAAATCTTTTAAAAGAAATAAATACCCTTTATAGGAATGAGGGAAGCAGAAAAGTCTAAAGAAGAAAATAATCATCATCCCTAAGCCCTCTGAAGTTCAGGAATTGAGAGGGAAGCAAGGTCCTGGTATTTCCAGGAAAACCCAGCTCCGTGGGGCGGCATTCTCTCGGTGATTTGCAAACAGCCAGCGTCAGGTCCTCAGCCTTGTAAGCACAGAAACCTGAATTTTCCAGCACACACTGTGAAGCCTTCTCTTAATGTAGACTCCTATTGGCCAAGCTGAAAATTAAGCCCCTAAAAATGCTTCATTTATTATTGACTGCAGGCCTCCAGCATCACACCCCAACCCACCTGATGGCCCCCTGTCATGCCATTTCTACCCTGTGCGTCCTTTGCCCCTGCCCTCAGGGTCGCCTGCCCTTCCCCAGCACCACAGTCCCGACCAGCACACCTTTGTCTGTGCTGCTCCCTCCGCCTGGCAGGCCAGTGCGGCCCTCCTTACCTCGGGGCTCCGGTGGGGAGCTTCTCCTCCCAGTGCTTTCTCCACGAGCGCCCAGTGTGTGCTTCTCCACCTGGTGGCCCACTTGGTGTGTGTGCTCGACTCCTTGGCTTTCCCTAAGCTCTTGGGGACAAGAAACATTTTCAGTTTTCTCGGTTACTTTCTCCTCGACCTCCTGTGCCTTGTCAGTGCTTTGCCCGCCTCATCACAGTCCCTCCTGACTCTCAGCGCTACATTTATGTTTTCCAGATGCGTGCCCAAACCCCAGGTCTGCTTGACGACTTTCGATAAGTTTGGATGTAACCAGTATGAGTGTTTGCCACGACAGCTCACCTGTGACCAGGCCCGCGATCCCGTGTGTGACACAAACCACGTGGAGCACAGCAATCTCTGCACTCTGTACCAGAGAGGGAAGAGCCTCTTGTACAAAGGCTCGTGCCAGGTAGCGCTGCTCAGCTGACAAACCCAAGGGCACAACACTGGCTTGTGGTCTTCTACAGACAGTCAGCAGCGCGACCACCTCGGGGTCTCCTACGAATCCTGTCCCATCTAGAGAACTCCACCCTCCGCTGAAAGCGAACCCGCCCAAGACAGGCTTTTTCTCCCCGCTCTGGAGGACTTCCTTGCTGGTGGTGTGCCTTTGCCCAGATAGTGTCCACGCAAGAAAAGAGAGCGGCTTCTTATAGGAAAAGAATTTAAAGTCTCATGCTCCTGGCATGAATCAGCACATCTTCACTTCCTGTAGTTCTGTGGGCCCTCGCCAGAGAACAAACCAGAAAGAATGCAAGTGAAAACAGCCAAGAGAAGAGCTGTTTTCCAAACACTCTCCCCTGACAACCGAAGTCCCTAACACCATCCTGAAAAGTTCTCCCAGACAGTGTCTTTTTCCATCGGTTTATCTCTTGGCCTTTTAAGGTTGTGGAGTCTATATCATTTTTTCAGAAATAACCCCAAGGACGAGCCCACTGAGGCTTCCCACACACCCCGCCAGCCTGGGCGCCGGCCTGTGCTCCGGGGAACCCCGTCTCTGGGCCCCACATCCCCTGCCCACAATCACGCAACACCTGACGTGATCGCTTCTCCTTTCCCAGTCTTCATTGTTGGGAACCCCCCAACTCAGCCTGTTTTTCCCAGAGCTTGAGTCCCAGCAGCACTGTTACCTGCCACGTGGGATTCCCAGTCTTCCCGTCCTGCTTGTCCCGCTGCCTGGCTGCAGCTGCTCCCTCACATTCCTTCGTGCTGATGGACCTGGAGTCTCTGCCCCACTGATCTCTCCGCTCTTGCTTCTCCTTAACCCTTACCCAGTGTGCAGTGATAAAGCCTCCATATTTGCGGGAAGATTCATCTTGTTTTCTTCAAACACTTTTTTATCCGGCACTTCTGGAGTAATAGAAGTCCGAGGGAGGGGAGTTTCCTCTCATGTTGGTTCACGAGAGTGAGCACCGCGGCCCAGAAAGGCTGAGAACAGTAATCTCCTCCGTTCATTTTAGGACACTCCTGTTGTCCCCCACCACCATGCTTAGCCCACCTCAGCAGCTTAATTAAGAGGGCCCCAGGATTCATACCTGTGTATTTTTTCCCTCCTGAAAAGAGGGAGGCCCCCTACGCACTCCCAGGTAGGAAATGTGATTTGTTTGCCCCCAGTCCTTCTGCAGAACCACGGAGCCCGTCTGCGGGCACAACGGGGAGACCTACAGTAGCGTGTGTGCTGCCTACTCGGACCGCGTGGCAGTCGACTACTACGGGCCCTGCCAGGCCGTCGGCGTCCTCTCAGAGTACAGTTCTGTCACGGAGTGTGCTGCTGTGAAGTGCCCTTCGCTCTCGGTGACCGAGTGCAAACCCATCGTCCCACCCGGTAGGCCAGGCCAGTGATGTTTGGGGGGGGCGGGGGGGGCGGAGCCGGGGTGGGGGGAACCCAGAAGACTTGCTCGTCTGCCTCCAGACTGTGGGTCACTGAGGAGAAGAGGGTAACCTATTTAAATTTTCCAGAAAGTCTTAACTCTGGCTGTTGCTGGTAAGATGCAGAACTCTGGGTTGACCTTAAAAAGCTGTGGGTTACTTTAGATATCATCTGGTCTAATGGTTTTAAGACAATATGGCAAACTTTTTTAAAGCAGAATCTTACACCAAACACCAATATATAAACAGATAAAGCAATATTTAATCACTAAAACTATGATTATTAGTTCAAATGCATAATGTTTACTTTAAAGATATGTTACCACAAAGTTAGTGAATAAAGAATTAGTAATTACTAATGAATAATTGAATGAATTGAATTGAATTATTCAATGAATAATTGAAGTCATTTTGATGAACACAAACATTTGAAACAGAAGATAGTTGTTATCTCAGATTGGCCTTAGAATCCAGTTGTTTGAGTTGCATATAATTGAGAACATCTTGTTAGAAAGACTGTTAGGAGTCACAACGGTTTTTTTAAACAGCTTATGTTATAGTCTCTTACTCTTCCGGTAAACAGAGGGGGCAGAAGGGACTTTATCCCGAGACTGCACAGGGCAGGTCAGTCCGGAGCCCAACAAGCTCCTTCCTCCCTCCGTGAATCTACCGACTGTTCGCGGAGCTGCTGGTGCACGCCAGATCCTCTCCCGGGCACGAGGGACACAGCCCCGGGCGAAAGAAAGGCCCTTTCCTCCTGGAGATCATGTTCTGATATTTTGTTTTTGTTCGATAACAATTTAAAATAATCTTTAAAATTATATGAGAGTTAAACACTCATGGAGTCCCTAAAACACCTGCCCCCTTGATTCGCAGGTAGAAAGCAAAGGCCAGGAGAGCACTCGGCCGGAGTCACAGAGAGCACTGAGACAGGGCAGGTCTGGACTCCGCGTCTCTTAGGAGGCCAGCCCGCTCCGTGTTGTGTCTTACACCAGCCACCTTGCCCTGAGGAGTGGTGGAGGATAAAGCAGGGATGGGGGAAAGATTTTGGGAAGTGTGCAGATTGCAAGACCCGATTGGTCAGGGTACATATCTAAAGTGCAGTCATCGGGAGGGCCAGCTGTAACTCTCCTAGCACAAAGTGAAGGGTTGTCAATGTCACCAACTACTTTCTGTTCTTGTTTCTAATTCTGAAAACACGTGTCATGGTTTCTCTTACACAGGTGCTTGTTGCCCGTTATGTGCTGGGATGTTAAGGGTTTTATTTGACAAAGAAAAACTGGATACTATTGCCAAGGTAAATTGCTTTATATGCTAGGTACTGTTGAAACTTTATGGATAAGATTCTTAGTAATCCAACAGAGTAGAATGTGTTGTCCTGTTTACAGATAAAGAAACTAATTTGCAGAGAAGCAGCTTGCCCAAGGCCGTACAGATCATAACCGGTAGAACCAGGGTTTGAACTCAGGCTGTCTGGCCCCCCCCAATCCTGTGCTCCTTTCCTCCACGCCCTGGCTGTGTGGTGGCCTTGCTCTGTACGTCACAGCCTGAGCCTTTCTGGAAGAGTTCCCCTCCTGGCCCAGCAAGCAGAGGCAAAACCAGGCAGCTGGAGGCTGGGAGGTGCGCAGGCGGTGCCCGGGCCGCCTGCCCTCACAGTTCCACTGCTCTGTGAGCTGCTTTCGGAGCCAGCCGCAGTCCCGTGAGAGCCTCGCCTCTCTTCTTTCTCTGGACCGTCACTTACTGCTCCCTGCTGTGGGTCAGGGCTCCTGCCCTGCAGTGGCCGACACCTGGCACTGCCTCAGAAATTATCCCCATTTTGATTAAACTGCCTGTATTTTTACATAAAGACTTTAATTATTTCCCTGTGGCATCCAACTCAGAACAGTCACTAAAAAGTACTTCTGGTGAAAGTGGTTTTTTTTCTGGCTACAAAGCTGCATGTCAGGCAAAACACATTGGAATGGACTTTGTGGAAACTTAGAATTCAGCTGGCAGGGCCCTGTGCTTAGGGGGTCCTTGGTCAAAAGAGCTTCCTTGGCTTAGGCGAGGTAGCAAGGCAGCTTAGGCAGTAATAAGGAATTCTTTTTTGCTGGTAATAGGAATGTTTTTCTCTTTCTAGGTAACAAACAAAAAGCCAATAACAGTTCTGGAAATACTTGAGAAAATCCGCATGCATGTGTCTGTTCCACAGTGTGATGTATTTGGGTACTTCAGCATTGAATCGGAAATTGTGGCCCTGATCATTCCTGTCGATCACTATCCAAAAGCTTTGCAGGTGGGGTTCAGCGTTCGGTCTGCAGCCATCTTGTCGGTTTTATGTTTGGTGGGCTTGGGAGGGGCGGGCACGAGCCAGGATGGAGCGGGGAGCAGGTGGTGAGGAAATGGGGGCATTTCGGCAGGGCAGTGTCTGAGGGACAGAGCTGCTGCACCCGGCGAGCACTGTGCCAGGCGGCTGAGGCCAGGTGCACATTTGACAGCAGAATGCAGAGGAGCAGGGACAGGAGAAGTTGGGGTGCCGTGACTCAAAGGGTGCAGAGATGGGATGCAGCCACTCATCATACAGACAAGACAGCAGGGTCAGGGAACGAAGGGGGTGATGAAGGTCACACAGTGACAGCAGAACTGACCCTGGTCCCCCGAGGACTGTGCTCCCACTGGGGAGGAGGAGCCCACTCTCCAGTGGGCTGGTCTTGGGTGCCGCAGTTTTTCTTCCTCACAATCTCAGGGTGAACCTCGATCAAGTGGACCTGAGTTTCAGCATCAGCATAGTGAGGACTCAAGTGAAGGGATGAATACAAACAGCCTATAAACTGCCGTGGTCAGAAAGCTCACTAAGTCCAATTACGTTCCTCCCAACGTGTGAATAGCACTGAAAATCCATTCCCTGTGACGGTGTTTAACTGTATAAAGCTGCTGTCTGAATGTGGGTGAGCAGCGAGAGGATCTCGGGAAAAGGCAGGGCAGCAGCATTGTGGGTTGTTTCCTTTCTGATTTGATTTCCATGGATGCTGTTACCATTTATGCAATAAATTAAGACTATAAGGAAATGTTACTTTATCTAAGAAAAGGACAAGGTGAAAGCGTATTCCTTGTGTCAGAATGTATGTGGAATTTGACTTGAGTCCTCCTGGGTTCTGTGGTTTTCTGTTAAAAGAACCTGATCTTCCGCTCCTAGATTGAGGCCTGCAATAAGGAAGCGGAGAAGATCGAGTCCCTCATCAACTCCGACAGCCCCACTCTGGCGTCCCACGTCCCGCTCTCCGCCCTCATCATCTCCCAGGTGCAGGTCTCCAGCAGCGTGCCGTCGGCCGGCGTTGGGGCCCGACCTCCCTGCCGCTCCGGCCTCTTCCTCCTCAGCCTGGGCCTCGCCTTGCACGTGGCCTGGACGTGCACCTGATGACCCGTGGGAAGTGCGGCGTGTTCCTCCGTCTGGCTTTCTGCCTTGGGAGAGACACGCAGGACTGCTGGGTTGTGGCTGACGAGTGGCCGAGTTGGAGCACGCATCACCTGTTCACCACACAGTATTTTCTTTCATCTGCCAATATCGATAGGGGTTTTGTTTTGTTTTGTTTTCATAAATGGAAAACTATGTTCTTCCAAATACTGATGTAAAGAGAATGTTTCCTTCAGGTGGATCACTGCCTTCCAACTTACATTTGGCTCATTAGATGGGTCCCTCGCTCCAAAATATGTGTATTCAGTATCACTGATAGACGAGATGGTCACTTTTCAGAAAACAACTCACTATGCTATGAGCTTTGTGTCACAGAAAGTTCATTTCAGAGTTCCTGTAAGTGTTAAGGGGCCCCTAATGTTTGAGTGTTTGTTTACAGATAATCACTCTATTGAGAGGCTAGGGGTCACAGTGAAGAGCCACTGCCACCAGCGCATGAAATGGAGACAGTATCTTTGGAATTACCATGTGGGTCGTCAGGCCAGTTTAACACACAGAAGTGTAATTCGGGACCCACCTATTGTGATCAGCGAAAGCAAGCCACCCAAGTGGCACTCACACGATGTCCTGTGTGCGGCGGTCTCAGTGGTTGCAGACGCGTGTCTGTGACTCTGGTGAAGGAGCAGTCACAGCACATCGGAGCGTCTTGCTTTGTGCATCTTCACGTTACCCAGACGTGTGTTCTCGGGTGCCGTCCGAGTTGAATTCTGAGTTCACAAACATCAATCTTTAAACCAATTGCTGCTACTTATATAATTGCCAAAAAGTGAAATAATTAGTTCATGTAAATACTACATGATTTTTCTATTTTTATTGTGAAGAAGGTGAATAGCCATATTTGTAAAGCGACAATCATTCGTGTTAGCCTAGTACTTCCCGTTTATGAAGACACATTTGCTCTTTGTGACATGCACAATGTGGATGAGTGTTCGTCTGCTTTCTTTTCTGAGATAGAATTATAAAGAATTATGGTTTATCTATTTAAAAATGTCAGTCTAAGTATTAAAATGTCTGCATGTTGTCTAAGAAGTTGAATACTTTGAATGTGTTTCACAGTTTGAAATAAGCTATTCAGTGTAATACTTCTTGTTTGTATGCACCTAAACTTAGATTTTACATGAAGTATTTTTCAGTATTATATGTACCCTCTGAAATATATAAGGATATGCTTAAACCAAAATGTTTAAAAGTGGGCACTTAAACTTTCAGAATATCTCAATGCCAATGTAGCATGTTTGTTGCAATTGTTTTTTCTATATAAATGTCTTCAATGCAATATACTGGAAAGCTATTTTAATAAAAATAATTTTTATATGGTCATGTATACTTGCAGGCAATGTGGACATTTAGAATGAAACCACTGCTCACTCGGGTGAGCTGTGTCCCTTGCTCTGGAATGATGGGGGTGTTGTTATTCCAAGCCAAGGGCCCTGGGAAAGTGGGGCAGCTGGAACGGAACTGGTCAGGTGTGACCAGGGGGCGGGCAGTGGCAGAGTGTCAAGTACAGAGACCCAGAAAGCTTTAGACCCAGGAACACGCCAGGCAGTTCTGGCCCCACCGCCTTGGGCCTGGTGCCTCGGCTCCAGGCTGTGTCCTGGGACAGTGAGAACTTTGGGCTGTGGGCTCAGAGGGTCCACTGATCAGGGCCTGAGAGGCTCGTCCAGCCAGCGGAGGCCAAGGCCCCGAAACTCCAGTGGCTGACAACAGCGGAGGCTCGGCACTTGCTCCCATCCCACGGCCGCTGCGGGTCCGCTGCACCTCTCCACACCATCTTCGCCTCAGGACCCACTCCAGCGTCCTCACCAAGGGGAGGACAGAGGCAGAGGACCACAGCTGGCCCTTAGGTGTGACACTGTCGTTTCTGCCTGTGCCTTAGTGGCCTGAGCAAATCACAGGGCCACTCCTGAGTTCAAAAGGTAGGGATGTATAATCTTTGGCGGGGGGGGAGTTGGAGGGACTGTGAGTGTTTTAAACAGTAACGCAGTATGAGGTTCTTTCTCATAGAGATGGGATGAGAGCCAGGGCAGACTAAATTTTTCACTAGGAAGGCAGTAGAAGTTTCATGGTCTGGGAAGGAAATACAAGACATGGGAGATGCATGGGTTTGGGGAATCGGGTATGACGGGGAGAGAACCATCTAAATGCCGGCCCTGCTCTGAGGGCCGTCCCGAGAACTCTGAAGATGGTTATGGGCCACGCAGGCCCAGCTCAGGTCAAGGAAGTAATGCTCTCACTGGCCAGCTGCTACGGGGAGCACACCAGCCTGCCTGGTAGACAGGCTGTCGGGGGCTTCCTGGCGTCAGAGCAAGGTGGAGACTTTAAAGGTGTTCATTAGGAGGCCTTCAATAAGAGCTGTGGGGTGTTCGTTTCTAGTGGGACAAGGGTGTCAGCTGAGAGCTCCCGAAGGGCCTTGCCCTCAGCTAGGGTTCGCCTGTACAAGGCAGGAGGCAGTGATCTAACTGCAGACAGTGTGCCCCGGGAGGTGTGAGGAGGAGGAGGAAAGTCTTGCAAGGAGAAGACAGAAGGCTTCTTAGGGCTTGATTTGAGCTGGGCCTGGTAGAAATAGGGAGTCTCTGCCAGATGGCTTTGAGGAGAGGCATTCTGAGCAGAGGTCCGGCATGAGCAAAGGCGCAGAAGGAGGAGAGTCGGGGTTCCCAGTGGTAGCACCTGGAGCTGACCCACCGGGAAGGGGTGGCAAGGGGAAGTATAAGGCCAACCAGATATGCTGGCTGTAAATGCTGGGCCAGGCTGGCACCTAGAGCCTCTGCCTTGCCCTCCCAGCGATACTGGCTGACCTGGGTGGCCCTGGTGTGCACAGCAATGTCTGTCAAAATTTCAGTATCAGGCCGTGCTTCCTTTCCCTGTGCCCCGTGAACATCCTGCACTCGACTGAGGAACCGTTTACTGAGCCAGGCTGGGTGCCAGGCTACCCCGGGGGCCTGGTCCCCGCCCTCCAGGTTAGCCTGGGTCTGTTTCAGCTCCACTGTGGGAAGAAAGTTACACCTGCCAGCAACACTAATGACCTTGACACAATGTTTTTTCCTTCACTTGATTCAATTAATGGTTTTCCTTCAGCCCCAGGCTTACGGGAGTCAAACTCACACACTCCCAGAGAGGGCGCTGTATTTCTCAAAGGGACCCGAAGCCCGGCTCCCAGAGCCTTCCCCTCCCTCTCAGCCCCCAAAGGGGCTTGAGTGGAGGGGAAGGGAAAGCAGAGGGATCACCCCTAGGGAAATTTCTTTCCCCAATCCAACAACCTTGGAGCTGGGGGGCTGGGTTCCACTTTGTCCATGGAGGGAAACAGGCCCAGAGAACAGAACGTGCTAGTCCAAGTTCCCGCCGTGAGTCAAGGCAAAGCCAGCACCTGAAGCCAGGTCTGGACTTCCCCTGGCACAAAGCAGCTGGGCAGGATTAGTGCTTCTTAGGAACAGAGCCAGCCTTGCAGGAGAGCCCCGAGAAGGTGTACACCAGGGGTAGGCCGAGTGGAGTAGGCTCACCAGACTGACAAGCCAGGCTTTCGGGGTGGGGTCTGACTGTCAGCACAACAAGGAGCCACAGGGATCGTGAAAGTAACCCACAGGGCCCTCCAGCACCCCCTGTGTTCACACTGTGTTTTCCACCTTGTTCTCGCCCTGGCCCGGAGCAAAATGGTGCACAGAGAGGACAAGTGCAAAGGCTAAGGTTCAGCAGGTTCTCAGGAAAGTTAGCCTGGTGGGGGTCAGGGTCAGGGTCAGGGTCTGGGTAGGCAGGAAGCCCTCACGCCAGGAAGCTTGTTAACACCCTTGCCACAGCTTCACCCCCTCTTTCGTTTTTCCAAAGCTGTATTGTTTTCTCATTATAAAAATAACACGTGCATTCCCCAAAATACCTGGGAATATAAACAAACAAAGTCACCCACAGTGTACCTTCCTTTCCCTGACTCTACCAGTGAGTACGGAATCCTTCTAGAGCCTTCTCTGTACATACATCTGTATCTAATTGGGCAGGGTCCCTCCTCTGTCCACATGGGGGCAGTGGCAGTTAACTGTACCCTGTGAGGGGAAATCCGAAATCATGGTTTCATATTTGGAATGGCATCGGCTGGTTGGCACTTCCCCACCTAATGGTTCACAGGTGGAAGCCCCATCTTGCCCAGAACCACATCAGGTAAGCAGACAAAGCACCGCCTCACCTGTTCTCCCCAGACCAACCTCCCACTGACCTTTGCTGCAGGTGTGAGTCGTTGCTTCACTGAGCAATCAGGTAAGCGTTTCTGTTGGTCAGGGCCCAGCAGAAAAATAGGTGGGCCACCCAAAGTATATAAATTTGAGGAAGGACTCACACAGGTGTGAGCAGCTGTAAGAAACCACAGGGAGTGTGCAGGGCATGCGCTGTAACGGCGGGGGCTGCCAGCACCCCTTGGCCCCAAGTGGCGAGTTAGCCTCCAGAGCTCAAGGAGAGGCGCTGTGGGGGGCAGGCATGTCCTCCCTTCCTGCCTTGTGTAGAACCTGGCCAGAAACCAGAGGACAAGGGAGCCTGTTGCAGTAACCATGCAGGTCGGCCTTCTGGGCAGAGAGCAGGGCGGAGAGTCAGTTTAGGGAAGGAAGTGGAGCAAAAAGAAGGTACCAGCACAGCAGACAAAGGCGATGCTGAGTAAGAGGGCCAAGAGATGGGATGCTGTGTGCCAGTCATCCCAGGGCTCTGCCCGAGGAGAGGAAGACCCTTGGGTTAAACTTTCGGAGGTGTTCACTGAACGCTCCTCCCTTCCTGACCTCACTCAGCCTCCTTAGATCCTCTCCGTCTTCTCTCCAGCCCTCCTTCATGCCTACATTTTCCAGAGTGTCCCCTCAGCTCCCTGAGGATCCCCACCCCTCCAAACCTAGAAAAGAAGTTGAGGCCCTCCTCCCCTTCTTGAGACACACAAACGTGGTCCTCAGGCTGTGGTGGAAGCCCCCCTGGCTCAGGAGTGGAGGACCAGGCTCCCGCCCAAGAGTTGGGGGGAAGGTGGGCCCTACGGGTCCAGAGCACCTTCCCATCAGCAGGGAGCCGCCCAAGAGCAGCACCCTCATCACAGTGAGTGCTCCTTTTCTTCGAGAAACAGCCCAGGCTGTCACACGGGAGGAAGGGATGTAATCCTCAAATAGAATAAATGTGGTTATTAACTAGCAAAGTAAGTCTATGCTTGGTTGCTTTTAAAATGGGTGGTGGTTGCTATTGTCAGCATTTCCCCAGTGATATATTCTGACTGGTTATCGATGCTATGTGAAAAAAGCTATTGAGTCTTTAAAATGTTCTTGGGCCTGGCTATCATTAAACAAATTTTTATATCAGTTTAATAGATTTTCGTCAGCTATTCCAGGGAGGAGTCATCATGAAAACTATGCTCTTTCTTTTCCAATATTTATACATCTTATCTCTTTTTTTTTTTTTTGTCCTGGTATTGGCTAAACCTCCCAAAACAGTGTTGAATCATGGTGGCAATAACAAGAAACCTGGTTATGCTCAGCTTTAATGGAAATGTCCCATTGTTTTCCATTGTTAGTCAGGACATGTCTCAGTGAGACACGTTTTATGTTTGTTTAAGGAAGCTTCTTTTTATTCTGCTAAGGGAAAGCAAAAAAAAAAAATAACTCAGTAATGGATATCGAATGTATCAAAGATATTTTCAGCATTCATTTACATACTTTTCTTTGTCTTATAAATTATGAACATATTTCTTAATATTAAGTCATCCCTATGCTCTTGAAATAAATTTTATTTGGCCATGATGTATTATTTGAATAATGTACTGCTAGATTCAATTTGCTGATATTTTGTTTAGGATTTTTGTATTTATATTCATGAAGGAGGTTGCACTATGTCTTTTCGTATTTGCTGCATTTTTCAGGTTTTGGAATCAGGATCATCCTAGCATTGTGAAATGAACAGGGGATGTATTCTAAGCTTTAGAATGGCGATTTTCAACCTTTTCGTGTCATGGCACATAAACTAATTACAAAAATTCTGCAGCACACCAAAAAATGTATTTTTTGCCAGTGTGATTAAAAAAATAGGTATAATATTGATTCATTCTCACTGATAGCTATTGTTGTGTTGGCTGTTGTCATTTTTTTTTATTTGACAGTCTAAGGGAAAAGAGAGTAGTGCCCCTGACTAAATAGTCAGGTATTGCATGTTTTTGAAATTCTTGTGGCACACAGGTGGAGAAGTGGTGCCTTAGAACATGTAAACGGTACTGGAATCACCCGTCTCTCAAGGTTCGATAGAACTTGTCTGCAAGCCTAGCTGGGTCCAGCCGTGTTTAGGTAAGCATTGATACTGAATATTTTTCTTTTTGTTTTTATGGTTATATGGGTTCATTTAGATTTTTTTCTCACCTTAAATAAATCACCTTAGTCATTTGTATTTTCCTAGCAAACTGCCAAGTTCAGAAAAACTACTAGTGGAGAATTGTCGATATTTTTCTGAACGCTTCTAAGAAGAGATTACACCCCCTTTTTTATTACTGATGTGATGCATTTGAGTTTTCTCACCTTTTACACATTTTTAAGATTTGATTTTATAGAAGTTTATCTACTTAAAATGTATCTTCCAGCCCTCAGCTGGAATTTTCAATTCTGTTCTGTTTTCTAATGTATGATTTTCAGCTTTAATCTATAGTAATTTCTTTAGTCAGTTCATTTTTAAACACTTTATTATGGGAAAATTCAAATCTATAAACAATTTTCAAGTGAAAATTCATATACTCACCCTCTAGATTCTACAATGAACATAGTACTGTTTTTGCTTTCTCACTTTTACCCATCTCTCCTTCTGCCCATCCACCTTATTTTATGTGTTTCAGAGTGACTTGAATCCATTTTTATGCATCTCAGAATACGCGGCAAACATCAATGCTCTTCGCTCCTAAGCTCATTGGCATTTATTCGTGAACCAGGGTTCAGTCTTTGTGGTCCTTTTTTTAAAATTATGTTTTGTGATTTGTCTAGCTCCCTTAGGCCAACACTTAGTTTCTTTATCTCTTTTTAAATAAGTAGTACAGTAACAGTTAAGATATATTGACTATCAATCATGTTTCAGGCTATTTTAGGGGAATTTTTTTTTTTAAATCAAAGACCAGGGGACTCTTCCCCCTCCAGGCTCCAAATTAGGTAATAGATTGTTTTTATTATAAGACAGTAAATGTAAAGTTCAGAATTCTAAGGTACATGGTTTCATTTGGGCTGCCGTGACAAAATACCACAGACTGGGCAGCTTGTAAACCACAGAAATGCATTTCTCACAGTCCCTGAGTCGGGAAGTCTCAGGTGGGGAAGTTCTCGAGCTCAGGATGCCAGCATGGTCGGTTCTGAGGAGAGCCCTCTTCTGGGTTGCAGACGGCTGAATTCTAGTGTCCTCACATGGCGGGAGGGGAGAGGGAGCTCTCTGGGGTCTCTTTCATAAGGACACTAATCCCACTCATACGGGCTTCACCCTCATGACTTAATCATCTCCCAAAGGCCCCTCAGACAAATACCACCACTTTAGGGATTAGGTTGCAACATATGAATTTAGGGGGGCCACAAACATTTAACCTATAGCAATACAGATACCAATAAAAAGAAACTTTCATCCAAGTCCTTTATTTTCTCATTAAGGAAGTACAATATTAAGTAATAATAAGTCATCTTGCTCAGCCCTTTGGTGATGAAGGTTCTCTCCTTCCTGGTTTCTGGGCAGAGAGAGAAGCCCCCTCTCTTAGGAAGAAGGGACAATAAGAGGCTCATCAACAGTTTAGCTCCATGGACATGCCCTGGTGCCAAGTCGTCTCCCTTCAGGCTCCCCGCTCTCCTCCCGTGTGCCCAGGATCCACAGTGCTGTCATCTAGCTGCAGTTCTTCTTTCTCATTTGCAGCTCTGATGGATGAACTTAGTCTACACGCTGATGGGAGTACCACACTACAAGTCAGCAAAATGTGAAATCTGCCGAACACGCCACGCTGAGTTGCAGCTTACATCTCTGATCTCATGGGAACAGCCTGAGCCTGTGTAGCACGCTCTTCTACTGACAGTTCCCGCTGGAAGAACTGTCATGTGACAAATGGCCAAGAGTGACCAAGAAGGTTCCTCGACCACTTACTGAAAACTCTCCAAGGATTTATTTCATAAAAGCATCCTATCAAGTGTTTTATTATTTTTTTAATTTAATTTATTTATATTTAGAGAGGGGAAGGGAGGGAGAAAGAAAGGGAGAGAAACATCAGTGTATGGGTTGCCTCTTGAGCACCCCCTACTGGGGACCTGGCCCACCACCCAGGCATGTGCCCTGACTGGGAATCAAACCAGTGACGCTTTGGTTCACAGGCCCGCGCTGAATCCACTGAGCCAGGCAGGGCTCAAGTGTTTTAAATGAATTATCTCATCCAATTCTCATAATCTCCCTATGAACAAATAGTATTATTAACACTGTTTATAGTTGATACAACTAAGGCTTTAGGAAATTAAATAATTTCCCCAAGGTCACATGGCTGGTAGATAGTGGAACAGGGATAGTTTGAACCCAGGTATAACTGAAAGTTCATGTTCATACATTTATCATATAGTGTATTTGCCTCTAAGTACAGCTTTGGCTTTATCTAGTATATTTTCCAACAGCAATAACAAAAGAGAGCACAACCTGGTAAAATAAGGAGATTTTTCTGCCAAGGTTTTCCCCCGATTTTCTCGTTTCCGTGGCCTTCCACTCATTGAGCTATCACAATGAATTTTTTATTCCAAAAACCTGCAGACCAAGAGCCAAAGCCTACAAAGCTTAAAGCATAGTTTGTACCTTAAACCACACTTTGGGGAAGAATCCATTGTGAGGGAAGAGCTTAGACACTGAGAAGGACTGAGTCATGGAGTACAGAACATTCCAGGGAAACATGTAAGATGGAAATAAAGTTCCCCCGCTGAAAGGGGAGAGAGGGTAGACATTTGCTGTGTGTTGGCTGCTCAGCATGTGGAGAAATCTCTGAGGATGGAAGATCTTGCACCCGAGAACGGACGTTGAAGGGGCGCAGGCATTCCTCTGTTCTCCTTCTGGAGCTTGTGTGAAGGCATGTGACCCAGACTCAGCCCAGCAGATGTTCTTGTGCAAGCATCCGAATCTGGAACTGACCCGAGGTGTACAGGGGGTTGAGAAAGATTCTAGAATGCTTGAGTACTCACCCCCAAGAGATTAAAATAGATGTGGCCAAGTTTCCTTCAAAGTGCAAGTTCAAGTTTCCTACTCTCAGCAGAATTTTGCCTTGATCTATTCAGAGAAACAAAGGTGCTTTTTTACATATATAAATGGGGACCGAGAAATACTACACAGATAAAAATATGTGACATTTAAAGAGTGCTTTTTAAGTACCATCTCAGTTTAATCTAAAAATCTTTTCTTAATCCTCTAAGACAGGTATTACTATGTTCATTTCAAGCTCCTTCAGAATCAGTTGGTGGGCAGCAGAGCCAGAACTTGGACTTGGGCCACATAACCTCAGGTCCACGCCCCATGCTCTTAAATGAGTATTCTAATTGTCATTTTGTCTCTGGCTATCTGCTTTGATTTTACCTTCATTTATACTGTTGATTCATGAACACTGGGCTCATGGCAACAGCACTGTAACTCATGCCTGAACAGAGCTTAACTGACACACACATACCCTCCGTCAGGCACACACACCACAGGCTTCCTGCCCTTAGGAACACTGCCCAGCACCTCAACACTTCGGTTGGGGGCCATTTTAAATAGAAAGAACCAGAGAGAAAGGAAGGATACACTTGTTGAAATAAAGGATAATTCACAGGGAATCAACAGTAGAGCAGATGAAGCCGAGAATCAAATCAGCAATTTTCAATATAAAGAAGCAAAAAACACCCAATTGGAAGAGCAAAAAGAATACTTAATCCAAAAAAAATGAGGGTAGTGTAAAGAGTCTCTGGGACAACTTCAAGCACCAACATTCACATCATAGGGGTGCCGGGATGAGAAGAGAGAGGACAAGAAACTGAAAATCTATCTGAAACAATGATGACAGAAAATTTCTCCGCCTTGTCAAAGGACAAGTCTAGGAAGTACAGTCACAAACAAGATGACCCTAATGAGGTGCACACCAAGACACATCATAATTAAAATGTCAGAAGTTAAAGATAAAGAGAGAACCTTAAAAGCAGCAAGAGAAAAACAGTTAGTTACTTACAACGGAGTTCCCATAAAACTGTCAGCTGATTTCTCAAATAAACGTTGAAGGCCAAAAGGGCGTGGCAAAATAATTCGAAGTGATGAAAAGCAAGGATCCACAGCCAAGACTACTCTACCCAGCAAAGCTATCATGTAGAAACAAAAGACAGATAAAGAGCTTCCCAGACAAGAAAAGCTAAAGGAGTTCATCATCACCAAACCAGTACTAAATGAAATGTTAAAGGGTCTTCTTTAAGAAGAATAAGAAGGAAAAGAAAATAAAAAGTATGAACAATAAAATGGCAATAAATACATATCAACAATTGAACCTACAAAACAAAGTAAACAAACAAGCAGAACAGAAACAGAACCATAGATGGAGAAGGGTTTGACAGCTGCCAGATGGGAACAGGGTTAAAGGGGTAGGCGGAAAAAAAAATGAAAGATTTAAGAAATGCAAATTGGTTGTTACAAAATAGTCACGGAGATGTAAAGTATAGCATAGGGAATACAGCCAATAATGATCGATAACTACGTGTGGTCTCAGGTGGGTACAAGATTGATCAGAATGACCACTTGCTGAGTTTTGTAATGTGTAACTGCTGGGGTGTACACCTGCAACTAATATAATGATGTATATCAACTATAACTGAAAAATTTAAAATGATTTAAAAAGGGAGAGAGAATTACAATCCTGACGTCATACCACAAGCCAAAGTCAAAATGAATGTAGAAGCTAAAACTAGATATAAAAGTTAACACTGTAAAACTTCTAGAAGGAAACAGAAACTTGTCATGATCTCAGAACAGGTGAAGGAGTTCTTAAATAGCACATAAAACCAAAAGGAAAACATAACTTGAATCCCCACTCTGTGGCGGACCTTCGTTGCCATTTCTCTGGTCTCTGTCTGCCTCCTTGGCACCAGCTGGGGCTGGGCAGTGACTGCCCCTCCAACCAGCCCAGGGCCCTTGGTGAGGGGCCACTCCAGCACCGCCCCAACTCTGCTCAGCACACTGGCCCTTCCGCGTGCTGCTGCTGAGGCCAGCTCTAAGGTTCCCAGGCTCCAAAGGTGCCACTAAGTTCAGATTTTGATCCCTACCCCTTTGAGGCCCTCTCGCCTCAGCCTTCAGCTCTGGGCAAGGACATGTGAGGAGAACTTGGTGGTTCCCTGACGGGCTCCCCTCTGTGTGCAGTGAGTGGCTGCCCTGTGCTTAGCTGTCTCCACCCCTCAGCCTTGAATTTTGGTTAAGGTAGTAACAGCCTTCCAGAGATTCCAGAGTGGATATGGACTTCTTCCTATTGGCTTCATTTGGTCACTTCAATAGGGATTTGCTGGCAAAATGGGAAAGCACATTGAATATAAAGGATTAGATTTCCACCTCGCACCAGCAGTCCCTGTTGATCCGGGATGGGCTGCGCTTCCCCACGCTCCAACACTGAAAGTCCTGAAACCCAGAGACTGTGTATGCCTGACATAGTGTGAGCGAGGAAACAGGGTGGCGCCCGGCCTTACTGCTGGGCTGCAATCAGCAAGTCATTGCACTTCAGTGCCCATTTATTGCAAGGTCCTTGCAATAAATGAGAATTAGCTCCTTTAAGTAGAATGGACTGAGCCCCTTCCCCAGGAAGGAGTTGCTCTGGGGCGTGACGTGGGTAACCCGGGCCGTGCCTTCATGCCAGTGTCCTCACACAGGGGTGGGACCGTGAGTGGGACCAAGTCCCCCTGGTGCCAGGTGTGTACTGACTGCCGCCCTCAAGGTCAGGAAAGGTCAGGGCCTCTGGAAGTTAAAGGGACACAAAGACCCTGAGGGATGGGGAGGACCTGAACAGGCAGAGAGGAGCCAGCATTCCAACTCCGACCCGGATTCACACCAGAGGGTATGTCCGGGGGAGAGGATGGACTTGCCCTTCGGACTCCGTTGTCACTGGATTGGGGAAGGCGACACACTCGGGAGGAGGAGGGAGATCTCCTGTCCCAGGCATGAACTGTCCCTCACGCCATGACAGCGAACACCGCCGCCCTGGCAGCATGTCTGCCGCAGAGTAGCTACAGGGAACCTGCTGGGGGGCGCGGGATTCGCAGTCCCGAGAAGGCACAGCTCGGGGCTGAGATGCAGGAGGCCCCGGGCTCCAGGTCCGCACCTGGAGAGAGCCCTGGGCCGTCGTTAAGGGCCCTAACACCGGGACAAGTTCTCCAGGGCCTTTCCTCAGAGCGCGGGTTGTGCAGCGCCTCCTCCGGGCAGCCGGCGGGGTGGCCCCAGGCACCTCGGCCGGCAGCTGCTGCTGCCTTATAAGGCGGGGGCCGGGCTGCGCCGGGGGAGGGGCTGCGGCCGCTAGACCTCCTCCAGGGCTGTCCTAGCGGTTTGCGACTGGCCCGGGAGCGCAGAGGCAGCGGGAGCCCGGGAGCGTACCGAGCCGGCCATGGGCAAATCAGGTGAGCCTGCTGCGCCCACTGGGCCAGGGTGCAGGGATGGATCAGGAGCCACGGGATCCGGGATGCTCGCCGTCACCCTCCCACGCAGCGGGGCTGGATCTCCCCAGAGCTGGGGTGCCGCCTCCGCCCAGGATGCAGCTCCGCAGAACCCCAGGCGCGGGATGGAGCGGGCGCGTGGAACCTAGCGCCTGGAGGCGCTGGGCGGACAGTTTCCGGAGTAGCCAGGAAGCCGGGGTGGCCGTGGGCCCCCGGGGAGAGAGGGAGGGAAGGCCAGACCGAGGGAGGGTCCCGCTGTCTGCGAGCCAGAGATTGTGTCTGGGAGGGCTTCCAGGCGCTGATGGGATTAGTGCTCAGCGTCTGGCCAAGGCGTGGCTTTTGCTTTGTTTCAGAATAGTTAGGAGTTCGAAAAAGCCACCAAACTGTGGCAGCATCTTGCGCTGCAAAGCAGCGTGCTCCTACCAACCCTCTTTAGGACAGGTCGATCATCCGTGTGTCTTTGTCCCTCCTCCCCTGAGTGCCCCCTCTGTGCCAGGCCGCCTGCCAGACTCCACTTCCCCTTTTTCTCCACCTGTTGGTGGCCCATCTTCACCCGTGTGGCTGTCCCCCGTGAACTTTCTAAAATGTAAATCTTATCCTGTCCTTCTCCAACACCTTCCATCCCATCGTCTGCAAGGGAGAGAGTACGCATTCTTCAGCCCAGACTTGGGGTCCTCTGGGAGCTGGACATGGCCCCTTGCCTCTCCACTCAGCCATCCTGAGGCTGGCGCACGGGTCCCTCCCCCTGGGTTCCCTTTCCCAGCACCCACCACCACCGCTCTGCCTCTGCCACTTCTGTGAGGTCGAAAGTCTTCCCCATCCTCGTAGGCTCAGCATCTGGACTGGGAGGCCACCCCTGACTTCCCTGACCCCCTAGGAGGATGGCAGGTCTCTGCTTGGTTACAGCCCTCCCAGCAGTCAGCTCGGGACTGTACCCAGACATAGATCTGTTTCCCACAGACACGGACTCCTGGTGACCGGGGTGGGGGTGGGGTGGGGTTCAATCTCAGCATAGTTCTCGCCTCACAGGAGGCTCTTAGCGAACAGCTGTTGCACAGAGTTCAGAAGTCCCGCTTCATGGAGAGCTGAGGCTATCGCCTCAGGAGAGCGAAGCTGAGTCTTGAATCTCTCCTCAAGATCCAGAGCCATGAGGTCCCAGCGCTGAGAGCAAGTGGCCTTCCCTGGGATTGCCTCACCTGCAGTGACAGGTCTGGCCTGCAGCCCTGGCTGTGCTGAGCACTTGCCGTGTGGCCTTGAGCAAGGTTCTTTCCCCATCTGCACGATGAGGTGGCGCTTATGGTCCCCAGGGCCCTCCACAGTGGGGAAAGGTGCCATAAGGAGTTGGCAGGAAACCAAAACTCAGGGCGGTGGGTGGCGATGGGGCAAGAACGGCAGAGGTGAGAGCGTTGTGAGAAATCAGCTCCTTTCTGTGTAGATTAAAAATCCACAAATTCTCTAAAGCCACATTTTAATCAGTTGCTCCCAGCTTCTCCGCAAAGAAACAGTTTTCCCGAATTGCTAATATTCATCTGTGTGCCCATTCTTCTGTCCATTTATCCATCTACCCTTCTCTCCCTCCCTTTCTTCCATCCATCCCACCACCTATCAGCCGTGTACCACGCTATGGGCTCAGTGCTGAGGAGGGCATGACCCTTGTCCTCAGGAGTGTTTTCTTGGGTTGTGACATGGATCATAAACCTGATCTGAGTGGTGATCACATGGCTTCAATAAGAAGTTGGAAGTGACTCAAGGCACAGTATGGGTGCAGGTGAAGAACAATGGGAGCTCGGGGGAACAGAGGTCTCCTCTGCAAAGGGGCCTTTTGAAGGCTCTTGGAGGAGGTGGTCAAAGCCCAGAGGGCCTTGAGAATTTGGACTTCACCCCTGAGACCTGGGGTGCCATTAGGTACTAAAGGTGTTAATCTGAAAGCGGCATTACTAGCGCTGTGTCAGGGTGGGTCCTGTGGGGAGAGGGGAGAGGTGGAGGTCAGGAAGAGAGGCTGCAGTTATTGAGGCAAGAGATGACAGGCATCCGAGGGACTGGAGAGGAGGGGAGGGTGGGTTTTGGAGACGGTACTGTCAAGCAGACTTCGGTGACTAACTTGTGGATGAGAGGAAAGTGTCAGAGGTGTGTCTGGGTACGAGATGGTACTGAAGATGCAGAATTGAGCAGGTTTCAGAGGGGCGGGGGACAGTGCCTTCTGCCACTGCCCCCCTCTCCTCTGACAGTGTGCCATGCCCCACACACATATATTCACACCATCAGGGGCCTTCCAAAATGCTGGCCCAGGCCTATCTCCCTCATAGCCACATGCATTTTATTTGTCTCTCCCAAAGACTGTGAGCGCCTAGGACAGTGTCTGGCTCCTGTAAAGGTGTCCAAGAGAAAGTGACATTTCTGGGTAACGCAGGCCCAGTGCACTTTCAGCATAGGCCCTGGAGCTGTGGGCCACCAGCCTGCGGTCTGCGCAGCAGGGCCGGTGGCACTCACAGAGGTGCAGCCACACGGGAGCTTTGTGTGGTTCCTTAACGACCACTGTGAGGAGCCAGGCCCTGCCTCTTCTGGGCCTCAGTTTCCTCACCGCTACATAGGAGCCCGTCTCTTTTTAATCTTAAACCTCAGACACGCCCCAGGGCTGCTCGGGGTAGTAGACATTGCTGAAGAACCTTCACGTGACTGACACAGCTTTCCTTCCAGGAGATGCTGGGCCCAGTGTTTGGAGACCTCCAGGTCTGCCTCCCAGCCCTGGTCTCCCTGCTGGGCTTCAGTCTGCAGCAACTGCGATGGGGGCAGAGGAGAACAGCGATCTCAGGCTCAGTGAAAACCTCTAGTCCCTAATAATAGTGATCACCAATCATTAAGCTCTTACTGCAGGTTTGCAGCTACTTATTTTCAATTACATAGATTTATCAAGGTCAGGTACCATGCCCAAGCTCATACTTTGACCAATAAGTGGACAAGCTGGGATTTGAACCCGGCTCTCTGAGTTCCCAGCTGTGGGCTTTCTCCCCTACCACACTGGCCACTTGCCACCTGCTTCCTGCCTGCTTATCAGCCTGGATTGGGCTCAGAGGGGACTTCTACACACCCTCTAATTATCTGTCTCTAAGAGTCTGAACATCTCCTCCACCCACACATGCCATCAGTGTAGAAGGGCATTTAGGGGCCGACTAGCCCAGGAATTTTGTACTGAGTGGGGCTCGGACACCTCTGTGGGGCAGGGCTGTGGGGGCCGCATCAGTTCCGGCAGTTCCATTTTTACATGTTGATTTTACTGAAAAAAAAAAAAAAACAGTTCAAAGAAAGGTTTTTCCTGCTTTGAAAATATTTTGGAACCCACAGATGGCATCCCTCCTTTTCACAAGGATGGGCACCAGGAGCCCAGGGGGGCAGGGACTGGCCCAGGGCTCAAGGCAGGCTGAGTGGCCACGGGCAGGGCTGGAGAGCGGGCTCTGGCTGCCCCGGCTCCGGCTCCGTGGGCCCCTCAGGGACTGTTACCTGTCTGCAGAGGGTCAGCCTGGAGCCGGTGCTCCAGGACACCCTTGTTCCTGAAAGCAACTGAGCGACTCTTCATTGGCCGTCTTCTTCCTAGGGGAGAGGAAAGTATACGTAAAGTGGGAAGTATGCGAGATTTGGGGCAGAGGGGGCTGTTCTTAGATCTAGCTCGAATGTGGACTCACCTTGTGAAATCCTGCAGTTCACGGTTCGTCCTCCCAGAGACCGCAGCTTCCTCATTGGCAATGAGAAGACTCGGGCCCTAGAGCCTTCCCGGTGCTGGTGAGGACCTCATTCATTTGCTGACTCACTCAGTCATTCGCTCAGCAGATATCTGGGCTCAGAGGTTCAGAAAGAGGTTGTCAAAGCCCGATTGAAATACCCGCAGCCCTGCTCCCATGAAAGTCAGGGCTGGGATCTGAAGGGGCAACGACACAGGTTAATTCATTTAATTCTCACAACCACCCTGTGAGGTAGATACTCTTATCCCCATTTTCCTATGCGAGGGAAACAAGGCATGAAGTGGTTGAGTAACTTGTCCAGAATCACTGGCTAGTCGGGTGTTGGCCTCCTGAGTTTCCTGGAACCCAGGCTGGAAGAAGAGAAGCTACTCTTTCTCTGCCCCCCCCCCACATCCCCAACTTTTTATTCTTTCTTCCTGACAGACCAGTTTTACCCCAAAGGTGGGACCTGGTCACTTTCCAGCGTGAAAGAACAACGTTCAGCTGAGTAAATTTGAAGATCTAATTGGCTTTGGTCAGCAGTTCATGGGATTTATTGCTTCTAGCAACAAGAAGGGTGCTCCAATGGGTTGTACCAAATGGAAGGTTTTCATAGGCAGAAAGAGGGTGAGATTAAGAAGTTGAAAGGGTGGATTATTTTAGGCAGGGTCGCCTTCCTTTAGGGGGAAGCAGCAGGTCTGATCAGGCAGCTTGCCTCATTGGTGATCAGGAAACTCCAGACTGATGGGTTTAAAATTCCACTCCTGGGAGAGGCTGACATCGCAATTGGGTCAGTTATTAAGTTTTGGTTTGGTGAAGTGGCTTAGCAAAAGGGACTCCATTTTGGCCTGTTGTTTCTTTTTTAACACCAGCTTCTTGCCAAGGGGCGGAAGGGGCCTGTCCACAATTCCTGCCCCGGCTTCTGACAGCCCGGGGCCTCTCTGGTGGGGAGCGTGGGGAGAAGCAAGGCGGGCTGGGCTCCAGGAGGCCTCAGAGGAGGAGGACGGATGCTGAGGAGAAGCCTGTCCCAGCCGACAGCCAGGTGGGAGGAGGGGCGCAGACCTCCTTGGGGTCTTCATTTGGCATGTAGAGGCCCGGGCCCCAGGGGACCTTCAAGAGCCCCAGTTCAGCGCCCCCTGATATGTCTGTGCCCCCCACTCTGGCAGAGACAGCTCAGCCCTGCCGCCTTCCCTCGGCCCCTCCGCCACGGGGAGCCGTACCCTGCCAGCTCCTTCCACCTTTCCGCAGCTCTGACCTTGAGCCCCAAACCTGCCTCCTGGAGCTTCTACTCCTGCAGCCCCTAATTTTCCTCTGGGGCCCCACAGGCAGGTCTGAAACCTAATTTTTTTCCTCCTCTCCCTCTTCCTCTCCCTCCTCAGGTTTGAAGGCAGCCCCAACCTCACTGGGCCTGAGCCACCTGCTGGGTCTGGTCAACCCCTCTGTCTCTTTTCCGTGACTCCCTCTGACTGGCAGCCCTTGGGGGTTGCAAGGGGTTCATTAAGGACAGTGTTTCCTTCCTCGTGGGCCTACCCCTAGACTGTCTGGGGGAATGTGGGCAGGTTACCTCTCTCATTTGAAAAAATGGGTACAACAGTGGACGCTCCCACAAAAGGTGCTGAGCAGTAAGCGAGGCCACGCACTGGCCCCGCACCCAGAGGTGACCGGCCAACTGCAGAAGGAAGGGTGGCCCTCACTCACTCCAGGCGGGCACCCTGGGCCTCAGTGTCCCCACCCGGGAGGACACAACCCTCCCCTCCCCACCGCAGGCTGGCTGTGAGAGCCGTCCCTGCCCAGTGCAGGATGGGTAGGTTTGCTTCGACCTTTTATAGTCTATGTTTATCTTTGCTTCTTGGGCTTTTCTACAGAAATGGGGTGTGGCTCTTGCTGGGTGTGGTCACTAGTGATATCTTGCCTCCTGGAGACAGAGGCCTTACTGTGGGGAGCCACCTGGACTGGCTGCCATGGGGGGAGGGGACTCCTGGGGCCATCAGACGTGTGGTCCCCCTACCCACCCCACCGCCCATGCCTCCCAGCAGGGTTGGGGACAGAGGGCCAAATTACCAAGAAGTTCTCCTGACCCTTCCTGGGAGCCCTGGCACCGATCTTTTTTGAGTACAGGGACTTTCACTTTTGTTTCTCTTCACTTCCCAGATTTTAGGGAACGAGGAGAGCTGTGACCTAGTTTTTAGCAGCCTTATTTGTCCCTCTCTGCCAAGGAGACTGCAGGAGCCTGGCTCGACCTGGCCCCGCAATCAGAGCTGCCTACAAACAGCCTTCATTAGCTCCCCACCCACTCCCTCTCTCCTCACCTCCTCCTCACAGCCCGGGGATGAGTTGTGCAAAATAGAAGGTTCCCATCCCATTCCACCCTGATCCCATCCACCCCGGCCCTTTCTGTGCCCTTTGCCTCCACACCACCTCCTCCAGGGAGCCTTCCCCAGTACCTCTGTGGCCACCACTGCGCATGCCTCTCAGCCCCATGCACGGCTAGTGGTGTCCCATCAGGCCTGCCTGGGGCATGGAGCTGGAAGGGACATTGGCATGGCCTCCCCACCTCCGCCTTATCCATCCCTACCTCCTGTATCCTGGCTGCAGGCTCCATCTCCTGCTCCCCACATCCTTGTCCTGCCCCACATTCCTGTGACTAGACCTCATTGGACTGTCCTACTGGGGCCCGCAGTCCTCCAGGTTGGTACCACTCACTCTGCAACCTAATGAAAACCCCTTGGACAGCTCCAGCACCATGACCTGCAGTTACCTTCATCACCATTGGGCCTGCATCTAGTCCAAAGCTCCTGAGGGCGAGTTCTGGTCTTTTCCCCCTTATGTCTCCTCTGAGGCCCAGTGGGATTTGATTTGAAGGCCCAGGAGACCTGGGCGATCTGGCTGAGGGAGGGCAAGAGGATTTCCTGCTGGCTCATCCGCTCAACCTCCCCAGTGAAAAGACAGCAGGGGAGAAGATCGGGTGGTGAGCGTGACCTCGGGTGGAAAGAATGAATGGTGCATCTGTCATTCTCTGGTTGACACCCTTCCTGCCCACAGGCTGGGACTAGCTCAGCGTAAGGGTCCTGACTCTGAGCCCTCACTCCTAACTCACCCATCTCACCCCCGTTTCCACAGAGGGGAGCTCCCAGATCCCTAAGGCTGTCACTCAGCGTCTTCACCGTCTGAGCCTGGCTAGCTGCCGTCCAGACATCTTTGGGGCCTCAAATCTGGGGTCACCTCTCCTGACCCCCTAGACCACGCTAGGCTGCTTTTCAAGTTCCTCTCACACCTGTGCTCATCTGCACCTTGGCCCTATCGACCCGGTTTGCTAGTATCTCTCTGCAGGCTGTCTCCCTTCTGTGCATGAGGGCTGTGCGGGCAGGATGTGGCTGGTTCGTCTCTGGGCATCTAGCGCACAGGACAGACCTGGCGCAGAGGAGGTGCTCAGAGAACAAACGGGCGGATGGGTTGGAGTTGGGTACATGACGCTGCAGGGCAGGTGACAAATCAGTGGATGGATGGATGGATGGTAGAGAGGTGGATGGAGGATGTTGGATAGGTCTAAACTGACGTGGCTTCTGGCCACTGCTGATCTTGCCTGACTTTGGCTTTACCCACTTATTCTCTTCCCTACCCCAGCCCCCTTGACCTTGCCCTTTCTAAGGTCATGACCCAGCTGGGCACAGCTCCACCTCATCCCTCACTGCAACTCTGGGCCCAACGCCTTTGCTTCCACACTCTCCCCTCATCCCACTTCCCCACTGCTGTCCTTTCCTGGTCCCCTCTTCTTCATTGGTCCCTCTGTCTTCTTAATCTTACCAGCCCAGTGTGGGCAACCCCCACCCCCACCCCAGCCAGGCTTGGTCTCCCTGAGGGCCCACCCCCAGTCCTTCCCCGTCCCCACCATACACCATTGGTCCAGTCTGAGATACCCAGTCTCCTCCGAGCGTTTCCTTTCAGAAGTCCCACTGCTCACGTCTGCTCTGCCCTGCCGGCCCGTCCTCCACTCAGCAGCCAGCAGGAGCTTTCAGAAACACTGTTCTCACCAGCTCACTGGCCTGCTTGCCATCACTTTGGATAAAGACCCAAATCCCCAACATACGGCCCACACGGCCCTGCATAACCCACGGGGTGCGGATGGGCAGAGACGTGGAGGACGGTGCCAGGGCTGCAGAGGGGACGGGCAGAGGTGTGGAGCGGGGCTACACGGTTGTCCGTTTGCCTGGGGTGCTGCGGGGAAGCCTCTCCACGTGGCCCGAGGTCCGAGCGGAGTGCTGCTCCGGAACCTGCCACCACACTCTTGGTGGTCTTTTCTCTGCACTGAGACAGTCTCCATTTTGAAATCCTTGCAGCTTCCAAACAGTTTAATAACGAGGTCCTGATAGCCCACAACGAGTACCGGAAGCAGCATGGCGTCCCCCCGCTGAAGCTCTGCAAGAAGCTCAACCAGGAGGCTCAGCAGTGAGTCCCCCCACACCCTAGGGTGACAGGCCCTTCATGGTGCTGCGGCTGCAGTCAGAGGGGCCCTGGGGTGGCTGGAGGGACATGAAGTTTGGGGGCAGATACAGCCAGGCTTGAATAACCACTCTGCCACTGCCCTGGGCAGGCCCTTTGTTCCTCTGAGCCTCAGTTGGTTCCTCTGTAAAATGGGGTGTTTGGGGGGCTCCAGAGAAATGCAGGTGGGCTGCTCCTGGTTTCCTCTGCGAACCCAGGGAAGGAAGCGTGGCCACACAGGTTTAGGGCTCAGACTTCAGGGCTTCCCCGCGCTGTGCCCGCTCTGACCAAGAACCATCGTCTCTGGCAGGTACTCAGAGGCCCTGGCCAGCACGAGGATCCTCAAGCACAGCCCGGAGTCCAGCCGCGGCCAGTGTGGAGAGAACCTGGCCTGGGCGTCCTACGATCAGACAGGTGGGTCGCTTTCTCAGCTCCCCTGCCCTGGGCCTGAGCCAGGCCAGGTACCCTCTGTGCTGTAGCCATGTGGCAGCTACAGGCCCAGAAAGGGAAAGGGGCCCCAGAGCCTGGCCTGTTCCCAGAGGCTGAGTACAGCTCACCACAGGGTCTCTGACGGCCAGCTCAGGGCCAGGCCTGGGCTGCCGCCAGGGACACAGAGATGGCTCCGACTGCCCGGACGCCCCGCCTCTTCTGGAAGGGCTCCCAGCTGAGGAGCAGGGTGGGGGACACAGACGGTCTCTGTGCAGAGTCTCAGCCCGGCCCTGCGGGCACCGGTGCATTCCCGGCTGCAGAAGAATTTTACTTTTGTCACATTTTTCTGAAATTTTTTTACAGTGCTGGTATATAAGCTTTTCTTCAGCAGAAAAGCACAATAGAGCTGTTGCTATGTCAGAAAAAAATCATAATAATGGAAAAGGCAATTCCTCATCTGAGGTCTCAGCCTGGAATGGCATCCCCACCACACTGACCAGACATTCTTGGGCTTCCCAGCTCTGACAGCCCTGCGTGGCTTTTCAGGAAAAATGCTGGAGAGCCCTCCCTCCCTCTCTGAAGCGTTCTGCAACCCCAGCTGGAGAATGACTCCTTTCCAGGCCTCACATTCCTAGGAGTTCCCAGTGGGGGAAGCAGGGATGGGGTGGGGAGGCCCAAATGTCCTCTTGGGTTCCCCAGCACCGTGGCCCCCAGGAGAGGTGTGTGCATGCTCTTGAGGAAGGCGGGAGTCCACGGTCTGCAGCCATCTCTCCAGGACTCGTTTTGGGCCTGGTGGGCCTGGGAGTGGAGGAACAGGGATGGGAAGAGCCAGTAGGAGACATGGCTCCATTCCTGTGGAGCCTGGAGCAAGTCCTGACACTCTCTGGCCCCAGTTTTACCCTCTCTGTAGAGAGGGGTTGGGTAAATGGTCTCTAAGGCAGTGGCCCTTCACCCTGACTACACATTAGGATCTTTAAAAATACCAGGGCCTAAGTCTCTCCTCCAGAAATACCTATACTGTTAGTCTCTGGCAGGCCCCCGGCATCAGCAGTTGTTAAACACTCCCCAGGAAAGGCCAGTGGGTAGTCCCTGCTCCCTAAGCCCTTGCCACTCCAAGTGTGGCCCACAAACCAGCAGCAGCAGCTGGGAGCTTGCTAGAAATGCAGACTCGTAGGCTCCACCCCAGACCACTGAAATCAGAATCTGCATTTTAACAAGAACTTCAAGCGATTCGTGCATGCAGTAAAGTTGGAGGCTTACAGCCCTGAGCTCCAAGGCTCCTCCTAGCTCGGGCCCTGAGATCTGCAGCTTCCAGGGAAGTGCCGTGGGTTTTCTCCTCTCAACACCTGCTGGGCCAGTGGGCAATCCAGGTGAGGGCCCTCCTGCCTGCGATGGAAGCCCTGGTCAATTGCCTTTCCTCCTGTGGATATTTTAGGAGTTAGACTTGGGGTGGGATGAAGGCAGAGCCTCTGGAAAACTAGAAGCATCATTAGAAGCCCTCGGAGTACATTGCCTTTAACCCTCTTGTACAGACAAACTCAGAAAAGGGAAGGCCTTACCTAGGATTACACAGCAAGGTAGCAGCAGGGTCGAGACACGGATGCAGGTGACCCCCGGCCAGGGCTCTTCCTGATCCCCAAGAAGGCCATCTCTTCCGCCTGGGCACGCTCATGGGCAGAAGTCCCTGTGCCAGCTCACGTGTGCTTTGTTAGATGTCTGTTGTGGGACGGGTGGTTCGGGGTTAGTGGGAGAAGGTGGAAGGAATGGGAGTGGGTCGTTTTTGCTGCTGAGGTTTACACAGTGTCTGTTCTGTACAGGAAAGGAGGTGGCTGACAGATGGTACAGTGAAATTAAGAACTACAACTTCCAGCAGCCTGGCTTCAACTCTGGGACTGGTGAGTGACAGGGTGACACCAGTGGCCTAGCCTCACCCTCTGCAAATCATTTCCCTCTTGTTTTACCTCTCCCTTATTTTCTGGTTTGCTTTTGCCCAAAGGTAAAACTCTCTTTCCTCAAAACACACACACACACACACACACACACACACACACACACACACGCACGCACACACCCTGCATCTAAGAGATCCCAGGCTGATGATTCCTGTTCCACCAATTCTTCTGGGGTCAGGTGACTGGAGTGTGTTACAAGGAGGCTGCAGATTTTTTTTTAATTTACTCAGAAAGAGGGGACAGGAGGGAGAAAGAGAGAGAGAAACATCAAGGAGAGACAGATACATTGATTGGCTGCCTCTTGCACGCTCCCAACTGGGGATCTGACTGGGAATCGAACCAGCAACCCTTCAGTTCGCAGGCCAGCACTCAGTCTGCTGAACCACACCAGCCAGGGAAGGAAGCTGTGGATTTTAAAAGCTGCTCAGTGCTTCTTTCCGGAAGTGGTGCCTCAGCACTTTTAATTAGTCGTTTAGTCTTGCTCCCCCGCTGTGCAGACAGCTCCCTCGCACCCACAATATTCTAGTACCACCTCTGCCCATGTTACTCTTCTGATGAAACTGCCAGTGGCTTCCTGGGGCCTTCAGGAAAAGGGCCAAGCCCGCTCTTCTCTTGGTGTTAAGTCCCACCTCCCTTCACACCCCGACTTCCTTCCTGCCTGTGCCCCACCCTCACTACCTTCCAGGCATTCTTTCTTCACCTCTGTGCTGGGGTCTGTGGTTCAGGTGAGCTCAGAATGCAGAAAGCCTGAAGCTAGTCTCAGCCCTGGCACTACTATTTGTGTGAACTTGGGTTGAGGCCCCATCCTTCCTTGTCTCAGAGGGGAGGGCAAGGTAGTAGTGTCTACAGAACATTCTGGGAGGTGGAGTTTAGATACAGGGAGGAGCTGACTGACTGGGGGACCATCCAGCCTTCCCCGTAGGCTTCCCTGGTGGGCAGTAAACATTTTTTTTCTATTTTTTTTATTTTAATCATTGTTCAAGTACAGTTTTCTCCCTTTTACTCCCATTCCAGCCCACCCACCCAACTCTCCCCACTTCCCTCCCATTACCACCCTCCCCCTAGTTTTTGTCCATGTGTCCTTTAAATTTGTTCCTGTAAACTCTTCCCATTCTCCCCTGAAATTCCCTCTTATCTCCCCTCTGGTCCCTGTCAGTCTGTCCTCTATTTCAGTGTCTTTGGTTATATTTTGCTTGTTTCTTTGTTTTGTTGTTTAGGTTCCTGTTAAAGGTGAGATCATATAGTATTTGTTTTTCACTGCCTGGCTTATTTCGCTTAGCATAATGCTTTCCAGCTCCATCCATGCTGTCACAAAGGGTAGGAGCTCCTTCTTTCTTTCTGCTGCATAGAATTCCATTGTGTAAATGTACCATAGTTTTTTGATCCATTCATTTACTGATGGGCATCTTGGTTGCTTCCAGCACTTAGCTATTGTAAATTGTGCTGCTATGAACATTGGGGTGCAAAGGTTCTTTTGAATTGGTGTTTTAGTATTCTTAGGATAGAGTCCCAGCAGTGGAATTGCAGGGTCAAAAGGCAGATCCATTTTTAATTTTCTGAGGAAGTTCCATACTGCTTTCCATAATGGTTGTAGCAGTAAACATTTAACTGCCTGCAGTCCCAGGCAACCGCTCCGAGTGAGCTCTGGGCTCCCTGTTGCTCCACACCAGGCCTCACCAGGCGCCTATCTTCCCTCAGAACCAACTCAGATCCACCTGGGGTGGCCCGGGATGGGTTGGAGGGGGCTGTGAGTTTCTCTGATCAGAAGGCACCAGAAAAACTGAAAAAGGGATTCTCTACTCACTCCTATCCCTCTACTCCACCCCACCGCACCCCACCTGTGGGTGGAGCCACTTATAGCCTCCCAACCTCTGGAGGGTTCTTCAGAAACAGGAAGTGACATGCTCTCAGAACCAGTCACTGTTTCCTGTGGTTTTCTGCTCACCCTCTTGGGCCAGGGTTCTTGCAGCTACGTGGGCAGGAGGAAGGGGTGGAGGCAGGCCTGGGATGATGAAGGAGTTGCCGTCAGGGCTCTGACGGAGAATTGATGACTCTGTGAAGATTAAATTCCATTGGTGAGGGAGAGAATAGTAACAACCTTCTGCCAGCGATTAAGGATGTGTGGGCAGAGCCTGGTGACCTTCTCATAAAGACCCGTGTCTAGAAGACATTTGATTTTCCTCTTGCACGCCCCCTACTGGGGACCTGGCCTGCAACCCATGCATGTGCCCTGACTGGGAATCAAACCAGCGACTCTTTGGTTCGCAGGCCGGCACTCAGTCCACTGACCCACACCAGCCAGGGCAAGACATTTTATTTTCTAGTGTCTGGATCTGCTTTCCCATGAGCAAGATTCACAGGCAATGGGATGTGGGCTGGAGTGAGGTCTTAGCTTTACTTCTGTGTGCAGCCACTTACCAGTTATAAAGCGCTGCCCCATCTACGGCTGAGTGAGCCCCGCCATTTGGAGGTAGGACTCTATTCCACCAGTTTTGCAGAGGACACTGTACCCCAGAAAGGGAAGAGACTTATTCATACCGTCTGTCCTCAATCCGATGCCCCTGCTCCAGCACAGGGATCTCACAAGCATCAGAGATAGGAATGGGACTCAGTTTTCCGTGATCACTGACTGCCTGTCTCACCCACTGCCCTGCACCTCCCACCTCTGAAGAGGAAAGCCCCAGAGCAACTAGCACTTATGCCATCCCAGGTGTGGGTGGCAATACCTGGGGACAGACGGAGCCTCATCCTGAGCCAGGAGCACAGATTTGGGTGGGGTTATAATCTGGGCTTGCAAGACGCTTAAAGATCTGCAGGCCCATCTCCCCACTTCGGCCTCCCCTAGAGCTGCACCACTGTCCTGGGACCCCCTGACCAAGCCCATGCAGTCGGTGAAAGGGCCTCTGAAATACCCTGTAATCACGCCCCGTCCCGCCCTGCCCCGCCCTTGTCATGTCCCGTGATGAAGAACCCAGCTCTACAGTATGTGCTGAGTGGGGCGGAATGGTGTCTTGCAGTTCCTTTGTTACATTCTATTTGAATGAGTAGGTTTGTTTGTTTGTTTATTCTCAATTAGCAATACTTTTTACCTGACATGAAATTTGTCAGCTGTACAAAGTGAGAAGCCTTCCATCCATCCTGGGCCTTCGGCACTTTCCCTCCCAACTAATGATGCCGGTTTCCTGGGTGTCATTCTAGGCTTGTTCTGAGCTTATACCAGCATTTGTGTAAATATGTTTTTTTTTTCCCTTGTTTAATACTCAGGTTTCAGATACACAATCGGTTGTGTGCTAGCTTTCTTCACACCCAGACGGGCAGAGGTTGTTGCATATAATGCAACAGGAGCTTTCTCAAGGTTTCTGGCTGTTGCACCTTATTACCTTGCACAGACAGCACTGTGACTTATTTAAAGTGGTTTTCAAATATATGTTTTAGGAAGTTTGGGTCTGTAGCAGGAAAGAGGATGTGATCCATTTAGGAGAAAAAGAGAAAGAAAAAGGAAGCTGTTAGTAGGTGAGAGTTAGAAACCAGTGTTTATCTATCTGATGGTTGCTAAGGAAGTTGTGTTCTTTAGTTCTTCTATAAATATTCTACCTAATTACTTCCCCAGCCAGAAGACAGATGGCTTAGCCTCTCCGTTTAGGAAAGGCTGCCGCAGGCACCGCTGCTGCCGCTGCAGCTCACATTGTGTCTGTGATCATCCTCTTGGCAACCAGTGGACACACAGCACTGCTTTTGTGGGTGACAGAGACGCTGGGTGCGTCAGTGGCCAAAGCATGTGGTCTTTTGAGAGAAAAGGCGTCTATGATGAAGGACTTGAGCCTGAATGAAAAGACAGTGTATAGAAGCAGCGACGCCTGGCCAAGCTGCCAAGAGCATGGCGCTGTGACTCAGAACCACAAGGACCAGGGTGAATTAGCAAGACGTGTGTCTCTTCTACTCTGAGGTGAAAAATCAGAGTTTTGGGGGCAGTGGTTAACACAAATTTAAGGATAAGTGGAAAAGCTATGTAATTGTACTTGAAGTTTTGTTTTGTTTAAAATCTTGCTTTGATTGTATCACGTCAGCTATTGATTTGTGTTTATGTTTGGTTATTTGCAGAAAGAAAATCTTTTTGGGATGTAGACAAATAAGTAAACTATACGTAAATGGAGGAATTATGAAAGTGTTCTGACCAGTGTGGCTCAGTTGGTTGGGTGTCGTCCTGCAAACCGAAAGGTTGTGGGTTCAATTCCCAGTCAGGGCACACACCCGGGTTGTGGGTTTGGTCACCAGTTGGGGCAAGTACAAGAGGCAACCAGTCAGTGTTTCTCTCTCACATCGATGTTTTTCTTCCTCTTTCTCCCTCCTTTCCCCCTCTCTAAAAAACAAATAAATAAAATCTTTTTAAAAAAAGAATGATAAAAACAGAGTTCAACTGCAGGAGAAATAAAACCACTTCAGTCAGTGCACACGTATTCAGGCCTCACCGTGTCTGACCAACATGGGGGACATCACCGCTGTTTCTTCCCTGAAGGGCTGGAAAAGTGTGGATACCAGATTCCTTTCTCTTTGTTTCTTTCATTTTTCTTTTCTTTCTTTTTTAATGTCACAGTAAAACAAACTTAAAACTTACCACGTTAACCATTTTTAAGTGTAGAGTTCAGTGGGACTCCATGCACTCACATGCTGTGTACGCAGCCATCACTGGTGTTCATCTCCAAACATCGTCGTTGTCGTCTCATTTTGAAACTCTGAGCCCCTTAAACAGTGACTCCTGCCCCTCCCTGCCCCCTCTGCAAGCCCCAGTGACTACTGTTCTGCTCTCTGCCTCCAATTTGACTGTTCTAGGAACCTTAGATAAGTGGGATCACGCAATAGTTGTCCTTTTGTGTCTGGCTCATTTCACTTAGTGTAATGTCCTCGGGTTCCTCCGTGTTGTGGCCTATGTTAGAATTTCAGCCCTTTTGAAGGTTGAACAATATTCCATGGTATGTGTATACAACATTTTATCTGTTTATCCATTGATGGACATTTAGGTTTTTCCCCCTTTCAGCTATTGTGATAATGCTGCTGTGTGCAGTGGTGTGCAAATATCTAAGTCCCTGCTTTTAATTCTTTTTGGTATATACATAGAAGTAGAATGCTGGATCATGTGATAATTTCATGTTTATTGGTTTTAGAGGGAGGAGAAAGGGGAGAGAGAGAGAGAGAGGGAGAGAGAGAGAAACATGGATTTGTTGTCCCGCTTATTCGCGCACTCATTGGTTGATTCTTGTACGTGCCCTGACCGGGGATCAGACTCTCCACCTTGGCGTCTGGGGACATGTAAAACATGCACATGTAAAACATGGACATGTACCAGTGTTCCCATTTCTCCACATCCTCACCAAAATTCGCTTCTTTTTAAAAAAATAATATCCATCCTAATGCGTATAAAGTGGTTAAACTCCCTTTTCCTTAACCGCCCTGTGGGAAACTCAGCCACTCTGGTCATGGTTTCCCCCTTCCTCCTTCCCTCTGTCTCTTCCTCACCAGATACTTACTGAGCATCTGCTCTGTTACAAGTCCAACACCAAACACGGGGGCGGGGGGGGGGGGTATGGAAGGCCGCTGTGGTGCCTGCCCTCTAGGAGGAGATGTAATTTCCTCGAGGTTACTTTAGCAGGTGGATGCTCCCCGGTGACATGGGAGTCAATGTCCCATTGACCTGTCACCTCAACAGTCAAAGTGGAAGAGATGAGCTCCCGACCTTTACTCCCAGGAGACGAGAAGAATCTGTGGCCACAGAGCACAGAGGGCCTTACAGCAGCAATTCATTGGCCCCCAGACAGGAGAGGAGCAGGAAATTAAGCCTTGTTAGCTGCTTGAAGGGACCAGTGAGTGAGTAAGGGGCAGATGGCCTGAGTGGGAGAACAATACTGAGAAGCTGCAGCAAGCCGCAGAGTATCTGGAGGGGCAGGCAGTGGCTTGAGAAAGTACTGACTGATGTGGATTGGGCATCGTACTACAAACTGAGGGGTCGCCGGTTTGATTCCCAGTCCAAGTAGGTGCCTGGGTTGCAGGCCAGTCCCCAGTTGGGGGCTTGTGAGAAGCAGCCGATTGAAGTTTCTCTGTTTCTCTTGTTCATTGATATTTTCCTCTCTCTAAAAATAAATAAATAAAATATTTAAAAAAGAGAGAGACAGAACTTTCCTTTCCCTCCCTCTAAAAATAAATAAATAAAATATTTAAAAAAGAGAGAGACAGAACTGGGCCGTTTGACTCAGAATGGAGGGAATTAAAGGAGGCTTTACCTTGCCAAGGCCTCAAAGAGCTCAAAACACAGAAGGCCTGCACTTCAGTGGGAGTCAAAGCTGAGTCCAAGAGGGTTCTCTCATCTGCCTTTTACTCATTCACTCCTTCATGCCATTCACTCATTCAGTGAAAGTTTACTGTACACTTTGCGTGTGCATACTTCGGGGAATAAACCAATTTGGTCTCTACCCGCGTGAGGCTCGTAGCCTTGTGAGGGAGCCAAGCAGTAAGCAAGCAAGAATGTTACAAAGGGGAAAAAAAAAACACAGTTGCGATAAGACCATCTCGGGAGGGAAGTGTCCAGGGAATCAAAGTGACTGTGAAAGGCTTCTCCGAACAAGTGACATTAAGGCTGGGGCCTGAGGGACTAGCTGTTAGTCATCAGAAGAGTATTCCACACCAGTGTGCACAAGCGCCCCACAGTGGGAAATAACCAGGGGTGTTCACGGAATGGAAATGAGGCCCCTGCACCAAAGCATTCACCTCCCTTCTGGGTGCAGATGGAGGCAGTCCAGGGGTTTTCCAGCGGGGAAGGAAACAGATAGGACTTAGTCTCACAGTGGTCACTCAGGCTACTTCAGCGGCCAGTGAACTGAAGAGACAGAGGTGGGAGCTGGGGGCATCAGTCGGGGCCCTTGCAATGGACCAGGTGAGGAAGGTTGGTGGTGGGGACCAAAGTTTTGGCAGTGGATGGACTGGAGATGTATTTTAGCGTTAGATCCGTCAGCACTGAATATTGCCTCTCACATGCCCCCCAATGGGGGACCCAGCCCTGCTGTTGTGAGGAACGAGGTAGGGGATGCAATGCAGACCTTATCCCTAGGATTGCGTGCAGAGTGGCCATTAACTAAATGGGAGGGTAGGGAGAGGGGTAACTTTGGGTGGACCAAAATCCAGAGTGAGGTTAAATCTGAGATGCCTGTGAGTCATCCAAGTGGAAATGTCAAGGAGCTGTGTTTGGAACACAGAGGAGAGGTCTGGGCTGGAGAAATAAACGCAGGAGCCAGGCGGAGATGGAGTTGCCTGAGGAGTGCAGCAGGAAGAGAGAGCCCAGAGTTGGGCTGAGGGAAATGCAGGCCCTCTGACATCTACCAGTGACATCAAGAGGGGGAAGAAGAGGCCGGGAGATGGGAGCAATGCCAAGAGGTGGCATCGCTGAAACCGAAAGAGGGGAGTGCTTTGAAAAGGAGAGGAGACAACCCTGTTAGATGTTCCTGCAATGCTGAGTAAGATGAAGACAAAGAGTGACAATTGGGGAGGAACAGGGAAATTGGTGGTTCACAGACTAGAGTTTGCGCAAGGGCTGGAGGCAGGTGCGAAGTAGGGTGGCATCCTAATTGTTGGGGGTCTCTGGGCTTTCTCATGATCCCTGGGAGACCATGAAACCCTTTGGGCATCGAAAAGTGGTGAGTGAGTAGGGTCAGTGTGGTGACCGAGAGGACCTGATGCTACGGAAATTCAGGCCGTTGGTGTGTTTAGTGTCTCCTTCCTCTGAGTGGTACCTGGGCCGATGAAGCTTCCCTGACCCTGGCAGGGTAGTGCAGGAGCTCTCGAATCTCTTGAAACATCCTTCTCCAGGCTTTGCTAACTAACTCGTGTCCCCTCCCCCTGCCTGTGCCCCTACAGGACACTTCACGGCCATGGTGTGGAAGAATACGAAGAAGATGGGTGTGGGGAAGGCATCTGCAAGCGATGGCTCCTCCTTCGTGGTGGCCAGGTACTTCCCGGCAGGGAATGTCGTCAACCAGGGCTTCTTCGAAGAAAATGTCCTGCCTCCAAAGAAGTAACTTGCCAAATGCAACGGGCAGGTGGCAGACCTAAGAACGCGGATATGAAGTGCCTAGAACAACAAAAACGCAGCTGTGCGTCTGTCTTTGTGGGTGTATGTGCTTGTGTGTGTGGTGCATGTGTGTCTCTGGCACACACACTTGAACATACAGTTTTGCATGAACTCATTCTTAGCAAAGGAATGAGCCGTTGAAGCCTTTACTCTGATTGTTAGACCACAATTATTTGGACTTTGCAGGGGGGGATCCATTTTTAAACTTTCTGTTATTTTTTAAGCAAACTTTTATACCTTTCTTACTGATTTCAAATGTTTGTGATGCTGAGAAGTGAAGTTCACTTCCTGTGATCTTCATGCATTGTAATCTACTTGCAGTAGATATTTAAGAACATTAAACCTTCATTTAAATGTGACATAGAACACAGCTTCAAACAAAGAAATATAAAGCAGCTTCCATCAGAAACACGGTGCAGGCAGGGGCTCCACTTCACGGAGTTACTGAGATTTCTCAGTTGTAAGACATGATGTCATTCGTGCCCTGGAATTCTCTGATGGGACTGCCAAAGAACAAATGGAGAAAAAAGCTTTGCTCCCTTGCGTTTTTCTTTTTATGTATGCTGCCTCATTTTATGTTTTTCCTTTTCATTGAATTTATTGGGGTGACACTGGTTAACAAAATGATACAGGTTTCAGGTGTACAGTTCCACAACACATCATCTGTTCACTGTGTATTGTGTGTTCTTCACCCCAAGTCAGGTCTCCATCCATCACCATTCATCCCCCCAAACTCTCCTCTACCTCCCCCTAGCCCCCCTCTCCTTGGCAATCACCACGGTTGTCCATGTCCATGAGTTTTCTCTTTCTTTTTTTGCTCAATCCTCCAGCACCGCTCCCCACCCCCACATTTTTTCTACCTTTAAATAGCAAAGTACTGCTACCACCACCACCCTTGACCCCCCCATCTTTTTTCTTAAAACCCCCTGGCATTTCATAGATCAATATGTACCCCCCAATTCTCGGGGAGCTGGGCCAGGCCTGAAACTCACCCCTCCCCCGAGTCTGCTAGGTGGCGCTGGCCGTTGTGGGAGAGAGCCCCTCACCCTGCCTGGGCTCTTGGCCAAGCGGCCTTGGATGGATGAAGTCAGTGAGCGTCCGGGTGAGGGTGAGCTCACTCAGGGCCCCCAGAGGAAACCCTGCAGCCGCTGGCCTCCCCGACACAGGGCGGGAGCCCAGGCTGTTCCTGGCAGCTGTGGCTGCAGCTGCGCTGCTGCTCCCGCCTGGAATGTGTGACGGGCCCCAGCGTTCCTGGGAGATTCCCGTGCGGGGGCTCAGAGTCGCTGATGTGGTTCTGAACTTTGCCTCAGACTACACCAAGTTCCCCTGAACAATGATTTCACGTGGGCCATGGGAGAGGGACTAACCCAGATGCCAAGCTGAGTGTCCCTGAGATCAGGGATCTGTGGCCAGTGAGACAGCAGGGCAGGCACCAGGGAGCTGCCTGCATACAGGCTGGAGTCTGCGCAGACCAGTCCTTGAACCACGTTTCCTGAAGGTCTCTGTGGCACTGTGAACACGGTCTCATGCTGTGCCCTTCATTTCACCCAGGCGTGTGGACGAAGACAATAAAATCTTTTCCTTTTGTGTAATATTTTCCTCCCCTGTGATTCATGCCTGATTCTGAATCAGTGGCTAAGGTAATCAATCCATAACTCTGAGTTCCTGTAATTCAAGCTTCTGAATACCTCCAACCTCTCCCCTGAGGACTGTGCTCCTCAGGCAGCTATGTTGTGAACCATCTGACCTACCCGCACACAGCTGATTGGACCGGAGTGGACATGTGATCCAAGAGCTGCCAGTCTCCAGGCTGGCCATCAGCCAGGAATTTGAGCTAAGAAACACGGGAGAATTTACCAGTAGAACTGGAAAAATAAGGATGCCATGGGTTTGAATTAGGGCCATGGCAAGCCAAAGCTTTCTGCAAGTCAGGTTATGAGTTGAAAACATTGTATATAGAAGTGACTGTAGTTAAAGGCACAAAAGAGGTGGAGATACTGAAAGACTGCCCCTAAGTTTTCTACTCCCAGGTCAGATCTGTGTATCTCTAAAACACACACCTCATTTTCTTCAGGGCTTCCCAACAAATTGATATATCAACCGATGGTCCCCAGAAAATTAAAATATTAGGGTACCCTCCCCTGGGATCTTCATGAACAGAAATACTGAGCTAGGCAGGATGCTGAGGATGGATGATAGGCTTGGGCTGAGGTCCTTTGCAGGCTACACCTGGGCAGCCACCATGAGCAACAGGGACTTGATGACCAGTTATTGAACTTTCTAGTCACGCTAAGAAACACCCTCCACCCTGGTTGTGTCTATTGATACTGGCATGCAACCAGCCTCTTGGGGCTGGCGTCTGTTTCCTCAGTTGGCTGGAGTGAGGAAAAAGCAGACTGGAGGAGCTTTCCAGGCTGAAGAAAAGCCAGACAACAAAGCTGACAGAGCAGGGGGTGGGGGGGCACTAATCTCACTTTTTCAATGGATTTTTTAAAAGATTTTATTTATTTATTTTTAGAGAGGGAAGGGAGGGAGAAAGAGAGAGGGGGAGAGAGAAACAGCAATGTGTGATTGCTGGGGCTGTGGTCTGCAACCTAGGCATGTGCCCTGACTGGCAATTGAACCTGCGATGCCTGGTTCACAGCCCGCACTCAATCCACTGAGCTACGCCAGCCAGGGCTCAATGGATTTCTTAAAGATGACAACTCTCACAAGTTCAACGAAAGCAGAGGAGAAGCCAGATTCCAGCTCTCCTTTGCAGCCAGAGGGCAGCCGAAGGAGTCAGGAGCCCTGGCTCCAAGCTCAGTTCTGGACGCTGCGAGTTGATGGAGGCCCCTATCTTCTCTGGGCCCCAATTGGTCCAGCCATAAAAGGTCTGGCGCATGGAATTAATTAGGTCTATTGGCTCATTTCAGGTCTCCATGACACACCCTGAGGGCCAGCTTTCTTAAGTGGATGGAAGCATCTGATGAGAGACCCTGCCCTGTTCAGGGGGCCTGAAACAAAAGCAAAGGGGCACAACCACCTCCTCCACCAAAATGCCCCCAAGGCTGCAGGGTGTGGGGGCAAAGGAGCAGGTGAAGCAGCAGGACCTTACCCACCCAACCCCTGCTCCTGGGTACAAACGGCCTCTCATAAGGGCAGGCCTGGAGGCCAGTGGGAGTGAGAGTTTGGTATCAATGCTAAGAGGCTTCCTCCTCCACCCAAGTCGCTGCCCTCTCTTGTAGATCAGGGCTGGAGAAACAATTAGAGCTCAAACGTTCTCTCATGGAGAGAAGGGAGCCAGGAGGAACTCGCTAAGGCACACACAGCTCGTCTGTGGCAGAGGGGCTGAAATCTAAGCCTTCTTCCCACTGGGCAAACAAGTCTGCCGCCTTGTGCAAATGGGTATGTCAGGAGACTGAGGATTAAGGTAAACGAATTCAGAATTAAAAGGTAGGTACTTTTAAATAATTTTCGAATTATCAAATGCCAAAATAAAGAAAAAGCCGGGTCTAGAATGAAAGGGTGAGGGAGAGACAGTGAATAATATTGGGAATTTGACTAACCCAGGGAAAAAAGAGCCGACCTGTTCACATGCCCAAGGCTCCCGGTGACACTGAGTTTCCTAGTCGGGGCGCTAAGGACTCGCTGAGGGTCAGGAGTGGGGCTTAGGGCTCAGGATGGAGGAGATTGGGGGTGGGGGAAGCGCGAGCCCAGGTCCTCTCTGCATCTGGCAGTGCTGCTAGGGCCTGCGTGTTGAGCCCCTTCCTGGGAGCTCCCCAAGCCTGGTCCAGATGGGGCCCACAGGAGGCTCCGGCTGTCACTTAATCCCTCCTTGGCAGAGACGCTACGGGGCACCCCACACCAACCCGGAGGCGGGGGTGCCCAGCTGGCCGAGGCTTAGAGCACCTCGCCAGGCGGGACATCGGAGATGGGGGAGGACCCTGGATCCGAGCCGGCTCCTCTCTGGCATACCCTGTCTGGGGCTCCGAACCCCTTCTGCAAAGTGGACAAAGGTGTGTTTGCGGCGATCACAAAGGGCCCCTACCATTCGAATTCCAGGGTCGTAGCCAGTGGACCTGTCCTGCAGCCTCTGCCCGAGGGGTGGGGGCGGGGGTGAGGACGGGGACGCAGGCGCGCGGCAGCCCAGCCGAAGAGGGGAAACCCCACGGCTCTTCGCAACCCGCAACCCGCAGAGGGGTGCAGCCGAGGCGGCGCGCTGAGGGACCGAGAGGCGTTCGCGTCTGCCTGCAGGCTCCCACCGGCGCCAGAGATGACTCTCTAGCCCCACCGTGCGGCCGCAGGAGGCTCAAGGAGCCTGCCCAAAGGGACCCGCGCGTTCCAGGCTTCCTGACACGTGTTTATGAAGGAAGCAGCCAGGAATCCCAGATCTTGGTGCTCTGATGCAATATTAATAAAATAACGACAGGTAGCATTTATTGAACGTTTGCTACAAGCCAAACATCGTGCTTAACACTCATTTAAATTACTTTCTCATTTAAACTCTTAATGCTCTTTGAAGCAGGTACTACCATTCCCATCTCACAGAGGAAGAAACTGAGACTTAGAGAGAGTGGGCAACCCGTCCAAGTCCACACTTGGTGGAGAAAGCTGACGCACTACAGCCCCCAACAGTTTACAACTAGAAGCTTGGAAATGTGGGGCAAACGTCCCAGTGTGCTGCGGAACTGAAATAATGAGGGCTTCAGAGGCCCTCCCATCCCCCCCGTGCCTGGCTGACTCCTGCATCCAGTAAGTGGCCTCCCCCTCTTCCTCTGTTTGAAAGAATGGTATCTGTGGCCACAAAGGTCAAAAGCCAAAGGACAGAGGTTTTCTTCCCTGATGCCCGGGAGCCTCAGCAGAGAGAGGCACTTCAAAGCCTAAGAATCAGAGACTAGGGGAAACTGAGTAGTTAAGAGCTTCCTAGAAGAGCAGAAAGGGGCCTGAGTTACAGAAAACTGGGGTTCCAGGTCCTGCTCCGCTTCCACCTGGCTAGGTGATTTTGGGCAAGTCCCCTCTCTTATCTGGGCCTCAGCTTTCCTCCTGTACAATGGGAGGATTCGTCCGGAGGAGCTAATCATGCTTCCCCCAACCTCCCTCATCCCTTCTTACTCTACCCTCACCCAAAGTGGCTCTGATATCCCAGAAGCAGCCTTGAACTGAGGTTTGAGGGTCCTAGACAGGAGTTACAACTTATCTCTGGGCTTCCTCCTGAGCTCTGTCTAGGTCCTGGTAGGGTATCTGGTCTTGGCAGGCTGGAGCCATAAAAGGGGAGAAAGGGCCTGTGCCTTGAGAAAGGCCTGCTGGGCACCTGCATTGTGATGACCTCATCTACTCTATGACCTCATCCTCTCTCCCACACCCATGCCTCCCTGATCAACTGCTCTGCAAACAACCATCAATTTGAATCCCAAAGGCCTGAGGAGGTTTGTTCTCTAGTACCTGCTGCTGATCTTCTGCCTCAGCCAGCAAGAAGCACGATGAAGTTGGAATTCACTGAGAAAAACTACAACAGCTTCATGCTGCAGAACCTGAACAAACAGAGGAAACGCAAAGAGTACTGGGACATGGCTCTGACTGTGGATCACCATGTCTTCTTTGCACACCAGAATGTGCTGGCTGCTGTCTCTCCACTGGTGAAGAGCCTCATCTTCTGCAACGACATGAAGACCACCAATGAGCTCTTTATCACCATTGACCCCAACTACCTGAGCCCAGCCACAGTGGAGCAGCTCCTGGACTACTTCTACAGCGGCAGGGTGGTGATCTCAGAGCAGAACGTGGAGGAACTGCTTCGTGGGGCCCAGTATTTCAACACACCACGCCTTCGAATCCACTGCAGTGACTTTCTGATTAAGTCCATCCGCCGTGCCAACTGCTTGCACTACCTCTTCTTAGCCGAGCTGTTTGAGCTCAAAGAGGTGTCAGACTTGGCCTACTCTGGCATCCGTGACAACTTCCACTACTGGGCCAGTCCCGAGGGCTCCGTGCACTTCATGCGCTGCCCGCCTGTCATTTTTGGCCGCCTGCTCCGGGACGAAAACTTGCATGTGCTCAATGAGGACCAGGCTCTCAGCGCACTCATCAACTGGGTGTACTTCCGAAAGGATGAGCGGGAGAAGTATTTCAAGAAGTTCTTCAATTACATCAATCTTAATGCCGTCTCCAACAAGACACTGACGTTTGCCAGCAACAAGCTGATGGGCATAGAGAACAGCTCCGCCCACGCAACCATGATTGAGAGTGTCCTTGTGGACCGCAAGCAGGAGAAGCCGACCAGCTTGCTGAGCTACCAGAGGAGAGGGGCCCTGCTCGATTCAGTGATCATCCTGGGTGGCCAAAAGGCCCATGGCAAGTTCAATGATGGAGTGTTTGCCTATATCATACAGGAGAACCTGTGGTTGAAGCTCTCAGAGATGCCCTACCGGGCAGCAGCGCTGAGCGCCACCTCTGCTGGTCGCTACATCTACATTTCTGGTGGCACCACTGAGCAGATTTCAGGGCTGAAGACGGCTTGGCGCTATGACATGGACGACAACTCCTGGACCAAGTTGCCCGACCTGCCCATCGGGCTTGTCTTTCACACCATGGTGACCTGTGGGGGGACAGTGTATTCCGTGGGTGGCAGCATTGCCCCACGGCGGTATGTCTCTAACATCTATCGCTACGACGAGCGCAAGGAGGCCTGGTACCTGGCAGGGAAGATGAGCATTCCTATGGATGGCACAGCCGTGATCACCAAGGGTGACAGGAACCTGTACATTGTCACTGGGCGGTGCCTAGTGAAGGGCTACATTTCTCGGGTCGGGGTGGTGGACTGCTTCGACACCCACACAGGGGACGTGGTCCAGTGCATCACCTTCCCCATTGAGTTCAACCACCGGCCCCTGCTCTCTTTCGATCAGGGCAACAACCTCTGCGTGCACAGCCACCGGCAGAGTGTGGAAATCAACCTGCAGAAGATAAAGGCCAACAAGACCACCACCTCAGTGCCTCTCTTGCCCAACAACTGCCCCTTAGATGTGTCCCATGCTATATGCTCTATTGGAGACAACAAAGTGTTTGTGTGTGGGGGTATCACCACAACCAACGACGTCCAAACAAAGGACTACACCATCAACCCCAATGCCTACTTGCTGGACCAAAAGACAGGCGAGTGGAAGACCGTGGCCCCGCCCCCAGAGGCACTGGACTGCCCCGCCTGCTGCCTAGCCAAGCTCCCCTGCAAGATTCTTCAAAGGATTTAAACCACTTTTTAAGTGGGAGAATAAGTAAATGCATTATTATTCACAATTTAACGAGAGAGGGAAAGAAAGGAAGATGGCCTGTTGGTTCCTTCTTTGTGTTCCATTGTGTGTTTAGCCCTGAAGGTGGAGATTCTGGGTAAGGGTCGCTCCAGTGGGTAGAAACTCAGGGCCACTCTGTCACCAGAGGGATCTGAGGTCGTGAAGGAGTCCCTGGTGAGTGGGGTTGGGGCATCTCCTAGGCACTGGCCAAGGTGGTGTCTGGAAAGGCCCCTGTTCTGTACCCCTGTAGTCACCATACAAGCATCTGCTAGACTGACAATTAAAACATTTGCTCGGTTGGAAAGTCTCGGACGACTCCAACACTCGCTTTCCTGGAGTCTGCCCAGGAAGGCAGGGGGGGTCCAGTCCCAGGTCAGGGCAAAGAGCCTCCTGGGCCAGGGAGGAAGGCGGTGGTACAGGCCTGGCCCAGGGGTGGCGGCACAGGGAATGGGGGGCGGGGCGGGGGTGGAGGGGGGAGATGGAGGGTGCAGGGGTGAGGGAGGGAGAGGCAGGGTTATTTGGCTGTTGTATTTGTCTATGTAGTTATGGTGTGTCTGTGTATCATTCTGGGTGAAGTTGGGGGGTTACTTACAATTGTTTCTAGTAAGCCAGTTTCGTTGAGAACTTTCTACAGGATAATAAGCCTCATAGGGTGATGTGAAGTTTAGGTGTTACAACATGCAAAATGCCTAGGACAGTCCCTGGCATATAGTAAAAAGTGCTAAGGAGGACTTTTTAAACAGGAAAATAAAGGGGTGAGTCAAGGGTCCGGGTTCTTGGGCCCTTATATTAAGCAAGGTCCCATAAAATGCTCTTTGAAACTCCCTATGTCAAAACCTTGGTGAACTTTCCTCAATTCTGACCACCTCTGTTTCCCTTTCCTTCATTCATTTACTTACATAGAATCCTCAACAGTTCCCAAGAAGCTGACCAAGTCCTTGAATACCATATAGAGTTCTAATTTTTCCATTCATTCATTCATTCATTCATGAATTTACTTACCCATCAGTTCATACACACACACGCACGCACACACGCACATGCACCATTCAGCAAGGCCTCTGTGCAGGCCCCTGTCCCAGGGCTGGGGTCACAGGCACAACACGAACAATCTGTGTCCCTGGGAGGGAGCATCTATACCAGTGTCATGTACCGGGAATATTGTGCAAGCTGCATATATAATTTAAACTTTTCCTGTAGCCATGTCGAAAACGTAAAAAGAAACAGGTGAAATTGATTTTAATAATATATTTTATTCAGTCCAATATACCCCCAAATGTCATTTAGACAAGTAATCAATATAAACATTATCACTGAGGTATTTAACGGCATTCATATCCTGTTCCGAACCCAGGGTGTATGTGGCACCCACAGCGCGGCCTGCTGTGGGTTAAGCACAGGAGGCCCGTGAGGCTCCCGTGTCATACCATGCAGGGTGCTTTCGGCATCTTCACAGTTCAAGTCTCCAGCCCCCTCCTTTTCCCACCCAGCCCTGCTCAACCTGCCCAGCACCCTCTTCCTGATCTCCATGTTGGGAAGCCTCTCTTCAAGCCCACCCCTCTGCCCACATTTTACTTTTCTCTTTCCAGGCCAGGACCTTGGATTTCACCGCCCACCCTCTCTCCCCTGGAACATGTCCCACATTTCTCCGTTCTCCAACCTTGAGAAGCCCCCGCTTCTGCTCACCTCGTGGCATCTCCCAGCTAGAGGAACGGGTCTTCCAGATCCCTGTGACTGAGCCCCGCTGCCCCAGCCCCAGCCCGCCAGGCCTGGCCGACCGCTGAGGCACCGCTCACTGACCTTCGGGATGCCAGTCCCCACAGCCGATCCTCCAGCCCTCGCTGGGGTCCTGGAGCCTCGCTGTTTCTCTCTCTTCTTTCCCAGCCACATACATGTCACCCCGCCACCAGAGCTCCATACAGACAGAGTTCAGGGGACCTGGTCTCCTCCAACAATCCCACAGCCACCGTAACTCTCTCCAGAGCTTCTTTTCTGTGCCGCAGAGGAAGCGCCCTTCCACGAGTCAGCGCCCGTCTCTCCTGTCTCTTCCTCCTTTCCCCCTGCGACTTCTCAGGCTCCTCATGTCCCTCTCCACACCCTCTCCCTGATTTCTTCTCTTCATCCCAAGAATACCTCTAGTTTCCCTGATCCTGAAAACAAACCCTCCTCTTGCTATTTGCCACCTGCCACCTCTTCCTTCCGCCGAGCTTCCTGAATGTTGTCTGTGCTCTCTGGCGCCAGATCAATCTCCAAGCCACTCACACTGGCTTCTGGTCCCACCGTGCCACCAAGCCGTCCATCCTGACGACACTGTCCTCTCTGTCCTTTTCTCAGCATCATTTCTCTTCTTTGCAGTACTGGACAGTATTGACCATGGCCCCTGGCAGCAGAATCACTGGGGTGCTTACTAAAATAGATCTTTAGCATAGTGGAATTACAACTTGATATATTAACCAACATGGTCCTTCCTTCCTCCTTTTCCACGTTAAAATTAGACCATGAATCTGAAGCATCCAGGGCTTATCACCTTGAGGAGGCTGACCCAGCTGAATGTAGGAATCAGACTCAAACTGTTGGCTTTTGCTGCCAGGGAACATCTACACACACAGACACACACAGACACACAGACACACACACACACACACACACACACACACACACACACACACAGCAACCTTTATCCATTCCCAGTCCTCCTAGGATGCCCTGCCCCAGGACGCCACACAAGGGTACAAACTGGTGCCAGCAAAGCATTGCTGAAGCCTTCTTTCATCAAGACACCAATATCTAAAGAAGAGTTCGTTGTATTTTCCTCTGATCGATACAGTGTTTCTGTTAAGGTATGAAGTCTGGTGTTAAAAACTGGGTTAATTTGGTTCAGGTGGAGTTCAGAAATGTTAAATAGCACAATGGAATGATGACATAGTTTTTAAAGCTTTATTGAGATATAATTCACATACCATACAATTCACCCACTTAAAGTGTACCATTCAGTGACTTTTAGCATATTCAGAGTTGTTCAATAATTAGCACAATCAACTTTAAACACATTTCAAACCCCCAAAAGAAAGCCTGTACCCCCTCAGCTGTCACCCCCTCACCCCCTCATCTTTTCTGCCCCAGCAACCAGTAATCTTTCTGTCTCTGGATTTGCCTATTTGAGACATTTCATATAAATGGAATCATATAACATGTGACCTTTTATCTGACTTCATTTCTTTTTATGGATGAATAATATTCCATTGTGGGAATATAAAACATTTTATTTACTCATTTATGAGCTCGTTAATGGGGATTTGGGTTGTTTCTCCTTCTCGGCTATTATGGATAATGCTCAATGAGCATTCATGTACAAGTTTTGTGTTCACTTACGTTTTCATTTCTCTTGGGTACATACCTAGGAGTAGAATTGCTGGGTCACTTCTGTTTAACCATTTGAGGAACTGCCAGGCTGTTTTCCAAAGCAGCTGCATCGTTTTACATTCACACCTGCAGTGTATGCGGGTTCCCATTCCTCTGCATCCTCACCTCCCACCACCTCCTGCCTCATCACAGCTGTCCTACTGGGAGTGAGTAGCCCCTCACTGTGGTCTGGGTTTGCATTTCTCTGATGGCCAATATGCTGAGCACCTTTTCATGGGCTTATTTTTCATGGCGGTTGTTCAATAACCTTGCCTCCTCTGTGCTCAGCTGTCATCAGAGAAAGTATCGCCCCTGAGGAAGAGTTCTCGGAGGACAAAATAAAGACAGCCCAACTCAGAAACATCAACGGTCATAGGGCATTATTTCATTCAGGCCACAGAACCATGACAAGTCTCTACGCCTTCCTGCCTACCCGCCTATTTAGAACTAGAATATTCAAGATTTGTTAAATGTAGGATAGAAAATACCCACCAGCAAGCATGTCTTTGCTGCATCTTCACCATTCTCAATAATGAGTTTTCATTCTCGTGTGTCTAGTTGTACATTATGTACCGTTTAAAGGATGACGTAAAAAGTTCCACATTTACTTCCAAAAGATGTTACATCTTTAAACATAAATGAACACGTCACATCAGTTAGAATGCTTATTTAGACTTGTATGACACTTTCTAAACCTTTTTTTAAATCCTCACCCGAGGACATTTTTTCATTGCTTTGAGAGAGAGAGGAAGAGGGAGAGAGAAACACTGATGAGAGAGAGAAACGTCTATCGGTTGCCTTCTCGTACATGCCCTGACCTGTATTGTTCAGAATTCGTTTGTCAAGATGCATGGAAAAAACCTGTTGAGGTTTTGGTTATGAATGCACTGAATTTATACATCAATTTAGGGAAATCTCAGAGGTTTACAATATCAATGTTGAAAGTTCATGGATACAGTGCCCTGACCGGCGTGGCTCAGTTTGTTTGGTGTCAGAAATGTCAGTAGGTTGCCTGCCATCTGGGCCCCGACCAGGGACTGAAGCTGCACCTTAGGCATGTGCCCTGACCAGGAATTGAACCTGCAACCTTTTGATTTACAGTGTAATGCTCTAAGCAACTAAGCCACACCAGCAAGGGCAATAAATAAAATATTTCTAAAAAATTTTTCATGGATATGCCAAGTCACATCCTTTGGGGGAGAATTCTTTTTTTTTAAGATTTTATTTATTTATTATTTTTAGAGAGGGAAGGGAGGGAGAGAGAGAGAGGGAGAGGGAGAGGTCAGTGTGCGGTTGCTGGGGGTTATAGACTGCAACCCAGGCATGTACCCTGGCTGGGAATCAAACCTGTGATGAGAATTCTTTAATTTCTCTTAAATTTTACAAGGTCTGCCCAGAAAGTACCTAGCCATGTAATATGAAAAATAGCGACATTCCTTGAAGAAGATTTAAGACACAAGAAACATTGTACAAAGTACAATGCCGCCTCAGTCTTCTTCAAAGTAGGCACCTCGGGACCTCACACAGGTCTCCCACCTGCAGCACGATGTTCCTTCTGCTCTGGTAGCAGGAGCCACAGAACACATTTTGCCACCACATGTTTCATGCCAGGATCCTGCATCAAAATCTCAGACACAGTAGTTTTTGGTATCCCCAGATCAGCTTCTAGTTCTCACACAGTCAGTCGCTGATCTTTGTCAATTGCAGCCTGTACATGTTCAACATTCTCAGGGGTTCTGCTTGCTGCAGGCCTTCCAGAACATGCATCACTTTCAACAGATTCTCAGTCATCTTTGAAGTGTTTGTGCCACACTTGTATTTGCACTGCACTCATTGCATCGTCCCCAAAAGGCTTCTGAATCATCTGAATAGTTTCTGTGGAGGAATGTTCAGGCTTAACACAAAATTTGATGCAGATTCTTTGCTCTATTCACCCAGTCATTGTGAATGTGATGGCCACACAGTACACATGCTCACTCAATGGCGTCTACCACCCCCACTGACCAATACAGTGAAGTCATCATCGTTCATGTGTGCACATTCCAGTCCACTCTCCTTGGCTGCCACGTTACATGGATGTCATGCAAACTGTTCTCATTAGATTAGCAATGGCTGGGCTTTTTCCAGACAGACCTCATATACTTTACTTTGTCGTGGTCTCACAACTTTGGGTAGACATTCCTAGCTACTTGACATTTTCAAGTTGCATATGTTGTATTCTTTTAAAATTCACTTTCTTTTTATAGTTAGTTTACAGAAATACAGTTGGTTTCTGTATATTGATTTTGTATTTAGCAAGTTGTAGGAGATCTTTAGATATTCTGGATGTGAGCCCTTTATCAGTTGTAAATGATGTGGTAAACATTTTCCCTCCATTCAATGTGATTCATAGCTCTAAATGTAAAACTATAAACTGTTAGAAGAAAATATGAAGGAAATCTTTGTAACCTGGGGTTAATTGAGATTTCTTAGCTAGGACACCAAAAAGGTGACCCACTAAAAACAATGATAAACTGGACCTCATCAAAACGAAAAACTTTTCTTCTGGAAAACAAACCGTTAGGAGAATAAAAAGAGCAGCCACATATTGAAGAACATGTATGCAAATCATCTACCTGGCAAACGACTTGTGTGTCCAGGATACATAAGGAACTTTCTCATAATTTATTTGTAGATATTTCCATATTTTGCATATATACAATTATGTATGCAAAATGACTTTTTTTTTCTTTATGGAGGTTTCCTCTATTCCAAGTTTGCTAGGAGTTTTTTTCATGATATTGAATGTTAGCAAATACTTTTTCTGCACCCATTAAATCAGCATTTTTTCCCTTTAATCTGCAATGAGATAAGTCACTTTTATTAATTTATCAAAGTAAAATCATCTGTTCTGCCCTGACCTGTGTGGTTGAACTGGTTGGGCATCGTCCCACAAAGCAAAAGGTTACCAGTTCAATTCCCAGTTAGGGCATATGCCCGGGTTGAGGGTTAGGTCCTGGGTTGGGGTGGGTGTGAGAGACAACCTATGAATGTTTCTCTCTCATGCAGATGTTTCTCTCCCTTTCTTTCTCCCTCCCTTCCCCTCTCTCTAAATAAATCAATAAAATCTTTTAAAAATAATAAAAACCATCTGTTCATTCCTGGGATAAATCTATTTAGGTCATGACATATTATATATTTTTATATAAAATACTATATATTTTATAATTATTAGACTCAGTAATTGTTTATTTCCTTTAAAATGTTACTGAATTTCATTGCTACATATTCACTCAGGTTTTTATTCATAAAATTATATGGAGCTTTTGCATTTACCTAATTAAAATTTTTCGTTTTAATTATACATTGCTAGTATATAAAAATATGATTTTTTAAATTAAGATTTTATTCATTTATTTTTAGAGAGAGGAGAAGAGAGGGAGAAAGAGAGGGAGAGAAACATTAACATGAGAGAGAAACATCGTTGGTTGCCTCTTGTACACACCCCGACCTCAACCCAGGTTGGGAATCGAACCAGCAACCTTTTGATTTATGGGATGACACCCAGCCAACTGAGCCACATGGGCTGGGGCAAAATATGACTGATTCTTGTAGTGTTGACCATGTAGCCTGCAACTTTACAAAACTCACTTATTAATTTTAGGAGGGTGTTTTTTTGTAGATTTCTTGAAATTTTCTATGTACAATCACATCATCTGCAAACAGAAACAATTTTATTTCTTCCTCTCCAATCTGTGTGTCTTTTATTTATTTTTGTCTTGCTGTACTGGCTAGGACATTCAGCACAATGCTGAATAAGAGTGATGACATTTTACTTGTCCCTGATGGTATGAGAGAGTAGTCAGTCTTTCACCAGTAAACATGGTAAGTTTTTCACAAATGTCCTTTATCAGGCTGCGGAAGTGCTGTTCTGTCCCTAATTCACTGAACTTTTATAAGTGGATGTTGAATTTTGTCAAATGTTTTTCTGCATGAATTAATATAATTATTTTTTTCATTAGACTGTGAATGTGGTAGATGACGTTGATTTATTTTTCAAATATTGAACCAGCCATGCATCCTGGGATAAACTCCATTTTGACATGCTATATAGTTCCTTTTATATGTTGCTAATTCAATTTGCTAATATTCTGTTGGGGAATTTTGCATCTTGTCCTTAGGGGGATATTGATCTATGTTTTTTTTTTTATTATTGCACTTTCTTTGTCTAATTCTGATATCAGAGTGATGCTTGCCTCATGAAATGAGTTGGGAAGTGCACTGTCTCTCTTTTTCTAGAGACATTGTGTAGAATTGGTGTTATTTCTTTTTTTTAAGATTTTATTTATTTATCTTTAGAAAGAGGGGAAGGGAGGAAGAAAGAGAGGCAGAGAAACATCTATTGGCTGCTTCCGTGCTCAGACTGGGACCAAACCTGCAACCCAGCTGTCTGCCCTGACTGGGAATCAAGCTGCCCACCTTTTGCTTTGTGGGACAACGCCCAACCAACTGAGCCACACAGGTCAGGGCTGGTGTTACTTTAAATATTTGGTGGAACTAGACAACAATGGCTCTCTGGTCCTGGAGATTTATTTTTGTGGGAGGCTTTAAAAAATTCAATTGCTTAAATAGTTATAGGATTATTTAGATTATCTATTTCATCTTTGGTAAATTTGGGTAGTTTGTGGCTTTCAAGAATTTGTCCATTTCACTTAAGTTGTCAAAATCATGTACATAGAGTTGTTCATAACATTATCTTATCCTTTTAATGTTTGCAGGGTCTTTCATTCTATGACATTAATAATTTGTGTCTTCTCTCTTTTCTTGTTGGTTTTACCAGAGATTTATTTTACTGATTTTCTTGAAGAGACAGCTTTTGATTTCATTAATTTATTCTGTTCTCAACTTCCTTGATTTATGCTCTTATCTTCATTATTTCTTTCCTTCTGTTTGCTAAGTTTAATTTGCACTTGTTTTTCTAGTTTCTTAAGGTAGAAGTATAGGTTACTTGAGGTCTTTCTTATTTTCTGATATAAGCATTTAACACTATAAATTTCACTCTAAGAACTACTTTACATTCCACCAATTTTATGTCTTTATTTTCATTCATTCAGTTCAAAATATTTTCTAATTTCCCTTGAGATTTCCTCTCTGACCCAGTGATTACATTTAGACATGTGTTGCTTAATTTCCAAAAGTTTGGATTTTCCTATATCTTTGTGTTTGTGATATCTACTTTAATTCCATCAAATTCTTTTTAATTTCTTAAGGTTTGTTTTATGACCCAGGATATGGTTTATCTTGGTGAGTGTCCCATGTGCACTTGAAAAAAATGTATGTTTGGCTATAGTTATAGGGTCCTACAAATGTCAGTGAGATCCAGTTGGTTGATGGTGTTGGGTCCTTCTATAATCTTTTCGATTTTCTTTTTACTAGTTCTATAGATTGTTATAAGAGTGTTAAAGACCACAACTATAATTGTGGATTTGTGTGTTTCTCTTTTGAGTTTTGTCAGTTTTTGCTTCATGTATTTTGAGGTCATCGTTGTTACTTACAAATACATTTAGGATTGTAATGTTTTCTTGGTGAATTGATTCTTTTATTGCTATGTAAGATGTGAGGTCTGTCAGAAGGTATTCAGCTATGTAATGTGAAAAATAGAGACACTTACTGAAGAAGATACAAGATATAAGAAACATTGTACAGAAGAAGATGTACAGAAGTCCCCTTCAAAGTGCCTACCTTTAGGTGCCTACCTTAAGACCTCACACAGTTCTCCCAATTGCCATCAGCTGCCCCATCATATGTTCTTGAACATCATCAACAGTCTGAAATCTCTTCTGTTTCAAAGGTGATTTTAGTTTTGGGAACAGCTGGAAGTCACAGGACACCAAATCTGGGCTGTCGTAGGGCTGAGTCACCGGGGTGATTTGATGTTTCACCAAAAAACTCTGCATGAGATGTGGTGCATGAGGGAGTACATTGTTGTGATGAAGCTGCCAATCACCAGTTTCCCATAGTTGCAGCCTTCTGAATCACTGAAATAGCTTTCATGGAGGAATGTTTAAGCTTAATGCAAAATCTGATGCAGATTCATTGCTCTACTTCTTCAGTCATTTTGAAAGAACCACACAGTACACATGCTCACTCAACAGTATCTACTGCCCCCACTGATTAGTACAATGAAGTCATCATTGTTCACACATGTGCATTCCAGTCCCCTCTCCTGGGCTGCCAGGTTACATAGATGTCACACAAACCATTTTCATTCTACTAACAATGACTGGACTTTTATCTGGACAGACCTCAATGCCTTTATCTCTTGTAATTTTGCTTGCTTTGAGTCTACTTTTTCTGATATTAGTGTTTCCAATCTATTTACAGGATTACATCTGAAGTGAGTTTCTTGTAGGAAGAATATAATTGGGTCATGTTTTATTATTAATTCTATCCACCTCTTTTTTTATTGTTACATCTAAAATTCACATTTAAAAATCATATTTAATACAATTATTGATATGTTTGGATTTAAGTCTACCATTTTATAATTAGTTTTTCCCTTTAACTGCTTTCCCATTCCACTGCCTTCTTTTCTGACTTTTGGGTTATTTGAATATTGAAAGTATTCCATTTTAATGTACTGTGTTTTGGCTACATCACTTTGTATAAAAGTTGTATTGATAGTTTTAAGGATTACAATATATGTACTAAACTTAACAGCCCTTTAAAAAAAATCCTCACCCAAGAATATGTTTATTGATTTCACAGAGAGGAAGGGGGGGAGAGAGAAAGAAGGAGAAACAACAACTTGAGAGTTGTTTCAATTGATTGGTTGCCTCCCATATGTGCCCCAACTGGTGATGGAACTGACACCCTAGGTATGCTCCCTGACTGGGAATTGAACCTGCAACCTTTGGATAAACCAGACAATGCTCCAACCAACTGAACCACCAGGCCAGGGCTTAATAGTCTTTTTAAAATTAATATTTTGTATTTCAAGTAGAATATAAAAACTTTTCTGCTAGCTAGGTCCTTTTACCTTCCCCCTTTTATGTTATGGCTGTGTTGTCCATTGCCTCTACATGCATGAAAAACTTCTTCTTCTTCTTCTTTTTTTTTTTGCTTTCAAACATCAAGAATATTTAAAGAACTCAAAAAGAAAAGAATAGCCTGTTATACTTATCCAGATCTAGTTTCTGTCACTCTTCATTCTTGATGTTTCAGGCTTCCTTTTGGTGCTATTTCTGTTCTCTCTGAAAAACTTCCATTAGCCATTCTTTCAGAACATGTCGCTGGTCATGAATTCTCTTACTTTTTATTCTTCTGAGATACTTTATTTCACTTTTACTACTGAAGGTTATTTTCACTGGATATAAAATTCTGACTTAATAGTTCTTTTTTTTCAACACATTACAAATGTTGTGCCAGCCCTGACCCATGTGGCTCGGTGGGGTCATCCTGCAAAAAGCAAAGGGTTGCTGGTTCGATTCCAGTCAGGGCACATGTGTGCCTACGTTGAGGGTTCAGTCCCCAGGCGGGGCACGTATGGGAGGCAACCAATGTTTCTTTCTCACTTTGATATTTCTTTTCCTCTTTCTCTCTCCTTCCCCTCTTTCTCTAGTAAATAAATAAAGAAAAAATAAATGAACATGCTGTGCCACCTTTTCTGGCCTTCATGATTTTTGATAGGAATTCATCATTCATTCAAATCATTGTTCCCCTGTAAGGAATGTGTTATTTTTGTCTGGCTGCTTTGAATATTTTAAATTTTCTTTAGTTTTCAGCAGTTTTATTGTGATGTGTCTTGATATAAATTTGTTTGGCTTTATTTTGATTGGGGTTCACGGAGCTTTCTTAATCAGTAGACTTATGTCTTTTGCCAAATTTAGAAAGTTTTCAGCCATTATCACTTCAAATATTTTTCCAGCTCTGCATGCTTTCTCCTCTCTCTGGAAGTCTGATTGAACAAATGTTGAACTTTTTTTTTTTTTGGTTCTTGTTGTTCCATGGGTCCCTGGGGCTTTTTTCAGGGTTGTTGTTTTTTTTTCTCTCCAATGTTGTACACACTCATTCCTACCAATCAATCTTCATGTTCACTGACCCTTACCTTTGCTGTCTCCATTTTCCTTGGGGCCTATTCAGTAAGTTATTTACCTATTTTTCAGTTCTAACATTTGCATTTTTAAGAAAAAATTTATTCATTAATTTTTAGAGAGAGGGGAAGGGAGGGAGATAGAAGGGGAAAGAAACATCAATCCAGATGCCTTCCAGATGTGCCTAACTGGGGACCGAACCTGCAACCCTGGCGTGCACCCTGACCAGGAATCAAAACAGCGACCTTCTGCTTTGCAGGATGATGCCCAACCAACTGAACCACACAGGTCAGGGCTATTTTTAAAAAATAGTTTCAATTTCTTTACTGAAACTTTCTAGTTTTCCATTTGTTCCAAGGATGTTTGCAATTATTAGAGCACTTTTAAAATAATAGCTGCTTTTAAGTCTTTGTCAGACAATTCCAATATCCAAGTCATCTTGGTATTTACATGTGTTGTCTTTTTATTTGTGAATGGAAATTTTCCTCGTTATTCATATGCCAAGTAATTCTAGATTATATCGTAAACATTTTGAACATTATGACATGAGACTTTGGGTGTTGTTTAAACCCTATGAAGAGCCTTAGCCAGTGTAGCTCAGCTGGCTGTGCCTCATCCTGCAACCCAAAGGGGTGAGCAGAAAGGTCCGTGGGTTCAATTCTTGTTTGGGGCACATGCCTGGATTGCAGGTCTCATCCCCTCGGGCAGCGATGTTTCTCACATCGATGTTTCTCACCCCTCTCTAAAATTAAAAATATATTAAATTAGGATGAAAATTCTATGAAGAACGTTGGCACTTTTGTATTAATATTCAATTGACCTAATTAGGTTCAGGTCTTAAGTTCCAACTAACTTTTTGCGGTCCGTAGTTAGAATTTCATTTCAGTTTTCAAAGACTTTGTAATGGGATTCTGATCGTTCCCAAGTGTACGCCACCCAGTGGTCAGTCTGGGACCTGGATGATGGCAAATTCAGTTAAAGTCTTTTATATGCTGATGAAGACTAAATCAACCTAAATTTGGTTGTAAAAGTGTAAACTCCTAAAGGAGTTTGTACATAATTTTACCGGGTCACTTTCCCAAGCTCCTCCCTCTCTATGATTTCCCTCATACTATTCAGTTCCCTGGGGTTCCTATTCTTAGTTCCCCAGCCAGAAGTTAGAGCTTTACTTAGCCCGCTCTGCCATGTACTATCAGAACCTTGCCCAGGTCTGAAGCCAAGTGGCAGGAGGACCAGAAGATAAAAAAATGGGGAACGCATTGCCAGTTCAATGTTTTATATTCTGGTCTTCTTCCCCCATTCACCTGCCACAACTTACTTTTTTTAAAAGATTGTATTTATATATTTATTTTTAGAGAGGCGGGAAGGAAGGAAGCAAAGCACTGATGCGGGAGAGAAGCATCATGGGCCACCTCTCGCAGGCCCCCAACCAGGACAGCCTGCAACCCAGACACGTGCTTCTGCCAGCATGGAAGCTGCGACTCCTCAGTCTGTGGATGGAGGCCCAGCACACGGAGCCACGCCAGTCAGAGCTTCCAAGTTCTCAAATAGCTCCTGTTTCCTCGTTCTGGCTGGGTTTTATAGCTGCGTTCAGTGGGAAAGACCAGGGATTTTCAACTCTATTCATGAATAACTTTGCCTATAATTTTTCTTTCTCTTACTGTCTTTGTCAGGTTTTGTAACAAGATTATGCTTCCTATAAAATGAGTTGAGCAGTGTATCCTCTTTTTTAAAATTCTCTGAAAGAATTGATAAAGACTGGGATTTTCACTAATGAAAGCAAATGGAGTTTTCTTTATGGGAAGGTTTTTATTAAATTGTTTTTACTACTCTTAGGAATATTCAATTCTGTGTTTCCCTCCGTTACTTTTGAATTGTATTTTCCTAGGACTTTCTCTATTTCATTTAAATTTTCAAAGTCATTAACATACAATTGTTTTTATAGCCTCTTATGATCTTGATAATGTCTTTAGAATTTTCAGTGATCCTATTTTTATTCCTGATTTTGACTTTTTAGAAAATTTTTATCAGTCTCATGTGGGTGTGTCTTTATAACTTTGAATAGGCATTGGTTTCTTAGATATTATTCCAAAAACTTAAGTAACCATCATTAAAATTAAAAACTTTTGTTCCTCAAAGGACACCATCAAAGTGAGAAGACACAGATTGAGAAAATATTTGCCAGGCACTTGTCTGACAAGGTACCTGTATTAGGGTATATAAAGAACCCTTACAACTCAACATTAAAAGGCAAAAAAAAAAAAAATTAAAAGATGGGCAAAGGGTCCGAGAAGAAACACACAAGGCCATGAGAAGATGCGCTATCATTAGCCATCAGTGAAGTGCACTTTAAAACCACAGTAAGTACCACCCAGTTGAGCCCTCCTAGATTCCTGGCTTTCAGAAACTGTGTGAAATAATAAATGTCTGTTTATTTTAAGATGCTAAGTTCAAAGCCTAGTAACTCAGTTGGTGGAGCATCATCCTGATACGCCAAAGTTGTGAGAGGGTATTTGACGCATCCTGATACGTCAAATATCCCCTGACTGGGGATATTTGATCCCCAGTCAGGGCACGTACAAGAATCAACCAGTGAATGCAAAACTAAGTGGAACAACAAATCTCTCTGTCTCTGTCTCTGCCCCCATTCCCCTCTCTCTCTAAAATCAGTAAATAAAATTTTTAAAAATATATGCTAAGTTCAAAAGAACTTATTACACAGCCATAGATAATACAAGCCTATCTCATTGAGACGGGAATTTCTAACAAAATTTTACCTTTTATATTTAATAACTATAAAACTTGGGAGTATATTTTTGTTGCTTATACTGTTAATAATTACAATGATGTCAATCCAAAACAAAATTTTAATATTCAGAGCCTTATGATCATGGGATATTTTTAAAAAGTCAATTATATTTACATTATTTTTTTAACAAAGTATGATAAGTTGATCAATAAAAGCCTTTCAAGCACAAAATTCTAATAGGATAAGGGGCAAGTATTAGAATGGTAGTGTATATTCATGGAGCAAAAATAGGAATTTCAAATTTCTTTAGATTAATGAAAAGCTTTTCATGTAGTTTTTAAACAAATGGTAATTATCAAATCATTATAGTTTTTAGAAGACACTGGATACATTTAAAAGAGCAACACAACACTTTTATTTTAAACAATCAATATTTATAATACATTAGAAATTATATTCCTGGCAACTAATTAAGTCATTCTGAAAAAATTTAGATGCCAAATTAAAAGTTCACAAGAGACACAAATTTTGAAACATTCCTTTAGGGACAGTATTTCTGTCTTGTTGGAATTCATTGTGAACCTTGAAAATTTAGATCGATTTAATCAATTTGGGAAATTCTTAGCTGTTTTCTAACATTGCTGCATTCCCTATCTCATATCCTAGCTAAAATTACATTTTTATAAAACTTATTCTTCATATCCCATGTCTTTTATGCTTTTTTCTGTGTTTTTCATCCCTTTGATTCAGTGTTTCAGCCTGGATATTCTTCTGCTCTACCTTCTGGTTCACTAATTCTCTTTTCAGCTATGTCTAACCCCATATTAAAACTCATCTATTGAATTCTTAATATCAGCTACTGTAAATTCTAGTCCTCAAATTTTCTAACTGCTGACTTCTCATTTTCTTTTAATTCCTTGAACTCATTAATCATAGCTTTTAAATTTTCTTTTGTAAATATGTTTTATTGATTATGCTGTTACAGTTGTCCAATTTCCCCCCATTTATTCCCCTCTGGCCTGCAACCCCCTCCCACTTGCATTCTTCCCCCTTAGTTCATGTCCATGGGTTGTATATACAGGTTTTTTGGCTTCTCTATTTCCTATACTATTCTTAACTTCCTCCTGTCTCTTTAGTACTGATCATTTATGCTTCTTATTCCCTGTACCTTTTCCCTCATTCTCCCTCCTCCCCCTCCCCACTGATAAGCCTCCGTGTGACCTCCATTTCTGTGATTCTCTTCATGTTCTAGTTGTTTGATGAGTTTGTTTTCAGTTTTGTTTTTTTTAGGTTCAGCTGTTGATAGCTGTGAGTTTGTTGTCATTTTACTGTTCATATTTTTTATCATCTTCTTTTTCTTAGATAAGTCCCTTTAACATTTCGTAAAATAAGGGCTTGGTGATGATGAACTCCTTTAACTTGACTTTGTCTGGGAAGGACTTGATCTGAGCTTCCATTTTAGATGATAACTTTGCTGGATAGCATAATTTTGGATGTAGGTCCTTGCTTTTCATGACTTGGAATACTTTCCAGCCCCTTCTTGCCTGTAAGGTTTCTTTTGAGAAATCAGCTGATAGCCTTATGGGAACTCCTTTGTAGGTAACTCTCTCCTTTTCTTTTGCTGCTTTTAAGATTCTCTCCTTATCTTTAATCTTGGGTAATGTAGTTATGATGTGCCTTGGTGTGTGCTTCCTTGGGTCCAACTTGTTTGGGACTCTCTGAGCTTCCTGGATTTCCTGGAAGTCTGTTTCCTTCACCAGATTGGGGAAGTCCTCCTTCATTATGTTTTCAATAAGTTTTCAATTTCTTGCCCTTCCTCTTCTCCTTCTGGTACCCCTATGATTTGGATGCTGGAACATTTAAAGTTGTCCTGGAGGTTCCTAAGTCTTTCCTCATTTTTTTTGAATTCTTGTTTCTTCATTCTGTTCTAGTTGAATATTTCTTTCTTCTGGTCCAAATTGTTGCTTTGAGCCCCAGTTTCCTTCCTGTCACTGTTCATTCCCTGTACATTTTTCTTTATTTCACTTTGCATAGCCTTCACCTTTTCCTATATTTTAGGATCATACTCAACTATTTCTGTGAGCATCCTGATTACCAGTGTTTTGAACTCTGCATCTGATAGGTTGGCTATCTCTTTATTGCTTAGTTTTTGGAGCTTTGATCTGTTCTTTCATTAGGGCCATTATATATGGCCCATATATATATATATATTGGTCTGGGTATAACTGTTATGTTGTAAGGGGTGGAGCCTTAGGCATTCACCAGGGCGGGGCAACCCACTTCACTGCATTGTGGTGCTGTATGTAGGGGAGGGGTCTGAGAGGGAACAGTGCCACTTCCTCAGCTCTCAGCTGACTTTCAGTCACTTCCCCCACTACCCACAAGCAAATTGGGCCCTTCTGGTGCTGATTCTAGGGTGAGTGGATTTGTGTACATTCTAGGATTCTGTAGGTCCCTCCAACTAACTCTCCTATGAGGCTGGTAATTTCTCTTGCCACTGCAACCCCACAGGTTTTTACTGTCAGATGTTTTGAGGCTTTATTTTCCTGTGCTGGAACCCTGGATTGCATGGTCTGTTTTGCTCCCCAGTTGCTCTTCCTGGTTATCCACTCGCAAATGTGGGACCACTCAGTCCGCCAGCCACTGGCTCGCCTGCCCAGTCCTCCAGCTGCCACCTTGCTACGTGTCCTCTCCACCCCTCCTACCAGTGTGAATGATTGTTTCCTCTTTAAGTCCTTGGTTGTTGGACGTCCATACAGTTTGATTTTTTGGAAGTTCTGATTATTTTCTTATTTTTAAATTTGTTGTTGTCCTTCTTTTGTTTGTGCAAGGAGGCAAAGTGTATCTATTTACACCTCCTTCTTGACCAGAAGTCGAAAAGCAATCATAGCTGTTTTAAAGTCTAGGTCCAATAACTCCATTTTCTGAATCCCCTGGGAATTCTACTGTATGTCTCCCCCTGAAAATGTTCCTGAACATGTTTTGTCTTTACATGCTTTATTTTCGGATGACATTTTTTTCTAGCAGGCAGTACAAGGCTAAGGACACCAGAAAGTCTGAATCGCTTTAATTCAGTCAAGCATTTATATGACTTAAAGCTGGGCTTTAGTCTATTTTCATCTTTATTCCTAGTGTGTAGCCCTTCAGGGTTCTAAGAAAAGGCCTGGTACATTTATCCGTGCCCCTCTTCTTGGGAGGTCAACTATTTTCTTCTCCCCAGCTTTGTTTATTGAATGACCTACTCAGCTTCCCAGACTCTACTTTTAGAAATAACGATCACTTTGAGTGGAAAAGTGGCTCCAAATGGTAGGCTCACTTTTCTTGGCTTCCTTCCTCTCCTAGAACTTGGGCCCACAATTCTTCACTGCTTTGCTGATCATCTGCCTTCACAGAGATTTTTAAAAACTTTTTGCCCAGTTCTTCTAGTTGTTCAGCAGAAGAGTTGGCCCTAAACAACTTTGCCCACTCTTGCTGGAATTAAAACCTCCTCTCTCCTGAACTTCAGTCTTAGATTTCAAGTAGCCTATTGAATGTCTCCTGAATGTCCCACAGGTCCCTGGGTTCAATGTATCCACATTGAACTCTTCCTTTCTCACATCTCCTGCCCCATCCCACTCAACTGGATTTTCTTGATATGGCTGTTTTGTCTGGGGTTTCCAAGCTATAAATGTTGTCTATGCCTCTCCTCTCTCTCTGCCTCCTAAATGCTATCACTTACCAACTGTGTACATTACCTCCACTATTTTCCTTCCACCTGAGCCCAATGCTCCATGCCCTAGAATGTTATCCTTGACAACCCTCATCCGCCTCCTGAGTGACTGCAGCTGTGTCTTTCCTAACCTTCCTTCTTTCAGAACCCTCTCTTACACTTACACTGCCTGTGCTGCCAGAAGATTCTTCCAGAACAAGGTTCTCACCAAGTCACTGTTTAAAATCTCCAAGGGCTCCTCACAACCACTGCAATTATGGAATAATCCTCACCTGGGCACTCAAGCCCTCCATGATTTGACTCCACCACTTCCTTCGCATGCATGTACTTTTCCTGATTATGCTATCATGTAGTCAAGTCACTTTGCAGAGTACAGCACCACCCTCTGCCTCTTCCCCTCTATTCCACATGTCTCACAGCCCTTCTCCTCTGAGATCTGTCTGAAATACTACTTCATTCAGTCCATTAACAAATATTTATCAAGCACCCACTATGTGCCAGGTATAATGCGAGACCCTGACAAGACAAAGGTGAGCGAGGCAAACAAGGTCCCTGACCTCACCTAAAGGTCTAGTGGGCGACACAGAAACTAAAAAAGGACTTATCTCCTGTAGGAAACTTTTCTAATACTTCTCAAACAAATATGACTAGCCTCCCTTCTGTTTCTCTGAAACCTTCCAGGATTCTCTATCATTAATTAGGCTTCCTAATGCAGTCAGGGTCCCATCACATGTCTCTGAGTTTGCCTTCAATTATTCCTCCTCTCACGCTCTTCAGGCCAGCCAAACTAACTTGCAGGAGTACCTCATTCCATTGCACCTCACATTTTAATGTGCTCCATAGATGTTGTGTTGTTTCAAATTGAAGGTAAGACCCTTCACCAGCAAAAAGATTACAACTCACTTTCTTGGGATGATCTGGAACTGAACCTGCAATAGCTCTGAGGTATACCTGTATTCGTGGTCCCCAGATAGGCCACGCTCTGAAGCTCTGCCCAACAATGACATCAGGTCACATTATTGGCTCTTCTAAATCTTACGCATGTTCCAAAACTAAGCTCCAAGCCACCTGCTCTGTAAAGTCACCCTTCAGCTGATTTCCCTAATGGTGAGTGTATAAATAGTTGATTTTGTGTATGTGATGTCGCCTCTAGCAACCGATTCTCAGGACAGCTTTCCCAGAGTCATACACTTGCCTGGCAGAGAATGTGGCCTTTCCCTCAGCTACTACCGCTGTAAGCAGCCAGAAGTCGCCTTGCTTGTTTCTCTCACGGTCGTCTCTTCCCCTTATCCTCCTTACAGGTGCAGGGCACATTGTTTCAAGAAGATGAATGTGACACTACTTCATACAGTATTGCCAATTTACGTTAGAGATGAGCATTGTACAAGAAGAGGGAGAGGACAACTGAGTCAGTTGCAGGCCCTAAAAATTAAGTTTCTTAAATGTTTTTCTTCAAAACATTCCTACATTCTATATTTAGAATGACTTTAAAAGTAAACGTGTGCTTTCAGCAAATAATTACTTTTGCCCTTAAAAACACATGTATATTTTTACACATGGAAAATTACATGTATATTTTTATGAAATATTACTACCAATTACTTGTTATTTCTGAAGATACTTGCAGACATATTCATTTCTTCTTTTTTATTGTTGTTGGAATACAGTTGTCTCCACTTTCCCACCACCAAGACATATTCATTTCTGTCTATCAAAGCCAACACTGCATTCTTAGGCAATTTACTTTTTTTTTCTTTTAATGATATTTTATTGATTATGCCATTACTATCGTCCCAATTTTCCCCCCTTTTCCCCCCTCCACTCAGCACTGCCCATTCCCTCAGGCAATCCCCACACCATTGTTCATGTCCATGGGTCATGCATATAAGTTCTTTGGCTACTCCATTTCCTATACTATACTTTACATCCCCATGGCTATTCTATAACTACCAATTTGTACTTCCTAATCCCTTTACCTCTTTACCCATTCTCCCACACACCTCTCCCATTTGGCAACCATCAGAACAGTCTCTGTATCCATGATTCTGTCTCTGTTCTTCTTGTTTGCTTAGTTTTTTAGATTCAATTGTTGATATATGTTTTTATTGCTATTTTATTGTTCATAGTTTTGATCTTTTTAAAAAAGATTTCGTTTATTTACTCTTAGGGGAAGGGAGGGAGAAAGAGAGGGAGAGAGACATCAGTGTGTCATTGCCTCTCATGCACCCCATACTGGGGACCTGGCCCACAACCCAGGCATGTGCCCTGACTGGGAATAAAACAGGGACTCTTTGGTTTGCAGTCCAGAGCTCAATCCACTGAGCCACACCAGCCAGGGCTGATCCCCTTTTAAGTAATGCCCTTTAGCATTTCATATAATAATGGTTTGGTGATGGTGAACTTCTTTAGTTTTATTTCTTGTCTGGGAAGCACTTTATCTGCCCTTCCATTCTAAATGATAGTTTTTCTAGGTAGAGCAATCTTGGCTGTAGGTCCCTGCTTTTCTTAACTTCGAATATTTCTTGCCATCCCCTCTAGCCTGCAAAGTTTTTTGTGGGAAATCAGCTGACAGTCTTATGGGTATTCCCCTGTAGATAATGAACTGCTTTTCTCTTGCTGCTTTTAAGATTCTCAATCTTTACCCTTTGCCATTTTAATTCTGATGTGTCTTGGTGTGGGCTTCTTTGTCTACACCTTGTTTGAGATTCTCTGGGCTCCCTGGATGCAATTTGTTTCTTAAAGCAATCTTATATTACAGCATCTTGTACCTTCTTATAACTTACAGTTTCCACACACTAGATTTTCCTAAAGGGAGTTACAGGACTATTATTTGTGATTTAGATTCTTGGTGCTAGTAACTATCATAGGCTTTGTTACCTTTAAGCAAAAACAAAAAAGAAATACATCTATTATTTTTTAAAAAACCAGTTTCTTGTTTGCTGACTACCTCGAGACATCTTTGACCTCTGGTTGGTTGGTTTTGATTTTTTTCCTTTTCAGGTGGTAAAGGAGTGTTGGCCATTGCCTAAGTTTCCCTCCTCAACATGGGTGTGATGAACTGGAATCACTTCTATGGCGTAGACGGGACTAACTAACCACTTAATATTAACACGTCTCTGATTTTAAACACTGAAGGAACTTTTTTGAAAAAAAAAAAAAGGCACATACATACAAGACATCGTGGCTACCCCATTATGTATATGCCCAGCAGACCTGGGTTCCCTGACCACTGACTACCTGTGTGACTGATCTCTTTCAGTTTCCTTATGAACTAGGTGATCCCTACGGATTTTTCCAGCTCCAGAAACTTGTCTAGCTCTGAAAAGACGTACTGGCTCCTAAAGGACTTGGTGAAAGGATCCATTATTTTCCTTTTTATAAAAATACTATGGGGGAAAAAATCAGAGTGGATTTGAATCCATCACATTTAAGTCAGGCTGTTCAAAAGTTGAAAAGAAACCCAGCTGGGCGAATGAGTTAAATACAACTTTTTTTTTTTTTTAAATGAAGCTAGTATATCGCCTTAAAAGGATTCAGTCTTCCCAACAATCCTAGGAGACAGTGCAGGATTCCCAGTCTCTTTTTACAGATGAAAAAACTGAAGTTCAGGAATCTAAGTAGCTTGCCTCTTCTACGTAATCCGCCCATCATCGCTCTCTTCGCCGAGAGGTTGAGCGCTAGTGTCCCGGCAGAGGTGACAGACCGGACCCCTCTAGTTCTAAAAGCTGGCGGGCAAAGCTGCTTTAACTCAAGCGCCACTTCCGCCTTTCTTGAGCCCACGAGGCTTACCGCCCGCACCCCCCCCCCCCCCGGTGCTGCCTGAGTCACGAGTTTTCCACGGGTGCTTCTCCGTCTGCTGATTGGGTAGGTCTTGAACGAGTGCTGTCCTCTGACTGGTTGTTACCTTCTCGGCTCTCCCACCCCGCCTTAGACCAACCGGATATAGGGGCAGGCCTTCCACTTCCGCCTTCTCCCTCCTCCCGCTTGTCCTCGGAGCGAAATCGCCACCACAGCGGTAGCTGCCGGGCGCGGTGTCTGTGGTTCGTTTGGTTTGTCTGTCACTGTCGGTGTCCGTGCCGTTGAACTGCCAGCCATGGCGGAGCTAGATCCATTCGGCGCCCCCGCCGGTGCTCCCGGCGGCCCCGCGCTGGGGAACGGGGTGGCCGGCGCGGGCGAAGAAGACCCGGCCGCGGCCTTCTTGGCTCAGCAGGAGAGCGAAATTGCGGGCATCGAGAACGACGAGGCCTTCGCCATCCTGGACGGCGGCGCCCCTGGGCCCCAGCCGCACGGCGAGCCGCCGGGGGGTCCGGGTGAGAATGCGGGCGCGTTTGGGGCGGGAGGACTTACCGGGAAGCCGGGCCCAGAGTGGGTTGGAGAGCTGTGGGTAACTCTTGTTCTGTCGCTAAGCCGCGACGTTGAGGAGGAGTGCCGAGGAAACGAGACCCCGGCCCAGTCGTGCAGAACGCCCGCTCGGTTCAGTGAGTGTATTTGAGCGCTCATGGCGCGGGCCGAGTGAGAGCACAGCAAAGCAAATACAGTGACAGTCACGCCGAGGGGCCCGGAGAAACCGGCTCAGTTCCGGAACTTTTCATTGAGTGCTTGCTGTGCGGTGAGTCTGGACTCTGGAGCACAGCCGCATTGGCGCAGTGTGGCCAGACTTACAGGCAAGTCTGAGCCCAGCACGGGACCAGGTATTAAGAAGGGAGGACAGAAAAATAACAGTATCGTTTTTGAGACATACAAACAAAAATGGCAATGATGGAGTTAAACACTTAAGGTGTACAGAATGTTGGGTTCTGAGGAAGAAAAGAGGAATGAGTGCGGAGTTCCAGAAAGATGGTACAGCCTTGGAGAAAGAGGGATAGGAGTTTTACCATTTACCCGAACGTGTTATGGCTAGGACTCCAGGAACTCCGCTTCCTCGGGAACAGCAGTGGTAGGCACTGCCGTCTGAGCAAAACCTCAGGTTAGCCTGGACCAGTCTTCCAAGAGGTGAACAGAGAATGTAGTATGGCCTTTTCCCAGCCACACTCAAGGAAAAACAAAAACACGGTAGAATGCCAATTTGACCTTTAGTGCTTTATCTGGGTGTGATATTTACAGTCGTCGCGGTGGGAGGAAAGGCTGAGTGGCAGAGATCTTTTCATTAATATAGGGAAGTAGGAAATTAGCTAGAAGAAATAGGACGTGGCTCTTCATTTACTTTTAAAAAATACTAATTAAGAGAGAACAGGGCAATGGTAGGGCAGATGGGAGCTTCAAGGTGCCAGGTAGTTTGAACATAAATAAGAGAAACATGCTGGGTGTGAGATAACGAGAGTTGGAGGCTGAGGCTTTGATATTTCTGAATAATGCTCTTCAAAAAGCAGTCAGACTCAGAAATCTCGTATTATTGTGCCAGTCAAGCAGAACCCTTTTGGGGGCGGGTGGCAGCAGAGGTGTGGAGACTGCTAACTTGCAGTCTCTGAGTTTTTATACTATACCATGTTGCTTCCTAAGCAAATCTGTCCCCCAGTTAGAACTTACATAACAATGTGTAATATACCTGAAAACTCAATTTATAGCTAGCTGGTTGGATTGAAATAGATTGTGGCTGAGAGATGAAGTTAGCTTTAAGTGATAAGGGTTTTTATGGTGTGGGTGTGTGTGTGTGGTGGTTCTTTTGTGGTCTTTAACGTTTGCCTAAGAATCATAAAATGTGCTTTTTTAGGTCCTTAGTTTACCTCCTTCATTTAAGAGAAGAGAAAAATGAGTCCTACACAGAAGTGACTTGCTTAAGAAAAAGGGCAAGTCACTAGGTGAGCTCTGTTTCCCTGTCCTCTGACTCTACCCGATTCTGTTGCAGTTTCAGCAGGGTTGTAGTGGGTTGAAAGATGGTCATTGCTGGAAAGCAGTTGTGGCTGCCCTGGCCAGGACAGCGGTGGGAGAATCAAAACCCATAGTTGGGTCCTGATTCAAGGACAGTGTTATCTCTTGCTCACTGTTTATCCGAAATGCCTGTCAGGATGTCTGGTACATAGTAGGTACTCACAAAAGAATGGGCAAAAATGTCAGGTCCAAGGAACCTGTATAGAAGCAGCAGATCTTGGTGACTGGCAAGTTGGAGAGATAAAAGGGAGAAAATCGCGTTGGACACATGGGTCTTTTGTGCCTTAAGCTTTCAGCAAAGGGAAGGAAGGGGTGATTGCTGACTTAGTTCCTAGGAAGGACTTTCTTAGTGAACTAAGCATTTAGTGATTTAAAGCCTGATCTCTGACATGTAGTTGGGGTTGGAAATAGCGAAGTGGTCAGCACTTCCTTGGATTAGAGAATGAGTTGGACACTTTTTTTCTTCCTTCTTTCACTCTTTTTCTTTTCCCTCCCTCAATTCTGTGCTAGACTGCTTGTGTGAGTGTAGCTTTTCAGGCAACTTATATAGCCTCTGCTCCCCTGCCTCAGTTTTTCCCTCTGTAAAAGGTGCAAATATGCACCACTTAGGGTTGCTAGGATTCCATTAGCACCTGTAACATGCTTACACACAGTATGTTATTACTATAATGCACCTATGTACCCAGCTACTGTTATTTCTTAGGAGTAGGGAAAGAAAGGTGTTACAAGGCCTATAGGCTGTGTGTGTGTGTTGGAGGGTGGTGTATTGAGGAAACAGATTTTAGGAGGGAGCTCTGTGTCTGATGTGTTTTTATGCCGAGAGCTATAGGCAGGAGGCTCTCAGAGATGGAGGAACATACTAAACTACTCCCAGCCGGGGGGAAAGTCCCATGGCAGATGGGGCAGGCAGAAACCAGGGGGGTTAGGCCTGAGCCCTGGATGACTCCCTCAGTTGTTGGGAGGGGTGGAAAGATACACAAGTTTAAAGGTGGGAGGTAACCAGCTAGGTAAAGTAGCTCATGGATATTGAGGAAGAACAAGTGATCAGGAAAGAGGCAGCCTAATTCTAGAGCCCTTGAAAGCCTTCAGTCACGAAGGCTGATGAGAGGAAAATAAGAGGTGATTAAGGAGCTACTGAAGGGAGTATGGGAATGAGGCATTCTTTGGGGTGTTTCAGTCAAGTCTTTTCTTGGAGGAGGAGGAAGAGAGGTACGTGAATTTAAAAAAAGCTGGAGGAGGAGAGTAATTTTTTTGGTAGCAGTGAAGAGAAGTTCAAGGAAATCTCATGTGTGGTATTTAGCAGTGCCACCCATTTCCCGTGTGCCAGTTTTCTCCGTACTGTCAGGTCCATGCAGTAAGCAATTCTGCAGGCTAAATGGTAGTGTCGTCCTGTTTCACATGAGAACTGATAATCATGGAACTTAAGCAGTTATCTTAAGGTAGCAAGCTAATAACATGTCTCCCCTGGAATTCCAACCCAGGTCTGCTTGCTTTGGGAGGTTGAAGGTGGGTTCAGGGTAAGAGCCTTTCATCTCTGGAAACATATTCTGACCCTGCTTCTGTCTGGATGCCCTAGACAGTTTCCTTCTGGAGCATCAGGTTGCTTAGCTTAGTTGTCCTAATAAAGCAAGGCACTCTAGATGTCCTTTCTGCATGTTTCTGTAGCCACAGATGATCTTCTGCCTGGGGCCAATTGAATCTCAGTGCAGTGGTGTGGTAACTAAGAAGAGTTCAGATCGTTTGCCACTGGGGCTGGATGAGCCTTCAGGCCTACAGGACAGGCAACATGTGACCTAGGAGGTATGTGATGAGAACAGCTTCTAGCTCTGTGATGGAGTAGTGATCAAAGTCTTTCCTACTGGGAATGGCCCTGGGCTGGAATGTATTAACTGACTAGTTCGTGTGTCAGGTGTAATACATTAACCAGAATGGCAGTCTGGCTTGTAGGCTCTAGGATTTAAAATGATCTCTTTTCTACCTTACACAAAAATAACTTCTGACCTGGCTGGCGTAGCTCAGTGGATTGAGCGCGGGCTGTGAACCAAAGTGTCGCAGGTTCGATTCCCAGTCAGGGCACATGCCTGGGTTGCAGGCCACAGCCCCCAGCAACCACACACTGATGTTTATCTCTCTCTCTCTCTTTCTCCCTCCCTTCCCTCTCTAAAAATAAATAAATAAAATCTTTAAAAAAATAAATAATTTCTGGGCGGATTTAAAATACCAAGAGAAAAGTGAATATTTATCTTAAAGGGGGGGAAAGGCCTATAGCGTAAACGCAGCTATAGAAATCATAAAGGGAAAATTGATAGTGTCTATATATAAGTTAAGTAGTTCCAGGTGTTAAATATCAAACTGTATAAAAAGCAAATGGGGAAAACACTTGTAGTATGAGAGGATGAATTAATACAGAGAGATACTTAGGGATTAAAAAGATTAAAAAATGGGCAAAACAGATAATTCAGTAAAGAAAATGTCAGATTTTTAATTACTTCAATGGAAATAAGATTGGCAAAACAAAACCACATTAAGTTTTGTGTTTAATACCTGCTATCAATTTAGCAAAAAGGTATAAAAACATGAAAAAACTCAGTCTTTAGTATCAGCGGAGGTCTGGGAAATGGGGCACTCTTGTGCTGATGGTAATAAAAGGGAGCAAGTAGTTGGTGTGTTAGAAGTTTTTGTGACCCAGCAGTTCTACCCCAAGGAATATATTATTGAGGTTCAATTGACTATCCCCACCCCCCTGCCATACTTTGATTAGTTTTTTGGTGAATGTTGTATTTCCAAAACTTTATAGAGTGCTTTTAAAAATTATATAGGTAGGGAACACACAAATAGCTTAAAGTGTAAAAAGCCAGTGACAAAAACGATGAGAAACTTTTGTACTAACATAAAGCATATGAGTAAAAGAATTAGGGAAATTAAGTTAAAAATATGAGAAATATGTTGCAATAACCCGGGTTTATAACCAACAATTGAGACAGATCAGTGCTGAGGTGGGTTGGTAAATGCTTAGGTCCTGCAGATGGTGTCCGTGTGTCAAACTCTCTGACGGTCTCTCCTCTGACTTCCTGGCTTGCCTCGGGTACTGCAGCACTTTTTAAAGGCTCATTGTTTTGTAATACATGCATTTAATATTTTTCCTAACATATCTTAAAGTTAAAAAATAAAAGAGGAAATGTTGTCATCAGTTACCTGTCCTTTGAAGAATAGCTTACTCACCTTAAGGAACCCTGTGCATGTTCTTATTTTTTTTTTATTTATTTTTTTTATTTATTTTTTTTTAAGATTTTATTTATTTATTTTTAGGGAGGGAAGGGAGTGAGAGAGAGAGAGAGAGAGAGAGAGCACGAGGGAGAGGGAGAAACATCAATGTGCGGTTGCTGGGGGTTATGGCCTGCAACCCAGGAATGTACCCTGGCTGGGAATCGAACCTGGGACACTTTGGTTCCCAGCCCGCGCTCAATCCACTGAGCTACGCCAGCCAGGGTTGTTCTTTTTATTTTTTAAAAAGATTTTATTTATTTATTTTTAGAGAGAGGGAAAGGGAGAGGGAAAGACAGAAATGTTGATGTGCAAGAGGTACATTGATTGACTGGGGACCAGGCTCATAACCCAGGCATGTGCCCTGACTGGGAATCAAGCTGGTGACCCTTCAGTTCTCAGGCCGGCACTCAGTCCACTGAGCCACACCAGCCAGGGCCCTATGCATATTCTTAACGTCATTTGTGAAGTGCTGATACATACAGGTTTATTATAAGGATTAAAACAATGTTGATGAAGTGTTAAACACTGTGCCCAGGACATGGGAGGCGATAAGCAGTAGGCATCTTCATACTAATAAAGTTGAGAATTTAATGAGGTGGATGAATGGGTTACTGAAAAAAAGGTTATATTGTAGGAGTCCAGTTTTGCTGAAATTTTTTATCTATACACATTAGGTAAGCTAACAGGATAGAAGTCAGTGGGTTGAGTGAAGAAATTGCAGGGCATTTTCTTCTGTCTTCCTTTTCCTTTTTTTCTTTTTAAAGATTTTATCTATTTTTAGAGAGGGAAGAGAGAGAGAGAGAAACATCAATGTGCGGTTGCTGGGGGTCATGGCCTGCAACCCAGGCATGTGCCCTGACTGGGAATCAAACTTGCGACACTTTGGTTCGCAGCCCGTGCTCAGTCCACTGAGCTATGCCAGCCAGGGTATTTTCCTTTTTTAAACAATTTTATTTTACTTTTTTTGTCTCAATTTTTCTTTTTGAAAAAGTAATGTTTTGGCCCTGGCTGGTGTGGCTCAGTCGGTTGAGCACTGGCCTGAGAACTGAAAGGTAGCCAGTTCAGTTCCCAGTCAGGGCACAGCACTGGGCCAGGTCCCCCCATTGAGGGCATGCGAGAGGTAATCAATTGATGTATCTCTTGCACATTGATGTTTCACTCCCTCTGTTTCTTTCTCCCTTCCCCTCTCTCTAAAAATAAATAAATAAAGTCTTTTTTTAAAAAAAGGATGTTGGCAAAAGATGATAAAATGTTTTTGTATCAGAGAGACATGCTGGGAAAATGATCTATAAAAGTTTTCAGTGCTCCCAAAGCCAAGAGGAAGGTAACTGAGAGAAGCAAGAGAACCAAAGAAATAAATGAAATGGTAATGTTAATTTGGAAAATGGGCGGTTAAAATTGCATTTATGGGCATCCCATGGAGATGCAAGTTTGGTTCCAGACCACCATCGTGATAAAGCTAGTATCACAATAACAGAAGTCATAATCTTTTTGATTATGATGGAAGGTCTTGCTTTCAATTTGTAAAGTGCAATAAAATGAAGCATGGCTGTAATTAGTTAGCAGCCAAGACCAGAGGAATGGTTTGATGAAATCTTTGCCTGCCAGAAGGAAAGAATGAGGCGGAGGGCACCTGCCCCAGACCTCTAGGAAAGCTATTTCTGTACACTGCCCTCTGAGGGCCTCCTAATGGGGGCCCTAACTAAGTGCTTGGCATTCCTTTTACTTCTTGAGTTCTTGAACCTTTTAGGTTCGTCTCTTCTTTCATCTTCTCTCTCCTATTCCATGCACTAAGATGACTTTGTAATTTGAAAAAAAAAATGGACAAATAATGGAAGTTCTACATGATAGGTAATACATGGAGCTCAACCAGCAGATACGGAATGCAGATTATGTAGGTGGAAGCTACATTTTTATGGTGTCTAGATTGAGGCTTTTGGAGGAGGTCAGAGCAGCCACCCAGAGTGATGGCGTGTAGCGCTGGACAGACTGCCTCTTAGTGATGGCTGGGTGAGGGGCACATGCTTATCAGGCCAGTCAGAACTAGATGAATGAAACACAGAATGGGTTAAAAAAAAAAAGTGGGGCCAGTGGGACTGGCATGCTGCATGTAAAGGCTCCCCTCGTTTCAAGCAGTGTTGCCAGTTCGGAAGCGCAGACCCGTTGTCAGGTCTTCTCTCTGCATGCCCCACTCCCCAAACCTGGAAATCCTGATTTGTGGGGTTTCCTTAGTACTTTGTATTTTAGATAAAATACGTTCAGCCTGTGGACCACCATTTTGTACTGTGTGGGTTGATAGTCTCTAGGTCTTACTTAGGCATTATTTATATTTCTGAGATGGACTTTCTCATTTAATTATGAATAATTGTGTCTGTAAAACTGGATTGTACACCTCCCTTTGAACTGTTTAAACTTTTATCCTTGAAAAGACTAATTTGGTGTGTCTTACTGTTTTGAACAAATTCCAGGTGCCCTGTAGGAATTAGCAAGAAGTCTAAACTGTTAAACCGTTAGGTGCCAAACTTACTGCAGCCACAGGATGGAGAGTCTTGACCCCCAAAAAAGCACCTTGGTTTGAACACAAAGCTGCACATTTCCTCTCAGTGTGAATGAATCTGGGCCATGCTATTTTTTTTTTTTTGCCTTCTCCAGAACTTTCATAGAGAAGTACTGTTGCTCTATGAGACTCTTCTGCCATGATTCTATGTGTTCTCTCTAAGCCAGAAAGCAGAATTTCAAAAGCTTTGGGGCCTGGGAGCACAGAACAGATTTGTCCACATTTTGGTAAAGTCATTTGTATATAGGCACATCTTGGTTTCATTAGTTAAAAAGTTGTTCAGTGTTACATCTTGTACCTAGCACAGGGACACAGTGCTGTATTTTGCTCTGCAAACCTTTGGCTCAGCATTTGACCAGCCCTGACTGACAAACCGCAATCTTAATGTCTTGCAGATGCTGTTGATGGAGTGATGAATGGCGAATACTACCAGGTACAGAGTAATTATGTTGCATGACGGTGCTCAAGAGTCTTTCTGTCCTGTGATTTAATAGACTGACCTGGAAGGGACCCCACTCCTTTGACCGTCCTGGGTGTATTAGTGGCTGGTGTGTGACCTGCCAGAGGAGAAGGATTTGAAGAGAAGTGACACTGATAGAGCATTATTTTAAAGTGCTATTTACCTGGCCCTAATGTTATCAACTTCATTCTTAAGAAGTGACCCTTCATGGCTGCTGCTGCTGCTGCTGCTGCTGCTGCTGCTGCTGCTGCTGCTGATTGTGAATTTAAACGCTGTCTGTGTCAAGCACTGTTTATAATTAATCTTATTTAGTTCTCACAACCACCTCAGGGACCTGTACTGTTGTTATTTCTATTGTACAGATGAATAAACAGAGGCATACAGAGCTTAAATCAGTAGTCTAAAGTAACAAAGGCAATATGTGGTGGGGCCAGCATTCGAACATTTTAGATTGTATGGGGAGGGGGGCTGATACTTGTGATGAATACCATTACTTTTTCTTCTGTATCACAGGTGGCACACCCAAGGCCCACGGGCTGAATCCGGCCCTCCACCTTGTTTCTACCCGGCAGCAGCGCTGGGCTCCTTGCCCCCAGTGAAGGAGTAGTTAAATTTATACAGTCCTAAAATTACATTCTTCCCTTTGAAGGCAACCGTGAGGCTGATGTGGCCCCCAGTGAAAATGAGTTTGACATCCCCACCTATATTACTAAGCTTTCGGTTGTTGGCCCAACTTGCATTGGTTTAAATAGAGAACTTGCTTGTTTTTATAATTGAAAGAGCTCTGAGATAGATTAGGTGTCCTCGGACCAGAACTCTGACTCAGTTCTAGGACTTTGGCTCTGCTTGCTGAGTGTGCAGTTTTGTACTCAGGTTCTTTTCACAGTGGTGAAATGGCTGCAGCACTTCAGACCTCATGTGTGCATGTCATATAATCTAGAGCAAAACGAAGGTTTCTTTTCTCCCAACCATGTGTTCAAGTGAAACTTAATTACAAGGCAGGGAACGGGCCTGAACTGTAGTTTCTGATCCCTGGTTTAGAACTCGTCCCTTAGAGTGAGACAGAATGTGATTCATCCCCTGGGTTTATCCCTTACCAGCTATGAATTTGGACTTGTCATTTCTCTGTGCCTCGGTCGAATCTCCCAACTGTGAAATGGGAATAAAAACTTGCTTTGTAGGGTGTTTGGGAGAGAAAGCTTTTATGTGCCTGACACATGGGAAGTGTTAATGAGCTAGTTACTAATACTTTAGATAGTTTTTTCCACCTTTATTTATTGTCTGCTTATGTTAAACTGGTAATACCTAGTTTAACAGGTGAAATAATTCTCTAAACATTAAATTTTATTTGGGTCTTTGTCAATCTATTTATTAGCTCCCAAATCTAACCCATTATAAAGAACAGTCTGCATTCCTACACACTCACGGCTCTGTGATTGCCTGCCTTCTTATTGCTTCTTTGGTGACTGCAGTAACTGTACATTGTCTTCTGGACTCTCCTCAAATTCACTATATTTTGATTAGGTGGTATTAAGTGACCTATTTCCTGCATTGTATAATAGCAGTTAGGCCTTAAGTTCTAGGTCTTGCTCTACTGTGTACTTTTTGTTACTTTGAAAATATCACATAATCTGTGTCAAGTGAGGAAACCAAAACTGATAGCACTGTTTCCTAGTAAGTCCATTACTCACCTCCGGGACTTTCCTGTCTCCACTCATGTCCCACTTATTAGCAGATAGGATAACAACTGCTCTGCCTCCTCGAGGATGGGAAGGACTGAGTGCAGTGATGCTGAAAGCTCCCTATCTGCATGTACGATTGTAACACGAGATTGTAGACTGTTACTGCTTCTCAGGCAGCCCTTTCACATTTTATCATTGTCAGGGCTCTGCATAGCCAGGGGTTCTAACTTGGGTGAAGTGCATTTCAGGAAGGAGTTTTTGGTACTGATAGAGTACAATTGTGTTTTGTGTTAAGGAAAGTAATGGTCCAACAGACAGTTATGCAGCTATTTCACAAGTGGATCGATTGCAATCAGAACCTGAAAGTATCCGTAAATGGAGAGAAGAGCAAACGGAACGCTTGGAAGCCCTTGGTAAGGAATCCCTTTCTATCTTTGGGTGTCTGTTTTCAGTGGGATAGTTGACCTTGACTCTCCTTTTATTCCTTTTTCGTTCGAATTAGCCTTAATGTCCTTGTCAAGTGTTTGGGAAGATAATCTTTCTCAACCTGAATGTCACAGGACTACTGATGTGGGGACACTCAATCGCAGGCCCTTGTGTAAGGATTAGGGCAGCCTAGAGAGCCACCAAGTGCATCCTCTCTCTCCTCTCAAGAAGAGCAGAGTGATGCTATGGAAAGAGCTATGGACTTGGAGTGAAAGGCTGGGTTCAAGGCCCAGCTATAACTCTTACCAACTGTGCGCACTCGGTTAGCCAAACCTTGCAGAGTCTAAGAGTCTTCTAAGAGAAGCAAGATCAGTGTTACCAACCCCAAGGGTATTCTGAGATGGTATTTATGAGAGTGCTTTTTGTAAACTTGAAGGTGTTATATCCATGTGAGAGACTTCACAGTCCATTTATCATTTGAAGGCTGAATTTTTAAAAATACATTTTATTATACTATTACAGTTGTCCCAATCCCCCCCCCTTCCCCTTTGTCTAAAATTAAATAATCTTTAAAGGGGGCGGGGTTGTTCCTGTCGTGTGGTCCCTGGGCTGTTGGTGTGTGGCTGCAGTTTGTTCCAATGTTACCTTCCACCTGTGTCTGTAGAGGGCGGTCCCTTCTTCCTGCCTTTGAGTACTTTGCAGTTTGATTGCTGGTTGTGAAGGTGTGTGAGGAGGAGGCTGTCCCCAGAGTCCAGGGGACTCTGAATCCTCCCTCTGAACTTCAGAGACAGAGCTGGGGTGTTAACCCAGGTCGAGCTCCCACTGCCCCCTGCTCCCCTAGTTGCAAGTCTCAGGAGGCCAGAGGAGAGGGAGGACTAGAGAATGTCCCTGTACAGGCCACCAACATGTTAGGGTGGTCAGTGACATGGCTGTGAAAGAATTCAGGGGAGTGGTGTGGAGAGACACACCCACTGCAGTCACATTTTTTAACCATTTTCAGATACCGACATCACATACTTCATGCCTAAACATTTTATTGTGAATCTAGAAATACAGCACTCTTCTGTGTAACCAGAGTCTCAGCATTATTATTCCTTCTTGGGGACCACTGAACTAGTACAAATACAACTCCTCTATTTTTCGGTTGGGGTAACTGACACCTAGAAATAGGAAGAGATATCACCCAGATAACACAGCCAATTAGTGTAAAATCTGTCGTCTCTCCAGTCCAACTTATGGTAGAGTTTTCAGAGCACAGGCCACACTTACGTTTACAGCATGTCCAGTAGTTACTTCTTTGGTGATGGTGATACCGTGTGTCTGTGCTGCCCAGTGTGGCAGCCACTAAGCTGTTAAGCATTCAAAATGTGGCTTGTATGACTTGGAAACTGAATTTTAAATTTTATTTAGTTTTAATAAATTTAAATGGCCACATGTGGGTAATGCAGCTTTAGAAAGATGGGACTGGGTCCTCCCAGTGCTGGCAGCACCCGTCCTTGCTTTTTCCCTTGTGTCTCTCTCCTCAGTGGGCTGAGAGGCAAGGCCTAGTTGGTATTAGTACTACTGGAGTATTTTTCATGTTACAGAACCCAACTTTCTCTTTTCCCGAAGTTTAGCAAAATTGCTTTGTTCATGGAAAGAGTTCACTTTGGTGTCTGGGAAAATTGCATTTTCTTTTTTGATGATCAAATTGGACATTTACGGGATACTCTGTGAAGTATTGTTTTCTTAATTCAAGATACCTCTGGAGGGAAGTCAAACATTTGGCCTTATGTTCTGATTGAATTGAATCGAATTTGTCCATGAACTAGGTGTTTCTTCAGTTGCACCTTTTTTGCTTGCAAGGACTGTGAGAAGGCACAAGATGCTAAGAATAGAGAACCAGTGTCAACGGTTTGTAGCTTAGCTGCTGGCTCTTAAATAACTTGCTTTTCTGTGAATAGTAATGAGGATGGCCAGAAGAGACAGCTGTCAGTGTGCCCTGCTGTCTGAGGGGACTCTTTATCCCTCCCTCCTTCCCCCTTCTCCCTCCCAGATTCAAAGAGATGGTATTATGGCTTGGATCTTTGTCTCATCAAGCTAAGTGTTTAAGAATTGTAAATCCTAACTGACAGTGTCACTTCATAAATCTGTAATTGTAAGAAGACAATTTAAAGGGATTGTTTTATGTAGTAACTATAATTAGTACAAATGGTCACAATTTTTATTTAGATAAAAATTTTTGGAGATAAATTTCCATGATAATTTGTTCCTACTATGTGATAATATTTAAAAAGTTACCAGACTACACAGAAAGAAAATACTCTTCAATCAAAAAGTAATTTTTTGAAAGTAATTTCGCCAATCTTGAAAAGGAGACCTTACATTTTGAATATGGTATTTTTCAGTTTCTTGCCCACATGGCACTGTCAGCCCTTATCTCCCATGGCATCCCAGCACCTCCATTCTGCCACGTACACTAGTGACAGGACAGCCGTGCATCAGGAGTTCACTCTGTACGTTTGAGTCATCGATAGAAAATCTGAGGAAACTAGTTCTCCTGAGACATAGGTCACCTGACAAGTTAGATAGCAGGGTAAAAAGCTATTTTACAATGTAAAACCATGTGGGAGTTTTTAGATGCTGTTTATTCTAGCAGTTACAGACGGCTTTCTGTAAGTTGTTCCTACAAGGCATTTTTTCAGAGGCCCTGAAAATGCCCCGAGTTGCTTCCTTTCTTCCCTTGGATGGTTACTTGCCGCCACCGCCACCACCACCTTCTCTTCCCCTCCAGGACACTAATTGCCTGCTGGGCTCCGGCTCCGCCCTGCCCAGACTCTAGTCTGGCCAGTGGCAATCCCCGTGTAGTTGCATCTCAAGATTATTTCTAGGCCTTGCTTCCCTTTCAGTCCTGTCCTTCCAAAGTAGCACAATGCAGTAAAAACATGGGCCTTACAGCCAGACCTGGGTTTGAGTCCTGACTCTGCCCCTTACAGTGACTTTACGAAGGTTTCTCAAACCTTCTGAGCTGTAGTTTTTCTCACTGCCACTAGGAGATGACATTTCACCTCCTTGGGGTTGTTGGAAAGACCACAGGGGACGTCTGCAGAACACCTGCCAGAAGGATGTCCTTAAAAACGTGTCACGTGAAGTGTCAGGGGAACTTCAGGTGTCAGTGCAGCAGTGGCTGGGACGCGTATTTCTTTTTCTCCCATTACTACTGACATGAGTCTCTTCATTTTAGGTGAATGTCTTAGGAAAATCTATATTTAAACCTGAGAAACTTCCTGTTAGGCATGCATTTTCTAATTTCTAGAACCTTTGCAGATAACTGTTGGTAATGATCCCCCACACTCTGCAGGTCTCTTCACTGGAGTTTCTCCTTTAGTTCTATCCTAGCTCTGCACAGACATGCTCTGCAGTCCAAGCGGGAAGAGATTTTGTGGTCTTCCCAACTCTAGCATCTATTATATTCTGTTCCCTGGCTTCTCAACCTTCTCTATGTCTGATAACTTTCCTGTAGCTCCCTACTTCATACAAGTGCTGCTGCCATATTTAGTTAATAAGAGAATGAGTGCCATCTTGTTCTACAAAACCATTAGTAGTCAACCTGAGGTGTGGAATATAGGCTGTGAGAAGGTTTTATTAAAGGATTATCAGATACCAGCAATTCATCCCAAACTAACATTGGCAGCATTACTAAAGAATCATCTCCAATTGCTTTTCCCTGAGTTGGCGCCCTCATAGTCTTTTTTCTATTAAAAGTATCTCCACTCCCCTCACCCCCACCCCCCCAGAAAACAAAAACATACCTGCACACAGCATAAGTTTAATAAGACCAAAATAGACTGATGAAGTGAACTTCAGTTTATGTTCTGTTTCATTTATATTGTCTTTCTTTTCCTTCCCATCAAAGATGCCAACTCTCGGAAGCAAGAAGCAGAGTGGAAAGAAAAGGCAGTGAAGGAGCTGGAAGAGTGGTACGCGCGGCAGGACGAGCAGCTGCAGAAAACAAAAGCCAACAACAGGTCAGTCCACGGGGCTCCTAGCACAGCTCGTTTTCCGACGGGATCGAATCCATTTCCGACAGCCAGGGCAGGTTCTCAGCTGCCAACTCTGTTCATGTGAAATGTCTTTGTGGATTGTCAAAAAAGTGCTTGAAACATAAGGATTGCAAGTTCTTGGGCCTTATGAGCATAATTTAGCCTATTAGCCATAGTGAATCGTTATAGCGAGTTTAGCTCTTCAGCCAAGAGTTTTTGGTTCACGTGCACCTCATGTAATGGTATGATGCAGTGAAAGGAAAAGTTATTTCATGGAACCCTAAAGTGAAAGGCTGCTTTCATGACCGTGACCAGGATCTCAGTCCCCTGAAGCTGTTTATAGACTCGGTCATGTTGCACCCCCTAAATACAGCCCTGCCCCCTGAAAGCTGCTTCACAGGGGAGTCCATCTGTAGGGAAATGTGTTTTGTAGTGAAGTAGCCAACGATGGTCATCCAGCACAGCAACTTCAGAATTAAGGGTTTGCTGGGTACCTATCTGTAAGAAAATCTTGGGCTTTTTAAAAATGCTTTTTTCAGAATTTACTCACTAGCTGAAGGGCTAAGTAGTTGTGGACGAAAACACTTTATGTCACCGCTGACCAGCAGCTGTGGCGCTTAACACTGTGTGCCGAGTCCTCTCGGAAGGAGCTCAGAGAAAGAGAGGTGGACGCAATGCTGCTTGCCTTGGTGTGTGATGGGCTCGCTTTGCCTGCTGGATTGACTTCACTCACTTAGTGTAAAGATAGGCCAGGCTGGTCTTGGCGATGGTTTTAATTTTCAGGGTAAAAAGCCTTAGGTTCCTATCCTCAGAGGCAGAAGTGGGCATAAGTGCCCGTGTCTTTGTCAGTTTTATTGAGATGGAAATTGACCAGAAAGGGGGAAGCTGATCACTTTGCCAGCCAGCCCGTGCCACTGTGGAGCAACTGCAGCAGAACAGACGGCTTGTGTAGAGCCTTCGGCTGCCGCCTGTCAGCCATCCTTGGTTCTGTCAGCTGCCCCTCAGACGCCAGGTTTGAGCCTCTGTCCTGGCCATTACCCTGTGGCACCCGCTGGGATTCCATTTGAAGTCCTGTGAAGAGTGTGGTGGGGACCGCTCTCAGGCTTCTGCTGGGCCTGTGATCACTTTGGAGTGCCGACAGGTCCAGGCTTCTCCATCCTGTGCTCATTCAGGATGGTTTCCCCCAGCTGCAAGTTCACGTCTCTTAAAGAAAGATGAGTGGGTGCTTTGTGCAAGTTGCTGTTCACCCTTTGCCTATGAATCTGCTCTGAAGTACTTGGTAAAACTGAGTGACCCTCCCTGTTCAGGGTCTCTGAGGATTAAGCAAGTTGGCCTTCAGATTCTGAGACTTAAAATGTGATTATGTTGGGAACGGGCTTCCCATTGCAGACAGTTTTTCAAGCCAGTTTTGCTACACTGTATCCTTTCTGTCTGTATATAGAATTAGTTGTCCTCGAAGAGAATAATTATACCTTTTCTTAGGAGCTGAGTCTTAGAGGTTTAGTCTCTTCAGGCATTGGTTTAGGGCTTGGTGTGCTTTTCTTTATGTAAAATTGTAGAATGTTGGGTTGGATAGTCTCAGAGATGAACCTAGGTTCCAGAGAGGGGGAGAGAGTGAAACTCACACTCCTCGGGAGTGCGGAGCTGTCACTGCCTTGTAGAAACCTTGCAGCACAGGGCTGCCCCCGAGTGTGTAAAGCTAATAGCAGACTAGCCACTGTCACCAGAGTTCCAGGACAGAGGGATTTTTTAAAATACAAATTTTACTTATTTTTAGAGAGAGGGGAAGGAAGACAGAAGGAAAGGGAGAGAAATACGGATCAGTTGCCTCTCATATGGGCCCCAGAAGGGATGGTTTCTACACTCCATGCCAGTTACTCAGAGGGCTGGGGTGGAAGCCGTTACAGAGCCACTTTGGGGCCCTTCTTCCAATGGCGTGCACCCTCCCCTGGAGATTTGGACATTGCCGACGGTTCACCCTCGTGGGACTAAAGGAGTAAGTCCCATTTATATGTGTGAAGTGACTCAACTTTCTTGTCTGTCGGCAGGTAAATAGTAAATACTTTGAGAAAAGAAAATGGGGGTGCTCAGTTCAAGCAGAGCCGTTCTCCGTGGGTGACTTCCGCAGCAGCTGGGTGGTCACGGGGGCCCTGCAAATATGAGGCAGAGAGAAGTTGAAAGAGAAGGCTCGGGGGTAGCAAGGGCCCATTTTTATGAGTATGTCATGAGGCTTCCTGCCTTCCAGGTGCCCTCACCTGAAGCCTTCAGGGCACATCTGTGCCAGGCATCGCGCTGGGCTGTGGGCAGACAACCAGCGGCAGACCTTGTCCTGGCATCTCTGGTCTGTGTTGGTCCTCCAGTTGCATCTCCTTCCTTGTGTAGGGCCTAAATCTCACTGAGCAAGAGCCATGAATTACCGTATTTTGCCATGTATAACGTGTACTTTTTGCCCAAATTTTTGAGGGGAAAATAAGGATGCACATTATACATGGGTAGTAATAATTCCATATCTATATAAGTGTTTTTAATTCTTTTATTTATGCTTACGCATTAAAAGTGTAGCTGTAGAAAGCAATAACGATATCCATATGCAAAACAATATCCTGGAATACAGTCATTGGTTTTGTTTCTAAATATAAGTAAACAAAATATGGAATTAAAAAATAAAAACGAAAGATTTTTTTCCCCTGAAAGTTTGGGCCACAAACATGGGTGCACATTATACATGGCAAAATACAGTAAGTGACAACACATGGAAAAGAATTCTCTTTTCATAGGAGCCAGAGGAGTTTATTCCTCGAGAACCCCAGATCATGTCCCTTCCCAAACCGTAACAGAATCATTTCCCCTTTTATAGGTAGCTTTGGTGCTGACTTTCAAGGCTCGCACAAGTTTGTGGAACCCACGATGCCCAGTGAGGCACCACGTTTTTTCCATGCCCACTCTGTGTACGTCAGCCTCCTGAGTGACTCGTGGTCAGGCCCGGAAGGCATCCCTCCTCCCCTCTCCCAGGCTGCCCTGAGCCCCTCGCTGCCTTGCCTGGGATTGCTGCTGTCTGTCTGCTGGGTGAAGCACAAACAGGTGGAGGGGCCACCTGTGCTTGTTGAACAAGATTTCCCATTTGTCCCCAGTCTGTACCATGACAGCAGTGCTGTCGGACGAGCTCTTAAGTCTTGGGACCAGCTGTGGAGGAACAAAAGCCGGATGTTCAAGCCTTTGTCAAGGCATCTTAGTGATGCGTTGTCAGGAGGTGTTAAACCTTTATTTTCTTACAGCAGCAGCAAGCACAGTTGAAATTGAGTAGGGTTAGTCCTTTTGTGTAAACTAAAAGGATTATGGGTTGACAAGTTGGCCTATTTTCCTTTCCCTCCCACTCATTTTGCCCACAAACAACTCTGTGTTTTCCTGCCGACTCACTTTGAGCTACAATCAGGCTGTTCTTTTTTGTTTTCTTTAAATTTCCACAGAACACCTCCTGTGTATAAACCAAAACGGTAAAGAAGGAAGGGTATATGTGAGTTTTAAAATTTACTAGCATCTCCCTTCAAATAAATACGTGAGCTTATGTTAACACATGATTGTTCTTTAAAAAAAAAAGTCCCTTGCATTCCTATGCCCCAGACTGACCTAGCAAGACAGGATCCAACTCCTTGAGGGAGGTTCCCTGCCCACCTATAGTGGATGGCGTGGGCAGCCGGGGCAACTGGGTCTAAGCCAGCCTGTCCTCTGCAGTGTAAACTCCGCCACTCAGCAGGCCCCCACCTTCTTGTCCCAGAGCCCTGCCATTTTGAGCCATTCCTGATGTGGGAATTCAGGAGGGAGAAAGTGCTGGCTTCTGGGCTGCACCTTGTCAAGGTCAAGTCTGGACTGAGCAGATGGTCCTATTCAGGGACACATAGTAACCAGAGCCAGAGCCCTCGTCTGCAGTCCTGTCCATCAGACCTTGCCTCCAGCTGCTTTTTTCTCTAAAGTGGGAATTTTGAAATGACCTAAAAGTGTTCCTAGAATGCTGAAAGTGGATCCCACCCAGCTAGTGTGAGGAAGCAGCGGTTGGATAATCCAAGATAAAACTGGCTTTGGGACCTAGCGAGTCTGGCAGCATTCATGCCCAGTGATGGATAGTTACTGAGGCTGGCAGGAAGGTGACACGGCCGCCCACTAGTGCACACCATCTGGGAAGTGCTAATATACAGTGAAGAGGGCCAGGTAACTTTGGTTGTGGGTTCTGCCTGTTGCCTCTTACTGCTGAGCAAGTTGCTTCATCTCCAGGCCTCTGTTACCTCATCTGTAAAAGGCGGTAAACACTCAGTGTCCTAGGTTGCTGGGGTTGCGAATTGAGCCAACACAATGTCTATAGAAGGGCTGTAAGTAGGTGCCTAGGGAATGTTTGTAGTGGCTGGGAAAGGCAAGGGGAGAGTCCCTGTCGGGGAAGCCAGCCCGGAAACTGTCTGTGCCTGCTGGAGGCTGCGGCGCTGGAAGCCTCCCTTGGGTTAGGATGGAGCCTTGGGAACAGCTTTCCCAGAGCACAGTTGTGCCTCTATTATGGGTTTGAGATGTTTCTGCTTCTCAATGTTCTCTCTTTTTTCCTGCCTGCTTGCCTGCCTTTTGGACCTCTTGCTGTCTAGGGTGGCAGATGAAGCTTTCTACAAACAACCCTTCGCTGACGTGATTGGTTATGTGTATGTTGCAAAACTAATTCCTTTTGTTTCAATTCTATTTTTTGTTTAGAGTTAATGCACCTTTTATGCCACAAGTTGCTTTGCTTTTTAAATGATTTCAAATTAGCACTCTGGGGGCTGCTTAAGAGTTGATATGCTGGGGGTATATGATCCATTGTTTGCCTCACAGAACCATGACTTCCTACAACTCCGATTGCCATTTTTCATATTCCGGTTTTGGAGGGAAGGAAGGGAACTGACTCCCTTTCAAAATGTGGGTCATTCGTGATCTTGTCTGGGAAGGCTTTGGGACTGGAGGACTCTGACCTCTTGCCATTGCTGCCACCGCTCCCTCCCTGTCCCAGGTGGGGAGGCCACGTGTCCCCATGTGGGAGAGGTGGACGTCCTGGTTAGGAGCCAGTGGGGACAGCAGCATTTTCTACACTTGGTTCCTTGGTTGCATTCTTCCCGGGGCAAAGGGGGGTTGTCTCTGCTGGGAGCCTGTAGTGGTTTCTCTACTGTCTTACATGTCAGAAATCGCTGTGTAGTGGCCAGCTTCTGGTGCCCCGTCCCCTCGCCCATGCACAGAGAGGCCCCAGCTTTGAGGTGCAGATAGCCAAAGCTGTCTGACATGAGCCACTTTGGCCTTTTCCTCCAAAGAAAATTACATCTTCTCTGGAAGGGTTTTTGTTTTGTTTTTAGGGATTCCTGCTACCAAATCAGTATTGCTGAAGACTTGGAAACGGTTTCCCCCTTAAATATTAGGACTAGATTTTGAGTGAAGGAAGATGAGGGTGGGGCGGAGGGAGAGAGGAGTTGGTGGGAAGGCTGGACCGCAGGCTGAGAGGTCTGTAGAGCCTCTGGGGCCTGTGATCTTGAGGTGTTCATCCCATTAGAAGGCAGAACTGGGTTTCATGGGCCCCCAGATATATTTACAATGAGGCTTGTGAAATGCTGGACTTACAGGTGGTATTGGATTTGATTTTTGCACATTCTCTCTGGAGTAGAAATGGAGACTAGAAAGGTCGAGTCTGGGTTTGCTGGGCAGCAGGGTGGCCCAGCAAAGCCAGCTGCACGTTCCCCAGCGTAAATAGAGTGGCAGGGGCATGTCTAGCTTACTGACCATCTGCATTGAACTCATTCTCATTTTCTATATCTGACCTAAAGTTTCCTTGTTTCTTTTCTTCTCTTCACCTTTAAGCACAAACATAAACCATCCTTGCTACAGCCTAGAACAGTTAAGTAAATCTTTCTCACTGCCCCTAACTGTGTGTGCCATGCAGTCGCAGTGTTGTAGTGGCTCTGGCTTCAGCAGTGTTTGCCACGGCCATCCCTGTGAGAGTGCGACCCTCTGTCCCCATGGACCAGTCATCTCCATTGCTTTTGCTTTGCCCGTGACGCTTGTTGGAGTAGATAAACACAGTGTGTCTTCCCTCCTCTTACCACTGTCCACATTGTGGGCTGTAGCTCCCACCAGCTGGTTCCCGAGCGGGGGTGGGCTGACCTTGACTGAAAGAAGGTTGGAGCAGCATCTTACCAAAAAGCACCTAACATTGATTGGCTCTCCAGCCATCATTGGGTGCCCACCCCTGCCACAGTGTGCTCTCAGTGGCCCAGGGTACCTGGCTGGAGGGAAAATGGCTGACCTAGAGAATGTCCTAACAAACCCTTTCCAGAATGGCTTTAGTGTCTAATGCCTGCTAGCATGGGAGCTTGTTTTGAATTCCTTTTGATCTGCCCTGTTTCTCTCCAGCCTTAGGAGTAATCCAGAAGCTGTTGTGCAATGAGCTGTGGGCTTTTTAGACGTCTCTAAATTTACTTAAAACTTAGTACAGCCCCAACATAAACTACTGTGCAAGTTCTTGACAAGCCTCTGCTTTGCTTTTAATGAAGGCACTGTGTAGCTGGCTGAGGACTTGCTTTTTTAATGCTCTGTGTCAGCAGAGACAGAGAGAGAGCCCTGAACCAAACACCTGTATTCCAACATTTTACACGACAGGGCAGGCACCCTGTGCCCAGGAGAGCCGGCCCTGTGTCTGCTCTCGAGTCCGACCTGGGCCAAGGGCTGTGATTCTTCAGAAACGCGGAATGCCATCAAGTCAGGCATGAAGATGCAGTTGCTTCTGTAACAAGGCAGCCACCAGGTAGCTCACAGGGGTTCTGCATTAAACCAACATATTTTGTCGTTGCTTCTAGGGCAGCAGAAGAAGCCTTTGTAAATGACATTGACGAGTCATCCCCAGGCACTGAGTGGGAACGGGTGGCCCGGCTGTGTGACTTTAACCCCAAGTCCAGCAAGCAGGCCAAAGACGTCTCCCGCATGCGCTCTGTCCTCATCTCCCTCAAGCAGGCCCCCCTGGTGCACTGAAGAGCCGCCCTGTGGAAACACTACATCTGCAGTACCTTAGTCCCACTCAGTGAGGCTCTTCACATAATTGGATTAATCATGTTGAGTTCTTTTGGACCAAACCTTTCGTCTTTAGAGTTGTTCATTGTTTGTGATTGCATGTTTCTTCCTTCAACCGTGTTCTCCCTGGCATTCAGAGAGGAGGGGGAGGTGGTGGCAGAGGAAGGGAGGGATGCCTCCAACGGTAGCCTCAACTTGTGCTTTTTGTGTATTATTCTGAGAATAAATTTCTGTTTCAAACAATAAACATGAAGCTTCATTATTGACCTCGAGATGTACTGCAGTTTGTAGTGAGGTTCCAGGGAAGGAGGAGTTCGCTTTTATCATCATTTCTAGGGCTGAGGCAGCTTAGTGTGGGGCCTCCACCCAAGCCTTGAACTAAAATAGCTCCAAGTCTCTATTGTCTTTGGAAGTTTCCATTTGAAAAGGGAGTTCCAGGGCCAAAAGTTAACCCCTTGGTACCCACCTAAGAGAGCTGTGAATTCTCACCAACCTGTATATTTCTCCCAGGTGGCTCATTTGTCACTGTCCCTTACTTCAGGGCCTTGGGTGGTATATTTCAGTGGCATATATTTCTCTGGGGTCATACACTATAGTGAGACTTTACTTTCAGATTCAGCCAGTAAACCTGAGTCAGACTGGCATCTGTGCGTGGCTAGCCCCCTTACTCTGGATTCCCCTGGCACTTTGCTCATATCTCTGTCGTCAAGTCCTTCATCTAGACGGGCCAGCACAGTGGCCACTAGGCACATGTATCTAATTAAAATAATAAATACATACTAGTTCTAGTTACATTTCATATGGCACGTGTGGTTAGGTAGTATCAGAATGGCACAGCACAGATGACCGAACATGTCCAGTGTAGAAAGTTCTAGACCACACTGATCAATACAGCAGGGGCCTCCAGAAGACTGCTCTATTCAGGCATCAGCATGTTTATTATGTGCCCTCAGAACCTGTCACATTTTAAGAGTTCAAGCAACTAATAACGCCGTATTTCAGAAATCTGCTTATAGTTACCTGATACTATTTCCAAGTTGGAGATGGATGTAAACTCCTGCAATGCCACCCTCAGGCGGGCCTTGCCATTGTGAAGAAGGAACGTCCACCGCCTCTCCTGTGGCAACTGTCTGAAGGGGAGAGGAACCTTCATTACTTTCCTGCCTACCTCCCCCTTTCCAAGCTTCTAACTTGGGCATTCCTTGGCCTTGCCCACAATTCTAGCCTCTCTGCTCGTTTCTCCCCTGTAGCCACCCCAGACTGCAGTCATGCAGTAACTCACTGTTCACCAACGATTTGTTCCTTCTGAGCCTTGCTAATGCCATTCAAGATGTCAAAATCCGGCACTGGTCGGGCAGCACAGTTGGTTAGAGTGTCACCCTGAGCCACGAAGGTTGCTGTTCCATCCCCAGTCAGGGCACAAATAAGGAGCAACCAATGAACGCTTGGTAGGTGGAACAACAAATTGATGTTTCTCCCTCAAATCGATTTTTAAAATGTCAAAATCAGGAACTAGCTTGAAGGCCACCTCCACAATGCTTCCCTTCCTCCCCTGAGCTCCCAAGGCCCCCTGTGCAAGGCAGTTTACCTTTTGGTATTCTCTTGGTGGTGCCATCTGGATTGGTCTTGCCTCCCATACCAAATGGGCTTCTTGAAGTGGATGTGGCAGTTGTAAAATGTCAGTATAGTCTTCTGACATTCCTCAGATCAAGAGGTGACTGGATAATGTGACAAGTAACACTGTGTGGCTTTCAAGGCTAGGTCATAAAAGGCAGTGCAGCTGACAGCTGGCTCGTTGGAACACAACAAAGCTCTGGCAATCCTTGAGCCACCATGTAAAAATGCTCTGTACCCGGAGGCCGTCACCCTGTGAAGAAGCTCAAACCAGCCCACCTGGAGAGACCCGAAACCACAAGCAGAGAGAGAGATCTGGCCAGTGCCTAGTGTCCCCGCCTCCTGCTCTTCCAGCGGCAGGCACTGACTGTGTAAGTGGATCAGACGCCCTGCAGCAGAACTGCCAAGCAGAGCCTTTCCCAAACTCCCGACCCACAGGAACCATGAGAGAAAACAATTACTGTTTAAGCCTCAAATTTTGAGGTAGTTTGTGACAAGGATTACTTCTAAAACCTACACCACCCACATGGGGCTACATAAAAGGGAGTTGGTCCCAGGGACTCAATGAGTGCTCAGCATTTACTTTCAAAACTCTCAAATCAGATCACTTGGCTTTTTATGTCAAATTTTAAATGTTATTGAACATATAGCACTGGAAGTCATAGCCAGAACAACTTGGCAAGAAGAAAAAAAAAGGAATCCAAGTTGGAAAGGAAAAACTAAAACTGTCACTACTTGCAAATGACATGATATGTATAGAAAACCCTAAAGACTCCACCAAAAAAGTTAGAATCTATGAATTCAGTAAAGTTGCAGGTACAAAACCAATGTACACAATTCTGTTTCAATACATTAATATCAGAAAGAGAACAATACCATTTACAACTGCATTAAAAAGAATAAAATACTTAGGAATAAATTTAATTAAGGTAAAAACCTGCACACTGAGAACTATCTGACATTGGTGAATATTGAAGACAACACAAATGGAAAGATATTCTGTGTTCACGGACTGGAAGAATTAAAATTGTTAAAAATGTCCATATTACTCAAAGCATTCTACAGATTCAATGAAATTCCTATCACAATTCCACTGGAATTTTTCACAGAATAGAACAATCCTAAAATTTACATGGAACCACAAAAGACCCTGAATACCAAAGTGGTCTTGAGAAAGGAGAACAAAGTTAGAGACATGCTCTCTGATTTCCAAATATATTACAAAGCCATTGAAATCAAAACAGTATGGTACCGGCATAAAAATAGACACATACATCAATGGAACAGAATAGAAAGCCCAGAAATAAACCCACACATATATGGTCAATTAATTTACAACATAGGGAGCCAAGAATATACAATCAAGAAAGGACAGTCAATAAATTGCATTGAGAAAACTGGACAGGCACATATAAAAGAAAGAAAGTGGACCATGATGCTGCCCCACACACCCCAAAGATTAACTCACAATGGGTTAATGACTTGAATGTACGACCTGAGACCATAGAACTAAAAAACAGGCAGTTGTAAGTTCCTCAACTTCTGTCTCAGTGATAATTCTTTGGATTTCACACCAAAAGCAAAGGCCACAAATGCAAAAGTAAACACAGAACTATAGCAAACTTAAAAGCTTCCACATGGCAAAGGAAACCATCAACAAAATGGCATCCTACTGAATGGGAGAAAATATTTGCAAATCATATCTGATACAGGGTTAATATCCAAAATTGAGCATAAAGAACTCATAGAACTCAATAGTAAAAACCCCAATGTGATTAAAAAATGAGCAGAGGACCTGAATATTTTTCTAAAAAGGACATACAGATGGCCAACAGGTACGTGAAAAGATGTTCCATATCACTAGTCAGGGAAATGCAAATCAAAACCTCACACCTGTTAGAATGGCTGCTATCAAACAGACAAGAAACACTGAATGTTAGCGAGGATGCGGAGCAGAGAACCCCCGTGCTCTGTTGGTGGGAATGTACACTGGTGCAGCCACGATGGAACACAGTGCAGGGACGCCTCAAAAAAATTAAAAGTAGAGCATCCATAAGACTTGCAGTTCCACTTCTGAGTATCTGAAGAAAACAAAAATACTTAAAAGATATACACACCCTGTGTTCACTTCGTTATTTACACTAGCTGAGATATGGAAATGAACAGATAAAGAAATCATGCTGTATATCTAATGGATTATTCTTCAGCCATAAAACCTACGAAATTTGCCATATGCAACATGGACGGACCATGAGGGTATTATGCTAAGTGAAATAAATTAGAGAAAGACAGATACTGTCTGATCTCACTTAAATGTGGAATCTAAAGAAAAAAAACAAACCAAGCTCACAATAAACCACAGTGGACTGGTGGTTGCCAGAGGTGGTGGTGTAGATGGTGAGTGAAATGGGTGAAGAGGGTCAAAAGGTACAAATTTCCAGTTACAAAATAAGTAATCCATGGGGATATAATACACAGCATGGCTAACTATAGTTAATACTATATCATATATTTGAAAGTAGATCTTAAAAGTTATCACAAGAAACAAATTCTGTAAAATATACATAGTAATTATATTATCAAAGGTTTTTTTTTTTGGTTAAGAAACCAATATTAGATGCCTTACAGAAGTTACATGACCTTCAAAAAGTAAGCGCTGCAACAATGTAAATCTCTTCTGGGAAGGGAAAGGCTTTTAGCTAGTGAGTTAATTTAAGAATAAAACAAAATAAAAGTGCTAGGATTTCCGCAAGGAAATATATTTATTTTTTCTTTAGAATTTGGCTCAGTAACAAAAATATTTACATTAAAATAAATTAAGATATGATTGTTAACCATATATAATAATTATGTTGGAATATATTAGTCTTTCCATGAACTTAAAAACTAAGATTTGGTTTTAGATTCAGTACCATCCTTCATATATTTGGGTGGCAATGCAATTGTCTGGTGTAGAAAGTGGTTATGGATTTCACCAAGGAACAACTGACGCCCCTTCACAGTACACCATCTGGCCGCAGACACTGATGGCCGGCTGAGCAGACCAGCTTCCCTCCCAGGGATCACCAGGAATGTTTCAGCAATAACCAGGACCTGGAGATTATTCAGGGCTGGTAGAAAGTTCTAAGAATCAGTCAGTCTATCTTTTCACATTAACTCACCAGGAAGTAAGTAATATATCAAATGTAATACTGATTCCTTCACTTTATTTTATACGCTAATACTGAAACAATGTATTGTAGAAATCTTGAGGTTCTCCTAAAATAATAATCTGAGAAACTTATGCATATCCTTTTTTAGGTCATCTGAAAGTATCCATAAAATCTATCACTGGCAAAATTGACACCACACAGAATATTTGATTAAATAATCTATTTACAGATAGTGCCATGGACAAGTCAAGGCATTACTAATAAGATACTAAATAAAGCTTCTGCCAGTCTGCAGTAAAGCCGAATATATTCACAATTTGAAAACTGTTGATGAGAGGTTGTGTGGCTTAGCAGAAAAAGCAGAGAGACCTGGGATCAAACCCTGTCTCAGACTCACTAGAGACATAACTTTAGGTATGTTTAAACACTAAGACAGTTTGGGATTCCGTAAGCTGGGAATTAAAACACCTGTTTTACAGGCTGCAAACATTTAGAATAATGTATCTGAGGTGGACCTAGTTCAGAGCCTGGCACACAGTAGGCACTTAATAAATGGTGGCTATTAGTTTTTCTTCCAGGTTGCAACTGACAGCAAGAACCTTGGCCTTTGTATCTTGACAGCAGTGAAAGCACGGAATCTCACTTAGCTGGAACCCAGACTCATGGATGTGGGCTCCAGGTCTGACACAGACACTGCCCTTGTGGCACTCCGGGGCCAAGTTCCATGTAGGATGAGAAGTTACTGAAGGGAGAGGTGTCTGCTTGTCAGTAGCAAAAACCCTTTGGGACAGTTAATCTCCTTTCAGAGGCTGTAAGTCCTAGTGGCTTCTCAGCTGTCCTTAAGAAGATAAGTACAAGGTCGCTAAGGCCACTGTAGTTCAGATCCCTGGTCTGAAGTTTCTCACGGTTCTGGGAGAGTAATAACAAGCGACCTTGGGGGGCGGTGACAGGTATGTCCAATGTCATGATTGTGGTAATGATTTCACAGTTGCATATATGTTTGAAGCTTATCAAACTGGGCACTTAAAGAAAAGTGCACTTAAGCCTTCCAAGGTGAGATTTGCTTTTGTTTCCTGACTAGATGCCTTTTTGCCATCTAAGTTTAGGGTCAGAGGAGGAAGGATTAATAATCCAAACTCCAGTCTCAAGGTCACATTCCCAAGCATGGCCTGCATGTCTGAGGGGTACATCTAGTAAGCAGAGGCCAAAAGCTACTGTAGCTCCTGCTGGCACAGAAAACTGTGAGTGGCATTTGTAGGGTCTGAGCTGAAATGACCCAAGAAAAAGCAACATCTACAAAAATGGGGATGGGGATAGGTGACTGTGGAAGAGGGGACTACAAGCACAAATTTCTCTGCCAAAGTCACCTGCTAGGTATCAAATTTAAGTAATCAAATTTGCTTTTTAAGAAATGTGCATCTAAAAGATAACCTGATTCCGTTAAGGAGCTCTAGTTTCGGTCTGTGTCCACTACCGGGAAGCCTAGTAGATCCTGCGCGTCGTGTAGTCCAGAACCATGCTGGCGGCCCCGAGCAGGGCAGGGTCCACCAAGTCCGAAACCACCACGTCCACGTCCTGCACGGAGGGCAGGGCTTGCTGGCGGATGACGTCTTTGACAGTGTGGATGTAGTGACTGGCCAGGATTCCGGAGAGGATCACGAGGGAAGGATTCACAGTGTGGAGGATGTTCACAACCCCAAGACCCAGAGCCGTTCCAGCTACAGGAAAACAAAAGTTTCAGGAAGGAAATCAAATAAAAAAAGCCCAAGGGGAAGGTTGCAGAGCCAGCAGCTGGGAACATTCCCACTGGGTAACCAGAAGCTGTACTTGTGAAGCTGTTCATGCCTTACTCCTGATGGAAGAAAATGACCATGGGATACTTTGAAATGAAAAAAGCTGGGTATAAAATTGCATATACCATACTATGGGACCTCAACTAAAAAATTTCTCTAAAAAAATTTCTCTAAAAAGTTAGAAATACTGGAAGGAAATGTTAGCAGTTGATATTTCTGACCAGTAAAATTCAGTGACACTTTTCCTTAACTCTCATTATTTCTCTAAATTTCCTATAAAATAAGTCATTTCATCATAGTTGTAAAACTCGACAACAAAAAAAACCTGTTTAAAAAAGGCAGTGCTGCCAAATACCTTGAAGGCGATTCCCTTTTCTTCCCCTCACTAGGCAGGAAAAGGACCTCTGAATAAACACTCAAGAGCACCACTCCTGAGGGAAGGTGGGCATCTGGGGGAGCCCTGGGTGGTCCGAGGGCCTGTCCCCTGCGCCGGAGCTGCCAGGAGCCGAAACTCACCTGTTCTCAAGATGCTCTGGGCCTTCACGTTGCCAAGCTTCGCAGCTTGGATAAGGTGGAGCGCCCCCACAGCTTCATCTTTTGGTACTGACATCCCTTCCACCAAAAGCAGGTCTTCTGTTGGAGCAGAGATAAGAAGCAGTCATTAATGAGCTGTGGCCGCCTGTGGGGAGGCCAAGGTTACAACTGTGCCGGTGGGCAGCAAGCCCCCAAATGGGAAGGCAGTATTTTCCTTTCACATTTGCAAAGCTCACCATCCATAAACATCCACGCATATCCCCTTGCCGCCACCCTCTTGTTTGGTTATACATCGCCCAGGATGTCCCCAGTTCTGCTCAGAACCCCCTCCTCACCCTCCTAGCCCCCGCGTCCTATGGCGGGAATGCACAGTGCCTAAGGCACAGACACGGACCCGGTTCAGTCTCCAGCTCTGTCATCTCAAGCTGCACGACCCTGTCCATGTCACATCACCTCCGTGTTTGTCCCCTCTGTGAGACTGGGGCCATACTGTAATAATACCTACTCTAGCAGGATTATTTTAGGGGTTAAATGACATAATGGACCATAAAGTACTTAGTCAGGCATGGGCCAAAGTAAAAGCTAAAAAAAACACCGGGTATTTCTGTAATCTGGAGTCCCTGCCTTTCTGTCCCTCGCTCTGCCAGTCACCGACCCAGATGGATCTGCCTCCTCCTCAGCCTTAGCTCCCATTCCTGTGTGCTCACAGATTCCACTTCCGTCTCAGTGTAGTTAGGCTTCTGCCCCGCACTGTTTGAACTTAAAGATAGGCACTTTCCCCTAAGGGGGCAAAAATAATCTTTTTATGTAGATACTGCATAAACAGAGAATCTTTCTGGGGTATTAGAGTTTCATGGGGTGAGATGATCAAGAAAAAACATCTGAACAGGCTCCTTGTCGGGGGTGATGATAAAAATGAGGCTGAAAACATTTTTCAGGGCTTCAAATGATGCCCTCGTGGACAGAGCCAATGAACTTTGCCAATTTTCTCTCATTCACAGCAGCATTCGACACTACCTACTACACTCTCCCTGAAACACTCTCCCCCTTTTTGGCTTCCATGACTTTCCCCTTTCCTGGTTTTCCTCCCACCCTCGAATGCTGTTTTGCAGGATTCCCTTCTTGACTCTTGACTCTTGCCTCCTTCCAAGTCTCTTCCGGAGGTTATACTGCCTCCTCGGGGCTGATTCCCACACCCCTCCTCTGGCCTAGTCTTCTCCCCTGAGCATCAGAGCCCTGTAGCCGGCTGTCCCCCACGCCTTTCCACCTGCACACGGCTGTCTCTCTGCCACCGAAACCTGTGCTTCATCTCACCTTCCCAGCCCCAGCTTGTCCAACCAGAAAACTGGAAGTCGCTCTACAGAAGTGTCCCATTTAAAGCTGCCCTCCATTCAACTACCATTTTCCTCCCAGAAAACAAAAAGTTACAGTTCAGTGAAGAATCTACAATTCAGATATGACTGAATCTTTCCCCTAAAACTTTTCAGTGGTTTCTTTGTTGGCTGCTGATTCTGGCTTACCTCTTACTACAGTATACTCCACCCTTTATGCACTGACAACGCTGTTTCCCAAGCTTGGAAATGTTCCCTTGCTCATCCAAACTTGCCTCACTGGTTGTTTACCCTCTGACTCTTGACCTCTTGGGACAGCACCCTCATGCTCCCCTCACCACACGGAGAGGGTGGGAGGGCACACCGGTGTCCTTCTAAGCATTTCTTGGGCATCATCACTGCACTGGAGACATTCTATCACGATACTAAATGACTTCCTCTTGCATTAGACTGGAAACCATCCTGACTTTTATAACATGTCCAGAAACAGCTTTAATGCAAACAGACCTTTTAGAATTCAAAAAGTGTAATACATCCCTCCATTTAATTCTTCATTAAAATGTGTATTAAGTACCTATGCTGTGCTAGGGCCTGGGAAAACAAAAATGAAAGAAATCTTCCCCGCTATCCTGGAGCTCAAGACCCCCGCCATCTCCACCACTGGAGAGGAAGAATTGTTAACACAGGTCAGGACCAAGGAGCCTCTGGCGCTTCAGTCTGAGAACCTCCTTTTCTTGTAGGCAGGAGACGGTTAAAATTTCTGGCTTCAGTGTTCCTCTCTCCAGAATATCTGCTTTGAAGTACTTTTCTACCTTTGGCTATTTAATTCCTCGGGAGAAAGAACCAACCGTCATGTAGCTTTTTTGCTTCCTTCTGCAAGGCCATTCCAGAAGCATACGCTTCGATACAGCCGTGGCTCCCACAGGAGCAATCAGGCCCGTCTAGAGACACAACAAGGTGGCCAAGTTCCGCCGCGCAGAAGGAGCTTCCGTGGATCAGCTCGTGCTGATGGATGATTCCCCCGCCAATTCCTACAGTGAGAGAAGCAGTCGTTGAGGTGGCTCTTCAATGCAACAGCAAACTGATATGGCAGTGCCTCATGTTAAGGAAAGCTTTGGGACATGAGGTTCTATATAACACTTAATTCTTAGATAGCTGAAATTTACTGAGTACCAAAACCTTACTTGGAATCATTTTGGAAGGGGATAATTTCGGCAGATCCTGATACCCTGTGTGGCAGCTGCTTGGCTCAGTGGATTTCAACCACAGCTGCTGTGGACAGGTCTGTGGCGCTTGGCCTCACCTGTGATGGCAGTGTACCCACACTCCCCACTATTCTCACCAAGGCTTCCTCCGATGCTGAGGAGCTTCGTCAGCCATGTAAACACCGTGCCCCAGAAGCAACCCTCAACCAAGGCAAGACAGGAGCCGGCAGATCCAAGTGGACAATCCTGGATGGTCTCTGCAGGCTTCCGGGGAGGTTCTGGTAGATTTCAGCCCCCGCTGCCCTCAAGGCAGCTCGGACACCGTGTCCTCTGACGGCTCTCCTGCTCCTCTGCTCTGCTCTTCCCGCTCCCTCACTCCTGCTCGGGGTCACGGCCCGAATAAAATGCCCACACCTAAACTCTTATCTGCTTTGGGGAAGACAATCTTTTTAAGGTATCAAATACCTCCTGCTTTCTTAAACAGATATGAAATATGTTTTGCCTCTTCTTAATACCATCAGGCCTAAAAAAGTCTATGCTTCAGTAATTATAAAAATCAGTAGCTGTCTTCTTACGGAGTTTAGGGTTACTAAGGAGTAAAGGACATTTCGCCTTAGTGGGCTCTGCTTTTCAGTTGTCCTGCTACCTATTACCTCTTGTGACATCTCCTCAAACTCCACCCCTCTCATCTGCAGCTCATTAACTGCTCTGTGCTAGGAAATGATGGCCAAGCTTGCTAGAACTGTGTCTGAGGCCAAGAGAAGTGTATGAGCTTAACAGGGAGGCAGCCTAATGCAGGGTTAAGGGCACACCAGTTTTGAAGGTAACCGTATCCGGGATCGAATGCTGGCTTGACCATGCACAGCTGAGGCTGTCTCCTCATTTAAAAAACGAACCAGGACATCGGCAGATATGGCAGAGTAGGGAACTCCAAAAGTTCATCCCTCCACTAAAGCAACGAATAAACTGACAAAAACTATCAGAATCAACTTTTTTGGAACTCTGGACACTAACCAGAAGTTTGCAACCACCAGAGGAATGCTTAATCAAGAAAAAAACAACTGAATGTTACTAAGAGCTTTCTGGCATTTTCTGGCCCCATCACCTTCTCCTCCCCAGGAAGTGGCACGGCCTTGAACCAGCAGCCCCCGTCCCCAGCACAGATGGCTGTGCCAGAGGGAGCTGAACTAACCTTACTCTCAAAGAACTGGGTGGTCTGTTTTGACCAGCTCAATGGGCCTGCCTTTCTCGCACCTACCTCAGAACTCACCCAGGGCTCAGGGGGCTGCCCAAGGGCCATTTGTCAAAACATCTAAAGGCAAAATATACTAATTAGCCCCCATTGGTTAGGGAAATAGGTAACGGTGGGGGCAAACAATATACTAACCAAAAAGACTGGGAGGAAAAGCTGGGGAATGAGAAGCTTTTAGAAGGCCATGTACATGCTCAGAAAAGACCTGAGCAGACCCTCAGCTCTCCCGTGTGCCTCTCTGCTCAAGCAGGCCAAGGCGAAGCTGTCCGCTGCCTGGCTGGGTGTTGATGGTGTGCCCGACACACACTCCAGCTCCTGCAGCAGCCGTTTCTGACTCCTCTGCTTACCTGTGCCTGTGATAAGTGTCACGAAGTTTTCCAGGCCCTTTCCTTGGCCAAATTTCCTTTCTGCCATGGCGGCGCAGTTGCCATCATTGTCTACCCACACGGGCAGATGCAAAGTGTCAGACAGGGGCGTCCTGAGGTCTACCGAGTTCCACTCCTGAATCAGCTTGGTCGAGTGCAGCACGATGCCTTCCCGGGGGTTTACACGGCCGCCTGTGGAGACACCTGCGCCCCACCACGAGCACGAGGGAGATCATTCTAATGAGCAATCTTAGAAAGTGTGCCGACTTTCTGGGCTTGGAACACCGATTGATTCACCCAGCAAACCTGAAGACATTACCAAGGACTGCAGAAAACAACAAGCAGTCCAAGCTAAATCTGTAGCCCCCGTAGACACAACACTATCAACGCTTCCCAAAGGCCTGGGAAGGCCTTGTGCCCGGGGCCCACAGACAGGACCCGGAGCCATCCGTGCACAGGGCAGGCAGGGACTTGATACTGAGTCGTGCAGCAGAACTCAGGAAGTTCTGTACGTAAAAATGAACATCGCTTGGATACGTAATTCACAATCTTACCTACTCCCAAAATTCTGCAGTTCAGTTTTACAGCTTCTGCTGCAGCTTCTACACACATCTGTAGTATTAAGTTAATCCTCTCTTCATAGGTTTTAGGATTGAACTGAGTATACTTCTTAACTATTTCACCCTGAAAGAGAAAACACCACCACCGTCTGCCGCACTGGTCTCAGCTAAGGAGCACACACAGTGAATCTCTTGGCCTATTGCATGACAAAGCAGACGATGCCATGGGACAGTTCCACAGATACAGAGGACCGCTTCAGAGGCAGCCACCGCTGGCTGCGTCAGCCCCAGGATACACCCAAGTCGTTCCCCAAGAAGCCCTTCTGGCACATGGCTACTGAAGCAAGGACAACTCCTGGCCACCCGGATAGACCCCTCCCTAAGCATAAGGTCAATGTTGGCTAATCTGAATCTTCGTTAAAAGGTCATATGTTACTCTCTCAGGCTGACAAATTTTCCTTGCTTAAATACTGAGGCAACTAAGTAAATGTCCTAAGCACTTAAGCTTTAATCCTCTCCCATAACTGGAGCCAATGATCGTATGGCACCATGACACATAAATTACTGTGTTTTGTGATAGATTTTAGTACCAACCAATCAGGGATAGTCCCTCCTAATTGTTCTTGTTTTTAAATTTTTTTCTTTGTTCTTCTCACTTGGGCATTATCTTAAGTAAACTTCACAATAATGTTGTTAAACTTTTAAAAATTTCATTGAAATGTTGACTAGAATTCTGCTAAATTTATATTTCAATTACGAAAGTGCTGACACTCAACACTCAGCATTTCCAGCCAAGATATTTCTCAAGCATTTACATTTTACAGTGAAGTTTTATAATTTCCTTTATATAGATCACATAGTTGTCTGGTTTAGATTATTCTTAGAAGTTTTTGTTGCATTGTTCTGAGTAGGATCTCTTTTTCCATTCTTCTGCTATGCATGGAGTTTTATATAAAACCATGACAAAGGTTAAGGCTGTCACTAATGGTTGCTATTAAAAATAATCCAAAGTTGTGATTCTCAGCCCTCACTGTGCATCAGACGCACCTGGGCAGCTCTGAACCAATACTGGTGCCTGGCCTCCACCCGCAGCGAGTCCAGTGCAATCGGTCTGGGGTGGGAGCAGGCATCTGCGTATTTTTTTAAAGCTTCCAGATGATGCTACTCTGCAATCAGGGTTCACAAACACCCACCGAGAGGGAAACTGAAATCTCTGCCTGCAATTTCAAACCAGTAGGAAGTTACTGACATTTATATATTTATCGTAATATCTAGCCATTTTACTCAGTTGTTTTATTAATTCTATAACATTGTTTATTCACATTGCCTATAAATAACACCATTTTACCCTGTCCACAATCTCCATTTCTGCTGTTTGTTCCATGCCTTAGTCCCTCCTAACTTCCAGAATCATGTGCAGCAACGGTGTGGAGGACAGCCTTCCTTTCCTCTTGATTGCAGTGGTGACGCCTCTAGAATTTGTACTGTGAGGGGTGCTGGCCACTGACATGGTATACATCTTATGTTAAGAAAATATTCTTCTATGAATACCTTGTAAAGATTATTAATAAAGGAGGCCTTCTGGCTTCTCTTGAAGAAATTGTATTTTGTTCTGCTTTTCTAAACAACTCTACATGTAAGGTCTGCTATTTCTAATGAGCTCCTGAAACTATACACAGACTGGATTTCAAACGAAGACTTTTCTTGTTAAATCATTAAAGAGCACTTTAACATGGACGCCGTGGTGTTTTTATGAAGGCTCTCTCAAGTTCGGTCGACACCGGGTGATGGTTCGGTGAAGGGGCTGAAGGCATGCTGTGCTCAGCCAAAGTCATGTGTAGAGGAGATGCAAGTCCCCTCACACCAGCCCACACCCTCCTCCCGCGGTAAGTCGCCGACACACTCCCTAATCCACACTGATAACCAATACAGCTTCCGGTCTCCTGGGTGGCAAAAGCCTCTCTGGGGCCTTGTCAACTCAAGTGCCCTCCCTTGGCCTCCCAGAGAATCTCACTCCCTTGGAGTGTTACTGATTAATAAAACAATGACAGACATTGTGACGGACCCAGAAAGTCAGCACTGTGGGCAAATGGTTACACCCTTCCATGTGTGTTTCTAGCCCTCCCAACTGTACTTTTTAAAAATCAATTACTTGTATGGGATATAGAGTGAAGACCTTAGGCGTTCTTTTACCTTCATGCTGACTATGGCAACTCGGAGGTTTGTCCCACCGAGATCAACAGCTAAAGCACTCAGAGTTTCAAGAATATGGTCAATGTCTTGAGAGATATTGTCCTTCACAGGAGGAAAGCAGAATTTCTTTTGCAGTGGCTCTTGAAGATCAATAGATTTCAGAAACTTCAAAATCCTTGGAACAGCATTTCCATCCCCATATATCTTTGAACTGCAATATCCAAAAAGTCAAGTTAAATGCTTTTCTCACACACGCTAAGTGATACGGAGGACACGGTATTGATGGCATCTCAGACCCGAGGTAACAGTTTGTACTTTTTCCTTTTAAGATAACAACATCTGGATCTCTTCAGCAACACAGCAGCTTCCTATCAGCAGTGTAATGTCTAATTCCATTGTTGATTGAAATACAGCTATTTCCAACCTGAGATACCATTAAAAGATGCTTATATTATCAAAGAAAAAGTATCTTTGTTAAGCCAATTTCAGCATATAACAGTTTGAGACAATGATTTTTTTTTTTTTTTTGGTGATAAAGGAAAAGAGTATTCAAAAGCTTCATAGTTTTGGAATAACAGCTTTCCACGTGCATTAGTCACTTAGGTCTCTCAATTAAGGCTAAACTCGTTAACTCTTTAGTTACAGCTTTAATCACTTAAACCTATCATTTAAGGCTAAACTCTAACACCTGAGTTCTACCTTTTCCCAGCCTCTACCCCCCTCCCCCATTATTTTTAATTATCTTAATCTGTAGGGTTAGTTTACAAACAAAAGCAGTAAGATACAAAAGCTACACAATTTTAGAAGAATGTCAGGCTTCTGCCTCAGAGCCTGTTCCCTCTAGAACACCCAAAGAATAACCCCGCCACCCTCTGCCAGGCCAGTCCGACCCTAGGCTGCACCCAGAGTTCCTTCCCATCCAAAATACCGTCCTTTGGGAAACGCAGGCAGCTGCAGCACGATCGTCCAGGCATCCCCAGAGCCAGAGAGAGCCCGTGCCACCGAATTTTATTTTTTTAAGTTTTCATCTTTACATTCATGGGGGAAAAGTTACATTCAGGGAAAAACATTCAAATACAGGAAAATCTCATTAATTTGAAATAGAAAGGAGGGCAGTCTACATTAAAATGCTGAGTGAAACTATTTTTAAATAAAATCAGTTACATTACTTTCTAATGTTTACGGAAAATCAAAACAGGCTAAAGACCTATTTCCTAGCTATGTTAATTAACTGAGACAAATAAAAAAATTATTCTCCATCGGACCCCTTGGCAGAACAATAGGCATATGTTAACAAGCCCCGTCTCCCCACCAGCTGGGGGCCCAGGGGTGGAGAATGAGAGCTCTGTTAGGGGTGAAACAGTGGTCACAGCTTGGAAATGGTGCCGAAGGCAGCTCCTCTTTTAAAGCGCTTTTAAAAAAAGGGTACGTACTCACCAAGGGTACTGTTTCCCAAACTGCAGGTGCAGCGCTTGCAATATTTTGTCTTGGGTATCAGCATCCCGGACATGAAGGACATTCTCCCCTAGGTAAACCCAGTGACACAGTGCCATGATTCAGAAGTGGGAATACCCAAAGAATAAAGAAATTAGCAGTGTGTTATGCTCATAATTATCCCTGAATCCCAGAGGACTTCAAATAAGTCTTCTTTTTAGAGAGACATCAACTTTTCTACTGTGTACCTTTCTTTAAAGCACTCTCAGCAAGATCTCCTTATGTCAAAAAGGTAAGGGCACTAGGGTCCTTCATTCCCCAAAACAGTTAAGTTTTTGTAAACTTACTGTAATCAATAAGGTGGATCAATCTATTGGGTTGTCAAAAAAATCCGTATGATTTTTTCCATAAGGTAAAAGACAGATTTTTTGCCCTGGCTGGCATAGCTCAGTGGATTGAGTGCAGGCTGTGAACCAAAGTGTCATAGGTTCGATTCCCAGTCAGGGCACATGCCTGGGTTGCAGGCCATGGCCCCCAGCAACCGCACATTAATGTTTCTCTCTCTCTATCTCCCTCCCTTCCCTCTCTAAAAATAAATAAAATCTTTTAAAAAAGACACATTTTTCATTTTCACCAATAACTTCATTAATTTGGATATTGTGAGTATGTCAGCTATCTCCCATGTGGTATAATGTTGATTGTTCTCAATGTCTCAATTTGATCACTGTCAGCTTCAACTGGGCTATCCAACCGTGGAGCATGGTCCAGTGAGAAATCTCCAGCACAAAACTTCACAAACCACTTTTGACACATTCAATCATCACAGCACCTTCTCCGTACACTGCACAAAACTATGCATTTCACTTGAATTTTTCCCTTTCTTGAAATAATAAAGTATAATGTGCCAAAATGTTGTGTATTTCTTCCATCTTCAATAACAATACTGCGTTAAATGGCTTCCCATCACACTTAGAAAAAAACCCAAAGTATTTACCCTGGCCTAGGTCTGCCTCCTTCTCTCACATCATCTTGTATTCACTCTTCTTGCCCACTGCCCTACAACTGCACGGACCCCTCTGTTTCTCAGATGTATGAAGCTTGGCCTTCATAGTGGTGTTTTCCTCTGCTTCTCCCGATCCTCACGAAGCTAATTCCTTGTCATTCATATCTCAGCTGAAGTGTCATCTAAAAGTCGCCTTCTCTTATCCGCCCTAATGTGACCTGCACAAGTGGGTAGCACACCACCTAATTTTTTTCCCTTGATTTGTCATCGATCTCTCCTCCCACTGGAATGGAGGTTACAGGACAGCTTGGATGCCACGTTCAACTCCAGTCTCCCTTAAACACTGCCATCAAACACCACAGCTACCTAAGAAACTCTTAGCTCTAAGTGGTATTACAAAGACGATAAAAAGGTAAGTAGAGCCCTAAAAAATTTCGTGATCCCTGTGTGCTAGTTATAGATTTTAGGCCAAAATTGGTCATTAACTGCATTCACTCACTTGTTGATAATATTTGCATACCTTGTAATAATTCACACACATGTGTTAAGCCAGTCAGTTGAAATACAGGCAAAGGTAGATACCTGTTTCTCTTCCGATCTGACGTGTTCCTAGATTGATCACAGGTGTTCCAAAAGCTCCAACCTCTCGTACCCCACAACTGCTGTTCCCAATCATGCAGCCCGCGTGGGCAACCAACTGTATGAACTGGTCAAACGGGACGTGTTTCACTGCCCGGAAATTAGGGTGATGCTCGATGCCCTTCTTCCGCATCACTCGAACCATCTCTTTGCTCCCTGAGAGAGTGAAAAGAAACAATTGTTATACGGTTTATGAGATAAACAATTTTCATTGGCAAGTACAGCCCCACTTGAAGAAATCTTCCCATGAAGACTCATAATAGTTTTTCAAGAAAAAGTCATTTTAACAGCCTACTTTGTTTCCCCTAACAATAAAGATTATTCAAGATACACTGAGACAGGGATTCTATCAGAGAAAGGTGACATCTGGACACTGCAGCGAAGGGGTCCTGCCTGTGTTACCACAAAGCACCTAAGAGCTCAGCGATGAGCGGTGTCAGCTAATGGTGACCAGCATGCGACAGCTCCTGCTCTGGCTTTCTCACTGGTACCTCATGTCCCCATTAACATGGTTAAGGTCTCACTGACACCAAAGCCTACAGGCAGGCCTGAGGATCAACTGGAGACTCTAGCTCTAATATAAATAGGAGAACAGGAAATAACCATAACAATGGCCATTTTACTGTGGTTAGTGGGGTCGTTACATTCCTAAAGACACTTGACTTCTAAGATTTGTCTCCTGGCTGTTGCATTTTCTTAGTAGTGCAAAATGGAGGGAAGAGATTTAACATAAAATGAAAATGAGGATTAGCAAGATCTTTTTTTAGTATTTATTTCCTATCAAGTTTCTACTAGACTTGACAAAAACATCACAGCCTCTTCACTCTACTGCAGAATTGGTGATCCTTTGAAAACTGGAACACATTTCCGAATACAGCAGCCTTCAGCATAAAATGAGCAAGGTAAGAATGGCAGTCAAAAGGAGACATAATAGGAACATAAAACTGGAAAGGTAGGTGGCACATTTTCATCTTCAAGTCTCTTTACCTGCATCAATATTTGGAAACAGAACTAGGGTCCTCTTGTTGAAGGAGATAAGTGCATCCAGTGTTAACTCGAACATTTTAATGGAATGCTTAATGTCGGTGGTCACTGGGTGCTGTAGAGCAACGATGTAATCTTTAGGTTTTACATCATCACCTGTTTAAGGAAAATCCAACCACATTACATTGCTTCATTAGTTAAGAATCTCAAAGGAAGAGGCAAATTCCAAAAGACAGACTCCAAAGTCTGTGCTTTTAAAAATGCTAAGGGAAAGCAGTTTGTTACATTTTTAGCAAGCCATCCAAATTAGATTCCAATGATCAGAATATATGGCAACAAGTCCAAGGATTCAACACATTTAACAAAGGTACCTGCTACCACAAACAAAATATATAACTTGAAATAGCAGACACTAGAATTTATTGTTTCAAATCCCAAATTTTTCAAAGCATTAGAAAAATGTGAATCTTCCCAATTTCTCATTAGTGTATCTAATGAATTATCAGCAATACCAATGAATAATATTAGGTTGTAAATCAGGACATTTAGAGATTGAATGAGCACTAAATACATTTCATATAGATACACAGGAGCTTCCCCATACCATCACCCACCAGATTCAACAAATGGCAAGTACTTCTAAGCCTGTTCAAAGGCCTAGACAGGCTTCACTAATCCCAGGCTGGGATCCCAAGGACAGTTCCTCGGCAAAGATTTAAAGGGTGAATGGCTCAGATGGACAGTGCTCTGCCAGAGAAGCAAAGCACTGATCAACAGGGCCTACATTACCTCATAAAACTGAAAATGAGCTCCACCTGCTTACTTTTAATGAGAATATATTTCTTTGTGATACTAATTTTAATGATCAACTTTATATTACACTGTAAGTTTATTAATTTCCAAATTCAAACAGTAGCTGTTATTTTATCATTTAATGGTAACATAATTTTTACTAAGAATCTTTAGTAGTATTTGATTCAAAAGACTATAGGTTCCGATTTTTTAAAAGATTTATTTATTTATTTTTAGAGGGGAAGGGAGGGAGAGAAACATCAATGTGTGGTTGCCTCTTGCATGACCCCCACTGGGGGGCTGGCCTGCAACCCACGCATGTGCCCTAAATAGGAATTGAACTGGTGACCCTTTGGTTTGCAGCCCGAGCTCAATCCACTGAGCTACACCACCTAGGGCAATTTTCTAAAATTATTGGCCCTATATTATGTTCTAAACTGGGGTTTGGGGAGATATAATTATTAAATTTTTGTGCAAAGTAGGGAAAAGACTTAAAGGCCTAAAAGAATCTATCAGAAACAGAAGTCTAGAAAGATGTGATCAATATAAATGGAGCTAAGTCACTAGACAGAGATCAGGGCCATTAGAAACTATGGGAGGGGCTTCCAGCCAAGATGGAGGCGTAGGTAGACACACTGTGCCTCCTTGCACAACCAAAATAAGGACAACAAAATAACAACCAGAACTGACAGAAAATTGAACTGTATGGAAGTCCAACAACCAAAGAGTTAAAATAGACACATTCATCCAGACCGGTAGGAGGGACAGAGTTAGGCAGTTGCAGCAAAAAAAGCAGTGGCTTGTGGACCCCGGGCACACAAGGCAGCAGCTGACAGACCTGGGGCGCCCAAGACAGAAGCGGGCGAACTCAGAGAGGCAGCGGCTGGCAGACCCCGGGCGTGGGGTGGCGGCTGGCCCCAGGCGTTGGGTGGCAGCTGGCGGACCCAGCGAGGCAGCAATTGTGGAGCAGGCTGCTGCGTGCAAGGTGGCTGGCTGACCGAGTGGTCCCACATTCGAGTGCAGATAAACCTGGCGAAACTGGAGAGTGAGACAAACCACACAACCCAGGGTTTCAGCTTGGGGAAATAAAGCCTCAAAACACATATTGAAAACACCTGTGGGGGTTGAGGCAGCTGTGGGAGAGACTCGCAGCCTCATAAGAGAGTTCGTTGGAGAGACTCACAGGGTCCTGGAATGTGCACAAGCCCACCCACACAGGAATCAGCACCAGAAGGGCCCAGTTTGCTTGGGAGAAGTGGCAGAAGGGACTGAAATCTGGCAGAAAGCAGAGCAAGCGCCATTGTTCCCTCTCTGACCCTTGCCCCACATACAGTGTCACAACCGGGCTACGGGATTGCCCGCCCTGGTAAACACCTAAGGCTCCGCTCCTCATAGGTAACAGGCACGTCAAGACAAAAAAATGGCCCAAATGGAAGAACAGATCAAAGCTCCAGAAAAAAATACAGCTAAGCGATGAAGAGATAGCCAGCCTATCAGACAGATGCACAGTTCAAAGCACTGGTGATCAAGATGCTCACAGAATTGGCTGAATTTGGTCACAAATTAGATGAAAAAATGAAGGCTATGCTAAGTGAAATAAAGGATAATGTACAGGGAACCAATAGTGATGGGAAGAAAATTGGGACTCAAATCAATGGAGTGGACCAGAAGGAAGAAAGAAACAATGAAACAGAAAAGAATGAAGAAACAAGAATTCAAAAAAATTAAGAGAACTTAGGAACCTCCAGGACATCTTGAAACATTTCAACATCCAAATTATAGGGGTACCAGAAGGAAAAGAGGAAGAGCAACAAGTGGAAAAGTTATTTGAACAAATAATAAAGAACTTCCCCAATCTGGCAAAGGAAATAGACTTCCAGGAAGTCCAGGGAGCTCAGAGAGTCCCAAAGAAGTTGGACCCCAGGAGGAACACACCAAGGCACATCATAATTACATTACCCACAATTAAAATGGAGAGAATCCTAGAAGCAGCAAGAGATAAGGGGACAGTTACCTACAAAGGAGTTCCCAACAGACTGTCAGCTGATTTCTCAAAAGAGACCTCACAGGCAAGAAGGGGCTGGAAAGAAGTATTCCAAGTCATGAAAGGCAAGGACCTACATCCAAGATTGCTCTATCCAGCAAAGCTTTCACTTAGAATGGAAGGGCAGATAAAGTGCTTCTCAGATAAGGTCAAGTATTAAAGGAGTTCATCATCACTAAGCACTTATTATATGAAATGTTAAAGGGACTTATCTAAGGGGAAAAAAAGATAAAAAACATGTACAGTAAAATGACAGCAAACTCAGTTATTAACCACACCTAAAACAAAAATAAAAAACTAAGCAAACAACTAGAACAGGAACAGGACCACAGAAATGGAGAACACATGGAGGGTTAGCAACAGAGGAGTGGAAGGAGGAGAGAGGGGGAAAAGGTACAGAGAATAAGTAGCATAGATGGTAGGTAGAAAATAGACAGGGGGAGGGCAAGAGTAGTATGGGAAATGTGGAAGCTAAAGAACTTAAGACACATGGACATGAACTAAAGCGGGGGAATGTGGGTGGGAGAGGGTGTGGAGGGGAATGAAGGGGGGAAAATGGGACAACTGTAATAGCATAATCAATAAAATACATTTTTTTAAAAAGAAACTATGGGGAGAGAAATAGCAATAAAGGATATAACACAAGTTGGCCCTGTTATGGTGCACAGTTCTATAATGTGAATAAGCTATTCCGTGACTCATAAATAGAAGAATGATGTCAGCCTTTAATGCAGTAGTTGAGTTTTTCATACACAATTCCCCATGGCTGGACACAAATAACCTTAGTTCTAAATGTATACAGCCAGCTATGGAGTACCTGTGTCTCTGACCTCTGAGGCTTTTTTTTTGGGGGGGGGGTCGGCCAATTTTTCTTTGAGAGTGAGGATGTTATAGAGCTCCAGAAGTCCCCTGCCGACAGGACCATTCTATACAACTTATTGCTAAGGGGCAATGGAAGGTGAAGAGGCAGTTACAGCAGTTTTAACCCATGAGAGTTTTCCACTTCTCAGTTGTCTTCTCCTTGAAGTGGGATTAAGAAGCATGTGCACTATTTAGAAAGTAATCATAATGAAAGAACTAGATGTCTTCAAAACAAAACAAAACAAAAAAACAGTGAAAAAGAACACACAGGACAATGAACTGGAGCTAGCCAACCCTGGCAATAATTCATTTTGTGCAAAGCCTACAGCTGCTTCTCAATGCACAACTTCTGACACCATCACTGTCTCTGTCTCCAGACCTCAGCAGCTTCAGCCCCTCCACCCAGCCCTTTCCATGAAGGTGCCATTGTTTTGTTCTGTGTTAAAGTTCTATATTTACTGTGCCATTTCTTTTATTACTGGGAATTTAACATGTCTTTTTAACTTTGCTAATATTTTTATTAGGACTGTTATTTATTAATGTTCTGCTTACAAAGTCACATATTCTGAGAGGCATACCAAACACTACTTTTCCCATTGATGAGCAGTGTGGGAAACATGAGAAGCAGGTACAGACTTTGCAGATGTATTATTGGCAGAGGCAGGTGGCCTGGCTCATGGTTTTGTTCCCGCCCCTTCTCTTCCTCTCAACACACATACTGGTTTGTCTTTTTATAATCTAGATTTTGCTATTTTGTCATGTTTCTTTTCATAAAGATACTGCTCACATGGTTCTAAACAGAACTTTAAGCCCTACAAATACAAGCTTGCTGCATTCCACTTTATAATGATTATTTGCTATTCACTGCAAGTTTTTCAGCAATCCAAAGTTTTGTAGAACACATATAGAGCTAACAGTATAATCAGAACAGAATAAAAGAATGTTTACTTAGAAGCATACAAAAAGGAGAAACTAAAGAGACAAGTTTATTCCACCTGCATTATCTAGTCAGGTTTTTTAATAACTACAAATCTGTCCAAGAATGAGAAATATATAGAATGGATTAATTTACAGAGCAGAAGAGCCCGATCCCTTTCCTGTTTTAATGTGGTCTGATGTAAAATACACACAATCACCAAATCAATTCATTCATTAACTTCATTATTCAACACATCTACCTCTTTAAAAAGGAGAGTCCTAAATATCTAACCAGATGATTATTTCTGATTTGTCCTCTAGATAGTACTCTCACTATAAATTAATCAATGAAATTCTGTTTGTAAACTTATTATCTTTGCTTCTGATTAGCAAAAGGTAATTTACAGAAGGCTAGACCATTGAACATTGAAGATTTCAGACCTTAAGGCTTATTTACAAAGATAAACTCTAAGGTACAACTATGACTTTTGCTTTTAATAATAATCATCAAAATCCCTTTTAATAAGTACTTACAGCTTACTAACCACTTCTAACATTCATTATCTCATCTAAGTATTCCAATAATCAAGTAAGAAAGACATTAAAATTAAAAATAACAAGTTTTCATTGTGCTAAAAAACAAAATAAAGGAAAACATAAATAAAAACACCCATCATTCTACTAACCAGACACAAATATTATAAATGACTTGGTGTACATACTCCCTTAATCTTCCATTCTGTTACTGTTGTCATAGAAATGGCATCATATTATACATGAATATCATAGCTTGCTTTCCCCCCTTTTGCTGTGTCAATATCTATCCCTGTAACTATTCACGCATCACATATTTAATGTATTAAAAGGCATTTCATTGTATGAATATCCGTTAAGCCTTTTTAACAGAAAAGGTGAGTCTCAGAGAGGTAGTCAAACCACACGGCAAGATCTATGACCTATAACATTAGCCTTCTGATTACTAATGGAATATTCTATCCATGATAGTTTCTGAAAGGATTAAATAATACACAACATGGACTCTGGCTGGTGTGGCTCATTGGATTGAGCGCTGGCCTGTGAACCAAGGGGTTACCGGTTCAATTCCCACTCAGGGCACATGCCTGGGTTGCAGGCCAGGTCCCTGGTGGGGGCCATGTGAAAGGCAACCACATGTTGATGTTTCTCTCCCTCTCTTTCTCACTCCCTTCCCCTCTGTCTAAAAATAAATAAAATCTTTTTAAAAAATGATAAATAAAATAAAATATACCCGACACAGACAAACACAACCATTAGACTGAATAGAGTCTGATACGTACCCAACCACATCCGAATGATGCTCATGTAGTCTTTGTTCTTGGCACAGAGAAGTTTGTCATAGGAAGGGCAGCCTGCCAAAAGGATGCGGTCGTGGTCCTCGCACATGGATATCAGGTGCTGCTCGGCACTTCGGGTGCAGCACACGTGGTAATGAGCCAGCTTTGTTATGGCGTGTCTGATGGAATCGTCGATGGTCCCACTGACTTCTCCACCTTCGATGTGAAGGATCCGGATGTTCATCAGGGCAGCAGATGTTGCCAGTGCCAGGGCGTCAAACCTGTCTCCGTGAACTATCATGATATCGGGCTTCAGGCGATTAAGGACATCTGGTAGCTTCACTAGGGCCAGGCCTACTGACTCAACCATGGCTGCCTCATCTTCCCCCCTAACAATCGTGTGTAGCCTGGTGTTAATGTCAAAGTCATCCTGTTCAATCATGCGGTATGTATTTCTAAAGCAGGAGAGAAATAAAAATGCGAGAGCATATTCTTAAATACGGGGCCATAAAAACATGAGAAAAGCAATCTAAAATCAACTCTGAAGGGAAAAATATTTTATAAAATGTCCTTTTCAAATAAATTGAAGTATAACTTACAAAAATTAAAAGCACAGACCACAAATGCATGGATCACTTGATGAATTTTTCTGACTGCATGCCCTGTAGCCACCGCCCAGACTAATGTGTAACCATGCAGCTGCTCTGACTATGGAGTAGCCACTCTCTGCCTCACTGCTTCACTAAGCAGCTCTTTCACAGAAGAAAAAAAAAAAAGATATAACCATCTAGCAGCATCTTGGGACTCTTACTTATGCAGTGAGGACCTGGAGGGAGATCTATCTGAGAGAGAATTTTATTAGGGGAAAAAAAGACCAAAATGTACAATGGTCATGACTTTTTTTATATATTTATAAATTTTTAAAAGAAATATGCTACTTAATAGAAAAAAAAGTACTTATAAAAGCAAAGCTCATTTAAAAAAATAGTAGGGAACCAGTACATCTGACATATTATTATAATATAAATTTCTGAATGATGGAAATTATCACCTGAATTTTCTTTGTATGTTATTATTGATGCAGCATAATTCTTTTTTATATATTTATTTTTTATTTATTTTTAGACAGAGGGGAAGGGAGTGAGAAAGAGAGGGAGAGAAACATCAATGGTGGTTGCCTCTCACATATCCCCCACCAGGGACCCAACCAGTAACCCAGGCATGTGCCCTGACTGGGAATCGAACCAGTGACCCTTTGCTTCAAAGGCAGGTGCTCAATCCACTGAGCCACACCAGCCAGGGCTTGATGCAGCGTGATTCTGATTGGGGTGAAAAGAAAGTTTTACAGCATTAACTTGGCTGTGAAATGCACTTTCAAGTCTGTTTCATGGATTAACAACAACAACAGCAATTTGCAATGCTGTAAAGTTTCCTGTGTGTTATCATGAGATTCTAAAAGGTATGGCTTTTTCCCTAAATATGTAATATATTTATTATTGAAAAATGGAAAAATACTGAAAATTAGCATCCATAAACCTACACTTGGCAATATCAGTGTTATCATTTTGATTTTATTTCTAGCCATTTCATGCATATTTTAACATGGTTGAGAACATGGTACACATACAATTTTGTAATTGACTTAATTCATTTAACACTAATATTTTCTGAGATCACAAAGGATTCTTTACCTACATCACTTTACCTCACATGGATATCCTAACAGTCATTTCACAGATTCCTTTGGATTGTGCTACACAAGCTATGTTGTCTGTAAATAGAGAGTCTCTGTGCCTTTATTTCTATTTCTTACTTTATTGTGTGGGCCTCGATGACTAGTACAAGTTGAAGAGAAGTGGTGAAAGTGGAAGTCCTTACTTTGTTCCCAATTTTAGAAGGAAAGCATACATTTTATGTTAGTTACAGGTTTTTTACAATTGCCCTTTATCAGACTGAAGAATTTCCATTCTATTCCAAGTTTAATACAAGTTTTTTTAATCTAAGTAGTTGTTTAATTTTGTCAAATGTTTTTTAACATGTATTGATGATAATATGGGTTTTCCTCTTTATTGTTAAAATGTTAATTATACTAATTGATTTTCAGATGTGAAATTAACCTTGAATTCCTGAGATAAAACCACTTGGTCATGATGTATTAATTGGTTTTTTATATTATTGGATATGATTTGCTAATATTTTGTTTAAAATTTTATGTCTATATTCATGAGGGATATTGGTCTGAGTTTTATTTTCTTATAATGTCTTTGTCAGGTTTTGATGTCAGAATTATGCTTATTTTATAATCTGGGGAGTCATCTGCTCCCCTATTTTCTAAGTTTGTATAAGATTGGTGTTATTTTTTCTTTAAATATTTGATAGAGTTCATGAGTGAAGTCCTATTTGTGGGAAATTATTTTTATAGGAACTGTTTGATAATGAATTAAATTTTTAACAGATATAGGGCTACTGAGATTTTTTCTTCTTCCAATTTTGGTAAACAGTGTTTTTCAAGGAGTTTGTCCATTTCATCTAAATTGTCAGCTTTCTTAGACTAATACTCCCCTTTCAGTCTTTTAATGGCTATAATATTTTGAAAGAAATAAATTTTAGCTCTGTAAATTTTCTCTATTGTTTAAGATTTCCCATCTTTATTATTCCCTTCCTTCTACTTAATTAGGGTTTAATTTTTTTGTTTTGTTTACTAAAGTGGAAACAGGTAATTGATTCTAAACTTGTCTTTCATTTTTTAAGTATATTTTATTGATTATGCTATTATAGTTCTCCCATTCTTTTTTTCTACCCTTTATCCCCCTCCACCCAGTACCCTTATTCCCTCCAGCATTCCGCCCCCCCCTTAGTTCATGTCCATGGGTCATACAAAAAAGTTCCTTGGCTTCTCCATTTCTCATACTATTCTTAACCTCCTCCTGTCTATTTTCTACCTACCAATTATGCTTCTTATTCCCTGTACCTTTCTCCCCATTCACCCCATCCCTGCTGATAACCTTCCATGTGAACTCTATTTCTGTGATTCGTTTTCTAGTGGTTTGCTTAGTTTTTGTTTTTGTATTTTTTAGATATGGTTGTTGATAGTTGGGAGATTGTTGTCATTTTACTGTTTTTTAAAGTATATTTTATTGATTATGCTATTACAGTTGTCCCACCTTATTTCTGCCCTTTATTCCCCTCCACCCAGCAACCCCCTCCCACCACAATTCCCCTTCTGCCCTTAGTTCATGTCTATGTGTCATACATTTAAGTTCTTTGGCTTCTCCATTTCCTATACTATTCTTAACCTCCCCCTGTTTATTTTACCTACCATTTATGCTTCATATTCCCTGTACCTTTTCCCCCATTTTCCCCCTCCCCACTGATAATCCTCCATGTGATCTCCATTTCTGTGATTCTCTTCCTGTTCTGTTGTTTGCTTAGTTTGTTTTTGTTTTTTTAGGTGACATTGTTGATAGTTGTGAGTTTGTTGTCATTTTACTGTTCATAGTTTTGATCTTCTTTTTCTTAGATTAAGTTCCTTTTACATTTCATATAATAAGGGTTTGATGATGATGAACTCCTTGAACTTGACCTTATCTGGGAAGCACTTTATCTGCCCCTCCATCCTAAATGAAAGCTTTGCTTGATAGAGTGACCTTGGATGTAGGTCCTTGCCTTTTATGACTTGGAATACTTCTTTCCAGTCCCTTCTGCCTTTAAGGTTTCTTTTGAGAAATCAGCTGATAGTCTTATGGGAACTCCTTTATAGGTAACTGTCTCCTTTTCTCCTGCTGCTTTTAAGATTCTCTCCTTATCTTTAATCTTGGGTAATTATGATGTGTCTTGGCACGTTCCTCTTCATGTCCAACTTTTTTGGGACTCTCTGAGCTTCCTGGACTACATGGAAGTCTATTTCCTTTGCTAGACTGGGGTATTTTCTTTCATTATTTTTTCAAATAAGTTTTCAATTTTTTGGTCTTCCCCTTCTCCTTCTGGCACCCCTATGGTTAGAATGTTGGAACATTTAAAGCTATCCCAGAGGCTCCTAGGCCTCTCCCATTTTTTTCAACTCTTGTTTCTTCATTCTGTTCTGGTTGAATGTTTATTTCCTCCTTTGTTCCAAATTACTAATTAAATCCCAGCTTCATTCCCTTTACTGATGGTTCCCTGTATATTTTTCTTTACTTCACTTTGTATAGCCTTCACTTCTTCCTTTATTTTATGGCCATATTCAATCACCTGATTACCAGTCTTTTGAACTCTGCAGCTGATTGGTTGGCTCTCTCTTCATTACTTAGTTGTTTTTCTGGAGTTTTGATCTGTTCTTTCATTTGGGCCATATTTCTTTGTCCCACGCACCTGTTACATTGTAAGAGGTGGAGACTTAGGTATTTGCCCAGGTGAAGCAACCCACTTCATTGTGTTGTGGTGCTATATGTGGGGGAGGGGTCAGAGAGGGAACAATGCCACTTACTCAGCTCTTTCCCCTCTTTCAAGAGACTGGCAGTTTCACCACCACACCCCCCAGGTTATTGCAGCCACATGTTCTGAGGTCTTATCTTGCCTGCACTGGGACCTTGGGTTGCATGGTCTGTCTCACTTCCCAGTTGTTCCTCCCGGTTTATACGCACATGAATGTGGGACCATCTAGTCCACCAGCCACCACAGCTGCTTCCTCAGACCACCTCCTTCCCTGTCTGCCAGTCACTACCTTGCCATGCGTCCTCTCTGCCCCTCCTACCAGTCTGGATGAATGTTTCTCCTTTAACAACATACAGTTCAATTTTCCATACATTTCATACTTCCATACAGTTCAATTTTCTGGTAGTTCTGGTTGTTTTTTTTTTTAAATTGGTTGTTTCCTTCTTTTGGTTGTGCTAGGAGGCGAAGCATATCTACGTATGCCTCTGTCTTGGCTGGGACCTATCTAATAGTTTATTTTTTACTGTATTTCTTCTATTACCATTTATCCCCCTTATACCCTCCTTCCACCTTCACCCACCCCCAAACTTGTCTTTTTTTTTACTATAGGTATTTAAAGATATAGGTTTCCCTGTAAGCATTGCTTCATCTATACCCACAAATTTGGTATAGTACAATATTTATTATACAGTTCAAAATCTTTTCTAATTTCCCTCAAGATTTCTTGTTTGATGTATGGGGTTAAAACTTACAAATAAAACAACATAATTAAAACATAGGCTAAAGACCTTAACAGACTCCTCCTCACTAAACATGATATAAAGATGGCAAGTAAGCAAATGAAAAGCTGCCTTATACCATATGTCATCAGGGAAATAAAAATTAAAATGACGGGATACCACTACACACCTATTACAATAGCTAAAATCCAGAACACTGAGAACACCAAAGGCTGGTGAGGATGTGGAGCAGCAGGAATTCTCTTTCATTGCACAGAGAACGCAAAATGATACAGTCACTCTGGAAAACAGCATGGCAGTTTCTTACAAAACTAACATACTCTAGTCATACAATCCAGAAAACACGCCCCTCTGTTTACCCAAAGGAGCTGAAAACTATGTCCACAATCCATACAAAAAAAATCCGCAAAACAGATGTTTATAGCAATTCTTCTGTGCTAAAAAGAAATTATCAAGCTATTGAAATACATGAAGGAAACTTAAATGCATGTTGCTAAGTGAAAGAAGCCAATCTGAGACTGCATACTTTATGATTCCAACAGTATGACATTCTGAAAAAAGCAAATCTGTGGAGATGGTAGAAAAAAATTAGTGGTGGCCTGGGCCTGGGGGGAAGAAGGGATGAAATGGATGAAAGGGTAGAACGTATTTTTAGGGCCACGAAACAACTCTGTATGATGCTGTAATGACGGATTCGTGTCATGATAGCTTTGTCCAAACCATAATTTACACCACCAAGTTGAATGCTAACATGAACTAGAACTTTGGGTGACAATGCTGTGTCAACACAGGCTCATCAGTTGGAACGAATGTACCACCCTGGCGAAAGACGTTGATAATGGGGGAGGCTGCGCATGTGCGGGGGAGTGGGGCACACAGGAAACTTCTCTCCCTTCTCTGCAATTCTGATCATTCTGTAACGATTAATTTGTACTTCTTAACCCCTTCACCTTGTTCGCCCAGGCCCACAACCCCCTCACATAAGTCTGTTTCTGTTCTGCTTGTTCATTTATTTTGGTTTTCTTATTCCACATATAAGTGAAATCATAAGTGAAATCATTTGTTTTTATCTAACTTTTCACTCAGCACAGTACCCTCTAGCTTCATCTATGTTGTTACAGATGGCAAGATTTCATTCTTTTTTATTTTTTAAGACTGAGTCATAAAATTCAATTGTACATATGCAACACTTTTTCTTTATCCGTTCATCTGCTGATGGACCCTTAGGCTGCTTACATATCTTGGCTATTGTAAATAATGCTGCAGTGAACATATGGATGTATATGCCTTTTTTAGCTTTTTCAGTACGCATGTTTATTTTTTTAAATATTATATTCATATTATTTTATGTATTACTTTTATCTTCTTTTTAAATTGTGTCATTGTTTATGCTATTACAGTTGTCCTAATTTTTCCCCCTCTGCCTCATTCCACACAACACCACCCCCCACTCCCTCAGGCATTCCCCACACCATTGTCCATATCCATGGGTCATGCATTCATGTTCTTTGGCTACTCTATTCCCAATGCTGTACTTTACACCCCAATGACTACTCTGTAACTACCTATAGGTACTTCTTAATCCCTTCACCTATTTCACCCAACCCCCAAATCCTCATCCCATCCAGTAACCATCAAAACATTCTCTGTATGATTTTGTTTGTTTTATAGATTCAATTATTGATAGATATGCATTTATTGACATCTTATTGTTCATATTTTTTTCTTCTTAACTAAGACCTTTAATATTTCATCTATTACTGATTTGGTGGTGATGAACTCCTTTAGCTCTTTATCTGCCCTTTGATTCTAAATGATAGCTTTACTGAGTAATCTTGGTGCTTTTCATCATTTTGCATATTTTATGCCAGTCTCTTCTGGCCTGCAAAGTTTCTACTGATACAGCAGCTGACAGTCTTATGGGGCCTCCCTTGTAGGTAGCTAACTGCTTTTCTCTTGCTGATTTTAAGATTCTCTGTCTTTAACCTGTGGCATTTTAATTATGGTGTGTCTTTGTATGACCCTCTTTGGGTTCACTGTTTGGAACACTCAGTGCTTCCTGGACTTCTATGCCTGTTTTCCATTATTTTTTTAATAGGTTTTCAATTATTTGCTCTCTTCTCCTTTTGGCACCCCTATGATGCAATATTCATATGTGTGATGTTGTCCCAGAGGCTCCTTAAACTGTTCTCATTTAAAAAAAATTTTTCCCCACTTCCGGCCAAGATGGAGATGTAGGTAGACACACTGTGCCTCCTCACACAACCAAAACAAGGACGACAAAAATTTAGAAACACAAAAACAACCAGAACAGACAGAAATGAACCAAATGGAAGTCTGACAACCACTCATCCAGACCAGTAAGGAGGAGTGGAGTCAGAGGCCAAGGGAGAGGGGTCGAGGGGTCCCAGCAAGAAAAAGCAGTGGCTGGCAGACGCGGGTGTGCAGGGCTCAGGCGGCAGTTAGTGGACCCCAGATGTGCAGGGGCAGCTGCCAGACCCGGTGGCGGACCCCAGGCACAGGAGGCAACAAGCAGACCCAGTGAGGCGCGCAAGGCAGCTGGCTGTCCACAGTCACACATTCGCATGCAGATAAACCAGGCAAAAATGGGCAGCGACACAGACCTCGCAACCCAGAGACCCATCGCTGGGAAATAAAGCCTAAAGCACCGATTGAAAACACCTGTGGGGGTTGAGGTGCCGGGAGAATCTCCCAGCCTCACAGGAGAGTTCCTTGGGGAGACCCACAGGGTCCTAGAACGTACACAAGCCCACCCGCCCAGGAGCCAGCACTGGAAGGGCCCAATCTGCTTGTGGGAAGCGGCAGAGGGGACTGAAGTCCAACAGAGAGTGGAGAGCACCATTGTTCCCTCTTGGGACCTGCCCCCACATACAACGTCACAACCCAGCTACTGGATTGCCCAGCCCTGGTGAATACCTAAGGCTCAGCCTCTCATACGCAACAGGCACAACCAGACCAAAAAAAAAAAAAAAAAAAGGGCTCAAACAGAACAAATCAAAGCTCCGCAGCCAATACTTTTAAGTGACAGCCAACCTATCAGATGCACAGTTCAAAGCACTGGTGATCAGGATGCTCACAGAACTGGTTGATTTTGGTCGCAAATTAGATGAACAAATGAAGGCTACACTAAGTGAAATGAAGAAAAATGCACAGGGAACCAATAGTGATGGAAAGAAAACTGGGTTTCAAATCAACGGTGTGGACCAGAAGAAAGAAAAAAAACATACAATCAGAAAAGAATGAAGAAATAAGAATTCAAAAAAATGAGGAGAGGCTTAGGAACCTCCAGGACATCTTGAAACATTCCAACATCCAAATTATAGGGGTACCAGAAGGAGAAGAGGAAAAGCAACAAGTGGAAAAGTTATTTGAACAAATAATAAAGGAGAACTTTCCCAATCTGGCAAAGGAAATAGACTTCCAGGAAGTCTAGGAAGCTCAGAGAGTCCCAAAGAAGTTGGACCCCAGGAGGAACACACCAAGGCACATCATAATTACATTACCCAAGCTTAAAATGGAGAGAATTCTAGAAGCAGCAAGAGATAAGGGGACAGTCACCTACAAAGGAGTTCCCATCAGAATGGCAGCTAATTTATCAAAGAGACCTTGCAGGCAAGAAGGGGCTGGAAAGAAGTATTCCAAGTCATGAAAGACAAGGACCTACATCCAAGATTGTTCTATCCAGCTAAGCTTTCATTTAGAATGAAAGGGCAGATAAAGCACTTCTCAGATAAGGCCAAGTTAAAGGAGTTCACCATCACCAAACCCTTATTATATGAAATGTTAAAGGGACTTATCTAAGAAAAAGAAGATAAAAGATATGAACAGTAAAAAGACAGCAAACTCAGTTATTAACAACCACACCTAAAACAAAAGCAAACTAAGCAAACAACTAGAACAGGAACAGAACCACAGAAATGGAGATCACATGGAGGATTAGCAACAGGGGAGTGGGAGGAGGAGAGAAGGGAAAAAGGTACAGAGAATAAGTAGCACAGATGGTAGGTAGAAAATAGACAGGGGGAGGGCAAGAATAGTGTGGGAAATGTACAAGCTAAAGAACTTATGACACATGGACATGAACTAAAGGGGGGGAATGTGGGAGGGGGTGGGCAGCGTGGAGGGGAATGAGGGGGAAATGGGACAACTGTAATAGCATAATCAATGAAATATATTGAAAAAATTTTTCCTGTTATGATTAGGTGTCTTCTGCTTGCTTATTTTCCAAATTCCTGATTTCATCCTCTGGTTCATCTACTCGAATGTTGATTCCCTGTAATGTACTCTTCATTTCTGACTGGTTCTTTTTTATGTTTCCTTTCTCTGTTTTTATGTTTCCTATCTCTTTGTTGAAGTTCTCACTAAGTTCATCCAGTCTTCCCCTAAGTTCGTTGAGCATCCTTATAACTCGTGTTTTGAACTCTCCATCTGGTAGATTGCTTGTCTCCATTTTTAGTTCTTTTTCTGGAATTTTGTTCTTTCATTTTGGACATGTTTCTCTATCTTCTCAATTAGGCTGTATCCATGTGTTTGTTTCTATGCATTCAGTAGAGCTGCTACATCTCCCAGTCTTAGCAGCGTGGCCTTGTCCTGATGTCCTGTAGGGCCCAGTGGCACAGTCTCCCCAGTTAGCCAAGCTGGGTGCTCCAGGTGCACCCCCGCATGTAGGATGTGTGCACCCTCATGCTGTAGTTGAGCCTCGATTGCTGTTGGCATATCAATGGGAGGGATTTACCCCCTAGGTCGATCTGCTGCAAGGACTGGCCATGACCACTATGGAGGATCTGCTGTGCAGTGGCTGATCTCAGATCACTACTCACTTCAACAGGGTTCAGGTGCCTGCTGAGTCTTCCCCTTGAATATGTTGCTCATGGAGGTGGCTGGGTATTTTGGTGTGTTCTGAAGTGGTCCACCAGGAGTGCTAGCTCTGGGACCTCCTGGGAGGTGCAGGCAAAGGTTATTAACCACCTGTGCACTGCCAGGGGCCACCCAGGATGAGTTGCAAAGTGGTTTGCAGATGGCTGCTACTTGTGCTGGGCTCAGAGGTGCCTGGGAGAGGGCAATCTTTGAACCAAGGCTGGCTGCCACTAGTGCCAGGCCTGGGGCCACTTAGCAAGAGGTACAAGGTATGCCAAGACTAGATGCTGCTTGTTTGAGAGGTTGTAGGAAAGTCTGCACCTGAGCCAAGACAGTCTGTTTGTATGGAAAAGCTGGTGGAAACATCTTCAGTGGGCCTGCAAATCAGGTGGGGCAAGGGCTCAGGGAATCATCAGGGCAGGAAGAACTGTATTAGGTTGATGGAGATGCAGATACAGGGCCTACCTGCTGGCTCTGTGGAAGGAGGGTCCAGAAAAGGAACAATGGCCCTTGCCAGCACTTCTCTCTGGGAGACATTGCCCCTTCAACCCTTGCCCTAATGCCAAACAATTCAGTATCTTCCCATCCTCCACATATGCCCCTGGCACCTTTCCAGCTATTGCCCCAGTGCTGGAGATCAGAGCAAGTGAGTCTGCATAAGAGCATAGGGACCTTTAAGAGCAATGTCTGGGACTCCTGGAGCCCTCTGTCTTACTCAGCTGGACTTACAGTCCCGGGTGGTTTCCACCCCCAGAAGTTATGGGGACTTCTCTTCCCAGCACTGGAGCCCTTGGCTGGAGGCTCATGTGGGGTTGGCACTCCTCGCCCTTCAGCAGCCAAGATGTCCCTCCCAATTTTAACTGCCACACGTGCGTGTGGGACCAGTCTATTCCTCATCTCCATCCCTCCTACCAGTCTGGACGTGGTTTCTTCTTTGTACCCTTAGTAACAGGACTCCTGTTCAGCCAGAGTTCAGGGGGTTCTGAATGATGGTTGTCCTGTAGTTTAGCTGGAATTTTGATGTGGCTGTGGGAGGATGTGAGTACTGCATTGACCTACTCTGCCATCTTGGCCACTGTTCTCCCCACTTCCCCACCCCCGCCACATTCTGTGGGGAAACACCATAGAGCCAGGTGTCTTCACCTCAGCACTACCGACATTTTGAGCGAGACAGACCTTTGTTGTGCAGGGGGCTTTCCTGTGCCTTGGAAGATGTTTAGAAACATTCCTCATTTCTTTAGAAAATTGTTGAGTAAATAAACAAAAAAATGAATTTCTAAGTAGTCTCTATTCATTTGATTTCCTTTTTTGCCCAATTCTTAAGAGCATAAAAATGCTTTAAAAAAAAAAAAAATATATATATATATATCTGAGCAGTTGAAGTAGGAAGGTAGCTTATTTTGCTGTTGGTTTAATGTCTTCTTAAAGCAGATAATACACCCTCATGGTTTAAAATTCAAGATACTAAAGGTTATACAATGAAAAGACTACCTTCTCACTTTGTTTCCCGTCATCTAGTTCCTCTCCCCGGAAGCAACCAATTTCTTCTGTTAGAATGGACTTTAAACATACATTTCCATTAAGCATTAGACAAACTTCCTATTTCCCAGTGTCACCAGATAAACACTGCATTCCCACACTCAGTCACTGTGGTAGGCAGACAGGAAACCGGCCACCACTTCTTTGGGGGCCCCTCCCACCAGTCTTCTGTCACACTCTTCTCACAGAAGTAAAACAGCCCACTTAGACTTCCACTTCAGGCTCTAGCTAACATTTCTCTGCTCTTTCATCCTATCTTTGTCCTATGTATGTAAGAAGTGAGTTTTCTTACGCAGAATTCATTTGAAAAGTTACAAAATTTTGAGCTTCCATAAATTTCTTCCCTACTCTAAGTTAGAATCAAATTGCTAAACTGGTTTTTGGAGGCAAGTTTTTCTTTGTTTTTCTTTGCTGTTGTTCTTACCTTGTTTTTAAAGAACAGTCTGAAAAAGACAATTTTCTTTAACACAAGCTTCTTTCACATTTAATATTGTTTTTGACCATCTTGCATTAACATTTCCATGCCACAAGAGTGCGCTAAATGCCACTGTATTACATGCAACAAAAGGAATGTTCATCTTTGGTTTATATATTCTGCTCCCTCAGAGATTCCCCAACTTGTCATTTTTTCTATTTTGACTCTGATCAATCAAAATAAATATAAATGGCAATGGTAACATAACATTCTATGTTACCTTGTAAATCAATTCGATTTTTAAAATCTTGTTTCATATCTACTATTTTATATGCTGTTGAGCTATATACCAGTTTTAATGTAGAATTACCATTAGGACTCACAAAATGGATTACATGGAATCACATTATTATATTACCCACTATATAAGTGCCACTTCTCCTGAATGTAACAACAGCACCAAGCATCTATTAAGCAGCATCACTGCGATGAATCTCTATATTACTATCTCCATTCTTCACGATAACCTACAACATAGGTTTTTACTCTGTTTTACAGTTGAGGAACCTGAGCCTCGGAGATGCTAAGCACCTTCTCCAGAGCCACCTAAAAATTAAGTGGTAGGACTGAGATTTGAAGCTAGGTCCACACAGTTCCTAGATCCAAGCTCTCGCCAGGACACCATGTTGCAATGAGGAGTATCATAAGGAAATGCTTTCATCTTACCCATAGTCGTCTATCAGGTGAGAGCCCAGCACCACCACATCAAGGTCAAAGAACTCTGGTTCCGTCTTAATGCCAAACATGATGGGTGCGAGTTTAGAATAATCGGCACGATTGCAAGTAGCAACACAAACCCGAAGCTTGCGGTTATTCCCATTCTTCTCCATGACTTGTTTTTTCCTTTTGGAAAGGTCCTTAAAATAGAGTTCCTGAAGTTGCAAAAATAAAAATTATTTATGAGCAGGATGACATATCCTAGATATAAACAGAACTTTGAGGTTGTAAGTCCTTATCTACCTTCTTTCCCACCTCATTTGTATGTGACACAGCCGCTGGTATATCCAGAGTTATGAAACTCCAGCTGACTAACTATAACTCCAACCCTTCCCCTCAAACTTAACATACTGTGATGCAATTAAGAAACAGTGACATAAATCAAGTCTCATTTAAAAGGTGAGGAAGCATCAGCTCTTAATTAGTTAAAAATTACTTGCCATGCCTCACAGTTGATACCAACATACCAGACCAAAACTTTGAGAATTACTGACCTGGTTCAACTCCCTCACGAACAAAAAGGGAAACAGGTGTTAAGAGGGGAAATTACTCCCCCCAGATTCAAGATCCATCTCAAGGGATGAGATCTATTCTGCTCACACCACACCCCCTATATACGAAGCACTGTGATTAGTGCTGAGGAGGAGAAAGATGAGTAAGATAAACATTTAAAACAACCACCAAAACACACACAGCTCTGCCTTTAAGGTGTCCTTAGCACTCACTGCCAGTGATTACAAACTGGACAACTCCAAATGCCAACCAGAACTTCCTGTCCCGCAGGCACCCTAAAGTCACTACCCCAAATAGAACCCATTTTTCCTTCCCAAACCTGCTTCTCCTTCCTTCTTCTCTAAGTCACTTGTGAACTTCCACTCATCCAAATGCCTTGATGTCCTTGTCTCCTGTTCCCCACCCTGTACCTCCTCAAGCCCTACCAATTCCGCCTCATGAATATCTTTCAAATCTGTCTCCCCCTCTCCATCCCCACCAGGGCATCCCCTGGCCCAGTCCCTCATCTTAGGTCTGAGCTGTGGTAACAAATGTCAAAGTTAATTTGCCTGTCTCTAGTCTTGACCTGTCTCCCACAAGACCTTCCAGATGATCTTTCCAAAGTTCACAAATCTGATTTTCATGCTAAACAGAACACATGACCTACGGGTGAGGTCCAAGTTGCTGATTGGACATAGCCCCATCTTCCCATCCCTGTGCCCCCGCCCCCGCCCAGGGCAAGTATCCCGACTCGGTGCCAAAGCCATGCCGAAGTCCCCAAAGTCCAACCAGTGGGTCTCCGTATCTGTGCTTTTCTAGATGCCAGTGCCTCTGCCTAACACTTCCTTTCCCTCTGCCCTGGCCTCTTCCTCCTGCCTCAGAACCCAGCCTTAGTTTCACCTCCACTTTCACACAAACCTCATTCCTCCACACCCCACCCCTCTCAGCTGCTGCCTGCCTCGGGCGCACCAGGGCCCTGCCACACAGACACACACTATCAACTCCTCTGCCTTCCCATCCCCCACCGCCCTATACTCTCCACTCGAAAAGTAAAAACAGGGACAAGGGATAAGAGGTATGTTTTATGGAGCATTTTAAACTTCTTTATATCAACGTAAAATTTCACTTCATGGGATGATCTCAAAGTTTATCTTTCAGGAAGTGTATAAATGTTTACAATTTGCACTCAGGAATCCAGAAAAGCTTGAGTAAAGATGCCAATAAAAAGGGACCTGCCAGGCCTGGCCGGGTAGCATAGCTGGTTAAAGTGTCATTCTGACACACCACAGTTGCGGGTTTGATCCTCAGTTAGGGCACATATAAGCATCAACTAATGAATGCCTAACTGAATGAAACAAATCGATATTTCTTACTTTCCCTCTCTCTCTCCCCCCTCCCCTTCTCTCTCTCTCAAAAAATCATTAAATTAAAAAAATTTTTTAAATGGTTGTTTTAAGTTTTCTTGTACATAATCCTTTTTTCCACTCATAATTCAGTTTAACCTGAATAAATTGTTGGTGATATTTAATTTGTTGGGTGAGACAAAAATTCATGGTTGGTCAATTTGTATTTATTTTAAAAGAGCAGTAAACTTTCCATCTGGCAATACTAAAATGCTTAGCATTTACCAAGTAATTCAAAGGTTATTCTGCCAAAACTGAGAGTAAGCTAGCTATACAAACTTTAAAATATATAAACTATATATAAACTATAAAAAATATAGTTAGTTAGGCCGAAACTTTGTTAAGAAGTTAAATCTTAAAAAGAAAATAATAGTAAAATGCCTTTCTAAGGGGTAAATTCTTTTTTAAAAATAACAATTTAATATATTTTTTGATAGGTAGTACATTCACATGGTTTAAAACTGAAGTCACCCCTTGGCTGGTGTGGCTCAGTGGACTGAGTGCCAGCATGCAAACCAAAGGGTCACAGGTTCAATTCCTAGTCAGGGCACATGCCTGGGTTGCGGGCCAGGTTCCCAGTAGGGTATGCATGAGAGGCAACCACACTGATGTTTCTCTTCCTCTCTTTCTCCCTCCCTTCCTCTCTCTCACAAAATAAATAAATAAAATCTTTTTAAAATAAATAAATAAATAAAACTGAAGTCACAAAAGGCTATTAGCAAAAGTCTTTTCTGTGTTCCCAGCCATGTAGTTCTTCTCCCTGGAAGCTAAGAGTTACTAGTTTCTTATCTATCCTTCTACAGATTAACTATGTACATACAAATAGATACCCCTATATTTCTTTAACAGTAAACATTTGCTAAGCACTTCTGAGGTGCCAAGCACTGTGTTGAGGAGTTTTCCAATTACTAACTCATTTCATCCTCACAGCCCTGTCTTAAAGTGTACCCACTTTACAAATGGGTACATTGAGGTACAGTGGAAAATTATTTACTTGCCCCAAATCACAGTTAACAACTGCCAGAACCAAAGTCAAACCCAGCACCCTGGCCGGGTAGCTCAGTTGGTTGGAGCATCATCCCAATAGGCCAAGGCTGCCGGTTCTGTCTGGCCAGGGCACATGCAGGATGCACAGGTGAGTGGAACAGCATCGTCGATGTTTCTCTCGATCTCTCCCTTCCTCTCTCTAAAATCAATCAATAAAAATTTAAAAATAAATAAAAATGAATAAAAGGAAATTTTTTTAAAAAGAACCCAACCCAGCACTCAGAACCCTGCCCACATCCAGCGTTTGCCTCGTGTCCGTCGATCTCATAAATACCTGAGAGTGAGAACTTTTTGTGCCTGGTCCTCCCAAGAGAACATGATATCCACCCCCAATCTGACGTTTCCCTTTTTGCTGTTTCAGTTACCCATGATCTGAAGCTATTAAATGGAAAATTCCAGAAATAAACAACTGTTAAGTTTGAAACTTCACGCTGTTTTCAGTAGGGTGATAAAAATCCCATGACATCCCCCTCTGTCCTGCCTGGGATGTGACTCATCCCTTTGTTCAGTGTTGTATGATACATATGCATGATACATATGCGTCCAGCCGTTAAGTCTCTTAACAGTAGTCTCTTATCGAAATGTCTGTCACAGTGTCACCCTGCTTGTGTTCAAGTAACCCTTGTTTTATTTAATAATGGTCACAAAGGGTAAGAGTAGTGACGCTAGCAGTTCAAATATGCTGAAGAGAAGCCGTAAAGTGCTTTCTTTAACTGAAAACTCGAAAGTTCTAAACAAGGAAAGGAAAAAATCATATGCTGGGGTTGCTAAGATCTACAGTAAGAACGAATCTTCTGTGTGTGAAATTGTGACGAAGGGAAAAAATGGTGCTGGTTTTGCTGTCACGCCTCAAACTGCACAAGTTAAAGCGACAGTGCATAAGTGTTTTGGAAAAGGCATTAAACTTCATTACAGGTATGTATGTATACATAGGAAAATAAACAGTATACATAGGGTCTGGTACTATCTGCTGGTCTCAGGCACCCACTGAGGGTCTGGAAACAGGTCCCCCATGGATAAAAGGGGACTGCTGTGCAGCACTTTTCCCTGGGTTCAGGGGCGATGAGACTCAGAGGAATAAAAGAAGGAAGGGACTATAGAAAAAGTGGTCTGAAATGCAAAGCCCTGTTCCCGAGCTATCATTGGGATAGATATCATTGGGAAGATTTGGCTTCTTCCAGGCCTTCTACAGTTGGGTTAACCAGTTATCTATACTGCTAGGCTGTGCCCCAGCCATCCTCTCAGGAGCAAAGAATACTTTTTCGTGCTGTAACAGTTTTACAAGTGTGCTCAGGATGGAGGGGTGGGGTGTGAAATAAACGCATATTAAACTTCCAAGGAAGCCCAGACTAACAATATAGTCAGGGTTGGGCGCAGACCTTCAAAATCATCTTTTAGTTCAACCTTTATACCCAGAGCAACTTGCCTGCCAAGTAGCTGTCTATCCTCTCTTGCACAACTCTTTTAACGGACATTATCTTTCAGGACAGCCTGTATTTTCACTAGACAGCACTGCCCTGGGATAAAGTCACGCCAGGCCTCCCTCTAACACCGCCCCCCCGCCCCCCGCCACACACACACACACACACAACTTCCCGGTTACTCTCCCAGGGCCGCATTGAACTTGTCTGCTCCACCCGCCACAAGGTAGGGCCTATAACGGGACTAAAGAGGGGCCATGGCGTGTAGGCCCGCCGGAGACAAGGCGCGGCCCGGGTCGGGTATGGGCCAGGGGGAGGCACAGCGCGGCACGAAGCCGCGGACTGGGGCGGGGAAAGAGGTCGTAGAGGCCGGGAGGATGCTCTCCCGGAGCCCGCCCCCGTGTCCCCGACGGACGCGTGGCACTCACTCGTCGGTAGTCCCGCTCCCTCCGGCGCCACCGCAGTTGCTGCTGCCACGCCTCGACGGAGAGAGCCGGAGGCCACGCCAGCAGGCAGGCCGTGCGCAAGCCCGCCCCTCCGGCTTCCGCAACTCCCAGGGGTCGATGACTGGTCGCTCACACCCGGCTTCCCACCCCACTAGCACACCCACCCCAAACACCGAATCGGCGAACGCGTCTTTACGTCACCTGAGAGCAATCCTGTGATTGGCTGTACCCTTCTACGCACCCCCTTTTCCCAAAAGGTTTCTGGAGGAGGCGGGGACGGGGGCGGGGCGGGCAGAGAGCCTTCTGTGGTGGTGCCGTCCTAGTTACCGCCGCCTTAGTTCTCGCTCGCCCGCCACACGAACGGTCGGAAATCTGAGTCCTCCCAGAGGGTATTTGTTTTGGCTTTCCGTTCCCTCAGTCCTTTCGCGGGCCGCGGCCGGAACGATGCTGTCGTATAGCCGGTCCACCCAGATCTGTCTCCGGAGTTAAGGCTTGCCACTTCAGAACCCCGACTGCCAGAAGGATCTGTTGGCAAATACTAGCTGATCATTGTAAGGGACTCGCCCGGGCCTCCCCCTGCAGAGAAACCCCAGGCAGTCCGGGCCCAGGGGCGGCAGAGAGCAAAGCTGTGACACGAAAAGTGGTGGGAAAACGCTCGCACAGGTCCCGATGGAGACTCTTAAATAATTGTTTCAAATTCCTGAGTCATCGCGGAGAAACTTTTGAGTTGGTGATAACAAAACATTAAAAACTTTTTTTTTTTACAACCATTAGATAATTTACTACGGGTGAAACTGAAGAGTCTAACAACTCATTGAAAGTTCTTATATAAGGTGAATGTCCTAATCAATAAAACTTTTGCACTTGATTTTTCAATCAATGACGACGCTCTAATTTGCGGAGGACATTAACCTTAGGTTCCCTGCAGCTAGATTGGGGCCACTAAAAGGCCACATCTGGCACAAAAGGACAAACATTAAGGGGTTTTGTCCCCCCCAAAATGCCATTGGATTTCTTTTTCAAATATCACTTTGGTTGCTGTGTGGACCGTGGGTGGGATCAAGAATGACGGCAGTCTGCGTAACCAACGTGGTACCACGCTGACTGCATCTGATGGGGCCCAGGAGAGTCGGATTTTTCACTAAATTCCCATCTGAACTATCTCTGTGTATTTTGTAGTATGCACACATTTTATGTTAAAAAGAATAAAATAAAATTGATTGAAAAATGGTGTCAGTGAAACAAAGTTGAAGTGGATGGATATGAGATTTAGATTTAGTTTGGAAATGGAATTGATGAAAATTATTTATGGATTAGGTATGAAGGGATGGCAAAAAGGAAACAAGGGTGACTTCCGGGTGCCTGGCATTAGTAATTGGGTGATTGGTGCCATTTACCGATGAGAAATGCCAGGGGGTGGAGGAGATGTTGGTGACCAGGTTTGGGGAGTTAAAAGTAGTTTTAATTGGGATATATTGTTTGGGATACCTATCAGATAGCTACTAAACAGGCAATAATATATATGAATCTGAACACAGATTCACCACACCATAGGTAAGTTTCATATTGTTGCTATAACAAATTACCTCAAACTTAATGGTTTGAAACAACACAATTGTGTCTGAAATGGGTGTCACGGGCTAAAATCAAGGTAGCAGTGTAGGCATCACACACACAAAAATTTGTAACTATGTGTGGTGATGGGGGTTAACTAGACTTACTGTGTTGATCATTGGGGTAAAAGGAGGTTTATAGTTGTGAGTATGTGAAATGGGGTTTATTCTTGTATTATTATTTATTAATTATTGTATTACTTTCCATACAAATAACTGTAAGTGTACTTTTTCCCAAACCTGTATACATATATTGAATTATTGTTGTACATCTGAACAAGTATAATGTTATGTGTCAAATCTCTCTCTGTCTCTTTCTCTCTCTCTCTCTCTCTCTCTCTCTCTCTCTCTCTCTCTCTGAAAAAGGTATCAGTGGGTCTGCCTTTGTCAGGCTGCAGGGGAGAATCTGCTTCTTTGTCTTTTCCAGTTTTTAGCAGTGCCTTGGCTTGTGGCCTCTCTGATCTGCTTTCCTTGCCACATCTCCTCCTCTGACTCTCCTGCCTTCTTTGTTCACTTAAAAGGACCCTTGTGATTACATTGGGTCCAATCAGCTGGTTCAGGATAATCTTCCCACCTCAAAACCCTAATTTAATCACATCTGGAAAGTCTCTGCTGCTATGTAAGGAAACATATTCACAGGTTCCAAGGATTGAAGTGTGGACATCTTCGGGGACTTATTCTCTTGCCTACCACAGGTGGTATTACAAGTCCCAGGAGACGTTCAAGGTGGGTATGTCACTTTTAAAGTTACGTGCCATACCCCCAAATACCCAGAACAGAACATTAATTTTTGTCTCTTGAAGTTAAGAAGAAAGTTAATTTCACATACAATGTTAATGTTCCATTTTTTTAACCTTGGTGTTTATTAAATGGATGTGTTTAGTTTGTAAAAATTTAAATTGTTAATCAATAAAACATAGTTAAAAATAAAAAAGAAAGAAAGAAAAATTTAAACTGTATGCCTAAGATATGTGTACTTTTATTTTTATGCTCACCCGAGGACATCTTCATTTGCTGCTTTAGAGAGAGAGAGGAAGAGAGAGAGAAGCATCAATAGGTTGCCTCCTATCACACCCAGACTGGGATTTCCCACCGGGACCGGGTATCACACTCACCCATGCCCAGACCAGGGATGAACCCGCAACCTAGGTATGTGCCCTGACTGGGGATCAAACCCACAACCTTTTGGTTATGGGATGATGCTCCAACCACTGAGCCACACCAGCCAGGGCTCCTGTACATGTTTTTGTATGCATATTATAAGTACACTATGTTTTTTTAACATATCATTTAAGATTATAGCTAGGAAAAATGTAACTAGAAAGATAAGCATTTTTAATAATAGGTAATACAATTTTAAGAATTTGTGCACTTGTAGATTATGTTTGATGAATCTTGAGAATTCTATATTTCCATATATAGTCAAGTAGTTCTGAATTCATGGACTCATTTAACCTTAAAGAAAATTGCACTCTTTAAAGAATTTTATCTCTTGAGATAACATTGTAGCAAGGAGCTACAGGGGGTATTTTCTCTGAGCTTTTTGGAATCACTTTTCTATGGGTAAATATTGTTACATCTCTGTTACTTGCTCTTTAAAAGAATGAATTAACATACCAAAAATCGCCCTAAGTCAATACATTTGCTGTTTTGGTTGGTTTCTTTTGGCTTTAATCTGAGGGCTCTACAAGCTTCAAAGAAGCACATAAGTACTTCTTATGTATAATGTAGCTTTGTAGTATAATAGAATTAGATTTTTCTACAGATTACTCCATAAGCAAAATTATAAATTCAGATATTCAAGGCGTAATTAGACTGTCAGAGAATCCTAGACCTTAAGACATCATCTAATCCAACCTTCTCATCAATGGAGGAGACCTCTCTACAGTGTCCTTGACAGAAGTTTGTGTGGCCACTTAGGGATCATTTCTTCTAACAGGGATTAGTCTTGCTCTTTTATTTGGTGATTTAATTATAAAGTACACTGCCTTCCTATAAATACTAGTATTAGTAGCCTACTATTCTAATAAACACTCTATTTATATTCACTCAGTACTCCTAACAACCTTAAGATATAGCTTCCATCACACCCATTTTACAGATAGGGAGACAAGCACAGAGGGAAAGTTTCATGAGATCCCACAGCTGATGCAAATGAGCCCAGCCCTTGACCCCACGTGTTTAGCCACCTCCCTGCCATAAGCAGAGCCCTTACACATTATGATATAAATCTATCTTCAGGTTGATCTTGATCATCGATTTTGGGGTACATCGTGCCACTAGTTAGGATTTCCCATAATTCTTCTCTTCCCCAGCCCACATCTGTGTGTTGCTCACATAAATATCTTAAGAGATTTTTAAAGATATATTCTTTAAAATCAAGATATAGAATGTCTATGACATTCTTCAATTGTACGAGTTTGATAAAGGTTTCAAGAAAGAAAAGATCAGTTTGGCACAACTTTTTTAAAATAAACTTTTAGTCGAAGTATAATGAAGAAACCTCACACATAGTAAGCACGTGTTGAATTCTGAATTTTCATGAAGTGAACGCTCCTAAGATAAAGAAAATATTACCAGTGTACGTGGGTAACCTAGCCAATAGCTGCCTATCCCTGACCCATGAAAAGACCCAGCACCGTGCCATGCATATTAATAGACACAGTGGTGTGAACCAAGCATGTGAACCTACCCCACTGAAGCAATTAGACTGTGGGAAACAGAGGGGATCAGTCAGTTGTAAGTGAACTGGAAAATGGGACACATTAAAAACATAGACACAGATACGCTGCGAGAGGTAGCGCAATGGACCACACAGAGAGAATCCAGTCCCTGACTTGCCTCTCTAACTTCAATCCATGCATATCCTTAAAATAAATAATCTTTTTCTTAAGGTGCCCACTTCCTTGCCATCAGAAGACATTAACAATGAAACTGCAAGCCAGGAAGGCTCCCCGACCCCATCATTTCAATTCCCAACTCCAACCCATTGGCAGTGCCTGCTTAGAGAACTATGTGGAAAATGGCCCTGAGGCCGAGTTCAGTGGAAAAGAGTATTGTACCTGCCATGTTGCCTTTTAGGGGAGGTTGGATGGGAGGCAGGGATCGTGCCATGTACTTGCCATTTCTGCCTTTAGCCAGTGTGTCGCCACCCTTCAAGGCCAGGCAGGTTCATGGTATTCATGCAGACAGAAAAAATATTCACAGAGCCGTGGGGATGTCTGGCATGCCTTTATTCATGGGTGGGTGAGTCACGCATGCTGCAAGCTGCCTGTCTGTCTGCATGCCTCATGTCGTGGCCCTTGCTCCTCCCCAGAGTGGCACCCAGCGTGGCACCTGTCCCCTTGTGTGTCTCCCATCATCATCGCCCCCCAGCAGGGAGTCCCTACCTGTTTAAGTACTAGAGGGGAACACAGCTGGCAAGATGCCAGAAATTATATAATGTAACATAATTCTGCCCATGCGAGCCCACTTCATGTTATGGGAACAGTTTATCAGGCCCAGTCTCAAGGCTATGAGAACACTGGTTACCAGGCGCCTCCAAGGCTATGGGAACACTGCTTCCCTTAGCTGCCCAGACCCCTGGGTGAGGAAGCCAGCCTGCCTCCACTCACCCTACAGCCGATATCAGAAAGAAATCAAGAGATGGGAAAAAACCAAGCAATTAATCACCACATTAAACTAGATCTTTCTGCTTAATAAACATCCTTCTCTTAGCTATTTCCCTCACTTTATAGCTCAGACACAACACTTTTAATTGCCGGAATCTCTGGAGTATGTAAAGAGGCAAAACACATCTTATGAGCTAGACATCACTGCATAAGCCAGATCACTTACAGCCCAATCCAGTCGCATAGGCCCCTCCCCGGAAGAGAGAGAAGTGACTTGTACTGATGAGGCTACAATATATAGATGGGAAAGCAATTCTTTTTTCCTTAGGAAAAGCATTAAATTGAAGTTTTAAGGATTAAGTTTACATTAGCTGAAAATAATCCTATGACATCCTAATCTGTATGGATCAACTTCAGGTTTGCAAGAGCATGTGACTAAAACATACGCTTGCGAATGTACTGATTAAGACGCTCATCACAAGAAGAGAAGCCTTTTTGAAATTTGTATTTCAGGACTATTAATCACTGTTCATATCCCCAATTACTAATCAGTTTATCATGTCAGCCAATCAGCTTTTCGGAGCCCTTGTGGCACTGAGCCAGCCCTGTGCTAGCTTGCCCAATTATACAACAAAAGTGCAAATAAATATGTTGACTGTGTGTTTGTTTTTGTGAAATATGGTACTTTATCGGGATTTTAAATGTATTTTTATGGACTATGCGAGTATTATATTTTAAACCAATAAGTAATTTTATGACTTCCCTGTTTGCTCAGGAAATAAGGTAAGCCAGAAAGTGCTCAGTCACCCCTGACTAATAGGAGGGCAGAAAGTTTAACTGGCACAGCTATTCTAGAAGAACTGGAAATGTGTTAAAACCTAGTTTGCCTTTAACTTTGACTCTGTTATAAATAGGTGGATCAACAAAATTATGCTCTAAAATAACTTGCTTGCTAAAGAGTTATGTGGGGAAAAAAAACAAAGGGGAAAAAAGCTACATAAGAAGTACATTCTTCTGGATATCAAAGGATCAGGCTAAAATCAACAGCATTTAGTACCAGCAATAAACCTTTGGGAAATGTTCATGATTTCTCATGTAGGCTGAGGAACCAGCCCAGGTGCTGGTCCGAACTCCCGGGGCTGAGAAATAGTAGACATTTAGTAGTCGGCATGTAGCTAAAAAGGAAGGTGGGGTCCCACATGGCATTCCTGTGGAACGCTGAGGTGGACTCCTCAACACCCATGTGAGTGCTTTGGTTACATGCAGATATACGTAATTAATGTCCGTAAGTCCAAAGCATGAACAAAAGGTCTGAACATTTCTCTTCTCGTGTCCTTCATTCCCCTCTTCTGGAATGAATCCAATTCAACCTTTCAAATCATTTGTTCTTCTTCCCTACCCTGCTTCGGGTCCTTGAATGTGCCCACCCCCTTGTGATTACACCCTGCCCTGGGTCTTCTACAAATGCCATCTTTCGGAATTTCTTTCACTCTCAAATGGTCCGTTTTGACTTTTGTGTACGTGATTCCTTGGGTGTATACTCTGGCCTCGTCCCTCTGGTTCTAGGCCTGTCACCTCGAGTGCCTGCCAGGTTAGCTCCTCACCTCCCACTCAGTATCTAAAATTCAGTTTGGTTTTTCTCTTCTTGACTTCCCCGATTCTCTTCATGGTATCAACTTGCCACTTGCATTCAGACTCAAAATCATGGCGTCATATTTTCATACTCTCTCTCTGTCTAACATTCAATCTTCCAAATTCTTTAAAATATGTTTTGTGGGGTTTTTTTTTGGGGGGGATCTACTCTTCCCATTTCTACTATCACCATCTTAATTCATTCAAATCTTCATCCTCTTATTTCCTTAATTCAGAGGTGCTTCTATTTTAAAAGGTCTTTACAATCCTGACTTTTTAAAAAATATATATTTATTTATTTTTAGAGAGAGGGAAAGGGAAGGAGAAAGAGAGGAATAGAAACATCATGTGTGGTTGCCTCTTACGTGGCCATCACTAGGGACCTGGCCTGCACCACAGGCATGTGCCCTGACTGGGGATCAAACCAGCAACCCTTTGGTTTGCAGCCTGCACTCAACCCACTGAACTACACCAGCCAGGGCTTAAGAGTTATTTTTAATTAACGTATACATTTAACGTAGTTTTTATTACAAAGTCTGTTATGTCAGTAGTGTCTTAGACATAATCAAGCACGGCGCCCCAGCCCTGCGCTTCCCCTTGCTCTTCAGCCTGCATTCCCTCGCTTCTCTGGCCTGTCCTGCGCACTGCAGCCTGATTAATCTACTTAAAAGGCTGCTTTCATTAAGCCATTTCTTTGATTAAGAAACACTTCCTTGTCTCCCCATCCCTCACCAGGTAAAATATACCTAGGCGATCAACTTCGGCGCTAAACGTCCCCCCCCACCCTGCAATCAGGCCCCGACTCCCTCCCGGCCCTGCCGCCAGTACTCCCCTGTCCAGGCCCTTCCGCGCTGAACAGACCACTGCGTCCGCCTCCGCTGGTGTCCTTCCCCACTCAGGCTTCAAGTCCTGTCTCTGTTTTGAAAGTGGATCTGAACCAACACCTTACCCCCAAATAATCTCTTCCTCCTCCAAATTCCTGTAGCCCTCGTCTTGACTGTTCATTTTACACTAATTATCTCTCCGGTGTTCTGTAAGGACGCTGAGAAACCAGCCGCACTGGTCACCTCACTCCACATGTCCTCTCTCTCCCATCAGGTCGCGCGTTCCTCGAAGCGAGGCCTGTCGGGCGTGCCCGTCTCCCTGGTGCACGCTTGGATCCTGACCTGTAATCAGTACAGGCTCCTAAGCCTCCAGGCGAACAGGGAGATCACACCTCTTATCAGGACGTCCTCGCCATCCCAGTTCTTTTCCCTCTGGCTAGTGCTAGGCGCTTACTCTACTCTCCGCCAGCACCCAAGCTTACGGCCCTGGGAGGAGAACACTCTTCCTCAGGCATCGCAGTGAGTCCGGTGTGAGAGAGCGTGGCGAGGTGAAGAGCGAGGAGAAACGCAGCCGTGTTGTGAGACAGACGGGTGGGGGCAGAAAGCTGCTGGAGATGCAGCGAGGACGGGGGCGAGGCCAGGTCCGCGAGGGCCCTGGGTGCGTCATGCTAAGAAGGTCAGGCTCTCTCTGCACTAGAACTGGGAGGTTTTTTTAATCTGGGGAGATGATCAGATGCACTTGATTAGAACTGTGGAAGGTGAGTTGGGAAGAGGAGGAAGGACTAGAAGGAGGGAGGCCCACTAGGAGTAGTATTTTAGGACCTTGAATTAAGGTGATGGAAGTGGGAAGAGCGAGAAGATGGAATTAAAGGAGTACAGAGAAAGACTGGACAGAACTAGGCGGCAGAAGGGATGGTGGTGGGAGGAGATGACTGGTGTTTCTACTCCAAAAAGCTGGGCGGACTGGCAGTGCTCTTATCTGAAGCAGAGGAGAGGCGGCGCGAGGCTGGCGGGGGAGGCGAGAACCCGCAGCTCTGGTGGGGATGCGCTGAAATCGCAGCACCGAGGGGGCGTTCTCATGAGACTGCCGACCTGGAGAAAGGCATGGCCTGGAGATACGGATCTGCGATACGGCATAATTCACCCCCCAACTCTGTGTTATTTGAAACACACTGCTACTTCTCGCCCTAGCAACCCAGCAGCATTTCTTGTCCCACTTCTTTCGCCAGGTTTTTCTAAGGCCCCTGACTATACTGGGTTGTTATACTTTTACTCCTGGCCAGTTCAGAGCTCGTTTTATAATATTTTACAGATAGCAGTTATTTAAATCTCAGGCAATTAGACTCTTAGCCATTATCAAATTTAACTTTGTAGAATGTAAACTTCTGCGGAAACCCAGGGACTTGCGTTTATTGTGTTTTGCGTTTAACATTCAGGGGTGCTTTCTGGCCATGTTACCCCTTTTCTGGCTCCCTTATCCCCGCTGTCCAGCCTTTCCCACCCTCCGGCTTCTCTTCTTGGAACCCCTTCTTTACACTTTAGGTCACCGCCACATTCTGGAAACTTTCTTCTTCCTGGGTTTCCATGACACCCCTGATTTCCCACTTACCTCCAATCCCTCTGGCTGCTATACTTCCTCAACCCTCTACTTAAAAATTAATTTTTCCTAAGATTCCCTGTTTAGCCTTCCTTTCAACTCATTTTACTATATACCTGGTGAGAGCTCATCCACTTGCATGGCCTAACACAACCATTGACATTTATTTCTAAATCTGAATCTCTTCTCAGTGTTCTCCGTCCAAACCCAAACACCCAGCTCTTTTGGGAGGACCTTTATCAGAAAGTGTCCCACAGGCACTTCACATCAACCCACCAAAATGAGATTTTCTTCCTCTCCATAAACTCGGGCTCTCTCCATTCTAAGTCTCAGTGAAGGATACTGTCGTCCCTCAGGAACCTGGGAGGAATCCTTGACTTCTCCACCTGTACCTCCCAAATCCAGTCTGTCATGAAATCCTATCAACTTTACGTGTGAAATGAACATTTCCCTAGAAGAGCACGTGGTGTGATGGAAGATGACAAGAAGGGAGTGAGAATAGCATGTTAAAAGAGAGGACTGGCCCGGCGGGAGAAAACTTTGGCTGGAGAATACTGAAAACGATCAAGCGGATGTGACTCGAAGACAGTGCGCTGTAAATGAGCTGACGTGGTCACAGCACCACCGAATGTAGGCAGATGGATGAAGTGGGCATTGCAAGGTGCATTTTTTAAAAATCAGTCACATGAAAAATGAGAGTCAGAGCAACTTTAGCTTTGTAACTAGAAACGACCGTTTCTTAGATTTTATTGAAGACGTGAGGGAAAAACGACAACTAAGAAGTTCCAACTAGAAGCTCAGAAAAGCTGACCTTGAATTTGAATGTCAGTGAAAGTATACCAAAAAATCAAACAAATTCTCACTGAAGGAGGCAGATTGAGATTAGGCAGCAGTGGTATAGCTAGAAGTAGACTGTTGGAAATAATTGCAAGAATGACATCATTTGATTGAAAAGTGCCTATGAGCCATTCCTCAACTATAGATAATCTTTACATTGAATATATATATTTATATATAATATATATATTTTATCCTCACCTGAGGGGTTTTTTTTAATTAATTTCAGAGAGGAAAGGAGAGAGAAACATCGACGTGAGAGAGAAGCGTCGATCAGTTGCCTCACACACATACGCATCCTGACCAGGGGTCGAACCTGCAACATTTTGGTGTATAGGATGACACTCTAACCAACGGAGTGACCTGGCCAGGGTGAATATATATATTTTTTAAATAACCAAATTGAAATGTGATCACTTCCTAAAACATCTGAATTTCCAATTTCAATAAAAATGTAGGTTAAAGTGATAATAGCATGATAATATAGCACACTATATGACATATTGATACATTGATAAACATGGTAATTTCCATTTTATTGGGCTTAGATACTGTATAACTCAGAGTAAGTGCACTTTCCTCCCTGATGTGGTTAGTCAGTAGTTAAATAACTGGGAGAAAACGAAGTACATCCCAGGCAGCTCTAAAAATCATGTTGCAAAAACAAAGTAATAAATACAAATAGTTGTAGCAAACTTTTACTTCTATAAATAAACTGCATTTCTGAAGCAGAAGATTCAAAAAGTAAGAATAAATCTACTTTCTTGGATGAAAGTCAGGGCTCTAAAGGGGAGTTCATTTTGAGCTTTCAGTTTAGAAATGCGAAGAGACCATGAGTTTCTGCAGTTTTGAGAAACAAATAGGAACCGTAAAACGACTAACATGCGTTAGCAGTTACAATGTGACATTAGAAAGGAATGATGGATGCATTTAAAACCAAAGCTCTCCTCTTCTTCCTTGCAATTTCCCCCTTTCTTTCTGATTGCAATTTCAATGATAAAAGTCTCCCAAACTGCTAAGTTACTTACATGAGGTCCTTCAGAGCATAGCCCCCGGTAAAAAGACATGTTGATTTCCATCTCCACCGGAGCTCTGTACCCAGAGTTGTTTGAATCAAGGAGCAGGGCAGCTGTTTGTTCTTCTGGTTTGGCTGCAACTGAGCAGTCATTAACAGGCACATGAATTCTGGACGGGATATCCAGCCGCACCTCTAGGAGGAAGTTAGTGTCTGAGGGTTACTTCCCTGTTTTTGGAATACCATACTACCTGATGAGTTTATCCATTCTGATGAGTTTATTTTCTACTCAAAAAATTATTTTCTTCTGAGTTTCCTGAAGGTAGAAAAGAATCTACAATCAAAATCTCAATAATCTTTTCACATTGCTTTCACACATGGTACATTCAAAACATTTATTGATATACTGCTTTGAGCCAAAAAAGTAAAAAATAAGAAATTTAAATAGAGGATTCAAGTTTCCTTCATAGCCATAGACCTCAACATATTGAAAACCCTTAGTTTCATGAGATTGAAGGGGGAAAAAACAATATTATTACATTTTATCTAAGCTACATTTGAATAGAAAACTTGCTACATTTTATAAAGGGTGTACTCTGCACCTTGGTGCTCAGGGACCCCCCACAACCAGATCGGTGGAAAGGGATACAGGCTGGTGATCTGCCATTTTTATCTCATTGGTATGTGTTCATCTGAACAAATCACCAGCCTAGCCTTGTCTGCCATACAACTTTACATTCTATTGAAGGGAAGCTTATTAAAATAAAAAGTAGTCTATTGCAAAGAAGAGAACACTTTATACTGCTCCTCTTAGTTTTTATTTTAATTGTTGATTTATTGCTTTGAGAGAGAGAAACATCGATTTGTTGTTCCACTTATTTAAGCATTCATTGGTTAATTCTAGTATGTGCCCTGATTGGAGATCAAACCCACAACCTTGGCGTGTGGGGGCGCACTCTCACCAACTGAGCTAGGCAGCCAGGGCTCGACACCGATGTTAAAAACTGATGCAGAAGGCTTCTGGTCAAGATGGCGGCACAGGTAAACCTCCTCTCATGACCACATCAAAACTGCAACTAAACTACAGAACAACCATTACTGACAGCTGCTGGAAGTCTAGCTGAACAGAAGTCCTATACCTGAGGACATGCAGAAGCAGCCATGTTGAGACTGGTGGGAGGGGTGGAGACAAAGAACAGGTTGACCCCATGCCCACCGGAGACAGTTAAAAATCAGGAGGGCTGTCTCAGCGGTGCAGCGGTCCCACAGGAGGATCAGGGAGTCCCGGCCCCACAGTGGGAGCCCCAGCCCAGGGCTCTCGCACCCGGAGAAGTCCCGTAACTTCTGGCTGTGAAAACCAGTGAGTACGGTGGCTGAGTGAGACAGAGGGCTTCTGGAGTTCCAGGCACTCCTCTTAAAGGGCTTCTGCATGGGCTAACTCACTGACCCGCTCGCTCACAAGAGCAGGTGCTGCGACTGATTGAACATGTCAAAAGTGGTCTGAGAACTTTCATGCTGGAGAGTCTCGCTGGACGATGCTCCCTGGTCAGACAGGCCAGCTGAGTTGATAGCGATCAAATCGAGACATGAATTGAGAACAATCAATGTTACACAACATGGGAGATTACTGACATACTCAGAATATCCAAATCAATGAAGTTACTGGTGAAAATGAAAAATGTCTCTTTTATTTTACAGAAAAAAATAAATGGACTTTTTGGTCAACCCAGTACATTAGGGCCTGAGGATCTTTTCTTGTTTTCCATCTAATTCTTCCTTAGAGTTGACTCAAAGGGAAACTGACTCAAGCCTGCTCTGTGGGCTTGGCCTGTGAGTGCGTGTGTGTGCGTGCATGTGCGTGCGTGCGTGCGTGTGTGTGTGTTTTCTCCCCCCTCACTTCATCTTTCCAGGCAGCTCTGTGAGTAAAGTTGGCTCAGGGCCCACAGCCACGGGGCAGGCCAGCCACGCTCACCCTCTGTCCTTTCTCTCGTCCACCTCAGAGCATCACTTTGGGCTCCAGAGGGCAAGACGCCAAGGATCAGATTTGGGGGGAGGTTAGATGCCGCCTTTTGGCTAAGCCAGGAGCTGTAAAAGCCGACTTCCCCAGACATTGTCCCGCTTTGCCCCATGGGGCACTACCCTCAGAATGACTTTCCAGGGCTCCTCCCCCACTGGGACTTGGCTTTGTCGACGACCGCCTCTGCCTCTTGCATTTTCAAGCTCTTCCTTCCTGTAAGGGCCTCCCTGTCTGTGTGCCAGCGTGTTCCTCTGTGGCAAAAACAGACTGCGCGGACCCTCTCCAGTCCTCTCTGCCGTGTGGTCTTTGCATGCTGATGCCACCTCTTCCTTCCCATCGTCACAGGATATTGGAGGAATGAGTTATGCTTAGGGTCTGCACCTGGCAGCCACCCACTCATTCCTTAATGTGTCTTTTAATTATTTTTAAGATTTTAATTTATTTTTTAGAGAGAAGAGAAGGGAGGGAGAAAGAGAGGGAGAAACATTGATATGCAAAGAGAAATGTCCATCCATTGCCTCTTGCATGCAGGCCCCTAGCTGGGGACCTGGCCTGAAACCTAGGCATGGGCCCTGACTGGGAGTTGAACTGGTGACCATTCGATTTGCAGGCCAGGGCTCAACCCCCTGAGCCATGCCAGCCAGGGCGTCCTTAATTTGTCCAGTCTGTCTTCAGGCTCCACCCTCCCCTGAACTGCTATGGTCAAAGTCAGGAGCCCTTCTCATGACACCCATACACCTCGCAGCCTGTGGCTGGCAGAGCCTCCCTTGGCTCCCACACCAGATGGCCTCCTGTGCTCCTTTCAAGGCTTTTCCTGCCTTATCTTCTCCTCCCCCAGAATGAGGGCACCCAGAGGGCTGTTTCCTGGCTTCCTTCCTCTCTCCCTGCATCTGTCCTCTCTCGAGGCAACTCCTCTGCGCCACCTCCGCCCTTCAACCCAGCGCACCCCCTGCCTTCGCAAGACAGAAAGGCCGTGGCATTTCACCCCATTCTCATTCCCTCCCAGGACCCAAAACTAAAAATAGAAAATGTTGCCAGCCTTATGACAAGGCCTCTGGGAAGGTCAGTGGGAACAGCTCAGGGTTTCAGAAAGGAAGCGTGATCCCTGGGAGTCAGGCGGTTCAGAAGAACAAGGAGATTTGTAAAGGAGACACAGCAGCCCAGCGGCCTTGCTTTCTGCTGACAGGATGCAAACCAGCCAGCTGTGAGGGCAACGTGCAGACAGGGGCCTGGTTGCAGAGAGATGTCAGTCAAAGCATTATTGTTATCTGGAGACCTCGGGGCAGACAGCAGTGAGGTCACACCATTTACCCTGAAGAGTGACCCACAGCTCCTCAGGCAATGATGAGGGGAAATAAAAGCCTAAGAAGTGCTCCAGGGACAGCCCATGGGCAGGCACTGCCCCTGCTGCTACTCGAGGCCCCCTCAGCACACCCCGGCTGCTTGCTGGTGCTCTCTGGGGAGAGCTGGAGGGCCCTACAGAGGGGCCTTCTTACCAGGCAATGGCAAACCTGTTTGAAACGTCAGCAGGTTCTGACTGCAGCCGGCAGAAAACTCCCTCTTATTCAGAACGCAGGGGCCCCTCTTTCCTTCCTAGGTCCCCAAGAGCCGCCCCCAAGTGCTGCTGGAATACGCAGCCCAACGGCTTCGGTCAGCCCTGCTAGTGCGCAGTGAGGGAACAGAGCAGGCGGGTGCCCATGTGCCCAGGTGCAGCTGCTGCTGTCAGAGACGGAGTGAGTGTGTCAGCATCAGGCAGAACTAAGCAGGACCAACCCCCCCCCCCCGCCCCAGGCTCTGCTTTATTACCCACAGATAGGTGTTAATAAGGGGCAGAGCCCTAGCACAGGGGTCTGAGCTGAGTGTGTGAGTGTGAGTGTGTGTGCGTGCTGCGGAACATGTTTGTGAGACTACAGAGTAAAGCATGCACACTCTGGGAGGAGGAGCTGCGGGTGGCAGGGTAGGGTGAGCACTGAAGTCAGGACGGGAGCGCCCGCCCAAGGAGGAAACAAGGCCTGAAGAGACAGACTGTCGCGCCTAAGCCAGCAGATCCCTATGTGTGTAGGGCGCCCATGAGCTGTCCTGCATGTTCCAGGACATGGTGTCCAGGAGAAGGGTATCGGTTGAGTAGAAGACAAAGCGGGCATCAACCAGGGAGGCTGGAGCCTGGGAGCCCGGGGTGGGGGTGCGGGGGGCACAGCAGACCCCCAGGGCTTCTCCTTCCCTTTGCCTTCCTGTCTCTCTGCTGTTAGCAGGTCCAAGTCAAACAGCTCGATTTAAACCTTTCCCCTCCAGATTTCCTTTTCTTTTTCTTAACACTAAACTTATTTTTAAATGAAATATAGTGGAAGAATAGAGGAGAATACAACCCAGTTTTTAATGGTTAGCATGACTTTAGATCTTGTGCCTGGGAGAGCAGATACCACAGATGCCACGGAGCGATGTGCTCTTCCTGCTTCCGAGGGGACACTCGGTTTCCATCAGCCCTGCTGCAGGGCTGCCTCCCGGCCTCAGGGCACCATTCCCGTGAGAGTCATGGGGTCTACGTCCTGATGTAGGAAGACAGGCACTGAAGAGGTGGAGCCCAAATTCCCTTTCTCCTGCTCAGGAAGGTGGCTGGGCAGCAGGGCAGCTGTTCGCTGCGGCCCACACACACAGGATGTCTGAAGAAGGCGTCGCTCGGCACCCGTGTCGTTAAGAGCACCTTCCCGGGCACTGGCACCGGCTTGTCCTGTCGATGGCTTTCATCCTGCTGGTCACTGTTTCACCAGCGTCTTTACTGAGTTGCACACCCGTGTTTACGGCGTGGCCTTGTAACCGCTGGAGTTCATGAATCATTGCTGTAATTTTCCACTTAATGACCTGATCTGCAGATGGGTATTGCCGTACTTACGCAAGCATTTCCTCTCTCCACCTGCAAGATTAGGACAATGCACCTACTTCAGAGATCCTCTGAGGATTGAGATAATACACATAAGTCACCTAGCACAGTAATTGACAACATATATAGTAAATGTTTTCTCCTCTTCCTTTCTAAACTCTCATAAAGCATCCATTCAAGTTCCATTTAGAATTCTCAAAGTGTTGCCAGAAAGGACCACAGTCAGAATTTCTGGAAACTGCTTTTGGTCCACTGATGGAAATTGTGGCGTTTCCTTTCTTCCGATTAACTGGGTTGCTGGAAAACCTGTAGGCATTAACGGTGTCCAAGTATGATTTTTCAAGAGTTTAAAAATAGGACTTTCACACAAATATACAATAGCATGTGTCAAAGATGAATGAATGGGCATTTATCGGTGCCCATTCATCGTGAGGGCACCAGTAAGACGTTGAGGCTGGGTCACAGGAGGATGCGAGGAGCAGAGAGGCAGTGAGGAAAGAGAAAATGGTTTTGCTGATACGTGCAACACTGGCTAATACCCACACGCAATCAAATGTGATGTTTGGGTTTATCTTTTCTACAAAAGAGAAATCAGTGGTATCCTTACTACACAAAATTCATTTGCATCGCTATGGACAAGAATTTTTTGCATCCACCAATTATTTGCAGGTTTACTTCAACTCCTACAGAGATGGAAAAGAGCTCAGTCGGTAAGAAATCAGTCCAATTGCACAAGCCTAGAGAACCAGAAGATCAGAGATTCCGTCAGGCAACGGTTAAGCTGAAAGGAAACCTAATCATCTCTGCCATGCATTTCCATACCTTGGACAGTTTTCCCCAAAGACACCTCTACCTTAGGATGTGGTCTAGGAGGGTGGCCTTGAGATTTCCTCATTCTGAATTGTGGGACCGTAAAGTCAACCTGGCACAGCCCATATCTGGACGGCCAGGCCCCTGTCACAGCCAGTGCCTTTTACCCCAGCCCCTGGTCACAGGAACTCCCCGCTCCCTGGACCCTGCTGGGGGTTAGGGGGAGGGTGCAGGGCAGGCAGCCCCAACAGGGTCCGTTGTGGTCCTGTGTTTGGTAGCCCGAGGGCTAGCTGCACGCGCAGCCCTGTGCTTTCAGGTTTCCCTCCACAAGCTGCCGCAGCAGACCGCCCTCCTGCGCTGTCCTGCAAGCCCTAACTCACGCTGCAGAGGTCGGGAACACGATGTGCAAACTTCCATAAAGCACCATCAAACATTCGTCACATGCTGCCTTGGGACACTTTTGGTATCATATTGTTTTAACCTGTACAGTTTTAACAGGTGTTATTTCTTGTCTTCAATTAAGTTGTTCTTCGACAGCAGAAACGATTCCCCTCTACCACAGCCCAGTCCCAGGCCTCAAATGCATACTCAACAGGTGTCAAAGTGGGTGTTTAAACAGGTGTTTGATCAGATGTTAAATAAAAATTGATTGAAGGGATAGATAGGAGCTATTAGAATAGAGTCCATCCATGCTCAGAAAAATTCTTTAACTGGCCAGTGCCTTCAGAATGATGTGAGGGCAACTTATCAGGGAGCTCCCCTCTCCTTATCAGGGAGTCCCCCTCTCCCTGCCTCGCCTGATGCTAACCCCCCAGTACAACACTGATTTTTGCATCTCTGTACCTACTCTCCCGATCTGGAATGCTCTTTTCCTTCACCTTCAAGGCTTAACTCAAACACCGTCTCCTCCATGAAGCCTTCCAGATCCCTCTGGTTGGAAGTTACCTTGATGCTTGCTTGTCCCCCACACAGCTCTGGTGAGAGGAGGGTGGAGGCAGGTTGTGGAGCTAGGCTGCCTGAGTCCACTGATTAGTTCCACGATCTTTGGCAAGTTGCAAAACCATTCTGTGGCTGAGTTTCCTAGTACAAATTTTGAGAAAATGCTACTGCTCATCTCATAGGGTTTTGTGACCATTAAATAAATTAATACGTGTAAAGCACTTAGAAGATGCCTGCACCCTGTCTGGTGTGGCTCTGTGGATTGAGCACCAGCCTGTGGAGCAAGGGGTCGCTGGTTTGATTCCCAGGCAGGGCACATGCCTGGGTTGCAGGCCAGGTCCCCTGTGAGAGGCAACCACACATTGATGTTTCTCTCCTTCTCTTTCGCACTCCCTTCCCCTCTAAAAAGAAATAAGTCTTTAAAAAATAGAAAGACAAAAAAAGATGCCTGTGACATAGCAAGTGCCTGTAGAAATTAGTTATTCGGACTCCTTTTGGATGCCATCATAGTTCTTTACTGGTGCCTCCTTCAGTCAGTTCACTGTGTCTTACACTGACTTTACTTCTTACATTTCTGTCTCCTTCACTGAAGTAAGCTCCTTGAGGGATGTTTAGGGAACATGAGCTAAATGAATGGATACATTAAAGACTGGATGAAAGGTTAAACAAATCCTAATCAAAAATCAAATTTTTTGCTCATTGTATGTATGACTTTTAAAAAACCACTTAACTTTTTGAGCTTCTGTTTTGCAGTCTTAGGCATCTGTTCGATCTGCAGTGTAATGTTTGGACAGTCCGGACACCTGCCGTAGCACCAGAGTCTCTGCGACATAAACCATCTTGTGTATATTTGTTTTCTGGGTGTAAGTCAGGGTAATAACTTGATAGTCAGTTTGTCTCACCTTTTAAAATCCACACATATAGTTAATTTTTTTTCTCTGAATGGAAGCCCCAGATTGGGAAGAAGGAACATTACACCTAGCAAGTTATGTGATGTTGAAAATTCACTTCCACACCTGGTTTTCTATATCTTCATTTTAAAGATTTTATTCATTTTATTCTTTTAAAAAAATGTAAAGATTTCATTTATTCATTTTTTAAGAGAGGGGAAGGGAAGGAGAGAGAGGAAGAGAAACATCAATGTGTGGTTGTTTCTCATGTGCCCTCTGGTAGGGGCCTGGCCTGCAACCCAGGCATGTGCCCAGACTGGGAATCAAACCAGCAACCCTTTTGTTCTCAGGCCAGCACTCAATCCGCTGAGCCACACCAGAGAGGACTATTTATTTTATTTTCAGAGAGGGGGGAAGTGGGGAGAAAGAGGAGGAGAGAAACATCAATGTGTGGTTGCCTGTCACATACCCACTACTGGGGACCTGGCCTGCAAGCCAGGCATGTGCCCTGATTGGGAATCGAACTGGCGACCCTTTGGTTTGTAGGCCAGTGCTCAATCCCCTGAGCCACACCAGCCAGGGCACATATGTTCAGTTTTAAAAGGAGGTGATTTCACTGCCTCTGAGGAGCAAAGAGTTTTCACTGTACACCCAGCACCCCGAATTTATTATAAACCCTTTCCCAAGGACATTTTTTTCATTGTTGTTTTTGAGAGAGAGGAAGGGAAAGAGAGAAACATCAATGTGAGAGAGAAGCATTGATTGATTGCTTTCCCTATGTGCCTAGGCCGGGGATTTTATAGTCAATCAAATCCCTATCAAAATTTCAACGACATTTATCACAGAAACAAATACAAAATCCTAAAATGTTTATGGAACAATAAAAAAAACAAATAGCCAAGGTAATCTGGAGAAAGAACAATGCTGGGGACATTATACTTTGTGATTTCAAACTATATTACAAAGCTGTAATAATCAAAACAGCACGACATTGTCCTGACTGGTGTGGCTCAGTTTCCCCAAAGGGAAAGGACACCAGTTCAGTTCCTGGTCAGGGCACATGTCTGGATTATGAGTTTGGTCCCTGGTTGCGGGGGTGCGAGAGGCAACTGATTGGCGTTTCTCTGTCACATGGATGTCTCTCTCCCTCTCTTTCTCCCTCTCTTCCCCTCGCTCTAAAAATAAAGGTAAAGTTTAAAATAGAACAGCATGACATTAATATAAAAACAGATATATAAACAAATGGAACAAAATATAGTGCTCAGAAATAAACCCATACATATTTGGTCAATTAATTGTTGACAAAGTCAAGAATACAATGAGGAAAAAACAGTCTCTTCAACATGTGGTGCTGGGAAAACTGGGGAGCCACACGCGGAAGAATGAAACTGAACCACTATCTTATACTGTCTATACCACTGTCTTACACCAATTCCGGATGGATTACAAATGTGACCCGAAACCATTAAACTCCTAGAAGAAAACAGGGGTAAGCTTCATGACATGGGTCTCAGCACTAAAACACCTGAGGCCTGTCGATTCCCTCCGAGGCCCGGAGCAGGGTGGCCCGGGTGTGGGGCGGGGCCAGATGAGCCATCCTGAACGAGGTCTGTCTGATGGACAGGTTTGTAAACCCATCGCTGAGAAAGCAGAAGCAGGCACTGCCTTCTGTGGGTGAGCTTTTGTTCCGCCTTGGAGCTCTGTGCGCAGGAGGCCGCCTGACCTTTATTCCCTGCATCTGGTCCGAGGGGCCTTCTGACTGGTGGTCAGAGGACACGGAGACCGCGACCAGAAGCACTTGTCTGGCCTCAGCAGGGAGAGGTTTCTGGTCGGATCCTTTTCTCCAACTTTAGTCGTGCCTGTGTTGGGGATGGCGTTCCTAAATGTTTGCCAATGACCTTCAGAAGCTCCCCGTGTTGGGGTGCACCAGGCCAGAGCTTTTAAAGAACAGACAGGCAAAGCTGGGTGTGCCCACCGGGCCCGCTGCAAGCCTGCAGCTTGGGAAAGTTCCCCTATCCCAGGCCCAACCGGCTGCGCTTTGTTCCGACAAACCCTTTCTAGGGCCAGAGGGAGGCCAGGGACGGTCGCGGCTGCCCTGGAGGAAATACACACCGGTACCGGGAGAAGCCGGGCCTAGTGGGTGCTGACGGCCCGGGTCTGCAGTCCGGCGCGGCTTCCCGCCCAGCGGGGTCACTGGGGGAGCCACATGATACTCCTGGCTTTTGCTAAATCAGTCTTAACCTGAAAACGTCAACCATCAGCGCCATGGGAGCGGCCCTGCGAGCCGCCAAACGGCTGGAGAGGGGGAGGGCGCGGGAGGTGAGATGAAGGTGGGCGTCGGGCTGCAGGCCCCAGCCGGCCCGCCGGGTGGAAGCCTGGACTTGGGGGTCACAGTCGAGGGAAGTTCCCAGACAGAACAGAGAGGGCCCACAAACTCAGTACAGAAAAGATTAAAGAAAAAATTACACCCTGTTTTCACTAATCTCTGACTACCGTTCAGATTTTCCTTCCGTTAAGAATATAGGCCACAGACCTTCGTGGACTGGAAAACCTGTGACTTTGTCTCACAGAGAGCCACAGACGCTTTTCTACCTCATTATGGTTGTCGCAAAGACCTTGAAATTTCACTTGCACTACCTGTTCTTCAAAATCACAGCTCTTATTAGACCTACTGCTAGATCTGGTCATTAATGCGTTATTAAAATAGCATGTATTTTCCATGTCATAAACGTGTTAATATTAACGTGATAGCTGTATTTCAGTATGACTGGTTCCCTCGTGGTCCTGTGTGCGTATTTGAGGCATTGGAAACGTCATTCTGGGAGGCGTCCACGGGCTTCACTGTTTTGCCAGAGGAGTGAGTTATTGCCCATAAAAAGGTTAGGGACCCAGAGCAGCAGCCAGCAAAGCGAGGTCCTAAACACACAAGACACGTGGGGTTCCGGGTCAACATCCTTTTCAGAAGACACAAAGCCCTTTGTTGCTCCTGTCCGCTGCCCTGGGCCAACTTAGAACAGGATGGGGACAGATGGGTGAGAGGAGGGCCCTGGAGACAAAGCATAGAGGAAGGTCGCAGGTGACACTCGCCGCCCCCCCCAACACACTGCACAACCACATCTAAGCGCGTACTTTAGAGCTGACCCGCAGCCCCTTCCGTCGGTCCCTCTCAGTCCGCAGCATCAGCTGGTTCCTCACAGACTCAGCAAGTCTCCCCTGAAAAATCCCAGCCCACTCCTAACCCCGAACCCCAGCCAGGGAGCTGCCCTGCCTGTGGAAAAACTGCTGGACCCCAAACAGCTTTCCCTCCAGAAAGTCAAGGTGAACTTTACAGTCTTTGGCTTGATGACTCGGCTGCTTTTTGATCACTGAGTATGCGATCAAAAGCTCATTGTAAACACCCACTTGAACTTTGCAGTTTCCCTGTTTCATTAAGAAGACTAGCCATGTGTCAAGGACATGTTGACTTGGGAGCTGCCTCACTGCTGCTGTAAGTCGGCCGTGGGGGTGGAAGCGTGTGGGCCGGAGCCAAGAGGAAGGGGCGTGGGCCCGAGTGGAGCGGCTGCGCTGGCAGCTGGCTGCCCTGGAACTGGCGAGGCCGGCCCTGGCTCTGACCCCGGGGGCGGCCAGGCTGTCGCTGCAGGGCTCCCTCACCAGACTTACTGCACCAGGAATGGCCTCCTGGTCGCCCCACCTAACGTGGGCCGAGTGGGAAAATCACTGCCACGAAACAGGGCCTGGACAGTTTCTTGTCTGGTGAAGCTGAGGCTGACACAGGGCCGGGGTAAGGGAACAGTGCTCACCTCGTTCTCCTAGGAATCCAGTGCTGTTAGAGACGCAAAACAGACCAGAACCCAAAGCAAACACAACAACCCTGCCCCACATTTACTTGCTGAAGTGCCAGTAGGTGCGTAGCCGACTGGGGGAGGGTGACAGAAGAGAAAGCTCCCTCTCGCCCGAAACCACTCATGGAAAGAACCGAGCTACTAGAAAACCTGGCTCTGCCTCCAACCCCCGGCTTGACCCTGGGTAATGCCCTTGTCCCGGTGTGCCTGAGTTTCCCCACTGGAGAGTGAACCAACCACAGAAGATCAGTGGACTGGGGATGGCGGGGAAAGCCTAGGGAGCTTGAGTACAAGGAGGCGGGCAGGTGGGGGCCTGGAAGCTGGGCTCAGACCGGGAGAACTGAGGGACCAGTGGGGTCTGAGCAGGTGGTGGGAGCCTAGCCAGGGACAGACAGGACTCTCAAGGTGCCAGTGTCCCACCAATTGAGGCCCTACACATGAGTCCTGGCTGGAGACCTCTCCCGGGCATGGGCAGCCAGAGAAGAGTGGCGGGCTGGCGGCTGTCCTGCCCCAGAGGGACCACCTTGCAAGCTGCAGCCCTCGCCGGCCAGTCAGGTCTGTGTTTAAGTGGAAGAGAAGAGGGATGTAAACCTTGTTCTGTTGGTAGCTTTCATTCATTCATTCATTCATTCATTCATTCAATGCTGTCTTTGGATAGTTTTTGTTTTCAAAAATAAACCATACTTATAAAAATTCAAACATAACAAAAATATAAAATCTGTGAAAATAATGTTTTCCTAGTACTATCCCCTAGAGCAGGGGTGTCAAACTCATTTTCACCGGGGGCCTCATCAGCCTCACGGTTGCCTTCAAAGGGCCGAATGTAACTTTAGGACTGTATAAATGTAACTCCTCCTTAACTAGGGGCAAGGAGCTTGGCACTGCCGCCGGGCAGAAACAGGGTGCCGGGCCGGATAGAACAGGGTAGAGGCTGGCCTTGTGTTTGCCACCTGTGCCCTAGGGCAAACCATTTGTCCTTTTGTGTTCATTGCATGCACTCTTTATTCGTTTTCCTTTTTTTTGGTAACATATGAACACACTTATTTTGGGCAATATAGAAATATTTGGATTAAAATATCAGGGAGTTCCTTTCCACTGCTTTCGACCCCCAATCCTACTCCCTTCTGCAGAGAGAGTCACAGTCAGTATTTTGGTTTCTGTCCCTCCCAACTTTCCGTGCAGGCAGCTCGTGCTCTGAACGTCAGCAGGGGCCTCGCCACGCGCCCAGCCTCTGCCCTTCTCAGGTAGGCGTCAGACACCGCCCCCTCTGCCCGGTGTCCAGGGGCACGTGTAAGCCCTCTGGCTGTCCCCTGAAGATTCCTCCCACATAGCCTCAGGTGAGGGGGGAGCATGACTAACTGGGAGACATCAAGCACGTGAGCCGTTCAGGACTTGGGTGTCAGACCCCCGGGAGGAGGTGCCGGGTTGTTCCCCCAGGTCCCCGGGGACCCCGTGAAACGTCCTGCTGTGGCACATTTCCTCCACTGCCACCTCGATGATCCCCACCTCCTCGCAGCCACACCCCAGAGTAGTCCCTCTCCACACTCACGGTGCCAGGAATGGTCTCTGAGACCAGTAGAATATGGCAAAAGGGATGGCATGCCACCTCCAAAATTAAGTTATAAGGTTCCTAGGTCATAAAAGACTTCAGTGCATTCTTCCTTGATCGTTTGCTTTGGGAAAAGCAAGCTGCCCTGTTAAGCAGCCCTAGGGAGAGGCCCGCAGGCGAGGCACCGGGGGCTGCCGACAGTCACCTGAACGAGCTTGGAAGCAGATCCTTCAGCCCAATTAAGTCTACAAGACGGCAGCCTCAGCTGACAGCTTGATCATAATCTCCTAGGAGACCGTGAGCTGGAACTGCCCAATGAATTCACTCCTGGATTCCTGACCTGCAGAGACTGTGTGATATCGTTATTGTTTGTCATTTTAAGCTGCTATGCTCAGTTCGGTTTAAAGATTTTTATTAAATATATACTTTATGCTGGGTGCTGAAGACTCAAAGATGACTAAGTTACTATCCTTGACCTTAAAAAATCCAACTTACAGTCAGTGATGGGGAAAATATATAATCAGAGGTGGTAGCATTATTATGTAGACAGTACTATGTTAGACATGGGAGTGGAGGGCTGCCTGGGAGAGATGAGCCCTGGGCTAAGCCTCAGTACAGAAGTAGAAGTTCCCCAGGCAGAGAAGCGTGCGGAAAGCCCTGGCTGGGCAGCTCAGTCGGATGGAGCATCCTGCCAGTACGCCAAGGTTTAGGGTTTGATCCCTAGTCAGAGCACATACAAGAAGCAACAATAAATTAATAAATAAGTGTAAGAAATCAATGTCTCTCTATTTCCCTCTCTCTATCTAAAAAAAGTTCAATCAATAAATTAAAAGAAAGAAGTGGCGGGGAGTGTCCAGGGAGAGGGGATGCATGAGGAGAAACCTCGGAGCCTGAAGCAGCATGGAGTGTGTGCTGGGGAATCACAAGTAGTTTCCGTTTCTAGGATGCAAAATGCAAAATTGAGAATAGCAAGAAATAAGGCTTGAAAGGCAGGGAAATCTGAAAGGCTCCTGGGGACCGTGCTTCTCTCTGGGAGCCAGCAATGGGGCTCCAGCAAAGGACTGACATGTTAAGAGGGTGGATTCAAAGGGACGAGTAGCTGGATCATCAAGGATTCTCACAGCCCAGATGGAGCACTCTAAAATAGAGGTCAACAGTACAGCAATGTTTAAATGAATTTAGCCCATATGATGGGTTATTACCATCAGTAAAAACCACTTTTACAAAGGCTATGTAATGATAAGTGGAACAGTTTGGACCCCTCCCTTTATCTAATATGCTGGGTATCCAGCAAGACCTCAATTTTCTATAAAAAAGGAAAAGCCTACCAGAAGAAGCAGTGAGTATGATTCAATAGATTAGTAACTAGGAGAGGAAGGAAGAGAGCCTCAAGCAGGGTACTGAAGAAAATGGAAGAGAAAAGGGGGCAGGGCAGAGAGCCTTTAGGAGGTAAAACTGTGACTTGGTGACTAACAGGGAGGAGGCGCGGGATAGCGGGGCCATCGGGAGACTAGCCTGACTTGTCAGCTTGAGTGGTTTTGCTGATGATGGAGCCACCGACCAGAACCGAGAACTCGGGAGGCCGGGAAGCCTGGGGCGGGGCTGAGCCCGCCGGTGGGGGGGTGTCCAGTGTGCTGAGGTGCCTCAGGGGCTCGGGCCGTGACTGGGCGACAGCTAAAGCCAGAAAACTGGGGGAGTTGCCTTGGGATTAAAAAAACAAACACCAAAACAAACAAACAAAAAAACCCACAGACCCCACGGTGGTGGAGAACTGCCGTGTTTGGAGAAAGACTGAATGAATTGTCTTCCACCTGAAATACCAGCGCTGCTTCTGATTAAACCCTGGCGCCATCCAAAGAAATGGCTCTAGTTCTGAAATCTCGGACCCAGACGTGTGTGTGGTGATATCAACAGGTCTCTGTTCTGCCTGTTACAGATCGAACAGGGCTGTGCCGGCTCCCGTCGCCAGAAGGCACAGGAGGGTGGACTCTGGGGTTGCTCCGTGAAGCCCTCACGCCAGGGGACACTTCTTTCCAGCGGTCTTTTGCCTTCTCGTGGACAGCTTCATCCCAAGGCTAATTTCCCTCGTGCCTGTAGGGATACACATGTCCACGTTTACACCCAGGGAGAGAGAGCATTTCTGAGGCAACATTCCGAGTCAGAATTTGGAGGTTCACCTTGACTTGCACTGCTGCTGAGGTCACACAGCTCCCCTCAAAGTCCCGGCTGCACCTAGAGGAACGGAATGTGCTCCCTGGTTTTTCTCCCCTACTCTCCACCCCCCACCCCCCCACCCACAGGGGCCACCCCAGGACTAGGACTGAGGTCGGCTCCCTCCTCCAAACATGCAGCACATGGGGAAGAGGTGGCTAGGGACTTCTAGGAAGAAGGATGGATGGGATGGATACCCGGGAGGCAATGAAAAACGGTCATTAGCCAAAACGTCTGCATCTGCAAACCCAAGAGCCTATCTCTCATCCAGAGAAGGAAACCGAGTCTTCAGTTTTAGGAGACACTGAATGTTCTAGTCCTCTTCCAGGGGGGCAAAAGAACGGATTTTTCATTCAGTTCTGGGTTGCAACCACCCATCACCAATGTGTGAATGATTCCAGAGTAATCTCTTCAAAACTTTAGGGGGTTCCTTTGGTCTCTTAAGGAGAAAATAGGAAAGGCATCAGTTAAGAGTGGTACTCTCTTACATGGGGGTGGTACTATTGTTAGCACTTTCACTTGCACTACATTATTTGATTTAGTTCCTTTGATCCTGGGAAGCATCTTATTATCCTGAGTTGATAGATGAGGGAACTATGCCCAAAGAGATTATGCAAATGACCCACAGGTGCTGAGCTCACAGTGGCGCACTCCTAGTGTTAATCAGACTTCTCAGTGCACTGGGGTTGTGTTAGCTGGGGCAAAACTTGGAGAAATGTGTCACCGGGATCCAAGGGGGTGGGCTCACGGTGTCTGAGAGCTGAGAGGCAGGTGGCACGAGAACCAGGGACTGAAGAGCCATCAAGACTCTCTTCTCTCGTGTCCGCTCATCTCCGCATTTCTGCTTCATTCTTCTCCCCTCCTGCAAACAGACTTTCTCTTCTTCTTCAGAACTTGAGGCAGGAAAATGTAGCCACTTAAATCACTGTCCTTTTCTTTCTCCTTCTGTTCAAAAACCCCGGAGAAGGTACACCCATTGGCACAGGGCGTGAGGACAAAGTGGTAGCTTCCCTGTGCAAGTTCTGGGTGGCTGGCAGCTAAACGAGGCCACGGTGAGCCAAGTGGGTAACTCGGCAACAGGGAGCAAACCTGTGCATCCAGTCAGCAGGGGGGTTCCTGTGAAGGGAGCCTGGGGCCTTCAACTTCCTTCCGCTAGTGGCCTACTTTTCCTCCCTCCATTGACATTATGTCCAAGCAGCCCCTAAGAGAATCCTTAATGAAACAGCTGTCGGGACCTTGGAGTTCCCTGTCATATCGCTGTTTGATGGAACTCTGGGGCATGTCCTCCAGCATCGCCTTTGGTTCCTGGTCAGGTTCAGGCAGTGGATTCCTACAAAGAGCCACGACCAGCCAGCCCCTGGTGGGCCGGCAAGGCCCTGTGTGCTCAACTGGCCCTGCCGGACCCTGGGTGGTCACGGAGCCGAGGGCTCTTGCGTTCTGTGCACTGGTCACGGCTTGTTCCTGACTGGCCTTGGGCCTATGGCATGTGGACGTAGCTCTCACCCTGTCTGGGCTGATGGTGACTTGAACCTAATTCATCTGATACACAAATCCAGGGACAGCAGTTCACCCAGAACCAGGCGTCACGGGCAGCCTTGGCGGCCTCGCTCTGGCACCTCTCAGCCCGGAGGAGCCCATCTGCGCTCCACTCCTCACAGGCCTGGCCCAGATCAGCACATTCCACTTCCCAGCGGAGGTCGAGCTGGGCCTCCATTCAGCCCGAGACTTCCTTCCGAAGTCAGCCTTGTCTGAGCCGACACAATTAATGCTTCTACCAGCCGATGGCCCCGTCCAGGCTTCTCTCTGGAACTCCAGACCTGGTCATGCAATTATCGACTATTGGACCTTGGCCTTGCATGTGCACCTCACCAGGTGTCTAAAGGCCAGGCCATTGTCTTCACACACACTTCCCTCTCCAGACTCACTTCTGTCCAAACCTGCTCCTCCTGTAAGATTCAGTTCACGCCTGACAATTCCCGCCAGCCACCTAACCATTCCAGCCGGGGAGTCATTCTCCATTCCTTCACTAAGACACATTTCTTGAACCTCTGCCATAGACCAGGCTCTGTGCAAGGCCGTAAAGGTGAAGACATGCGTCAGATCAGGTCACGAAGCTCATGGGCCAGTGGGAAGCCCGTATGAACAAGGGCTGATAACACACCAAGGAAGGGCAACGACTCAGCTCAGGTTACTGGAAGTAGGGTGGAGTATCTGATGAGGCTTACTGGGATCAGGGCAGACTTCCTGGTAGAGGGGACACCTGAGTTGAGTCATGAGAGAAGAGGGAGGAGGGGAAGAAGAGGCTTTCCAGGAAGAGGTGTCTGCGTGAGAAAATAAAGAGCGAGCACAGCCTGTCTTGGGGACGGTAAGCAGGCTGATGCTGCTAGGAGGTAAAGGGGGCCTTGCATGCCTAGGCAGGAACCACAGCAGGGGCGGACTAAGAAGGGCTCTCCCTGGCTGGCGTAGCTCAGTGGATTGAGCGCGGGCTGTGAACCAAAGCATCGCAGGTTCGATTCCCAGTCAGGGCACATGCCTGGGTTGTAGGTCACGGCCCCCAGCAACCGCACATTGATGTTCTCTCTCCCCCCCCCCCTTCCCTCTCTAAAAATAAATAAAATTAAAAAAAAAGAAGGGCTTTCATTGGAGAGGGGACATGCTAGGAAGACTGCATTTTGTCCTGTAGGCGATGGAAAGTCATTTAAAGGTTGGGGACTACGGGTGGGATGGATGGTGAAAGAAACCAGTCCGATTTATGTTGTGAACGACTCACTTTGGAGGCTGTGGAAAAGTTTGAATATGAGGATGGGGTGGGGGCGGGGGCGGGGGGGGGGTTGTTGCTAAGCTGGAGGCGTGATCTTGAAACAGCAGATGACGGAACATGGACTAGGGCTGTGGAGAAACGGGAATGACTGATCAGACATCGAGGACGGAGATGGGTGAGTCGAGGGCGGCTTCCCAGTTTCTGGCTGGGGAGTCTGGGTGCATGGTGGGGCCAGCAATGGACATAGAGAACGCAGGAGAAATAACAAGTTTGCGGGGAACTTGATGAGTTCATATGTGGACATGTTGAGTTTGAGTGCCCATGGGATGTTCAGGAAGGGAAATTCAGAGGGAAATGTGCAGCGGGAAGCTGGAAACACAGGCAGAGGCCCTTCTCCTGGGGAGAAGTTGAAACGGTTGATACACGTCTGCGAGTCACGAGCACTGATCAGACAGCAGGAGAGGGCGCTGTCACCCCAGCGAGGGGGCGCACGCAGAACGGGAAAACCAGAAGCTGAGGAACAAGTCCTGTGAGCCCTGATGTTAAAGGGACGGGTCAGGGAAAACCACAGGTGAGAGAAGAAACTCAGAGAGAAACAAGGAGGATGGGCTGAGGAGAGTAGTCATGAAACCCAAAGGCACGCAGCTTTCAGAAATGAAGAGAAATGAGCAGTATCGTATACCGCAGAGAAGTCCAGCAAGACAAGGACTGTAAAGTGTTCATTCAACCTGACACTGAGGAAGTCACTGGTAAACTTGGGATTGGTAGGGGCAGGTCTTGGCAGACAGAATAGCTCCAATCTCACTGCACCTGAGCGTGTGTGGAAGGAGCATGGGGCGGGGGGGGGGGGTCGAGTTCATGTGCAGGAATCTGTCTTGATCAGTGCAGAAGGATCAATATTGATTTTAAAGAGAGAGAGAAACAGTTCAGGTTCAACATTCAAAAAGCATTTTAACTTACAAGTGCTACTACTCGGTATGGAATACATACAATATTGCTTTGAGAGGAATGCGTCTGAGCTGTAGTGATCCTGTACTGTCCCGAGAAACAGCTTTCCTTAGGCACCCTTTCTGTAAATGAAAACACTCAAGTACGTTGTGGATGTTTATTGATCCACCTGCATATTAGCAGGCTTTTATTTGGAACTTGGTTTTGTACAATAGTGCCCCCTGGTGTGGATGTCATGCATAAATACTTACCTTTTTTTTTTTTCAAGTCTGTTTTATCAATTATGTCATTACAGTTGTCCCAAATTTCCTCCCCTTCCCCCCAGCAACTCCCCATTAGATCATGTCCATGGGCCATGCATAGTTGTTCTTTGGCTTCACATTTCTTATACTATTGTTGACATCTCCCTATTTTGCACCTACCAATTATGCTTCTTATTCCCTGTACCTTTTCCTTCATCTGCCCCTTTCCCTCTCCCAGCTGAAAACCCTCCAATGATCTCCATGTCTATGATTCTGTTCCTGTCCTAGTTGTTTGCTTAGTTTTTTTTACTCAATTGTTGATAGTTGTGAATTTGTTGCCCTTTTAGTGTTCATAGTTTTGATCTTCTTTTCCTGAAATAAGTCCCTTTAACATTTCATATAAGGGCTTGGTGATGATAAAGTCCTTTAACTTGACCTTATCTGGGAAGCACTTTATCTGCCCTTCCATTCTAAATGATATCCTTGATGGACAGAGTCATCTTGGGTGTAGGTTCTTGCTTTTCATCATTTTGAATACTTCTTTCCAGCTCCTTCTTGCCTTCAAAGTTTCTTTTGAGAAATCAGCTGATAGTCTTATGGAAATTCCTTTGTAGGTAACTTGTCTCCTTTTCTCTTGCTGCTTTTAAGATTCTCTCCTTATCTTTACTTGTGGGTAATGTAATTATGATGTGCCTTGGTGTGTGCTTCCTTGGGTCCAACTTCTTTGGGACTCTGAACTTCTTGAACCTCCTGGAAGCCTATTTCCTTTGCCAGATTGGGGAAGGTTCTTTCATTATTTTTCCAAATAAGTTTTCAATTTCTTGCTCTTCCTCTTCTCCCTGATTCAGATGTTGGAATGTTTAAAGTTGTCCCAGATGTTCCTGAGTTTCTCCCCATTTTCCTGAATTCTTGTTTCTTCATTCTGTTGAATGCTTATTTCTTCCTTCAGGTCCAAATTGTTGAGTCCCAGTTTCTTTCCTGTCACTGTTTTTTTTTTTCCCCTTCATTTTGTACACCCTTCACTTTTTCCTCTATTTGGTGACCATACTTAACCATTTCTGTGAGCATCCTGACTCCCAGTGTTTTGAAATCTGCGTCTGATAGGTTGGCTATTTCTTCATCACTTAGTTCTGTTTTTGGAGCTTTCATCTGTTCTTTCACTAGGTTTTATTTTTTGGTCTGGGTGCAGCTGTTATGTTGTAAGGGGTGGAGCCTTAGGTATTCACCAGGGCAGGGCAACTCACGTGGCTGCCTTGTGGTACTGTATGTGCGGGAGAGAGCTGAGAGGGAACAATGCCCCTTGCTTGGCTCTCCACTGGCTTTCAGTCACTTCCCCTGCTACCCACAAGCAATTTGGGCCCTTCTGGTGCTGATTCCTGGGTCAGTGGGTTTGTATACACTTTAGGACCCTGTGGGTCTCTTCAGTAACTCTCCTATGGAGCTGGGAGTCTCTCTCCTGCCACCTGGCTCCTGCTCCCAAGTTCACTGCTGCACAACCTGAGGTCTCAAACTGGTTTTTCAGAGTTTTTTTTTCAGAGGTTTTCAGGCTTTATTTCTCCACGCTGGAACCTTAGATTGTGCAGTCTGTCTTGCTCCTCAGTTGCTCCTCCTGTTTTAGCCACATGCAAACGTGGGACCCCCCACCTCAGTCCACCAGTCACCACCTTGCTATGAGTCCTCTCCACCTGTCCTACAGGTCTGGATGAATGTTTCTTCTTAAATTTCTTGGTTTTGGACTTCTATACAGTTCACTTTTCTGGCAGTTCTGGTTATTTTTTTTAATTTGTTGTCCTTTTGGTTGTGCGAGGAAGCACAGAGTATCTACCTATGCTTCCATCTTGGTCAAAAGTCCTATGAACACTCTTGTACCTGCCTTTGGTGCACGTGTTTCTGTTGGGTATATACCTAGGAATTATGGGATTATAGAGTATGCTTAATTTTAGATAATGATTTCAAGCAGGTTTCTAAGTTGGTCATTCCAATTTATACTCCCACCCACAGTGTATGAGAATTCCAGTCGCATCATATATACTCACCAACACATGCTATTCATCATTTTAAGAAATTATTTCCCATCAACTTTATTTCCATTCCGTTTGAGTTTGTGGAAGAACAGCTTAAGACCACTTAGTGGTTGTTCCTACCCATCAGTGGCCTGAGCAGTGGCAGCCGAATATTCCAGTCTTCAGTGGTAAACTGCTGGACAAGCAGAGAGGGTACCTGAGCATTCAGGCCAGTTTGAGACCTCAGACTGTGCAGCAGTGAACTTGGAAGCAGGAGCCATGTCCACTCACCCTGAAAAGCCTCCTCTTTTCAATCTCTCCTTGATCTCTGTAGAAGTAGCAACGAGGCACGACCTCTCACGGGTGTTCATGGGAGATGGTGCCACACATGCGCAGAACCTCCCGGGCCAACACCTACCACATCAGACCCGTGGAGTGAGCCCCCTTGTTTTCACAAGGGGTGGCAATGTCCACATAGTGCAGAGCGTCTGTGTGACACAGAGCAATTGCAGGCAGGCTAACGTAAGAGCCTCTGTGAGAGGCTGGTGCTCAGCCCTGGGGACAGTAAACACCGGAAATCTTGGCTCCAAGAGGGCCGCCTGGACCTGGTTAGTGAAGGTTCCAGGAGTGAAGCGGCTGGCAGTGGGAGTGGCACCAGTGGCAGCAGCAAACTTCAGCACAGCTTGCTGACCAGTATTCCTGGACGACACCGACATCAGTGGGTCTTTCAATGGCAACAGTGGCACAAGCTGCCAGCAGAAGCTTCTCTGAGGTTCCCTTCAGATTATGCACATGTCATCACTTTTCCTTTCGTAAATGTACTCTTCATTTGGAAGTCAAGGTTGGTGCCACCTAGGTAGGTTCTTGCTGCAAAGACTTTGAGGACACCCTCCTTCTTCAGGTGCAGGACATCAAGGGCTCCAGACACTGCGAACATTGCCCTTTAACTTATGTGGGAACCGAGAGCAACGCACGCCGTGGGGCTCCCTCTCAGGGTTGCGCGGCAAAGTGTTCATCTTTCTTACATTCAGGTGGGTATGTCACGTTTTTAAAAAACAGCTTTAGGGTGTCATTCACACACCATACAATTCACCCACTACATTCAAAGCCAGTATAATCAGTGGCTTTCAAAACACAGAATTGTGCCTCTATCACAATTTCAGAATGTCTTCATTACCACCCCCAAAGAAACCCCACAGTCCTTAGCTGCCACCCCCAAACCCCCTTTCCCCTCAGCCCTAGTTAGCCAGTAATCTACTACCTTTATAGATTTACTTTTGACATTTTACATTAATAGAGCCATGCAGTATGTGGCCTTTTGTCTGGCTTCTTTCGTGAATCTTTTCCAAGATTCGTCACGTTTTGACTCAACAAAGGAACCATCCTGACTCAAACTGCACACGATCCCATTTACTCATCCCCCTCTGAGAAACATCGCTAACTGCTTTCTCACCTCACGGTACATTTCCTAGTTAACTTTCAAAGTTACCTTATTTTCAAAAGTATGCTAGGAAGCTGTGCTACTGAGTCCATTTGCCAGAGCACAACTGAGGCTTATGCTTGGTTGCAAGAACGAGCCGAAGATAGAGGTATGATCCCCTTTAACACTTTTCAGGTCAAAATTATTTTGGTCACGCTTTATGATAGGAAACTGGAGTTTTGAGTCCGTTTGTTGGGACAGATTCAGATGACTCGCTGAGACAGGTCCAACCTGGCTTTTCCTAAGGTGACCCGACAGCTGACTTCTGCACGGGTCACTCAGTTCCGTCCAGTTGAAAACACACAGACACAGGGAAGATGTGCCGACCCATGTGCACAGAGGGGGTACCTGGAGCTGTGTGTCCACAAGCCGAGGAACTTCAAGGAGAGTCATGGAACAGATCCTCAGGGCTTCCAGAGGAAAATCAGCGCCTTGATTTTGGACTTCTGGCACCCAGAACTCTGAGAGTAAATTTGTTCTAAGCCACCAAAATTGTAGTAACTTGGTATGGGAGCCGTAGGAAACTAATATATGAAATACCCCAGTACCTGAGCCCGAAGCTCCCTGGCATAAGCCAGTGCTCAGTAAAAGCTTGTGCAGCAGACTCTGGGGCAACGAGTTCTTAGGAAGGACTCGAATCTCTCCTTACCTTTGGGAGAACAAAACTGACTTTGAACTCACCTTTTTTTTTTTTTTTTCTTGTTTCCCCAACTAAAATCTAGTGCCTTGGATTAGAAAGAAATCCGTTTTCTACTCATGTTCCTCTACCATTCAATAAGCTTATGCCATATGCATGTCTAACTTGGCTATCTTTTTGGCTTTTTAAAAGATATAATCATGTACCACGTTATAATGCTAGTTGCTTTTGTGTTTCTAAGATGTTTACACAAATGCAGAAACAAAATCTGAATTATAGTCTAACAAGTAAATCTGGCCTCTAGTAGCAGCTCAACAGCTCCAACCTCCTGCTAGAGCCCCCCATGCCCTCCCCGTCCCGACTCAGCGATGTGAGACACAGCAGAGCGTTTTAAGTGTACATCATACATTTATTACCAACACCCTCTCAACTCCAAAATTGGGCACAGGGATTAAAAATAAAAATTCATTGCACTACTTAGTGTAAAGCATTACTAGTAACTTTCATAAAAAATGTACAAACTTTGTTAAAAATTTATCAAGCCTTCAAATGATTTGGTTACAGATATTTATAATACATACATTTAAAACTATGTTAACTGATACAATGGAATATTATTTGAGGAAATGACTCAGCAAATGATTAAAAAAAAAGGCACCCCTGTAAGCTTTTATAATCTGAAACAACAGCAAAATGAGGTAACCCAATGTACCAACAGGGGGAAAACAGCTTCCTAATGAAGGCCTAAAGATATCTATAAAAAATATTCTCGTGAGTTATAGATCTCATTCAAAGTATTTAAGAGGCCCAAATTTAAGAATCTTAACAAATCACATTCAAGAGAGTGTATAAAATCTAAATATGCTTCCCCATTTTTCAGATTTTTCTCAAAAAAATTCAGGACAGAAAATTCTAATGAGATCTTGATACCTGGAGGCCTTGAATTTTTTGTTTTGTTCTGTTTGGGGGATGGTGGTGGCTGGCAAAGCGGGGGGAGTAGGGAGGAAAGAAAAAGAAACCGAAGATGATAATTCATGGCAACCCCCCCAAACAAAACCCCACAGCAGAAGTAAGTGGTAAAGCCAGTGCTGTTTTAGGAGGGAGGAGGGAGGAGGCAACGGACCGTCGTCTGCCCACTATCTAGCGCCCCGCCCAAGGTGACAGCAGCCGGGCATAAATCAACTGTTCTGTCCTGCGCCAGCCACAGCGCTGCTCACTGTGGCGGGTCCAAGCTGGTTCAGAACACACGCACGTGTGCTCCCAATATGTACCAACCACTTAACAAGCAAGTCTGTCTGCACACATCTCTTAAGAGCCCCATGCAAAGAAAAGACATTTCCAAAGAGAGATCAGCCACAAGAGTGCAACAATTCAGGATTTTACCAGAAGAGACCCTGCTGCCTCCTTAAATTGCCAACTGCCTCTCAAAATTTTACTGGAAAAGAGATGCTATGACAAGAATTCATCGTCAGAGGGAAAGAAGAAAGAGCTACTTTTCCTAGTCATTAGTACAATGTGCCTTGTTAACTAGGTATCTATATAAATTAGAAAAAGTGCTTTACTTGCATGCTTCAATAAAATGAATACTGAGTGTAGTAGTGTTATGTTAGATCTGTACAGATATAAATTTTTTTGCAGCTATATAAAAGTCTATGTATAAGATGGGCTTTTGCCATTTTTAACATGATTTTTTTAATAAAAAAAATAAAGATTAAACTACACGTGATTTGTAATGTAGCTGATTATTATGCCAATAATTTTGGTCTTTAACAAACTTCGTATTCATCAGGAATAGGTGGGGGATATCCTAATGATCTGAAAGTAACGTGTGCATTTTACCACTGTTTAGATGTATTTCTGATGCAATGACAAATACAGGGGCAAACAGAAAGTATGCAAAATCCTATCTGTATGACTAGATAGAGGCAACAGTGTCTGGAAAAGGGCAAAATTGTGCTTCTGTGTAAATTGATTTACTGAACTCTAAGCTGTGATGAGCTTATAGAGACTCCAAGGGAAGGCAAGTAGCATGGCAGTATTAAGCAGTTAACACTGTCTGAGTAGAAAACCAACACGGAGCCAACTGAAAGCTGAGTGAGGCTGGCAGCAAATCATCACAGTCCTGACTGGGATTATGCAGCTTGTGCTCCTGCAAAGCAATGACATCAACCGCAGGGGAGAGGCAGACAATGCGGAACACACGAAGAATGAGAGAGAAACCTAAACACTGCTGGAGAATGAATTTAAACAACCTGCATTATACGCAATGAATCTACTTAAAAAAACCCACACAGCTAAGTATTGAAATACTTCAGATCATCTAAATGAAGGTCAATTCCTGTTTTACAGCATTATTTTTTTATACAAAAATCAAATCTTCATTTATACTGCAAGTATTCTGGACTCCTGTTATTATATTAAATTTTTCTCCAACAAAATAAAGAGAAAAGCAATAAAACATCAAAGCACAACAGGTCTAAGGAACTTCAGCTGTCACAGCACTTGATCCATCCTGGAAACGAGGGTTTCGATGAGAAGCACATTTACTGAGAGAACCAGACAACTTTCAGAGTTGGAGCTTGGCAGATGAATTAACACAAACAGAATACAGTTTTCTTAAAACAACTTAGTTGCCTATGGGAGCTTAAACAAAGAACACATACCAGAAATCAAGCTGAGTTAGCTAACAGATCTTGTTCTGGAGGAAGTCAAGAAGTGAGACTTCATGGGACCAGTGGTATTCTTAGAAATATATTACTCAAATATCTTCAGAATAGACTACAAATCTAAACATTAAAAAAAAATCACAAGTACTTCCTGTAAAAAGCTTACTGGAAATGTAAAGGAAAAAACAAGAAAGTATTAACATTCGAATCACTGATTGAAATGCTAATATTGCTAACTGATGATGTATGATATTGCACCTTTTTTTTTTTTTTGGAAAACAGCAAGTTGGAGATTTTTTAAAAAGTTTTCACAACAGAATCAAAAAATTAGGTTCATGGAGTGAGAAATCTGTTACACTTTTTGTCTTAAGTGACCCACTTGGGACCACCAACAAAGAGAAGGTGAAGACAGCTGCCTGAAGCAAAGGAAAAAGGCTTTTCTCATTCCACTCATGGGGAGGAAAGGGGATGGAGTATTCAATGCTTTTCATTGATGCACCCTTAGCAATCAGTGTGCAACAGCAAACACAAGGGGAAAAACCAGTGTACAGTACTAGTGCTGTTTAAATAACACACCAGATTATACATTGCAGCATAATTAAAACTACACACACATTCTTGGTACATGCTGGTATATAGGATCTCATACACACGGAGCTACCATGCCCTCACACAAGGAGTTACACACTCTCTCTCACACAGAGATACATTTATCATCAACAACCATACGCTGCATTCATTTCCACTCACAGTTTCTGAAGGCTCTATATAAGGTAGATTGCTATATCATCTGGAGCTACCACTTTTTATAAAAGCACATGCTAAAAGATCACGTCCACTGTAATCTTGCAGCAACACTCGGAATGATCACACAAAAACCAGGGAATGTTAGTGCACACACAAAATTAAGCTAAAGAAAAAGTCTTTGGAGTTCCAATCACACGGTTAGTATAACAATCCCATAATTATGAAGACTAATTGTAAGCTTTTATAGTTGATTAAGTCACACAGTGCAAAGAAAGGTCCATTGACCCTTTTGGTAAAGGGAGGGCTGGAAGCCACACAGATTACAGTTCAATGGCTAGTCCGTATATACATGTGACAAGGAACACCCCAACTGTTTGTGCTCTTAGGCTGGTCACTCTGAATCCCGATGCACTTCCGAAGCATCTGCGCGGCAAATGGGGCAAGTGCGATTTGCCTGAAACACAAAAGAGAAAACCTGTCTGAACTGGGACTCACACAACGGAACATTAAAAGCAATGGAACTTTTTACTTTCCATATGGTTTTTACATTCTCTGTTTTTTAAGAGGGTACAAAGTAATCATTTAATGTCTTTAAAAAATACCCCAAACTTAATGGCCTATGATTGATTTTTTGGTTCTATGTATTTATTCATAAAAATGGGCTGTGTTATAAACACAGCCATTTCTACAGCACTGAATATTTTATTTTTTAAAAAAAGATTTTATTTATTTTTAGTGAGCGGTGAAGGGAGAGAGAAAGAATGGAGAGGAACATCAATTGGTTGCCTCTTGCACTCCCCGCTCTGGGGACCCGGGCCACACACAACCCAGGTATGTGCCCCGACTGGGAATCCAATCTGTGACTTTTTGCTTTGCGGGACTGATGCCCAAAACTCACCAAGACACACCAGTCAGGGCTACTTTTAAATTCTTCATAGATTTTTTTAAATGGGTCAGTTTCACCATCAACATTATCCATCATCAGTTGAGATAAATTTAATAACTGGCTTAAAGAACTCCATTCTCAACAAATGGCACTACCATTTGCTGAGCTGCTAAAGCCAGCAATATAGGTATTGCTCGCTCTCTTACTTTCTACAACCCGTTATTCATCAAATACTCTCATTTCTTTATTACAATAACTTTCAAATCAGTCCTTTTCATTTAATCACCACTATTTGTTCTCTGTCTGGCTCAGAATATCCTTATTACATCTCCCTGTCTCTCAGAAATTGTTTCTTGTAGTCCATTCTCTAACCTGGCCTGTCCAATGTGCAGCCCTGCAGCCCGCCATGCAGCCCAGGATGGCTATGGATGTGGCCCAACACAAAATCCTAAATTTACTTAAAACATTGAGGTTTTGTGACTACATGTTGCAATGTATTTAACGTGTGGCCCAAGACAACTCTTCTTCCAGTGTGGCCTAGACATGCCACAAGACTGGACACCCCTGCGTCTAAATAGTGACAATTGATCTTTCTAAAACACAATCTCAATCCTAACCTTCCATACCACTTTCAAGATCAAGTCCAAACTCCCTCACACTTCACAATAAGCCAGTCACTGGTTACATCTCTGCACACCTGTCTCTCTCACACTCTAGCTATCAGCCATATGGAACCTGCAGTCTTCTGATCATTCTCTGTTCTCAATGTCAAGGCTAAGCATATTCAATACTTTCTTTTCCTAAGAAGTCCAGACTCTTCGCCTTCAGGATTCAGTTCGGGCTAAACTAGGTACCCTTAGTTTGTGCTCCTCTGTCTTCCTCACCAAACTGCAAAGTTATCTAGCCCAGTATTACCATCTCCTAATCAGAATACTTAAAAAAAAAACCCCACAACATAAAGCTGACTATTTAAATTACTTTATTGCATTACATTTTATTCTATTATAAAAAAAGGAAAATTATAAACCCCTGAAATAATTTTGTTAGTTTTAACAAGTATCAGGATTTGTGTATCTGCCGCCTCCTTCTTTAACTGTAAGGAGAAAAGTGTCAGAATTAAATAAAAGCACTAGAGGTTCATTTCCCATGTAAATCTCTGACAAAGGAGCTCCAGTGAGTCCCCTTCTAAACTTTTAGAGGAAACTGGCTTAACAAGTCCAGGCCTCGCCCATATACATCATGAGAAAATTAGGACATGCTGATTATCAAGAAAAACCACCAATTTTCAGGTTTTACAAAATCACTCCCATGGTGATGCTGTAGTTAATTTTGCTGGCCTTTCCTCTTCATTTTCAGAAATCATCCTGAAACCGCAGTTCAACGCTCCCTCCTTACCCATCCCCTCCCCCACCCACGGACGGACTCCATGTGAACTGTGCTCAATAGGAAATAGAACCCAATGTCCCTCTCTTCACGGATGCTGTGACTTTACCTTAAGCCATTTGTCGACACACTTGGCATGGAACTCGTGGTTACAGGGTAAAACTCTAAGTAGCTGCCTTGACTCAAAATCACACATGCATACTACACACCTAGAGAAAGCAAAAAGATCATTTAACCAAAAAACAAAACAAAACAAAACAAAAAACCAAGTGGTTTTCTACTGTTACGACCACTGAAGCCCACAAAACCACTTACCACCTCACGTATCAAAATGTCATTTAAATTTTAAGCAAAATAATAAAAAAATCATGACGTTAAGACATTTAGTAAAAGTGGTTTTCTTTACTGAGATCATCAAGGAACTCTCTGGTTTAACATTCAAAAGCCAGTCTTAATACTGAAGGTACTATAATTTTCAACAAACGGTGCTGGGATGACTGGATAGCCATGTTAAAAAAACAGTAAGCTAGACCCTACACCTCACAATATACAAATGGAGCAAAAGCTTAAATGTAAAAACTAAAAACTATTAAAATCTTAGAAGTGGAGTAAATATTTGTGACCTCAAAAGAGGCAATGGTTTCTTTGAGATGATAATGAAAGCATAAGAAACAACAAAAACAGATAACTCAAGGAATGGGAGTTATTTCTGAAAATCAGTTAAGTGGCTTGTATGTGTAACATATAAATGACTTCTACAATTCAAAATTTGAAAATTTTTTTTTAAATGGACAAGGGTGTGAACATTTTTCAAAAAATATATATATATAAACAGCCAATAAAGTACAGTGTAAGAGCTCATAATCATTAGCCATCTGGAAAATGGAAATCGAAACCTCAATGAGACACCACTTCGCCCCACTAGGATGGCTAGAATCAGCAGACAGTAATAACTGCGTTTATGAGGATGTGGATAAATTAAGATTTAACACTGTTGGTGGGGATGTAAAATTATGTAGCCACTTTAGAAAAACTAGAAGTTCTCAAAAACATAATTACTGTATGATCCAGTACACCCAAGAGAAATCAACAGATACCGACAGAAACACTCGACACAGGTATGCCCCATTTTTTCAAAGTTGGTGTTACACCACTTTGCTTTATTTAAGACCTACCATTAGTACCCGTTTTTGGTAATTGAAATAAATCTGAGGAGGATTTTTGCTTTTACAAAAAAAAAAAAAGTGAAATGCATTCAGTAAAATGCAAAAAAGTGAAATTAGCATTTAGTATTCGTTTCACAGCAAGCACCCCAAGGAGCAAGAGTGGCCTCACCACCTCCTTTCCTACCATCTCAGCATCCAGCCATAGCTTCGAAATGTGTCTGTGAGCATCTGTGCTTTATCTGAATTTATTTTGTACAGATGTTAGCAGGATGTGTCCTAAGGTATTGAAAAAGTCTATGACAGCTTATAAGGAAGGATGCTTGATATAAAACTAGATGTAACTGAGCATTTAGATCCGGGTGAACAAAATAAGGACATTGTGTGTGTGCTGAACTTGCCTTCACTCACTATTCATACTATTTACATGCAGAGAAAGAATCCTGAAAGCTGCCAAAGTTACTATTGGTTCTGAAGAGCGGAGGCAATGGCAAGAGAAAAGGTTACATGCAGAACCCACGCCAACAGTGAAAGGCTGACAGTTACGTCACCCAGGAACGGAACAGGAAGCCCTTGCCTCGGGTTTTCTACATGACTGACGGTCCTGCAATATCTGCAGAGAAGTGTGGCTTTTGCTCTGAAACAGCACCTAAGGTTTTGGGCTGGTTTGCAGGATGTTTTGAGTGCCTACTAAGAAGCGTATGACAGAAAAATCTGTAAGGCTAAGCAGCCAAACATACTGAATTTCAAGCCTTCCACAGATCAGTCAGCCACAGCACAGGACAAACCTTGACCTCAACACTGAGGCAGGTGACACAGAGGGTGCAGTCGGTGACCTACCTCCTCTGATGAAGTCAGACGACGACATGTTAACAGATAACCCTCTTTCTCTCTGCTACACCCCAGTCTCCTGTACCTCCCAGCCCCACCCCCTCAGCCCAATACACCCCAGCACTACCTCTCAGCCAGTTGCAGTGCGCTCCCAGGCATCCCGATGCTGCTGAGTTAAGCTACACTGTACCTTCATCATTTCTACTTTTACTGTATGTCAGTGTTACTTCACTTTAGGTTTTATGTTTTTTGATATGATTTGGTAGGTTATTTTTTTTGGAGCTGCAGTAAAAACATTTTCCACGTAAATTAATGGTAATTGCTTCTCACTTTGTGTCATTTGGGCTTATGAAAGGTTTCATAGGAACACACCAATTTCAGAGCAAAGGAAATGTGCACGTGCATGTTCACAGCAGTGTTATTAATAACTAGCCGAGAAGTGGAAACAACTCAAATGTCCATCAACTGAGGAAAAGATAAAACAATTTCTAGTGCATCCATACAATCGAATATTATTTGGTGACAAAAAGGAATGAAGCAGTAATACAAGTTATGACATGATGAACCTTGAACACGAGCTAAGTGAAAGAAGCCAAACTCAAAAGAGCACATATTATATGATCCTATAAATGTGAGATGTCCAGAATAGGCACACCCATACAGAGAAAGAAAATCAGTGGGGGTTTGCGCCAGGGTGAAGAGGACTGGAGAGAAATGGGGACTGGCTGCTAACGGTGAACGGAGTTTCTTTTTGGGGTGATGAAAATGGTCTATTTTTGCTTGTGAAGAATGTTGCAAAACTCTGAATATACTAAGAACCACTATAAATGTGAATTATATCTCAGTAGCGTTGCTATAAAGGAGATACTATAATAAGCAGAATCTGTAGGTAAAAACCTCAAATTTTACATGTGTAAGATTTTAATCATACATAGAATATTATAGTTTGAATTAGAAACCATAAAATTTCTAGTCAACCTAAAAATGCAGAATAGCCCCATCCAACAACAACTCTCTGAAGTGACGGAAATGTTCTGTCTTCCAATATGGCATCTCTAGCTAGCGTTACTAGGACATTTAACTTTCAATTTTATTTAAACAGCTCCATGTAACTAGCTGCTACCTAACTAGACAACACAGGCCTGGAGTATGAAACAGAGGTTACCTATCTTTATCAAGCTGCCTTTGACCCTCAAGCGTTCATTTCATAAAGGCAGAGAAGGAAATTCGGCACGGAGTGATGTCAGAGAAACGCACTTACAAAGTCTGTTCTGACTGGTGGTTGTTAGGGTTGAACCGGTAAGAAGGAAGCTGTTCAATATCTGCTTTAGTCAGGCCTCGTGGCTTAGCCTCTCCCAGTCGCTCTGCCAGGTTTAAAAGGGCCTGTTGATGAAAAAGGAGACAGATTTTAATCCTTACAGTTTTCTAATTAATTATTTTATTAAAAACTACTTTTATTTTGGGAAATTTTAAATATACACAAAAGAAGTGTTACAGCATAATGAACTCCCACATGTCCATCACCCAGGCGCGATAGTTCACGGCTGCTTTTATTTCCTTATTTCTGTCTACTTCTAAACACCAGATTATTTTCAAACAAAACAAAAACATGGCATTTCACTGGTAAACAGTTCTGTATAGTTAAAACAGCCTGTCACCTTCAGCATTCTTGACATTTGGGGTTGGATAAAATTTTATTATGGGGGCGGTGTTCTGTGCACTGCAGGGTGTTTAGCAGCACCTCTGGCCCCCACATGCTAGATGCCAGTAACCACCCGCACCACCAGTTATAACAAACAAAAAAGTATCCAGATGCTGCTAAATATTCTGTTGGGGATAAAACTGTCCCCAGGCTGAGAACCACCACTCCAAAAAAACTGAAAGACTTATTTTAAAATCAGAAAAACCACAGTATCTTCACACCTAAAAAATTACTAATTCCTTAATTTCAAATGTCTGTTTCAATTACTTTCAAAACACTTTTTAAAAGTTTATTCAAATCAGGATCCAAATGAATCCATCTATTACCACTGCTTGATATGTCTCAAGTATCTTTTGCTGACCGAACCTCCCCCAACCCTGACCTGTTTCCTTGTCCCCTGTATTTCCTATAAATTGGTGGATTTGACTACTTTGATCACAGCTGATCACACCTAGTTGTTATGTTAGCAATCGCTAAAGAAATACTGCCTACATCCATTCATTCATTAAAGATGGAAAAATGGCAATATTCTATCATTCTTTCACTTATTGGACAAAACAGTTCTATATTGAGTAATTGCCCCCCACAAACTGTATTCAGTAGTATAATTTACATACAAAGTGCAGGATGAATAAGGCCACTGAGGTTTTTTATTTTTTGAAGCATCACTGTGAACTCATGAATTTTTGCGTAGTTGATATTTGAATATATTGCAGCTATTGCACTTCCCGATTTTATACAAGCACCTCCTTTCTCCCAGTTCGCAACGGCTCTCGTTATTCCCTCGCTTCCCTCCACAACCAGGCAGCCCTTTGTGTGTTGCTCCCCCTTACAGGCTGCCACAGGGCTAAGAGAGTGAGTGGCAAAGAAATGATGAGACAATGAGAGGAACAATTAATTTCTTGAAAACAATCTCAGTAACTACTGCTGTGATAGCTATGTTTGACTGTGACTGATGGCACAATGCTGCTTTTGGTACAGCTTCATCTGGAGAACTGGGTCACCTAAAATAAACTGCTCCTCCTCTGTGAGCATGTAAGCCCCTAAGTCCTTCTAAATGCTAGGCTAGCACATTGTTAAATGTAATTGGTGCTGATTACAATTTGCATATAAAATTTATATAAAATTTATGACAGCTGATCTCTATTATACATCTATTATATGTACTATAGGACACTTAGGTCAACTAACACAAGTATGGCAATTATATTCAATAAAATATGTTCATTAAGCCCTTATTGAATGGAAAATGTTATGATAATCAAACTCTCAACAAATTATATGATCCAGTAGACAAAACAACATGATTATTATGTGTGGTTTTATAAGAACAAAAAGGAGGGAGAGACTCACTGAGATGTGATAATGAACTAGAAATGCCTTTCACAGAGGTAGTTTGATGGCTTTGTTTGAAAATGTGCAAGAAGGGGGAAAGTAATTAGGCAGAAGGAGCAAAAGGAGCAAGGGGAGCACACGTACTCAGGCAAGCATGTACAGGGCAGACTCAAAAAACAGTGAGTACTCTGGACTAGGGCGTGTTTCAGATGTGCGCACAATGATAAAACCAGAAAAGCAAGTAAGAGTTCTTGATTGGATTAAAGTATGACTTTGCCAAAGATCAAACTATTCAACCCAAAATACAGTTTAGAAAGGGATTCCAATGCCAAATACAAAATTTCCTTCTTACACTGGCACTGGGATAGTATCACTGTTTTTTCCCCACTGGTATGTATATAATCTGTTTAATGAAGAGGTGTCCTTTCAGCAACATAATCTAAGACTTAATTTTGGTACAGAATACCTAAAGGACAGATAACCAACTCCTTTTCTTGTTGCTGTGTACAACAGTAACATAAACAGCCCTGGCTGGCGTAGCTCAGTAGATTGAGCGCGGGCTGTGAACCAAGGCATCCCAGGTTCGATTCCCAGTCAGGGTTGGGAATGCCTGCGTTGCAAGCCATGGCCCCCAGCAACCGCACATTGGTGTTTCTCTCTCTCTCTCCCCTTCTCCCTCCCTTCCCTCTCTAAAAATGGATAAATAAATCATAAAAAAAAAGTAACATAAACCGTGTTTTACAAACAACATTGGGAAATTATCACAGCCCCTTTCTCTCCACAAACAACATTGGGAAATTATCACAGCCCCTTTCTCTCCAGAAACCTGAAAATGGAAGCCAAAGGACCCTGCAGTGTGATCCTATTTGTACAAAAAAGGTGGCACAATGGCATTCTGAAAGCTAGAGAAGAATTTAGCAGTTGGCCTGATCTCTTCCACATGCATTAAAACAAACCAAAGGCGCTTTAAAAGAATAAGAGAGAGAGAGAGAGAGAGAGAGAGAGTGTGTGTGTGTGTGTGTCCCCTGCCCCCGAGGGGTTTGATTCACCTAAAAAAAAGTGTTCCAGCATAGATGTCCTGACTAACGATGGTTTGGCTTATGACTTTTCCACTGTACAGTGATGTGAAAGCAACACGTGTCCAGTAGAAACTGGCTAGGCTAAGCTATGATATTCAGCAGCTGAAATGCATGTCGACTGACGACGTTCTCAACCTAACGCTGGACTTATCTTGACGTAACCCCACCATAAGCCAAGGAGCATCTGTGTTCACACTGTATAGAGAGACCCCATGAGGCTGGGATGAGAAAGATAGCTGACAGCACGAAAACCAACTCATACAGTCACTCACATTCAACACAACCGGAAGTTGCCTTCCAACACCGAGACTTCACCCCCTACTCCCAACTTCAAATAATCCAACACCAGCATCATCTAAGCTAGATTATGTCAACTACTTGACCTACTGTCGCCTTCTGCCTTATTCCTGGGCTACGGCAGTTTTCTGCAGAGCATCTTCTTTTGCAGCCCTCCCACACACACCCTTGACACCACCATAAACCATTTATTCCGTAATCAAATCCTACTGATTCAAATGTTAAAAATGTCTTTGAGTGTACTCTTTCTACTTGCAGTTCCCATAGTTCAAACTTGCATGATTTTGTAATTTACTGCCTGATCTATACAGGTCTCCCCACCACCAACTTCTTAACCTCTCCCATCTATTTCCATTATGCTATTAGCAGGATTTTGACTCTTACAAAGGTAGAGATCTGATGCCATTAGCACCAAAAAAATTAGTGGCTCCTTCCTCTCACAGTTCAGAATTATGTCCGTTGCCTAGCATGACACTCCCGAACCACCAGCTGAGCTTTCTAGTCAAATCTCAATTTGTCCCTTTCCCTTTACCCACAGCCTGCATGTGGTTCCTCAGGAATATCCAGCACTTTCCTATCTCAACCTTACCCATGAGAAAGTTTCCCCAACCTTCCAGAACCGGCTCAAACACAAAACTGGCTTCCACAAAATCTTTGAGAACATCTATTCGTAATTCAGTTTTTTCATTTACATTCTTTCACAGCAGTTGTATATAATTCCGATAGCGCACCAAGTCGGTCTTGTTATCAGAGCAGTGTGGTACATGACAAAATATCCTTAAGAATGCCAAACACTGTTTAAAACAGTTGTATTTTGAAATGTACAAAGGATTCACCAAATAATGTTTAATTAGATGAATGAATTGAGAACAATTCTATGTACGCACACAATACCCCCCAAATTAATTCAAAGTTCACCTACTAACCTCGTAATTTTCTACTTCTCCATCTTCCACGTCCAATTCAAAGCTGAAAGTTGGGCCTACTGCAGGTGGCACTGGAAGCATTGATCTGCAGGAACATAACCAACACCAGCACTGACACATTATTACAGCCCTTCAGTGAACGGGGGAAAGGTCAGTGCTACAGGGACAAAGAACAGTTAGGGTGCACCAGGGTAAAAAAACTGCCTTCACTAACAACAAACAAAAACTGACACAAAAAATATTCACAACAGCATAAAATCACATAAAATATTAGGAATGAATTAAACAAAACATGTACAAGACCCACATAATAAAAATGGTAAAAATACTGCTAGGATAAACTTAAAAATAATAAAGAAATACACTGTGTAAGTCGATGAGAATAGCTAATATTAAGACATCAATTTTCTTCCAAACTCGATCTATAAATTTCAAGCAATCCCTACCCAAACCTCAGCAAATCTTTATTTAAAAGTAGAAAGTGAACCCTAACCAGAGTGGTTAGGTTGGCTGGGTGTCATCCTGCACAGGGAAAGGTTACTACTGGTTTGATTCCTAGTTGGGGCTCATGCCTGGGTTGCGGGTTTTATCCCAGATGGGGTGTGCAAGAGGCAACTGATTGATGTTTCTCTCCCTCCTTTTCCCTCTCGTTAAAAATAAATACAATCTTTAAAGTAGAAGCTGACTTTAAAATTTATATGGCTCACACAAAAGACCTTAAAATCATTTTAGGAACTAAGATGGGAAACTTATTCTATCTGATTATAAAGTTTACAATAGAGCCAAAATGATCAAAACAGATGTGTGTGTGTTTTTTAAATTTTTTCTTAATTACTGATTTTTAGAGCGGGAGGAAAGGGAGAGGAGAGAAGAGAGAGAAACAATTTATTATTCCACTTACTTACATTCATCAGTTGCTTCTTGTATGAGGCAGAACCCATGACTTTGGTGTATGGGGACGACGTTCTAACCAGCTTAGCTACCTAGCCAGCACTAGGCACATGACCTTATAAAGGCAACATTTCCTAGCTTTCCTAGCAGTTAGAGACTTGAGACTTAATTCGGGTCAATGGGATTCGGCAGGAATAATACAACACTTAGAAAAGTATCCCTGTGAGGAGCAGGTAGGCAGGGAGAGCCACTTAATTTTTATCGGCCAGAATGCAGACATGATAGCTAGAACCTGAGGAGCCATTTTAGGTCATGGAGAGCAGGGGTCCCCAGCCCCCACCCGCCCGGACAGCAGGTGAGCAGAGGGCTAGGGAGTAAAGCTTCACTGGCATTACCGACTGAGTGCTGCCTCCTGTCTGCCCTGCCCTGTCCCGCCCCGCCCCACCCCACCCCACCCATGGAAAAATTGTCTTCCATGAAACCAGTTCCTGGTGCCAAAAAGGTTGGGGACTGCTGATGTCGAGGAAGGCATAGGATGGTAGAACCATTCCTCAGAGTTACGGCCTGAACAAACTATACCTGCATTGCCTACTTCTTGACTTCATTACATGAGAGAGAAATAAAGAACTATCATGTTTAACCCCTCCCTGCTTTTGTTATAAACTTAATCCTAACAGAGGATTAAAATTTGAGGCATAGAAATAATTTATCTTTATTCCTTTGAGAGAAGCAGCAGCATCAAAAGCTGGATAACAGGAGAAGGTAGCAAATGATGGCAGTTGTAAAGGTAGCAAAAATTTTAAACTTTTCTACCTTTAGATTTGGTAAACCTATTTTCTAGCTCATGAATTTCTTCTTCCCCCACTTCTCCCTTGTCCGTGGCCCTTCTCTTTCATTTACCCTTAAATGGTCCCACACTCCAACCCCTTATCATTAAATAAAAACAAATGACCAACACACTCTAAATTATATACCACATAAAAGGTACTCATAAAGAAAAGAGCATCTCGAGGGTGTCAAAATTCAGAACTTGTTAAAGTAAGAAGAACTTACAACACATATGGTAGTAAGCTGGGATGGTAAGGGGGAGGTGGTATTGGCTGCTGGGATCGGTATCGACTACGCCCTGTGAGCCTCCGAGGCATAAATGGAGGATAAGGCTGTAGGGAAATAAAAAGTAAAATAACTTAAGAACATTCTACCTTTATAAATATTTAACTTGTCTCTTAAAAACCTGGGAAGTTCTTTACTATTCAAGTCGTATTTAATATTTCTTAAATATTCCCATAGATGCAATGACTAGTTTAAAACATAGGTAATATTTTTAAATACAATTTTCTAACCCAATGATTTCAACAATACATGTAAGATTCCAAATATGCAGAGTTCACTGAAATAAAACTCAAAAAAGTTATCAAAGCAGTAAATTAATAACAATGAATGAAAACTTACTACTCCAAAGGACACCTCTTGATGCAAAGGATCATGTGTTAAGAACTGCAGAGGAGCTGACGGAGGTAATGTTGGTGGATGGGCTGATGGAGGGTAAGTAAAACCTCCTACTGGAAGATGTTCTCCTAAGAGTTCCACTTCATTTTCTATCCTTTGCAGAGGCTGAGGAGGGGGGAAAAAGCAAACTAATGTACTTCCAGTGTTTAGACAGACTGTGCTAGAATAACAGAAATATACCCTCCCTCAAGTATTTTTAAGGTCATGACTTTCTTGATGTTCACATTAACCTGAATTCATACATGTGGACATACATAGTAAAAACTTCTTGCCTTTAATTGAAATTCAATAAGAAGGTCTCTGAAATATGTCATTAAACATTTCCACTATCCGTTAAAGGATCCATTTCTCTTACTATGCAAACCATTTCTTAAAATGAGAAGGCAAGGCAAAAAAAGTCAGGTAGTAAACCTATTACATGACACAAATTACCTCCTCGCAGGATTTTCAGACACTTAACCCTTACGTCAAATGGAACATGGTGTACACTTCCTTAGAACTAAGAACCAGGGCTTAATGGGTAAGACACACTAGGCATTACACTGTAGTAGAAAGCTTATGGGCTGTGGCATTGGACAGACTCTTGGTGTGGTCAGTAGCCACCCATGTAACTTTTATGTAAGTTATTTAATCTGAACCTCAACATTATCATCTATAAAACTGACATTTTCATAGCCTATTTCAAAAGTGTGCTTTAAACACTGAGACAATGTACGAAGTAGCACATAGTGCTATGTAAAGCCCATACCACATGGAATTTTTAAAAAGCAGCTGAGATATAATTCACATGCTATAAAATTCACCCTAAGGGGTCCAACTCATTTTTGTTTATTCACTACAATCTAATTCCAGAACATTTCTCTCCACTCTTCCCACCCAAAACCCCATGCCCCATACTAATCAGCAGTCATGTCCAGTACTCATTTCCCCTCAGTCCTCCCGAAGACCAGGACAACCACTGATCTACCTTCTGTTTCTACACATTTGCCTATTCTGGACATTCCGTACATACAGAGTCACATAATACTGTGGCTCTTGTAGCTGGCTTCTTTCATTTAGCATGTTTTCAAGGTTCATACATCCTATAGTTTATCGATACTTTATTCCTTTTTATGGTTGAATAAAACCCCACTGTAGAGATACACCCTGCTTTCTTCCTCCATTCATCAGTTGACAAGCATGTGCATTTCTACATTTTGGCTCTTAGGAATGATGCTCCTATGAACATTTGTATACACATTTTTGTGTTGATTGTTGTCAACATATTCTTAAATGTTAACCTGACTCCCTCCCACAGTCAGAGAGCAGTAACACATTATTCAAATATAAGTAATTACTAACACTTTTAATTTGGAAGCTTACGTATACTCGAGAGAAATCACAAGTGTTGACTGACCCTGTGCATCGCAAATGAGCCCAAGTTCTGATCTGGCTATGTGACTAGACCTTTTAAATAATTCCAAATGATGGTCAAATTGTTTTAACTCTGAATCCAAGATACTGGAAACTAAGGAACATCCTGACATAAATTTTGACCCAATTCTAATAAAAGATTTTCTTGTATAAGTAGTCTTAGCTTTTTGGATTAACTAAACTTCTGTCAAAACTGGCTTCTATAGTTTCAGGAAAGCAGCCAGGTAGGTTCACCCCTGCCTGTGACCCAGCATGGTGCATAAACCCTTAGTAAAGGTAAAGGATGGTTTGCCTCTGCTAGAATAGGCTGTCAAGTTCCTTTCATCATGGGGCTGAAATTTCCCACTCTAACCATTTCCGTATGTTTTTTCTCCTATTCTCTTTTAAGGCCTGATGGTTCAGATGTTCGACTTGGCCTGTCTAAAAAAACAAAAACAAAAACAAGAAACCAACCACCAACCATGTCTTCTTTCTGTGCCCATCCTTCCACTTATCCAATACTCACCTTCTCTAGCCCCTAAATAACATGCCTCTCAGCTGTACTCCAGTCCCAGGACAGAATTAACTACGTTAATAGACTATCTCATCTACCTTTCCTAAGAACAAAGTGGGGGGTGGGTGGGTGGGGGCGGGGGAGAGACAGGCCTTAAAGAAAAACAAACAACTGAGGCTCAGAGGATCACTTTACTTACCTAAGTAAGTATAAATATTATTCTAACAAGCATAAACAATATTTTCATTATATATTTTGTATTATTTTCATTTTCCATTTTAGAAATACATAAATGGAAAAATAGAAAAGCTAACCTTTTCTTCACACTTACTTCCCAAGGGATTACAGATATGAAGAACAAATTTAAATCAGATAAGTGACATAAAATAACTAGAAAAGTTTCAGAAACCAAAATAATTCTGGATATATTTATATATATTAATTTGTATGTTTATGGATTTCTTCTTTTAAGAACCAGAAGAGTGCCTAAGTTACAATTTTCAAATGGTAACAACTTAATCTACTAAATTAATCTGCCTTTTAGATCTAAACATTCTGTGAAAATTAAAGACATAAGAGTTAAAAACACCTACCGATCGTGACTGCTGTGTTTGAAAAGGGACAAACTGGCCTGGTGGTGGCAAATGAGGAGGATGATGGGGAGAAAGGTGAGAAGGATGTAAAAGAAATGGATCACTGGAAATAAGGGGTGGGAACGCAGCATATGGTACTGGTAAGTGCTGAACTGAACATGCTTGTAGCATCTGTAAGAGAAATTGTTATTTTCTGTTAAAAGTGCCAGAATATACAATTAATTTAAAAAAACTATACAGTGAGATAGAAATATCATTGCCATATTTTCCCCAAATCAAACCAGTGTTTTAATAACCTATATTAACAACAAAATACTAGTGTATATTTACATCTATCAGTAAAATACTGGTGACTAGTAATTATTCTGTATTTTATATAGCTCTTACAAATCAGTCAAAACACTTAACTTCTACTTTAGCCTTATTAACACCTACGAAATGGGGAGGAAAGTAGAGGAATCTCTCTCTGCTTGGTTTAAGATGTAGCGGATACACTGCTTTCCAAGAAGCTCTCTTTTTCAATCTTGTAGAAATGTTTTACTTCTAGATTTTTATATTTATAGGAAGCCAGTTCTCAACATTTGAAGTATGCAGACCTAGCACGCCGGTTCCAGACCTGTCACCGAGAAACCAAGCTTGGACAAATTAACCCGAGAAGCTGGGCTGATGTCTGCATGTGAGTGTTTGTTTTAATTTCACATTCAAACAAAGGTATTAGTTTTATATTAACAGACTCTATATTAATTTATGTAATATATAACAATATAATATTATTAATAGGCTATATTAGTGAAGTGCTTTACTTTGAAAACATTACTGACCTTAGACAAGTCATTTTAATCTCTTAGATTTTGGCAACATCATTTCACTAACTAGACTTTATTACTAACTAGTCCAATATCCTATGTTGAATACTCTAAGGCCAACCTAAATTAAGATTAATTATAAACGGTGCTGATATATGAGGGAACATGCTTTAACCTTCAGGATATTCAAATATGTATAGTTTAATTAATGTAAAAATATATCAAAGTATAAAGCTAATTTCCTTAAACTGTTACTATGAGAAAGCTATTGAGAGAGCCGTTGCAACGTAATAGCCTTCTTTAGCTGGAAAAGAAAAGTTACAGAAGGCAATCTCTTAAATTTTTATAAGGCACTTAGCTGATCTAAAGAGAGCGTGCACAGACTTACTGGAGGAGGCACACTACAGACGGGCAGGTGCTGCCCACTGAAAACCACAGAGCATCCGGGCACCTGCTGTGTGCTGCACGCAGGGATGTGCTGGCCTGTGCAGAGTGGAATCCCATGTGGTGCCACTGTTGTTACTGTGTAAGAGACAGGGACAGTGCCCTGATGGAGCTATTAGGAAAGAAAAACACAATGTTAGAATTTTAGCCATTTGGATAAAATATCAACAATTAAAAATTAAAATTTGATCATTTATTGATTTTCCTCAGGTACACAGATTTTCACAATGTAATTCACCAACAGTTTCAGCTAAACACTGTAACTGTGTAGAGAACCTGTCTGTCTCAAGAGGAGAATATGACACCCACAGAAGTGGGACTGAACTTCCCCCAAAAAGATTTCCTGAAAAGTCCTAGAAAATAATGAATTGCTATATTAACTTTTCTAGCCTGATGAAAATTCTTCTAAAGAGAAAAACTGGAAAAATGACAGCTCACATCTTTTAGTACCTGGCCACATCCTAAAGGACAAAAACTTGTTTAATTGCAATTACTGAAACAATAAAGAGTAGTATTTTAAAAAGTTAAACAGAAAACCACAGGACAGACTTCAAGTCAAGATGGAAGCCTAGGTAAACACAGCTCACCTCCTCACACAACCACATCAAAATGACAACTACAGAACAACCATCACTCAGCACCGTCAGAAATCGAGATGAATGGAAGACTGAAAACTACGGAATTAAAGAAACCACAGCCATCCAGGCAGGTAGGAGGGGAAGAGATGTGGAAAAGACTGGTCCCACATCCACATGTGGCAGATGAAAATTTGGGAGAGAGAGCTCAGGAGCAAAGAGTCCCAGCCTCACACTAGGCCCTCTGGCCCAGGGTTCCAGTGCCTGGAAGGTTAAGTCCCCATAATTTCTGGCTGTAAAAGACGGTGGGAAAAACTGCTGGAGTCCCAAGCAGTTCCCCTTAAAGAACCCACACATGGACTTATTCAGACTCACTCCCTCTGAGCTCCAGAACTGGAGCAGGAGTTTAAAAGGCACCTATGGTATACAGGGAGGAACTGAAGTGTCTGGCATCAAGGTGAGAGCTGGGGGCAACTTTCCTCCAGACAGAAAAGCAAGCGGAGGCCCTTTTCTGAACCCTCCTGCCACAGAGCTGGCAGGCGGGTACCATATCTGAGACTCGATCAACATGGCTAACACTGTTTCCCCTGCCCTGGAGGATCCTGAGCCTCTGTCCCACCCAACTTATGCACCCACCCAAATTGTTAACAGTGGTTTTTCCATATGAATGGCTGGTTTTGGCTCACACTTCACAACTTTCTAAATCTTCTCAACCAAAGGCAAGCAAGCCTCAGTGAGCCCACAGCCCCCATTCCTCTTGCTAAGTGACTTCAGGCCCCACACTAGCAGCAGGCAGCCTAGATTTACAGCTTGGCTTCTCCTGGGGACCTCTAAGTCCAGCACAAGTAGCTGCCATCTTAGATTGCTCTATAGCTCATTCTGGGTGGCCCTGCGCAGAACACAGGTTGGGGGTGATCTTGGCCTGCACCACCTGGGAAACCCCAGGGTTAGAACATCCAGTGGACAGCTACAGACCATGGTGGAGTACCACCACCCTGTGCCTGCACAGCTGATCCTCCATGGGGGGGCAGAGTTCAGTGGTCAGTGGTCACAGCCAGTCCTTGTAGCTAACTGGCCTGGATAAATCCCTCCCGTTGATCTACCGACAGCAATCAAGGTTCAACTACAAGAGGAGGGTGTACTCAGACCACATGAAGGATACACACGTTGAGTACCCAGCTTGGGTGATAGGTGAGGCTGGGCCACTGGACCCTACAGGACACCTACTACATTAGGGCACACTACCAACACATGGAGTCAAAGCAGCTCTACCTAATACATAGAAACAAACACAGAGAGGCTGCCAAAATGAGGAGACAGAGAAACATGGCCCAAATGGGGGGGGAAGATCAAAACTCCAGAAAAAGAACTAAACAAAATGGAAATAATCTATCAGATGCAGAGCTCAAAACACTTGTTATAAGAATGCTCAAAGATCTTAGTGAGGACCTCAACAGCATAAAAAAGATCCGGTCAAAAACAAAGGATATATTAATCGAAATAAAGAACAATTTTCAGGGAAACAGCAGTAGAGTGGATGAAGCTGAGGATGAAATCAATGATTTGGAACATAAGGAAGCAAAAAACCACCATCAGAAGAAAAAGAAAAAAAAAAATCCAAAAAAATGAGGACAGTGTAAGGAGCCTCTGGGACAACTTCAAGGGTTCCAACATTCACATCATAGGAGTGCCAGAAGAAGAAGAGAAAGAGCAAGAAATTGGAAATCTATTTGAAAAAATAATGAAAGAAAACTTCCCTCATTTGGTGAAGGAAATAGACATGCAAGTCCAGGAAGCACAGAGGGTTCCAAACAAGATGAATGCAAAGAGGCCCACTCTAGAACACATCATAATCAAAAAGCCGAAAGTTAGAGAGAAACAGAGAATCTTAAAAGCAGCAAGAGAAAAGCATATAATTACCTAAAAAAAAAAAAAAAAGAAAAAAGAAAAAAAAAAGACTGTCAGCTGATTTCTCAAAAGGAACTTTGCAGGCTAGAAGGGATTGGCAAGACATATTCAAAGTTGTGAAAAGCAAGGACCTACAGCCAAGACTGCTCTACCCAGCAAAGCTATCATTTAGAATCCAAAGGCAGATAAAGAGCTTTCCAGACAAACAAAGAAACAAACAAACAAACAAACAAGATTCACAACCAAACCATAATTGTATGAAATGTTAAAGGGACTTATGTAAGAAAAAGATGATCAATACTATGAACAATAAAATGGCAATAAATCTATTATCAATTAAATCTGAAAAACTACACAATCAAGAACAGAGACAAAATCATGGATACAGAGAGTGTTTTGATGGTTGCCAAATGGGAGGGGCATGCTGGGGAATGGGGAAGAGGTGAGGGGATTAAGAAGTACAAATTGGTAGTTACAGAATAGCCATGGGGATGTAAAGTACAGTATAGGAAATGGAGTAGCCAAAGAACTTATATACATAACCCATGGACATTAACAATGGTGTGGGGACTGCCTGAGGGAGTAGGGGATGCTGGGTGGAGCGGAGTACAGGGGGGGAAAACTAGGACAGTGTAATAGCATAATCAATAAAATATAACTTAAAAAAATAAAAACAGAAGATAAAAGTTAAATAATTTCTTTTTAAAGTCTTATTCTCATCCTACCTATCCTGAGACAAACAACGTTAATAACATCTTTCCACATCTCCATGAGTATACAACAAGCATGATTACCCACAAACTGCTATCATATTTGTTTTTGTTTTCTTAATAGAAATGAGATCACATTGCCCTTCAACTTATTTTTCAATTAATATTATAGATATCTCTTCAAGTGAGTTAAAGGCAATCATTCTTTTTTTCTCCCCCTCTGCCACACATCTGCCTTTATTGTGAATAGCAGGCGGAACACTTCCAGCAATAGTTAAAAAAAAAAAAAAAAAATCATTTAACAAAAGCAAGGATTCAGTGAAGCTGCTGATTAGAACCCTTGGGAGCTCATACACAGATGCTGATGCAGAGCAGCAGGAAGAGGACACCGAAGCCCACGAAGAGCAAGGCCACCAACAAGATGAGGAGCTCTATGTACAGATGTCCCGAGTGTACCTGGTGAAGGGTGACCTCATACACGAAGAACCAGGCGGTGAAGAACATGCCAATGGTCAACAGTGTAACTCGGTCAGATGAGGGGAAGACAGCTGGGTTCACTGGGCTGGTCTATCTGTTCATGGCCTCAAGCTCCACTTTGCCGGGCACAGGGTAATCCGCCACTCTGCCACCAGCAAGGCAATCATTCTTTTTGATACTGGCCAGATATTTCAAGTAAATGCACCCAACACAGCCCTATCACTTGTATACCAATGGATAAATGTTCAAGTTGTTTTTGCTCTTTTGCCAAAAACAAAAAACAAAACAAAAATAACAAAAACAAAACAAAAAAAACAAAAAAAAACCTATGAAAGTATTGTTAAATATATATTCTTATGTATTAATAGCTTAATTTATTTCAGAGGTATCACTGGGTAAAAGAATAAATGTATTTTAAATATTTGCAAAAGGCTGGATGGAATAAATCACAATCCTAACAGTAACAGCAGCATCTCACAGCATCTCCACTCATGGTAGATATACCTGAGTTACAAGTATGTGTAACCTGAACAATGAAAAAAGCAGTGTCAACATGCTTGCTTTAAATTTGTGTTTCTCTGATGAGAGGTTAAACATCTTACAATATTTATTAACTGATTCAATTTCTTTCTCTTTAAGTAATCTGTATCAACCTTTTTGGCACCAGGACCAGTTTCATGGAAGGTGGGGGGTGGGTGGAGTTGGTGGATCAGGGGAGGAGACAGGAGGTGGTGCTCAGGTGAGCTTTGCTCCTGGCCAGGTTCCTAACAGGTGGGTTCCTAACACACTCACAGGCTCATCCGTGGCCAGGGTCACTGGGGACCCCTGATGTATAACCTTTCCTCACTGCCCATTTTCTATTATATTATCTATACATTCATTTATAGTTTTAACTAGAAATAAGCACCCATTGCTTGTCATGTGTAAAAAGTATTTTCCTAGTCTATGTTTTATCTTTTGATAAACATTACAATGGAATTTTTTCTTTTATGATTTTACATTTATTGTATGTAGTCAAAATGTAGCTTTTGTAGATTATGAAGTTATACAGGCTGGGACAAAAGCAGGCTTGCAGCTGTGAGTATATGAGTTTATTCTTGTTACTATTTATTAATTATATTATTTTCCATATAAATTATAAGCTTGTTTTTGCCCCACCCTGTACATGTATGCTCCTAAACTTTCTAATACTTTTATTTTTTATATTTAATTTATACTCCCAAATAAAATCATTTTGTTTATAGAGTGAAGTCAGGCTCTAGTTTTTCCTTACAATTACATTTGTTCCACTTATTAAACTATCCTTTTCCCTCTAAACTGAAATACCATCACTTTTCCATCCAAAAGCATCCCATATACACCTAACATCTATTTCATGCCAAATCTGTGCTGTTTCAATTACTGTACAGTATCTTACTAGGAAAGTTAATATCTAGTAAGACAAATTCTTCCTGTCACTGTACATTCTTTTCATTTTATTTTTGGGCCATCTTCAAACATTTATCCTTTGTAAATAAACTCAAAAATTCTATTCAGTTTCAAAACCCACTGATATCCTGATCTATATTAATTTAATTACGTTAAGGGTTATGCTATTTTACGAAGAACACAATTCTATACTAAGGTTTTTTGCACTGGAACATTATGCCACCAGATGTTCAATACTATGGTACTATCCTTCAAGAAATTAATTTTCTTTATATCATTACTAAATTTATTCCCCATAGTTTTCTTCTAAGTTTGTGGCTTTTGTTATATTATCAATAGATTGTTTTTCTCTATTTCCATTTCACTGAAGACCTTTCCTTAGGAACGATGGCTGCCCTGGCTGGGTTGCTCAGTTGGTTCGAGTGTCGCCTCAATATACCAAGAAACACCCAATGAATGCGTAAGTGAAACAACAAATTGATGTTTCTCTCTCTCTCTCTCTCAAATCAATAAATACATTTTTTAGGATTTCCTAATGTTAAACATCCTGCATTTCCAGGATAAACTCTAATAATAATTCTTTCAGTAACTCTTAATAGATTCTTTTACTACATCACCAACTTCAATTATTTAGAACATATGCATCTGTATTCAAAATGGAAACTAGTTGAGTTTTGTTGTAGTGTCTGTAAGATTTCATTATTAAGATTATGTAAGCCTCATAAAATATACTTGGAAGCTTTCTTTTACTATGATTTGAAATGCTTTAAATTGGAATTACTGGTTCTTTAGAGATTAGACAATTTAGATGTAATTTCTAAAGACAGGTGTTTTATTACACCTTAATTTCTGCTACGGCTATCAGTCTGTTCAGGTTCCATCTTGGGTTGCTCTGATATTTACATACACACTTTTTCATTTCCCAATATATGTGTATACACCCAACACGTAACTTGTTTTAAGTGGGATCTCAACTCTTCTGAAATGTAGTCTTTACCTTTTCTTCCTTTGATTCCACCCTTAACCACCTTCCCATTCCCTTCACTTTAGGACACACACACCCAAGTTCAGTATATATTTCTCCATATTTTCCTCTGTGTTCATATAGTCTGACATAGTGTACTGGGTTGGCCAAAAAGCCTGTTTTGCTTTACAAAATGAGACAGAATACTGTCCTCAATTTTGCTTCTCTTGTTCCATCTCTTGCAGATATTGCTTACATTTCTGGCATAATTCTAATTCCTTGAATATTACATTCCATGGTATGAAGAAATTACTTATTCTACTTTTCTGCTAATGATTAGAGATCACTGTTTATTCCTACTTCCCTACTTCTATGAATTTGCCTATTCTAGACATTTCATATAAATGGATTCTACAATCTGTAGCCTTTCAGGAGTGGCTTCTTTTACTTAGCATGTTTTCAACATTAATCCACAGTGCAGCACGAATTAGTACTTCATTCTTTTTTCTGAGTAATGCTCCATGGTACAGATACAACATACTTATCTATTCATCAGGTTGACTGCTGATCAACATGTTTCTGCTTTCTGCACACTGAATTTGCATTTAGGCACCATATCAAATAGTTTCAAACTAGAATCTGTGTTTTCTTTTACAATTATATAGTGAGGATGAAAAAGATAAGATTACTTTTCAGTTTTTCTTTAATCCTCACCCAAGGACATTTTTCATTGATTTTAGGAGGAGAGGGAGAGGAAGAGGGGAGAGAGAAACACTGATGAGAGAGAGCAGCATCAATCAATCACCTCCTATACGTACCTGGACTGGGGACGGAACCTGCAACCTATGTATGTGTCCAGGCTGGAAATGGAACCCACAACCTTTTGGTTTCAGGACAATACTCCAACCAACTGAGCTACACCAGCTAGGGCTCTTTCAATTTTTTATATCCATTACTACATTACATTACATTTGGTAGAGCTTCTAAATAACATTAAATTAATGGACAGAGCACCTCTGTAGCTGATTTGTCTTTCACCAATTAGAATACCAGCTGTTAGTTTACTTATTATATTTAAGTAATTGCCTTGATCTATTTTATTCAAGTTTTTATTAAATTTTAACTGACTTTTCAAAATATTTTGATAAGATTTTTCTTTTATTTGATGTAATATGAATACTTTCATATTAAACTACCTTCTCTTACTTGGGAATAAATCTTATTTAGACATGGGTTTTTATTCTTTTGGTACATTGCTAGACTGTATTTTTTTTAACATCTGGTGAGAAATTCTTCCTATGCCAGAGATTTTCCTAGTTTTTTGGGGGGATTACCATCTTTATTTGCTTTTACTATTAAAATTATACTGGCTTCATAAAATCATTACAAAAATTGCATTAAGAAAAAAAAAGCCTGGAATCATTTGAATATTACTAAAATCAAAGTTCCTTGAAGATTAGAAGAAACAGCTGTGAAGCCACCTGGTCACTGTGTCTTTTTAATGGCAATCTCTAATTAGCTTTCATGCTTCTGCGGTAATTCCAATTTTCCTATTATCTTGGGTCAATTTTTGAACGTCCTTTTTCTTTTTGTTCCCTTAGGGTTATACACAGAATTTCATTATAACAGTTAACAATGAAATAATATACTTGAGCACTTACCCCTTACCCTAGTTGAAGTGCTCAAAATAGATTAACTCTTAATTCTCCCAACATCTCTTATGAAACAGGTGCTATAATTAAAAAACATATTCTAATCAAATTTGTAAGTTTTTATAGCTGATGGGGAACTATAGCAATTACTTAATATTCAAGCTTACTTTAGCATAACTGCTAATGGATTGTAAAGAGACAATACAGAATCCTGATGCATCACAGCAAACATTACAATGACCTTCAAATTCTTTGAATGTTTCCATGTGTAGATATGTATCTTTTAGTCATTCCTATTCTTTACATTTGTCCTTTTCTCCTTAACCAAGCCTCACAAGAAGTGTGCCATTCTTATCAATTTTTCAAAGCACCAGGACTGAGTTTTCTTAGAACTATTTCTCTTAAAAATAGATTTCTGTATTACTAATTTTGGTTGTTTTTCCTGTTTGGTTGGTTATTCTCCTCAATTCCTTTTGGTTTACTCTACTTTCTCCCCTAATTACTCAAAATTTAAAATTTTCAATTTTTAAAATAAATAATGAATGGTTTATGAAATTTTCTCAGAGAATCGCTTTCCAACTGATATCCAACTGATTTTGCTATGAACATTTTTCCTTTTACTTATAATCTTGCCTGAAATAATTCAGTGTCATTATTTTTAAATCAGTTTTTTCAACTTACGATTTATAATTTTTCAGATTTTGACCCTGAAGAATCTGGTCGAGGTCGGGGTGGAGGGATAGAGCAAAAAAGAAAAAGGACTTATGGACAGCAGTGTGGTGATTGCTGGGGGAGGGAAATGGTAATCAAAAAATTACAATAAAGATAAATAAGATAATAAATCTGGAAAAAAAATGCGGTCTGGAAAATCTTTCCATTTTACAACTTATTACGTGATCAATTTTTAAAGGTGTTTCATGAACACAAGGGGAGACCATGACAGAAAAATGGCATCTGGGAGAGGTATTTTCTTTCAGTTGTCAGTATACAGTGTTTTCAGTGCTTTTATCATCCAGTGCAGTAGATGAAATATTAGGATTCCTTTGTAATCTCTCTTGTCTATAAACTTGCAAGAGTTTTCCTTGTCCTTAAAATTCAGCAACTTTATAATACTAGATTTGTGTCTCTTTTGACCTTAGAAACCCCACAGAAAGAAAAACCATACAATTTGGTCTTCACCCTCGGGCTCTGAAGGCTGGCAAGCCCTCTCCTCAGGTGGTTCTTCTCAGTTCCTGGAAGAAATTAAGCCTTGACCTGTCATTTCCTTGAAGACCTATGGAAAGTTTAAATGAAGGTGCACCCAACTGCCTTGCCTATTGAATCACTTCAGAAGAAAGTGGAAGAGGGAAATAAGGATATGTATTCAAACCACCAGCTGAATATGTCCTATTAATCCTCTATCAGTAATTTGAAACCAACTATTACACAGTTATTTTTAGGTTTTCATAACTTTGATCTTAATTTTTAAAAACGTTCAACTTTATTCTAAGGAAGCTATATAGAATTTATATTTCAATCCTTATGTAAAATGAACTTTTGTTTCATATTAGGTAAAGTTGTTTCCTTTTAGGTAAAATTAAAAGAAATTTACAACAAAAAATTGCCACCAACTTCGAACACCTGTGTTTCTTCCACATTCTGTTACCATACCTGATCGTGTATGTCAACCATTACTGCATTCTGCTGGGGTGGATGAGCAGCAGGGTGTAACAGACGGGGGGATACATTCGGAGGGTGGAAGGCTCGAGGTTCCTCTATTGCTTGCTGCTGTGCATAAGGGAGATGGTGATAATTTTCATCTTGACTAATAGAATTATGTCGAGACAGACGATCCCTTCTTCCTCTCTGGCGTCTGACAGGAGGACTGTAACACAGCAAATGTCATAAAGGTTGTTACAATGTTTCTGTTGTGACACATAAGGATTCTGTATCGTCTCTCTTTACAATCCATCTGCAGTTTATGCTAAGGTCAGCGTGAGTATTAAGTAATTGCTGTAGTTCTCCATCAGCTACAAAAACTTATAAATTTAAGTTTTTAAATTAAAATATAGCTAATACACAATATTATTTATCTTAGTTTCATGTATACAACAGTTATTCAACATTTACATACCCAAAGAAGTGATTACTGAGTCTAGTGACTATGTGACAATGTAAGAGGCCATCACAATACGCCCGTGACTATGTTCCCCCACTGCTGATGTACGTCATATCCCTGTGACTCACCAATTTTGAAACCAGAAACTTGTGTCTCTTATTCTCCTTACCTTTTTTTACTCTTCATCCTACTCCCTTCCCCTCTGGTAAATAAATATCAGCTTTTTATATATTATATTACACATATATTACAATGTGTGCATATACATATAGTTTTAAATAAAACAAATTGGTACTCAGCTCTGAAAGTATTCAGAAATCAACAGCCAACCACTGTCATTGTCTGGTTTAACTGTATGAAATTGCTTTATACACCAAAAAGTCAAGTATCAGCAATTTCATATAGTTTAACCTATTATTTTTCTCCCTTTATTTTATAAACATAACAAAATTTAATATATCTTGCCAGTATTCATTCCACATATATTAATAGGACCTTTATGTTTGTCTATTTGGCTAAAACATAAAGACATAGTTCCTATATGCCCAAAATGACAATTTCAAAAAATGAGTAGAAAAATAATGAAATAAAGAAAGAACATTTGTTGACAACTGCAAATATAACAGTAACTGAGAAAAAGCTGAGAATGAAAATGATTGAAAGCCATTGCTGGCATAAATATTCCATCAATATACAGAATTTTTAGTTAGAATCTGGTTATTGAAGGAAACCACTTTTATTCTCTATGTACTAATCACCTATGTAGTTTAGCATAAATTTAACAAGTTATTTTGAGTAAACTTCCATTTTGTACTTTCCTACAATTCCACAATTCACCTCTACTGCTCTTTACAATGGCTCAGCACCAGTGCAATTTGAAAAAGCAGCAGGCCTCATTAAAATGTACTCCACTTTGGTGAAAAAAGCTAAATAGCTCCCTTCTAGACACAGCTGCACACAGCCACCTCAGCAATCTTTACTGAGGCCAGGTCCCCTTTCTCTCTACTTTTCACCTCTGTTTCTTCTCACTCTGAACAGCTCAACCTGAAAGGGTACAAGAAACACTCCTTTGTGACATTAACTCCTTGAATAGTACTCTTGATACCATCCCCCAGGTTCTTGCTCTACTAATTGCTTCTTCCATCTTTATTTTTAGTATATCTTTTTGCATTTTTCCTTCAAAAACCACATATTGTATTGGGGGGGAGGGAGGGAGGGGGAGAGAAAGAGAGAGAGGTTGATCAGTTGCCTCCCCCATGTGCCGTGCGTGACTGGGGATTGAACCCACAACCTAGGCATTTGCCCTGACCAGGAATCAACCAGCCACCTTATGGGACAACGCTCCAACCAACTGAGCCACACTGCCATGGCTTAAACCCACTTTTTAAATGTTTTATTTTGGGACAATGTCAGTATAGTTTTTGCCAAGCCCTTAACCAGCTTTCCTTCCTTCATACTAATATCTTCCATTAGCATAGAAAAATTATCAAAATTTAAAAATAAACCTCAGTATCACACTATCAATTCAACAAGATGTATTGAAATTTTACCAGCTTTTCCACCAATGGCTCCTCAATGTCTTGAAATTCAATGCAGGATCTCATTATTCATAGTCATCATGTCTCCTTAACTTAATTTCTCCAATCTGCAACATTTCCCCTGTCTTTCCTTGGCTTTCATGACCTTTACTCTTCAGAATGTCCCTTAACCTGGGCCTGCCTGATGTTTTCTCATGATGTACCTGAGGTTGGGCATTACTGAATAGGATACAGAGATGGTGACACGCCCTTTCATTGCATCACAGAAGGAGCACAGCATATCACTGTGCATCACTGAGACATTTATATATCCTGACCACTTGGCTAACCTGCTACCTGCCAACACCCTCTACCACAAAATCTTCTTCCGTTTGTAATTACTAATCTGCTTCTATGGAAAGTTTGCCAATCATTTTAGCACCCACGAAGGGATCATTAGCAATCATTATGATATTCTAATAGTGATTTTCTATAGCCCTCATTTCTTCTACATGTATTAATTGGAATTCTGTAAGAAAGAGCTGTGTTGCTTCTCTCACATTTGTTTACTCGGTTATTCACAATCAGTATGTGCTCATGGCTATTTATTTTATTCTTTGGGTTATGGTATACACCATTACTTTATTTTGTTGTTCAAATTATTTCAACTTTGTCCAAGTAGAGCACTTTTAATTTGGCTCCTGTGTGCTCTCACTATGTCCTATCCTTTTGACCACTTCCTTAGTATGTGGCACCACAATGTGCTGTGGGGTTTTATCTTGTATTCTCCCTACACCAGTTCTGGAATTAACCAGCTCTCCAAAGAGTCTTGGAACCCAACACAGTGGCTGATATTTTGAAGACAGGTGTGCTCACTGCTACCAGAGAGTCATATCACTGTTTCTGATCTCTTTAAGAGAACCAAACAGAAATTTTATGCATACTATCACATATTTGCGCATGACATGGTTTATATCCATACGAATGTCTTATTTTACTTATTTATCTGAGAAGCTAATTGGCTTTGAAGTAAATAATATAAGTAATTCATGAACCTGGCAACAAGCATCCCCTGTAGCACCTAGAAGAGCACTACCTGTAAAAATACTTTAAAGGAGTGTTTAATGTATCACTAAAAAGAGGGAAGAAGTTGCCAATTAAACTATGAAATACCATCAAGTTTAGGTCTTGATGTTAAGTTATGAAATCTTAAGATTACAACCGAATATATATGCTTACGATGCTCATCCCCTGAAACAACACTCGACCACAAGCTTTTAGGGCCCTTTTTAAAGTTGTTTTATTCTGTTGTTACCTGCTCTTTCTTTCCTCCTCAAAAATAATTTCAATAGCTCTCAAACCAAACACAAATTAAGATCCAAGTCCTTGTGTTGACAGGTAAGTCCCTATCTTTCCTATACTGCCTCTCATGAAATCTTCGTTAAGTGTGCCTTTGTGGTAGAACATTTAGGAAGAATTATTAGAAAATCTATAAATAAGAAATAATGATAAAAAACAGACAAATATGTCTTTCAGTTGACTTTACACTGGTGATACTTTGTCATTTTTTTTGCATGTATCATTTGAAAATAGCACAAAGCTGTTCCCTCCTGCCTTTTGATGGATTGAGTTTTCTCTATATGGTGTTTCATGGTGTGAAAGTTACACAATCTAGTTTTACCCTTCTGATTTACCCTTAAAATTTTAAACACATAACCCTTCCACTTTTGTAAAAACATCCAGATTTACTCAGCATTAGTAGGGGAAAATAATTAAAATACACTTTTACTTCTTTCTCCTCTGCCCCATCTCATGTTCAAGATCTTTCCCATATTTCTTTCTCATTTTTAAACAACTGTCTTGAATCCCACTTCTTGCATTTGTTCTTGTTTTCTGGAGAGAACACAGTATTTAATAGTTCTTTCCTTCCTTGTCTGTGGCTTTATACTTAAATAATTAATCAGCTAGTAGAACTCTCTCGAGATGTTAGTAAATATTGAGTGTTTATTTATCCTTGATGTATGTTCTGAAATTTCACCACGATCTTGCTCAACATGCAGTCTTGAAGATGATTTTGTATTATTTTTTTTAAAAAGTCTCCCCTCTTACCATCTCCCCCTGAAAATACTAGACATATTTTAAAAGTGATGGCTCTGTGTATACATAAAAACTGTCTTTCCTGCATTTTACCCTTTTACACCACACTCTGGAAAGATTCCTCCACTTGATCTTCCAGAAATGAAGACACTTTTTTTGCCCACTTACTGAATTTTTAACTTTATTTTTAGTTGATTTTTACAGATATAATCAATCTTCTCTTGCATATCTCTCATTATACTTATTCTAGTTCTTCATGTTTCTTCAAATTCTTTGTTTTAGTGACCTTCTTTCATTATCCTGGGTTTTCCTCAAATGTGTGGTAATTTCCTTTTGGTGTGCTCATCTTTGTACTTGAAATTATTCTAACTATTGCTGACTACTGCATCTGTGTGCAGAACCTGCTTCTGGAAGAAAATCTGACAGCTAAGCTTGCAGCTAGCCTACAATGAAGTATTAAAGGGAGACTGGAGTAGGGAGAGTAAAACACTGCCAGATAGAATACAGGCTTACCAGTAGCTAGTTTTCTAGGTAAGTGCTCCCCCCATCCCTCCTTTGTGTTATCATGAATGTAGAGCATGATGTTTCTCTTCAATTTGAAAACCCACAGCTAACTGCTACCATGTGGAAACAGACACTTCTGCATTCCCTTTCTAGTCCACAAAATTTCCTATGGCCTAGCAACTGTACTCCTAGGCTTCCATCCTAATGAAATATTTACACATATACACCAGGACATGTGTATATGAAGGTTCCTAACAATACTCTTTATAATAAATAAGTACATACATTATAGTATGTTGATACTATAAGATTACAAAAGATAACAAAAGATTACATCACAGTAAAAATAAATGAACTACTGGTACCTAAATTAAAAACAGAATGTTAGGTGATTGTGGGAGGGAAAGGGGCATAAGGGGGATAAAAGGTAATGGAAAAAAATACAAAAAATAAATTAAAAAAAAAAAAACCCTGAATGTTTAGTAAAAAAAGTCAAAGAATACATTTAAATGAAAATAAAACAGGCAAAACCCCAAGTTATATTATTTTAGAACACAGAGGTATTAAAAAATCTAACAAGGGAAGGATGACAAATCAGAGGAAAAGGTTTGCTCTCTAGGAAGGAAGAAGGGGAGTTTTTCGAGGCAGTACCAATAGTCTGTTAAAACCTAGGTAGTGGGTAACTTGTGTGTGATGATTTTAAGTGTATACTTGTTTCACAAATTCTTTTGAATGTATGACACATTTCAGCATAAAATAGGAAAGACTACAGTAGGTGCTCAGGCTGTAATCTTGAAACAACCAACCATATTTCCTTACACTTATTTAACAGCTATAAAATATTTTACTTGGTTGACATAACATTATTTGCTTAAATATTTCCACATAATCAGGTAATAATGCACCAGGTAATGTAAAAGTCTTAGTGTTTCAACAGAATATAGCTCAGAAACAGGTTTATTCTGTCTCATCTGAAACAAATAATGGTGGTTTTAAGGCCCCTTCAGTGTTAAGTTTCCTAGGGCTGTCCTAACAAAATACCACAGAGTGTGAGGTATGAACAACAGAAATTTACTTTTTCATCGTTCTGAAGGCTTTTAGGTCCAAGATCAAGGTGCCAGCATGGTTAGTTTCTGGCAAGAGCTCTCTTCTTGACAGTGGCTACTTTCTCACTGTGTCCTCACATGCTGTCTCTTCCTGTAAGAACACCGATCTTCTTGGATCAAGGCCCCATACTTACTTCACTAAACTTTACTGCCTTAGAAGCTCCATCTCCAAATACACCCATACTGGGGGTTAGGGCTTCAATGTATGGATTTTGAGGAGACACAAATATTCTACTCATAAGTCGTATTTCAGGATTAACAATATTTCTTAGATTATCAACAACCTGGACATGCAAACAATTATCTCATCCTAAAGATGCACTATTCCCCTGGAAGAAGAAATGTATGACCTCTCACAGCAACCAAAGAGGAAGCAGCTCCGGCCCTGGTTGGTGTGGCTCAGTGGATTGAGCACCAGCCTACAAATCAAAGGGTCTCCAGTTCAACTGCCAGTCAGGGCACATGCCTGGGTTGCAGGCCAGGTCTCTGGGGAGGGAGGGGTATGTGAGAGGCAACCACACGCTGATGTTTCTCTTCCTCTCTTTCTCTCTTACCCTCTCTCTAAAAATAAGTAAATAAAATCTTTAAAAAAAGAGGAAGCAGCTCAGGAAGAAATATATTCTCCTAAAAAGGGAAAGCAAATGCCAAGTCCCATGAAAGAGAAGACTGAGAGAGTTAAACCAAATCTCAATCACTCTTCATACCAGACTGCACACTTTTATAAGATTACCTAATTATGCTCCCAAATGCCTTAGAAGGTACAAAAGAAATAGGAATAGAGTGAAGAAGAGCTTTGTCATTACTAGGATCTCCTTATTCCCTTAACTGTTGTGAATGATAAAATGCATTTTTCCACAATCAGGACTGCAGGCTGGCCTGCAAAAAGTCTTAATCCGTAAGGTAGTTGAATTCATATATAATGGTATGGATTGATTTTATGGTAAATCACTTTCGCCTCTATGAACTTCTTCATCTGTTAATCACAAGCTAAATGAACTGTCAGGATCTAAACCTTTAATATCATTGTGTGTGTGTGTGTGTGTGTGTGTGTGTGTGAGTGTACACATACATATGTGTTGATGTGTTTATAAAATGCCTAAGATAAAAGACACGAATCTTTTTAAGATTTAAGAAATAAACTATAATCAACTAACCTCCTTCTGTTGCGTGCAGGTGTGTTGCATCGTTCCCCTGAGAAGTGATGTTGACTTGGTCGAACTGAAGGGGGCTGCCTATTTGATGTCATCTCCCATGGTCGCATTGGTGGGGAGGGAGCTGGTGATGCTGACGTATAATCAAAGACTGAATGAGAGAGGCGCTGTCTCTTGGGACTTGGACTATCTTCACTCTGCCAATGCAACAAAAATTAATCAACTGAGTAAGGTATTTTAAGGATTTCACATTACTGTTCACGCATGGTGTTTAAATATATTTATTCTGAAGTGTAAAGGAGGGAAAATATGCTATTAACCCAAATTAAATACCTTTAAAGAAAAAGATGTGGGGGCAGAGGAGAAAGGGAGATGCATAGTAAATATTAAATGAAAAGTAAACTCTGTTTCTTAAAAATCATCCTAAAATCCACCAGATAACAATACACAAGGTACACAATAGAGCAATTAGTAATTGTACGGTGGTCAACTATCTCTTTTAAATCCCCATTCAACTGAAAAATTCTACTATGTCCTCCCATCAGCCAATGGTTACTCTTTTAGGAATCAACTCTTAGCTGAGAGATCAACTTAGGAGGGGCTATATAATGTAAGTAGGCCCTTGATTTGATTCTAAACCACTCTTCCGCATCCTTAGTTCTGTTGTTTAAGGATGTTCTGTTATTTAATAAAAGTTACTTGGAATAAGATTTACATAAAACAGATAAAAAGAAATAGTCAACTGATCCAAATCAGTGATTTTCAATCACTGTGCTGCAAGGGGCACATTGGTGTGCTAAAATTTTGAAAACATGCAATGCCTGACTAGTTAGTCAGGGGCACTGACCTCTTCACAACGGCCAACGCAACAATAGCTGTTCGTGTGACTGAATCAGTATTACACTTTTTTTTTTCATACTGGCAAGAAATATTTTTTGTGTGCTGCAGAATTTTAGTAATTAGTTTACGTGTGCCATGAAATTAAAAAGGTTGAAAATTACTCATCTGGATTATCACTTATTAACCAGAATGTCACAGCATTTTGAGAAAGATACCAAGTTTCAGGTAGATCATGGGAATAATGGATAATTAAAAATTCACATATGTTACATGCTGGTACAGTCTCAAGTTTTCAAGTGTCAAAGCATTGTTTACTAACTATAAAATTGGTATGAATCACTTAATTGAATTATTAACTCTTCAGGAGTCCACATACAACTCATTTCCCAATTGAGCCTCACCAAAACTGTCTCAATTACAAATAAACTCAAAGTCCGATGAGGACTATGTGTTTCCTAAGAGAACATCTCCCAGCTCTAATCTACTCCCAGTGAGTTCTAATTATGTGGGCATTACAGCACTTTTGATCATAACTGGTACCTGCTGCCAGCACAGGTACACATGGTGCTACATACTACATTAGATTTTAAGAGATAACATAACACAGAACAACCAGTTAAACTGATAGTAAAGGAGCAAACTGCTAAATAGTTGTATTTGATTATTCCAAATTATTGTAACAGGTATTCCAAAACCCAAATAATTTTTCTTCTATATTTAAGAATATTTCAATTTGTCGTAACTAAAATAAAATTTTCAGAATCATATATAAAAGCTTTTGTAACTTTTCACCGCACTAATGTTTTCTTCCTAGATTTGACAGTGCCATTAAAAGTGTATTTGTTTTGCCCTGGCTGGGTAGCTCAGTTGGTTAGAGCGCCATCCCCATACATCAAGGTTCCAGTTCCATCCCTGGCCAGGACACATATAAGAAGCAACACATGAATGCACAAATAAGCGGAAAGACAAATTGATGTTTCGCTCTCTTTCTCTAAAATCAATAAATATTTTAGTTTAAAAAAAAGTTTTAAAAAGTATACTTGTTTTTACCCCTTGATTTTAGTAAGAAAATGTGTTATGTTCTGATAATCTTAATAAATAAAAAATAACCATTGGAATTTAGTTTGATTAAAACAAAATGGCAGAATGACCAATATTTGGCAAACCTATAAACTACACAAAGCACTAGAAATAAGTGATCCCCAGTCACTAAAACAGATTTCACTAACATGACTTTAAAAGTACAAAAGACTAATAACCAGTCATAATAATTAGCTTTCTTTTGCATGTACTATACTACAAAGCTTAATGAAAGCTAAGATCTGCAACTTTGAATTTTAACTTTTCATCATCCTAGTCCGAAAACCAGGTAAAGACACAAGAAAGAAAAGAAAATCACAGGCCAACATCACTGATGAACATAGATGCTAAAATACTCAACAAAATATTGGCAAACAGCATCTGGCAATACAATACATTGAAAAGATCATACACCATGATCAAATGGGATTCACCTCAGGGATGCATGGATGGTACAATATTCGCAAATCAATAAATGTAATACATCACATAAACAAACGGAAAGACTAAAATCACACAATCATATCAACAGATGCTGAAAAAGCATTTGATAAGGTACAGCACCCATTTATGATTAAAAGCATTTGGCAAAGTAGGAGCAGAAGGAGCATACCTCAACATAATAAAGGCCATACATGAGAAATCTACAGTCAATGGCATACCCAATGGGCAAAAGCTAAAAGCTTTCCCCTTAAGATCAGGAACAAGACAAGGGTGTCTGCTTTCACCACCTCTATTCAACATGGTATTGAAGTTCTAGTCACAGCAATCAGACAAGAAAAAAAATAAAAGGGATCTTAATTGGAAAAGAGGAAGTAAAACTGTCATTGTTTGCAGATGACATACTATACATAGAAAACCCTACAGACTCTACCAAAAAACTACTTAACCTAGTTAAGTGAATTTGGCAAAATGGCTGGATACAAAGTCAATATTCAGAAATCAAAGGCATTTTTTTATTGTGTTTTCAAGTTCAAAGGCATTTTTTGTAAACCAACAATGAAATATCAAGAAACAGAAATTAGGGGGGAAAATTCGTTTGCTATAGCAGCAAGAAAAATAAAGTACTGAGGAATAAACCTAACCAAGTATGTAAAAGACCTGTACTCAGAAAATTATAGAACGCTGAAGAAAGAAATTAAGAAAGACACAAATAAATGGAAGCATACACTGTGTTCATGGATTAGGAGAATTAATGTCATTAAAATTTCCATACTACCCAAAGCAATGTATAGATTCAATGCGATCCCTATTGAAATACCAATGACATACTTCACAGACATAGAACAAACACTTCTAAAATTTCAGTACTAAAATGTAGGATGAAATGCTATAAATCCACAAAAATGACCTGAAAAAACACTTATTTTACAACAAATGCACTGCTTTTAAGAGTAGAGATGACCCAGAAAGCTCCCAATCTCTATTTGTGCTGTTGTTAAAGGTTTACATTAGTGAATAAAGAGACATTAGGTGAAGAGAAATGAGGTCTTCATCAGTACTATAGTAATAAGTCTTTCTTTTTTTCCTCAAAGTAATAGGAAACCACAATGGATACCTAAGGACAAGAAAGTATCAAAAAGTTAGCTTTAGTATATACAACATGGTTTCATCACATTCTACATCAATTTTAGCACCCTAAGGGAACTCCAAAAAACAGTCCTCAGTTTCCAACAAAGGGAAGAGAGTAGCCTACAAAGAAATGAGAATTAGATTAGCATTAAACTTCCCACAGAAGACAAAAGAAGCTAAAACTGCTCTGAAGGAAAATAATGTTGAACCCAGAGTTTTATACTCCAACGAAACTATCAATCTAGTGAGGGCAAAAACAAATACCTTGCCAGATTCAAAGTTGCTTCTCACATTTGGTTCAGAGGAATTTACTTGATTGATTTTGTAATGTGAGTGAGTGAGCTCTTTCTTTTACTTGAGGAAAAAAAAGCTAATCAGAAATCATTAAATGCTAGGGAAAAAATAATTAAACATGTGTGTGTATATATACAGCTTACCCTTGAAGGGGGGGAAAGGGGCACTGATCCACTGCAGTCAAAAGGCTACTATAACTTCCTCAGGCTCTCCACATACACAAATTCCCAGCTGCGGACGAAAAAGCAGTTGACCCTTGAACAATACAGGCATAAACTGTCTGAGTGTACTTATACTAGGCTTTTTGTTTTTTTTCATCCTCACCCAAGGACATTTTTTTCCCCTAGCTTCTAGAGAGAGAGAGGAAGGGAGAGAGAGAAACATCACTCGAGAGAGAAGCATCGACTGGCTGCCTCCAGTACGTACCTGGACCAGGGGTCAAACCCACAACCCAGGTATGTACCCTGACGTGGAAGCAAACCTCTTGGTCACAGGATGGCTCTCCAACTGAGACACAACAGCCAGGGCTACTATAGGCTTTTCTTTTTTAACATATACCTGTACTGCTTTTGCTCCATAGTCGGTAGTGCATGGATGCAAAGGACAGACTGTGTGCACTGATCTATGCCATTTTATACAGGAGCCATTAACATCTGCGGATTTTGGTATCTGTGTGTATATGGGGGGGGGGGTCAGAACCAACTCCCTGTCGATACTGAGGGACAACTTAAGTTTTGTGGGAGCCAAAAGTTACATAAGGATTTTTGACTGTGCTGTTAGGTACCCCTAACAGACATGCTGTTCAAGGTTCAATAACTACATGTAGTTCCACCAAAGCACTAGATTTTATGCATCATGAATCTGTAACTATAATTTTAAGCTGTAAACATAGATCAATAAAATAAAAAATGTGAAGCACAAACACAAACCAATGAAAACAGAAAAGATACTAAGAACAACCCGAAATCAAGGGATTCCTCTGAGGTAAGTATGTGGAGTTATTCTGCCAACAGCTAAAGCTCATTGACTAGAAACATAAATTTAGGAGTTTTTGGTATATAGTTGGTAGGTTAATGAAGCTGCAGGCATGGACAAGCAGGGAGAAAGGTGCCCAAAACAGTTTATATAGTGACAGATGCCCAATACTGAACTTTGAAAAATTCCAACATCTTATGCTGTTAGTTAATGAAAGGAAGACTGCAATGTGGTGGTGGATGCCAGCTGAATGGAGCTTCAAAGATTCAACTGAGGTGTCATGAAAAATAAGGGCTGAAAAGCTTCCACTGCATTTAATAAGTTAAAATTTCACCAACATGAAGCTATTTGTTTATATGATTTAGTATCTATATGGCACAGATCTCCTTAAATTATTTTCCAAAAAGTTTCCCCCGTCTTTTCTTTGATAATTTCATGAATTTAAGGATAATGCTATAAAGTTCTAAAATTAAAAATTATAATATTTTGGCTGGAATTTTTATTAAGTCTGTAAATTTGCTGGACAACACGTTATTTTACACATATTTTAAGACAATAATTAGTCTTCTCTTTCAAATCATCAAAATTCCAATCACCAAATAACTTTAGAAAATTTATAATAAAGTTATCACATAGCTGTCAATAAAATACACACACACCTGAAATCAAGGACTGTGCCAGACATCAAGTTCAAGTTTCCCACAATATAGCTGACTAGTTCATGCAAGCATACTATCTATATCACAATCACTAACTTGAATGGTAGTACAGAAACTGCTAATTTTTAAAACTGTAAGTGGTTCAGAGCAAAGAAACAAGAGGGAACTTTTGGGGATGATGAAATGTTCCACATCTTGACTAGTGGTTCCACAATCTGTTTGTATTTGTTCTAACCCACAGACCTCACACTATAAGGGTGTATTTTACTGTACGTCAATTATACCTCAATTTTAAATTTTAAAAAAAAATTATAGGTGGCACTTCAATTCTAATTTTAAATATGGCTTATTTTTACAGCAATGCAAATGCACCACTTTTGTAAGAAAACTCTGAGCAATAAATACAAAGTAAATATAATGTTTCTTTTATAGAAACATTAAAATACCAACTAAATGAACATCAGGAAACATACAAGCATATTCATGGCAGCATTGCTAGTAGTAATGGCAAAAAACTGGAAACTACCCAAATGTCCATCAAAGTGAAAGTGGACAAACTACAGCATGGTCACATAATAAATGGAATACTAAAAGAAGGAAACTGATTCAACTACACGGCCATGCATCGGTATACATGAATCTCAAATGACAAAAATACAAAAATACCATTTATATTAAGTTCAGAATCTAAACAATATAGTATTGAGGGATACTGTATGTGGTAACGCCACACAGAAAAGCAAGGGATTCTAAACACAAAATTCAGCAGAGGTTTCCCGAGTACAGGTGTGGAACAGCAGGTAGACGCAATATGGAAGGCCACATGGAGGCTTCAAAAATAACAGTTGAGTTCCAAGCTGAATGATGTTTTTTTTTCTCCCCCAGAAATTAGACATGTATCTGCATTATACTTTATAGTTTGTATATATGAAATATTCCATAATTTTAAAAATTAGAAAAGCATGCAAAATTGGGAAGATACTGACTAGAAATAATACAATATAAACAAATAAAAAAGCTAAATACAAAAGTCTTCAATAAACAAGGACAGTGACAGAACTGATAAACAGCTAAGATGAACGACAGCCACATACAAAATGCCATGCTTGGAGTGGAAAAATCAGTAATTTCTTTTTTTCCTAGAGAAGACTGCAGGGAAAATGTCCTCAGGGAAGATACCTGTTTCAGCTACCATAAGGAAGTAGAAAGGTGCTTCAAGAAAAAAATGGAAGAGGAAGTTGAGTCTATTAACATGGAAGTATTATTCCAAAGGAAAAGAAAAGTAGAAAGAGTTGGGAGAGAAGGAACTGGGGGGTGGGGGTGGGGAGGAGCCAAGTATAAGAAAACATGAATATATTAAGAAAATAAGTTTCTGAGGATAGGACATGGCTGGGTAGGTTCTCTTTTTAATGTGGCAACTAAGTTTCATAAGGATGAGAAGCATAATCAGAACTAAGAAATCACACCTAATTTTGGTATCAATTAGTTGAAGGTTATCTCATAGTATTTCAAAGGGGATGGGAAAAGGATTTACCACTTTGCTTCACGCAGAACAGCAGGAGGGCAGTACATGGGCAAAGAAAACCTCCAGTTTCTTTTGGGGGCCAGGGACACTGAGAGCCTTTGTTTTGAAGTTAGAGAAAAGTAAGATGTAAGTTAAATTAGGACTATAAATAAAAACTTAGTAGCTTTTACCTTTTGGCAAACCGAAATTAAAAAATCCTTTGTTTTCTTTTCAAAACATGGGTTTAAAATCTATTGCATTTGACAGTTCTCTGAATTTAAAGTTAATGTTGAGTTAAAACCTGAAGACTCAAACTATAAAGAACACAGAAAACACCAAATAACTGTTTACTGGCAGTAGTGAAGGTACTAAGTCAATTTTTCCTTAGCTATATCATATTGGTGTACTACTAAATATCAAGGTATTACTGGGTAATGCTACATCAAAAATGGCATTTAATTCAATACAGATAACTGTATCAACATGTACTGCACTGTGTTTAAAGAAATACTGATATCTAAAGGACAGGGCAGTAAGTGGGCAGATATAAGAAAAAAACAGCAAGAGCTGGATCTGAATCTCTGCTCTGCCAACAACTAGACATGTAATTGGGCATCTCAGTGTGCTCTTCCCAGCCTACTTCTTCATCTAGAAAACCACCAAGATTAGTTTGAGGGTTAAAAACAAAAGGAAATAATACATGCAAAACAGAGACCCAGGCACAAATTCCAAGGACTATCAGATGGAAGAATCCCGAATCACCTACACAGCTAGCCTCAGAAATTCCACATCTCCAATTTAATGTGTCACAAGCATTCCTCTTTCAAAACCAGTCCCAAGCGACAACCTGTCACTCTCACACAAAAAGAAAGTGAGCTAGCTCCATCTGAAAGTTCCACCCTTGATTGGCAACTCTCTCTACCTCAGGTTTATACACCCATGCACAAATACATTGGTGGGAAAAACCCTAGCATCCAAGAAGCAATTCAGTAACTCAGTTTCCTTTGTGGTAACTATGGATTAAGGGAGTAAAAGTTTAGTAATGCTTTATGTGGGCATATCCTAGTAATCTTAACTGTTAATAACAATGATATTTTGATCCATTCACATCTCATTTAATATGTAACAAAAATTTTAATCATTTTACCCACAGATATAAAAAGTCATTAAAGACAAGTTTTCTCTCTGAAATATGCATTACTATGTAACTCTAGGCACTAAGCAAATAAATAGTGATGGCTTTAAAAACTATCTTACATGCTTCCCCTTTTCCTGTCCTATACAATTTCCTATAATCTGTAATGTTTTCTACTTTCCTACAGAACTTGGCCTACTAGGACAAATGATTCAGACCAAAAGATCAGAAACAAGAATATTAAGTGGTCAAAAAATAAACAGCAGGTCCAGAGAAGATAAACATTCTTCAGAAAAGCAGGCTGAAAAAGCTTTATTAAAGAAGTCCTCTAAGAAGAATACTTACTTCCATGTATAACAGAAAAGAAGAAGGAAGATATTGAGAATTTTGTTTCAAGTCTCCCTAGAAACAACCTAGAATGTTATGTGACTTTCAGCCCTGTGTAGGGAAAGGGTAAATATATAAGAACCTGGAAGAAAGCTTTGAAGTGAGCATCCTCTTGAACGGTAGTGTTCTTATCACTTGGGAGGAGAGGGAACAGGCTCTGAAGTCTCACCCTTTCACAAATCACCTTGTTAGGATGGCCATGTAGAGGTGCTGAATTGGCCCCGGGAGTTATCTGGGAAAAAGAGGGAGAAGAAAAGGATAGTTCATGGCTAGCTGCACCAATGTGGAGAATCATGCCTATGAAGGACAGTCTGGATTTTCTAGGTATTTGATTTAGCAGAGACTGGAAAGAAATTAAAAATTAATCTTAAACATCAAAACAAAGGTAAGGATGGCAAAGGTTGCCTCTGGCAATGGATCTCTCACAAAAACTTTTAAGGCAAAACAGTAATGCTCAGAGAACACGAACTCCTTCCTATTTTTCCCATATAATTTCTATTGATATCTTTTCTGTCGGTACTAATTCTGAGATCTAAAGGGATACAGACAAGACTTTATGCTAAGAAAACCTGAGGTAATAATTATATATCTGGTTTAGTGAAGGTAGGTATTTATCTGAACTAAGATTAGTATATTTTCTCATTTTTTAGTTAACCTTCCAAATGACTGTGCAAAGGAAGATGAGGAATTTCAGAACCTTTGTAGCAAAACGTCTACAGAGATTATAGGCATTTAAAAGAAAAAGACCACGGTGAGGCCCCCTCTATTCAACGTAAAACCTAGCAACTTTCCTAAGGAATATAAGACCAGATCATAAGCCCTGAAGTAGATGACTGTATGTTTTAATGCACGACTTGGTTGCAGATTAATCCCCTTAAACTCTTATGTTAATATACTTAATCTGTACCACTTTTAATCATAGACATCAGGAGCATCACCTGATGCACCCTTTGGGGGTGAGGGTTTGTGGACCTGCCTGTCCCTACACTGAAGACCATGTGCTCTGAGGCTATCTTGTTTCTAGAGCTTCACTGCCTCATTCATTCCCTTACGTAAGTGTTTATTCTGTGACAGGCACTAAACACACACACACACACACACACACACACACACACACACACACACACAGTCATGGTTTCCTACCTTCAAGAAGAATGTGCTATGCAAAAAAATAAAAGCACATCACTGTACAATATAGAGTATCATCTTTCTATGATAATGGGAGGTACCAGATGCTATGGAGGGATAACTGGCAAGAGACGGTCAGGAAACTGCAAAATGTTCAGTATGGCTGGTCAGTAAGTAGTAGCGAGGCAGAAACAGATCATGAAGTGGCATGCTATATGTTAATAATCCTGCTACAATAAACTTCCTTTATAAATTTGTTCCTGGTTTGCTATGAGCCTAGTAAACAGATAACCATGCCTGTTGGGAAGAATGTAACTATTTCCAAAGATCTTCCTAGGAGTAAAAGCAAAACACTTGAGAGCACTAACTTTAGAATTCATTAGTTATGCTATACAAAATGTTTTGAACATGAAACATGAATGTGCTAATATCCCTTACCACTATGAAGTATGAGTTGTGGAATCAAGGAATATTTACTGACTCCCTCCTATAAGCAGAATTATGAAGGAAGACAAAATAAATCCCACCCTCGAAAAGCTTATTTGTGTATATGTGTGTGGTGGTGGTGGGGGGCATGGTGGGAATGATGCCAGCAGCCAACTACAGGGTAATGTTGGAAATGCACATAGTATAGAAAAAGTTGGACTAGAGGTAGGAGGAGGCTTGGGTTTATTTGAGGGTAAGAGTAAGAAAAAATTTAAAGGGAAAAAGTGTATTTCACATTCCTGACTGCTCAACTCAATCTAAGGAGCGCTTATTTCCCTTTTTTTTTTTTAACCAGTTAAGCAATTCTCTCCTCAAAATGATGTTTATGTCGGTTTCATATTCTTTTTGCAATCTTTGTAAGCTTATAATCTGCACAGTAAGTACCTTGAAGAGTTTTTTAATAAGGCCATCTGCCTTCAACTATCATACCTAACGCAGTCTGTATGAATAGCACTCTTACAAACTACTCGTACGTGTTGCTGGCTGGGAAAACAGAACCAGAGGGTAAGGTTTCCTCTCCTTCTTTGTTCCATTGAAAACTTAGGAAACTGGCAAATCCTGGCCTCTATGGCTGTAGTTAATAATTTTTAAACATATTCCTCTCCTACCTGCAATTTCCTTTGGTCAGAAACTCCATCTGACTATAAAAAAGGAGGACAAACAATACAATGGAGAAAAAAAAAGCTATATTCAATTCCTGTAGTTAATACAGATCTGGGACAAAAATGATAGATGGGTTTGATCAAAACCAGATTCCCCGACTGGATAAAAATAAAATCATACACAATCACTGTGTGTGTGTGTGTGTGTGTGTGTGTGTGTGTGTGTGTGTGTAGATTCTAAGATGGCCTCCAAGATTCCCACCTCTGGTATAGTATCTGTGTAATATGTATGAGTAGGACTATAAATACAGTAAATTTTATTCCCATGAGTAGGTTAATCACATGACCTAAATTATAGAAATCCCGTCACCTCTGTGAAGGGATTTTCAGATGTAATTAAAATTCCAAGTTGGTTTGAGTTAATTACAAAGGGGAGATTATCCTGGATAGGAATGACTTAATAAATAAAGCTCTTAAGAGGAACAGAGCCCTTCCCAAAGAGATTCTCCAACAAACCTGCAAACCACACTGCCATGTTGTGAGAAGGCACATTAAGGGGGCCATGTGGGAGAGACCTGGTGGCACTCTAGGAGCTGAGAGTGATCACGAGACAGCTAAGAAATGGGGGATCCTCAGTCCTACCATCACAAGCATCACATTATACCAACAACCAGTGAATGTGGGAAAAAGGACAGCAAGTCTCCGATGAAATCACAGCGACCCTTTGCCCCTGTCAGGTAAGATTGTGAACAGACAGCCCTACAGCTAACCCGTACCAGGACTCCTGATCCATGGGAACTGTGAGATAACAGATCTGTGTGAGAAGCTACTCAAACTGTGGTAATTTTAACACAATAAAAAACTAACACATTATATGTGTGTATATTAAAAACTGTTGTACCACCTTCAAAGGAAACTTTCTTCTCCAGAATTTTAGCATATTAATTTGATGAAAAGTAAATGAAGACACCTTATAGCAATATAGCAGCTTTTTAAAATCTCAATCTTCTAATAGCTAACTTCGTGCCATGAACTGAACTGGGCTTTCAGATCTTTACATACTGCAAGTCAGGGTTGACTGACTTACAGCCATACATCTCAAGTACTAGAGCCATAATTTAAAGCCAAGCCTATTGCCTCTAAGGTTCACACTGAGCCCACTAAATAAATCACCTTGTAGTTTTAAGAATTTTGAAAGTAACATTCTTCTTTATAATGTAGTTGGATTAGTAACTAACAACTCTTCTACAAGGCCTAGTTAAAGCTTTATTAACTATTTTAAAATATATTTGTTTCCTTTTAAATTGTTTCTGACATAAATTTCTACTACTGCCCTAATCTTCCCTCAATTAAAATTACTGACTACATCTGAAAATTGATACAATTCTATTTTTCACTAACATGGCAACTGCTGAACATTACACAGACATGGCAACTTCAGCCTTCCCTCAGAATGCAACTAAAACTCAAAAATTCATACCAAGAGAACATCCCTGAGATGGGATTAAACCTGCAACTTACATACTTCTCATTTTTTAAGTTATTTACATATACTTGTATGACTAATCCACCAGAATAACTGAGAAAAGCAATGTTTCACAAAACTAAAGTTATATAAAACAATTTCACCAATACATTATTATTTTAGGAAATCTTTTGTTTACTGTGTCCTTTCCCTATCTTGGTAACCATAATGTAACCAAGAATTTAACCTTTTGTCTTGGAGAGTGTAGTAATTATTATCATTTACTGTGCTAAAAATAACATAGTTCTTAGGTCCAGATACTGTGCCAGAACTTGCTTCCTCCAAAATAGCGTCTGATCACAGCTTCCTTCTTCATTCATTTACATTTTTCTCACAGAGGTGAGGCACAAGACATGCAAGTACATGACATTTAGGCCAGTGTTAAATAATGTGCTTTCTATAAAATAAATTGTTCAAAGGCCTAAATAGCCTTCTCCAAAGAGCTATATTACTCTCCAGAAAAAGAAGGAAAAAAGTTCATCTTTGATTGCTATAATAACCAGCCAGTCAGCAGCACTCAAATCACAGCCTAACAGAAGGGAAAAACAAAAGATGAGGAGCCAGGTGCTCAGTGTTGACTCCAAGTCCCTTATACTTTAGGCCTAAGTCTGTATACCCCAAATCAAAGAGGTCAAACCCAAATTACCTAAAATTCCAAATGGCCTTATTGCTTTCCTGATGGCAAATGTTAATCATCTGGGAAGTAATCAGGTAGGTTTTATTAACAATTTAAAGTTTGAAATAATCAATAATCTTTCCTCTGATAAATTCAGGTTACACCCCCAAATACTGGAAATCCCATATGTAAAATATGTTCATCATAGCACATTAGTAGCCACAATTTAGAACTAGAAGTAACCTAAATGTTTAGCAAATAGGTATTTGCTAAGTCAAATGATGGTATCCATGCTTGGCGAACTATTACGCATCCTTAAATCACTGAAGGACTGATACCACCTACGAGGAGAAGATCATTACAGTCCAGCACTGGGTCAATCATTTTTAAAAACAAACTACCATCCCCATTCTTGAGTTAAGGGGCCATGGTCTTTCTGAAAGCAGAGCAGAGCCAGGTTGGCGAATGCAGGTTATAGGCTCCACATCCCAAAATGAATGGGAAGGGGAGAAGGGGGGCACATGCAGCTAAGCAGGTCTCTAACCACTACATATATTAAGAAGGTGGACATAAAGATTAAGAAAAATAAGAGTTACATGTTCTTTTAATAAATTGGTTCTTTCCTTTCCTTTCACAATCCAGATTTGCCTTCATAAAGACTATTTTCCCCTCAAAGAAGTTTATTTAAAATCATTTTACTTAGCCTGGTAACCTCTTAATAGATTGCTCTAAAATATCTCTTCTAGATTTAGCTCTAAGAATTACATGGATTTGGAAAACATCCAGATCAAATGAATACAAAAATTACTTGTGTGCATATTTGAAAAGATGAAGTATGACTGAGCTCGCTGATTCTTATTAAATAAAGAGCATAATTCAAATATTTACTGCATGTCTACCATGTTCTACATGTTGTGAATACAATGGAAAAAAAAAAGAAATAGTCATTGCCCTCTGTTCAGTCTAGTGAGGCAATTCAACTGGAACTAAAAACAAAGACAATAAGGCCCCCTAACAGACGGGATTAGAGGTAACATGTTCAAATAGAGGGGAGAAGGTAAAGTTTTAAATACTTAAAAAAGGAACATGAAAAGATATGGGGGGGGGCAGATAAAGAGCTACTGTCTTCATCTATTTGCTTAGATTCCTCACTGGTTACTTTAGTACACAGAGTTCAAATATTTGCCTGATCTCCTCCAGATATTCACAATGACACATTAGGAATTTAACATGGGCTGAATGAACCAGGGTTCAAATGTGTTTACAATCTGTACATTCTCAAATAAAGCAAGCCATGAGTTAACCAAGTAGAACAGAAGTGAATATACAGAAGAGATTAATAGGAAAGCAACCAGAAAACCAGTAACTATATATATAAAAGCAGACACTACACGACAATCAATGGACTAATCAATCTTTCCAACAAAACATTACAAAATGGTGGCAGCCTAAACAAAACTGGGGCAGCACAAACAGAAATAGATGGAAAGACTGGAAGTAGAAGATAATCTTGACCAATAATCTTCCCATGCTAATGAACCACTTTGGAGATTTTTATCTAAGGATTTTTTTATACTCATGCCTGCCACTCATAGCCTTGAAAAAAAGTAAAAAATGAGCACACATAAAATGTAAATAAAAGCCTTATCCAAAGCTGTTGGCAGAGAGACAACAGAACTGCACTCTACATTGTGATGCTAACAGCCTCAGTTACATCTACCTGTGTCATCCTCTGCCCACCCTCTATCAAAAATCAGGCTGCTCTAGTAAATTCCCAATGTTTACTCAGATTAACACTTGCCAACTTAATTTAGCTATAAAAATAGAAGTGGGTATATAAACTTCCATAAGTGCAGAAACACAAACTACCTTCTAGAATCACAAAAGACATCAAAAGTGGAGCAACCACAAAAATCACTTAAATCCAATTCCCACATTTTACAGATGAGGATCTGAGGCCCACAGGACTAGTCTGTGGCAAAACTGATTCAATAAAGCTTCTAAAAGGCTGTAAATTCTTAGAAGTAAGTATTACAGAAAATATAGAAATCAACTTAAAATTGAACCCCTATAGTAGACAGAGTTAAGGTTTAACAGGTTTTCAAAAAGTGGAATATATTATGCCATTAAATTTATAAACCAGCAAACACTGGCAAAAGGGGTACATGAAGTGATAAAATTCCCACCTGAAAATCGTTACCCATTTCATCTTTTGATTAAAAGTACGTTCCAGCTTCACTGCAACCGATCTGATACCTATACTTGTTCTTGCACTGTTATTTCCTAAGTCCAATTTCTATTAGACCATATTTTCCAAAACCTAGAACAACTTTTACCGTGACTCCAACTGTCCCTAGATCCTTGTTTTGATTTCCTAAAAACTGTGAATGGATTTTTTAAAAAGTTAAGCGTAGTTACCAGCTGCTTGCTATTTAAAGGAGTCCTGTGGTAAATGTATTAACCATACTGCAATCAAGGCCAAATAGGATATTAAAAAAACACTATACTTAAATTTTCGCCCATTGAGTGCATCCCGTTAAGAGAAAAACGCAAATCACACGATGCTCTAAGTATTTGTGTTTCCATTTACAATGGAAGAATTAGCATACCCAACTTTTACTGAATAACAATATACACCATTTTTGAAGCACAAAGTGAGGTCCCCAACAAGTCCTACACACGGAAATGAAAACTTTTGCACTTAATTTTAAAAACTCCCGGTTCAAAACCAACCTCTCTCATTCTTCAGCCCTGAAAGGAAAAACTTTCATTCCCTGAGAACAAAACTCAGCCTGTCCAGAAACCCGTGGCGGCAGGAGGCGAGAAAGGACCCTTCCAACTGGTTCCGCGTTCTCCTGGGTGACATCACTTCACCTGCGCCTCGGCAAAAAGGGAGGGAGCCAGAAAGCGAGGCCATCTGCCAGGCGGCAGCCGGCGGGCACTCCCGCTGGCTGTGCCCGCTCCTTCTCACTACCTCCCGTGAAACAAAGAGCGCTGGGAGGCCGGGCCGCACCCCACCGAACACCGGACAACCACACCTTTGGCGGACCTCCGAGTGCGCCCCGCAGCCTCCCAAGGGCCTGCGGCTCGGCCAGTCCTGCCCTAGCGCGGGAACCAACGGCCACCGCTCCCAGTACCTTCCAGGAAAGGCTCCGCCCTGCGGGATGGCTCCCGCAGCTCCTTGCTGGCACGTCGCCTCCTATTGTGACCACTTGCCCAGCCAGCAGCCAGCTCGCCAGATCCCTCGTCCCCGGGCTTCTTCACCCCCGGAACCAGGGCTCCGACTGAGGCGCTGTCACGACGCTTCCTTCCTCCTGGTACCATCACACGGGCAGCGCCCGTAAACAAGGGCTGTACCCCAGAGTTGACACAGTCGGCTAGCGCCTCGGGGGCTCCATACTCTCCGCCCCCGCGCCCTAACCGCCTGGGCCGCCGCCCCGCCCAGCACCACTGCACGAGGGACCCCGCCCCAGTGCACCCCGCCACTGTGCCGGAGGACCGGGCTCACTGCGCGCCGGCGCAGTACTCTCCGCTGCGCGCGCAGGCGACGCCCTTTGCCATCAGGCAGCGTGATGAGCCAGCACGCGGCCCTCCCACCTCTTGGTTCTGGCCCGCCCCGGCCCTGCCCCCTTGGCTGAACAAACCTAGCGAGCCCAACGCTAGACTGACAGACGCTCGGCCTCTTCCCCCCACAGCCGGGCTTCACGCAGAGCCCCCTTTGTTACCACCCCCGCAGGGTAGGGGGCAGGGCGGGGCTGAGCACGTCCAGGCCTCGGACTTACACTAGTTCTCCTCTCCCAATTCCCAGATTTGTTCCCTAAATTGTTGCTCTGATCCGGGCCTCCCACTTCCAAAATTCATCAGTTAAACAGTAACTGACCTCACTCAAATGCATAATAGGAATTCATGTGGCCTGAGGGATTTTTATTGATGTAGAAGCAAGGTGTCTCACAATAGAGCAAGGAAGTTCGAACTCAACTTGTCCAACTGTAAAGTTTGATTTAAAATGTGACAATCAGACCGTGGTGAAGATGGGAAATGAGACAGGTACGAAGACCAAGCCAGCTTGGTGACCTTACCGTGTTCAAGATCTAAAAAACAGGAAGTAAAACCTTCCATAAAAAGCACAATAAAACAAGATAGTTATGTGGTATCGGAGAAAAGATGGGCAGTCAAGAGAACATCATGAAAGAAGTGCACTTCAAGCAGATGGGAACGTGGTATCTCCACGTCTAACATCTGAAGACATATTTTACAATGGTCCAATGGGGGGTGGGGGGAGGGGGGAGGTTCTAGTTCTTTCGGTGTTCAACCAGTCCCGTGCCTGGGTTAGGCCTCAGCTGCTTCCCGTACAAAATTAGGGACCCAGACTAAAATGATGTTCCAGGCAGGACCCTCTGAACCTCCATATATGAATAACACTATATGGTAATTATTTGTATACATCTGTCTCCCATATTAGACTCAGCACTAGGATGCTGTTCTGACTCTGGTAACCCAAGGTCCAAACCTACAGCCTGAAACACAACAGCAGGTGCTTAGCAACTGATGCATCACAGTTCCAGCAGTAACATCACAGGCTTTTACAATTCCTGGACAAAGAAAAGCTAGAATGAGATAAAGGCCCCTATGAACACAAGCCCTCCCCCAGCTCCAACCACCATTACTGAGTCCAGTTACATAGTTGATTCCTCCCCCAAAGCTCTCTCTGCCAGTCTAACAAAGCAGCCAATTTGAAGATGATTATATCCGATTTTTTACATTTTTATTTTCCACTTCATTGTACATAGTCATACATCTCAGCCACATCTTTAGATGCAGCCAGTGCAACCCATTTCTAACATCTGAATTCCTCACAACTCCCCTTCTACTCCTGTGGTTTGACCTAGAATTATAGCTCTTCCAGCAGAATCTCAGCTACACAAACTTCCTTACACAATACGACCCTGAAACAGTTTTTCTTATATACTTGGATGTGGGCTATGTGATGAGAGGAAAAGGGAAAAACTGGCAAAGGGGAGAGAAATGACCACTTGGTAGTTGTTTGATCATAAGAGTCAGATTCCTAAGGGCTGAATCTCAGCAGCAAAAATTTATTACAGTCCTCCAGGGTTCCTAACCCTTCGGTTTATCTGAATACCCCTTTGTGAGACATTCTCCTTGAAACACCTTCTCAAATGGTTAAGAGCTTAGTTAGCTACCTGGGCACTAAGGGCTTAGCCCAAGAAGTATGCCTAGATGTAAGCAAGGCTCTCTCCTCCTAAGGTTAGATAGTTTGAAATTTGTACTTCAATTTCTTCTCTAAATGATTCTCTTAACAAAAAAAATCTGGTACCCTGCTTATAAACACTCAATTACAAGCTTTAAGGTGGGCCCATTATACCAAAGCAAGTTGCTCAACTCCACCTATAATTGTATTTGGTGTCTGATGGAAAAAAAAAAAAGGGAAGCCTTGTTAGAGAGGTGTCAGATCAAACTTTCCACAATGATGGAAATGTATGATATCTGCACCATTCAAAGGTGACCACGAGCTACATATAGCTACTGAGCACCTGAAATAGGGCTAGTGCAACTAATGAACTGACCAGGATCATTTTAAAGAGCCACACGTGGCTAGGGGACAGCATAGCACTTGTAGGAATAGTTGCTTGTGAAAAGAACTTCCTGAGAATCTTGACTCCAAGACTGCCCTTTAACATTGGTTTTTACAACAGAAGTGAACTGTGAATGACTACTAAAAATACTTCTTCCTAGAGCCCAGCTTAGCTCTTTAATCCCAATATGCCAAGGTTGTGGGTTTAATCCTCGGTTAAGGCACATATAAGAACGAACTAAAGAATGAATAAATAAGTGGAGCAACAACAAAAAACTTCTTCCTGAGGTACCACCCCAAGTCATTTAAGTTCTCTCCTAAAATAAAAATACAGGTATCCCCTACTTTTTGAAAGCCACTTTATACCACTTCGCTTTTACGAAAGCGAACCTCCATGAGTGCTTGTTTTCACTGACCACAAGGAATCTGAAGAGGATTTAGCCAAGACAAGGTTCAACATTTGTTTTGCTGTAAGCCATTAAAGAAGCAGCGTGCAGCCCTGGCTGGTGTAGCTCAGTGGATTGAGCTTGGGCCTGCAAACCAAAGGGTTGCTGGTTCGATTCCCAGTCAGGGCACATGCCCGGGTTGTGGGCCAGGTCCCCAGTAGGGGATGTGCAAGACACAGCCATACATTGATGTTCCTCTCCCTCTCTCCTTTCCTTACCCTGAAAAGAAAGAAAAAAAAAAAAAGAAAAAGATAAAAGAAAAGAAAAAAAAGAAAAGAAAGGAGCAGTGTGCACTTGAGCAGTAAGGGTGGCACCAGTAAGCTCCTTGCCCAGCAGCTACACTCAGCAGCAAGCTGCCACTGCTCTGAATGGTATCTGTGGGCATCTGTGCTTCATCTCAACTAATTTTATGCAACCATTAGCAAGAAGTGTGCTAAGGTAATTGCTTCTTCACTGTATTTTGACTTACAAAAGGTTTCATAGCAAAGCTTTACTTTAAAATAGTGGAGGAAACATGTACACTAATATACTGCTTACCAAAAAGGAAAATACTGAAGTTCTTTCAGATGTGCCTACCTACACTGGTGTCCTACCATTCCTTTTCAAGTTTTTATTTACTTATTTTTAGAGAGGAGGGAAGGGAGTGAGAAGGAGAGGGAAACATCCACGTGCGAGAGATACCTCAGTCAGTTGCCTCTCACACACTCCCAACTGGGGACCTGGCCCACAACACAGGCATGTGCCTTGACTGGGAATTATACCAGCAACCTTTTGGTTCGCAGGCCAATGCTCCATCCACTTAGCCATACCAGCCAGGCCTGTCCTACCATTCTCATACGTGTCAATAACAGCTTAGATTTTGATTGGGCTGCAATGGATCTAGAGATAAATTCAGGATGCTGAATCTTAAATCTATGAGCAAGATGCATCCTTATATTGTCTGAACCACTCATTTTTTCCATAATGCTTCAGTTTTCTGTAGAAGTCTTGCACATATCTGTTCTTAGGTTTATTTTAGATTTTATATATAATTATTACTTTTAATAGTTTACCTTAATTCTTCTGAATTTCCTATGCATACAATCCTGTTGGCAGAAAATAATGACTGCTCAGTTTCTTTCTTTCCAACACATTTTCCCTTTTTTTTTGGTCTTGATTTACTTCACTGGCTAGGACCTCTGATACAGTGCTAGACAGATACAGTGAAAACAGGTATTTCTTATTTCAAAACTGGAAAACTTTCAGTGATGCTCCCCTCCCCCCCTCCCTTCACCCCTCTCCCTCTCTCATGCACCTTTTTCCCTCTGCTTCCTCTAGGCATATCCTTTCTTTCTAAGTTCCAAGGGCCCTTTCTTTTGCCCCTGTAACTTCTTTCCTGAGCCCACACAGCCCAGCTGACCCACTTCTATCTCTGTGACTTTGTAAATACACTTTTGCTTGTACTTGAAAAAAAAAATGGAAAACTTTCAACATTTCACATTTCACTATGTTTGCAGTAGGTTTTTTTGTAGATATCTCTAGCAAGTTAAGGGAGTTCTCTTTTATTTCTACTTTGTTAAAAGTTTATCATAAAATGGACATTTAATTTTCTCAATTTTTTTTGTATCCATGAGGCAATTATGGTTTTTCTGTTAATGTATGAATTACATTGATTGGTTTTTGGATGTTAATTTCACATTCCTAATAACACCATGTCTCACTGTATTACCCTTTTTATGTATTATTGGATTTGGTTTGTCAATATTTTGTTTAGAATTTTTACATCTGTATTCTTGAGTGAGATGAGCTGTTATTTTACATTTTTGTAATGTCTTTGTAAACTTTTGTTACAAAGATTTTGCTAGCCTCAGAAAATGAAATCAGAGAGTGTTCTTTCTTTTTCTATTCTTTAGAGAAATTTCTGTAAGATTGGTGTTAAGCTTTCTTGAAACATTTGGTAGAATTTGCTGGTTAGTCAACTGAACTTGGAATCAAATTTTCTTAGTAGTTATAGATTTCTTTTCCTCATTCTGAAAGTCACAATCTGCTTCTAGTAAACTACCTCACAATCTTGTCAACTTGAAGGACACTACTGTTGGAAACACACTGTCAAATACACTTTTCTCCCCCTCACCCAAGGACATTTTTTCACTGCTTTTAGAGAGAGAGGAAGGGAGAGAAAGAAACATCTACCTGAAAGAGAAACATTGGTTGGTTGCCTTCCTCACATGCCTGGACCAGGGAATGGACCCATAACCTTCTAGTTATGGGATGATGCTCCAACCAACTGAGTCACACAGACCATGGCTCAAATACACTTTATAAATGACAATTACAAACAGATTTTACATAATAGTAGCCTGCCAAACACTAAATATAAAATTTGGTTTTGTGCTCAATTTTGCATTTGTAGACATCAAAAAACATTTAGATAATAGTTATCTGAAGAACCTGTATACAAAATAGATTACTATGGAGGCCATAGGCTCTCTTGTCCCTCTATACACTTTTATCATGACACTTTACAGTATTTATTAAATGTCTACATCCCCCTATTAAACTGTAATAAGTTGTCCTCTGGGGCAGGCCCCATTTTTCCTTGTTTGTCTGATGTCCATATTGGGAAACTCTTGGCTAATAGAGAATTAATAAAAAAGGAAGAAGGGACCACTTAGTTTAATAGGTTAAAAGGCATGATTGAAGAGCTGCAGATAAAGAATCTCTTGTCCAGATGCTGAAGAACCATGTGCATGATGGAAAAAACCATACCAGGAAAAGAAAAGCTACATACTTTGGGGCCATGCTCTGCCAAAGACGGTGTTGGCCTTCCTGCTGCAAGTCTGCAACCCCTATAATGAGGCAGGTTCCCACTGTTAACACTGTCAGAAGCAGAGTCGTGCTGCCCTCATATCCACTGCCGAGTCTCCTGACTGTAACCTCATTCCAACCCCAGCCACTGCTACTGAGTTAGTAGCCTCTACTCTGTGTTCTAAAATAGCATTAATCACCCTCCCTTGCAAATACGTATTTACTTGACCCTTTTGCTCATTATACAGTAAACTCCTTGAAGCTATAGACTCAATCTCACTGATTCTGGCAAATGGCAAGAGCACAATAAATAGTTTAATTAATGAAATGTAAATATTCCACAGCAGTGTTATTTCTAATGTTTTTCTCAATAGGTAAATTCACAAGAAGGCATGGGGCACGGAAACAGAGTGGGTAGTAAAAGAGAGGAACAAGGAGACAAAAAATAAATTTCAAAATTTCCTGTCTGCTCACCCTCCTCCCCTAAACTTCCCCTCCTTCCATCAAAACCAGCTAAAAGGACCTAATAAGATGAAGCTACTCAGAGGAAAGGTGTACTGGCCTAGCACTAATCAGTCTATGCCTTATCTGCAAGCATGACAAGATCTGATGTGATGTAAAACAAGCAGCATAAATACTTTCACCCATGTTATCCTATCAGAATGAAATGGTTAATTATCAGCAACTACCAATGGTAGGTGCAAAAGTGCACCCCAACCCAAACCCACTGAAAACCTCCTATAATAAACCCATACAGGCTTTGGGATGGGAGTGGTCAGACCCACAGTGCGGGTGACAGATGCCAGGCATTGACTGCACCATGGCAGAGGGAATAATGGAGGAAGAGCTCTTAAGGAAGCAAAGGTGGGAAGAAGCTAAAGCAGACCCAGGGTGACCAGTCATCAGCCATGAAGGAGTTCAAGAGGGATGAGCGAATAAACCTGAGTACCTAGGATCAACTGAGTTAGAAATAGAAAAATAAGAGACCTACACCAAACCGGAAATGGGGTGGTGATGGTGCAAATAAAGCACACACTGCACTCCACAGTATACACCATCTCTGGAGCAGCGTAAATGGGAAGGAGCTGACTTTGAGGCATGATCTGCCTTAACAGGTACTTTTGAAGCACAGATCTCAAAGTCTCCTTGTTTATTTTGTTCTGGTGAAAAAGACACATCTTAGGAGAAATTCTAGTTGGTATGACTCTCACTCTGATTGCTCCAGCAGCTTAATCTCAGAGCAAATCACACTTTGACAGTATAGTTTCACAAAGTACACTGAAGAGCCACAGGCAAAGAGGGAACTAAAGGAAAATATGATCTGAAAAGTCAGTGAAGATGGGCTTTACTTATTATGTAAGGGCTTCAAGAAAATAATTGATGGTATAAACACTGATTAAGAAACAGCCTGGCTGGCGTAGCTCAGTCGATTGAGCGCGGGCTGCGAACCAAAGTGTCGCAGGTTCGATTCCCAGTCAGGGTACATACCTGGGTTGCAGGCCGTGACCCCCAGCAACTGCACATTGATGTTTCTCTATCTCCCTCCCTTCCCTCTCTAAAAATAAATAAGTAAAATTAAAAAAAAAAAGAAAGAAACAGAAAAATATAGACAGCTAGCCCCTTCACTTTGGGCAGAACAATGAAAAAATACTGCTGAAAAAGGACATGGGAATGAGAGGAAGTCTTAAAATAGATACACTAGATGACTTCAAAATAAAAACTCCGTGCAAAGGACACAATCAACAGAAGGAAGGGCAACCTATGGAATGAGAGAAAATATTTACAAGTCCTATGTCTAATAAGGGGTTAATATCCTAAATATATAAAGAATTCCTACAATTGGACAACCAAAAATAAAAAAATAAAACCTGATTTTGAAGAGGGCAAAGCAGGCCCGGCAGAGCAGCTCTGTTGGTTAGAGAGTCATCCTGACACACTAAGGTTGTAGGACTGATCCCTGGTCAGGGCACATGCAAGAGTCAACCAAAGTAATCCAGTCAAGATGAGACCATAGGTGAACACAATTTGCTTCCTCATACAACTGCAGAAAAAATTTCAACTAGACCTCAAAACAAGTAACACCCAGAACCATCAGAAAATCAAGCTCTATGGAAGTCTGACAAATAAGGATTTAAAGAAGCTATATTCATCCAGACAGGTGGGAGGGGTAGACATGGAGATGGGCAGAGAGGCATGGAGAAGCCGAAGAACAGGCGATTCCACATTCATGTGTGGTGGATAAAAATCGAGACATTTCTCCAAAGATACATAAACAGACAAAAAAAAACACATGAAAAGACTCTCAACATTACTAATGAGTAGGGGAATGCAAATCAAAACCATAATGAGATAATAACCTTGAATCCATTAAGATGGCTACTGTTAAAAAAAAATGTCAAGGATGTGGAAAGACTAGAATCCTTGTGCACTTGTGGGAATATAAATGGTACAGCTGCTATAGAAAACAGTACAGTGGTTCCTCAAAACATTAAGAACACAACTGATATTATAGCAATTCCTCTTTTGGGTATACACCACAAAGAATTAAAAGCAGAGCCTCAAAGAGATATTTGTATATCCATGTTCCTAGCAGCATTACTCATGATAGCCAGGAGATTGAAAAAGAGCCTAAGTTCATGAATAAATGTGTAAACAAAATATGTTGTAAACATACAAAGGCATATTCTCCAGCCACAAAAAGGAAGAAGATTCTAAAGGGAAGTGGGTGCTGGGAGGAGGGAGGCAAGGGGGGTGGGGATGGGGACACCTGCAACAGTGTCAACAATAAATTTAACAAGGAAGGACTTTCTGACACATCCTACAACATGGATGGACCTTGACAACATGATGCTAAGTGAAATGAGCCAGTCACAAGAAAACAAATACTGTATGACTCCACTTATAAGAGGTACATAGAGCACTCAATTCCATACAAACAGAAAGTAGAATGGTAGTTGCCAGTGGCTGGGAAGAGAGAAAAACGAAGAGTTATTGTCTAAAGGATATAGAGTTTACAATTTATAAGAAAAAAGCGTTCTGGAGATTGATTAGACAGCAATGTTGATATACTCAATACTACTGAACTGTAGATTTAAAAAATAGTTAAGAAATCCTGACTGGTGTGGCTCAGTGGACTGCATGCCAGCCTGCAATCCCAAAGGTCACAGGTTCAGGTCCCGATCAGGGCACATGCCAGGGTTGTGAGCCAGGTTCCCAAATGGGGGCCTGCAACAGGCAACCAATCAATACATCTCTTGCATATTGGTGTTTCATGAGCTTTTATCCTCAGGACTAGAAAATTACTGGAAGCGCTGTGAAGGTGCAGAGGCTGTAGGAACTTACAAAACAGGACATGCCAGACCACTATGATTCTGTACCCAAAGATAACATCGAAAGGAGCTGCAGCCTATACAAGACCAACGGAAACATCCTGCTCTACAGACATCTAATCAAAGCTTAAAGCCCCCACTCCTTAGGGCTGGTGCACCTAACCCTTTCTCTCTCTTGGGAAAGTAAAATAAAAACTTTACTCTCTGCACTTTCTGCCATTTGTGAATTCTTTCACAGCCTGCATCACCTACCACCCTGACACTTCCCATGACCAGCAGAATAAAATATAAAGTTCTTTCCTCAAGCTTACCAAGATCCACATGATTTGGCCTGTGCCTGCCTCTTCTCATACCACTTGCACCCTCATCCACCTTGCTTGTGCACATCAGCCTTCTTTCTGTTTGCACAATCTTTCTAGTGTTAGGGACTTTGCACAGCTGTTTCCTCTCCCTAAAATGTGTTCATTTCTATCATTCATATCTTAGCCTAACTGCCACTATCCTAAAGACCTTCTCCAAAACCTAGTCTAGAGGAGCCAACTCCCCAATTACTTGCACAACACTTGTGAGTATCTGATTATTTACTGGTTTACATATACAGTTCCTTTTCTGCCTCTTCCACAAAAAAATAAGCACCAAAATCAAGATCTTCCCTGTCAGTCTTTTCGCCACTGTGTCGGGATGACTCAACAGTGACTGGCACATAATAGGCACTTAATAAATATTTGCTGAATGAATAAATGGGTAAGGGTTTTTTTTGTAAATGATCTAAAGCTTCACAATTAAAGACATTAAATAAATTATCATGGAGCCTTACGATAGAGCACTATGCAGCCACTGTACCTGACGTTTCAGGTAGATAAAGAGCGCAGATTATATTTTCCAAGATGGCCATAGTAAGTTCTCCTGCCTTTCAGTCTTTTTTTAACATTATGCTGACATTCCTGCCCAGTGGTAGGACTGATGTTCCCTCCTCTTAAATCTGGCAGGGTTACGATGCTTTGTGACTTCTGAAGCTAGGTCATAAAAGGCCATACAGCATCTGCCTGATACTCTTGGGGTTAAGCCACCATGCTGTGAGAAGTCCAAGCTACACAGAAGTGGCTCAGGCTGAACCCCAGTTGAAATCCCAGCACCCACCATCAAACATGTGAGTAAATACTTCAAGATGACTCCATCCTCAGGCACCATTTGACAGCAACTGAATGAGAGACTCCATACAAGAGCCACCTAGCTGAGCACAGAAAACCCCAAACCATGAAAGATACTAAATGCTTTTCACCACTGAGTTTTAGGGTAACTAATTACAGTCAAAATTAGCACAATTTAGTTTTATTTTAACCATGCAGAGGACACAGAGGAAAAAATGAAGGAAAAATGTTATGTTAAGAGTAATTGTCTACTGAAAAATGGTGAGTATGCTTAGGACATACTCTGTATGCATCTCCCAAATTTCCATAATGGACACATATAACTATATAATTGGGAACGTGGTGAGATTTAATGTATTTTTAAACACAAGTGGCAAGAACAATCAAAGATCCTTAGCTGAGTCTTTTAAATGACATGGAAGATTTAGGAATGGCCAATAAGCATATAAAAAGATGCTCACTATCATCAGTCATTAAAGAAATGCAAATCAAAACCACAATGAGATGCCACTTAACACTCACTACAATGGCTATAATTTGAAAAACAATAAAAAATGTTGGCAAGATGTGGAGAACCTGAAACCCTCATGCATTTTCTGGAATGCAAAATGGTGCAAACCACTTTGGAGAAAAGTTTGGCAGTTCTCCAAACATTAAATAAAAATCTACTGTGTGACCAACCAAACAAAAAACATGCATGTAAATATTCATAGCAGCATTATTCATAATAAACAAAACAGGAAAACAAATATCCATCAACTAATGAATAAACAAAATGTGTTAGATCCATATAATGAAATATTTTTTACCCATAAATAGGAATGGAGTACTGATTAATGCTACAACATAGATGAGCCTTGAAATAATCATGCAAGAGAAGCCAGTCACTAACGGGCCACATATTGCATGATTCCATTTATATGAAATGTGCAAAATAGGCAAATCTGTAAAGATAGAAAGATTAGTGATTACCAGGAGCAAGGTGGGGGTAGGGATTAGTTAAAATTAGGCAACTTTTAAGAAAAATCGCCTTTTATTCCCCAATCTGAGAAATGGGCCATTCCTGAAAGTTAAGTGAGAATAATAAGCATAACATCAATGTGTGTTTGGACAATGTGTTCAGAATAGCTAAAGATTTATTTTTACCTGACTTGTATCAGGGATAGAAGATCTGGTGTAGCTGAGGTAGGAGACAGTCAGGAAGGAGGAAACTCCGGAGGTGCCACAGGGCTAAGGTAAAGGACAATGATACAGAACAGAGACCCTGTTCTAAGATCGGTTATTCCTGCTTTCTGGAAAGGCACTGAATCATGGTGATTCATGAATGCATCTGCGCAGAACATGCTACATGACCTCTGCTTCATTATAACAACATTATAATAAATTAACATTGTGCGACCCCCTTCTCCAGTAGCCAATCAAGGAAAATGATGGGAGACCACATGCACAGTAGCTTTAAAGTAATGCAACTACTTGTACATGCGCAATAAAAGCCCGCCAAAAGTAGCCAGGAAATATCTGCCCTATAAGAATAGAATCCCTCCAGCCCTGGAGGTCAATCTCTCTGCTTCGAGTTGGCCTGCTCCCATGTTCTGTGGAGTGTACTATCCTTAATAAATCTGCTCTCTCTTTCTGCTATAAACTCTGTGTGTTCGGTTCAATTCTTTGTCCACAATCACCAAGAACCTGCTTACCTGTGCCCACCTGTGACACAGCCCCAGCACTGTAGGGTGACTCCTGAATAAGTCATTTCTTCCACAGGGGACTGAATTAGCTGTGCTCTACAATCCCTTCAATTCTGGGAGGGAGAGTGGGAGGAAGGGAGTGGGGCAGAGGGGGAGAAGAACAGAGGGGAAGAAAGAAAGAAAAGGAGAAAGAAAACATACACACATCCAAACTGTATATATCAGGCAGCAGATTCATTTTTATTTTTGCAAAATCAATATCAATTTGTTATACAAAGAAATGTCAGACCCATGGACAAGGACAATGGGGTGGGGATTGTCTCTGGGAGCGGGAATTGGACAGGGCAGGAGAGAGCAAGGGGCAGGGATGGGGACAACTGTAACTGAACAACAATTAAAAAAGAAAAAGACCAGCCACCGGGATATAAATACAGTATAGGAAATGGAGTAGCCAAAAACTTATGCGAGTGACCCATGGACATGAACAATGGTGGGGGGATTGCCTGAGGGAGTGGGGGTTGCTGGGTGGAGAGGGGCAAGGGGGGAAAATCAGGACAACTGTATCAATAAAATATAATTTAAAAAAAGGTCAGAAGGTGTTTTCAACATGCTATCCACCACTCTACTCCCCAGAATGATGCTTGATGATCCTATTTAAAGCAATCGGTACCATCCTGGTGGTCCTCATCCCATTTATTATGCTCTACTTTTCTTCAATCCACTGGGTTTATTATAACAGACTGCATGATTTCCTATTGCATTTATTTTATTGTCTGCCTCCCCCAGTTATACTGTATACTCATGAAAACAACAGTAATTTTTGTTTAGTATCGTGAAACATCATCTAAGTGCTTAGACACGTAGCTGCCAATCAAATATAAGTTTTAAGATTTTATTTTTAATTTATTTTTAGATAGAGAGGAAGGAAGGGAGAAAGAGAGGGAGAGAAACATTGGTGTGTGAGAGATACACTGATTGCTTGCCTCTCGCACACCCCCAACTGGGGACCTGACCCAAAACCCAGGCATGTGCCCTGACTGGGAGTTGAACCAGCGAGGCTTCTGGTTCACAGGCCAGCACTCAATCCACGAGCCACACCAGCCAGGGCCAGTAAATATTCTTTACTGACTGAATCAGTTAAATAAATTATAAATGTAGTCAAGAGATCCTAACCCATCCTCTCCATTTCCCAGGTATACACATGGTGGGCAAAACAGAGGAGAGTATCACTGAAAGTTCTTTGATCTGTTGATTAAGTGACAAAATCCCTTAAACTTCTTTTCCCTCTCCCTATGTATTTCAGAAAAAAATCCCACCTCCTAAAAGCACAAAATCAGTCATACAAAGATTCAGAAATTAGAGGAAAAGCTTTTTAAAGTAAAAAGTATCTGAGGTAGAAAGAAATCTCATCTCCAGACTCTAAACCAGATGAAAGAATTTGGCTTTTCCACCATAAATAAATGGAGAGAGACATATTACACTTAGTAGGGAAAAGAAAGCTTCACCTCCAAATATTGTAATATTAGTGACCTAAAGTGATTTTGCCTTTTCCCTCTGGTCTCTTATTTTTAAAAGTTTATTTCTAAAATATGTTGTATACAGAAGTATGTAGCCAACTATAGTGGTTTACTTTTATTATAACAGAAGTTAAAAGTTAAACCCATGCCTACCATAAAAAAACCCCCAGCAACTCTGGAATGCTAAAAACATATTCTCTTTGTAAACAGAATGTAATCTGTCTGAGCAAAGCTCACAAAGATAGAGAGACCAACACAGAACAAAGAAAGCTATTTGGAAAATCCCAGTATCAACCAACTTCTTGACTGAGCTCCAACAGGATGGGGGAGGAAGACCTTGATTAAAACAGCAGAGAAAAAGATGACTTGGACTGATGTGCCTGGGAAACTACCAAAGGAGTGCTACATTCCTGCATACAAGATACAGGAAATGGGAGGGAAGTCACCAGAAACTGATGGTGGAAAAGACTAAATTTAGGCCCATCCAACACTGGCAGCCAGATGTTTCAAACACCAAACCCATGTTAGCATCTACAGAAAGGGCTAGGCCACCCAGGGTACTGATGAGTATTGGAAAGCCCCCAAAGACCAAGTTTCTTAGAGATAAAAAGAACAGAAGCAAAACACCAAAATGAAACAAAACCACCAAGAGTTTGGACCTGATTTAAACTAACAGGCCCAAAGCAGGGTGGTGGTTTTTAGTTTCTTTGTTTGTCTTGTGCATGAATTAGACAGCTTCCATCCTCAATCCTCAACATTTTAACTGGGCTTTGGAAACAGCCAAAAAAAAAAAAAAAAAAAAAAAGTAAACATGAGAAGAAATCATAATCTAACTTGATCAACTATAAAAATGAACCAAATTGAAATGTCTAAGATATTTCAAATTGGAAACAGACACATTCTGAGAAAGGTATCAGCTTTGGGAGCACTTGTTTGTACGTTAAGATAATACATTCAGGCCGTGGGAAAAAAAAAGAGGAAGTATGGTGTGTTGGGGACAGGGATGGGGTAAGAAACGGAGAGTCTGCCAAGAGTCCAGCCCGTGTCCTAGGAATTACCAAGTTTTCTGCAGCACTTTAATCACCTGACACACAAACCATCAAGGCCCTCTGCACCTCAACACTGTGTCCCCACGCCATACTCTCCTGGCCCTAAGTAGCTCCAGCAATATAAGGGCAGCATGCATTTTCACCATGATAAACATCAACACGGACCTCACCTTGTCACTGTCATCATGACAAATGTGGTCGTGATGGATGGACTGGCACTGAAAAGAAGCACCAACACTACCTACAAGAGAAAGGGAGGAAAAGTTAAGATGCAATAATTCCTTACATTTAAACTGCTTTCCCTATTACAAGTGCTTTTAAACCCATTATTCCCATCTAATCCTCAACAATAAATACTAGGAAGTAGGCAGGAAAGATTATTCTCATGTAGTTTAATCTAAAACAAGGCAAAACACAGAGAGGCTGGCTTGCACAAGGTGGCAGTCAGTGAAATGGCAAGTCTACAACTAGAACTGTGTTACTCAAACCCCTAATTTGCCCCTTTCTACAATACTGAGTGGTTAGCTTTCAAAGTCAGTCCACTTAAATAAGCACAACAGCCTTCAATAAGGCAAACTTCTTTTTAGGAAAAAACTATACTCCTTTTTAGACTATACATACACTGAGGAAAAAACAATGACCTTATAAATTCTCATCATATAAATAACAATATGTAATCACATGATTATAGATTTTTATTACTTTAAAAGTATACATTTTTGGTGTAACAAAAAAGTATACATTTTTTATATACCCAACCATTTGTTAATTTGAGGAACTATCTCTAATAACTACTCTATAACAGTGACATTTGTAACCAATAGGAAAACAAATGATTATTCAATGACTGGAACTGATTAATCATTTGAAAAAAGTTTTCATTCTTCACATCATACAGAAAAAAATGGTAACTCAAAGATCTACTGTCTTACTGACAAGTTACAGCTGCTGTCCTGTACCCTTCTGAATAAAGTGGTCCCAAGTGAAACCTCTGGTGCTTTCACCAGTCTGAAACCAGTTTTAAAAGAAAATGCAAACTTAAAAAAACCCTTTTATTGTATTTGTTTCAAAAATGTAGGCTCTCAAAAATAATCTTGGAGTAAGAAAAACTTGAAAGAAGAAATTAAAACTAGAAGCCATATGGGTAAGGTCAGCACGCATTACTGTGGACCAAAACCTCTTCTTATTTGTGAGAATTTGACCTTGGGTTAATCTCTGTTAACCTGATTAGGACAGCATGCCACCTGTTACTTGGCAGTGTTGCTTATGATAGAAATGACCACATTAGGAAATTATGTCTTTACTGGAAGGAAGTAGACACTGTAGAAAACCATGTTTCTTAGCTTCTCTAAGAAACATGGTTTCTTAGTTCATGGTTCCATGAGTGTGGTGACATGTAATTAGGTATGTCCCTTGCAGAGAATCCTAAAAACTATGCCTATCCACTATCCAATGTGAGTACCATCTCTTTGAACCTGAGCTATGAGAAGAGTATTTCAGAAAGTATGAACTGTTCCACAGACTGTCAAGGATTCCCACTGTCTTCCCAACAATGTATAGTTTCTGTCCTATACCCTTATGAATAAGGTGGTGCCGAGTGAAACCTATGGTATTTTTACCAGTCTGAATTTGTAAATGTTTAGATGAACCTAAGGATATCCCATTAACATCCCTGTAGACATCACATTGACAAATACGTATTTTGTAAAATTTATGATGCCATAAATTCAGATATCCAAATATTCCGTATGCCATTGAGAAAAAATGCTACAAACTAAAAGTTGACACCTTTTTTCTTAATATTAAAAATTTTATACTTACTGAAATTACTTTTTTAGAGTTGTTTAAAGGTTCATTTTTATCATGTATTACTCTTACACATTCATAAAAAGAAAATGATACAACAATTAAATTGGCAATAGCAGAGAAATGAGAACATTATTTTTAAAACTGCAAAGGAAAAAGCTCCTTACTAGATAGGCTTACCAGTTCATTTCTTTAAATAATACAGATACAATAATCCCAGCGACAGAGATTGTTCCTAACCTACCCAGTATAAATTGCTATCTCCCAACTTACTTTACATGAGATTGATTATAAAATACAAAGAAAAATTAATCTCAAACACAGGAATAAAAATACTAAATAAAACTGCAGCATAAAGTATACATATAGCATAGTGACAGCATACATAATAAAGTGCTAACATAATCTACTCATGTTTACCTGAAGTAAATCTGATTCCTTAACCTAAGTCAATAAAAGAAAATTTATCAACAAAGTACAATATTAGAGGAAAAAATTTTTTAAAGTTTGATCACATCAAGAGATGCTGAAAAAACATTTGTTAATATTTATTATCAATTTCTATTTCTCAGAAGTAACCTTTTTAGTAAGCTTAACTAAATTTTGCTACTGGATAACAATTCTGTGAAAAATGAGGTGGCAGGAGTGGTAGGGTGTGGAGGAGGTACAAGTGCCAAAATGGTGCAATTATGGATAAGAATAATAAAAACCATGGAGTTCTGGTATGAATTAACATTATTAAACATATCCCAGCCCTTGCTAGTGTGGTTCAGTGGATTGAGTGCTAGTCTGTGAACCAAAGTGTCACTGGTTTGATTCCTAGTCAGGACACATGTCTGGGTTGTAGACAAATCCCCAGTAGTGGGCACGAGAGAGGCAACCACACATTGATGCTTCTCTCTCTTTCTCCCTCCCTTCCCCTCTGTATAAAAATAAATAAATAAAATCTTTTTTAAAAACCTAAAAAAAATTCCACAAACATGATTTGGGAAAAATAATATATAATAATATCCTCCAATATTACAATCTTCTGGGATAGTAGAATGACAAATCAAATCACAGTATAAGTTACTATATCAAAAATATGCCTGTGTTTCAAGGAGGCATTAGTAAAAATTATACTTTCAGTCTATTAATCCAGTGTAACATAATACTAAAGTTACACTAGTGAAAAGAACCCAAAGAATTGATGACTATGTATATGTATTAGATACCTACAAAGAGGTACCAAAACAAACATTTTATTCTTACACAAAACCCTTGTATTTAACCTATCATGTCATGTGTTTTTTTATTGGACATAGTTTAAGAAAGATGAAACTGTGCTGGAAACAGTTCACATAATACTATCAAGTAATGACTGTGGTGGAGAACATTACTTGGGACCATCACCAAAAACTTAAAACTCCATGAAAGCTGGAAAAATGAAGGTTAACATATATTATTTAGCAACTTAAAAACCTCTTCTGAAAGAAGAGTATTAAAAATAAATGAAAAGATATCCACATACAAAAAAAAAATGAACCTAGACACTGACCTTAAAGCTCTCACAAGAATTAATTCAAAATAGATCATAGACCTAAGTGTAAAACGCAAAACTACACAACTTCTAAAAGTTGTGTTCACTTTGCAAGATAACAGAAAAATCTAAGTGACCTTGGGTTTGACAATGAGCTTGTAAATTTTTTTCATTTATTGTTTAGAGAGAAAGAGAGAGAGGAGAGAGAGAGGGGCACATCGATTTATTGTTCCACTTATTTTATGCATTCATTGGTTGCTTCTTGCATGTGCCCTGACCAGAGATTGAACCTGTAACCTTGGTGTACTGGGATGATGCTCTAACTAACTGAGCTACCCAGCCAGGGCCGACAATGAGTTTTTAGATGCAACACCAAAAGCATGATCCATAAAAGAAAAAAACTGGTAAGATAGACTTCATTAAAATTTAAAACATCTGCTCTGTGAAAGACACTCTTAAGAAAATGAAAAGACAAAGCCACAAATCAATCGAAAATATCTGCAAAATGTATATCTGATAAAAGACTGGTATCTGAAAACATTCAAAGAACTCTTGAAGCCCAACAGAAGAAAACATACAACCCAATGTAAGAATGAGCAGGGTTTCTCCTTGACCTTTTGCCCTGAATATCAAAACTCACTCCTTTGCCATTAAGGAAAAAGGGCCTTTTGCAGAAGCATCCTACAAGTGAATGAATGCACACAAGCACCAGCCTCCCTCCCCAGTGGTCCCTGCCCCATAAGAAAAAGGATGTAAACAGCTCAAATTGAACTTCTGAAGAATGAAATACAGATTTTAAGGCAGCTTTGGGTAAGCTAATCAAAGAATGAAGTACTCAGCAACAAAAGAAACCTTCTGTAATAGAACAAAGGGGCCAATTTTTGAAACCTGAAAGAATCTAAGAGAGAACAGCCAAACATATTATATTAAACGACAGTGTTCACTAGTGTTCAGATTTTTTTCAAATACATTTTGTAAAGTTACTATTCCTGCTGAAGAACCTAATTCTGCACTCAAAGCATAAAGTTCATGTCTGAATCCTCTCCCCATGATAAATGTTGCCTGGTAGGTGCCCAGGGGCAAAAGTGGCAGTGTGCTTCCATGCAGACAAGGCCTGTTCTTCCACCTGGTGACCCATTCAATGGCCTGTTCACACCAGCACTACAGTTCTCACTCTATGTTCTTAACCTGGGACATGGAAATAAAACTGTATCTTTTATTTTCATTAACTTGAAACTGAAATGTAAAAATTCTCTATTATGAATACAGCAACAAACCACATTAGTATTACATCATTTACATTTATCACTACCATGAATTTACAGTATTAGGCCCACTGCTACAATGTTTTATTTAATGCATTAATAAAGATGCAAATATATTTTTATCATTCCAGTATAATTGGTTTTCCTTTGTACTCTCATGTATTTTACTTTAAGCAATTAAAAATGCTCTCCTGGAAAAGGACCTATAAATTTCTTTTTTTTTTAATTTTTTTTTAATCATTGTTCAAATAGTTTTCTCCTTTTTACTCCCAATCCAGTCCCCCCTCCCACCCTCCCCACTTCCCTCCCATTACCACCCTCCCCTTAGTTTATGACCATGTGTCCTTTAAGTTTGTTCCTGTGAACCCTTCCCACTGTCCCCTTAAATTCCCTCTTCTCCCCCCTCCAGGACCTATAAATTTCATCTGAGTACCAAAGGAGTCCATGATACCCACCAAAAACGGTTATAAACCCACTAGCAGGCAGAAGATGCTGGGACCAAAGGAACAAACTACATCAGAAGCATTTTAAGGAAAAAGACAATGTTCTGGGAAGAGTCAGAAAAATTTGTGAAATTGAGGCAAGAGAAAAGAAGTGAGGACAACAAAGTCAGAATATAGAGTCCAAAGCTTAAAACGAAGGAACACAAAGAGGTCACATGTGAAACAGAGCAATTGCCAAGAATATCAGCTAGTGCTTTGTGTCTACAAGGGTAAAACAGTGATGTAAAGCAGAGACACTATTTGTCATGTACCCAGAGACAATCGCACTGTGAAATCCCATAGTCAAAGTCAATCCTGAACCCAGGATTGTTCTTGATCTACTGGCATGTTCTTGATCTAGTGGCATTTGACCCAGTTGACTCCACTCTTCTTGAAGCTCTTTTTTCCCCCCGTGGCCTCAGGGAAATTCCCACACCACTGACTGCAACTCCTCAATCCCATTTACTGGATTTCCCTTACATCCGGGACTTCTAAAAGCTGTTAGGTCCCAAGGATCAAGCCTCAGACTTCTTTTTTCTATCTATATTTACTCCTTTAGTGATCCCAATTAGTTTCATGGCTGATGACTCCGAAATACCTATCTCTAAGTCTGACTCCCCCACCTCCACCGCCAAAGAAATCCCTATTTCTATATACTGCCATCTGATCAGTAACACTTAGCTATCTAACCAGAATGCTAAATATAACATGTCCAGAATTGAGCTTTGATCTCCTCCAAACCTACCCCTCCTCCAGTTTCAGTAAATGGCAGAACTATTCACCAGCTCCTCTTGCCAAAACCCTTGGTATCATCCTCAACTCCTCTCTTTCACTTACATTCCCCATTTGATGAGTTAGCAAACCCTGTTAGCCTCACTTTCAAAATATGCCTGAAATACAAGTACTTAGCATCACCTCCACTGCAAAGCCTGAACTAATGCAACAGTTTCCTAACTGGTATCCTTAGTTCTACTCCTTCCCTGTAAATTTTCCCTAGTTCCCCTCTTCCCCGAGTCTGTTCTCCACACTGTAGCATGAATGACCCTTTTGAAGGTTCAGATGGATCATGTCACTCCTCTGAAATCCTGGTTTCTTCTCTCGCTCAAAATAAAATCCAAAGTCCTTACACCTTGATCTATAAGGCCTCATGTGACCTGGCTATCTTAGACCTTTCTGATCATAACCCCTGACACTTCTTTCCTAAAAGGAAACTAAAACACAGTTAACACACTCGGAGCAAATTATCATGCCAGTATGTAATAAATTTAAAGCACTGCCAAAAAATACTCCTTAACAGTTCTTTGTATTGTAGGAATATGGCCTCTTCGTGCCAAATCCACCCAGAACTCACAACCTTTTTGTGGACATGCAACATAATTTTCCAAATGACATATTTTATCAGGGACAGTTGAAATGTAACTAAGACTCTTCTGTACATTGCTTTATTAAAAAAAAGTTGTATTGGGTTTGAGAAACATAAACATACAATCTTCTTATATAAACACCAGCAGAAAAACATTGTTGAGACATATGCATATTCCTTGAACTCTGGGTACAAAAAACGAGAAGCATTAAACCATGAAACTGAACTGCAGAGATGTGGACAGAGTGTGCACATCTTTAAAGGTGGTCACTTGTCCAAGTTGTCATAAAAATGTGGCATTTTGAGCACTGTCAGAATTACTCCTCATGTGCACATCTGAGACGGGGGTTTATATTGTAATAATAATGTGTTAACCTAAGAATATGAAGTGGGTCCCTCTGAAGCATTTCCTACACGCGAAGGCCAACTGCCTGTCACCTCAGAAACAAAGAATTGAGGGTTTAAATATGAAGGTTTTGCCCTGGCTGGTGTGGCTCAGTAGATTGTGCTCCTGCCTGTGGGCCAGGGGGTCGCTGGCTCAATTCCCAGTCAGGGCACATGCCTGGGTTGCGGGCCAGGCCCCCAGAAGGGGGTATATAATAGGTAACCACACTGGTATTTCTCTCCCTCTCTTTCTCCCTCCATTCCCCCCTGTCTAAAAACAAAAAAAAATCTTTTAAAAAAATGTGAAGGTTTCGAACTACAAAATTGGACAATGGGGATAGCAACAGCACCAAACCTAAGTACCACAAGGTCTCTAAGACCTATTCCACAAGACAGAAGCAGCAGCTCCCAATGATCAAAGTTTTACCAATTTAAGGATTAAAAGCAGCAGCAGCAACAACAACAACAACAACAACAAAGAATAGCACCCTGGCTGGTGTGGCTCAGTAGACTGAGGGTCAGCCTGTGAACCAGAGGGTTGATGGTTTGATTCCCAATCAGGGCACATGCCTGGATTGCGTGCCAGGTCACTGATTGGGGGTGTGCAAAAGGCAACCGATCAATGTTTCTCTCCCCCTCTGTCTCCCTCCTTTCTCCTCTCTCTAAAAAAAATAAAAATAAATTTAAAAAGACTAGCAGCTACAGTGTAGCTCATCAAAACATCATCTCAATGAAAATCTGAGTCCCTAAGAGTCTCAAAAAGGGGTGGAGGACATAAAACCTCAACTGTCTCTTCTTGAGGTGCCTATTAAAACAGCTTCTTCAAAAACTGGTAATTAAAACCAAAAAATTAAGCATTTATTCTACTTTTTAGAGTAATCAAAATAGATCTAGTTCTACTTAGTTCTTCATTACAAAAAAATACAAACTAATACATATAGAAGGATTTTCAAAATTAAGAAACATCATTTTGCAAAACCAATGAAACTGATGATTCAGGCAAAGGTAATTAATGAGGTTAAAACCATTAGGTAAAGACTTCCAGCCAAGATGGAGGCGTAAGTAGACACACTGTGCCTCCTCACACAATGAAAATAAGGTCAGCAACAATTTAGAAAGAAGATAACAACCAGATCTGACAGAAAATTGAACTGTATGGAAGTCGGACAACCAAGGAGTTAAAATATACACATTCATCCAGACGGATAGGAAGGGAGTGGTCAGGCAGCTGGGCAGAGAGTGGTCGAGGCACAAAGAGCAGTGGCACTGGGTGCATAAGGCATCCCAGGCCCAAGATGGCAGCAGGTGGACACTGGGCACGTAGGTGGCTGGCAGACCCAGCAAGGTGGTGACTGTGAAGTGAGGCACTGCCTGTCCAGGCGATCCCACATTCACGTGCAGATAAACCAGGCGAAACTGGGGAGTGAGACAAACCACACAACCCAGGGTCCCAGCTTGGGGAAATAAAGCCTCAAAACATGGATTGAAAACATCTGTGGGGGTTGAAGCGCAGGGAGAGACTCCCGGCCTCACAGGAGAGTTCACTGGAGAGACCCACAGAGTCCTAGAATGTGCACAAGCCCACCCACACAGGAATTAGCACCAGAAAGGCCCGGTTTGCTTGGAGAAAGCAGCAGCGGAAGGGACTGAAATCTGACAGAGAGAGGAGCAAGTGCCACTGTTCCTTCTTGGACCCCTGCCCCCACATACAGCATCACAACCTAGTGACTGGGCTGCCCCACCCTGGTAACACCTAAAGCTCCGCCCCTCATACATAACAGGCATGACCAGACCCCCACCCCCACCAAAAATGGCTCGAACAGAAGATCAGATCAAAGCTCCACAGCAAATACAACTAAGCGACCAAGAGATAGCCAACCCATCAGATGCACAGTTCAAAGCACTGGTGATCAGGGTGCTCACAGAATTGGTTGAATTTGGTCGTAAATTAGATGAAAAAAATTGAGGCTACGATAAATGAAATGAAGGAAAATGCACAGGGAAACAATAGTGATGGGAAGAAAACTGGGACTCAAATCAATAGAGTGGACCAGAAGGAAGAAAGAAACAACCAAACAAAAGAATGGAGAAATAAGAATTCAAAAAAAAAATGAGGAGAAGCTTAGGAACCTCCAGGGCATCTTTAAATGTTCCAAAATCCGAATTATAGAGGTACCAGAAGGGGAAGAGGAAGAGCAACAAGTGGAAAAGTTATTTGAACAAATAATAAAGGAGAACTTCCCCATTCTGGCAAAGGAAATAGACTTCCAGGAAGTCCAGGAAGCTCAGAGAGTCCCAAAGAAGCTGGACCCAAGTAAGAACACACCAAGGCACATCATAATTACATTAGCCAAGGTAAAAATGAGAGAGAGAATCCTAGAAGCAGCAAGAGAGAAGGAGACAGTTACCTACAAAAGAGTTCCCATTAGACTGTCAGCTGAGTTCTCAAAAGAGACCTTGCAGGCAAGAAGGGGCTGGAAAGAAGGATTCCAAGTCATGAAAGGCAAGGACCTACATCCAAGATTGCTCTATCCAGCAAAGCTTTCATTTAGAATGGAAGGGCAGATAAAGTGCTTCTCAGATAAGGTCAAGTTAAAGGAGTTCATCATCACCAAGCCCTTATTTTATGAAATGTTAAAGGGACTTATCTAAGAAAAAGAAGATAAAAAACATGTATAGTAAAATGATAGTAAATTCACAATTATCAACAACCACACCTAAAATACAAAAACAAAAACAAACTAAGCAAACTAGAACAGGAACAGAACCACAGAAATGGAGATCACATGGAGGGTTAGCCACAAGGGAGTGGGAGGAGGAGAGAGGGGGCAAAGGTGTGGAGGACATCGGCCAGCAGTATCCATCTCGGCTGCGGGTGTTCGTCAACATGCGAGGAAAACATACACAGAGACAACCAGGTCCTGTGGGGGAATAGGAACAGCAGGGCCACTCCTCACGTGGGGAGTGCGCCTTGGCCACCCTCTCTCCTGGAGGGCGCCATGGCCACCCTCTCTCCTGGAGGGCGCCATGGCCACCCTCCCTGGTGGGGAGAGCTCGCCTAACCCCTCCGGAGAGGCTTTTCATCGGTTTCGTTTGAATAAGAATTCAGGTAAAAGCTCATTACTCATTGCTAGGAAGTAAGGATCAAATAATAGATAACAAGGAACTCTGAGGGTCTATTTTGAGTCAGGGTCAAAGAGCTGTAAGACTTCAAGGAACAAACTAACTTCCTCCTTGGACCCTTCTCATTCAACTGAGAGTATTTTAAACAAAGCAGGTTTCACAGGATCTTACATATTCTTTCTTAGGCCTGATCACCTGGGGAACCCGCCCTGTTCAGCACAGAGCTGCACCACCCTCTCATTGTTTCAGGCTTAGGTGGAGCAAGGGAACTAAGGCAACCAAGAGATAAGGAGATTTTCTCCCAGACGATGAGGACTAAGGCTATGTCAAAGCTGAGGAGCGAGGGTCCATCACCCCCTTTTGCTGTAGCCCCCAAAGTCCTTTCTTGGGGGCCTACCACGTGATCGTGCCTGTCTTAGGTCATTCCCCCCTTGGGGAACCTTACCCATCATTGGCTAACTGACCAAGCTTTGGGGTTCAGTTATGAATGAAGCAGCAGAAGCAGCGCTCCTGCCAGGGAGATACACTTTTGTCTCCTTGCTGGCTTACGGTCCAAGGCCACTCCCTCAGCTACCAGGCAGGGCAGTTCCCAGCACAAAGGTACAGAGAATAAGTAGCATATATGGTAGGTAGAAAATAGACAGGGGAGGGCAAGAATAGTATGGGAAATGTAGAAGCTAAAGAATTCATGACACATGGATATGAACTAAAGGGGGGGAATATGGGTGGGAGAGGGTGTCCAGGTTGGAGGGGAGTGAAGGGGGGGAATGGGACAACTGTAATAGCATAATCAATAAAACGTATTTAAAAATATAAATAAATAAAAAGAACAAACAAAACCATTAGGTGAGTGGGGATGTTGATTTGTAAATTGCCAAAGTAACACTATTCAGGTCACTCACAAGCTGCAAGGAGAACCGAACTACACAATGGAGATCAACCCCCATCATCTTAATCCAATGCACAATCGTAGCACTACCAACAGTGGTCCAGATATGATTTCTAATGGGATAAACTATGAAATTCTGGCATAATCTCTGTTTGGCATTCAAGCAAAAATTACTTCACACTTGGATCCATCCCACTATTGGATATGATTTCCAGTTTACAGGAACTATAGGAGATAGATGAATAAATGACATCACCAGGAATCAATCAACTCATCCAAAAGAAAGTAGTTCTACAGAACTGGCTCAGGTTTCCAATAAGTCAGTGTTATTATTACTTTAAACAAAAAAGGAAAGGCTAGGAACTGTGCTAGATTAAAAGAGATTTAGGGAAAATAATCAGATATGATGTCTTATATAACATTATTGGCCAATGTTACCCCCCAAAATTTAATTAAATAAATACATCAGATACAATGTACATGCCACATTGTATATAAGTTTAAATAAACCAGTTGAGACAAGATACTTGGGAATGAATAGAGAAATATGAATGTAGTAAAATTAAATGAGATCAAATTTACTTAAATGAAATGTTAATATTAAAAAAGCAGGTATCACCGTGGCTGGTGTAGCTCAGTGGATTGAGCATGGACTGAGAACCAAAGGGTCGCCAGTTCGATTTCCAGTGAGAGCAGCATGCCTGGGTTGTGGGCCAGGTCCCTGGGGTGGGGGGCAGGGTTCGTGGGAGGCAACCACACATTGATGTTTCTCTCCCTCTCTTTCTCCTTCCCTTCCCCCTCTCTAAAAATAAATAAATTAAAAAGAAAAAAATAAGCAGGTATCACCCTGGCTGGTGTGGATCAGTGGACTGAGTGCCAGCCTGTAGAGCAAGGGGTTGCTGGTTCAGTTCCCAGTCAGGGCACATGCCTGGGTTGCAGGACAGGTCCCCAGTTGGGAGTGTGTGAGAGGCAACCACACACTGATGTTTCCTTCTCTTTCTCCCTCTTTTCCCCTCTATCTAAAAATAAATAAATAAAATCTTTTTAAAAAAGCAGTTATAGAAAAATATAAATAGTATGATTTCATGGTGGTTAAAAAACAGACATGGCCCTTTCCAGCGGTGACGACCTCCCTGAAACAACATGCCTCTCCAGAAGAGGAGAAGAGGAAACAGAAGCAGCAGCACCTGGTATAGCACCCCAGTTCCCACTTCATGGATGTGAAATGCCCAGGATGCTATAAAATCACCACCGTCTTTAGCCATGCACAAACAGTAGTTTTGTATGTTGGCTGCTCCACTGTTCTCCGTCAGCCTACAGCAGGGAAAGAAAGGCTTAACGGAATCAACATGAGTGGGGAACCATCCCAGTAAACACACTTTGGATTAAAACACACACACACACACACACACACACACACTAGATATGCAGAGAAAACTTCCAAAAGAATATTAACACTAAGAATAAGAACACTAAGATATTAACAATTATACAATAATGCCTGGGTAATAGGAAATTATTTTTAAAGATTTTATTTATTTTTAGAGAGTGGTAGAGAGGGAGAAAGAGAGGGAGAAAAATGTCAAGGTGTGGTTGCCTCTTGTGCACCCCCTACTGGGGACCTGGCCAGTAACCCAGGCATGCAGCCTAGACAGGGAATAGAATTGGGGACCCTTTGGTTCTCAAGCTAGCATTCAATCCACTGAGCCACACCAGCCAGGGCTCAATCAATAATTCTGTAAAATACCAGCATGTAGTTATCAAATATGTACATAAGATTTTAAAAAGTGAAAAAAAAAAAAGAAGGAAAAAGAAACGGTTTGTGATAACAAAAAAAAAAAAAAAATCCATTCCAGTACCCACCCCACTCCCCCCAGTCCCCAGTCTCCCTTCCCAGAGGCAAGTACCCTCACATTGTCTAGGTATTTCCTCCAGTACTGATCTCAATTTTTCTAAGCCATATGCTTATATGACTATTTCTTGGTTATCAAATTTTGTGATTTATTGGATTTCTGCCATGCTACTTAATCAGAAGACTAAACTCTTCCATCCGTATTTCATTTCCCCTCTCATCTATGCAACATAACTGTTACTGATATATTTTGTGTTTGTATCAAAATGGTCATTGAAATTTCAGAAGGAAGTAAGATCTAAGAAGTTTTAGCCAAAGAAAAGCTCACAGCCAAGAACTAAATGTTTTGAATTTTAGTTTTAGAGGTGGAAGGGTAGTTAATGAAGAAGATAAAGAAAGAGGAGGAAACAAGTAGAAAATAGAGACCAAGTATTATGTTTGGGGGCTACAGGAAGAGAAGAAGGAAGTGACTTATTTGATCTATTTTCTTGAGTATTAGTAGTAAAAGGAATGGCTCCACTTTTCTTTGAGTGGAAACATGAGAACCTCAGATAGGAAGGGCTGGGGTGGGGAATTCAATTTCCAAAGCATCTCCTTATTCTTTGTAGTAGGAAATAAAGAGAATGCAGAAACTGGGTATCCAAACAAAATATGGCCTGAATGTAATCCATTCCATGGTTATAAAATAAATAATCTGGATTTCTGGCCAAGATGGCGGCGTACGTAGACACACTGTGCCTCCTCGCACAACCAAAAGGACAACAATTTAAAAACAAAAAACAACCAGAACTGATAGAAAGTCGAACTGTATGGAAGTTCAACAACCAAGGAGTTAAAGACACATTTATCCAGACAGGTAGGAGGGGTGGAGCTGGGTAGCCAGGGCAGAGAGGGCTGAGGGCAAAGTGGTGGCTGGTGGACCCAGAGAGGTGGCAGATTGTGGAGGGGCGCAGTGCGCAAGGTGGCTGGCTGACCAGGCGGTCCCACATTCACGCACAGATAAACCAGGCGAAACTGGGGAGTGAAACAGACTGCACAACCCAGGGCCCCAGCGCTAGGAAATAAGGCCTCAAAACATTGATTGAAAACACCTGTGGGAGTTGAGATGCCAGGAGAAACTCCTAGCCTACAGCAGAGTTCATTGGAGAGACCCACAGGGTCCTAGAATGTATACAAACCCATTCAAGAAAGAAACATCCTATCAGAAAAGAATGAAGAAACAAGAATTCAAAAAAAAATGAGGAGAGGCTTAGGAACCTCTAGGACATCTTGAAATGTTCCAACATCTGAATTATAGGGGTGCCAGAAAGAGAAGAGGAAGAGCAACAAGTGGAAAAGTTATTTGAACAAATAATGAAGGAGAACTTCCCCAATCTGGCAAAGGAAATAGACTTCCAGGAAGTCCAAAAAGCTCAGAGAGTCCCAAAGAAGTTGGACCCAAGTGTAACAGGGTGCAGCCGGGGGGGGGGGGGGCGGGCGGCAAACAGGGATTTGGAATGGGGTCCAGAACTTAAGGTGTCCAGGAAATATTAGAAAGTATATAGGATGTCTTCACCCCTTCCCCTCACAGGTGTGAGTTGGGGTAAGGGACACATGGAGCAGGGCCATAGAGAGCTGTTTTGCATAGCAACAACTTTGCAGCTAACCTCAGGCATGGTCATTTAACATATCTATAACCTTTAACTGGTTGCACAGATATGTTAAATAGCTGTGGGCATGCTTTGAGCCAGGGGGATGGAAGTGACTTCCACCGAAGACTTAACTAGGAGGCAACTCTCCCTGGTTACAGCACCTACATGAGAGCTTGGAGATGACTGACTCCAGGTCATAGGGCCACACCTGCCCAGACTCACTATGGCAGCCTCCCAGTACAGCTGGAAGGATATGGGAGTGCTAACAAGTGTAGCCAATTGTGGGAAGAGTTGGAAATGGGGCTGCAGAGGAAGATTGGAGTGGGGATTCAAACCCAGACTTAGCAGCCATATGGAGGGAGAACCATGCAGCTTTGGCCAGGGTGGGGACCACCTCACAGCTTTGCTGAGAGAGAACCATACAATTTTGGACAGAGTGGGGACCCCAGCAGCCATATGAGGCTGAATCACCATGTGGCTTTGGCAGAGTGGTGATCCCCCACCCTGCAGCTTTGGCGGGGAGAGAACCATGTGCCTTTGGCCACAGTGAGGACCCCATGGCTTTGGGGTGCTCCCTTTGGCCACGTGGCTTAAGGAGGAGAGACTTTGCCTGGAGGAAAAGGGGTGCAAGGACTTTTGTTGGTGGGCCATGAGAAGGTGCCACACGGCTTTGGATTAATTGGAGATCCAGACAGCGACACAGCTGATGGTGCCAGGAGCCTGAATCACAGACTGCAAGTTTTCCTGAGATACAGTACCCCAGATAAGGGCAGAGGGAGAAGGAAGGACTGTGTGTGTCTGTGGGTATCTTAAAAGACTTTAATATTTTAATGACATTAGGTCACTACTTTAAGTCTATGTAGCTTTAAGTAAATTTACATTTCCTTTCCTTTACACAAAGCTCTGGCATTGAGAGACATCTTTCCTCTGGCAGTGGGCAGTGTGAACCTAGTGGAGTACTTTCCATAATAGTATATGGTGTCCCCCTTGGACCTGTTCTGTAACACAAGGAGGAACACACCAAGGCACATCATAATCACATTACCCAAGATTAAAGATAAGGGGAGAATATTAAAAGTAGCAAGACAAAAGGAGAGAGTTATCTACAAAGGAGTGCCCATAAGACTATCAGCTGACTTTTCAAAAGAAACCTTACTGGCAAGAAGGGGCTGGAAAGAAGGATTCCAAGTCATGAAAGGCAAGGACCTACATCCAAGATTGCTCTATCCAGCAAAGCTTTCATTTAGAATGGAAGGGCAGATAAAGTGCTTCTCAGATAAGTTCAAGTTAAAGGAGTTCATCATCACCAAGCCCTTATTTTATGAAATGTTAAAGGGACTTACCTAAAAAAAAGAAGATAAAAAACATGTATAGTAAAATGACAGTAAATTCACAATTATCAACAACCACACCTAAAACAAAAACAAAAACAAAGCAAACAACTAGAACACAAACAGAACCACAGAAAGCAAACAACTAGAACAACTAGAAAAGAACCACAGAAATGGAGATTACATGGAGGGTTATGAACAGGGGAGGGAGAAAGAGAGGAAAAAGGTACAGAGAATAAGTAGCATAGATGGTAGGCAGAAAACAGAAAGGGGGAGGGTAAGAATAGTATGGGAAATGTAAAAACCAAAGAATTTATATGTATGACGCTTGGATGTGAACTAAAGGGTGGTAGGGGGTGTGCAGGGTGGAAGGGAGTGAAGTGGGGAAAATGGAGTAACAGTAATAGCATAATCAATAAAATATATTTAAAAAGGGGGAGAAAAAATGGGACAAGATAATAGTATAATCAATAAAATATACTTAAAATAAAAAAATAATCTCATTGGTGATTTCTAGGTGTTCTGCCCCTCAGCTTTAAATTAATCCAAGGACTGACTTTATTCATTACTTCCCATTTTGCAAGGGATAAAGATGAAATCTGACAAATACTGTTTTAGCCATTCAATAGAAGATGTAAGGTATACACACATATGTGAAACATGGGTGATCATCTACTATTTATGATAACCAAACATTGTAACACAATACACTTAGTTTACACTTTCTTATAAATTAAAGTCTTTGGGCTAAAGCACCTGAAATCTCTAAATATATTCCCTAAATGATAAATGAGAATTTAAATTACTGCTATAATTTCTAGTACAGATACAACATTGATATTAACATATAACACTCCATTCAACAACATTAAGAGGCTTAAGAAAAAAATCCTCACATTTCCAGGGTCTAAAATTAATGAATCAATCAATCAAGCAAGCAAGCAATTAAAATGTAGTACAGATTAGTAACTTTTAAAGAACCCCTCTATCCTGAGTGTGAAGCTGGCTTTTGGTGTTGCTTTTGCAACTGCCAATAGCCATCAATGATCATTCTTCTCTTCCTTCAGAAAAGATTACAACACACAGTGGTTGTAAGAGGGAGACAGCACAGTCTGGGTAGTAATAAATAAATACATACAGACATAAATAAATGAACCCCTAAAAATAATAAAAACTCAATGAAAATAATAGACAAGAGTCTCAGGAAATAAAATTCCTTTTCAAAACATACAAATGGTAAGCTGTTCTCCAAAGAAACATGCAAATGAATGTTCCACTGACATGCCTTTCTTCTGTATCAGGTTGGTAAAAATCAAAAAGTTCGATAACACACTGTGTTGGAAGAGGTATGAAAAAACAGGCATTCAAACACTGCTAATAGTAGATATGTAAACTAGTACATCAAAGAAGAGCAACTGGGCAGCTACCTACCCTGATGAAAAAAGAGACACCTTTTAAACTAGACATTCCAATTCTGAGTTCATTTTGTAAGTATACCTTCACTCAGGCAAATTGATATATGTACAAATTATGCATATTTTATTGTATGTCCCCCGAGATCAGAATTGGCTCCACAAGGCAGGAAACCCCCTGCTTTATACATTGTTATCCTAAGTGCAAAGAACAGTGCCTGGCATAAAGCAGGTGCTCCATAGTTGGTCAACAGAATGAGTGAAAGCTTAGTTTAAACATCCATCAATAAGGGAACACTCTGCAACTGTAAGGGGGAAAAAAAGGAGGTTCTCTGTGCACCAATCAAGAATGTGCTCCACTATATAACGTTCAGGGAAAATGCAATGGGCTTGGGGTAGTACAGATGTGTAGAAATTGATTACACTGAGTGCCTCTGGGCTTAGGAAGAACTAGGAGACTAGAGGACAGGTGTCAAAATCTTTTCACTATATGCTTTTTTATGTTTTGAACTTTGAACCATGTGAATGTTATTACCTATTCAAAAAAATAAATTTTAGAAAGAGATGAGACCTGCTGTAAATTACAGTGGTTGTAAAATGAGGCAGACTCTTAGATACACTTGAAGTTAGCAAGTTGAAAATGTGAGGCAAATACCGAAGTCATAATTCTTAAGTGAGATGTGACTTGTACCTTAGAATTAATTGTTTTCCAAAACAAAAGTAAAAAGTGAGTGGAACAAAATTTCTGTAATAATTTATATTATTCTGTGAAGTCTATATAGTTGCTACTTGGATAACAGACCATCATCTAGACTCTAGAGGGAGAAACTGAATTTGAAAACTAGACAATAATTGATGCTCAGTTCTGGCTCTTAAATGTTCGAACACAACTGTTGATGCCTTGAACTTATCAAGTGGAGTTTCTAGGCAGCAAATAGTATAATCTGGTTCTTTGCAATTGTGTGTTTTCTTATCTACCAGGGCTCATACATTTAATTTCCCAAAAACTATCACCTGCTTTAAAGTGGCAAAATAATTCATTTAAATGTTAAGCTCCCAATACAATGGTGTCAGCTCCTAATGCTAAGGATAGCCTCTGCATGTATAGTCATAAATGTGTACTAAAGTTTTACACACCAGTTTTCCATTGGAATTAGGCTTTTATCACTCCAAAGCAGTAGCAGGGTGTTTTGTTTTCGTGAGGGAGGTGCCAAAAATGTAAAAAGTGGATTAAAAAATATCAGTAAAATATTGGCATCCTGGATGGTGTGGCTCAGTGGATTCAGTGCCAGCCTGTGAACTGTAAGGTCCCCAGTTCAATTCCTGGTCAGGGTACATGCCTAGGTTTCGGGCCAGGTCCACAGTTAGGGACAATGCAAGAGGTAACCATCGATGTTTCTCTCACACATAAGGTTTCTCTTCCTCTCTTTCTCCCTCTCTTCCCATCTCTCTAAAAATAAATAAAATCTTAAAAAAAATAAAAAATTAAATTAAATATCGGGAACATGCATTAAAAAGTACCTGGGGAAGACAAATGATCTTGATGGGTAAGCTGACATTAAACTAGTAATCCAAATAAAAAAAGATCTCAATACAGTTTTGAAAAAGCTTAACCAGTCAGCTCCTTTTTTGAAAGATGGCCACCCATTATATTAAGATAGTAATGATAGATTTATATGGCAAGCATATTCTGGATTTCATGTTGGATTCATTTATGTCCAGTTTTTCCTTCCATTATGTGCGGAAAATATTCTAGTTTACAACAGCAAGGACTCGTCACAATAAGATTAGCACTAAAAAATAGAAATATAAGAATAAATAATATAAAATAGATAATCATCCATCTTTTAGCCTTGTCATGGCAACCTGGGCCAGTAATCTTTGAAGACGGTTTCCTGACTTGCTAGTTCTGAAAAAAAAAAAGCAGTTTTCTAGCAAAAGAGAAGCCGAAGGTCAGGCCCTTCCTTTTCCCTCTTTCCTGGCCTCAAGAAGATTAACACTTCAGAAGCAAAGAGGGTAAGAGTGCCTACTTAACAAGGCCACTCAGTCCACAATGGCAGGTGGCCAGCCCAGCCCTTCCCTCCCTCTCCCGGCATTTTAGCCGAGCAGGTCAGGAATATGAGGCTTCATGGGCTAATCTTACTATCAACGATGCCATTCCTCACCCACCATCAGATGGAGTATATATGCTTTTTTTCCTCAACAAATTTTACAATTAAAATATTGCTCTGGCTGGTGTGGCTCACTGGATTCAGTGCCACAAATCAAAACTGCAAACAAAAAGATTACCGGTTCGATTCCCAGGCAGGGCACGTGCCTGGGTTGCAGGCCAGGTCCCCAGTTGGGGAGTGTGAGAGGCAACCAATCGGTGTATCGCTCACATATTGATGTTTCTCTACCTCTCTTTCTCCCTCCCTTCCCCTCTCTCCAGGAAAAAAAAAAAAATCTTGCAAGGCTAAGTAGCTCAGTTGGTTAGAACATTGTCCTGATAAGCCAAGGTTACAAGTTGGATCCACAGTCAGGACACATACAAGATCAACCAATGAATGCATGAAGAAGAAGAACAACAATCTCTCCTTCTCTCTGTCTCTCTCTCCACCCCTCTAAAAATCAATCAATAAATTAAAAAATTTAAAAATAAAATCTTTTTATATCAACTCTTGGTTATCTATGATGATGCAAGTGAGCCCAAATATAAATACCAGTAAGCATATCAACTCAGAGGAAAATCTACCTATGCTTTGGTCAGTTACTGTGACAAGTATCTCACCTAAAATTATTCACACAACCTTGTCTGTTAAATGTTTATCCTCCATCTAAGTAATTAATCCTTTTCACCTGAACTCAAAGCTTCCTAATGGAAACACTCTAAAAAAGTGTTCACTTATCACCTGTTGAGTGATAAGCCAATCAATGCTCCTAGCTGACAGACTGATTCTGGTACTGGGAGGACAAAAGCAGCAATTTCAACCTAGGAAGGGAAACAAAGTCTAAATACCAGAGAACCACCCTAAAATAACTTGTTCAAGATAGTTTACTTCCGACTATAAGTGCAAAGGCAATGCAGGTGAGTGGTTTTTAGCAGATCCTCGAAGTAGTCTACATTTCTCAAAAAATTAAAATTCACTAATCTAAAACAAAGTGTCTAGGATTCCTACCTCCTCACTTTATCCCAATATATACAACAGGAAGAGTTTCAGGACATTTAGGAAGAGGTTCAGTCCAGATTAGAGCTTTCGCTGAGCTGAACAAAAGACTTGGAGGTAGGAAAGCACTTATTCTCGGATACATCTACTTCCACAAAGCCAAAGAAGGTGAGGGGAGGAAAATGGCCAATTGGCACTGGCCATTCCCAAGTGAAAGAAAAAATCTTATCCTGTTTGGGTGGAGATGCCCTCCCTCTCTTCTGCTAACTTAGAGTGCCACAAGTCTGGGGGACGGCAAAGCAACAAGAAGGTAAGAAGTTTTACATTACGGTCATTAGAAGCTGAAGAATTATTACAAATTTCTCTTAGCCTTGAATACCGCTACACAGACGTTTATATCAAATACTCTCTAAACCACAAAAAACTAGAAGAAATGGATGTAAAATGAGCCAGAGGGGCTACTTCACATTGCCATATTTTAAATCTATGCAGAATGGAGCTATGCATAAAAAGCAAGGAGGCGGGAGGATGACCACTAATCACTACAGACGACAAGTCAACAAGGAATGAATTTTTACAGAACACGAAAATTATATTCATACTAATTCTAACATCATCACTGGCAGAAAAAAAACCCATTTATCTGCTATTAATGTATTTACATCTAGAAATATTAAGTGGAAAAGAAACAAGATTTTGCCATGAGACAGGCAAGGGCTTTAATCCTTGTTCTTCCTTGTGAGACCTTAGGCAAATAAGCCTCAATTTTTCCTTATCTGGGAAGGGATGTTAACACCTGACATAGGTTGTTGCAAAGTTCATATGACATATATAAAGAATTTAGCACTGTCTGTGGCACAAAAAAAAAGGACTAGTGTTTATCCTTATCACATGGCAATAGAAAAAGTTAACAGTACCAACCTTCTTTCTCTATCCCTCCAAAAGTCATCTGGCATACTCTGTAACTGGGAAGGTTGTATCAGTACCCACAGTAAGAAAGGGTTAAGTAAATCATTATCCCTTCCTATGATCTACACCTATTAAAGAGCCCTCCTGAAAGTTACTGACAATGGAAAGGCTACCCAGGTGTATTGTTAAGAAAAAAAAAAAAAAAAGCAAGCTGAACAATAGATAAAATATAATAAAGTCCAATTTATCTGGCAATATATTATTAACAGAAATTATCCCTGAAAAGGACAATGGCACTGAAGGTATGTTTATATATTTTGTACTGTTTGCATCTTTTTAAATTTAATCTTTATTGTATTTTTTCCATTACCATTTAGTCCCTTTATGCATCTTCTATAATTATAAACACTACGTATATAATTAAAAATAACAAAAGGAAAAAGGTATTACTTGTGTAATTAAAGTGAAAACTACTCATAAAGCACTTTTCTATAATATCAGATACTGATTTAACCTTCCTATCAAAAACTTTTTTTCCTGAAATGGCTCATGGCCTGACAGTCTTGAAAATCCCACAAACAGACTTATTTTTGGTTCCATCTGCTGGCCAATCTAACACAGTCAAGGCAAAGCTGGGAATGGCTGCTTTAACTACGACAGTGGCTAGGGGGTGAAGGCATGGAGTGCTGGTGTGTAGAGGGGAGAAGGTGGTAGAAGAAATGATGAGAATGAAAAAGCTCAAGGTGTGAAGAGCAGCATTCTCTATTTTGAACTGTACTCCTGAGGTTATAAAATGGTCTTTGCCCATACTGGTAGGCACTTACTGTGCCTCAACCATCTATATGCAATACAGCCAACCCCTCTATGACTGTCAGGTAGATGATAAGTAAAGATATCATTTATGTAATTTCATTTTGCAGGCTTTTAACCTGTTCAGGGTTACTAAATTACTCTGACAAATAATTCTTAATATTGAATTAGATCACCTACGATGAATTCCAAAACTACTTTTCTCATCTCATTTAATTTTACCAGACATTTCAAAAGGGCTAACACATTCATAAACACTTCCATAAAAACTTGTATACCTCCTTCAAAAAGGCTTGCTTTGGGAAGTTAATACTTTGCTCAAGGATGACTTCAAGTCCATTTAAATTAGCCTAGGAAGTGGTCTTCAGTTCAAAGTAATCAGAGCTACTTTGGAAATGACTGACTTCAACACATATTATTTCCTAGAGTATTAAATCATTTGTACCTCCACACTGATTTACAGTGAACATTAGATTTAGCCTATTATACTTACCACTGAATGTTAGCCTGTCCTTAGACACTAATATAACATTCTTTTATGAATTTATAATAATTAAAGCATCAACTCATAACTCTTTCCTAATACTTCACTTTAACATTATCATTTCCCTACACAGGAACCAACAATTGCTGTCTGCTACTTGCAAGATTAAAAACAGTCAAATTTCTCAATCAGACATTCAAAATCATATACAATCTGCCCTGGTCTCATTACTACCGACATCTTACCAAAGACTTTGCTCAAGCCAGTTATCAACTAACTAGTTCATCCATTATCCCTCCAGAATCCAGCAAATTCTGCACAGACCACAAAGGTTCAGATCTCCTAGGCTACACTAGCCAATCCAGGACACATGGTGCCCCACTAGGGTTCAGCATCCACAACAGTGGATCACCTCACTCTTTCTCTTTCTTATCACAGTACAGGATGTTATGACATGATATTTTCACCCTAGAATGACAGAGAGTACACACAATTGATATGACTCAGGAACACTTAAAGACAATAACAAGAAACACCAAATATTAGAAACAAAGAATAGAAAAAATCTAGGTGGGAAGAAGTTAATCATGAAATGCTTTTTGAGAAAATCTAAACATGACAGAGAAATTGAGCATGGTTAGGGAAACAGACAATAGACATACTAAGTAGATTTCATGGCCATACGTCCTGAATTTTGAGGCAATATGTTTTTAGTATTTTTTTCTTTCTAATTAGTTATTTGTTAATTGCATAATGAGATAGACTTAATTATCATTTGTTCCATTCTTCTTCATGTTAACAGTTTTACAAATTAAAAAAAATCCCTTGCCAGACCCTACACTCAATCTGATATTACATAACTGGTTGCCACACGAATCAAAGCAATGGAACCTACAACACTGTTACAGAGATGCTTACAAATAAATCATGTAGTCAAGATGAGAGGCAGTGTAAGTAGATAACCCATGCTAAAACAAGGGAGTCAAACCACAAACCAAAAGGACCTGGAGAGTATGAGGGAGCAAGAACTAGCTAGTGAAAGACTTCCAAACAAGGAGGCATGTGGCTCTCCGAAAGCCAGGCTACAACTCGTCAAGGCAGGTTTCCGCCTTAGTACTTCAGAGTGTCAGCTGACCTCAAGGAGTGTCAAAAACAACAAAACAACAGTGACAACCTTCCTTTACAGAAACAACTCACAACTTCAACACATCACCTGAAATTGTTATCTGTGGAAAACAAGTTCGTGCGGTGTCACGAGGAAAAGAATTTCCTAAGACCCGCACGGGAGGATAGGGCTCTGTGGTATGGTTTATTGATGATGTACAATTAAGGGGATTTCCTTCCTGGCGTCCCAATGCCCCATCTCTACCTATCTCACCATGGAAAAAGTCCAGTCTTGTCTAATAGTGCCAGGATGAAGGCCACTGCCCAGCATTTATGCTCCATATTAAAGTCTAGTTCAGTCCAGCATCCCAGCTAGCTTAGTGTATGTTTCCAGCTGTAGTCCACTGCTGTGCTTTTGGTGTTCAGGCTCCCTCCTGGAGGCCATGAAGAGAACAGATGCGTGCAGCACTGTGCGAGTGTGGGTCATGAACGAGAGAGAGAGAGAGAGAGAGAGAGAGAGAGAGAGAGAGAGAGAGAGAGCTCTCGAGCGAGCACACTTCTTTGTTCCCCTGGGGTTATTATTAGAAGCTAGGGCTTCGGAGGACTGGGTGCTTTCTCAAAGCGACCCATCAACTTTCCAAGTTTTTACGAGCTTTGGATAGGGTCCATCCCACAGCTAGATCAACAGGCCTCTATAGTCCAGCACCTCCCCCTAAACCCCCCAACAATCTGGTACTGGTATTGGAGGAGGGAAGGAAGGACTGTTAATCCCCTTGGCTGGAGTAGAGCTATGATCCTCTGGAGTGTAAAAAGCTGTAGCTTCCTGGTAAAGCAAATAGGCTCCTGCTTCTGCGTTTATTAAACTCAATGTCTAGTCTGTTTTGCTCCCCTTCTCAATATCTAGCTAAACACTGACAGTAACAAAATAACTAGGAAAAATGTACTGTAATTTTCTGTTTCAACTCTTATCCAGGCTTGAAACACTTCACCTTGAGGTGGAACACAAGAACCAACCCACACAGTGCAACATTTAGCACTTGAATTGTCTCATTCTCTCACACTCATTCTGCTCTAACCCAGTCCTTGTCTTCCTTCTCTGCTGTCTCCCAAAGTTTTGGCTCTTGCACAAGAAACCCTACCAAGCATTGTAGTGCGCTTAAAACACTCATGCCGTTGTCTGTGGTCCACACGCACATCTGGGCCTCTGCTCATGCCGTGGGTTAGCCCTGTCCAAGTTCTCAATATGCTAACCTCCAGGCAGCACTTCTGGCCCTTCAAGTACAGACTCTGGCAATGTCACACTGATTTTTATCACATGGAGAGTTATTTTCTGTTCCTGGAGAGTTCAAGGGCAAAGAATTAATATAAAGGGTTCATAAACACAGTGAGAATTTGCCCAACAATCTCTAAAAGCTAAGGACAATATGAATTCATACAACAGTTCACATGAAACACTTTTTTTCTCCCCTGTGATTCATGGAAAGAAAATTTGGGATAAGGAAATGGTGTGGAAACAATTGTTTCTTTGTATTAAAATAATAACGGAGGCCCGGGCCAGGAAGCCCAGTTTGTTAGAATGTCATCCCAATATGCCAAGGTTGCAGGTTTGATACCCAGTCAGGGCACATGCAAGAATCAACCAATAAATGCTCAAATAAGTAGAACAGCAAATTAATCAACCTCTCTCTCTAAAATAAATCAATAAAAAATTTAAATTAAACACTAAAAACTGTTTATTAAGTTTAAATACACATCAAGTTAGACTCATTAATCTCTTGTGATTAAGTGTGGCTAGAAATTTTGACTCCGGTCTCATCACCGTGTCTGTACAGCATGATTCAGACATGCTTCCTCCATGTGGCCACAGGCCTCTGCATTACATCACATCGTGCAATGCTTTGCTTCTCTTTCTACACCAAGAGCTGCTTCAGATCAGAATCCACAACTTACATATTTTGATATACCAAGCCCAGTACAGGGCTGGGCACATAGTAGGTGTTAAAAAATACTTCTAAATGGAAAGACAGGATACTCACGAATTTCTAACTAAAATTCTCTTATCTCTGAAGGATTCTAAATTAACAGTAAATAACTACACTCAAACCCTAGATGTGTGGGTATTTGGTATGTGAAGTTAGTAAATATTTAGTAAAAATGACCTGCTAAAATAAATAACTGTGTGAAAGTAAACTGTAGTTTAAAAGTTTTTAAAAATAAAAAACATTTAAAAAATAAATTATGGCTAGACAGCAATGTAAAAAAAAAATAAATAAATAACTATGGGAAGGAATAAGCCTCCAAAGAAGCAAAGAAAATGAAAGTTTTTTACAGACTCAGAATTCCTGAGGCCTCTTAGCATACTCAGTATTCAAAATAACTACTAAGTCACAGAAATATAAACACAGAAAGGAAATGGTCTTGCCAACTACCATTTGTTATTTTCTTTTCAAATCCAAATGACCTTAGGATCCAGGCCAAGAGGAAGCTTGAGATTTCAACACTCAAAAATGTATTAACTGTATTAAGAGACCTCGATAAAAATTTACTCATGTGAACTTCTATTTGTGTTAGTAGTATGCACTGCGTACATTTAACTACTATCACAGGCAACTCATAGTGGCAGTTTCCACCTGGTGAATTCTTTATACTTAAAAGTATGGAAGAAGGTGATTCTTACTGCCAATTCTGAAGCCTACGTACAGCCCAACAGCTCTGGTTGGCCGTGTTGAAAGGAACCCTTAAAACTCATCAAATCTACCTCTATCCACTTACACTGTAGCATAAAACTAAGGTCCACTGAGACCCTGGCCAGATTGCTTAGCTGGTTTGAGTGTTGGCCCAGTCCACCAAGGATAAGGATGCAAGTTTTATCCCAGGTCAGGGCATACAAGAATCAACCAATGAATACATAAATAAGTGGAATAACAAATCAATGTTTCTTTCCCTCCCTTCCCTTTCCCTTTCCCTCTAAAATCAATAAATTAAAAAAAAAAAAAATGGAAACTGAGGTGCATTAAGAGGAAGTGACTTGCCCAGGATATAAAGAAAGTTAATGGCAGCACTGGCTGGTGTGGTTCAGTTGGTTGGGTGTCATCCCACTAACCAAAAGGTCATAGGTTCAAATCCTGGTTGGGGTGCTATGCCCAGGTTGCAGGTTCGGTCCCTACTTCAGGCGCCTGCAAGAGGCAGCTGATTAATGACCCTCTCTCACATTGGCTGTTTCTCTCCCTTTCTCCCTCTCTTTTCCTCTCTCTGGAATTAATAAAAGAAAAATAAAACTTTTAAAAGAAAGTTAATGGCAGAGCAAGGGCAGAATAGGTCTTAAGGCCAAAGCCAGTAATCTACTACCCCCCAACCATCTCCCTGCCAACTATAAGATTTGTGTTCATGGTAATAAATCACATCAAAGTATTTTGCAAATGCAAATTGAAATGATCAAATGTAGCAAAACCTTTCCAAGGAGACCTTCTCAGAATTGCATACTGTAGTTGATTTACTTTTCTGGTCTCCAAAGGTTGGTTTTGATAACCGAACCTCACGATGATCAGGTAAAAGAACCCCGGGGGGTGGGGGGAGCAGAGTGAATGCTGTTCCTGTCCTGAGGCATGTGTGGCAAGCCGTTTTCCTTCCTCAATGGACCTCTGCCACAGGTGAAGTGGTGGTGGGATGGAACGAACGGTACAGCCCTGCCGCTGACTGACCAGCTGCGTGGCAGTCTCTCGAGCCAATCTCTCTGGAACTCAGCTTTCACATCTTTAAAAAGATGAACTAAATAATGTAAGATCCCTTCCAGCTCTGAACTCATAGCATCTAGAACACTAAGCATGTTTTCTTGTAATATGCAATGTTCTCTAGAAAGGGCCTGTATCCTCCCCCAAATAAAAATTGAGTATATGATTATCTCAGGTTAAAAACAGACCTGAACGATAAATCGGTTATAACACCTAACTGATACCTGGATCTCTTCCATAACTGCTTGTAACTCTGATGAATAATGGCTTTTTGGTGTCTGAAGGAACTGCTCAGATAATTGGCCATAGTTTAAAACATTTAGGAGCTGTACTATGGAGTGGAAGCAGGGGATGTTGCTCAACAGATGAAAGAAGTTTTGTAGAGCCCTTGCTACATCCAAGGAGTTCCAACTCAATGTTTTATGTATCACAGCTTTGCTGCTCAAAGCAATTTTTGAAGCTCACTGACTTAAAGACTGATCTAGGTATTCTTCCCCCCAAAAAAGATAGTATGAAAAATACATTAGTTCTTTTCACAAGAATACTACTGAATCTCCACATGTATTTATATGCTGTCATATACTGTCATAAGGTTGTCCCATTTTTTGTATTTTTTTATTGTGGAAAAACGTGCAGCACATACAATTTACCATTTCTGCCATTTCTAAGTGTGTATTTTAGAGGCATTAATTATATTCACAATATTGTGCAGCCATCCAATATCTATTTTCTAAAACTTTCTCATTACCCGAAGAAACCCTAAACCAGTGAGCAGTAACTCCCTATTTCTCCTCCTTTATTTTTAATTATATTTTCAAAGGCCTTAATAACTTTCAAACTATGATATGCTGCCACCAGGTGGCATGAAAGTGTCATGACTACCCAAGATTGGGAACTGCCTCAAAAATAATCCAGCATAAGTATGGGAAAAATAAGTGAAAATGTACATGAAATAAAATTGTCCCAGTTGGTAACTTTGTGAACCCAGGTGATGGGCACACAGGAGTTAATTATTTCAGTCTCTCTACATTTGTACATGTTTTAAATTTTCCAGAACAAGTATTAAAATTGTGCCTACAATGTTATAAACACTGTATACATTTCATACACTTTTAAGCCCTAGAAAAGATTTCATACATCAGTATTGCACAAATATTGTGTTTCTTCAGGTATTTTTAAAAGGTGAGAAAATATTTTATGCACAAGTTATCAATTATACATTAATTTTAAATCCTGTAACTAGATAGCTGATTTCCAAGATTACATATTTATGTTAATAAAAACTTTTGTGTTGTATCCAACTAAACCTTATTAGTTACAAATCTGAAAAATTGGTATTCAAATGTATCAGTATTCAATTCCCACATGTATATAGAATTGAACTAGAGTAACTGCAACACAGTACTGTACTTTATCTCAATTTAAGAAGGTTTTGCTTCTTTAATAGTATGCACAACTTTACAAAGGAATCAACTGTCAACTATCTCCAGGAGAAGGAAGCTAAGGAGCACAAAATTCAGTTTAAAACTGCACTTGTTTTCATTAATCTTTTATTTTTCTTTCCTAAATTGCCATTTGACCAGATCACAGAAAATTTAGCACAGTGATTTTTAATTTTTCTAGCATCAGCAGGGAATAGAAGCTCTGGGTGACTTTTTGAGGCAATTTTGTTTATTGTCAAGGACCAAGAAATAAAGTCTGGAGATGCTCTATACAAGCAGTGATGAGTTACTAAAGAAGGGTGGGTTGGGGAGGAGACAATAATACATTACATTATTTTGAGTGAACTCCAGCACTTAATTCTAACACTTGATCCAAGGAGAAACAGCCACCCTTTTTCACTAGGGCCACAGCACAATGGAAACCTCACTCAATTTATCAGTTCCTACATGGCAGGCTGAGCAAGAGGCTAATTTAAGCTGATGCAAGAGACCACACATGGTCTGTTAGGAACCCCCACCCCAAGCACAGAATAGACGCTGAAGGTAATCCACAATTGCTGGTGGTGGCGGTCCTTTGGTCTTGGGTTTCTGTTGGTTCTCAATGATATGCTAGTCAGTTAAACCAAATGATGAGCCAATGTGGACCTGTCAAGAAATCATTCCCAGTTCTCTTTTGGCTTTATTCAGTAGGGTCTGAATTTCTACAGGGTCTTTTACATTTTTATTTTCTCTGAAGGCATCTCTTATCCCCCTGATAGCATAAGTTCTGTAACTGTAGGCGCTGAAATGCTTCTTTTCTCTCAGCATCACCAGGCATATATCTAACATTTGTGCATGGCTAGAGGAGGATGTTATTTTGCAAAGAAAAAATAACCTCTTTCACAGAGGCCCTGAGCTTAACCCAACAAAAGCCTATACAAAACCACAAACAAAATAAAATGCAGTGGGGTTTGGTTTTGCCAGTGGGCCTGGGCCTCAGACCACTGCTGGATGAATTTTCCTGATAACAGCTAATCCAACAAATAATTTTTATTTCAACCATATTTACTGCACTCCAAAATATGCACTCCTCTGCTTTATAAAACATTCAGTACAAAGTAATTTAAAATTTTTCATGATAATCATTATTAACATCAATTATCAACTTCTAACGGCTTGCTGCTGAATGTGTTTCTTGGTTTTTGCCTACTTTTGCCACCAATGATGTAGGCTCTGTCTGACTGTGCCAGTGAAACTGCCTCCTCTCCTGGGCTGAGTGTCTCTCTTGGCCTCTTCCTGTAATTTAGCTCTCAGACTACTGAACTCACTGAGTATAATGAATGCCCACTGCTTCTCTGTTCTAGCTAGCTCAAATGCCCCACCTCCTCGGTTCCAGAATTGCTATATCCCACATTGTGCCAGGTGTGAAGACCAACACACTGGGTTGTGTTGACCACTGTGCTGACCTATTTAATAGTGGATTTGTTTTAGAATTATAAAGAATCTTAGTGAGAGGCCAACCTCCTTGCTTTTGAGATAAGACCTAGGGTGATTACATGACCCATCTAAGGTCAAAGGGCTATTTAGGGACAGAAAAGATATTAATAGTCAGAACTGCTGGTTTCTAGTTCAAATGCTTTTTGCACTACTTACATCAACACTCACATCCTGGAAGATTATCATACAATAAGAGATAAGCTGGTGAAACCATTAAGCCAAATTTTCCACAAATTCTTTAAACTAATGGACACTGGTCCTTCCAGAAATAAGACAGTGAAATCTGATTTCCGCTAGATGAACCTGTGTTAAGGTAGGACTAGCTTTACCACGGGTGCTGGCTTTCCTCTAGAACACGAAAGCAATGGACTCACAGGAATTAATCACATTTAAACCAAACACTGATAAAACTATGTTGCAGAACCACACATAGCAGGTAACAGTTTACAGTAGGACATACTTTATTTTTAAAAAATAGAATTTATTTATTTTTACAGAGAGAACAAGGGAGGGAGAAAGAGAGGGAGAGAAACATCAATCAGTTGCCTCTTGCATGCGCCCAACCAGGGACCTGGCCAGCAACCCAGGCCGTGTGCCCTGACCTGGAATCGAACCAGTGACATTCACTTTGCAGGGCGATGCCCAACCCACTGAGCCACACTGGTCAGGACAGGGCATGCTTAATCAGACTCTCTCTGATGGAATTTAAACCATTTAATTGGCAATTGATCTATTAACTTTTAACTCTTTTCTTCTGGGCAGTAAGACAATAACAGTCATCTATCCTTTCAAAAGGGCCCTACTCCTACCGTAAGATTTTGGAAGTTTGCAAATAGGCAGATACTAAGATAGTTTAGAAGCCTTTGTTCAGAATAACTTTAAAGTTTTCATGTACAAATTTTATAATAAGCCTTGTTGATGTCAATCTTTAAGGCATAAACTCTCAAATTGCAGTCCACCGGCCCTAAAAAAAATTTATCAATGGACTTCAGGAGGTGTGTGAACTCATTAAACTGTACACAATATTGTGTGCATGTGCATACACGCATGTGTTAGGAGAGAAGATCTATGGCTTTATCAGATCAAAATCACTGCTTTTAGTAAAACAGAGTTTTCAGGCAAGGCAGCTCACTGGTGGCTGCAGCATGCTCAACAAGAAAGGTTATGGAATTGCTCTTCAAACACAGCAAGCTTTCTGGAATGCAGAACCTCAATACAGTGATAATCCTAACAGACCAGAAGTGCTCCCCTCCCACCCCGTTGCAAGATGGGGAGACAAGTCCACTATACCTTCCAATCAACATATCTCCACATCTGATCTCCTAACCAGAGAGCATCAAGAAAGCAAGATTGTCTTTTATCTAAAATAAAAAGATAGGGGGAGGGGTAGAGAGAGACATGATGGGAGAATCCATGAGATCAAGGGCCTTCCAGCATCCATGAACTAGCAATAACCCCTCCCTGAAAGTATTTTATTTTAATTAGTACTACCACCTCTTAGGGTTAAATTTACTAACCTGTATTAAGATATTAACTTATTTGTCAAAAAAATGAACACCAAAGCCCTGGCTGGTGTAGCTCAGTGGATTGAGCGCGGGCTGTGAACCAAAGTGTCGCAGGTTTGATTCCCAGTTAGGGCACATGCCTGGGATGCAGGCCACGGCCCCCAGCAACCGCACATTGATGTGTGTGTGTCTGTCTGTCCGTCTGTCTGTCCGTCTCTCTCTCCCCTTCCCTCTCTAAAAATAAATAAATAAAATCTTAAAAAAAATGAACACCAACATCTCTCTGTCAAACATCAGTGATGGGAGATTACCCTCGTTTTGGTACTTTTAAGTATTTAGTATTTTGAGAATTAACCCGTTATTGTGACTTTATAAGCTTCAGTCACAAATCCCTTTAGTGTTTTCCAAAAAAGGAATTCCTTTATATTTAATACCCTGAATGCCTGACAGGAAGAGTGCAAGAGCGACTGAGAAGTGTGAAGAGAGAGAGAACATGCTCCAACATATACAGGCCACATAAAACATGAACTCTACAACTGTACGTTGCTTAACCCAGAAATTCTTTCTTTCCACCACAACTAAATACTGCTCACTTTAGAGGTGTCAATTTTAGAAACTTTTATTTTCATATTCATCACCTACTACCATGTACAATGCTAAGAATGCATTTTAATGTTTTTCCTCCAACAAGATAGAGAAAGGAATATTTAGTTTGGAAACCTGTGAACACAAGATTCTCTATAGTGACTGGTAACATCAGCACAAATGCTTTTACTTTAGACACTTTAGAGAGATCTGACACTTTAGAGAGAACATACCAAAAAAAAAAAAAAAATAGGCCCTTCCCCCTATTTTTTAGATCTTGAAAGGCAGAGAATTAAATCCATTCACCAAAATCAGACCTCTCTATATCTGAAAACCATACTCAGGGCCAAAATCAGTGTTTCCAATTAGAGACCACAAATGTAATTTTAAAAATTTTCCTGCGGTTTCTTTTTATTTTTAATTTCTATTCACTGATTTTAGTGAGAGAGAGGGATGGAGGGGGTCAGAGGGAGAGAGGGAAGAAGAGAGTGAGAGAGAAAATGAATTTGTTGCTCCATTTACTGATGCAATCACTGGTTAATTATTGTATGTGCCCTGACCAGGGATTGAACCCACAACTTTGGCATATCAGGAGGATGCTCTAAACAACTGAGCTACCTGGCCAGGGCTTCTTCTGGTTTCTTCAAACCATGATTAGCTAACTACAAGATGACACTGAAGATTAAAAACAGTAATGACCAATAAATATACTAGAAATTCCAATTCTCTCATTTACAGGCACAGCACAATTGTTTGATATAAACAGAGAGAGTTAATTATCCACACACCTTCTTCACAACTCCATATAGGTGTCTAAGCAAACAAAAAAAAAGATAGTACAATATTAAAAATAAGTTGTTCTCAGTTTGCAAAACTGATGGTTTAGGTACTTCCCCAGCGGAAGTGACCCTAAGGAAGAAGCCAACCTAATCCAAAATTTAAGCAACTAAACAGGAAATTCAGAGGCAGGTAGAAAAAGAACTTTTATCTAAACTGGCTTAGTGAAGCTATTATATACACATACATATTGGAATAAATGGAGTGACAATAGAGTGTATATGTGTGTGTGCGTGCGCGCGTGTGCAAGTGCCTGGTGTACACCACCCCACTCCCCACTCCAACAACTTTAATTTGGAGAGTAAAGTAAATCAAAACACAGTCATAGGAAATGGGTTTTTTCTAGGCCCAGGAATACTTACTGGACTAGAAGATGCAACAAGCTTAATCAGTGACCTGAGCACATACAAGAAGCAAAAAACCACCAGAAGGTTGCAATCAGCAATGAGAAGCTGTTTCTGAGACCAAACTTGAGCTATACCCAGAGGAGAGACGAAAATATACACACAGATATTCTGGATACTAGGGGCATTTATTGCTGAGATGAAGAGATTTTTCACCAAGCCCTGCCCCCACCATCGCTTAGATGAAATTGTCAGATGAGCTACCTGCTTGTGCTCCAATTCCATTCCATGCATATGTTCTGAGCAGGTACTAAGTGCCAGGCACTATATAGGTGCCAGGTAAATCATGATATTGTGCAAACACAGGAAACAGATTATTGCCTCATGCTGCTTGTACTCTAGTAGAAAAGACAATTTAAAAGGAAGGGAAGCAGAACAGGTGGACCCCAGTCCCCTTCACTCCCTCTGTTCTTCCCAATGCCAATTTTTGTCAGAAGGTACGTTAGGATGACATCAAAGTTATATTAAAAGAAATGGTCAAATAAGAGAGAGATCTTGATGTGTCCTGCAAATAAATGTTCAGTTTTGAAGAATATGATAATTAAAATCTACCTAACTGGATGAAGTCAGGAATAAGTCAACCTGGCCTTGAACATAAGCTGTCAAAGATCTTCCCAGTCTTGGGCAAAAGGAAAGGGATAAAGAAAAGGAAGAAGAAAGATCAAAGGAGAATGGACTTCTGGGAACTCACCCAAGACAAAGTAAAAAATTATTTGCAGCCTCTTCTGAATGCACTTTTTTTAAAGATTTTATTTATTTTTAGAGAGGGGAAGAGAGGAAGAAAGACAGGGAGACAAACATCAATGTGTGGTTGCCTCTCCCATGCTCCCCAACCAGGGACCAGGCCCGCAACCCAGGCATGTGTCCTGACTGGGAATCGAGCTGGAGACCTTGCACTTTGCGGGACAACACCCAACCCACTGAGCCACATGGATCAGGGCCAAATGCACTTTCTTTCTGATCAACTACAATCAAGACCAGACTTTTCTGGCAAAGGACAGACTCACCTGTCCTTCCAGACCTAGAAAGACAAATGTCAGGGCCACATACGTAAATCTACGAATGAGTAATTGTGAATTGTGGTAAGTTCTACAAAGGACAAAATGAAGTGCAACAGGAGAGCAGACAGTTAGAAATTCCTTTAGAAAGGGTAGCCAAGAAAAGCCTCAGTAGAAAGTTAAGAGCTAATGGAGGAATAGGAGCATAGCACCCAAAGGGCACAGTAAGTAGCCTATGCAGGAAACATTATGAGAGGTGGGGAAAGAAAAAGTGAGATAAGCACAAGTGCAACAGAAAGTCAATGAATGGTTTTAAGTAGCCATGTGACCCATTCTTTTAAAAGCTCTCTCACTGCTGTGCAGAAAAAATCGGAGGGAAGCCAGAGAAGTGTGATCAGTTGAAAGGATAGAGTGATAGTTCAGAGGGAGAGATGAGATGGTGCCCATGGAAAGACATGGAATGGAACGATACAAGATATATTTTGGAGCCAAGTTTCTGAAAAGGACTAAGTGAAGGATGTAGGGGGAAAAACACAGGTGTCAACAATGACTACTAGGTTCCAGGATTAAGCAACTGGATGTCATTATCTAATGGGAAAGACTAAGAGAAGGAAGTGAATGGGACAGTTATCACCAGTTTTGGCTGGGTAAACATTTTAGTTTTTGACATGTAAATATGAGCTCCCTGTAAAATGCAATACTGGGGCCCCAGCTGGTGTGGCTCAGTGGATTGAGGGCTGGCCTGCGAACCAAAGGGTCACTAGTTCGATTCCCAGTCACGATACATGCCTGGGTTGTGGGCCAGGTCCCCAAGTGTAGGATATGTGAGAGACAACCAAACATTGATGTTTCTCTCCCTTTCTTTCTCCCTCCCTTCCCCTCTGACTATAAATAAATAAATAAATAAATAAATAAAATGTTTATATATATAAAATTAAAAACTCCCAGCATATAAATATTTAAAATCCTTGGGAACAAATGATATCATCAAGAAAGAGAACACAGAAGAGATGGGTACAGGGCCAAATCCTGAGCAACACAAACCTGTAGTAATGGGAAATGAGGCAAACAAACAAAAAGTACACACAAAAGCAAGAGGAAAACCAGGATTATTAGATTACAAAAGTCAAGAGATAGGGATTCAAGAAAGAGGGTAAATTTTATGGAGAACTGTGTAAGACATGTAGGGAAAAGTGGTCTGAGTGTCTCCTGGTTTGGTAATTCACTGCCATTGATGACCTTGGCAAGTGCAGTCTCAGGAAGTAGGAGTCAAGCTGATGAGGGCTGATGAGAGACCGATACAGTGTACACCAAACAGCCTGTTTCTGACTTAGCTTCTGACCTGTTTCCTCAGCCTCATCTACTCCCCCAAAAGAGCCTCATAACCACTTTTCTTACCTTCACCCTTACCCTCCTACAGCCCATTCTCAGTATAGCAGGCATAGTGGGAATGGACGTTATTACATCACATCATCACTTCTCTACTCAGTCATCTCATCTCACAGCAAAAGTCAGAGAAAGTCTTTATAACAGCCTAGAAGGTCACCATCCTGCTTCCTGCCACAGTACTCTCTCTAGCCACTCCAAACTCCCTCCCACTCCCGGAACACTGCCAGCACACTTCGGCCTCAGGGCTCCTGCACTCACACAGTGCTTCAGGTCTCAGCTCAACCCCACGGCCCAGAGGTCTTCTCTGACCAGTGGATTTAAAGAGAACCGATGCCTTTCATTCTTTGCTTCTCATTCCTTACCCTACTCTCTATTAGCATTTATCATTTTTATGACACATTACATATTTATTAGTTATTGTCTAACTCACATCACCAGAATGTGAGCTTCAAAAGAACAGAGGTTTTACCAGTTTTTGTTTACTACTGCACACCTAATAAGCAGGCCTGGCAACAGTAAACACTCACGTTTATTTGCTGCATTTAAGTCATTAAAGGCCCTTTCGTCTCTGGCTGGGTGGCTCTGTTGATTGGAGTGTCGTCCCTTATATCAAAAGGTTATGGGTTCAATCTTCTGTCCAATCTTCTTCTGGGCACATACCTGGGTTACATGTTTGATATCTGGTCGAGGTGCCTGTAGGAGGCGACCTATTCATGTTTCTTGCTCTCTCTCCCCCTCCCTACATCCCTTCCACTCTCTCTCCTTTCCCCTCTAAAATTAATAAACATATCCTCAGGTGAGGACTAAAAACAGAAAAAGAAAAAGAGGCCCTTTCGCATTAAAAATTATTAAGCTGGCACTTTCAGTTTGGATTCAAGCCTTCTGTATTTTTTAGACAGTGTGAGTCTGATCACCCACAGCCAAGCAATGAAAGTCCAATTTCTGGGCCCCTGAAATTCAGCACTGGCCACTAGGAGTTGGAAACTCACAATACTATCATCCTAGAAGCCATCTCCTATAGATTCCTCAAGGAATATTTCCATTTAGTTTTCAATATAAACTCTTTGCCTTTTGGGTAAAGCGAAGTCCACTGAACAAAAATCACTGTAATAACTCAGAGAAGGAGCCATGGAGGGAACAGTGGTACATATGAAGGTATGTATCTACTGTACAGGAACAAAGGCAAGTAGGTACACTGCTCTGGAATTAAGTGATTCTCCCAAATGATGGAACCATGCTCTCCAGTCTGTACAACTGGTTTTCCTATTCATCTCTTGGATCACCAAGAAACAGACTACATCATTTTTCTCTGCAAACTCCCTACCTCAGGCTGTTCTCCCTGGAAGGGTAACTGACTGAAAGTTAGTTCAGGAGTCACCTGGAAACTCCTGATGAGTTAAAATCAAACAAAGCTCTACATTATGTCAATAAAATGCAAACCTTAACCACACCTCTGAAATGTTCAAGTCAGGTTTACCAGTCATATAGATCATCTACTCATATACTCCTGTCACGGTGAAATGCTCAGGCTCTCTGACTCCATCTCGTTCCAGCCTGTGTTGTTTCCATGGCTTTCAAGCCAATAGTTTCTGCTTGGGGCTGAGTTTTTACAAAAACAGCTCCTCCCATTTTTCCTTCCTTGACATTAAAGAAGCCTAAACCCTGTATTTCCTTAAAATGGATTTGAGGAACTACTAGGACTCCCATCTTCTTACTTGGTGCCTTCTCAATCATACTGCAAATTCTGACGTGAGTCTTGGCCTTTCAGAGTGCTAGGCACACAGACTGTGAACTGGTAACACTCCTATAGAGAGTCTGTGGAAACATGTCCTGAAAATTGCAGTGCTCGTCCAATGAATTGATTTACATTTATTATATACCTAAGAATGGAAAGGAACAGCAAAACAATTTAAAATACAAATAAATCTACAGAACTTGTAAATGTGGCTACATAACTGCATGACATTTTTTTAAATCCTCAAAAGAAAATATGTAATTCATAAAAATACCAAATTTTAAAAACTCCATGTTATATTCACAAAAAAAGGAAAGGAGAAAGAAATATAGGTGTACTAAAATGTTTGTCTATAAATTATGAGGACACAAAAATATTATTTAGGTCTGCCTCTATTAGAGAGAAGTCTTTTTAAAATCCACATGGACCAGTAACACATGAAAAGATGCTCAGTATCATTAGCCATTAGGGAAAAGCAAATCAAAACCACAATGGACTACCAATGCACCCCCAGTAGGATGGCTATAGACAAAAAGATAGATACTAAGTATTTAATAAGGATGTGGAGAAATTAGGACTCTCGTAAATTGCTGGTGGAAATGTAAAATGAATGGTACAATCACCTTAGAAAACAGTTTGGCAGTTCCTCAAAAACTCCACTCGTGTGGGTGTTGGGTGAGTGCATCTAGGAGAAATGTAAACATAAGTCCACACAAAATCTAGTACACTAATATCCATAGCATTATTCATAATGGTCCAATAGTGGATGCAAGGCAAAGTCCATTAATTGACAGATGGATAAATAAAATGTAGTATATTCATAAATGAATATTATTTGACCATAAAAAGGAATTAAGTACTAATATGTTACAACATAGGTGAACCTAAAAACATTATGCTAAATAAAAGAAGCCAGTCGTAAAAGACTATATATTACATGATTCTACTTACACAAATGGTCCAGAATAAATAGGTAAATCTGTAGTGACAGAAATTAAATCTCTGATGCCTAGAATTTAGGTAGAAGGAAATGAGTGACCACCAATGGGTCCAAGTATTCTTTGCGGGGGACAATGAAAAGATTCTGGAATTTGATAGTTGTGATGGCTGCACAACTGTGAATACAACAGAATACCAGAAGCCAGTCAACTATATACTTTCTATAAGTAAATTGTATGAAATGTGAGTTACAGGTCAATAAGGCTATTAATTTTAAAAAAGAATGAGGTAGAGAGCACAATGGGAAGCTTCTGGGTACTTGCATTATTATTATTTCTTGATCTACTGGTTATACTGTATGTTCACATTATGATTAACTGAGCTGCAAACTTACAAGATGTGCATGATTCTATACATATATCATATTTCAAATAAAGGTTTTAAAAAATAACTAGATCTATAAATACTGACTTGGAAAGAGACCCAGATACAAAGTGGAAAAAAGCAAGTTTCAAAACAATATGTAGTATAATATGGACCCACTTTTTATAAATGCATGTGTGTGCGTGTGTGTGTGCAGAGTAAAAGAAAAAAGCCCGCCCTGGCTGGCGTAGCTCAGTGGATTGAGCACGGGCTGCGAACCAAAGTGTTGCAGGTTCGATTCCCAGCCAGGGTACATGCCTGAGTTGCAGGCCATAACCCCTAGCAACCACACATTGATGTTTCTCTCTCTCTTTCTATCTCCCTCCCTTCTCTCTCTAAAAATAAATAAATAAAATCTTTAAAAAAAAAAGAAAAAAGCCCACATGAGTTTACATAGCAACCTCTTTTCACTGATCTCTTAAGAATTCAAATAAAGGGACTTTTATTTTATGATACATATTTCTGTAATGTTCGAATTTTTCCAATGTGCATTTTTGTAATGAGAACATAATTGTATAGGTTTTTTAAAATAATTTAAGCCATACAGAATTTAATTTTCTTTAAAAAATCCAATTCATGCCCCCCTGCAAAATGAAGAAAACTGAATAGAATGAACTAAAAACAAAATAGAAACAAATGGTTACTGCTCCTCCACCCAAAACAGATTACTATTCCATGATACCAAAATCCTGGTATTAAGAATGGCAGAAGGAGGTAAAATTACAGGTCTCCACTTGTGAACATACACCAAAGCCCTGAATACTAACAGATCAGTCCAAAGCTATGAGGGTTCTTCCAGGAATGTAGGGATAATTCCGTGCTAGAAATTGATTAATATAATTCAGTACATAAACAGGTCAAAAGAAATAATCTCTCAGGGTACATAATCATATTTAAAGGCATCTGACAAACTTATCCTTTCTAAAAGATAAAAAAGCTTAATAAATAAAAATACTTCTGTAACTTGTTAGGTTTGAGACCCATAGCCAAACAACCCCACAACAAACTGTGAAGTGCACCTGAGGCAGCCTCATTAGACTAAAGTTGAATATATGACATTTTTCTGAATGTTATTGTCTAGCCAATGAAATACCAAAGAAAAATAACATAGGAAAATACTGAAAAGGAGTCTAAATTAGCAAAATTTGTTCAGTTGAAATACCCACCAAATAAATCTATGTAAAATTATTAGAATGACAAAGCTCAGGAAATAGGCAGGTCTGTAAATAAATTTATAAAAATCAGCTTTTTCTAACATTGACAAAACTCCAAAAGTAAGATTAAAAAGAAAGAAAGAAAAAACACCCCATTGCCCTGGCTGGTGTGGCTCAGTGGGGTGAGCACATACCTGCGAACCAGAAGGTCACCAGTTCAATTCCTGTGCAGGGCACAGGCCTGGGTTACAGGCCAGTTGCTCAGTTGGGGAAGTGTGAGAGACAACCGAAAGGCAACCGATAAATGTTTCTCCTGAACAACGATGTTTCTCTCCCTCTCCCCCTTCTCCACCTCTAAAAAATAAAATCTTTGAATAAAATAAAGTTTAAAAAAAATCCATTGTCAAAAACAAAAATGTAAAATACTATGGAATTAACAAATGTTAATTAAACCACAAAACTTCACTAAGCCATATACTGTGACACATAAAAGGAGAGTAAGGAGAAAGAAGTCATGTGATACATGAACAGATGCAGTATGAAGATATCAACTTAATAAATTTCATGTATTTCCAATCAGTGTAGCAGTGCGGTTTTTTGGGAGGAGGGGGTTTTGGGGGTTTTCTTGTTTGTTTGTTTTGTTTTTTATAGATTTTTAAAAAGATTTTATTTATTTATTTTTAGAGAGGGAAGGGAAGGAGAGAGAGAGAGAGAGAGAGAGAGAGAGAGAGAGAGAGAAATATCAATGTGCAGTTGCTGGGGGTTATGGCCTGCAACCCAGGCATGTACCCTGGCTGGGAATCGAACCTGCGACACTTTGGTTCACAGCCCACACTGAATCCACTGAGCTACACCAGGCAGGGCTTGTTTTTTTTTTAATTCGGACAAAAACTTAAAATTTTATCTAGAAGTGGGGGGAAGTATGTAATAAAAGCCAAGTCCTTTTCAAAATAAGAAAAACTACAAGAATTTGTCCTATCAAGCATTTACCTGTATAAAACTACAATAGGTAAAACATGCAATGTTGGTGCCAGAATAGAGACAGATCAATAGAACAAAACAGGATATACAAATACATCTAAGTACTAATGGAAATGCAGTATGTAATTTAAAATGTCATGTTAAATACATTAGGAACTGGTTAAATTGTGGTAAGTCCATATCAAATACAATGGAATACTGCACAGCTAGCTATTAAGAATGAGGTAGATTATACTGAGGTAGAAAGATGGTCAGAATATATTATGACAAAAAACAGAAAGGAAGTACAATATGATCCCTTGTATGTTAAATATATTCGTTTACTTGAGAGCCACTCTATATAGAGAAAACGTCTGGAAGGATGCACCGCACTGAAATAGCACTGTCACTACCTCTAGGGCTATGACAGACAGGAATAACAATGACAGTTCACCAGCCACGGTCCCAATATAAAGAGATGGCAAACTCAAATTAGAGAAATCTGGAGGGGGGTTATTTATAAATGAAATAAGTACAAATTTGGGAGGTGAGTTCTACAGATGCCACAGGAAATGGAAGAGAAACTAGGACTAGCAATAACAGAACAACTATCACTCTGGCCTTTCAAAAATACAGGAGATAAAGGTAACAGAACCCACTAATAAAATGCAGGCTCCCCTGAGAGGAGAGAGGATAAATATTCTCACCTCTTTCTCCTCCTTCCTTTCCATTTCCTCTTAAGGTTGAACACAGGAAGTCAGAGGACCTGGGAGCACTTGCCCTGGGGCAAAGAGCCAAGTAGAAAGGGGTGGAAGATAGATTTGGAGAAGTACACAGATATCTGGCACAGATTTCTTTAACCTTTTTGATTAAAAAAAAAAACCCAACAACTTACATTTAGGGGAAAATTTTTAAATGATTTTATTTTTTAAATTTTTATTTACTGATTTTAGAGAGAGAAAGAGAAACACTGATTTGCTGTTCCACTTATTTATGCATTAATCTCATTAGTTGATTCTTGTGTGTGCCCTGATTGGGGATTGAACATGCAACCCTGGAGTATAGGGATGACTCTCTAACCAACTAAGCTATCCCGCCAGGGCCTCTTTTACCTTTTTATAAATTTAATTACATAAATACAGGTACAATCGCTTTGTTAAAACTTACATCGAAACTAAAATCTCCCCCTTCCATAAACCTGGATCTTTCTCCGGAAGTAACCATCTTTATCATCATCATTTTGGTAAGATTTGTTGATTTTCTTCTAGACAGACACATACCATAATAAAACACAGAGAACTGTTCTATGAGATATCATTTGCTTAACAGGAACAGCATTAATTACTCCATTACTTTCTGCAAACTTTTTATTTTTGCCATTTTCTATTCGGTTATAAAATTATGCTTAAAAAGCCGAGATTTGCTTCTCCTCAGTGTTATTCACATGGTATCTCAGTGGCTCTCAAAATGATATTCCCCTCACCACCACCCCCCAAGCTGCATTAGCATCACCTAGGAATTTACTTAGAATACAAAATTTCAAGCCCTCACCCTACTAAAGGTAACCAAAACCTCAGAAAGCGAAACCCAGTAATCTTCCTTTTAACCAGCCCTTAAAACCTGGCTATTGTAAGAAACACTACTCCACCAATACCAGTGCAGTGTCCCTGCTAGGGATCTGCATTTTAATGAGATCCCCCAGTGATGCATAAGTAAATTAAAGTGTGAGCAGCTCTGGTCGACCTCAGAACCATAAACCTAACCCCAATCCATAATACCCGCACCCATTCACACACAGTTTATCAATGAGTGGTTTCTGGGGCTGAGAAGGGAGGAGGCCAGCAGAAAGACCAGTGGCTTTTAATCTCTTTGAATTTGAATCTATCACTCCGGTGGGAAAAACATCAATACTGCAGGCCATAGTTGGGCAGAACATGTTACCAGTGTCATATTTAGTGTGTGGCAGATAGCACATAACTACTATTAAACCACCCTGGAAATTCACCGCTCTTAGATGTCAGTTTTATATCCTAAATTCTCATTTTTCTTTTAAAATAAGTGAATTTCAATTTTAACCCCAAGTACAATAAAATTATACACAACTAGCTAACTTTTGTTTGTATCACTATTATTGTGGTGGGGACCCATCCTTTTATTTATATTTTCACTGAATGTGTTGGGGTGACACTGACTAATAAAACCATACAGATGTCAGTGTATTCCGCAATGCATCATCTGCATAGTGCACTGTGTGCTCAGCACCAAAGTGTAGTCTCTTTCCGCCACCAATTATATCCCCTTTACCCTCTTTCACCTCCCCCCACCCGTTCCCTCTGGCATTCACCATTATTTTAAAACAAACCTACCTTTTCTGTTCAATAGTGCCATTAGCAACAATTACTGGTATATCTACCCTCCATTTCCATGCTGCAGCCTAAGCTACCACACAGCTTGTGGGGAGGGGAAAATGTGACCAGAATTCCACCTTTAACCTCCTGCTCCCTCCCTCAGAGGCTCAAATATTTTCTTATATTTTTTAAAAGATTTTGCCTCTAGTACGCCCCCCAACCGGGGACTGAACCCGAAACCCAGGCATATGCCCTAACTGAGAATCAAACTGGTGACCTCTTGCTTTGCAGAATGAAGCCCAACCAACTGAGCCACACCGGTTACGGCTCAGAAATTTTCTTTTAAAACCTGCAACCTAAGGCACCAGCCTCAACCTCTCCCTTTTGCTCTTCTCTCATATTTCTCCACTCAGTTTCAGGGCTGTCTGTCCTGAGTCAACTGCAAACATGTTGAACTTTTTCAGGAAATCTGCCATGGGAACATACACATTTGTGCCTGAGAATCATAGTCTCAGTGTTCAATCCAACATGACTCAGAGCCTAATACAACGATCTGCTTTTTTAAGGCACTTCCAGTTTCACTTCTAGTTCTTACCAGGCTTACGCCCTGCCCCAGTGCGACACAGCAACCCCCCCGCCCCCTCTCTGAGCTTTCCTGACCCAGGAAGTAGAACGGTAAAGTCTATGGGGCCCATGCCCAATTTGACTTGCCTTTCCCTTCTTAGAGCAGTGTTGGAATCAAAATTTCTAAAGCCCCTTTTCAATTTGATAACTTTTCTTATGTAGAAACAAGGAGTATTTTAGTCAAGCCTTAAATTTGGGCCCGGGGTTTTTAATAACATAGCATCAGGAAAAATAATGTAACTATTCTATCAAACCATTTTATTTTGAAATGAAACATGTTTGCATTTCAAATGTGCTATTAAAAAATTTTGGTACCATAACACTAATTTGATTTCTATCCCACCTTATAGAATTATGTTAAAATCTTTTGTCAATTGAGACAGTTCATTTTTTAAAAGATTCTGTTCTACCAAACAGTCAGACTCACAATATGTACAGTATTATCTAAACCTTCTAGACTCAAATTCTGACTTTAGCTTTGACCTCTAGAAATTGATTTCATGAACTGCACACAAATTAATTTTTTTAAAGATTTTATTTATTTCTAGAGAGAGGGGAAGGGAAGGAGAGAGATACATCCATTGGTTGCTTCTCACATGCAACCCCCCTCCCCCCTCCACCACCACTAGGGACCTGTCCTGCAATCCAGGCATGTGCCCTAGCTGGGAATCAAACCAGCGACCCCTTGGTTCACAGGCCAGCGCTCAATTCACTGTGCCACACCAGCCAGGGCACAAATTAATTTTAATACAGCAAATCTTTTGATTTGTTTGTTGCCTTTGTTTGGGGGTTAATTTTTTTAGGCACACAGTGGTAGCTTTTATTTAAAGTTAAAGCTCAAAAATATCATGAAATAGTAACTTGTGTTCAACAATATATGAAAACTTCTTAATAGAACCATCAAATAATTAGATCACTGCCCTGGCTGGTGTAGCTCAGTAGATTGAGCGTGGGCTGTGAACCAAAGGGTTGCCAGTTCCATTCTCGTCAGGGTTCATACCTGGGTTGCTGGTTGGGTCCCCAGTAGGGGGCATGTGAAAAGCAACAACACATTGATGTTTCTCTCACTCTTTCTCTCCCCCTGCCCCTCTTTCTAAAAATAAATAAATAAATCTTTTTTAAAAATTAGATCACAAGAGTTCATGACTAGAACCCCAAATATATTATAACTCTAGATGTGTTCATAACTCTAAATATGTTCTATATGTTAGAACATGTATCTATGTTCTAGATAGGTTCTTAAACAAACTCAAGCAGTAAACAGGCAGAAAGTCCTCAATTACCTAAATTAATCGGTTTTTTAAAAGATTTTATTTATTTATTTTTAGAGAAAGGGGAAAGGAGGGAGAAAGAGAAGGAAAGAAACATCGATGTGTGAGAGATACACTGATTAGTTGCCTCTCACACACCCCCGACTGGGGACCTGGCCCGTAACTAAGACATGTGCCCTGACTGGAAATCAAACTCACGACTTTTCAGTTCTCGGGCCAGTGCTCAATCCACTGAGCCACACTGGTCAGGGCTAAATTAATCAGTTTTTATCCTGCCTGAATGAAAAGAATATCTCCCTCCTATGAATTAATTCCATATTGCTTAGTAATTTGAAAGACGAAGAATTCCTTTTTCCCTTTCCAGCTATTCATAAGCAAAGTAGGAGAAAAAGATTAAATTGGCAGACTCATCTCAAAAACAGGCTATGTTCCAAAAGTCTATAAATACTGTTTTAACCTTAGATTCCCATTTTGCTGTAGAACATTTTTTAAATAGATGGCGCACCAATGCCTATTAAGCCCATCATAGAGATGAAATAATATTAGAAACACCATCTATAATTGCTTATGAGAAATTTACTCAATCTCACGATTCCAACATTAGGCCACCCGAAGAGAATTTTTAACAAGCGTTCCAACCAATTTTGAAGTACGTAGTTCATTCGGGAACCACTACACTACATTATTTTCCTCAAACAATCCACTGTCTCAGACAGCATCCACCCAACAACAGGCTATCCAACTGAAGCCTGAAATGCTCATATTCTATGCTACTGAGTAAAGGGATATGTTTATGCTTTAGCTTGTGACAAATCAGTTTACTATGGAAATTAAGGCTAAAAAGAAGTCTAATACCCATTCTTGTACTGATTTGGGAGTGGGGAAGGTATGCATATCCACAAAAAGGTGGGATTCAGAAGTTCTCCTGAATAGTGTCAAATTTTTCCTTGAGTTCAGTATCTTCATTAAGTGCCCAAACAAGCACTCAGTTAAGACCCTAATATTCAGAATCATAGAACATGAGAGATTTTCTAAGAAGGAATTTAAATATGCCTGATCTAAAGTGAACCTACTTCAATACGGGTACTCCTGCTCCCGTTGTGAAAAAGTAATGAATTCTAACAGAATAATTCAGAACTTAAAAAAAAAAAGAGCATATTTCACAGGAAGAGCAAAGGTGAAACTAAAGAAATTCTTTTGAGTGGCTAAACCACTGATCGCTTTTTATACTCAATCTTTTGTTATCAAAATTAACTGCTAAGTTTGCTTAGACTATCTAAAGCGAGATGTAGTAAAGCATGATGGCTAAAAGTACAGATTTAGAACAAGACAGCTTGGGTTCACATCCCAGATAACACTCTTAATAGCTGCAGCATCTCTAGCAAGTTATTTAACCTCTCTGTGCTCCAGTTTCTTCATCTGCACAATAAGGATAATAATAGCATCAACCTTAGAATATTGTGAAAATTAAATGACTTAATCCAGGTAAAGCGCTTGGAACGAACTTTGCACACAGTAAGCGCACAATAAGTGACGATTACTTTCAACATATTAAAAAATAAGTAGGGTTTGGAAAAACTGCAGGAGGAAAGGCATTCCAAACTGAAGTAACAAGCAAAGGAACAGTGGTGAAAAAGTGATACACATTTGGACAACAGGAAATTCTATTCCCTGGAGAATAATATTCGTAAGGAAGAATAGTAGAAATTGGAAATAATGAAGACCCAGTTGTGCAGGCCTTGACTGCCAGACCAAAAAATGTTTCTTTCATTTAGAAGGTAGCCACTTAAATTTTTTATCTGATTAGATCTGTGCTTTAGCAATGTTAATTATCAAGATTACATCCTATCACTACCATTAATGCAATTGTGACATTCTGTGCTCTTATGAAGGGTTAACAGACCCCAAACTACATCTGTCCTGTTACTGAACTGCTGCATATGTGAATCATACCTTAAATCCTTACTGTGCATGGTACCTAGTAGGCACTCAATAAATGTCTTATCATTTAGTGGCCACCAGAGAGCAGTGAAGTAAAAAAAAGTTGGAGGTTAATCCCCAAAGGAAATATCTATTATAAATGAAGTAAATGAAGTAGTCAAATAACAGTTTATAATTAACCTAAAATATAAGTCACTGCTAATCATGAGGGTGGGTTGGTGGGGATCAATTCTACTTTTCATTTAAAGCAAATAAAATAGGTCCTTGTGCTTTTTTTTTTTCCCCCCCATATAATACAACAGTTTATTACTGATTAGGTCAACTTGCTCCAATAAATTAAGAAGAGTAAAAACTGGTCAGGTCAATTTTTAAGCTGACTCTCATATATTTTTAAGTTTCATAAAACTTAGCTGTCAAATAGGTAGTCTTTTCAAAGGATTACTTGGGCAATATCTTTGTAATAAACCACCAGTAGTCTTATGTTAAGATAAATTTAAGGTAGATTTTCTCGAGATATCTGTATCCATGTTCACAGCAGGATTATTCACAATGGCCAAGACAGGGAAACAGCCTAAGTGTCTGCCAGATAAATGAATCAATAAAAAAGATGTGGTATATACATACCATGAAATATTATTCATCCATGAGAAGTAAGAAAATTCTGCCACCTGTGACAACATGGATGAATTTGGAGGACATAATGCTAAGGAAAATAAGCCAAACAGAAAAGACAAATACCATACGATCTCACTTATATGTGGAATCTTTTAAAAAAATAATTTAAAAGGTAAAACTGATAGAAACAGAGCAGGATGGTGGTCACCAGGGGCTGGGGAATGAGAGACTCGAGGAAATGCTGATCAAAGGATGCAAGGCTTCAGCTACAAAATGGGTGAGCTCTGAGGGTCCACTGTATAGAGCAGGTGACTGCAGTTAATAATTCTGTCTTGCTTATTTGATATCTGCTATACGAAACTAGATCTTAAGCATCTCACCAAAAAAATAGTAACAATAACATAACTATGTGAGGTGATGGATATATTAACATCACTTCACGATGTATATGTATAACAAATCATCACTTTAAGTATAAGCAATTTTATTTGTCAGTAAAAAGGGTAAATTTCCTCAAAATCATGCTACACAATGAAAATAAGGGTCCAACTGCTGACCTGGTTCTAACAGGTAATTAGAGGCAAAGTCAGCTCACAGTAGCTGCAGGTTTCCATGGAGTACACACTCTCTACCTGGATGCTTCACTCTCCACAGATGACCGTGCGAATTACAACAAAAAAGACCCCTTTCCCTTCATCCTGAGTAAGGGGGACTGGAGTCCACTATCCTAAAGTTTAAAGGTAACTTTTGTAGTCAATTGTTTGGTGCATCTCTTGTAAAAAAATGTTTGAGACACTAGTTAGAGTAATACACTAATACACCACTTCAACACAGTAAGAAAAAAAGCGTTCACTAAAAGAATACCAACAGAGCTTGGAAGCTCGTCATGACACAGGATGACTGATGTAAGAGTTTGTATCCCCAGATTAATTGATATTTTTTTCTAGTGGTAGTAGGGGGAAATCAGCTTACCAAATATGCCAGCTAGTACCTACTTTGAGAAACTTAAAACACATACACACAAACACAGATTAGTAGGCGCACCCATGGATAACAAGCAAGTTATATATGTGGCTTTCTTGGGCAATCATTCTGGCAACACATACAAAAAGCAAAGTAGGCCCAGATTTCTACATAACTTCTTCTAATGTACTTTTAAAGTAACTACAATTTTAGACTAAAAAAGAAAAGAAAAAATAGTTCCAGCTGTCTTGTGCTTTTTAAAGCTTGCAAGTACTAGAATTTAAAGACCTGAAGGGTATTCACTCAAACATGTTCCCATCAGCATTACCAACAACGCTCCATTATCCATTTGGTACTGTTTCCAGATGATGTTTAATCCCTGCCTGACTTCTCCCTACCAACAAGTACTTGGATACCATCTTTACCCTGCCTGCCCCCATTACTTAGTCGTGCTTAGGGAATTATAATTACAGTGATCCCGCCTTTAGAACATCCTCAGAGCACAAAGCCTCTTTGTATGATTGGGGGTGAGGGGGGCGCCTTCCAGGCTCCACAGCAAAGGGTGGGTGGTGGCAACACAGGCACCAAAAGGGGAGTTGGAACCACTACAGTGGCCCTCAGGTCTGGCTCCATATTGTTTGAGGGGTTTTATTTGCTGGGTGCCTAGCCAAAAGGTTCTGCAAAGCCTCTGACTCCTCCAATGGGGGAAGCAGGGGATGGGGCCTGTCCTGACAGATGGATAGATCACCACTAAGCCCAGAAGGCCAGGAAGCAGAAAGAAGCATTAAAAAAACACTTTTTTAGAAAAACCAACAGCTAAAAATTACGCCTCTGTACTGTTCTGAGGACCTCAGGTAATGAAGTCTGCCAATGAAGGCCATCACTCCAGTGAATCAGCAGTTAGTATTGGCATTGCTAGTATCCACTGGGTGCTCAAACATGTATGTATCGAGGTGGGGACAAAAATGTACATAGAAAAACAAATCTATTATAAAATATTTTTAGCTCCTCACCCAAGGGTATGTTTATTGATTGCAGAGAGAAAGGCAGGGGGAGAGAGAGAAACAGATGTGAGAGAAACATTGATCAGCTGCCTCCCATACATGCCCAGACCAGGATCCGCAAACCTATGTTATAGGCTCAATCCTGGGCCAAGCCTTCAACCTAGATATGAGCCCTGACTGAAGATTAAACCTGCAAACTTTCTGTGTCCAGGATGATGCTCCAACCGACTGACCCACATGGGGAAGGGCTCTACTAAATTTTTTTTAAATAAGATAGCCTCAAAGCCAAATAAAAAGTGCTTTTTGTTCATTATGACAGTACCAACTCCTATTTGCAAAAGTGATTACGAAATGACTACTAATTTTACTTTTCTTGCCCTACTAATTCTAGTCTAATTTTCAAAATTGCTCATTTTCTAGCTTTGGACAGTAAAACTGGTTTCAACTAAAGACCAGAGAGTACCATCTGCAGACAATGAAATCAAAGGTACTGAAGCAGAACTGATACATAACTTTCAACTCAAGGAACATCCACAAAGCACTACAAAACATCTACTGTTTAAATGCTTGCTACTCTCTCTTCCATATATGTACTTCTTCCTCTTACCACTTCCCTCTTTTTTTTTTCTTTCAAAAGGGTTAAATGATTACATATCAAAACTCACAATCCCTTATTTCTACACTTTCTTTTCCCACAAAAGCAGACAAAGCAATGATAGCCTTCCATATCGCGACTGGAGGGAACTGTAAAACCTAGCATAATCCCATCAATCTCCTCCTCCACCTGCCCAACAGCGCTCCAGTTAACTATTCTAAGCAGTCCCTAGAATAGCACTAATATCAATTTAAGCAAAAGAGGGAAAAACCGGAAACTGCTTTAGGTAAGGCCTATAGGTGAGAACTATTTATTCTCCATATATGGGCATAAGACTATTTTTGTTAAGCCTTTTTTTGTTTTTATTTACATCCATTTTCGTTTAAAAATTCCCTCAAGACAGCAGCAAAAGTACATTGAAACTCTCAATCCATCATCCTCAATGGTGTTTTAAAAGAATAATAATAATAATAATAAAAAAACAGAAATCACTTCAAATGTACATCTCCCTTGAGCCTGCAGAACAGCACTCTTCCATGACAACTGTTCTGAGAAACACACTGCCATTATTTGCAAAAGCAGTAGGAAGTCCAGTCTTGTCCTCGGTTCAGCACTCCCCCCTCCTCCCTCTCTCCAAAAAAAAAAGAAAAAAAAAAAAAGGAAACAGCAGGAAGCATAAACCACTTAATGGAAAATACAAATGGGTAAATATTTTAAAAATTGCTAAAAAGCCTCAGGTCTTAAGAAATTCAGAAATGGTAGTGTAGGATGAAACACGAAAGAAAATAAAATTGTATTTCTTCCTCAAAGTGAGCACTGTAAGAAGGCAAGAGCAAATGTGGTACAGAGCTACTTTCCTTCACTTACCAGATGCTTTGTCTTTAATGATTTCTCTCATTCTGTCTTTCCATAAATAATGGTATTTTCTAGATAGTTTATATATTTCTCCGCCCCATAACAAGTTTTACAATGTTAAGCTTAAATCTTGGGTTCAACTGAATATGGTGATAGAAAACCAGGGGTGGTGGGTCCCTTCCCATTAAAAGTTCCCATGGAGAACTTTCGAGCCCCAGGCCCAGCACCAACTAGCCCTCTGCAGAGCTCACAGTAAGCACGGATGGCTCAGTTACAGTTGGACCACCAGCTCCAAAGATACAGGGCCATGGTACGCCATAAAGGAGCTTTGTGAAAAGGGTACCCCCTCTCTGAGGGACACTGCTGCACATGAGGTGTTCATACTAGTAAGTGGAACACAGACTGCATTTCCACTCCCACTTGCCACTCAAAACCAGTGCCCTTGTGCTGGGCAAAATCTACACAACCCTGAACAGCAGCCCTGCAAAACTGTACCTAGGGCAACACCATACCTCCAAAGTAGGTTTTCAGAAAGAACCTCATCAAAAACAAGTAGGCATTTTCTGAATTTCATTAGCAGAAATCCTCACATTTGTTAAACAAATTAATAGGGTCCTATTAAGAGGGTCCTATAGAGAGGAAAAACTAGCAAATTTGGGAGAAAGGAAACTCTTCCAATTTGAGAGATAATCCGTTGTTTCCTAAAGCCCCTAATCTTTGACTACAGGTTCAAACAGCTGAACTTCGGCTGCATATCATAAACTGGAACACTCAAGCCATCGCTGTCATCTGCAAAGAAAGGAATGGTGACATACACTTACTCTGGGGGTTTACTTTTGCCAAACCTGCCAGTTTTCCTTCTCTATTAGACCCTTTTTCAGCTCCTCCTATCCTAACAATAAAACCACATGTTGTGATACATGTGGTTAAAGTTTGTGAAACCTGCTAAAAAGTAAAGAGCCCTGTGAGTGGCAAGCCCCTTAGCTACCTGCATGAAAACAAGAGAAATGGACAACTTGGATTATGAAGGGCTTAACATTCAATGGCTTCCATACCTATTATTATTTTATGCCCAACAAAAGAACGAAGTATCACATGAGTCCAAATTAGTCCCAGTCATGCAGAAGGAGCAACAGAGGTCAGCCTGGGAGCTAGGCTGGGTCAAAGCTGAGATGAAGTACAACCCAGAATCAAAAGGAGCCTAAGGCAGTGAATCTCAAACTCTGACATCAGAATCTACTGCAAGCTTTCAGAATCAGATTCCTGGGTACCCCCTCTCCACATTTGAGAAGTCAAAATGTCCTGGAGCATTTATATTTTGACAAAGCTCAAACTGCTGACTTAGGTACACTAGAAAGTTTACAAACACTGGGAAATCCTCTGCACCTATCAATCAGCAGTTCCAAAATAAAAGACATCCATCGCAAAACTTGACTTTACAGGTCAGAAGTGGGTGACAAAAGAATCACCCGCCTGCATGCCTAACAGGCTGTGCAGGGCTGGAGCCTGCGGTTAGTTTCATTATTATAGGACAAAAACCTTGTGCTCTACACGCAAGAACATTTTTTGCATGTGAACAAAATTTCAAACATCTGAAAATATTTAAGATAATATAATGAATCTCTGTTCCCAACACCCAAGATAAATATTAATTTGCAATTATCTGATTTCCATTTTTTTGGTAGTAGGATATTACAGATATAAAGCCCTCTGTGTATCCCTGTCCAATCCCATTCGTCATCTTTTCTTCCCAGAGATAATCACTACTCTGAATCTGGTGTTAGCTATTACCATGCATGTTTTTATACTTTTACTACGCATGTACACAGCCCCAAACAATGTTATTTTGCATGTTTTCAGATTTTATACAAGTGGAAGCATTCTGTAACAGTTTTCTGTTACTTGCTCCCCCAACTGATGCTATGTTTCTGACATTCAACCATTTTAATGCACGTGGCTATAGTTTCTTTTTCACAGTCCTACAATATTCAGTTGTGTGGGACCAGCTAACAATTTATGTGTTCTCCTGTTAGCGGATATTTAAGCTACAATGAGTATTCTTGTACTTCTTTTGTACTTATTTTCTTTGACGAGGGTGCAAGGACTTCTTAGAGTGTATACGAGAAATGAAATGGACATTTTGGGTAAAGAGGTATGTTTGCCTTCCTTCAACTAGACTTCACTATGTTACTCTCCAAGGTGGTTTATCCATTTACATCCCCACTAGTAGTATTAAAAGTGGATTTCCCCACAACCTTACTAACACTTTGTTATCACAGCATTTAAATTTTGCCAATCTGATGGCCCTGAAATGGCATTGCACTGTTGTTTTAATTTGCATTTCCCTGATCGCAGGTCTTTGACAAATGAATTTTCATGATTTTATATATATATCTGCCAAATATGTGCTTCTCACAGTTTTTTAGAAAAATCTAACTCAGCTTATCTGAATTCGGGCAGCTCCTCCCAAAGCACCCTGCCAACAGCCACCACAGCTGGGAACCTGAGGTGCAGGAGGGCTGCAAGAAAACAGCTGACTTAAACAAGGAATCTTCTTGGACAAAGGGCCCTAATTAATGCATTTTCTAATTAGTCTTCCCTTCCCTCTTTTGTAAAGGCTTTACATCCAAGACACTACTATGGGCCTGCAACTTTAGAACAGGAGAGAGAAAGGAGGTGAGGAATATGAAAGCTAAAACATTTATATAAAAGTACAACTGTATGAAGACACTGCAGACCAATACTTATTACTCAACCTTGTAAGATACCACTCACTTCTAACAGACACCTCTCAAAACTCATCACATTTGGCTCCCTCTTTGAAACACCCCAATCTTTTTCTCTACACTAGACACTTGTCCCCTCCCTTCAGCCACCCTTTCCCCACAATGACTAAATACCGTCTCCTTTTCCCCCATTCTACAGCTATTTTCTAGGTCCTCAGGGGACTCTTCGTTGCCTGTAACACGTTGCACACTCTCTCTCCCTCTCCAAACTCCAAGTCCTCTCCTCCTCCCCTTTCCAAGATGCATCCACAGTGAAAACAACCCACCCAGTCACCCACCCTAAAGAAAAATGGGAATCCCATGTAATACATGACCCTGAGTTACATGCCAGGCAAGCGCATGACATTCCCCAAACCACCCAGCTTCCTTGTCCCTTCAGGCCTGGGATAGCTTTCTTTCTCTGGGGGTTGTACAAGTTTGACAATTCATACTACCGGAGAAAACCTCATTCGGACTTCTGTGGCAGAAATGCCATTAGTAAGGCCATATATGCACTTCTGCTTGGGTCATGAACGAAATTCGGGCCGTTTCGTGGAAAAGACACCTTGCGGGAGTCTCCCCCCACAAAAAGAGGCAGGCCTCCCTCCTATAAATTTCAGCTGGATTGGTTTAGCCCGTGCGGTGGTGGTTAGGTGGCCTCGTAGAGACCAAACGGCCCCCGCGTTAAGAAGTTTCCGAAGCTCTGACCCACGCACTCAAGAAGCCCTCTTCCCCGAAAGCAAACCAATCACAGGAGTCTTTCCCTCCGCTGCTCCCCAAATCCGCTCTCCAGGTCACCACCAAGCCCCGAAAGCGGCCCCTGCTGCTCCGTCCTACCCGCAAAAGATCCTTTCTCCTAAGGCAGCCAAAAAGCTCTGGGTGGGCGTGCCTGGGACCAGGGCCTAGCGCCCCCTCCTCCGGGATCTCTCTCTCTCTCTCGGTTCTCGGCAGCTGGGGGCTCTCTTCCTCCTAGCCACCCTCCCTTCTCGGGGCCCGCACCGGCCCAGGGTGGCTCTGGGTCCCAGCCAGGATACGACTCTCAGCGGCTACGTGACCTTGGGCAAGTCACTTCCCTCTGTAAGCCTCAGTTTCCTCCTCCGCCTAGCGGAGACCCAGAGAGGTTCTGCCCCGGCCCCCAGAGGAGTGGGGGGCTACTACCCACAGGGTGGGAAAACGCTTTGTGAGCCGCTGGCGCGGCGGGGACGCAGGGCTCACTGGGGCTCCGGAGCCGGACAAAGCTGACCCGGACCACGCTCCACCCACTCCGCGGGGCCGTCTGGCTGGACCGCACGCTTTTGCGCCCCCCACCCCAGGGACCAACCTACGCCCCTCCCCGCCTGGCCCGCTCTCGGACCCCGTACCTGCTCCCGGCGTTCGGCCGCAGGCGCCACCACCCTGGGCGCTCGCCCGGAGAAGACCGTGGCCCGGAGGGCTGAGGCGGCCGGCGGCGGCGGGCTCCGGCCGGGGCGGCGGCGGCGGGGGACGAGGGCGGCGCGGGGGCCCCAGCTCCGCGAGGCCCGGCCTGGGAGACGACGACGGAGGCTGGAAGTGCGCGGCGGCCGCGGCTGCTGAGGCGGCGGCCACCGCGGCGGCGGCGCTTCCGCTCATGGCGGGGCCGCGGGCAGCGGCTCCGGCTGCGACTCGACTCCGGCGCGGCGGGCGCTGGCTGGGCCCCGGCCGGCGGCAGCAGCGACGGTGGCGACTACGGAGGCGGCTCCCGGGGGGAGGAGGAGGCGGAGCCGGGAAGCGGCGGCGGCGGCGGAGGGGGCGGGGACTAGGAGGGGGCGGGGACGACGCGCAGCCGCCGCCAATGGGTGGTGTGTTCCTCGCCAGGGGCTCCCGGGCCGGGCTGACTGCGCCGTGGGGCATCTTCTGCTGCGGCAGCTTGCGGAGGCGGGGAAGCTGAGGGCCGCCGGCGAAGAGAGCCCAGCTTCTGGGACTTGGCCGCCGACAGTACGCCCCCGGGGCGCGGCCGCGGGCCTCCCGGGCCAGGCATCCAGCTGCCCAGACTGCGGTCAGCTGCGCCTCCGCCCCGACGCCCGGGTTCGCGCCGCGAGTTTGCCGGGGGTTCTCCGGAGTAGTTGCTGCTAGCCTGCGCGCCCGCCGCTGGCCTCCCAATCCACGGATAGTGCCGCCTCGACTTCCCTCCTCCTCCGCCTCCTCCTCCTCTTCCTCACACCATAGCCACAGTCTCCTCTCCGTCTCTTGCCTGTTTCTTCCAAGTTTTCCCCTTTCAGACACTTGGGAGAGAAAGTCTTCCCTTCTTAGGCTATACCTCTGATAAATCAGTCCCCGAGGATCCAGAAAGTGTAAGAGAGGAAGAATCGACCGAAAGGAGATGCCCTGCCTTCTCTGAGCCTAGAGACCTTCCTGGATTATGAGCAGAGAGGCCAGCCTGGCTCAGCCCTCGCCCCTCGTCCCTTTCTCTGATTTTCTCTTCCTTTTCCTTACTTTAAACGCCCTTGTTAAGACTTACAGGAAACCATCCAACCCAGCCGGGCCCACTCTCAAAAGGAGAGGCTGTGAGGTGAGGAAAGGCTTTTGAGCTGTGATGACAGTTTTCCTATGAAAGAATTCTGCAGATTCATGACCCTCTTGGCAGCCCTCTTCTTGGATGTGTTGTTGGTCACTGAACCCATTTCCTTTTCATGTTACTCTGACTCTCATATCAAAGACAGAGGAGACAGGAAAAAAAAAATCAACCATGTGCTAGGAGTGCTTGTAAGTATGGCCACGTGGGTGAGGGTGCAGCTAAACTGCTGACTAGATCATTGCAATAAAGCATTATCCTCAGCCTTTCCCTACATGCAGCCACCAGCCGGGGACTGAGCAGAGAGAGAGCTACAAGTTGACAAGACAAAGTGCTACAGTGGTAGGCTGGCCCCGTGAGAAAGAAGTGAATGAATCTTTGGCAACAGACATTCCAACTGGAATTCCGCCCTGACACTAGATGCATGCATGATTTTCCTTTTACTCAGTCATCAGTAATGCTAGGCTGTGGGGGATTCAGTGATGACCATACAGAGTCCAAGCTTTCGAAGAGTTTGTCATCTCCTTGGAAGATGGTGAGATATATTCTTAGATGATAAGAACTTAAGGAAGGGTAAGAGTTGACCAGGTAGAGCAGGTTGGGGGAAAGTGGGCTGGAAAGACATTAAGATTAGAATTGGCCAAGGAATCTAGTATTTCCTGAATCCCATCCTTGATGTCTGGTCACAGAGGAGGCAGGTAACATCATATTACTTGTTGGGGCTTTGGTCCCAGTGCCCACTGTCGAATGCCCATAAACAGTAGCATTTTTTCCTCTCTTGGTAGGTCTCAGCAGCCTTGAACAAAATCAGTTTTATTTCCACTCTGAAGCTCAACCCCCCAATTTCAGATCTTAACAACTCCAATTTGGTCAGATGCCTTGCCCACCAGCCCTAGACAAAAAGGGGCAGGCAAGCAGTTTTATTCAGTAACAAAGGAGCCCTCAGAAGCTCTCTTGTAGGCCAGGAAGAAGTAAGGGAGAGAGCCAGACTAGGTCTGGGCCACTTCATCTTGCCAGTTAAGGGGTGCAAAAGAAACACTGGACCATGTAGGCTGTGGCCTTTAGTTCTGAAAATTTCCATCCTGCAGCGATGATCAGGAAGAGAGATGGGCATGATGTGTTTGGGAAACCACACATTTAATAGGGCTGGAACACTGCTTGGGTGATGAGTGGAGAGAAGAGATCAGACTGGAGAGTTGAGGAGACCAGAAGATCATGAAGATTCTTAAATGTCATGTTGAGGCATTTGGACTTAACCTAAGTAACTAAAGGAAGCTGTTAAAGGATTCAGTGAGAGAATGACATGATCAGATTGGATTTTGAAACACTGGCTACTGTGCAGAAAATGGATTGATGGGGAACAAGAAGAGAAGCAATAAAACCGGTTGAAAAGCTATTACACAAGGGGTGAAAGGGATCCAAACCGAGGCAAAGATGGTAGGAATAGAGAAATATTAAGGTGCTAGAATCACCAAGACATGTAGCGATCTAAGAAGATGAGAGAGAATCAAAGATAACAAAGATTTCGGGCTTGGACAACTGAGAGATAGTGGTGCCATTCCTACAGATAGGGAATGCAGGATGAGGAACAGAAAACTATGATCTTAGTTGAATCAGTTTGTTTCTATGGTCCTCACTCTCCTCATCCATACAAGGCAGAGGGCTAAGAGAATTGGACTAGAGTCACTACTATACAATTACTAATGTCCTTCTGAGATTGGCATCCAGAGATTTGCAAAGGAGAGGCAAGATAGCAGAATTGCCTATTTTACATTTTGTTTTTGTTCTAATTGAGGTAAAACATACATAACATAATTTTATCATTTGAACTGTTTGCAAGTATGTAATTCAGTGGCATTAGCTACTGTTTTAGCTCAGGCTGCCCTAACAAAATACCATAGGCTGGTGGCTTAAACAACAGAATTTTATTTTCTCACAGTTCTGGAAGCTAGAAGTCCAAGATCAAGGGGACAACATGGTTGGTTTCTGGTAAGAGGTCCCTTCCTGACTTGTAGGTGGCTAAATTCTCACTGTGTGCTCACAGTGAGAGAATTTAGGGAAAGAGCAAACTATGGTGTCCCTTCTTATAAGGGCACTAATCTCATCTTGAGGACCCCACCTTTATGACCTCAAAATCTATCTTCCTAAGGCTTCATCTCCAAATATTATCGTATTAGGAGGTAGAACTGCAACGCGTGAATGGGGGGAGGGGGTGGTGCACACAACTCATCTACAGCAACTATATTTACAATCTCATTCAACCATTGCCACCATCTATTTCCCGAACTTTTTCACCATCCCAGACAGAAACTTTGTACTTTTAAATAATTCTCTCATTCTCCTCTCCCCTCAGCCCCTGGTACCTCTATTCTCTTTTCTATCTCTAGGAATTTGCCTATTATAGGTACTTCATAAAAATGGAATCATACAGTATTTGTTTTTTTGGGGGGATTTGGTATCTTGTTTATTTCATTGAGGGTAATGTTTTCAAGGTTTAACCATGTCATAGCATGTATCAGAATTGAATTCTTTTTTAAATATAGATTTATTTATTTCTTTTTAGAGAGGAAGCAAGGAAGGAACGGAAGGAGAGAAACAATTGATACGTGAGAAAAACATCAATTGGTTGTCTCTTGCAAGCCTCCAACTGGGGACCTGGACTGCAACCCAGGCATGTGCCCTGACTGGAAATCAAACCAGTGACCTTTCTGTTCACCAGCTGGCACTCAAGTCCACTGAGACACACCAGCCAGGGGGAATTCCATTCTTTTTTAAAGCTGAATAACATTCCATTGTATTTATATGCCACATTTTGTTTACCCATCCATCCATCCATCAATGGACTTTTACTTACTTCCACCTTTTGGCTATTGTGAATAATGTTGCTGTGAACATTGGTGTACCAGTATCTTTTTGAGTCCCTGCTTTTAATTCTTCTGAATTCCACCAAGTGGAATTGCTGCATCAGATGGTAATTCTGTGCTTAACTTTTAGAGGAACCATCAGTTTCCCATAGTGGCTGTACCATTTTCCATTCCCACCAGCAGTGGACAAGAGTTTCCATTTCTCCACGGCCTCATCAGCTTCTTTTTTATATTAGCCAACCTAATGGGTGTGAAGTGGTATCACACAGTGGTTTTGATTTCCCATTTCACCTTTAAGTCCAGCATATCTATTACTTGTATTTGTCTTCTAGCTTGGTTTGCAAATTTGGAGGGGCAGGAGGGTAGAGAAGGGAGATTATAAGAAAATACTAAAACAGTTATTTCCTGAAAATTGTAAAACAATGATAGGCTTCAGTAAGATGTGAAACCAAAAGAAGAGCAAGGTCGTCTCTATTATGCCACAGCATAACACCCTGCAGCCTTAGCAACCGAAGGACCCCAGATGTAGAACTCAGTGACCTCCACCACCATGCACAGCCACGCCCTGGCAAAGGCAGTGGAAATAGCAGTGGCAAATGGAAGGGGCTGGAGCAGAGGATGAGTTTGACCACCAATACCACATGACTACTCTTGTTCACGAGGACATCACAAACACTCATGAAACGCCTCTGAGGACTCCCTGAAACAACTGTCCATGTATATTGCAGGGTGTGAGCAAGGGCAAAAAGAACTTTATGCTGACTGGTTTTCTCACTGCTATAATGCTATTAAACCAGAGTTTCTATTTCCTTAGGTTAGATTTCTAAAAATTGGATTACTAGGTCAATGTTTTTTAAGATTTTTAAAAAGATTTTTTAAAATTTATTTTTAGAGAGAGGGTTAAGTAGGGAGAAAGAGAGAGAGAACAATACTGATATGAGAAAGACACGTCGACTGGGGACCGAACCCGGAACCTAGGCGTGTGCCCTGACTGGGGATAGAACCGGAGACCTTTTGCTTTGCAGGACTGTGCCCTACTGAGCCACACAGATCAGGGCTGTTTTTAAAGGTTTTAATTTCTAGAAAGATTGTCACAGTTTATTTATTTAATAATTTATTTATTTTTATGTAAAATATGTGGGATTGACTTGATCCTCTTCCTCACTCCTGAAGCCTCTGGCATTGGTTTTATTTATATATTTATTATTTTCTTTCATTCATATTCTCCCATCTCATTCCCCTTTCCAACCATAAGAAACCATCCCAGTGTGTTTAGAGTATATACTTTTGTTTGTAGGTGTTTATTGAAAATTTATATTAAAAAATAAAATAGCGTGTATTATTGCTTTAGATGCATGTGTTTTTTTCTTATGTAAGTAGTGTTATCAGATATACTTTTTCTTTGTTTTTTTCTTTCTTGTGGCAACATGTTTTTAAGCTCATTGCTTCTAACTACGGTGTAGCACTTCATCCACCACATTTTGACTTCTTCAATTATGGCTATCCAAATTATCTCCAGCTCCCCACAATGCAAACGACACTGCTGGAACTATCTCTGTACACTCCTGTTATGGGACCTGTGTGAGCTTTCTTTGTGTTATGTATCCAGTAACAGAATATGGATGCTTTATAGGTTTTTTCCTCTTTTACATAGTTTTGATTTTCATTTTTTGATGATCTATAAGGATAAATGTGTGTTTCTTTAACTAGTGTATTCTTCCAGGAATTTTCTGATCACATCTTTAACCCTATCTTCCATTGCTTCTTTAAAGATTAATTAGTCTGTAATTGATTGTAACACATTGAATAAAAGTGACACATGGGCCCATCCATACATGAGTCCATAATGATAAAGAGAGAGAGAGAAGGAAGGAAAAAACCTCATTTGCCACCAATGGAAATGCTATGACACTGACTTTTTTGTCAGGAAATTGGTTATTAAAAAGGAAGAATGAGGCATTTAACCTGCCATTTTAGGAAGAAATTAGATTCACCCACAATTAATAAGAGGAAACTCTTCTTTACAGAAGAATGTCGGCTAATAAATGTAGATGGACTAACAGAAAATCACCATTTTGCCATCTCCAGTGAGATAACTGATTGAAGCAAAGATCATCAGTGAATGTTAAATTATTTTTAAAAAGAAAGAAAAGAGACCAAGCTACTATTGTATCTATTTCCTACTTGCCCTGTGAACACTTCTAATTTGCCTTCTGCTCCCACCATTCTATTGAAACTGCAATGCTCGAAGGACAATGGCAGCTTCTCTATTGAGAAATATAATGGCCTTTTTTCATTCTCCATGATCTCTCTATGGTATTTGACATTAGAGGCCACCTCCCCTTTCTTGTAATTCTCTCCTTTCACCCAGAAAAGACCGGTTATCTGTTGCAGTGTAACGAACCAAACTAATACTAAGTGGCTTAAAACAATAGCTTATTATTCTTTCTGGTGGTAATTTGGGTAGACCGTGCTGACCGAGTTGGGTGATTCTCAAGCAGAATCTCTTATAAGGATGCAGTTAGATGGTGGCCAGGGCTGCAGTCCTCTGAAAGCCCTACTGGGCTGGTTATCCAAGATGGTTTCATCACTCACCTGTCTGGTACCTAAGCTGAGATGACTGGAATAGGTAGGGATTAGCAGGGCATCTCTCTATCTCTCTCTCTCTCCAGCTAGCTTGGGCTTCCTAACAGCATGGTAGCTAGTCTCAGGATAGATAAATATAGTGCCTGGCTTCCCACAGAGCAAATGTTCCAAATGTCCTAGGTGGAAGCTACAAGGTTTCTTATGAGACAATTCATGGTTTCTTTCTCACCCAGTATGAATCATCCACTATTTCTAGCACTGGTTTCTTTTTTGTAAAATATTTTATTTATTTATTTTTAGAGAGGGGAAGTGGGGGGAAAGAGAGAGAGAAACATCAAAGTGTGGTTGCCTCCCACTTGGCCCCCACTGGGGATGTGGTCCACAACCCAGGCATGTGCCCTAACTGGGAATCGAACCTGCGATGCTTTGGTTCGCAGCCTGTGCTCAATCCACTGAGCTATGCCAGCCAGGTTAGCACTGGTTTCTTTAGAGGGGAAAAATAAATTAAAGACCCTTCCAAAACTCAGTGTAAAACCCATCCATGTTTTTATTGCTTTATTTTTAACTATGTGTCCATCCATATCTAACCCAAAAGCAAGTTTTAAATACTCACTTTTTATCAAGTCTTTCTAAAGCATTTAACTTAGTTTTCATAGAACCAGGAACTGTCTTTCCTTTTGCATGTGTGTTTCTGCAGTTTCCCTAATATTTAATCAAATAACATAGTTATAGTAATACATAGAACTAATATAAACAGGTTTGGGGACAAACTACCAGAAAGCCACCTATTGGCTTTGAATGTTCTGTATACAAAAGTATAAATCAGTATATTCTACATCAGTATATTCTACAGAATGGAGTTAAAAGAGCATCTAATATATCATTTACTAAGCCACTTAAAGAAACATAGAAAAAAAAGAAACAGAATTTATTGGTTCCTATAACCCAAAGTCTGGGGTGGATTCAGCATGGGTTGTTTCAGAGGCTCATATGATATCGTCTGCTCCCAGTCTTCCTTCTTCTCTCAGCTGTGCTCACCACCATGTTGGCATCATAAGAAATTCCATGTGGTGACTTGATGGTGGTGGCAGCTCCCGGCACTGAAGAGAAAAAATGTACCCCCCTCAGCAATCCTAGCAAAAGACCCACTACTCTTCGTTGCCTAAGAGCAGGTATAAGCCCACCTCTATACAGATCTGAGAACTGAGCCCCATGCACCCCCATGAAACCTGACCTAACCCTACGGACTGAGAATTGCCTTGGAGCATTCCAGCATACTATTATAGAAGTCTATCCCTGTAGTAATGATTGAACTGAGGACTCTACTGCTCAAGGACTGGTGTAACATCTTGTTCTCCATGTATTCCCACTGCCCCCAACACACACAGCACCCCTCATGTTTCCCTGCACACAGGAGACATTGCTTATTTTGAACTAAAAGTCACAAGCATCTTCCTCTTCATTTACTGTGCACCTTAAGGCACTTTACAGGAGACTTGCCTTAGTGTGAGAAATGCCAATTCCCATTTGCCTGAATTTTGTTCTCTTTTGATCTCTGTGCTGTCAAAAGGCCTCAAAGCATAGGTTTGAATGGGGTTTGGACTCAAAGACACACACAGCGCTGAACTCCATATAGAATCCCCTGAGTAAGTCTTTCCTCTCTATCTCAAACCTCGCATGTTGCTTTATAATGCTAGTCACGTGAGAGGCTGTCGTTTTAATTTCACCTTCTGGGTTTGTACTAGAGCCACTTTTAAGGACTCTCCTCGGGTCTTTCTCCTAGTCTTTCTCGCAGCCTCCCCCCTTCTCTTGGTTCCTCCCTTCCCTGCAGCCACAGCTGCCTGGCTCCAGGGCACTCAGACAGCACTGTCGCCTTGGCAACCCAGAAGGGGGCTTCAATCTACTGTCTCCCCAGAGGGGCTGGGCTGGCCCTGAGCCAGGAAGAGGCAGGGGGCAGGGGACCTGACCCATGCAGCGCAGGGTATGTCGGGAAGTAAACAAACCACTGGTGTGCTGCTTGCCAGAAGAGACTCAGGATGACATGGATGGGATTTTCTGAGTGTTGTAAAAGCAAACCGCCAAGGATGCGATGGCCAGCTAAGAGAACAGAGATGGGACAAGAGAAAAAAGGCCTGATGAATCTCAGATCTGAGTGACTTAAAATAACAGAAATGTATTGTTTCACAGTTCTGGAGCATAGAAGTCCCAAATCAAGGTGTTGGCAGGGCCACACTCTCTCTGAAACCTGTAGGAGAATCCTTCCTTGCTTCTTGCTAGCTTTTAATGGCTTCCTGGCACTCTTTGGCTTCCCTTGCAGCTGCATAATTCCAATCTCTGCCTTAGTGGTCACATGGCATTCTCCCCATTGGTCTCTCCCCTTCTTATAGAGACACCAGACATATTGGAATAGGGGTCCACCCTACTCTATTGCAACTTCATCATAACCAATTATGTCTGCAATGACCCTATTTCCAAACAAGGTCACTTCTGAGGTACTAAGGGTTAGGATTTCAGCATATCCTTTTCTAAGGGGACACAATTCAAACCAGAACAGCCTCCCAGATAAGTACGGAAGTGACGGGGAAGATGGTTTTAGAGGTTCCTGGAGTATAAAGGTCTGGAAAGATTATTTGACAGGACTAAGGAAAGCCTTAAATACCAGGCTGGGGAGTTTGGCTTTTATTTAGCAGAATGGAGTCATGAGGGGTTTTGAAGCAGGTAGCAATGTAACTACCTATGATTACCTGTGAGACTCAAGATTTTTGTCATTGGTTGCTTTTTATTTTTTAGTACTACTGAAATGAGCCACTTCCTCCTTCAGCTATCTGTTTAAGCCACAGGACAACCACAGAGTTGAAGCATGGCATAAACCTCCAAAATGAATAGCACAGAGTCTGGTGCATTTCAGAAGTATTACCTCCACTTGCCAGCTATGTCAGTCTCAGCTGCCTTATCAGTCAAATGAGAATAATCAGATTACCTATCTCATGGAGTAGCTAGAAGTATTAAATGAAGATCTCATATAAACTTGAAATATATTAAAAATAAACTTAGAGTAAATAACTAAAAAATATCTCCTATTTACTTTAGAAGAATGTCTGCCAAAGTAGGACCTTAACAAATGTTCATCACTATTACACAGAGATGAACAGTTCATTTGACTACGAAGGGCAGGAAAAGCAAGTATTATTAGTGCTGATTGTTAGACTTCAGATCCTGGAAATAGTGCCTTATTCTTTTCCCCTCCAGGAATAACAGTCTGTCACATTTGCACAGCACTTTTCAGTTTCAAAGTACCTGGCCCTGGCCGGGCAGCTCTGCTCATTGGAGCATCCTCTGGCCTTGCCAAGGTGCATCCTCAGTCAGGGCACATACAAGAATCAATCAGTGAATACATAAATAAGTGGAACAACAAATCTCTCTCTCTCTCTTTCCCCCTCCCCCTCTCTCTAAAATCAATATATTTAAAAATATGTTTTTAAATTTGCCTTGGTTGGATAGCCCAGTTGGTTAAAGCATCGTCCCAACACTCCAAGGTTCAATCCCCTGTCAGGGCACATACAAGAACCAATGAATGCATAAATAAGCGGAACAACAAAATCGATGTTTCTCTCTCTCTCCCCCCCCCTCAAAAAAAAGAAATCAATAAAAACAAAGTACTCTGTTATCCATTCTCCTTCTTTCTATGTAATCCTCACAACAATCGTATTTATCAAGGCTTTCATTATTATCTCCACTTTATAGATGAGAAACAGAGACCCAGATGGGTTAAATCAGAGGCTTTCAATATTTTTTTCTTTTGGGACACATAATGGCAGATGTTGCTTTCAGATGGACACACTCCCATGTGTAATTCCTGCCATGTCTTCATCCCTTTCTCTCCCACTGGAAAGTATTTGATGCTATGCAGTCATTAAGAAGGGTAAGTAAAGCTATATGTAATTGATGTGGAAAGAGATCGCTGATATATTATTGATGAAAAATCAGAGTGCACATTTGCTATTTATAGTAAAAGTCCATGCACAATGCATTTACACAAGTGTAAACTGTCAGAATAGCCACACAGGAAACTTGTAACAGTGGTTAACTCTGGAACTGAGCAGTTAAAGGTGCTGAGTGGGTGGACGGAGCTTTCACTTTTACGTACACAATTTTTAAACACGCATGTATTATTTTTTATAATGAATATTTAATTCCATTTTGGAAATAAAATAAAGCATTCATTATGCAAGCAACATTATTATAGGCATACCTTGAATCTGCTCTAATTTTCTTCAAGGAAACCACTCATGAATATGCATCGACTGTCTCTGGAAGGGTATTTAAAGAAGCTGATGACAGTGGTTGCCTCTCCAGAGGGACACTGGGGGCCTGGTATTTGGAGTCAGGGATGGCAGGGAAGTGAGCTATTCCCTGTATACTCCTTTATATGGTTTAATTTGTTTTTAACCAAATGCATATATTATGAATTCAAATGAATTAAGAGAAAATTATTAAAAGCTTCAGTGACTTATAATTACCAGTGAATAATTTGTAACTCACCTCATGACTGATCACAACACACCATTGCTTCCCACTAGATTAGATACCAAGCAGAGCGCTGAGATCCAAACATAGGGCTTCTGACTCCAAACCTATGCTCTTTACACTACTATATCACCGCCCAGTGTGGTTGCTTCAGGGGCCGCACCCTCCCACCCTCGACACCCCCGAGGCCCACCCCTCCGAGGCTCCATAAACCATAGCAGTTCCATCACAACTGTCCCGGCATAAAACTCACGATTGTGGAATTAACTCCCCAGCCAGTTTTTAACCAACCACAGTTCTATATTGGTCATCTACTTTCTTTTATTTTTCTCATTGAGATAGAACTTACATGTGGTAAAATGTTCATCTCAATGAATTTTTATATATGTTTACCAGTATAACCACCATCCAGTTCAAAATCCAGGCCATACCATCTTTCCATAAGGCTCCCTCATGCCCCCTCCAGTCTATACCACCCCACTAAATGTAACCGCTACTCTGACTCCTATTATCATAGATTAATTTTTTTTGTTTTTGAGCTTTTCATAAATGGAATTATAAAGTATCTACTCTGTGGTGTTTGGCTTCTTTTGCTTAACGCTGTTTCATGAGATTTTTCCACATCAGGTGTAGCAGTTGTGTGCTCATTCCAAGGGTGAAAGAGCTGAACCAGAGGGTATACATGCATTCAGCCTTGTATATACTGCCAAACATTGCCAACGCAGTTGGGGTTCACGATCTATACTCCTACCAGCAATATATGTTGTAGGTGTTCCACATCCTTATCCACACTTGCTATTGTCAGTCCTTTTAATCTATGCTATTTGGATGGGTCACCAGCTCTGTTTTGAGCCCATCCCTCTTGGTTCTCTGGTTCCCCATCTGCTCAGCCCTCTGGTGTGACAGCCCCTCAGTAGACTTTTCAGACTTCCTGCACTTCTTTCCTGGAGTAGAGCCCTGTTCTGCTAAGACCCCAGCACCTGATTGAATCCTAATGCTCACCACAAACAAATCTGATCTCTGCTATGCCTGAGCCCTGATTCCAGCACAGACTGATGCCTAATGCTAATACAGACAGGTGTCTACCCTAATGACAGACTATTCATAGCCCACCTTAGGCTGATATGCTTTCAAGTCTTGATTTAGATTTAAAATGTTATTATGGGCTTGTGATTTACATAATTAAAAATATAAGATCATTGTGAAACTCCAATCATCAAATGGTAACCGTTGCTTTGCATATTTGCACATGCCATATTTAAAAAATTAATGTAAAATTGAATATAAATCAGAGCCCTATTCACAGCTACAGGGTGAACCCTGATCCCCAACCACAGCCTGAGCCCTGATCCCAGTAGCAGACTGAGCTCTAATCCTAATACAGGCTGAGCCCTGACCCTACTCACAAACTGACCCAATTCAAACTCAGACCGACAAATACAAATGGGCCAATCACAACATTAGAAATTATTAGAGAATGTGAAATTGCAAGAATAAAATGCATTGTTAAGCAAACTACTATCTATAGTCTCTCCTTGCTTTACTTCAAATTGTAATTGTAATAGAATTTTGCTAAGTTAGGGAAAGAGGCTATAATCAACCCCACCTAGAAATGTTGTAAAGAACAGGCTGGAGGCGGGGGAGTGTGGCTCAAGGAAGCCTGAAGCTAAGCTAGCCCTGCAGATGGTGGTGGAAAGACGGGTAACCTTCTTCCTGTCCTCACAAGATGGCAGGTTTATTTTAAGGGTGTTTTTTAACAGCTTAAAAAATGGATTCAAAGAACACTGGGGAAAACCTCTGATTTCTGGGCTTCTGCCCATGGTGCCTGTTTTTTAACAATGGTATTTGACTCCTGGTGTGATTTGTTCCTTCCTTACATTCTGATCATATTGCTTTTCATACCCCCCTCCCTATAGTGGCTGTTGTGAAGGAAAAAGGAACCAGAGCCTTCAAGGATGAATGCTTACCAGAGGGAAAGGGGTATGGGGGAAGGTAGAAGAAGATAAAGGGAGAATAAATGGTGATGGAGGGAGACTTGACTTGGGGTGGTGAACACATAATACAATATACAGATGGCGTATTATAGAGTTGTACACCTGAAGCCTATAGGATTTTATTAACCAATGTCACCCCAATACATTCAATTTATTTATTTATTTTTAAGATTTTATTTATTTTTATAGACACAGGGGAAAGGAAGGAGAAAGAGAGGGAGAGAAACATCAATGTGTGATTGCCTCTCACACTACCCCTGCTGGAGACCTGACCTGAAACCCAGGCATGTGCCCTGACTGGGAATCCACCCTTTGATTTTCAGGCCCGTGCTCAATCCACTGAGCTACACCAGCCAAGACCCAATACATTCATTTTTTTTAAAGGATGAATGCTTACAGGTTATGCTTGTTCTTCATTTACTAATCAGCAACAAACAAGCTGAAAACCTAATTTTCACTTTTTCTTGTTCCCTTGAGAAAAATCTTGATTTCACCCTTAACACTAGGAGAAGTGCACCTGAATGGGCCCTGTCCTGTGAAGGCTGGGGGAGGAGTCTACATTGCAAAGTGGACTGTGACAAAAATTTTCTCTCCTGATCAAGATCCGGATTGGTTTGAGACTTCTGATTTCTTAAACGTTAATTGGGTAAGACTATGTGAGTGAAGGAGCCATGTGGTATTGTGGACAAGCCCTGGGCTAGGAGTCAGGAGCCTTGGAGAGTTCTGCCACCATATGTGATCTGGTACAAATCCCATTCTCTCTCTAGGCTTCTCTCCATCTACAATCAAGTTTAAGTGCAGCTGTTTGTAATATCGTCTACATGCATTGTCTCATTTAATCCTTACAACAATCCCCATGAGATGGAAATTTATTCCCATTTCACAGGAAAGCAAGCAGGGATTTAGAGTAATTAAGGCTTGCCCAAGATATCGTAGTAGTCAAGAAATTTTGTTTTGTTTTGTTTTGTTTTAGTTGTATGTATCCCTTTAATGTTGTTATTTATCACTAATTTTCCTTATTGAAAAACATGTATTAATCATCTTCATATGCCAAATACTGTTTTTAACTCAAGGAATAGGAACATTTTCAGGCCTGATCTTGTTGGTTACCATATTTTTAGCACTATAAGACTCCCCAGACCTTAAGACACACCTAGGTTTTAGAGGAGGAAAATAGGAAAAAAAATTTTTGAAGCAAAAAATGTGGCAAAATATTTAATAACCTGTGCCCCCACTCCACACTGCTGCCCCCCACAGTGAGCCAGGTAAGTTACATTCAAACTATAAGATACACCCCCCTTTTCCACCCAAATTTGAGGGGGGTGTGTCTTATGGTCTGAATAATATGGTGATTATTTTATAAAGGTCAGTGTGTCATCTGAAGGTGGTATGAATAAAGGGTTTTCTTTTGTCCTTCTCTTAGGACAAATTTGGGTTAGCTTTATAGCTCTGTCCCCCTGGAAGTCGAATGAAGGTACAATGTCAGCTATGGTATTAGGCAGCATTGCTTATGATAAAAGTAACTCCTGGTCGGTAAAGTTCACTGGGCCCAGGATATGGAAATATCTGGTGGGAAGCCATGGCTTTGGGCCTCCCTAAGTGCAGTGCGTCTTGTAACTAAGCTCATCTCCCACAGGGAACCCGAAAGCTATGCCCACAGGACATGAGGTATTGATTCCTATTTGGGACAAGACATTTCTAACCTAAGATTGCCACCACATTCTCTGATGTGATCTCGTCTCCTTGTACCTGGGCTGTCACCTAAAGGGCCAAAGAAGACTAATCGCTGGATTACTGCAGCAACTCCTGCTGAAGAGAAGTGCTAGATACTGCCCTGCTGGCATGCTGTTTCTTATCTCGGACCCCTGGGAGTCAGCGCGATGCCAGGTGAGGCCTCTGCCCTTGAGTGAGGCTAAAAGTCTGGTTGAGCCCAAAGACCACCTGATGGCGAACATTTTAGGGACAAATCCAGGCCAAGCAGTTTTGAAGATAGGATTCCAACCCTGTTTTTAATTACTCTTAGAGCCATGGTTCTCAATCTTGGTCACACACTGGATTAGAAATGATGTTGCAGTCACTTGCCACAATGGACACAGCAGTGGAGAGAAAATCCCACTGCTACATACAACATGGATCAACATGGATAAATCCCTCTGACATAATGGTGAAGGAAAGAAGCCAGACACAAGGAGTACATACAGGATAATTCCACTTATCTGAAGTTCAAAAACAGGCAAAACTAAATTGAATAGTAGATGTTCTTGAGGGTGGCTATTGACTGGAAGGAGGTACAAAGGAGCCTTCTAGGGAACTACAAATATTGTATATCTTATCTATGTGGTAGTTACAGGGGAGGGTATATATACTTATAAAATGTGTGAAGGCAGAGTTAGCGAATCCAGACATGTAGGCTGGACCCAAGGGCGGGTGGGGTGCTTAATAGATCAGGCAAATCTGAGGCCCTGGGCTGGAGGCTGCATCTTCTGAAAAACTCCCATTGACTCTGCAGGGTAGAGAGTGAGAGCCCTATGATATGGTATGTGAACAGTGTTTTAATCAGAGACCCAAGGCTTTGAGGAGAAGAGAACTGGGGATACAGGACCAGAATATCTGACTCCCAAGGGAAGCAGGGAAGCAGAGCCTGGGGCTGCGAACAAAAGGTGAACTTCACTGTGCCAGGGGCTGCTACTATAAAACACAGGAAGGTAATATTTTGTGAGTATCAAATGAAAGCATTTGGGGTGGCATTTTGTTTTTCACATGTCTCTCTCCCCACACACTTTTTCTGTAAGAGGATTAACGTCAGAGGAATTTAATAAAATAATTTATAAGGCCTTATTTTAGTCGGTTTGGAGCCCAGACAGCTCGTGAAGTTATGCCCTGCCTATGGTTGAAATGGATTCATTCATTCCTGGCTTCAGGCTGGGACAAAACTTCTGTCATAAAACCAAATGGAAAGGAAGAATCTGGGAGTCTTGTCTTATGAGAAATGGCTGAGAGGACGGAGGTCATGGAGCTGGAGAAACAACAATCTAGGGGAAGGGGACAGGACAGAAGAAATGTCTCCAGATAGCTTAATGTTTGCCATGTAAGAAAGAGGCAGACTTGATTAAAAATCGTGGCCAAGAGAAAGAAAGAAAGAAAGAAAGAAAGAAAGAAAGAAAGAAAGAAAGAAAGAAAAGAAAGAAAGAAAGCAGACAGATTTGCTTAGGGTGATTTCAAAGGGGAACAAGGACCACTGGGTGGGTGGAAATTCTGGGAAATAGAGAAATAAGGAGAACTCTTCATGAGAAATTAGAGACCTTATAATTTCCCTAAAATTCAGTCTATTCATGTATGCTTTCTCATGCTGGGCTGTGCTCTGTGGTGCAGAGACCATGAGATACACAGAGACCCAGAAGGTCCCTTACAAAGGTTACTAAGTATGGCAGAGACTGCAGGTTGCTTATTTAGTATTTATTTTCCCCTTCTTTTATACTGAGAAAATTGTGATTTTTCTTATGGGTTATAATGTGTCCAGCTAAAATATTACATTGCCCAACCTCTCTTGTAGCTAGGGATGACCAGTGAGATGTGACTAAAAGTTGTAGTCTGGGACTTCCAGGACATTTCCTTAAAAGAAATTGACTTAGATAATAGAAGTAGCATTATTGCTGTCTCCTTATCTCTGCCTAGAATATAGATGTAATGGCTAAAGTCTGAACTGCCATTTTGGACCATGAGTTGCCCTTCAGAACTGAGTTCACTGAGGATAGTGGAAGAGAAAGATATAAGGATCTCAGTCTGTAATGACTTTAAAGTCTCCGTATCAGCTATATACTGACCATTGCTGAACATCTTTTACATGAGAGAAACAAACCTCTACCTTGTTTTTCAGTTATTTATTCAGGGTTTTTGTTATATGCAGCCAATTCTAATCTTGATACATTAAAGCAAAACTTTTTAAAAACTAAAATTGGCCCTGGCTGGTGTAGCTCAGTGGATTGAATGCAGGCCTGAGAACCAAAGGATTGCCGGTTTGTTTCCCAGCCAGTGCACATGCCTGGGTTGTGGGCCAGGTCCCCAGTAGGGGGCACTCGAGAAGCAACCACACAGTATGTTTCTCTCCTTCTCTTTCTTCCTCCCTTTCCCTCGCTCTAAAAATGAACAAACTCTTTAAATTAAAACTGTATAGAATGACAACCGAGATACCTTTTAGTTCAAACAGCTCAATACTGTGACTATTTTTCTCTGAGGTCTCAGTATAGTGTCATTTACCCAGATTCTTTGGAAAGATTAGATCTTTCCCTCCTTGGTTTTCCTACAGCACTTCGTTTATTCTGCTTAGATAACACTTATCAAATTGAGTCTTATGACAGGTCCTCAACACACACAATTATGATTGCTGCTCTTTATTGGCTGTATACACGTAGCATAATGAGTATTTAAAGGGGGAGGGCACTTGTTTGCTGTCCAAGGTTCTGAACCTTCAAACAAACTAAGACACAGTTGTTTTCTCCAGTCTCTGAAACTCTGATTTCACCTGACCAATCTCACCAAACAATTTTGTTGAGGCAAGGAAGTAAGAGCTGAAAGAGAGAGACAAATGAACAAAGAAAAAAGCTGCTCAGATCATCACCCCTAAAAGGAGATCACGGAGTAGAAACGAAAAAAGGAAAAAAAGGTGGTTTTTTTTTTCACAATTTCAAATAATGTCATCAGACTTAACAAAGATTCACAGCTAAAAACAAGTCATGAATTTTGTTCTAAGTGATGCAAAGCTGTGCAGGTATTGGTATGAACAGCCATATTTGTGCAGGCAGGAGTGAACATCATTGGATTTACACGAGTGTGCTCATGCTGCTTCTTTCAAACATTTTCTTAAATATTTTGTGATTTTGAAAAAGTAGTGCCACAAAAGAACTTGGACTGTGACTTATGTTTTATAGCTCACACAGCAAATTGCATGTATTTTTCCATGGTCTGCCTATTTTTATTGGTTACAGGAAATGGTTTTCCTCTCCCAAATTTGGAAAAATAGGATATTCTGCTCATATTTCCCTCCTCCTTGCAGCTCATCCCAGTTGTTCACTTGGCTAGCCAAGTGAGTCCCTCCTGTGTTCTTGATTCAAATTCATGCTAGATGTTTAAAAATGCATAATCTCAGTTAATACCCTCAACAGCCCACCATGTCAGTATAATTACTCTCATTACAATTAAATTCATGCCATGGATCTTTGAGGCTGTTTGTGAATTGAATAGCTGAAACAATGAATAAGTAATTTACAAATGCCAAGGGTCTATACTAATTTACCTGTCAGTCTCCCAAAATAGCCTATGAAAACTTCAAAGTCATCAACCATATCCATTCATCATTATATTTTCAACAATATCTAGCATGGTTCCTGACACATAGTAGGGGACCTCAAAAGTATTCTTGGAACAAATAAAGAATTAATGGAAATATATAACAACTAGCACTGCATACAAATCATTCAAATAGGATGCATTTATGAATAATAAATCAAAAATACATAAGGGAAATTTCAAAATGATCTTTTTAAAATTTTGAAATAAGCTTTTATTTTTAATTATATTTTATTGATTGTGCTATTACAGTTGTCCTGATTTTCTCCCCTTAGTCCCCCTCAACCCAGCACCTCCCACTTCCTCAGGCAATCTCCACACCATAGTTTATGTCTATGGGTCTTGCATGTAAGTTCTTCAGCTACTCCACTTCTTATACTGCACTTTACATCCCCATGGCCATTCTGGAACTACCTATTTGTATTTCTTAATCCCTTCACCTCTTCACCCATTCCCCCACACCCTCTTCCCATCTGGCAACCATCAAAACCCTCTCCATATCCATGATTGTCATTGTTCTTGTTTACTTAGTTTGTTTTTTAGATTCGGCTGTCAATAAATATATATTAATTGCCATTTTATTGTCCATAGTTTTGATTTTCTTTTTCTTAAATAAGTCCCTTTAACATTTCATACAATTATGGTTCGGTAATGATAAACTCCTTTACCTTTTTCTTTCTGTGAAGATCTTTATCTGCCCTTCGATTCTGAATGATAGCTTTGCTGGGTAGAGCAATCTTGGCTGTCTCTGCTTTTCACGACTTTGAATATGTCTTGCCAATCCCTTCTAACCTGAAAAGTTCCTTTTGAGAAATCAGCTAACAGTCCTCTTTTTGGGTAATTATCTGCTTTTCTCTTGCTGCTTTTAAGATTCTCTCTTTAACCTTTGGCATTTTAATTATGATGTGTCTTAAAGAGGGCCTCTTTGGGTTCATCTTGTTTTGAACTCTCTGTGTTTCCTGGACTTGCATGTCTATTTCCTTCACCAAATTAGAGAAGTTTTTTTTTCATTATTTTTTCAAATAGATTTCCAGGTTTTTGCGCTTTCTCTTCTTCAGGCACCCCTATGATGCGAATGTCATACCTCTAGAAATTGTCCCAGAGGCTGCTTATACTATCCTCATTTTTTGGATTCTTTTTTTGTTTTGTCATTATGAATAGTTGTTTTTTTTCTTCCTTATGTTCCAAATCATTGATATGATTCTTGGCTTCATCTAACTCTACTGTTGTTTCACTGTAAATTTTTCTTCATTTCACTTAGTGTATTCTTTGTTTCTGGCTGGATCTTTTTTATGCTGCTGAGGTCCTCACTAAGTTCCTTGAGCATCCTTATAACCAGTGTTTTGAACTCTGCATCTAATAGATTGCTTCTCTCCATTTTGTTCAGTTCTTTTTCTAGAGTTTTGATTTGTTCTTTCGTTTGGGCCATGTTTCTTTGTCTCCTTGTTTCAGCAGCCTCCCTGTATTTGTTTCTATGTATTAGGTAGAGCTGCTTTGACTCCATGTCTTAGGAGTGTAGCCTTGGTAGTGTGGTCCTGTAGGTCCAGTGACACAGCTTCTCCTCTCACCCAAGCTGGTACTCAAAGTGCGCCCTTTGTGTGGGCTAAGCACACCCTCCTCTTGTAGTTGAGCCTTTATTGCTGTTGGCAGGTCAATGGAAGGGATTTACCCAGGCCAGTCAGCTGCAAGGACTGGCTATGACCACTGACCACCTACCTCTGCCTTCCATGGAGGATCAGCTGTGCAGGGGCAGGGTGGTGCTCTGACATGGTCTGTACCTGTCCACTGGGTGCGCAGGCTCTGGGGTTTCCCAGGTGGTGCAGGCCAAGGTCAGTCCCCACCTGTGTTCTGCCCCAGTTCCATCCTGCATGAGCTATAAAGCAACTTGAGATGACTGCTACTTGTGCTGGGCTTCGAGGTTCCCAGGCAAAGCCAAGCTGTGAATCTAGGCTGGCTGCTGCTAGTGTTGGGTTTGGGGCTTACTGAGGGCAGCTGTTGCTTGTTTGAGATTTATGAAGTTGTGAAGCATGAGCCAAGACCAGCCATTCATATGGAATAATACCTTGGGTGGGCTGGTCAGTTGGGTGGGGCAGAGTCTCTGCAGATCTCCAAGGCAGGTCAAACAGTGTTAACTAGGTTGATGGAGCCTCACATATGGCACCAGCCTGCTGGTTCTCTGGTTCTGTGGGGGGAGGTCTCAGAAAAGGGACAATGGCCTCTGCTTGCCTTGATGCCAGACATCTCAGCATCTCCCAGCATGCCACTGGTGCCTTCCAAGCTGCCACTGCAGCACGGGAACTCAGACGGAGTGAGTCTGAGAGGGTAAGTCCATGTGTGGGTTCTTTAAGAGGAACTGCTTGGGGCTCCAGAAATTTCTTCCACTGATACAATCGCCACCTGTTTTGGAAGCCAGAAGTTATGGGGATTTATCTTCCTGGTGCTGGAACCCTGGGTTGGGGGCCCTGGTGCAGGGATGGGACTCCTCACTCCCAAGAATCCCTTCTGAATTTTACCCACCATACGTGGATGTGGGACCAGCCCATTCCATGTCTGTGCCCCTCCTACCAGTCTGGATGGATGTGGTTTCTTTAATTCCATAGTTATCAGACTTCCATTCAGCTCTATTTCTGATGTTTCTGAGTGATGGCTGTTCCATATTTTAGTCATAATTTTGATGTGGTTGTACGAACAGGCAAGCTATATCTGCCTATACTGCCATCTTGACCAGAAGTCCAAAATAGTCTTAACTGTGGGTAAAGGATTAGAAAAAACATCCTACATGCAATTTCTACTATGTGAAATAATTAAGACAGGGAGCAGAAATAGTGAAATAATCCCCTTTCACACGTAGGTGTCACTCCTGTGATAAACCAAAGTGATTTAGTTTATTCTAAGGAATAGAAGGGTAAGCCCTCAAGTCCCATCTTTTCCCCTTCCCTTCCTTTTTCCCCTTCTTCTTCTCTTTTCCTTCCTGTTCTCATTTTCAAACATTAATTGATAGTACATTAACTAGTGCATTAATACACTATGAGGTTTTTTCAGCCCCTGCCTTCACAGAGTTTACTCTCCAGTCCAACGGGGTGGGAAGTTCACAAATATCAATATCTTTTACTATAGCAATAATGTCTGACTTTGTACAATAACATCAAATGCACGATTTTTCCTAGAGTTTCCCTCTTGCCCAACACTAACCCCATTTTGGAAAACACGCCACATCTTATCTCCTGAGCACAGGAGCAAGGAAATTTTTTTCTCAGTCTGTAAGTACCCATTGTAGCTGGCTGAACTGCAGTAACAGTAAGGCTTTACCCCAGGGTAAAAGCTAGGGGAAGCATCAGAAAGATATCTCAAATGACTAGAGCTGTTCAAAAGAAGGACTGTAATGATGGAAGGGGGTTATAACAAGTCATTTTTCAGATCTGGATGTGGAGGCCCAGCTAGGTGGATGATTTGCCTGTGGTCACAGCACATCAGTGGCAGGTCCAGGGTTAGAGCACAGGTGTACAGGCCCCCACTAAGTACTCTTTCTATTTCCCACGGTTTCTGAGAGTTCCCAACATCTACTCAGGGCTGATGTGTACAATCATAGGCTGTGCCCTCAACAGCTCTCACATGAGCACAATGCAGACGGCACCCTTAGAGTTTGGCACGGAGCAGCTCTGGTTTCACTGTTGTTCTCCTGAGATTATTCTACACAGTTCAAGACAATTGTTTAAAGACACTAGTAATTATGCATTTATTTTAGTGTTTAGGAAACATATAAAATGTACACTTTACTTTAATGTTATGGATAAGGACATTCTATAGTGATCTAAAGTTCCTTTTAAAATTTAAGTTAACAGGGTGAGTGAATAAAAATTTAAATATTTTTAAAAGTAGTGTGACTGGTACAGAAATGTAGTAAAATATCATAAGAGTGGTATGCAAATTACTGAAGTTTAAGAAATAAACTGTGTTTATTATATCTTGCTGCATCCCTCCATGATAAAGGGCTGACAAATTCAGCTGCTCAAGACATCATGAGAAGACCACCATTCGATGTGAAAGTGCCGACGAATGGGTGGATACACGTACATTCAGCAGAAACAGGTTAAAAACCATCAGGAGAGCTCATTTCACTCCAGAAGGAAGGAGGCAACTAGGTGGGAGAGTTAGGCCTGGAGGGTGATGAAAATGATTTTGTTTCCAAATACACACTCTTGAATTAGCAAAGGGTCCGGTAGAAACTCTGTAACCTCTTTCCCTGTAATCGAATGTGAACATTTATTAGAAGAATGAGGTTCAAATCCTGCTCCTGCCACTTCCCAGCTTGTTCCCTCTGCCAAGTTCATTAACCCCTTTGAATGTATATATAAAAAAGGCTTTGTTTTGAGGAGTAAGTATGACAATGTAAAAATGCCTTGAGAGGGGGAATGTGAGAAAGACTGAAGGAAGAAGAAAAAGAGAAGAATGATGAAAAAGAAGAAGCCAGGTTGGAGGGGCTATAAGAAGAATGGGAACTGGTGAAATTATCTCAGACTTCATGTGCTGAAATAGTCATTCTTGTCACAAGCTGCTAGATTTTCTTCTTATAAAAACATTTCTAAGGTGGCAGATGAATATATTTTTAAAAGTTTTCCTGAAACATAACACTCCAATGGGATGTGTTAGAGAAATGCCAAGAAAAGAAGACAGAAGGAGGTAAAGTCCTTAGAAGAAGAGGAAGATAAAGTGATTTATGGAAAAAGTCTCACCTCCTCCAAGAAGCCTTCCTGACCTCCTGAGTGAAATTGACTATCTTTGACTCTCCGTGTACTTACACACCTTCTACTAGGGTTGGTGCAGGGATTTAGGAGCTTTTGTTTGTCTGTCATTCCCATTCTCTAATAAACCTTTGAGTGTTGGGACTGTGTTTATTCACCTTCTGTATTCCCAGTTAGTCCCACAGCACCTGGCACGTGATATGCTTGGTTACTGTTTGTTGAATGAATAAGCATGAGTCAAGGAACTAGAAGCCATGTCATTTGAGGGATGAATGGCAGTCCAGAGGACATGTAGCCTGGAAAAGAGGTAACTCTGAGGGGATATACTTATTATTTCTAATATTTAAAGGGCAACCTTGGGAGAGGATATTTGAAATGGGCTCTATGGTCCTCCTGGCACTGCTAGGACTAGTAAAGCAAGCCTTGACCCACTATAAGGAATCCTAATCACCAGAACTGGCCAATGACATCTTCAGGGGCCAAGGGCTCATTTCAGCAGAGACCAGATACCACTTTGCAGTGTCTCATGTACTGAGTTAAACAATCTCTCTAGTCTGCCTGTCTCTTATTCTTCATATGAGTCTCTTCTCATTTGTTTGTTAGGTTTCTGGCTAATTTTATTTATTTATTTATTATTTATTTATTTATATTTTAAAAACATGTTCATTGATTTTAGAGAGAGAGAAAGGGTGAGAGAGAGAAGCATTCATGTAAGAGAGAAACATTGACCGGCTGCCTCCCACATGCGCCCCTACAAGGAATCAAACCTGCAACCCCCTGCCCTTTGGTGTACGGGATGGCACTTCAACCAGCTGAGCCATACCAGCCAGGACAGTTTTTGCCTGAATTTAAAACATTTCCCGGCTGGGCACCTCTATCCATTCTGGGTACCATGGACCTCAGAGCTGAAAGGAACCTTAGAATTCATTTGGCCCAATCTTTTCTGTGTACCACCATATAAATAAGAAAACTGAACCCCAAGGCATGTAGCTAGATTATGGTGGAAGATAGCCCTAGAATCCAGATTTCCAGGGTTTTCTTCATTGCTGACCGAGATATGGTGTCTGACCAGTAGGGCTTTTCTTGTTTTTGAGTCTTACAGTACCTCAGCAGGTACTGTATCTCCAGTCCCCACTCTCACTTCAGAATAAAAATGGAAAAGGAATGTGCAGATTTGCTACGCACTCAACATAATAAAAATAACATTATATTTGCTAAAGATTTTATTTATTTATTTATTTATTTATTTATTTATTTATTTATTTATTTATTTATTTATTTTAGAGAGAGGGTAAGGGAAGGAGAAAGAGGGAGAGAAACATCAATGTGTGGTTGCCTCTCACGTGCCCCCTACTGGGGACCTGGCCTGCAATCCAGGCATGAGCCCTGACTAGGAATCAAACCAGCGACCCTTTGGATCGCAAACTGACACTCAGTCCACTGAGCCACACCAGCCACGGCAAGAATAACATCATATTTTTGATAAACCATATTGCATAGTGGTTTAGGGCCATGAACTTGGAGTGCATAGCCAATGAGCAGCAGAATGTACCCCCATATCTGTGAGACTTGATACAGAGCTTCACGTGCCCAGAAGCAGAGACACCTGTTTTTAGTTTACACAGGTGCTGTATGGGATTGAAACGTGAAGATCAGAGACACCTGGGTTCTAGGTACTCTGCTTTTCTAGCAGTGTCACATTGAGCAAGTTAGTTAGCTCTCTGACCCTCAGTTTCCTTATTTCTAATAATAGAATAACCGTACCTACCTCCCAGGGGGGTAGTAAGGCTTACATTGAAAAAAAAACAGCGGTCCTTTTGTAATTCATAAGCATGATGATTGGGCATTCATACTCTTGTGTGACATGTGCCTCCCACAGATCTTGTTACGACATCGGCACATTACCCATCTGACATGAAAAAAAAAACATATAAAAGTCTAAGTACAGTACCACAATGAGCTCTTAATATATATTTTTAAAGACAGCCCTAGTCTTTTTGTTCTTCTTCCCAGTCTCTCCCCAGATATAAGAAGAGATAATTGAATAAAGCTTCTCAACATTCCAGCCTCTTTTCTTTCCATGGGAAACAACCCTGCTCGATCCCGGTGTCTGTCTCCATGAAAACTTCCCCTGCATTCTAACTAGGTGACACTGCATAGTCACTTCCCTCTGTGAGCGTGTTTCTCCATCTGCAAATGAAGGCAGGAGAGGAAGGGATGTCTACTTTCTATTTATAGCAATCCGTTACCACAAGTATATCTTAATTTTGTGATGTAAAGAAATACAGGATTTTTTAAAAAAATGGACGGAGAATGCTTAAGGTGCCTCCCTGCTCTTAAATTATATGAGCCTGAAGGAGGAAAGAAATTTCTTCCTTCCTCCTACTCCCATTCTCTTCCTTCATCCCTACCTCCTCTCTGACTTAGAAAACAGAACTCAGCCAGAGTGTGTGATGCGGGTGGGAGGACTGTAAGACATGGGCTTCTCCTCTGGATCCCCAGTAGGGACCAGCCCCAGAAATCGCTATAGCTGGAAATGTGGAAAGAAGCCCAGAACAGATCTGGTTGCCTCACTTGGCTGGAGCACAGCCTATCTTTTACATTTGAGCACTTTTCTTCACGATTTCACTGTGCATTCCCATCCAGTACCCACTTTCCTTTAGGGAAATCCAGCAGCTGAATTGGAGAAATACAGACCTCAAAGTGTGCAAACTAATAAAGAAACCAAGTTTATAAAAAATCCTGCAACAAACCCTGTCCTCATTCTGGTCTTGGTCTCTCTCTCTCTCTCTCTCTCTCTCTCTCTCTCTCTCTCTCTTTCTCAAGAACCAAGTGACTTAAGTGTTTCTTACTGAATGACACTAATTTTAATTTCATCTTTTTTCTTTGGCCCATTTTAATACAGAGAGGCCACAAGATGGTTACCCAAAAGATTTATATTCAACAATTTTCAGAGAACAAAAAATTTAAAATTAGAAATATATGGAAAGGGCCCTGACTGGTGTGGCTCAGTGGATTGAGTTCTGGCCTGAGAACCAAAGGGTCACGGGTTTGATTGCCAGCCAGCGCACATGCCTGGGTTGTGGGCCAGGTCCCCGGTAGGGGGCATGTGAGAGGCAATCACACACTAATGTTTCTCTCCCTTTTTCTCCCTCCCTTCCCCTCTCGCTAAAAATAAATTTTAAGTCTTTTAAAAAAGAAATATATGGAGAGGCATTTCTGATTTCTCTGGAAAAATTACAGAAGGTCCAGTAACAATGAGGTCACATTTCCTCAGAGCAAAACTTGGCTGAGACTAAGTAGGCACTACCTCCTTGGGGCATGGACTGGTCAGGTGACTGGTTTCTGCACCTCCCTTATATCACCTGACCCCCATGGTCAGTATCAGTTTTACACTGTTAATTACATTGCACTTCACTAGAGCCTGATCCCTGTAGTCGAATGAGTTTATGAGTTCAGGAATAGATTTTAAATGCAATCATCTATGAATTAACAATGGTATGAAATTTTTTGCAGTCCATTAGAACATTTTTTGATGCTATGAATGAGATTACAAAAATAGTATGGAGTTGGCATATCATAGGCACTCAATAAAGAGTAGGTGATATTAGTAGTACTAGTATTAAAAATGATTACTTAACTGGAATGTAGCGTGTCACTTTGAGGACAAAATTAGGTCAATGATGCATCCAAGAGAACACAAATGGGACTCCAAAAAAACCTTGAAAAGTAGTATAAATCTTTACTGAATGCCCTTGAACACAGAGGAGAATATCACAAACATACACTTATTTTGTGAAAATCCTCATTACCAAGCTCTGTGTCCCAGAGTCTACTCTTCAGATGACGGCACATTTGATTGCCTGCCTTTCTTCCCATCTCCAGCCTCCCCGACATCCCTCCTCCGCCTTTCCTGCCCCCATTCTTTCTCCTGGAAAGTAGTCTGGCTACTCTCAGCTTCTGTTAGTCTCTCGGTGAGAGGGTAAAAAAGACAGGCAGCACTATTTGTAAATACTTACATTTATGTTTACTTCTTTTATCCTTATGTCAATTAATATTTACCGGGTGTTTCCTGAGAAAGTACGGAAGTTATTTGTACATTGTCAAACATCCCAGAAAGGAGTTCATATAATTTAGGCTGGGGTGGGTTAAGATCCATAATACAGGCCTCTGTAAAGTACATTAGGGACATAGAGTTTGGGGCACAAATGGATGTAAGTTGGTGAAATCATGACAATGCCCTTCTTTCCACCACTCTGTTTCCCCAGTGCATCACTCTCCAACATTGGCAAGGAGCTCAGCAAAAATGAGTAGAAATTTCAGGCTTGAAGCAGTCATCCTTGCCTGGCTTCTGAGAGGAGGGAGGGGTCCAAATGACCTTCAGCAGAATTCTGCAGTCCAGAAGTTTACCCGGGTGTGCAGCCACTGGCATTTAAACTGATAAATGTGAGGAGTAAAATGGGTCCATGTGTGTACTACATGGAAGTCAAGTGTATGTTTTTAAGTCAAGTGTGTGCAACATATGAATGAGCAGGAACATTAAACACAACCTTTAGGAGAAGACAACAGGCAAGTGCAGACACAAAGAAAGCAGAATATGTATTATTCATATTATAAAACAAATTCAAGGAAAGTAAGATCTATTTAGATATTTACCAAAAGGAGAGCACCACAAAACAAAATGTATGGGGATGGGCCAAGTCTCTACTTACAAGGAGATTACAAACGTTACATTTCTTTATTCTAGAAATAAGAATGAAAATGCCAGAACTAAGCAGTCAAATTAAGAAACATGACAAAGAGGAGGGAGCAGACAAAATAAGAAAGGTGTTTGGCGGCAGTCAGGCCCATGGGTGTGGGACAAGGTGAGCAGAGGGGCCTCTCAAATGCGTAAATCATATGCACAGCAAGGTTTAAAGACAACCAAAACAGCTCCGTCACAGAAGTAAGGGAAACGAAGTCTCAGTGAAGAAGCAGTGAGTTGTAGAAAGGAGGACACAAACAACAGCGTCAAATGCAAAAGTGAGATCTAATGCAAAAATTACTTAAATTTCTACAAAATTTGGCAATTACCAATAAGAGGTCACTAGAGTTTCTTTGGAAGTGCCCACAGAAAGAAAAGACTATTGCAGAATTAAAAGGACATTGGGGTGGTGGTTATTTCTTCTGTTTGCCATCTAGCATCTCCTTAGCCTTCTTATGATAAGTGCACTCTAGTTTTGCTACTCTAGTTTTGCTATGGAAGAGACTTCCCTTCGAACTTTCAGCCATGTGGTTCAGGTGAAGCAGATCCATTTCCATACCCAGGGCTTGATGTGACAGGCTGTGGGCTGGATAACTTAATACCGTTCCAAGCCGTCCCTTGCCTGCCTCACCTGTGTCCACTTTCCCAATCACTTTGCAGTGAGTAGTGGCAATGTGATATATGGCACAAAGGAGACATAATGTCTAGACAGAAATAATGGCAAGAACTGGGGCAAACATTTTGCGGGAAAAAACAAAAAGATCAAGAGAATTAAAGCTCTACCAGCCCCGAATCGTTGAACAAGTGGAAGGACACAAATAGGTATGTGACTCCAGACTTTTTGCGATGTACGAAATATAGACCCCACTCTTTGGTGGGAAGACTATCGGTCACACTAGAAAAGAGTAGGTGCAATGGGACTGATATATTGATCCAAAGGCATCTCTGGAAAATGCCATCATTACAGACTCTTTTGGTTTCATGTTACAGAAAACCCAAGACTAACTGGCTTAAACAAAGAGGAAATTCACTGACTCACATATGTACAAACTCCAGGGGCAGGGCTGAATTAATCTGCTGCAGAGGACTCATGGCTTATGGTGATGCTGACCTTGACTCAGCTTCAAAAGATGGATATGTGACTCAGGCCTAAGGCTAATTCACTCAGAACATTTCCCTGATGACAGCGAATTGTTCAGGAATGGGCACCAGTTAGGATAATTAGAGCCAAAGAAACTCAACTTCCGGGATGTTTGTGTGAAATAAAGAAACAGACTGATCTTTTCCTGAAGTAATTGAGCAAGAGAAGCTGTGCAGATAAAGCTATGGCAGCATCTTGCCACTACAAGGGGAGAATCTGGGACTCAAATCACAGAAGAGGCTGAGCTCAGAGATAAAGAAAGAGAAACTGGGATCTGGTGACATAGCTTAAGATTTATTCAAGCCTTATCTGAAGTCAGCTCTTCCCCTGGAGTTTTCACATATGTGAGTCAAAAAATTTCTTCTTTAAACTAGTTAGTCTTGGGATTTTGTAACATGAAACCAAAAGAGTCTGTAGCAGATTGTATTTTCCAAAGATGCCTTTGGATCAATATATTTATCCCACTGCACATGTTTTTTTGCAGTGTGACTAATAGTCTTCCGACTGAGGGGAGGGGCCTGTGTTTCCACCACCCCTTGAGTTTGGGTGGGCCTCGTGACTCAGTGGAGTATGCTATGCTGATGTTATGCGAAATCCGAGGCTAAGGTAAAGAGAGATTCTTCTCTCCCTCTCTCCCTCTCTCCCCCTCCTCCCTCCCCTCCCCCCCTCTCCCCCTCCCACTCTCCCCCCTCCCTCTCCCTCCTTGCCTTTGTAGCCTACCACTACATTATGAGGAAACATAAGCCAATTGGAGAGGCCACATGTAGGTATTCTAGCCAGCAATCCCAGCTAAGGTCTCATCTGACAGCCAGAATCAGTCACTAGATGTGAGTGAATGAGCCTTCGCGTGACTCCAGCCTCCAGTCTTCAAGTCTTCCAGCTGACATCGGAGACAGCAAGGAGCAGAAACAAGCCATTCTGGTGGTGCCCCGTCTGACACCCTGACCCACAAAAATATGTGAAAGATAATAAATGATTATCATTGTTTTAATGCAACTAAGTTTTGGGGTAATTTGTTCCACAGCAATAGATAAAATAATATAGAGTCCTAATGAATAGAACTGGAGTTCTACGTGATAGTGGCTTAAGAAGAATGGTAGAAGGGGAAATACTGCAGCGTGTAAGAAGTGAACTGGAGATGAGGAAAATGAAGAAAGCAAGTAAGCTTCTCTGGAAAATTTCCATGGAAGCATCTCCCTGGGATTAGGAAAAGGTAAAACAAGTTTGCATCCAAAGCAAAACAGTAGCCTCCATGTTTCTGCTAATCATTAAAGGACTAGATTTTGAGTTTGATAGAATCCAGGAGGAGGACCTTCAGCTAATAGGTTTAGTGAATTCCTCTGAATTCTAAAAGGCATTAAGAAGGAATCAAAGGTGAATCAGTGAAACCCTCAAGAAGAAGGCATTTATTTGAGAAGCAGTCTCTGCTCACAGCCCTCAGCAGATTCCACTGCCTTCGGTAAGGATCAAGCCCTTTGGCCTGGCATTTAAGAGTTTCCTTGGCATTTCTGTTTCCCAATCTACCCTTTATACACTCCACACTCTAGCAGAACTGCAGAGCTAAAAAATGGGGCTATCTGATGTTTTTCAAACTATTCTTTACTTAGCCGCTTTTGGGGAGGAAGCTCTGGGACACCAGCTATGGTGAGAGTGGTTCTCAGAGCCTGTGCCCTCCTGGAGGGAGGGATCAATGATGTGTGTCTCAGAGACTCCAGCCTTCTTCTTCTTCTTATGCAGTTTTTAAAATTAAGGTATAACTTACATACAATAAAATGCATAGATCTTAATCATACAGTTCTATGAATTTTGATGATTGTATTTGCGTGGGCAACGAGAATATTTGTTTCATCATTCCCCTGTCCCTTTCTGGTCAATCCTTGTGTACCTCTCCTCCTCAGCCATTAGAAAACTGTCCTGGGGGTGGGTGGGCTGGGTTGGGAGTAAAAGATAGAAAACTGTACTTGAAAAATAATTAAAATAAAATTTTTTTAAAAAGAGAAAACTTTCCTGGCCCTGGCTGGTGTGGCTCAGTGGATTGAGCACCAGTCTGCAAACCAAAGGGTCACTGGTTCAATTCCCAGTCAGGGCACATGCCTGGGTTACAGGTCAGTTCCCCGGTTGGGAGTGTGCAAGAGGCAACTGATTAATCGAGGTTTCTCTCACACATCAATGTTTCTCTCCCTCTCTTTTTTCCCTTCCTTTCCCTCTCTCTAAAAATAAACAAACAAATAAAAAGAAGAAAGAAAGAAAACCACTCTGATTTCTGTACTACAGATTAGTTTTGCCTCTCTTTGAACCTCATATAAAAGGAATCACATAGTATGTATTCTGTGTCACGCTTCTTTCACTCAACATAAAGTTTTTGAAATTCATCTGTGCTTTTTGTGTGCATTAATTGTTCCTTCCTTCTTATTTTTTCTTTTTAAATATATTTTATTGATTATGCTATTACAGTTGTCCCATTACCCCCCTTCATTCCCCTCTACCCTATACACCCTCTCCCACCCACATTCCCCCGCTTTAGTTCATGTCCATGTGTCATACATAAGTTCTTTAGCTTCTACATTTCCCATACTATCCTTGCCCTCCCCCTCCCTATTTTCTACCTACCATCTATGCTACTTATTCTCTGTACCTTTTCTCCCTCTCTCCTCCTCCCATTCCCCTGTTGCTAACCCTCCATGTGATTCCATTTCTGTGGTTCTGTTCCTGTTCTAGTTGTTTGTTTAGTTTGTTTTTGTTTCTGTTTTAGGTGTGGTTGTTACTAATTGTGAGTTTGCTGTCATTTTACTATACATGTTTTTTATTTTCTTTTTCTTAGATAAGTCCCTTTAACATTTCATATAATAAGGGCTTGGTGATGATGAACTCCTTTAACTTGACCTTATCTGAGAAGTACTTTACCTACCCTTCCATTCTAAATGAAAGCTTTGCTGGATAGAGCAATCTTGGATGTAGGTCCTTGTCTTTCATGACTTGGAATACTTCTTTCCAGCCCCTTCTTGCCTGCAAAGTCTCTTTTGAGAAATCAGCTGACAGTCTGATGGGAAGTCTTTTGTAGGTAAACTGTCTCCTTATCTCTTAATGCTTCTAGGATTCTCTCCTTCATTTTTACCTTGGCTAATGTAATTACGATGTGCCTTGGTGTGTTCCTTCTTGGGTCCAACTTCTTTGGGACTCTCTGAGCTTCCTAGACTTCCTGGAAGTCTATTTCCTTTGCCAGAATGAGGAAGTTCTCCTTTATTATTTGTTCAAATAACTTTACCACTTGTTGCTCTTCTTTTTTTCCTTCTGGTACCCCTCCCTATAATTCAAATGTTGGAACGTTTCAAGATGTCCTGGAGGTTCCTAAGCCCCTCCTCATTTTTTTGAATTCTTATTTCTTCATTCTTTTCTGATTGTATGTTGTTTTCTTCCTTCTGGTCCACTCCCTTCCTTCTTATTGCTGAGTAGTATTCCATTGTATGACTATAATATGATTTGTTTCTCCATTTCCGTGTTGATAGACACTGCAGTTGTTTGGAGTTCTGAACTATTATGAATAAAGCCATGAACACTCTTGAAGATTACTAGTGGATATTTGTTTTTATTTCCTAGGATCGAGATTGCTAGGTTTTCAAATAAGTGAGTGTTTAACTTCATAAAAACTGCTAGACAGTATATCTAAGTAGTTGTGCCATTTTGCGCTCTCATCTGCACTGTATGGATTCAGTTGCTCTCTCTTTGCCAATATTTGGTATCGTTAATCTTTTGGTATTGTCAGTGGGTGTGAAGTTGCATCTCATTCTGGCTGTAATATACATTTCCCTGATGACTAAAGATGTTGAGAACCTTTTCATATGCTTATTTATGTATCTTCTGTGAAGTGTCTGTTCAAGTCTTTTGCTATTTTTAAAATTGATTTGTACTTGCAGCATTTTTTTGTTGTTGTTGCCAAGATTACAGATATGGAATTCAAGAGTCCACTTGGAATTCACCTGGCCCTGGCACACAGTTCAAGGTGCAAAGAAAGACCAGGTGTCTATAATCAAAGGATCTGAGTCTACTTAGGAGTTAGGCTACACAGGATTATGTGAGTGTTGCAACTTGTGCCTTTTTTTTTTTAAGATTTTATTTATTTATTTTTAGAGAGAGAAGGGAGGGAGAAAGAGAGAAAAAGAGAAACATCAATGTGCGGTTTCCGGGGGTCATAGCCTGCAACCCAGGCATGTACCCTGACTGGGAATCGAACCTGCGACACTTTGGTTCGCAGCCCTCGCTCAATCCACTGAGCTATGCCAGCCAGCAACTTGTGTCTTTTAACATTGGACAGGACCCACTGCACCTGCAGAAATAAGAATCAGAAATTCTGAATATTATACTATAGCAGTGGTTCTTTACCTTGGATACAAATTAGAATCACCTGGAGAGTTTTCCTCCCCAGAGACTAATAACTGGTGGTAGAGGTTCGGCCTAGGCATTTGGAGTTGTAAAAGTTTTCCAAATGATTCCAGTACAGCCAAGGTTAAGAATACTTAAAAAGCAAACAAACAAAACTTCACTCATTACTGAGCATCCGTGATGCTATTTTGCTAAAACATCAAGGTAATTTTAACAGGATGTTAGGCATCTTTTTCACATAGGTGCTTATTTAAAGAAGCTGGAGATTTTTATTTATTATTTATTAATATTTATTTATTTATCAATGGTCAAATTGCAGGATGTGGGTCATGGTCAGTTACTTTTCTTTCCTGGCTTCCTGATTCTCTCAAGCCCTCATTTCACCTATGAAGAGCATGTTAAAAAGCATGTTTGAAATAAAGTGAGGCTTTAGCCCTCAAAGGTCTAAACAGTCACCCAGCAATTAAAAGGAGATGTGAGATTCATTTTTATTTCTTGTTTTAAGCTGGTAGGGGGTCATTCTGTGTATTTGTAACTTATTGCCATCCCCCCAAAAGCCAGATTTCAAATCGGGAAAAAGTTGTGCAGAAGTTTTGATCTAGGGCAAGGGTCAGCAAACTTTGGTCAATAGGCAAAATCCTTCCTGTAGACCAAATCCAGTCCATGGCCTGACTTTGCAAAGCCTGTGAGCTAAGAATGGAGTTTACATTTTTAAATGGTTGAAAAAAGTCAAAGTGAGAATAATAATAAGACTTATATGAAAATCAAAGTTCAGGGTCCATAAAGTTTTATTGAAACATAACCATTAACCTACATATTGTTTATGGCTGCTTCTGCACTCCAGTGGCAGAATTGAGTAGTGATAACAGAAACTGTACAGGCCAGCCCTCGCTGGTGTGGCTCAGTGGGTTGAGTGCCAACCTGCGATCCAAAGGGTCACTGGTTCGATTCGTGGTCAGGGCGCATGCCTGCATTGTGGGCCAGGTCCCTGGTAGGGGTGTGTGAGAGGCAGCCATACATTGATGTTTCTCTCCCTCTGTTTCTCCCTCCTTACCCCTCTCTCTAAAAATATAAATAAATAAAATAGTAAAAAAAAAGAAACTGTATAGCCCATAGAGCCTAAAATCCTATAGATTAAAAGATTCTTAAGGAACATTACAAGATACAGATCTTATTTGAATTCTGATTTGAACAAACTGAAAAAACAATGAGACAATCAAGGAAATGTGTGGATGTACTTTGGATATTTGATTACATTTAAAGAAGTTTTATTAATTTTTTACATGTGAGGATGACATTATGGTTATGTTTAAAAATAACTCTTATTTAGACATGCATTCTAAAATTTTTATATGAAAAGATACAATATCTGGGGCTTACTTCCAAATAATATGGGCGGGGGGTAGGAGGCAGGGGTAGAGATGAAACCAGACTGATCATGAGTTGGTAAGTGTTGTAGCTTGGTGATGAATGTGTGGTTTATTGTACTGTTTTGTCCACTGTTGTATGTTTCAGGCTTCCAATATAAAAAGTCTCATTTTGTTTTTTGAAAAGGCTTTTTAAAAGAATACCAGTAACATGTATTTGAAAGTAGTCACTGTTATTTGTCCAATGAAATATTTAGAATCCTTATAAAGGCGTGACAGTACTTGTGTGGGTGAGGAAAACATTAAAGATATTTTTGATGATGGAGACTTTGTCGGCATGATATTTTCCAGTGTTTTATTGTGGAGGGGCTGCTTTCTTCATTGTATTCTCCCCTCCTGGAACAGACAAACCCACGTATTCATACCTATGTGCACATGGGGTTGTGAATATGCCTTTCTAGAGACAATTGTTGTCATCACTTTACGATGCAGAAGGTGAGTGGGGAGGGGAGGAAGATATTCCTGGTAGGTGATGCCACTTGTCTCTGCAGGTAAAAGCCACTGCAGAACAGGGGAAACAGGGGTTCCCTTTCAGGCCATCATGGGCCTAAATGGTACTGGTGATTTGCAAAGGACTCAGGGATATTTAGTTTTTTAATGCTTTTGATGTGGCTGTGGCTTGTCTTCAGTCTCCAGGCAGGACTGCAATGAGTTGTGTGTATCCACATGGGTGGTCTGGTACAAAGTACATCCATGGGAGTGGCCAAAGGAATTTAATAGAGCCGAAAAAATAGGCTTGGTTGGACTTTCTCCTGAATTCCTTTTTCTGTACCCATTTCCCCCAGCCGGAATGGGCGTGTTGATATACAGTCCAGTCTTGGCCTGGGAACCTGCTGAGGCTCATGGTCTTTTAAATTACAGTTTGCATGTACATCATGATAATTGAAAATGGCTCAGCTATTTAAGGCTGTCTTGTTGCAAAGTTTACTTTGTCCTTGCTTTGTAGTCTATTTTTCAGAAATTTGGGGGTGATACAGTTACATGGTTGAAATTTGATGTTTAAGGTTTTTTTTTCTTAAGATTTTATTTATTTTTAGATGGGAAGGCAGGGAGAAAGAAACATCAATGTGTGGTTACCTCTTGTGCTCCCATGGGGACCTAGCCCTGACTGGGAATTGAACCAGCAACCCTTGGCTTTGCAGGCTGGCACTCAATCCACTGAGCCACACTAGCCAGGGTTGATGTTTAAGTTTTTATATACATGTTGGAAAACAAATTGTCCTGTAAAATGAGAACCTTGCTCTGAATCTATATCAGGAGAAATTTCCCAGGGTAATAGTATTTAATCCAAGGTAATAGTATTTGCTTTCCTGCAGGGGAATGTCTTGAGCCATCCAGAGAACAGTTATTTCTTGCTGCAGAAAAAACTATCTGAAAACTCAGTGGCTTAAAAAAACAGTATCTGGCTCTGGCTGGTGTGGCTCAGTGGATTGAGTGCTGGCTTGCAAACCAAAGGATTGCTGGTTCAGTTCCCAGTCAGAGTACATGCCTCGGCTGTGGGCCCTGTCCCCAGTTGGGGGCTTGTGAGGGGCAACCACACATTGATGTTTCCCTCTCTTTCCTTGCTCCCTTCCCCTCTCTCTAAAAAAAGAAAAAGAAAGAACCCCCCCTCCCCCCCAAAACAAAACAAAACAAAACACGTATCTTATTCTCATGAATCTGTGGGTCAGGAATTAAGTCCAGGCTCGACTGGGTGGTGTTTTTGTTCCGCATGAGAATGGCTGGGTGGCTCAGGTGCGTTCAGCAGACAGCTGGGCAGCTGCAGGTGCCTCGGTGCTTTTCCACGTGGTCTTTTTCTCCACAGGGCTGCCTTAGGCCTCCCCACAAGGTGGTGGTCTCGGGATAGTCTCATTGTTATGTAGTGGCTGGCTTATGAGAGGGCGTCAAACCAATTCTGTTACAGGCTAGGTCTAATCCAGGGACAATTCTGCCATATTCTTTTGCTTGAAACAAGTCCCAAGGCGAACCCAAATTAAGGAGTGAGGAAGTAGATTTTATCTCTTGATAGTGGAATGGCACATGTGCACAGGGAGGGAAGGAATTGATAAAAGCCATGCTTGGAGACCATCTACCACAGTCACTCTTCTGGCCACAACAATTCACATCTCTCCCACACGTAAAATATGCTCACACCCTCATCTGAAAGTCTCATTCCATTAAGACATTGCTTTGAGGTCTAAGATCTTACCACCTAGATCGGGTTGAGCTGTGAAGGAGGCTCCTCAGGTATAGCTCTTCAGATGCGGAGGGCTTTGGACAAGAACAAGTCATCTTTCTTCCACACATTTAACACACAGGGTGGGGGCAGGAATAAGAGAACTACATTAGACACTACCCTTTACAGAGCCCGGGAATATAAGCACCCATCAGTTGCTGATTCATGGCGATCCGAAAATCCAGCTGGGCACATGTCTCTAGTTCCTCTTCAAATGTGTATATGTATCTATATTTATGTTTAGAGAAATGTGTGTGTGTGTGTGTGTGTGTGTGTATTTATAAAGAGAGAAGGAAAGAGAGATAGAGGCAAACAGAGAGACGGAAAGAGATTTACTATAAGGAATTGGCTCATGCAATTACGGTGGCTGAGAAGTCCCAAAACCTGTCCTCTGCAAACTGGGGACCCAGAAAGCTGGGGGTATAATTCAGAGTCCCCAAGCCTGAGAACCATGGTGTAAACCTAGTCCAGGGGCAGAAGAAGAAAGAAGATGTTCCGGCAGCTCAAGCAGTGAAGCAGGGAAAACGGAGTGAATCCTTCCTCCTGTGGCCTTTTGCTCTGTTCAGGCCTCAACGGATTGGACGATTGGATGATGCCCACCCGTGCAGGGGAGGGTAATCTCCTCTGAGTCCTCCAGTTCAAATGCTAGCTTCATTCAGATACATCCAGAAGTAACATTTAATTTTCACACCCTGTGGCTAGTCAAGTTGACACTAAAAATAATCATCACAGGTGGTATAGATGTGCCATAGTTTTTTAACCATGCATCTCTTTAAAAACAGGTGGTATGTATACCTAAAACTAATATTGTATGTCAACTGCAATTGAAACTTTTTAAAAATAAAATAAACTCAAGGAATTAGAAAAGAAAAAGATGTAGGAGCTTCCAGCTTTTGGCTATTGTGACTAAAGCTGCTATGAACATTATGAACGTGTTTCTGTGTGAAAAATACATTGTTATTTCTCTGACATAAAAGCTCAAGAGTGACTGCTGGGTCATATGTCAGGTCTGCTTTTGGCTTTTAAAGGCACTGCCCAACTATTTTTCAGAGCAGCTCTACTATTTTTCGTTCTCACCAGCAATGTATGAGTAACCCATTTTCTCTGAATCCTCACCAGCAGCAGGTATTACAGCTATTTTTTTTTAGCCATTCTTAGTATTCTGACAATCAAAATTCCTCCACAAATTTCCAAAATGTTCCCTAGATGGTGGCACTGTACCCATTGAGAACAGCTTCTCAAACTGGACTGAACACTGGAATTGCCTGGGGAACCCGGGCCTGGGGTTCTTCCCGCACGGATTCTAGTTTAATTGGCCTGAGGTGTGACCTGACCATCAGGAATTTTTAGAGTTCCCCAAGTGATTTTAACCTACAAACAAATTCATGAAACATCGATGCCATTCTTGTAACTCTATCATTTCAGTCCTAAAGTTTCAAGATCCTGCAAATGACATAAATTCAAGGGTTGAGATGATTTTCTCTTGAGTAATGTAAGACTTAAAAGCCAGAGCTGCATCATTTTCCCAGCAGACCGTCAGTAGAGCTCAGAGGAGGAAGTAAAAGTAACCATGGAACAACAGCCATGTTTTGAGAAACTTTTTAAATAGACATATAAAAGACTAAAACCCAATCCAAATTATATAAAAGCAAACCACAGATGCCAGGGACACATTTTGATTCCTAGAATTATGGTGTAGTGGTAGAAACAGATTGGGTTCTGGAGTTAGAAGTCTTGGTTTAGAGTTCTGGTTTTTCCACTTAAAAGTTATGGGATCTTGGATGAGTCATTTGGCTTCTCTCAACTTCAGTTTACTCATTCCTGAAATCTGTAACAATGGTATGCTAGAGGCTTTTTGCAGAGATTATGTTGACATGAGCTGCATTTTATTCATAACACACTGTAACTATGATTTAATTATTACTGATAAAAAGATAGAAATATTTGCTCTCTGAGCAGCATCTAGCTCACCCCAACCAATATTTAATGAGATTTTATGTAATATTTATAATACATTATCAACTTTATTTTTATAGTTTCTTAGTTTTTATACCTTTATGATGGAAGTTTTAAGCATACACTGAAGTACAAAGAATAACGTAATCTGATACTTCGCAAGCTCTAGTGTTCCTATGATTCACTGGGGAGCTTGTTAAACTGCAGGCTCTGACTCAGTGGGTCTAGGTGGGGCCTGAGACTCTGACTTTCTAAAAAAGTTCTCCTGTGACGCTTGTGCTGCTGGTCTGCTGACCAAATACCAAGCATAGGAGTAGGCAGGGGTAGGCTTACAATTGTGAGTATGTGAAGCACAGAGTTTATTCTTGTACTCATATATTCTTGCATTATATTATATTGATATTGTAATTGATATGAACAACTGTGAAACTACTTTTGCCCACCCCTGCATTTGTGATGTTGTAACAAAACCATAGATTGGGTAGCTTACGCAACAGACGTTTATTTCATTTACTTCTCACAGTTCTGGAAGCTGGGAAGTCTGAGATCAGGGTCACAGCATGGCCAAGTTTTGTTGAAGGGCCTCTTCCTGCTTTGCAGATGGCTGTCTTCTTTCCGTCTTCTCGTCTTCTCATCTGGCAGAGAGAAACGCTGGTGCCTCTCCCTACTCTGATAAGGTCACTCACCCCATCATGGGGGCTCCCCTGGACGATCTCATCTAAACTTAATTACTGCCCCAAGTCCCACCTCCTAACCATCAGCTGGAGGTTAGGGCTTTAACATAAGAAATGTTGGGGAGACTCAAACGTACAGTCCCCAACACAAGTGCATAGTTAACTTCCAAGTTCTAGTACTCCACTTCACCAATTACAAACTCATGGCCAATTTCATTTCCACCTTCACCTTCATCTTCCCCTTTCCTCATCCTCCCTGCTGGATTATTTTGAAGTAAATCTCAGACATCCTATCATTATACCTACTATATTTCAATAGTATCTCTTTCACACTTAATCTTAGCCAAAAGGCTAAGAGGTGATCAATATGTATCTCCTTAAGAAGAGAATTAATTAAAGTAATTCCTTTGAAAAACTATAATCACAAGACCAGCACCACCCCCACCAAAATGTAACAGTGATTTCTTAATATCTTTCAATGTTTAATATTTAGTCAGCGTTCACATTTCCCTGAATGCTTTTCACTGTGATACGTTACTCTTTCAGCCTTTTCTTTTCCTTGTTTTATTTTTTTAAGATTTTAATTTATTTATTTTTAGAGAGGGGAGGGAAGGGGGGGTGAGAGAGAGAGAGAGAGAGAGAGAGAGAGAGAGAGAAACATCAATGTGCAGTTGTTGGGGGCTGTGGCCTGCAACCCAGGCATGTACCCTGCCTGGGAATCAAACCTGTGATGCCTGGTTCGCAGCCTGTGCTCAATCCACTGAGCTATGCCACCCAGGGCTATTTTTTTTTAATTTTATTTTAAAGAAATTAGAGTGTTTGTCCTGGATAGATTCCATATTCCCATCTCCTGGTTTTGCTGCTCACATCGTCATGAGGTCGTTTAACATGTTTCTTTCTTTCCTGTGTTTCCTGCAAATTGGTAGTTGGATCCAGAGCCTTAATTGGATTCAGGTTTGATTTTTTGGGCACCTTCAAAGGTGGTGCTGTGCACTTTAACAGGAACTACATCAGGTCTGGTTGTCTTTCTGTCCATAAACCCCTGAAAGGCGTGCCCTCCCAAACAATGGAGCCCATGACTGCCATGTGCTGCCACCAGGTGGTGACAGTGCACATGGCCACAGGTTCCAAGAGAGATCCGTGAGATCTCAGCCAGGGGGGACTTGTTTTCCTCATTGCACTTACATTAAATCACCACGATTCTTAAGTAGCAAAGCTACTTTGAAAATAAACGAATGCTATATCTTAGTACTATGTTTGTAGCACGTAAAAATAGCTACAATTTTTGGTGCCCAAGAACCTTATGTCCATCATCTCATTTAATTTCCAAAACACTCAGGAATATTAAATTACAGGGTCCCTAGTAAAACAGGGGTGAGGCTGGGAATAATACCTACACTCCTTCTCTCAACCATTTCTGTGCCTTCCTGCCTTCTGTCTGGGTCTGTTAGTCACCTGTACTTGCTGTCCTCTCCCTCCCCTAGCTTACAGCTGTGATTTTTGCCCCCAGCTCTCTTCCATTCTCCAGTCCATTCTCCCCGCATTCCTTCCCAGGGAAGCTGGCTTCTGTGAATTCTGTTTCCGGGCTGCCTTACATGCTGGTTTCCAGTGGCTTCCAACTGAATTTAGCCTAGTTTATTCTTTTGCTTCTCCCCTACCTTGCTGTGTTTCTGAGTGCCACTTCCCTCAACAACCACTTCTGCTCCAAGCGGCCCCTTTCTGTGTCTCTTCCCCCAACTTCAGTTAATACGATTTCTCCTCTTGCTCCTTGGGCCTCAGAGTTTTAACAACTTTCCACTATTCTATTTCCTCTAAGTCTCAACTTCCCCTTTAGTTTCCTACTTCACCTGCCTCACTGAATAGCACCTTCATTAAGATGCCTCTTGAAACATGGGAGCTGAGGGTCTCCTGCTGGGATTTTCTCAGATGCTTCTCACTTCCTCAGCTTTCATTTTCTCCTCTGTCCACTCCAGTGAGGCAAGTGCCCTAGCACTTCACTGAGAGGTTCCCACAGTTGCCACCTTTCTTGGCCAAATGGGAATTAAGTGGGTTAATTCCCATTTCTCATCTTACGTTTAATTTAACAGCAGCTTTTGATACATTCCTTGAAGCACTCCCCCCGCCCCCCCAGGCTTCCCAGTCACCTTGTGGTTGTCCGTGTCCCTTCTTAGCCACTCTTTCTCTCCCTGACCACATCATGGTGGCATGTCCTGGTGTTCAATCCACAAACCTCTTTATCTCCACTCTCTTCCTATTCATCTCATCTAATCTGGGAGATTAAATACCGCTTCTGCACAGATGACTTGCAGGCTGTCTCTGGTCTCAGCCTATGTCCAGAATGCCAGAATCACATACCTAGCTGCCTACTTGCCAGTGCAAAATTAATAAGCCTCAAAAGAATTCTTTGAAATAATATTTTATTGATTTGAGAGAAACATCAATTTGTTGTTCCACTTATTTATGCACTCATTAGCTGATTCTTGTATGTGCCCTGACTGGGGATTGAACCCACAACCTTGGCATATTGGGAACATACTCTAACCAACTGAGCTACCCGGCCAGGGCTCAGACAGGGTTCTTGATTCCAGACCTCCTCCCACCTCCATTCCTATACACAACTCTCTGAGTTGATGGCATCACCATTCATCCAGTTGCTCAGCTCAGAAACCCTGACATTATCCTCGACTCCTCTCTTTTCCTCACCCCTCAAGATCCAATCCATCAGGAAGTTTTGTGAGTTCTTCCTGTAAAATACATCCAGCATCCCAACAACTTTTCACCACCCACTACTGTTACCCAGATCTAAGCCACCATCAGCAACTTTGACAGCAATACCTTTCTTGACTGGCCTTACAGCTTAAACCCTTCCTTTTCCAGTCAGGTCTCCACATAGCTGCCTTCTGGTCTTTTAAAAATGTAAATCAGGCCATGTCATTCCCCAAGTGTGACCTGGCATCACAGTTGGAATGAAATTGCAGCGAGCGCTTCCACAAGCTGCAGCGCCCTTTGCAAGCCCGTGGCTCCCACCTCTCTGCCTGTCGGCTCCTCCCTTCTCTCTTCAGCTCTTGCTCCCTTCTGTCCAGCCACACAGGCCCATTTAAACATGCCGAGCCTATCTCTGGGGTCCCCTCTGTGTGGGATGTTCTTTCCCCAGACTCTCTGTTTCTCACCCTTCACACCTCTGCTCTCGTTACCTCTTCAGAGGGGCCTTTCCAGACCACCTTATCTTACCTTGTCAACTCCCTCCCCACATCACTTTCTACCTACCCCCATCCATACTTAGTTTTCTTTCTTTTTAAGACAAAATATTTTATTTATGTATTTTTAGAGAGGGGAATGGAATGAGGAAGAGGAGAGAAACATCAATGTGTGGTTGCCTCTCCTACTGGGGACCTGGCCTGCAACCCAGGCATAGGCCCTGACTGAGAATCAAACCAGTGACCGTTTGGATTGCAGGCTGATGCTCAATCCCCTGAGCCACAGCAGCCAGGGCTCACCAGCCAGGACCATACTTAGTCTTTTAATAAGTGCCAAGGTAAAAAATGAAATAATTTTTGTTTATGTGGTTGTTCTCTGTCTTGCCCACTAGAAGGTAAGCTTTGTGAGAGCAGGGACTTGTTGGTGCCAGTAAATATTTGTTGAGTCAGTTAATGAGTGAGTGGTATCACTGTCATCTCGGTCTCTATACACAGCAAGCACTTGGTACAAGTTTGCTCAGTGGAGAGCCTTAGAATCCTGGCCATGATTTTGAAAATCCCAGGCCCGGTGTAGGCCCCTCAGGGCCTTGGGGATAAAAGATGCATGAACTGACTGGGATTCCTGGAGGGCTCTGCACGCTTTGCCAAGGGCACAGTGATGACCCAGCTGTGGGGTTGGAGGTTTCAGAGGACTGCCCATAAGCCTTCTGATGCTGCCATGGCCATTTCTTTGACCGCTCGAGCCCTTCTCTCTGTCTTCCAGTTCAGCTCTGTGTGCATTCCAGAGTCCTCTGCCAGCCCTGCAATGGGGGAGGCAGAGCCAAGGAAGCTTTTCTGTGATGAACTCATGGCAGGGAGGGGTCCACAATAGTTGTCACAGGAGGCAAGAGGACTACTGAGTGCAAAAGAGAGGCCAGGCAGCCAGGCCCAGAGTTGCCTGATCAGCACCCATCTGGTCCCAGTGTTCTGGCCTGAACTTTCCTGACCTGGGGCCTGCTGCCTTGCCTTAATCCAGAAATATTCCTCCGAATGAACAGATTGGGCCTTCCATGTTCCAACCCAGCTCCAGGGATTCTGGGAATCCTGGTAGGTGTGGATAGCTTCTGAACTGAGAGTTAAAGCTGTTTCAAGATTTGTTTGTATTCAAGGAGGGTGGTCTGTGGGCTCCAGTTACTGTAGAAGATGACCTTCCCGATGACCTTTCTTCTGATGGTCGTGGCTCTCTGGCACACACTGTATTGCAGCTGAGTTGAAGCTGGGAGACAATGTAGGATCACTGTTTTCCTGGCAAATGTGGATGCTCATTCATTCACATGTCATTAAAAATGTACTCAGTTGTTATGTGTGCTGGAATACAGTTTTTTGAGATGTTTAACAATAAATATTCCTCTGTCCATGTAGTTTACCACTCTCCCCTTAACTCGTCCCTTCACTCTCTCCTTCATTCAAGGTGCCACTTTTTTGGTTGTCTGTGCCCGCAGGGAAGGGGTGTAATAGAGATGTAAGAAAAATCAGAGAGGCTTTCTTGCTTCGGTATCCAAAATGTGTACCCTTCCATGATTAAAGAGGACTCCAGAAATACATAAAATCTTTCTGAGAGAGAGAGAGAGGGGCTTCCCAAACCTCACCCTCAAATAAAGAAGAGGTTTCCCTGGGGCTGGGAGAAAGAAAAGACAAAGGGGAAAATAATAGGAACAGAGACTCTGGTGGTATGTGGAGGGACAAGTCTGCCTTCTAGACAGAGCCCCCAAGAGGCCAAGCTGAAGCTTGGGGATTTCTTGACTCCAAGGAAGGAGCAGCCTGATTCCCACGCTCTTACATGTGGCACAGAAGGGGAGAGTGCTTCCAGCCCAGAAGGGCCCTGGCTGTCAGGAATAGGAGAAACAGGGGTGGCAACTGGCATGGGCTGATGACCAAAGGCCAGATGCTCACTTCCATCATCTTAATGGGCTGGGGGAGAATTGTGGGGTGGACTCCAAAAGACATTAAATTTGTTCCTTTGGAAGAATGGGAATTGAAACTCAAAATTAAGTGTGTGTGCGTGCACACACATACACACACACACTATACTTCAAAAAGAAAGTTTTTGAGCTCCTACTGGGTACTGGGCTGGGATCAGCTAAAGACACCAGGTCTCATTTTTATGCTGAACAGAGTGGCTTTTTGGGCTTTCTCCGAAGTGTATCTGTTCATCTCCTTTTCCTGGTCAGCACCCCTTTCAACTCCAGCCGGGCACACAAGGGCCTTCACAGTGGGTCCCCTCCTTACTTACTTTTTTCCCCCTCACCACACCGAGTCTTCTGTGCTCCACCCCAAATGCTTTTCTCCCAGGAGACTTGTGTTTTCTTGCCTTTGTGCTGCTGCCTGCATAGCTTTCACTGTCTAGGAAATTTTCTTCTGATGTTTTATTTTATTTTATGTTTTTGGCAGCGGGGGGCTAACATCATTACAAAATACTTCAATTCCCTGGTCAGAAATAATTGCTTCTCTCTTGGAGCTCTAACCAGCATGGCTGCATTCATTTTTGTCTAGTACTTCTTGTTTGGTGCTTTAGTGAGAGACAGTTGTTTATGGATCTGCCTCTTCTGTCTTTGAGTTACGTTGGGCAGAAGCCACATCTCTTTCCTTCCTGTCTCTGGCATTACCCTGAGGCTTGGCATAGGGCAGATACTGGTGACTGATGAAAGGATGAACAGCACAAACGACCCTGCGTGAGAGGGGTGGAAATTAAGTTATAGCGATGATGCATGTAAGTGCACATTAATAGTTCAAAAATTTGTAATGGGTCTTATTATTGTTGCTAATGGCATTATTATTGGTAGAGATGTTATATCCCAAATGGCCGGACCCTCCCACTTAGTGACTCCTGAAATGGAGCAGCAACATTACAATCCAACCTCTTTATTGTCCGTATGAGGAAATAGGCCCACAGAGCCCGGCCTCTTTTCGCCGAACTGTTTTCTATTGTGGCGTAATTACTCTCCTTAATTCAGTAATATTTAAACTCTTTTGAATGTGTGCATTCAAAATAATTTTGAAAAACTTTAAATAGTCATCTAAATTTTTTCATCATAATTTTGAATAGTCAGAAGGGATGTAATTTGTGGATTATTGTAAATACAGGGGTGGGTAAAAGTAGATTTACAGTGGTAATACAAATAAATAGTGCAATAAGTAATAAAAGAATAAGTGTTTTGTGTACTCACAACTGTAAACCTACTTTTTCCCACCCTGTATATTTTTTAAAAGTTGGATTATTGTGAACATCTCAAAGTAAGGCTGTAACATCACTCCTTTAAAGATACCCAGTGGATGGGAAATAGTGAAGTAATTTGGTACCTAGCATCACTCATTAAAAAATGCATAAACAAAAATACACAAACTGTTTTTAAATACTTGCTTATTTTCTTTCTTTTTCCTCCTTACTCATACTTCCACTCCACAAAGTATTAATGTAATTTTTTGGCTTGAAAATCTTTTATCCAGCACTCTATTGTAGTTCACTGCGATAAAAATACATATATACACAGCTTCACAGATAGGCAGATCACAGATTTTTTAGGGCAGTAAAACTACATGATACTATAATGGTGATTACTGTTAGAATGTACTGGGACATGGACCTAAGCCACCGCCTATGCTGGGACAAAGAAGGGACACGTCACTGGCTAAATACCTGACCACGAAATTCCCCAAATCAGAAGCAATTTAGGTGTAGCTGCCGGCATCCTGCTGGAAACTGGTGGAATCCTCATTGCCCTCTCCCTTCTCCCTCCAGCTTTCTACAGAATCAGCCCTCCCTGATCAGATACCCTGTACGCCTGGAGCAGATCAGCAGGGTGACTCACCCTCCTTCGGCGGGGGGTGGGGGTGGGGGGCTGCTATACACCAGAAAAGCCCTTTTACCCTTCCCCTTGGGGCTGTCCCGACCCAGCCCTCCCAATCGATCCCATTGTCCCGCCTGCATTAAAAGCCCCTAATTGGACTTTTCTGGCTCCGGGTCCTATTTTTTAGCCACCTCGGCTACACAACACATGTCATCATACATTTGTGTAAACCCCTCAAATATACATGATATTTGGGTGACCATATGTCAATGGAGGTTCATTAGTTGTAACACATGTACACATGTAACACATCCCCCTGGTGGGGGATATTAATTTTGGGAGTGGCTATGCGTGTGTGGGGGCAGAGTGGTTAGAACTCTCTGTACCTTCCTCTCAAATTTGTCCTGAACCTAAAAACTGTGCTCAGAAAAAGTCTATTTATATGTAAATTTATACTTAATATTTTTCTTTCTTGTGGTTATGCTTTTTATTTTTTTTCTCTTGGATCAAGTTATCATTACGATCGTAATTTATACAGCAATGAAAATCACATAATGGCCTAACAGTCAAGTGTATTAGAATTTCAATTATGATGCTGGATTGGTGTTTCTGGTACCTTGAATTATCTAATGGACGATTTGCTCTCTGGGTTTTGTGTTGTTGTTCCTCGTGGCATCACATTCTAGTAAGATTTGGGAGGGGGGTACTAAAATGAGAACCATGACTACTAGCGACTTTTCTGCAGGTCAGTTTTAGAGAACGTAAGAAAGTTGAATTATGTGAAACTTTGTGTGTCCACGCCACCTAGAGAATCTCAACATGCCCGCAGGGACAGACGTACCTCAGTTTGAAGACCAAGAACTTAAATCACCTCTCACAGGTCCCAAGGGTCACTTGACCACCCACTGCCTGGCCAGCACTTCCCGCTTCCGGTCCGAGAAAGAACGCACGCCCCCACCTTACAAACTCCGCCGCGCCCCGCCCCTTCCGGCCCGGGAGGTTTGATTCTCTTGGCGGGCGGAAGCGGCTAAATCCACAGGATCCTAAAGGCTCAGAGGGACTCTTCCCACTCGCCGCTTCGCCAGCAACCTTAGGTGGGCACCTTTGTCCCTGTTGCCCGGCCGCGATCTGTCCCGCTCTTGGCTCTTCAGGTCAGTGTCTCCAGCCGGTGTCCTGGCAGTTCGCGGCGCGGGGGAACAGCGGCGTGAGCCCAGCTTGCTCCCGGCTGAGAATTTTACCGGAGCCACACCTTACCGATCCACTTCACTGGATGACATATTTCGCTTTTCCGAGGCCCCCGGTTTTCTCCTTCGTAAATAGGGGTAACGATCGAAATTACCGCAGGGTTATCAGTAAGGTAGGTGTGCAGGCAAAACGTTTGTCACCCAGCAGCTCGACAGATGTGAATTCCCATTCCGCGTTGCCATGACGCTTCTCCGCGAAAGAAATTCAAAGAAGGGCTCGGAGTTATTTCTGTTCATGCAACTCAGTTTACTGGGGCAGTCCAGTAAAAAAGGAAGGGTGTTATGTGTTATCATCACCTTTTCAGAGTCCAAAGCCTTCGTCTCCCTTTCTCCAAGTAATGGCTTGAGAGGTTCACGCTGAAAGGGGAATATGCACCGAGTGCTCTAGCAGTAAAAAGAGCAGCTCCTTCCAAGAAACCTGTGGGAAGAAGGGACACTCCCAAAGGAGAGCATCCCAAAAGAGTGAACAGGCCTCTAGCATCTGGGATGAAGTAATTGTTCTTGAGCTTCACCTTTGGTATTTTTCTTTGGTAGTGAAATGGGGGAAGGTGAAGGAGGGGGTACATCAGAGGTGCCTGGAGCTTTGCTTAGAGGCCAGTGTTCCTAAATTTTTTGTTCACATTTTGGTTTCCTTTAACCATGTTGTGTGGGAGAAATCAGAAATGCCCTTCCTGCACACCTTCATGGGTTTGTTTCACCAGTGACTCTGCCTTTCCTGTGTATCTGCTGTGGATCAATGAGATAAGCAAATCAATCCCTTAAAACCTTTAGGAATGAATGCCTCTTTGCTGGTGCTCCCAGAAGCCTCTGCAAGGGTGCAGGACTGAATGTTAATTAAATGTATTACAAGGCACATGATAAGTCATTCTGTATTCTACTTGTCGTTTGAAATAGCCTCAGCATTAGTGTCTTACCAAGCTCACTAGATAAGGTAAATGTGTTATGCAGCAATGAATAGCATAGCCTAAATAATGCCATGTTAATAAGAAAACTTGGCCCTGGCCGGTGTGTGTCAGTGGATGGAGAACTGGCCTGTGAACCAAAGGGTTGCTGGTTGGATTCCCAGTCTAGAGCACATGCCTGGGTTGTGGGCCAGGTCCCCAGTAGGGGATTCGGCAGAGGCAACCACACATTGATGTTTCTCTCCCTTTCTTTTTCCCTCCCTTCCCCTCTGTCTAAAAGTAAATAAATAAAATCGCTCTAAAAAAAAAAGAAAGAAAATGTGTTGCTATCCTATAAAATTTAATGATAAACCTCCCCTCATTATCTAAGCAATTTCTTATTTCCTCAGAGAAATTCAAGACCCCAATTATATGTGCCCCCAATTCTTCTACTTAGTCATACTCAGAAGGATATTTAGGTGTCTGATTAGGGTCTACAGTTGAGGGGCTGCCTTCCATATTGACAGATCATATACCTCCTTTAGCAAGTCCAATCACAAGTCTTTCCTATGTTCAATATTTCCAAACCCTAGATGATAAACAGGGCACTTAAAATATTTAGAAACAGCCCTGACCGGTGTGGCTCAGTGGGTTAGGCATTGGCCCACGAAGCAAAAGGTTACCAGTTCAATTCCTGATCAGGGCCCAGGTTCCCTGTTTGGGGCATGTGAGAGGCAGCTGATCGACAGATATTTCTCTCGCTCTCTCCCTCCCTTCCCCTCTCTCTAAAAGTAAATAAAATATTTACAGAACTTTAGAACCAGCATAAATAAAATCGAAGAAAGAAAAAGAGAGGGTACACAAGTTCAATCTTACATTGGTGCAAGTTGATCTTTATTAGTTGACCAGAGGCCACGACCTGGAAGTTTAAAAGTCATTTTGGAGAAATCTGTCAAGAAGTTAATTATGACACTCATCAAGAGAAGTGAATTCCAACATCATATAAATTGCTTTCTTTCTCTGTGTGGCAAGTTAGAGTAACCCAGTCCTTGTATGGAATTTAGACGTGCAGTGGTGGCAATTAGGATTCTTGTATTGCCTGAGGCCTGCTTTGTTCCCTTTGTCCATTGCCATCTCATGGGTTTTAAACTTTGAAATGTCTCTTTGTGTTCCCTCTTTAGCCACTGTGACCTGAATATGCCAATGCTGCATTAGTTGAGGCTTTGCTCTGTAATGAACCTGATAGCCCACTTTTTAAAAAAAGATTTTAGCCCTGGCTGGTGTGGCTCCGTGGATTGAGTGCTGACCTGTGAACTGAGAGGTTGCTGGATCAATTCCCAGTCAGGGAACATGCCTGGGTTGTGGGCCAGTTCCCCATTTGGGGCCATGTGAAAGGCAACCAAACCTCTCACATTGATGTTTCTTGCCCTCTCTCCCTACCTTCCCCTCTCTCTAAAAGTAAATAAATAAAATAAGTCTTTAAAATGTTTTATTTATTTTTAGAGAGAGGGGAAGGGAGGGCAAAATGGAGGGAGAGAAACATTGATGCGCACAAGAAATATTGATCAGTTGCCTCTTGCATACTCCCAAATGGGGACTTGGCCTGCAATCCAGGCATGTGCCCTGACTGGGAATTGAACCAGCGACCTTTCGGTTTGCAGGCCAGTGCTCAGTCCACTGAACCACACCAGCCAGAGCTAGACATACACTTTTATAGCAGGCAGCTTTCCAAACATTTATAGCCTGACACGTCCCCATTTCCAATCTCCTGCTCTTTCTCTTACCCGCCATAAGGATTCCAAACGTTTCTTAGTCTCGTGTTGACCTTTATACCTTTACTGCTGTTATTGGCTGTTTTTGAAATTTCTTGGTCCTTTGATTCCTGTTTTTTGGGGGCGTGGTGGGGGCAGGTTGTGGTTCTACTTCATTCCCACATTTGCTGCACTGACAAATGCCCTTTCAAAGATTTCTGAGTTAGTACTGCTGCCAAAGATATTTCTCATCCTGTCCCTTATGTGCCCACTGAGAATAGATAGGATCTTTGTGCTGTCTCCTTGCTCGGAGTTAAAAGATACGTGAAATCAGAATGTTTTAGGCATTTTAATAGATTATTCTATTTATTTAAAAAATGTTTTAATTGAATTTATTGGGATGATACTGACTAATAAAATTATATAGGTTTCAAGTGTCCAATTCTGTAATACATTATCTGTATATAGTGTTGTGTGTTCACCACCCCAAGTCAGGTCTCCTTCTGTCACCATTTAGCCTTCCCTTTACCCTCTTCTACCTCCCCCTACCTCCCTAAAAGGACATTTTAGTATATGTCTTGCAGAAGTGAACACCTAAAAGGATATTTTAAAAATATCTCTTGTGACCCTGGTCAGTGTGGCTCAGTTTGTTGGAGTGTTGTCCTGTACATCAAAAGGTTGGGGGGTTCAATTCCTGGTCAGGACAAAAGAAAAAAAAATCTTTTGTGGCCCTTGAGCTGGCCCTTGATAATTTCATTTTTTTCTTCACCTCAATTAAGATGACCCATCCTCACTTAATAGACCTTGCTGACTACTCTTTCTTTCCTTTATAAACTCACTAACTCCTGAGGTAGAACTCACACTCTAGGTCTTCCAATGTTAGGACTGTTTTGTTTTGTTTTTTAAAGATTTTATTTATTTATTTTTAGAGAGAGAAGGGAGGGAGAAAGAGAGAGAGAGAGAGAAACATCAATGTGCAGTTGCTGGGGGTCATGGCCTGCAACCCAGGCATGTACCCTGACTGGGCATCGAACCTGCGACACTTCGGTTTGCAGCCTGCGCTCAATCCACTGAGCTACGCCAGCCAGGGCAGGACTGTTTTTAAGGCTTAGGAACATGCTGGTCACTCAGCTCTGGATGAGACAGGATGAAGAACAGAGAACCTGAAGGTAGTGAACATGGTTCTGGCCATCCATCAATCCCAGAGCCCTCAGCGGGCTTGCTAGGACTCTAGAAGGGAGACTATCTGGCTCTAAAAATGAGCACCAGCACCAGGTTTTAACTACTGAGGAGTAGTGATCAAGATGATTTTCTCTGCCCTTTCCAGGTGAAACTGTGCTTCCCAGGTGCCAGTTGGCTATACCTGTAACTCAGCCTTTCAAATTATTAGAGAGAATGGGGTCCTAGCATCCTGAACCCTGTGCTGCCATAGCTAGTCTATGGCTAGGTCACCGAGGGAGATTGGTACACAGGAGACAGGCCAGGCAAAGGAGGATTTCATCACTAGCTGGGTCTTGGCCTCAAACCCCTTTGTGAACTCCAGAGCCCTAGTGTCCTGTGCTGGACTGTATAGAAGACTCTTTGTGCCTGACTCAGTGACCTCCATTTTCCTGGGCCCCTCTGATTCCTGCTTGGCTATCTAAGGGGTGTGGGGGCATCTCTTCCCAAGGTTGAAATCTTGAGTTTTGTCCTGCTACATTAGCCTCTAGGAAGAAGCGCTCCTTAGAGAAACCATTTCTGTGTAGGTTCACCTTTGAATCCATGTCTACCTATAAAGAAAGCTCCAATCTCTAGCACCTACTCAAGTCCTGGGACTTGACCTATATGTGGGTACTTTTAGAAAATGTATTTACAAATCTCCCTCCCAGAAAGTTTCTTTTACCAGTTTTACTTTTTTCTTCCTTAGCTTCTGTGAAACTGTATTCTTTTAATTATTTCTAACTTCTTTCTCTGCCTCTTCCTCTTACGCCTCCTTCTGGTATGGGTGAGGCCTCAGCTGTCTACGTTCACAGTTTTGTCTTTCTTAAGTCTTTTTCTTACGTCTTTTTATACTAACTGTAACTGACTTTGTGTATGGTGTGTGATGAAGATCCATTATTTTTTTTTTTCCTTTTTCTCCCATATGGCTAAGCAATCGTCCTTGTTCTAAATCTATACTTCCATTTATTGGTACCTCTAAAAGCAGTTTTAGTTCAGTATATGTCAACTTTCCTGCCTCTGGTATCTTTGCACCTAAATTCCTTCTTTCTAAAATGCTCTTCCTTTTATTCTTTTTGGGACAACAACTCCTCTTAAGGTTCACCAACCAAAGACCACTAAGAACACAATCTATAGTAAAAAAAAAAAAAATAGGTGTTTTTAGTTTGCTGTTGCAAGAGAAACCATCCTCCATAGGACCTCGGAGCATCTCAGTAAGGAAGAGTAATTTGAAAGGCGCTCATAGGATTTGGGCTTATGGTGGATGATTTTTCAGAAGGAATTAGGGAAGTAGGAACCAGTTTTGGAATGACTACTATCAAAGAGCTGGAGCATTTCAGCATTTGGGTATCTTAGAATGACATTGTGTTGGGATACAGTGATCCCTCACCTATTGTGGGAGTTACTTTCCAGAGACCCCTGCGATAGGTGAAAATCCACAAAGTAGCGGCGATATATTTTTTTATTATTTACATATATTTTAAGGCTTTATAAACCCTTCCCACACTCCTATAAGCCTTTTCCACTCTCTTATTAACCTTTCCCACACTCTTATAAACACTTCATATGCTCTTAAATACTTTCTACACTCTTAAACCTATGTAATTTTAACAACATATAAAATTCTATATGGGTACTCACCAGTGAAGTATACTACAACTCGAATGATGAAGATCGTGAATTATGTAGCTGTGCAGTACTGATGGCGATGAAGGTGATGATGATGAGATGAATGTACTGCACAGCCAAGAAGAGCATTACAGCTCTTCTGAAGGCACCACTTCATCAGGTGCTTCATCAGGTGGTGCAGTATCTTCGCCCTGGGCCGTAACTACTATTTCTGCTAAAGGTGTAGGCGTAACTGATCTCTTTGTCCAAGTGATGAACATAGTTATGGGGAGTTGCTGGTGCTGCTTTTTATCTGCAGAGACAGCTTCTCCATGCAGAGAAACACTCTTGAGTTCAAAGCGTCTCTGAAATTTGTCAAACCAGCCCTTGCTGGCACTGAATGGGGTTGCTCTGGTGGGAGAAGCACTGGAGTCTTGCTTCTGTATTGTTGTCCTCATCTTCATCCTCGTCACCATTGTGAGCGTCTGTGCTTTCCGCAAAACTATCATAAAGTTTTTTGGCCTTCGTCTGGATGGTGTTGGTATCCAGCGAGATATTCTTCTTGCAGTCATTTATCTACAGGGCCAATGCAGACTCCATCCTCACAATGGCCTTAACTGTGGGAAGTGACCACCCTCTTTGCAGTTTTGTTAAAAGTCATTGTTGCTGTAGACCTAATATTCTTCTCATCTTTCTTTATGTAGCAAACAGTAGATTTGTTGATCCCGTAATGGTGGCCTACAGCCCCATAGCTTTTGTCTTCCTTTAACATGTTGAGAAGTTCCATCTTTTCTTTGATGGTAAGCATATTCCTCCGGTGCTTGGGTTCACTGCCAGAAGCCTTAGAAGGCACAGAACGTTTGGGTGGCATCTAGGGCTTGAAATAAATTCAAACTTTTATGAAACTTTTTGTTTCACAAAAACACAACACGGCAGAGCAACACTACATGCAGCGATCAGACAGTGATGTGAAGTGGACGAGGAGAGATGCTGAATGTATGGGCACAGTGCTGGAGAGCAAACAGACTGATGCTATGATCACTGAGCCAATCAGTGCCCAGGATACAGAACACAGTGCTGTGGTTGGTCACCTTCCATTCCATCAGCCAGTAGTGTGCTGTGTACAATCTCACATTGGCAAACTTGTGCAAACAGGAGTAGTGGCATACTGCATTTCCATTGTGTACAGTACGGTATTCATCCGCTGATGAAATACTGTATTTTATTTCGATTTAATATTCTTTAAATGTTTGAATTAACATTTTTTAATATTTTTTATATTGTTTTATTTTTTAGGCAAAAATAGTAAAATCATAAATATTATATAAATAACTATATACTGCAAAATCCCACCATAAGCGAAAACTCCACGATACAGAATTAGATATATATATATTTTTTAAAAACCTGTGATACAGTGAAGCCGCAGTAAGTGAACCACAATATAGTGAGGGATGAATGTATTATTTATGGGAAAGAAGCAGTAAGTCACATAAAGGATTGTTCTCATTTTAACAGCTTTGCTTAGAAACATTGTTTACATAGTCTTGTCCAGGTCCTATTGGAAATACTGTTCAAGTTTTGGTAGGAATAGCCAGTCTGATTACCAGTCCAGCTGATAAACATCACCTTTTCTCACTTCTTATCTTTTGAATTAGGTCTTGGCTTAAATATTACCTTCTCAGTGACTCATTCTAACCACTGTTGCTTATTTCTTTTCAGTAATTATTTAATTTTATTGTTTGATGATTTGCCTTTTGTCTTCTCTACTAGAATGCAAGATCCATGAGGGCAGGGACCACATTTTGTTTCTTCTCCATTATGGCTTTCGTGCCAAGCGTGGGTCTGGCACATCATAGGTGCTCAGGAAACACATATGTGTGAATAACTGAGTGAATAAAAGAAAAGTTAGGTTAATAGTCTGACTAGTCCTGCCAGATACACTGCTAGCCTGTAGTTTAAGTCAGCTGAAAGTATATCCTCTGCAAGTGAAATAAAGCTGGTATGAGTGTGACCTTACGTATTAATGCACATAACAGGGCCCTTCTCAATCCTATGGTTTTTTGTAATACTACTTAATTTCAAAACTCAAGAAGACAGAATAAAATCTACCTAAAACTTTTACAACAAATTTTGTATATTATTTCATATATACTTGAGTATATGATATGTACTTCAGAGTATATGTAACATATGTGAAACAAAATATGTATCATATGTATCTTAAAATTATATATTATTGGAATCTTAATTTGCATTTCCCTGATGAGTAATGAGCAATTTTTTTCATGTTTTTATTGGTCATTTGTATTTCTTTGTGAAGTGCTTTTGTATTTCTTTTTTTAAAAATATAATCTTTATTATATCTTCAATTACCATTTAGTCCCCTTATGCCTCCCTGCCTCCAGCTTTTATATTTCATTTGCTTATTTTCTGTTGTGTTGTCTTTCTGTTGTATATTTTTGACTTGGGGTCTATTCTGGATAAAAATCAGTTGTTATATGTGTTGCAAATGTTTTCTCACATTTTTTTTTAAATGCTGTTTTTGGATGTGCAGAAGTCCTTTTTTTAACATTGTTTAATGTATTTTTTTATACTTAGCACTTTAAAAGATCCTCTTCTATCTTGAAATCATGACAGTATTCTATTAAAAATTTTAAAACTTTACCTTTCATATTTAAATCTCTACTTGATCTGGAATTGATTTTTATGTATGCTGTGAGATAGGAATCCAGTGTTGTTGTTTTTTTTCATGTAGCTAATTAGTTTTTCCAGCATCATATATATGCCCAAGACTTACTTATATTTGCAGTTATAAGAGTGGAGGACATAATGTCATAATAGTTCCTTTCTTGATCTTGTACTATTTGTGTTTTACAGGTTTATTTTTTTGTAAATTTGGAATTCCGGAAGTACTATGAAAGATTATGATGAACTTCTCCAATACTATGAATTATATGAAACTGTTGGGACAGGTAATTGTCATTTTTGGGGGGGGGAGAGGATAGATCAACTATTTGAGAGTGTAGTGTATTTGGGCAGACATGAGCTTTCTGGTCTAAACGTCATAGTTTTAAAATTCTTCAACCTATTCAATAAACAAAAGTGGAGCAAGAGAGAGGAGAGCAGTAGGAGAGGTCTTGTCAGTCATTTAATGTAGAATAAAAGTCATTGGACAGTTTTGAGCCAAGGAATAATCTGACCTTTGCTTTAAGGGTCACTCTCTTTGGCTGTGAAAAGATTGGGTAGGGGAGGGTAAGGGCAGAAGTAGAGAGATGTTAGGAGGTTATTGCAGTAATTCAGGTGAAGGATGCTAGAGATGATGGTGACTTGGAATAGTGTGATAGTAGTGAAGGTAGTGAAAGGCTGGGATTCTGTATAGAAACACACACATATACATATATGTGTGTGCACTTTTTGATTTATTGAGGTGTAACACAGTCAAAGATGCAAAGTACACTAAGCTTGATGGAGTTTTACATACATATAGACCCCTGTGTGTCCTGCTCATATCAATATCAAGAATATTTCCAGTCAGTACCTTTCTTTTTTCCCCAAGGTGACTAACCATTGATATGTTTTGAGGGCAGAGCCAGTGGGATTTGTTGATGGGTTGGATAGGGGGTATGAGACAAAAGAGAGAGGCTAAGGATGGCCCCTGGGTTTTGGCCCGAGCACCTGAGAAAATGGAGTTGTTATTTACTGAAATGTGGAAGACCATGGGAGGGACTACCAGGAGCTTCTCTTTAGAAATGTTAAGTTGGCACTTTCTTTTAGATACCTAAAGTGTAGACTTTCCTGCTTTTGATTCAGTTTTGAAACATGATTTCTTCACAGTTTTAAAACTGATTGGAAGTTTCATATTTTGTCTCAGCAACTTTTGTGTTCTAGCAATATTAATTATAAACCAAATTTCTAAAGAGTGAATTCTGTTTTCCTACTTGTTCATTAAAACATTAAAGATATACTGGAGAACATATTTGCCAGTGATACATTGCACAAAGGTTTAATCTCCAAAATGTGGAAAGAACTCAACACCAGGAAGACAGGCAACCCAATTAAAAAATGGGCAAAGGACCTTCTCCAAGGAGGACATACAGATGACCCATAGACATATGAAATGATGCTCAACACCAGTAGCCATCAGACAGATGCAAACCAAAACCACAGTGAGATACCACCTCATACCTGTCACAATGACCATCATTGATTAATCAACAAACAGCTAGTGCTGGTGAGGATGTGGTGAGAAGGGAACCCTAGTGCACCGTTGGTGGGAATATAGGCTCGTGTAATCACTGGAAAACAGTGTGGAATTTCCTCAAAAAATTAACAATGGAACTGCCTTATGACCTAGTGATTCCACTGCTGGTAATATACACATGTGCACCCCTTTGTTCATAGCAGCACTATTTACAATAGTCAAGTACTAGAAACAGCCCAAGAGCCCATCAGTAGATGAGTAGATTAAAAAATTGATACATTCACACAAAGGAATAAAACTCAACAGAAAGAAACAAGTTTTGCCTTTTGCAGCAGCATGGATGGAACTGGAGAATATTATGCTGTGCAAAATAAGCCAGTCAGTGGAAGACACATACTATATGATCTCACTTATAACTGGAATCTAATGAACAAAATAAACAAATGAGAAAAATAGAATCAGAGACATGGAAACATGGAACGGACTGATAGCTGCAGGAGGGGAGAAGGGAGGGGGGACTGGTGGAAGGAAGGGGAAGGGACTAGTCAAAGAACATATATGAATGTCTCATGGACACGGACAACGAAGAGGGATTGGTTGTGGGAGAGAGTGGTGGGCTGGGTGGAGGGGGGCAAAAAGGAAAACATTTGGGACAGCTAATAGAATAAACAGTAAAAAATAAAAAATTAAAGATCTGCTATTATGGTAAAAAAAAGTTCAGGTAGACATTGGATGAGCAGAGCCAATGGTTAGCCAACCAATGGCTAACACTTTGGAAGCAGCAGGAAGAAAGAGCTGTAAACTTATGGAAAAGTATGGATTGATAGAGCCTTTTAAAATCTAACAGAACAGTATTTGTTCCTGAGCCCTCGGTTTGCTCCAATGTTGATATTTGGGTCTGTCTTGCTTATCTCTTCATAATTTTCCTACACTTAGGTGGCTTTGCAAAGGTCAAACTTGCCCGCCATATCCTCACTGGAGAAATGGTAGCTGTAAAAATCATGGATAAAAATGCACTAGGGGTAAGTTTAAAATTATTTAAAAAATATTTATAGATCAGTTTTTTGAATTAAAATGCAAATTTGCTCCAATGTTCTAGTTACTACTTTTATTAGAATAATACTTATTTTTCTCTTTTTTCTTCTCAATTTTGTTATCCTCATCCTCCCTGCACCCTACCACCCCCCAGCATTGCCACCCACCACTTAGTTGATGTCCATTGGTTGTGAGGATAGTATTTCTCTAGCTTTTTAAAAATCAACAATTATGTATAACTGGCAGCTTTTAAAAAATAATCTGAGGGAAGGGGTTATTTTATCTTTAATTTTAATGCAAGGCAATGGAGCATATTTAAAGTCCAGAGGATCCATTTTTCTGCTGTTGTTTGGTGGTCTTGGAGGTGTTTCTGGGTATCAATATTGCCCTTCTTTGTCTTCTCATGACACTCTTACTCAGTGTTACCTATTTTATAGGGTACGTAGCTCTTACATCCCAGGATTTTATTCAAAGTGAACTTAGAAGTTATCTAATGAAATCCTCCTTTCCTTGGTCAGCCTCTTTTTCCTTTACATGAATGCTTCCCGGCTTGAGCTGCTCATTACCTCCCAATGCAGCCCATTCCATTTGTGGTCTTGGTTATAAGATACATAAAGTTCTTTGCTTTTATATTAAGGGAAACGTCTGTCTCTTTTGTGATCTTTATGGGTCTTTTATACCCTTTTCAGTGTTTGTACTCACCCTGAGTGATTTTTTTTCTTCTAATTCATTATTTCTCATATGGTTTAGTTTCAATCAATAATTCAGGCTTTTCAATATTTTTGTTTATCTGTGCTCAATATTATATTTACTAAGTGAATAAAAGGGCATTAAAAACCATTTTTCTTGAGCATTTAAACATTACAAATCTGATTAATTTCCATAAGCAATTTAAAATTTAATTTCAACTTTAGTATGACTTAGTCACTTAAACACTATAAACACTACAATAACAGACAAAATGTGTATTGTTGTCACAAAATGCTTTACCACATTGATACTCAAAACTTACTCTAAGCCCTGGCTGGGTAGCTCAGCTGGTTAGAGCATTGTCCTGATATGCCAAGGTTGCGGGTTCAATCTCCAGTCAGGACAGGTACAAGAATCAACCAATGAATGTATAAATAAAAGGAACAACAAACTGATGTTTCTCTCTCAATTAAAAATTCATTAATTTATTTCTAAACTTTTTATGTTTTCTGTTGTTATGCTTATTTTAGTTACTTCCTAGGACTTGAATGATATTTTGATTACTTCTAGGGTCCTAGTTATCAGACTCCCACTCCCCCCACTCTCAAAAAAATAAGATTATCATATTAGGATAGTCAAAGTTACCATTGATTCTTGGCCAAGACCTGACATCTGGTTGCATGGTTCTAGATAATTGGATCTTAAGCCACTAATGATTAGGTTGAATCTAATTCTTATCATAAAGTTTTACGTGTTACTTCATGGGTTTCTAGATTTCTGTCTTTAATATGGATTTTGAAATTCCTTTAGCTCATCCTCCTCCTTCCCAACCAGCTTTTTATTTTGAAAAATTTTAAGTCCCTAGAAATATTGGAAGACTGAGACAGTGAATACCCTCACACCTTTCACCTACGCTCACTGATTTTCAGTTCAGCATGCTTCTTGTGGAACATCGCTAAGAATAAAAGTGGTAGCTCAGGCATGCACACTAAGCAGTGTTCCTGTCATTTTCTTTTTTTGGAATGCTAACCTTCTAACTGAGTTTGAGACTTAAAAAATTTTTCTAGACTTAGTACTATTGACCCATGTCAAATTTGTCTTTCATAAAACCCTCAAGGCCTTTTTGAATGTACATACAAATAAGTTTTGTTATATGTTTTCTGTATTGTTGAACAATTGGTTTTGAGAGTGTTGATTGCTTTTGCTACTCAGTATTAAACTTGTTCATACTGATGCTTGAAACACTTCCCACACTGGTTTACTGAATGTTTAACATAATGTTTTGTCACAGAGTGATTTGCCCCGGATCAAAACAGAGATTGACGCCCTGAAGAACCTGAGACATCAGCACATATGTCAACTCTACCATGTGTTAGAGACAGCCAACAAAATATTCATAGTTCTTGAGGTTTGTAGTACGGTTAGAGACCTAAAGGGATTTGTTCACTGTCTTAGTCTGTTTGGGCTGCTATAATGAATATCACATCCTGGGAAGGTTATGAACAAAATAAATTTATTTTTCACAGTTCTGGAGACTGGGAATTCCAAGATCAAGGCACCGGTATGGTTGTGTGAAGGCTCTCTTCCTAGTTCAGAGCTAGGGTCTTCTCACTGTGTCCTTACATGGTAGAAGGGGCAAGGGGTCTCTTTGGAGCCTCTTTTTAAACAAATTTAAATTGAATTTATTGGGGTGACATTGACTAATGACATTATGTAGGTCTCAGGGATACAGTTCTATACTATATCATCTGCATATTGTATTGTATGTTCACCACCCCAAGTCAAGTCTCCTTCCATCACCATTTATTCCTCTCATCACCCTCTTCTACCTCCCTCCAATCTCAAGAGTCTTTTATGAGAGCATTGATTTCATTCACGAGGGCATCTTCCTCATGTGCTAATCAGCTCCCAAAGGCTGCCTCCTAATGTCATCTTTTCGGGTTAAATCCTAGGATTTAACTAGGATTTAAAGATGATTGACCCGCAAATTGAAATCCTAGGATTTCAACATAGGAATTTCAGGTGTGAACAAACATTCATACCATTTCCATTCACTTTATCAGTAATTAAGAGAACAGTATGTCTTACCTGGAAGATTAGAATAAATATTAAGTGGCTTACCTATTTGAGTTCTGTCTATAACAATTTAGATCAAGTAGGCATATATAATAAATTGGCAAGTCATTGTAAACACACCCTTTCTAACACAGTCCTCATGACGAGATGTGGTGTAATGGACAGAATATGTGAGAATTTGTTTCTAGGGGGAAGGATTCATTTCAGTTTATATGGTGTATTAATCTAGGGCTGTAACAAATGGCCACAAACTTGGTGGTTTAAAACAATAGAAATTTATCATCTTATAATTCTGAAGGCTAAAGACTAAAATCAAAGTGTGGGCAGGATTCTTTCTGGATAATCTGTTCTTTGCCTCTTTCCTGGTTTCTGATGGTTGCTGGTAATCCTTGGCATTCCTTGGCTTATAGATGCATCCCTCTATTTTCTGCCTGTCTTCAAATGGTCCGCCCAAATCCAATAGGACCTCATCTGATTCAATTACATCTACAAAGATCTTATTTACAAATAAAGTCACAATGATGGTACTGGGTGTTAGGACTTGAACTTTAAACATATCTTCGGGGAACACAGTTCAGCCCACAGCCTTCAGTGCATGTGTTGTAGGAACCAAATTCTTTCAAGTTTTAACTAAACCTTTCTGGCTTGAAGTGTAAGGTCCTTAGAACTCACATCATTCATCCCTTGCTTTATTTTCCTTAGCCTCAGCCAAATAGTTTGTAACTTCACATCATTTTCACAGATTAACTCTGCTTTAAAAGCACATTTTAAATTCATAATGCTGAAAGTTTTGGACCTAGAACCATTTTCTTCTTATTACACTGTACATCCACCCACATGGTTGATAGTGGTGATTTTACAGACTTTAAAAAAGCTGATCCCTTTGTCCAAACAAAATACTTAAAAAACAAAACAAAAGCAACAAAAAACCCTTCATGAACCTAGGACAAAATAGAGAAGGTGTAAGAGAGTACATATTAAAAAGTAAAATACTCTCTGTTCTGTATCCCAGTCATCCAGTTTTCTTGTGCTTCCTATAGCTTTTCCATGAACTTACAAATACCTGTGTGTATGTGTGTGTGTGTGTGTGTGTGTGTGTGTGTGTTTTACTGCAGTGCAAACTTCCATAGCACAAGTTTATTTTTTCTTTTTAAAGTATATTCTATTGATTTTGCTATTACAGTTGTCCCATTCTTTTTTCTCCTCTTTATCCCCCTCTGCCCAGTACCCCCATTCCCACCAGCATTCCTCCCCGCCTTAGTTCATGTCCATGGGTCATACATATAAGTTCTTCGGCTTCTCCATTTCCTATACTATTCTTAACCTCCCCCTGTCTATTTTGGTGCCTGCCTATTATGCTTCTTATTCCCTGTACCTTTTCCCCCATTCTTCTACCTCCGCCTTCCCACTGATAACCCTCCATGTGATCTTCATTTCTGAGATTCTTTTCCTGTTCTACTTGTATGCTTAGTTTGTTTTTGTTTTTGTTTTTTAGGTTCAGTTGTTGATAGTTATGAGTTTGTTGTCATTTTACTGTTCATAGTGTTGATCTTTTTCTTAGATAAGCCCCTTTTACATTTCATGTAATATGGGCTTGGTGATGATGAACTCCTTTAACTTGACCTTATCTGGGAAGCACTTTATCTGCCCTTCAATTCTAAATGATAGCTTTGTTTGGTAGAGTAATCTTGGATGTAGGCCCTTGCTTTTTATGACTTTGAATACTTCTTTCCAGCCCCTTCTGGCCTGTAGGGTTTCTTTTGAGAAATCAGCTGATAGTCTTATGGGAACTCCTTTGTAGGTGACTGTCTCCTTTTCTCTTGCTGCTTTTAAAATTCTCTTCTTATCTTTAATTTTGGCTAATGTAATTATGATGAGTCTTGGTGTGGTCTTCTTTGGGTCCAACTTGTTTGGGTCTCACTGAGCTTCCTGGACTTTTATGTCTGTTTCCTTCACCAGATTGGGGAAATTTTCTTTAATTATTTTTTCAAATAAGTTTTCCATTTCTTGCTCTTCCTCTTCTTCTGGTACCCCTTTGATTTGGATATTGGAACATTTAAAGTTGTCTCAGAGGTTCCTAAGCCTCCTCATTTTTTTGAATTCTTGTTTCTTCATTCTGTACTGGTGGAATGTTTATTTCTTCCTTTTGTTCCAAATTGTTGATTTGAGTCCCTATTTCCTTCCCTTCACTGTTGGTTCCCTGTGTATTTTTCTTTATTTCACTTTGTTTGGCCTTCACTTCTTCCTTTATTTTGCAGCCATATTCAGTCATTTCTGTGAGCATCCTGATTAGCAGTGTTTTGAACTCTGCATCTCATAGGTTGGCTGTCTCCTTATTGCTTAGTTTTTTCTGGAGTCTTGATCTGTTCTTTCATTTGGGCAATATTTCTTTGGGTGCACCTGTTATGTTGTAAGGGGCGGAACCTTAGGTATTTGCCAGGGTGGGGCAACCCACTTTGCTGTGTTGTGGTGCTGTGTGTGGGGGAGGGGTCAGAGAAGGAACAATGCCACTTGCTTGGCTCTTGCCCTGCTTTCAGTCACTTCCCCTGTTACCCACAAGTGAATTGCGCTCTTCGTTGTGCTCCCTGGTGCTGATTTCTGGGTGGGTGAGCTTGTGTATGTTCTAGGACCCCGGGGGCCTCTCCAACAGACTCTCCCGTGAGACTGGCAGTTTCTCCCACTGCCGCAATCCCCACAGGTGTTTTCAGTCAGAGGTTTTGAGGCTTTATTTCCCCGTGATGGAATCCAGGGTTACACAGTTTGTCTCGATCTCTAGTTGTTCCTCCCAGTTTATCTGCACATGAATGTGGGACCACTGGCCTTGCCAGCTGCTGCCTTGTCCACCTGCCGCCTCGTCCACCTGGTCTGCTAGCCGCTGCCTTGCTGCACATCCTCTCTGTCTCGGCTGCCCGTCTCTGCCCTTCCTACCAGCCTGAATGAATTTTTCTTCTTTAACACATTGGTTGTCAGACTTCCATACAGTTTGAATTTCTGGCAATTCTGGTTGTGTTTTGCTTTAAATTGGTTGTTGTCCTTTTGGTTGTGTGAGGAAGTGAAGCGTATTTACCTATACGTCCATTTTGTCCGGAGGCTACCTTTTTTCCCTATGTGTATTTTATTTATTTATTCATTTTGTATTTTTTTAAAGGTTTTATTTATGTTTCGAGAGAGGGGAAGGGAGGGAGAAAGAAAGGGAGAGAAAGATTGATGTGCGAGAGATACCTCGATCAATTGGTTGCCTCTCGCATACCGCCAACTGGGAAATAGGCCTGCAACCCAGGTAGATGCCCTGACTGGAAATTGAACCAGCGACCTTTTGGTTTGCAGGTCAGGATTCAACCCACTGATCCACACCATCCAGGGCCCTATGTATATTTTATACAGATCTATGTATGTGTCGTTTATTGGTTTATGTCACATAAATGGTCACATACTATATTCTGTACCTTGTGGTTTTTTCCCCCACTTAACATTTTAGCTTGCACACCATTTATGTACATTTATAGAGATTTTTTATGCTTTTGTTTCACTTTATTTTATATTTCTTTTGTAAAGTAGGCTTTTAAATGTCAATCTTATTGGATAGCATTGAACACAATTGATTATTGAGCTATAATTTTTATATGATAAAATGCACACAGGTGCACAGTTTGAAAAGGTACACATCCCTGTTCTTTCCACCCCAGTCAGGGGAGAAAACATTTTCATCACCCTAGGAAGTTTTATTCTGACTTTGATGTTGATCCCTGCCACCCCACCTGCCTGCTGCCCTTCTCAGTAACCACCGATCTGATTTCTGTCGCCATATATTAGTTTTACCTATTCTGGAACTTGATATAAATAGAAGCATACAGTCCATACTCTTACGTGTAATGCTTTTGGTAAGCCACCATCAATATATATGGTGTAAACAAAAAGTTTTACACCTTGCTTTTACACCTTGCTTTTTTCTCTTATACTGGAAATTGTTTTATGTCAGTTCATGAAGAACTTCCTATTTATGGCCACGTGGAATTCCATTTTATACGAGTGCCATCGTTTATATCGTGTGAACTTATTTGGGTTGTTTCCAGTCTTTTGTTGTTACAAACAGTGCTACTTCAGTGAATGATCTTGAACGTGTGTTGTTTTTGTTATGAGAGTATATCTTCAGGAGCAACTTCTAAATGTGCAACTAAGAGGTCAAAGGCTGTATACTATAGTACTATAATTTTAATTGATACTGCTAAAATGAAGTGAGGTCTTGAATGGAAACCCCAGTTTACAGAAAAAATGACGCTGCCCTGGAGAAGAAGGGGTGGAAAGCCTAAAGCTTTGTGTGCTGGTATCTATTCTCCACAACCTCGGAGGAGCCTCTGTGGACCTGGGCTCCTCATACATACTTAAAATCATTGGTCTTTGGGATGCAGAAGCAATAATTGCTGCTGGGTTTTTTGTTTCAGGTAACCATGCTAAATATGGGTGCCTTAAGATGAAATATTAGACTCTGAAAGAACTTAAAAATCACAATGGTAGTTGGTTTTACTTCTACTTACTGGTAATAAAACTGCTCGAGACCAAGAGCTATTGTTCTTTCCTGGAATAATGTTTGACTTGCCTGATCCTGAGAGTGTATTTTTCAATATGCCGCACTCAGTTCCCTTGCTTATATGTTTAATTAATTTCTCTGAGTGAGGTATGGGTTTTTTTATTTTAAATTCCTTTGAGGTGAGTTTTGCAAGTAGTAACACTATCTGTTTGACTCTGTTGCTGTTGAAGTATTGCCCTGGAGGAGAGCTGTTTGACTACATAATTTCCCAGGACCGTCTGTCGGAGCAGGAGACCCGGGTCGTCTTCCGTCAGATCGTCTCTGCGGTGGCTTACGTGCACAGCCAGGGCTATGCGCACCGGGACCTCAAACCAGTGAGTGACCGAGTTAGAGTCAGAGGGTCACCTTCGAGCTCAACATCATTTACTTGTTATTCCTAGGTTCTTTCTGTTTAGAATCTATATTTTAAAAAATTTTTTCTTTTAGAGAAAGGAGAAGGGAGGGAGACAGAGAGGGAGAGAAACATGTTTCGGCTGCCTTCTGTGTGTGCCCTGAACCCGCAGCCCAGGTGTGTGCTCTGATCATGAATCGAACCTGCGACCTTTCGGTTTGTGGGCTAACACCCAACCAACTGAGCCACACTGGCTGGTCTAGAATCTATCTTTGCTTTTTTTTTTCCCTCCACTATAATATATCACTCCCCACCTCATTTTGACTTCTAGTAGGCTTTTTTCAATGAACTTATTATTGACATTCTATTTATTTTGCCAGTTGGGTGTGATATTATAAATGTCTTTGTAATCAGCCATGGAATATAAACCTCAGGATTTCATCTCTAGGAAGAAAGAGTTTTAAGTATTTTTCATTCAGTACTCTTTCTAACCCTATCTTCCTTTAATTTTAATTCCCTTATACCTCAGAAAGGAACAGTTCAGTGCATGGACAGACTATTTTTCTTTCTTTTTTTTTTTTAAGATTTTATTTATTTATTTTCAGAGAGAGGGAAAGGGAGGGAGAAAGAGTGGGAGAGAAACATTGATGTGAGAGAAACATCAATCGGTTGCCTTTCACAAGCCCCCAGTTGGGTACCTGGCCTGCAACCCAGGCACGTGCCCTGGCTGGGAATCAAACCAGTGACCTTTCAGTTCACAGGCCAGAACTCAGCCCACTGCGCCATACTAGCCAGGGCGACTGACTGTACTTTTCAAGGACAGGTTAAAAACGTGAATACACTTTTAAGTCTGTAGGCTCCAACCTAACGTGGATGCTGGTGAACATGGATTTTAATGTTGCTTGGCACCAGGTCAGGAACCTAGAAATGGTCCAGCAGTGTGTGGCAGTGTCACTATCGTTTTCCTTCTGTTTATACTCAACCCTTTGGACTGAGCTCACTCTTTTGGTTTAAATTTGCCTTTAGCACACACTGTTTGTTTGTAGTTGAACCTCAGAGCACCAAGAAGAAAATCGTCTATGCCAGTGTGTCTTGAGGGAAAGCGGGATATAGTATCAACATTTCTCCCCTCTCCCTTTGTGTACTTCTTGTCCTTTCATTATTTTTTAAATTGATTTTCACTCTGTTATACTCAGGCTTCTAAAGATAAAAACCTTAAATTGTTTTTAGAAATGGCTAGAGGTGGAATGTATTATAAGGAAGTCACTATTTAGTTACGAAAGTATCTTCATCTTTCTAGGAAAATTTGTTGTTTGATGAATATCATAAAGTAAAGCTGATTGACTTTGGTCTCTGTGGGAAACCCAAGGTAAGTGCAGAAGTAAACATATATCTGTTTCCTTTGTAAATGCACACTAGGGTGTGTTGTTTTGCACTGACTTCCACTGAGTGTTTCTTGTATGTGCCCTGAGCAGGGATCAAACCCTCAACCTTGGTGTATTGGGACGATGCTCTAACCAACTGAGCTACCTGGTCAGAGCGTCCACCAGGTGTTTATTGAGCCTGGTTGCATCCATTGAGAAGAATGTTACATTTCATCCCTTTTATAAGTTCTCTAAATGACTCTAATATGTAGCCAAGATAGAGAACCACTGCTCTAGGTCCAGACTTGGTCCTGCTGGAGGCCCCACGGGTATACTATGAGAGAATTTGCAGTGCCGGGGTGGCACAGGGCCCTCCCAGCGTGAATGTTGAATTGATCATGTGTTTGCAATTTGAATGTGCTGCCACTAGATGATGCCTTTGTTCATGTGGGTTTGGGGGATTTAGTGAAAATCCATTCTTTGTTATCCAAATGGTTACGTAACTAACAATTAGTTGCATTTTGAGAGATGTCCCCCTTTCCTTATAAAAGTAGGGAAAAGTTCATATGTGCTTTTAAATTCATCGTGTTATGTATTTCCTTAATTTCCATAGTTGAGACTGGCATTTTCCAGCATACCTTCTCTTTGAGGTGACTTTGGACTTTCCACCTCTGCTGTCTGTAGCAGGGCTCCTGGGTGGCTGCCTGTTGGAGGCTTCCTCCTGAGTTCTGTAATGACAGTACTCACAGTCTCTAAAATGAGCTGTTTGCACTCACTATGAATGTTGAAACTGCAGGCCTTTGAGTCCCATGATTATTTCCTGCCCCAATCAGAATTACCTAGGTGCACAAGAAATAAGATTTTGCCCTTTTGGCTGAATGTCTGATTCTTTTTGATTTTTCTCTCCTTCTCTTGGTTCTTCAGAGATTGTTAGTAGAGCCTTGTGTCTGGGTACCCAAATGGTAGAAGGTGTATTTTTCATTGGCTGGTTTGTAAAGATGAAACATACTTTGAGCCAATGTACTGGTTTAAACCACGTTCTCCACAGGAGGCAGTGGAGAATGTTTGTGACAGCCTCCGTTACCTTCTGCTTGTGGCTGACACAGATTGATACATGCAGGCACCATCTAAAAAGCTGCTGGGGGTGGCTGGGAAAGGCCGGGAGAGGAGTGGCTCAGCGTTCTGCCGAGGAGCTCACTTCTGGGCGTGTCGTTGCAGTTTGAAACGAAGCCTCACAATTTCACAGGTCATTTGGCAGTTGTAGAACTCTGTACTACAGGTGTTGGGCAGTAGTACCATTTTCACTGTCTTGATATTTCTGTTGGGGAGCAGAGGAGATTGAGCAGTTTCCTCATTTTACTGGATCTGGAAGCTCAGGTTGTGATTGGTGTTAACCGAGACTAGAAATCAGACTCCCAGGCGTTGTTCTGCGTAGCACATTGCTCTCTTCCCTGTAGGGAAAAAGAAAGCTCCACTGTATTTATAGGAGAGGTTTGATATTGGAGATAGGGTCCATAAGGAAATCATCTTTTTTTCCTTGAGTACCCAGGGTTGGAAAGACAGAGGTGCTTGGATGTGTGCTAAGCTGATTATTATGCAAATGGATGTGTGGGGAAGTATGAACCCGATTTGCCTGAGCCGAGGGGAAAAGGATTTTGTTCGTGCCAGGTTGTAGTGCCGTTGGAAATCCAGAGAAGAGGAAACCGCGTGTGCGTGCATGCATGGAGGCAGAGAGTATTGGGTTGGCCCCAGAAGTCTTTTATTATTTGGGGTAATTCTTCTTCCAGCTTCTCTTTGCTCATGCTGAAAGGTTTAATTCTCTCAAGGGCTGTAATGAATGTGTTTCATTTTTATCTTATTGACAGGGTAACAAGGATTACCATCTACAGACATGCTGTGGGAGTCTTGCTTATGCAGCGCCCGAATTAATACAAGGCAAATCATATCTGGGATCAGAGGTAATTATTTATTGGTTAATGCAATATATAATCAATGTACATTTATTGGTTACCTGTAGCGAGGCAGGCACCGTGCATTGGGGATATAATGATGTGGTAAGAAGTAATCTTGTTAATTAAAGAGTTCAGGCTATTCAGAGAGTGAGATATATAAAGTAATAAATGAAATGAACAACTTGTAATAAATATAATAATACATAATATACCTATGAAGCAGGGATATATCTCTGCAGTCCTTGCTGTGGATGCTTTTGCATTAAACAGTGTCATATTTAAGATGGGTTAGTCCGGCCAGGTAGGGCACAAGGCCAGGGTTGTGGGCTCAGTTTTCAGAGATGCTGGTTAGCACAGAAAGAAATCTATTCTTTGTCCATAGCCAGCTGCTCAAGGCCAGTTGTCCTGCGTAGGAGGCCCAGGCTTAGAAGGCCTGGTCATTGCGTGCTTTACCGCTGGCTGCTACAAGCTAATCCAGCCTCTTCCATTTTTCTGGAGACTGATTTTACTGGTATTAATATCGTAAGAAAGGTTTGGTCATCAAAAGCTCAGGAAATGCTGGCTAGGGTGGACAGTTTTCTTTGGTTCAGGGCATCTCCAGATCTTTGATATGTTCTCATACAGTGTGAGCCTTTGGGAGGGGACCATCACAGCAGCTGGTCTCAATTTTATTTGCCTCCTGAATCCAATTTTTGTATAGAGTATCTTTTGGAGCTAGTGTTATGTGGGAGAAACTTTGAGATATGCCAGTTTACTTAATTTGTAATAGTTAAGATGGGAACTAACTTGTTTTTGGTGACTTTTTATTTGGATATAAACTTAAACTTAAAGAATAGTTGTCAATATGGAACAAGAAACTTTTGTATGTATTTAGTCAATTTCACAATTGTTTATATCTTTTCCTATTTGCCTTATTATCTTTCTCCATGTTTATATATATGGATGCTGTTTTTTGAACCAATTGAGAGTAAGTTGGAGACATACCCCTTTGTCATTAAATACTATGTATATGTTTCCTATAAGCAAGGACCTTCTCATTTATAACGGTACTTTATCTGTCAACATCAGGAAATTTAACATTTGATACAATTTATTTAATCCACAATTCATATTTCAATGGTATTAATTGTACCAACAATGTTTTTTTATAGCTATATTTTTCCTCTAGTCCAGGATTCAGTTCAGGCTCATACATTGTACTTAGTTGTCTTGTTTCTTAGATCTTCTTTAATCTGGAAGAATCCTTAAGCTTTCTTTTTTTCTTCCTAAAAAAAATTTATTGACTCCATGTCTTGGTAGTGTGGCCTAATTGTGGTTGGTGTCCTGTAGGGTCCAATGGCATAGCCTCCCCTATCACCCAAGCTGGGTACTTGAAGTGTGTGCCCTTCATGTGGGCCGAATACACCCTCCTTTTGCAGTTGGGCCTTGGTTGCTGTTGGCAGATCAATGGGAGGGATTTACCCAGGCCTGTCAGCTGCAAGGACTGGCTGTGACCACTGACCACCAAACTCTGCCCCCCATTGGAGGATCAGCTATGCAGGGGCAGGGTGGTGGTGCTCTGACGTGGTCTGTACCTGACCACTGGGTGTACAGTCTCTGGGGTTTCCTGGGTAGTGCAGGTCAAGGTCAGCCCTCACCTGTGTTCTGCCCGGGTCACCCTGCATGAGCTATAAAGCAATCTGAGATGGCTGCTACTTGTGTTGGGCTTCGAGGTTCCCAGGAAAAGCCAAGCTGTGAATCTAGGCTGGCTGCTGCTAGTGCCAGACCTAGGGCCACTTAGTAAGAGGTACAGGGGCTGGGGGCTCATTGATGCCAGCTGTTGCTTGTTTGGGAGAATTTAGGAAGTTGTGAAGCATGAGCCAAGACCAGTCATTCATATGAAAAAGCACCTTGGGTGGGCTGGTCAGTTGGGTGGGGCAGAGTCTCAGGATTTCCGGGGCACGGTATTGGCAGGATTGATGAAGTCTCAGATAAGGCACCAACCTGCTGGCTCTGTGGCTCTCTGGGGGTGGGCCCAGAAAAGGGACAATGGCTTCTGCCTAGGAGAAAGCTGTCCACAAATTTTCGCCTTGGTGCCAGACATTTCAGTTCTTCCCTCTATGCTACTGGTGCCTTTCAAGCTGCTACCCTGTAGCTCGAGGGAGCTCAGAGGGAGTGAGTCTGAGTAAGTCCATGTGTGGATTCTTTAAGAGGAACTGCTTGGGGCTCCAAAAGTTTCTTCCGCTGACTCAGTCCCTGCTGGTTTTTGCAGCCAGAAGTTATGGGGACTTATCTTCCTGGCACTGGAACTGTGGGCCTGGTATGGGGCTGGGGCTCCTCACTCCTGAGATATCCCTCCCAAATTTGTATCCACCACACGTGGATGTGGGACCAAGCTTTTCTGCATTTCCACTCCTCCTACCAGTCTGATGTGGCTTCTTTAATTCTGTAGTTGTCAATTTCCATTCATCTTGATTTATGACAGTTCTGAGTCATGGTTGTTCTACAATATAGTTGTAATTTTGATGCGGTTGTGTGAGGGGGTGAGCTGTATTTACCCACGCTGCCATCTTGGCCAGAAATCCTCACCGTAACATAAAATCTTAACCGTTTTTAAGTGTACGGTTCACTAATGTTAGGTACATTCATGTTGTTGTGCAACCAATCTCCAGAGCTCTTGAAAATACACATGTGGATGTCAAATCTCCATTTGGAGATTTGTCAATCTCCATTTTCATTTTGGAAAAGTTTTTATCTTGTACAACTGAAACTATATACATCAAATGGTTACTCTTCATTTCTCCCTTTCCCTCACCCTTAGCAACCACCCTTCTACTTTCTTTCTTCGTGAATTTGAGTAGTCTCGGTGTCTTATGTAGTAGCGTCATACAGTATTTGTCTTATTTTGTGATTGGCTTATTTCACTTAGCACAAGATCCTCAAGGTTCATCCATGCTGTAGCATGTGACAGGGTTTCCTTCCTTTTTAAGGTTGAATAATACGCCACTGTATGTATGTATCACATATTGTTTATCCTTTCTTCCATGGATGGAGCTGGGATTGCTTCCACTGTTTGGTTATTGTGAATAGTGCCGATAGGAACAAATCTCTCTTTGAGACCTTGCTTTCACTTGCTTTGGTTAAATACCCCAACGCAGAATGGCTGGGTCATATGTTAATGATATAATTTAATTTTCTGAGGAACTGCCATACTGATTTTCACAGTGGCAGCAACAATTTACATTCCCACAACAGTGCACAAGGATTCCACATGCTCGATGCTTATATTTTTATTTAAGTCCACCCAAAATCCTTTGAATGAATACTATTACTCCATTTCATCATATAGAGAAAATGAAGGAATTGAGACATAGAAATTAAAATGCTTTCACAGGGTCCCAGCTGGTAGCTGTGGGTCAAGTTTTGAACTGAGCGAGGCCCTGCTGCATACCTACCTGTACGCTCTTCACTGTTCCGCCCCGTGCTCTGGAAGGAGTGCTAATCACAGGACCAATGCTCACAAGATTCCTCAAGGCTCTTGTTAAGGCTCTCCTGTTTTGAATGCATCTGAGATTTTCTTGTAGTATCTTTTTTTTTTTTTTTTTTTAGATTTTATTTATTTATTTATTTATTTTAGAGAGGGAAGGGAGGGAGATAGATAGAGCAAGAGCGAGAGAGAGAGAAACATCAATGTGCGGTTGCTGGGGGGTCACAGCCTGCAACCCAGGCATGTACTCTGACTGGAATCGAACTTGCGACACTTTGGTTCGCAGCCCGCGCTCAATCCACTGAGCTATGCCAGCCAGGGCTTTCTTGTAGTATCTTTAAATTGTTTTCTTGTCTATTCTAGTTTTACTTTCTATCCTTTTCTTTTGTAAAAAAAAAAAATGCCCTTCTTACCTCTTAAAATTTCCCTAAGGCTCAAAGGAGAGTGGGAGCTGTGACTTCTTAGCCAATAGTGGCATCATTATTGACAAAGGCCAAATACTGCTTGTCTAAGTAGTTAGTGTGTAGGACTCAAGGGGCACGAGGATATCTTATATAAAGGTTAAGCTCCTTTCTGGGATTTTGAGATTTGTAGGGTTGTTTGTGCTGGCAGGCTCGTTTCTAGCCTCTGTATTTGAAACGTCAATCGTTGAACTTTATTAGGGTTTCTCTACGTAGAGAGGACTTTACAGTGCAGCTTATCACATTTGCAGATTATCAGTAGCAAATTTTAAGGCTTGTTTTGACATCCACATGTGTATTTACATAACCCTCGCAGGTAATAAACCTCAGTAGCACTGTAGAATTATCTTTCAGAATCAGAGACCTGACCTCACCTCCTTTCTTATTGTGCCCAATCCAGCCCAACCAACTGGAAATTATTTTTGATAAAGTGTTAGAGTCCAGCGTTAGCGGAGAGTGCACAGAACTGGATATCAGGTGACCTACCTGGGTGGCCCAGGGGACTTTGGAGAGAAGCCTTCTTTCTGGGCTTCAGGTCCCCTGTCTGTAGAATGAGCAGGTTTAATTGGATGATCTTGGAGATCTTTTCTCAATCTGTGAAGAATCCGTGATTCTATTATGTGTACTGCCATTCTCAAATATGTCCTAAAGTTTTTTGGGATTATTATTTTTCTCTCCCTCTCAGGCCGACGTTTGGAGCATGGGCATACTCTTATATGTGCTTATGTGTGGCTTCCTACCATTTGATGATGATAATGTCATGGTTTTGTACAAGAAGATTATGGTGAGTACTCCAAGCATTAATTTCAATGTGAAAGTTTTCTGTACTGCACACTAAATGCTTCTGTTTATAAACGTGCAAAAACAGGCAGAAGTAATCTGTGCTGTTAGAAGTCAGGATAGTAGTTACTCTCTGGAGGTGGGAAGGGACTGGGAGAGGGGCATGGAGGTTTGTGTTCTGTTTCTTGATGTGAGTGCTGGCTGTACTCGTGCACTCAGTTTTTGAAACTCACCCAGGTGTGCCCTTAGGAGATGCGTACTTGTCAATGTGTATATTATATTTCTCCAATAAAAAGCTTAAGAGTAACAAACGGGGAAGTAAACATGTAAGGTGATTTTCGTTTTGTATTCTGAAATGATATTTTAGTCAGTTGTGTTAAATCACATTTTCCCACGGTAAAATAAGAGAAACTTTCTTTTTGAAGGTAAAATTTGGCTTTAAGGTATAATAAAACCATTATAAGCTTTGTTGAAATCATATATGTCACAGAGATAGAAAGTGGATTCGTGGTTTCGGACTGGGGGTGGGCGGCAGCGGGAGCGACTGCTTGTGGGTACGGGATTTCCGCTCGTGGTGATGAAAACGTTCTGGAATTAGATAGTGGTGATGGTTGCCTAGCTTGTGAATGTCCTCAAAACACTGACTTGCACACTTTAAAAGGGTGAATTTTATGTTGTGTGAATTATATCATTCAATTAAAAAAACACAAAGTCATACAGAGCAAGGAAAAGAGTAAAATTCTTTTTAAAGAGTCAGTATTCAAAGCAAGCTAGCCATAGGAGATGGGCACAGACGAAGAAAGAGTGCCATGTTTTGTCTGCAGCAAACCGGGCTCCGACCAGCAGAGCAGCTCCTCTGAGTGCGGCTTGAGTTCAGTGCTGTCTAACAAGTGTCTCCCAAAGGTCTCCTTTGTGTGGGATACGGAAAGGCATGAACAAAGATCTCTGAAAACCGGTCGCTGTCCACCAGGGCCTGCTTTCTTGTTGGAGACAGGTCCAAGGCTATCTGTTTAAAAGGGCAAAGGGCTAGGGATGCCGTATTATTACAGAGGTGTAAATGAAGTCCATACACGAAACTGGCATGGGACTTGGGAGGAAGTGAGGTTTGAGCAGCCTGTGAAAGAAGGGCAGAAGTGCTTCAGAAAGGGATGTGGGAGGGAGCATGCCTGGTAGACTGTGTGAGCAGAGGCGTAAGATGGGAGAAGCATGAGGAGAAATAATGCTAGGAAGTTGCTATGACTGGACCATTGGGTCTATAACACACTTTAGGTAGGGAGACTACTTAAATCAATTCTTGTTTCTGGAAAGTTGCAGAGTTGAAAGTGGTAGTTTCGGGTGGCCCATTGCCTGATAGAAGTCTAAGGGCACTATGTTCAGTCTTTAGTTTTTAACATTTATTTGGCCTCGTAGCTTTTCCTATATCTCCCCTTGGGAATTACAGTGTGAAATTTTGCCTAATATTCATGTAATCACTATCATAGTCAGAAGTGTTAACCTAAAAATAAAAGGCCAAAGTGAAAGGTAACAAGTGTTGAGGTCACAAAAGAATAGCTGTTTGGGAAGCACTGATTCAGGCAGAAACCCCAATGGTGTTCTGATTAGGAGACAAAGGCAGGGCAGATTCATTAGAAAGGGAAGGGGACATTTACATCAATAGAAGGAAGGCATTTCTATTGGTGCAGGTGAGCTAACACAGTGACACTGATTCTAAACAGTGCTTTTAATTCTAAGTTGGTAATCATCAGTCCAGTTGTCATATTTCATGTTACACTCGCAAATGTAAATAATACGATTTGCTTGTGGATGGGATGAGGGGAGTAACCTGAGCGACTAGAAATTTGGAGCTGCTACCAGCTGAGATGGAAAAGACTCCTGGGAGAGCAGGGATGATCTGGAATTTAGTTTTGGACATAAAGAATGTGCCCATTTCATCTAATTTCTCAAATTTATTAGCATGAGGTTATTTATCTACCCAGTGACAAAGTACACATCAGATTTTTATGTATTTTTTCAGATTAGTGAATGTATACATATGTAAGGGATCATGTATTTTACTTCTTTATGCCACCCCCTTCCCAGTTTTTTCATGGAGATGACAGCATACCACAAACACTGTTCCGCATCTTGTTTTACCGCCTTAACAGTGTGTCTTGGAGGTCATGCCACTTCATACACAGGAGAACCTCTTCATTCTTCGTAACGACTGCATAGAATTGCAGTGTATACACATACCTTACTTTATTTAATGGATCCTAGGTTATTGGACATTTAAGTAATTTTCAGGTTGGCATTTTGTACATTGTGAATATATCTGTAAGAAAATTCCTAGAGAAGAGTTACTGGGTCAAAGGGTATGTGAATTGGTAATTTTGGTATTGCTAGATTGCTTTCCAGGGAAGTTCCATCAGTTTATAAAAACTACCAGCAATAGCATGAAAATACCTATTTTTCTATACCCCATCAGTACAGTGTATCACCTTTTTTTATTTTATGTTTAAGATATTTTTTGCTATGCAGGAATTTTTTATCTTTATTTAGTCACATTTATCAGTCATGCATTATCATATCTGGAAAGGCTTTTCTACGTCGAATCAGGGATATCCAACTCACAGCCTGCATGCGGCCCAGGACGGCTATGAATGCGGCCCAACACAAAATTGTACATTTAACCTAAAACCTTTTTTTTGCTTATCAGTTTTTGTTAGTGTTTGTGTATTTAATGTGGGACCCAAGACAACTCTTCTTCCAGTGTGGCCCAGAGACGCCAAAAGGTTGGACACCCCTGTTTTCTTCTAGTACTTTCATGGTTTCATTTTTTTTTAACGTTTAAATATTCAGTTCACCTGGAATTTTCTTTGATGTGGTTATTTGACTTTAAACATCACTAAAGAAGTTGGAGAGATTTGTTTTCATATTCTGGATTCTGAATTTTAAAAATCTTGTAATTGTGATGGCAATACAGCCATATATGTGTATCCTTAGATTTGAGGTTCATTGTTAATAGTAAATCTGTATTCCAAATAGCCTTGCTAATTTCAAGTTCTGAGATAACTCTGATTAGGTCTTTTTTTTTAACCTGGTGTTTTGGCGAATGGGCTCACATTGAGAGGAGAGGTGTCAGCTCTTTTTTGTTTATTATGCTTGTATTCATAGTCTTATCTGTAAGCTGTGGCTTCTTTGCAAGAATCTCCTTAAAACCACTTGCTATTTTGCGAGGATTTCTTTACGCTAAATCAGACACTATAATCTGTAAGTCCATTTAACTGGGCTCAGGTAAGGCACAGTACTTCACACTACACGGCGAGTGGTCTGTCGAGCATCACCGCCCCAGTCAAGGAAGAATCACCTTGTACAGGTTATGGAGGGACTAGTGAGGGTGCCAGTGCCAATCCATGTGCTAAATATTAATAAAGCTTCATTTCTGTCTGGTTTTGTAGATAGAAAATGAATATAAATTGAAGTCCTAATACTTTTTCCCCACACCTGAGAATATCTTCTTACATGCCTGCTGGGGGGTGCATGTGTACCATAGGAGACCACCAGTCAGGAAGAATGAACGATCAGCATCAACTCTACCTATTCTTTAGGTAGCCCCTCAATTGATGTAACCTCTCTCAGCCAAGTTATTGAGTGCCAGTAAATTAGGGATTATTTTTTCTGGAAATTTCGTGAAGCTATGGCTATCAGCATAGCCATAGCTTCATGAAATCATGCATACCGTTTGTTCCCCATTGTCCTTGTTCAGCACAAGGACAAAAGTGACTGTCGGTATAACGGGCTAGGATTGATATCCTTCTGTGAATACGGAGCCTTCTAAGAATGCTTGATTTCTTGGTTATGAGCAGTAGGGAATGGCAATAAGACCTTATTCCATTAAGGATGGCTTTAATAATTACATCCAGGAAAGTTTTGAATACTTGCCTTGACCATACAGAAGTTTCAATAAAGACATTTGACTTGCAGCAATCTAAGTTTCATATACCCTGTGGATAGACACCTCGTAAAAAACAAATGAGGCACTGTATAAAATCATTAACTATAAACTTTGATTTTAGGATAATTATATCTCTTCTTTATAGCAATGATTATATAGGGCTATAATCTTTGATTTGTGGTGTTAAAATGATGTAATCCATATGTAAGAAGAATACTCGGCAGGAGGGCATGCCCTCAGCTCTCAAGTAATATCCAAGCATTAGGGACAAGTTAAATGGAAGAGGTAGGTGGGCAGGGAGTGAAGGGGGTGCATATTTTTGTCTTACCCTGTTAGAAAGTACTAGCTGATCTGTCAAGAAATTATTCCTACCAACCCTGCCTCTTGAGTAAGGAGCATAATGCACAATTCGTTAGATGTGTAAATAGCTAGGCAGTTTAACTTACTCCTTTCTGGACTGCTGAAGGCAAGGAAAGGTTAGGTAAAACCTCAGTCAGTCTTCTTGGGTAGAGGATACAGAGCGGAGGCCAAAGGTGGCCCCAAACCTGTTTGTTTAGATAAAATGTTATTGGAACGCAGCCACACCTATTTGCTCATGTATTTTCTATGGCCGCCTTTGCAGAACAGTGATGGAGCAGAGCCGTTGTGACAGAGATGGTGCGTGCACAGAACCAAAAATGCTTACCGTTTGTTCCTTTAGAGAAAGTGTTTGCGGACTCCCTGTGTGGAGTTAGTGATCCGTAGTAGAACGATCATCCCCAGGGCTTGCCTGTTTCCTTCCTAGAACATCGGCCTGAATCACCCAGCCTCGTAGTTTATCAAGAAACTGACATTTGGTTATTTGTGTTTATAATGAAAAACAAAGTGTATATGGTAAGAAGTTAAAACAGGACTAAGGAGTTTACAATTAAAAAAAAAGCTTCCTGCTCATCTAACCCTCTGTTTTTTTTCCACAGGAGTAACTATTTATAAATTTATAATATATATTTGTAGGACTTATCTATGCGTACATAAACCTTTATGTGTACGTGTCCTCTGGACTTTAATGATCCACAGTTAATGGACTTTGGTCCCTCCTCCTTTTAAAACGGAATGCTTTGCTTTGAAATTGTTTCATATTGGTACGTAGCAGCGTGTGTAGGTCGTTTCCACTATTTTTTTAATGGCTGCATGGTATTTATTGTGAAATTTCCTTTATTTTAAGTTTGCATTTGTCTTTTTAAAAATTCTAATTATTCAAGTAATGCATATAAAATTCTCTGTATAATAATTAAAACATTACAGATAACTAAACTTCCCTTGACCTTTCCTTCAGTATCTGTTCTCTACCCTTCAACCTTCACATTGGTAACTACTGTTATCACCTTGGTTCTTCCATGTCTTTTATTTGTGTTTGAAGTATTTTGTATTTTTCTCTGAAGTGGTTTCATGCTAAAATATTAGTATCTTTCTTTGCTCAACAATATGTGCCATGTTGCATATGACACTATCTCCTTTCTGTAAATAGTGTATCTAGCTCTTCTCTTGTTGTACATTTCAGTTATTTTCTACTTTTCCCACCAGTATTGGTGATGCTCAGTGAGCATCCTTGTATATACCTCCTTGGACATATGTGCTGAAGAGTGGGACTGCTGGATTATAGGGTCTGCCAGTTGAAAAATGAACAGATATTGTCAAATTGTGCTCCAGCACTTTCTCCCCAAATTATTTCACCAGCAGTATATGAGAGTGCCTGTTTCCCCACGCTCTCTAATATTGTCATTTATCAAAATTTTGGGTATTGGTCAACTGAATGGGTGAAAATGGCATCTGATGTTTTATTTATGTGTCTGATTATTAGAGACTTTGAACTTATTTTAAATGCATGTATAATTCCCCTATGAACTGTATGTTCATGGCATTTGCTCATTGTTGATCATTTTCTTATTAAATTATAAGGATCCTCCTACAATAAGGAATAATAATAATTGCTATCATTTATTGCGTGTTTACTGTGTGCCAGGTATTTTTGTATGAACATTGATCAGCTCATTTAACCTTCACAATAAATAGGACAATGAGGCAGGTACTGTTATCGCACCTTTTTCAAAGAGGAGGAGAGTGAAGCAGAGAGAGGGAAAGTAATTTGCCTGAAGTTACCCAGATGATTATTGGCAGAGCTGGAGTGTGAACTCAGATGGTCTGGACAGAGTCTGCGTTCCTAACTGCTGTGCTGTAGAGCACCCCAAAGAAATTAGCACTTTGTTCTATGTGTTATAGTCCATATACCTAAAATTTTCCCCGTGTCTTCTTCTAGTATTTTTACATTTTGAAATGCAAATTCTGTGATTTACCAGGAATTAATATTGGTGTAAGATAGAAACCCAATTTTTCCTTTTTCTAGTAAAATTTTTATTTAAAAGTATGGTAGTTTAAGATTTATAGGAAAATTGCAAAGATGGTAGAGTTCCTATTTATCTCTTACCTAGTTTTCCCTATTATTAACATCTTACATTCATCACAACTAAGGAACCAACATTGGTGCATTGTTATTAAGTAAACTGTACTTTATTCAGATTTCATTGGTTTTCCCCTAATGTTCTTTTTCTATTCTAGGATTCTTCCAGGATGCCATATTATATTTAGTTGTCATATCATCTTAGCCTTCCCTGATCTGTGATAGTTCTAGGGACCCAGTGTTATTTTTAACAAATATTTTGTTTGTTTGTTTATTTATCATATTGTCTTACTATATTTTTCTATTACCATTTATGCCACTTCTAACCTCTTCCACCTCTACCCACCCCTCTCCCCCTCGCAGTCATCACACTGCTGTCCATGTCCATGAATCCTTTTTCTTTTTTGGTTTGATTCCTCCCCGCTCCCCACTTGCTGCCAGAGCTGTCATCTGCTCTCTATCTGTGAGTCTCTCTCTATTCTGCTTGTTAGTTCAGTTTGTTCATTAGATTCCACATGTGAGTGAAATCATATGGTATTTGTCTTTCTCTGACTGGCTTATTTCACTTAGCATAATGTTCTCCAGGTCCATCTATGCTATTGCAAAGGATAGATTTTTTTTTTTTATAGCTGAGTAGTATTCCATTGTATAAATGTATCATAGTTGTTTTATCCTGGTTATTTATTTTAAAATATAATTGCTCGTCCCACTGCTTTCCGATAATTCCTCATTTTCCTATTGATTTGGAATGATAGTTTGACTATATAGTAAATTCTGACACATATTTTTCTGAGTTGTTTATTTCATTGCATTTATCTTTTTGTCTGCTCTTGTCTTAAATGTAATTATTTCAACTACTGTGTTATTAGAATACCATTTATTTAATGTCTGGTAGAATTAGCATCCTCTTTTTATTTCATTTTTCCTCTGAAATTTTCCTGGCTATTCTGCCATGACTTTCTCCCCATGGTGTATTTTTAAAATGGAATGTTTACAAACTAATGGATCCATAATTTGATGGAATAAAGTCTATTCCATTTTTGAAAGGGATGGTTTGGTAACATATCCGTGGTGTTAATAATGGTGAATGAATGTGCAGGATTGGAGAGCTGGCCTCAGGTGTGCTCTTGAAATTCTAATCTAAAAGGTCTGTATTCTCACAGCATAGAAACATGAGTTTGTTTACTGTTTGATCACCTTTTTATTTCTTAGTTTTTTGTGTGCTTGTGAGTCTTATTAAGGCTTTCTTTTTCTTTTGGAAAATGTTGTTAAATTGTAGTACATCTTTGTAGTAGACTATTCTACAGCCATAAAAATGAATGAGGAAGCTCTTTGAATACTGATATGAAATGATATTTGAGAGACAATGTTAAGGGAAAAAACCAAGGTATAGAACAGTAAGTCTAGTGCTGTAAAAATGAAGGGGGAGGGGGAGTATATTCATATTAGTTGCCGTTCTTCCTGGAGAGGAATATGGGGAAGGAGAGATAGAAGGGTGACTTTTCCTTTTTTCTAACTGAACTTATTGGGGTGACATTAGTTAATAAAATTATATAGGCTTCAGGGGTAGGGTGACTTTTCATTCTGTGCTCTTTTAATGATCAGTGTATTGTTTCACCAGTACAAGGTAAGTGTACCAACCTGGAAACTTCAGTATTCTCTACTGTTATTGTTTGTTTGAGTGCAGTAGTGGATCTTGTATTAATGCTTTGGGGGAGCAGAATTACTTTAAGATAATATGAAAGTGTTATATCCCAACAGTAGGTATTTGATTTTTTTGGTAAATCAAAAACATTTCTGCAGTGGGATGAATAGGTACAAAATGTCTAATTCTTGTTCAGTAGAGACTTAGCCTTCCTGATTAATATTATTTACTAATACTCTATATTCTTTGTTTCTTCTCTGAATTTCATTTTTAGTTTTTCATGTGTTTGCAAGTTGAAAATTGATTCAAATTAGGACTTTTATGCATTATTGTGGAATTTAATTTCACACGTTATAGATTTTGGAATTTATTGTAATCTTGGCTCAGAACTATTGTTCCGAATCGCAGTGTAATAGTCTGCTGGTTGAATCTAATTAAGGTGTTATATCACTTGCATGCAGTATGTATTTTTGTCTAGAATGTTCTAAAATGTTTTACTTGAAAATAATACTTCCGTCCGTTCTTGGTGTGACTGAAGAACCCAGCGATATTTGACGCATCGTATGCGACTCTTGTTTAAGAGGCAGACTTTGTGTATTCTTTGCATTTGTTGACTATTTTAACTAAAATGCTCAACTGCCATTTCCAGCATGATTACTAATAGATTGAGTGTTAATCTTACTAATGTCACCTGCATTCACTTGCCATCCCTGCATTCAAAGACAAGCATGACTGTGCTCTAGTTCTGAGTACACAAGTATTAGGGAAGTCTAAATAATTTAGTAAATGAAAGTTGAATAGCTTGAAAGTAAAATAGCTCTCTAACAAGTATAATTTATAATTTTAAAGAAAATGAGCAAATTATCTCTTAATGAGATTATATTTTACAATTATAGAGCTGACTACAGTGCTGTGATTATGTGTTGGAGCAATTGCCTGCCTTTCTTAGCTCCCCATGAGAAATGAACAATTTCAAGCCCGTTAGGATTCCCAGAATTATTTCCTTAGCCCGCGGATCTTTTTGCCTCTCCTACTTGGCGTCTCCCTCCATTGCCTGTTTCTTGCTCTCTTTTGCAAGGCAGTCGTCCCTTAAATAAGCAAGAGATCTTCCCAGACTGAGCTTATACCAGGGCTCAGGGGCACACACCCCTTGTTATCACAGGGCCTTTAAAAAAATTTCCATCACCATTTATACCCCCAATACCCTCTTCCTCCACCTTCACCCACCCCCCTGTCATCCCCACAGTCACCGCACTGTTGTCCGTGTCCAGAGTGTTCTCTCTGTTCGTCGCAGGGCCATTTGTACAGCTGCTCTTCCCAAGCAGACTTGTTCCTCTCAAGGTTTTTCTGTCTGAACCCTAGATACATACTTTTAATATTTAAATAAGGAGCCTTTCTCTCTGTCTACTTCTCGGCTTCCTTAGACCTTTCAGCACAGCACCATAGAAAAAGCACTGTACCTCTCCTCTGGTCCTTTCTCTGCCCGTTTTGCTCTGTAACACTGTTTCTCAATTTTGGCACTATTGGCATTTTTGGACTAGATAATTCTTTGTTATGGGAGCCGTTCTGTGCACAGTAGGATGTTTAGCAGCATTTCTAGCCTCTACCCGCTCTGCCCATAGTAGCCACCAAGTCATGTCAATGAAAAGTGTCTCCAGACACTGCCTCATGTCCCCTGGAGGACAAAACGATCTCCAGCTGAGAACTGCTGCATTATAATGTTGAACAAGCATTTGATTTCCCTGAGATCTAGTTTTCTCATCTGTGTAATGTGGTTAATAATCCCCGCCTACTGCACAGGATAAACTATTTATACATATGCCCTATGTGTTTTAAAGCACTGTGTACAAATAAGATGTTGGATTAAGCCTGGCAGCAGAACTCAGCTCTATACTTTATTTCTGCCAGTATTTCAGTGCAGAGAATGCAGCTGAGAGGGTAGGTCATGGTGCTGGGTCACAGGCCTTATGCCTTGTGCCTTGTGCCTTGTGGATGGTACTCTCCAGAGTTGTTCTGTCCAAACAGGGAAGTGGGTGGGCACATTTCAGGAGGCGATAGGAACGGGACGTGACTAGTTTATGTGTTTCTTGCCAGGCAATCCCGAGTTCCGGAGGCAGCTGCAGTGGGGCAAAGCTCCATTAGGAGGACGTGTGGCATTCCTCAGAACGACCGGCCTTTTTTTTTTCCACTTTACTGATTATTTAGTGCTCTGGCACGCATAGCTTTTGGTCAACGTGCCCATCTTTAGTCTATGGCTTTTTGAGTATCCCTACCTCTTTCTCCTATTTATTTCAGATGGAACAAACATTTATTGTCTCTTATGTGCAAGGCATTGTGCTGAGTGCTTTCACATACATTCTCTTTTATTTCTTTTGTAAACCTGTGAGTGACATTACAAGTTTTACAGGTAGTACAGTAGCAGTAATAGTAATATATGCAGCAGTAGTAGTAGAAGCCAACATATCAAGTTCTTAGCCCAGTACTGTGATCCACCCTAACCCAGTGTGATCTCATCTTAACTTGATTACATCTGAAAAGATCCTATTTCCAAATAAGAGTGTCTTCACGGGTTCTGGGTGGGCATGAATTTGGGGGGTGGAGGGGGCACCATTCAACCCAGTGTAAGTCGTACCCAGAGGGAAGCAGCAAATGGCTCTTGGTACAGTCAGCATGAAGGAAGACCTATTGGAGGAGGTGGGGGTTCTGACAGAGGACACTCTAGGAGCAGGTTGTGATTGGAGATTCAGGTAGGTCATCAGCATATGATCAGTGTAAGCAAGTGGGAGAGTCCTTACCCCAGGCTGGTCTCTACTTTCTATGGCACCTTGGCAAGAGCAAGGTAAAATCTCTGAGGTATCAGACAAATGGTCAGTTTGTCAAGAAAAAAGAAAGTCAGGCACTCAGGTTTTGAATTATGAGAAGCCTTGGTCTCAGGAATAAGGAAAAGTTCAGACAGCAGAGTAGGGCCAATTAGGTGAGGACCTGGGCAACTGTGACTTACTGCTAAGTCTTAAAGAGTTAGCATCTAAAAATCCCCCTTCCTGGGGATAGGCCTGGAGCCTATCAACTTGGGGTTCAGCTGGCCATGGATGAGGGAGAGTAAGGAGAAGTGAGTAAGAGGTGTCATTATTATAATTTAGAAACAAGCTTTGTCAGTTTCTGATACTGGCAAGTGTTAAGGTGCCCTCGCAAGGTGTGAATACAAGTGGGTTTTCTGTATAATAGCTGGTGCTTTAGATAAAAGAGAAGGGACATTTTAATAATGAATGTCATTTATAAAAGGAATGCTCTCGCGCTTCCTAGGAACACTTTGTGGGTCGGCCTGTCTGCTCTGATCAGAGAGGCCGAGTCAGAGTTTGAGCTGTTTTGACGTCAGCACCTTCTCTTTTTCAATTTATTGCTTGGTAAGGCTTCTTTGAAACTTTGACTATTTTTTTAAACATAATCAAAATCCATACCTGTCTGTCTCGCCCCTCACCTTTAAGCTGGACTGATTTCTGTTTAGAATTATGTTTTAGACAGTTCGTAAGAGCAGAGCACCCCAGTGCCAGTGCTAGTCAATGTCTCCCCCACCTGCATGCCTCCACCCTTCTGGCCTCGTTCCATTACTGTTGTCCTGTGTGTGTGTGTCTGTGCTTGCCGTGTCTCCCTGGGCCTAGTTATGTTTCTGACCTGAGTCTTTACTGATTAATTTTGTCTTTCGTTAGTTTTGGGGACCCTCCGAAGTTGCTGTATCAGACTATGTTCCTTAGTTCCCAAAGTTACCCTAGACCATTCTGTGCTGAATGTTACTATGCATAAAGTTTTGCATACCAAAGTATTTGCTGAGGAGAAATTGCTAGAAGTGAAACTGCTGGGTCGAGGATATGAAATTTTAAATGCTTTTTATACATATGCATTCCCAAATTACTCTTCATAAAAGTTTATACTCTCTAGTTGTGTATATAGCACTCTTATCCTTGAACTCTTACTAATAGTGATTTTTTTTTAGAGATTTAATTAATTTATTTATTTTTTAGAGAAGGGAAGGGAAGAAGAGGGAGAGAAACATCAATGTGTAGTTGCCCCACTGGGGACCTGGCCTGCAACCCAGGCATGTGCCCTGCCCGAGAATCGAACAGGCGACCCTTTGGTTTGCAGGTCGACATTCAGTCCACTGAGCCACATCAGCCAGGGCAATAGCGATTATTTTTAAAGTTTGTCAGTTTGATAGGCAACAGATGCTATCATATATTTGTTTAAATTAATTACTTTTAAATTAGTAGATTAGTTTAACATTTTCATGTTTATTGGCCATTTGAAAGTTCTCATTTTGGGCATTACCTTTGACTATTTGCCCCTTTCTTTTGGAATGTATGCTTTTTTAAAAATCCCATTTCTTCAGTTATTAAACAAATATTAATTGAGCATCTTTTATATGCTAGGGCCAGACATAGTCTAGGTAAACAGCACGGACAAAATCCCCGTGATTAAGAAGCTTATATTCTAATGTAGTGAGGCAGGAAATAAACAAGTAAATATGTCATTTGACAAAGAAAAGTAGGCATGAAGTGATGGGATAGTGGAGGAGATGCTGTTTCTAAAGGTGGCCAGGGGAGGCCTCACTGATGCCACTAGTATTTTAGTACAAATCCCAAGATTAAGGCACAAGCACTGGTGATATTTGGGGAAAGCTTTGTAGGTGGAAGGAACAAAGCGTGCAAAGGCCCTAAGGCAGGACTGTGACTGGTGTTTGATTTAGGTTTACTCTGGGTGGAGCTGGGGCTGTATGGGAGAGTTAGGAGGTGAATTTGAGGGGTAGCAAGGAGCAGACTAGATGTGGGGATTCAGACCAGGTGGGACCTGGGAGCAGCCAGAGTGAGGAATAAGCAATTCATGGATCGGGCAGCGTCCCACCTAGCAACTGGAAAGGTACTCCCAGGCCAGATGTTTAAAGAACATTGGTGGTGGGTGGTAAGTGGAGACCAGGTTGGGGGAACAATGGTGGAATCAGGAAGACCAATTAGGAGCCTTCTTGCTAGGAACCACTTAGGAGTGTGCCAGATGAGAGAGTTCGGTGATGTGGAGGCAGTGACAGGTGAATCTGGACATATTTTGAATGTACAATCAATAGATTTTGCTGATGGATTGGGTGTGAAGTGTGGGAGAAAGAGGAGCTGAAGATGACTCCAAGGTATTGGGCCTGAGCAACTGATAACGCAGGTGCCACTTGCTGAGATGGGGGAAGAAATGTGGGAAAAACAGGTTTGGCGCTGGTAACATTGTAACGATTTGTGAGAGCATTTTTATGTGATGAAATGTACTAATCTTTTATCATTTAGGTAGAAATGGTTTCTTTCTCCTCAATTTGCTGATAATTAACCTTGTTAGTGGTGGGTTTTGCTGTACAGAAATGCCAGCTATTTATTTCGTCATCTGTTAGACTTCACAGTTTTTGGTTTTGCTGTCATGTCTAGAAAGATTCTAAAAATAATCACCTGTGCTTTCTTCAGGTACTCTTATGGTTTTGTATGTGCATTTAGCTCTTTAATCTGGGTGGAGTTAATTTTGGGGTAGGCTGTGAATTAGAGTTCAATCTTAATTTTTCTCAAATAATTAACCTGTTATCCTGGCATCATTAAACAGTTTGTTCTTCTCTAAGAGAAATAAATGATTGTATCATTTCCTCTGAATCAGGCAACAGTGGTGTGTGGCGGGTTGTGTAGAGGTATTTTATCATGTGTTAGTGTTCAGCAAATCCCTGGCCATCGACTAAAAAAGTTGATGACATGGTGATTATAATTACCGAATATTCCATCCCCAAAAGAGGTACTTGCCTTAGAAGGTGGCTTTCATTGGATTCCCTCAATGATGATGAACTCTGCCTTGTGGATGACATGTGACCCCTTCTTAACCACACAGGCTGCGTTCTGTCACCAAATATGCTTTTCTGCTACCTTATTTTGTCAACTGATAATTGTTCCAAGATTCTAAACTGAAATTTGCTTCAACAATACTTCCAAAGCCCTATAACCTTCGTGTTTTCCCTTCCACAGCCTCTGTACTCCAGTCCTTCTCTGCTATGTGGGTCATTTAGAGGTGGTAATAGCATTTAATGAGCCGGATTTTTTTCTTTAAGGCAAGAAGTGGATTTCTTATGTCATTAATAATATTTATTGAATTTTATAGTTGGGTGAAGTCTTCAAGCTTGGAAGTAAACCTCCAGCATGTTGTTACCTTAGAAATTTGTGTCAAGGCTGATTGAACCTAACTCTTTTAAATGTTTTTTTTTTTTTTTTCAGAGAGGTAAATACGAGGTTCCTAAGTGGCTCTCTCCCAGTAGCATTCTGCTTCTTCAACAAATGCTACAGGTAAACTTTGTTACTTAGTATTTTTAAATAAGAAGTCTGTTGAAATTACTTGACCCAACTTTAAAGAGTCTGTGGTCCTTCTGTATTTGGAGGACAGCACCATTTATCTATTAGCTTAAAAAATTGCATTCATTATGTCTGCTGTGCAAATATCCTCTACTAGACGCTTTCTTAATTCTGTTGCAAATTAATTTTCTTTTAGCCCTCTATTGCCTGCCTTTGCTGATATGGTTTCTCTTCCTTTTTCTTGGGTATCGTCTATTTTCTCTCATCAGCTCTTACTCCAACTCTTGTACATTAGGTAGGTAGTAGATACTTAATGGATGCTTGAATGAGCTCCTGTACAACTGAGTGGGCCTCGTGATCTAGTGTAGTGGTTCTCAAACTTTAGCATGTGTTGCAGTTGCCCTATGGTCCTGTTAAAACCCAGACCTCTGGGTGCCACCCAGGGGGTGTCTGACTCAATAGATCTGGGGCAAGACTAAGAATTTGCACTTCCGACAAGCTCCCAGATGGCACCAATGCTGCTGGGACTCACTGTGAGAACCGCTGATTTAGTGGGATGGCCTCTGAGAGTGAAAGACGGAAGTCGGGAATGCTGAGGCCTGGCATCCTCCCTGCCAGTCAACTCACCTGCCACCTACCTGAGTTCTGACCTATGAAAGGGTGACTGTGGGCCAGGCCTCACGGCTCCTCTGTATTGTTATGAGGATAAAATGAGATTAATAGGAAGCACTTTGAAAACACTTTGAGTACCTTATTAGTGCAATTTTTTTTCATTATTGTGTATTCAGAATATCTCCCAGTTTTTCCATCTATTAAATGCCATCTCCATGTTTTATTCAAAATTTACCTCAGGCTCACCCCCCTTGTTTAAGTAGGGCCAGACCACCAAATCTCTATAACGAGATTGAAAACACCTCATCCTTTCTTCTAAACGCCAAAAAAACTTAATCTTTGTTGATTAATTTTCCTCTCCTCATATTTGAAAATTACAAATGGAAAAGAAAGGTGCGCTTTTCAACTTGTTCTATGTGATTGTAAGCTCTTCGGGAGGTAGAGATTGCATATTCAGTATGAATGCCCTGCATTGTGGCTGTTTGAATATTAAATTGGTGAATATTTCCTGTGAATAGGTTTTCCAGCAAAAGACTATTACATCATACAATAGATTGACTGAATTTCATGAATAATGTCCATACCAATGAAGTTCGTGTTTGTTAAACATTCATCTTCTAAGCCTATGTTGGTTGCTATAGTTTTCTTGCCTCTATCGCCTTTTTAAAAGAATTTATTCCAAGGCCATTTTAAGGTCTTTGACAGCATTTTTGTGATGATAAAGTTTACATCTATTTTGATGAATTTCAAGTTCTCAGGAGAAGAGTTGTTCTGTGTTCTTCGTTTGGAATGCTAATCTCTAGCTACTTCTCAATGGCCACTAGGTGGACCCAAAGAAACGGATTTCTGTGAAAAACCTATTGAACCATCCCTGGGTCATGCAAGATTACAACTGTCCTGTTGAGTGGCAAAGCAAGAATCCTGTAAGTAAAATGAAATCCAGTAGAAATTTTTAAAAACTTTATGTGATCTTTGTGTGAATTCATAACCCACAATGATAACATCTACAACATAAAATGTACTTCACAGACTTACTCGTAAGATTGGTGTTTGGGAGACTCACAACCTAATTATATACTGCATTTGCCTGTTTATCTCTAGGAGAGTGGTTATTAACCTGGACTGGGCATGAGAATCACTGGGACCTTAAAAAAGATGCGTGTGCTCCATTCCAGAACAATTAATGGGTAGTGTTAAAGCTCCCAGGTGTTTCTCGTGTGTAATCAGGCTTGTGACCAGTGCTCTGAGAATCGTGGGCAAGTTACTTAACTTTGCCAAAGCTGCTTGTTCGTCTGTAAAAAGTAGGTTAAACCAGTTATCTACTTCCCAGAGTAGTAACGAGGTTATAGTTAGGTTCCTAAACTTTTAAGTTTGGAGACTCGTTTATGCTCTTAATATTTGTTTATTGATTCATTTCAAAGTAACAGTTGTAAACCTATTACATTTTATCACAAATACACATTTTTATGAAAAATAAAAATAAATTTAGTAAGAAGAGTAGCATTGCTTTACATTTTTGCAAATTTCTTTAAAGTCTAGCTTAATAGAAGACACTGGGATCTGATCTGCATTCAGTCAATTTTGATTAAAGCATACAGAAGAAATGCAGCCTCACACAGCTATGTGGTGGGAAAATGGATAAGTATTTTAATTACTTTTTCAGACAGTTGGGGATAGTCTTTGATATTCCATTAAAACTTGACAAGTGGCAGTTTTCTAAAGGTTAGTGGCACGTGGAGCCTGACACCACATCAATGAACTTTTTTATTACGTTAAAGTCCACTAGTCTGTTGGATCTTTTCCCACATAACATTAGGCATCGGTCATTTGGAAAATACCTGTTCACTTATTCATGCAGATGTTCCAAATATTAACACCTTTCATTATACAATATTTTTTAAAAACCCCACATTCCTTAAAGTCACTACTGATCTCATCAGAAAAGTCTTAATTATTGGAAAACCGTCAAGTTCATGGTGGCAAATATAAGTTTCCCAAAATTCTAAGTTTTGCTTAAAACCCCACATTATTGGCAGCAAATGCTGCCAGTTGTTTTCCTTGAAGTAACAAGTTCACTTTGTTCATTCTTGATAAACCATCCACCCGATATCCAAGTCTAAATAAAATTAATACTTTTTACTGTGTCATCAATGATATTCTTCATTGAAACTGGATTTTCTTTTAACCGAGTGCACTGCAGAGAATATAGTGTGTTCGTCAGTTTGGTGCCTTTGCATTGATTTTTTCACTTGGGCTCCGGCAGTTTTACTCATCACTGCTTCTGTCCCATTGGTGCAAATGTTAACGCTGTGAACAATGAAAAACTGTATTATTATAAAAATAGTTTTGTCCTTGGAGATCCTCAGGGGTCTTTGGACCACACCTGAGAACTGGTCTAATATGTATATGAAAGGACTTTAAGATAAAGTGCTATGCAAGTTTAAGCAATCATTTAAATAATTATTCCTACATTAATGTAAAAAAATATTTTTTAAGCAAATGGCAACTTGAACTTGGTAAAAATATGAAGATTACTAAAGGACATGTAGACTTTGTATAATAGTTAACTATTGCTGTTTTAAAAATCACTCCAAAATTTAGTGACTTAAAACAATAGTAATGAACAATTCTGTAGATCAGCAGTTTGGGCTGGCTCAGCCAGGTGGTTCTATGTGGGTCTTAACCTCGGCCTGCTCGTGTGACTGCATTCTCCTGGTGCCTGAGCTGTGGTGGTGTGGTCCGGGTGTCACCCAAAAGACCAGCTGTTTGTGCTGGCTCTTTGTTGGGCCACACTGTGTACAGTTGACTAGCCTGGGCTTCTTGATATGATGGCTGGGTTCCAAAAGAAACAAGAAAGTGGACAAGCCCTAGTGCTCATCTTTTAAGCCTCTGCTTGCATCCTGTTGACTAATGTCCCATTATCCAACGCAAGCCACATGCCAAAGGCCAGAGCACTAGGGAAGGTGTACCCTTTAAGGTGGATAAAATTCTTCTCCCCTATTGATAAATACGGAAATGGAGAAATGGAAAAAAAAACTATTTAAAAAATAAATTTAGTGAGAAGAGTGGCATTGCTTTACGTCTGTGTGAATTTCTGTTACGTTTGGCTTTAATAGAAGACACTCATCCGAGTGTCTCATCTGCTTTTGCATTTAGTGAGTTTTGATAATATTCTTTTCATTGAAGTATATGAAGAAAATGTAGCCTCACAGAGATATGTAGTTAGAAAAGTATTTTAATACTTCAGCCCTGGCTGATGTGGATCAGTGGATTGAGTGCTGGCCTGCAAACCAGAGTGTCGCCAGTTCGATTCCCAGTCAGGGTACATGCCTGGGTTGCAGGCCAGGCCCCAGGACCCCAGGAGGGGGCACGAGAGAGACAACCAACCACACATTGATGTTTCTCTCCCTGTCTTTCTCCTTCCTTTTCTCTAAAAATAAATAAATAAAATCTTAAAAAAAAGAAAAGTGTTTTAACACTTTAAAGAAGAATTTTAATAGCCTTTTCAGATAATTGGAGATGTTCTCTGATGATGCATTGAAACTTCTGCAGCGAAGTGGGACACATGTATGTGTCAACAGAATAGATTAGAGGCATGTCTCAGACATGCCACAGTGCAAACTTGGTAGGGCTGGGAGATATTTGCTTTCTGGCACAATCACACCAATAAGTAGAAATATTCTTCCCTATGGCCAACTGGTCTCAGAAAAACGGACTGTACTTGTTATAGACCCTTCTCATCACTCCGCCCGCCGTAATGGCTATGCAATGGCCGTGCAGCCTGAGCTGACAGTCCTCCTGATCTCCTGTGACTGTCAGCTCCTAACATTTCTTTTCTCCATGTTGCCTTTGGCCCTTTGTGACATAGTATCTATTGAATAAATAAAATTAGAGCTACAACTTAACTCTAACAGCTCTCAACACCCAGGGCCGGAGAACAGCAGAGTGCGCAGGTGCCTGAGCAGTGCAGCGGGGAGGTGCCCCTTGTGAGGTGGAGAGCAGGTGGTGCACATGCCTGTCTTCAGCCATTGGGGGTCATCATTTCTCCACGTGTGGGAGGGCTCTGCCTGTCTCCTCAGCCGTGATTCTAATAGGATAGGGTACACTGCTGTTTGCAGCAGAGCAGGTGCCAAAATGAAGAAAGTCTCTGATTTCAACAACAAAAGTTTATTTTAATGTGAGGTGCAGTAGAAAGTAAAATACATAGTTTGCGTGTTCCAAAAGAGTATATCGTTTTTCTTACATTGTAGTATAATTGCTAATATTTATTGAATACTTATTATAATAGAATAGTGTGCTGTTATAGCAAGAACTTTCTGTATAGACTGCACTATAATATAGATAGAGCCTTTAGGATAATACCTTTAAGAGTCAGGGGCTATTCTCTGGGCTTTATGTTCTTCGCTCTTGTAACTCATTTCATCTTTATACCAACCCTTTGAAGTAGATGCTGTTAATTGTCCCCGTTTAGCAGAGGAGGCAGCTGAGACACAGAATCACAAAGTAACTTGTCCAAGGTCAAACAACTAGTAAGTGTAGAACCAAGATTTGGACCCAGACAGAAGGGCTGAACTAGTTGATCTGACAGGTCAGCTAGTTCAGCCTCAGGCTCTGTATCCTGTGTAGCTGTGGCCTTTGTGATAAGCATTTCTAGTCTGGTCTCTGTTGGAATAGCTGCTGAAGCAGAGCCATGGAGAGGTCGTAGTGTTCTGGGGGAGAAAAAACTTTGGACTAGGAATGAAAAATGCCAGTCTTGGGCAGATTGCATGCATTTTTCTGATTTATAATTTTCTCATTTCTGATATGGGTGTGTTAATGTGTCTGGCATGTTTGGGTTATGTTTTGGTGTTTACAGAGTGGCTTTACATGTTATGCCATTCATCCGTCTTGCCTGCCTTACAGAGCTGTTGCAGGGATCACATCACTTATATACAGAAGAGGTATAAGGGATTGTTCTTGCTTTTCAGTCTTTGCTTTTCTTTCTCAATATTGTGTTTCATCAAGAGTAAACTATAAAGGGGACTAAATGGTAATGGAAAAAATACACTAAAGATTAAATTTAAAAAAAGAATAAACTATAAAAATAATTCAGATTTACTTGGAGATTTAGAGTATAGATTCTATTCTGTAACTCTATGCATGATCTCCTACAGTTTTCACATATGACTCTAGTACCTAAGTTTTGTATCGAATAGAAATTATGTTCAGTTCTGTTTTCTGCCCTACGGAAGAGGACTGTACTGGGCACAGACAGTCCAAAATAACTGGCTGGCTTTTGGCATGCGTTTTTGTATTTAATTTAACTTGGGTACGTGTGGCTGAGAATTTAGGTACTTAAAATAGTGAGCCATACTTTTCAGACTTTGGTTTCTTGTCCACATCATTCTTTTCCTTCTTTTTAATTTAGGGGCCCAGAAAAGAAGATAGCACCTGTTCCTTATCCTTCCCTCCTTTCCTGCACAAACCTTGTGGGAAAGGTACAGAGCGGAAGGCTGTGGGAAGAGAAGGGTCCTCCCTCCCTCCCTCCCTTCATTCCTCCCTCCCTTCCTTCCTTCATTCCTTTTCTTTACCTGCTTTCTTTCCTTTCAAGGAGAGTAACTTAAGGTCATGGAAGGAACCTCAGAAATCTTTCCCATCTTGTTTCAGCAGTGATGACATGAACAAGGAGGTGCCTGACTGGGTGGTAACATGTCTGGGCATCTGAGGGTGAGCCCTTCGTGAAGGGGGCGTTTTAAAGTTTTGGATGCTGCCAAGGTCAAAGCAACACAGCAGAAACTTATTTTTAACACTTGACAACCTGGATGGTGTGATAGAAAGAAAGGACCTGAATGTTAAGGGGAGTTAATCATTAAAAGGGTGGTTTAAAGGACAGGAAAGAGAAAACTCGCAGAGGAAAGGATGTCTGTAATAGAAATATTCAGATTTCCAAAAGGCTTTTATACCAAAGAAGAGGTAGAATTATGACTGATAGTAAAAATAGTTAGCCAGTTTTTAAGCGCCTCTTCTATTCCAATGTTGGACTAGGCGCGCCACATGTTACATCTATGACAAGGCAGATGCCTTCTCTTTTTTACAGATAATGAACTGAGGCTCAGAGAGGTATTGTGATATGCTCAAGGTCACACAATTGTTTAATGATGCCACAATGAAAACCAAGGTCTGTCTAGTTCCAAAACCTGTTATCTGTCAGATTGTATTGGCTCACAGTGAGTAGGGGTCACAGGGAGGCAGACCTGAGGGGACAGGAGGGAGAAGCTAACCGTCTCGACTGTTCTGGTAAAGGAGTACTTTAAGCAGAAAGGGAAACATCACTTACTGAGGCTGTTGTGAAGAGACTTCTTACATGGGGAAGACAATTTAAAATTATGTTTCTTAAGATTCTCTTCTCATGTGATTTTATGAACTCCTGTGGGCCGGCTCCAGGCCAGGCCCTTCCTGCCTTCTCATTCTTGGTGATCCTTGTTTGGTTCTGAGAATACATTTTTGACGAGGTCACGTCATGCAGGAATCAGAATACTTGGATGATTTCAAAAGGAAGTTTGAATTGAGGCTGCCTCCCTTTTTAAAAATTGTGTTCTGCTCGTACCTTCAGCATAATGGAGATGGTGTAGCATCCGTGGGATCATCATAAGGACTCTTGGGATTGTGCTGAGCCCCATGTTAACCTAGGAACAATTTGCTGTAAGTCCGAGCCACTCTTTAGCAGTCTGTTGTCCATCACTGGTTTTAAATGTCCAGGTGACTGCTCTTTGATGAGAATGCCAGTGCAGTCGTGTGGTTGGAAGGAGTTATAGTCCCGTGACTACATAACAGAATTGTAAGAATTGATCAGACGATGGTGAGGCTGTGAAGGGCCGGGCAAGAGCTGATCTTCTTGAATTATCGTCATCTGCTTATATCTTTAAAAATTATGGAGAATGTTTATTCTTTTTTTTTTTAAGATTTTACTTACTTACTTTTTAAAGATTTTATTTGTTTATTTTTAGAGGGGAAGGGAGGGAGATAGACAGAGAGAGAGAGAAACATCAATGTGTGGTTGCTGGGGGTTATGGTCTGCAACCCAGGCATGTACCCTGGCTGGGAATCGAACCTGGGACACTTTGGTTCCCAGTCCGCGCTCAATCCACTGAGCTACGCCAGCCAGGGCCTGAGAATGTTTATTCTTACCCAAGAATTTGACAAACTCCTGTTGCTTTTACATCTTGGTGTTTGCTTTTACAAGGAAATTATGGTAATTAAAAATTTTCCAAACAAATATTTTGTAATAAAGTCTATGCACTTTTTTTTTTTGTAGCTAATTCACCTTGATGAAGATTGTGTAACGGAACTTTCTGTGCATCACAGAAACAACAGGCAGACAATGGAGGATATGATTTCATTGGTAAGAAATGACAGCATGAATTTGAGAGTAACACCTTTGATTTCATTGTTCTTGATTTTATCAGTACGTTAAAAATAAGCAACCGAAATTGATCTCTTGAGTTCCCACCACTCCCCTCTCCCAGCCTGTACCTCTCTCAGTTTTCCTCATCTCAGTAAGTGGCATCACCATACATGGCTCAAGAAAAAAAAAGACAAAAAAAAGACAGCATTTTCAGGCCTGTGATTTTATCATGGGTGTAACTATTGCACTTATTTTGTATTCATGTGTTACTTTTACTCCTTTTAAATGTCTACTGGATAGCCTTTTAAAAATGACATTGATTAAAGAGAATTATAGTGGAAAAAATTAAGAAATAGAACCAACTAGTCCAAGGAATTGACAGAGTTCTGATCTTGACTATGTTAACTTCTCTAACATGGAATTATGATTCTGCTGTAGAAATAAGGTAAACACAGAACAGTTTTCCTTCTTTCCTAAAAGCAGCCCTGTAGCATCATATCACCCCAAGCTTATGAACCAAATACCATGAAATCATTATCCTGATTTCTGGTGTTGCATCATTTTAGCTCTTGCAGATGCTTTACTCTCCAGATTACATGTTTCCTAGAGATGGAGGCACTCAGAGTTGTCTCTGAGTATAATCTAAATGCTGGGCTGGGATTGCACCCAAATTTTCTTCTTCAGTTCTATATCTTTCATCACCAATGATGAAAGATATAGATTTATATATGATATGTATTTTTTTCTGTTTTCTAATTTGCAAGATTAGAAAGTACCTTGAGCACTTTTTCCCCTAAACAAAACTTTGCTAAACCACAATTCTTTGAAGAGAGGTGGAGATGGAAAGGCATTCTTTTGAGTGACATAATAAGCAAAGGCTCTGGAGTATGTCTGGAAAACAGAACGAGAATTTTCTTTTTCGCAGGATGAGAAGGAATGGCTAGAATTGGGGATTACTGCAAAATATATAGGTCCTTAATTTTTTACAGTGAAAATGGGAAGTTTTTATATGAGCACCTTTTAAAAAATTGCTTGACTTTTGGGGGGGTGGCCTTTAATAGAAGTCTGTATTTCAAATATATAGAATTTGTTTTATAATTGTTATTATAGAAATTTTCGAACACCTACGGAAGTGGAGAGAAAAGTATAATAACAATGGTCTTTCATGTGCTCATCATCCCAACAGTCACTAACATTTTGCTAATTTTGTCTATGTCCCAGTGCCCTCCCCCATCTGCACTTTCCAGCTAGGCGTTTCAAAGCAAATCCCATACCTTATGAAATTTGAAATTTGGCATGAGATTCACACATTTTAAAAATTTGAGTCTTAAAAATAACATACTCAGAATTTCAATCATTGAAAAAAATTATTTATTAGTATCCTTTATTTGGTCTATAAATACAACTTTTGAAAACTAGCAGTGAAATGGAACTAGGAATTGTTTTCTTTACAGAAACTGATACAGAAAACGAAATGTGTAATGAAGCATGATAGAGATTGTTTTCTGGTGTTACATCTCCCTAAGTTTATCAGTTATTCTGAGAACTAGGCATGACCAAGATCAAAAATGCTGTGAGGAAAGTGATAGTTTCTCTTCTTTTGTGTTGTCCCCTCAGTCTTAATGCCTATCTTAACACCTGTCTGTATCTGTACTTTTCTTCCAGTCCTAGGGATGAATAGAATACATCTCCTTAACCTTGGCTGAACATTGTACTCAAACCTGGGAACTTGAAACTAATTCTGATGCCTTTGTCCCACCCTCAGAGCTTATGTATGACCTCATTGGTCTGGGGTGTGACCTAGGCATCAGAACTTTTAAAAGCTTCCCAAATGATGGCAAGGTGTGGCCAGGAGGCGTTACTCTAGATTCTTGCTATTTAAAGTGTGCTGTAGAACCAGCAGCATCAGCAACACTTGGTGTTTATTAGAAATGCAGAATCTCAGGCCCCACCTCCAATCTGTTAAATCAGAATCTGCATCATAATAAAATCCCTGAGTGATTCATGGTACATTAAAGCTTGAGTAGCCTTGGCCTATGTCAGTGGTTCTCAACTGGGAGTGATTTTTGTCCCTCAGAACATTTTTGGTTCTCACTGTTGGGGTTTGTTTATGGGGTTGCTAACGGCAAACCTGGTAGAGTCCAGGGATGTCCAGTATCCTATAGTGCTCAGACTAGTCTCTCACAGTATAGAATCATCCAGGTCAAATGTCAATAGGGTTGAGGTTGGGAAGTCCTGGTCCAGGTAGTCTCAGAGAATTCACAAATGCTGAATTCATTGGTCCTAAGTTCTAGAGCCTCAGGAAAGCCAGGTTTGAGATCAGCTGTGGTCTTATTTTTCTGGCATCTTGGGAGCTCTGCTTTTACCTGTGGGGGAGTTAGGACAGAGGGAGATCAGTGTCATGTGTTCCGTGCTGATATGATGCTGCAGATCTTTGCGCAAGGAGCGAGAATGTTATTCCCAAACATTCAACTGATAGAACCCTCACTTTTACTTTGTACATGAGCGCTCTTGAACTGCTTTTTATATGCAGAAGTCAGAGTTCCACTTGAGCTATCTCATTGCAGCCCTCTGGAGATTCCCAACCATGGCACTAGAGCTTCCGCCTCCTGGTTTTCCTTACTTTTCCCTGCTCTTCAGCTATGATTGGCTCTGGATTGTGGGACCTGCCAGTCATGTGGTAGGGGAACTTCCCTGAGAACCTGTTCAGACCACGACATCCCTTTACCTATCTCTGCAGTGAAAATGCCCGTGTATTCTGGCAGTGGGAGTTTACAGATTGTGGGCCTTGGGACCAAGGTCAGGGGAAGGATTTCGCCAACCCTCCGTACCCATAGCCGCCTCTCCTCAGCCCAGATGCCTGGGCCACTCTTTAATATTTGACCTGCCTGAACAATGAGGGGATTTAAAAATGTTTTTAGTTTTCTAGAAATGGTAGCTTTTTTATAACTGGTAAACCTATTGCTTTACTTTCAGACATTTGACTTTCAGAAGAGGGAACTGTCTAAAAGATAAGGGAGGCGTGGGTGGTGTTAGACTTGTAGATTGACATCACCTGAAAGCATAACTAATGTGTTGATATACCTGTTATTCAACACAGAACTCCCCTGTACATCTTATCATAATGAGTAGTATGCAGTGGCTAGGGCAAAGACATTATAAAAGTGATGTTTTTTTTTTTTTTTTAGTCCAGAGAAAAAGAAAACTGAGAGGCTGGTTGTCAGACTCCTAGGCATGCTTGGGAAACTCCATTTAAAACCGTTGCACTGTCCAGGGGTTGTTTGCAGTGCCTGGGTCATGCCACTGTTGATAAGCAAGCAGCAGCTTGTTTCTTAGCCACTGTTTGTAATTACTTTATGGTATCTTTTTTTTAAAAGATTTCATTTATTTATTTTTAGAGAGAGGGGAAGGGAAGGAGAAAGAGAGGGAGAGAAGCATCAATGTGTGGTTGCTTTTCACACACCCCCTACTGGGGACCACGCCCGCACCCCAGGCATGTGGCCTGACTGGGAATTGAACCAGTGACCCTTTGGTTTGCAGGCCTGCACTCAATCCACTGAGCTACACCAGCCAAGGCTATGGAATCTTTTTCAAAAAGGTGGCTATCATAGATGAGACTATAGATGTGGGAAGTAGGGAAAAAATCCTTAATGTAGTTTTGTCACAGGTGCGCACAGGTAACCAGGTCATTGGTGATTGTGAATAAAGAATTGGACAAGTAAAAGGAAGTAAACAAGCTTTATTAAGGACAGTATACTCCACAGAATGTAGAAGCAAGCCAATCCCCTGAACGTAAAAATGCCCATTGTTGTCTGAGTGATTGTAATTTTAAAGGCTTTTAATTCCGTATTCTTAATCTACTTTTTACTGTGCCTGCGTTAGAAGTTATATAATTTTTCTGCTACATTGCATGTGATTACCCATAGTTCTTCCTGATTGCCCATTCGGGGGTAGAGACCACAGTGCTGATTTATTACAATCAGATTATAATAATGCTAAGGTGTACTATAGATTGTTTAGGATCAAAATGTGCAGGCCTGGCTGTGGTTTTAAGTATTACTATGCAATTCCAAGACTGTTTCCAGAATTCAGGATGTTGGTAAGTGTCAATGTCAGCTACTAACTTGGATGTCAGCCTCCCAGGACTTCCTCGTTCCTGTTTTACCTACTCTCTCCAAGCCTTCTGCCTCGAGTCCAGCTACTTGTAGGGAGTCAAGCGACTCTTTCAGGAACTCAGGCTGTCTGGCCTGGGATGTGGGACTGAGCTTTCTTTAGCATGGTTTGCATTTGCTGCAGGTGCCTTTGGAACTTCCTAAGTTCTAACTATCTGCCAGCTCTGATTTTTGGAAACTGAACAACTCAGTTTCCACTCAGTTCCCAAGTACTTTTTCCCTGAAACCTTTTCTGCCTCCCCCCTGCCCCATCTGGATTAAAGGAAGTATTCTGTGATAATTTATCACAGTTTACACTTCTCCCACTAGATGGGTAGATCCGTTATATAAATTTCAAAGCATATACTGTGGTTGTGGCCATCTAAAATATTAACTGATAAAATTTATTAATAAATGCAGAATTGGTAATAAACCTCTTTGGGTAATGTACTTTGTGAGGAGACACTTAGCATTTAAATATTACCCAATATTATTAAAATTTAACACTTTTGCAAGGCAGAGAGAGTCCATAGTCTTATAAGCACATTATTTAGAAATTTTCAGTTAAACACAGTGGATTGAACAAATATGTTTGCATTCAACACGTCCTAAAACCTCACTAAAATAACAGAGGGATAAAGGGCAAAACATTCACAATGAAGAGAATAAAAAGAGGAGATGAGTAATGTCACTAAAAGTTTGGAACTTATACAGTGCTAAGTGGTAGCTGGCGTAGCGTTGTGGAGAAAGCTGAAGGCCCCCGTGCCTGTAGTGGGAAAGGGCAGGAAGCAAACCGATCGGAGCACTAGAGCTCCGGAAAGGCTCAGCAGTCAGCAGGGCTAGGGAGCTCTGGAATCAGGGAAGTGAGCAGGGTGGGAACCAGGAAGGGTGGTTGAAAGTCTGTATTAGAGGCTGTTGGACCCCTAGGTCCCTTTCTCTACCTTGTGCATCATGACAGCCACCTCTTCCCCACCCCGGCAGAAGATTGGAGACGTTGAACCAGAGGCACTCGTGTACCGGGCCCAGCTCAGGTGGGGTGATGAGCCCTTTGGAAAGGATGCAGGGACACACCCAGCCCTCATATTGAACACTGAACCACTCACTGCCTCTAACCCCCTTCACTGTTCCACTGTGAGAATGCTGGAACTAGGATTTTGTCCTACTTGCAGTGGGGGCGGGGAAAATATTGGAAGACTTGTCTTTAGGGAAAAGCCAGAAGAAAAAACCTACCATAACAGTGGTTGAGAGTTCAGGTTTTCCATCTGTTTACCTTAGAGTAGTGGCTTTCAGCCTTATTCATCTCATGGCACACATAAACTAATTACTAAAATTTTGTGGCACACCAAAAAACATATTTTTTGCCAATCTGACCCAAAAAGTGAGTGTAATTTTGATTCATTCACACCAGACAGCTATTGCCGTGTTGTCATTTTTTAATTTGACAATCCAAGGGAAAAGAGGTCAGTGCCCCTGACTAAGTAGTCAGGCATGGCAAGTTTTGAAAATTCTTGCAGCACACCGGTTGAAAATCGCTGCCTTAGAGAAAAGTCCCCAAGATGATAAGCAGCCCCAGGCTACCCATAGAGCCTTTAATTAGCTGTGTTATTATAATTCTTCACTTTTAAATGGAGACAGACAGCCAAAGATCACCAGATATTTGAGGAAAGCCTCTGACAGGAAAGCCAGGGGTCAAAACAAATGGCATGGGGTTGGTAGGGAGAAGGAAGAAAAAGTAACAATATTCAGAAGAAAACAGATAACAGGAAGTGGGGGAAAATGGCCAAGAAATGATAATTAATATTCTCAGAGATAAGAGAAGCTATTTCTATCTTAAAATAGGAATAAGATGACTAAAAAGGAACTGTTTCAGGAGATAGCTCTTGAAAATTTAAAATATGACCTCAGAAATGAAAAGCTCAGTAGAAATGTTTGAAAATGAGTTAATGTGAAATCTTTCAAAAGTAGAACCTAAAGATGAAATGATGTACAAACAGAATAGAGGGGATAAGAAAGGTTACATACAAATAATATAAGTTGCAGGAAGATAAGACAGAAGAAAGAGGGGAAGAAACCATTGAAGAAATATTCCAGAACCGAGTTTCTAGGAACAAAGGGGCTTAACCAGGGCTTAGCAAAACAGATGAAAAGAGAGCTGCACAAAGGCCTGTTACAGTGAAATTTCAGAGAACTGGGGGAAAGGAGACGATCCAAAAAGTTTTAGGAACAAAAACCAAACGACCATACACAAAGTCCTGGGAATCAGACAGACTTTAGATTTTTCGGTAGCTACACTAGAAGTGAAAAGGCCGTGGGACCATGCCTTCAGAACCGAAAATTATTATCGACCTAGAATTCTATACTCAGCCAAAGTAGAATCAAGTGCGTGAATAGGATGCAGTCATTTATCAGGCAAGCAGGCTTTCAGAAAATGTGCCTCCCATTCATCCACCCTCAGGAAGTTGCCGGAGGGTGTGTTCCACTAGAACAAAGTAAATCAGGAAAGTGGGGTACTTGGGATCTAGGGAGCTAGGGGTGCATTGTAGGATAGAGGCAAGGGGAATCCCTAGACTAATAGTTGAGTTGCAGGCTGAGAAAGAAGCCAGTCCAGAGTGCAGTGTGGAATGCAGACGCCAAGAGGAATGTTTCCAAAAGGGAGCTAGAGAAGGAGACAGATTATTTGATACGCGTGAACATGTTGAGAGGAGGTGAAGTGTGTTGGAGACTGTGGAGTTGAGTTAAGATGAATGACTGCCTTTGAACATTTTAACTTCAGGAAAAACTGAGTTAGAAAAGCGGGAAATGCTAGGATAGCACCACATGTCTTTTAGCTGCAGGGCTGATACTCAACCAGTGTGGCCATACTGGTTGTTGAAATACTAATATTTGTTTGTTTTTTGTTTAAAGATTTTATTTATTTATTTTTAGAGAGAGGGGAAGGGAGGGAGAAAGAGAGGGAGAAAAGCATTAGTGCGTGGTTGCCTCTTGCGTGCTCCCTACTGGAGGCATGTGCCCTGACTAGGAATCGAACCGGAGACCCGTTCTCAATCCACGGAGCTATACCAGCCAGGCGAGGTACTAATATGTATATACTGATTGGTAGCTAACTACTACCCTGAGTGCCCTCTGATGTTGCCTTGTTACTCCCTTAGGCCCTAGGCACCTCCCTGTAGTCCCACCTCAAATCCATCATTAAAAAGTTAAGAATTGGCATGACAGGGGTCCCCAGGATCCTACTTGTCTCTTGGCCTCTGTTCTGATTGGTTAGTTTACTAATTAAATATTTGAACATTACCTTTACTCAGTTGTGAATACTATATATTTACATAATAATAATATAAATACTGATTACTAAAATTATAAAAGTACAACAGAAGGATGCAGGAAGATGTGTGTGGGGAAGGAAGGAACTGTAGTAGAGCTAAATTCTACATGGTGGGATAATCTATAGATAATATCTGCAGTGGAAGAAAAAATTAAAGCTGTGCAAACAATTTAGAACTACAGAAAAAATGGCTAAAAGTATGTAAAAGTGGTTCTTTTGGGAGAGTAGAAATGGGTTTGAGGGGTGTAGTGTAGGGATCACTGTTTTTCACTGTGTGCCTTATAAAGCTAAAAGTTTTTTAAAATTCTGAACGTGTATTACATCAAGGAAAAAATAATTTAAAATAGAACATCATTTCAAAAAACAACTTTAATCTTCTAAACCACTTGATTTTCTTTTCCTCCAGTGGCAGTATGATCATCTGACAGCTACCTATCTTCTGCTTCTAGCCAAGAAGGTTCGGGGAAAACCAGTGCGTTTAAGGCTTCCTCCTTTTCCCTGCGGACAGACCAGTGGCACCCCGCTCACAAACGTCAAGGTAGATATTAGAGCCTTTTGTGAACGCCTACTGCTCTGCCACATGCCCGCCCTGTTCGTGAGTGGGTACACCCCTGGGAAACTTAACTTTGCTGGTGTCAAGGAGCCAGAGGCAGGATATTTTATGATCTAAATATTTTTGATGAGAAATTCTAAACTTGAACTCTAAAATTTCAAATGTTAGCATGGCATTTTAAAAAAATCCTCCCTTCCCCCTGTTTTTTGCAAAAGTAATTCCTGATTGTTGTAGAAAAATTTTAAGTCACAGATAAGCTAACGGAAAATAGTGTTTACATATGAACCTACTGCCTATAGATAATATAGTTTATATTTTACTCTTTCCTTAGGGTCTGTTTTTAATATGCTCATTTATATAATGTCTGTACATGCAAGTGCTTTTAAAGGACACAGCACTACTGAATTGTAGATAATTTAAAAAATTGTTGGGAATAGGACCTGTGAATACAGGACATATTATACTTCATAGGACATGCAATATTTCAATTATTTTAATATTCATTTATATTAAGGGTTTAGGTTTTTGTTTGTTTAGCAGTAGCAATAGCTCACACAATTCATTCTTTGTATGAGACAGTTGTAACCAAATTATTTCTTTCTATTTTATTGTCTTTGTCTCCTTTTCCTTTGTCACGGACTTTTAGAATGGCAGAGAAGTTTTACATATTGGGTTGGCCAAAAAGTCTGCTTAGTTTTTTCCATAAAATAAAAGACATGTTTTTCATTTTCACCAATACTATTGATTTGGATATTTTGAGTATGTTGGCTATGTCTTGTGCAGTATAACGCTGATTGTTCTCAATTAATGTCTCAATTTGATCTCTATCAACTTCAGCTGGTCTCTCCAACCGTGGAGCATGGCCCAGTGAGAAATCTCCAGCATTAAACTTCTCAAACCACTTTTGACACATTCAATCACTCACAGCATCTTCTCTGTACACTGCACGAATCCTTTTTTGCATTTCAGTTGCATTTTTACCTTTCTTGAAATAATAAAACAATATGCTGAAAATATTGTGTAGTATCTTCCATCTTTAATATTAAAATAACTACACAAAAATTCACCAATTTTGACAAGTTTTTTTTAAAAAAAGTACGCTGATATGACAGTTGTCACAGTACAATCTAACAATTATTTTGAATGAAGTTAAAGACTACTAAGCACTACTAGAGCCATCTCCTGGAAGAAACAAAACAAACTCTTGGCCAACCCAGGATGTGGAAGCACCATGGCTCACGCTGGCCTCTTTTTCTGTTTGAATCTTTGAATCTCCCATGGCTTCAAATCCTGCCTTCCAAATACTTTGCCTGATGGGTGTGGAATTTGGTAATATAATCTCTCAGATTAATTTGGGTTGTAGTTTAAATGATTGAGCACTAGGAAGCTGTATCCGCAGAGAGATGGTTGACCCTCTTTATGGAATTCAGAATAGCCTAAATGGTTATGTGGGTAAAGTGATTTTTTCCCCTTTAGGTCTCAAAATTCTGTTTAAAAAAAGTTAAAATGCAGGCCCCTCTTTTATGGTCTCTTATTGAATTCCCTTGAACACTTTATTTAGCTCTCTCTTTTTGTCACTTGTCAACAATGTGCTGCAGCTGTAGTGGGCCTGACCTAACTGGTCTCCCGTTTTCCTTCCCCACTTGGTCTTTGACCAAACTAAGAACTGAAAAGTGTTAGTGCAAGTTGTCAATTGTGAAGAAATCTCTGAAGTGAGATAATCTTTTTAATAAAGATTTTATTTATTTTTAGAAAGAGGGGAAGGGAGGGAGAAAGGGAGGGACAGAAGCATCAATGTGTGGTTGCCTCTCATGTGCCCCCTACTGGGGACCTGGCCTGCAACCCAGGCATGTGCCCTGACTGGGAATCGAACTGGCCCTTTGGTTTGCAGGCCAGCACTCAGTCCACTGAGCCACACCAGCCGGGTGAGATAATCTTATTCTTACGGTTTTCTAGTCTGTTCTTGGAGAGTTTTGTTGGGGTAGTGAACACCCCATGCTCAGGCAGATCTTTCGTCTGTGGACTGATGATCAGCCCATTGGCCATCCTGCCCACATCTCCAAACCCTTTAAACTCTCAGACTCAAGCTAACACCTTTGGGTACAGCAGGACTCAAAAGCATGAGCTTTGCTTCTGATCAAGGTCATCTGAGAAAGGCATTAGATGCCTGTGTACTTAGAATGAACTTCAGCTGAAGTTTTAAATTCATGATAACCTCACTAAGAGGTCTAAGAAATTTTCCTGAGCCATTGGATTTTCTTACGTCTGGGTGGGCCTGCTCTCAATCCATGTGCTTTTGAGTGGAAAAAAGCTGGGAAGGTATTTATTCTTAACTTCCATCTAATGAGCATTTCCCTAATAATTATTTGAGCATTCATATTATTGAATCAGTTGAAACAGATATATTCTGTTGTCAGTGGCTAGACCTGTTTAGCTGGAGTGAGGAGTTCAAGTAGGAGGAAAATGAGAGAGGAGGGGAGAGCTCATGAACTGGAAGGGGAGGTGAGAGATTATAGAGAACCCTGAAATCCCGTGTCGGAGAGGTTAGACTCTATAGTCTGGGTATTGGGAACCATGGATTTTTGAGCAAGACATAACTATAATTTTAAATAATCATCCAGTGGTATATAGAATTGTTCATTCGGGGATGAGTGTGTGTGCTGTTAACTCTCCACTGTAGTACCCATGACAGCTGTCATTCACACACATTTTCCCCATTGAGCCTAGACTTAGCTTTAGGATTTTTCTCAGCACTCCGTGTAGCTAGGTCTAGTTGATGGTAATTGGCAGTCCTGGAGAGCTCTGTCATTCCTGGCTGAGAGGGTGGAAAGATTGGTGGCAGAGATCATACTGTTTGTTTGAATAGTTCAGGCCTGAGAAGATTTGTCCTTGAATTAGAACAGTGACAGTGGGACTGGAAAAGAAAGGATGAGGTGTCAGAAACTGAAGTAAAATTGCCTGGTGAGGTTAACTAGGTATTGAAGGGAAGGGAAGGAGGGAGAAATAAAAAAAATCCAACTGTGCTCCATTGTCTTAGAATTAAGGGTGTATTTGCTATAACCTTAGTTTATAGAGAGGAAGAATGAGGGAAAATAAAGGACTCTGGTGGTATTATTAGCACAGGATCTCAAATATCTTGTCCCCAGGACATCTTTCATAAGGCTAATTTATTCCTAGTAAAAATTGCTAACTACTCTGTGTGTTCTTACAGCTAAGAAACCTGTATTTCAAAGTTGCTTCCCTTCCATCTTCTACTTTGTCAGAGCTATTTATTTGTAGATTTGCAAAGGAGTTGTCTGGCATTAGCAATTATTTGATAATGATAAACTAAGCCATAAGCATACAATGTTCTAAAACATATTATTTGAGAGTCAGAGATTCTCTCACCTAATAATCTGAATTAAAATGTTTTGACTTACTGTTTTCTGTATGAAATGGTAAGCCTCTGATATACCCTCTCTCATCTGCTTCCAGGGCCTTGCCCTGTGCGGGGAATGTACAATTTTAAAAATTGAATCACGATGCTTCTGTTTTTGAATAGTCAAAGAACCTGAGTCTAGAAGATGTGACCACAAGTGATGAAAATTTTGTGGCTGGATTAATAGACTATGAATGCTGTGAAGATAATTTACCAACAGGTGTGGCTACTCCCCAAACACCACAGGTTGGTTAATTTTATTACTGTTTAAAGTAGGATAGATCGTATCAATTATAAAAACATCTCGGCTCTAACATGCGGTCTAGTGTGTGCTTGCAGACTTAATGAATTCCGAAACCACGGAAAGCATTAATGAGAGATTATTGGACTATTCACGAAAGGGATGCCATTTATTTCCATGTTGAAGGAAGCCAAGATTGTATTTTGGAATACTTTACTGCTTCTCTTTTTAAAAAATGAGGTGTAATTTATATGTAGTTAAGTAGCTAACCACACTATTTCAGTGTCAGTTCTGTTCTGACAAATGCATGCAGTCATGTAACCACCGCCAGAGTCCAGAGCAGTCCTGTTGCCCCCTGGATTCCCTCAGGCCCCTTCGTAGTCAGCTCCTTGCCCTGCCAGCTCAGAACGGCAACTGGTCTGCTTTCCTCTTCTTCGGAAAATCTTTTCATCCTGCTTGGAGTTTGTCGATCTTCTTGGGTGTATGGTTTATATTTCCTCCACTCCGTGTGGCCATGCAGAGTCCACTCCTGCCCAGCAGTGCAGCGCAGGAGCCGGTGTGGCTGTTTCCACTCAGGGAAGCCCACCGGAGACTCAGCTCCCAGCGTTTCTCTCAGGCGCTGGTTCCTCAGGCACCCTTGGTCTGTGAGATCGTCACAATCATAGGAATTCTAGACTTCCAGAAGGAAAGCAGGAGTTCACCACACACCACACTTTTGTATAGTCTGTCCACCCTGGTACAGCAGCGTTCAGTGCCCAGCCATGCAGACAGACTTAGTGCTGGGAACTTTTTAGAAGCTGAGTTCCTAAACTGTGGCCAGAACCCTCTGCATTAACTCTTGTGTACAGCAAGGCCCCTGGTAGGAATGGGTGGGGGTTCTGTAGGGTGTATATGTGTACTTGGAAGTGGAATGAGTGTCTTCAACCTTACTGGATAATGCCAGGTTTTTCCCCCAAAGGGGTTTTATTAATTACACTTCAGCCACAAGTAGAAGTGTTCCCATTGCTGCACACATGTATCAATACTTGATATTTTTAGCTATTTAGTATTTTCTAATCTGGGGAGTGTAAAGTGATATCTCACTGTGGTTTTAATTTTTCTCTTCTGATTACTTGTGCACCATCTCATATATTAATTGGCCAATGGTGTTTCCTAGTCTGTGAAATGGTTTTTCACATGCTTTGCCCATTTTTCTATTGGATTATTTCTTTTTTCTTATTGTTTCGGTGTTCTTGATTTAATCTCAATCCTCATTCTTTCTTGATTGTGTGTTGCAGGTATATTGTCTAAGTTTGTCATTTTACTTTCATTAATGTCGTTAATTTTGATGAGTTTGAAGTTGTTGTTATTTTCCTTTATGGTTTATAATTTTTGTGTCTTTTTGCCTCTAAAAGTTTTAAAGCTCTTTTTTCACATTTAAGTCTTTAACCTATTCAGTATTCTCCTGCACGGTGTGAGGTAAGGATTCAATATTTCCCAGTAATCAGTTGTACCAGCACCATTGAAAAGTCCACTCCCTCCCCACTGATCTACAAACGTACTTCTATGATAATATCAAGTTGTCATGTGAGTGTGTCTGTTTCTGGTCTGTGTTTTATTTTATTGGTTTATTTGTACCAATCCCACACATCTTTTTTTTTTTTAAGATTTATTTATTTATTTTTAGAGAGGGGAAAGGAGAAAGAGGGAAAGAAACATCAACATGTGGTTGCCTCTCATGTGCCCCCTACTGAGGACCTGGCCCACAACCCAGGCATGTGCCCCGGCTGGGAATCAAACCAGCGACCCTTTGGTTCAGAGACCTGCGTTTAATCCTCTGAGCTATACTAGCCAGGCCAATACCACACATCTTAATTACTTTAATTTTGTAATAGTTCTTCTATCTGGTTGGCTAATTTTCGCTTACTCCTTCTTAGACCAATTTCCTCTTATTCTTGCCTCTTTGCTTTCCCATATACATTTTAGAATCATCTTGATACTTCACATACTCAAAAGTTGAAATTACATTGGATTTAAGATTCAAATTGGGAAAAATTGCAATCTAGACCCTTAAATCTTCTGTCCATTAAACATCTCTCCATTTATTTGGTTAATTGCGTTTTAATAAAGTTTTCTAAACTCCTCCAAAAAGGTCCTACATATCTTTTATTAATGTTTTCTAGATACTTTTATTTTTTCTTACTATTGGAAATGGTAGGTTCTTACAAATCACATTTTTCTAATCTTCTGGTACTGGTGTGTATATATGAAATTGATTTTTGTGTCTTGATCTTTTATATTCAACAACTTTCCTGAACTCTTTTTAATTCTTATAACTTGTATATCCTTTTGAGTGCTTCGTATAGAGAATTATATCATCCATGGATGACAGTTACGTTTCTTCCAGTTCTTATGCCTTTAATAGCTTTTTCTTTTTATTATTGGGTTGGTCAAAAAGTCTACTTAGTTTTTTCTGTAAAATAAAAGACACATTTTTCATTTTTGCCAATAATGTTATTGATTTGGGTATTTTATGTCGGCTGTCTCCTGTGTGGTATAAGGAGATAGGTTCACTGTTCTCAGTTAACATCTCAGTGTGATCGCTGTCAACTTCAGGTGGTCCGCCCGACCGAGGAGCATTGTCCAGTGAGAACACTCCAGCACAGAACTTCTCAACCACTCCTGACGCGCTCCGTCAGTCACAGTACCTTCTCCGTGCACTGCACAGATCTTTTTTTCTTTACATTTCAGTTGTGTTTTTACCTTTCTTTAAATAATAAAGCATAATATGCTGAAAATGTGCATTTTCTTCCATCTTCAATATTAAAATGGCTACACATAAATTTCCCAATTTTGATAAGTTGGGTTTTTTTTTAGATTTTATTTATTTATTTTTAGAGAGGGAAGGGAAGGAGAGAGAGAGAGAGAGAGGGAGAGAGAGAGAGAAACATCAATGTGCAGTTGCTGGGGGTTATGGCCTGCAACCCAGGAATGTACCCTGGCTGGGAATCAAACCTGGGACACTTTGGTTCCCAGCCCGCGCTCAATCCACTGAGCTACGCCAGCCAGGACTTGATAAGTTTTTTTAAATGTACACTGATATGACATCTGTCATAATACAATCAAACAAAATTGTTTTGGATGAAGTTAAAGACAGCTAAGTGCTACTAGAGCCATCTCAAAGAAAAAAATTAAATGAACTCTTTGGCCACCCCAGTATGACAATTAGTGGTCCTAGCGGGAGAGCAGACATTCTGTGTCCTTCCCCATTATTAACAAAAAAGTCTCCGTGGGACTACTTTGAGGTTCAGAGCTTGGGTTGTATTGGATTAAAGCTTTTAGACTGGAGTTGTGTTTGCTTCTACCATGCTCCTGAAGCACAGCCAACTCAGGACTGCTTTAAATTAAATTATAGGCTTGTGATTTTGGGGACTATGCAAGTAGTATGAAATTGGTCCCCAAGCTATGTGAAGACTGTCCTGTGGTTACTTACAAATAAAAGAAACTTTTTGTCCTCCAGAGCTAAGGCCAAGCTGGACACATTTTCTTGCCGACTCCTTTGCAGGGAAAATTTATATTTCATTCACTTTTTCGATTTTAGTTATAGCCTCTCCTGGTTTTTCATGGGAGCTTTGGGTCTAACTTACCACCTTGCACAGGTCCAAGGCTTCTGCGGTGTTAAAGCCCGTGCTGTAGGGGATCTGAGCTCTTAGGTAGATGCCCCTGGGGCGGTGGGCAGTCTCATCCTTGGTTACATTTCTGGATTCCTGTGCTTGCTTCAAATTTGGCCTCTGAGGACTTTCTTTACCATTTTGCCAGCTCACCCATAAATTCAAAAGGATTAAAAAGTATTTCCTATCCAACATTTCTGTTAGAGTATTTTAGTATGGTCTTTCTGCCTTAATTATTAACTAAACTTATTTTTGGTTACATATAACATAATGAGAGACAAACCATGGTGATCTAGGTATGGGAGGCAATTTTTAGGGATTTATGTGTGGCCAGTCTCAGTATCGCCTATGGACCTGGGTATGTTCGTGAAAAAACGTGGCCTGAAATATGTTGAAAATTACCTGTCAATGGAACAGACTGAAGTGATCTACATGTACTAAAGAGAATGTAATACACATTTTCAAATTTCTTGGTATTACCAATAATATCCTTTTGATAGTATTTCATTTTAGTAAAAATGGTACAAGGTAATTTGCAAGTGATTAAAGCATGTTGTAAAGAAATTGACTTTTCTTCTTCTTCAGTGTGCTTTATCCAGTGACTTCTTTTTTTCCAGTTTGCCAAGCATCGGACAGAGTCAAATGGTCCGGAATCTAAATCATTAACTCCAGGTTTATACAGAGCATCTGCCAATAAATTAAAGAACAAAGAGAATATATATACTCCTAAGTCCTCTGTAAAGAATGAAGAGTGCTTTGTACTTCCAGAGCCAAAGACTCCAATTAATAGGAACCAGCATAAAAGAGAGATACTCACTACACCAAATCATTACACTACACCCTCTAAAGGTATTTGCTGAAACACCTTCAAAGTCCATTCTTTTTACTGTGCTAAATAAATGTATAGCAGGTCAGAAATGCTCCCAGGAATTTCTAGAAGTCAGCCTGCTTTTTTTATCGGATGCTATTTGCATTAGCTGAAATGAAAGCATATTGGTCAACTTCTAATTTTACTCAGATGATAATAAGGTGTTCTCTTTTACATTTATATGAAGTTGAATCGTAGGATCATAGAATATCAAAGCTGAAAGGTAAGTTGGAGCTCCTTTAACCCACCTGCCTTTCCCACAGCTGAGGAACCTGAGATTCGGAGGAGTGAAGTGACTTGCCCAAGGTCATCCAGGTTTAGATCTTGCTTGCCCCTTTGCTCCCACCTGTAATGACTAGACTGAAGTCTCTGCTGAATGCTTCTTACACATCCGGACCTCCACTCCTGGTGTCTGGTCCTGCTCTGCCCTGTGACACCTCCCGCCCTCCAGCAGACAGGGTATCCTGCGATGCCTCCCACACACCTGTGTCCAGACGTCACACCTCTCATTCCCCTCGGTTTCCGCTCTTCAGCTTGATCACCACCAATTATTTAGCTGTTTTCTTTATGACCCCTCAGCATTTTGATTGCTGGCCTCACTTAAATGTATTCTATTTTGTTAGTATGCCTCTTAAAACAGTGCCTAGAACAGAACCCAGTCTTCTGTTACTGGGTCTCACTAGGGCAAGACAGTGTCAGGAGAGTGGAGACTGAGTCTGCTGTGTGTGTGGCAGCACGGCATAGTCCGTAGGAGGGGGTGTATTTGTTGTCTGGTTCAGAGTAGGCATCCAATGCCTGGTATACAATGGGGACCATATCTGTTGAATGAAGGAATGGGTACATTGGAGCCTGATAGGATTCCATGTACCATGATCTAGCCTGTGTCACTTTTTAAAAAAAGAGATTGATTGATTGATTGATTTTTAGAGAGGGGAAGGGAGGGAGAGGGAGAGCAACATCAATATGTGGTTGCTTCTCGCACCCCCTACCAGAGACCTGGCCCGCAACCCAGGCGTGTGCCTTACACTGGGAATTGAACCGGCAACCCTTTGGTTCACAGGCTCGCACTCAATCCACTGAGCCATACCAGCAAGGGCAGTCTGTGTCACTTTTTAAAATGACATCTAAACTTTATTAGCCTTTTTCTGGCAATCGTGACCTAGTCTTGTTATGTTGAGGCCCTGAAGAACCCAAGCTTGGAAACGCTGCCATGTGAACCACTGCCAGACCCCCCGTTATGGTGCTCCCAGTCCGCCAGCGGGGCGGAGAGCCCGTTGCAGGGGCTGCTTCCTGTGTGCACAGATGTGGAACTCTTCACAGGAACATCTGCTGGAAGTCCTGTTCATCACATTTTCTAGTTCATCAACTCAAACCACACTTTCCCCCAAATTGCGAGGCTAGTTTGGTGTGATGATGGTGGTGATTTTGTGTGTGTATGTGTGTATCTGCCTGTGGTTGTTATGAAGTTCCAGTGAGATAATATTTACACGTAATAGGACCTCAATAGTATTTGCTCTTGCATCTTTTCCTAGTGTGTGTGGGGGTCTCTTTCTCTTCTGTTCTTTCTCTTAATGTAGGTACAACATTCTTTGTGAGTGGGGCTGGGCAGGGAGATGAGATGGGTCTTCAGCTCATGCAGGGCTTTTTCGAAGAAGAGCCTTTGATGCTCATAGTTCCTTCTATTATTGGCATTTTCTGCTGTTTACCTCTTTCTGAAGGTTTTAAAATACGGATAGTTGAGAATTTATAGTCTTGAAGTGCCATCAGTTTGCACGTCTTGTCCCTGTGAGGAAGATTATGTTGGTCAAAGTCTGTTACTGGCTGTTTTTCTTCAAACATACGAGGCGCCTGTGGGCGCGAGCGCCCGCAGCCCCGATGGACAGCTTCCACTGGCGCTTGGCGTTTTCCTTTTGCTCCAAGTCAGCTTTGACATAAACATCAATTTCATTTTCCCGAACCCTGTATAACCCAGCCAGGGACAGTTTGTGGGAGGGTGACTGTATGGTCGTGGATGCTCTCAGTACACAAAGCTGAAAACTGTTTTGATAGATGCTGATTGATCTTATTTTCTTGCTCTGGTAGAACCAGTGAGAGTAGTGCTGAATAGTTATAAACAAAACCAAACCTCTGATCTCTTTTTAAGAACTCGATATCACATATTATGAAGTGAGTATTACTATCTCTAAAGGGATACAACTTTTAGATTATAAACAAAAAAGTTAACTAATCACTGATGACCAGATTTATTAATGCAAATTTGTCATAGATTATCTGGGGTACACATACACTAGAATAGAACACAAAATTCTGGAATAGGGACCAAAATAACCAAAGCTCACTCCTTTTAGGTAACTTTAGTCAGGCTTTCCCAGGGGACTGTTCTCTCTGCCTAACAGGTTGAATGGAGCTGTGATGTGAATTAACACCTCTCAGTACTGTATCAATCAAAGGCATAAATTGGGTCCTTGCATAAATAGATATTGACTTTTATTTGTAGGAAGGAGAATCATTAATGACAACATTTGTATTTATGTGATCTACTGAGATCTGTCATATGATATTTATAATAAAACCATAAGCATGGCCTCAGTTTTGCAGTGCAGAAAAAGAGCCACACGTGCAAAGCAAAATGATTTCGTTTTTATTATAAATCACATGGAAACATTTGTTAAAAGAATTACAGCCTTAGCATCACTGGTGAAGTGATTCCAATATTTCTGAGTCAGCGGATGAGGTGATGCATGCATTATTGATGGAAATTCTGAAACCATAGTATGTCAACTACATATGATTTGTGTTTGTTGTTTTTCTAATAGATAGAAACCAGTGCCCGAGGGAAACCCCAGTCAAAACACCAGTAAATTCTGCAGGAACAGGTGTCATTAGCCCCGAGAGGCGGTAAGTGTTCTGTTTTTTAGATTCTTGGATCTTTAGTGTATGAAACCAGATTTCCTCTTTTCATAGATGATAACCCCAGCGAAGGCCACCCATCACGTAGATTCTGTCTGAGCCCGAGGGCTGCGTGTGTGAGGGCGGTCTTTGGCCATGACCGGAGCTGCTGCCCCTCCTTCCTCGGGGGAGCATTGTGGGAGTTCTCAGCAGAAGGGCTGGCACCTTAACCTAACATACAGCAGTCTGGGAGATGGTAGCCCTCTCCTCAGCCACACAGTAGTTTCCCTCTGAAGCCTCTCTTGCTCTGTACTTTCGCCAGGAGAGCACAGACGTCCACTAACAGATAGCAGTTGCTCATAATAGTAAAGATATCAAGGGATGTCTCAAAGAAAAGCATTCTCACATGAATGACTGCAGTACAGGTGACCTTGCATGGTGTTTCCTAGTCATTTCTTTAAGCAGGATCCATTTTGAGGACAATGGAGGGAATTAAATGTGAATTAGATATTAGATGATACAATGACATTATTTTCTTGATGTCATAATGATATTCTGATGATATAGGAAAACGTCCTTATTTATTGGTGATGTTTGCTGAAGTGTTTCAGAGGGAAGTATCATGATATCTTCAGGTGGGTTAATTTCAGATGGCTCAGCAAAGATGTACATATATTTAATGTATTATATATAGAGAGAAGGAGCAAATGTGGCAAAATATTAACAGTTGTCCATTGTACTATTTGTTTGACTTTTCTGTATATTTGACATTAAAAAGGAAAAGATAGAGGGAAATTAGTTAGGCCTAGTGGCATTTGGTGGGGGTGGGGGTAGGGGTAGGGGTGGTGGCTACCTTCCAGTGGGAGGAGACTTCTGTGCTCGGGAGGAAGGAGACAGATGGGCGGGCCCTGGGCACCTGAGTGAGGCACACCTGCGGACAGGGCCCTGTGGGGGCTGGAGGCCTACCTCCACTTGTGGCCTTCCTTCTTTTTTTTTTAAGGTGTCGCTCAGTGGAACTGGATATCAACCAAGTGCATGTAGAGGATACTCCAAAAAGAAAGGGGACCAAAGTGTTTGGCAGCCTTGAGAGGGGGCTGGATAAAGTCATCACCGTGCTCAGCAGGAGCAAGAGGAAGGGCTCCGCCAAAGGAGGGCCGAGGAGGCTAAAGGTGAGTGGACCGGATGTCCTTACTGCGGGTTTCAGAAGGTGACTGCCAGCTGGGCTCCTGTTTATTTTTTAAAGAGAAGTACTGAATGAATGAATTGATCAGTATTTTTATTCATTCATTCAGCATTGAGTCAATATTTTTGAGCGCCTAAAATACACACGTTACTATGCAAGGGGCTTCGAGAATGCAGAGGTGAATTAGATACAGCCTCCCTTTCAAGGAGCAAATAACTTTAATTCAAATGCTCAGGTTTGGGTAAAGGGATTAGCCACAGAGGCAACCCAGAGGTGCAGAGCATAGGGCACATAGGAAGAACTGCCTTACGGTCCCCTGTAGTTGGGGACTGGAGCTCAGTTGTCATATCTCTGGCACATAGAAGAGTTTCTGGCGCATGGATAGCCTCGGAGGCCCTCACAAAGTATCTGAGTGCAGGGGAAGTTAAACTGCACTTTGAGTGTCATGCATGGGAGGAAGACAGTGGTCCACAGGCCGGGAGGGTGGGCTGGCTGAGAGGCTCAGGCCTTGGCGGACAGACTCGTGCTTTGAAAGGTTGAATGTGTCTGTGGGGTGCGCACTATCTGGTGGGGAAGGGAAAGGAAAGGAGTTATTAGTAGGTAGTTAGTAATTCTCTCTCGGATTCTCTCTGAGCTGTCGTTCGAACATCTAACGAAGGATGCTTTTGTCTGGGGAGGGGAGTGAGAGGTAAGGGGTGAGTGAGGCACGGTCCCGGTCCCGAGGAGCCCGAGGAGCGGCAGTGGGAACGGGCGGGGGTTTCGTCGCTCCACGCTGCTCAGGGCCGTGGTAACGCGTGTTCAAGAAGGGCGGGCCTGCGGGGGTGAGTTGGGGGAGATGGTAGTGTTCTCTGGAACTTGGGGACTGTGGCTGTGTGTAGGTTTTGCCCTGAGAGTCTCACTTTGAGCAAATCTGAGTAGGTTTGGGGGAAGGAAAATGCTTAGCTGCTGGGCAGGAGGGCGCTGCAGGGGAGAAAGTTCTGAGATCCCACGTACATCCTGTCCTCAAGAGGAAGAAGGGAGGACTTTCCCATCAGTATTTGTTGCCTTGTTGAACTTGTATAGTAACAGAGAAGTTTTATGTTACCTATGGCTGTGCATTGGGCATATTTTATCTTTATTCTGAGATTTCCCTAGTTGGAGACAGTTGTATTCCAAACCTTAACATGGGGATTAAGAAAACCATAGTGCCATTTCCCTGGAAAATGTTAAGTAAAGAAAATTAAGGAAACTTGTCCAATTATATATATTATGAGAAGCTAAGCAGTTGTCAAATACTAACGGGTGAAGTATGATAAGTTATTTTACAAAAGGAATCACTCGAATTGTGATTTGCAAGTGTTCAGTTTGTCGTTACCCTGACAGGGCCAGTGCAGCATGGGGTTGGGGGAAGAGCCCTGGCCCAGGACCCAGGACAGGGGGCCTGTCACGGCTCTGCCGCTTGTTCCTTTCGTGCCTTAAGCTGGGGCTCCCAGACCCCGGCCACGCGGCTCTCACCTCGTATCAGCATCTCAGCATCTCACCTGCCCTGTTATTTATCTGGTGTTGTCTGTATTGACTCTCTTCTTAAAATACAGAGTTATAGAGGTATAATCGACATACAATATAAACTGCACATATTAATAATGTACAGTTAACATACCTTTAGCTTTATATATATACCTATGAAACTATCACCACGTCAAGGGGACTTTTTTTTTTACAGATTTTATTTATTTATTTTTAGAGAGGGAAGGGAGGGAGAAAGAGAGAGAGAGAGAAACATCAATGTGCGGTTGTTGGGGGCTGTGGCCTGCAACCCAGGCATGTGCCCTGACTGGGAATTGAACCTGTGATGCTTTGGTTTGCAGCCCGTGCTCAATCCACGGGCCCGCCAGCCAGGGCAAGAGGACTAACTTTTTAAAAACATATTTATTTAAAAGAAAACCACATTTATTGTTTTTTGCTAATTATACATATGTTTAATCAGATTGGAAAAATATATAAATATTAAAATAAAAATATCTGTGCATCATCAAGAGTTACGTTGTATATCCATCTCCAGTGACAGTTCATATCACGTTTTGGGAAACCACCTTAAGAAATGTATGTCTCTTCCCTGGGTCACAGGTTCTTGATTGACAGGTGAGGTAGTTGGGTCTTTGCCAAGCTCCCCATTTTGTCATTTATAAAAACTCAAATCTAAGTGACACAGAAAGTACAATTTTTGTTTGAGTGAAGGTACTACTAGGAAAGGAGGGTTTCTGTCTGTTTTTAGGAACTGTTAAAACAGTGTCTGGTACATAGTAGGCCTTCGGTAAATAGTCGTTGAATGAATGGATGGAAGGCTAGAGGCCAGTTGGGAATGAAATTATCTGAGAACTGTGCTCTCAGTGAATGAGAAAAAAATACCTTGACATTACTTTTTAGAAAGGAATACTTGTTATGTTCTCATATGGAGTTGTCATGGAATCAGCTCCTGGGACTTTTTTAAATAATCAAGAAAGAGTTAAGGAAACATATCCAACTACATACAAATGAAACTTTCTAGGGCATTTGTTTCATCTTCCCCCAGTGTACATTTCAGGATGGTTAAGGTCTCTGGCATAGTGTAGGGAGGGAGAAACAGGTAAAGTTCAAACTGATAGACATTATTTAGTATTTATTTCTGTAAAAAGATTGGTAGGAAGGGTGAGTGTGTCGAAAGGATAATATGGATACAGTTACTAATAAACTTGATTTCTCCAAGCTTTCCCATTGTCATCTTAATCCATTTTACCAAGAGTGCCTTGTAAATTCTTTCAGTATTTTTCCTGAAATATTTTTGTTTGAAATTGTTCTATATTGAGGAGTTTTGGGTCTCTGAATCAGGAAGGGTGGTATTTGTGTTGATGTAAAGATTTACTTCTCACCCCTCCTTTTCTCTTTTAAGCTTCACTATAATGTGACCACAACCAAATTAGTGAATCCAGATCAACTCATCAACGAAATAATGTCTATTCTTCCGAAGAAGCACGTCGACTTTGTGCAGAAGGGGTAAGAAGCGCACCGACAGACTGTTGCATTTATTGCTTGATATCCTTTGAGCTTTAAGAAAATGCAGGATTCTTTTCTCCCCTTCAAAAGAATATATATATTTTTCCCACATCGTTCCAAAAAGTTTTTCTGGGAGTGCCATTGTTCATAATTTATTCTCTTGTTTTACATGAGTTACAGACATTTTTTAAGTGCCTGTGTTGTCACCACTCTGAAAGTTAGACTTCTCAGAATAGGAAAATCTGAACTTCTTCCAGTTTTCTTTTACATCCTATTTTTCTTTGATGTCCTACTTCACAATAATATTTATAAGCTGTAACCCTAATTTCTGTGAACCCTCAAACAAGTCTAGGCTCTCATAGAGACTCCCTCTCTTTACGACTCACTATGTTCACAGGACCATGTTTTCAGTGCTGTAGGAAGTCAGTTCCCCGTAACTCCCCCCCCCACTGTTGAGTGAACTGCTCTCAGAGCCTCCGAGGTTACGGTCTCACTGTCTGAACAGCCTGACCTCTCTGGTCACCTAAGATGTTCCTACTTCCAAACTCAGTTATGTCTCTTTAAAATTATTATTATCAATGCAGCTAAAAGCCACTAATAGATCAATCAAAACCATGTAAATATAAATAGAATAATCAAACTAGAGTTAAGGTTTTAAGAAACGATCTTTTGCAACAAGTGATTTTACTTTTCACTCTCTATACATGCTGGCAAGCACTCTTTATGGGAACCTTGTCTTTCTTTTTTAGGCGTCATTAGAACACATCTAACTCCCTCTGACCTGCTCTTCACACTTGGGGTTTAGCCAGGGTTTCAGACCCCTCGCCAAGTCTCTGTCATGTGACCTCTATCAGATCGCTGACTGGCTGTTAATCAGTAATTTGTTTTTCTCATTTCTTGATCACCCAGAAGGTCTTTGCCTTGATCCTTTTCTTTTTATTTCCTCTATTGTTAACTTCTTTGTTTTCCAGTGGTATTATTCTATATCTAATTTTCACTAGATATTACCAATCTCAGTCACAGTCTATTATCTTTTTCTAATCAGGAAGAATTACCTTTTCTTTTTCATATAACTAAGTTGCTCTATGCTTTCTCTTTCCATCAGGAGCCATAACTACAGGGTACTCCTTTATGCACTGTTCATATTCATTGCTTATTTTTAAGAGACAGAGCACCAAAACACATAACCAAGTTGGTAAGGAAAAGAATGATCTTTTGAGCCCTGGCTGGCGTAGCTCAGTGGATTGAGTGAGGGCTGCGAACCAAAGCATCGCAGGTCCGATTCCCAGTCAGGGCACATGCCTGGGTTGCAGGCCACGGCCCCCAGCTACCGCACATTGGTCTTTCTCTCTCTCTTTCTCTCTCCCTTCCCTCTCTAAAAATAAATAAATAAAATCTTTAAAAAAAGAAAAAGAAAAAGTGACCTTTTGTGAAACCTCAGGGTACATAACAGAAACAAGTAATATTGTCATACTTCTGTGAAACAGTGCCTAATTTTGTGCCCCTAGATACTTAGGGAACTGAAATTTCAAATTGATCCACCTGGATATTGTTTGTGTTTACTGAAGATCAATAAGACAATTCAATAAAACTAAAATACAATGTAAACTAGTTTAAAAACTGATTTACATGAATTCAGTTTATGCAGCTTTCAGGAACATACCTATGTCTTAAGATGTGTTTATGGCTTCATTTAGTCTGGGCCTTTTTTTTAAAGGTTTAATTTATTTATTTTTAGAGAGGGAGGAAGGGAGGGAGAAAGAAGGGCAACGCAACATCAGTGTGTGGTTGCCTCTAGCGCACCCCCTACTGGGGACTTGGCTCGCAACCCAGGCATGTGTCCCAACTGGGAATCAAACCAGCAACGCTTTGGTTCGAAGGCCAGCGCTCAGTCCACTGAGCTACACCAGCCAGGGCCTGAGTCTGGGCCTTCTCATTATCAGAGTGGTTAACGTGGCAACGTGGCAGTTCTATTAAATACGCCGCATGTTTCAACCATGCGAGTGTGACATCTCCTTGGGCTTTCTTTATAACTCTGGCTTGAAGCGTTGCAATGATCAGAACTTCTTATTACTGTCAGAGAAACCTCAAAAACACATGTCCTTCTGACAGGTTGGTGTCTGCAGCTTTATTTATGTGAAAGACAGAAGTTTCTGATGAGATGCATACAAAAAACATTCTTAATCTTCCCTGAGCTTGCCTTTGTTGTGAACATTGTGGAAATGGCCTAATGGTCACAGATTACACTGCTGAGAGTTTCATGAAAGGGCGCCAGAAGCCTTCTTGAGTGTGAATAGCACGTATAGCTATGAAAGAAGGGCTTTTCTTTGGAGCAAGGGAGGATTCTGGTAAAGCCTTTTCATCTTTATTCTTTCTTAAAATCCTAGTTCAGCTTCTGGGAAAACACCAGCCCTCTTCCATCACTAAAGCACAGCTAGGTCATTTGGAAAGTGTAAGCAGTAATATATTGCTCAATAGGAAATAATGGTTTATTTCCTCCACTGGCCTCCTAGAGGCTTAGAAGTCTCTTGTATGATACGGAATATTCATGGTTCTCCTACTGACTGGCTTCTTATCTTGTTTTTCACAGCTATACACTGAAGTGTCAAACACAGTCAGATTTTGGCAAAGTGACAATACAGTTTGAACTAGAAGTATGCCAGCTTCAAAAACCCGATGTGGTGGGTATCAGGAGGCAGCGGCTAAAGGGGGACGCCTGGGTTTACAAGAGATTAGTGGAAGACATCCTGTCTAGCTGCAAGGTGTGACCGGTGGGCGGGTTCCCTGCTGCTGGGGGGTGTGGCTGTGACACGGAGACTGGGGTGATCTGGGGTGATCGGTTCCATTTTCAGAGTCCGCTGTAACGGCGAACTCGTTTCTAAAGCGCTCTCTTAAAGACCAATGTATTTTTGTTTTTAAACAAAATATATTATTTTGCAGATGAATCTAAGGCCAGCCCATCTGTCATTATCTGTTCTGTCTTTTTTAATCATGTGGCTTTGTGTATTAATAACTGTTGACTTTCCTAGATTCACTTCCATATGTGAATGTAAGCTTTTAACTATGTCTCCTTTTAATGTGTAATTTCTTTCTGAAATAAAACCATTTGTGACTGTAGCAGGCTTCTTAACTTGTCTTTGTATTTGATTTTGATTCAAATAAAACCTCAAATGGCTTTCTGACTATTAAGTAGAGACTATTTGAAGTATATTTTATCTGTTATCAAATATGCCTTGGGCAGAAAAACAGATAAGAATTCATTTGCATAATTTTTTCCTGTCTCTGATTTAAGTAGGATTTATTGAGATCGTTAACTAAGTCGCAGCTGTGGTTACCAGAGTTAAACAACACATTTAATATGTTGAATAAAAGAGTATTGACTTGAGTAAGTGTGTTCGCTCAACAATGATAAGTATCTGAACTATGAACCTCCATGAAATGTTACTTAACGGTAATTTTTCTTAAGTCTCACTGTTGGCCTCAAGTTTGTATTTTTATTTCATTCTATTGGTCTCCAAAGGCCAGCACTCAAGTTATATTTGTATGGATTTTACCAATTAAACTAGTTGGAGAAAAAATAGCACTGTTTCTAGTCAGTAGTCAAGGAGCAGTTTGTCATTCATTTGCTCAATAAACATTTCCTAAGTGCTGAGAAGCGTTAGGTCCTGGGGCTGAAGATGAGACTGTCTGGTAAATGCAGGGCATTTGGAGTCCGTCAGTGGGGGCAGATGGGAAAGCCAGTGTTCATGGCACGGGGGGGTGGTCCGCTTTGCCTGGAGGAGCCAGGGGTGATTTCTTGGAGGAAACAGGATTTGGTCCTGAAGGACATATGAGTTCACCAGAAACAAAAGAGCTTCTGCAACGTTCTGACAGTGGGATCAGTATGTGCAGAGGCGAGCGGGATGTGTTTAGGGCGGGTGCAGAAGGTGGCGCAAGCGGGGAAGCGGCAGAGGATGAGGGTTGGAAGTTTAGCTGGAAATTAGTGGTGAAGAATTTGAAGGAACTTGCATGTTCCACAGCACTGTTTTGGCAAAACCGTCAAGGGTTTTTAATTTTTCTGTAAGTCTTATTAAAATATAATTCACATATCATAAAATTCACCCCTTGAGTGTATAAATTCAGTGGTGTTTAGTGTAGTCTCAGTTGTGCAACCATCACCACAGTCTAATTTTAGAACATTTTCCCCACCTTCAGGAGAAAGCCTGAGCCCGTTAGTGGTCACTCCCAACTTTCCCACCTTCCAGCCCCGGGCAACCACGAGTCCACTTCCCGTCTCGATGGGTTTGACCGTTCGGGACATTTCATGTAATGGAATCATACACTATATGGCCTTTTGGGCCTCACTTCTTTCATTTAGCATAATGGTTTCAAGATTCACCATGTTGTAGCATGTATTGCCAGTCTTCGTTCCATTTTATAGCTGACAAACATCCCATTGTATGGATTATTTTACATTTCATTTCTCCATTTATCAATTGATGGGCATTTGGGTTGTTCCCACTCTTGGCTACTGAGAATACTGCTGCTCTGAACGCTTGTTTACACGCTTTTGTGTGGACCTCTGCTTTCAGTCCCCAGGAGTGGAGTTGCTGCATCACGTCAACAGTGACGCATTGCCACCCTCCTTCCCATTTTCTGATTTCACCAGCAACGAGGATTCTACTTTTTCTACATTCTCCTTAACATTGTTACCATCTCTTTTTCCTTTTTTTTTAAGATTGTATTTATTCATTTTTAGACAGAGGGGAAGAGAGGGAGAGAAACATAATACGTGGTTGCCTGTCGCGTGTCCCCCACCGGGGACCTGGCCAGCAACCCAAGCACCTGCCCTAGACTGGGAATCGAACCAGCAACCCCTTGATTCACAGGCCAGCACTCAACCACTGAGCCACACCAGCCAGGGCTCTTTTTTCTAGTTTAGTCCTCCTAGGGGGTATGTAATGGTATCTCACTGTGGTTTTGACTTGCTTTTCCTTAATGACTAACGATGTTGAGCATTTTTTCATGTGCTTATGGCCATTTATAATCTTTTTTTTGGAGAAAAGGGGCAGTTCTTTTGCCCCTTTTCAATTGGGTTTTTAAATTATTGAGTTGTAAGAATTCTATAGTTCTGATAGTGTATAAGGGTTTTTTTAATCAAATACATGGTGTGCTAATATTTTCTTTCATTCTATGGGTCATCTTTTTACTTCTTTTTTTTTAAATCCTTACCCATGGACATTTTTTTCATTGTTTTTAGAGAGAGAGGAGTGGGGAGAGAGAAACAGGTGAGGGAGAAGCATTGGTCATTTGCCTCCCATATGTGCCTGGACGGGGGATCGGTGCCCTGCCCAGCATTGTACGTGTCCAGACTGGAGGTGTCACGCCCCTGGACTGGGAATGACATACCTATATGTGTGCCCTGACCGGGTGTCCCACAACCTTTTGGTCACTGGATGGTGCTCCGACCAACAGAGCCACGTTGGCCAGAGCTGTTCTTGTTTTTGTTTTTTTTACTTTTTTGATGGTGTCTTTTGAACAAAAGTTTTTTATTTTCTAAAGTACAATTTATTTTTATAGAGCATAAGAGGAGAGTCACTCTTCTGTCCCTGTGACAAATGGTATGGTCTGGAACAATGATTCTCAAAAACTTTTAACCGATGAACCGCAGTAAGGAGTTCAACCATTTGAACCTAAGCTAACAATAAAGAGCTTTCAGAGAAACTCCAAGCTACCTGACAACAGAAAAGGCACTTAGAAACAGAGTGGTTTCCTTGTTGCTGTAGGCATGCAGATGCGCAACAATGCGGAAGACGGTGAGTCCATTATTTGGATATTGGGAGTAGAGCGACCCCAGAAGCTTTGGCAGCGGCGTTTTAGGTGATTTTGGATAATTCGAACGTTGGGAGTGATAGAATGGTGGATGAGTTGCAGGAGCAATGGAAGATTGTATTTGTTGGCTGTGATGGGGAGAAACAAAGTAAAGGTCAGAGAAGCATCAGGTATCGGGCACTCACAGTGTGCCAGGCCCCGCACTGGCACACCGTGACCCACGGGCCATCCTGTAGCCTTTCCGGTGGAGTTTTATCAGCCCTGCCTGTGTTGTCTGTGGCTGCTTTTGTGCTGCAGGAGCAGAGTGGAGTAGTTTTGACAGAGACTGTATGGCCTACAAAGCATAAGGTATTTGCTGTCATAAAGTATTTACAGAAGAAGTTTGCTGAGCCCTGATTTAGAGATTTTTTTTTTCAAATCACTACAACATGTATTATACAGATTTACTCATTTACTTTTTGTACTTCAACTCCTTCTCTAGGTGGTATCCTTTTATACCACCTAGAGAAGGAGTTGAATTTCAAGGTAATAACTCTCAAAGTCATCACACTTGTAAGTGAACTGAATTTGAACCAAATGCACTAGGCTCCAAAGTCCATGTTCTTTGCTGTCCTAGAAATAGAGGTAATACATCTCTCCTGAGATTGTACCATACGGGAAAGCATGATTATGTATGATATTTATTTAAAGATTGACTTTTTATAGCAACCATCTTATACAAACTGGCTAAGATACAGGAAAACTTTCCTAATGCAGACTTTATTACAGTATGGTTTGCTGCAGTTGAGTGTGTTATGTGATTCTTCTTAGGATTTGTTACTTTTACTAAGTGTCTTCCTTTGAATAGGGAGAATACAGCTTACTAAGGAAATAAGAATTGAAAAACTGAGCTTCTGGGCCCACAGTGACATGATATGTTTTAAAGAGCTTATTTTTATTATTTTGCTGTAATATAGGCCTACGGAATTATATATTTGAAAGCCTTTCTGCAGGCTCTGGGGCAGGATACATTTCCTTGCCTTTTCCAATAGAGGCTCCTGCATATTTCAGCTCATGGCCCCCTTCTCCGTCTTCAAACAAGGATGAATTGAGTCTGTCTCACATCACATCACGCTGATTTACTCCACAGTCTACCCTCTGTCACATTTTACAACCCTAATGATTACTTGGGGCTCACCCACATAATGCAGGATTATTCCCCTATCTTAGAGCCAGCTATTTAGCAACCTTAATTTTATACGCAACCTTAATTTTCCTTTGACACGTAACATATATTCCTAGATATCAGGAATTAAGGTGTCCCTCTGGAAGAAGGACATTCCTCTGCCCATCACAATGGCCAACTGATTTTTTTTGACAAAGATCCTTAACACTTGTCATTAGAAAATTTCAAGTTAAAGCAAGATACCACTGCATACCTATTAGAGTGGCTAAAGTCCAAGAAACTGACAATCCCAAGTACTGACAAGGGTGTGGAGCAACAAGAACTCTTAATCAATTGCTGGTAGAAACGTAAAATGGTTTCGTTTCGCACATCTACTTTGGAAGACTGATAGTTTCTTACAAACCTAAACATAATCTCACTATATAATCTACCAACTGGGCTCCTAGGTCTTTATCCAATTGATTTGAAAAGTTAGGCACATAAAATCCTGTGTGTGAATGTTTACAGCATCTCTGTAATTGCTAAAAATTGGAACCAACAAAAATGTCATTCAGCATGTACACAGGTAAACAAAATCTGGTACATCCATACAGTGGAATATTATTCAGCACTAAAATAACATGAGCTTGCAAGCCATGGAAAGACATAGAGGAACATTAAATGCATATTGCTGAGTGACAAAAAAAAGTCTGAACCTAGAGTATGATTACAATTATATGACCTGGAAAAAGGCAAAACCATAGAGACATTAAAAAGATCAGTGGTTGGCAGTGGGATGGGAAGGAGTGATGAGTAAGTGAAGCCCAGGGCACCGGGGTGATAAAACCATTGTGTGTGGTGCTGTAATGGTGGGCACATAACATGCATTGTCAAAACCTACAGAAATTCACAGCACAAACAGCAGACCTTAGCTGTCTTAATCTGTTTAGGCTGCTGTAACAAAGTGCCACAGACTGGGTAGCTTAAGCATTTATTTCTCACAGTTCTGGAGACTGGAAATGCCAAGATCAAGGCACTGGCAGATGCCGGCTTCCTGGTTCAGAGACGGTCATCTCACTGTGACCTCACATGGTGGAGGGAGCAAGGGACCTCCCTGGGGCCTCTTAGGGCACTAATCCCATTTATGAGGGCTCCATCCTCATGACCTAATTGCCTCCCAAAAGGTACACTTCTGAATACCATCACATTGGGGATCAGGTTTCAACAAATCAATTGGGGGGAGGGGGAAGACACAAACATTCAGTCTATAGCATTACTGTATGTGAATAAAAACGTGTTAAGAACTTGGGATATCCCAGGAAGGAACGTATCCAGTGACAAGAGACTGTAACTAGTACAAATGCAGGAAACAACCTCACTGAAGGGGGTGGGAGTAAGGGTGCTGATCTAAATGACTTTGGAAATTCAAGGCCAAAGGAACCACAGACTACTGTGCTCTGGGCCATAAGATTGTTTCCCACGGGAGTGCAGGTTAGCAGTTCTGATACTCGTGTGCTGATACCGAGGTAAGTAGATGGCGATGATGGAAGCCGCATTCCTCACTGTTGGAGTGGAGATTTACACACAAGGAAAGGAAACTAGAGTGATCCATGTGTTGTTGGATTATAATGGGACATCGGCAAGAACTCTCATTTACAGGCAGATGGTTACATATATATATGTATATACATAACATATGTACATGTGTATATACATACACGCACAAGTTAGTGTTCACACATATTTCTTTGCTCTATCAGCTGAGAAGCTCTAAAAAACACTCCAGTAGCAATAAGCTCAGCTAGTCCTAGGTCTTGGTTTCTAATACAACCCTCCCCTGAAAGGAGCCAGGGCCCTGGGAGAAGTGGCTGATTCTAGGACGGGAGCAGGGAATGTGCGAGTCCGGACCATCTTACAGTGCCAGGGAGTAAGGAAGTGTGCACACCACCCACAGTGGGGGCAGCATGTCATTACGTAGGGGAGAACTCAGGGTTTTTAGCAGATTTTTCAAAGTTGAAGATGTTCGAAATGGCGGTTATTGCAAAAGCTCTGTTATGTCTTACCAGGGAGACCGAGCAATTGCTGGGCCTCTAAAAGCTTCAGGTTCTCAGGTGTAAAACAGGAAAAATAGGGCCCTCGTCAGAGTTGTTACAAGAATTGTCAGAACGTGTATGCAGCTCCCAGCCCAGGGTCTGCCCAGAGCGTGCCCCGGAAGACCAGCGCCACGGTGCCCTCCCGTCTGGTCTCCACGCGGTCATCCTGTCCAGGCAAGTCTGATAGGTACGCCCACTCCCACTCCTCCCACTGCTGCCCTTAACATCCCCTGAGTGCTCTTTGTTGAATATTTATTCATTGACTCACTATTAACTTCATTCAGTTCAGTTACTCAGTCAACATTTATTGAATTTGAACTTCACAGTTGGTGCTAAGTGGGATATGGAGAAGAATACACATGTGATCCTGCCATTGAGGTGCTAAGGGCCTCCATGGGAAATATACTGGGCAACAACAAGATGTGTAGACGTTTATGCCTGGATTTTTGGCGGCGGGGGGGATTGTCTCCACCCAGTCCTCACTCTAAGCCAACCTTCCAAGAGTCACCTGTTTCTCACAGCGTCTGAGGAGAAGGGTCTGGGTTATGACTGCTTAGTCCTCCTCTGAGGTGTTGTACAGACTCGTCTGAAACCAGCTGTGGCATTTTGTATCACGGGGAGACTGCATTTTACTAGGAAGAAAACTGGATTCTGGGACCCAGGCACTTGACTCCAGTCCTAGTCCCCCTGTATGACCTTGGGTGAGCCACTGCCTGCCTCCAGGTGTGTTTCTATAAACACGACACACATGCAGTCACAAACGAACCTCTTCTAGGGCCCCTCCGAGCTGACACTACAAACGGCATCCAGGCCTGATGTGTCATTTGGTTCGATGGAGGAAAACAGCTCCCACAAAGTGGCTACAAACACCAGACCATGTGACACAAGTACACACTCAAAGCACAACAGTCCTTCCAGAGGACACTCTGGCCTGGATGGCACGCTGCCTCTATATTTAGTTCTCCATTCTGCTGACCTGCTTGGTGTTTGAATTTTTCCTGGGTTTTTTTTTTTTTTTGTACACTCTGAAAGCCCCAGGCGTTTGTGTGATGGAGAGAGATAACTTGCAGAGAAAAATCTTTCAAATTACCAAGCGCAGAGTTACAGACCAGACAGATGTAATTCTACAGGAGACTGTCAAAGAAGTTCGGTGGGTCGTGCGAAACGTCCTCCATTTGTCCTAAGAGACCGAAGCCGCACAGAAGGCCAGGGTGTACCCAGAGGCAAGAGTGGTGTACTTTGATAATTTAGCATCAAAGGAAGAAAAAAAAAACAGTTTTTGGGGAAGGGAGTGTCTCTCAGTATTTTGTATTTGTGTTTTATTTTTACATTTTAATGTATTTTTATGTTAACTTTTGTTTTGTTTTGGGCTAGATATTAGAATTAGGACACACTGATCTATAGAACTTCAGAGCCAAAGGGGCCCCAGCGATAAAAGTCTACTGCCCTTCTCCCTCCTCCTCCCCACCCCGTCCCTGCCGTGTCCTTAGCTGAGAGGAGGATCTTTTTTTAGAGAGAGAGAGATGGGAAGAAATCATAGGGGACAAGTCCAGGGCGACAAGATCCACCATCCATCATGGCTCCTGACTACGAACAGTTGGAGCCTTTCTTTTTACTCTGTGGGTTTTTTTTTTAATTAACCTTTTTTCATTTTTCCTACTTTAGAATTTCACATTATAGTCCCTTGTTCATTCTCCTCTTTTCTCTCCATAATGAAAATGGATATAATATGAACTTAAACTCACTTGCCCTGGGTCATTGCCAGTGCTTAATAAAAGTGTATTAGTATTTGTAGTAATGATAATAACCTGCAGATAATGATGTCGCTAAAGACCAAAGGGTCCCCTTGCGTGAGAAGCACCCCCGCCCCTCCAGTCACCTGGGTTTGCTGGATTTAACGGAGACCTTGACTGCCTCAGATAGTCATTGTCCCCTTTAAATTATCAAGGTTTCATGGAGACGAGCATTCTTCACTTAAGGGTTTTCCAGACTGTCTGGTGTGCTGGGCTCTGGATAACCTTGTTCCTATGTCATCATATGTCATGCTGCCTCTCAGAAATTGTTCCCTGATGTTTGCAAAAATGAACTACTTAAAGGAAAACTAAAAGAAATTCCCTTTGTTCACTTCACACACACACACACACACACACACACTTCGCTATTGTAAATGGTTACACTCAGAGAAGGTCAGGGTCACGAGGGGATCTGAAGTTGTGTGATGCGAGGAGTGGAGAAAGGAATGGCAACAATCAGGCTTTCCCAGGTGAGGACGAGCAGGAGGTGTGACAGGCATCTGCAAAACCTGGAGACGTGTGGAAGAGGGATTTGACCTTTCTCGGAGGACCCATTGGATATAAAGAAGACCAAATGCATGGGTATAGTAAGAAGCTGGGATATGAGGTCAGACTTTCTTCTCAGTCATCTGGGAAGGAATGGTGCTTGCCCAGGGAGTGACCAGTTCCCCGTGCCTGCGGTTCCCCAGCAGCAGCAGTGGCAGGAAAGTCCTGCCCTGACCGGTGTGGCTCAGTTGGTTGGGCATGGTCTCTCAGAGTGAAAGTCACTGGTTTGATTCCCAGTCAGGGCACAAGCCTGGGTGTGTGCCAGGTCCCTGGTCAGGGTGCGTGTGAGAGGCAGCCTATTGATGTTTCTCTCTCACATTGATATTTCTCTCCCTCCCTCCCCTTTCTAAATAAATAAATAAATAAATAAATAAATAAAATTTTTAAAAAGAGAGAGGGAAAAACAGGAGAGTCCCTCAACAGGGACTACTGGGGAGTGGTTATGGGGATTAGGTGATGTCTGAATGGGATCACTTGAGGTTCCCTTCTAGTCCTGAGAGGGAATAATTCTATGAGGTCCTTGACAGGAGACTCTAGTATTTAAATTTTACTTTATAGAGTGGGAACCCCAGGGGTTTCTTGATAGGAAAATCCAGTGTAGGGTCTGGCTGTAGAAAGGGAAAAATGGCTCCAGCGTCTCCCCTTGCCCCGCGGTTGTGTGCCTAGGTCTGAGCCCCGAGCGAGCGGCAGCTGGGCTCAGCCGTTGTCAGCCGCATCTCCGAAGAATAGGCAAGGCGCTGGAGGGAGGTGGGAGAGGAAACAGCGAGTCAACAAAGCCCAAAGAGACCGTTGACAAAGGGATGGACCTCAGTGCTGATGCTGCGGAGAGGCCAGGGAGGCTGAGGAGAGAGAAGAGAGCGTTGGATCTGTCCCGAAGAGGCCAGGGGTAGTAGCTTCAGGAGCCTGGTGGGGCAGAAGCTTGATCTCAGGAAGACAAAAGAATTGCTGAGAAGTAGAGGCTAGATGGGCAAGACTGATGAAGATGAAGGTTGAAAGCAGGGGGAAGGAGAGCGAAGAGGAGAAAATTCCGATGTGGGAGGCAGAAAGGATGTTGGGTAGGGGAGAGACAGGGGAATTCAGTATGGTATGTATAATTTGCCAAGTGCTTTTTTCACATCCACGATGCTGTTTGAGCCTTTAAAAAGTACTCTGTAGCTTCCAGAGAGCATCTCCATTTTTCAGATTCACAAATAGACTCATGAAAATGAGAGTATGTTTAAGAGGCAGGTGAGAAATCTTGTGGCCTAAAGGGGATTCGAGAGAGTGGCTGTGGAGGGCACTACCCAGAGGCACCAGCCCCGTTGACTTGCTCGGGCTGCGTGAGAGGACTGTGTTGTCTCCTCCTGGTGCCTGACACTGCCCGCCGCTTCCTCCATTTGCAACTCTCTCTGCTTTTGGTTTTATTCTCTTCTGGTTTTCCTGCCACTCTGCTCAGTCTCCCTTTGTGCTTCTTCCTCCATCTGCCCCTTCGATGTTTTCTTCTGACTCTTCACGTTTCTCTAGATGTCCTCATCTGTCCTATGGCCCGGGTGGCTCCCAAATCTGCACGTGTCTCTGGCCCAGATCTCTCAGCCGGCCCCCTGTGTCTCCCTTCCACCAGACAGCTCCATTCACACGTTCCAGAGGCACCTGAAAGGCAAGGTTCCTAGGCCCCATCGTACTATTCCCCTAAACTTTCTTTTCTCCTGTAGCCCCCATCTTTACGGTGACTACACCCCACGTTGCCAGGAATAGTCTCAATTTAAGCCTATGGTCCAAGTATAATTGTTAATAATCCCACCTTTTACTGTAAAAAGTGTCCTTGTTTGAATGATACATTCCATGGTCATGTTATCCTTTTGGACAACGGTGTGACCACTCGATCAAATGCCCACAGCTGAAACTTTGTATTTATTCTAAAACCTCTCTTGCCGCTCTCCCAGGGCACACCACTCAGCCCGTTCCAGTGGACTCTGAGCCCCAGGGGTGCAGGGACAGTGTCTTACTCACTCGATACTCCCTGTGCCAGCCACGAACTCCAGCCTAGCCCGGACGCTCGATAACACTCAAGTGAAGGACGTGAAGATGGAGTTAAGGGATGGTATCGGAAGTCATAAACCATTAGGACTGGAAGGGTGGGGCTTTAGGCCTCTTTTCTCAATTTCCAGTGAGAAAATTAAGGCCCAGTGTGGTGAACAGACGTGGTCAAAGTCACATGGACAGGTATCGAGTGGCAGGGTCAGTGCTGGACCCTGGCTTTACCAGAGTCTGTTGAAGACTTTTCTAGGGGGTTTGAATCTTCCTCACTAAGTGGAAGGGTGGTAGCTCAGCAGTCAGCTTTCATTAGGCCCTTCCTGTGTGTGTGCCTCCTGGGGTCTTGGGGTATGGCGTGAACTGGAAGGATAGATATTCTTGCTTCCAACAATATTCCAAGAGGCTGAGCAGACCTTTCAAGGACTGTTTGAGGGGCATTGAGCCAGTTTTCTATTGGAGACGTTCCTGTTCTCAAACATTGCCACATCAGGTTAAATAGAGCCTGACCCGACAGTAGCTCGGGCGTTGTTTCTGTTTTTAACCTAAGAATCAGATGCCGTGAAACACACCCTCAGCACCTCGGGAGGTGACGGCCTCGTCTGTTGCTCCGTCTGACACCTGCGTTGGTGGACACGGGGGTTCGGGAAGGGAAGCCACCCGCCTGCCCCGTTAGTAGGAAGGGTCCTCTCCCCTCTTCTTTCCCTTCGCTTCCGATTCTCTTGGCTTGGCCTTGGTCATACATTGTTGATTTTGAAAAAGTCATTCCCTTTTCTTGTTCCGTGTTCCTCCATTGTAAAATGAGTAGGTTATACTAGATCCTTTCAGAACGCCATCCAGCCCTGAATTCCAACGTGCTAGAGGCTCGTCTGCCCACTGCTTGGAGCAGACAGACATTCGTGTCTACTATATACCTACTATATACATCACACTCTATGTCTCTGCTTTGTTCTCGGCTGGATTGGATATGTCTTCTGTTCTTACACTTGATACTTAAATTCATCATTCCTTAAATGTCCAATTCTCTTTCTTTTCTAAACACTCTAATAAGCTTATTAGTTCAACCATTTATATTTAACATTAAAGTTTAATCATGAAGTTGTTCACCATAGAAAATTATTAAATAAGTGAGTTTGGATTGAGCACGGAACAGCTGAAAAACAATGAGTGAGCATTTCAGAATGAGCACTTCGGAAAAGAAAATTTATGCATAGAAAACAATGGAGAATTACAATTAAGAGCTCTGGGGATCTCAAACTGATTTGTCCAGCTATTACATAGTCATTTCAATTTAAATTAAAATTGTAACTATTTTCTAGTGTACTAAAATATGAGGTGTCACATTAAGAGTTTTAATGGTGCGTTCTCTGGGGAATGCAAAAACGCGAGATTGTAGCACATAAATAACTATGTGGTGAAGAGTGAATAAATTCTCTGCCAAAACTGAATATGATAAAAACAGAAATGACAGTGGATTATTTTATTCCCTCTAGTGAAGCGCAGCTCACATATTAGAGCGAAGAAACAGTTCACAGGGTGTCTAATTCCATATCACTTTGTCAGAGCTGATGAAAAGAACAACACACAAAATTTTAACTGGTTGATGAAATCAGGCATAAATGAGGCCATATATTTTGTTCCCAAAGTTAAAATATTTTTTTAGCCACAGAAAGTTGGTTGATATTAAAATTCAATGGCCTCGATTCACAGAAAATTGGATTAGTCAAGGTTTTAACCACTGTAGAACATGTTTAAGGCAGTCAAACTTCTGGAAGGGGAACAAAGATTAAGGCAAAAGCAGGAGGTGTGACTTCCTTGGAGTAAGCTAACCCCTGGTGTGTGTGTGTGTGTGTATGTGTGCATGTGTGTGTGTGGTTGTGTACACATACACTACAATGGTTGGTCGGAGTGGGTAAAAGGCCTGGTGAGAGCACACAAAGACTTGGAATTTTATTGTAATAAAGTGAGTTAAGATTCTAAAAACTGCAGCATCTGGACATCTGAAGAATTAAAAGAATCAACTGCAGTAAGTACCAGGCACAAGAGAGTTATCATAACTAACTTTGGTTGAGCTTCCTGGTAGCCAAGAAGAAAAGGAAACTAGTAGTGGGTTTCCTAATTCTTGGACATATCAATGCATTCCCTACTCCTAAATTCTTGGAGGAATTTGTTGTTCAGAGAAGTGGTTTCAAATGTGAGTACACTTAATAATTATCTGGGAAGTTTAAAAAATACTGATGCATGAACCCTGCCTCCAGAGATTCTCTTTATTTTTTTTAGACTTTATTTATTTTTAAAATTCATTTTTTAGAGAGAGGGAAAGGGAGGGAGAAAGACAAGGAGAGAAACATCAATGTGTGGTTGCCTCTCACACACCCCAAACCCGGGACCTAGCCCGCAACCCAGGTATGTTCCTGACTGGGAATTGAACCGGTGACCCTTTGGTTCATAGGCCAGCACTCAATCCACTGAGCCACATTAGCCAGGGCCAGGGGTTTGGTTTAATTTATCTGAGGTAGGACATATACATCTATATTTTTAAAAACCTCAGATGGTTTCCTATACAACCAGGCCCGTGGCTCTGTGGTATGGAACCTAATGGGAAACAAATGTGTAATCATTGTTCTCCAGAAGGTGCAAAAACTCTTAATACAGCTAATTTATTGGTTCTTAATACAAGAGGAGTATAGATCTGTAGTTCAGTGAAGACATTCGTAAGACAATTCAAATTCAGTTTTCTGACCACATAAAATCACAGGCATCTGTACTGTCAGTAATCCAGGCCTGAATTTTGCACACAACTACTAACTGGGAGCCAGTTCTTCAGTATTTTAAATAGAAAAACATCAGTGTGTTACATGTGAACCCAATACCCTCAACCCAATTTTATTAAAGCATAAATGGAACTGAATGCCTTTGTTTAAGTTACAAACGATCATAACTGGGTGTAAAAAGGCTTACAACTTCCCTTCCCGTCTTTAAATTATGAATAGGGGTTTTAACAGTTGTTTATACACAGTGATGAAGCTTCTTTCAGTGTCGGCTCCTTCTGAAACACGCCTCCCTGTGGGTGTTTCTTGGGGTGCTTTTCAGAGTTTGTACGTGGTTCTGATGGCCCACAAGTTACAGCTGGCCTATGACTTAAAACTTTTCTCAGACATTGTTTTGTAAATAATGTCACAATGAGTTTGTGTGATAATTTTTTAATGAGTTGAAAAGTGTTTTTCCTTATGAATATTGACTGAGATGTTACACTGAAAGATATGAGTGTTCTGTGAAATCTGGGTATTCCTATTCTAAGAGGCATTCTACCAGGAGAATGTCAAACACGAAGACATTCTGTATTTTAAAAGCCCAATATAGATCACCAGAGTCGAGAATTGAATTAGTAAGGACTTCTTTTCTTTTTTGGCTGCAAATAGTATCACTCTCTCATTTAAGTAGTATTCATGGCAAGAAGTCCAGAGATGGACGGTCACAGAGTTGGTCCAGCAATTTAACAATGTAACCAAGGCCTCTGGCTATTCCCACCTGCTCTATGCTCTACTGCACTCACGGCGTGGAGAGTGTCTTCCCTCATGGTCATAAGGTAGCTGCAAGAGCTCACAGCACCACGTCTTCTGTCAACAGAGTTCAAAAGCAAAAAGGGAGTGCAGTGAGAGAACTCATTCTATTAAGTCTCTATATCAGAAGCAGTCTTTCCCACAGCCTTCAAGCAGAATTCTCTTAACATCTTACTAGCAGAAATGCATTACGTGGCCATCCATAGCTATACAGGAGGCTGGAAAAGTGGTTATCTTGCATCTACAACCTAATCGTGCAAGGAAAATGGGGGAGAAAAAGGCCAATAGGGAGGTCAGTAGAGTCCAGATTCTATCACTATTGCACCGTGTGCCCTTGGGCAGGTCTCTTATGCGCCATAGAGGAGGGTTTTTTGACAGAGCACCTGACTTGCACGTGAACATGTTACTTAAAAGGTTTGTGTGGTTGGGAAGGAGAATCTCTTTGGAGATTTTTGGGGCACCTTGGCATGGGAAAATCTCCAACAAACTCTGCAGGAAAGAGAAGAGAAAGACAGAGAAGAGCTGGACTTTGTCTAACCCAGCATTTCCAAAGTGTATTTGACCACAGAACCATTTTTGTAAACCAGAAACTTATTAATATGTGGTGCATCCAGTGTTCTACAGAACTCTTCAGGAAACACTGAGTTATTAGGCTGACATTTCTTGAAAACAAGATCTTCATCTTTAAATTTCCCAGAGTCCTCAGTAGAGTTTCCAGGTAACTGCTACTCACCCTTCAGTCATAGTTTCCATCTTGCTTCCTCTGGGGAGACGCCTCATCTATCCAAACTGCGTCAGAGGATACACATGTATCCTGTCCCTCTTCCCAATAACACCCCAATCACAATAAATTTTAGGGTATCCATATGTATTGTCTGTCTTTCCAGACAGTCCGTAAACTCCCTGAGAGCAGGGGTTCGTCTTGTTCACTGCTTTACTTCCCATGTCCGTCAGAGCGGCTAGCACATGGTGGGTGCTCAGGACATTGTGTTGAATGAATGAATGCCTCACACGTGGTGAAGTGGAGAGGGATTTGTGTAATGGCACCTCGTGTTTGGTCTCCCAGCACCAATCCAGTCCCCTGTGTCTCTAGGATTGCCTTCTCTACTCCATTCTACACTCACTGGCCCAGGAGTGGGTACCTGGGCCAATAAGCCTCTCTGGAACCTTTTATTTATTTTAAAGATTTTATTTATTTATTTTTAGAGAGGGGAAGGGAGGAAGAAAGAGAGGGAGAGAAATATTGATGTGCAAGAGATACAGTGATCAGTTGCCTCTTGAATGCCCCCTACTGGGGACCTGGCCCTCAACCTAGACATGTGCCCCGACTGGGAATCGAACCAGGGACATTTCAGTTTGCAGGCCAGCACTCAATCCACTGAGCCACACCAGCTGGGGCCTTGCCTGAGTTATTTAAAGTTTAGGTTAGAAGGAAGGTCAGATATCTTTTTTTTCTCAGTGGTTAAAAACCTGAGAGGCAAAGGCCAGGAACTATTTGGCACCATATTTCCTTTTCTTTGAACGAGAGAACTGGAGAAGACTGACCTGGGGGTAGGGGCGGGGACAGGGAGAGGGAGAGAGAAAGAGAATCATAGGAGCCCAGCCAGGGAAGGCGACGAAGAGGGTGGTCATCAAGACTGAGCTCCCAGGCTTCGCACCTGGGCCTCAACAACAATCCTGTTCTTGGGTTTCATGAGATCCTCTTCAATCCTTGCATTAACTTTCTCTTTCTTGCTTAAGGTCATTTGAGTTGGTTTTCTGCTTCTTGTGCATCCTAATTAATATAATTTGCTAAATGAATTAACTACTGAGCATGAGTCAGATGGAAAAAGAAAGGGAACATAGGGCATTTGGGCTCACAATTGTGTGTGAAACAGTGAGCAGAGGGACTGAGCTGTATTCAGATTTGGTGAACTAGGACACAAGCAGAGCATGCCAGGTTCAAGGAGAAGGAAACAATCTATTTATGTACAAGGTGGTTTTGAGGATCAAATGAGTTAAGAGGCGTAACTGTGCTTTAAAAACGGAAATAGAAGGAACCTTTTCAATAAACCCCACATACGCATGCTGGTGGGGAAAAGAGTACAAAAAGCCCAAGCCACAAAGATTACAATGCAACTCGATGGCCGACATCCTGCAGCCACCATCGTCCCCTCCACCATCATCCCCTCCGCCACTCAGACCTCTCCTGCCTCCCCCTCGAAGAGCACTCAGCCCCACGCTGCCGCAGCACCTGGCTCATCTGCACTCTGTGGGTGTTTTCAAAGTCGTTCTGCTTCTTGTTCCTTGTCTGCCCTACCTGGAGACATTCTCAGATGGTGTGAAGGACGCCATCAGGGCCACTGTAGGGTGACTCTAGTGACTGAATAATGCATGAAACCAGCGGTGGCCGAGGGGGAGACTCCTTAAGTGGGTGGTGGGTTGAGGACAGGTGCTGGTCTCCATCTGTGGGGACCTGACTTTCCCACCCATGGGGTCTTTCAGATTGACGGCTCAGGCCATATGGATAAGCTGCCTTTCCCGAGATCCCTGAAATATTTCTTAGCTGATCTGGAAGCAGCTATGGATTGACAATTACTGTAAACAGCGCTGAACAGTTTACAAAGGATGCTCACGTCCCAGTCATCTCATTTGGACCTCACAGTAGCTCTGGGAGCTAGAGGGGTCAGGCACTGAGGTGTCATCTAATGCCAGGGAAACTGAGGCCATGAGAAAGCCTGACTTACCCAGGGAAGATCCATCTTTGGGGGTGACTTGAAAATACTCCCAGATTAACCAAATTCACAGGACTTTCTGTTCTTAAGGCAAATCGGAATATCAGAATGATTTCTCTAGAAAAGGTATGGTATTCTGGTCCCCAAAGCTGTATTTAAAGTAGAATAAACTAAGGAAATTTTTTTAAAACACAGGATTCTGGCTCTACTTCCAGAGATTGATTTTTAATTTTTTAAAATTTATTGAACTTTAGAAAGAGAGGAAAGGTGAAAGAGAGAGAGAGAGAGAAGCACAGATTTGTTGTTCCACTTATTTATGCATTCATTGGTTGATTCTTGTATATGCCTTGACCAGGAATCGAACCCACAACCATGGTGTATTAGGAGGATGCTGTAACCAAATGAACTGCCCAGCCAGGGTGGAAGATTGATTTAATCAGGTTGGGGCAGGCTCTGGAAGCTGTATTGCTAGAAATCTCCCCAGGTATTTCTGATGAGCAGCAAAGAATGGGACCCACTGGTGGCTTGAGGGAAGGTAGAGTGTGTGAGTCAGACCCCTACGTTCTAGTCTCGATTTCACCACTAACTCCTTGGTGGTCTTGGACCTCACCTTCCATACAATAAAGGGATTGGCTTAGAATAGATAAACACAAAAGTCTCTTCCAGCCTTTATATTCTACATGTCCTTTTAAAAATTGCCCACAGAGTGTTGGGCTTGTCAGAGTTCTGGCCCCTGGCAGCTATAGAATGAAGGGAAACTCGTTAAAGGTGTTGGATCAGCTGTTGGTTGCATTCCTAACATCGATTCTTCCTCTTGTCTAACAAACTTCCAATTTTACTCAGGTACCCCTTCCTCCCTCACATAGCCTGGTGCTCGGGGGGAAATGGCCTCACGTTGCTTATATAAGTCCGTCAGACTAGCTCCATTCCCCCGCCATGGTGACTGGTCATGGGCGTGTGACCCATCTCTGGCTGGTGAAACAAGAGGGGCAGTTTGGCAGGGGCCTCTGGGAAAGGAGAGCACTCGCTGCTCATGGAGAACCTCTGCAACTGCCCCTCTCTTTCCCAGTGGGGGTAAAAAAGGAAGCAGACGGCCCTGGGTCTCCCGGCAGCCATCTTTCAGCCCACCTCCGGATGAAGCTCGCTACTAACTGCAGAGCAGACTAACAGTTGATTAATCAGGGTAAGTATCATTAGCTGTTTAGCAAACAACCCCCCACATCTCAGCGCCTTAACACAACAGAGGTTTATTTCTTGATCGTGTAGATTTCTATCAGACTTCTGGAAAAGGCCTTTCATGTGGTCGTATGGGCTTAATTGTGTCTCCCTGCCAATTCATTCACTGAAGCCTTAACCCCCAGTACCTCAGAACATGACTGTTACTTGGAGATAAGGCCTTTAAAGACATGATTCCGTTAAAACGAGCCCATTAGGGTCAGCACTATCCAGCCTGACTGGTGGCCTTATAAGAGGAGGAAATTTGGATACACAGAGCCCCCAGGGATGTGAGCACGCAGGGCAAGCCCACGTGAGAACAGGGAGAAAGTATCATCTGCAAGACAAGGAGAGAACCTCAGGAGAAACCAGACTTGCTGGCAGCTTGATCTTGGACTTCCAGCCTCCAGACTGTGAGAAAATAAATTTCAGTTGTTTAAGCCCCTCAGTTTGCAGTACCTTGTTTTGTCATCCTTTGCAAACTAATGCATATGGTAATTCAGGGGATCATGCTCCTTCCTCCAGGGGGTTCTGCCGTGCTCTGCACCCTGGGGTCCTCCAGTTCTGGTTGGCAGATGAGGACAGACACGGTGGAGGATTGTGCGTGGGAGGCTTCTATGCACCCACATTCTATTGGCTAAAAGTCGTTCGTATGGCCACACTCCACTGCAAGGGAGGTTGGGAAATGTGCTCTAGCACTCTGTGTGCTTTGGAAAAAGATAGAATGGGTCAGTGAGATCCAGTCTCCACTACAGACAGAAAGATCTCGGAACCCTAGCCCGTGTGGTTCAGCTGGTTGGAGCTCTGTGCCGTAACTGAAAGGTTGTGGGTTTGATTCCCAATCAGGGCACTTACCTAGGTTGTGGGTTTGATCCCCAGTCTATGTGCATATGTGCATAGGCGAGGCAACCAATCGATGATTCTCTCTCGCATCAATGTTTCTCTCTCTCTCTCAAAACAAAAAATGAAAAAAATGTCCTCCAGTGAGGGTAAAAAAAAGAAAAAGAAAAAGGAAAGGTCTCGGTTATGTGACAGCACGGGCAATCCTTCGAATCAGCCAATCCAGGAATCTGTTCTGCCTCCGACTTTGTTGTGTGAGCCAGTCCATTTCCTTGCTGTGTTGGCCAACTCGGGCCAGTCTTCCTGTTTCTTTACTGCACCTATCTCTCATCCACAGATCCCAGTACCTAGCATATCGTAATAATTAACAAATATTTGGGGAATGAATGAATAACAAATGAGTGCAGGCTTTCCTTGACTACCTTCACCCTCATTTCCCCCTTCACCTTCTATTACTCCCCTTCACATACCCAGGACTCCAGCTAAATAGGGGAGTGTGTCCTGTGTCTTTCCCTTTGTCTACAATCATTCCTCTGCCTGGAGAACCTTTACTGTATGTCCTGGGCAAATCTTGCCTCTTGTCTGTGCCCTGGCTCAAGGGCTTTTCATGGCCAGTGCCATACCTATCTTTTGGGTCACACCTCCCCTTAGGATGCTGAGGTCACCTTGCCCCTCTCCTATGCTGCTTCCCGAATGCTGGCTCTTTGCAGCTCTGTGTGTTCTTTGTGCACTTGTCTGCTGGCTCCAGTGGAATGGAGTCTCTGAGGGCGAGCCCAGACCGATCTGGTGTGTGCTGCAGAGCCCAGGACTTTGTTCTACACGGAGGAGGGCTCATGACTGCTTCTGGCACTGAGAGAAGCAGAGGGGCTGGAAAACCTTACCCTGCAGGAAATAATCAGCTCCTACCCACTGAACATGGTGTTTACCATTTGAGCGGATTCTCAATGTGTTGCCCGCTCTCTCTTTCCTATTTAAAATGTTAAAAAAGTGGTAAAATACACATAACAGAAAAATGACCATTTTAACCATTTTTAAGGGTATAATTCAATGGCTTACGTACATTCACAATGTTGTACAACCATCACCTCTATGTAATTTCAGAACTTTTTCATCATCACACACAGAAACTCTGCACATTACACAGTAACTCCCCACTCCCCGCGCCCTCCAGCCCCTGGTAGCCACCATTCTACTTCCTGTCTGCGTGAACCCACTTACTCGAAGGACCTCACGCAAATGGAATCATTCCACGTTTGTCCTTTTGTATCTCGCTTATTTGTCTTAGCACAATGCCCTCCAGATTCATCCTACTGTAGGAAACCCTTCTTTTTTAATGTCAAATCATATTTTATTGCATGTGTACATCACATTTTTGCTTATCCATTCATCCATTGATGGACACTTGGGTTGCTTCCACTTTTTGGCTAATGGGAATAATGCTATGAACAATGGTGTGTAAGTACCTGTCTAAGTCTCTACTTTCAGTTCTTCTGGGTGTCCACCTAGGAGTGGAGCTGCTGGATCCCAAAGCAAGTCTATGTTTAGCTTTTGGAGGAACCTCCACACTGTTCTCCCCAGCAGCTGCACCATTTCACATTCCCGCCATCCCTTTCTATTTTTAAGCTGGAATTCGTCCTCTGCCACAGCTCTCCCGCATCTCCCATTCATCTTCACTCCACAAACATCCACCCCGTGTACAAAGCGGATGTGCCTGTCTCACTTATTAGGGAAAAAAAAAGTTGCATTAATAGTTAAAAGTGTGGTATTACGGCTGGGAATGGCAGTAGGTGATTGATGGCCTCCATTACACCCCATTAGATATTTTATTCTTGTTAAATGAAGAGCAGCCAACTTTGTCAAGTATTTTTAGTTCCCTCCGGTCTTATTGGTCCGAGCTATTCTTCAGGACGGCCTGTAAATGGCCACATATGGCTGAGTGTCTGCAGGACGGATGGCCGTGCAGCTGGCGTTCATTGGCCACCAATTTACCTCGGCCCCTTCATTGTGAGCCTGACAGCACTGGGGAGCCTTGTAGATCTAACCAAATATATCTATTTTCTAATTGTCTATTTATCACCTTCTGGGGATTTGTGGGCCTCCCATCTGACGGCAAAGGGGGGATGGCCTTGAACAATGATCCTTGTCAAGGCTCTCGCTCGCTCTAAATTAGGGCCTAGTTGCTAAATAACTAATTTAGTCCTGCTATCAAGCTGAAAAAGTGGGTATTCAGCGCAAAGTGCCAGCTGGGGAATTGATTATGTCTTCTCTCAGCGAGTGTGATAAACCTGCCGCCACGCCACCGTGGAAGGCTGGGGACGGCTCCCCGGGGGCGGTGGCATTTCATCACGGAGGACTGGCAGAGGTGCCAGGCCCACACCCCACGTGGCAGCTGAAGTCTGGGGGCACCCACCCCACCGTGGCGCCCACAGGGAGTCTGGCCTCCGTGGCACCCTCCTGGCCTGTGGCTTCTGCTTGGAGCGGTGGGGACGTTTGCATCTGGCAGAGACAGGATCAAGTTGAAAACTGGGGAGAGGAGAGGAAGGTCAGCCTGACAGCCCCGATTTCCAATTAGAGGGAGATTATTGAAAGTAGCTCAGGCCTTGGGGTGGGGGAGGGGGGAGGAAATAAATAAATGGGAATAGGAGGTTCTTAGGAAAATTGTATTAATAACAACTATCAGATTTTAACTGGAGAGGAGGGCCAGGTAGCTGAAAATAGAGAGTTACGGTTTACTGCTTGAGAAATCTCACGACAAAAACAATAGCAGCAATCAATTATTCAGCACCCCTCAATCCTGCCTCCTGCCAGGAACTCTGCAGGGGGGTCTTCAGATCCGTGATCTCCTTGAATCTTCTTAACATCTGGGCAGATTAGGCTTCCCATCCTACTTGGCACTTGGATATAAAGAAATTCAGAATGCTACCTAATCGACTTGTCAAAGGCTGACTCAGCCCATGGATATCTCCCCCACCCAAATTTGTTACAATGCCTGGAATGCCTCCATCACTCCTTCATTCAACTGGCCTCTACCGAGTACTCTTCCGGGTGCTGGGGCAGGACCAGGGGCTCGGGCAGGCCAGGCCCTGCCTCCGCAGAGCAGATCCTCTGTTGGGGGAGACAGACCACACCAGGGTTCTCAACACGGTGGGGCCCAAAGGCCTCTTGGTAACTCAAATCTTTTTGATGGCTCCTTGATCATTCTGAAATTAAAGTCACAGATAATACATTCTACTTGTTCACATAATTTAAATAAGCAATATACCATTTTCACTGTAATGTAATGGAGAAATAAAAGGAAAGTACTTTTTATAAAATAATGTATTATAATATTCAAATGTTTGCTCACAAGTACACCAGAAAGCATCATAGAATATTCAGATGCTTAAGCTTATTTATAATATTTGAAGTTAAGGAGGAAAAGATAATAGCCAAATGAATGTTGATAACATTTTCTTTTTGTCTTTGTGAATTTGAAGTAAGGTCTAAAAAAAGATGTAGGTAGATACACCGAGAATTCCTTTTGCAGTGACAGCTGCAGGTGTGGACTGATACAGGAGCAACAATGGCGGCTAAAATCCCAGGAACGGCATTGTTGCTGATGACGTCATTTTCTGAGATGCGAAAACTGCAGAATGAAGAAAGTAAAATAATCTCTCAATTTCCCTGGTGGTTGCATTTCTGGAAAAGTCAGTGTGCATTACACCAAGCATACGCTCTTTCATGCTCGTGTGTAAGAGGAAGTTCTAGTCTGGATTGAGGTCATTATAAATGGGTTTTGACCCACTCGGATATCTGGTTAAAATTCAAGTGTTGTAGGGATTTAAGACAATCCAGGCCTTGCCTCTAATCATTGGGGATTGGTTCTGCTCCACTGAAAATCCCTGAAAGACGAGTAAATAAACAAGAAAATAACAAGTACCAATAACTACAATGATCAAAATAAAACTGCAGTGCGTGAGGAGTGGATTGGGAGCACAGGGTTTCTGGTTTGGGTTAAGTGGTCCCTCAAAGCCCAGAAGCTCCTTGGGAGAAAGAGGCAGAAGAAGCATAAATATCCTTTCATCACATTCCTCTGTGAAGAAAGAAAAGAAAAAAGAAAAGACAAAAGAAAAGAAAAGAAAAGAAAAAAAAGAAAAGAAAGATGGAGTATTGCGTCAGGCAGTTGGCCAGCTTGGAGGCCCAAAAGGCTCAGGTTGGGAGCTGCTCTACCAGCTGCTGACCTTGGGCAAACCACTTTTTCTTTGTGAGCCTCAGTTTTCTCATCTGTCAAATGGAAAGAATGATGATCACATTTCTCTCTTTCCAAGTTAATGAAAAGTTCCAAAGTGATGGGAGCAAGTGCTTTCCACACTGTCAAATTCTAACGCCTTGTATGTAATGGGAGAAATTAGAAACCAACCAAAAGCCTCCCAACAGCGGTCGGTCTAGAAAAACAATGGCACAACCACTGAACAGAACATGGTGCCCATTGGGATGATGGGAAACCATAGCGATGCCATGGAAAGATGTTCATGGGCATTGAAAAAAGCAAGTGAAAAATAATATGAAGCATAAGATCCTATGTTTGCGATTAAAGGAGGAATCGCAAGCAAACAAAGAATTAGAATGATGCATACCAAAATAACCGATATTTTCCCTGGAAATTAGAGTTGATTGTAATTTCCTTGTGCACCACTCTCTCATTATTGTAATAAGAGAAACAAGCCACAGAAGTGATTTTTAAGATGCTTGTCACACACCAGCATCCCTGCCTGAATCCCTGGTACCGTGTCTGGGCAGGTGGCCAGTGTACTATCTTCTTCCTTGCATTTCACACATGTAAAAAGAAACAGTGTGCCCACTCATTGTCCAGGGGAAACCACATGGTCCCAGGGAGTGGCTGGTTCTTTTTTTATATTATGTTCTCAGAGACTGAGTCTGGTGGGTCCAGGATCTTACAGGCAGAGCGTACGATGTACCGGGTTCTGGGCTGGGTACCATTATTCTAATCCTCGTGATGCCTGTGCAGTAGACATTATTACCTCCATTTTACAGGTAAGACAAGTAAAGCCCAGAAAGATCAAGGGACTCACTGCTGGACTTCTGTCTTCTAAGGGAAAGAACAAGGATGTAAATCTGTGATGTCTAACTCCAAAGCTAGCTCTGTGCCTCTGGGCATAAGATTAACTACCTGGAGATTAATTATTGGCCAGGTTTTCATGTCTATAAATGAAGTTGAAAAATGCCTAGAGCTTCAGTTTTCTCACAGAGAAGCACCCACCTCACAGTCTGGCTGGGAGACAGCAAGGGCAGCAGAGGAGAAGCCGCTGTTTGTGCAGACACAGCACGAGGCAAACATGGCCTCCTCTCTCGGGCTTGGGTCTGGGTCCAGATGACAGCCCCACCATCAGCCTCTGCCCCAGCTCAAACCCGTCATCCTGCTGGGGCAGTCTTGGGGGAGATCCCAAAGAAGGGCCCGGAGGGCAGCTCCTACGAAGCCCCAACCTGGGAGGGAGGGTCTAGGATCTAGCCAGACTCCAACATGCAACTGTTCCCCCACCAGTCACTCACCCATTATCTCTCAGAAAAGAGAGATTTACCTTCCATTTAAGTTCTTGCTAAGTCTCTCATGTTATAAGGCTCACTCCCAATCACTTCATTTTAACCCACAAAGCACTATTTGGGGATGACGTATTAGCTCCCAATAACTTCAATCAATGCTGCACTTCAAAGGCTTATAAAGGTCACTTACTGGAGCAAAAATGGAGACAAAACCACGGAGCACAGATTTAGCCATTTTTCCTTATTATTGCAAGTGTTGGATGCTGTAAACAAGCCTCTTACAGATCCCTTTAAAAAACAATACACTAAGTGGTTACTTTGCAGAGCTCATGAATAGAGAATGGGTACTTGGGGCTGGGAGTATAATTTCCAGTGACAGCCTCGTCCACGGATGCAAAGCGTCCTGTGTCCTAAATAACTCAGACGGAAGTGAAGATGGGCGCTCTGGAGAGCTGTGTGGGATGACTTGGGCAGTGGCTCCAGTGGTGACCAAGATGCCAATGTCAATGATGTATGGGAAGAGGATGAATATAATTGTTTCATGAATGAAATGTGAGCCTGGGAAGAAAGCAATGTTTCTAAATACCCTTGCAGTTCATATAAGACTATATTAATATGTTAATTGAAAATGAATGCATTAATTTAATTAATATTTGATACATTGATTTCAATTAATATTAATTTATAATTACTACATTGGTATTTTAATATGTTTTATAAGTTATTTTATTTTATTTATTTAGTTATTTTTAAGATTTTATTTTTAGAGAGAGGGGAAGGGAAGGAGAGAGGGAGAGAAACATCAATGTGTGGTTGCCTCTCGTGCGCCCCCTACTGGGGACCTGGCCCGCAGCCCAGGCATGTGCCCTGCCTGGGAATCGAACAGGCGACCTTTCGGTTCACAGGTCAGCACTCAATCCACTGATCCACACCAGCCAGGGCTATATAAGTTATTTTAAATATATGTGACATTAAACTTTTAAATTTCTTGAATAGGGAGACTTTGACTAACTCATCTATATTTCTAAAAGTTCATTCATGCAAGTTGGTTGAAGGCTTTGCACTCAGTGAGGCAGCCTTGGTGGAGGAATAACCAGAGCCCCAAATGACCACCTGAGTGCCCAGAGTCTGAGGGGGAAGAGGTCAGACTGCCCCTGCCCCTTTCTGATAGCCAGTTGCTGGGTCCCGAGGGAGGGGAACACTTGCCCAGGGTCACCCAGAAGAAAACCCCAGTTCTGTGGCAAAGAGAAGAATGACAAGAGACAGGCAAGCAAACCCCACCTGGTAGCCAAAAGCCTCCCTTCCCACAGAATACAGTCCCTACCTCTGAGTCTGAGCTCAGCCCGAAAAAGAGGGAAGAACCAGCATTCCTCACAGGGGATTTGCATTCTGCTGTGGAGACAGACGACACCCCCACTTGCCGGGGCAGGCCGCCTGCTCCCAAGCAGTTGGCTTCAGCAGGGTTCACCATTTTTGCTCAAGGGTTCCTAAAATAATTTTGAAAATCTATGTCCTTTTTTAAGCATTTGAAAGTTGACATCTAGAATATCTTAAACAATTTTAAGCAATTGGAAAAGATGTAATGTCTGGTGTGTTATAAATATACAAATTGTAAAATAAGACTCTCACATCACTGTTTTAAATGTGCCAATAAAATACAAATATCATAGCAATTTGATGTCCACCACCATCCTTTTAAAAAAAAATCCATGAATGAGCTCTTATTTAACAGTAGGAAATTGTATTTCCAATCCACTTCCCCCACAGAATTTAATTCTAATGTAATGTATTTTTATGCTTGAAAGTCTTTTATTGATTTTCCTATCATATTTCTCTGCAACAAAAAATGTATATAAATTGAATATTTTTTATTTCCTATGACCATAAGCCTCTAAGAATTAAAAAAAAATTCTTCTGGATTGAGTTATCATTTCAACTGTTAGTAATACAAATTTGATAACAATAACATGAATGCACTGAAAATGTTGATAAATAATTATTAAATAGTTACATTTTATTGGTGAAGTTTCTCTGGATGAGATGGACAGGGCCAGGACCACCTCCTACAGCCTCGCACTGCAAGACTCCAGGGAGAGCTGGTCGCACAGGCTGTGATGGGAGTGGCGACCCCTGGAGCAATGTGGTGAACACCCCGCACAGCTGTACGTGGTAGCCCTGGATTTGGGGAGCGGTGGTTAGAGTGCCTTGATCAAAGGTGACATTGAGAATGCCATCTGTGGGATCGTCCCTTTATTTGGTGCCCCAGAAGTTGTGACTCAGCAGGACATGTACCGTACTAAGATTCGGGGTGAAAAGACACAGAAGTGTGTTTGTACAGTAGAAGAAGGGGGAATCGTAGAAGAGAAGATGAGACCAGCAAACCAAAAGAATGCTTTCAGCGCAGGCAGATCAGTGTTAGGAAGGAATTCACATGGAAGTTGAGAACCAGGAAATGTGTTGCCATAAAGCTGTCTGCCTTGGGCATCCCCTGGAAAATCTCTCCACCCCCTGGGGCTGTGGACCTCTGGGGCGTCTCCACAGTCCAACTAACGGTGCCTGCGGAGCCCACCAGGTCAGAGGCTTTCTGCCATGTGCTCTGCCCTGTGGTCTTGGCAGGGCCTCTCAGCCAGGACCCCCTAATCCACAGAGCCCTCCCAAAGCCTGATCCTGACTTTGGACCTGGTAGATGCCTCATACCACCTTAAAGAAGAGCAAAATAATAGTGACTACTTGTTTAGAGTTGAATAAGTCCTAGGCAATTTTTGGCATTTCATTGATCTCATTTAATCTTCCCTCAAACTCAATGAAGTAGGTGCTATTTATTATTCTCATTCTACAGATGAGGAAACAGACCTTGTATATGTTAACTACCTTGCTCAAAGGCACACAGGTGCGTGTGGAGAAGGCAGCTCTCACACCCCGTCCGAGTCAGCCTGACTCTCAAGCCCGAGCCCTGTTCTATCTCGTGTCTCTCTAAGTCACAACAGGAGAGTAGAACTATCGTACTCCTGGACCTGTTATGAGCTAGGGGCTTTGCACGTGATTACATTGAAATCTCACTACTATCCTGTAAGGTAAATACTATTATCTTCTTGTTACAAATGAAGGAAATGAAGCCCACGGTAGTAAATAATAGAGCTTGAGTTTGACCTTGGGTCCATCCATCACCAAAGAACAGCCTCTTTCATCTCCCTTAGGCAGCTCCCTGGGTTGGGATGCCAGCTCTCCAGCCACTGCCAAGTCCATGAACACAGAGTCTATTACCCTTTGCTCTAAGTTCTGTTGTATAAACTACCTTGGATTTCCCTTCAAAGAATACAGGCTATAAAAACAATAAAACCACTGTTGGAAAATTTGGCCTCTGACTCCATTTGGCCCAGACCCATAATTACTTCATTTAATATAATTCCAAGAATGCTCTGAACCATGGCCATGTGCCAGGGACCCAACTAGGTGCAGCTAAGGGCATTGGGAATAAAGGAAAAGGTGGTGGCTGCCCTCAGTGGCCACCACATGACATGCGGTTTTGTCTAAATTCCAGAAATACAGTGGTCAACCTGGAGTCGCAGGAGCTAGAGGAGGGAGTTGATTCATAGAGGGCTGGGGAGGCTTGATGAACATGGCAGAAATTGAACTGGGGTGTCAGTGCTGTTTAGTTAAAACAGGGAGCTGAATCTGAAGGATTTAGAGAGCTCTGGCTGTATGGTGTTAGTTTGGAGTGCCTGAGCCTGTCTTGTCTGCTGATGGAGACTTCCTAGGTCAAGTCTGTGCAGAGCTCCTCATAGTATTATTTTGTGAAAACAATTCTAGCTAAACACACTTAGGCTTCCCATAGGAAGAGAAGAAGAATTAGTCCCTAATCAGGCCGCACTCCTCTTTTCCCTTGCGAGTAGGATCGATCGGGGTCCTGCTGAGTGGCGTCACCTCATGGCTCTGCAGATCTCAGGAATCACATGGATGTTTCCAAACGTGACCTCCACAAAATCCGTAGGCAGACGGCTCCTACAGCACTGCTCCAGAGATAGCCCCAGGAGGAGAGTGCCTCTCTGGCGCCCCTCTGTGGTGGGAAGTGGAGTCTCCTCCTAGGACCCTTCTTGTCCTTTTTCCCTGAACCACTCACTCACAGAAGTGGTGGGTGGGCAGAGAGGGGCTGACAAAGAACTGCACTCCCCTGCAGAGTGGACTCGTTTTGGGGGCAGTGTTCTGTAGAGGGACCCTCAAGGGCATGGCCTAGGGAAGGGCAGCCCTAGTCCTCAAGAGCAATTCGGGAACTACGCTGGGAAAGAGATGCCAGCACTTCCCCAGGCGGCACCCATATTGTTCCCAGGCCAGTTGACTTCTGTGAGAAAAGATAACAATCTTCAGGGCCACACTCCATTCCTAATTTCTTCCCGTGAGCCCTCTGCTTCTGTCATGATGTTTTGTTTTCCTTTTATTGCCATGACATTTTTTTCTTTTGGGATAGTTTCAGAATTTCAAGGCAATGGATTCTGGTCATGCCTACAGCATTAGCATCCTTTATCTAGCTCCTACCACGTACTAGGTGCTTTTCCTGGGATATCACGTCTCATTCTGCAAAGTAGGCGGTGTTGGCTCCATATTACTGATGAGGAGACTGAGGCCCACCTGCAAGGTCACAGCTGGCAAGTGGTACAATCCAGATCTGAGCCCAGGCCTCTCTGACCCTAGAAAGTTTATTCTCTGCATGGAGACTCTTGAGCTAGCTCCTTGGGACTGTCCCCTACCTGTCAGGACCCTCTGAAGTGTAGCATCTGCCACTAAACACAGCCTAGAGTAGATTGAAGCACAAGTTCCCTTGATCCACATGTGGCATTTATGCAACATAAAGACTGGTACCTACACTGCTGTGTGGCTTTGGGCAAGTCACTCACCCTCTCTGGACCTGAGGGTCCTCATCAATAGAAAAAAGAGTGTGGAATGGATAATTCTCAGGGACTTTGTACTTCCAAAGTCCTGTGCTTGAAATGCCACAGTAAATTTAGGGGCTTTGTGGAGCTGCAGCCCATCAGATATTCTCCCCAACTTGACCTTTTCTTAAATTCATTTCATTAATCCTCTTATTCATAAGAATGCATTTTCATTTCATGGTTCCTATGTTTAGTGCTTTCTCCTGATGATGCTTCTTTTCCCCGGTATAATTTTTTGTTCCATTAATTTCCAAGGACCATTTTGCCAGATCAGAGTGTTAAGAATCATTCACACCTCTTCCATTTGTCTAACCAACCGCTCATCCATTTCTCTCCAGAAATAATTGTATATGGTTCAATAAGTTTATTGTTCAAATCTGTTTACACTTTAGGATGCATCTCATCAGGATTTGCTATAAAGGGTAGAAGCTAGTTTCCAATTATCGTTATTATATCTGTTTCTCCAAATTTTCCAAATATACTTGTTTTTCATCTTTAGGAACTGTTTTTATTTTTCCTTCATATGAAAGATAGGCTTTAAAAGAAAAAAGCACTAATTCTTTTCAATATTTACTTACCTGTTTCCCCAACTCACCTGGGCTAGTGAATCTTCCAGGCATGGTGCTGGGCTTTTCTGTCTCCAGCACAACTCAGGCTTTATTTGGAGAGGTTCTCTCTAAGGGCTCACTGGTCACGGTGACGATCGGTCTGCAGACACAACAGGCAGGGGAGATCTGAGGCGGGAAAGAGGGGAGAGGAGAAAGAAAGAGAAGCAGAAAGGAAAGTCCAGGACCAAGAACAGGAGAGAGAATTCACAAATGCAGAGATTGCTGGTCTTAGGACAGACGGCAAACCAGTGGCGAAACGCGTCGCAGGTCTGCCTGCTCCCGCCTGCTCCCGGAGGTGGGGGCAACACGGTAGACAGGAGCGTGGGGGTCTGGGGCCCGCAGAATGGGATCTGGTTCTGCTCTGCCAGTTAGCAGCTGGGCAGTGTAACTTCCTTCATCTCTGCCTCAGTTCCTTAGCTGTGAAAGAGGGGATAATAACAGCTCTTGTTTCATGGGGTCGTGTGGGGATTTATTTACCCAGCCGTTTATTCAATTATTTATTAGGCTCCGACACCGCACCAGGCTCTGTACTGAGTACTGAGGATGTAGTGGAGAACAAAACCCCCGGGTCCCATCCCTGTGTTTATGGAGGGTGGTCAGGGTGGGGTGACATGTATCGCTGTGCTCGTTCTCATGTAAAATGTACCAGGGCCACCAGACAGTCCACGATGCCCTTGAGGGAGCCCTTGGAGTCTAGCAGGTGAGGAGCGGGGAGAGGGTGGCAGCCTGAGGCAGGCGTGGCTGGGGCAGACCGGGCGGGAGCCCAGCTCCTGGTGAAGCTGGGGGGAGGGGCCACCAGGGGTGCGCTTGCGTGGTGAGTAAAGCAGTGCCCACTCTGTTCTGCGCGGCTTCTGCCCTGAGTTCTTGAACTGTGACTGCAGGCTTCCCAGGGGCTGCTGCCATTGCCCCAGAGTGGGCACTGAGCTATTTAATGCCCCCCGTCCAGCTGTGAAACAGCAGTGATAGGCCCAGGTGGAAGGAGCTGGGGTCAAAACTCCCAGTGGCTGGGGTAGGAGGAGCCTGGACTCACTTGAATGAAGGCCCAGCTTTAGGAGGGTCTGGAGTGGGGTGACAGGAGGCAGGGGCCTAGAGGTTGTCTGAAACCGTCTCCTGCTGTGCTTCCTAACCTGTAGCAAGTGGAAGAACAAACTGCAGGAGTTTATTTCAAGCTCAGACATCTGGGCTCCATAACTGGGGGTTGATGAGTTAAGTTTGGGTGAGAGACCAGGAATGTGCATGGTAACAAGAGCCTCAGGAAGCACTGCCCAATGGCAACTTGGTCTTCCGAACAAACTTGGGCCTTGGCTGGATTCCTGCCACCTCAGTCCAAGGAGCTGGAAGCCTTCTCACGGGAAAGGAGCCTTCCAGTTTGTGTCCGAATGCGCTAATATTAGCAGCTTCCCGGGACCTGAAAACATCCCACTTCTGGTCAAATCCACGTAGCAGCATGAAACGGGATTTAAGGAGCCATAGCCTGGTACGTAATCTCAATGAAGCCTTGAGAACCAGCCAAAGGGTACTCAACTGCTGGAACAGCCCAGCAGGTCTGGTGGACATCTGGGCTCAGCGTTCCTTGGTGGCCCGCACTCAGGGAAGGCAGGACACGGACAGCTTCCTGGCACTGAGGAGTGGAGGGGCTGCTGATCCAGAGAGGGGCTCACCCCTAGGAGCCCCGACAGGCTTAGGGGGCTGTTCAAGGGCAGAGCCTGGAGGAGGTGGAGGCCGTGTGGAGGGAGCAGACAGACAGGAGCAGGGAAAGCGGAGGGCTCTTGAACTTGGTGGCAGGGTGACTGTTCATCCTGGTTTGTCAGGACGTTCCAGAGTTTTTCACCGCAAGCCCCATATTCTAGGAGACCCCTCAGAGAAGAGCAGACCAGGATGGCTGGTCACCCTACCTGTTAACAAGGGAATTGCCTTCTCTGGGGAAGGCTGGATGGCTCAGGGGTTACCACAGAGACTCTGCCTACCCAGGATGGGATGCCGTTTCTGGCCCCACCATTACTGTGTGATCTTGGGAAAGTCTTAATTGTTCTCACTTATCATTTTCTGATCTGTCCAAGGGGAATAATATTGCTTCCTTCCTAGGAAGACTTTTAGGGAGAGTGTGTGAAGTGATGCATGCACGTAGAACCTTAGCATGGTGCTTGGCACATTTATTCACTCGACAAATGTGTTTTGGCCACTCTGGCCATATCTCACCGTATTTCATTGAATCCGAGACACACCAATTGGTTTATGCATGATGATTGATCTACTAAGGAAAAAACTGCTGTCAGTTACAGCTGGGCCTGTGGTTGATCGCAAATCGTAGTCTACTGCTGAAGACACGAAAACGCGAGAAAACGCCCACCGCAGAACCAGCGCACCAGGCAGCGCGCTGGGAACCGCTGAGGTTACCGCGGTGATGCAAGCGTGGCCCTCTCTGCCTTTGCTCAGCGTGCAGCTCCGGGAAAGCTTTTGGGCGTGATAATTTTCTGAAAACCCTGAAGTGTGAGGATGTCTCTTTGGCGATGTAGCAGGTATCCTGTGCACAGTGTAACACGTCGAGGTGAGAGGGAAAGTTTCAGGCCCTGGGGCGTGCTGAAAGAGACAGTTCTTGGGTTCCCGCCTGGACGTGGCTGCTTTGTGACCTAGCGCCTGTCCTCCGTGGAACTCTCTGAGCCTCAGGTGTAACTAGAGGGGCTGACTCAGCTCTGAGGCCCTTCGGGGAACCCCTAGGTTACAGGGCGGTAAAGTCCTCCTCCCCCAATTCTAGGAAACACTGTCACCCGCGGGATGCCCTGACAAGGAAATGCAGCCGCCAGTCACTGCCTGGGGTGGGGGTGGGGTGGCGGGAAGCTGCAGACGACACGTGGCTCCTCGGGGATTGGATGGGAACTAGTGAGAACATCCTGCGTTCTTCGCCTCTCCGTTCCCACCGCTGTTTTCTATGAAGAAATGCAGGGGTTTTCCTTCATTGCTTGTCCCCTACATGGTGAGATCCCTCTGCTGGGCTCAAGAATCCATCAGTAAACCGAAACAGCACTTGCCCCCACCCCCAGTGTGCTGGATCATCTTCCAGAGGAGACTTCTGGAAGGTCAGGTGCGGGGTGTTTCGGCCCTGTTGGGGAGCTTGGTCAGCCTAAACCAGGGGGAAGCTGCCAGTTTCCACCTCGTGCCCAGAAGCAGCACGGAGAGGGGAAACCACAGACTGAGAATGCGGTTCGCCAAGAGCGCAGCCCGCGGGGGGTTCTGGGGCAGCTTGATGCATCCGGTTAACTGACACAGATATTGGCCGAGGGGGAGAGCACTGGGTGTGGGCTGAGCGCAGGGCCACCCTTAGGGTCCCTCCTGCCGGCAGCCTGGGGTGCTTGTGGGAGCCCGGGGTCAGAATTAGAGACCTGCCCCAGGGCCCTGGTCGGGGAGGGATTGGAGAGCTGCCCTGGTGAAGCTGCAACACTTGAAAATGCACCCTTAACGTGGTGTTATTTTCTGGTAAGATTTTTTTTTTTTTAGAACATCTGGAAAAATACAAAGGAAAGGAATACAGTTAAAAAAATAATCATGGTAATTCCACAATCTGGAGTCAACTTTCCTTAAAATTCTGGTGTATTTTCTCTCAGAATCTTTTTTTTAAACACAGGCCTACCCCTTACGTTTGAGAGGCCCAGGGCAAGAAGAGTTCTGCTGGAGTCCCACAGAACACGTTTAAATATTGAACATTTAAATAATTTTTCTGAAACTGTTATTTTCTTCTAAAATATTCAGAATTATTAAGGTAGGCAAAATTCAAATTACAATTAGTAAATATTAAAATTTAGATCGGAATTATTCCAATAAGGCTGAAATTTATTTAATTTTTAAACACGATTAAATTAAATTAAATATTGAAAACAGTAAAACTCTATGCTATTTTAATGGCTAAGGGGTACATCTACTCATCAACTGGTATGATGCTTCATGCATATCTTGTCTAGGTCTACTCATCGTATACAGATTTAAGAATAAAATAAATTTGCTGTTGCAAGGTCTTCCTCGGCTGTTATGTGCAGATGTTTCAGATTTTGTGCTAATTAGTGAGTTCCTCTGGAACCACAAATCAGGACGGGGAGAAAAGCAAGGACATGGACACTTGGCACTACTGGGAGATGGTATGTTGTTATGCAAGAAAAGTTTGCATTTCATCCTGAGAGGGAGGATTTGACAAATTAATTTGTCTTTTCTCTTACTTAAGTATGTCCACTGCTCCAGTCTTCCCTGCCCTCCGAAGCAGTGTCCATCTCCGATGGCAGCAGTGGGGGGACAGCCCACAATGTGTGGTGCCATTGGGACCCAGTGCTCTCTTGTTTCACAGCCAGAGGGCAAGAGAGGGAGACACAGTGCCTGGGGCTTGCTCGATGTCAGTCGCAGAGTGACATTTAGGGCTGTGCTGTGCAGCACTGATCTCGGGTCTTAGGTGACAGACGTGCCCACATCTCCTGTAATGACAGGGTGTGTGTGCTTATGAAACGCAGGCTGCCCGAAATTATGTGGCCCGAGGCAGGGACCACCTTGCCCGAGTACAAGGTCTGAGGAGATTTTATATCTATAATGTTTATAGATATATAATGTTTATAGATATATAACATTTATAGATATAATGTTTATAGATATATAGTCCAGAAGGTATACAGCCATGTATATGAAAAATAGAGACCTTTAAATTGAAGAAGATACAAGATACAAGAAACATGGTACACGGGACAATGATGCGTCAGTCCCCTTCAAAGTAGGCACCTTGGGACGTCACACAGTTCTCCCAGTCACCATCAGCTGCTCTGTCATATTTTCCTGAATCTCATCGACAGTCTGAAATCTTCCCTTTCAAAGGTGATTTTAGTTTTGGGGAAAGCCAGAAGTGGCAGGGCACTAAATGTGGGCTGTAGGGAGGCTGAGTCACCTGGGTGATTTGGTGTTTCACCAAAAAACTCTGCATGAGATGTGATGCATGAGTGGGCATATTGTCGTGATGAGGCTGTCAGTCACCAGTTGGCCATAGCTTCGGCCTTCTGAATCATCTGAATAGTTTTGGCAGAGGAATATTCAAGCTTAACACAAAATTTGATGCAGATTTGTTGCTCTATCCACACAGTCATTTTGAATGTGATGTCAACACAGTATACATGCTCATTCAACAGCATCTACTGCCCCCACTGACTAGTACAGTGAAGTCATCATTGTTCACACATGCACTTTCCAGTCCACACTCCTTGGCTGCCAGGTTACATCAATGTTGTGCAAACTATTCTCATTATATTAACACTGGCTGGACTACTTCTGGACAGACTATCTATCTATATAAATTTTATAATTTAGGAGCACACTATATGTATTATTTCTCTAGGTTTCTATCATGAACATTTTTTATAAATATTCTACTAAAAATATTTTTAATGATTGTACACTACTCCATAACATGAAAGAGACATGCCATCACTTACTAAACCAGCCCCACTATGGTCTGAATTGATATTGTTTCCAGTTTTTCTCTTATAAACAATACCACAGTGAACATCCTTGTGCATATCTGAGGTTCATTTCTGGCAGTGGCATCACTAGGTCCAAGGGGCTAAACATTGTGTACATAGAATTAAATCAGGAAGGGGCCCCTTTAAAAGCCTTATGTTGAAGTGATGAGCTCTTTCGTCCTCATTTGTTCAGGTTTGGTCCCAGGGGACTGATCATGCAGGCAGCTCTAGAACTGGTCCAGGGAGTGGAGTCCGGAGTTCTGGATCACAATTCTCTGCGTGAGCTTGAGCAAACCTTTTCCTGCCTGGACCTTAGTTTCCTCCATCTGTACAAAGAGGAGTTGGACTACGTGTTTTCCCATAGGTTTTGCAATCAGCAGCACTCTGGTGCTGTTTGCTGGGTGAATGGAGCCAAGCTCAACCCTCTGGGCCTCCATCCATTAGACCACCCTGCCCTCTGCTGGCCAGTCGCTAGATGCCAGTCCTCTCACGGGCTCCTGCCGGGAGGGACCCTGGACATTTGCAGGATTCACCGCAACCCAGCTGCCACTGTGAAACCAGCAAGCTGGAAGAGGGTAGGCACGTGGCTGCCATTTCATTTCCAGAAACTGAATTCTATGCACTGTGCTTTCAAATATCCCATTTTATTAATTTGTTTGGCAAATGTTCCCAAGTTCCTCCTTTGTGCCAGGGCTGTGTGAGGGGGCTGGGAACTTGGTTTTTTTTTTTTGCCCTTGAGGAACACACATTCTAGAAAGGACAGAACCAGGCACATGTCACTACCATACAGAACAGAAGGAGATACACAGAGCAAACGCCTTAGACATGCAGTGACTAGGCTGTTGCTGGACTCTCAAGCCCTGATTTTTTTGTTTTTGTTTTTTTGCATAAGGAGCTGATACATTATAGATGGTTGTGCTGGGTTGAATAGTGTCCTTCCAAAATCCATGTCTATCCGGAACCTGTGAATGTGATACAGGGTCTTTTTGGATGTAATCAAGTTAAGATGGCATCATACTAGTGGCCCTAATCCCCTACAGGTGTCCTTGTAAGAAAGAAATCAGAGACAGAGAGACGTGGGAGAAGTCTCTGTGATGATGAGGGCGGGGACTGGAGTGATGCATCGGCACGTCAAGGGACACCAAGGGTTGCTGGGAACCGCCAGAAGCTAGAAGAGGCAAGGAAGGGCTCCTCCCCTAGAGCCTCCAGAGAGAGCAGGGCCCTGCCAACGCGCTGGTTTGGGGACTCCTAGTTTCGGGATCTGTTAGAGAACAGATCACTGTTGTTCTCAGCCACCCGGTTTGTAGTTATTGTTACAATGTTCTTAGAAAACCGATACAATGGCGACTGTCTGAGGCTGACAGCTGAGGAGCACTAGCAATCTGCATGTGTGGCAGTGTGCGAGTGTGTGTGGTAGTGTGTGAGTGTGTGTGGGGTGTGTGTGTTGGGGGGGGTGCTGGAAGGCCCAAGGTGGAGCTTCAGTCCTGCTGCTGACTAGCTGTGTGACCCTGGGTGTGTCCTATGCCATTTCTGGGCATTGGTTTGTCGGTCTATATAGGGTGGAGTGGACTAGGCAAGTGGTTTTTACAATTCATTCTGCTGCTGTTTCATTTCCTAAAATTACATTCTTTGAGATTATGCCAAACTCCTTTTTCCCTTCCCCTCCCCTCCCTCTCCCCCTCCCCCGGCTCCTCCTCCCCTCCTCCTCCTCCTCCTCCTCCTCCTCCTTCTTCTTCTTCTTCTTCTTCTTCTCAGGTCTCTTTTTCTCAAACAAACTATGCATGGAATCCTGTTATGTATATGGCACATACATGCCATAGAGAATTCCTCACCCATCCCCAAGGGCATGAGGTTGCGTTCAAGCCTGTGCTGGCCCTCTGGCATTGAGAAGGGTACATCTGATGTCAAATGACTGAGCGCAATGATTCAGAAGTGAGTCACTTTCTTCATTACTTAACAGGAAGTTCTGTTTAATCCTCTGAGTTTACAATCATGGGGTCACAGAACTTTCCCGTGGACTCAGAGAGGGTAAGGGTATTAGTTTCTTGTGGCTGCTGTAACAACTTAGCACACACTTGGTGGCTTCAAACAAAATTTTATTCTCTCACAGTTCTTGAGGCTGGAAATCCAAAATCCACTTTGCTGGGCCAAAATCAGGGTGTTGGTGGTGCCATGCTCTCGCGGGTGGCTCCACGGGAGAATCTGTTCTTTACTTCTTCCAGTGTCCGGTGGCTGCCAGCGTCCTTGGCTGGTGGCTGCATCGCTCCAGTCTCTGCCTCTGGGGTTGCATTGCCTTTTCTCTTGTCTGTGTCACATCTCCCTCTTCCTTGCTCTTCCAAGGACACTTGGGACTGCACTTAAGACCCTATAAGGAGTAATCTCTCCATCTCAGATCCCTAATGCAGTCACCTCTGCAAAGTCTGCGTTGCTGTGTAAGTTGAGATTTACAGTCTAGTCCAGGGTCAGAAACTGACCTTTGGGAGAGCCGTTGTTCAGCCCACTATGTAGGGAAGTGATGTGTCTCGAGTGAGTCGTGGCAGAAACACATTCTGTCAGTCTCCTTCTCTCTTGTTCTCGTTATGCTTGCCCTCTCTCTCCGCCCAGGAAAGAAACTGTTTGTAGAGAAGGAACCCGGAGCCAGTTTGGATGAGGGGTGGAGGCAGAGGCAGCGCCTGCCCTCAGCCTGCTGTGGAACTCCTGGGGAAGGCAGGGCACCTTCCGACGAGAAGCACAGAGGTGGACCCCGCCGGGCAGCCGTGTCTGGAGGCAGCCCTCTGCCCAAGGTTCATCTGGCAGGGAGGGAACTGTGTACACTGAGCTAGAGCCTGTGCATAGAGCTTCCTCCTCCGATATAATCCCCCCAATGATTCCTTGAGACAGAAATTAATAGAACTGCTTTACAGATGAGGAAACTGAGGCTCGGAGGGGCGGCCACTGAGAGGCCCAAGGACACACAGTTAATGAGAGGCAGTGTGGGGATCCAGATTCACCAGTCTGCTGGTGTTAGAACATCCACTTGGCTCTGGGTTTATGATGCCCTGGGCTAAGGAGCATGCCCCGAGCGTGGGGTCAGAACGGTGGACTCGAGTCTGGGAACTGCAGGCTCTCCTTTTGTTTTTAAAGATTTTATTTATTTATTTTTAGAGAGAAGGGAAGGGAGGGAGAAAGAGAGGGAGAGAAACATCAATGTGTGGTTGCCTCTCATGCTCCCCACACTGGGGACCTGGCTCACAACCCAGGCATGTGTCCTGACTGGGAATGGAACCGGTAACCCCTTGGTTCGTAGGCTGGTGCTCAATCCACTGAGCTGCACCAGCCAGGGCTACAGAGAGTATTCTGATGGTTGTTAGATGGTAGGAGCTATGGGGGAATGGGTGAAGAGGTGAAGGGATTAAGAAGGACAAATAGCTAGTTACAGAACAGCCATGGGGATGTACAGTACAGTATAGGAAATGGAGTAGCCAAAGAACTTACATGCATCACCCATGGACACAAACAATGGTGGGGGGATTGCCTGAGGGAGTGGGGGTTGATGGGTGGAGGGGGGCAAAAGGGGAAAAATCAAGACAACTGTAACAGCATAATCAATAAATGTAATTTTTTAATTTTAATTGTTCAAGCACAATAAAATATAATTTTAACAAGATATAAAAAATGAAGAATGGAATGGCCACTGTAGAGCATGTAGAAGATGCAAATGAGAAAAAAACCAAATCACTCCTGAGCCGACTGCCCCATGAGTCCCCACTGTCCATACATCAGTGTATTTGCTTCTAATATTTTTTTCCTCTACAGATTTCACTCTGCATCCTGTTTTTTAGCCTGCTCTTTAAAAAAACTTAAAAATGAATACTTTTGTGACTGGTTTGGGAAACTAAATGTTAAATCAGATGCCTAGTATTGGTGAGATAGTTGTATCCCACTTTCCTTAACCAATCCCCAGAATAAAATTCTTAAAATTCTTCCATCTTTGTTCATGCCGTTAATTATTTCCTCAGGACAAGTTCCTGGGTCTGGAGTCGCGGTGGCAGGGGGTCAGCTCATCTGAACAGCTGAGTTTGCCCTCCTCAAAGGTCGTTCTGATTTATATTCTCAGCCACAGTGTTAGATAGTGACCGCATCTCCCCACATTCACCAATGCTGGCTTTTATCATCTTATCATCTTTGTCAGTTTGCTAATCAAAAATGCTCTCCAGCTGGTTTAACCTGTATTTCTAAGATGAGTTAGGGACTTGGAACGTTTTTCTTGTGTTCACGGGCCGTGTGTGTGTGTGTGTGTGTGTGTGTCTGTGTGTCTGTGTCTCTCCTGGTAACATGTCAGCTTCCTGTTTCCTGGCATATCTGTAAGACCATCTGATGTACCAGGACAGGAGACAGTGATCCCCCACTTTGTTGATGAGGAGGCTGAGGTTCAGTGAGGATCAGTGACTCGCCCAAGGTCACTTGGGCAGGTAAGTCCCGGAACTGAGGCCTCTGCTTTGGGCTTTGCAGTCACTCTCTAGTCCTTCGCCCACTGCGTCATGCTGATAGATGCCCCTCTCCTACAGTTCTGGGGGGAATTCAAGCCTGCCTTGGTTCAATTTAGTCTCGATTCTCAAAATAATCTATCCTGTAACGTAGAGTAGTGTTAGCAGAGAAAATATGTTCCGCCACCACCGTGCAGGAGCCGGAGATCTGCCATGGGCTGTGACCCTTTAAGAGCGTGCCCTCCCTTCTGATAAATCAGGTCCCGGACAGCGGCGTGGGAGATTAGTGCTGACATGTGTGGGGACAGTTAGCACGGTTACTAACAGGACACCGTGGTCAGAGACAGCTGGCTCAGAGTGCATGCGAACTCCCAGAGACCCCAAGTCAGAACTGGGCTCTGAGAGCAGACTGGACTGGGGATTGTCCACCCAGCCAGCCACACCCCCAGGGACAGCTCTGCAGTGCCCATCCGCCCACTCTGCTCTGTCTGTTGGTCTTGTGGCCACTGGCAAGGCTGGGGGTTAGAAAGAGCATGTCCCAAACCTGTCTCTGCCATGAACTTACCTGTGACCCTAAGCACCTCCCTGATCCTCTCTGCCTTAGTTTCCCCCATCTGTCCAGCCAGGGTGTTGGTCACAATAGCCTTCAACCTAGACTCGTCTGAGTCTAGGTTGGCCTGCCTTCTCCCTCTGTCCGCCCCTGGCCTTTTCTGCCTGAGAAGGTGCAAACCTACAGAATGTGGTGCTCAGTGGGGCCCTACCAACCTCCCACCTAACTCAGGCCACACACTTGAGTTTGCAAGAAAGAAGATTTTATCTTTCTCTCCCGGGCTTGCTTTGTCTTCTGAGAGGTCATTCAGCAAATTCCAAGTGGTCCCATTACTTTAGAGTCTCCCTACCCTGCATTGGCCAGATGGTGTCTCCGCTTTGAGTGGGAGCTCACTAAGTGCCTTGGCAAAACGAGATGAGGGCTGTCTGTGTCTGGGGGCACCCACCCTGACTGCCCACCCTTGAGACACCTCAGCCCGCGAGGCCCTTCCTTCCCAAGGCAGACCTCCCTGGAAGAGCAGCAGTCTCAGCAGCATCAGAGGCGACTTGCGGACACACGGGAAGTCCAGCTGCTCTCTCCCATGGCGGGAAGCTGAGGAAGGGTGGGGTTCCAGGCCCTTCCCGAGACCCCTCCAGAGTTCGCCTGTGACCCTCTTCTCTCCCACAGCCCGGGGAGTCTTTAATGTCCTTTGGGACAGCAGATAATGACTTTGACACATGATGTATTGTTCCCAATCTTTTTGTCTTATACCTTTCCCCCTGTTCTTTTTTATTGCTCTCTGCTTCTGCTGAAATAACCTTGCTGCCTGCAGTGCCGTGTGAGTGAGGCAAGAGCAGAGTTATGGGGGAAACGCAGAGACGCCCCACCGAACAGCTCAGACGTTGTCTGGCCACGTGGAGACAGAGCGCTTGGTCGGCCTGTGCTGGGTCTGTGACTGACCTCGGCTAACCCGCTCTGCCTTCTCTGGAGCCACATTCAGATACTGTATGTCCAGCTTTTTGTGGGGGCAGGATATTACAAATTTATTCTCCAAGAGTCGGCATCATCTGGTAAAAAGACTACAGGGTTTTCTCCATAGATCCTACATTTACAAGGCATCGTTGGCTTAATGGTGAGAAACTTCTGCTGTGTCCTCTGTAAAATACCTGCTTCACAGCATAAACAGGCGCTAGTGTTGTGTTCACTTGCAATTCCAGAAGGAAAGACACAACTTGGCAAAAAAAATTTTTTTTAGATCCTAAAGTCAGGTGCAGTGATAAATTTTAACTTAATGATCTTGCTCTACATTTCCACTTTGAGGGGGGAAGACCCCCCACCTAGAAATCAGGATCTTTCCTTCTTCTTCCTCCTGGAACCAGTAGAACAATGTTTCCTTGTTTGCTTGATGTGACATATAAAAAAGGGGGTCAAAATTGCAAAATCGTCCTGCACATCCAGCCGCTCCCACCAACACACCAACTCTTAGGTTTAGACGGGGTCCAGGAACTCCCCAGCAGGTGTCAGATAGGACAAGGGACACCGAGGCCGCCCAGATAAAAGACAAAGGAGGTAGGCAAGTTAGAGCTTTTGTGCTCGGGACTGGCCTGCTCCAACTTCACGGCCTTCGTGCAATGCTCGGGGCGGGGGTGGGAATCCTCACGATTACTTGGCATAAGTCACATCAAGGAAACTTGTATAAAAATCAGTACGTGAACCTACAGTAAGAAACACGCCCTTCCATGACTTTCTTCAAGAATGGGAAACCCATTGCTTGGATAGAGTACACACTGGGGAACTCAGTTAAGTCGCCCGAGGTCGTCCTGAGCTGTCCCAGGCTCAGGAGGTCAGCGGCATCTGGAAAGCACAGGGAACCCACTGGCACTCTCCGGCTCCTCCGGGACTGTGTCTCGGTGGGCAGCCACAACACGCTGCTCAGTATGTTTGAGGGCGCCCTACTTAAGGTTCCAGGATGGGAGGATTTCTGTCATTCTGGTTTAAAAAAAAAAGTACACTCAGAAAAGAAAAGAAAAAGATTGGTGCAGGGTTGGGGGCATACAAACCAGGTCCCTAAAGACGATAGACCTTATAGACCTTGTCTGTTTACGGCACAGTCACCACAGATGAATACGGCGCCCCTCCCCCACACGGCTGAGCAGGTGTCTGTCCCATTGTGCTTCAGTAAGTTCGACTGGAAGCAGGTGACGGTCTTTGGAAATAGTTACTCCAGCTCGTACAAAGGTTTCCTGTATAGCTTGTCACACATAACAAAGCTGTTTTGCAAGACCCCGCTTCTTTCCAAAATGGAAAAAACCACTAGACTGTATGTTTTAGTATGATTTTTTCTGTTTGTTTGCAAAGCAGCATAGCAACATCGTGACTGTAAGACCTACTGGAGGTCGTGACAGTGAACATTGTTTGTACGTCTGTGAAAAAGCAGAAGGAGTTCTTCCAGGTGGGGAACAGGGGGACATCTGTAATAGCATCAACAATAAAAATAAAGTTAAAAATAAAACAAACACAAAAAACCAAAAAGGCTCAGTTTGAGAGCAGTGACTCTGCATTTCTCCTTTGGAACGAGTTCTCCTGTAGCTCAGCTGATGGCAATCTTGTTTTCTCCCAGGAAGTGAGGGAACTGATGTCTAGGATGCAGTCAGCAGCACCCGTGGGCCCTGATAGCTGACCGAGAGCCATCTATCTCACAGACAGTGGCGTTATTGACGCCAGAGCTGGCTGCCAGGGAAACCAGGAGAGTAAGAATGCCTCTGCTCTGAATCGCTGCAATCTTGCTGGTCTTCGTGACCAGACCAGCACTGAGCAAGGTGGTGGACTGCTTCTACTGAAGGGGCCACGATTTCTTTGGGAAACACCTCAGGGACACTTTTTGCCTCTGCTCTTAACAGAGCCATGGTTTTCTCGATGGCCAGCTTCCTCCTAAGGTTGGTGCCACGCATCGTAAAGTGGACCCTCAGGTTGCCTCTGGAGGGGAAAGCTCGTCCACACGTTGTACATGAAAGGCACTCGTGAATCTGCAGAACACTGGCTGATGGGCTGCTCCTGCGCTGCGTGCAGCTGTGTTGCAGCCTTGTCAGCCAGGCTGGGCTGCTAACAAAGGTGCCATGCCTGGGGACGTGGCCACAGGTCCAAACGTGCCAGAACTTCAACTTTGATACAGGTTGGCTGGACTCAAACAAATGTTGACGGGAAACTGCTCCGACCTCCATCTCAGTGTGGGTGTTCTCTGAGCATCAGGAGACTTGGACTTGATACTTTCCACTTGACTATCGGCTGGGGAGGGGGCCTGAAAGGATGTGGGCTCCAGGATGTTTGGGCTTTGGCTCTCATACTCCTGGTCTCCCATCACCGAGGACGATGAGCTGCTGGTCACACCATTACTCTCCAATGAGCTGTTTTTGCTGCTGTTCTGTCCTCACAGGACCGCAGGAGCAGAACCCACCTTCCCCGGTGCATCCAGAGGGGCATCACGGTGCACCCTGGCATGAGTGATGCTAAATGGATGCTGGGAAGAGGCCTGGGGACCTTCAAGGACCTTCAAGGGGCATTCTGGGAGCCAACATCATCTACATTGATGCTTTTGACAATGTTATTGTGACAGATGACACTCATGCTGCCATCCTCACTGACCATCATTGGCTTGGGCCCCATGCAGTCACAGGGATTTCCCAGCAGGGGAGTGCTGGGAATCTGACCACCCGTGTGCATCGGAATATACTGCTGCAACACGACTGCATTGGTAAACTTCTCCTGGGAGATGGGGCACGGACTCTGCGTCTTCACGGGCGTGCTGATTTGGTGAATGCTGAAGTGTGTCTTCAGGTTGCCTTTGGTGGAGAGGGCTCCATCACTGGTCTCCCTGGGAACAGTCTCTCCCCAGTGTTGGTGTGGTAGTATATTTTGAGGGAGTTTTGGCAGCTTAAGACACAGTGGCAAATAAGATATTTGTCGGAGGTTGTGGTGGCTTTGTCAAAGTTCCCTGCCAGCTGCTGCAACTTCAGGGTCTCTGACCCTGGCTTGTGTGTCCCTCTCCCTCGGAAGCCACTAACCCTTGGGGAATTATGGTTTGTCCCCACCCCAGAGAGTATGGATCCATTCTCACTTTCTGGAGAAGGCCTGGGCTGTAGGTCATTGGCCAGTGGGCCACCGATTAGGTCCTTGAGGTTAGTCCCCGAAGAGAGATTCTGGGGTATCCCTAAATTGGGAGTTGCTGTTACCAGGGCAGGTTTGCTGTCTAAAGAGAGACTTGATTCATCAGCAGGTACATAAGGAACACCTGCTGCCATTTTGCCTGGAACTCAGCATACAGCTGGGGGTTGCCTCCACCTGGAAATGTCGACAAACGTGCACCTTGAGGTTGCCCATGGAGGTGAACTGTTGGCCACAGAGAGAGCCCAGAAGGAGTGTCTCTCCAGCATGGGAACGGAGGTGGATCTGCAAGGAACTCAGTCCCCAGACCCTTGCCAGAGCACTTAGCTTGTGCCTGTAGAGGGCGGCCTGGTCTTTGGGTTTGATGTCCGCCAGGAACACGTTGGGTGGCTTCCCTTTCCCTTTCCCTTTCCGGGCTGGGTCTAACGCCACAACGGAGAAAGGGCTCTGGAGGAGCACCTGGGGCCTGGGTATCAAAGCATCTAGGAGGTAGTTTGGAAGCACCTGTGACCCTGTGACATCCCCAGGGAGAGGACGCCAGCCCTGGGGACACAGACCTGGCGGTGGAAGGGATGTTTGCATGATGTAGCTTGGCTGGTTTCAAGGTGTCCAGAGAAAGACCCTGGCTTCCAGTTTCCTGGCTGAGCAAAGTCACAGCTGCAGAAAGCTGCTAGGACATGTGGCTGCCTAAGTTCAGGGCGTCAGCTCCCGCCATGCCGGAGTGGAGGGTGTGGGCAGACCACGTGTTCACGTGGACACGGATCTGCTCTGTGAACTGTATCTGATATAGCTGCTGCTGCTGCAAACACAGGACCTGCTCCAGGACCCAGGGGATGCTGTTGGCATTGGGGGCGGAAATCGAATCCACACTCGGGTGATTCACCCCTCACCTTGGTGCCCCGTAGTGCTTGAAGAGTGACAGTGTCAGCCACTTTGCCTTTGGGTAAATGGCCTAAGTCCTGGGGTGTGGTGGCAGGGTGGTCTTCTGTCTTTAAGTAAAGAATAAACTCCATCCCTGGCTTCTCCTTCATGTCCCCTGAGCTGCCACCATCCTCCCTGTGATGGTCCTTACTGCTTGGACTCTGGCTGGTGGCTCAGCAGAGCCTGGAGAAGTCACCGGCCCCTCACTGTTGTTCATGATGAGGACATGTGGATGGTCAGTACGACTTTTCTTGTGTTCTAAGAACTCAGAGAAGCTGAAGAACCCTCCACAGCTTTTCTCACAGAGGTGTGTCTCCTCCCAGCAAGGCCTCTTTATTGTGGCTCAGCCCAATCCCGGGGTGGTTCACTGGAGCCCCTGGCTCTCCCTCCATCGGTGCTGTGTCGCCTCTGCAAACTCCTCAGCCGGCTGTTGAGGCGGCTGCTGGCCATGGTCCTCCTTGGAGTTGATGCATTGGGGTTTTGCTTGCTTGTGCCTCTACATGGTGTGAGCATCTGGCGCCGGAGAGCTGCAGTTCTTTGCCCACTCCTTAGAAGTCCGGCTTTTTTTTTTTTTTTTTTTTTTCAGATAAGACCTGTGCTTATACCTGTGCTTTTGGCTCCTCTTGCTCCTCTTTCAAGGCCAGCCCAGAGCAGCCAGGGAGTGCCAATGGCACTGGTAGCTGCCTGGATCATGTGGCGAAAGAGGGTCATCTGGGACCACCCCAGTCCAGGGCGCCTTCTCCGAGCACCTGGTCACACCGCCTCTGCCTGCCTCCGGCCCCCACACAGGGGGCAGCGGTGCTCAGGTGGGGGCTTTGGCACGACCTTCTCCTCTCTTCTGCTCTGGTCAGCATCTCAGATTCATCTCTGGGCTCCACACTTCATTTCATTATTGTGTGTTTTAACCCTTCATTGCTCGCTTTTATTATTATACAAGCAATGCATATTTGTTAATAAAAGTCAGAAAACACAGATAAACAAAAAGAAGAAAATAAAAATCATGCAAACCCTTTTTAACTTCTTGGGGTCCTTATCTCTGCATATTTGTTTTTCATTTTTACTGAAAAAAGATGTGACTTTATGCATTATTTTTTCATTTAAGTTAATTCTGAATCTTTGTGCCGTACAAAATATACTTTGGGGACATCATTTCCAATAGCTGCATAATATTCCAGTGGGCACAGAAATGCAGCCAACCATCCTTGTTAAGGGGCATTTAGGGGTTTCTAATTTTTTTTTAAGATTTTATTTATTTATTTTTAGAGAGGGAAGGGAGGGAGAAAGAGAGAGACAGAGAGAGAGAAACATCAGTGTGTGGTTGCTGGGGGCCTTGGCCTGCAACCTAGGCATGTGCTCTAGCTGGGAATCGAACCTATGATGCTTTGGTTCACAGCCCATGCTCAATCCACTGAGCTATACCAGCCAGGGAGGGTTTTCTAATTTTAAAAATATTATTCAACTGAACAACATGAAATTTATAACATTTGGCTATTCTTGACCTAAGAAATGGCAATTTCATATGGTCTGACCTAATATAAATAACACCATGATAAATGTCATTAAGATTAATCTTTGTAGCTCTGGCTGGCGTAGCTCAGTGGATTGAGCGCGGGCTGCAAACCAAAGTGTTGCAGGTTCGATTCCCAGTCAGGGTACATGCCTGGGTTGCGGGCCATGACCCCCAGCAACCTCACACTGACGTTTCTCTCTCTCTCTCTCTCTATCTCCCTCCTTTCCCTCTCTAAAAATAAATAAATAAAATCTTAAAAAAAAAGATTAATCTTTGCACTTATTCAATCACTTGCTTGCCTCCCTAAATATTCTTAAAAATCCATTTGCTGAGCCAAAAGGGGTGCAGCCTTTTAAGCAGAACTGCACTTTAATACGCTGACCTCAGGCGTGTGTCCAAAGCAGACAAGGAGAAAGAAGGGGGACGAGGGCGTTGGGTACCTTGTACAGAGGCCTGGGCTTGGCCTCAGCGGAGGGAGCAGCTGTGGCCACTGCTTCCCTCCCTGAGGTGTGACTCTGGACCCGTTACAGCTCCGAGGTGGGACGTACCCTGGAGAGCAATCGGCAGGGTTTTCCTAATGGGACAACCTGAGCTTTGTTCCAGAGATACTGGTGGTTTGGCCAAGGGCTGGGCATTCTGAACCCTGTCCAACTTCCATTGCCCTTTGAAACTCTGCCTGAGCTTAGGATCCTCTGAGAGACCCCCTTCTCCCGGGAAAGGTGACTCAGAGATGAAGGCTTTTAAAATGGCTCACAATTGCCTCTGTGGTTTTGAACGTTTAAGAATGCGCCTTGGCATTGAGGATGGACCCAGGCCTGGCTGCGCAGGGAGGTTCTGATGGATTCTGTGGCGGCAGACCTCCTGAGCCATTGAAGCGTGCAGGCTGAATTTTAAAAATAATTGTCCTTTTTAATGATGTAAAACATGTCATCTAGATTAAAAAATAAACACACTTTATTACTTTCCCAGTCCTTTCTTCCTCCCTCCCAGGGCCAGATGGGGATTGCTTGAATATTTCTGGCGTATTTCACATATTTAATAACGCCCTTGGAGGTTCTTCCAGATCTGATGAAAATGTGGGATTGAACTCTGCCCACAGTCTGTTCACAGAAAAGAAAGCTGTTGGTGAGTGTGTGTGCGTGTGTGCGCGCGCATGTGTGTGTTGGGGGTGGGGACGCATCCTGTTTTGGAAGCAGCTGGGTCTACAAGTCAAAAGGCCTATACTTTTTCTCTTGCGCAACAAAGGGCAGTGGTTCTCTGCTCCCACACCCCACTCCATGCCTTTGAAGGGCGGAGGAAAAAAGAAAAAAAAAAAAAAGAAATCACCGCAGCTAAGCAACCTAGAGCAGTTTTGGGGAGAGCCAGGCCTTCCCCAAGATAGCTTTCCACTAGCTCTCTGGAGTTGCAGCAAATCCAAGAAAATAATTAAAGCTTTAATTTATTTATACATCTTCTCTATAGATGGTATAGATCCAACAATTGCCGTCTCCTAATCTAGGCACGCGAAGCCCTCCAGGAGACCCGGCATCTCGCAGCGGCCGAGGGCTGTCCGGGGCCGCCGCGGGGCGGAGGGAGAGAGACCAGCCCTGCGCTTCTCCGGCCGGCGGCCCCGCTCTGCGCGCGGGGACCCCGGCGGGCTGTCAACCCCGCGGCGGCAGACAATGGCTGGTGCGGTGCGCAGCCCGGCCGGCAGCCTCGGAGCGGGCGCACCTGGGTGATGGGCACCTCCCGAGACGCCCCGGGCCCGCGGGCCTGACAGGCGCACGGCGGCTCCTTAATAGACTGCGCGAGTGTTCTCCGGGAGAGAGTCTGCGGCGGTCCCCGAGGAGAGATCATCAGGCCGAGTGGTCCCCGGAGCAGGATTTATTAGCAGACAGGATGGGGAAGTTGATTAGCCTCCGCGGCTGAACGGACATCCTGTCAGACAGGCCTCTTAATCCAATCACTTACCTGTCGAGGGGGAGCCTCCCGCTGCCACCCCGCCCCGGCCTCCCCCGCCACCAGCCCGGGAACCCGAGGCCGCGGCCCATCCTGCACGGCCCACACTCGGCTCCTGTCTGGGACCCGGCGCCTACTTCACAAGTCTCTCCATCGCTCCCTGCCCGGCCAGCTCTCTGATGGGAAGCGGTCTTGCTGTTAAGGCAACAACCTCCAGGATGCTCGGCTGGACACAGCCCTGGTCGTGACTCTCTCCGCACAGCCACCTTGCCATATGCTCGGCTTTCTGCTCCCCACTCAGGAAAATACCGGCTGCTGCGTGTTGTCTCCTTTGGCCCTTTCCAGGGGCATCCCTGCCTGTCCCTCCCCCTGGGGCCTCTGCCTTCCGCAAACCCAGCTACTCTCCCATTTCTGCAACGGCTCCTGCCTACCTACCTCCCAAGCCCTTGCTCCAGTAACAGGGTCTGGCTGGAATGCTCTCCCTCCCCACCTCCCTGAAAGCCAACTGCCCTTGAAGGTCTAGCTCACAGGCCTAATCTTCCCCGATGACCTCCTTCCTCCTTCCATGCCCAAGTAATCTCTCCCTTCTGTGAAAGTTGATCTGTGCTAAGGTGAGGACTCTCGCCCCCAGTTCTGTCTCCACCACTTCCTAGCTCTGTGACCTTGGCCAAATGACCTCACCTGAGATTCCCCCTGCTGTAAAACAAAGAAGATAACAGTAAATTCCTCATGGGGTCGTGTGGGACCAAATGAGAGGATGCACGTGGAGAGCTGGGCGCGATGCCTGGTGCCTAGTGGAGCTCAGTGCTCAGCATTTGCCTGGTCTTGCAGCGTGTGGTGCGGCAGTACCTCCTTCACTGTGTCAGGGGCCGTTAGGACAAGGGCCAGGTCTTCGCCTTTATCCTCCACTCCTGCTGTCTCTGCCCACATCCAACTCCAAGTACCAAGACTCTCGCAGATGAGATGGTCAAATCTTTGTCGAGCGAACGAAGGAACTGCTGCCACACTGCGGAGCAAGCCTGATGCACTATCGCCCTGGGTGACCCCCAGAGGCCCTGTTTCTGGTGGATCTGACCCTGGAAGAAGTGGGAAGGTACGGGGCAGGCCCCCATCTGCTTTTGTGTGGCAGGCATTGAGATGTGTGTTCTCTCCAGCTCTTGTCAAGAGTTCAGGAATTCAGACTGTATTGATCTGCTGCATCTTTAAAGCCATCAATCATCATTAAGAAACAGGACCTGAGCCCCTGGATGGGCAACCGGTACTGGGTAATTTACAGGATTTCTCTCTCTCTCTCTCTCTCTCTCTCTCTCTCACACACACACACACACACACACACGGATGGCACTAAAAGAAGTCAGCTAAGACAAGCACTGAACACTTAGCAAGCAAGGAGAGAGAGAACCGAGGGAACTTAGAGACCAAAGATAACTGACCAGGACATACAGCAGGTCCCACTTCCTGGTGGAATCACGGATTTTTGTAATGAGCACTTCCTTTTGGTAAAGGGGATGCTGAGGTCTCGCCCAGGCCCTGCCACCTCCTACTAATGTCTGCCTCTTCTGGCTGCTCACAACCTGTCCGTTTTGCCTGGGTCCGTGTCAAGGTCGCCGGTCTTTGGTTTGGGCCATCTTCCTTATTTCCTTTTCAATAAAACAGAATAGCAGTCATCAGGCAAGTTTTCTCATGCCTTGGTGTTTTTCGAACATTTCTAACCGCTCCTGGATGCTGTCGTTGTGACAGAAGACACCACTGGCCTGGGCTTCAGGGCATTTGGAGTCTGGTCAAGCCCTGCTACTGATGAATTGTGGGATCTGGGGGTGGGGCGGGCGTGGGAGCGCAGACGGGCACTTAACCTCACGGAACTTCGGTTTCTTATCCATCACATGGGGATAGCATTTGGCCTACCACCACGGGAGGAGAAATTTAAGGGTAAAACGAGGTAATTGATAGGAATGTGCTTTCAAAAGTACAGTACTATACAAAAGTAGGGCAGAATTCCTCTAACGTAATTTTTCTAAATATTGAAGGCCTGCAGTGTGGGTGCTGGGGAAGTAGAGGTGGCTGAGGCTCAGCCGGCCCTCAGTGGTTTCAAAAAGGGAGAGACACTGATGTGGGGACACCAGCTAAGGCACCAAGCGGGAGGAAGTCAGTGCTGGGAACGGAGATGGCAACGAAACCTCCCCTTCCCCGGCCCTGGGGCTGGCAAGGCTTTGAGAAGGAGGGAGATTAGAACAGTTGTTGGAAGAGGGTGACAGGCAGAGGGAATGGCAAGCAAGGGCCCAGGCCCAGGGATTGCAGGGTAGAGTGTGCGGCGGACAGGGAAAGAGGAGGTGGGAAGAGCAGATGGAGTCAGCATGCAGGGCCGAAGGGCCGAAGGGCTCAGCCCGCATGGAAGGGTTTTTGGCAGGGAAGTGACCCCATCAGGAGCATTCAGGAACTCTGGGAAGATGGGAGGCCGTGTGTGAAGGAAGAGGCAGGGAAGAAGCTACTGCCATATCCAGATCAGAGGTGGTGAGGACCTGGGAGCTGGGGGACCTGCCTTCCGACTCCCTGGATGGAAGATAAGAAGGAGCAGAGGCAGGGGTGAGGGCACCGGGGGAGCCCCCATGGAACCGAGTAGAAGAAACTCTGGTCTGCCTCCAAACAGGGAGCAGTCTACTGGCAGAGGCTTGTGTGTCTATTCAGAGGCCACGGACACTCCTCCAGTCCCAAGGTAACATCCACAAATGCCTGCGTGCCTGGAAAGAGGACTTTTCATCCCACGAATGTCTCAGTCCTCTCCCACCGAGCCAGGACACCAGAAAGAACTCATATGCTGAGGACCATCAGCAGAGCCTAGAGGGTGGGCTGGGAGTCAGGTCTGACTCATCCACTTCCCAGCTATGGAACCACAGGCAGGGGGGTGTAACTTCAGCATCTCTGTTTTTAAAATAGGCATAATAATAACAATAACCAAAAATGTGGAGAGTACTTACATGGGTCAGGCACTGCACAGGTCTCACTGAGGCTGGGAGGTGGGGAGGGGACTGCTTGTCCTGGCCCCTCCCTCTCTGAGCCTCCCTCTGCCCAGATTGTGGGCACCTCCTTGGTTAGGCGAGAGGAGGCAGGATGTGGCACCAATGAGGGGAATACATTTATTCAGGTAAAAATCCCATTCTTGTGGAAACCCCACAAGTTCCCAAGATGACTATGGCTTTGAACCCATTCCAGAGCCCCAGTAGTAGCCTTCCAGGAGATATTCTGGCTGCACTTGAATGCCTCTGAAGGTGGGGAGTTCATTCTTCCACTGACATTCCTTTGTATCTTAGAGCATCTCTGACTATTAAAAAAAGGAGTTTCTTAAGCCAAGTGGGTCCTGGTTCTTTTTGTCTAAACTAAGCACTGGTTCTTTTAGGGGCTCTACAGCTCCTCAAACTGTCTGCTTTTTTGGTGCCTCATTGCCAAGGGCCTTGAGTTCCAGGCCAAGGAGTCTGGTCTTTATTCTGCACGGAGGGGGAGCCCAGGAGACCCCTGGGCAGGAGGCCTACAAACAGGCAGAGCTCCGCTCAGGACGGTGACTCTGCTGGCGGGGCCGGAGCTGGGGTCCTCGAGGCAAGGCAACCTGACTCCTGTCTCTCTGCTCTTGTTCATGGACTTGAGATAACCAGTGATAACCATTTCTCTTCCCAGACAAACAGGTCTGAGGCCAGTGACCTTGGGTATGGACCAAGAGGAGGCACATGTGAAAGTTCAATCTTCAGGTCATCCCAGGTCTGGGCACCATGGAAACCAGTGCCTCCCAATTCCCATTGGCCCCCAGAGTCTTCTTCCTGCAAAACCAAAGATTGCAGGCAGATGCAGGAACCTGGGGTCATGGGTGAGGGAAGTCTCCAGCTCCACTCTGGGCCTGGGGAGTGTAGCAGATGGCCATGGTCAGCTCCTCACACTGAGATCAGGGCTTCACTCACCCTGGGATCTCTTCTGACCTTTGTGTTCTCCAAAAAAAAGTCAAGGTGATGACAAGACACATCTATTGCATCTCAGCCATCATTGCAGTTGAAAGATGGGCCCGGAGCAGGTGGACCGCTTCAATTATGATGGATGAGGACGGTGACAGCTCTCGGGAGAGCGCGGGAACCTGGCAAGTGCTCACTCAGCTATGACTCCTCTGGTAGCAATTTGACAAGATCAGAGCACTTTACGGAAGTGGAAAGTTTGGGGACCTTGGGGTTTGCTTGGCTCAGGGGCTCTGTCTGAAGAAGCCCTCTGCCAGCAATGCCAGGTGGGAAGCTATCCTAGGAGGCCCAATGTGGGGGGCGGGAACAGTCTTGGAGAGGGGCTCTGCCTCGTGGGGCCTCCTGGCCCAGGCCTGGGACTTGCTTGCTTCAGTCTCCTCCAGCTGCTGGCCAGGGGACACCACCATGGGGATAGCCACCACCTCATGCCCAACCAGGCATCTGCTCTGAGGCAGGCCCGGTGCAGGGCACTGGGAGGTAATGGTGGGCAAGAGTCACACCCCACTCCGTGGCTGTGAACCCTGCCTCATCCTTCTGTGAAGACTCTGAGTGAGGAGAGGGCCTGGGACCAGGCAGCCCCTCGGTTGCTGGCTGGGAAGCTTCTCTTTGAGCTTGGGTTGTAGCAGTTGTTTTTGGGCAAGTGGCTGGGGGCTAAGTGAGGTGACCTATGAGGAGCGCCCAGCTTGTCACAGGTGTCCCATCAATGCTGGCTTTCTCCTGCACAAATTCTGTTGTCCTTCGGTGCGTTTCTTTATTCCTTCAGCAAATGTGGCGGAGTACTTCCCAGGTGCCAGGAACCGGGCTTGGCCCCCAGAAATTAGATGTGGTCCAGTAGATGAGAGGGTCACAACTTTATCCACTCAGAGAATGAGGATGCAGTTGGACCAGGCAGTCTTACTGGCCCTCTGTGGCTGCTGGGTGGTGTCCGCCTTGTAGGATGATGGTTGGCACGGCTTGGCCATAGTGCTCCTGGACCCCCGTGCCTTCCAGGCATTGGTGGGCTTCTCTGCATTACTTCTGCTCTAAAGCCAGGATTCAGGGGGTTCCTCACTCCAGGGGGTCATTGTCCTATAGTTGGAGGGAACCCCCAATGCGGGGAGCTCATCTCAGAGGTGCTTCAGTTCCTCCATTTCTCACTAAGTAGCTGCTGTCCCACTGGGGTTGGGGGGAGTCAGGGAGAGGCTGGTGGGACTCATGCCATGCCCTGCGGGGCGTCTGGGCTGGCTGAGTGGGAGCCGGGCGGCAGGCACTGAATACAGTGCACGAGCTGGTAGGAAGGTTCGGTGAGGCTCTGGGTGAACTCCGAGGAGTCCATTCTGACAGGGAGATCAGGGAAGGCTTCCAAGAAGGAGCATTTTCTCTGGACTCAGGAGGCTGATCCCAGGAAGACCCCAACTGGATTGGGCAGAGCCTCCTGAGCACGCCCCCCTCTCCCTGGGCCTCAGTGCTCCGATCTACACGGTGGCAGGGCTGCCTCAGGGGGCGTGAAGGCCCTTCTGGCCCAGGCACTGGCAGGTTTGGGCTGCCCCTTTCCCCTCAGAGCCAACACCCAGGGGAGCTGGCCTGCATCTTCCTCAGTAACTGAAGTTCCTACTTGGGACTCCCCTGTGTACCCCAGACATGTCCACCCCCTGGGGCTATTAGCCACAGTCCCTCTCTCTTGCTGTAGGAGATGCCCGGCACAGTTATGCCCACACAGATATTGCGTAACTACTTTTACGTGCTTTAGTAAACTACTGTCATTTTGGTTGGACAAGATAAGATTTTGGTGATGATGACAAAAACACTAAGATCACTCTCTAGCTGTGTGTCTTTGAGAAAGTCACACCCTCTCTGGGCCTTAATTTGTTTCTCAGTAAATGGGGGCATCAGCCCTGCCTGGTCTCCACCCTGGGACTGTGTCAAGTGTGAACTCCAGGAAACAGGTGATGGAGGAGGAGACCTGGTGTGGGCACAGAGGTGGGGAGAGATGAAGCTCGTGGCCAGAGGGGCTTTGGCCGCTCTTTCGGCTTCCTGTTGGCTGGAGGCAGCTGTGACCACCTGATACTCCTTGTCAGTGGTGGTGGGGGTGGCTTGCGGCCTTTCCCTCCCTGGCCCGTAGAGCCAGATATGGACAGGGCCAGCTCCCACCTCAGGCAGGAGGACGTCTATTCCATGCACGAAACCTCCAGCAGGCCAAGGGGGCTCAGCAGGGAGAAGCATTGCCCATCACAGGCCAGATCCACCCTTGAGCTCGGAGGAGCCCGCAGAGTCAAGCCCACAGGCTTACTTGGGCTCTCGCCTCTTTCTTCTCTTCTCCCCTGATCTCTGCCCCAACAGTCCTCTCAGGGCAAACAGAGCAGGTCCAGTCCAGATGCTGCAGGCCAGGCTTGTGGACTGAGAGGACTCTGGCCGCCCCTCCCTCACACCCATCCTGTCAGCGCCTCGTCTTCTAGTCTGTGAGCCAAACCGCCTCGAATCTATCTAAAGACTAAGAGGGTTTTGTGAAGTCCCTTTCAACTTGTCAGGTTCAAGTTTCACGAGTGAGGGCAAGGGGATGGGCTCTGGGGGCCAGCTGACCTGCCTCTGGCCCCTGGCTTTGCCACTTTCTTGCTGGGTGACTCAGAGCAAATCACTTGATCTTCCTGGGTCTCAATTTCTTCACCTGCAAAACAGGGATTATAACAGTGTCTACTTCACAGGGTAGTTGTGAGGAAAAATGAAATAGCATATGTGATGTTTGAAGAAGATTTAGGGGTTCATGGCCAGTGGGGCATCCCTTTTCTCTGGGAAGCGCTCCCCACTGCTCTCAGGGTGCAGGGCTCAGGACCGCACTCCTTTAGCCAGAGCAGGTGACACGTGTAGCTGATCAGACTCTGTCCTTGGGAACTTAGATGTTAGCTGGGGAAAGAAGGCCCCTCCCTTCGCTGTTGTAAAGATATAAGATGTGAGCTTGAAGTTGCCGGCAGATGTGGTTCTGGGCTTGGGGGACACCTGACTCATCAGAAAAACCAGCCTGGAGAGAAGCAGAGAGGTGGAGAGAGAAAGCCCCGATTGCCCTTGGATCCTTAGTCCAGCAACGTCCCTGTCCTTCCTGTGTTGCCACTGGTTGAGTGAATGCCCATAACACTTACCTCTTGGATTATGCTGGCTGGTGGAGCTGGGTTTCTGACTCTTAGAACCAAAAGATTCCAGTTCGTGTAAATACTTAACGCAGTTCCTGACTCACTAGCTCTCAGAATGAACTCAAGTCATACTCTATGCAGCTTGACATTGGTGCTGAATTTCTGCCTCCATTATCCTCTGGCCACCTCGTCACGAGGACTTGTGCATGCCCCCTGCCACCCGGTCCAGACTCCAGTGCTGCCTGTGTGAGACTTGGGGCCGTGGGTGGCTTGAAGCTGGAGCCTGTCCGGTGATGAAGGCAGCCGCGCCAGCCCACGTAAAACAGCACCATGGACAGTGGCAGCCCAGCGTGCAAGCACCTGCCACAGGACACAGGCACAATCAAGCTGCCGACATCCTTTGCCCATGTCGGGGCTTGATAATGAACAAGTAATTTATGTCCAGGAGTCAGTGGAGCCTGTCGCAGGCTGGGGCTGAAATGTTTCTACGAGGGATTCCTATGAAGGTCATTGGCCTGTTCTTGTCGCTGCTAAGGGTTGACTGCAAATGGTGTCCTCTTAGAGGCGGCCCCTCGTCCTCCCAGCGTCTGTGCGGGAGGAGAGGCGTACCTTCAAGCAGCTGGGTAGGGACAAGCCCTGGGCTTCTTCTCAGCCACGCCCTGGAGTCTGCAGAGTCTGACCTCAGGTTGCTCCCGGATGAGGAGAGGTTTTGGGGTGGATTGGTGTTTGAATGGCTGTGCAGGATCCGTGAGTGGGGAAGGTAGGATTGGGCATCCCTCTCTGGGGACAAAAAAATGGCTCCAATGGCTCCAATTCTGTGTGAATTAATTTGACTCAAAAGCCACATATGATAGAAATAGTGTTCTGGAGACAAAGTAAGAGTATCTCTTTTAAGCGCATGAAAAGGGAAGAAATAAAGGAGAAGGCACTGGGCTAGTGAGCAGGGGAACCACACACAGACCCTTCCTATGGGCCTTAGTTTCCCTGCCTGTTAGTGGACTAGAGAGCCTTCGCCATTCTGGGGTGTAGGCAGAGCATGTTTTAACAGTCCCATTTCACAGGTAAGGAAACTGAGGCTCAGCCGTTAAGTCATGCAGCTTCTGTTCCAGAACTGGGCATCTGGACAACCCAGTGCTCCACACATTGTCCAGATTTTCCTGCTGTTCATAGACATTATGGGATAAGCAGTCTCATGGGGTCCTCCCCTGCAGAGGCCCAGAGGCCCCCTCTGCCCCTCCATCGTTTCAGAGCAAGGGTTCCTGGGGAAGTTGTCAGGCAGACTTCTGTTGGAGGCAGGGAAGGCACCCCTTGAGAATGAGTCTGTCTCCCAGGGGAGGTTTGGCTGCTTGTGTGGGAGTTGCCTCAGCTCAGCTGCTGCAAGATCCATGGGGGTCTGCCAGTGGGATCACCCCCCGTTTCCTGCACCACGTGGTCCCTTGACAGTAGCCCCCTTTCAGCTCCCTTTCCCCTCTCCACACTGGGTGCTGGGGTTTCTCTCCTGAAACAAGAGTAATAATACACCCTGGGCCAAGTGCCACCATTTTCTTCCCCTCCCCTGCCAGGAGAGGACCACATTTAACGTGACTTGAAGGTCTCATGAGAGGGACCTTCATTTAACGTGACTTGAAGGTCCCACGAGGGGGATGAAAAGTAAAGAATGGAGCAGGAACCTCACTGCTAAAGAGAGAACATGCCAACCCAAGCCAACGAGTGCCGCTCACTGCTCTCCTCACGGCTGTGAGCCAAGCCTGCCCTGGGCACCGGGTCCTGGGTGACCACATTGCAGGAGCTGGGCAAGGTCTGCTGAACAGAGGGATGATGAGAGCTTGGTTGGCCCCTGTGCACTGGGCTTCCAGAAAATGTTTCTAAACCCAGATTTTCCACCAGGTATTATTGGTAGAACTCTGGGAGGCAGGCAGGACCTGGGGGATCCCACCCATTTCACAGATGAGGGCATGAGGCTCAGAGGCAGTGGAGGGCACCAGGGGCTGGGCTGCAGGGCCCTCGCACAGGCCCTTTCTGCTGTGTCTCTGCCCACCCAGCCCACCACAGCAGGTGTAGAGGGGGCCGCCCAGATGCACTGGGCTTTGAGGCCTTTGGTCAGACGCTGCCTGAGCAGGGCCGGGGAGCCAGGGTGCTCCTAAGGAGCACACTGCAGTGCTGACGAGTCCAAGCTTTCGATACAAGACAGCTTTACTCTCATCACAGGAGAACGGTCATCCAGGCAGCGGAAATGGTGTGGGCAAAGGCCTGTAGGTGGGAAAGTGAGTGTGTGCTTGGGGAAAAGTAGGAGTCTTGCTGTGGGAAGGTCGGGTGGGTGCAGAGGTCAGAGAAAGATGTGTTGAAATCTGGCCAAGGAGAGAGATGCCCCGTATCTTTAGTTCTTGCCCCACTTTGAAAAATCTTTTGATGGGCGTGACCTGGCTGCACTAGGAGGACAGGTGTCAGACAGGATACAGGACACCCCACTGAACTTGAATTTCAGGTAAAAGTGAATCATTATTTTAGTGTAAGTATGTCCCAAATAAGCATGGGACATACTTATCCTAAAAAAATGACTCATTATTTCTCTATAATTCAGACTTAACTGGGATACCTGTGTTTATATTTGCTAAATTGGGCAACCTTGCAGGTAAAGAATGTGGTAATGCTGCTGCGTCAGAGGCCTCGTTACCATTTTTTGGGCCATTGCTTCATGAGCAAAGACAGATTGGAATGTGTGAATCCCCAACGCACCAAAGTGCAGATAAACATGACGAACGGTAATGGCTCCAGCGGAGCCAACGGGAGCATTTCCACGAGCAGGTGAGCGATGGGAGTGCTGGCAATGAGCATCTGGGCCCGAAGCTCAGGCCTCACCTGCCAGCCCTGGAAGGCCAGGTTCACAAGGGCACCTGCTAAAGGAGGGAGGCTCAGTGTGGAGAAACAAGGCTGGAAGTGGGGATTGCATTCCCAGGCTAGTCCACCTGAGGTCCATCCTGCTGCCCTGGCTGGTGTGGCTCAGTGGATTGAGTGCCAGCCTGTGAACCAAAGGGTTGCTGGTTTGATTCCCAGTCAGGGCACATGCCTGGGTTGTGGGCCAGGTCCCCAGTGGGGGCTGTGCGAGAGGCAACTACACATGGCTGTTTCTCTCCCTCTCTTTCTCCCACCCTTCCCTTGTGTCTGAAAAGAAATATATAAAATCTTAAAAAAAAAGTCCATCCTGCTACTAAGAGAGTTTTGCCAATATTATGATAGGCTGGTGTGGGGGGCTGGTCTGGAGCCCAACTTCTATTTGGAACCCCATTTCTGTGGTGGTTGGAGCTCTGTGGTCATTGACTGGAAGGAAAGATGGAAAGATGGGGGCATCAGAAACATACCTCCTTCAGCCCTGGTTGCAGTGGTCTCTGGGTTGGGAGCGTGGGGAGAGGAAGGAGGGAGCTAGGGCATACATAGTAATGGAGCTCGGGAGTCATGAAGAAGGTGCGCTCCCCCTCACGTCTTCTTTCCAGCTGATGGACCCTCGGGGAGGAAGCACTGTTTGCTACATGCGCACTAGGAGCTTTGGGTACGTTATCTCAGATAATTCTACAATGCTTTTCTGGTGTGATCCCATTTTATAGACATAGGAGTTGAGGATCAGAGAGGTAAAATAACCTGCCTAAGGTCATTTTATGACCTTAATTCAAAAATAAGCAAAGCCAGGACTTGACCTGGATCTATATAGCTCCAGAATCTTGGATCATTTTTCTGGGCCACGTTGGTTATAACTCCCCAGGAGCTCCCACCACAGGCTCCAGGACCTGGCTTCGAGATTCTGTAGATGTAGATTCGAGATAGCTGGTGGCTATCATCATATTTCCAGGAGGGGCTCAGTGCTGCTGCTATTTTCCCCCAAAGCCTTTCTGCACCACTTTTGACCCTGAGCTACTTAGTCTTTGGTTCGCACCTGTTCATGAATCTCCTGGAATTATTGGTGACTCAGGTGGAGAGCTCCCGGGGTGAGGGGTCAGTTCTCTTTTCCTCCCTGGCGTTGCACACGTGTCCATGGGAGGGAAAGGGGTAGAGTCTACAGCCGTAGAGTCCAGGCAAGGAGAGCCTGTGACAATACATCCACTTGCATAAATGCTGACCAGTCCAGACTGAGCCCATCTGCCTGGATTGTTTAACATCTGATGCCTCGAGAGAGCGATGGTGTGTTAGTTAAGGTAATGCTAGTTGCTATAACAAACCTCCACATATATCATGGCTCAAACACAACAAGTGTTTGTGTCACTCCTGTAAAGTATCAGGCAGGTGTTCTGGTAGGTGTAGGGTTGCCAGAAAAGATGTAGGACATCTAGTTAAATCTGAATGTCAGATGAAGATTGGTTTTTTGTGTTTTGTGTAAGTAGGTCCCAAGTGATAACTATCTGCCCAGTGATTGCAAAGGCCCAGAGCTGATTCAGAAAGGTAACTGGGGTTGCCTCTGTCCCCAGTTTGTACCTAACATATTACACTAAAAAATTACTCATCGGTTATTTGAAATTCATATTTAATCCCGTTTTGGTGTTTGCTAATTCTGGCAACTCTCGATAGGTGGGTGGTCTTCTTTCCATACTGGTTTAGGGACCCAGGCTTTGTCACCTTCTGAACCGGCCACCTTCAGCCTGTGGTTTCCAAGGTCATGACGCTCATTCTCATCAAACCAATGAAAAGGGAATGAGCACATGGGAGGTTTTTATGGGCCAGAGCTGTTAACTAGAGCATAGGGCTCTGCTTTTATTCCCTTGGTCAGAACCAGGGACATGGCCAAACCCAAATGCAAGGGAGACTGGGAAATGTAGTCTACCTAGCTTGGTGCTCAGGCAAAGTGGAAAGAGGTTTCATGAACACCTGGCCTTTTTTTTTTAATGGTAGAGGCTTCTACCATTAAAAAAAAAGAGGCTTTTCATATAAGGCATGATGCCTTTTTTTAAGATCATCTTTTTAAGGCTGCAGTTCACCTCAGCTAACATGTGCTCCGGGAGGGAAGCCTACACCTGTGCTTGCTGGTGGTAGTCCCTTCTTTTCCCTTGCAAAAAAAACGAACAAAACATTTTTTTTCTTCTATGTTGAGAAAAGGTTTTTCTAGACAAAGGGCTGGTAATGGATTGTCAAGTTTTCTGTTTTAAACAAGCAGCAGGAGAGTCAGAACTTTGAATCTTGACATTCAACTGACCATGACAGATCCTGGTATATATAGCCTGGTACCACCTATTGGCCATAGGACCTTGGACAAGTTACTTACCCTCTCTGAGCTGCAGTTACCTTAGCTGTGAAATGGGGCTAATGGCATTCACCTAGTGGGCTTCTGTGGGGACATAGCCTGACCCAACATTTGCATGTAACTCGAGCTCAGCCAACAGGAGTGACTTCTCTGCACCTGTCCTCTCTCCATCTGCACCAGGGGCCCAGCTGGATCCTGGGCTGAGGCTTTCTGGGGGACTGATGGGAGGGTCCTCCAGGAACCTGTCTGCAGCTCAGAGGGGCAGACCCACAAACTCAGCTTGGCAACCAGCCTGGAGTCAACAGCAAGGAAGAGTATTTGTCTGAGAACATTTCTGCTGGTCCAAGTTCATCACAAACTTAAGTCTGGGGCCTGTGGGGAGGGGGTTGCGATGGGTAAAGAAGGCAAGGCCTGCTCTGGTCAAACCTCTGCCAATCACTGGAACACAAGCCTCCCTGCCACACCGAAGTGAAGGGGAGGCATCCCCACAGGGACGAGGGCTGGCTGAGGGCCACCTGGAGCTGTGGCATGTCCGTGGTGGAGATGATGCTGCCTGTTGGAAGGTGGCCTAAGGGTGGCCCCGAGGCAGTGGTGGGGTGTTCAGCTCTCTTGGCAGGAGCTGAAGAAGAAGGAGAAGCGGTGGTTGATAGGACTTGCTGAGAAAAATGCACGGGTTCTCCAGAACCAACTAGGGAGGTGCTGGAAGCCCCTCCAAATTCAGAATTATCCGGTAGAGGCGGCACGACAAAAGTGAAGCATTGGTTAGCAGTAGTGAAGCAACCCCATTTTAAACCCAGAGTTGGTGTGATTGGGGTAACCCAGCTTAAGTCATTTGCTCCAAAGAACAGCCCCCTGCAACTAAATTTGATTGTTTTTCGCATGGTGTGTCCCCCTCATGCCTACTCCTCAGCTGATTTGCCTTCCCCTTGTGGGGTGGGGGTGGGGGCCTCTGCCTTTCAGTAGAAAATGGTTCGCCATCCTGGATTCAGGCTCGACTTCTCTGTTCTTTCCCTGCCTGCATTCCAAACCCCTCCGATTATGGAAAGATCATCTTCTGGTCTCTGAATCATTAATTTTGGTTGTGTAGCTCTAGCCTGGCAGAGGTTTTTCTGCTCTGAAAAACTCTGATTATAAATAGTTCAATAATACATGTCCTCCTGAGTTTAAGACTCGGGCTTATGGAGTTGGAAACCTGGATGTGAAGCAAGTTAAAGTTGATGCCATAAAGACAGTAAAATAATTAATCACTTCGCTCTGTCTAATAGACTCAAGGGCACAGGAACAGCCGTGCGGCCAGGGTGAGTCCTCGGGAGCGGCACTCGCTGTCACGGCGATCTTGGCAGGCACTGCGGGGGAAGGGCTCCAGAAATCAGCATTGAGGGTCAGGGAATGGGGCTTCCCCAGGGTGCATCCCCAAAGCTCGCTGAGGCCCTGCTTATACAGGTGTCAGGCATCTGTCACCCTCTGCTCACTCCCCGCTCCGCTGCCAGTGGTTTCCTGTCCGTCCTCACTCACCACCACCCAGTCCAGCCCTCCCAGGTGACCCCCCCTTCCATGCGGTGCTCCGATTAGAATAATCCCTCTGCAGCCCACAAAGGACTTGCACATCCACTCTCTCGTTTCATTCTCACAACGCTCCGTGAAGCAGGCAGAGCAGTTGTTCTTTCTCTACTTGTCCTAAGGGAACATGGAGGCTCGGCTGGGTTCTGGGGGAAATGGTCCATTTCAAGTACTTCTTTCTCCAAGTCACACAGCTAGCTGGTGGAGCCAGGTCTTGCATTCCCACCTGGGCGACTCCTCAGCCTGTGCTCTCTCTGTTGGCTCTGCCTCCCCGGCTCCCTGGGGGACCAGGAGCAGGGTGGGAGGAGATGCAGGGGTCGGAGGAGGTATGGGTGTTCACGTGAGGGAGGCTGCCCGGAGCGCAGGGGCCAGCAGCGAGCTGGGACAGCTACCATCATTGGCTGCTTTGTAATGGGCCAGGCACTGTTCTCACCACTTTCACACGTTACTTCGTTTATTCTTCAAATCACCCTCTGATGGAGCTGCTATTATCATCCCATTTGTAAATAAAGACACCAAGGTACAGAGAGAATAGGAAACTCGTTGCAAGGTCACACAGCTAATACGTGGTGGAGATGGCATTTGAACCTTTGCCCTTAACCATGGTGCCTCATGGGCTCCTTGGAAGCCTGTGAGCAACCTGGAGGCAGAGCCGTTCTGTCACTTGGCTTAATGCCTTAGTGTGGAGCTCAGGGGCTAGCGCAGAGAGGGGGTTCGTGAGTTGTTCGTGGAAGGACTGGAAAGCCCAGCCAGGTCTGGTCAGCTCCTAACTGGCTTCATTCATTGGTCCCTCTCACAGGTGCTCCCTCCTCTGGATCAGGCCCTCTCCTGGCACTGGGGCAGCAGCGGTGGACTGGCCAGTCTCTGCTACTGTGGAGGCGGGGTGGGGGGCCATGGTGGGGCAGATGGTAACAAAGGACCTGCTCTGACGTGGTGCGTCGAATGGTTTGGGGAGGAGCAAGGTTTTTACTGGGGTGGCCTGATTTTCCTCTCCATGGAACTGGTAACGAAAGGGAGTTGGAGGCAAAGCCACACTCACCAAACCGAGCTGAAGGGCCACGTGTCGGGGGAGACTTACATTAGCCCTAATCCTCTCTGGAAATACGTGAACTCGCCACGTGGCCTGGAGCAAGGCACCTTCAGGACAGCTCGGGGGTGGGGGGAAGAGAAAAAGGACGTGGAGTGCGTCACAGGCCTTCTGTCCAGGTGTCCCCCACACCCCAATACACTTCTTATGTCCTGTCTGAGGCCAGTTTTCCTTTCCTATCACAATCCTGCCACCCTGTTTCCCAGCTGGTTTTTTCTCCTGTCCTGGGCGCCTGTGAGCCAGAACTCAAAGTCCTGGGTGCTGCTGTTCCCTTGCTGTAGGCTCCCAGCCTCTGGCTTTGCTGTGCTGGTTTCTGAGAGGCATTTGCCTGCCAGAAATCTGGCCACCTGACCCAGCACTGGAGCAGATCCAAAGAGTCCACAGCTCATGAAAAGTGTCCTGGCCAGCTGGCCAGCCATGGTTGGACCGGAGACTGAACTGAGGACAATGCTTCAGAGGGTGGAGACCTCGAGAACGGGGACTGGTCAGTTTCTACACATCACCACAGTCCCAGCACCTGGCCCGGAAAGGGGCAGGTGTTCAATAAATACCTGTTGTATGGATGATGCTCTTACCATGTTTCCTTAAATCTCGGGTACCATCCCCCGTAAGAAACATTGCCAATTCATAACTTTTCAGGAAAGATAAAAGGTAGACATGACATTAAATATGCACACCAGCTGTGAGACGCATCCTGACAACAGGAATGGTAAACTGTGAACACACAGACCATGCATTTGAGAGTCAAGAACTTGGGCGATAACGATCACACAGGTGATTCCAGGGACCGGACCACTTGCAAACTGACTCCTGTGGCCAATCCAGCCGTGAAGGGCCCACTGTTTCTCATTCTCCTCCTCGAGCTGCTTTTCTGCAGGCTCGTCCCCAGGCCTGCGGACTTCTCGAGCCCCGCCCTCCCCGTCTCCCGGTCCCTCCAGAAAGCAGCCGGGGCCCCGTCCGCAGCCGCAGCCGTGCACGGATGAGCTCCTTGTGCCCGTTTGCCGGGACTTTGTAAATGACCAGCTCCACAACAAATTTTCTTTGAAGTTTATAGGAATCATGGAAGTGACATAAAACTGTGAAGTCCCAATGAAAGGACAAATGTAGTTGGCCAAAATGAACAATTACAGGAAACAAAGGGAAAATAACGATTAAAGATCTTTCATTACAGCCAGCTAATTATCATGAGTTCTGGACTTAACTGTTCAGGCATAGAATTAAAAACCTTAATTATATTGTCACCTTTGTCTCTCAGCTCCCATTGCCACAAATGAATCCATTTACTGTAAGTGCCGCTGATGAGCAGAAATTGATGGCAGTCCCAGCGAGGTGGGAGAGGGGGCCCCGGAGCGGGAGGGGGGCACCAGGCGGCGCTCCCAGGCCCGCACAGCTGGGCGGCATCTTCATTCCAGGACATTATAAATTAGAAACACTTTTAATGAGACAAATACAGGTTTGATGGATTTTATGACTTCTTCTCCCCTTCAAACCTCTAACAATGCTCCTCCTCTTTCTTCCTTTCCATTAAGGCTGGCCTCTTGTTAAGTGATGGCGTTAATGGTCTTTGGAGACAGGCTGAGTGTGGGAGGACAAGGGGGCCTTCCCTCGCGAGGGCCGCACAGGCTCTTCTCTCCAAAGGAAGACAATTCCTGGCCATTGTTCCAAATGGGAGCCTTTTAAAGCCCAGCGCAATGAGTGGAAACGCGAGATTACTTTGAGAGAGAGGGAAATTGGAAAAGAAAGCTGCAGGATGGTTGGGGAGATAACATCCTCAAAACTAGCCAGCTGCTCTGTTTGAGAGGCCAGTCGGTTCAGCGGGAGAAGCCAGGCGTGGCTATCGGAGGTGGTCGAGTGGTCCATTCCCCAACTTCCCTGGAGGGCGGGGTGGGGTGCGGCTGGGAGTGAGGAGCCCTAGGGTGGACACAGTGGTTACGGACATGAACTCATGAGCCAGACTGCCTGGGCTTGAATCCAGGCTCCATCTCTTTCTGTGTGACTTGTGCCAATTACCTAACCTCTCTGTGCCTGATATCCTCATCCGTGAGGTGGAGCTATTGACAATGCCTAGACCAGGGGGTTGTCATGAGGTCTAATAGAGTTAATATGCATGAAGCACAGAACACTGTCTGGCATACAGTAAGAACTACAGACGCGTCAAATATACCCAGTGAGAAATAGCTCCGAATTCAAATGCCGTCTTCCACTCAATGGCAGTGTGACCTTTAACATGGTACTCAACCTCTCTGAGCTGCGTTTTATTTTATTTTCTATAAGATGAGATGAACCAGCACAGGCATTGCAGCGTTTCGAGCGGGGGAGTCAAGGAGGAAACGGGAGCATACAGCCACTATGCACTCTTACTGTGCCGGCTCCAGCTGTGCCGTGAGCCAGCGCGGGTTCCAGTGCTGTGGGGGGAAAGGGCAGGTGCATAGTCGTGGAGCAACTTAACTTGAAAGAAGGCGACAGCCATCTGCTGGCACACTCAGGCGCCGTGGCCATCCGGTCTGGTCCTCCTGCATCTCTGGAGCTGGAGTTCAGGCACCCCTGGCCTCCGCACTCCTATCTCCTATCTTTGGGAGAGTCTGGAGCCTGTGTTGCCATGGTGACGTGTAGGAGTTAATGGGATGGAACTCCTCACAGGGCTGGCGGTGGGATGCGAGAAGCCGCCGCACTGGGCTAAGATGCCCAAAACAAAAGGGTGAGCACCTCGGCTGCACAGGGTCACGGCCAAACCCAGCTTGTGTGGATTTCCGCCCCTGCTGCCCAGAGGGCAGGAATGAGATATGATCTCTCCATAGCTATCTGCCTCTGTCCCCCAGGACAGAGACCAGAACAGGGAGATGCCACACAGGCTGGGCAGAGAGGGGAAAGGGGGTACTAACCAGAGACAGGAAACAAGGGGCAAGAGAGAAAAACGCCCACCCCAAGTGTGCGGAAGTGCCTCCCTCTACCCCCATTCTTCAGGTGAGGACTGTAGGCAGATGGGTCTCGTGGGTGGCCAGGGGCTTTAATATCCCTTATCACATTTGTTTCTCTAAAGACCCTGGAGGGAACCAAAGCCAGGTTTGTTATACCCGTTTTCCTGATGAACAAGCTGAGACTCAGTGAGGTGGTGAGCCTTCCTCAGGTTCAGTGACAGAGCTGGGATCAGGCCCTGTGTCTTTTTTCCTTAAAACTGTGCAAACTGGCAGGACTTTGGAGCAGGGGGCGTGGGGAGGGGTGGCAGGAGAGTCCCATGCTGCCCACAATCTGGCTTTTCTGTCTTTCTGGCTCTGGCTTTCTGGGCAGAGGCCCAGGATCCTCATTCAGCTCTGAAATCAGGTCTCCGACAACCCGCTGACAGCAGCTTGCAGTTGCCCCAGCAGCAGATCCAGCCACACCCCCTGAGTAGAACGGATGGGGGTCGGGGGTGGGGAGGACAGCTCCCCGATGAACTCCCTGTGTGACCTTGGGTCAGCTTCCTGTCGCTGAGCCTTAGCTTCCTCATCTACGAAATGGGGACAAACACGACTTGCCTCCCATTTCACAGGTTGGCCATGGAGGTCAAAACACTTGGTAGGTTGTGAAGAGGCAGGAGCTGGGAGGGTGGCAGAGGCGGAGGGGGACTTGGTGCCGCCATATCTCCAGGGGACCCAGCCCTGCCCTCCTGAGGACCCTTCCCCACCCAGCTCTCCCCTCCTCTGCCCTACACCTTACTGTTTCCTGAACTTCCCTAAGACTCTTCCTCATGCTTGGGTCTCCGCTCAAATGGTTTGTCCGTGTACAGCCCCCCTTCCCTGTCCCCAGCCTGTGGATGCTGCCTCCCTCCGTGGATTCTTTCTTGTCCACCCTCCCCTGGCACCGTCCCTCCCCTGTGTCCCACTGCGGGTCATCAGACAAGGCAGCGGAGACACCATGCAGGTCCACTTTCCCCATTTCTAGCCCCTCCCCTTGGCTTAGCTTCTGAAGGACCAGGGATGTGGGCTGCACCTCGGTCCCCACTGTATAGATATGGAGACTGAGGCTCAGACTAGGCAAGTGTTTCCCTCAGGTGCTTCACTCAGGAGCCCTCTGTGGGCTGGAGTCAGAGGTCTCCATCTCTGGCTGCTGGTGTGATGCAGGGCCATCTCCCCCTTTTTCATGTGGGCCCCACTCCTGAGACCAGGTGAGTGGTTGGGAGTGTACCTGTGTGAATCAGGTTCATTTTGTGGCAGATGATAAATGTAACTTCAGCTGTTAAGAGGAAAGGAATTTATGACAGAGAACTAGGTGCTCACAGTACCGATGGAAGGATGGGAAGAACAGACCCTTGGCCTGGAGAGAAACGACACTGCAGAACCAGCCTGCCAGAGGAGCCCCCCCTCCGCCACAGCCAGGACATGGGGACACACGGCAGCAGCTGCCAGCTAGCTATCCCTGCAGCAGTAAGGCAGTGACGCCTGGGCTCTGCTTCTTGACGTATGGGGACTCCTGCAAATGCTGCTGCACAAGCTGAAGGGGCAGAAGCAGCGGAAGTGCAGCCCCTGCCTTCACCTGCCACATGCTTTTACCCAAGCACATCTGATTGGCTGCCCTAAGTTATTCTGGACCCTTAGCTGCAAGGGCATCTGGGAAATGTCAGTTTGGGCCTTCTTGCCTCTACAGCACAGGAAGGCCAACTGGAAAGGAGGGTGGAAAGGACGTTGAATGCTGAGCCACCACATCTGCCATGTAGCCATGAAGCCATGAGGCCAAGAGTCCAGGACCGAACTGGACCAGGGGGCTTGTTTACCCAGGGAGAACCTGCCCTTGGCCAAGGCTCCTGTAGTGGCCGTGTTTTAAGAAAAGGAGCACTGAGAGTCCAGCATCCTGAGATTCCGAACTCCATCACTGACTGGTGGGTGGTCTTGGAACGCTCAGTCACGTGTGCACAGGTACACATACCCTTCCGCCCCTTTCACTAGGGCTCAGTGAAGGGCTGGTGGGGAAAAAACTACAGCTTAATCCGGGGCTGACCTCGTGTATTTCAGTGATGAAGATCTTGGTCTCTGGGGTCAGGTCCCTTGCCATTCGGGTCACCATTCTGTGAGCCTACCTCATCCTCTTGCTGGTCCTCGGAAAGCCAGGGCCCAGGCATGGTTAAAGGCATGGTGTGAACCCACACCTAGCAGGCCGCCAAGTATGCGCCCTTCATAACACCCTAGAGCCACAGCAAAGCTGGCGCTGGTTACCACCTTAGGCTAACCCGAGAATAGGAATTCGCATGCAAGGGGCAAGGTGATGAATGTGCCCGGGCATGGGGCCAGAGGTGACATCCTCTTCTGCCACACATGACCCTGGATGGCTACTGGCCCCTCTAAGCCTCAGTGCCCTCGTCAATCAAACTGCCCTCCTAACAGGGCCACCTCCAGGGTCATGACGAGGATTAAGGGGGACACAGATCACGCCAAGTGCTCAGCACAGTGCCCTGCACTCAGTACAACAGGCTCAGCAGATGTCTGCCCCACTGTCACCACTGTCCATGCTTCAAGCCAGTATCCCTGTGGATGTGCCATTACCGGTGGCATCATTCCTTTGCCCCTCCTTCCCCGCAGGGCTGCCCCTGAGCTTCCTGAAGCAGCCATGTGTGTTAACCATTTAGAGCCTGACCAGGAGCTGCCCCTGGGGGCTAAGAAGAGGGATGGCCGAGTTAGTAAATGGGGTGCACATTGAGAACTACTGGTGCCAGCTCCACTAGCAGAAATGGGATATGGTTAGTCCAGGCTGGGACCCCGGACATCATGCTTTATTATTTATTTTATGGCTCCCCAGTGATGTCAGTGCGTGACAGGGGCTGGGGAGCACTGGGACAGATGTTCTGATGCAATCTGACTGGTTAGGACAGCATGACGTCCTTTGCATGTCACCAGTGCCTCTATGTGGCAGATGGGGATTAAGACCCCCCTCTTCATGGGCAAGGAAACAAAGGCTCATGGGTTTGGGCGACACTGGCCCACATGTCTGGATGGGCGACGGGGAGCCGGAAGGGGATAACTTTCACGATCTTTCTTTGTCAAGACCCCCGGAAGAAATTACTGTGACAGGATCTTTCTCGGGCCCATCTAGCTCTCACAGGAGCTGAGGGTTTGGACTGTCTGCGGGGGGCCAGGCGGCCTGTCCTGCCTTCCTCTGATCCCAGCCAGCGCTGTCTCTTGAGGCAGCCTTCAGCGGGTACAGCCCAGGCAGGCAGGCCTGGTGTGGCTGGGAAAGAACTCCTCCTTGGAACCCAGTGCCGTTCTGTCCAGGGCATAAGCCACCATCTGTGTGGTGGCTTCCCGAACACAGTGTGCTCACCTGGGCTCCACCTACGATGGGCCACCCGGTCCTCCCGGCGAGGATTGCACCGCTCGCCCCTTCCCTGGGGCCCATCCATCACACTGAGTGCCTCAAACATTGAAAGAGATGGGATTATAGATGGCGCCCGGAGAAAAATGGAGATCAAGCTCCCGAGTAAATGAATTTATCTATTCCCAGACCCAGGTCGGACAACGCCGGCGGGAGGAAGCCATTTGTCTCTTTGAGAGATGATTTTAGAAATACAGTCCTGGATGTGTCAGATCTGTGTTTTCTGACTTCAGGGCGAGGGGGGGAAGTGCCTCTGCCACCGGGAGACAGCAGGAGGCTCCGCGGTGACCAACTGCTCCGCCTGACAGCGGGGTCCAGGCATCGGGTGCTAATTACCGCGTCCTCTTCTGATTGGAGTCCGTGTTGTTCCTCTTCACTTCCTTTTGATTATCTCGGGGCGATTGCGAGAGAACCGGGGACGGGTTTAAGCAGAGCTAGTGCACACGTTATTATGGCTTCTCTCTGGGCTTAAATGGCGCTTTCGAAAATAGGCCTTTTTATTTATCTGCTCTTCTCCTCTCCTTAAATCGTGGCCCAGCCCTGTAGGCACGGATTGACTGTGCATTTCCTTTGCCTCAGAAAGAGCCTGTCTGTCACTTCCGTGGGGCTGGAAATAGGGGAGGAGGTGGGGATACTGGGGACACTCAGCGTCAGAGGCAGCTCTGCCTTCAACTCTGATTTTGAAAAAAGTTACATATGGTTTGTGAAAGGGACTGGTTGGCACAGGTGTGTGTGGCAGGAGTTTTTGTATATCTTCTGAGAGGATAGACCTTGGCACCAGGACAAGTGCTGGTAAGGGTCAGTTTAGTTGAGGGAAGCCACACCCACTAACCTCCTGGGCACAGGCAGGCGGTGCAGTGAGAACGAATGGGTCCACAGCCCAGGAGAGGAGGGTGTGCCTGGGGCACTGTCATGGGTCCGGAACCTAGGAATTTGGTTCCAGGGCAGTGACTTTGCCCCTCACTTCTGATCTGGCATTAATGTCAAAGCTGGGAGGAGAGCCTGGGTAACTACACTTTCTAGAGCATCCTTTTAGTCTTTCCTTGACCTTGACTAAAGGTCAAGGTTTTAACTCTTTGGCAACATTTGGGGGGAGGGTCGGAGAGACCGCCCACACTGTGCCTTGGCTCCTGTCCCTCGCTGGTGCAGGTGGTCCTGTGGGCAGCATGCCTGGCTCAGGACACTGTGGGTGGACTTCAGGTCAGAGGGCATAGTACTGGCTGCGTCTGGGGGCATGTTTCCTGGATGGCCCCACTACTACAGTCCTGGGCTTGGCCAACTTATTTCTCACTCGGCCGCATTCCGGCCTCACCACTGGATACCACACCTGTGATGTGAGCCATCCAACCACCTCCACCTGCAGGGTCCGTTCTGACAGAGAGCCTACCTACTCATACACCCCTTGAGAGCCCCCCCTGCCCCTTTTTACTGCTTGCGGTTGTCTCTGGGGCCCCCTGGCCCTTCTGGTCTGGGCCCCACCACACCCTTCACAGGTCCTAACCAACCAAACGGGAGGACTACCTCTTTTCCATACGTGTTTTTCTGCCCCGAAGCCTTTAACCAACCCATTTCTCTTACCTCCAATGCCTGTTCTCTCTTCCATCCATCGCTTTTCCCCATCACTGCGCAGGCTCTGCACTGGCAGGTGCTCACCAGCTGGGTGCTCTGTGTGAATGCTGCTTTCTTCATAAAGAAAGTTTCATTGTTGTTGCTTTTTTTTAATCTTAAAAAATTCAAGTTCAGCCCTGGCTGGTGTGGCTCAATGGATTGAGTGCCAGCCTGTGAACCAAAAGGTTGCTGGTTCAATTCCCAGTCCAGAGCACATGCCTGGGTTGCAGGCCAGATCCCCAGTACGGGTGCACGAGAGGCAACCACACATCGATGTTTCTCTCCCTCCCCTCCTTTCTCTCAAAACAAATAAAATATTTTTTTAAAAAATTCAAGTTTATTTTAGAAAAATTGGGAAATATAGATAACCTCTTAGAACAAAATAAAGAATAACCTGGAATCCTACATCCACTGTCAATATTTTGGTGTATATCTTTTCAGGTCTTTTTCTTTCATTATTTTTTTATTGTGAAACAATTCAACAAACATGGAAAGAATAGAAAATAGTTCAACATTCCTCTATGTATCCATCCCCTCTTTTACCAATCCAGTAGTTTTTCTGTCTATTTTTGCAATTTTAGGTTTAAATACTTTGGGATGAGGTACAAATTGTCCATATTGTTTTTGAAAGCTGCGTTCCCTTATTCCCCATTTAATAAAGCCACAGAAGCTTTTCTGTGGCTGGAGAGTATTCTTTGAAACAATGTATAACAGCTTATTCAGCTAACCAATCTCCTATTTTTGGACGTTTCTAATGATTAGAAACAGTAATACACACCTCTGACTATTTACTAAGAATAAATTCAGAGACATAGAATTATAGGGTCAGAGAATATGGACATTTCGATATATCCCATCACACTGGATTTTTAAATGATCATGCTCATTGATATCGCTGTAGCAGCATATGAGAATATCAATTTAGTGTATCTTAGCAAGCACTGAGGATTTTCACTTTTGTAAGACATTGTCAGTTATGAATGAATAAAGGCATGAATGACAAGAGCCTCTTTGAGATGCTGCCACCACTCGGCTGCTCCTTGTGGCCAGCTCGGATCCCATTTCCTGTGTGAACATGTGTGGCGAGGGGTGAGTGGGTGGGGAGGGCAGAGGGCTCACTTCCAGACCCTCTCAGTGTGGCGTTTAGACTTCAGCCAAGCCTGGGAAGTGACCGTGCAGCCAGAGTAATCACCCTCCCATGGGCTGGGCTAATGTGCTCCTCCCTGGCTGCTTGGATCAATACCATATTTACTACAGATTCACTAAATGAGCCAGCACAGCTGGGAATGAGCTTCCAGAGACAATTACTTTGGAAAATGTAACCATATTTTAGTGGGTACCACATGCATGAAGCTCTTTGCAAATATCAATATGTATTTGCTTGCCTGACAAAAACAGATCAAACCCAAATCAAGAGATTAATCCAAATGATCGGATTCTAAACGATTCTTGCTGTGCAAAGTGGGGGGAAGCCTTGACCTTTTCCATGGTTGCTATTGTTCAGGCAGTGCCAGAAATAACCAGCCTGGCAAAACTGGCTGGCCTTTGGCTCATGCCATCTTGTCTGTTGCAAGTTTATTGCAGGTAGAAATAGTTGGTGCTGATGGTGATAACCATTCCTATGTCCATAGTGTTATCTTACTTGATCTTTACCACACCCTTGGAACAGTCAGTAAATGCTTATTTAATCAATCAGCTCATTCATTTAACAAATGAGTATTGAGTAGCCTTTACGCACTGGCATTGTTCTAGAACTTGCTGCGTGGTGGAACAAGACCGATAACAAACAAGGAGACAATCAAATGGCTAAGTGGTCATGCATGGAGGGCAGTACTACAAAGAGGAGGAAAATGGTGCTGTGAAAAGGTGCATGTGGTGGTAATACTCCATGTCAATGGGTGGGTGGGGAAAGTTTCTCCGAGGAGGGGACTTTAGGTTGAAATTTGATGGATGAGAAGCAGCAAGCCGGAGTGAGTCAGGGGTGAGCCGGGACAGGAGGAGCCAGGCGTTCTAGGCTGAGCGTGGGACCAGCGTGTGCAAAGCGTCTGAGCTGGGAACAAGACTGGCAGCTCCAAAGACAGGTAAGGCTGCTGCTCATGGGGCTGGAGTGGGGTGGGACGGTGAAGAGCAGCACTTCATCCGACGGGAGAGGCAGCAGCAGCCAGCAGCCAGACCACACAGGGCCCTGTGGGGCATGACCAGGAATTTGAATTTTATTTTAAGGGGGGCTGGGAGCCATCAGAGGGCTTTATAAGAAAAATGACATGACCCAATTTACATTTTTAAAAGATCACTCTAGATCCTGGGTAGGGAATGAAAAATAGTCCATTCATTTTGATGGCCGGTCCTGGCCATCAAAAAATAACAGATGTGAGGAGACAGGCTGGCAAGGTGGGGGAGCCTTGAGTGGATCTTCTGAAGAGCTTCTGGGATGCGGGGGCCTGCCAGGGCTGCGGGCCCTGGTTCTGAGTTTTCGCTGATTTCACATTTCATCTCTCAGTTTCTCCTCCCCTTGGGAGGGTCGGTCGCTGGCATGATCCCGGGCCCATTAAAATGGAAGGCAAAGAGCGGTGGGAAAGAGAGGGAGCCCGGAACCCTTGAGGGGTTGCCACGGAGATATCATTATGCCATCCCAGCCTGGGGAGCTCAGTGTGCTGGTGTTTACCCTAAAGAACAGTGTGGGAGCCCTTCCTCTCTATGTGCTGGGTCCCTGGGGTACAGCGGGGAGGTGCCCTCTGAGGGGACCCTCGTGATGAGTTGGGCAAAGGCTGCCCCTCACTCATTGCTGGACCGTTGGTGGACACTGGTCAGGGAACATCTGGCCTAAAGTTCCTCCTCTCCCTCCTCCTCTTCCTCCTGCCTCCTCCTCTCCTCTTCCTCCTTTCGACATATAGTTAGCCACTTTGCTTGAAATAAGGCATTTCTCTGAAAGGCACACATGAATTTCCCCTTAGGAGTGTAAGAAACTCGAGGGCTTCTATCAAATTCTCTCTGGCCCCAGAGCACAGGGCGCCGCGGGAGACCGGTCCTGCCCCAGAGCTCCGGTGACGATGGGAACTGCCGTCACTCTCCAGAGCTGTCACCATGAGGGGTCACAGAGCCCGCTCACGCCCACACGGGTGACCTCCAAACAGACGCACCAGCAAGGCAGGGCGGGCCGTGTGGCAGGATCTCGTTCTGGGCTAGAAAGTGCGTCTGCTCATTACCCGACCTTTGCTAAGTACACCAACTAATGGAGCGAGAGACGTGAAAGATCTTCACAGGCCATGTGGAAATGTAATCCAAACCCAGCCCGAGGAGGTCACAGTGAGTTAGATTAATTTCCATCCTGTCGTTCCTTACAAAGCTAACCTTTGCCTTACAAAAAAAGTTCTTTAAAAGAGATAAGTCAGTGTTTATTTAGCAGGTGAAAGAGAATTCATCCTAGCAACCCTGTAGGAAGTGTCCCAGTATCCTTGGGATTCAGCCCAGGAAACTGTTTATTGATCTTTTACATCAGAAATGATTGCTCTGAGTTTGAACTTTATCAAGTACTGGAAATTCAAATAAAGCTATTTGTGCAGTTCCGCTTAACGAGGGTTATCAGCTGAGAGAAGCGCTGTCCATCGGCCTCCTCTCCCAACTCGGCCACGCCCACCGGGGCCGAGACCCGGCCGCTCCTGCTCCCAGATGCAGCTGGACCAGCCCATTCTTTTGCCTGGGCGTCTCTGTCCTGAGAAACGGTGGCACACGCCTCCCTGCCAGTCCCCACCTGTCCCCTTCCATCCCAACCCTTCCGTGCCTAATCTTCGCCTTTCACTCTCCGACGCCTCTCCTGCCCTCTCTCCCTCTACTCCCTGTCCCTTCTCCTCGGTCTCCTCCTCCTTCCAGTTTCCTGCCTTTTTCTTGCTGTGGTCTGTATCCAGCCCTGCCTGCCATCAACATTAGGACCGACAAACATTACCAAACGGTCTCCAGCCAGAGGCCTCTGGAGCTCTCTAAAGTCCTTCTTCAACATGCTGTTCTTCGATAGAGAGATCCTGCGTTCTTAAAGTTTACCAACCATTTCATACTCATAACCTCCCCCACCCCTTTTATTCTTTTGTCTGAAACTGTCTTTCATCCAAAACGGGCTGCCTCCTGGGTGCTGGGTCGGGAGTTGACGGTGAGCTCCCTGTGACTCTTCTTCCCCCGCTTTCTGGCTTTCCTAGAAGGGTTCTCTCAGCCTATGGTGCTCCAGACTGGAAAGTTCTACTGGTCTTCTGGAAGCCTCTCTCCCCTCTGAGCAAGTCAACTACCTTCTCGTGAGACTTTGTCAGCCATGGGCGTTCTTGTAGGAGGTGCAGGGCCGGATTAGAGAGATGCCTGGGGAACAGTGGTTGACAAGGCGTGGGGAGGCTGCCTCCTCTGCCCCCTCCTCCCCCCTCCTCCCCCTCCCCTCCCCTCCTTCCAATCTCTCCCTGTCAACCCCCAACCTCTGTTGACACCCGGTTCCCTAAGATCCCACAGGAGATTCATATGTGTTTGTTCTCATTCTTCTTTGTCTAATGACCTCTGCTTCAAACTTAGGAGGGAGAATTCCTTGGGTAGAATTTTCAGGAAACTCTCTTCAGCCCTCTTGCTGCTCCTTGCTGGCTCGTCAGTCCATGAGGACCATCCAGAGAGCCTGCGGGTCATGTTTAAGAGCCTGAGTTGTTGCCAGGCGAGGACATCCCGCAGGGGCACTGTGTGAGTACACGGGGTGGGGGGAGGCAGGAGGGGTGGAGAGGGCAAGATGACAGAGCATCTGGGAACCTCCCTGAAGAGCAAGACTCCACGAAGCTGGATGCCGACAGTGGGGGCTGGTCAGCGACAGAAACCCAAATCGAAGGAGCTCAAGAAAAATCGTGGGCATTTATTCCCTGGCTCCTGTAACTGGCCCCTGGCCTATGGATCCCTCGGGACACCATTTCTCTTGCCAGGAAGTATAGCCTAGTGGTCAGACACCGGCTGCCTTTGAGTCCTGGCTCTGCCTCTAACGAGCTCCGTGACCTTGAGCAAGTTAGGTAGCATTTGCACTCTGATTCCCTCTTTTGTAATAGAGGGTAAAAACAATTCTACCTTACTGGGTTACTGTGAATGTTAAATGAGTTAATGTACACAAAGTGTGTAGATCAGGCTGGAGCATACAGTAAATGCGATATGAGTATCAGCGACTGTATTCATTTCCTAGGGCTGCCGTAACAAAGCATTACAAACTGGGGGGCTTACAAAGCATTACAAACTGGGGGGCTCAACGCAACAACAAACAACGCTTTTCCGTCCCAGAGTTCTGGAGGTCCCAAGTCCAAAGTCAAGGTGTTGGCAGGGCCCTGCTCCCTCTGAAACCTGTAGAGGCCCCTTCCTTGCCTTGTCCTAGCGTCTGGTAGTTTGCCGGAAGTCTTTGCTGCTCCTTGGCGTGTGGGTGTGTCACGGCAGTATTCACAGGGCCTCCCCCTGTGCGACGTCACAGCATGTGCGTGTCTGTCTCTGTGTCTGCATTTTCCCTTTTTATAAGGTCTCCAGTCGTATTGGATTAGGGCCTGTGCTACTGACCTCATTTTAACTTGCTTACCTCTGTAGAGACACTGTTCCCAAACAGCGGCAGCACGTGCTCTCTCTCTCTCTCTCTCTCTCCCCCCTCCCTCCCTCTCTCAGCTCCTTCAATGGCAGGTCTTCCCCAGGCTTTGGCCCAGACTACCACTGCAGTTCTGGGCTTCTAGTCCACCGTCTCAGCATCGGACCATCTTTCCTAACAGTTCCAGCCAAGGTCCCTGATGGCCTCTGTCTTAGCTTGACCTGTGTGACCACCCTGGAACCCGTCCCTGTGACTAAGGGCATGCAGTACTCACACGGACCATTCCTGGCATCTCTGGAGCCTGGGACTGGGGTCAGCCCCACTCAAACCACGGAGATTATGAGTTGGGCAGCAGTGGTCGCCCTGATTGCAGACTGGGTCTTGCTTCTGGAGAAGGGGTGCTGGGCAGGCCAGGGAAACAGATGGGCCTGAAGCCTCAGAAGAACACAGCAAGGTAGCTGGAGCTGCCTTCAACCCTCTTTGTGTTGCTATTGCCAGTGGGCTTGGGTTTACTGGGGGTGGACGGTCAGAGAACTGGGAGAGACCGGTAGGCAGGAGAACGAGAAGCAAATCTGAGCTGAGTAGGAAGAAGCGCTTCTGAGGCACAGAGCAGCCAGCACGGGAAGGGGCTTTAGACTTGGAAGGGGCCACATTCCATCCCCAGAACTGAGCAAGGGCCACCTGTGTGTGACCGAGAATGCTGCAGAGGCCGTGCACAGTGGGGACGTACACAGACACACACACATGAGAAATATAAGTTTCCCAAAGCAGTTTTACCTTTACTATGAGCTCTGTGCTCAGAGATAGTCCCTGCTCATTTACTCCACTTCCAAAACACTCTCAGCTCAGCGAACTGACTTCCCAGCTGGAAGTGGGGAAATCTGGACTACTGACCTCTGAGGTCCCTGGCAGCTCAGTGACTCCCTGCGATTCGATGACAGGCACCGTTGGGACAAGAGGGAGGAAACGTGGTTTGATATCCTGAACACGGCATGCCTCATTAGTGGTGCCCGTAGGGCTGCAGCCCAGCTCTCTGGACACTCGGTTGGGTGTTCCCTTCACACAACCTGCAGCCCGGCCTCTGCTGGTCCCTCTGGGTCCTCTCCTCCATCTTTGGATAGCTGCTCTGTCAACTTGGGACCTCATCAGTCCTTTGCCCATATACCTTTGGGGGTTCCCACACTGTCCAGAGGGCAGAGGTTCAATATCTTTATCTACTGACCCCACTGCGTTTTCCTGGAATCTCTCCCTATGTTCCCCCAAACCCTGTCCCCTTTGAGCTGCCCCTCCCCCACACCCAGATCCGCACCTCAGACCCCATCTTCCCCTGCCTGAGTGTTCTCCCTCTATTCCCCTCCTCCAGGTTCTCCCTGTCCCCTCAGGGGCAGTGCTCTTCTTCTGGGAAGCCCTCCGTGGACCATTCCCTGGCCGCCAGGGATCTTCCACTCCTCTGAGCTCTCTCAGCCTTGTGTTGTACCCGCTCTTCCTGGACCATGAAGCTCTTGGCAGAGAGGACTGTGGTGTTCGTTTGTGAGTTTCCCACAATACCTTGTCTGATGCGTCCAGAGGAGATGCTCAGTAAATGCTTGCAGGATGGATAGGTGGATGGATGGATAGCTGGATAGATTTCACGATGTTGAATCAAATCCGTTCATTCATTCAGCACCAATTATTGTGTGCCAGGTACTCTTCTGGGCACTGGAGACCCACATCAGATAAAGCAGACAAAAGACCCCTGTCCTCAGGGAGTGTGTGCTCTAGTTGGGGGAGACAGTGGACAAACACAGCACATAGTACCTTACGAGGTCATAAGGGCCACGGAGAAACAAGGCAGGGAAGCAGATAGGAAGTGTTAGAGCTACTGCGAGTGCACGTGGGACAGCCAGGGAGGGCTTTCTGAGAGGGTGAGCTTGGAGCAAAGCCATGAAGAGAGGAAACGTGTGGGGGCAGGGCTTCCCGGGCTGAGAGCCAGAGCAAAGGCCCCGAGGCAGGAACGTGCCTGCTGTGTTTCGGGAGGACAAGGAGGCCAGTGAGGCTGGAGCAGAGGGTGTGAGGGGGGAGGGGAAAGGGTCAGCTCCACAGAGCCTTTGTCGCAGGTCGGGCTCCCCAGGAAGCAGACTCTGAGATGGAGACTGAGGGGCAGGAGGGTTGTCAGGGGTGCTCTTGCGACATCGGTGGAAGGGAAGGGGATGGAGGCGCAGAATGGAGAGGAGCAGGCCAGGCAGAGGCAGGAGGTCAGCGGGGACAGTCTCGGTGAGGCCTCAGTGGCCCCTGCAGGGAGCTCTGGGGATGCGCAAACCATCACAGGTGGCCTGGGTTGGGGTGAGACGCCTGGACCTTGCACCCCAGTGGACCAGGCACCAGGTGCAGGTCACTCTGGGAAGGGGGTGTGGCCCCAGGTGAGGGGACTTGCTTCAGCACAGGAGTCCCTGGGGGGTGAGGGCTGGGGGCTGCCGGTGGTGCCTTTCCCTGCCTCCACGTGGGATGCACCCCTTATTCCTGAGGGGACTTTGGGGGCCACGCCTTGCAGACACAGGGACACCGCAGGGCTTTGAGAAGAGGATGACATCACTGCACCTATGCTTTGTAAAGGACTGCTCAGGCTGCTGTGTGGAGGAGAAACTGTAGGTCGGTGCAGGAGCAGGTTATTCAGGCGAGAGATGGAGGTGGGAGTGGTGGTCGGATTCTGGGCAGATTTTGAAAGCAGAGCTGATAGGATTTGCCAACAGATTCCACGTGGGGTTTGAGAGAACTGAAGGCAGCAAGAACGATTCTGAGGATTTTTGCACGAGCTACTCAAAGGGCAGAGTTGCGATGACTTGAGATGACCTGAGAGGAGGAAGCGGAGGTATTAGAGGCGCTGGGGCAGGAGGTCAGGTGCTCGGCTCTGTGCGTGTTAAGTCTGAGATCCCGTTAGTCCTCTAAGCAGGCAATGCCAGTTGTCATGGACACCCAGGTGTGGAGGGCAGTGCAAAAGCACACTGTGGATTGATTGGTTTGGGGGTCATTAGTACTGACCCTGGGAGGGTGGGTGGGTATGCGTGCATGCACGTGTGATGGATATCTAAAGACAATTGGGGTGACCTATGCATGGCTGTCCCACCCAGGGCTGCTCTGTCCTGGACTGGGCAGGTGCTGAGGGAATGTGGCAGGGGCCGCCCACGCCCCCTAGAAGGCCACAGGGGTCTGAATTGTGATGAGTCCCTGTCCCCGAGCTGGGGGTGCTGAGCAGAGGGGGGTTGATATTGCAGGGGGCTGCATCAGTTGTCTCTAAGGTCCCTTCTCACTGTGATTTGGGGGCTTCCTGCAGCCCGGGGTTCCGCACACCTCGCCCTCGCCCTTGCCCGCTTTGTGACAGCTTGTTCTAATCTCGAGACGCGCTCCTGGTACTTCTCTCACTGTGTTCTCAGTCTCCTCGAACTTTCAAAAGGTATTAGTGGCGAGCAACCTGAGGAGGAGAGGGTCACTGACAAAATGAATTCTGACAAAGATAATTGCGTGAATCCTTTGTAGCTCAGCCCTGAATATGGCTCCACACTGTCAGTTTTTATTTTATTCAAACCTCGGAGGCGACCCTCCGCTTGCAGGTGAGGGAGTGGTGGGAGGCGAGGAGAATGGGAGAGGGGCTGAGGGCCGAGGGTAAGGTTTTTACCCGCTGCTGGGGGAGCTTTTTGGGGACCGGGACGCAGTGCCCTGCCCCAGGGCTCCCTTTGGCCTGGGGAAGGAGGTGTCTCCGGGAGGGTGGGTAGACAGACATGTGAAAGACTTCGGGGAGCACCGTGTTGGCACTGCCTGCCAGGCTGGGAATCGCAGCCCTAATGAACAGTGAGCTTCTTGATGAGGCAGGCACAGGCCTGTCCCCCTGGGGGAGAAGGGGAAGCCACTGGCAGGAGAGGGGGTCACAGTGACCTTGTGGATTTGCTCTTCGGCCCGCTCTCCTCAGGGTTGCTTGCCATCACAGCTGACAGGGGTCTCTGGCCAAGGCTGCCTTCAAAGCAGGCCTCTCAGGTCCAAATGCTCTCACTCCACATCTTCCCAGCTGCTGTTTGTTGGACTCTCAGGGCGATGGGTGTGAACGTTCCCCCAGATGGACCTGGTGTCCGAGCCTTTGCCTGTCCTGGCCCCTTTGCCTGGACTCGCCCTCCTCGGGGTCCCCATTTTCACTCCGTGAAGCCCAAATCATTCATCAGCACTTACTCTGGACCGCAGAATCCTTCTCAACACAGGCTCTAAGCAAGTACCACCAAACAAGTGAGATGAAACCTATTTACCATCCCTGACCTAGAAAAGGGAGCCAAGGTTTAATCTGCATTAGTGTTTTAGTGATACTGGAATTTAGCTAACATGCAGCCCATGCCACAGGCATCAGAAGAAGTTGGTCTGGCCCCTGTTGTGACAGAGTTTTCCCCAATTGTTTGGTAATGGACACTTGGTCACTGTGCGCCACATCCTTAATTAGGTCAGCTTAGATCTGAAGGGTCGACAGGGACCCTGTCCTCTTGGAGGTCATGCTGAACTACTCCTTAGCTGCTGCACACATGAGAAAATGCACAGGGACAGATAGATGCCTGCATCCCTCACGTTAGCGGTCCAAACTTGTCCCGTCAGTCACTTCAGTGAGTCAGCCAATCAGTCAAACCGGCGAAACTGGACAAACTGGCCTCACAGAGCCATCTCCACAGAGTCTGCCACCCAGAGCTAACTGGGGCTTCTCCTTGCTTCTATGTGGTATGCCCCACCCCCTGCCCCAGCCACCATTGCTCAGAATAACATCTCCAAGGGGAGGGCTGTGTTGGAATGGAGGAAATATTTATTACAACAGCGGGACCCTGAGACTTCTTTCTGGAGAAGTGAGATTAGTCAGCCCATCAGTTACTTCTCTCAGCCATGGTGTCCTCTTTTGTAAAATCAGGAGTTGTTCTCAATCGCACTCCTGAGCATTCTAAAGACCTGGGCTTTGACTCTGCAGCTTTGCATGCGCCTACTAGGGAGGTTAGACATGTTGAAGACCAAAAGTGTGGTCTAAACACTTACTTAGTAATCCAACCCAAACTAGTTAGCATCTGTTGGGTGCTGGGCACTGGGCAGGTGAGTTGGGTGAGCAGGAGTCAGCTTCTACCCTCAGGGACCTCACGTACTAGTAAGGGACGAGTCCAGGGTGCGTAGAACTGTAACACAGGCAGAAAGTCAGACTGCCCAAATAGAGGTGCGGAGACTATCCTGTAGGAGCCTGGGAGATGGGGTGCGTGTGGGTGTGCATGTGCATGCACGCACACATAGATCTGGGAAGGCTTCAAGGAAGTGGTGGCACTGAGCAGAGCCCTGCTAGGATTTGGAAGTGAAAGGAAAAGGACACTTCTTTATCCTTTACCCAGGGCTTGGCACATCGGAGAAACCCAGGAATGCCCGATAACCAGCTGCTGAGTCCCTGCCCAGCCAACTTTCTCCTTTGGGTCCCTCAGGCCATCATACGGTGTTTACCAAAATTAATCCTGGGAGCAGGATGGCAGAGACAAGCACAATTCATCATGTTGTCAGAGCTCCGATTCAAGACACCGAGAGCCCGGTTGGACACCACCTCAAGGCGAGGTACGGAAATCCACTCAGAGCTCCGGTAGAAGAAGGAGCCGTGAGGACAGTGAGGGCTGTCACGCACCCAGTCACGGAAGGTACAGATGGGCCCCGCAAAGTGGGAAGGACCTCAGGCATCTGTTTTCTCCACTTTGCCACCCAGCCCTCACCCCTTACCACAGCATGCTTGGTTTCTTATTTCATGTCTCTAGGGCTTCTGTTTCGTTCTTTGGGCTCTGCGGACTGGCTTTCTGCACACTCACCTGTTTGCACATGACCCATTAATGGCAGCTTCATCCCTGGCTGGGTGGCTTAGCTGGTCGGAGTGTCATCCAGTACAGCAGAAGGTTGCAGGTCCCATCCCCGGTTGGGGCGCGTAAGGGAGGCAACCAACTGATGCTTTTCTCTCACACTGATGTTTCTCTCTCTCTCTCTCTCTGTCTCCCCTCCTCTCTCTCTCCCTCTTTCTCTTTCTCTAAAATCAATAAAAACGTTATCTTCGGGTGAGGATTTAAAAAAAGAAAGGTAGCCTCAAGGCTCCAAGGCCTTCCTTCCTACTTGATTCCCTTGGCTCTTGGCCAGAGTCCGAGTGTCCTGGTTCCAGAGTCTCAGGGGAGAGGATCTGCTGGGTCAGCTTACCTGAGGCCTGCCCCCGACCCCGTGAACTGGGCACAGGGCCAGGGTGGGTCTGCACACACCATAACTGCCCCTTCCCAGCTGTTTTACCAGGAAAAGGCTGGAGGGGAAACGATGGGCTTCTCCAGCAAGGAGCAGATTATCCATCTGCTGGGCTGTTGTGTGTGGTGTGGGCACGGACACCAGGCTTTTACAGACTTGAACTTCCCAGAATATGGTCTCTGTTCCTGCCATTATCAGTGTGATTAACATGACATTCCACGGACAGTTTAACAAGAGCAGGGACAGTTGCTTGAGAAAAAGTAGGTTGAATTAGACGATCGATGATTGTCAGATATCTTCATAAAGTTCCAAGGGCTTCCGAATACCAAATACCTTTAAAGGGGTTGAAGGTTATAACGCATGAACCCTGCCCCTGCCCCAAAATACCAGGGTGGGCAAAAGTAGGTTTACAGTTGTCAGTACATGAAACAGAGTTTATTTTTGTGTTTCTTTATGAATTATTATATTATTTTCCATACAATCAACTGTAAACCTACTTTTGCTCACCCCTGTATTATATGAAATATATACAAAAACAGATAGATAGGTACCCCTGTATTATATAAAATATACGCAATTACAGATAGGTAGGTAACTGTAGCTAACATTGTGTGTATATATGAATATGTATATGTATACACATGTATATGTATATATATAATTGACCCCTGAACAAGGCAGGTGTCAGGGGCACCGACCCTCCTCACAATCAGAAATTCACATCAAACTTTTGGCCTCACAAAAACTTAACTTCTAGTAGCCTACTGTTGACCAAAACCTTACTTATTACACAACCATTTGATTATGACACATTTTTTACGTATTATGACACATATGTATTATATGCTGGATACTTGCAGTAAAGTAAGCTAGAGAAAAAATTTTATTAAGGAGATACATTTATAGTGTTTATTGGAAAGAGCTGTAGTTCAAACTCACATTGTTCAAGGGCTAACTATATACATATGTGTGTGTGTGTGTGTGTGTGTCTGCAGGACCTGGTATCTATACCCACACACAGGTAAGTATACAACGTGTTCTTTATCCTGCCTGTTCTTTTCAGACGTTGAACTTATGTTTCTCTCTTGTGTAGCGGAATGGAGAGCAGCGATGTGCAATAGAACTTTCTGCAAATTACAGGCCTGCTCTAGCAGCGTACCCAGTACAGCAACCACAAGCCGCAGGCAGCTACTGCACACCTGAAGTCTGGGTAGTGCCACACAGGAACTGAATCTTTAATGTTATTTGATTTTAGTGAAATTAAATGTAAATGTAAATAGCCACTTGTGGTTAGTGGCCAGCATAGTGGACAGTGCAGCACAGCATTACTCTTGAGCTTATCAGGCAAAACATACTTGGGGTTCTCAGGCAGAACAAACTCGGGTAGGATGGCGGTCAGAAAGAGGTAACAGAGACAAAGGAAGGCGTTTAATTAAAGGCAACTGGACAGACGTTAGAGAAGAGGCTCATGCGTGTGTGAGAGGGCATCTGAGGTGGCGCAAACTGAGTTGTGAACAGTAAGAGGCAAGGCGGAGCAGGTGCTTGCTATAGCCAATATTTTCACCTGTAGTTAAGTATGGAGGGAGGTGATGAAGCTACAGGGGTCAGACAGTTCCATGTCTTCACCCCCAGGGGCCCTCATGGCCCAGCACAGCTTGGATACTAGGCGAGAGGCGAGGTAGGTGGTGGGAGAGGGAGGGGGAGACGGAGAAAAGCCAGACCTCGAGTGGGTCAGAGAAGAGTGCAGGCGAGGGCTCATCACAGGGCGCTAAGCTCCGCTTTTAAGTGTCGTGCAAGTAACAGTTCCATGAGGTGTGTAAGCACTATTTTATCATCCTTGTCTCACAGATGGGCAAGCAAGGCATGTAGAAGACAGGTCACTTGGCCAAAGTCACAGAGCTGTTAAGTTCAGGATCAGGACGTGAACTAAATAGTCTGGCTGCAGAGTCTGGGTTAACGCTTACGCCCCACTGCCCCACGGGGGGCCTGCCTGGACACGGTCCTAGACCCCTGCCTAGGAAAAGTGTGCATATTGGCGCTGCACTCGGCCTTAGCACTCGGTCTTAGTTCATCTCTCAGTATTAAGCTGTTGGGAAGGTTTACACGAGATATTGTATTCTTTTTACATTTTTCCCCCTACAGCCACTTTTCACTCATTTGTGGATGCAAAAGTAAACACGGAGCGCATTATGTGCCGAGGCTGGGAACCCAAAGATTCAAAGGCGCCTGCCCTCGTTCCACGAAAAGGATGGAAACACCTGCTTTGCAGAGTGCGGAGGGCTGACTGTTTGGGGATAGGAACAGAAACAGCAGAGAGAGGACTCTGACCAGCTGGGGTGTCCCAGAAGGCTTTTTGGAGGAGGGCCCTGGAGCTGAACCTTGAGGACCTGGCAGCATTAGAATATGCCCACGGGTCTCCATTTTTGGGTTCAGTGTCTTCCTGCCCTATGCTGACAAGGTTCATTGCTACCAGAAGGATGACCTTTTATAGGAGGGAAATTCAGAACTCGAATTGCTCCATGTCCAAATACCCACTTGGTGCTGAGTCCCCTAGTGGCCACGGCCTGGCACGCAGGTGGGAAGCAGGCTGATCAGGCTGGTCTTCCTCCCCCACGCACTGGCCTCCTTCAGACTCGCACGAGCAGCAAGAACGTCCCTTTGAGGCCCGAGGCCCAACCTCAGCACCCGCCTGGCCCACACTCCGGGTGCCTGGATTCCTGGGAAGCCGGCTCCAGGGACCTGTCCAGCAAGGCTTGGAAGCCCGGGTCCCCATAGACCTGCTAGTTAATGAGTTCTGCAAAAACTAGGTCTGTCCGTAATCAAAACGGGAGTACAAGGCTTGTGAGGTCCCCACATTAATTCAGTGCTGTTAGAAAAAGGAGCAAGGCAGAGCGTCTGCAGCTGCGGCAGGATCCACGGAGAGGCCCTGTGAGCTGTTGCTTCCGTTTTGGGGCCCGTTGGTTTTCATCACTTCAGCACAACCTAGAAAACCTTCTCCAAGTCTGTTAGCCCTGTCTCCAGCTGCTGCACCCAGGCAGTGGTTCACAGTGCCCCTCTGCCCAGCCCAGCCCCTCCTCCATTTAAATGCCAGTCTGATGGGCAAAGAGAGCATTTAATGACTGCAGCAGATGACAAAGTTCCTATATTTTATTCCCTTCTTACTCTTTTTTAAAATATATTCTATTGATAATGCTATTACAGTTCCATTCCCCCACCTTGATTCCCCTTCACCCTGCACCCCCTCCCACCTGCATTCCCCCCCCTTAGTTCATGTCCATAAGTCATACATATAAGTTCTTTGGCTTCTATAGTTCCTATACTATTCTTAACCTCCCCCTGCCCCCTGTCTATTTTCTACCTACCATTTATGCTTCTTATTCCCTGTACCTTTTCCCCCATTCCTCCTTCCCTTTCCCATTGATAACCCTTCATGTGATCTCCATTTCTGTGATTCTGTTCCTGTTCTAGTTGTTTGCTTAGTTATTTTTTTTTTACGTTCAGTTGTTGATAGCTGTGAGTTTGTTGTCATTTTAATGTTCATAGTTTTGATCTTCTTTTTCTTAGATAAGCCCCTTTAACATTTCATATAATAAGGGCTTGGTGATGAACTCCTTTAACTTGACCTTATCTGGGAAGCACTGTTACAGAACGACCCGAGGGTGGGTGTGAATGATATACTATTGCCGAGTGGACCCACCCTTGTGCTCTAGGGGTCCCTCACTGTACTAGGTTTGCCTTTCCTGCCACCAGGGAAGGACATCTCTCAATGCCAAAGATTGGTGAACAGGAAAGGGATTATTTATTTAAAGAGTTATACAAACTTAAGAGTAATGACTTAATGTCTTCGTTGAGATCCCAAAGTCCTTTAGAATACTCACAAATGCACAGTCCTTCCTTCCCCCTCTGCCCAGTCTGGGGTACTGTATCTTAGAAGAAGAAATACAAGTCCGTGGTTCTTTTCTGCCCAAGCCACGAGGTCCCAAAAAGACGTTGTGTGGCTGCCTTGCCTGGGTTTAAACCCCAGCTCCAATCTTCCTCTGCAGCACCATTTCTGACTCCTCCCACACTTGGCCACAGAGGCCAGCATTCCCATATTTTCCAGCTTTACTGGGCTGCCATAGTAAGTCCAGGCAGGTGTGGCCCTGTGGTGTGGAGCCAATCATCTCCAAGCTCTTAGGCAGGCTCTGTAACCAGGGGGAGTTTCCTCCCAGTTACATCCTGGGTTGAAGTCACTCCCATCTCCCTGGTTCAATGCACTGGCCACAGCTGTTTAACATATCTATGAAACCAGTTAAAGGTTATAGATATGTAAATAACCATTCTAGAGGTTATCTGCAAAACTGTTGCTATTCAAAACAACTCTCAATGGCCCTGCTCTATGTGTTTCATCCCCTAGCTCAGACTTGTGGGGGACATCCTATATATTTTTTTTCTAATATTTCCTGGACACTGAGTTCTGGACCCCATTACAAATCTCTGTTTGTACCCCCACCCTGGCTGCACCCTGTCACAGCACTTTATCAGCCCTTCCATTCTAAATGATGGCTTTGATGAATAGAGTAATCTCGGATGTAGGTCCTTGCCTTTCCTGACTTGGAATAATTCTCTCCAGGCCCTTCTTGCCTGAAAGGTTTCTTTTGACAAATTGACTTATAGTCTTACAGGAACTCCTTTTTAGATAACTCTTTCCTTTTCTCTTGCTGCTTTTAAGATTCTCTCCCTATCTTTAATCTTGGGTAAATTATAAAGTACCTTGGTGTGTGCTTCCTTGGGTTCAACTTCTTTGGGACTCTCTGAGCTTCCTGGACTTCCTGGAAGTCTATTTCCTTTGCCAGATTGGGGAAGTTCTCCTTTATTATTTGTCCAAACAACTTTTTCACTTGTTGCTCTTCCTCTTCTCCTTCTGGCACCCCTATAATTCGGATGTTGAAACATTTAAAGTTGTTCTGGAGGTTCCTAAGCCTCTCCTCATTTTTTTTGAATTCTTGTTTCTTGATTCTGTTCTGGTTGAATGTTTTTTTTTTCTTTTGCTCCCAATCGTTGATCTGAGTTCTGGTTTCCTTCCCGTCACTGCTGGTTCCCTATACATTTCCTTTATTTCATTTTGCATAGCCTTCACTTTTTCCTCTATTTTGTGACCATGCTCAACCATTTCTGTGAGCATCCTGATTACCAGTGTTTTGACCTCTGCATCTAATAGGTTTGCTATCTCTTTACTTAGTTGTATTTTTTCTGAAGCTTTTATCTGTTCTTTCATTTGGGCTGTTTTTGTTGTTGTTGTTTTTGTCTCTGCATGCCTGTTACATAGTAAGGGATAGAGTCTTAGGTATTTGCCAGGGTGGGGCAACCAATATTGCTGTGTTGTGATGCTATATGTGGGGAAGGGGTCAGAGAGGGAACAATGTGGCTTGCTGAGCTCTCTGCTGACTTTCAGTCACTTCCCCTGCTACCCACAGTCAAATTGGCCCTTCTGGTGCTGATTCCTGTGTGGGTGGGTTTGTGCATGTTTTAGGACTCTGTGGGTCTCTCCAACAAACTCTCCTGAGGCTGGGAGTTTCTCCCTCTGCTGCAGCCCCCACAGATTTTTTCAGTCAGAGGTTTGAGGCTTTATTTCCCCTGGAACTCTGAGTTGCGAGATCTGCTTGCTCCCTAGTTATTCTTCCTGATTTTTCTACATGTGAATGTGGGACTGCTGGGTCTACCAGATGCCACCTCATCTGCCCAGGTCCTCCAGCCACCACCTTGCCACAAGTCCTCTCCACCCCAGCTGCCTGTCTCTGACCCTCCTACTGGTTTAGATTAATGTTTCTCCTTTCAACCAACTCCTTGGTTGTCAGACTTCCATGCAGTTTGATTTTCTGGCAGTTCTGGTTGTTTTTTGTTTTTAAAATCATTGTTGTTCTTTGGGTTGTGCGAGGAGGCAAAGTGTGTCTACATACGCCTCCATCTTGTTCCCTTCTTACTCTTGATCAGTTTCTTTCCAGATGGGGGCAGGTGGGTATAAAATAAGGGATGCTGGAATTACAACTGCAAGAAGATGTGTCTAGATGTAGTGGGAAATTGGATGGGGCTGGAAAATTTGTCCAGTCCTCATGTATGTGTCCCCTGAGAGTTCTTAGGCCACCACTACTACCACCCCCAGCCTGTGGTCCTCCCAACGGTTAGGGGATGGGGAACTAGAATGACCAAAACGTCCCCTCTCAGTGGAGAGACCTGAGTCTCCTGACTTAGCAAAGGAGAAATTCAACTGGGGATCTTATCATGGCAGCCTTCACACAGGCAGTGCCAGCCTCGGGCTACCTCGGTCACCACACCTTTGATTCTCTTCGTAACAGTATACAGCCTTTGTACCATTCTTCTGGTTCTAGTTTTCTCTCTTGTCTTTATTCAAATGACATCTCCTCCAGGAAGCCTTCCTTGGTTAACCTTCCTCTGTGCTATCTCCACACTCTGCTTATGTCCTCATTAAATGTGTTATTGGTCTGTGGTACCCTTTTGCATGAGTGGCCTGTTTCCACTTTCCAGGGCTGGTGACTACCTGTACGGAGGAGGCTTTGGCGACATGCATGCTCGAGAATGACTCTCCCCCCACCACTCGTTTGCTGTGTGATCTCACACACATCCCTTACATCTCTGTCCTCAGCAAGTCCATCTGTAACATGCGATGATAAAACCTACCGTAGAAGGCTGTCGTGAGGAGAAAATGAGATCCCAGCTCCCCTTTCTCTGCCTCTCAACCCTGCCTGTCCACTACTGTTAGGGCGCTGGGGTTCTGGAGCCAGACCGACTTGAGTTTGAACCCTGGCTGCACCATTTTCTACCTGTGTCTTCAGTCCTGTTACAATCTTTCCATATCTTAGTTTCTTCATCTGAAAGATAACAGTGATAACCCTAGCCCCCATCTCACACACCTGTGGGGAGGATAAAATGAGATAATGCATGGAAAGTGCTTAGCACAGGCCTGGCACAGAATAAACCTTCAAAAGGTTAGCTAGTATTATTGCTTTTGCTACTAAAATTGTGAGTTTGTGGGGGCAGCAATATCAGCCTAGTATAGGGGTCAGTAAGGGTTGTGTATATAAAGAAAAGGAAATCGTTTTCATTATAAACAGGGAAGCATTGTACAAATGTAACCTTGGATGATGTGACCTTTTGTCGATCAAGAGTGATTAGGACATGATGCAGGTGACCAGAGAATGTGGGCCTGGGAATGTGCCCAAGGGTGCCTGCCCCTTCCTGGCTGTCACAGCCTCCCTCCCTCCCTCCCTCAGCCTCTCTGCTCTCCCGAGCTCTGCCAGATGCAGGTGAACAGGTGACAGACACTCACCCACTGACGGCCAGAAATTTAACCCAGAAGGAAAGAAAATCCATGGCTGCCAGCTCACAGCCATCCAGGAACAATTGCTAGTGAGTCAAGGTCGATGGCCAGACAGACAGGAAGAACCAAGGGAAGGGCTGGCATTTGCTGAGGTTGCTAATTTCCAAGCTCTGCCTGTGATAGAGCTGCAGAAATGTGCTTATGGAGACCTGGGCCTTCCTTCTAGGTTGTGATGGACCGGGGCTGCCCTGGGCCATACCCTGGAAAGACTGACTAGCCCAGAGCCATGTCCATATTTGTACCTCTGCCTATGTCTGCATGTCTCATAGCTAGCATTTAATAAGGGCTTGTCATGTGCTAATCTGCATGAATCAGCTTATGCAATATTCAGTCTTACCCATGACATAGATACTACAGTTTCCTTAGTATGAGGACAATAGAAGGCCCCAAGGGCATCAGTCAGGATCAGCTAAGTTATGCTGCAGTAATGAGCACCTCCCAGATCTCAGTGGCCTAAAGTAGCTTCAGTCACATTACAAAGTCCCTCTTGAATCAGTTAACAGCACAGTTCTGTGCTAATGTCATTGTCCCTCTGGTCTCTTGATAGAGCAACAGAGAGAATGGCGAATCACACACTGACTCCTGGAAGTGACAGACCAGCGTAACTGCTCACTTTCATCAGCCAAAGTGTACCACGTGGCCACATCTAAATCCAAGGAGATAGACAGTTATAACTCAACTAAGTGCCTGAAGGGGCAACTGGAAATATTTGGTCAATAGCAAAAAGCTCCAATGTAACCTACTGGTGGGGATCAAATGAATTCATGTACATTACACACTTAAAACAGTACTTGGCATTCAGTAAATTCTGCATGGATTCCAGCTAGGACCACCACTACTATTTTTATTATTTGTTTCAAAGATGAGTAAACAGAGCACAGGGAGGCCAAGCAACCCACTTGAAGTCACACAGGATGGCAGCGGGAATTCCCTAGAAGTTGCACTCTGAACCAGAGTACCGTGTGACCCTACCTATGGAGCACCAAGCCCACTGTGAGAGCTGCGGCCAGGTCAAGTTGGACACGGCATGCCCTCGAGGAATACCCGGCCTATCGGGGTAAGAAAAGGGGAGCTCTTGTGTAGTGAGTGGTGCATATGGGCTCTCACTGAATTCTCACAGCAGCCCCGAAATAGGGAGTATTATTCCCATGGCTAGGATGGCTGCAATGGAAGTGCAGAGGCAGAACAGAGGCAGATCTTCTGCCTTTTTTGAGACTCTTGGCACTAAGAGTATCCCGTGAACATGTTTTGCCAAAATGAGTTGAATTCTGCAAGCTGGAGCGGGAGAGGCAGGGGCTCAGGACAGAGTAACCATGACCTGCAGGGGCTCGTCCCCCACTGCCCTCATCTGCAGTGCCCCCTTCTGTAGGGGTTAGGTGGCATGCCCCTGGAAGGCAAGCTGGGCCTGTTACATCTCGGTCTCTGCCAGCGCAGTCGAGTGGGGAGAGACCGGTAAAGCGGCCCGAGCCAAACCGAGCCGAGCCGAGCTGGCTTGAGTTGACCTGAAAACCCTGTTTTGGGGCGGACCCCTGGTTTCCATGGGAAGGCACACCTGACTATATTACAGAGAAGCCTGACTTAAAAGGATTTTAGAACACCATTTTATTCTTTTTCAAAATGTACAGCAGGTAATCAAGAACATGCCTCCTGAGTCCAGTGCTATTTCCTCCCCAGTTCACTGCCCCTCGAGCCAAATCCCAAGTCTGGTTTTAATGAATATAGAAAACTCACCCGCCATTAGTTGGACCAAAGCTAATGGACTGGAGTCCTTGAGGACTGTGGGCCTCTCGAGCACATTAAACACTCCCCTTGCAATCTTGAAGTCTATGTTAAATTGTTTATCAAATCCTTCCTTCCTAGGTAGCAAGCATTAAGGTGAAATTTCCCAAGATCTGGCCATTAGGTCAGAAAATCTTACTGAGCTGGAGACAGGAAGAAAGAGGTAATTTCAAAAACAGTTTTGTCTTGAAGGGGAAAAGGCCTATTAGTTAGGGTCTGGGGAAGGATCCATAGATATACTTCACCTCTGGCATCACTCTTACCTTTGCTCATGGCAGACATTACTAATCAATCACGTACTCTTTCCTATTAACTGAAAACAAAACCTACTTGCAAAGCAGGGACTAAGATAAGTGGGGCACCATGACTCTGGTGGTCAGAAAAGACGTGTCGTGGGCCAGAGCAATGGGAACGGGGCCTGGCCCTGGTCTGCTGTGACCTCCCTCTCTGAGCCTGCCTCTCCCTTTGCTCCACCAGGCCTCCTCCCTGCCTGCCAGCTGAGGCTATGGTGAGTATGGTCAAGGTCACCCACAGCTACAGGAGTTTGCCAGAGCTGCAGAGTGCTGCCATGGCAGTTGGACTGTCACAGTTGTCCTAGGCACTGCTATTCAGCACACCTAGAAGTAAGCTTCCAGGGAGTTGAGATAGTTTTTCAGAGGTTTCTTCCTCACGGGGCTGTTGATGTTTGGGCTCTGTGTGCTTCATGACCACGTGGCTGTGGGGTGAGAGATGTGACGTGGGAGGATGTCTTGGGTCTAGGGCTCCCAGAGCAGGGTCAGAGAAGCATAATGATGGGGCATGGAAGAGAGGATAGGGGAACCTTGTTCTGAGTGGCAGGGATTCACTCAGTTGTTCATTCATTCATTTATGCATTCATTCATCAAGATTTTCTGCCAGGACTCAACACCAGCTCATGGTGGAGCTGGCTAACACCCTTATATGGCCGGCAGTCTCATGGGTGACAGGGACCATAGAAGAGGAAATAGCTTTGGAGGCAGATCCTCCACTGACTGACTGTGTGTCCTTGGGGGAGCCATTGTACCTCTCTGAGTCTCAGTTTCCTCATCTGTGAAGTGGGAGTGATGCCCCTCTCAGAATTCTCACGGGGAATAATTGAGATGTACATGTAAAGATACTTGGCAAATAGTAGGCACTCAAGGAGTGTTAGTCAGCTGCTGGGTATCAGGACCCATGATGCCTCAGCAAACGCTTACGGAGATGGAATGCAGTGCAAATACCCCGAAGAGGGGCTCTCAGCTTGCTGGAAGCGTTTCTATGTTTGTTCAGGGAAAAAGCAAATACTATTGGCCCTAAAACTGTGAGGAGCATGCTAAAGGCTCAGAATGAGGCTTGAAAATTGAATAACTTCACTTGCACACGTTACACCAATTTCATTCAATTTGTAAGCACTTGTCTCTGTATTCGGCAGGAAAAATGAATTCAGCTCAATCAATCAGCCTGTTCCTGGGTGGGTGGGGGGAAGCCACCCTCTCGCAAAGGTCCAGGAGGCTCGGTGCCGCCTGGGGCAGAGTGACTGGAACTTGGTTGTTTCTGTGGCGAGTTGGGACCAGCACGTGCTTCCTGAGTGCCTTGCTCTTTTTCTCTACTTGCAAGTCAGGCCCCTGGAAAGGAGAGGCTTTGAGGTGTCTCTGTCCCATGTTCGGGCAAGCAGGGCATTTACAGGCGGTCAGTGAGGACATCTGATGGCTATTCCGGGGGCCACAGCTCCGTGGCTTGGGAGTAAGACCCAAGCAGAATAGGGGCACGCCCATCCCAAAAAGGCAAAGGGGAGGTGGAGGGGGACTCCAGGAAGCAGCCACTGTTTCTCTTGGTCCTTCCTTCTAAACTGTGTTTCACAACACTTAACCCGAATTGGCCCTGAGCACACCCTTGGCCGTGGTCAGGTAGAGAAATACCATTTCTCTGGACACGGACATCACTGGAGGAATGTAGAACTGGATCTCCAGTACTTGCCTTAGCATTCCTGCCCTGGCCCACAAGTAAAGGTTTGAAACCAGAAATTTGAAAGGAAAGGAAGTTCTAAACATAGATGCCATTTAAAATGACTTTAGATATCTTTCTTTGATCTTCTTTCTCCTTCCTCTCCCCTTTTCCAAATGTGCCGGTCCGCCTGGAGTTCCACTTGGGGCCTCTAAGTTGGGCTCCTCCACCGTGAGCTGCACGTATGTCTGTGCACGTGGTGTTCAGGCACAGCCGTTGCTGCCCAAGGCAGGAAGGAGTGTAATGACCTATATTCCTCAATCCCTGGCCACTGACTGCTGTGTGGTGATGGGTAGGCAAGAACACTTAAATGAGGCCAAGACGTATGGCCAGGGCAGGGGAGGTGAGCGCTCTGATGGGCCCAAGGTTTGCCTTTGCCCTGCCCCACCTCCTTGATAAAAGGAAAATAGGAAATGGGGGAAGGAGGAGGAGGAGGGTCTCCTGAGAGAATGCCTCCCATCTGCAGGCGTTTGTGCTCAGTGAGAAGACAAGTGCTCAGCCCCGCCAGCCTCCCGCCCTACCTCCCCCACAATGCTACAAGCTCTGATTGTGTTAAATGTTGACTATTCTCGTGCCACAGCCCCGTGGGGACAGATTCTGGCGAAGATGATAGATAGACCTTGGAGGGGCGAGCAGATGATGTTTGAAAGCACAGCGCCGGGGGAGAGCCAGTCTGGGGCTGAGAGAGAAGAACACGTTTGTTTGTTTTTGTTTGTTTCAGCTGGATCTTGTTCAGGGGAAGTGGTGGGGATGTTGCAAAAGGCCCTTTTTGGTCTGCTGTGAAGCTCAGGCCTAAGGTAGCTGCCAGTTAGCATCCTGGGCTACAGTGTCAGAAGCCCTCACTCCCGGTCAGCCTTGTGGGGTCTCGAGGGAGGCAGAAAAAAGTCAGGTGTGGTCCCTGCCCTGAGCACCTCAGCCTGGGGGGTGGAGACAGGGCACTGAAGACAAGAGTGCTGCAGCGTGCCTCAGGCTGTGATGGTGGGGGCACAAGAAGGGAGGGGGCAACGGATGGGAGTGTGTGTGCACACATGTCTGACAGGCACAAGAAGGTGGAAAGGATCCTATATGCTTGTGCCTGTGGGGTCTGGGTGATAAGTATTTCTTATGGATGGTGACCAGCGTGAGGGTCTCATGAAGAGGAGAGACAGGAATAAAAAGAGGAAGCAGGCACCAGTTCATGATGGCTCTTGAGTGCCAGGCCTCTCTTCTGAGGGCAATGGGGAGACATGGAATTGTTTTAATCGGTGAGCAACAAGTGACATCAGCGTTTTAGGGAAATGGCTCCTTAGTATGGGCGGGAGGGCAGTGAGCACAGAGGACCGTGAGAGAGCTGTGGGAGAGGGGGCTCCATTCACTCCACCCCCCGCTCTTGGGGCCCAGGCTATCTTTGTAGGGAAACAAACACACAAACCAGTGGGAGCCTGGGAGAATTTTCAGGAATCAAGGAAGTACTACGTGCTGGACAGTGTGGAGTGGGACCCTTTTATCCTTGGAGCGTCATTATCCTCTCTGTGGGCTGGCGTGGGGAAGAGCAAGGCCAAGAACCAGAGAAATAGGAACAAAGGAGGCAGTGTAATCATGTAGTGGTTGGAGAACAAGATCTGAAACCAGACAAACCTGGCTTCCAATTCCAACTCCACAGCTGTGGGATTGAAGCACATTGTTTAACGTTCCTACATCAGCCAGGATCGTCTAGGTTATGCTGCAGTAACAAACAGCTCCAAAATAAAAATGGCTTTAAATGACAGAGGTTTATCTTTTGCCCACACTACATGTTCTTGCAGGTTTGCTGGAGGCCCTACTCATAATAGTAATTCCAGAATCCCGGTGTGTGGAGGCTTCTTTTCATCATGGCTTCTGCAATGACCAAGGCGATGTGCAGAGAACACAGTGACTCACTGACTTTTAAAATGAGCCCCCTCACTTGCATTCTCGTTTCATTGGCCAAAGCTCATCTGGCTGTGCCTGTCTTCACAGGGTGTGGGGAACAGTTTGCGCACACACACACACACTGAGCCTCAATTTACTTCCCTGTTAAATGGGAATAAAACCACCAGCCTCAGATGGGCCTTGTGAGTCTGCTGAGAGAACGCATGGGAAGATCTAGCTGGGGTGCGGGGGAAAGGTGTGGGTAAAAGAGGGGGATAAAATGTAGCATTTATTGGTTTTGGAGTTTCCTAGACAGCATGTTTGATTTGCTCAGAAAAAGCCACTGTGGTGGAACAGCTGTGTCTGGAGCTCTTGCTCTGCCTGTGACCCCAGGAGTCCCTGGTGCTCCCGGAACTCCCTCGTGTGAGAGGCTTTTCCGTCCTCCCCGAGTCTCAGGGCTGAGCTGGGTGTTCTCCAAGGCAGCCTCGGGCTCCTCTCCAAGACTGCCTTTCAAACACCGACCTGACGCCTTGCTGCTGCCGCAGAGGCCCCGTGGAAATGCCATTTCCATGCCAAGAATCAGTTCCCATTCATCACCGTGAAGCGCGATACCTGGGGGGAACCGGTAACTGAGACTGTGCGAGTCTCCGAAGACGGGAGTGTGTCTGCGAGAGCTGAGCAATTAGAGCAGCGCTCTGCACACATGCCTGATCTTTATTTAAGACATTTCACTTAGGTACACAGCGAAGCTGTGCGAAAGTCAGCTGGATTTGAGACACATATCATCCGAACATCTCTCTTCTCTGTTTTAGAATAGTTGAAGAAGCACCTATAACCATAATGGCAAATATTTGTCGAGGTTATGTGCTGAGCCACTGCGCACTACGCTTTACTTGATATAACTCATTTCATTTTCGTAACAACCCTATATTCTTTCTTGTGTCTGATCTGAGGAACTCACAGCCCCCCACGTTGTTTCCATATGAAGGAGACAGAAGGAATCTGCAGGGGGAGTCGTAAGTAAGCAGAGAGCACCTGGTCTGTGAGACTGACCAAGGGCTGACCGGTGGCTGACCAGTACGTAGAGCTAACTGTGTGCGAGGCGCTGTCCTAATGCCTCTCGCGTATCAGCTCACTAACCCTCTCAATAACCCTATGAGATAATGACTATTATCCCCATTTTACAGTTGAGGTAACTGAGGCACAGAGAGATGACATAACTCTCTCAACAGAACAATCGCCAGTAGATGTTAGAACCAACACTTTACCTCAAATCATTAGAGTCTCCACCACAATCCTACATCGCCCCTTGGGATCCAGCAATTGCAAAGTCTGAAACCATTGGAGGGACTGCCATGTGCAAGATGATGACAGGGAGGTTAACTAATTTTGAGATCAACAGAGCCGGGCCTGAGGGTATAAACCACAAGGAGGCAGCTTTGGACCCCACCTGAGGAAGCACTTTCCTCAGCTAGTGCTGCTCAGAGATCCAACAGCGTTCCTGATCGGTAGGAGGCTCCCCTTCCCAGAAGTCCCCCCGCACAGACCAGATGACTGCTTCCAGAGGCATGGCTGGGGTTCCTTCCTGAGGTTGGGGTGGACGTAGGTAGTCTCTGGAATCCTTTGACACGGCAGTTTTATGAACAAAACAACTGTTGCAATATCTGAATATGGCAAAAAGTTTTTAAGCTGTATCCTCTCCCTGCTTAAAATTGGGAGCAGAGCCCCAGCCGGGCAGCTTGGTTGGCTGGAGTGCTGTTGTTTCGTGCACCTAAAGGTTGAGGGTTTGATCCCCGGTCCAGGCACATACCACCCAGGGTGCAGTTTCCATCCTGGTCTGGGTGTGTAAGGGAGGCAACCAACTGATGTTTCCTCTCACATTGACGTTGCTCTCTCTCCCTCCATCTCCCTTCCTCTCTCTCTAAAATCAATAAAAACATATCCTTGGGTGAGGATTTTTCTAAAAAATGGGCAGCAGTTGACACAGCGACATGGGTGGCCAACAGGAAGGCCCAGGACACCCTCCCAGAGCTCAGTGGTATCATGGAGTTACACTCATAGCAAAGCTGCTCTGACACATGATAATGATGCAAATAACTGTTGATCAATTAACCTAAGTTCCTTCATTGGCTCTAAGTAGTGTAATTTTCATTAGTCAAATTGATGTTTTTATGTTTTTCTTTTCTAGCTTTATTAATTTACCTGACTTTTAAAGCAAGGCTAATTTGATAGCTTTCCTTGATGCTGTCAGCAGGGTTGTATCCCTGGGTTGGTACAGTCCTTAGAGAGTGAGAGGCGGGGCTGGGGGTCAGTGGTCACTCTCACACAGGAGCGCAGCTCAGGACTTTGGCAGAAGAAACTGCAGTGATCCCACAAAAGGAACCCAGCCCCTTGGGGCAGAGCCCCAGGGTGGAGTGGGGGAGCTGGAATTGGTCAGAGGCTTTAAAAGAGGAAAATGCAGGAGGTACAGTGTGGACGAGATAAGTCCCCTGCCTCAATTTCTGGGCTTTCGGTTGGGTCCTCTGGGGCAGGAAGCACTTTTAGGTGGGTGGGCATCAGTTCTGGATGCAGGACAGGAAATCAGTGGCGATTGATGAGGAAAAAGACCCAGCACAGGGGTCTCAGAGGCTCCTGGTAGCAAGTTCAGACCAGTGCTCACAGACCAGCCTTCTCCCACCCCCCTCCCACCTGATGGGAGTGTGGGGCACGAGGCCTGGGTTCCACTCCCAGTGCTGCCCTGACTCAGCGCCTCCCCTCTACAGCATCCCTTCCTTCTCTGGCTCCACTCCACAGGGGGAGAGCTGGTGTGGGTATTCCCTCAGGACCTTCCAGTTATAAATCATGGTGAGGGCGGCTCTCAAGCATCTCCTTCCCCTTCAAAAACGCTGTCAGGGAGCTTAAACCAACTGTGAGTCTCTCCCTCCTCTGCTCCAGAGTCGAGGGTTTCTATGAACTCGACTTTTTGATTTACGGTCCCAAGGGCAAAGTGGTACAGGAGGGAATAATAAGCTCTTTAGACTTGGAAGCTCCTTCAAGAAATGATAGATGTCCCCAAGGGAAGGTACATCCAGGAAGGTGTCCCCAGCATCCCCACCCCCAGCAGGAATAAGTCCCCCGCTCCACTGAATGCTCAACACCTCCCCCAGAGTGTTTTCCACCCAATATTCCAAGCTACTGTTTTTGTGTCTTATATCCTCAACGAAGTCCAAAGGCCCCTGAGGTCAGTGACTGTGTCCTTAGTAGGCTCCCACGTGAGATTCGTGGTGTGGCTGCTGGCTGGCTGGCAGACAAGACTCCGGTTTTCCTCCAAGTGTCCCACCCCCTCTTGTTGGGGAGATGTAGCAGGATGTGTGCTGGTTGAATGCACAGTTGCACGCATTGCTATTGTGGAGCTTTTGCCGATAGAGAAAGGGTGTCGGCGGGGTTGGTAGACACTGCCCAGTCATCCCCTGTAGAGCAGACTCCTGGATGCTGTCTCCCCACCTATGGCCCCAACTCATTGACACTGCAGAGTGGACACCTGGGGGCATGGGTCCCGTGCTGGCCTGAAGGCCCCCTGTTTCTGACTGCCCCCATGTGGCAGGGCATCCAAGAGCCCAGGAGGAACCGACCCACCACATCGTCAGCCTGTCTGGGTCCGCAGGGCTGCAGAGACCGAGCCCAGGAGGCCCAGGTACCACGTCCAACCTGGGAGGACAGCGGACGGCGCCGGGCCCCTGGGCGGTGTGTTGAAGCACGCAGCCTTGCAGGTGCTTCCTTGGAAAGAGGAAGGCAGCAGAGAGAAGGAAGACAAAAAGAAGAGAATGAAAGCAAATTGCTCATTGTGCTTCTCTTCAGCAAACTAAATGCTTATTGAAATTAAGATAAGCTTGACAGAATTCTGTTGGCGGTGTTGGGGCCTATCTGAGAATATCTTGCCTTGAGAGACTTCCATTAGAACCGACTCCACAACTAATAATGTGGTCTCTGTCACTTAACTCAAAAGTCCCTCCTGGACCTGCACAGTGAAGCGTTAAGGAAATGAAATCCTTTTTTTTTTTTTTTTAAACATATACAGTTAAGTTTGATTTGTTGAGAACATTTCTTCAACTGACAAGTTACAAGCCATGTCTGAGAGGCCCACTGGGAACTTTCAAAATTTGAGCAGCAGTTTCTAATCACTGATGATCATTAGCATTTTAGTGAATAGATTTTTGATAAGAAAAATCTTTGCTCTGTGGGAAGAAAAAAAAAAACCCTGACATTTGATCATGCAAACAGAGTAGCAATTTTAATTGGGTCTCTGGTCCTCCTTGGCATGGCAAACATTGCACAAGATCCAGATGTTTTCCATCTTATAGGATGTGACCTCCAGGCTGTGTGGAGCCATTGGTGCTGGGTACTGTACCCCTGGTTGGATCTCCAGGGCGAACAGTAATAACTGCTATTTACTGAGCACTTATTATGTTGTGCTGTTTCTCATGCATCATCTCAATTAGTCCTCAAGTCAGTCTGATGAAATAGCTATTATTATTATCATTCCCATTGTATAGATGAGAAAACTAAAGTCCAGAAAGGTTCACTAACCCAAAGTTACCCAGCCTCACAGCGGTGGAGACACTAACCCAGATTTGTGTGATTCCAGAGCCTCCATGCTTATCTATGAGCCATACTGCCTCCCAGCTGCCATTCAAACGGGGACAGACAGAGTGGACAGGGAATCACCCTGCCTCTGTCACTGAGTGTGTGGTGAGTTATGTGACTTCTCCCAGCCTCAATCTCCCAGTCCGTGCACTGGAGATGTAATCAGTCATATCTCTTCCAATGGACTCTGGAGGGGCTCTGAGGAAAGAATGAATGGTTGTGCTCAGGAGAACATCTTTTCCTTGCCTGGAACTGGACCTGACACTGTGTCTCCTTTCTATTGGTCTCAGCCTCACCCTTCGGGGCTATCCAGAAATTTGTAACCCGCTCTTGGGTTTTTCTCAATTTTCTATTCATCAGAGTAAACACCTCTAAAATAGAAAGGAGGGTAGTCTAAATTAAAATGCTGAACTAGACTATTTTTAAAGAAAACCAGCGTCAGTTGGTTAGAGTATTGTCCCATGCACCAAGGGGTTGCTGGTTCTATCCCCGAGTAGGGCAAATACTTAGGTTGGGAGTTCGACCCCCAGTTGGGGCATGTACAGGAGGCAGCAGATCGATGTTTCTCTCTAACATCGACATCTCTCTCACGCTCTCTCTCCCACTTCCTCTCTCTCTAAGATCAATAAACATATCTTTGGGGGTGAGGGTTTTTTAAAAAATCTTTAGATCACAAAGATATTTTTCTGTTTTCTTATTTTCACTTTTACCTTTAGGGCTATAGTCTATCCATTCTGAATTGATTTTTGTGTATAGTCTGCCACAGGGTCAAGGTTCTCTGTTTCCACATAGATGTCCATAGGTTCTGGCCCCATGTGTCAAAGACACCATCCTTTCCTTTCCCCATTTAATGGCTTTGGCATCTTTGTTAAAAATAAAGTGACAACGTATGTGTGGATCTTTCTCCGGACCTTCTATTTTGTTCCATGGATTTATCCGTCTATCCTTTTACCAAAAACCATACTCTTTTGATTTTTATAGCTTTATAGTAACTCTTAAAATCTGGTAGGTTAAGTCTTCTCATTTTGTAATTCATTTTCAAGATTGTCTTGACTGTTATTGTTCCTTTGCCTTCCCAAATAAAATTTAAAATCATCTGGATTGGGATTACAATAAATTTTTAGACTAATTTTGGGAAAATAACATTATAATAATATTGAGTCTTCCAATCCAGGATTCTTCAATTCAGTTTTTAAGTTACCCAATTTATTTAGGTATATTTAATTCCTTTTGTCATTGTTTTAACATTTCAGCATAGAATTTCATGTCTTTTGTTAAATTTATCCTTAAGGGTCTGTTGTTCTTGAATGCTATTATAAATAGTATGTATTTTTGTTTTTAATTTTTATTTGAGTGTGGGCTGCAAACCAAAGTGTCCCAGGTTTGATTCCCAGTCAGGGCACATACCTGGGTTGCAGGCCATGACCCCCAGCAAGTGCACATTGATGCTTCTCTCTCTCTCTCTCTCCCTCCTTTCCCTCTCTAAAAATAAATAAATAAAATCTTTTTTTACATCAGTGTGTGGTTGCTGGGGGTCGTGGCCTGCAACCCAGGCATGTGCCCTGACTGGGAATCGAACCTGAGACACTTTGGTTCTCAGCCCACGCTCAATCCACTGAGCTATGCCAGCAAGGAAATGGTGTTTATTTTTAATACTACTTTCTAATCATTCACTCCTAGTGCATAGAAATGCAATAGATTTTTATATGGATTTTATATACTGCGATGTTTTGAATTAATTCATTAGTTCTAGTGGTTTTTCTAACATTCTTGAGGCTCTTTTATGTCATGTCATGTTATCTGCAGGGACTATTTTAGCTCTTTCTTTGCAGTTTGTATGCCTTTTACTTATTTTTCTTGTCTTTAATTTTTTTTTAACTTTTTAAGTTGATTCTAGAAAAGGGAAGGGAGGGAGAAAGAGAGGGAGAGAGATTGATGTGAGAGAAAAACATCGATTGGTTGTCTCTCATGTGCCCCCAATCAGGGACCAAATCCTCAATCTAGGCATATGCCCTGACTGGGAATTGAACCACTGACCCTTCAGTTTGCAGGACGATGCCCAACCCACAAAGCCACACTTATTACACTAGGTAGACCTTTTTGCTTTAATATATCCCCCAAAACTCTTTATTGGGTACAAGTCAGGTTTTTTGTCTTCACTAAAAAGCACAAACAATCTGTTGCAAAAACCCCTTTGTGCCCAAAGGGTTGGTATTTTTCCAGACTTAAGAACAAACTCAATAATTTGGCTTTACTTTTTCTCCATGGCACGGATAATATTTAACCTGCATGATAGCTATTAGTGCTGTTTGCCAAGTACGTCTGTTCCTCCCACTTTTTGGACACAGGGTAACATTGCACTTCCTTGAGGCCTCATGGTTAGGTGGGGCTGTGTGACTGGTTTCAGCCAATAAGTGAGTACTGAAATGATATGTATCACTTCTGTACCAAGGCACTGAGCTACTACTAATGTGAGAGTCTCCAGAACTCTCTTTTCCCTCTAGCAATTAACCACTGATGTTTGAGCTGAAAGCTACCCCATCTGCCTGGACCTCAGAGCACCCTCTGCTGATCTACATATACCTTGAGGGAGAAATTAAATTTTGTCTTAAGACACCGAGATTTGGGGATTGCTTGTTACAGCAGCATTACCTAGCCTATCCTGACTGATACAACTTGCATGAAGTTTTAAAAGAGAGATGGCTAAGCAAAATGATAGGTGTAAGAGAACATATTGTTTTCTTCTGAAGGTGAGACAGAGGACATATATCCCCAGAGAAACCATCAGTGAGCCAGAGCCCAGCATCTTATGCAGGTCTTATATACAACCAGATTGCCACTGCCCAGCACACAATCGAATTTTGTTTTGAAGTGCTTGCTTACAACCAATTAAGCCAGAGTTCTCTTTCTAGCTTGTGCTTTGCAAATTAGAAACACAGCATTTCCCTTCACTTTTTCCCACTACCTTCTGCTTGCCTGCAAATGGAAATGACAAAAACAACTTGTCCTCGAGAGTTGTTGGGAGAATTTGTGATGATTACAAAATGCTTCGCTAAATGTAAAATCCTAAGTGGCAATTTTCTCCATTGCTCCACCACTTGTAATAAATAAATACTGTTTTTAAAGCAGGCTCCTGGCTTGCTTTCCTGTGGCCATCCCATCAAATACTCCATTCTGCTCAGGGTTATTGCCCACTCTGGATTTGCATGTGTGTGCACGGCACTTGTGTAATGTGTTTCGCCGAGGAGTTGAGTAGTCCGTCTTGTAACACTAAAACTTGAGAACAATGTCATACCCCATTGGGGAGGTGATGGGTCAGAACAACTCACTCAAGACAAGTGCACTCTGTGCTTCCCAAGGGTAGAGGGGCTTGTTTCCGTCATTTCTGCAGCCCTAGGGTGCCTGGGTTAGGGAATGTTCTCTGTGGTTATTAAAATTTTTCAATTCTTGGCCCAGATTGGATTGAGGCCCTAGGTTCCTGGCTCATGTTATCATATGGGTAGAGTCTATGTACCTGCTGATGGTTAAATTCATGCTCACTGACCACTTACTGTTGACCACGTGCTGGGAACTAGAAGGAATGTAAAGATTACTGACATGGTTCCTGACCCCAGCGAGCTCTCAGTTAGTAAAGTGCTAAAGAAGACATTCATTCATTCATTCACTTACTTAGTCATTGATTCTATTAATACTAATTCCACTAATATTGATTGATGTTCCATTTACCATTCTAGCTACAAAACAAAGTCTCAGGTCCTATAGGAGCATATGTTCTAATAAGGGATATAGGCATTAATCAAATAATTACAGTAATAAAATTTTTATTACAAACTATGATGTGCACTAAAAAAGAGTCTAGTAAGATGTGAGCATAAGAAAACAAAGACAAGCCCTGGCTGGCATAGCTCAGTGGATTGAGCATGGGCTGTGAACCTAGGTGTCGCAGGTTCGATTCCCAGCCAGGGTACATGCCTAGGTTGCAGGCCATAACCCTCAGCAACCACACATTGATGTTTCTCTCTCTCTCTCTCTCCCTCCCTTCCCTCTCTAAAAATAAAATAAATAAAATCTTTTTTTAAAAAGAGTATATTAAAAAAAGAAAAAAAGAAAACAAAGACACATTTTGTCAAGGTGACGCAGCTAAGGAAGCCTTCTTTGAGCAAGTGACCTTCAAGTTGTGACTTAAAGGGTGAATTAAGAATTGCCCTGTCTGGACATGGGTAGGGTGGGCAGAGGAAAGTTAGGGAAAAGAAACAATACATTTAATCCAAGAGAAACTACAGCAGAGGGGCAAACCACATGCTGGAGGAGGTCCCAGAACAAGTTTCATTATTTCTAGGGGATGAGAAAGTCTTTCTGGAAGAAGTGGTGCTTGAGCTGGGCCTAGAAGGTCAGGAAAGACTTTCCAGAGGAAAGAGGAGAAACAGAATAAGCAAAGACCCAGAGGGACAAAGTAGTAGAGGATGAGGAGGCTAGGGAAGACTATAAAGTCTTCCCTAAGTCTGGACTTCTCCTACCAGTGAAGGGAGTCGCTGAACTTTCGGGAACATCTCAGTGATGTGATCAGAGCACTTGAGTGAGAGAGTCTCCCTCATACACCCCAAGAGATGCCTTGTATGTAATTCAAAAGGATCTTAGAGCCTCTGGCATCCCTAAAGCCCAGAGAAGGGTGCCAGTGGTCAGCTCTTCTCTCTCCACAAAGGGAAACTCCAAGGTTTTGAGGAGACAGTGCAGGAGAGGCAGGAGGGTGAGGGACACAGGGTCCCAGCTGTGGGACCTTCTTCCCTAGTGGCAAGAGAACGTGTGTGTGAGCACAGTACCCCAAGTTGTCCAGAATGGAGGGCTGTGTGTGTACCAACTGTTATGTGAAAGAGACTGGCATGATAAAGGTCCTTGTATTAGTTTTAAATTTCTTTAAGGTGCAGGGAAAAGAATCTCAACTCAATCTAAAATAAAGATTAAAGAGAATTAATTGAGCCATGGGACTGGGTACCTCCAGGGCATGGCTGAATTCAGGGCTTAAACCAAGATATTAGAATTCTCTTCCTCCATCTCTTGGGTTGCTGCCTTCTATATATTGACCACATTGCAGTTGGACTGCGTTTAAGCTGATGAAGAAGAGCTGTTGAAAGCTCTAGTTTCACATTACAGTAGAAAAAGGAAGTATCTATGCCAGTGTATAAATCCCAGGGAAACACTCTGATTGGCCCTGGTGTGTCACATGCCCATCTCTTGGACCAATCATAGTTACCAAAGGGAAGAGGTGCTACTGTTTCTCAGGCCTGTCCCGAGAGGGACTGGCAGCCCCAGGCAAATCACACATAGCCTAGAAGAACAGAGCTCTAAAGGAAGCAAAGCTTAGCTAACAAAAACCACCATGGTCTTTTTCTCAGGCTGTCTACTGTAGGCAAATGATCCATGAAGAGTGTTTGTATTCATCCTAGTATTCTGGGGGGCTGGGTCATTTAAGGGGAGAGTAATAATAATATATAATTTCTTAAAATATTTTATTTATTTATTTTTAGAGAGGGGAAGGGAGAGAGAAAAAGAGGGAGAGAAGTATCAACGTGTGGTTACCTCTTATGCCCCCTATACTGGAGACTTAGCCTGCAACCCAGGCATGTGCTCTGACTGGGAATTGAACCTGTAACCCTTTGGTTCACAGGCTGGCACTCAATCCACTGAACCATACCACCCAGGGCTAATATATAATTTTTAATGAGCTTTTGAAGACAGACATGTTCAATAATTTCCATATGACAAGATTAATTAAAGCTGTGGAGTTCTGTTTTCAGTAGGGGTCTTGTTGCTCCTCCAACGGCTTTTGATACAGAAGGGTGGCTATGTTATTTTGCAGGAAAAGCCTTGGAGGGTGGTCAGGTGACCTGGGCTCTGGCCCTGGGCCTGCTCTCAGCTCACTCTGTGATCTTAGATAAGTGCTTTCCACTCTCTGGACTTCAGCTTCCCTATCTTTACAATGAGGGGGATGATGTCTGCTGGAGGAAAGGCTGGCTGAGTGGTATTTGGTGACCAGTAGATGTGGGATTACACCCAAGCCGGAAGACAGAGGCAGCCGATGCCCTTGGCTGGGATGGGACCTCATGGAGGCAGCTTTGGAGAAGGAGCGAAGTTCATTTGTAGATGTGGAGCCTGAGCAATTTGGAGAGAGCCATCTGGAGACTGTGGGGGCAGTAGCAGAGGTGGGAGGTTCATACCTATGCCTCAGATTCATGCCAGCCTTCGGAGGCCTCCTACCCCCAGCACCTGTGGGAAGGAAGCAGCCCACCTCCAGCGGGAGCCGACATTTCTGGTCTGGCACTCAGCTTGGAACAGGGATTTCACTGCTGTTCTTTTGGGAGAGTTCTTGGTCACTGGTTCTTGACGGTCCCTGACTCTTTGGGAGTGGGGAGATGCCCCTGCCTTCTCTTTCTCCGTGGCAGCTTCAGGTGGCTTGGAAGGTGTGTGGATGTTGGGAAGAAGTGGGAGGCCAGGCAGGTGTACAGGTGTGCAGGGGGCAGGGCTTGCACTAACACCATTTGTGAGTGTGTGTTCCTTTTTCACTAAACATTGCTGGTGGTGCATTTCTCATCAGCAAGGGACCACGCAAGAGGATATTAGCGCTCACCTCATGGAGACTAGCTCCTTGGGCCTGAATTTAAAGAAACTTAGGGTCAAGGCCACTTTACAAGGCTTAGGATCTGCTGAGAGGGGACAGGGGTGGTGGGTCAGACGGCTGTAAAAAATGAGTTTAAATAAAAAGAAAAAGGGACACAAAATTATTGTGCAAGCAAACGTGATTATACTTGTGAAACAGAAGGTGTAATGTGTGCTGAAGAAGAGGAGAGTGTCCTTCCAGGCCTCCCCTCTTTCCTTTAGAAAGCGGGGACGGAAGGACAGGGGCTGGCCCTCTGACTGGCTGTCCCGGCCTTGGTCCTAGAGGTCCGGCCCAGCGGGGCCGCGGGGAGGTTGGGGGGTGGGTAGGGTCGGGAAGGCGGAAGCCCCATCGGGATGCTCAGCGCCAGCCCGGGCGGCAGGCCCCTCTCCGGCCTTGGCAGCCCCCTCCGGAAAATGGGGCGAGGCGCCCGCGGGGCCTGCAGTCAGGGGGCCGCGCTGCTGACGGCGCGAGGCAGGGGACGCGCGAGCCGGCTGGAAGCTGGTAATTAATAAATGAACCGCCCTGGGACTGCTGCCGAGCCGCCTCAGATGACATATCTGTCGCGGGCTCGGCAAACCATTAAATGACCATTTTCTGACAGAACGACTTCTCCCGCTGCCTCCGCCGAGCCGCCGTGACTTTCGGGGGCGCATTTCCTCCCCGCGCGCTCCGCTCGCCCCCGCGCCCCTCCCCCGCCCACCACCCGGCCTCCCAGCTGCTGCCCGGGGGCGAGTCTGTGTGGCCGCCCTCCCTTCCCGCTCGGTCTCCTCTGGGTGCCCCTGTCCCTCTCGCCCTGGCGTCTCTCCTCTTGGTGGCCACCTCTCTTTTCCCGTCTCCGGTCCCCCGAGCTCTCCCTCCTAACCCCAGCCCCTGGCGCACTCCGCCCGCCCCCTCTCCGTGTCTCCCGTCTGTGTAAGGTAACAACCCCCCCCCCTTGTCTGGCTCGTTCCCCCTTCCCCGCCTCCCTGCCTCCCCCCTCCCCGGCTGCCTGACGGCTCCAGTTCATTTCTGCCTGTTTAATTGGGCCCCGGATGAGTTTGGTCGACAGGGCCATTCATCATGTGGCCGCGGCTGGCGGCGGAGCCCGGGGGAGCGGGGCTGACAGCTCCGCCAGGCTGGGATGCGGCCTGCGTCGGGAAGTTCACATATTTGGGCATTAGTGCAGCTATTAGTTTAACAAGCTTCGTTTATCCTTGTCACTACCACTTCAGCTTCCCATGTAATCATTTGAAATGTAGATTACAGCCAGACAAATGGGACAGCGCAAGACTCGCAGGGTGGAGGGAGTGACACGCGGCTCGTTAGGGCCGCCTTCCCAGCCCCATCCCTTCCCAGGAAAGGCTTTGATTAGCTTAATATTCCAATGATTTCGGTGGGAAGCACCAGTCACCTGGGCTGAGCCCCTGGTGCTGGGCAGAGGTGCCCAGCGTGCACCCAGGCGAGGGTCCAGGCCCCACCAGGGTGGGGCCCCTCTGGTCCAAAGACCACCCAGCCCTGCCAGGAAACATGCGGGTGACCAGAGCCTGGGGCCTGGCCCGGAAGCCCCTGCCAAAGGATCCCGCCCCTCGCATGAGGCGGCTCCCAAGCCCTGGCTGCTCCCTCTGGCTCTGACTGCAGCAGCCAGGACCCTGGGTCCCTATCTCCCTGTGTGCCCTGACCAAGGTCTGGCCTTCTCTGGGCCTCGTGTCCCCATCTGGAAAGTGGGGGGTTTCAAATTAGATCATGCGAACCAGCTTTGCTCCATTCCCCTGGCAAGGTCCCTTTTACCTTGGTTCCCAGCTTGGAGTCAATCAGCTTCCAGTCATTTCTTCCCTTCACCTGGTGGACTGAGGTCTGGTTTCAAAATGCACACTCGGCTGTGTTTAGGGCCTGCACAGCCCTCAGAATGAAGTTAGGGCTCTGGGACCAGGTAGGGGAAAGGCAGGGCAGTAGATCAACGACAGCCCACCCTCTGCTCCACCTCTGGCTGCCTGTGCCTCCTTGTTCATGCTCTTCAGCTCCTCGCACCCTGCACCCTGGCTGTTGTCGAATGCCCAGCTGCCTCTCCCTCTGGGGTTCTCTGCATGCTGTTTTCTCAGCCAGGAGCAGCACTCTCCCTGTGCCCCTCTTCCAGCTCCCTCCCTCAGGCATCTTTCTCATCCTTCTGACCCTCCATCCGTTTTAGATGTTCCTTCCTTGCTCCAGGAAATCTTCCCTCCCCAGCCCTCCTGCCGCACCCTGAGCCCCCCTACAAAGGCACTAGCAGGCTTGAAAGGTTTGTTTGTTTGTTTGTTTGTGACCCCAATGGGCTGCAACCTCCACGAGGGCAGGGTCTCCCTAGCACAGAACCTGGGAGCTTGCCAACCAAAGTGTGCTGAGTGAGGAGATGGGGGGCATGCAGGGAGCTACCCGACAAGCCTTGGATGGAGAGGCCGCCACGCACCAATGCTCCTCACCTAACAACTGCGTTATGCCAAGGCTCCGTCTCCCTGGCTCCCTTCTCCCTATCCCGCTGACTTGGCCTGACCACCACCAGGCATGTTGGGGCAGCATCCCTGCCCCAACACGCACAGCTCCAGGAGAGTAGGAGTCAGGTGCTCTGAAACAGGACGTCTCCTCTTCCTGAAACAGCCAGGGCCGTAGCCGAAAATGGTTGGCCACTCAGGATGAGACTGTTTGAGGAGGGGTGAGCAGCGCTAGGAAGACCTGCACAGGATGGGGAGGTGTCAGTGGGGATCCCTTACATCCCTGGGCTGAGGGGCAAAGGGGAGGGAATGAGGCTGCCAGACCTGGAGAAAGAGCAGGAGCCATGGAGGAGGGGCTGCAGGGCGATGGACCCTCTGGAAGGCAGCCCCTATGGAACTGGGGTGAGGCAAGGAGGGAGTGGGGGAAGAATCTTTGGTCCTCTCGCTCTCCTCTCCCTCCTGTCTCTGGCTGGTGTCCCCAGAGGCCAGGGGTCTGGGTGACGAGGTCCACAGAGATCAACCTCCTGAGATACACAGCTGGGCAGAGGAAAGGGATGGCCCAGTGGGGTGGTCGTAGGAGACAAGTAGGGAATACCTCCACATATCTGCTCCCCCCACCAACTCTGCCTCAGGCTGACCCTTCTGCAGGGGGCCAGGACCACCCCAGAGAACATATTCCCAAGGCCAAGTGGCTTTCCCCCGGAGAGGGGTCCACAGGGCACGTGCACGATGGATCAGTCGGCAGTTGCCTTATATTATACATCATCCTTTCCCTGTCACGTCTCCCTGCTCAGCCCAGCTGGGCCCTGGCCCTCCTAAACTCCATTCCTTTTTCCACCTCTCCCCCTGCTGAGGAGCCTGTCTGCGGTTTTCTTCCTGACACCTTCTGAATAATGACACCAGACCTTGAAGCCAACGAATCGTGAATCAAAGTGGCTTCTCGATATCATAAAAGAGATGTTCTAAACCCCAAACATAAAGATCGTTTTATCTTTATTAATAGTTTAATGCATCTGAGAAAGCTATTTGACATTTTTTACACCTCCAACTCTTTCCTTCATGCATTGCTGGTCAGATTACACCAGGGTTCAGCCACTTAAATCCACTTAATAACTGACTAAATTCTACACTGAATTTACATTGAGCTACAAGCTGATTCTAGGATACAGATGAATTTTCCAGTGGGGGGAAATAAACCCTCACCAATGGCCTGACTCCAAAGTTGTAAATCTGCTTTGATAATGAAAAAGAAATTAGTAAAAGTACTGGGATTGATGCCACGTTTGACGGAGCAGTGCTGAGTGAAGGAATGTAACTTGATTAATAAGCGGGAGTATTTTCTTCACATACTTCATTAAAGTGCCACACCTGCAAACACATGTGTGAAACTAATTGGAAACACACGGAAAGCAATGCCTGCCTAACTGCAGGTGAGCCCAGTGCGTATCAGTGCAGGATATTGGCAGAGAGAAGCTGGTTATTCGTGACCTGTGAGTGGGAATACCATCTAATTGGTGAATTGTATCTGGTGCAGATACACACACACCACCATCACTACCACCACATCATGAAAATGTAGCCAAATATCTCTGCCTACATTTAACATTTACATTTACACTGGAGCCCAGCATACCACACACACACACACACCCCACACTCCAGGCACATTTGTGCAAAAAATCTCTCAACAACAGACACACATGCATAGGTCCATATATTGCACACGGATACTCCCAAGCCGGGCTTCCTGGAGAAAGGGGAGAACCCATTCCCTGCCTCTCCCTAACTTCCCAGAAAGAAAAAAAATAATGTAGCTGTCAGGAATGTGATAGGTCTGCCGAAGACATATGGAAAAAACTCAAACAAACTATGGAAGTTGCACAACATAAATCCCATTTCTATTTGTTCCGAGACAGTGTGTAAACCACACATTTTTCATCAAGATAGAAAATTAAAACCCTCCCCAGGTGTAGAATGTCTGGGGAAGCTGGATAGCAACCCTAGCGTCCTGGCGGCAGCAGCAGCTGTCGGCTGGGCTGGGGCTGAAGGATGCTGCTGGGCTCCCTTCCTCTTACATTCCGAGCCGGTGTGACTGTCCGCACTCCAGGACTGTGACTAGTCAAACATTCTGTGGGCACGCTCCTCACTTAAAATATTCCTTGGTTAAGCATAAGTTGAACTTCTGAGGAGTCCTCAAGCTGCCCTAATCGCCACATAATTTCTGGGGCTGTGTCCTCTACCCTGCAACCCGTAGGCAGCGGTTTTGCCCCAAGAAGCTCATCTGATACATCTCGAACCTCCACGCAGTCCAGGAGCTCGTGCAGCACTCCAGTGGCTTAACTTCTTCCCCAGGAGGAATTCTCCCCAATAACTCTCAAATGTTAACTAAAACCAGCTTATTCCGGCCCCTAGAGAATTAGATAATGTGACTATATTCCATTCATAGAAGTGTCTATTTATCCTGATACCTGTTTTTTGTTTCCGCCTAAGCCAGTTTCTTCATCATAAGGAAATGTCTCATGACTTCTGAAAAGCTCAGTGTTTTTGGCAGGTTTGCTGGGGAACATCCCCAAAGCTGTTTGAAGACTGAATAATAACATCCTTTGGTTCGTTCTCATCCAAACATAACTCTGCTTCAAAAAAGCCTCCTAGGTCAGGCAGGCAGGCTTCTCTTTGCCAAAGCCCCCTCCTCCCTCCCCGTGGTTTGTCCTCATGGACCCCCAAGCCACCGTTTCTAATGGCTCCCCCCACCCCACCCCGACACTTTCTGTTGACAGGCAGTCTGTTGCCAGGGGCGGCCTGGCACCTCTTGGACTTGGGGGTAATTTCCAATGGCAGGTGCCTCACTGTGGCCAGAGCTCTGCAATGTCACTCTCCACTGTCTTCCCAGCATTTGCGTGGATGCCAGTGTTGGTATAGACCCAGCTCACCGGTCAGGCAGGATCAAGTGCCTGGGGCTTGCGAGGGTTTGTTTGTTTGTTTGTTTGTTTGTTTTTTGTTGTTTTTTTTGGGGGGGGGTTTAGTGGTGAATAAAAATCACCACAGGGAAGGCCAGACCCAAAGAGCTACTAGAGATCTTTGATCTCCGGCCTTTGACCCTGAGTCCTCATGGTCAGTATTTGGTCTCCTGCCTTTGAGTCATTTAGAACCACAGACTCGCTGAGCTTTTGCGATGGAAAGAGAGTACGCGGTCAACTTTACGTCCCCATCCCCATCGTGCAGGTGGAGAGGCTGAGCCCCAGGTGATCCTCTGACTCGGGAGTGAGAGGAATCAGGCAGGAAGATGACATTCTCTCCACCTGGGGGTGGGGGTGAGGGGATCTCAGCTGGTGCCTCTCTTGAGTTTCTGAAGCAGAAACTCTGGGTCCTCTGCCATCTTCACACAAATCTGTGCCCCAGCCCCCACCTCCTTCCACCTGAATCCAATAAGCATTCATTCAGTAACAACTGGCTGAATAAACAGTGGAACGAGTCTCTGCTCTGAACCGGGCAGTGTGCTGCAGGTGATGGAGACACGGCAACGTTGTGGCAGGGAGTGTCGCTCGTGACCTGATATCTGCTCTCTCCTCTTCCCGTGGCAGCAGAATTCATAGCTGGACCAATGGGGCCACTTAACAGAGAGGTCACTCACTTTCCTCGGTCTCCCCACAGGTCGGCGTGGCCATGTGCTTCAGGATATCGGCAGAGGTGTCGAGGGCCAGCTTCCTGGAACCTTACTGCAGAGACAGCTGGTTGTCTCTCCTTTGTCTCCTCTGACCTGCTGCTTGAAATCCCGCGGCTCCCGTCGTAGACCTCGAGGCAGAGGCATGCAGCCTCTGGAGGTCCAGGGACAACTAACAGCTGGGTCCCTGTGGGCCTCCCGCAGCTAAGTTGCCCCATCCACCCGGGCTCCCCGACCTCCAGACTCCACACTCATTTAAGCTGTTGCCATTCTGGATTTTTTTCCCCCAGTCATTCATAGTTGATCTATTTTATTATAGGCAGTAAATAAATACTTGACAAGGGTTTGAAAAAAATTCTTATTCTTTCCCGTTTTGCCAAAAGAAAAACAAAAACCCTCTGGACTTCCTCAAAAGAAATTTTATGAGGAAGCTAAGTTGTCTGGCTGAAAATACTTTAAATAAAGAGAAATGTGTACACACAATCTCTATATGTATGTGGATGTTTATCTAATGGATACATACATTATCTGTGGAAGAATCAGGAGGGACAAGTCCTGGGAAGGACAACTGGGAGCTTTGGGTCAGGGCGGGAATGAGACTCACCGTCCACTTTTTTGTTCTGTTTGAATTTCTTACACGTGCACGTGTTATCTTTTTGAAATGCAAAAATTTTTCAATGAATGAAAACCTATGTTACACCTTCGAGGTTCCCAGTCCCATCACTATTGTGTGAGCCTTTTCCATGCTGCCAAATGGGTATCCGGTTCCACCTGGGGCATCTCAGTGATAAGAGGCCCGCCTCCTCCCCACAGCTTATCCTCTCTGTGGAAACAGAGGAAAACGACAGACCTGTCTATACCGGTCTCTTCATCTGGGGAAAACATAGACCCTCCTCACAGGGCTGCGGAGGCTGCACTTGGCGGGCGGGGACACCCTAACTGCTCTGCAAAGGCGCTGATTACTGGTTTCACACCCCTGGGCCTGCCCGGTCTTCCTGCCTGTCCCCATAGTACCTCCTAGAGGCTGCTTGCTGCCTTGCTCGCTCATACAGTAAGTCCTCACTTAACTTGTCATTGATAGGTTTCGTGACTTGAAGCAAAATGACGTTATTGGGAAAGCAATTGTACCATAAGCAAGAGTCAAGTTCCCCTGGCATCCCATCAGCGTGATTCTGAAAGGAAGTTATTCAAGGACCTTCCGTGTAGCTGTCATCCTGCCAGTGGAGTCTCCTGCCAGCAGAAGGGACACAGCCCGAGGGCAGGGACCATGCTCAAGGCGCCTTGCACCCGCACCCCCCAGCACTCCGTCCAGATCCTGACACAAAGCCCAGATCCCAGGCCCCTGACTGGCTGAAGAAAGGAGAAAACCACTGGCAATTAATTTGAAAATGCAGATCCTGACAGTGCCCAGCTGACTGATGATTTCTATTGGAAATTTCATTTTTTCTGATTTCAACTTTCAGCTGCATCAAGGAGTGTCAAGGTGAGGCATGAAGAAGGGCCCTGGGAACTCTGTCTGCAGGTATTGCCCAGCGAGTGCTTCTCTTACGAGGAGAAAGATGATCCCCTTGGCCTCTCCACCAGCACCCTACTGCCCGCTGCTGGGCCAGGAGCTGAGCACACAGCCGGAGGCAGTGACCCTCAGGGACAGCGCTCTGGGCTCACACAGCCTGGCTGTACCTCTTGGTGCCCCTGGTCATCAGCGGTGTGAGCTGGGGCAAGATACCAGAGCTCTCCGGGCTTAGCTTCCTCCTCGGTAAACGTGAGGAGGATAGAAATTGTGCTTATCTCACTAGGTGAGTGTAAGGCTTAAATGAGATAATGCGATTGAAATCAATTTATGAAGGAGTCACAACTCTTTGAGGTACAAACACGACCCGCTGTCCTTTTCCCAGGGCTCCTTCCAGTTGTGCTGCGTACTCCTCCCCCCTCCTCCCCTTCTATATTGACATCTTGGTTATATCTAGAACTTTCTAATAAATTCCAGTTAAGGAGTGCCCATATTTAACAGCTGTGTGAGAGAAAAACAGATCTCTATTGCACCAAGATGTTGAAGTCGTAGGTTATGTGTGTTACATCAGAGGGCACTGCTTTCGCTGGTTCACAGGTTCCCACCGCAGACGAGGAGACTGGTCTGCGCCCACGTTGTGCGTGCTTTAAGGACCCCCGGGACTTTCAGGAGTCTGTCTGCCATGCTCTATAAAGTGTGCACAATGTTTTAATTCCACTTTACAGAAAGCTTTGCCTTCCAATTCCTCTTCAGGGGCCTTCCCTATTAAAAAGGCCCACTTATAGAAACTACTACTTAGCATTTTTGGAACTTGTTATCCTATTCAGCAAAGTCGAAGTCAGGAGGCTTTGAACTCGGACAATTACTGCTCTTGATTAACAACGGGAACTGATGAGCCGGCCTTTCCAGTGCGCTAAGCAAACCCAGCCAAGCAGAAAATATCACTGAAGGGGAAACAACGGGAAGTGATTTTCTTGGTTACATTACGCGCCGTCGCGATATTTACACATGTTTGTGGATAATGGGGGAACCTCTGCTGCCGGCGTGCCCTCCCAGATGACACGGTGGGGCTGGAAACGCCATGTTTCCCACTTGACCTGGGCTGTAAACGTCACTCTGTGACTGCAGGCAGCCAGCCTAGCGGAAAAAACACAGGCCCTGGGTGCAGCAGCCTTGTTCTGCCCTGTGGGAGTCCCTGCCCCGCCAGGGGTCCCCGGGGTCTGCACCAGGCCTAGGGACACCTGGGCAGCTTTGGCCACACAGTGTCAGACACAGTGGAGTGGCAATGCAGAGGAGTGCCCAGCTCCTCACATCCTCGCTGGAACGGGGTATTTTCAAAAAAGATCTTTGTAGAGTGGAGTGCTGTTGTTTTAAATCTTGAAAAGAGGTGATGAAGTTAAAATTAGGTTGGGCCCTGATCCAATATGATGGTAAGAGGAGACTAGGCAGGTACAGAGGGAAGTTCGAATGGAGACATGGGGAGAAGACCGCCATTTGTAAGCCAAGCAGAGAGTCCTCAGAAGGAACCAGTTCTGCCGATGCCTTGCTCTCGGACATCTGGTTTCTGGAACCGTGAGAAAATCAATTTCTGTCGTGTAAGCCCCCCTTTCTTCGGTTGTTAGGGCAGCCCCGGCAAACTCAGGAGGGTTCCCTGGTAAAAGCCTCCCAACCCGGCCTGAGGTGGGGCCTGCGAAGGTTCCCGTCACAGTCTGTGGGTGGGACAAGTCAAGGTGACAATATTAACTCTTTAAAATTATTTTTAAATTGTGTATAATGCATGTTCACTGAAGAAGCATCAGGACATACAGTTCAGCCAAAGAAATGAGATCGTATGGGGTGCAAATGTCCCCAATAGTCCACACTCACAGTGGCCGTGTGTTCTGCAGTGGGGCCGCCTCTTGCTTTGTTTGCTGTGGTGGCCAACTCCTCCTGCCTGGGGTGTGCAGACCACCCACCTCTCCCAGACACAGCTGTTGTGGCATGTGTTGGGGCAGCAAGAACAGTCTCCTCACCCCATCCCTGCATAGCTAGCCAGGAGGTCCAGAAGCTGCTTGCTCTGTGGGGCTAGACATCCATGTACTACCACATCCCACCCCCTCTGCAGCCTCCAGGAAGGATCTACAGCTTCTGCTTGCACTTGCTACTGTCCTTTCCTCCTCCAGCAACTAGCCCGTGCCCCAGGCCAATGACTTGAGCCCCGGCTAGCCCTCATCTTTGACCCAGAGCCCAGGTTAGTCCTTACCTTTGATCCAGTGGCACCCACAGAGCCTCAGAAGGCAGGCTTAGGGACAAGGCCAGTGTCTGATTACCTCAGTGGTAAACAGTCTACTGTTTCGTCCTGACATGACCCTTTCCTCACCTCTGGAGCTTTGTGCACATTGTTCCCTCTGCCTGGAATGCCTTTCCCTCCTACTTTCTCTAAAATTTTCAGATAGAATCCTGACCATCCTTCATGGCTCAGTTCAACAGCCACCTCTTCCAGGAAGCCTACCAGAATCATTCCTCCCCCAACATGGAATCCCCTCTAAGAGCTCACACTTCTCTTTTTGCCCCATGGTAGGTGGCACTGGTCACAGATTGCCTAGAATTAAAATATGCACTTCATCTGCCCCAGATGTAGGCTCCTTGTTGGTTCATTTCTGCATTCCAGCTTTGCCTTGGTCTGTTTGGACCGCTGTAACAAAAATACCATAAGCTGGGAGGCTTAAACAACATAAATTTATCTCTCACAGTTCTGGAGGCTGAAAAGTTCAAGATCAAGTCACCCACAAATTCAGTGTCCGGAGAGATCCTGTCTCCTATGTCCTCACCTGGTGGAAGGCATGAGGGAGCTCTCCGTCTGAAGTCTCTGTCATCAGGGCACTAATCCCACTCGTGAGGGCTCCACCCTCGTGGCCTAAGCACCTCCCAAAGCTCCACCTGCAAATATCATCACGTTGGGGATTCAGTTTCTTTTTTTTTTAACCTATTTATTATTTATTTATTTATTTATTTATTTATTTGAGAGGGAAGGGAGGCAGAAAGAGAGAGAGAGAGAAACATCAATGTGTGGTTGCTGGGGGCCATGGCCTGCAACCCTGGCATGTGCCCTGGCTGGGAATCGAACCTGCGATACTTTGGTTTGCAGCCCGCGCTCAATCCACTGAGCTACACCAGCCAGGGCCGGGATTCAGTTTCAATATATGAATCCTGGGGGGACATAACCACTCAGTCTATAGCAACCTTCATCCTGCACCTGGCATTGAGCTTCGCTCAGAGGAGGATCCAACTACAGTGTGACTTTTGGATGACTTCCTTACAGCCGGGTAAATATCTTGGCAAAACTCACATTGTCATTTGAGGGAACTTTCACATAATGTGTAACATTTGTTCCTCACATCACCTTCTAAGTGTGTGTCATGAAGCTCATACTGATGGCACAGATGAAGGAAACAAAACTCCTGGAAGTTGATTGCTTATATCAGCAAACTGACAGGCAAGAGCTGGAGCTGAGACTCCTGGCCAAGGCTTTTAGCAGACTTTATCCCTCTGCCTTTTCCACAGCCCTGGTTCAGTCTCTCTCCTCATGGGTCACCTCTGTGCCCATCACCTGGCATCGGCCCGGCCCCGGCAGGAGTGTGAGGAAGGAGGGGGCCTGAAGCTGTAGCCTCCCGTGGCAGACCTCAGGCTTCCCCCTCCACCCCTTGCCATGATGGTCCCCAAGGGCAGAGGTGCTACTGGAGGCCACCTGGCCATGTTCAAGGGTGGTATTTCCACCCTCTCCTGGAGGACTTGCCCGTGGCCTCCAATCTGCTGTCTCACGGGGGCTGCACACGCCTGGCTTCCTGGTGCCTCACACCCGAGGACAGCAGGCATGAGGCCTCTGTCCCAGGAGATCCAGGGACAAGAGCTGTAGCATCAGGGGTGGAGGCACCTGCTCTGTCTCACCAGTTCCCAAGCGCTGCTGCTTCTCTCTGAAGCATGTGCCTCTGAGACAGGGCATTGGGAAGAAAGGAGCTGGGCCCGGGCTCCGCCACGGCAGCATCTCTCTCTCCCTCAGGAATCACCTTTATCGCCATCCATTGCCAAAATGAATGGAGGCAGTGCAGCCAGCTTTATTAAATATGAATGAGTCACAGCCCATGGCCCCCACACGGTCACTCGCCTACTCCATCTCTGGCAATTACTGCGTCGCACACACTGTGCCAAGGGGCACAGCGGTCCCTGCCTGCCCTTGCAGACTGACACTGCCCAGCAGGGGCAGGCCTCGGGTCTGCAGCTGCCCTGGCCCTGCTGGAAAGACACCACTGGGCTTCCACGCAGCCAAAATGCTCAGCTCTGAAGGCCTAGAGACAGGGTACCTCCCACAGGAAGACTGTGGATTGTTGAGGTCCAAGCTCTGGCCAGAAAGGGCCTGCAGCTTTGGAGCCCAAAGAAAAGGTCTCCAGGCTCCTGAGCTCTGTCTGCGTGTGAGAGGCACACGGGAGCAACCAGTTTTAAGATCTGGCCTAGGTCAGGGTTAAAAGCATGTGTGCTTGCCCACACTATTAATGAGCACAGATTTGATGTGTGTTAACTCAAACCTTACAAGAAGCCTCTCGATTGTAAGCTTCACATTAGCAGGGTCCTAGTTGGCCCCGCTCACTGCTGTGTCCTCAGTGTTGGGGCCAGAGTAGATGCCCAAGCACTATTTGTTGAATGAATGAATGAGGTGGATGTTACTGACCATTTTAGAACTAATGAAGTTAAGGTTACAGAACTCAACCAAGGTCCCCCAGCCAGAGAGTTTCCTCGGAGCCAGGAGTCAAATCCAGGGTCGGGGCTCAACCATTGCTCCATGTGGCCAAGCCAGCTGGTAGCTTGCCTGGAGCTTCTCCAGGGTAAGACTCCAACTCTCTCCTGAGCCTGCACAGGCCGTAGTCTACCACTCCAGTTGCTCAGATTTGTTTTGACCCCAGTTTCATCAGAAGAGCCAATGAAATTCCCCACGACTCCTCGTGGCCTTGTCAGAGTTGCCAGAGACCATCCACGAGGTGGTAACGAAGCAAACGAGCTCAAACTCTTCTTCTGAACTTAAAAAATTACTTTTATTTTAGGAACCAATAAAATTATGGCAAATATTTACAAATAATTATCTCACATTAAGATCACATAAAATCAATTTTTCACAAAGAACAGTCACTCATGAACAGACATACAGATACTGAAACTACCCAATCTTATTGCAAGTTTTTCCAACTAATCTAAAATAAAAGTCTTGCAGCGAACCATTTAACTTAGAATAAAACCACAAATTCCAGGTTTGACCAGAAAAGAAAAAGTTTAAAAAAATGAAACCCAAACCCTACCCATGTTCTCCCAAACCCCACCCCCAGCCCCTGCCCTCCTCCCAACAAAAGAAAAGTATGTCCAACATCTTTGGCAAATCGGCACGGCTGTCATTACATTCAGATATTGTTACACACGAAAGCAACACACGCCACTAAGAAAAAAACATCCATATTTCAGTTGTTTCCTACTAGAAAAAAAAATACAAAACATACACATTGTGAAGAAGCATTTTGTTTTCAATCTGTTGGAGACAGGTCATCTCCCACTTTCAAAGGCAATTTAATTGTGGGTTTTTTGTTGTTGTTGTTCTTGTTTTTTTTGTACTTTTTAAAATTTTTTTTACAAGTAAGCTTCTAGGCAGGCATCACAAACTTTGGCGGATACAGTAGATACATATTTCTTTGATGTCTTCCTGGCAAATAGTTCCATGGCAATGTAATCTGCATTTCTATAAATACTCAATGTCCAAAGGCCACTAGAGGGTGAAACACCAGGGCAGCATCTTCCAGTAAGAGTCAGGGCGGAACCCTGATCGGATTTCCACCCTCCGCCCGAACTTGGAGGCCCAGCAGCTGGAGCCAAGAAGCCGGGCCCTCAGTATCCACTACCCCACACTGTGCTGGCGGCTCGGGACCAGGGGTCGGGCCTGCCTCTTCCTGAGTCCCAGGATGGGCTGCTGCCAGGTCTGCTCACTTTCTCTAACCAAAGGCAGAGGGCGGCAGGCAAGAAATGACAGGAGGAAACTCAGCGCTTTCTTTGAGTTCCAAGTACGTCTGAGTTGTGTGTGGCGGGGGGCACGTGCGCATGTGCGCATGTGCACATGCTCCTGTACACGGATGGAGGGGAAGGCCAGAGCAGGAGGCTTGGAGCTTTGCAGGGAGTTTCAAATACACTCGGGACTTATTTATTTTAGTTTTAGTTTTATGGCAATTAATTGGCTATTGATTGGTTGGACTGTTCAACTCTCCATTTCCTCGAGTACAATAAAATAGTTTCATTAAAATGTATTCAGGCTTGAAAATAAGGGAGCCATTAAATGGTTTCCTTTCTGTTCCACTCCGAGGGAAATGCGCTGTGTGTAAATCAAAAATCCATCATCCCAAATCACTTGTTCTTAATGGTGCTTTTGGAGACAATGAGGGACGTGGTGACAAGCATCGTGATTTAGGAAATAAGGGGGCGGCCCAGCAGCCCCAGTGGCGGGACAGAGGGATTGGGTTTGGGGAGACTGCAACTTGGCCCCCTGCAGCCAGGCCGCAGGGTCATGGAGGGGCGGGCGACTCCCCCGCTGTTCCCCATGCTTCCCTGCTTGGGCCTTGGCCAGAGCTGCCCCACACCGACGGGCAGAGTCCTGCCCACAGGCTAAACACAGTACCCGAGACCCTCGCCATGGCAGAATGCACGGAGATCTCCCTCGGTAACAAACACATAGCCGCATTTTCTCCCTGAGCCTCTCAGGAGTCTAAGATGTGAGAAGGAGAACACCCAGGCTCACTGGATGGCGGTGATTCTAACCCCCAACTTGAGATGGCCCCCTTGGGAGCACGTGGCCTGCAACTCTAGAACCCTGCGGTCCCCTTTGATTCTTGGGGCCGAGGAACAGGACCCCAGTGCTGAGAAGTTACAGCAGACGAAAGGAAGGCTGGTGCCTGCCTGCTCCCCACAAGCAGCCATGTCGGAGAAGCATCGCCCCTCGTCAGGGCAGCAGGCAAGGGACTTGCTTCCAGTCCTCTGCCGTGCCCCGGGGACCTGGCCGCCACTCTGGAGGCAGGAGCTGGCAGTAGGGAAGTGTGGATCAACACTGAGTCTCCACCATGAATGTGTAAGAGGAGTCCTGAGGTATGGGGACAGAAGGGGACCAGGGGCTGAAGGGGCTGCTGGGAGGTGGGGCAAACCGCTGGCTAGGAGTCATGGCCTGACGTCCAACTTTCCAATATTGCATTTTGTTACCTTTGAGGAAAAGCATGTGCCTTGGACCTCTCCCAGGACGAAAGAACTAAAGGAATAAATTCCCCAGGAGCACTGGTGTGCGTGCCTGGGAACCATCCGAGGCAGGTTCCCAGATGGGCGGCAAGTCCAAGACTGCCGAGTCAGCCTCTTAGTAGGGCCACCGGGGAGCTGGCCCAGCTCAGAGTGTGGTGGGATCCGCCCGCTCCAGCCTGGGCCTGGCCTACAGGGGCCTGGATTTTCCTTTACCCTCGGGGCAGCTGTGCCTCAGACACACCTTGTTTCCAGGTATTTGTCAGGAGTGCTCGGTTTAAGATTTGCTCCTCATGGCTAGGAGCTAAAGTCTAGCTGAAATGTCATGCAGAAGGGGGTGGCTGGTGCCAGGGGCTGCCAAAGGCAGGGCAGTTGCTCTGGGTTGTGACTTCTCATAAAAGGATTTCACCCCTCAGTGCCCTGTGGTCACATCTGGGGCTCCTCCCCATGCATGGGAAAGGCCCCAGCAGCACTGCTCTGCCCTCAAAGCCAACAGTCCCCTCATCCCTCCACCTCTGACGTTTGACCTCACTGACCCACAAGCCCAAACTGTCTACAAGAGCCCAGGATGGAGAGGGAGGAGGACAGGGGCCAGGGGCTGGACAACGGCCTGAGCTCCCATTGCCCCCACATTTGCGAAGAAAGGCGAGGAGAAGAAGCAAGGGGGCGTTGGACAAAGGCTGAGGTCACAAGCCGGTGACCAGTGGCCCACAAGCACATGAGTTTTGGTGGACAGAACATGGCAAAAGCTTTCACACTTGAATGCCATTGGAAGGGGCTCGCAGCCTTTGGGCCTTGGGTCCCGCCACCCATGCTGACTCGTGTCCCGCTCGAGTTACAAGCTGACTCCACCTGCCTGGCCCGGGAAGCAGTGAGGTCAGGGCCTTTGGGATGGTGATCTGTGTTTCCCAGGACTGTGGGCACCGTGATGGCCCCGATGACTCTGCCTGGGGACTCCTGCATATTGTCACTGCCAGGCCTGGAGTCTGACCCACAACAGAAAGGATAAAGAAAAGAGTGAGCAGGCATCTCGTGACCCTGGAGGCCTTGACCCTGGGAGTCAAGAGCTGGGCCCGTGTCCAGGCCCTGGCAGGCCTGTGGTGTGGCCTTGGACAAGCTCCTGTCAGTCCCCCATGAGCCCCAGAGCCAGCAGGCAGGGGGTCTGGGTGAGTCAGGAGAGCTGCCGTGAGTCTGGGCAAAGGCTTTTTGGGTTGACTTTGGTATTCATGAGAATCAGGCTGGACCAGCAACACCTCCAGCCCCAGGCTCCTCTGTTGGGCCAGCCTCTGGCTCCCTGTTCTTTCTTTGCTCACTGCAGGTCTGGGCGGTTCCTCGGGGGTGGCAGGGAGTGTCTTTAAGCTGCATTCTCCCACGACAGAAGCACAATTTCATTGAGAGAGAATTGGGCTCAGAGATCTAAGAATTCACTTCACCTTAACTTTGCCCTGTGAGCCCTAAATCTCCCATGTCCCGTCTGTACATGAGCATCATGACGGCCCCGGGGCGGGGTGGTCAGAGACCTCAAAGCACCATACGAACGTCGGTTGTGAGGGGGCTAACCCGAACTAAGGCACCTTGGAAAAGGGCCGCCGGGTTTGATATGTCATCAGAATGCTCTGAGTTGGAGCTGGACTACGGTACCAGAAAGTTTCATAAAATCCACAATGTCCTTTCCAAAAAGTCAGAGCTAGAACGTGGGGCTAAAGTCCCCTGGATAAACGTCCCAGGCCTCCTGCCATGATGCTGGTGCAAGCCCTGGCCTTGTTTTCCATCTAGAATCCTCTGGCATCAATGACTGTGTCCTTCGGAACCCTTGTCTCCGAGCTCCCGGGCAGCCCCACCGGGCAGCGTGGGGACTCCATGGGTGAGAGCAGTTGTGAGTGTAAGAACATGCGTGTGCACCATGTGCTCTTGTGCTTCTGCCCCGCAGCCAAGAAATCAGTGGCTGTCTAATGAATACAAACGCAGTCTGAGGACCAGCAGAGCCTCAGGGGGGAGAGGGGAGAGGAAAGGTGTGGAGGGAGCTCCCCTCGGTGCCGAGGAGGAACAGGATGGGTAGGGGGCGCTGGTGGGGCCAGGTGAGCTTTGCCGAAGAAGGACGGTTGTGCCTTAGGCAGCCAGTTCAGGGAAGGCTGACCTCCTATGCACAGCCTGAGACCACAGGAGGGATTAGGACCCAAGGACACAAGAGGTCAAGAGGTCTGTGCAGCAGACCCTGACCCCACCACTTCCTTCAGAAGGGAGGCGGGTGTGGGGGGGCAGCTACCCTACTGCCTTCTATCTTGCCTGGCAGGTGGAGGCTGGAACGGTTCCATCTGGCAGTTTCCGGGGTGGTGGTGTGCCTGCAGTGAGCTTATGGGCTCCCTCAGCAGCTCTAACTGCCCTAGGCCGCCCCATCTGCAGCAGTAGGCTGAGAACTATCTCCTCCTGACCTCACTGCCAACTTCCCTCCCCAGGGATGGGAGGATCGCCGCATGCCAGGGGTCAGGGGCCAAGTCCCAGCCCCACCTCTGCCACTCACTGCCTGGGGACTCCACTTTGCTGAGCCTCTGTTTCCTCTCTGTCCCACCACCTTGCAGGCGTGCTGGGGAGGGAACACTTGGTGGTGGCCAGAGGAGGTCTGCTCTGTCTCCCGGGGTGGTCCTCCAGCCGGGCCTCAGTGTCCCTTGAGGGGAGCTGGACTAGGTCTTCCTCAGGACTGATTTCCACCCCTCTGGATGTTCTTGTTTCCCACTTGGTCTGAATACTAGAGGGACTCAGGTGCCCACCTGCATACGCTTGCTCAGCGTGGAGGGCCTGCCCCAGCTCCCCGTGAGAGAGGAAGGAGAGAGTTGTCGGAGGGCCCTGCCCTGAGGCTCAGAGACGGGAAGAGTCTTGTCTGAGGTCCCACAGCAAGGCAGAGGTGCAGCCAGGATGGGACCCTGGGCGGCCAATAACCTCAAGTGTGGACTCTCTTTGCCCCAGCTCTCTGCCAGCCTGGTGACATGCAGACATGGGGGACATTGTCCCATGAAACGCAAAGCCCACTGTCATTGCTATAACTCATCCCAGATTTAGACAGAGCCTCCACCTGGCTGTTCTGCATTGGCAAGAGAGACTATGCAAGGGATCGAGGCCCTAGGCAAAGAGCTGGTGGTTCCTGGCACCCTTATCTCAAAACCACTCCCCGTTCACCTGCCAGTTCCTCATTGCCCGCCTTGTCCCTCTCCCAGGAGGTCTTCCTCGGTACCCTCCCCGCTGGCTGTTTTCTGCCCACTCCCACCCACTCTGAGTTCTACAACTTTGCCTCCAAGCTCCCGTGGCCCTTGGCCATGGCCCTGACCGTTATGGTCCCTTGTAGCAACAGGTACCCAGCATTTGAAGGTCGGTATCTGCCCCACCCTGGCTCCTCCAGTCCCAGCGGCGGGCGCTCGAGGCTCCTCGAGGGCGGGGAAGGGCTGCTCCGGACGGTGAGGCGGACCACTGCCTGCAGGTGTGTGCATCTCTGGTGCAGGCAGAGCCCTTTTTGCTCATCGTTGTCTACGTGGCAGAACAGGCTTCCCAGAACCACTCGCTGGGGTCCTCCAGGGCGGAGGCAGCGCCCACGGCAGGTGTCCAAAGGGACCAGAGCCTGGGGATGCCTCGGAAGACACATGCCAGGTCAGGCCGGGGCTTCCAAGGACCGGGGGGTCAGGAGGGCTGCAGGCCCCACCTTGGACCATGGTCTCCTGGGTCCCATCCAGTCCTGACGTTCCAAGTCCACAACGCAGTCAGCACCTGGGGCATCTTACTTCAGAACAGCAGTTGAGGGATCTCCCAGACGGTTCTTTGAGTTGTTTGACATATGGAAAAGGGCTGTTAGCACTGCATGGGTCCAGGGAAATGGAGCAGGAAGCCAGGGTACCTCCCCAAAGTGTGTTTCTCCTGGGGAGGAGTCTCAGCTGGGGGGATGGGAGGGGGCTTGGAGCATACCAGTCCGGTGAGAGTCCCAGTCCGAACGTTAAAGAAGTAGCGAAGAGCAGGAGGCTGAGGCCCCGAGGTGGACATCCTCAGTCCCATGGATGACTCCGTGCCCACCTGCAGGGGCACCCAGGGCAGAGGGGGTGCTCTGCGCACAGGTCCAAGACCTCCTGTGGCGCACCGGGAGTGCCGGATGCATAGCCGTGGGCAGTCTGCTCGGCTGGACCCTCGGGCCCAGATAGAAAGCAAGAAGGTATTTACACAGGTGCTGTTGAAATGACAAAAGCAAGGTCTCCGTCCCAGGCCTGGGGTGGGAAGACGGGCGGATAGTCAGACAGCTGGGGCCCTGGCAGGCTGGCTGGGCTGCAGTAATGTGCAGAACAGTCTGTTGGTTTGTGGAGGCCTCATCGCTGTTGGGAGAAGCTCAGCAACTGACTCTTAGAAATGGACAGGTGTCTAGAAGTCCAGCACCCATACTGTAGAACCCCAAGTCCCTGGCAGGAAAAGGGAGGCAGAATTTCAGGAGAGTGGGAGCTCGCTGGGGGATGGTCTCGTTGGGCCCCTCTGGCTGTCTTTGGAGGGGGCTGGGAGGCTGTCGCCCTCGGTGATATGTGTCTTAAGTGCTTGGCGTCTGCCTGGCTCCGAGGGTCAGTGACGGTCGTAGGCAGTGGCGGCTGCCGGTGGGGCAGCTCCTCGGGCAGCAGCGCTGTAATAGTACGGGGAGCCTGGAAGGGAGAGAAGAGGGCGCGGAGGTTGGAGGGTGGCCTTGTGCCTGCAGCCCCGTACCTGAGGCTGGCGTTCAGAGGGAGGAAGGGGACCGGAGCTCTGAGGAGAGAGCTCTGGGGAACGCGAGATGATCCTGTCAGGCTCAGGCTTCCCGCAGGAAGCGGGTCCAGCTGGGCTTGGAGGACAAGAAGATTTGGACGTGGGGAGATGGCCTGCCTCCTGTGACCTCCAGACAGGGCCGGGGGGAGGGCCCTGTACCCTCCCGCTGTCTCTGGGCGGTGTTATTGGACTACAGGCTTCAGATGAGGCCTCCCGGAGCCGTGCTCCGCGAGCACCTTCCCCAGGGAAGAAATAGCACAGGAGCTCTGGGGGACCAGCAGGCTGTTAGATCCACCGAGGTCGGAGACCTTAGGTCGTCTCTTCCTTCTCCAGGTGGGGAAACTGTGGCTCCACAAACCAAAGCCACGCGCCCAAAGCCACAGCGCCTCTCAGTGCCGGAGCCGGGCCTGGAGTCCCGGTTGCCGTCCCTGGCTCAATTCACAGCCTGTGCCCCCTGTGCTGGACCGTGTTTAGCCAAGTGGACAGCAGCTGGGGCCCTGGGAGCCCCCTCTAGACCACACGTCTGCTGGGGTGGGAATAGCAAGCTTCTTAATTTCCCAGGGGAGGTGACACGTATTGATTCTGAAATCTCGCCCAAACCCAAACCAATCCTGGCAGTTCTCCCAGATATCATAACCGGGCACTGGCGCCTGGAGGTAGCCAGCCGGGCTCTGTCACTCTTGGTCAAGTGCCCCTGAACAAGGGGCTCCTCTCCCCTGAGCCTCAGTTGTCTGGTCTGTAAAAGGAGGTTACAGCAGTGCTGTAAGAGGCACCGTGAGGTAAGGACATGAAGGTGCTTTTGCAAGCACTTTGTATCCATGAACTCTTTTAATTTCCATAATTCTACTAGTTAGAAATAGTACTGTTCCCATTTAGCAGTGGAGGAAACTGAGGCACAGGGAGTAAGTCCATGCCCAAAGTTCATATAGCTAGTGGCACTCTAGCACCGGCCACCACCCTCCAAATCCAGGCCAGATGAGCAGATGCACTGCTCCCTCCCCCGGCCCCCAGGGAGGCAGGGGGCTCCGCAGCAGTGACTGGGGAGGAGGGGCAGGCAGTGCCTTGCTGTGCTCCTCCCGAAGGCAAGGCGTGGCCACCAATCCCTTGCCTAGGTATTCCCTGAGATGAAGCGATTTGCTGCTTCCTCTGTCACCTCCCTGGCCAGAGCCCTGACTCAGAGACACATGTCAGCCTCCTTTGCTCTCTCTTCTCTCTTCTGTGCGAAGGGGACAGTGTTAGGACATGTGTGCTGTCCCTGCAAGCCCGGGCATGGCTGAGGAGCAGGGGCTGCCCACAGACAGGCCTTGGGGACAGGAACTGGAAGCAAGCCTGCTCAGAGGACCCTGCCTTGCCCCCTGAGTCCCCCGCCCTGCCGCCTCTGCCTCTGCTCTGACTCACTCCGCTCTCAGCGCCTAATCTCCTGGCCAGGCTGCCTGGGGCCCAGCACGAGGTTCCGCAGCAAAATCAAAAATGCTTGCATTTACCGTGAGAAATGAAAACATCACTTCACAAAGCACTCTGTCTTCCTGGTGCCCATTAGACCTTCATCTAGAATAAACTTGTCCTTTCTTCTGTCATTTTTCCTCTCTAATTCACATTATCATCAATTTACTTCTTGACACAGTCATTCCGGGCTCCCACTCACTCTGTAATCCCTTTACAGCGGCCACAGACACTCCCTTTCTAATCCTAATTGACCGCTGCTGCCCTTCTTCCCACCTCCTGCCCTGCCTACCCTCCCCCCCCCCCCGCCCCTACTGGCCTCGCCTGCCTAGGGGCCCCCAGATGCCGGGTCTCGGGTCTCGCTGCCCTGGCTGGGCAGGCAGCTGCGGAGGAGCAGGCTCAGCGGGGAGGGAAGTTCTCCTGGCACGTGTGTGTGACTTCATTAGGTGGCATTGCCCACCCTTACTTCGGTGGTGTGTCTGTGGTGTGTCTTCAACCAGGCCCGCCCAGGGGTGGGCGGTGTGCGCAAGGGCACGAGCCCCTGGGAGCGTGTACGCGGAGGGTCTCGCTGGTTTCCGCGTCGCCCATTGATCTAGCAGGAGCACCAGGGAGCCTCAGAGTGGTTCCCGCACCCTGGCACCCTCCCCAGACAGCAGAAATCAGCCCACTTCCCCTGCTCCGTGGGCTCCTTCCAGATAAAGCCCTGAAAACAGGCCATAAGGAAGGCAGGCTGGTAGATGAGGACGGCCTGGGACTTATTTGCAAGGCTGTGGGAGAGGGAGCCTGGCACCTCACTCATCTCCAGGAAAGTGGGCCTCTAGGGAGCGTCGTGTTCAGCTGCTGCTTAAATAAAGCTGCCAGGGGTGATCATCCTCATTTCACACCTGAGGCCCAGCCTGGCTGATGACCCAGCCACGGTTCCCCAGGTCATCGACTCGGGCGGCACAGGGGCCGTTTCTCACATCTGCAGCTGCCCCGCATCTTTTAAGCCTTTTCTGTCTTCCTGACATAGGAGGCCCGCCCCTCGGAGCTCCAGGTCAGAACTCATTCTCCCAGCTTTCCTTGCTGCTAGGGCGCAGATGTGTCACCTGGGCTCTGCCAGGTGGACCCTTTTACATCTGACCTCAGGAACAGAGCGACTTGAGGAGATGGGCTGAGACCCCATCTGCTGCGCATGGGTGGCCATCCCTTTGGGCTCCCAGCTGCCCACACAATCAGTTCAAGCTTCTCAGTCTCAGGGGACCCCATCCATGGCCCTACGGACCACCCACCACCTACTCCAGCCCTTTGCCACTCCTCTGCCTCTTGGACTCCCAGGCAAATGAGTCTATGGGGCACCTCATGAGAACTAGAAAAAGGTGCCCCCTCTGGGCAGCTGTGGCCTTGTGCCAGGATTCAGGGCTTTGTGTCATGCACAGGCTTGATTTCAGCCCCACTGGTCCCCTTGGGCAGGACATAGCCATATATAAAGGTCCTAAGTCAACATGACCTTCTTGGGGTCATACCCCTATCACCAGAAGCCTCTCCCACAGTCTGTTCCAGGCCTCCTTTGCGCCACCTCCCCTGTGGGTCTCACAGCAGCTCTGGGACAGGACCCTGTCTGAGGCTGCTTTGCAGGGAGGAGCTCCCAAGCTCAGGCCTCCAGACTGACCCCCACCCTCACCCCTGCTGCAAGACTGGCCCAGGGAAGTCACGGCCAGCCTTTACCTCGTGAGACTGAGGGCTGGGCCACCTCAAAGCTCAGGGCCTCCTGGCGAAGGGTTTAAGGTAAAGCATTAAGTAAGTGGTTCCATACTTAGGAGTAATTTTTACCAAAACCAAAAAGGAAGTCTGAGAGGTCAGCCCATAGATTCAGCCTCTCTGGGAGGCCACCAGTAACTAGTAAGAGCCTAGCTGTCTATAAAACTGGAAGTCTCCAGGCACAGGGGCCTGCAGCACTGATGGGCATTGTTCCTTGTTTCATCTGCAATGGTGCAAAATACACCAAAATGCTTTGGGCAGCCCAAGGCCCAAGTGCATGGCAAGTGATAGCCAGCAAATGGTGTGTATGTCATGTGTCTGTCCTAAGCAGCCCTGTTAAGCTGGACAGACAAACCTGGATGGTCTCAGAGGCAAGTCTTCATCTGGCCTTTGAGGAAAATCCCCAGCTGACTGCTGAAGGAGGGGTCAGTGCTCTGCCTGCAGGCTGATTGGCTGGCTCTTCCCCTGGGAGTTGAGTGACATTTGTGATGCCTGGGCTCCTGCTTCAGGCTCTAGAACCTTCAGCTCCAGCTGGCACACCAGTTTTATATAAGTTCATTTCAACAAAACAAAAGGCCTTTTGAGGATTGAGCAGCCCTGCTGGGTCTCTGGACTGGGCCCAGGTATCTAGGTGAGGTTCACGGGTCAGGCTGGCCCCAGTCTGAGGCCTGGGCAGAGGTTAGGCACCAGCTGAGCTTAGAACGGCATGCTGTGGCAGGTCTTTAGCCACAAAGTAACCCGTTTCCAATGGGCAGGCTATGGCGATGACCATGGCAGACATCACCAATCAATCCCTGGTCCTCATCAACTCCTCATCAAGACAGGTAGCCACTATCAATCGATCTGAATTGGCCTCTTTGTCATCTCTTATTTAGAAACTTCTCATCTGAATAGTCCACGATTCTTAAGAAGTATAAGTTACTTAGGGGTAGGCACTTCCCCTGCCTTCTTCTTTCCGCCTCAGTGCCCCTTTTGTCTTTGTTCCCATTTTGTGCCTTTTTCCTGTACCCACCAAAACATCACTGAGGGGGGTTGGGGGCGTGACTGGGAATCAGGGCCCTAGCAGGCCTAGAGTGGAGTTCACTGTCCTGAGGCCCCTGCACAACCCCCAGATTGCATGTTTCTGGGAAAGCTACCCACCCCACCTCAGTGATCAGGCATTGGGATGTTGGGGGACCTTGGCCCTCCTAGGGGACTCAGTGGGGCAGCTGATGGCCCAGGGCCCCCGCAGAGCATCCGCCAGTACTCACCGAGCAGCCCCGGGTTGGGGAACCTCCAGGAGTCGTTGTAGGAGGGATACTGAGGGTGGCTGTAGGGGCTCCCAGAAAACTCACTCCCTGCAGGTGGTGGGTGGGAGAGAAACAGGAACCAAACATCAAAGCAAGTTCGGAAAATGCCAGTCCCATTCATCTCTTACACAAATTGCAGGTACTTTCATAACCAATAAAGGCAGGTCCAGTACACACCCTTAGGAAGTGGACAGCTGTCACCAGCATTGTCTAGATTGCCCCTGTGACTCTTTCCTATTAGTGGAAGTGAACACAAGCTTCTCTCCTGTGTACCATGAAACCACCATGGGCCGGGTGTTCCCTGGGGCTATTGGCCCATTTTGCAGGCGAGGAGACAGGTGCAGAGGTCCTCCCACAAACAGCCTCAATACGCCCACCCAAGTCCACAGCCCCAGACTGCTTGGTTCTCAGCCCTCCCTGGGGCCACTCCAGGACCCCACATCCCACATGTTGCCTGAGTGGCTCTGGACTGAGAGCCATAGGTAACCGCAACTCTAGTCTGGCCTTCTGTGCTGAGAATCCGGAGGTGGCTGCTCCCAAGGCCTCAGCCAATGGGGAAGATGAGACGTAAAGTCAGGCCCTCTGCCAGGAGTGGGCAGATGACACTTTGCCAAGATGAAGAGACGAACCGAAAGTCCAGTGGAGCACATCAGAGGGAGTGAGGTGGCTGGACCCTGGAGCAGGGACATCCGTTAGCAGCTCTGGGAATGCTCGGATGGGAACTGCAGCTGTGCCAGGGTGGGGATAGTGTGGGGTGTGTGGGGGCTTGGCAGGACTTGAGGATGGCTCTCTCTTGGCCCAGCTGCTCATGGCGCAATGATGCTGTTCCTGGCGCTTCCCTGTACTCTCGCTTCTAGCCCCTGGAGAGCCTCTTTACTGCCAGCCAGTCACAGGAGGGGAGTTCAAGATTCCTTCCCTTACAGCCTTGCTGCCTGTCTCCTCCCTGTGGCTGGGGGCCCCCAGAGGGCAGGGTTTGGGCCCAACTCAGTGCAGAGTCCCCCAGTGCCTGGCCCAGGTTGTGTCAGAAGTTGGCTGCAGAGTGGCTTTTGAAGTCACTGGTTGCAGAGCATGTGGGCCCCTCCCTGGTGGTGGTGACAGGAGTAACACTGCCCGTGGGACCACCCTCAGTCTAAACAAGCTTCCACAGATTCTTCTTAAGGATGCCAAATGCCCAAAGGGCAGGAGCCCCCATGAGGGACCAGCCAGATGTCAGAACGGGAGCAGCACTATTCCCCTGCCAGCCTAGACCCGAACGGAGGGCCTGCAGGACCTAGCCAGGTGTGGCCGGAACAATAAAGCAGGCCTGAGGGGCCAGCTGCTGCTACCCCCTGGGCCCAGCTGGCCTCCTCTCCACCTTCCCACCAGCACAGGCAGAGCGTGCGCGCGCACACACATCCACACGTGCACTCCTCCCCAGACCTCTCTGGGGGCCACTCCCAGCCTGACAGGCTGAGCCTTCCAATTCTCTGTTTTTTATGCCTCAGTGGTCAGGGTGTCAGGTTCCGGCATCGGAGGGAGAGTGTGGTGACAGTGCTGGGCTGCAGCAGCCCAGCCCCGGCGTATCCGTCAGAGCCAGGCACCTTCTCCTCCTCCTCCTCCTGCTGCTGCTACTGCTGCTGCTCCTCCTCAGGGGCAGAGTGGGGGAGCAGAGAGACAGAGCAGCCTGGAGAAGGGGGACAACCGCCCTCTCGTCCAGGCCCCGGGCGCCCGTGAAGCTGCCCCATCAGAGGCACTTCCTGACAGCACTGCACCTGGGCCCCGGGCACGGGCTGCACTGGCTGAGGCCATCTCTCCATCTTCATCTGACAGGGTCTCTCCTGTCTGCTGGGCCAGGCTGCAAGGCCGCCTCTTCTAGGAAGCCTCCCTGATCTCCAGCCCCTGAAAGGGCATCTTGGGTCCATTTAGCTAAAGTTAATTAGTTAACCGTGTCTGTGCTATCCATCCCGCATCCCCACCTTGCCCCAAAATTGGCAAAGAGCCCTAAACGGCTACAGCTCCTGTGGAAGATGGATCCAAGTCAGTGTGGTGCACCGTCCTCCACCCGATTCACACCTGCCCGGCCTCTGTGGCACCGCTCAGCTCGGACAGCCCTTCCTCGGAGAAGGCCCTGCCCGCCCCTCCTTGGGTGCTCTCCGTGGCCCACAGCACTGGCTTCGCCCTAGCTGCTCAGGAGCCCCTGTGAGCTGGAGTGTCTGCCCTGCAGGTCAGAGTCTGACTCCTCTCTGCTCCCGTGTGGTCCCTGCCCCCAGCCCTCGGCGGACAGCTGGTGCTTGCTAAAGCACCGGTGGCTTGCCTGCCTGCCTGCACCTCGCACACACCGCTTCTGCACATACGCCCCCGTGGGCCTTCCCCTCGCCTCGCTTTGCTCCGACACAGTCTTCCCCACCAGGCCTCCTCAGACCGTCGAGTTTAAAATGAAATCTCCTTCCCCCACCCCTCTCTCCTGATTTTGTTTTTCTCCATAGAACTGGTCACAATGCAACGTATCTTGTTGATTGTGCTTAAATAAATCTCAGTGCCTGCTAGATGCCAGGCCCTGGGCTAGATCGGCATTGGAATAGAGATGTTAACTCAACAGACAAAACTCCCTGCCTCCATGGAGCCGACATCCTCGAGGAGGAGGCAGAATTAACAAGATAAGCCCACGGCCCACCCGGAGCCTCTGTCTCCCATTTGTAAAAGGGCAGATAAGACCAAACGTGTCCAGAGCCCTTCTTGTCTGCAGAGCCTGAGTTTCACTTCCCAGGGGCCTCGCAGGGAGGGAGGTCCCCTCCATGGGGCTCAGTGGGCCCCACCCGATGCTGGCTCTCCTTGGGCCCGGGGGCTCCAATCTGCTGCTCCGTTTCCTTGGCCGAACTCACCACCATCGTGACACCCAAGGAGCATTCAAACCCCATGACAGCAGCTTAGGAAAGTGAGTCTTGTCCAGCCAAGAGAAGGTCCTGGGACCCAGGAAAGCCCTGGGACCACCTGCTGGGGTGGGGAGAGCGTGGGAGGCAAGACTGACAGGGTGTGAGAAGCAGAGGGAGGGGAGGCATCCCAGGCACAGCGAAGGTCTGGGGGTGGACTGGTCCTCGCATGACCGCTGTCTACGTGGACGCGTCTTGATGAGGCCCCCACAGAGGCCAGCCGCTGAGCAGAGTGGGGCAGCACAGGAGCATTCTGCTTTGCTCCATTAGGGCCAGGACCAGGGATGCCTTCAGACTAGGGAGTGCCCAAATCTGGAGGACAGGCTGGAGGGCAGCCCTACAGTCAGGTCAGGGGATCAGCCGGGGGGGGTGGGGTCGGGGGGGCTGCTGCCGCAGTCCAAGTGAGAGGGAACCTGAGCCCCGGAGACGGCACAGCTGCAATGTCCGAAACACAAAACGACGCTCGAGGCCAACAACGGCATTCTCGGGGCGGAAGAGGAAGGTCTCTTCCTCTGGCTCATTGTTGGGGCCCCCGAGAGGCTCAGCCAGCTGATGCAAGACAAAGATCACACAGCACACACCGTCTCTGTGACTGCCCAGCACAAAGGTCACCGTGGCCCCTTCACCTTTTCCCAAAATAAGTCACCCGTGTGGGGGACTGTAGTCCCTCACTCTCCCCCACCTCCCATACATTTAGTAAAGCCTGCTGTACCCTCAAACTCCTTGTACAGCTGACTGAGCTGGTGTTTTCTCCCCATGTGGAACTCGAGGGGAGTGGCTAAGTGCCGTGTTTGGGTGGTCAGCGGGGTGAGGTGAGGGAACGTGGTCCGAGAGCAGGGCAGATCAGAGGCCAAGAGCTCAGGGATGTCCGGCAGCCCGAGACAGAGGTGAGTGAGCGAGAGTGAGCCTCCCCGGGCAAGTCCTAGAAACCTTGGCGGGCAGGGGGGCGGGGGAGGGATATGGGACTCTTCCCTGAGGCAGGGCATGAAGGTTTGCGTTAAGCTTGTCTTGGTGTCAAGGTGCCAGAGGCCAGCCAGCGGTTATTGGTATTCTTTGCCCGGGGCAAAGGAGTGCTGGGGCCAGAGGGGGCGACCGCCTACGTAGAAGCAGGGAGGTGGGACTAGACAGACGGTACACGATGGGACTCCAGATGCTCAGGACTGACGCCCCCTCTTCAGCTGCCACCTACAGGACTGAGAAGAGAGGGCTGGTCGCCTTGCAGGCTCACAGCCCACAGGCGTGCTCCATCACCTCTCCTCCTGCCCAGAGCTGCCCGCCCTGAAGTAGAAGGCAGAAAATGGCTCCAGACTCAGAACACTAACAATGGCTGGCGTCTCCTGGCATCCTGACATCGACTAGCTTGGCCCAAACCCTCATTCCCCGCCTCCTGGAAGAGTCCCATGTCCTCCCCAAGACTTCTGCAGTGTTGCCAGGGGAGGCTCACTTTCGCACCCACAGCCCGGGTGGTCTTGGGCCTCAGTTTCCTCATCTGTAAGATGGAGGGACGGAAAGTCCATACTTCTTAAGCTGGCAGAGAAGATGCAATGAATTCGTAGTTACAGAAGATCTTTACACACCCCCGTGTGGCGAAGGTTTGGTGTCTTCTCTTCCTGGATGGTAGGCGAAAGAAGCTCAGCCATTCCCCGCAAGCCCTCTGACCCAGCCCCAGCTCCTCCCTGCCAGGATCCTGCAGAGGGGTGATGGGGAGACCAACTGAGGGGCAGAAAGAAATACAGAGCCACAGAGATGCCAGAACAGGAAGGGAGTAGGGGGTTTGACCGATGGAGAAACTGAGGCCCAGAAAAGAGAAGGGATGTGGCAGAGGTCAGGCACACAGAGTCCCACGAGGTCAGGAAGGCAGAAAAGAAGGTCTGCTCGGGAACTGTCTCTGTTTGGTCTCTCGGAAGAAAAATAAAGAGGGCGAGACTAGAAGGAGACAAAGGGCACTCTCCAGGGTGAGCACTCCCATCTCGCTCCACCCCCGTGGGAGGCGAGAGAGCCGACACTGCCGGGGCTCAGGGCCCAGGGGACTCGGCTTCTCACTGGACATCCCGGGAATGGCAGCCACCCCCTCACCCCCACCCAACCCCCAGCAGCGCGCTCCTTCCCGGAACCGATGGGCCCACCACCCTCCACACAGAGTTGTCTCCCACGGAACCTCACCGATTCTGCTGTTACTCATAGTCCCAGATTATTAGAACGGGACAAATGTGACAGAGAATTTCCCTCAACCTCCCCTGTCCCCAGGCCACACAGCCAGGCAGGGACAGAGCAGGGCCCCGGGGCTTTCCCCATCCCGAGGAACACTTCCTTGGGCTAAGCCGGCAGCCAGCAGGTGGGGGTGGTCGGGGGAGCAGTCCTCCCCTCCAACCCCTTCCACGCCTGGAGGTGGAGGTCGGTGCATTTTCAAACACACAGCAAAGCTGAAAGAATTTGACGGTGAATACTTGCATACCTAACTACCTAATTCTACCATCAACATGTTCTTATACTTGTTTATCATATATCTCTCCACCTCTCTAGCTTTTCATTCATCTTATTTTTATACATTTCAAAGTAAATTGCAAACATCAGTACATTTCCCCCCTAACTGTGTTAGCATGCATGTCATTAAGTGAAATTCGTTATTTGTTTACAACTTTTTTCTTTGTGTGTAAAGTGCACACATAAGGAAATGTGCACATTTTAAAGGTGCTATTGCTGTGTTTGGACAAATGTGCACACTGGTATAACCCAAACCTCTATCAAGGTGTTGAATATTATCATCACCCCAGAGAAAGCTCTCTCATGCTGGAGAAGGAGGACTTCGACCTACTGAGAACCCAGTTATCGGGGGATCTGATAGGGTTGTCCCCTGAGGACGCTGAGCTCTGAGTTAGCACTGCCGACCCAACTGTGAGTGTGGAAAGAGGCCCTCTCACCAGCAAATCGAAAACCCTTCCAGAGCCACAAGACAGAATAAAGCCAAGGAATGTGTGTTCTTTCCTTAAAGACACAGAGAGAAAGCAGAGGCTTAAGACATTTAGGCCCTGGCTGGTGTGGCTCAGTGGACTGAGCATGGGCCTGCAAACCAAAGGGTTGCTGGTTCGATTCCCAGTTCAGGGCACATGCCTGTGTTGCAGGCTAGGTCCCTGGTAGGGAATGAGAGAGAGGCAACCACCCACTGATGTTTCTCTCCCTCTCTTTCTCTGCCCCTTCCCCTCTCTCTAAAAATAAATAAATAAATTTTTTTAAAAGAAAGACACTTAGGATACATTGTGCCTTTCTCCCAAACAATACTGCCTTCCAAACATAGGAAAGCTAGTTGTAAAAGCCAATGAGGTAACTAAAAGGACTGATTAAAATAACGGTTTACAGGGGACACACATACACACAAAAGCACTTAACGTGGCTGCCCTGGAGGACCCAGGGCCGGGAACATCACCAGAACCAGAGATGTTTTCAGTTTCCCCTTCACTAAAAGCTCAGAGATGGCAAGAAAGTCGAAGTTTCCTAAAATTCTCAGAAGTGACAGGTAAACCGGCTCAGCGTAGCTCTTAATTAACCCAAAACGACACCTGCCAGATGATGGGGATTTGCAGAGCACGCTGGGGGCCGACCCCATCTGCAGATGGTGGGCTCCCACCTCTGCTCGAGACCTTGGCCGGCTGTAATTAACATACGGAAAGACTTTCAAAGTGACTTCGCAGCCAAGTTCTGTTTCCAAAGGGTTGAAACTGGGCTTTGAGACAAACTCTTTACAGAGGAGGAGGAAGAAAGAATTTGAAACGGACCATGAGATTCCTCCAGCTGCTCCCCATGGTTTTGTAAAAACGTATGTTGTGCCGTGGCTCGGGGTCAGTGGGCACCCCGTGCGCTGCTGTCTGTGACCGCAGCGCCTCACGCAGGCAGTCCGCCTTTCAAGTATGTACACTGCATATATTATATGTACTAGTGAATATGCTATATTGCTACCTTATGTAATATGTCACATGTATAACATGCATGCACATACACATAACATATACCTATACATGTGTATATATAACAATTTGTATCGCACATACATACACATATATACCCATGTATACAGGGTAGGCAAAAGTAGGTTTACAATTGTATGTGAAACACAGAGCTTATTTTGTGTTATTACTTATTAATTAATGTATTGTTTTCCATACAAATAAATGTTATCCTGCTTCCGCCCCATTCTGTGTATGGATATGCACACACACACACACACACACACACAGAGGATTCTGGGGCTCTGTCAAGGCTCTCCGAGTGAGCTCCATCAAATCCCTTCTCTCACCAAGCTTCAGTTTCCCCATCTGTAAAAGCTGTGTATACGGGAGAGATGTAAGTCACCTCAAAGGGGTTTCAGCACTAAGACTCCCCCTGTTCTGTCTCCACTGCGCCCACCCTCGCCCGGCCCCCTTGGAGGCCGAGGCTTCTCAACCTCCCTCTCTCCAGAGCAAGACCTTCCCGGGTTCCCGGCGGGGAGAGGAGAACCAGAGTAAACGCCGTAAAGGTCAGCCCTGTCAGTTCGGGGTGCCCGCACGCAGAGCATCGATCCGTTCTTGGGAAAAACCTCTTCTCCCACCAGCTCAGGCCAGCCACGGAGGCCTTCAGAAAAACAGAGAGAAGAGAAAAACCCAGAGAGAGGGTGAGAGTGAGGGAGAGAATGCAGAATGTACCTCATTTCCGCTTCGCCCGAAGAGCCCTTGACTTTGCAGCTGGGCGGTGGTGCTGGGTGGGCCACGGGGCTGGAGACCAGGGCTGAGCCCCAGCTCTGCCACTAACCAGCCACGGGGCTGCTGAGTGACGGGTCTGGGCCACCATTCGGTCATCTGGAGAGAGGGGGCTGCTGTGCCTTCAGCCCACTTCCATACCACGTGCTGTTGTCCACACCACGAAACCCCAAAGTCAAGGACCCTGCAGGGAACCCCAGGGGAACCAGCCCACTGTCATACTACAGCACCCCCGCCACGCAGCAGGCTTGAGGACCCAGCCTGTAAGTAACACCCAGGAGCCCCAGGGTGACGGCCAAGGCCTTGCAGGGCCTGGTTCCCAAGGCATTTCCCAAGGCATCACCCCTTCCCCCCTGCCCTGAAGCCACGCTCCAGGCTGGCTGCCATTCCTCCTATGCTGTTCCCTTCATCTGAAACGCCACCTTCCTCCCCTCCTCATGTCTAATCCCTCGACTTGTGGAGACCCAGCTCCAATACTGCCTCCTCTAGGAAGTCTTTCTGGATCAATTGTCCCAGCTGAGAGAGAGCATTCTCCCACGTTCCCCTGAGCCACCAGCCCTGGGTCCATCCCTGCCCAGATTCGGTGGTTGTGGCCCTACCTCCCTTCCCCTTTTGGCAAGTCTGTGGCTCCTGCCTGAGGGCAGGAGCTAGGATTGACCCTGTGTGACTGACAGACTCCAGCAGTCCCCTGGCCCCGGTGGAGGCCCCGCCTGCAGCACAGATGCTGGCTGAGCGCTGCTTGTGCCGACATACATTCCTCGAGCCAGCCAGCCCCTCTCACCATCAGACAGAAGCAGGTGCTACGAAGTGTTAGTGAAGCACTGGCCCTTGACCTCTGAAAGAAGCAGGAGACGGAGCAACAGAAAAAGGCAGCGACGCGCACAGAAAGGGGAAGGGGGCTGCGTCGGCTACGGAGGCCAGGGTGCAGGCCCAGCGGGTGGAAAGGGACCCCGAAGGGGTGCTCTCCTGAGGGACGAGGACCCCACCAGGCCTCAGTGGGACTCCCTGCCATGTAACGACACACCAGGGTTAGCTCACTCTAAAAGGGCAAAGAGGTGTCTTGTTTTTGTTTTTTTAAAAAAGCAAAACCCACTGATAGTGACAGCTCAGAGAGAGAAGGACCGGACTGCCTTCCCAAGGGCTGCAGCTGCGTGGGCTGAAACGTGGGGGAGGTTTCTCCTGAGTGCTCATCAGGCCATTTGGGAGGCAACCGGCCTGGAAACCTGAGACTTCCTCTGAGGGACCAGAATGTTGCCAGAAGCCGCCACCCCACCGTCTAAGCTGCCAGGCGCCGGGTCCAAGAGCTTGGCTGGGATAACACCAGTGTTCCCAGGAACATCCAACTCATGCATCTGTGATGGACGGTTTTGGTCGGTCCATTCAATTCAGCGTTCGCAGTGGCCCTACTCCACTCAGAGCTCTGTGCGAGGCCCCCCAGTCCTCAGGAAACTCCCTGCACCGAAGGGGATTCTTAGACCCAGAACTAGACATCTGGGTACCAGCAAAGGGCAAGATGAATTTAGGAGCAGAGCTGAAGCTATCATTTGTTCTGGCTGGGGTATCCAGGAAGGCTTCTTGTAGGAAGAGGCTATGACCTGGGCCTTGAAGGACAATGAAGCTGAATCATTTCATGGGTTACCGAAATCTGCCACTGTGCACCTTTCACCAGTCCTGGCTGCATTCTAAACAGTCAAAACGCACCACCCCATCCGCACAGAAAGGAGCCTGGGGGCGAGGCCTGTCTCCAGCTCCTCAAAAACAGGAGGAAGTTCAGCAGGACACAATGTGCCTTGAGCGGAACAAGCCACAGAGGCCCCTCTCCTTCCCCTGACCCCCTGACAAGGCAACTTCTAACGTAGGACCTTGGCTAACACACCCGGAAACCCTTAGACAGGTCTGAGCCACATCACGATTTGTATAAGTAACTGTAAGAAGGCGGCACCAACACTCTGCACAGGGACTGAGCGCAGCCGTGGCTGGCACTCTGTGTGGGTAGCTGGGGTGATGGGAAGCCTGCAGGCTTGGAGCCGGCCAGGCCCCGTCCACTGGCCCGTCCACCGGCCAGCATCGGCCACTGAGCTGTGTGGCCTTGGAGACATCACTTTGCCTCTCTGAGCCTGAGATGCTCATTGGCGATGCTGTGTGAGAGCACTCGCAGGAATGAGTCATGCCGACATGCTCGAGTCTGTTGCGAATCGGAAAGTGTGGAGGCTGCCTGGTCGATGCCTTCCTTGGTCTCCATCACATGGCACATGCTCTGTGCGGCTGTCGAAAGACAGGGCACACTGGGACTCATTTTCTAGTGAAAATTATATTTCCAGATTTTGTTCATATTTCAACAAGTGCCCCAAATTCTTGATTGTAGGGGAAGCCTTGACCAAGGAGCCAGGACCCCAATCTCATCGGTCTCTGTCCTTGCCATGTTCACGGGGCCTGGACTCCGACGAGTGGGGGGCAGGCAAGACTGGTTTCCAGTCTCTTTGCCACTAGGAATACTTACCCCCCCCCGACTCCTGCCCTGATGCCCCTTGGCTTGCTTAAGTGAGACCAGCCCAATGCCCTCTTCAAGTGTTCTGGGAGGCCTTTCTGTGGGCAAATCGATGACTTCCACCAGGCTGCCCCTAAAGCGGAGACAAGTTCCCAGCCTGTTACCAGCTCCACTCCCAGACTCAAAAAATGGCCCCAGCCCCTCCAGCTCTGAGCCCCCCGACCCCGGCCCACTCCCAGAGCCTCAGGGGCACCTCTCAGCCCCACGTCGGCCCACAGCTGAGTTACTCCTCTGTGGCCTAGACCTTGGCCTGTCCCTCAGAGCAGCCAGGGGTCCTCCTCTGCAGAAATCGCCTGCCCCTGCCTGGGCCTGGCTCGGCACGCAGGCCAGAGCGTCCCCACCGCTGGCTAATGAGAGGGAGGTGATGGTGTCATACCTTGCTGGGAAGTCACAGTGCTAGTCCCGACCTGTGCTGCCTGCCATCAAATTTTAATGCTGCTGCTGACATATTTATGGAATGCCCGACCAAGTGTTTGCGAGAAGACCAGACAAGATTTACCTCCACAATTACTACCACGACGCGCGGGCGCTGCTGTGGGCTGGGAGCGCAGCCTCGCAGAGGCCCGGAGCCCCGGCGCGCCGAGGACCGCACTCCATTCCACACACCTTGCCGGCCCCCGGCGCCCAGGGCCTGGGGGAGGCGGAGATGAATCAGACACGGTTCCTGCCCACCAAGAGCCCGCAGTCTGCAGGAGGGGACGACACACACATAAATTACTCGGATCCTGGGTGGCTGGGGACCAGAGCGCGGGTACAGGTATGAGAGGCAGGCTGGGCAGAGGAGAGGATGGGGGGTTATTTCTCTATCACAGTCAGGGTCAAGAACGAAGCCAGAGATGGGGCTCTGCAGGGCCATCCAGCCATTTCAGCTCTGCTGGTCGCTCCTCTGCCTGGAAGGGCTCTGAGGGCTCCCCACCCTCCCCTCTGCTGGCCTCAGGGTGGGACCAGCTGCCCCTCCTCCAGGACCTCACCCCCACTCAGTCCTTCCGGTGCCCCCTCCAGAGGCCGCCTGGGAGGCATGTAGCCTCCCAGCTCCTCACCCGTCCTCACCTCCTCAGCAAACCACCCCTTTCTCTTTAAGTCGTAGTGTTCTCCCACAGTGGAGCAGCCCCAGAGGGCAGACGCAGGCCAAGGTTCTTAGGACCAGGCCACGCCTCAGGCTGGGGAACTCAGAATCTCTGGCTGGGGTCAGGTCCCAGCGTTTGCCCAGACTTCCGAGGTGCTTGCACATGCCGTGAGTTTGGGAGCCGGCGGCAGCACCAGGGAGCGTGTCGGAAAGGCAGCGGCCTGGGCCTCGCTCTAGGCTGACCGAACTTCCAAGGGCCGATGGTTTGTGTGCAGTGAAGCCGGAGAAGCACGACCCATGCTAAGGAGTCTCCCAGGGTCCGCAGAGGCACACTGGCACCTTGTTCCCCCCACCCTATGAAAAAGGGGCCCCAAAAAGGCCGGCCTGGAAGAAGGCTGACTGCCAAGAGGGGCTGGCTGGCGTGGGTAGCCTCCAAGCAGGTTGCCGGGCAGCCACCTCCATCACTCGGCCAGTCTGATAAGGCCCAGGCTCTGTGGAGGGACCTGAATCAGGATGAGCCCTCAGGCTGACCAGGAGGCAGGAGCCCCGATAAAGTCCCATCTGTACCACAGAGTCACAGGAGCGAGGCCTTCCTCCCCAGTCCAGGCCTCAGTTTCCCCGTGAGTGCAGTGAGTAGGTCCGCCCTGAGGCTGGCTATGCTGATGGAGACCACTCCGTTCTGAAATTAAACTGACACTTTCATCTGTGTTTCTGGGACCAGCCCGCAGACCCGGCTGAGAGGTGGCTTTGTAGGGAGGGACCTGAGAGGAAAGGAGGGGAGGTATCTTTAGGGGCCAAGGAAGGAAGAGTGAAGAAGCCTCCTGAGGGACCTGCAGGGGTGCTGGGGAGACCCAGAGTGTGTCTGCCTCGATGCGAGGCACACACGGCCAATATTTCACCCGCCGACTCATTCCCCAGACACTGACTGAGGGCCAGGCGCTGTTCCAGACACTGAGGACACAGCTGCAAACAAAACGGACGAAAGCTCCTGCCCGCACGGAGTGGAGTTTATGTTTTAATGGTGCAGACGACGAACGAGACACATTAAAAATAAAGCATACAGTATGTGTTAAGGAGAAACCACAAAGCAGCAAAATTTTAGGTGACTAAGGATGGCTTCACCGCAAAGATGACTGTTGAATACAGAGCTGAAGGGAGTGAGAGTGAGTCGTGTGAGTACTTGTGAGAGGAGCACCCTCAACAGAGGGGACAGCAGGCGCAAAGGCCCCGAGGTGGGAGTGTGGGTGGTGTGTCGGAGGAGCAGCGAGGAGGTCTCTGCAGCTGGGAGAAGGGAGGGGTGGGCGGCAGAAGATGAGGTCAAGGAGAGAGGGAGGAAGTGGGGGATCAGGTAAGGACTCTCACCTCTACTCGGAGTGGGCAAGAGAGGGCCATGGCTTGACTCCGATGGTCACAGGCTCACTCTGGCTGCTGGGTTGAGGATGTGGGGGCAAGGGTGGGAGTGGAGAGACCAGGAAGGGAGCTACTGCAAATACTTATTGCAAGACCGATCTACCCACAGCGTGGGCACCTCTGGCCATTGGAACCTAATTCCCTGGAGGCTGGGAAGGGACAGGCTGGGAGGCCGGGAAGCAGATGGTCTGCTGGCCAACGCCAAGGACCCTCATGGAGTGAGGCCAGATGCGGACTGTGGGTGGAAGGGAAAGTACCTTGGATTCTATCCCGGGCTGTACATGACCTTGGGACATGCCCTTCCTTTCCCTGAGCCTATAGCAAAAGCGAAAGCCTAGAGTGCCTGCTGGGTTGTGGGGAGGATTCCATGACAGCATGGAGGTACCAACGGTTCTCAGACTGAGAAGGGGTGTACCAAGGGAGGCGGTCCTGTCCTGTCCTGCCCTGCCACACACCCAGAGCACGGGAGGGAGACACATCCAGACTCTCCACTAGGGGGAGCCTGGGCAATTCTTCCTCCAGCAGAAATGCAGTTTGCAGGCACCAAACTGGTCTTCGCCAGGGAATTAATTCGGGAGTCCCCCCACATGGCCCTCTGGGGTGGGAGTGCACAACTCCCTGAGCTGTCCTCACAGTGCCTGCCTGGATCCTGTGTTCAGCAGGGCTTATCCCTCCAAGAGACGCTCTGCACAGCCCAACAGCGGCTATTGAGAGGTTGGTACCTGGAGACCTGAACTTCCATCAGGCTCCTGCCGTGGGTCCCAGATGAATGAAACAAAGAGCAGGTGGAAAGGAAAAGCCACATGGAAATGGAGAGCTCCCCGTGGCTCGAGGCACTTGCTCTAAGGTAGGCAGGCTGGGTGGTTTTAGTTCCTTCCTATACGTGTATACGTGTGAGTGTGTTTATTTTCTCTCTTGGTGCACATGTTACTCCGTGTGGCTTCTAAACCTTCCCCGAGCATCTGCTCTGCGCCAGGCTCTGTGCTGGGGGGTGGGTAGTGCTCTGATGCAGCAGAGACTTGGGCTCATGAGCCCCCTCTGCTCCCCAGGCAGCCAGGGGCCAGCTGGGGTTTTGAATTTCTCGGAGTCTCATCTCTCCACTTATCTGAAAGCTAAGAGACCCAGCAAAGGGGGCTGGCAGCCATGTATGGAGGAGTAGGCTGTTCACTGCACAAGAACCACCAGCCGATTGGGCATGTGGGGACTGAGGTCCAGCCTGCTCTCCACTCACCCCACCAGGCGTGGGGCTGCACCCCTCAGGAGGAAGGAGGGGCAAGGTCCTGAGAAACAGCCTGGGGACAGCCTGGGGGGAACCTGGAGTTAGGCCTTCGGCTGTATCTCTTTCCCCTGCAGTAGCTTCGTCACTTTCACTGTCACACATCGGGAGGGGAACATAAGGATGGACACCGTGGTCCTCCAAGGCATCATACCTGGCCTCACCTGGGCTCTCTTCTTTCAGCTTACACGGATTTCGTCCTGGGGACTAGAGCACAGTGCTAAGCACTGGAGGAGGCACAGGCTGCCTGCAAGGGGGCTCCATCAGGACGCTCACGGTCATGGCAGAGGCCTGATCTGGCTCTCGGGGTCCTGCATTTCCTCTCATTCAAAGGGCTCTGGAGCAAGCAAGACTGGGCTCTGCTGTGGCCTGCTGCTCAGATAAGTTACTCTGTGCGAGCCAAGGCCGCAGCCTCCTCCTCTGTGAAATGCAGTAACACCCACACTGGCCTGGTGGGGTTCCTGTAAAGAGTACGCAGCTTGGGAAATGGCAGGCAGTTAGCACAGGGCCTGGCATGCAGAAGTTCTCACTCAGTGTCAGCTACTGCTGCCGAGCAGGCCTCTTCCTCCCTCTCATCCCGGACGACTCTGGGAGGAAGACCATAAAGATGCCTCCACCATAAAAATTCAGAGACTGAGGTCCAGCCTGGGGAAGGTGGCTTCCCCCAAAGGCTAGTAAACCTGGAGGCAGGACTGAGACACAAAGGTGCTGAGCTCTGGCCCAAGGTGTCCCGCCTACACCTCACACCTTCCCCACCCCCCACCGCCATTCTCCATTGCAGCTGGAGGAATTCCGTGCATAGATTTGGACAGTGATGTTCCAGGTGTTGGGGAAGCCGAGCAGGGATATGTTAAGGTTAGCCCTGGAATACAAAGAAGGGAGAGCAAGGCAGGACTTGAACTTGCTCTTTATAGATGTGCAGGTGGGGGAAGGTGCCCCAGAGTTCCCATGGGGACACTCTCAAAACTCATCAGCCATCAGGGTCCTTGTGCTCCAACTGGGCCCTCAGTTGGAAGCCACCCCTTCACCCTCACCCTGCCCCTTGCCCCGGTCCAGCCAAGACGGGTGGGCCTGAGCTCCAGCCAGCTTCCCCCGCCAGCCCACCCGCCCGCCTGCCTCCTCAGTCTGGCCAGCATGGTGGCAGGCCCTGCCTGCTCCCCAGGGAGGCTGCCGCCAGGCCTGATGGCGCTGACGGAGGGAGGGAGGCCGCCAAGCTGTCAGTCTGGAGGTGCCCCTCGGAGCCCCTCCTGGCTGGAGCGAGGAGGGTGGGCTGGCGCTGGAGCTGGGCTGTCAGGGCCTTCACAGAGACAAGGCCAGAGAGGCGCTGCCTGACAGCTCGCCCACCGAATTAGGACCATTTGCATGCTAATTTCCAGAGCTCTAACGGGCTGGCAGGCTGGCTGGGGTGTGTAGAGTGTACAGAGAGAGGCGCAGTGGCCTCCCCGCCCGAGATGGAACAATGCTTGACTGATCTAGCTGCGTTAACGAGCAAATTATGGTAATTTTGTTATTACAAATGCATAGAAATTTCCAAAGCAGGCAGCCATTCAGGGCAGCTCCCTGCTCCTCCCCACTCCTAAATATGGAGCCCCCCACTTGTACACACGGGCTTGGCACCCGCTTTGGGGAGCAATACCTGCAGGGGCCAGGCTTCCCTTGGAGCCCTCCGGGGGAGCCCCAGGTGAGCCAGCCACGGGCCAGAGCATCCCTCCCCATCGGCCGGTCGAGCCCTTGGCTCCTGCATCCCGCCAACCTCACCCCCTGTAGTCCCCCAGGGGTCCCTGTCTGGGCCCTGGGCCTAGCAATCCCACAAAACCGCCATCTTCAAGCTGGCTTCCTTCCATTCTGAGCAGATAACATGGGTGAGTCTCCCCATAGACATTCCTGGGTCTTGAGAAATTCAGGATGTCTGTGTCTGCTCTGAACTGGTCAGCACTCAGGAGGAGCTCAGGGACTGTGTTATGACTGACTGACTGAATGAATGACTGACTGAGTGAATGACTGAATGAGTGAGTGAGTGAGTGAAAGAAGGAGGAAGAGACGAAGGAAAGAGTGATGGGAATAAGGGAGGGAGAGGAACAGCACTGGAGGGGGAGAGAAGGAAGGCAGGCAGGCAGGCAGGCCGGCAGGCCAGAACTTATCCCACAGATGAGGACAATTAAGAGTGACCCACCCGGTCAGCTCACTGGTGGTGTAATTAATCCAAGACCTAACCAGGGGAGTGTATTTACCACCTGGCAACCCCTCCTGGAATGTGTAATCGTCCACTGTCAAAATCACAATTTGTCCCAGTTTTTCTAGCGATCTGCTTTTTGATTAAAAGTATGTTTTTGGAAGCATGCTCTGGAATGTGCCCAGACAGAGACTGTTTCCAAGAATGTAAGCTCCCTGCTCCCAGCAGCGAAGTGTGGGCAGTTCCAGGCACAGGGCCGCCTCAGATCCCGGGCTCCCTGGGCGTGGGGGTGGGGTGGTGGAAGGGGGAGCCTGTTCACAGCCAGTCAGCTCCTGGATGGGGCCAGCGGTGGCACCTAGGCCTCTCCATGTGACCCATGGGCAGGTCTCCTATTTTATGACAGGGATTTCAGGTTCGAACCGATGTTATTGAGAAGCCAAGAAGCTGCCTCAAACCCAGCCTGGAAGTCAGTGGGGAATACACTATCCGTCACAGGGAAGCACGGCCCCGGGAAAAGTCTGCGCCAGGTGCCGAGGATGCCTGGGCTGGCCAGGCTCACAGACCATAGGGTGTGGGGAGCAGAGCCCGAAATGCCAGCTGAGGCTTTATAACCTCAGCCAGGTCACAGCCAGATTTTTCTATTTGCCTAATTTTCTAATTGGGTCGCAATTTCCAGAGGGAAACTGAACCCAGGAAAAGAAAACAATTTTTTCTGTCTAGCTGCCCACCTCTAGGAAGAGAGCAGAGTGCAGAGGAACTAGGCCTCGGTGCGGGCCCACGGGCCCCAGGCAGAACCCCCGATGGGCACGGGGGTAGACACTGCCTGCACCCCAGGAGATGCTTTTGCAGCTGGCGGGGTCCCAGGGCCTAGGGGAAGGAGGTGGGCTCAGGAAGAACATGACAAAGTTGGGGTAGGTGGGGTATGAGGCTTGCTTTGAGTTGATTTGGAAGCCAGGTCCCCAGGGGCTGCCCCAGGGACACTAGGCCTGCCTGAGGTCAGGGGGAATGCCTCCTTTCCACTGCTTCAGCGGAGAGCTAAAGTGTGTGTGTTTCGGGGGAGGGTTGATAGTCCCCACTGGCCCAGTGTGGACAACAGGGTTGGCTGCCACCCCAGCATAGGGCAGCCTGGCTCTTCCTCTGACACACCGTGTGACCTTGAATAAGTCTTCTCCTTGACCTCGCCTGCACACTCCCAGGCTGAGTTCTGAACTTCGGTGGTGTCCAGCCCTGTCCATCCATGATGGAAGGAAGAGTGGCTGCACAGAGTACAAGGGCCATCTCCGGCCCCCCACGACGTACGCATTAGAACAGGCCCCTCTGCACTCCACGCAGATGCACCTTAACCTGGGCCTTCCGTGCTTCTCCTTTGGGCAGATTTCCCCAAAGCCAAGGGCAGGGCTCTCAGCCTGGACCTCCATGGAGTCAATGCCTTTGCTGCTGTCCCCATTCACCCCCTCTACATCCCCCCACAAGGTCCCGGGTGCTAGTGTGTGGTACGCCTGGCCTCTAGGTTCCAATTCCTTTGCAGCCACTTCCCCAAGTGACACTGGCTCCTTTTGGGGGAGTTCTCTTTCCGGGAATTTCCCACCTGAAGTGTTCTCAGAGACTCTGCCCATTCGCACAGCCCTAATGGAAAGAAAGTTCCAGGCGCCACAGGGATTCGCTTCCATTCAAGCCTCCTCTGTGCAGACACTGTGCCTCCTGGGACCTTTGCTGCTGTCTCACAGAGAAAGCAGTTTGCAGATTTTAGCACAGTGTTTCTGAGAGTCAGACTCCAAACTGTCAAAGTCCTTCCCTTGTCATCTGGACTCAGCTGCTCGCTAGCTGTGTGACTTACAGCAAATCACTCTTCCTAAGCCTCAGTTTTCATCTCTGTGAAATGGGGCTGATAACCACACCCTCCTGACGCCGCCGTGGGCGTCCTCTGAGATCACCCCGAGCAAGAGGCCTGTGCACCACAGAGATCCCACCAGACCGTGATTCCCATTCTTTTCACTGTTGTGAACAAGGCCTCGAAACGGCCACAACTGTCATGCATCCTGCTCCAGAAGGACAAATGCCCAGGGCAGCTGTGACCTGGGATTGCTCTTTAGACAAAAGGACATGATAAGACAGTTGTCGTTTCTAAACGTCCTTTCCTCCCTGCTTGATCCCTCTGCCTCTCCTTTGCACTCCTTCCCTGTTGTCTTTCTCCCTTTCCTCCACCCCGGATCCAAGTCTCCCCATTCGGGCCCTTTATCTGTGCCACTGCACAGAGACTCCTTATAAAGAAAATTCATTTGTTCAGGGTCACCGCGTGGTTTTTCATTAAAAACAAATTACCCGCATTCAGGGAGGACATCTGGGCTTCGCGGGTCCCATTAATGACTATATTTTCAGCCTCCCCGGCCCGGTTGGGCTCCCCTTGCCTGTCACCCTGCGTTCCCGGCCCCCGGGAGGACAATGAGAGTGACAGGCAAGTGAAAGGGGAAACATGAGGGATGAGGGCGAGAGGCGAGTCCCCCGAGAGGGGAAGGAGGGAAAAGTGGAAAAAATAAATAACTCAAGCAGAGGGTAACAAGGGCCATTGTCTCAGCATCTTCCAGAGAGGAGCCAGAGCAAATATTGGAAGAGCGAGTGGGGGCGTGCGTGGGCTGCGAGCTGGGGCCTGTTTGTCACACAGAGGGACTCTGAGCCCTTGGCTCTCTGCTGGGCAAGATAGGGAGGGGCACGTCCACATTCAAGTAAATTCCACCTACGTGCATTGAGCGCCTACTGTTTGCAGGGACTGGGCAAACAGTAGGTGCTGGTTCAGAGAGGAGGAGCCGGGAGGAGGGAGCGCTTGGTCACTGCAGCTCAGACAGGGGCTGCTGGCCTTGGGGTGGGCGGCACCTGGGCTAGGCTCAGGGGGAGATGGGGCCCCTGTTGGGGGAGGGGAGGCTTCCTGCAAGAGAGATTTGACTGGGGTCTAACAGGATGGGAGGACATGGGCAGGTGAAGATGGGGAGGGAATACACTAGAGCCTGAAGCATGGTTGCCTGGTGTCCCAGCTGGGAAGGGCTTCTCCTGGGCCATAAAAGGTCTCTGGGACAGGAGGGCCATCTGCATGGGGGGCCCCACGGAAAACAAGGCCCAGAGCCCATTCCCTCTCACTCTCGTGGGCACCAGGGGCTGGGTGAACCTGAGACATGAGTTCCAGTAGCCAGGCCCTGCTGCGCCCCTGACTGGCTGTGTCCCCTGGTGAGGCATGGCACCTCTCTGCACTCAGCTAGCAAGCCTCTGCCATGGGGATAAAACACCCAGCCCCACAGGGCACTTTCCCATTGCAGCTGCAGATAAAGGTGCAGCTGGTTCCCTGTGTAGACTATAAGGCGCTGGGCAAGTTGTGGGAAGCCTTGCTGGTAGAATTAGCTTATGGACAGAGGCTATTTGGTTTCACAGGGAAGCTTTCTCCGGTCCCCAAAGGCTCCGGGCACCGCCAGAAATTCTCTGGAGAGCAGTGTCCCAGGTGAGTGGCCCACAGGCTCAGCTGTGGCAGTCGGTCCAGCAGAGGGCTGACAGCTGATGAGGTCTCGGAGGGAGAGACTGCAGATTCCAGTGAGGAAAAGCCAGATGACCCCAGGAGATTCGATCTGGGTTTTGAAGGGACTCCGGTGTGTACAGAAGCAAAGCAGGTCTCAGAACCTCTGTGCCCTGCCAGAATCCTCCCTGTTGTCCCTCCTCACTCCACCCCCACTGCTAACATGGGCTGCTTCCCGAGGGACACGCCAAGCCAGAGACTCTTCTCCTCCTCGATTCCTCCCCCAACCCGGGGCAGCACCATGGGTGCCTCGGGACGCTCTAGTTATGCCTAACTTGCCCCATTCTTTGGTGTGGACATTGTTTCTCAATTTTAGCAAAACTCTCTGCAAAAGTAGCTTCAAACATGGCCTTCCTTGCCCCAGCTCTCCTATAGGGAAATTCTGGAGGCTTCTATGCCTGACACCCCCAATCTAGGCTGCCCCTCACAGTGTACTCTCAGAGTCCCTGAGCTTACCTGTTACCATATCTGTCCCTCCCAGGGGTGCCCAGCCTGTAGTCCGTGGCCCCACGCAACCCAGGGTGGCTATGAACTCGACCCAACACAAACTCGTCAATTTACTTAATACATCATGAGATTTTTTTTTGTGACTGCCAGTCTCAGTGTATTTAATGTGTGGACCAAGAAAACTCTTCTTCCAGTGTGGCCCAGAGACTCCAAAATGTTAGACACCCCTGCCCTAGTTCCTTCCTGACTTGCCATCTGCACTGCAGACTGAGAACTTCTCAGAGCCGAGGGCCACGGCTTTCACCTTTGCACCCCAAGGCCTGTGCCTGGCACGTGTAGATGGCTCCCAACTGTTGGAAGCAAGGACGGGCTGGGGGAGAAAGGAGGAAAGAAAAGAAGAAATGATGGATGATGGCTGGACGGATGCGTAATTGGATGGTTACTGCAACCTGATCAGCTCAAATGACCTCCTCTGGGAAGTCTTCCCTGACTTCTCCCACCCCACGCACTGTCCCAGCAGACTCAGCAACCCCCTCCCATGCGTTTTCTCAGCACACACCTAGATTTTAGCTCTTCACATAGCATGCAAAGATGATTTTGTATGTTTCACCAACTGGAGTGTGAGCTCCCTGAGGGCAGGGGCTGTGTCTGCAACACCACACCTAGCTCAGAACTAGCATCCAGTGTCTCTCGGGAAATGTTTGAAGAATGAATGAATGAACTAATAAATGGCCACCTGCCGTTTCATCCTGGCTGTGCCTGGCATTCCCTGGGGTAAATGCTATGTTCCTGCTGTGGCAGAGTAGCTGGAGGCCACTAGAGGGCAGCAAAGAGTCAGAAACCATCAACAGGTGGGAGAACTCTGCTCTAAGAAAGTTGTGTAGGGAGCTTTGAAAGTACCCAGGCCCCAGGACCACCAGGAGCCTTGGTGAGGGGGAAGCAAGAGCTAAGGACAAAGCCCATTCATCCCCTGAGCAAACACTCCCTGAGCCAATGCTTGGGCCAGGAAGGCAGTTGGAGAACCCTGGTCCTATCTCCCACCTGATGCCCCTGCCTCTCCCACCTCCCTGGCTTCTGCTGGCCCCTCCCAAGCCTGCCCATTCCCCTATCTTGAGTTCTAATTCTGGGGAGGGCACTTTATACAAGACTGAAAAAGGGGTCCCTCTGACTCCCATTCACTGGTCCTGACCACGCCGATGGAACTGGGCAGAGAATGTTCTACCCCTGGTCCATCGGCGGAAGCAGGCTCAGACGGTGGAAACGGCATGTCAGGTCACCCAGTGAGATCCTGACTGAGCTCAGCCTCTGCCTGGTGCTGAGTCCCTGGGCCTCCAAGTCTGCAAGCTCAGGGTTGGGAGGGGCTTAAGGTGGACAAAGGAACCCCACATCTCCTTCTCTCCAGAGCTCAGCCCCCCTCCTGCCTCACACAGCTGGGAACTCAGTAACTGCACAGCCATTCAAGTGATCCTCAGAAACGGATCCTCAGAAACAGAAGGCAAGGCAGCCTTGGCGAGGCCTTGTGCTTGTGCAGTGTCACACAGCTCAGCAGCATGAAACCACACCCCTCCTGCAGTGCCCCTTGCTTCTCTCTGCCTGGGCCAGACCCGGCCCCTGTGCTCTTGACCTGCTTCACCACTTGTCTGCAGAGGGCCTCACCTGGATGTCTGCTTGAACTCCAAAGGCTGACAATGAAAAACCGAACTGTGCTGGCCACCAGCCTCCCCCGTCAGCTCCCCTTCTGGCCAACCCCATGTACCCACACTGGGTGGACAGGCCACACCCCCACCCGTGTGAACCCACTCCAGCCACTGGGCTGGGCCTCTGCCCCACTCCCAATGCCCCTGTCCTCCTCTTCAGATGGCCAAGGTTACACATGATACAGCGGAGCTTACAGTCCCCCTTCGCCAAGATGTGTTTCCCAATTGGACCACCCCCAGGTGTCTCTCAGTTCTCTCCAGACCTGCAGCATTCAACGTCCGCCCCCAGTCCTGCCTGGAAATGCCCTTGGTGGTGGCTGCACTCTTCTCTAATTGGTGCTCCCATCGATCTATGGGGTATGAGCTCTGCTGGGCAGCTCTCGATTTAATGCCGACTCAGCCAGGTCAGCTTTAGGAATGCCCAGTAGGCTGCCCCTCTCACCACCACGCCCAGCTCAGACCTCAATATAAACAACAAGCAGCAGCAGCATAATGGATACTTCTAAGGCATTTAATATGTGCCAGGCAAAGTTCTAAGGCTTTTTATATATACCATTTTTTGCCATGTACAGTGCACACTTTTTGCTCTAATTTTTGAGGGAAAAGTAAGTGTGCACATTATACATGGGTAGTACTAAAACCTGGGTGCACATTATACACAGCAAAATATGATATTGTATCATTTCACGCTCACTCTTATTATTATCATCCCCATTTTATAGATGAGGAAGAATAGGGCACAGAGAAGTTCTGTGACTCTCCCCAGGTCACACAGCTAGTGAGAGAAGTGGGTCAGGGATTCAAACTGGGTGGTCTGACTGCAGAGCCCACGCTCCCAGTCACCCAGCCTCCCTGCCTCACCACGCAGCTGCCCCGCGTCCTCAGGTGCATCACCCCAGCACCAGGCTGAGCTCTCACTGCAGCCAGCCCAAAGCCCCCCTGCTTACTTTAACTAATATTTCCCGAGTGCTACTCTGGGCCAGGCACTGAGCCAGGAACTGGGCACAGTGGGGAGCAGGGCAGACACAGCCTTGTGACGGGGCAACTCCTGTGCACCGCACAGACCTGAGGGGAAGGCCGTCCAGGAAGGAGTGAGGCACCGATTAAATTCTTTCTGTGTGCTTAGAATCACAAGGGAAAGAATGGGATGCTTTAAGAGAGTCATGGTGGGGGTCCGGGCTTAGATGGTGTGCGGGGCAGAATGACAGGCCCCACCAAACTTGTCTATATCCTAACCCGGGGACCTGTGGGCATGGCAGGTTATAGGGCATTGAAGTTGCTGATTAGCTGACCTGAAGATAAGGAGATTATCCCGGATTACCTAAGTGAGTCCAATAGCATCCCAAGGATTCATAAGAGTGGAAGAGAAGGCAGGAGAGAGAACCAACAATACAACGACTCCACCCCACGCTGCCCGCCGTGAGGGTGACACTGAAGGAATGGGGCCTTGCAGCAGGGAACATGGGCCGTGTCTACACGCCGGAGAAGGCAAGAAAACGCTTCTCCCCTGCAGCCTCCAGAAGGAACGCAGCCCTGCCCACAGCTGCACTCAAGTCCTGTGAGACCCATTTTGGACTCTGATCTCCAGAACTGTAAGATGGTAAATTTCTCGTTTTAAGTCACTTGTTTGTAGTGATGCATTACAGCAGCAATAGGAAACTAACACATTTTGGGTCAAAGGGAAGACCCCTCTGAGGAGGTGAAGCCCACGGGGACTAGAGGGGCAGGGCGGGTGGGGCCCATCGGTGGGAGCAGCAGGGAGGGGCAGGGCCCCTGAAACAGAGGAAGTCACACTTGTCTCTCACACCACCTGCCAGAGCCCAGCGTGGGGGTGAGGGCAGGGGAGGTCTGTGTCTGCTGGGCTTTTGCTGCTGTTCCAGACCTCCTCACCCTCCTACTTCATCAGGAAAACAAAAGCCATCAGTTAAATGAGCGAGCTAATTGAAAGGCGCCTAGAAACGGTGAACACCAATCCATGGCAAGTACAGCGCCCAGGACTGGGGACCTGAGGACCCACCTCACTCCTCCCAGGGCCTCCTTTCGAACAGCATCGTGTCTGTCGCTGCCCTGGGGGGCGAACGTGACATGGGCAAGATGTCCTGGCACTCTGGCCTGAAGCTCCCGAAAGGAGTCAAGTAAGAAGCATGTGGGGCCTGGGGGTCCATGGGGGCCGGCGTTCCTTGACTGGTTCATCTCAAAGATGGTTCCTTTGCTCCTGGGACTCACTAAAGCCAAAGGGCAGTGAGCGCCCCTTCCTTTTCCCCCAGCATAGAATTTTTAAGAATTTCCAATGCCATGTTGACATATATTAGATTGTACAAATATCTTCGGACAAGAACCAACTAGGTACACCAGTCAAGACACCATAGAATCTTTGGTGTGAAAGTCCTGGCACTGGCTGGGACTTGATGAAAACAAAATCTGAAAAGTGTCTTCATTCGGAGCAGATAGGATGTGGCTGTATTTGCTTTATTCCACGTAACTGATCAGCGCATGGCTGTACGGGGTCCGCAGAGCTGCAGAAACTGGACCCGCAAACACCAGGGAAGACAAAGGAGCCCGGTTTGCAGATGTAAGGATGCCCTTGAGCCAGAAGGGGCAGACCGTATCCTAATGGCAGAATCAGGATTCAGATAAACAAGAATCCGAGCCAACAGGCTGGCATTTAATACAGGAAAACGTAATGTCTATTTCTTCAGGCCCAGAAGTTGGGCTGCCGGAATATACCCTGGAGACAATCTCCCTCCGTTGTCCTAAAAACAAACCTTACAGATGGAAGCCTCCCCTTGTAAATGGAAGACGTAGCAGCCAAATGTCCCAAAACCCAGCCTGGGAAAAGCAATTCAGAAGATTTCCAGTTTCTCTCTGGATTCCCTGCAGGCGGGAAGAGAAGACCTTCCATACAGTGAAACAACCCATCACCTGGAATGGCCTCAGAGAGACAAGAGCATGGTAAACAGGTCTTCCCATGCCTTGCTCTCAGCTGGTTTCTCTACACTGTACCTCCTGCCCCTAGCGGTCTAGGAAATGGTATCACTTTCAGCACCTCCCAGTCAAAGAAATGCCTCCCAGATCCAGACGCCCAGGAGGGACTGCATCAGAAATCTGAACACATACACAGCTGAAATCCTCCAACAGGCTGTGCTATGCCCACGCCCTCACCCCAGGGGCCTGCGAATGTGAATTCTGGGGCCAGCAAAGGCAGGGGTGGGGGGGGCGGTTCTTTATAGGCGAGATTAAGTTAAGGATCTGGAAATGGGAGGATCCTCCTGGACTATCTGGATGAACCCTGAATTCAGTCACGGGAATCCTTATGAGCGAGGCAGAGGGAGCTCCGACACCTCCAGAGGAGGCGCAGCAAGGGCGGAGCGGAGAGAGATTTGCAGACGGCGGTGATGCAGCCGGGGCCCAGGAGCGCCGGGAGCCACAGGAAGGTAGATGAGGGGAGCAGTGGGTCTACCCCAAGGCCCTCACCCCTTGCCAACACTTCAATTTTGTTCCAGTGACACTGATTTCAGGCTGCTGGGCTCTGGGACTACAAGGAAATAATACATTTCTATTGTGTTAAGGCACTGAGTTTGTAGTAACTTTTTAGAGCAGCCACAGGAAACTAATTCATGGGTTCATATTGATTTTCCCTGACTCCCTCCCTTAGCAAACACCCATTAAAGGACCTACTATGCACAAGGGTCCATAAAGAGTGCAGAAGACAAGTAAGGTGGAGGGCCTGGCCCTCCACGAGGTCACCTCCCAGTAGCACAGCTAACTGGGCCACAAGCACATGGGGCCACATGGCAGAGCAAAGCCGAGTGTAAAGCTTCACCCCCTAAGGAGGGCCACCGGGAAGGCTTTGTGAAGCAGGTGACATGTGTGTTCAGCCCTGAATGGGTGCCATTAGACCCTAACAGGCCCGGACAGGAAGTGGTCTAAGCTGAGGGTGCAGAATCAAGAGGGACACTGCCTGGGGAGAGTGAGTCGTTCTGGGAACCAGAGAGTCGTCAGGATTGGGGACAGACAGGTGGAGACAGGAGGCCAGGAAGGCAAGTCCAGGCCAGACCACGGTGATGCCTGGATGGTAGGCCACGGACCTGCTCTGCGGAAAGGTGAGCGGGCTCCTGTGGGCCCACCCCGGGGGCAGTTCCAGCAGAGGCCGAGCACTCAGGCCAGCAGTGCCCCGTGAAGCCATCCCTGAAAGGGACTTGGAAGCCATGTTGGAGGCAGTCCCAAGGGCGTGATACTGATTTGGACCCTGAGGGACAGGAGCTGAAGACAGTGCCCACTGAGTGAGGACTCCCCACCCTGACACGGAGACTGGCGTGGACTGAGCGCCGGGTGCGCGAGAAGAGAAAACAAGGAGAAAGGGAGGGGAGAGACGCGCTCAGAAGGAGCACACTGTGCGCCCTCCCTCTGTTGTGGGGACGGAGTCTCAGGGGAACTGCGCCACTGGGCAGCGTCTGCCCGGCCGCTGCCAGCAGGCTGGTGAGGCTCGGCCTGTGATTCCAGCTGCCCCCATAGGTGGGCAAGGAGCCTCCATCGGGTCCCACTGGGGACTCTGCTTCTCCGAGCTCGGCCTCTTTGGGGTTTGCAGCGGGGAGGCAGCAGGGCCAGCAGGGCGGCCTCAGCTCCACCTGCCAGTACACTGCCGCCCACCCCCTGGCGGCACTGAGAAGCTTGCGCAGACAAACTCGGAGCACATGCAGAGGCACAGGACAGAGGAGCGAATGCTGGGCTGCAGGGCCGAGACCCGGACTCAGGCTGGGTGGCCTCCGAAAACTCCCCAGCTGCTCTGAGCCCCAGCTTCTCCTTGTGGAAAATGGGGGTGACATTCCAGACCAGCCCACCTCCCAGGGTGGTAACATCAGGGAGCTCCTAGGAAAGCACTTTGCATTCTTAAAAACGTCACAAAAATTCGAAGGGCCACTAATGGATATGGCTCCGGATCTTTCTCCTGAGGCTGCCCTAATTTGCCAATAGTTGGGAAATGGGGGGAGGGGCTGTCCACCACCTGTTTGCCTCATGCCCGATGCTTCCCTCTGCTCTGCACGGGCCCGTCTTTGCAGCACAAAAGGCAAAGGCTTTGCAGGTCTCACCTCGGCAGGCCTCTCCAGCATTGCAAGGCCCAGGGCAAGAGCACACCCGGAGGCTGCTTCCCATATGTCTCGTATTTAAAAGCCATAAATCAAGCTAACAAACCGTTAAATGAAACATGCTCTGTCCTCCTACCTTGTTAAACACATCTTCGTAATAACCTGGAAAGCCAGGAGTGAATTTAGAATTCGGCGACTCCTTGGCATCTACACCAGGACCCGGCTGCGTGGGGCGAGCCCTCCTGAGCTGTGATCCGCCCCACTTCCCTTCCCGCCCCCAGCTCCACTGTCGTCCCGCGAGGCCTCACACACAGGCATGGACACCCAGCCCTCCTGTCCGAGCTCTGTCCACGCCGCCACAAGTCCTCGGCCCCGGAGCGCACGTGCCTGTGACACAGGTCGGGGAAGAGGCTGGAGGAGGCTTGGGGCTGTTTGGACAGCACCCTTAGGGAGGGCTAGAAGGAGGGGCTCGGGCACCAGGCCGACAACTCCCTTTGGACAGCAGACTCTCTATGGTCCCTCGGGGGTGGGGGGATGGGGGGGGCGGAAGGCTGCAGGGCCATAGCCGGCCCCTCTGCCTAGGTCTAAGGGTGGCTCGTGCTGGGTCAGGCTTCCTATTTGCCAGTGACTTAGGCACGCCCCATCCCCTTCCTGGGCTCAGTCTCCTCACCAAGAAAGCTGGGTGACGGACCCTCCCACCTACTTCTCAGAGCTGAAGAGAGACCCATCGGGTGGGGAGGGAGGAAGTAGCCAGCCTGGCTTTCTCACAGGCCGGGAGAGAGTCACAGCATGTGCTGGGAGAAGGGCGGCCGTGCAGCCCCCAGCGCTGAGTGCGAGGTGTGGCCCCTGTAAGTGACTCTAAACAGGGCAACACGAGCCCTTCCGAGAAGTGTAACTACGCTTCAACCCGACTTTCCACTGATCAGTTTTTAAAGCATTTTTTAAAAAGACAGTACCACAGGGGGCCCTGCTGCGCTGGTGCCCTCAGTCCCCAGCCAGTACTGTGTGATGTGTCGGCTGCGGAAGCACACGGGGCAGCCGCCTCTCCAAAAGTCTTGAAAGAAACTGACACGTTGCCAGCCCGAGGGGATCAGGTTTCAATGGCCACAGGGTGTTCGGTTGAGAATCAAGTGACAAACCCACCAGAGGACACGCTGTCTGTCCTGAGCACGCGGTCCTCACTTCCACGGAGTAAGGCCACGGAGAGGACCTCAGCGGTGCTTCCCTGTGAGCATGTCACATACACTGGGCAGGAAAGGGAGGGTGGGAGGAGAGAGGATGGGGAGGGCCCCCACTCCCCACTGGCTGGGTGACCTTCGACCAGGTCCCGCACCCCTCTGTGTTCAGACTCCCCGCGTGGCCAACGAGGGGATGTTTGAGTGACAGCCAGTAGCCCCCCTCTCTCTGATGTTTTCCCTGGTGCTGCCACTGCCTGGTCCCAGCCCCCCGCAGGCCCAGCTGCAGAGGAGGCCGAGAGTGCAGACCTCTGCCTGATTTATTCAGGTCCACTTCTCAGAAGCAGAGAGGTCACCAGGGCTGTTTGCGGGGGGACGCCCCCCACCGAAACCCCATCCGCCCTGCCGCAGATACGCCGACAATGCACACTCACCAGGCACCATCCCTGTCAGCGTCGGTGCTGAGTAGCTGCCCTGTCCGGCGGGGGGGACGTGCGGAGGGTACCCGGGAAGGGTTGTGCTCGCCAAGTCTCGGCCTGAGGAATCAAAGCAACAAATCACAGGGTGAGCGTCTCCGCGGGCAGCCGCTCCTGTCCACAGCTCCCCGGATACCTGCACGCGTGTCACGTCTGGACGCTGAACGCCAACCTGCCCCCAGCTCCCCACGTCACTCGCATGGACGCGCATGGGAGCGCGCAACCTCCAGCCACCCGGGCCCCACTCGGCAGAAACCAGGGATGCTCGGCTGTGTCCCCCGGAAACTGGGGCTCCCGCCGGCTCGCCGCGCTCTCTCCTCCCCAGTGGGCCTAGGACTTCGGCGCCGCCACCCCTTGCCCTCTCCTCCAGCTGTACGCCACCCAGCACCGCCCTCCTTCTGCCTTCAAAAACATCTCAGACGCCTCCCTCTGCCTCAAACCCCTACAGCTCCGGCCCTCCCTGAATTCTTCTTCCTTTGGCCCAGAGCCAGTCCTTTCTGATACCAGACACCGTTCTGGGCACTGGGACCTGGAGGTTAAGGCCTCAGCCCCCGGAGTAAGAAATCCTGGGGAGTGTGTGGCCCCCTCTTCGAAGGCTCTGAGCGCTGGAAGAGTGGGGGTGACTCCTCTTTCACAGCCCACACAGCCTGCCTCCCCCACACAGCTTGGCGCCTCGCAGGGTCTTAGTGAAGAAACCCGCGCACAGGCGGCGCGTGCAAGTGTTAGAGGAGCAGGGCTGGGAGGGAGATGCCTCTCAGGCAGGTCTGCCTCCGAGGGAAGGACCGGGGCTGCAGCCCTGCCACACACCGCCGGTTACTGTAGGTGACACGGCGCTCGTGGGTAAGACCAACAACCCAGACCCTGGAAGAGCGCACCGGGCCGTGGTTACCTGGGGGGCCCCCCCCCGAAGATGAGCCTCCACCCCGCTGGGTGGGACTGACAGTTGCTCCTGAAAGAAGGGGTGCTGCCGGGGAGAGGGTGGGCAATGAGGTGGCCTTGGGACGAGGGAGGGAGGGCAGAACCTCCACAGGTTCTGGATGTGGACACTGAGGATTAAGGAGGTCAGGAGAGGTCCGGGGTGTGGGGAAGCGGCTCCTGATGGCACAGAGCCAGGCTGGGCCCCAGGAGCCCCCCATAAGGCCCAGCGGGGCGGTGTAGGTAGTACACAGGCCCGTGACTCTGAGCTCAGCCCCACTTGCAGGTGGCTCAGCGAGAAGGAACACCTCTGACCAACACCCCCCAAAACTGTAAGGCAGCACATGGTATGAGACATGAACATTTCCCAGAGAGAGGGACAGCCCTTCTAGTGCCAGCCATGCAGACTGCTGGGCCAGCACCCAGAGGTGCCTCGGCTCACACAGTTCTGCTTGCTTTCCAGAACCCAGGAAGCTGCCAGACAGGAGGCTCCCATCTCCCCTCTGCTTCTACCCTCCGAGCTTTGGGCTGGGCATCCTGGCTTGTGACAAGCGTGGCTGGTACCTCTTCACATGAGGCATTGTGACAGGGGAGCAAATGCCCCCGGGGGTCCTCGATTCCCCCCTATGATCTGCACATGACTCCCCATGAAAGCTGAGATTAAACAGATACTTGGAGTTGGCAGAACTGTGCACATTTATAAGTGATTTAAGGGGGCTCCCCAGCCCCCAGCTGTCTTATGCCTCCCCATCCTCCTCTTCCAAGGCAGCCCCCACACCCCAGAGAGCAGCTCCTCTCCACGGAGTGTGAGCTCCAGGATCAAGTCTTCGCACCCACGTCAGAATGGCACAGGCCTGCAAACATTTGTTGAGAATGTGAAAGGAGTGGCCGTGCCACTGAAGCAGGAGTGTTCCAGAATCCACAACAGTCCTCTCCGTTCACGGTCAAGAACGAGAGCAGCGTCAGACTGGTCAGTGCGTGGTCGCAGTGCCAGGGCCAGACTATGGGGCGTGGACAGGAGACAGCCGCGGCTGGGGCTGTCCCCAGGGGCAGCACTCCCACCCAACCGTGCAGCAGCTCCCACCTGGGCCCCGCCCTCAGGCTCACACCCTAATGATGACAACGACAAACCAACAACGCTGACCTAGAAATTACAAAACACCAGGCTCTGTTCTTAGTATTTTACGTTACTAACTCCTCTAACCTTCAACCACACTGTGAGGTAAGGCACTGATACTGTCCTCCTTTTACGGGACAATGAAATAGAGGAAGGACTGATAATTTGTCCAAGGATGCACAGTAAGGGCCAGGATCCAAATCTAAGCAGTACAATGTCAAAGCCATGTTCAGCCACGTTCAGCCACGGCACTCTGCTGCCTGGCACATACACCTGGCTGTGCTTCCAACCCCGAGGCTCCACGTGGCTCAGCTGGGACGCCCCGGCTGAGCCTTGCCTTCAGGCCACACTGTCACCACTGCTTATCGGCTCTTGATGCAGACTGAAATTCGACTGCACAGCTTTTGTGGATACGTGTGCTGGGATGAGAGCCAGGAGCACCTCGGGAGGAAGCCACGTCTGCCCCCGGGAAGACAAAGGGTGTCATCCTGCTAGCGGCAGCCTGGTGCAGGGCAGCCCACAGGGCCAGGCCCCATGAGGTCCGCAGCCCGCCTGGTTGCCTGGGGTGGATAAGAGAGTCCTGAGAGGGGAAGGGATGTGCCTAAAGACACCCAGCTGATTGGAGGCAAGGCTGGTGCTGGAATCCAGCTCGCCAGCCCCTGGGATCAGGTTCCTTCTTCAACGGGGGGGCTAAACTCCAACCATTTCTGCCACTGTTACATGTGCTTTACAACCTTGACCCTGAAAGCAAAGGTTTGAAAGTCAGTGCCTCACCAAAGCTTCACTCAACACAAGAAGCCAGCTTAAAAAAAAGAGAGAGAGAAATAAAATGAACCTAGGAAAAGGAGGGGAAAGGAATTGATAAAGAAAAAGCAGAAAATAACAAATTAGTAAACAGAAAAGCAGGCACAACAATAGATACAACCAAGAATTGTTATTTAAAAAGACCAATAAGATAGACAAACCTAGGGAAATATTCAAAAAAGAAGACGCAAATATCAAAATGAGGAACTGGGAGAAGATATAACCAGAGATATGGAAAAGATGATGTTCAACAACATAAGGAAATGCACGGCCTCTCCTGATAAATGTGGAAAGTTCAACAAAAGTAGAGTTTTCCAGAAAAACATGAATTACCAAAATTAACTCAAGAAGAGATAGAACATATGAACAGCTCAATAACCTTAGAAGAAATATAAATAGTTGTTTCTTAAATTATTTTTAAAAACAAGGTGGCTTGTCCATTTAGCTTCTTGAACAAGTTCTTCTACTTGGGGGTGGGGAGCAAGTTCTTTTAAACCTTCAAAAGACACATGTGTTCTGTTACTAAACTGTTTTAGAATATGTAAAAACTAAAAAAAAAAAAACCTTTCCAATTTATTTTGCCAAGCTAGCATAATCCTGCTGTAAAAACGTTAAAAAGGCCTACCAAAATGAAAATTAAAGGCTAGTCTCACAATTTATTTATATACATGAAAAAAAATCAATCTCACTGATCAAACAATATTAGAGAAAGAATAGTCTACCATGACCAAATAAGGCCTATCTGGGGTATGTAAGGCTGATCAATATTAAAGCATTGGCTGGGAAATCACATTCATGTATCAACGGGAGAAAAACATGTGATTCTATCAAGGCTACAGAAAAGGCATTGGCCTGGACTCAATACTAATTCCCTACAATACCTCTTAGGAAATACGCATTGGAGTATACTTCTTTGATCTGATATTGATCTTAAATCTAGAGTCAACATCATACCGAATTGGTGAAATGCTTGAAGCACTCTTACTAAAGTCAAGAACACGTCGAGGAAAGCTATTATTCCTGAGAGTTGACCTGAAGGTTTCAGCCAGCACAAGAAGACGAGATAGAGACAGACACCCTGGGGGACAGGGAACTCCAAAATTAGCTGGCTCCATCTTAAACCTGGAAACTCACAGGCAAATCAGCGCATCTACGGGAACCAATAAAAAAGCTCGGTGAGACAGCCAGGTAATGGATGTCTAGAATCAACACCTCTCTAGATCCATTAGCGCCCCACTGCCTTTGCCACGAAGCATAGATTTTTCAGTTTGGCTTCCAAGGCCCTCCTCCATCTGTCCTCCACCTGTGACCTTTCCAGCCTGACCGACTCCGTGGACCCCGGCCGTTCCCCAGACTGCCCTGCACGCCTTTCCTGTCCCCACACCCTTGCTAGTGCCGTTCCCTTTCTAACGATTCTCCTTTCACTCCCATCGGTCCACCCTTTCATCCAGTCCCCAAATGTCACCCTTGAGAGCCAGCTTCTCTGTCAACCTTTTCAAGGGCCTTTAAGTATTTGCCTCTTCTGATGGTCCCCCTGCTCCCCATGCCATGCCCTCCAGTGTGGAGGGGGCATCATGCCAGGGGAACAGATGAGATGGAGGTGATGTTGTTAGTAGTGATAAGGCGGCACTCACTTGTGCCAGTCACTCTTTTCCCTACGTCAGCTCACTCGATCATCCTAACAACTCAGTGAGGTTTGAACAATGACCGTGCCCACTTTATAAAAGAGGGAACCGAGCAAGGAAGAAGTTAAGTAACTTGCTTAAGGTAACACAGCTAGTAGGAAAGAGAGCAGGGATTTGACTGCAGGTGGTGGGCCTCCAACCCCAGCTTCTTGGGTGGGATAAGGGGTGTGTGTGTCGGCAGGGGGTAGGGAGACAAGTAAATAAGGAAGGCTGAGAACTGGGGGGTTCTGCTGTTCAGGTTAGCAACCAGAAGTGCAGGTAACCTGATTAAAGCAGAAAGAGATGGTAGGGTCACAGAAGGCTGTCAGAAGCTTGAGTGGAAGGTGGGTGTCAATGCTTGTTTGAGAATGAACTCTCCAGCATCGGTCTGCTCCTCGGGGGCGGGGCTGCTCAGAACCTGGCACACAGCAAGTGCTGATGACCCCTGTGCTGGAAAGCCAGGACAGGAAGGCCACGCAGGGCCCTTTAACTGGTTGGAGCCCCGGTTTTACTGCTGGGCTGCTGCGGGACTCGGAGCAAGCCGTTCGCTCTGAGCATCAGTCTTTGCCAATTTTAAAAAGAGCCCTTAGCTCGATGACATCCAAGGGCCTGTACTAGTCTGTGTGTGCATGTACACAAAGGATAACTTAGCTGTGAGTAGACATTTCTACCTTAAAGTTCAACTGTGCCCGCAGCTCTGGAACCTCCACAGTCAATCCTGTAATGTGAGCTGCTGCCTGGGGGGCGCATACGTCCTCCTTGGAGGACAGGCGGGCGTGCTCCCAGCTGCCAGCCTCAGTGGGGCCTGCTGTGAGCTCCCGCAAGGGTTCAGGGCTTGGCCACCATGCTGGGGAGCTCATTCCACCCCCAGTCCCTCCTTCCTGTGCACAGTGAGGAACCGACAAACAGCCACGTATATCCTACAAATAACTCTGCCTCTGAGTTCCCTGTCACTAGGGAACTCCTTTGTATTGCCCATGGCTCCAGTTCCACCCGGCACATGTCCCTAGATCCAGAGGTTACATCCCGAGGCTGCATGTGTCTTCCTTGGACTGGCCACAAAGGCAGATCTGAGTTATCACTAGCAGTGTGGTGGGCAAAGAAGGGAGAGACCGGCAGCATCAGTGTCATCCCCAGGTCCCTGACCCTCTCCCAACTCTGCGTCAGGCACTGGGGTAGGCTGTTCATAAACATTATTCCATTTAATCCTCACAGCTTACAAAATTCTCAATAAACCTTAGAAGACCATGTGGGGAAGTCACAGGGAAGCTGACCACCATGCAAAACGGAAAGGAAGGCAGCAGAGCACAGCGCTCTGCCTGAGCTCGAATCCTTGCTTTACCACTGACTGGTTGTGTGTCCTTGACAGAGTTCCTCAATCATTCTGAGCCTCAGTTTCCTCATCTGTAAAATGGGAATAACACTAGCCCACACTCATCTAGAAGAAAAAATAACTAACACTCATAGAGAGGAAACTATGTCCATTTATGCCTGCAATAGCCCTATTAGAGAGCTACTCTCATGTCCATTTTACTGGTGGCAACTAAGGCTCAGAGAGTTTAAGGGACTCGCTCACAGTCACACAGCTAGTAAGTACGAAAGCCAGGTTTCAAACCCAGCCAGCCTGGCTGGCCAGTCTGCACTCTGAATCCCTACGCTGTGCCCCCCTCGGCAGCAAAAACAACAACATGTCCCTTTCATGGGGCTCTGGGGGGAGGGGTCAGTGAGAAGACGCGTGTAAACCCCAGTGAGCGCTGATGGAAGATTAAACTGTTGGCTGTAACCCTTAACCCTGTCCTTATAACCATCATCTTGAAAAAGAAGTCATAATTTGACACCAAAAATGTAGGGGAAACATAATATTAAACTTTTCAAACCCAATGAATTAAAAATAATAATGAAAAAAATAAGTAAAAAAACAAATAAATTTATTTTTATGAAAAGCCAAACTTTGCAGTTCTTCCTGCTGGAGGCAGCATGCTTCTCCACCCGTTCGGGTCGGGCTCAGCCACGTGCCTCGCTTCGGCCAATGGAATGTGAGCAGATACTCGGCAAGTAGAAGCTTGCACAGGCTTGTGCGGCTGGGTATTCCCCTCTGTCCCTCTGCCTTCGCCACGGGAGCAGGCCCTGGCTAGCCTGCTGCAAGCAGGAAGACAGACATGTGGAGCAGAGATGGACCCAACCTACAGCTGGAATCAAGTCCAGCCCAGACCAGCCAACCCCCAACCGACCCCCAGGAGCATGAGCAAGAAGAGATGATTGTTGTTCTACGCCCTGAGCTTTGGGGTGGTTTGCTGAGCGTCGGTGTTGTGGCAATAGCTGAATAAATGTTACCTGTTTTTCTCATCAGGCTACCTGGGACTTTTCTAAGGACAACTATCCAAAGATGAGCAGAGGCTAGACGCCAGCTGGTGGGAAATCCCAGAGTGGATTCAAGCCTCAAATTCACTCTGATGGCCTCCAAGGACTCCCCCGGCCCTGAGCTGGGGATCCAGTGACCTTGCAGTGCGTGAGCACTTTCCCCGGCTTTGTCCCTCCTCTAACATGTTTCTGGCATGTCACCGAGGCTGGGGGTGTTTAACAATCAGTCATCACGAGGTCTCTGCACTGGCTGGCACACAGTAGATGCTCGGAAACATCTGCCAAGATGAAATCAGACAAGATCGGGCATGTTCGGGGTGGTAGGACCATAGACTGCCAAGAGGAAATTAATCAGATATTCGTTCTACGATCTGAAAGGAACTTTGGTTCCCGTCTCACCAACATCTCAGAAAGCCCTTTGTCATGAACTCCACGGAATTAAGGAGGCCTGATTTATCTGGTTTTTGCTTAGATGCAACTTTTTCTTTTTCATGCAGCTCATTTCTAGGTAGGCTCTCTCTATGTGCACTAATGGGGGGAAATGTGAATCCAATTAACTTCAAATTTAGCTCATAATGAACTTATCTCATTTTGCTACCAGCTCGGTTCTCATCGTGTGGCAGTAATTAACCACTGGGGGTTGTCACTCCTAGACACATGACATGGAGATCCTCCCAGTCCCTCTCTTCAAACCCTTACAGAATTCATTACCCTGACAGTGTGAAAACCCTTCACTTTGAATACCACAGGGCACCAGCCGAGCTCCCCCTCTACCTACCTGACTGTGCATGTGAGGAAGGGAAAGAAGGAAGAAAGCCACTGAGAAGCCAGGAGTTATTGCGAACAAGGTGGGAGGGGAGGGCAGGATGCTGGCGCGGCTCGCTGGCGGGAGAGGGTCTGCCAGCCCGGACAGCGCTGGGCGGGCGGGGGGGGGGGGGGTTCTGCCCAGAGGAGGGCCAACCCCACACAGAAGGCCCATGCTCTAAGGGAATATGGCAGAGCTGGCTGGGAGAGGCAGTTTTTCACAAAACAGCAGTCGTATCCACTGGGGACTTTTAATGCCCAGGAAGCCTGCACATCCCTGGAAGGGGCATCAGTAATTTGCCGTGTGACCTCAGGTAAGTTCCATCTCTCTCTAGGCCTTGGTTTTCCCATCTGATTGCTCAAGCAGTGGGAACAGATGGCCTCTCAGGGCTTTTTCTGCTCCAACATTCCCTAAGTCAGAGGCATCCTCTTACTCCTCTGTTGATGGCACCGGTAGCTGATGCTGGCTGCTGCCCAGATGGGTATGGCGGTTCCTGCCCACCCTGCCTCAACACTAGTGTCCCCAGAATCAGACTCTCTGGAGCCCCTGGATTAAGTCCTAGTGAAAGGAGGGTAAGCATCTGTCTTATTTCCCTACCTCCGGGAAAGGAACTTGCAGAGTCAGACGGGGGCTGCCGACCTGCACACTATTGCATGGCCCCCTCAACACACGTCCACCTGGGTGACGACCGGGCACCTGGCCCCAGGGCAGCAGCCCCCACTCAGCTCCAGCTAGTTTGCAAAAGAAGCTAGAACTCTGGTTTCATTGCATTTGGGAATCTCCTGCCTGTGATGTTGACACTAATCCAGTTTTTGAAATAGACACAGAGGGCCACGGAAAACTTGTACAAAGGCCATGTTTAGCTCTCAGACTGCCAGCTCTCAACCTTCATCCATCTCTCAAAGCCCTCAAGTCCTGTCATCTTTCTTGTTTCCCTGGGTGACAGCCCAGCCTCCCAGCCATGCCAGCTTCAACGACACCTCCTCCCTCATGTCCAGTCTGTCCCCAAACCCCTCGTGACTCCCCATCCCTCCCCACAGTGCCCTCTTTCCCACAGCCCTGATCTGCCCAATTCAGACTGTTCCTCCCTTTCCCCTTTTCCCCCACTACCTCCTCCCTGGCCTCCGGCCCCGCCCTCCGTTCTGGGCATTGCTGCCTGTCACGGCCCCTCTCCCAGCGCCCGCTCCCAGAGCCACTCCGTTCACCCTGAAGGGCGGTCTGGAACCACGTGGGAACTCAGAGAGGCTCCAAAGCCAAAGCTCTTGTTCCGTCCCAGCGCAATCATTCAGCCTGAACCTGCAGGCACATCTAGAACATTTTCCCAGAAAACCTTTCCTCACAGAGTCACAGAACCATGAGAAACCTTTCTGAGTGTGAAAAACTATTACTAAAACTTTAAAAAACAGGTCATAAAGGTGGAAAGCATAGCCTTTCCATGTAACAGGCATTATTTATTAGGCACACCCAAGAATCATACCTCTAAGAGAATACACCCATGTTTGATGACTCTTTCATATTGAAGACCAGACGTGGGGAAGCTACAAGTTAACGTGTAGATTTCTATCAGGTAGAAGAGACAGACCCAGTAGTTTGGGTGTATTGATTGCCCTGTAGGACATCAACCAATTTTGTGCCTGATCTAGCAATTTTATTCAACATTTTTTAAGTGCTTTTCCTGAGGGACACTATAAACTCCTAGTTTCTGAAAGCTCTAAGAACGACTTTTATCTTTTTATAGGTTCCCTCATTAATTCATGAGTGGAATAAAATCTTCACGGGTGTCCCTTTTATGTTTGTACATGGGTTACGTCCTTAACTTTTAAAAACTATGTTTTGACTCTTGCTCTAGAAAAAAAAAAGTCAACCATGCCTGAGTGACATGAGCTGATGGTTTTCAATCAACACCGAAGCAGATGACAGTGACCTGTCACCACAGGGGCAGGGGAAGGAACGGCCCGGCCCCGGGGTAAGGGAGGGGCGTGATTCTGCTACGCACACCCTGGTGTGTGTGTGTGTTCAGGTCCTGTGCACACCACCAGGCTCCTTCCCTCTGGCCGGCGTCTGACACGTGGGTCAACTTGAACAGGGGCTGCTCCGAGGCCTCCCTCTGTCTGGCCCTGCCATGAGCATCGAGAGTGCTGAGCCGGGAGGTGCACAGGGCGAGTCTCCCACCTGCACGGGAAAGGCTGGCGGAGGTGGAACAGCCCAGTTCGCCCACACACAGTGGACGTGCTCACTGCTGGTGAGCGGCATCCTGTCGTTACAGCAGACCTGGCTGGCTCCTAGTGATGAGTTCATTGGCGATTAGTTTAGGTGCTATTATTTACTTAGAAATAATAACCCTACATTTCTTTTCTCAAAATCACTTAACCCCCACTTTTAACTAATTCTGACTGGCCTCCCTTTAATTGCACTGGCTCCAGGTCTGATCCGGGCGTGTAGAGCAGGGAACTCTGACAGTTCATTCATCAGGGTGCTGTTCACTTGGCAGTCTCCACACTCCCCAGTCCTTCATTTGAACCCACCTCGCCTACTTCCCCGGAATCACTGGGAACGCCCAGACACCACCCCTGTGTTTCATTCCTGGGCAGTGCAGGAATTTCATTTGCCTGGCATTCCAAAACAGGCATTGGGGTTCAGTCAATGGTTTCATGTACACAAGTGACACAATCTTCCTCGAACTAGCAACTGTTGGTCCAACGTAACAAGCCGACAAAGGCAGGGATTTAATGAGCAAGGCTGCAGGGAGTCTGCCACACTCCTGGCTTGGGCCTCCCTGCCAGGACAGGCCTTGCCCTGGAGACAGAGGGAAGACAGTATTTCCAGCAGGGCGATGCGGGCGCAACTGTGGGCCAACTCATGTCTTCATGTGTGCGTGTGTGCGTGCGTGCGTGTGTGCATTATCTGTTATCCACTAAATCTGAAGTACCTTCCTGAGTGCTCCAGAGGACCTGGGAGATGATAATAGCAGCAATAACAACGACAATAATAATAATGTCTACAACAGTAACAATTAGCATTTGCACAGCTCTTACCACAAGCCAAGCACCATTGTAAGCATTTTATATGTATTATCTCATTTAAGTATCATAGCCACCCTGGGAGATATAAATCTTTATAATCCCCAATTTGCAGATGAGGTACCTCGCTAGGAAGAGGTGGAGCTGGATGCAAACTGAGGCCATCTGAGGCCAGAGTCACATCATTGCCACCTCCCTCTCCCTGCACTGCTCTGCCTCAATAGGTGAACCGAACAGGCAGAACACACCTGCCCTTTGACCAGCAATTCTACTTCCCAGACTTTACCTATGGAACTACACAGAAAGCTACATGAATGTTTACATTTTCTGGGAAGGAAGGAAAGAAGGAAGATGATCGAAGTGTCTATCATAAGGGCTGGGTTAAATAAATTCTGATACTCCCCTATGATGGAGTATTACACAGTTTTGAACAACAGAGAGGTCGATTTGAATGTGTGGACTGTGGGGAAAGCACCACGATACATCGCTGGATGAGTGAAACACAGCGCAGAAGAACACCGTGTGCAGTACGGTTCTGTCTGCGCTAATAACAGAGACACGCCTCCCGCTGCGCAGTGCAGAAGAACGTCACTGAGTGCGCGCACGAGACTGCCGACTTCGGGCTGGGCACTGTGAACTGGAGGGCAGGGGCTGGGGGCAGGAGAGTCACTTTTCATCTTGTATTTTGCTGTATGGTTTGAATATTTAACTACGTGGATGTGTTACTTCTTATTTGAAATTAACTCTGTCATTTAAAATTAACTTTATCTTCAGAGCCAGACACTGTCTGTGCCCCCGAGGGGCGCGCTCACAGTCTCCGAGGGGAGGCGACGATGAATACGAGGTGCTCGGAACCCGTGGCTCCTCCCTGCCCCCTGCTCCCACCTTTGCAGCTCTCGGGCCACAGCTGTCACAGCAGGGGCTTCTTGCATTCAAGGGCAGCATCATGATGCCAGGAGCGCCTTGGCCAAGTCACGCATTCTCGGCTCACGGTCCCACTAGGCCGTCTCCCCACCAGCATCCGGCCCCGACAGGGGCAGTAAGTACGGTGCTGTCCCACCAACCCAAAATGTGCCAGCAAGCCATCTCAGCCCAACATTCTGGCTGCGGGTCGCCAAAAGGTGGGCACAATGCCTGTCCCGAGGGCCCCTCCGGGCACCAGCTCTGGCAGCCCCAATCACAGCTGCACGCAGTTCCAGTGAGCTCAGTGCCTTGGTTTCTAGCCTCCAGCAGGCTGAAAACAGCAAGATAAAAGGAGGAGAGAGACTTCCAGAGCCAGGCAAATCGACACTGGGACAAGTGAGAGGTGACAGGTGAGCAGCACGGATGGAAACAGAAGAACAACACAATCAGACCTGAGACAACCACACCTCAGCTGTCTGCGGTGCCTGGAGGAAGGGCAAGCCTCCCGCTTATGGACCTCTGTCCCGGGCCCGGTGCAGTGATGACACGGAGATGACCCCAGGCGGGGTCGTCTCAGGGGGGTGAGCTTATGTCACTCCAGCATAACGATGTGTCTCTCTTCTGAGAGACACTAGTGTTTTGAAAGTTGGCTTGGGACCTCTGTAATCATAAGTAGCAGACAGAGAAAAGCTCAACATCCATCTCAGTCCCAGAGGGGCCCCTAGAGAACCCCTGTCTCCCCTCCAACTCAGGGCCAACAGTATTTCATCACATTTGCCCACCTGCAGTTGCCAGTTCAGAACATACTTCCCAACCCTAATGGCTGGGAAAGTCCTCCTTCCGGAGGGTAAGGTCAGAGCCGGAGGCCCGAGTGTGAAGGCCCACCGAGGCCCAGCCAGCACTGGACTTGGGGGTCTGAAAGCTTTCCACCTCTGTGCCTTCAGGCTGGTCCCCGCCCCTTTCTGCATATTGCAGTCTTAACCCCAGGCCGCCCACCTGGGGGTGATCCAACAATGCTAGAGACGCGAGGAAGGCCTATCACCCAGCTCTCTGCCCTACCACGTCTGGCTGGCTGGCAGCCCATGTATTTAAGAAATAGTCAATAGGTAAATGTCTAAGCCAAAAAAGCCTCGGACAGGCTTCTGATGTCTTGTAAAGGGATGGGGGCCTGTCGCAATTCCCCAAAGAGTGCCTCAGCTGGTCCACTTTTGGTCCAGAGGACAACAGGACGGTGGACATCACAGAGAGCCAGACCCAGAGCTGAGAAATCCTAGCCACTCCTCTGCTTTTTACCCCAACGGCACAGTGAGGCCACAGTTGGTAACAGCCCAGGGGGCCCACGTGAGAGGCAGGCTGGGCAGGTGCGCTGTTTGCCAGGGAGAACCAAGCCCACCGCAGAGGCACCTCCCGGGGTGCCGGCCAATCAATGTGCTGCAGAGACCGCGCATCCAGTCACACTGCCGGCTGGCACTGCAGGCTGCCCGGTCGCCACCCATCCCTTCCTGCCCCTCCCCTCCCAGAGAGGCTGGGTCAGGGGTAAGAGCTTCGGAGAGGCCCCGTGTAGCTCGGGCTCTTGCTTTTAACCATCGCCAGTTCTGGCATTGCCCTGGCTCTGACTCCCTCACGGGCCATCGGGAGTCCCACGGATTCCATGGGATCACGGAAGCGAGAGTGCTTCGTGCAACACGGGTGGGGCTTCTACTGAGCAGAGGGCATCCTGTGGGGACAAGTGCACAAGTCAGTCAGACCTGGGGTGAGCTAGCTGGTTATTCACCATCCCAATGAGCACAGCTGGGGAAACTGAGGCTAAGAGAGAAGACATGTCCTGACCAAGGTCGCACAATTAGCAAAGAGCAGACTTAAGGTTCAATGCCAGCAGTCAGACTGTAGGCTTCCTGGAGGAGGAAGCACTGGAACTGGGTCTCAGTAGGTAGGGTTCCTCTGGTGGGGGGCCGGGAACAGGGCTCAGGCAGAGTCGGGGCAGGGCTGGAGGTAAGAGGGGGTCCCATCAAACCAATGGATGAGCCGAGAGAGGCAGTGTGCTTGGGCCTTGTCTGTTTCCTCAGGCACAGGCAGGGGCTGGGGCGAGGCAGGTGGGCACCTGGGGGGTGGGTAAGGCATGAGGACCAGGGTTTCGGAGGGGGGAACTGAGAGCCAGGCTGAGTACAAGATGCACATGTTCCGTGAGCAGCCTTCACAGTGGCTTGAAGACCACTTTAGAATCGGGGGGTACCAGAGTCCGAAGGATGCTAAAAGTCAGCCAGTGCAGGGGGTTCCAGCTGCGCTCCTCTGGACCTCCTGGGGGACCCCCCCGCGCCACTGAACCTGAGTTAGAACTGGTTTACGTTAAGGGCTTCCCACGAAGGTTTTATGTGAGTAAAAATTTTCTTGATAAAAAAGTTAAAAAATTTAACAATTGTTAGAAAATCTCCAATCGCCACACTGCTGGTGAGTGAAGAAGGCCCTTCGCGGCCAGGCCTTGCCCAGGGAGCGTGCGCGGCCAGGCCCGGGGCCCTAGAACCACCGCGGCCCCCAGGCCGAGTGTCCTCTACTTGGTTTTTAAAATTCCTCTCTGCCTCTTCCCTCTCTCTTCACAGAATACCCCTCACGGTCCAGAAAGTGATTCACAATTTTTTTTCTTCCAGTAGTCCAGGGTGCAAATGTCCCTGATGAAGCAAAAAGAGCACTTTCTTTTCAGGCGGATCTACGCGAGTGCAGCGATGCTCTTGGGCTCCCCAGGCCTGGCTGAGGTCAGCGGGGGCTCTCGGGCCAGGAGAGGGCTGTGCCCTCGTGGGGGAGCAGGTGGGCTCCTGCCCAGACGCAGTTCTAAATGTGTTGTGTGTGTGTGTGTGTGTATATGTGTGTGTGCGTGTGCGCACACACTAGAGAGAGAGAGAATTTTTTTTGTCGCATCTTTACATTAATTGGCCCCGCTGGTCCAGGAAGGTGGGGGGATCACACACAGGGATCAGATTTCACAGAATTCGCTCCGTGCTACTAGCAAATGACTATACCTCACCAAGTCTCACTTTCCATGTCTGCAAAATGGGAATATGCCCCTTGCACTGCCGTCCAGGGTTCCTGGGCTTTGGAAAGGGAGGAAGAAGAGAGGGAGGAAACAAGAAGGAGACAGAGAAAGAAGGCCGAGCCTTCTGGCAAAAGGATGGGAACATTCAAACGGGCACGAGCTTGAGTTTAAAGTCCAGCAGGCCAGCGCTTGCCGCCCCGGCCGACCGAGTGCTATTTACGTGACCTTGACAGGTTACTATGTGATTTCTGCCCTCATTGCCTTGTCTACAAAATGAGAACAATAATAACGCCCATTTCACAGGGCTGTCTGAGGTGGTCTGAAGCAGGCCCCCCAGGAGAGGAAGCCACCTGGAGCCCGGACTCATGCCCACCACACAGGGAAGGCTTCTCCTCTCGCCTCGGGTCTGGGCCTGGGCCCGGTCCCTGGCGTTCCTCTCCTATCGCTTTCAGCTCCAGCCGTCCCCACCAAAATGAGCCTACTGGGCAGGAGGACTCCGAATTAAAACATGCAATCAAACAGCTTCTTGACGGGAAATGCTTTGGAAATTTTCGGCTCCATTTACTTCTCAATCTAATTTTGTCCTCGGATGCACATTATGCGTGAGATGGGATCTCATGTGGTTTGCCCAGCACTCAGCACACCAGCAGGAGGCACCCGGCGTCTCCACGCTGCTCTCGTCTCTCCCCGCCCTTCAGTGGCATAATGAGGCACCCAGCAGGCTCCAGGGCGCCCCCGGGCAAGAAGGCCCAGCCTGGACACCCTGGCACCCAAGGACGCAGCCTCTCCCACCAACACCCCGGGAGTGGAGGTTAGGGGTGTCACCAAGTTACAGTCCCTCTACATCCATGGCCAACTCTGGCCACAGGTCAGACTCTCATTACCACCCACCCCCAGCTGTCTCCCGGCCTGGCCCCAGCCTCCTCCAGTATGCCAGGCTCTCTAGAGAAGGGCCCTGTCCTCCTCGGCTCCCTCCCTGGGTGGCTCCCCACAGCTTCTGGATCAAGTACAAACTCTCGCTGCCCCCCATTTTACTAGAGTAGAGTAGGTTCCAGCTTCCCAGTCCTCTGGCCCTCACCTTGTTCCCAAGCCTTAGCAAATGCTGCTGCCATGCCCTGAGAGCACGCAGCAGACTCCATCTGTGTTACCTCCCATGGGGAACCTTCCCAGATGCCCATCCCCGCCGCCCTGCCCACCCACCTACAACCAAACATTCTCTCCTCGGTGCTCCCAGAACTCCTGTGCCCTGCTGCATGGCTCAGCACTTGCTGGCTGTGGTAGAAGACACTAGACTGAACCCTTCCGTGGCAGGGACCATGCCCACTGATCTGTTTCCCTACGGTGCCAGCTCAGTGCTTGGCATAGAGCTGAGGGCAGACTTGGGCTCACCGGTTCATTCATTGCTTTGCTCAAAAAGCCTTTCCCAAGCCACTTTTCTGGGCCCAGTCCTACATCTGGTGTTGAGATTTCACGCCCTTAAGAATGAGAGGCTTGCCCTTGCTGGTGTGGCTTGGTTGGTTGGGGGTCATCCCACAGACTGAAAGGTCCTGGGTTTGATTCCCGGTTGGGGCACATGCCTGGGTTCAAGTTTGGTCCCCAGTCAGAGCACGTGCAGGAGGCAACTGAGCAATGTTTCTCTCTCACATCAATGATTCTCTCCCCCTCTCTCTCCCTCCCTTCCCCTCTCTCTAGAATCAATAAAAGAAAAAAATGTTAAAAGAAAAAGGAACGGGAGACTTTCTTTTTGAGCCCAACAGGCAAGATACTTCCTGTCCTCCCCACTGGAGAAAAGGCACCAGCCAAAGCTCAGCAGTTGCCCAAGTTCTAGCAAAGGGAATAAGCTCCCAGCCACCCCAGGACCCCAGGGTGGGACTGTGCCGCTGGATCCCTGCTTCTTCCCCCAGGCCCGTCACTCACCAAGTCACTTAAATCCTGAAAACACAGCCCAACCCAAGGCTTCCCGCCCAGCTGCCTCCCCCACGCAGGCTTTCCTGGAGTCAAGTGCAATCATTTCCCCCTCGGTTTCCGTGGTTTCTGGCCTACGTCTGTGGGCTTGAACTTAACAATGCCTCAAATCCTACGGGAAGGGGTCCACTGCAGTCGGTAAGTGACTCAAAGAACAAGGCCCTCCCAGCTGCCCAAGCCAACCGATGCTTCAGCCCTTGTCACTGGGATCTCTTCGCTCACTCCTTCACTGTTCAAACATCTTTGGCCACCGGACACCATTGAACACCCTTCTTTTGTTCAGGGAAATTCCCACCTTAAGGGTTCGGGCTCCTCGAGGCAGAAGTCAGAAGCTGGAGCTCCCGCCTCTCGTGCAGCTAGGACACAGGCCCCACTGGCTCCGCCAGGCAGACACACACATGAGCCATTCATTCAGAAAGTAGTGACACAAAGAAGTGGCGGCTGTGGAGTCCGTCTGCCAAGGCAGAGGCTCTGGCGGTGACGTCTGGTGCCCAGGGACAGCAGCGCGAGCCCGTCCCCAGGCCTGTGCGTGGCGTCTCCCCGGGGGCAGAACGGCAGTGGGCTTCCGTCGTCCAGGTGAGGTCAAGGTGCGGCTCCTGGCTGTGGAGTCTCCAAGTCTGGCTCTGTGGCCCTCTTGAGGATCTGAATACACTTCAGAAAATCCCTTTTCTGCTTAAGCAGCCGGAGAGAATTCCGTTGTTCCCAACTAAGAGCTGTGACGGCGACAGGCTCCGAGTCGGTGGTGCGCTTTGTCTTTCTCCACCTGGCTCTTCCCAAACGTCCCCACGGTGTCCTCTCTCCACCGCCCTTGTTCCCGGAGTCCCTCCCTAGATCTCTGCTCCTCTGGGCCCCTTTCATCTCCACACCTTCGCTGAGTGACCCTCATTCTACTGCAGTAGCAGGGGGGTCATGCCCACGGATTCCAAATCCACATCCCCAGCCCTGACCCCACCCCCTGCCCTTGGACGTTTCCCCTTGGGCGTCCCCAGGGCCCCATAAAGTCCTAGTGTCCAAACCGGCTCCATTTCCTGTTGTCCTCGTCTCAGCTGGTGGCTCCATTGCCCACCCAGTGCCCCAGACTCCAACCAGGGGAGCCACCCTTCACTTCTGCATCTCTCCTAAACCTGGTATTTGACTGTTGCCAAATCTATCCCTCAAAAATTTTCCTCTACCCTCACTCCCGCTGCCTGGGGACAGGTGCTCTTTCGTTCTCTCCCGGGCTTTTACAACCTCCTTCAATATGTCAGGTCTTCTTGCCAGGTATCATCCTCATTACGTCTGCCCTCTGTCAAGACCCCAGAGAGACTTCTTTGAAGGTGCCACTTCCTACTTAGAGTCCCCTGAGGCTCCCCAGCATCTGGAGATTATGATCACAGGTCCTTGGGAGCCTCCATGGTCTGGCCCCCTCTCTCATCTCCAGCCGCACGTCTCCCTGAGCCTGGAGTTGGCTGCATTTCCTCACCCAGCCTGGGCCGTGTCTGCCTTTATCCTGCTGTCCTGTTGTCCCTCTGCCTGGTACACCCTTTCTCCCTCGTCTTCCCAGCCTGGCGGATCCCTACCCATTCCAATCAGCACAGTGTCACCTCCTGCAGGAAGCTTCCTCGGCCACCCCTCCCACACAGCCTCGGGAGGCCCTCCTCGTGCTTCTGTGAGATCTACCACATGCTTCTCTCATTGGAGTTCCACCTTCTGAAACATTTGTCCAGCACTCTTGATGGGCCAGGAATCTTGCTAAGAATTTATATGCATTATCTCAATCAATCTTCGCAACAACCCTTTGAGGAGAGTGTTACTCTCATTCCTGGGTGAGAAAACTGAGGGTCAGAAAAATGAAGGGACCCTCCCAAGACCAGCAGCCGGACAGTGATGAGTCTCGGATGGGAACCCCGGGCTGTCTGACTCCACACGCACAGTTCCTGAGGGCGGGGCCCTGGTGCTTCACCTGGGAAGTCATCCTCTGCATGTGCCCAGTTTGTGGCATGACCTTGGCCAGGTACTTTGCCAAGTTTCCTCTTCTGTAAAAGGGGGGATCGTCTCTCCCTGCCACCTTCCCCCACAAAAACGGAAGGAAGCTCTGATAGATAACAGATATAAAACCACTTGGTCAGCTGTAAAGGGCGGTGCACATGCAAGAAGACAGTAGCACGCTTTGAGGACTTGGTCTCACCGAACACTCTCCCTGCCCGCTTAGAATCAGAGGCTCACCATCTGCTCCTGCCTCAAGTGGGGAGGGTTCCCACTTTCCTCCCTGGCTCAGGTTGCCCCTGGGATTTTTAAAGTCACCATCCAGCTGTTCCACCCCCCTCCCCTAAACACAACTGTGACAGCCAAGCCAAGAAAGGAGAGCGGGAGAAATACTCATAAAGACTTGGCAAAGCTGCGGCCGGTGGAATTCTCCAGCCCCTGACCACCGCTTAGTGACGTCAGGATTTATAACTGTATTAAATGGTGTGACAGGCAGCCTTGATATATCAGTTCCCCCTTCTTCCCAAATCACAGACAATAAAAGCTTTGTCAGTGAAAGTCATTCATCATCATAAAGACCTGAGACATCCCAGTCATCAATTTCACTCACATCCTTAATACACTGGAGAGAGTGCGGGAGTTGAGCACCTCGGAAAGGGGGGAGGGAAAAAACACGAAGGAAGATTGAACAGGAATAATTACAAAGGTCAAAGAAGGGATTTCTTGGGGCGGGGCGGGGGGGGGGGAGTGTGCCACGGGCAGGCCTGGTCCCAGCTGAAGGTGGTGCTCAGCCCACAGAGAGACCGGGCAGCTGCCGGGCAGCCCCAGGCTGCAGACCGGCACAGACCCTGCGGGCCCTGGGTGGGAGCCAGCTGAGTGGGCTGCAGGACCAGAGGACGGAGTGGTGAGAGGCCAGAGGGCCCTGCCCTGGGCTCTGTAGCCCCAGACTGGGTTCTACAGAAGTCTTTTACTTCAACAGCCTCATTAGTACAAAAGAGGTTTAAAGATAATAAGAAAAATACAGGTATCTCTTTGGACTATACCCCTATATTGCCAAAGATGGCTATTTGTGCCAGCTGCGGCCTGCTTTTGGGCAACACTCTGAGAAGCTACCCAGACGCGACCGGTTGTGAAAGATACCGTGAGACTGCCAGGCCCCCTGGGAAGGAGTCATTGCCCAGAGCCATTAAGTACACCCTCTGCCACCCCTTCCCCTCCCCTGGACCCCCTGGATGCCCTCCCTAAATCCAGACACCCTGACCATAATGCAAGACAGGGACCCAAGAGAAGAGGAGATACACCCCAAGGCTCCGTTTGGTTAGGCGAGTCCTCCCACCCCAGCCCACTCTCGGTGAGGACCAGGACAGCGCCCACCCCAGCACCCTCTCTGGCACCCCAGTATGGGTCTCTGCCAGCCTGCCCCTAGGGCCTGCGCCTAGACCCCCACCCTTTACCACCTGGACTGTTGCTGGGCATCTTTTTTTCCCTCTCAGGTGGGCAGGGCAGTAGAGGAGAAAGCAGGAAGCTGATTGGGTGTGGTGCAGAGAGCTGGGACTTCCTGCAGAGAACCAGGACTTAAATAGCATGACCCTTCCACCTGAGCTTGACCAGGGAAAGAATGAGAAAATGTATTATTTAACAAAGGCAGTGATGATTGCTTTCTTCCCTGAAAACAAAACAACAGAAGAGGTCTAGGTGGGACGTTGCTGAAGTGCCAGGGCCCCTTATTTGACAGGGAATGGCTGGGGAGGGGGTTGCCACAGGCGCTGAGAGCTCTAGGGTTGCCAGGGGGTTGCCGGGGGCTGGGTCCAGGTAGGAACATGCCAGAAGGTACAAGTATTAACTTTCCCAAGAAAGAAAGCACAATGATACTTATTGTTGTCTGCCCTTCTGTTCGGTAAACCTTCACCGAGGGCCTACTGAGTGCTGAGGTCCCACTAGGTGAGGCAGGTCTGTCTGAGGACAGGCGCAGTGTCCGCTGTTGGAGAGCGAGTCAGTCCAATCAGTGCCCTTCGACCAGACACCCACGATGAAGACAGGCCACATCAGGCAGAACCTCCAACGTGTGGCCCTGATACACCTATCAGCTTCGTTTGTGATCTGTTCCCCACGTCGCGCTCTGCGCAGCTCGACCCTCCTCTAGTCAGATCGCCTGCCTGCCACCGACAGACCGCGTGCGTGACAGGCAGTTTGACACAGTGGTCGAGAGTGTGGCCGCTAGGACTTGACTGCATTTGAAACCTGGCTACACCCATGAGAAGCTATATGACCTTGAGCAAGTTTCTGTGCTCTTCTGTGCCTCAGTTACTGTGTCTGTAAAAGGGGAGACTAACTCCCTCATAGGGGTGTTATGCAGATTAGAGAAGTTAACATACATAAAGTGCTTAGAACAATCCCTGATGCCTAGTGAATGAGGGCAAGCATTAGTTATCACTCCCGCTAATGACTCTGGGCTTACTGGATCCTGCTCAGGATTGAGATCAGCTGCGGGGGGCGGGGAGGAGCCCTTACCTTCACTCCCACCCTGGATGCCAGCCCTCCAAGTAGGCTGCTTGCCACCCTGTCCTCGAGGTGGCCATGGGACCCCAGCCCGGACCTGGTTTAACAGACGCTTACAAAGGGAACTAGTGGCTCTGGAAAGACAAACCCTTCTCCGGATGGACAAGTCCAGACAGCAGCGGGTGCCCCTAAGGACTCCTGCTGAAACCAGCCTTACAAACACTTACAGACGATCTGGTGGTGGAAGTAGAAGTTCCACAGCCTCTCAGGTAATGAGGACGAGAGCTAATAGAGACGAACCAGAGAGAAGCTTCCTCCTAGGCTGCCAACACTGAGGGGGACAGGGCAGGGAAGGCAGCAGACTGTGCATTTGGGGAGAAATAATAATTGTAATAATATCTTGCATTCGAATGTCCCTCATGCTCATCAAAGATGTATATGTGAGTGTGTGAACCGTGTCAATAACCTCGGCAATAACCAGAGGCAGTGATTTGCAACTTTTTTCATCCCATAGCACACAGAAACTAATGACTAAAATTCTACAGCACACCCAAAAATATATTTTTGCCAACCTAACCAAAAATAGGTATAATTTTGACTCATTCACACCAACGGCTATTGTTGTGTTGGCTGTTGACATTTTTTTATTTGACGATCTAAGAGAAAAGAGGTCAGTGCCCTTGACTAAACAGTCAGGTACTGCCTGTTTAAAAAAATTTTGTGGCACACTGGTTGAAAATTGCTTACTTGGAAGGGTAGAATTTGGGGAAATTAATAACAACCAATCGCAGTAGACAGTTCATTTATCCACCCATCCACCCACCCCCCAGCCACCCAGCAAACACTTCCTGAGTACCTAGTAGGTTCCAGGCCCCTTGCTGGGCTGTGCAGGAGAAGGCAGAGATCAGAACTTCAGTGGTCTAAAGAGAAAGTTAAGTTGGACACAAAGAATTGTACCTTGAACAAGGTCCCAGGTTTGTACCTTGAACAAGCCTGATCCAGGGCCCAGATAAGGGGAACACCACTCCGAATATGGGCTCAGTGGGGAGGGCTTCCTAGAGCAGGCGGGACCTGGGGACTGCTCACTGGATACGTGCCCTAAAGGCACGTGGCAAAGGCCGGCACCTTGAGGGTTCTTGAGTCCCTCAGCAGGTGTTGGAGAACCTTTTACAGGCAAAGCCCTGCACCAGCTCACATTTGCCTTCCTGCTGGGGACACCGGACCAGACCACCTAACACTGTTAAGGTGGCACAGGCTCCATGAACTCACAAGAAAGGGCACAGCTCCTTCCAGCTCATGTGCACTTCACCATGGTCCTGCAGGAAGAGACCCGGCCAAGAGGCCAGGATTACAGCTCCCACTGGGCAGATGCGAAAACTGAGGCTCAGAGAGTGGAGGTGGGGTGTGGGGCGGTGTTCCCAGCGTCACCAGGGAGTTAGGGCACAGCTAGGTGAAGATCTGTGATTCTGCCATGAGTCAGCCCAACACTCTTCCTTTCACAGCAGACTGCCGCCACCTCTGGGCAAATGACAAAAGCCTTCTAAGCAGAGGGACCAGCAGAAACAAAGGCTCAGGACCGGGCACAGCTGAGTTGGGAGGTGGTAAAAAGACAGGCCTGGATCAGCCTCCACAGACCCCAGTCACCATGGGTCTAGCTGTGCTGCAGGTGAATGTGAGAGAGCTCTGCTTGCATACCTCCGATGGCGTGGAGCTTACTACCCATAAAATGGTACAGTACAGTGGTTAGGAGAAAACCAGCTCTGCTACTCCTCACTGTGTGAGCTCAGGCAGTCTCCTTAAGTGTTAGTTGGGACAAAAATAGCACCTATGTATCATAAAGGATTAAATGAACCAAAGCACATAACAAATGCTCAATAAACATTAGCTATCATTGTTATTATCTCCTGAGGCAACCTATTCCACTTTCCAGGAGCTCAAACTGTTAAAAAGTTCTTTGTGCTCAACTAAAGCTTGCCTCCCTGTGGCTTCCCCTGATGCTCCCTCCCTCCCCACAGCCCTGAGTGCTCCTTCTCTGTCTGCAGCCCCGGTGTCAAATACCAAGAGCAAGTCACCTCTTAGCTCCGAGTGTATGGATTCTGTAGCCAACATTGCTCAAGAGAAGTTTGTGATGGTCCCACAGAATGTTGGAGAGGATGGGAGTTCTGTACCTATCGACATGTCAGGTGTCCATAAGCATGCAACAGACATTTAAAAATTGAACAATGGTATGAAGAGTAAAAACCTATGGTTTTTGCATGGAAAAGGTTCTGGAAGGGCGTAATACCAAACCATCAACTCTGACGGCATCAGTCAAATGGGTTAGGAACGGGGTGAGGAGGTTCAGTCATAGGTCGCTGTACTTACTTCCCAGCCATTTGAATTTAGTTTGCAACGAGCCTGCGTTACTATGTGATTAAAAAGGAATTATCAAAGGGAGGCTGAGGGAGACTAAAGCAAGCCTCAGAGCAGAGAACGTGCCCCCCCACCCAGAGCAGCTTAGACATCGCATTCTCCGTAAAAAGTTCCCCGGATCCTACAGTCTAAGAAAAATAATCAGAAGCACTTGGCTTCGCCCATGATTTTTATCCTTCTTTTTCCTGTTTGTTTTATTTTGTTTTGCCTTGTACATGTGTCCGCATTTGCCTCCCCCATCAGGCCATGGGTATGTGGAGGGCAGGACCCTAGGACCCTCCAGATCGGGCGGAGGCTGTGGTCTGACACAGAGGAGGGCGGGTTTCGACGGAGAGGAGCGAACGAAGGAAGGAAGGAACGCGTGAATGACGGACGGCGGCGGCTCTGCCAGCCACCAGGCACCCCAGTTTGGTGCATTCGCTCTCCCTGCTAATGGCAAGGCAGGAGAGATCTCTGACCAGGAGAACAAGCAATTTCCAAATAATGAAACCGCTATTTTAGGAAGATGGATCACAGCAGGGTGGGCTGGGAAGCTGGAGGCCCAGAAACCTGCTCGAAGCCTATTTGGAAAAGGTCGGCTTCAGAGCTGCCCGCAAGTGTAAAAAATCTATGAGTGTATTACCAGGACGGCCGCCCAGCTTTGTTTATTTTATCCTGCAAAATACAAGGTCAGAAACAACCAGAGTGCTTTCTGCTGAAATGGTTTTTTTAATTGACACTGCACTTTACACAAATATTCATTCATTTATAGTTTTGGGGAGCATTGTGCTAACCTGAAAGCAAATCATATTTCCTTTGATGAGCACTTTAATTACAGAGGTGCTTGAATTTCACTGTGGCTTGAAAATGGTCAGCTCTCCAGCTTCTCTGGACCTCTGAGTCTCCTTCCCAACACTGAGATTCCAAAACTCTCAGTTTCTGTAGGACCTATAAGTGTGAGTCTACTTAATGGTCCAAAGCCAAATATTGTAAACTCGAGTCGGATTCATCTTGACTCTTTCTGGAGTGCAAACAGCTTTCCCTATGTGGGAACGTTCCAGTCTTGGCTATTATGTTTCCTCCCCGGGCTGTGGTGCCCTGAAGCAGGCCACACCGTTCGGTCAAGCCACCACCGCACTAGAATGAAATGCTGCACTTTTCTGGAGAACTTGTACTCAGTACTCCGGGCCCTCTCGCTGGACAGCGTTCACACTGAATCTTGACAAGGGGTGGGGGGGAGGCGGGTTCTGTTGGGCAAGAGCAGAAATAAGAGGACATAGGAAGGGCTGGGCTGAAGCAGGGCCAAAAACTCTAAAGCCCACAGGGGCCAGCAGGCAGAGCAAGAGCGACGAGCTGGCCAGGTGGCGTCTGGGACAAACAGGAGGGCACAGCAGGTTGGGAGCAGGCAACCCCTTCTCGGTCTGTCTGAGTGTGGCCACATGGGCATGTGGGCCCAAGGGGGACAAGTCTTCCAGTTTTTTAAGAGAAGTTAGACATTTGAATCTTTATGTTCAATCTCCTGATTTTTAAGGCACTTTTAAACTTAACTTTTAACAGTGCCACATCGACAAGGTTCAAAGGATTCAAAGTGAAAACGGTATTCAGTAAACAGTCCTCGTCCCACAGTCAGTTCCCGTGGTTATCCTTCCAGAGTTTCTTTACGCAGGGGCATGCAAATACCGACGGGCATTCCCACTGGCCTTCTCTTCTTCCCGCGAAAGCTGGCATCTGCTCACACCATTCTGGCTTCGGTACAGACAATGTGTCTCCAAGATCCTTCCCTATCAGGACACGCAGAGCTTCCTCATTCTTCCCCACACTGTACGGTACCCCCGTGTACGGAGGAGCCATTCTTCATTTAACCAGTCCCCCACAGATGGAAATTTGGGTTGTTCGTCTCTGATCTTTCAAAAATTAGGGCTATTTTTTTTTAAGTTTAAAACACATGAAGCAGACAAGACAAGCTTTGGGTTGGATGATGGGGACACCAAATGCCAGTGGAGGGATGTGCTGGGAAGGGCCCCGGTCTGAGCTCATAGCGTGAGTGCTGGCCTGGACTCTGCGGGCACCTCAGCCTCCGGCTTGCCAGTGGGAAAGGAAATTACGTCAATGGAGAACAGCTTCGGGTGAATGCTGTTGAAAGCTTCTTCGCCTCTGAGGTAGTGAAAGCCCCATCACCAGAGGTGAGCTACAGGTGAGGATGTTCTACATCCCTGATGTAGAACAGATCCCAGGGCTGGGTGAAAGGTGGAGCTACCTAATCTCTGAAGTTAGTTTCCACTAACTTTGAGAGTCCCCCAGGCCTGACCATGGGCTGGACTCAACTGGCAGTGGAGAGGGAACTGAGAAATGGTCCCGCCCTCTCGTCACCTCATTTGCTCATTCGTTGATATACTTAAACGGTATTTTCTGAGGCTGTATTTTCTTTCAGAATTGCCTTTCCCCCAAATCTTCAGAGGCTTCTCATGGTTGGGGTTGTAAATCAAATGCCACCTTCCTAGAGAGGTTCTGCTTCATCTCCCCCCATTCCATTCACCAACCCCCCAACCCCAGTCTCTCCCTACTTTCTCCCCCCATTTGTTACCAAATTACAGTGCCCATTTTTTCTGTTTGCTGTGAACTGTCTGGGTGTTCCCAGCAGGGAAGCCCAGTGAGGGTGGAGACCATCCACTATGGCCGCCTTGGGGCTCCCAGCTGGCCACAGCATGAAAGCCCACTGAACAGTCACTCCCGTGTTCTGCTTCCTTCCCACCGCACATGACACCAAGGACACCCAGCGCCTTCCACGGGACCCCTAGGAAAGCTCCCCGCTGCCCGTGGTCTGTGCAGGTGGCAGCTTCTCCTGCCATTTACCCCTGCACCTTTTGGCTGCCTGGACACATAAGGCATTTCTTGTCTTTCTGCTTTTATTATTCATTATGATTTCACTCTGGGGGAAGTTATTTAGCTGGGTCTGACTGAGCCTCAAAAAGGGTCATAAGAAACAGGTCAGAGGAACTCTTCCCCTGGGACAGCAGAACACATGGCTATTCAGGGCAGCCGGGCACCTGGCCAGACTTTTTGATACAAGAGCTCAGGGACATAATCTTAACTGCCATTTAGTGAGGGTTTAATGTGCCAGGCTCTGTGCTCAGACCCCGCAAGGACCACGCACGTAACCTTCGAAGAAAGCCTGGGAGGAAGTCGGACTGCGGGACCCTCTGGGCAAATGGGGAACATGGGCGTGGAGGCTCGTGAAGTTGCCCGAGGCCACCCAGCTTAGAATGCAGTGACACTGGGCTTTCAACTAGACAGCCTGCATTTTCTGCTGACATTCTCCATTATATGCTAGAAGAAATGCCTTCTGAACACTTAAACTGGAATTTCTTAGTCCATCCGATTACAGAACAGCAGCAAGGGCCCTGGGTGAGCCCCCAGGCCCAGCTCTGACTCACTGGATGTGGCCTTCAGACCACCTCCCCTCTCTGCAAGACCCTCTGTCCTACCTGCCTCCTTCTTCTGTAACTGCCCTCACACTCAGATGCCCCCCAGGCGTCTCTCAAACCCTCTCCCCCTACTATCTCATTACATGCCTGAAATGGCCAAATGAGTTCAATGGGGTAGAAATTGCCATGCCCATTTCATAGTTAGGAAAACTGAGGCCCAGAGAGGACAGTTTATTTGCCAGAGGACAGAGCAGTTCAGGTGGCAGAGAACAGACGTAAACCGATTCCTGACTCCTGGCCACAAAGCTTTCCCTCCAGCCCTCAGCGACAGCTTAGACAGAGAGGACCGAGGAGGACGGACTTCCTGGCGCATCTGAGTTTGGGGCCCTGAGGTGCCAGACATCGGACCTCCGAGACACAGCGAATCAGGGCTGGTGGTCTTAGAGACTCGGCAGTCATCCTGTCTGTCTTCTCAGGTGTCCACCTGCTGCCCACGTATGGGGTCTGTTGCTTAGAGGGGACAGTGACCTCAGACCCCCGGGCCTGGGTCACCCACCAGGCCCTCGGGGGGGAGAGGCCAGCAAGGACACAGGCTGCCCCATTCCTTTGGTCTCTCAGGCGAGGGGTCCGGTGGGCACAGCTTGGGGCAAGACTGCCCGGCCCTTCACTAGCGCCCCCACCCGCCGCCTCCCGGGGAGCTGGGCACAGAGCAGGCCTGTGGCCCAAGGACACACCTGCAGATAATTAGTCCCAATCAGGATGGGCCCAAACCGCTGACGGTGCAGGAACCGGCTGGCCGTGTCACCGGTTTGCAAACGCTGAGCAGTTTCTGAACCGTGGTCCTGGCTGGCGGAGCAGGGGCTTAACTTAATATTTAATGTGGCAGATTAACGCCGGAGAGAAATTGACTTGTTCTCTAATGAGATTGTCCGGAGGCAGCTCAGGGTGGTGCGGGCCGGGCCGGAGCAGCATGAGGCCACCTGCCCAACTCCTCCCCAGGCCCCAGGCTGGCACGGCCCGGCAAGAGCCCTGAGCTGGGCTCACAGTCCGGCCGTGGGAGAAGGTAAGGTCTGCAGCTGGGAGGCCCAAGCTCTCCCCTGAGGAGCTGAGCACTGTGTCAGGACCCCCACTACCACGGGGGGATGCAATGGACGGCCACGTGGTGACCGCGAGGCCCACCCTACCCACCGGCCCTTGGGCACTTTCCCTCGAGGGGCTCTAACATTCGGCAGTGGGGTCAACAACTGCCCCCGAGGAGGTGTTTTGAAAATTTGTGGGAGCTTTTACATGACTGAGGGGCGTTACTGGTTTACAGTGGGGCAGTCCCACGCAGTAATAGTCCTCCTTCGTTCTACGCCATTGCCAGGTCTGGCCAAACATTCATGCAGGTGAAAAATCTGTTTGTAATTACTTAAATCCAGAACTGAACTTCATTTACATGTAAATGTGAACTTTCAATTTCCGAGGTCTACTATACATTGAATTCCCTGGGAGAGCAACTACGGTGTAAGCCAGCCAAGGGGCATACCTTGTTTCACCTGGAACTTTGCCAAGGGTGGCTCACCTATCGGCAAAGTCACACTCACAGCCTCAGTGAGGACGAGAACCCACGTCCACCTTCCTGCAAAAGTCTGTGTGCGGGGCTGTTGCATTTGCAGTGGTTCTGGGCATCAGGCGAGCCCCAGACTGCGCCTTACTTCCCGCAGTTGGATGCACAGAGCTATCTACCTTTCCAAGTACACATCCCTTACGTAACTATAAGCAATTTCACTTCCACCTTCGTCTCACAGTTAAGGCGTTATTTTGATTTTATTTGAAATCAGATGTGAAGACAGGCTATATCACTTATGAAGCTAATTTCAAGAGAGGAAAGAGGCACCGTTAATAAGTGCTAACCCAAGGGGACGCTGGTGGGACTGGGCAGAGAAGCCCAGTCTGCACAGAGCACCAAAGGCCCCGCAGCGGGGGCAGTGCGGGCACCTTCTCCCACCGAACCCTCACAGACAAGCATCCGGCCCGCATGTCTGTGTCTGTGCCTCAGGGTGCATCTCCCTTTTAGCTTTCACAACAATGGGATCATACTTAACATTGTAACAGGGCACAGCCAAGAGGGGAGCCCCAAATAGGGATTTGTAACGGGGTCCAGAAGAGCTTGGAGATCATTGGCTCCACACCACAGGGCCACACCTGCCCGGAATGCTGGCAGCTGTGGCCAGCTGTGGGAAGAGCTGTGGAAATGGGGCTGCAGAGGAAGATTGGCGCTGGGGTTTAAACGGAGACATGGCAGCCATCTGGGGTCTCTCTTTTTGGGACCACACCTCTGCATAGGATCACGTGGCCTGGGTGGGAGTCAGGACCACGAGGCTTTGGAAGTGCTCCCTTTTGCTAGGTGGAGGGTGCCAGGAGGACTGTGTGTATTTATGGAGAACTTCAGTTTGTATTATTTCAAATAAATAATAAATTCCTTTCCTTTTCACTGATCTCTGGTATTAAGAGACATCTTTCCTCAGGCGACAAGCAAAACGAACCCAGTAGGTGGGGAGGAACCCCTGAAAAAAAGGGGGGTCTTTTATATCATTCAGCCCCACCCCCGGTCTGTTCTGTAACAACATGTCATCCTATAAACTGTTTATTTACTTAAAAAATGCATCTTGGAATTTATTTGTGTCGGCTCAGATAGCTCTACTTAGTTCTTTCTAATGGTTGCAGAGTTCTCTGCTGTGTGAAGGAGCCCAGATCTATTTAATCAGCTCCTCAGGATAGACACTGTGTTGTCTGCCACTGTAAATAACTCCGTAATAATCTCACAGAGACAGGAGGCCCTGTGCGTCCGTGCAAACAAGTCTGCGAACCAGAGTCCTACCTGGGCACTTCCAAGTTCTAGGTTACAAGGTAGGTGTGTGCATTTAAAATCTTCACAGATATTGCCAAATCTCCCTCAAAAAAAGATTGCATGAATTTACACACCTATAGCAGCATACAAAATATCTCTTCACACCCTCTCTAACACTGCACCTCAAGAAACATTTCAGTTTTTGATAAGCTAATAGGTTTTTTTTAAGTGTCTCATGATTATCTTCACTTGCAGTTTTAAAATCTAGGAGTCTTCTCAGGTGCCCCCAGACATCCCCAGTTTCCAACGAATCTCATACTTATATTCTTTACCTGTTTTTCCAACTAGTTTTTTCCCTTATTAATTTCTGAAAGCTTTTTAGACATTAAGGAAATTAGGTTTTTGTCATTTGTGTTCTACTGTTTTCCCTCCAACTTTGTTCTTTGTCTTTTTCTTAAATACAAAAGATTTAAATGTAAATAGTCATTTACATAATTTTTCTTTGTCTTTAGTATTTGGAACAGATCTTAAAAGGCCTTCCTCACTCTAAGATTATAGAACATTTTCCTCATTTTTTTAGTCATCTTGTGGTTTTATATTTTTTGCATTTGAAGTCTGATCAACTTGGAATTTATTCTGATGTCAGAATGAGGTGGGGATGCCCAGGCCCATTGTCCCGATGCCACTAACCGAAGGACTTGTTCTCTTCTCCGCTGGCTCGAAAGGCCGCGTCTGTAAACGCCTCGTAGCTTCGAGTCTGTGTCTGGACTCTCTGTGCCTTTCCTGGTCTTTCTACTTCAAGTTCAGTAACGAGTAGTTTTAGTTATTGTGACTTTATCACAATGTCTTTAAATATGCTGTTTGACTCATGTGTCTATTTCAGAATTTCTTTAGCTACCTTTGAGTGTTTATTTACCTGATATTCAGTGTAACTTTGACAAGTTTCAAAAAAATATCTGTTACTTTGATGAGATGGCTTTGGATCAATCAGTTGTTTAGGGAGAACTGACATCTTTATAATACAGAGTCTTCCTATCTAAGAACAAAGTATGTATCTCCATTTATTCTTTAACTTCCCTTAGTGGAGTTTTAAAGTTAAAATTATCCCTCAGCATTCCATTTTTCTCTTGGTGTTAGTATAAGTGTTTTCTTCTATCAAGTTTTCTATCTAGCTATTATTTATTTATGTGAAAACTAATGATTATATATTATAATATATTTTAAATGTACTTGTAATATAGTTTAAATGAATTTATAACATATTTAAAATATATTATAATATGTTTATCTTATAAAAATAAATATTTATAATTAGAATACTTCTAAATTTCAAAATTAAGCATAATTCTGACTTTGGTCTGGGATATTTATATTCTTTTTCTGCTCTAGACTGTCACTTCTAAGTGGATAGATCAAAACACAAAGAAGTCCTTGGTCAAGGGCTCCCTGGAAACACAGCCCACGCCCAGACCTGCCGCTTGGCCTGCAGAAGCCGCCTGCAGACCCCGACCACCCGCCGCGCCGCCCAGCTGGCTCCTGGCGCCAACTCGGGGGTCAGGCGCTCAACCCCACTTCCTCCTCAGGTGGCCTTGTGGGATGATTCCAGCGCAGCTGCGGGGAGATGGGGGGGCCCTGTCTTGAGAGCTTGCTGCCGCTGAGCCCCTGCCTACCACAGTCACGTGGGCTACAGTTCAGTGCGGCCACATCTTCTGATTTTTCAAGGGAAGTCAGAAATTCAGATTTAAAAATTTTTAAACATGGGCTCAAAGTTCTAAAAAGTCCTGTGTGGGCCCAGTGAGCCACATCTGTGGGCTGGATGGTCCTTTGTCTGGCTGGCCGCCAGTCTACCACCTCAGTGGACCGGCGTCTCAGACGTGCCACCTCAGTCTCCACGCACACTGGCTTCTTCTCCATCGAGACGGGCTTGTGCGCAGATGGAAGAACAGGATCTTCTCGTGAGCCGGCTAAAGCCACGCTTCCCATGAACCCTGACCCCTCTGCAGAGCAGTCCCTTCGGGGGTCTCATTTGATCCTCAAGGGCCTCTGAGAGACCGGAACCATTTCACAGACAGAGGAACTGAGGCTCAGAGATGCGTCCAAAGCCAGACAGCAAGGAAGAGGCAGCTCTGGGGTTAGCCCCCGACTATCTGTGTGGCAGGGTGGCCAGCTGTGCAGGCCCTGGGATCCATTTTTAACTTCGCCACGCACTGGCTGCGAATTCCGGCCAGCTCTGTGATTGCCCCAAGGCCTCCGTTTCTTTGTTTACGAAGTGGACCTGCACACAACAGCACCCACCACCCAGGGTTCCTCTGAGGGTAGCAGGAGTTCGCTTAGCAGAGCACCCATTACTCAGTAACTACTCAATAAAGCCAGTTACTATTGTAATGAACTAGTTTGCTTTCCACTTTACCCTCCTCACCACCCCCCACCCCCCATTATGTATAGTTCTTTGAAAACAACAAGAACCAGGATCTAGGGTTGAGGGCCAGCTCCAATTTCTTCCCTCATCCCTTCTATTGAGCAAGTCACTGTGCCTCCCTGAGACTTGATTTCTGCATATATAAAACGCGGGGGGGGGGGGGCGTTAGAGGTCTTGTCATGGACCCTTGTGACACCCAGGGAGAGTACCTTGTGGGATATCACGCTGACTGAGGCTCCCCATGTCCCCATCGCTGCCCCACTGGAGACACTTCCCCACCTGCAGGCTCAGCTGCATGTCAGACGGACAGGACCCTAAGTCGCTCTTGACACTTGACTGATCCCCACATGGTGCCCATACCTGTATACAGGGTCCTGGCTGCTTCTGCCAGAGCCCCAGGAGTGCCATGCTGGCACACCTGCCAGCCCCGGTCTTGGAGCACGGCTGCCCCTGCTTTGTGACCTCGTCTCTTCCTGCCCGTCCCCAGGGTTCTAACTCGAGCACAGCCCTCAGCTTCCCTGATACAACCACAACCTACCTGCATGTCTAAGAATACCTGTCTCAGTCACTAATCACTGAGTCCTGCCTACCAGCCTGCAAGGACATCCTGCTACATCAGGCTGGACCCAGGGGCTCTGGCCTGAGTGCCACCACCAGTCCCCACTGTCCATCTGTACAGATCAGAGACTGCCTCCCACCTGCCAGGTTGGACAGCCTCCAGAGCTGAGTCTGTCCCGGCACTGCTGGAACAGGGAGGGGACTCCATCTGGGCCCTTCCCATCCAGGCCCTTCCCATCCAGCCCCTTCGGCAGCAGCGATCCCAGCAGTGACCAGCCACCATGCAAGGGCTCTGAGAAATAATAATAGTGTCACGCACTGGGGGTTTGCTGGAGCTAGACAAAAGTCTAAGCACCTTGCAGGCATTAACGCATTAACCATTACAATGCTATGGGGTAGGTGCTATTGTCATTCCCACTTTAGAAATAAAAAGCCACTGCCCCTGGTTCTTATATAACTTACTCAAGATTGTACAGCTAGTCAATGGCAACCTCCAACCCAGCAGGGGACCTCCAGGGCCCAGACTCTTTATCTTTCTTTACATGGACAGCTCTAAGGGGCTGGCCCTGGGCCTTCCAGAGAGGCGGCTGCTTTGCATACACCAAGCACCCTCCAGCCCTTCAGGACTCGACCTCTGCTTGGAAATCTGAAATGCCAACGACAATCTGCCAGGAGGCCCACTCATCCTTGAGGCTGGAGCCGACCAGGGCTGCCCGTCTCCAGAGGGGGATAAGTCCCAGACTGTTGGACGCTCAGCCCCACAGACAGAGGATCCTGAAATCATGGGCCGGCCCCCCTTGACACGAGACTTTCCTGCCACGCCCCCCACCCCCCAACACCAGCCCATAGTCCATGTGGCATGTGCTCTCCTCCAGCTTCATCAGAGCCGTGTCTTCATCTACAGCCATGTCTCAATGCAGCCACAACCCCTGGCCCCAGCAGTCTCCTGCTTGACCTGTTCCAGGACCTCATAACCTCGTTAAAACAAAACTGACCGGTCAAGTCCAAAAGCACCAGGAAGCCACTCTTCCCTCCACACAGGCATTCTCAATCTCTCCCCCTCTCTCTCTCCCTGCCACTCAGCCCCCACACCCCAGGGGCCCTCACCTGTCACAAGGGGGTAGGTCTGCGGCCCCGGCACGCTGCTTCCGATATCAGCAGGGGTGGGGCTGGTCAGGTTGGCCTTCATGTCGTCCAGCCCTCCAGCCAGTGAGGCCATGGCTGAATACTCAGGGGTCTGAAAGAGAAAACAAAACAGAGACACCTCAGCACCGAGGCTCCAGAGCACCCCACTCAAGTGCCACCGCCACATTCTGGGCTCAGCCACCTAGCTGGGCTGCCGAGCTGGGGCCAAGGCCTCCAGGGGGCTCATGAACACCCGGGTGCTGCACTGACGATCCTACCCAGGAGAAGGGGTGGGCGGAATTCAGTGCAGCTTCTCGAGAATTCAAACCCAGCTCCTCCGGGGTCTGCAGGCTCCCCTTGCCCAGCCCCAGCCACCAGAGACAACCATCCTCTTCGATGCGGGGAGGGAGACATAAGAGCCTTGTTGCCAAAAAGCTGGAAAGAAAGGTTGCTGATTCTGTGCTCTTAAACCGCAGACACAGAGTCACAGAAACAAGATTAACCGAAACATGAGACATCATCCAATCCAAATCCTCATTTCCTAGATGGGTAGAATGAGGCCCAAGGGGAGGGGGGCTCTGCCTAAGGCCAACAGGGCCGAGTCCCAGTGCAGGGGATGGTTCACCACAACCTCTCACCCCAAATCCAGTACATCAAACACACGGACGGTCTGGCCAGTGTTTGGGGATTCTGGAAGTGTGTAAATACCTGTAGGCTAAACACTGTAAGGTGCATACATCTGTTCACCAAGCCGTACCAACCACGTGCATTTGGCCCGTGAGTCATGCTCCTCCCTTCAAGCCATGTCAGGAGAGCAGAGCTTGCCGTGAATCATTTCCTTGGCATCCAAGCCCCTGCCAGAATGGTCTCCAAAGAAGGCTGCAAAGATGCCACCGGGTCTTCCCATTCAAGGACAGACTGATTTATAAGCATGAGTGACAGGTCTCTTCCTCCTACCCAACCCCCGGACCTATTTTCAGGTAAAGAAAATGTTTGCAAACGCCTAAACCAAAGAATTTAGTTGTGCACGCCTCTGGCGTGGGGAGTTCCTGCCAGGACCCTGGCATCGTCAATGTAAGACACACCCCTGTTTGTCCAGAATTAATATCCTTGGCAGACAGGGACAGGGAAGCAAGCAGTCTTCTGAAAGGAGCCGTAAGCACCTGGGTAGGATGACGAGGGCTGAGCCCCAGGGAGGGAAACCGGAGGGGCCACTAGGTGAGGGGCAGGCAGAGGGGACTCGGACTCAGGCGCACCGCTGGCGCTTTTCCCTGCGAATGAGCTAGAAAGTGCTCCCTGGGCAGCTCAGAGGCCAGCCAGGGAGGATGGCGGCCATGAGTCCTGGAGGTGCTGCGGGCGCAGCCCCTGAGATGGAGTCTCACTGAGGTCCAGAGCTCCTGGCATCCTTCAGCGATCTCCAGCAGAGGCTGATTCTGAAACGCAGAGAGGAGCGCAGGCCTGAAGCCAGCCCAGGTGCCTCTAAGGGAGGAGGACGAGATAGGGACACGCCTCCCCAACATCAGGAATCGCTATGAGGCTGCAGTAATTAAGACAGTGGGGACTGGCACAGGGACAGATAAATAGACCAATGAAACAGAAGCGAGTCCAGAAACTGGTCTGTGCATGTGTAGAACCTGATGTATGAGAGTGGTGCCGTACAAATCAGCACAGGATGGCTCTAATAAACGGTGCAGGGTAACCCATCATCCATTCAGAAACAAGGGGAAAAAAGAAATTAGATCTTAACTTTACACCAGACACAAAAATCAATTCCAGGTGGACTGGAGACCTAACTGTGAAAGGCAAAAGCATCTACTGTGGGCAGCCTGAGTCTGGCCAAATTGGGGACAAGTCTGCCCTTCACGGAAAGGAAACAAGCAGCCCTGGGATACTCACACAGGGTCCTCGGTCACCGTGAGAACAGTAGTGGGTTCCGATCATCCTGCCTCCCTGCTCCAACGCCTCCTCCACCAGGAAGTCTTGCCTGACTACCATTTCCCCAAGAGGTGAGAGTCATGCCTTCTCTCTATTGACCCTGACAAGTGGTGCCAGGACATAACCTTTACAACCATGTCAAGAGCTCACATTTATCAATCATTGATTCTGTGTCAGGAGCTTTATCTGTATTGTCCCATGTAATCCTTATGATCACTTCATGCAGTAGGTTCTATGTTATCCCCACTTTACAGATGAAGAAACTGAGAATTCTATTATAGAGGGGAAATGGCTTGCCCAAATCACACATCTCCAGGTGCCAGAGCCAGGATTCAAACCCAGGTCCATCTGACTTTATAGTCTTGATAATTGCCCTAATTATTTTCATACCACAGTATGCCCTGACCCATTAACAGACATGAAATCAGTTTGCTAGTACCAACATTTTAAAAAATGACATTAGAATAGACTAGAAAATATCCAAGGGTCTCATGTATAGAAAGAATAAGTTCTGTTTGTGAATCTTGGCTTCACATAGAAGTGGTTATCTGTGTACTACGTGGAGATGAAAATATAATCTTGCTATGGGCTACAGCCAGCAAAATCTTCATTCCATGCCATAGGGACCTATTGGGAAAAGGCCTCTGCCTCGACTTCATAGAATAGTCCGCACACATAGAATGGGACTTGGTCAGGGTGTCAGCCTCCCAGCTTGCAAAGATGAAACTTGGAAGTCAGGCTTGCCAGAAGCAGTTCTTTCAGTTCATTGCCATGTGCAAAGATGGGGAGGTCAAAATGCCTTTGATAAGGTTCTCTTCCCAGATGCCGTCTCCTGGAGTTTCCGGGATTCTGGGATCCCTCCTCCCTGTGTTTCCCAGTGTCCGAGGCCTCATGGAGGCCTGAGCACAGTGGCGGCTCAGCGATTATTGAGCCTGTCTTGTGTGCAACATGGCAGGTGAAGGCCAGACATGTGCTTTGGCCTTCATGCACAGACCCCAAGGGAAAAGACACGAGGTCCCAGAAGCTCCATCCAAGAGGGATAAGCGCACAAGCCATGAATTTAGACGGGGCAGGAAGAAGTCAGGAAAGGTTTCTTGGGGCAGGCTGCATTTGACCCGAGTCTGAGCAATCCCCGACCCCCAAGGTTGAGAAGAGCTGCAAGAAGGTTCCGAGATAAGGGGACAGGAGTGACCCAGCAGCAGGGCCTATGCCAACAGCTGGAGAAGGCAGAAGTGGAAGAGGTGAAGGTGGAAAGGTCAGTAAGTTGGGATTCTGCTGTGAGGAGCTCACACAGTGAACATGGGGATGAACAGTGGATGAGTGACCCTTTGGAGGGCCAGGTAGCATCTCAGCCCAGAGTTGGCATCCCTGCACCCCTCCCCACCCCACTGCCACGCCTCTTCCTCCCTAGACTCCAGTCTGCACAGCTGAGTCTGCAAGAGAAAGCTGCCACTTCCCACCTCCCCACCAAAAAAAGGAGAGTCATCCTGGATTTGAGAAAATTATAAGAGGGTGGCCAGTGGAGGCACCCTGCCTCTTAATTTCTTTAATGTCCACATAGAAAGGGCTTTTTGTTATTGGATTTTGTTTTTGTCAACAAATTCATCATCAAAGTTTGTCCAGTCACTTCAACGGTTGAGTTTGGATCATCTTTTCAAAATGCAAAATCTTCAACTTGCATTTCACATGAGGTGGAAGGTCCAAAAGTCCAGGGCCGAACCACCCCTGGCTGCCAAAAGGTAAAGTGAACTTTCCCAAAGAGCCAGAGCTCAGGGGGCAACAGGACTTGGGGACCAGCCCTCACTGCCCTTTCCCATCTGTGGCTCCCACCATTTTCGCCCTGCAGGGCTGGCTGGAGCCCAGTCTCGGTTTTGGTGGGACCCCGCAGCTCTTACTCTGCTCCGCATGAGTCGGGGATGCTGTCTGTCACTTAGTCCTGACGTGTGATTATTCCCTAAGTTCTCATCAATGTCTGTCCCTCTGAACTGCCTGTGATTTTCAGGCCACTGCACTCTCCCCAGTATCCTGGGCTCCCTGGCACTCCAGGCACTGTGCTACCTCTGCCCGGAGAGCCCATCTCAAGCGTTCACTGAGTGAACTCCTACCGTGTCCACAAGACCCAGCTCAAATGCCACTTCCTCCATGAAGCCACTCCAGGGCCCCACTGCTACAGAGAAATCATAACGTCCTTGTCTACGCTTCTTCCCTAGCCGACTGCGTTTCGCACAGACCTCCATCACCCCACCATACACAACGTTTGTCTATCTTCCTCTCAGCTGCCTTGAAAGTATGGAATGTGAAACACCCCTAAGTGCTGCTGAATGAATGAAAGTATAGTCCATCGGCGTGATGTTAGCCGCAACCTTCAAAAATTAACTGGGGCGTACTCCCACAACAGCTCCAAGTGACACACTAACCTTCTGCCTCTACTTCTCATCAAGTCAGGTGACCAGAAAACAATGTCCCTTGTAGGGCATTAGTTAAAGCCCCAGGAGAAATGTCTTCTCTGGTCTGTGATGGAATGACAGGCATTCAACACTGGTTAGAGGCAATGAAGAAAACAGCCATACAAAGGAATTTTTTGAACCCCTGGAGACATGGCCATTAGAATATTTGAATTTCATGTCAATCCCTCCTATAATTCATTACCAGGAAACACTTTTTTGTCCTGATGAATGGTTAATTTGTCTCTGATTGAACAAGAGGAACATTGGAAACCACTACATATCCCTCTTTTGCTTTGGCTGCCAGGAAGCTCAGTTGAATTCAGTGTGCCATTGCCACAACTACATCTTTGCTGACACCTGGGGCAATGATCTTCCCTTTTCCTCTGCATAATTTCTTAACTTTTTTCCACCTTAACTAACTTAGATACCTGTGGTTGTTTATTTTGCAAGACAACTCAAGTCCTTCGTGAGAGCAGAGGCTGGGAAACGTGGAAAGAATGACAGAAAAAGAAAGAGGAAGAAGGATCAGAAGAGTGAATGAAAAGAGACAGCATGGCTGGTGCCTCTTTTTCTGGTTATAGAAAGCCAAGGGCTTGAGCAGTGGGGTGCAGAGACCCCAGGAATTCACATGGGCACGCAGGTGTGTGCTGGTGCACCCGTGCACTCGTGAACACAGCCCCTTCTCCCCACCCCTGGCCACCCACAGTCACAGGCAATAGCTGTGCTCCAGTTCCGACTTCTCTGAGCTCTTGGAGTTCTTTCTTAGGATGTCATTTTGGGCTTTTGCTCCCTTCCCATCAGGGTCCCCTGTTGTTGTCCTTGACTGTGACCCAGGAAGAGAAACTGAGGTCAGCAGTTCACAGACTGTCCACTCCAATGCAACCAGTTGGATAAAAGTTCTCTGCCTACTGCCACAGATTCCTGTGAGACCTCCAGGTTAAGAACACCACGCCCTCCTCATGGACACCATGCTCCAGATGTCTGAGCTAGCAAGATACTCAGGGTCATCTTTCCCAACCAGGGGAAACTGAGGTAAATGGACTTCCTTAGCTCGATTTTATCTGTTGCATTTAGATCCTTTGACCCCATGGTGGAAAGAACAGTAAACCAGGAGCAATAACATGGGGTCCTCGCCTCAGCTCCAAGTCTTCGTCACCTGTGTGACCTCAGGCAAGCCAGCTGAGCTCTCTGAGCCTAGTTTTCCTCATTAATAAAATGAGATTCAAGTCTAGCCCCTCGCTACCTGCTGCCAGGGTGATTGTGAGCATCTGAAGGCAAAAGAGAAGGGTGGCACTTTGGAAACTAAGCGGCATTAAGGGTTAAGGAATCCTAGAAAGGACTCAAGGAGGCGCGTGCCCCAGGAGAGTGTATGCTGGATGTCATGTGGGTCCCTAGGAGATTACCTGGAAAAGGACTGCCTGGGGCTGCACCAAGTACTGTCTCCTCAGCACGGGGCACCACTGCCATAGCATGGAGGAGAGAAGAAACACAGACACGTGAGAAGAAGGGCAGCACGAAGCGGGGCAGCACGGGGGCGAGGCTGCAGGGCTGGCTGCCTCAGGCGGCCACCTTGGGCCACGAGGCTTCCCCATCACCTCCTGAGCTCCTTCAGGCCCACTGCTGGGCCTCAGGTGGCCTCGGGAGCCGGGCCAGAGCCCGGCCAACCACTCCCATCCTGAGGGACCAGACACCTGCCTGCCTACACACCTACCCAGAGGAAGATGAAAGCTGGAGTGTGACAGGCGCGTCCCCAGGGCCTGGCCTGATGACCTCAGACTGAGAGGGCAGAGCATCTGGATGCCTGAGGCAGCCAGGGGGCGACAGGGCTCTGTGGGCAGGGTTCTCCCTTGGCTGACCTCTGCCTCCCCATCTGTCTGAGGACTTACACTTGATCTCTAGGTCTCCCGCCACCCCTGCTGCTCTCTGCCTCTACAGCTGGCCGCATGACACAGCAGAGATTCCCTCTGGAACGGATGAATACCAGGGCACGAAAAGAGAGCTGGAGGAGGTCTTATAGGTTAGAGAAGACTCAGAGACACATCAGTGAATTACAATGTGGACCCTGATTCCAACAAACAAACTGGAAAAAACACAAACATAAAGAATATATATTATGGTATAGCCCTGGCTGGTGTGGCTCACTGGATTTGGTTCGCAGTGCCAGCCTGCAAACCAAAGGGTCACTGGTTCGATTCCCAGTCAGGGCACATGCCTGGGTTGTGGGCCAGGTCCCCAGTGCGGGCCATGTGAGAGGCAACCACACATTGATGTTTCTCTCCCTCTCTGTCTCCTTCCTTTCCCCTCTCTCTAAAAATAAATAAACAAAATCTTTAAAAAATACATTATGGTATAATGAAACATTTGGAAATACAACATTGATTAGGTATTCAAGGACATTATAGAATTTGATAACTTGTGAGGAACAATCATGGTATCACGTTTCTGCTTTTTAAGGCCTTCTCTTGTAAAGAGTCATTCTGAAATATCCACAGATGAATCACTCCGATGTCTGGCGCTGGCTTCACAATAAAGTGGTGTGACCAAAATGCAGGCTGTCTATGCAACGGAATACTAGTCAACAATAAAAAGGAACACAGCACTGAGGCAAGTTACGTCTCAGATGAACCACAACAGCACGCTAAGTGAAAGGAGCCGGATGGACACGGGGTGTCCACACTGGGAAATCTGCAGACAGGAAGCAGGGCGGGGTGGGCTGCAGCTGGGCGGCGGGGGCAGGGGTCCACACTGCACCCACACGAGGGGTCTTCGTGGAGGGACGGAACCGTTCCAGCACTAGACCGTGGTGCTGGTGCTGCTGTAGGTCACTAAAAGCCACTGGCCGGTGTGCTTCAAATGAGTGAATTTTATGGTATAAAAATTGTACTCCAATAAAGCTGTTAAAATGAAAGTGGAGTGTGGGCAGCGCAGGGGTGTCGATGGAACAAGAGTGGGGTGAGTCGGGAATCGCCAGGTCTAGGTGAGGGTGCTCAGCAGGTGGGTAGGCTATTCCATCTGCTTCTGAAATTCTCCATAGTTAAAGTGAAAAAAAAAAACAAAACCCAAACAGCCTGTGTTTGACTCACAGCACCACGTGCTGGCGCCCATCGGCTGTCCGACAAGCACCTGTGGAACAACGAGAGGACCCAAGAGGCTGAGGACAGCCAGGCATTTGCTCTTTTCAAGGCCATTATCCCTCCATCTTCAGGGACTCCACGGTTCCAGACACGAGGAGCGTCAGGTCTCTCGTCTGCCCAGCACTTTCCAGGCTGCAAAGCCCTTGCCAGGCCATTAGATCCTTGGGGGCCCTGGGGTGAAGGCAGACGCAGAGGCAGGGCTGGGGGCAGGGCCCAGGTGTGCCAGCCCCGAGCTCAGTGCCAGGCCATTGCACCGGAAGTGAATCTGGAGATGTCTTCGCTGCCAGCCCCGAGGGGAAAGCTCACTTAGGGTGGGAGGTTGGAACGTCCTCTCTGGGAAGCTCCCTTGCCACAGACCGAATTCTACTCCTCCGGCTAGGGAAAGAGCTCTGAATATAAAGTAAGAAGGAGGAAGGTTCCACGCTGTTCAGGCCTGGGTACACAAAAACTGCACCTGCAAAGCATAGGTTAGGGAATAGTTCTGTCTTGATTACAGTGGGTGATACTGATCGGCAGGGAGCCTGGAGACCTGGGCAGACGTCACCCCTCTCTAGGCCTTGGCGACACCGTCTGTCAGATGAGGGAGATGGACCAGAACTGTCAGGGCCCTTCTGGGTCTGAGGCCTCACCGGGGACTGTGCCCTGCCCAGGTGGAGACCATGCCCAGGTGGGAACCCCACCGTATGGAATGGGTTTCTGCCTGATGTGGCTGAGGCTGCCTTAGACTACACTCCGTGGCTGGTGGAGATGTTGTCCGTGTTCCCCAGGCCCCCGAATACAGGCTCCTGCAGCCGTCGGGGGGGAGGAGAGAACTGAGGAAGCCCACCAGCCCTGGGGCCAGGAGGACAGGGGTCAAGTCTGACACGGCCAAGTGCACGCTCCATGGAGCTAGGCTAGGCACCTCACATTCTGGACTCCTGTTCTCATTTGCAGCAACAGGGTACATGGCCTACCTCACCAAGGCGTGGGAAGGCATAGAGGAGCCGATAAGAATGTCAGTCCCCATTTTTTGAGTTCTTGGGGCCAGACATATAAATAAACACTTTTCAGATACTGAAAAGGGCAACAGGAGGGGTCCTGTGGTGATGGAGCCACTCTGTATCATGAGTCTATCACCGCCAATACTCAGTGTGAACTTGTACTATAATTTTGCAGGATGTTATCATTGGGGGAAGCTGGATAAGTGTATACAGGATCCCTCCATATTATTTCTTACAGCCGCATGTGAATCTACAAAGATCTCAAAGTTAGGTTTAATTTTTAAAAAGAATAAAAATCAAAAAAACGAGGTTCCCCCCCATAAAAACTAATAAAGATTAATTAAACTTAAATAAAAATGTTTGCTGAAGGAGGGACTATGTATGATATTTGCAAAAGTACTCCATAATCTACAAAGCGCTGCTGTTAGTATTAACTGGCCAGGAGAGTGGGGGGGACTGCTAAAGATTTTGAATGGCCTTCTACTTCCAGGAAGCCTTCCCTGATTTCTTCTCTTCTGTGTACCTAGAACACCAAAGTGGACAAATCTCTACCACTGCATTTAGCATCCTACATTGTACACTTAATTGTTTAGGGCCCTCATCCCCCAACTTGAGTATGAACTTCATGAGGGTGGGGCTGTGCCTCCCTCATCTTTGTGACAACCACTCCTGGCTCAGTGCCCAGCACCAAACAGATGTAACATAAATGCCTGTGGAACCAAATGCACTGGGACAGGTACGATGGCCTGGCTTTGCCAACGGCACCAGAGGTGCTTCCCAGGGTCACTGAGAGGACAAGTGACATCAAGGTGCTTTTATTCATCTGAAGGGACCACAAGTGTAAAGGACAGAGCCTCTACTCATTTGGCTACCCAGACCTGTGCATGCCCGGGTCAAAAGGTTTACAGTGGAATCGAGGGGCTTCCAAGGAAGAGATTTGCAAAGTTTACAGCCTGCCAGACACCCTCCCAGCACAGGCCAGACACGCTCCCCAGTGGTGTGGAACAGCAGGGGAAGCCCAGGAGAGGAGACTGAAGTCACACAGTGTGGTTTCTGTGTCGGAGAAAATTTTCCAGTGATGACTAAATAGGAGCCCCAACCCCACTGCGCCCCTACCCTCCCCCCAGCCACTAAGAAAATCTTAGTGAGCCCCAATCTCAGAGTCCAAAGGAGCTCAAGGGTTGTGGAGGCCAATCTTTACATAGGATTGCTTGAATCCCACCAGTGATAGGGAACTCATTACTTCCTGAGGCAGCCGCTCCAGGGCCACACGGCTCTGGCCGTGAGATAGAGCTACTCCGCCTCCCCAGGCCTCTCCATGTGAGTCTCAGCTGTGCTCTCTGGGATCCGGTTCCAACAAACATCCTCCCAAGCCACAAATGTCGGTGCTGTCCCCACCTGAATCCCACGCAAGGGTCTCAGTCCTCCACTCCTCCCTTCTGCACTCCCTCGCTGGGGCATAAAAAACTTGCTTCTGCTTTTCTTGCGGCCTCATCACCTGGCTGACTCTTGCTGTTCTCACAGTTAACGCAGAGCTCACTACAAGTTCATTAGAAATGGAAAGTGATTTTGCATATGATTTTTTTAAGTGTTCCTTTTCTCCCAGCCCTAAGCAATGTGCTATTTGCAAACCAGAATGTTCTGTACTTATAAACCTTCCCTAGCTCCCCACTGCTGTTCGGAAATGTTGACCCGAGGCACATGGGCCCCAGTCCAAACCCCAACCCGCTTTTCCTGCTTCAGCTTGGGTCTGTCTACTCTACTTCCAAACACCGCCTTCTGCTTGAACCGCACCGCACACACACCCTTCCTTGTGCCCCTCCACCCAAAGCCTCTGCTCGCCGTTTTCCCAGCCTCGCCCCAGTCTAAATCCTTGTCCGGTCCAAATGCCATCTCTTCCTGGACACTTTCCTAAGTAAGTCTCTTTGGCTGAAATAAATCATTTCCTTCTCTAAATTCCCATGACATTTCCCCCACTCTCTGTTTAGGACATTTGTCCCATGCTACTTTATTCCAGTCATTGGGCACCACGTCTGCCCTCCCTCTGAGCCAGGGAGGCTCCTGTGGGTAGCATCGCTGCCCGGTTGAAGCCGGCTCCCACCAGCAGGCCTGGGCAGGACCTATGAGACTGAGGCTGGGCCAGGAACAGAGGGGAAGAGCAAAAGGACCCCGGGGCCACCCTGAACCTTGAGAAAACTGCAAGAAGAGCAGGAAGAGAAGGTGGCCCTGGGCCCAGAGCATTGCATTTGTCTTCCCAAATGCAGGAGAAGAAACGGCAAGGCTTGGAGCACAAAGCCCCTCTTCTTGTTGACAAGAGCCGGGATCGCCATGGCTCCCGAATGATAAGATGATGCAGTGGGGGGAAGTCATGTGGGGGAGACGGAGGGGGACTCCCTGACTAGGAGCTCAGGCTCTGCTCAGGCTCTGCCTGCTTGTGTGATGAGCAGCTGCAGATCCTGGTGTGGAGAAGAGGAGGGGGAGTTCCAAACCAAAGCTCTGTCTTGGGCAGCCAGGTTCCACCGGCTTCTTCCAGGCGGTGCATGGTGTGGCCTGGCCGTGCCATCCTGCCACAGGGCTAGGAAGAGAGAAGGGTAGAGAGATCCACCCCGCTAAAGGAGTGCAGGCCTCTTGGCTACCAAGGGGACTGCATGGGGACATGCAAAGGGACCCTCCCAAGCTGATAAGAGAGTATAGGGGGCATCCCAGGATGCTCACAGTTCACTTTCTTTTGAACAGACTCCCCAGTAAGGGAGCACAGAAGGTTATCCTGGGGGGTTGTACATGAAAAGCCTTCCCTCCGTTCTGTAAGATCGGTAGGGTGGGGGCAGAGAGGTGGGCCTGACTGGCCCTCGCCACCACCCAGCCTGCTGCTGCTGAGTCGCAGCACACATGTATTCTGTCTGTCTGTCTCCCTCTCTCTCTCCCTTCAGGTCAAAGGCCACCTCTCTGCCCCTTCAGCTCCCCATCAGAAAGAACTTGCTAACAGGCAATGTTCTGCAAAGGTAAACAGGCAGCCTTGGGAGAGAGGACCCACTTTGTCACCAAGGTCTGCTGGGGCCAAACAGAAACTGTGTGAGAGAAGTACCAGAAAAAGCAAGCTGAGGAGGCCAGCCTCCCCTGGCTGACTTGAACTCCTGGGTTTGCAATTCAAAAGAGCCAACCAGCTTTCATCTCAGCACTCCACACACACAGAGGGACAAGTTGGAATCCTTCGCACTTCCTGGACGCTTACTCCACACCAGCTACTGTTCTCGATGCTAAAACACATTATTTACTCCTTACAACAACCCTATGAGATAAGTATTAGGATTCCTCTTTTACAGATAATGAACATGAGGCACAAAGGGCCAAAATAATGTGTCCAAATCAGCCCCAGCAGTGCGACTCTAAGTCCAAGGTCTCTGCCGCCACTCTGCATCAGTTCTCTGCCACTACCACCGACCCCATCCCAGCATGAGCAAGAACGCTGAGGGCGGAGCTGCTGAGTAAGCTGCTGAGAGGGCCCAGGTGCCATCGGATCCCCAAGCCTGTGTGCCTCACTGTGATTCTCCAGTGCCTCACGATGGGGCGCTGGGGCGCTGGGGCCCAGAGAGATGAGGGACTCCGACTGCAGGCCAGGTCACCTTTGTGTGCTCTGTGGTCTCCTCGGACACCTGCCTGCTCCGACCTGCGACGAGGCTGCCCCTCCATTCTGAGCACCCTTCCCCTCCCTTGTCTACCCAGCCCGGCTCAGGAACAACTTTCCCGTAGAAAATGTTCACAGATGGGGTTAGTCGTAGATGTCAGCTCTATCCTTTATTCTCCCCACTTAGACTCGGAGGAAAACCTACATGACGGACTCAGAGGACAGCGGCGCTCAGGTTTCTGTCAACACTAGCAACTGATCTTAACATTCCCGGAAAATAATAGAAAAAGAAATGAAAACACGGGACACCGTGAAGGGAAATTCGGGCATCGGACTGTGTGCTTGGTTCAAGCCCCGTGTTCTTCGCTGAAGGTGATGACATTCTGGCTTTTTGAAAAAACAGAAATTAAAGAAAGGAGACCCTAGGCTAGGTTTTAGCCATTATTTGTAAACCCAAATTTTAGCTAATGTAAATAATAAAGAAAAAAATCTAGCAGAGTAACAATGGTGCTGTTTACCCACCTTTTTACCAAAGTTAACTTGACTGAAGAGCCCTTGCTTTTAATTACTGAAAATACATTTGCACTTTGCAGTTATGTGTCAGTTCTGTGAAGCTTGAATTTTGTACCTGGAAACAACGCATAAATAATCCCTTTTGTGCTAATACCTATAATTGACTTAAACAGGCAAGCCATTGGCCTTGAGGTTGGACATATAGACAAACACACTTGTGATAGTTTGGTTTGGGTTTGATTTTGAACAATCCCTTTTTCTCTCTCATACATGCAATATGTTAGATGTAACCTCCCAGTTTTATTTCCTTCACCTCTCTCCCACAAATCAAACCGCAGATAATATAAACCTGCTGGCTGCAAAGAGACTTCACACCAATAAACAAAAGCTTTCAAGCCAAAGGCAGAGAAGTTCACATCTCCCCACTCAGCCTTCTCCACCTCCTCTGCCTGCTCCAACAAAACAGCCTCTTTCTAACAGACTGTCCAGGGAAACCCTGAAATATCTCATTTTCATTTCCAGGAGAGAAAGAGATTTGATCCCCCAGCAAAAGAAAAGTTCAGTGATAATAGTAAGCTGGAAAAACCCAAGCAGACTTCTCCTTGCCACCCGTGTCAGGCTCACAAAGAGGAAAAATCGTGCCATCCGACATGGTTGGGAGAGTTTAATCCAAAGCAGTGCTAATTAATATCTCCGGCTTTCCAGAAGCCAGTGCCACATACAGCTGCAAGGGCAACAAGGCTGTTCTCCCTTCAATTTTATGGGGAGAACATTTTCATTACAAAGCCTCCTCTCTCAGCCAGATTAGCCCGGAGAAGGGAGCGGATGACCCATATATCAGAACTCCTTCTCTCCCCATTAATTTTATTATTTATATCCCATTTTTAAAGTTTATTGGTGCAACTCCCAGTGCACCTGGCCAGAAGCCCTCCCAACCAGCCGCGGCACCTTCTCCTGTCCCCTCCTCAGGGGCAGTGTTTGCGCTGGTCCACAGGATGAGGACTCAACTTTTTGAAATTTTCCTTGAAGAGAGAGCTGACTCAGGTGGCGTTTTCTGCCTCCCCGACACCCATGCACACCATTTTTCTTTAAACGAACATTGAAGGTGCTAAACTTAATCATTTGTGAAATAAGTGTGGTCCCCCTATTTAGCATGAGTTCTGAGTGATCCCTAGAGACCCCCTAAATCCTGGGGGGTGCCCTGCATGCTCCCACCCAGACCAAGTGTCCCCCAGCCGTTTCAGCGGAATTGACCCATTTTGAACCCAAACTGCCAGACCAAGGGCAGGCCTGGTGGGACTACGAGTCTCACCATTCTATTCCAAAACCCCACGTGCTCAAGGCTGTCTCTCTCCAGCCTCCTAAAGGGACCCCAAATCCAATCTAAACATCTCGAATTTACCTGTTTGCCTTTTATACATATAAATAGCTGCATTTCCATTCTCTCTTTGTTTCTCATTTTCATTTGGTTCTAATATCTGCATGTAAATGTCGGAAAATAGCATCTGTAATTGGAGATTATGAAGTATGGCCAGCTCCTGACAGGCCACTAAGGAAGATGGATTATCCTCATTTTTCTGTAAATTTTGTCAATTTTGGAATTCATAAGCTATCAACACTGATCAAAATGGGACTTCACAGCTGTGTCAAAAAAAAAAGAGAGCAAAAGAGAGAGGGGAGAGATCGGGAGCGAGAGTGAGAGCTCAGGCTGGCGGCTGCACACAGGGGCCGGCGGGCGGCGGGCGGCAGGCAGCAGGCGGCCGTGGTGTTGTCGGTGCAGCAGATTGGATGTCCAGTGTCCTCAGCCGCCACCCCTCTTTGCTGCACCCTCTGCTCCAGCCTGGCAGCTCCCTCATTGTGGGGACCCCTGGGACTCAGGCTGGGGCTGCCCAGTCCCCTGACTAAATCAGATAGCTGGATCACACCCCTGGAAGGCCGGAAATCCTCCAAGGCACCCACTCAAATGCAAGACTTAATTTACTGCCGGGTGCTGCCTTCCTTATTTATCCAGAGGAGTCTGCAGGCTCCCTCGGCGCGGGCCTCCAAGACGTCCTACTCCTTGCAGACCCTCACGGCGCACTTGAGGCAATTGTGTTGGTCTCTCTCTCTCAATTTTCCCATTACTGGGAGTAAGTACTGTTGGGACTCTGTAATAGCCCAACTGCAGCCCATATCAATAACAGATGAGGTTTAATCGTCCAACACAAAAATTATTTAGGCGCAGTAAGGACATTCAATGTCATTTGCATAATGGCGTTTCCATCGCACGCACCTAACCCGTCTTGCATAAACAAGGCCTTGGGACCATAAATAATAATAAATCATGACGTCTGCACGCCTCTTGCGGTAATAGGAACTACTCTTTGTGGAAATTATTTCAGCGGGAAATGGGCACTGTAATTTTAAAGACATGTGGCACGGTGAGGCATGGTAAATCACATAGACGGAGGTTCCCCAGGGGCAGCCCAGAGACCTGCCCCGAGCCCGCGACCACATCCCCAGGCCACGGCAGGAGGAGGGCAGGTCTTGAGGGGGAAACAGGCAGGACCTCTAAAACTGACACCAGAATGTGCCCCTGGCCAAGCAAACAGTAAGAGGGCAGAATAGCCAGGGCCCAGCAGAGGGACACTCAGAACTGGATCGGAGAAGAAGCATCTAAGCCTCAGGGCAGAAACCGTCTTTGTTCCAGGAGAACGGAAGCTCCCTAAGGACAGCCATTTTCCATGTTTGTCTGCTCTGCACCCTGCTGTACCTACAGCAGTGCAACGAGAGGAAGGGAACCTGAGCCCAGGTAGCGAGTGGGTGAGAAGAGCCTGAAAACAAGATGAAGGTGAGCTTGACAGAGGCACAGGCCAGGGAGGAATGAGGCAGGAACAGAAGTGCTGCTACCGCTGATCTATGAGTGGTGGTAAAAATGCCCAGTACACTCTAAACTGAATTGCAAGGCAGCTGTGGGGCAAGAGAAAGCCCCATGGCAGGGGCGGGGGGGGCAGGGATGGTGAGCTGAGCAGCAAAGCCTGTGGGCCCAGGAAACAGATGCAGCTGGGTTAGAACCCCAGCTCTACCCACCACAGACCGACCACTTCACTTCACCCAGCTCCCTCACCTATGGAACACGTCTAATAATGTTACTTAGCTCACAGGGTTTGTTCCGAGGGTTAAATGAGATAATGTCCGCAGAGTGACTGGTGCCTGCCTGGTCAAGCTTTGCCATCAATACTGATAGGACTATTATTATCCTTCAGGAAGAAACAGAAGCAAGTTCAAGTACAACTCAGTCTCCAGCCGTGTGATTTGGGACAAGTCATCCCACCCTACTGGGCCTCAGCTTCCACTCACCTGTCCAAGAAGAGCATTAATAAGATGCTCCCCGCCCGGAGCTGCTATGAAGCTGCTATGAAGCTGCTATGACTCAAACGAGGCCATGCGGTGAAGCTCACTGTTCATATAAAGTGCTGTCTGCAGGCGAGGGACATGAGTGTTCCTCAGGTCATGAGCCAGAAAACAAGGGGAGAGCTTCCCAACACCTGCCCAATGTCATCGCCAGCTACCTCACCCCTGGCTGCACCCTGAAAAGTCTGTGCTCCCCAGAAAATGGTCCGGCAAGATACACACCGAAGCAGCGGCGGTGTTGCCCCCTGGAGGCAGAAGGAGGGACTGACAGCCGCATTGTTAGTTTAAGCTGTCTCCATAATGTGTTCGTTTTGTTAGAAGCACTACTTGTGTCCTCGGGATTATTCTAAAGTGGCTAGAATTTCGTGCCTCTGTGCCTTAGCACATGCAGTTCCCTCTCCTGGAAAACCAAAAGCTAGGAAAATGCCCGTGGGTCGGCAGTAAAGGGCCTATGCGTGATTTAACCGCAACAGCGTTTCTGCCCCAGAGGAACGAAGAGAAGCAGCAACCGCTGCTCCGTCCAGGCTGAGCCGGGCTGGGAATGACGTCAACCACAGACGCGTGCAACCTCCTGGGAGGCTGAGGCTCCTGCAAAGCTGCCTTCAGCGCCACCCTCACCTCGCCCTCACCCAAACGGGAAACCTGGGCCCAAAAGCCAAACAAAGTCTGCAGGTTCATCATCAGTATCGTGCCAACGTCAGTTTCTTAGTTTCCACAAGTGGGCAGTGGTTACGGAAGATGTTAGCAGCAGGGAAACTGGGTGAGAGGTTTGTGGGAACTCTATGTACTATCTTTACAACTTTCTGCAAATTGAAAATTATTCACAAATAAAAAGTTTATGTGAAAAAAAATAAGAAGCCAGAGCTCATTCATATAACAGAAAAGCAAATTCAAACCAGCATGTATCATTTTCTTCCATCAGGTGAGCCACGAGTCATTGCTAATACACCGTGTGGGCGGACGGGGGAGCGAGGTCTTCCCGCGCCCCGTGATGAACCTCTTTGGACCCCAGGGGTCCAGCTCTCAAAACTCACAAGGCTTGTGGTGTACTCATCCAGCCATTCCACCTCTGAGAGTTTATCCTGAAGGATACTCCCACGTGTGCACAAATGACACAAAGAGGACTCCCACTGCAGCCTTTTTTGAAAGAGAAAAAGATTGGAGGCAGCTAATAGGAGACTTGGGCTCCTATTACGACACCCCACATAACGAAATACTATGTAGCTGTTGGAAAGGATGAGATGGAACAATCATGAGGAAATATCTATTACAGGAAAAAAGTAAAAATAGAACAAGGCATACTGTGTGTGTTCAAAGGGGGGATATATACATATATGTAAATACGCCCATATACATGTATACCTTATCCTCCCCCAAGCACTGTATGTAAACTTGTAAAAAATATGGAAGAAACTGGTGGTTGCCTCCCAGGAGGAGAACTGGGTGACTGAGCTAAAGGAGTAAGGAGGAGACCTATTTTTCACTGCATACATTTGATATTATCTAAAATGTTAGCATTTCCCTGTACTACCTATTAAATTTATTTTTAATAAAAAAATAAGAGTGTTGCTCAGGTAAGGGCAATGAGCATGTCCTGCCTGGACTGGAGCAGGGCTGCAGCTCTGCCCAGGGCCCCTCAGGACCCCGTTTGTCCTGAGGGCTGCCCCGTGTACCTCTGCATTGCCCAGCATGTCTGGTGCGAGTCTCCCGGGCAGTGTGCTTGGTGGCTGGGGACTGGATGCACAAACACCTGTATTCCCCGGTCTAGGACCCCACCCCACCGATCAGCTCAGGAGAAGGCCCGAGAGCCTCCTACACCAGACCCACAGGGCCAGGCGGTGTCTGAGTTGGAAAGGATTCGGGCTATCTTCAATCACCAGTTTCCAGGTGGACACGTGAGGCTCACTGAGGGGAAAAGACTGGCTCAAAGGGACACCACAGGGAAACAGGTGGGTCCAAATCAGAGCTCAGGTCTCAGAAAAGTGACGCTTGTAGTTGGAAGAAGGGAAGGCACAGACTCCGTCTCTCTGGCTCTCAGTTGCTTTGGGGCTTTGTGCCGCACAGCACCCTCACCTCCACGGCACACAGCCCTGGCAGGCTAGTGCTCACCACCTCCGTTTCACAGGTGAAGAAACTGAGGCTCAACAGGGCCCAGGGAGCTGCCCAAGACCACGCAGCTGGTAGCAGCAGCGTGGGGACTGAACCCAGAGCCCAGAGTCTGGCTCCAGAGCCCACACTCTCACACTCCATGCTCTCCACACCCTCAAGGCCAAGAAAGGGGCTACAGGCTCATGAACTTGCTCCAGGAGAGGCCATACCTGGCCCTCCTCGCTGCAAGCTGGAAAAGAGAAACCTCTTACGTTGCATTACTTCATGGAACCCATGAGATTCGGACCGTCCATTATTCATAGGTTCCCCTACCGACTCCCGGACCGGCCAGGGCTCTCCCAGGCCCTCCCTAAGGAGCAGGCTGAGAAATCATGGCTGTCCTCCAGACCCAGGGGTGACGGCCACCGCTGGTCCCTTAGGGCGCATTCCTCAGGCAGGTTCCGGCATCACCCCCAAAGTGCAACTTGGTAAACGTAACTCGAAGGGGATTATATGAGGGTTACCCAATTAAGTGACTTTATTTGGGAATAATTTTAGGATACACAGAAGACTCACAGGTTATACATCCTCCAAGCAATCCCGCTAACAACTGCTGCTCTGAGCCCGACTATAACAATGGGAAGCATTTTGACGCCTAGCGGGTGGCAGGAGGGAAGCCACTCCATGCCCACAGTTCAGTGCAGGCTGCACCGGAGCAGTGCTGACGCCCACAGAGGGCGTCCAACAGGGACCGAGCCTGAAGCTTTACACAGGCAAGAGGAGCAACTCCCTGCAGCAGGGACACAACGTCTTCAGAACACTGTTTGGGGTCCATGCCACCAGACAGCTCTTTGGGGCATGGAGACCCCGAGTTCTCCTCCATTTAGCACTGACACAGGGGTTAGGTCCCAGAAGATACCTGGGGCAGGTGTGGCCGCACTCCCATCTCTGTCATTAAAACACAAAGGAAATAAAATGGCCTCTGGACAACTAGCTTCAGTCAATGCTGCTTCCATTGCCTCCCAAAGTGAAATCCATCTAGCAAATTGGGTAGTTGGTTAAAATAGATAGCTATTTATAACTTGGTTCCAACCTGGGAAACGGATCCTAAAAATAAGAACTATTTTTAGATTTTTTAAACTTTAGAATACTTGGCCCACAGCCATTCTTTCTGGCACGTGGGACCACCTGGTCCAGCTGTTCGGCTGCACCTTGAACAAGACAGAGGAGCCGGTCTTCAAACCTCAGCGCCACCCCTCACCAGCTGCGGGACCTCGGCAAAGCTGCTTCGCCATTTTGTCCCTCGGTCTCCTCATCTGTAAAATGCAGACACTAAAAGTCCCCACCTCCCAGGGCTGTGCAAGGGATAAATGAGTCAACACACTCATAGTGCTCAGACCGGTGCTCGGCACAACATAAACGCTCTGTAATTTTAAAACAGCACAGTCCTGACCTGGCGGGTATCTGACTTCAAGTTCTCTGCCTCAGGGTGCAACACACACATCGTTCCCCAAAAGAAGCAAATCGCGGGGGAGCAGAGCATTGCAGAAACCTGCACTGCTCTATCAGAAGGCTCACAGAGGTGCCCCATCCAACCTCCCCCCCGGCCCCACCCACCGCTCCAAACTCTGGAACCTCTGCCACTGTAGGCGGCACCGCTCTGAGCACTCCTGTGTCTCTCAGTGCCCAGGTGGCCAGCTGGAGTTTTTTTTTTAATCAGGTAACTGTTACTGGGAACCAATTCAAGATCTGGAGAAATGCAAGCAGTTGACTGCAGCTTACAGAGCTTGGAAAACAAACTTCCCCAGAGCCAGCCACAACCTGGGCCTACATGCGCCAGGTTGAAACAGCTAGAGATTATGGCCCCAAATCTACCTGTGAATGGCCCAAATCTATATTACAGGATCTAATGGCCAATGTCAAGTACGGGAAAAATAAGGTTCTTTTTTCCTGTAGCTGAGCTTCTCCAAGGCAATGAGGGCTCATCTTTCAAGGTTGTATGTGAGCATTTCTGAGTTGTTCTCACCCACCCTCCCCCAGCACACACGCAGGTTTCTGACCCCTGGCTCATGGAAGAGAAAACCAGGTGCTGGCGATAGGTCGCAGGTTCACCTGGGCCCTTGGCAGTTCAAGTCCATGGTACGATATTAGGGTTCATTGGTGAGCTGTGAGGTGTCCCCAGGAGACACTTGAGGCAACTTATTTACTAACAGGCACGTCCGAAACAGAACTCGAAAGCCCCAGGCCCACTTCCTGCTCCTTAGCTCCTAACTTCCCAAACCACAAGGAATAAAGGAGGAGTCAGCCATGACCAGGACCCTAACAGGAGGGAAATGCTCCCTTTTTCCAAACCCCAAACACCCGTTCTAAAGGGGATCGGAAGCCCAGAGAAAGGCTGGCAGCAGAGGAGTCTGTGAATACAGTGCAGCCCCCAGGGCTCGGGCAGCACAGGCTGTCTCCGGAGTTGTTCCATATGCTATGACTTGACACCCAGATTCTGTTCATAAATGAGTTTGTTGAGAAAAATCTGTATAAATGACGACACCTGTTCCTAAGTGTCCCTCAGGGCAGCCACGCTCCCCTTCCCGGCAGCTCCAGACGCAATCCTCACCCTCCAGCAACCCACAGTGACAAGCTCGGAGACTTCAAAGACGGTAAAGATCACACTGTGTAACCAGACCCACTGTGTTTGGTTTGCCTGCCAGGCAAACGTAATGTAAAAAAAGTTAAACCTTAGCCCTGGCTGGCGTAGCTCAGTGGATTGAGCGCGGGCTGGGAACCAAAGTGTCCCAGGTTCGATTCCCAGCCAGGGTACATGCCTGGGTTGCAAGCCATAACCCCCAGCAACCACACATTGATGTTCTTCTCTCTCTCTCTCTCTCTATCTCCCTCCCTTCCCTCTCTAAAAATAAATAAATAAAATATTTAAAAAAAAAGTTAAACCTTGTAGGCAGGGGTGTCAAACTCATTTTCACCGGGGGCCACATCAGCCTCCCGGTTGCCTTCAAAGGGCCAGATGTAATCTCAGGACTGTAGAAATGCAACTCCTCCTTAACTTTCAGGAGTTGAAATTACATGCGGCCCTTTGAAGGCAACCTCCAGGTTGGCCCCTGGTGAAAATGAGTTTGACATCCCCTGTTGTAGAGGATCAAGTATCATCCCCTCAGCTTCCTCATCTTTTTTAAACAATTTTTATTGTATTTTTCCCATTACCATTTAGCCCCACTATACCTTTCTTCATCTTTTAAGTGAGGAAAATAAACACCAAGCTGGAAGGGTTTGTTATGAGGGTTACATGAGTAACACTGATAAAGTAGTTAACTGCATCTCTGTCTGGATACAGTATTGCGTGCATGTGTATTGTTAAACAGGCTTTGCAGGGGCATCAGCCCTCACAGTCTGGCCCCCTGAAACCACGCCCCCTCTCCTGATGACACGTGCACAGGCCTCCATGCTTTTGCTCTTCTGCTTCTCCTCCTGGCACCCCCTTGTTCGTCCTCCTCCACACCCACTTCCTGTGCAGCCCCCACACTCTAAGCTCTGTGGGGACAGGAGTCTTGTCTGCATCACCCAGGCATTCTCTGAGGATGTAAATGATGATAAATGCCGCCTGCTGAGTGCTCCCAGTGTAGGCCAAGGGCCTACACTCATGAACCTCCCCTTCTGTCCTTGCACCAGCTCGGAGAGGGCCACACTAGAATCCCCATCTTCCTCTTGTGGATGGGGAAACTGAGGTTCAGTGAGGCTCAGTGAGGCTGGGCAGCTTGATCAGATCACAAAGCCAATAGGTGCAGCCCCCAGGTTGCAGGCAGGACCAGGAAACTTCAGAGCCCTTGCTCTGAACCACCTTGCCACATGGCCAACGTGAGTGACCAGTGCAGTGCGGCCTGAGTCCCCCCAGACAGGCTAAGTGTGAGGCAGCCATCCCTGAGCGCACAGTCCCAGACACGGGCAGTCCCAGCCCTTCCTCCCCAGAGGGACACTCGCAAGCTCAGAACTTGCAGAGTCTGCATTCGGATGCCCCCTTCCTGCTTCAAGACAAATCTAGGAGGCCAGAGAACTCCTGTCTTCTGTTGCACCAACACGGAAATGTTAACTTGCTTCTTTGTAGGGGAAGTTCTTGTAATACAACCCGGAATTAATAATTTATTACAAACACTTCTTAGCTCCTCAGGCAGAAGTACTAAAAGTGGTACAAATTGCTGTTTGGATTACTTTAATGGGATCCCCCCTCCAAGCCCGAGCTCATCTGCCTGTGTACTCTGTAGCCAGGCAGACAGTGAAAGCAGAGAGCGCCCGGGGAGGAGAGAGTTCCTGGCAACTCCACAGCTCAAGTGTTCCGCCACTGCAGGGCCGACAGCGCCTCTGGACCATCTCTCACCCCTCCCTCCCGGCAATGCCAGCCTCTGCCTCCCCTGGAGTTCCCTGACCACTTCCCCACCACGACCTCTTCTCTCTGCTCTGCGGAACCTCAGCTGTGGCAAAAATACTCCTTGGTGCTAGTGATAATAATAACAAGAAAGGAAATATTTATCGATTGTCTGTTATGGGCTGGATCCCTGGCTAAACCCTTTTTATGTTTACCTCATTTAACCTGTACCACCAAAATGACACAATTGTCATTACCCCATTTTACATAGGAGAAAACTGAGGTGAAAGCAGTGGGAAGTTCAAGCAAGTTTCAGATAGCACTTTGCACCCAAAGGAAGCTAACGTTTGTCAGGGGCATGATGGGGACTAGCACGCCCAAGCCCGGGAACCCGGGAAGAACCACACAGGCTCTGAGGTAAGCTGTCAATCACTTATTTTGATAATCTCCCCTGAGGCTCAAAAGTAACAACAGGCGTCCAAGTCACAAGCTGCTGCTTTGGGAGCCTGTGCTGTAACCACGAAGCTGCACTGCCTCCCAGACCGCTCTACGGAAGCACGCCTTCCTCTCCTCCCTGTGGCACTCTGGGAGGGACGGAAGAGTCTGCGGAATCACTGTTCCCAGCACCAACTCCAGGCACTGCTCCACCACACCATTCTGCCACCAAGGCTCCTCCTCAGAACCCCCGACGCCTGCCCAAGCCAGTCCCTTCATACTGTCAATAACTGCCTCCATCCCTCCTGACGGATGCCCCCGTCCTGGGGACCTTCCACTGTTGCCTTCCACTGCCCTGGACCTCACTGAGCACACCTCTTTCACTCCACTGGTCTTGATCTCCACCCCCCAGTCCCTGCCCTGGGGATGGCCACAAGTGAGACCTTACCCTGTCATTTAGAACTGGCCCAGCTCTAAGACCTCAAACCCCTGCACTCGTTCTGAGCATAGCCCTTCATCACCTTCCTTTCGCACCCTCATCCTGATGAGCCAGCTCTTGCCAGGAACTCCTGTGAGTTACAACAAGTAGATAAAGCTATCTGCCCTGAAAAAAATAATATCACCAATCCCATTACCCTGACCCTAGAGTTGTCTGCATCCTCTAAAAGTGTGAGATAGGACAAAAGTCTCAAGGTCTTGGCCATTCTTACTAAATGCTATTCTTGCTAAATGTTAAAATGGAGCACAGTACTTTGCAGACCAACTGTAAACAGGATGAGCTCGACAGCAATCCAACCCAGATAAGCTTAACCAACTGCAATCAATGTGTCATTGACTGAATAGTGTATATGAGCAATGCCTAAGCCTCCCTTTGGGGAGGCTGCGCTTTGGATATGAATCCCCTGTCTCCTTTACTTGCTGCAAGTAAATAAAACTACCTTGCAGCAACCACGTCTCCTGCCCTGTCCTGCCCCTCCCTGCCCTTGTGACACTGCTGTCATTCATTTCATTTATCCACATGTCATGATCACCCCATACATTGTTACTACTATAACTTTAAACAGTTACCTTTTAGATCAGTTAAGAAAAAGAAAAATCATAGAATGTATTTTACCTTCATTTATTCTTTCTCCGATTCCCCTCCTTTCTTTTTGTAGACCTGAGTTTCTGACATATTATTTTTCTTCTCCCTAAAGAACGATATTCTTGAGCATATCTTGCAAGGGAGGTCTGCTGGTCATGAATTCAATCCACTTTTGTTTGACTGAGAAAGTCTTTATTTCTCCTTCACTTTTAGAGGATAATTTCCCAAAATATAGATTTCTATTTAGGTTGGTGGCTTTTCCTTTCAATGCTTTAAGTATTTCACTTCACTCTCTTCTTCTTTGCATGGTGTCCCTCATGAAACTCATGGTAATTCTTACCCTTGTTCCTCTATAAGTAAGGTGGTTTTTCTCCCTCTGGCTTTTTATTTTCTCTATCTTTGGTTTTCTGATTTTTGAATAGCAGAGGTGCAGATATCATACTATCTTGATATTCCCTGAGCTCCTGTATTTGTAGTTTGGTATCTGTCATTCATTTTGGAAAGGTCTCATATATATTTCAAATATTTTTCTTCATTCTGTCTTCTCCTTCCAGTATTCCAATTATGCATATGTTATTCCTTCTAAAATGATCCCACGATTCTGCAATATTCTGTTCCAGTGGTTTTGGGTTTGGGATTATTTTGTTTTTGTTTTTTTCCATTCTTTTTTCTCTTTATATTTCAGTTTGGGAAGTTTCTATTGACATGCCTTCAAGCTCCCTGATTCTTTCCTGGACTAAGTCCAATCTACTGATGAATCCATCGAAGGCACTCTGATCCTGTGCTTTTACTTCTAGCATTTCCTCTTGATTTTTCTTACAGTTTCCATATCTCTGCCGAACATGACTCATCTATTCTTTTATGGCATAAAATTTATGCCATCTACTTTTTTCCTTTAGAGTGCTTCATACATCCATCTCAGTTATTTTAAATTCCGTCTAAAAATTCTAAAATGGGTGTCACAGCTGAGTCTAGTTCTAATGCTTATGTTGTCCCTTTAGACTGTGTTTTTTCTTGCCTAATTTTCATTGAAAGCTGGGCATGATGCACGGGGCGATAGAAACTGAGGTGAGTAAACCTTTAGTGTGGAGTTTTGTACCCATCTGACGGATCTCCGCTGTCCCTCTACGTTCTCCTGTTTCTCCAGACTTTGCAGTAGCTGTCTGTCCTGCAACTGCACTCCCCTCAGGAGTCAAGAAAAGTTGTGGATTTTCAGTTCGTTCAGCTTTATTTCCTGTTGTAAATATGTGGGTGACGACTTCCAAGTTCTTTACATGTCAGAACCAAAACTGGAAGTCTCTCAGATTCTTCTTATTAAAATACGTTATTTACCTGTTCAGCACAAGTATGCAAGTAGAAAACTCTCTCCCTTTTTGTCTGAAAATGTCTTTATGTGGCTTCACTATTAAATGATCATTTACCAGCCCTGGCTGACGTGGCTGGGTGGATTGAGCACGGGACTGCAAACCGAGAGGTCACCGATGCCTGGTCCAGGCACGTGCCTGAGTTGCAGGCCAGGTCCCTGGTTGGGGGTGTATGTGAGAGGCAACTGTTTCACTCTCTCAAAACGATTTTCTCCCCTTCTCTGTCTCCTTCCCTTCCCCCGCTCTAAAAGTAAATAAATAAAATCTTTTTAGAAAATGATAATTTACCTGAGTATTGGTTGTTATCTTTTAACATTTAAAGATATTTTCTATTGTCTTCAGACTATTGTCTTCTGCTGATGCTTTAAAAAGCACCTGCCAATTTAAAAGTTATACTTTCTCTGATTGCTTTTATAACTTTCTCCTTGTCTCTGATCAGTTTCACTGGTTTTGCCTAGACACTCACTTACTTTTATGGAACTTGCTTGGGATTTAGAATGCTTCTTCAAAGTAATGATACATGTCTTGCAACAATTGTGTTCTACAAATTCCTCAGCCAGTATTTCTTCAATATTGCTTCACCTCTATTTTTTCTATGTATTTTTCCAGAGCAACTATTAGGTGTATGTTGGACCTTCATAAGAAATTTTGTTTGATCTCTTACCCTCTCCTTCATATTTCCCAACTCTAGATTTCTATGCTACATTCCTGGCAATTTCCTCAGCTCTGTGTCTCAAATCACTCACTTTCTGTTCAGCTGTGTCTTACCTGGTATTTATTTATTTATTTTTAATTATTGCTCCCAAGATGTCCAGCACTTTTTAAAAAAGATTTTATTTATTTATTTTTAGAAAGAGTGGGGAAGGGAGGGAGAGAAACATCAATGTATGCTTGCCTCTCCTGTGCCTACCACCAGGGAGACCCGGCCTGCAACCCAGGCATGTGCCCTGACTGGGAATTAAACCAGCGACCCTTTGGTTCACAGGCCGGTGCTCAATCCACTGAGCCACACCAGCCAGGACTTACCTGGTATTTAAAAAAACAAATTGAATTTTTAATTTTGGTGACTAAAATTTTTATTTCTCAAAATCTAATTTGTTTTTCTAATCTGATTATCCTTTTTTTGTGATGTTTTACTCTTTTGTAATGTTTCCAGTCCTTTTTTCATCTCTTTAGTCATTTGATAGTCTCTTTCTGGTTCTTATTTTAGGTTCCTGGAATACTAATTTTCCTGGTAAGTCTCCTGATATGCCCTCATTTCATTGCAAGTTTTGCAATTTTTAAATTGTGAGCTCAGCTTCTGTAGTTGCCATTTACTCCAGCATGTTGTACGTACTGGGTTGTGGAAGGATCCGGGTGAAAGTTTTGCATGTGCTTCTGCTATGCATTTCAGGAATTTCACTGATATGAGCCCAGTTTTTATATTAATTTCTCTTCTTGGGTTTCTTATGAATGATACAAAGTGAGATGTCATGCCTGTAAATGGCACAAGCTTGGGATTTCGGTTTCCCATGGGAAAATTTTATTCCACTCTGAGCCCCATGCAGTATGAGGCCTCCTCACTGCTTCCCTCAGCCTGCAGGGGAAATTTGCCCAGCACTTATTCTGTGCAAAGGTTAGTCCCTCCAGTTTTCAAGTTTTTGTGTAGGAGTTCATGTTCCATCTCCCAGATCACATAAGTCTAAGGCCGTATCTTTTGTCTCAACACCAGCACCAAATCCCAGCCCCTATTCACTGGGAACTATATGTAGGACCAGCGCCCTGGGCAACTGGGACAAAGGCTCACCCACTTAAAGTTCTGTCTCTGAGCTCCTTCCTAATATCTAGATCCTGAGGATTTCCCTCTCATTATGTAAACCTCCTATGTGTGTGTGTGTGTGCGTGTGTATAATATATATGTATATATATATAAAATACTTAATTGCTATATTTGATCCAGTATTTCTATTGTTTGAGGTGGGAGGGGAGTCTGCAATAATCCAGACCTTGTTATCAAAACCAGAAATCTATGTTCTTTTTGGGGGGTGCCATTTGCAATATAATAAAGGTTTGGGGCTTTTTAAGAGCTTTGTGTCTAGCCAAATTTCTGAAGCCAAACTTCCGGTGCACTCTCAAAACAAACAAGCTGCAGGCCTGAAATTACCTTTTCTTTTGTCTCTTTTGTTCATTGCAAATATTGGTTAGCCTCATTTAGGGGGAAATATCTCTACTCAAAAGTTAAATTTCACACAGTACCTTTGGCTGCACCTATTGCTCTTACTTGATGCCACGTGGCACAGCACAGGTGGTCACTGTCACTGGCATGACATATCTGTAGAAATTTCTTGGATGAATGAATGAATAAATGAATGGAAGAACATCCCAGCGAGGCACAGGCAGCTCTTTGACAAGTCACTTGTAATCTTTAAATCCTACAGACACAGAATTTACCTGTCATCTGAAAGAGTGGAGCAGACAGGAGGAAAAACTGTAAACAAGTCAAAACGAAAACAAGAGATGGAGCTCCAATTTGCCTTGTCTCTTACAGAACGTTTGAGCTGGAATGGATCTCAAGGATGACCCAGTCTAACCCGCACCCCAAAGGTGGACACCACGACCCAGGAAAATTGACTATCCCAAGAGCCGACATGATAGCCCAGCAGTCCATCTCGTGCTTTTACACGGTGACGACTTGCTCAGTATTCCCTCCAATGTGCCCCAGTCTTGCAAATCTGGCACAGGGATTTTCCTTGGGTAGACGCCCTTCTGTGTGATCCACAGGAAGACAAAAATATTTGGAATATTTAGCAGCGTGGAAAATATTTTAAGAGCTCTTTAGGAAGAAATAGGCATCCCCAGATAAGATTCTAGTCAGCAGAGCAAGTGGAGAGGCCGAGGCCCCTTGGGTCACCTTGAGATGATGACAGTAGAGGGGTACGGGGAGGATGGCTGGGAGACACCCAGTGCCTCTAGAGGTCTAGGGAGCAAGAATTCCAGCACAATCCTTGTCGTTACCTCATTCCAAAGGGAAGATGACACCCAAGTTCAATGTTGCGTAAGCATCTCAATTCAGAAAGAGGGGGTTTGTATCCTTTTTCCTCATGCTGGGAAGACCTGGGAAAGGAACTCCTGCCTGTTTCCCTGCCACTACACCTTCCTGGAGCTCCTTCCAAAGGAGAAGTCTCTCCTCTGACTGGTCAGAGCCCAGGACATTCACTGGGCTGAGTTCACCCTGGGCAGCACCACCGGGCCTTGGGGTCAGAAGTCTGCCTCTGGTTTATCAGGTCTCCAAGGGGCACTTAGGTCAGCCCATGCCTGCTTCCCAGGGGAGGCCCAGCCACGACCTCTCTCGGTTCCATCACCTCCCTCTGTAACTGGGTGGGTGAGCCGTCTGCTCCTGTAAGCTCTAAATCATATGACTCTTCCCTCCTCCAAACCCACCAAGTTCCTGCACACCAAGCAGGAACAGAGAAGTCCAATGCAAACCATGATATTCTCCTTCTCATCAAGAGTTGAGTTGATTGTGAGAAGATAGAAGTTTCTCCAGCTGGGGTGGGGGGACATTTTCCCACAGGTACCCTGGGTGGCAGGAGGTCACAAAGCCCCCAGGTGGTAACACATCTTCCTGGAGCATCAAATGGGAAAACCTAGGACTAGCCACCCAGAGCGGATAGGGTTTCTCTTAGTTTAAGCTGAGCTATTAGAAAGGCTGAGCTGTGCATTCACAGCAGCCCTGACCCTGCAGAAATGCACTGATTAGCACATGACCATGGCATTTATCCATTGGACAGAGCCCTATAAACCTGCTGCAGCATCTCTATTGGTGTGTTGAAGACTGCACCCACCACCTCTGCAGGGGCTCCCACTGGAACCCCATATGATAATTTTCTTTCCACTTAAGTGTCAGAAAAAACATGGTTTCCTTTGGGTAACTGGCCTATTTTCTCCTGGTGCATGATGAGAAGCACCCAACTAACTGTGTTTTGCATTTTGCATTGATCACTAGGAAGCTCAGAATCAAATATGAGCTCTACTCTAGTAACCCCAGGAGCCTGGATAGAGAGTTGGGGGTCCTGGGGGCAGGGAGGAAGAGGTGGCTGAGCAGAGAGGACAGAAGAGATACAATGAGAGCATCATGAGGCCACAATTCCTAGTCAGTGCCACAAACTGGAGAGATGGCCAGCCCCAGACACGGCAGACCACCGTGTCCAGGGGCACAGTGACATCCAGGGGACAGCGACATCGCCTGCACCTTGCCAATAGCCTCCTAGTCCCCTACCCTCTGACTCTCCTCACAGCAGCCAGAATAATCTAATCTGTATTGGACTGAATCCTGATAACCTCAGGTCTAAAATGTTTCAGAGGCTTCTCCTGGCTCAGATGAAGAGCAAGAAGAGGCAAGAAGGGTTCTTAGAACACAGCCAAGCCCGTGATGACCAATGGATGCACAGTCACTACGACAAGGACTACAGTGGTGGTGAGAACCCGATGCAGTTGTGAGCTCTGACAAGAGACAAGTCAGTGCAGGCTGAAGCGGGTCAGTGAAGGCCGCCCAAGGCAGGCAGGTCTCCTGCTGGGCCTGGACAGAGTAGACGGAAAAACAGACTAAGAGTGTTGCACAGAGGGAAACCCTGAGCAGGAGGTCGGAGTGAGAGCAACAACACTTGGACAGTAGTAACTGCAGTAGCTGCCACCTGCCTGCTCAGAGCCCAGCCCGGCGCTCCCTTGCTCGTGCACGTGCACATGGACACATGCACGCGCACACATGCACACACTAGCTCATGGTCTCAGACAGAGGTGGAGCTCAGCCTATATGCGGCAGTGAGGGGTCAGGCCCGGCCACGGTCAGAACCTCTCATAAGCAGGCAGAAGCACATGGGGGCAGTGAAGGGTCGTGATGGGGATAAAAGGCTGAGGCTGGATTTTGAGTGGTAGGACACCACGAGGGGCTCTTATGTGGGGAAGGGCCTCCAGAAGAGAGATCCAACAGCAGCAGCATCAGGGACGGGGCAAGAGGCAGGAGGCCCCAGTGAAGGCTGCTTCAGGGTGAGCAGAACAGTCCAGGCCACAGACTCAGGGCTCTTTGGGGTACACTGGTCCCAAAGCAAAGCCAAACCTCCTCATCCGCACATCCCAGCCCTCGGGGATTCAGGTCCCCCCCTGCTTCTCCAGCCCCAGACCCCTGACTTCCTGTCACTCACCCTGCATTCTGCCCACCTGGACCAGCTTGCAGTTCCCTGCCAGCCCCGTATTTCTGCATAACTTTGCCCAGGCTGCTCCTTCTGCCTAGAACGCCCTCTCCAGCCAACTCTACAACTCCACAGCGCTGGATTCTGCCCATCCCTCAAGGCTCAGCACTAAAGACACCCCCTCCAGGAAGAAGCCTTCTCCCTTTCTCAGCCTCACACCTGTCTCCTCACCCCCTCTTCTCCTGGTGGGCTCTGACCCACTCTACTCAGGAACCTGGGCTCCCTGAAGAAAGCATGTCCGACACCACGTCTTTTCTCCCGCAGTCCCAGCCCTTTTTCTGACGCAGAGAGGAAGGCATTCAAGGCCATCCCCAATGACCAAACTCACCATGGTCAAAAACCAGCCCCTTCCCAGGAATGGAACACCCACAAGAGCGGGCAGTGCCTGGCCCCAGAAATACCAACCTGGACAAATGCCACAGTCCAGAGGGCAAGGCAGCATATGAAAGCAGGAGGCATTTCTGGTGGCTTTCTCTGTTAGACAAGGGACAGGCCTTCTCCCGATTTAACCCCTGTGACCTTTGAACTTCCTGGGAGGTCAGCGGCATGTCCCCCTTCCCCAGCTGTCTTTCTGTCTCTGGCCCAATGGGAGGGAGGGCCCTGGGCCTGTTCCATTTTGTGCCCGTATTGATCTGTTGGCAGCAATGGGCTGGATAATTAGCCAGGAATTAGGGTTTCTATTACAGCCAGGAGGCTGCTCCAGCTGATTTATCACCTGAATAATTTACTGTGATTGAAAGGAAATTAAAATGAACTCCATTTGACAACTGTGAGCTTTTATGGGCTTTAGTGAAGGCTCAAAAGCCAGATTAATAGCTTGGTGTTGGTTAATAGTCTGCCGAGAGTAAATACGGCAGGCTGTGCTCGGTGGCAGCTTCCCTGCCGGGGCTGAAGGAGGGACCAGCTCCCACCAGGAGCACAGCGCCCATGACAGCGTCGACTCGAGTTTCACCCACACAGATTTCCCTGTCTGAAACAGAAACACAAGTGTAAGCGTGCACACACACACACACACACGCCACCAGCAGTTGTTACTTTATTTTTTCCTTTCCTACCCCAAGGTGATTTTCACTCACTTCACATGTAGAGAAAACAGAATTGCTTCTCATATAGGTATTTTGAAAAGAAAGTGTTTCTTTGCCACAGGAGTGTGTCTATGTTAACCCTTTCTACCCAGGACCAAGGGTTTACTAAGTTTCCTTGTAGAAGGAAGAAGCTTGGGCCTATCCACCCAGGGTAGATCTTGGCAGGAAGAGCAGCGAGATGAGGGTGGGCCCTGAGCTCATGGAAGCAACTAGCAGGACCCCAACCTGGCCCTGAAGAAGGTTCTTCCCATGGGCATTTGGGTGGGTGACATAGGAGGATTTGAGCACCCAAGTGTCTGAGGGTTCCAGAGTAACAAGAGGACTCTGACTACAAAAGGCTTGTTCTGAAAACCAGCCAGTGTTTCCGAACACTGGCTTCTGGAATCTTTCAGGGACACGAAGGTCCATGCAACTATCTTATGCAAGATGAAGACAAAAGATCCTGAGGTCAAATTCTAGCTCTGTGGCCTCCACAAACCCCAGAAGTCCCCTGGGCGTGACATAGGGTGAACAGTCTGAAAGGAAGGCTCCAGTCTGTAAGGTGGGGCTCACAAATCTTGCCCAGTCTGCTTAGCAGGCATTTCCACTGAAGTTCAGAGAGGGAACGGATGTGAAAGGTACTTCAGAATTGCACAGTATCAAGCGTAGGTGAGAAAGCCCACTGCGGTTTTGCTACTGCTGCCGTTGTTATTGTTGCCAAAATCACAGTTACTACTGCCTCATATATGGAACCTGAGTTCCAGCAAAAAAGCAAATTGTCCAGCAGGGCAGAGCCAGGACTCAAGTCAAACTGCCCCGACTCCAAGGCCAACACATGTTCTTTCTCCTCCATCAGGCTGCTCGATGAAACTCACAGCAAGGCCCCCACCGAGGCCACTAGCCCCTGGAGTCACGGATCTGCTCGCAGTGGAAGAGGGGCCAGCCTCAGCGGCCAGAGCTCCAGGCCCCCTTCCTGTCTCCACCCTCGCGTCCTCTCTCGGGCTCAAAGCAAGCATGACGGGGCTCAAGGAACCTGTACCCTTGACGTGCCTGTCTTCCTGGCCTGCGGCTCCTTGCTCAGACCGTCATTTGTCCAAAGTGATTGGGAAGCGGGAGCGAGTGAGCGAGGGTATGTCATTCATAGTCCAGTGCCTGTGTGCGTGCCCAGCGGCCCCGCCGCCTCACCTGCCATCTCTCCTCATTACCGCACGTCACGGGAGGTGAAGGAGATTAACCAGAAAGCCCTGAGTCAGTCGTTATCCCACCACAGGGTTTGCCTGCAGGCCCCGCCTCGGCCCACACAGTCGGAGACAGGCCCGCGGCTGTGTCCGCATCACTCTGAAGGACACCGCGCAGCGAGACCACTAGAAACAGGGCCCTCACCGAGTTCTTAATTCAGGTCTCCTCTCCTTCGGGCCCCATCTTTACACGGGCCCATCAACCGGTCTCCCAACATCACCTCCTCCGTCACATGGCCCTGGATGCTCCCAGCTGAGGCAACATCTCCATTCTTCAGGGCTGCAAGACCTTCGCCCTGGCCTCGCAGAATCCAAGTCCACATCACACTGCCCCTGGGAGCTGGGGCCTGATCCATCTCTCCCTCCCCGGGGTGCCTGGCACTGTGCCAGCCTCCAGCCAGCGTGCAAAACACAGGTCGCATAAATGAGCGTGTGGGCATCTGAGCAAGTGACTGGATGGACACATGGATGGACTCCTCCCAATTATGAAGCCCTGCAGTCTCCGCCCGGTCTTTCTGGGCACTCTAAACTAAATGAACTATGATTCAGGTTCTGTGGGCTCTGAGGATCACGGGAAACACGGAGGGAAAGACCATCACTGAGAGTAGCAAACGTCAGCACTAAGGAAATAAGGGTTTACTGGAAATGCCAGTGTCTCTGTGCCCGGGGCCCCTGCTCTTCACGCCTCGCTCACTGGGCGACCTTCCACAAACCCTGTCCCCGCTCTGGGCCTCTTAAAGGTGGAGGGGGAAGGCTTGCCTCTGTCGTCCCCACCAGTGCTAAAATTATGTGATCGTGTCAATGCTTGGGATATAAATTTTCTCCCAGCTTCTGGAGGGAAAGGTAGACCTCACCTAAGGAGGTTTTCCTGACTAAATTCCTTCTCTTCTCCTACTCTGTCAGTTGAAATGTGGTCTTGGCCATCTCTCAGAAGAGCTCTGAGCAGTGGGAAAGGCTCTTTGTGATGGAAAGAGACTCTTTTCCCTAAAACCCAGCAGCAGCCTGAGTGTGGGCTCAGGCCTGTCTGGCCCATTCAGCTACCTCATTCTTGGAGGAGACTTCACTCCACCTGTGGGGGAAAGACCAAATCCTGACCACAGTCTACACGACCAGACCTGTCTCTCAACGTCCCCTCCCACCCCTCTCAGCAGCCATTTCCCAAAGCACAGCCAGGGACTCTCTCTGTTCTTCACTCCTGCTGCTCTCCCTCTTGCCTCAGGGCCTTTGCACGCGCTCTTCCTTCTGCCAGGCACCTTCACCCACACCCGTGTCCCTTCTCCTGATTCAGCCCAACCCCTTCGGGCTCGGCAGAAATGCGTTTCCCCTTCAAGCCAGCTCAGTCTTTGCTCTATGTTTTTGGAGAGCTGCAGGCATTCCCTCCTCAGGGCCTAGCACATCTGTAATCCATACCCTGTGAGTCATTCTTCTTTGTCGTGATGCTTCCACACCTCTGCAGGCTCCCTGAGGGCAGGCTCAAGCCTGCCTCATTCACGAACGCACCTCTGGCATCTGCTCTGTGTTGTGCGCTAGTAGACACTCATCTGAGTTTGTCAAGTGAATACACAACTTGCTGTGTATCCTTGGGCAAGTCTCTTTACCTTTCTGGGCCTTGGTTTCCCCATCTGAGAACAAAGTGGATCAGTGCTCCGGGAGAGCTCTCGTGGGAAATGCGGAGAGGTGGCCAGACCGCCACAGGATGGTAGCCCAGAGGCCTTATGCACTACTCCCCACTCAAGGTCCCGCAGGCAACTTTCCTCTCCACAAGAGCTTGTGTACACAGCCTATGTGGTTTGGAATTGCTTTCCAGAAAATGTTAGAAGAGTCATCTAATCAGCATGCAGAAGAAGCTCGGCATAGCCAGTCCTCACTACCGGCACCAGATAGCAAAGCTCTGGGGAAGTCATTGCTCATAGGGTCTCTCGGACCGATGGGAGCTCTCAGCAGCAGAAACCGTGTCTGAGCTGCTCGTGCCGGCAAGGAAACCAGCCCAGGACCTAGCATAGACTGAGCATCGGGAACTACTGTCCTGGATTGAATCTGGACCTCACCCAGGTCCCAGGAGCCTCTCACTACGCAGACCCTTTCTGTCCTATCTCTGTGACCACAGGCAGTGACTGCTTCTGTCCGCAGGGCAGTGCAGGGGGCTGCTCTGCAAGGGGTCCTCCTGCTCTCTCCCCTCTCTTGCTAATGACTCAGCTGGCCATCTGTCCAGTGAGGCACTTCTTCATTTCCAAACCCTTGGACCTGGTCTCTAGAAGCAGGACGAGGCAACCTGACCAGAGGGCTGATGGTGGGGTGCACACCAGTTCCATCATAACATGGCTCATGGCCGTAGGGCACTGACGTATTTCCACCTTCACCCTGACAGGATAATGACCCAAGACCACCTCCAGTGGCCCAGAAGACCATCACACCCCCTGTGCAAAGAGACCCAGGAAGGGCCACCAAGCAAGACAGTGTGGAGCAGCCAGACAAGTCGCATCCCCTCCTGGCCAGCAGGAGAAACAGAGGCACTGGGCAAGAAGTCTCCAGAACACCCAACAAGTCCTCCTGACCTCGTGGGATGTGGTGAGTGAGCAGCCAGGTTTGGCCAAGAACTAGGAGAAGCCGCCTCTGAGTAGAACTGGGCACTCTCACCCACACCCGGCCAGGTGCCTTCGGGAGGAACCCCGGGCCTGCGTTTGGGTGGGGCTGTGGCGGGCAGCGCGTCACGGAGCGTACCTGCTCGGGCTTGATGGGCTCCGTGGTGGTGAAGATGTCCGAGTAGTGCTGCCTCTCAAACACGCGGTCCAGCACCTCCAGCTGCTGCTGCGTGAACAGGTCTCCCCGCATCTGCTTCCGGAGGAAATCTCTGCCTGGCAGGGAGTGGCCGTTCGGCACCGGAGACTCCTGAATACCTTGGATGAGCATGACAGAGAAAGGGTGAGTGCGGCTTACACGAGTTGCTGAAGAAAAGCATGTCAGACCCTGAGACTGGGAAGAGGGCCTGAGAGACCCGTGAACCCAGAAACAGGCAGGGGGGGCCTGGCTAAGGTCACCCTGCTGGTTCTCGCAGAGCCGGCCTCCCTCAGCCACACACTGGGCACGGTGCTCATCCTGTTCACACACATCGCCTCGTCTGACCCTCACAGTGACCCCACTGAAGATGCTACTATGTTCCCACTTTTCAGATGAGAAAACTGAGGTCTGGGGAGATCAAGTGATTTGCCTGAGCACTGGAGCTAAAGTTGGCCCAGAGGCTTGATGAGCAGGTGCCCCTGCCTCTCTTGCACTGACAGTGCCCTGGGCAGTGCAGCTTTGTCCCAGAGTCCATGCCCTCACCCGGGACGTGTGCTGCCACATCACGTGACCGGCCAATGCAATGCTGTCAGAAAGGCTGTAGGGAAACACACTCTCGCACCATTCTGATGGGAGCCTATTGGTCCCACGCCCACGGCAGACAGGTTGACAAAGCCTGTCAGGGTCACCAGTGCACACTCCCTTCGACAGAGCACCGGCACCTCTGGGAACCGCTTCACAGCTGGGCTCACACACATGGGAGGGGACACATGTTCAGATCCCGGAAACAAAAGACTGGAAACGCCCGAGTCTGCGCCGCAGGGGCCACACGGATAAGCCACGGCGTGCCAACACTGCGCCCCCACCTCGCCCCCACCTCGCCCACACAGCACCCGCACCGCACCCGCCCCATGCCCACATGGTGCCCACACTGTGTGGCTGCCAGGGGAAAGGGGATGCGCTCTGTGAATCGGTGTGGACAGAACTTCAAGACACGTTATTAAGTGGAAAATAAGTAAGCCAGGTACAGCACAACACATGTACTTACAACCTTTTGTGTAAAAAAGGAAAAAAAGAATGCATTTTATATAATGTATAAAATATAAATATATTAGCATAATATTATATATCTAGTAACATGATATAATTATATAATGTATACTAACATACATATATTATATGTGATGTATGTATTATATGATGCACATATGTATTAAAATGTATTTTACATAAAATGCATACATATGTACACACACACACAAAAAGAACTCTGGAAGGAAACAGGAGAAACATTTAGATAGTTCGGGCATAAGGAACTAAGTGGAAGTAAACAAAGGAGAGGAGGACTTTTCATAGTATGCCTGTTTTATTTTGTTTTGTTAACGAACTTTAAATGTATTGCTTTTTCAAAAGTGTAAATTACCAAGAAAGTACAAGCTTAAACTCTCCATGTGTTCCTTCCTGTTAGCTCTTCACACTGTAATAGTCTCTGGTGATGAGCTCACATGCCAACAAAAATATTATAAATTACCAATAAAAAAAGCAAATGGGTTGGAACATCTTTTGTAAGCCTGGGCCTTGAACTGTTCATCATGAAAGAAAACAAGGCGGCCAAAAGTTTCCGGGTGGAAACAGCCTCACGGGCCACCATTCCCCGGGGCTCTCCGGGACCATGCTGCCCGCAGGCTAACCAGAGACCCGGCTGCAACCCAGGCCCCGGGTCGCTGCCTCTGCCTTTGCCACCGGGAAGCAAGCGCTGGGTTCCGGAACGAGCACAGGTCAGATCTCTCCCTGACAGGACCCCTCCTCACACAAGGCCTTCCCTGCCCCCCACCCTGCCCCCCACCTGCATGCTGCTGGCCTGGGCTTCATCTGTCACATTAAACCCCAGCCGTGTAAGGACAGGGGCCAAACCGAGGAGCCGGAAGCAGGGGGATATTGTGTCACTGAGATGCTGCCAAAAGTTGGTGTTTCCCCAACTGTCCTCTCTGGGGGCAACTGTAATGCAGGCCCTGATAGCTGAACAAAGACACCAGCTTTGGGGCTCACCCGAGTGTTGGCTGTCACATGGGAGTCCCTGTCACGTGACAGCTCAGAGCACCCCAGCATCTTCTACAAGGACAGCCTTCAGAGGTGGCTCATGAGCACCCCGAGAAAACAGACCCCAGGTGATTTTTGACCACAGAGGACACCAGAGCCTGGATGCCTGCCCTGTCCACAGGACATCAGCCTCATTAGCACCATGACGCCCTTTCCTCCATAACGGCTCATCCCCATGGGCACCAAGACTAGCAGGCTGTGGGAGCTCACGGCCCAGTCTGTGTCTGCCCAGCGTGTTCTCTCATTAGTTGGCACCCACCAAATAACCCTCACACACACACACATACTCACACACACACTCACTCACAAGGGGAGAAGGCTCAGCTTGCTCCTCCTCAGCTGTTACTCTGGCCAGCCATCCTGGCCGCAGCCACTCCTGCCAAACCTTGACCTTGGCCTCGGTCCAACGGTGGACCGTCGGTGTTGCTAGGCCAAGGTGTTGCTGTCAAGTTTCTCCATGTCAGAGAGACCACATCCACTCTTAAGAGACTTTTCTCTGTCCACCAGCTTCACTTACACTCCCTACACCCCATTCCCTATCCTGCCAGCCAGGCCTGAAAGTCCGAATGAAGACTCCTTCCTTTTCTCCAGCTCCTGAAAACTCCCACCAGGGCCTTACCTGCTCACCTCTTCTCTCCCACTGGGGGTCCCCCATCAGACATGCCCCAACTCCATCCTTCCAGGAGGCCCCTCCCCGCCCACCAGGCCATCTTCTCACAACGTCCTCAGGCTCGATCCCCCTCCCACAGTGCTTATAGGCTGGGAGGAAAGGCAGAGCTTTGCCTCCACGGAGAAAGCTCAGAAAGGGTGACTCAGCTGCATACAAGGTCACTGTCTGGTCACTGAGTAGAGCCCGACACAGAGTAAAGACTCAGAGCACAGGCCAACTCAAGCGCATGCACTGAAGGTCCTGGAGGCCCATCCCCGCCAAGGTCACACTGCACATACGCCAAGCAGAGGCAGCCTCATTGGGACTTGAACGCAGTCCTCCAGGAAGACTCGCTGCGTCCTGCTCTGGCTCTCTGACAGCTGTCCTGGCCCCCATGGCTGGGAGGGGGTCTAGGCTGTCCTGCTGACCCAGACACTCCCAGTGGAGGGCTGCGGGTGGGAAGAGCCTTCACCCTGTCTCCAGGCGCTCACCCTGACCGTGGTGGCTCTTGCTGCTCCACCCCGGCCGGCACCTCTACTTGCTTTCTCCTCTCAGGAGGTGCATGAAACATGTCCTGTCCCTTTGCTCAGAGGCCTGAGGTCTGTCATTTCCTTAGGAAAGCTTCAGATGCTCCTAAACTTATAATCACTTATTCATTCATTTAACAAATATTGATACAGTGTTTTTACTCTGTGCCAGGAAATACTAAAGACAAAAACAGAGGAGACAGTGACGACCAAGGCCCCTCCTTCCAACCTACTAAGGGCGGCCGACTCCAGTCAAGTGCTCACGCCGACCTGGGACTACGAACTGTGATTACTGCCAAGCAGAAAAGGTGTCTAGACGTATTTACCTCTAGCTGTTTCTAACGGGGAGGAGTCAGGGAGGTCACGCTTGAACTGAAAGTGGAGGAGGAGGGTCGCAGGGCACAGGGGGTAGGGGTGGAGAGAGTGTGCCAGACAGCGGAGACCGCCTGTGCACACGCCCCGAGATGAGAGGAGATGAAAGGAACAGAGGGGGTGACGGGCACAGACCCCGGGAGACTCTGAGAGGCAGGCGGGGGTAACGGCGGGGAGCCACCAGAGGGGGCTGGAGAAACGACCAGCCTTCACACTTCTCATTCCCAGGCCTGAATTGCTAGTTCCTTCAGATACGGCCACGTTTTCTAATCCCTGCTCCCAAGCCTCCTCTTTTAGGAAAGAGCAGGAGCTGGCGACATGAATTCTGCACGTGTGGGCATTGGAAGGTGATGCCCGGAGCCAGCCCATCAGCCGCAGGTGACCCGCCGTGCCCGCGTGAAAGGGACAGCGTTCCTCATTGACACACGGTGTTGCCAGGACAGACACAGCCTGCAGCACGCACGTCGCCTCCTCCAGGACGCCCTTCTTCGTGCGTGCCCCAGCCGCTTTCCCCTCTAACCACTTTCTCCCGGGACCCTTCACCTCACTCTGCATTATTAGCTACCACGGGGGAGGAGGGGCCACAGTTAATTCATCTCTGTCTCCTCCACAGGGAGCATTTCTGGAATACTTGAACGAATCAGTAATACCTGTGACAACCACCTTCACTCCGCAGGTCTGGTCTGCCAACGCCAGGACCCCTCTGTCTGACTTCATGCACTCCTTCCTTCTGTCCTCAGCCAGCCTGAGTGAGCAGGCGCTGTGCTAACACCAGGCATACAGTTGTGGGCAAACACTGGCCCAGCCGTGGTCCCCATGGAGGTATGTCCAGTAGAAGTGGCAAATGTTCATTGGAAAATAATCAGGCCAGTAAAGGTAGAAGTGTCAGCCAATAAAGGCTCATGGTTCCCAGGCCAGGGATGTAGCTGATCTGTTTCTAGGTGCCGCACATAGTAGGTACACAAGCAAACAGATTATAGGCTCATAGAGGACTACGAAAATGAATACCAGAAAATCAGCCACAGCACGAAGGCTGATCGGAACCCCCAGGCCTCCAAGTGGAAGCTTCCACGGTGTTTCTCATCTGCGCCGCAGAGACGCTGTCTGACTTCACTGGGGAACGGGGTCTGGGAGGCGGGCTACAGAGACTCCTGGGCCCATTTCATTCCAGGGAGAAAAAATCTGAGCTCGCAGTGTGAATGGTATGCTTAAATACATGGACAGACACAGGCAAAAGTACAAAGGTATACTGGGGGCATGGTATCTTTAAATCTTTTTTTTTCCTACTCCAAATCAAATAATATGTAATAGACCCAGTGCTGGGCTTAGCCAACCATGGCTGTCAGAATTAACATTCTGGAAGCTAGCTCCAGGGGAGCAAGGGGCAGGAAGCCCCGTCTCAGGGAGCAAAGAAATGCTGGCTTTAAATTTCAGGTTAAACCAATGTTATTCACAACCCGGCTTTGAAGCTAAAAGCTTTACACAATCGGGTCTGGCCACGCAAAGAGGGAGGAAGCAAAATAGCCTCAGATTCCCATCTGTCAAGAGAAAGCTGTCTCTTGTGTGTCTTAAAAGATCATAAACCCATTGCACTTTCTTCAGAGCAAGGCAGAATCAGGGGTTTTGCATTTTTCTGGGAGGGTTCTGGTTTGTTTCTTTAAAAATCATCATGTACTTTATGTCCACAGATGCTCGCTGGGAGGAAAATAATACAAACAAACAGGAATCTCCATAATCCCCTGTGGCATCATGGTCTTCAGGACTCAACCCCTGACAGAGGTGCAGGATCCCCAGGAAAGAAGGTTGGAGCCCCTTGGTGGGCCCCCACCTCTCTTGGAGTTCCATTTCTCCACAAAGCCCTGCTGAAGCCTGAACCCTCACGAGCCTCCTTCATCCTCACAGTTAGTTGCTCCTCAGCACGGCAGGGCAGTGGCAGGGCCCAGTGGGAAAAGGGCTGGGAGCCAGCAGACCTGGGTTCTAGCCCCAGCTCTGCCCTTACTTGCTGTGTGAGCCCAAGCAAGTTCCTCTCCCTCTCTGAGCCTCAGGGTCCCCATCAATAAACTAAGGAAGCCAAATCAGTCATTTCTAACTATTTTCTCCTCCAAAATCTGCCTAGATTTTGGGTCTACCAAACAGTATTTAATAGGTACTCACTTTCCCATTTCGGTTGTTTGTGCAGTCTTTTTAGGGGACCCCCCCAATATTTATTCCACCCTTACAGGACTGCCCAAGCCTGCCTTTGCCTACACTTGGTTTAGGATGGGCATGTGAAGAGAGGGGGTGCTGGGGGGCTTCTGGGAGGAAGTCAGAGACAGGAAGAAATCTCTATTTTCTTCACTGGGATGCATTTACCCTTAGTCTTTTTGAAATGGTGAAAATAACTCCCAGATCCCACCATTTTTTATGCACTATAGTGTCCCCAGTGCCCTTACCCCAGGGTCCAAGGTCCTCGCCAGACCTGGCCTGGAGGGTCCCACAGAAGCTGCCATCCCACCTGTTTGCTGCTTCTTCCCCCAGGACTCTGGCACCCACCAGGCCCCCAGACCTGCCTCCCGGACTAAAAACAAGGGGACAGAGCCGGGTCTTGGCAGGCCAGCTGCCACAGCCGTCTAGAGCTAGTGTGGCTGGAAAGATTGCAACTTGTCCAAGATCACTGCAAATACATGGCAGAGCACCTGCACACCTCTTAACGTGTTGTGGGGTAACACTGAATGCTGTGATAGATGGCACACTGGGGAAGCCTGGACACCCCAAACTCAGACAGGCCCAGGTTCAAATCCTCACTCTGTCTCTTACAAATTTACGATATTTGAGAAATTTCCTTAACCTCTCTAATCCTCAATTTTTTCATGTATAAAATGGAATAATAATGATATCTGCAGTTGATGAAAGAATTGAATGAAGATCATGTAAAATGCTTAGTATATAGTAACTGGCATATAGTAAGTGCTCAATAAACGTGAGTTATTTCGAGCAGTTTTATTTTTTCCTTCCCGACTAACATTATGAGCTCTCTGAGGACAGAGCCCTGGTTTGTCTCACCTCAAGCATGGGAGATGCTAATCAAGGTTTGTTGACTGAATGAGTGACCTCAAAGGGTTGCAGGCCTGAATGGTTCAGGGGAACTCAGCAGCAGGATGGACTCCAGCATCATCAGAGAACTCGGTAGAAATTCTTGAGAGTAACCTCCATTGCATCAGGGATCCCAGAGGAGCAAACAACTAAGGATTTACATTCTACCTTTTTTAAAGAAAGAGTTGAGGCAATTCATAAAATTTAAACAAGAGGATGAGAAACTTCCAAAACTCAGTTGAGCTCGAAGCTTCCTGGCAAACACACACCGAAAGGAAAACACAGCAAATCCTCTATCGCTCAGAGTCCAACGACGACAACCAAACGCCACTAATTCTTCTACTTAAAATCATTCACAGAGCCTCTGTTCTCTGCACGGTGGCGTGTGGACCGTTCAGGTGACCCGGAGATGACTAACAACAGGGCAGGGGAACCTGCAGGAGGGAGTCGGAGCCGACCTGAGATAAGGGGAGGGGACAAGGTGCTGAGATAAGAGGATAGGGTACCAGGCACAGACAACGAGTCCGTGGGCAAAACTTCCAGAGCGTCTACTGTGAGCCAGGTCCTGTGCAGGGAGCCAGGGTGGCGGGACTAGAGATGTCCTGTGGCAGCCCAGAATCCAAGTCGGTGTCCCGGGTGATTTTATAAATCCCATCCTAAACTGGGACCGCAGGCTGAGAAAAATCGAAGTGTCATGGAGGAAAATTCCATTGGAACTACCATTATTCGGCCATTAGTTTCACTCAATCTTTCGTCTTGGAGCAGGAAAACACACAATTGTACAATTGCCAACTCTGCTCAGGTTCGACCAGAGTGAATCTGGTTGTGCCGAGTGTTACCCAATGAGTCGTGGGTTGTCAGGGAGAGAAAGGCTCCAGGGATTTATGATGCACACTCAGGGATGCAAAGGGATTTGTCTGGGGGCGGAAGGCAGGTCCAAGGTGAGGTGGGTGTAGGAAAACACCAGGCCCCCGATTCCTGTTCCAAGCCTCCTGGGCCCATTCATTCCTGAGCAACATGCACCAAATGGGTGTCTGGCCCTGCGCTTGGCGCCTGAGCTACAAAGGGCTTCAGTTCTAGCGTCTGCCCTCAAGTGGAGGACACAGACAAGTGGATAATTCCAGCATAGAAAAAAAGTAAGCGCTGGGAGCCTGAGAAACAGAGCCAGCCCCCAGACCCAAACAGTAGCAGCCGACCCTAATCTGCGCTTCCTCTGCGCCAGACACTATTGCAAGCACCTGATCTATTTAATCCTCACAGCAACCCAATGATGTCAAGTCTATTGTTGCCCCTTCTCATTTTGCAGATGACGAAATTCAGGCACAGAGAGGTTAAGTGACTTGCCAAAGCTCACATTGCTGAGAGATGGAGGAGCTGGAATCCAAACCCAAGCAGTCTGGCTCCAGAGTCTGTCCCTAACCCTGTGCTAAACCACTTACTAGATCCAGACGTCGGGCAGGGTGAGTCGGACAGGCACCCTGGAAAAGATGAAACTCCAGTCTTAGGGCAGAGTAAGATGGAGCTAGCTAAAGAAAGGGGCGGAGAAAAGGAAGTGCATTTCAACCAGAGGGAACAGCATATGCTAAGGCCTAGAAGCACACGAAAGCATGGTACATGAGACAGGGTCGTAAGGTGCTTATCCTTCAGTAGGATTAGAATGCAAGACTTGGGGTAGCGACGTGTGCAAGGCTCTCTCCTCTCTGTCCGGCTGCTCAGCACCATTATCCATTATCCAGAGCCCGATATACTCTCCGATGTGCAAACAGTGCAAGTGTGTTATTGAAGCTCTTATGGTGCTGGTATGAAGAGATGGGATTTTTTATACTTCAAGGAATCGAGATGACCTCAGAGGACAGGCAGGCAGGAAGGAATACCTTGTGCGCGGCCACAGGACAAGTCTGTTCTCTCTAATCCGTACTGTCCAAGTTCATTACCTCATACAGTAGTACCTAATTACTCCACCTTCCAGGGAGAGAGAGGAGCACTCATTAGGAAGGATGTCAACCACCACAGTGAAAATATTCCAAAGCAAATGAAATATTACTAGGAGCAAAAGGGTGATTTGTTTCCGTGAACTGTGATTTTAAATGAGATCAAGGAACGCTAAAGGCTTTTTTTTAATTACACCTGGAAGGACTTCGCGAGCACGTGCCCCTGTTTCAGCTTTCCCGCACACAGCGGTCTGTCGCTGCTCCCCACTGTGCAGAAATAAATAAATAAGTGGGTTTAAAAATCATATTTACTCTGATATCTTTGCATTACCCCCATTTGAGTTTTTAAATTACTCTTTATTTTTTTCCCAAGGACAATATAACAAAAAAAAAGGTTTATATTTTGAAGTGTATCTATCTGATCATCACACAAATGTTTTCAGGAGAAACCACTATCTTTCTCCAAGATGGGTATGGGTTTTGTCATAGATCAAAGTGAGTGGGAGGAAAAAAAGATAAATCATCAGAGATCCAAAAATACTTTTCATTTGGAGAAGATATCAGGCCATTTCGATGGGGCTGATGGAGTCCCTGTTCTGTCTCCATTACCCTAGGCAGGCAGCCCCAGCCAGGAGCCGGCCGCCGAGATTATATTCCCCATAAGATGGTCCCCAATATATATATATATATATGATCTTCAACCTCTATTGATTGACCAATTTCACAAGCAAAGACTGGTGAAATGAAGCTGAAATGAACATCATGCTTTAACTCATTGAACCTATCAGGCCTGAGTTAATCTCACTGTCCACTGTCTCTGATAGAATTCAATTGATCAATCATGTTTCGGTGATAGTACCATTTCACTGGCTTATTGCTTCTTCATTTCAGAGCTTGACCTGTTAGACATACTCAGACCGGCTCGACTCCTCTTGGATACACAGAGATCAGCCTCTGCCTGCCAACGTGTGTCGTCCCCTGTCCCAGCTGAAAAGAACTGGAGAGGCTTTTGTGTGTGTCTGCGGTGTGTTTTTCACCAAACACACACACACACACACACACACACACACACACACACACACACACGTCAATGGTGGATTTGTGATGGCGTGGAATAGAGCCAGCACAAACTAACAGGGCTCTTCATGCTGTATAGAGGCCCCACCCCTCCCTCTTACACAGTTCGGTTGCCTTGTCTGGGCCCTGCACTCCTCGGGGGCATGTTCTTGTATTGTACTGGCAGGCATGTGTGCCGAGACAGGGTAAGGCGTAGGGGAAAATGGCAACAACAACAATAATAATGGTCACGGCTACCACTCCTCAAGCACATATTCACGCCAAGCTTTCACACTCATCAGCTAATCAGAGAGGGGAAGTGACTTGCCCAAGGTCACACAGCAGAATGATAGGACCAGGTGAGACTGAGGGCCCTGGTGTCTCAGCTTCTGAGTGCCTCTGACTCCGCTGAGGCTGACCTCCAGGCAGTGTTGGGATTTTAGAGCCATTTGGGCACACTGTGCTGACTGCTGGATGAAGAAAACATTCTCAAAATTCAATTCAGAGAATTTCAGAGCTAACAATGGATTCTAAGACTGCCTGCAGGGTCTTGTTCAGCTTAAAAACTGAGGCCCAGAGGACAGCGATAAATTGTCCAAAGTCACCAAGACACTCTCAGCAGCCCAGACGGGACTCAAACCTGTACCCCAGGCCCAGGGCTTTTTGCACTTTCTCTCAACACCACCCCTAATTTATGCCAAGCCATTGAGCTCCTATCAACAGAGAGAACTTCATTCTCCACTGTCAACATGGGCCAATGTGCTGTTATGGTTCCTTTGTGGCATTTAATTTAATTTTCCCAACTGCAAGCCAAGACTCTGCGCTTTGGGAAATCAGGGGATGAGCTCAGCCAGGCTGTCTGCCTGGGGGAGGTGACTCTTGGAGCCACAAGGCTGAGCCCAGCATGGAGGTCTCTGGAGAAAGCCAGGGCAACGGCAGTTTGCAAATAAGCCTTGCATCTGCTCAGAGCTGCCTGTCTGCAAACACACTAATGGACTTTCCTCTGCCCGCGGGGAACCGGGGAGAAGCCATAAATAAAGCAGGCACCTCTGGGGGGAGCCATTGCGGAGGTTAGAGACGACTGAGGTTAGGGGTTTGTTGAGGGTCCTGGGGGAGGACTTCTGGGCCTGCAACTACAGCCTGCTGCCTCCCCTCCCCACCCAATGACAACCCACCTTCCAATTCCCTCAGTCCCCACATCCTGAGTCTCCTAGTTGGGTCCTTGTCTGGTCATAGCAACACAGTTTTAATTCACTGCAGACACGAAAAGGATGTGGGGTGGAGGGGCTCATGTGGTCTGATCTGGCCACAGTGTAGAGACCTCACTGGAAGAAGATGAGACGGAGGCCCTGGAGCCAGATGGAGGCTGTCGCCCAGGAGAGAGCTAATGACCGGAACAGCTAACCAAGTTCAGGGTTAGGAGGGAAGGTCTGCCAGAGTTAGTGACTCACTAGCAGTAGGAGACAGAACTCGCCTCCAAAGTTCACTGCTAGACATTCTGGGCTGCCCTCCACTGGCGCCCCATCCAAAATCCACAGTGAGTCTAGGCTTACGAGGCCCTACTGTATCTGGGTACCCTGCCCTGCAACCCCGCCTTCCTGAGCTCTCTCCTACTTACTCGGTTCCAGTCACACCGGCCTCCTCGCTGTCCCTCAGCCACATCAAGCCCACCCCTGCCTCAGGCCTTTGCATGTGCTGTTCCTTCGGTCTAGAACATTCCTCCCCAGATACCTGTTTGGCTCACCCGTCCCTCCCTGGTCTCCCTCTGCTCAGATGCCATCTCATCATTATGCCCACCCTCCGTCAACCAGCATGTACCCTGCTTCTGCCCCCGCTTCATTCTCTGCCTCCTCGCTGGGCTGTGTTGTCCTCCAGGGCACAGAACATGCTGTTTATTTTCCTTATTTACTCTCTCTTCCCTCATTAGAATGTCACTCATGACAGCAAATTTTTGTCTTTCTAGTTCATTGCTGTGTCCCCAGCACCTAGAACAATACCTGGCACATCGCGGGCACATGATAAAACTTGTGGTATGAATAGATAAAAGTGGACATTTCATTCAAAGTGCCAAAAAAAAAAAAAACGATACAAAAGAGGCAGCCACTCCTTGGGAAAGAGTGGCCACTCCCTCCCTGGAAGCATCTCATGCTCTGCTTCTCTGCCTGGCCTGGGGCTTTGGAGCCCAAACTTCCTAAGGACAAACAAAGGGGGCCACCAGGCCTGCACACCACTGAGTCTGCAGTGCCTGACGTTGAGTCAGGAGACAGCAGATGAATGAGTGACTCCCCAGGGGAGAGACTCCTCTCTTGGAAGTATTTAAATGACAAACATGGCAGCTCGCAGAGTGCCAGCTCTGGCTCTGCCACTTGCCAGCTGTATGGTCTTTACTCAGCTCAGCTCGTCTGTGCAATGGGGTCAATAAATTCCACCAAACCTACAGCACTAGGTCAGAGCAAGCAAGCCCGAGGGCCCCAAATGAGACAGCACTGTCTGCAGAGCAAGCATCTCGGGTCAGGCAATGGGGACAGGGAGTAAGGGCAGGAAAAGGGAAACCATTTGCTTAATTACAAAGGAGAAGATGGGTACAGAGAGGGGCACCTGGCTAAGCCACATTGCTTGGTGCAAGCATTCGTTCGTCCTTTTCTGGCGCTCTGACCCCAAGCCCGGCCCTGCAAGAGAACCCAGTCTCAGCCCTCAGGGATGCCTACTCTCCGTCAGAGAGACACGGCCTGGAGATGGAGTTATGATTCGAGCATGCGAAAGCACCCTAATGGAGGCCCAAAGAGCAGGCAATGGGGGCCCAGAGACAGAGAGAACCTGTCTGGAGCTGGGGGTAAAAAGAGAGGGGTCAGGGAGGAGGGGGTCTTTGAGGCAGAATTGGGACTTGGGTGTAGTAGGAAGAAGACAGAAGGTATCCTAGACAGGAGGGAAGGTGTGGGTGGGCTATACTCACTGACTGGGGCCCCTGGGAGCTGGCACCCATGGAGCAGGGTCAGATAGCTTTCACAGCCTCACATACAAATGAGGCCATGCTTCTGGCCGCCTAGCACCAGGCCTCACACACAACGGGTTCACAGTATATGCAGACTTGGCTTTTTAACTGAGTCCCAGAACTTCCCAGAGGAAGGGACCCCAGAGAGAAACTCATTTGTTCCCATGGATCTCAACAAGGATGATCATATCGGAGGAGATTTTAGAAATCGTAAGCTATTGTTATTGGGAAAGGGTCATGGCCTGCTGTGAGTGGAGTTGGGGGTGCTACCCAGCCCCATCCCCAGAACACAGCAAAGGACCACCCTACATCCCTCACACCTGGGGCGTGTCCGTCATGATTCGGGTTGGGGGAAAACCCCTTTGCAAATATTCGAGCCATGAACCTAACTCTGTTTTACCTGTACACACAAACTCGGTGTTTTAATTTACCCTGAAGTTTCCAGGAGTACAACCATTACGTAAATTGGGGGAAGATTATGTTTTGCTTTGGTTGGAATTTTATCAAGACATGTTCACAATTTCAGAAAATCAGTTTGCGGATAGCAAGGCCACCAGAGGTATTAGTATTGCCAAAAAACACAGCTGTCCACATTTGTAGCTCCTGCACTCATGGTAATTCTCCACACAGTGCGAGCAACGGACTGTTTTATTATGTCTTCTGGTGTAGTCATGCCTGAGCATTTACATAATGAAATACATCATTTTATTATGATTTTACTTTTCTTTCCCCTTTTTGTTACAATTGGGGCTTTGTATTGACTTTTTAAATTATGTATGAGGGTAGGTTATATTTTCTCTAAATTTCACTTTCGGGTAGCAAATGAGGCACTACAATGGGTTTGTTTTAAAGCGAAGACATTACGTCTACAGAATTAAAATCACTGTGTATGAGTTCCAAAGCCCCTTCAATTTGCCAGTGAGGACTACCCCATGTGTGAGACCGTCTTCCTAATCTGTGTTCCCGAAAAAGGGATATCGCCAGGGAGGGAGAGCTCCGCAGACCCATTTTGAGAGACAGGAAGATGGGTGCCAAAATGACTCTAAAATAAATGGACTTCCTCAAGCCATGAGGAGTGAGAGCTTGTCCCTGCAAGCCAGCACCCGGCTCCCCCCCCCCACACACACACACCCTTTGCAGAAACCTCTTTCCCAAAGACAATAACCCAGCTAAGACTGAACCAGGAAGGGGCTCAGGTTCTGCAGAAGCTTCTCTTTCCTGCCTTTTCTCAGCCATCTGTATCAAGGTAAAGAGCAAAAGGCGGGGGAGAAGAGGCACCTTAAAAAATCAGTGCTCTGCTGCCCTGCAAACATGCGGAATGAGCTTTGGAGGTGAGGAGCGAGACGGGTGAGACTAGGAGTGAGGCAGAAGAGCCGGGCAGGAGGCGGAAGGGGTCTCCACGCTGCCTGTGCCGCTAGCAGAGTGCAGACACACCTCTCTTTACCGCGATTCACTCTCACTGGGATTCGCAGGTATTGCACGTTTTTTACAAATTGAAGATAACACCCTCCACCAGCCAAAAGACGATGACTTGTTGAAGGCTCAGATAATAGGGAGCATTTTCATCAACAAAGTATTTTTAATTAAGCTACACAGTGTTTTTTAGACATAATGGTATTGCACACTTAGTAGGCTACAGTACAATGTAAATGTAACTTTTATATGCAGTAGGAAACCCCAAAATTCACGTGATGCGCTTTATTGCGATATTTACTTTGTGGTGGGTCCAGAACCAAACCTGCAATATACCTGACTCCTGCCTGTAGTTAAGTGCACAGGCTCTGAAACTAAACCGCTTGGTTTCAAATCCCAACCCTGTACCTCACTAGCTGTATGACTTTTGACTGGTTATTTAATCTCTCATCTTTTCTATCAGCAAAAGGGAAATAGTGGTAATACCTACACTTCTTAAGGCTGCTGTGAACACAGCACCTTTCATGTGGTGAGTGCTTCAGTTTCATCGCCAGCCTCATAAAGCTGGAAACAAGAGCACCCCATCCCACCTCTAGCCATGCTGCAAAACCAGGGAGCACTGGGCTGGGAGCAAAGAGCCCAGGTCCTGGCTCCATCTCCCATGCCCAGCTCCCACTCAGCTGGCCAGCACAGATCATCGATTCCAACTCTCCCATTTTACAGATGGGGGCACTGAGGCCCAGAGAGAAGAAAATGGACAGAGCTCATACAGCAAACTGGTGTTTGATTCCCAGTCTAGACTTCTTCCACAAGCATCATGCTGCTTCTTGAATACTCGAAGCATCAGTTTATACATCTGTGAATGAAGGTGATTGTCACAGGGTGGTATCACGGATCACTGAATGCAATGACAGCAGGAAAAGCCCTCAGCAAGCCCTTATTAAGCCTTCACCAGCTCCAGAAATGTCGGCTATTCATCAGCACACAGTAGGTGCCTGAGACATATTTATTACATGCATTGCATTATCATCTCTCAACGGTGGGTAAGTTCCCCAAGGGCAGGGCCTGTTACGTCAGAGATTCTGACATGGTTTGTTCTGTTTGTTAAGTGAATGAATGACAGCAAGTCTGAAAACAGAACTGAAAAAATAAATAAATAAAAGGAAAAGGAACTCTGTTGCCTGTAACCCCAGGGAAAGCGAGAGATTGCAAAAAAGAAAGAAGTCCACCCCCTTATCCACTCCTTCCACATCTGTGCCCTTTGTCAGGCCCCAACACGGGAGCAGAGGGAATCACTGGGACAGAGCAGAGGGGGCCCAGGCCCCTGAAATCTATGGTCTGATGAGGAAGGTAGAAGGCTTCCAGGCTCAGAGACAGTCATGTGGCTGAGGGCATTCTCTGTGGGAGCAAGGAGGGCTTCCTGTGGGAAGTGCCAAAACACATGGGGACCCAGACAAGGGGTAGAGATGGAAGGAAGGTCATCTCTCCAGGGGACAGGGCACAGAGATGATGCCAAAACATATGAGAGGGTCTGAAATGTAGCCCTGAATTTGTCAAGCCGTGGCACACCAAGCAGGGATGCCTTTGTGCCCTTTTCTACTTATCCGCTGGTGCAAGAGACAGAAAGTTGATGCTTCCAGGCATCATTCAGCAAGGCCAGCCACCCCGCGCCCCGCTCCCGCATAACTCCCCCCAGGCTTGGGGGCAGAGGGAAGAAGGGGCTGCAGAGACACCTAGGAGGGTTGGCCCGTCCAACAAGCAAGCAAGGAGTTTATGAATCCCACGCCAGTTCTGCACTGCAGTCCAAGGGGAGAGTGGTGCGCATCAAGTCACCCCAGCACCCCGGTCCAAGGCCGCGGGCCTCTCCCCCAAGGACTCGGGTGCGCGTAGCGTCCCGCGGGCTCCTGTCCCTCCCCGGGCCGGCTCCCCGCCGCCCGCGCCCCTCGCCTCGGCGCGCATCATCTGCTCCGCTGCCCAGCTCCCGGCTGCCGCCGCCGCGCTCCCCGGGGCCCGGAAAGCTGGCATCCGTTGTTACCATAACAAACTCAATTGTTCTCAGCAGGGCCCCGGCAAATAAAGTCATTCATTACGGGGCTCTGCCGGCCGCCGTGGGCTGCGCGGCAATCAGCGGGCCGCTGGCTGCCCCCTCTCGGGCCGAGACGCGCCCGCGCCATTACCTGCCGGCGCCGCGGCCGCCACGCTGTGCCCCGCGGCCCAGCCGAGCCGCGCCGGCGGGGGGAGCGCCGGCCTGCGATTAGTTTTATCTCGGAACGTCAATTGACTTATACTGATTGGCTTCCTGCCGCCAAATGTCAATTAAATTGCAAATGCTTGGCGGAGGCCGGGCGGGAGGGCCGCCTCCCTCCCGAGGGCGCCGCGCGCGCGCTTGCTTCTTTTTGCTCCACGTTCTGACGCGGTCGAATTTTTCTCCTTCCATATCACGCCCGAAAATCCTGATGCCCTCCTGGAAGGCTTTTGCCCTCGCTTCCGGGCCAAGGGGGCGCCCCCCGGAGAGCAGGACCGAAGAGGAGGGTCTGGCCTCTTGGAGGGGTTTTATCAGCAAGGCGGCAGGCACAGTGGAACCCCTGAAAATTCCTCCAAGGCCTTGGCATATGAGCCCTGGTGCGACCCTGAGCGAATCCTTCTCTCTGCTCAGGCCTGGCTTTCTTTCCCGGCCCAGGGGCCCGAGGAGATGGCAGCTGGGGTCCTGCGTCTGGGTGTGCGGAAGGAACAAGCTCTGGCAGAATCACTAACATTCGCCTGGCCCTGACACCGTCCCCAGTCACTTCCGGGCACGGTTCTATCTGCTCAACAACTCTCTGAAGCAGGTATCACTCTCCTTCCTTTTCGGGCAAGAGCATGGAAGCACAGGTTAGGAAAGTTGCCCGCAATCCTCCAGCCAAGAAATAGCTTGTTGGATTTTAGGCTGGGTGGCCAGACTTCAGAAGCCTGTGGCCTGATCTCTGTTCCCTGCAGTTCCAGGCAGAGGTAGAGTGAAGAAATAAGAAAGGGACGCCCCAGAGCTGGGCACCTGCCACTGCCAAGAACTATGCCAGGTGTTTTACATTCATAATTAAATTCTCACAGTGATTGTATGACCTAAGGATTATAGTCCCCACTTTACGGATGGGAGAACTGACCCTTGGAGAAGTCAAGGAATTTGTCCAAGGTCACAGAGCAGGCACATGAAATGAACTACAAGGACCTTCTTATACCTCCATAGAGCTCTACAGTTTACAAAGCACTTTCTCACGCACTGCTCCTCATTGGGTTTGCCCAAGACTTAGAGGAAGACTCTTTGCTCTCTCTTTTGCTGCTAAGAAAACCGAGGCCCAGAAAATGTGCTGCCAGCATGGGAGAGCAACACTCCAACCCAGGGCCCTGTGGCTCCAAGTCCAGGGCTCCGAGCCCTACTTCAGAGAGGTGTGAGACAAGGATGACTCAGGCACAGGCTCTGCTCTTGCCTTCCCCTGCACCCCCATTCCGTGGGGAGCTGAGAGGGGACACAAGTCATAACTGGAGTCGGGCTAGAATGCCTAGGGTCAGGGGAAGAGTGGGAAAGGGGGCTCCCAGAAAAGAAGGCATTTACTGGAAGGACCGACGGTACATCAGGTCCCCAAAGAGATCTTGTTGCATTTCCTCCACTGCTTTCCCTTTGCTGCTTCTGTCTCCTTAAGGCTACTCTTGGGAGAGAGGTACGCAGGTTCTTAACTGATAAAATGTGCTAGCATTTAAAAGATACAAACCTGACTGATCCTTCTTTTCAGAAAAGAGATGTTAGCAGAACAAAAGTACCATTCAAAAGTGCTGGATGGCATTTGTGTCTCAGACAGAAAGGAGATGAAGAGAGAGAAGATGGAGGAGGAGGGAGGGGGAACAGCAGGGAGCAGAGAGGGGGAGGCTCAGGAGCTGGCAGGGTTGTCTGGGCTCATGGCATCCAAGTCAAGGACCCAGAAGGCAGGGACCTGGCTGAGACGGCACAGCGAGACAGTGGCTGCACTGGGACCTGGAACCCAGGCCTCACCGCCTGTGCTGCCTCTGCAAGCTGCCCTGGTCTCGTCTACAACTGAAATGATTAGCTTCTGAGACATGGAGCGAAAGTCTCTCCAGTCTGAATTCTGGTGGGGACGTCTCTTTTTGTTCTGATCGTAGCCTGAATAATCTTACCATTAGACATAGCAATATAAATAAAATTGTCATTAAAAATAGAGAATGAGAAAACAAAGAAGGCCAGGAATTGAGAAAGTTCTTAATGAGGTCGTCTTAAGGAATCTGGATTCAGGGTAAAAACTTCTCTGATCATAGAAATAAGAGTAGCTGATATTTTTTAAACTTGCCATGTGCCAGTCCTAATCAAAATACTATAGGTCATGTTTTTTTAACTAGAAAAACAAGAATTATTATCCCCTTTTAACAGGTGAGAAAACTGAAGCTCAAAGTAGAGGCCATTGTCAAAGCTCGCACAGCTGGTAACTGGAAGGGCTGGACTCAAAATCAGGTTCACGGCCCTGCCTTGGTTTAAAATCCGCATGTGATCAGCCAGCTCTGCCTGAACCTGACCAACTGCAAGGTGCAACAGGAAAGTGTGCAGAGCAGTGTTGGGGTACCTGAGTAAGACAATGGGGTCTGAGCCAAGGTCCCTCTCAGCTCAGCCTGGCAAGGTGATGAGGGCCATGCAGAACTAGGGAACAAAAAGGTGGAATCAAAGAGCCATAATGGAGAGAGGTGAGGACATTCCCACCGACGGCATCCCGTCATGATACTCTGCAAGAGGCAGACCAGGGTGGCAGGTAAGGCTACTCTGGAACCAACCCCCACCCCCGAAGGCCAGTCCCAACACTGCCGCTGAGGAGCTGTGCGACCTGGGCAATTTCCTTGATCTCTATGAAACGGAGATAATACGAGTATTCACCTGGTGCAGCGGTGGTGAGTACTAAATGTGTTAATGATTTGAAATATGTAAACACTCGATAAGCGCTAGTCATTATGGTTGTCATCCTGTTTGAGGCCGTGGGGTGTATTCACCTGGAACACGTGCTCAGGTAAGGCAGGCAGGACAGCGTCGCAGGCCCCAGCCTGCGTGTCTGTGCGCGTGTGTGCATTGAGACCTTGGCAGAGCTCCCTCCCCCTCTAGAATGGTTGTCATGAGATCCTTTCTATGGGGCCAGACTCAGCGGGAGAACGGAGACTCTGAGGTCAGGCAGGAGTGGGAGAACGCTTGAGGTGCAGGACGGTTTGGAGAAGTCAGGCACACCAGAGGTGGGAACCATTAGGAGGCCACAGCAACAGTCCAAACGAGAGGAGAAAATGATTGGACCAAGGCTGCAGCAGTGGGGACGGAGAAAAATGAGCAGATTCCAAAGATATTTAGGGCAGAGGTGCAGTGAGCCTAAGCAAACACCTGCCATAAAGCCTTTTGTCATGGCTGCACGCCAAGGCACAAACTTTCTGAACTGGGATGATGGCAGAATGGCTGCTCCTGGAGAACTTAAATGCCAGGGGAAATAATAAATAGCAACCCCTCCCTCTCCTAGAGCACCAGAAAAGATTTGAAAGCATGTCCCAACCTGCTGTTTCACACAAATGTCTGTGAGGGGGTGTTACTATAATTCCCACAGATGGGAAATGAGCTGCCCAAGGTCACACAGCTGAGACAGGAAGATCCTGAAACGAACTCCAACTCCAGGGCTCTCTCTGCCGCACCGTGGAATGTCAGAGCCCAAAGACTCTTAAACTCATCTGTTCAGATCTCCACATCTTACATGAGAAACACAAGGCAGAGAGGAGTGACTTGCCCAAGGTCACACAACAAGTAAAGGCTTAGAATAGGAGCCAGGATCTGGACTTCCAGCGTGGTTCGTATCAGGACATCTGCACCAGAGGTGAGGAAGGACCTCACTGATCTCAACGGTGATGGTCCCCCCTGCCCATGCCCTGACTACGTACTGGCAAAGAAGTGAGCCTCTGGCAAATGGTCAGCATACCTGGGCCCCGCTGCCCCCCACCAAGTTACCAGCATGCCACAAATGGCCAGTACGCACTGCCTTGTTACCCCTCCTGTCCCTAACCCTGGATGGCAACTAAGCTGTCTTGGGTCAATGGTGCCACCTGGTGGCTGGTGCTGGGAAGTGTCTGACCCCTTTGTCATCCTTACTGGTCTCTCTAGCCACGCCCTTCTCTGTCTCCTCTCACAACCCAGGTCCTTTCACCACAATCAACTTCATTCTTGCGCACACATCTGCTCTGGCACCTTTATCCTCCCTCTCTCAATGCTCCTCGGATTACCCTAGGACATTCTCTTTTTCTCCCTCACCTCCACTGTAATCCATTAGGCCCAGGAAGCACTAATGCAAATGATAAAGTTGTGCCCGTGAAAATAAAAACTGGACATTTCAAAGTGAAATTACACACACATACACACAAGTATGCACGCACATGAGTGACTGACCACCCGCATTCCAGGAAAACCCAGCGGTCCCTACGGAATCGGAACAAAGACCTCCCCTTTCTCGACTGCCTTCAGCCCTGCTTTTCCTCAAATGCCAGGAGCCAAGATAAATACCACACCCACCTCTTTCTTTCTTTTTATTTTGTTTCATTCCCAATCAATAGCATTTGCTTCCCCCCTGCCACCAAAACTATACCCAGGTGGGGTCTCAGGGTTCTGTACGTTAATGCAGAGCTAAGCTGGGAAAGAGAGACATGCTTGGGTCCCAAACTCCCGCTCCCCAGCTCTTACGGAGCTCCAGGTCTGCTGTTGGCCCCAAAGGAAGCCCGCTGCAGGGAGATCACACCTCAGACCCTACAGATATCCCGCTGGAGCGGAAAGGAAACTCAGTAGCTGTGCCTTTCTTGCGGAAGCGCAATCCTGGGGGAGGATGGGACGTGCTGCACCCCCCACTGTGCTAGAAGACCAGCCCAGCAGGTCTCATCACTCCTTCCCCAGCTCAGAGACCTGCCATGGCTCTCACTGCCTTCATGAGCTGAGAACAGGGCAAACCGATGGCACTTTCTGAAAACTCAAACCACCTAACTGTTCTTCCCATCTCTGTGTGTAATAACCTGAGTGTGCAGCAGCCTGAAGCAGAGATTCTCAAGGTCTAGTCCAGGGGTTGAGGGGGTCCCCAAGACAACTTTAAGGGGTCGGTGAGGTCCAACTACTCTCATAATAATACCAAGATGTTATTGGGCTTCTTCACTCTCGCTCTGCCACAAGAATGCAGTGGAGTTCTCCAAAGGCTCTAGGCTGCGTGCTGCCACAACAGGTCAGATGCAGAAGACACGAGCATCCAGCTGTCTTCTACGAAGTCAGACGCTACAGAGATTTGCAAAGTCATAAAGCAATGCCACTCTAATTAAATTTTTGGATATGGAAAATAGAGTTCTCTCTTACTTCAAAAATATTATTTATATGTCTTCTTTATTACTGGCGTTTTTCATGAATTACTAATAATAAATAAATATTTAAATGTTGTTCACTTTATTTTTTAAAGAGAATGGGAGGAACCTACATTGAGAGACATTTTCTTTTTTTAAGATTTTATTTATTTATTTTTAGAGCGATGGGAAGGAAGGGAGAAAGAGGCAGAGAAACATCAATGTGTGAGAGATACATCGATGAGTTGCCTCTTGCACTCCCCCAGCTGGGGACCTGGCCCACAACCCAGGCATGTGCCCTGACTAGGAATCGAACCACCAACCCTTTGGTTTGCAGGCCAGCATTCAATCCACTGAGCCACACCAGCCAAGGCATAAATTTTTGTTCATTTTAATTAAGTCACATATACTAAAAAGCTCCTTACAGTCCTTAATTACTTCGAATAGTCTAAAGGAGTCCCAAAACAAAAAGTCTGGGAACCTCTGGCCTAAAATAATACCAAAGGACTTGAGATGGGGCTAGGGGAAGCTCAGAATCTTGGTACCAAAAAAAAGCCTTAGGAATTTATTCATCCTGTGCGGTAGCTGAGAAAACTGAGTCCCGGAAAGGGGAAGGGGTTTCCTTAAGGTCACCAGCAAGTCAGCCACAGAGTCAGGCAGGGACCCAGAGCCCCTGGCTCCCTCTTCCCAGGCTCCTGCCCTGGCCTCAAAGTTCTCCAGCAACCTGGAGTGCTGCAAAGTCCCGAACCACAGACTGTGCAGCTGGGGATTAAACCATATTCCAAAGCCGGAGAGAAAGGACCTCGGGACCCTCTGCCCCGCAAGGCAACAGAGCATACAGGGTGCGAAGAAAACCACTCTATTCCACCTTGGGTTCCAGACTGCCCCGGCTGGTCCCACTCACCGCGGCAGATGAGAGTCTATCCCCTCTGCCAACCCCACGACTCTCGTTCTCGGAGACCCCGGAACTGACTCTCTGCGCTGAGATCCTCACACTACGCCACCCCGCCCTTCACACCCCCCAGGGGCTCCCCGACACCGGTGCACAGTCCCACGGGAAAAGGAGCCGGTGGGGAGAGGGGAGGAGGAGCCCTGGGCAAAGCAGGTGGGCAAGCAGGTGGGGCTGGGGTGGAGGGGGTGTTCAGCGGTGATGGCTCTCTCACGCAGGCTCTCACTCAGTGAATCAAAGTGAATCAAAGTGAAACTGAGGGGCCCGGGGGCATGGAGGAACTGAAACCTGACCCACCACACAGGGGACAGGCCCCGGGCACGAGGGAAAGGCCCAAGGAGCCCCTCGGATTGACCACCTGGCCCTAAGTCCTCTGCTTTACTAAGGGGAGCCTCCGAAATCTGTCTGCCTGGGGCTCAGCTGAGGGGCCAGTGACTGCAAAGCTGGGAGGAGTGGCCAACCAGGCCGGGAGATGAAAACCTGGTCCTCGTCATCTCCGCCACTGACTAGGCCCTGCCCTCCCCGGGCAAGCCTGCGCCCACTGCGCGGGGACCACCCTGCCCGAGGGTGGGGACTGGATGACCTCCATCTCACTGTTCTCCGGGGCCCTGCCCCACGGCCTCCCTCGCCCCACCCGCCTCTAGCTCGAGAGCATGACTGCCCACGTCCCCGACACCCCCCACCCCCCACACACCCCTCCCCCTACCCACCCCCCCCACACACACACACACACGGCTTCATCAGGCCCTGCCTCCCACAGGCTTCGCCTGCCACAGGCTGGACTCAACCAGCCACGTTCTTGAGAGTCCACACGAAGACTTCAGAAACTCAAAGGCATGAGGGCAGAGAAAAATAGAGCACCGAGGCCGTGAGCAGGTTGAGAAGGGAGCCGTCGAAGACCCCAGCCCCAGCAGCCCCAGACAATGGTTGCCGTGTGAGGAAGCCCACCCAAGTGTTGCCAGATCCGATGTTCTCATTTCCCCAAGAAAAGTCAGACGTCTATATGTGAAACCTTCTGATTTGTAAATGTTGGTAACTCGCTCAGGGTCATTTTAAATACAGGGCAAGCCAAGTAAAGCATGACTGCCCAGCTGGCCATTGCCACCTGGGTTCTAAGTGATGCCCTCCCCACCCCAGGTCCCTCGGTCCTGGTCTCTGCACCTGCGGGGCCAGCCTGAGGGCATACCCAGGGGACACCTTACGGAGGACAAAGAGGTGAGGGGGAGCTGCCCTGGTGAAGGCCCAGGAGACACCGAGACAAAGTGGTGGTCACTTTCTCCGCTCTCTGCCGAGTGTGTCGGGTTGCCCAAGCTCCATGCTGGACCCTGGTGAATCTGAGGGCCTTGGTCGGCTGCGAAGGACCAGTGGCCCGGCACTGACTATCTCCCCAGGGATGGGGCTGGCTCTGGAAACCAGGCCAGGTCAACTGACAGGCCTCAAGGCCAGCATTCCAGGTAGAAGGCCCTGCATGGATAATGGCCCAGCACTGGGAAAGCTCGGAGACCACACAGGGGCCGGGAGCGCAGGAGGGAAGAGGAGGAGCAACAGGGGGCCAGGGAGGGAAGGCCAAGCAGAAGGACGTGGGAGAGTGGGAGAAATGAGGGGAGAGGAAAAAATGAGACCCGTCGCATCAAATGGCAGCAGGACCCCAAGGACGTTCTGAGGGGTCCATTCTCTCCCTCTGGTGTTTCTGGGGTTTTTTGTTTGTTTTTTTTTGCTGTGTGGCCTGGTCGGACCCTTTCTCATCTCCAAGCCTGTTTCCCGTCGGGTGACGTGTCCTGGGTGCTCTCCATGGCCTTCCAGCTCTGACAGGGAGTCTGGAGGTCCAAGCCGGCGACCCCAGCTCCCAGAGGCCCAGTGCTCCCAGGTCCCGGCGCTCTGCCTTCTGCCCTCACTCCTGGGCGCCTCCACTGCCTTGTGTACCCAGGGCCACTCTCCATGGCAAACTGAGGCTTGACCCTTTCATTCTTCCTCAAGGGGGCCAGGAAACCAGGAAAGCCAGTGGCCCTTCGTTCTGCGGCGGACACCTGGGGGCACTGTTGCTCAGTCCTGATGCCCACAGTAGCAGGCTATTGCAAACAGGAAGCAGGGGTGGGCAGACCTGCTCAAGGCAGCTGCCAAGTAGAACTATGGCTAGAGCCTGCTTGCCCTCAGCCTGTGACTGGCCTTGCAGCCTCAAAGCCCCTGTCTCCTCTCCCTCAGTGGCCATTTAAGAAGTGCCTACCACCGGGCCCTGGGGCTACACCCTTCATGGGTGTGACTTGACTTGACCCTCACAGTAACCTATACAACTTGCACCACCTCTGTTTTTCTGAAGACAAAAGGGAGGCTCAGAGAGATCAAGGGGCTCCCCAAAGGTGTCATCACAAAAAGTCCTCCGACCAGCTCACCCCTGGCCTGTGAGTCTGTGTCTCTGCCTCAGCGCCTTTACACTGTACTTCGGGCTCTCCAGAGATCAGAGGTCTGTGGAGACTTGGCACCACAAGGGATGCTTACAACTCCTGGCTCAGACTCAGGGAGCAGGAGAAAAAAAACAATCGAGTAGGCAGAACCGCTTCCAGGCAGACAGCACACGCTGCCCGGGTGGCAACAGCCCGCAGAAGGCATGGCGTCTGCACCAGAATGCCTTCCATGGTTCCTCTGCCGCTCTTCCGTGCGGCCTCCACTCACCCCTCCAGGGGTGGGGAGCTTTTCCATGCCTCCCACTCCCTTCTGGGAAATCTGAGAAGGGCCTCTGCACCTTCTGCTCCAGCCTCTGCCTTCAGTCCCCAGCCCAGGAGCAGCAGACAGGGTCTGAGTGTCCAGCAAAGGAAGAGGGCCCAAGGAGCAGAAGGCCAGGGCCTGCTCACAGTCAGGAGGTCTGTGAGCTTCTGAAGCCCTTCCCTCCCCAAGGTGGACGCCTTGGAGGTCTGCAGGGCAGGGTTGAGGCAGCTCCCGGCCTGGAAGAGGGGAGTCGGTAAGAGAGAGGAGTGAACACAGGAAGAACAGTGTGCGTGTGTGCGTGAGACAGAGAGAGAGATAGAGGGAGAGAGAGGACACTAGACTGGGAGACAGAGGTAGACACAGAGGGAGTCTCAATAAACAGGGCATAAACCCACAGATAACACTGGACAAGAGGCACCCCCAAACAAAAGACACGGGACGAGACAGAGAGAAGACAGACACCCCCAGAAGGAGGGATGAACAGTCATGACCGGAGCCCCTGCTAAATGCCCCCAAATCTCCTGAGGGTCTTGCTGGACTTGGCATCTCTTATAAAGGACAGACCACCTCTGGGTTTGAGCTGCCCTTCCTGCGCCTCTTCAGACAGAGGGCAGTCCAGGGCCCAGAACGCCGGAAATTCCACCTGCAATGTACCCTCCACGGCCTGAAAAGAAGCTTCTGGTCCCCAGAGTCCACACTGGTGCTGGATGGAGCGGCTTTCTGAGCTAGTGAAAGGGATTCGCACTCCGCTGACCTCGGTGTGTTCAGGGCCTTTCAAAGTCTGGGGGGAAGAGGGGAGGGGGAGGTCGAGGGGACCTGAATGGGGGCAGAAGGAGGCCCCACCAGAGATCAAAGGCCCAGGAAGGAACAGAGGGTCTGGGGCTGCCCTTTCACCCATGGCTGCTATTCACAACTCTGCCTGCTCTGCCAAGTCCAGCCCCGCCACCGCCCCACTGCCGCCTCCGGGCCTTCCGGGGAGGGAAGCACCGCCTCAGGCTCTGTCCCCCTAGCCCAGCTGGACTCCTGAGGCCAACCCCACCACCTTCTCCTTGAAAGATCTCTGGTCAGTTCCACCAAGAGACAAGAGGCTGCAAGTCATACCTGGGCAGCACCCTAACCTGGCTCTCGGTGCCATTCGCAAGCCCTCTGAGCAGCTCTGCGCTCTGGCCCTCTGCCATGGGGCGGGGCTGGGCACGGAAACACCCCTGTGCGATATGGCCCCTGCCCAGGCCAGTCTCTGTGAACGGCAGACTCAGAGTCAGACGGCAGGAGGGAAAACCAGCAGGCAGAACCGCTTCCAGACACAGGGCAGTTAGGGAAGCACGGGCTACCCAGAGTGTGGCAGCCCTCGGAAGTCACGGAGTGCAAACCAGAATGCCTTCTTCAGTTCTTCTGCTCCCTTCATCCAGCCCCTGCTCACATCTCCGAAGATGCGGAGCTCACAGCCTTTCCAAGATAACGCTTCCATCCTTGGTGCAGGCTGGCTGTTGCCTAAAAGCCATCCCTTGCACTGAGCCATACTCTGCCTCCCTGTGGCCTCCTTTAACTTGCCCCAGTTGCCCTCAGAGTCCCCAGGAACCTTATCTGTTGCCTCCACCATCTGAGATTGGGACACAGTGGCCACATCCCCAAGGCTTGTCTTGTAGACAAACGTCCTGCGGGGAAGCCTAGAATGTCTAGGCTGAAAGAGCACTCGGCAATCCAGCGGTCTAACAGTGTCCTAACATATTTGTTTCACTACAGTATTCCTTACTCAGAGTTTTCTGTGGAAGCCCGAAATATCACACAAAGTTCCCCTAATTGAAACTCCCTACACACACCCTCCGCGCTAATTGTGAAGCCTCTACAGACATGTGACTGATCCATTGCACCAAGAATTTACTGAGCACCTACTATGTGCCACACATTTGTATTCACATGTGGCTATTGAGCACTTAAAATGTGCTCAACAGTGCAATTGAGTAATTGAATTTCTAATTTAACAACAGAAGCAGTGGAAAATATTTTTCTCTCAGTAAAGGGCCACTTCCTCTGAGGAGCATTCTCAGATCCTTTTGATCAAAACCAGCTCCTCCTGCTTTGCTCTCTCCCGGGTGTCACCCTCTCATCGCATCTCACCGCACACACTGCCCACTGAAGGGACTGTGGCCTTGCCAGTCAACCGCGCCAGCCCGCGAGCTCTAAAGGGCAGGCCCTCAGCGAGTGGACTCTGTCATCACCCAGTCCTGCCCTGAGGCCTGGGCAGAAGGGTGGCACCAGGAGATGACACAGGGCAGAACCCAAGTCCAATTACAGATGCCTCTGAACAAGAGCTGAACAAGTGACCCCACTTTGCCCGGCCCCAGTCACCTCGTCTGAGAAACGGGTGGGGGGGTGAGAACCCTCAGTAGTCTTCCTCTTGCTCCCTGACGTCTCTTCTGCCCCATCACCCTCCCCCTAGGCTGCTGAGGTCTCCTGAGAAAAACAGCATCATAGTCTGCTGTCCCAAGGGCCGGCCTTCCAGGTCACCCGGAAATTCCCCTGTGTTTCCCCAGCGGCTGGTTCTTACTTCCTCACCGCACTCCGACCAAGCCCTTCTGCCGGAACCTCTAGGTGGTGCTCCCTCCAGACGGCGTGTTGGTGTGAGCAGGGCACTTCTGCCCCACCTCTCCGCTCACCCACACACACTCTCCACGGTGCAGGGCGGGGAGCGGGGGGTCTGGTTGCTGCTTGGGTTTCCCATTCTCCCCAGTCCCGTAAGCTTCTGAGACCATCAAATCACTCTCCCTTAGCCCCCAGAACACAGACTAGATTGCCTCCCAAGTCTTTCTGGAGACCAGGACTCAATCATAAATTTCACAACTGGAAGGATCTCAAAGATCATCCAGTCCTGCACCTGATTCCTCATACCATTGTACAGCAGCCCAGTAAGAGGCTACCTAGGCTCAGCTTACATAACTCTAGTGACAGAGAACTCACTACCTCCCTAGACCTGCCCTGGACCATTCTCATATTTACAAAGTTCTTTTTTATACTGAACTGAAATGTCCTCTGAGTCTGCCACACATGGCCTTGGAAGCCACACAGCAGTCTCACAGCTCTTGCCTTCCATGCCCGTCCCCAAATATTTAAAGGAAACGATCCAGTTCTGCTCATTCTTCTCTTCCTTGTGCCAAACACCCGTAGAGCTTTGAGTTTTCTCCAAATCCCCCTTCATCCAGGCTACACCCATCTGGACACATCCTAATTTGTCACTGTCCCCATTGAAGGTCAATACCCCAAATAGGCCGCAGTCCTCAAGAATGACCGGACCAGCACGGAGCAGTCTAGACTAACAACACCCACATGCTGACCATTCAACACCTTTGAAAGCAGCCGAGAAGTTAAACAGTGACCACTGACCAGAGACTGAAAGTCGGTATGGCCCTCCACAAACACAGTGAGACAATCCCCCATCAGGACCTGTCTGCTCGGCAGTGCACATCACACTGGATGTTCTTCTTCCTCCAAACACCTCTGCCTGGCTCCCTCAGCCTCCGAGGAAGCTCCACCCAGCTGGCCCCTCCATCGTGATCAAACGCAGCCTGGCCCCAGCTTGGGACATCTGCTTGGAGTCCAGGTGACAACAGGAGAACAGATGACACCACCAGCCCCGTAAACGCCCAGAGGTGGCAGGCCCACTGCCTCCTGCAGTAACACAGCCTGGCCATCCACTGTGTTAGGACCTGTGACATCAGCCCTGAGTGGCAGGAGCAGAGCAAAGAGGTGAGGCAGGTTCCCAAAGCTGGGATTCGCCCCCACGCGCCCCACAGCTCGGAACTGAGGCTGCAGGCTCAGCGTCTTTCGTGCCCGGGCTGCACAGACCACAGGCCAATCCACTGCTGGGCCGACTCAATTTTCTAGTTACAGATCTTAAGTACTTAGGCATGGGCTCACCAGAACACGCATCCCTCACCGGGAGCTGAGAATGGGAATTGTGCCGAGCAACAGAATAATTGAATCAAGATTTCTGTCACGCTGCTCTCAGGCCCTCGAGCAAGGCCCGTTTTTTTCCCTTTCCTGACTAAGGTTTTCCAGACTCCCAGGGGTTCACTTTCCCTCTCAACCCCATTCATGTTAGCGGCACTGGCAGCCCATCCAGGGGACAGGAGAGCCAGGTTAAGGTGGGCCAGAGTCCAGAATGGGGCAGCCAGCTCCAGAAGCCCCAGCTGGTACCACCGAGGGGTTGAGGAAAACCAACGGGAGGACTGTCATCTTTGTAATCCCCAGGAGGGCCCTGCATTCCTTTCTTCCAGGCTCCGGGGCAGAGATGAGATGGTTATTAACTTCCTCAGCCCCCACCATCACCCGCCCTGGAGGCCTTCTCCGTGAGAGGTGAGCAGAGCCCAGCCCTGACCCCTCCACCCAGATGTGCCCGCTCACTGCAGGACACCCAGCCCCTCCTGCTCCCCCAGGACGAAGGGGACTGCGGTGCTGTGCACACACCCTCCACACCCTACATCACATCTGTACGCACAAGGTCTTCTTAAAGGCCACAAAGCTCAGGCCAAACACACCTTCTCCACTTAAGGGGTAAAGATGGGGGAAGGCCAGCAAGAAATCTATAGCCCCAGCCGGCTCCCTGTCTGCCCCTCCCTGGGTCTCCATTTCCAGGGAAGGGAATGGGCCTTGGGGGAGAGCTTCGGTGCTCTGCAGGTAAGGGGGTGCTCAGTGGGCATCTCTGCATCCACCCCTGAGTGAGCACCCTGAAGCAGACCCGTCCGATCCATCCCAGACAGGGATGGGCCCGCATCTCTTACCTTCATCTCTCTTACGCTTGTTGGTGTCAGCGCTGGGGGATGTGATGCCCAGGATGCCGCTGATGGAGTACGAAGAGCCAGCGGAGTCCGTGCTGACCGAGGACACCTGCGTCACGGAGCCCGTGGACACTGTGCAGAGGGAGAGGGGCTGTCAGGGCCCGGCAGGAGGGCCTTGGGGATGCGCCAGGACAGAGGGAGCAGCAGCAGAGGGCCAAAACGAAGGCACTCACCCTGCACTGGGCTGGGTGTGACTGCCGAGCCCCCAGGAGTGGAAGTGCAGGGACAGACAAGAGGGTGTGTGCTGAGGACATTCGTCCTTTGGCAGCAGCCACACCTGGGCAGCCCTCCAGCCATTTGCCAGGGTTCTCTGCTGCTGGGGAAGGGGACGTTGCGGGGGGTGGGGGTGGGGGAGAGATGGGCAGTGAGGAGGACTGACAGTACAGAAAAGAGCAAGGGACAGTGTAAGAAGGACACTAGCTCATATCTCAGCCCATCCAAGGACACTGGAAGCAGGGAGACGGAGAAGGGAAAGGGGAGCTGGGGCCCACCACCAGCCGGTGCTAAAAACCGCCCAGACTTGCTCATCAGGCAGGTTCCCTCCCTGCTCACGTCCCCACCCCTCCTTGCTGACGCAGGTGCCTACACTCTCATACCAGAGCCAACAAAGCCCAAACGGCAGACTGTCCCTTCTTTTTACAGTTCCTCGCTGTCTTTTCTCCTTCTGGTTCACCTAGATTTTAATATTAATTACGTAATATCAATAGAGTACTAAAAATAATACAGAATGATACTGATATGTATAATAATGATAACATTTTCTGAGAAAATAACATTTTCTGAGAACTTACTGTGTGCCAGTCATCGAGGTATCTTCTCATTTAATTCTGAGAACAATCTTACACGTTAGCTCATTGACTATCTCGTTGGAAAGACAAAGGAACCAAGGCTCAGAGAAAGTAAGGGACTTGCCCAAGGTCACACAGCTAATGAGAGGCAGAGTGGTGACTGGAACCCAGAAGCTAGTCTTAACCCTACAGTAATCTGCGCTTCGCTGATTAATAACCAAAACCAATAGTACGCTTCATATAATACAGTGCTTTTCTTTCTTTTTTTTTTAATTTTTATTTATTTATTTTTAGAGACAGGAGAAGGGAGGGAGAAAGAGAGGGAGAGAAACATCAATGTGTGGTTGCCTCCTATGTGGCCCCCACTGGGGACCTGGCCTGCAACCCAGGCATGTGCCTTGACTGGGAATCGAACTGGCGACCCTTTGGTTCACAGCCCATGCTCAATCCACTGAGCTACGCCAGCAAGGGCAATACAGCGCTTTTCATTCGATGCCTGCAACAACCTCGAGTGCTATCATTTATCCCTATGCAGCAAGTGAAGAAACTGAGGCTTCACCGAGGTGAAGCGATTTGCTCCAAGCCATCTAGCCAATAGGCAGTGGCACTGGGCTCAGCCGTGGATCTGCTGACTTAGAGTCTAGGTTTCCACTGCCCAGAAATGTAGGCGGGAGTCAGCGACTTGTTGTGGCTGAAGGCAGATCTCTGAGTTGGTAAGGATGAGAACGGGGGAGGGGAGGTTTCGTGCAAGTTTTGCATTAACTCCTGGCCCCCAGAGTCCAAGGGAGAGGCCGGCCAGTCAGTCATCGGGGTCCTCTCAAGCTGTACAGCTGAATTTCCATTTCTGGGCTGTAGGGATTCTTTCTTGGTTCATTAAAACCTACAAACCAATCTCAGACACATTTCCTTGGGCTATAACTAGCTGGAGGCAGGTGGAGCTGCCTTTGACGGGACCGTGTAGGAAATTACTAGAAACGGTGGTGATTGTGTGAGAAGCTGCTTGTTGCTTTCCTTGGAGCACATCTAGCTCTCACCCCTGCAGACCTAGAGGGAACAGCGCCTTTCTTCTTGGAGTTTGATTTTAGATCTTCCTTAGGAGACAGAGAAGTAGAAATCGTTAACTTCTCTTTTCTTTCACCAGAATAAGCTACTCAAAATAGATTTATGCAAATCTCACACCCTTTTCAGTGTTAAGGTGCAAAGAACAGAGGAAGAAGGAAGACCACAAGTCATTTGGTACTTTAAACAACAACAACTACTTATAACTAAAGCTCACCATGTTGCTGACAGAGCCGATGAGATAAGTTCCAACATTCCGTGATGACACTAGACTCAAAGGCCCAGGTTCCAATTCTTGCTCTACCGCTTACTGGCAGTGTGACCTTGGGCTGGTTATCTAGCCTCTCTAAGCCTCCCTTTCCTCACTCCTCTTTACATGTGGAAACTATAAGGGGCTGTATACACCTATATGAGAGGGTCTTTACAAAAATTATGGGCATAAAGCATTCTGCTAACCTACAAGTATTGTGGAATTATTCCTCTAACACAATTGAAAGACTATTATCAGGTACTCTTGGTTTGATATTCATTGCCAAGTGACCTGAAACAGTTAAAAAGCCACACAAGTGAAATCTCAGCCACAAACATTTCCCCAGGAGCCTTTTTCAATTCTCTTGGCCCCAGCTCAGAAGAGCTGGCGGTTCTCTCCCTTTGGCTACCACAGCACCCCGAACTTTCTCCTTGAGCCTTAGCTCGGTGCTCTGCAAACTTCTCTTTGTTACAGTCCCCCACCAGACTGAGAAGCCCTTAAGGAGGGGGATTTTGTCCTGCCCCCTCATTAAAACAGTAGTCTCCAATGCCAAGGTCTGCATAGCAGGGGTTAGCGAACACTTTTTGAATTGATTATTAAACGAAGAACGATTTTAAGGCAGGGAGGAATTCTGTCTTACCTTCATCCAAAGAGGCCACGACGGAGGATCAGAGCCCTCAAAGAGCACCCGGTTTGTGCACCTCAGTCCACAAACAGGGAAACCGAGACTCCGAAAGGTGAAGGCACTTACACAGTTTACTGGGCGAGTTCAAACCAGAGCCAGAACTCTAAGCCAGGCCTCTGCCAGGTCCCCATCACCACAGGGTGCTCGAATTTCCAGTTAAAGAAGTGACAAAGGTGTGGAAACTACACAGAGTCCGCGGCATGATTAAGGGTAGTTGACAGGGACTGTCGACCAGAACTGTCAGAGGCTTGCTGAGTGGTTGTCTACTTTCTTACAGTAGAATAACCTTCCCCCAGCTAACCAGAGGGGTTTCCTTTATCCCGAGTGGAGACATAATATGCGTTAATTAGACGCGTGTCTTTGCAGAGAAGGGAAGGCCAAGGGAAACTTCTGAACTCTTGAGTATAGCTGACCCTTGAACAGCATGGGTTTGAACTGCGCAGGTCCACTTGAACGTGGATATTTTAAAATAAATGTGCAGACAGCCCACTGTATACTGTGTTTTTGCATCTGCAGATTCAACCAACTCCCCGCGGTTGGGAGTCTGCGGGTGCAGAGGACCTACTGTATGCATTGTTGTGGGCCGTTTTATATAAGGGTCCTGAGCATTGCAGATTCTGGTATCTGCAGGGGTCCTGGAGCCAACCCACCGCAGATATTGAAGGATAGTGAAGTCTGGGGGTAGCCAAAAGTTGTCCTCAGATTTTCAACTGCGGAAGAGGGGCAGGAGGGTAGGAGGCCTCCCCTAACCCCCACGTTGTTCAAAGGTCAACTGGTAGGAAATATGATTCCCATTCTTACAAGTCATGGTCACCGTCCAACTTCACCGTGAGTGTCAGAAACTCCACAGGCAGCCTCTGACAGTTTACGTGAGATCAAAGCGAGAGAGAGAGAAAGTTTGAGAAGTTTTGCCACATCTTCACCCAAGACTGCAAGTGCACAGAGAATTGTAGAAGGGCTCGTTGATAGAAGAAAAAAACACATTCAAAACTACTTACTGACTAATGATGCAGAAAATGTTATGAATAAGTACCCCTTTCTTGATTTATTACTTTAATTATCTGACATTCTATAGACCCCCATTAGTGGATTTTTTTTTTTGGCTTAGATTTCAATTTTCTGTCTCATGCTGAAAGCTATTTATCATAATAATCAGTAAGATTCAAAACCTTTTAGCAGTATTTATAAAATTCATTTACCGGGTTCAGCCCTTGGAGAATGACAAAGAAGGCGCATTAGTACGTGTGCCGAAGTGTTTTATGCAGAATTATCTGTCCATAAGAATGATTAAAAGTTCTTTAGAATATTTGGAGCCCATTTGATTTTTAAATTTTTTTTTAAAGTTCTTACCAATGCTGTGACTGGAAGCTGGGACTGGCTGGTTGGGTGGCTGCTGTACTTTTGTCCGGATGATCCTGTGGGCAGTGGGGGGAAAAAGAAATGGCTATTTACCATAACAGTAAAGATATCTCAACTAGCTATACACGGACAACCAGAAAACCCACATCAAGCTGGGTCACAGCTCAAGCTGGGGCAGAGGGGAGGGGAGATGATAAACCCAGATTAGAAGTTAGGAGGTTGGAAGAATGATGGACTAGTCCCAACTCAGTCCCTACCTCCCTGGGTGTCTTTGGGTAACTTGCACCCTTCGAAGGGCCTCAAGTGCCTCTTGTACAGAAAAAGATGATGTGCTAATGTGATGAAGGCATCCCTTTCCCAGAAACAGCTCCAGCCCCATAAATTCACTGAGTGACATTAGGGAGTTCCTTCCCTTCCCTGGACCTCAGCCCCCCGATCTGTGGAATGGAGGGACTGGGCAAGGTGACCTCTCTGTCCCCTGGAAGCCCTCAAGCTCTTATTTCTCTGTCTTAGACAGCCACAGAAGTAACATCCCGCCCATCAAAAGGGGATGTGTGAGTTGCTATGAAAGTAGAAAGGGGTAAGGTGCTGCCAAGAGAGGCTTGGTTGGCTTTGCTAAGAGAAGTCTGCAAAAACCTGGTGAGAAAAGCTTCTTCTTGGGGCTAGGAACCAGGGGTATCCTGTCTTGCCTGTCCAGGGACCTTGTTTCTGTTCAAATAGGAACCTGATTGTGACCCTGAGCAAGTTGGTTCCATTGTGGGCCTCAATACAGAGAAGGGGTTAGAACACAGCACTCTGCTTACTTCAAGGAATTGAATCCTTAGTTCTCTCTCTCTCAGCCATGGAAAAGTCCATTGTTTAAAAGGGACACTAGTGGTGCTCTCCCCTTTGCCGCCTGGCAGCTCTGGTATCCTTATGCAGAACCCTGGGCTCTGGGGAGCTTACTTTGCAAATTCCCAGCTGGGACAACACATGGGGCCTCCCTGAGACCCTAAGGCCCCTGTGTCGACTGTGGCCAAGTCAAAAAGTTCCTTTGGGGTCTGCAAGAAAGTTCCTTCCCTGGCATTTGGGAGAAGGATGGGTGGTAATAAAATGTTCAGCTTCCTTGAGAAAAGTTCTATTTGAGCCTCCAACTATTCTCTTTTAAAAGGACATTTATTAGAGTTTTTCCTAATCAAAGAAGTACTTTGTGTCATTGCAGACTATTTGGACAAGCACTTTAAAGAAGACATCTAAAACCACATTTCCTTGTACAGTTGACCCTTGAATAACAGGGGTTTGAACTGCGCATGTCCACTTACACGTAAATTCTTTTTAAGAACTATATGGTCGACCCTCGGTATCTCCATTATGCAGCCATAGATTCAACCAACTGCCAATCAAAAACAGCATTTTCAGTCTGAGGTTGGGAATCCCCAGATGCAGAGAGCCACCTATGGCGTTGTTCTAACCATTTTACATAAGAGACATGAGCATTCAGGATTTGGTATCCACGGAGGTCCTAGAGCCAACCTTTGAGGACACTGAGGGACAACTGTAGTTGAGTTTTTAGGGAATTAAGTTATATATGGATTTTCTACTGCTCAGGGGTCAGCGCCCATAATTCCTGCATTGTTCAAGGGTCAACAGTATTTTCTTTATGCGAGCATTCCTGTGCACATTTGGAAACACCCATTTTTTTCCTTAACAGAATCAGGATTAAACCATGTATACAGTCCTATATCCTACACTTTTCACTCAACATTACAGGGAAAATCTTTTCCCGCTCCAGGCCATTATTTCTGGAAGTTCGTTTCAAGCTGCACTGAGTCTCCAATTGGTGCAAACGGAGAGGAAGGACAGAAGTGGCAGGTGCCTCCAAGGAACCTCACCGAGCTGTCGTCACCCTCTGTGATCTCACGGCCCAGCATGGGGTACCGAGGGCGCTCCGCATCCTGGGCGGGTAGGCTGGACTGAACGTTTCCTTTCACGCCCAACCTCAGGCCCTCTGGAGCCCAGGCCACGTGAGCCTCCATAGCAGTTAGCCCTTTTTAACAAGTCAGCGTGAACATTGGCTCAAATACATGCAGAGTGTTTGTTTGCTTTGTTTTCTTCAGTATTTAAACCACGTATTTTCACTAAGCAAACATGCAGCATATTGACAAATACCTGGGAGTGAAGTAATCCTTTTGATCCCCTGGAATTAAGCTAGCATCTGATTTAATCTTTATATTTTTGTCTGTGTCATCCTCTCTGTATGTGTGTGTGTGTCTAAAGAGATATTGCTATGTGAACATGTGAATACACCAGAGGGAAATATAGTTTATCCATATACAAATATAGGGTCAAATATATCACAACTCTTTCCCATTGAATTCCAGCATAAAGTCCTAACTCTAAGACATTGGCTGGCCATTAAATTTGTATACAAGCAAAGCAAAGAAAATTATGGTTTCCTGCCCTGGCTGGTGTGGCTCAGTGAATTCAGTGCCAGCCTGTGAACTGAAGAGTTGCTGGTTTGATTTCCAGGTCAGGGGCACATGCCTGGGTTGCAGGCCAGATCCCCAGTGCGGGGGCATATGAGAGGCAACCACATATTGATGTTTCTCTCCCTCTCTTTCTCCCTCCCTTCTTCTCTCTCTGAAAATAAATAATTAAAATTTAAAAAATGAAATTATGGCTTCCTTATTTTTCTTTTAAAATATGTGTAAATCATTCATAAAACATCATCAATTGTTACGAATCACTGAGAGGCAGCTGCAGTGTAATGACTGAGCGTGCTGGTTCCAGAACCAGGCTGGGGTTTGAATCTTGGTCTTGCCATTTGCCAGTTGCATGACATTGGATAAAACTACTTAACCCCTCTACACCTCAGTTTCTTTATCTGTAAAATGGAACCAAGATGCATTCCTATCTCAAAAGGTTATTATGAGGACAAAGTTAACACTTAAGGACTTAGAGCAGAGGCTGCTGCATAGTTAAGCGCTCAGTAGATGTTAGCTGGTATTGTCAGTAGTGTCTTCATAAAGATTAATGACCAGCTTCAACCTTAAAAGGTTCATATTTCCAAAAATGCCTTAAAAACACATGGGGTCCCCTTGGGAGCTGGTGGGTAGGATAAAGTAGCCATCCCCATAGCTGACTATAAGGCTACAATGGAGCTGTCCTCTATGGGCGACACCCGAATTGTAGGAAACCCTCCAAAGCTGTCCCCAGGGGTAGAAGTTGTGCCCATCTGCTTGCAGCAGCTGCCAAGAAAAGGACAAAGAGCATCGTCTCCACTGAGAAGAAATAACAGGGGCAACAACAAGACTAATTGAATCATAGCAATTCTAAAGAAATAAAAAATAAAAACACAACAAGCAACATCAAGGCTTGTCACAATAAGAGCCACCCTCAGGACCTTCTCTAAACAAGAGACAGTGGGGGCCAACTGGCAGCTCGCACTGCAAGGTGCAGCCTTATCTTTGCTGAGTGTGAGCGTGGTCCTGGGAGCCACGTGAACACCCTGCAATACAGGGTCCCACCGAGAAGGGAGCTCAGCAGTCGGCTAGCTCCTCAGAGGGAGGAAACAGATCCGGAGAGCTCCGGTGACTGGCCCAGGATCACACAGCAAGTCAGCTTCCACGCCCAAACACTTTTTTTTTTTTTGAGTCGCAAAGAAAGTGGCCCCTCTGCTAAGTAAGTGCTGTATGAGGCATAAAACCTATCTGGAGTCAAAATCCACTTAGAATCTAAGGATAAAAAGCTTGAGATGCCTGAGATAGTACAGGCATTTGTAAGGATACCATTTCAACATCACCCCTACTCTTTTGGAAGCCTAGGTCTTCTCACCACCACCCCCTCCCTGCCCCCACACACAATTACACTGAAAGAGAAAGTCATGCTGCCTTAAAAAAGGGAACGGGGAGAGAGGACTGAAGAAACGCCCATGTCTATTGCACTGATCAAACTGCCGTTGGTACAGCCAAAATACAGTTGGGCCATTGGTTGTAAAACCCAGCCACTGCTCCCTCCCTAAGAATCCAGAGGTCCACTGGGGCAGGCTGGGAGAGGGCCCATAGGTGACACCCAGGCCTGTGGCCAGTGTGGAGACGAGAGAGGGAGGGGCTGGGTAAACAGCCTCCAAGGCTTGCTGTCCAAGGTAGGGTTAAATGCAGGCTTTACAAACTGTCATCCTCGGGGTAAATCTCCCACTGGAGAATTTTTATTTGGCCTGCACAGTATATTTATTTTTATTTGAATTAATTGCCAATGTTTCTAAGTTAGGAGCTTTTACATAAATACATGGATTTCTAGCTTCTTTTGAAAAAAAAAAAAAAGAACAGAACACCTGGTAATTCTGGCCCTACATTCTCACATGGCAACAACCGCTTGGTGTGAACGGAGCTGCCCCTCTTGACTGGGAAGGACACTCACAGTTCCCCAGCATGTGGCCCCTGATTCAGAGCCACAGGACTGGAATAGAAGAAGGCAGGCTCCATTTCCCCCTCCATCTGGGCCAGCTCTGGGACTGTCAGCTCCCCCAGACAGAGGCGCAGGCTGCATCTGAAGACTCCACCGGCCGCCTGTGCAGCAGCTCGGCAGGCATCTGTCCTCAAGGAGCCACATCAACATGATAGTCCGTGTTCCAGGAAATCTCCCATAAGCTTAGCAGAGCTGGTTCAGTGCTGTTTAACCCCATGCCAGTCATGGGTCCCCAGGCTGGTCCCCCAGACAACAGAGGGAAAGCACACACTTCTAGGGGTAGACAGTGAAGATGACCCTGTGGCCGCTGGAAGAGCTAAAAATCCAGCCACTGCTCCCTCCATAGCTGTTTGTAGTGTGGGAATAGTGAGAAGTTGCCTCCAAGGGAGGCAGGGGTTGGGAGAGGGAAGACCCTTTTACACAGAGACATTTGCAAGACAGTTGTTGAGAAGCTGTATCCATCTGAAGGTGGGGGGGGGGTGAGTTGCCTTCACACAGAAAGTAAAACTGTGCTGAGATGGCTCAGGCTTTCTCAGGGGAGGGAGGACGGAATGCAGCAACAGGAGATTGTCCCACACTTAATTTGCATGGCAGGGTTGATTATTAAAACCACCAGAGAGCTCTCACCAGAGAATGTGGTGAGGAGCCAGAGAGTGCTCCTGGAGAGGGGCCACCACTGAGGAGCATGAGAGAGGAAGCCTGCACAGGCAGCAAAACCCGCAGGCTGCCGGGCTTGGGAAGGAAGAAGGAATGACCATTCTACTCTTCACCTCTCTTCCCACGGATCCTCAGTTCTGTCACTGGCAGAGTCCGGCGGGGCAGTGGTGGAAAGAGACAAATGCTCCTCTGACCATCAGGGGACCCAGGCCCTACTCTCTTCTCTGTGTCAAGATTTCTGCTCCTCTGCACTCCCCTTCCGGGCCTCAGTTTTTATACCTGTCACAGGGCAGTTTGAGGTTTTGCGGGCTGTAGAAGACCACAGATGTGAAAGCACCTTAGAGGCACTGCCAGCTGGGTCACCACTATGGATTGGGACACCAGGGAGGCCCCTGAGGCTAGCCATGGCCCCAGCACCAGCAGTCAGAGCCCCGCCCTCCACCGCTGCACAGCCCAGCTCCAGGCACAAAGCGTCAGCTGATCCACCATCTCCCTAAATGCTCACTCACGTGGCCCCTTCACAGCTTCCACCACAACCGTCCATCAACACGTTCTCTATTTTGTGTGTTTCCTTCAAATAACTTATTTTTTTACTTTAATAGGTGATATTCATTCTTTATTACAAATGGGGCAAGGGGAGTTCATGAAGTTCACACTCACTGGTTTCGTGTGCTAGTTATGTATTCCTAAGATACATTCAAACCAATTCATCAAGAAACAGTTTTCCTTGTCATGTTACAGAGGATAGAAGCTGGAACCCTGCCACTGAGTTCCACTTGCCCCGTAAGGCATCTTTTCATGGAAATTAGTTGCTACCGTTTAAAAATAGAGAGATTTCATATATACAAGCATACAGACACCCACACACACGCAAGTCCGAGTTCCCAGCTTCTCTTTAAGGATGGAGAAAGGCTGGCCAACTAGGGGCCCACGTTCCTGGCAGCATTCGGCTGGGGCCGAGAAGCCACTGCCCCTTCCCAACAAGCCTGTCTAGTCTGCCACAGACCCAACGTTTCCCTGTCATTTTATGCCTGCCCTGCCTCGCTTGTTACATCATCTGCCTGGCCTAGAGAGTCTGGGGCCCCGCAAGCAACCTAGAGTTATTTTTTGATCCACCAACTTCATGTACACCCCACACCGGGAAATCGCTGGGCCCCCAAAGCCCGACCATGGGTTCAGCGGAGGGCGCTCTGCACAGCGGGCTGGCTGCTCCTCCGTTGCTCTGGGCAGCATGTGCCTCCTTCCATGGCTTTTGGGGACCCAGAAAAAAAATCTTGTTGCTTTGTGTCATGGAAATCCTGCAACAAGCCAAAAGCAGGGGATTCACAAAGCACATTGGAGCCCCTCGCAATCCAGAAAAAGAGCAGGAGTTATTCTTCCTGAGCCCACCACAGTAGTTGTCACATTGGGCATAATTCAGGCCGTCCAGACTTGCGCGTGTATGCCAGAATCCCAGCCTGGGCAAGCAAGCCCTCTGGAACAGAGACCGAGAGACTGTGTTCCTGGTTCCCCTCTCTCTCCCCAACACCCTGCAGGATGTCAGGGCCAAGGTAAAGGTTTACTGAGAAAAGAAAAATGGGCTAATGGTTTACCAAATGCCAGGGCTCAAAACATCAGCATGTATTCACATAGTGGTTCTGTGCATTTGAGTCACTATAGAAGGAATAATGGTCAGCACCAGAGGGAATCTCAGAGACATTCTAGTATGACCACTCTTTCTGGAGGGCTTCCCTGGCCCAGGCAGACTCGGCGCTGACAAGGGCAGGGCATGACCTTGAAGAAACAGGAACTGCTCAAGTTTTCAGTTTGCTGGTTTCTTTTCTTTGTGTGTGTGTGTGTGTGTGTGTGTGTGTGTGTGTGTGTGTGTGGAATTTATAGAACAACCATTTCTGTTTATCCCCAAACTTCATCCCTGACTCTGTGGCTTTAAGTAGAGTTGAGACTGTACCACCTACAGTGGAAAAGTTTCTTTCAGAAATTTATTTTTAAAGTTCTGAGAGCTCTGTTAGATGAGCCCTGGATCCGACTGGAGAGGAGAAGGAGCCGCTGCGGCTCCTAGGAAGACCCAGAGCCTGGCACTCGTGGGGTTTCCCTGGTTCTTTCTGTCCGTGGATAAGATCCGGGGCAGCCGAGGAGAGAGCAGCTCTCTAACTCCACAGCATCTTAGCACCCAGAACATTACTCTTGGAGATCACAGAACCACATTGGAACCACCAAGGCCCTGGGCTCAAAGAGAGGAAGAGCTCCATCAAGGTCACACTTAGAGTTGGTGGCAGACCTGAGACCAGGAGCTAAACCTCCCAACTCCGTGTCAGGGCTCTGTTCCCCACGCTCAATGGCTCAACCTCTGCCCCAACTGGATGCATGGACTTTTCTTTCTGGAAAGTTCTGAAATGGGCCAGTGGCTTAGAAGGAAGGTACATTTGAAGGCCTAATCAGGGCAATGCACTGTTCAGCACTCCACACGGAGTTGGGTAGTAAAGAGAATGATGGAGACTCAGAAGACTGTCAAGGAGCCAGAGGGTTGGCACGGCCTTCTATCCTCGGGGCGAGAACTCCTGCCCACTTTGGAGAGAAAAGGGCAGTAGAGAGACCCATCTGGCCCCGTGAGCACCCCTCTGGTCCGATGGCCCCTAAGGGCCTTCGTGAAGGGAAAGACCAGATCTTCAGAAGAGGCACACACAGAGCTTCCGGGACCCCCCACTGCACCCACACCCCTAGCCCCCCACAGGCGGCGGCCTCTCACCTGTTGATGGAACTGACACTGGGCACCGTGTCATTGTCACACACTCGTTCTGACAGCAGCCGGTCCCTGATCTCCCAGGCAAACATAGTGGGATTTTGGCGTTTGTACTCAGCTATTTTTTCCACCACTTTGGGCGTGGCGACCTTTGGTTTGGATCCTCCAATTACCCCCGGCTTGATGCTCCCCGTCTCGTAGTACCTAGGACCAAGGAGAAAGGGGCTTAGCCAGGAGGAACCAGCAAAGTGGATGTTGGCAACAGTAAAACAGGCTACCCTGTCCAGGAAAGGCTCAGACCTGTGCTCTCCAGTGAAGCAGCCACTAGCCACAAAGCGCTTCTGAACATTGGAAATGTGGTTCATTGGTGCATGCCATAAACTTAACACATACCGGATTTTCAAAGCTTAGTACAAAAAAATGTAAAATATTTCATTAATAATTTTTGATATAGGTTTTATGTTGAAATGATTGTTAATATATTGAGTTAAATAAAATACATAATTGAAGTTAATTGTACCTGTTTTTCTTTTCCTTTTTTAAATGTGTCATTAGAAAATTTTAAATTTCATGTGTGACTTTATATTTCTATCGGACAGTTGGTCAGGACACTGTGCATTCATTTATTCCTTTATATTTATCTACCATCTCCCAGTTTACAGAGCACATTCAAGTCCGTTTTCCCATTTGATCCCTGCAACAGTTCCACAGCACATACATGTTTTGAATGAGTGAATAAATAAATGAATGGGTCGCCATCTACAGTATAAAACAGAGATCCACAGAGGTTCAATGGCTTGCTCGTGGCCACAAAAAATCCGCTAGCCAAACCAGGCCCGTGGCCCAGCCTCCTGAGCTACAATCTCCCCAGAGAGCGGCTTGCACCTTCAATCTGCCGCCTCTCCCACCCCCTAGCAGATTCATTTGTCTCCTGTAAAACTGTCCTCTAAAATGCAACTTATTTATTCATAACAAAAAAAACAATCACCCTGGTGTAAAACTAAAGGGCATGTTGGATTTCAGAATTAACTGGAAATATAGATCAAAACCCAAGCAATCAAAATAAAACAAAACAAAACGAAACAAAACCCACCCACAGGTCACGGCAGCTCTTCCAGAGACCTCCCCGGAGCTAAATCGCTGTTTCTAAGGGCATTTCCACGCTATCGGCGCTCCCTCGTTAACACAAATAGGATGTCAGGGCTTTGCAGTAACACCGAGACCAGGGAGGAGAGTGCCATGAAAGATCATTTCAGGGTGACAAAATGACTTGATTCCTTTTCTGAATCTGAGCCTTCACTGGATGTCTCTCTCAGCATTCACAGAGGAATTCTTGACTTCCTCTGGCAAAGGAGATTATCTTACAGTTGAAATTTCTTTTTAACCAGAAAGATATTTTAGAAATGGTGGGCAATTTTCAAATCCAACAAGAGTTTACAATTGGTAAAGGGAAGAGGTGATCCTTTCACAGGGTGGGCGGGAAAGGTCGCCCAGAACGATGGCCGCTTACATTTGAAGAGATGTCGAAATTCTCAGCCTGGGTAAGCCTGGGCAGGACCAAGTTAGCGAATATTCCAGAAACAGATGAGATAGTTTGGGAGCAGTGATGTGGAACTGGAAATTCTATTTTTTCATTGACAAGAGTGAGTCATGTACAAACTTGGACCATAAGGCAAAACTCAACCTATCCTGCTTCTTTCTATAATTGCTGGAAAATTGTTATTAGTCATAAGAAAGGCTTTTAGAAATATTTAAGAAAATACGTTTTCTTTGCCAGAAGTCTAGAACAGTAGCTAAATCAAGTCACACAGCCATCGATCTCTGTAGCCTCCAATTATCCCTTCAATTTTACAGTAGAGAGTCGGGTGTTAATACCAACACAACGGCTTGTTATTCACGCGCAGGGCCCCGAGGTCTACGGAGCTCTTCCCTGGCTGGTCTCCATCCTCACAGCCACCCTGAGAGGCCCACAGGGTCGTACAGAAAGGAAAACCAGTGATCAGAAGACTAAGTGACATGTGCAACTCCCTTCTGGAAGTCAGGGGCAGCCTCAGCTTTTAAACCTGACTCCCAGCCCGGAGTTCCTCCTACAAGAGCCAACTGCTGTGTTGGTTGTAAAATTTTATATCATCATCATCGTCATCACCATCATCCCTTCGAGCTACAGAAAACTTTACCGTTTACCAGGAATTTTAACATGCATTTTTTTTCCTTTCATTCACTCACTCACTCAAGAGTCACCAAGTGCCTGTTAGGACAGGCACTGTGGTGGGGCAAGGGCCACAGACACACAGACCACCTTGTGCTGGGTACTCAGCGTATGTTAACTGATGAAGCTGCAATTCAGGCAGCAACTCTGAAAAGGTGGCAGGACGAAGCCCCCACCCCTACCCCACCCCCAGCACTCGCCCTGCTCTCATGACTGGGGCGGCAGTACTCGGGCTCTCCACCCATGCCACCTGAGCTGTGCCAACTGCAGGAGGCTGTGCTCTTGACGTGAGATGTCTCTGTCTTCCTTCTGACTGACACATGGGCCAGACACTCAGAAGGCAACTCTAACACTCCACAAAACCCCAACTGGCAACTGTGTCAAGTGAGGGTTCAGACTAAATAACCTCCCTTTCTTTTCAGCAAAAGAGTCACGCATCCCTTTGGCTTGCACACAGCAGTCGAGCAGCAGCTATCAACACACAGCGCAGTTCAGTGCAAAGGGCATTAGTTTGGGAGCAAAGAGGTATAGATGCAAGTCAGTGGCTCTGACACAAACCCGCTGTGTGACCTTGGCCAACTCACTTAGCCTCTCTGGGCCTCAGTTATCCCATTTGTATAACAAGGGGAAGATGTTGGCCCTGCCTGCCTTACAGCGCTGTTGTGGAGACAGAAATGCAGGATGATTAAGAAAAACTTTGTAAGATATAAAGAGTTCAGGTTGCGGATTAAAATCCCCTGAGTGTTTATTACTATGTAACATACCACCCAGTTCCAAAAGGCCTGAACCTCCCAGACGGGCTCCAGTGAAAGAAGACAACAGCCGGGCTTTCTGGGTGGATTTAAATGGGCTTCACACACCACCAGGCTGTGCCTCTCAAGCCCCTCCGGAGCCTTGAACTCTGTGAACTGAATGCCCACACTCCTGGCAGACCGCCACCTTCCCGAGATGACGGGGGTCTCTACCAGCCCCGGGGACTCTGCCTGCCTTGCCACACAGCCTCTGAAAACGATGGTCACCACACACCATACACTCTCCACAATCTGTCACCCTGTGTGCGCCCATCAAATTCTTTAGTGACAAAAAAAAAAAAAAAGTGGATACAACAGCCCCAGTTCAGAAATTCCCAGTCATACTGTTTTAGGGCTGAACTTGTTTCTTAAAAGGCAGTTCTAATTAGAGTGACATTTTGTCCACTGTGGTTCTTAGTTATGAAAATAATGAGCTATGAAATTCCAATTTATTGTTGACAACTTAAACGGCCAGGCACCGGAGCGGCGCGTAACTTCCGAGTGCCACTCTACCTAGTGACAAATCTATTCTGGGTCGTGGGAGGCTGCCGGCTGGGCCCGGGGGGATCCTTGTCCCCTTCCGTCTCCAGGGGAGATCTGGAGGGCTCCCAGGCACCAGAATTTGAGGACCGGGCCTCTGGACATCCCTCAGAGGAGGGCTCAGCGTCTTGCCCTGAGAAGATTTCAAATAGCAAGCAAAATGTCGGCTCAGCAAAGATGTCTCGGCAAAAACAAAGGAAGGGCCTTCTTTCTCTCTGTCCCTCTCCATACAATGAAGAGGCTTCCCAAGAAGATATCTAAGGTCCATTCGGCTCTCGGAGTCTGACGCCGAGACAGTCTAAAATATTTCCTTCTTTCGCTCTCCTATTTTTGTCTTCATTTCTTTCTGTTTCTCTTTTTTTAAATCAGTCTTTCTCTTTGTTTTTTTTTCTCTTTCTCTTTTCTCTGTCTCCTTTCCTCTATTTTCTTCTATTCTCACTCTGATTCTCCATCCCAGAAAACCACCATCTAACGAGAACACCACGCTGATGTCCTGCCTTCCTCCTTGAACTCTGCCTGGGGCTCGTCTGCTGCCAAGCACCGAACAGGAAGGAGTGGAGCCCCCAACCTCCACAGCTTGAGGTGACTCAACATGGGCAGGGGAATGAGGAATGAACACAGGGATCAAGGTCCCCAAAGGGACCATCAGACCTCTGGCCCCAAAGCTTCTTCCTTGAACTCCAGCAAGGCTCCCCAGGGTTAAAAACTGTCGTCCCCTTCCATCTGAGAGAATTTCTTAAATTCCAGCATATGGAAGAGAAAGAGCAAGCAGGAAATCATGATGTCACTGACATACTTCAAAATATTTATTTCCTATTCAGGCATCTGTTCTCAAACCATAATGCAAGCTGCAGGACAAAGGTTGTTCTCTGATGCCGGGAGAGAACCCCTGAGAGAACACCGAACAGCTAAAACCCCAGACTGCTCCTGGCTGTGGGGCCAGACCTCTAGCAACATCACACGCCTGGAAACCTGGAAACGAACTTGTGGCCTTGGCTGCAGGGTGTGGTGGGATGTGCCTGGTCTGAGGGTCCCTAAGTCCTCTTCCCTACCCAGGTACTGACTGGCAGGCTGGACCTGGGTCAGCCACTTTGCTTCTCTAGGTTTGTTTCTTTATCTCAAAACTGCTTCCCTCCTGCCATTCAACCGGAATGCTAAAGGCTGTACAGCCCTCTGGGAGAATCAGCATTGTTAGCATTTTGCTTGTAGCAAATCACTGGGTCAAGTGGCAACTTTCAAATGTCAAACTTGAGAGTTAGTGTTTGTTTGGATTTTCCCCCCTCTAATTTAATATCTACTTACAATGCCTGTCACAAGAAGGAAACAAAGCAGAGAAGGAAAATACTGTAGCTCAACATAAGGTTGATGATAACCCCAAACTAAAAATGACAGCTGACTCTAAAAAATGGAATATGCCTTTTGGGAACATTAAAACGAAACATTGAACTCTGATAATGTTGGTGATTTTTCACTTGTGGATTTCCCATGCAGCCCTGCTCAAGCCCTGGTCTTACCTAAGGTATGCAGGGGAAATTCCCAAGAACCTCTTCCTCTTGGGTTCTTTGGAATAATTAACCAGGCTTTCAGAAAACATGTCACCCACCCTGGCTTGTGTAGCTCAGTGGATTGAGCGTGGGCTGTGGCAAACCAAAGGGTCGCTGGTTTGATTCCCAGTCAGGGCACATGCCTGGGTTGTGGGCCAGGTCCCCAGTGGGGGCATGTGAGAGGCAACTACACATTGATGTTTCTCTCCCTCTCTTTCTCCCTCCCTTCCCCTCTCTCTAAAAATAAATAAATAAAAATTTAAAAAAAGAAAACATGTCACCCCTCCTGACTGAGTCCTCGTTCCACGTGTCCTTGGGGTTTCCCAAGACTCCTTTGAATGGAATAGCCTCGAAAGGGCTTTGCAAACGCTAAAGTGCTGGGCACCTGGGTCAAGAGCCACAGTGATTCTCACTGCGACACTGGCACACTGGCCAGCTGCTGGGCCACGTTTTAGGTCGTTATCTGAGAAATCAAGGGAAGCCTAGAGCCCCTGCCTTTACCTGCCGAGGATTTTGCTGACACAGCCATGGCTGACCCGAAGCTGCCTGGAGATGTCGCAGGGCCTGACACCTTGATGAGCAAGTTCCACTATCCTTTGGCGGACTACATCCGGGAGTGGCCGTCCGTTCACAAAAACCCCCCCAAGCTGATTCACTCCTCCATGTCCTGAAACAGATCAGAAACAGAAAGCAAGGGAAAGGGTAGTTAGAACCAGTCACACAGAAGGCGCAGCGCCGCAGCGAACACCCAGCACCCTCCGGACAGAAACGGCTGCAGACTGGACGTCTTCAGCCTGAAGTCCGATCACGTAGATTACGCAAACACCTTAAGTCGCTTTGTAAAATTAAGCTTAATCTTCAGCCAGTCAGCTGGGCTATTGAGGGCAAGCATCTCTGTACCAGTTTTCCTTCGGTTACTAGCATTTTCCTCACAGTTCTTTTTTTAACAATGGAATATGTCACGACCTCGGTCTATGCTAGGGACACAACTTACTGCGTACATGATGCTGAGGTCTAAGAAAAAGCCTCGGGAGAAAACACACTTTAAAATACATCAATGTAAAGAGATTTTTAAAAATGAAACTCTTCCTTTTAACAAATATCTTCAAAAGCGACAGGGATGACCCCAGTAAACCTAGGTCTCAGGGGAGAAAAATGTTTTTTAGATTATAATCTGATTAAGGTACTTTTTAAAATTTTTAAATAGTATCTGCATGGTACCGAGACAAAACCCAACCACTGCCTTGGTAAAAATGTTTTCCTTAAGAAGGTGAGTCCCATACTGCAATAAAGCTGGAAAAAATAAACAAAACAGATGAGGCTGACAGGCAGACTTGACCACTGTCCCCGCCCAGAGCACACAAAAGAAATGGGTCAGAGCATCACATTCTACTCTATCACTATGAAGGAGTTTTCCTAAAATTTTTGGAGTGTTTTACAATTGACAAGCAGCTCTAAGTTGGTTCAGGGGAAATAAAGAAGCTAAAGAAAGCTTGTGAGTCCCAGGTTTTACAAAGGCTCTGAGACAAATTTTAAGTAAAAAGAATCAGGGAAAAGAATCTCCTCTGCCTGATAAGCTTCCTTCTCTTACATCCAGGTCCATCTGGAGGGAAACAGAGACACAAGCCACTGAAAAGCCAAACCAGTAAACATAGTGGGTAGCAACATTATTGACTTTGGAGCTATTAATCAGCCACTGACATCACTGAAGGCTATTAAAAGCCAAAAGCCAAGTTCAAGCATTTACCAATGCTGCTGGCAGCTCAGAGGCTGAGAGGGGGGTGATAATCTACACTGGAACTTGCCCGGGACTAGACTGTACCATGGAAACCAGGGCATCTCAGAGGTCACACACACACACACACACACACACACACACACACACCCTCTCTAACTCTAAAACATGCGATAGCCACCTCATCTCAGCTCTCCACCCCCTCCCCAGCTCTCAGCTACTATCCGGGTTCACGCACATCTGAAATGGAGAGGAGAAAGGTATTCACAACACAACTGATGTCCTAAAAACTGCCAAAGCAATTCATGAAGTTCCCCAGGAGAGTCTGAATTGAATGTATCCCTCAATTTCCAACATCAGGCTGATTTCAAGGAAAAACACAATTTTATAGACAACGACAGTACTTAATTCTAGTTCTAAGCTGAATTTCTGTCTGATTGTCAAAGTGAACCTTGATTGGTTTTGATTGTTCTAAGACATGCCAGATATGAGAAAAGGAAACCCATCCCAAACAAGACTCCGTGGTCAGAACACGACTGCACAGTTCACCTGAAACTGGGCGGCTGCAGCCACCCTGGTCAAGGGCCTTGAGAAAGCTTCATTCTGGGGTTGGGAGCACCTAATGAAAAAAGGTCGTATCGAGCTTTCAAGAACAGGCTGGATTTAAGAAGAAGGTAAATTCAAAACTGCTACAAGCTCCTCTGGACGGACAAAAAGGAAGCTAAAAGCACCCAGCACAGTTTTGAGATGACCTGTTAGTCTAGGCATTGTAGCCTATCCACAAGACCTTGTTTCCTACATCACTGGCAATGTAAACGTTCTGCCCAAAACAGAATGCCAACCTGCAGAGGACTCAGATTTCAAAAGCAGTCCCATAGGACATTTGTGAGCTTTGGGGGACACTTGTATCCTGGACATTCTAGGTGACAGCAAGCCATCCCATACTCAAAGCCACAAAGACCAGGCTACCAGCACTCTTCCACAGTCTGATACTCATGTCCACAGCTGACACCAGACCCAGAGTGACCAGGTAGTCCCCTGGAAAGGCCCCCAAAACTGGCTCTCTCTGCCTCAGCCACAGACCTCTTCAATAAAGCACTTCGAGGCTGGTAGGGAGGCGGTTTACAACTGTGATCTGAGAGGGCAATGTCTGCCACTTACCCTGAGACTAAGAAGAAGTAAAACTAGATGCCTGAGAGAGGGGAGGCAGCATGGGGGAAAGAAAAGAGGGAAACTGAGGTGTCAGGGGAAGGGTGCAAAGAGTGGGACGAAATGAGACAGGCAGCAAGAAAAGAGAGCCGAGGCTGGAAGAGAAGCCTCGAGTCAGAAAGGCAAAGGAGGGAAAAAGCGAAAGGAACAGCCAGCACAGGTGAAGAAAAGAAAGGTGAATGTGCTGTACAGAGGAAGGCCAGGAGATCAGAAGAGAAAATGGAGGAAGCCCAGTAAGGGGGGGGGGGCTGGAGTGCAGAGGACTTCTGTGGAGGGGGACCTTTGTTTTCTGCAACCCCAGCTCCTGCATCTCCTCAGAGAACACAAGCCCAGCCTCTACTTCCCGCTGGGTACTGGTATCCCCTGGGGGCGCCTGGGGGGAGACACAGACTCAGCTACACTTTTCAGGGCCAAGTAGAATTTACAGAGAGACTGACACAAAGATAGATGGAAACAAATTAAGGCAAAGACCAGGAAACAGACACACAGATACAAGGGAAACAGCCCTGCCCCCACAGGACTGACAGGAAAGGGTTTGGGGGGTGTGGAGGGAGAAAGGTTGAATTGCAGATGCCCCTGGGGCCTTTGTGGCTCTGGTCTGGAAGGGCCAGCCTCCACAGATGCTCCTTGGGCCTGATCAGAGCATGCTGCCCACATGGCTGGGCACAGGGTCTTAGAGAGAGGGTCCCTGCTCAGTCGAAGATTGAACTCCAGGGCTTTCAGGGTCATTGAAATTTTTCCTAGTGGCACCCAACAGGATGAATGAAGGGACACACAGACATGCCTACAGGGACACAGGGAAGAGCAGGGAAGAAATTTCGTTAATGCACTCTCTAAATGACAGACAGATGCTGACACACACTGACAGCCGGGCCACAGACACAGACACAGTTAAACCAGACACAGCACCGCACACATGTGTGCGCCCACCCAGACAGTCACCTCTCCTCCTTCTGGAACCTGAGTCCCTCCCCCTCTTCTTCTGGGAGTCCCTGAAGACCCAAGAACCAGCTCCAGGGTTGCCCCTGTGAACTTTCAGTCCTTTTGTCTCTCTGGCCCCAATACCATACTCCATAAAATGGGTGTAACTAAAGGTTTAGACAAATCTCAGGTGGGAGACTGGTTATAAAAGTGCTTTAGAAATGGCAACCATACCTGAGGGAGGAAAACATCTAGGGAGGGAGGGAGGGAGGAGGCATTGTGCTGAAGACAGTGATGAGTCTGGAATAGGGGGTGGGGGCAAGGGAACTCAGAAGCCCATTTCGTGGCAAGTCTGCCCCTGCATGGCCCCCTCCAAAAGCTCTCTTATTCCAATGGGGGCGGAGGAGTAGGGGCATGAACTTGACCTGGACCAAGAAGGGTGAGGAGGAGGTGAGGTTTTGTTTGAGCCCCTACTACCCCAGAGATCTCTAAAGATCTACTGCGCACCCTACTCCCCACCTCCAATCACCAACAAATTGAGGCCCCATAGCGGGCCTACACTGTGCAAGCAAATAGCTCTGGACGTCAGAACCAAGGGCACTTCCAGAGAAGCCAGCTCTGGAAGCTCGGCTGGCTGGGGCCCAGCCCCCACCGCGCTGCCCGGAGGTTGAAAATGGGAGGAGGGAGCACTTCTCGAGGAGGGGGCAGATGGAGGCCAGGGCAAGGAGGGACAGGGACACAGTCAATAGCGGTTGGCTAACAGCACCTGTAAGTAGCTGCCTTCTCCATCCTCCTGCACAGCTGGGAGACCACCGGGTCTCACGCCATCTCCCCAAGGGCTTGTGCAGGACCTCTGGGGCGCCCCTTCGCTCACAAGGAGGCAGTGAGGGTCTGTTGATTCCTCCCCCACAGCGAGAAGAGAAGAGTAGCGGCCAGCCCTCTCCGTTTTGTCCCCCAGTCGCTCCTCGGCCGAGCTGAGAGCTTGCCTACCTCTCAGAGTATTGACCCCAACTCCTCCGTTTTCTGACTCGCTCTACGAGATCAGAGCCTCCCCCAGCTTGGCTCAAGTGTGCGCAGGAGCCGGCTGCGGGGGCGCTGGGGTCACCACAGACTAGAAACCTTTTTGGCACAGGCCCCAAACGATGAGGAATCCTTCGGGCTGAAACCGGAGCAAGCGGCTTCTCGGTACAAACGTCCGCACGGCTTGGGTGGATTACCTCCATCTCAGGAAATTGACACAAAGAGAAACTGACCCGCCGGCAGTCAGCCCCGGCCGCCAAGACCAGCACTTCTTTGCCTACTAGGCCACTCGGCCTTCCGGATTAAAAAGGACAAATTCGCCCAGGAAAGCTCCCCTTCTCTCCAGCCGGGTCTCTGCTGCCTTTGTTAAATAGGGGACCCGCGGCTAGTAAGCAGGATCCTGGGCTGTCTGAGAAGCTGGCTTGGGGACGGCTCCCACCCAGGGAGCAGCCCTATGACCTGCGCCCGGTGGGGACCCAAGCTGGGCACCCGGCTGGATGCCGCCAAAGCCTGGCGCCTTGCTCCGGCCCAGCTTTGCCGCGCGCAGAGGGAAAAGGCGATTCGTTCCACTTGGTATTTCCTTGGAATCTCCGACTCTAATCCGGCGCTAACTCACCGTGAGAGGAACGCTCATCTCACAGGAGGCTGTGCTCAAGTGTGAACCGCAAGACCCGCGCGGGTCAGGCCGCCGGTCCCTGCCCGCGTCGCTGGCGCCCAAAATGACCCTTCCCGTCTCCTACACACGCAGCGTCTTTCAGAAGTCGGGGGCGCCTGTATGGTGATTAATTGGCTTCTTGATTTTTGCTTGTTTGTTTGTTTAGGATAGAAGCCATCCTAAGGCAAGCGTCCTGCAGAGAAGGACTTGAAGGTGTCTTTGAGGGTCTGTGTATGACCTGGCGGCTTCTAAGCAGAAGCTCAGCCCAGGGACCTCTACTTGGTTGATTTTTCAAATCCCACTCCTCAACTCCAGAACACCTTGGGAGCTCTGGACACGGTGTCTCACTTATCTTTCAACCTCTTCCTTCACACATGGCCGCACAAAGACACTGGCTGGGGCCCCACTTTCCCTCCAAGCCCTTGCCTTGATTAGCCCCACCATTGAAAAAGACGCTGTCGAGATTTGGGTGTGGGGCGCTGAGATTCAGACTGACCTTTCGCTACAACTTCGTGCTCTCCAACTAGTCCAGTCGGAGCCCTCTCCAGGTCCCAGCTTGGATTCTCCCAGCACACCGAGATGTCGCTGCCAGAGCCCCCGAAAGGCTGCAGGAAAGGCTGCAGCTCGCTGCCTACGTTACGGGTTGGTGGAGGCGGGATTCCCGGTGCCAGGTGCTCCGGGCCCAGGAGCCCAGGCACTTTGTTCCACATCCCTGCCTGCACTTTGCAAACTTGACCGCACAGCTGCAGAAGTCCTGGGTCCTACCGGCCTTGGTACCTGCCCCGCAGTCCGGCACCCCAACCCCGTCCCGGCCGGAGAGTGAGAGAAGCGAGCTCGCCGCCTACTTACTATGCATGGATGCAAACGGGTCGTGCTTACAGTGTATTTCCATCGGGGCGCTCCAGACTGCAGGCCGGCCCACGCCGCCGCCTCCCGGCGCCAAGGGGCTGCCCAGCGCGGCTCAGGAGCCGCGCCGCCAGGCCGGGCACCGTGCGAGCTGGACTCAGAAAACCCTGCTGAAGCCTCGGGGCTTCTCTCAGAGCCGCGCTGCCGGAGACCGCCGAGATCTGCGCCTAGAGGCGGGAAACCGCGCCAGTGCAGTCCGGCTGGATGAGGGGCGCCCAACTCCTGGCGGCTTTCCTCCCCGGCTGGCTCAGGCGGCGGCTCCGGACACGATTCGGGGTAGCTGCTGCCAAGGCGCCTGCAGCCTCGGGGGCATAGCGTAGGGGCCCGTCCCCGGGACGGCCAGGCGCCCGTGACCTCGGAGAGGAGCGGCTTTGAGGAGGCCTGCAGGACACTCGGCCCTTGGCTTTACTCAGGGGGGCGGCGAGGCCCGCGGGCTGCCAGGCTGGTTCCGCGGCCTCGCTGCCTCGGGAGTCTCTCCTCGACTTCTTGATCTCCACCGGATCCCTTTTCTCTCTGCTTCTCTGAGTCTCTGGGACTCGGACTTGCTGCCTCAGCCTCTTTCTACCCGGCTCTCCGACGTCTCGGACGAAGTTGCAAAGAACTTCCTCTCTGGCGGTGCTGGGGCCCAGGCGGGTGCGCAGACGTTTCCCCCACGGACCTTGGGGCTGAGACTCCGGAGTCTCCGGGAGCTTGTAGCCTTCATACCCTGGGACCCGCTGCCTTCAAAGTTCCCGCGGCTCCCGCTGCTCCCCCATCGCTGGGACCAGTAAAAGGGACAACAGCGATAGTGTCCTCTTCGCCTGAGTATCTGCCTCACGCCCACCAACTCTTCGAGCCCCTCCGCCCTCTCTCGGAGGTCTGGTTCTACTATCTTCCAGTCGCCTCTTCCGGGACGGCCGCCGTGCTTGCCCCAGGCGTGGAGGGAGGAACAGAGGAGACAGAAAAAGGTCCCCTCCGCCAAGGCCGCTGGGACTACTGGTGCTGAAATGGAGCCGCTGTTGGCTTTGCCCGCACCGCCGCCGCGGGCGCTAGCCCTCCGCCTGCTCGGCGCGCACAGTGCGCCACCGCGCCACCCCGGAGCCGCTTTCAGGACCCGCTGCGTGTGGACAGCGCCGCCCGGGGCTCAGCCTCCCTCCGGGCGGGGGCGGGGGCGGGGCGGGCCCTAACCTGCCAATCACGACTCGCCGAGCCAATCAGAGCAATGGCAGCCGGCGCTGGCCCGAGGCACCGCTCCATTGGCTGAGCAACCGACGGGCTCCGCCTAATTAGCGGATACCTGGGCAATGGGAGAAAATGGGAGGCGGGGCCCAGGCGGCGGCGCCACGTTCATTGACAAACCCGCGGCGCGAAGGCCCTGTGAAGCAAGGATGGAGGGAGGGGGAGGGGATCCACCTAGTGCCTGGAGAGTCCTGCTGTACATCCCAAGGGAGCTTAGCCTATCCACTGTGGTGCTGGGACCCTGGGATGCCCTGAAGGTTTGGAGACAGCCAATGCGGGGTGGGGAGTGAAGGTGGGGGAAACAGTCGCCAGAAAACACACACGCAACGAATGTTGGAGAAAGACAGGGAGAGCAATACAGAAATGGCTTTCAATCTAAGCACCATCACACTCACGATGGACTCGCAGTGTGCGCACATTGGCCCATTCTTAGTTTCTTCATCTGTAAAATGGGCAGAGTTGGCTTATTTAGCCTTTAATGAAGACTCCTTCCAGTGGAAACATTTCATAATTGTATCAAACTCCTGCTAAGCCACAGCCTCCTCATTTACCCCTCCCTCTTTTTACCCCAGGGTCCCCAATTCTGAGATAACTGAGAAGCAGAGACATTGAGATGAAAGAAATTTTACATTATTTTAAAGTTGGTAACCAGGGTGTTCCTGGGGAAAGGAGGTTATCTGAGGCTTTGGATCGTATTGCACAAGCACTGAGCCCTGAACACCTCTTTCCAGCCTCAGGCCAGGAGTCGCCAGACACTTTGGGGGCTAGTGATTCTCGGAGCTGGAGGCTTCTCTCCACGGGGGCAATTCCTCATCCAGTGCAAGGCCTCTTGGGAATTGAATGAACCCAGTCCTGACCAGTGCTAATGAAGGTCCCTGAGGAGGGCAGGTGGACTGGCACATTCTATCTGCAAGGGCCTGCCTAACCATGCCAGGAGTGCTACTATGCTGCAGCTATCAGCTGTTGAGAAAACCTGATGTTGCCTCTCCTGGGGAAGTTCTTGTTTCTTTTAAGACAAAATGGGTGGAATTTATAACAAAATCCTCCTGGTCCAGAAGGGCAGGTCTTTGACCAGTGAGTCTGTTTCTCGTTGGGGGGGGGGGGGAGGCGTGAGGACCTGGGACCACAATCAAAGGAAGTGGTCTTCGAAAAGAAAGCATGTGACAGCCAGTCCATACCCAGGAGGCAATAGTTCTGTGAGTGCTTATGTCTGCCAGGGTCCTGGCAGAGACAATGAAGACTCTCCTGCCCCAGCAGCTCATGGGAGTGGTCCCAAGTCCCATCATTTCTGATTCATAAGCCATGCTCCTCTAATATTAAACATAAATCCACCAGAACGAGGGCTCTGGGATGCCCGCTCTAAAGCCAGGCTAGTAGGGAGGACAGAGCACATGCTGACCTGGGAAGGCTCCCAGGCCATTGTCTGCTTCAGTCTTCCCTGTCTACCTGTGCCCCATTTCTCACACGCCCTACACTGGGTCTGTCCTCTGGCCCACCTTCTTTGTGATCCTGGCCCGGCCCCAGCTGCCCCTGAACGGGTAGTTAAGTTTCCGGCGCTGACTCATCCCCACCCCCTTCAGGGCACAGCTGCAGAAAACGGCCTCAGGCGGGCCCCTGGGGCCCCTGAGATGGGGTAGCGGCGGGATCTCTTCTTTGTCTGGAACCGCGCCTGTTCGTACCTTCCGCCCACCCCCACCCCCACCCCGCCTTGTAGCAGAAAGGTCGAAACAGGGAAGAGAGACCAGGATGAGTTAGGGTTCCCGCTTTCGCTCCATGGGTGGCCCACGGTGGATCGGTGGATCGAAGGTGACTAGACGTCGACGGGGAGACTCTGCATTCCCACCTGAAAGGCGGGGAGGAGATGGGGGGTTGGGGTCGCCTTGAGGGACACGGCAAATGACAGCTCCACCTCCAGCCTCGCTCATTGAGTTCGGACTTGGGATCTCAGATTGTAAAGTCGTTGAGCTGCAAGGGCCCTGAGGTTATACTTCCCCCATTTTACAGATTCGCCAAGTGAGGCTGAGGCGCATAGTAGGTCCAGGCTAGAGGAAAGGCCGTGGGTTGGGAACCTCCTTCTCAGAAGGATCTCTCCAGAGCCACTCCCGGAATGGCGGGGCGGTGGGGGTACGGTACCAAATAAAAGATCCCAGCTAGGATATGCCCGCGCATACGGGTTTCCATCCCATACCTGGGAGGCTGGACAGAGCCCCCGGAGCGCTGCCGGAGTAGGATGGAACTGCAGATGCTAACGGAACAGAACTAGCTCAGATTCCCACTTCATACAGGTGTTCTGCTTCAGGACTGTGTCTTAGGCGAGAGCATCCCCCTTCCGCATCGTGCGCTGCACGGGTCAGAGGGAGCCTCCCTCCGGACCGGGCCTGCATCCCAGAACTTCTAGGATGCCAGACCTGATATCCTGGCCACCGTGCCCAACCTTACAGGCCAATGAACGGCGGTCCAGGGAGGTTACGAAACCATTCTCAGATAACACAGCGATTCCATGCCCAAGCCAGGCTTCTACGCCTGTGTTCCCCCTCCGGAAGCTCACAAGCCCTGAGTCTGGGTCCAGGAGAGAACGAAGCAAGCAGTTGGTCTCGACGCCTCTCTGCTGAAAGCGGTCGGGCCTCTCTCTGCTCAACAGTCGCGTGGTTTCTTTCCCTTCGCAGGAGGACTTTGGGCCCAGCCCTGTGCTAAGAACTGGAGACCGGAGGCCCGGGAACGAAACATTCCGGAAGAACCCCAATTTATGTAAATCTCATTGACTTTGAAAGTTTTGCTATTGAAAGAAAACCTATTGAGAACAAGGTTTGAGAAGCCAACACACCTTCAGAGAAACGTCCACGTCGGTCCTCACCTAGACAGCCTGCCTTCACTCGAACACACTGCCCCCCTCCCGTTTCTCCCCCACTGCCAGTCCCTCCGGCGCCCAGCGGCGTCGGGGGTGTGGGGCGGCTATAGCGTTCGGTGGACCTGAGGTTGACTCACGCAGCCCAAGTCCAGCCCATTTCCCTTTCACTTCTGGCAAAGCGACGCCCACAGGGCTCGGACTGGTTGCTCAGTTCAGTCAAGTCAGAGATGACACGGCCATCGCTGTCCTAACTTGGTGGGTCCTCTCTAATCCTCATTTTAAAAACATCAAAGAGAGAAAGCAACTGACCCGAAATTACACGGTGGGGTCAGAGCTGACTTCTGCTCCTGGCCCAGGTCTGTCTGCAGAAACTGTTGAAGTGGGTGGGAAAAGGAGAGAAGAATTTAACCACATTTTTCAAGAGAAATGCCAATTGTCGTTGTCAGGGTTTATTTCCATTATTAGCGCACCCCAAAGGGCAAGGGCTCTGGGGCTGCCTTTCTCTCTTTAAAGTCTTTAGGCAAGGGGCCCCTTCTCCTAGGACTCAGCTTCCCCATGTGTCTAACAAGGGAAAGAACCCTTGAGATGAGGCCTTCCAAGGCTCAGAAAGATGAAAGAATATTGGCATCGTCCCACCAGGCTCATCCTAGAGCTGAGGGTCTGGATGCTGTTGCCTGTCAGACAGCGTTCAGCCTATCTTGGTCTCCTTGGCCTTGGGGAGCCTGAACTCACATAGCAGCTTGTGTTCCCAATCATAGTTTTTCTCCAAGGGGACTCATGAGGGTGGGATTCTCTTGCCTCTCCCAGCAGAAACGAGAACTCTAAGGACAGAGAAGCCCCCCCCCCCACCATACCTGCCCCTCTCTGGACCTCAGTTTTACCTTTTTGGTACCACAAGGGGAAAACTAGACCAAAAAAAAAAAATCCTAGTGCTTCCCTACTTAGGGCCGACCTCACCCGATCTTGAGCTTAGAGCTGTAAGGGCATAGACTCTTTCCCAATTGTACAGATGGGGAAACTGAGGTCAAGAGACAGAATGAAATACAGTTCTGAAGAAAGCAAAGGGAGAACATAAAAACCCTCTAAGTTAGAAGAAGGAAGAAACCCACGAAGAAACCCCCAAACAAGACCTGGATGCCCCTAGCTATCCAGTTTCTCAGCTCTCCTCTTTCCAGGCTGGGGCCCAGGCTCGGGCAGACCGGTGAAAGTGCAGTGTCACCTGAGATGTTGGTCTGTACCTATGCAGGTGGCCCTTACCCCAACTCGGCTTGAAGAGGGGGCGTGGCTCTTCAGATTTTAAAACTCTAGCCAGCGTAGGCCACCCTCCCCAACCCCACCCAGGTCCATCTCTCTGAAGAATGAAATGCTTTATTGATTAAACGATTATTCAGGCGATTGAACTAATCAAAGAGCCCATCGACCGCCATGAATTACATTCTTTGTAGACAGCTTGTCGGGAAAGGCAGCCGGGGCCAGCCACGCAGACCCTCTGCCTGAACCCTACCGGCCGCTAACCCATTCCCAACACAAACACAACCCCTAGTCCCAGCACGAGCACCTTTGGGAGTCCCACAGACTAAGGGACCCACTGAGGAAGTGAGGAGGGGGAGTGGGGATGGAGGCAGAGGGTGTTTCCAGGGTCCCCTTCCTATACTCTCAACCTGGGGAACCCTCTTCAATTTTGTCTCTTTGATTTCGGCCCTAACTTCTCTTCAGTCACGATTTTGGAAACACATCTAAGCCCCGGGAATTGTCCTGGGTTTAGAATATAAGTTCACCCCTCTTTTTCTGCTTTCTGGCTTATATTTAGGGCTAGGGTACAGAAGGGGGGTTCACAGATCCACAGGCATGAGGAAAGGGGAGTTCTTGCCAGGGCCAGGAGTGTGTTTGGTGTGGGTTAGCACACTTGGCCTAATGAGTAAAAGAGGCTCCTGTGCCCAGCTTTTACCTCAGAGCAGACAGAGGCTTCCTGCCACCTGCCATCTCCTCTCAATTATAAACACACCCTGCTACTCACTGCCTGGGCCTGTGGGAGGCACACCTGGTCCTCTGCCAGAAAGGCCTGTGTGCATACAGGCACCAGGACCCGATGCCCAGGAGAGGCACACATGTCTACCCCACTTACACTTTCTTCCATTGCAGGGGCACCCACAAGATACAACCTGAGCACACCACACACACACACACACACACACCAGTGTCAGAGGCTTGTCTAGGTGAAGGCAAAGGCAGACTAGGAGTCCCTACACGTCTCAACTAGCCTATGGGCTACCTGCTCTCACCTGCCAAGGCTGCATGGGCCACTGGAAACCCTTTTGTATAAATGGTGGGCTCAACAGTGCCCACAGAGAGAGGCGGTGCGCACCACACAACAAGGGTTCTGCAATCCCTGAGTTCACACCTCCATTCCTGGATCTCCCAGTGGAATGGGACCTGCGCCTGACTGTTCCCAGGCTTAGCACAGCAGACTCCCACAGGCCCTAGGCCCATCCCTGTGCCTAGAAGCTGGAACTTTTGTGTATATTGGCAATTACACAGCAAAGAGCTGTGGACAGGTACACATTTTTCTCACTTCCAAAATTTCTCACTTGGGGTATGACAAATACAGGCCCTTAAAGGAATAGATATACACTCACACACTTATCCCAGTTATATATGTGACATACATTTTGGATACAAAAGAACAGTACCCAGGAACACCCACTCATAAGTACACACTAACACACACATAGATATAAAGACACGCAGGCACATAAAGTCTTGGACACACACTCAGACACACAAAATACGGACACACAAACTCATTAGCACGCATGCACACGCCGAACCCCTATGTAAACTCGCAGACCCAAACAAACTTTCAGAGTCCCAGCTAGACACCTACATAAACATTCCGACATAGAGGGAAAAAATAGGCAAACCCTCAGCCACTTGGACTGATACAGAAGTCTGTGAATAGATTGGCGGGGAAAAAAAGCCCCACAAACGCGCCACGAACAGACAGGCAATCAGTCCCAGCGAAAATGAGGTTCATTCCCTCCCCGGGGCCGACGCGCTGCAAGACCAGCACCCGGTTGGGTCCCGGCTGGGTCCCGGGCTTAGCGCGCGTAGAACCGGTATCGCGATCCTACCTGTCCTGCCGGTCCGAGGAGTTGGGTAATTTTTCTCTAAATCCATTTTGATTTTTCAGAACTTGATGGAATGGACAGGGGGAAAAAAGTTTCCACTTTTTTTGTGCTTCTTTTTTTTTTCCCCCCTGGCGTCAGGGGCCGCTCACAGGTCGAAATAATTCAAGCCTTCCGCTCCCCCGCCGAGCTGGGGTAGCTGATCACTGAGCTGAAACTAAACGTTTTAGGTGGAAAAAAAGCGTCCGAAGGCACCGTGAAATGATTAAGGAACTAAAGAGCTTCTCGCCATGTGAGATCATGTCCTGTTCTCGCCAACATCACAAGATGTCCCCTGACACGCCGCGCCCCCAGCGTGCGGCCCCGCACTGCCGGCCCAGAGCTGGGCGAGGGTGTCCGCGCTGTGCAGCGGGGCCTGCTCAGCTGGCCAGACGGGGCGGGCCGGGCCGGGCCGGGCCGGGCCGGGCGTACCAGTGCTGGAGGCCGGGAGCGTAGCAGTGTCGCCGCCGCGCCGCCCTGGACTTTTATAGGGGGTTGGGGGGAGGGAAGGAAGGCTTCAGGCCGCCGGGAGCTAGCCCCGCGCACTTACGGGAAGGGGCCGACCCAAGGCGAGCCTGGAGCCCTGGCCTCGCGGCAGCACCTCCGACAAACGCCTGCGTCTTGGTATCGAGGCCCTCTTCTCGGCGCGCCCGGCCTGTGACCCCTCTAGCTGCAAACCCCGCCGCGTAGAGGGGTGCAGGACGGATTTTTGTTTTTAAGGAAACTAACCAATCTGCCAAGCAGGTGCTTCTGAAGGGGGTGCGAAGGCAAGATGTTGCCAGACATCCCGTTTCCTCAGATTCACCCCTAGGGCGGCGCCCGTCCCCAGAGCGCCCGGCTACCCCACCCCCGCCCCTATCTGCAGCTCTAATACTGTGGCTGGGTCCCTAAGTCTCGGACAGTGCCAGGACCGTGAAGACCTCAGGTCCCACTCAGACCCCTGGTCGCAGTTTTCCTCACACCGGGTCTCATTCTGGCCCAGAACGCGGCGGTGAAGCTGCGAATTGCTGGAGATAAAATCCGGGCCTCTGCTTTGGAGCACCCGGGCGGAGCAGACCCATCTCAGGAGGTCCCGGAGATGGGCGGGAGTCCCGGACACCTTACCCGGGCCCATAAATGGAATCCCTTTGCCCTCAGGTCCTAAAACGTTGAGGCGTCCCCGAGTCCCCCGACTCGATTCCTGAGGGGAAATCAGCCCGAGAGAGACAGGGCAGAGGAGTGGCCTGTCCAACCCGCTCTCTTCGGCCCAGTCTCAAGACTTCCCTCCCCTGACCCCTCCCCAGTCCCGCGTCCAGCTGCTCGGCTTGGCCACTGGAAGTCGGTGGGGCCCCGCTGTGGGGTGGTCGAAGGGGCAGGGTTCGCCGGGGCGGGGGGGGGGGTGGTGGGGAAGCTCCCCAGGAGGACTCTTGGCCCGCTGGACAATGGCAGTTTCGGAAAGTGACTCGTCCTCAGCCAGGGTGTTGTTTGTTTTTTGGAGGGGGTGGTCACGAGGCTGGGCCTCAACCTAAGGGGAAGAGCCCAGAGCTGGAGAAAAGGGGTGGGGGGCGCGGTGGAGCCGGACATCGCGTATCCACTGAGCGGATTTTGCTACAATCGGAACCCTGGCGGTGGATTCCCGGGCGCCCCCCCCCCGCCCCCACCAAGTAGTCTGCGCAGTCCCCCTGCGCCGCCTCCTTCCAGCAAACTGCGGGTCGGGGTCCCTGCCTGCTGATTTGATTTTTGGCCAATTCGGAGCGCTCGACTCTTCCCCTCCGCAGCCAGGCCCCGGCCCCTGCTTCCCGCCCGCCGGCTTAGCCCGCGCGGGGAGGCTGCGCCAAAGAGAGGCCTGTCCGCACCTTGAGATCAAAAGCCCTCCCGGAATTGACATTTCACCCCGGACGCGGGGCGGGAGTCGTTTGGGTTTTGTTTTGTTTTTCTGTTTAGGGGGTTTGTTTGGTTTTGTTTTCTGTGAGGTTTTTTTTTTTTCATAATCTAAGAGAGAGTCTTTTGTTTCGGTGTTTTGCGTGTTGTTTTTTCGGGGATTTCATTTTCGTGGGTTTTGCTCTGTGAGACTTCATCTTTTGTGCGCGTTTTGTTTTCCGTCTCGTGTGTTTTGATTTTGTGTGTGTTTTACACTTTGTCTTTGTAGGTTGTCTCTCTGAGTGCCGTTTGGAAGTCTGCTCCTTCTGCATGGAGCTTTGATGTGTTTCGATTTTACATTAATCGGTGTCGTTTGTGTTTTGTATTAGGTGAATTCTGTGTTTGTGTGTATTTTGTTTTCTTCGATTTTGATTTTGTTTTTATGAGCTGTGCATTTGGATGGGGATTTTGGTTTATGTTTTGGTGTATCGGCTTAAGCTTTTGTGTTGGCGGAATGCGTGTGTTTTGGCTTTGGGCAGCTTTTGAATTAGGGAGGGGACACCGGCCACCACTTCGTTCCTGTCCGCACCCAGGAAGGGCAAAGAATTAGGCCAAGCATCACGAAGGATGGGCTCTCCGGTTCCGAAATACTTGACCCCGCACCGCGGTGTCCTGCTCTGCACATTCCAGACGAAGGCAAAACAATTGTGCGTTCCCGATGGGACACCTGCCGCTAGTTAAAACGCAGCGCGGGTGCTGTGGCTCCAGTGCCCGGGTCAGAATTCACAGAGCCCGCCCCGCCCCTCGCGGGGTCCTCAGGCCCAGCCGCCATCCTGTTGCGCTCCTGGCCTGTGGTGGGTCCCTCTCCTCTCGCGCCTGGTCAGTGTGCTGGCGACCTGCCCGACTTCCGCAGCGTTAGACCGAGGGCCGGTTCCCCGCCGCGGAGCAGGTGGCAAGCCTCTTCGGAGGACACGGAATTGATGCTGCGGCCCTAGAGATACTGGGCAAGGGGTTAAGGGTGAGGGTAGCATGGGAGGAGATCGGCGTCGAGACCCCCGAAAAATCCCCCATGTCATTGCCCGCAGCCCTGGAATCTTAGAAACCCAACTCCGCTCAGCTTTCGGTTTGTAGAGCCTGCTCTGGTTTGCAACCGTAGACAGATAAATCCATACTCGAACATACGCATGCACAGTTAGAGGAGGAGAAAGAGAGAGCCAGCGCCTGGGTACCAGCGGCCTGCAGGGCGGATCCAGCGCGGGCACAGCCTCAATGGGAAGCCAAACTATAGTGTCCGGAAATGTTCCGAGGGCAGAAGAAGCATTCTTTCTGTCCACATTGCCGGAACTTCAGCATTGGTACACGTGAATTTGTTTAATGCTGCACCAGGGAGAAAAGGAGAGGCAACCTTAGAGGCGGAAAGACAGACTGGCTAAACCAGCAAGGAAATGAGGGGAGAATCCACAGAGGAAAAAATATGGAGAGGGAGAGACGACAATGCGGGGAAAGGCGGACTGGGGGACCAGGAAAGGGGCTGGCGAGGAAGCTCCCCTGGCCCCCGCGCGCTCTGGCGTTTTGTAGAGGGAGAAAGCAGGAACCGAGAACAGAGTGACAGGAAAAGAAAAGAGTCTCAGAAGGGGTTGGCCTAGGCATGATGCGAGCTTCCCTCCCGCTAGGACACTGCAGTCTAGGGGGGGGAGGCCGAGGTCGCGAAGCAAGAAGCCTAAGTCAGGCTATTCTCGGCCAGGAGACACCTGAGGACTCCAGGACTTAAGGAGCGGCGGCGACCAGGACCCAGTTCCGGCCGGATGCCCCCATCTCTCCATCCCGAAACGCCCAGCCAGGAATCCAGAAAAGGCTGGGCCACCGCGGTCCGCCGCAGGGCCTCCCTGGGCGTGAGCCCTGGGAGAAGCCGCGGTGAACGACCCCGGCCTTCCGGCTCGAGGCTGAAACTAGGTGCGAGCCGATGTCCAGGCAGTAGACAAGGAGGAAGCCCCGCCCTAAAGCTGGGAACCCACTTCTGGGAGCTACTGAGGCCGCAGCTGGACTCGCAGGATTCGGGGTCGGCGCAGTGAGTGCGCACGTGGCACCGAACCTTGGGCAGGCGGCACCCCTAAAGCCCAGCCCCGCCCCGCCCCGCTTCCTTTGCGGTGGCTGGAGGGTATCAAGATTGAGGGTGGAAGCCAACTCGCGACCAATAGGTCCCTCTCAGCACAAGCTTGGAGCTTGCTTGGGGGTACGCCCGGGTGAGTGGGAGCGCCTCTCCACTCACATCTCCCCGGGCGCAGAGCGCAAAAAGTGCACAACGCAGGCCAGTTGCCGCCGCAGGTTTCAACGTGGCGCCCGAGGCCGAAAGGGACTGAGGAATGGTTTGGGTCAAAGCGCCCATTTCTGCGGCCAGTGAGGTCCTCTGAGCGTGTAGGACTTCGAGCGCTGGCTGCTGGCTTGCTGGGGTACCATGTGCTAGCGGCTCGCTACCCAGAAATACTAGGGTACCAATGAAAAATACGATGGGGCTGTGTTCGGGGAATCTGTGCTCCTGCTGGGTTGTTGCTATTGTTGTTTTACTTTACTTCCTTTCTTGCTTTAATTAAAAGTGTAATGGAGAGAAGCCTCAACAAGCGCAGAGCTGGGTCGTTTGGATGGGTTCATTCCAACTCAAATCCAGTAATTCAATTCAGTGCCACGACTGGTTTCCAGCCCGCAGGTACGCATGGCAGACGTCAAGTGTATGCTGTATACATAGGCACAGAGACATCCTGAAGGCAGCCCTTGAAGAATTTTGAGATAAAATTCACTCTCTTGGAATTATATTCAAAATATATGAATATAGAATACAGACAGTCAGTTTTATTTAAAATTTGCCAACACGTCCCAGCAATCCAGCATTACCTAAGAATCCAAAATGAAGCCTTGAAAAGATTTACTGGCACTCTGATTGTTTAACATTCAAAACTAGTGTAAATCAGTTTATTTCTTCTCATATCTCCTTTCAAATGTAACAATGCCATAATTTGTAAGCAATAAAACCATATGTTGGGAAAGAAAGTTTATATTCATACAATGAACTGTTAGCTAGCCTCACCCTTTTTCTTCTGGTATTTCTCTGTGCAATGTGGGCTTTAAATATTCATGTGCCAGCCTAGACTTGCCTTTATTTCATATGCTTTAAACTAATAACATTTTAATGTGATATAATTTGATTCCATGAAGTAGAGGAGCATAAAGGAGCCTACTTTCAAGCGATTTTCAGTGAGTGCGCAGGTTAAACAGTTCTCTAAGTGTTTGGACACAGATCTGAATGTTAAACGGAAGTGGAGTCCACCTGTGAGTAGGCCCTTTAGCATTCTCACTTGCTACATTCTCTATTTCTCTGCAATAACTTCAGAGCTATAGCAGAGGACCACAGCAGGGTTAGGGCGCTTTCCCTGGACCCTGTGGTGTGACCTTACAGATGTCTCAGTCTGCTGGCAAGCTGTGGACTGATTTCTATGGCTTTTTTTTGGAGGGGAAGTTTGATAGGGTAAAAAGGGGACTGTGGGATGTAAAGCCTGGATTTGAAGACATGCCTAAAATAAAACTGTGCTCTAAAATGCTTTCAGATATGCTGCTGATTAGGTACCTAATGTTAGCAATCTGATGGGCTATTGCTGTTAGCTTTGTCCAGGACTCAGCCAAGAGAAAGAAGGGAAAGAGGAGCTGGGCAGGGGTCCAAAAGGCCTCTGAGGTGAGCCCTGCCACCAGCACCATTGTCTAGCGATCACCAGATTCACCTCTCAAGTGCTTAACTTCTCCTTCACTTTGTACTGGAGGTAGGAGCCAGACCTTCAGACATCAAATGCTTGATAGACTCTAGTCAACAGACGAAAAAATTGTCTAAAAGAAGAAAAAGTAAAGATGCCCCCAAGTTGATAGGAGACACTTCTGAACATAGAACAAGAAAGTCATTTCCCTCCCAAATGATGAAAATATTTCCAATGGAAAAGCATGATGCTATATTCTCTTTATAAATGTGTGTCTTCCTATCACACAAAGAAACCAAAAACTCACAATTACTTCAATATCCAAAATGGGCCATTAGAAAGATTGGAGGTCAAAGACAAAATATTTAGACTGAAAGAACCATACTAAATTATCTATACTAAAATGTTGCCTAAAAACTCAATAAAAGCTATTTTCAGGACAAATGTGGGTAATTTTCTAGAGAGATCTTTGTAAGTTCTCCCGGAGAAAAACAACGAAGGAATATCTCTCGGGCCTGTGCATACACAGGTTGAGAAACTCGCAGATGGGCTGCTTGTTAGGCACAAACTCTTACAAATAAAGTATGAGATGGAAATAGTTCGGTGAATGGAAACAGGGCTATTTTTTCCTGCTTTGGTACAGCAATTTGTGTCTAATTTTTGACGCACTTTGCACGTAAACTCATGTACTCCGTGAAGTGACAACAGGGAACCAGGCTGGGATGCAAACCTGCCGGCGTCTGCATGTGGCGTCTCAAAACGCTCTTTTGGACACACGTTCCGGGTGGTGGGGAGTTAGCTGCCTCTAAACCAGGCCTGACCTTTTGTCTTTTGACCTCTGATGCATGAAATTAGGTAGCAAAAGAAAATGTGAAGAAAAGGATACAAAAACATGGAAAAACAGCCCTCCCTGACAATAGTCATTGTATCAGATCATAGCGGAGCTGCCCTGCACAGCCCAAAGTGCTTATTTATAAGGCTTCAGGTCTTCCTGGCCACTGACAGTCCTAGTCTCCTTTGTGGTGGATCTACATTTGTTGGGGGACGGATTAAGCACTCTTTTTAATTAAGCTCAGAGCTGGGTTTTGTCCTGGTTTCTTTTTACCAAAACCTGGTTAGTGAGCACTTGGTTTGGTTCCTCCATTTCCTTTGAGGCTCTCATTGCAGGCCAGGTGCTTGGGTTTGGGCAGCCCAGGCAGCTTTGGAGACCCTGAAGTCTTTCTGGCCACCCAGGCAGAAGCTGCCTCCCAGCTGGCATGGGGAAGGGGGAGAGGTGTGCTTCCTGGTCCAGAAGGGCCACGTATCCCACATGGATAGCCCTCCACTCTTTCCCCAGACCCAGTGGGAAAATACAATGCCTGAGATACTGAGGGCCCCTGCCCCCTCGGCCTCATGGGCCAGCCCAGTGCCTTTCACTGTCCTGAGTGCCAGAGAGGTGGACGAGAACATTTGCAGAGAAGCCCTTAGTGAGTCTCAACACAGCAGTCATTTGATCCTCACAGCCATCCTGGGAAGGGGTGCACAGCTCTGTGTCTAGTGCCAGGGTGTACTGTCCCTTGAGCCCCAGGCCCTGTCCGGAGGAGACAGGCCTCTACTTAGGCCCTAAAAGTGTGAGGATGGGCATAAGCAAAGGGGGTAAAGGAGAACCAAGCAGTGTTGTCAAGCCAGACTCTGGAAAGAGGGAGGTCCGAGGAGACCTTTTGGTGGCGAGTGACCTAGAGGAGTGTTGAAAGGGGAGCAGAACTTTGCTAGGTAAATGAGGACATAGAGAGCATGATAAATATTGCCATTTTGCAGATGAGGCTGCTGGATAGCAACATATAAGCAAAATGCTATCAAAAGAGCTGACCAAGAACTTGGGGGTTGGGAGGAAAGGCAAATGCTCTAGAGGAAATGAATGCACAGTGGCTTGTGGAGTGGGGCAAAGGAAGGAGGATGGATAGGGTGGGCAAGCCCCTTAAGGTGGCCAGAGCAGCAGCTACAGATATTCTCCCCTTACCAGATGGAGTGAGTGGAATCCCAGGTCAAAGGAAGAGGGGTAAGGGAAAGGCAAGGGGATCAAAGGAGAGAAACACAGGAGAGCTGTCCATGTCCCACCTTCAGCCTTGGGAAGTTTGCAAAAATCACCAAAACCTCAGTCTAGGAAATTAAACAGCAGCAACAAAAAAAACACTCAGCCTAGAATGTTCCCCATGCACCTTATTTAATCCTCCCAGGCTGTGGGAGGACCTCCCAGAGCTAGAGCTGGTGGCTACCACTCACTGCTTTGGCCACACAGCCCTGAGTGCTCTCTTTCCTGTTTCCCTGTGCATTGACGTGATAGAGTGTGTCCAGTCCTCACCACTCCTCCTAGATCACGAGCTCCAATGGGCAGGGTTCCACCTGGGACCCAGGCTCTTCCAGCAGTACATCATTCTGTTCCCTTAGAACAGTAGCTTCTAAACTTCAGTGTGAGAAGAAGCACATGCAGATCCCTGGGCTCCAAATCCAGAGAGCTTGATATAGTGGTATGGGAAAGAGCTTGGAATCTGAATGTTCAATAACTTCTCCAGGTGAGTCAGATGCATGAGGTACCTGACCCTCCATGGAGAAACACTGGCTTAAAAGCTCTTCCAGGGCAAGGACTAAACTCCTGTGATCCATTGACTCCTGTCCCCCTCACCAGGTCTGCATCTGTCCAAATATTGAGAACTTGGAGCTTATCAGGGTGGGAGCACCCATATTTCAATGTGTCTCCAAAGGATCTAAGAACCACCTGTCCCCTTGCTCCCATTTTTTAATAATTCAACTTCCATTCAACAATGACTTCAGTGCTTAGTATTAAAGAGAGATGAGACTCTCTTGTCCTTGAGCTGCTTGAAGTCAGGGCAGAGAAATAAGCTTATACTGTAAGACAAAATCTGACTAAGGTTTTAACTAAATACAGTTAGGAAAATGAAGGAAGAATCCTTTTCTGAGAGGGGTGCTTTATGAAGATTTCTTGAGGGAGGTTGTCTTTGATCCGAGCCTGGAAGAATGAGTTGGAAAGATGGGCGAAAGGGTGCTATAAACCAAGGGTTCAGGATGAACAATGGCTTGAAGACAGAAGGTGCCTGGCCTATTTGGGAACGGGCAGAGCAGGAGGCTAGTTCCATCATCAGTGTTCCTGGTGATGGAACTGGGGCCAGCTGAGGAAATGGAGTCCCCAGGAAGGTGCAGTAAGAATGGCATTGGAGCAACCTCATAGTTGGAACCACTTAGCCACCACTCCCAGGTGATACCCATGGCAACATCTGAACTTTCTTCTGAGCTTTGCAAGACCCTCCTTCCTGCCAAGCCCCTCTGGCTAAGCAGAGGTCACTGCTGTCTGCTTTTTGGGCTTTTGTGTCTGCTTTATGCCTAGGGTCACTCCCTGAGTGAGCACATCAGCTTCCCTCAGGCTCCCACACTTCTACTATTGTCTTTTTCACACTACTGTAGCAAGTTTTGTCTTTCTCTCCTCTCAGGAGGTCAGGGAGGATGTCTGATCCATCTCTGCAACCCCAGTACAACATAGCACTTGCACACAAAAGATGTTCGCTTGAGTGGGTGATGAGAGGAAACATGTCGTGAAGGGGCCTCTGCAGTTCACAGCTAACGCTTTCTGCTCTACCGCGTCCTAGCGCTTCACCCCTCAGTTTGCCAACCTGCCTGACGAGGACACTAATCACCTCCCACTTCACCTACCTCTCTGGGCTGTTGTGAGGACCAAGTCATATTAATAGCCTGGCTCTTGCTTCATGAAGTTTTATCACCATGGGCTTGGATTTCCCAGTGCTGTTTGAAGAAAATCTGTTTTTAGTTGACTCAATATATTTCTTCTTTGGTAGAAGAACCGAAGAAGGCCCAACATTTGACAGGAGCTATGAGTGAAGGTTTGTATAGAAAGAGGCTGACGGTACTCATGTGTTGAAAAATCATGTGGTTCTTTTTGAAGTATCCTTTGCCAATACTGCAAGAGAGAAAGCGAAGAACAAAAAAATTCAACTCAAGCACATCTGAGAGCCGTAGGTTAACAGCTGTCATGATACTGCTGCTAAATTTCTGAAAAGGCAATGTGGGTCTAGACTTGCTGAGGAAAAACACCGTTGGGCAGAGCTGAAAGGAGATGAAAACCTCAGACCCTAGATGGAAAATGAAAAGACATTAATGCTGTTGATAGTGCATTACTGAGGTGAACTCTACTATACATGCACACATCCTATACATTGTAGAAAGAGTGTCACAGAAAGACAAGCCAGAAGTTACATCTGTCTGATTCTCCATCAGCCCCTAACTCCAAAGACTTCCAGTGGGCATTTTCTTCAGAGAGGAATTGAAGATAGTACAAAAAGTAGTTTATCAATCAATGTATTGCTAAGGTAATAATAAATCAATAAATAGTTCATTACTAGCACAGGAACTTGGGATAGTGAGCCTCATTAAATTGTATAAGCTGTATCCAGGCTGGTCTTTCTACAGCATCCCTTTAATAGTCTCTCAGCTTGAGCTTGAATACCTCCAGGGACAGTGAGCTCACTAGTCCCTTATGGAATTTGTGTTATGGAATGGCTGCCAGGAAGTTCTTTCCCTCCTTGGGCATCCATTCACTCCCGTGTGACTTCTATCCACTGGTCCTAGCTCTGCCTCTGGGGGGGTCATTGCCCTCAGGAAAGAACAAACAAGGGGGTACAGTGAGGGTTCTTGTGAGGGTATGCGCTCAGACAGTGTGAGGTGAGCTTCAATGTCTTCCCTATGTCATGGAACAAATAGTCCCGGCCAGAAAAAGTGTTCCTGGAATGTCAACTGCGGGGAGCACATTCAGGAGTAACACAGGAGCAGGATTATGAAGCTGAGAGTCCAATCTGCAGGAAGTTTCTGGAACCCCATTCCCATGGTTGTATCTCCATGGGCTATAGGTTCCCACATAAATCTGCCTTTTAAAGGACATTGCTACAGCCACCACTGTGAAACCATTGTCCCTAAAACAGTGCTGGAAAGTCAGTGAATCCAGCCCCTTGCCTCACTTGACAGATGGAGACACTGAGGCCCAGAGAAGGAAATAGAATTACCAAAGATTCCAAATCGAATTAGACAGGCGGGACTATCTCCATGGCAGAGCTGGAATTTGAAAGCCAGTTTTGACTTCACAATCAAATTTTTAAAAAATTTTTATTGATTGATTTTAGAGAGAGGGGAAGAAAGAGAAACGTCAATCCGTTGTCCACTCATTGGTTGATTCTTATATGTGCCCTGACCAGGAGATTGAACCCACAACTTGGCATATCAGGACAACGATCTCACCAAATGAGCTACCTGGCCAGGGCTCAAATTTACCGTTTCCCTAAAACCCAGTCCTCCTCTCTCCCAGATGCTCGCTCTCACCCAGATTCCATCCCTGTGTGTGCACTATTGTGCCGCACTGACTCCCAAAGAAAAAAAGACCCGCGGGGCGCAGTTCTGGAGGATTTGCACTCTCAGGTCTTATGTGCGATCTCGGGGATCCTGACGACAGACCTCGGTGGCGGCCTGGGCAGAAATTCGTGTGCTCATTTCTCAAAGCAGGACCAGTTGCGGTCCCTTCAACTTGACTGGACCTCCTCCACCACTGTCTATACATCTGAGTGAAGGTCCCCCAAGTTGAGAAATGCATAAAGTAGGAATGGGGACCTGTGCCCCACTGACAGGGAGGAACAGACATATGGAACTTGGCTGAGAAGACATTTAATCCAAAAGAAAAAGAAGAGTACATTTTCTTTCTTTATATGTTTTAAATAGAATAATGAGATAATCCTGGATTTAAAAAAAATCAACTCTGGTGTTTATATTTTAATTTATTCTCAGGCAGGGAGGAGGGTCTGAAGGAAATGCAGTATGTGGGTCTTATTTTATGATTTGCTATGTAAGCCACATTTAATCCCTTTAGTGAAAGGATTTACAAAGGATACAACAAAATGCACCTATCTGTCACTTTCATTGCATTTTCCCCATGTTTTCATTTTATTTATTTTACAATGTTATAATAATAAAGGAAATTAAAAGGAAAAAAAATTATCCATGAACTTACCATCCTAACAAACGAACAATTCAGTGCTCCTCTTCTGTCCTTACATCCGGCAACATTTACACAGGTAATTTGTTAGTGTAGTTACAGCTTTGTACTCAGCTTTCTCACTTAACAGTTTATCATCACAATTCCACATGGTCTTTATAATTATCATTTTAAATAAATGTTTTAATAATTATTTTAATGGTTGTTTAATGTTCTTTTAAGTAGATATGGCATTCCCTAGTATTGTATATTTAGAAGGACTCAGTTTAGCACTATTACAGATAATCCCACAGCACAACTTCTATACCTCTCACTTTTTCTTTTTTCTTTTCTTTTCTTTTTTGTTACTTCCTAAAATCTCCCGATCTAGATCTGCTTGGTCAGAGGGCCTGAATTCTTTTGTAGTTCTTGATATACATGGACAAGCCACTTTGCAGAAGGCTTTTGTAAATTTATTGTGCCTGTAGTAATGGATGAGTATGATAATTTCATACCACCCTCTTGCCCCAACCTAAGGTCTTCTACTGATAAAGTAAAGATAACTTGATAAGCAACATTTTTACTCGGTTTGACAAACCTGCCATCCGCTTTCTACTCTCTTGTCTCTGTTGTTGTCATGAATCAAATACTTTTACCCAGAATTTGAGGAAAGCAACAAAGCAATTGTTACACCCACTTTATAGCTGAGCAAACTGAGTCCCAACTCAGGGCTGTGCCCAAGGACACGCAAGTGGGTAAGTGGAAGTGTTGAGCCTTGGCGGTGTCAGTGGCTGTAATGACTCAGAGATGATTGCCTTGGTTTCTTATAACCTGCTAAAATATGTTTGTGTATGTGTGTTTATTTATTTTTTGCTTGTTTTTGACCCCTGAGGTTTATGAAGAAGCTGGGAAAATACATCCACACACATCATGTCCATTTGTAACTTCTTTTAACAAGCATTATAGACCTCCCTCCCTCCAATTGTTACTCAAAGTAGGGGCTCAGTATAGAGGAGATCTATAATATATTCTTGCCAGAGCTCCAGAGCTAGAAGGGACTTCAGGGATAACCTCACACAGCTGGCTTGTTTTAGAAATGACAAAACTGAGGCTCAGAGAAGAGAAGACTTGGCCGGGTTCATTCATGAAGTCGGCAGCAGAGTCAATATCCCCCCCTTTCCCCTACCCTCTGGTTTAACATGTTGCCTACAGCGCATTAGTGGGCCACTTGTGTTTTGTGAGATAGTAGTAGGTGGATACTTTTATAAAGGGTTTCAGGATCAAAACCTTAGGGAAACACTGGATACCTTACGTTCCTTTTGGAGCTCCCTGGTAAAGTCAGTCTGGTAACACTGAGGTAAAATAAAAGAGGCTTATTTGTTAAAGGACTTAACCAAAGTCTGTAACACCACAAGTGACATTTGTTTTTATTTACTTGTTTTATATTTTGTGTTTTTAAATTTTGAACAAATATTTCCTTTATACTAGATTTTCTTTTTTCTTTTTTTAAAGATTTTATTTTATTTATTTTTAGAGAGGAAAGGGAAGGAGAAAGAGAGAGAAACATCAATGTGCAGTTGTTGGGGGCCGTGGCCTGCAACCCAGGCATGTACCCTGACTGAGAATCGAACCTGCGACACTTTGGTTCACAGCCCGCGCTCAATCCACTGAGCTACGCCAGCCAGGTAGATTTTTTTTTAATTTAATGTTTTCTATCTTTTCCTTTTTTGGACTTGGTAGCACATTTTAATGACAGAAACTCAAAAGGTACAATAGAAACCTGAGGAACAGCCTCTTCCTGCCTTTGTTCCTCAGCCACAGGTCCCCTTCCCGGTATTATGGGAATCAATGTTTCCGGTACACTTCCAGAGGAAGTCCACAGGTGTTCACTTAACAATATATTTTGGTGATTATTCCACATTGGTACATAAAGAGCTTTTTTATTCTTTGTATTTTTTTTCTGTCACATTGCATTCTGATCAATATTTGAACCTCCAATTGAAAAATACAAGGTGTATTGAGAAAAAGTCCAACCATTGTTAATATAACGAAAACAGTTTGAGCAACATTGATGTAACCTGGCAGCCAAGGAGAGTAGACTGGAATCTGTGTGTATGAATAATATGACTTCACTGTACTAGCAGTGGGGGCAGTAGATGCCGTTGAGTGAGCATGTGTACTGTGTGGCCGTTGCATTCAAAATGAGAGAGTAGAGCAACAAATCTCCATCAAATTTTGCATTAAGCTTGAACATTATTCTATGAAAACTGTTCAGATGATTCAGAAGGCTGCAGCTATGGGCAACTGGTGATTGGCAGCTTCGGCACTGTGACATGTCTGCTCCTGCATCATATCTTGTGCAGGGTTTGTTGGCGAAACATCAAATCGCTCAAGTGACTCAACACCCCTACAGCCCCGATTTGGTGCCCTGTGACTTCTGGCTTTTCCCAAGACTAAAGTCACCTTTGAAAGGGCAAAGATTTCAGATCATCAATGAAATTCAGAAAAATACAATGGGGCAGCTGATGGCGATTGGGAGAACTGTGTGAGGTCCCAAGGTGCCTATTTTGAAGAGGATTGAGGCATTATTGTCTTTATGTACAATGTCTCTTATATCTTCTTCAATAAATGTCTCTATTTTTCATATCACCTGGCTGGATATTTTCTGGACTGACCTCATATTCTCCACCTTCAGGGAGCACGCAGTCCCCTGGAAAAATGAGATGTGTTTATGATGACCGCTAAAGGGAGCTAGAATGTGCTCACAGAAGAGCATATAACGTGTGGTGGTCACATATCAATAGAACAAAGAAAAGGTCATTCTCAGCTGGTTAGGGCTGGGGAGGGAGCTGGTCCCTGAGAAGTCTACAGCAGCTGAGTCGTAGCTGAATCCCAGCTGAGGGATAGTGATAAGCAGTTATTTATCATGTGACTTTGTTTTAAAACAAACAAACAAAAAAAGCCAGCATGTCTGTATCTGGTCAATCTCAGCATTTAGATGCTGAGCACAAAAGCCTGATTTTTATTAGCTGTATTTGTTGCCCATATAATGGAACTGATCTTAAAGTGGAAGTCAGACATGTACATCAGATATCATGTGGAGTAATGAGTGTATTTCCCTAATCTTTCCAACACCGACCTTACAACTTGCCTCCAGGAGCATGCATACTAATTAATTTGTTTTCCATATAGTAATAAGATTAACCACCTCGCATTTACACGGGGTACTGAGTCATGTTCAAATACAACAAGTTCTAATGAGAAAAATTGGATGCGGCAGCAAATTATGTCCCACTTGGCGGTCCAGGTTTATGTGTGTTTGTCTGTCTTTGCTGCATGTATTTTTGTCAGGAGCTCACTGTAAACAGGATGATTTCTTTCATGTTGGGTCGGTCTGGGTAAATTTGTTTAATGAACAACAAAGTCATTGTAAACACCACCCAGATCTGAATGCCTTGCAGCGGAGCTAGGAATCTTTTAAGCTGCTTTGAAAAATAAAATGCGTTAACCACAAAAACAATATTGGGGAAAAACTATTAATATATCAAGGCTCTCAGATATGCAGCCTGACTTGATTCTCTCCTGAACAACTGAGTTTGTGGTAAAAAAAGAAAATACAGATTCTGGGACCCCAGCGCCCAGAGACTGGAGTTTAAGTAGGACTGGGATTTAGTAGAACAGTTTGGCCATGTATATACATATTTAAAGCCCGCCCCCTCCCCTGCCTGACTTATTCTGGTGGGACATTCATAGGCCTAGATAACTCTGCATAGTTAGTAGAGTAAGAAACACATGGGTAGGAGTGAGCAAAGAGCTTGGTCACTTTGCCCAAACATCGAGTCGGTCAGTTCTCTAACTCCCTATGAATGGAATCATCGTGGATGTGTTCTTTGTGTCTCACTTCTTTCACCCAACCTTATACTCTGTTTCCTGATTGGAGTGGAGATTACTAATGTTCACTTTGAATTACTCATTAAACTATACACAGGTGCTTTAGGCATTTTTCAGTATCTTCATTTTTCAGTACATGAACTATACTTCACAATAAAAGAAGAAAAATGGAGGAAGACCAAGACAGTTACTGGTCAATTTTGTCCTCAGGAGACGATCTAGAATGGGTGCTTTCTTCTAGACTTAGCAATAATGACCTGGGATTCTGCCAGAATTTTTAGAAAAGGTAAGGATCCTTGGGGAAATTTTTCATTTGGGGACATTGCCTCAGAATTTCCCAATTGCCCTCCCTTTTTCCCAGCATTCACTCAAGAGCAGCACTGCCCTTACTTCCTACATCATGCTCTCACCCTGTGCCTTCCCCGAGTAGGTTCCCTAAGGTGTTTGAGCTTTGGTTTCTTCATATGTGAAAGGATGGTGTTGCCTGCAGCATGGGACAGGGTGCACAGAAATAAGGTATCAGGACCCAACTTGCCATGCCTCTGATAGGGTCTGAGTCTGCACAGGTCGCAAAGTAGCAGTGTGGAAAATGGGAGTTATAGGTATTGTGTTTATACCCCAGAAAGAGTGAGGGGAAATCATTTTCCATTAGGAGACCCAGTTCAGCAACACATCAGTATTACCTGCCTGGGCTGCCTCACGCGTGCTCTGTGGGGAGTCAGGGTTTAATGAAGTAGGATAAACCACACACGCACAGTAGTTAGCCTCAGCACAGGCAGGATTAACTTTACACTCCATTTGCAAGAGCAAAGCTCCTCTCCACGACTTTGTTATAAAGGGATTTAGAATCACAGAATGATAGCGCTGGAAGAGAGCCCCTAAGACATCATCATAATCCTTCCCTGTTATTTTACAGAGGGTCAAACTAAAGTCCAGAGAGCGGAAGGGACATGCCCAAGGTCACCTACTGAATTAGCGGCAGAGCTCAGGTCAGAAGCCAGGTATCCCGATCCCGAGGCCTGTGACCTCTCCATTTTCTCATGGATTAGTTTGTGGTTGCCTTGCAACAAAGGTGAGGTCATGCATTTCTCTTGATGGTCTTGCTCTGCACCCCTTCATACACACACCCTCTATATTCAGGTCTCATGGGTGTATGAGCAGGCCAGGTAATGCTGGGCAGAGGAATTGGTGTTGCACAAATTATAATAGAAACATTGGCGATCTGGGGCCACATTCTAAGAGCTGTACCCAAACCAAGGGGCTAAAAGCAGGTAGCCCTCATAATGACACCACCACCCCCACCATCGGCAGCAGCTAACACATATACAGCATTTGCTATGTGCCAAGCTCTGTTCTAAGCATTACATTTTAATACATTGTATGTTCACAACAACCCCGCAGGGTTTGTACTAACCTGCACATATAGCACCAGCCACACTTTACAAGGAGGAACCTGAAGCACAGGGGGTAAGTGACATGCTCAGGGTCACACAGATTGCAAAGTGCCCCGCTGGGATTCGAAGCATACATTCTGTGTCCAGAGCCTCAGCTCTCATAATGTAGTTTCATCTACCTTTCTTCCAAGGCTGCCTTTCTTCTGGAATACTCCAGTATTCATATAACCCTCTCCTTCTTTTGTGCATTGTCTCTGCTCATGCTCCTTCCTTTTTCCAGAAGAACCTTTCCTATTTGTACCTGTTAAAGATATCCAAGGCCCCGTTCAAATGCTCCTCCTCCATGAGGCTTTCATATCTAGAATTCATCTTATTTAGGAATTATTTATTTATTTTTAGAGAGAGGGGGAGGGAGAAGAAATTAAAAGAGGAAGAGAAACATTGATGTGTGAGAGAAACATCAGTTGCCTCTTGCACACCCCTAACTGGGAACCTGGCCTGCCATCCAGGCATGTGCCCTGACTGGAAATTGAACCAGCAACCTTTTCCTTTGCAAGACAATGCCCAACCCACTGAGCCACATCAGTCAGGTACGATTCTTAACTTTTTGAGGAAGGTGCTGAATGTTTTCAAGAGAAACAGATGCTCTTCCAGACCTTCTTCCTACCCTTCTCCCCTCTGCTTGGTGCCCTGGCTATCTTACTTCCTATCTGGTGCCAATGGGAAACACCAGACAGAAAACAGGATGGGAAAAGAGAGAAGTCAGAATATTTATTCCTTTAGTGCTGTGAAAAGAACATAGCTGGTGATGTGGGATTAAAATGATGAAAAGTAAAATGCCGCTTAAAGCCCTTCTGCGGCTCTCTGGTCCTTCAGAGTAAGGTGCACACTCCTTGGCATGAAGTTTAAGGTCCTTTGTGATGTGACCCCTCCTCTGCTCCCAGCTGCGTCTCTCCTCACAGACCTCCCTGACACACCACACCAGAGGCTTCGCATTCACTCCGCTGAGCCAAGCTTCCTCGCAGCAGCGTAGCTTCGCACTTGCTCTTCCTTTGTCCAAATTGCCCTTTCCTCTCTACTCCTTTCCAGAGAAACACTCTGCTCAGTGCCACCTCCCCTAGATGGCCTTCTCCGAATCATACCTTCTCCAGCCCCAATAGACTGTTAGCTCCTCTAGAGGAGGAACCACTTCTTGCTTGTCTTTGGAGCCCCACTGTCTAGCATAGGAACTGCCAGACAGAAGACACAGAGCAACACGTGTTGAATGAAAAACTGACCAGGTGAAATACTTAATCAATAATTAATTGTATGCATGAAATTATTCAGGGAAGGAAGAAAAAAAAGAAAGGAAGAAAAGAAGGAAGGGAGAAGCCAAAGGAAGAGAGGGAATTTACTGGATACACACAAGTGATGGAAGAGGTATGGAAGGCTTCCTTAGAACAGTGAAGCAGCTCAGATATTACCAACGATGAGAGGCCAATGCTATTCCTAAACTGGAAGGGTTAAGGGAGAAGGTAGTGATGCTGGGGTCACCCAGGGAAGGTTGGAACTATGATGGATCTGCTAAGGGGAACTTGGGGCCAAGCATGAAAGAAATGCAGCTGCAGTACATGAGCCTGGCTCCATCTCCCCTTCTACAGAAGGAGAGAAATGCCTTGGCCTCTCCTTTCCCTCACCCTCCAATCTCCTGCCAGTGCCTCCCATTGGTCAGACGGATCAAAAGCCAGCTGACATAGGAGCCTGGGACTGCGGGCCTGTGGGGGTCAGCACCATCTCCTCTGCAACCTGGGACGGGGCAGGGGAAAGACAGGGAATGGATATAAGGGCAAATAGGCCAAGGAGCAGCCTGCCACCGCGTGTCCTGTCAGAAACCACATGGAATGAAGAAGTAGCAGTTCCCTGAAGGAAGCTGGGACTGTTTCTAGAAGGGGGAAAGAATGCTGGAGAGTATTTACCAACTGTCCAATTATGAAGTGGTTGCTACATGAAGTGGAGAGATGTCCATCATTGACGTGTTCAAATAGAGACTGGATGCTCATTGGTCAGGGATCCTATTAAGGAAGGTATTGTTGAATATATGGGAAGATGGATGGGACTGTCTCCGAATCCCTTCTGGTTCTCCTTGTGTACTTTCTGCAAGGTTATTATTTTTACACATGTCACTCCTCCCACACGCATAGGCCACTCTGCAAGCAGACCTCATGTGCAACAGGCTAAAGAGTCTGGCACCATCAGGTGGGTCGTTGATTGTGTTTCCATATTGCACCCGGTCCTCCTTGATACATGTTTGCTCCTGTGCCCGAAGGATGGTTGCCAAAAATGGTCAGAGATGTAAAATTTTACTTTCATCTTTTGGCAGAATCAGTAAGCTGGATCATTAAAGTTTTGTCTTCCTTTTTTGAAACTCCCAAAAGAAAAGAAGTCACAAGAACAGATCTTGGCCTAGAAAGAAAATGAGACAAAGAATGTGCCATCACACTAGGGAATGGTTTTCAGACTGATATCCATACATGAAGAACAAGTAAAAATACCAACTTCATGCTCTGACAACTTATTCTGCGTCAAGGGTGGGGGAATGCCTTGGGAAGGCCAAGTGTCAAAGCATTACACAGTGTCAGCTACTCATGTGCTCCTTCGATGAGACTTCACTGGGAATTGGGGTTCTATAAGGGAGAGACGTCTTAAAAAGAAGGAGGGGAGCTCAGAAGCATAAAGAAGGGAATGAAGGAAGGAGAAAGAGACAAAGGAAGAGAGAAGCTGTCAAGAATAAAAGAATGACTGAGCAAAAATACACACATATATAAAACAATACATACAATCCCACATCTAAGCTACCATATGTAGGGGTTACTTATCTTTGTCTTGGTTTTCCAGTTAGAATACCCATGTTTGATTTCTTTCTTTCATATGTAACAGTGTTATTATTTGCCTGAATTTTTATAACATCGACAGAAATCTAAATGTAAAAATTCATCCATAATCTTATCGCTCCAACAAATCAAAGTTGTTTTTTCTGTTCTGTTCTAGTTCTTGTCTAAATGCATACTTTCACACAGTGGCAATCATAATATTGTACATAAAAACTCACATGCTTTCTAAAATGTTGTCATAGGAAATTCCTATTATCATATGGACTTCACAATAACCAGTTTAATTACTTAAGAATATTCCAAAATATATTTATACTCAAATTAACCTATCCATTCATGTGTTATTGGACTTTTAGGGTTCTTTCCATTTTTCATAGTTGTAAATAATGCCAAATACACATCTCCACACACTCAATATATTCAACAGACCTTTATATGACAGGTACAGTATAAGACAATAGGAATTATCTGGAAGAATTCTCCTTCAGGGTCTAGAGAGGGAGACAGACAAATGAATGCACAATTACCGTTCAGAGCTCTAGCGCTCTGCTCCTCAAAGCGTGGTTCCCATGGTTCACTGACCAGCAGCATCGGCTTTACCTGAGAGCCTGTTGGAGGAATGTGGAATTGCTGGCCCCGTCCTAGACCTACTGAATCAGGATATGGACTTTGATGAGATCCCCAGACAACGAATATGCCTGTTACAAGTTTAAGAAACTGCCAGTTCCAATCCTCTCCCGTGTTCCTTCATAGGTCTCTTGATTGATCACTTCCATTCTTTCCTTTCTTCCCAAACTTTTCTCTACTTTCCCACAGCAACAAACATGCTCAGGTGTCTCTTATCTTAAAACACCACTAAACCCCCCTCACACCTTGGTGTTGCTCCCTGTCTAGTATGGCCCTCAAAAGCCTTGCACATGCTGGTCCATAACCTCAGCTCCCACTTCCTCTCCAGTCAGAGCACCTGGCATCTGCTTCTCCCACTCAGTCTGCACTGGAGGTGGCCTCTGGGACTCTCGCCTGCTTCGTCCTGTGGGTGCTCCGGTTATCTGACACTGCAATCAGTCCTGTCTCCGAGTCTCTTCTGGAAGTCATCACTCCCTCCCAGTTTTCTCCTACTTCTGTTCACCATGTTATCCCAGTATCCTCTCTTGATCCTTTGCTGCTAGCTCCTTGGCCTGCCTCTTAACCTTGGGGCCCAACTCCCAGGGTTCTGTCCTTGATCCTCTTCTCATTCTACACATTGTCCTTGAATAAGCTCATTTCCATTCAAGGTTTCAATAGTCATCTCTCAGCTGAAGACTCCCAAATACACAACACGTGTATAAGCAGAGGTCTCTCTTTTGAACACCTTTCCTGTACGTTTAACTGCCTATCAGACTTTATCACTTGGATGTCTAGAGACACATCAAATTCAGTGAGCCAAAAAGTGGTTCCCTTAAAAAAAAATCTGTTCTTTGTCTGGTCTTTTTGTCTCAATAAACAGTTGCAGCAGCCACCTAGTGACTCTTCCTCTTCCCCACACTCAATCAGTCACTATGTATTGTTAATTCTACCTCCACATTCCATCCCCATTGCCATTTTCTTGGTTCAGTTCTTGTCACCTCTCCCAGGCAAGACTGCAACAATTGCTCCACTGGCTTTCCTGCCTCTGCAACCACCCTCCTTCCTTCATCCTTTTGCAAACTAAAGTGATGCTATTATTTGTAATGTGAAAATATGATTTTGTCACACCCTTGCTAAACCTTTCCAAGGATGTCCAGACTTATTCAATGAAAACCTCGGGGAAATGGGGTAAAAACAGGGCTTAAAAAAAATTCTACTCTCCCTTGGTTGCAAATTATTGGCCAAAAAATAATATCCTTAGCCCTACAGAATCAGCAGAATCTTTGCTCCCTCTTGCAAAGGCCCTGAGAGGGCACAGTGCCCTCTCAGTGGAAGGGTACTGAAACTAGAGGATTTTTGAAAAACTAGCACATTGACTCTGTTTTTCCAGGTAGTAACCAGAAGATTCTACTACTTCCCCTTTGTCTGAGTGCATTTCTCCAGGCCATGGAAACCTCATCTAATGGTGTGTTGCAAATGTTTAATAACTGGCACTCATGGAGGTGGGAGTAGGGAAGTCCTGATTTAAAGCAGCTGCTGATGTCCATGGTATAAATATTCCCACAGTGGCTGATTTCAAGCTACCAATGTGATGCCATTCATTGATGACTTTGCTGGGAAGAGATGAGCAGTAACAAACCATCATCTAGTATTTTCACCATACAGATATAAAGATTTAAGTATAGAGAAAAGATAATAGTGTACTAATTAGGAAAACATGAAATTTGAGTATTTATTATCATTTAAATATATAAGTTATTTAATTATAAGTTTGTATAATTAAATTTTAACATGACTATGTTTAACAATAGGCTTGCAAAATTCCTGAAAACTTGACAATCAGCTGTCATGAGCGAGTATGAGCTGGCTCCATTTCACCATGCCATGCATGTACCCCTTGGCTGGTCTCAGGCAATGCTCTCCTTACTGGCTGGCCTCTCATCTCTAGTCTCGTCCTCCTGACTAGAGAGACCGACTAAAGCACACATTTGACCCTGTTACCCTGCCTAAAGCCTTCCATGCGTCTTGAGTGTCCTTGGGATGAAACCAAATTTCCTACCTAGAATGCCCAGCATGGTTCTCCACCATTCTGGTTTTACCTCACAGAACACCAACTAACTCCTCTTCCAGAGACTTTTCTCATTCTCTCCGTTATATATGAACACCAAGTAGCACTCTCTTGTCCCCGTGAACTCCAAAATACTTCTATTTTAGAAGCTTATTTCACATTTATTTGCAGATCTATTTCTTTCTGTTAGATTATAAACACCCAGGATAGGACTGGGGCAGAGAGGGAGATCAAGCAGGTATCTGTTAAAGAAATAAAGGAATCCTTAAGGGCCAAAGAATCTCTAAAGCTGAGGTCCCAAATGTCTGGTTGCAAAGGCAGTGTGGTGAAGACCAGGAGGCCAGGTCAGTCCTGTCCTGGCTCTTGATGAATTAAAGAAGCTACCTCTTCCTACAGTTTGAAGATTCTAGTGCGGGAAGGGAATTGTAAGGTTCTGATGCTCTCAAGAAGACATTGTTCCTAATTCTGACATGTCCTACCATAACGATGAACTTGAAGACATTATGCTAAATGAGAACATTATACTAAGCCAGTCACAAAAAGATAAATACTATATGCCCCTAATATTAGGTACCTAGACTATCAAGTTCATAGAGAAAGAAATAGAATGGTAGTTGCCAGGGGTTGAGAGGAGGGCAAAATGTGGGATTATTGTTTAATGGGTACAGAGTTTTAGTCTGGGAAGACAAAAACATTCTGAAGATGGGTGGTGATAATGGTGTCACAACCATGTGAATGTATTGTATTGAATGGCACTGAACTATATACTTAAAAATAGTTAAAATGGTTCATTTTTATGTTGTATATATTTTCCAACAAATTTTCAATAAGAAAGAGAGTCAGCCCTGCGCGGTGTGGTGCAGCTGGTTGGCTGTCATCCCGCAAAGCATAAGGTCACTGGTTCAATTCCCAGTTAGGGCACATGCCTGGGTTGCAGGCTCAGTCCTGGTGAGGGAAGCATATGAGAGGCAAACGATCGATGTTTCTCTCTCACACTGTTGTTTCTCTCCTTCTTTTTCTCCCTCCTTTCCACTCTGTCTGAAAATAAATAAATAAAATCTTTAAAAAAAAGAAAAGGAGAGTCGGTTCCTAGATATGACGAAGGTCAGAGTAAGCGATGGAATGGAAACAGAGCAGTGATGAATCTTGTCTCATGACTGATCTCCCTCCCTTTCTTCCTTCCTGTCTCCAGCACTGGCTCTGGGCCAGGTCTTGTTTGGGGGACTAATGCATATGTGGGGCGGGGGGCGGTACTCAGAGATGAATAAAATAAAATACCTGCCTTAGAGGAGTCTCTTCTACAGATAAGTGTGGACAGGAATGTATGGGGGCCAAGTGTACAGGTGGGATGATGAGGGAGATCATACAGCATGACCCTCAATCTTCCCACTGCCCTCCTTCCCCTTCTGACCCCAATGACATTGGTCTTTCTGAGTCTCCCTGGGAGGAAACCCCACACTCTTCCTGGAACCAAGGTTAGATAAGAAGATTTGATAGTGGTAGGAGAAACATCTAGCTCTAATTATGGAGCTTTAGACAGGGACTTCATATCTGACACTTGGAATTAAGGCTAGTGAATCCTCTAGATGTTTTCACAAATAAACCAAATGATCTCAAGTCAATGGGGCAGTAATTGGAAATGAGCCCAGAGAGACATTTAGCATAAAAAGTCTGAGGAAACAGTTTAAACAACCCCACAATACTATTTGCAAAATACCTATTAGCACTGGATGCATATGATAAAGAGTCTTAGACGTTGGGAGTTCAAAGGGAACTGCCTTTGCAATTATTAAGTCTGGATTCTCATTTTATAAATGAGGAAATTGAAGTGCACAGAGGTAAAGTGGCTTGGAAGTTCACACAGTAAACTTATGTCACAGCTAGGGCTGTAAACCTGTGCTCTGACTTCCAGTTCAGAGTTATTTTCTGCTTACTCGTTGCTTTCCTTGAATAAGATGCCCTAAATTTTTTTATATGTGAGATTTTCTCTTCTAGGACTGCAATTAATTAGTGAGCTAGATTTGAGTCCTTTGAAATTATGAATATATATTGTTATGGACTGAATTGTGCCACACCCCCCCCTAAAGATATGTTGAAGTCCTAACCTCCAGTACCTCAGAATGAGACCTTATCTGGACATAGGGTTATTGCAGATATAATTATTAAGATATGGTCATACTGACCGTAGCCAGGTAACTCAGTTGGTCAGAGCATCATCTTGATGCACCAAAGTTGTGGGTTCAATCCCCGGTCAGGGGACATACAAGAATCAACCAATGAGCTCATGTAGGGGTGGAACAGCAGGTCAATGTTTCTCTACCTTCCTCTCTCTCTAAAATCAATAAAAAATTTTTAAAAACATGTGGTCATACTGGAGTAGAGTAGGCCTCTACTCCAATGTAATATGACTGGTGGCCTTATAAGAAGAGAAGAGAGACTCAGGGGAGAATATAGCCATGTGGAGACATAAGCTGAGAATGAAGTGATATATCTACTGGCTGTGGAATGCCAAGGATTGCTAAGAACCTCAAAAGCCAGGAAGAGGCACCAAAGGATTCTGTCCTAGAGCTGTCAGAGGGAGCTTGGCCCTGCTGAATCTTGACCTCACACTTATAGCCTCTGGAACTGTGAGAAAATAAATTTCTGTTGTTTTAAGCCATCAGTTTTTGGAAATTTGTTGCAGCAGCTGCTGGAAACTAATTGCATCTATGTTGCCAGCACATATGTTTCCCTGGACCAAGAGAGGTACTGTAGAATCCATTAAGGTCTTTGTGATGGAGACAGTTACAGACCAAGAACTGGGCTAGACACAACTCCTTGAAAGCCCCAAAATTCAAGCATTGAGTATGTCATGGTCAGATGCTAACCCAGGATACTGACAATTCATGATGAACAGGATCAGAAGTAAAGGTAAAAAGAATATTTTTGTTCTTACTTAAAGAAACTGCGGTCACAAATCTTAAATTCAATAATTCAGATTGGGATCCAGAGTCCTGTGGTTTGGGTATGTCTTATCTCTCATGTGTGTACATCTGGCATAAAAAGCAGCAAGCTCTCTTCCTTGCTCTCACCAAACTCCTCCTATCCCTACACCCAGTCAAGGATTTGCATATACTCAAAAGCCAGAAAAACTGCAAAGTGATTGTTGGACTGTTGCAGGCTGATTTCGGTCCAGAGAGATGTACCCATTTAATACACTGTAGATGCATGAATTAGAGTCCTAGCAGGAAAGCGATGGTACATTCTAAATAAGTAATTGAGGAAAGTTCCATAAAGGGACAATAGGCAAAGGGATAGGCTGGGCTTAGGGAAACCAACAAGGATGGCACTGTACTCTAGAGTTAGTGAGTACAGGGGACCTCACCAACCCTACTCCTAAAGGGGTAAGGAAGGGAAGAAGTGGCTGTGTGGACAAGGCAGACACCTGGCAGAATCTCTGGTCTTTGGAAGAGGAAAGTAGCCAACTCAGAGACTCGGTGAGCAGAGTAGGAAGCTGATCTCACTTCCCTTCTGCCTCCCAAACCCTACACCTGCCTCCTGTTGTTCAAACCAAAACCAAAGCCCAGAAAACAAGGAAGTCATTGAGGCAGTCTGTGGGGATCAGCCCTCCCAGGGCAACAGAGTGAGGTAGAGAAGACTAAGTCTGGAGAAGTAGAGAAGATACACAATCTCTGGGGTTCAAATCCAAGATTTCTGATATCTTCACGTGCATTATAAGGCTTCAGAGAACAAAAATAGTAACGATGGTGATTTTGTACTCCATATAAAGACTTAAAATATCAATTTAATTTAAAAATCCATATTGATTTTTCAAAGTCACAATGATATTTCAAAGTTACAACAGAAATACACATCTGTAACAATTCAATCATGTATTAGGTGAAAAAATGAAAGTCCAACTTCCCACTATTCTTTCTCTCCCCTTCAACCTACTTTGTAAGTGAAGTACCTTCCCAGATATTTTCTGTCACTGTAGCATATGTGTGTATGAGATCCAGGAGTCAGGAGGATTGGTTCCTTCTGAGAACTGTAAGAGAGAATCTATTCTGTGTCTACCACCCAGTTTATGGTTGTTTGTTGGCAATGATTAGGGGAGAAGTATCACTCCAATCTCTGCTTTTATCTTTAAAAGTGTCTTCCCTGTGTGCATGTCTCTGTGTCCAAATTTCCCCTTTTTAAGGACACTAGTCATATTGGATGAGGTGTCCTTAAGAAAAGAACTTCATCTTACTAAGTACATCTTCAACAACCCTATTTCCAAATAAAGTCACATTCTGAGGTACTAGAGGTTAGGAATTCAATTTGCGAATTTTTGGAGGACACAATTCGACCAATAATACTAGACAAAGACTTTAAATTAACTGCCCAAAATACACCTGAATAGCTAATGGAAACCATCACAAAGAACTAAAAGCAATCAGGAGAAAAATGCATATACAATAGATAAAAAGATAAAAACTGCAAAAGGAACCAAATGTAAATTCTGGAACTGAAAAATATAAAAGCTGGGGGTGGGACCTTTACTACAGGGGCTCAATAGCAGATTTTATTAGGCAGAAGGAACAGTCAGTGAACCTGAAGACAAGTCCATTGAAACGATCCAGTCTGAGAAGTGGAAATTAAAAAGGATTAAAAAAAATGAAGAGAACTGAGGAGACCTGTGGTACACTAGCAAGCATATCAATGTATACATACAGGAATCTCAGAAGGAAAAGAGAGAGAAAGGGGCAGAAAGAATATTTGAAAGAATAATAGCTGAAAACTTCACAAGTCTGATGAAGTACATGGACTTCAAAATAAATTCAAAGAGATCTACATTGAGACAGATTATAATGAAACTGTTGAAAGACAAAGACAAAGAGGAAATCTTGTAATCAGCAAAAGAGGAGCGACTTGTCACATAAAAAAATATCCTCAGTATGGTTCTCAGCCAATTTCTCATCATAAAGCATGGAGGCCAAAAGGCAGTGGGGTAATATATTTCAAGTGCTGAGAGAAAAACAACCCCATCACCCAAGAATTGTATACCTGGCAAAACAGTGCTTCAGAAATGAAGGAGAAATTAAAATACTTCCAGATAAACAAAAGCTAATGGAGTCTGTCTCTAGCAGAACTGCCCTTCAAGAAATGCTGATGAATATCCTTCAGGCTGAAATGAAAGGATACCAGATGGTAACTCAAACCATATGAAGAAATAAAGATCTCTGGCAGAACTAACTAGAAAAGTAAATACAAAGCTGGTATTACTGTATTTCTTACTCGTAAATCCTCTTTTTGTTCCTTTATAATTTAAAAGACAGACACATAAAACAATAATTATAAGCTTATGTTTATGTTAACATATAAAGATGTAATTTGTGACAATAACAACATCAGTGGGGGGCAGGGGGGTTCTGCGGGAGGGAAGCAGAGTTCAGGTATGCTACCGAAGCTAAATCAGTGTCCATTTAAACTAGATTCATGTACATTTAGCATGTTATCTGTCATACCCACATCAATCAATAAGAAAATAATAGAACATAGACAGAAAATAAAATAAACAGAGAATCAAAATGGTACTCTAGAATAAATCAAAAACCAAAGAAGACAGTGGAGGAATCAAGGAACAAAAAAGGTATCAATCACATAGAAAACAAATACCAAAACGGCGCACATAATTCCTGTGTTATCAGTTGTCACTTTAAATATAAATGGATTAGATGCATCAATTAAGAGAAGAGTCTGACAGAATGGATAAAATATAATCCAACTGTATGCTGTTTGCAAGACACCCGTTTTTAGTCCAAGAACATATATGCAGACATTGGGTCTGATATACGTACTCATCATTCTCCATGCACAACACAGAGTAGACACTCAATAAATATCTGAATGACTGAAACAATGATGGTTATTATCAATCTTTAAAAATCTGTCATTATGATTTTAAAAAATTGTATTGTTTTAATTTCCATTTATCTGACTATTAAGAAGGTTGATCATCTCATATTATTCAGCTGTTTTTAGTTCTCTGTCTATAACTTTCTGCTCAAACCCTTGTCTCTTTTTCTGTGGTCATATTCAGTTTTCTAATTGACTGTAAGAAATCTTTATATATTATGGGTGATATCTTTTGGGGTATGTGAGGGAAATGATCTCTCCCCCTCTGTGATTTGTCTTTTAATTTTGTTTATGGTATCTTTCTCCTTAAAATACTATCTTAAATGTTTTCTAACTTATTTATAATTTGACTTATTAGTAATTTATTTTTGAGTGGTATGAGGTGGGTTCTAACTGCCTGTTTGCAGTTCTTTCAGCACGATTTATCACATATTTCTTCTTTTTTCTCTTGATTTGAAAATGCTATGTTTATTTTGCACCAAAATGCCGGAGTCCATCGTTTCTGGCTTCTTGATGTTTATTCTTGTGAGGTACCACTTGACATCCTTTTAGTCCTGGTAGCCTGTAGTTACCCTGCTGGTCAACTGGTGGCCTACCTCTACCTCCTTATTTTCACAGATAACATGCCCTTTCCTTTCTGCCACCCAGTACAACTCCTAGCAATTCCTGCCCATTGCTTTCCTGGTCTCATTTCACATGATTCTATGCTGTTCTAATCCAGTCAAGGTTTGCCCAGATGGTCTTCAAAGATAGGAAACAGGAGGCTTTGATGATGCTACCTAAACAGAACCAGAATTTGTGTCTTCTAAGCAACCTGGAGCTTTCTTTGGGCAATGTTCAGTCAAATAGGTAGACTCCCTCTCTTGCCAAGAAACCAACACAGACAATTAAGGCTCTTACTGCTCCTGTACAGCCAAGCATGGACACAGAAGAGAGAAAGTAAGTTTATGAGCAACAGCACAGCAGAGCAAAAAAAGCCATTCTGGAGAAAAATTGAACATTCTCAAGAAAATGTGTAATAGTTCAGGACTTTAATATGTCTGTCTAGTAGGAGAGCAAGAACAGGGATTGCTAGAGCCATGCAAAAATAGTTGTTGAAGACTGTACAAGAAGTGTGAAGTTTGGGTATGGCGGGTAGGAAGACAGAATCTTCTGTAACTACTACATCTGTTATAAGAAACACACTACACAAATGCAGACTGGTATCAATTATGGAAGAACATCAGATCCAGAATAGAGGCAGAAGGAGAAGATATTGACTCTGTCAGAATAGAGACAGGACTTTGAAGCCCCACTTTGCCAGTGGGTTCACCAATTTAGTGAAAAACAATGGATATTAATGACTGAAACACAAAGCACAACATCTATAATTTATTGCATATAATTGTGCTTAAGTTGATGTTGTAAACTGTACACAAAACTCACTTGGTAGGGTGATCTTGATTATTCTCAATTTGTATTTGTTTTTAGTCTACAGTCCTCAGAAAATGATTCATGCAAATGTCATTACAAAGACATGTCTGGACCGAAAATTGCATTAGTCTGGAGTCTGAGACAGGCAGGTGAAGAAAGTTTCCGCCTTTATAGAATGAGACGTGAATAAGCTCTGTCCCTGGTTAGGCATGGGTGTCCCTTCACTCGTTAAGAATCTGTGGGATCCAGGGTTCACGGACATTTAACATAAAGACATGCCTTGCAGAGTGTGCATGTTATGTCAACACATTACTGATGATGTGCTTCAACATTTCCTCTATGGAATCTAATTATTCTTAAATACATTAGAATCTCAATAGTTTTGCTCGTCAGTATTCATGGTATAGTCACTTCGATGCAAGCTTTCAGGAATACAATTCCAACTAGGAATGATAACAAATGAAAATAGAGTACTCGAAATACTAATTCCTTATCTCTGGGATTTTATTGTAATGAGAATATTATCCAGTTTAATTTATAGTACATATATTCTAAATTTCATAATTTTATAAAGAAAAAAACTATCTCTAAGAAAAATTAAAAGCCATCTATATGAATGTCCAAATTTTCAAGAATGATTTTATAGCCTAGATGAAAATTGCGTGCTCTCTCCATCACCTTGCAATTTGAAGAACCACAAAATCATGAATAATAAAAAAGGATGTTAAACTTTTCAAGAAATCCAGATGGGTACCAATGTCATTGAGAATTCCTGAGAATCACCTTGATTGCTGCTTCAGACTAGGAGCACGAATTGAACAGCACTTATCAGTTGCAACGTATGGGCTCTAAGTGACAACTGTCTCTATAATTACATTTTTTGAATCTTTATGGCTTCTTTATTTAGAAGCCAGCAATCTGAGAAGATGGAGGTTTATGTACCCTTAAAAATCATCTTAATATCTCATCTCAAGCCAGCATTTCCATAAGGAGAAGAAAGGATAGGTAAAGGGTTTGGAAAAAAGGTTAGTCCTGTAATTACATTTTTAAATTGTACAGATACTAAGTCTGTATTTGCAGCAAATGGAAAATCATCCAAACTTTAAAGGGTAACATTTGGTCATTTCACTTGCCAACCTCTATTTCTGCCTCAACCTTTACGACTTTGGTGCCACAGAAGAAATGATGGATGGGGAACTGGAAGTCAGCGTTAACAATAACTTTTGCCGGGACTTGGCAAATCCCTTCTCTATTTTGGGCCTTAGTTTTTCCCCTTCTGCAAAATGGGGGCATGGCACCAGATGTCCATTTCAGTCATTATTCTATAGTCACTGATAAAGAGAAATTGCCAATGAAATCATTGGGCAGCCAGATCTCAAGTCTTTTCTTGTAGGGCTTGAGGCTGGGTATAAAGAAGGCTTTAAATATCCATTTCCAATATTAGGTAGCAGGGAAATGTGTCCATTTGTGAGTTGGGTTGCTCATCATTTCTGCTCTCCCCAACCTCCCTTTCTCCCCACACCATGCTGTGTTCTGGACACTCAGAGCCACTGGTTGTTGTCAGTGTCCTTTGCTTCTCTTGTTCTTTTGCCAGAATATCATGAATAATATTCCCCTGCTTTTTCTATCACGAAAACTCTTCCCCACTCTTTAAATTTTCCCTTTGACTTTTATATTTTGACACAATTTCAGACTTAAAGAAAATCACAAAATTGCTGTAAAGGATTCTTGTATACCTTTGCCCAGATTCCCCAAATGTTCACTCTTCTCCTTCTCTCCTCCCTCCCCCCAAGCACATGTTTTCCCTGAACCCCTTCTGAGTAAGTTTCAGGTGATCCTTTTACCCCAAGTACTCAGGTATATATAGCCTAAGAAAAAAAGCACATTCTCTTACATACCTGCAATATAAAAACCAGGAAAATAACATCGATACAGCACTAGATTTATTTGGACTTTGCCAATTGTCCCGATACTGTCCTTTATGATGAAGGAAAGTCCCAGTGCAGGCATTGCACTACGTATCATGTCTCTTTAACTGCTGTCCTTTGGCGGGGAACAGTTCCTTAGGCTTCCTCTGTGTTCTGTGACACTGACATTTTTGAAGAGACAGAGTCCTTCGATTTGCGTTTGTCTGATAGTTTCTTCAGGTTATGAGCTTTTGATAGAAATATGACATCAGTGATGTGGTATTCTTCTCCATGAATTACATCTCACTTTTTTTTTAAGTGAAAGTCCCTTTTCATCCCCCTCCAATTCCACTCCCCTCCTCAGAGGTTATTGATTGGTATCCAGCCAGTATTTCCTCTATGCATTCACACACACACAGGCACACACAGACATACACACAAAGACACACAGACACACACAGACACACAAAGACAGACACACACAGACACACATATATCCTTTAAAATTATAACAAAAATGAGTACATAATAAGCCTATTGCTCTATAATTTTTTACTCAACTGTATGTCTTGGAGTTTGTTCTATATCAGTACATACAGATTCACATCATTCTTTTAAAAGCAGTGTTTTAAAATAGTATAGATATATCCTAATTTATTTTATTCCTGATTAGTATTTATAATATTTCCATTCACCTATCACAAACTACCTTTGCATATACACTTAAGAATATAGGTCATTTACAATTTGGATAGACACTATCAAAAAACTTCCCCAACCCCAGCTGGTGTGGCTCAGTGGACTGAGCACCAGTCTGCAAACCAAAGGTTCACTGGTTCAATTCCCAGTTGGCGCACATGCCTGGGTTGTGGGCCGGGTCCCCGGTGGGGGCGGGTGCTCGAGAGTCAACCAAACATTGGTGTTTCTCTCCCTCTCTTTCTCCCTCCTTTCCCCTCTGTCTAAAAATAAAATAGATAAAATCTTTTTTAAAAAAAAAGCTTCCCCAAAAGGCTTTTCCAATTTGTATTCCTGTGATCACTACATGAGATCATTTGACTTTTCTAACTATCAGTGATGTTGAGCATCTCTTTATCATAGTTCATGGCCTTTGGGGTTTCTTCTGTGAATTGCCTGTTGTTGTTCTTTGCTGTTAGAAAGCTAGCTTCTTGGGTTTTTTTTCTTTCTACTTATTTGGCCTCCTCCTTGACAAAAGGAGGTTTCTCCACCTCCCCTATGCAGCCAGGTGCTCCCTCATCTACTGTCCCACAACACTGTCCATATAGCAGGCAGGCCTTCATTGGACAGACATTTTGTACTGGACCCATTCATTCCATAGCGTTCTCTGTGAGTTCACTATGTGCTTGGCCTTGAGCTAGGTGCTGAGTGTAGAGGTAGAAACAGGTCATCACAGTCTCCACTCTCAAGGAGGCATTCTGACCAGGGATGGAACCTGCAGCCTAGGTATGTGCCCTGACTGGGAATTGAACCTGTAACCTTTTGGCATATAGGATGATGCTCCAACCAATGGAGCCACTCAGCCAGGGTTGGAGAGGTTTACTTCTGATAGGCTGCTTTGGGCACAGAAAAGAGCATGGGTTTTGAATTCAGACAATATCGGGTTTGAATCTGTGCGATTTAGAGCAAGTCACATGACCTTGTCCAGTTGCTATTTCTGTACTGGTGGAATGGGTTAACACCTCCCTTACAGAGTCAGAGTCTTTTCCATTTTGAGGATGGAAAAGAGACGATATAGCTCAAGTGCCTAGCAAGGGCCTGTCACATAGTGGCCCTTCAGTGAATGAATAGTAATTGAGAAGCAATTGTTAAGAAGTCAAAATGATTAGTTAGTTCTGAGGTTCTAGGTACCACTAATAAATTGGAATAAAAGAAAGGTAGCTCCTCTATCTATAATGGAAGGGTGAGGAATGAGTACTACATGCCTCTTGCCTAAACCCTGCTACAGCACATACCCCCCCCCCCCGCCCCCTTGTCTGCTTTCTGTAGTGAGGCAAGCCCCTTGGTCCTGGCCTTCACCCCAATTCAGCTCCTCACTGTTGATGTAGTATTGCCACTGCTCTGGGGAGAGCAGGTGCTGCCTTCCTCAAATAAATGGGCTCTTTAGAATATTCTCTGTAAGAGAGGATTCAAGATAGTTGAGCATGCTGCCACCCATGATCTCAAGAAGTGAGGACCAGAGGCAGCATGAGGTGAAAAGAGAAATACTGTGTGTGTGGCAACCCCAAAGGGAGAGACTCAGAAACCTGGATTGCAGTCACAGTTCTGCCTCTGCTCGGTGACTTGTGGCACATCTTCCCTTCTGGGCTTCAGTTTCCCTATCACTGCATAGGAAGCTGGATCTTATTATTTTTAAAAGCCATGTAAATCAGAATTCACCATGTCAAGACAGGGTGTGTGTATATATACACTACTCTCCTTGGAAATGTCTTTATCCTTGGGACCTTTACAGATCTTTATACCCACCTTAATGTTATGGAGCACTATAATGCTTTCCAGTTTTGGGGGGTTATGGCATGGTTTCCACACTGAATTCACTTCTGGTTCTTGGGTTTCCTAGAGCCTATATGGAGTTACACTGCCTTCATTCCTTTAATACCTTTATTGAGTGCTCACTGTCTGCCAACAACTACTTTGCTGGGGAAGATACAAAATGACAAAGTTTCTGCCATCAGGGAGTCCATAATTCAGCTGGGGGACAACTGTAAGATAAACACAATGTAATTGCCTTAATGGTTTGTCCAAAGTGTAGGTGAGCCTAGGGGAAGGAATGACTGCTCTGTTGGAAGGTTTCCCTGAAGACCCAGGGCTTAGGCAGAGTAGGGTGAATAGGAGTGTTAGATGGCCAGGGAGAATGACTTTACAGGCAGTGGGAATGCCCTCTGCAAAGGTACAGGTGTGGGAGAGGATAGCATGTTCTGGCAGCTGCCTATGATTTAGCATGGTGGTGAATAGGGAGGCAGATTCAGCTCATGCATTGCCCTTTATGCCATTCAAAGTACTCTAGGTTTTATGAAATAACCTCAAAGGGGATGGCTAAAGCATTCTGAACTTGGGGAATATAGTAAACCTAGGTTGAATACATGAATTAAGTGGGAGGATTGGGCACAGTAATTCAGAGCATTTTCTAATCTGTGGTCCTAGGCAACTTAACTTCTCTGAATCTACTTCCTTTTCTTGAGAAACAAGAATTAAAAAAATCAATCTGGCACTTGACAAAAGCTCAATAAATTATTTTATTAGGATAACATTTGTTCCTCACAATACACATTACCTAAACAACCTAGTAATCTGTGACGCATTTCTTAGTTTCCTCCTCTGCAAAATGTCTTTCAATTTTACCTTTTCATTGTACCCCATCCTTTCTTCCTAGCACTTACCATATTAAAATTTCTAATTATTTCCTGGACAAACTCTTAGACTTATACCCAAATTATCTGTATTTTGCGTTCCCAGCTAGACTCTCAGGTCTATGAGATCAGAGACTTTAAAAAAATTTACTCCTATATTCGCAGTTGCTAACACTGCCTGCCTCTAACATATGTTCAATAAATGGCCAAAAGAACCAATGTCGAACTTGTCTTGCAGGATTATTGTTGAGGGCCAAGGAATTTATAAAGTGCTTCATTATTTATAAAGTTGTACAGATGGGTTTGTTGTTACTAAGTATTCAAATAAAGTGTGAGAAGAGGAACCGAAGCTAGAGTCTCCCAACACAATCATCTAGCCTCTGGAAGCTTCCAAAGCACCACTATTCACTTCATTCATTAGTAAGAATACAGCTCTTCAAGGTTCATTAAGAGTTAAACCTGTGACCCTGTAAGAAAAACACTCGGAAGCAACACGGTATAAACTAAGTTCAACTTCACACTAGAGGTGGAAGGTACCTGCCTAAGGTCACCTAGCGCACAGAAATTAAATGCAAGGCGCCCTACATGACGCTGCTCCCTCGCTGGAGAGCTCTGGATCAGCCGGGAAAGACGCCCGCCGCTTGGGCCCATAACCATACCAGGTCTCGGCTGGGATCCCAGGCCACGACCTATAGTGAGGATGGCCCACGTGTGGGAGAGGAGGAGGCGGAGCCCGTTCTGAAACCCGCCCAGGGGCATCATGGGAGACGTAGTTTTTCTCCTGCTCACGTAAGGGTGCAAGTCCCCGCCGGATTTTGACAGGTAAGTAGCATCTCTTTCGTGCAAGTCATTCAAACAGTGTCCTCTATTATAAATGAAGCCTACGTATCTCTGAAAAAAACAGTGAAGGAAAAAGGGGAAAGCAAGGAAAGCAAACGAAAACATTATTAGCGGGGAAGGAAAGGGTTAATAGATGATACGCATGCGTACAGAGAGCCCTCAGGGTGGGCGGGGACGGAAGACGACTCCCGGGAGCTGTGTTTTCCCCGGAAGTGCCTTCCCTCCTCCCGGGTCTGCGCGGACACGGTTTCCTTACCTCATTTGTCCTCGCCCCTCCCCGTCCCTCTACGCGTTTTGGTTCCTGGTTGGTGCTTCCTGGTCGCAGCCGCGGCAGTGAGTATGTGTGTGACGGACCCCGGGCAGCCCGTGTTCGGGGGACCCCTGCCCACCCTCTGCCTCGCCCGCTGGACTATGGAACTAGCGTGTGTTCTCTCGCCGGCCTCCGCTTTCCCCGTCGGTCCCCCACTCGTGGCCGGCGCGCGGTTCGTGGCCCTTCAGTGCGGCTCTGCCCCACGCGGCTAAGCTGACCAGCTGCGGTGTCCACCTTTCTTTGCCGGGCCAAAGCCTGAGATCGTTGTTCGAAAAGGGCTGGGCGCCGGTGACCTCGGTGGGGGTGGCCGTTTTGCCTGTTTTACCTCCACTCTCCTCAAGATTCTCCTGTCTTTGGGAGAAACCGGTCAGTTTAACGCGGCAATTCCGCCGCACCTTGATGGGGCCTGGCCTGAGAGGACCTAACATTCCTGGGTCAACTTCAGCCTCTGTTGTCAGAAGCAGTAGCTGCAGGGCCAGAAAATTTTCGGGAGATCTGCCCCTTCCCTCTTGTAAAACGGGGAGATGTGGACTGTGTTAGCTAAGATTCCCTTTATCCCTCACATCTTGTGAGATTGCAGTGAACTTCAACTTTAAGGAAGAGCTGCTGGTGCAGTTGGAAAACTGGCTGGCAGTCAGCATGCAGGAGGTGTAGCCGCGTTTCTACCGTAGATTAGCTGGTGACTTTAGAAATCTCATCCTTGGGCTGAATTTACGCTTATTTCAGGTTGCAGGTTGAGTTAGATCTCTTAGGTTCAAAGAATAAATAAGTTTCTCAGACCTTGTTTTTGTGTTGAAAACGAGAGCGTTCAATTTAGTGACTTACGACGTCCCTTCCAAAACTCGACTTCGTATTTTGAATACTTAGGCCATCACATCCAAAGACTTTTAAGTGGGCTGGCCGTGTGTCTATTTCCGACAGCATTATGCTTTTGGCACATTCAGTATTGCTGTTTTCTAGAGAATCTTGAGGGTCGCAAATGAACTGAGGAAGAAGTAGAAGTGAGGATTGTTTAGGTAGTTACAAGAATAAGAAACTGCATAGCAAAGGAAAAAGAGGTGAGGGAAAGGTGAAGGAAGTGCTTTGAGGTAGGATTAGTTATACTATAAGAGGACCTTATGTATCCCAAGAACAGCTGGACTTGTCTGAGTAAATTGAGCATAATTTTCTCCAACGAACATCTTGTATTCTCCTTCTTTTTGTGACTCGTTTCACGCATTTGGATTCTCTACTGCAGTGAGATTTGTCTCGAGTGACATTTGAAGAACAGACAGACATTTTAACACTAGAGTCAACTTAGTTTTTAAAATCTGTCACTGTCAGGATAGCTCACTAAAAAAAGTAAGTCAGATTTTGAAGTTGAAAATAAACTCTAGTAGTCACTTTCCAATGAAAACTGAATTTAGAAATCAAGTTGCAAATTTAAATCTCATTGAGATAGATACCTCTGCTGCCAAGAAGAAATAATATACGCTAGAAGTTCTTTCGAAGGAGATAAGAAAATGATCGGTTGGTAGATTGTTAGGACAGAACAATTGGTTTTAAAGATTGTATTAGTAAAATTCAAAAGCTTAAGTAAATTTTCAGTTGTCTAGTTTAAAAATTCAGTGAATGAATACTGCTCCCACTTTTGTTATTTTTTATTTTTGCTCCTACTTTGGAATGTTGAGAGCCTTTGCAGTTATTTTCTGACTTTTAAATTTGTTAAGACATTTTAATTGTTTAGGTAAGTTTCATTCCCAAACTAATGTTTTGGTTTCTTAACATAACCTAAATCTTTTTTGGTCATGGAATTGCTATACTCTTTGAGTAACTACTTGGGAGGTTCCTGGGTGGTAAACTGGCAAACTCAGATGTATGATTTGCCTTCCAATTAAAATGCTTCTTTCATGGTTTTTATACTCCATTAGGAAGTAAAGTGGATATTCATGAAGTAAATTTAGGTGTTAGAACCAATTCAAATATGACTTTGAAGGAAGTTTTTTTTTTAAATCCCTACTTGAAATTATTTTAAAAAATCTTAGTGAACACTCTGCTGAGTCGGAAATGTGAATTGGTCCTGGTTATGTTCTTAACTAGCTACAAAATCTTGGGTAGGGCTCCATATCTCGTTGGACCTCAGTTTCCTTTTATGTAAATTGAGGATCTTGTGTGAGGTCTCCACCAGCTTTAAGATTTGGTGATTTTTATAGGGACCCTGTGTAATCTAGTTAAGTATGCTTGACATCAAAATGCTGAGAAAGCCTTCTGAATCAAGACATATTTCATATTCATCTTCTGAGTATACACTTTTTTAAAAAAAGTAAATGCACTTGAATTTAATTAAAGTAGTAACATGAACCAAAATAGCCTCAGGCAAACCTTAACCCTGGAATACATAAACTACATGAATAGAAGAGCAAGTTATGCTGAGCACAGTTTTCAAGTACGGAAGACACAAAATCCTCTTAAAGGCCATAGGGGCTAAATTGTTAAATTCATTTTTCTACATTTCAGGGAAAGAGATAAACCCTTAGACCCAAGGAAGTCAGTTTTTATTATATTTATGTAGTTTATTTTTGGCATACATTCACAGGTGTGCCTATGGCTCTATTCTTAATCCCTCTCCTTTGGGATGACTCCAAGAGTAGTGCACATTTGCAACTCTGTAATTTAGCTCTTTAATTTTTGCTGTGCTGCACCGGAATTATATTTTATCTTAAGTCCACACTGGATGGATCCTCAGGATGGATCCAGTGAGGATTTTAAAGGAAGCATAATTCCTTTCACTTCTTTTAGAATTAATTTACCTTTTAAATAAAAAGGAAAGGATTCATCTTTTATTTGAATTGCTCTGAGCTAACATTTCAATATAAACTGATAAATGTTATGAGCATCATCAGACAGCCACATTCAACTAGTATGACAACAGGATAGCAACCTGAAGGACAGTGCAAGGAGACAGGTAAAAGTGTACCTTTTGGGAAAAAAAAAGAAAAAAGTTTGTTTCTCCCTCCATCTTTACTGACATATACTTGACAAACAACATTGTGTAAGTTTAAAGTGTACAATGTGGTTTGATATACATATGTATGTTCACCACAGTAAAATTAGTTAATACATCTATCACCTTACATATTTCCTTTCATTTTTCCAGTAAGAACATTTAAGATCTACTCTTTCTTTTTTTAAGATTTTAAAAATTTATTTTATTTTTAGAGAGGGAAGGGAGGGAGAAAGAGAGAGAAACATCAATGTGCGGTTGCTGGGGGCTGTGGCCTGCAACCCAGGCATGTGCCCTGACTGGGAATCGAACCTGTGATTCTTTGGTTCGCAGCCCGCACTCAATCCACTGAGCTACACCAGCCAGGGCCAAGATCTGCTCTCTTAGCAGATTGCAAGTATACAGTACAGTATTGTTAATTCAGAATTTATTCTTTTTCTTAAAATCTAGTTTTATTGAGGTATAATTGACATACAACCTTGTGTAAGTTTGAGATATACAACAAAAGTTGCTTTCTTTATATCTGTAAAAAAATTCTATTAACTCCAATAATGTAATTATTGGCTCTTATTTGATTCTTGGAGGCAGCTAGTTTTGCCACCAAAGCTACCATCAGAACTCCCTGACATTTTGGGTAGAGTGTTGGTAAACTGAAAAAATGGCTAGTCTTTCTGAATTACATCTATATAACTAAAAGAGGTGTAGAAAGAATAAATTATTACTATAATTGTCATGTAAGCTGTCCCTGGGTTTTGAACAAACATGAGCTATTTTTGTAGAGCTCTTATTTTGATCAATATTTCATCAGTACCTAATTGATACATCTACTGTATAGATTTTGGGTTGATGATATGAGAATAGTTGGAATAAGTGGAATACTTGGAGATGACCTCAAAATCTGTCCCATCATACTTTCCATATTTTAGGCACATATTAGATTTATCAGGGCTGAAGAACAAATGCCTGAAGATTCATTCATTCATTTATTTATTCTTTATTAATTCAACAGACATTTATAGAGGTCCTGCTAAATAGCAGTTAATCTTCTGGATTTGGGGGATCCATTGTTTAACCAAATGCATATAGTTCCTGCCCTCCTTCGGTATGTGATCTGTGCTTGGGGGAGATTCACTTGAAATTAGTAATTAGAAATATGGTGAGTATTTTGAAAGGGTTATGAAAGCCGGCAGCAGGGGACACTTTATTTAGTCTGGTGGGTCAAGGAAAGCTTCCCTGAGAAAGTGATGTTTAAGTTGAGTTGAAGGATGAAAGGATCTAATATGTACAGCTAGAAAGTAAGAGGGGGGACCTCCCGAAATTCTGGGACCTGGAATTATCTTTGGGAAGGTGGGCCTCTTGTAGTACAGACTTCCTCCACTGGATTGAGTGTTTAGTGTACCAGCTGGCAATGTCGTGAGAGGCTGCGTTTGGCTTCAGTGAATTTTTTTAAGACTTTCATCTTTGCCCATTTCATCATGAGTGATTTACAAGTTCACCGGCCCACACCACGCTGAGTGTTCAGCAGCTTTTGACTAAAAAATGACATGACCCCTGTGCCCTACCTACCTTCCCTATTCGTCAGATCTTGCCCTGAGCGACTTTTTTTTTGTTTCCCTGGATGAAAAAAGTCCTTAGAGGAGCAAAACGTTTTGTCTATATGGAAGAGGTGAAACAAAAAATGGCAGGAGCACTAGAAGGCATCAAAATCAATGAGTTCAAAACCTGTTTTGAGCAGGGGAAAAATGTCTTGATACTAAGTGTACTGCATCAAATGGAGTGTACTTTGAAGGTGACTGAAGTTTAAACATGTAAGAATAAATTCACAATTTTTTATGAATAAATTCCTTTTTTGGGGGGTCCTCCCCTTGTAAAGTTCTCCCAAAGCTGAGTTTTGCCTCACTTTTAAGTTCTTAATAAATTTATATCTTATAATATTTTTATAGCTGACACAGAAGTAAGCCAGTTTATTACATATTTTTATTTACCTATTTATTTTTGATCAAGGATTAGAAAACCATGATACTAATTTTTTTTAGTTGAGAATAAAAGTGTACACAAAAATAGTAAATATAATTACTACCTATTGAAGATTAGTCATAGTTGAAGTAATATTCCTGTATGAGAATGTATACCTGGAAAGGGAAGATCCAGAACCAAAGAGAAGATGAAGAATAGATGGAATAGTGAGAATTAGCTAAAATATATTTGTGATTTTTAACATTTTGTTGAAAAAGTGTTTGGGGTTTGAGGCAGTGGATCACAACCTGTTTTTCCTTTCTAACATATCTGCAAAATATGACATTTTCTTTATAAAATATAACTCATTTGTTGGTAGTAATTTTCATTTGGGAGAGATGGTCATTATTAGGATAGATCATAATTGGATTTAGAAACCCTTGAAAAAAAAAGGTGCTATAGGAGAAAAAGTTATTTTGATATGTCATTGAGAAAAGTAATGGCCTTTGTATAAAAGTTCTTTCTAAACAGGCATGATCTGAGCTTTTAAAATACATTCTTTGTATGACTTTCTCTTTTACAGCATCATAGGTACCAACCTTCCATGATGTTTGGTGGCTATGAGACTATAGAAGCATATGAAGATGACCTTTATCGTGAAGAGTCATCTAGTGAACTGAGTGTTGATAGTGAAGTGGAATTTCAGCTCTACAGCCAAGTTCATTATGCCCAAGATCTTAATAATGTCATCAGGGAGGAAGAACATGAAGAAAAGAACTCTAGGGATTCTGAATCATCTAGTAGTAAGCCAAATCAGAAGAACTTAATTATCCTTTCAGACAGTGAGGTCATCCAGCTATCTGATGGGTCAGAGGTCATCACTTTGTCTGATGAAGATAGTATTTATAGATGTAGAAGAAAGAATTTTAGAGTCCAAGCAAAAGAAAAGACCCGAGGTTCTCCTCCTCCTCTTCATTCTAATGAGTTGGATGATAAGAAATTCAAGAGGGATATTGAGACACCTAAATCTGGAGAGCGACTGGCTGCGGTTCGAGAGGTTATGATTATAGAAGTCAGTTCAAGTGAAGAGGAAGAGAGCACCATTTCAGAAAGTGACAACGTGGAAAGCTGGATGCTGCTGGGATGTGAAGTTGATGATAAAGATGATGATATCCTTCTCAATCTTGTGGGATGTGATAACTCTGTTAATGAAGGTTAGTATCATATGGGCCATTGTGAAAAAGTAGTGTCATCTTTAGAAGACTGCTTTTCTAGACAAAAGGGGGCTGCTCCATTTAATTCTTCACTTTTTGGTCTTGTTTTTTTGCCTTGTTTCTCATGAGACTCTCTTACTAATGGCTTCTCTAATGGTGGTCTTTCTGAACATCAGAAAAAGTATATCAGAATATTCAAGACACTCTGCTTCTGCTGTAAGCAGTTTCATAGCTGCTTCTTCCTGTTTGGCTAGAGCCAGTTCTGGACCTGAAATATTAGTCCCCCTCTCTCTCTGCTTGGTACCACAGGTGAGTACTTGATCTGCTTCTGACATCGGTCCCGTGCTCTTATTTAGCCAACTCTGTTGGGACTGTTTCTTCCTAAGTGATTTGCTTACCCAGGAGGTAGCCAGGTGTCAAGCATAAGGAATGACTGGTACACAGAGGATATGGAACTAATATTAAGATTTTAGGAAGTCTACAGTCAGAAAGGTAGGAAACTGAAAAGCTGTAAGGCTACAGTCGACTATAGAAGAGAATGCAAAATCTGAGAGCCACATCGAGGATTGAAATTTTGGTGTTTTGTCTCCTCTGTCATGACGTGTAGTCATCTAGTATTGATGCTTGAAGTCCCTTTCGTTGCCCACATTTTATGCCTAGTGCCTACTCTCTTGCAGTAGTAGGCAAGACTGCCTACTACTCTATTTTTTTTGAAATAGATCTTCCCTGAACGCTATTAAACTGGTGGTCCTGAAATTCGCTTTTATTCATGGCACTTTACTATTGCTCCAAACCTTTCATGGTACTCACTTGTCCTAAGATGAAATGATGCTATTGAATGTAGAGCATGCTTTGGAGCTCCCGAGATTGACAAACCTTTTTAAAAAGGAGCCAGATAGGAAATATTTTAGGTTCTCTGGCCCCAGGATCTCCTAACTACTTAACTTTGCCCTTCGTGTGGATCTTAATAAATGGGGTAGTTATTTTAACAAAATCTTATTTATAAGAACAGGTGGCTGCCTCAGTTCTAGTAGACCAACCCTGAGAATTTGACAGCAAGAGGAAGAAAAGAAATAGAATAGAACACAGAGCAAAATCAAGTAAAGTTTTGTCAGAATAAGGAGATCTGGTAATGTTTTTAGGTAGAAGGAAAAAACTAGGTAAATTAGGGTGAGGGACCGAGTAAGAGATGGAGTCAGGTGTGTATGTCTGAATTAGTCTTAAAAGGGAAGAGACATACCATTAATTGGTAAATTACCAAATATTTGTAGACTGTAGAAGAACTGCATTGTTTTGGGGGGATATTTATATTTATTTTTATGAGATGAAATGAACATAACATAAAATAAACCATTTTAAGGTGTTCAATTCAGTGTCACTTAGTTCATTTTATAGAATCATTACCTCTGTGTAGTTCCAAAACATTTTCACCACATCCAAAGGAAACCCTGCTTGCATTAAAGTCATTTTTATTCTTCCCTCCTCTAGATCCTGTTTTCTGTCTCTATGGATTTACCTATTCTGGATGTTTTATGTCAATAGAATTATACAATATGTGATCTTTTGTGTCTGGCTTTCAATTAGCAGAATGTTTTGGAGATTTGTGCATGTTGTATTAAGTATCAGTATTTCATTCCTTTTTAAGGCTGAATAATACTCCATTCTATCAATATGCCACATTTTGTTTATCCATTCATTTGTTGATAGACATATGGGCTAGTTTCATTTTTTTGGCTATTGTGAACAGTACTGCTGTGAACATTCATATTTAGGTATTTATTTGAATATCTATTTTGGGTATTCTTTTGGTTATATGTCTAGGAATGGAATTACTGGTATTTCTGTGTTTCACTTTGTGAAGAATTGCCAAACTCTTTTTCACAGTGGATGCACCATTATGCATTCCTGCCAGTAATGTACGAGGATTCCACGTAGCTGCATTGTTTTATCATGATAACATGTGTTGCACATTTCTCCATGATTTGCACATTTCTATTTGGTAGGCTCTTTGTTATTTCTTAGTTTTTTTCTCCTAGTTTTTTTTTTATAGCTGTTGCTTATGTTGGCTTATGTTTTTCGAGAATAGATTTTTTTTACATAAATCTCACATGTTTTCATTTATTATACAGTTTTTAAAGAAACTTATTTTTATGGATATGTATTCCTTTAAAGTTTAGTGTGTGTGTATTAGTAAAAATGTGTGATACAAGACCCAAGTAATTCTTGATTCTATACATTTCTGTGTTTTCTCCTCTTATCCATATTGAAATTTATCCCTACTCTGCTTCTAGGATTTTTTTTTTCCTGGTTCCAGCCAAATTGAAACAAATTCTGCAGGTCTGGAAATTAACTGGTTGAAACTTTTACAGATATTCAGATACATATCCCTATTTTGTTTCCTTGATCTGCTAATGCCATAATCCTATTTCTTTCCAGTTAATAAGCAGTGTATTCTGCACTGATGCCTGTTTGAGTATGTTGTTACTCTCTAATCATTACCTCGTTCTTAAATAGATCTAGGTATAGCTCTGGTTCAGTTTGTACAATAGTCTTTAGAGAAAAAATTTTTTTCATGTCAGTGGAAGTTTGTGGAAATTCTGGCATATTTTTGAAATGATTGTTAAACAGCAACAATAGCTGTTTTGTGTATAGCTCTCCCTCCCCTCCATCCCACCGCCCAAACTATGGCATTTTTAAGATATTAATAGGCTGTAAGAGAAAGCATGATAAACTCCTCGAGGGTATGTCTTTTCCATACTCAAAAGCCTCCTTATTGTATTTAGAGTATTTCCTTGGCATTATATGTTACTTTGCTTTTTTTAAGTTGCTAAATGAACAAACATTTATTGAGCACCTACTCTATGTAAAACATATAGAGGGGATTTAAAGTAAAAAAAAAAAACAGACTCCATAGTTGTAGCCTTAGTGGCTTGTGTTTTACTGAAAAGACAAAATATATTAAGGAGCTAAGTAATTTATGAAAGTCTCTTCACCATGGGCATTAAGTCTACAAAGAATAGGATTAGTGAATTTGAGGTAGTACTTGAGTGTGTGAAGGACTATGTAAATACATACATATTTCCTGTTTATCGTTGTTCAATTTGTAGTAACGAGTGTGGCACCACTGTTGCTCTGTGGGAAATTTAGGCTCTTCACTAATACTTCAGTTTCAGTGAGATGTTTACATTCATTTTATTCTAATACACAATTAGAGATAATATATAGTCAGGCAGATAATACAAAATTAGGAGGCATGTTTTTTTTCCCCTGTTTCTGTTCTTCCTCCAATGTTCAGCACTTTTCTGATTTTCTGGTTTGAATTTGTTGAATAGTTTCCTGAAGTTCCATTGAGGCCTTGGGAATGTGATATTTATGTAATGTGTTCAGTGTAGCCTTCCTCAGTATATACAGTTTTATGATGAGGGTTTTGTTTATAATAAATTCATGCCAGAACATAAGCCTTCAGTGCCTGTTAAATCTGGCTCTCAGCTTTCTCTACTGAGGGATGTAGGAGTTTATTTCTAAGGTCGAGTTAGGCTTCATTTCCTTCACTTTCTTTACTGTTTCCTAAGGCTTCTCTATATAAACAATGCCTGCTCTATCATTTATTTTCCTTTTAGTATTCTTACTTTTTATTTTCTCTTTTATTATCCCCAGTAGGATTGACTTGCATTTATTAGAAAGACAGGTTTCCTGGTTGAAGACAATATGCACCAGAGAAAATCACCATGTTTTTTATTTGTGACAGTGATACCAAGTTTGAGAAGGATTATTATATAAGATAGCTAAAGATGGGGAAAGGCAATAAATGCTGTAAGAATTACAGGGGAATAATCAGCAACTTATTTTCCTCCACAGGGAAGGTCTATTCTTAGCTCTAGGAGTAGTTGCTACCAATATGATTTTTTAATTTTGGAAATTTTAAAGTTTACAAGAATAGAATGTTATAGTGGATTCTGTCCTATAAACCAGCTTCAACAAATGATCAGTTTATGACCAATCTTTTCATTTTTAAGTCCATGTGCTTGTCTTATTTTGAAGCAAATCACAGACATCATTTCATTCATTCATGTGTGTATTTACATACATATATACATTTTAATATGTTTCTGAAAGGTAAAGATTTTTCTTGAGAAACAGTCATATCATTATCATGCCTAAACAAATCACCAATAATTCTTTTTCCTTTAAAATCACCAGTCTGTTCATTTTTCCCATTTGGTTCTTAATTTTTTTCTTAGAGTTTACTTGAATTAAATTTGTTTATTGTAATTGGTTGATAACTTTTGTCCTTTATAGATTCCCCTTTTATCTCTTTCTTCTGTGTGTGTGTTTTTCTTTCTTGTAATTTAATTGAATTGTTGTACTAACTGGATTGTTTGTCCTCTAGAATTTCACATAGTGTGAATTTTGTGGTATTTTTTAACATGCTCCACTGTCCCCTGTATTTTCTGTGAATTGGTAGTTAGATCTAGAAGCTTGATTAAATTCAGGTTTCTCTTCCTGTGATTAAGCTATCAATTAGATAATAGGTTGGTTCACTTGTTTCATTTTGCTCTGGTATGATTATTTTTCAGTATCGCCTTTTGAGCATTAATTTTGTTGTATAAGTATATAAAATGTTCATAAGGTTCCAAATTCAAATGACCAAGACAAGGTAAAATATATTAGGAGAACTCTACCTTCTATTCATTCTTTACCCTGTTCCTGCCCTTCCTGTATGGGTTAAGACAAGATTGATGATTTGCCCTTACATTAAAAAAAAGTAAAAGCAAATGTGTATATATCTTTGCACTCTCTTTACCCATTCTGAAACAGTAGCATACTATCCACACTTTGCTCCACCATATTTTTTTCTGTTAACAGTAAATCCTGGAAATTAGTCCATAGTACTGTGTAAAGATATTTCTCATTTAGGAGTATGGACTCTTTTTGTGTCTTCTGCCACTAATCTGAGCTGGATACATTAGGCGTGTAACAAATATTTTGTGGAAGTGAATGAATAGTAATTTAAAGTAGTTGATGATTCATATACTTATTTTAATCTTAAAATATATTTTAAACATGTATAATAGTCTAAGTCTACTTCAGAACCATGCTTTAATACTTATTCCTGGTCTTAATGTTTCCTTCTCATTTAGTAATTTTGAAAGACTTAGATTTAGCAAAAAATTAAATAGGTTCAGATTTGAAAAAGAAAATACCTTTTGAAAAATGAAGAGTATAGCATTTTTAAGAGTTGAAGGAGCCATACTACTTCCTCAAATGTGACTATAGGATGTACAGTTTGGTGTATCACTCCTTTAGTTTGTCAGCACAAGGTGGGTACCTAGCAAATCTTAGGTGAATTCCGTTGAATATCTTTCTACCTTTGTGTGTAGAGTAGTGCTCTTTACATATGTGAAGTTGAAGTGAAATTGTGGCTGGATTGATGTAAAAGCACAGCTTTTGAAATTGAAGTTATGCTTTTAATTATTTAGGGAAGTACCATAAGTCTTTTGACTGTTTTTGTGCCAGGTCCCTTTCTGCCCTAAAAAATATGCACATAAGAGTTTTGGGTACAGTTTCAGAGGATGAAGGACTCATTTAGAGGCAGTTGCTGTATCCCTGGCGTTTATTAGACATTCAGCCAAGACCTGGTGACTAATTAAAATTTAAGTAGAATGGGTTACCTATTTGAATTTCAGTTTTAAAAATATGTCATTTTATTTGATCTGTGTCTATACCTATGCCCCTCTCCCCCTTTTTTTAAACTTGGATCATTTTCTACTTTGCGTGGCTGATCCCTGCTTCAGGCCTCAGTTTAAAGTGTCCTTCTGAGGGAGATGACAGACATAGACACTCAATTAGTAGCAGTAGTTATGTCGCAGCGCCACAGTTGCCTAGCTGTGACTTTGGGTAACTTAATTTCTTCATTGGTAAAATAATAAACTTTATTTTGTTAAGGTTATAAAGCTAAAATGAGACAATGGATAGACTAAATTAATCTAATAGGGAAATATTTTGACGAAACTCTTATAACTACAAAATGGGTGGCAAAGCATAGGCATGTAAATTCTACTTTTATTTTGAGTTAGAAGTTCATAGGTTTTTTTGTGCACTCAAACTGCTCTTGAACAGCATGTCTCTGGTATGGCACTTTCCATAACTAAATTTTATTTGATTTGGTGACATTTTATGATCTACTAATTAAAACTAAATCTGAAGGGTTTTTTTTTTAAGATTTTATTTATTTATTTTTAGAGAGGGAAGGGAGGGAGAGAGAGAGAGAGAGAGAGAGGTCAATGTGCGGTTGCTGGGGGTTATGGCCTGCAACCCAGGCATGTACCCTGGCTGGGAATCGAACCTGCGACACTTTGGTTCGCAGCCCACGCTCAATCCACTGAGCTCCGCCAGCCAGGGCTAAATCTGAAGTTTTAAAGTCATTTCAACACAACTTATTGGATGCTTCCAGTGTTTGAGGCCACTATACCATTAAGATGTTGGGATTTAACAATTACTCTCTATATAATTCCTGCCTTTAGAAGAAACCTTAAAATGCATGACTATATGGCAACTTCACTGAAATGCCAGAATTAAATATATTTCTACAAATATAAGAGATACCTTGGCACAGTACATAATTATTTCCAGATGAATATAATAGACTTTTTAAAAAAGATTACTGTGGGTAGGCAAAGTATAAGACTGAATTGAAAAGTAGACCTTTGAACGGAGCCTTAAAGGATTTACCCCTGGCTGGGTGGCTCAGTTGATTGGACCAAAAGGTTGTGGGTTTGATCCCTGGTCTGCAACCAGTTGATGTTTCCTCTCACATTGATGTTTGTCTCTCTCTCTCTAATCAGTAAACATACCCTTAGGTGAGGGTTAAAAAAAAAGAATGGAGAGGATTTAAAGTTCAGGTTAAATGCAAAGAGGAAGAATAGAAGCTGAAACCCTAATAGAAACTTAAGACTTTGTGGTACCATTAAAGTTTAATTAATGGTTTAATATGTGGTTAATATGATTAAACATTTTAATAGTATGTTTTTTTAGACACCACCTCAGCCTAGATGTAAATGAGAAAGGGCATTTATGTTTTGTGTATGTTCAGAATGCTAACCAGGATTTCTTGGTCATTATGTTGTTCCGGTGTTTCCTATCTGTTTCTTGCTTATATATCTCCTTTTTCTTTTCCCTAAAAACAAAAACAAAAACAAAAACTGGATATTTTATGTAACTTTGTGGCAGATAGATTCTCTGAGGAACCAGCAGCTGCTGTCAGTTAGTGAAAGGAGAGCTTTTTAAGTATTTATTTTTTGCAGGGCTGTTCCAAGTAGAGCATGTCTTAAACTAAAACTTAGGCATCTCATAGCTTGTGTTCTTCCTTATCTTCTTTTACATTTTAATTTTAATTGATGAAATTTTGCTTTTAATACTCCTCAGATCTTTAATAGTATTCCCTTCCTCCTTTTTTTGCATTCATCAACTAAGTAGTCAGCTTAATGTCAATAAATAGTTTCTTCAGAGTTAACGGCCTTTTAGGTCATCAGAGTGGGTTGCCATTTGACATTATTTTCATTGATGCATAGTTTAATTTCTGCCTTATAATTGAAAAATAGCCATATGCTAGAGTACCAGTGACCAAGAGCACCAAGGAGCTCCCTCCCTGATGTTTTCAGCTTTTGTAAGCCTGTACTACACAATTCCTAAAGCTGCTTTTGAACTGTGTCTGTAGTTGTAGCATGTCACCTTACACTTAACTATTGTAACAGCATCTTTTTATTTAATTTCTAATTAGCATAATGACTTGAGCTGTTTTATTCACTGTTCCATGGTGAAGTCAAAGGGAGAGAAGAAATAAAAATGTTCAATTTCAACTTTACTTACGAATGGAGTGAAGTTTGAAAGCCTTTTATGGCCATTGTTCAGCAGACTGAAAATCTCATTAGAAATCCCAGAAATGCTAAGGCAGCTTTGGGTTGGATTTTTAATAACATTTTGGAATGTTGATATTGTATGTTGCTAATTTTTGTGATTTCCCTGTTGATCAGCAAGTTAGGTATGTGTTCTTGCAAAGTCAGTTTGTGACTTTTATTCTAAATTCATTTACAGTAGCTTTTTAACAGTGATAAGTACCTATGGAGAGGATTAAATTTCCCCTTTCTTTTGGTGACATTTCTTTTAAAAACTGATTTGGTTTTCAGGTAAGATATACTAAATTTGTTAAAAAATATCATAATGTATATTTATTGAACTAATGACTTAGTTTAGTTTAGTTGCCATTATGAATTATTTACTCATCTACAGATTTACTTTTTTTTTTAAATGGAGAAGCATAAAATTATGTGGGCAGCATTTTCATTTTTATCTCCTTGCATAGGAGCTTGAATACTGATGTCTGGGTAAAGAGTGTTTAAATGTAACTTTTCTTATAACTGTTTGCTTTAAAAGTAATGTATTACATATATTGATCGCTTGTTTAAGAAGTATATTTTATAGGCAGTATATTTTTATGGTCAGAAGGTGAATTTGATGGGAACTACATGTGATTAGACCATAAAACATTTTTCACAAGAAGTACAGAAGAGAGAACATTTTCCCTTTCTGTCCTTGTGACACTAAAGGCTCATGTCTGTAAGTAGGAGGCCCTGTTTTTAAGACTGTGCTAAATTTATATTTAATTTTCAAGTGATTTACTGATCTCTTGCTAACACTCCCCTGGTTGTTAACACTTAAGTGAAAGTGTTGGCTTAATGGAAGTTATCCAGCCAAAAGTTTTCATCTCTCAGTCATTGTTGATTTTTGTTCTGTTATAAATTAAAGTTATTGATTGTTATGGTTAAGTTTTTGGCATTTTGAGTTCTTTGCCAGATTGTTGTTGATTCTGCTTATAATACATAAATATTTTAGTTGCGCATCCACCATGTGTACAGTCGTATTTTTTTATTGCACAGATATACTGTGCTTAGGAATATCAGAAGGAATAGATTGGACTTATTTTTTAGTTTTTGAATCTTGATTTGATAGCATGAGCTGTCACATGGAATTCTGGGGATAAGGATCATTTTCGTAATACAGATTTGGATTCAAATGTAAGTGAAATGTAATACTAATAATGGATTATTTTAAAGTGGATCTTGTTTGCTAAATTATAGCCTTTCTTTCTATGACGTTTTTACCTTAGAATTTCAGCTTTTGTCATAGCTTTGAAAATTGTCAGTGGTGGACTTGAGAGCATCTGCTGTTTTGCAAATTGATTTTAAGGGAAGACAGCACAATTCTACAATGGGAAAATAATTTGTACTCTCCTCCCCTGCTTTTTCCCAAATATATAATTAATTTATAATTACCTCAATATGAAAGTTTGCTGTTTAGAGCTACTTAGAGAAAGTGTTTTTATTGGCAGTTCCCTTGAAGTGGTTAGGTCACATTTGATTTTGCTTTGTAACTGAATAGAGCCTCTAACAGAATTCTTTAGGAAGAGAAAGCCCTAATTTCTAGAAAACTTTCCAATATTCTTTCCATATTTGTAGTTTATGAGACATTTTAAAGATGTAGGGAATAGACTGCTTATAGCTGATAAATAAGATTATTAAGTAATTGAAAAATTATGCTTTGTTAAGTCAGGTGAGAGTAATTCAGGATATAGAGGAAAATGGCAAACACATTGAACTGAATAAAGGAGGTTTTATTTAAAGAAAAGGTGTGCAATTACATTAATTCTGTAAGTTACTCCTTATATTGCTCTAGTCTTTTTTTAGTGTGAAATGATCTGGTTTAAACAAAAGTGAGCCTTTGTCAGTGGTTTTACTTAGAAATAGTACTACTTTCCACATTTAAGCAAGATTTTTAATTGCCAGTAAAGTTTCATTGTTGTTCCATGTACTTGAAAATGACCTCACTCCCATGTAATTAGTATTTTGCTTTTCATTCGGTGTCCTACATCTACTTCTGCTATTTTGGTTGGCTTAAAAATAATAGAAGTTTTGTGGGAGAATAAATTTAACTTAAATATTGCTGTAAATATGTTCTTTATTATTCATTGATTTTATGAGTATAAAATATTTTCCTAAGAAGGTTCCTAATATTCAGGATGTTTTTAGATAGATGAGGTACTGGTAAAATTTATCAGGTCCTCAGTTGTGGAATATTTGTATTGGCTTTTAACACCATGACTGTTTTGGTTGTTGTATGGGTCCTTTTATTCTTCTGTTTGAGATGCTCTAGTTTGGGAAGTTTCCTTATCAGATTTAACAGATGAAATGTAATGGTTGTACCATCATTATCTGATTTTTAAGGTGTTTTGGTTAGTTTAGCTGCGGTGTATAGTTCTTTATTGGCCGGTCAAGGAGGAACCGTGTGATTGTGCCTCCACTTAGGTTAACTTAGGTTAACATCAGGAGCGAAGGGTCTGATCTCTGACTTTTCTTTCTTTCGTTAAAATTTTCCATCACTTTAACATTATTTAAGTATGGAAAGAGATAGAGTTGTGAAGCGTTTCTGATTTGCTGATTCTCAGAATAAAACAATGGGAATCCGTTCTCTTCCTCTAGATATGTCACATGTATATGCATGTTTTGATTTAAGGGGAAAAACCTCATCTTTATGGTACTGAGTGGATAATTATTTTTTTAAATTAATAAAACTAATAAAGTTTGTTTGGAAATCTCAAAAGATCTTTAGTAGTATACCTGCGGCCTCAGCAGTCTCTTTTTATCTCTACAGATTTCCCTGCCTATTGTGGCTGTTTGCTCTAATTTAAATTTCCCATGGCTTTGGGTAGCAGACTTGGTTTTCTGCAAGAGTGCCCATGCTTACATGGTCATATATTCTGGGTGACTTTTCCACTTTTTCTTTTTTGTTATTTTGTTGATTGCTAAAGGGAAAGAGGATTTTTTTTTTAAACTTGTTCCTTTGTTTTGATCTTTCTTCCTTAGCCCATCTATTTGTGTGTTTGTGTTGTTTTGCAGATTGGGAAGAATTATTGTATGGATTTAGATCCATGGGGACTAGCAGGGAAGAACTAAACTAATTTTGTTCTTGGTCTTGTTTTCTTAATAACAGTAGCAATTTAATTTTTGAGCCAGTGAGAAACTCAAAAGATATGTTAGCTTTATGCATGAAATTGATAGAAAATTATTAATCCCCAAATTTTCTGTTCATGGTTGCTCTACTGTTGGAATAAAAATTTTATGTTATAGTTGAATTAATTGAATACCAGAAATACTAATTAGCAGTAAGTAGTACTGTTACAAGTTTTTAATTTAAATATTACTGTATATTCAAAAGATATTCATAGGAAATCAGTTGTAATCTGATTGTGATATCTCTTACATTCAGTTTTTCTTGTCATGTGTGTATATATTCATATAGACATGAATATACCTTTGATTTGAGATGGTACATTTTTAACTTGGCCAGATTTTAAAAACTTTGCCTATTCCTTCAGAATATGCTTATTTTTTGAATGTGAAGAATTTTGCTTTGTGAAACAACTTCGTGCTGCTGAGTGTTGTCATTGGAGACGTGGTATGGCGGTTTGAATTCTGAGTGATTGGTTACTGTTGTGGGGGAAGTAGAGTCCTTTAACCCTAACGTCTCCTCAAAAGATATTTTCATTAATATCTGAAGACTTTAAAATATCAAGTTACTGTGACTGAAGCTACTTCTCTCTTAAATTTGTTTTGTGAGGATGCCATCATATGATAGCATTAAGTGAATTTTGTGTTATTAATGTAAAATAATAAAATATCCTTTTTAGCATTTAAAAAATTGTAATAATTTCCAACTATACCATGGAAAATGATGTTGTGATATATTATTAACTAGTAGGCTAAGAGAACTTCATAATGTTGATAAACAGGATGAAAAAGGCTCAATTTTGATATGCATAATTTTAGGGTTCTCATTTGTTCAATTGATTATACACCATGGCAGCGTCTTTCTGGATGTCTGTTTAGTACGCTGGGAATTGGAGCAAGGGCAAGCTTTTTTTAATGCCTGCTAATTGTAGGTTTTTTCTTGTGGATTTTAGTGCTCCTAGACTATGAAACTTATTTATAGAATATGTTATTACCGAGAAAGAAATGGCATTATTGAATTTTTGTTTTCTTTAACTGTTATTTTTTTAGTTATTATGTATTTCACATTTTGATTTCTATCTGATGATGTCTCAGGAAACAATTTCTCTGAAAATCAGTGAGTTTCAAACAAGGGAGAAAATATATCCTAAGTCTAATTAGCTGTTGTATTATCCATGGCAGTTAAAATAATCTTAAGAATTTTTACCTTTCTTCATTGTTATAGAGGTTTCATAAGTATGTAAAATTATTCTCCCTAATTTTGATTGGTACTTTTAAAAGTATTTTGTTTATATTTGATATTCATATATAATTATTGAGAAACACTAACCTCAAAAATATTTATTTTTAGTATTCACATCAAATTAGTTATAATGTGTGATATGAAAACTGATTTAACTGTGAAAGTGTACAGCTTTAAAAGTAACAAAATTTCTCTGTTAGCCCATTTTATTAAATGTGTGTGTAAAATGTTACTAGTTCTTAGAGCTCTTGGCACAGATTTGTGGTGTGTGGCTAACAGGAGAGCACTGCAGAGCCGGACTTGAAATTCACTTAGGCAAGGACAGACTGGTGAAGTGCTTTCATGCTATGAAAAAACTTCACAGTCGTCAGACAACTTTTTTTTTTTAAGGTCATGATTGCTTGATTCCTTTTCCCAGTCTTTATTTGAAACTCTCGTTTTGTAGGATTTCTTTCTTTCTTTTTTTTTTTTTGTTCTCCCCACTTTTGGCAGTGGGCGGATGATTCTCTTAAAACTGAGTGGCTCAATACCTAAATAACAAAGTGTAATGGGAATACTTTTATTCTTGGTATTTTTTAGATCCGAAAATGCCGTGAAGGTAAGCTGATGAGGGTAACGTTCATTGTGTGGTGTGGAAACCTTTCAGAGCTTTCTGTTTTAAAAGGTAGGCTCTGCATTAGAGCTTGAAACAGGGTTGTTTGTGAGATACTTTACAGCTCTCTGACTGCTTGGTAGGTTTGAGGTGCTTCTGTGATTCAGTGTTCTAGTTGGTTGTTGGTGTTTCCTGGAACATACTGAACTGTGTGTGAGAGAAGGTAGGGGGTGAGAGCACAACAAGAACTTGGGGGAAGGAAAGGCTCTTTCCCCAAATGTTGCCACTTGACAGGTGGAGATATATGCCATTATAGATTTTCAGAAAGAGTGCTTGAACTCTTTTTTTCTCAGAGTTCACCTAAATTTTGACATATTTCACAAAGTTTGATTGTGATAAGTTTTAAAATTTTGACTCTGGCCTTCATCCTAAATTAATTTAAACCTTTACAAAATTAAGCAAACAATTCCTGATGGTGATTGCTGATATTCAGTCAAGTTATTATGTTAAATAATAATTCTTTCACTATGGTATATTTTTCCATTTTATTAGCATGACAGCTAAAATTACAGAAGGTCTATAAGAATGCAAAAATTGAATACTGTAAAATTTTTGTATTTTGTTGTAGAGACAAAGTATGTTTTGGTATATAATAATTTTACTTCTTAGTATTGGAAGGACATCTGTTGGCTTTCAGTGTATAGAAAATTTAGATCTTTTAATTTTAAATATTGTTGTGAATTAACTGTAGTCATACTTTTTTTTTAAATGCAAAAACTTGAATCAAATGTGTAAAATACACTGGTATTGGCTTATTTAGATTTTCAGCAATTAGACTTTGTGAAGTAGGAATAAGACCTGGGGCTTTATTTTATTTAAGAAAACATAATATAAAAATTCTAATAGTAGAATTAGAGAAATCTTGTCAAGTATAGTAAGTCCATATCCATAATTATTTTAAATCACTAGAGAGGGAGGTATGAGATGCTAACATCATCTTTGTTGGAAATCATAAACTGTTTGGAAAAGGAAGAAAGGGGGGAAGTAACCTGATTTTAGGTAGATTTGTATCGTTTTGACATTGTGTATTGTTGGTGGGTTCATGTCACAAAAGCTGGCAAAACTTCACAAAAGTATTAGGTGTTTTTTAATTCAGTAGGCTTGCTGAAAACTTTTGTGATACATAGGAAAATTTATGTATAGAATTCTTCTATTTTAAAATTTAGCGATTTTAGGTGACAGATGAGAAATCATCTTGGTGCTTTGTCTCAATTTCAGTTGTTCTTGTTCATTTAGGCATTTTCTTATTATCTGTTTAAATTTACTTACAGTAATATGTTACTGCTGGGATACAGTCTTACTGTTCCAATTACATTTCATCCGTCTGTGACATTTTATCAGCCAGCTCTCACTAGTTTATTGTTCTTTTTGTTGTTAGGTACAGACTTCAAGTCTAAAGTAAGAGCTGGTGTATATTACAGTACATGTAACCATTTCTAATTTGACCTGTTACTGGAAAGAAGGCTAACAAGTGTATATGACTAGCCCACCCTTTCTGGAGCAGTTGAGAACAGGCCTCAGAAGACTCAAAGGAATTCTTTTAACTCCTAGCAGGGCCACGGGGTCAATGTCAGATTTAGTCATGCTGTTATTTTAGCCCAGTGGTCCAGAGAGATGACTGAAAAGTGAGTCTTTTATTTCTTTTTTTGTGTGGTTATTAACAGGATTAAATGTAAGCCATTGTGTACTTAGTACCAATTAGTTTCTCATCTGAGAGGTTCATTATGATTTTTTGTCAGCCTTCGTCTTGTAATATTTGTTTCATTGTTTGATTAGTTAAGGGGCTGAATGGATTAAAGAAAAGTTTTATAGCAGTGCTTTTAAATTCATTGAGAGTTTTAATACATAGTCAACTTTTCAGATATGTAGACCTTGATTGAAAAATGGACCACATTGAAAATTGGCATGGAAGATGGTGAAGTTAAATAAATTATTTAAAATTTTCCTTTTCATGCATATTTTCTTTAGTCTTAAAGATAGGTTGTCTTTATTATATCACATAATACTTTCATATTTGTAGAAGTCTGCTTCATATTCTTATGCATACTTTTAAAAATTATGTTCCGTTTGCTGTGAATGGAAAAAATTACTGTTTGGGAGGCACACAGACCAAGAAACTCCAAAATTAAAAAAAAATTTCCAATTTCTAGATTAGAAACACAGATTGTGTTATTAAAAACAACATAATAATTCTAAAATAACTATCAGGAATAAAAAAACCTTAATTTAAAGGGAAGCACCTGAAAGTTGATTCTTTATGCAGTTAGAAATAAGTAAAAATGCTGATTATTGGTGGGGTTTTTTTGATCCTTAACTTAAAAAAATTCTTATTAAAGTAAGTTTCATTTAAAACATTGAGATATTTCAGTAAATTTTTGAACGAAAATTGTTTTTATAAATCGGATCAGAGATGCTGCTTTCATTGAAAAGCAGGGAATGTAACCCAGAATTAAAATAGAAGAATTATTTTGTTAGTAGAAAATTGTCTGGGACAGTAGGTCTTATATCCTGTTGTGGAAGTATGTAACACACCTTGAAATGGAAATGCCTACAGGATGATTCAGGCTTAACATTAAGTTCCTTTTGATACATTAAAAATGGTAAATGTTTATTTAAGCAAGTGAAATTACTATTTTAACTTATTTTTGTAGAAGAGCTGCTTGATTTATCTCACACTGTTAGCTGAACCATATTTAAATACTGTACCCTCCAAGCCCTTTGCTTACTGCCAAAGTTTTTAAAGTACCTAGGTTACTTTATTGTGGAGTTGGTTATTGAAGATTTTATAATCAACATAATTATGAAGCATATAAAGTCTGACATAAAGGTTTTTTTTTTAATTAGTTTCAGGCATAGTGAATTTATAGCCTATGCTTTTTAGTATTTATGTACTTAATTTCTGAGAAGCACATAGAAGTATGTTATTTTTCTTACTTTTCTCTTTTAATTCTAATTTGGAAAGAATTTAGATACTCTAAATGATAGACCTTATTTCTGACCTTATTATCTTACCAAATTACACCTGCTTATTATTGTTTAGCAGTTGATTTCTTTCTCTTTCTACCTCTGCTTTTAAAACTAAAAATGTGTGGTTGCTGTATTAAGTTGCTGGAAGATTTTTAATTGACAGGATATAAATCAGTAGTAACTTCCTTTTGTGATTCGTTATTTATCAAATAATAGCTTTTTTGAAAGGTAAATTCAGTTTTTGCTACTCAACATTTCCATAACATCTTTGGGAAGTAAGAAGGAAGTCTTTAGTATGATGGACTATCTTAAAGTTCAGTTAGCTTTAGGTGTCCAATAAGTTGGTCCAGAAATTAACATTCACGTAACTGTAGGAAGTATAAAGGTGAAGGACAGGCTATTCTAAAGATGATTCATTAGGACTTCTGTTTTTTTAGCATCTTAAACAGTGACTACTATAAGCAATTGAATCATATGTATCAATTTAGTAAATAATCACACCCTTAATAACCTTCATCCACATTCCTTATAATTGCTACCCAAACATCTTGAAACTATGCTATTTTACCAAGAGTACAATGGAAATTTGGGAACTTAGAGTAATACTATTTCATCATAAGACCACTACAGAATATTCTTTTCTTGGTAAAGTCCTAGGGATAATTGATGTTGCAATGTAATTGAAAAATGTTTTGTCCCATGGAAACTTTTATACTTTGTTTTTCTGTCTAACCAGGTGAGGCCTAACAGATAGGCAAAACAAAACAAAAAAACAGAACCCCTTAAAAAGTGTATAATATTGTCAAATGTAGAGATATAGGTGTGTTATCTTATTTATTCCATAGAATTAAAACACAAAGTTAGAAGGGAAAGAAAAGCCTCTCAGATATCTAAATTCCAAGAAGATAAATGGGAGTTGAGTGAAGAATAGAACAGAGATCTAGTTTCTGAGTCTGCTAGCTAAATTTTATATCCAAAGCTTTATCCTTTTGGACTTTTACATTTCCTACAATGCAGACGACTTTCTTTTGTAAAAGGCATGACAAGCATGGTGGGATTAAAAGTTAAAGCTCAAATAGTGCTTTTTATTAACCTCTAAGGAACCATCTGTATTGGAGTATATAGTAACTTAGAATTGATTTTCTTATGGCTTTGTAATGCAGACCAAACCTTCGTGGCTTTTGAAAAAAAGAGAAGGCATTATTTTATTTTAACTTACCGTATTTGATGAATAATACTTCATCTTGCTCAGAAGTATTACTTCTGAGCTACAGAGTAGTCGTAACTACAGAGTAGTCATTGAATGCCATGATTTCGTTGGTTCAGACAGGACCGTGAACCACTTTAAAACATTTAGGTTTTAAAATCAGTACTGTTTTATCAGCTAATTTTTAATAAAGTTGTAACATATCAGTATTTGATTATAAAGGAATTTTTGCCTCTATTTCATAGAAATGTTTTATAAAAGCACTGATAGTAATGTTTCTATCTGTATCTTTTGCTGACTTTTACCTGGTATCTTAAACTATCAGTAATTGTTTTGTTATATTAGGATAAAAGACTGGACTTGCTTCTTTTGTTTTTTGACCTTATGAGGCGTGTTGGAGAAATTGAATTGAAAAGGCTGTAAACTTTTGATTGTCTATGATACTGGTTTGAAACAAAGACATAAATAATCTGAGACAATAAATCATAGTCAAAGAAATATATTCTCTGTCTATTCTCAGCCAATAAATAATCAGGGCCTTTGATGACTCACTCTGTGCGGTATGCAGCTCCATACAGAGATGAACCAGGCACAGGTCCTGACCTCAGAGATCTTATAGTTTCAGAGAAAGACAGAGATCAGTAGTATAAAAAAGCAGTCGGGGTACAGAAGAAGAAAGACTGCTTTCCTATATGCGTGTCTTACTTGTTTTGAACAGAGCACTGCTTCTTAAACTGGTTTCCTCAGACTCTTAGGGTCCATTTTGAGAGGATGGTCTTTGAGTCTATAAGAACTGTTAACATTTGTGTTTTTATTTTGATGTTTACAAAAGGTATTGTACCAGAAATAAAGACAACATTTCACAGTGATAATTCACAATTGAAGACACTTGTTATAGAATGAGACCTGTTTCTTAAGTAATTGTTTCTCAATTTGGGATTTGTATGTTGATTTGATGCTCAAGAAAACTTTTCTTTTTTAAAGGGGTTCATATATTTCTTAAGATTGAAAAACAAAGGCTTAGGCTAATATTTTGTATTCTCTGGACCATATTCAGATTGATGGCAGGCAGTAGGTGGTCCAGAAGGGGATCTATTTTGGGATTAAAATTTTGGGGAGGAGACTAGGCAGTTCAGAAAGGTGGCTGAGAGTTCACTGTAAACTCCACAATTCTTTGGTTTTTGGTAAGCCATTACCATTTAGGATTTAATTTGGTGGCAGTGCTGATGTATAAGCACAGCTTGTGTGATTTTAAACAGTAATGAACTGTGAGTTTATTAAATGGAAGGGAAGATTCCTAAATATATTGTGAACATAAACTAGACCTGTTAAATGGCTTCTGTTATAAGCCTTCTACTCTAGTTCTGAATAGCATACTATATGATGGTCAAAGCCTTTATGTAATTGACTATGATATAACAATAAATGAACAGTCTAATTTTATTGAAGTTAATGAAACCTAGATTATTTTGTATAGTCTAGAATTTTGTTTCATAAATTAGGGGAAAACTCAAGGAATAAACAAGTACTTTAATTTACAGTTCATAGTCTCTAAAGAAATTTGGGTTTCACAGTTGGTAAATTGAACATGGTAAATTTAAGAGTATCTATATCAAATATCCCAAAATTGGAAAAATTTGGGAAAAACCACTGAAGAATATTTCCCATTGTTTTCTCCCTTTCCCTCTTAAAATGTTTTAGGGATAAAAATAACTGCCGTACCTTCCATCAAACAAAACTGACTGGAATAAGAATTACATGAAGATGTTCAGTTTCTTATATTTTTCTGAAATTTCTCCAGGCTTCTAGAATGGGGAATTCCTAGGAAGACTGTTTTGATAAGGGAGAGGAAACGAGGGAGACATTATTTGCTCACATTATATATAGAATAATTTTGGTTCATCTGTAGATTCTTCTTACAGTGTTTTGCATGTAATATATGCTACTTTGAGGATATTTTATTACCATTTGAGGTTTGTAATAGTTAATGTGTCAGATCGCCTTTATAATAAAATACGTTTAAGTTGCTTTGACAGATACTTTAAATAGCAAATGGGAAACACATGAATTTAACATTGCCATGTTCTCATTTGTTTTTGCCTTTCTTATTTTTTTTTAAACCTGGAGCAATTATAAGCATTTCTTATAATTTCCTGCGCAGAGAAATTCCCTGAAACATTAAGAAGCTGTTAAAAGACAAGCTCTGAAAGAAGTCCCAAAGATACATCACTGCTTGACTGCAAACATTTTTAAGAAGTCACTGATTATAATGAACACAGCCTTTAATGGCAGTTTTTCCTTTCCTTTTCAGAGAATGTGACAGAGTGTCATTAAGGTTTTAGAAATGAATGCTCCTGAGGAAAGGAGGATCACTAGGACTACAATGATGCCCAGTATGTGGCCGTGGGATTCTCAGTTGGGCTTTTTTTAGGTTTTTAATCAGGTTGGAGAAGGGGGATGGACAGGAAGGGAATGGGAATAGACAGGAGCTTTCAGACACCTGTATACCCGAGCATTTTACTTTCTCAGTGATCTCTTTTAATGTCGAATTTGTAGGCTCTAATATAGAAAGGTAAACCAGATTCTAAATATTTTGAGGGCCAATAAACATAATCAGCCCATAACTGTTTATATTTAGAAGCACATAATTCTTTTTTGCCTTTAACTTAAACTGTTGGGATATATTAGATCTGAAATTTCATTTAAATTGTAATTCCACTTCTGCTCTAAGGATATTGTTTTAACCCATTGTTCTTTTGTATGATGACAGTAATTGCCCTTGATATATTCTGCAGGTCAATCAGATTGTATCACAAAAGAGGCAAGTAATAAATGTGTGCTAGGAAGAGCTGTGTTGCAGTACAAGAATAGAAAAGCATAGCTTTGCATCAGACTTAGGAATAACATGTAGAAGGCATCACATCATATATGTGTACAGATCTTTTTAGTGGAATGTGGGGTGAAAAGAGGAGTTATTTTTAAGTGTCAGCCATAATTTCTCCCTTTAGATGTCTTAAGAACAAATGTTATAAACCTTATATTTAATGTATAATATTTAATATCTATGGTTTGATGATTTTGTAGTATTACAGTATATATACAGGGCTGGAGAAGTTATTTTTTCTGTTTAATAAGCCTTAACAGTATTTCTGAGCAGGTGTTTTTTGCAAATCACTGTAGCATTGGAATTTATAAAGACATGATTATTTATTCTCTTTTTTTTTCAGCTGAAGTCAAATTTCTAGAATACCTCAAGTGAGTTTCTCAGTAAGAGTAAATCTTTTTTCTACTAAAATGATTATTCTGTCCTTAATTTTACTTGGGATTTTTTGACATTAAAGCTGATATTGGAAAAGGTAGCTTTTACTTTTCTGTCTTAGCTACTTAGGTTTTATAAGAAATTGTAAAATAATCTCCATATGTTAAATATTTAAAAGAATTCTTTTTCCTTTGACTCTAGGGTGATGTTGGGGCATTTTTGAGTTCTGAATATAAATTTAACTCCTGTGGGTTATTTCTCAATAGGCTTCCCAGTAGCTCAGTGCTGTATTTAGCAATTCTTTATTTCAACAGTGTTTATCCCCATACAAAATAGTAACCTCTGTGAACCCCCTCCCTTCTTTCCCCTTGATTAGAGAGAGAGGGGGAGGGAGGGAGAGAAACATCAATGTGAGAGAGAAACATCAAGTGGTTGCCTGCTGCAAGTGCCCCAACTCGGGGACTGAACCTGCAACCCAGGCATGTGCCCTGACTGGGAATTGAACCCATGACCTTTCAGTTTGTGGGACGATGCCCAACCAACTGAACCATACTGGCCCTTCTTTTTTAAAACAACAAATTGAGACCAGCAACATTCCAATTTCTTCTGAAAAAGTAGGCTTAAGTTAGAGCATGCTAACTGTGGTGGTAGTATATACTGGGAAATATTTGAGAATTTCTTTCCTTTGAGAGTGTTGAAGATTTCCAAATATCTACCTGAGGTTAAATAACCTGCCTTGAATTATGTATTAAGTCCTAGTATGTGGAAAGTAGTGAGATCTGAACTTCTTTCTTCCTTCTTGGTCCTATTTGCCTTGACTTTTTTAAAAAAATAAACTCTTTATTTTAAAACAGTTTTAGGTTTACAGAAAACTGCAAAGATAGTACAGAGAATTCTCATATGTACAACACCTAGTTTTCCCTTAGTGCCATCTTATGTTAGTGTGGTACCTTTGTCAAAATTAATGAAATGATACTAGTTCCTTATTATTAACTGAAGTCTTTATTCATATTTCCTTATTTTTGCCTAATGTTGTTTTTCTGTTCCAGGATCCCATCCAGGGTAGCGCATTACATTTAGTTGTCATGTCTCTTTAAGCTCCTCTTGGCTGTGACAGTTTCTCTTGACTTTCCTTGTTTTTGATGACCTTGTCAGCTTTGGGAAGTACTGGTAAGGTGTTTTGTAGAATGTCACACAATTGGGGTCTGTCTGCTTTCCTCTCCGTTAGGCTGGGATTATGGCCTTCCCTTGGGAGGAAGACCGCAGAGATAAAGTGCCGTTCTTATCACATCAGGTGTAAACGCTGTCGCCATGACTTGTTATTGATGATGATAGCCGTGATCACCTGGCCGGGCAGTGTTTATTTGGTGTCTCCACCGTAAAGATACTCCCTCCCCACACTTTTCCATACTGTACTTTTTGGAAGGAAGTGACTGTGTATAGCCTGCATTTAAGTCACAGGAAGTTAGTGTTCTCCCTCCTTGATGGTGGGGTATATACATAAATTATTTGGATTTCTTCTGCATGGGAGGGAGATTCATCTGTTCTTCTTCATTCATTTATATCAGTATGGACTCATGAATATTTTTATACTTTGGATTATGATTCAATAGTACTATATTTTGTTGTTTAAATTGTTTTAGTTTGTGGCCTTTGAGAGCTCTTTTAATTGGCTCCTGTATCTTTTTTACCTAATCCCATTGTTATTTTTTTTAAAGATTTTATTTATTTATTTTTAGAGAGGGAAGGGAGGGAGAAAGAGAGAAACATCAATGTGCGGTTGCTGGGGGTCATGGCCTGCAACCCAGGCATGTGCCCTGACTGGGAATCGAACTTGCAACACTTTGGTTCACAGCCCGCGCTCAATCCACTTAGCTACGCCAGCCAGGGGGGTATTTTTAAATTATTATTATTTTTTAGCACTGCCTTACTTTCTGGCACTGTATAAGATGCCACAGGTTTATCTTGTATATTTCTTTTAGCAGACCAAGAATCAGCTATTTCTCAAAGGAGCCCTTACTCCTTTTGTTGGAGAATGACATCAGAAACCAATATTTGAGCATTCAGTGTTTGTACTTTTAACATAAGTTATAATGGACTGAGTCAAATCAGCCATACTTGACTATTTCTTGATAATATTGTCTGAAACTCAGTGGCTGATTCATTATGTAGCCTTGTCCCCAATGGTTCATAAGAAACATTTGATTTATTTAGAAGTTAACCTAGATAATGATGTTGCTATGATACCAATATAAGACTCTGCTTATTTGGTTGGTTTGTCTTGGTTCCAGAAGTCTTTCAAACTTCTTATATTTCGGTGCCAAGGAAACTTGTTCCCTAAATTTATTGTCTTTTGTATCTTTATAAAACTCATATTAATGTTTTTATAAACCCTTTTGTAATTCAGGTATCATTTCCGAGAACTTGAGATGTGTTTTTCGTCTTTGAGTGTTCTTAGACTCTGGGTAATTTTTAATAGGGCACGTTGTCCTAAACCTTTGGCATGATTCCTTCCTTAATTATTGCAAGGTTTTTATTAAAAAAAAAAAAAAGATTTTATTTATTTATTTATTTATTTACTTTTAAGATTTTATTTATTTATTTTTAGAGAGAAGGAAAGGGAGGGAGAAGGAGGGAGAGAAACAGCATTGTGTGGTTGCTTCTCATGTGTCCCCCACTGGGGACCTGGCCTGCAACCCAGGCATGTGCCCTGACTGGGAGTTGAACCAGTGGCCCTTTGCTTCACAGGCCCATGCTCAATCCACTGAGCTATACCAGCCAGGGCTATTTATTTTTAGACAGAGGAAAGAGAGGGAGAGAGAAATCAATGTGTGGTTGCCTCTTACATGCCCCCTACTGGGGACCTGGTCTGCAACCAGGCATGTGCTCTGGACTGGGAATCAAACCAGCGACCCTTTGGTTCGCAGGTGGGCACTCAATCCACGGAACCACACCAGCCAGGGCTTATGAAAAGGTTTTTAAGCAGTCATAGTATATGCAATATGCATTGTGTAGTAGGATTATATGGAACATGTTAATGGGTGTTATTTATTTAAACTTACTTTTTAAGATACAGTGCCATAAAAAGGAAAGTTGTTAGTACCTAAGTTTTTTAGGGTAGAGTGATGGTAAGAAAATAAGTCCTGTGTGGTAACTAGGTAGAAAATATTGCTGACTTGTCATAAGAACCTTTGGAGATCTTGATTACTTTTGAGAGTGGTGGGGGGGGGTGGTGGACAACTCTGTTTTCTTTACTTTTCATATTAGTCTCTCCCCTGCCTGCCCGCCCCTCCTTCTGGCTGTTTTTTCCATTTTGTGTCTAGTTAGAATTTCTCTCTCTCTTACTCTCCCCATCCCCAGCCAGTCACAGTGGCAGCCCAGTTTGGTAGGCAGCCAGTGTGCAGTGGTTAAGAGTGCGGGTTTTGAAATTGAGATCCAGCTTTGATTTTGCCACTTATTACTAGTGATCTAAATTTGGGCATATTTCTTAAATTTTCTAAGTCTCCTTTTTCATCAGCTGTAATGAAGATTACGGTGCCTACCCTTTGGGTTTGTTGTGATGGTTAAGTGCAGTAATGCCACAGAACACAAACCACAGTCCTTGGAACATTCTAAGAACTAAATAAGTGTTAGTAACTGGATTGACCATGTCATAAATCCACTTTGAGAGAAGAACACTTAGAAATGTTGGGGTGCCATGTAGGCAAGAATATGGTGTAAATGTTTATAGTATAAATAGATATAGAATTGCATATCTTTAGTTGCATGGTACATAACAACTTAATCTCAGTTGATGTTTTTAAAAGTTGAAATGAAGACTATAGTATTTTGTAAAATAATCTTAATGAATTTTGAGTTCTATTTAACTTCTTCAGATTTTATTAAAGTATAGAGAATTTAGAATTAAAAATAGTGTAATGTTTGAATGGCTTTTGGGAAAAAATGAAATTTATATAATTTTAAGACATCAGCAGGTGGTATTTAATATTTTGAGGATCCACATTTGTGAGTGTTCTAACTATACTGGATGTAGGAAGATGTATAACAATGGCAATTAAGATGTATTATGTAGTTCACTTAGCAATAACTAAATCAGTCAAACTGATTTTATTACTATATAATAATAATGCTCTTACAGTTTTATTAGTAATGTTTTATTATTGAATATATTCTAGTAAATAATTTTTAATTCTTTAAAGTATTTTTCCCGTATACTTAAAGTCAAGTTTAGTGATTAGATATCTCATGTTATCAATTAAGAACTTTCAATTCTTGTAAACTACTCATTGGTGTTCTGAGAAGCTGTATATCAGAGTGCTTTAATTTTAAAAAGTCCTTGTTCTCATAGTGCAGCCCAGTAAATTTCACCAAACTTCAGAGCTCTAACTGGCTAACATATACTGACTTTGTTCTCTTCTTTAAGTTCCAAATAATCTTATCAACTGGTAATGGTTAAAGATGTGAATACAAGGCATATTCTATTTTGGCACTCCCTGTAATGCAGTGTAGGGACCCTGTGAGCTGATACTCATTGTTGATGGCTTTCTTTGTCAGTAAGCACTAGTGGTGTTTGCAGAGGTGAGGAAGACTAGTTTCTGACCTGTCAGGAATGTCACCATGTGGTCTACAGTCCCTCTATGGCAGACTGACCCCGACTCTGCTGAGTTCAGACTCTTTTTGTTGGCAGTTGGACACGTTAGTTTGTATTAGCCATTTTTTTAAATTTTGGTGGGATATGTGGTGATATTAAATATCGTAGGTAGCAAAACACTGGGTCTGATAGGCTTCGTCTTTAGATCTCTTGATGGGTTTCTTTGCTTTAAGCCATGATTTACCTTTCTTATTGTCTTTCTCCCTTCTTTCCACAGGGAAGCTACATTTACTTGAAATAAATTTTCTTTTTTTTTTTAACCATTTAAATTAATTTTCTCCAAATTCATACTTTAACATTAGATATCTCATTTCTTTTTTTAGTGGCCATTGTGGTTCAATATATTTTGGCTATAGAAAGGATATTTTAGGTTTTCTTACCTTCTCTCCTGACCTACGTGTTAGTTCCCAAAGGAAGAGATCTCATTTTATCACTCCTTATAAACCCTAAGGCATATTATAGAGTGCCTAGTATATGACAGATTTTTAATAAATGTTGAATGCATTCTCTCTAAATAAAGTCAAAATTGTTTTGAAGTTCTTTTTCATAGAAGGGGTAACCCAAATGACCATAAAAAGGTTTAAAATATCTAGTGTAAACATTTTTGGCTTTTGCTTAATCTATTAAATTCCACATCATTGTTAAAAAGATGGCCACAGTTACAATAAGCCAAGTTCTATTACTCTGGTAACTGAAAATTTATGAGCACGTTAGTTGATTAGTGGGAATGTTTGGATACATATGCCGTCATTGTCATTTTTTCTGTCTGAGATTGTTAAAATGGTAATGCTATCACTTTCTTTAGCCTCCAAATCAGTTGATATTTATTTACCCATGCCATCAATATTTCTTTCTTTTTTTAAAAAAAGATTTTATTTATTTTTAGGGAGATGGGAAGGGAGGGAGAGAAACAATGTGTGAGAGATACATCCACCAGTTGCCTCTTCCATGGCCTGAACTGGGGATGTGGCGCACAACCCAGGCATGTGCCCTGTCCCGGAACTGAACTGGTGACCTTTTGGTTTGCAGGCCAGCAGCTCCCAATCCACTGAGCTGCGTCAGCCAAGGCTCACCAATATTCTTTCATTAAAACATTTATTTGTTTGTTCATTTACTCATTCATTTAGGTTTAGTGACTTTATAGTGGCAAGGCATTTGGTAGGTAAATGAATTTCCTGGCCCAAGAAGTCTGTAATCTAGTGCAGTATCTCTAAAAATGTGAGATGTGGACCCTTGTGGTTCCTGCAAGGTCAGAACTCTTTATCATCTTAAGATGCTTGTATTTTCCTTGTTAATTGTGTTGGTATTTGCTCTGATAGTGCAGAAGCAGTGGTAGGTAAAACTGCTGATTCAGCATGAATCAGTTCTGTGGCAACAAACTGTACTAGTAGTCTTTGCATTCTTCACCACTACAAACTCAGTTTTTTTAAAAAAGCTAGTTTTGCTTAATGTCCTTGATTGAACAACAGAGATTGTTTATTTAATCTCTACCTTTATAATTGCTTTTCCCAGTATTCGGTATGATGAAATATTCATTGTTGGGAAATACATATAATGGGAAATACATATGGGAAATACATATGGGAAATGGGAAATACATATAAAGCACTTGTGTTATTTTTTGAAGTGTGATTGTTGTTTCAAGGAAAAGCATTTGTTCAGTTTTGTGAGCTGAAGTAGATTCTTTTGCGTGGATCATTTTTAATCCAAAGAACTGAGAAGCTACAGCTATCAGAATTGTGTATTTTGCAGACATTTTCTTGAAAATGAGCAAAGTAAACATGTCACATCAAGGAAAATAACAGCCAAAATTTGTCTCCAATGATAGTTTGAGTTTTCAATCAAAAATTAGAATTTTTAAAAACTTGTATCTGTCAAGGTGAATTTGAGAAAGCTTCCCAATTCTTAGAGACTTTTTGATGAGATCATTTGTGATATTAACAAATGTAATTTTTTTGATTGTTGTATAGTGAAATATATGTGAGCATTTGGAAGATTTTATAAATCAATGAACTAGTATTTTCCATATGACCAATGCATGATGTTACAAAATTGTGCATGGGTTAAAAGATCCTTTAAAGGTATAGGACCAATAGATTTTAATGTTAACAGAGTACTTGAAAGTTCATTGCTATAGTTTCATATTCTGTATTGCAACTAAGTTTTGTTAGAGTATCAAAGAACAAAATTCATAATTATCTGAATAGACTATAAAAATACTCCCCTTTTCAACTATCAAACCTGATTTTCTTCATATTTCAACCAGACAGCATATCACAACAGATTGGATGTAGAAGCGGATATGAGAACCAACTATGTTTTAATAGGTCAATTATTAAATAGTTTTGTAAAACACTTCTGCTCTTACTATTTTTGAAAATATAGTTATTTTTCATAAAAATGTTATTTATATTAACTTACAGTGAATTTATTGTCATGCTAAATTAATATTGGTTTTAAAAATTAGCTTTCGTTTCTTATGCTGTTAGTATTGATAAAAAATATTAAAAAAGCTTTTGGAGTGCTCAGTAATTTTTAAGGGTACAAAAGGGACACATACTCAAATATGGGATGTTTGAATACAATGATAATTTGAATATGATAATAACTGAGAATGATATAAATTTTTTTGTGTTGAGAGAAGGGAGGAAGTTTCTCTCTTGCTGAGAGAAAACCAAGAAGACTTAATGATGTATGGATTAATCTGGAGAGAGGGACAGGATGAAAGAAGAGGAGGATGTTTAAGATAGCATCAAATGAATACTGTTTTTATAAAAATTATATAGGGCCCCGACTGGTGTGGCTCAGTTAGTTGGACTCTGTTCTACAAGGTGAAAGGGTTGCTGGTTCGATTCCCAGTCAGGATACATGTTGGGTTGCGGGTTCAGTCCTGGTTGGGGCGTGTACAAGAGGCATCTAATCACTGTTTCTCACATTGATGTTTCTCTCCCTCTCTTTCTCCCTTCCTCTCTCTCCCCTCTTTCTAAAAATAAATTAAAATCTTAAAAACATTATGTAGATACAGGTACACCTATATAAGTTAGGCATATATAACAGTATTGTTACAGCATTTCTCTTCAGTACTTGGTGAATTGATAGATAAGGACTGAGGGCTGACCATTTTCAGAGGGTCAGACTTCTTTGTAATTATTTTTTTTCCTGCCCATCATTTATCCATTCAAACAAGGCTTGGGAAATTGTTGACTAAATGCAAAGAGCCAGTGTTTCTCTTTGCATCTGTAGTCGCAAGTAGATAACATGAATGTTGTTTTTATTGGCTCTATTTTACATAAAATCTCATGATGGAGTTTTTTTTTAATGAAAGTTTCCATGTGTCTATTCCTGTGTGCATTTATGGTCTTCTGTGTTCTCTCTTTGTACTTTTTCACTCTGGTCATATTTCTTTCTCTTTGGCTTTTATACCTGACTTACTGTGCCTATAGTTGATTCTCTGATTCTCTTTTTTTCTCATTTTAATTTTTTTGTCTTTTCATTATAGAACTAGACTAGATCAACTTACTTATTATATATATATATATATTAGATGGGCTGTCTTCCCCTATTTCTGAACATAAAAATTTGAGTAACAATGTACTTTATATTTATTTCAATGAATATTCCCAGGGGAAAATAATATTCTCATCAACAATAAACCTTGATTTATGTATATGTGTGTATGTACACACACACACACACACACACACACACACACACACACACACACCTTTTCTCTTAGGGCTAGAAGCTTGAGATTTTTCTCAGAACTAAAGTGCTTATTCAGGGAGTCCATTCAGGTCCCTTAATGTTCTATTGGGCTGGCCAAAAAGTCTTTTGTTTTTCCTGTAAAATAAAGGTACATTTTTCATTTTCACCAGTAACTTTATTGATTTGGATATTTTGAGTATGTCAGCTATCTCCCACTATTGGCTTCTAGTGGGTAGAAGCCAGGGGTGCTGCTAAACATCTTCCAGCACATGATACAGCTCCACAGCAAATAATTATTTGGCCAAAATGTCAGTAGTAGCAAGAATAGTACAGACCACTTTTGAGACAGTTGATCAGTCACAGCACCTTCTCCGTACACTGCACCAATCTTTTTTTGTTTTTCAGTTGCATTTTTACTTTTCTTGAAATAATAAAGCTTAATACACCAAAAATGTTGCATATCTCCTTTCATCTTCAATATTTAAAGGGCTGCATACAAAATTCACCAGTTGATCAGTTTTTTAAAAATGTATGCTGATATGACAGCTGTCACAATACAATCTAACAAAATTGTTTTGAATGAAGTTAAAGATAAGTAAGCATTGTTAGAGTCATCATATGGAATAAACTAAATGAACTTTTTGGCTAATACAACATATACTTAGTAGATCTCTTTTGAGGATTCTGTTACTAGAAATTGAATGTGACATTCAGATTTATTAAGAACATGTAGGCACTGCTTTCTTGATTTTAGTAGAAACCCCTTTTTGTCTTGATGCTATTAGGATCTGTAGTCATTTACCTGATTAAAATTGGGGAAGTGTGAAAAGTAATGTATTGAACATTAAACATTTTAATGTAAATCATATCCTAAGTTAATGTATACATATACTTATTTGCCAATATTTTGGTGGAAGATCAGGACCTGTTTTTTGAGTATCACTATCTGCTGATTGAAGTATTTCATCATCTGTCTTTCATAAGACAGTGTTTTAGAACAACACAAATTGCAGAATCCCTCCCCCTACCCCAGGTGTTAGTCATATACAGTTGGCTTGACTATAGCTAATTTGACAGCAACTTTCAGCAACTCACTTAAGTCATAGCTCCATCTTTTTAAATCACTTCACTGGTTTACTTAATACTTAATGATATTAAATATCACAATAAGAAGTACAACTGGCAAAATTAGCTTTGGAATATATATAGTATATACTTCAACCAATTAAAGTAGAGGTGTATGGTTTAATTTGAGAACTGCCTGCTACTCATGAGCATTTAGTATTCTGTAGCATCACCACATTTTATAAAACAAATTGAGAACATTGGTCATTTTACTTAGAGGGTTAAATAAAGATTTGTTAAACTTTTGAGTCTAAACAATGTCCCTGGACAGAAAGTTAAAATGGTCAAAGGAGTGAGTAAATATATGCTATCTTTCCCCCTTTTCTGTTTTCCTTAGGGCTGCTGTCACCCCAAGGGAATTTTTTGGTTTTAAGCACTTAGCCCCACACTGAACAGGAACATGTAGGCAGGACAGTTTTGATGAGTGAGATGAAAGGGAAAAAACAAATGCCAAAAAAAGATTTTGATTATGGGAGGCGGCAGTCAATGAAGAAGAGGATGTGGGAGAGGTGTGTAAGGAGTAGCTGGAGGGAGTATGGGGGAGAGTCAGTGTTTCTGACAGATTTGGAAGTTATTTATATGACATTCCTCCCTTGAGACTTGTACCTTTTCTCATGAATTTTATATTAATGAGCATAATAAATGCATATATTTAGCTAATGTGGAAACAAATGTTTCTCTTTCTGGAGTGGATTGACTTAACATGTTGTTTATTACAAACATAAATAAATTATAAAATTACATTGGTAGCCTTCTTATTTTATAATTCTCCTTAAAATCTGTTGTTAGCAGAATGATTTTGTACAAAATGTGTGAAAGATCAAGGAATATGGTGCAACTGATGGTTGTTTATAATTTGATTTGCAAATAGAAACAAAATATATTAGTTTGTCTGCTGAATAAAATTGAGCTTATTTTTCTTTCTCTAGCATATTAATTGTATTATAGTATGCCACAGCCATTTTCTGTGCAATCCTCCTAGTCTTAGAACAGCAGCCAATTCCAGGAATTAAGAGAATTAAGTTACTTTGCCTGGTGGCATAAAACATACCCAAGGTATTAAATCATTGGCTTGTCTATTTGGGACCCAATCAGAAATAAAGTTTAGAGATAAAAGTTGATTTGCATACTGTTTACATTTATTCATATTTTACCAGGTATATCTTTCTTCTGTTCTGTCTGATTCATATAATCCTTTTTGAAACAGATTTTCAGTAGCAGTTGTGTCCAGAGGTATAGAATTTTAATAAAGTTTTAGGATAAAGACTAAATTCAGGATTCAACTACAATGATTTGATGATGTTGGCTATGAAAATATTTTGTTCTGTGTTTGGACTGTTTAAGCAGAAATTAAAAAGATTGTGGTGCCTTAACAGATAACCATGCAGTATAAAATTTTTTGAAGGATTTATTAATCTGTTTTGTCAAGTAATATAAGAAACCAGTTTAGAAGGAGGAGAAATGATAATCTTACTTGAACTTCAGTATTTAAAAAATGATTTTATCAAAATGATAAAAACTGAGGTGAGGTGATGATATGAGACCCTTTTGATTGTGTTTGGGTGGAATTTGGTCATCCATTATAGATGACATTAGTACTGTATTGCTCTAGTTTCATGAGATATTTGGAAAAGATTGTTTTAATTTTTCATTTCCAAGCTCTGAAGATCTTGCAGAAATTTTTGCCTCTCTGTTCCTGTCATTCCTATGAAGCTGCAAGAGTGTGGGACAACATCTTAGGCTCTATAGAATCTCTGATCTAAAGTGTGCCAAGAATTGCCCTAGAATAAGTAGAAATACACCAGAGAACTAACAGTCCTTAGGATCTCTGGCAAGTATGAAAAGGCGTAAAGATAAAGAATGCAGTGATAAATAGCAGTAACTTATTTATAACATGGAACAGGCTTGATACTAATCTTCAAAAAATTTAAACGTATTTCTTCCAAATCAGTAGAATTTGAAGAGATTCCCTTGAACATTAAATGTTAGGGCCTTTTGTGGTATACCTAACACAGTATCACTGTGTTGTACCTTGTTTTGATTCTTACTTGAAAGATCTCATTGCAGCCTTTGAAAAGAATGCTTAAAGGATATTGCAGCTAGAAGGACCTAAAAGATTATCTAGGCCAGAATTTTCCAATTCTGGTGTTGTGTTAGGATTTGGCAATATGTCCCCAGGCTCTACCCCAGACCTATTGAGTTAGAATCGGTGTGGGTGAGACCCAGGCATCTGTATTTTAACAAGTCCTCCTGTGGTAGGCTGGTGGAGATTGACTGGAAACACTGCTTCAAGGCCATTGCTCTCATTTTCTAGATGAAAAATCTCAGGCCCAGAGGAGAAAAGTGACATGTCAATCTATATTCAGTTTGGCCCTCTTCTCTGCATGGCAGCCACAGTTTACAGAGTATTTTGAGGTCAGATCATCATAGCTATAGAACTCTTAAGTTTGTGGACCATTTTCAAATACTGTTAAGACTAGCTTTTCTGCATGTGACCCTTGAAGACATTGTTCTGGCACACATGTTTCTGGAGCTATAGCAGACAGACACTGAATCCTTTGCAGGAGAAGGATCCAGGAATCTCCTTCATTCATATCCAGGGAGTGAGCACAGTGAGATACTTCGGGGGGTTGTAGAGATATCATCAGAAACCAGCTCTGAATAAAAAGTTGCAAGTGCAGTATCATATAGATGACTGTTAGCAAAGTAGTACTTTGGTTAAAAAAAAAACTTGGTTAAGGTATAATTGACATTTAAAATGTACAATTTGATAAATTTTTATATCAATATACCCAAAGGAAGACATCAGCGTAATCAAGATAGTGGACAAATCCAAAACCATCCGAAGCTCCCTCATACTACTTAGTGATCCTCACCGGCTGCCTCTCAGACACCTTCCTTCCCCATCCCCAAGGAGCCAGTCTCCACTGCCACAGGGGGTTGGTTTTGCATTTTCTAAAATTAGGCAGTTTTATTGATTTTCTTAAAGGACCAGCTTTTATTTGGGGGAGGGGGGATTGTTTGATTTTTTTAAAAAGATTTTTATTTATGTATTTTTAGAGAGAAGGGAAGGGAGGGAGAAAGAGAGGGGAGAAAAACAGCGATGTGTGAGAGAAATGAGATCAGTTGCCTTCCCCCCCCACCCCACTGGGGACCTGGCCTGCATCCCAGACATGTGCCCTGACCAGGAATTGAACCAGCAACATTTCTGTTGGTTTGTAGACTGAATCCACTGAGCCACCCCACCAGGGCTGATGGTTGGTTTTGTTTTTTTTTTTTTCTATTTTTTTGTTTTCTTTTTAGCTGTGATCTTTATTTTCTTTTTTCTGTTACATTGGATGTTATTTGCTTTTGTTGGTCTAGTTTCTTAAGGTAGAAGCTAAGGTTGTTAATTTGAAACTGTTCTTTTAGTGCTATTCATTAATTTCCCCCTGACTACTATTTAAGCAGTATCCCATAAATTTTGGTATGCTGCATCTTCATTTATTCTCTGTGTTCAGAATATATTCTGATTTACTTTGCAATTTCTTCTTTGACCCATGGGTTATATAGAAGTGTGTTACCTAATTTCCATGCATTTTGGGGCTCTCCAGAGAGCTCTATGTTGTTGATTTCTAATTTAGTGCATGTGTTCAGATAGTATAGGGTGTATGACTTGACTCTTTTTAAGTTTATTGAAACTTGTTTTAAAGCACAGAATATGGTCTCTCTTGGTAAATGTTCTAAAAAAAACTTGTCATTTAGGTCAAATTTGGAAACATTTCAGCCATTGCTCAATTTTTTTTTGTCTCCTTTCTTTGGATACTTGAATTACATGTGTTAAATTACTTGAAATTGTCCCACAGCTAACTAATTTTTTTATTACTTTTCTTTTTTTTATTTCTGTGTTTTTTAGGTAGTTCTTATTGGCTGTCTCTTCAGGTTCAGTGATCTTTTCTTCTGCAACATCTAATCTGCCATTAATTCTATCCAGTGTATTTTTAATCTCAGATGTTGTGGCTTTCATCTGTAGAAGTTTGATTTGGACCTTTTTAAAAAATGTCTTTTATGTGTGTAATTTTTTGCAAATAGGTGATACAGTGATTACATCTGTCTTAATGTTCTTGTCTCCTAATTTTAACATCTCTGTCTGAGCTGGTTTCAGTTGACTGGTTTTTCTCATTATGAGTCATGTTTTCCTGCTTCTTTGCATACCTTCCAGTCTTTGATTAGATTCCAGACATTAATTTTAACTTGTTTGGTGCTGATTATTTTTATATTCCTATAAATATTCTTGACCTTTATTCTGGGACAAAATTAAGTCAACAATTGTTCTATCCTTTTGGGTCTTGCTTTTAAGATTTGTTAGGTGGGAACAGAGGAGTGGTTTTATTTGGCTGATTATTCCCCACTACTGAGGCAAGACCCTTCTGAGCGCCCTACCTAATACCCCATGAAGTATGAGATTTTTGTGGCCTAACTGGTGGAGACAGGCACTATTCCCATTCCTGGGTGATTCTACCTAATCCTTTTGGAAGAGTCTTTACCTGGCCTAAGGTAGTTTTCTTACACATATGCTGGACACTCTGCTAAATACTCAGTGGGTTGAGCCCTGTGAAGATCTGTGTGATTCTTTGTATCCCTTTTGTTATTATATCTTTCAGATTTCTCTGCCTTGGTGTCCCTGGGCTCTCAGCTCTTTTAAACTGTTGACATTTGTCAGGGTCTGCCTGGACTCCTACTCCCTGTGCTGTGGTCTGGAAACTTGGGCAACAAGCTGGGGCAGTGCCAGGGCTCACCTACCAGTCTCTCAGGGATTTTATTGTCCTTTGTTGTCTGATATCTAGTGCCTTAAACAACATTGTTTGGTATATGCTGTTTTTTTGGAGGGGGGATTTTGGTGGTTTTAGGTGGACTGGTAAATCATATCCCTGTTACTTTATCTTAGTTGGAAGTAGAAGTCTGATACTCTTTATTTGTGTCTAATAAGTTTTTGAGGCTTGACTTTGTGTTATAGAGCACATTAGACTATTTTGCCTATATCCCTAAATGTTTGTGTATTTGGATGCTAAAAAGTTTAGTTTTAAATTTACTTGTTGGGAAAATGAGTTTATTTTACATTTGGAATTTCCTTATGCCCTCCATGATGTGTAGCTAGTAAAATGAATTGCATAAGCAAAGTACTCAGTATGTATCTGTGGACTCAGTTAGTTAATAAATTAATTTTAAAGGGCCAGGACTCTCCTTGTATCCTGAGACATCGTTCTCATCCTGTGCACTTTATGTAGTAATTCTTTGACCCGTTGAAAGATCTCATGTAAGTTCATGTAGTTGTGTTTAGTAGTCACCTCAACAGTAAATGAACTGGAAAGTCTTAACTGTAAGTTCCTCTGTTCATCAGGAAACAAAATACAGGGGTTATAGTCAAGATGCTGCCTAAGGTACTCTTAAAAATGTCTAGGTCTACTAGGATATAATGTTTCTTATCTTCTTTTTGAGGCTTGTTATCAACTCACGGGAACCATCCGTTGATGCCAGGGAGGCAGTTATTTGTTGACTAAAATTCTGGCATAAGTTCTTTCTAAGAATACACAAATATTTTGTTATGAGAATGGGATCAGCTATTTCACTAGGGGACCTACCTGAAGGGGTTAATTGTCATCCTGAGAGATGCTTGGAAGACTGAGAGACTCTTACCTATTTTGCCAGCTAGATGTCTGCCAGTTCCTCCGACCTAGGTGGAGCTCCAGTGGGATTTGACTGTGGATGCTCGATCTTAACTCTCATTCCTGTGGTTCTGTAATTTCATAGTCTCCCAGAAATTCTTTAATATAAATTTGGCATTTTATCATTGTCCAATGACTTTTGTAACATAGCGTTATTGTTTCTAAAGAATGTTTTTTTTTTTTTTTAAGATTTTATTTATTTATTTTTAGGGAGGGAAGGGAGTAAGAGAGAGAGAGAGAGAGAGAGAGAGAGGGAGAAACATCAATGTGCGGTTGCTGGGGGTTATGGCCTGCAACCCAGGAATGTACCCTGGCTGGGAATCGAACCTGGGACACTTTGGTTCCCAGCCCGCGCTCAGTCCACTGAGCTACGCCAGCCAGGGTAAGAATGTTTTTTTTAATTGTGTATATGTACTAGCATTCCTTTGGATACAAAATAGACTGTTAAGAAAAATTCAGATTCTGAATCCCATTTCTTACTAATTTTGATTATTGCTGTATTCTATTTTTAAAAATCTGAGGCAATGGAATATGGCACAGAAGTCGTTGTGGCCCTGGTCCTGTCAGTTTGTATTGTTTTGCCTGCTTGGTACCCTGTTAACGTTACCTTTCTTGCCAAGTTTAACAAATTTATTGGTGGTAGCAGTTTCTCCCTTGGTGTGTGTTTGTCAGCCAAATATGTAAATTGGTAATGTTGCACAATTGGTAAATTAAGAATTAATTTAATGTGTTTATTAGACAAATAAAAAAGGCTATAAATTTAACATTTTTAATTGAATTGTCCAAATTAAATCATATTAAGTGTGCATATAATTTTGCCAGTTCTTTTTAATTAGGGTCTATTTTTACCTGAAGTGAGAAGTTAATCTGGCCAATCACCTTTGCCAAGAAACCCAGCATGTATTTTTCATCGGTTGTCTTATAAACATGGCTTTGATAGAGGTGTGTGCACCTTTAAAAAAAATTAAAGCTCAGAGGTGCCTGCCACTTTTTTTCTTAAGCAAAAATAAAACCTCCAAAACAAAATGCTTAAGAGGAAGAGGAGGTACTTAATTCTAAAATTTAAGAAATAAACGTTAACCAGTGTCACATAGGTCTGCCTTTATTATGGAGTGAGATGTTCATTAAAAATGAATTTCTGAGATTACAGAATCTCAGGGATGAAAAATGTTTAGAAATTATCTAATGCTGTAATATTTAATGATATTAAATATTGATGTGATATTACTGCAATGGTTGTTTAGGAAACAGCCTGTCTATTTAAGAGATGTAAGCTAAAATATTTCATATATAGTCCTTGTTAGAAATGGAATGGAACTGATTGACTTCTGGCCAAGATGGAGGTGTAGGTAGATACACTGTGCCTCCTCACACAACCAAAAGAAGGACAACAGCAAATTTAAAAACAAAAAACAACCCAAATTGCCAGAAAATCGAACTGTATGGAAGTCCTACAATCAAGGAGTTAAAGAAAAAAACATTCATCCAGGCTGGTAGGAGGGGCGGAAATGGGCGGCTGGGTGGAGAGGATGTGCGGCAAGGCAGCAGCGGCTGGAGGACCAGGGCAGTTGGTCCCACATTTGCGTGTGGATCAAACGGGAAGAACAACTGGGGAACAAGACAGACCGTGCAACCCAGGGCTCCAGTGTGGGGAAATAAAGCCTGAAAACCTCTGACTGAAAAAACCTTTAGGGGTTGAGGTGGCAGGAGAAGCTCCCAGCCTCACAGGAGTTACTGGAGAGACCCACAGGTTCCTAGAATGTACACAAAACCCCCATCCAGGAATCAGCACCAGAAGAGCCCAGTTTTGCTTGTGGGTAGCGGGGGAAGTGACTGAAAATGAGCAGAGAGCTGAACAAGCTGCCTTGTTCCCCTGACCCCTCCCCCACAAACAGCATCACAACGTAGCGATGTGGGTTGCTCCACCTTGGTGAACATCTAAGGCCCCACCCCTTACTATGTAACAGTTGTACTGAGACCAAAAAAATGGCCCAAATGAAAGAACAGATCAAAGCTCCAGAAAAAATACAAATAAGTGATGAAGCAATAGCCAGCCTATCAGATGCAGTGTCCAAAACACTGGTAATCAGGATGCTCACAGAATTGGTTGAATATGGTAGCAAAGTAGAGGAAAAAGTGAAGGCTATGAAAAGTGAAATAAAGGAAAATGCACAGGGAACCAACAGTGAAGGGAAGGAAACCGGAACTCAAATCAACGGTTTGGAGCAGAAGGAAGAAATAAACATTCGAACAGAACAGAACGTAGAAATAAAAATTCATAAAAATGAGAGTCTTAGGAACCTCTGGGACAACTTTAAGCACTCCAACATCCAAATCATAGGGGTGCCAGAGAAAGAACAAGAAGTTAAAAACTTCTTTAAAAAAATAATGAAGGAGAACTTACCCAATCTGGCAAAGGAAATAGATTTCCAGGAAGTCCAGGAAACTCAGAGAGTCCCAAAGAAGTTGGACCCAAGCAAGCACACACAGAGGCACATCATAATTACATTACCCAAGATTAAAGATAAGGAGAGAATCTTAAAAGCAACAAGAGATAAGGAGACAGTTACCTACAAAGAGGTTCTCATCAGACTGTCAGCTGATTTCTCAAGAGAGACCTTGCAGTCAAGAAGGGGCTGGAAAGAAGTATTTGAAGTCATGAAAGGCAAGGACCTACATCCAAGATTGCTCTATCCAGCAAAGCTTTCATGTAGAATGGAAGGGCAGATAAAGTTCTTCCCAGGTAAGGTCAAGTTAAAGGAGATCATCATCACCAAGCGCTTATTATATGAAATGTTAAAGAGACTTACCTAGAAAAAAGATGATAAAAACTATGAATAGTAAAATGACAATAAACTCACAACTATCAACAACGAAACCTAAAAAACAAAAACAAAAAGAAACTTAGCAAACAACTACAAAAGGAACAGAATCACAGAAATGGAGATCACATGGAGGGTTTCAGCAGGGGAAGAGGGAGAACGGAGGAAAAGATACAGGGAATAAGAAGCATAAATGGTAGGTACAGAATAGATGGGGAGGTTTAGAACAGGATAGGAAATGTAGAACTTACGTGCATGACCCATGCACATGATTGGGGGAATGCTGGTGGGAAGGGGGATGCAGGTTGGAGGGGAATAAATAGGGGGATAGGACAACTGTAATAGCATAATCAATGAAATATATTTAAAAGAGAAAAAAGAAATAGAGTGGAGGTAAATTGTTGGTAGTGGAATCCGGTGGCACAATACAACTCTGACATTTTCTGTTCCTGTTGAGTTGTTAGCATGTTTGTAAAATACGCTGCATTTAAGTGGTGTGAAATTCAGTAATACACAGAATTGTGAAGTTAATGCAAGTCTCTTTTTGGCATCTTCTTGAGAGAACTTTACTGTTTTTTTTTTTTTGCCCAATCCAGTGCCTGAATCAGAGGACCTTGAGTTGATAGGCTTTACCAATGTCATAGTTTATAATGGGTACCTTTTCCAATATTACTTATATTTGACTCACAGGAATGAAATTTTTTGTTGGAAAAAAACTATTTGGGGGTAGATAACTTTCTATTATCTAATTACCTATTATTATACTGGTGAATTGCCATTTACTCCGTTGGTGAAGTTCATCTGGTTGACTACAAAATGTATTAAATAAAAGACATTTGTGCCCTGGCTGGTGTAGCTCAGTGGATTGAGCACGGGCTGCGAACCAGGTATCAGAGATTTGATTCCCAGTCAGGGCACATGCCTAGGTTGCAGGCCAGGGCCCCCAGCAACCACACATTGCTGTTTCTCTCCCTCTCTCCCTCCCTCCCTCCCCCTCCCTCCCCCCCCTTCTCCTTCCCTTCCCTCTCCAAAAATAAATAAATAAATAAAGACATTTGCACAGTTACTTAGTGACAAGTGATACTTGCACTTTATGAGCCTTATGCCTTAGGTTCTCATGTACCTTGTGTGCCAAATTCTCAATTGAAGTGCATGACCCATGGACATGATGGAGATCATATGGAGGGAAAATGAAGATTAGAGGCAAAGTATATAGAAAACAAGGGTTGTGTGTACCTGTTGTTTTCCCTGGTTTGCCTTTCTCTTTCTTATTCTCACTGAAGTACCATTTCTGTACAGATGATTTCAAAGTTTGAGTTACCAGTCATGACCCTCTAATCAGGCATTTGGAATTGCCCTGTTTGGATGTCTTACAGTCTTCACCAGTTCAGCTGAACTTACTGTCTTTCCTCTTAAAATGGTCTTACAGTGCAGTGTCCTAAATGTGTCAGTGATACATTTCCCTAGGCACTTAGGAAAATCATAAGTTGTTACACACCTTGATGAAAATGTTTTAATAGTATTTATTAATTCAGTAGCCATTTATTGAAAAACTACTATATACAAGGAATTGGAGGTGTACAGATAAAGAAGATACCTATTTTGTCAAGGAATTTATAATCCTGTTAGATGGAGACAAGTAAAAAATAGTGTAATGGTTACTAAGCACTATGGTTAATAAACAGCATGATAGGACGTTGTGAGGGCAGAGAGGGATACGCCTTCCTGAGGATGCCGTGCAGGGAGGAAGAAGGGGGAGGCCTAAGTTACGATTTTGAAGACCACACAACAGTAAACTAATGTAAACTTGGGAGAAATGTTGAAAGGCATGACTTTTTCAGGAAATAATTTGGCAATATATGAAACTTTGAAGAATGATTGATTCTTTTGATTCAGCAATCCAGGGAAATTATTGAAATAAGAGAACAAATTTTATATGTAAAGGATTTTTTTAAATAAGTCTTTTTTAATTGTAGTTTTAAGAAATAGCACAGACCCTGTGTACCACTTACCCGGTTTCCCTCAGTGGTAACATCTTGGAAAACTGCAGTGCAATGTCACAACCAGGACACTCATATTGATACAGTCATGATATAGAACAATTTTATCACTGCAAAGATCCCTCATCATGTTGCCCTTTCATAGTCCTCCTTTAACCCTCCACCCCTGATTCTTGGCAACCACTAATATGTTCTCCATTTCTATAATTTTGTAAGTTCAAGAACATTATGTAAATGGAATCATACTGTGTTTGACCTTTTAGGATTGGCTTTTTCTGATCTCTGGAGATTCATCCACGTTGTTGTGTGTAGTATTAGTTTGTTCCTTTTTATTACTGAGTTGTATCACATGATATGGACGAATACAGTTTGTTTAACCATCCACCTGTTGGAGGACAGCTGGATTGTTTCTGGTTTTTGGCTCTTAAAATTAAGGCTGCTATGAACATTCATGCATAGGTTTGTATGAACAAAGGTTTTCATTTTTCTGAGATAAATAAAATGCCCAGGAGTTCAGTAGCAGGGTTGTATAATAGTTTGTATGTTTAATTTTTTAAGTATGTTTTATTGATTATGCTATTACAGTTTTCACAATTTTTCTCCCTTTATTTCTCCTCCATCCTGCACCCCCAGCCCTCCAGCATTCCTCCCCCTTAGTTCATGCACATGGGTTATACGTGTAAGTTCTTTGATTTCTCTGTTTCCTGTACCATTCTTGACCTCTCTCCATATATTTTATGCCTACCAGTTATGCCTCTTACTCCCTATACCTTACCCTCTACACTCTTCCCCCACCCCCCACTGAAAAACCTCCATGTGACATCCATTTCTCTGATTCTGTTCCTTTTCTAGTTGTTTGCTTAGTTTTTGTTTTCATGTGTTTAGGTTCAGTTGTTGATGGTTGTGTTTGTTGTCATTAATAGTTGTATGTTTAATTTTTAAAGAATTTGCCTGGGCTGCAAACCAAAGTGTCGCAGGTTCGATTCCCAGTCAGTGTACATGCCTGGGTTGCAGGCCATGACCCCCAGCAACTGCACATTGATGTTTCTCTCTCTCTCTCTCTCTCTTCCCCTCTTTCCCTCTCTACCCCTCTTCCCTCTCTAAAAAAATAAATAAATAAAATCTTAAAAAAAAAAAGAATTTGCCAAACTTTTCCATGGTAGCTTTACCATTTCACATTCCCACTAGTACTGTATGGGTACAAAGGATGTGCTTATTTTGTTTTAAGTTTTAAATTTATTTTTAATCCTCTCCTGGGGATATGTTTTTTGGTTTTAGAGAGGGGGGAAGGGACAGATAGAAACATTGATGTGAGAGAGAAATATCGATCAGTGCATCCTGTACATGCCTCAGCCAGGGCTCAAACCCTCAACCTAGGTATGTACTCTAACCGAGAATTGAACCCACAAACTTTTGGTATATGGGATGATGCTCCAACCAACCAAGCTACCTGGCCCAGGAAGGGTGTGCTTACTATTTTTAGGAAAGAAAATAACATAACCACCCAGGAAAAATAGAATAATTAGGTATTGATCATGTACCTATTTCATGGAATACTGTGTGAGTCAATGGTAATTAATGTTTATACATTGACTTTCTTTTTTGGTTAATAATGGAAAATGGTTATCTTATGTCGAAAAGCAGACTAAAATACTGTCACCTCCGTGATTCATGCGTATGTATTCTCTGGGTACTCTGTTTTCTATGCTGTACTTTACATTCGCATGACTGTTCTGTAACTTCCAATTTGTACTTAATCCTTTCAACATTTTGTCCATCCCCCTGATTCCCTTCCCATCTGGAAACTATCAAAATGTTCTCTGTATCTATGATTCTGTTTCTGTTCTGCTTATTTGTTTATTTTGCTTTTTAGAATCAATTGTTGATAGATATGTATTTATTGCCATGTTACTGTTTACATATATGATCTTCTTAAAGACCCTTTAACATTTCATAATACTGGTTTGGTGGTGATGAACTCCTTTAGCTTTTTCTTGTCTGGGAAGCTCTTCATCTGTCCACTTCTAAATGATATTTTTGCTGGGCAGGGTAATCTTGGTTGCAAGTCCTTGCTTTTCATCACTTTGGACAATGGTGTGGGGATTGCCTGAGGGAGTGGTGGGCCTGGGTGGACTGGTGCTACAGGGGAAAAACTGGGGCAACTGTAGTAATGTAAACAATAAGATATAGTTACAAGAATTAAAATAAAACACTATCACCTCAAGTAATAAAGCCATAGAAAATAGAGAAGTGGTTCATAATTGATAATTTTGATCAAGAATGTTGATGACCAGTATATGTTGAAAGATATTTATATTTAACTTGATTCTTACTCCTAACAGCTGATGGTACTCTTCAGAGAAAAAGGAGAGAGAGAATATATTCTTCTCTAATCCTTGTTCATGATACTGCTGAAGGGTTTGTGATATTCTCTGTCTAGGAAACAGATTACTTTTTATGAGAGCCAATATAATAGCCTTAAGAATTCCTGATCTTGCAGTTTAGTGGATATAGTCAGGGTACCTGATCCTGCCTGTTTTTCTTATCATTCCACCATGGAAATATATAAATGTCCTAATTCTTTAAAGTTCTTATCTTCTCTCCTTAAACATACATATTCTTTTCTGACATGGAACTGCATCTTTGAACTAAGGACTCTTTTTCATTTTTCTTTGATAGCTCTAGCTTTCATTTCCTGTGATTCCCACCTACATCTCTGCTTCTGGTAGTTCAGGCCCTCTCCTAGAAGTTCCTTCGCCCCTATCTCACAAACTGGTCCCTTTCATTGCGGGTAAATGGAATTGTCAGTCTTGACAGACCATATGATCTGGCCAGCCTTTCTACCTGGTCTGAATATTTAATATTAAATTTTTTTAAAATATTCTTTTAGTTCTATTTAAATACTATTATTGTAATAACTTTTTCTGTTTTTACTGAAAATGTTAATTAGGTTCAATCACATGAAATTGATGTAATGGCATCAGTTGAAAATGGCAATTTCATATTCTTTGGATGAATATTGCTTTAGCTTTATGGGTTAAATACTACTTTATTAAGTTAACCTGAGAATTCAGTCACCCTATAGGCTGTTGCTTTAGTACAGAAATGAGCACCAGATGGTGTTTTGGGGAATTTAGAATTTTTTAAAAAAAGATTTTATTGATTGGTTGATTTATATAGATAGGGGAAGGGATAGAGAAAGAGAGGGAGAGAGAAACATCAATTAGTTGCCTCTCATACATGCCCCAGCTGAGACCCATCCTGCAACCCAGGCATGTGCCCTGACCAGCAGTCGAACCGGTGACTTTTTGTTTTGCTGGCTGACGCTCAACCAAGTGAGCCAGGTGAGCCAGGTGAGCCAGGTGAGCCATGCTGGTTGTGGCGGAGTTAGAATGTTTTCATGTTGGTTTAGTTGGTCTAGCCGTATGAAGTTTTCACCTTGGAGTATGCACATCATCAGTAATATTTCTAAGTGTCAGTCACTGCCTGCTGCTTCTGACTGTGTTTAATCTACCAGTGATTAAATAGCATTGCAGTGTCCTTGAGTTTTGTAGTTCTTTTAAGCCCAAGATATTTTACAGAAAGAATTGAAGAGACATAAGAAATGTAAACCCCCAGTGGTATAGCATAGCTATGAAGGCAGTTAACTGAGAAGACACATCAGCTTGCATTGCTACAGCCAGTACAGAGCTAAGGCCTTGGACCAGTGGTTTCTACCCAGGTTCTGTATCAGATGCCCAAGATTTCTGATTAAACTGGGACCTGGGTAACAGTACTTTTAAAAGCTCCTCCATATGATTCTAATGGTCAGCCCAAGTTGAGTGCCTCTGTTTTAGACCAACTTTGAAAGCAAAGAGGCTAGAAATATCTACAGACTTGGAAAATATCACTGTAGTGACTCAAAGACTAATCTTTGTGCAGTATGGGGAGCACAGCTGGGTTTTTTTCTCCCTGTGAGTCACATCTGAAGAGGGAAGTTGTTAAAATAGTCATCTTTAACAGTGAAGAATAGTAGTATATAATTATGGTGTAGGACAGTGTAAATGCAGTTTTTGTGAAGACTGAAGCTAAAGTAAATGATAAGACAAGAAATCAAGGCTATCATTGTCATTGATAATTTGATAGTATTTACATTTGATATAATGTGATGAGAATGTCACTTTATCTCTGTGATCTGCCTCCCCAAAACCCAGAATTCTAGCTTCATCACGAGAAAAGCAGACAGATCACAATTGTGGGGCACACTACAGAACACCTTACCAGTACTTCCCAAAATGGACAAGGTCATCAAAAACAAGGAAGGTCTGAGAAACTGTCACAGCCAAGAGGAGCCTAAGGAGACCTGACAATTAAATGTAATGTGCTACCCTGGATGGGGTCCAGAAACAGGGAAAAAGAACATTAGGTAAAAAGAAAGAAGTAGGAATCAAGTATGTGTTTTAGTTATTAATAGAGAACCAATAATGGTTCATTAATGTTGACAGATGTATCATACGAATGTAAGTTGTTTGTATGGAAAATAATAGAGTAATAAAAAACAATACAAAAAGAAACTTTTGCGTACTCACAGCTGTAAACCTACTTTTGCACCACACTGTATTTCTAAAGTTGTGAGGATGAGGCCTGCCTGGATGGCTCAGTTGGTTGGAGCATTGTCTCATATATCAAAAGGTTGTGGGTTCAATCACCGGTTGGGGCATGTATGGGAGGCAGATGATTAGTGTTTCTCTCACATTGATGTTTCTCTCTCTCTTTTCCTGTCTTTAAAATCAGTGAACATATCCTCTGGTATTAGAAAAAAGTTATGAGGATGAAACTAAACTATATTATAAATAAGATGTAAATGATATAACTTGGAACAGTCGTCCCTTGCTGTATCGCAGTTCACCTATTGCGGCTTCACTGTATCGCGGGTTTTCATGGAAACAGTGAAGCCGGCGAAACAGTGAAACAGTGAAGTGTTTCAATACAGTGAAGCCGCAGTAAGTGAACCGCGATATAGTGAGGGACGACTGTACTTCACTGATGAGTACCCATATAGAATTTTACATGTTGTTAAAATTACGTAGGTTTAAGAGTGTAGGAAGTGTTTAAGAGCATATGAAGTGTTTATAAGAGTGTGGGAAAGGTTAATAGAGTGAGAAAGGTTTATAGGAGTGTGGGAAGGGTTTATAAGGCCTTAAAATATATATAAATAATAAAAGAAATATAACACTGCTACTTCGCAGATTTTCACCTATTGTGGGGATCTCTGGAATGTAACTCCTGTGATAGGTGAGGGATCACTGTATTGGTACATGATACTGAAATAATTCACAATGTTATAAACAGTGATACTGAGTTCAGCTATTGAAGCAAAAGTGTTTGGGTTTATTGATATTAAGCAGCGAAAGTAAATGTTGGGTTTTAGTGGAAACAAGTGAAATAGCCACTAGATTTTTTTGGATATCTGTCAAAGTAAATTTGAAGACCTGTTAGAAATGTTAACATTCCAATTGTATAGTGGCTACAAGTGACTCAAATGGACTGGGCTTTTTATAAATAGGGTGAATTGACAATTTTTAAATGTGGTATGTTTGTTCTGTATGAAATTAATGCTCTCTACTGGTGTGTGAAGTCCTGGTCATTTGATTTTGCAAAGCAGTGTAATATTGCTTATTTTATCTGCTTTTTCTTGATAAAGTTTTTTTTTAACCTGTCTTGTGTTTGACCATCGTATTCTTGATAGTATGTGACCATTGTTTCTTTGCCTTTTGCTGTGCTATAATGTTCACTTTTTTTTTCCTTTTGTTTTTTAGCCTGGGTGTATCTTGATCTTCTAAATAACCAAGCATGTTATTTACATGCAACAGATAAGCATAACCATGTAAATCTTCATTGATTCCCTGAGAGGTGGTGTGTTTTTTTCCTTTTTAAAAATATTTATAATTTTTTTTGCTGGCAGCCTTAATAATGTTTTCATAAAATATGATGGATTTATAAGTCTGTTTAACATGCCTTTCCCTTTTTGTCTTAGCGCTTTGCTTCTAAGTTGCAGATGCAGTGGTTGAACAATACGCTGTGTGGTGTGACAGGTAAATTTCCCAATTTACCTGCCGTAATAGTGTGCTATGTAATGCCATTCAATCATCTCTGAATTTTACTTGCCTGATTAGTTGAGTGAAGCAGATTTTCAATTTAAATGTAACTTCATCTGCTTGATTAAAAATGTAACAGAACATTATCTGCTGCAAATAAATTTCAGTGGAAGCGATGATTTTGCCTGTTTAAAAATAACATCTGTTTATATTGGCTGGAAGCAGACGATTAATACTTCTCTAATTTCGAGGTTTACCAGTCCAGCTCACCTGTCTCTTTGCATGGATAGTTGAAATTGATGGCTGTCGAGTATAAACATTTACCTGTTGATGTTTAGTTGATGGATTTCTTTTTTAAGGATAATACAGAATCCCATCATTGGGCATTCATTTATTTGCTGCTCATCAAGATGATTGACAGTTTTGCCAACAACATGGAAAAAGGATCTTTCTTCATGATGCATACGAGAAATATTTTACCCCTCAGTGATGAGTGCCCTACAAAAAAAAAGAGATCTTGTGAATTCTTTTTTATAGTTGATATTTATTTGAATTCTGAATTTAGAGTCCATGAGGATAAATTTAAGTCAGGTGTGTAGTAAATGAGTGTAGGTAGTCCTATCCTGTTGGCATCTTTCATCAGGTGATTATATGTGTGGGCTGTAAGGACAATGGCAGAGAAAGATAGGAAAAACCAAAGTGGTTCTTTTTTCCCCCCAGCACTTAGCATAATGTTAGGCAAGTAGTCGACTACTCAGTAAGTATCAATTGAATTTGAATTAAATGTTAGACCCAAGGTACGTTTGATATTCTGCAAATGCAACAAATTAGGTTTAATTGGTTTAAATATGTAGTTAAAATTGTAGCAAAGAGAGATTATAGAATACTATTTTGTCCCTTTTTAATAAACTTCAAGAGTTTATTAGAAGTATATTTTTAAATGCAGAATTCTTCTATAAATGTCTTCTGGGGAAAAAGAAAGTCATTATTCACTGTTAATTTTCTTAACTGGTAAGTAAAGTTGATTTTAAAAAATAGATGTAAATAACCTTTAACACTAGTACAACTTCAGTACAATCCAGTGGTTTTTAGTATATTTAGTATATAGTAAAACTATGTGTTTTTAAAAAATTGATATAGCTCCATAATCTCAAAAGATAACTGCCTTTAAACATTTTTATTAAATATTGTATTTATGTTGATAGAGTATTCTAAACATGTCATTTATTTGTAGAGGAATAATTTTGCAATATTTTGATATTTTTGTTCTTCATAGAGCAAACAAAAACATTATTGACTTGAAAGTTACTGAATTCATGTGTTGTAAACTCTTGTTTACAATTTATAACATTTAGAGGTTCTTGGCCACATCTTGTATAATTTAAATCAAAACTTTAGTCGGTCCTTTTCAGGCATATGTCTGAAGAGGTCTGTATCAAATACTTTCAATTAACTAATTAAGAAAATTAATCATTCTTTGCTCTCAAACATACGAGGTAAAGTTTAATCTCTAATCAGTTTTGCCAGTTAGGACATTTTGGATGATTTGGTTGTTCTGCTTGCAAAAAGTAAATATTTGCAAGTTGAATGTTTTTAAATCCATCATATTAACCTGAATATTTAGCAGAAATTTTTGCCATAATGCTTTAGGACAATAGCTCAAACTATAAAAATGTACAGATGAGTAAATATAATCATATATATTTGGTATGTTTTTTATTATAAATTTGTAATTTTTATCATTGTAACAAGTAACTTTAATCTTAAATATTTAAGTAAAATTTGAGAAAAGTAGAGTTTTTTTATTAAAAATTTTTTTTTTTAAGATTTCACTTATTTATTTTTAGAGAAAGTGGAAGGGAAGAGAAAAAGAGGAAAAGAAACATGTGCAAAATCAATTGGTTACCTCTCACACACCTCCAAAATGGGGACCTGGCCTGCAACCCAGGCATGTGCCCTGACCGGGAATCAAATCTGCGATCTTCCAGTTTGCAGACTGGCACTCGAGCCACTGAGCCACACTAGCCAGGGCAGGATTTTTTATTTTTATTTTTAAACCACATAAAGTCAATGGAAGAAACTTAGAATATTTATGTTATAACTTTTTTTGTTATTATTTTGTCCTTCCTATTTGTTTATGGCACAGGTGGCAAACAAAAGGCCCGAGGGCCAAATCTGGCCCTCCACCTTGTTTTATCTGGCCCGGCACCTTGTTTCTACCTGGCAGTAGCGCCGAGCTCTCCCTTAATTGTTAAGAAGTAGTTACATTTGTACAGTCCTAAAATTACATTTGGTCCTTTCAAGGCAACTACAAGGCTTATGTGACCCCCGGTGAAAATGAGTTTGATACCCCCGGTTTATGGATTGCAAAAAGTAGGTGAGGTTTTTTTTTTTTTCTTTTCCTTTATTACTTGTTCAGATGATATTTAATGAAAAACAATGAACTCAGAACAGCAGTCTATACTTGAAGAAGAAGATGCTACTACTTGAAATTGGATCAAGATCTTCATGGTCTTCACAGACCTGCTAGTGCCTTTGTGATTTGCTTTGACTTAAAACCGTCGTGTATGTTAAAAAGGGGATGAGATGATAATGAATGTTCATAGCAGCATTACTTATAATAGCCAAAATGTAGAAATAACCCAGATGTCCAACGATCGATGAACAGATAAATAAAATATAATACAGTAGTCCCTCCTTATCCATGGTTCTGTTTTCTGTCATCCATCTCAACCAGGGTCCAAAAATAGTAAATGGAAAATTTCAGAAGTAAGCAATTCGTAAGTTTTAAATTGGGCACTGTTCTCAGTGGCATGATGAAATTGTGCTCTCTCTCTCTCTCCATTCTGCCTGGGATGTGACTCTTCCCTTTGTCCAGGTGTTCTGTAGGCTGTATATGCTACTGTCCAGTTAGTCACTTAGTCACCGTCTTGATTATCAGAGAGAAACTGAGAGAGACCACATTCATGTAACTTTTATTATAGTATATTGTTATAGTTCTATTTTATTAATAGTTATTGTTGCTAATCTCTTACTGTGCCTGATTTATAAATTAAACATTGTATAGAAAAAACTGTGTGTGTAGGGTTTGGTACTGTCTGGTTTCAGTCATAATCTGGGCATCTTGGAACGTATCCCCCATGTGTAAAGGGAGGGACACTGAATGTCCTTATAGTAGAATATTATTCAGCCATAAAAAGGCATGAAGTACTGATATGTGCTATAGCATGCATAAACCTCCAAAACATTAGACTTAGTACGAGAAGCCAAGCACAAAAGGCTACAGATTTATGATTTTATTTATGAGAAATATGCAAAGGAAGCAAATCCATAGAGACAGAAATAGGTATTAGTTATACGGATCTGGGAGAGATAAGAATAGGCAGTGACTCCATTGGGTACGGGGATTATGAAGGATGTGCTGGAATTTGATAATGACCATGGTATATTAAAAACTACTAAATTATGCACTTAAAAAAGGGTGATTTTTATGTTATGTGAATTATTGTCAATTAAAAAAAGGGTGGGGTAGAATATATATTTATATATTTATATTTCTATATAGAAACATTTATATGAATATGTATATTATAAATAAATATACACATTTATTTATATGTGTTTATACATATATATTTATATGCTGTTTTATAGAGAGATTATTACTAGAAGAGCTGGCCTTCTTTTCAGTCTTCTTTGATATAGAAACTATAGATGTATTAATCATAGAGGTATATTTTATCTATATGCTTTACCTTTATATTAGCATTTTTACTCATATGTTTTTACGTATCATTTAAAGATCCATAATTAGGTTGTAGAAATTGAAAAGATGGATGGGAACATAAGGTAGCCTTGTGTGATATGAGGCTGTCTTGAAATGGTGCTCTGATGTTTTAACGTTTCAGTGTACTTGTTTCCATGCAGGAGGCTGACAGGCCTTAAGGTAGAGTGTAGATACCATGTTAAATCATAGAAATTTATCCTGCTGGAAATATTTAGGAAAATAAATACTTTTATATTAAAATCTATATAGATGTTTATGAATTATAATATATCCTAATAATAAATTATCTTTATTGAAAACTTTTAGCATTTTTTTGCATCAAAAACCTTACAAATCAGTATTAGCTTTGTAAAAGTTCATATAATCAAAATTAGGCATTAAAAAATTTAATGATAACAGTACATGTTACTTTTGAAATTGTGAGAACATTCATTTTGTAATTTAGAGGAGAGAGAGTGGATACTTGAATATAAAATATTAGTTCAGCTTTTAAAATCCATCCATTGTAAAGTACTGATTGCTTTAGAGGCCAGTCATACTGAATTGTGTGCTTTATTATCTGGGATGTGGTTTGTTTTCATCTTGCTGCAGAAATCCCTTTCCTTCAGTTATGTTTTAGAGCTGCTGTGTGAACACATGGCTGGGTTGTCTCCAGTTTTTGAGGGTTTGGGCCCTCTAGATAGTCTTAGCAACTTGTTTTCGCACCTCTTTCTTTTTTATATTCATTTGAACCATTAAAAAGTTGTTGCTATTCAAATTGTTTTTACCTACAGAAATGCCAATTTTATATGATTCAACCCAACAATAATTTACTTCAGGTTACTGGGCAAGTGTGAGTACAATTTCAATACTAATAAATATATATTGTACTTTTCTGAGCACTGTACATGGATTAACTCATCTATCTCACCCTCCCAACAACCCAATGAATTGGTACTATTACCATCTCTCATTTATAGACGAGGAAATAGGTCTAAAGAGGTATTGTCCCAAAGTAAGTGGGAGACTTCGGATTTCAAAAACAGATTTTAACGACGGATTTCAGCAGTCTTGCTTCAGAGCCCACATGCTTAACCACAGTGCTGCGTTGCCTTCTATTCTTGTCCTGGTCCCCTCTTCACCCTCTGGGTGTTTTATAAATTTAAGCCTAATTCTTTCTTTTGCCTTGAGAGCCTCCTGTTTCCCTACACAATGTAAGTTAGGTGTGAGGCTTTTATTGCTTCGTATTTGCATTATAATTATATGTTATTCCAGATGTATTTTGTAACTACAGGAATAGATACTTAAATGAGTCTTTCAGCAGAATGTATTAACTGACATTCACACTTGTGCTGTACATGTTATTTTGTAAATTTCCGAAGCCTTCTATAGTTCACATCATCAGTTCAGCTAACACTGAGTGCGTTTGTGTCAGATCTTATGTAGCAACTTAATGTTTGTGATAATGTTGTTAACTGAATTGATAAATCTAGGAGTCAACTTTGTCTTTGTCATCTGAACATTCAGACATTGTTTTGGATCACTGATAAAGAAAGTTGTTTCCTGTTTTATTCAATCCTTAATGGCAGTTTTCCAAATTCCTATTATTCGCTTCCATCAAGGGAACAAGCATTTTAAAAAATATGCCAGAGCTAAGAGAACAAAAAGTATTTCATCTTTTACTTGTAGGGTTTGGCAGGATCCTGTTCCTGCTCTCCTGATTTCTTACTCATCCTGAATTCTCTGACACTTCTCTCTTTGCAGTTCTTCTCTTTTGTACTTGGTGTTAGAAGGGGTATAATATCATTACTCTAAAGAAGGCAGTTAGATTTAAGATTATATTTAAATCACCATGGTATATTCAGATGTGTTTAAAATTGTATAGTTTGTTGCAGTGGTATATGAATCTGATTTGCTAAAGGTGCAGTTTGTATATACTACATATACAAATAATAGATTCTTGGACTGATAGATATCTGGGTTGTTATGTGGGTTTTGTACATTGAATAGAATGACCTTGGACAGTAGACCCCTTGGGCCCAAACAATCTGAAATTCTGCCTTAAGGAAGTAAACTAAAGCTGAAAGGTTCATTTCAAAATATAAAAAAGATGAGGCCAAGTTGAGCAATATTTGAGTTTGAGAATGAAATTATTCTTTTTTGAAGGACTGTTGTAATGACTTTTTAGCATATAAAACTAATTTGTCTAGTGTTAGATTATCAGTAGTTTCATATTAAAGATGAATTAAAAGTAGTAATGGGTGGCAATGGAAATTCTTGTGTTATTTTTGATATGCCAGAGCATAAAGAACCAGTAATCTTATATATAAATTTAGTGCTGATTTTATTATTGTTTATGGTTGCCATTATATGCTTTTATTACATATAGCTCAATAAATCTAAGTAAAGAAGTTAATTATGAACAATTTATCCAGACAAAAATTTCCATCATGATGCAATAATGATGAAATAATGATGGAGAAGTAATAAAAAGGGATAAACTTGGTGAAAATTGAAGTTAAAGTGACCTATGCATTAAGAGCCTCAAACTGCTTGGATAAGTGGATGTATCCTGTAGAGTAGGTGTTTCCAAGTCAGGTCGTATTCACAGGTACTGGGAGTTCGGACTTGTGCATACCATTTTTGGAGGAGACACCATTCAGTGCACTACAAGGAATAAGTGTCCATTTATATATGTAATTTTTCATAATTTCATTCAATGTGGTTAACATTTCATACAATAAATCTATTGCATGTTTTTTCTGACGTAATATTTTTGGAGACTGTATTACTCTGCCTGCCCCCACTACACCTCCCCCCACCACCGCCATTACTCAGGAAGACGAACTCCTTCACTTCCATGGTAGGATTTTTGGGTGGGGAAGAACCTTTCTTGTTAAGCCCACTTTGCTGTCAGTTTTTTCAAGGTATTAAAAATGTGTTCCAAGCGTACTGTATGATATATATGGAGTTTAATGTTGTTTGTTTATTTTTAGTTGCTTGCTCTTTTTACTTTCTGCCCCATCTCTTGTAAATAAATCATGAAATTTGGGGCGGGAGAAGTGGAAAAAGTTAATCCACTTCTAAGGCTGACATAATTTTCAAGGTAACTGATTCCAAGGATGAGCAGCAGAATATATTTTATTTAATAGCTATGAGAGGTGGCTTTTCATAAACTTTTATTCAAAGTAACTAGATTCACACATTCATTATACAGGGTGTTATGAAAATGTAAAGTTCATTAATATGCTGTATATTTTTATCCCCTTGAATGTAATTCAGAGATTATATACTGTAATAGGATTGATGACATTATGCTCTTTAATCTTAAGGGTGTCACTGACACATCAAGGACAGTTGGCAGTAACTGAAGTTTGCCTGAATCTTAAGAATGTATTAGCATTAGAGAATATCATGAGTTTTACTTAATGCTTTTAAGAGTTTATACTCTTAGACTGTTTATAGATTCAAAAGAATTTTTTTTCTCCAGGCCAAAAATAAAATCTTTAGAAACTAACAAGATGAATTAACAATGAAATGACTTATTTCTAAGGTTAGGCTTTAATTATGACATGGGAGAGGGTTATGGCATTTCTTGAAAGTATTTGTTTCTGTGTATCTGAATTTGTTCCTGCCCAGTAAGCTAACTGGGGTTTATAAAATGGACAATCTCTTCTCTCCAGTTTGACACTTAAAAGGAGCTCTGACTTAGGAAAGGTAAGTATTTTTCTATTGGGAATAGCTAGCCATTCTAACATGTGAGGTAAGCAAAAACAGTGGCCCACTGCTCCTTCCTCAGTGCTTTTTCTTTGTGTACAGCAAACACATGGACAGTCTACTGGCATAAAATGTGTTATTTTATTTGAGTCTTTACATCATTGCTCAGTGCTTTTTTTATTCAGTTGATCATTTCTTTTATGTTAGATTTAAATAGTTTAGATTGTAAGCTTCTAAAAGGGCAAAGAGTTTATCTTTCAGCTTGTGGGCCTGACAATATCATGCACAAGTAGGTACTTACAAACTGTTTGATGTTATTGTTTCTACTTTGGAAAAAGAGAGGATCAATGGAGAGAAGTGAGGAAAATGGCTGTTGTGTTGAAGATCTATGGAAAAGAGATTTTTCACACAGTTGCCCTTCTTGAAAAGATGCAAATAGCAGTTTTACTGTCCTCTTGCCCTATTTTGAATTGGGGGTTGCTCGATATGTTTGTCTTATGTTTTATATCTAGATACATTGAAAACCCCGTCAGACATTATTATTCCTTTTGCTTTCCATTTTCAAGCAAATTTTTAAAAGAATTTGAGTTTTCAGCCATTATTTCCTCAAATACTTCTTTCTGCACCACACTTTGTTTTCCTGCTTGTACTCCAATGAAATGAACATTAGATCTCTTAGTTTCTCACAAGTCTCTGAGGGTTGGTTTTTAAAAAAATTTCTCTTTTGCTCTGTTCAAAATAGATATTCTCTATTAATGTATCTTCAAGGTTACTGGCTATTTCCTCTATCATATTCACTTGGCTTTTGAGCTTGTCCAAGTGGATCTTAATTTTGGTTATTTTATCTTCCAGTTTCTAAATTTTCCTTTTGGTTCTTCTTTATATCTTTTATTTCTTTGAAGAAATTTTCCATCCTTTTCATTCATTCTGTGAGTGATTGCTCTTGTTGGAACATTTCATAGTAGCTTCTTTTGAGAGTCTTTGTCGGATAAATGCATCATTTGTATTATTTCAGTGTTGGCATCTGTTGTCTTCTCTTATAAGTTGAGGTGTTCCTGATTCTTCCTGTGTCAAATTATTTTAGACTATATCCTGGACAATTTAAGTATTACCTTGTGAGGCTGTCTTGTTTAAATCCTATGGTAAATTTTGATACTTTTATTTTAGTTGGCAGTCAGTCTGGTTGGGTGCAGGCTCCAAGTTCTATCCAGCCTCCTGTGTGTTGTGTTTTTAATATCAGTTCCTATTACAAAGCCTTTCCAGTACAGTTTGAGTCTGGCCTGCATGTGTGCCAAACAGTGGCCAGTCTAGAAACTGGTGGTTGTCTGTCCCATGGTTTACTTCTCAAAGTCCATGGTATTCTATTTAAGCATCAGCTCCCTGCGTGCACAGCTTCGAGGTGAGCCCAGAAGTTTATAAACAACCTAATGGTATTGCTTTCCTGAGCTTCTCCTTTCTAATCTCCCTGGTACTTTTTGGTTACCTGGACGTCCCTCTTTGTTCCTCCAACCACAGAGTTGGGGCTTTAGTTACCCCATCCTGCTGCATACTTCTCACAATGGTGCCTACACGTGGGGCAAAGTAGCAGGTAGACGGGGGAAAAATGTAAGCAATAGGAGTTCATGCCATCATCCTCTTGCAGAAGGTTTCCTTCCCCCAGGTTTAGACCCCAGACCCAATTGCTGCTGCTGTCCCTGCCTCCACTGCATCACAAGATTGCTTGGGGTCTGGGGTACAAAAACATGTTGGAAAGGACTCAAATCTGAGAAATTTCTTCTTTTGAGTGCCAGGAAACTCCTGATTCTCAAGCTACAACTAGAAGGCTTGTCCCTGGGGTTCCCTCTGTTTGCCCACATGCCCACTTGTAAATTTCTCTGTGTGCAGTCTAGGCCACAGGATACAAAAGAGAGGAAGTAGTCACTTTACCACCAGTTTGGTGATAATTACAATGCTGGTTTTCCCTAATCTGCCTACTAATGTTTGCCCTTCAGAACCTTTAAGTAGTTGCTTTATGCATCCTGTCCAGGTTTTATACCTGCCTTCAGTGGGAAGGATAGGGTAGTGTGTGCAATTCCATATTATCTGGGACTGGAACTCCTGATATATTTTTGAAATCCCCCCCAAATATAGAACATGTGATGGAATTGTAGTTCTAGAGTATGAGTTCTCTCTCACTCTGATTTCATGCCTCATGTTGAAGAGTACGTGTTAGAACCCACGTGTTGAAACTAGCCTGTTTATGGGTACATTAAAAGTGCAAATTTGAAAAACATTTTGGGCACTGGAAGCCATTGTGAGTTTTGCTTTTTCAGAGAAGCATGATACATAAATCTGTTCCTTTGTAAAAAGTAATTTTATCTTATTGTTACATCTTTCTAATTGGTTATAAGATTCCAGTCCAGATACCTAACAGCTGTTTCCTAGCAAAATTCCTTTTTGTTGACTTACTAGGAGTACATTAGGTTTTGCCTTTTTTATCACCAGTGAATTTCTAAAAAGTATATTAAAATTTTTCTTCCTCATAAGTTTTTTTCTGTTCTCTTTTCCTTATTTCATCTGTTTCTTCTACCTTTCTTTTCTGTCCTTTATGTTTTTATTACTCTATTTAATCAGGCTTCTGCCTCCCCTATCTTAAGGCTAAAAGGGGTGGGTAGGAATTTAATAGGTATCCCCTTCCTCCCCCAAATGCTGTCTGCCTCAGCTGTCCCCCTGGCTAATTAGAATTCCAAAGGGCATTAATAACCATTTCAATTAATCGGATTATACCTACAGTTGCTAAAGGTGAGGTTCAGGCTGTTTAACTCCCTACTGGTGAACTTAAACAGCAGTCAAAACTGGGTAGGAATTCAACATTTTATTTTCATGTCTGCCCTAAGGAAGAAAACCGGAAAACTCCATGACTTCAAAGATTATGTAGACCCCTCCACCTGCTCACTTGCGGCAGTCTAGTTTCCAGCAATGCAGGGAAGCCCTTCCATTATTTCAGCCTTCATTAGGAGGCAAAAGCTGAACTGCTTGATCTTGTGAAAATACATTTACATTGTTTGTGAAACTCATTTGGGGCAGAGCTGTAGAAAACCTTCAAACAGTAAATAATCCTTTAGTTAAAGGCAAAAGTGTTATAAAAAGCTAAAAATTCTCAGCAATTAATATTGCAACAATATTTTGACAATAGAAGTCTCCCTAGGGACATTAAGGAGGTGGAAAAACAGCTTTAATTTTAAAACTTTTAATAAAAAAAGAATGGAAATTGAATGACCAGTCCTAAAGGTCAGAAGAAACCCTGGCAGGAGTGAGGGGGAGGAGAAGGGGAAGAAGGAACCCTGTGGGTTATCTAGTTCAGACTCCCTCGGATTGGTGTTCTTTCTCCAACACAGTGTACACAGTCACCTACTCTCTGTACAGCAAGTATTAAAAAGATAGCCTATCTTGCAATCAGATGACTTGTCAGTGTCAGAGAATCCTGACCTGAAATTAATTACTGGTTTTATTTCACTGCCCCTTCTGTCATAGAGCATTATTTGACTACAGCTGCATGTTTGCCTGTTTTCTGTACTTTTCCATCCCTGACCTTGACACTAGATCTGATGTTTATTTTTGAAATTTAAAAATGTGTTGTAGAATAAAATGTTTAATAAGAGTGCCCATAAGAACATTCTTCATACAGGTTGAAGTTGAAAATTTTTAAAGCAAGAATAGGAACAATCATGAAATCTATATATCTCTTTCCATGTACAAGGTGGTTTCTCAATTTTTTCCGCTGCTCATGTGTGTGTGCCAGCTGTGGAAAAATCTAGATGAGGAACTGAGTAAGAAAAATTAGTTGGTTTGAGAAAAAGACATTTACTGGAATCTGCACAGCACTCCTTCAACAAAGATATCTATTAGTCAATGGATGTCATCCCCACACCTGTCTAAAGTGACTCATTTCTTTTCCTGATTACCATTTATAGATTTTTCCCTTTTTAAAAAAACTTTATACAAAATGTAAACTTCATACATTGGGATTATTCTTTGGTCTGGATCTTTTCTTTGAATGAAATAAGCTTTGGGATGCTTATTTAGATGTTCAATGGAACAGTGTGGAGAACAGTAATTGTGTTTGGGCTAAAGAATTAATCCATTTAGTCATGGGCAGCATTACTTAGCTTTTCCTCAGCAGCTGAATTGTGGTGCAACTTAGGCGCTATTTTAGGATTTTAGCCTCAAATAGAAACTTTTAGGAATGAAAGTTTATTTGTATTGATGAACATATGCTTTTGAATAATGAGCCATTGAATTGATTTCAGTGAAAGTGAAATTGTTTTTTTAATTTGCAGTTCTTATTTTATGTTTAACCATGAATTGAAAGCTATGTCTTTGTATTGCCCAAATTAAAAAAAAAAATCAGGATCTTGAGTCAGTAAAGTACATTCTAACAGAAAGAGTGGTTTAATAAGAAGTAATTAGGATGGCTTCAGAAAGGACCTGTAACTTCAACATTTTCTGATGGTTACTACTACACATTTGTGTCAGTCAGGCATTCTAATAAAGTTAATTTTATCAACTGTAATTAATTCTTTTAAAAGAGAAAAATTTAATTTTGATATCTAACAGGCCAAGAAAGGGTTTTCAGAAAGTTATGTTCATTTCAACATACCAATTGTTACATGAAACAGTTCTTTTAATTGTCCGTGTAAATGATGGGGTGGGAGGGAATTTCCCGACTGATGATAGATCTTGCTGCATGTGGGCACCCGCAGCTGTAGTCCGCCAAGTCTGCAGCCTGAGGAAAAATCAGTAACTCTTCTTTAACTTTGTGCTTATCATAGCCTGTTGCTGTTGGATTTTTCCTGTTTCTTATATATTTTGTAGGCACTACCTGTTAACAAATGTTTATTGAGCATCTACTGTCTGCCTAATACAGAGTTTTAACTGTACTGAGATGGGTGGGTATATAGTAAGACAGAAGAAACAAGTTCTCATTTTAGTCCAAACCTTCAAAGCAGGGCGTTAAGGCTGTTTAGCTCACCTGCAAACCTTTAGAAGTTTTCCTCAAAAAATTAGCCGTATGTGTGTGTGTGTGTGTACATGTGTGTGGGGCGTGTACTAAACTTTTTACACTCTGCAGTAGAGTTTCCTTTTTCAACAAATGCTTTCACATACCATAAAATTTACCCATTTGAAGTGTAGAATTCATTGTTCTTTTTTAGCTTATTCAGAATCGGGCAACCATTATCATGTTAATGTTAAAACATTTTCATTATTCCAAAAAGGAATCCATGTCCATTGTTATCATTCCTCTTATGCCCAAAACTCTCAGTCCAGGGCAACCACTAGTCTACTTTCTGTCTCTGTAGATTTGCCTGTCCTGGACATTTTATATGCATAGTCATGCAATATGTGCTGCTTGTGACTGGCTTCTTTCACTTACAGTATGTTCACGGTTCATCCTTACTATATAGCATGTATCAAAATTTAATTCCTTTTTATGACTGAATGATATATTCCATTGTATGGGTATACTGCATTTTGTTTATTCACCAGTTGATGGACATTTGGGTTGTTATGGCTCCTAGAAAAAAAAGCTGCCATGAATATCTGTGTACAAGTTTTCTATGGAAACATCTTTTTAATCAAGTGTATACTGAGGAATGGAATTGTTGGCTCTTACTCATTTTCTCCTTTTTAGAATGCATAAGTTACTGTTACCTTAGTGTCTGTTTCCTCCCTTCCACCCTCACTGGGTCTCTCCAAATCAGGGCCCAGTTACTTCTTTGACCATCTCTTTGTCTCTACCTGAGGAAATTGTATTTATCTTCAAAGGCATGGCTCAAATGTGTCTCCTTTGTAAAATAATTTCCAATGTTACCCATCAAATTATTTTTTTTATAAATCTTTAGCACCTGACTCACTGCTGTTGTATTAAATTTTGTGATAGTTACATAATGTGGTTATACATATGTCTCACTAGATTTTAAATTCTTGAGTACAGGGATTGTTAGGAATTGTGTGTGGGTTTTTTTGTTTGTTTATTTTCATTTGTTTTGTTTTTAACACAGCAAAATGCCTTGACACGTAGCACTTAGTAAGAGTTGTTAGATTAACTTTTGGAGTCTTCTTGCCCAGTTTCTCCATAATGTAAATCCATCCTACATGCTACTGATTTTCCTGTTTCTCACACTGGCATTCAAGATTTTCTGGTTTCACCCCAGTTGGTGTGGCTCAGTGGATTGAATGCTGGACTGCAAACTGAAGGGTTGCCGGTTCTATTCCCAGTCAGGACATATACCTGGGTAGCGAACAGGGTCCCTGGTTGGGGGAATACGAGGAGCATCTGATTGATCTACCTCTCATACATTGGTGTTTTTGTTCCTCTTTCTCCCTCCCTTCCCCTCTCTCCAAAAAATAAATAAATAGATAAATAAATATCTTTAAAAAAGATGTTCTGGTTTCCCCACATTTTCTTGTTTTCTAGCTTTTTCATTTCTTCCTGCGTTTTCCCTGTGCAGAATGTCCCTTTCTATCTTTTCTTAACTTTTTGATAGCCTTCTTACCTTTCACACCTGATTTGTGAATCAGATCATTAGACATGTATTCCTAAGTGACATTTAAGAATATTCATTTACACTCCTTATGGTCAGCCTAAACTTTAGAATCTATATTATGCATTTATCTTGTTTTCATAGTTTTAGAGTAAAGAACAGAATGTACGTTTAGGCAGTCTCTAGTTTTCAAAGCTTATTTTACAAATTAGGTATGAATGAAAGACCATCAACAACTGTATGTATAACTCTGTGTCCTTGCCACACAAAACGATTCTTCCCTCCTTTCTGTTTCCCCATACAGCTTTTCTTTTTTATTGTTAAGATGTCCTTCTTTTTCCTTGGTAGGTATATATCCAGCTTTTTTGGTAAGAATAGGACAGAATAACTACCTCATTCTTTGCTGAGGATAGGCCATGGATGAGTTCTTTCATTGAAGGCACTCATTTGAATACCTGTAGGTTTGCCAGAGAGGTACTTAGGTAACTCAGTACCTCTTAGTGCCAAATGTTTCCTGGGCATGTCATAATGGATTTCTAATTTTCTGGGGGTTATATATTTATTTATGGCTATTTAAAGATACATTTTAGCCCTGGCTGGGTAGCTTGGTTGGTTGGAGCATCATCCTGATACCCCAAGTTTGCGAGTTTGATCCCCAGTCAGGGGACATACAAGAAGGAACCAATGAATGCATAACTAAGGGGAACAACAAATAAGTGTTTCTCACTCTCTCAAAAATCAATAAAAATATAATAAAGGTATATTTTATTTTACATTGATAGAAGCAGTATTAGCTAGTTATAAATCAATGACAGTTCTTAAAGGGTGGTAGTTTCATGTAAATCTATGCCAGAAGTATCAAAATTAACTTATCCTGGGTCGATAGCTTCTGTTTATTTTTGATAGCCCAGTTCTAGAAGAATGATAGTGATAAGGCAGTAGAATTGAATTATTTTCCAAGAGGCCAAAGGCAGCCTAAGAAAATTTTAAAGATGGAAGAGGTACCGAGTGTTGTGTAAAACAACAGGTAGAGAAATATACTACAGTAAAAGAATGTAGAAAGTATCCAGGCTTTGGATTCAGATATGCCTGGGGTTTCTGTTTCAGTTTTGCCACTGTGAGCTTCACAGTTTCTCTGCTACAGAAAATGGAGATGATGATACAAAGCTTATGTAGTAGGAGTGAATGAGGACCAGTGGAACGCACTGAGCACAGCACCTGCACACAGTAGCTACGTATAGATACTAATTCTCTCTTCCCATGAATGTCTGTTGAATCAAATTGCTTCTATTTTATTTTCTCTGATTTCAAGAATTTCCTTCTCCCTCCTTCCTAGTCAGTCTGTTGCAATTTCATCTTTATTGAAGCTTTTCTTGTGTGACTTTTGTGACCTGATTTTCTTTAAAATGCAAGAATTGAATTGTCTTCATTATGATTCTTAGAATCAGACTCAGATGTTGATACTGCTATTTGAACTCTGACACTCACCTGTACTGCTCAATTAAGTACACGGATTGATCTTGTACTTGGTGTTAAGTTTTCATATGGATGTGGATATATTGAGGACAGGCTCTAAAAATTGGACAAATGTTCTTCTTTCTGTATTCATCACTGTACTATAGAGGCATTTGAACATATAGAGGAATTTTTTTTTAAATCTTTCGTTTTAATTTTTTTAAAGATTTTATTTTTAGAGAGAGAAGGGAGGGAGAAAGAGAGAGAGAGAAACATCAATGTGTGGTTGCTGGGGGCCATGGCCTGCAACCCAGGCATGTGCCCTGACTGGGAATTGAACCTGCAACACTTTGGTTCACAGCCCGCGCTCAATCCACTGAGCTACGCCAGCCAGGGCCATATAGAGGAATATTATTCTTGTTTTGTTGGGTCAGTATTTTTTTAATGGAAAATTGGATGATGGTTGGAACCCAGATTGGAGTATGTGATTTCACTGTGATTTAACAGATAATACAGGGGTCCTATGAGAGACTTCAGAGCCAACTTATTAGTAAGTGGGTAGGGTAGAGTTAAATAAATAGAGCCTGGCAACTCAAGAGCAAGAATCTTAGATTATACAGGTAGGGAAGTAAGCAGAGTGAAAACCGGGAATTTTGTATACAGAATTGAAGTATTTGGAGTAGTGGTACTCAGATATTCAGGAAATCTGAATAAGTAACAGAGAATGTGTATCATTAGATTAATACAGACTCCAAAGACATTTGGAGGATTGGGTGGAGCTTGGGTTTGCACATCATGCCTTAAGTTTAAATGATGTATTCATTATTTTCATGGAGCATTTCTTCTTCTCAAAGGGAAGATTTATTTTGGGTGTTGTCCTGGTTAACTTCAAGAAGGCTTCTGTGTGAAATTATGCTGGAATTGGTTTTAAGGATGTAAATCCCTTAAATCCACAGCTTGAGTAACAAATTGAATCTCTAACAAATACAAGGAATTTAAGAGAAAAATCCCACTTATAAAAGGATACCTAATATTATATTACAGGTGGTTATCATATATACAGGTTCTGTGTCCAAAGGATATCTTCGTATATCATTGCATCGTTGTCATTGACTACTTTCACTTAGCAATTGCGAAATTGTAACTCAGATTTCTTGGATTTTGTTATCTTTCGTAAAGGCCACAGCCTTATAAAGCATGCTGCATCGCGTACCTAAATGCCTAGATGATTTTGTTGAAAATTCAGTAAGCACGTATCTGTCATTTTATAAGCCACTGTAGGCACAGCAGAAAACATATAATACAGTTTTTGTTGTTTATTCTCTTCCCATCTCCTTCAGATTGATGAAAAATACCACCAAGAAGTAGCATTTGTAATGCAGTCATACAAAGCACTGTGTTTTGTGTCTAATGCAGCAGTTCAGCAAGGGGAAGATGACTCTTTTCTGGGGTAAATACGGAATGTTGCACGGAGAAAGACCACTGAGTCTGAGTCCTGGAGATTCAGACTTTGACATGTGCGAAAAAGGCAAAGGCATTTTAAAACCAGGTGAAGTGGTGGGGATGTGTATTGTGAGTAGATAGGAGAGACACTACCTGCAAAACTGTTAGTTTAGTATAAAGCTTGAAGGAGGGGTAACTTATACTGGGTTGGTAATGGCAGTATGGAAGTAAATAAAATGTTGCCAAAATAATTTTGAAATAAAAGTCAACAGGGCTTGGTGTTTGTAAGGATTCATGATGAGAGGAGTGAATGTTTTGAGATTGTAGGCTGGGGGATTTTTTTTAATGATTCTGCTACTGACAGAAATAGGGAAGTTGGGAGGAAGAGCCAGCCATTTTAGAGATAAGATTGTGGGTTTAGTTTTAGTCGTGTTGAGTTTGAGTTATCTGTGTTTAATTGAAGTGAAGAAATTAGGAAGGCACTTTAAAAAACACGACTAGAATGTTTGTGTTGGGCCTGGCAATACAAGTATGTGTAAATTTTTAGACATGGAAGTTTTCTCAGAAATGATGTAATCCACCAATGTTATGATTTTGGCACACCCAAACCTTCTGCCTTTTGTGTCTCTGGGTCACACTATCCACTACAGAAATATGTTTGCTATATATTTTGAATTAACAGTGGAATTTTATCTATAGATGCAGCTTCTTTGCCAGATCTCTGATGGGACTAACAGTAGTATTGTCTAATTTAACTAGTCCTTTGCCAAAGGATATTGAAATGAACAAATGTAACTTTAGATTCTATAGCAGGTAAAAGTATATTTGATTGAAAAGAGACCCAATTTTAAGAAATAAGTATATTTTTAGTGGTACAGTGATTTTGAGACTTACTAGAGTAGAACCCATACCTTATAGAATTTTTTTTCACATTTCCTGTTATGTTTTTTGAATAGCTCTTTATTTCATTGTGATCAATTTTAGCACTACAAAAAATACATTAATCAGTTTTAGCAGAATACTGTTGATTTAGTATTTAAAATTAGCTTCTCCCCCAGTGTGTTCATTTTTGATCTCCCTGTTTTTATATAAATACTTATTTATAAATGTTACAAATACTTGATTATTTTAACGTCATTTGGGACATTAAAAATTCTCCCAAAATAGCTCTGGCTGGTGTGGCTCAGTGGATTGAGTGCTGGCCTGAGAACCAAAGGGTTGCCTGTTTGATTCTCAGTCAGGGCCCATGCCTGGGTTGTGGGCCAGGTCCCCAGTTGGGGGTGCACAAGAGGCAACCACACATTGATGTTTCTCTCCCTCTCTTTCTCCCCCTTCTTCCCCTTTGTCTAACAATAAATAAATACATAAATAAAATAAGTCTTTAAAAAAATTTCCTCGGAATAATCTGAGATGTTGTTAAATGGTTACTGTAGCTTTTTTGTCTAAGTGAAAAATTTAAAATTTGTAGTATACACTTTTTGTTAAAATAACTAATTATTAAAATTCATATTGTTAACAGTGTAATGTGTTAAAATTTCAGGGCATGATGTGTTTGTTTTCTGAATACGTGATGCTTTTAAATTGGTTGTGTTTTTATTGAGAGAAGGTCACTGTGTTGTATTTTATTCTTACAAGGGAAGAGGGAAAAAGCAATCCAGAACAATAATCAAAGCCAAGGTGGAGCAAGTTGTTAAACACTTCACAATCAGACATTTTTTTCTCCTTCTTGTGTGATACTTTGAAGGCAGCTGCTACAGATAAACTCTAGAGCCCCAGATGGTTGTTGCCTAATCCTCATGAGAATTCATGTCCTGGAAGCGGCTCTTATCTCTCCAGACCTGACATTGTCTGTGCGCTTTTGCTAAGGAGGGAATAATATAAACATGCTATGCATGAGTTTCACTTCTTGAATATGTCAAAGACACAGGAAGTTATAGTAAATAAAGTACAGCAAGAACAGAGTTCATATTATTGAAAGTGTTGTTATTTAAAGCACTTGATGCTAAGTTGTGATGAGTGGTGGAGTGTGGTTTGGGAAGAAAGACAGTGAACATCTTTATAAAAAAGAAATGCCACTCTTTCCAAAATCATGAAATTAGATGTAGAATTATCATTATGTGTAATAACCAAAAGAATTCAGTGTTATGTGATTTGCTCTCTCAATTCAAAACAATTCACCCTATAAATGAATATTCTGGCTTTTATTTACCATCCATTGGTCAGTTCTCTTTGTTTAGAAAGTCAAAATAACGATTCCACTGTTTTGGATTTACTGTTTTGTTAAAAAAAAAATTCTGGGAATCTTATCTGTGAGATCTGGGTCTGTGACAACTGAAAATGTTTGTCTCTTTAGCATAGCAACCAGCTGTTCTGAAGTGGGGGTGGAGAGCCTCTGCTCCAGGCAGTGTCTCATTGACTGAGAACAGGGGTGTCCTCATGAGGAGTGTTGAATCAACCACCATCTGACGGTGTGACTCTGTGTAGGCTATGTGGGGGCTTTTTCTCTGAAAATCATAAAATTTGTTATCAAATGAGAAATTCTAATGTCCCTAGCCTTAGCCTGTCTTTCAAGTCTTTTATAGTTCTTTCCTCTAAATACTCTGTTCTCCAGCCACTTCGGACCTCACAGGAAGTCCAGACCTCTCAGACTAGTCCCAGAATCTGTTGTGCCCTTTTACGTTATCATACTATTTCTTATTTAATTTCATTTTCCTGAAAACCCTTCCCCTTCCTCCGAGGAGCTTCTGAGGAGCTTCTGGTCATCCTGTGAGACCCAGCTCACATACCACTTCTTCGGTGAATCTTCTGAAACATCGAATCACTTCATTTTCTTTTCTCCCATAGTGTTACAGCAAGAGTAATCTTTCTAAAATACTAACTTGTCTCAAAAAAGTTTAAACTGTAGTTGCATTTTATATCAAAACCAGTGTGTCAGCCTAATGGTCTGTCTTCTTTTTTCTCTTTTATTTTGGTTTATTTTAGTCAGTCTCATCTTTTTCTTCTTGGCTACTGCCCTGTCACAAAAGGGCTGACTGTTAGTGCTTCCTCCTTTGCAGTGAGTGCCCCTGTGTGTCTGCTTCAGTCTTTCTCATATTTTAAGGTCTTGCCAAATACTGCTTTCTCCACAAGGCCCCCACATTCCAAGTTAGAAATCATAGCATTACTGAGTACGTATTATGTGTGAGACATGCTAGATTTGGTTGAGTCCAAACTCTGGTCAGAAAAGAGAAATCCTGATTCTCAAAGATTTTATTGTTTAAAAGGGATGACTCTTATACAAGCTAGAATGCATTAGGTGCCACAAGAGAAAAAGCATTCAGTTACAGGAGAGGTAACTTTCAACTGGAGCACTTACAAAAGGCATATTTTAAGTAATTTGTATTAATCTATCTTCACTTTTCATTTGGGAGCTCCTGATGGTAGAACTAGCTCATTCAAACTTTGTGTATTCTGCAATGTCCAGCATGGTATCTCAGAGAGGAGGGAGAGCGGAAATATATTTGGAAGATTAGTGAGAAAGAATGGAGTAAAACCTGAGCTTGGGTTACTAGATAGGACAGGTGATAGGGTGAGGAAGAGGCATAAAGACCCATGCTCAATAAAGTTTTTACATTGGATTAATTGATGACCAGTCCTTGGTGTGTGTGTCATATCTTCCTTGATTTATGGAATTCTTTGGCCTACCTTGTGTGGAGTGGTCTGAAATGCCCTGCCTACCACCTGTATCCTTTCGTGGCCTGCGCACGGAGCTCATTTTCTATTGCTTCCTGTTGCTGTCACATTTGCCTTGCTCCCCCCTTCCCACCCACATTCTCTTTTTGGGCTTGTGTTTCCTGCAGTACATTAAAAGGCCAATGAAAACATGCCCCAGATGGTGCTGTTCTTTATCATGATCTCTGGCCACTTTGTGTTTCTATTTAAAAGAACAAACAAAAACCAAAACAAAAAGACACATGCTGCTGGTTTGTAACCCAGCTGGCTTCGGTTTCTCTTATTCTTGTCTTTTCTGTTCTCTCTCATTCTTGGTTTCTGCTCTTTTTGTTACCTCACTCTGCTCCCATAGCTGCTTTCCCTGTTGTGTACCACTATGATAAAATTCTTTATATTCTCTCTCTCTGACTGTATCATACCTTCTTTTTTTTCTTTCAGTTATGGTTGACATACAATATATTTGTTTCAGGTGTATAACCCAGTGATTAGACTTTATATAACATACTGAGTGATCACCCTGATAAATGTAGTATCCATCTGACACTGTATGTAGTTATTACAGTATTACTGGTTATAATCCCTATGTTGTACTTTACCTTTCTGTGACTATTCTGTAACTACCACTATGGGCTGTACATTCTCATATTCTTGTTTCCTATTCCAAATCCTCTCCTTTTCTCTTTTCTCTGTCCTTCTAATTCCTTTTCTGTTTATCATTTTTTCTGTTTTCTTCTTCATTGCCACTTCTGCCTTTATTATCTTCAACTCTACTCCTTTTTCCATTTTTCACTCTCTCATTTTTAAAAAACAAACAAACAGAAACCCCCAAACAAACCTCAAAACAAAACCTGTAACTCCCCAGCTGTATCTAGGCCTCATTTTATATTTCATTTCCATACTCCCTATTTTATTAGAGCTGACTGACTCCATACTGTCCGTTCATTTATTACCGTTCATTCTGTTTTTCATACTTTTCTCCATAATCAATCTTCACAATTTTTTAAAAGATTGTGTTTATTTATTTTTAGGGAGAAGGGAAGGAAGGGAGAAAGAGTGGGAGAGAAACATCCATGTGTGAGAAAAACATGAATCGGTTGCCTCTTACATGCCTGCAGCTGTGGATCTGACCTGCAACCCAGGCCTGTGCCCTGACCGGGAATTGAACTGGCAACCTTTGGTTCCCTGGCCAGTGCTCAATCCAGTGAGCCACCCCAGCCAGAGCCTCCCATAATAAATCTTAAAAAAGCAATAATTCCAACTGTTCTTAATCATTTCTCTTTCCCATTCTGTGCACTCCCTCTTTCCACAATTTTTCTAGCGGCATGTGTGAGTGTGTTAAGGCCTGAAGATGACGAAAGTATGGCTAATATACAGCTACAATACTGAGTGCTGCAATACTGGCTATTTTTCCTCTCAGAACTAGCCTTTGTGGTAAGAGCAGAAGCAGGAGCTAAATTGAAAGGAAAGAATAGAGAGTCAAATTAAGAAACTGAAGGGTGGTCCTGACCCAGTAACTCAGCTGGTCCTCGCCCAGTTTCTCCATGTGCCAGGGTTGTGGGTTTGATCCCTGGTTAGGGCACATACAAGAGGCAACCCGTGAATGCATAAATGAGTGGAACAATAAATAGATATTTCTCTCTCTCTCTCCCTCCCTCCATCCCCGTCTCTCTTCCCCATTTCCCCCTCCCTTTCTTCTAAAAAAATTAAAAATGAAAAACTGAAAATAAATTGGTGGGTGTTTATAGCTGTTTTTATAAATTCTGCTTTATGGAAAATGGAGTTGAAAGGGTAATTGAAGAGCAAGAAAGGATAAGTTCACCAAAAGTAGTCCATCAATGGTCAGTTGGACTATCTATCTATCTATCTATCTATCATCTATCTGTATCTTTTCTTCCCTCCTCTGTATCTACCACCAAGTTCTGTTCATTAGAAATGCATGCCATTTAACTGGTCTTTTTAAAAGTGGGAATGTGTTAGGATATCAAAGCTCATTTAGATCTTATGTGAATTACTCCTAATCAGATGTGAATAGGAATATTAATTTTATTGGGAGGGCAGGAAGGCCAGTAGAAGAAGGCTAGCTCTAATGGGTATTAGGACTGTGGAGAATGAGAGTATCACTAGATTCCTTTAAGTTTTGTTTTGAATTCATTGCATTTTTAAACTGAAAGAGTTATTACTAAAGCTTTAGCTTAATTTATTTTCTAGGTTAAAAAAAAATGTTCCAGAGAGAGGGTGACTTGCTTGGTCTTCTAGCTCCTCAGTGATGGAGAAAGGACAGTTCTGTCTGTTGTTCTTCTTGTGATAGCACGTTGTCTGTGCTACAGTGGCCATCCCACCTTTGTTTGCCTTGCAGTGGGAGGAACAGGATCAAAAGGAGAAAAAGGGACAAAAAGCAATCTGTATATGTGCCATATACATACACATGTGCATATACAGACACCTCCTCCTTCCTTTCTCCCTTTATTGTCAGCATATTGTCATATTCTTGATTTCCTGTTTTGGAGAAAAGATCACACTTGAATAACTAAGGATCTTTTATATTGCCAATAGAAGAACACACAGAAATACTAAATCTTTATTCAAGAGAAAAGCTAATAAAAGATATATTTTGAAGTCTTTCTCTGCTATTTATGTTTATCAGAAACAACTGAGATAATAAGGTTCCTTTTTGTCTAGAAATTCTGAATGAGTGAGAAAGAAGCCAAAACTGGAGAGTCAAGTGGTCCAGCATTACTTGAAAAAGAATGTGTTTCAGTCAGCAGGCCCCAATGACATGCATCATAGGGCACTTAAAGATGTGGCAGATACCATTGCAGAGGCACTAGCGAATTACCATGCACAGGATGTGAGAGAGGCAGAGTAACGGTAGTCCTTCTAAGCCACTACTTTTGTTAGTCTCGTGCTCTTCGCCGCCGCTACAGCTATAGAAACAGACGCTATACAAAACTTGCATTATTTGCATTGCATTGGCCCTTGAAAACACCACTTACCCAGCCATACTCCATTTTCATTTGTTGTTTTCCCAACTTATGAATTCTAAATATAAATCCAGTATGGGATTTAAGAACTTGTTATAATGTCTGGAAAAATAGTACTTCCATCCTCCAGTGTTTCTAGAATTCCAGTTTCCAGAGTTTTAACAGACTGCCTCATTTCATCCTCCATCCAGCCCAGAATGTTTCTGGTGTACTGTGACAAGATGAAGAAAGGTTTGCATTTATTGGATTCCATTTGTTATTGTTAATCCAGACCTTCTTTACTTGTTTGTTCTTATATATTCTTCCTACTTCCACAAAAGGATTTGGAATAGATTGAAATAAGTTGCATGTACACTAGGGCAGTTAAATGTGGAGTCAGAATAAAAAATCAGATAAATATTTCTTTGGGAAACCCGAAGTGAAAGAGTACTGCACTTAAAGCATCAAAGACTGAGGAAAAGTCCTTAAATTTAGCCTTCAGCTTTGGCAGCCAGAGCAAAAGGAAATATAGTGAGTTGTATGGTTTTTTGTTTAACTAAAGGGAAGCACACTGCTCTGTGGTTATTTCATGGTTATTTACGCACACACCAAATTATGTTTATAAGCTACTTGGAGGAGGGACTGTGTGGATCCATGTTTCTACTCAGGACAGTGTTAAGCATGAGTGAACAAGTGGTTGAATATTCTTTTGAAGGAAGTACTTTTTTGACACTGAAATCTAAGAGAAAATTTGTCATTTGAATTTTCATGAGAGAACACTGGATAATATAAATTATAGACAGCTATCAGCCAAGGTCTTCTAAGGGTGCAGAACTGTTCTTCATATAACCCTTGTGTGTTTTTGAAACACCTCCCCCAGCCCAACACAGGAGAAAACTGGGAAGAGCAGGGTGGTGTCTTGAACAAGTCAGCCTCAGGATCAGGGGGCCCAGTTTAGTTCCAGACCTACTCCTTTGGGCTCTGTGATCTTGGACAAGCTGTGTAACATTGTTGAGCTTCAGTCTCTCCCTTTGTAAAATAGGGTTATTAATACTCTTCTCAAAGGGATTTTGGGTTGATTAAATGAAGTCATTCAGGTTCTGTCTACTTCAAGGAAGTAATATTCTGAGTTGAGCATGGGTTTGTGCAGCCATATATTTCTGTTTATTTCTTCCTTTTCCTCAGTCCTTAATGCTGTAATTATCATATATAATACATGTGTTTTCACTACAAAGCCCACAGTAAAATGTAGAAATTTTTAGTATAAATAGTCACATATGTCTTTTATGATTTAGGAGGAAAAATATATATTTCTAATTTACCTATTTGCTTATTATATATTTATATGTTCTGCTTTTTATTGCTTCCTGAAAATATGAAGTATTTACTTGGTATCATTTCCTCTCAGCCTGATGAACTTTTTTTCTTTTATTTAATCATTCTTGAAGTACAGATGTGTTTGTGATTAATTCTCTTAGCTTTCAAATTCATCTGAAAACATCTTTATCTTGCCTTCATCCATTTTGGGAGATGTTTATTGAGGTACAATTTATGTACTCTAAAATTCACTCTTTTAGGTAAGACAGTTTGATGAGTGATGAAAATGTGTATAGTTTTATAGCCACTACTACAATCAAGGTGAAAACATTTTCTGTCATCCCTCCCCAAATCCTCCTGTGCCTTCTGGATCAGTGGTTTGCTCTATACTTCTTTGATGGATCTAGGAAGAGTTCTTGATTTATTTGTTTAGCTTTTACAGTTGTTAGGATGGAATGATGATTTCTAAGCTCCTTACATGCAGGACTAGACACTGGAAGTCTGCAAGCATATTTCGGTTCACCTTAAGTATGGTAATAATAGCTCCTTTTAGAATTCTTATCTGCTAATTCCAACATTTTGGTCATCTAGGATCAGTCTCCATTGATTACCCGTTCTCTTGAGTGCAGGGAACATTTTCTGTTTCTCATATGTCTAGTAACTGGGGGCTGTTTTGTGAATGATGATACATTGTAGAGATTTTAGATTCCGTTATGTTTCTTTGAAGAGTGTTGTTTTCTTTTTGCTCTCATTTAAACAGGTTTCTCAGAGCTAACACTACTTTGACTTCATTTAAACTTAACTTGTTTTTCTTACAGTTGACCACAGGTGGCATCTCTTCAATCCTTTTTGCCTTAACTGGGCTGGGTGGAGTGTGCTCCACGTATCCATAGGTCAGTGGTTATTTCATCATAAAATTTTGGAATATGACACACATGCTGCCAGCTGAGGTCAAATCAGACAGTGTTTTCTGCCTTCTTGTTTCAGCTTTCATACAGTGGTGACCAGAGGCTGGAGATGGTGTGGGCAGGGCAGAAGCTTCAGCCCTGGGGCCAGCTGGACAGAATTTGAAACCCAATTTCGGCACCTGTTATTGGAGCAGCCTCAGTCAAATCACTTAACACCTCTGAACCTTCTTTTTTATTTTGTAAAATAAAGAAAATACAATTACCAGAATGAGTTATTTTTGGACGTAAAATTATAACCTATGTGATGTGTGCGTGTTTCTGTACACATACCTGTATATGTTTCCCTTAGGAGCAGTGGTTTAATATTTGCTAATTCTTTGTTCTTGGCAGCTTTATACTAAATAAGTGCTGTGAATAACAAGAGTGTAATTGATTTTTATATTTTGTAATTGTTAAGATATTCTTTCTTCTCCACTTTTTTCCACCCAGCAGCTTAGAATTATCCTTTTAAACATAAGTCAGATGATGTCACTTCTTTACACAAAATTCTTCAGTGGTTCTCTATTTTGCTGAGAATAATATCCAATATCCATTATGTAGTATGAGATGCCATATACAATTGGGCTCTCTGTTATCTCTATTACCTTAATCTCCTATCACTGTCACCTGTCATTACTTTCTATTTTTTTATTGTTGTTCAAGTATAGTTGTCCCCATTACTCCCCCATTGGTCTCCCCTACCTTGCCCACCCTCCCTTGCACATCAAATCCTCCCCCTCCCCATTGTCGTTGTCCATGGGTCCTTTATACCTCTTCCTTGACTTGACCCTTCCCCATCTTTCCGCTGTTATCCCCCTTGCCCACCCCTCTGGTTACTGTCAGTTTGTTCTTTATTTCCACTTCTCTGGTTCTGATTTGCTTGCCTGTTTGTTCTGTTGATTATGTTCCACTTACAGGTGAGATCATATGGTATTTGTCTTTTACTGCCTGGTTTATTTCACTTCACATAATACTCTCTAGTTCCATGTATGCTGTCGTAAGGAGTAGTAGTTTTTTCTTTCTGCTGCATAGTATTTCATTGTGTAAGTCATACCCTGGTTTTTTGATCCACTCATTTATTGATGGTTACTTAGGCTGTTTCTAGTACTTAGCTATTGTAAAAAATGCTGCTATGAACATTGGGGTGTACAAGTTCTTTTGATTTGATGTTTCATGATTCTTAGGGTATAATCCCAGCACTGAAATCACTGGGTCAGAGGGCAGGTTCATGTTTAGTTTTTTGAGGAAATTCCATACTGTTTTCCACAGTGGGTGCACCAGTCTGCATTCCCACCAGTAGTGTACTAGGGTTCCCTTTTCTCCACAACCTTGCTGGCACTTGTTTGTTGATTTTTTAATGATGGCCATTCTGACCGGTGTGAAGTGGTATCTCATTGTGGTTTTAGTTTGCATCTCTCTGGTGGCTAGTGATGTTGAGCATCCTTTCATATATCTCTGGGCCTTCTGTATGTCCTCCTGAACTACGTGTCTGTTCAGGTTCTTTGCCCATTTTTTAATTGGATTGTTTGTCTTCCTGGTGTGGAGTCCTGTGAGCTGTTTATATATTTTGGAGATCAAACCTTTATCTGATCGGGAAATATGTTTTCCCATATGATTGGTTGTCTTTTCATTTTGCTGATATTTTCTTTAGCCATGTAGAAGCTTTTTAATTTAATGTAGTCCCATTTGTTTATTGTTTCCTTTATATCCCTTGCTCTAGGGGACATATCAGTGAAAGTATTACTGCGTAGAATACCTGAAATTTTCCTGCCTATATTCTCCTCTAGAACTTCTATGGTGTCACAACTTATATTTAAATCTTTTATCCATCTTGAGTTTATTTTTGTGTATGGTGTAAGTTGGTGGTCTGGTTTCACGTTTTTGAATGTAACTGACCAAATCACCCAACGTGATTTGTTGAAGAGGCTATTTTTACTTCATTTTATGTTCCTGCCCCCTTTGTTGAATATCAATTGACTGTAGAAACTTGAGTTTATTTCTGGGCTCTGTGTTCTGTTCCATTGAGCTGTGTGTCTGTTCTTATGCCAGTACCAAACTGTTTTGATTACAGTAGCCTTGTAATATAGTTTGGTATCAGGTATTGTGATCCCTCCTACTTTGTTTTTCTTTTGCAAAATTGCTGAGGCTATTCATGGTTGTTTATAGTTCCATATAAATTTTTGAAGTATTTGTTCTATATCTGTGGAATATGTCATTGGTATTTTAAAAGGGATTAGAGTGAACCTGTAAATTGCTTTGGATAGTATATGCATTTTAATGATGTTAATTCTTCCAGTCCATGAACATGATATGTGCTTCCATTTATTTATGTATTCTTTAATTTCTTTTTTCAGTGTTCCTTAGTTTTCTGAGTACAAGTCTTTTACCTTCTTGGTTAGGTTTATTCCTAGGTACTTTATTTTTCTTGTTGCTATAGTAAATGGGAATTTTCCCTAATTTCTGTTTCTGATGTTTCATTGTTGGTGTACAATAATGCCTTTAAATTCTCAATATTGACTTTGTATCCCACTGTTTTGCCAGATTCACTTATTAGGTCAAATAGTTCTCTGATAGAGTCTATAGGGTTTTCAATGTACACTATTATGTCATCTGCAAGCAGTGACATTTTACTTCCTCCTTTCCAGTTCAGATGCCTTTTAATTTCCCTTTCTTGTCTGATAACTGTGGCTAGAACTTCCAATATTATGTTGAATAGAAGTGGTGAAAGTAGACACCCTTGTCTTGTTCCTGATTTTAGTGTGACAACTTTTAATTTTTGCCCGTTGAATATGATGATGGCTGTAGGTTTCTCATATATGGCCTTTATTATGTTGATGTATGCTCCCCTTTCTCCCACTTTGCTGAATGTCTTTATCATAAATGTGTACTGTACTTGATCAAATGCTTTTTCTGCATCTATTGATGTGATCATGTGATTTATGTCTTTCTTTTTGTTTATGTGGTATATTTCGTTTATTGATTTGTGAATATTGTACCATCCTTGCATCCCTGGAATGAATCCCACTTGATCATGGTGTATGATCTTTTTAATGTATTGGTTGCTTGATGTGATTTGTAAATATTTTGTTAAGGATTTTAGTGTCTGTGTTCATCAGTGATATTGGCTTATAGTTTGTTGTTGTTGTTGTTGTGTCTTTATCTGTTTTGGGGGATTGGGATGATGCTGATGGCCTCATAAAAAGAGTTTGGAAGTCTTCCCTCTTCTTGGATTTTTTGGAATAGTTTGAGAAGGATAGGGGTTATCTCTTCCTTCATTATCAAATTCTTTTGTAAAACCGTCTAGCCCAAGGCTTTTGTGTGCTGGGAGCTTTTGGATTAATGCTTCAGTTTCATTAGCTGTTATCAGTCTGTTCAGGCTTTCTGCTTCTTCTTGATTCAGTTTAGAAGGTTATGTTTCTAGAAATGTGTCCATTTCACCCAGGTTTTCAAATTTCTTGGCATATAGTTGTTCATAATAATACAGTCCTTTGTATTTCTGGGGTATCGGTTGTAATTTTTTCTCTTTCATTTCTGATTTTATTTTGGGTCTTTTTTTCTTGTTGAGTCTGGTTAAAGGCATGTCAATTTTGTTTATTTTTTCTGAGAACCAGGTCCTGGATTTATTGATTGTTTGAATTGTTCTTTTAGTCTCCATGTCATTTAATTTTGCTCCGACCTTGATTACTTCCTGCCTTCTACTTGCTCCCGGCTTTATTTGTTGTTGTCCCTCTTGTAGATGTAGGGTTAGGTTGTTTATTTGAAATTTTTCTACCTTTCAGGTAGGCTGGCATTGCTATGAAATTCCCTCTCAGGACTGCCTTTGCTGTGTCCCATAGGGTTTGGGCTGTTGTGTGTTCATTTTCATTGGTTCCTAGAAGCTTTTTGATTCCTTCCTTGACCTCATTGTTAATACATTAATTATTTAATAACATGTTATTCAGTCTCCAAGAAGTTGACTGCTTTTGACTTTTTTCCTTGAGGTTGGTTTCTGCTTTCAAGCCCTTGTGGTCCAAGAAAATGCTTGATATAGTTGCAATTTTTTCGAATTTGTTGAGGCTGGTTTTGTGTCCTATCATGTGGTCTGTCTTTGAAAATGTTCCATGTGTGTTTCAATGTGTATTTTGCTTCTCTGGGGTGAAAGGTTCTGTATATATCATTTAGGTCCATTTAATTTAGAGCATTGTTCAGTGCCACAATATCCTTATTGATTCTTTGGAAGATCTATGCATTGTTGACAGTCAGGTGTTAAAATCCCCTACTGTAAGTGTGTTGCTCTTTATATCATTGTCTAAGTTGTCCAAGGTTTTTCTTATATATTTGGATGATTCTGTGTTGAGTACCTATGTTTACAATGCTTATGCCTTCCAGAGGGGTTCTTCTCTTGAGTATTATGAAGTGTCCTACTCTTTTCTTTTTATGGCCTTTGTTTTCAAATCTATTTTGTCTTATATAAGACAAATATAGTGCTACCCTGGCTTTTTTTCTCCTGTCCATTTCCCTGGAATATTTTTTCCAGCCCTTCACTTTCAGTCTGTGTAGGTCTTTTTTACCCAGGTGGGTCTCTTGTAGGCAGCATATGTGTCAATCATATTTTCTTATCCATTCAGCTACCCTGTGTCTTTTGATTGGAGCATTTAATCCATTTACATTTAAGGTTATTATTGATAGGTACTTACTCATTGCTATTTTCCCCTTTGTACGTGTGTTCCTCTCTCTCTCACTTTTTTTCTTCATCTTGTTAAAGCAGCCCCTTTAGCATGTCTTGCAGTGCTGGTTTGGTGGAGGTGTGTTTTTTTTAACCTCCTTTTGTCTGGGAAACTCCTTATTTCTCCTTCCATTTTAAGAGGCTTGCTGGGTAGAGAAATCTTGGTTGCAGGACTTTGCTTTTCATTACTTGGAATATTTCTTGCTCTTCCCTTCTGTCTTGTAGTGTTTCTGTTGAGAAATCAGCTGCTAGTCTTGTTGAAGCTCCCTTGTATGTTACTTCATGTTTTTCCCTTGTTGCCTTTAAGTTCTCTCTCTGTCTTTGAATTTTGCCATTTTAATTATGGTGTGTATTGGAGCGGGTTTCTTTGGGTTCATCTCGATTGGGACCCTTTGTGCTTCCTGGACTGGCATGAGTTTTTTCTCATCAGATTAAGGAAGTTTTCTGGCATTACTTTTTCAAACAGGTTTTCTATCTCTTGCTCTTCTTCTTCTCTTTCTGATATCCCTAATATACAGATATTATTATGTTTCATGTTGTCCTGCAGCTCCTTTAACCCCTCTTTGTTCTTTTTGAGTCTTTTTCCTTTTCTTACTCTGGGAAGTTTTTTCTACTTTGCCCTCCAGGTTGCTGATTTGATCCTCTGTGTCATCTAGCCTGCTTTTAATTCCTTGTACTGTGTCCTTCAATTCAGAAATGATATTCTTCATTTCCTCCTGGCTCTTTTTGATAGTTTGTCCTTTTTCATGCTGGTGTAGTTCGTAGTAAGTTCCTTGTAGCTTCCTGTAGTTCTTTGTAATTCTCACTGAGCTTCCTTATACCATTGTTTTGAACTCCATGCATGATAGTGTATTTGCCCCTTTTTTTATTTAGCACTCTTTTGGGGGATTCCTTCTTTCCTTTCGATTGGGAGTTCTTTCTTTGTCTCCCTATTTTAGGGGAGACTCTTCTTTGTTTCTGTTTCTTAAATTGATCTGCTTTGACTCCCTGTCTTTGTGGTATGAACTTCTATTGTAGGAGACCTGTTGGATTCAGTGGCACAGTCTCATTGGTCTCCTGAACTTGATGCTTTGGGATGTGCTCTTTGTGCTGTTTATGTTGGCTCTCTGGATGTAATTGGGTTTTTGTTGTTGTTGGGTCATTCTTTGATGGGTTCTTCCCTATAGCTGGCTGACTGAGGGTCAGTCCACCCACTGTATCTTGTATGCTGTTACGCAGGTGCTGCCAGAAGAAAACCACAAAGCCCAGGAAATAAAGCCACACTCACAAAAATAACTCCCACCCACAATTTCACTATCAACAACAAATGAAGCAGTATTAATAAGGATGTAAAGATATAAAGACTATTATAAGAAAGGAGAAGCAAATATGAGATGACTAACTGAAAGAAAGTTGATTTTGAGAAGAAAAAGGGAGGAGCACTAATAAAACTAGGGAATCGGAGCAATGTGAAGAGGGAAAGTAAAATTTATATTGTAAATAAAAAGGAATTCATTTTTATTTACAATAGGCGGAATGGAGTAAGAGAAGGGAAGCATACAGTATTATATTGAAACAGAAATTTTATAAAAAATGAGAAAGAGAAAAAAGTAAATAAATAATAAAAATAATAGTAACCAAATTGGGGAAAAAGATCCACCACAGCACTATCAACAACAAATGAGCTAAGATGAACATAGATGGGATGGAAATAATAGGAGAAAAAGAAAGAAAAGCTTAAGAGGTGTCTAGAGGAAAGGGAAATGATTTTGAAGATGATAGAAGGAGAGGGAATACTAATAATGAGGAACAAGAACCAGGCTAAGGGAAAAATTAAAATCTGAGTAAAAAAAAAGGGCAGGATGAAAGAAAAAAAAACAGGCTAAGACAGGGAAAAACTAAGATTTGAGACCAAAAAAAAAAAAGAACAGGCAGAATGAAGACAGAGTGCAGTGGGAGAGGGGAACATTAAAATTTGATATTTGAAATACAAAAATAGTGAAAATCTAGAAATAAAACTGAAAAAACTGCAACAACTACCGTATCCACAATCAAGGAGAAAAGATTGGTAAAGGTGAAGAGAATGTGGCTGTTTTAAGAGCAGGAAAAAGAATGTGAGAGACACATTGATAAGAAAATTGGTTTTGAGAGGCTGGACAGATAGTAAGAATGTGTAATGGAAACAAGTTGTAGCAAGAGAAAAATAATTTGAAATTAAAATAATAAGAGAAAAGGTGATAAAATGGGTTGAGAGAAGGGAGGGGCAAAATATGAGAATTGAAATCAATTATAATATAAAATCTAGTGACCTAATATGCACAAATTTGAAGGACAAGAAATGAATGTTAAAAAAACTATTCAGGAAAGAAAACAGCGCAAATCATGGTGGATTTCTTCTTGGTAGCATCTAGTATTTATCACTTTTTTTAATGGATCTGCCTCTGGTAATGTCAGATAGTGTCCCAGTCTGGCCTTAGGCAACCTCTCAGAGACTTACCAGGGATCTGCTGTCTGCGGCTGACTCCTTCAGGTGTTAATGTAGCCACTCTGCACTCAGCACTCAGGCTTAAGCACCACGGGGTGGGGCAGAATACCTCCTGGCAGTGGGCCTATTGCTTCCCCTCAAGTTGATACCACTTGGAGGGTGTGGTCTGCCTGAGCAAGAAGGCTCCTGCAGTATGGGGGATGACTCAGCACAAGGATCCTGGTGGCTGCTCTCTCAGTTCTCTTCCCAAAGCCATGTTCCCAGTCTCTCCTCAGGCATCTGTAGTCCACTCTGCCCCACCCCTTTGCCAGAGCCCAGGGTAAGTGGATGCATATGAAAATGTATGCATTGGCTCTTTAAACGGCTTTCTGTGTATCCAGCCATCCGTCTCTGACAGAGAGAAACCCTGCTGCTTTTTGCACCTGGATGTTATCCGTGTACTTTTTGGAGTCTGGTGCTGTAGGCTGGGGAACCCAGTTTGGGGTTTAGAGACCCCACACTTCTCAGGGGGAATCCCTTCAACCATTGAAATATTCTTCTGGCAGTTCAGCTGCTGCCCATGGGAACCTCACCAGCTTTCTCGGTCTCTTCCACGCTCCCTACCATTCACATTTTGCTAAAGCTGTTTATTCTGTCTGTCTGTGGTTATTCGGCTTCTCTCCCACTATTGTTCAGTTGTTTATCCCAGATGATTTCTCCACAGTTGAGTTGTAATTCCAGATTGGTTCTGGGAGGAAGTTAGTGTAGCTTCCACTATTCCCTTGCCATCTTGGATCTTCACCTGTCATTACTCTTTTTCAGCCACGCTACTATTTCTTAACAGTGCCTAGCACATTCCTGCCTTAGGATTTTTGCACTTAACATGCCCTCTCCTGGCTCTGCTTTATCCTCAATATTTGTGTGAGTGTCCCCCTCACTTCTTTAATTTTTTAATTTATTTTTTATGTTACTGTATTTTTTCTGTTACCATTTATCCCCCCAATACCCTTTTTCACCTCTACTCACCTCCCTTTCTCTGACAGTCACCACACTTTTGTCCATGTCTATGAGTTCTTTCTCTTTTTTTTCTTTTTTGCTTGATTCCCTCAAACACTGCCCCCATAGCTGTCCTGGTTTCTATGAGTCTCTATTTTGCCTCTTAGTTCAGTTTGTTCATTAGATTCCACATATGAATGAAATCATATGGTACTCCTCTTTCTCTGAGTGGCTTATTTCTCTTAGCATAATGTTCTCCATACTGGTCTATCCATACTGCTGCAAAAGGTAAAATTTTCTTCTTTTTCACAGCTGAGGAGTATTCCATTATTTAAATGTACCATAGCTGTTTTATTCACTCATCTACTGATGGACACCTGGGCTGCTTCCAAATCTTGGCTATTGTAAATAATGCTGCAGTGAACATAGTAGTGCGAATTAGTGTTTCAGGTTTCTTCAGATGACTTCTCAGAAGTGGAATGTCTGAATTATGAGACAGTTTCATTTTTAATTTTTTGATGTCACTCCATACCACTTTCCACAGTGGCTACACCAATCTGCATTCCTACCAACAGACCTCTTAGATATCTGCTCAAATTTCATCTTATCAGAAAAGACTTCTTTGTTATATAAAATATCATCTGCTCTTTACCTCATCATTCTCTATCCCCTTTCCCTATTTTATTTTCCCTGACAGATTATATTGTCACCAAATATATAATATGCATATATGTGAATGTATATATGTATGCATTTATTAGTCTTACCCTACCTGCTGAAACAGAAACCTTTTGGTTCATTACTCTAGAAGAGTACCTTGCTAGACACTCAACAAATACTTATTTGAATGCATGATTGCATATATCAGATGGAATGGGCAAGAAACAATTGTGTTTATAAAGGAAACTAATGGGCATATGACAAACAGCAGTTAGAACTCTGTAGAAGTATGCAGAGTGGTTAGGAAGGAATGGCCTCGGGAAAGAAGGGACCGGAGTGGACATGTTTGTTGTGAAGTGGGCTGATTACTTAGGCAGATAGTAATACATGAAGTCAGAAGGTTTTCTGAGTTGTCTATCGCTTTTATCCACCAAGGCTAGTTCTTTTCTATTTGCTTGTATAACCCTGTGCTGCATAAGTAGTCCTTGTGAGTGTGCACGTGTGTTGGTCGTGGTTGGATTTTTTTTTCTTTTACCCTTTCCTGGCTGTCTGGTTTCTTGTTGTGGCCAATTTCCAATCCTTTCCTGCCAGCTTGTCTTCCCTCTAGTGGCTGGACCTCCTCTCCCTGGCTTCTTTTTTGTCAGGGAGGGTGTTTTATATGTGCACTTTATCCCTGACTGCTGAGAGAGTACTTGTCAAACTGACAGGGTGACTGCTGGTTGCCACTTGACATGTAGAATGATGTCCAAAAGTCTGCATTTGAAGCCGTGGGCCTTCAAGAGACTCAGTGTAAGAGGCTACACTTTATCAAGTAGAAATAACTATATCGATAAATATGTAGTATTTATGATGTTAAAATGAGTCTTTTCTATAAACTTATGTATTTTTTCCTTATACTGCCCCCGCTAGTCTTATATCATAGATCTTTTTCATAGGATAAATCAGAAAGAGAATATAGAAAACACCAAGAGTTTTGAAGACTGGAGCCTAAGAATGAGATAGGTATATTATTTTATTCATTTATTCTGTATATTATATTATTTATTTCCCTCCTCTGCTTTGACACTTGACTTGCAGTGTATCCATAATATTCACTAAAATATAACTCTTAAAACCAGCATTTCAGGCAATTTATAATGTATTTCCTAACCTACCTTTTTTATTTCTTTGCTCACTCTTATATTCCCTATACTCTAGTCCACTGGTTTCAAAGAGTTCTTTGCAGCTGCCAGAGGATTCTCTTGGACAGGTGGGACTCTAGTTGGCAGGAGTCTGTTTCTTTTTGACCAGAGCCTCTAGGGTTTCATCTCTTTTGCTCATTTAACTTTCTTTAAGATAGTTTTATAACTAAAAGAATGTTTGAAATTTACTGCATTTATTAGTCTGTGTATCTCAGTCTTTGACACATGCACACACACACACACCCTCAAAGTCCTATACTCACAGTTCATTATGGCTTTCCTGTTTTTTCTGTAGTTTGCTCTGTTGGTATCATTGTAATGAAATGAAAATCAGAGACATGTAGGAAATATTCCTGCCAGCAGTGGAACTCAGTGGCCTAGCTGTCAGCTTAAGGCAGATCAGCCTTTCATCAGGGTCCCCATCTAACAGAATAGATCAGGTCACCTTATTGGAGGAATCACTTTCCCCTATTGATTAATAAAGAAAATGTTAATAATTCTCACTCTCTCCGTACTACCTCATCCCTCAACGTGGTGTTAGTTTCTGTATTTTTACTCTAACATTATACCAGTGTTAACTGCTTCTGTATTCTTGTATTCCTTTCTCTGTGCTCTATAAAGAAGACTTTTAATTACATTTTATTGATTATGCTATTACAGTTGTACCAATTTTTCTCCTTTTGTTTTCTTCTACCCAGCACCCCCACTTCTTTAGGCAGTCTCTACACCATTGTTTATGTCCACAGGTCATGTGTATAAGTTCTTAGACTACTCCATTTCCTATACTGTACTTCACATCCCCATGGCTATTCTCTGACTACCTATTTGTACTACTTGATCCCCTCACCTCTTCAGTCATTTCCCTGCAAGCTCCTCCCATCTGGCAACCATCAAAACACTCTCTGTATCCATGATTCTGTCTCTGTTCTTCTTCACTTTTTTTTAGATTCAATTGTTGATAGATATGTATTTATTGCCATTTTTATTGTTCATAGTTTTGATCTGCTTCTTTTGCTTCAATAAGTCCCTTTAACATTTCATATCATAATGGTTTGGTGATGATGAACTCCTTTAGGTTACTAATTAATTAATTAATCAGTTTATTTATTTATTTATTTATTTATTTATGTCTCAGAAGCTTTTTATCTGCTCTTTGATTCTAAATGATAGCTTTGCTGGGTAGAGCAAGCAGTCTTGACTTTAGGTCCCTGCTTTTCATGACTTTGAATATTTCTTGTCAGTCCTTTCTAGCCTGCAATGTTTCTTTTGAGAAATCAACTGACAGTCTTATGGGAATTCCTCTGTAGGTAACTAACTGCTTTTCTCTTGCTGCTTTTAATATTCTCTCTTTATCTTTAACCTTTGGTATTTTAATTATGATGTTTCTTGGAGTAGTCCACTTTGCATCCATCTTGAGACTCTCTGTGTTTCTTCTCCTTCTGGCACTCCTATGATGCAAATGTTGGAACACTTAAAGTTGTCCCAGAGGCTGCTTACACTAGCCTCATATTTTTGGATTGTTTTTTCTTGTTGTTCTGATTGGTTGTTTTTGGTTCCTTGTGTTCCAAATTAGTAATTTGATTCTTGGGTTCATCTCCTCTATTGTTATTTCCCTGTAAATTGTTCTTTATTTTGATTAGTGAATCCTTCATTTCTGACTGTATCTTTTTTATGCTGTTGAGGTCCTCACTAAGTTCCTTGAGCATCCTTCTAACCATTTGACCTCTGCATCTGATAGATTGCTTATCTTCATTTTGTTTATTTCTTTTTCTGCAGTTTTGATCTGTTCTTTCATTTGAGCCATGTTTCTTTGTCATTTCATTTCGGCAGCCTACCTGTGTTTGTTTCTAGTATTAGGTAGAGCTGCTTTGACTTTGTGTCTTGGTAGCATTCCCTAATGCTGTAGGTGTCCTGGAGGGTCCAGTGGCACAGTCTTGCCTGTTACCCAAGCTAGGTACTTGAGGTGTGCCTTTCATGTTGGCTGAGTACACCCTCCTCTTGCAGTTCAGCCTTGATGGCTGTTGGCAGATCAATAGGAGGGATTTATCCAGGCCTCCCAGCTGCAAGGCCTGGCTATGACCACTGACCACCAACCTCTGCCTTCTGTGGAGGATCAGCTCTGCGGGGTCAGGGTGGTGGTGCTCCAACGTGGTCTATAGCTGTCCACTGGATGTGCATTCTCTAGGTTATGCAGGTGGTGCAGACCAAGGTTAGCCCCCACCTGTGTTCTGCCCGGGGCCACCCTGCCTGCGTTGTAAAGCAATCTGAGATGGCTGCTACTCGTGCTGGGCTGGGAGATTCCTGAGCTGTGTATCTAGGCTGGCTGCTGCTAGTGCCAGGCCTCAGGCCACCTAGCAAGTGGTGCAGGGGCTTGGAGCTCACTGAAGCCAACTGTTGCTTGCTTGAGAGGATTTAGGAAATTGTGAAGCATGATCCAAGATCAGCCATTCATATGGAAAAGTCACTGTTAACAGCTTGGGTGGGCCAGTAATTTGGGTGGGATAGAGTCTCTGGGATCTCCAGGGTGGGGCAGTGTTAGCTAGGTTGATGGAATCTCAGGTGTCACACCAGCCTGCCAACTCTGTGGCTCTGTGCGGTTGGGGTCAGAAAAGGGACAGTGGCCTCTGCCTGCCTTTCTGTCTAGGAGAAAGCTGTCCCCCACCTCTCACCTTGATGCCAGTCAGTTTAGTTCCTCACTGTATGCTACTGGTGCCTTTCAAGCTGCTACCCCAGTGCTGGAGCTCAGAGGTAGCAAATCCAAGTAAGTCCATGTGTGGGTTCTTTAAAAGGAACTGGTTAGGACTCCAGAAGTTTCTTACACTGACTCAATCCTGATTTTCAAAGCCAGAAATTATGGGCTTTTTTTTTCCTGTCACTGTACCTCTGGGCTGGGGGCGCTGGTGTGGTGCTAGGACTCCTTACTCCCTAGATATTCCTCCTGAATTTTTATCCGGTACAAGTGGATGTGAGACCAGCCCATTCCACGTCTTTGCCCCTTCTACCAGAGTGGATGGGTGTAATGTCTTTAATTCTGTAGTTGCTAGACTTCATTTTGCTTGATTTCTGGTGGTTCTGAGTGATGGGTTGTTGTACAATTTAGTTGTAATTTTAATGTGGTTGTGCAAGGAGGCAAAACGTGTTTACCTGTGCCACCATCCTAACCAGAAGTCTCAAAGAACATTTAAATACATGCACACCTACTAGTTTGGGTCTTTTTACATGCTTTTCTGAGACATAATGTTTTTCACTTTTACTATATACTGGTAACATTCCTTGGTTCATCAATACAGAGCTTAACTTCTCTTTCTAATAGCTATATGATATTCTATAGAATATATAGGGTGGTGTTTCAGAGTTTATTGAACTTTTGGATATTCAGTTACTTTCAGGGTTTTGTTTTATTTTTTTACCATTTTAAACAATAATCCAAGTACTTATTAACTTTTGTTCTGATTTTTAAAAAATGAAATTGGTTTATTAACATTTAGTGCAAAGAAGAATAATGAGGATAATCACAAATTGTTTATTTGACTTAACGTTTTTTGAATTTGTATTTGACCAAAAATTAGTTTCAAAATGTGTGATAACTTTAATTAAACCACAGAGGATGCTGCCTCCATGCCATTTTGAAGATAAATGTCATTACTGCTCAGCCTGGCTAATGCCGTTTCCATGTTTGAGGGAAGTAAGCAACTTTTTTAGTTAAAATAGCAAAATATGCCCTGACTGGTGTGGCTCAGTGGGTTGAGCATCATCCTGCAAACCGAAAGGTCGCCAGTTTGATTCACGGTCAGGGCACATGCCAAGGTTGCAGGTTCAGTCCCCAGTCTGGGTGTTTATAAGAGGCAACCAGTCGATGTTTCTCTCCCTGTCTTTCTCTCTCCTTTCCCTCATCTCTAAAAATAAATAAAATGAAATTAAAAATACAACAAAAAACATGTAGGTCCGGAGGATATGGAAAGAAATACTTAGAGATAATGAGTAAATATATTAAGAAATACTAGTTAAAATTTTAGAAGTGGGTTGTGTGAGGCAAAGAAAACTTTTTTGTTACTTTGATGAAAGGATCATAATACTGTCTGGAAAGTCTTAACAAACTGTCAAATTAAGACTGCTTTTTTTTATTGTTGGAAATATATTTATCTGGTGACTATGCATGTCTGGATACAGAATAAATATTTTAGATCTTTGATCTGCAAGGCAGGATGGTATGAGGATAGGCTGGATGCATAGATTTCAGTCTTAGCTGTGCTGTTGTTGACCACTTGTACAAATATGCCAAGTTTTCACCTCTCGGGATATCTTTTCCTTTCCCTATTGGAAACCTGATGGTTTCTAAACTTTTTGAGTTCAAAATGTTCTGATTTATTTTCTTGGGCATCCTTTTAAAGAAGTGTATGATACAGTCATACATTTATTTAGTAACACTGTGTTCAGACTTAAGGCCTTTCTGACTCAGTGTAGTCTAAATCAGTAGCATCGAAAAGCCTGGTAAGAATTGGAGATGAGCAACATTTTTCCATAAAAGTACTTTTAAAGTTTTTAGGTCTTTAACCAATATTCTGTATGAGTTGCTCAGTAGTATTTGTGTGTGTGTATCTGTTAGAATCCAGCAGCCAACAAAGTTATGTCAATAGATATTTTGTAAAGAATCATTTATTATCTTTCCCCCCAGAGACATTTGAAACTGCCATTTGCATATCAGAGTGGCAAATCTCTAAAGTTAGATTATCCAGTAGTCTGATAGAAAAATCATACTAAAACACTCATGAACAATTTAGTACACAAAGTTCAGAATATGAATTACCTAGTAGTGAGCAATGCTGTACTAAGTTAATTTTTATGTTGTCGGGTCGTTCCTATGTTAAGAACACATTTTCAAAGAAGATCCTGTGTTTAGATGTTTAGAAAATGAAATAGCAAGTGTTTGTTACGTTGAATGAGCTGTGCATTTTGAAACTGCTATACATAACAATTTTGGGGGGCAGTTTAGCCTTTCAACTGATTTCATTATGCTGTATTAATTCTAAGTCTGTTAAAAGTATTTTTGTCCTAACTACAAGAGTATAATTTTTGAGCTGTATTTCTGAGTGATGTGCTGTTTCCCTGATCAATATATGAATGAAATCAATGGTCTGGTAGCAGAATGCCTCTGTGTTCCCCTACCACCCAAAGATTCTATTTTAACTTCTGGGGTTAGCTTTTCAAGCCAACATTTGCTTTCAAAATTATGTCTGATAATTTTATACAGTAATTGCTAGAGGGATGTAGGTAGTGAAAACAAATTTAAGGTGGTGAATATCTTCTCCAACATTAGCAAAAATGAAGCTGAATTTCATGTCATATACTCTTTTGTGTGTACTTGGGGGTTGAATCATCAAAGACTTTTTGAAGTTAATATCACAACCTGGGCAGTTCAAGAAAGAGTTTATGTCTGATATAATCTTAGAAAATTTGGTTCAGGAAAATAAACACTTTATTTTGTAGATTAAAGCTCTCCCTGTGTTATATTAAATTTTATTAACATTGATATTCTGCTTACTTTATGAAACCTTTTATTATACACAGTTATGAATATGAACATCTCATTTGACTACTGATGAACAGAGGGAAAAATCTAAATTAAAACTTTAAATACCACTATTTAATTACCCAAATGGCTTTGACTGTGTTAAAGAGTGCCTGGGATTATTCTGTTTTTCAATTTGTTTTAATGCTTCCTTGGTAAAAGCTGATGGATTCCCAGGCCCATTGCTGTCACTGATGAACTATATAAAGATAAATGACATTATGGTAAATTCCACTTAATGACACATTTTTAATTTTCAGAACACAGGCATTTTCAAGCCAGTGAATGAAGGCTAATTACCTCAAGATCAGAACAAAATAACTCCTCATTTCGAAAGATAATAGAAAAGAAATGTTGCAGATTAATGATGCTATTTATCTTTAAAGGAAAAAAATTTTATCTTTATCCAGATAGCATAGCTCCCTGAGGAGCATGGTTATAAAATGAATCTGAAGTCGCAACTTAATAGGTTATTAAAATTGTTTGAGTGCAGGCTCTCCTGCTTTAGTCTTTCCATAAATTTAAATTGAAGGTCTGCTGTATTCAAAAAGGAGCAGCTTGTTTATGAGGCCAGAGGGAGCAACATACGTTACTGACAAAAGATGCACTTAACCTCATTCTAGTATCTTGCTTTTTTATTTCTCTGAATGAAACTCAACTATTTGAGAAAGTGTTTTGAAATTTGTTACCTCTCTTAATGAATCCCTACTAAGTGAAAGGACCACACTTGGACTTGTTTAAGATTAAAATAAAAATGAAATCAATAAATGCACAAAATCTTTACTAAATAACATATATATCAATTTGTAATTTGATTTAATTGCTCACGTGTATATATATGTATGTATATATTTTTCAAACATTTTAATTTTGTAAGTGAGAGGAAAACATCTTGGCCTATGAGAGTATGATTTTGTGGTCACAGTTGGAATTTATGTAGGAATTGTTCAATAAATCATTATTCACAGTTAAAGGATTAGCAATAATCCTTTTGCTACACTCCCCCACGAGTAACAAAGTAGTGACTCACAGAATATTACTTGATCATAGAGGCTTTAAACTGTTCCTGACATCCTAAACTGCTGTCTTTTGCTCTAGGTAATATAACTATTATTTCTTTACTAACAAGTACATACAGCATTTTCTATAATTTTCATTCTTGTCTCTTAGACAATACATGATTTGCCTATATGTTGATCGTATTTCTGAGCCACAGAAAAATATCTGTGGCTGTGAAAGGAAATCAGTGTTTCTTGAACCTGAGAGAAATTCAGTACATTATTGTAAGATGCTGTTTTTACTCCTTTGCAATTTTATCTGCTCTAGTTAGGAGACATATTTTGTTGTATAGGGACAACAGTGTACTTATAATATAGCCCACAGCATTATTTTGACATGAAATTTTCTGTTTCTTCCTTAGAAATGTCAGAGGAATTCTATATAATTATAATTATGGTATATAATTGATTTTATGCTAACTTGTAAAAAGCCTCTTCTTTAATTTTAAAGCATTCCTTTTAAATAGTTTTGGCTCTGTAGGTTGGGGTAATTTCTGACAAAAATAATTTTAAATTACTGACTAATATCAATTAGTCATATTGACTAAAACCTGAGGGAAAGTACTAAAAAATGACTTTTGCATGTAATTTTCTGTCTTAATTTAGTACTTAATTATTACTATTTATTTGAAATTGCCAACAGTATTCCTAGCAGGCTTTCTTTATTTTTTATTTGCTATAGGTGTATCCATCTTACAATGACTTTGGGAGACAAACATAAAAATTCTGTAAGTTATTTCTTATAGACAGAGATAATCCTACTGTGAAAATAAAAATAAATGTTTTTCTTAATATTGAAATAATTTTCTTACAAAATGATCTTATTTACAATTCTTAAAAACAATATTTGCAAGTGTGAAAAGAATTAAGTGTATTTCTTACATATGAGAGAAATTTCAGCAAATCATCATTTGTACTTACTCTCTTAAACCATTTTCAGAATGGAAGCAATGCGTGCTATAAACCTGTATGTTATTTCACAATTATTATTTGAGGGTTTCCTCATTTACTCTATCTCAATCATTTTTTTTTAATATAAGAATTTTTAAGAATTCAGATACTTTTAATTAAACATGTAACTACATCACAGTAATAAAAGACAAGAGCTATAGTACTTCGGCACATTATGAAACTTGTTTTTTACAAAATTTAATTAGTTAAAAATGGATACTTAGAATTAAATAGCATGTATTTTCTATGTGGTTCTTATGCTTAATTAAAAAAAAAAAGACCTTGTAATTACTCTTGTATACACTGAAATATTTCAGAGTGTTAGTGATACTGTGTTTATGCTTATATCTAATTTTTCTCAATTATTGCTGGTTTTAAAAAATTTCCAGCACTATCTCCCAACTAGCTTTCTTCAGTAAAGATGGCTTCATTCTAAAGACATTTACATGTAACAGAGAAAATGTAAGAAATTGTCAGGGTTATATTTTAGAGTCAACAGTAATCCTGTGGATATGAAATGTCATTTTTTCTAAATATGCATGTGTTTGCATTCAGTGACGATGATTTTGAATGAATATTCTATTTGGAAAATCACTGCCTATGGGCTCTCAACAGTTATTCCTTTGATATGCACTTTGAAAATTCTGATCTAAAGCAAGTCATTAATTCTCTAGACTTAACGCTCGTCTAATTTTTTTCTGATATATCTTGAAATTGCAGCATAGCAATGACCCTTAAAAATCATGTAAAAGGGACAAATTTTAAGGCCATTGAATTACAGGTCATAATTTCATAGCAATGATCACAAGCCAGTTACTGTTACACTTCCTTTAAAATTCTATAATTTTGTTTGGATCTGTTCATGATAGGTAACAAACGGATCTAAGTTTAAAGAGTCTTGACAGGGCAAAAAAGAAATCACTGTGGATTTAAATACTCAAATCCAATCAGAATAATAAGGCCCTATCAGAAGTCACAAATCATAATAATGTGCTGTACTTCTTTATTGGTAACCTACTCCCCATGTTAACTATCATGCTTTAATGGTTAGGACATAACAGTCAGGAATCGAAATTGAGATTTTAGTTTTAGCACTAGCTTTAGTTTCCTTTGTGATTATACACAAATTCTTACCCCCTGTCAGAGTCTGTCTTTTTCACCTGTACAAATTAGGGGCTTAAACACCATCAAATTGCATTGTAAGAGCCATAGAGGGAGGAAGAGGGCATATTAGATAGGGGACAGTAGGGTGTGCCTTTCTGTACTCTGTGTCCCCCCTTTCCCACCGTATCTGCACAGCCAGAGCAACTCTAGTGTTTTTGTTTGCTCATTTTATAGATTGGGACTCTGCCTAAAGTTTGACTTAGAAAAAGGCACTTCTCTTTTTTAATTGTATTTTTTTATTACCATTTCCCCCCATACCATAAAGGCACTTCTTAGAAAACAAAGACCACTCTAGCCTAGGCCAGAGATTGGCAAACTTACCATTTCCCCCCATACCATAAAGGCACTTCTTAGAAAACAAAGACCACTCTAGCCTAGGCCAGAGATTGGCAAACTGTGGCGCATTGTCCAAACCTGTTTTTGTGAAGAAAGTTTTATTGGAACACAGTCACACTCGTTCATTTACATATTGTCTATGTTTGATTTTCTGGCATAGTGGAGAAGTTCTAACAGAGGCTGTATAGCACACAAAGCTCAAGATATTTATCTGGCCTTTGACAAAAAAAGTGTGCTGACTCCTGGACTAGGTACTCACCAGTCTTGTCTTCTGCTGTATCCAGTTGTCCTTCCCAGACCGCGCACTCTTTCTTGGCTAATTCTTCTTGTTTTAAAGCATTATTTAGGACTTAATTTTTATGGAACTATGCCTGACCATTCAGCCTCTGTATTTCAGAGCACTCTTTGAAGACCAGTTAGTTATTTTGTAGTTATTATTTTTCCTAAAGGATATAAAAGGAAACACTGTTATAGGGGAATGCTTCATAGCCCTAAGGTAATTGGGTAGGCAATGTTAATAAATCTGAAATGATTACAGGACATTTAAGATATAATCTGGTAACTTTTCAGATTATATGAGCCTAAAAATGTCAGAAGTTTGGGGAAAGTCAATATGACAAATTGTCCATTAAGGGTTTTTTGTTTTTCTATATTTTTTTGAAGAAATGTGACTTGAAAAGTGTTCCCTAAAGACTAGATAGAATTTGAATAGACATGAAGGAATTCAAGGGTATACTTTGGGTGAGGAAGGTATAAGAGTGGAATGAACCTACAGACAGTAAAAGCCATTGGGATCATTGGAGCAGTGGAAATGAGGCTGTGTTAGTAAGGAAGGAAAAGATAGATTACTAGATGGCAGGTGATGTGGTAGACACTTTTAAATAATGTTGAGTTCCTAAGTAAGGGATATATAATACAATGAAATCATTATATGTACAAGTAATCAGTGAGGAACCTGTTGATCAGAGTACAAGCTAGGCTAAGTGCTTTAGAAACTATGTAGGGTTTACAGTGTGATCACATATTTTTAAGGAACTTATATTCTGGATAGATGATCATCTTTTGAGGAGGTATATTACATAGTTCAGTCCAGTGTGAGTTACTGAATAGTATGGGAGTTTGAAGAAGAGGAAAATTACAATTGTACAGCTAGCATTTGTGCTGGGCCTTGAAGGGTAAGGAGTATTTGGGTTACAGACTTTATATAGACAGAATGAAGGGTACTGTTTTGAGGCAAAAGGAAGTGGAACTATGATGTGGAAATAAACATTGTTTTGTATGAAGAACAAGAAGGAGAAACATCTAAATTAAGTTGAAATTTGATTTTAAGGTAGAATAATAAAGTTGGGAAAATAAGGAGCTCGGTATGGTTTTGTGAAGACTGTGAATGCAAGTTCAACAAGTTGAAATTTTTTTCTCTGAAACTTTTTCAAGCTTTTCTCCCTATACAAGTAGTGGAACCATCTCTTTAAGCAGAATGTTACTAAAAACCTCAATGTGTTGAAGAGATTAAAGCAGAGTTGCATTGATTGACTCAGTTTGAAGAACATGGAGGCTTACCTACCAAGTCCCACCAGAGTAGCCATAGAGGCACATCAGAGGAACCTTTGTTTCTCTGTGGAACACAGTTTGAAAAATAGTATTCTAAGCCTTGCAAAGCTGTTAAGTCTTTTTGAATGAGCCTAGTAAAATGTTGACAGTGTGAGTTCTGGCCAAGTTGGAGGCATAGGTAGACAATGCTTTATCTCCTTGCACAACCAGAAGAAGGAAACAACCAATTTAAAAACAAAAAACAACCAGAACTTCCAGAAAATCAAACTGTATGGAAGTTCCACAATCAAGGAGTTAAAAAAGAAATATTCATCCAGACTGGTAGGAGGGGAGGAGATGGACAGTTGGGGCAGAGAGGATGTGTGGCAAGATGGCCCAAAAAAGTCCCAAAAAAGTTGGAACGAAAGAGGAGCACACCAAGACACATAATGATTAAATTACCCAAGCTTAAAGAGAAGGAGAGAATCTTAAAAGCAGTAAGAGGAAAGGAGACAGATACCTAGAAAAGAAGTTCCCATAAGACTGTCAGCTGATTTCTCATAAGACACGTTGCAGGCAAAAAGGGGCTGAAAAGAAGTATTCAAAGTCATGAAAGGCAAGGACCTACATTCAAGATTACTCTATCCAGCAAAGCTGTCATTTAGAATCGAAGGGCAGATAAAGTGCTTCCCAGATAAGGTCAAGTTAAAGGAGTTCATCATTACCAAGCCCTTATTATATGAAACATTAAAGGGACTTATCTAAGAAGAAGATGATCAAAACTATGAACAGTAAAGTGACAACAAATTCACAACTATCAACAACTGAACCTAAAAGAACAAAAAGAAAAACAACTAGAACAGGAACAGAGTCACAGAAATGGAGATCACATGGAGGGTTATCAATGGGGAGAGGGAGGGAGATGAATGGGAGAAAAGATACAAGGAATAAGAAGCATAAATGGTAGGTACAGAGTAGACACGGGGAGGTAAGAATAGGAAATGGAGAAGCCAAAAAATTTACATGTACGACCCATGAACATGAACTAAGGGGGTGAATACTGGAGGAAATAGGGTTACTGGGTGGAGGGGGATAAATGGGAGAACTGTGATAGCATTATCAATAAAATATACTTAAAAAATGGTGACAGTGTGATTAACCCAGTGGCATGCAAGATAGAGTGGGGGGAACCTGAGATAAGGAAATGATTATAGTACTAGAGATTTAAGGACCTGAGCAAGGATGGTGGTAGTTAAAATAGAAAGGGAGAGAACAAGAATGATATTTCACAGTGAAATCTTCTATAGTATGGCAGTTGTGATTATGAATGAGATCATCATGATCAAATATGTGAATAAGGAATGACTCAGGAAAACCATTAGGATACTGAAAGGAAAGAAAATAGCAAAGCATACATACACAGGAAAGGTTAAAATAGACAAAGTATGGACTACTTTAAGGCAAGGTTAGTTAATATTGAATTCTACAGAGAACAAGGAAACTAAGGCTGAAGTGAGCCATTGGTGAGCACATAGTTCTTAATTAAAAATACTAGAATGTAAGCCCTGGCTGGTGTAGTTCAGGTTTTTGTAAAAAATCTTAAAAAAAAAAAAGAGTGGCCTATTAGTACAGTAAATATTAAAAAAATACTAAAATGTGGTTTCTGTGAATAGAGGTCATGATAAGTAACTTGATTAGCATGAATGAAAGTAGAACAGAGGAAGTAAACTCAAGAAAAAGCAAAAAAAAATGTGAATAGAGATAATGATAAGTAACTAGATTAACATGAGTAAGAGTGGAACAGAGAGTAAACTCAAGAAAAAGTGAGAGAAAAAATGGGAAAGGAAATGGAAGGATAGTGAAACATGACTCCTAGAAATGATCTTAGTGGGGTTTTAAAAAATTTTTGGTTTATTATAAACTACAAGTTTAGAAATTAGTATAAAATATGACTCAGTAGTCACTCATGTACTCATTAACAAATATGAGTTTGCTCAGTGTAAGTCATTGTACTAAGATCTATGAAGGATTCAAAAGTGAATCAGATGTGAACATCTCTCTTCAAAATATATAACATTTTTAACAGCAAAGCAAAAAATAAACAAATAGAACCTCAGAATAAACTTAAGAGGAAATTTATGGGATCTATGAAAAATATTATAAAAATCAGCTGAGATATGTGAAATAATAGAGAAGCGTACCTAATTTCTGGATCAAAGACCCTGTCATTAAGATGCCAGTTATCCACAAGTTCATCTGTTATAATAACCTTTGAGCATAGTTACAGAAGGATGAATTTTCTGCTGAGTATTCACCTGTGCATGTGTTGGGAGGAAATTACCTGAGGCTGGAGAAGGACTAACTAGAGGGTCATGCAAACCATTTACAGCTATTAGTTTCCCTCTCAGTCTTGCTTTTGTTGCATCCCATGAGTTTTGGCATGTTGCTTTTTTGTTTTTATTCTTTTCAAAGTATTTTCTAAAATTCCTCACTAATTTTTTTGGTCTGTTGGTTGTTTAAAAGTATGTTGTGTAATTTCTACTAACGTTGATATTTTTCAGATTTTCTTTCGTCATTGATTTTTGGTTTCCATTTTGGTCAAAAAAGATACCTTGTATGTGTCAATTGTTTAAACTTTATTGAAACATGTTTTGTGGTCTAACACATAGTCTGTGGGTCTGTTCTGGAGAATAGTTCATGTGCACTTGAGGTTTGTGTGTTCCGCTGTCATTGGATAAAATGCCCTACATTTATGTGTGTTAGCTCTGGTTGGTTCTTAGGGTTTAACTGCTCTGTATTCTTGTTGGCCTTGCGTCTAGTTATTCTGCCCATTACTGAAAGTGGAGTATTAAAAGGTCTCCAGCCATTATAGTTGAATGCTCTGATTCCGTTAATTTTTTCCCCTGCATATGGACCATACTTTCTTGTTTCTTTGCATGAGTCATAATCTTTTTATTGGAAACTGGACATTTGATGTGGCAACTTTGAAATTCAATATTTTCTCCTCACCAGGATTTATTGTTGCTGCTTGTTGTAGTTGTTGCTTGCTTGTTTAGTGGCTTGTCTGAAGTAATATTTTCAAGTCTGTATACATTGTCATATGTGGCCACTAAAGTTTCTGTCTTTTTAACATAGTTATCAACTAATGATTTGACAGATATATTCTTAAATACCTGGAAAGCTCCTCTTACCTCCACCACCACAAGTAAACCCTACCTTTCATAGTCTTTGCAGATGGTCTCTGTGTGTATGTTGTGCGTGCCTTTAACATCCAGCCAGGCAATTTATAGCTCTTCTTTGGCCTTCACTTCCTGCTTGTGTGGGGCATGGCATGAAGGTCAGCCAGAGGTGAGAGCTTAGGGTGTTCATAGATCTTTCTGGGCATGTGCTTAGCACTGGGCATGTGTGTGGCTTTCCATATTCCCTGGAATATGCAGGAATTTTCAAAGCTTTTATCCCCTCAAACATCTAACTCCCTAGCATTTTTTATTTGTATATTGTTTTCCCCAGCTATTATCTCTTGCCCAGCATGGCAGCAACTACTACATTTGCCTTTAAGTATTTTTTACAAGCACCTTCTCACTACTCCCAGCACATACGTATTCCTCACCACTTTAGACATGGGAAAGTTCTGTGTTAGGTGAAATAAAGGCAAGCCACCAGACATCTCAGGACAAAAAACTGCAATTATTTAAGAAAAAGTTTACATTGCTCCCTCTGGTATTTGTAATCTAAATCAAGAATGTGAGCAGTTGCTCTTACCAGAGGCTCAGTTGGTTGGAGCATCGTTCTGTACACCAAAAGGGTTGTGGGTTCGATTCCTGGTGAGGACACATACCTAGGTTGTGGGTTTGATCCCCAGTCAGGGCACGTATGGAAGCAACTGATTGATGTTTCTCACATCAGTATTTCTCTCTCTTCAGCCAGTAAACATATCCTCAGGTGAGGATTTAAAAAAAAGAATATGAGATGTTGTCTTTCAAGGTATAGTCATTGAGCTGGGGAGTAGAGAATGATAATCTTGTTAAATTAAAATGACTTCAAAACTGTCTCAAAATTTATTCTTTATTTTTCTCCATTAAGCATTCCCCTGGTGGTGATTAGTTTTTTTATCTGATTCCATAGTTTTGAAGAAGTTAATTCTGACAGTTTTGTCAGCTTCTTTGCTGCTTTTGCGGAGGTATGAGCTTTTGCAGTTTCCTACTCCTCCACTTTCTGACATCATCATTTGTAATCATAAGAGGGAAATTTATAGCATTATATACTGATTGTGGAAAGAAAGATAGATTACAATTAAGTGATCTAAGCTTGCATCTTAAACAAGAAAAAAAGTAAATTAAATGGAGAGTTAAACAACTAGAAAGTAGAAATGCCATAAAGAAACCTTGTGAGATCAAAAGTGAATTCTTTGCACAAATGCCAATAAAACTGAAAAACATCTAGGCAGACTAAGTAGGGGCTGGGGGAGAAACAGAAGAGACGACATAAATTACCATTATCAGTTAGGAAAGAAGGGACATCATGCAGGTCCTACAGATGTTAAAAGGCTAAGAGGGTGTTATGAAGGATCTTAATAAAATTCAACAACTTAGATGAAAAGAACAAATTTCTTGAAAAACACAGGCTAAGTTTAGTTAAGAAATAGATCACCTGAATAATCTTGTTATAGAAGTTGAATTTGTAATCACTAAGTTAAAAACTTTCCCACAGAGAAATCTGCAGGTTCAGGTGGCCTTCAGATGGTAGATGATACCAAACTTTAAAGAAATAATACCAATTCTGTGCAAAGTCTTCCAAAATACAGAAGATGAGGTCATGCTTCCCAACTTATTTTATACAGCTTGCATTACCATGGCACAAAAACTAGACAAGACATAATATCCTTCATGCATGTAAACACAAAAACCTTTAACAAAATATTAGGAAATGAATTCTGTAATATACAAAATGCTTAATATGTCATGACCAAGTGAAGATTTATTTTAGGATCATAAGGTTGATTTAACATGTGAAAATTAATCAGTGTTATTCAGTATATTAACAGACTAATGGAAAAAATCATACAATCATCACAGTAAATGCAGATAAAGCATTTTACAAAATTGAACATCCATTCATGACAGATTTTTTAAAAAACTTGGCCTACTAGGAATAAAAGGGGAGCTTTCTTAGTCCCATGGAGGGCATTTTTAAAAAATACCTACAACTGAAGGCTTTCACTCCACAATTAGGGACAAGAAAGGGTTGTCTCTTCTCAGCAGTTCTGTTCAACGTTGTACAGGAAGTTGTGCCATAAGCAAGAAAAAGAAATAAAAGGCATTCAGGTTGGAAAGAATTGTCTCTAATTGCGGCGGACATGAGAATTTACGTAGAAGGTCATAAGGAATCCATAAAATAGTTACTGGAACTAATAAACTTAGCAAACTTGCAGGAAATAATTGTATTATATTCATATACTACCAACAGACAACTAGAACTTGAATTTTTAAAAAATGGCATTTACCATAGTATCAAAAAATGTGAAATACATAGTGATAATTGTAACAAAAATGTGTAAGATCTTTACACTGAAAACCATAAAGTGATGAAGAGAGAAACTAAAGAAGATCTAAGTAAATGGCATGCTGCCATAGTGCATGCTGCACTATGTTCATGGTCAGAAAATTCAGTATTTTTAGTGTCAGTTCTTCCCAGATTTGTGTATAGATTAATTCAACATCAGTCAAAATCACAAGAGACTTTTTATTTTAGGTGGAATTTTCTAAATTAATTTAAAAATGTATGTAGAAATACAGAGGCCCTGGTGATCAAGGCAGTACAGTGTTGTGTAAAGATAGACATGTAGACAGATGAGACAGAATAGAGTCTGGAAATAGACCACATAAAGGTACCAAGCATTTTGTTAGGGGAAAGGATAGGCTTTTTAAAAAACTGATGCTGTGCTAGTTGGCTTTCTACATGCCAAAAATGAACTATAATTCTTATATGACATATCAGTTAACTCATATATCATAGATTTAAATATAAGAACTGAGTTTATGAAAGGTCTAAAAGAAAGCAGGAGGCAGTCTGAGGAAACCTGGGCTCAACAGATACTCTAAAAATAAGCATAAAGCACAAACTATTTAAAAAATAGAAAAATTGGACTTCATCAAAATTTAAAATATTTTTCAAAAGATACTTTAAAGAACTGAAATGACATAAGTTTATCATTCATATATATTTCTTCATATATATATATTTGAATGAAAAAAATAGGTATATATATAAAGCTGAAAATGCAAGCCACAGGCTTGGAGAAAATACTTGCAAAGAACAAGTATCCAGAATATGTAATAAACTCTTATATCTCAATAATAAGAATATAGACAGCCCAAGTAAAAATGACAAAAAGATTTATAGATATTTACTAATGAAGGTATACAAATGGTAAATATGTTCATTAAAAGAGCAAAATCATTAGTCATCAGGAAAATGAAACTTAAAACTACAAGATAGTACTACCAATCACTAAAATAAGCTGTGTAAAGATTGGCAATTCAAAACACATGTATACCAAGAATGTGGAGTAATGAGAACTCACTCACATTGCTGGTCAGAAAGAAAAATTGTATTGATACATCCTTATTTGGAAGAGTTTGAAGGAGTCCTGTCTTGACAGGACTTAAATATATACCATGCCATCTACTCCCAGATATTTAACCAAGAGAAATGAATACATGTCCCCAAAATGACTTGTATTTAAATATTCTTAGTGGCTGTATTCATAATAGACAAAAACTTGAAATAACCTGAATACCCATTACTTGGTGATTGGTAAGCAATTTGTGGTGTATCTGTTCAAAGGAACAAATTACTGATACAGTCTACAATGTGGAAGAGTCTCCAAAACTTTATGCTAAGTAATAGAAGTGAGATACAATGGACTATATTACTCTGTTAATAGAGAATGACTCTATTCTTACGTCATTCTATAAAAGGCAAAACTAGTGACAGAAATCATATCATTGATTGCTAGGGTGTGAATGGAAGGGACTTGTTATGAAGAAGTATGAAGGAGCTTTTGTGAGCATGGCAATGTTCTGTATCTTAATTGTGGTGGGTATTACAGGAATTTACAACTGATTCTTAAAGTATTTTGAAATATAAATTGTGAATTTTATTTTGTGTAAATTATAAAGCTTATTTCAAAAAGCAGAGGAAGTATTCACACTATAAAATATTTGTATTTGTGCATACTTAAACCCACTTTGATGATTGTCCAGTTATTATGAATGAAAAAGTAGGAACTTGTAATTTAATATCACATTGATTAATGCTTTGAAACTTCTTTAGGTAAATAGCCTAAATAATAACAATAATCAACAATAGTTAACTAAACACATCCAAACAATAAAATTTTATTCAACAATTACAAATCAAGGTCTAGCAGAAGAATATTCAATAAAATGGGAAAATGTATATAATATATTGAATGGGGTAAAAAGCAGTTAGAGCAAAATCTCAGGTTTTATGGGGGTTTCTTTTAGCAGGGAGGATAATGAGGGGGGCATTGTTTTATGAGTGTGCAGGGAAAAAACCATCATATGTCAACAGTGGTTATTTCTGAGTATTAGGATGGTAGCAACTTCTGTTTCTTTTATTTAAAAAATCTGTTCTGAATTTTATACTTATTTTTTTTCCTCTCCATTAGCATGTAAGCAGTATGAGGACGGGGTTCCCCCCCCCCACCGTTGGTGGATCCCCAGAGCCAAGGACCATGTTCTTTAAATATTTACTGAATGAGTGAATTAATTCACTAAGCTTTTATAGCTATTAGGGCCTCAGTCTAGATTGTTTTCATTGATTTGTCTCATTTGTTTTTATTTTAATTGCATAGTTGTGTTTACTACAACTTTAATGTTATATTTTAGGATCTAGTTGGTCATGTCCTCTTTATTATTCATATTCAAATTTTTCTGGACTTCTGTTACACTACTCATAAAATCATATTGGGGTTTTAATTGAAATTTTACTACCTATATATATTAATTTGGTGGCAAATTGCTTCTTTCATTGAGGAGTTTAGGAGATTTAGAATAACATAATGAATTGTTTACATAGATATTCCTTCATGTTCTTCAGTAAACTTTATGGTTTTAATGTTAGTTGGCATATTACATATTTATTTCTAGATATGTTTTAATTGAGTTGATACTGTTTTGGGGATCTAGTTTCCTTTATGCTTTTTTCCCTGATGCATATATAAGTTATTTAGTTTCATATATTTATCTTTTATTAAACACTTTTCTAAAAACTATACATAGTATTTTTTTTTATTCTAATTCAAAATTAAATTGATTGACGAAGACCAAAACTTTTTTCCAACTTTTTAAAAACTACATAATTTTTATGGTTGAGGAGGTAGCATAGCTATCTGTCTTTATTTTCTCACCCTAGTTGTTTGGACCTTCCTGCAATAATAATGGTCATGTGTTCATTATTTAAACTGATCAGACCTGAGTTTAAATAGCTGTATCATAATCCCTTTGGGGACATTTCAGGTACCCTAAGGCATTTGGCAGAAGTCCTGGAGAGGCTTGAAGGACCAGTACTGCGGTCTTTGTCCGCTAGGGAAGGAGATGATCTCAGTGTTATGGACCTCGTATCAAACTGATGATTTACACTTCGCATCTTTACACTTTCTGCTATCCTAGAATATTCTTAGAGTCCTTTTTCTTTATGTTTTATAGTCACGTTTCTGAAAACAGCAGTGTATTGTGTTAATAGTTATTTTGTTGTACATATTTCTTTCACTCACTGTTTTCTTATATTCATGTCTTTTAATTTGTAAGTTTTTTGTTAACTATTAACTGTTAATTTTATTATTTTTTAAAAATTTATTGGAATGATGTTGGTTAATAAAATTACAGGGTTTCAGTGTGCCATTCTGTGACACATCGTCTGTATATTGAAATTTGTAGGTTTTTTAAAGGCTAAAAATATGTTTTGTGAAAAATTCTTTTAATCAGATCTGTACTGAGCAGTTAGTACATACAGCGCAGCATGGTAGAAACCACGAATCTGAAAGAACAGGCGTCTTGCCAAAATTAAGACACTAGGGAGTGTCCATTTGACTCTGAAATTGTGTACTCTTCAACCTGGCTACACATTAGAATCACCTGGAAAATTTAAAAAATCTCATATTTTCATATTAATGAAAATTAAGATGATATTTTAATCTTATTTTCATCTTCCACTCACACCCTCACCAGAAAATTGACCTTTAGAGATAGGGTCTAGGAATCTAGGTGTGGCAGAGACATAGAACTTATATTAAACTCTCAGGTGATTCTAATATGCAGCCTTGACTAAGAGCAAGAGTCAGCAAACCATGGCAAGCATGCCAAATCCAACCCACCTCTAATTTTTGACTGCCTGGGAACTAAACATGGTTTTAAGTTTTAAATGACTGAAAGAAAATAAAAACAAGGATAGCTCATGACACATGAAAATTATATGAAATTCAAATTTCATAAACAAAGTTTGATCAAAACCAAACCTCATGGTAAATTTTTGTTGATGTGTCAAGAAATAATTGTTGAGTGACTTATTCATAGACATATTTTAAATGTTCTTTCTAATGTAACTTCATATTCTAGCAAACAAAAGAGGATAAACTTACAGATAACAAGAAATAAAAATAGCAAGTCACTTTCAAGTCATTTCTTCTCTTTTCATCTATTTAAGATTTTATTTATTTATTTTTTAGAGAGGGAAAGGAGGGAGAGAGAGAGAGAGAAACATCAATAAAATTGATGGGGCATGGCCTGCAACCCAGGCATATGCCCTGACTGGGAATCGAACCTGCGATGCTTTGGTTCGCAGCCCGCGCTCAATCCACTGAGCTACGCCAGCCAGGGCTCTTTTCATCTATTTTTTAAATAAAAGTATTAGTGTATCTTTTTATTGCTTTAACTGTTAAAATTAGGAGAGGAAATTGCTAGGTCAAATTCAGTGATCATTTGTTGATAGTACTGGTTTGTGCTTCACATTTTATACTGACCAGTGTTAATTTACATAAGACAATATTCTCAACTTTATGATGCTAATTTAGGTGTTTAAAGTTCATCTCCATTTCTGTTCTGTTTCCAAATGAAATGTATGTGGATTGCTATGATTAGCTTTCTCAAGGAAATACCTATGTGCCTTAAAAGCAGTGTCATCCCAGATGTTAAAGTACGTTCCTGTGTGAATCATTTTTAAATTGAAGGGTATTTTTATATTTGTTATTTCATTCGACATTATTCTTGGGAGAAGAGTTTGATTTCTGTCACTAGACCTACTACCTATTAGTTAGTTATGCAATGAAGTACCCACTGTGTACACAGGATTTCTCCAGATGTGTTAGGAGATACAAAAGTAGCTCACAAAGACTGCCCACAAAGACCAATTTACGTATGGTACCACGTTGTTCACCCTCAAGGTTCTCTTGACTGTATTTTATTTTGGTGTTCTTGGTTTTGAGATCTGGACAGAATTCAGCTGACCAAGAAATATATCCTGATTTAGCCCGGCTGCTCTTCAGAGACCTCCTTGACTTCATGGTACTTGAGAAGGAATTGATTTAGGTATATAGGCAACTATATTGTTCAAAGCTATATTTTATAAAACTGATACATCATAAGTATAATAGTGATTCAGCATTCTTTTTTTTTAATTTTTAGAGAGAAAGGAAGAGAGAGAGGGAGAGGGAGAGAGAGAGAGAAACATTCATGTGAGAGAGATACATCTATTGACTGTGCCCCAACCAGGAACCAAACCGGTGACCTATGGGTTCGCAGGCCAGCACTGAATCCACTGACCCATACCAGCCTGATTCAGCATTCTTAACAGGAAGATAAAGACTAACAAATCAAGATTTTTTTTCATATTTAAGCAAAATCCATATTTTAAAATATTTCTTTTATTACATTATGTTAAATCTGTGAAGGCAGAGCTTTTTATCATTGCAGCCTATTGTTTAGAATATATATGTAGATCTTTCAGAAATGAGTTCCTGTGATTTTTGGATAAATTTAGACTACTATATATTTGCAGAGAGTGCTTTTTACTCAAACATTTCCTTGCAGTCCTTGCTTTTTTCATTTTGCTGCCTTTGTCTTGTTCTGTTGTGTAATAAATTAAGAAAGAGCCACTTGAGAGTACTGTGTTTACCTATTCAACGTAAATTAACTTCTGTGAAAGAGTTCAGTTCAGGTGATTAAGGTTGATATCAGTCTGTCTTCAGATTTATATTATAGAAAACGGTGAGTTTAAGAAATTATATCAAGTGATATTTTTGTAATTTGGATCAAACTTGATTTGATCAAATTTATTCTACTTTTTGATATTTTATATAATTAGTATATTTCATGTTTTTAGAAATAAATTTAAAATGAATTCATTTTCATTATTAAATATATTAATGTATCCCTATGTTGTCAACTAAATTGCAAAAAAAGACATACAAAAGTAGTATCTTTACTATCTATTATAGGTATTCTAAGTAGCGTTTAGAAATGGCAGTTTCTCATATTAGCAATTTTTTTGTTTTTTGACCATTACTGAATATGTAGTATTAATGACATACAACACTTATATTAGATTCAAAGGTAGATTGTTCTATATCTTGGTCCCCCATAAAATGAAATGCCTGATCCACCTGTTTTTTTTAAATATTTTATTATGAAATATTTTAAATCTACAGAAATTTAGAGTACTAATACAATGGACCCCATCATACTCTTCACCTAGATATTTAATAATTGTTAACATTTTTGTCACAACAGCTTTCTCTCTTACCTACTTTCTTTCCTTCTATACACACACACACACACACACACACACACACAATTTATTATTATTACATTTTGGTGATTAATTAGTTGAGAATAACTTGCAAACATCATGCTTTTTTTTTCCCTAATTATTTCAGAACTTACATCCTGTCTTACATGGCCACAGCATAGATAGAAAATCCAAGAAATTTAATATTGATAAAGTTATTTTGTCTGATACAGAGTCCAAATTAAAATTGCACCAGTTATGTCTTTCACTACAGCCTGTTCCCAGCCCTCCACCTCCCTCCAAACATGGTCTGTTCCAGAATCAGGTGTTACATTTAGTTGTCTCTTGAGTCTCCTTTAATCTTGAACAGTCTGTCAGTTTTTGTTTTTCATGTTATTGATGCCATTGACATTTTTATGGTGCGTTGTTGTGTAGAATGTCCTATACTTTGGGCTCATCATGAGTAGATTCAGGTTACATATATTTTTGCAGTGATACTTGATAAATGATAATGTGTTCTCATTGCATCACATCAGGGAGTTCGTGTCTCAGTTCTCGAGTTTGTGTCTCAGTTCACTCTGTTATTGGTGTATCATTTGATTAAGATGGTTCTGCCAGATTTCTCCATATTAAGGGTACGTTTTTCACTCAGTAAGCAGTCTGTGGAAAACAGGATATTCACATCATTTCAGATTTTGATACGGTGTGAATATTGTTTTCCAACTAACTGTAACTTAGTGGTTTTAACATCCATTGATGATTTGTGCCTAAATCAGTTAATGCTATTGTAATTCACCAAATTTTTAAAAGTATTTTATTTATTCATTTTCAGAGAGAGGGGAAAGGAGGGAGAAAGAGAGGGAGAGAAACTTCGATGTGCAAAGAGAAACATCAGTTTGGTTGCCTGTCACATGCCCCCAGGTGGGGACCTGGCCCACAACCCAGGTTTGTGCCCTAACCGGGACTCAAATTGGCAACCCTTTGGTTCACAGGCTGGCCACCAGCCAGGGCTAATTCACCAAAGTCTGCATGCACAATTCTTAAGGACTTAAGGGAAAAAACATTATGTGCATGTATAAATATGACAATCAAATACTTTTAAAGTTAAGAATATCTTTAACATGCTATGTGTACTAGTTTTCTGTTGCTGCTGTAACAGATGACCACAAACTTGGTGGCTTAAAACAACAGAAATTTATTCTGTCATAGTTCTGGAGGCCAGAAGTTCAAAAGCAGTAATACTGGGCAAAAATCAAGATGTTAGTAGGGCCACACTCCCTCTTAACACTCTGGGGGAGAATCTGTTCCTCGCCTCTTCCAGTGCTAGCGGGTGTTGGTGTCCCTTGGCTTTTGATTGCATCACTCCGATCTTCAAGTGCAGCGTTGTCATGCCTTTCTCTGTTCTGTCTTTTTTCCTGTCTCAAATCTCCCTCGGCCTTGCTCTTACAAGGACACACGTAATTGCACTAATTTATTTCTTCCAAATGCTAGATTTCCCCTATTGCAACCCCAAAAGCTATTTGTTTGTGTTTTTGTTTAGAACCTCTAAGGATAGGAATTAAAATAATTTTGAATGTTGTCATTTTCCTCACCATATTTTAAACAGATGTTCTGGGGTAAATGTAAATTCTACCAGGTTTTTTTTTTTTTTTGCTTTTGGAATTCCTATTGGATTTAGTGGTATAACAAGCTTATAAAGGTTGCTTTTTATTAATTATGATTGGGCTTCTTATGAAGGGGACTTTCTGCAAATGTTTTTTTCTTAATTGTAGACAGATATCAAGTGGGAAATAACTACTCTGTTTGAAGTTTTAGAGATTATGATCTCCCTAAGGACTCATTCTATAGTCTTCGACCATACATTCTACATTACTTACCTTATTGAGTGGCCAGGTCAAGTAGCAATAAAATAGAAGCATCCCCAACTCAGCCATTCATTCACCATCTTTTGGTACTGCAGTGGAGGAAGGGAATTACTGTGAATAGCAGGGAGTGATGGTATATAAAGGAATGACGTGAAACTGACAGGATTAAGAGTGGGTGACAGGCTTTTAATAGTCTTGGCTCTTGGTTGCAAATAACAGAAATCAGATCCAAAGGAAAGGAAGAAAATGAAGGAAGGCAAGGAGAGGGAGAAGGGAAGGGGATAAAGATAAATCTGGGCATATATATACTGGCATTAGTGTAGCTGGATTGTTCTAGATCCATTCTAAAGACCTAAGCATTAACACTCTCCCATTTTTCATTTCTGCTTTCCTCTGTGCTGGCTTCATTCTTTAGCTCTGGTTGGAAAAAAATGGCTTTTGGCAGCTTCAGACTTACATGGCGCTTAACACCTATGTCTCATACAGAGGCAGTGCCTCTTTTCCAATAATTCTGCTAAAAGCCCCACATAATTCTTTTTTTCGGCTCAGCTTGGGTTATTCCTGATATAATCGTGGGGTTGGATGCTTGAGTTGGTCAGCTTTGCATTGGTCACATTTGAATCATACACTTACACCTCTAATGGGGGTGTGAAGAGGGATAAAGTAGGGAGGAGTGATCATCACTCATCACCACCCAAACTATACAGAGTGATTTTTCCATCAGGAGAATGCTGTTCTGTTACCAGAGAAAGGGAATGAATATTAGAGGTAAAATAGTATCTGTTCAAGGCCAAAATCTAGCACATGTGGCATTTGTTGCAGAATCCTGTATGCATTGTACACTCAGTAATTTTTTAATAAAATATGCTTAGTCTTTTTGAAAACTTTAGTGATTCTTTCAGGGCTCTTCTATCTGTCATTTTAAGTTTCTCAGGGTAATTAGATGGAAATATTTCAGCATTTTTTTCAATAATTATTTATTGAATATCTGCCACACTATTTTACTTGCAGTGTCATTTAAACATTTTAAAGGTTATGTATAATTTTTAAAATAACTTTTATATATAGAATTAGATTTCAAGAGAATTTAAGTGATTTTTTTTCATATTTTATCTCAATTTGTCAACTAACCAGGCTAAAAGATTTATGTAAGCCAAGGAACATCACGTTATATTTTAAAATATATTTTAACCAAGGATCACAGGCTATCTCCTTACCTTTTATTTATCTCATGTGCTGTGGGATTTTGAATGCCTACTCAGAGCATGCAGTAAGCCTCGTCTGGAAGACCCATGCACAGCACAGTGCAGCTACTCAATTTATCTACCTTGGAAGGATGAAAGGCTAAGTTGAAAAATCATTTATCAGTTCCACTTCAGTTGTTACATTTTTGCTTCAGAAACATCCTTCATCTCCTGAGTCTCATAATCTCTTGCCTTTGAGGTTGTTTCATAGACATGCTTTCACTCAAATGCCTTCAATTTGAACTTCTTCAAGAGGGGTGCCTATCTCCCACAAGTTGCCCCCAGGGACTAGTTTACAGCTGTTATTTCAGCTCCTCCCACCTAGCTCGTTGAAAAGTTCTTTTACCAAAGGTGTTTCTAACAGGAAACCTGTACTAGTCAAGTCGTATGGCAGCTTTTTGAAGACTGGGCACCCACACTGGAGTTCCTTAAAAAGAAGGTAACAACAACAAAACGGATAAGAGTGTCCAAGATACATTTCAGTCCTTCAAAATGAGCTTCACATGCCCCCACTTTGATGTTTTGAGTGCGAACGAATGTATTCCACTGGAATGAGATTATACTTTGGGCTTTACATAATAATAATTCTCAGAAATGTGTTATTTGGTCATACTCCTTTCAGATTCACAAACCTAATGGAATTACTTTCTGTGCTGTTTTTCTAGCAAGATTTAAGTTTTCGTGAATAGGTAGCGATTCTATCCCCATGTTCAGGGTTCTGTTATCCAGCTATATTCTCCTTTCTTTCCACCAACTTCTTTCCCCTTGACTGTATCACTTAAAAAGTTATTCTTTAAATTTACTGTTGTATTTATTTAAGTTCCATCTCCTTAGCCATACCAAACCTCTGAGTCAGGAACTCTCTATGCCTTGTATTTATTTCGTATTTTCATACAAAGGTCAAGTAAATATTGTTTGAGAATATGATACTTAGTAAAATAATTCATAAATTTTTTGCATCCAGGTATCATGGCAGACACAAAGATAACTAAGACATAATTTCTGCCTTCAAGGAACTTTTTAACCTTATAGAAGAGATAGGATATACTTACTGGTTTAATATAAAAGAATCATTAAGGTATGAGCAATCAGTGTCTCCTCAGGAAATCAAGGCAGGCTTCATGAAGGAGTTGGTATTTGAGCCAGCATCAGATTATGGGAATATTTTAATTGAATCATCAGTTTGCTGGATTATAGCTTTCTGGAAGAGACATTAAAGGGAAACAGTAGTGATCCTCACCCCTCATGTGTCTAATTCTTGGGGGTTGGCAAAAGCTTTTTCATATTAACTTCTCATTTGTGCTTCATAACCCTATGAATCTATAGAGGTTATATTTATTATTAACGTAAAATTCTTACTCATTTAACTTCCAGAGTTTATTTTGTTTTCTGGTTGCCTTGATGATCAGAACACAGCAGTATCATTCTTGACTTCTGCCATGGTCTTTTGTCCTTAAGATTAGCCTCTAGAAGAAAGGGGTCATTTCTTGTTCTAGCATCTGCCCTGAAAAGTCGGTGCTGCTCCTGTCCTGCTTGACCAGATTTATCTCTGACCTTCCAATACTGTCCTAACATTACTTTGGTCCAAAAAAGGGGGTGGGGGGAAGGAAGTAGGAACTTTTGCCTGTTAGTTTGAGGCATTCTTGAGTTTTTTATGTATCTCTTACCTGTTCATATGTTTCTGTGAGGTGTGTCTGGATAACATACCTGCCAAGATCACGTAAAATGTTTTGATTGTGCTACACCTTGCTAAATAATTTTTCTCCTCTTTCATAGAAGTATATTTTAACTATCTGGCTTTTTCTTTGTGTTCAAATGGTCTTTGAGGAGAAGGGAAAATGGAAGAAGAAACCTTAGCTTAGTGAAGTAAGTTTTTTTTTTTGTTACCAGAAAACTGCTTAGTGGTAAACTTCCCACTATCTACTTAATATCTACCTGTTTTGAGAATGGCCTTTACTAAAGGCAAAATTTGGTTTTGATTTTGCCCAAATCAAATTTCATTCTTTTGCTATTGTTCTGAAGCCTGTGTCTCACCTGAGTGATCATTCCACCTATTTCACTCAGTGCTTCAAATCATCAAAATCCCATTGGCCCCACTGCAGGATTGGCATAGGAATGAGTGTGATGGCGGCAGTCGGCATTATGACTGCAGCGAAGACTTGGAAAGGGAAGAGCTGCTTCATTCCTATCTAGTGCTTTCCCCGCCCCCACTGTTATATCATTAATAAGACGTGGTAATTGGGAAAACAAAGCAGGAAAAGCTGCTTTTTATAACTAATTATTAAAATATTTTTATTTGTCCCTTATCAGGTTGAAAAGTAAGCAAATTTTATGGTTATTTTCCATTGTTTCTACCATGCGACAGGATTCTTTATAGTTGTAGTTAATTTAGCTTTTAAACTTTAGAAACAACAAATTACAGAAGTCAGTGTAAACGTAGATTAAAAGAAATTCATTATTAATTAGAAAAAGCCAAAGGACTTAACAGTCCACCCTCACTCACATACAGATTTAGGCATAATGTCTCCTAGGTAATAGATCACTGTGTATTGCATGCACTGCAGGACTTACTTCATTTGAATTTAAAAATAATTATTTAATGTCCTGGGTTTCAATTCTTATTAAAAAAGAACATTATCTCAGTATTTATGTAAACCAAAGCAGCCATTCTTGGCAATCACCAGTGTTTATTACTTTCTGTAATTATGACTATTTTATAAAGACTTTTTTATTATAATTAGATTCTTATTGTAATGCCTTTGCTCTTTGCCCTGTGATGCTGCTTTGTTGGTTTGTTCATCTACCTTGTAGACCTTGATGACCCTCATGTTCTAGTCCTTTGGCGTTTTACTAGGCTGAACCAAAAGAAAGCACTTGGTTGCTAGCAAAAGAGCTGAACAAAAGGCAGAAGGGAGGGTTTTAAGCATGGGATACTGCCATAGGAAACAGCAAATATATTTTAGCTCGGTCTATGAAAACCAGTTTCTCTAAGATGAGGCCACTGCACTCTCATTTGTATTATTGGCCATGCAGTAGCCTCTGTACACTGTTGAAAAAGTTATATTTCATCACAGAAAGGTTTGACAGAATTGGCCTGTTTGAACCCTTTAAAGTTGGGGGAAGTTGGTTTTCTACATCATATAACCATAATGGGGGCAGCCTGCCTTTTAACTGCATTGTGCTTCATCTGTACTTTTAGTTCAGGGTGAGATTTATTCCTAAAGCTTTTAAGTAAAGACTTTTTATTTTTACTCTGTTTTTCTTTTAATATCTGTTGAAGAAAAAATGTATGCAAATATTAAGATATGATGAGTAGATATTAAAGTAAAGAGGGAAACATTTGATAATTGAGTATCAAAGTAGAAAGAGGTGCACACCATATTTAAGTACATTACTGGCATTATGGAACGGTAGTAGTGAGTTTTTCAGTTCTCTTTTAAGTTGTAGGAACTAGCAGAATTAAACTAATAATTGCTTAAAAATATAAGCTGTCCAGATATTTATACAGTGAAAGAATATATTGAAAGCCAATTATTAGAATAGTGGTCAACATTATCCCTAGATTTTAATTTTTATATCATTTTAAGACAGTAAGTCACTGGTAAAGTTATGGTGTCTTAAGATCATTAATTAATCTTCAGTGTATATGTGAGTCTGTGAATGTTGCTTGTTGTATGTAAATGATTCATTATGTAAAGAAAACAAATGTAGAAAATCTTTTAAAGTCTTCTTACCTTTTTCCATAATTGGGTTTTCGTTTTGTTTTGGGTTTTTTTTGAAGGCTAGTTCAGGTCCTGTTTGTTTTCTCATAATAAAATAAATCAGTATTTTTTTGCTTCAGATGGTTACAAATTTAATCTAGTTTTCAAGAATATTAAATTTCTCTATTTAAAGGCGTATGTGCCATTCAAGTATTGTTAGGGAATTTGTTTCATACAGGTTAAATTTGGGCAATTACCCAAATTCTGACTATGTTAACCTGATTTTTATGTTAGTTGTGTTAAAAGACAGATAAATAAAGTTGCATTTACACCTACAAATAATGGTTCACAGCAAAATTCTTTAAAGTGTTATATAAAGGTCAGATAAAATAAAGTGCTGATAGTTAAAAAGATTTGTGAATAAGAAATATTTTAAATTATTTTCATGTCACTTAAGAATAAACCAAAGGATAATTTGTTTACATTCACCAAATAAATACATTTAAAACAATCTTTACACTGGGGGAAAAACAAAACTATATTCCACAGTCACGATTCCTAAAGTAAAGAACAAGAAGCTGTAGGAGTACAAAAGGGATGGTTTAGGGTGAGCAGATGACACAGTTTCTCCTGTTTAGATGGAATTGTTAACGGGCTATCATTTTTTTAACAGTTTTAAGAAAAAGCAACCCAACTAGGATTAAACACATTTAATATACAGCGAAATGTTGATGCAAAGGAAGTAGCCAAGATATACATATTCGTCAACAATTTAGATACGTTTTCAGATTTTTAATATTGACACTGCTATAGAAATATTGTAGTTATAAAGTATTGTGCAAAATTTCACATTTTAAAAACAACCAATTTATTTACCAGAATAATTTCTGAAGTTTATCTAAGCTTCTTCACACATTTAGACTTCTCGTTCATTTTATTAAAGCATTTATACACATAATAATTGTATATACATGACAGTAAGGTGTATAGATTAAATATATTTTTCTTGGTTTTGATTTTAAGGCTCATTTAGGAATTTTGCTTCTAAATATACCAAACGTTTAGCTATTTAGTTATGTTCCAGTGACAGCTAAAATTTTTATGGTGCAACTGAGTGTCTGGTATGGTGTTGGCCTGGCTAATGAGCATATAACAAAATCCTATAGATGGAAAGCTATTTCTGACTTAAACTCTAGATTCTTCTACATTAGTGCTAGTAAAATTGATGTATTCTTAGTTCTAAGTAGTGGTATTTTATAATGCCATAGCAAAAACATGGTTGGAAATGAGAAGTGCTGCCTCTTAGAAGTTCTCTCATATTTCAGCTAAAACATACTCAGCAAAAAAGATATGTAAATTAAAAGAAAATCTCCAATTTCCTATTCTGAGTAAAGCTTTGATTTTTGCTGATTCAGGAAGTAAGGTTGACATTGGAGCTTCTCATTTCATCTGGAATAATCACTTTTTCCTTTTGAAAAGTCTTTCATTTTAGCAGCAATATCTTCTAAAACAGTCCATTTTGCATGGATGAACCTGTTTTTCTCTAGATAACACAGAAAATACAACTATCATAAACGGTAACCTGCTTTCTATAGTATTGCTTTCCTGGGTGCTCAGTGAGATACTAAAGTGCCAGGCTGTTCATTCTGGAGATTTCACTGATTTTTTCAGCTACATCCCTACTCCCACCCCCCACCCCCCCCCTCCCCGAATAACAAGCCCAACAGAAAAATTTTATAACTTCCAAATTGACTACTGCAATAAAATATTTAACCCCAGGGTTAGATAAATAAGATGCTGACTACCTAATGAAGGTGGTTAATATCAATAGAGCCTCCCCTAAGCCACTGGCTCACTCATCAGCTTAGGATCACTCAGAATATGTAATTCCAGTTTTACGTTGCACTGTGGGTTGTTTTTTTTTCCTGTTAAAATAGATGTTGGGTTATTATCTTACCGATTCTGATATTTTCTCAGATTTTTCTATTAGAACTTTTTCTCCCATGTATCAAGATGTGCTTAAAATCTGAATAAATAATAATGAACTTCCTTTTGTTATAAGGTAAGTGCATAGGGTATCCAGCTGCATTCCAAATATTTGGCAGCCAAATTAAGGAGAGCTTAAACTGCTTATTTGTTTACATTAGTATTAGGCAAAATTATTAGCATTTAAAAATATATTCTGGTGTAATGTACATATAATTCATTAAAATTTCCAAACAAAGGTCATATTCTATATTGGCTGGAATTCTGCCAAATGATGCTAAAAGCAAGTTGAGTTTTTCCTATGGTAAATAGGAATGTATATGTGATGTTTTTACTAGAGAGTTATAAATAGATACATTGTGTTTCAGGTATATAATTTATGTACTGTGTGTATTGGGGGCATTTTCTTGCTTCCCACGGTACTTGACAGTGCTTTCAAAGGAGCAGATGCTTGCTTATTTTATCATAGACACAATATATATTTTTCTTGCTATTTGACTGTTAATGCTATGTTATAGAAAGTACTTACATGAAATTTTGTGTTCTATATAGACAGTGCTTTTAAACTCCTTCCTGATAGCACCTTCTCTTGTATTAATGCAGTAAAGCCAAAATGACAGTATGGCATAGTGAGGCTCTTATTAAAAACATGTTCTAATTGTTGCAGAGATATTAATGGAAATCTAGAGCTTGCAGCCTCGAGTTATTTCAAATTGTGTATTTTATATTTAGTTTACATTTACATATTAATTTTATCTATTAAGAATTGCTTTCAAATTAAAAGATTTACATATGCTTAAACACAAGCATACAATTAGATTTGAACTCCAGAAACCAGTTTATTGTGTCAGCACACTAAATGATTTTGCATTAAGGAAAGCCAGATTCAGTGTCAGGTTTGGCCCTGACACTTGAAAATACCATGAAGGAAAATCATGGGAGTCATATGAGTGTATTTATCTATTATATAAAAAGCATATTTCTCTTATTTTAAGAGCTAAAATGCTCAGATTATTATGATTAACATTTAAGCTTTTCAGCCAAACAGAGGGGAGAATTATGGTGGGGAATTGTGGATTATTTCTGAGTGAAGTTCATTACATATAAATAATACAGCTTTTAAAGGAATTGATTAGTAATCCATTTGAAATTTATATATATTTGTTTTCATCATGATGTCACAGGTCTACCTTAAAAAATTTAAACATATTATGAGAACAGATTAAGTTTTAGTACGGCTTGCCTTAGAATATTCTAAACTTTGTGTAAGATTGGCAGATCATCTGACCAGTCTCATCCTATAAAATTATTCCAGCATTATGTATTGCTGGCTGTAAGTGCTTTGGGAACTCTTTAATCCAACTAATTCTTTTTTGGAAAAGTATCACTTTTTTAAAAGAGCTTATTTTAGAGGGGATATTAGCATTGCTTCCCCCTTTGCTCAGTTTTTAAAACTGTACAATTTCGGACTTCATTGGTACATAAGTTGTAAGTGCCATGGAAAGCACTGTGCAGCATTCAAGATGCATGCTTTCAGAGTTAAAACTGAGTTTATATACACACATACTGCCCACTTTTAAAGCCATGGAATAACTATTCAGGCTGCATTGTGGACTTTGCTAAGGGAGTTAGCTTGCTTTCTTTGCAGACATGGTTGATAGGAAAACAACAACAACAACAAAAACATTGTCTAGATTGGCTACTGAAATGCTTTTTAGTCTTTACTGTACAACTGTATCAGTGAAGTGTTGATCAGAGTTCAAATGGAAACATTAACAAGTCCAGCTAGGCTTCCACTGTTTTCGTTAGTTGATACACAAAGAGAATCGTACAATAGACTGGATTTTCTCGTAGTATGAACATTTGCTATAAAATTGTCTGATGTAAGGACATGACTATAGAGTTTGTCTTGTGTCTCTAAGCTTTCTGTCCTGCATATCTTAACTGTCATTGTATTCATTTTGTAATCCATTAACCAATAATAATTTACCTTACATTTAGCATTTTTAGGTATGCCTATTGTCTCCTAGGGGTGCCATGTGGTTGCTGCTTAGCTTGATTTACAATCATAGTCTTTTTGCTTCTTATACCAGCATCTTGCAAAGATAGCCTGAACTTCCCTGCGTGGTACAGGTCAAGTACTTGTGGACTGAACTATAAGGAAGCAAGCTTCCATTGTGCTGGAATGTCTTTGTAAGAAAACTACTACTGCCCATTGATTTTCAATAGGTACATTTATTTGGAACCCCCATTTTACTTTAGGCAGAGTGGCTTTTTTAAAAATAGCTCAATTTTACATGAGTATTTATTTAATAAAAAGATTACTTTAAAAAAAGCTTATCCATATGAGTTCTTTAAATACATTCTTAATGTAGTTAAACCCTATTTGATTTATAATAAACTTCTTGAAGAGTGAAGACATTTAATCTTCATGTATTAATAGGTGATGAATGATAGTGAATTATTTTTCCAAGGATTTATTCCTTTATAAAACTTAACTAATCTTATCATTTTCACCTTTCTTTAAAAAAGTGTGGCAGAAGTTTTGCTCAGCTTATTAGCTGTGACTGCCACAAAGAGTTCTGCCATGATTGACCAGTGAGGGCCACTATGTTTTTTTCATATTATTCACTGTGGAGTAGAATCCACAGTTGGAGTTTTCTGTTTTTCTTTTAGTGAATAGTAAAGAATGGAGGTAAAACATATGTTCCATTGAATAATTTATAATAGCTAATTTCCTTGTAAGAACTCACCAAAACATGATAGATATATCTCTGTCAGGAAAAAGTTGTCTATAAAGTGAATCAAATCCTATTTTGATATGTCAGATAGGTATATCAAATCCTTGGCATATCAAACCCTATATTCTCAATTATTTTACAGTATAAAAATTGGGGAGGAATTAATCCAGAAAACAAATTGGTTTTTAAGACAAAAAATAAATAAAATTTAAGATGTTTAAAAGAATCACTTCCGGACATAACAATACTGAGCATGAATGCAAAGGTAGAAAACTTTGTTTTATGTTTGGCATAGTAATTTAAATATAAATATAAGCAATACAGTTAAATAAATCTGGTTTTCAGATTCTCATCTTCTTGAAATGCTCTAACAATACATTTCTCTTTTATGTTCAATATTTAACATCTTAATATTTTGGAGAAATAGCTATTTTTAGAAATTAAGGTGAAATAAGCAAAAGAGGATTTGACATGTAAATAGTTGAAACAATAATTTAAATATAATAGCAAATTATTAAATAAGCCAATAATTTCTTAGAAGATGTACCAGTAAACCAAATTCACTTGAACAAATTTATTGTTGGACACCTACCAGAGCAGTGGACACTGTTAAGCTGTGATATTGCCTTCAGGTCTTGTCTTGACAGGGAGTTAAATACATAAATGGGTATTCAAAATAACAAAGAAATGAGTTGCCTTGATAGATATAAATACAAGGCATCATGGGAGCACATAGGAAGAATTCTTAATGCAATGTGGGGAGATGAAATAAGACTTCCTGGAAGAAAACTAAAGCAAGATCTAAAGAATAAATAAAAAGTAAGTTAAACAGAGGTGGGCACGGAGTGGGGAGAGAGCAGGTTTAGGGAAAAGCAAGTATATAGCCTGATTGCTATTGGTTTGTCAGAGGTTTATGTATAATTAGGTGTGGCTGGAACATAGGGTGTGAAGATGATGGAAAACAGTGTGTGCCTACTCTAGACTGGTAAATTAGTACCAGATCATGAAGGGCCTTATAAGTATGGTCAGAAAACTCAAGGATTTCTAGAAGAGATTTTTAGTAAGATGGTGGCATGGTCCAGTTTGCCATGAGGGAAGTCAGCTTGGCAGAAGAACAGAGAGTAACAGAGAGTAGGGCAAGTGAGAGTAAGATCAGATGTAAAGAGACCTGTTGCTTTTGAGAATAGGTGAGAGGTAATGATACCATTCCTCTAGGTACTAGAGGAGGATCACATTTGAGAAAGGGAAGAATAGAAGTACAGTGGTAGAAATTGTGCTTCATATAGAATCAACAGATGTAACGTGTTGCTTTGGCTCTGTTGCTCATGGGCCATATGATAATGTTAGGCAAATCATTTACTCCCTTGGTAACCAGTTTCATCATCTTTGGCATCAACATACAATGTTCTCTTGCCAAACTTTGCATTTCTGTGGCCATGTAGAAGACAGATGTAAATATATGATGAAGTATTTACCATGCTATACAAATATAGAATATTGTCTAATGTAATGGAGAGTACATTTATTAAGTACATTGTCATGAGGTTATAAAACTAATGTAGTAAACTATGGGCCAACGTGGACTGTCATTTGGAGCAAGAAAGTAATAGTGACCCTTTTAGTGTTATAGTGACCCTTTTGCTATAATGCTATTTTTTATACTAAAATTTGATCCAATTTATTTGTTAGTGACTTAAGAATAAGGTAGGAAAGAGACCTACCTATTTTGTGCAAGAAACTGTACTTTATGTATATTTTGTATATTTACATGTACTTTTTTGTATAATATGTCTAGTTTACTTAATTCTTTACACCTCACTTCACAACCTTGTGATGGTAGGCAGGTATTTTTATGGCTGTTTCCAATTAAGAAAACTAGTAATGTCAGGTAACTTTCTCAAAGTCTTATTGCTCACTGTTGAGTGTCAGATTAAAACTTTGAAAAGGGATCAGCATGAAGAGAAATGAGCAGGAAAACATTTCCGGGGAGAGGTGACATTTCTGTATTTAAATATAGTTAGGAATTAAAACATTTCAAATTTATTCAATTTATTGGAAACTTGAATGTTATGTGCCTGACTCTGTTCTAGGTGCAGTAATATCTATACCAATATGTTGTTTTATTTCTGAAAATTATTTCCAGGGTAGCAGTTAAGGGCATTAAGACTTAAAAGCCATTGGCCCAATTATGATGAAAAAAATAAGGTTGGAAACAAAACATTTTATATTTTCTTCATCATTTCCCTTGACAAAAAGTCATAGGACTGAGGAATACTGCAATTTTATAAGAAAACAAAAACTTGTTTCTAAACACGTTTTCTCTAGGTATCAATCTGTGAAAGAGTAGTCTTTAGTGTTCTGATGTACGTGAGCCAACATAAATGGTAGTAGAATATATTTGTACAGCTTTGAATCTTAAGATATAAGTATTTTCATACATTTTTTTCACAGAGTTCTCACAGTTCTTAGAGAAGGTAGTCAGAACAGGTGGTACCCAGCTTTATGTTTGGGGAAATAGGTTCCACAAGGGGAAGTTTCAGATCTAGAGCTTTTCCTATCATACCACCCTGTCTTTACATGTGCAGTCGCTTTACAAATTAAAATAATTTAAAGTTAAAATAATGTTCCTGCAGCTTTTTTGTTTTCCTGCCTGGAGTGTTTCAGTAGGGATTCCTGTATTCTTTGGGAAGTTAAGCCAAACATCTTTTTATACTCTTTTAGACTTTGCAACTGCAGTTAACCCATATTTCCTACAGAATACCAGTGTGGAGGAGCTAGGACACTCGGGTTGGTGGAACCTCTTTAGGGCTTAAGCCGTAATGAGTGTTCAGTGAAAGGGAGGAAACAACCCTTCGCTGGATACCTGCTGCGTAATAGTTACGCACTGTCAGGTGCTGTCTTGTGACTCCACCAAGACACCATGATGGAATCAAAGGCTTGTTGTAATCCAAGGGAAAGCTTGCTGTTATGTATAACCAGGTACTGAATACTTTTCAAATTTTACTGCTTTGGCTCTTGTTCATATTTCTCTACCTGGAATGCTTTGTCTCATTTCAATCTGCCAGAATTCAATCAGCTTTCAAAATCAGCTCAACTAATACTTCCTTTGTAAACACTTTCTCTACTTCCAGCTAGTAATGGTCTAAATTTTTATATCAGTTTATGAAGTTCTTAATGTAGATGTCACTCTTAACTTTATTATAGTTATTTGTGTATATATTGTACCTTCTTTGGTTTCTTTGTTAAAGAACATAGTCTACCCAGAACTTTCCATATTATCCTTTCCCTTAGATCTCTTGGTCAGTTCCTTCCACTGAAGTCCCTGCCTCCAGTCTCTTTCTGCTTTTTCAAGGGGAGAGGGCTGGGAGAGAAGCAGGAAGATTGTTACACCAACAAGATTTCTGCTACTTGTGGGCTTTGGTTAATGTGAATGACCTATGATATGGCCTCTTTTTTGGTGGGGGTCAGACTTATATTGGAATTATGGCAAGGTTCTTACTATTTGATTTTAGCCAAATTATTTCAGAACTTTGGACCATATAGCTATAAGTAGTAGAGACGTTTTTTACCTTCAGCGTTTACCTGGATTAATTCTATGAGTGTTTTGGATAGGATATGAGAATCAGAGGTTCAGAAAGAAATTTATGTTAAAAAGATTTTTGAGAAACAACTTTGTGAGTACAGTCTATTACAGGCACTTTATGTTCTGTTTCTACCTTTATCATAGCCAAGTTAATTTCTTAAAACACTGCCTGCGTGCATTTTTCCCTACTCAGAAAACCTTCAGTGAGTCGCTGTTGCCTAAGGTATAAATTTTAGCTCTGTTTTGTTTAATCCCACAGTACTTCCTTATATTGTAGTTAGAGTGAGTACTCACTAGTTTACTTTCCACCGATCTACCAATCCACCAGTCTAGATTGTTCTTCCCCATTCCTTCTCTAGTTACCTGAGTTCTCTTCTTTCCAGTTTTATTGAGCACCCCAACTCCCCCAGCCAGTTTTTCTGTTCACTGAGCTCATGTAACTTTTATGTTACAATATGTGCTTTCTAAAAAATTATTTCTGACTTTTGTTTCTAAAATCTAGTGCTCCTTCTAGAGTACAAAGCTTCAAAGATAGAGCCCTGTTTTACTCTACCTTTCCAGGGCATATATAGAGCAAGTGCTCATTAAAAACCAACTGCAATTCTTGTACCTGTCTGAACACTTGCAACTTGACCTAGATATTGGACGGCCTGAGTGGCTCACTGTTTTTCCTACTCATTACCAGAAAACTACCCTAACAAATGGGATAGGGCGGCTTCTTAGAGAGGAGAGCACTCTGTGGACCTTTCAGCCAAGTTGGCATGAGGATCCCGTTGATTGTAGTGATGGTATGTTGGGTATCTTGGTACTGGAAACTACTAGGGACATCAGAGAACCTTAGAAAGGAAAACTAGTACCCTCCTTTTCAGTATCATGCCTGAATCCTGCTCTGGCGCACATGGCTGATCATTCTCTGCCCATGACCCTACCCTCTGTACCAAGCATGCAATTTACCTTGTTCTCTATAGGAGCCAATTCCCATGCTCAGTTAACCAGAAAGTCTAGCAGTAAGGAATTATTCCCAGCAGAGTAGGAATGTTTTTGTCTATAGGTTTTCGATTATCAGCTTACATGCCATCCTTCATTCATATGACTGATCAAATGTTATTTTTTCGTAGCTCTCTTTGTCTGCAACATAGTCAAGGACATGTAGAATGTGGGCTAGCTGGGTTTGCCAAGCCCTGTGCCTTCTGAAGGAAAAGAATGGTTCCACCCACGCTTCTGCTTAACTCCTGGAGCAACATGGTGTTACCAAAGAACCTTGGGCTTTGGATACAAGCAGATTCAGATTTCTGCTCTTCTAAGAGTACAGCCTTGTTAAGATTACTTGTTCTCATAGTTAACTAGATTCTTCATTTTAAAATTTTTTTCCTCATAGGGCTATTGTGAAAATTAAATAAGGTCTGTGAAAGAATCTGGTACAAGTGCTTAGTACCTAATAGTTTCCCAGTGTATGTGGCTTCCCCAGGGTGACCAACTTGTCCCTGTTTGACCAGGACTGCCCCGGTTTTATCAGTGGAAGTCTCACACGTCCTAGGAACCATCCCCGCCTCCAGCCCCCACACCGCCTCCCATCTCTCTCACACACATTTGACTTTTCTAGGCTTACTGGCCATTCTTTGAATAAGTGGGGTCAAGTTTTACTTTATGTGAATCTGAATAAAGTTCCTTAGGTTGTATGTGTTTGTTTTTTTGTTTGTTTGTTTCTTGGTGTTATAAAGTTGCATTATTCAATTGTGTTGTTGACTGAGCCTACCAGACCTTTGTTTATTGGTTGGCCTAACCTGGGGGTAGGGAGGCTTATGAGTTGGTAAAGATTGAAAGTGGTGATTCTGATCTGCACCCCTATGGATGGGTTCTGACAGCTTTGAGGAATTGTAGATCGTATTCACAAGCCTCCGTCTGCCTAGAAATTTTAGAATGATTTCTTCATATTAAAGTATTTTGTCATACTTTGGCCAGTCCTTTTAGGTTGAAGTTCTCAGCCTAGACGTGATAATTTACAAAATTATTCTTTATAGACTGTTGTTAATTTTCTACCTTTATTTAAATGCTTATTTAAATATTTGAATAACTATTCTAATGTCAGTTTATGCATTTAACAAGCTAAGCTACCTTGCTTTCTAATAAGACAATAAATTGCAATTATGATTTATTTACATTTTCTGTTTGTTTCTAATTTTTGCTCTATCTTTCCTGTCTTCAACTCTTAAGTTTTTCTTTTTGATTAAAAAAGTCAAATAGAAAATAAATATCTGGTGTTTTTGTCAATGTCATGGCCCTATGTCAAGATGTTGAAAGGTATCTCTCCAAATTATTGTTCTGCTATAGTTACTTCTTTCAAAGAAGGCCTCTTGTATAGCTATTTGTTGAATTGTGTACCTACTGAATTAGTCAAAGCTCCAGCTAAAACTATTTTTTTCTTTGCCTCTCCCCTCCCCCCAAACTTGCTTTTGTTATGTATTGGCTTGCTAATCCTTGTGTTGAGCAGTATCAGACATCACCTTTCTTGGGGGCAGTTAGTCCACTCTTCCGCTTTCTTTGTCAAAGGGCTCCCTTAATAGGAGAAGTCAACAGGGAGGACAAAAAGGATTGAAAGTTGTATTTAATCAGGGTCAGAGAGGTGGTGTTCAGAGTGACGGGCCCACAGGCAGGCTGGCCTTTTATGCTTGCCGACGCAGATGGTCCCAGAGCATTCAGCTAAGTGAAGAGAAAGCTGCCCAGTGAAAGCTATTGTGGGGTAGCATCGTTACAGTTGAGAAAGGTTGCCAGGGGTAACTAGAGAGTATCACCAGTATCGTGTGATCACTAGTCTGTGCCATTGAAAATCTTAGACTGAGGATTGTATTGGTCCCTTGGCATCTTGATGTTCATATGTAAGCAGTATTAGCTTACATTAGTGTTTTTAATTTAATTTTTCGATTTCCTCTCTTTGTTCTTGCCTTGCCTTTTTTAGTACATAAAACAGATTTATTTATATTTGTAATTTTAACAAATCTGCTTCTAAAATCATATAGTTATTTAATAATATGTCTTATAATTTGTTATAAACTACACTGAATAGTTTAAAATTTTGCAAGTAAATTAGATTTATGAAAATAGGATCTAGTGTTCTTCATTTGAAGAGTTTTAAGTTCATTTTCTATTGCTTTCAAACTACCCCACTATATCCAAAGTGGATAGGTTTTTATTCTTTTCTCTATGTGATTTTAAGTAGATTATAAAAGAATATGTTGAGTTATTTATCTAAAAACAGGAGCTATAACCTTGAGTGAAAAGTTGTAACCAAGAATTCCCAAATATTTATGAAATGTATCTTTAATTTTTTGCCAAAGGCAAAAGTTAAAATGTGCGTACCAAATGAGCCAGAGCCAAGTAGTGAAACAGTCATTGGTCTTAATTTAATATACCCTGAATATGATTTTAACAGTCAGTTTTGGAATTTTTAAATTTTACCCTTTTATGTCATGTGAATACTTTTAAGAAATTACTTATAGTCACATACAAAATATAAAACCAATAGTCTTCTGCATTGACTAGAGGAAAATGCATTGAGATTTCTATTTAGTATAAAAGTAAAATTTGAAGTGTACCTAAAATTAAGATGAAGTGATAATAACCTTGCCAAGTTTTAATTTAGATTACTAGTCAACCCAAAATAAGTTAGCCATATGCCAGCCAGAGCTGATTTTGGCTTAATATCTCTTACCCACCTGTTGGTGTAACATTGAGTGATACAAACCCAATACCATGTTGTAATATGAACATTGGTGTTTGAAAGCTAATAATCATCAGTAGAATTATTTTGTATAAAAGGCAACATTGTAATTAGTTTGTTACAAGTGGAGTCAAACTTACCGAAAAATCCCACTGATATTTACATGAGCTAGTTTCCTTTTTGATCTTAAAATATGGCTGAGTCATTTTTATTTTAGGCAGTTATTGTCACTTTTATAAGGAAAAGCATGTATCACAAAAAAATGAGTGAATCTGGTGAAATTTAGAGCAAGCATGCTAATGTCCAAGTTATGGTATTCCAGGAAGCATACAGGTGGGTGACAAAGCACCTCATTGGTAATTTCAACTTTTATATTCTTAAAAACCAACAGATAATGTGATTTCCCTTTATTTCCTGAAAAACAAATGAAAATTGGCAACTAGTTTGTGCTCTTTTTATTATCACAGTTCTGATTTTTAAAGAAGGATGATTTGAGTCTAACGAAGAAATATGTCTGTTAGTTTGTGTCACCTATACTAGTTGATGGTTTCCAGGATTTATGAATTATGTGGCCGTGTCAAAGCAAATTTTAATTACATTGCTTCTTTGATGAACCTTGGTAAGTCAGACATTAATGTTATTGCAGTGTATGGCCATTTGTTGGTTTTATTCTATTGATTGGTTTTTTTCATTCTTTATCTATAAACATGATATAGGTTTGTCTAAATGATGTAAACTGAATGAGCCTGAAGGATAAAAGAGAATGAATTTTAAATTTACATTCCATGTATTTTCATTTAAATTGACCATGTGATGTGAGCATCTATATAGTGGGCCCAGCAGGATTGACATCAAAGATTTACATTAAACTCCAACAGAGATTTCTTATTACTGTGGTGTTTGAATCATGAATCTTAGCATGAAATATAAAATAACATGAAATATAAAATAACTATGTTTCGGTAATATCTCAGGAAAGATTAAAAAGCAGAATTGCTTTTAAGATTCACAGGTATAGCTATAAATGTCATACTTAAAGGCAGACTATTTATGAAGTTAAACTATTTATCAACATATATTTTTAAAAATGTAAATTGAGGTATTGTATGTCCACTTATATTTTTTTGACTGGAAATCAGGGGCCAGAAACTGGGAAGTTTATTCAATCTGAACTGTTTCATACCAACTACTATACATAGTAGGTACTTAAATGCTGCCGAATAAATAATTTTTGGTTTGCCCTGACCATTGTAGCTCAATTTGGTGGAGTGTTGTCTCAGGGTTCAATTCCCGGTGAGGGCGCATAACCAGATTATGGGTTCGATCCCTGGTTGGAGCACATATGAGAAGGCAACCAACTGACGTTCCTCCCTCCCTCCCTCTCTCCCTCCCTCCCTCCCTCTCTTAAAAAAAAAAAAAAGAAAGAAAAAGGAAAAACTTTGGTTTAAGAGAATAATTTTGAAAGTTGGCTAACATAGTTATGTAAAAGGGTTGTCTTTAATGAGAAATTATTGCTTTTGTGGTCAAGTTAAAAGAATTGTGAAATTTAAAAATGCTGTTAACTTTTTCCTTTGTTTTAATGTTATCTGGCAAAATTCAGAAGACTCTTTGGAATTTTGAGGATCCCAGGTTCATTATTAGGAACATCCATTGTTTTTTTAAAAAGGGGAAAAGAGGAGAGAATGATCATTACTAGAGAGTTTTAAATGATAGAATCTAGGTAAAAGCACTAAAAGGAGTCAAAGGTTTGGGGTTAAACCCATTAATATGTGTGTTTATTACTCATCCATAAAAGATGGTAATATGTCTACCTATTTCAAGAATTATTATATACTTGAAATTAAATAAAGGACTTGAAAGTACTTCTAAAACTGTGAACAGTAGTATGGCATCCAGAGAATGGAGGCTCTAACATTGGTGGTTGCTCACATCGCTGTGACTGCCGCCACCCTGTAACTCGTGCCCAAACACCCTGCTGGTATGTTTATAGTTTAGTATTTGCCAACCCTGGGTGTTTGGATTCAGCCACGTCAGGGAAACAAGATTGTAAATAACTGAATAGGTATTAATGGATGAGCATAGTAGCACTCTGTTCAGCTCTTTGGGAAGTCATATTGGTTATATATTATGTGGATTTAAGTATTTGACAGTTTCTTTCATCAGAATGGTAGGTTCTATTCAATGTAATGCAAGTAGTGTAAAACTAAATGAGTGAGCTTCTTTGCTTAGCCAAATATTCTTAATGGTGATGAGGAAAAGATCCTGAGATCTTTGTAAAATCCTAAGTTAATATGCATCACTGTAGCATACATTTCTTTATATTTTCTTATTAACTCCATATGACACATATTTTCTTCCAACAGATTTTAATTGACCTGTTCAATTAAATCAACTCTAGCAGGTGGTTTTTTAATAAGGGATATGTTTTTTACAAAGCAGCAATATTTATATGATAAAACCATAATAAGTTGCGAATACTGATTCAGTTTACTCAATTACTTTTGAACAGCAGCCTTGTCAAACGTCATTCAGATTCATGAGTGCAGAATTTACAAGTTATTATAGGGCATAGACCTTTGTTTTTCTTCCCAAATTTTAAAAACGTCAATACTTACTAGCTTTATATACTCTTTCTTTATATTAGCCAATGGCCTACAGCAGTGGTTCAAGTGTGGTCTGTGGACCCCTGGGAGTCCCTGAGTCCTTTCAAGAGGGTCTTTGAGGTCACATCTATCTTCATAATGACACTTAGAAGTTATTTGCATTTTTTTACTATGTTGACATTTGCACTGATGGTGCAAGAGCAGTGATGAGTAAAATTGCTAGCTCCTTAGCACAAATCAAGGCAGTTGCACCAAACCATAAATTATATTCTTCATTTCTACACACCTGTAACTTTTTTTAAAAGGCTAATTTCACTTAAGAATGTTCTCGATGAATGAATAAAAAATTAATTTTATTAAATCTGAATGCTTCGGTACATGTCTTTTGTGTGATGAGATGGGAAGTGCACACACAAAGTATAACTCAGTGAACCAGTATTTTTCACATGACCCATGCGTGATGTTATAAAATCGTACATGGATGAAAAACCCATTCAAGGTGCAAATTTCAGATTTCACATTGTAACTAACCTTTAAGAAACTACCACTTGTTAAGTTTGGTGTAATATTAAAGAACAATATCCACAGTTATCTTAACTGGGGCCCACTGTCATTCTAGGATGTCCCTTCACTGTCGTCCTAGGAATTTCTTTGGCTTTTCTCCTGGGATGCAGCTTCTATTTCTTACATCCCATTTCATCATCTTCCTTGTTTTGCGTGCTCATGCTGAAGGAGTCCATTTCGAATAATGTCCTCAGAAAGGGTGGATAGAGGTAGAACTACACTAAAAATGATGGCATTGTTCCATTGCTTGCTAATTTTTAGTCTTGCCAAGATGTTCAAAGCTATTCTGATTTCTGATCCTTTGAATGTGACATGCTTTTTTTTTTTTTTAAATCTCTGGAATTATATAAGATTGCCTTTGCTCATTAGTTTGCATTTCTTTTCATTACTATGTAGGGTTCTTGGTAGATCCTTTCAATATGAATGCATGTCCTTCCTCTCTAGAAATAGTTTCTAATTATTTTTTTATGAGGTCCTCCCCTCCTTTTTTTTTTTTTTTTTACCTCCTGAATCAGTGCTATTTGTCCCGTTATACATCTCTGTCTTCTTGCTCTACTTGTGGGAGATATCCTCAATTTTATTTCCCTATACATCTGAGTTTCTTATTTTTGCTATTGTTTTTATTTCCCAAGGATGAGTGGTTATGTTTATGTGGCTGCTTGTCTATGTGTCACTGTTATTTTAAAGTTCTTTAAAGTATGTGCATAGGTTTATGTCTGTATGATGGGAGAAAATTTAATGAAAAAAATTTTGGGTTGATCTAGTGATAAATATATAGAAAACTAAATAAACTTGGGGGACTGATAACTCATGGATGCAATGTTTTATATTGGTAAATATTTTTTATAATTTTATTCCAATTTTTCTTATTTCTGAATAGTGTGTTTCTTCCAAGTTGTCTGTTTTGTTTTTTGTTTCTGTTGGTTTTAGCTTTCATTTCAGATGTTTATCAAATATTTGATAATTCTTAGTTGTTTATTCATGATTAAAAGTGGGAAATTTAAGAAATTGAATCCCCAGAGTTTGTGTTGGGCGTTAGCATAACCTTCATCTGGGGAAATTTAGCTGATTCATTTTTTGGAAAAACCCTTTATGTGAACATCTGCAGGACTTTCTTCTAGACTAGTTAGAATTCTTGGAGAGGAGACAAAGTATTGGGCCATCTGTCTCAAGAGTAAAGGCCTGGTTGGCAGTGTTCTGAGAGACCAGTTGGGCAAGAGTGCTGGGGGCGGGGTGGGGGGGTGTCTCATACTCCTTTGAGCATGTGTTCACTTAATCTTTTTGTTTCTGTTTGTTATCCCTGACCTGACCCAGATGCCTTCTTTTTCTTATTATCTCCAGAAAATAAATGTTTGGTCATTTGCTGAGTTGCAGATAAGGTAGTTGCAAGAAATAGGAGGAGGAATTTGGGGGACATTTGACTCTTTAAACCCCTTTATTGTTATTTTAGTGGGGTTTGGGGAAGGAGCTGCTATGTATGTATATGTTAGCCCTGCTTCTTTATCTGGAGCCTTTGGTCTTCATATATATGCCTCCACAACAGTGAGCATGGTGCCAACACATGGTAGTAATACATGTTTGACTGCATGGTGAGACTAGCTAGCTGTGTCCTAAAGACTACAAGAGATATCGATTCATTGTGAAACCTTGTGGTGCTATAGAAATGAGTCTTTGTGGAACCTCGTGTCAAGGTAGGATATGGCGTATGCATACATATAAACTTCAGTAGAAAGTCAAGGTAATAAAAGACTATTTCTTGGGAAGAATCAAGAAAGGGATCATGAAGGAGGTATCATTTGACTGAGTTGGACTGTAAGGCATGGACAGAAATTTGTTAGGTTAGCAAAACAGATGAAAGACTGAAGCATAAAGCAATGTTGGAGTAGTAGGAGATAGTGGTTTAAAGTACAAATTTAAACCTAATATAAGGAGGGTGGGTTGGTGGTCCTAAAATTTTAAGCTTGGGAGCTTGCTTTATCTTTTAGGCAGTAGTCCCGTAGAAAAGTCTTAGATGAGAAATTGATGTGGTGAGAGTTTGATTGCACATAGGAGTACGCAGAAGGAGACCAGGCATCTCAATGTGATGGAAGGTGTCGTCTGGTCAGACCCCCCACTCCACAGCTGGAGCAGTTTGCCTTCATCATGACTTTGACCAGTGTGCGCTTTACTCGCTGCTCCTCAATTTCTACAGTTGCAAAATGGGGTGATTTTACATCACAGCCTGCTCCGCTGGTCATTCAGGGGTTTATGAGGTTCAGATGATAAAGATATCATCTGAAGGGTAAGGTAAGATTTCTCTTCTCGGTAGGTTACGAGGACTTTCTCTGGAGGATCACAGTGAGTGTGGGATTAAGTCACAGATTCCAGAGTCAAATCAATGGAGATCTGATAAGACTTAATGACTGATTGAATTTAGGGAATAAAAGGAAATTGTTGTTCAATATTATGAGGGTAACAAATTGGAAGGGTTGGGGGCGGAAAATATAAAATACGTGAAGTTCGGGCCTTGAAGATCAGCATTACAGCACAGAAGGTAGAATAGAGCAAGGTGGCCAGAGATACTAGTCAGGACAAAACTGGTTAGGGAAGGACGTAGATAACCTGTTTCAGGTTGCCCTCCAGAAGGAGAAGCATTTTGAGGACACCAACCACACAGGGAGAAGGACTATTGGATTAGTCCTGGGGCAGAGCTGGTTACCTGTTTTATGGGACTCAGTACAAAATGAAAATGCAGGGTTCTTGTTTAAAAAGCAGGAAGAAACTACAGTTCAAGGTACTAACATTTAACATTTCTTCCTTTTAAAATATGTTCTTATAAAACATAATAGAGGTAATAGCAATGCATGAGAAACAACATAAAGTTACAAATTACAAAACATGATATTGGGGACTATGATTTTGTACAATATTAGAAATTATAGTACTTTATTTGTGTGACATCTTGATTCATCATTTGATTTTTCTGATTTGATTTTCTGTCATTTCTTAGGTCAAAATTTGCACTTCTAGCAACTTCATTTTTAATGGATATAATTGAAAACAATGTTAGTCACTCTTGGCAAATGCCAGATTGTAAATGATTTTTGACAATTTTTCATTTTAAGAAGGGTCTTTTTGATGATTCAGTTCTACTGGAGATATTATGTACTTTTTATAAGTTAAGCTCTGACAACATTAGGATAAATTTCTGACAAATTTCAAAATACAAACTTGGGAGTATGTAGAACTGATAATTTTTATGGAATGATTTTTCTAAAAATATATATAACTTTATATGAATCGGTTTTGTGTGAATTTTGAATGCAGAATTATACAATGGCATTAAGTATTTCCTCTATCATTTCTTATAACTTTTGGAGGCTGTACAGGAAACCAAAAGTGGCTTCATGGCTTATATATAATTCAGAGTGCCTGGTTATGCATTCTATCACTACATCTCCAATTATAAAGAAAAATTAATTTTAAAATTGTCTTTCTCATTAATAATTGGTTCATCCAAAGCTTCATATGAAAATAGTGTTCTTTTTCATCAAATGTGACAATCTTTAATTCTCTTTCTAAGCCTGTGGGTATTGCTTCGCAGTGTTACAACAGTTCTCAAACTAGAGATTCTAAATTCTTTTAAAAGTTCTAGTAATTCCCTAACATGCTAATGTCATGTGTGTGCTTTTACTTTGTAATGATTTGCGGACCAAGTTTACTGTCTGAACGCTGGCAACCCTGTCCCTACTCTCAGGCTGAAGAGTTCATATTTGTGCATATGCCCTTGGGACAGGTTCCAGGGACAGATGGACAAGTTGGCTTTCCATTTCACATTCCTATCCAGAGAGCTCCTCCTTTTTTCTTAAGCCACCACCCCTGTTGCCACCACCTGCGGGCTCAGTCCTGGCTGACCCTTGAGTGCCTGATGGTATCCCAGACTGCCCCAGGTGTGCGCATTTCATCTGGGCAGCCGAGGCCAGCTGCTCGGTGCATGTGCTGGCCCTTGGCATATGTCCTTTGCTGGTGTCCATTTTCCTGTTTGTTGGTCTTCACTTACCACAAGTTCAGTAATAAAATTAAATTCACGATGGCAACAACAGAGTATTAAATCTAATATAGCCTCTTTTTGAGAGTGTGCCCTTTGTGTGACCGTCAAGTCGCATACCCAGTAAACTGTCCGTGTCTAGTTTTAAGAAAAAGTTTGCTGCCAAACTGCCTTTATTTATTTATTTTTAAATGGTTTATTTTATTTATTTATTTTTAGAGAGGGGGAGGGAGGGAGAAAGAGAGGGAGAGAAATATCTCTCGTATGACCCTCACTGGGGACCTGGCCCACAGCCCAGGCATGTGCCCTGACTGGGAATCGAACTGGTGGTCCTTTGGTTCACAGCCCATGCTCAATCCACTGAGCTACACCTGCCAGTGCTAAACTGCCTGTAAAGTGAGCTGTTCAGGATTTCTTTAAGATGAACTATTTGGGGCCTGTACCGTCTTTAGGGACAGAGACATGGTGTTTCCGAGCACATGTTTATTTTAAAAATTTAAGGGATCTTAGTGGAGACTTGCTTCTGGAAGCTGAACTCCCCAGCAGCCAGGCTGTAACTATGAATCAGGCTGGGTTTTAAGGGGCAGGCTTTTGCAATGGAGTTCAGACAAATTACACTGCCATTTAGTTTGTTATGTTTTATTACTTATCTTTCAGTTACCACTTGAATTTTATTATTGTTGATCTCCTTTCCGTTTTGGTTAAAGGGAAGGGGACTGTGGATTATTATTTAGTTCTGGCTCCTGGTGACTTGATAATGTGTTCATACGTAGCCTGCTGGTCCTCAGTACTAGGAACCAGAGTTTTGGCAGTTGCTGAAACTAGTTTTCCCCCTTAATCTTGTACCCACCTAGAAGAGATTTTTAAAGAAGAAAATTTCAAGAAAAAGGTACCCTGTAGCCTCATTCATTATTTTTTTCTTTTTTAAAAACTATAGTAATGTTTTTAGAGGAAGTTCCTCTAAATGCTTTTAAAGCATGTTGAAATGGATGGTGGAGACTGTCTGCATGTGAAAGGTAAAGGAGTCAGAGCCGGCACACAGAGCCCAAGTTGCACCCCAATGTTGCTTTACTTTCCATAACACACTTTCTATATTGTAAAATGGTGTCTTCAGTGAACTGGGACTATAGCTGCTGCTTTTTTCTCCTTTTATTCCCTTTCATTTGGCCAAAAATACTTATATTAGAATTTTCTAACTAATGTGCCACCCCCATTGCTATGACAGGGATAAGTTACAGGTGAGCAATATATTGAGTCCCTCTCTCCTGCCTGGCAGGGTCTGGGACATTCAGAATTTGGGGGCAGGTTGTCTCTGACTAAAAGCGCCCTCCTCCATTTACCCTCATATGCTGGATAAGCATCATTTTCTTTGTACTCTGTGACGTGAAGAAAGCTTGGAAATAATGCCTTTAAACCTCAAATCAGAAACTCACAGGGAAATAAGATTCCATATTTAAACAATTACTTTTTTACCACTTATGCCTTCAGTATTGTCTTTGTTCTTCTCATTAATTCTCCTACTTTTATTTAAGGTATACATCTTAGCAGCAGATAATATGCTGATAAATATTAAAAGATTTATTGTTTACTTTTCTTCCAATTATTATGTTAACAGGAACCAGAAGTATTTTTTAATAAATAATAGTTACAGCTCTCGATAAAGAAATGACGTACCCTGTGCACTCGGACTGTCTCGGCCTCCGACTCCGAGTCAAGGTGTGCCTCTGACGTCAGAGAAGTTTCAGCGGCTTATCGTACTTTGGATGGGAAACAAGGCAGGTCTAAATGATGACCGTGGGCCTTGCTTTTAATAGTAGAGGGCTTCATGTTTACATTAGTAACTTGTAACTTGTTCTCAGAACCTTTTTCAAAGATATGTGTAATCCAAGAGGAAATGCTGTTAGTACAAGGAGGTAATTTTTTTCAAGTCCTTGTGTGTGTTAGATATTACATTTAATTATATTTGTTGTGTTTTTTGTGAATTTATTTGGGTAAAAGTTTGGATACTGAAAATTTAGAGAAATTGGAAGAAAATAGTTATTTACAAAAGCGCGTGGTGTATAAAATGGTAGTAGGTCTGCATTAGTAGTCATAAGGACTGTAACTGCCAGCTCTGTGTATACTGTTCACCTGAGAGAGTCAAGAGCTTTAGCCTTGTTTTATGAGCTCCAGTTTGCATCTCAGAAATCTTCCTTACTAGCTACTTGTTGTAAGGACTGTCATACTTTATCTGTTTAGAATTTTTAATGGCAGTATCTTTATTTCTTCATTATTTGAATATGGAAAGTGTAACCAAGGTAGAGTATCCCCTGGATGACAAATAAAAGAACTCCTATATCCACTCACAGCTGCAGTGGTGAGCTGCCCTCTCCTGGTCATCTGCGCCATCCGGAACTCCCAGTGGGTCCTAAGGAAAATCATTTTTTGCCAAATAAATAGATGTTTCGATTGTGTCTTTGATACCAACATTATCCTATTCTGTGACTCTGCAGTGTAAAGCTCTATTGTAGCCTCTTTTCATTTTTTAGAAAAAGACATTGTTGATAGAAAAGATGGGGTTATCTTCTCTTTCACATGTTCTTGTAGGCGTTCTTCGAACCCACCTGAGGTTCTTGCCCATTACTTCAGTCTTAATGAGTACAATCTTTTGTTTACCAAGTTCTTGTGATTTACTTTGAAGATGTTCCTTAGTATATGTTCATCCCCCCCGGGAAAAATTATTTTCAAAGCTATTTATTAAGTAGATTAACCAAGATATTTCTTTTCATGAAAGATATTTCTTATATGTTTTCTTAAAGATGGGCATCAGATTATCCCTGTTTTACTTAATAATTTCATGTTAGAGATGAGTTTACTAATGGTTATTATTGAAACCATTGCTTCTGTTTTTTAGTTTTTAATTCTATATTCCTCATGTCTTATTTCTTGTAGCCTATTCTTATCTATTTTATACTCTGGCCTTGTTGGACCTATAGGATTAGCATCAGTTTTGCTGCTTACCCGAATTATAAAGCCAGAACTACTGGAAAAGAATACGTTGTAGAATTTCACTTCTGTAGCAGTTTATACCTATCCCCCTCCCTAGTTTTTTTTTAACCAGGAGATCATTCTATATACTCTTGTATTTTAAAAATGGAAAGGGAAAAAACCCCTCTGGTTTTTATTATATTTCCCAGTTAAATATAGTTGACATGTCTATTAGAGATACATGTAAGACTTTTTATGATGTTATTTTTAAGGTTTATATATATTTTAATAACTCATTCTTTACTAAGGAAAAGTAAAGAATTTTTAGGAGGATAATACCATACATCCTCCTAAAAACCGTGCTGTTAAAATAAAGAAACAAGAGGTGGAAGTCTGTAAACTTTTTTATGTATTAGTCATTTTACTTTTCAGACAATTTCATGTAATTTTTTTACTTGACCAAGTTCATTGTGTATTATAAATACACATTTGGAGAAGATTATAGTTGAAAAAACTAATTTGGACAGTTGAAGGTTTCTTCCAAAATTAGCTAGAATTTATTTTCATTTTCAAGTAAGAATAAAAAACCTAGCCAATTAGTTCAGATCTGAAAGATTTTGAGATCTAATCAATACTTAAAAACTATTTTTTAAAAAGTAAGCTATCAAATATTGAAAACTTGAAAATAAAGTCAAAATTGTGGGAAGTGATTATTTACAACAGGAGCAGATCAAGTGCCACTTCATCCCCTGCCCTGTCTCTTTTGTCTGAGTAAAGATTTATGGACAGCCAAGACCTGACCTCAGTTCGTGGGCCATGGAGAAATAAGTGAACAGGATTCTTCAATTTGAAATTACCTTACTCTTACAAAACCTTAAAACTTATCAAGTTTCTCTGCTTATCAGTGATGGTGTTATCAGAGGTTTTAACACCTGATTTTGAGCCCCTACTATGTCACTTATTATTTGTATGACAAACTTGCCTAGTTTCCTCCTTTATAAAATGGAAATATTAATTCCCATAATGGATGCTTGTGAAGATAAAAAGTTTTTAAGAGCATTTGGTAAACTGTTAAATGGCACACAATGTAAAGTGGTATCACTTATAAAATGAAAGTGCACGTAAAAATTTTAATCCACACTACCAAAGGAGAAAAAAGGCATTATAGAGCATGCTAACCTAGACTTAACAGAGGACTTAATTTTTCTTCTCATAATTACTTAATTACATTTCTGTGTCAAACTTGTGCAGTGATAAAGATTTTCAACTTTTTTTATATATGTGTGGAGGGCAGTGAATTGTATAACTTTAATGCCACTCACTGCATTTTTCTATTGTGTTGCATGCAGATCAAAACAGGATTTACATATTTAAATATTTTTTCCCTCATTAAATCTTATCTCCAGACTGCCAAGGATTAGAAATAGACATTTCATATATCAGTCTTTATTTTATCAGGTTTGGGTTGTTTTTTTTTAAGCCTGAGATTCAAATGATAGATTTTGGATGTGTTACCTCATGAAGGTGCAGAGCTAACTAACAACGTAAATTTCAGGCAGCGGCAACTAGACCTTTGTCTCACTCTCTGGTGCGTAGGAGCCTTTCAGTATGCGCTTTCTCTAGACCTCTCATGGCAGTTAGACTGGAACTCTCATCAGGGAAGAAAGAATTGCTCACGAAAAGAGGTGTTAAAAGCCTTGTGTTTGAGGTATAAGACCCGGCTCTCCTAATGTTCAGTAGTTAACTTGTAACAAAGCAAGCTTTGATCTGCATTTGAGTTTGTATTTCTGAATTTATGTATGTGTGTGACAGTGTAGAGTATAGGATAAATTTGGTAGCCTAGGAAACCTGTATCCCATCAGGAGAGAAAACAGATGTTCTCCCTCCTGATAAAGAACTGCAGCTATCCATTTAGCAATTATGAATCTTTTCCCTAGATAATACTCTTGAGAAAGGAGTCTTTCAGCAGGCAGGATCAAGAAGCACATGACATTTTTTGCTGTATGGAATTGAATCTTTTTACATTTGCCCTCTTCATGCTTCAGTCTTTAAAATGGTAGGTAAAAAGTCCATTTGGAATCACATGACTACCTCACAGGACTAAAATACTCTTAGGATCATGCAGAGAAGACGTTAGAAAGTTCCTCATTCCCTCTCCCCATCCCCACATCATTTCAGTCAATTGTTTGTAGATGTGGTTTGTTTGTTTTTTACCATCTCCTGATTTTGAGTTGTTTTGACTGAAGTGGTGTTTTCTAAGTCTCATTTGTGTTTCTCTGAAAAAGGCCAAATAATCTTGAATCTACTTAGATAATGCCCTTCATATTTTTCCTTCCCCATGCTACTATAGTGGTTAAAACCTTTATCTCTCATCTAGACTATTATAATAATAATCTGTCATTTTTGTCACTTTCACTCTCTTTCCTTCAGTTTCTTCACATTGCTGTTGGACTGGTCTTCCTAAAATAGGTATTTCATCATGGCTTTCCCTATTTCAAAGACCTTTAGTGGCTCCTCATTGCCTATAAAACATAGTTCGTTCAGCCTAGAATTTAAATCCCTCGGTGATCTGGCCCTAGTCCATTTCTCTAGCCTAGTTACTGTAGCACTCTTTACTAAACGATTCAGTCTCCCCCACTTCACTGCCTCTTTGTACATTCTAAAATCAGTCTCTTTCTGGGGTGTGTCTATCCTTCACTTTCATCTCTTCCCTGCTTCTTCCTCAAGGTCCTGCCATAATACCACGTTTCCTTCTTAAGGTCAGACTGGAAGAAGAGAGTAGGAACTGTGCTTTCTATAGCAATATGGTAAAAATAACACTCAGTTCCTTTTTTGAACTAAAATGCTTCAACCTACTTTATACAGTTTACCTCAGGAAATAGGCATGACCTTCCCAAATGCAAATGCCTAATATGTAAAGTTTTGAGATCAAATTTAAGAAGAATTTTTGGTGGGGGGTGAGGGTACGTTAGAATCAATCTTTATTATAATGAAATAAAATCAGTGTTTTCTTTTTAAAAATTGTATTTATTTATTTTTAAAGAGGGAGGAGGGAGAAGGAAAGGGAGAGATACATCAATGTGTGGTTGCCTCTCATGCACCCCCTGCTGAGGACCTGGCCTGCAACCCAGGCATGTGTCCTGACAGGGAATCGAACTGGCGATGCTTTGGTTCGAAGGCCAGCACTCAATCCACTGAGCCACACCAGCCAGGGCTAAAATCAGTGTTTTCATATGATTTACTTCTAGATTGACAGGAAAAGTACAAAACTACAGATTAACGGTGGTTAGGTAAAGCATTTATTAGAAATTATATCCCACAAATTATGATAAATATTGAGTAAGTTAAATTTCCCACCTTAGAGAATTTGTAGATTCCAAATAAATTAGAAAACTTTAAGTATGATATGGGTAGATTATCTTTCGTATTACAGTTGTCCTTTATCCATGGTTTTGCTTTTATGGTTTTAGTTATCCATGGTCAGCTGCAGCCTGAAAATATTAAATGAAAAACTCCAGAAATAGTTTATAAGTTTTATTTTTTAAATTTTCATTGAGTTTATTGAGGTGACATTGGTTAATAAAATTATATAGGTTTCAGGTATACAGTCCTATAATATCTCATAAGTTTTAAGTTGCATACTGTTCTGAGTAGCACAATGATATTTTGCATCATCCTGCTTTGTCCTACCCAGGACGTGAATCAAACGCTGCATATGTCACCTGCCTGTAAGTTACGTAGCGGATGTTTTGGTTATCAGATCAACTGTTGTGGTATTACAGTTCTTGTGGTCAAGTAACCCTTATTTTAGTTAATAGTAACCCCAAAGAGTCAGAGTAGTCATACTGGCAATTCGGGTATGCCACAGAGAAGCCATATGTTCATTTATACTATGAAGAAACACAGTATGTCAATAGAGGGTTCAGTACTATCCACAGTATCAGACATCTACTGGGAGTGTTGAAACATATCCCCCACAGCTAAGGGAAACTACTGTACATGGAATGAAATAAAACTACCAACCAGCGCACTCATTTTCTAAGGGCAGATTCTGCCTGCCAAGCTACTTAGTTATCATAATAGAAAAGGTTAATGCCAAAAGCTTACATTCAAATCAAAACTCAAAGTCAACTAAGGCTGTACTATTGCACAACTCTAGGAGGCACTATTACCTTGTAGCTTACGTAAATATCCATAGAGCAGCACATACCCTGTTTAAACAGGAAACTTTTTCAGCTCAGGTTAGAGTCTGTAAACTAATAAAGATCTATGTTATAGGTTCTTTATTTTGGGAAACTTTTCTGATTAAGAAGAAAGATGATTCTGAACCTTACGCAAACTTTAAACTTCCCATGCATCTGCACTTTTAGTGATCACCAGCCATAGGAACCACTGAGTTTCCCAACAGGGCGACTAATCTCAAACTGGGGTAAAAAAGAATAACCAGTCACACACATATTTTGCAAGGGCAGATGTTTGCCGCTCTCAGTAGAGAGGAGAAATCTCTCCATCAAAAGCCTTTCCATAGCAACTTGGCATTGGGAAATTGGAATTCCAAGGCTGCCTTCTTTCTCCCTTAGGTGCTTACATTTTATTTCTAAAATCTAGCCCAACACTTTCACATGTTGTGGCCTGAATTTATTTATTTTTATTTTTAAGTTTTATTTCTCAATTACAGTTTACATTCAATATTATTTTATATTATTTAAGACCCAGAGAGAATTCCTATATGCCATTCACCCAGCTTCCCCAACTGTTACCATCTTACCCCTATAATACAATTCTTATAATCAAGAAATTCATAATGATGTAATACTATTAACTAATATATCAGAATTTATTCAAATTTCATCAGTTCTTCAACTAATATTCTCTAGGTCAAGATCTAACTAGAATTACACATTACATTTAGTGGTCATAACTTCACAGTCTTTAAATTTAGGACAATTTCTTGGTCTTTCTTTGACTCTTTGACCTTTACTCTTTAAAAGAATACTGTTAGCCAGTAATTTTGTAGAATGTCTTTCAGTGTAGATTTGTTTTGTGTTTTCTCGTGATTAAATTCCACTTGTGCTATTTTTGCCATAGGATATTTATGGTCTCATTGCAGAAATTTTTTTTTAAATATCAAGAAACTAAAAGCTTAAAAATCAGTAAGCCTTAAGTAGATAAAAAGTGTATCCTAAAAATTCTAAGACTATATAATTGTTTTTGACAGCAGATTATACAGGAAATATATTTGATTTTACTGCTTTCTGTTCATAAGAAAGTTATCTACTATTTTTTTCCCATAGCACAGGGAATGGTAATTTTCTCATTTGTTATTTAGAAGGTATGTTAGGAATATATTGGAAAAATAAGATTTGTAATTAATCAATGAAATCTATCTTAAGAAAGGACTTCAACTCAGTAAAAAAAGGTTTCATTGGCTTTTTGAAGCTATATGAACTAGCAAATCAATTACTGATAGTTCCTCTAGAAGTATCTGGTTTTAAAAAAAGGAATAATTATTTTCTCTTCAGGAAACAGCTGTTCATTTGTTCCTTTTACGTAGCATGTAAAATGGATGGACAACATATTTTAATTCTTAGTTCACATCGGATTTAGAAAAGGAATTATACCACATTCAAAGAAAAGTGCCCTTATTTGTAGTAATTTCTTTAAAGGAGGATTTTAAGCTTTAGTTTGCCTAGACTCTAGGAAATATAAGCATTTCTAATCCTAAATAGGAAAAATTTTAATGCATCTCAAACCCACCATAAGCCTTTAATAAATTTCCTTAAATATAATTAAAACATAGTAAAATGACTATATCTATGAAATCATTTTAGGAAATAAAATGCAAAAATGGGCATCCTGATCATAAAGCATTTAATATACTTGTTAACAAATGACATGTACAATTTGCTTTTCATGCCATCCATAGATACTATCTTTACAATACATACATCAAATAACATAGCAATAAATAAATTTGTTAGAAAAAATACAGATAAAAGTTTGCTGTGAAAAAACAAACTTTCTGCAATGAATTTTCATTCAGTAAGTGAGGTGGAACTTGAAGAAAGTTAAGAAGAGGAATGTTGAATTAGCCAGCTTCACTTATACAAAAAATGATGGTGTAGCCAAATGTGCAAAGAAGGGGAAAATTATTTCAGACAAACGGTGATGTACAAACAAGCTAATAGTACAACTGACTCCTGAATAGGAAGATTCTGATAAATCATTGAGGGGAGGTAATTAGTGCTTTCAGGTAAAAATCGAAGAATAGAACTGTACCTTCTTGTTACTTTTGTGAATCTCTTTATGGTGTTCTTGATGTTTAGCCAGTTATATTTGGAAAGTCACTTGAGACTTTATAAAATAAAGTTTACTATGATAAAATAATGAGAATTTACTTACTACCCATATTTTTCTACCTGGTTAAAAGGTATACGTAAGTTCCAGGCATATCAAGTATTTATTTGCAAAAAAAAAAAAAAAAGGCAGAAAGTAGGGCAAGGGAAACAAAAGAAAAAATAAACAAATGGGACCACATCAAATTAAAAAGCTTTTCCTCAGCAAAGGAAATCATCAGCAAAATGAAAAGACAACCCACTGGATGGGAAAACATATTCTCTGATGATAGATCTAATAAGGGGTTAATACCCAAAATTCATAAAGAACTTATATAACTCAACACACCCTCCAAAAAACAACCCAATTTAAAAAATGGGCAAAGGACCTGAGTAGACACTTCTCTAGAGGACATACAGATGGCCAGTAGACATATGAAAAGATGGTCGATGTCACTAATCTTCAGAGAAATGAAAATTAAAACCACAATGAGATATCACCTCATACCTGTCAGAATGGCCATCACAAATAAATCAACAAACAATAAGTATTGGTGAGGATACAGAGAAAAGGGAACCCTTGTGCTCTGTTAGTGGGAATGCAGATTGGTGTAGCCACTGTGGAAAACAGTGTAGAGTTTCCTTAAAAAATTAAAAATGGAACTACTTCATGACCCAGCAATTCCACTTTTGGAAATATATCCAAAGAAACCTAAGACACTAATTTAAAAGAATATATGCACCCCTATGTTCATAGCAGCATTATTTACAATAGCCAAGATTTGGAAGCAGCCCAAGTGACCATCAGTAGATGAGTGGATAAAAAAAGCTGTGGTACATTGACACAATGGAATACTACTCAGCTGTTAAAAAGAAGGAAATCTTTTGCAACCACATGAAAGGAACCGAGAGTGTTATGCTAAGTAAAATAAACCAGTCAGAGAAAGATAATGCCATATGATTTCACTTATATGTGGAATCTAATGAACAAAATAAACAAAATAGAAATAGACTCATAGAAAACAGACTGATAGCTGTTAGAAGGGAAAGGTTTGGGGACTGGATGAAAAAGGTGAAGGGATTAAGCAAAAGCAGAAAGACTCATAGGGAACAGTATAGTAACTACCAGAAGGGAAAAGGATGGTGGGAGGTAGAAAAGGGTAAAGGGGGATAAATGGTGATGTAACTGAAGGAGAATTGACTTCAGGTGGTGAACACACAATACAATATACAGATGATGCATTATAGAATTGTATACTTGAAACCTATATACTTTTATTAACCAATGTCACCCCAATAAATTTAATTAAAGGAAAAAAAGAAACAGTGTAGTAAACTTTAAAAATCATGACTGTCTTCCTAAGTCCTCTCTCCCTCACATCCAAAAGTTGACAGTTTCTGATGTTTCAGAGAGCTGATCCTGTCCTCTTAACCATGAAACTCGACAGTCGTCAGTTTTGGCACTGCCTGGAGTGCCCTGCTCATTGGTATTTCAGCAGATGTGTTAAATGCTACTGTGTAGTAGTCTGGGAATGCAAAATGAACCCCACTGCTATGAACGAAAAATAAAACAGGGCTTTGAGACTATGCATTGGAGACCCCAACCAAGTATTGAGGCCAAGGAAGGCTTTCATGGGTAATATTTAAGCTGAAATCCAAAAGATAAATAACCATCACCTAGTTTTGGAAAGAGGGCATTGAGCCCTGGCCCCCAGTGACTCAGCTGGAGTGTAATCCCCATGTACCAAAAGGTTGCAGATTCAGTCAGGGCACTCACAGGAGGCAACCAATTAGTGTTTCTCCCGGTCCCACCCCCCACCCCCATCTACCTCTTTGTCACCGCCCCCCCCCCCCACCTGCCTGCCAAAATCAATAAACATATCCTCAGGTGAGGATATCCCTGAAACATGTCATTCTCTATCATATATTCATGCATTTTTCCCCTCTCCCATAGATATACTCATTACCTAGATATTGACAGTGATCACTTCCTTGCTTTTGCTTTTTGACCTCTTTAGCAATATAGTTTATCTTTGCTCCATGCATTCTTTATACTTATATATTTACATGTGTATAATATAACTTTGTATGTATTTAAACTTGATATAATTGGCAGTATCCTTCATATGTTTCTGAGCTTCTCTTTGGTCAGCATCACATTTGTGAGATTCATTCATGTTGATATTTGTAGCTCCAGTTCATTCATTTTTAACTGCTGTTATCTCCCTTTTCTAATCGATAGTTTGTTGGAATTTTTTGCATTTACAATAAAGCTGTTGTGGTTATTTTTATGTATGTCTCTTGGTGCACATGTATGAGGGTTTCTCTAGTTTCTGTGGCAAACTATGACCCACAGGCCAGTTGCCTGTTTTTGTAAATGAAGCTTTAATAAAACAGCCATGCCCATTGGTGTATGTATTGTCTGTGACAGCTTTCAGCCTATAATGTCAGAGTTGACTAGTTGAGAGACCATACGACCCACAAGCCTAAAATGTTTACAGTCTGTCCTTTTAAGAAAAAGTTCACTGACACGTGATCTTAGAGTATATAGCCAAGAATAGAATTACTGGGTAATGGCATTGTCTTTAGCTTTACTAGATTTTGCAGAGCATCCTGCAGGCATGATTATATGAGTTCTTGTTCATCTGCCTCCTAGTCAATATTTTGTATTGTCAAAGTTTTCTGTTTTTCATGTGCATCTCATTGCTTACATTGCTCATTTCATTCACTTACTGAAATTTGTATCATTCTTCCATTTTGCTGTTAATTGCCTATTCATATTTTTTTGCCCATTTTTTCTATTTGCTATTTGTCTTTTTTATTCTCATAGTGTTTTGGGTGGAATATTTTATATCTTCTGGATATGAACCCTCTGTTGATTATATGAATTAACAATGTTTCCTCCCAGTCTGTGGCTTATCTTTTAATTTTCCATGGTGTCTTAAAAAACTTTTTATTTGAAAATGATTTTAAAAAGTAAAAAAATAAAACTAGCACAACAAATATCTGTATACCCTTTATCCAGGTTTACTTACTATCTACATTTTACTTCATTTGCTTTATTACTCATCTGTGTGCTCTGTGTGTGTGTGTGTGTGTATAGGCAAGTACACACATGGCTCTAAACCATGTGAAATTAGGTTAAATACATCATGCCTATCCTTTAACCCCTAAGTGCTTCCATGTGTATTTTCTAACAGAGATATTCTGTTGTGTAACTATAACACAGCTGTCAAGTCACAGATTAATATTGACAATTTTTTCTAAACTACTGACTATAATAATTTCCTTTCTAAAAAGATTTTATGTATTTATTCTTAGAGAGAGGGGAAGGAAGGGAGAAAGGGAGAGAAACAATGTGTGAGGGAAACATCAATCGGTTGCCTCTTGCATGCCCCCACCTAGGGACCTGGTCCACAACCCAGGCAGGTGCCCTGACTGGGAATCGAACCAGAAACCTTTTTGGTTTGTAGGACAACGCCCAGCCCACTGAGCCACAACAGTCAGGGCTACACTGATTTCTTAATGTCTTTGGATGTGTAAAAGTTTTATATTTTAATGTTATTATTTTATCCATCTTTTCCTTGATACCCTATGTCTTTAAAAATTCTTTCCATCTCTGAGATTTTAAAATATATTATGTATTTCCTTATATAATTTTAAACATTTTGCTTACCACATTTAGAACTTTATCCTCGAACTTGGAATTCAGTTTTATAAATGGGGAGAAATTAGTTCTAATTTGATTTTCCTTATTAGTTCCAGGACCATTTATTAAATAAACCATCCCTTTTCTATGGAATGGTGGCACCTAAGTCATAATGTCATATATCAAGTTTATGAATGCAAGTCTTTTCCTTGGGCTACATGTCTATTCATGTGCTTAGAACCACTGTGTTAAGTATTAGTACTGTGTATTAATTAATTGGTATCTGGCAAGACAAGCCTCTTCAGTGTGTTCTCAGATTTAACATCTACTTTGGCGAATGGTCATACAGCAAACAATTCACATAATCACCACTTAGAGAAAATATAGGATATTATAGCACAATGAAGCCCTTGGTATACCCCTTCCTGGTCATAACTTTTACCTTCTCCCAAGAGGTAGCCTGACTTTTATGATAATACTTTCCTTGATTTTGTTTATAGTTTTATCATTGATATATGCCCTAAATATTGTCTATTTTGCTTGTCTTTGAGGGTTATATTCAGGACTTGTATAGGATATATATTTTTGTATGTGTCTTCCTTTTTATAACATTACGTAGCTTTGTTTAATTTTGTTTGTTTTTTAATTGATATAGGACACTTTATTGTATGACTATAACGAGAGTATATCCATTTTACTGTTAATAGCCATTTTGACTATTGGCTCTACAGTGTCATTTTTAATATTATGTTTCGCATTTCTTTCAGGTGTATACCTAAGACTGGAATTGCTTTGTCCTGTGATATGTGCATCTTGCACTTTAGTGGTTATTAGCAAACTCTTTCCAAAGTGGTTTCATACCAGTGTACATTCTAACAGCATTGTATGAAAGTTCCCATTGTCCACATCTTTACCAGTGTTTGATTAAGTGTTCTTCAATCTATCTAATTTGGTAGGTGACTAGTAGTATTTTATTGTGGCTTCAATGTGTATTTACCTGATAACTAATTGACTTTAAATACCTTTCATGTTTCATGTTTAGTTTATTGGTTATTTAGATATCCTCTTTTATGAAGGGCCTGTTTTAAGTCTTTTGATAGTTTTTTTTTTTTAATTTGTCTTAATAACTTGTAGAGTTACATCTTCTGGACATGAATACTTTATATGTTGGGGAAATATCTCCTCCCCCTCTGGTTTTTGCTGTTTTACTCTCTATTTAATGAGGTGTTTTGTTTTGTTTAGTTTTGAGATGAACAGAAGTGCTTGACTGAAGTGTGGCCAAGAGTTACCAAATTTGAATTCATTCTCTCTCTGTCACTTACTACTTTGTGACCTTGGCCAGCTTTGAACTTCAGTTTACTTATCTGATAATAGTTGGTAATAATATCTATGTCATAGGGTAATATAAATGAGATAAAGCACTTATTATAGAGCTTTTCACCTAGCAGTCCTCAATAGATATTAATTGCCTTCCCCATCATTTAGGGTGCTCATTTTCATACTGTCTTTTGGGAAATTGGGTAGTATTCATGAGCTATTTGCAAATGAATGTTTTGGAAATTAGAATCTCATATAATTATCCCAGGAATTTAGAAGGTAGGCTAAACCAGTAAATCTAATTAATTTACCCAGAGAACTAAAATATAACATTTTCTTTGCTGAAAAGGGTTTATACTCAATATGGGACCCTTGAATAATAAAACTTATAACTGGGGTTTCTTAACCAGAAAATGAAAAGCTATAGTTTTAAAAAATCTAAACCCTTTATATAATGCATCCTACACTGAAACTAAGGGTAGAACTCTTTACCTGTAAGAAGAAAGCAAGGTTTCTTAAGTGAGAAATTGCTAATTACTCCAATTCAAAGTACCTTCCACCTCCCTAGAGTTTTCTGATGCTTACTGATGATTTTCATTTTGCCCTGTTCCATCTTTTCATTTATTCATTCAAGAAATCTTTATAGAGCCCTGGCTGGTATGGCTCAGTTGGTTGGAGCGTTATCCCGTAAACTGAAAGGTTGTGGGTTTGATTCCCAGTCAGAGCACATGCCTAGGTTGCAGATTCCATCCCTGGTCTGGGCACAAATGAGAGGCAACCAATCGATGTTTATCTCTCACATTGATGTTTTTCTCCCTCCCTCTTTCCCTCTCTTCTCCTCCTCTCTCTAAAAGCAATAAGCATGTCCTCGGAAGAGGATTTAAAAGAGAAAGAAAGAAAGAAATACTTATAGAACACATCAATGTATCAAGCCCTATGCCAGGTGAAAGGGACAGAGTAGTGAATAGAATAGATTCAGTCTTTGCCTGAATGGAGGTCTGAAGGAAGAATGGAAGATATTTTAATGGTTTTGATACCATGTTTGAAAAGCATTCTTAGGGTTCTGCTTCTGGTAATGGCAGGAATGTTTATAATGGACCAGCTTCCACACAGATAATTATACTCTGGACAAAATACTATACTATAAATGTACACACAGATATCACTTTCAAGTGTACTTTAATACTTAAAAACACAAAGCATCTGAATGTATTAGAAGCCAACCAAAAGCAGGTAGCAATTGATAGGGAGTCAGTACTTGGAATAAAAGGAACATCATTGGATGAGTTTCCTGTTTTTGCAGCTCTTTGACTGAGGGGAGTCACTAATGGGTACAGTAAGGGGATGGCTAGAACTCAGAAATTTCCAGTCTTACTGGCTTTGGAAATCAGAAAAGAGAGGCTACTACTGCAGCTAGAAAGTGAAAGGCAAGTCACAGAGGAGGAAGCCCAAATTATGCATCTAAGTATTTTCCAGAGTTTTGATTTTTGGACAAAACATCAATACTCTTTAAAGGAATATAACAGAACCCATAGTCTTCAAAGTATCATTTGCAACATTCAGAATTACTACACATGAAGAAACTGGAGATTCTGATGCACATTCAAGAAAAGGCGATCAATGGACACACTCTGGAATGACCCAGATGTTGGAATTAGTAGACAGGAATTTTAAAGCAATTAATTTGACTAATCTCATGTATGTAATAAAGTACTACATGAAATCTCAGTAGAGAAATGAAACTATAAACGAGAAGTAAATGCACAGTCTAGAACTGAAGAATACGATATCTGAAATAAAAGTTAAGTGAATGAGTTTAATAGCAGATTGAAAATGTCAATGAACTTGAAGACCAAAATTATCTAACCTGAAGAACATAGAAAAATATTCTAAAAATAAATTTAAAAGAGCAGAGCCACAGTGACTCATTGAACAAAATTAAAAGACCTACTATGTGTTGTTAGCATTTCAGAGGAGAAGAAAAAGGAAATATATTTTTAAAGAATATGGGCACGATCTTTCCAAATTTAGTGAAAGGTATAATTGTACATATTCAAGAGGCTCATAGTCAGACTGATGAAAACCAATGAGAAAAATTTTGTAAAAGGATGGAAAAGATGTAACATGCTAAGAGTAAGCATGTGAAAACTAAAGTAGTCATATTAATACCAGGTAAGTAGACTTTGAGACAAAGTACAGTCATCTCCACAACTACCCATGGTTTTGCTTTAAGCAGTTTCAGTTACCATAGCCAACCAGGGTCTGAAAATATTAAATGAAAAATTCCAAAAGTAAACAGTTTATCAATTTTACATTGAGCACTATTCTGAGTAGTATGATAAAATCTTGTGCCATCCCACTTTGTCCCACCTAGGACGAGTCATCCCTTTGTCCAGAGTGTCCAGGCTGTATGTGCTGCCTGCCCTTCAGTCACTAAGTAGCTGTCTCCGGTTATCAGATAAGTTATCAGAGAAACCACATGACTTTTATTTCAGTATATTATTATAATTGTTCTAATTTTAGTATTAGTTATTGTTATTAATCTCTCACTGTGCCTAATTTATAAATTAAACTTTACCATAGGTAGGTACATATAGGAAAAAACATAGTATTCAATATATATATGATTCATTACTACCCAGTTTCAGGTCTCCACTGAGGTCCTGGAGCATGCCCCCTACAGGTAAGGGGGGCACTACTGTGATTCTTCATGAATGTGATACTGCTGCTGCTTTGACACGACCTGCTTCTTAGCCTGGCCACCTTTAGTTAAAATGCACTGTACCATAGGTAAATAAGGGCATTTCAGAAAGATTAAAGGATCAAGTTACCTGGAAAGGCACATAAGAATCAAACAGACCTTAAAATAAAGCAAAATTTGGTGGGATTAAAGGAAGAAATAGAGAAGTCCACAATTACAATTGAAGATTTTAATACCTACCCCTTTGTTAGTAATTGATAGAAATACTACATAAAAATATCAATAAGGATGTAATACTACCAAAGTAATACTACCAGTCACCTTGACCTAGTTGACATTTGTAATGTCACAAACTCCAATAACCACAGAATATGCATTCTTTTCCAGCATACACGAAACATTCAACAAGATAAACCATATGTTCGGCCATAAAGTAAAGTTCAGTAAACTTCAAAAGATTGAAATCTTCCAAGTATATTTTATGATCACAGTAGAATTAAATTAGAAATCAAAAAGATCTGAAAAATTCCCACAGGATATTTGGAAATTAAAAGTATTTTTAAAATTCCTTTTATTACTGCTTGATTAAGTGATTGCTGCAATTGGTTACCTAACATCTCTTGGTTTTCACCATTTTATTATAAAGGAAGAAAAAAGGTGAAATTCCTTTTTCTTAGTTTTGTATAAGTTTTCTCAAGTCTTTTCCTTCTCCCATATTTAGGATAAAATAAAAGCATATTATTTGTAACCTTTTAAAATGATCTCCTTCCTTTTGGAGGGATGGGGTCAGCATTTAGTATTTCTGTTTTTTTCTAAGAACGTGGCATAAGTATTTATGGTCTTGGTGGAGTATTCTTAGAAATCCTTCAGGCTCTTCCTTTTGCTGAGCTCTTTGCTCTAGCACCACCCTTCATCACTGCCTCACCACCACCCCCCACCCCCATCTCATGCACCTGTAATCTCATTCCACCAGGCTCAGGAATCTGTTTTGAGTTCTCTCTTGAATTGTTATTACCTGTTTATGTGGGTAGACTTTACAATTCAGAGTGCTCAAAATGTTTTTGCTTCTGTATATGGTTCTGTTATTCATTTGGTCTTCTCTGTGGATAATTTTGGAATCTTTCATCACTGTACCTGTCTTCTATGGGTTCTTGCCTATTTTAACCCATGTACTTTTTATGTTGGTTTTTCTTACAATAATTTTTCCATATTATTTTATCTGTTTTCAGTGTTTTATTGGGTTCATTGTTAAGGAATTTCCAAGAGGAATCCTGTCCTAAAAACAAGAAGCAGCAGATTACATTTTTGTTTCTGTAGAACAGTAACTAGAATCAGAATATACAGGGGAATGAATGAGGGGCTGTCTCTGCTTTGTATATGGTGTCAAGCTAGTACAGAAAACAGATTTTTAGAAAGTATTCTCCGGGTCTTTAAATACATCTTTTACCACATGTAATTTGTACATCAGTCTCATGTTGAGAGCCATACTTCTTTTCACACTATATTGTTATGGGGTTTTGCAGCATGGAAATGCATTCACAGACTAGAATTTGCCAAGGGAAGGAAATAGTAAAGCTTCAATATATACACTAACTTGGCATATATGCATTTAATAATTTAATACCCTAAGGTCTCAGTAACCAACCTGCTTACCTGGCAGGTTCCATTTCCTAGGCTAAGGATGTCCAGAGAACTCAATCACAAAAGAGCTGAATTATGACCTCCTGTGGTTATTAAAAATGCAAATATGGGTAAATGTTTTTTAATATTCTGCATTTAAAGCCTTGTTTTTTAATAGAGACATGCACTTTGTCCCTACTCTGGTGTATATTTCTTAAGGTCACAGGATTCCAACTTCCAGCTTTCAAACTTTTTTCCTCTGTTTTAAGTCTTTTGAGCAAGCTGTGTAATAAGCATCTCATTTCCAGTCTCTACAGAATAAAGTGTGAGACTGCCAGCATCAGCTACTCTCTGAACTTTGAGACCTTGTCAGAACAAGAATGTACCTTCCAAGTTCTGCATCAAAAGCTGGTAAAATATTGTTTAATAGGTGTAGACTTTCAGTTTGGGAAGATAAAGTTTCCAGAGATGGATGGTGGTGATGGTAGCACAACAGTATGAATGTACTGAATGCCTCTGAACTGTACAGTTAAATATGGTTACAGTGGTAAGCCCTGGCTGGTGTAGCTCAGTAGATTGAGCATGGGCTGCGAACCAAAGTGTTGCAGGTTCGATTCCCAGTCAGGGTACATTCCTGGGTTGCAGGCCATGACCCCCAGCAATCACACATTGATGTGTCTCTCTTTCTCCCTCCCTTCCCTCTCTAAAAATAAATAAAAAAAATCTTAAAAAATATATGGTTACAGTGGTAAATATTACATTATGTGTATTTTACTACAAAAAGAATTTTTTAAAAAGTTGGTAAGAAAATTGAAGTAAGAGGGCTTTAAATCATTTTTTTCTCTTATGAACATGACATTGGCCCCAGATATTTAAGAGCTGTCCTAGCTGCTTACAGTCAGTATGTAGGAACTGTAACATGATAATATGTGCACAGAGTGTTGATAGTGCAATGCTTCTTCTGTTCCATATGGTTCAGAAGTCATTTAGGAGAAGTAAAGACTAGGTAGCCAAAGTGTATAAACAATATCATAAAATTTACCATTATCATTCTTTAAAAAATGTATATAATCTAAATTTCCTCAGATTCAGGGGAAACCAATTTTAAATTGGTTTTCTTGTTTTTACTCTTCATACCAAGGTCCAAACCTAACTATAGCCTCTCCAGATACTCCCATTGCTTGGAAACAGAGAACTATAATGGAAAAGTGGGCTCCTTCTTTTATCCTTTCCTACTTGAATTTTTATTTTAAGGTGAATAACAGGAGAAATTAACAGGGCTCTGATTTAGACTATCCCTCTTTTCCCTTCTCTCCATTACTACTTTAATATTTTGCTTTTCTTTGTAAAAGATTTTTGCTTTATTATTTTTTAACAGGATCTGAGGAACAGTTTTGTTATAAACACCTTAATCAGACTATAATAGTAATGATGATGTTAGAAAAACAATTCTTACTCCTGCAAAATTATCAAAGGGGGAATTTTTTAAGAGTATTAAACGGAAAGGACAGCTGGTTTGGTTTAGTTCGTAAAATAAACTGATCTACTAAATTCCCAAGTTGTATATTGTGCTTGAATTTTCCATTGGGAAACATTCCACTGTCCCTTTTTACTGTTTAAGTTAAGCTGCAGTGAACACTGGGAGAATGGCCCTGTGGCTGAGCTGGGTTTTTTTTTTTTTTTTAATCTATTCATTTTATACTTTCAGACAGATTTTTCCCTGGGGTGAAACAAAGGTTAACTGAAATTTCCTCTGTTGTGTACCTGAACGAATCAGCAGTTTGAGAAGGAAATCCCATTGATGGGCCAAGAGAGTGACAGGCTCTATTTAAAGAATTCCCCCGACTGTGTGGTAGACCAGCCATGCCATGAATTTAACTGTTCCTGTGGTCCCCATACTTGTACCCACCAAAAAAGAGAGAGAGAGAGAAAGCGACTTTGTTCTACAATCACAGCCCTAAGCTTTGAAAACCACGAGCCATTGAGTTTTGTGAATTCAAGTTAGACAGCAACAGAGGCCAAGACTCTAGGGGAACAATATCTGAAAGGGAATACACAAAAACAGGTAGAAACTGTTTAACTGTTTTATTTCTCTGTGTATATACAGATTTATGTGTGTTTATACACACAGCCAAGAAACCTGTATCTTTCTCTCATTTTTTGTAGCTGGTCCTAATTATATTTAGCCAATATGTTTATTAAATTTTTTAATTTGTTAAATTTTTCATTTTTATAGCTTTTGTGCTCCATAAAATATGGTCCATGCAGGACATATTATATGTGTTGGAAATGAGAATAAACACAGTAGGAGTTTAAATGGTTAAAAGGATGGACCTTTACATTACCTCTGCTGGAGCTTTACTATCAGGGCAGCTCATGTATTTTGTATTTTTCCTGTTTAAGGGAAGCTGCTTTAAATATGAAAAGATGGTATCTTGAGTTGGATTAAGCATCCTTAATTCATGTGTATTTAACCTCAGGACTTGTGAGCCTTGTTGAAAATCCAGATTTAACACTGCCTAGTAGGCCTCAATAGTGCATACTGCGTAGGGATTATGAATAGTTTTTTTCTGAGGTGGGGTTAGTATGTATTCCCAGGGGGCATGAATTGTATATGTTTCTAACAAATATTTCACATATATTGGTAATTCATATTTCTGTTTACAAATTTAGGATTTATTTTTGTAAAAAACCTTCATTATTTGAAGCTTTTGTTATCAAAAGTTTTTGAAGTTATCTTCTCTCTAGTGTGGCCAAGAACTTACAGAGATTTCGTAAGACATTAGAATTCATAAAGAAAATAATACAGTGTGATTGGTTTCTGTCTGGGAATTTTAAAAAAGCAAGTACTATTTGAGTTGGTTCCTGAGGGGGAAAAAATAGGAATTTATCTTGGAGATTATGTAGGGGCTAGATTCATGCACACATATGAGAGCTTGAGTCCAGAGAGATCAAATTGTTCGTACAAAATTAGTTGGTGTGTTTTAGAAGAACCTAGGTCTCAATTCCTATCTGGTGTTTACTTGCACAATAAACTGCCTGCCTCTCTTTTTTTCATGATATTTTAAAAATCATTTCTCTCTTGTCAATTATACCTCAGTAAAGCTGAAACAATAATTTCTCTCTTTTCTTTTTTTATTTCTTGACTGTTTCTTGTCACTCATTCTTTTCTGTCCCTTTTTTTTCTCCTTCCTTTTTTATTTTTCAATATTGGTCCTACTGCAAACAGGTTGTAGCATTATAAATTAAGAGCAAGATTTGGGGGAGTAGATCTCTCTAAATATTCCACATGGCCTATATAAGGCTACATTGTTCTTTTGGATGTTTTTTTTTAAAAAGCAAAATTCTACTTACCCTGCTAGTTGAGGAAGCTATGACTGGATCACACACTCTAGCTGTTACTTAGGTAAATAGGAGAGCTAACAAATGCCATGGATAGGTGCAGTTGATTTTTTTAAAGATCAATAAAAACAGTTAACTTCTCTTTTAGGAAATCACTTGGTTCTTCCAAATTTGTTCATGAAGTGATGTTTATTGAGCACTTACTATGTGCCAGACACCATACAAGGTAGCATAAGTTGGAGAGTAACATGGAAATGGTTCCTGCCCCTTTATAGACTAGAGTTGACCACAAATAGAAAGTTGAGGCATTGTTTTTATGAAACTGAGGTTCAGGATTCTCAAAGACCAACATTGCACTTCAGATAATACCATTATTCACCCATATCAGAATATACTCTTATATTAAAAGTGGGAAAGTGCAATTTGAAATCCAAGTTGTTTCCATATAAGTAAATCAAAACTAAAAGAAAAAATTTTTTTTGTCTGAGAAGCTCTTTATTTGCCCTTGGATTCTAAATGATAGCTTTGCTGGGTAGAACAAGCAATCTTGGCTATAGGTTCCTGCTTTTCACGACTTTGAATATGTCTTCCCAATCCCTTCTAAGCTGCAAAGTTTCTTTTGAGAAATCAGCTGACGGTCTTATGGGAATTCCTCTTTAGGTAACTAACTGCTTTTTCTCTTGCTGCTTTTAATATTGTCTCTTTATCTTTAACCTTTGGCATTTTAATTATGATTTATCTTGCAGTGGACTTCTTTGCTTCCGTCTTTTTTGGGACTCTGTGTTTCCTGGGCTTATATATTTATTTCTTTCACCAAATTAGGGATTTTTTTTTCGTTATTTTTTAAAATAGATTTCCAATTTCTTGCTCTTTCTTTTCTTGTTGATGCAAATGTTGGATACTTGAAGATTCCCAGAGGCTGCTTAGACTATCCTCGGGGGTTTTTTATTCTTTTTTCTTCTTGTTCTGATTGGTTGTTTTTTGGTTCCTTATGTTCCAAATCATCAATTTGATTCTTGGCTTCATCTACTCTACTGTTGTTTCCCTGTAAATTGTTCTTTATTTCAATTAGTGAATCCTTCATTTCTGACTGGATCTTTTTTATGCTATTGAGGTCCTCACTAAGTTCCTTGAGCATCCTTATAACCAGTGTTTTGAACCCTGCATCTGATAGATTGCTTATTTCCACTTTGTGTAGTTCTTTTTCTGAAGTTTTGATCTGTTGTTTCATTTGGGCCATGTTTCTTTGCCTTCTCATTTTGGCAGCCTACCTGTGCTTGTTTTTATGTTTTAGGTAGAGCTGCTTTGACTCCCTGTCTTGGTAGCATGGCCTGATGTACTAGGTGTCCTGTAGGGCCCAGTGGCACAGTCTCCCTTATCACCCAAGCTAGGTACTCCAGTTGTACCCTTTGTGTGTGCTGACACCCTCCTCTTGTAGTTGAGCCTTGATTGCTGTTGGCAGATCAATGGGAGGGATTTACCCAGGCCAGTCAGCTGCAAGGACTGGCGGTGACCACTAACTACCAACCTCTGCCCTCTGTGGAGGATAAGCTGTGCAGGGGCGGGGTGGTGGTGCTCTGATGTGGTCTGTAGCTGTCCACTGCTTCCACAGGCTATGTGGTTTCCAGGGTGGTGCAGGGCAAGGTCAGCACCCCCCATCCCTGTGTTTTGCCCAGGGCCACCCTGCCTGAGCTTAAAGCAATCTGAGGTGGTTGCTACTTGTGCTGGGCTTGGAGATTCCCAGTCGAAGCCAAGCTGTGAATTTAGGCTGGTTGCCCGTAGTGCTGGGCCTGGAACCGCTAAGCAAGAGGTACAAGAGCTGGGGGCTCACTGAGGCCAGCTGTTGCTTATTTGAGAGGATTTAGGGAGTTGTGAAGCATTAGCCTAGACCAGCCATTCTTATGGAAAAGCAGCTTGGGTGGCCTCTTAACTGGGTGAGGCAGAGTCTCTGAGGATTTCCAGGGTAGGCAAGCAGCGTTAGGCAGGTTGGTGGAGACAACACTCCAACCAACCAAGCCACCCAGCCAGGGCTAGTGTTCTTACTTTGTTGCTCAAAATATTACATTATCATTCTAGAACATACAAAAGAAGTCTGGAGACACCATCATTTTTAGCTTTCATTGAGCCAAGTTAAGAATCTGAAATTTTACATTTTCTGCTCAAAATGGCAAATGGAAGAAAATTGGCAGAGGAAGACATTTTATAAGCATTAGATTAATCAGAACATAAATGTAATAGCAGTATCTAGAGTTTAGTGATATGAACTTGATCTTTTAAGCAAGGCTCAGACTGATTTTTCAGAGGATATTGTAAATGTAGACAACATATTTCTAAGTACAAAAACCAACCAAACAAAAAAGGCTATCCCATCTGGCCAGTCATTCAACAGGAAGTTTTTTACCACATAATGTGTTATAACAGTAATCCAGACCATCCTGCTTGACACAAGGAAGAGTGACTGTTCTTTCACGTTTTATAATATTTGTATACCAGATTTTCTTGATACAGTTTGTTTTGGATGGACAAATGCTGAAGGCAGATGTTTATGCAGGGGTGATTAGAAGGAAATAAATGATATAGAAGTAAAAAAATTAATGGATTGATTATTCTAATTGGTGTTTATAAATCTGAAAGTGACAATGTTTGGAACTATGGAGCAAAGGAAAAATGTATTTGAAATCTGGGATAAGTATTTACAAAATACTTATGCAAGTTCATGCATGAGAATTGAGCAGTTGGTTGCATTCCAAGATTTTGCCATTTCAGGAATAGCTTCAAAAACAGGAAATATATGAAATAATAATTTGGGTTTGCCATGTTTAAGATTTCTAATGAAACTGTTTTAAATTATCTATTTATTTCTCTGAAATTATTTGTGAAATGACTTACATTATTAAAAGAATCCACTGAACCTAGATAATTAATGATGATAACTACTTTTTCCTAGTATAGTGCATGTAAAATGAACAGGCACTGCCCTAATACTGGAGATGTGAGGATGACCGAAACTTAGCCTTTTAAACAGGTGAGTTGCTAGTGCCAGGCATGGTAATACACAGACTTTCAGTCCAAGTAAATGAAACAAATAGACTGGTATGAAATACAGGAAAATTCCAGAGTTGTATAAGAAGGGAAATAATGTACTACTGCATAGTCATAAATTGAATATTAACCTGAAAAGGGGGGAGTGGAGGGAGAAGAAATTCAGATAGGATGTTATAGAAAACTAAATCCTCTTTACTTTTATTAGGAATTTAGATATTAATGTTACAGTATCAGAATGAACATTATTTAGAAGTATGAAGATAAATATCAAAAGAAATAGCTAAAGTATTGAAACTGTTTGCCTCTAGGGACTGGGAGATGGAGTAGGAAGGCAATAACTGCTACTTATTTCTTACATATGTTTTTAGTATCATTAGAGTTTTAAAAACCATGTGCATGTGTTCCTTTGATAAAAAAAATATGGTATGAAATTACAAATTTAAAGAGAAAATCGAGCTTGTATGTATCAAATGAAGTTGAAGGCACAGGGACACTGCAACAATCCTAGGTCCGCAGTGACGATCAGGTGGTGCTGACTGGAAGGAGACCAAAGTATTGGCTCGGAAAGACGTTTCAAAGGAGGATGCTAAGGGGACTGTAAGACCTGGCCTGACTGGATAGAGGGGGTGAAGCATTTGGTTAAGACGAAAGTAAACATACATTTTAAGCCACCCATGTTCAGGTTACATGGGTGAACCTGAACAACACCGTGCTGAGTGAAATAACTAACAACAGGGACGAAAGTGGTTGAGCCAGTTTCACGTGGGATAGTAAAGATGAGTTTTGCTTTGACTGTTAGGTTTGCAGTAGCTGTAATAAGACATCTGTGGTATATCCTATAAGCAATTATAAATGTGAGCCTGGACATATTTGGTCTTAAGGTCTGGAGAGTTATTTGTAGAAAATGTTACCAAAATAAATGATATTAAAAACAAACTATTTGGGAGTGACTTGTTTCCTAAGAGAGGTGGACAGAGAATGAGACATGAAAGAAAATACATGTTAATGCTGGGTACACAAACACGAAATTAATGATAGTACAGAAAAAGAGAAATGACTCAGAAAGGGGTAAGGAGATGTTAAATAGAAGGGTGACCGAAAGATTATAGTTTCCAGTTTGGTATTTTTACCAGCAGGTAGGTAACCAAGTTTCATACAGCCTTTAAATCGTCTCTGGAAACCTACGGTATATTTCTTAAAGTGGCCTCTTGATTAAATTTAAATGCGTTTTATATGTACTTGTTATTTTAAAACCATTTAAAGTGTCCATATGGTATACTTCCCTTTTTGTCTTTTGGGGTGCGGGTGGATGTGGGGACCAGGCACCATAGTATTGGGTTGGCCAAAAAGTTCATTCGGTTTTTTCCACAAGCTGGCTCTAGTAATGCTTAGTTGTGTTTAACTTCATTAGAAACAATTTTGATAGATTGTATTGTGACAACTGTCATACCAGTGCTTGTTAAAAAAAATGGTGAATTTTTGTGTAGTCATTTTAATATTGAAGATGGAAGAAAATGCAAAACATGTTTAGCATATTATGCTTTATTATTTCTAGAAAGGTAAAAACATAACTTAAAAGCAAAAAAAGATTTGTGCAGTGTATGGAGAAGGTGCTGTGACTGATTGAACGTTTCTAAAGTGTTTTGCAAAGTTTTATGCTGGAAATTTCTCACTGGATGACGTTCCACGGTCAGGTAGGCCAGCTGAAGTTGATAGTGATCAAGTGGAGGCATTAATTGAGAACAGTCAGTGTTCTGCCATGCGGGAGATAGCTGATAGACTCAAAATATCCAATAAATGTTTTGGCCAACCCAATGGATATCTTTAAAAGAAGAAAAGTCATGGTGCGGCCACTTTGGAAAACAGTTTGGCAGTTCCACAAAAAGTTAAGCACAGCGTTACCACATAACCCAGCAAGTCCACTTCTAGATCGACACCCAAGAAGTGAAACTATACACCTACGCAAAAATTTGTAAACAAATGTTTATTGCAACATTATTCCTCATTGTCGAAAAGTGGGAGCACCCCAAATATTCATCAAATGATGGAGGGATAGATAAAATTTCATGGTGGTATATCCACACAATGGAATATTATTTGGCCATGTAAAGGGATGACCTACTGATGCGTGCTACAACATGGGTGAACCTGAACAACACCGTGCTGAGTGAAAGAGCCAGTCACAGAGGGCTACATGTTGTTTGTTTTCATACAGAATGTCCAGAATAAGCAAATCTATAGAGACAGAAAGTAGATTAGTAATTTCCATGGGGCTGGAGAGGAGGAGAATGGGGACTAATTGCTAACTGGTGTGGGGCTTATTTGTAGGTAATAAAAATATTCTGGAATTAAATAGTTGTGATGGTTTTACAGCCTTGTGAAAATACTGAAAACATTGAATTGTACATGTGAAGAGGGTGAACTATTTTCCCTTATAACTGCCTTTAACAGTAACACCTTTGATAGTATACATTTGGCAAGACCTGTTCTTCCATATGGGATGGGAAAGGTTTCATAACATCTCTTTATTAAAAGACTATGACTTTAAAAAAGAAGAAGAAAGAGAAGACACAACTCCCATAATGTCACTCTATTGACTATTTCTATTAATAATTTTTCCTCTCCATTCTTGTTACGACGTAGTATCTTATGAAGCGTCTTTTATTTCTAAATAAAGAGTCGTCAGGTGGTTTACCGATTAGATCCTTCGGGTGGCGGGAGTAAGGGCTGAGAGAGAGCTGCATGTGTGTCCGTGCCTGTCTGTCCCTCTGGTGACACACAGCCGCCTTTGTGCGACCAATAACCTCGCAAGAGATCTGTGTAACCCTGTGCTAAGCACCTGTGTTTATTTCCTCTTTCTTCTTCCTCCTGTACCTCTAAAAAAAGAAAAGCTAAATCCCCATTTATCGTTTACATACATTTAAAAATATGAATTGTTTCTGGTAAATTTAATGTGATTCAAAATAAGATGAGCAATTTGATGCCTAACTTGCAAATTCTTCTGGTAAAATTTGTTTTATTTAAATTATTGCCAGTACAAAATTTAATGACTAAAATGGTTGTGTGACCAGCATTAAAAGGAAAAGTATAAATAAAGAAAACGAAGACTGAAAAGAGCAGTTTGAGAGGAATGCAAGTTGAATAAAGTGGCTCGGCCCCCAGGGGATTTGCATGTGGCATTGTGTGTATTTCAAAAGTTTCCGTTGAAGTAACAGATGCTGCTGATGAAGTTGGGAATAGTAACTTCATTTGTGGCTGGCTCGGTTGCTTATTGGAAGTGAGAAGATCCCAGGGGGAAATCTGGTAGAGTAGAAGTAGGCTCAGGAAAGGATATGACACAAATAATATGACAGCTTTATCTGGGTGATCTTTAACCCATAAACACTGGCTGGGTATGGGCACGATCATCTATAAATATCCAATTTATCTTGTATCTCATGTGCACCCTGTGTCTGCCAGGTGATGTTACTTAATAACAGTGATTTTTTTTTAAGTTCTTTCTTAGTTCCTAGGGTTGCTTCCTACAGAAATCCCAAGTTTTAAGTCTTGAAACTTTAGAAGTTTTAAAAGTTCAGGTTTTCAAAATCTTATTGAACTTTTAAATTATCTGATTGGCTTCTGTACTCCAGTTTAGAACAGCCACACAGTGTGCTTATAAATGTTTCCTTTTATTCTTTTTAATTTTTTCTAATGTAGTTTGAAGTGTGCAAGATGTGCAGATAACTAGATAGATGTACAAAACAGATGGTCCATAGAGAACTTAGGATGTAGTGAGGGAGATAAAATATTTATTAATATATTTCTTAATACAAAGTTTTGAATTTATTGCTAGCCTAAGACATACAGATAACATGCTTTCAGAATATGAGGTAGAAAATATTTCTTCCACAGAGAAATCAAAAGAAGAAATGTTATTTATTTATTTTTAGAGAGGGAAGGGAGGGAGAAAGAGAGAGAGAGAGAAACATCAGTGTGCAGTTGCTGGGGGGTCACAGCCTGCAACCCAGGCATGTACCCTGATTGGGAATCGAACCTGCGACACTTTGGTTTGCAGCCCGCGCTCAATCCACTGAGCTATGCCAGCCAGGGCTAAGAAATGTTATTTAAGTAACTCATCCAGTAAACTTGAGTACCTGTGATAACTAAGCAATTGTTCTTTGGTGTTTGGAAGATAAAAAGATAGAGGTGACATGGTTAAAGTCCAAGAGGTTATATAGTTGAGAATGATCATCTTGCTTTTGAAGGGCTGTCAGAGAAGACTTCAGTGGAGGAGATAACACATGATTAGGTACTTGAAGACCCAAATCTTAGTTTCGTGTGGTTGAAGTTAGGGGTGGTTTGTGTTCCAGGCAATACGTACGTAGACAGAGCTGCAGAGAACAGCAGTACACATCGGGAAACTTACTGGGCATACCTGGAGTACTGGGACCAGAAAGATGAAGCTAGAGAAATAGATAAAGGCTAAAGCATGAAAGGTATTATATGGCACACAGAGGAGTTTCACATTTATCCTGTGGGTATTGAGGGCCATTAAAATGGGAATAAAAATATATTCAGAGCAGAATATGTTTATATTCCCATTTTAGAAACATTACTTTAGTAACTGGTGTAGAAAGGGGTTGTGGTACTAGAGAGAGAATTTACTCCAAAAATCTAGGTGAGAAATTAAATTCCAATGAAATAGCATTGAGGTTGTATGGATAAAGAATTCTCAGGATGCGTGGTGAGTAATTATATGAAAAGTAAGCAGGGAGAGTTGAGGTTTTTGATCTAGAAAAGAGACTGAGATACAAGGAGGAGAGGTAGGGTTGTCTGTTTTTTCCTCTGTGGGCAGGCATGACGTAACCCGGGACCAGGAATGTAGAATGAGGGGAAGGAAGGCCAAGAGTGGAACATTGGTTCCTTGCACAAACATCGGAAGATGAAGAAACCATGAAGGGAGACCAGAACCAGGAGAGTGTTTTGTTATAACAGCCAGGACAATTATAAACACTTACCAGGGTCAAATGAGAAAAGTACTGACTATTATCCATTTGTATTGACTATGAGGAGCTGCACCTTAATGGATATTCGGAATTTGTAATCACAGAAATTGGATGGGTTAGGTGGAAAATTGGTCAAGGCGGGAGACAATATTGGAGAATAAGGGCAGAAAGTGAGAAGTACAGAGATGGGGAAGTATTGGGATTGTTATATTACCAACAGGAGGACCTTTTGCTTTAAAAATATTAGGTATATAAAAAGAGTGTGGGCAATAAACTTAAGAATGTAATATTGTTCATTTGTCTTTTATGCTATAACTGCACAATTATTTAACCTTGAGTTATGTGGTGGGAGGGTTATTCACATCTCTACTTTTATGTTCTTTATGTTTTCTTGGTCATCTCAGTGTTTTAGAGGAATGGAAGAGTGGCATCTCGTGAGTCAATTTGGGCAAAGGAGAGACCACATATTGAGAAGGCCCACAGTCTAGGTGCCTTAGTGATTGCATGTGTAAACCAGACAATGTCTTTTCCCCCCATTCTCCAACTGTGAGCCGCCTATACATAGATAAGGATTATTTGGGGAGAAAATAGTTGCTAAAGGACTTACATATTGTAAGAAAGGCTGTTCAGGCAATGTAGTCATCATCATAAGTTAATTGCTCGTTGGTAGACTGTATTCAATATTTCTTATTAAATAGCCTATTTTCCAAGTAATAGTGGACAGTTTGTCTTTTTTAAAACCTGATTAATTAAATTATCCTTCTATTTAAAAAAGTTATCTAGATTATTTAATTAACACAATAATGCATTTTAGATTCTTTAACCTGATGATAGGGCAAATTACTCAGCAGCACCACATTCTAGTCATCTTTCTGTGTCCTGCACTGTCTTTTACATGGGAGCTATTCAGTAAATATTTGTTGAAGATTAACTTGACACCACATTAAATAAAAACATTTTACAATTTGAGAAAAGTTACATTTACATTCTTTTTTTATTTTCAATTTATGTTTAGAGAGCAGGGAAGGAGGGGAGAAAAAGAGGGAGGTGAGACACTGATGTGTGAGGGAAACATTGATTAGTTGCCTTTTGCACACCCCCAGCTGGGGACCTCGCCTGAAACCCAGGCATGTGCCCTGACTGGGAATCGAACCAGCAACCTTTCAATTAACAGGCCAGTGTTCAGTCCATGGAGCCACACCAGCCAGGGCTACATTCTTAAATAATGAGTAGTAGCAAAATAAGTGTATATGTCTGATTTGTTGAATATTAAATTCTAGTCCAGAAAAATCATAAATCCTAGTCTATAAAGTCATAAATACATACCTTCTCACTAAATTTATTGAGATTTACAATTTTAGATGTTACAAATTAGAATACCTAGAATATGCATGGCATCTGTGGCTTCCTTATGAGGAGCTACTGGATATTGGGCCCAGGAAAAGATTAGTTCCTAGCACCTGTACTACAATTGACCAGCTGGATGTGCTAACCTCAGTCCTTCTGTAATCTTTGGTGATCTTTGGGAAAACATTTTACTAACTCCTATTTTCTGTCCAGTTATCACAAAGGTAGAGAGAACTCTGATTGTCTGTGGCTGCTCTTTCAGCAAAGGAATGATCTTCAGCTCTTGCCACGCACCAGAATGTAGACAGGCTAAGAATAACTGAAGCAGAGTATGAACTTGCTTTGGTCCTAAAAAATCTAGTCCAAATTTTCATTAGATCCTTTGAAAACTGAATGCAGTCTTGTGGGTAATAGCTACTTCAGCACTCCATGTCACAGAAAGCACCAGTTGCCATTTTTCATAGTACACACATAAAAGGGGAGCATTTGTGTAACCATAATACACAGGATTGTTGAGGATAAAATGTAAATTTAAAACAATTTGTAGATTCTGAATTACCAGATAAATATGAAAGGCATTTATCTTTATTCCCATGCAGTAAGAGATGGAAAGAGAGAGGAAAATGGAATAGGTCCACAAGTAGGAGAAAATCTTAGGGGGAAGATGTTCAAGTGTATGGGGTCACTTTTGGGGGAGCTCACTTTTTTGTTTGGAAGGTTGTTTCAGGAGAGAGAAAATATTCTGGTTGTTGGTTGGTGTTAACAGAGCACCCTGTCGTACTATTATTTTAGCGTCTCTGCCTTCAAGTTACTACTGTGGGAGAAAGAGTCCTGCTGTGCTGCTCCTTGGTGAGCTCACACTGTAGGAAGTCAAGACTTTTAAAGTTAACCTGAAAGGGGGCATGGAGAACTTCATATTTAGAAGAATAGGGTTAATATGTATGAAGTTCTTATGTGTGTTTCAGGTGAAAAGCTTCTAATAAGTAATAGTATTTTAATTCTCAGTACTCTTTATATATAAAAATGTCTGTGGAAATTCCTAGTAAAGGAATCACTATACTCTTATTTCCAGTCAAGCTGTACTGTTTATCATATTCTTCTACCTCGTCCATTATGTTGCTTGTGCCTTTCCTTTTTACTAGTATTCCCCTTCATCTTCCCTGTTAAAATCCTGTACAAGACTTCTGCTTCCAGCTATATTGTGTTAACTTATTCCACACTTGCCCTCCTGATAAGAGATAATGAAATTCGTAGATAAGGACTTTAAAATTAAAACAGCTGTTACAAATATACACAGAGGTTTGATGGAAAAAGATAAATATAATAAGAAGAGAAATAGATATAAAAAGAGCCAAATGGAACTTCTAGAACTGAAATATGTAATATTCAAGATAAAAAATATACTACTGGGTGGGCTTAAGTACAAATTAGAAGAACAGAAAGAAAAAAATGTAAGAGTCTATTATGGACAACTTTATACTGATAATTTTGACAATTTAGAAGTAATAGATAAATTCTTCGAAAGTCACAAATTACCAAAACTGGCCTAAGAAGAAATAGAAAATGTAAATAGCTCCATTACTAAAGAAATAGAATTGCTATTTTAAATCCTTCTACAAGTAAAATTCCTGGCCCACAAACAAGAAAAACTCCAACCTAGATGACTTCTGGTGAATTCTATCAGATATTTAGGGAAGAAATAACCAGTCCTACACAAATCCTTTCCAACAAGGCCAGTTTTACCCCAATATCAAAACCAGACAAAAACATTATAAGAAGAGTATAAATTAATATCTGTCATAAGTACAGATGTAAAAATTCTTAATAAAATACCAGCAAGTTGAATTCTATAGTACATTATATAGAATAATACATCTACCCAAGTATGTTAATCTTAGAATACAGGTTGGTTTAAAATCACTGTATTGCACCATATTAGCAGAAAGTAAAAGAAATTCACAAGATGCAAGGTAAGAAAACAAAAACCAATTGTATTTCTATAAACTTGAACCAAAAATTGAAGAATGGAATTTAAAAATAAGCCATTTACAATAATGGAAGGAAACGTGAAATGCTCAGGGGTAAATTTAATAAAATATATGCAAGACTTGTTCAATGAAACCTATAAAACATTGTTTAGAAAAATTAAAGAGACCAAAATAGATCAAGAGGTACAAACTACTAATGTTTTGGAGGACTTGATATTGTTAAAATATCTTCCCAGGATGAGCTACTATAGATGTAGCACAGTGTCAATCAAAATCCCAGCAGGCTTTTTTATAGATATTGATATTTATTCTAAAATTCATACAGAAATTAAAAGGGTCTAGAATAGCTAAGGCACTCTTGAAAGAGAACAAAAAAGTAGAAAGGCTTACTTTACATGATTTCAAGATTTTTAAATAAAGTTTTTGTAATAAAGACTGTAGTACAGAATGATAGGCATGTAGCAATAGAACTTCCAGAATTTGACCTACATGTATGTAGTCAATTGACTTTTAACAAAGTTGCTAAGGTAATCAATAAAGAAAGGATAATCTTTCCAATATCCAGGGGAACAGCTGGATATTCATATGGGGGGAAAATAGTCAGTAACTAAACAAAAAGCTAAAACTATAGAAATTTAAAAGAAAATACCGAAAGTGCTTGTAAGCTTGCATAGGCAAATTTCTTTGGGCACAGAAAACATTAATTGTCAAGGGGAAAGTTTTCAAATTTATTACAACTTTTGCTTTCCTAATAACACTTTTAAAAATAAATGAAAAAGCAAGCCACACAGGGAGAAAATATTTGCAGATCATGTCTGATAAAAGACTTGTATCTAGAATATATAAGGAACTCTTATGATTCAATAAAAAGAAGAAAGACAACTACTCCTCAAAAAAAAAAATTTAAAATCAGGCCCAGAATTTGAACAGTTTTTGAAAAAAGATATATGAATGGCAAATAAATACATAAAAGATGCTCAACATCATTAGTCATCAGAGTAATGTCCATTAAAATACTAATGCCACACTACTTCACACCCATTTTGAGGCTAAAATTTAAAAGACTGACTATTCCAAGTGTTGATGAGATTATGGGGCTACTAGAACACTCGTGTTGCTGGTGAAAATGTACAGTGGCACAACCACTGGGGGAAAGTCGCCAGTTTCATATAAAGGCAAAGGTAGGTTTACCATAGTAATTCTGCTGCTATGTATTTCCCCAAGAGAAATGAAAATCTGTGTCAATTAAAAGGAAGATTTTTGCTAGAATGTTTATTGCTGCTTTATTTATAACTGCCCAAAGTTGGAAACAACCTAAATGTTCATCAGGAGATGAACAACGAAACTATTATTATATCCACAGAAAATCTACTGACAAGCACATCAAATAGGTTTCAAGTGCAGATGAAATCAGACTCCTTAGTGGAAAATGAACAAAGACACAATCAGGAATGCATAAACCAACCCTTGGCCCTACTCAGGGTTCCAGTTTTGGTTCCATCTTGGAAATGACAGGCGACTCCTGTCCTTGCCCTTTGATCTGTCCTGTTTGCGTAATTCCCAAGGCCCAACCCAATGAGAACAGAATACTGCTCAGCAGTAAGAAAGGAGCAAACTACTACTACTCAGCAACATGGGTTGAACCTCACAAATATTTCAAAGTAAAAGAAACCAGATGCAAAAATGGTATATTATATATGATTCCAGTTCTGTGTGATCCTGGAACAGCCAAAATGAACCTGCCAGGACAGAAAGCAAATCAGTAGCTGCCTGAGGTGGGTGATTGACTGCAGATAGGCACGAGGTAACATTCTTGGGTGATGGAAATGTGCTACCTTTGATTGTTTGGTGAATACAAAGGTATATACATTTGTCAGAATGCATCATACTCTATTTTTACATGGGTATACTTTATAATATATAAATTACACTTCTGTAACATTTCCTTTATGGCACTGCCTTCTGTGACTTTTTTCCACTTTCTCCCTTAAATTCAGACATCTCCATTCTCAGTTTACCATAGTATTTTTTTTCTTTTATTACTCCTTACTTTTTTGGTCTCCTTGTGTTTTACTAGGTTATAAGCTCTTACTCATCTTTGTTTACACTATAGCATCTTGCTCATTGTAACCTTTCAATACATGCAGAAAGAGTTATCAGCTATTGCTTTGTTTACAATTCTGAAGTCTAAAAAGAATCACAGGCCTGGAAATTAGCAAGACAAGTCTATAAAGTAGCCAAGAATTGATAGTAAGCATCTCTAGGGCAGCCCTAATCTTACACTTTAGGGCAATCCCATTTTATATTCAGTCTCACTAGGTAGTGAATACATGGAAGATGAGTACTCCTGGGCCCTGTAAAAGCTGTCTTTAAAGCAAGACAGCTAAATTCATTTGTTCATTCATTCGTTCATTCATTTGTTCGTTCATTCATTAAAGTAAAGCAAGACATCTTGTGCTGGTTTCAAAGGCCTGGACTATGTAGGTATATTTGATTCCAGTAATGAATGAAAATCGGATAGAATCACATAAATTTTCTGCTAGAAGTTATCATGGATACCATGTAGTTCAATCCATTATTATACAAATGCAGAGAGGATAGATAAATAACCTGCCCAGAGCCACACAGCAAATAAGAGATAGGGTTAAAACTGGAACCCAGGTTTCTACAGTCTCATACCAGGTATTTGACAAAGTAGAGAACTGGCTGTCTGTGGACGTTCTAATGAGTTGCCCCTTAGACAAAAGCTCTCGTTAGGTTGGCACTTGGAGTTAAGCAAACAGGACAGATCAAAGGGCAAGGACAGGAGTCACCTGTCATTTCCAAGATGGAACCAAAACTGGAACCATGGGTAGGGCCAAGGGTTGATTTATGTGTTCCTGATTGTGTCTTTGTTCATTTTCCACTAAGAAGTCTGATTTCATCTGCATTTGAAGCCTATTTTATGTGCTTGTCAGTAGATTTTCTGCAGTAAGAATATACTGTAGCTTGGTGAAGAGGAGTCAGTACATAACCCAGAATACTGGTGAATTCCACAGTCATGTTAAAACAATCTAAGTGGAGTGGATCTCTCTCTCTCTCAAACCCTTCTCTTTTTTCACTGTTTCCTGTCTTGTGTGAATTTATTGGGCACTGAGGGTGGCAACAGTTGCTGTTTTGCATTTCACTGGTTTTGAATTTCATTTTTTAAGGAAAATATGAAGTCAGTTTTATAATTAAAGTGAGTTAAAGTGGTCATTTTGAATTTTAATGATGAAGGACATTGAGATACAAAGGCAGTTTTGAAAGCTACAGAAAGCGTGCTCCTTAGATGAGTCCTTTGAATGAAAGAATGATAGAGCGGATGGTGATGATGAAGGAATAAGGAGCTGCTGCTAGTTAATGTATTCTCCACTCTCAGTGTATGGATGCAGCCTCCAAATTTTACAAAGGAAATAATCATCAGCACAGCATCTCTGCTCTCCTATGGATTGGTCTTTTTGTATAGCAGCCTCTTGGTTTTCTCAGTACAAGTATTTTATTTTAAAATGTATCTCTAGACACTTACTTCTGGTAGGCCTGGGAGAATGTAGATTACTTCATGTCTCTTCAACATTCCTTTCAAAGAGTCGAGCTCAATTTGTGTTTTTGAGATAGAGAAGAGGAGTAGATAGGAGGAAGGAGAAAATCTTAACTTTGCTTTGGGGGGAGAAAAAAAATCTTTCGGTCTTTTGTTGACACCTTAGCTTCTGCATTAGTCCTGTGTCCCTTCCTCCTGGGCCATGGGTGGACTGGAGCAATAGCAGCCATGTGCTGTTTTGTAAAGGAACGGTGCAAAGAAAAGAAAACAGCTGATAAAGAAAAATACAGTGCTCTCCATCCCCCTAGGTTTTTACCGTTGTAATTTAATTTTTTTATTGATTGATTTTTAGAGAGAGAGAGACAATATCATCAATTTGTTGTCATTCTTATTTGTGCATTCATCGGTTGCTTCTTGTTTGTGCCCTGACCAGGGATAGAATCCACAACCTTAGCAATCAGGATGATGCTCCAACCAACTGAGCGACCCAGTGGCCAGGGCAGTATTGTTTTTTAAATAACATCAAAAATAATAAAATACAAAAGCAAAAAAGGACAAATATCATGCAGCCATTGATAGGTCTAAAAATACAACTGTAAGCCTGGCCAGGTAGCTAAGTTGGTTAAAGCATCTTCCCAGTACACCAAGGTTGCAGAGTTGATCTCCAGTCAGGGCACATATAGGAATTGACCGGTGAATGCATAAATGAGAGCAATAATGGGCTGATGTCTCTGTCTCTGTCTCTTTCTCTTTTTCTCTCTCTCCCCCTCTCCCCCTTCCTCTCTGTCTCTAAAATAAGTTTTTTTAAAAAAAACAGTACTGAATTTCTAGCCCTAATTGTGAGAGTATTCAAAATCTAGTTTTTTTGTAAGTGTTATAATGAAAGTCAACTACAAAGGGAAGCTAGTAGATACCATTAATGTTGATAATGGAATGAAAAACCTTTCCTGTAACTACTTGTATCCCAAATGGGAGGTGGTGGTTGTGGGGGCGGGGCGGTGGAGGGGCTGCAAATTAATGGACAGTAAAGAGATTAACGAGAGAAAAGACAGTGTGGGAGCACTCAGTAGTGAGTAACTCACTGGAGAGCCAAAGGTAAAGGTTCATACACCACCTTAACACAGGGGAGGATTTAGGCCTTCAGAAGATGGAAGGTTTGGGGGATGCTTGTTTACACAATTTTTTTGGAGTGCCTTGGTCCTCAAGGTCAGTGACTTGCCACACTGCAAACCTCTGGAGCACGGAGGGGAGGCTGTGGTCACTGGCTCTCAGAGCTCTGCGGTAGTCAGGTAAGGGGAGGTCAGGTGGAGAGTTCTTCCTGCTTCTGCTGTTAGGTTTTTGGTCCCTTCACTGATTTTCTTACATTTATTTCTAATTTGATGGTTCTCAAAACATTTTCACATATCTCATAGGATTCTGAGGATGTCTACCTAAAAAGGTAGACAAGGCAAATATGATTTCCTTTTTATATGGAAGGAAACTGAGATTAAATTAAGAATTTTGTTCAGAGTCACACAAGTAATAATGGAACCAAAATAAGAGGTTTAAGGCACCCACATGTCTCATTACACCTTTGGGGTCCAGTTGTAGGACTAAGAAATTGAATTATTTATTGTCGACCTGTAAGTGTTTTAAAGGCATCAAAATTGAGTAACACTGTGTTTATTTTGCAGGAGAAGATGGTGTAAACTGGTTCATCAGTGACAAAGACGTTGAGGTAAAATCAAAATGTTTTTGAAGTTATGAACAATGGATTAACACTTTTTTTGATTCCAAGTTTTCTTTCACTTCATTATGATAATAAACTTTTTTAAAATAGGGACAGCCTGAGTATCTTGTAAGAAAAAGTTTGATGTCTGGATATGGGTAATTGAATTTTTCAGAAGCGTGGTTCAGCCTTGATTTTTGTTAGTCAATTAATTGCCATAATGAGTTAGTCCCCTTTCCCTCCTGTTTGTGTCTTCTCTGCGGTGGTGGGTCTTAACTCATTGCCTGGTACCACTGAAGATCGACACCGGAAATAACCGCTTCTTCAGGGTAAGGAAATGGTTAGGCTATATTTAGGATGTGGCAGGTGTTTATTAGCCTTAATTGTAGCAGATGGCTAGAAAAAAAAAAGAATAATTTTACATGTTGGTAGAAGAGAAGTTTTAAGGGATAATTAGTTTAAAACGTCTTGGGGCCTACTTGGCCTATTCGGCAAAGTAGCAAGTAAAAAATGAAAGTTTTTTCAAAGATGAAATTCTACCAAAAAGATAAAAGCACATTTGGCATTTATATATTCCTCTCTAGATACCCATAGGATATGCTTTGCTGATATTTTTTTTGTTTGCAAGATCCTAGCTTTTGGCTAAAATATGAGACAACCAGAATTGGGTCATTGTAAGTAGAATGGTTTTTTTGCAAGGACTCTGGTGGAAGGAAATTAATCTCATTCTCTTAGAAATCATAATTTAGTTTATAGGCAGTAACCCTAGGCTATTTAGTAGAAGCAATGCATTCAGTAGCTATGTAGTTTTATAATTTTATAAAAGAGAAATTCATTTCTATAAAACAGAAATTCATTTTAAAAACATCATTCCCTAACCAAAAACTCAAGCAAGCTTCTCGTTCAGAAAAGTATGGTATATGTTCAGACATGGAAGTCAGCAGTATTTGACTCTGAATGCCACCAGAGTGTCTGATGCAAATCAGTCCTTGCTGGACCCGAACTGTGAGGAGAGAAAGGTTCAAAAGAAATGGAACCATAGGGAGAATGTCAAAGGATGGGGGAGGGACAGACAAAAAGTTGAGTTGTCTTTATAGCATCCCTTTTTAGGTTTTTCTAACTCCTTGTAAGAACACAAAGTTCCATGTTGCTGGGTTCTAAATTGAACTATGACTGTTAATTTTCTTGAACACAGTGAAATAGTTTTTTTTTAATTCTTAATTTTTTTTCCTTAGGCTCAGATATGTAATAATAGATCCTCTGGAAGACTGACCCACCGATACTACACAGCAAACAAAAACGTTACCTGTAGAAATTGTGACAAATGTGGCCATTTGTCAAAAAACTGCCCCTTTCCACAAGTATGTAAAATATGTAATGTTTCTTTCTACCTTGTTAAAATCAAAATCTTAGAGGACTGAAACCCTGTAACCTTAGAATTCAAATCTTATGTAATATGTATTAAATTTCTTCTTAGTTTTTCATGTAGGTCATACCCTAGAATAGTAGTAGAGAAAGATCAATAAATTTAGGGTCAAAAAGCCTGGAATCCATTTCGGCTTCCCATCCGTAGTTGGAAAACTTTAGGCAAATCATTTCATTCTCCGTGCCTCTGTTTTCTTGTGTATGACATGAGAAGATTGAATCAGATGATTTCTGAGACCCCTTTCACTTCTAAACCATCTTCATCAGACAGCTTATTTCATCATGGGATAATTTTCATCGTTAGAAAATTATAGTTTTAGGCATTTATAAATGTTTACTGATGTAAGTTGTGTTAAACATGCATCAACCTTTGGAACAGCACGACACTACAGCTCTTAGATGTTTCCCGACACATACTAAGCCCTTAACAAACATTTCTATTACTTACTCCCCCTTCCAAATGATTTTCTTTTAAATTTTTGAGATAGCTCTCATTTGTTTCTTCTTTGTCTTTGCTTTTCTAAGCAAAACAGTCTTTTTCTTCTTCCTATGACTTAGGTTCCAGATCCTCATCATCCTGTTGAAACTTCCCCTCTCAGACACATTCCCCTTTGCTGGTGTTCCTGTAAGACAAGACATAAGAAATACAAAGATGCCAGCCAGCTGGTAGTACATACAGACTAAAAAGCCTTTTTGGCAGCAAAGGATACAGACAGCTTATGTTAAAGCTCTAAATTCAGACATTTTGTTTGATTTTATTATTAGGCTCCCGATTCAGTCTTCACTGGGGGTCTCAAATTGGAAATAACTTTTTATGGAATTGTATGGAAAAAGAAAAAATGATCTTCTACTAAAGAGGTTTTCTGTTTGTCTGCCACATAGAAAGTCCGCGCCTGCTGCCTCTGCTCCGAGAGAGGACACCTCCAGTACGCCTGTCCAGCCCGCTTTTGCTTAGACTGTTTTTTGCCTATGTCTTCTACTCACAGATGTCTTGAAAGATCTTCCTGGAGAAAACGATGTGACCGCTGTGATATGATAGGCCACTATGCTGATGTAAGTATCCTGCGTATAACTACTTTGTCAGGCCTTGGGGGCAATGTGCCAATTTGTAACTGTCAGCCTCCCTAAAAGAATGTTTACTCAGTACTGTGTGTAGTGGTAGTCATGTCCCTTTGGCCACTGACCGTGTGACACAGTGTTCTAATATAGCAGGATAGGGCTGCTGGAGAATGGTCCGTGAGAAGGCAGCATCACCAAATATTGTAGAACCCTGCTAGCGCCTTTTGCTTAAAGTGCTTGCTGAATAAAACTTGAAATTAAAGAGATGTGTAATAAATAACATCAAATTTTTGTACGTATTTGCGCGTAGTTAGATGAAATATATACACATACCAGTTGTGTGCAAAGATCTCTATGAAACCTGATCTGATGCTCCTTACTGATGGCCCTTGCTGGTAGAATAGTCTTAATGCAAGAAGGACAAACAGCCAGTACTTTGAATCTGCTCATTTCAGTTCTTTCTTTGGATTTTCTTGTTAAAGGTAAATTAGAAGACATTTCAGTTACTTGCAGCACATTAAGTTTTAGCACATTATTATTTTGGACATAATTTTACATCATATTTGGAATGTCTGTGGGGTTCTAATCTAAACAATTTTAAAGACCAGAAAGGCTATAGAAAAAGTAAGAATCTTTTCTTTTTAATTTGTACTTCCCAAAGACATGATACAAAGCACAAACATTTTTCTTATTTTATTTATAATTGAAGTGTACTTGGTAGCTTATTGCTCAGTAAATTAATATGGCTTTCTGTTTTGATGAATTTCACATTAAAACAAATTAGAATATGAATGGGTGGTATATGCATTTCTTATGTAGATAAAAATAGGGTTACTGTACTATACACTGACATAGTATTTGATTTTTTTTTTCCACTTTGGAAAATTTGTGCATGTGTCTCTGTAGCAGCTCACAAAGATGCACCATTAGAAGGCTCAAAAAACTTACCTGTACAACCCATGGACATGATCTAAGGAGGAGGAATGCTAGAGGGTTGTGGGGGCAGGGCAGAGGGGGGATAAAGGGGAAAAGTGGGGAAACTAATAGCATAATCAATAAAAAAATACTTTAAATAAATAAATAATTTTTAAAAAATTAAAAAACAAACAAACAAAAAAAGATGTATCATTAGACTGACCCAGCCATTTTTCTACCAATACATTTAGATTTATATTGTTATTTTTATATACTGTTACTAAATAGTGCCCCAGTAAACATCTTTATATATATACATACATATAAGAGTAATTTGGTAAGTCACATTCCAAATACAATTGTGTAAGTAAAGGATATATACATTTAAGTCTGGGTAAACACTGTCAAATGGCTCGTTTAAAAGGTTGTACCAATATATCCATTTGCCAGCAGTGTTTAAAAGTGCTCTCAACACTAACTGTAATCGACATTTAAAAACTGTGCCAGTCAGATAAGGAGAAAATGGTATCTTATTGTTTTAATTTGTGTTTGTTAGGCCATAAGTGATATCGAATATGATTCTCAAGACTAGAGAATATATAGAGCATAAAGATAGAAGTTGTGCCCTGGCCAGTGTGGCTCAATGGATTAAGCACCAGCCTACAAACCAAAGGGTCGCTGGTTCAATTCCCAGTTGGGGCACATGCCTGGGTTGTAGGCCAGGTCCCCACTTGGGGGAGTGTGAGAGGCAACCACTCACTGATGTTTCTCTCTGTCTCTTTCTCCCTCCCTTCCCCTCTCTAAAAATAAGTAAATAAAATCTTAAAAAGAAATAGAAGTTGACATTTCATTTCAAAGTAGCTTAAACTTATTTTTCAATATTGGCTAAGTCTTAAAAATAGTAAATTTTAACTTGTCTTAGTTTTATAATGTTGTTCTGTGCATTCAGTTGTCAATTACAACTTTCTTAGTAAGATTTTCTAGTTTGACAGTTACGTTTAATAGCATTTTTTTACTCCGTTTTTTAAAGAGCTCTTAAAAATATGGTCTTATTTGCCTGTGATAACAGAAGAGGCTCAGACATTATCATGAGCAGTTTTTTTTTAATAAATGTTTTAGTACAGAACAGTGAAGAATGATTTGTAATAGGCTATATAATCAGCTGTGAATTAAATCTGTAGCCATTCAGCTTAACATCTTAATTTTGGCCTCTAATGTATGTTAAACTCTTTATCTAAAATGGCCTTGAGGATTAATAACCCAGCAAATATAAGTTTTTAAGATAGGGTTAGGCTGTGACCGACTGCAGAGACAGCAGCACTCTTTCCCCTAAATCTGCTAAGATTGTGGTTTTTATTTTATTTTATTTTATTTTATTTTTTAAATAATTACATGCCGAAGGTTCTAGACACTAATTGATCTTTTCCCAGTCTGCCCAATTGGTATAACATTCCCTTGGAGCCAACTCACACCTGGGCTCCACTGACTCCTGAAGAAGCTTCGAGACTTTCCACCATCCCAGGAGGTCTTCACGAGGACTTGCTTGGAAGCGGAGTCGTTCTGGCCCCAGGTTGCTGGAGCTATTCAACCAGCCCCGTGCATGCTTTAAATCTGTCTTGAAGCCTGGCCCTCCGCAGAAAACATGGTTTCCCCTGCACCCATCTCAGATGCTTGTCACCCCCTTTCTTATGTGCTGTGGCTGCTTCTTAGTCATTTCTCCTCCCTCTTTTATGTAGATACCTTTGGCTTATTTAAAGGTTCATACCCTCTGACAATACTGTCTTCCTTTTGTCATTTTCATCTTTCCACCTACTGGACTTCCTGTTCATTCACAGAGGATTTCTGAAGCCCTAAGTAACTATAGATGCCGTAATCGCTTATAAATTAAAGAGATCAAAAAACTCGATTTTTACTGTATATATCCTTGTAGTCACACTTCAGATTTCTATAAAGCCAGAGTACCAGTTACATGTGCAAAGAGAATTTATAATGAAAACTAATGAGTCAGTCATGTTCATATTCTTGCTGTAATGAAGAATATGAATTTTCTCTTTGTGAACTCTACTTGAAAAATGTCTCATTTGTTAACTACTGTATAAAAGTATTTGGTTGAGATTCCAGAATTTTGCAGTGCAAAGATGGCTCGAGGCCTTCTAAAGTCCACTCTGCATCATTTCCAAGGCAAGAGAAGACATTCATGGAGAATTGGTAGTTTAGAAAAAAGGAATCAGAAATTACTCCAAATGAAATAAACCCACAATAGGAAATAGGAGGAAAATCAAGAAAATTCTAATTCATTCCTCTGTGTGAGTAGAGAAGATGGAAGAGAATCCAAAATAAAATGATCAAAAGAAATTTTGATCAAAAGAGCACACTCACTATGAGGGAGAACAAAGACCCACATCTAGACAGAGAGGAGATTACTGAATGTCAAACATAAACCACACATCCACACATCATACACATGCACACACACACACATCGAGTTTGCATCAGATTTCTCCTGTGCAGTACTAAAGGCCAGAGGCAGTAGAGAAATCTGTAGAGGCTAGAGCCTTCTGAGTAAAATAGATGCCACAGCCAAGCTGTTGTTCATTTGTGAATTTATGGGAAAAGTCAGAATAAAAGAAGCAGCAGTAAACAGTGAAACCAGGAAAGAATAGAGTACATGCCAAATACTTCCTGTTAATCTTTTTAAAATTAAATTTTAGGAAAAAATCTTTAAAAAACAAATATGATTTTTAAACTATAATAATGTGGACCATAGGTAATTCTAATAAAATTGAATTTGTTTTAATTATAAGAAGAAAAAAAGCCATGTAACTTTTAGATTTCTAATTTCAAGTGAGGCAAAGGAAACTTAAACAATAAAACAAATGATAGGGAAAAATGGAAATAGCAAGAATGTGTAAAAAAGTATGAGGACAAAAATAGGACCAAGTATATTAAGTATCATAATAAATACATGCATTGATTAACTGCTCTTACTAATACCATGACACCCTTGTCCAAAACCATAAAGGAAAAAGGAGGATAGATTTAACTTTTCAAAAAAGTATATTCATCCAGAGACTATTAATAAAATTAAATGATAAACCACAACTTTGGAAAGATTTTTATAAAATATGTGATAGGATAATTATTTGTAATATGTGAAAAACCCTTACAAATTGAAGAAAGATGTCTCGATAAGAATATGCAGTGTTAGGGAAGTTGTGACAGGAAAGCACATTTGGATAACCTTTCTGGAGTTCAGAGTTGCAAGAATGTTCCTCTCAGAGTTGTTTATAATAATGGAAATTAAAAGCAACCCAAATATTTAACATTGCAGCTGACTTACGTGATTTATAACATGTCCCCATATAATGGAATGCTCTTCAGCCATTTAAAAAAATGATGTAGAAATGATTATTGAATATGATGAAGTTACTAGTCCATTAAATGAGAAATCAATAAATTACAAAACAACATGTGAAGTATAATCCTGTTTTTATATAAATTTAAATATTTATGTATGTATATAGATTTGCATGGGAAAAAAGTTTGGAATGAAGTATTCCAAAATGTTTACTGTAGTTACAGTTACTGTAAGAAAGAGGAAAGGCTAGTGAGGAAGCTGGAGTTGTTATTGTTTAAACATTGTGGAAAAGGAATTAAGTAAGCTTGAGTAAACTGAAGGAAGGTATATATAAACTTGGAGAATGGTGTGGAATGCTTTTGTTTTTTATCAATGATTAAGATATTTTAGGTTTCTTAATTCCAGAATTGAACTATAAAATATGAGATCAGATTTATCTGATCAGATATTCTTTTCTATGTATTTTTGAACAACTAAAAACATAACTGAGTAGACCTTAAATGCAGAAATACATACATTGCATATAGTAGATACACAGTGTTATTTCTGAAATTGTTTTTTTGGGTTTGTTTTTTTTTTTTACAAAGAAGATGGCCACAAGCAGCTATATCCTAACAAAATGTATATTTTTGATTTGTCCTTCTGGGTTTTCTTCCTTACTCTCTTGTCAACAGCTCACTTCAAGTGGGAATTTTTGCTTTCTCTTAAGTTTGCCACATCAAAGAGTTGCCCATTATACAGATTTCACTTATTTAAGCTATGTTATTGATTCCAATTTCCTCATGATCAATTTTAGCATCAGAAGTTTGGAGAGTGCCAAATTGTCATCATCAACTAAGTGCTTGCTGTGTGTCAGGTGCTATTCCAAGGACTTCCTGCTGAGCAGCTCTTGAGCCATCACAATAGCCCTTGAAAGGGAACGGTTATCCCCACTTTGTCAGTGAGGAAGCAGACGGACATTGACAACTTGCCCAAGACCGGAAATAATGGAGCCAGGGATTTGGCTTTAAAGTTACTGATATCACCTGCTACATTATCATGCTTCATTTTATTGGTTTTCATATTGCTTTACTTTATAATACCTTTAGCTAACAACTAGCAGGTATACTACAAGCATTAGCAACTATTTGCAAAATTATTTATGTTAGTAGTCTAAAATTACAATCAGAATGTCTAGAATCACAACCAAGATGTCTTGAGAAAGATTTGTGATTCTCTGGTGTGAAAATATTTTTTTAATGGAAATATGGTTGTTTAAGGTAACCCAGTCTAATATGTGTGTGATAAAACATTATTTTTGGTTAATTCTTTTGATATCATTTCCTATAAAATATGCATTGTTATATTTTCAAATAAAACTGACAAACTGTGCCCTCATAACTGCACTGAAATTAGGAGACTATCAAAGAGAAATATTTATCTTTAAGCAAAAAAAAAATAGGCTTGTCAATTTCCCTGATTACAGAGGATTAAGAGTATAGGGACTGAGTAAAATTTGACCTTGGATGGAAAGATGATTTTGGGAAGTCTGACTCATTTTGGAGACAGCTTAAAGATAGAGACCAAAGCATGGCTTTCCATACTGATTGGTGGAAAAAATTTAGGTGGATTCCATACACACTGCCACATATATGTTGTACATTTATGACTCCTCTTTATCACAAATGACACATTTTTATGCAGTAGAAATATGTAATAAGCACTATTAAAACAGTAATGTATGTTGAATTATATACATAGATATAATTAAATCATAGTATATATCTGTGATTTCAGACCTTACAGCAGTCTTTATGGAATTTCAATTGAAGGCTAAGGACTGAGATGTTCTCTTTAAAATGCTCCTTATAGGAGAAATTTTATTTCACGTGTATTCGGTGTACATGTGCCATAGCCTGTATAAGCATCCGGTGTCTCTGAGGAATGGTGTATATGCACAGTGACTGCCAAAGCGACCGGACAGTCAGATGACTTGGTGGCTATGATTTAGGAAGAGCCTGCTGGCGGGACTCAGAGGAGGGGCAGAGCCCTTCCTCACGAAGGCCCTGAAATGACATCGACTCCACGTACACGTGGGGCAAGTGGAGGTGGCTGAGTTCAGAGGCCGGGATGCTTTCCTCCCCATATCTTTTCATTTTGACAAATTTTAAACTAAATTATTCTCTTTATTCTCCTTTATTTATGTTATTCGCCACCAATGAATATTGCTTGTTTTATTAAATCTTTTGTTTTGCTGCAATGACTTGAGGGGGCCAGCTCCTAACAACAGAGGCTTTGACAAAGCACCAGAGGATTCTGTTAAAAAGTTGTGTTTCGTAATTGTAGTTGTCGTGTCAGAGCCTGACTGACTTGGAGCTGAAGGATTTTTGTGAGATGAGTAGCTGTGCCAGCAGGGACCCAAGTCTCCTGGGCTGGCCGCGCTCTCATTAAGATTTGCCGCTAGCAGTGGCGGTGTTCAGCATGTATGTGACGTGCATTCTGTTATTGTATGCTTGGCTTGTCAGCCTGCAGCTTTCTGACACTCACTTATGTCACTCTTTATTCAGAGAGGAAGAAGCTTTTGATAATTTGACAAGACAAGCTCTTAAACGATCTAGGTCATGGCCTTCACTGTCTGTGATTGTGAACATATTTCCTGAAAGCCCTGTCACTCATCACAGCTACATTTTCTCCCGGGGAGCCACAGGCCTGTCCCGGTCTCTTGTCAGCTCATACATTTTGGTTATTCATATACCAAATACAGTACTGGGTTTTTTTTTTTCCTTCCCTTTTGCAAATGCTAGCATGTTAGTAAGGCTAATCCTTTCTCCTGTGCTGTGTTCCCAGCAGGGCTGCGTTCAAGGGCTCTCTCTAGTACAAGGCAGACAACTGGCCAAGGGGAGCTGAGGAGGAGGAAAGGCCGCTTAGTGCTGTTTTTGTGTTTGTTCATTGTTGTGGAAATATGAGAACTGGTGGCAAGGGCCTTGTCTATTGAGCACTTGAGCCTTGGTCTGCTGTCAGGGGCTGTTTAAGATTGAGTGTTTTATTTTCTTTGATGTTCACATTTGAGAATAGGGAAGTGGGAATTAAACAACAGATGCACTAAGCCGTTGTTCTGGTAAAACAATAATTAGCACCTGATAAAATTCAATATGGGTCGAAATGCACAGCATAAACTCTCAATTCATCTGGTGTGGCAAACTGTGTTGATTCATCTTTGAAATTTATGAATAATAACACTCAGTTATTCGTGTATGGTTTATTATACAAAATACAATGGGAGGGAAACTAGTTGGGCAAAAGTTGGCAAACAATGTAGCGCATTGCTAAAACAGATGTACAAGTGCGCTTTGTGTGTTTTCAGTGGGGAGACTCGAGGGGCCCTTCGGATTGCCCTCCATCTAGTGCCGTGCGGTGAGGTCACCGGGACAGCCAGTGACACAGTTCCGTTTTAACAGCTTGTGACAGTTTTGTCTTAGATGAGTTCCACAGCAGACTGGTCATTCTTTTTAAATTTTTTAAAATAATTTTTAAAGCTTTGGTTATAAAGGTAATCCTCTTGCTATAGATGTTACTATGGCTATTTGATTTAAAAAAGAGAGAAAAATATGTGCAGTGACTAAGGAGTAGTAAAATGAAATAGAAGCCACAACAATAAAAAAAGTAACATTTTAAAAGTTCATTACTGATACAGTTCGATGTCATATTTGCAAATAAAGATGTGCACTTGATATTGGCACCTATTTTGAGGTGGGAAATATTTCTTCTTTTTAACTTTACATAGAAATAGGTTATATAGAAAAGAGCAAAATGAAACTCTGCATGGGAATGTTGGGTAAAAGTACTTATGAGTTAGTCAAGTAGGGTTTTTTAAATTGTAATACTATTGTCTAATAAGAGAGAAGAAGTTTCATGTCTCTCACTACTAGTTTTTATATTAGCCATCATCTTCATGTACAGAGCAATCAGATGATTGTTCAAAAACCAAGCAATTCTTTCCTTTATTACTGAATTGCTGCCACACAAATAAAGGTCACATGGCGGAGTGGCAGCCTGCCAGTGTATGGCAACTCAGTGATTGCGATTTTTCAACCGTATTATTCTGAGGATACTGTGGTAATCAAGAACTACCCATAACTAATGTATAAATAACTGCTTGCTTATCTCTACAGTAATCCCACTGAAATTATATATACACAGAAAAAGCTTATGATAGAAGGTAGGGAATGAATACTTCAAGAAATACTGTACATTGGGTATTTGTATGCAAGTGTTTATAAAAATAGTTATTTTTATATATCCTTAAGAACTTCTGTAACCTACTGGTTTGTGGCTGTTATTTGCTACCTCCCGTGATCTTTGCCTTCTGAGGCTACTTTCTGTTTTTTACAAACTAGTTTTCCTTTGATCAGTGCTGTTCCTCCTGCAACCTCTGTGTGTAAGTGACTGAATTGAGTCAGACACTTTACATGAATATGACATTTAAATTGGAAAGCTGACCACTAAATAGTCTAATTTCCACACCTGTCTTCAGATAATTGCATAGGATAGTTAAGCTTAAAAAGCATAATGTATAAAATATTCAGCATATTTGGGTCATATATACTCTTTTGTTGAATCACTTATGATGGTATAATCAGAAATTTGCTGTTAAAAGTTATTTTCTGAATTGTTACCACACCTATAATATTTTTAAATGATATAAATTAGATTTGTTAGTTTTATCACTACCCTGAAAAACAAAGGAGGCAGGGATGACTGATTGGGTAAAGAATTGTTTCAAAGTGCATGTGAAAGATTATAAGGATTTTTAAAAGGCTTAAGTCATTCTAATTTTTGGCATGCATATGTGTATGTATATACACATTTTTACACAAAAGCTATAAATTCACATTTACTTAAAGTATTGCCACTTGGTAGTTTAATTTATTAAAACCATTACTATAATATAGTTGTTATTTAAAAAAATTATGTTCTGTCATCAACTATTCATAAAGAACTTGGTTAGGAAGAGTGTCTCTCCTTAACAGAATCATAATTCAGGTACAAGGAAAGAAGATTTATAAATGTATCCATAAGAAAATAATCCCCTAAGTGGTTTTATTGTTGATACTGCTGTTGTTTTCTGTTTTGTTTTTAACTATTCTGGTTTCAGTAAATCCATCTGTTACAAAATTATTGAAGTTTCATTGGGTTTTTTAAGTTGTGTCTATAAATGTAAAGATGGAGGAGACTAGACTTTTAAGGGAAAAGACATGGACTTTAGATTCTTGAGGTTTTGTTTTGTTTTAATTCTCTTTTTACCCTATTTCACAGAGGAGTGAAGGTTAGAAAGTGATTAGGTAAAAGATGGCAACAGACATCAGAAACACATAACCACAGCGAAGTCTTCTTAAAAGCTGTTGCTATTAAAGTGTTCTCTATCATACTACCCAAGTTCAAAATGTCCTTTTAAAAGGTGCACTTGGTGAGTCTTACTGATTTGGACTACTGCTGTTCATTTATCAGTTTAACTGAGTTATGGCTCTTAATCACATCTTAGTGCCCAAAACTTCTAACCCAAAAAGAAAAAGAGAGAGAGGAAACTTTGTTACTGGCTTTCTGACAATGGCAGGGAGTGTGTTAAACCAGTGTAAAATTCAATTAAACTGTCTAGCCAGGTTTTTGAAGCTGAAATGCAGACCCTTTCTGTTAAGCTTCTTATTTTCCTGTGACCGACACCAGTGGATGCTGGGTTATGCCAAAACCAACAGGCTGTAAAGTACCTTGTTTCATGCTCCCAGCTGATCAATATTTTTATTTTCCAGGCTTGCCCAGAAATCTGGAGGCAGTATCACCTAACGGTGAGTAGAAACACCTTTTTTATTTTCCCCAAGACCTAGCCTATTTACCCTTCTCTGAACTGCTGACCATAAAATACAGACAAGCATCTTCCACTGGAAGATAATCAACGTCTGAAGAGTTTCTGCACTGAAACAGCAATAATACACTTTTTCTCTCCTCCCCTGCCCACTACTCTGTCCTTTATCTCCTGTTCCTAAAAGATGTGGATTGTTTTTTATTACTCACATCATGTAATGATTACCTCATGGTGTCTCTCAGTCTTCCTGAACTAGATTCATTAAATCAAAGAGGGAAAGTTATGATAGGAGCCATAAAAAATAATAGTAATCCAGTGTCTAATATGTTGTATTTTATCTACAGTCCATAAGCATGCAGTCCTCCTTACCTTCCACTGTCAGTTTTCTGGCTTTACTGAAATAGGTACATCTATTTTTTAATCAAGCTAGACAAAGCTTAGTGTATCTTTCCTGTAGGACAATGCACGTGTCATATCCTTAAGCCCTTCTTGGCTTATTCAACGTGTATAAATATCTGCTTAATACCATTCAAGTTATTCAATTCTCTGCTTTCCTTTTATTGTGGTGTTAGGCTAAGAAGAAGCAGAAAACATAGTTTGTTATGGAGTCAGTTGACTAATGCCCAATATTATGAGATGAGTTTATTTCTAATATTCAGCGTAAGTAATTTTGATAATTCACCGCAGCCCTACTAGTCATTTCTTTTAATGTGTTAAATGTATTGTGCTGAGCAAGAGACACTAGAAATTACTCTTGTAGTTATACAAACTATGTGAAAGCTGTTTTCTTAAACTGTAATGTATTGAAAAGTTTTCTTTATGGAAAACAAGTAGTAAAAATAGAAAGTGCAAAGTTTTGACCAGATATGTCTTCTTATTGCTCCTTTTTTGGGGGAATAAAAGGTAAACCAGTAAGGAGACGCGTACTGCCAGCATGTCTGCCACAGGTCCAAGAAGCAAGGAATAGTATCAAGTGCTTTGTTTCCACGTTCTGTTATCACTGTTTAATTTATTTAAAGATTCTTAGTGAAAGTTGTCATTCCTCAACTGTCTCTTAATTCCAAATTGGGTTTTCTTAAAATCTTTAGTGTAAAACCCCCCCAAAAATATATATACACACACACACCCAAATATGTTACATATTTTAAAGATGTAACTTCCATGACTACATTATATCTGTGCTTATGTGTAAACTTGTTTACCCTTACATGTTGTGGTTGAAATCCTTACAGCCTAAACTTGATTGGAATCCAATCATATATTATACTTACAAGATCGCCGTCTCTCTGTGTAGCATTTTTTGTCGGAGTGTCATTAAGTACATTAAGTAATAAACAGCCTAATGGATTTGACAGTGCATTTCTTTTCCCTAAATTAGAGAGTCCCAACCTTGAAAACTTGAAGTGCCTGCAGTACTGTTTTCCAAGGCACTCCTTTCAGTGTCTGCACCGTGTTCTTCTATATAACTCTCACAGAAGACTAGAAACTGCCATCTAGGATAACAGAAATAGTTGAAGGTTTGTTTAATATTATAGCTTTAAGAAAATAAATTGTAAAAAGAATAAGAAAAATTAATGAAACGAAATCAATTAACCTGGAGGGAATTACAGTACCTTCTATCTGTAGGTACAACGAAATCATTTTGCAAATCCATTTGTCTCAATCTAGAATCCTGATTAATTTTCAAAGTAATATTGTAGCAACTATCACCATTCATAATTATCACGTTTAAATTAATAACTAGGAATAGCTTACAAATATAAATGCCAAATTTGTATATCTATAAATATATGCACAAATATGTCAATTCAGGTAAAATAAAATAAATAATTATGTACGGAGGCAGTACCCAGATGTTTGCAATTATGCAGTGTTTAATTCTGAGTGGAAGCAGAGCGCACCGAGGCTGTCTCCAGCTCCTTACCAGGCGGTGGACTGCCATCTATTGACGCGTGGAAGCCCTCGCAGGTGCAGTGGCATCAGTCAGAGGGAGCGGTGGCCGAGTGACGAAGCCTAGGTTGGAACTGCTGCTGTGTCTTGATTTAAACCAGTCTTCTGAAAACTCTGGAAATGTTACACTTAATCATGGGTTAATTTCTTTTTCTAATCAAAGAGTGTCCAATTCTTACCCAAAATGAACTGTGCTTTTGGCACGGGGGTTGGGAGGTTGATTCGTATATTCCGTTTGGAAGTGTTTATTTACATTTGGGAACTTCTCCATTGCTTTTATCTGCCTTCCAGTCAGGAACACTAGAAAGACATTTACACAAGCAATAGTATAGCAATTTTCAGGTCTATCCAGGAATCACTTTTGTTAAAAATTAAAAATAAAACTGAAATTAAAAAGCCTATAGTTAAACAGTACTGTTTTTCAAACACATAAGAAAGGTGGTGCAGTTGATTGGTGCAAGTGGACTGGTGAAATGTACCAAATCAAAAATTTCTTAAAACACATTCTAAAGAAAGAGATGTGTTCACTATTCTCAGCAATTTTGTGAGAGCTCAAATAAAGCCTCCTGAACAATTGATATCTGAATAGAATAGGTTTTTAACCAGCTTGACTAGACTTCACTACATTAATAAAGAATAAGACCATTATTCTAATGGGTACATGCTAATAAAATTCTAAAACACTACCTATGTTTCTATATAGATAGAGTACATATATGCTATTTGGCTACGTCACTTTTCTTGATATATTTTAATAGCTATAAAATTGCCATATAATTAATTAATGACTTTAGATTATCATTTTTGGAGACCTGCATGGAAAAAAGAAAAAAATAAGATTTTTATTTAACAATTAAATAATTTTCTCAAATAGTTTATGTATTTACCTCCTTCAAAATGTTCAGAAAGTTTTTTAAATCTTCAGCACTGTTCTTGTATTTTAATTTGTTATATTTTCAAATTTTGGTTAACGTCTGACTTTGAATGTTCTTTTTCATCTTTCAGATAACTTATTCTAGATAAAAATTTTCCCTCTTTAACTATTCAAGAAGGAAAGTCCCTTCCCCCACCCCCTGTCACTTCTAGTCTCATTTATATTAAAAATCCTAGGCCAAAATGGCCACCAACAGAGTGTTACAACCAACAGGATTTTTAACTAGTAGAGGCGATAATTTGACATGCTTTGGACATTTTGTTAATCTTGATTTTAATCTACTTAAAAAAGTAACTAGGAGTTTGCTCTTTGGGGGCTGTATGTGTGAAGAACCAAAAAGGATAATACATCTTTTATGTGTAATTTTGCCCCTGGATTTCTTTGTGTACATTGTTAAAATGTGTTACAATCTTGCTACCTTTTATTTTAACTTCAAAGTTTAAGCAGAAAGCAAATGTAACCTTTTGGGAAGAATTACCTTTTGAATATTTCTTTATATCTAATCTTTGGAATGCCTAGAATTCATACTTCAAAAAGTAAAATACTTGCTGTCAGGAAAATGGGGAGTGAAGTTTCCTTCTTGTTTTCTAGTCTAGAAAAGGCTTGTGACCGACCAGGGGTTAACAGTAGTCTTACCTGAACTAGTTGAACGCCAGAATGTATCTTACGGACCAAAAGAAAGGAATAAGAAAATGGAATTTGATTGTGAGGCTGTGGCTATACAGAAGTCTTTATCCTGCAGTTGTGATGTAAGAGAGAGTAATTGTTCTCTAGTTGCCTAATACTAAAATGTGGTTTTTTTGTAAATTAAAATGTGAAATAGAGTTTCAAAAAGTCATCCTCAAGCCAGAATTTTTTCTTTTTGTGGAAAAAAGAAAACCCTCTTTTAATTGGATATATGTTGGGAGTCTTAAATCTCTTTCTGAGAGCTCCTTGGCTACATAAGCAGTTCTGCAGAACCCACAGGAACCCCTCTACATGGTGGATATCGAGTGATAGGTGTCACGGTGTGCAAGAAAACAGAACTCATTACAAACTATATTTTAAACTATTAAATAATTCCAAAATAGAGTGAGAAGTAGGCCTCACTCTATTTTGGAATTTAAATCAACTTTTTTTTTAATTTAAAGAAAATTTTTTAGAGATTTTATTTATTTTTAGAGAGACGGGAAGGGAGGGAGAAAGAAAGACAGAGAACCATCCATGTGTGAGAGATACATTGACCCGTTGCCCCTCACACGCCCCCAACTGGGGACCTGGCCCACAACCCAGACATGTGCCCTGACCAGGCATCTAACCTGTGACCTTTGAGTTCGCAGATTAGCACTCAATCCACTGAGCCACCCAGGGCTAAATCAACTTTTTCTTTGTACAGCTTTTTGACTGGCTTACAAATTATCCTAAAGTAACACTTTCATAAATTCATTTCTTTTGGTAGTTCGCTTCACTGCCAACTTCCTCAAGACCCAGGAGTACTTTTGTTTACATTGTAGGTTTCTTTAGTCTGTATCAGACATGACTACTTCACTGTTTGGATTAGTTAAGTGTTGCCTTTGAGATGTTGCATCTCTGTCAAATTTTCAAAGATTCATTTTTCGTTAAAAATGCCCATAGTACTAAAACATTGTTGAGGTGTGAATGGAATTGTGCTCTGATGTATTAGCAGGTATGTGACTGTTTTGTACCTCAGGGCCATCTGAAGAAAAAGAATTTTCTGAATAAGCACTGATAACTTCTTTTCTGTGATAACAGAGATAGAAGATACATTTCGACAGTGACTAAAATTTTTTAAGATTTTTTGAATGGAAATTTTATGTGAATACTTCCATGTTTATTTACTTGTTCTTAAAGAATTTAGTGTGAACATTTTGCTGTCAGTTTTTTTACTTGAATATTACAATGTTTAGAGTTTAATGTAAAAAATAATTACTACATTTACGGAATAGGTCAACTGATTTTTTTTTTTAATCTTTATTTCTGCTGGCATGTTGGACCACATCTTGCCAGAACTTATCATTCGAAGCAATTGGAAAATGCAATTTCAAAGCAAATGAAACCTGGAATTATCTATCTCAATAAATGAGATTCATTTAAAAATAAATACAATTTGCCAAATCATCAAAAAGCAATTTTATAAAGCTTCTGTAAAAGGGGAAGAAAGTGAATATTGTGAATTATAAATGCATATGTCATTTTTCCTTTCAATGTTTCCTCAGACATTTAAACAGTTTGTATACAAACTTATTTTTGAATGGGGGTAGAATAAAATTATTTATATTCAGACATAACTTATTTCTGTTTATTGAAGTACATGAAAGAACCTTCATATTTTCTTTACAAACAAATACTGAGGTGTCATCCCATTCAGAGAAATTCCCAGCTTAATTGATTTTCAATATTTTAATGAAGAAATTAATTTGTTTTAAATGGGAAATCGATATGGCATATTCTGAGCAGATTTTTTCTTGGGTTAATGTATTTTAATAATATCAGTGCTTTATGACAATTTTAATATGGATTGAAATGTTTCAGATAATCAAGCAATGAAAAAGATGCACACACAGTTAGGAAACATTCACTATAAACATTTGGCCCAGAAGCAGCGGTGTTTTCGCCACCTTCTAAATATCATTCATGTTCTGATCACCCATCACCGTGAGTTCTGTTCATTTTTTATGTAGTACAGGTTGGTCAATAATAAACTAATTGAATGAGATTCTACTGTAAACAATAACTTTTCTTTATTTGGTCAAAAAAAATGTTCCTATGCTTTTTTGTCTTCCCTTTAGGGCCTGGGGGCAAAATCACATTTAGGACGAATGTTTACTGTTTGGGCCTCACATTTACTTCTGTTTTAAAATTTTAAAGAAACTCTTGTTGTGGATTTCATTCTCTTATCTATTAACAAATGTTTCTCCTGAGGAGGATAAAAAAAAAATTACTTTTGGACTCTACACAATCCTTTTTCTCTGTTTACCTTTTTTTTAAAAAAGTACTTTTTTTCAATTCTACTTTTTTTAAAGATTTTATTTATTTATTTTTAAAGAGGGAAGGGAGGGAGAAAGAGAGAGAGAAACATCAATGTGCGGTTGCTGGGGGCCGTGGCCTGCAACCCAGGCATGTGCCCTGACTGGGAATTGAACCTGCAATGCTTTTGGCTCACAGCCCGTGCTCAGTCCACTGAGCTACTCCAGCCAGGGCTTCTGTTTACCTTTACTTACAAAGGAATTCTAGTCAGTTATTATAGGGGCAATTTCTTCCTGATTGTTAAATTTTGTGGTAGTTAAATTATTTTTCTAAGTATTTATAACCTTTTCTTTCTTCTTAAAAAACACATACATTATTCATATAATCTCAAAAGAAACTACTTTTTTTTACTCAAAACTCTACACTTGAAGTGCTTCTGTTCTGACGAAATGAATATAAACAGGTAGCCTGGGAATTTTTAAAGTTCATGCAGTTTAACACTATAGAATATCTGACTATAAATTGTAGTTTAAAAATCTGGAATGGTGCCTATTTGTCACGTTAACTGTACATCATGAACATAGACGTAGTATGTAAAATAATTTCAGTATACTTGAGTGATTATTTTTCCTATGTATTTTGAGCAGGTGATTCATGCTAGTCCTTAAACAAATATATACCAGGTGATTCAGCTTGTCGTCATCTTCTCTGGACATTTCAGTGGAAATAATAAAAGTAGATAAAGTGTACTGGACCAATGGCGTTTGTGTTAAAACATTTCTTTTAGCAGTTGGCGTGTGGAGACCTGGCAGAAGGCCTAGCAGCTGACAGTAGCTCCTGACGGATTTAAGTATTTGAGAGTCACTCAGACACTGAGTGACAGTCACGACCAGCCATGACTTGTAAGGGTGCAGGTTAGTCATTTGAATGTTCTGCAGGAGAAGACCCTGAAAGAGTCCCTTGGCTTGTTGACATGAACAGTCTCTGAACTCTCGTGCAGTGTATTTCCTGTTGTGGTATAAACTGCAGTAGCAAACTGAAGTTGAATTAAGTTTACGGTTTTAAAACCTTAATCTCTTAAATGACCAAAAGTTAATGAGTTGATCAGAGCCATTAGATTTTACTCATGGTTCATTTGCCATTTGATCCTACACACCTAGAAGTCGCGGGTGTTTCGTTTTTGTGCATTTGTATTTTCTTCCAGCCATTTTGAACTCAGCCATGGTCCTCCCAGACCAGCAACTCTGGTTCTCTTAGATACATCAAAAATATTATAAGGAGAAAAATGCTCCATTTTTAGAGAGCATTTCACCAAAAAAAATTTTAACAGCTTTAGAATTAAAATAGCCTTTACCTTAATTGTTGTATTAATATACTGATAGATCACTTTAAAAACAAGAATTGTTTCATGGGAATGTTCAGAAATAAGCTTTATAAAAAGATTTCACAGGTATGAATTAATTTGTAATAAAGTCATCACATTATTTTCATTCCTTTTTCCAAAAATGATATAAAACCATATCTATTGGATAACTTTTATAAGGTCATCTTTATAATTTTATAATATGTCCTTGTCTGTAAATACGCATTTTACAAAAATATTTTTTCTTGACTGTATTTGTGGATTACCCCACATGCCTTTTCAGTTACGGGAACTAAGTTTTGGAGTGTCCCTGAAGTGAGTTTATATAATAAAATCTCCGTTTTGTCTTTCTTGGATCTCTCACATTTTCCTATTTTGTAGTTATGCCACATTCCCTTCTCATTTTACTGAAGTCCTTAGAAAAATATTCCATAAAACTGAGCTAGAAGGGGAGGCTTATTTCTTAGGAAGTTACTAGGGAATGTGTTTTTTGGTTTTTGTTTTTAAATCACAGTATAGGGAAAAGAATGTCAGCTTTGGAATTAGACATTGGTTCAAATTCTGACCCTTTCATTTACTAGATGTGCGAACCTAGTTAAAATATTCATCTTTAAATCCTTGGTTTCTTGATCTGAAAAATGGGTACAGAGCCTTCTAGCGTTGTCGTTAGGAGGCAGTGTGCTGGTGAATGTGAAGCACTTAGCACAGTGCCTGGCGCGGAGCCCCAGTGCAGCGAGCCCGCAGGCTCTCCCACCGACACAGACAGCCTCCGGACGAAGAGCCAAACTCAGGTTACGTGAGGACTTTGAGAAGTCTGTTGTTTGCCTAAGAGGAGGAGACTCATAATGACCTCCTTACTCTCTGTCTCCTAAAACTGTTTCCTTCTTACAGTTATTGAAATTAAAATACAAGCAGTGTCTTTCGTTGATAAAATTATTTACCTCAGTTTTTATTTTCTAATTATTTATGGTTGTCTTCTGTTCTAGAAATGCAAGTAAGTAACTTTTAATCAAATACAGGAAATAAATTATTTTCTTAATTTTGCTTAAAAAACCATAAAGACATTTAAGAGTATAGATCACAAAAAATCTTTAGGCTACTTCCTTTCCTAATGAAAATGACTATGTAAAATATATATCATATAAAGATACAACCATATCATTTTGAAAAAAATATTAAGTTAATAAATATATAATTCTTAAATGGTAACTTCAATTTCATTTGAACATAGTTATCTATCATAAGCAGACAGAATTACATAAATCTTTATTTCCTTGGTAAATAATGAGAATAACATGAAATTGAATAACTCTCACACACAAGCACCAATTATAATACTTTCTGCTAGGGGTAGAGGGTTTATGTTAATCAGATGAGGGATGAAACAAATAGCTTATCAGGTTTTTGCACCTCAGGTTAAACTGCTTCATGCCTTCACACGACTGATGCCAGAAACCAGCCTGATTTCACAACACGATGTTGAGGTGTAAGAGCTTGGTCAGTTTTGTGGATTCCCACCCATATTCTCCTGTAAGTCCAGCAAAAAAGGCAACACAAAATTAAGCACTTTCTTGGGGCATGGGATTTGTATTATTCAAAGAGCCTTTCTACTTCGTTTGTTCTTTATTTTAAGACAAGCAGGAGCTAAGATGGAGCATATTGTAAAAGCAGAAAAGCATTACTTTCCCCCTTTGAACAGGTCCTTACAGCTGTGGAATCCCCTGCCTTTGTGACTGGTGGGTAAGAGCAGTTTTCAGCAGAATAAGCAGCGTCGGGGAGTGCGGAGGGGGAGTTCTGTGTGGTGTAAGTCATGTGGAGTCATGGTAAAATGAAAATCCCGGGGTTTATTTTTGATCCCCTGTGTATTAGATAATAAATATGATAAAGCTACGGTTCTATTAGTCCACAGTTTTTTCGATGATGATTTATGTACAATTGTATGCTATATATGTAAGCAGATTTGAATATGTTAAAGACTTCATATGGTCGAAGATGTTTATTAATGCGGATTCTATGTTTTATAGTCCACCCCAGTAAACAGATCAAATATCCTGGGATTCACACATGTGATGTGTTCTCTCCTGTCCCTTCCTCCCACAGCCTGTCTCTTGCCCCCCTCCTCCGTCCACCCTACATCAAAGCGCGTGGTCCTTTTCCATCCATGTACTAAAAGGTTCTTTGTAAACCGGGCCATTTGTCCATCATTGTTTGGGGTGCAAACAGTGGTAAGATACCCTGTCACCGATCCCGAGTGCTGTGAATGGCAGCTCCTCTCCGGACAATTGGCGGAGGGGCCGGGAAATATTCCTGAGAGGATTATTTAACCTTTCAATTTAGAGGGCACAAAGCCTGGCTGATTAATGAACTTTCTGATGGGCGCCGATAAGCGGATATATTTCTTTATTTCCCCTAAAAGTGATTCCTTCTCCTGTCCATATTACTATAATCTTAAACATAAAATGTGGCAAATAGATTAAAAAACAGCACTAAAGAGTTTATCTGGCTGGCAAACTGAAGGAGCTAAATTAAAATTGGTAATGACAGCAGTGGCTCAGCCTCGTATATGGTTTTTAAATGCACTGTGTATTTTGAAGAGACGTATTCTCCATCGTGCCCGGTAATGACTGCTTTTGGTGCACAGTCGGGGACTGGCTTCTGTTATCCCCACCCCAAGCCCCCCGCCCCAAAATGAGTTGTGTTATCTGGATGGCTGCAGACACATACGCATCCCCCTTTCTCACTGCATGGGCAGACAAGGTCGATAGCATTACAAGGTATTTGTGGCAGTGCTTGTTTCAGTTTTCAGAGCTGCCAGTTTCCAGGCGGATTTGAATTACAAAAGAAGAAGCTGGCATGAAAATTGAAAGGTTTTATCGGCTGGTCTGAAGCCTCATAGCACATTGCTTATTTATGCAGTCCATTTGCACCAGGAAATATAAAAAGGAAATACATTTTTAAAATAAGGCCATAAAGACCCAGATATGTTTAAGATGGCAAATAAAATATAGATACCTATAATATCTTTCCAGGAAACGATTTTCACTTAATGTTGCACATTACTTCAGAAGAGCATTTATGTTGCTGTCATAAATTTGTGCATTTGTGTCACTATGTAGGTAGTCTCTGGGGATTAAGAAGGAAGCCTCTGCTAACTTACTTTAAAATTAAAATAGACGGAGGGATAGCTCTGCAGTTGGAGAGCTACATTGGAAATATTTAAATAGGGTGGTAAATTAAACTTAAACTAACATTTTTGCATTCCATGTAAAATTAGCTATGGCCCAGTGAATAAATGCCACTACCTTTGAAGAAAATTGGGATGCTTTTTAAGCCATGAAGATTTGGAGCATTCAGGGAGTGGATCACTGTGGTCCTCACTGTCTTGCATATGTTCATTGTTCTCTGCGTACTGAGGTTTTCCTTTTTGTTGATGGTGGGGGTTTTTGGGGGGGGAAGGGATTTCATTTACAAAAAAGTCATAAATTAATAAGTTTAATAACTTATTTTTATAAAACTTGTGTTTATTTTACTCTTCAAATATATTGTCTCATAGAGGTTGTGGAATGCTCAATGTTGTTAAATATATAATCTTTTCACTATTAGGAGCTATACCAACAGTTTACCTCTGGTCATATTTAGCGTAGTTTTGACTTATTAAAAAAAAACACACTCATGCAATCCCTTACACTTTTGTTTACATAAAATGAAGATCTAAATATACAGACATACTGCAAGGCCTTGAATAATTAATAGTCTTACCACTGGTCATTTGCAACCTTCAGCCCATTGGTTTGTAAAACTTAGGAGTATCCAAAAGGGGCAGGGAGGAAGTATCGTGTGTATGGAAGTACCGAATCAATAAAGCAACACTGTTTATTCTGCTGCCATTCCAGTGAACACTGTTTTAGAATCCATTTTCCAATAAAGCAAATTACTCTCAGCAAAACCATGAGAGATGCAATTTTTTGCAGTTTTCATTTTCACCAGAGTCTGGTACCTTTCTCATGTTTTCATGACCTGGGCTAATTGCTTCATGTAGTTTTTCTTTTTTTAAACAGAGAAAATATCAAAAGCATACACGTCTGCTGCATGCTAATGATATGCTGTACATTTTTTCATGAATTTTCATAAGGATTTTTTTCTACGTAGCATGTGTGACTTAATGATGTAATCACCCGATAGACTAGAAAATGCTCCAAAGGAGACGTTCCGGTCTGTTGTGTACATAATACATGTCTCAGAAATCTGCCTAATTAAGGAATTACCCGATGGATTGGGAGTCTGTTGGGTACGTGACATCATTTTTTTAACACACAAAAAATACAGGTACATCATTACATGTGGTGCTTTTAGTGGCCTTTTTAGGATATAGGAAAATTAGTAGTGGTGTCCACTGGAATACAACTGAATTCTTTTTTTCACTGAGAGAAAAATAAAAGCTTAAAAATTCATAAAGGAAACTTTGTTTTAAAATAACATCAAAGCCTTACCTTAGAGAAAATTCCTCCCGATATTCCTCAAAGGGAAGTAATAGTGTGAATACTTGCCAGAACACTGAGCAAACGGATGGTTTTGTGCAAAACGTTGGTTGGAGTAAGACCTGGAGTTCAGATGCCCAGGTGTGGCGAGCACTTCCCCAGAACAATGCTGGAGGGGGACAGGGCACCATTCATATCTTCAGTCGCGTGGGATGCTTATTTCTGCCTTCTCACAGACTCAGCTTTGGTCCAGTTCACTGCAGAACTGTTGGCCCAACTTTTAAATTCTTCCTTTGATTCCTTTAGGCCTCAGATGTGATTTTCCTTGACTGTGTACCAGTGGCATTGATGTCGTCACTTCCATTGTAAACAGCACCAAAGAAAGGAGAGGGCACCTGTTGTTCTTTCCCTGCCTGCTCTTCGTAAAACTAAAGTGCTTAGAGAACTATGTCTTACTCTCTAGAGCAAGCAGAAAACAACATGTTTATACAGGGAGAAAAGTATGTTTTTAATTTAAACCTTTGTTCAGCTCAAATGTCAAGTGTTATGATGAATCACACCATTAGGTCCCTTCTTCGGTTGATGGGCTTTGACTGTGATGGCAAGTTTTTGGTTTGTGGTAGCATCTTCTTGGGAAATTCCATTTGATTACTTGAGTTAGGTTTTTTTTTTTTAATATGTGGATATTGATGAGAGGCTTGTGTTTTTCATGAGTTTATTGAAAAAGTAAGTTGATTGGGAGAACTTTGAAAGAATAAGGTTGTCAGGCATGAAAAGTGTATGTCTTTAAAGATGTACTTGTTCAGAAGGACTGGAGTTAAGCTCAGTCCTTTACTCAATGTTGTGTTTGGTCACGAATACATTTACATCAAGTACTTGACACACTTTTTAATATATGTTCATAGAACACATTGGGTTAACAAATAAGAGCACATAATCTAGTCTTTAAACATATATGTATGATTATTAAAAATAAGTCCATTTTATAGTCATGAGAGTAGAAAATGCCCTTTAGTTAGTGGAATTGATTACATATCCTATATAGTAAAGAGCTTCAACAAGATGCAAGTCCTCATTGGATCAAAGTCAGTTTAGATAAGGGCAGCCCAAGGTCACAGAGGGAGATGCCCAGCAGGTTCATTTGCATAAAAAATTACTGTTAGAAATAGGACACTGAGGCAGCTCTGGCAGTTTGATCTCTTGGCCTTTGTCATGGAGATTCCTAGTAGGGAAGGGAGTAAGGCCAGTGTCCCAGATAATGATTAACTGTTTTAATGGCATTCATTCATTCATTCTGTGCTAACTACTCATGCAGAAAAAAGGGTTATGTAAAATGACATTAGAAGAAAATCATTTGTAATCGTTGCATCGGGCTGCACTTTGAGGAGACATTAGGAGTAAATCCGTGGCGTGGTAGGCTTGTGCTTTATCTTCTGATATTTACTGAGTTTACTGGTGCATGAAAAGCTTTCAGCAAGAATAGCAGATGGGATGGACCTTTCATAGGTAATGCTATCTACCAGGTTATTACTTCTATATATTGATAGTAAAGTAATCTCCAAGATATCATGCTACAAATATAGATTATTTAAATGTTTGTCACACCAAAAAGAAAGAAAGAAAGAAAAAGAGCTGCTTTCATAAATAGTTCATTTGGTATCCATTAGGTCAAAGTCTTCAGATAAATATTTCAACTTAAAAAAAGTTCCAGAACTGCGTTTGTTCCCTGCATTTAACTTGCTGTCTGCAGTATACACATGTGTGACAGAACCCTGAACTTAGAACTAATAATCGGTTGACACATTCTGCTTTAAATTGGACCTTTACTGCTAATTAAAAAACAAAGACATGCTCCAAGGCAGAAGTATTAAGTCACAAATTTATGTTTCTAGCACTTGAAATAGCTGTAAGATTTTTGTTAGATCGTAGTATGAAAACTTGTCCACTGGAAATCGTTACCAAGTTTCCAGTACTGTGTTCTAATACGGAAATGCTCTCTAATTAGTGAAGATCTGGGCTGATTTCATTCCTATTAAGTCCTAGTACATGATAGTTTATTAAAATGAGAGTATGTAGATAGTGTTTGTCATGTCATTTACTAATTAATTATTGTGAAACAGTTTAGAATTTCATAGCACAATATAAGCACAGTTGCTATTTTTATTAGTAATAATGGAAGTTTGTAACTAGTGACATTATTCAGATGAATGAACATTCAAATGTGTGCACTTCATCCATGGGCATAAATGAACCAGAGGGGCTAAATCTGAGGCTGTTTGAATGAGATTACTTTCCAAATAAAATAAGCATCAGCATGAAACATGCTTTCAAAATCTTGATTTAAAAGGACCTCTTTATCCCTAGTATTGTAAGACGGAATTCCTGTTCTCTGTATTACTAACTCCTTCCTAATTCTGCCAGAGTAGGTGCCACACTTTCAGACACTTAGGAAGTTGTGTTAATTTATTCAGGCATTTTAATACATAACAGCTTAATTTGATAGGTCGTCTTTAGTGACTAAAATGTATTGGATGCCCACTATGGGCAATGTACTTTACATATGCACTACTTCGTTATTCATTTAGTAATATTTACTGAACTGCTATACACCTGGCCCTGCTCCAGAATCTGGGGTACAGCAGTGAACCAAGAGCAAGCAAATCCCTGTGGGGGAGGGGGGCATGGGTGTATAGGAAAAACAAATAAGTAATACACAGTACATCAGATGAAGTAAGTACCGTGGAGTTTTAGGAAAGGGCACTGAAGCAGGGAAGTGGGAAGCACCATTCAAAGAGAGCTTGAGACTTTAAATAGGGTGATGGGGGGGGGGCCTTACTCGGAAGATGACATTTGAGCCAAGAGATGAAGGAATTCTCCATGTTTATCTGGGGAAAGAGTGGTACAGGCAGATGGAACAGCCCCGGGACTACCTGTGATTTCCTCAGACTTGGGCAGTACAATCAAGTTCCCCGTGCCTGGTGCCCGGAATGCCATCCCAGTGAGAGCTTCCCCGAAAGTTGACCTGAGTCACCACCGCTGACTCTCGTTCACGTAACTCTATGTCAGTTGCCTGCATACCGTTCATTACTCTCTGACAGTGTGTGCTGTGTGTGTTGTGTTGGTTTTATTTATCTGTCTTCCACCACAGCGATGTGAGCAATGATTTTGTTTTGCTCACTTCTCAGTCACCTAACCGTAGAACACTGACCGGCGTGTGTCAGGCACTTAGTATTGTTTTAAGTCGGTCAGTGAAAGAATGCACGCCCGAGCTCATGCCCGGTGCCCGAGCTCATGCCCGGTGCCCGAGCTCATGCCGGTGCCCGAGCTCATGCCGGTGCCCGAGCTGGCGGAGGCGCCCTTGGACCGATGTTCTGCTCTGCTCATCCCATTCCTTTCTCCCACGCACAGTCTGGTTTCTGGGAAAAGTCACCCATGTTCTGTTCCTCAGCATCTTTCTACTTGTCATAAACCCGTCCCAGTCTGACTTTGCCCCCACCCCTCAAGTGAAACTGCTCAGAACGGTTTCCCCTTGCAGACAACCCCTAATTGCTAAGTGCCGGGGGTGGGGGGGGTCACTTGCCTTCATCTTACTTGACCCATCAGTAGCTTTCGACAGCTTCTTCCTTGAAACATTATCTGTTCTACCTTCACGTGCATCACACCATCTCTCTGGATTTTCTTTCTTTCCCTTAAACAACATATGCTCACAGTTGCAGTTTTGTGTTACAAGCAATATACTTACCTTATTATTTCTACTTAATAATTTCCTGTCTTCCTGGTGCTCTACTACCTGAACCAATTTATAAACCACTATAATGAATGGTATATGCTTACATACATAGTTGTTAAAACTGTGTTTTAGCTAGTCTTAATTTATAAACCGCTTTGTCTATTGGAGTAGAAGATATTTGTTGGTTGTGTTTCCTATTATATCCTGATTGATAACAGCTGAGGCTTAAAGTCCCGCTGTGTGTGGCACTTGAAGTCTTTCTCAGCAGACGGGACCCTTCGGGCTGCGGGCGTCCTCCAGGATCCACTTCAGGAAATAGGCGCCAAAGTTAAGTTGTTTGAGGAAGAATGTTATAGACTGTGTTTTCCTATGTCAAGAAAATAAAACTTGCCACAGGGAACAACAGCAAAATTAGTCGGCAGACCAGCACTTTGTTATAGGGTCCTGATGAAGAACATAAGAAATAAACTTAGCCAAGTTTATTCCCATCCTTTCGATCTCAGAAAAAGGGGCGGGGAGGGATTAGGAAGAGAAGGGAGACTAGATTTTTCTCCTTCTGTTTAAGGCCCCGCTGCCTCAGGGGCTTTGCTTAATCCATTTCTACCTTTCTTCTGTTTTCAACTCGTCCATCTCTACCAGCGTTCTCAAGGGTTCGTGTCCCTCCCATTCTAATAACAGACTTCCCTATCACCCCCCTTCCCCCACCCAGGTCCTACCTGGTCTCATTCCGCCCCTTCTTACTCATGCTTCTCAAAATCATATGTACCTGCTGTCTCCTTTTCTTCACCTTCATTTTCTTTTTTTCTTTTTAATTTCTTATCGTGAAATGTAATATACATACTGGAAAGTGCATAAAACATGTACTGTCTAATAATTTAGTTATATAACACACTCAAATTATGTAAGATGGCTATCTTCGAGAAATAGAAAATCATAGCTACCCCAAAACCCTCTGCATGCTATTCTCTCCCCTCCTGGAAGGAACCGCCTTCTGGGCCTTGTGGGTAATCATTTCCTTGCTCTTCTTTGTAGCTTTACCACCTTTGTGTGCCTCTCTTCACTATTCAGCCTCTGCCTTCTGCTTTCTACCTTCCCTTTGGTTCCAAATTCTAACAATAAGGTTATCCATGAACAATTGTCAAACCTAATGGATGTTTCTCGGTTCTAATCCCACTAGGCCTCTCTGCTGTATTTGACCTTGTAGGTCAGTTCAGCCTTTGTGAACCTGTTCTCTAAGGTCTGTGACTGTGTTCTCCAGTGGCTCTGCGCCCTTTCATCTTTCCTTCTCTCCCCCTCAAATGTTGTTATGCCAAGGAGTCCAGCCTTCGCTCACTGCGGCTTCTGCTGGCAGTGGCAGTCCTGCTCACTCTGGTCATCTCAGCCTCTGCCGTTTGACAGATCACTTCTAGATCTGATCAGTTCAGACATGTTGCCCAAGCTTTAGCCTTACATAGACAGCTGCCTGGTGGACATCTGCACCTAGATGTTCCACGTCTGAGACAGATTTCATCATCTTCCTCTCTACACCGGCTCCTCCTCTTCCTGCCTTCTTCTCTGAATCAGTTGTTTGCACCACGGCTCTCCACCAGTTCACTCAAGATAGAAACCTGGAAAACACCCCGATTCTCCTTTGCCTCGTCCGTCTTACATTTTTAGTGCTCAAGTAGAACCAGTTCTACTTCCTAATGTAGTTCCCAAATCTGTCCCCTTTGCCTAACCCTTGTTACTCTTACAGTTTGGGCCCTCATCGCCTCACCAAGAAGTGCTAACAGCCACCTCATTGGCCTTCCTCCTGCATCTGCCCTTCTCCCGCTCATATCCATCCTCCTTACAGCTACAAGCCAAAGTGGTTTTCCCAAAATGCAATTCCAGCTGTCTGCTTCTACACTTAGAACCTTACACATAACACTCGATAAAGCCCCAGCTCCTTCACACGACTTACAGGTCCTTCCAGTTTTTTTGCCATGCTTTCTCCAGCTGCATTTTCCTTACACCTGGTACGCTCTTTCTTCGTTTCATGTGCTTGTTCATGCTGTCCGCTCTACCGAGGATTCTCCATTGGACTTACACCTAACTCTCGCAGGGTAAATTTAAATTTCATGCTTCCAGGAAGGCTTTCCCCAGCTGCCTTACCCATCTGATGGTGGGTCTCCCTTGACCCTCCATTAATAATGCTTCTGTCACTGTGCTGGCATCATCCTGTCATTACCTGTTTTTATGCCTGTCGTGTTCTTCTAGACTGTTACTCTTTTCTGCCTGAGATACCTGATACCTGACACAGTGCCGGATGCAATGCTGAAAGGAATGAGGAGAGAGGAAAGTGCACAGTGATGTTAAGAATAAAAGGCCCGTTATCACGTTATATGCTTTAATACAGAGTCATCTGACTGTGGGGTCTCCGTACCAAACTTTAGGAGGTAGTATTGCTAAGGACTCTCTTTCTGAAAAAGAGCTTTTTTGGAAGGAATGAGGTTTTAATTTTCTCCTAAAATTTAATGAACCTTTACAAATATTTATGTTGCAGACTAAACCTGGACCACCCAAAAAGCCGAAGACCCCTGCTGGACAGTCGGCCCTGGTGTATTGCTACAACTGTGGTCAGGAAGGCCATTACGGACACGTGAGTCTGAGCGCCGTTGGGCATAGAGAGTTCTGTTGTTCCAGACGCAGTGGATGAGAAATGAACTCAAAGCGAATGTAATGCCGAACGTTTACTTTTTAATAAACCGATATCTTGAAGTGAGATTCAATAGAGTTTCAACTCATTGACTTCTCCCATCCCTGCCAGAGTAACAGATCTGTCAGAGCTTACTCCTCTAATTGATTTAAATGTATGTGAACAGGTTAAGCTAAAACAAACACAGCTCACAAAATCAATCTGGGAAATAATAGTAGTGAACAGAATGGTAGCCGTTCTCATGCATTCTAATGATCACCATTGCTTTAGAACAGCCAAATTATGGTTTTAGGTTTCTACTTTAACCTTGTAGGTTTGCCTTATAGCTTTCAGAACCCAAAAAGTTCCAGAAAGTCAACAAGAGAATAAATCTAAAACTAGTTGAAAGAAGGAAATAATAAAGATAAGAAACAAAATTATTGAAATAGAAAACAAAGTTAGTAACATCAACAGTAGCTGGTTCTTTGAACACATTTTCTTTTCAAAAGAAAAGAGACTTCTGGAAAAGCTACTCACAGGAAAAGAAAAGATACAAGTATAAATGAGTTAAAAGTATAAATAGTTTAAAATACAGTATAATTTTTAATTTATAAAGCTTACTGTATAAGCTTTATAAATTTCAAAGTGAAATTTGATAATTATCTAGGAAAATATAAATTAATCAAAATGACTGAAGAACAAGCCTACTTGAACTAATACCAGTAAAGAAATTGAATTAGTAATCAGAATTTTCCACACTGAAATATACCAGACCCAATAGTTTCATAGTCAAGTTTAACCGAAACTGTATTCAGAAACTCTGTCCAAGAGAGCACTACTCAGCTTGTTCTGTGAAACTGGTACAACTTAAAGCCATTGCAGAATACAGGGTCCAGCAGAAGTAACGCCTGCTTGAGTGTGGTTGGTAGGGTAATAATAAGGGTGTAACCGTTTACAGTCTCACTTTGAACATTTCACCTAAAATGTCATATGGTGTGCTTGAGTGTTACATTGTTATGTTACAGAATTACGTGCTTATATAAGATTTTGTAATAAAAAGGGGCCTTACTTGTGCCGGACCCTGTATTTACAGGACATCATTTCTATGCAGTTCAAACTTCAACACTTCAAATTTGCATTGTTGTTTATTGGCGTATTCGTTAGTAGTAAGAATATAAAGCATATGAAGATGGTAGATACCAAATTTAAGGCAGTGGCACCTTCAGGAAAGGGAATGATATAAATGAGAAATAGAAAAGAGTTACACAGATTATTTTAGTTATTTTGGTAATGCTTTAATTCTTAGGGAGAAAAACACATAAATTAAGGTAACATTAGAAAGCTGAATGGTAGGTACAGATTTCCATTTATTTTCTATACTTAAGTATATATCTTAAAGGACTTGTAATTTTTTAATCCCTGCAAATTATGTTCCTAAGTGTACATACATATGTACCAGCTTGGTCAGGTGTCTTAGAATTACCAATTACTTATGTAATGCCAAAATTACGATAAATCAGCTAAACCTCATGTGGATATTTCACATACTTTCTTCCTAAGAGGTATTCTAATTTTTCTTCAAGGTGGCAAAAAACAGCAATGGGAAAGTTCCAAAGGGAAAGCTTTTTCAAAGAAAAGATACTTGGTCTCAGACGTGCCAGCAGATATGTGTCACAGATCACGACAAACAGAGCCTGCTCTGTGGGGCGTGTCAGGCCGAGGGTGCGTGCGGGTCTGGGAACAACCACCAAGGGCAGGTGGGGTCAGGAAAGTAGGGAGCTGGCCTAGGGCGATGAGTGACAGGAGTGATTGCGTCTCGACTGGAAGGAGTACAAAGAAGAGAGGGCTCCTTTGGGGTGTTTCACAATCATCTTGGATTGTTTTCAAACTAGATACAACCCACCACCACCCTGCTCCCCACCGTAAGCGTCGACTGCCCAGAGGAGCAGTGAGTGTTGAGTTAAAATAAGCTTACCGACCACATGTGTGGCAGGAAGAAGAGCACAGAGCTAGGAAGCCACACCCACATTCAGGGTGTAAGTGAGAAGGGAAAGCTCCCATGGGAGGCTGTTGAAGAGCCAACCAGCATAGGTCTGATACAACATAAGGCCAGATAAAATAAACCCCTTTGCAGGTATGAGGCCTGTGGTAGGGACCCATTGCTGTCAACACAGACTGGGGGAGCGGTTTGGCAGGCAAGATTGAAAAAGATAAGGGTTTCATAGTAAAGAAGTAAGGGAAGAAAATTCCAGTCCAGAAAAAAATAGCATGTGCACGTGACTGGGTCAGGCTGGGCGACCCTCCCACTGTCCCAGCAAGGCCACACGGCGTAGCGCCAACAATGAGTGTCAGTGATGGGGCGCTCTTCTCTCGTCACCATGCTCCCTAGTCTTGCAGCAGGTGTGTCTGAACAGTGTGCCCTTGTGACACCCTAATCCCCAGTACAATTTGCAGGAATGTGCAGAGAGGCGGATGTTCAACCAGACCTTTCCGACGTCTCCGTTCATCTACTACTATGATGACAAATACGAAATTCGGGAGCGAGAACACAGAATAAAACGGAAAGTAAAAGGTATGTTGTTAGAATTCTTGCTAGATCAACTTTGCAGTAGTTCCTTAATGTCTTTTTTTGCACTGTCTTTACCTGGAGTGGGGGTCATTGGTTAACACACAGAATGGTTTTAATAATTACCATAGACACTGGAGCTTTCTTGATCTCCAGAAGTCAACACCCACTTCAAAAATCGTGTGTTGTAATCTCTTCACAATAAACATTTTTCTAACATAATGATCATATCAGGAAATGTCCAGAAAATACCCATCCATGTCTGTAGGCAGAGTTTTTAAAGGCTCCTTTGAGATTTTTCTATTTGCCTAGTTACTATTTTTTCCCTTCGTATATGTCTCAAATTTTTCATGGAAAGAAAGGCTTTCCCGACTGGGTGAATTTCTGGGGCTTCCCCGAAGAAGCCACTTCCCATCAGCCTTGGTTACAAAGCAGAGCCCCAGGTTCGCAGCCATCCTCTGCAGTTTGGTTACGTTCTGTTACTAGAACGTAAAGTTCTTTCTCACCAAATTATCCTCTGATGTAAGCCTGTTTTCTCTGCCTGCTCTTCCTTGTGACGTTCTTCAAGGCAGTTCATGAGGCTATTCTGGCTTTTGGGACGAAACCGTTCTGTTTTTCAAGTTGACCTATACCTTGTCGACTTGTTTGGCCTTTACTGTTATTCTTTTCCAGACTCTCTTTAAAAGATTAAAAAGAAATACATGAAAGTATCATCTCTGGATTAAAGGATTGTGGGTGCTTCTCTTTTATTTTCTTTATGCTTTTTTGTATTTCCCAAAATTTTTATAATGAGCATTTATAAGTCTTACAATCAGAGAAAAGCCATTTTTTTTCCTTTTTAACTGGTTATATTGACAGCTGTGGCACAGATCCACTTTGAGGTTTGCTGTATTTGTCGGCATTTTTATTTAATGCTGAAGTCTATAAGTCTATTACTTATTTTTCTCTATATTCCAAAATTCATTTTTTGGTCTCCTAAATATACTGCTTTGCACTTTATTTCATTGTGGGGGAGGGTCGCACTCCTCTTTAGTCTTTGAAGGTTTAGTGACATGTTAACTTCTATCCCTCGCTGTGACCTCATCTCCCACCCCCCCCAATCAGAGTCACCGTCATCAGACACTTGCAGTAAGAGTCAAATCCTAAGAAAACTTGGCGTCAGATCTGCACTAAAACCTCTGAGATACACGTGTGTGCACGTGTACACACTCAGTCTCTAAGCCAGTGATCTCTCCTCTGGAGGATTAATCTGTCCAGGTTGGCATCCACCTCTAAGTGCTGTGGCCAAACTTGATCTTCAGAGTGTAATTGAAATGTCACGTGAGGCTGTCAGTAGGACACATGCATCTTGCTTTCCCTTATCATTGAGGGCTGTCCATTGAATTGGTCAGACGTGACGTTTCTTCACAAAGCTAAAATGATTAGCGCCCTCACTGGTCCTCGTCTGCACTGTTTAACTTAATTGTATTGAGCAGAATAAATGTCATCAGATTTCTGGATGTTTTTCATTGTTAGCGATCAGAAATATAGAACTGTACCACACAGTTTTTAGTGAGTAATTTTTACCTTAGTGAAGGCTCTTTAGAATGTCTTATCATTAATGCGTTTAAATGTCTGGCTCCCCTCTCTGCGAAGGTACTTACAGACCTGGGGAAGCTCTGCACGGACTGTCCAGCTGCAGGATGTGCAAAAACACTTTTATGTTTTCCAGAACTCCAGAAACATGGGAATCTCCCAAGGCAGTTCAAGAGGCTGCATATGAAAGCAGCAAGTCAGAGGTCCCACCATGACGTGAGGAAGGGCCAGGCCTCGTGGAGGAGCACCAGGTGGCCTCCAGAAAAGAAGGAGACCCAGAAAGAAACGAGCAGAAACAACAGAGAGCGTGAAAAGCACAGGAAGACCGACAGGTGTCACGACGTGGAGGAGGACTTTCCCAGGGGCCCAAAAACACACTCTTCCCCTGGCGCTTTCAAAACGCAGAAGCCTCGCAAGTCCGTTCACCACTCCCATTGCCACAAGCCAAGAGAAGACAAGCTGCCCAAAGAGTCTAAGCGGGGCAAGCACAGGAAAAAGGAGGGCTGCCTGGAGGAGGAAGACAATGATAATTTGTTTCTCATTAAGCAGAGGAAAAAAAAGTCTAAACTGTGAGACAGTTTCTGATTTGGTTTTCTGGCGTCTGTCTGCCCTTCATGTCTGTAACATTCTGGCAGTATTTTTATCATCCAAGATTGAATAATGGGAGTTTGTTTTATTTTGGTTTTGGGGTGGTTTTTTTTTTTTGGTTTTTTGATTTTGGGGGTAATCTCGCCCATACCTAGCTTTGCTGAACAAAGACCTTAGAGCTCTGTTCTCTGTGTCCAACGGGTTGTTAGGTAAAAAACAGAAAGATGAACCCAGGCTTCTTGCCTTGTTCCAGTTGGTCATTTTCACTCAGAATCTTACAGGTGGGAAAAATTAATCTTTTCAGGGGAACATTAAAAAGTGCTTTGGACAAATAAAAGCTCCACAAATGTAATTCATCTGCAGTGTATGTAAATGAAATCCTTGCAGGAAGAAAAATTAACACTAATATGAAAAATTCATCCGTTTCATCATTACCCTTGTTTTAACATTAGAAAGATAATAGCTACAGATTTCCACTTCTCATGCTTCTGAAGCTGGCGTCAGAGTCTTCCTTTAGTCCAGGCAGCACGGGGCTGCGAGACGGAGGGGCCGTCCTGGGGCCCTGCGTGGGCGGGGCGGGGCGGGGTGGGGCGGGGCTGCTGCTGCAGATCCGAGTGAGGACTCCGTCCAGCAGCATGCAGGTCACAAGCCAGAGTTCCTGAAACAAGGAAAAGGAATCATCAGACATTTTGACACAATCACATGAAATCATTTTTATAGTCACACCTCAAGAAGATGTCACTCGGATATATAAAAATGAATTTGCCCAACTTAAAAGATTGTTCTGTTTTCATGGGTTTTTTAATTGCCATGGAGCTATACAGAAATTTTTGTACCTGTGAACCTTTTATACTTATCAAAGCATAATGTTAAAATTATTAGCAGAAAAATAAAGTGTCAGAAATGGATTAAATAAGTGTGTCTGTGATGTAAAAAGACAGTGAGTGTTTGGGTGACAGAGGGCATACTTGGGTTGGACAGGTGACCACCGTTGTGAGATCTGCACTAACCGGAGTTGAAATGCTCTGCGGCCCAAGTGCTAGTTCTGTGCCATAGCAAAAGGAGGTAGCATCAGTTAACTGGGCAGTTCTGTCATATCAGATTCTTAAACTGGCGTTTGACTCTTTGTGAAATACACAAACTGCCATGTGTCTGGTAGGGTCAGCCCTCCTGTCTTTTTCAGGGGAAGAATCTCTCCTCCCAAGTCAGCTTCCCTGTGAACTGCAGTTCTGCTGTCTTCGGTCTGCACCGTCCGTGTGGCCGCCCGGCTCTCAGCCGAGTGTCAGGGCTCACCGCCCTCCTCCGCCCAGTACCCCGCTTCCCTCAGCAGTCCCCGCTTAGTTCATGTCCATGGGTCGTGTATATAAGTTCTTCCGCTTCTCCTTTTCCTACACTATTCCTAACCTCCCCCTGTCTATTTTGTACCTACCTGTTATGCTTCTTATTCCCTGCACCTTTCCCCCATTTCTCCTTCCCTTTCCTTCCCCGCTGATAACCCTCCATGTGATCTCCATTTCTGTGATTCTGTTCTTGTTCCAGTTGTTTGCTTAGTTTGGTTTTGGTTTTGGTTTTTTTAGATTCAGTTGTTGATAGTTGCAAGTTTGTTGTCATTTTACTGTTTGTATTTTTTATCTTCTTTCTCTTAAATAAGTCCCTTTAACATTTCATATAATAAGGCTTGGTGGTGACGAACTCCTTTAGCTTTCCCTTGTCTGAGAAACACTTTATCTGCCCTTCCATTCTAAATGATAGCTTTGCTGGATAGAGTAACCTTGGTTGTAGGTGCTTGCTTTCATCACTTTGAATACTTCCTGCCAATCCCTTCTAGCCTACAAAGTTTCTTTTGAGAAATCAGCTGTTAGCCTTATGGGAACACCTTTGTAGGTAACTCTCTTCTTTTCTCTTGCTGCTTTTAAGATTCTTTCTTTAGCCCTAGCAGGTGTGGCTCAGTTGATAGAGTGCTGGCCTGTGAACTGTAGGGTCGCTGGTTCAATTCCCAGTCAGGGCATATGCCTGGGTTGTGGGCCAGGTCCCCAGTAGGGGACACTTGAGAGGCAACCACACCTTGAAGTTTCTCTCCCTCACTTTCTCCCTCCCTTCCCCTCTCTAAAAACAAATAAATAAATTTTTTTAAGATTATTTTTAACCTTCGGCATTTTAATTATGTGTCCTTGTGTGGCCTTCTTTGGGTCCAACTTGTTTGGGACTCTCTGTACTTCCTGGACTTATATGTCTATTTCCTTCACCAAATTAGAAATGTTTTCTCTCATTATTTTTTCAAATAACTTTTCAATTACTTCCTCTTCCTCTTCTCCTTCTGGCATCCCTATGATTTGGACATTTGGAGATGTCCCAGAGTCTTCTTGTGCTCTCCTTGTTTTTTGAATCCTAGTTTCTTCATTCTGTACTGGTTGACTGTTTATTTTTTCCTTATGTTCCAAATAATTGATATGAACCCCGGCTTCCTTCCTTTCACTGTTGGTTCCCTGTCGATTTTTCTTTATTTCATTTAGCATAGCTTTCATTTCTTCCCTTATGCTTTCGCTCTACTCAGCAAGTTCTGTTGAGCATCTGATGGCCAGTGTTTTGAACACTGCATTTGATAGGTCGGCTCTCTCCATTTAACTTCATTCTTTTTCTGGGGTTTTTGTTCCATCCTTTAATCTGGGCCACATTTCTTTGTCTCTTCAAATTGGCAGCCTCCCTGTGTTTGTTTCTGTATAGTAGGTAGAGCCGCTTTGACTCCCTGTCTCAGCACACCTGTTGAGTTGTATGGGTATTTGCCAGGGCCGGGTGACCCACTTCATCATTTTGGGTCTCTGTCAGGGACAGGGGTCAGAGAGAGGACAGTGACGTTGCCTGGCCCCTGGAGGCTTGTGCAGCACTCACCCCGTTTCCAGTCACTTCACCCACTTTCCGGATGCGACTCGCGCCCTTCCAGCTGCTGCCCTGGTGGTGGCTCCCAGAGCGGGTGGGTTTGCATACGTTCCAGGTCCATGCGGCCCTTTAAACAGACTCTCCTGAGAAACCAGCAGTTCCTTCCTCCTCCCCAACCCCAGCAGTTTTTACAGCCAGAAGTTACGAGGCTTTATTTTCCCGGTGCTGGGACCCCGAGCTGCACGACCTGGCCTGGGGCTGGGGTCGCTCACTCCCAAGGTATCCCTCCCGGTTTTTATCCGCCACACCTGTGTGTGGGACCGCCCGTCCCCCGCTGCGTCCTCTCCAGCACCACACTGCGTCCTCTCTGCCCCTCCTGCCCATCTGGATGAGTGTGGCTTCTTTAAATCCGTGGTTGTTGGGCTTCCATACAGTTCAGTTTTCTGGCAGTGCTGGGTGTTTCTTGTTTTGAGGTTAGTTGTGATTCTTGTGGTTGCGTGAGGCGACAAAGCATGTCTACCTACGCCTCCATCTGGACCAGAAGTCCCTGACCCAGGTCTTACCCTGCTGAAAGTGCTGGCGGGCTTCACAGAGGGGTACGCCTTGAGATAACAGGCGTTATTCCTCAGTAGGACCCAGGACAAGCGTGGCTTGTTATTGATGTGGTGTGACTGGCATCCCTTCGGATCTGAGGGCAGAAACGGGATTGCTGCTCTGTGGCATCTTCCACACAGAAGACTGTTTGGAGGAGGGAAGAAAGGAAGCTCTTTTTCTATTTGTTTCTGCACATTCTCTTATTTTTCCTCCCCAGTTTTAGTTTTTTATCAGACAGACATTTTGTTCTGGGGTGTAATTTACCCTTCGGGTCCACGTCACTTTTATGCAGATGGGAAGGGTGGCTGAGCTACTTGTGGGCATGAAGATGGCGAGGAAAGACCGAACACGGAGGAGCCTCTGCTCCACTTCCTCTTCACGGCCCTCGGCACCTCTTAGCAAGCATTCAGGTTAGTCTGCACACACCTACTTTCTATGCAAGAACGAGGACTTTAAAATACAGAGATTTGACATTCAAATAAGACTTTTTAAAGGTTTTATTTATTTTTAGAGGGGGGAAGGGCAGGAGAGGGGAGAGAAACCTCAGTGTGTGAGAGATACATGGATCCGTTGCCTCGCTTGCCACCCCCTCCCCCCAACTGGGGACCTGGCCTGCACCCCAGGCTTGTGCCCTGACTGGGAATCCAACTGGCGACCTCTCAGTCCTCAGGGCGGTGCTCAGTCCACTGAGCCACACCAGCCAGGGCCCAAATAAGACTTTAAATGCATAAGTACAATTAAGAAAAAACAGCAGATGTCCCAAGCAGTGAGGATCCCTATCTTGCTAGGATTGAGGAGACTCTCAAAGTCTTCTGCCCCTGGCCCCACTTTGATTAGGAGCAGCCTGAGTGGCTCCTTTCCTGGGTTCTAACTGGGTTCACCTCCGGCATTTTTAGAGTAGAGCAGAGAGAAACCGTCTCCCATTCTCGTGATGGAAGGCCCGGCTTCCGTGGCCCCGCTGTGCCCGTTGTTTTGGAACCATGCTGTGAAGGGTACCTGTTGTCAAGCTGTTTATTTTTGTGTTTTGCAAGGAGTACATACTCATTTTAAGAGGGATTTTTTTTAAACATAAAAGTCATGCCTGATTCTTCTACACAAAGATATGGTTAACATTCTTAACATCTATGCTAGATGTTATTTTATACATATGTATGTTGTTTTGTAACATGCTTTTGTACTTAATAGTAAAAACATTTTTAATCAAATATATAGCTCATTGTTTTCCATGGCTACATGAAATCCTATTGTATAGCTGTACCATAACTGATTTAATCAACTTCCTGTTGCTGAACTTTTTGGTTGTTTCTGATTTTTATTATTTTTTAAAAAATCAAAAAAAATCTTTTTACATTTATCGTATCTTTTCCAATTATTTCATTGTGGTAAAATAGAATTTATAGGTCCAAAAATGCACATATTTCATACAAATTTTAATATATTGCCAAATTGCATTCTTCACCATGTGTGAGAGTGTTCATCCCCCTGTTTCTACAATAACAGAATATTTTCCTGTTTGTCTTTGCCACTCTAATGGGCAAAAAGAAACATTTGTTAGTGCCATAGTGAAAAGATTGATGTGTGCTGTGTTTGTGTGAGGAGAAACCAGGTTGACGTATCTCTCTGTTGATAAAAGATATGGACAGAAACTTCTCATAAGAAACAACTTATGAGGATTCTTCTGCCAACAAAAGGTTACATGCAAAGTGAAACAGCCCGTTACTCCTTCGTAGTGACCTTAGCCCCTGTGGTGTTGCCTCGGCCAGACTGGCCTACTCCACTGTGACGACCACGCCAGCCAACATAGGTCCTTCCCTGTTTGATGTTTCTGTCGCCTTCCGAGTTATTTAGTAAACAGATACTTGCTGTGGGCCTTTTTTATGCCAGTAGTCTTCTTGCTTGAGATTGGTTGACTTTATTAAGAGAAGAGAGAAATCTCAAGTCCAGGGACTAAGAAACAATTGAAGAAACAAACACAAAAACGAAGGCCCTGCCATGCGGGTGGGGAGCGGCAGGAAGCGTTGAGAGGGTGGGCGGGCTCCGTCCTGCCCAGGACTTCCATGGGTCTCTCGAACAGGTTTTTTCCCAAGGCAACAGAAGGAGGGCAGCCGTTCAAGGAGAAGGAACCATGTCGGTAAAGGCGTGGGGATAGGAAACAGCAAGGATGTGCCCCATCTTTGTTTCTTGGGGCTATGGTAACAGATCCCTACAAACTAGATGGCTTAAAACAACAGAAATTTACTTTTACAGTTCAGGAGGCCAGACGTCCAAAGCCAAGATGGCAGCAGAGCTGGTTCCTTCGTGAATTCCGAGGGAGGATCCATGCATTCATGCCTCTCCTAGATTCTGGTGGCTGTCGGGGGTCCTTGACCCAGTTTCAGCGCAGGTCATAGCCCTTCCCAGGGCCTTTTTGGGCATACAAGTAGCCCTACGTGCTTAGAACTGGCTGTTCTGTAGCAGCCTCAAGGAGACAGATCTCTTTTTAGCTTCCACACCATTAATAGTTCAGTCTCTAAAGTCACAAGTAAGAAAAGGAGGCTAGTTACATAAGAAAGCAAGAGCAGTTCCTGTGGCCCAGCTGGATGGCAACCCACCCGTAAAGAACCCTTGGTTCACAGCCCCACCCCGCTCCCTGGTCCTGTGCTGACCTCGAGGGCGCCCTGCCCTTGAGAAGCTTTCATTTTCTCTAGTGGGCAAGACAGATGCGGTCGGTTCTAGCACAGAGATTCACTGGAGCTCATGGCACTGTGGGGCCCCCAAGTCTAAAACCAAATACCTGGGGCCGGCTGGAAACTCAAGCAGGATTTTCATTTTATTGTTGTTCTATTACAGTTGTCCCAGATTTCCCCCGTTATCGCCACTGCCCCCCCACAGTCAGTCCCCACCCTGGTGTCATGTCCACGGGTCACTCATCCATGTTCCTTGACTAGGCCCTTCCCCTTCTTTCCACCTTATCCGCCTCCCACCTTCCCTCTGGTCACTGTCAGTCTGTTCCCTGTTTCCATGCCTCTGGGTTTGTGTTGCTTGCTTGTTTGTTTTGTTCATTAGGTTTCTCTTATTGTTTTGTTGATTAGGTTCCTCTTAAAGGTGAGATCGTATGGTATCTGTCTTTAACCGCCTGACTTACTTCACTTAGCATAATGCTCTCCAGTCCCATCCATAGTGTTGCAAAAGGTAGGAGCTCCTTTCTGCTGCATAGTATTCCACTGTGTAAATGAACCACAGTTTTTTGATCCACTCACTCATCTACTGATGGGCACCTAGGTTGCTTCTCTTTTCCCTTCATCCTCACCAGCACTTGTTAGTTGATTTGTTAATGATGGCCATTCCGACTAGTGTGAAGTATTATCTCATTGTGGCTTTAATTTTCATCTCTCTGGTGGTAGTGATGCTGAGCATCCTCTCAAATGGGCCCTCTGTATGTCCTCCTGGGGAAAGTGTCTGTTCAGGTCCTTTGCCCGTTATTTTTTATTGGATTTTTTGTCTCCCTGGTGTTGTTGAGTCATATGAATTCTTTACATATTTTGGAGATCAAACCCTTGTCCAAGGTATCATTGGCAAATATGTTTTTCCATACGGTTGGATCCCTTTTCATTTTGCTGATGTTTTCTTAGCCATGCAGAAGCTTTTTAATTTGATGGAGTCCCATTTGTTTATGTTTCCCTTTATTTCCCTTGCCCTAGGAGGTCTGGTGATTTTTATCTTAGAGTTTTGAAGAAGTCCTTCAGGATTTTGCCTTCCCCTGATTTGACAGGTTCCACATTTTGGAGGGTACTCTGCTTTATTTCAAGTCAACTGGTTTAATCACATCTACAAAATACCTCTCCAGCAACACCTAGACTAGTGTTTGGCTGAACAGCCGGGTGCCGTAGCCTCGCTAAGCCAACACACAAAATTAACCATCACAGGAATCTTTGTCTCAAGAGCGGAAACCAAGGTAGAAACTTGACAAAATCCTAATCCCTAGAACAAGGTACCAGGCTTGCCACATAATCTTTGTACCTTGGTAATAATTTTACATTATTTATTCCTGCTTCCTACATAAAATTTGCCACAGATCAGAGCCAAGCCGGACACCTCTGGGGTGTGTTGTGCTGTGCGGGGACTCGGCCTGGGTGCAGACTTTGGCTTGGCGGCCAGAACTGCTCGCTGACTAGAGCTCCCCACTGTGGGACGGGCCTCGGATGGACAGGCGCAGTGGGCTCCTGACCGCAGGAGGTGCGCACCCGGAGCTGCGCAGGAGACTGAAGCACCTACTGAGAGTGGTACCAGGGACTGGGAGGAAGCCCCCGAGAGAGCCCGTGAATTCTGATAGCTCTGGATAACTAGAAATGTTGCTCAGAAAAGTCCCTGCTGCTTCCTGCTCTCTGCATCCCTCCCCCACCCCAGTTAGTCGTCCGAGGTTGGGGCAAAACACGGAACCTCTCTGAAATGGAAACTATCTGTGTGCCAGTTCTCACCCTGCCTCCATCAGCCCCCTCTGCCCAGCCAGCCTTGCCTGGCTGGTCTTTCTGGGAGGGGAGCTTGTCAGCTCCACTCTGCCCTGGCCTGCGTTCACACCCCACCTCGTCCTCCACGCTTACTGCCAACGGAGCCTCAAGGGGCCCCGGGGATGCACCATCCACAAGTCATGGCTCACCAGCTGCCTCTCTTGTTTTTACCTACACCCCATTAATCATCCCTTCCTGGTGATTTGCATGGCAACCCTCCTGCACTGGGCCACTCGGGAGTTTTCTGGTTTCATTGCCTTACTTAACCTTGACCTCCTGGGTCACTCTGGATTCCCCTGCCACCCCACCACAGACCTGGCCTGTGCGGCTGCCTGGCTGTGCTCCAGGGGTCCTTGTCTTCTCACGAGCCTTCCCTTCCTACCAGCAAGCCAGGCTCTGCTCACAGCACCATCCTGCAAGGGCGGGGAGACTGGGCCGTCACAGGACCCTTGGAGTTCTGGTGGATGCCAAGCTGCAGCGGGCCGAATAGGTTGTCTAGTCCACTCTGGGTCCCCCTGCTTCACCCCCGTTTCACGGGTGGGGACACTGAGGTCAGAGCGAGGGAGAGACTTGCCCATGCCGTACCATGGTCAGGTGCAGAGACAGGGCTAGGCCCTGGGGCCGTCCCCCTCGGCCCTCCCCCATCGCCCTCTGCCACACTTTGTCAACAGAAAATAGCTTCTCTGAAAGTTCCCACCTGAGTGAGTGAAAAATGCATTTAGTGTTGAAATACTGGGTCTCGACAGCCTTGTACCCTCGGCTCAGACAGAGCTGTCTGCGGGAACCTGAAGCCCTCCCTCCCTCCCAGGGGCTCTGTCACAGCTTAGGAGCAGCCCCTCCCCCAGAGGTACCGTCAGGAGCCCGAGAGCAGGTGGACAAACAGGTGCAGGCCCCAGACCTCAGGACGGGGAGAAGGTGGGGCAGAGAAGGGGAGCAGCAGCAGATCCAAGGGACGGGAAGGGACACCTCGGAGGCCCCGAGTTCCCAGACTGTCAGGGACCGGCGCAAGTGCCAGCACTCGCTATAAAAGAAGCTGAGGCCAAGGATGGTAAACTGAGGCAGAAACAGTCCTTAGGACAAAGAAACCGTGAAGATCAGAACATGTACAACTTGGAGACTTTCAGAATTTGTCAAGTCTAGAGTCCTGTGTGGTACATTTGGGGATGCTGAGGCCCAGAGAGAGGCTTATTCGTCACACTGAGGGGAGGGGCAGGGTCCGCAGCGGGCACGGAGCAGGGCACGTCCATGGCTGCGTGGGGAGCCTTTCAGAGCTCGGGAGGCCGGTGCGGCAGAAATACCCCGGAGGAAAGCTGGGGTGTCTCTGTGACAACAGACCTCCTCTGCGCTGTGGAGAAACCCGTGTGGTTTTGATGGGGAAAGAAGGGCCGTAAAAGTGAAATTTGCAATTTGTGACGGGGGGAAACTGAAAATGTGTTCTCCATCCATGCAAATTATCTGTGGCCTTTCGTCCTACACCTGCAGCAGCTCGCAACATATACAACACCAGGAACGCTCAGGTTCCCACAGTCCGTGCTGGGGAGGGAGAGAGCAGAGAGAACAGCAGAGAAAGCCCCCCTCACTCTGGGAGGGCCGCACTGGGGACCCACGCTCGTCTGCAGGTGTCTGCTGGGCTGAGGCGGCCTCCTTTGTTCCTGGCCGCGGGGACCCGTCTGGGACTACCCTCCCAGGGACAGAGTCCGGGCCCTCTCCATCAGCTCCTCACTTGCTGTCCCGCTTAGCTCCTGTCACTGCCTCGTTTGTCCCACCCCTCCTGCTGTGCCTGGGTTGTCACTCCTGTAAGAATTTGCTCGTCCTGTGTCTCCTGCTGGAAATGCCCTTCTTCCTGGGCTCCCCCACCCCTGCCAACCTGATCCGAGACTGCATGAGGAAGCCTTCCCTTCCCCTCCAGGCAGCTCCAGTGTCTCTCAGCTGTGCCTCTCAACCTCGTGGACTTCCTCTTGGGGCCCCCATACACCTCCAACTGTCCATGTACACTCTCGGTCTCCCGCAGAAGACTGGGAGCCCCTGAGGACAGGGACTGCGTCGGATCCGTCTTTGTAACCCAGAGCCCGGCACTTCATTTGGCCCCCACTGGGAGGACAGGGACGGCAAGCACGGCCCGCATGCTGCCCCCATCCCAGTCAGAGCCCAGGGCAGGCATTGCCCGTCAGCCACAAGCACCCTGGAGTCTCAGAGCCTTCACTCCTCAGCACCTGGTTCCCGTGGGCAAGGCCTGGCAGCCGAGGTCGGCTCTCGGCGAAACTGCCTGGTCCGCGCATTCCCTGATCGCAGAGAGTCCCACGGCTGACCTCCTCAGGCCTCCTCAGTCTCCCTCCTGAAACAGTCCAGGTGCAAGACACAGACCCTTCTCAATCCACACACACACGCACGTGCACACCTGCACACTCCCATGTGTACACATTTGCACTCATGCACACATGCATACCCAACACACACACAAGCACAGGTACATGCTCACATGCATACGCACATATATATGCAGCCACACACACACACACTCTCCCATTGAACATTTCAGTGGTTTGGGGAACCTCAGTGAAGACTCAGGGCCGGGGAGCTGCTCCTTTCACCAAGCACAGCTTCCTGCAGTCTTGCCATTCCCTCTGCCCGCCCTGTCTTGTCCCCTCGCTTCCCTCCATCCCTCTAGCACCGCCCACCCCGGTGTCAAATCTCTCTCTCTCCGTGTGTCTCGTAGAGCCATTCGGCTGCCAGCTCTGGAGCTGGGGACAACCTGTAACTGTGTCCGCAGGTCCCAACCCGCTAAGTAGAGTCTTTCTCAAAGAGTCGTTAGAATCGCATGCTTCTGCACCTTGTTTCAGGTAGTGGCATGAATAAATGCGTGGCTGTAACAAAAGACATTTTTCTACGGCTCTCCCATCCCAAATGAACACGGTTCAGTGAGAAACACCATTTTGAAGCCCCTGCCCAGTACCCAGCGCCGCCTCCAGCATTACAAGTAAAGACCGTACTGTTCCCAAAGAGCGCCCAGCCTAATGACGAGAACAGACACCTAAACAGAGAGCCACAAGTGACAGGTGTGGCCAGTGCCATCCCTGGAGGCAGGGAAGCGACTGCCCTGCTGTGATGGGAAGGGTTACCCAATTCCAGGGAGACAGAGTTGAGAAAGCTGCCTCACAGGAAGGGCAGCATGCACACAGGTGACGTTTTGTGCCAGGCGTAGGGCTGAGGGTGACGGAGTGGAGAGAGCAAGCCAGCCCTGTGCCAGGGCCCTGCCCCAGACGGGTCCTGCCCAAGATGGGCCCTGGACCACTTAGGAAAGCCGTCCGTCCGTGGTTTGGGGAGGATCCGGCGTCACAGGCATCTTCCCAGAACCCGCTGAGCCATGTGCCCGTCTATCTGTCTGTCGTCAGGGCCTCAGGAAAGTGTTTATTCCGGACCTAACTCTCCAGCAAATGAACATGTGTCCGAGGCAGCCATCTTCTGATGGCTGGCGCCGCAGGTCAGATTCACCTGCACTTGAACTTCACGGAAATGGGATCATCCAGTAAGGATTCTTTTGTCTCTGGCTTCTGGAGCTCCGTGTGTCTGTGAGATACGCCCATGGGTAGAATCTTTGTTGCAAACATTGGAAGTTGAGGCCCTAAACTTGGAGGAGCTCAAACTTAACACAAAAGTTTCCTAATCACCCCTCCGCAGAAGCAGGGCTCTCACGAAAATTAGCGTTTATCCTCTTCTTTTAAAAGCTTACATACAGCATAAGCCTCGAGGACCACAATGTATAGCGAGCGCTCCCCTCCACACTCCCGTCTCCGATTTAAGAGACTCTATTAAGCCCAGCGTGGATTTTCTATGCCCAGTGGTTTTCCATTTTGTCTTTTAATTTTTATTTTAAGGGCTTTAATTTTAACAAAAGAGCCAAATTACCGCCACACTTTAAAATGAACTTGTTTAGGGGAGTTAAACACAGGCTTTAGACTATGGAGCTTTAATTAGCTTCGGAAGATGGTAATTAAACAGCCCCTGTGCCCTGTCTCATGCTTCACAAAAGCAAAGGAGGGAGATCAGAGACAGGCAGTGTGCACCCTGGCGAATACTGGAGCTGCCTGAAGAGGGTTAAGGTTCCTCCTGCCCAGGCTGCACCCCGGGCCCGTGACATCAGAACCTGCTGGGCTGGGACCCAAACACCAGGGTAGTGTTTTAAGCTCTTGGGCAATTACAATGAGCATCAAAGGTTGAGAAATCTCTGATTACGATTGACAGCTGTCAATCAATCGGGATAAGAGACGGGAAGAAAGGGAGACAGAGGTGAGGCTGAGAGACACAGAGGTCTCCTCACCAAAATACATCCCAGCTTTGGAAGGAGCCAAGGAGACGGCAGCCAAGTCAAGTGACACCAGGAGACATTTCCAGCCTCTAAGGAAGAGTTCTGTTATGGGCTGAACTGTATCACCGCCCTCCCACCACCTCACCAAATTCAAAGGGTGCAGTCCTAATCCTCAGCACTGAAGCGCATGACTGTGTTTGGAGGCCGGGCCTTTGAAGCGGAAATTAGGTTAAAATGAGGCTATTAGCGTGGGCCTCAATCCAGTCGCACTGGTGCCCCCACAGAGGGAGGGGGACTGCACAAAGGACCCCAGGGGCCGCCTGCACAGAGGATCGGACCTTGTGAAGAGGCCACACCAGGGCGGCCATCTGCGAGACAGGAGAGAGGCCCCAGAGGAGCCCAGCTCTGCCGGCACCTGGGTTTGGGGCTTCCAGCCTCCAGAGCTATGACCCAAACAAGTTTCTGTTGTTTAAGCCCCTCAGCCAGTGGCATTTTGTTATGGCAGCCCAGCAGACTAATGCGAGTGCCATCCAGCCCCTCGACCATCTGTGTGAAGACTCTCAAGGGTTTCTCCTCTGGCCCAGTGTCTTCACTTCCAGGACTGTACCCTAAAAACTGACCAGGAATGTCCTTAAAGAATTACCTTCATCCCTGGCTGGTGTAGCTCAGTGGATTGAGCACAGGCTGTGAAGTATAGGGTCACTGGTTCAATTCCCAGTCAGGGCACATGCCTGGGTTGCAGGCCGGGTCCCCAGTGGGGGCCACATGAGAGGCAACCACACACTGATGTTTCCCTCTCTTCCTCCTTCCCTTCCCCTCTCTTTGAAAATAAATAAATAAAATCTTTTTTTAAAAAAAGAATTACCTTCAGAGTTGTCCACTGAATATTCTTTATAATTGTAGATAGTGGGAATGTCTGACAGCAGGAGAATAAAAAGAAATCAGTAATAGCACTCAATTCAACAGAGCACGTAGAAGCCACTAAGTTATCAAGATTTTTAAAGTTGTGCATTCAGCATGGTCTCTCACCTGTGGGAAAATGCATTGGCCTTGATCTTGATTTTGATCTTGATCAAAAACCTTATCCTGCCCTGACTGGTGTGGCTCAGTGGTTGAGTGCCGGCCTGCGAATCAAAGGGCCGCTAGTTTGATTGCCAGTCAGGGCACATGCCTGGGTTGCAGGCCAGGTGCCTAGTGGGGGGCATGTGAGAGGCAACCACACACTGATGTTTCTCTCCCTCTCTTTCTCCCTCCCTTCTCCTCTCTAAAAATAAATAAATGAAATCTTAAAAAAGAAAAAAGAACCTTGTCCTGAGATCTCCCAACTCCACCCAGGATGCTGGGCATGTGTCCCTTTCTTTGGCCTGCAACTTCTAAGTTACCTACGTACAGGTGGTCCCATCCCCCCCAAGGCATGCAGACTGACAAGAGTCTCTTGGCTTTTCAGTTTGTGCCTCAAACAACCCATCTGTGTCCCAAACCCACACGTGGATGTATAAATACAGAGAAAGTTATTAAGCTGTAACTGTGCTTTACTGTGTGTAAGCCACAGGTTGTTTTCACAAAGTATTTTACAGTTCAGTGTAAAAAGCCGTAAGTTAACGTGGTCCATACCGGGTGATGGGGACACGGTCTTTGGGGCTGGGCCGGTCGGGACAGGAGGCTCTGCTCTGACCCAGGTTGGAAGCGTGGAGTCCGGGACGTCTTCCCCTGAGGGTTGGCTCTTGCCCCAGGATCAAAGGTGAGCAGAACGAATGGGGAAGGAAGAGCATCTCAGACACGCTCGCGCAAAGGCTCAGAGGACGCGTTCCAGGCCAGCGGAGGATGCGTTCAGGTGGAGAGATTGGCCGGGGCTGGGCCTGGCGTGTAGGGGCAGAGAGGAAGGGACAAGGACCACTGGGCTGCAGGTGGAGTTGTCTCCTGTGCTGACCCCGGGGACAATCCTAGCGTGGCGGGTTCAGGGCGGCCTATGTTGTCAATGACCCCAGAGGGGTCCAGGCAGTCACGCCAGCTGTGGGGTGCAGGGGAGGGTGGCTGGGGTGGGTGTGAGCTCAGGGGTCCAGACAGTGTGGCCGAGGTCCCAACTCACTGTTCTTCGGCGTCCCGACGGAAGGCCGGCACAGGCTGGAGAGCTAGGCTCCCTGTGGGTTCGTGTGTGTGTGCAGGGAAGGGGGCACCGACAGGGCATTTAAATGTGGGGGACCAAAGAAGGCAGACACAGTGTCCTGGGATGGGGTGACGAGATCTCAGAACAAGATCTTGGTTTGCAACCTTGAACCCAGGCCGGCTCAGGGGGTCTTAGCTGATCTGTTTTCTCCTTGTTTGTTTTTGTAAGATCAGATTGGGGAGGATTCTTAGAGAGCCCCCTCCTCGTTTTATTTCATTTTGGAATGAACTTTCGTTGTCCCCACCCCACCCACCACCACCACCACCGTTCATGCTACCGAGGACAACCAGACACCCGGAGAAAAGGAGAGAGTTGAGAGGGAAGGGGCATGTGGGTGGGTCCAGTGATGTGAACCAAGCACTTCAGGGGCCTGGCAGGTGCTCGAGGCTTGGCGCGGGGTCAGCAGACCCCTTCAGGCTCACACAGAGCAGCCTGGACAGGGGACTTCAGCAGGGGCCCTGCCCGGAGCGGCCCAAGCCAGCCGTTTCAGAGTTGTGACTAGAACGAGATGCAGACAGGTGCCTGGTGTGTCTGTGCAGCTCAGCTGCACTCTTCCTGAATCTCTGGGGGGTATTCTGATTTTTTATTTTAATTACCCAGCTTAGGCCTAGGGGAATTCCCATGTTCAAAGGGTTCCCGCTTTACAAGACCAGCCGTCACAGTGGAAGTGGACACCTGTCGGGTTTGCCCGCCAGCCCGTGCGTCAAACAGTGAGGGCACGGTGGAACTCCCCAAACCCCTCCTTTCGCCTTCTCGTGAACTAATTTCTCCTCCTCGCTGTGTCAACAGCACAGGCTTCATACATGCAGCTCTCTCCTAATGTTTAAGTACAGAATTGGCTTTTACAATGAGTCGGGACCCCAGTAACCACTTCTGAAATGCAAACCGGTCCTCTTCTCCCAGCGGGGTCAGCGCTGTGGTTCCCGGGCTGGAGGGCCTCAAGGACAAGGGGGGGGGAGCACTGGTGGGGGCACGGGAAACTTCGGGAAGAAGACAGGGAAGAGAGATGTACCGTGAATCACGACGAGGGTGTGTGCCTCATCTGGGCAGTCATTGGCGGGGGTGGGGGTGAGGGGCGAGCCACAGAGGGGTTGGCCTCATCTCGGCGCTCTGGTCCTTCACCTCGGTCCTTCCTTACCCCCCTCCCACCTGTCTTGCCCAGGAAAACCTGCCGTGTTTGGCAGCTGGCTCAGCGAGACCTTGACTGGGCGTGCGGGCAGCACGGAACTCAGGCTCCAGGGCAGTGAGGACCCCTTAGGATCGAGGCCACGATTCCACACCCATGGCCACTGTCAGGGCTGCCTCATTCCGGCACCCCTCCCTCATCCTCCGGGGGACCCAGAACTTTGCACATTTTGATGCTTGGTTTCAGAGCAATGAGCATTAATGTTGCAGAACTAATGCATTCTAAGATCCACTTTTTAAAAAGATTTTATTTATTTATTTTTAGAGAGAGAAGGGAGGGAGATAGAGAGAGAAACATCAATGTGCGGTTGCTGGGGGTCATAGCCTGCAACCCAGGCATGTGCCCTGACTGGGAATCAAACCTGGGACACTTTGGTTCACAGCCTGTGCTCAATCCACTGAGCTACGCCAGCCAGGGCTTTAAGATCCACTTTTTAATGAAAATAAAATGACTGTTTATATGGACACGCATATCGATGTTCGGGAATGTGTGCCTGTGTGTAAAGATACGTGCCTCGTGTATTCACTGAAAGGTGTCTCAGGGACGCACACCACACTGTCCCCCTGCTTATCTCTAAGTGGGTTTGCTGTCCAAGGAAGTACTGTTTTAATTTTTTACAAGAACGTGTTACGTTTTAAGCTCCTAACCAATTTTTCTGAAGAAGAGAAGTTTCCTGGGTTTGCATCTGTCTTCTCCCCGCCTTCATAACTTTACTCTGGGGTGCCACTCAGATACGCTGGGGCCCTGGTCCATGTGCCCAGCAGCAGAGGAGGCGTGAACAGTCTCAAAGCAGCAGGTAACAAGCTGTTACCAGTGCACGTGAGACAAGGAGCATGCACTTAGTGATGGACAGTGCTGTACGTTCTGGTGCAAGCTCCTCACTCCTTCACGAACACACATCCCAGAACCGTAGACCGGCACGGCCTGCAGGGCCCATTCTGAGCCTGCTTGTCTGCAAGACTTCACGGAGCACCAGTGGTCTATTGTGGGGAAGTTGGCATCTGGGTAGATGTGTGGTTGAGTTTTGGAAGCGCCTATGGGTCCCTCCCGGAGCCCAGTGCTGTGCTTGGCCTTCTGGTGCAACACCCTCTCCTGCAGCACCTCCCTGCTGCTCCCAGGCTCACGAAGTTTCGCTCCGCACGCTCCCTGGGTGCACTGGCTCGTGCAGGAGGTAGAGCTGCCCGTGCGCCACTGTGTACAGGTGCGAACAGCCAGGGCTTCCCCTGGAAGGGGAGGAGCCAGGGCAATGCAACCAGAGGAGCCACCAGGGTAGATGTCCTGTTGGCACATTTTATAGGGCCCTTAGGATATTGTTAAAGACAGAGCTTGTACCATCGAATTCCAGTTTATTCTCAGAAAAGGGGAATAAGACCACCAAGTAAAGGAAGGATTTTACGCTGAAGCATGACACGGTCAGGTTTGTGTTTTAGAAGGAGCAAAGTAACTATGCTGTGGAGAACAGATGAAAGGGGGTGAGGCCAGAGGCAGGGACGGGGTGTGATCAGACCTGCACCCGCATTCTGGCTGCTGCCTCATCGAGCAGGGGGCCTATGCTTCCAGCCCTGGGCCCTGGGCTTGGTCTTGGGGCTGACTTTGGTCAATGGAGTGGGGCAGAAGCAACTGGAGCCGGATCTGAGACTGGCCTTAAGCGGCCTCACGTGTTTCCTCTTGCCCACTGTGTGTCTGCTGTCACCAGAGGAAGGATGCTCCCTGACCCTGGAGGATGAGAGGCCAGAGGAGCAGAGCTTCCCCCGGACTCAAGTCTCACCAGCCAGCCCAGCTGAGGTCAGCAGAGCAGCGGAACCCTGAGGAAGAACTGCTTGCTGCTGTAGGCCGAGTTTGGGGGCTGTTTGTTAGGCAGCGTGGCCACAGCAGTGGGTAACTGATACAGTGGGGCTGGAAAGAAGCAAACGAAGCCGAGGAGAACCTAGGAGGACAGATGGAGCTGGTGGTCAGCTGGTGCATGAGGGTGACCGACGGGGAGTCTATAGAGCTCAAGGCTTTGGCCAGGGTACCCAGGAGGTGGACGGTGCAGCGCCAGGATGGAGGGCACAGCAGGAGGAGGATGCGAAGTGACATCCCACAGCAGACCTCTGTCAGCGGCTCTCTCTCCATTCCTCTGAATCATTCTCTCTCCGTGTGTCCGAAGGAGCCCAGGGCCTGAGTCTGCCAGGACAACCCCCTTGGGGGCTGTACCTCCGAGTGGGATGACACGTGACCCTGACACGCTCAGCGCCCCCACGGGCCTGCCGCTCTGCCAGGACGTCTCCTCCGTTACACACCCATTAGGACAAGCGCTGGTTTGGACAACAGCGTGAACCTGACTTCCCAGGTACGCGCAGCACTCAACAGAGGCCCCCCTGACTTCCCAGGGCTTCCTGCTGAAAGACCAGCCTATTCTCATTGCTTTCATTTACTTAAAATACCTGCCTTAGCAGCAGTGAAACCACCCAAAATATTCACTTCTTTATTTCCAGCTAGACAGTTGAACTCGATTTGCATTGGATCATTATTTTTGATTAAGCGATAAAATCCTAATCTGTGCAAAAATAACCTTGTCCAATGGCCAGCAGTGTATCCTGATGAGGAAGCAAGGAGGCCGTGACAGTAGGAGGCCCGGCAGCATGCTGCCGTGTGAGTGGAGAGATGTCCCCGCCGGGTCCCTCCTGGGGCGCCGCTGACCCTGTGTGCCAGGTGGGACCACTGGCCTGGTCTGCCCTCTGATGCCCCTGCCCCACAGTTGCTTTGTCCTGCTTTGAACTAAGAAGGGAGCAATTTCTGACAGTGCTCAGGTTCAAGAACAGGCAGCTGGTGCAAAGAAGGGCCCAGGGCAGAAGCAGGAGACCTGAGTTCTGGACTTGCTGTGCCCCTGGGGGAAAAGCATTCCCCCCAGCCTGGGCCTCAGGATACCCCCCTGTATGGGGAGCAGTGAGGTGAGTTGCATGGGCCTGCTCCAGCTCAGATGTTCCATGTTGTGAGTCTGTCCTCATCATCCAGAGTCACCTACGTCTAAAGCCAGGTTTTCTATAGGGGAACCAGCCCAACAGGCAGGCCCCACTTCCTGGGTATGCTGTGTGCTACTGAGGTAGAGCTTCTACCCCACCAGCAGAGGGAGCAGGGATCGAGTTCTGATCCTCATTCAGGAACAGCTTGTTCAAGCCTGCTCACGTGTTCAGGAGCGGATAGCTCCCAGCCAGGAGCTATCTTTTAGGAGCTGGAGCACTAGCACTGAATCCTAAAAGATCACAGAGATGGGAAGTGTCCCAGGGTACTGTCCCTGGGCATGTGTTCCCACGCCTGCTGCAACGGTGTGCTCACTTCCTCCCCAGCAGGCCCTTTGCCCCGTCAACCCTTGTGGGAAGCCCGTCTGAAAAGCCTGTCCTCCTGGGTGCTCTCTCCTGTCCACTCACCCTGCCAACCTCAATCGCTGCCCAATCAGGCCTTGATACTGGCTTTAAAGTAGCCGCCCCTCTGTTCGCTTGGCTGTACGGGCAGTACCACCAGCCCAGCGAGACCCATCCCTGGCCACACCTGCTGATGCCGATGTCGTGCACAATGGTCAAACTGTGCAGTTATTTCAAGTCCTTCTTCCACTCACTGTTGTTTGGTGTCTCCCGTACATCTCTTCATAGAGCCGCATGGGCTTGCAATTCTCATTTTCTTATGGTGAGGTCATATTTCCCGCACCCAGCTGGCGTTCTTCACTTCCCTTCAGTCTTCTCTGCTGTTGTGCATCTGGGTAAACCCCCTCCTCCCTGATCAAGCTGCCGGAGACGTCTCCCACTGAGGGATCTTCCCAATGCTCCGTTTGCATTACAAGTCCAGAGGCAGATGCGCGTAGGGCTGTGTTGAGAAAGCTCTGTGAAGACTTTGTACACTCCTAATGTATTGAACTTGATTAGCTTTATGAAAGCAACAAAACACAGAGCCCCAGAAGCTCTGCCCCACGCCCGGGGGGATCAGCTGTGGCTACCAAGGAGCCCCGGCCCTGTGCAGGTGGTGGCAGGCCTTGGGGACCCCCACGCGGGGGGACTCTGGGAGAGAGATGATGAGGCCACAGCGGAGTGCACAGGCCTGACTGTCTACACCACCCGCTCAGCCCTAGAGAAAGAGATCGGTGTTTGCAGGGGCAGGGAGACAGGGGTGGGTAATATTTTCAATATATTAGCTGATGTGTATTATTTATTCTATATAAAAACATGGAAAGATGCTTACAGTTCATGGTTCTAAGTGAAAATGAAAATAACAATACATACAATCCCATTTTTGGGTGGGCGGGGAGAAAAACCACCTTCCTGTCCATCTTCCTCGTGTTACTTACATTTTTTAAAATGAGGGTTGAGACGGTCCAGACAAAGACGGACATGCTAAGTAGGGCGACCCAAGAGAGGGCGACACAAGAAACTAGAAAACAACAACAAAACCACGAGAGTAACAACGCACATGCACACGCAAAACAACCCAACAACACTGGTTTTCTGACTCAAAAACCAGAGCTCTGCCTGCATGCAACTCCCTCCCACCCAAAACCTGTGTTCTGGAGGCCGCTGAGCACCAGCTCGGCACCCCTGGCAGGTGATCCGAAGGATACGGCTCAGAAAGGGCCAGCCCTCCCCTCCTCGGCTCCTTGGCCCTCACCTACCTCCTAAGACTCGGTCAAGTCCCCCCAGGCTGGAGGAGGAAGGGCAATGGCGGGGGCGGGGTGGGGGGACATGAAAGTATAGAGTGATGGGGCTTCTGAGAAGGGGTCTTGTCCCTGGCCCCTAGCCCTGGGGTTTGGCCCAGAGGCGGGGGTAACAGCTCCATGAGCTGGGGGTGGGGAGTGGGAGAGCCTCGAGGACTGGGGCCTTGCTGCCTGCTGGGTGGAAGCAGAGGGCACCCCACACACACACTTAGCACCTGGCAGGAGCAGTGGGCCGCGGTGGCCCAGGGAGGGTTTGGGCAAACCCGCCAGGACAGCCTTAGAGGTGGAGCTGGGCGCTGCAGACCCCGGTGTTCCCCAGAGGGTGCCGGCTCTTTGCCAGTCCCCACACCACGCCCTGCTGAACCCGAGCCGCTCGAGCAGCAGCTGGCACTCCTCAGAGCTGCATGCCGCCCTGGATGGCTTGGGGTGAGGGAGGGCGGCGAGGCCGCCCCAGGGGCTGGCGCTGCCCTCTGAGAAAGGCTCTGCACCAGGAGCTCTCGAGTGTCCCCTGGAGTGCAACTCTCCTACAACCCTAGGAGCTGACCTTCTCGTCACTTGCAGATGAGGAAGGAGACTGAGGCTCAGGAGGTTATGTGGCTTGCTGAAGTAAGTCACCCAGACTGGAATTCAGACGGTGGTCTGACTTTGCTGATTTCACCTGACTTTGGCCCCGTGCCACACTGTGTCCCCTCGGCGGGGCCTGGGGTGCAGAGGGCACAGGAGGAGGGAAAGGAGAAACTGGCAGAGCCACCGTATCTCTTAAGTACAGTTTGCTATATTCAAATTAGATGGTGCAACCTCCATGAATAAGATCACAGTTCCCAAAGGGATCGCACCCAATTTATATGTATAAGAGGTCATGAACGGGCCAGGCTGGCTGTCAGAGCTGAGCTCCAGTGTCATTCGTCGCTGCGGCGGTCCTGCTCTGATGCGAGCGGCCTGGGGGTCACAGAGGCACCCGGGTGGAGCCCACGGTGAGAGTGCCCCCACCACGGCCTGGGTCCTCAGGCTGGCTGGGTGCTGAGCATCAGGCTGCCCAAGAAGCTCTGGCCCATGCTCCTCAGGTCAGCAGAGCCCCCTCTGTCCCAGCCAGCCAGACACCCCCACCCCAGCCCGGCCTGACCCCAGGTCCCACCCTGTTCCTCAGCTGAGTCATCTGGACAGACACTGTGGGTGGGCTTCCTGCTCGTTTTGGGGGGCGGGACAAAGTGTGAATAGGGATTGTTTTTGCCTTTTGGCTGCAGCAGGGGCCTGTTCTGGTGGTGGCTCATGTGACTCGGTGGCGTCCCGAAGAAGTGGATGGGCCGTTGCCACTTCTGGCAGGAGAGTCCTGGGTGGGACCAGCCTGCCTTGGTTTTATGAAAAGGCATGTTTATAAAAGTTGCATAAGACCATCACAGGAAATTTGGAAAAGTGGAAAAATGAAATTGCCCTAATCCTTCCCTTAATACCATCCCGGAGCCGCTGGTGTGTTTCCATCCAGTCTTTTCCGGAAGTGCAGGTAGGTGTGGTCTGCGGCTGCGTGTCTCACCTCCTTAGCACACACCGCGGGTCATACCGTCCACGCACATTCCTATCCTGCTTTTTCCACAGGCTTCCCAGCCCCCTCGGTAATACCTCTGTACCCGACAGCTACTGCTGAGTAACGCTCCAACTCAGAACTCACGGTTTGAAGCAACATTTATTATTGCTGGTGAGCCTGCAGGTGGGGTGGGCAGTTCTACTGGTCTAGGCAGGCTCAACTAGTCTTTTTTTTATTATTTAATTTTTTATCCTCACCTGAGGACATTTTTTCTTCATTGCTTCTATAGGGAGGAAAGGAGAAAAGGAGAGAAACATCAGTGTTGGAAACATTGATTAGCTGCCTTCTCATATGCACCCCAACCCGTGGTCAAACCCACAGCCTGGGTGAGTGCCCTGACCGGGAATCAAACCCGCAAGCTTTTGGCCTGTGGGATGACACTCCAACCAACTGAGCCACACCAGCCAGGGCCTCTGCTAGTCTTGACTGGGCTTGTTTCGGCACCTCTGGCCAGCTGGGTGGTCTAAGATGGCCTCATTCACATGTTTGGTGGCTGGCTGTCAGCTGGCTGATGGGGGGACTGTGACACGTGTCTCACCCTCCGTCACATTCTGTTGGTCAAAGTCACAAGACCAGCCCAGGGTCAGAGTGGGAAGAACTACAGATTTCAGGGTCGAGGGCGTGCATGGTCCAGGGAGGCCAGCAATCGCAGCACCAGCTGTGGCCATCAATCCATCGTACCCCTGGTGACGGTAGCTGCCGTTCTGCATAGCAGTGAAGCAGTGGAGGTTTTTATAGGTGTGCCACTTTTCACAGACGCACCATTAAATGGGGGTGAACCGCATCTAACTTGTTTCCATTTTTACTCTAATAATAACTAGGTAGAGCCCTAATTTTTGAAGTCAAGAGAAGTAATGTCTCCCACCCTTAATCAAAAACCCACGGTCAGGCATGCAGGTTGTGCGGAAGGGCTCCTGAGCTCTCGGGCGCAGCGCCGCCCACAGACCTCCCTAAGCTCCTCCCCTGACCGAATCCGAGTGTGTCCGACCGGACTCGCAGGCGAGTCCTGGCTGTTGAAATCACTTTAGAAAGTCCCTCTCTATATCTGTGCCTCGGTTTCCCCATCGATAAAACTGGAGACTTGAACTAAATGCTTGGGGGTTTGGACTAGAACGGTGTTTCTCAAATGACGTCACTCAGGTCTGAAAGCCACGAGGATGCCAGGGACGTCCTTACATGTGTGTTTAAGTACACAAGACCCACAAGGCACGCCGGTGTCCTCCTTCTTGCCCTGCAGTGACCCACACTGGGAAACGACGTCCCGGGCAGAGCTGAGGCGGTGAGCGAGGGGCCCAGCGGGCACGTGCGGGGGCGATGTCGGACGGGTGTATCCAGCCCAGGCAGCCGTCACGAGGCTGCCAACGAGTCTGGTTTCTGTTCGGTGTCTTGTCTTGTAATCTGAACATGTACTGGTGACCTTGCTCGGCGTTCGTTGTCTGTTAAATGCACTACGAAATTTAACTCTCGTGGTTTGTGGCTGAGCGAAGGAGCTTTGAAAAGAAAGGCGTGTGCACTCTAGCTAGCTCATGAGCTCTTCTCATTATCTAAGACAATTCTTGTAGAGTGGTCGTAGGTTTGCACAAAACAGAGAAGAAAATACAGACATTTCCCAGGTGCCCCCTCCCCACACGCGCACAGCCTCGGCCCTGGTCCGCCTCCGGTGCCAGAGTGCGACAAGTTGAATCAAGGGCAGTCCTGCCTTGACAAATCATGATCACGCAACGCTCATGGCTGAAATTAGGGTTTACTCTTGGTGCTGTACAGTCTGCGGATTTAGACAAAGGTATGTGTCTCGGTCACTACAGTAGCAGAGTATCTTCACTGTCTTCGAAATCCTCTATGCCCCGCCTACTCGCCCCTCCCCCGCCAGCCATGGATCTCCCCCTAACCACGGATCTCTGTACTGTCTTCAGAGTTTTGCCTTTTCCGGAATGCAGGATAGTTGAAATCATGCGGTGTGTTCCCTTTTCAGATTGTCTTCTTTTACTTAGAAATATGCGTTGACATTTCTTCCATGTCTTTTTATGGCTTTGTAGCTTATTTCTTTTTAGTGCTGTATGATACTCCATTGTCATGGTTGTACAACAGACTATTTATCCACCCACCTGCTGAAGAACATCTTGGTTACTTCCAAGTTTGGCTGCTATAAGTATCTGCGTGCAGGTTTTCATGTGCACCTAAGTTTTTGTCTCCTCTGGGTAAATACCAAGGAGCACAGTTATTGGATCCTATGGTAAGACTGTGTTTCGTGTTCTAAGAAATCGCCAGACTGTCTTCCAGAGCAGCTGTGTCATTCTGCATGCAGTCCCACAGTCCCACAGCCACGTGGGAGTTCCTGTTGCTCCACATCTTGCCGGCACTTGGTGGTGTCACCGTTCTGGATTTTGGCCATTCACACTGGTGTGCCATTTTTAACTGGGTGGTTTGTTTCTTATCGTTGAGTTTTCAGTGTTCTTTTGTATGTTTTGGATAACAGTCTTTTATCAGATGTGTCTTTTGCAAAAACCGTGTCTCTCCCAGTCAGCAGCTGGTCTCATTACCATTTTAAAGAGCTCCGGGGATCAAACAAGAGGACTCCCAGCACCTCCCCGATAGCTCCAACAGCTTAGAGAAGAGGGGCCAGGGCAGGCGCTCGCTTTCTCTTCCCCAGCTGGGTTCAGAGGTCAGCGGTCCCTGCTGACTGAAAACAGGCAAGCTGTCTGGTGGTGGCACATCTCAGGGGCCACTGCTCACCATGGCCTTGAGCTTTGCACAGGCCCTTGGGACAGCTCTGGCATTGTCCTGGTTGCAGACTTTTCCTGCCTCATCTGCCGGAAGAGGTCTTTCTGACTTTTTGTGGTGAACCTATGATTTAGTTTGCAAGTTTCCTTTTGCAAACACTCCTCCCCAACTCTGTGAGGCTGTCAGTCATGGTGGCTCCACCCCCAACCCTGGCCCTCTGAGACAGATGAGCTCAGGCAGGGGTGTCCAACCCAAGGCCCACAGGCCGAATGCAGCCCAGGGTGGCTTTGAATGTGGCCCAACACAAAATCATAAATTTACTTAAAACATTGAGTTTTTTTGTGATTACGTGTTATAATGTATTTGACGTGTAGTACAAGACAACTCTTCTTCCAGTGTGGCCCACAGACACCAAAAAGTTGGATACCCCTGCAAGGATAACTGTGCCCCACCCTTTAGCGCAGTGATCGGTTTAGGCACAGGTATGTGACTCCAACAGCCAATCAGAATCCCTTTCTGGAAATGTTACATAGTCCCTGGGAAAAAGGGAGTTTCCTCCAGACAGTCTTGCCTTACCGGGAGGTTTTGTATCTGGGTTGCCCACCACCTTCTTCCCTAACTCATGGAAAGAATAAAACCAAGTGGATCAGAGAGGTGGGGAGAAAGCGACAAGGCGCAGACAACACCGCCTGAGCCCTCAGATCTGCCCATGCCTAGTTGCCCTCAGGCTTCTTCCTTTCAGGAGCTGATGAATTCCTTGGTTGCCTAGTTTTGAGTGAGTTAGGTATCTCTCACTTGCAACCAAGAGTCCTCCAAGACCCACTGAATAGGGCTGCCATATACAGTTGTGCAGGTTTGCACTGTGTAGCCACAGGGGGTGCCCTCAATTGAAATAATACACAATCTGTTCTGCTGGCTACAGTATGGTGCTCAATCATTGCTCAATCATCACCTCCTCTCAGAAGCCCTCCTTGATTTCTCCAGGCAAAGTCAGTCATAGCCACCTCTGTTTCCAGGTTCCCTGTAAAAATATACAATGCAGAGCTAATCTCTCTGTATTGTAACTTACATACGTACATAACTGCCTGTCTCCTCATCGGACTGGGAGCTCCTTCAGGGTAGGGGCTAGGGCTGATTAATCTTTTTCCCCAGTCACCCAACCAAGAAGTGCTTGGGTGTTTATGAAGTGAATTATAATCAATTCTCACTACCGCACACAACTGGGATGTCCCATCTAGTTTGTTGTAAAGAAAATTCCCCTTGTAATTGCCACAGAAAAGTCCTGCAGATCAGGAGTCAACAAACTTTTTCTGTAAAGGGCCAGATAGTGCTTTACGCTTTGCAGCCACATAGTCTCCGTCACAGCCGCCCCACTCTGCGTGGTGGCACCGACGAGCCACAGGCAACGTAAATCAATGAGCCTCGCTGTGCTCCAGTAAACCTGTGTTTACAGATGCTGTAATTTCATATAATTCCCATGTGTCACAAAATATTCATCTTAATTTTTTCAACCTTTTAAAAACGTAAAAATCATCCTTAGCTCTCAAACCACATGGCAATAACGACCTTCCAGGATGTGGCCTCCGTTCCTTAGCTTGCTCAGCCCTGGTGTAGCCCATCACTGGGCGGGTGTCTGCACCCACAGGGGATGCTGGGTAAGTCAGCACTGCTCCCCTGACGGCGGGTCCCTGAGCTGGAACCACTGTCACCTGGGGCAGCAGCCTCGGCCTTGGCCTGCCCTCACCATGTGGATGGGAGATTTGGGGCGACCTCCGAGTGACGCGCAGGGTCCCGGCATGTGAGGGTGGCCAGGGCCTCGGTGGCCACACAGCACAGCCTCTTCACTATGAACCCAGGGAACTGAAGTTGCTCAAGCCAGCTGGCTGGCCAAGGCCACATGCCGTGACACAGAAACCGGGAGTGCTGGCCTCCAGGAGACTTTCACCAGGCCACCCAAGTGGCAAGGGGGGTTTGTTTCTTGACCCATAACTCCCCAGTCTCGGCTGCTTGTTCACAAACCCCCACGAGTTTGACTTCCCCCTCCCAAACTCCACCAAGCTGTGACCGTGTGACAGTGGCTTCACTCACCCATGAGGCCCAGGTCTGTGCCATGTGCTGTGGGCCTCACATTCCAGGCCCCTCCCAGCCCCCAGGAGCCCAGCCCACACAGCCAAGAAGGCACCTTTGTGCAAGGGTCTGCTTCAAAGGTGCAGGTGGCCGGAGATAACAGCTATGCATGTACAAAAGGAGTGAATACACACTTAATGATTTAGTTTAAGTAACTGGGCAACCAGTCATTTCCTTCAAATGTTAGTACACAATTAACTGGTAATAAAATTAACTGAGTACAACAGTCTAAAAACAATGCAGAGCTTACCACATTAGTGCATAAAAGATATATCATTGTTCCGTAGACACTGAGTCCCCAAGAGCAGAGAAGCAAAGAGGCTTTCTCCCGACCCCTGCTGGACAGGGCGGGGCTGAAATGGCCTCCTGAACTTGCACAACCTGACAGTGGGTTTAGAGCACATCTCTCTCCCATCCCAGCCCTGACAGCACCCCCTCACCATCACCAAACAAAAAAGAAACAAAATGAACGAAAAGAGCGAACCCGCCGTACACATCTTAGATTATAAAAGAGGAAAGGCACAGAGGCCTCCCGCACTCGGCCCTGCCACCCCTGAGTGCAGACCCCGGGCTGGACAGCAAGGGGGCCCGCTGGGCGAGTCTCCGCTGGGAGGCCTGGGAGGTCAGGGGAGAGAAGGTGTAGACACAAAACTCCTGTAACAGCTGCACAGAGAAGTGAGCGTGCAGGCTGGGGTGCAGGCTGGGGTGCAGGCAGGGGAGGGGGCAAGCCCTGGACGGTGGGCACTGACTGTGCGGATAAGGGCGGGACAGGAGCACAGACAGAGGCAGGGAGGTACAGGTGACCCACAGGAGATAGCGAGGGTCGTGTTTGGCTGAATCGGGAAACAGGAAGGGGGCCGTGAAAAGTGGGGCTGGAGGGGCAGCCGGGCTCTGGCCACGGTGCCCAGGACAGCCCAGCGGGCTCTGGGTCCACTGTGGGCCCTGCCTTTTATTACTAATCTGTCTTGTGAATTCAGATGGGGAAAGGTCCACTGAGAGTCATGCCAGAATTCACAGCAGAAAGATTCTGTAATTTCTTTTAGCTCTGTGACTCTGGACAAAGTATTCAGTATTAATGCAGCTGACCATGACGTCTTCTGTGTGTGCGACTGACAGACCAAATTACCTTTTCTTATCTCCTGGGGAGAAAAAAAGGACCATTTATTTGACAATATTTCATAATCATTTCACCTGCGTGCCCCCTGCGGAGGGTGCCGGTGACCTGGCTCCCTCCTCTCCCACGCGGAGCAGGAAGCATGTCGTCTAATAAAGCCCAGTTTCTAAAGAATATTTGTAATCTTGGAAGAGTGAGAGTGATTTTCTATTGTATGTTTAATTCTCTTTCTACTTTTTAAAAGCCCATGTTCCCATTCTCTCTAATTCTCATCTTGCCTCATCAGAGCCAGTGTGGGGAGGGCGCTCAGACACACACGGCCCTGCCCCCTCTCCTGACTGGCTTGTGGAGAGTCCAGGAGGTGAGGTGGCCTGCAAGGCGGGCAGGCCCCCCCCGTGCTCGGGGCCCTGCACCTTCGGCCCCACTGGGCACAGATCTCTATGTGGTGGCTTGGAAATCCCCAGCCTGGGTACCCACAACACTCCAGAAGCACTTTAAAAAAAAAAACTGTGGTTAAGACATGATATAATATTTACCATCTTAACCATTTTTAAGCAGACAATTCCCCTGGTGTTAAGTGCACTCACATTGCTGTGCTACCGCCACCCCCAACCATTCCAGAATGCTTTTCTTCCCACAGCAGGGAAACTCCACGCCCATTAAACGCTACCACACCCCGGCTGGTGTGGCTCAGTGGACTGAATGCCAGCCTGCAGACCAAAGGGTCGCTGGTTTGATTCTCGGTCAGGACACATGCTTGGGTTGCAGGCCAGGTCCCTGGTGGGGGCCTGTGAGAGGCAACCACACATTGACGTTTCTCTCCCTCTCCTTCTCCCTCCCTTCCCCTCTCTCTAAAAATAGATAAACCCAAGAGGTATTGGGTCCTATGGTGATCCTATTTTTAATGTTTTCAGTGGACGCATTTCTTATGTATCACTTCTCTGGCCTTCTTCCACTCCTCAGGCCGGAGGCCAAGCCAGAGGCACATTGGAGCACAAGGAAGCAGCCCTCACCCGCAGGTTCCTGGGCTCGCGGGAATCCTGGGGGCTTCAACCAGAGGGAAACCCAGCCGTGGGGTTGTCTGCACCCGCCTGACAGGTTGGTACACAGCCTCTCAGGGCTTCCTCTGTGGATTTCAGGGCGGTGTTTTCTGCAGTTACCGAGACCCTGGTGGAATGCACACTCACAGGTCAAGTAGAGTAAGTGCCAGGGAGCTTTCACACAGCCTCCCACTCAATACTCGCCTGGGTCACGGGAGGTGGGCACGCTCAGTGCCCACCTTACAGTTGAGAGCACTGATGCCCAAGGTCCCGGGCTAGAAAGGGCAAGGCTCGCACACAAGCCCATCTCTGTCCACGTTCCTTCCACCTCACGCTGCCTCCAGTGGCGTCAAGGTGCAGTGACGGGAGGTGCACACGGGGGCTGTGGGGTGGAGGAGCAGGAACAGGGTAGGGGGCCGGGGAGAGACCTCGGGTGAGCAGGACCTTGAGGAGCAGGGAGTATTGGGAGATGGGGAAGGAGGAGGGAGCTGCGTGAGGAGCTCTTGGGTGGCTCTCTCTGGGTGGAGACAAAGAAGGATGCTGGGTCTTAAATGTGGTAGAGATTTTTTTTTTTGTAGAGTTTTTTTAAGACTGTAACTCTAATAAATTTGAAAGGTTTACAAAATGGGTGACTTTCTATGAAAATAAATATTTACAAGATTGACTCAAAAAGAGGTAGAAAGCATAAAGAGGCCATGGAAGAAAATGGACATTTTTTGCTGTCAGCATTGTGTATTTCTGCAATATTTGTACTGTATAATACATGTTTCTCTTGAAATCTGAAAGACAAGTATATAAAAATTAAATAGGTACTTTATTATGGAAAATGTGTGTGATATATTAAGTATTAAAAGCAGATTGCAAATTGGTACATGTAGAAAATGATCCCATTTATGTAAGTGAATGTGAGTGTACATTTGAAAGGATACACACTGAAATTCTATCAATATTCATCCCTGAGAAATAGAATTATGGGTATCTCTTATGTGTATTGTATCACTCAGGAAAAGAATTAATCTGAAGAGAAAACTTAGATGACCTCGAGTAGGATGATGCCTTTTTGGCTACAACACCAAAGACCCAATCCATGAAAGAAATCATTGATAAGCTGGAGCTCATTAAAATTTAAAACTTCAGCTCTGCAAAGCACAGTTTTAAGGGCCAGGAGACGACACACAGACCGGGAGGAAATATTTGCAAAAGACACTCTGATAAAGGATTGCTACTCAAAAGATACAGAGAACTCTAGAGTCTGAATGGTAAGAAGGCAAATGACTCAGTTAAAAATTGGGCCAAAGACTTTCACAGACAGGTAGCTCACCAAGGAAGACATACAGACAGCAAAGAAGCCTACAAAAAGATGCTCCACATCTTACGTTATGAGGGAAATGCAACTTAAAAAACAATGAGAGGCCACCACATGCTCATTAGAACGGCCAAAATCCAGAACACGGACAACATCAAATGCTGACGAGAATGTGGAGCCACAGGAACACTCGCGCGTGGCTGGTGGGGATGCAGTTTTGGAGGGTTTGCCAGTCGGGCACTTCCTTAGAAAACTAAACATACTCCTGGCACAGGATGCAGCAGCGGCGGTCCTGGGAACGGGAACCCTGCGCACACAGAAGCCTGCACACAGACGTCTGCAGCAGCCTTGCTCACGCCGCCGCACCGGGAGTAACCGAGAGGCCCTTCGGTAGGTGAATGGATGCATAGACTGTGGTGCACCCAGGACAATGGCACATTACTCAGCACTAAAAAGAAATGAGCTGTCAAGCCATGGAAAGACATGGAGGAAGCTTCAATGCACATTACCAAGAAGCCAGCCTGAGAAATCTACAGACTGTATGATCCCAACGGGATGACATTCTGGAAAAGGCAAAACTATCGAGCCAGTGAAAAGATCCCTGATGGCCGAAGGGTGGGCAGGACAGAGTGTGGAGAGATGAGCAGATGGAGCACAGGGCGTTTTCAGAGCTGTGAAAATTCTTTGTATGATACTGCAACGGTAGCTATGTGCCATTGTACAGTTGTCCAAACCCACAGAAAGTATAACACCGGAAGTGAATCCTAATGTGAACCATGGACTTGGGGCAAAAATGATATTTAGTGTAGGTTCATCCTTGGTTTAAACTACACCATGCTGGTAAACCTAAACTGCTCTAAAAGTGTAAACACTGAAAAATTAACTTTTAAAAAAGAAAGTAACACTTGTTCAAGCACTACTTTTACAAAAGGATACAGGCAGTTCTCAGGATGAATCTTGTCAAAGTTACATAGCCTATGCTACGTGACCTTTCCAGAGCTTAGGAAAAACTTAAAACATTCCAATTAGTTTTACACACTTAGAAGAACTTGAATAGCAAGACTTGATCTACCAAAAAAAAAAAAAACGCACAAGATGAAGTACATTTATCTAAAATCAAGAGTCAACATCACACTCAGTGAGAAAGCACTCAGCTCTAGTGGAAGGGATTCAGATTTGAATCAGAACTAAGACAACGGTGTCAGTCGGGTGTCGGCAATGCCAGCTGCTCTGTAACAAACTAAATCCCGAATCTCAATGGCTCAGCACAGTGTGGTCCTATCCACACAAAGAACAGTGAGGGGTCCGGCCAGCAAGCACTTCCCGTGTGGCCTTTCAGGGACATCAACTCCAGCCTCCTGGCTCTGCCAGCGCCTGTAGCCTCTGCTAGATCCTCTGACAGCTGACAGAAGAGAAGCGAGGATCGAATGGGAGGTTTTATGGGCCAAGCAGAGAAGCCCCCTACACATCACTTCTACCCATAATTCAATGGCTAGAACCCAGTCACATGGCCACTCCTAACGGCAAGGGGGTCTGGGAAGTGTAGTCTAGCTTTGTGGCTAAGAGGAAAAGGGAGCTGGCGAAAACGCAGCATTTCTTAATGAGTGCCCCACGATTCCTCCAAGACTTTTTTGCCAGGCACCCCCATTGCTGCGCATTTCGGTGTGGGAAGGCAGACCACGACTTCCGCCTGAGCACCCATGTTTACAGATGCAGTCCAGTTTCAGAGACTTAAATGGGAAACACTGCGAATAAATGAAATACTATATTGAATACTAGACAAAATTGTAAGAAAGGCCGCATTTGTAAAAGCCTGTGGATGAGCAAGGGCTTCCCAGACACCATCCCAAAGGCCAAAGGCAAAAGAGAGACTTCGCCACATAAAAATGAAAAATTCCTTACATCAAAAAAGAAAATTAAAAGCAGAAGGACTCATTGAGGGGGAAGTACTTGTAACATGTATTGTAACCGGAAAAGACACCGGTGTTTGGGCTGCCTGTCACTACCAAATCCAATAAGCAATGACAGTGATTGAATCTTTTATAGGCGCTTTATTCAGATGGCAGGCAATCCGAGAAGATGACGGGTTCATACCCTAACAAACCATCTTCCCCTTTCTTTCCTGGCCAGATCTTTCATAAGGGGGTTGGGGGAGGGCAAACAGGAGTCAGTGAAACTCTTTGAAGTTCATAGCAGCAGCACTTTTTTTTCTAGGCAATAGCTATCTTCAAGTGGAAGGGGGTAGTCCCTGCTTCTTCCTGATAGGGATGTCTCCAAGCAGTAGTCTGTAGCCAGTGCCCCAGGAGGTCAGCTGCTTTTTCTCAGGCACCAGGATGGGCCTTATCTGTAGTTTCTGAAACAAAAAGCTTAACATACACATTACTTGCTAGATTTATGGCTATTTACCTTAAGCTAAAATTTTCCAAGTTTTGAGTCCCCTATCAGTATGATAGACAAAAAATTAGTAGGCTTGCTATTTTGAGAGGCCTTACAAACCAACAGTGAAGAAAGATGAACACTCCAAGATAAAAAAGGACCAAGTACTGTACCAGGAATTAATCAAAGAAGAACTAAAAAAGGTCAAATATATTAACTATGCAAAACTGTTTGGTAGTCAAAGAAATGCAGATTAAAGTCACAACATGATACCCTTCTTTAGAAACACCAAAGGGGCAGGGACCCATGATGGGCAATGGTGTTTGAAAGGACCGGAAGTGAGAAGCTTCTACCCTTCACGGGGGTGAGATGGGTGCACTGTTCAGTGCTATGGTTGTAAGATTTTATGCACATATTTTTACTTTATTTTTTTTATTGCTGTTATTTTTACAGAGGGGAGAGAAGGGAGAAAGAGCCCGAGAGAGGCACCGGTCGGTTGCCTCTAGCACAAGCCCCCTCCCACCCGTCCTGGCCAGGGCCTGGCCACAATCCCAGGCAGCATTTTGCTCTAGGGGACGGTGCCCCACCCACTGAGTCACATCAGTCAGCGTGGTTTTTAAAAATTTAGCTTTTATTTTTACCAAAGTTATACACATGCACGTAATTTTAAAAGCTGGAAAATTCTGCATGGTTTGTTACTAAAATCGGCAATTCCTTGAAGCCCCTCCTCCCCTCCTTTCTCAGTCCCAGAGAAACTGCTTTCGATCCTCTGGGTTTTACTGTATTTTTCTTTAAATAACATGCTTATCATGCTACTTCTTCATTTTTGAGATTCGTGCATTATCTAATGACATCTCATCATGAAAAGAGAGGATGAACTTTCTCACCAACCCCTCCCACTACACACTTCCCCCGACGCAGCACAAACACATACTCCACCCTCCTCACTCCCCACCCCATACCTAACCCCTGGACGCCAGCCTCCCGATGCAGACACTTGTCTTTCTGATTAGATCAATATGCATCACTTGCCTTATATTGACTGTAAATCTATTGTTAAATGAGCAATATGGGATACTATCTTTTTATTTTCCTACACATTTCATTTTCCTTGGAGTTAATAATTGACTTGTTTTTTTATCTTTGGCTTAGTTTGCTAATTTTTATTTATTTTTTAGAGAAAGGGGAAGGGAGAGAAAGTGAGGGAGAGAAACATCAATGTGTGGTTGCCTCTCACACACCTCCTACTGGGGACCCGGCCTGCAACCCAGGCATGTGCCCTGCCTGAGAATCAAACAGGTGACCCTTTGATTTGCAGGCTGGCACTCAACCATTGAGCCACATCAGCTAGGGCTTAGTTTGCTCATTTTTATCACCAGTTTAACTACAAACTCTCAGAATTTGTAACATATCACTCTATTGTGTTCCGGCTTCTACCAATGCCATTTTAAAAATCCAGTGCCGTTCTGCACCATAATCCTTTGTCTACAATCTGCTTTTTCTCTGCAAACTTGTAGGATCTTTTCTCTATCTATGCCAATTAGTCCCAGTTCTGAGATACTTGGCATACCTGGTTCTGGGGTCTCTTCAGGGTTCTGCAGTATAAAACAAACTCCTGCCCTGGATGGTGTGGCTCAGTGGATTGAGTGCTGGCCTGCTAACTAGAAAGTCACTGGTTCGATTCCCAGTTGGGGCACATGCCTGGGTTGCAGACCAGGTCCCCAGTTAGGGGTATGCGAGAGGCAAGCAATCTATGCTTTGCACATCAACGTGCAAAACACATAGTACATTGTGTTTCTCTCCCTCTCTTTCTCCCTCCCTTCCCCTCTCTCTATAAATAAATAAAATCTTTTTAAAAAATGGCCTTCTTTTTCAAGTTTGGGATTTGGCTTTCTTGGGCCGATTAAATCCATGTACTTTTCAATTTACAAAATGCTGATGACTGCTGTATTATTCTCTTCTTCCTTATTTTTTTTTTTAAATCAGTTTACTATAGTTTGAAGAGGAAGCAACATTGCACCAAGGTTAGACCTCTGGAGTCCTGCTCAGTGTGAAGCATCCCTGATTAGACTCCCCATCCCCCACTGGGCTCCGGGCCTCCTCGTCCACCACCCCCAAGTCCCGCAGGTCACGCACAGAGGCTTGTTTGGCTCCGTTCAGGTGAGAGGCAAATGCTCTCAGGACAGATTAATGACCTAAGTGTTCCAATCTAACAAGTTTTTTTTAATGCAATAAACCCCCAAACAATAGAAGATACAATAAACAAAATAGAATTCAGTGAAATAGAAAACAAAAATGCAATCAAAAAGACCAGCAAAACCAAGAGTTAGTTCTTTGGGGGAAAACTATAGACACATCTCTAGGAAGATTAAGCAAGGGAAGAGACACGAGTAAATGACATCATTGTGTGAAGGGTAACATAACTGTCATTCCAACAGAGGTTCAAAAGATAATTGGGTAAAGACAGCCAACTATCTGGAGATTTTATCTTTTCATGTGTCTATATTTGCAAAGAGAAGATGATTGAGAAAAATTAGTAAGAGAATGCTATAAAAAACTCTATGCCAACAAATTTAAAGTCTTAGTAGAAATAGGTTCCTACCAAAACTGGAAAAAACAGAGATTCTGAATAGTCCTAAAACCATGAAAGAAATGGAAACAATAATTGAAAACATTTGCACAAGGAGAACTCAAGGTGCAGATGGTTTAACAGGTGAATTCTACCCACGTTTCAAGGAGTAGATAATCCCAATCTTATATGAATTCTCTTGGAGAATAGAAAAATAAGGAATCCTCCCAAATTCATTCTTGAGGCCAGCATAGCCTTAATGCCCAAACTAGACAGTGGAAGCCTGAGAATGAAAAACTGCAGGCCATTTCTCTCAAGAACATAGATATAAGAATCCTAAATAACATATTCTTAAAATAATACAACCATGTGTAAAAAAGATAATGTATCATAACCAAGTTTAGTTTATCCCAGGAATGCAAAGCTGGCTTAACATTAGAAAATCTGTAAAGGTAATTTGCCACATTAGTAGACTGAGGAATAAAAACCATACAGTCATCTAAGTAGAGGTAGAAAAGGTATTTGATAAAAGTATGTGATACAGAGCCAGAGCGGTCTGGTCGGATCACTGGGAAGGCGCAGGGAAGGGCAGTAGGAGGAGTTTGCTGAGGCAACAGTAAACAGCCTAGGACAGGATTGGCTGAGAAGCCAAAAGCCTCCAGAGCACATGGAATTATGGGTGAGAAGATTGGAAATAAAAGAAGCGCTCTTGGGCTTTCAGAGGGGCACTGGGGCGGCGGCTCTCCGGCTCTCCGGCTCTCCGGCTCTCCGGCTCTCCGGCTCTCCGGCTCTCTTCCTGGAGGATGCCTGGGTGATCGTGCTGCAGCTCCTGCGTTTCCCAATGGACAACGGACAGTATTTTGGATGGGAAGGAACCCCAGGTGCAGCCCAGGATCAGACTGGCCTGGTGGGGGGACGGGGTTATTCTTGGGGTGTTCTGGAGGGTGCTCTGAGTCAGAAGCCTGCCATTCTTCTAAAATTGTGTAGTTTTTGTATCTTATGTTTTAATTTGTAAACTAACCCTGTAGAAATAAGGTAATTAAAACTAACTGGGAAATGATAGAACTCAGGTGTTAGAGTTTAGCCTTAATTGATAGGATTAAGTGGTTAAAGCTGTAGCTAAAGAGTTAAAGAGTTTAGCCTTAATTGAGAGACCTAAGTGACTGATGCCTGTGGAAAGCTCTTATTACAAAACCGTGAAGCTTTTGAGTGAAGACTCCTCCCCCATACCACCAAACCTTTGCCTCTGGATGCCGGCGGTGGGCAGCGGGCCCCCCGAGTGCCGTCTGGTGACAGATACGCTGATCGGTGATAAACCTCTGAGCAGGTTGGAAGTAGAAGGGAATTTCCTTAACCTAATAAAAGCTCTCTATTAAAAAAATTAAAACACTACTTGATATGTAAACAAAAAAAACCTTTTAAAATCAGAGGGGAAAAAAGGATGTCCACTTTTATTCAACATCGTACTTTTGAACCTATTTTTCTTAAGTAATGTATTTCATGGCAGACTTTTTTACATAAAGTAATAAAGTAAATTAATGGCATACATTTGAAAGGACAGACAAACTGTCATTATTTGCAGGTGATATGATTGTTTATTTAGAAAACCCCAAGAAATCCACAGACCAATGGTCAGCAAGATTAGCAGATATGAAATCAATAGGCAAAAGTCCATGAAATTTCTAGTCATTAAAGAAACACAAATGGTAGATAAACTTATGCAAATATGCTCAAACTTTGTAGTTATCTGAGAGGTTGAGATTTAAACAAAGATCCAGCATTTTACATGCATCAGATTAGCAAGATTGTTTTTTTTTTAAATCTGACAACATCACCTGCTGGAGAGGGGCTGGACTAACGAGAAGGCTCGTGGGCTGCTGGTGGGAGCGTCACTGGTATGGCCTCCGGGGAGCCGCCGGCTCCACCTGGCGAAGGGAAGACGAAGGTGCCCCGGACGCAGCACATCTACACCAGAGCCTCCACATGCCCCCAAAATGTCTCCCAAGTGTGCAAAGAGACACTCACATGAATGCTTATGGCAACATTGTTTATATGACCAAAAACATCTTAAATATTTATTGACAAAGGAATGCGATGGTACTTTCATAAAAAAAGAAAAGCGTAATACTGAATAAAGAAGCAAGATATGGAAGGATATGGTCCCACTTGAAATTGCACCATTCCACCTCCACCTCTCTGACTTGACTCTCCCTTTCGCACCTCTCACATTCTGATGTGTTACTTGATGTATCTACACGCCATAAACTTTGCTTATCATTTGGCTTACCCCACAGAAGTGTACACACCACAAAAATGGTGATCTTGTCTGTTTTTTTCACCAAAATTCTCAGAGTTTATCCTGGTGCCTCACACACAGTAGGTGCTCAATAAATGTTTATAGAGTGAATTTGTGGAATAAATACAAAACAGTATGAAACCAGCCCTGGCTGGTGCAGCTCAGTGAATTGAGTGCTGGCCTGCAAAGCAAGGGGTCGCTGGTTTGATTCCCAGTCAGGGTACATGCCTGGGTTGTGAGCCAGGTCCCCAGTAGGGGGCGCGTGAGAGGCAACCACAGGTTTCTCTCCCTCTCTTTCTACTTCCCTTCCCCACTAAAAATAAATAAATAAAATCCAAAAAAAAAAAACCCAATAACAACAACAACAACAACAAAAAAAAACAAACCCAGTATGAAAACAAATACTGGAAGTTTAAAAAGCATGCAAAGCAATACTACTTAACCTTGGGTCACCTCTGTGACAGAGGTGGGGAGTGGCCCAGCAAGGGACACCAAGGAGCCTTCAAGTGCCCCCGTCAGGGAATTGAGAGTCTGTGCTATATTATCACCAATTTTTGCATGATGGAAAATTTTTACATTACAACTTATTTTCTCAAATAATAGGAAGAGCAAGCACCTGCGTTGGGTGTTGGAGTGTGCAGGGTTTTCCCACATGATGTCATGGGCCCAGAGTGCAGAAGGGGCTTCCTGCAAGCCCTGCTCAGAACAAGGTGGGGCCTGGGCTGGGGATCTTCCAAATCCCCCGAGGGGGGAAACCCCAGCCTGAGAGAGAGGAAGGGCCAGCCCAGCCCAGGGGCCACCCCTGCTGGACGAGATAGAGTGGGGAGCTGAGCACAGGGTTTTGTCTCCCACTGTCCTCACCCAGCGAGGGGCACCCTAGCACAGAGGGCCTCTCTTCCTGCCTCCCGGCTCTGGGGGCTTGCTGCCGCGTCCCCCTGTCAGGAACAGGCTCCACTGCTCCCCGGAGGCCTGGGAAGCGTCCCTGTGCTGGATCCGAGGCCCTGTGGTTTCTCACTGCTCGGCCTGGTTTCTTCCCCGGGACCACGGGAAACTAAATCACGACCCTGTGTTGTCTGCCTCAAAGGGCTGCTGTGCGGGTCAGATGGAGAAGAAAAGACAAGTGCCCAGACAGCAGAGCCCAGAGTCTCAATGCGGCTTTGCGTTTTCCCTTTGATGGGAAACCTCTGCACGTAACCGTCGTGCACGCTGCCGCTCCCAAACGGATCATCGTTGTGGCTGGAGAGCCACCAAGGACTCGAGTGTAGCTCACTCAGGCATCCCTGCAGGTACGATCGGGCGTGCTTGCCGTGTTCCTCGGCTGCCAATGGCACTGCGATTAACGTCCTTGTGGGCTTCGACTTTTTAAATTCTTTTTATAAAGATTTTATGTATTTATTTTTAGAGAGAGGGGGAGAGAAACATCGATCGGCTGCCTCTCGCACGCCCCCAGTGGGGGGACCTGGCCCGCAACCCAGGCATGTGCCCTGACTGGGGATCGAACTGGCAACATTTCAGTTCTCAGGCCGGCACCTGGTCCCCTGAGCCGCACCAGCCAAGGGTGAGCTTCGATTTTTGCTTTGTGTTCTAAAAATTATTTCACTTGGACAAATTCCAGAGGAAGTAACAAGTCAAAGTATGCAAGTGGTTTCCATGGCTCCTGACAGGTTCTGTCAAGCTGTGGGCTGCCCAGGCATCCGCCTGGCGACAGGGGGGTGTGTGCAGGGCATCACGTCTCACCCCAGGAGGGTCCAGCCCCGCTGTGGAGTGGGCGGGAGTCACAACTCATGCTGGAAAAGGACAGAAGGAGACATTTATATGTGCTTACCAGTTTTAAAAACACCGTATTTGGCCATATTGTAAACACAGTCTGCTGCTCACTTAACTGGACAGCTTCGAAATTCTTTGTTTCTGGACATACATTTTAAAAGTAGGGAGAATTCAGACAAAATGAGACTCGATTCATATTTAACATTTGATGAAATATTTACCTGGCGTGTTTAAAATGCTCGCCCAATGCTCCCGCACGCACTGGCTTTGCCGCACCATCTCTACCACTGGGCACTATTTATTTTTCCTACACAAACAGGACTTTTTCTAACTACCAGTTTGCAGCCCCCACCTGTGAGGTTCATTCGTAAGGTGGGGAAGGAGGAAGATACACACACACACACACACACACACACACACACACATACATATATATCCTGTAGACACCTCTCTGGAGCCCGTGAACAATCATACACTTCATTTAGTAAGAATTCACATTCTGCTGGGCACCTGCGCCATCTCCTTTAATCCCTGATTCTTTCTGAAACAAACACTTAGCCCCACGTTGCCGGTGGGAGAGCTGAGGCACAGGTCCTAGGGATGCAGCCGCGATGAAAGAAGCAGGTAGGGAACACAGACAGCACTGCTGTCGAGAGGTCCCGCTCCCAGCTCTGTTCCTAAATCCTGGCTCACAGTCCAGCCCTTCCGGGCCTGGCCGTAGGACTCCAGGAAAGTCGCAGTCCCGAGGCTCGGCTGAGCATGGGATGAGCTGCGCTGGTTGCCCGGGCAGCGGCTGGCGTGCACGCTGAGGTCACGGCGCCTTCATCACTCGCTCAGGAGCCCCAGAACTCAGACTTGCCCCTCATTCATTCTCCAGAAACCCTCGAGCACCAACTGCAGTCACAGTGGGGCTGCCGTGGGGTCACGGAGCCCGACTCCACTCCACCCTGTGGGGCCTGGGTAAGTCACCTCTGTAGCCTCCGACCGCAGTTTCCCCATCTGTAAAATGGAGATGGCAGTGCTGCCTCAGAGGCTTGCTGTGAGGCTCAAGGAGGAAAAGGGCTCGAGGGAGGCCGCACCTGTGGTGGCAGGCGCCCCACGTGTTCTCTGGGCTGACTCGGCCCGCAGGGGAGCTCACCGCGGCCCAGTGAGGATCACAGTGGGGAGGGGCAGGGAAGGCTCTGGTGGAGCAAACTTTTCCTAATGATTGGGACAAGTTCTGGGAGGGCTGCCAGGAGGAGGTGGTGTTTGCAACAATGGAAAATCAGGCCCATGGAGAGATCAGAGCTGCCACCTGCCACCAGAATGTCCCTTGAGAGCCTGGACTGCAGATTTCATGCAGGCGGGAATGTCGGGCTGACTCCACTCCCCCAGAGGGGACGCCCGAGAACCTCTTGGGGAGCTCCGCCCACCTTCTCTGTCGAAGGACAGATGAGCTTCATTCATTCATTCATTCATTCAATAAGTATTTCTTGAGCATCTGCTATGTGCCAGGCAGTGCTCTCCATACTAGAGATGTCAGCAAACAAAACAAATCCTTCAGTCTCAGAGCTTATATTCTAGTGGGAAACTAGACAATAAACTAAATAAAGAAATGGAAGGAAGGAAAGCTGTACCGGGTTGGTCGGTATGAGTGTGTGGGGTAAGCACAGCAGGGGGAGGGGACACGAGAATGAAGGTGAGGCAGGCAGTGCCATCTGGAGAGTCTGGGAGGGCTGATTCCCGAGTGAGGTCTGTCTGGAGGAAATGCGGGGAGGAACATTCCAGGCAGAGGGGGGCAAGCCCGGGAGCCCTGCATGCTCACTCGGCAGAGTGTAAAACAGCAAGGGCCCAGGGAAGCAGGCGGAGGCAGGGAGAGGTCAGAGGGCACCTTGTGGGCAGGAGGATGCACGGAGGTAGGAGGCAGCGACGGGATGGAGCAGGGTGAGGCCAAAACAGAGAGACTGTCGGCCAGGAGCTCATTGCAGGGGTGACGGCTTGGACTGGGAGGAGGTAGCGGCGGGGAGAAGAGGTCGGATTCTGGGTGTGCTTAAAGGTAGAGCCCAGAAGACTTGCTGATGCTCTAGGCTGCCCCATTGCCCCCTGCCCCCAGGGCCCGCCCAGTGCTGTAGGACTGCAAGGTCCCTGGTGACCTCGCCCACCTGGGAGCCTCCTCATTCTGCAGGCCACTGGGGGTATAAGAACTTAAGTGCTTCGTTTTGAAGTTTTTGTTTTGTTTTTATGAAGAAATAAAACCACATGTAATCACTGTAAGAAAAGCTCCGCCTCCAGGGCACTGCTCCTCGGGGGCGGCAGGGATTTGATGGGATTAGATGAGATTAGACTCGAAGTTTAGACGCCTTTCATAAATTAGTTACTGAAGCAAAGCCTGCGAGGGCAGCCTGGGCAGCCCTTGCCGGACAGCTGGGCTGGGGCCCAGAGCCCCGCAGGCTCTGAAGGCTGCTGGCACTTCTGATCGCTGCCTGGAGTTTGCTGCTCCCAGCCCCTGTGGGGTCGTCCCTGGAAGAGGACTCAGGGGAACTTTGGGGCTTTCTCCTGGAGGCAATGGGGAGCCATGGAAGGTGGCAGGCAGGGAAGGGACAGGACCAGGTTTGCTTTTTAGAAGGGACTGTCTGGCAGTTCCAGGAGACTAGACTGTAGGAGGGGTGGCTGGAAGCCAGGAGGCTCAGATGGGGCCTTGAGGGAGGGGAGGGGAGGGGAAGGGAGGGGAGGGGAGAAGGAAGTAGGGGCAACTAGAGGAGCAGGAGCAGACACTTACACCGACTCACCTGGGCCCTGTCCACTGCAGCTCTGTCCTGCGGCCCAGGCCTGATGCCCGCCTTAAAGGCGCCCTGAGGTCCTGAGGTCTCACCCAGGCCCCTGAGCTGAGGTTAGCGCAGCCTCTGGGGCCCAGGCTGGGCCAGTGACTCATTTCTGACTGGTTTTAGCTGAATAGGACAGTTCTATCTTGCACCTGAGCTATTTGTCTCTCCTCGTCACAGTTCAGGGTTTTGGCCCCAAACAGCAGCACATGACAAAGGGATTTCCGGGAGTGGTTTATGGGACTTTTGCTGAAATAGTTGAGTGAACTTCACCTGCAGCCCACAGGGAGCCGACCCATTCCTCCAAGCTCTGTTTCTGCCTCTCCTGTTCTAAAGCAGGGGCAGGGCCTGGGCCTCATCCAGGCAGGAAAGACCAACCATGTCCTTCCAGCAGTGGGCCTGAGCTCCCGCCCGGGGCCCTGCATGCTCGATCATCACTGATCACTCGACGAGGACATGCCCCTTCCTCCAGGAAGCCGTCCAGCTCTCCCTGGATGGTCCTGAGTAATGGGATGCAGGGAGCATGGAAGCCCAGCTCTGTTGCCTGGGGTTTCAACAACCCGGAGATGTAACTACCAAGAGCCCCCCACAGAATCAGACCGAAAACCCCCTCTGTGGGACTCAGCCAGAAATGGGGTCACTTTTCCTCCCTTCCCCCTCCTGCTTCTCGCTCCTTTCCTGGCCTGGCCTGGGAGCACCTCCTGAGTGACTCGCTTGCACAGGAATCTAAGTCTGCTTGCACAGGAATCTAAGTCTGCTTCCGGGGCACCGACCAGGACACAATTCCACGCTTTCCTCCTGCAGGTAGTTAGCTCGTCTTCACCACCCACCTCAGTAGCTCCACTACACTCTAGAACGAAGCCTGCCAGGCCCCACCAACCTCTCCTTCTGCAGGAAAGTTCCCAGAGGAAACGCCCCCACCCCTCCGCTCCACATTCCCTAGTTCGTTCCTTCCCCCTCCCTGGGAGGCCGTGCTCCCCTCCGCCCCGTCCTGCTGCACCTGCAGTCCAGCCTGCACTTGCAGTTGTGCTGCCCCCCACCTCACAACCTCCCTGGGCCTCAGTGGGTCCATCTGCCTAGTGGGGTGCAGGGCACTGGACCGGGGTGAGCACTGCTGCTCCGGTCCTGGATCCCAGGCCCCTGCCCCGCCCCGCAAACTGAAATATCCGAGGAAAGAGGAGCCAGCTCTTTTAAGAACGAACAGTTGTTCCTCGCTCACAGAACCATATACTCTGGCTGTTACAGCTCATTACTAAATCTCAGCAGTGCCCTGAGAAGGATTAAGGAGCCGGCTCTGGTGAAAATCCCTAGCAGAAATAACGTGCTCCCGCCACAGGGAGCCCTGGAAATCTGACTGCGGTAATCCTGGTAATCCTCTCCTGGCCCTCGCATTCCGGTGTCTGCACACCAACAGGGTCCGCCGCTTGCGGGCGCTCGCCTCTGCCCGGTCGGCAAAAAGAGGCCCCAAGGCGAGGCGGCAGGCTTCCCACGCACGCGCAGCACTTTGGGATGCACGGTTGCTGGGGGAGCTTCCTTAGGTGGACTTGCCGGCGGAAGGAACCTGAGTCCAGACGGCCAGAGGCCTCGCTGCTCTGCCCGGAGCCTGCTGGTGACTCTGGCGGGTCAGTGTCTCCTCACCCCGCAACTCTCAGTTTTCCCACTTGAAAAACGGGGTTAGTATCCGCCTTTGCAGAGGTTCACTCACAGAGAACACCTTTACCCTGTGTCCACCCCAGCAGGGGGCTTGGGCCTCAGCCCTGGCGTGACTGCTGGACCATGGGCAAGATGGACAGGGCGGGGGGAGCAGTGAGGGCCAGAAGGCAATGGGGGGCGGGGGGCCACGTGAGCACAAAACCAGAGGCTTGCAGCCAGCATCTCAGGGTTAGGGCAGAAGCAGATGCTCCAGGAGCTGCCTGACACCTGAGGCCGTGAATAAACTGACAGCTGGAGATGCGGCTGGTGGTTTGGGTCATGGGCAGTCATGGGTATTGTGGTCAAGTGTTTCGGTGTCAGTGTGACCTGGTTTGAGGCCTGGCTCAAACTCGGTGACTCTGGCCGCGTCGTTCCACCTCTCTGAGCCTCACATTCACAGTCTTCTCGGTTTGGCGGTGCAGACCACAGTGTGAAGCCCGACACAGACCTGAGCTCAATCTGGGCAGAGGTGGCACCCCACACCCCTGAGTCCCCCAGGCTGGGCCCTCCGTCCCCTAGAAGAGCAGGCCAAGGAGCTGAAGAAGGGGCAGGTGGCTCCCCGGGCTGGATGGAGGCTATAGAATAGCCGAAAGTGGGCGGATGACCCAGGTCCACGGCTGAGCTAGGAGAACAGAGTGGCCCTCCCATCCCTCCCTCGGCCCCAGGGAGTCCAGCCCCCAGAAAGCCCATGGTGCAGGTCGAGCTAGGCCTCTGTCCTTCCTCAGGGAGGCCCTGGCCCCTCAGCCCGAGGCTCTACACACTCACCCCATCCCTGGGGACACACCTCACTCGAAACCAAAACTCAAACACATTTCCCAGAGGCCTAGGCTGGCTAGTGGGGCCCGAATGGGCCCTGCTACTCTCTGTGGTCAGGGCTCAGGCCCCTCGTATGGTAGCATGAGCTTCCAGCTGCCAGATGGGAGCCCAGGCAAGGGCCAGGATGAAAGCCACATTGCACCCAGCATGGTGGACATCACCAGGAAAGTTCTTTCTCCTTTCTGGGCCTCAGCTTCCATATCTGTGTAATGGGCGAGTAAGAGATCTCTGAGGTCCCTTTACAAGTTATTACAGCCGTTGTGCTCTGTGGCCCAGAAAGGCGAAGGGAGCCCAGCTAGAACTGAGACTAGAACCCAGGCATCTGCCCCAGACCAGGGCTCTAGCACCATGAGGGTGAGTGGAGGGGGGGGTGCCTGGGGAATGTGCTGTGAGTCCTGAGACCGTGAGGAGGAGCCAAGAGCTCAGGGCTGTGGGTGCGGCCCCTAGCTCCCCACATACGTGCCCCACCAACGTGCCTCCCCTCCAAACGCAAACCGGGGCAGGTACCCCAATCAGGGAGGAGAGGAGCAGATAATTTAGATAGAATCTACCTCCGACCCTTATCAGCTGTGTGACCTTAGACAAGTCACTTCACCCATCTGTGCCTCAGTTTCCTCCTCTGTACAGTGGGGGCCCTGAAATCTACCTCCCTGGGCTTCTCAGGAGTGAAATGAACTCCCGAGTGTGAGGGGCTTGGCACGGCTCCAACACTCACTCCCTTTCTTCGGGGCCTCTTCCCCTCCTCCTGTGTCATCGTCTGGCCTCCTGCTGGGCATCTTCCACCACCCACCTCAGCTGCTCCTGTTTTCTTCTCCTCCCTCTGGGCACACGCCCGTGCCTTCAGCCTCCAGCCCTTTGCTGAAGCTGTTCTTTCTGCCAGAAATGCCTGTTCTCCCTCTCTCATTCCCACCATTCCCAATCCTGCCACCTGCACTGTTCACCAGCTCAAATGCCACCTCCTCCAGGAAGCTGCTTCTCCAAGGAGCTCCGTGCCCTAGACAAGAACACAGATGATGGGGCCACCACAAGGGGCCGCTCTCTACCCACAGTGGCTTCCTCTTCCTTGTCCAGGTCCGACTCAAACCCGTAGAGCATTTTTCTCCCCCACTCCGCAGTACAGGAAAGTGCCCACTAGGTGGTGACAAAGTGACATTCCCAGCGGGGATGATCAAAAAAAAAAAAAGGGAGGCCAACCCCTGCCTCATTCATTCATTTCTTCACCCAATATTTACTGAGCAGCTGCCGCATGCAAGACTGTAGCACATCAGCGGTAAGCAAAGCAACAAAGCCCCTATTCTCGAGGCTCTCATGTTCTGGTGGAGAAGGGGGTGAGAGAGGGGCAGACAAAAAATAAGGAAATGAATAGAGCAAGGAAACGTGAGGCAGCGGTGAGGGCTGTAAGAAAACGCTGGGGCCTGCTTGCACTCAGACCTTTGAGTGAGCATTTCTTCAACGAACAGCAGGACGGATAGTCAAAGCGTCCCCTGAAGGCTCTCAGAGCCTGGCTAAGTTGGAAATCCCCTAGCCCCTTGCAGTTCGAAATGCAGTTCGTGGACCAGAAGCATCAGCATCATGCAAAGGCTGCTTCGGAGTTGGGGGCAGCTGCGCTGTGCCCAGCACTGGGGGGCGCTGTCCTGTATGTTGCCTCCTGCCGCCCTTCCCCGTGGCCTGGGAGGCAGCACACTCTCCCTGTCTCCCACCCCGCAGCTGCCCCCTGGCTGTTTGATATCTGGGTGTCTCTGGACACTGCCAGGGCCGAGTCATTCTCTGCCTGAGTGGGTGGCCTGATGGGGCTAGGTTACAAGGTCAGGCCTGGGGCGCTCTGGAGGAACCCCGGCCCAGAGGACCAAGGCTGGACTCTAGCCAGAGCTGGGGGCCCGTGGAGAAGAGAGTGGGGCAGGTCTCCAGGACAGCTGGCTGGGGCCTAGGAGGGTCGCTGGGTTGGCTCCGGCCCTCAAAGCTCCAGATTTCAGAAGTCGGAAGTGGGGATCCGGCCAGACGACCAGAACAGATGCCCAAGGAAAAGCTGTTGGAGGCCGTCCAACAACCGACCCTTGACACAGTTGGGACGGATGAGACGCGTCTGCACAGCAGAGGCGACTGTGGCCCGGTCTCCTGTCTATCTCTTCCAGTATGCCTGTCCCTATTAGCATCAGGTGGTGGGATTTTTGGATGCCTGTGCTTTATAACAACAAACCTTGCATGATGCCTCTGATTCTGCGCGAAATGACTTGTTGACCACAGAATAGAAGCCCCTAATAATCCTAATGCTGCCCACTCACCCCTCCTGGAAAGTTAAGGGTAGATTTAAACTATGGGCAGACTAGCTGCCAGAACGCTGGAGGAAGCCGTTGCTAGGAATGGCTAGGGAGTCACCATTCAAAAGCTCAAGATTTATTAGAACCACTGCCTTTCCCATGCCCTGGGCAGGAGCGGTTATTGATGGGACCAGGGAAACAGAGGAGGAAGGAGTTTTAATTTAAATATAATAATCTTAGTACATGGAAACATAATATGCCCCCCCAGATATGTAGTTAATAGATCTAGGTAAAAAATCATTTATCTAATTTGGACAATCGAATTTCTATAAACAATAACTAATTTTTAAATCACTCCTTGTACCCCTTTGATTTAGACCAATCTATAGAAATTTAGTAGATATTTAATTATAATCAGCATTTGAAAGTGTGTGCTCGTATGGCTTCATTGGCTATCTGATTAATGACCCTCTTGGTCAAAATACTCTTTGTTTAATACGGTTGATCTGTGGGACCTCCTGTACTTTTCGGTTATTTCTTTGTTTAACATGATTGATCTGTAAAACCTTCTGCGTTTTTAGAAGTTATTTTTATGGTAACCGTTTCTGTTTTAATCATCATATTATGTATTGAATGTTGTATAACCTCCCCTGTAAAAATAAAGACTGATTTTTCTCGGTGAGTCAGTCAGGTCTAGAGAGCCTGGCTGTCCTCCGGCCCCTCACCCAGTGTCTCGTTTCGCCTCAGCCATTCCTCCTTCGGGGACCCGGAGACCCGCCGAGGCTGGACCCCGGCAACAAGCAGACCCCCCTCAGCCAAGCTGACTTTAGCCAAGACCCCTGAACAATCCACACCCCTGACCAAGGGCAGGGGGTGTCCAGGGCCTGGAGCAGGGGAGGGGGCTGCGGGGAGCAAGTGCTACAGGAATGGGAGGGAGGGCCGGTGGGGACAGTGGGGCAGGCAGTGCCGGACATGGCCATGGCTTGGGCCCGTTGCTTCCCCTGGCCAAAGGAGTGAGGTTGAAAGTCCACCCCGCTGTTACAGTTTCCTGGGCACCCTGCCCCTGCATTCGGTGCATGCCAACCACCATGTCACCAAAAGATTGTCCCCATTCTGTTGTTTGAAAACCAAGGATCAGACAGAAGATGTGCTTTGCCTGATGTCACCCGGCTGCTTTGTGGCCAGAGCAGGGCTTCCGAGTCAACCTTGTCCCTGCAAAGCCTCCGAAGTGACACAAGATACAAGCACCTAACCTCTGCTTCTGACGGGGACTTCAGATGGTCCTGCCTGTATCAGTGCGCTCTCGCTGCAGAACAAACAGCCCCACACACCGGGGTTTAGAACAGCAGCCCTCCACTGTCTCTCACACGTCCAGTCACACAGGACTAGATAAGACAGCTCGACAGAGCAGAACAGCACGCAACGTTCAGAAATAGACCCTAGGAAACCCCAACTTAAGGTATGATAACAGTAGAATTTCAAATTGCTGGGGGAAAGATGGATTATTTCATAAAAGGTATTGAACAATTTGCTGGCTGTCAGAAAAAAGTAGAGAGATCAAAATCTGTACACAAAATTAAACCATAAAGGCCCAGGCCTAGAAGGCATGAGAGTTGTTTTGTTTTGTTTTGTTTTTAAACTCAACCCAATGTGAAGAAGTTCTTTGTAGGGGTGGCAGTTTTAAAGCATGGCCCCCAAATTCTCCCATACTTGTCCCGTGAAGAGGGGGCGCCATGCCCCTCCTGGAAGCTGGCTCTGTGACCATGTGACCAGCCGAATATGGTGGGAGTGAGGCAGCACCATTTCCAGACTCAGGGCTTAAGAGACTGACAGCTTCCCCTTTCTGCCGCTTGGAGTGGCCCAGGTGTGGAGCCCAGCCCCAGGCGGTGAGGAAGCCCAGGCCACATGCAGGGGTCCCGAGCAGGTGTTCGCTCAGGCCAGCAGCCTGGCATCAACCTTCAGCCTTCGAGTGAAGAAGCCTGAGGCTGACTCCAGCCCAAGCACCATCTGACTACTCGGCCTGGAAGGGCCTGAGCGAGAACCTGGAGCTGAGAGCCCGGCCAACCTCCGGAACCGTAGGAGATGGTAACGGTCGCTGTTGCTTTAAGCCTCTGTGTTCTAGGATCATTCATCACGCAGTAACAGATGCCTGATACACCACCAGTGTGTGTGGCCAAACCGAGAAACCATTAGAACAGAAAATTTCTGCATTAAAAATAATCAACAAGGTCAACAAACAAACCAGGGGAAAGGCCATATTTGCAACTTCTATTATAGACAAAGGGCTTATTCTCCATCGTACAAATAGTTCCTGCAAATAAATCATCGAGCCAGGGATGCCCAACGCACCTGAGCAGGCAAAGGGTATCATAGTTTCCAGTTTATAGTGACATAGTTTATAGACAAGGAAATGGCCCTTAAATGAATAAAAAGTGTTGAACTTGGCTCAAAAGAAAACTGCAAATTAAAATTGCAAGAATATACCATTTAAAAATAATACCCTGGAGAAATATGTGCTTTCATACATCACTGGTGGGAGTGTAAATTGAACAATATCCTTTTTTTTTCATCATTGCCCTTTTTTTTCCCTTTTTATTGTTGTTCAAGTACAGTTGTCTCCATTTTCCCTGCATACTCCCCACACATCCCCACCTCCTGCCCTTGACCCTACTCCCCTCTGGCTTTGTCCATGTGTCCTTTATACCTTGAACTATCTCTATAAGAAGCATTTTATCTGTATCTATCAAAATTCATCGTGCACATACTTTTTGACCCAGCAGTTCGGTTTGTAGGAATTTATCTGGCAGATGTATTTACGCATGCTCAAACTGACATCCTCACGGCGCTGTAATTATAACGATGGAAACAACACGAGTGTTCATTCGTTCCTAGGGACGGTGCGTTATCCACTCCCACCGTGAAATGCTCAGCATCAGTACAAAGAGGCACCACTCTGCACTTTCATGAGAAAACTGGGAAATACAAAGTGTATATGCTTCCATTTATGTGAAAGTGTGTGTGTGTGTGTGTGTGTGTGAGAGAGAGAGAGAGAGAGAGAGAAGCTGCCCCTGGGGAGAGGGCCTGAGTGGAGGGAGACAGGGGAGGAGAGAAAGAACTTTCACCTTGCACCCTTGGGTACCGCTGGGAATGTGTGTTTCATTCACTTATTGTCTAGTTCAAAAACTGAGAAAACACTCACTTAAAAATAATACCAGAATAACTAGTTAACCATTTGGGAAAACAGTAAGAACAGCCCCACCTCAAACCATATGCACAAAATGTTTCAAAGGGAGCCAAAATTTATATGTAAAAGTGAAATTATAAAAGCCCTACAAAAACTTCTTTTCCTACTGTCATTTTGAATTTTTGCATGCTGTCCATTTCAGTTCCCCTGCCGAAGCTGAACCTGACCTTCACTCAGTCAGTCGCCCAGGTGTCTCCCAGGCTGCCACTTCCATGCTGATGACTCCGGAACAGCAACCCCAGCCCCCACCTGTCACTGACCTTCAGACTCTAAACCACCCTCTCCCAGGCTCCTCCCCCCAGCACCCAAACTCAGCCCCTGCCCAGCTGAACTCAGCCGCCTTCTCCCCTACCCCCAGCACCTGCACGCCCCACTGGCTATCCACCAAAGTGACAACCTCCTCCAAAAGTCCTCCCTGAGCCAATGACTAAAAGTCACCCCTCGCTGTCCTCCTCACCTCCTGTTACAGACCGAATGTTTGTGTTCCTTCTCCAATAAAAATTCAAGTGTTGCATTTGTGATGATAGTGGGAGGGGTCTTTGGGAGGTGGTTGGGCCAAGAGAGCAGAGGCCTCATGAATGAGGTTGGGGCCCCATAAAGGAGGCCCCAGAGAGCTCCCTCGTCCCTTCCACCAGGCAGGGACACAGTGAGGAGCCGGCCCTCTGCAAGCCAGAAGGAGAGCTCTCACGTGGAACTGAATCTGTGAGAAAACGTCTGTTGTTTATGCCACCCGGTCTGTGGCATTTCGTTGCAGCAGCCCAAATGGACTAAGACACCCTCCCTGCTCCCACGGGCTTGCACGGGGGGTTAGAAGTTAAAAAACTTGGGTCTGGAGTCGGGGTGCCAGGCTTGAATCCCAGCTCTGCCTCTTACAAGCTGTGTGACTTTAATTAAGCAAAAGCTCTCACCTCTCTTGTCCTCAGCTTCCTGGTCTGTGAAGTGGAAGAGTAACAGTACGTGGCACATTTAAATTGTAGTGAGTTATTATTTCTAGTTCTTAGGACAGTGCCTGGAACTTGCTAAGAGTTCCCTAAATCTTAGCTATGTATTAGATGGTCAGTTTTACCCTGTGAAACCCAGGCCAGACTGCAGACTCCTCTCTAGATCAGATCCTCCCATTCCCAACCCCTCCCCCAGTCCCTCCTCCTCCGCCCTCAGCCGGCTCTGCGTTCTGGCTCTAGCCCACCATCCAATAGCACTTCTGAGCGCCAGCAGGGTGCTTTGCTTTGGGGGAGGGGACCCACTGAAGTATCACACCCCCTTCTGCTCCTGGTAGACAAGCTTGCCTGGTGTCCTCACTTGTCCTGGTGTGTGGGAAGAGCTGGGCCCAGTTGCCCCTCCTGATTAACAGAGGTTGAAGCCACAGGGCCCTGCTGTTCCCCAGAGTACCTGGCCTGGGGACAGAAAAACACCTTACTGTGTCAATGTTTGAGCTATTTCAAAAAGTGTCCCTGCGGTGGCCTAGCAGTGCAGATAACGGTGTGTGGGTATGACATCTATTAATGTGTTACTTAAAGAGAGGGAGATGGCAGGGTGGAGCACTGGCCAGGAATCAGGTGACCTGGGGCGCCGCTCTGGCCTCTCCTGAGACTTGCTGTGAGGCCCTAGGCCAAAGAGGTCACCTCTCGTCCCTGTCTCTGTTTGCTGTCTGGGGCTGGAGGTGGCAGAATGGATCAGATAAACCGAGCAGAGAAGAGACCAACAGGCAGGCCCTTTGCCCTCTGGGTGCTCCCAGGCCTGGGAGCAGGTACAGGAACAGCCTCCGGCAGAGATAAAGGCAGCAGAGCTGAGGGACAGGTCTGGGCCCTCCCACTTGCCCGAGGCTGGCTTCAGCATGTGTCTCTGACCCACTCCCAGCCCTGGGGGACCAGTGCGTGGGTTTCCTGGGATGTGCTACTGGTTGCTAAGCACCTACTGTGTTACCTGCTGTCGTAAGCACTATGCATAGTTCATCCTCTCAAGAAGCCACGAGGCAGGCAGGTACTACCCATTTTGCAGGTGAGGAAACACAGAAGTTTAATGACTTGTTACTGGTACACAGCAGAGCTGGGAAAACCAGTCTGGGTCCAGAGCCTGAGCTCCTCACCGCTCTCCAGCACCACCTCTGTGCTTGATGGACACCTAACACCGCTGGGGGCCCATGCACATGTTGCTTGTTTAATAATCACGGTGACTCTCAGAGGTAACTGCTCATAACCCCATTTTGTGGCTGAAGAAACTGAGGCTTAGGAAGAACGTGAACTGACTGAGACCACAGTTTGCAAATGCACCCAGATTCAGACCCAGTTCCACCTGACTGCAAACTCCTGGCCTGCCCGTGACCCCACAAGGCCCCACCCAGCACCTTGGCCCTTGCCCTACACACGACCTGCCAGTCATCTGGTGACAAGCAAGCTGAGCGGCCCACGTCCAGTTAAACCCCACCCCCCAACTGTGGGCTTCATATGGAGAATTGCACCAAGTGTTAAAGAGGCCATTGCTGGATTCAGAGGCCCTGGTCCAGCCTTCTGTGTTTACACAATAGGCCAGGGTCAGAGCCCAGCTGTACAACCAAAGGTCCCTGCTGAGGAAAGTAGGACCATGGTGGAACAGACCTAGGAACGTGGTCAGGGCACTCGGGCCCTGGAAATAAGGACAGTCCCTGCCTACATCCCCCTCCTGGGAACAGACACACTGGCCGCTGTAGGCTCCCGGACAGACGCCCCAACTCACTCACACAGGGCCCTGGGTCCCTTTACCCACCCCAGGCTCCAGACACCCCTGTCAGACCCTGAGCTCCTGGGTCAATGGGTGCTCACAGGGAGGCCCTGGGGGCCACGGGTCACAGAACCAGTCCCAGGTCCATTAAGGGTCGATCGCACACCCACAACTGCGGGAGGCACACACTGCTAGAGCCAGAATGAGCATTCACTCGCCCCGCCTCCGCCCCCGCGCCCTGCCCACACCGCGCCCCGCCCTCTTCAGCCCCGACCCGCCCATTCCGAGGCCCCGCCCCCAGGTTGTGTACGGCTTCCGGCCCGCGGGGTCCGGTCAGTGTCCAGCGGGAGCAGGTTGAATGAGGCCAGTGCGACTCATGAAGGTGTTCGTCACCCGCAGGATCCCCCCCGAGGGCAGGGCAGCGCTCGCCCGGGCCGCCGAGTAAGAGCCCGACAACCCGCGCCTCTCCGCGCGCCGAGCCTCCCCGCACGGCGGGCGCGGGGCTGGGGTGGTGTCGGGGAAGGGGCTGCGGAACCCCGGGCACCTTCCTGGGATCTTAGGCACCCCCGCACGCAGGGTGACTCAGCGTCTCCAGGACCTACTTTGGGGGCGCCCGGGCGGACAGGCCGGGGGTGTTCTTCAGAGGCCCTGGTCACTTTTGGTGGGGAGAACCGGACCGTCACAGGGTCCCGAGAGAGCCAGAACTGCTTTGGGGCCTTTGCGGGGCTTTCCAACCTGTGCCCGGCCGGGGACGGTCTTGGAGTTTGGGGGAGGCTTAGAGAAAATTCTGTGGGGCCCAGCTTTGTCCAGGCCCGTTGCAGGGACGCGTGGGTCTGCACTTCCCCTGCCGCTTGCATGGGAGTGAGGAGAAAGCACTGGCTGGAACCCCTCTCAGTGACAGGCTGGGGGCAGGTGGGAAACCGCTCGGGATGCAAGGTCTGGGCTGTTAATCCTTTAACTTCTAAGGTCACTTGGCAAAGTCAGGAACGTTGGCAGTCACCGGTCTGGTCCTTCGCACGGTTGGCAGGGGCCTTTGGTGGCACCTCTGAAATCGAACATTGCATGCCAGCTTTGCCAAGTGTTTTATATACATAAACTCTTTTAACCCTTGCAACACTTTGAAGTTGTACTGTAATCCCCACTTTACAGATGAGGAAACTGAGGCTGGAAGAGGTTAAGTACGCTGCCCAAAGTCGTACAGCTCTGCATGTGGCAGGGCTGGGATCTGAACTCAGCTCTGTCTGACTGCAGTGTGAACACTGCATTATACAGGTCTGCACTGCCTACACCAGGCAGGAGGAGGTGGAACCCAGCCTCAGATTCCCTCATTTTGTTCAGTGCAACAGTGTCTTTGCTGAGGACCTGTGTGTACCCAGCATTGAGGGGGAAGGGGGGAAGGCAGAAACAATGGCAGTTGTAGGCCCTTGTCAGCCCTCCCTGTTTTGTGAGAAAACTTCACCCTCCAGCCATGCTGTCAGAACATTTCTTTTTTAAAAAAAATATTTTATTTATTTTTAGAGAGAGGGGAAAGGAGAGAAGAAGGGAGAGAAACATCAGTGTGTGAGACAGATCAGCTGCCTCTCGCATGTGCCCTAACCAGTGCTCAGTCCACTGAGCCACACCAGCCAGGGCTCAGGACAGCTCTGAAGTCGCCCGTACTCGGCCCTGACTCCCCTCAGCCAGTTTCAGGCAGTCTGAGGCCCGAAAGCAGAAGGCAATGTTTCCCACGCTGAGTGGAGGACTGCAGATAAGGCTGGGGGACTTTGGGGGCCTGGGAGGATCTCCGGGGCTGCCCTGCTTGAGTGGTCTTTCCTTTGCCTCAGCTGCGAAGTGGAGCACTGGGATTCAGATGAGCCCATCCCCAACAAGGAGCTGGAGCGAGGCGTGGCCGGGGCGCACGGCCTGCTTTGCCTCCTCACTGACCGCGTGGACAAAAGGCTCCTGGATATCGCAGGTGTGTGCGTTGGGAAGGTCTGAGGAGGATTCCGAGGTGTCTTGGCCTGTGGGCCATGTCACCCTGTTGCTGCTGGTTCCCTGAGCAGGTCAGCAGTGACCTCTCTGCGTCTTGAGGGCACTGGCTGCAGGTCGGCCAGAGGGAGCAGTTGTGTGCAGCTCCATCCGCTACACACATCGCTGCTCTCTCTGGCTGGTGACTCCCTAGAGGGAGACTTTAGAGGGGCAAAGACCATGCACGGGGGCAGCATGGCGTGGGGGAGAGCAATTTCAAGGTCCCGGGCCCTTGTCTGGCCCTGCCACAGCCTTACTTTCTGACCTGCAGCAAGGCCCTGCCCCTCTGGACCCATCTAGAGCAATAATCCCCAACCTTTTTTGGCATCAGGGACTGGAATCATGGAAGACAATTTTTGCACGGACCTGGATGGTGGGGGGGGGAGGGTTGATGCAGGGCACAGGAGGCGGAGCTCAGGCTGTAATGCAGGCGAAACTTTGCTCCCTTGCCTGCCGCTCACCTCCTGCTGTGCAGCCCAGTTCCTAACAGGCCACGGACCAGAACCAGACCTCGGATCAGTACTGATCCACGGCCAGGGACTTGGGGATCCCTGATCTAGAGCATGCGGGAGGGTTTGAACCTCACGAGGAAAGGTAAGAATGATGCTTTTTCTGCATAACAGGGCCCAATCTCAAAGTTATCAGTACATTGTCTGTGGGCGTTGACCACTTGGCGTTGGATGAAATCAAGAAGCGGTAAATGCAGCGTGGGCTCTGGAAGGGGGTATGGGGTGTGAGGAGTGACTACCAGAAACAGGAAGAGGAGCTGAGTCCTCATTTGTTTTTATTTTGTATTCCTGACTATTCAGTGGGAACGTGAAGGGCTGATGATAAATCTGTCTATATCGACACAGGCTCTTAAAATAAGCCCAAGGGGTCAGAAATAGGGGGGTAAATATCTGGCCAGGTAGCACCCTTCTACATTCATTATCTTTTTTGACCCCGACAATAACCCCTTGAAGTAGAAAAGGCAAGTATTATTATTTCCCTCTTTAAATGAGGACATTCAGAAAGGTTAAGTAGTTACTTGCCCCAGACTTTGGATGCTGGTCTCTCATCTTCCTAAATCGGGAGATAATCAAAATGGAATGAGGGCTGACAATCACTCAGTGCTCATTTACAGCTCTGAGCTTCCTGGCAGGCAGGGCAAAGAGGGAACAAAGCAGCGTCATGGAAATGTCCCAGCGATAGAAATTGGTGAAGATGCTTGAAGCCAGTGTTACCTCTAGATGTTTGATTCGTAGTGGGATCCGTGTGGGCTACACCCCAGATGTCCTGACAGATGCCACTGCGGAACTTGCTGTCTCCCTGCTGCTCACCACCTGTCGCCGGCTGCCGGAGGCCATTGAGGAAGTGAAGAAGTAAGTCAACACCTGGAGGGAAAGTTGGCTCTCCTCAGCAGCTGGCTCCTGAGCGCCCAGTGTCATGCTGGCCCAGATGTGATCCCTGTCCCCAGATATGCCCCATCTAGTGAGCGGGGACAGACTTAGCAACAATACTACAGTACGAGGCAGAGCTGAAATAAACAGGCATGAAAGCAAATCGTGAGAGAAGAGGACAAGGGAAATGAGGAGGTGCAGGGAGGACTGTGGATCAGGGAAGGCTTCATGGAGGAAGTAACAGGTAGCGTCCCTGAGTGCCCCATTCCTCACGCCCAATGCAAAAATACAAAAGCTCTGAAAACTGAAGGTTGTTTCATAAATCTTTTGGCAGCAAAACTTGAACTAACAGGAGACTGCTTAGTGGTTTTAATTTATCTGAGTCAGCGAGAACGTTCATGTTTCGCTGCAGATACACCAGGGTGCTGGGTACAGCGCACTGCCCCACATGGGGCTGAGGGGGTATGTAGAATGTAGTAGCATGTGCACCAGACTTCGTTTCTGAAATCTGGCCTGCGGGTTTCGGATCAGGGGTTTGGGTCTGCTTATCCAGAGCTGGGGAGGCATTCCAGGTGCACAGTCTGGCCTCAGCAAAAGCAGGCCCCTCTCTGAGAATGGGGACCGGAAGCATGCTCGGAGCAGGGCTGTGACAGGGGCAGAGCTGGACAGTGTCGTGGGGTTGATTAGACACAGTGCTGAAAATCCCACTCACCCTCCTACTGGGGGCGGGGGCCCCGTACCTTCAATGGAGGTGACTCAAGACTGGCTCTGTGCCCCTGCCCACCCAGGGCAACAGGGGGTGGGCCCGTGGCTTTACATTTTGTTGGTTCCCTGAGATCCTGAGTTTGCCACCTGCTGCTCCCAGCTCCGCCCTGGCTGTGTGATCTCCGGCAGGTCAGCATTTCTGGTCTTAGTTTCCCATCCGCTAAATGGGATGAGAGCTTCTAAGGCCTCTTCCGGCCATTGGGTTCTGTGTTCCCAGCGGCTTTAAGGAAGAGTCACTCCTGCTGCTTGTCTGCGGCACTCAGTGGCCCTGGGTACGGCTTATGCCTCTCAGTCGTTTGACCTGGAGAGCAGGGCCTGTTCCTGGGAACACAGCCGCTGCCCAGGGGTGCTGGGTCTGTGAGTTTTCAGTGGGCCTCTGCCTTTGCCGGAGGCCAGGGCCTCTCACCCTCCCTGTCTCCCTCCCCGCAGTGGCGGCTGGACCACGTGGAAGCCCCTGTGGATGTGCGGCTACGGCCTCACGGCGAGCACCGTCGGCATCATCGGGCTGGGACGCATAGGTGAGGGCCCTACCTGCCCTCTTGCCCACCCCAGGTCACATGGTTTGGTTTAGGTCTCCAGCGCCATTTACAGCTTCATAAAACATAGGCCAAAAGAAAAATAAAGAAGAAACACAGGAGTTTCTTAAGAACTCACCCAGTGATGGAAGCAAGTTGCAAGAGCCAGGGTTCTTTATGACGGTGGCTCGTGCAGAACAGATGCACGAGGCTGGCTGGGTTGAGGCCTGTCAGAGGGGTTTGCTGTGGGGGAGCCTGTGCTCCCCAAGGCCTGGGTTCTGGAAGGCATTTGACTCATGCAGACGTTAACTCAGGAACTAGAGGGTCCTGTGGGCCCAGCTTGCCTGTGATTCCGCAGATGGGGCGGAGCCGTTTTGCCTCCTCTGGCCCCCACTTGGAGAAGCCTGGCATAACGGTGTGGGCTCAGCCAGGCAGTGGTCGGGTTCTCAGGCACCCTGCGTGGTGCAGAGGTGAGAGAAGGGCACAGTGTGTGGGTGGCCTGTCTGGCCAGCTGGTGGCCCTGCCTCTTACACTAGAGAGTTGCTTGGAGAAACCCACGAGCTTTGGGGCATGTGCAGAATGTGAAAATCCAACCACCCAGGCCTGTCTCAGGAACAGCAGTCATGACAAAGTCTTACAGATTTGCAGCAAGCTGGCAGATTGATGGTGCCACCAAAAAGTCATTGGAGGCCTGGGGCTTCATTAGCAGAAGCAGAAGGTCCAGAAGGGTGGGAGGGGACTGTTTGGTCAGACCTCTCCTGGGATGCCAGTCCAGTTCTCGGGAAAGGTCAGCAAATGGGCTTCAAGATGGCAGGACAGCACACACCACAGAGGCGCTGCGGTGCTGTGTCCAGGCCTCTGAGGGGCTGTCACAGGGACCCCTGTGGGCAGTGGGGGCTGGCTGGGGGCTGGCTGCACTGAGGCAGGACCAGTTCACGTTGGGACTGTGCTAATGAAAGTGTCTGCCCCTTGCCCCCAGGGTCTCCCTGTTCTGGGAGCGGCTGCCCCTGCCTTCTGAGGGGTTGGGACAAGCTGTGACTCCGACTCCTTGTCTCTAGGCCAGGCCATTGCTCGGCGCCTGAAACCATTTGGGGTCCAGAGATTTCTGTACACAGGGCGCCAGCCCAGGCCTCAGGAAGCAGCAGAATTCCAGGCTGAGTTTGGTGAGTAAAACCTTGATTTCCACGGGAGCCCCACCTGTGCTCCGTGATGGCTGAATTGGTAGGCAGAACACAGGAACTCCCGCTGTGTCCAGGGCCTGCCGTGTCCCTTAGTGTTATCCGGTCTACCTGCCTCTGGGCAGAGGCCACTCAGGGGACGCAGAGACTTATCCAGACCACACAGTGAGTTCTCCCGGTGCCAGGAGAGCACTGCCGGGCTGCCTCCGAGCCCGTGTCCCCATTGCACATGGTGTGGGCAGAGCAGCAGGGACGATGACAGAGGTAGAGAGCTGCTGGGAACTTCATTCGGTTTCCTTAAACTGGTGGGCATTGCTCACCCCCAGCCCGGGCCCAGGTGGATCGGCCCTGGCAGGGTGCACGGCTCGGTGTGCAGAAACAGGCTGGGTTCCAGCCATTCCTCACTCCCTTGGCCCGTTGGGCCCTGACGTTGGTGGAAGCCAAAGTGGCCCAGATCCCACTGGGTGACCCTGAACAAGCTCCTGACCCTGGCTGGCCTCAGTTTCCCCATCTGTTAGACCAGGGGCTGGGCGAATGATGAGAAACACCAGGGTCCCACGAGTAGCTGTCAACTGTACAGTTTTTTAAGTCATGCAGGTGGAAACGAGGCCTCCAGGAGGCATCTGGGGAGTTTCCATTATGGGAGGGGGAGGACGGATCCAGCCTCCTACCCTCTTGCTGCCTGTAACCAGCACTGAGCATGCGTCTGATGGGGACCCACCCTCCCTCAGTGTCCACCCCCCAGCTGGCTGCTGAGTCTGATTTCGTCGTTGTCACCTGCTCCTTAACGCCTGCGACCAAGGGGCTCTGCAACAAGGACTTCTTCCAGCAGATGAAGAAAACAGCTGTGTTTGTCAACATCAGCAGGTATCCTGGGGTGGCACCCCTGGGTGCCTGGGCAAGCCTAGAGAGGGGCTGCCCTGGTGCTGCAATCTGAGGTTTTTCTTCCCCGAGGGTTGCTGAGGAGCCCTCGGGCTGAGCTTGCCACGCCCCATAACCTAACCAACCAGCCACCTCAGAGGTACAGGGAAGGCTGCGGAGAGTGTCCGGTGGGAGGAAGATCTGTGAGAGCAGAGCCTGGCCTGTCTGGTTCCCCCAGCCTTGCTCAGGGCGGCTGGGCACCTCACAGCGTTGGTTTAGGGAGTGAGGACGTGACGGCTTGAGGTTCACAGGCATCCTTGGGCAGCCCCTGTTCGTCCAAACCACAAAGCATTGGACCTGATAATTTAGCAGCCCTTCGGGGCCGACCTTCCATCGCACTGAACCTGGGTCTGTCTGTGAGTCAGGGACAGCTCGCAACTTCACGCTTCTGGAAGCCAGGCCCAAAACTCAAATTGCCTTGTTCCTCAGAATGTGCCCAGGATGCCTTCAGGCCTCTCTAAACCCTTCCTCACTGGTGCCCTTTGAACCTGCTTAAATCAGTTTGGAGGCAAATAAAGGTGAGGGAAGAGGTTGGATGAGGTTGCCCACCCCCCCCCCCGCCCCCACCAAGGCTCTCCACCCCAGAGGGGCCTGTAATTCCTGGTGTTTAGCTACAAAGGAGGTGGCCTGGAGGTGGAGTGAACACAGGGCTCCCGCTGACGGCTGACAGTGCGACGGCTCCCATTTACCGAGCACCCACACGGACCCAGAACTGTGCAGGCTGCTGTGTTACTTACTATCGTACAAGTATTATTCAGTGCCCAGTATGAAGTCTCTGGCAGATTAGTTCTTTACTTCGGTGGTTCAGTCATGGGAGGGCAGGCCGCTCACTCAGATGGATGAGGTCGCATGTCACCATCTGCCCTTGTGTCGCATGTGTCACGCCTGCCCTTGGTCCGGCAGGTGACTGACGGCAGGCGGCCTTGCTTCTTAGTGGGTGGTCTGGGGAGCAGCCCGCTCAGAAGCCCCTGGATGGGGCCCTGTTCGTGCAATCGTGCAAGTCAGTAAGCTTTCAACCTCCCAGCACTCCCGGGAGTGAGGTTCCTCCTGCATCCCAGAGGAGGAACCTGAGACACAGCTAGAAAGTGGCAGAGCTGGGGTTCCCTGATTATAAAACCTGCCTTGCTGGTTTTATACAAACAGATTGTAAGGACCATAAGGCTCATTGCTTGAGAGGCCAGTGCCAAGTGCCAGGTTGGTGGGAAAATTCATTCCATGGGTGGTTCTGCCCTAAAGGCCAGCCTCGGTGGAGGGAGGTGTGGGGCACCCACGTGGCTGCTGTCGTTCCCAGGGGAGATGTGGTCAACCAGGACGACCTGTATCAGGCCTTGGCCAATGGTCAGATTGCGGCTGCCGGGCTGGATGTGACGACCCCAGAACCGCTGCCTACGAACCACCCTCTGCTGACCCTGAAGAACTGTGGTAAGCACTGAATTTCTGCCGTGCAGTCAGCCGCTGCCTGGGGGGACCACAGTAGTTAGAGGTGGCCGGGAGGTGCTGTGTGGAGCTACCTTGAGCAGAACACAAAGGACACACCCAGGGACCATAACGTTAGTGCCATTAGAGGCACTGGCGCATGCCGACAGGGGCGGGGCCTCCTGAGCAAGCTCCCCCGGGTCTGTGTCCCTGAAGGAGTGAACGGAGGTGGGGCCGAGTGGGTTTGCTTACAGAGAATGGGTTCACTGGGTGTCTTTTATCTGTAGCTCTCACGGGTAGGACCCATCACTATAAATTGCTGCCACCACTTTAAGCGTGGGAAGTCACAAGTGAAATTACAATACTAATATTTATAACCTGGACCAGCCATTAAGCTGTTGTCTCTTGGCTGCAGACCTACCCCTGGGTGGTTTGCTTTGTGGTGCAGGGGCCGGTTCTCTAAATTCTCCCGGGCTGGGCCCAAGGCAGCGGGACTGGGCTCCCTCCCGCCTTCCCGGGAGCGGCCGCAGCAACACTGCTTCACCGCAGCAGCCGTTCCTCCCTGTGGTGGCCGAGGAATCCGGTTTGCAGTCTTCCCAGAACGTGGTTAACCATTGTGCCCCCTCAGAGGAGCCACAGCCAGTCCATGTCCTGGCCACAGATGCCGGAGTTGCAGCTCCCAAGGGGCCTCCCTTCAGTCTTCTCAGTGTGAACAGTCCCACCCTTCCCCTCACGCCCCTGGTATCAGGGAGGGAGATGCTCCCGGCAGTCCTTCTCTGCGGTACCTACGTGCGGTGGCTCTCAAACTATTGTGTTCCTCGGTCACCTGGGAGGACAGGTCAGACACAGGGTGCTGGAACCCCAAGGTTTCTGCTTCAGTTGGTCTACCGTGCTCCCGGGCCAGGGCTGCTGGGAGCACTTTGAAAACTACTGCCCTAGTGTTTTTAGCCCCGTTACCTAGTTAGCAACGGTATACCTTGAGTTCTTTGTATTAAGTGCTCTCTGTTCAGGTAGCTGGTGTGGTTTCTCACACTAATATATAACCACGGTTAGGGCGGTAGGTTGTCAGGGCCAGACCCTGTCCTCTCTTTATATTCTGCATTGGAAACCCAAAGAGAAGGTCCTTAGCTGCCTTCCCCGCAGTGAATGCCCCCATTATTGTAGCCCTTGGAAGCTTGACTGTTCCCACCCCCACACCAGCCAGAAAGGAGCATTGGCTGTGATGTCAGGCCCGCCCGTGACCACAGCCGGGAAAACTGTCCCCATCCCCCCAAGGCCCGGGAGTCCAGTTCAGCGCCCGGGTATTGCTCTCAAAAGGCACTCTTTGCAAGTGACCTCATTTGCTCTGTGCTGTCCAGCGTTTCATCTTGTTGTTATTTCTCCAGAGAGAAGCCCTGTGGCGTCACTTTCAGGGGCGCAGGGTACGGACGAGCAGTGGAATTGGCACCACTCACTAGCTGGTAACGGAAGGGCTGAGTGCTAGGTGTGCTCCACGCCCCTTGTGGGCTGATGCCCTTTCTTACATTCAGGATGCAGCTCCCTCGTCTCCCCCGCTTCTGGGTGTCAGTGACCTGGATTTCCTTTCCTGTCCCTCTGACCCTCAGCCTCAGGGGAGGGCAGTGCTGAGGGACAGGAGGGAAGGCAGATCGAGGAATCCTGAGGCAGGCTCTCTGTTCTTCTCACCAGCAAGCCACGACCATGAAAGCAGGGCCCGCTCTAAGGCTCCTGAACCCGCCGCTTACCTCCCTCTCTTCCTCTCCTTCCCAGTGATCCTGCCCCACATTGGCAGTGCCACCCACGCAACACGGAACACCATGTCTGTGCTGGCAGCTAACAACTTGCTGGCTGGCCTGAGAGGAGAGCCAATGCCCAGTGAACTCACACTGTAGCCAGACAGGACACCAGGGGCCAGGCAGACAGTGCCCGAAATGCTGTCTGGGTGGCAGGCTTGACCTGGACCCCCAGGGCGGGAGCCAAGCCTGGTCTGTACCGATGCTGCAGAAGGAAGACTGGTGCTGGTGGACGTGCCTGCCACGTTTGTGGCTGGAAACACCCGGGTCGAAAGTGTGTAACTGTATTAAATAATTCTCTGAGAGACTGTGTTGGCCTGTAACTGGGAGGAGCTAATGGTAAGGCATCTGCTTTTCTAACTCAGGGCATCTAGTGACCTGTGCATTCAGCTTCCCACCTCCGTCCTCACGCCCTCGAATTTTAAGTATTAGAACCTGTCCAAGCCTTACCCCTCATCCTCTGCTCAGATTCCCTCACGCCTGCGTCCCCAAGCACAGGAAAACCATAGCCCAGTGGTGGCCATGACACTGAAATCTGCTGCCTAGACCACTGGGGCAAATTATATACACACAGCAAAGCGAACCAGGGGAGAATAACTGGAAGTGAGTTTCTTAATATTTATTTTAAAATTAGTTTCAGCACCACCACACTTTGGTCCCTCTGTCTGCCTCGTCCCCATCCCCAGCCCCGGGTGGATGTCCTTGTTCTAATTGCCACCTCACCCTTCCCCAGGGCCAGGCCACCAGCATTGCCAAAGCCCGACTTCTGCTGAGGGAGCCAGGTTCGGCCCTTTCCCCACAGCCACGCCGGACTGGCGCGTGGTTTTCAGCCTGGGGGCCAAGGAGGGGAGTGGCAGAAGGCGTGAGACTAAGCAATAAACCCAGGCGGGCTGAGAACACAACCTCACACGTGCCCACGGCCCGAAGACGAAGGGTGCAGGCGAGGCAGAGGGGACGGAACTGAGGGGCATGACCAACAGTCATTACCGAGAGCTTTAGAGTGTTTTCTACAAGACTTGATTTAAAAAAAATATTCTGGTCAAAGCAGCATTAGCAGAGAAAGTAATACTACATCCCTTTATTTTTCATTTTAAAATTAACCTAAGTGCAGAAAAAGAACACATATTTAGTTAGATTATGAATGTGACAAATTTTTTATTTCAAAATCTCAAATTTTGACCAGGAGAACACCACTGACATAGGTGCCCTGATAGAACTTTATGATTTGATCACCAGAAATGATTATGCCAGGCTATAATTAAGGCTAATCAATCAAAATCCAGGTACCCAATACCAGTTAGAATTCAGGTAGAAACTACGGATCACAGGAGCCCTGGACTGGTTTCCCAGGGAGCCTCTGAACTATCTTGTAAGCGCTACAGCTTGCGTGAGGACGCCGGCCCGCACGCTTGCTTCTCTCACATGGAAACTGATTGACTAAGAGGTAGATGAGCAATTCCAGATCCCACCCAGCAGAGGAAAGGCAGGACTCCGGCCACTGCGCTGGAGACAGGCCCCGAAGCAAAGTCCACTTAAGCCTGAGATGAGGTGAGGGGCAGCCTCCTGGCACCACCCCCTTCAGATGGAAGGGAAGAAGGGCTGCCACTGCTCTTCCCAGCGTCACCGGTTCTTCTCCCCAGGCCCAGGCAGGCCTCTTGTTGTCCATGCGGACCCACCTGTCTTCCACGGTTAATCTCACAAGACACTGGTCCCCGCGTCGTGTAGAGGGGTGGATGTAGAGCCTCCTCACATCAAGTCAAAACCCAAATGCTGACAATCAGCCATACACACCCCTGAATTTCACAGGTGACACCAAGTCTGCCAGTGGTCTCTTTCCCACAGCTGCTGGAAAGGAGCGGAGTCTGTTTCCTTTCCTCCGTGGGAATCTGTTCACAGGAGATGCTAGGCCAACTATGGACGTTATGGGTTTATCCACAGACAGATGCGCATCCGCAGACAGTGTGCGTATCCACAAACAGTGTGCATGAACTGCACACACTATACTGAGAGGAAAAAGGCTAATTTTTGTTTTAGGCTACACATATTTAACTTTCTAAACAGAAGAACCAAAGGATTTCTCTCAATTATGCACAATGGTTGGTGTCTTAAAAAGCTGTATAAAAAATGAGCACATGTTCATGCATGATTTAAACTGACCTCAGGAGCTCTACGGAGACACAGTAACTTGTGCTGTTCCCAGGAAGCGCTCAGCCCGACACAGGTGCCACAGCAGCCCTGACAGCATGGGGCCGCATGACTGCAAGGTGGGCTGGGGGGGTGAGGCAGTGGGACCTGAAGAGGCCCTGGACAGTGACCCAAAGGTCTCTCCCAACAGTCTCAGAATCTACTTGGTGACTTCTAGTTCTGGGCAATCCAACTGTCTTATAAAGCCTGGAAAATAACCGTGAACACTGCTATGTTTAGATTTCAAACACTCAGTACTGGGCCGGGACAACAACCAAAGTTCACCTTCTGCACTTCGGAGTATATAACAGTAATAACACCTGCGGTTTTTGGTTAGCCTGTAACCGAAAATAGCAATCTAGGCCTGGGAATGAAGCCTTACAGGACGTGAGAGGGTGAAGAAGTGAACAGAGAACAGGTGTGCCACTGGGTGAGCCGTGTCGGGCCAGACTGGCCCCGAAATCTGGATGGAGCAAAGGGTGAATGTGCTATGACAGATCCCACCAAACAGGACTCCACATCATCGGAACAAAGACAAACACTAGCTCTTTTCTGACTTCCAAACGTGGAATTGTAACATATGTATACAAGTTGGTTAAAATACTGCTAAAACAGCACACACAGAAACAATATCTTACTTATCACTCCCTACAAGTACACACTGCATTTACAACTTTGTTTTTAAAACCAGGATAATTGTTAAAACATCTATCTAACAGTGATGTTTTCAAAAGTATATACACTTAACAGCCCAGAGAATGCTCACTCCGGACCCAGTGTCAGCACCATCGAAGCGCAGTGTCTGTGACTGCAAATCAGACAAAAATAAAAAATACAGTACTTCTTGAGGCCGAGGACGTGCTCATGATAGGCTTTAAAGCATTTGTGGCCAACAGGTGTGTCGTCCTCGAGGGCCTTTCAGACGGGCACAAGGTTGCCACTGGTTACACATAAATGAGTTTTATGTCACTGTACAGGTATATAATATCCCCATCAGAGGGTATACGAAATTTAATTAAATGCTTCACAGAGTTTTTAAAAAATTGCTAAAAAACTTTTTTTGCACTTTAATTTTTAATTTTTACATGTGCCACTTTTAACATCAATTATAAACTACTCTCTTACTGCGTTACTCGGCCCTAAGGAAGAATGCGGTTTGGAGGACCGCATCTCTCTGAAAGCGTGCATCGCACTCAGAAACGCAGCAGCACTCGCACTATTAGTTCTCCACCGAGTCATGGAAATCTGCAAAGGCCATCAGACAGCCTGAAACCTCAAACCCAGGGGCATTAGCCCTCAACCAAAACACATTTTAGTTTCGGTCCTACAACCAGAATCAGCACGATCTCTAAAAGTCAAGGTTAGAGCAAAGTGCTTGGAAGACTGCTGCTCTGCCAGCGCAGGCACGTCGTCTTAGAATGTTTATACAGGTGGCTGGACTGACTGAACCTCTTGCCACACTTCAGGCAGGCGTAGGGTTTTTCACCTGTGTGGACACGAATGTGCTTCTTGCAATCTGTCAAGGTCAAAAAAGTCTTGCAGCAGATTTTACAGGCATACTTGCGAGCTCCCTCTACAACCAAGACATTGTGCTCTGATAAAGCCTTCTTGCACTTTGACAGGACATCAGCAGACGCCCTGGTCAACTGTGGAGGGCCAGGCTGGGAAGGGTGCCCATTCTCAAATGAGGACGTGGCCCCATTCATCATAAGCTGGGAACTGGCAGAGTTTTCTGGTATCTGTGAGCTCCTGACAGAAGTTACAATTGGCATTTTGGGAGCTATACGGCGGTAGTATGGAAAGTTACTGGCCTTTCCTCTCGAGGAACCCATCATTACCCTGGAGAAGGAGGAGTGGAGGCCCAAACCAGATCTGGAAAAATCCATCCCGAATTGTTCTCCTTGATAGCCTGATGTCTGCACACATGGCAGGCCCATCGCTTCTTGCATGGGCCTAACGAAATGGGAGTCTGCAGGCTCACTGAATGGGTTTTCTACATGAGGGCCAGGGGCCGAGGAGGGCCCACCCGCAGGCCCAGCCTCTGGACTCAACAAATACGGGGCCTCACACTCCAGCCTGCAGTCACTCGTGGTGTTTGGGATATTATCGTCATTGTTCTGATTTGCACTAAAGTTACTTCCTCTGCTCTTGTTAAGAAAATTTGAAATGCTAAAAGTAGACTTATGATCTAAGTTATTTGTGACTTCCAAAATGTGGATATCACCTACCCTGTCAGTGCTAGACTGGGGATCTGAAAAACTCCGATCACTGCTCTCAGGGCTGAGGTCTATCTTCTCAGCGCTGACCACAACTCCTTCCACCTCCACAGATTCGCTGCCTTCTGCTTGTGAGGTCACATCGCTCACTTCATCCTGAGGTTCAGGAGAGCTCAAGGGCTCCGATTTAACCACTACTCTCATGTGCTCCTTCTCACCAAGGCCAACCTCACCATTTTCACACTGAAAACCACTTTTCTCAGTTGCAGCTTCCTGCTCAAAACTAGTCTCAACCTGAGTTGCGCGAGAAGCCATGGACAACTGTGCCATGTTGCCGACGCTGTTGTCAGACTGGCTAGGCACCTGGGCGTCTTCTTGAGCACCGAAAGGCTGGTCAAAGATGATGGCACTGTCTTCCTGGTTGTCAGTCATTCCGTCGGCCTTAGGGTTATCCACAATTTTCAGAGAATCTGGTGAGAAGAATTCCTCTCGAGAATGAACCCCTGAAGGCCCATTCTCTGGTGTAACATTGGAAATGGCAGACTCATCCATGGTGGGTCGGAGGCGCTGTCTGGCCCGTTCCTCTGCAGACTGCTTGCGCTTATGAAGGCGTCTCATGGGGAACGGTGTCCGCTGATCCAGGTTACTGCGCATCGACGAGCTCAGGGGGGCCTGCTGCTCCTCACTGCTCTGGTTGGAACTGAGGGCTGAGCTCACGATGCTTAGTCCCAGCTGCTGCAGCATAAAGAAGCGCTGCATGCGGGCACTCTGTTCCTGAGCACGCTCACTGGGGGGAGACATGGGCAGCGTCCTTGTCGTTAAGTAATGTTTACATGCCTTAACAACAGAGTTCAAATGCAGGTGAGAGGCTGCCAATAAGACATCCATAACATTGCTCTCCCCCAGCATGAGGGTGGAGGTATACATCATGTCAATCAGTGCGGCAAAGGCCTCTGCTGTCACTACCTCGCTATCCAGTTGGATCATGTTCATGGTCTGATCTCCCTCCGCCACTGAGAACAGGGCTCGGAAATGCGTGCTGCAGGCTGCCAGTACAGAGCGGTGGGCTTTAAAATGCCTATTTCCCACTACGATGACACAATCACAGAGCTGGCCATGAAGTCTTTGGTAGTTCAGTTGCTGGAAGATCTGTTCAAAGTGTCCAGGAAAATCCATGATCCTATGGGAAAAGAAAGTGTTAAGACTTAAAAAAACTTAAGACAAAGCCAAAGCACAGAGGGTGTGACAAAGAGAGAGGCATGGAGGACCAAGCTTGGATCTTTAAATGCTTGTGACGTTTTTGGTAATGGGCAAACAGACTAAAAACCTGTCAAACAAGGAGCAAATGCTGACTCAGATACAGCCCGGGAAGCATGCACACATGTGGGGTCAGGGTCAGCTACTGGTTGTTAACAGGCTCCCCTTCACTCTTCACATGACCCACTTTTAACACGCAGGGCCCGTGTTAGAAAAGACCAACGTGTGCATGATAGAATATGTATCCCTCAGAAGTTAACTGGAGTTCTACATTCCTTAAGGACAATGAGCACATTCCAGAGTCTTTAAGTCACCTTAAATAAGTGAAAAGGGTAAGTCAATATTAGTGGGGAAGATTTCTAGGTATAGATGGTAGTAGATTGCACACATGTATTTACCTCCCCACCACACATGCTTATTTCTGAAACCCCATTAAAAATACACTAAAGTTTTTTGGTTTTGTTTTTGTTTTAAAAGTATAAACCCACCAGGAAAAAAAGAATGAGAAATAAATATCAATAGCATTCTGGAAGCTGGTGAACAGGTAAATGAATGACTGACAACTGACTCAGCATACCCAGAAAGCTAAATCCTAAACTGGCAGTGGATAAAACATCCTGACTGAGATACAAGCTCCCCACCCACCCAAAGGCTCAGGAACTGGTTGCCGAGATGCCAAGGGAAGTGGAATGGAGGTGATACTAAGACAGGTGGACTTGATGGAAATGCACTCAATAAAAGACAGTACAATGGCAGCTCGTGCCTGTGGCACAGAAAAGGTAAGTCTATACAGAAAGATTCGGTGTTATCTGGGGTTGGGAGTGGGATGACAGAAGCACTGTCAACGGGAAGAGGGAATTTTGGTGGGAGGGGGGTGATGGAAATGGTCTAAAATTAAATTGTGATGACTGTACAACTCATAATTTTCTAAAAATATTTGAATTGTACACTTAAAACAAGGAATTTTATGGTATGTACATTATACCTTAATACAGCTCAATAAATTATACCTCAATAAAAAACTAATGGGGAAAGAAAAACAAGAGACAAACAATCCAGATGGGGGGATCTTTTATGTCCAGAGGGGGGCATAAAAGACTAACTTTCCAAATAAATAGCATTTCAACCCAGAACACCAATTTATTTATTTTATAAAATTTTTTATCCTTACCCAAGGACTTTTTTTTCGTTGCTTTTAGAGAGAGAGGAAGGAGGCAGAGGGGAGAGAGGGAAACATTGGTTGATTGCCTTGTAAGTGCTCCAACCAAGGACCGAACCCACAACCTGGGTATGTGCTCTGACGGGGAGTCGAAACTGCCTCTTTTCAGTACATGGGATGGCACTCAAACGACCGAGCCACAACAGTCAGGGCTGTAGCACAGCAATTTAAAAGGATGATATTCTGTTCAATGCCTTTGTTCTTTGACAAGCAGCAGAAATATGATTAAGGAAAAAGCCTCCTTATATTTTGAAATGTCAGTTATCTTGAGTTTAAGAAGAAACTATCATTCTTTTCTACAAAAGGTCATTCACTAGAATGCTACCTCTTAACGTTCAATCCCCACTTTTTATAGGAAAGGTAAGTAGCAAGGATATTGTGGTCTCAGAAAGCATCATTTTGATGCCAAGGCCTAGAGACCTTCGAAAAGAGACTCCTGAGATAGCTTAGCACAACCCCCACAAAGGCAGATGGTGAAATAACACTGGAGGACAGGTAAACAGTCCATACAATCATTTAACTTCCCATCTGCCTAAAGATCGTCAGCCCTATAATAGATGCCGTAGCACAGCCCTGGAGATCAACTCATGTTCTCAGAACACAATTCAGGCCCTCTTCGAAACACTTTACAGATGCCTGGAATGTCCCGCTATGCCTTGTAGTCAGGTCGTCTTCAGGGCAGTATAAAAGCAGAGGCTTCCTTTTCTCTTAAGGGGCTCTGGAAGTTGTGAAACTAACATGGTGACCCTAGAGATGATCAAAATCTACAGAAACCCTTGTTCTCTAAGTTAATAACTGCAATTTGCTATTTTGAGATACTTCAAACTAATTTCTCCTTAATGGCAATATTCTTTCATCTCAATATCATTTAATAAGACAGTTTATGGTGGAAATGAAATACATCAGATCAAAGCTAATCTTAGCCATAAAACTAGCTAATTGGGTTATTCAACTGTCCTTTCCAACATCAAGAGTGTCAGAAGTCACCTCAGCATAAGTCGGAGTCCTTAACTGAGCAAGGTGGAGTCCACTCAATTGATTTTAGGAGAAAGAGGTTATGATTAAGGGATGCTGGGAAAGCCACAAAATCTCTAGGAGGATGGGAGAGCTATGCTTGAATGCCTCAGAGCACCCAACCACATTGTGGAACCATTCTAGAAAACTCACTAGTGCCACTGCCACCTCTACCACCTGCAGCTTTGCATGGATCTTGCTCTGGATTAGCTGCTCAGAAAAGTAGTTGCCATTGCACCTTCTAGACCAACACTATCCAACAGAACTTTTTACACTGATGGAAGTTATCAGCTTTGATGCTCTGTTATGCACTTGTCAGTCATATGTGTCCATGAGCACTTGTGATGTGGCCAGTGCAACTGAGGAACTGAACTTTTAATTTTAATTAATTTAAATGGTTATCATATTGGAGAATAGTTCTAAATGTGCAATATTGTTCCATATTGCTCACATCTGCATCGAAACCCTACTCAAGTACATATGACCAAGGGAACCTAGATCTTGTATCTGCACTGAAACTATGATTCTACCTTGGGAAAGTGGGCTCACAATCTGCAGGCTATCCAGATGTAAAGGAGGTGTTCAAAAGATTTTGGGCAGCTGCAAATGACAAATATCCAGTACAATGTCCTTCTGACAATTAAAACCCCTCTACATGCATGTAATGTACAGATGACTTTGGAAATGCACAATTGTACTGGGTAAGAGGTGATCATCCAGAAGAGCACAAAAACAATAGAAGGCCAGAAGCACTGGTGTTACAATACACATGTGCAAGCAATGCAGACATCTTCAACTAGCATTTATTGAGCTCTGGCTCCTCCTGCCTACGGCTATGATAAGAAGCTAGGGTGGCCCTGGCTGGTGTGGCTCAGTGGATTGAGTGCCAGGCTGCAAACCAGTAGGTTCAATTCCCAATCAGGGCACATGCCTGGGTTGTGGGCCAGGTCCCAGTAGGGGGCTCGTGAGAGGCAACCACACATTGATGTTTCTCTCTCTCCCTCCCTTCCCCTCTAAAAATAAGTAAATAGAATCTTTTAAAAATAAAAAAAAGAAGCTAGGGTAAACTTTTAAAAGCTCTAGGTAATTTAAAACTAAGAAAATTATAAAATATTTGTTAATTTATTTTAAAATAATTATATGTTAATCTAAACAACTTTTATAAAAATTTTATTTCCCCCTCAAAATGAGAAGAGTGGCAGTGTTTTTACATTTTGCATTAAGAGAAGACATCCGGATTCTCATATTTGCTGGTGCATTTACACTTTTGCAATATCGTACATCACATGGCCTCTGGAAAACTCCACTGTACACTAATGGAAGAATGAGAGTGAAAAAAAGCAAATAGGTCTTTGCATTATTATAAAAATTGTTTTGACCTCACGGATCCCTTGAAAAAGTGTCAGAGACCCCTTTGGATCCTTGGAGTATATTCTGAGAACTGCTAATCTAATGAAAATTCTAATTACTGTATTCTTCAGACTGTAAGACACACCCCCCAATTTGGGAGGGAAATGGGGGGTGCGTCTTATAGTCCGAATGTAGCTTACCCGGCTTGCTGTGGGAGCAGGGGGGTGGTGGCCTATGTTATTTATGTTATTAAATATTTTACCATATTTTTTGCTTCAAAATTTTTTTCCTATTTTCCTCTTCTAAAACCTAGATGCATCTTATGGTCCAATGCGTCTTACAGCCTGAAAAATATGGTATACTGTGAAGATGGAGGCAGGAGTGTTCACTGAAATGCACAGACCAAAACTAGTGGAATTATAAGGAGGAATTAACAAATTCATTTAACAAAGTTCTTACTCTAACCAAGGGGAAGCCAATAGATAATATCTAGTAAAAAAATTAAGTAGCTCCAAGTATATCATTTTAGGATAGGCACACAATTATCAAAAGAATTAGCTAAGAATTGAAAGTGATAGCCTTGGGGAAGAGAAAATGGAAAGCAGAGAGGCTAAGGTCTGGTGTTTGTCTTAACAAATCTTGTGGAACTATTCAATTCTTTAAGTGATCTTTACTTAGCAAACTACATATACTTTTGGTAAAATTTGTTCTTAAAATCTAAAAAGACGAGAGCCAGAACAGATTAGAACCACACACATATGAAGTTAGAAAAAGTTGCCAAAGTATTACTCCCCAACCCCTGAAAAGGCATTGGTACCAGTTTTATAGAAAGTATCTATTAAATGCTGTGGAAAAGATAATTCCTATATTATTTAAAGCATTTTAGGAGAGGACACTTCTGATGATTCAGTATTTAAATAAATAGTTATTATATCACATGCCAGGTAATGCAATTAAATACAGTATGTACTGACCAATATTTCTGAATGGATCAGTAAGGACAAGTTATGCAGAGAAGAGCATTCTATTGCTGTGAGTGCACTAATAGACTTTTAAGAGACATTTTTTAATATCCAGTAACATGTGCATAACTCAATTAAGGTAAAAGTGAAGCATAAGTCAAACCAAATGAGAAATGCAGCTGATGCACTAGCATCTTTTAGCAAAGATTTTATTTATTTCAGAGAAAGGAGAAGGAAGGGAGAAAGAGAGGGGGAGAAACATCCGTGTGTGAGATAAACAATGATTAATTGCCTCTTGCTCACCCCCAACCGGGGGCCTTGTGCGCAACCCAGGCATGTGACCTGACAGGGAATCAAACCAGCGACCATTCGGTTCATAGGCTGGTGCTGAATCCAGTGAGCCATACCAGCCGGGGCTGATGCAGTAGCATTTTTAAACATATGTTTTGGCCACCCCAAAGTGCCACCACTGATATTCCAAGAATGAATGGGAAATAGTAGGGCATTACTATGATGTCCAAAAGTGATTCTAAAGACCATGAATATGAAGAAGGCTTAGATTCATACCATCTTAGGTAAGGTTTCCCAAATGCAGACCTTGAGAGAATGATTCAAGTGCAAGTGATTTATGAAGGAGGTGCTCCCAGGAGAAACTAGGAGTGAGGAGCATGAGAGGAAAACAGCAGCAGCCAAGCAAGGGTGCAATTTGGGGCAAAATCCCAGCCTAAGCCTGGTCTGGTGGGAAGCTCTGGAGTATAAATGAGTTTAAGTCACCTCACAACAAAGGAACTGGTCTTTTGTAGCCCTGCATTATTAGTCATCAACAGCTAAGAGCCTCTCCAGGGGACAGAAACTTCCAGCTTTCCGGGACCACGTACAAAGTGATGCCAGTCACCCAAGACCTGGTCCTCTTAAGAGTCACAGATGCAAGCCATTAGAAGCAAAAGCATACAGAAGCTGCACCACGGGTGCACAGACTGGTAACAGGGATCAAGGGGATCTGGTTAGAGCCCAGACAGTATCTGCTGCTCACACTTGGTGACACTAAAGAATAAAGTTGTGTAACCATACAAACAAACAGATGCTACTGCCCGTTAGGAAAGGGCATTTTTGTATATATACTTTATATGTTTTATTCCCAAACTCCCATCGCTGTCCCAAAATTAAGTTAATGAGAAATCTCAATTTAGTTCTTTGATTCTAAGGTGCCACTTAGCATTAAGAAACCCCATGTAGTAAACATTAGTAAATACTGTTTTAAAAGTCATTAACAAAATAATATACCACATACTTTTTCAATTGGGCTTTCTCGCATAACTGAAAAAATCTAATTAATTTGGGCATTAAAATACAGCTAGATGTAGTTATAACAGTCTGTCAGGTAAGGCTTTTTACTTAGAACCAAGAGAACCCAACTCTGGCTTACTTGAGCTAAAGATATCTGAGAAAGCAAAGATTTGGGATGCTGAAGATAATGAGACAGCAAAGGAATTCTGAAGAGTTAGAAAGCAAAATCCACAGTCACACTGGTACATTAGGAAGTTTCCTTCAGCTACTTCCTCTGTAATAAATAGCCTCCAAAAGTTCCTTCAGTATACACATCACATGCTCGAGATTCAAAGCTCCAGGGAGACCTCCTACATACTAGGCTTAGGGAACACCTACCCCCCACTCCTGATTGTGCTGGGCAAGCAAAGAGGAAGGGTATTTCCTTCTGTTTTTACTTACACAGTAGAAGGCTGGTTGCTTTTTATCCACCCAAACAAGATTATACATAAAAGGCGGGGGTCAAAATCATTAATGGACAGGAAATCAGAGTGCTATTAGGAAGGGAGAAAAAGTCTCAGAATATCCAAAAGAAGATCAAAACACATGTATGAGAGATTTCTTACAGGAAAGTCCCTCAAACCCTCACACATTCTTCTGCTTTTTTTTTTTTTTTTAGATTTTTTTAGATTTTATTTATTTATTTTTAGAGAGGGAAGGGAGGGAGATAGAGAGAGAGAGAGAAACATCAATGTGCAGTTGCTGGGGGTTATAGCCTGCAACTCAGACATGTACCCTGGCTGGGAATCAAACCTGGGACACTTTGGTTCCCGGCCCGCGCTCAATCCACTGAGCTACACCAGCCAGGGCTTCATTCTTCTGTTTTAAACAAACATTCAAGTCTTTCTAGTTTCCTAACTGAAGATCAGCAATAGCAATTCTAAAATAAGGGAAGACATGACTGCAGGTTGACAGATGCAAAATGAGCAGCTGACCCACCAGGGGAGAAGAGGTCCAGCAACCTGAAGCCCTAGAGATCTCAACAGCCCTGGCAGGTGCTGTGTACTTGGTATACAAATTCATTCATCCAATGTTTTAAAGTGCTTACTTTGTTCACGGTTAACTGCTGTGGAACAGAGATTTATATAGCATAGCCCGACCTGTCAGTGATGCTTAGCAGAAACAAGCCATACACAACCATATTACAAAGTAGGAAGCATTAAGTACCACATAAGTGATAAAGTGTACATGGTGGCTCAAAGACAAAGGTTATTTACGGCTTCCTGGTGGCACTGACAACAGAGCTAGGTACTGGTTTAGGATAAAATGAGATATAAAGGATATTCTAGACAAAGGTAAAGGTGGGGAGAGGTTTGAGGTGGGGGAAGCTATGTATCCATTCTGGCAGGAAAACAGGTAAGGGAAGGAAGGTAGGTATTGGATAGTGAATGCTCATAACTGATGTTAATGATTACAGTGAGTCATCAGAGAAGTTAGCCATGAGGCACATAATTTTGAACTAAAGACTATCATCACTTTACAGATAATTTTTGTAAAAATATTTTCATGTTTAAACACAGTGTCAGTCAGGGTTCTTTTTCTTTTTAAATATTTTATTTATTTACTTTTAGACAGAGGGGAAGGGAGGGAGAAAGAGAGGGAGAGAAGTATCAGTGTGTGGTTGCCTCTCACATACCCCACACTGAGGACATGGCCCACAACTCAGGCATGTGCCCTGACTGAGAATCAGGAATCGGACCAGTGACCTGCTGGTCTGCAGGCCGGCACTCCAGCCATTCCAGCCAGGGCTTGTTATTTAGTCTTGATTCATGAGTGCATATATGTGTTTTTTGATATTATGTGAGATGAAATGGGAAGTACACTTGGGAGTAATTGTGCTGCATATTGAAATAAGATGTTGTCTCAAGGAAAAAATACTGTGCAATTTTTGAGTCACAAGCAGCAATCACTGCTTCTTTCAGAGAACAGCATTTTTACTTGGAAGAGTGAATGACAAACTATGGTTATTCAGACTTGAGCATTTGCCAGGCATTTTCTTGGAAATGAATAAAATGAGCTTGTCATTTCAAGGAAAACAACTTACAGTATTTCTTGCCTCAGACAAAATCTGAGCTTTCAGGTGAAAATTAGAATTCTGGAATATCTGTATCTGTCACTGTGAGCTTGATAGCTTTCCAGTGCTCTTCTAATGAGATCATTAGTGACATTAATAAAATGTGACTTTAAAAAATATTGTATAATAAATGTGTCAACATCTGAAAGATCTGCATAACTCAGTGAATCAACATTTTCCAAATGACTAATGTTGTAACCATGAGGTTATGTTACAAAATAAGGTATGGGTAAAAAAATTCTACTCAAAGTACAAGATATAAATTAATGTATTTCCATGTAACAGAATATGAAAAGTTCATTGATATAGTTTCAGATTTTACATTGCAACTAATCTGTCTTCTATTAAACTAGACATTAAAGAGATTTGCAAAATGTGAAATAATGACAATGAACATTCCCAGTGCACAGATGTTGGTTTCAAATACCATTCGCTAATAAAAGGAACCAGGGCTTCTTGGAGAAATGGCTGATTCTAGGACTGAGGCAGGAAATACACAAAATAAGCCTGCAGAATCTTGTAGTGCCAGAAAGTAAGGAAATGCTACAAACAAACAAACAAACATGATAATGGGAATATGTGAAAGGGACAGTACCCAATAGGAGAAAATGTTCTTATAGGCCAAAGCTGAAATAGTTTGAGCAAAAAGATACATAAAATAATATTAGATTATAACCCAAAGTGTAAAATAAATATCCATAGGTCCATACTGATATAAATGGTTGGTCAGATAAATAAATGGGAGAGAAGAGACAAATCTGAGCAGAAGAATTCCAAATAATTTATGTAGCTACTCTGTCCTCAAGGAGATGGAGCACACTCCCCACTCCCTACTGCTTAAGTGTGGGCTATGCACAGTGACTTCCTTCCAGAGAACAGTACAGAAAGGGAGGGGCAAAGAGTAACTTTACAGTGGAGAAACATGACAAACATTTTCTCAGCCAGGTGATCTAGGGCACCACCAGTGGTGATAAGCTATGTTCATAGTATGCGTGTTAGTGGGCATCCCGTGTTGATGTGATGAGAACGGCACTTTTTCTCCGTGGTCTTCCCCACAAAAACCTGCAACCCCAGTCTAATCATGAGAAAAACATCAGACAAACCCCAACTGGACAGTCTACAAAATAAATGATGAATACTCAAAGCTATCAAAGTCACCAAAAACAAAAGTTTGAGAAACTGTCATAGCCAAGGGGAGCCTAAGGAGACAAGATGACTAAATGTAATGTGGTGTCCTGGATGAGATCTTGGAACAGAAAAAGAACAAGAGGTGAAAACGAAGGGAGCCTGAGTAAAGAATGGACTTTAGTTAATAATGTATCAGTGATGGTTCATTAATTCTAATAAATTTACCATACTAATGGTAAGACATTGATAACAGGAAAACTGATTGTGGGTATATGGAAACTCTCTATTCTGTCTTCACAATCTTCCTAGAAATCAAAAACTGTTCTAAAAAATAAAGTTTTTTTTAAACTGCCATTCTTTTCCCTAAGAATTTGTTTTGGAAAAATAGTTAACTCACAAAAAGCTCTTCAGACTCACCAATAATTTTTCAATGTATAAAGGAATCCCGAAGTCAAAAGTTTGAAAATCACTGACATAAATAAGTTTCATATATGGAAAATGCATGTATGTGGAATCTCATTCTTCAAATATATAGGATAAATGAGACTATAGTGTAAAGGCAGCCTTCAATTTATACATACACCATGCTACTCAATTTTGTGAAATTAATTGCCTAGCATTTGCTCAGCAATATTACCTTCCAAGATCATCACAAAGTATGCCTTTAATCTGTTACTATGGTAGCAAACTGTCAAAGCACCTGCTAAGTGTACCACACATACTATTATACTTCTATTAGTTGAAGGGTGGAGAGTTAGTTGGATGGAATGCAAGGGTTGAATGCCTACTAAAATGCAGGTTGTATAGGTACTTTATATATATTATCTCTTATGGATGACTGTCAAGTAGTAACTGTCATCCCCATGACTAGGGCCAACATCACCCAATCAGCACTGTAAGTGAAGGAGAAGAGTTATAAACTCAAGTCCAACCACAAAACCTGACTTTGCTGTATTGGAAACAAGTCCCCAGTAAGATCCGGCCCAGGTGGATGAAAACAAACTACTCAGGAGAGAATAGTATGTAGTTACAAGGGTGAGCAAGGCTTGGAATAAGGATTAAGAGATTGAGGGGATAAGGAGATAAAGCTGAAAAGCAGGCTCAAGGTCAAGGATGGGGGTCAATGAGAATGAAAAGATGGGCGTGTAAAACAACAGCTACTGGAGTAAAAATCAGAGCAAGGGTTGTAGAAGAGGTGGCAGGAGGGACTTCTCTTTCTCAAATCCTCCCTTAATGCCAATGCCAAGCCTTCACCACGGCCAACAGACCCCAGTTTGGAAGGTGAGGAGAAGGCAGAATGAGTTCTTCCTTCTCCCACTGCCTCTTGCTACTGGCTCCTCCCCAACACTGCCTTCCATGAGCCTGGTGCAGAACAATAATCAGGGATCAGAGCTTTGGGGAGAAGGCAAGGGTGACAGAGTACATTCCTGGCAGCAGGCTTGCCTGTCATACAGTGAAAATCTTGGCCTGCCCAACCCTGTCAGAGAGGTGGCCTGTCAGGGTGGTGGCCCACCAGCAGAGTGCTATCTGAAAGATGGGCATGCCCAGGACAACCAGTTACATGACTGACTGAAAACACTACCTTTCAACTTAAAAGTAATTTATGACAAATTTCACTGCTTTATCCTGTTTAGAATTTTATACTCACACTGTAATTGGCCTAGAAATTTCCCTTTTCTGGGTATTACATTTTCCTAAAACTTAAAATGAAGAGCCAGCTAGCGGATTACCTAGGGGGATAAAAGAACATCTGTAGCCAGTTAAAGCTCTAAAGATCATACAAACTTCACAAAGGTATAAAAAACCAACGAGAAATGGCTTCTTTCAGCTACTTACAAATCTGAGAGTGTCTCTATTTTAACATCTGCTTAAGAAGTCTAAATGTATTTTTCCTCTATTATTTAGAAAATGTTGCCTGCCACCCTCAGTTACGCTCCCCACATACAACCTTTTCATCATTTTGAAAAAAAGCTTTCATTGCCTTTTCACCATGACAGATCAAGAAACATATTTCTTAACAAACAAAACCACTTTATCAAGAAAAAAGCCACATCGCAGCTTTATAGACACTATTATTGATAGTGCCTTTCCAATAGAGAAAAAAATAGATTTCATTCATTTCTGTACCTAGTTTACTTTCAAAGTAGTATATTCCTTCACTTCTGAATCACTTATCAAATCAACAGCATTCAGCAAGAAACTGACACTTTTCCTGGTGAGTTGCTTTAGACATTCCACTCAAAATAAAGACTACAATGTATGTTATTAATGTATTTAGATTTTTGTACCACCTGTGGGTTCCCCTCACAACTGAAACCCAAAACTGTGGGTTTTCTTCTCCCTATCTTTCCTCAAAACCTCTCTGCAGTAGAGACTAAAACAGAAGGACTAAACAGAAGGTCTTGCATTTTTAGAGGAAGACTGTTGAGTGGATTTTAAATTATAATGGATTAATGAAGGTATAGTGAAAAATCAATTGTACCAAAAAATAGTATGTCCAGAACAAAGAATATATTCAAAATCATGTTTAGCATAATTCATCCTGATCATTTTAAACTTAAGTTGGAAATACAGCATTTGTAAACTTGTTATCAAGTACACAAAGTAACAGACTACCAAGTCTAATTTCTAAAAGGAGATTCACCCCTCAAACATCCTTCAAACTTAGTAAAAGAAACCAAACACTTTGTTAATTCCATTCATATGAGAAAAAAGTATCACTTCCAGTAGGATTGCCTCAATAACAAAATTTAAAAAATTTTTTAAAATATGTTTATTGATTTTTGGCAGGGGGGGCGAGAAACATCAATCGGTTGGTTGCCTCCAAACCCACCTCAACCTTTTGGGGTGTGGGATGATGCTCTAACCAACTGAGATACACGGTCAGGGCAATAACATACTTTCTTCAGAGTACAAATTTAGAAAATGAATTGGTTATAATTACAGTGAATCAATTGGTACAAAAGTCTTTTAAGTGTACCAAATGTCATTAAATCTTAGATGCCAGTGATTATAAGATGCAACATATTTCATGTAACAGTAGGAAAGAAAAAAAAATCTGTCAATCAGGCTATAGCATAATGCTTACTGAGGCATCCTGTCTTCAAGATTAAAGTGGGATCAAAACTGTTTTAGAATCAAGGAAATACTGGAATCTTAAACATGTCATTCAAATATGTTAGACGATCAGAAGGAAAATTATCTACAAAAATATAATCCTGAATACTAAGAAAGTTATCTATGCCTAATATATTACAATAAAGTTAGTGCTCCAACACAATTCCTAATAAGTTTGAACTGTCAGAAAGATAAATCAACTCTCCATCTATCTATGTAGAAAGTCACCCCTCCTCCTAAATTGGTCTTGAGATGAAAAGCCACTATTCAGTGATGAAAATGATGAAAACAACTGTAAAGAACAATAGTTCACTCAGAAACAGCTGGTCTTTTAGCATGAGAAGTTCACTGCACAGTTAGACAAAAGGTGCTGTGTAGTGCTACATTCCATCCCACCTGCAGCACTAACAAAAACTGGCTCTACTAGATAACATCCATATTTGAGAAATGCTAAGTACAGTAAAATAGAAATCAAAAGCTTAAAACTGGCAGAGGGGGAAAGTATTTGTTTATAATAAATGTACATTTTTTTAAAAGTTGAAAACTAACATGGAATCAATACCTTGGGTTTTTCTTTTCCCTTCCAAGAAGAAATTGAAGCAGATTCAAGATCCTATGTCAGCACTACAGCAAGTGTTGTCATATCTGACTGTATACAAGATAGTACTCTCTCACCCACACTGAAGAACTCCATGTAACTCATGCTAAGTACTTTACATTAAGTACATTACATACTAAAACATTTACATGCATTTTGTATCCAAGTGACTTTTAAAAATTACTTCAACTTCTCATGAGAGTCTTGCAACAAAGCCTCCTTTGAGACTGCTGATCCTAAATTTAGAAAAACACTCAATTATGTTTTTCTTCCAAATCTTTCGGAATTTTGCTACAGACACCTCAATGAACCAGAAAACAGCTTGCCAGTATCTTCAACTAATTACACTGTTTTGACAAAACTTTTAGGAGAAAAAAATACATATCAGAAAACAAGTTGATTTCGGGACTCTTTAAATTAAAAAGTTCTAGTTCATTAATTCAGCAAAATCCAAGGGCCCAGAACTAGTTTCCAACCAATCTGTCTTACCTGGCAGGTCATCAAGCTGGCTGCATGGCCCGGCCAGTCTTCCCAAGTTTGCTGAAATCTCCAGAGGCAGTTAAAGCAATAATGGGAGGCCTCTGCTCCATTTAGAGGCTTTTCTCTAAAACTTCTCTCCCCATCTGAGCTCTTCCCGGCTCCCCCTCCACCTCTACTCTTTTAGCTTAGGGTCAACCTCCCTCAACAAGGAAATCCTAGGACTTTTGCAAGGAAGAGCAAGTTCTCTAGAAAATAGAGACACCAGCCCACATTTTTTATATATCTAAGGCACATCAGCCTATACAAAAATAACAAACCATCAATGATGAGGAAGGCACTTCAACATCTAAAAATCCCAATGCATGTAGTATCTTCTATTTACTACAACTGAAAAGTACAGACTGGAGCAAAAATAGGTTTACAGTTGTTCCTATGGAAAACAATACAAGTAACAAATAATACAGAAAAAACTTAGTTTACTTTTGCTCCGCCCTATATATTGACGTATTTTGGGAAAAAATTTTGTTTAATTCTTGAATGTGAAGGGCTTCTTTTTTCCACTCAACCAGAATCCGAGCATATCAGTAATCCAGACTTTGCTTTGGCTTTATTTTAAAAATTCCTCCAAATTAAATTAGAATCTGTATTCTTTTCAGGAATTAGTTTCTACAGTACCTTCCACTATGCCAGAATGCAAACTCACTTAAAAATAAGTGACCCATTTTGGAAGGGGGAAAAAAAAACCCTAAACTTCACTTCCCCTTAACTCACTGTCTTACGAATTTATGTACAAATCCGCAAGGGGAGAAGGTAGAGCGGCTATACTTCCACGAAGCCTGGTAGTGGGCACTCAATAAATGCTTATAACCACTTCAGTCCTCTGATAATAAGTTGGGCCGCTCCAAAACACTGGCTCCACCCCTCCAGGGTCAGCAGCCAGTTCCCGATTCCAGACCGCCTTGGCCTTGCTATGATGAAAGGAAACCTTGTCGCTCAAGGAGACTCAAGACCAGGGAAAGGGAGCCACATGACCCCATTCCGCAGGGCAGCAGATCCTCTAGGCTGTAGGTCCCGAGACCTATTCCACCGCACCCCCGTAACCTACCTCTTCCGCCCCTAGATCTGAGGGGGCAAGAGCCCCCGCCCAACCCGGCAGCCACCCAGCCGGCTTCGGGACAAGGGGGACGCCTGCGCAGAAGAACCCGCCTCCCATCCTCCTGGCCCCTCCGCTCGGTAGGGTAACAATACCCCTTCAGAAAGACACGCAGGGTAGCCGAGGGGCACCAGTACGCGTCTGCGCGCTCCCCAGATGTCCTGTCGCGACACTGCTTGCGCCGCTAGCCCAGCGCCCCTGGTGCTCAACAGTCTCCACGAGAGCGAGACCGCGCGCGCCGCCACCACCACTCGCGCTGACAGGGTCTCCTCACCTGAGCCGGGCTCCGCCCCCCTTCCCGCAGGAGAAGGCAACGACCCTTCTCCGATCAGACTCGACTGTGTTGGAGGAGGCGGGAACGTCCAGGCTGGCGTCTCAGTGATGGGATTTCCTCCCCCTTCCGCCCACCCTCCCCGCCCACCCCGCCTCTAGTCCCCCAGCTCCTTCGGCCCCTTCGCTGCGGTATTCAGAGCGGACCGCGGCGGCAGCCGACAGTAAACGGAAGTGACGCAACGCGATAACGCCTACACCACCTCCTCCCCTAGGGCAGAACTGTGACCAATTAGCAGGGGAGGCGGTGGGGGCGGGGAAGGAGAGCAGCCAGCCAGTGCGCGGAATCCGGAAGAATTTACAAGGTCCCGGAACAGTGACCAATCCACGGTCCCGGGAGTCTCTGTGTTTACTACCGACCGATTCCGTGAGCGCTGCAGCCAATCACCGTGTTTCTTACAACACGTAAGCTGCTTTCAAACTCCTTAAGGAGGAATTCACTACCCAAACGACTCTAGGTTAGGGCTATAGAAAAGCTTAGGTGTGTCAAGCCAATCGAGACCCGCTGAGATTGAGGCGAGAGGGTTTTCTGCCTAGTTCCATGGATCACAGTCGCGACTGCCGGGAGGCGGGCTCTCAGGGTAGTGTGTTCCACGGGTCGCGGGACCTAAAGGATTTTCCCACTCTCTCGGCGCTGGCCTTTTGGTGACCCCCCCCCCCGCCTCCCTGTCGCAGGAGAATGCACTTCGTGGAACCCACACACGCACCGCCTTAGAAGTTGAATTCTCACGTGGTAGACTTTGGAAAAAATAAAATTCAAAAAAAGCTCTTTAGGTTAAATTAGCCGAAATCCAGGCGAACAAGGTTGATCCTACGCTGATAGCAGTTGGGTCCGACAGCGCCCCAAGTCCAGTTCCAGGAGTAGCTTCAAGGGTGGCTTCTCGCAGCTCTGACGTCTGAGGAGAATGACAGGCAGGTCCGGGCTTGCGACTCACACATTGCTCCAGCTTTCGAGCCGCAGGTCATAGAAGTTCAGTCTCCAAAACCAACTTCCCCTCAAAACAAAATCGGACGTGTGTAACGGTCGCGGACTTCTGTGGGACACTCAGAAAAGAACAAGCGCTGGGTGGCTCTCGGGATCCCTGGTGCACTCGGGGGTGGAGAGCCCGAACCCTGAAGGGAGACTGGCCGGCGTGGCCTCCGAGGGCGCCGGACACTAGAACAGGGAGAAGCCCTCCTTCCTCCGTTGAAGAGGGAGAGGAAAGATCCTAAGGGGCCTTGCGGGGGTGCTGGGGCGAGGAGCTGTTCCGGAGCTCGGCTTGGCTCCTGAGGCAAAGGCTGGGGGACGCCTCTAGTTTCTTTTGGGGGAGAGGGACGGAAAGGGTAGACTTTTTTTTTTTAATTGATCCCGCTGCCTCAGAACTTAACATCTAAATATTATTACAGCTATTGCATCTCTTCAGATGTTACAGGTTGGAAATACTGCTATTGGGGTTTCTTTCTTTAAAGAGTCAATGAAATCTGATGGTAAGTTCTATTCTTTAAGATTCCCTGACATTTTATAGCCCTTACAGGTATTCTATTGCCAGATTGGGCAGTGAAATAAAAAGATAAAGAATGCTGAGAATAAGCCAGGTGGTATGAGAGATCTTTTCACGTGTGACCCTTACAAAAATGTTGTGAGTGAGCTAGACATCTCAAATTTACAACCTAGCAAAAGTTTAGAAGATGTATATTCAGTACTTAGGAGTACTATAGGCCCCCTCCTATATAGTCCATGGGAGAAGCATTAACAGTATCATTGAAGATTACTCAGTAGTATCTATCAAAATTTTAAATATGCATTAATTTTCTTAACTGGCGATTCCTATCTAGAAATCTGTGTATTCTGAAATACACATATTAACCTAGATTAAAAACACAAACTTGGGAAAATATATAGGAGGCTGTTATTCATAGCTTTGTTAGAAGAAAAAAAGCTGAATATGCACCTATAGAGGATTACAAATAAAGATATATACATTCTATGGCTCCTTCATCACTAATGACCAAGTAGGATTTGTTCCTGGAATGCAAGGATAGTTCAATATATAAAAACTGATCAATGTAATACACCACAAAATAAGAATGAAGGGGGGAAATGATCATCTCAATTTATGCAGACAGCATTTAACAAAATTCAACATCCTTTAAAAAAATGCACTCAACAAACAAGGAATAGAAGGAAACTACCTCAACATAATAAAAACTATATATGAAAATCCACAGCAAATAAATCATACTCAATAGGGAAAGACTTGAAGACTTAACATTAAAATCAGGAACAAGAGAAGGATGCCCACTCTCAACATAATATTAGAATTTTTAGCTAGAGCAATTAGGTAAGAAAAAGAATAAAAGGCATCCAAATGGAAAAGAAACAAGTAATATTATCTCTGTTTGCACATGATATAATCTTATATTTAGAAGGCCCTAGCTCTGACTGGTGAGACTCAGTGGGTTGGGTGTCATCCCACCATCTAAAAAGTCACAGGTTCAATTCCCAGTCAGGGCACGTGCCTGGGCTGAAGGCCAGGTTGCCAGGTGGGGGTTTATGGGAGGCAACTGCTCAATGCTTCTATCAGATATTGGTGTTTCTCTCCCTTTCTTTCTCCCTCCCTCCCCCTCTTTCTAAAAATAAATAAATAAAATCTAAGAAAGAAAGAAAACCCTAAAAATTTCACAAAAATCCATTAGAGCTAACAAAATTCAGCAGAGTACCAGGATATAAAGTCAACACACAGAACTCAGTTGCATTTCTATATGCTTAAAATGAACAATCTCAAAAGGAAATTATGAGAATTACAAAAGGCTCTAAAATAATAAAAAACTTAGGGAATTAAACAAGAAAGTGAAAGACACGCAATAAAAAGCTACAAAACATTACTGTAAGAAATTAAGACATAAATAAAAAGAAATACATCCCATATTCATAGATTGAAAGACAATATTGTTGAGATGTCAATATTACTCAAAGCAATGTACAGATTCAATGCAACTGCTATTTAAAAATCTCAATATTTTTTGCCAAAATAGAAAAATCCATCCAAAAATTTACATGGAATTTCAAGGGACCATGATTAGCCAAAACTATCTTGAAAAAGAAGATCAAAGTTGGGTCCCAGGTTCCCACGTGCAGCTGCTGGGGTGAGCACAGTCCAGGGACCTGCGGCAGCATGGGGCAAACAAGCACCAGTGGTATGGAAGCTAACAGAACCTTCTCAGCCCCCTCCATGATGCCCAAGACCAAAGAGGCCAAAAAGCTGGAAATCAGAGAAGAGGTGGAAATTTGCATGAGGAGTAAGCAAGTGCTGAGAATTGAAAGTGGTTCTCAAATTGTCCATGCTGTTCAGCAAATAGCTGAAAGAGTGAAGTAAGAGAATGTGAACCTCTGTAATCCCACTTCCTTCAAGGCTTCTCACCTCATCCTTCTGTATAGCTTAACTTTCAGTGACCTGGACCAACACCCAGAGACTGGCCTCGCCATCTATGGTGATGATAAAGTAGATGCTGATCATGAGCAGTGGAGGCTACCTGACCCAGGATAAGACTCTAGTGGGCTATGCCAATCACTTGATCTTAATCATTAATTTCAGGAGAAGATTCAAAGAACCTTGGGGATCAGTGGCACAAAAGAATCCCCATGAAGGTTATCCCAATGAGCTATGTCCCAGGGAGTCAAGCTGTGACTCAGAAGTTTGGTGGTGAGATTAAACTGTGAAAGGACGTCACCAAGGCAGGTCCCATGATGACAGATAATGGTAACTCTATCCTGGACTGGAAATTTGACTACGTGCACAAATGGAGTGAAGTGAACAACATAGCTATCAAAACGATCTCAGGTGTGGTGAACATGTCCGAGAGAGTCTACTTCAGGATACAGGATGGCTCAGTGAATATGAGGGAGAAACTTTTCTATTGATCTTGCAGGAGTGAAGTGTGTGCACCTTGAGTCCCCAGCCCACAGCCAAGGTCGACATGCCTCTCCAAGAGCCTTTGCTTTAATGCACCTGTGCCAGGTGGACAGCTGGCAGGGTGGGAGTTGGGGAGTTAAATCCAGTCTTGCGAAGTGTTGTTATTAAATGTCTTCTTTTAAAAAGAGAAATATAAACAAATGTATATATTTTTGTATGTTTATAGAAAAAAGAAATATAAACATACATATTTTTGTATGTTTATAGAAGAAGAGAAATATGAACATAAATATTTTTACTATTAAAAAAAAAAGAACAGGACTTCTGGCCAAGATGGAGGCATAGGTAGACACACTGTGCCTCCTTGCACAACCAAAACAAGGACAACAACAAATTTAAAAACAAAAAACAACCAGAACTGACAGAAAATCGAGCTGTATGGAAGTCTGACAACAAAGGAGTTAAAGAAGAAACATTCATCCAGACTGGTAGGAGGGGTAGAGTCGGGTGGTGGGGCAGAGAGGACTCGTGACAAGGCAGCAGCTGGTGGTGGCTTGCAGACTGGGCAGTCCCACATTCCAGTGCAGATAAACCAGAAAGAACAACTAGGGAGTGAGAAAGACTGCACAACCCAAGGTCCCAGTACTAGGAAATGAAGCCTCAAAGCCTCTGACTGAAAACACCTGTGGGGGTTGAGGTGGCAGCGGAAGAAACTCCCAGCCTCACAGGAAAGTTTGTTGGAGAGACCCACAGGGTCCTAGAATGTACACAAACCCACCCACCAAGAATCAGCACCAGAAGGGATCAATTTGATTGTGGGTAGCCGGGGAAGTGAGTGAAAACCAGCAGAGAGCAGAACAAGTGGCACTGTTCCCTCTCGCACATACAGCATCATAATACAACGAAGTGCATTGCCCCACCCTGGTGAACACTTAAGGTTCTACCCCCTATTAAGTATCAGGCACACGGAGACAAAAAAAAAAAAAATGACCCGAATGAAAAAACAGTTCAAAGCTCCAGAAAAAGTACAACTAAGTGACAAATACATAGCCAATCTATCAGCTACACAGTTCAAAACACTGGTTAGCAGGATGCTCCAGAACTCACTGGGTACTTAAACAGCATTAAAAAGACCCAGGCAGCAATGAAGTTTGCATTATGTGAAATAAAGAAAAACCTACAGGGAACCAGCAGTGAAGGGAAGGAAACTAGGACTCAAATCAATGGTTTGGAGCAGAAGGAAGAAGGAAACATTCAACCAGAACTGAATGAAGAAACAGGAATTCACAAAAAATGAGGAGAGACTTAAGAACCTCCAGGACAACTTTAAACGTTCCAACATCTGAACCATAGGGGTGCCAAAAGGACAAGAGGGGGAGCAAGAAATTGAAAACTTATTTGAAAACGTAGTGAAGGACTTTTTTTTTTTTGCCCCAATCTGGCAAAGAAAAAAAAAATAGACTTTAGGGAAGTCCAGGAAGCTCAGAGAGTCCCAAAGAAGTTGAACCCAAGGAGGAACACACCAAGGCACATCATAATTACATTACCCAGGATTAAAAATAAGAAGAAAACCTTAAAAGCAGCAAGAGAAAAGGAAAGAGTTACCTAAAAAGGAGTTCCTGTAAGACTATCAGTCAATTTGTCAAAAGAAATCTTTCATGCAAGAAGGGGCTGGAAAGAAGTATTTGAAGTCATGAAGGGCAAGGACCTACATCCAAGATTACTCTCTCCAGCAAAGCTATCATTTAAAATGGAAGGGTAGATAAAGTGCTTCCCAGATAAGGTCAAGTTAAAGGAGTTCATCATCACCAACACTTTATTACATGAAATGTTAAAGGGCCTTATCTAAGAAAAAGAAGTAGATCAAAAATATGAATATTAAAATGACAACAAATTCACAACTATCAACAACTGAACCTAAAACCAAACCAAACCAAAAGCAAACTAAGCAAACAACTAGAACAGGAACAGAAACACAGAAAAGGAGATCATGTGGAGGGTTATCAGTGAGAAAAGGAAGGAGGAATGGGGGGAAAGGTACAGAGAATAAATAGTATAAATTGTAGGTAGAAAATAGACAGGGGGAAGGTAGGAATAATATAGGAAATGTAGAAGCCAAAGAACTTGTATATATATGACCCATGGACATGAATTAAGGAGGGGAATGTGGGTGGGAGGGGGTGTGCAGGGCATAGGGGAATAAAGGGGGGGGATAGAATAACTATAATAGCATAATCAATAAAATATATATATAAAACAAAAATCACATTAATCATTTCAAAACTTATTATGAAGTTACAGTAATCAACAATGTGGTGCTGGCATAAAGACAAATGTAGACCAACAGAATGGAATAGAGAGCCCAGAGATAAACTGGCACATAATGAGATCAAGTGATTTTTGACAGGGGTACCAAGGCCATTCAATGGGAAAAGGAATCTTTTCAACAAATGCTACTGGGAAAAGTGAATATCCACATGCAAAATAATAAAATTGAACACTTATTTAACATACTTTTTATTGATTTAGTTTTATAGATTTTATTTATTTATATTTAGAGAGAGGAGAAGGGAAGGAAAGAGAGAGGGAGAGGAATATCAATGTGTGGTCGCCTCCTATGTGCCCCACACCAGGGACCCAGCCTGCAACCTAGGCAAGTGCTCTGACTAGAAATTGAACCAGGGGCCCTTTGGTTCTCAGGTTAGCACTCAATCCACAGACCCACACCAACCATGGCTAGTTAACATGATTTTTAAAAAATCAACTCAACATGGGTCAAAGACCTAAATGTAAGACCTAAAACTATAAAATCCTTAGAAAATAACATAAAATAAAAACTTGATGACACTGGATTTGGGAATGATTTCTTGGATATGACACCAAAGACACAGACAACAAAAGAAAAAAATAGACAAACTGGACTTCATGAAAACTTTAAAATATTATATACCAATGGACTAAAAAGGCAAACCACAAAATGGGAGGAAATACTTGTAAATCATATATCTGATAAAGGATTAACAACCATAAGATTTAGAGAACTAAAACTACCCCCAGAAAGCAAAAAAAAAAGTAACTCAAAAGTGGGCAAACTCGAGTAGAAATTTCTCAAAGAAGATACACCAATGGATAATAAGCACATGAAAAGATACTCTACTCAACATCTCTGGTCATTAGCAAAATACAAAACTACAGTGAGGTACCTCCTCACACTCGTCAGGATGGCTACTATAAATAAAAATAAAAATGAAAAAGTGTTGGCAAGGATGAAGAGGAACTGGAAGCCTGTGCACTCACTGTTGATAGGAATGTAAAATGGTACAGCCACTATGGAAAACAGTAATGGCAGTTCCTCAAAAAATTAAAAATAGAATTATCATATTCAGCAATTCTACTTCTGGGTATATACCCCAAAGAATTGAAAGTAGTGTTTCAAAGAGATATTTGTGCACCTGTGTTCATATTAGCATTATTCATGATAGTTAGAACATGGGAGCAAACCAAATGTCTATCAGTGGATGAATGGATAAGCAAAATATGGTATATAAGTACAATGGAATATTGTTCGGCCTTAGAAAGGAAGAAAATTCTTTTAATTTTTATTTATTTTTATTTTAATTGTTGTTCAAGTACAGTTTTCTACCTTTTACTCCCATCCCAGCCCATCCCCCCAACCCTCCCCACCTCTCTCCTTTTTCCACCCTTGTCTTGTTTCCATCCCTGTGTCCCCCACACTTATTCCTGTGAACCCTTCCCCTTTACCCCTGAAATTCCCTCCCCTCTTCCCTCTGGTCACTGTCAGCCTGCTCTCTATTTCAGTGTTTTTAGTTATATTTTGCTTGTCCATTTGTTCTGTTGATTATGTTCCTGTTAAAGGTGAGATCATATGGTATTTGTCTTTTACCGCCTGGCTTATTTCGCTAAAGGAAGAAAATTCTGATGTGTGTTATAGCATGAGTGAAACTTGAGGACATTATGCTAAGTAAAATAAGCCAGTTACAAAAAGACAAATACTGTATGAGTTTACTTATATGAGGTAATTATAGTAATCAAAAACTTTCACTTACGTTTTAGTAGTCAAAATTATAGAGACAGAAAGTAGAACAGTGGTTGCTAGAGACTTGGGTGAAATGACAATGGACTATTGTTTAATGGGTATAGGGTTTCAGTTTTATATATAAAAAGAGCTATGGAAATGGATGGTATGATGGTTGCACATTATGAATGTATTTAATATCACTGAACTGTACACTTCAAATGGTTAAGATGGTAAATTTTATGTTATATGTTTTTATTTTACCACAATGGCATATGAATAGACAACCCAGTGGATCAAAACAGATGGTCTAGAATAGACCTAAATATATAAGAAATTTAATCTATGAAAAAGTTGGGGTGATTTCTGGTCAAGATGGAGGCATAGGTAAACATGTTTCACCTCCTTGCACAACTATAGAAAAAATTACAACTAGTCTACAAAACAAATATCATCCAGAACTGTCAGAAGTCACACTCACCCAGATAGGTAGGAGGGGCAGACATGAGGAGAGAGGTGGAGCTGCAGGAGTGGTGCAGGGAGGCGGCAGAACAGGCAGTCCCACATTCACTCGTGGTGGATAAATATTGGGAGGATACCTCAGGGGTGAGGGTTTCCAGCCCCAAACCAGACCAACCAGCAGCCCAGGATTCCAGTGCCAGGAAGATAAATCACCATAACTACCGGCAGTGAAAACCAGTGGGGAGTGGGGGAGTGGAAGAAAATGCCAGATTAGCAGAAGAATCCTCTTAAAGGGCCCTGTACAGATTTAGGGCTTAGGCAGACCCACACTCCTCTAGGATTCAGCAGCAGGGCAACAGCAGGAAGGGCACAAGTGGCATACAGGGAGAAAGTGAGGTGACTGGAAACAGGGCGAGTGCTGGTAGACAGCGTCCTCCCAGAAGTCAGGCAGCAGCATTGCCCCCTCTCCCAGCCCTCCCCACACACAGAGCCACAAAGCAGTGGAACAGGTTGCCCCATCCTGGAGATCACCTAAGGATTTGCCCTACACAATTTACAGGTCCCTTTTTAAAAATATGCCACAGTACTAAGACAGGGAGTTAAAGCACCTCTACCTAATATACAGAAACAAACACAGGGAGGCTGCCAAATTGAGGAGACAAAGAAATATGGCCCAATGGAAAGAACAGAACAAAACTCCAGAAAAGAATGAAATGAAATGGAGATAACCAACCTATCACATGCAGAGTTCAAAACACTGGTTATCGGGATGCTTAAAACACTCATTGAGTATGTCAACAACACAAAAAAGACTCAGGAAGAAATGAAGATTACATAAAGTGAAATAAAGAAAAATCTACAGGGAACCAACAGTGGAGGGGAGGAAACAGGATCAAATCAACAATCTGGAACATAAGGAAGAAAAAAATCATTCAATCGGAACAGCAAGAAGAAAAAAGAATTAAAAAAACACAATAGAATAAGAATCCTCTGCGACATTTCTAAACGCACCAACATCAGAACTGTAAGGCTGCCAAAAGGAGAAGAGGAAGAGCAAGAAATTGAAAACTTATTTGAAAAAATAATGAAAGAAAACTTCCCTAATTGAGTGAAGGAAATAGACATACAAGTCCAGAAAGAACAGAGTCTCAAACAAGTTGGATCCAAAGAAGACCACACCAAGATACATCATAATTAAAATGCCAAGGTTAAAGATAGAGGATCTTTTTTAAAGTATATTTTACTGATTATGCTATTACAGATGTCCCATTTTTTCTTTCTCTCCTTTATCCCCCTTCACCCTGCACCCTCCCTCCTTCCAGCATTCCTGCCCCTTAGTTCATGTCCATGGGTCATACATGTAAGTTCTTTGGCTTCCCCATCTCTTATACCACTCTTAACCTCCCCCTGTCTATTTTGTGCCTACCAATTATGCTTCTTATTCCCTGTACGTTTTCCCCCCATTCTTTCCCAATCCCCTCCCCACTGATAACTCTCCATGTGATCTCCATTTCTGTGATTCTGTTCCTGTTCTAGTTGTTTGCTTAGTTTGTTTTTGGTTTGTTTGGTTCTTTTTTAGGTTCAGTTGTTGACAGTTGTGAGGGTGTTTTTTTTTTGTCATTTTAATGTTCATAGTTTTGATCTTTTTCTTTTTCTTAAATAAGGCCCTTTAACATTTCATATAATAGGGGCTTGGTGGTGGTCCTTTAACTTGACCTTATCTGAGAAGCACTTTATCTGCCCTTGCATTCTAAATGATAGTTTTGCTGGATAAAATAATCTAGGTCCTTGCTTTTCATGACTTCAAATACTTCTTTCCAGCCCCTTATTGACTGAAAGGTTTCTTTTGAGAAATCGCCGATAGTCTTATGGGTATACCTTTGTAGGTAACTCTCTCCTCTTCTCTTGCTGCTGTTAAGATTCTCTCCTTATCTTTAATCTTGAGTAACTTAATTATGATGTGCCTTGGTATGTTCCTCCCGGGGTCCAACTTCTTTAGGACTCTCTGTGCTTCCTGGACTTGCATGTCTAGTTCCTTTGCCAGATTGGGAAAGTTTTCCTTCATTATTTTTTCAAATAAGTTTTCAATGTCTTGCTCTTCCTCTTCTCCTTCTGGCACCTCTACGATTTGGATGTTGGAATGTTTAAAGTTATACCAGAGGTTCCTCAGCCTCCCGTCATTTTTTTGAATTCTCATTTTTTCATTCTGTTCTGGTTGAATGTTTATTTCTTCCTTCTGTTTCAAATCTTTGATTTGAGTCCCAGTTTCCTTCCTTTCACTGTTGATTCCTTGTACATTTTTCTTTATTTCACTTTCTATAGCCTTTATTTTTTCCTATATTTTGTGACCATAGTCAATCATTTCTTTGAGCATCCTGATTACCAGTGTTTTGAACTCTGCATCTGATAGATTATCTATCTCTTCATATCTTAGTTCTTTTTCTGGAGCTTTGATCTGTTATTTCACTTGGGCCATATTTCTTTGTCTTGGTGCACCTGTTACATTGTAAGGAGCGGAGACTTAGGTATTCTCCATGACTGGGCAACCCAATTCACTGTGTTGTGGTGTTGTATATGGAGGAGGGGTCAGAGAGGGAACAATGCCACTGGCTTGGCTCTTGCCCAGCTTTCAGTCACTTCCCTCGCTTCCCACTAGCAGATTGTGCCCTTTCAGGTACTGAATCCTGGGTAGGGGGTCTTGTGTATGTTCTAGGATCTTGTGGACCTCTCCAGCAGACTCTTCTGTAAGACTGGGAGCTTCTCCCACTGCTGCAACCCCCATAGATTTTTATAGCCAGAGGTTTTGAGGCTTTCTTTCCCCACATTGGGACCCTAAGTTGCTCAGTCTGTCTTGCTCTCCAGTTGTCCCTCCTGGCTCTCCACACAGGAATGTGGGATATCCTGGTCCACCAGCCCCTGCCTCGCCTGTCCCAGTCCACCAGCTGCCACCTTGTCATGCATTCTCGCCCATCCCCTACCCCAGTCCCTCCATTCCCATCTCCGCCCCTCCTACCAGTCTGGATGTATGTTTCTTTAATTCCTTGGTTGTCAGACTTCCATACAGTTTGATTTTCTGGCAGTTCTGGTTGTTTTTCATTTTTAAATTGATTGTTATCCTTCTTCTTGGTTGTGCGAGGAAGCGACATGTATCTACCTATGCCTCCATCTTGGTCGGAAGCTCCATTTTTCCTAAGAGAGAAACTTAAATGAAGCAAGAGAAAAGCAGAGAGTTACCTTCAAAGGAGTTCCCATAAGACTGCCAGCTGATTTGTCAAAAGAAACCTTGCAGGCTAGAAGGGACTGGCAGGAAATATTCAAAGTGATGAAAAGCAAGGACCAACAACCTAGATTACTCTGTCTAGCAAAGCTATCATTAAGAATTGAAGGGCACATGAAGTGTTTCCCAGACAAGGTAAAGGTAAAGGAGTTCATCATCACCAAGCCATTATTACATGAAATGTTAAAAGGATTTATTTAAGAAAAAGAAGATCAAAACTATGAACATTAAAATGGCAACAAAATCACAACTTTCAACAACTGAATCTTAAAAAGCAAACCAATCAAACAACCAGGCCAGGAACAGAATCATAGATATGGAGATCACATGGAGGGTTATCAGCTGGGAGGGGGAAAGCAGAGAATGGGGGAAAAGGTGCAGGGATTAAGGAGCATAAATCAGTAGGTACAAAATAGTCAGGGGGGTGTTCAGAATAGTATAGGAAATGTGAAGCCAAAGAACTTATATGCATGACCCACGGACATGAACTAAGCAGGGAGGGATTGCTGCAGGGTATGGGGGTACTGGGTGGAGGGCAGCAAAGGGGGAAAAATTGGGACAACTGTAATAGCATCATCAACAAAATATATTAAAAAAGGAAAAGTTGGCATTTCAAATCAATGGAAGATATATGTAGATTAATTTTTAAGATTGTGAAACTGGGAAGTCTTTTAAAAAGTATATTGGGTACCTTATCAAATTGGATAATTTCTTACCAAAAATTCATTATCAACAATCAAATATTAAAATATTTTAAAAACCAAACAATAAAAGAAGAAAACATGGAACATGCTGTCCACAGAAATCTGTTTTAAATATAAAGACTCAAAGAGGGGAAAAGTAAAAGAGACAGAAAAAGATAAAGCATGCAAATGGCAATCACCAGAAAGCCAGAGTGATGGTGTTAGGAGCAGGTGAGCACACTCAGGACAAGGTATATTGTGAGAGACAAGGAACAGTTCTCGTGATAAAAGGGTTCATTTTTCAAGAAGAGGTAATAAGCTTGAATGACTATAATCCTAGTAGCAACAATTCAAAACCAAGATTCGAATAAAGACCATGACACTGACAGCACCGAGAAGTCCTAGACTTAAATATCAGCATTCACCCTTGAGCGCGCTCTTTTCCATTTTTGTGTTCCTCCCAGGAAGTTAATTTTGTGGGCAAGGATCACATATTTTCATTCTTATATCATTCTTGTATTCCAGTGCCTTGGATAGTGTTAGAAGACAAAATCAGAATTTTAAAAGATCTAAAAACATTTGTCATGAAATTTGACAGTATGTAGTAAGCTTTTAAAAATGTGCATGTTCTTTGACTCATTAATTCATATCCTAGGTCTCCAGCCAAAGGAATCCATTAAAAAAAAGCAAAGTTTTATGCTTAAAAAGTTCACTGCAATGTTGCCTATAACAGTGAAAAAATTGGGCACAGGCTGAATAATCAACTAAAGGGGTGGATGCATAAACTCTGTGACAACATTCAACGGGCTAGCATGTGAGATTGAAGAAAATGTTTCCAAGGTGATGTCAACTTTTTTAACAAGAGGATACAAATCAATATTGTATTGTTCAATACAATAACATATAAATTATCTATACATAGGTATGCTCAGAGACACATCTGGAATGAAATGAAACAATGTTTACCTTTAGATGAGGAAGGGATCATGGGTTACTATAATTGCATTCTTTATATTTTCTTAATATTGGATATCAAAATTGTATTGGCTTGATAATTTTTAAAATATCTAATAAATGTTGGGAAAAGTTAAAATATCTGAATAAGCTAAATGTAACATGATTAAATTTAACAGGTCTTTGCAAAGAGCTCTGAATGTTTGTTTTTAAAAAAATGCAGAGATGATGTGACTTAGCAGAATCAAAGTCCAGAATTTCTGTTTATTAGCTCAACTCAGTTAACTGAATGGTGTAGATGCTTAGAATAAATGCACACGCTGGTTTAATTAAGAGAGGCATGGCAGGTAGCACAAGGGAGGTGATGGGTCTTCTGGAATAGATTCATGTGGGGCCCCACAGTTTGAAAACACTCCAGATATATTGGTGTGTATCCAGCTGTGGCTACCAGGATGAGAACAGACCTAGAGACTTTGGTGTGTGAAAAAGCTGAGTGGCTGGAAAGAGTTGTGGAAAAGAGCAGATAAGTGAAAGCATGCCCAGAGTAGACAGGCACTTGAAGGGCTCAGGGCATAGGAGGTGGCCGTGTTCTGTGTGGCCCTGGAGAGCAGAACTGGAACCACAGGGGGAAGCTATAGAAAGCAAATTTAGCTCTATGTAAGGAAAAACCTGACCAAGATGAAAAATCTGCCTTTTAGGAAATGAGTCGTTCATGTCTATAGGTATGCAAGTAGAATCTGCATCAGAAATATGAAGGTAGAGAAAGAGAAAGACAGAAAGGGGAATGAGACAAACAGAAAAAGAGGGAAAGGAATAAAAAAGAGAGTCTTAGGCAGAAGCAAGGAAGAGAAAAGGTGAGGCAGAAGAAGAAACAGTTTTGAGAGTACGTAGTAAATTGTGGCAAAACACACTGTAGAGCCCTGACCTGCCTTTTCAGGTTTTCGCTGGCGATATCTCCACATGTCAGCAGGTGGAGGTATTACCCCAGGAAAGGAGGACTCTGCTCCCCGCCTCCCCCTGCCCCCATTCCTTATTTTCAAAACGTGTCAGGTTTTCCTCTTCTTAAAAAATGATGCTAAGAGACAACTCCAGAAGTCTCTGAATTTTCAAGCTAAATTTATAAACAAACATTTATGGTAAATTCTGCCTGTAACTACCTTGGTTCTCATTTAGAAGAGGTCACTATAGCTTTTTGCATTTTGGTCACTGACTGAGTAGGGCTCCATCTTGCCCCACACCACTTAAATATTCATGTATTTATATATATATATTTATACACACACACACACACATATATGGTGTATATGTGTTTTGAGTTAAGTAACTAAACAACATAGGGGTACACTACAATCCCCTTCTCTGCCGTTAACACTTTCCTTCCCCAGATAGAATCTCTGTCACTTTGAATTCTTGCTGGTGGTAATTCTGGGAGTCTTTTCTCTTATTCTATGTGTGGTGCTCTTCACTCTTCCACCCAGCTGTAAAAGAACCAATTCCGAGGACCTTCACAGACTGACTGGTAAAGTTGTATCTTTAAAAGGAAGCAGTCTTGTACAGGAGTGCTTCCCAACTTGGAAGTGCACACAGATCACCTAAGGATCTTGTTAAAGTGCAGATTCTGATTCAGAAGATTTGATAGGGCTGGAGATTCTGCACTGCTTACCAGTTCCCAGGTGATGCCGATGCTCCCAGCCTGAGGACCACACTTTGGGTAGCAAGGTCACACAATATGTGCCCCTATCAGGAGGTGCCAGGACACTTCTATCAAGAACTACAATGACTCCTTGCAGGCACTGCTGTTTTCTTTGTGACCCCTTAACTTTGACTTAACTGTTCATATTTTCATTGAACCAATCAACATATACAGAGAGTCCACTATGTGTAAACCCAGTGCCAGTTCATTTTAGCCAACATTATTAAGCATCTTTGGGTTCCGGTCCCTATGCTAGGTGCTTAGGATTAATGGTGATTCAGAAACCACCAGCTTGATGGGGTTCCCACTAGCCTAATCTGGGAAAATTTAAACATAAAAGTAAGAAATAATAGTAACATATTCTAATCTATTGAAAAAAGTAGGAATCCATAAGTCCATACTGAGATTAATAAATACATAAATACATAAAGAAGAAGTGTGATGACCAGAATATTTACTTAATCTCTAAGTACCTGCCCACAAAATGCTTGTTAATTACAAAGGGAAAAGAATAACTTTTCTTTTGGTTGATACCGCTTTACTTGAACCTGGTTGAAAAAACTTAAATTAAGTGATCAAATATAACCAGAAATGGGACAAACTGAAATTGTCCCTGATATGATACAGTGAGAACAGCCTCATATCTGTGATATTCCTACCAAAGATGCACAACCTGAAACTAAGCACTTGGAAATATTAGATGGACCCAGATTAAGGGAAAGTCTACAAAATAATTGGCCTATAACCTTTTAAATTGTCAAAGTTATGAAAGTCAACATAAGAGTGAGGAACTATTCCTGGTTGAAGGAGACTAAAGAGCTGTGGCAGCCCAGTGCAACGTGTGATTCCAGACAGGATCTTTTTTCCTATAAAAATATTATTAGGCCAAAAAAATATTATTAGGCCCTGACTGGTGTGGCTCAGTTGGTCGGAACATCATCCCATAGGCCAACAGGTCATGAGTTCAGTTCCAGTTCAGGGCACACACCCAGGTTGCAGATCAATCCTGGATCGGGGTGCATATGAGAAGGCAACCAAACAATATCTCTCTCTCTCCACCCCCCACCCCTTCCTCTCTATCTAAAAGCAATAAAAAATGTCCTTGGGTGAGGATAAAAAATATTATTAGGACAATTGGTGAACTTTAAGTATGATAATTATATGGTAATGTATCAATATTAATTTCCTGATTTTGATGGCTATATGTACTTATTGAGGTAACATCCCTGTCTGTAGGAAATACTATAGTCTTCAGGGGTGATGAGGCACTGACAACTAAAGTTTAAAAGGTTCAGGGCAAAGAAAAGCTATTTGTCCTGTATTTTGCAATGTTCTGTTTGAGATTGGGAAAAGCAAGACAAGTGCTCAAAGGGAGCTCTGGTATAGGAGTTATTTGAAGCATCCGGGGTATTTGCAGGAACGGGATGAGTCTTAAAGGAGATTTGGAGTACAGAGTCAACCTGCTTTCTTGTCGTTCGACGGTACCACCTCTTTGGCAGGGTACTGTGTCCCTCCATAGAGATCCTGCTTTGGGCTCTTCTCCAGCTTTGATAACTCCCCTTGTGGAGGTAGGTTTGAATCTGCAAGGGCAATGGGACACGCCAATGACATTGGCTCCCCCGGTTCTAGTCCACCTGAGAATCCCCTCTGCCCAAACATACTTGAACCTCGAGCCTGCTAAGCGGCCCCTCCCCCACCCCCGTCCATCCTCCCAGGGTTGATGGGGCCACAGATGTACGTCTAGGTCCGAGGAATGATCATGGCTAAGAGCTGTTTACAACTTTGTGGACGAAGCTTCGACCTAAGGATTGGATGTTCACGGGTGTGCATGGAGACTCTATTGAGAGCAACTGCTGTGTGCCAGCTGCCCCATTTGGTTGGGACTCAAGGAGTGTCTGCCAGAAAATTCGAAATTTAAACCTGGCCTTTCAGGTCTTGGTAAGATATACTTGTCACCGTAGGAGATACAGATCATACTGTTTCTAGACCGTGCTGAGCACGAAGAAACCCCAATGACTGTTAGGCAGAAACCGCAAACTTGTAGGAACTTCGGACCCTTGTCCCACAAAATCCTTATAGGCACAGGAGGAGTGCTGGGCCAACCAGGTGTGGCGCCTCCGAGTGGCAGGCCAAGGATGGGGCGTTGCAACGCGTGGAGACCACGCCTGTTCGCAGGGGGCGGGGCGGATGGTGGGCGGGGCAGGCTGAGCGGGGAAGTCCCTTCAGAGTTCAAGGCTTGAGCGCGGAGGGGGCGGTGTCTTGACGGAGCGGAACCACGCCTGCTTGTCCAGGGCGGTGCCTGACGAGGCCACGCCTCTTCCGGGCCGCTGTGCTGTCTCCGCGCGTGGACCAACGTACTAGTGGCTGAGACAGTATTAACATCTAGGTAGGCTTGGCTACTACAGAGGCGAAATGGCTGTGGAGGTGTTGCCGAGTGCAAAGTGGCTGTACTGTGGGGAGCCCAACGAGAGCCAGAGGGCTGTACTAGGTAATGACTGCGGAGCCGAAGCGGACTTCCCCATAACTACCCCTTCCGTCTCGGTAGCTTTACAGCCCTCCCGCCCCCAGCCGGGCCCCTTTCCTAGCTGGGCCGAGACTCCTCACCCTCTTCCCCCCCTCCTCCAATTTAGTGTCCACTACTGCTTGGGACTCGGCTAGAGACTCCTCCCTTCGTCCTTACACCATCTCTATTTTACTATCTCCCACCTGGATGAGGACATCCCAGTACCCCCTCCCCAAAGGATTTACCAGGATTTTCTCATACCCTCACTCACCAGGCCTTAGACCTTCTGTTTCTTTAGACCTGAATGATGCCTCCTCAGTTGGTCCCATTCCCTTAGTTATTCCTTCCTGTCGCGGCCCCTTCCCAGGACTCCCTTTACCTCCCCATCCCCTCTTCCCAAGTGGGCCAGGATCTCCTTCAGTCCGCCTTCCGGTCGGGGACTTGAGCTTCCTTGCCATCCTCATTCCTTCAATCACTCCTTCCCGTTGCCAGTCCACTTCCACCTCACCATACATTGTGATTCTTTCTGATCTCATCTCATTCCTGGGCTGTGATCTTACAGTTCAGTTCTCCAATGGGAAGCTGCAGAATCCAGGTAACCTGCGCTTTACCTTGTACAAGAGCAACGACTCCACAAATCCCAGGAAGAGGAGTCACCGGATCCTGGTAAGTGCTGCGGTGGCCAATTACCTGCACTCTGCAGGCCTCAGTAGACCCCTTGGGTGTGGTGGATGTGGGAAGGAGTGAGAGGAGAAAGGGGAAGATAACAAATGAGTCTTTGAAGAACAATTCTAAGCCCCACAGGTCAGGATGTGGGGACAGGCTCCATTCAGTTTCATACTTTTGGTGAAGTGATGGCCTTTCATTCATTAGTTCATTCAACAGCATTTATTGAGCACCTACTGTGGCCCTGTGGTGTGCGCTGCTAGAGGAACAGCTAAATCAGACCTGGCCCCACTGTGTGGGAGCTTGTACCCTAGAGTGAGGTTTCTCAACCTTGACGCTATTGACATTTTGACCCAGATAAGTCTTTGTTGTGGGGGATGGCCCTAACCATCACAGGATGGTTAGTAGCTTCCCTGGCCTCTATCCACTATTTACCAGTAGCACCTCCTAGTTGTGATAACCCGAATGTCAGACATTCTCAGATGTCCCTAGAAGGGGGATATCCCTGGGTGAGAACCACTGCTCTAGAGACTTCTTTGAGATTTTACCCAGTCTCAAACTTACAGAAACATTTCATGTATGGTACAAAGAACTCTACAGAGAGGAAAGAGCTAGATGTGAAGGACACTCACACAAATAGACAAAGCTCAGGGCCCAAGGGAGGGAGAGTACAAGGCAGCGTCTAAGTCTCTGCTTGCCAGAATGTCTTCCTGCAGAGGGCACATGGAGCTGAGTTTTGAAGGATGGAGGAGGGTTTGACAGCCGAGGCTTAGTGTTCCAAGTGAAGAGGATAGCAAGGACACATCCAGGGAAGCAGGAAAGCTGGGCTGGAGTTGAGAAGTGAAGCAGCCATTTCCGTGGTCCTAAGAGTGTGTTAGGAGCAGTCATAGAGAGGTGGGCAAAGAAGTTTAAGAAGGGCTTGGATTTCGGGCCCAGGAGGTGGCCTGCAGGATCATTCTATTGCATGTCTGTGAGTGTGGGGAGCCCAGAGCCTCTCTCCCAAGCCCAGTGGTGCAGCTTCCCCAAGAACTTTCTCACACAAACTAGAAGCCAGCACTATCTGGGGCTTCCCTTTCTAAAGTCCTCTTGTCTTTCTCCGACAAGCTCCCCTGATTCACTTAGTGGGGCTAGTTTGTCTCCGAGAGGCTCTCTAGCTCTAATCCACTGTGGTTTGGATTCTAAAGGTTTTTGCAGATGTGGAAAAGGGAGATAACATGCTTAATATCTTTCAACATTGGTTGTAATGGAGCTTTTCTCCACATTTTAGGCAGCTGAAACAGACAGACTTTCCTACGTGGGAAACAATTTTGGGACTGGAGCCCTCAAATGCAATACTCTGTGCAGGTAGGGTCAGGGGAAGGGACAGCTGGAAGGGGAGGGAGTGGTGGTGGCCCTGGCACTGCTGTTCTGTCTTCGGGGGCAGTGGGGGAGACCGAGAGAGGTTTATTACCAAGTCCCTGTGCTCCCAGATCCAGAGGCCTTCACACCAGCATATAGACATTCTTGAAAAGAAAGTTGGCTTAATTTGTTGAATTTCCTAAAAGCCTCATTTATTTGTAGTATTCCTTAAGTTTAAAAAAAAATTAAGATATAGCCCTTGGCTGATGTAGCTTAGTGGATTGAGTGCCGGCCTGAGGACTAAAAGGTAGCTGGGTTTCATTCCCAGTCAGGGCACGTGCCTGGGTTGCGGGCCAGGTCCCCAGTTGGGGATGTGCAAGTGGCAGCTGACCAATGTTTTGCGCGTTGATGTTTCTCTCCTCTTTTTTCTTGCCCCCCTCTCTAAAAATAAATACATAAAATCTTAAAAAGAAAAAAAAATATTAAGATATAATTGATATATAACATTATATTAGTTTCAGGAGTACAGCATAATGATCAGGTATATGTATAGTGAAATGGTCACCAAAGTAAGTCTGGTTAACATCCACCACCACACAGTTACACCTTGTTTTCTTGTGATGAGAACTTCTAAGGTTTACTCTCTTAGCAACCTTTAAACATACAATACAGTATTAACTATAATCATCATACTGTACACTACTTTCCCAAGACTTATTTATAATCTTGTTTCCAAAAGGCAGCTGTCTTAACTAATATGGAATGTATGATTAGTATTCTAGAGCTTGCCAGAAGTTTGCTTTAGGACTAACTGTAAGAAGAGGATTTGGTAGCGTCAAAGGCTCTGGGGTTTTTATCCAGCTCCGCTGCTGATTGGCTGACATTGGGCAACCTTGCCCTTCACTAAACCCGGGTCTGTTCCTGCTGCGCCCCTGCCGCCCCCCACCCTCCTTACAATGAAGACTGCCTGGGCTAAACAGTCTGTAACTGTGGGGGGCTGGCATAATGCACACGGTGTCTCCATGATGGTATCCAACAACAGCGACTCACAAGGCTTTTTCAGAGCCCTGCAGGACCGCCCGGGTACAAGTCAGATTAATGAGTATATGCTTAAAGCTATTAACACTGCATCAGAGTTCTGCTTCACACTGGTCTTCTCCCCATATTTACCAAGGCTTCCTTGTGTTTGCCTCCATAAAATCTATGTGTGCAGTAAATTCCAGGGTAATTCTTCATTCTTACATCCCGAAAGGGTTTTTCCACTGCAGCAGTGAGCCCAAATGTGATCAGCTGCCAGAGTCACCTGCAGCTTTATTTTTCAGAACCACATCATGTACCCTCCCCTCTCTCCACTCCCGCTTTTTCCTCCCCATGCTCAGAATTGCTGCTGCGGGGATTATTGTTTCTCCCTGGCAGGTGGTGCATTCCTCAGGTGTACTGGGGCAGAAAGAACAGTTGAGAACCTCTAAGCTGGGAAGTTGTATAAACAAGACCATTTGAATAACCCATTGTCACTGGTATTATTTCTTCTTCATTCAGGCACTTTGTGGGAATTTTGAACAAGGCCTCTGGCCAAATGGAGGTGTACGATGCTGAACTGTTCAACATGCAGCCACTGTTTCCAGGTAGGTCCCGTCAAGGCTCGCGGACATGCCGCATGCTTCAGGTTTGCTGGGTGAGTCGGTTTGCATTTCTGATTTGTAAACACATTTTGTAGTTGTTTTTAAAAGAGGGCCTTCTGTCAGTATTTTTTTCTTTTTTCTTTTTAAAAGGTTTTATTTATTTACTTTTAGAGAAAAGGGAAGGGAGGGAGAAAGGGAGAGAAAGATCGATTGGTTGCCTCTCACATGTGCCCTAACTGGGGACTGACCCCACAACCCAGGCACGTGCCCTGACCAGGAATCAAACTGGCAACCCTTTGTTTGTGGGATGATGCCCAACCAACTGAACCACACTGGTCAGGACTCTCTCTTTTTTTTTTTTTTCCATTTGAACAAGTTTTAAGAGTTTTTACTCAGCACATATTTATTGATGACCCTCTGTGCTCCAGGCACAAGTTAGGAGTCGTGGATGCAGCAGAACAGAGACAGATCCTGTCCCCACAGTGTTTACAGACTTGAGATGAGGAGCTAGCCTCCGTTCAAGTGTGCTGAGCAGTGATCAGAGCAGAATATTGGAGGGCATATCTGATACTCATTTCAACTGGGGGCTTTTTTTAATTCTTAATTGTTCTACTGGGGTAGACGCTTTAGAATCTCTGGTAGGTGCTGGAATTGCTTATATGTTAGACAGCAATTTTCATGTTGAAAAGTCCCTACACTTTCTAATTCAGAGAAGATCCATTTTTTCCTAATCCAGTGGGAGAAGTTGCATTGCTTCTCTGCTCTGGCATTTCAGAATGCTCAGGGCCAGAGTGGGAGCTTCCAAAATGATAGATAAGGGGGTCAGACTTCAGGGGGTCCTGTTCCCTAAATCTTAAACACTGAGAACCGCGGTGGGGAAGGGTGTTAGGTAAGGAAGTAGTCTTAGGATCGTGGTGTATCTGCCTGATAGCTTCTGAGGCATTAGTTCTGACTTGATTCTCTCCAAGCAGCAGTCCCACCTTTTTGAGAATCTGATAAGGACTTGGACCTACTTTCTGGAAACATAACATAATATACCAAAACATATATGAGATTTAGCATATAGTTTTAAAGGGCTCTTGAGTCCCAAAGCCCATCAGTGAATTTCCTAGGGAACCATAGTCTGTAAGTTAAGAATTCTTGGCTTTGCGAACAAATGTAACTACAGTTAAATTGTCCTCCAAATTCTCTTCTAACTTTCAAGGAAGCAAAGAAAATTATTCATTAATTTGTTGATTAAACACATTTTTTATAAGTAAGTTTGTAAATATCGCTTTATTATATCCATCACATTGACCTGGGGCACGTCATTTCACCTGGAGGCCTCATTTGTCCTTACTGGGAAAAGGAAGAGGTTGGATCAGTTGGCCCCTCCATTTGACTCCTTAATTCTACAAATTATCTAAGTGTGTATTAAAGCTACATACTAAATGTCCAGTATATACTCATATTAAGCTCTGGGACGTCCTGGAGTAAAAAAAATCTGTTTTGCTTAGATTAACTCTTAAATAAATAAATACCAAACACTAGTACTCTCTGTAGGACTTACAACAGTTTGCTTTTTTCCCCCCCGTTTTCATTTGTTTTGTGTTTTGATAGATGAATCAATTGAGAGTGAATTGACTTCAGAGAATCAGAGCAGAACTTTCAGAGATAAGGTAAGTGGGATGGAACCAAGATGTGGGACCTTAAGCAAGCTCCTTCTAGGCCTTGGGCGAGGGCCTCTCCGTCAGTAAAATGAGCTGGTCGAACACATGGCTCCCCGGCTGCTCCCAGTTCGTTCATCCCGGGGCTGTCTGGACGGTTCTCTACCTGCGGGAGCCTCATGCGCCTCACGGAGAGCAGTTCATCTGTCTGGGGCAGCCCTACACAGCTCTGGGCCAGTGTTGTGAACTGGTTCTCTCAGCTGATAGAGGTGTAGCGTGCACTTGTTTTTAAGGCTTAATCCAAGTTTCAGAGAATATTGGGTGTAGCCTGGAAACTGTCATATTAAAACAAAGCAAACTTGAAGATTTTTCCAAGTAGAATGCTCTTACAAAGCTCATCTCACCTCATGCTGGCAAATGGATTGCTTCAGTGCGGCCTGGAGCAATGTGTTGAGAAGGAGCGTGAGGCTGTCTTCCAACTCAGAGGGGAAGAGTGAGGACTCTGTCGGCAGTATCTGTTATGGGCATAGGATTGGACGATGTTAAACTGTGCCAAAGATTTACCAACCCTGATTATAGTCCAGTCTTTACATTTTACAGATGGAGGCACTGTTGATTTGTAAATGGTCCATTACTATTTACAAAGCAGGTTCTTCAGGTCTGTTCATATCATTTGATCCTTATAAGCCTGTGAGGTAGATAGCTATCATTCAACGTAATTGATAGGGGAGGTCATGATGGCTGAGAGGGGTGACAGTTTCCCCATAGTCACCCAGCTAGGAGTAGCGGTGCCCAGCCTGCCCCCGTAACCAAATTTGTCCCTTGCACAGATGGACTCCTGCATTGAAGCCTTCGGTACCACCAAACAGAAGCGGGCCCTGAACTCCAGGAGAATGAACACAGTGGGCAACGAATCTTTGAGTCATGCAGTAGCTAAAGCCGCAGAGAGCATTATTGATACAAAGGGTGTGACCGGTAAGCAGCTGGAACTTAGGGTAGGAATCTGTGCACAGACACAGCCTTCTCTTCTCTTGAGGTCTTTTACTGGCCCCATAGATGAAGATGATCAAAGTTAGGGCTGGATTTCTTCCTGCCTCTTGCTGAGGGTCTTTGCAGGAACAGATTGCGGAAGCAGCAGGACACGTCTGACACGGCCTGCCCTCAGTGAGCTCACAGTCAGGTGGAGGAGACAGGCAGGGGAAGGGTATGTGCGCGCTGTGTCCTTGGTGCCGGGGTTGTAGCCTGCAGGTCACAGAGGAGAGAGAAGGCTCCCGGTCTCTGATGCACGGGGAGGTTTTGGTCCACGGGGCTGGTGGGACGAGGAGGCACTGAGCCTCTGTTGTGGTGTGTCACTTCCAGGGACAGTAGATTTTTTTCTGCTCCTAAATTCCTGAGAAGCTTGTGGACTGAATTTTATTATTTTAAAATGTATGTATTGTTCAGATGCATTATAAGAACATAAGAAAAAATTTATACAAGCAGTTTTTTCCCATTAAAATGGAATTTTAGTAAATTTTAGAAAATCTTTCCATGCTCTATATTACAGATATTTCCCTGTATTTTCATGCAGTACTTTTACAGTTTTATTTTTACATTTAAATCTTAATGAAGAATTTTTTTGGCATATGGTACAGACCTGATTTTATGTTTTTCAAAACTGCATCTTTTCCTTTATAAAAGGTAATCTAGAAAGTCAGGTTCATCATTTTACCCTGTCCTTAGTTGTGTTTTGTCCCGTCGCTCCGGCAGGCTTTTGATGATGATAGCAGCCTCATCGCCCGGTTCACTGTCCCATGGGGCAGCTTCGTCCCCCTCCTGCCTCCTTGTTTTTCACAAGGTCTCGGCTACTGTAACATGCTCACTCTTCCGGGCGACCTGGAAAATACTTTTGTCAGGTTCCCTCCAAATACAATCGGTATTACTATGGGGAGAATCAACATTTTTATAACATCATATTTTCTCATCCAGGAATACAGAAGTATGTCTCTGTTCATTCAGAGACATACTATACCAATTTTTGAATTTTTTTGTTCAGTTTATTCTTAACTATTAAAGGACATTTAAAAAGAAAAATAATTCATCCATTTCCTCATCATTCTGCCAAGCCATTATAATTTTCCTGTTTTCCTCTCTTTGTCTACATGCATACTTAATTCTTACACGGTTATTCCTGTGTGGTAGTTACAGTTTTATAATTTGATTTCTTTTCACTCATAGTATGTGGAGAAATTTTCTGGAATTTAAGCCATTAAAGGCTATTTTGAATACCCCTCACTTTTAGTTTCTCTTGTATTGCATTGTAAATATTGATTAGCAAACCTCACTCCCAACTAGACTGCAAGTTACTTGAAGGGAGCCCACGCTGGATGCACCTTCTCTTGGGCCCAGTTAGGTTTGCGTCCTGAGTGGACACCGCAGTGCTGGAGCCATCAGTCAGCCTGATGGGGACTGTGGGCCTCACTGGCGGGAGCGTTCAGATTAGGGGTTTCCGGGCTGGTTACAATGTTGAGTGCGCATGTTGCAAAGAGTGTGGGGGAGCCTGAAGCCAAACAGGGTGATACCCACACTGACTCTGTCTTTCTTGTGAAGCCCTGGTCGATGACGCCATGCGTGATAACTTGCAAGATGACTCCCTCTACCTCCCTCCCTGCCACGCTGATGCAGCCAAGCCTGAAGATGTGTATAAATTTGAAGACCGTATCCTCCTTACAGTAGAAATGCTACTTTATTCACAAGTTGGGGTGTGCGTACACGAGTGGCACAGCCAGGCTCTCTGGGAGTCGGTGGTCCCAGGACACTCACAGAAGCTACATCTTGACCTTTGCAGTTGCCCAGTGCTGTTGCTGGGGAGGCAGCTGGGCTCCCTCACTAGCTGAGGGACCTGCTCCAGCATCAGCATCTTAGCGCCTGGGATTCAAACCCATTCCTCAGCAAAATGCCATATGTCCACAGTTCAGCCCTGTGAGGGTCACTCTCCATGAAGAGTCCAAATGTAACCAATGCCTGAAGTCTGGGACAGACTGATTTTGTAAAAGGAAGGGTTGGAATGTAAAATATCCCTACTCGGGGGTCTGATGAGATTGAAAATGCCTGTGGTGGCTTTGTGATAAAGAGACTGCAGAAAATCCCGGGTAGGGAGCAGGGTCCGGGCTGGGAGTCTGGAGAGCTGAGTGGCTGAGTGCTGTGTGACCGTCCCGTCAGCCTCAGCGTTCTCGTCTCTGACATGAGGCCACTGGGACTCGATCTGACTCAGCAGTTTTCAGTCTTCATCTCAGGGCACATGTAAGCTAATTACTACAATTCTGCAGCACACCAAATACATATTTTTTGCTGACCTGACAAAAAATAGGTATAATTTTATTGATAAATAATAGTAATTACCTACCCTTTTTGCTCTAAAGTGACTTTTAAAATCAGGTGCCTACTCTTGTATATAGGAGTTCTGGTACTAAGAATTAACCAATGATAAATGGTAATGGAAAAAAAATACAATAAAGATTAAAGGGAAAAAAAACAATCAGATGCAGCCTTATGCCATGTGACTTATAAGATGCAACTGTATTATATGACCTGTATATTTGTGGTTCCAGACAGACCGTTTACACCAGATAGCTATTGTTGTGTTGGCTGTTATTTTTAAATTTGACGTGTAAAGGAAAGGAGTCAATGTCCCTGACTAAATAGTTAGGTGTTGCATGCTTTAAAAATTTCTGTGGCACACTGGTTGAAAATCGCTGATCTGGCTAGTTAGATGTTTCTGTTTTGGTTGGATTGTGTTCTTAACCAGTATCTAGTTCTTTCCCCTGCGGAGTATGAGGCTCTTCAGAGCCCATCTGAAGCCTTCAGGAATGTCACGTCAGAAGAAATACTGAAGATGGTTGAGGAGAACAGGTACCCACTCGGGTGGATGGCGTGTCGGAGGGAGTAACGCTGGGACACAGCAGTCATCAGATGCAAAGCAGACCTTTGGGGGTCAGCCACTGAGGATCACTGTCCAGCACTTGAACGTTCACTTGAACGTGAACCAGCCAATGTTTTCATAAATGTCTGGGCTTCTAGACCTGATGTCCCAAAGCTGTGCATGGCATTTAAGGGGCAGAGTTGGCCTCTGAGTGCATGGCCCCTGCCGCTGGGTGGATGGTGGTGAGGCCTTGCAGTGGGCTGGGAACTAGAGATGGGCTGTGCCCCGCAGTGTCATGCTTGCTGCTGACTGTCACCATGGGGCCCAAGTGTTAGCCTGAAAGGAGGGGCCAGCTAAATATTTGATTTATCTGTGATGATGTGCTAAGGAGCTTTTCTTTTTAAACATTGAACATTGTATATTCTAAATAGCTCATTTATTATTCCCCTCCTTTTAAAATACTATTTTTAATCCTCACCCAAGGATATGTTTATTGATTTTAGAGAGAGAGAGAAACTGATATGGGAGAAAAACATTGATCATTGCCTCATACACATGCCCTGACCGGGGATTGAACCTGCAACCTTTTTGGTATATGGGACCATGTTCCAACCAACTGAGCCACCTGGGCAGGGGTGCTCTGTCTTTTTGTGTATTTATTGATTTTAGAGAGAAAGGGGGGGAGGGAGAGAAACATCAATGTGAGAGAGAAACATTGATCTGTTGTCTCTCATATGCGCCCTGACTGGGGATTGAACCTGCAACAGCCTAGGTATGTGCCCTAACTGGGAGTCGAACCCGCAACCCAGGTATGTGCCCTGACTGGGAATCGAACCCCCAACCTTTTGGTGGGTTCGATTCCCACTGGTGGACAGGAGAACACCCAACTGAGCCACACTGGCCATGGGCCCCTCCCCCACACACACCTTTTTTGGCCACTAAAACAACTTTTTTTTTTACAGTGATGGTGGTATTCTTTTGCTTTTGAGTTTAAAAAAATTTTATATTGAAAAAGTAAAAAATTGTCAACTACAGGCTGATTTCCTGATTTTTCTTTGGAAATTTTACTGGTCAGTGAAATTCAAAGCCTTGGGAAATACTTTTTTTCCTCCAAAGGTCCATTTCCCAAAAACAAGCTCATGAGTATTTTTTAGTTGTCTTAATGTGACTGTGGCCCGGGGTGCAGGGACGAGCTCTGGGCTGGGAGCCTGGAGGACTGAGTTTTGGAACTCTGCAAATACACTGTGTGATCTTCCCCGACCCGAGGCTCGGTTCTTCTGTCTGCGAAGTGAGGCAGCTGCAGATGATCTCAAAGAGCCTTTTTATTTCCTTGAGTCCAGGCTCCTGACAGTGGTAGAAAGTGCTTAGAAACAATAGCTAATGTTGATCAAGCCCTTAGGTGCCCAGCACTGTTCTAAGCACTTTGCTTGTATTGTCCTTTTTAATCCCCTCCCCCCAAAAAGTCCCTAAGAGGAGGAGGGTATTATTATTGGCCTCACATTATGGGTAAAGATGACGTACAGGCTGTTCAGAAATTGCCGAAGCCATCAACTGGCAGAGAGGGAGTTCAGTCCCAGGCAGCCTGACTTGAGAGCCTGTGCTCAGACCACTGCATCTGGATTTGACAGAACCCCTGGCCCACGTGCTCAGTCTGGCCTGGTGCCTGTGGATGAAGTTTTATCGGAACATGGCCACGGTCATTCATTTTTTTGCATTGTCGATAGCTGCTTTTGCACCACAAAGGCAGATTTGAGCAGTTGCAGCAGAGCCCATGTGGCCCACGAGGCCTAAAATATTTGCTGTGCTAGCCCCTCACCGCCCCTGCAGTAAACCGCGCTCCTTCTGTTAGGAGGCACATTGGCGGGTGGCCCTTCCTCAGCCATCAAGTTTGTGTGAGGGGTGCTGCTATTCTAACGGTGCCAGGGTGAATGGCTCCTGACCAAGTGATCTTACCCAACGCATTCTTCCCTTTCCCACCCTTGTTTTAGCCACTGCTCCTTTGTCATAGAAGCGTTGAAGTCTCTGCCATCAAATGAGGAGAGCCGAGACCACCAGGCCCGATGCATATGGTTTCTGGACACGCTCATCAAATTCCGAGCACAGAAAGTGATTAAGCGCAAAAGTAAGTTCATGATAGACATTTGATTCAAGTTATTTCCAGACCATTATTTGCCTGTAATTCTTAGCTGTAACGAGAGAAGAAAATGAGTATGTGCGCTCAGGTCTTTATTTAAACCATGTAACAGTGAGGTTCCCACTGGTACCGCCGACGTGGTGAGAGGACTCGCCAGGCTCTTTCCTCATTTGCAGCCAGGGACAGGCAGGATCATGTGATTGTTCAGAGTTAACATTCACTTCCGTTCTGCATTGGGCAATGTGCAGTATCCAAACCAAATGAAAACTGGAAGGGACTGAGACAAACGTCAGTCACAGAGGGAAAAAGGTTGGCCTTGCTCATGAAGGCTCCTGACTGGTGTGCGTTGTGTCAGCTGGTCTCTGACTGGGCGAGGAGACAGCCGGTTTCTGCTGGTCACCCCAGGGTCAGCTACTGCCAGGGCATGGCTGCCCCACCCGCCTGTCCAGAGTCGGAAAGCCAGCGGGAGAGCCCTGGGGTTTCAGCCGCAAGGGGTACATGGTTTTGTACCGTGATTGGGCACCTGAGAGTCTATGCTTTTCAGTACTTGCTTAATTCTTATTTTCATATCCTGATCGCCCCTGCTTTCCCTCTCCCTGGGATTTCTCCACATTCTGTTTTGCTTTTCTAACATCTTACAAATTCTGTGTCTTTCGCCCTCATCGGAGTCTTATTTTTCTTTCTTGTCGCCTCATCATAAATGTCTCCCAGGCAGTTTCGTTTGAAATGAGCATACTTTCATTTAAAGGGGGCCATCTTGTTCCATGGGCCCCTGCTTCTCCTACCACGTGGTTTTGTTCATAACATCGGCCCAAATGCTGGCCTCTTCTCCCAGCTCATGGGTGACACGCGGCCCGAGGGCTTTGACAGAAGGTGACCAAACGCAACTTTGTGTTGTAGGTGCCCTGGGGCCTGGAGTCCCACACATCATCAACACCAAACTGCTGAAGCACTTCACCTGCTTGACCTACAACAATGGCAGGTGAGGGGCGCCATTTCTCGGGCTTCTGCCTGTAAAGGAGAGAGCAGGCTGGGAGGGCGGAGAGGGTAGGGAGCTGGAGTGTAGACTGAATGCCGCGCCCAGAGCTGCTGTGCCCTTGGCAGTGGTCCTGGGGTCAATCTCAGCAAACACGGCACAGTTCGTGCTCTCTTCCCCTTGGACACGTTCACTTCCCCTTGGGATGTCTAGCAATGAAGACACCTCACTTGACTGACTCCTTTTGGGGAACCCTTCCTGACGTGCCCCCGCAGAGTCGGTGTTCTGTGAAATGGCAAGTTGCAGGAAAGGCAGGTGTGTGTGGTGATATTGGGGGCAACACTTCGGTTTTCTTCTTCCCATTTGCTTGGAATGTGTTTCCTGCTCCGAGTGTGTTTGGAGAAATCAGCAGCATGTGAGTGTGGGGTGACCACTCTCTTGGCATCCCTGCTGAGCAGGCAGGGGCGGACTGGAGGGTCCTGGCCAGTGTGGGCTCTCACTGGGCCTGGGGTAGTGGGTGCGGCCTTTGCTGTCCCCCATGGAGGGAGCCCTGGGATTGGCTCACTTCCCCTGTGTGATGACTCTGGCGCCCTGAAGGACAAGGAGTCGCTTGAATTCCTTTTCCCCTCCCTAAGATGGGAAGACGTTGAGTCCCTACGGGAACAAGTTTGGATGTTTTTATTTTGCTTTTGAAGAAATCATTTAGAGTTTAATTGTGGGTCTTTAAACTGGTTTTGCAGTTTACGCAACTTAATTTCTGGCTCTATGAAGGCGAAGATCATCGCGTATGTGATCATACTCGCCTTGCACATAAATGACTTCCAGATTGACCTGACGGTGTTACAGAGGGACCTGAAGCTCAGTGAGAAAAGGTGAGCACCACAGAACAAAAGGCCTCCTTGCTGTATTTCTAGTACTGCTGCAAAGCACGAGGCTCCATCAGGAGAACTGGGGACGTTTAATAGGGGAAAGACCTGGGGCCAGAGGACAGCCATCGGTGAGTGACTGGATGGGTGGGCAGCTGGACATCACAGGCTGCCGGTTCCCTGCGCCGGGCACAGATGGAACACGTCGTACTGTGGGGTTGGCCAGCAAGTCCATCTGGTTTTTCCATAAAGTAAAAGACACAGTTTTCATTTTCACCACTCACTTTAATGATTTGGATATTTTGAGTATGTCGGCAGTCTCCCGTATGGGATAATGTTGATTGTTCTCAATGTCTCAATTTGATCGCTGTCAACTGGGCGGCCTGACTGGAGTATCATCCAGCAAGAACTCTCCAGCACGAAACTTCGAAAACCAGTTTTGACACATTGGATCAGTCCCGGCACCTTCTCCGTACACTGCACAAATCTTTCTTTTTGCATTTCAGTTGCATTTTTACCTTTCTTGGAATGATAAAGCATGATGTGCTGAAAATGTGCATATTTTCTTCCATCTTCAATATTAAAATGGCTACACAAAAATTCACCAATTTTGATTTTTTTTAATGCACACTGATATGACAGCTGTCACTAGACAGTCTTAACAAAATTGTTTTGAATGAAATTAAAAACAACTAAGTGCGACTAGAGCCAGTACTGCTGTGGCTACCAGGCTCTAAGTGCTACTGGCAAGAAAACCAAATAAACTTTTTGGCCAACCCAATATCTCAGTGATTTCCCTGAAAAACAACTAAAGATTTACAGTTTAGAAAAGTCACTGACTTTCCCAAGGTCACACAACCATGAAGAGGAATAGCTGGGCGTCAGACCCGAGCCTTCCCGTAGCACCCTGTGCCCATGTGACCAGGCACACCCCAGTCTCCATGTACTTCCCTCCAGGGAGAGATTCTCTGTGGTCCTCAGGGGGCAAACCCAGGGGGAAACCCAGGGGTAGAGGTCCTACGAACCCAGTTTCAGCTTAGCAAAAAGACCCCTCCCAGAGTCCGAGGGAAGGGGCTGTCAGACGGTGGGGCTGCTGTTGGGCAGGAACGCCACATGGGGTCTTCCCTGACTGGACTGGGAGAGTCGGCAGAGGCGGCCCTTTGGGCCCTGTGTAGCCTTGCTAGTAGGGATTCAGACCGGTTAGGGGGCAGAACTTCCCTGCATCCTAAACACTGGTTCCTTTGGCGTTTGTCAGTGATTTAGGGACATCTGACACCCAAGGACCCTGGTGCTCCAGAGAGCCAGTGAAACACATGTGTCTGGACTGTCCCTCACAGGGGTTACACCAAGGGCAGTCCCCACACGGCACTGTCGCAGGCAGGGACGCTGTAGGTCAGAGAGAAGATACCTGGAGCCTGTTCTAGCAGACTTCTAGCAAGCGTTCAGTCCTGGTTAGAGGGAATAAACGAAGTTTATTAATAGGATCCAGACAGATAACCTGGTTTGTAGTCACCTATAAGGGTATTTTCCAATGGCAGCTCATTAAAATGAAATTGTCTGATGGCTCTGTGGGGGATCTTGTCTGCCTCTCTCCTGGTGGCCACTTTGGGGACTCTGTCTTTGTGGCCAGGAGCATGGTGTGTGCCGCTCCCTCCTGCCAACCCACCCTGAGCAGTGACGTTGAGGAGACTCTCCATTTGTTTCATGTGTTTGTTCCTCAGGATGATGGAGATAGCAAAAGCCATGAGGCTGAAAATCTCTAAAAGAAAGGTGTCTCTGGCAGCCGGCGGGGAGGAGGAGCACAGACTGGGCACCCTGTGCATCCCGCTGCCCCCAGCCCAGCTGGACCGCCAGTCAAAGCGGAGGAGAATGACGTAGAGGTGTGCTTTCCGGACAGAGCAGCTCGGCCACATCATAGCCACCACTTCCGTTCATTTCTGCTTTTCATTTTTAAAAAGAGGAAAAAGAAGCCCTGCTCTGATGTGGGTATGAAGCCACAAGCTGGCATCTCAGTTGTGCTTAAGCAGAAACATCACACGACTGCTGCATTGGACTTCGTCTCCCTCCTCCAGTGTTGTGACTGTAAATGGCAGCCGTTCTCGTGTTGGTTCATGTGTGGTGATGGGGGAGGCGGGGCCTGGGAAGCCAGAGCCAGAAGATCTCACAGGCTGAACCCTGGGCCACATCTAGTAGATACGGGTTAATAAAGAGTACTGGGAAGTACATTCTTCGGTCTTGGAGCACCAGTGGAGTACACGGTGTGGAGGAGACAGCCCAGTGGGGCTGGAAGAGGAGGCCTTGGGTCACCAGGGCAGTGGAGTTGCCAAAACAGGCGGGTTGGGTGGAGGCTGCGGTAACAGGGTGGGGGCCTTAACAGGGAGGAAGCTATTGGCCCAGTTGCTCTGGCTCAGGCTGTGTAGGGGTAGGGGTCAGTTCTGAAGCCATAGTTCTGAGGGGGTGAATCAGAATTCATCACAGAAAACAAGTTGTACCTAAATATCCTAAGAAGAAAGGATTTGAATTAGTGGATAAAACAGAAAGTCATTAAAGGGCCACGGGGAGGGAAGTGGGAGGTTGCCCCTGAAGTGCTCAGTCCAAGGACACACGGCTGGGGTTGCCATCCAGGTGTCGAGAGGCCACTTCTATCCCACAGCTGCTTGAATTCATGAGCTGGTGACGACACTGAGTTCAGCCACCACGCTTTTAATACCCACATTTGCACCCACACGCTTGTCAGCACAAACCACCAAAAGATCAAGAAGCTGCCTTCCATCTTGCTGCTTTCTTCTGTGAGTGCGTATGTAGGAGCCGAATTTGCACCTAGAACCCTAGCAGCAAGGGAGTCTTGGAAACAGGTTTCAGCTCTCCAGCATGTAGGTAGAAGAAGGCGTATCCGCAGGAGATGGGATCGGGTGCTGACTGCCAACAGACCTTACCTACCGGGGGAGATGGAGACATCAGGGGGGCCATGAGGACTGGAGATGGGACATGGAGAGATGTAGGTACGTGGCTAACACTCAGATCTTCGGGGCTGCTCTGGGAGCAGCTGAGGTTTTGGTGCTCAGTGCTGGGGAGTGAGGAGCAGCGAAGGGAGAGAGAATTCATCTCTGAAAATGGAGGACGACATTTGTGCTTCAGCTGGGCCATCCATCAGGGAAGACGTGGTGGGAACGCATCTTAGATGGCTCACTTGGGTGGCACTTGTGTTTACTTCTTCAAGCCCCGGGGTGCTGTCATCAGAGCCACTTCTGGAGCGAGGCCATGCCCAAAGTGTTAATTGTCCATGCTCCTCTCTGGTGTGTCTCCTTCATCTGTGATCCTGGGTAATGGGTGTTTGTAGCCTCCTTTGTCTCCTTTCAGCAGAGGTGTGAGCAGGAAATCTAAACACCTCCTTTTTATCTAAGCTGTTGTGAAAATCAAGTGTGTGACTCTGCATCAGAAAAAATAATATCCTACTCTGCCTCTGGGAAAAGAACTAATGTGCTTATAGGGTAGAATGTGATTTCATGAATGCTTTTTAGGTTCTGATGGATTTGACTTTGAATTTCCAGGAATGACTGGGTCACTGTTGGAGGGGGGAGCAGTGGTATTGATAGGGGACAGTCTAGGCTGGCCAGTGCTTGTCCTGGGTGACAACCGGTGTACCCCACTAAATGCAGGTGGTGCGCTCCCAGAGGCTGACCGAAAAGCACACTTCTCTATATCAAGGGGTTTGTGGGTCAGAAGGCTCACGAGGGTCCTTGTTCCACTCAAACGAGACTCGTGAAAGCAGCTCGCACAGGGCCTGACGTGTAAGCAGGCGGTGGACGCAGATAGGTACGTAGTACGTGCGAGACCTGCACCTTCTTTCCTTGGCAGGGCTATCAGGAGGTAAACACTGCAGGATACTGGAACTGTATTTTCTTTATAGCTCTAAAAAACATTTGTTCACTAATACATTCACAGCGAATACCTTGATCTCACCAAGTTCCTTTGCCTTAAGGCCTCCTGCTGTTCTCTTTGAGGAAAGGGAGACCGTGGGCTAGAACCTGGTGCCCTTAACAAGACTGGCGGTTTGTGGAGTAATCTTAACTCACAGGTGTTGGTTAACTGAAGTCTGTTCCCTGGAAGGAGATCTTCGCCTGTGGCCCTCACCTGTCGAACCTCGCTAACAGTGATGAGGTCCAGGCCTCCAGCCTGGAAACTGCCAATTAGATAAGATTCTTCAGTGTCTTCTTTACATGTCAAAGCATCCTGTCCTTTTATTTACAAGTCCTTCAGTCTTAAGAATAAGGACTTTCTCTTCCATAACCACAGGACATTTATCAAAAGCAGGAAGACACAATCCTGTCATCTAGCCCACAGCTGATACTCGAATTTCGCCAATCACAGCTCTTTGGTCTTGTTTAATCTGAAACAGTTTCTCTGTCCTTTGACTTTCTTTACCTTGATGTTTGGAAGAGTAAAGCTGGTTATCTTGTAGGGGGTCCCTCAGTTTGGGTTTGTCTGGTCCGTTATGATTAGATTCAGGATCTACGTCTTTTGCCAGAAACATGGCAGACACGCTGTGTCTGGGCGCATCACAGCAGAGGCACATGACGGTGGTTTGTCCTACTGTTGCGGACGGTAACTTTTATTACTTGCTTAAGGTTGTGTTCTTCCCGCTGTGAAGCTGCTCTTTTTCTTTTCATAATGAAGCTAATTTGTGGAGGGGTGACTTGGAGACTAAATATCCTGTTCCTCGTGAAACTTCCCCCACCCCCCGTGAGTTTTAGTCTTGATTGAGGATTCGGGTTGGATCAATTACCAGGATGGTTGCAGAATGGTGATTTTGTAACTCCATTTTTAAAATACACTTATTGGCATTCTATTATAAGGGGATGCCTTTTCTCTTCCATTCAATGTATTTGTTCATTTAGTTAGCAGCATGGGCTTATAGATTCTCATTCCGTGAACATTGTTACTGTCGTTTATTTTGACGCTCAGACGGAACCACATTTGGACAGTCTGAGTTCACGCAAGCCAGCTCCCGTACCCCCGTCATTGGGAGGGTGCCGCCTTATTTTCTGGCGCAAGGTATTCCAGCCATCTTGTACCTTCCCTGCTCTGGCCCTGCCTGGAACCAACTTTGTATCCAAGGAACCCAGACAGATGACGGGAATGATGGGCCGAGACCAAGAAGCAAAATACCATCCTGCTACTCAGATGGAGCCTCAGCTGCGCTCAGACAGAAGTGGGTTCTGAGCAGAGGTGGCAGCTGTGTTGTGAGGAGCTCCAACCGCACTGAGAGCTGTCATGAATGTTCTAAAGGTTTGTTTTAGTGCACGTGACAGTACACTAGCTTTTCATTTATAGTAGGGATATAAACATTTCTTTTTAGTGCAGCAAAGTTAAGTTTCCTGGATAGGATCCTGGGATGGAGAAAGGACATTCGGTAACAGCTAAGGAAATCTGAATAAACCATGGACTTTCAATAATGCATCATTAAATGTCCCACACTAATGTAAGATGCTAGGGAAACCTGGGGGAGGGTAATATGGGAACTTGGTTCTACCTATCTGATTGCTTTTATGTACATTTAAAACTCCGGAAAAAGTCTATTTTTAAAGAGGATTTAAAGAAAGATAGTAACTACTAACTTTCCTCTGGTGACACGTGGATATGACAGAACTAAGACACCGACTGACAGAAGTCAGGGAAAGTGTGTTCATGGATCCGAGAACCCTCTGCCGACCATCGGTTGTCCACACCAGGGTCTGTCGCTGCTCTTCACGGAGCCCACGGGGCAGGCAGGACTGCAAGTCCGTCCCTGATGGACGCACCAGGAGACAGACCTTGGAACCTGGAGCTGGGGCTGGAACGAGGTGAACCGACAAGGTGGTCCCAGGGCTCCATCTTCTCCAGAGGACGCGTCGGGGCCTCTGGAAGGCGAGGGGCGCCGGGCCTGCAGCCAGCTGCCCGGGAACGCCAGCGCACTTCCCACCAAGGAAAGTCCCCCCAGAGTGCCTCTTTTAAAATATAGAACTTTATTTTACTTGCTGAGATTTTCATAAGCACTTGGTTCACAAAAAAGTCATTTCTTATAATAAAGGCAGCATTTTTATACAGCGACTCACATTGGGGCCACCAGAGAAGTGCAAAGGACAGTGTGGGGACAGGAGAGGCCCGCATTCTCGTGCCCCAAGTCCTCAAGAAGCCAGTGGTCCCGGCTTCCTCCAGCCCCCTCCCGCCCAGCCTCGGAGAGCAGCACCCAGGGCCCAGCAGAACCAGCCTGGGAAGCCATCGGTGAGGTGCAGGACGGTGACCCCAACAGGCTGGTGAGGGCCCTGCATTAAAGGCCGAGTAGGAGGGGGACTGTTCAGGCAGAGGGGTCCTGCATCCAGGCCCCTCCTCCAGCAGCCAGGGCAGGGTGTGAGCCCACCTGAAACCTTGACACACACTCACTCTACGGTTCAGTAAAGCCCTTTGGGAACTGGGGGCGCTGCCAGTGAGACAGGGCCCCACGCAGGTGAGTGCAACAGGTGAGTGGGACAGGGATGGACTTGGTAGGCTACAGGCAGAAAGTGCTCAGTACCTGAGGGGGCAGAGACAGGGTGGGGCGGCTCAGAGTGGGAAGAGCATTGTCATCTGCAGGGAGGGAGGGCCCCGTGGAGGTGGCAGTGTCTGAGCTGCACTCGAATGGGCAGAACCTGGACATGAGCAGGTGCAGAGAAGGGCATGCCAGGGAGATGGGAGAGCGTGAGTCAAGGCACAGAGTGGACACCATGAGGGTCAGTAAAGGCAGGTGGCTGTCCATGAGAGAGCACAGACACAGACAAGGGGCCCCGGCACCTGTATCTCCACCAGTCTGCTGCCTGGGAGGGGCAGCTGGTGTGGGTGTGCTTGTGGGACGTGAACCCTCCTTGTGCGACAGGCACTGAGAGAACACCCTCCTGAGTCTGGGAGCTCCCTGAAGGTGGAATGGAGTTGTGTGCGCCCCTGCGCTGCCCAGCCTGGCTCCCAAGCCACGCAAAGAAGCCTTCTCCCCACACCCCTCTGGTTTTCGACATGTCCCTTGTCATCTCTAGGTCAGCCTTTTAAGGGGGGATCTCTGTCCCAAGCCCCTTCCTCCCACAAAGATCCATGTCTAGGACAACTATATCCTTAAGGAAACCAAACTCTGCAGGCAGCTGCAGGGCCGGGGGGGGGGGGTGGTCTCAAGGGGGAGAGTCTAGAAAAGCAGTAAATTCTGGGGCAGCTCTTTCCCCCTCACTAGAACCACTTCCCTCTCGGAAGTGAATCCCTTCCCTGAGAAGAGCCTGGATTTGGTGTGTGTAAACTGCAGTTCCCTGTAGCTCAGACAGAAAACCCTGCCCGAAGCTTCAGTACTGATTTTCCTCCATTTTTCATAATCTCTACAGGAAGCTTGAGCAACTGGAAACCCATGAATTTCTCTTCCTTTTCCTTCCTGAAAAACATGTCCGAGTGCCTTCCTACTGAGGGTTGTGCAGTTGAAGGGTTTTGGAGGTACCTGGTTCTCAGTCCCCAGGAGGCCCAGGGGCCTGTTTCCTAGGGGTGTGGTGAGAGGACGTGGAGCCTCTCAGGTGCCGCTGCTTCCACCCCGAAGGCCTCCCCGCTCAGCTCGGCTGAGCGCCTTCAGGGCCTGAGTGTGGGAGCCGGTGTGTGCTTGCCGCTCCCAGTCTTTGGACAGCGGTCCAGTAGCCTGCCCAGGGGCTTCCCGTCCTTAGAGGATGGTGCAGAAGATGCTGCGGTTGCTGTGGTACCCACCTTCCACTCGGGCTGTGATCCTGGTCGCCATGGCTGTCACCTTCTGCCCGCTGTGGGCTGCAGAGGAGCCCCGGAGGGAGTTTTCAAGGTGAGGGCGTGCTGGTGGGTTCACCAGCCGCCATGTATCAGACCTGGAGATGCAAAATGATGATCAGTGGACTCTTATAAGAGTGTATGGCACTCACTGAACACCCTGTACAATTTGACTTTTGGTTCAAGCTCATTGGGTCCAGGTGTTTAAATCTGGGTGGAGCCCTGACTGGTGTGGCTCAGGGCTGCAGATTTGATTCCTAGTCAGGGCACATGCCTGGGTTGCGGGCCAAGTCCCAGGTTGGGGACGTGCAAGGAGCAGCCGATGGATGTTTCTTTCACACACTGACGTTTCTCTCCCTCTCTTTTTCCCTCCCTTCCCCTTTATCTAAAAATAAATCAATAAAAATCTTTAAAAAAATAAATCTGGGTGTAGGTTTTGTCTCCCAAGTTAGTGATGACCCGAGGAGGAGGGATACGTGAAGCTAAGAGGCAAAGGTCCTGCACTGCGGTCCCAGTGACACCTTCACTTCCGTCTGTTACCTTGGAGGAGTCCGCAATGGGAGCCTCAATCCCCCTTCTTATAAGGATCCGTGTAAGCTCAGTGGCTTTTTTTTTCCTCTTTCATTTCCCTTTCTCTCCACCCCAGCTGTATAAACATGAAAATGTACAAAAGCTTTACGCACAATCACCCCAAACCAGAAATTACAGCTGACGAATGGATGTGTGGTGCGTGGTGCGCGGTGCGCCCATACAACAGGACACGACCCAGCGACCAAAGGAAGGAACAACAGATGCGACACCACAGGCGAACCTCGGGGGCATTCCGCTGAGTGAAACAAGCCAGACTCGGAAGACTACGTTCTGTATGATTTTTTGCATATGACACTCTGGAAAACGCAAATCTGTAGGGGACAGAAGTTGGTGGGCCTCTAGTCCCTGAAGATCTAGTGGAGATCAGGAAGGGCTGGGGAAAATTAAACAGTAGAGAAACCCTGTTCAGGGCTTTCTGTCGTTTGAGTTACAAGGAACCACCTTTCATACACAACAAACTCTAAACTGCTAGGTCAGCCACAAAGTCTCCCACACATTTTCGTGTGGACAACACCACGGTGAGTAGGACTGCAAAGGTGTGGACAGCGTCAGAGGCTGGCGATCACGGTGTGGGTAAAAAGCCTGGGAGGTATGTTCAAAGAACTGCACGCCTTGCAGTCTGGCAGCAGGGAGAGCGCTCCTGGAAAGGAGTGACGAAGGGGGCTGGGAAGGAAAATCGGGACCCGCCGGTGCACAGCACAGTGCCAGGCTGACAGCCTGGGCTGGGGTCTGCAAGGGGAAAGAAGGAGCAGATCCCAGGGAGTCCACAGTATGATCTGCTAGGATATTCGAGAAAATATTAGGACTTCTGTTTATTTTGTATTTTATACAAGTTATGAATATATAAACATACATATATGAAGAGGTTTTCTTAAAAAAATAGTTTTACTGAGAGTGTGTATAATGAAAACAGAGATCATTACAATAGGAACAGGAGATCCAGCAAACGTTTCTGACCGTAGACATGACATGACCACAGCTGACTGAGCAAGAGCCCTCCGGCAGGACGCACAGGACAGCCTGAAGGGGAACGGCCTGCAGGAGGGTAGGCTGGAGTGGGGAAGCCTAAGGGAGGGAGACCAGACAGGAGGCTGCTACGACAGGACAGGGCTATTAACAGTGCAGAAGCCATACCGGCAGTAGTAACAGTAATAATAATTTTTATAACCAGTAGAGCAAAGCACCAACCTATCAGAACAGAGTCTGTTAACAATGGGAACAACTGTACTGGTAATAGGGGCCATGGGTCAGGGTAAGAGGTGCCGGGACCTGAACAAGGGTGGTGGCAGTTGGGAAGAGGAGGTACCAGGGACAAGGACATTTTAGAATCGAGAGGATCTGGCAACTGACTGATGTTTGGTGTTAGGGAAGAGGAGGTGGCAAAGGCTTTGCTGCCAGAGCAGGGTGGATGGTGATGTCACTGAGATGGGGAACAGGGAAGGACAGAGAGGTTTAGGGCAGATGAGTGTGAAGCAACTGTGGTACACCCAGGCAGAGGTTCTAAAACGAGTGACAATGGTAGCAGCAGCAATGAACATTTTTTGTAATACCTCAGATATTCTGCTAGGTCACCTGATGTTATTTTACCTTAAATTGGTGCTACAAAGCAGCTATTATTAACTGGGTCTTACCAAGGTTCAGAGATGTTGAGTAACTTGCCATAGGTCACACAGCCAGTAACTGGCAGAGCTGAGATTTGCAACCATACCCCCCTTGCTCTTAAAGCTCGTTTCCTCCCAGGCTGTCAGCCACAGATCCGCAGCCCAGGCCTGACACAAAGCCCATGCATGGACCTTTACTGACCCGAGCCAAAGGCTGGCAGGGACTGCAGGGAGCAAGGGCAGCTGCGGCCACGGGGCCTGGCTCCCTCAGTGACCTCACTGTGGTCCTAGAAAAGTGGTTGAGGCACTTACTTTTTCTTGAAGACCAAGAACTTGTTGTTCTGCATGATGCAGTCTCGGTTGTTTGAGACCTGCTGAAAGATGGTCTTGTTGGTCTTGCCCTGGAAGATGATGTTCTCCTGTACCAGAGCCTTGGTGCGGCCCCGCACCGCGATGCCGTAGGCCCGAAACGAATGGATCCGGTTCTTTATTACCTGGAAGAGGCAGCCAGAGTTTGTCATACTTCAGGGACTCCCAGACTGCTGGGGAGCTGGGTAAGTGAATCACACATTATAAAACTGAGGGGTAAGAACATGCTAGGTCAGTGAGCAATGAGCCATGGGAGCTCAGGGAAGGGATATCGAGACCGGTTAGAGGGGTGGGGAACCAGGGAAGGCTTCCTGGAGGAGGTGATGGGTAAGCTATAGAAGTTTATAAGGTGCCGAGCAAGAGAGGGATGGTCCGGGAAGGAGAAAGAATGTGCAAAGGTCTGGCAGAGAGGGAGGTGGTGCCCCAGGCCAGGACCACTGTGACCCAACTGAGGAACAGCACACTCTCTGCCTTTCCTCTGCTCCCACAGTGCTCAGATGCAAAGCAAGGAATTCTTTACTCCTTGCTTAAGTCATTGGTCATGAAGCCACAGAGCTGAACAGAGGCTGTGGGATCACAATTTTACGGGGGCAGAGACTGGGTCAGTTTGGTTCAACATTGAAAGCCTAGTACCCAGCATGGCATTTTGCAGAAAAAGGGAGCTCAGAGCTCACTGCCCCATTAGGGAGACAAAAGAGGTAAAGGAACATTTACAAAGTATGGTGGAGCGTGTTCTGTGAGGTAGGGGTGGGCATAAACACCCGAGAGTACAGGAAAGGGGTGCCTCAATAGCCTGGGGGTGCGGGGAGGGCTTCCTGAAGGAAGTGACAGCCAGGCTGTAGGACTGAGACAGAAAAGAGGAAGAAGGGTGTCCTGGGTATATAGGGACTAGTGTGTACAAAGGCCCTGAGGCAAGACTTCTGTCTTCATTAAGCGCCTATTGCATACCTGTTCCTTTGTGAGATTATTCTGTTAGCAGAATGAGCTAGAATAGCCCTGACCTTGACCTGAAGACCACAAAGATACCCCAGATGCAGCCCCACCCTGGTTTCCTGCTGATAACTTTCATCCCTCAGGGCCCAGTCTGTATGTCCCCTTCTGTTTGAAGTCCCATCTTTGCCTTCCAGGCTGATTTTTGGCAGGAAGAGTGCTGTTCCTCCCAGTGGAAGCTGCTTCTCAGCAGAGAGGGCAGGCGAGCCCTCCCAGGGCTGTGCCCTGCCTCGGCACCCACCACACGGCGCGCACACACACACACACACACGTATGCACCTTGGTGTCAGACCTGGGCAGCAGCTGCAGCCCGCTGCCCCGGTTGCCAATGATGTCATTTTCGATGACGATGGTGCTGTCACCCTTGGTGATGATGCCATGCCCTCTGTTGTCGTAAATACCGTTGCCCCGGAGCTCCACCTTGCACTGGGCCTCGACCTTGACCCCACTCTGGCGGTTGCAGGAGATGCTGTTGTTAGCCACACGGGTGAGCTGGCTGCTCTGGGCCACAGTGATGCCTCTGTCCCCGTTAGCATGGATCACATTGGTGACAACGTGCAGCGCCTCACTGCTCTGCACGTAGAGTCCAGAGGCTGCAGGTGGGGTGGGAGGGGGGAGCAGAGAAAGCACAGGGTGGTCCCGGGGTCAGCCCTGACAACAGCAGGCAGGAAAAGCCTCCCTGGAACTGTACCCCCAGGAGAGAGCTGGGGAAGATGCGGCAGCAACACACAGAACCAGCCCTTGGGAGCTGCAGCTTCCAGGCCAGATGACATGCACAGCAGAAGGGAATCTGGGAACGTCAAGACAGTCCTGTTCCTTCTGAGCAAAGTCCTCGTTAAACACAGCCAGGAGAACATGATGCAAGAGGCCTGAGGCTCAGCGGTCCCTGGGCCCAGGCTCTCCCCTGAGCAGTGCCTCCTACAACATCACCGCCCTCCCGCCCTGTGCGCCTCCTGTGACGGGCGCTCGTCAACCGCTGCCCTTTCCAAAGCCAGGCAGACCTGCCAGCTGGAAAGTCGTTTTGTTTCGTTTTCCTTCCCATACTGACCTGGAATCTGCCTCCCTACCGTTTCGAGTAATTTTGTTAAAAGGGAGATTCTGTAATTTTTGAGTAGAAAAATTGACTAAGCTAAGCAATGTGTGTCTAAAACGTGTGACACATTTTGGGACGGAAGTGCTGTTTGGGGTCATGTATGCTTAGAGGTGCTGTGTGTCTGTGGGAAAAAGCACAAAGACGGGAGGCCCAGAGCTGCCGACTTGGTCTGGAGAGAGGGCACGGCAGGTGGGCCCGGGGTGAGGAGGACGAGGACTCCCGGGTAGTGACATCCACCCACCACGGGGGCAAGAGGCACCCATGCAAGGAGAGTGTGGGGAGGATGACGAGGGGGTCATGTGGGAGCAGAATGAGCTGCGAGCCTGCGAGTTCAAATCTCTCGGTGGTACCTGCCTGTTACTTAATATAAATGAAGTGTTTGTGAATTGATGCAGCTTCGCCTGTCCTACTGGACGGGTGGCCACAAAGAGGAAACTCTGAACTGGGAGGGGACAGAATTCATTTTTCAGGTGGTGGGCTGGGGCCGCTGGCTACAGCTCTGCCTGCCCTCTGGCACTGCCAGAGGAAGGAGCTTACCAGGCCTGGTGACGTCTTCTTAACAAGCCGTCCTCCAGTAGCCCCCCCCAGTGATTCTGATTATCAGCCCAGTGTGGCAGTCCTGGAGCTAGATGAACTCCACAGTGTTTCCCTCCCAATTCAATGAACATCCAATACCATTATCATTGTTGGGTCAAGGGTAAGACAATGCAGATTTAAAACACTCTCTTATTTTCTGTACATCTAAGAAAAACCACTGCTAATTAAACCACAGTATGCCATCAACTGCGAGACGCATCTCATCAGAGATGCTAAACCGTGAAAAATCTGTCTCAGAATTGGTCAGAAATGCGTCTGCAAGGTGCAGATTTGGCACTGCCGGGGCAGTGGGCACCAACACGAGTGGGACTCAGGTCTTCGCCGCAAGTTCAGAGCTCATCAGTTGATGAGACAGCCACGGAGACGAACACAGTCCCAGGCCCCCTAACAAGCGCCACGGGGGGCAGGGGGTGGAACGGATTTGGGATGCACTCACAGTGGGCTCTGAGAGCCACGTTGTTTGGGCTGTGTGGGTGGGACAAACGGGGAATGTCAGGCAAGAGAAACAGCACAAGCAAGTTGGGGGTTGGGGGACAAGAAAGAACGGATTCAAGTTCAGGAAACCTGAAGTCCCGGGGCCCTGGGGCATCGGGTGAGAGGCCAGCAAAGCTGGAGAGCTGGGGGGTGCCAGTCCGTGAAGGGCCGTTTCAGCGGTGCGAGCACGGAGGGCTCTGGAGCGGAGCCAAGGGCGAGGGGACACTCACCTCCGTTGTGGTTGATACTGTTGGACTCGACGAGAGCTACGGAGACGGGCCGGCGCAGCGGGTCGTCGTCCTTCTCCAGCTCTGTCTCCCAGAGGATGGCGTCCCCGTCCTCGCTGAAGTTCTCCTGGGCCGCGTGGCCTCCGGGCAGCTCCCCGGAGCCATCCTTCTGGCTGAACACGGCCACCCCGTATAGGCCATTGTAGCTGACGTGGTTGCTGGTGACGTGCGGCAGGCTGGAGGACATCATCCACACACCGCAGCCCTTGTTAGCTGGGACAGGGAAAGGAGCTGGTCACCGACACCGAGCAAAGGGTGGGGCGGCCCCTGTGCCTCTGCGGGAGGGAGACCAAGTCCCTGGATTGCTACGAAGGACAAGTCGCTTCACGGCTCTGGCTGCAGGCTCCTCCTTCATACAAGAGGGAAAGCAATCCGGACAATCCTTCAACTGGGATCCTTCCGTAGGCTGCGAAAGGGCTCTGGGAAAGGTCAAGGCCAGATCAGAAGCACACAAGCCCGCAGTGACAGCACCAAAGGAGCCTCTGAGGGCATCCAGCCCAGCCCTCTCTGAAGAGACAGGCGGCCTCAGTCGGAATCCCAGTCCTACCCCTTCCCAGCTGTGTGACCTTGAGGAGTTAAATGCAACCTCCCTATGCCTCAGTTTCCTCATCTTTAAAATACGGTTAATGTCTGTATCCACCTAAAAGGCAGTCATGAGGATTAAATACAGTAATGCATATAAAGGGCCTGGCAGAGCTGGGCCTGAATATGTGTTAGCTTGCATCATCATCATTATCATCATCATCATCATCATCATCATCATCATCATCATCATCAAATATACACTCCAGAAGGGTTAAGGCTTTCCCCAAAGCCACAGAGTGTGTGAGACACAGTTTTCTTTCTCTGATTATCCTATTTCTCCCATATTATTTTCAGTTCTCTGGGTCAAAAGGAAGGATGAGAGAAGGGAGATGCCCATGTGTCAGAGCCCGGGGCCCTGCCCCTGCCCAACACCTAAGTCCCACCTCTCACTGTGTCCAATGGGAACACAGCCTCTGCTCTGCCGACCCCACGGAGTCGATCTGACCACACACACAGGGATTACAAGAGGCTCTTGAATTCTGACAGGGCTGCATGACTGTGACCTGAGACAGGTGCTATTATTCAGACGAGGTCTCTGAGGCCCAGGGAAAGGCTATAACTTTCTCAGGACCTATGAAGGTGGGACTGGGGCTTTCTGCCCCCAGGCTGGGCTGGACCCCAGACCCCACCCCCAGGACACGCTCCTCACCATAGATGGTGTTTCCTTCTATCAGCCCTTTGCCTTCGTCTCCCACAACCACGCCGTCCGAATAGCCGAAGCAGATGAGGTTGCTCCTGAGGACGGGCACCCCGCCGCGGCGGATGTCCACCCCTCCCCACTGATTCTCACGAATGACGTTTTCTATGGAGAGAGGCAAGTAAGAGGCTCAGAACCCGAGGGCTTGGGCAGCTGAGAGGAAGGACTGTCTGGACCAGGATGCCCGGGCCTGTCCCTGTCAGCAGTCAGCCCCTGAACCTCCTTTGGCATTTCAGGGCCTTGTTCGCTCTCTGCTTTCCCCAAGGGCAAGGTCTGTGCCTGTCCTGTGCTCTCCGATACCCCAGTGCCCACTGTACTCAGTGGCCCTGGGGACTGGTGGCTAAGAATAAATGTCATTAGAGCCCCTGGTCCAGGCCAGAGAGTGGGTATCTTTTCCTGGGGTAGAGGGGCTGTTTCCAGAAGGGTGAGGTCGAATCCAGTGATTCTCCCACAAGCCTGGGGAAGTGCTAGCCAGTCCTTCTCAGCCGCTGCTCTAGATGACCACAGCCTTCCTCTCCTCTCCCCTCCGCCTCTCCAGGAGTGGACTGCCACAGTCAGAAGGGTGGTCCTGAGACCATCTGCCCCCAGCAGTGTGGCAGGGCAGACTCTCAGCCTCCTGGGACTGGAGGGCAATGGCTCACGAGCCCCTGTGTGACTGGCCCCTTCTCAAACCCCACCCCCACCCCACCCCTCACTCAGCACACTCTAGTGATCTCCCTGCTGCTCAGGCACACCCGGTCTGTCCCTGCAGGCAGCCGTGCATGCAGTTCTGGTTCTTTTCTTGGGTTTTTCCTCAGCATTCACTCTCTGGCTTTCATGCCACCTTCTCAGAAAGGCCTGCCCTGACCACCCAAGCTTACATGCCCACAAAGTCCTTCTTGTCCCCTCATGCTAACTATCTGCAGAGCACTTCTCATTCTCAGACATGACTTTTCTTGCTTCTGTATGTATGCTTTTATTCATTTATTTGCTTCCCCTTCCTGAAACCTCAGCTCCTGACACGGGGATGGTGTCTGCTTTGTTCACTGCTGTGTCCCCAGCTCCTGCTCACAGCGTCGTGTGCTCAGTAAACGTCTGATGGATGAAGGAGGGCCGGCTTCAGTGAGTGGGACTCACGGGACCACTATTCTCCCAGTCCCTTTTCTGTCCCAGGGAGAGCTACGCTCCGTGCTGAGGCCACACTGATGTCCCAGGCAGACTCGATCCTACCTTACAGAACTTACTGCCTTATAGCCAAGGAGACTGACATGGAACAGATCACCAAGAAATGAAGTAAAATGTCCTGGAGAGCAGGTCTCCCGGGTACAGTATATATGTGTATAAAGGGAAGTCAGGGCAGGCTTCCCTGAGGAAGTGGCACTCAGCCTGAGACCAGAAGGATGAACAGGAGCTGGCCAAGCCGAGGGGACATGGGCATGGGCTTCCAGAGCAGGCAGAAGCCTGTACAAAAGCCAAGAAGAGGGACTCAGACATTCTGTGTGGCACAGATGCTCCTGACAGTGACACCCACTGAGACCTTCTGAGCACTGGGTATGGCGAAGACCAGACACTCCTTCCCTGCCAGGCCAGTGATCAGCATGGCCAGTGTGTGGGGCCAGCATCCCGAGTGCTAGCCACTACTCAGCAGGAAGCTGGTCTGCCCAGGTGAAGAACTGCAGGGGGGCGGTGAGGGCAAAGCCCGCTACGTGACTGGTGAGGCGCCAGCGTTGAGACCCTACCTGTGATGAGGCCTTTGCCATTCTCGTTCACAGCTATGCCAGCTGCACGGCCCTTGAAAATGTGATTCCCACTAAAACAGAAGGAGAACAAGACAGGTGAGACCGGACAGATGTCAAGAGTCAAAGACAATGCCCACTCAAGGCAACCGCCTTCTTTTATGGGCTTCCCCATATGGCTCCAGCCCAGGGCGGGACAAAGCACTTCCTGGAGCCCTACCAGCCAGCCAGCCACGCAGCACTCTTCAGTTATCACTGACCAAAGACTAAACCTGCAGCCACGCCACAGAAGCACAAGGACATCTGGCCTCTACGGCCACTTCTGACCGTCACCCGCACACAAACTGCACTTTAAACTGATGCCACCATGGCCCACAGCTCCCAGGTGAATCTTGGTCACGTCAGAATTCCAAGGACACGGTGCTGAGCTTGTGTGGGAGTGACAGCGTCCGACACGGGACTCGGACTCTCTGCCTGTACCGAGCCTACAGCCTTCTGCTCACGTCCAACAGCTGCTCGTCATTGTCTGTGATCGTAATCCCACGCCCACGGAACGGCAACATGAAATACTGGCATGCTTTCAGAGAAGAAACCCAGAAGTCATAAAAGGGAGTTTCCCGAATATCGGACCCGGTGGATGTGAAGCCCCAGGAGCTGTGTGAGCCACAAACGAGGCAGAGGGAGCACGCTCCCGCTCAGAGAGACACGCACGCAGCCCTCGCTGCCCCGTCAAGGCCTCAGAACGGGTTCCTCAGAACAGGCGGCTGAGCAAGGGCAGGGAGAGCGCCCACAGACCCGCGTTCCTGCAGGAGGCGCCACGGGGAATCTGTCCGTGTCTCCCAGCATCCAGAGGCCGCCTGTGCTTGTTGGCCCGTGGCCTCATCACTCTGACCTCTGCGACTGTCGTCACATTTCCTGCTCTCTGACTGTGTCCCGCCTGCCTCCCTCTTCCAAGGAGCCTTGTGCTCGCACTGGGCCCGCCTGGATAACCCAGGATAATCTCCCCATTCCAACTTAAAGATGAAGTCTTTCATTTAATCATGTCTTCCAAGTCTCTTTTGCCATGTAAGGTTCAAAGGCTCAGGTCATAGAGGGCCATTATTCTATTGGGTTGGCCAGAAAGTTCGTTCAGTTTTGAAGTAAAAATAAAAGACACATTTTTTTTTCATTTTCACCAATAACTTTATTGGACATTGTATTCACCGTTTTGTTCCACTACCTTCTGCCATCTTTCCGGCAACTTCATCATTCCATTTCCCCACAACTTTTTATCTTTTTGAACAGAGAACTGTTCAAGGTGTCTTCTGCACTCTTCCAGGGAATTGAAATTTTTTCCATTAAGAGAATCTTATAAACACCAAAATAAATGGAAATCCAAATGTGCAATGTCTGGTGAATACAGCGGATGAATCAGAAATTCCCAGCCAAGCTGCAACAGCTTTTGTCTGGTCATGTGGCCTTGTGTTGTCCTGAGAGAAGGTTATGTGTTTTCTGTTGACTAATTCCAGATGCTTTTCAACGAGTGCTGCTCTCAGTCGGTCTAATTGGGAGCAGCACGTGTTGGAATTAATCGTATGATATTCCGGAAGGAGCTCGTGACAGAGGACTCCCTTCCAGCCACAACGTCACTTTCCTCGGAGGAAGACCGGCCTTCGGTGTGTTTGGTGGTGGTTCACTTCGCTTGCCCCACGATCTTTTCATCGACCGTCACAATTTGCTTTAAAACCGGAAGGTTTTCATTATGAGAAAATTGCATGTGGAATTGCATGTGGAAATACGGTCAAGGAGGGTTTTTTTTGCTTAACTTATGTGGAACCCAAACATTAAAGTGATTAACATAACCAAGCTGGTGCAGATGATTTTCAACACTTGATTTGGATCTTCTGAGTATGTCAGCTATCTCCCACATGGTAAAAGGTTGACTGTTCTCAATTAATGTCTCGATTTGATTGTTATCAATTTTGACTAGTCTACCTGACCATGGAGCATGGTCCATTGACAAACCTCCAGCAGGAAACTTTGCAAAAACGCTTTGACATGTTCAATCCGTCACAGCACCTTCTCCATCACTGCACCAATCGTTTTTGCGTTTCAGTTGCATTTTATCTTTCTTCAAATAATAAAGCATAATATACTGAAACTGTTGCTTATTTTCTTCCATCTTCAATATTAAAATGGCTACACAAAAATTCACCAACTTTGATAAGTTTTTTTTAAATGCACGCTGATATGATAGCTGTCACACAGCTTACAAAATCTAACAAAATCTAACAAAATTGTTTCAAATGAATTTAAAGACAACTAAGCTCTACTAGAGTCATCGTATGGAAAAAAAAATGACCTTTTTGGTGGTACCTACCACATGGGCATTCAAGGTCCCCAGCGCTCTAGCATCAGCCCGCCTTTGCAGGTGGATCCACGCAGTCCCCCGAGGCATCTCGGGCCCGGACATACCATTTTCTCTTTGTCACCGTTTTCCCAAAACAACCTCACTGCCTCTGGGCCCACAGTGCTTTTCCGTGGCCAGAAAGTCCTTAGTATCCTTCAGGCACAACTCAAATGTCAGCTCCCTGTGTCCCTGTCCCTGACTTGTGAAGCTGAAATTGGGGCTGGGCTCCTCTGGCACCTGCATGAAGACCTACTAAAGCGCTTGTTTTGGTGAGTCTTCCCTCCTGGTTCTGTGTGTGTCTGTCGCCGGCATGGGGTGGTACACCGCACGGAACAGACTGCTCTCACATACTTTTTACATCACTGACCCCTTACATAGAGTAAACATTTAAGTGTGCGTTATGTAAACAACATGCATATATACAAACACATACTCTTAAGGCAACCATGCACAAGATGGAAAAGAGCTCCATGACCGCTGATTTTAGAAAGCAGCCTGTAACAGTAAAAAATTAATGCCTCACAGGACTGGTTCCAAAATTATGGGATATCAAAACAATGGAGTGTTCTGAAACTTTCCAGAGTGATTAAACATAAGGGCCATGCAACAACATGGAAAAGTACGTGTGGAATAATGCACGGGAAAAACCCTCAGAGTGTGCTTGCTGCACATTAACGCCAGTTACCTGCCGAAAGCACAGACATCACTGGGTGAGTCCCGCTCAGACCCTTCAGTGAGTCTCTGTTGTCTGGAGAGAAAACTCTGCCCTCCCCAGCGGGGTCTGCAGAGACCAGGCCTTCCTCACCTGGCCCAGGGCTTGCGTCCCACCATTTGTTCCCACCATGCTGCATGGCAGAGATGGACTGCCACAGGGATACAAAAGATCAGGCTGCAGTGCCATAGCAACCAAGATTTTCTGGGACAGTCCCAATTTTAAATATTTTGAAAGAATTGATTAATTAATTAATTAATTAATTAATTAATTTATTTATTTATAGAGAGAAGGGAAGGGAGTGAGAAAGACGAGGAGAGAAACATTGATCAGTTGCCTCTTGTGACCTGGCCCACAACCAGGCACTTGCCCTGACCAAGAATTGAACCGGCAACCTTCTGGTTTGTAGTCCAGTGCTCAACCCACTGAGCCACACCAGCCAGGGCCCAATTTAAGATATTTTATACCAGGACCACACCTGGTGTCACACCTCCTCTCAAGCCACAGTAGGCTGTCTGCTCACCCCTGAAACTGCTGTGCTCTGCTCTGCTGCCTTTGCCCAGGTTGCTCCTTTACTAGGAATGTCCACCCCCACCTCCACGACAGTTCAAGTTCTGAGTCCAACTCCATATTCAAAGTCCAACTCCAATGCCACCTTTTAAAGGCCTCCCCACACATCCCCTCTGAGAGCTGTGCCATATGTACACCAGCCATGCATTTGCTGCTATGGCACAAATAGCCGGGTGGTGCCCTGCCTCTCTGGACACCGCTTGGATAGCGTTTATCAGTCTGCCCCATACAACTGCAGGGACGGCACAGCACTGGTCCCAGGGTGCCACTGCCCCTTCCACCTACAGCTCCCAGCACTGACGGACTTCGGCCTGCTTTCATGCTGAGGCTGGATGCAGCCCCCGGATCCTAACACAGCATCCCAGAGGGCTGCTAGCAACTGACCAGAGTGGAAATCTCTTCTGGGCACGTATGTCTTCCAGACTAGAGCATGCCCCTAGGGAGCAGGTCTGTCCCTAACTCTTGTTTTACCTTCATTATCATTATTAGAAGTGCTCAGTAATACTTGCCGACTAGCATACTACATGGTAGACTGGAAGGAAGCGCAGAAACCCAACAGTGGTTGTGTGACTGTGCAATTATGGGCGCAGTCTCTTCTTTGTTTACATCTGTACAGCTGTTTTAGCAAACACAACTGTTTTCAAATGGAGGAAAGACAGGGAGCAGGGAGACGGAGATGAGAGAGGAGAGAAAGGACCAAGGGTGAGAGGACAGTCTGGGTGGAGCAACGCATACCTCACGACTGGGTTTCCATGGTACAAGATATATATGCCGGCCTCCTTATTTGAAAAGATTTGATTGTTCCGGATGATGCCTTTCCCATTGCCCAGGACGACAATGCCAGAGCGAAGGCCGTGGTGGATCTGGTTACACTGTAAGTGAACATGAGACACCACACAGGGCAGATCAGACGTGCTGGCGAGCAGTGGAATGCTCAACCGCTGCCCCGCGGCAGGGCCAGAGGAATCCAGTGGGGAAAACCGTGTCCCTGGGATTCCCAGCACACAGCAACGTGCTCGGACCCTGCCCTGCTGCCGCCCTGCGCACATGTACCTGTCGAAACCTGTCAAGGAGAACAGGAAGGTAGGGGTCTCCACTGCCCCGCCTCTGGGGGTGCAGTGATGCTGGTCCTCACTGCTGAGGGCGCTGGCTCCTCACTGGCAAGGCAGGCTACTGGAAATTTCTGAGCCTCCAGGGAGTCCCTTAAACACACAATCATCTGGCCACGCCATACCGCCCAGGGTCAGGGGAGCCTACATTACGGGGAAGGCAGCACCCCAGTACACGAGAATGTTGGCCATGTGCAGTCCCAAGGGGGCCACACCCAGGGAAGGGTGGGCCATTTGGCTTCTAGTGCTCACTTCTCACTCATGGGAGGCTGTGGAAAGGTACGGCTCTGGGGAACTCAGCTGTCTCATGGGGAGTGAGGTCACAGGTGTCTGAGCTATGAAGAACCTCAGACATATTCATTCTCCTACCTCTGTGTGAAAGGGAAACTGGCCCATGGTCATGTTCATGGCAGAGCCAGATTTGAAACCTAGTTTTTTTCTGTTTCCTAGCCAGTCAGGTGCTTTTGCGCAGTGATAACATTTTTAGATCATAATAAATATAATAAAATTGTTTCACACTGATCGTTTCTAGCCTCAAATACAACCCCATATGTAAACCACAAAGTGAGCTACTTCTCTTTCAAACAGATTTCACAGAATGTTCCAGTTGGCCTTACAGGATTTTACGCTGCAAACTCTCCTATTCTGACTCACTTTCCAGATTTTCTCCTGACAGATATGGCTGACCCACCAGGGCCACCGCAGCCTGACAGAAGTCCCTCACAGGGCTGAGGAGCTTTGAGAGAGAGGTGCATGCAATGACAGTGCCATCCACACCCACTCACAAAGCCAGGACTGATACTCAGCACCCTGCTCGCTCCCACCTCCACCTGCCAACTGGCCTGCCTCCTCTGAGCCTGGAAAGGCAAGCTCATCTCTCTGGCAATAGTGGTAATAATTTCCTAAGCCACAGCCACGCGTCAAACATCAGCTGCATGGCAAAAACACAGCAAGAGGGAGAGGGTGAAAGGGGACCTTGTGTGGGCATGTCTTTTTAAATATAGGTAGGACTTTCCTTTCTCTGCATTTTCAAGGGCAGTCAGATGTCATGGGTTAAGAATCAACCCTGAGCTGACTGCCCAGAATCAAATCCCTGCTCCGTCCCTAGTTGTGTGATTTGGGCAAAATCCTTACTTGGTCTCTGTGTGTCTCATCTATAAAATGGGGATAATAATTCTATCCCACAGGGTTATGTAGGGATTAAACCACAATTAAATACATATGCACACAGTTCTTAGAACAACCTGGCATATAATAAGCAGCACACACAAGTGTGGATATTATTTTTCCAGGTCCATAAAAAGTCCATCCCATTTCCCAGCTTCTAGGGAATCTGTCTCTCGGGGAAGGCCAGGGTGGAAGAGGGGCTGGCCTCTCACGTCCCAGGTCTCATGTGCTAGCATTTTAAGAGGCTTTCACACTGGTGTGAAATCCAGCTCACACTAGCCACAGATAATAATCCTCAGAACTAAATATCCTTTTTATAGTGATGAACTAATAGGTGTTTTATTTCTGATCCATGTGTCTCTTAGGGCAGACATCGTTATCTTTAGTTCTCACCAAGGTCAAAGCCGACCAGAACATACCAGGGCCCTGTGAAACTCCCCTGCCGCTGGTCCTCTTCCCCACTGATGGGGAGGCTGCAGGAAAAGAGGCAGGAACCTCTTGCAATCGGAAAGCAATATAAACCCAAGAGGGCAACACTGATTTAAATATCCTCGGAAAGGGTTTCTGAGAAGCAAGAGCCACCCTGACAGGGGTGTGAAGATGGCGAGAAGTACCAGGATGAGCGGGTTGGACTTCTTCCGGATGTCCACGCCAGCCTCCGCATTGTGGTAAATGTTGTTGCCCGCGATCAGGCCTCCGCCCTCCAAGCGCAGAAAGATGCCTGACGCCCTGCAGCGGTGGATGTCGTTCCTGAGCATGACAATCTGGGCAGAGAAGAGAGAGACATTTGTTTTCTTGTCATAAAGGAGCAGCTGAGTCTTTTCCTCAGGGTCTGGTCTGTGCTGCCCAACCCCTCGGCGAGAGGAGTGCTCAGGGTCGGCACAGTCATCCTCCAGGAGCAGAGCCACCTCCATGCTCCCCGTGGATTCGCCTTCCTCCCTAACCTCATACCAGGTCCTTAGTGAAACCTGGAACCAGTGTGAGGACAGAAACTGGGAGTAGCTTGCTAGTCACTGCTCCAGGGACTAACTACAGGCTGATGGAGAAAGACTGGAGACAGGAGATGGGTGGGGACAGCCACGCCCACGGTGGAGGCTTGTGGGGAAGTACAGCAGCTGCTGTGGGAAAAACATGCAGCTCCTTCTGGGTTTGTCTCTAACTTTCCCATAGAACAAGTCTGTCACTCTCCAGGAAGGGAGCAGGAAAAAAAACCAAACCAACCACAAACCCTTTATCCCTGTGGGTGGTGAGAGGAAACCTGGAGCCTAGATTATTAGAGCCCCCTAGTGCTGGGGGGGAGGCAGGACCAATGAGACGGGCTTACTCCTGAGCTTCTTGCCCCAAGGAGACTGGACAGCTAATGATGAACCAGGAGGTGAGAGAAACCACGCCCCCAGGCTGGCCTTTGCAGAGCCGCCCGCGACAGCAGTGTACTGCTGAGGGCCAAGTGTGTGGACAGAGATCCTCTCCTCAGAGCAGGAGCAAAGGGAAGACCTGAGGAGGAGGAAAGCCCACTGGCAAGCCAGCCCAGGGTCATGCTCGAGGAAGAGGAGGCCGGAGGCACACTGAGGGTTATCACAGCCATGACAAAATCCAACACCAGCCCCATTCCTGACGAGATCAATCCGAACCTTGGCTCTCGATGGCCCCGATTCACCTCAATTGTGTCTCTACTGTCCTATATGAGATACTTGACTTTCAACTAAAAATTACAAGATACACAAAGAATCGCAAAAAAAAAAAAATCAGCCAGTGATACTTTTCTTCTTAGAGCCCCGACAACTGAGCTCCCTCTGCCACCCGTGGCCCTCCTGGGGAGGTCCGGGGGGGCAGACAGGGCGGCTGCCCTTGGGCCGCTGGATGGAGGAGGCCTTGCTCCTGGGCACAGGGGCCCGCTGGGTAAGATGTGCACTCTCGCCCCCGCTCCCTGCTCGTACTCACGCCACTTAGCACATGATTGTACCCGTGAGACATCACGGATTTTTTTTTCTTTTAGTCAAAAACCTTGAACATCAGTGTTTCAGGTTCCTTTCTAGAGACTCACTGGCGACACGATTCCTGCCCAAAGTCACCAAGGCCATAGTTCAAGAGGGTAACGACTAGGGCCGTATAATGGTGTAAAATGGGGAAAATAGTTTCCGCCCTCCCCAAATCAGATGACGGACATAAGGCAAGTGTATATTACAAGGTTATGAAAAAGGTGAGTTAAAAAAGGGCAAAGTAGCCCCATCAGAGCTTTCCTGAATGTAGCCACAGGAGGCTTCTTATTGACCAAAAATCACGCTCCCAGCGACTTGGTGCCACCTCACGGTTCTGTGGAGTGAGCCCCGTGACAGCACCTTGCTGTTGTGTATGCACCGCACCGCGTAAGTCAGGTTCCGGAAGACGTTCCCTTCCATCTTGGCTCGGCCGTAGGAGCAGACGAAGACGCCTCCCTTCCCGTCCCGGAAGAGGCACTTGCGGATGAGGCAGCCCTGCACAGAGCTGGCCAGTGCCATGGCCTCCTTGTCCTTCTGCAGCTCCTGCTGCAGCGAGTTCAGCACTAGGCAGCTGGGCAGCTGAATGGATGCTCCTGGCAGAGGGGGGCCCAGAAAAGAGCCCCCCAGCACAGGCCGTGGGCCCTGCACTTGGTAGGACAGTCTGTACGTGAGCTGGTCCTCGTCCTCCTCCTCACCACTGGGGCTCAGACCTCCGTCACTGCTGTCTGGGGTCTGGGCCACCCTCTCCCCATCGCTGCCCACCTCTGGCTCCTGTGAGCCAGCCTTGGAGCCGGGCTTCGGGGAGCTGGAGGCTGGGCTGGTGGGGCTCTGGCTGCCCTCGATGACAATGTCACACGTCCTTGGGCTCCAGGCCTGGTCCCTGCTCTCCAGGTCCAGGGACATTAAAGAGTCAGAGCTCTCTGTGGGGAGCACGCTGGGAGAGGACTTAATGAGCCCTAGTAGGTACTTGTAGGCCCAGTTCTTGTCCGAGGATGGGTGGCCCTCAACGGTCACAGAGTTGTTCTCGCTGCCTACAAACTCACAGTTTTCCAGGACACACAGGGGCACATTGTGCAGGAAGACGTGGGTGTTTTTGAAGGTACAAAACTTCACTTGGCAGGTGCCTGGGCCATGGACCTGGATGTGCCCATTTTCGAAGTTGCAGTTGTCAAACTGGACATGACCTGATGTGGTCTGGGGAACGAAAAAGAGAAAGTGAAGCTAGCAGGGTCAGATCTGTGTCACTAGTCAGTACTCCAACTGCTCTTCCAGGAGGGTAGGGGGTGGAGAGCCGTCTGTCCTGCTGACCACGTGCCCTGCCCCACTGGGGCAAGTGTCGGCTGGCCCCAAGAGGAGCCTGGGAGCTGCTGTGCATTGGAGGGAAGATCATTTGGAGTTGCCAGCCCTTCCCTCATTCCACTCCTGAAGAAATGGGGACAAGAGTGGGAATGGATAATGGCAGAAAAGTTCACATCCTGTAGCAGGGCCCTTCCCCAAAACCTCAGACCTCAAGTAAATTCTCCTGACACTCAAGAAGTGCCTAGTGAGAATAAAACTCTGGGGGGAGGGAAGGGGGAAGGGGAAGAAGCTGAAGGATCAGGGGAGATACTGGGTCCCACAGAATCAAGACATTTTAGCGTGGGAGGTGCACCAGGAGAGAGTCTCTCCAGGGATGATGGGAAATGGCTGGGGGAGCTCCGAATTTTTACAAACCTAGGAAGCAGCTGGGATGTGAGCCCAACTTTACTAAGACCTGTAAGGGTGAGGGAGTCTAGCCCTAAACCTGGGTTCTGTGAAGACTGTGTTGAATCATGTGGCGTTTCTCTAGATCTCACCTTTTTAAGCACTTCCATTTGCACCTGCTCTCGCCCTGCGGGTGTGCGCAGCACACACACCACAGGGCACCAGTTGGTGTCCGAACTCAGGGCCCAGCCAGGCAGGAGCCTGAGGGCTGACAGAGGACAGGGCAGGCCGGGAGGGGCTGAGCCTGCCTGGGTTTGGGCAGGCAGTGGGGAGGCCCAGCTGCAGGTGCTGGGAAAGAGTCCAGTCTGTGTGGCAACTGGTGCACGCTGGACCCGGCAGGAGACAGCAGGCTGGAGAGCGGGACGAGCCGCTGCCATGGGGGGCAACGTTGAGCAGAGGTCAAGGGCACAGGCTCTGAGTCTGACTGCTTCGGATGGCTCCCAGCTCTGCTTCTTTCAAGGATGTTATCTTGGACAAATGACGTCACCTCTCTAAGCCTTAGTTTCTTTGTCTGCAACATGGGGCTCACTAGCTAACAAAGCACAAGGCACAGTGCCAGGCACAAAGTTAGCTAGTATCATCTGGCGTTGGGTATGCAAAGAGCAGAGAGCTCTCTGGGGTGGGGCAGGAAGTGCTAAAACGCCACAGCACAACCCACCTGGGCCCCTTAGCTCTCTGGGCCTGCCTGAGAAGCCCAGCTGCTCTAATTTCTGCAAAAGAACTGTTTCTGGATTGTGCACCCAATTCCATCAGATGGCTATGAACCATGAAATGAGGGAGTGTTTCCTGACCTCACAGAGTAACCCAAGCACATCCGCCCCTTGAACAATTCTTATATTCTCTAGCAGTTGCCTCCCTTGAGAGCTTGTCCCGGATTTAATTCCCTACTTCACCTCTCAGTTCTTCCCTATGCCTAACCTAACATTTTTCCTTGCTGTAATTTGTTTTGCCTTCTTTGGTCCTCTCTGCAGATACACACCAGCTCAGTGGAGATGCAGAGCCGCTGCTAAGGTTCTCATCAGAAGTCACTGAAAACTGCTGTGAATTCACCCTGGCCTTTGCATTTTTTAGGGGAGGTCATCCTAGCCTCTAGCTCCATTTTCAGTAAAAATAGACAGTGGTGGACTGAGCACTAACACAAGCCAAGCACCAAGCCAGATGGTGGGCTGGGCTACAAAGAAGCCTAAGGCCAGGCCCCCTCCCACCCTTGAGGATCCACAGCTACTTCTGAGGGAAAGTAGAGGCTGAAATGAACATATTACTGTAAGGGTAAGTGTATGAAATGTCTGCAGACCAGCATGGGAGAAACTCATCAGTCCTTCCGAAACCTTCTAGGACGAAAAAGAGGGGAATTCAGCACAATATAATTTCGAAAGTGCCTAGAATCAGAAGGCCTGGAGTTGAGGTCTAACCTCACTAATTATCCACTTGAGAAACTGACTTAGCAGCTCTGAGCTTCAGTGCCCCTCGTCTGCAAACAGGGACCCCACATCTGTCCTGGGGACCACATGAGGCCACAGGCGGGAAGTCACCTGGATTATGAACACAACTCTGGACCTTAGCTCTGTCCCTTACTAAGTCTGAGGCCTGGGCATGTCACTTAATCCTGTTGAGCCTCTGTCGGCTCATCTATAAAGCAGATGACACAACGCATCTTAATAATGGCTGTGAAACATATGACCAGCGCCCACTAAGTGCATCATAAATGAGCGTTGGTATAATCATTATGTACCTGAGAGACAATTTGGTTGCTACTGGTAGTAAAGTGGCAATATAACTTTCAATGACTAGGTACATAATCCAGGCATTGCAATTAGTTTTTAGGCAATGAAACAGCTGCAGACTGCTCTTCCAGGAGCTACCAACACCTCAGTACATGCTTTGCTTTGAACATAACATCTGCTCCGTGTTCCCAGAAGAAATGTGCTGGGCCTGATAATTCCTGACCCCTCTCTCCAGTCACCCTGCTAAAAATCTGATCTTCCCTGACCCTCCACAGGGTGGGGCTGCTGCACCTTTGTCACTGCCTCCCCCGCCCCAGGGAATGCTGCCATCAAGGGTTCTCTGCTTTCTGTCACCATGTGGCACGCTCTAGGAACCTGGATTTCCTTCCTAGTCACTCCACCTGTGGCTCCAGTTGACCTAGTTTGGAAATGAAGAAGTACAAAGCAATCTTGGCCTCAAGTCCAAGGCTCATTTTTTAATACAGCTTTACTAGGAATAAAGTAGAATGTTCATCTCTTCTGATCCCTGTGCCGATTTCTCAACTAGTGCGGAGCTCAGAGGAGTGTGTTAGAGCAATAATGATTAAATCCTCAACTCCAACAAAAAAGAGGGTTACGAGCCCACAGGGAAGAGGCCATGGCCGGGGTCGCGGCTGGAGTGGCCACCCATCTGATGCGGGCACCCACCTTAAACATGAAGGGTGAGAACCAGGCCGGCATGAAGACGAGGTTGCACAGGCGAGTGGTTGAGCAGTGCTGGTCCATGCTGGCCAGCAGGACCACTTCGCCCAGCTTCCCGTGGCCTACGATCTCCACAGGCACCTTCAGGACGATTTCGCCTTGTTCTTCGTACACGCCAGGGAACAGCACGATCCGGTCATACAGGCTGGCCATGGCCAAGGCACTGCCCAGGCTGTCAAACTCATGGCCCGGCCCGACACTCAGGGTGCGGCGTTCCCTCCTCCGGCGAAACAGGGAGAAGCAGACAGAGGACTCCAAGTCCAGGGCATTCTTGGTCCATGTCTTGGAGGCAAGGTAATGCTGCTTGAAGGCCTCCCTCCAAGACTCGGGCTCCACGTCAGGCTGGTTTGGCCAGTTGGGGTGGCGGCACTCGGTGCAGCCCAGACACAGCTGCCGCCAGCGTGTGCTGTCCAGGCTGAGGATCAGTTCATACCAGGCCCTGCACACCAGGCTGCAGCGGCCCAGGTCAGGAAGGTGCAGGTAGGCTAAGATCATGCGCCAGAGCTCCAGGGGGAGCCCCCCAGCCTCCATGGTCCCCTGGGAGACGAACACAGAACAAAAGAGGCCTTCATTGACCCTGCTTATGTTGCCCTTCTAAAAATACCCCCTGCTTTCTCCTGACTCTGGGGGTGAGCAAGTGAACAAGGCCTAGCCAACCATAGGACTCCATCCCCTCCATCGGAACGCCTCTCTGGGACTCTCTACCTGGAATCGGCAGGGAAGACTCCCTTTTCCCTTAGGTCAGACACTGTATGGGGACGACCCCGGCACTGCTGGCAGCCACATTCCTCACCTTGCAGAGAAGACCTTATGGAGCTATGCAGAAAAGAGGAGAGATGAAGGATAACAATTGAAAAAGGGAAAGAAAAAAAGTGAGCACATGTGTACAAGTCCTGGTGGGATTCCAGATTCCTGCAGATGCCCTGGAATCTTCGGTTCCCCCTTCACTTCTGTGAGGTCCCTCACTGGCCTTCTAATAAAGGCCCTTTGTACTTAAGCTGGTTTGATCTAGGTTTCTGTGACTGGTAACTAAGAGGTTGGACTAATACTGAGGGAACTCGCCTTTGGCTGTTAGGGTCCCAGAGCCCTGGATTCCCTAGACTCCCAGGGAAGGGACCTCTATTTCTTCACACCAGTAGGAATGGTAACTGAGGCAGCGAGTGCCCATTTGTCTGTCTCTCCTTGTAACCAGATCAGATAATTACCACGGTTTCCGCAGTGAGGCGGCCTCAGGAAAGACTGCTGCTGGGTCAGAGGCGGTGGGTCTTGGTCGTGGCTCTGCCACTGGTCATGCACTGATGGTGCCCTAGTGTCCCAAACATCCACAGGGCTGGCTGCCCAACCACCGCCCCCCTGCATTTTTCTGGAAAGCATCTTCCCTTCCCCCAGCAATTCACACCCACGGTTATAGAGGAAGGGCCCCCACAGCTGTGTGCATGCAACACTATCCCAGCCCCTTGGCTGCAACTGACTGGACTCTGGATGGCTCCCCCGGGGGCCCTGAGACCTCCAGGGGAATATGGGTTGTGACTCTAGAACCAGGTTGAGACTTCCATACTGAATAGAGGGTAATGAATCACTTCCTTCCTGAATGGAGGAGAATGAATTGCTTTTTTCCTAACTGCACACCCAGGAATAGTTTGCTGACAAACGTTTTCTTTTTTTTTTTTAAGATTTTATTTATTTATTTTTAGAGATGGAGGGGAGGGAGGGAGGGGGGAGAGAGAGAGAGAGAGAGAGAGAGAGAGAGAGAGAGAGGGAGAGAAACATCAATGTGCAGTTGCTGGGGGTTATGGCCTGCAACCCAGGAATGTACCCTGGCTGGGAATTGAACCTGGGACACTTTGGTTCCCAGCCCACGCTCAGTCCACTGAGCTACGCCAGCCAGGGCTGGCAAACGTTTTCTTGATGGAGGTTGCACAAGAAGCTGCTTTAAAACGAGAAGAATTAATCAACACGTAAAAGAGCAGAGAAAGGGCGGAAGCAGGGGCATCCCAGCCTCTTTGCAGCATCTCAGGTCCTGGCTCGGGGCTCCTCTCAAAGCTCAGCTTTCTTGCTGCCTTTTGAATTCCATCAGCTATCTCTGGAGTCTCATAATAAATCCTCCTTTTTGCTTAAGCTGGCTCCATTGAGTTTCTGTTACATACACTTACTCAAAGCCCTCTCCTTCATGGGTGTCAGTGCCTCCACCTGAAAATGAGGGGACTGTGTCGGAGGAGCTTCCTCGTGTGAAACCCTGTAAAGTCTGTAGACAACTAGAAACGAAAACTTACAGGAACAGCGCAGACACCACAACTGACTTGAATCAAGTCATTAACTTGTTCAGGGCCCTGGTTTTCCTCTCAACTTTATGAAAATGATGATTATATTTGTCAGCTCTCCAAGCCCCAGGAAGGCTGGAAGCACAAAAGTATGATTCCATCTGGAAGATGTTCTGAGCATCCTCAGAATTAGTATGGGAGCCTGCGTAAATGGGCTTTTCTCTAATAATTGCCCAGTGAAGCTTTACAAAGTCCTGAGGGGCAACGGGGGGAAAGTGCGACTCTGGACTGGTAAGCATTACGACACAAAGAAAATAGGCTCCCGACCGCTGTCACCGCCCCAGATGCAAGCCATGTCCGCATGGTGATTTCTGTGACAGTGACGTCTCCTGTTCCTCACCGACTTCTTCAGCTCCGTCTGCTCAGGCTTTCTAAGAGAAAAATTAGCATGGACTCTAAGAAAAATAGAGTCCAGACCCTCTCTGAGCTCAGTTGAGGATTTCCTTTTATTTAAATGCCACACTCCCTGTTGTTCCATTTGGCTTTATTTACTGTGTCTTCACACTAATCCATGGGGATCCGTGCAGCAAACATGCATTCCCTTGGCCTCCATGCCACTGAATGCATGACTACAAAACCTGAATCTCCAGCCCCGTTGGTCTCTTTCAGGCTCCGCCCATGAACGCCCAATGGCCTGTTGGGAATTTTGACCCAGATATTCCACAGATGCTAAAAACACAGCACTGTTCCCAAAACCGAACCTCAGCTTCCACTTCCGGCCACAACAGAATAACCTGAACTGGATTCATATTCATCCTTCTGCCATAAACAACTACAAAGCTGGACGAAATTTATGAGGGCAACTGAATCTATGCTTTCAGGCGCTGAAGGGCCAGCTGCACACGCCGGTGACCTTGGAGAGTAGGGAAACAGGGGGTGAGCGTGTGACTGGCCCAGCTTGCATCCTGGGGCACCTTCTTACTGGGGCGAGGGAGACGGAGCCTGAGCAGAGTGGGAGTCTCACTGTGCAGGCAGCTCCGAGGCCTGCGCTGCCGCTGCCGGAGGAGCGCTGGGAGCTGGGAGGCAGGGTGCCAGGAGGGAGCGAGCAGCACGGAGTGGGTGGGCAGTTTCCTGGCTGAAAGCCGGGCTGCGTTTGCATGGGGCAGGCCTTCATCAGGCCCAGCAGAGAGCATCTGCTGTGGGGTACACGGCGACCCTGGAGACCACACAGAGCTGGGAGACCATGGAATTCCAGCCCAGAACATGGGCTGCTCATGCTGAGAGTCAGAAAGGATATGCCACGGAGACAAATTCAAATTGGGAGAAGAAAAGCAAGCCTGATGGGATCAAAGGGTTCCACCAGTATCTAACTGCCTGCTGGAATAAAAACTGAATACTCTTTAAAAAAAAAGACAATATAATTTAGACTCCTTCGACATGTCAGCCACAAGACTGTGTGGTGTTGGCATAAGAAAAATAGAGTCCAGACCCTCTCTGAGCTCAGTTGAGGATTTCCTTTTATTTAAATGCCACACTCCCTGTTGTTCCCTTTGGCTTTATTTACTGTGTCTTCACACTAATCCATGGGGATCCGTGCAGCAACAGGGATTTCTATAACTAAGTAACACTTAAAAAAAAGATATTCAAGCCTTGTCCTTGCTTTTGGTAACCGGGGCCTAGGAGCTGTGGAAGTAGGAGTAACGAGCGTCCCCGGGGCCGGCGCCCTGGAGCGGGAGGCCCGCAAAGGCCTGGACAGGCCAGGGTGGGAACTAGCTTGGGATGGGACAGAGTGTGTCTGGAGGAAGGCCTTAAACTGCCCTTTCAGTTACGTGTTCCCGAGAGCATGAGAACTCAGGCTTCCTGTGGGGCACCTCCTAACAGCCCACTGGAGGCATCCACATGCCCCCAGGCCACCTGGCGGCCCCAGCCACAGTGGGTGAGGCAGAGGCCACCCTCTCGGGAGGTGAGTCCCATCAGACTTGGTGCTCGAAAAGCAGGCTCCACTGTGTCCCAGCCCGGCGACTCCAGGCAAACCAAACCCTTCCACCTCCCTGAGCCGATGTTGTCGCCTGTTGGCAGGCCGAGGAGGGCTGTCCGGCTGCACCTCATGAGGACTGTGAGAATTTCCAAAGAAAAAAATCATGCATTCAACAAATATTTGTTAATATTACACTAGGCACTGTTCCAAGTACTGACCAGCAGTAAACATGACCGAGTCCCTACCTTCAGAGACAGACAGTAAGCCTTAAACAGACCCAAATGCTCTGAAGGGAAGTAAAGCAGGCTGAGGTCTGTGCACCCATGTGCCTGCCTGTGCACACATGCACGTGGGCTGTTTTAGATAGGGTTGTTAAGGAAGGCCGCTAAGGAAGTGACATTTAAACAGAGACCTGAATGACATTTAAAGCCATGGGATGGAAGGAGATCCCTGGAGACAGTGGAGACTGAAGACAGACAAGTCTGCTGGCGAAGTCCTTGCCAGCTCACATCCAAAGGGCACAGACTGAAGAGGACTCGCTAAGGAGAAACCAGGAGTGAACACCCTTACAACGCGGTGTGGAGTCTAACCAGCGTAAGGCCCTGGGAGGAGAGCTCGGCTTTGTTTCGCCATTGAGACTCCCAACGCTTCTGACCAGGTGGGTTCTGTGGGCCATTTAGTTTGCTGGGCATGATGGGTAGGCAAGTCAGGAGTAAAATCTCTACTGACATCCGTCTGGCTCACTTATGCTTTTGCTGGAGGGGATTTGTGGGGTGAGTGGAGGGGGCACAAGGAAGCACCGTGTTACACTGCAGGGACGACCCATGTGAAAAGGGAGACAGCACATACAGGTGCGGAGTGGCCAGGTGACGCTGTGCCCGAACACCTACCTATGAGGAAACTCACTATGACGATTAGACATGTTCTCTGCCCTCTAGGAGCTTATTGTTTCTCGCACACACACACACACACACACACACACACAGTGTAAGCTCCTTAATGGCAGCAACTCTGTATCACTGCTTTGGATTATGCCTAGAACTATGCCCAGCCCATAGCAGGTGCTCAGTAAACATTTACTGAATGAATCATCATCGTCATCGTTATCTGGGGTATTAGTAGAACTGAGACTATTCAGACCATTAGCTTTAGAATCCCTGCAGTCACACAGATCCCCAAGGAATGAGAAAAGAAGTAAATAAAACCCAAGCACGCAGTCAACACTTGCTGTGTGTAAGGCCGCGGCAGGCACTGTTAGGTAGTGAGGAGGAATCAGAGAGAGACTCCACCCTCAAGTCTGATGGGAGACAAAGATACCTTTATCAAAAGCCTTCCAAAGAGTAAAAACAAAAACAATCCCCCCCCACCATCCAAAACCCCAGTATAAGGGAAAAAGTGCTTAGTATACCATGAAAGAGGGAAAACCCTTGTTTAAAGAATAAAGCTGTGACCCCCAGTTAGGGAAATGAGCCAATAATAACAGAAGGCAACAAAGACAGCAGCAGCTACCATTTGCTAAGCAAGGCTATTCGAAGCGCACAAACTGTTGAGCACTTTTCCTGCCTTATTTTGCTTTCTCTCTCAGCATCTCTCCAAAGCCTTACAACTCAGAATGAGGTTTCCAGGACCTACGAGCTGGTTAGAAATGCTGACTCTTGGGCACCACCCTCACCTACTGGATCAGAACCGGCATTTCAACGAGATGACCAGGGGACTCGTGTGTGCTGCATGTTCGAGAAGCACCGATTTAAAGTATCATTGTCTTCATGTTACAGATGAAGGAACTAAGCCTGAGGGAACGTACATGACAAACAACTTACCCCAATCACTCTGTTGGAGAGCAGCAGAGCCCTTTCTGGAAGTCAGGCCTGACCCTAGAATCTTGGTTTGTAACCACTGGGGGTTTTAGCCAAGCTTCATGGAAGGGCCAGCGCCTGACTTGGACTCTGAGGTACGGGCGAGGATGGGGCCAGAGAACAAGAGGAGAGGGAATGGAAGCAGAGGGAAGTGCCAGCAAAAGCCCGGGGTAGGAAACACCGAGCCGGGTTTCAGACAAAGGAAGAGGCTCAGTCTGGCTGCAGCGCCGGACGGAGTCTGAAGGCATCAGGGAGAAAGGCCGGCTGGATCAGTTCACAGAGTTTTCATTGGTCTGGGGGGCAGTGGGGAGCAGCACAAAAGGCCCTGCCCCATGCTGAAATGACTCAGACAACACGGACTCAACAGGCTCCCAGTCTGGGCTCCGCCTCCCCCTCCCTGGGCCGTTGGGAGGACAGGGGACTTGACCAGTCTGCTTTCATGTCTGTGTAATGAAGAAAATGCACTAATTTCCCGCCGAGGGGAGGCCATGTCGGTGTCAAAGTGCAGGGAGCTTTGCTTTTAATATAAAAATCAGTAAGGGTTACAAAGTATCTAGGACAACTCAGCACTCTACTTAGTACTGATGAAAAGACAAAGAGATATTCTATTCTCCCCACATTACAAGGCATATGAAGCTCCAGGGGAAATAACTACAAACTGTATTAATTAAGCAACTGTAATGGGTGAATGATTTTAGATCTTTCTTCAAATCAAAGTCAATCTTCCTAAAGTTTTGTGGATTTTCATATAAAAGTATGCACAGTAAAAATATTGTGGCGCACGGGAGAGCCCGGCACACACCGCACCTGCACATGCACACGCACTGTGGGAAGGAGACGAAACCCAAAGCTTCGAAGATGACGAAAATCTCAGCTGGGCTTTTCAGCATTTCTTCAAAACTCAGCTCTCCTCGGCCTGAGAAATCATCAGCTGTTTCTTATTTCCAGCTTTGAAATTTGCTGACACGGACCAGAACGCTGTGTTCTGATGCACACACGGAGCTCTCTGAGCATGGGTGGGAGCCACCGGGCCCCCACCTCTCCCCTCCAATGCCCGCTCACTGCGGTCCACCTAGCAGAGCGCACGGGGGTGGGAATCCTGAGACTTGGGTTTTCGTCCTGATTTCACACTAATTGGCTGGGTGAGCTTGAGGAGGCAGGGGAAGGTGTGATGAGGACTTACCAAGTAGCAGGTCCTTTGTATATGTCATCTCAGTGAGCACATACGACAACCCGAGAGGCAGCAGTCTTATCCCCAGTTCTAGGACTAAACAGTTACTCCCATTTTTTAGTCAGTCAGTAAGCAGCACAGCTGAGGTTCCTAACCTGGACGGAGTTCACAGCCCCCCACACAGGCTAGGAATTAGCTGTTCTTGAGTCTGCTGTCCATCTCTGGTCGGTAAGTTTTGACTTCTACGGGGTAGGGACACAGCAAGATTTCACGGTAGAGAACGTGACTGTCTGGGGCTTTCCCGGCACAAACAGGAGCGGTGGATGTCGAGGTTTCTCCTTAAAAGGGCTAGGGGACTAGCAAGCTCCATGGCTGACGTGTGGAATGCCCTCCACGTGCTCGAGAGCCCCCACACTCGCTCTCTCACCCCTGCTGCCACGAACCACCACGTCCTCAGCCAGCAAAGCCAAGGTGCCCAGTGGCCGGTGGGCAAAGGAACCGTTGGACCAGACTCTTCCTCCCCTTTCAGTGGGCTCATGAACACGTGATGTCCTCCTTTATTTTCCTAGCACAGGTTTTACTGACTTAATTCCAACCGCCACCTCTCCAACCCTCTTCTTTCTTTGTGTCACTCTTCCGGTCATCATTACGCAGTGTGGTGGGGGACTGCAGTTGCTATAACTTTTGTCTGCCCAGCACACCTTCCCTCTTCTGGTTCCTTAGAGGCAGCCCGCTCCCACTCCATTTTGTCCTGGTGGGGCTGTCACTCACAGAGCCTCAGGCCTCCAGCACACAGGGTGGATACTTGACCCAAAATAGATGATCAGACATCCCATCCCCCGGGGCCAGGACGGGGACAGCTCAGAAGAGCTCGTTTGACGAAAGAAGCCAACTTAGGAAAAGCAAGGCTGAGCAACTGGGACAGACAGAGATGGACACACACGCACAGAGCCCTAAAATAGTTGTTGAGCCCCTGGATCCAGCTATGCAGTTTCATAAGCCAAGAGAGTTTCTTCTTCAAGTTAAGAGGGTCTAAGCTCATCACTTGCAACCAAAATGATGCACATTCTTAACAAATGTACATAGTTTTCTCAAGGCAATTCTTTGTTCTCTTTTTCCTCCATCACATTTGTTCCATCTGTGGGTCCTTAAATGACCCTAATCAAAGCTGATGCGGAGCATGACAACCAGCCCACCACCAGGCGGGAAGGGGGATGAACAGAGTTCAGGTGGCCTACGGTCCCTGTACTGTCTTGTCCAAAAGAAGTGTGGGGATGGATATCACCTCTAACCTTAATTTGTCAACTTTGCTTAAATTATAATTTCAGAGGTAACCATTAAAAAAGAGAAAGTGCACACATCCAAATTAGTAGAGGAAACAAAGAACTGAAGGATTAAAAATAACCCAAAAGAGCCCGGACTGGTATAGCTTAGTCGGTTGGGCATCATTCCACAAAGCAAAAAGTCACCGTTTTGGTTCCTGGTCAGGGCACATGCCTGGGTTGCAGGTTCCGTCCCCAGTCAAAGTGAGAACAGGAAGCAACTGACCGATGTTTCTCTCTCACAATGATGTTTCTCTCCCTCTCTTTCTCCCTGCAACCCCCTCTCTCTAAAAATAAATAAATAAAATATTTTTAAAATCACCCAAAAAAACGAAAGAGTTAAAATGAAATGAAGAACTGGCAGGGCAAATATGTCAAAAGCGTAAAATATGAAGACATTTAAATCTAAATACATCAGTAGTTATATTAACTAAATAGGGACTAAATATTCATTAAGAGATAAAGACAGGCTATTAAAAAAACAACAACCCTATAATAGCCCTGGCTGGTGTGGTTCAGTGGATTGAGCCTGGCCTGCAAATGGAAGGGTTGCCAGTTGGATTCCCAGTCAGGGCACATGCCTGGATTGTGGGCCAGGTCCCCAATAGGGGGCACTCAAGAGGCACTACACACTGATATTTCCCTCTTTCTTTTTCTTCCTCCCTTCCCCTCTCTAAAAATAAATAAATAAAATCTTAAAAAAAGAACTCCAACAAATCAATAAGAAAAGTAGATAAAAGCTTGTAGTTCACAAAAAGAGACCATGCAATTAACCAATAAAAAAGTGCTCAACATCAGCAAACAAGGAATAAAATTAAAACCACAAGAGATATACTCCGAGAATAGTTAAAAAATTTTAAACTGACAATACCAAACACTTGCCAGGATGTGAAGCAACTGGAACCCTCCTATATGGCTGGCCAGAAAGTAAACTAGTACAATCATTTAGAAAAGTGGTATTACACGGCAAAGCAATTCCACTTTCACACAACCTAAAGAAACTTGTTCACATACACAGTCGAAAACGTGTATGATGTTCTTGGTAGTCGGAAACTATAAGCAACACAGGTGTCCACCAGCTACAGGGTGAATAGATATATTGTGACATGGTCAAACCACGAAACACTGTTGGCAATAAACATAAGGGCGGTCATCACACGCCTGCAACACACAAACAAGATGAGCAATAGCAGCAAACATAAAATGCACACAATATGATTCTACATGTATAAAGTTTAAAAACTAGTGAAAATAAACTATTGTTTAGGAATATAACTACAGGTGACAAAACTACAAAGAAAAGCAAAGAAGTGATTATCACAAAAGTCAAGACAGTTGTTTCTTCTGGGGAGGAGGCTATGATTCGGAAGGTGGTGCTACCAAGCGCTCTAAGTACCAGCGATGCTCCACTTCTTGACATGGGCAGTGGTTATATGTGTATTTCCCTTAGAATTGTTAACCTATACATTTTGTGGGTTTTTCCCTGCAGGCGTTCTTGTTGTATCTCATACTTTCTAAAGTTTAAAACAAAGACAATGAAATAAACATACTGATTATTGTATGATTCTTAGAAAAGTGGAGGGAACTGAAAATCTTTCACTTTTAAATTAAAACCTTGTGCCCCAAATATCTAAGAGGGGACCTGCCAAGTAAAATTTCAATAAAGCCTACTTACTTCCCTTAGGACGATAGGTGGAGATGGAGTCTCCTGGGAACAGATCTATGCTTTGCCAAGAGTCATCAGAGAACCCCTTTTACACATGAAAAGTGAGGTGAGTAGGCACCCAGAGTCCTGGGGGAGCTATCTCGTTGAAGGCCGCCATTCCTGAAAATCCTTCATAGGAAGAATCCAAGAGAAGAAAACCAACTTGCCAAAAAATGTCTTGGATTAGGATTAGGAACGAAAGGGACTGAGCCTCCAAACCCTGATGAAAAGTTTGAAAATGGCGTGACCCTGAGCAAGACTGCTAGTGGGAAAGGGCCTACGTATCTCCAAAGAGAACTCACCAGGAGACTGGAGAACCAGCTCGGTGACAGGCTCAAGACGTATAGCCCAGAGTGCAGTGCTTCGGGGAGAATGGCTAAGCCCATGAGCATAAACTCAAAAAGCTCAAACCTTGGGATCCAAGCCTGGGGCCAAGCTGGCAGGAACCTGGTCCAACAAGGGCGCTGAGCAGCAGTGACCACACATCCTTGCACCCTGCAGGACAGATCTTCAAGAGTGATACCGTGTAGCTGGTTCAGAGATAACACTGTGGGTTGGCTGCTCAGACTCTGCAGTTCTTCCTCCTCTGAGAATGGAAGAAAGACTGCCTTCTTTGGACTGCTTAAGCCCCCAGGGGGCTTGGAAGTGGAAGACATTGAAATTACTAAAGGGCTTTGGAGATCACTTGGAAAAATAAAGAAATGTGACTGGATAAGAACACAACTGGTGAAATGGGACACACAGGTTAAACATCTAAAGTGAAATTTAAAAAATCTAAATCACCTGTCTGCCAGTTTATCTACCTTTATGTACACAGTACCAGGCGTATGAGGAGAAAACTAAAAGTGTTATCGCATAACACTAAGATAACAGAAAGGGTAATGAGGGAAATTAGCAGGCATTTCAAACAAAGCCTGTGACAGGTGACTTAAGAGAAGGTTCATGCATTAAGACCAGTGGAAGAACAAAATACTTCTTGTGGTACCATCTACTATTACTGTGCAAGTGAGACAAGTAAAAGGAACTTGCTTGTTTTACATCTTCCCTGAAAAGCATCTCAGTATGCGATGTCTTCTTTATGGCCCAGGACACTGTCCCTCCACCCTCTGAGCGCGCCGGCTGCCTCTCAGCCCACACCTACCAGAGCCCCACCGATCTGCCCCTTGCACTTCCCCCAAGACTCTGAGGTCCCTAAGCCAGGGTGTCTGTATATATATGTATCTCTTTATTTCTACTTATTCCCACTCCTCTTGGCTCTATCACACACGCATGCTTATTAAAGGAAAGAAGGAAGGAGGGAAGGAGGCAGGGAGGGCTAGTTTGACTGCTCTTTAACTCTGAAAAAAAAACCCCAGAGGTCCACCACCAGAATACAGAAACCCACAGAGAAATCGGGACTGCTTGATGAGGTTATTACTTAACAGCTACTTGTGCTATCATAAAAATACAATTCATCTGATAACCATGGAAACCAAAATGAAGGCAGTATGGGTAAGGGTGGCTTTTTTCAGAAATCTAAAAACAATTAGAGGCTTGAAAGCAGAAAGACAAAGAAATCCAACTGCTGCAAGCCAGAAGGAAATCCTTTCCTAAAAGCCCTGACAAAGCAGCACTTTCTCCAGTGTCTGAAATCTTACCAGGCTTCAACAAGGGCTCTAGGACTGCTGTGATTGATCACGAAACAATTTAAGTCTCTGTGTGTTTCAGTCCCTTGGGACCAGCTGCTATGAGGCCAGCTCACTGGGAGCTGAAACTTACTGTTATTATAAAATGTACTGAGAACCAGCAGAGGAATGGAGATATATAGACACACACACACACACACACACACACACACACACACATATTACATATCTATTTCTTCTCCAGCTCCTAGTAAGTGTACAAGCACATAGTAGGTGCTCCAAAAATACTTGTTGGATAAATGAAAAATTGAGTCAGACCAGAGGGAAAGTACAGTGTCTGGTAAACAGTGTATGTTCTTTCCATCACACAGTGCCAACATTCTGTCAGTTCTTGAGAAAATCAAAGTCCCGGTCTCTTTCTGGGTCCAGCCTCCCCATGTGCAAAAGGACAGAGTTGCATTAGATGGTTTCCCAGGCATCTTCCAGCTCTGACAGCCAATCCCTGTACTGTGCTTTTTTTGGTGGTAGCACAGGCCTGGCTTTTTTTTTTTCCCTTTCTTTCTTTCTCAGAGGGAATCTGATACCCATCTGCTCAAGTACATTTATGTTCCCATCCTGCCTTCACTGGATAGGAACAACAGGTTCACGGGCCAATTGTAAATGAGAACCAAAGGGATCCAGAAAGAGGGGAAAGAGTCCCACGAGGACGCTTTCTTAGGAAACCAAAACAGTACTCTTTCAAGGACTAAATATATAGCAACTGAAGTGTGATTATTCTAAACATCCCTTACGTGAAGCTTACTAATTTAATAATTATATTAATAGCACTATTTTTGAGCACTTATGTGCTTGACACTGTGCTAAACCCTTTAGACTTAATCCTCACAGCAACGTAATGAGCTAACTAGTGTTATTACCTGCTTTTAACAAACGAGGATTCTATATGGTTCAAGGTCACACAGCTAGTAAGTGGCAAAACTAGAACTTGAACCCAGAGAGTTCTGGCTCTCCAAATGGCTTTTCATTCTTCACTGTAGTCCTGTGAGGGAGGCTGAGCAGGGGTCATCATTACCTTTACTTTAAAGATGGAGAAACCAAGTCTCAAAGAGGCTTGCGATTTGCATAACACAGAAGACACTGAAAAGGTGCCTGGCTCAGACACTCGTTCTTGGTGAGGGCTCTTTCCCATCCCAAAACTCTGCTTCTTCGACTTCACTTACAACTCGCAAGATCTCAGGGCTAAAGGTAACCGCGGAGGTCCACCCTCCCGGCGCACAGCTCTTCTTCCGAGCGGCTGAGCGTGCAGATAGATGCTTGCAGGGTGCAGAAGCGCAGGGCAGCGAGCGGCCTGCGGACACCCCTGCCTGGTGCCGCCAGGGCCAGATGCTCAGCCTCTGCTGGGACCCAGCGGTGCCTTCTGGGCCGGTGGCCTCCAGAAGCGCCCCGGTTTCCCAGAAGTAGCCCACCCTCCCCCAACCCCGGTCGGCCCCCTGCCCCAGGTCTGGGGCATCACCGGGATGCAAATGGAATAAGTTCGCCCGCAGCCTCCACTGGCCGACCACCTCTTACCTGGCCGGAGCTCCCTGGGGCGCAGTCCCAGCCGAGGGCACGGGAGCCGCAGAGGAGCCTCGCGGAGTGGAGCGGGAGGACTCGCGCTGCGAGCCCCGCCTGGGGGCGGACAGTTGCTGGGCTGGTGCGGGGCGGGCACCGTCACGTGACCCGCGAGGCTGGGGATGCTGGGAGCTGCGGACCGGCGGCATGGGTCGGTTCCCAGACCACCGCGGAGGAGGGGCGGGGGAAAGGAACCGAACCTGGAGGAGTCTCTGCGGGGAGGGACTGAGAGGGTCGAGGGAGACGCGCCGGGCTTCAGGTCCTGCGAAGTCAAGCTTGTGGGAGGACGATTAAGGCTTGTACTGCGTGGCCCCAGAAGGGGCAGAAATAGAATCGGTGGGCGGAAATTGCAGGGAGGCATGCTGGGGTCAATATAAAGAAGATTCTTCCAAGCACCACTGTTGTGTGTGGCTGGGCTGTTTCGGGTGGTGGTAAGATGCGCTCCGAGGGGCTGGGTTCATTCATTCGACAGACCGACTAGACCCAGCGCTCAGCACAGTGCCTGCCACACAGTAAACGGTAGTTGTTGCTGCTCGTGTTGTTGTTATGGGCATAAAAGGGAACAAAGCTGATATAGTCCCTATCCTCTTGAAGTTAATTTTCAAGTGGAGAAGGTGGTCATTAATCCAGTGTCACTTAAATGTGTATTTTAAATTATGGTAAATGCATTGAAGGAGCTCTGGTTTAAAATTAGGGGGAAGGGAAGGTGGTCAGGGACCTCTCAGAGAAAGGTAAGGAGTGAACCAGGTGGAAGAGAGGAGGGAAAGCTAGGGTGAACCCTCGGGTGGGGCGGGGCAGGGCAGAGCAGAGCAAAGAACACTGCTCTCTGGGTAAATGGAAGATGTCCAGTTTGTTAGAAGCTTATTAGGTTAAGGTCAGAGCAGCCCAGTGAAGCTAGGGAGGTTAGTTAGGAGCTAGATCATGCAGCACTTAGTAGGCTGTGATGAGGATTCCAAATTGCATGTGAAAGGAAGCCATTGAATGCATGGAGAATGTACATGATTTGATACCTTTTTTTTTTTAATGCCATGCCTGCTACTATGTGGAGCATAGACCAAGCAGAGTGGAAACAGGGCAACTGGTTAAGACTTGGGCTGGAGTGATGGTAGTGAAGATGGAGAGAAATGGATTAGAGACACATTTCTGAGGTAGAGTCAAACTTGGCTTGATAAGGGAAGTTAGGGGGGTTCCCAGACTATTAGCTTAACCTGACTAGGTCACAGAAGTGCTGGTTTATGGAAATGGTAACTATTGTAGGCGAACATAATTGGGGGGGGAGGGAAATCAAGTACTCAACTCTGCACTTGCTCAATTTAAGATGCCTATGCCTCATCGAAATGAGGCAATCAAAAAGGCAAATTGGATACAGACATCTAGATTTTAGGAGAGAATGTCAGCTACAGAAATCTAACTTAAGGTTGCTGTGGAAAAGAAATTACCGCACCAGGCTGAGGTTTGTGGTGGCTGACCCCGGTGGTGCCTCTGACCTCCAGTCCCTGGTTCTACAGACTGTATTCTATAAAAATGCATTCTGTCTATTATTATTCTGAGTGAGGCCCAAGTTACCATGCAGCTGCTCTCCTTTATGAATGGGGGAAAGCCACCCTAAACCTAAAGCCAACAGTTTATTTTAAGCAAAGACACAAAGCTGTACACACAGTAGCCAGATACAGTGGAAAGACCTCTCTGACTTAGGTTACAGTTTTCCACTACAATGGGTTTGATGATTTATCTTTTTATTGGTGACTGGCAAAGCTATGGTGTTTAATCCTTTGAAAAGTACCCCTGTTGTGTGACACTGGCATTCTAGATATCTGTCAATAATCAATCAAAAGCCTGAATTTCTGGATCTGTGCCAGCCAACATTATCATTTTGGCATTGCTATGAAACAGCTAAGCCTTTTAAAGGTGCGCAACCGCAGGTTTCTACAGGAGCACACTGTCCTTATTAGTAGAGCACCACTTGCTGAATGGAAAATGCGATTTTTACATACAAGTACTTGGATATAAGAATGTCATTGGTGTTCAACTGCAGCTGAGCCCTCTCTTCCTGCTGCCCTCATCTCTCCCGTGCACGTCTCTCCCCTACCACTTGCTGTGGGGTTTCCTTCTCCATGAAACAAGGGCCAACCTGCTCACCGTTGCATCCCAGCACACAGTTGGTATTTGTTGAGAAACGAATGAGGAAACATACATAGTTTTCCACCGCCATGTGAACTTTATTTACTTTGCTCAAGGTGATTTGTCCCGGGTCAACATAATAGACTTTTGTCATCCTTTTTGTCTGCCAGCATCTGAACTTCCCCATTTTATAAGCTTGTTGGGAATGAGAGCGAGCCCTTCAGTATAGGAACTGACATCCAGATACTGTCTCTGCTTCTCCATGTGACACTACAGATTACAAACGTTTCCTGCAGTTTGAATAGGTAGCCAGAGACACAGTGAAGTACCCATAGACTAATTCTTTGCTGACCAGGGCAAAGGCAGCAAGATGAAGTTCTTAGAGCAATACCAGCTGCCATGGTGGCCCAGGCTTCTGTGCATGTGGCTCTAGTAATCAATGGTGGCATCAGGGCCTCAGCAGAGATGATGTCCTCACTGCAGCAGGTTGTGTGGAGTGGCCATGTGACAAAGGGTGACATTCCAGCTGTCTAGTATCCAAGCTGATTCTCTAGGCTTCCTGATGATGCAAAACTACCTATAATTCTTTTAAGAAATTAATTTTCTCCTTAAATCTACCTCAGCTAGATTTTGGCATAAGTAAAAAATCTGACTCATATAGTTACATGACAGCAGAGCTGAAGCTCTAACCCAGGACTGTGAACTACTGATTCCAGTGTCCCTTCTCCACATACAGAGCTCTACTCTCCGACCACCCACACTTGCACATTACACGTATCTCTAAGTCACCTTTGTTCACCAAATGTATACTTTTAACATCGGTCGATTAATGAGTATTTCAAGCGACCCAGTGGGACATTGTTTCAAATGCAGCAGTGTCGTTGTCTGTGTAGCCGTTTATGTAAACTTTATTTTTGCATTTGTCTTTTATAGACATAAGTGGAAAATGAAAATACTCATGTGACTGAGAAAGAGGAAAATTATCAGACCTGCTTAAGGTAGATCTTGAGCATCAGTAGAATGATTACTGGACTAAAGCCAACTGCTTTACAAACAACTTAAGGGCATTTCATAAGCGCAAACATTTTATCAGATATTATTTAAAACACAAAGTGATTCTGTAATGTTTTCACAGCTCAGTTTAACAAGTTTGTTCAATTTCTGTAGGTGTGGTTTCTATATAAATCTTTATGAACTTGTACAAAAATAGGCAAAAGGCACCAAGATACGTGTCTGTGATACTGAGTGCGTGCAAACAGCAGGTGAGTAGCAACTGTTCACGTCTCCCTGTGATGGACATACACAGAGCAAGGAAAAGCCCTGATGCTTTATTTCCAATTTATCATTGTAGCCTTAAAAAAGAAAAAATAGGTTAAGGTTGTTCTCGTGTAATGAAATCTGGAAATGCAGTATACACCATAGCCAGCAGATGTCAGAATGGGATCGATCACTTAAGATTGAAGTTTGAAGATGGGGCAGGAGTTGCTGGAGGGACTGAAGGTTTTCTTCTGTGCTCAACTCACCCCAGGCACAATGGCCTTCTTTATTCCTTAAACACATCTGCTTTTACACTTTTTCAAAGGCTCCTCACTCTTTTATCAGGCAAATTCCTAGTCATTCAAATCCTACTCTAATATTACTTCCACAGGGAGCCCTGCCCACTCCCCCTTCAACCCAGCAGGTCAGGGCCTCCCTCCCTGTGCCATGCTCTCGGTTGCCTGTATTTCACTCTTGTAGCAGTTTATGCAATATAATGAAGAAATTACCGATGAAATTATATCATGTCTGACTCCCCTGCTGGACTGTAAGGCTCTTTTTTTTCCTAAGATGAAGTTTTAATATTTTTTTTAGATTTTATTTTTTTAATTTATTTTTAGAGAGGGAAGGGAGGAAGAGAGAGAGAAACATCAACGTGGGGTTGCTGGGGGTCATGGCTTGCAACCCAGGCATATACCCTGACTGGGAATCGAACCTGCGACGCTTTGGTTCACAGCCTGCGCTCAATCCACTGAGCTACACCAGCCAGGGCTGGACTGTAAGACTTTTAAAGGTATGTATCATGACTGAATTCTTCTCTGCCGTACCCCTCACCCACCACAGTACCCGGCCCTCTGCAGTCAGTCACTGAATAATGTTTGTGAAAGTGAACACCTCTACCGAACAGATTGGGAACATTTTTCTGAGGTCTGGACGACAGGTAGTATCTGGAAAGTCAGTATTTTTTCACCTTCAACTCAGCAGTCTTTGTACTCAGCCCCTTCTTTGTAAAGATATTACGTGGGCAAGAAAAATGTGTGAGATTGTACTTGCATTCAAGGAGTTTTCAGTAACCGGGGAAAGAAATGACACAACTTCCCCCATAGTGGCAATCCCTACTACAGAGTATCCATGTGCAGATTCCGGAACAGACTTCCTCCAGTGAAGGGGAGCGGCTTGCACGACCCAGTCCACCTTGGTCACGGTAGCTGAGCTCAAGAAGGAACCTTCCTTCGCTTTCCAAACATTCACCCTATCTGCCTTCTGGGACAATTATTCTTTGACACAACAACACTTTTACTTACTAAAAACAGCTTTCAGACTCCGAACGTAGGTATTCTCAAGACTCAGCACCTTATATATTTTTAAAATTACTTCCTAGTAGCATGGTTTCCAGACTCTTTCAGTGCTCTAACTACCAAACTCTACTCTGGAGAGTTGGCTAGTGGAGCATCTGTCAGACCTGGAGACCTTAATGTTGTCAATATATTACTGCAATCTAAAATTGCTTTCACTTTTTAGTTTTATTTGATTCTTATTTTGAAACTAGTCCAGAATTTCAGAATTGGAAGGGACCTTAAGGTAATTAGTTTACTGGTTAACCAAAGCAGATCCTGGGCCAATTAAATTACTTGGACACTTAAAAAAAAAAAGATTCCTGGACTCCATCCAGCACCATGCTGATCCAGTAGGTCTTTAAATTTTTCCCACATGATTTGGTGTGCAGCTTGTTTTGGAAAGTACCTCTGAACAAGATGCCTGACGCAGCCTTATGCAACAAACGGTGTTCTTTTCCCCATTGTACTCGAACCTCTCCTGTGGCAGGTAGCCCATCACAAAGAAAACTCTGTGCACCAGAAGCCTTCCAACCGTCCCTATGCATGTTAGCCCCACGTACGTCCAGCGTGGGAGAAGAGGAAAAGGAATTCCCAGGATGACGGTGAAGAGAGATCCCAGAACATAGCCATACATAAGGCATAAAAGACTGTGCGTCTAGACTGGGGCGGGTCAGAAAGCCCCAGGAAAAATGTACTCAGTAAGATGAAACAGTGTATCTAATGAAACTGAACACTGTGAGCAATTTAGACAAATAGCAGAAAAGTTTAGTTGACTTAGTGGTAAATTAATAGAAAACTAAGCCTCGGAAAAACAAAAAGATGTATAGGAAATGAACACAAATCTAATGAAATTAAACTAATAAAAACCACACTAATAAATACATTGGCAGAAAGAAGAGATGTGTGAATAACGGAAGAAAAGAGACGTAAGTCCTTACAGATGTGGAGAAGCCAGTAGGCAATGTCCTAAAACAGAAAAATCATATGGAACAATATAGTCGTGCTACTCAGAGGCACGGGGTAAACACCAATACAATTAGCAAAAAAGAGGTGAATGTATTTGCACCACCTCTGGGAAGAAGATTAAAGACTGACCCCTTCCCCAACAAACCTGGAGAACTCTCTGACATGTAAAATACACTGTTTTTGCCTTTGGTGATATTACATATTTCAGCATCAAGCAGAAACAATGCCTTTCACAGAGACTGCTTAACAATAAAACAATGTCACTTTATCAAGATCGGCAAATTCCAAAACAAGATGAACTCAATTTCATGCAGCTGTACTAATCACAAGATTACAGTGGTCTCATCAGCGATTGTTGATTTGCAGCAAAAACCAGGTGAAGAAGAAAAAAAAACACCCAATTTTTCTTAATTGGTACATTTATTAAAAATATAGACGAATGGTCCTGTGCTTAAATGCCGTTGCGGTTGTGTGCTGGCTTCCGTAAACATAACTAATCATGAGGAGCTCTTCAGTGAACGCATTCCAGACAGAAGTAAAAAGGCCAACAGAAATGACTGACAACACAGGGCTACTGCAGACAAAATTCTTATATAATTAATACTTGCTAGAAAATGGAATTTGACATTATTTACAATTATAGCAACATTAATGGAGGCTGAATATCACAGGCATAAGAAATGTCTTTTCATACTTCCCAAATAGTTTTCTATTTTAGCTACGAAGGTCAGTTATCACAACCAAACTTGTTCGTAAGAAGCAGAAGTTTTACGTCCATTCAGTCAAAGAGTCTCTTACATCTTTCTGGGCCTATTCGTTTGCAGGTTCATTTGCAGAGCAGAAACTATAACCAGGTTCTTCGTATCATGCATTCACATGTGCAGTCCAATCTTTATATGCTGTCCAATTTCTTTAAGATAAAAGGAGCTGAAAAGAGAATTTGTTTTGATTAGCTCAAAAGTGACATTATGAAACTCTAAGATTGGGGATAAAACTTCCAGGTTTAGATAAATACATTTTTTGAAAACAACTCCAAGTGGTGGCCAAGCCTCTCCCTGCACAACCCAGCAAAAGGGACACAGTCTTTCCAGGCGGCCTACTCCAGTGTCACGCAGCTGTAACCATCAGAGGTCACTCATACATCACACGAAATCTTTTCTCCAAGTAGTTCTCCCTTAGGGCTGCCAAGAGTAAATCCAAACCTCTCCCAAATGATAATCCTTTACTCTTGTGATTTAACTGTCAAAGGCACAAAACACGAGAAGACACAAATCATTTTTTACCTTTAGAAATGCATTTAAAAGGCAGAGGATGAGAGTGGGGACACAACAATGAACTGGGGAACCAGAAGAGCCAGCACATGTTGTGACCCCCCACTGAGTAGCTACCTATCACCTGTGCCCTCCAGATCACACATGGTACAGCTCTACTTCGATTATAGGGGCTTGTTAGGACGGGGTAGATAAAAATGTCTAGAAAACTAGAAAGTGTTGTCCTAAGTATGGAAAGAAGTGATATTATTGCCCTATGTAAAAGTGCTATGGCCAAAATAAGCCCATGAAGAGATGCTCAAGATCACTTAACATCAGCACAATGCAAATTTAAACTACAAGGAGATACCTACTGGGATGGCTGCTTCCAAAAAAATCTGGTGGCAAGGACATGGAAAAATCAGAACCTTTGTGGTCACTGCCCGTGGGAATGTAAAATGGTACAGATGCTGTGGAACACACTCTCTCTCCTCAAAAAATTAGAGAGAGAGATATTTGTACATCAATGTTCACAGCAGCATTACTCACAGAAGCAACCCAAGAGTCCAAAGATGGCTGGATGGATAAACAAAATATGGTATACAATGGAATATCATTCAGCCCTAAAAAGGAAATTCTGACACCTGCTACAACGTGGATGAGCCTTAGGATATCATGCTAAGTGAAATAAGCCTGTTACATAAAAGACAAATACTGTTCGATTCCACATACAGTTCTGAAGATGGATGATGCTGATAGTTGCACAATATTGTAAATGTATTTAATAAACACTACACTGTACTTTTAAAATGTTAAGATCATAAATTTTATTTTATGTGCATATTACTGTAACTTTAAAAATTAGGGAAAAAAGGAATCACAACAAAAAAGCTGCCATAATCTTTTTCTCACTACTCATACTAAATTAATAAAACATTTCATTAATATCAAACTGAAGATATTGAGATCTGCCAGAAAATGACAAAGTCAGCAGCATGTCCAGCCTTTTCTACTATTTTTTTCTTAAAGATTTTATGTATTTATTTCTAGAGAGGGGATGGGAGGGAGAAACATCCATGTGTGGTTGCCTCTCAAGCGCCCCCTACTGGGGACCTGGCCAGCAACCAGGCATGTGCCCTGAATGAGAATTGAACCAGTGACTGGTTCACAGGCTCGTGCTCAATCCACTGAGCCCCACCAGCCAGAGCTCTAGTAATTCTTATCAGAAAAAAAATCTATCAAATGAATGCATAAACAAAATGTGGTATAACCATATAGTGGATTATTATCCAGTAATGACTAGGAAGGGAATAACAGTCCAAGGAATTAAATAATACATGCTACAATATGGATGAACCTTGAATACATTATGCAAAGTGAAATAAACTGGACACAAAAAGGTTACATATTGCAGATTAGTGGTTGTCTAGGGCTGGGGCAGGGAGAAATGGGGTTTGGCAGCTAAGGACACGAGTTCCTTTCAAAGGGAAAGAAAATGTTCTAAAATAGATTGTGCTGATGGCTGCACAAACTGACTACACTAAGAAGCCACTGAATTGTACACTGTAAAATGGGTTAGTGGCACAATGTGCGAATGGTAACTCAATCTAAAAATGGAAATACAGGACAGTATCCTGTCCTTTTTCAAAAAAACAATTCATATCAAATACAAAGCTCACTGAGAAGCAAATATTTTACTGGCAGCTAAGTCAACAAAACATGGTAAATGGAGGAAACAGGTTGGGAGTTGCTAAAGGCTGTTGAAGAAGTGGGATGATTTGGGAGTTTCTGTTTACCAGGGCTCCCTCTTCCAGGGAAACAGTGTAAGACCACAGGCAGTGAAAGGGGCACCGATTAAGGGAGATCTGCCCTCAGTGAGCTCTGGTCTAGGCCCAACATGAGTTTCTACAGAATGAACTTGGTATGGCCTTTATTTACTTAATCGTCCCTGCCTCTACACTCAGACCTGCAAGCAATACACAAAGAGGAGTAATGAAAAGAGTACTGAACTGAGAACGAGGTGGGGAAAAGTCACTTCTGAGATGCATATCTAAAATTAGCTCTAATATTCAGTGTGCCTGCAACTCATATCTTGAGTAAGTCCCTTTTGAAAGTCAAGTTCAAATTAACAAATGGGATATACAGAATCTTAGGTCCAGCCTCCATCAGAGGGCTACAGTCAAGATCAGGTAATGAAAATATGTTTCTGCCGAACGTAAAACCAAATAAACCCTCGGGTATCATCACACATTGTATGCGGGAAACGTACTTATACGTTTTACGTTGACTGGTAGTAGAGCGCGCGATAAAAACTACCCGCAAACAATGTGATCATTAAACTCCACAGACGCATACTCTTTTCTCACTTTCTCCCGAAAAGCAACTTTAAGTTTACCCACTGTACCAATACAATTTTTTTGGATTACAAAGGTCAGCACTGACGTAAGGAATCGTAGTACTGAGTTAAGAGGTCTGAATTCTAGGCCAAGATCATGCACTACATTGCTCAATGACCTTGAGCCAGCCATGCCTCTACTGCAGATCTCAGTTTCTGCCTGCAAAAGGAGGGAACTGCTCTGGGTTATAACCCTTGTGGGTCTGATTCAAATGCTCTTAAGGCAGGGCGAGGCCGGACGATTAACCACGCAGTCCCCCGCCACCACGTGCAGCTCAGTCTCCCCACTCCGATCCGCAGGCTCTAAGGCGCACATGCGCCCGCTGCCCTTGACGCGCCTGCCCCTGGCTCCCAGCGAGGGCCCGTAGCTCCAGAGCTGGGTGGTCGGTGTCGGCAGGCTCTCTGCTGGTCTCAGGGTTACAGCCTGGAAGGACACTCACTGACTCGCAGCAGGGCCACATAGATGAGGAAGTTCCGTATGGAGGAAATCACATCCTCGCGCATCTTTCGTTTCATCTCCTCAGGGTCCAACTTCGGCGCGAGGCCCTCAATACGAAACATCGCGGCGCCGCCTCAACAGCTTCCAACTTCCCCGCTCTGCTCTCTCCCCAGCAGCCTTGCACCCGGAAGTAGGCTCAACCCCATTTCCGGTCCTGCCCCCCCATATTTGAGCGCCGCAACGGAAGCCTGCAAGGGATAATCCTCATCCTAACCTAGCGGTTTTCAGGAGAGCTGCCGGAAGGGGGCGGCCACGATCTTAGCAGCGCAGGACTAGGTTCCTCCAGGCTGCTTAATAACCTCCGAGTTGAGCTGGGAGCGCTACGCTGTGAAGTACTTTCACTCCCCGGAGGGGGGCGGTGCACACAGGTGCCACCATAAATAGTAATAATGGCTAACATTTACTGAGTACTCAGAACAGCCTTACCCTATAAATTAGATATTATAATCTTCATTTCCTAGATAAGAAAATTGAAGCACAGAAATCTTGAAAACAGCAATTTGCCCAAATGTGCTTTAAAGTACTTAGGCAAAAAAAAAGTTTGAGGAGAGATGAAATGATATTAGCAAAATATTGAAAACTGCTTAAGTCAGTGCTTAGCACATTATTAAAATTATTTTTCCTTTCTATTTTGAGTGTTTAAAATTTTTCGTGAAAAGTTAAAACAAAAAAGTGAAGATGAAACTTGCTCAAGATTCCACACCTAGTAGTTGCAGAGCAGGGTTTTATATCTTAGTTAAGCCTGTGGGACCCCAAAGACAAGAGTTTTGTGTGTTATTAAAAAATTATCTATATAGTTGCTGTAGCCTCATTTCTGGAGTTAACTGATCCTTACAAATTATATTTGTCTAGTAATACAGTATACATAAAGCAAGTTCAAATCTGTTCAACTTTTTACAGATGAGAAGAGGGAGGCTCAGAAACCAAGCGCACTGCTTAAAGTCATCCTGCTAGTGATGGGCAGAGGCGGGGTTCTGATGCAGATAATCATAGTGTCAAGCTGACATCTCTTTCCCCTGCACCCTACTGCTCCTCCGTTAGCCTTTACCAGTTAAAGCCTGCCTGGAGGGGCATCACTGGAGTCAGAAGGTGGGAGTTTAATGCAACCAGACTTCCTGTCACAGAATCATCAAAACAGTACTGCTCCAAACTATGCTTAACGATATATAATTCTTAGGCAGGAACCAGATGACTGAATTGCTCACATAATTCGAAACCAGAATAGAATGTTCCTTTCTTTACTGCACATTGCATAGCAACAATGGATTTCAGAAAAATTAGAATAGTAATTTACCATGGGAGCAACTGATAACTGTAAGAATTGCCACCCACCTTCCTCATTGACAGAATGTAAGACATTGGGGTAAGAAAGGGAACGTGTCTGCGCATTCAAGCTTTAGAAACCTACCACATCTATAATTCATACGGTGGAATAGCAGAGGCAGCTCTGGAATGGGAGGGGCTGACTGCCAAGGAACAGCCTCCATCTAACCCTTGGAGAGTGTTTAGAAAGCCTGCACCAAGGCTGGAAAGCAGCAGGTGCCTTGGAAAGAACCAGGACAGGAAGACTGGAGACATGGCCTGTAGATCTGGCACTGCCACTATCTAGCCACATGACAAGGGACTGCAACTTCATTTCTTTCGTTGTAAAGGAGGAAGATATGATTAAATGTTCTTAGAGTCCCTTTTATTTCTAACCGGGAATGTGATTTGAATTCTAGGACATTCTGGTCTGGAGTGTGCAGATAATCAAAATATTATCAAATGTGGTGAGATATCAAAACAACCAGTGTGTGTGTGTTTTCCATGGTAGGAAGAATGGAACAATAAGGCATATCTCATCCATCGGAATAGTGAGGCAAAATGGTTTGGCAAGGAATGAGTTATGGGATTCCAGGAACCTGGATCTCATATGCTGGCCAAGTTTAGATAAACATTTCTCATACAGAACTATCAGTTTTTTTCTTTTTTAAAATTATACTTTATTGATTATGCTATTAGAGTTGTCCTGATTTTCCCCCTTTGCCCCCCTCCACTCAGCGCTGCCCCCTCTCTCAGGCAATCCTCCCACCATTGTTCATGTCCATGAGTCATGTGCATAAATTCTTTGGCTACTCCATTTCCTATACTGTACTTTACATCCCCATGGCTGTTCTGTAACTTCCTATTTGTACTTCTTAATCCCCTCACCTCTCCCCCCATTCCCCCACCCCACCTTCCCATCGGGCAACCATCAAAACGTTCTCTGTATGCATGATTCTGTCTCTATTTTTCTTGTTTGCCTAGTTTGTTTTTGAGGTTTAATTGTTGATAGATATGTAGTTTTGCCATTTTATTGTTCATAATTTTGATAATCTTTTTCTTAAATAAGTCCCTTTAATGTTTCATATAATAATGGTCTGGCGATAATGAACTCCTTCAGTTTTTTCTTGTCTGGGATGCTCTTTCTCTGCTGTTTGATTCTAAATGATAGCTTTGCTGGGGAGAGCAATCTTGGATGTAGTTCCCTGATTTTTATGACTTTGAATATTTCTTGCCATTCCTTTCTAGCCTGCAAAGTTTCATTTCAGAAGTCAACTGATAGTCTTTTGGTAACTCCCCTGTAGGTAGCTAGCTTCTTTTCTCTTGCTGCTTTCAAGATTCTCTGTTTATCTTTACCCTTTGGTATTTTAATTATGATGTGTCTTGGAGTGAGCCTCTTTGCATCCATCTTGTTTGGGGCTCCCTGTGCTTCCTGGACTCGCATGTCTATTTCCTTTACCAAATTAGGGAAGTTTTCTTTCAGCATTTTTTCAAATAGATTTCCAATTTCTTGTTCTTTCTCTCCTCCTTCTGGCACTCCTATGATGCGAATGTTGGAACTCCTGAAGCTGTCCCAGGGGCTGCTTATACTATCTTCATTTTGGGGCATTCTTTTTTTTTTTCTTGCTGTTCTGCTTGGTTGTTTTTTGGTTCCTTATGTTCCAAATCACTGATTTGATTCTCAGCTTCATCCATCTACTATTGTTTCCCTGTAAATTGTTCTTTATTTCAATTAGTGAATCCTTCATTTCTGACTCTCTTATTTATGCTGCTGAGGTCCCCTATGTTCCTTGAGCATCTTTATAATCAGTGTTTTGAACTCTGCATCTGATAGGTTGCTTATCCCCATTTCATTTATCTCTTTTTCTGGAGTTTTGATCTGTTCTTTTATTTGGGCCATGTTTCTTTGTCTCTTCATTTTGGCAGCCTCCCTGTGTTTGTTTCTATGTATTAGGTAGATCTGCTTTGACTCTGTGTCTTGGTAGTGTGGTCTAATGTAGTGGGTGTCCTGTAGGGTCCAGTGGCACAGCCTCCCCTATCACCCAAGCTTGGTACTCAAGTTGTGCCTCTTGTGTGGGCTGAGTACACCCTCCTCTTGTAGTTGAGTCTTCATTACTGTTGGCAGATCAATGGGAGGGATTTACCCAGGCCAGTCAGCTGCAAGGGTTGGCTGTGACCACTGACCACCAACCTTCACCATCCTTGGAGTATCAGTTGAGTAAGGCAGGTTGGTGGTGTTCTAATGTGGTCTATAGCTGCCTACTGGGTACACTGGCCCTTGGATTTCCTGGGTGGTTCAGGGCAAGTTCAGCCCCCACCTGTGTTTTGCCCTGGGCCACCCTGCCTGAACTACAAAGCAATCTGAGAAGGTTGCTACTTGTGCTGGGTTTGGAGATTCCCAGGCAAAGCCAAGCTGTGAATTTGGGCTGGCTGCTGCTAGTACCAGGCGTGGGGCTCATTGTTGCTTATTTGAGAAAATTTAGGAAGTTGTGTGGTATGAGCCAAGACCAGCTATTCATATGGAAAAGCAGCTTGGGTGGGCCTGTAAGTTAGTGGGGCAGAGTCTCTGGAGATCTCCAAGGTGGGTCAAACAGTGTGAGCTAGGTTGATGGAGTCCTGGCCTGCTGGCTCTCTGGCTCTGTGTTGGGAGGGCTCAGAAAAGGGACAATGGCCTCTGGTTGCCTGGTACCAGACACTTCAGTCTCTCCCAGTATGCCATTGGTGCCCCTCAAGCTGCCATCCCAGTGCTGGAGCTCAGAGGAAATGATCTGAATAGGTGAGTCCATGCATGCATTCTTTAAGAGGAATTGCTTGTGGCTCGAGCAATTTCTCCCACTGACTCAATCCCTTTTTGCAGGCAGAAGTTGTGTGGACTTATCTTCCCGATGCTGGTGGTGGTATTGTCCAATTACAGTTGATTTAAGTGAGACAAATTGAGAGAAAGTACTTTAGGAAGTTAACACTGGAGTGAGCTATTTCATATTTTGGATCCCTCATTTTTTTTTCTCATTGGAATTAAGAGGGGTTGGGCCTAGCCTTTAAAATCTCTTGCAGCTCTAAAACACTGAAATTATGTGTTCATCTTTCCAGTTCTCCGTAACTTTGCACTGAAGGCTAAAAGCAAAGGATTCCCTGTGATTTCTCGTGAAAGGCAAAACTAAAGAGTATGCATGCATAATTTAGTATTGATATTTGTATTATTTAGTCTGATCACAGAAGAAATGGGAGCTGATGTCACAGCCTGTCTTGTTTTCCACTTCAATCCCAAGGGAAGTTTAGGGGCCATTTCTTTTGCCTCGACTTCCCAGACAGCACTGCACACAAACATTCAATGTACACGACCTTCCCATTAGAGAATTAAGTGTTTTCATTTTCATCACTGGGGAGGAATTTGTATTTGCAATGTCACAGATTGACAGATAACTCACAACTGGGAAATAATTTCAACATACAATCACAGGGACCTGCAGGTTCTAATTTATAGGGAGCTATAAGCTTTGGGGATTGAATACTTCAACCCCTTCATTTAATAGATAAGGAAACTGAGGCCAAGAGGAAAGCTAATTAGAGGTAGAGCTGGTTGGCACTAGGGCTCCTCCTTCAGTCCTTTTTCCAATCACAACTTGCAGCTTTCAATACTGACAAATATTTTCATTGATGACCCTCCCCTCAGAGGTGAGAATCAGAATGGGGTGTTGTTCAACCCCATTGTGGGAGGGACAGGATGAAGGGTGGCTGGTACTTGCCAACAGTCAGAGGGCAGCCCTTCTTTCCGTGTTTCCACACCCATCACTAGTAGTTCACCTTGGCTGGGTTATTTTCTAGCTCCACCTTCTCTCCTTCCTCATTCCTTCAGGAGATGAATGTGGTCAGGAGTTCCCAAAATAAACTTGACTTTGAACTGAAGATGAATGGAACAAGAAAGGGACACTTGGGACCTCAGTAAAGATTGCTGTGTGCTAGATGTTAATTGGAGTCCTCACGTAAGCAGATGAGGTAATTTACTTCTAGAAACTGTGGCCCAATAAAAGGCATCTTCAAGAAGAGGGACTTTTTGAATCTTCAAGGATGAGTAGTATTTTGATAACCTTCACCTCACTGGCATTTGCTTTCTATGTTACCCTGTTCTCTGTTCTAATTTTTAGGGCCTGGTGTCTGGATGATTCATGAATGTTGGCTTTCTTTCCAAGTAGACTATAAACACCTTGAGTTGAAAAAACATACATTTTTAACCCTCCAAACAACTGAGCATGGGTATTTAAAAAGGTAAAACTTCAGAAAGTACTCCCTGAGTGGGTGAATGAATGAATGAATGAATGAACTTCATGCCTGCTAACCTTTAGAATTAAAAAATTGGTAGCTTTCTATATTAGGTTGAACAGAAATTGTCCCCCAAAGAAATTTATTAAAAATTCTACATAATATGTTTATATAGGTACTTATTTGTCACTGTTTTTGTACAAGTTGTTTTTGTTTGCCTACATAAAAATTAATTATCTATTTATTTAAAGATTGTATTTATTTTTAGAGAGAAGGGAAGGGAGGGAGAAAGACAGGAAGAGAAACATCAGTGTGTGGTTGCCTCTCACGTGGCCCCCAACTGGGGACCTGGCCCACAACCCAGGTATGTGCCCTGACTGGGAATCGAACCAGCAACCCTTTGCTTCACGGGTCCACACTCAATCCACTGAGCTACACCAGCCAGGGCAAAATCATTTAAATAATTTTAACATATCTTAGGCAAATTTAAATGATGAACTTTAAAATTTACTTGCTTTATTTAAAGCAATATAATTAAATGATACCCTTATTATACTTTCTAAAATAATTTTTTAAAGTTTTTTTTTAATTTTAGAGAGAGAGCAAGGGAAAGACAAAGAGGGAGAGAAACACTGATGTGAGAGAGAAACACCTGTTGGCTGCCTTCTGTACACGCCCCAGCTGGGGAATGAGCCTGTAATCCAGGCATGTGCCCTGACTGGGAATCAAACCAGTGACTATTCAGCCTGAGGGACAATGCCCAACCAACTGAGCCACACTGGCTGGGGCACCCATATTACACTTTTAATAACTCTTTTTCCATCAAAATGTAGAATTAAGGGGAAAAAAAGAAAATAATCCCTCATAAACCCACAACCACTATTGACACATTAGTGATATTTCTTTCAGCCTTTATCCTTTTACCATATACATATATAGTGCACACATAGGTGTGTATATATGTATATATCTACACACATATTATATATGTGTATTTTACAAAATGGATCAAATAGTGTATGCTATTTGAACTTGCATTTTTCATTTATGTCATATTGACTATCTTCCTATATCTTTAAATATTGTTCTAAAATTAATGATAGCTGTATAGTATTCCAATATATGAATGTACCATAATTTATTTAACTAAGCCTCTCTACCTTTGGGACTTAGTTTGCTTCCATATTTTTCCTATAAATAATATTCCAGGGAACATCCTTGTAATACTATCTTCATGTCTATGTAAAAATTTTCCCACTAATAATAATTACATTAAATTCAGAGTTTTCCATTTTCCCAATTACTCAATTTTTTTTTCCTCAGGAAAAAGGTACTGTCGGGCCAAGAGCATAGGTGTCAGATCTTTAGACCTTTGGGAACTACAAAGGATGGGAAATTTTGCTTTTAGAAGAGGTTTGCTCTCTTGCGCTAAAAATTTTTATTATTTTGCTGCAAAAAAGGCTTAATTTTCATGATGTAAGTTAGAGCACATAATAGTTCCCAGCCATCTCCCTGCAGATGTTAGAGAGCTGATTTTGCCACTTCTTCCATTGCACCCCCACTACACAGAAACATGTGTACGTATTGTAGAAATGTGTTTGTATATCTGGGTGTAGTTTCTTGCTTTTCAATAAAAATGCAGTGCCTGTAGGTGCTCAATTCCTATTTATCAAGTGAAAGAAAGAGAAATAAATAATTTTGTATGGATTCAATGACCACAAGCCCACCTCTGTCCTGTTAAGCGTGTCCTCTCACCCCTTGTCAGGAGCCCTTGGAGAAAGCAGGAGTGAGTGAGCACCGTATTTCCTACCTCTACCAGAAATAAAGGGGAGACTACCGGGACCCATTGTCTATGCCCTGCCCCCGACATTTTCAGGGTGAAAGACCTGCCTGATGAATACCCACGAGCATATTTTTGCATCTTAGAAAAAAAAAGAGCTTCCTAAAGGTAGGAATACACTTTGTTCTTGCATATCAAAGTTGAATTGCTATGCACTGTATAAATTGTGAATGAAGGAACATGCCAATCTTCCCATCACATAACGTTTAAGAATTCATTTAGGCCTTAATGTGTGAAACCTTATCCTAACCATTTTCTCAGTAGGTCTCTCAAAAATGTCAGGTCTAAAATGGCCTGAAAGGCCACCCAAGTCTTCCCTGATGCTTGGCCTCCACCACGAATGTCCCTGGTTCTGTGTGAGCATCTCCAATGACAGGGAGCTGGCCAATTTCCTGAGCAGCTCCATCTATCTCTGGAGAGGCAGCTCTTACTGTTAGAGCCAAAAGCTGCCTCTCTGCACCATATTCCCACCAGTTACATCCTCCAGGACGTCAAAAGCAAGTCTGACTCTTCTTCCTCATGGATGCGTAAAAGCAGCTTGGGTCTTCCCTGTTTGTGTTCTCCAAGCTAAACATAATTTTTAGCAAAACTCTCTTAAAATTTTTGTTTCCCTTACCCAAAACTTAACTTTTCCAGTTAGCAATGGTGGACCGATTTATTCTGAGATGTCTGACCCTCTGTCTCCCCTGCCTCCCCAACTCACAGTGAAGGGGACATACTGGGTTCCTGGCAAGGACCTCTGGGAATCAAAGCCAGAGACTCTTTGCTCCTCACTCAGAGATTGTCCCTGAACAAGAAGTGTGTGCCTGGGTTATCTCTCTCTTCCCTCGGGTCTCTCACAGTGGTGGATGGACTTCCCTGATCACCCACTTCAGTTCCTGGCTTTTGCCCTGGGAAGTAAGGGCCAGCTCTGGGAAGTGTTCAGGAAAAGCAGTGTGCTTGCTGTAGAAAGAGCACAGGCTTTGGAGTGGAGGAAGGTGAAGTTTAAGTTCCAGCTCCTCTGTGAAGTTGTTCTGAGCCCTTGTGCAAGATGTTTAACCTTTCTGGGTTTTTGTTTCTTTATCTCTACTAGAGTGAACCGATATCCACTTTAAAGTACTGTTTTAAGGGCTGAATAGGATAATGTACTTAAAGTGCCTGGCTTACGGTGGACTTTCTAGAAATGGTAGCAACTACTAATCAGAAGAAATAACTTTTCACTGGAAAAATGATAGCTTAGTCATACTCTAAATGGGAAAAGTAATTTTTAACTACCACAGTATCTATACATTTGTTAGTCTCATTTAAGGAATCTCTGGTCTCTTATTCATAGTAAATCCTTTTAAAAGAATGACCCATATCCATAGTTCTCTTGTTCTTATTTCCCATTCATTCTGCAGCCCAAGGACAGATCGACCTGCTGACCCACATAGTCTCTGAAATGCCTCTTTTAAGGGAAGTCTCTGTTGCCAAATCCAAGGGACCTCTGTGGGCCTCCGCCCCTCTGCAGCATTTGACACCGTCCGTCACAGGACCCTTTCAGGAAAGCGCTCTCCTCCAACGAGATGCCACATTCCTCTCTGCATGCTCCAAAGCCTCCTTCTGTCCTCCTCCCAAGGCCCACTCCTAAATGGCAGCATTCTTTAAGATTCTTTCCTGGACCCCCTTCTCCTCTATACTCAGGGGCAATCTAATCGGACTTCAACTGCCAGCTTTAGGCTGATGATTTACCACATACAGGGTGGGGAAAAGTAGGTTCACAGCTGTTTGTATGGGAAAGAATATAATCATTAATAAATAACAATAAGAGAATAAACTGTTGTGCATACTCACAACTGCAAACCCACTTCTCCTCCACCCTGTATGTCTCCAGCTCATATTTCTCTCCAGAAACATAGTCCTGTATATCCAACCCCCCGCCCCTTGACTACATCGTCTTCTGGCATGTCCCTTGGGTACTTCACACTCCAGTTGCTCAATGTGGAGCCAATTCTCTTCCCCTCCTAATCAATCTTAACTCCCGGGCGCTGTTGTCTAGTGACTAACGCCGCCATCCAGTTCCTCCAGTTGCTAGAGCCAGAAATCTGGGAGTCAGACCTGATTCTTTTCTCTCCCTAAGGTGCTCTGATCTAACTAACCACCAAGTTCTATCAATTCTGGCCCCTTAGTGTCTCTACAGTTTAGTGTATTCCTTCTGTCCCCTCTGCCACTATTTCCGCTTGGGCCAGCCAACAGCTGGTCTTTTTTCTTTTGCCTTCTCACTGCTAGTGAATTTTCTACCCTGTGATCTAAGTCAACTTTCTCAATATAATCTTTATAATGTTAGTCTCTAAATTAATAAATGAAAATGCTTTAATTTATTTCCTGTTGCCTCCAGGAAAAAGTACGAATGCCTGTTGAGAAGGCGTTTTATTGATCTAGTTTCTATTTTCCTCACTAGTGTCAGCCTGTTCCCCTCCGCTTCTCTCTCTGGTGCCTCTTCTTCATTCTTCCTCCGCCCTCCTCTTCTCCCTCCCACACTCCCACCTCCAGCCCCGTGTGCTGCAGCTGGCTGTTTCCGAGCTCACCAAACCCTCAGCCCTGGGCCTTTGCATGCGCTTGGCTTTTTTTTTTCTAATTAAAATTCTCTTTTCTACCTCTTTGTCAGGCTAACTCTTCATGTTATTCAGAAATCACCTTGGCTTTCACCTCCTTCAAAGAGTATCTACTAGTTCAGTTAAAAGGAATATGCCACCGTCGGCCCTTTTGTCGTAACAAGTACGCCGCAGTAATACCAGATGTTGACACCGTGGGGAACTGGTCTGAGGGATCCGTGGGAACTCTCTGCACTATTTTTGCAACTTTGCTTAAACTATTCCAAAATAATAAGGTTCTTAAAGAAAGAGTCTCCTCTGACTCTCCTGTGCCTGCTCAGCTGCTGCTTCTGTGTATCTACAAGACAGACCTGTGCTTCCTCCAGTGAGGGTGTGGAAGCACTTAGCACAGTATCTCGCCTTTGTCCGTGTGCCCGTCTCTTCCACTGGAAAACGATAGAATCATTTCTTACGTATTTTTGCACAGTGCCTAGCAAATGGGAACTGTTGGATGAGTATCTCCTAAGTAAATATTTGTTGTTAGATAAGTTGATTTGGGGTGATAGTACCAGAGCTTTTGTTGTAGAGCGATATGAAATTACAGGCCTGGAAGAAAAGAACTTCAAAGTCTCAGGCATCATGGGTGACTGGTAGCCCCCGCTTGCTTCTCAGCAGGGTGGATTTGGCGGACATGAAATGATGGATACACCTGAACGTCGCATGTGTCCCTACACGCCGAGTGTGTTTTCAAGGGAGTCACATGACTTCTTCCTCTGCAAGTAAAGAGCACTCCCCCCGGCTGAGCTGGGTTAGTTCACCCGGGTGAGCCTCGCAGGCTGCTGGCCCGTCCCAGGAGGGTGTGGCCGTGTGGGAGAGCACAAAAGCCAACCAGGGCAGAGCACAAGAACCGGCTGGCAGAGCAGTGACACCGTGGGGCGATGAATCCCCAGGTCAGCCATTCTGGTCCCAGCTCTTTCATGAAAGAACTATGTGACCTTGGACAAGTGTCTTCCTCTTCGTAAGGTCCAGCGTCCATGTGTGTACAATGAGGGCTTGGACTGGCTGGTCTCTGAAGTCCCGTCCAGGATCGATGCTCCGGGATTCTGTGACCCCTATGGATGAAGACTGTGAACACCAGCAGGAAGAGGCAGGTAAGTGTGTGTGAGAAAAATGTGGCATCTAACCACCAGTTCCAGGCCAGCAGCAGCCTTCGGCAAAAAGGAACCAAGCTAGGACGGAGGTTTGTTTAAGTCACCCTGGAGGACAGAGACCTGGGGGCACAATAGCTCACCAGATCCAGGCCTGTCAGAAGCAGCGTTGCCAGGGATTGGAGTTGGGGTCAGTGCAGTGGCAGACCTGTTGTCACATTTGGCAAAGGTTTTGATGCTTTTTGGCCAGTAGCTGTGATTATTTCCTTTGTACTGAAATTATCCAAAATTTGAACACTGGAAATGGTGTAAGGAGAACCGCCTGGAACTTGGCTGAGGAAGGAATGCCAGCAATGCGGGGATTTTGAATGGAGCTGTTAAGTGGGTGAGTTGAAATGATCTGGAGTTTGAGGCTATGAATTATCAAATCGTGGAAATCCAGAATTGCTCTAGACAAGTGGAACAAAATCCAGTTTATATGGAAGTTTACCTGTCTTAAATGGGCAGTCGTGGCTTTGATACTCATATGAAAGGCAACCTGGGAAGCATGAAGAAAATTACATATTTACCTAATTGAATAAATACACTAAAACTAACTGCCACTAGTTAGAGAAGTTAGGGTGAGTAGAGAAGAAGGTAACATTATGATTTTTAAAAAATCCTGGGAACATTCCTTTTGCTCACTGCTTACTCATGCCAGAATTTCTGAAAGGTGTGTGGGAACTCCTGCCTTTGTCTCTGAAAGAACGGGAAGTATGTGGGCATGAGGTATGCTCAGGAGCTGGGCTTCTGGCTCAGGGCGACTCCTTTCATACCTGGTCCTTCCCCTGTGTCTTCACCAAGAGTTTCCTCACCTTCTTAGAAAAATACTTCCCTGATAATTCACTTGGGTTCAGAGGAGGGTGATGGCTTCACCTCTCGAAGGTATTCGATTTGAATCCTTGTGAACAAAATACCAGCCAAACATTAGTGCGGAGAAGTGTCACTTTTGGCCATTAGCGTCGAGGTGGGCCAGGAGAAAAGAAAAGCACCCCCCTCCCCACCCCGTGCCCCTGAGAGATGAGGGAACCAGCCAGTTGCAGAGAGAGAGTTAAGAGAAATGGGCCAAGCTTCAGGCCCTCAGGAAGAGAAGCCAAAACACAAAAATAGTAATAGTTAGATTTATGGAGTATTTCCTCTGTGCCAAGCAGGGTTCTAAATAATAATTATTGCAACCAGAATTATATTAATAATTCTCACACCAGCTCTCAAAGGCACACTCTTATTTCCAGTTTCTAAATGGAAAACACAGGTACAGAGACGTTGAATATTCACCCAAGTTGCAGAGCCAGGATACAAGCCCAGGCAATTGGGCTGCAGAGTCATTGCTGTTAACCACCCAGGCCCTGGTGCATACACAGCCTTTCAGGGTTGCACATGACTCTTATTCTCTATCTCCAGCATCCGGCCTGGGGCTGGGAAGATAATGGGCTTTGCTGAGTGGCCCAGAACTGAACAGACACAAACAGACTCAGCCTGTGCCCAATCCTGGTACCTGGAGTGTGTGGGAGGCTCTGTTTGGCTCAGTACAGTACCTGAGCAGTGGAATGCTAGGAAGTCTTTGGGGCTTGGCAGCCAAAGCCCAGTCCAGGGAGCTGACATGGGATCACAGGGAGGATTTTCCCTCACTGCACAGAAAGGGGGAGGAAAACCTCGGGTACTCAGGAGCAGAGCTGAGGGATGTGACGAAGCAGCCTGCTCACTCCTTAGCGCACACTGAGAACTCAGCCCTGGGTTGGGCGCTGGCCATTGCCGATGCAGGGTTGGGTTGTGCACGTTCCTTGCCCCGGAGGAGCCCCCTGCTAGCAGTGGGAAGGGCTGCCTATCTGATAGAACCCTGGAAATTGCCTTAGATCCCTGTCCTGCATTGTAAAGGCAGGCAAGGTTAATTATAAACCATTTTGTCTGTCTTGGTGGAGTTTTAAATATTCAGCTCCGTGCCCACTAAGTGGATTCAGGAGATGGGTTGGGTAACTCTCCGACCCCTGGATGAACTCTCTGGATCAGTGAGGTGGGGGCTCAGATGATGGCAAGGCTGAGAAGACAGAACTTGCGGAAGGACTCCACAGCAGAAATGGCTGGAGAAGAGGAAGGAGAAGGAATGAAAAATAGCTGCTCTTACATTCGCAGAACATGAGGACCTGTCTATCCCAGTAGGGAGAAGAGGGCATTTATTCTCTGTGTGAGCCATGAAGCCTTCTTTGGAGTCAGGTCTCTTGCAGGACGAGGACACTGCGGTTGGTAGGCCAGGGACTCACTCAGCGAGACAGTGATGTCTGGTTGGCCTGTGCCATCCCCGTTTATGCACGGCGTGCAGGTGTCAGTGCTTACATTGCCTTGCTCCTCTGCACGAGGCATCCTGGTCTGGACGATACATATTACTGTCATGCTACCCATGGACGAAACACACCTGCATTTTTCTGGCGGGCCTGAGGTGTGGATTTTAAGGCCAAAGGGATGTTGGGATGTAAACACCACTGGCTGGATGGCTTTCTCCTGTTGCCCCCATGTCTGATTATGGACAAAATGCTTCCTTTTCCCCTCCTAGCTTGGCCCAGAAAAATAGAAGACTAAAATTTACTTTCAAAATTAATAAAAAACAAAAGAGATCTCTTTTAAGGTAGAAAAACAGGGTAGAAATGCATTGCATTCTTGTCGCAGGTCCACTTGGCTGCCTCCATTTAGAGCTATCAGTTCTTGAGTCTTTTAGCTTGCCTCCGCCCAGAGTTCTGGGGCACACAGCTGGGAGAGCCTGGGGTGGGGGGCTGGGAAGAACCACAGATGAATGGTAGGGGGCTCAGCCCCTCCCACATCCTGCTGGACTATGGGACCCTGAGGTGGTAGTCCTGGAGGTGTCCCCTCCTGGCTCCTGGGGAAGGGAAGGAGAAGAGTTATTTTCTCCTGTGGAGTCGCCGTTGGAGGTCCACTTGCAGCACCATCACCATGAAGGTAGCAGTCATTAGGGACTTGCAAAAGAGTCGAGGGGAAGGAAAGAAAAGGGTGTTTCATGAAGTCTAACCGAGCATCGCCTTGCTCATTAGCAGCAATCAGCTCGGTTATGTGGCCTCGTTCACAGAGGGGAGGGGAAAAAGGATGTGAGGGAAAGGCCTTTCTTTTATGTCCTCTCCCCTCTCCCACCGTCGCTGGTGCCTCTGCCCGGGTCTGCGCTTCCATCGCCGAGCCCCTCAGACAAGGCCTGTGACTGTGTGGGACCCTAACAATTGGTCTGTCACAGACGCATTTTGGGCTGTTTAAACTGACTTGTCGCCTCGTCCCTTTGGGTGCAGACAGAGATAAGGAGGATTATTAATAGGCAATTATTGAGCATTAGGCCTGTCATAGATGGTGAAGGGAATTACAGGGTCAAGGATTTATAGTCCAAATTCAAAGAGATGTAAAAGAAATGAGAAACCTCAAATACTGTTTAGGTTTTGATGTTGGAAGCTCATTGCTTCAAAGATCTAGAAGGCTGTAATGAAACCACGCCAGCTCTTTGTTTCCAATTTCCCAACATAAAACAGCTAAAGATCACTGAATAAATTAATTAGAGAGCGAGGGTGTGCTTCTTCATGGAAGTTTTCTCTGAGAAGCTTGCCACATCAGGGAGGCACGGGTCACGGCTTCTGTGAATCAGTTGCAGAAGGAGCCAGGCTGGCCTGGAGCTGCCGAAGTGGAGGCAGGGCGGCCGGTTCTCGTGCTTCCGTCCACGCACACCCCCCAGGTCACACGGGCCACACGGCGGTCTGGGAACGTCTTCCCTGCAGGGTGCTCGCTGGTGTTCAGTTTCTTCTGATAAACTGCCTCATTCTCCTTGTCAAACCCTCTCTGAAACTGGGAATAAATTCTGGGTCGATTAAATAACATACCGATGATTTCAGAGACATGCCATAACCTGCCTGTGGGGACTGTCGAACTCGTGCAAAAGCCTTCAAAATGCTAACCTCTCGGGGCTGGGGACCGACTCCAAGGGCACTGGCATTGCTCAAGACTTTGTTTGCTTTTCCCAGTCATGCCTGGGGACCGACACCAGCAATGACTCATCAGTCTTAAAAGCAACCACACTCGTAACTTTGTAGTAACAGGAACACTGACTGACAGCATTTAAGTTTCAATAAAAATAGTACTTAAAATGTATTGAGGGCATGTTGTGTGCTAATCTTGCACTGAGAGCTTTACATGCATTGTCTTGTTTAATCCCCCAATAGTAAGTATTATTATGTAGACCTTATATTATTATTTGAAATTTACCGATCAGCATTATTAAAGCCCAAACTGTCTCCAGAATTCCTGACCAGACATTCAGCAGTCAGTTCAGCATCTCTGGTTGGGTGTTTCATAGGCATCTCAAGTTTAAAATGTCCTAGACTTGGCTCCTAATATGTCCCTTCTCACTCCCCTGCACCCAGTGCACTTGCGCCCCTTCAGTCTCCCTCCTCCCCGGGAATGGCCACTCCAGCCTCCAAGCTGCTCGGGCTAGAACCCTTGGGGTCAGCTTGACTCACCTCTTTCACTCAGTCCCACATTCAGTCTGGTCAGCACATGCTGTCGCTGCCCCTTCAGGCTATGGGGTCTGTGCAAAAGGTGCCCAGCCATGCATATGAAAAATAGAGACAGTTATTGAAGAAGACACAGATACAAGAAACATTGTACATGGGACAATGATGCCTCAGTCCCCTTCAAAGTAGGCACCTAGGGACCTCACACAGTTCTCCCAGTTGCCATCAGCTGCCCTATTGTATTTTCCTGAATCTCATTGATGGTCTGAAATTTCTTCCCTAAAACTAAAAGGTGATTTTCATTTTGGGAAAAGCCAGAAGTGGCAGGGCATCAAATCTAGGCTGTAGGGGGCTGAGTCATCTGGGTGATTTGATGTTTCGCCAAAAAAACTCTGCACGAGATGTGCCTGCAGGAGCAGGCATGTTGTTGTGATGAAGCTGCCAGTCACCAGTTGCCCAAAGCTGTGGCCTTCTGAATCATCTGAATAGTTTCCATGGAGGAATGGTCAAGCTTAATGCAAAACTTGATGCAGATTTGTTGCTCTACTAGCTCAGTCATTTTTTAATGTGACGGCCACACAGTACATGTGCTCGCTCAGCGGTGTCTACCACCCCCACTGACTAGTACAGTGCAGTTTTCATTGTTCACACATGTGCATTCCAGTCCACTCTCCATGGCTGCCAGGTTATATCAATGTCATGCAAATTGTTCTCAAATTAACAATGGCTGGAATTTTTCAGGCCAGACCTTGTGTATCAGCATCTGACCACCTCTCGCTCCTCCACAACTACCACCGTCCTCTCTCACCTCGACGGTTGCTCCTTCTGCCCTCCCCGCCTCCAAGTCTGTCCTCACCCCAGGAACCAGAGTGCTCCCGTTAAAATGCAAGTTCAAAACTTCCTGTGGCTTCCCAGCTGACTCAGAGTGAAAAATCAAAGGCCTTACAATGGCTCCAAAGCCTCATCAGGGGCCAGTTCCTTTTCTGATCTTTACCTTTAGTTCGCAGGCCCTGAATGTTGTGCCGTCTCTGTGTGTGTATGAATCTGTTCCCTTGTCTGGGGAGGGTCCATGGGGCTGTCACCAGATCCTTGAAGGACTGAAAATCTTCCCAACACATAAGAAATACTGCTTAGAGGAAGCCTGCCACTTGAAAATCCAATTTTAAGAAGGGATTTAAATTCAAATTGTAAAATAATTCAAAGAAAGTTCTTTATTTGATGAATGGAATCACTTAGAATGGCTTCTACATTTACAATACGGTGAAATGGATGAAATTAAATACATGCTCTTATTTTGGTGAACTCTTTGTGACCAAAGCGTATCACTTCTCAGGGGACTCAGGGCAAAGCCTACCACAAGAAAATTTACGTGTAACAAAAAGCTGTTTGAGCCTGTGGCTAACAGTTCTCTTCTTTCAAATACCATCAAAGCTTTGTGCGGAGCTTTGGCCTGCTGTGTGTAGTAGGTGCTGTGTTTGGAAACAGTTTTGACACATCTCCGTGCACACAGCCTACTGCCCACACACGAGTAACTACTGCCCTCGATGCCTGTCTTCTGTACGCCTTTGTCCCTTTACTCCTCGTCCCAGAACGTGCAGCATCGCACAGATGCGATTTTAATGAGACTGGACCCAGAGTGATCCTCCGAGCCAAGGAGAGAGACCAGCGGTAACTGCAGGTGGATCAGCCTAGAGATGGGTTCTTAAGTCCATGAGACTCCGGCGCTGCAATTCTCTCCTACACTCGGCCCAGCATGTGTGCGAAATATGCCTAAGTCCTTGTCTTTCCCTCACCCCTTGACCATGGATACACCTAGAGGCCATGGCCTATATCCCAGGGGTGTTATGTGGATTAACCACGAAACCATAATTAACTGCAAAGTAAACATTAATCATTGTTATCACCATCAGTTCCGGTCTAGGTTTCTGACCTAGAGAGGGGACCTGCTCTCACACCGGCTCTCACCAGAAGTTAAGAGCACACCACAGACGTGTCAGGGGTGTGTCCTCCTTCTTAGTATTGAATGTGTTAGGAGCACTTCAGAGTGTATTTCAAAGTGCCTGAGTTCCTACTGGACAGGTGTCCTGCTTATCACTGGCCCAAACATCAGAAGGACCGCCGTGGCCCTGACTGGTGTGGCTCAGTTGGTTGAGCATTGTCCTGCAAAATGAAAGGTTGTTGGTTCGATTCCTGGTCAGGACACATGGCTGGGTTGTGACCCAGTCCCCGGTTGGGACGTGTGAGAGAGGCAACCATCAATGTCTCTCTCAGACATCAATGTTTCTCTCCCTCTCTCTCTCTCTTTCTCCCTTTCTAAAAATAAATAAATATTTTTTTAAGGAAGAAGAACTGCCATGAACAGAAAATGCAGATTTATTTGAAATGCAGTTCGGCCTGAAGGGAAGAACTAGAACCACTAGGGAGGCACACGTCAGCCCCAAGGTGGGAAGGACTTCCACAGCTGGAGCAGTTTGACTATGGAACCAGCCACCTGACAAAAAGCAGGGCATTTTTTCTAGTCATGGAAAAGTTTAAGCAGAGCTAGATGACTTGTTATTTTCAAATAATTTATCGATTGATTACCTACCCAGTGCCGGCCACTGTCCTGAGTGCTAGAGGAACCCAAATGTGAACTAGGCAGGTCCAGTGCTCTTAGAGCGTTTCTGTTATAAAGGGGAAGATGAAATCCACCCACCCACCCACCCATCCATTCATCCATCCACCTACCCACCCACCTTCCCATCCATCCACCCATCCACCCATCCATTCATCCATCCTTCCATCCATCCACCTACCTACCCACCCACCTTCCCATCCACCCACCCACCCATCCATCCACCATCCATTCATCCATCTATCTATCCATCCAATGAATATAAATTGAGCACCTACTATGTGACAAGCATTATAGCACCAAGGATACAGCAATGAACAAAACAAAGATTTTAGTTTCTCACAGGTGGTAGATGAGGTTGGCAATAAGAACAACTAAAGCATAAAGTTAATGTCACCCTGTGAGAATGAAATTAGGAAAATGTAACACAAAACAAATAAAATCCTGTGGCTAGTGGGGGTGTAATTACAACTAAGAAAGCTTAAGTGTAACAAATCCTATTATTCCTTGACAGCTCTGACAACTGCTGGTGTCAGAGGGGTGGTCAGCCTGCAGCTAGGATGCAGGGTCAGAGGAAGAATATCTGTGAATTTGCTCCTGGAGTCATTTGAAGTCAGGCTAGTGGATCAGGGACTGAAGACATCAGGCTGTCACAGCTCAGCGACACTGGCCAGTGAGATCCTTCAACTCATTTTCTTTCAAGCCCCTCCTTTTTTTCTGGCTAACTCCTACTCACCTTTGGGTTTTAACTTACAAGTAACTTCCCTGGAAAAAGCCTCATCAGTATTCTCATGGCACTATGTGTTTCTCCTTCAGGGTGTTTGTCACAGCTATAGTTTATTATTGCTCCTGCCTTCCCCACTAGACCGGAAGCTGCATGAGGGCAGAAGCCCGTCAGTCTGTTCCCCACTGTATCCCACCGGCTGGCACATCGGGACACTCAGTAAATATATGTTAAGTGACTGAATAAATAAATGCAAGGCTGAATGAACGTGATTTCCCGGGAGTTGTTTTTTTCCTGTAAGGGAAGGGTGCTCCGAGTAGAGAGATGACTTCCATTTCTGGAAACCTTGGAGACTTCACTCTTACGGCAGGATCCTAACGCAGGACAGAAGGTGTGAGTGAGTGGGAAGTGAGCTGTGGAGCTTCAGAGATGCGATCACCATGACGGAAGTGGGTAGAGAACGGGGGGCGCCGGACCTGCGTCTCAAGTCTAAGATGAGATTGGGGTTTGACGTGTGCAGCTGAGAGTGGAGGGGAAAGGTTATTCTCGCCAGAAACGGACAGCGTGAGTAATGATGTCAAGTCTGGAATTCAGAGTGTGTGTGTGGGGGGGGGGGGGGCGGGGCAGTAATGAGACGTGACACGGGGAAGGCAGCATGGGATCCCAACGAGACAGGCAGGGTAAAGAGTTTGGACTGCTTTTCCTGTTGACAGGCGTTGCCGTAGAGGGGATCTGTACATTGAATGTGGGGGTGGGTGGGGAGTCCATTACTTCCGTAGTGTTCCGAAAGAAATGGTGTGTCCAGTGCCAAAGACTGGACGAGCCCAGGAGAAGGCCAGCTGGCTGTCCCTGTAAACACCTTCACAATGGGGTCTCACCACGGTGGTCTACAGGGTCCAGGTCTGGCCCTGTGCTTGCCAGGCTCGGAGATCTGACTGGTCAGCACTCCAGGGTAGAGCTCAACTCACAAGGCTACTTACTGTATATAACCAGGATGCTAATTTAGTAATTTACAGGGAAAACGGGAATTGCTAAAAGTATTGAATGCTGATTCTAGCCCTGTAAACAGGCCGTGTAAGTGGTCATATTGTAATTAGGTGTCAGTTTATTGAATCACAATGAGAAGTGTAGTCTCGAAAGGATGCCTGAGTCCAGTGGCTTGTGTACTCATTTCCTGTCGGTGGCCCTACCAGGGAAGTCGAACTAAAATCAGACCGCTTGATAAGCTTGGAGAGAGGACAATGGGGAAATCATTAAAAGGGTGTTTAGAGACATCTGACTCAGACGCCTCTAGCAGGAAGATACATGTCATCAGGATCACCTAGGTCAGCAGAGCCCCTCTGCCCGGATGGCATTGGATGATGGGCGGCGCCAAGGTCTGCTCCTCTGACTGCATTCCTTGCATTTTCATGGCTGGCCAACCTCCCTTCTGGCTGGGGCGCTCCTTCTTCCAACCAGATGTCATCAAATCCTTCTAGGCTGAGAACCATTCTTTTTTTTAAGATAACTTAGCAAATCTCTGCTGTCCTCAGTTGTGTGTTGATGTCCTAGTTGAACTCCCAGAGGACAACCTTATTTCTATTTCTTTCAAGATCACTCACTGACAATGCTGACAATGCTTTCCAGCCTCGAGATTCTGGAGCACCCCAAGTCCCACGCAGCTCAAAACAATCTTATTTAACATTGTCTGAAGTTCACAAACTAGGTAAAACCTCAGCATAGGACACATTCCGTTCCATTTGTGTGCTTCTTTGCAATCAAAACACATGTTTGCTTCTGCTATTGTATCCCATCATTCTGAAAAATCTAGAGGTAAAGAAGGCAGGGACTGCAGTTGCTCATCGTCACGCAGTTAATAAGAGTCAGAGACAGAGCTCAGACCCCCAGGCCACTTTCTAGTACATCTTGCTGTGCATCGTGTTATTAGACAATAATACTATTGTTTATCTACTTGAAGGTCAAGCACAGAAGTCAGATGCTGAGGCATCATGAAAGCCATGACTGAGAATGCTACTGTTAGAACCAGGGGTTGACTAGCAGTAGAAAAGCCCAATCTCATGCCTACATCGAGAATCAAAACACTTTCTTCCCAGCACTGCTGGACACATGAGGATACATTCTTATTTTGTCTTCCTTGGCCTAGACTTCACACAGAGCGTCCCTCCTTTGTGATAATGACCATTACTGAGGACCCACGTTGTGCCCGCTTGGGACTAGGTACATCATTTTGCTCATAACAAGCTCGAAGACCATATTGTCTCCATCCTATACCCCAAAAACTGTAACCCTACAAGGTTAAGCAACTTGCCCAAGGTCACTCACTAATGCATGAGGGACATGGGGCTTTAAGGTGCATCTCTTAGCATGTGAAACCCAAGCCTTTCCCACTGTGCCATGCTGACCCTCAATACATTCAAGCCTCTGAAGGAGAGGCTACAGTTCAGGCCTCTCCTTCAGAGGCCTCTCCTACAGTTCAGGCCTCTTTCACCCTCCAGTCGTGCTGGACGGAGTGTGAGGACAAAGGCAGAAGAAAGGTGGGAGGGTGTTGCCTTTGGTATGTCCTAGAGCCAGGCTGCTTGGCTTCAAATTCAGGCTCCACCACCTGCCAGCCATGTGACCTGGAGCAGGTCTTACCCCTCTGTGCCTGGCTCCTCTCTTGTAAAATGAGGATATCAATAGTGCTCACTTTATAGGGTTGTTGTGAGGATTTAATATATTAATATAACTATAGTTGTTAGAAAAGAATCTGGCACACAGTAAGTGCTCAGTAAAATGACCCATGATTATCTTTTGATCAAAATGAGCTATTGATCTCAATCCAGTTTGACCCCTTCATGGTATTGGGTAGACACTATAGCCTCATTAATTCCATGATTGTAAGCCATCTCTTGAGGTGGGTTGCTTTCCTGATGGGTCACCTTAACAACCTTAATAAATTATCTTAACTAAAGCAAATATCAGACCTCATCTAGAATTTCAGAGTCACACCACAGGTGGTCCCTACATTCTGCCTCTATTACACCCTCTTCCCCCTTTCTCTAGAAATGCCAGCTGAAAGTGACTACGAATCTAACAAAGAGCTGCCTTACTGAGGGTCCCAGCAGCCCTCTGGTCTTCGGCCCCTCCCAGAGAGCCCCTTCTCTGTGTGTGTTGGAACGCAGCAGGCTCCCGAGGCCTGAGCTGGCAGGAAAGGGTGGGGCAGTTTCAGCCGACTCCAGAAAGGAAACCAAGTCTGTCCACACAGACAACTGCTGAGCAATTAAACTGGTGCAGGAGCTAATTAGGGGCTGTGAACGGGATGCCAGTGCTCTGAGGTGCCACATGAAATGCCAGATAACGACAGCCTTGGGCAGGAATCTTCTGTGACCTGGAATTGGGTGACCGAGGTGACAGGATTAAAACAAAAGGACAAAACACCTGCAAGACAAATTATTCTTTCAAACTGAATCTTTAATACAGCTCAACTTCAGAAATAGCGATGCAAATCAGGGCAAGGAACAGTGCTGGACATTTCGGGGACACGAGGGGGTGGCACTCAGTCCCTGACTCAAGGGTGCCCTCCATCTGCATTGCCACTTTTCAGCAGCACCTACGGCCCCTCTCCCCCTACTGTCGCAGTCCCCTCCCGACTGGTCTCCCCACTTCTTGTCTTTCCTCAGCTGCAATCCGTACAAAATAACTTCGGTCTCGTAACCCTCCGTTCAGAATGGCTTCCTGTTGCTTACACACGGAGCGCAACTATCTTACCAATGTTTCAAGATCCCGAGGACTGGTCCAAATGAGCCTCCGTAGGTTTCTCTCTAATTGCGCTCCTCTCCTCCCCCGTGTCCCCTGCACGCCAGCCTTCCTGCTCTGCTGCAGCTCCCTCACACGCGCCTTCTCCCTCCTCTCCCCATCTCCCTGCCTCCCCTGACTCTGTTATGTGGCACAGCGTGACTTCCCTTTCCTGTCTGACTGGAGAGACAGCGATCACCTTTCAAGGTTCATCTCCAATGCCACGTCTTCCCTAAAGCATCCCGTGATGTTGGTCCCCCATATGGGATGCTCGATCCCCACGTTGTCCTCCATTGCATTTGTCCAGCCTTCCCTCATGTCACTGTGTCACCAAATTAACCTCCTGCGAGTTCCCTTGGGGAACTGGTCCCGTGGCTGGGTCTGTCGTGTTCCTCTCCCACGGCATGGCTAGTGCGATAGTCATCGGGCGGGATTGGTCATACTGAACACAATGGAGGAGAGAAATAAACCCAGCCCGGAGTGACTAATGTAAGCCAAAACGCCAGTGGGATTGAATTTGGGTTGGAGAGAGGATGAATACATTCCAAATAGAAAAGACTGGGGCCCTGACCAGCGAGGCTCAGCAGGTTGGAGCATCGCCCTGTAAATCGATGGGTCACGGGTTTGATTGCTGGTCAGGGCACAGGCCTGGGTTGCAGGTTCGGTCCCAGTCAGGGCATTTGTGAGAGGCAACCGGTCCACGTTTCTTTCCTTCCCTCTCGCCCTCCCTCCCCCTCTAAGCACGTCCTCAAGGGAGAATTAAAATTTTTTTTAAAAGGCTGGGACAGGTTTCATTTTTTCTTGTAAACCTTCCCTGGCGGTGTGTGTTCCTCCTGCACCTGCCTCCACAGTGGCATTCACAGCCCAGCGCTGTGATCACATGCCTCTGTGTCTGATTTATCTACTAGCCTGGAAGAGCCTTGAGGGCAGGGACCAAGCCTTAATCCTTATGATGACCTTTTACCCAGTTTAGCGCTTGGCACATAGTAAGTGCTCAACAAACATTTATGGGGGGAGAGAAAAGAGGGTGGGAGGGAGGGAAGGAAGGGGGCCTTATTGGTGCAGAGATGGGGGAGCGTGACGGCTACAGAGAAACTGCATCCAAAGAGGTACAGTCACATGTGGGGACCCTGCCATACTGTGTTGACGGGTTAGCTTGATACGATGAGGGTGCTCACTGGCTCACGCGCTATATACTGCTTTTCGTCGGTGCTCACACTGAGTAAATAAGAATGAACAATCGCCTTGCACTCCTGGCTCCTTTGGTCCTCCTCTCTCCCCCACAGTCTGGAACTGGGGCTGGGACTCGTTCCCGAACCTCAGATAACAGGGAGGGGGTGGTTGGCAGCTGTACTCCACCCCCACTCCGTGGCAGCGTGGCTGTGATTGCTGGGGGTTTCACTAACACAAGGGAAGGTAGCTTAAAAAAACAAAGCAAAGCAAAACAAAACAAAACAAAACAAAGCCTTCCAGATCCGGCCGAAAATCCTTTTCCCTCCCTTCTACAGGAATAGGCACAGTTGGGGGGAGGGGAGGGGGTTCACGTGGACCAGGTGGGGGGACAGAGCACCGCGGAGGGGTGGGAGGAGCGGCCCCGCTGGCAGCGGAGGGCCAGGCAGAGCTGGCCGCTTCGCCGCTTACAGGGCGCGCACCTTCAGACCAGCGCCTTGGTCCCTGAGGCTCGTTTTCCTCCTCTACAGAATGGAAATGAACGCCATGTTCTCCATAGGACTGTGGGGAGAATTAAATAACATGTGCCATGGGTAACTTAGTCCAGTGTCGGGCACAAAGGAAGCCCTAAGTAAGCGTTAGCGGTTGATCACCACAATTACTTAAAAAATAAAAACAAACAAACAAACAAACAAACTACGTGGGGTAAGGGTTCAAGGGCTTAGCAAAGTAAAATGCTGTTGTGTGATGTTTCAGCAATCCTGTTAGGTGTTTCCGCTGTCTGGTGGAGCAGTTAGTTTTAAAGCACATGGTATTCCTTGAAAACTCCTGTTTTTATTTTATCCCGTTCACATGCCTGTATTTACGTGCTATAGAAAGTGTAGCACAGTTACTTCACTTCCTTAGCGATATTGCCAGCTGATCTCCCAGTGCCCCAGGGCCGGTGTGCTAGGAGTGCATGGTGACGTGCCTTCTTTACTATAACGTTTTAAAGAGTGTGTGTTTGTAATAGCTTCGCAAGAACTGTGCAACTTGAACTTCAAAGAACCCAGGTGCAAATAGACAACATGCTATGCTTTGGGTTGAAAAAATTACCGTGCTTGTAAGATAATTTGACACCTAATATTTTATTTATTGTAGTTTTTAAAGTTTTTTTTTCAGTTTATTTGTTATCCATCTTGGTACAGAAGGTGGAGGAAGCATTTTCTCCCACGTGTCTACAGTAACAGCTGGAAATTTGTGGAGAGGGAGGAAGGGACAAAGAAAGAGAAACATTCATTCTTTATCAGAACACTTGACAGCGGGAAGGTGGAGAGTAGAATAAGTGAGGAGGAGAAAGGGAGTAGAGAAGAGGAAAGACCCATGATAGGTAGATCTTCAATAATTGCTCATCGAGCCCTGGCTGGTGTGGCTCAGTGGATTGAGCACGGGCTTGCAAACGAAAAGGCCTCCAGTTCGATTCCCAGTCAGGGCACATGCCTGGGTCACTGGCCAGGGCCCCAGTAGCGGGTGCACAAGAGGCAACCACATATTGATGTTTCTCTCCCTCTCTTTCTCCTTCCCTTCCCCCTCTCTAAAAATAAATAAAATCTTTTAAAAATATAAGTGTTCATCAAATGCATGAATGAAATGTAACAGCATTATATTGAAAGTTCCCAGGGAGAACCAAGACATAATAGCCATCAGGTACCCAAAGTTGTGGGACAGGCCAGTCGGGAAAACCTACACAACGGATTTAGCCAAGAGGTGGTTACACGACTCTTGTACTCTCAAGCCACTGTTGGAGGCTTTTGAAGAGAATTTCTTTGGAGGGAGCAGTGAGTGGGCTAAGTGGATATGGGATATGGGTGCCCACCTCATTTCACCAAAACAGCACTTCTCAGAGCTTGAGCTGTGTCTCCTGCAGCTGTGTCTCCTGCAGCTGTGTCCCCCAGAACTTGAGGGGAAAAGAACAGGACTGGCTAATGCTTTGGCTTTGGCAGCAGAGCAAGGAAGGGTGCTGCTGCTTCTGCACTGGCCAGCACTCCCAGAATTAGTTCAGGCAAAGAATGCTCCGAGGAGCAGATCTACGCCTCTGCAGGGAGAGCTGCTGTGGGAAGCACCTTAGATCTGTTCAGTAGACAATGCTCCCGGCTGAGGAGGAGCCGGATGAGAACTGCAGTGATTTCTAGGGGTTTGGGGTAGAAGCTCCTGCTAAAATATTTTTGCTCAGTTTAGGGGATCCTCGAGTGAGAGACCACCATGGGCGGGGGAGGGGGCAGGTGTCTGAGGAACTCACAATGATTCCACATAAGGGAAAGTCGGTTTTAGGCAACTGCTGGGCCTAGAGCGTGACACCGTCTTTCCACGGCCCCAATCAAACAAGCACTGTTTGCCCACCTTCCCTTTTCTCCTCTTACTCTCTCTCCAGGGGGCGTCGGGAACCCTATTTAGCAAGGTGGGAAGAGAAGATTTACACCCTGGTTCCCTCCTTGCTGATAGCCCCCTAAACGAGGTTAGCGGTTTCTATTACAACATGGATGTGGATATTTTAATGTACTGAATTGAAACTGTTTGAAGTTATAACTGAAAGTGAAGGTAGGAATTTTAGCGTCTCAGGAATGACTACCAAAGCCCAGGGGCACGCTTACATTTACACCTAGTGGCAGAGGAAGATGCCTTCCCATTGCGCCCCCAACAAGTTTGAAGGACAGTTAGAGGTTTTTATTATATTTCATGAGTTTTGGTTGTTCAACTTACTGGCTACAGAGTGGATTAATGAACAGATGGATAAATGAATGAATGAGTGTTGCCGACATTAGGATGCACTGTGATTTAAACTTCTGCCATTTAAAAATGGAATTCCTGTAACACTTTATTACCTTCAGAAGGTATGCAGTGGTAGGGGGCAGGCTATTCTGTAGCTCTTAGCTATATGAAGATCCTATCTCGAATTAATACCACTCTGCATGTTTCCTGTTACCTCAGAAGCTGTAGCAAGGGAAGAGCATTAGCAAGGACCCTAACCTCCCTTTACTCTCTAACTAAATACTTTGTATAACCTGCTTAAAACCCTAGCCAGCGGTTCTGCTGAGACGGTGCTGAGAATGCATTCATACTCAGGTGTAAATCAGTTACAGAGTTGGCTGTGTGCTTATTTCCAAGGGCATTTTTGCTTTAACAGTGAAAGTGCCCAAGTTCAAAAAAGTGATGCTTTCATGGTGGATTTTGGGCATCTGCTAGAGGCAAAAGTCAACGGAGATTTCTTTAGGAAGGGGCTCCCCAGCCCCCTAGAAACCACACTTGGTTTGTCCAGAGGGCAGGACACCTGGGGGGTGCTTACCGTAGCCCAGCTTCACTTGCCTGAGATGGGGAATGTGAGATCATGTTTAAATTATAACGGCACCATGCAAACTCGAGCCAGTGTTGTTATCACTGTTCTTGAGTAGCTGCAACCACCCACAACAGACTTGCAAGCTCTTCTTAAAAGGTTGGTTACTCCGCTTGTCCTTATCAAATTATGTCCTTATAGCTGGAGTTTCCTGAGCAGCCCAAGGGGCCAGAAGCAATGGTCGCACATCAGATAGACGGAGTTCTGAAATCAAAGGTGTAGTCCCTCCAGCACATTTCTTCTTTCTCCTTCTCTGCTTCACCTGTCCAGAAGCATTCCTACTTCAGATCCTATCAGTGCCATCTTACAGCTGAGGCAGAAAGCCCTGCTTGGTCTGAGCTTTGTGTGTGTGTGTGTGTCAGAAATGATAAGAAACAGCTGTCCTCGGATTAATGCCATCGTCCCTGTTATGATTCAGCCATTCAGCTTGTGGCAGCAATTGTGCGTTAGATGAATGTCTCTCTAAATTCAATCACCCCAAAATAAATACATTGCAGTAGCCTCATTAAACAAAATTGGATGGGGCTGACTGATAGGAAATGAGGAAGAAGTAGAACATTTTGAAGCCGAATGCATCCACCTGCCCTTCAGAAATCTCTTCTAGGCCCTTGTTCAGCTTTAGCACATTTATGGATTTTTTTTTTTAAAAGAAGCGTATGTGTGTGTGCACTTTCACTGAAAAGATATATATTTTAAGTGACATATGATAAAGTAATATCATACTGCGATAATCATACAAATTCACACTGTGATAGTCATACAAAATATGCAAATATGCAGATATGTTCACACGCAGCATCTCATATATAACATCTAGCATACATTATCCAGCTTGTTCGGCTGATCATTCAGCTACTTTAAAGTCAAACCACACAGCAGACACAGGGTTAGGTCCTGAGGGGATGTTAAATTGAGTCGGTTCGTGCTTTCGTTCACCCAACACACACTCGCTGAGGCCCCCTCCGTGCTGTGCCCCGTGCTCAGACAGCCTCTGGCTGGGAAAGATGCTGAGCACGGGGTGCTGGGGAGGGTGGACACGGATAACTCTACCGAGAGGTTCGGCATGCCCTAAGAAAGAGATAGGAAAGATCCCTGACAGTTTAGAAGAGAAAGTGGTTATCTCTGGGAGGAAAGAGAAGATCTTCAGGCCACAGGCAACATTTGGGCCGAACCTTAAATCTGTGAACAGTGTCAAAGTTAAGAAAGACCCTTGTAGGCTAAGGGAATGGTGTAAACAAAATGAAGAGGGTGCATTTTGGTGAGGGGCCGGGCCACAGAGAGCACAGAGGCACACCGGGGAACTGCAGGTAATGGGGAGCACACAGGTGGAGCCCTCGTGCTGGGCTGTGGATTTTATGCCGTCGTCACTGGGGACCAGCGCAGGTATGGTATGGTCAGGGTTGTGCACCAGACAGTTTAATTCGGCAGCAGGCTGTGGGCAGAGTTGATTGGAGGCAGGAGGCTTTAGAGACAGCGGTCCACTTAGGAAACCATCACAAAAGTTCAGGCCAGGGATAAGCAAAGACCCAAGGTAGGGTTGTGGCAAATAAGCACCAGAGAAGCAAACATTCATTTTTAAAGGGGAAAAAAATTAATGAGTTTGTGACTCTGGACGTTTTATGCTGTGTTCCTCTGGACATTAGATTTATCTTTACTGGTTAGGGCTATCTGGAAGAGAGCCTTAGATGGTTCAGGTCCCAGGCGGGAACCAGAATCTAACTGATGTGGCACCATTTGCAGAGGTGTGGGTGGGGTTAAGGGAACCTCCAAGGCTGCTGAGGCACCCAGAGAGTAATCGCGGCGTGAAGCTGTTATCATTCCTAAGGGGCAAGGGGAGAAAATAGCGTTGCCAGTGAGACCCGCAGCCACGGAGCAGGTGTGGTCTAGGAAGGACAGTTGGGGGAGCAGCAAAGAAAGACCTTTTACCTCCCTCTGTTGCTGTCCTTTGGTCTGCTGGTTCCTTTCATTGGCCACACTAAACTGAGAAGGTGAGTAGGTAATGCAGTTACAGGGGCAGGCCTCTCAGGGTGCAGAGCAGGGGAAAACCTGGGCAGGAATATATGGTTGGGGGGGATGGAGAATAACCAAATACAGCTAAAATGTGCCATACATTCAACGGTGTTTAGTACCTTGGAGCTTCTTAAATCCTAGGGATTCCAAACAGAGGGTGTCACCAGGAAGCCCGATTCCAATGTGATAGTTACCAGCACTCGATAATCAGAGCAAGTAGTAAAAGCTAAATAATGGAAGGGGAGGGCCGGGCTTGGGCACGTAACTTAACTGGAATCTCAGTTTATCTGTAGAATAACCATATTAATTCCTGCTGTGTCTACTCTGTAAGGTAATTCTGAAAACAAAATTATAGAACTACTTTAGATTAACTTTTGGCATAAATCTCTAGAAAGCTGTGAAGGATTGTTATTACCATCTGGGATCATGCCTTTTTAGTTTGGGTGCTCTCCACCCCCACTGGCACAGTGTCTGGCCCTAGGGGCCACTCAAGCAGCATTTGTGACATTGAATTACTTGTATTTTGCTGTGTATAATGTGCACCCACGTTTTTGGCCTAAACGTTCAGGGAAAAAAAATCTTTCACTTTAATTTTTTTTAAGTTTTTTACATTTCCTTTTCTCTTAGATTTATTTATTTATTTATTTATTTATTTATTTTTAGAGAGGGGGAAGGGAAGGAGAAAGAGAGGAAGAGAAACATCAATGTGTGGTTGCCTCTGATGCACAACCTACTGGGGACTTGGCCTGCAACCCAGGCATGTGCCCTGACTGGGAAGTGAACTAGCGACCCTTCGGTTAGCAGGCCAGCACTCAATCCACTGAGCCACACCAGCAGGACTCATTTTAATTTTTTAATTCAGTTTTTTATTCATTTATATTTAGATACTTGTTTTATGTATTATAAAGTAATCTCAGCATTTATATTTGAACATATTAGGGTACAAGAAATTTTATGTACCAAATAATTACAAAACACAAGAACAGATAACAAGGTATTTCAGATACCACCCCATGTATAATGCGTGTCCTTATTTTTCCCGCAAAAATTTGGGCAAAGAGGTGCACATTATACACAGCAAAATACAGTAATTTGAATTCTGAACACCTCTACTCCTTCCCCCTTGATTCATGCGCACAATTTTTCAGTCAGCTGTGTCGCTGTGGGGCTTTTCACCTTCTCCGATGTCTTCCACCCCTCTAATAACTCCTCAGGAAAACATTAAGACCACTCAGAATTAAGATAATAGAAACTCTTAAACTTCACTCTGTCAAGAGAAAGTTCCTTCATATGTTTTCAGAGTGAGACATTATTAGCAGCTTTGACCAGGAATCCCAGGTCTAGAAGTAGGATTCTTTTCTTGAACTTACTAGTTTCCATTCACAGCTTAAAATTGCCACCCACAGCCGTGATTTGGAGGAGGTAGCAGTTCAAAATATGAAAAGCCCTTCCAGGCTGTATGAAATCTCCAAGTCCCATGTGTGAAAAGACTCAGTGCTTGTATTGTAATTGACCTTCTTAGCCTGGCCCTTAGGGACAGGCCGAAAATGAGATATTAGGCTGGTTCCATCTCTAATACTTATGATTTTGCTTTCAGATCTCTGATTTTGCTGAAGTACTTAGATGAAATGCAGGCAGAGAGAGCTCCCTGCTGGGAAATCATGTGGGGGAAGTTCTGTGTATTGCTTGCTGCAGCAAGTGCAGGGAGGCTCCTGCGTTCTCAGGAGTGCTCCCCATTGGCTTGTCCCAGACATCAGCACGAGTAAAGATAATTGGGGTGGGAGGCATGCTGTGGCTTCACCTTGCAGCCATTTCAGGGAGTGAGGGGGCAATCTCCTCCAGAGAGGACACTTCCTTGTGTCCACAGCTCTGCCCTCCAGGCTTGGAGAGTAGTCCTCTGGCTGGCTGTGTGATCAGCCCTACTCAAAGGGTGGTCCTCAGATCAGCAGCAGCAGCATCACCATCACCGTGGGGCTTGCTCAAAATGCGGATTATGGGCCTTGCCCACACACCTACTGAATCAGAACCTGGTCGGGGAGAGGGGCTGAAATCTGTGTTTTAGCCAGGCCCCTACGGGTTCCTGTGCACTGGTTCGAGAAGCGCTGGTTTAGAATACAGACGTTGCTTTGCTGAAGAAAGTGAAGATCTTGAGAGTAAAATCATATGCAGAGAGGTGGCTGTGAGTGTGTCTTCATCCCCTTTGGGGAACAGAGATGCACCCAGAATTGGGCTCTTCCAGGCCACCTTTCCTGACCCTCTTCTTCTTACATTTGCCCAGAGTTGTTCATTTCTGCGCTGATGATCCCAAAGAAGCACGGTGCTTTCGCTCCCTGTTCTTTCAGCTCCAGTTTGAATCTTCAGTCTTCAAGGCTGTCTGAATTCCAGTCCAATTTCTTTACCTCAATTCCCCAAGTTACGCAATTTCTCTGGTCTTTCTCCTTCCTGGCTCAAGGGCCACGTTAAATCTCCAAGAGATCCCTTTGCCCCGTCATGTTTAAATTTTTCTTTTTTTTTCTTTCTTTGTTTATTTAAAACTTTTTTCTTAATGATTTTATTTATTTATTTTTAGAGAGAGGGGAGGGAGGGAGAAAGAGAGGGAGAGAAACCACCCTGGTTGACTTTTGCACACTCCCAACTGGGAACCTGACCTGCAACTTAGCCTGTTGCCCTGACTGGGAATTGAACCTACGACCTTTCAGTCCCTAGGCCGACACTCAGTCCACTGAGGCACACCAGCCAGGGCAAGTTTTTCTTTTTTATACTCTACCTTCTTCATTTGGAAAAAAATAACTCTCCTGACAAAATTTTATTTCTTATTCTTTACATCTCTGGCATCTTCCTACATCACTGTCCGCAAGAGTTTTAAGACATAGGGCCCTCGCCTTTCATCTCCAGTCATTGTGGGGTTTGCATTTTAAACAACTCAGTTTTCCTCCATCACGCCTTCCCCCAAAGTAGGTTACTTCTAATCTCTTTAGTTTGGGTGTACTGGGTGGAGGAGCATATGTCCTCAGCTACTATGATAAAGCTACCAGATTCGGGTTGGGAAAAATATAGCCTATTCTGGCTGTAAGTAGTAGGAAGAATGGGAGGTCCCTAAGAGTGATCGGCAGGGTCTGATGAGGCTTACACTCAGGTCAACTCAGTGTGCGTTTACTGAGCTCCCGACCACTGAGCGGCCTGGGCGTTAGGTGCTCAGGAATAGGATGGTAACTATAATGGTACAGGTAAAAGCAGGATAAGGGTGCTAGCAGACCCCAATTACTAATTAGTTATGCTCCTTTGCACACAGTAGACCCTTAAGGAAATCTTTGTGAAACAAAGAAAATACTTTTCAGACTAACACGCCTTTGGTTGTTATACATGCCTTTTTGCCTAACTGCTGTGAACTTGGGCTCCCACTGAGTGCATCTGGCAGTGTCCATGTTGCATGGCCGAGTGCTCCCATGCTTCCGGTCCTGTGTTCATTCTGCCTCCGTGGTGACGGACGGGGCATCAGGGAGACAGAGTTTTACTGGAAAATGTGAAGGAGATGCTTGGACTGAAGACAAAAGGGAATTTGTAAACATGTTAGTCTTTGGGGAAATCTCACTGCAAATTGCTCTGAAGAGTGTACGTAGAGAGAAAAAGGACAGACGGAAAGAAAGGGTGAGGAAGGAGAAATCCAGTTTTAAAAGCAAACAGAAATTATAGCTTAGACGGATGGGTTTCTTTCACTAATAAACCTAATGGCCCAAGGAGTCTCACTTGATTGTTAGCAACTATATTTAAAGTATAAAAATGTAATTAAAGTTTTGTAGGTACAAAGTACCTATCAGACTCTTTATTGCTCCTCACTGGGTTGGCAACTAATGTAGTGCCTGAGGGGAGGCCATGCGGACCAGCATAACGAGAAGGGACTTGAGTCCCGGCTCAGCTCTCCCCTAATCAGAGTGCGTGATCCTCGGCAAGTCCCTTCCCTTCTCGGTGCTCCAGCTTCTTGCCTGTAAAATGAGTAGCTTAGACTGGGTCGGTGGTTCTAAATGAGTGATCCCTGAACGAGCAACATCAGCAGCACGTGGCAGCTTGCTAGAAACACACATTCCTATTGCATCAGAAGCTCTGGAACGGGGTCCAGCAATCTGTCTTTCAGCAGGCCCTCCAGGGGATTCTGACGTGCGCTCAGGTTTGAGACTCACTGGACTAGTCACTGTGTTTCTATAAATGGAGTCTTCGCAGCATCCTCAAAGCAGATGTGGAAACTGAAGCAGATGTTGGTGCCGTGCTCTTGGTCACCAATTCACAGATGCTTGGCCCATGGGCTGTGGTGGGGCTGCTGTACATGGAGAGTGCTGAGCCACAGGACCAGGCGACCATGTGGGCACCCTAAGCACATGCCCAGGGCACTAGCAAGATAGGGACATCACCAACATGTATCTTCAGATGGAAAAAAAATTGATACCTGATGTTTCCCAAAAAATATTAAAGTGATTCTCACAGGGAAAACCAGAACTTTGTTAGACTTCTTTGTATTTAGTTTATAGTTTAGAGCCTTTTTTTAAACTTTTAAACCTCTCAGGGCAGGGTGTGTAAAGTTCTCCATCCTGCCTTTCTCCCTGCTTTTCCTTGAGGTTTTCAGTAAGTGTAAAGGTACCAGACTCCACAGACTCTAAGAAGCACATCTTTTTACCTCTGCAATGACGATAGACGGTGCCTCAGGTCCAGTGAAACACGGTATATTGTTGGTACAGCTGATGTTCCTTAGCCGTTCTATGTCAGGCCTTCTCCCACATCCTTTTCTGAAGTCTGGAACTCTCTGACACCCGTTGTCTCGAGTTCATGGGCAGTGTGCTCCACGAGTAGGTGTCCTGACAAACTCCAACAGGAGGAATTACTTGGCTCCCCGTAGAGCGCCCACGGATCGTGGTGGCCCCAAGGTTGTTCAGTGCTGGGATGAGCAGCTTCCTCTGGGCAGCTCGACTACTTCCAGTCAGTGATTCATGTTCTAAAAGACAGTGTGGTGGGTGAGTAGACACATCGCTTCTCTTCAAAGAGCTGGGCATTCTAGTGGACATAGCACAAATGTCAACACACAATAAGAACGTAAAATCTAAATGCCATAAGTAAGGTAAACATAGACCTGTACAGAGGGGAAAAACATTGTCTGGGTGTGTTGGGTGTGACTTCCCAGGGGAGGTGACATCACCCGGGTCTTGAAGAACAGGCGGTCACTGAGTGGAGAAGGAGGGCAAGCACAGCACATTCAAAAGCACTTCGGGTAACTTGCAGTGGGTGACTTTTATGGTATGTATATTATCCTTCAACAAAACATTTTTAAAAAATGTTTTAAAGGAAAGCGCTTACAGCCTAGAATGAAAGGTGCATTTGAGAAGTGATGAGGAAATCTTTGTGACCAGCGAAGAAGGCGGAGGTGAGAGAGGAGACAAGAGGGCGTGGTGGTGGTCAGACTGTGGAGTTTCCTCGGCCATCCTGAGGAGTTTACATGGTTGGCAATTTAGAAGAGTGTTGAGGAGAACACGGATTCAGAAGTTGGCTGGATAGACTGTGAAGCTGTAGGAGTTGTTGTTATCAGCCAGAAAAATTTGCTGTCATTTAGCACTCAATGTAACCCTGATTTTCTTGGCAGCCTGGGCAAAAAAAAAAAAAAGTATTGTGAATTAGATAGCCTTTGTTGACTGGTACAGGGAAGCCATATCAGTTTGTTCAAAGGGACAAATTATTTCCCTACCTCTAAACTCGAAGGAATTTCTAATGTGCACCTTGATATCAAGGTCTGTGAACAACACAGTTTAAAATAATTTCACAAATGTTAAACTTCTTTATACTAACTCCCGAGTCCATGAGGATAGCGACTGCAGGACTCGTGTCTGTAACTGTAGAAGTTGGGGCTCAGTGAGCACTCGCTTGTGGAATGACTGGGCGGCTCTCAGAGGCAGGGGAGGCTGGGTGCTCAGGGCCTGTGCTTCCCAGAGGGGACGGCGGTGCTGTGTTCAGTCACCGAGGTCCCACAGGGCGGCAGCATCACGGTGACAGCAGTGGAGAGACGACCCTGCAATGAACTCATCCTGGGACTCTGGATTAGGTTCAGCTGCAAATAACAGAAAATCCAGAATAACAGTGGCACTAACACACAATGGACTAATTTCCTCTCATGTATTTTCACAAAGTGAACTCACACATGTGACCAGCAACCAGATTAAAAAAAAAAACAAAACAGAACATTACCCAGAAACCCTCTCCTGTCTCTTTCCAGACACTAGCCCCACCCAAGGGTCACACTATTCTCTTGACCTCTAACGTATAGATTAGTTTTGTCTGTTTTTGAACTTCATTACATGAAATCATTAGTATTTACTGTTTTTGCCTGGCTTCTGTTTTAACCTCTTTTTCTTGCAAAATCATACAAAGGATCAGAACACTATAAACAAATGTATTTTTTAATGATTCTTATAAGGGTTATATATAATGAACCCTTGTAACCTAGGTCAAGAAATAGAACTCAGGCCCTGGCTGGTGTAGCTCAGTGGATTGAGCACCTGCCTGCAAACCAAAGAGTCACCAGTTCAATTCCCAGTCAGGGCACATGCCTGGGTTGTGGGCCAGGTCTCCAATAGGGGGCACGTGAGAGGCAATCACACATTGATGTTTCTCTTCCTCTCTTTCTCCCTCCCTTCCCCTCTCTAAAAATAAATAAATGAAATCTTTAAAACAAGAAAAAGAAGAAAGAGAACTCAGCAAGCCAGCCACGGAGCCCTGTATTCACAGATGTCACACTGGTAGCTTGAAGTTGGCCATGGTAGGAGTGTTTGCCCCATGGAAACTGGCAAGCGAGGCACGTCAGGGCTTCTGCCCCAGAGAGTCAGTTGTTAAACTTTCGTAAGCACACAACTGGGTGTTGTTCATGGAGGAAAGGAAAGGGAAATATTTGAATTCTCTCTCTTTATTTACCAGCCTTCAGGATAATAAATTGTTTCCCTAGCATCCTCCAAAGGTCACCAAATAGCTCTCTTCATACATCATTACGAATGCACGGACTCAACATGTCGGATTAATTCCAGCCCAGCACTCTCATTCTCGCGGAGGCTCGGACTGTCCCGGCTCCGGCCGGGGTAGAGATATGACAGCCAGGGCCCCGCCAGCTGTTCACACTCGCCATTTATTTCAGTTTCCAGCTGCCAGCTTCATCCTTGTTTTCCACGTGTCCCATCTGTTTTGTATTGTGTTTCCTATTATTGTTTGCCTTGTTTGAATTAATCAACTATTTCCTTTTAAAATAATTTTTTAAAAGGTTTTATTCACCCTGGCTGGCATAGCTCAGTGGATTGAGCACGGGCTGCAAACCAAAGTGTCACAGGTTCGATTCCCAGTCAGGGTACATGCCTGGGTTGCAGGCCATGGCTCCCAGCAACCGCACATTGATGTTTCTCTCTCTCTCTTTCTCCCTCCCTTCCCTCTCTGAAAATAAATAAATAAAATCTTAAAAAAAGGATTTTATTTATTTTGTTTTTTTAAGAGGGGAAAAGAGAGAGAAAGAGTGGGAGAGAGACATCCATGTGTGGTTGCCTCTCACGCACACTGCACTGGGGACCTGGCCCACAACCCAGGCATGTGCCCTGACTGGGAATCGAATCCGCAACTCTTTTGCTTCATAGTTCAGCACTCAACCACTGAGCCACACCCGCCAGGGCTAATCAACTATTTCTTAATTCAATTTATTGGGGTGACATCAGTTCAGAAAACCATACAGGTGTCAAGTGCCCAACTCAATAAAACATTACTTGCACACTGCTTATCATTCCATTTTCCCCCTTCGAACTCAATTATACATTCTTTCACTGTTATCTTAGTGGCTTGCTTAGCAATGACAACATACATTCTTGACTTCTTATAGATCCAGTCTGCGTTTCTCTTTTTGTTTCGCACTCTTTAGCATAGTTTTCCATATTCAAGGTCACCTCATGGTCCCAAAGGCTGCTATAGTTCCAGCTATCATATCCACAGCTCTGGCAACAGGAAGAAGAAAAGAGGAAGAGGCAAAAGGGAACACCTATTAAAGAGCTTTCTTGGGAATCTTTCCATGACTTCTTACCTCCTAATGGGCACCTTTATGTGAATCAGGGCAGGCTAGGGGAGGTCAAGTTTCAGTATGTACAATGCCTGGCCTCTGCTACCGCAGAGGATGTACGGAACACGTGCTGGATAGGCACCGCGCAGTCACTGCCCTGCTCTCTCTCTTCAGACCTCACCTGGACAAGCAGGCAGTTGAATTAAATAACACCTAAGGCAGTTTAAGGATTCTCCAAGTAAAAAATACTTTCATCTCTCTGCCTTCTTAATAATTTAAAGACAAATAAGCACATGTTTTTCCTTAATTAAAACTCTGTGTTACCTTTCCGAACCTTTCTAAAACTCATCTTTAGGCTGTCGAAATCTAGTAGAAAAGTGAACAGTTGAACAAAGATCTCCATCTGGCTCTAGGAGAGAAGAATGTCCTGTCTCGTCTCTCTTTATCTCCTCCAATAATCTGTATTTTTGTCATAAAAAATATTTGAGGCCAGATTCTTTGCATAATTTAGACAAAGATTGTCAGAGTGGTATTATTGTTCAAGTGTTTCGGGAATGTGGCCATGTTAGGGCGCCGCGGCAAGCTGTCAGGGGATGGACGGGGCAGGTGCAGGTGTACAGCATTATGGGCTGAGGACTGTAGGGCCTGGAGGGACCTCCCATATCATTGTATCAAACCCTTGCATGTCATGGGTAGACCCACTAAAGCCCGTTCTAGGAGATATTACTTACAATTTATTTCATGTATGACCCTATTATTATCATTTACTTCTTAAAAATCCATCTGGCCGCCGTTAACGGGGATGTCACAAAGATTACAGATGGCTCGTGGAAACCTGTCTCAGGCAGCACCGCCCCAGATTCTGCAAGGGAAAGCTGGTGAAAGTGGGCACTGTCCTCAGAGAACTGTGCTGGCAGGGAAACCAAGAGAGACAGCACCCGCTGACCTCCTCGCACGCCACCTGCACCGCGGGTGTGGCTGCATGCAGGGCTCCCTTCCACAGAGCTGACCTGGCTCTGGGCCTGGGGTGGGTTATGACCATGCTGATGACCATCGCTTGAGTTGGGTGCTTCCTCCTGCAATGTCTCTAGCAGTCACCATGTGAGGCAGGTAACACAGGCAAAGAGAATGTTCATGTTTTGGGGAAGGAGCTACTTTACATGCAGGTCAAATTCCCTTGTTCTACAAATGTGGGAATGGGCCCCATGAATACAACTAATGTTCCTGAAACCTCTAAGTGAGCCAGAGGAAGGGCAAGGCCTAGGATGCAAGGTTCCTAGGTTGGTCTCAGAAAAAAACAGCTGAACTGAAGGGTATAATATGTGAATGTTATAGATTAAATCCTCTGAGTTTGGTTTAACTCTAATCTCTTAAGAATAAGAAGATTTCTATCATTTACGTTTCTTAGAGGTATGGTACTCATGTGAGGGAAAAGAACCACAACTCTTAATGAAGCTAATGTGTGATGAAATGTTTTTAAAACTTGTTTCTCTGGGGGTCGTCCCCGAGCCAGTCTTGTCTGGCCAATGTTAACATTATCTCCATCTTGTATTTCACCTGATCTGGACCACTGTGTCCAAGTAACACTGCACTTGAACTCTCAAAGTTTTTAGGAATTAGATGTTAAATGGCAAATCAAAATAGAGATATTCAAAGGAATAAAGACGTAGTTAAGAAATTATGGATATCGTCATAAACAAGATTTGGGATATTTGCCTGATTGTTAAACTTGTGTCTCAGAGAGTTGAAAGGTCACTTATCTTTTTGAACATGGGTAAGCGCTCTGGAATCATCAGAAACCACTGGGAGGAAGGGTCGCTTTCATCCGTCTGAAGCACAGCTTCCTCATCTGTGCAATGAAGGCCTTTTGACTTTCTGTTACTGTGTAACAACCAGCCCAGAACACAGTGGCTTCGAACAGTAAATATCAGATATTTCGTTTCCCGCTCTGCCACTTGGACCGGGCTCAGCAGGAAAGGCTGGTCTGCTCCACATGACCTCAGCGGGATGGCTGACCTGAGGGCTGGAGGAGCTGCCTCCCAGAGAGCCGGCACGCTGGTGTAGCTGCTGGCTGGGAGCTTAGTCAGGCTAAGGACTAGGGACCTTGGTTCCTCTTCACATGGCCTGAGGCTTCTCACAGCACGGTGGCTGAGATCCCTGCACAAATGTCCGGAGAGAGAACCATGCAGGAGCTGTGTTGCTTTCTTGTGGCCTAGCCTTTGAATCGCTAGCAGAGTAGAATGCCTGCACCTGGCAGACCTGTTGGTCACTCTCTCGGCTTTACAAGAGGCCCTCTCTCCCTTGTTTCCGGAGGACACTGCCTCCATGAACACCTTTGGATGCCATCTGGAGCTCCGTCCACAGATGAGAGGAGGAGAGGAAGGTAGAATAAACCAAACAGGAGTCTGAAAAAGCACTGGCACCCGGACCCACAGGCCTAGTTCACACCTTCCATTGATTCCAGCTCGGTTCGCAGCCACCGCTCCCCACTGGTTGTAGCTCTGCCCTGTGTGAGGGACACAACAAACCGGATTTGTCTTGTACTGCATGGGCCTCCGGAGAGTTGAAAACAGTCATCATCTACTCCTGTGTGTCTAATTTTTCCCTGTGAAACGATGCCTTCTGTACCAGAGGACTCATGCAGTTGTCCGCCGTAGAACGGAACAGCCTCCGAAGGGTTTCAGATGAAGCCGCCGTTCCTCCCAGGGGCACACCCTCGTGTGGGGAGGGTGCTGGTGTTGCAAGAGCCCCTGTAGGAGCTGCAGGCCCACGGAAGGAGAGCCCCAGGCTTTTCTGGGTCTGCTGGGCAGGCTCTCTTTGCTCACTTAGGTTCAGATTTTAAAGTTTCGGGACACTTTGCGAGCAGTCCGAAAGTGCCTACTGAACTCGGTGAGGGCGGCACACCACGGGACAGGCAGAAACTTTCATTTGTCTTTCTGGTAATGTGAGTAGCTGTATCCAACCACCCCGAAGTGGGAGTGGGGACTCGGTGGATGCCCAGGATACAAAGATAACTTTCCCATCAATGACTACATTGTATCAGAGCTTGGAAGAAACCTCAGGGATCACCAAGTTGACCCCTCTGTGGGTGAGCAAATGATGCACAGTTACATCCATTGCTGTCCCAGTACACCATGTGCTCCAACCAGTCATGCATATCAAAAGCCCACCCTTCTCTCTTCTCAAAATAGTTGTGCCCGTGGAAAAGAAACTTATACGCTTGGCTAAAAGGCTTCTCCCCTCAGCACTTTGGTTTCCTTATCTGTAAGATGAGGGCGATGTCGTCAGGATATCTGGGACCTGTTTCAAGATCCAGGACGAGTGAGGCTAGAGGTGGAGACGGAGCCAGGAACAGGAGACAGGCACCCCAACTCTCAGCCCCTCAGCTCCCAGCCTGGTCTCACCCCCACACACAGTGAAATAGAAAGAGTCCTTCCTTGCCTCTTCAGAACCATGTGATACAATTATTCTGATTACTACAGAGAGCACTTACTACTCAACATGGGGATTCATTTTCTGTAATGCTGGTATTCCATATCAGGAGACTTTTCGGCACAATTAGCCCCATGTAAGATAATGGAGGGCAATCGAAGTCTGTATTTTTATTTTTATTTTTACTTTTATTTTAATTTTTATTTTTAAATATCCAAGCAGGTGTCTAGACACCCTTAGTTTTGTTATGGGAAGCAAGTGCTGGGTAAAGGTGTTTATGCAAAACAATATTCATACTCAGAACACTGCTTGATTGACTTAAGTCCTGACAGCAACAATACTGGGGAGGCAGGCACTGTATTCAACTCTCCTGAAATCTGAGCAACGTCCAAACAGCAACGCAAACTTTAACGAATGATTCATAGGATGAGCATGGTAAACACTGATAAGCACATGAAAGCACAGTTAACTTCCCTTGTAATCAAATATAAACAAACACATTTTTTAAAGTAATGAGATATATCGATTTGCTCCCTATGAAATGAGCAAAGTTTGTTTTGGTGTGTGCGTGGGATGATGCCCACGTGCGGCAGAGGGGAGGCGGCGCCGGCACCTGCTTGTGCGCGGCGAGTCGGTGTGCGCATGCTCCTCCCGGAACGCAATTCAGCAGTCACGTGTCAACGGCGCTTTGGCTGGGGAATTCCACTTTTAGAAATTTATTCTAAAACATAATCAAGGAGGCAGATGTTGCTTTATGTGCAAAGATGTCGATCACAGCATTATTTAGGGAGAATTGGAAATAAAGTGTCTAAAAATAGGTGAATGGTTAAGTCAGTTACAGTACATCTTCAGGAAAGGGCGTCGGAAGCCCTACCGGTCATGCTTTTGAAAACAGTTAACCTGGGAAAATGTCAGGCTGTCACGTTCAGGCAGAAGAATAGGATACAAGCCTGTGTGTCCGACAGTCTATTTTGTAAGAAACAAAATAAATACAAATCGGAAAAATGGCAGTCTATGGTAAGATAAGGGCTTCCTTTTCTAAATGTTTCTGTATTTTCTAAATTTTATGCCATGTATATATAATATTTTTATAACCAGAAAAAAAAAAGAAAAGAAAGGCCCAAGGCGGGCCGAGGTAACTCCTTGCCGGCATCCAGAGGACGCGCGCGTGGGAGCACTCGGCCCCCACCCTGGCGTCCCCAGCGGCTCCAGGACTTCCTCGTACCTGACGCAGAGCCACCGCGGATAAGAAAAGTCCAGTATACGCGAACACATCTTTAGCCAGTTGTACATGCACCTTGCTCTTCCCCAGAACCACTTGGGGCTGCTGTAGCAGACGCAGTCCCTCGCCACTGAGCCACCTTGCTGTTTCTCACATTCTTAAACGCCTCCTGAAATGACGTTTGCCAGCAGGTCCCCCTGCGTTCTAAACCACGCCCTCCTTCCGTCGCTCTAAATCCAGATTCTGCTACAGATGCAGTACAGCAAGGTCCAAGGTGCCAGCGCCCCTTTCCAGAAGGAAAGTAAAACACCCAGGTAGCCCTACCTTAGTTGTTTAGAGGCAGGGGTACCTCAGGGGATGATGCCACTGGCCTCGCTCTTCCCCACCCAAGGCAGAAATCCCAGCAGGGAGGAGGTCATAGCAGCCATGCAGGGATGGCAGCCGCCTGCTCCACTCCGTGAAAAACAGGGCTCAGCTTTGGGTAATGCTATTTCCAAGATATCCCCGGACCTGAGAGGGTCCAAAGGTGGAGACCAGGATGAGGAAGGACCTCTCTTACACTGACCAAGCAGTTTGGGACTCTAGGGAGCTTGGCAGGGGAAGTGAACACTCAGATTATTCAGATATCTCAAGAGCATCTGGTAGGAGAGGGGTCAGACCTAGTTGACGTGTAACCTTGATGATGGAGCCTGAATCAACAGGCAGAACCCACAGACAGACAAATTTCAGCTCAATACAGAAAGTCCCCTGGTTTTGAACATGATAGGTTTGAATATTTTTGTCAATTAATATTTGTACATGGTCAAACATTCATAAAGGTATACACATTGAAAAGAATCTCTCTCCCCCAGTGCCTCTGCCCCGCCACCAGCAACCAACATTAGCAGTTTGTATATTTTTCCAGAAATAGTGTATGGTTTTGCATAGTCTATGTACAAGCATCTTACAAGCATGCAACATAGACTATTCTGTATAGCCTTTTATCATTCGAACTGTTTAAGATTATTCTCCATGACTCCATATAGTGCTATTCACTTCTTTTTTCCTTATTCTTTTTAATAAATTATGCAACTCTTTGTATGACTGTACTATAATTTATTAAACCCTCCCCCATTAGTGAGCATTTAGGTGGCCTCCAATCTTCTGCCATTATATAAAACACCACCATGAATAACTTTGTACATGTGGAGTGTGTGTATATATATATATATATATATATATATATATATATATATATAGAGAGAGAGAGAGAGAGAGAGAGAGAGAGAGAGAGTTAATTCCTAGAACTGGAATTTGTGGGTTAAAACATTTTTTCAACATTAAAATGAAAAAAACATTTACTACTATTGAGCAGTTCAAAATTCAGAAGACGCTAAAGGTATATACATGTGAAAAGTCTAGCTTTCACTCCTGTTCTTCAACCTTCAAGTTCTAGTACCCGAGTCAGCCACTGTTATCAGTTTCATGTGCATTCTTAAAGAACTATTTCCTTCTCTTTTTAAAAATACAAGTGATAGCGTATCATATTCATAATTCTATGCCTTGCTTTAAAAAATTAGCAATACACAATATCATGAAAGCTGTTCTCAATCAGTAGTACTGAAAGAGTTTTCTTTCTCTTTTTTTATGTTTCCATGGCCTTCCATTAAGTGGATGTGCCGTAATCAATGTGTTCTTCAATAGTGGACATTCAGGTTGTTTAAAATGCTTTGCTGTGGGTACACATTTAAATTTTTTCAGAGATACTGTCAAATTTCTCTTCACAGAGATTGTACCAATTTGCACTCCCACCATCAAAATGTAAGGGTTTCTTTTCCCACATCTTCAACTTCATAGCGTATTGTACAGCTTCCTGGCCTTTGACACAGTGATCGGTGACTCATGATGCCTCAGTGGTGCTTCATTTGAATTTCTCTTAGGAATGAGGTGGAGCATTTCTGTAGATGTTTAATTGCTTTACCATAAATGGTCTATTCCTACCTTTTGCCTATTTTTCTACTAGTTGTTGGTCTTCTAATAATTGATTTTTAGAAACTTTATATAGCATAAGGATATTACCTACTTGTTTGTCATATGTATAGCAAAGATTCTTCCTACTTTTTATGTATCCTTTTTTAACTATGTTTGTAGTGTTTCCCCCTACAAGGGATTTTATTTTTGTGTAATAATATCTATTCATCTTCTACTTAATGCTTATGGCCTTTTCTGCTCCAAGACTAAATCATTTCATATTTTCTTCTAGTACTTTTATGGTTTCACCATGTAACTATTTGATTCATGTGGACTTTATTTAGTAATAAAGAGTAAGATATAGGAAGTAAGATAGGGATTTGGCTCTTTTGTTTTTCTAGATGGTCATATACTTCCTTTAAACTTTAGAGCCTTTTGAGGGTCAGGGTCATGTGCGTTCATCCCTGTGCCCTCCGTAGCTCCTCTCACTAATGATAACTAGCACTCAGTGATCATTTGCGAGGGCTCAGATGTTCACACGTCCATGTGCTGCATGACTCCTAAGCCCTTACCCTTCCCAAGACGTGACTCCCCTCATAGCACAGCATCTCCTTATAACCTTTCCCATAGGCCCCCAGTCAGTGTTACTTGAGTGAATGAATGCATTTGCATGTACTTCATTTGGGCCACATCCTGGTTTGTATGAGCAACGAAGAACAGTTCATAGAACCCAGTCAGGCCAAGTCATGCCTCTACACATCCAGCACGGGGCTGGGCCATCGCACTGGACTAAGCTCAGTCCTGCCGTTTACCTCTGACCTCCAAACAGTTTAACTCTTCTGTGCTTCCGTTTTCCTCATCTGTGAAATGGAATAATAATACCTAGTTCAGAGGAGTGTTGTGAGGGTCAGATGAGATATTGTCTACACTGGGGCTTTGAAGGACATCAAGGTGGTGTGCCTGAAGAGATGATGGTTCGAGTGTGGATAGTGCAGATGCCACTTATGGCACACCCCCAACGTCTCTTCTTGGCAGGACTGAGAGAAGAGGGGAAGGCTGAACGGAGGACAGAGTTGTGGGAGAGGTGGGGGCTCCAAGCAGCTATTTCTGTTATTCTAGTGACCATTCTTTAGGCATAAACTACAATTCTCTCTGGAGCCACACTAATGGACACATTAGTATCAGTTGACAAAAGTACCATATGCTCTGAAATGCTCTCCCATTAAGCTTCATGGGAAGTGGCAGGAATTCATAGTCCATTATAGGAAATCTGCCATGATTTTAGCCTCTGGTAAAACACACTCCTAGATCTTCTAGGTCTGGAAGGTTAGGCTACACCTCCAGCAACAGGATGGTGCACAAAACATCACTTACTTTAACACAGGAAGTCTGTGAAGTCTTTCTGTAAAGTCAGGTTATCCTTACCTGTCACTACTAGGATCATAAAGTCATCTTTAAAAAAAAGTTTTTTTAATCCTCACCCAAGGATATGTGTATTGACTTTAGAGCAAGAAGACGGGAGAGAGAGAGAGAGAAAGCGAGAGGGAGAGAGAGGCATCGGTGTCAGAGAGAACCATCTATCAGTTGCCTCCCCTACGTGCCCCGACCAGGGATCAAACCCACAACCTGTGTATGTGCCCTGACCCGAAATGGAACCCACAGCCTTTTGGAGTCCTGGGCGATGCTCCAACTAATTGAGCCACCTGGCCAGGGCAGCATCTTTTATTTTAGAAAAAATAACATATGCTTTCATAAAGGGTTATTTTTTTTCACGTTGGCTGTTTGATTTCAAACTCACCAGTATGTATAACAGTCATTCATCAGGGTTCAGATTGTGAAAACACATCATTGCTCCAGTTACATGAGTATGTGATTTTTCATGATTCACCCCCTTAAATTTATGGTACCTTCAGCATTCCTTTGCAAAATGTATCATCTCTTCTCATGTCAATCCGTGTGCATAAAAAAGGAAAAAAATGAAAAAGAAGAAGAAGAAAGACCCAAACTCCACAAACTGAAAGAAAAGGCAAACTTAAAGTGTCCCGGTGTAGGAGTTCCCAAGCGCACAACAATAGCTCCTTTTTATGGAAAGTCTACAACGCCCTGATCACACAGTAGGTATTTGTCCTTATTATTTAATTTAATCCTCCCAGCGTTCCTCAAGGTCAGTGTTATCGCTGTGTGGTGATACGAAAACGGAAAGGTTGCACTAGCTGTCCAAGGCCACAAAGCTAGCGAGGGCTAGAGCTTTGCGCGCCGCAGCCCAGATCCTTCCCGGAACATCCCTCTGCTTCAAAGACGAGACTAAACACAACGTGGCAGTTCACAGCACATAGTAACAAAACATGAATAAAGCCTTGTTTTTAAGAAAATGTAGGTCATCCATCCCTCTCCCTAGCCTCCAGTAAAGATGGGAGCGAATGCCTCCGAGACCCCCCACCCCCGCCCGGGGCCTCTCTGGAGTGCAGAGTTGCCAGAGCGTTTTCACCGCAGAGGGTCCAGGCTAGCACCACCCCTCCGCCCCCAGGTCCCTCCAGTCGGGGTTGCTCTGCCTTGACTGTCGCCTCGGTCGGGCTTCTGTTTAATGGGATGTGAAATGAATAAAAGACTCCACCGGTCTCCCCTCCACCAAAGTCAGGAAAACATTGATGGACCTCGATTCTCTGCTTTATGGATGAAGACACTCAGACTCAGGGAAGGCTTGACCAAAAACTCGCAGAAAGGCAGGACTGATCCTTTTCTCTTTACAGTTTTGACTGCTAGGTCGCTACGGGGAAACTATTAGGGCGGCAAAGACAACCGCCATGGGAAATACGTTCTAAAAGCCTTTCCAGCCTGTTGATCTAAATGGGGGATGGTGGCTGACCCAGATTTAAATTCTGGCTCCCAACCTGCTTGTTGGATTATGTTGAGCACGTTACTTGACCTTACTGGGTGCTTTTATCTGCAAAACGGCCACCCTGCTACCCGCTTGTCGGAGTTTTGTGGTAATTAATAGTATATTTTTAAAACCCAGCGTATAATAGACGTTCCTTCCCATCCTCAGAACATTCCCAGGGCCTGTTCTCTGCTTGGGAGCTCCATCATCCCTTTCCTATTCAGATACAGCTAGTGCGTGCTCATTCTTTGGTTTCTTTCATTAGGCAGAAAGTTAGCCTCGGTTTCATCATCTGTAAAATGGGGGTACCAGTGATGTGCACCTTGTCGCATTGTTAAAATGAGAGAACACACACTGCTTAGAACAGTGTCTACCAAATACTCGGTCTCAATACATTTGAACAAGGGCAGTTTGCGGGGTTTACAGAATAATTATGGAGAGTTCTCTTTCCTTCCTACGTAAGCTATTCACATTGTCTGGAAGCTCCTAACATTTTCTCTTTATTCTTGGGGGATAGAAATTTCATGAGAAATTTTTTTCCCACCAGAAATGTCTCCTAAAAACATTGCTAATGTTTTTAGAAATCCATTCTGCCAATCTCAATCTTTTAATGGGTGTATTAAGACTACTTTAATGTAATTATGGAAATGTTAGGGCTTAAGTCTGATATTTTATTATTTATTCTTCTCTTTCCTTTTTTCTGCCTTTTTCCTGTCAAATACTTGAGCATTTTTTAAGATTCCAATTTGAGTTGTCTATAGTGTTTTGAGTACATTTCTGTGTAGTTTCCTAGTTGTTGGTCAAATATCAAACTGTACATCCATAACTCATTGGTGCTGACATTTTATTGCTTCAAGTAAAATGTACATTTAGGTCTCTTGACCCTTTCTCCTTTTTAATATAATTGTCTTAAATATTACCTCTATATACATGGAGAACATCTAACAATAATATGATTTTTGCTTCTACTACCACATATGCATTTAATTCTCAAGAGCAAAATGGTAACATATTATATGAATGAATATTTTTACCCTTTCTGTTATTCTTTCTTCGTTGTTTATATTCCAAGTTTTCTTCTTTGATTGTTTCCTTTCTGTCTGAAGAAGTTCCTCTCAGCATCCCTCTAGGGTAATTCTGTTGGTCACAGCTTCTCTTAGTTTTCCTTCATCTCAGCCTTCCCCTTCACTCCCAAAGGGTGCTTTTCACTAGGTATAGAATTCTGGGGTGGCAATGCCTTCCTTTAAGCAGCTGAAAAATGTTGCACCATTGCCTTCTTGCCTCTGTGGTATCAAATGAGAATTCTGCTGTCATTTGAATTGGTTTTCCCTTATAAGTCATGTATAATTTCTCTCTACTTTTAAGAAATTTTGTCTTTAGTTTTTAGCAGTATAATTATGATGCCTTGCTGTGAATTTCTCTGAATGGATCCCCTCTGGAGTTTGTGCAATTTCTTCAATCTAGGCTTATGTCTTTTGCCAAATTTGGGGAATTTTCAAAAATTATTTCTTCAACTGTTTTTGGCCCACTTTCTCTCTCCCTCTTCTCTCTTTCTCTAACTCTGATGTTATAATTATTAGCTGATTTCTGCTTTTTTTCAGTCTATTTTCCCTCTGTGGCTCAGAATGGACAATTTTTATTAATCTGCCTGCACTAATTTTATCCTCTGTTATCTCCAATCTACTATTAAATCTACCTATCCAGTGAGTTTTTAGCTTTTTTGTTATATTTTCTAACACTTTAATGTCCATTTGGTTATTTTTATAACTTCTAGTTCTTTGCTTATATGTCCTATGTTCTCATTTGTTTCAAGAGCATTCATAACGGCTTGCTGAAGGACTTTTATAGGGACTGCTTTGAAAGTGTGATCAGGTAATTCTAACACCTGTGGCTTTTCCATTTTGACATCTGTTGATTGTCTTTTTCTTACTCAAGGTGAGATTTTTCTGGTTCTCAGCATAATGAGTGATTTTTATTATACCCCAGAAATTTGGGGTATTATGTTATGGGATTCTGGATCCTACTTGAATTTTCTATTCTAGCAGGCCCCCGCCGACGCTGTCCTGGTGGGAAAGCCAGTACTGCCTCATTGCCAGTGGGTGGAGATGGATGTCCAGGCTCCCAACTCAGCCTCTGAGAGCACCACCCTGGTGTGGGGACCGAGGCGAGTCTTGTGGCCTCAGGGCAGAGGCGGAGGTCTAGTTCCCCACTTACCCTAGCCTCGGCTGTCAAGGAGTGGCAGGGTGGGAGTGTTGTATGTCATTGTTTTTTTTTTTCTGTGGCGTTTGGCTGGAGTAAGGTGGATGTTGTCACAAAGGCTTCTGGTTTGTTAGCCTGCCCTTTGCCATTCCTTTGGCTACGGAGATCAGATTTTTCTTCAGGCGTATATTGTCTGTGCTTATTAGCATTTCCCAGTTGTGGGCTTCTCCAGGGCCCAGTCTGGGATATTTGGAGGCTAAAAAGAACCATAGGGAATTCATTGCCTTGTTGTTCCTTAAGTCCTGAGGTCCCTAGCTGGCCTGCCTTTTCTCTCCACAATCCATAAGTTTTCTTACATTTGTTTAATACATGATGTCTAGGAGTTTTAGCTGTACTAGGAAAATAGGGAGAAATCTATCTCCTATATCTTGTCCAGCACCAGAAGTCCTAGATGTGTGTTTTTATATTATAATGTGTTGCATTTGATAAAAGTCTTTTCTACCTGAAAATGCAAGTTTCTTAAAGACAATAAGATTTTATTCTATTACTTCTTTATTGTTTTGCTCCCAGCTTATTTTTGCTCCATTTAGTACTTTTATTATTTGCATAGCTTCTAGATTGCTTTATCCATGTTTTTTAACTTTTTCACTCATAATTTCCTTTTATTTGTATTTTTGGCTTGGTAGTGTGGGAGTGTTCTCCTTTTTGTCTTTCTGACCATTAATTCAGTCTTCAGGGGTGTTCATTCTATTTTTCACTTCCACAGCTGAGATGTTTACATTTAGAAATTGTCTGTTTTAACTTGCCCAACCTGTTTTTTCTCACGTATCATTTTCAATCTCCACTTGACTCTCCTAAAAAGTCTTAGAATTCTTATTTAAAAAATGTACTTTTTCTTCTTTTAAATCTTTCCTAACATGAGTCCTCTCTTCCAGTTACTCAGCTTTCGTCATCCCCTTTACTTTTTCACCGCCTTGTACAGCTGGTAACACACCAGACAGAGAATCCTCTCCTTTCGTTCTCTCGGCAGCACCCCGAGTTCTGCAGGATGAACATTCTGATCCCCATACTGCACGTGAAGAAATGAGACAAGCTCAGAGAAGTCAAACCATGTGTATAAGAACTGGGACTGTTCAAGTTCAGGTGTACCTGAAGAAAGTGGTGATGGAGAGCAGGTGGCACCCGCCCCGGGGGTGGTGGGGACCAGAGCAGCTGTGTGGAGCTGCACTTGATCAGCTGGCAGAGTCAGAGCAGAAGCCAGCCTGTGGGACGTGGGGCAGACGCGGAGGCTAGACCAGGGTTCAGCCCGAGCCTCAACCTCCAGGGCACACTCAGGCCACAGGAGCTGATCTTAGGAGCTGATTACTTAAAAGCTGAACCAACAGAGGAAAAATCAATTTTTAGAAGAGTTGAAAAGGAAAGAGTAAAAGATGCAAAAGCTCCTCCTGTATTTTCAAAACCGTCCCTCAGAACACTGAAAACCTTATCATCTGAGGAATGAGATAAAAACTTGTCTGACAGGAGACATAATGAGCTCAACTATTTTTTAAATTGTGATAGTCACCCCCAAATCCATGCAAATATTCCATCTTTTCCCTCTGTGTCCAACCCAGTCATTAAGTCCATTCCAAAACTGTTTTTATCAAGGAGCAGCGAATGTGATTAGGAGCAAGAAAAGAAGCGTAAGCAGACAAGGCTTATATGAAAGTGAAAGAAGCAATCTAGAAAGGAGGCATGTTTTTCAAACTTTCACACTCCCACCCTCCACCTGAAAGTAAAAATAGGTTATTTGGGGGAGAAGGGCTGCGATCAAACAAGGTGTGGAGAATACAGGGAGACTGATCTCTCTTCACTGATACTCAGATAATAGACTTTCTAGACCAACTGCCTATTCTTAGTATTTTGCAATGAACTGGGCAATTCATTTTGAAGAAGTGAGCAGTGAGTGTCTGCTTCTGTGTCCTAGAATATGTTTTTATATCACCATTTCTCTCTGTAGAGCAATGATTTATTTGTCCTCAAAAAGCAAGATAATCCTCACAATAAGCACCCATTTCTTTTGCAAACAGCAGCAGAACCTCTTTTTCCCGATTAGATGATACTTTAGCTTTGTTAATTTCAAAGAATCATTCAGTGTAGAACTCAAGCGAACTTGGTTGTCATAAGGTATCATTCCCTCTTACAGAGGAGTAAACTCTAGAGGTGATGTGATTCTCCTACAGCCACCCAGCAAAGTAGGGACAGAACGTGGTCACAGCACACTAGGACACTGCTTTGGATGAGCAGCTCACCAAAAGTTCCAGTGCGGATCTCAGACAGGGCTATTCCTAATGGTCTTCCCGTAGTGTCGCAGTGCCCACATGTCTTACTTAGTTCACCGAAGTCTCAATGAAACTGCTTTCATTATAGATCAGTATTAAGTCAAGCCTGACTATTCAAAACATGTAATCAGCTTATGGGGTAATAATACTCTCTTAACCCAAACATTCCATTCCCCATCCAATCTGAGTTTATATTTAAATCACTACACTTCAAAAGGCATAAGCATGTGGTAGGCACTCAAGAATGTCGAATGAATGGCCACTTGGGGGCTCACTAAGGACTCATGTCACTTTAGATGTGAAGGAGACCTTGAAGTTCATTGTGTTCCACTCCTTTGTTCTGCTGCCTGAAGAGCGAGGGGACTTGGGCAAGTGACAGAACAACACTAGAACCCCCTGGGCCCCCATTTCCCAGACCAAGGTTCTTTTTTTTACCTGCACTTTTCTCATTATTTTGATATGAAGGCATTAAAATTGCCAATTTACTTGTGTTCTGGTATACAAAATGAATGTCCCTAACATCTAATTTAAAAATGCTACTCCATACAAAAATGACAGGGCCAGGGTTATTTTTGGGTTGGGGTTTTTTGGTTGTTTTTTTTAAGCCAATGGAATTTGATCATTCTCAGGAAGAGCAGAAGCGTGCCCTAAATCACTGCAGACAGTAAAGCTGAAATTTGAAGCAGTAAACTATTCTATTTTGGGAACAATAGATATGAAGTCAGAAAGAGCTAGGCATTCTAAGAGGGGAATTGTATAGAAAAGCTAACTATTAAGTCAGCTCTCCGAAATATTTGAATGCAAAGGAGATTGATATGAATAAGGAGAAGGTATGGGCACTTAGCAGATGACAAATGGCACACTCATGCCATAGAGAAAGCAAACTTTTAGCTGAAGTGGTACTTATGGGAAATAAATTCAAACCTCAGATGGTTTAGTCAGGAAGTCTCATTAGGATGCAACACAGCTTCTCATTATGGGTTATTACATAGTGTCACTAAAAAAGGAGACACATCTGAGAGGGCCGGAGCATGACCAAACAGCAATATGAGAAATTTCAGTCTTGCTGTATCTTGCTCTATATTAATGATGGATCATTTGATGATATCTTCTCATCAAAAATGGCTCCAGAGTGACAAAAACAGAGGTGAAATGTAATCTATCTCAAAATGACAACTGCTAGGGTAAAATTCTTTTGAGAATCTTATGTATATTTTATTCATGGATTCATTCATTCAACAAATATCTATAGAGTTCTAAGAAGACAAAAATAAATAAGATATTGTCTTTCTCAAGGAGGTCTCAAGAAGACAACCATGCAAATAACTCATTATAATGTGCTGGGCTTGGTGCTTTATTTGAAGAACAAACCAAGTAGGGCACAGGCACCAAGGAGGGGCTGGGGAAACCCTAGAGGAGAAGACATTTTTGACCAGAATGTAAAGGAGAAAGAAGAGTTTGTCTAGCAGTTTGTGGTGAAGGTGAGGAGATGGGAAAGACTCTCAGAGCAAGGTAAAAGCTTATGCAGAGTATTTGGCAGTGTGAGAATTAGAATCCCCTACGACCCCCAGTGCAGCTACTTTAATGCTCTGGAACTTTAATAAGTAATAAGTAAATTACTTTACTTTGTGGAGCCTCAGTTTCCTTCTTTCTAACAGGCGCATAGTAAATTTCACTGCCTATACTGATTCTAGTCAGGACTAACAGTGCTGGCCAGCCGGTAGTGAACACTGTTCCATCTCTAGTAACTCTTTTCAGAAAGTTCCTCGATTGCAGGTGTCCTTATGCTCCCTTTGCAGAGGGCGAAACGGAGAACTGAGAGGTGGTGGGACTTTCCCAACATTATGCACATTATTAACAAGTGGCTGCACTGGGATTTGAACCTGGGCAGTTTGATTCAAGCCTAGTTTTTAGTGCTATGCTCTATGCCTTTCATTACATGGAATGTTGTATAAAGCATTTAACACAATGCCTGGCACATTAATAAATCATAGCTATTTTCCCTATTGTAAAATATGGTGTGCCCTAGGAACATAAGGTATTTGGTGTGCAGGTATGGGGCGATGTGGAGGTGGGGCTGCATCAGTGATAGGTCGGGTCCCAGAGGGCATTTACTCCAGCCTCATCAAGAAATGGTGAGGCTCCAGCTAAGGCAAGGGCAGTGGGATGAAGAAGAGAAGACAGGTACATGAGATGTTGTAGGGCTAGGGATGCCTGGACTTCATGACCTGTAGGATATAGGGAAGAGCCTAGAATGCCCATTGGCTTCTGGTTTAAGTGCCACTATCAGCAGAGTGATGGAAGCAATGCAAAAGGGGTAATTTAAAGGAAAGATGTGAGTTGGGTTTTGGCTCTGTTGATGCTGGGGCATCTGAGGAGCATTCAGATGTCCAGTGGGCAGTGATGTCTCTGGGTTTGGAGAATAGAAGACGATCTGGGCTGAACTCATGCAGCCAATAGAATCGTTTACTGAGGGTGATGGCAATGAAGAACCTCAGCATTTGAACAGCTGGTGAAGAAAGGAGGCTGAAGGAGAAGAGCAACAGAATGGGAATGTAGGCAGAGCGGGGACCCACGAGCCAAAGGTGAAACTGTTTGTACACGAATACATAAAGCAGCTGAAGAGGCGGACACTTCTGGCACGGGCAGCCAGGAGATCGAGAGGGACAGAACCAAATTCCATAAGCGAAATTTGTACGTACTAGACACAAGAGTTTTGACTTCCCTTTCTGCAAGGGTAATTTGGTTATTAATTTTTACCTTCAAGACAATTTTAGAAATAAAAATTTATTTAGAGATCATTGTAGACTCACATGCAGCTGTAACATATCAGATAGAGAGGCACAACACAAGTTTTTAGAAGCTTACTCTATTTCCACCAGAGCTTCAGAATTTGTTCACGTCTGTCCATGTCTCCTAATGGTGCTTATCCAGGGCCGAACTTTGTACACTACGTCTAGAGTGGAGACAGGTGAGGGAAGCAGACCCTAAGGGGTGAAGGGGTAACAGCCCATGGATGTGGGTGGCAGAGTGGCTGGGGCACTGAGAGCAAAGGAGCTTTGGGTGCAGGTACCTGAAGGCCTTTCACAGACAGAGCCTCTCGGGAGAGTTTCTGGGCAGAGGCCTGAACTTGGGGATGGAAGCTATAGAGGCAGGAGGTCCTGGAGTGCCTTCCTTCATCTAGGCCAGGTGGGGTCCACGGTGCTGAAATCGATGTTGCCTTTTTGATGAAGAACATACTTGTTCACTCCTTTGTGTGCTCCATTCCATCACCAGACTGATCTCACATGCCAACCTGACGGTGCCCCTTTCCTACTCAGAACTCCCCTGTGGCCTCTGACTCTCCTGCATCAGCTCTCAGCTCCTGCCGCCCGCCCCTCCCCCATCCCCGGGATCTCCCTCTCCCTGGGGTCTTTGCTCCTATGGTCTTTGCCTAGAAAGCTCTCTTCACACTCCACCCTTTCACTGACCATCCCCGATGGCCTTTCCAGGAGGTCTTCTGCCCTCACTCAGCCAGTGCAGGCATCTGCCATGGCCCCAGTGGCATCCTTGGCTCATGCTATCGTCGTAAGAACTGCACTGTATCAACAGTCCACTAAACAGCACATTCCATGAGGGCAGGGGTTGTGCTTTATTCCAGGCTGTATCTCCAGTGTCTCACACCGGGCGGGGACCTAGTAGGTGCTGAGTAGATATTTCAGCAAGGAAAAGGGGTTTAGACAGAGGCGGGCATTTGACGATTATGGTGGTTAGAGAGGTGGTGGAACTGGGACCAGAGGAGGGGGTGAGATGGCCCAGGGAGTCAGAGGAGGGCTGGGTGCAGAGTCCTTGGGAACCCCAGCATTGAGGGTTTGCAGGTTTGAGGAGCACGCAGGGAGACCAAGGAGACATGGCTAGAAGGGCCAGAGGAAAGGCGAAGGACTCCGGTGTCTCAGCACCGAAAGAGTTTTCAGAGGCAGGGGAAGGGGTCCAAAGTGCGAGAAGTGGGCTCACCCCTTCCGTCTCCCCTCAGCCCCAGCGCCTGACGGTGGGGGGCAAGCAGGGCTCATCTGCACCCCCCAGGGTCCCACACACTCCAAGGCTCTTCGAAAGGCCTTGGGGTCGGAAAGCCAGGGGAAAGGAGGCGTGAGAAGGGGGATGTTCCTTGGGACTCTTGAGTTTCCGTTCCGGCCTCGCCGCCGCCGGTTTGGGTGACCTTGGGGTGCCCCGCTTCCTCTCCGACCTCAGTCTCTCTGTGGGTACTCGGCAGACGCTGCGTGCCCAGGCGGGGAGCTGGGGAAGGGTGGCAGAGGCAGGGCCCGGTTGGAGGCGGGACCGCCCACTGCGGCGGGCAGGGACCTCCAGGGCCCGTGGAGGCGGCGCGCGGGGCTCCTCCCCCGGGGAGGGGGTCGCGGAGCTGGCAGCTGGCGGCCCGCAGCTGCAGCCTCAGCACCTGCCGCGGCCAGACGGCGCGGGCGCGGGTGCGGCCGGGCCCTACACCCCCGCCTCCGGCTGCAGCCGCGGCGCGGGAGGCGGAGCCCGAGCCGAGCCCGAGCCCGAGCCCAGACGCTGCCCAAGCCTTGCCCGCGTCCGAGCCCGCCGCCGCCGGGCGGGGCCGTCCCTTGCCGAGAGCGCCGGGTCCCGGTCCGCACGGGCGGCGCCTCCTCTGCAGGTAAGGGCGAGGTCCCGGCGCCGCAAAGTTTCAGGGGGACTGCCAGTCCCCGCGCCCCGGGCCTGCGAGAGCTGCACACTGCCTGCCGCCGGGCTTCCTCCGCGCCGCCCTCCGCCGTGAGCTCTGCTTGCACCACCGGCCCCGGATGACCGCGACCACCTCCAGTCGTCTTGCCCTGACTCCTTGTCGAGTCTGCGTGCTCGTCCAGGGCCTGCAACGCTTAAGTCTTTATACAGTATCAATGTGTTGCTTAAGTTTTCGAGATCCGCAGGGTGAGTGCAAAGAGCGGCAAACCAGGAGGCAGGAGCCCTGGGTTCGGGTGCGGCCAGGGCCAGCACCAACTTTCTGAGTGACCTCCGACCAGCCTGCCCTGCCGGGTCTCGACGGCCACACCTGGACCGGGAGGGGTTCGCCAGGGACGATCACCAGAAACGCCATGCCTGTATTGCCAATTTGTGAGTCAAGGGGCACCCCCGAGTGCCTCCGCTCCAGGGTTCCTTGGGGGTGGACAGGAATGTTGGGACCCGCGTTAAGTCAACATCAGGGGTCAAGTTGCAAAGCTGCAGCAGCTTTGGCTGAGCTTTAAGAGGGGTGTCGAGTCAGCCCCTGGGAATATTCGCCACTCCCAGGGCCGGGAGCCGGTCCCTGGCTCCTGGTGGCTGCTCTGCCATCCAGTGACTGTGTCCTTGGGCGATACCCCCACTGGTGTTGCAGCCTATAGAAGGGGGGGGAGTGTGCACGAGGTGATCACTGAAGTCCTTCCGCGGTAAATCTGGGGAAGGAGAGTCTCCAGGTCTCTGGAGTTAGGGGCAGTTTGGGTAGAGGCAGTATTTTACCAAGAAGCCATCCAGCACTTGCAAATGGGTGCTCGGAAAATAAAGGAGCATTTGCAGTTTACTTTGGGAATCCCGAAATAGATACGGCAAGCACTGGCGAATGCTAGCCTTTCCTCCTTCAATGTTTTGGGCCATCATAAAATATTCAACAGCATGATGATTTGTTTTCGAAGTGGCTGATAGATCAGGAAGCGTTTCTGTTGGTGAGTCAGTTATTTTTGTGAAAAACTCAAAATAGTAGTTTGGGGGAAAAAATAACGCACGGTTTTAGGAGCCCCGACACAGAGGCCAGCATCTACCTGTGTCTAGTCCAAAGCGATGGTTGAGATGTTTCCCAGTCAAGCTGATATAAAATCATTCCAGATCAGGCATTCTTGGGTGGGCAGCTCAACATCCATGTGCTGGGAGAGACCTCCAGTTCTGCAAATGCAGGTTTCCCAGGCAGGTGGATTCTGGCGCAGCCGCGGCAGAACAGGCTCTAGGTTTGTCCATCCTAGAAGGTGCGCTTTGCTCCTTTGCCCAGTCTCGTGTCCTCCCGGTGCGCCGGTGATCATTCATTTCCCCAGCGTGCGGGCGAGATCCGTTACTATGGAAAGATTCTTATGGAAGTGAGTTTAGTCTTTTATTTCTTTCCTTGACTTCTTGGTTTTAAGCTTTATGAAATCAGAGGACTAGTGAGAGTGTGGTTTGTGAGCGGGGCAGGAAGAAAGCAGAACCGTGGTACATATTTGCCTTTCCTGCCTGGTACTCTGTAGTTGAAGCTAATTTGTCCAGAGCCTTTAATCTCTCAGGTGCATTCAGGTGCCGCCAAATCTTTATGTTCTTCATTCTCCAGTGGTTCAGCAAGCACTTTCTCAACACTCATTCAGGAAGACACAAACAGGGAAAATGCTAATCAGCCGTACCCTCCAGGAGCTCAGATTCTAGGAGGGATAAAGAGGATTAGATCACAGGTCATTCTGGGAGTTACTAACACCTGGGACCTCTGGGAACACTGAGCAGGGTGAGTTCTAACTGGGGACGTGGAGGAAACCTGTACCCTGGAAGGCAGGAGAAAGAAGAGGATTTCAGCAAGTGGTGGAAAGTGGAAAGGCAAGTTTAGGTCAGGGAACAACAGGTCTGAGCAAAGCTACAGAGGCAGGAAAGCACAGGCCCAGGTGGGGGGCAGTGAGTCTGGTGGAAGTGCTAGACACTTCAGAGCAGAGGACAGTGGACAGAGCTTCAGGAGGCACTGAACCTGGCCTTGAATCCACACTGGCTTTGGGATACTGGGCCTTTGAGCCTTACTGTTCTCACTTGTGAAAGGGGAATCATAGTAATTCCAAACTCACAGGGTTAAATGAGATCGTGTGTAAAAGTGCCTGAGTGTTTGCTTACAAAGGGTGTTTGATAACCGTTCCTTTTATTAGCGTGTTCGTGGGCAAGCTCCATAAATGTTGCTAGACACCATTGGGGTATCAAATGGTGCTTTTTGTTTCAGCAGATGTATTGACTTAGAGCCTCGCCCCCCAGGATGGAGTTCCAGTGACAATGTCCTTTGTGTTCAAGGTGCCTCCTGATTCAAGGGGCAGGGGCTTTTTCTTACTCGGAGGGTGCTCCGCCCAGGCACTGATGGCCACCACAGCCGTGCCCTGTGAGTGCCGGTAAGTGCTGGGAAGCCGCAGAGGGGTTAATCGGAATACGCAGTTCCTGCCTCCCACAAGCTTATCACTGCATGCTCAAGGACCCGGGTGAAGGGATTTGACAGTCAGACACAGTTATAAATATATCGGCATTGTCCACATACACTAGGAACGAGGCGCTGGCTCCTATCTGCCTTGGTGTATCTTGCTGGGGATTTGTAGTAGCCAAGGAAGGAGAAGAGGATGGGATGGAAAGGACAACGGTGCAATCCCTCGTGACCCTGTGCAGCATTACGTAGCACCCACAATACCCTACTTTATTTGTTCATTCAACACCTATTCATGGAACACCCACTCTGTGCCAGAGAATTTTCCCAGGTGCTCCGGGAATAATACACTGGAGCAAAAGGGAAGACCCCTGCCTTCCTGGGTTTACATGCTACTTGGAGAAATGCAGTGAACAAGTAAATACATAAATAATTACAAGTCGTGCTAAGGGCCAGGGAGGAAATAAGCAGGGTAACGTTGAGAGAAGGTGCGGTGGGGGGGGGGGGTACTCCCTTTGAGGCTGTACAGGGAAGGCCCATCTGAGTCACTGAGAGCCAAAGGGGGGAAGGAGCCAGTGGTGACGAGAGGGAGCGGCAGTCCAGCTCTGCAAGGGCCAGAGTGGCTTCATGTGCGGGAAGGCAGACCCTGGAGCCACACCACCTGGCTGTGAATACCGGCCCCTCCGACAACTAGATGTATTCCATGGTCAGGTTATTTAATCTTCTGGGCTTCAATTTCTTTATCTAAACTGGGGATTATAATAACCCGACCTGACAGGGTTGTTATGAGGATTCAATGAGTTGAGGTATGTAAAGTTCTCAGAATAGGGCCAGGTATGTAGGAAGCACCAAATAAAAGTTCAGTTAGGGGGGTGGGGGGTGGGAAAACTGTTCCAGGCAGAAGGAACAGCAAACACGAAGGCCTGGAGGCCTGAAAGGGCTTAGTGTGCTATTGGGCTAGACGAGCTCTCTGCACAGACATTATCCACGCGGTTTTGGGGGGCGCTCTGGAGCATGTTGTCTGCCCCTTCCATGCAGAACTATGGTTTTGGAGTTTTGAACACAGGAGCACTCAGCCTCAGCGCTCTCACCTGCAAGATCAGGCCCCAAGTGGTGTGGTGGGCTGCTGCCGCCGCTGCTGGGGCTGCTTTAGGGGCCATCGACTGTAAACCCTCTTCTTCAGAATCTCTCCCCTCCCTCCCCGCATCTCTCTTTCCCTCTCTTACTCTCCCTGTTGCCCCTCCTCCTTTCCTCCCTGCCCCTCCTTTCCTCCCTGCCCCTTTCTCATTGGCAAGCCCTGAAGAGTAGTGACCCTGGAGGTGCTCGTCAGTGTGCAAAGGGGAAGCATGGGTAGGGCTGAGCCCAGGCAGCCACCAAAGCTGGCCTTGCCCACTCACGGTGGCACTGATGGCCAGTGTCCCTCTCCCACTCCCGGGCTGGAATCTCCGTGGCAGGGGAGCCTAGGCATCTCTGAACTTACGGTCTCTCCGGATCCCTCTTTACTGAAGTCTAGTCATTCATTAAGTCATGTCATTTTGACTCCTTACATCTCTCTCAAGCATGTCCTCATATTTCCATTTCTCTCTCTGAACTTCAGGCTTCTGTTTTCTTTAAAGCAGGGCCCAGAGACCTTCACTGGGTCCGCTGTATAAAGGTAATGAAATCCATAGGCCTCAGCAAGGGAGACCGGGTGGGCTATCTCCCTTCCCTCGGTCCCTCAGTCCCCCTCCTCCCTCGTCCACTCACCCCACTGCACTTAATCCCACCCCCCGCCAGGTCTCCAGGGCTTTGCTCCTCCATTTGGCCCCTCTGCCCAGCATGTGCCTCAGCCCTGGTGGACTTGCTCATGCCTGTGGGCCCAGTTCAAACCCTATCTGCCCTAGAAACTGTCTTCCAGATCCCCTTGTCCCAGGGCCTTCGTCTTCTCCTGATCTCCCACCCCACTTAGTACCTCTCACAGAGATGCCATTGCTGTCAACCGTGAAGGGTGTTGTGTGTGGTCACTTGTGTATGTGGCCATGGCCTTGAGAAGTCCCTGGGAGGACGGGCACAATGTCCCTCTTACCTTCACCCTACAGCCCAGCCCTAGAGGGTATGTTTGCTGCACTGGATTGAAAAAAGCCTGTGATTTTCCTGAGATCCAGTTTGGGCCAAGCCAGAAACACGCTGCTGAAGCCCAAGGTTGTGGCTCTCGGCTGAACTCATTTGCAGCATCCAGGTGCCTCGAAATGTAGGTCCTTCATCTGATGAAGGGTTGATATAACCTCAAAGATGAGCCTGAATTTTGACTTTATCTCTTCAATATAGCCTATTTTAATAAATATCCTCTGTACAATTTGAACCTTCAAGCTAGGTACACTTGGAAATAATTGTTTATATCATAAAGGGGTTCTTCATTATACCAAAAGGTCTGGTAGTAGACAGCTTTCCAATACCAAACATGCCTGTGTATTTAACACCATTCAATGCATAAGATTTTGATTCCCGCACAGCTACGGCAGCTGCATCTTTACTATAGTCTAAGATATACACCAAACTTAATATGCATTCATGGAAGCAGGATAACACAGTCTTCCATTTGTTTTGCTAACTACTGATTACATTATGCAGCTCTGATAATGAGAGTTAAAAAATTAACTCTGCCTGAAGGACAGTGGGAAGCTCAATTTGGGGCTTGGTCGATGGATGGGAGGGCAGTGAGGTATTATTTGCACTGAAATGCCACTGTTTTCAAGGACCCACCCGATGTTTGGAGACTTTTTGCCAGTGGTTAGAAATGGTTTGGGCTCCCAGCCCTTTCACCAGCGGCTGTTAAATGATGTGTGCATGTAACACCGACTCTTGGGGAGGGGGGAGTGGAGCACTACTTACAGGCTAGAAAAGATATCTAAAGTATGAAAGTATGTGCTTTTGAAATCTCTTGAGAAATGATCTGAGCTCCGCCGCTTCAGTGAGAGTAACATGGCAAATTTTCAAAATCCTGAATGGAAAGAGCTTCAGAGGAATTCACCCGGATGCAACAGTGCTTAGTTCTCTGCGATTCTGACTAAAGAGAAGACAGATGTGCGGGCAGACAAGAAATGTTGCGTTTCCTGTTCTCTGAGTATGCATATCATCGGGTGTCCTCCAGACCTTGTTGTGACCAGCGATAGCAGTACCGCCCCCCCCCCCGCAAAAAAAACAGCCTCCCCAAGTTCTCCATTGTGAGTGTCAACGTAATTGAGCTTCCCAGTTACTGCTGTGTTGTTGCCTTAGTTCCAAATGTAGAATTCAGAAGGATGCAAAAGGAAAAGCAATTATTCACATAAAGAGGGCGCCATTTATTTGTGTTAATAAAATTAATTCAATTGGTAGCTGGAGTCTCTGTTCTCTCTGGTTTTCTGTGGAGATGGACATCAAGCCCAGGCTGTCCCCTGTTACTTGACATGTGCTGTTGGCTCCCAGTCAGGTTAGAGGGTGATGTTTGTATGGAAATATATGTTCTTCCTCTTCCTTCCTTCCTGGGGGTGAGGGGCATTTTGTATATAGGAGCAAGAAGTAATTATGTCATTCCTGAGCTCACTCATGGGTAGTTGCAGTACTTAATTCTTTGCAAAAGCTAGGTAATAAGTTTCTTAGAGCATTCTCTGTCTATATTCCAAAAACCTAGATTCCTGCAGGATACTTCAGCTGCCAGTCCGGGACCTTCCATCAGGGTTGCCAACTCTGGAGATGATCCAGAGCTGCCTTTGTCTGGTACAGGAATTCCCCCAGCACAGCCTGCCTCTCTCTGCTCAGACCCGCCAGTCCCTGAGACACGGCTACGCCCAGTTGGCTCTGATTATTAGAAAGTTCATCATTATGCTAAATCAAACTCTTCCTCCAGGCAGTGGCTGCCCCGTTGGCCTTGACTCTGCCCTTGGAAGCCCCGCCCCAAAATCCATTTCTTCTTAGCCACTTGGACATTCAAAGATAGGGCTCAGGTCCCTGCGTCTTCACATCAGGCAGAATGTCCCAGTTTATCCAGTCCCCTGAAAAGGACAGAGCGAAGGGGTGACACAGCCGGGCAGGTAGGGTCTGGCCAGCCTGGAGGACCACAGCAGCTTCACTTCAGAGTCTGCCCTGTTAGCAGACCAGGAGGCTCAGTCAGGCTCCCTGTGGGTCCCCCTAGAATTTGCTGTTGGCCCTCTTATGGGCTCTTCCCAGGCCACTGGGGAACTGCATGCATGTTGGTGTTAGAGAGGCCTGGTGGGCTGTGGGGGAGGGCGTCCCGAACCAGTGGCTGACACCAAGTGGCTCTGGATGACTCAGCCCCCTCTCTGGGACTTGGATCCCTCATCACTTCCGAGGTGCTGTATTGGTTTCCTGTGGCTGCTGGAACAAATCACCAGCAGAAATTCATTCTCTCACAGTTCTGGAGACCAGAAGTCTGAAATGAAGGTGCTGGCAGAGCCGCACTCCCGCTGGAGGTCCCAGGGGAGAGTCCTTTCTTTGCCTCTTCTAGCTCCTGGCACTTCTTGATTTGTGGACACATCACTCCAATCTCTGCCTTCGTGGTCCTATTGCCTCCTTCTCTTCTCTCTGGGTCAGACCTCCCTCCACCTTCCTCTGAGAAGGACACTTGTCCTGGGGTTTAGGGCCCACCTGGATAACCTGGGATAAACTCCTACCTGAAGATCCTTAACTGAATTACATCTGTAAAGACCCTATTTTCCAAATAAGGTCATGTTTACAGGTTCTTGGGATTAGGGTATGGGCATATGTTTTAGGGACCACCATTCATTCAGCCTTTAGGTCTCTGCTTTCTCTCCACCTATGTGACTGTCTTTTCTCTCAGTTGTATTTGAACCCAGCTCTCCGGAGTCACCAGCCTCAGGTCTTCCTTCTGCACGTCTCCTGCCTCTTTTTCCTGCAGCCTCGTGGCTGCTGCTGTTCATCAGGCTGCTCAGTTCATCCCTGATTCACGGATGTGGGAGGGGGCTCAGGGATTAGGCTGCCCAGGAAAATAGGCCTTGCTAGTCCACTCCCTCCTTTTCCCCAGCACGCTCCAGCTAGTCAGTGGAGTTTTTATCAATGGGAAGGAGAGGCTGTGGCTATTAAAATATTCATTACCAGTTCTTAGACTTAGGGGAGATCCCACAGTGAGCGTGCTCTGGCCAGAGAAGGGACACATGGAGGAAGACTTAATGTCCTTGTGTTTCCCCTCTCATTTAATCCAGGACTGGCTCATTGAACTTGAGGGAAATTATTTATATTCTCAGTGCCCAAGTACATATCTCTTTCTGTTTTAAAAAAATCAGGAAATACTGCTTTGTAGCCCTGAAAGTGTTTTGTAGTGTGACCTTCTTGCCCTTTAACTCGCCTGTTTTAGAAGTCCCGAGTCTGCTGCTGGTTATGGGCTCTCCAAATGCAATGCACAATAAAATGTGCTTCTCTCCAAAAAGCATGTGTACCACTTGGTTTGCAGTTGATATTCCGGAGTGCCAAAAAGGCCTAGGATCAGCAGGAGCAGGGAGTCTGGAGAAGCTGGTGGTCAAGCTGGGGGAGGCGGAGGGAGGGGGAAGGACTGGCTCGAGAGGGGCTGGCACCAAGCAGCTCCAGACTCTGCTCACGGCTGTCACTGCTGCTCCAGAATTGCCGGCCCACACCTGTCCACAGCCTCCTCCTGGACTGCTGCTCCACACCGTTCAATGTGCTTTGCTAAGAACGGCCTGCAAGCCCCGGTCGGGTGACTCAGTGGTTTGGAGTGTCGTCCTGTACACCCAAAGTCTGCAGGTTTGATCCCCGATCAGGGCATCTATCTCGGTTGCAGGTTCATTTCCTGGTTGGGGCGCATACAGGAGGCAACTAATTGATGTTTCTCTCTCACAGCAATGTCTCTCCCGCTCTTTCTGTCCCCCACCCCTTCCTCTGGAATAGAGCCAGGAAGGGGCAGGAGGAGACAGGTGAATCAGCCCCTGCCCAGTCTGCAGCTGGCAGCAAGTCAGTGCAGGGCAGGGTGCTGTGTGTTACAGAGACACGTGGGAGCCCAGCAGAGGGTTGGCCATGCCTTGGGTGAGACCCGGGAAGGCTTACAGGAGGGACTGGTATTTAAACTGAGCCCTAATGAGTGAGCAAGAGGGAGAGAAAGAGAGGAAAGGCCAATAGAGCAGTCTACCCACAGGCACCCTCAGTTGTGTCCCCCCCGGAACCCCAGCTTGCCCTCCTCTTGGTCGCCCAGCCAGAGCTGAACTGGAAGAACCTCGGTGTTGAAAGGGATCTTACGGATTGGCTAGTCAGGCAGATATTCCCACCGTGCTGCTTGGGGCCCCCAGAAGAAGAGAGCAGGAGCAGTTCAGAGTTCTCTGCTTCTCATTTTGCTTCTGGGTTTAAAGAACAGCAATTTTCCATTTGTCAAAGCTTGCTTGGTGTAGCCACTTGTAAATATCCCCATGTGAAAATGTCCTGCTTCGTCTGGGAAGTCTTTTCCAGGCCAGGAAGGCTCTCCCACTCCTTCCCCCTCATCCCTCCCAGTAACACTCCCCGGGCCGTGTGGTCACTGGGTGTTTCCATGGAGCCTGCCCCACTTGACTGGGAGCTTCTCTGGGGCAGCAGCTGAGCCCCGCTGCTCACTTAATCCAGCGCCGCGAACAGGGCTCAGTCCTGGGCCTCAGTGCTGACTGATGAGATGAACGACTGCCTTGCTTGCATCTGGCTCCCAGCTGCCCTCACTGCTCTTTACAGTCACCGGTGGTATCCTAGCTAAGTCAGGGGCAAACCTGGGCCGCTGTCTCTCTGCCTTTCACCTGCTCCCGAAGTGGGTCTGGCCTGTCAGCCTTGCACCAGTGAGGGGTGGTCCCTGCTCTCTCTACTTCCAGAGGATGAGGAGGCTGCAGTCCTAACGTCCAGCCTCTGGAGCCGCTGCCTTTTGTGCTGGGACATGACTGAGCCCACCCGTGAACTTGGTCACTTGGTCCAGCGGGCTATTCCTTAGTCCCCTGAAGCCTCACAGCTAGGGTCAGGGGGGCAGTGGGGTGCAGCAGATGGTGCTGGGCTTTTCACGGAGTCAGGCCAGGGGTTTCTAGCTGCCTGGCCCGAGGCACACTACTTAGTTTTTTTGTGTAATTGGTTATCTGTGAGTGTTAGACTTACAGAAGACACAGGGAGGATATGATCGCTGTCTTCCACCTACACGTGGTAAATATTCAGTAGATGTTAATTTCCCTTTTATGTCGTCTGAAGGGAGAAGAGAAAAAAGACTAGTTCCACGTGTTAGAGACTCTTCAGACCTGACCGTAGTTCCCCGCCCCCCGCCCTCTCCGTCATCCTTTCCAAATTCAGTTAAGCCCCTCAGCCTGCTAACCCCTCGGGCACTGCTAACAGCTTGGATTTCTTTCTCTCTTCCGTCTGCTAATTACCACCAACTCTCTGTGTGCATTTGGACAGGTGGCTTCCCCTGTGTGGGCCTCAGGGTCCTACCTCTGGACTGGGTTGTTCCCAGGGTCTTTCATAGCCCTGGTGCTGCATTTAATTTCCCAGCAAGGGCTGATCACCCACTATGTGGAGGGTGATGATCTAGGACTCAGGGCACATAGGGGTAGAGCCACAGTCAGCAGCCTTGTAGCGGGCACAGCCCAGCGTGGGGACAAACAAGCAAAGCATTGTGATGAATGCTATGGTCGGGGCTGAATCCAGAGCTGGAGGAATCCAAAGCAGAACAGGGAGAGACGAGCCACTTGAGGAATGCCCGACTCTTTGCCTTCAGGGAAGAATTATTTAGAAATGCTCGTATGAAAGCAGGAAAGCGTGAATGATGGAGACTGGTCCCTCCCAGATGGCATTAGACTTTTCCCTTTGAACTGGAGTTATCAATATGGAAGATCCCAGCAGAGATGGCAAGTATTAGGGGCCTTGTTTTCTCTGTTCTCCTCCTGACTTCCTGCAAAGAAAAAAAAATCCAAATCTCCAGAATACATTGACCTTTACTCACAGAGCCCTTGGGATGTGCAGCGGAGTTTAACAAGAACCGTCTGTGTGCCTCACTGAGGAAGGCCTAGGTAGACACGGGATTACATCCCTAAAGGGAATTCATCTATCTTTTGCCACATTTGTGTTCAGAGCTAATTTTCAAAGCAGTCTCAATTTTCCCAGTTGTCTGAATGATAGTTAGATGCGTACAGACTGTGCACTCTCGTCCTTCTTCTTGTATTTATTCTACCCAATTTAATTTGGTTAGGTTCTATAAGCTTTTATTGATTGCCTATTATAAGGTAGCCTGGTGTTCAGAGGCCAGGGGTGCGAGAGAATGTATCGGTGTCCAGAAGTTTCTTTTCTAACCAGACCAATAAAATGTCCACCCAGGAGTCAGTGAACAGAGCCGTCCGTCCGCTGGGGCCTGCTGAGTGGGTCGGTGTGAGTGCTGGGTTCCCCGCCCCAGGCCGGGACGTGTGGACGGTGGGATGGCCAGGAGAGTTCTCCACGAGGCTTTTGGAGGAGTCTGCGCTGGAGAAGGGCCAGGGACTGCGAGCGAGCAGGGCAGAGGTGCGGGGGAGAGCAGAGCAGCAGGTAAACTCAGCGGGAGCTGACTTCTCAGTCTCGTCTTCAGCCCCTCATGTTTGCGCCTCCGTAACGAGAATACTCCTTCCACCCAGGACCCTTCAGTGTGTCTCGGGGCCTTCGCTCATGCGGTTCCCTTTGCCTGGTTTGCTCTGAGCCCGCACCCACGGGAAAACTCCAAGAGATCCCTTCATTCAAGCCTCCTTCTGCTGTTTGGCCCTGGTTAACTCTCCCTCTCCAGGCTTTGTGTTTATGCTGCTCTCTCAGTGTGGTGCCAGGGGCACTGCAGAACCCCGAGAGAGATGTCAGGCAAATAGAAGCATGTGCGAACAAATGGCTGATCATTGGGTCCCGAGTCTGACTTACTACCGGTGCTGTGAAGTGTCAATAAGAAAGGGGTGGAGGGCACCGAGGTGAAAACGTGGGTAGCAGGTTCTGAGCAGGGTGACCACTGGGCTGCCCTCGGAGGTGAGATGGGGGAAATAGCCTTTGGGGAGGGAATGGGATGTTGGCTTTCCTATGAGTAGATGCACTCGTGAGAAAAACGACTCTGAAAAAGACCTTAGATACCAAACACACAGGGGGAAATCTGCCTCCCCAGTAACCAAAGGGCTGCGGGTAAAGGCAGCCGCACCCTCCCAGTAACTCCACTAACTCAGGGGTGGGTGAGCCGTTGGGGGCACTAGCTTTCCCACTGACCAGCGGAGGCAGCTCGGGATCGCCTTCCCCGGGGGGCGCTCTGGCTGCCGCCGAAGCCTCACAAACGTGCGCAGCCTCCGCCCCAGAAGTGCGCCTCTGCGAACGTGTCCTACGCCGGCGATGTGCAGCCTTCTGCATCACATGGCACACAAAAACTAATCACTAAAACGCTGTAGCACAACCAAAAAAATGGAGTATATTTGCAGTCAGTCTGACGAAAACTAGGTATAATTTTGATTCATTCACACTGGACGTCTATTGTTCTGTGGCTGTCGTCATTTTTTTTTTAATTCGAGCATCTCAAGGAGCAGAGGTCGGTGCCACTGACTAAATGGTCAGGCATTGCATGGTTTAAAAATTCTTGCCACATGCCGGTCGAAAGTCACTGCCCTAAGTGAATAACTAGGGGTGTTATGCCAAGATGTTTATCTCGACATTGTTTGATAATACAGGCATGGCTAAAGTAAACCAAATGCCCAGCAGTGGGGGATGAGCTTTACAAATGGCACCCGTGCCTATAGGACGTGAAAAAGAATGTTGCAGCATAGGAAAGAGACAGGAAAATTCTTCTACGAGGAAAATCAGGCTATAAACCAATATATACAAACCCAATTATGTTGAAAATAGGCATTTTCACCCAAAAGGCTAAAAGGGTAATTAGCAACTTGTAGATGATAGTGTGTCACTTTTTGTTTTCTTTTTTTCCAAGAAGAAAACTTTCAAAATTTTCTACCAGGCACATACATTACTTTTATAATCAGGAGGGGGAAATGAGTGTTATGTAAGAAACAGAGACAAGCCTTCGGAGCGTTGTTTGAGCTCGGCTGGGTTGAAAGCCACGCCGGCACATCGTTTGTCTTGCAAATCCCAGACAGGTAGTGTTTTCAGGAGGAAGAGTGGTCTTCGGTCCATTTGCGTAAGTGTATTTATAGAAGTGAAAGCTTTGGGGGAAGGAAATAGATTGATTTTTTTCCCCTTGAACTTTTGAAATTATTTTTTCCACTCCATTTGTAATTGAGCCCAGAGAGCTATTCTTATTTCTTCCTTCTGTGGGCACTGCTTTAGACCTGAAAATGTTAACTGGCTTAGAATGCGGGTTTTGCTAAAATGATTGCCCTTGAAGTCTTCACTGGACTCTCATGCTTAAACGATGGGGTCCCGAGGAAGACCACCTTCAGAAATCTATGGTGCTTTGCTGTCCGATGTGTTTTGCCCCCACATCCTTGCATGGACCTGGGTAACCCAGTTGGAAACCACTCCTGCTTTGTCAGGGTGGCCTCCTCAGCCACATGTGAGGGACTCGGAAGACGGCACCTGCTTTGGGCGCTGTCTGTTGGAAAGGTTTCTTTAGAGGCCAATCTGGCATCACCTTATCCTGTGGACGTAACATTAGTCTGCAGAAAAAGAGATCAGAGCTGGGTAGAATCTCTTTAAATATTAATTATAGTGATGCCTTTTGCCACACATCTCCAAAGAGCTCAGAACATTTCACAGACATTACCTCATCATTAATCTTCACAGTGTTCTGGGGTGAGAAGCTGATGGCAAGTATTACGTTCTCCATTGGGGGCAGAAGATAACATATATTTTAGATAGTTAAAATAAATGTAGGAGTTGAACTGACTAGATATCAATTAATAAAAAAAATTGAAACAATGTTTTTGGTGTCTTCTCTCACAGTTGTCTTGTATTTCTCACAAATTAAGTTGTCTTTTTGCATTTTTTTCCACCAACACTTATGGAGTGCTTACTGTGAACAAGCTACAGTGCTAAGTACTGTGGCCAGGAGGGACATTTAACCTCCTTAGTCCTACACTTAAGACCTTTGGTGATATGGCTTCTCCCTGGCATTCCACCACTAAATCTTTTACCCCTGCTTTACATACCTGTTGCCCCCCCACACCCCTCTTCCTGAGCTTGTCTTCAAGGTAGCCCTGTGCCATCTCCTTTCTGTGCACTTCCTATACCATTCCCCGGCCACCGTCCCCAGTGCCCTTCTCTCTGCCCCTGCAGGTCTCACTTTCCTATCCTTCATGGTTTGGTCTCCTCTTCCACAGGCCTGCTCTGGTATCACCCACCCTACTGTATCCGTAGCTGGATGTGCCCTCCAACCATTTAACCCCCGAGACATTCTACCTGCCTCTCTGCTGTGGTCCTCACTAATTTTTCCTTTGTGTTTTAGAGACTTATGTACACTCCTTGATGACATGTCAAGCTTCTTGACTGCAGGGATGGTCCAGTTCATCTGCATGTCTCTCTCAGGGACTTGCCCACGTCAGATGTCCAGGCGCTTGTGTAAAGCAACGCAACGGACACGATTTCAGGCCTGAGTTGTGCAGGGCCCTTTGGGGTGCGGAGGACAGAGGTCACTGGTAGAACCCCGCCTGGCCTGACCCTTCCTTTGGTCCTAGTCACTGGGGCCATGTGCTGCCTACATGCCGGTTCTGTCCTCTCACTGCAACTTATCATCATCCACCCGATGCTTGTGTCTTAAAAGTCACTCTTCTCTCATGGCATTCTGGGAGACGCAGGAAAAGAGCTGATTGGAGTGGTTTTAAGGGTCACCTCTGTTTATTTCTTCTTGCCTTTGTTGTGCAAAGCATCCACGCTGCATGGGACCCTTAATCGAGAGCGTTCTCCGTTCGCGAGCTGATGGGAGGACTGTGAGCAGCATGCGCTCCACCTGTGGCAGGCTGTTGACGCTGGGCAGGTTATTTAATCTTCCCGTGGCATCATTTCCCCATCTGTTAAGGGGGGATAATGTGCTTGAGGGTGACCTGCCTCCCCGGGATGCTGTGAGGCTTATCGATTTAATGCCATTGCTATTAACTTGAACCGAAGACGGCAGAACAGAACCGGCTGGAGACCAGGCACAGAATAAATACGACAACCGTAAAACGGATGCCTTGTGCGACCTCGGGTGTCATCTTCTGTGTTGCCCTTGGCTCAGAGGAAGCCAGTCAGGCCACTGAGGACCTCTGCGGCCGGAAAGGCCCTAACAGGCTTCCGTTCCAGTCCAGCCCCCGGGTGCTCTGTGTGGCTGTGCAACAGCTGTGGCACCAGGGAGGACGTGGCGTCTTGAAGGTCCCAACTGCCAAGTCTGTGGCCCTTTTCAGGATGGGCCTTTCGGCTGTCTTGGCTGACTTGGCATTATTGGTTGCATATTTTGTGTGTGTGTGCCTGGTAAAATACGTAGAACATAAATTTTACCTTTTAAAGCCTATTCGAAAGTGCATGATGTAGTGGCATTAAGTGCATTCACAGTGCTGTACCACCGTGAATGCTACCTAGTTCCTGAACTTTTCTTCACCCCAACTGGGAGCCCCTCACCCATTAAATGGACACACCATACCCCCCTCCTCCGAGCCCCTGGCAACCACCCATCTGCTTCTGCCTCTGTAGAGTCACCTATTCTGGCTATTTCACATAAATGTAATCATGCCACATGTGGCCTTGTGTGTCTGGCTGCTTTCACTTAGCATATTGTTTTTGAGGCTTGTCCATGTTATTTTTTTTTAAGATTTTTTAAAATTTACTTTTAGAGAGAGGGGAAGGGAGAGAGAAAGAGAGGGAGAGAAACATCAGTGTGTGGTTGCCTCTTGCATGCCCCCTACTGGGGACCAGGCTCTCAACCCAGGTACGTGCCCTAACTGAGAACCGAACCAGCAACTCTTTCGGTTCTCAGGCTGGCGCTCGATCCACTGACTGAGCCACATCAGCTAGGGCCAGTCTTGTCCATGTCATAGCATGTTTCAGTATTTCATTACTTTTTATGGCTGAATAATATTCCATAGTACATATACACCATAATTTGTTTATCCATTCATCCACTGATGAACCTTTAGGTTGTATCCATCTTTTGTCAGTTGTGCACAATCTCACTGTGAACATTCAGGTACAAGTGTTTGCTTGAATATCTGCTTTCAACTCTTGAGTGTACACCTAGCAGTGGACTTGCCGGGTCAATGGTCATTCCCAGTTGAACTTGTGGAAGAACCACCACACTGTTTCCACGCCCTTTCCGGCACCCTCCTTCTCCCCGGGCTCCTCCGGCTGCTCTTGGACCTCTCTGACCATTTCTTCTCAGGTTCCTTTGTGATTCTCTTGGGTCTTCAGCCCCTGAAATGATACCCGGGGGCTCACTGGGTGGTGACACCCAGGGTCTGTCCATTCCTGCCTTGGTGCTGCTCATTCTACCCCAGTGGTGCTCAACCCTCGCTGCACATACAACTGTAGGGGCTCTTTTAATAAACCCTGGCCAGGCCCTGCCCCAGACCAGTTAGATTCCCATCTCTGGGCTGGTGGAGCCAGGGCCTTGGTGCCATTTAAAGGGTCTCCGTGATTTTCATATGCAGCTCCTCTCAGAATGGCCATTCATGCTGGTGGTTTCAAGCTGGTGACAGCCGAGTTCTTATTTTCAGCTCCGGCTGTCTCCTGGGCATACCCATGAATATTCCTCGGGTACCCCAGTTCAGACGCTCCCAACTAAACTCTTCGCCTTTCCTCACTAATCTGCCCTCTCCCAGTGTTTTCTCCTTGGGTGAAAGGGACCACCGTCTCCAGCCATCCACCAGAAACCTGAGACTCATCTGTGCCTTTCCTCCCTCTGTTATCCCAATGTCCCTTTGGTTGAGTCATTTTTTCAATAATTCACTGCCCAGTAGTTCGTACTGAGGTCAGTTGGAGAGAAATGCAGTCTAGGAATTATGTTAGGAAGACAAAAAAGACATAGATGAAACAGTGAAGTTACAGCATAGACAAGAAGATAACCTGTAATTAACAGCACTACTATAACTACCCTTACTGGGGACTTTCTTTGTACTACCAGTGCATTCTGGTAGCACTTTATATAGCGGTCTGTCCAGAAAATGACCAGCCATTGTTAACATAATGAGAATGGTTCACGCAACATCAATGTACCCTGACAGCCAAGGAGAGTGGACTGGAATGCACATGTGTGAACAATGATGATTTCACTGTACTAGTCAGTGGGGGCAGTAGACACTGTTGCGTGAGCACGTGTACTGTGTGGCCATCACATTCAAAATGACTGAATGAGCAGAGCAACAAACCTGCCTTAAATTTTGAGAGAAGCTTGAACATTCCTCCATAGAAACTATCTGAATGATTTAGAAGGCTGCAGCTACAAGCAGCTGGTGATTGGCAGCTTCTTCACAACAATGCACCTGCTCATGCATCACATCTCGTACCGTTTTTTGGTGAAACATCAAATCACCCAGGTACTCAGCCCCCCTACAGCCCAGATTTAGTGTGCTGTGGCTTTTGGCTTTTCCCCAAACTAAAATCACCTTTGAAAGGGAAGAGATTTCAGACCATTGATGAGATTCAGGAAAACATGCCCGGGTACCTGATGGTGATTGGGAGAAATGTGTGAGGTCTCAAGGTGCCTACTTTGAAGAGGACTGAGGGGTCATCATTCTATGTACAGTGTTTCTTGTGTCTTGTATCTTCTTCAATAAATATCTCTATTTTTCTTATTGCGTGGCTGGATACCTTCTGGACAGACCGTGTGTGTGTGTGTGTGTGTGTGTGTGTGTGCGCGCGCGCGCGCACATATAAAATCTAATTTACTGTGAGGCTGGTGAAGTCAGCCCACTTCACCCGTGACAGTTCAGGCTCAGGGAGGCTGAGGTTCTTGTCCAAGAATGCGTGGTTAACACATGCTTAGTGAGAGTTAGGATTGGAACCCAGGTCATGTCAAAGCCTGTGCCCTTGACATGAGAGGCCCCTGGGGAAGAGCCTGTAGCTCAGCAGCTGTCAAAGCAGGCAAGGAGGAGGGTCAGTATGCGACCGCCAACCAAAATCACCCATGTCCACAAGAGCGCTGTGAAGACTCTAGAGGATGGTGCGAACCCCTTGCAACCTTTGCTCGCATCTCTCGAGGGCCACTTCTTTTAGTCTCTGAATTACTATTAGGTGTTTACAGACTCCTTCAAGGTGAGAACTGTGCTTGCATATCTTGGTGTCTCCCTCAGCCCCTGTCAGACCTGGCACATTGTTCCTGATCAATGAGCGTTTCTCGAATGAAGGTGTGGATGTTAGGGTTGACTCAGAGAGGAAGAAAAGGAAATGGGAGCCCTGGTGATGTTTGTCCAGGTGTGTCACAGCTGGGCACGTGACTAGGGGTTTGACTTACAGAACTGGAAAGGAAGAGAAGAACTCTGGGACTCTCTGAAGATATGAGTGAGAGACCCCATAACATGATCTCAAAGTGAATGAATGAATTTCAGCCTGACCCCTGACCTCCAGCTCAATGGCACTGATCATCTGATCCTTTTTTATTCTTAGCATTTACCACTTTCTAACATTCTTAATTAATTTCCTTTATTATGTTTATTGTTTGTTGTTTAGTGAGAGCCTCCACTAGAATGTAAGCTTCATGAGGGCAATCAGTTTTGCCTATTATGTTACTCTCCTGTATCCCTCAACTCCCCCAGCCTGATCAAGCATTAATGACTTTCTGTTACTATAGGTTTGCCTATTCTGTACTTCAGATGAATGAAATCCTACAATATGTGGTCTTTGGTTACTGGTTCCTTTCACTTAGTAGAATGCTTTAAAGGTTCAGTCATGCTTAACCTCATAACTTTATGGAGAGAAAAAGCAAGACTCAGAGAGGGTAGGGGAATGACCTGGGTCATGTGTCCTGCTGGTAGCAGAACAGGAACCCTATTGCAGGTCTTCCATCTCCCGATGCAGTGCTCTCTGTTCTTGCCTAGGCTGGACATGAGGGGATCAGCAGCCACAGCCGACCCAGCAATGTCGTTCTGCCATTCACCTTGAGGCTGCTTACGGAGCCCTTTCAACTATAGCTGTGGGGAGGGGAGACCTTGCAGGTAGCATCACTGTTAGCATCAGCCCCTCCCACATCCTTTCCAGAGCTCACAGTCCATCTAATAAAGTGGGTGGCTTGTGTGATCAACCTCTAGTCTTCTACTTGGAGTGGCCTTGGGTCCCTGTGCCCTCAGATTACTAGCCAGACAAAGGCATGGCCTTGGCCCCATTCGTGCTGACTGTTCCCACTGCTGCCCCGTAGCTCCCAGAGGTCCTTGCAGAGGCCGTCTGTACTGAGCCACATAAGAGGCTAAGCCCTTCCTAACGGATGTCTAATCCTGTTATGCAGATGTGAAATCTGAGTGGCGTGACGATGCCCTGAACCCACGTTTCCCAAAGGCTTGTCTTTGTCATGTTTCACCCAAGATGATTTTAGGTGATACGTTTAAATAGTTGTATATTTACTTTAATGTGTATCAGGGGCAGGGGGGAATCCAGCATGATCAAACCTGTGATGCGATGAATGTTATTGTCCAGGATGAAGATGAAGTAGGAGGCGCCGTACCATAGAGTCCATGTGCACAGACTGTGTCTGTTACAGGTGTGGTAGTGCGGCAGTTTGCTGACGTGGCCAAGGTCATGAGGGCAGTTTGAGGTCAACTGTCATTCGGGGACTGCCACTCTGAGGTAGTGGTGATCTAGGGTACTTTCCCATGAGCCACCTCCTGCGAGTCCTTTTCACCTTGTGCAAGGTGGGAGGATGCTGATGGCCCGATTCCTTTACCTGATTGAGGGGCTTCAAAGGCCAGCAGAAACAGCTGGGAGACACCGGTTGTCCTTGGGCCCGTGACATATCTCCACACAGGCACTTGACATTCTTCGACGGAAGAGGGGGTCCTGGTGCAGCCAGCCAGAGGCTCAGAGGGGCAAGGAAAGGCAGAGGGGGCCCAAAGATGATGCACGGTGCTCTTCCAAAATGAGAAAGGAAAAGCAAACAATTTCATTCAGCCTTTCACTCTTTCTGTGACCACAAGTGAGACGGCCATGAAGTCAGAGGGTCGGAGCCTGGGCCACAGTGAAGGGCCGGCCTGAGATCCCCGTGTAGGGCAGATGGGACTGAAACTCCGTCATGGGGTCCTGGTTGCAATTACGCTTTGAGAAATAATCGCGTAATGTAATATTAATAGATAAGTCCCCCCTTCCTTTCTCAGACCAGTCCTTTTTTTCTGATAAAGCATCGGAATTCCTTTTAGAAAATGGATGCGGGTGAGGGGCCCCAGCCCCTTCTCTCTCTCTGAGCTCTGGTCACTGCGATGAGCCAAGGCAACGTCAAACAAGCGATGTCAGTTCCTCTAAAGTATTTGCAAACAACTCTCTCTTTTGGCTTAGGATGTTCAAGAACGAAAGCTGCTCATTGTTCTAGTGTTCGGATCTTACCCCAGCACTTCAGACATCCATAACCTGCCGTCTCCGATTCAGCGAGTGTCAGCAGAGCTCAAGGCGTCTGCTAGACCCTGCAGGGATGGGAAAGAAGCGGGGTACCTTTCTCCTCCTCTCCAGGAGTTCACGATCTAGGGAAAAGAAAACAAGATCTGAATCCGTGTGAAGCCAGGAAAGACAAGAGCATAGACGGGGAGGTCCCGGGCTGAATGGAGGAGTGAGACACAGAGCAGCTCTGCATTGTGGGGGGGCGGGGGCTGGTGGGACGTGGTGGGCGGGTGAGCCGGGACCACCCTGGATGTGCTGGAGCTGGAGCTGGAGCTGGGTTGTGGAGGTTGGATGGTGTTGGAATACGTCTCCGTGGGGAGATCACGAACAAATACACAGGGAGGGGCCACCTAGGGCTGTTTGGAGGGACAGAAAAGCACCAGAACAGAGAACTATTAGACAGGAGGAAGATGGGGACTTGGGTCCCCTCAGCCACTTTTAGGAAGTTCTTTAACCTCTCCAAGCCTCAGCTTCCTCGTCCCCAGAACAGAGTCGTGGAGCCCCACCATGAGGGGTTGTCATGAGGAGTCAGTGACGTGTCACAGGTTGTGTGTATGTTCATTTCCCTCCTCTTTCCTAATCGGCGGGGAGAGCAGCCGTGGAGGTTGGAGCCGGACATGTGGCAAGAGGCTGAGTGTTGGGGATGGGGGGCCCCGGAGGACTGAAGAAGGGAAGTGATGAGATAATGCAGTGTTTGGACCTGGCAGAAAGCTGGAGAAATTCAGTGCGAGGATCAGAGACATAGCCAGAGGCTGATGACTTATGCATCTAGGCTGAATTAGAGACAGAGCCAGGAGGAGAACCCAGGCCTCCTGGCTTCCAGGGCAGTGCTGTTTTCTGCGCCCCTGAGCTGTTATCTGGATTCTGCATGTCTAACGAGGGCAAATTCTTGGGCCCCACTCTAGACCGACTGAACCAGAAATTCTGGGGCCCCAGCAACTTGTGCTTTAACCAGCCCTCCAGATGCTTCTAATACTTTTAGGGAATACTTAGAGGGTGGAGCAGGCGCCAGAGATAAACTTCTGTTTTAAAACTGTAGATACAATGTCCATACCATAAAATTCACTCTTTCAAAGTGTGACAGTTGCGTGTATTTTACTATATTTACGGTGTTGTACCACCATCACCACGGTCTCGTCTCCCCATTCCACGAAAAGCACCCCTCACCCATTAGCAGTCAGTCCTCACCTCCCCTTCCCTGCATTCCCTCGGCAACCGCTAATCAGTTTTCTGTCCCCGTGGATTTGCACGTCTCCTATCAGGGAATCACACAGTATGTAGACTTTGGGCCTGGCTTCTTTCACTTAGTAGAACGTTTCCAAGGTTCACCCATGTCGTGGCGTGTGTCAGCATTTCTCTCCTTTTTAGGGCAGAAATAAACTTTTTTATTCTCCAAGCTTTTGCCTCTGACAAATTTGGTCATACAACTGAGCCCACACCACTTCAGAAAAAGAGGTTTCTCTCGGGCACATTTGCATAGAACTTTGCAGTTTTTAAGTGATTGTCACAAGGTCATGGAATGGGAGCTTTAAACCGACCTTGGAGCACAGCGCGGCAGGAATCCGCGTCGTTGTGGTCCCAGAGAAGACGAGCTGGAGAGAGCAGGGCTCGTGCTGGTCCAGAGGACCGCCGTGCGCATGCGCCGAAGTGTGCACCGACCGGATGGGTGGACAGGCAGAGGAAAGGCGTCTTCAGAGGCACGAGGGTGTGAGAATTCAGGGCCTGTCTGGGGAACACTAGGTCATTCGCTTCTGCTGGAGGGGACCGTGGGAGCGGGGTGAGATGCGCAGACAGGCAGGGGCCAGGTCACAGAAGGCTTTGACTCCCCTCCCAAGGCCTGAGGGAGGCGGTGGGATGGAACCGTAGCTCCAGCGAGCTAATCTGATTGGAAATCCCCCTTCTGCCACTTCCTCGCTGTGTGCTTGTGGCCAAAATCCTTCCCTTCCTCATGCCTCGGTTTCCCTTTTGTAAATGAGGATTGGAATAAGCATTAAATTAGACAATGCATGTAAATTACTTAGTGCAGTACCTGGCACATAAGGAAATAGTAGTACTGTTAATGTGGTTCTGTTAATAATATTGTGATTCTTGAGCACAGACTTTATCCTAAAGGTCAAGGGGAACGAACCACCATAGGATTTTGCAAATAAAAGTAGTATGATTAGAATTACATGGTGTATCACTTTGGTGGTCTATGGTGGGTAGACTGATGGGGAGCACATCTAGAAGCAGAGACACTGGCTAGAAGAAGGTTATTATAGTAATTTGGACAGAGTCGAAGTGCCCCCAAGAGAGGAGAGCAGGTGAGAGGTTAAGACATTTGTGAGCACAGTCAGTAGAACTTGGTGGCTGGCTCAGTGCGGAGCATGAAACAGGAGGAGAAGTCAGGAATGATTCCCAAATGTTTGACTGGGGAAGTCAGAGAAAGAAGTCTTCTTCAACAAGATGCCCTACCTTGGAGGGGGGGTTTGGAGGAGTGGAACAACAAAAAGATGGTGAGTTTCGTTTTAGATAAAACTGGCACAAGGGCTCACTGCACATCTTGGTAGAAATCTTAAAGAGGCAGGTGCTCCTCAGACTTCACCGTACGTTGGAATCCCTGGGGTCAGGGGTGTCTTTAAATGTCTAACCCACAGACGCAGGAGACAGTGTGGTGACGGCCAGAGGGAAGGGGCGGGGGCAGAGCCCAGGTGGAGGTGGGTACAGGGTGGGGCCAGGGATGTCTGTAATAGTGTCAACAATGAAAGCAAAGTAGAAACACATCAAATCGGTCTAGAGTACCACCTGGGACCGTTAAAAGCTTCCCAGGCGATTCTCATGTGCAGCAGAGTGTGGGAACCGCTGGGTGAGGAATAGATACTGTTTATTTAGACGAGAAAGGAGCAGAGAACCCAAGCCCCGAATCAGACGGTGGAGGGAAGAACGAGAGCCCGAGAAGGAGGCTGGGTGGGTGCAGTCTGAGAGGCTGAGGCTAAGGAGAGACAGGCATCGCAGGAGCCCAGGAGGGCTGGTCCAGAGGTTTTAACACTTTCATTTATGTTAGTTTAAGAGAAATGCTAGTTTGGCATTTTAGTTCTCTCACTATTCCCGAGGCTGGATATTTGCCATGCATTTTGGTTTCTCGTTAGTGTGTCTTCTCCATGTCGACAGTTGATTTGTATCCTTGGACCTCGTGTCGGCAGTTTTTGGCTCTTGTGTTTCTCTTCTGTCTTTTACTGCCTCGGCTGATGTTTCTCCTTTCTCCGTTAGCGGGGACTGTTCCCTGACGTCTTTGATCGCCACCTCTTGTGTCCCTTTTGAAGGGTTTGTATCCTTAATTGCCAATTTGCTTTTAAGATAGCTCTCACTTGGTCTTTTCCATTTGCAAAAAACTTTGAGACTTTGCCTTGCACATTCCTTTGTTTCGGATAACTAGAAGTGTGTTCAGTTTGGCGATCTGCCCTTCGTGAGATTTTGCCAAACTGGTGAGTGCCCGGAGGAGGGTGACCTAACGTGATCCTGTTATTTGAAGACCTGTGGGAGGAACCGAGGGTGGTTATTCTGGGGCAGAGGAGACTTGAAGACAACAAGACGGCTATGTTCAAAATAGGCAAGGGGATGTCAAGTGCAGCATAGGGAATATAATCAATAATATCGTGATGACAGTGAATGGTGCCAGTTGGGGACTAGAAATATCCAGAGGACACTATGTAGAGTATATGATCGTCTAACCACACTAAGCTGTGCACCCGAAAGCAATACAAAATAACATTGATAGTAAACTGTAATAATAATAAAAAAGAGTGCTACATTCAAATCCAGAAGGGCTGATGTAGAAAAAAGGGAGCCGATTTATTCCCGATGGTGGTGGCCAGAGGGTGCGGGGCAGACAGCGCCACGGTGGAGGGCTGAGGTGGCAGAGAGGCAGAATTCAGCTTTAGGGAAAGAAACTTTGTAGCAATAATACAGGTCCCACCGCCAACGACAGAACAATTAGAGGCCATATGACTTCTTGGCAGTGGGACTGTGGAAAACATTCAAATGTTTGGGGATGATCTGGGCTTCTATTTTCTTCCATTAGTTCAGCAACTCAGAGGCTAAAACTAAAACCATTAGCAGGTTGTTTGCTTGACTTTAAGATTTCCTGCTCAGACCTGGCTGAGTCAGGGAGCGTCTTTAATGGCTTGGTTGATGTAGTTTTTCATTCCGGGGAGCCCCAAGTGAAGGAGCATGCCTACCCACTGGCCAGATAGATAATGGAAATTAATTCTTTTAATCACAGTCATATATGTTCATAGAAATCAATTAGCTAAATTGTACTTGGCAGCCGTTTCCTAACAATCCCCTCTAAGTAATCATTGCAGCCTGGTGACCTTCAAAAGCGACAGAAAGGCTTGACGGCCTCCAGCCCTGCAGGGTCTGTCTGAGATCCCGGACACTCTGTAGTCACTTGGAGACCGAAACACCGCAGAGGTCGGAGACTGTATCTTCCAGTGTTGTGGTTACTTCAGGATTGGCAGGAACTCCAGGAGATGTGGCTCTTTGAACTTGGAGATGAAACATAGCAAAGTTTGTCTGGCCCAGTTCTTAGCTCTAGTAGAGACCTCAGGTTGCCCGGATGCAAGGAACGGCCGAAGTCGTCTGGCCCCTGTATTCCATCGCAGAGTCCCTTCGGCCACCACGCAGAGGTAGTTCTTCCACCTCTGCCTGACTGCCCTCCGTGGCCAGGATCCTGCTGATTCTTGAGAAAACTCATTCCACCCTTGCATCCCTAGGAACACGAGAGAGGTCTAGCCTCAGCCCAAGCTGAGTCCCCTTCTCCGTGGCCTTACCCCCAGTAATCATGGCCCCGCACCCCAGAATCGTGTGGGTTGTGCCTCTTCTACCTGGTGGCCTTTTGGCCATCTGCGAACCACGATCATACAAGCCTTTGTCAAACAGACATTCTCTGATTTTTCAAAGAGTTGGCTTTAATCTCCTTACCGCCCTAGTCCCCCAAAAAGGTGCTGAGCGTGGGAGGCTTAGACATAAGGCACACCAAGGTGATAGCGCTGTCCGAGAATTGCCCGTCGACTCACTCCCACGAAGGGTCTGTCTGACGAGGCAATTGATGTCTGAAAACAGTATCCTGCGGGCTCTGCCGGAAGTTCATTCTCTACGCCTTGTGGTTAGTCACCGTGTTGTCGGGACACCAGAATCATTGTTCCAGACTCTGCATGCCAGGTCTCACAGAAATAGGATGTGGTTTTGTGTCCCTGGGGAAGGGACACTAAATAATTGATATTATAAAAAAGCTTTACAATAACAAGAAGGTGAACCTTCCAGTAGAAGACTAAGGGAAAACCAGAAACAAAAGTAACAAAAAAGAAATACAAATAGTCATAGTGAATAAAAAATGTTCAGATGATTAGTTGTCAAATACGAGGAGGGGCCCATAACAACCTGGGATTTATTTATAAAAAATTGTGTATTTATTCTTACATGTTTCAACTTGAGTCACCTTCAAAGCACTCTCCATTTGATGCAAAACACCTATAGAGACTTTTTTCCTGCTGCTCGAAACAGTTTTTGAATTTGTTGATTTTGATGCCATTTAGTGCTTCTGCCATTTTTCATTTCGCCTCTTCCACATCAGCTAAATATTTCCCTTTGAGGACTTTTTTCATCCAGGGAAATGAAAAAAAAAGTCACTTGGAGGGAGATCGGGTGAATAGGGAGGGTGGAGCATGGAGGTTATGCCATTTTTTAGCCAAAATTGCTGAACGCTCAGTGTGGTGTGGGCAGGTACACTCCTAAATCACCCATCATGAAATGGGCAAATGCACTGAAAGAGTCTTAAAAAAAATTTGCTGAAGCTGAACACAGCCTCTTACAACAACGCCAGCTGGTATACTGATACAGATGCCAGAACACTCCCTAGCCAGGGAAGCCTGTACTATAAGGGGCCCACTCTTCAGAAGATAGTTCTGGGATTTTTGGGGAACCACATTGTAATTTCAAAAGTGTTATGAGCTCTAATTTGGAAAGATGTCCATGATATATTCACAGGTTAGAAAATGCAACACGCAGACTGCTAAGTGTAGCATGATTCTATTTTTGTGGACTAGACCTATTTTTTAAAGATTTTTATTTATTTGTTTTTAGAGAGGGGAATGGAGGGAGAAAGAGGAGAGAAACACCAATGCACGGTCGCCTCTCACGTACCCCTAACTGGCGACCTGGCCCACAACCCAGGCATGTGCCCTAGACTGGGAATTGAACCGGTGACCCTTTGGTTTGCAGGCTGGCACTCAATCCAGTGAGCCACACCAGCAGAGCTGTGGACTGTATATTTCAATATCACATAATATATTGTAGGTATTAACAGATATAGGGCAAAGTTAGTATAAATACCTACCAAATAGTGGTAATCTCTGAGGGACTGGACTGGATGCTTAAAATATTATCCTTATTTTATATAATTTTTTAAGTATTTTATTTATTTTTAGACAGAGGGGGAGAGAAGGAGAAAGAGAGGGAGAGAAACATCAATGTGTGGTTGCCTCTCACGCGCACTCAACTGGGGACCTTGTCTGCAACCCAGGCATGTGCTCTGACTGGGAACTGAACCCACGACCCTTTGGTTCTCAGGCTGGCGTTCAATCCACTGAGCCACACCAGCCAGGGCTATTTTATATAATTTTTAATATGATAGAATTGTGTGTGACATTTACTCTGTTTTCTATGTCTTCAAAAATGTATATATATCTAAACAAATAATTAGATCCCGCCTTCCATCCAATTAGAAGATATTTTGGAAAGATAATATCCAGTGTTTGTGAGAATGTGGATGATACTTATACCTTCTACATTTTTCAAAATATAAATATTTAAGTTAATAATTAGGTACTATTTTCCATCACATTAGCAGTTTTTTTTTAATGCGAATGTTCCGTGTTCACGAAGTTCTGCCCCAGCAGGAGAGCAGGCGGGCACCTTCCTGAGAGTAACTTGAGACTTTCCAAATTCTTAAAAATGAACATAAGCTTAAATCCAGTAATTTCACTTCTAGGAATTTATCCCCAGAAAATACTTGGGAAGTAGCCATTCACCATGAATAAGGATGCTCATTATAGAGCTTTTATAATAATGAAAAATTGGAAACAGCACAAGTGTCCAATGATAGATTTATTGAATAAATTATGACATGGTCAAAAAAATAATACTACATAGCAATTTAAAGTGATGATGTAAAGTGTTTAAATATTAATATGGGATAATGTCCGTGAAATGCGAGTCATATTTAGTGGGAGAAGTGTAATATCTCACTTTAATTAAAATATGTAGTATGTATAAGCATAGAAAAAGAATGAAAAATTAACAGTTGATAACTCTGGGAAGTAGGATTATAGATGATTTTACTTTTATTACTTTTTTCTGTATGTTTTATGATAAGCACATATTCCATTTTTTAAATTAAAGTAGTAAAAATAATTAAATCGTTATTTTATTTTATTTTAAAGGTTTTATTTTATTTATTTTTAGAGAGGGAAGGGAGGGAGAAAGAGAGAGAGAGAGAAACATCAATGTGCGGTTGCTGGGGGTCATGGCCTGCAACCCAGGCATGTGCCCTGACTGGGAATCGAACCTGCAACACTTAAATCATTATTTTAAACAGCACGAAGGGCTTCCAGCAAGTCAGCAGGTCCCATCTCACTCCTCCTCAGCCTCTAATTTCTTTTCTTAGAGGCAGCCTCCTTCCTCTCTCCTGGCTCTTTCCCCCTTTTCGCTCTATGTTTCTGAGAAATACCCTTGCATTACTATTTCTTAATTTATGGATCTGAGGCATTCTCCAATGATTATGTAGCGGAGGACTTAATTCTTATACCAGCACGCTAGCCCCTCACCGTATCCTCCCAACATCATCATATCGTTGTTTTTCAGAAATCATTGTTCAATGTTTACATTATGATGGCAATGTAAATGTTGTTTGTTGCTGAGCTAAGTAGTGAACTATAATTTTATTTCCATTTTTTACAACTTACTGTTTTTCTTGGACTTCATAATTTCTCATTTTTGACTTGCTTAGTTTTTCATGAATTTGTTGCTAATTCTTTCCACATCCTCCAACAGCCTCTCAGTGAAATTTTCTGTGCACCAGATAATCCATTCATTCTTATTTTTTCCCTAAAGCCTCTGTCTTTATGGACCAATATGTACAGGTCCTAACACAGGTGCCATCATAGTACGTCTCTTTACAGTCATTCTGGGTGTGTCCTTTGCCTCTGGTCTGTATTTCCTACTGAATTTCCCAGATCCCATTTCTTCTTCATTTATTTATTTCCTTGTTTTGCTAGAGCACATCCTCTAGTAGCACCCTGAGAAAGGACATATGAGAGGTTAATTTTTGAGACCTGAACATTTGAAAATGTCTCTGTTACTTGATTGGCAGTTTGACTGGCTGTAGAATTCTAGATTGAAAATTATTTTCTTGCAGAAATTTGAAGATAAGGCTTCAATGTCTTCAAGCTTCTATTGTTCTTACTAAGAAGTCTAACATAATTTTTAGTCTCATTTATTTCTATGTGATCTGTTTTATTGCTGGAAGTTTTAAAGATATTCTATTTCTAGTTTCTAAAATTTTATAGTGTTATATCTTGATGTGGGTCCTTTTTTATTCATTGTGTTTGGCTGTTAGTACATGTTCTTAATCTAGAAACTTAGGTTTTTCAGGGAAATTGTATTGAATTATTTAACAATTCCCTTATCCCCATTTCCTTTATTCTCTTCTTCAGGTTGGATGAATGTTGGACTGATAACTATGCATTTCTAATTTTTCTATTTTCCCTGTGCTTGGCTTCTTGTAACTCTTTCTATGATATTTCATTGACTACATTTCTCAACCTTTTAATTAAATTTCTATTCCAGCCATCTTATTTTTAATATTCAAGTGTTTATTCATGTTTTGTGATTTTTTTCCCAAAAGAAATCCTCTTCTTGTTTCATGGTTGGAAGGTGTTATCTTTCCTTTTTAAAGATTTTATTTATTTATTTTTAGAGAGAAGGGAAGGGAGGGAAAGAGGGAGAGAAACATCAATGTGTGGTTGCCTCTCATGCACCCCTACTGGGGACCTGGCCTACAATCTAGGCTTGTGCCCTGACTGGGAATCAAACCAGCAACCCTTTGGTTTGCAGGCCAGCACTCAATCCACTGAGCCACACCAGCAAGGGCAGATGTTATCTTCCTAAGGATCTAAATTATAGATTAAATTTTTTCTTCTGTTCCCTGCATTGTCTCTGTTTCTTCTGAGCTCTGTTTGTTTTAGTCTGTTTTTCATAATGCAGGCCCTTTTCAAATGTCCATTCATGTTGATTATGGAAAAAGCACTGCAGTTTGATGACTGAACTAAAAACAAACGATTGGAAGCTTTGCATGATAGGTGGGGATCAATGACTAATAGATTTTAATGATAAGGCACCCAGTTGCCAAAAGTATCAATATCTGAAGGTCTTTCTTTTTTCTGATGCTGTTTAGCTCTCCAGAAAATGACTCTCTAGTCTATTATTTTTTGAAATATAAAGTTCTGGCTGCCAGTATTTCGGGAGTGAGGCACAGAAAGGGACTGGAGGTCTTATCATTTAGTATGGAGAGTTTTACGTAATCCTTCTATTTTCATCCCTGTACCTTCTATTGTGCCAAGTCTCCCCAGATCTGAAGCCTCTCTTGATTTCTCCAAATGGTTAGCCTCTTGTCTCCAGTAGAGTGGGGAAGAGGTGCTTGTGTACGTGGGCAAGGCTGCCCAGGCTGGGATGGTGCCTGCGAACTGTTGCTGCTTATAGAGGCCTGTGTTCATAGTCTCAGCCCGATGCCTCAGCCCACTTTCTCCCGCACCTCCTGCCTCCAATTCCTGAGCCATCTTAGGGCAAATTAGCTCATTTTTTTTTCACTAGAACCCCCTTCTGAAAGCACTTAGATTTCTGTTTCCTTTGCTCTGCTCAGCAACCTCTCCTCCAAGCAATTTCTGTCTCCCAAACACTGTCAGCACCTCTCGTCTCTTGTCATCTCTCTTGTTCCCTTTATTCTATGGGTTCACCCCCTTTTCACTTCTTTTCTATCATTTATTTTAGGAAAGAGAAGACATAAAGACATTGTTTCAACTCACCATGTTTAGCCAGAAATCTACCGTCTCTACTTTAATAATTTAAAAAAATAATAAAGCCAGATGCCACCCTGAGCAGGGTGGCTCAGTAGAGTGGGCATCGTCCTGCAAACCAAAAGGTAGCCTGTTTGATTCCTGGTCCGGGCTTGTGCCTGGGTTGCGGGCCAGGTCCCCAGGGTGGCGGGGGCGCGGTGTGAGAGGCAGCTGATTGATATTTACCTTATACTTTGATGTTTCTCTCCTTCTCTTCCTCCCTCCTTTCCTCTCTCTCTGAAAATAAATATGTAAAATATTTTTAAAGCTGAGATGCCTAGAACTGAAGTCAGTATTCAGATCTGATGTCCCTCAATGCAAAAAAAAAGCTAGACGGACACATCCCTTGATCTACATAGAATTTAGTTTTGGTTTCAGCCTATGTTTTTTGTCTGTTCATTTGCATTTATCTGGCATCTGACTGAAAAAAGTGTGTCTTCAGGTAAAGTGATGAGTTTGGTGTCCTGCTTTCATTTTTATATGCCCAGGTTAGTGCATTCCTGCTATAGACCCCACATTACTCCATTGATTTATTGATAGCTTCTATTCACTAGTACTTTATTCAGAACACTTACTTTGATATTCACAAGAGACGTTGTATTGACAGAGATCCAAGATGGCGGCAGAGTAGGTGGAAGCTACATTCATTCTTCCCAAGACCAAACTGGAAGTACAACTAAAATGTAGAGCAATAAACCTGAATAACCAACTGAAGACTAGTCTTCCGAAGAGAAGTCTTATAACCAAAGATTTACAGAAGAAGCCACATTGAGACTGGTGGGAAGTGCAGAGACATAAAAAGGTCTGGCCCTGCTCCCGTAGGTGGCAGCTGAAATTCCAGGGGAATATCTCAGCTGCAAAGGCTCCCCCTGAGAAGCACGGGGGTCTCTGGCCCAAGCTGGGATCTCCAGCCCAGTGCACCAGAGCCACGAAGAGGTGTCCACATAATACCTGGCTGTAAAGATCAGCAGGCATTCTGTTTGCCAAGGAGAGTCGGTAATCTTAGAGACATAAGTGCCCTCCTAAATGGGTCAATGCACAAAATCTCATTTGCAGCCACTCATCCTGGACCCCGGCTGAGGGGGAATGGAGCAGATGAGAGCCATGCGGGGAGAGACTGGGGTTTGTGGCTCTGGGAGAGAGCTGAGGGGATGACCACTGGGACCCCCCCATGCTGAGTCACTCTGCTACACCTCAGATGTCATCTTTCTTGGGTGGAGCACACCCATCCAAACGGCATCGGCCTGGGGGAATGCAATACCCCTACCCCTGGTCTCTTCTTGACCCACTCTGGGAAGCTTCCGCTCTGTGGAGCTTCTGCCCTGTTAAGGAGTCAGCTGCCTGGGCTAGTGTGCAGAGGTCTGGGCAGACTCAGGATGTGTCAGAGACAGAGTTGTGTAGCGTAGGGGTGGGAGCCATTCCCCCCACTTTCCTGTGAACCTGACCTGTGCCTCCCCCTCTGCCAATGCCCAGTGCCCGCCCCCGCACCCCCACCTGCTGGGTTCAGGCTCCTGGCAGAACCTGGGACAGACTGAGTTGTGTGGCTCTAAAACAGGAGAAATTTTTTCCTCACACACCCTATTGGTGCAGAGCCTTCCTATCGTGTGGCCAAATCTTGCTCTGTTAGCACCTAATAAACTCTGCTGGGGTCCCTCTGATGACCCTTTGAGACCCTGCCCCACCACAGAAGTGTGTGGGGACCTAGTAGGTGGCACCTAGACTTGGTATACCCTAGCACATTTGCTGAGTGGCCTCAGATCTAGCACTGCACCAAGTTTGAACCTGTATAGATCTCGTTACCACCTCTTGTCCCGACCTGGTGACTCACTGAGAACCTATCACATGCAACTCAAGTACCACCAGAGGCAACTGGCAGGTGGAGGCGGACCTCAAAGTTCCTAGAGATTTTTGCTGACTTGCCTCTGGGCCCATGAAAAACAGCCTTTGTATGCAGCTTGATCCTTCCCGTGCACACCCAGGCTGAACAGAGGCAGCCATAAACTGTGGCTCACTTTATAGCGCCAAACAAGTTGCCCAGGGCCAGCCACAGGCAGCGTCCAACACTGATCTGCTCCAGAGTCCCTCGCAAGAGGCCCCAGAACTAACATGCCCAGTCGACATTAGAGCAGGATTCAATTAGCTGCACAAGTGGCATATCCAAAGAGAGATCTCAGCAGGTGCTAGAGCCTGTTGAGGCGAATTCTGCTTTGAGTGGTCAGCTCCTGCACAGCAGCACATACACTGTGGTCAGGGTTGATCCTCACAGTTGGCCAGCCTGAGGGTTGATCCCACATATGAATGGGCCAATAGCTATCAAGACTCAATTACAACAGGAGGGCCGACGTATCCCACACAAGGGACATTCCTGGAGCACCCAGTACAGGTGATCAAAGAGACTATCATGGAGTCTATCCTCTGGAGGATACCTACTACATAAGACCATTCTACCAAGACTGGAAGTCAGAGCAGGTCTACCTAATACATAGAAACAAACACGGAGAGGCAGCCAAAGTAGGGAAACAAAGAAATATTCCCCAAGTGAAAGAACAGGAGAAATCTCCAGAAAAAGAGCTAAATAAAAGGGAGGCATACAATTTACCAGATATAGAGTTCAAAACAATGGTTATAAGGATGCTCAAGGAACTTAGGGGAAGAATGAATGAAATCAATGAGAACTTAAACAAAGAGACAGTAAACATAAAAAGGGACATATGAACCATGAAAAAGAACCAGTCAGAAATGAATACGATATTTGAAATGAAGAACACACTGGAAGGAATAAACAGGTTGAATGAAGCAGAGGATCGAATCAGCATTTTGGAAGACAAGGTAGAAGAAAACACCCAATCAGAGCAGCAAAAAGAAAAGAGAATTTTTAAAAATGAGGATAATTTGAGGGACCTTTGGGACAACATGAAGTGTAACAACACCCACATAATAGGGGTACCAGAAGGAGAAGAGAGAGCACAAGGGATTGAGAACCTATTTGAAGAAATTATGACTGAAATCTTCCGTAAACTGGTGAAGGAAGAAGACATACAAGCCCAGGAAGCACACAGAGTCCCAAACAAGATGGACCTAAAGAGGCCCACGCCAAGATACACCACAATTAAAATGGCAAAGGTAAAAGTCAAAGAGAAAAAATCTTAAAGGCAGCAAGAGAAAGACAACGAGTTACCCACAGGGAAGCTCCCGAAGACTGTCAGCTGACTTCTCCACAGAAGTGTTTCAGGCCAGAAGGGACTAGCACAGGAGAGGTTTGCACTGTTTCTAACAGAATTGGTATCAATATTGTACTGGCTGCTTAAAAATAATTTGGAAGCTTTGCTTCTTTATACTCTAGAAGCTAAAATAACATTTGGGGAAAAATAAACTAAGTTGGCTAAAAGCAACATTATCCTGGATTGGATCCTGGAACGTAAAAGGAACATTAGTGGGAAAAAAACTGTAAAATCTGAATAAAGCCTATGTTATGGTGAATATTATTGGACCAATGTTAATTTCTTAGTTTTGACAAAGGGACAAGGATTATGTAAGATATTAACAGCAGGGGAAACTGAATGAAGGGTATATATGGGATACTCTCCTGTATTATTTTTGGAACCTTTTGTACATCTAAAATTATTCCAAAGTAATAAGTTTCTATTTAAAATAAAACAGAAAATTATCAGGAGGAGGTACCTCTTATAGATTTATAAGAATTTACCTTTCAACTTTTGCCTGCAACTTTGGGGGGAGGCGGGTAACTCTGTAACACCTTTCTCTTCCATGGTAATTGCCTATTTAGATTTTTAAATCTCTCTCAGGGTCATTTGACACCATTCTCTATTTTCCTTGAAAACCATCTGTGCATCAAGGTTTTCAAATAGCTTTGTGTATTATTAAGCAACCTAATCTCTCATCATTCTTTTCTTACTTTCTCTATATCCATGGTTATTTCCCAATATCTGATCTTATTTTGTGATTACTTATTAGGTTGTAAAATCAATGTGCTGATTGGAGACCAGTATTTTAAGAAAGTGAAGTAATGTAGAAGAGGAAGATATAAATATAGATAGTTTTATGAAATTGGAATCCCAGGCACGTGGATTGTTTTTCTTGGTGACCTGACAGCATCCGCCCATCATAGCACAAATGCGTGTAACTTCTGACTTAGCGATCCGATATTTGGGAACTTATCCAGATACAGAATTGCAAGCATGCAGAAATGCTGCATTACAGTATTATTTAAAATCGCAAAAGACTGGCAGTAACCCCAACGTCTATCAGTAGAGGGCTACTATTTAAATTACAGTATACTCATACGCAGGAGTTGTCAAAGAGAATGAAGAAGCCTTCTCTGTGCTGACGTGGAAAGACATGGATATAACATGTTCTGAGGAGAAGGAAGTATGGCACAGGATGATGTGTATGATGTACTATGAGTATTGTGTTAAAAAGAGGAAATACAAAATATGTATTTGTGTTTGCTTGTCTAGGCGTGAAGAAGCTCTAGAAAGATAAATAGGGAAGGAGGGCAGTGATCACCTATGGGCGTGGGCTCCGGGTGGATGAAGGCAGGTAAGGACAGAGGGGAGACCTTTCACTGTACGTTTTAAAAAATTGTGGTAAGAACACACTTAACGTGAGATCCAACCTCTTAACAAAATTCAGTACAGTGCCCAATATACTGGCTGTATATCCTTTTCACAGTCTAGGTTTTGAATTGTGCAAATGAATCACTTATTCAAAAATTAGATATAAAATACTGAGCGAAAGAAGCAGCACTCGGAAGAGCAGGCCCGGGTGCGCAGTTCCTGATGCCGGTGGCACTGAGCTGTGCTGTTCCGGGGTGCACGCACAGGTGGGGGGACAGTGTCGTGCAGGAAGGTATGTCTGTCACAGTGGGTCACAATCACAGTTCGGGAGCCCTTATCTGTTTTATTTCCTGAGCCAACCTGCTTCCCACAGGACTGGGACTCCTCAGGGCAGAGGGCTGCTGCAGCTGCCCTCTCTGTGGGCACTGAGCACCCGTGCATGTTCAGTTCAGGTGCCAGCAGAGCCCTGGCTATTTGATTAGCGTGTCTTAAAATGGGCAAATACAGGAAGCATCATAGCGATTGGTCAGCATAGTGTTCAAAATATGTTGGCAAGCATCTTAAGGAAACTCTTCTTGCTTTTAGGTAAATGGAAGAGCTGGAGACCAGTTTATTCCAGACACGGAAAGCACACAGGATAGAGCAAATGGTTGCAAGATGGCTCCGGCGCTCCCGGGACAGCTCGGCCCGGTAAGGCTCCCGGGCTGGCAGAGATTCCCGTCGGTGAGGGACTGGTGTCCCGTGGGAGGAGGCTCTGCCAGTCTTGGCAGTGCCTGGGGATCACTGTGTCCTGCTTGCTTTGTTCTTACACCATGGGTGGGAGAAGGGGAAACGGGTCAGCAATTTTGCAGGAGCGCCTTTCTCTCTGTCCCTTCCTGCTCTCCCCTCGGCGTCCCTCAGACGTGCTCCCGCATACACAAGCACACTCACACCGAACTCACTCTCACATTCAGAGACAAACACACTCATACACCGATACATACTCACACGCACGCACATCCATATATACAGTCTGGAACACACACACACTGTTTTGAACTCACACACATGCTCGCTCACTCTCTCTGTCTCTTTCTCTGTCTCACACACACCCCTTGTCTTTGTGCTTGACGTGAGGGTCAGACAATCTGCTGTTTACACTCTTTCCCCGTCTTCGTTCCTAGCAGCTGCTCCTCCCTTGCAGTTCCCGTTTCATTCTAAACAAAATAAAGTGAAATCAAATACAGATCTGATGTGACGGCTACAAGAGAGCTTAAAATATGTTCTGTTTCGAAGCCTTCATTTTCCATCTCAGATTTCCCATCTGGCCCTGCCACACAGATGAAATATCACATGTCAGGTGTTTCTGAGACAGACACACATTCTTCCGAAGGAACTGGAAACAGCTGTTCTGCTGCTGAGACCATGCCTTGCTCAGGGCTGGCCCAGTGCTCAGATCCTCACACACTGCAGTGAGATAAGGCTGGTAGAATTAGCCCCATTTCACAGATGAAACAGCCAAGGCTCACTCAGAGAATGACTTGTATAGGAGCATCACCACCCTCCACTCTCCCTGCTCAGAAACATTTTGATGGGTCTTCATTTCTGAGAGGCTGAGTTTCAACATTTTGGGTTTGACATTCAAGGCTCTCCGTGATTAACCCCACTGTCCTTTACAGCTATTTGTCTTATTACTCTGCTTCATTCACATCATACTACAGCTAAAATGACCTACTCATTATTCCCTTACTGTAAGCACCCCTACTTCCCCTTCTACCCCTTAAGGGGACCTGGGCTCCCATCTCCATGTCTCCAGAACCCACCCGCATTGCGAGGTCCAGCTAAAGTGCTGTGTTTTCCATGAAGGGGTCCCTAGCCTGCAGTCAGAATTCATTTCTCCCATTGGGCCACGCACTGTTTGATTTGTAACACTGGCATTGTGCTCCTCCTGGTGCGTTCCACTTATTTGCGTGTATCCCTTTTCTTTATTCTAAACTGTCAACTCTCTAAGGGCAGGGAGAGCATCAGCCTCGTCTCCAGGAGATTACAGGTGGTTAAGTGGTATTTGACGAACCAATGGGAAAGCTGCTAGGCACATTGTTTCCAAAGTGGGTTCTGCAAAACCTGGTGGTGTGCTGCTCCCTAAAAACGGATGCATGATCAGATGTGTCTGGGAAGTGATGCAGCCCATATCCCACCCGAGCCCACCCCCTTGGTGATTCTTGGTGCATTTTAGCAGATTGAAGGCTCTGGGAACTCCTGCAGAAAAGATGTGTATAACTTTAACTTGGTGTTGCCTAAATATTTGATCTTGGAACTCCCTAATATCTAGCTTCTCACACAGAATATAAATAAAAGGTAATACTGACCTCTAGAAAGTTATATATTTACTGTATATATAGAATTGTGCAGCAATCACCACAATCTAATTTTAGAATTTTTATTTTAGAATTCTCACTTTCAATACCCCAGAAAGAAACTTTGTACCCACTGTCATTCCAGATTTGCCACACCCCCAGCCCCAGGTTTCTACCGTATTTTTCAGACTGTAAGACTCACGTTATTCCTCCCCCTCAATTTGGGAGGAATAATGGTTGTTAATGCTGCTATTGAGTTCTGTTTACATTTACATTGGTGAAATATTATCTTATTTATGTTATTAAATATTTTACCACATTTTTTGCTTCAAAATTTTCTTTCCTGTTTTCCTCCTAAAATCTAGGTGTGTCTTATGGTCCAAAGAATACGGTACTTTCTTTCTCTATAGTCTCCTGTTCTGGATACCTCACGTTAAATGGAATCATATGATGTGTGGTCTTCTGTGACTGGCTTCTTTCACTTAGCCTAATGTGTTCAAGGCTTATCCATGTATAGCATGTATCAGTATTTCATTCCTTTTTATTACCAAGCATCATTCCATTATGGAATATTTACTTTGTCCATGCATCAGCTAATGGACTCTTGGGTTGTTTCCACTTTGGAGCTATTATGAATGACACTGTTACAAACATTTGTGTAAACTTTGAACATATGTTTTCATTTCTCTGGGGTAAATATGTAAGAATGGAATAGCTGGTCATAGGGCAACTCGATGTGTAACTGTCAGGCTGTCTTCCAAAGCAGCTGTGCCCCTTTAGATTTCCACCAGCAGAGTGTGATGGTTCCAGCGTCTCCACGTCTTTGTCAACACTTGGTATTGTCTGTCTTTTGGATTGTAGCAACCCTGGTGGGTGTAAAGTGGTGTCTCACTGTGGTTTCGGTCTGCATTTTCCTGATGGCTGACGATGATGCTGAGCATCTTTCCATGCATCTAAGGAGTTTTGTCTTCCACGTGCTTGAGAAAGAGAAGAAAAAGAGAGAAAGTTTCCTGGCACTGTCCGTGGAAGACGTAATGTCTGTGTTTCTAGGATAAATCACAAGTAGCCTTGTTTAAATTGTTTCTCACTTCCAGCTCTGCACCTTTGACACAGGCTGGATTCTTGGTGTGCTCCGATTGCGTGATGATCGAGAACTGAAAAGCTAAGTTTGGGGTAGATCACTGGTGTTGCCCTGGAGTAGAATAAACGGTGCCACCTACCACTCTGTTGCTTAATCAAGAAATCGGGGAGTCATCCTGAATTTCACACTCTGCCTCCCCCCCACCAGCATCTCCTGTCAGTTCACCTTCAAACACACCTCCCATCTCTTCACCTTTCCACCCGCTTCTCTGCTCCACCCGATTCTCTGCCCCAGAGCCACAGTGGAATTTTCAAGGTCCAGACTGCTCCCGTCCCCCACACTCACCCGCAGCCCCACCTCACCCAAAACCACTCAGTGGCTCTCTTGCCATCGTGTCACGGGCTGCAAGTCCCTTTATGCTCTGCCCCAGCCTGACTGTCCACCCTCATCTCGCTCCTCCTGCTTCCTTGGCACAGCGGGCCCCTGTTTGTTCCCTTGAGTACTGACCCCCTCATTGCACTTTATAATAATATGTCCATTTACTTACTTGTTCATCGTCTCTCCCCACCCATCTGCTTATATGGCCCTTCTCCAGCCTTCCTGCCACATATGAGACCAACGACCATGACCGTTCTGTTTTACAAGTATCTTCAGCCCAGGAAGAATACATAGTCTGTGATAGATGTTCAATAGATGTTTATTGATTAAGAATTTTCACAGTATGGGGCTATATTACTTATTAAAATATATTTACAATTTATACTCTTCTTTCTTCCAAAAGGAATGTTTGATGGTTTACAGTTTTAAAACATGTAGAAAATTTTCAATAAAGACTAGAAATGCAGAGAAGCCACAGAACTGATATGTACAACCCATGGACATGAACGAAGGAAGGGAAGGATGTTGATGAGGGGGCGCAGGGTGCAGGGGAATAAAAGGGAGAAAAAATGGGACAACTCTAATAGCATGATCAATGAAATATATTTTAAATAATAAATCAATCCCTACTAATCATTAAGAACTGCAGCGATTTATTTCATCTGACAAACAACAGAGGGGTATGAGGATTGAATGTGGGAGGTTGGGGTGGGTTGGGCAGAGGAGAGTAATGAGGGGAAACGGGGACAACTGTAATTGAACAACAACAAAAAAATTAATAAGAAAAAAAGGACTAGAAATGCTATAAATGGATTGTAAACCAATTAGACATAGGATTTAGCATTAGAATGCAAAGATTGGCTCCAAGTTTCCTGATAGCCATGCAAGAAATGAGAAAAGTACATGGAAATGTTTTCTAATGTCCAGAAAAAGAAGACATAGAAATTCATCTGGAGTCGTATAAGTTTGCATGTATCTTTTAGCAATCCTGTTATTTTTTTCAGACTTTTAAAAGCTGATCATTTCAGCCAGTTGTACTTTACTTGTAAGCCATTTTCCCCCATAAATGTTAAACCTTATCTCCGAGTCTAATCAAATCATCTTGGAGCAAATTAGTTACAAATAACTATTTTCATTTCTACATTTCACTAAAGGAATTGATAACTTTTATGAACCTGGGTAATGTTGGAGCTCTGTAATGCATCTTAAAATGGTGCTTTTTTCTGGGGAGGAGTGTCAGCTTCCAAAATTGCTTTGATTGCTTAAATTCTAAATTAATTTTCAGTGAGTGGCTATTTACAATCATTAGTCAAATTCAGATAGTGGTGCTCAGTTTGAATGAGTGTGCGTGCTTGGGTAGGTGCCTGCCTAGTGATACCAAATCATTCAGGTGTGGATGAAGACGACTACTCTCTCATCATGTAATTTCACATTCCAATATGGAAATAACACTTACAACATCAGAGCTCTTCTAGAAATAGCTACCTGCCGAATGGACTGTGGGACATGTGTTGAATTTCTGTATAAATAGTGCAATGCAGACTACTTAATATCATATGCTGATTTTTAAGCATTTTGCTTTGAACTTAATTGCCATCTTCTTAACAGCTTTGTACAACTGTATAAGTGATAAAATGAGAAGGGCTTAGTTTATAGTATACTTGTCTACTTAGTTACAGAAATTTTTTCTCTCCTACAAAAGTTTTGGGTTTTTTCTTAAAGATTTTATTTATTTGTCTTGAGGGAGAGGGGAAAGGAGGGAGAAAGAGAGGGAGAAAAACATCAATGTGTGGTTGCCTCTCACATGCCCCCAACTGGGGACCTGGCCCACAACCCAGGCATGTGCCCTGACTGGGATTCGAACTGGCAACCCTTTGGTTCACAGGCTGGCACTCAATCCACTGAGCCATACCAGCCAAGGCAAAAGTTTTGATTTTTTATGTAGTTAAATGATATTCTCTTGGCAATTTCTGTGATTGCTTCTAAGCTTAGGAAATCCTCACCCGATAATTAAATGGGGTTAATTAATTTTCAATTTCATAGTAAAATATTTTATATTTAATTCTTTAATATGTAGCTTATTTTAGTGTAGGCTATGAGATAAAGATTTCACTTGATTTATTCCAAAGTAGAAAGTAGTTTGCCTTACCACTGACTGTGAGGGATCTTTCTTTGCTGATTTGTGACCCCTCCGTTACCATCTGTGACGTTCCCATGTCTGGGAGTGGGAAGCTGGATCTCTCTCCGGGCCAGCTCTTCTGTTCCATTGGTCTCGTTGCCTGACTTCATACACTTGTTAAAACCGTTTACATGTTTATCTACTCAAGTAGACTTCTATTACTCTTTGTTTTCAATTTTTTACTCCTGCCTGCCTATTTTTCCATGTGAACTTAGGAATATTTTTGTTGTATTATTAAAACAATTCAGCGTAAGCCTTACTGAATGTTCTCATGCTGCATCTGGAAATGTTCATTGTACAGAGCACGATGTAAAGAAACCAAGAGTTTAGTGCACCTTGATATCTTCTTCTGGGGACTTGGTTTTATCCTCAGGGCTGAATAAGATGATTTCTTTCAGCTTATCTTGAATCTCACTAGTAATGAGCACACAGGTCTGGGCACACGTGCACACGCACAGGCACGTGAGTGTCACCGCATCGCGTGTCAGAGCCCTTGCTGTAGGTTTCCAGATTTGCTTGTTCATTACCACCACCGTCTGTTTACTAATTGTAAGGATGGCCCTGCTTGACCTTCCTAGTGCTCCTAATGATGGAGAAAGACCATTACCAGCACCAAATTTTTATTGTGTTTTGACTCAGGTGCAACCGTGGAAAGACCAAGGAGAGCAGGCTGGGAGGCTCCAGCACTGCGCACCCAGAGCTGCCACGGTCTGACTCTCCCTTCCCAAGTCTCCTATTTAAAGTGCCGGTGGGGTGATTTCCCCTCCACACAACTGCAGGCCTTTGCCCTCTCGCATTGCACTCACCGTGTGAACGTTCACCGGCCCTGAGAAGCTGACGCAGCTATAAGCAAAGCCCTCAATTTCTTTCTGGTCTAGGCTGCTACCTCAATTATTCTTTCTTTGGATAAACTTTAGATTAAAAATCCAGCTGATACCAGTCTTTAGTTTTTAAAACCACTTAAACTGAACATAATACAATGTTTAAACATAGATGTAGAACAGTTTCTCCACATCCTGCTGGAACTCAAAGGCGAATGCTTTGTTGTTACAACATAGAGGTAAAATGTACTTTGTCAGAAAGCAGATAAAAAGCCGGAGAATATTTAAAGCACAACCTGGCAGTTTTCCTTTTTCGTGTCATTGATCAGCTCAGTGTGAAGTGATAGACCATAAAATAGAGAATTAGTCTACATGAGACTATTTTCATAATAAACTTAACATGTTTTTTTCTGGTTCTACCTTGGGCTACACCCGGTTATCGGACAGGAATTCCATTAGTGTAGCCGCAGGTCTTACTTCTGTTCCGATGTAAAATCATAGCAACCACTCTAGACTTTTGACTTGAAACCATCACGAAGGCAGCAGACATAGGTTTTTGGATTGCCGGCACTCCGTTTGACATTTATAAGATGCATCAGGAGAAAATTTGGCTACAGAGATCATTTCCTTCAGCTCTCCGTCAAATATTGAACATTTTTTGTGAGGAGAGGCCATGGTTTGATCATGCACCTAGGCAATCCCTTTCCAAACAAAAGCTGAAATGTGGCCTTCAGGGAAAATGTCAAATCCAGACGTCGGGCCAAAGCTCCTGACTCTGTCCGGGGATTAGTCAGCCCAGTGGGGCCTCACTTGTCTACCATTGTTGCGGAAGGTACCCTTCCAAATGGCCAAGTCATATCAGCCTGCCCATTTGAAAGGCGTCAAAATGCATTCTATTTAACCCTGTGATAAGGTTTGTTGTTTTCCTTTTGTTCTCTTAAGCATTTTTCAAGCCTTATTCTATGCCTAGCTTTGAATTCAGCACCTAGTTTTTGCCATACAAACTAGAGTCAAACAGGAGAAAAATGTGGGGTCACTGGAACTGAGCAACAATAAAAAAAAACTAGAGTCCAACAAGAGACTTCACACTGGTCCTTACAAATAGGGTGTATGATTCAAAAACAGGATGTATAGTTTCTGTGGGTGTGTTCAGCAAAGGGAGCGGGATGTCTCTGCCAAAACCAGAGGGCAGTGTAGGAGCCGGGCAGGTACAGTGCATGGCTGGGTGTGTTGGGGAAATCTGTAGAGAGTGTGTATGTTGGGAGGGGGGCGGATTCTAGGCAGAGGGGAGAGCTCGTGCAAAGGCCAGTGTACTGGGGAACTCCAAGGAGACTAGTTTGGAATCACTTGTGTCTTCCTCTATTGTGCTAGCTCATTAAGAATGCCTACCACCTAGTACACATTCAACTAATCTGTTTTTAATGGATCATTGAATGCTTTTTGTCGTTGTGTTTTTATCCTGCAACTTCACCAAACTTGATTTTTTTTAGCTCCAGCAATTCTCTTTGTTGATTATTTGTAGGTGGATATCATCATCTGTTTTTTAAAAAGGTGGTATTTTTCCATTTCCTCTGCTTATAATGTCTCTTATTGTTTTTTGCTTCTGTGAAAACTATTACAAGCATTCCTCGAGCTACATTAAGTAGGAGTCGTGTCCAAGGTGTCCTTCCTGTTGCTTTTTTAAAGGAACGTAGTTGTTGATTTTTGGCTTTCACTGTAGTATATTATTTATTTTATTGAGAAAGATCCTTTCCTAGATTTCAGGTTTTCCAAAAATCAGGAATAGCTAGGGGTTTTATTGAGTATAAATTTTCACAGCTTTCTATTTCTTCCCCCTCGTTAGGTCTTTTTGCTAACACTTCTCAGCACTTCCCGTGTGCTTTCCTAGGACAAATCTCTTTGCTCCTAAACTGCATGAGTCCTCTATTCAGACAGCTCCGACCTGCTCTCAGCCAGGGTCTGTGCAGCTTCTTGATGGATGAGGTGCAGGAGGCTTTGTACTTGGACTTGTCACGTGCATTCTGGCTCCATGAGGTTGTTTTTCATACTTCCTGGTTCTTGTTGAAATTGGAGATCATTGTAAATGACAGAGAGGTGAGTCTCAGATAAGTGAGGTCCTATGGTATTAGTCAGAGTTCCTGACAGTGTTTGGTAAATGGATGACAATGAATGATAGCCTTTAACTGCAGAGCCCCGAGGGAGCTATTACTTCTCCACATTTCTGGAGTTTATAATGACAATAAACACCTCGTCCCCTCAGTATTTGACCTTCCCCAGGAAGGACCATTGACTCCCCCAGGGAGAAAAATCATTTGCCACAGTCAAATAAAAAATAGTTTGTGACTCACTCTGTGGTTTTGAGAGATGGAAAATACAGCTTGCACCTTGACTGATTTTAGATACATAGAGAATATACATGTTTTTAAAGGATTAACGTAGAGAAAGTCTTCACTATCTGGGATTTCATATTGGAATCCTCACAGTTACAAAGTTCAAAGCAAAGCAAAATTCATCAGAAAGCAAAAAAGGAAAAAAGAACCACCAAAGACACAGTGAAGTAGGCATCTTCAGACAGCCAAGCCAAACAACTCTTTGCTCCTGTTCATGGTCCACGTTTTTCCTCTCGGTACCTCTGCTCAACGGTGCCTTCTGCCTGGGATGCCTGTTCATCTACCCGTCCACCCACCCACTCAGCAGCAGCTACTGTGCCAGGATCTGGCCCGTGAGGGTATATATACCCTCAACATCTTTCAGATGTCACCTCGTCCAGGTAGCAAGTGCTTCCCTGATTCCTTGCCCCCTGCCCCACAAAGTGAAAACTGCTCTCCCCTGCTCCGAGCACCATGGCAGTTCCCAGCATCTCTCTCAGAGCATGGTGCCAGTTGGCGATTTTTCTCCTGGTGTTTGTGCCTTATCTCTGTCAGAAGAGGGTTGTCTGCTCAGCTCCTCCAGGGGGCCTGGTCTGTAGCCACCACATCAAATCCCCCTGTCTCTCTTTTTATATCCTCCTTCTCTTCCAGGGCTAAAGTTGCTGCAGCTGCTGGGCCCCTCGGAACCCCAACCCAGACCCTCATCCCTGTGAGACACACAGTAAAAATAGACAAAGATGCCCTCCTGCAGGACTATGGCTTTCACGTTTCCGAGAGCCTTCCCCTCACCGTGGTGGCCGTCACAGCAGGTAAGGGCTGGCTGGGGAATGGGAAAGGAGTTTGGCCTCCTGCAGGGGAACAGCTGTGCTTCTCTTCCCATCTCTCTGTCTGGTAACATAATGCAGAAATGGATGCCCCCGGAAGTTAGAAAGGGCATGTCTAATTCTGGCCTGATTCTGACCTAATTCTCTCTTGGGCTTTGCACGTTCGTCCTCTGGTGCTGGGAGGGAGGGAGCCCCAAGTGTCCTTGCTGATCTGAACCCCGAGCTCCCACTGGCCTCAGGCAGGGCTCTAACCACCCGTGGCTCCCTGGCCAGTCTCCGGGTGATGACAGTATTTGGATCAGCCAGTGTCCCTCTTTGAACCCCACATGCTCTGAGCTGGGGAGAGTTTCTGGTCAGACAGTAATAGAAATTATTGATTTGTTTTCACTTGAGTCTTTGTAAAATATAGACCGTACCAAGGTGAAGAGGAACAGGCTAGAAATGTCTAATGTTTGTTTACGTACCCCAGACACGTATTGATGTTAGATCTGGGTCTAGTTAAAACCCATTAATTTCAGTGTACACACACAGTTCTTTAGAAATGAGTGTAAGCCCTGGCTGGTGGGGCTCAGTGGATTGAGCACCAGCCTGCAAACCAGAAATACCTGTAGCAGATTTACTGGCCAGCTCTGTTGATTCAGGGAGTTCTGCTAGTCATCTTTCCCAGGACAATCTCCTAACGTCCTGTGACAGTGATGGATGGTTGTAGGTACATTATCCATGATTTGTAAACAGGAAATCTGAGATCCACGTGAGCCCAAGGCCGCCTGCAGTGCCGCGTTGGGGGGCGGTGAGCACTGGCTCTATGGGCCTATGGTGCATGCCAAACAACAGTGCCTCAGTGCCCTGAGGACTGGATCGGGTTGCCACCCTGGAATGCTGCGGTGACACACGCATGGGGTGTGAGCCCCTCCTGGGCGAGCACCAGTTACATCTCTTCTGTCCAACAGGAGGCTGTGCTCATGGCAAGCTTTTCCCTGGCGATCAGATCCTCCAAGTGAACAACGAGCCCGCCGAAGAGCTCTCCTATGAACAAGTAGTGGATATTCTCAGGTATGACATTGTCTTCCGTCACTCAGAGGCACAGAGATGATCACAGAGCAGAGATGGGTGACAGGGATGATTTCCCCGTGGTTTTAGTGGGGTCCGATGTTCTTTAGAGCAGTAACCGTAGCCTCACTTTAGAATTCCCTCGTGGTTACTACCTGCTGTCTTTCACCTGCCGACAGAAGTGGTTGGGCGGCACAAGCTTCTGTGTTTATCAAGCCCCACCCTGCCCAAGACACTGTGCTAGGTGCTGCAGGGAATGTAATGATGAACAACACACAGGCCCTGCCCTTTCAGGATTTGTCGTGTGGTTGTAACATATGCCAAAGATTGGACTAAGTTGACCCTCAGCCTCTTTTTTCTTCTTTAACCCTTTTGATACCTCTTCTTAAATGCTCTTACAGAGACAGCCTGCTGGGTGTGTATGTAGTTCCAATAATACGGCACCTACCACCATCCACCTGGCATCATTGTGATTTGTGTAAATGCCTCACGTTCTGCCCACACGTGATGTCCCTGAAAGCAGGCGCACAGCGGGGGCTCAGCCGAGCGAGTGTAAACGGTTGGCACTGACCGTTGGTGACCCTGGTTTTAAGACGGAGGGATGCCAGTGACAGGAGAAAAGGGGATGACCAGTCATGTTATAGGTGCATGCTGTCTTTGTCTTTTACATTTTTCCACCAACACTGTTTTAAAGACTTTAATGTAAATAAAGAGAAATGAGAAATTGAGTCAGAGGGACGCCTGCTTGAAGATACAGCAAGTTTTTTTTTTTTACTTTAATTTGTACCTTTTTGTGAGTGGCTGGTCTGGTTTCAGGGTGGTTTTCATTTCTGAGGGCCTATGGTGCATGCCAAACAACAGGCAACAGTAACAAAGTCAGAGAAAGAGAAAACGAAAATGCAGGGGCAGCCCCGCCCCAGGGAAGACAGTCTCACTGCAGAGAGATGTGCATGCACAGCTTAAGATTTACAGAGAACCCATCTAAGGGCAGAAAATAGAATCCTTCAGCTCAGCCCAGTATTGCTTCAGGACTGCCAGGAGAAAAGTTGAGTGGGTGGGGCAGCGAGGAAAGGATTGGGTGATTTCATTTCTAAAATATGGAGTATGGTGATGGAAAGCATGAAGTTTGCTTCCCAAACTCTTGGGCAGTTTTCTCAAAGATGATCGAATTCTAGCAAATGAATTTGAGATTTTTCAGAGCTGCTAATATTTCTGCCAGGCTGGGTCAAACTATAACCAGTGAAGAAAAGTATTTACCATTTAAAGCAGTACACCAGAATTCAGTAACCGGCTGATGGTGCAGAAACGTGTGCGACCCCTGCTGGGATGCCGGGCAGACACGGCCTCCAGGGAAGCCGAGGAAAGGAGCTATAAATGCTGCAGATTCCTCCAGCTTGTGAGGAAGTTGTGGTTTGACAAAACAGAGGAGAGTCCAGGAAGTATTTCAGCTATTCCTCGAATGCTGGGTAGAATTTGGCCCACAGAGATGGAGGTGAAGTGTGATCCAGGCAAAGAGATAAATGAGCAGGAGGGATGGAGCGGGTAACAGAGAGTGCTGAGCAGTTCACTTTGCCTAGGGCAGCGCAGGCCTAGAGAGTGGTTCTGGTAAGTAAGGCCCAAGGGATGGGGAGCCTTGAATGCTGACGGAGCAAGTTCAGGTGCTGTTCTCCTCCTGGAAGGGTGAGCCATGGACGACTTCCGAGCAGGGATGTGATTTGCTGTGCTCTGTGCATCCGTGTGCTCGCCATGCTTGCACCCGGCCTGCTGGGAATCCCAGGCCTGCTGATTTTTTTAGCTTGGTTCCCAAGGTCATTGCTACTTATGTGGGACGGGGGTGGGGGCGGGGACAAGCAAAGCAAAATGGCACAATACAACCTACAAAACCTCTCTAATTCTTCCAACTCTTATGAGGCCAAAATGTCCTTCGGAGAGCACTCGGATATTGGTTTGTTGTGACTTATCTTGGAAAAGACCTGTTATTATAGGAAACGGAGAAGGAGCAACCCCCGGACACTTAGAAACTTCTGGCTGAGTTTATCCATTCGAGGAAAAAACACTCGAGCAGCGATCAGCCTCAATGTTCATATTGCAAGAAGTCAAATGAAATTATTTTGCAAACTGCTTCTCTGTGTAGCAATAGCAAAGAAACAGGAAAATAAGAATTGATTTTTCAGTTCTATTTTCTGATTCAAAGTGGAAGCTTGGCAGTTATCTAGTCGATTTGATGACTTCAGGAATCTAAGAGATAACAAGACAAAAATGTCTGGTACCTTGATTATGAGATTGGGCTCATCACACTCACATCCTGGGCCCCACAACAAACAGGTGGGCTTTCATCTGATAAATGTTATTCACTTTCGTTCATTCTACTTAGTGAAATGTTTAGTCTAAGTTTTCTGACATAGCAACTTAAAATATCCATGTTATTGCTATGTTTTCTGTTTAAAAAAAATTTTGGACATAAACCTCACTAGTAGTCTAGTAGTCATAGCAACTGGGTGAATTCTCCACCATACAAACTAAAGAGAGGCTCCGTGACCGAATTCCGTGGCTGTAGGCTCAGGCTAGATGGGAAAGGCAGGAATCTGAAGATTCCCTCAGGTTGGGAGGGGCACTCGGGGACAGTGTGAGTTCCCTGGCACAACCCTGCTTTCCTCAACCTCCTTCTCAGTCTCCCCGAGCCAGAGAGGCTGCAGAGAGAGACGCTGCTCTGTAATTCTGCCCGCCTTTTTGACCCTAACACACACACACACACACACACACACACACACACACACACATATCAACATCACCCAGAATGACGAAATGTTTTTGTATTTTTTTTTTCAGGGAAGCTGAAGATTCTCTTTCAATAACAGTTGTTCGCTGCACGTCGGTAAATCTCTTTCTATGTCCTGTGTGTTAGTGTCACCGTTCTCCATCCCAAGCCCCATCCCCCTTGTGAGATGTCCCTCAGAGGACAAACAGGGCAGGCAAGGGGCAGAGGGGACAGCTGCCAGGCAGTCGGCGTTGCCTGGAGACCGCGATCCATTGGTGGTGTGGAGAAAACAGACATGGGTCCAGGTGTCGAGGGCTCGCGGTCCAGCCAAGGAGACAGCCCTGTGATTATGCAGAATGGGACAGTGGAAGGGGCGCCCAACTGGGGCCCCAAGGCAGATTTGAGTGGCGTGACCTTGGGCAAGTCACTTCACTTCAGTTTTCACTTTTGTGAAACAGTGGTGATGGCAAACACTGCCTTGTCTCTCTGTGGATTGTTACGAGGACCTGACGAGGTGTTGGGTGGGGAAGGATTTTATCAGCTCTGAGGTTCCTCACAAGGCAAGGCAGCACAGATGATGCACAGAGAGAGCGCAGTGGTCCCAACCACTGGAGGCTGAGGGGCCCATTGTGTATGACATGGGGGAGCATGTAACAAATTATAAGAGAAAAACCACCAAGGAGGAAAAGGTGAAATAAAGTTCTCATTCTGAGAAATCATAATACGTACCTCTTACCTGTGGCCACATAAAGACAAAAAATAAATAGGGCATACAGAATTTTAATACTGCTTTAAATAATCTAACCTAATTGACCACACAGCAGGCTACCAACAAATTCAACAAATTCCCCAAATAAGAAACTGCACAGGTCTCTTTTTCTAGAATGCAATAAAACAGGAATTAGTAACTCTCAAAACCTAATTAAAACCATCATCCCTTTTGGAAGTGAAAATGCTATGTCCTGAGTAAAGATGAAATCAACTGAAAAAGCAAAACTACTATTACAGATTAGTTAGAAAATAGTTAAAAATCAGATTTCTACTTCTTAAAATTTATGTGCAGCTGAAAATATATCCAGAGTAAAATTAATAGCCTTAAGTGATTTTTATTTAAAAAGAAAATAAGTAAAGTAAATATTCAGTGAAGAAAATAGAAAGAAAAGACTAATAAACAGAAAGCAGAATAAAGAAAATAATAAAAATTAAAATCTAAATGGTGCTTTGGAAAGCAGAAAAATGGTAAAGTTGATAAGTAAATCCAAGGGCTGTTTCTTTAAGGGAAAATATAGGAAAATAGGAAATCTAAGGGAAAAGAAATATGTGGGTCCTTTGTGAAGGAAACCAGAATAGTACTGAAGGATGTTAAAGAATTTTCGATACATGGAGATACATACCATCTTCCTTTATGAGAAGGTTATTACTGGTACACTGGCTTTTCTCATGATAATATACCATACACTGAAAGCTAATCACTATAAATGCCTGTGCAGGTGTTAAGAAATTATTTTTATTTAGCTGATTATTATCTCAATGGAGAACATCTTAATTAGGTGGTTATTTGCTTTCTCTACTTCCAAGAAATTAAAGCAAAAGATAACACTTGTTAACGTAAGGAGAGAAGGAAATGGCGCGTAGCGCATCCTTTAAGAAGTAAAAAGCACAGGGAGAGGAAGACGTGTTCCGGTGCCATTCCTGAGATTCCCGTGCGGTCCCCAAGGAAAGGGCGGTGTGAGTGCCCTGCTCTGGCGGTCCTGTGGGGGACACTGAAGTCAGCCTCACTGATGGCCCTCGGCACCTCCCAGAAATGCCCTGAACATTGCCTAGCCCGCTCCTCTTACCCAGCAGAAGTGACACGATCATAAGACAAGTGATCACATGTGTCTTGCTTTAGCAAGGAATGCTCATCTCTGCCATGGTAAATTCTTCGAGTTCTCAGATGACCTGAAATCACGTAGGAACGGTGAGATCCCGAGTTGGTTATGTCAACTACTGCAACTCTGAGGCATAGAATTTTATGGGAAAAAATGTCTTGGTTTCATTGTATAGCTCTGCATTTATATTAATTATTCATATATTATCATAATATTAATACTAATAGTTAATGTCTGGTTTACTTTTTACCAAAAGAAAACCCTACGGGGCAGAAATATTACAGGTGAGGACACGTGGCCCCCACGCCCATGGCCTCACAGGAAGACGCTGGTGGAGCTGGGTGACGTCCCAGGTAGTTAGAGACTCCAGAGCCCACACTCACTGGCATGATGCTGTCCTCCCTCCTGAAACTCTGCTGTCTTCATGAAATGGCATGGGCCAATCCAGGGCAGGGTGGCAGGGGCAATTGCAAAGAGATAAAAAAATATTTTCCAACGTGTCCCTTTCAGGTCCCTTGTAAACATTAACAGCAAAAACACGCAGAGAGAGGTTTTTTTTTATCAGCTCAAGTTTGCTGCTCTTTGATAAATTCATTTAGAACCGAGGGAGAACTTAGATGTCCTAAAATAATGGATAACTCATGTCCTTTAAATGGCCTCTTTTTAATATCAGGTGGCTCCGGTGGGTGGTTTACAATATGTTTTAGGCGCCGAGGTACACAGGGAGCAAGCAGACTGGCCCTGAGGCAGGCCCTGTGGGCGGGGCATTTTCCAGGCAGGGAGTGTGTTTTCCCAAAGCAGCTGGTTTCGTGGTTGGATGGTTTCCTGTGCAAGAGAGGCCCTTCTTCCCTGTGTCTTCCACCAACTAGTCCTAGTTCAACAACAACAAGTCAACCTTGTATGAAGTAGCTCTCCAAAGATTTGCAAGGGTGGCCCTCTCTGCTCCATTCATTCTTCCTTATATGGTACGTTTCTCTGAATTCTTGCTTCTCTGATAACTTTCTGGACAGGTTTTGATTTTGTCGTGACCCTCTCACATGGTGGCACCCAGAAAGGAATATAATTCCACGTATGGTCAACTGGTATGGGTACCACAGAGGACAGAGGGTGAAGTACCAACATGTACCAGGGACACTAGCGAAGCCCAAGATTGGGTTAACATTTTAGCAGGCCCAATCTTGCTTCTGGCGTGGGTGAAACTTGGGGCTGACCAACAACCGAACTGCTTTTCAAATGAATAGTTTCTCATCCAGCTCCCACACCCGTGCCCCATCACATGATGCACAGTTGATTTTTTTGATCCTTGGCACCACACTTCAATTACTCTCATCACTGTGGCCCGTGTTCTGGCATGCCGAAATTTTAGTCAGGGAGCTGTGGCTTATTTGTGCAGTCATCAGCTATAGTCATTCTGCCTTCTGTCAAGGAACCACCTCTTCCCAAGTCTCCTCCCCTTCTTCCATCGTCTAGCCAGTGGGTTTCTTTAACCCGATCCAGCCCTGGGTCCAACTCTTCCAGAACCACTTTCCCTACAGTGAGAGATAATAACTGTTGCCTCCACAGATTCCTTTTCTCTCTGTGTCCCTCCCTGGTTCTGCCTCTGATTTCTCAGTCCTTGAGTCTTTAGGGGAGCGGTGGTTGTACCTATTGCTTTGACCCTTCACTTAACTCTGTTCCCTTCAGCTCTTGACAGCCCGACACCCTCTTATGTGTGTTCTTGGTGGTTGCCTGGCCTCTGACGCAGCTGCCCCTGGTCCTCAAGTTTCCATTATCCCTTTTTAAGATTTCCAGTCCCTTTACCTTTCCTCCTGGGTTTTTTTTTTCTGCCTAAGGTCTGATGATAGCTTGCAGCTCCATGTCATTCACAAGCTTGTGAAGTCCCATTTCTCTGACTCCTCCCAGGGCATTGCTAAACGTCGCTGATGAAGGCTGAGCCAAAGGGAGCCTGAGTTGCTTAGTTAGAAATCAGGTCATTCTTGAGTTTAAGTCAACTAGTTTGGGATCCACCTAATGGCTCTGTATCCGGCCTTCTCCACAGGGGGATTATGAGACTCCTTATCAAACATTTTGCAAGAATGAAGGAATACTACTATATCCACAGGACCCCGGCCTACCAATCTGGAATCCTAGCTTCAAATGAAGAAATGAACTTGGTTGGCTCTGACTTGTTTTTGGTAACTCCGTACTGGTTGTTAGTGACCGGTGTCTGAGAGCTCTCTGCCCATCTCTCATCTCAGATTTTGCCGAGAATTAACGACAAGTTTACTGATATGTGTTTTCTTGAATCTTCTGTATCCATTTTCTGGGAAACTTGATACTTAACTATCTTTAGTCTCTTAATGTTTCTTCCATTCTCTGTCCTGTGGGTGATGCCAGCTGATACATACAATAGGCCCATCAGCCCCATACATTCAAAAGCATGAATACATTCAAAGCAGTCTGGTCATCCCATCACTAATTTCAGGTTGTAGCTTTTTCTTTACTCCTGTCTCTTCCTGTTGGAAAACCATTCTGTTTGAATAGGAAAGCAAATCGAGGTCAAGTAATTTCTCCAGTTGAGGGTGCACCTCTTCTCTGGGAACATTGGCATTCCCCGCTCTCCTTCTACTAAACTTTTTTTTTCAAGCAAACTATATATTTGATGTACTGAATCATAGTCATGAACCCTGTCATACCATGGTTCTAGTTATCATAAATCATATCCATCTTCTTGCCTTAAAAGTTTGGGCGATGAGTTCATTTCACATGCGTCGTGCCATTGGTCTGTTGACATCTGAGGCTACGGACATAATTCGCAGCTGTTTCCCCGACCGCTGTTCCATATCTCTTCCCCCAGCTACACAGAATGTGGCCCCGAGGCCTGCCCCAGGACTCTTACCCACGCAGGCATTCTGGAGGCTGTCCTAAAGGACTCTGCAGATTAAGGAAACGGGATGTCAGATGAGGGAATAGCATATCACGATCCCACCCAAGAAGACCACATTGTATTGGTCTACATCACACAAGTTGCTATTCATTAAGTGCCACAATTTAGCCCGATGTAGTCAAGACCAAGAGGGCTTCACCACATACTCATACTAACCTGTGGTGACTCTTTTACCTCTGGGGAGCAAAGGTACTACCCAAGAGATGAGAAGAGCAAAGAGGGGCCAAGGATAACTCCCAGGGGTGAAAGCTTCAGGGAACTCTGGAGGTGGTCTGGTCCAACTGCCCGAGTCCAGGGAGGGTCAGTGACTTGGTCAAAGTTATGCAGAGTATTTTGTTTTGTTTTACACACTCACGAGTCACACTCACACCTAACTGGTGTTCTTCCATTAGAGTTTGATTTGAGGTAGTTCTCACAACTGCTGAGTAGCAGAGCTAGGGCTGGAGCGGAGGTCTCCTGATTCACAGGCCAGTTCTGCATCTCCATCAGACCGCAGTCCTTTTCCCATGGGAGTGAATCTTCGACTGTTCTCGGACGCATAAGAACATTGCGTGTGTGGATCTCTGGGTGTTACGAAGAGATCTTTAATGGAACGCCGTCCTTCTCTGTGGGTGTTAATTGAATCCCGAAAGTTGTCAGAGTGTTTGCTTCTGTTTTTAAGAGTGAGAAAATGTTTGTGGCTTTTATGAAAGCCCTGTGTAAAATGTGTCTTGTTGGTGTTCTGCAGGGAGTCCCCAAGTCATCCTTCCTGACCGAGGAGAAGAGAGCCAGGCTGAAGACCAACCCCGTGAAGGTGCACTTTGCTGAAGAAGTGCTGGTCGGCGCACACAGCCAGGTGCGTCACTCGGCCAGGGCTGGGGCTGGCCGGACTCTCTGGTGAACCGCCGCCGCCTCCTGGTGCACAGCTCCCTGCGACTCTGGAATCCCAGAGCCCAGAGAGGCTGCAGAAGTGCAGTAGGTTCGCTAGAGGCTTTGTGCGCCACAACCTCTACCCCCCTCCATCCCCCCCCCACCCCCACCAGCGCACCCCGTCAGATGCAAGCCCTCCAGGGACCGGGAGAGATGGGGCGGGGCTGTGGGCGGGGCCAGAGAGAAGCGCTGGGTGTGGCTCCGTTATTCAGTGACTCCATCCTCCTGCCCGTGAAACTGCAAGACTCCAACTTTTAAGTTCTCGTTTTGCGGGTTTCAACTCAGTGTCCCTCTGAAAGTGATATTCGGATGGCAGTGCTGGTGGTGGGAGGGATGGCTTTTGTGTTGTAAGAGCCCATGTATTGAACCTCTATCGTGGGAACCTAAACGTCCTGTGTACACAATCGTCAGCCACCACAATGCCCTGCAAGGGAGGCATTTTAACAAAAGAGCAAGCAGAGGATTAAGGAGATGAAGAGAATTAACCTCTGAGATCACAGAGCAAGAAACTACCTGAGCCCAGGTCTCCGTGTCCTCCGCTGTCCTTTTGTCCTCCGCCGTGACAGCTCTTTGGTGGGAGGAAGCCTCAGGCTGGGCGTTCGGAAGACAAATCTGTAGAGGAGATATTGGCTGGAGTTCAGCTTTGTAATGTGGACATCTGAATAAATGACCTATTTATTCATACTTGACACATGTTTCCCTCGATGGTCTGTAACTTTTGCCATTCTGAACTCAGCGATTAATACTAGATTTTGAAACTTTCAGGTCCGAGCTTGACCTTAGCTGGTTTCCTCACCATAGAGACTAGCGAATGGGGGCTCCTGGCCACTTTGGCAAAGAGTCCAGGCGACCTGGTTCGCGTCTGCAGAGCCCTTATGTTCCACGTGCCCTGCCACCTTCCAGACCACACCTTCACTCCACCCGAGAGAGACAGGGGGATCGTCCAGGAAGGGGCTAGTGGGACGCCTACGTGTTAGTCTCGGAAAAGACCTGTGACCCTGTCATTTGGCAACATTCCAGTCCACCTTTGTGGAAATGGATCGAACCTCTTTTTCAAATTAAATTTAGATTCAACGTGTGTTTTTAGGAGTAGTACACAGTGATGGGAAGTAAAGGGCTAGAACCCACTCACAAGACTGGTTCTAGTTTGGATCTCGGTGACTCTAGAACCTCTTGCTGGTTCTGAAGGACCCCGGCCCCAAGGGCATTCTTCCCTTGCACTACACACTCGGAAGTCACTGTTATGAGACTGGTCCCGGGGGCGGGGGGGGATTCTCCAAACCCAAAGGGAATGTTTCCCTGCCCTGCTTCGACTCAGGAATTCTGGCTGGCGTGGGGTCACCAAATACAGACCAGGCCTCTGCCTGCTTCCCAAAAAGCCCTCCAAGAGTGGCAGAGTCCCTTAGGAGGGCCCACGAGGGTGGGGCGAGTGGAGGCGGAGAGCAGCCCTCTGCCCTTTGCTGATGCTTTCCTGCAGGGGATGCAGCAGTAAAATGCTGTGGGGTTTCACTCCAGCCTCCCACGCACAGTTGGGGACAGTGTATGTGCTTGTCACCTGACTTGCTCACCTGTGTCCCCTAAGGATGGCAACCAGCAGTGAGGTATCAGCTGATGATTCTGAGACATCCTATAGGCTGGCACAGGGCTCTCGGGATGCCTGTGCAGGGTGCCCTCTTCTCCACTGGCTCCCAGGTCTCCCAGTCCTACTGGCTGTCCCCTGAATAAAGGGAGCCTGTCTCTGTGGCCTGGGCCTCGCCCGCTGGAGAAATCTCCCGAGGCCAAGAACCAACCTGTGGCCTGACGAGGCAGGGCCCAGAGGCTGAGGATTTGTCACACCCAGGGGCAGGAAGGGCTGGTTTCAGCACTACCCTTGTGTCTTCCAGGGAAATTCTCTGCTGTGCATGCCCAACGTGCTCAAGGTGTACTTGGAGAATGGACAGACCAAAGCGTTCAAGTTTGAGGCAGACACAACTGTGAAGGTATCAAGAGTAAACTTGAATCTCTTCCGCAGTGAGAATGTGCTGGCTCCTAGGACCCCTAGCATCCAGCCCTGCTGGTAGTCTCACGACCACCACAGCCCGAGGGCCTCCAGTAAACCAAGCGCTGTGCTTTCTTATTTAGTTGCACAGCCGCCCAGCAAGACTTTATCACTATCTTGCAGCGGAGGAAATCAAGGCTCAGAGAGGTGAAGTGACTTGCCCAAGGTCACATTGCAATTCATAAGCTTTCACCCTTCACCCCAGGACTTCCCCCACACCTGCTACCCAAAAGATTAAAGCAGCTAAAAACCCAGGTGAGGGTCAGGACAGGCCCAGGCCTCTGCCTGTTCTGTTCAGAAATGAAATCAGTTGCACTTAAGCTTTCTCAGATCAGATGCTCTGGCCAGGGGGCGGGGTAGAAAGCTGGGTAAAGGGTGGACACTGCCTTCCAGGGGCTTACAGCCTAGCTGGGGGAAGATGGACATTCCAGGAGCTCCCAATAGTCCAGGGCAGCATGGATTAGGGCTGTGAAGAGAGGGACAAGGGCATGCTCTGTGAGCAAGGGTAAGAGTGCCTTCTATTCTATCCCGTAAGGACATCGGAGAAGGCTTCAGAAAGAAGCTGGGTGTCAGCTGAGCTTTGAAGGGCAACAAAGAATTCAACAAGGGCAGGTGGGAACAGGGCTGTTGGGGGTTGGAGGGTGCACGTCAGTCTCAGGGAGTCACATGAGCAGAGCAGAGAGCCAGTCAGACAGGCCTTGCCCAGGAAGTAGCAAACCGTCAGCAGGACTGGAGCTCGGGCCATTTCCTTGTGGGAGGAGTGGGAGGGGCCTCGAATGACAGGCAGCTGAGCTTGGATTCCATCCATGGACAATAAGGGATGGCCTCCAGTTTCTGAGGAAGGGAGTAAATAGTATTAGAGGGAGGCTTCCAGAAAGAAGCAAAAACAGGAGTTGCTCAAAGACTGAAAACAGTGTCAGAGTAAACACTGAACCTGGCTCTTCTGCACCAGGTTCAGGTGGGCTGAGTGGCTGTAGGTAATGGACAGTAGCTAAGACACATACGGACACATGTATAGACATACCTGCACGCACATACACAATGCACACAGCCAGCATCCCTCTCCGGCACCTTCCTTTGCCATTTCCATAGCTGCTTCAGATGCCCCGTCACGTTGTAACCTTAGCATCCCCCAGGAGCAGCCGGAGGAAGCCTTTCAGGGAACCTGGGAAGCCCAGGACCAGAGGAGGGAAGGGAGGGAGGAACAGATATGCTAATTATTGACTACCAGTCTTCTGGCACCTCCTTGTGTACTATCTCATTTAATGCCCCCAGTGACCCTGTGAGGTGATGAGTGTTAACCTCACTTTGCAGATGAGAACACAGGCCCAAGAGATCCAACATTCGTCAAGGTCAGGTAGCTCATAGCTGGCTTCACATTTGGTCTGAATCCTGTGCTGGAGCTGGCCACCCTGCCGCTCTGCATAAAAGGGAAGTTTTGTAGATGAATCACACAGGGTTTTGGCTTCTGTTACCCTTAGCCCAAGTGCACTGGAATAGAAGGGATGATTTATTCACAGTAGGTTCCCCCTTTGGTGGCCAAAAAACTTTAATTTATAATAAAAGCACACACCACAGGGGAATTAAGCCAGAGAGGATAGAGAGAGTTGGGGAAAATGAGCTGGCAGTGAGTTGGAATAATACTGGTTAATCTCACTTACCTGCAGCAGTGAAAATTTTAAAGCAAATCTGCTAGCTCTTTACGGCAGAGAGAGGGGGATACAAACAAACCCTATGGGTTATAAAAAAAATGGACCACTCTGTTCATCCATGACTTTTCTCTTCCTTGCCCCCTTACTAAGGGAAGCAAAGTTCTTACATTAGAAAAACCCTCTTTCTCTGGAAACTAATACAAAATAATATTGAATGAGAACAAACCAAACAAATTTTAATGTAAAAAAAAAAAAAAAGAAAACCTTCTTTCTCTACATCAAGGAAAAGAACATGTCATGTGACCCAGCAAACATTTGCTGATGCTTCTTGTGTGTCAGCAAAGTGCTGGAGAGACAGACAACACTGCCCAGGGTCACGCCCTCAGGGAGCCAGACTCTCCGCGCAGGGCGGGGCTGTGGGTTAGAGATGAGACGGGGCAATAAGTCTCCGTGAACCCAGGAAAGGTACAGTGTGCTCAGGACCACGGCAGGGGGACACGAAGACGGTGTTGTTCAGGGAAGAGAGCGCCTCCAGCTGGTGGCGAGGAGAGGCCCCTGGGGAGCGGTGGCCTCCAAGGCAGGCTTGGAAAGATGGGTGGGCTTTTGCCAGGAGAGGGGCGTGAAGACAGCATCCTGGGCATGGGCAATGTCACCAGCAGAGACCCAAATATGGGGAAGTTGGCGAGTGTATGGGGCTTGTGAGCAGAGTGCAGGAGATAAAGTGGGGGAAATGGACTGGCACCTGGTACTTGAGAGCCTTGAACACGAAGCCAAGGAGTATGGATTTGGGCTGGTGAGCCAGAGGGAGCCACTCGGTCTTCTTGGGCAAAAGGGAGAGCATGTGACCAGGACAAGGCTTAGACAAGCTCCCCTATATCAGGGCTCAGCAAACTTTTTCTGTAATGTGCCTGACAGTGAATATTGTAGGTTCTGCAGGCCACAGGGTCTCTGTCACACTGCCTCGATTCTGCATTGTACCAGATGGGCATGGCTGTGTTCCCATAGGACTTTAATTACAAAACAAGCGGTGGGCTGGATTTGACCTCCCGGCTATGGTTTGCCAGCCCCTGTTTTAGGTGCAAGGCAGAGGGCCGAGGGGTAGCAGGGGGTCCTTAGGACTCCACTGTACAAAGCCAGGAGAAGTGTGTGAGCTCAAGCCAAGATGAATGAGGGAGAATGGAGAGAGGGGACAGGGTCAAGACACAGGCCATCCGTCATGGCCAGCTCACGGTCGGCACTGACGACTGTTGCCGAGTTACAAAAGCAGAGAGGCTCTTCAGTGCTGAGCCACCCGTGACCACGGACAGTGATGGAACGAGTGGAAGGGCCCCCCGAACTGGGAGTGGTGAGGAGCAGGTAGCCCCCGATGGTCTGACACTTACTAAGTCTGAGGTTCTGGCAGGCCATCTGCGATGCGTCTGTGAGGATGATTACTCCTCAAGTGAAAGTTTATGAGCACCCCTGGGGTCAAACTTAGGGGATGTGATCGGGCACAGGGCAGGCTAGGCTCACATTCTTGGGGAGTTTTACCATCTCGTGGGGTGAGAGGCAATAAGCAAGAAAACAAATCTCAGCAGCTAAGTTGTAGTGACCCCTTGCTTTGCCATCTGCTAGGTACTGTTCTAGCACCTTATATGGGAAATGAACGTACACAACAACCCTGTGAGGTAGGTGTTACTATTATTACCACTTTATAGATGGAAACACGGAGGCATGGAGTGTAGGCAGTTTATGCCGGGACTCACAGCTAGTCAGTGGTAGTCAGGTTGTAAAACCCATTCACTTCACTTTACTAGACTGTCTCTCACTGAAGAGTATAGCTTCTGTTGAGGAAAATAATATTAAAGAGCAATGAGGGAAATGAACAGGACCCTGGGCCCGGGAATGATGGGGACCAATCACATCTAGATACAGGGCCCAGAGCAGGCCTCTCTGAAGAGAAAGAAACCACCTTGTGAAGAGTCCTGGGGAGAGAGTGCCAGGCACGGGGAACGCTGTGAACCCCCTGAGGCAGCACAAAGACCTTGTGACGACAAAGGGCCGCTGGAGGGGACCTGGGGAGCTGGCAGAGCAACTCTAGTGGTGCAGTGTCAGTCACTCTGTCCTGTCAGCGCTCCAGACAGGCATCATTGTCCTCTATTTCACAAGAAGAAACTGAGGTCCAGAAACACCCAGTTAATTTCTCACAGTTGCATAGCACATGGGGGGTGGGATTTTATCCGGTGAGCAGTTGAAGACACAGACTCCAGAGAGAGGATGGATCTCGAGACCTTGGCGGGATGCAAGAGCCCCCAGAGGGTAGCTCCAGTTTCCTGAGTAAAGCAAGAAAGGAGAGCCGTATGGGCAGCACTGGAGCCCTGAGGAGTGGGCATGGGACCATGAGAGGCTGTGACAAGTCCCACGCGTGGCCTGTCAGCATTCGGCTGCCTAAGCTGGCAGTGCACCCAATGGGCACAGGATTCTCCCCCCAGCCACCCCGAGGAGCAGAGAGAAGGTCAGGGAGCATGAGGGCCAGCCTGCTCCTCAGGTGACCCACCCGCCTGCCTCTCTGTGCCTGGCAGGACATCATCCTCACGGTGAAGGAGAAGCTGTCGATCCGAAGCACAGAGTACTTTGCGCTGGTCCTGGAAGAGCAGTACAACGTCTCGCGGCTGCACCTGCTGCACGAGGAGGAGCTCATCCAGCAGGTACACCAGGCCCCTGCTCCAGGCGAGGAGCTCCGGGCTGGGCAAGCTGCGTGCCTCAGCCAGGACTTTGGGGCACAGGGCTCAGCACATCTGCAGGTTTCTTGTGCCAAGAAGGCACAGAGCTCACTCAGCTTGGAGATGATAGGACTAGAATCAGGCCCGATTTCCATATGAGGTAGGCAGGGCCCCATTTTGCAGATGTGGAGACAGAGGCTTAGAGAGGTAAGGGGGCTTACTCAAGGTAACACAGCCAATAGAACCCCATCCTTTGCTTCCGGTTCTGATGGTCTTCCCCTGAACCTGCTGCCTTTGAGATGTCAGGGAAGCAGTTGTTGCTGGGTCTAAGCCGTTTCTGTGAGGCTCACCCCCTGAGCTGGTTCTGGAAGGCAGGACAGAACAAACACAGCCAGCCCCTCTGTACCACTCAGCCTTTCGGCCATCAGTGATCCGTTGTACCAGCTTTTTAAAGCCAAACACGGGTCAGTTCAACGAAACCTTGTGGAGAGCGCACTGCTACAAAGATGAGAGGGATTTCCACACTTGGAAAAGGAGAAGGGGCTTTTGAAGCAGGGCGACAGCACGAGCAAGGTGTGACCTCACGGAAGCCACTCTGAGCATTTCTCATTGCAGGTGGATGCTTACCCTAGTCACCACCTTCTAACACTGCTGCCTGCAAACTTTTTTTAAAAAATCACTTCTATTAGTGTTGAAAAAGAAAATCTAATTCAGTTCCTAAGATAGTCAAAGTGAAAAAAAGTAAGGTACAGAATGTATATAATGTATACTATACTGTCATTTGAGGGAGAGAAAGGAATATTCGGGTATAGAAGCATGTATAACATACACACATAGACTGTTTCCAGGAGAGCGTATAAGACACTGGAGATTTCTTTCCAGGAATTTCTTCTGGAAAGGGAAACAGGTTTGATGGAGTCAGTGGGAAACTTTGCTCTTTTGAGCTTTTTACATTTTATACCCATGGGAAAGTCAAATTAGGAGCCAAGGTCTGGCTGTCTTGGGAAGCATTCAAATGGAAATCTCCGGAGACCATCTTTCACTTATTTTGTTTGTTTTGTTTTGTTTTGTTTTGTTTTGTGGAATAACTGGAAGAGCAAAGGTAGATACGATTAATGGTATCTCCCTTACCCATCGCAGGTGGTGGAAAGGGAGGAGTCACATGACTGCCGCTGCCTCTTCAGGGTGTGTTTTGTTCCCAAGGACCCTCTGGACCTCTTGAAAGAAGACCCCGTGGCCTTTGAATACCTCTATCTGCAGGTGACTGGGTCTGCGCTTCCTAAAAAAACAGTGGCTGTTCTCGAAGATGACACACTGCCTCATTTTGAACATGAGCTCAGGGCGGTGAAGCAGCTCCCTGGCAGGGGTTAGCTTTATCTGAAGGAGAAGGGGCCCAAACATCCCCTCAGGATTCCTTTTCTGTTACTGAGTTGCTGTGTCGGGAGATTAGTGACATATTAATGAAACGTAGGCTTAGTCCTCAATGTAGATGATACATTTCCTAATACCATTTAAGATCTTTAGAACTGCAGTGTTTATTGATAAAAGGGGCGTTAGTGCTTCAAAGCGTTACTTTAGAAATGATGAAACTGAGTCTTGGAAAGGTCACATGATTTGCCTGGGTCGCCCACTTAGTGACAGAGCCAAAAACAGCTACCTTGGTCCCTGCAGCCTGTCGCTGTCCCTCCTCTACCTCTTTACATGAGCGTTCTTATGTCATTTTTATTCAGATGAAAAAGGATCATTGGGAGGCGTCAACATTGTACAGATGCGCTAACTCGAACTAGGTGGATCGATTTGTCCCAAGTCTTAGCAAATCATAACAGCACTGTTTTATATTTGTGTGATACTGTGTCCCTCATACCTGCTTTCATAGGCATCACCTAATTTAAACCTCACCGATACCATGTATGGTAGACCTGACTATTCTCATTTAGCAATGGGAAGAACAGCGGTGCTCAGAGAGTCTTAGTAACTTAGCCAAGGTCACGCAGCCTAGAATCTGCGGAGCCAGGTCCCACGCTGAACTCCTGGTCCTCCTGCCCCTCCTGCCTTTCACTCGAGAGAACTAGGAACCAGTCCGTCTGTTGTTTCCCAATTCCTCTGATCTGATCTCTTCTAGAGCTGCAGCGACGTGCTCCAGGAGCGCTTTGCGGTGGAAATGAAATGCAGCGCTGCGCTCCGCCTTGCGGCCCTGCACATCCAGGAGCGGATCTACGCATGCGCCCAGCCACAGAAGATCTCTTTGAAGTACATAGAGTGAGTGGCAGGGGACTTCCGCGACCCATCAACAGCAGCTGTGCTGCATTGATAATTTGGCCCCTGGCCAGAACGGCCAGAGTCCATAGAAAGCTGATATTCACCTCCCTAGGTATCGGTCCATCGTCTTTCTGCCCATTTTCCTCTCCACCCTCTCGGACCCAGCAGGCTTCCCCAGATGTCAAAATCTGGCTGCTCCCTCTGGGGCGGAAGCCAAGCCCCAAAGGAATGACATAGGATCCCTTTGTAATTTCTCATTTCCTGGGAGAATGTCTTGGGAAATCGTGTAACTTCCGTGAAGAGCTCTGATAAGGAATGCCTTGGAGATGAATAACGTTGCGTTATATTCCTATTAAGGCAGCTTCAAGTCCTGGGATTCCAACACCACCTGACTCTTAGCTTAAAATTTCACTTTGTTCTTGGCAGCGTCACCCAGGTTGGCTAACCCCCCACCAAACCTCAGCTCTGTGCCCTGCCTGGGCATCAAAATGAAAAATACAATACAAAAAAAAAAAGAAGAGAAATAAATAAAAATAAAACAGCTCCTGGGCCCTGTCCCTGAGGTACTAGGTCAAATCTCTAGAGAGTGGGACCTGAGAAACTGTATTTTTCACAAGTTTGTTGGAGGCTCTGAGGCTGTTAGACCAGCACCGTCTGAAGCCTGGCCCCGTAAGCGTGTGTCACACACGTGTGATTGTGATCTGTTGCGTACATTGCAGTAAAGAGAGATGGAGGAGTCCTGCTCTTCTTAACAGACTGTCACCCCGCACCAGGAGTGATGAGCTCCCAGAAAGATCGGTGGGGTTTAATTCCCGAATGGCCGTGGGTTTTTTGTGTGTGTTGGGGGTGGGGAGAGGAAATATACACAAATACCTTTATAAATTTATATATTTTATATAAATATATAATATATAAAATATAATTAATAGGGTAACATCTATAAAATGTAGATTTATACACACACATATGTACACATGTATGTACCTTCTGCTGAGAAAGAGGCTCGGCTGCAGAATTCCGGGGACACGAAGTACGGGATCCAATGTCATTGTGCCCTTCACGAGAGCCACCAAGTACACTGTGAAAAGGGGCCTCCTTGTCTCCAATGTCTCATGGCAGGAAAGACTGGGGAATAGAGAACTTTATATCTCCCACTTTACTCCGAAACATGAAAGGCAAAGACATCAAGAAAGCCATCAGCTTCCACATGAAGCGGAACCAAAACTTGCTGGAACCCCGACAGAAGGTAATGTAGCCGCGGCCCCTGCCGGCCCACCTGCCCGCTGTCGCTGTGGACCCTCAGGGGCTGCATCTTCAGCATTGCCTTGAGTTCAGGCAAGTGAATAACTCTAACTTAACAGTCTCTTTTTTTTCCTATTTAAGCAACTTATTTCTGCTGCCCAGCTACGTTTAAATTACCTACAGATCCTTGGGGAACTCAAGATGTATGGTGGGAAAATCTTTAATGCTACTTTAATGGTACGTATTAAGGAACTGTAGAATCCCACTCTTATAAGGGACCTTAGAAGTCCTCTGAAGATAAATGAATCTTCTACCTAAAATTCTTGAGAACTCTGTCATGTACTAGAACTTGTTTGGGGAACTAAATATGTCACTGAGGAGTGTTTATGACGTCCTTGCTTTGTGCCAGCCCTCTGGCAGGTGCTGGGGGAGGCAGAGCTGAATGAGACATGGTTTCTGCCCTCAGAGGATTGAACAAAGTAGCCAGCCAGACAAAGCAGAACCATGAGAGGTGCATAGGGCTGTTGCTGTGCAGTTTGAAGACAGAGGTATGACTGACAGCTTCAGGTCAAGAATGGAAGGGGGAGGGGTTAAGGCAAGGCAAGAAGATTGGATTCAGCCAGATGTCTGCATAGAGGAAAGGCATTCTGAGGGAAGGGTGCTGTAAGCTCTTTGCTCTGGAGCTTTGGGAATAGGAAGAAGAGAAAACGTGGCAATCACGAAGGAAAGATAAGAATGTTTGACTGACTGACAGGCTGGGGCCCTGATTGTTCAGAAGGAGGGTAGAACTGAGAGGTGAGTCTGAGAAGGGAAAAGAGAAGCAAAGGAACCCTCTTCTCTGTTACTCATTCCTCCTCGGGCTTCCGTCTTGGAGCCCCGGCCTAGAGCTCTGTGCTTTCCAGCTGTCAGTTGTGGGGTGGGGGGTGGCTTAAGGGAACTCTCCCCTCCACTCAGCCAGCCCCAGAGCTCTCCAGCACAAAGCCTGACAATTCACCAATTAGAGATTATTTTTTAAATATTAACAAATCTTCTTTCAGGGGATTTGGTGTGTCTCTCAGTCATTTACAGTGATGGGTCAATTTCATCAGATTGCTGACCTAACAACATAGATGGAAAAAGAGAATCGGTGTTTTGAGAGCAAGGGAGAGCAATCAGATAGTTAGGGAAAGGAAACGTAGATGGCCTCTTGTGTGCACAGATGACCAAACGGTGGAAGAGAGACTAGATCACAGAAAGGAAGGCCTGAAGGTAGAAGAAATGCTTCCCACTGTTCCCGAGGGCCCATCCTGCCCTCTCCTGGCTGTTCCTGACCCCCTTCCCCTTTCCTGTCCAAGGAAAGGAGTAGAATAAGGGAAGAAGCCAACCACCTGGAACTGGCTCAGGGTGTTTGCTGGGCCCTGGCGTTGCAAGTGTAGATAAATGCAGCCTGTCATCAGGGAACTTGGCAGGCAATCTGAGACTGGGATACAAATAATTACAATAAGAAGTCACAGCTCAGTGCTCCGTGAGAAGTACAGAGGAAGAAGTGTGGAAACAACACAGAAGGAAGGACTATCCTGGTTTGAGAAGACAGGGATCAGGCAGGTATTTTTAGTAGATGTTTGCAGTAGGTTTTGATGGAAGCTTTTAAAGAAGGGTCAGGGTTTCAGGAGGCGCTGATGGCAGGGAAAGGATTCCTAGAAAAGCGAAAGGGGCACACAGGTGTGACAGTACAGGTTGCGTACCAGCCCGGTCTGGCTCTCTATTAGGAGGGGATTAAGGGAGATAAATTGACGCTTACTTTAGCTGTAGATGGGGCCAGTTAGGCTATGGCCTCGCTTGGTAGTCTAAGGAACGGAGACAGTGACCTGATACAAGAGTCGGGGAGTACGCAGAGAGGTATCACATCTTACACGCGCGATGCATTTTCACTGGTGAAGGGAGACTGACTCCTCCTCTTCCCCTCTGCAGCTACAGGATAGAGAGTCCTACGTTGGCCTTCTTGTTGGAGCCAAGTACGGGATTAGCCAAATTATCAACAGCAAACTCAACATCATGTCCACGTTGGCAGAGTTTGCCAGCATCAGCCGCGTCGAGCTGACGGAAGAGTCTGAGAAAGTGAGCATGGTCAAGGTGTATCTCCAGGATGTCAAGGTAACACAGCGGGAGGAGATCCGAAACCCAGCTTCGGGAATTCGGGGCTAAATGATTTTGGGGTAGTTTATTTATGAGTTTGGATGTTAACGAAGTCTAACGCCCCACATTTGCCTCCTAAGAAGATGAATTGTCCATTCTGTCCCATCAAAGGGGAAGTGGTCGTCAGGGTACATTTTCCTGGGCAGGTCTTAAGAGGTTTTATTGTACAAACTGAGCCTGCCCCTGTCCTTTCCTGATGGGTTCGGAAACTTAGTTGGCCTGGGACCAGAAAGGCTGTCCAAGAGTTCTGAGTGGCAGCAATTAAAATGGGCAAATGATGTAGTGTACCTCCCGCAGCCTCTCTGGAGGGTCCTGCATCTCTTCCGTCTTCCTTTGCTTTGATACCAACACGCGCAAGGAGGGTGCTTTATTCTCATCACCCTCTCCCTCCTTCTCCATTTGCTCTCGCTCTCTTTCTAGGCCATGTCTTGAAGGGGCCCCTTTGTAGGAATGAGCATGGGGCATGTGGTGGGGATGGGGGCTAGGGTAGGGGTGAGGGATGGAGAGGCAGGAGACAGTGTGGACTTTTGGCAGGAGGGACCCACTCTGTGTGTGTGTGTGTGCACGTGCACATGCTCATTTCGAGCCATACAGGTGAGAATACAGGACACGAGGCCTGCCTGGGACCACGGCTGGGCTTACCTGGCACCACACATGGCCCGGCATCAGGCTTCAGGTGGTCCTGTACCACCGCATAAGCTCTTAAGCTCTCTTTACCTTCAAAGGTTCTGACTTTGCTGCTGGAATCCAACAGTGCAAAAGACCTCGCCTGCCTGATCGCTGGGTACTACAGGCTGTTCGTGGACCCGGTTAACTCCGTCTTGCTCTGGCCCGGGAACAAGCAACAGGGGCACCGTGTATCTGCTGAAGAAGGTGAGGCACTGAGGTTGGCACAGCTGGGACGGGCCATTTCACCGCCTTGTGGGTGGGGGCAGCTGAGGGAGGTGGTGGACCGCGTGGAGCCGAGACTTCGGTGAAGCCGAAGGGAGCTGTTCCTCCACTCAGTTCCTGGTAGACAGTTTATCTTTCCAAGATCCTAAATAGAGAAGCTTTCTCAGTACCTGAGAGTCCCTAAAACCAGAGAACGTCTCTGATTCCCTATAGAATTTCCCAAAATCATCTCTAAGCTGCATTGTATTTTGTCTTTATTTGCCAGCAAAATGAGATCTCAGTTTTGTTCAGTGCTGGTGACCAGCCCTGGCCAGGTAACTCTGTTGGTTAAAGTGTTGTCCCCATACGCCAAGGTTGTGGGTTTGGTCCCTGGTCAGGGCACACAGGAGAAGCAACCAATGGATGCACAAATAAGTAGAAAGAAATTAATGTTTCACTCTCTTCCCCACCCTTCCTCTGTCTCTCTCAAATCATTTTTTTTAAAAAGTACGGATGACCTAGTTTCTCACTCCATGCCTATGTACTCTTTTGCATTCTCTTGAATTATAACAGACATTCTCAACCTTAACTTATTTAGAAGAAGAGGGCACCTCTAAATATGTAGAAGGGACTGGAAATCCTGTCACACAAGGGCTGGAGCAGCGGGGGCCAGACGAGGTGAACGGTTTTCCAGGCCAGCTCCCTGTTTCTGTCAGGCTTTCGCTTCCGCGCTGCTGATGCAGCATTTCCCCTGTGGTTTTCTGATAAATCTTTAACAACTATCTCTGCCAAGGGTGGCGGGGGGAGGGACAAAATTAAATAAATAAAAAGACATAACTCTGATTAGAAGCAATGGTCTATCTTCATGGTACAAACGCTCCAACCGTGGCTAATTTCAAGCTACCAACATGCTATCGCCGAGTGCGGAGAAGGGGAGAGATGCTCATTACATATCATGATGTGGTATTTCCTCCATGTGGACAAAACAGGCATAAGTAATCTTGAGAGCTTAGACGATAGTAAGGTAAAGGAAAATGATCAGGCAGTGATGGGTGTTGCTCATTTGTTAAGTTTGTCTTTAACACGATTGATGAGCAAGGGGTGACACCTCTGAGCCCCGTCAGGGAGGCGGGCAGAGGGGGAGCCGCCGCGCTGCCCTGGAGGCCTGATGGTGGGAGGGGCCACTCCTTCCGGGGCAAGTGGCAGTGGTCAGGGGGGATGCTCAGAGGGGGAGACATTTGAAACAGATCTTGAAGAACATGCTGGAGGAGGCCAGACAGAGAGGGAAGGGGAGATCATGGGAAGCAGAGGGGACAACGTGGAGGATTATTGACACAAAGGGCAAGGGCAAGGGCAGAGAGACGCTCTCTACAGTGGCTGGAGCACAGAAAGGCTGGAGCAACCAGGCTGTGAAGGAGGGGTCAGGGCCGTCTTGGGAGGCCTTAGCTCTTGTGGGAGAGTGTAGATTCTCCCCTGTAGGCAGGGGAGGCCAGCAGAGGGTTTAAGCAGAGTGTGATGTGGGTCAGAAAGAAGTTTTTAGGAAGATCACCCTGCAGGCTTATGGCGGAGGAGAGACTGGAGACCGGGCTCAGTGCTCCCCACCCTCTCTCCATGGATCCTTCCGGAGCACCATGAGAACCAGTGGGTCCCAGGGCCAGGCCTCAGAATGGTGCCAGCCTGCAGATCTCCCTTAAAGGTGCTAAAATACAATCATCAGGCCCCACTGCCTAGATATTTGACTCAGTACATCAGAGGTAGGGTCAAGGAACTGTTTTGTATTTTGAAAGGATTCCCTATCTGGTTTTGATCCCAGACAGGACAGGGCTGAGATTTGGTGAGGGTTTAGGAAACCAGGTTGATACTGCCCAGAGCAAAGTGAAATCCAGTTAAATAAATACCCACCGTGTTTCTGGGAACAGGTCGTTCTCCTTGGAAGTTGGGATGGAGTGGTCCTGTCTCCGTGAGGTGGTTCAGACCGATGTGAGGGAGGAGGCCTGGTGCTGGGGGAGAGCTTGCGGTCTGGTGTCCCCTGTGCCAGCCACTATAGCATGATCTGGGCCAGTCACCCTCCTGTGCCTCAGTGTTCTAATCTGCAAAACTAGAAGGCCAGCAGAACGGCAGCAGGAGGACACCTAGGCATCTGCCAGTCGCCAGAGGCCAATTGGTAACCCTCAGTGTGCCCTGTGTTGCAGGCTACGAGTCCAGGGCGTGCAGTGACTCGGAGGAGTCCTCCGAAGTGGACTGCATGCTGGAGCCCCTCTCTGACCGATGCCTGCCAAGGCTGGGCCCCTGCAGACCACTCGTACAAGAGGAGCAGCCTCCGGGGGACGGCCACACACCTAACACGGCCAGGAGATGCCCGAGCACCTGCGGGGCCAGCAGCATGACGGACAGTGCTGAGTCCGAGGCGTCGGACTCAGCCAACACTGAGAGCCGGGGCTGCAGGACCAGCGGCTCCAGCGAGTCCATGGACGCCCTGGAGGAGGATGACTTGGACGCCTGCTCCTCCAGCAGGTCCGGCTTCTTCCACTTTGGCTCGCCCGGCTTCCCAGAGAGCGTGGATGTTGACAGCCAGGAGGAAAGGGGCAGGACTGAAACCAGTGGCTTCCTCTGTCTCCTGGACCTGGCCCAACGAGCCAACCCTCAGTCCCAGAAGCCGGAGCTTTCTGAGAGTGCCGCTCCTGGGACATTCAGCTGGGGACCAGAGCTGAGCGCCGTCAGGCTGGACCCCAGGCTGTATGAGGGCAGCCAGGCCGACTACTACAGCCTGTGCTCCAGTGTCTCCCCAGCCAGTTACCTGAGTGACAGCTCAGACAGCGCAGCTTCCCGGCAGGGCCAGCTAGGCTGGATGGAGACCCAGCCCTGCTCCACGCTGGAAGCCCTGGCCCCTGCCTGTGAGGACGGCAGCTCGGATGAGGAATACTATGATGCAGCTGACAAGCTCACACCCCCAGACACCCTCTCAGGTGAGCCCTCCCCAGCAGGTCTGCAGACTCAGTAGGCAGGGACCAAGCTTGTGGGGAAGACACGTGAGTCAAGCAGGGTCATGGTCCCTTACAAGCATCATGACTTCAAGTAAGAGCTACAAAGGAGGTCCAGAGAACTGTGGGTAAGCAAGGATGGGAGGCATTCATGCAACAGTGGAAATCAGGGAAGGCTTCCCAGAAGAGGTGGGGAAAGGGCTGAGACTGGTGAGATAGAATTTACACATAAAGAAAAGGGTTTGACAAGAGGGCCCAGCAGAAGGAAGTCGCTGTGTCATTATTGACCCTGAAGCTACGTTGAATGAGGCCTTGGAGCAAGAAACTACCTGACTGGCCGTTGGTGGCCCCGTAAGGGACTCTGATGTAGGAAGGCAGCGAAAGTCTGCTGGTCATCTTTCCAGGTCCTCTTGCCTCCTTCCATGTAGAGTGTGGGAGTCTTTCCACACGGAACGACTTCCCAGCTGACTGCAAAACCTGAAAGCCTTCCAGGACATTCTCTCTCTCTCCCTGCCCCCGCTCCCAACACACACACACACACATACACAGCAGCTCTTGTAGTTCTCCTTCAGCCCTTTCCAGTCAGCTGCTCCTACCCTGCAGCGGGTCCCCATTGCTCATGGGGAAAGACCAGCTCCTCAGCAGCCCTGGAGGCCCTCAGAGGCCCTGCGTGCCGTGGCCTCTGCCTGTCCCTCCCCTCCTGAGCCAGCTCTCTGCACGCCTGCCACACAGACCTCCTCGCCATTCTTTAAAAGTGCCCGGCCCTTTCCCAGGCCTGGCCTCTGGGCATGCGGCTGTTTCTGCCTGAAACCCTCCTTGCCCTGGTCTCTGGCTGCTGATGCCCGCCCATCCATCAGGCCCCACCTGGAAATTCACTTCTTCCAGAAACTTTAACCAGGCCACCAAGAGTAGGGCAGGTCTCCCCATCCCTATCACATCTTCCTGCCTGGCACTTAGCACAGCCTGTAAGTACGTATTTGTTCGTGTGATCTTGTGTCGGTGTCTCTCTCTCTCTCACTGGACCAGGGACTCCTCTGACCACAGGAGCGATGCATCTCCCACTCATGTGTTCCCACATGTAGTGCCTGGCAGTTGTTGCTAAAGTGAATGAATGTTCATTCATTCTCTTAGTCTCTCCACCATCTACCCTGAGTTTGGGAATTGACTGTGCCCCTAGGGAAAGGAGAAACCAGGGCTAGCTTGTGCACTGCTCCCCTAAGCACCCAGCCAACTGCCATCCATGCCCCCAGCCTTGCCCCACTGGGCTCACCTTAGTGCTGGGGGCAGCACAGGGACAAGACAGCCCATCAGTCAAGGCCTTCCTCTAGTCAGGCAGGTGGGGCCAAACTGGACACTCCCCTTTCTTTTCTTTCTTTTCTTTTTTGTTTTTAGTTCATAGACCATTTTATTTAAATATATGAACAAGCAACCATCTACCGCAATCCAAGTAAACTCTTCACATTTAGAACCTTTGTGGAGTACAGTAAGATAAAGTAAGACTGTTGGTCTTTGGCAGGACATAGAGATACAGATGAATGTTTCTCTAGTTAAAGAGCAGAGGCCCAGGAAAGACTCCCCACGCCAAGCTGGGTCCCCAACCCAAAAATTACCATCGGCCCCTGAGAACACCCAAAGACCACACCCTCCCAGGTTTCACACAGTATCAACTGCAGGAGCAGTCACGCACGGCAAAGCGTAAGTTCTACGCGTTTCACAGCACAGAAAACCCTCTGTTCAGAGGGCATGCAGGTTGCCGGAGACCGCATCCCCGAGCCTGGTGCTCCTGTGACGCACAACCTACTGGCAAACGCATCTCCCAGTGTTGTAGGCAGGCAAGGACAGCGAGCACATTTTGCTGTGATTCCATCTATTTGCGATGCCTGCACAGTGTCTGTCTCTGGCTGTTAAGTCCCTTATTCTTGACAGAACTCCGTTTTATTGATTGCACTTTTTAAAAACTGCCAGAGGCATTTTCACACGTGTTAGCTTGACTGCCACCTCTAGGGTATAAGAGCAAGTGTTCTCTGTGCCTTACGGGCTACAGTCTCCTCCTTCTTTGGAGAGGGTTCCGTAATGGTAACGGTGATGGGGGAGGCTGGTGCCAATGACACATACACATTTCTGTGGCGGAAAGAAATGCATCTCTTCTATCTTCTGTCTCACCTGAGAAGGCTTTCCCCTTGGGGTGGGTGCTGGGTCCCTCCTGGGGAGTGGAGAGTCTTGGCGGGGGCGGACACTCCCTTTTCCATAGAGAGCCAGGGTGGCCCTGGGGGCACAGGCCAGAGCTGGGACTCCGGGCCCAGCTCCCTGTGGGAGCCTGTCCCTCTTCACGCCTCAGAAACACCCTCGGTCAGTGGCTGTGGGTCAAAGGCAGCAGCTCCAAAACGTGACTGGGCATCAACATCACCCAAGGGACCTGGTTTAAATACTACAGATTCTTAGGTCCCAGCCTCCGAGATCCTGATGTAAGAGGTGTGAGAAGCAGCCTCTGATAGTTCTGACCGAGGTGCAGCCAGGTTGGGAACGCTGGCTGAGCAGGACAGCCCGCTGACTCTCAGGTGCTGCTGACCTGTGGGCCTCATTCCTCGGGCCGACTCCCAGGACTTCTTCACAGGAGCGCTTCTCTGCTCAGAAAGACCCACCCTGGTGCGCACAGAACCCCTCACGTCTGTGTTTGAGAGTTGTGGCCACTTTTTGTCCAGAGCAAGCTCCTCCAGAACCCTGACGCAGGTGGCGACAGTGACGACGATGGCAGTAGTGGCTCCCTTTCGTGAACGTGTATGAGGTGCAGGCCTGTGCCGGGCCCCTGATCTGCACTAATTGGTTTGGCCAGCACGGCAGTGCTGCCTGGTGCTGTCGGTGCTGAGGGACTTAGGCTGACGTAGCTCAGGTAAACGAATGTAAGATAGATAGCTTAGAAAACTGCCAACAAGTGTGCGGAACCGCTTCAGACACAGGCAGCAATCAGACCAGGAGGCTGGGCAGCAAGATTCCTTGTCATATTGTCAGGATACTGTGGCTGTTAAGAATGAGCCCTTTAAAAAATCAGTGTGTTTGAGTTTAGAATCATAGGAAATGTGTAGCTGACTTTCTGGGCCATACACTGACCACTTAGTTGATGTGGGCAGGACCCTGTCAGTGACAGTTCCAGCAGGCTGCAACCACTGGGCACAGGTCAGCCCCCAAAAGGAAGCTGAAGCACTGTGACCAAAAGACAATGAAACAGATTTGGAGCAACCCAGACTCAAAAAGTGCCTACCACAATGATCATCCCCAACATTCAGATGAGGAAATGAAGGCGATCAAGATCTAACGTGCCCCAGGTGACACAGCCCGGGCAGGATTCGAACCCAGGCAATCCAGAGTCCTTGGCCCAAGCTCTGCAAGCCTCTTTGTTTTCCTGTTTTTTATGTATTTTTTTCCTTTCTCGATTCTCAGGGCCCGGAGCTGTTTCTGCTGCGGAAGCCAGTGCCACAAGCACGCAGAACAAGGCTGGCACCTGCAGCCCCGAGGACAGCCTGAAAGCCGGACCTGATGGAAGGGAGCCGAGCAGGAGGGGCGGGGCGAGAAAGTACGCCAAGACGCTGAGAAAAAGGAGGTCTTTCCTGCAGACCGACTACACCTGTCAGGTCTCCTTTCCCCTGGTGCCCTCGGCTTCCCCGGAGGACGTGGACGCCATGTGCTACTACGACAGGGAGCCCTACCTGACCCTGGGTGCGCCCTCCCCAACCGTGTCCTCTCTGCAGGACATGCAGGGTGAGCCCGGCCTCCTGGAGACCAAGGCCCTGGGGCTGCTGGCTCCCCTGAGGGATGCCAAGAGCAAAAACCCAGCCTCCCGGGTCATGGAGATGGAGCCCGAGACCATGGAAACCAAATCGGTCATCGACTCTCGAGTGTCTTCCATTTCCGCCATTCGCCTCCGGATTGACCCCAATCATAAAGAGAATCCTGGGGGCACCCCTGTGACTGCCGCTGTTGCTGGGTCCCCGGCAAACACTCCGAACTGTCCCAACCCGGGTTCATCTGGTCCGGACACTGCTCAGGCAGAGCCTTCCCACGCGGTGTCTGCATTTGAAGGCTCGGAGGGCAGTGTCCCCAAGGAACCCTCCACAGAGCCTGAGGACAGCACCTCCTCCCTCTCCAGTGTGGACCAGGACCCAGACCCCGTCTGCCCGACCGTCAGCCCGGGGCCACAGCACGTCTCCCAAGCCAACACAGCGGAGCTGGGAGGAGTCCAGCTGGAAACAGGATTGGGGTGTTTGTTTACAAATCATGGGCAAGAAACTGCCCTCAAGTGCACAGAGCATTTGTTGTCTCCTCCCGATGGGCCTGGAAGTGGCGAATGTGGAATAAGTTCGGGGGAGAAGACGACTTCTTTCCCCATGAAGGAGGAGCGACGAGGACGGCCACCCTTGGAACACGATGAGTTAGCTACAGACAAAAACGGCACCAACTTACTTCGTGACGGATCTGGGAAGGATTCCGGTGACGCTGAGGGCGATGTGTCAGGTGCGGTCCCACAGACTACTGGTGTCAGTGGTCCCGACGGTGGAACGACAGCTTCTGAGCTCCCCTCGGACCCCCCTGTGACGGAGACTGAGCCGGCCCCACCACACTCCCCCCTGGAACTCCGAGAACAAAGCGGAGAAACCCCCAGCCAAGCCTGCCAGGCCCAAGCACAAAAACTGTTGGCAGAGCTGGATTTGGACCCAGATTTCTTGCTCGAGAACCAGGCCATCCCCTCAGCCTTACCTCTGGAGGGGGTCAAAACAGAGCCACCAGGCCACGTGACAGGGGAAGACACAGCCCCCCGGGGTTCTCCGCAGCAGGTCGGTTTCCACCCAGGACCCTCCCTGCTCAGTCCCCTACCCTACCCCCAAGAGGGGCCCCACTTAGAAGATTCAAACCAATGTCCGCTGTCAGAAAGCAAAGACAAAAGCCCCAGCATCTGCCCCCCTGCTGAGAAGTCCTTCTTGTGCTTTTCCTCGGAAAGCCATCCTAAAGTTTCTGCCAGTCTCAGGATGGCCGCACCTTTGGGGTTCGTGGGAGTGAATGAGACAGTGGCCCCCAGGGTTGGGATGGAGCAGTGCAGCTGCCAGTTCTCCTATGTCACATGCTTCCGTGGCCTGGAGACAGAGGAAGAAGACAGGGACCCGGAGGCACACCCCATGGTGCCTCTCACCTCACCGCCCTCTGCAGGAAGCCGGCTGGCCCTGCCCTGCAGACCCACCCGGGCCCACAGCTGCAGCTCCGAGGCCCCGTCCAGGAGCAGCCATATCTGGCCGGAGTACTGCTCCAGGGCTCTGAGACAGCTGAAAGCCGCCCCCGCCAGCACCCCCGAGGGCTTCATCCGACTCACCGAGAGCTTGCAGGAGTTACAAGACATTTTAGAAGCTTCCTGGGGGAATGGGAACAAACACCCCCCGGAGAAGTGTACCTGGCACTTTTCTGAAAGCCGGAGCCACCTCTGCATGGGCTCCCAGAAGCTGCTGTCCAGCTGTCAGCATGTGATCAGAATGGACCAGAGCCCCGAAGAGATGCAGGGTGCCGTGCGCAATACCTTCCAGTACCTGGTGCAGCTGGCTGGCCTGTGCATCCAGCTCACAGCCTGCAGCCGCTGCTCCGCCCGCCACAGGGAAGCAGCGGGGAACCTGAGGGACGTGGTGCACACCTACCAACAGTTTGTGGAGGCTGCCAAGCTGACCTGCGAGAGAGGCTACCACGACCTGAGCGTGAAACTTCTGGCCCGCCAGTGCACGGCCCTCACGGCTGCTGTGTTCTGTTTGACCCAGAAGTTCCGGGCATCCACTGCCCTCTGAGCAGGCCGGCTGCCCAGGCCCTCCACCCTGCCCTGGACACTTCCCTGAGGAGTCTCTTTCATTCCTCCACCCACCCTCTCAAATGTTTACTATTTAGAGTATTTAAATAAATTGCTGCTTAATCTTGGCCTAAATCAGACAGAGTGATGATAAGTCTGGGTCAAAACATTCACTCCCATCCCCTATGTTCTCTGAATACTTCCTCTAGGCCAGGCCACCAGCTAGGAGCTTAGGATCATTTTAGACAAAGAAGACAAGTCCCTCCATGGTTGGGATGCCCACGGATCCTTTGGGGATACGGATAAGTAGTTCACCATCAGTAAAGTGTGTGTCCTAAAAAGAGCATACTCAGGGTGTGGAAGCAAGAGGTCACAAACTGTCCCAAGAAGGCAGGGATGAAAGAGGAAGGTGGTGGCCACCAAAAAACACAATATTCTCATACCACACTGATTTGGCAATAATTTTCACAAATAGGAGTGAATACATGTGATATCTGATAGATTTCTACCTTGGCAAGTTTTGGCTTGAAGCACCTGGACCAGGAGACCTGGTAATCTTGGCCGCCTTGCTGCGATAAGCATAGGTTGCCACTAGGTGGCAGTAAGTTCCTCAGCCACAGGGCTGTGCTCTACAGGTGAGCTCTGTGCTTCACTTGAAGTTGGCTGCACCCCTAAATTTTGCACCGTATTTCCGTTTTAAATAGTTAAAAGGCAAGCATGAAAGCCCTTAATTAGATTTGTCTTTTTAAGGATAATATTAGCACAAAATAAATATATTTGAACTTTTCTCACTAAGGCCAGTCGAGCCAGTTAATCCCAAGTAATCTTGGTGGGACCTTGGACAAGCTATTTAACCTCAAAGTGCTTTTGGTTTTCTCTTCTGTAAATTGGGGACATTAATAGTGCCTGCTCTGTAGGGTAGAAATCTAGTAAATAATCAGTCTAGTAAATACTCAATAAGAAGTAACCCCCAGCTTTATGGCTGCCTCTTCCGGTCTGAAATTCTTCCCAGCATTTTGTTTTCAGACTCCAGGGAAAGCAAACTGCCCTTGGGCTACTTTCTTGCCCTGGACTCTCTGTCCAGGCCCAAAGTGGTTTAGACACTCACCTTAGACTGTTAGAGTCCTTTCGAGGGGTCCCTGTGCCCCTCTGGTGCTCCCCATGGGTTGTGAGCTCAGTGCTGCCTCTGCGCTCCCCCTGCTCTGGGGCCCCCTCACTCCTCTCCTTCATCCAGCAAAAGCAGGGGCAGACATGAAGGTGTTTTGTCATATACCCAAACATGCACCAATCAGAAGGAAAGCAATCCCTTGGGAGAAGACAAAAAATATCCTTCCCATTCCCTGTTACCAGTTCCTCATTAACTAGTAAATGGTTCACCAGTACTTGTGCCAGGAAAAGATTTATTTTCTTAGAGGCCTTTTCTTGTCACAGAATACTGTGAATAAAATTTAAGCAAGGTTCTTGAGCACAGATTTGAAGGGATTTCATGGCAAGGAAAAATAGGACACCGTATGATGTCCTAACGAAAACTGTACGATGTTGAAAAGGACCTGAATGTCGTAGTGGCAGAGAGCTGTGAAGAGCTATGTGACCTGTTTCCATGAACACAATCTGTATGTTTACAAGTTTAGGGAAGGAGCTCGGGACTTCAACTCAATCAGGGCTTGGATCCCAGTAGTGTTGTTATAGGCACTCATTTGGGTCTCAGGTCCCCCATCTGATGAAAGGAAATACTAGTCTCCCTTTAGTGAGGGCCTCCGGTGTGCCAGATGCCCTACACACACTTTCGTACCAACATAACACCCAAAAGTAGGGTTTGTTATATAATATACACCCAGCATTATTGTGAGAAACAAACAATTACAGAAGGCAGGAAGAAGACTGTGAAGCCTCCAGCACAAGCACTCAAGTGTGTTTCCTTCTTCCTTTGCTTCCTCTCCCCTCAAATCCATGAATTTCCATGGGTTGCTACAGTACGAAGCTGGTATTTTGCTCTGCAGTTTCCATGAGGAGTACTAAGCCCCAGAATCTCTGGGAAACCCCTCATGGCTTGTGGAGGCGCTAAGTACAGGGGGCAGTTATCCTGTTTAGCACTTTCTTTGAGATGCACAGCCCCCTACATGAGATAGGCAAAGTGGGACTGCCTACTCCAACCATGCGAGAGTTACTTGTTGAGTGACTAAAAAAACTACTGGGCATTTACATCTCTCCTCACTTTTCTCATCCACCATCATATTGGCTGATTCATGTCTTTCTATAAGCATTTATGGTACACCCATGCCAGGTGATTCCTGATGCAGGATTATGGATGTAAATAATTGGGTGAGAATCCTGTTTTCAAGTATTCTTGGTCCAAGGGATAAGAGGACATGTAGGGATAGAGGCCTACAGCATAAGGCATGGTGTGCTCAGGGCCACCAAAGAGAACAGACGGAGTGTATGAGAGCTCGGAGAAGGCATTGTTGGGTGGGGGCAGAATAGTGAGCAGAGAAGGCTTCCTGTAGGAGGCAACACTAATTAGAACTAGTTTGTCAAGAAGTATTTTTGAGTAGCAACTGTGCACCAGGTCCTAGACTTGATAGATAGGAAGGTAAGTTTTGGGTGTGTGAAGAAAGAAGAAAAAGCACTCATTTCTTTTTTCTGTCAACAGATATTTACCCTGTAGTGGCACTGGGAATACAACCATCAACATGATAGATGGTTCCCCTCAAGGAACTTATAACTAATAGGGAATACACCAAAAAAAAATGACTAACTGATAGATGATATAAAAAAAATGAGGAGAGTGCCAAAATGGGGTGAGACGAGCCAGTCTTACCTCGGGTGATCAGTAAAGGCCTCTCTGAAGAAAGAATGTTGAAGCTGAAGCGGAAAGGTAGGAGCCAGCCATGGAGAAAGTGAGAGGAAAGGGAACGGTGTCTGCAAAAGTCTTGGGTGTGCTTGAAGCCTTTCAAGAACACAGCAGGTTAGAGGAAGAGTGACAGATGAGGCTGGAGGAGCAGCCAGGAACCAGGCTGTGCAAGGTCTTGGGAAGATGTTACATCCAAGTATGACAGGAAGCCACTGAGGGGATTGCAAATGGTGGCCGCACAGGGCTAGGGTAGCAGGAACTGAAACCCAGCTAGGAGGCTTTTGTTATGGGGAAGCAGCCACGAGCCCATTGAAAGGTAAAGAAACACTAGAGCAGTGGTGGAACAGGGGGAAAGGTATTCGATATGATTGAGTGAAGGGTCCCGGCACTAGTAGGTGTGGTGGGAGCCGCTGAAGACAGTGTGAACCACTTTGCAAGTCCTGCTGAGTGGGGAAACCAGGGCCAGCTTCTGGACAAAGAAGAGATATTAGAACTGGGTTTTAGAAAAAGCCTTCTTGGGGAGCTGGGCGGGGGGAAGTGTTTCGTTTTTGCATTTAAAAATCGCTCTAGTATCAGATAAAGAATGGATTGGAGCATGGCTTCGGAGCGGGGCGGGAGTTGCTGCGGAAAGAAAAGCCCAGAGCGGGCAACAGTGCCGGGCCAAGGAGGGTTCCAATGGGGCTGTGGTTTCTTGGGTGGGGGACGTTCCGGCTCATTCATGGTAGGGTCTCTCTGAAAGGCTGAGAGGCTAGGACTGGAGGAATAAAGGCAAAACTGGCTGATAGTTTTCATCAGGACAAGGGTTGGGCAAATCACTACAGGTCTCTGAGCCTCAGTTTCCCCATTGATATATAGGGAGAGTGGCCAGGGGCTAGCCTCCCTCCTTACCTGCCCAGGCCCGGGCATCTCTGCTGTGAGCCTGGACGGTGGACAGCCAGGAGGGTGAGGGGGAACGTGTGCCCTGGGAAGGGCTCAGTCAGCTCATGGGCCTTGCTAGTCGTGCGGAAGCCCAGCGGAGGGCAAGGCCCCCAGGATGCGAGATGAGGGGTGGTTCTAAGTCTGGTTTCAGCCCAATTTCACAATGTCCAGTCCTCGACAGCCATTAAAACCCTGGGCATCTGCAGCAGCCCTGTAGGTCGGCAAGCTGCTGGAATTGTAATCCCATGTACCAGTCGGGGAAACAGGCTTAGAGAAGCACGGCAACACTTTCGGTGGGACGGAGCTCCCTAGTGCCTGGGTGCTGCTTGGAAGCCCAAGCCTCCTCTCCGACCCGTGAATTAGTAGGGGTCTCCGGACCAGAAACTACAATTCCCAGAATGCCATTCGGAAGGGGGGAAGGAACCGGAAGTGTGTCAGGAGGCAGGGTCTTCAGTGAGCTGCCACCGCGGGAGTGGTTCAGGTACGCCCCGGGCTCGTGGCCGGGCGGGATGGGGTCTGGGGGTCTGGTCTGGCACTGCTGTGGCTTGCCGGGGAAGTCACCCGGGAAGCAGCACTTAACAGTTGTGTGGCCCGGTGCCCCACACCTTGGTGCTTTCCCTTCCTGCCCTCGTTCTCACTTGCAGCCTGGGGGCCAGGTGAGACCCACAGACGGGTACTTTCAGGCCTGGGGTCTAGGTGTTCCATTGCCGAAGGTGCCTGAGACGTGGAGCCAGCTTCCGTGGACTAAAATTTAGAACGAGAGGGGAGTGCAAACAGAGATTGGCCCTTCACCAGGCCCCCGGGGGCGTGCCCGTCAGGTGGGACTTGGGTCAGAAAACTCAGAGACGAGGTAGTGTGGGGGGTTGTTAATTCCGCTGGTATTTACTGCGCATCCGTTACCTACCAAGCCCCTTTCTGGGCATGGAGGATGCGGTAGTGAACAAAGCAAACAGAACACTTGGTTACTTTGTAAGAATGAGGAAGTTCCCACAAAAACTAAGTAAAATATATGCCACTTTGGATAGTGATGATATGAATGAAGTGAGAAATGCAGTTATATAATTACGCAGGGGGAAGAGTGTTGGAGGTGGATAGGATAGCAAGTGCAAAGGCCCTGAGGTGGGAACACCCTTGGTGTGTTTGAGGAACCAGCAAGTAGATCAGAGGGCAGAGGACAGCAGATGGGGGGTTAGACCTTACTGATAAGTGCAGGCCATCATAAGGATTTGGGCTGTTTACTGTAAGTGAAACAGAGAATCTGGCATGGTTCCGAGCACAGGAGTGACACAGTTATCCATCATTTAGGAGGCTTTTATTCTGCGAGGCTCAGTACTGAGTTCTGGGATGTGCATGTGAATTCTTCCCTGGAAGCGTGTAATCCGGTGGGGAAACAGGCAGACCAGCCATGGTAAAAGGCTGAGTCAGATCATTGCAGCCCCATGAAGACAGAATGAGCATCGTCCCCAAATCCTCAGGATGTGCTGTTATGTCACGTGCGTAGCAACTGTTTGTTCAGTGATTAGCTCACTGAGTAATCCCAGTACCAGGCACTGGACTTGTGATGGAGACTCAGAAAACATTTCTCACTAAAGAAATGAAATGCTACATGTGGGCATAAATAATGTCTCACATGGACTGATAGACCTGTACTTCTGGGATGCCCTCCTTCACCTTTGCCTTCTGAGGAGAGGGTAAGCTGCGATTCAGTATTCCCTGAGGGTTCCATTCTGTGCCAGGCCTGTGCTAGCCGCTGCAGATATAAAGAAGAAAAGGATGTAGTCCCTGTCCTCATGAATGCCCAGTCTGCTCTACTACAGACTCTGCTGGGAGTGGTTGGCGTTGCTTCGTGTGATTTTCAGAATCACTGTATCCCACGTTTCTGGTCTGGAAAACACTCTCAGGGACTGTAGAATTTGGAGAGGCCAGAGATACAAACAGTGGAACAGGAAAGGAAGGATTGGGGGCACTGGTGGTAAAATCCCGTTTATTCAACAAACATTGATCTTAAACACTGCTGTTTGCAAGAGTCTTTGAACTGTTCCGCTGTTTAGGTAGATGTAGTTCCGGAAAAGGAACTCAGGTTCGTAGGAGGGAAAAGATGAGCATTAACCTTCCAGTTTTTAAAACAGCAGACAAAACTCTGCAGTGCCCGCACCCCAACTACCTCAACCCTGCCTCTCCTTCCTCCTCAGCCAGACCTCCTCAAATGACTCCCAGTCATTCCCCAGAAGGTCTGGCACAGAGGGGCATCTCAATCAATGAGTATTTACTGATGAACACAACTAACAATGCAAAATGCTGTGGAACTCCGAGAAGGAAGAGAGCACGTGGCTGTTAAGAAACTAGCATTCATTTAACAAATTTGTTTCTTTTCCTCTGCTAATAAAATGAGGTTGTTAAGTATTGGACCCGTTTATCTTAAAGTTACCATTGTTCTTTTTTGAATGCCTAAGTTCCGTGAAAACGAAGAAAACACTGCTGGGTGGCATATCAGTTTGTTCAGTCATTTAAGGAAACTGTTACAACAGGGGCCAGGGTATCTTCTGCTTAAAAAGATATTTGTAACTAACATCACTGTTCACGAGTACACAGTTCGGTGCTTCTGAAAGGTTTGAGGATAACTTGGTATTTTCTTGGTATTTTCACTTCTTTAGGAATATTATGGACACTATTTCATTTTGCATATGCCTTAAACTCAGTGACACAGTCACTAATATAAATAAATAAATATATTAAAATTTGTACTTAGTATTAAAGAACAGATTTTTAAGAACAAGTAAACTCTAGCCTAGGCAGAAAAATGAATACAAACTTCAAATTTTAGAAATCTTTGCATTTAATGTAAATAAATTATATCTCAAAAAATTTAAGGGCCAAGATAACTAACAGAAACATAAACAATAAAAGGGGTTAATTTAAGTGACTTGAATTCTAGTGTGTTTCATTGGGAGCTGATAACATTCAAAGTTGATGAACCAAGAAGTAATAATGGTGTAAATACATGATTTCAGATTAAGGGCCTAACACCAGAACGAAAAAAGCCTGGTTAACGAGGGTTGCTCCTGGAGGTGGGAGGGGTCAGAATGAGGATCATCACTTTTCATCCTAAACAGATCTTTGACCACGTGGGTTATGTTGGCTAGATTTTCTTTCCCACAGATACACTTCTTCTAAGTGGAGGTAGTATACTGGACCCAGAGCAGCAGCCATGCGCAGCAGTCGTATGATTCTTTGGGACAAGTGTAGGCTGGAGCGTTTTTTGTCCCGTGTCTTTCTCAGGGAGTTCGAATGCCACTGTGAAACTGTGACGTTCACTAAGTGTGCTCTGACAGTGGCTCTCCGTGGTTTTCTGCCGCAGCACTTCTGAGGGCTGTCAGAGGTTCTCACTGGTGACTGTGGCTTTCTACTGCCGGGATACTTCATTGAGTTGGAGGAGGGAATAGATAGATAGTTTGGAAACACGAATTTTGTTACATCACCAGCAGCCTAGAAGAATTCTTGGTTTGGGGCCAGTCTTGGCCACAGTTGTTGACTCACTCGTCATCCCCCAAGGGTGTTTCTAGTACAGGACTTTGCGTGTGGTAGGTACCTCAAATATAAGGGAGGTGGCTTTTGCTGTTTCTGTCCCACCATCAACTCCTGAATGGATTTCAAAGAACACTATCAATGACTTGGGTTTCTCTGCCACTGCAGCAGTGAATCAATTGTGGGGTCAGGGGTCAGGAATTGTGCTTGTCTTCTGAGAAGCGGGTTTGGCTCATACTGCTGGAATGGCTCTGTGCTGACTCATTTCTTTGGAAGACACACATGCTTTTCAGTAAGCCTCTGCTTGTATTGATGCGCTTCTTCAGTAACATAGTAGCACTCTCTGTCACTTGGATACCGGAGAATTCCTCTGTGAGTGAAATAATGTGACGTCTCACATCACTGTGCCTTTCCCTGCCAGGGCGAACAGGGAAGAAGACCAAGCGCATGGACTGGAGAGGGGAAGGGAACGCTCAGAAAACAGAGCCACACGTGCTGCGGGAGCAACAAGTCATCCTCGAGGACGCAGGCGAGGATGGCATCTCTGAAAGCTTCCAGCTTCTACAGATTGACGTGGAATGTGAGCGTCAGGAGAAGGAGACCCGGCCCACAGACGGCGCCGTGTGGTGCTCGGTGAGTGCCGTGGGCGGCCCCCGGCTTGAAGAGGACGGGATGCCCCGGAGACCCCTGTCCTGAGGGCAGGTCCTGGTAACAGGAAGACCGGGAACAAGTTTGGTGTATTCAGGGCTTCCATTTCACTTGTGTCGTAAGAAAGGGAAATAAAGTTCAGGAAGAAGTTTTGGTGCGCCTCAGAAGGGTCAGGAAATTTAAACTCTGCTTTAGGCCCATCATGTCACATGCTTTTTCTGGGGCTCTGCTTTCTCTAAACACAGTCTGGTCTATTTTTGTTGGAAAGACTAACATCCTTTTTCTCTCCTAACATTGTATCTAAATTTTTTAAAAAATAAGTAACTGTTCCTGATACTCATTTTCCTTTTTTGTGCTTATAAAGTTCTCACACAATTTTGTTTTCTGGATAACCTAAGAAAAATGTCCAAAGAAAACAGAGACACTGGGAGAAGATAATTGCAGCGAAGAAGAGCAAAAGAAAACAAGAAAAAGAAAGAAGAAAAGCCAACCGTGTAGAAAATTCAGGTAACAATGAATCAGGTTACTGGTATTAATTACATTTATTTCTTAGCTAACTGGTATCTGCATGTACCTAGGAGAAGAGGAATACTGTTTTTATGTAAAAACAAACATCTGGGAGGTGAGACCTAGTGTCCTATTTTGTTGGAAATCAAAGCATCAAAAAAAATTGAAGTCTCACTTTGAAATATAAACTATCTCGCGTGCACATGTGTTTATCAGCTCAGACGTAGAAGGTCTGATACCAGCAAACAGCTAACATTTATTCAGGGCTGAGTATTTTACGTGGATTACCCGAAGTATTTTACTACCCCCATTTTGTAGGCAAAGCGGCTGAGGCTCAGAGAAGTTAAATAACAAGATACAGGCCGTAAACGAGCACGCTGAACCGAGATGCAGACCCAGAGCCAACGCCCCCGCCTCCTGCGGCCCCCGCCCCCTGCGGTCCCTAAACGGACTAGTGAACGCACACCTCACATAAGTTTCTAGTTTCTAGTTTCTCCTCTTGTGTGAGTGGCACGCACCTGGCTGGGGACAGGCGTTTCTTACTCAATATTATTCCTCTGTTTTTCTCACTTAGGGTTTTTTTTTTCTGATACTTCTATTCTAGGCATCTGCCCCCAGCACAGCAAACGTTATCTGAGATCCTTAACCAAGGAGAAACTTTTGGAAGCCAAGCACTCAGGACCAAGACTCTGCATCGATTTGAGTATGACCCACCACATGTCTAAGAAGGTAGAACACCCACCAAGTTCCAAAGTCCTGCTCCCACAGGGAAGCCCAGAAGGGAGCAGCCGTCTCAGAGAGCCTCTGTGACTCCGTAGTGAAGCCAGCAAGCGTTTAGTTTCCTGCACTTGGCCAAGTTCCCAGGCGGCCATTGTGATCTTGCTGATTCTTTCAGCAAGAGAATAGACATCCTTCGGTTTAGTTGGCTAAACCTAAGATTTTTACCTAACCTTCTAAAGGGTTTTGAGATCAACCCTTTGCCTCTGTGTTCGGGGTGTCCCCAGTCTAACTGGAGCCTTCCACTTCAGTTCCCCAGAGACGAAGTCTTTGGCCCCTGCTGGGGACAGAAGTTCACTTGGTTGCACGCTGCCGTGGGAGATGCCGGCGAGGCCTGTGCTGTAGTGGTCGGGCTCGGGGACGCCGAGCACTTGGCATGCAACTCTGACCAGATAAGATGGAGAGCAGCCTACAGTCACATGCACTCCGCCCCGGGGAAGGTGACACTGCGTGGCATGCAGGGCCACACTTGGGAACAGAATGAACAGCCAGGGACTGTGGCAGCAAGCTCTGTCGTGTCAAGAGGGGGTGGTGCCCGCTGGTTTGAGCAGGAAACTGTGATTGGAATGTTAGAGTGATTCTCTGGGCTGGCAGGGAACTAAAACCCACTGCTCGGGGATAATCAGGAACTACACCTGGTGTCTTTGATGAAAGGATTGCTTAGTGAGGGGACCTTCTCCGTGGGAGCAGAACTGGGAGAGGAGCTTGCAGTTGGGCCATTCAAGGCCCCCCAGGTCCACCAGAAGTCGGGGCAGCACGCAGGACTGGCCCTCGTTCTAGGCCTCACACCACCAAACAGGCCTTTCTGTTTCCCAGCACCCCCGTTGGCCGCACTAGGGCTGGCCTGTTCTTCAGAGAAATTCGGGGAACTGAAGGTCTGCGGTTCTGAGTGGAACCTCTAATTATAGCCCTCAGAAGAGAGCAGCCAAGGATTTTCTATTGTCTGTGTCGAGATACCCGATTAAATCAAAGGCAGAGCCTTTTTTCCTCGACTGAACCAAATCAGTCCAGATTGTGAGGTCTCCGAATCGGGAAGGAAAGCTAAAACTCCAATCCTACTCCATCTCTTGGAGTTAGGGAGAAGGTGCCAATTTTAGTTGATGGAATACTGTGAAAATGTATAATATTCTAACCTTTCTAATTGTAAACATCATATGGTAAGTAAGACTCTAGATAAAAGCTTAAAGAACAGTTTCAGATATCATATTAGATATATAGCAACCAGTCCTAAAGGAGGGAGAATTCTCAGTGTTTCCCTTAGTCCACTGATTATGGGCTAATATCACACCTCAGCTTTCATCCCTAAGGTGTGACGCCAGGGGGCGGAACTCCCACTCCCACACTCAGGTGCTCGCTCCAGGAGCAAAGGGGTCACTCTAGCACATGAGGTTTCCCAGAGTCGCACTCAGTGAACTTGCTGAGGAACCATTTGTCGATGGTGGATTTAGAAAGAGGGCATGTTTCCACCCTAAGCTGTTCCTGCTTCTTTGAAGGAACTAAGCAGGCTGGCCGGGCAGATCCGGAGGCTGTATGGTTCGAACAGGAAAGCAGACAGGCCCTTCTGGATCTGCCTCACGGGGTTCGCGACAGGCAGCCCCCTGTATGAAGAGTGTTTGCGGATGAATGACGGCTTTTCTAGTTACCTGGTAAGCCTCGTTTTCATAATATTTGAATTGTCATCTAAAAAGTAGGTTGCGGGGTGATGTTTTTACAGTTTCAATGTTGATGTTTTATATGTATATAAATAAATTATGAGTTTTCATTATTACAGTGTAAAACAATTAAGACCTGTTCATCAGTTCTTATATTTAAATTTTTTCTTCTTCCCACCACATGGGCAAAAAGTATCCAGGACTGTATTTTGTTTCCTCGACTGTAGGTGCCAGGAATGTTTTGGGGAAAGGGCGTGGCTCCTTTCTTGTTCTCCATAATACAGAATTATGAACATGAGTTTTGGAGGAATAGAAAGAATCCTTATGGAAGTAACATGGATTTAAAGTGAATTTTAGAGAATACCAAGTTAGTTTCCAGGTCTTTCCCTCGGATCTCATAAGCGTAGTGGTTGAAATACAGGCAGGAATCCAGATCAGTTCCTAAGTCAAACCACTGAAAACGCCCTTGTGTGTTAGCATTGTGTCGCCGACAGGGGGCAGTGTGGCCTTCCTGAGGGAGGGCCGTAGAGGCAGTGAGTGTGAAGGTGCCCTGTGCAGGGCTGCAGCAGTCAGTCCGGGTGGCTGTTACTGTCGCACAGCCCCTGCTGCAGTGCGGCCATTTCCAGCCTCACTTTCCTCCCTCCCTGCATGTTTGAGGGTCCCGTACGTGAACCAGCAGGCCCACTAGCAGGGCCACGCAGTCCCTTGCTCTGCTGTGCTCATGCCTTTCGTGGGAGACTCCCTCCACACTGAGTGCTCCTTTCTTTTGTGCGCGCCAGTCTCACCTCCATAGAAACCCAGTTCCAGCGTTGCCTTCACTAGAAGGCTGTCTCTGGGTCCCCCCTCCTCTGCAGTCCTGGGGTACACTCCCCCTGTGTCTGTTAGGGCCTCATTACTTTCCCTCTCATTTGGTGCAGCTGAATGTCTGCGCCTTTGCACCTTCCCTCCTCAGCCGAGCACTTTCTGAGAACAGGTGGTCAGACATGTAGCCCCTTGACGCAGCGAGAGCCGCGCCTGGTAGAAACTAGATGTCTGGGAACTAGTGTGGCTGTTACCAGCTCACAGTGCATTGGGTTATTTGTATTTTTCAGCTAGACATGACAGAAGAAGACTGCTTTAGTATATTCCCCCTGGAGACCCTTGTGTACCTGACTCCAGACTCAGAACATGGTATGTGCTGCGCTGCATAGGTCACAGAGCACCCACACCCAGCCACTCTCCCTGGTCCACTCCGCCACTGACCTTTCCTGGACCAATGTTATATTTTGTTCTAGAAAATCATCTATTTCACATAATTTTCAAATTCACTGATATTAAGTTGATCTTCATATTCTCTTTTAATTATTTCACATTCCTCTGTAATTTTAATTTTGACTCCTTTCTGAATCCTAATGTTGATTTGAGTCTTCTGCCTTTTTTCTTGATCAGATATGCCAAAGGTTTGTCTATTTAATTGGTCTTTTCAGAGAATTAGCAAATATTCCACCTTTGTTTTCCATTTCATCAAATTTATTTTATCATTCATTCCTTCTACTTTCCTTGGGTTTAGATTTTATAAAACAGATCTGATCTCATTGGCCTTCATTTCTTCATTAGCTCTTGAAGATGTTGATCTAAACAAAGTTTACATCCTCGGCGGACTTGTGGATGAAAGCATTCAGAAGGTGAGTACATTTTAGGCTGAAAAACTGTACTTTGAAAAGTGGTGCTTACTTTTAGAGGTACCTCCGCTGTAATCGTCTTACCCAGAAGGCCTAAAAAGGCAGAGGGAACAGGAAGGAGGAGCCCATTCTGCCCAGGACGGCCCTGCCATCTGCAATGTGCCCTCTGCCCTCAGCAGCAGAGGCAGCAGCCCTGACCCGACAGAGCCAGTCAGGACAGGATTGGGGGTGTCTGGTAATCGCGTCAGCAGCAGTGGGGAGCATCTTTCCTCTCTCCCCTCCCCCCGTTTCTGGGAGGAGAACTCTGACCTCGACCAGGGAAGCGTTGCCTCAGCATTCTCCCCAGCTCTGTGCTCTTTGTGAGGGAGCAGTTGGCTCCTCCTCAGTCCATCTCCCCTGCCAGCATAAGTCTTATAAGCTCAGCCTCAATATTACTGTCCAGATTCCTTTTGTTGAATTGGAATTTTATTGGAATTAACTGGACTTTTTCAATATGTTTCCATTATAGAAATACTTTATGATAATGTTTATATTTACTAATTAACATAGCATAGATAATAAAGAACGAAGTAATAGTTAAAATGTATAAAAAAGGAATACAGTGAGAAATAAATCTCATTCCGGTCCTTGTCCCCCGCTTGAGAAAACCACTCTTTTCTTGTGAGTCCCTCTTGATACAGCCTATGATCTGTTGGGGGGTATATTCTATATGTATGTTTTTCATGTGTGTGAGAATATTTTACACATTTTTTCATATATGTATGAGATACACATTTAACACAAATGATATTTAACCAAATTGCATTCTAAAAAGGTCAGTGTTTCGTGACTTCATAGTGATAATCAATGTAATAAAAACTAAAATCATCGGGGGGTGCTGTTTCAAATTAAGAGAGATTGAAAAGACATAATAGCTAAGTGCCGTCTCCCACAGCAGAGCCACAGCCCCTCTCAGGCTGTGAAGTCTGGAGGGTCAGTGAGGACGACCTGTAGGTGCGCAGTTTCGACACCTTACCCTATCCTACCTCTCCACCGACATTTAAACTGAAAAATAACTGGCACAGGGATTTGTCAGTGGATTTGTCAGTGGTTGCTAAATAGAGTTTGGCTTATTCACTGAAAAATGCTAAGGAAAACATTTCCTCAGGAGGAGTCACTTTATCTTTAAATGTTCAGAAAACAAACCCCAAACTGTAATCTCCTCCAGGGCAGCATCCAAGTCTTCTAACTTTGAATTGTATACTCTAGTTCAAGTGGTTATAAAGGAATAAACTTTTTAAAGCAATCCTAGCTCATGTATGGGAGGAGCACGGACTTGTGTTCCATGTGAGTCTCAGAGGCAGGTAGTCCAGGGTCGGAACACAGAAAGTGCAGGCCTGTGTCACGCTGGCACCGTGGGTTTGACCACACTGAGGGCGGCCCGTCAGCATTCCAAAGACAGTCACCGAAAGGGCATCGACAAGCTCGTACAAGTGCAGGAGAGGCTGACCCCAATGATGGAGAGTCAAACCTTAAGTCACAAAGAACAGTTGGCAGAACTGAGTGTGGAGACACGAGGCGTCACAGCGGCATGGCCCCTGCCTTCAAGAATCCGAGTGGCTGTCTTGTGGAAGGGCCATTTCACTTGCCTGGCGTGGGTCTGGGAGCACAGAACCTGGAGAAGTGAGTTCGAGTCTCAGAAAAAGAAGAAAAACACACAGAAAACTTGTCTCAAGAAGAATTTCCTATTAACTGGTACTATTAAAATTGGAATAGGTTTCTCCGAAATGTGAGTCTCCTGTCCCAGGGTTTGTCTGTTTCAAGCTCAAGGCCACTTGGGAGAGTCATAGAGGACAAACAAACCTGGATGATGGGCGGCTGGAGTCCACCGAGGCCCCTCCAAACCCGAGCACGTTAATTACCCCAGTGACTAACCCTGTCTTTGATCCTGAAATTGCAAACAGATAGGTGACCTTTCCAGCTTCTTACAAGGTAGCAAATATAATTTAAACTTCAGTTCATGGCTCAAAGACACCTTTAAAGGAACACCAGTTACTTTTCTCTAAATGAGACCCTAAGTGGCCTCAGATTATTAGATTTTTTGAGTTCTCGTGACTCCTTTTTTTGTGCAGTTTTTAGAGCCCTTCCTCTCCCAGAAGCAACAAGAGAGCATCAGCTCTCACACCTAATTCTCCCTTGCAGCTAATGGCATACCTGACTTGAATCCTGTCTCTTCTCCAATTTTCGGCTACCGGTTGGCTATGAACTGAAAGCTCTATGCTCGAATTGAGTCCTCCTGAGTTAGGGCCAGCAATGTTCTCCTCTGACTGACTAGACTGCTTGGGGTTCTGGACACAGATTGTGGCTGCAGATGATGCCTCTTAACTTATTCCCTTCTTGGCTGTAAGTAGTAATGTGTGGAAGATGGTGGATAGACGGCTCCCAAATAAGCGAGGTGTTGCTGCCCAAGCCATTTCTTACTCGGGCCATGTAAATACTCTCCATTGTCTGTGCTCTTAATTATCTGCAGGCTATGCAGATAGCCTTATTTTGAATAGATCTATCATTACTTATGATGAGATGGAAATTAGAGTGGTGGTAATTGGGGATTCTCACAATTTGCTATGCATATTACAACAAGAATATCTTCATGTATTATTTTTAAAAGAAAAATATTTAACTGTGATTTATAGAAGGTGACATTTCAAAAGGCCCGAGAACACTCTGTCAAAACAGCCCGCTTGCCGATCCAGGAATACATGGTCAGACGCCAGAATGGGAAAAACTATCACTCAGAGATACTGACCATCAACCAAGGTACTGCCCACATGGGCCATGCTTGACGTGTGGTGTTAGTTCTGGTGCTGCTTTGCATTGTGTTTAAGTACTAATGGCCCCTGAAACCGTTTCCCCCATGACTGATGTGCCTGGATTTTATTACACACACTTTGTAACATGTATTCTGGCCTCTCAAAGGTGTTTTACATTTTCTCCCTAGTTCCCAGCTATGTTAAATACAGTTGAAATTGTTGCCTTGGCCTAGAATGCGCTGCCTGTAACCCATATTGACTGGTGAATTCCTATTTGTCCTTCCAGATTCAGTTCAAGCATCCTGGCTGCTCCTCTCCCCGCCCCAGGCTGCGTCAGGGCTCCTCCTTAGTGTTCCCGCTGTACTGTATTCCCCTCAGCTGCAGCATTGTCCGTCTGCAGGCCGGTAGCCCTCGGTGTAGACTGAGGCCCTACGGTCAAGCAGGGCCTGTATCTTTGCGTCTGTCTCCCCAGGATCTAATACCATGGGTGGTATGGAGTAGCTTTGCTGAATGAAATATTCCAGAACACCCTTTTCTCATTGGTCATCTAGTTTTCCTTTTCTAGTGTGTGGTCACTGTGTTTTCTGTTTACCCTTCTAACAGTTTTTGATGTCCTGTCCACTTACTTCGAGACTCAAAACTGGCCTGAAGCGTTGAAGAAAGGAGTTTCTTCCAGAAAAGGCTATGCTCTTCGGGACTCAGTGGAGTGACAGACAGCCCACGACTGCAGCTGCAGGAGGCGGAGTTGCTGGAGGGGCCCAGACCAAAGAGCAGGGCAGACGGCACTGGTGGCACACACTGCCTTCACTTGGCATCTTGGGTCTGGAGGAGAATATAGGCTACTAATGGCAGGGACCACATCTGATGCTCTTTAGTATCTCATTCAGTGCCCGGGTCACAGGAGGTTCCCACTCTGTCTTGACTCAAGTCAAAAGTTTACATAAGAGCCCTGACCCGTGTGGCTCAGTTGGTTGGGTGTCATCCCACAAAGCTTAAGGTGGCCAGCTGGATACAGGGTCAGGGCACAGGCCTGGGTTACGGGGTCGATCCCCAGTCGGGGTTTGCACGAGAGGCAACCGACCGATGTTTTTTCTCTCTCTCTTCCTCCCTTCCCCTCTCTCTAAAAAAAGAAATAAAATCTTTTTTAAAAATTATTACATAACAAAGAATTAGCCCTTAAACTACCTGGCTTTTGATGTGTTCATTCATTTTTGTACATCTATTTGTGTACTCTTAAGAGATAGCTTAAATAATATTGTGATATCAAGACGTTTAATTTTCACTAAACTAGCATCGTGAAGCTGTACGACTTTGTCCAAGCCCCTCTCATCATGCAGTTTCCCACTCAGTCACCTGCTGTGCGGGTGCTTTTTGGGGCCGGCTTGTCATCCCAGCCTCGCCCTCTTTAAGCTCCCACAGCATTTTCTTTCCGCCTGTGGCTCCTGCCTTGTCTACCGTGTTCCACATAGGGCATGGAGGGCCTCTCTTCCTACTGTGGCCTCCTTACAGGGCACATTCTGGGAGTATCTTTGTGTCCTTCTGGGCCCAGTGATTGAGAACATAAGCCAAGTGAAAATCTCTGCCTCAGTTTCTTGCACTAGGAGGACGAGTCTCTTCTGCAGTTACTAAGAATGAGCTAATCTAAGCAGAACACTCAGAACAATATGATATGTAAACATAATTGTTAACTGTTACCTACTCACCACTAAATAATGGGATTACAGGTGATTTTTGTTTGCTTCTTTATGTATGCTGCATTTTCTTTGGTGAACATGTTCTACTATTATCAGAGAATGATCATTATTTTAATGCTTACTTCTAGTTTATTACAGAACCTGCTCTAGCAAAACTGAGGAAGTTAACACCAAGTAAACCAAACCATAATACTAACTTTTGGTAAACTTTATTGTAAAGACAAAAAAATACACCATTATTTTATAATGGTTTTTCTCACCCATAAGAACATGGGTGGCAACCAGTGACTTTCTTATAAAAAGATTTTTTTAAGACTCTAATAAGACAATATCTTGTCTTCTGAAGATTTAATAGGGAGAGGGTCCCCTGACAAAAAATTTCCCTAGGGAATCCACAGTCTCTTGACTCAACTGACCCTAAAAAAGTCCACATAGATCAACTTTCTGCCAGTCGGGAGAAGATCTGTTTTCTTTGATCTGCTGTCATGTGCTCACAAGCTTCTAAAACATTAGCCAAAATTAAGGTTTGCTGAATGGTTTTCGCCTTCACCCATATTCTTCCATTCATTCCAAACACTATCTCCAGTGGGTAGAGCTTTCCCAGTTCCTGCAGGATCTCACAGTTGGGAGCTAGCAGCCTGGTGAGGAAGATGGAAGAAATGAAGTTTCAGTGAAGTGGAAGGGTGTGACCTGACTCCTTTAGGAGACCCCTTTTCTAGGCAGTTCTCCCTAGTTGTAAAAGCCGCACCATCACGCCAAGAACAAGGCCCACATGCTGCCCCTTTTCTCTAGAAACTTTACACTTATCAGTGTGTCAGAGGTCACAGTGCGGGCTGGCTTATACACACACAATCCCCCCGTCACCAACCTCACCAAAAATGTATAAAGATTTCCCCCTGCATTGCCAGAGCACCTTAATTCTACAGTTCTTTAAAACTGCAGCTTTTTTATTATCTACAGTGCTAAAAGAACACCTTAAACTTACTTGCCTAACCATGTAAGTCAATCCCTGGTATTAAATTCACTACTTGGAGAGAAGCATCAGCTCTTTCTCCAAGCAGAACCATAAGGGTGCTGCTTGGTTAATAACATGCTTCTCTAATGACCTGAACTAATCATCCAAATCTGCAGAATAAGTAGCAGAGAGTTATTCATGATAGCCCTGAACTTTGGAGTCTAAAACTAAAACCCTTCAATAGGGCACAGCTTCGGGTAGGTAAAAGTGCAAGCACCTAACAAAGAGAATCTGCCTCTGAGAGCCAGGAAATCTACCAGAACAGAACAGCAGGAGCCTTCTGTGAATGTCTGCATAAGCTTGAGGGCCACATCAGCCTAGATGCACTGGCTCCCATTGTTAGAGAAATCTGGTGATTTCATACAACTAAATTGCACCTGTATTAAAGTGACTTAGGGGCAAAGGCCAGTTTTTACATTTGGGCTGAGTATATCAGCTGTAAGGAACAGCTGACCTGGGAGAAAAACCCAGACTCCATATCAACATGGAAACTTCGACTACACCTAAATTCAATGTATTCACACTAATTAAGGATGAAACTAAATCCATAAGTTTACAACTGTGCTTAAATGGATACTGACTTTTTAACTGAGGATATTAAGACATTGTTACGAAGAATCCAAATCCCAGCAGTCAGCTTTCCGAGAAGGTATAATAATAAAAGGCAAGCCAGAAGGCATCCGGACTTACTTTCTAATTAAGCCCAAAGTCACTTTAAAAAGCAGGCCGTCCTGTCCAATCACACCCATTCCGTTGGCTCGTCCACAACTGTCAATGCACACCATCTCTGGTTCCATATCTTTATTAGCGACCACGAATTGTCCATAAATGAGATCTCCAACCTACAATGAGAATGAAAAAACAGTTCATTTTCAATGAGTGAACCATCCTATAGGTGCTACTATTCATTCTTTCCCTTGGGCAGCAACACCAACTATCTACAGTTTTGTGGCTAATGGACTGATTACACCCCAGGACTCCCAGAGTCCCTCTGGAGCTGGATCTTAAAAGAGGGCAACATTAGTGCCCATGCTGGTGTGGCTTGGTGTGGCTCAGTAAATTGAGTGCTGGCCTGTGAACGAAAGGGTCGCTGGTTCAACTCCCAGTCAGGGCACATGCCTGGGTTATGGGCCAGGTCCCCAGTAGGGGGCACGTGAGAGGCAACCACATATTGATGTTTTCCTCCCTCTTTTTCTCCCTCCCCCCGTCTAAAAATAAATAAAATCTTTAAAAAAAATAAAGAAGGCAACATTAATACATGTACCTTCCCCCTTTACCCATCAGGAAATCCCTAGATTGGGAGCTATCTCAAAGCCAGAAAATAAATACCATGTAGGAATACACTGTCCAATATAGTGGCCATCTACCCACATGTATTTATTTAAGTTCACTTTTAAGTTAATTAAAATTCACTATTTAAAATTCAGTTCCTCAGCTGCATTAACCACATTTCACGGTTCAACAGGCCTGTGTGGCTAGGGGCTACCACACTAAGCAGTGCGGATGTAAAACATTAGCATCATCACAGAAAGTTCTATTATGTAGAACTTTCACTGCTCTAGGGAATTAAGGAAGACTGATGGATAGAAGAAACTCCTAGCATGCCTATTATTCAAAGCACAATGGTAATTCATTGACAGTTCTCCACTCAAGATTCACTTTAAAACTTCAGAGTTGAACTTCAGAATGATGCAACTAAAGAAGCTGAAAGTGAACTTGTTCTGTGAAGTACCTGTTAAATTGGTGACTGTAGGAACTTGAAAGAAACAAACCATTCCCTGCCTTTCAGAACATTTGGTGTTAGAGGGCAATGGGGATGTACATGTGAACAGCAGATTTCATTCACAGCCAAACCGAGTTGTTAGAGAAGTTACAAGAAAAAGCGTTTGAAGATAGGGGTGGTTTTACAGAGGTGCTGGTATTTGGCCTGGGTCTTAAAGGATGAGTACGTGTTCCACAGGCTGAAAAGGGGCTAGAGCAATGCGGACAGAGCATTAGCATGAGCAAACAGCAGGGGCAAGAGGTTGTGAGTTCAGTCATGCTGTTCAATAGTTTGCTGTGGTTCAAGCATAGCAGTGTGGAGACGTAATTATGTATGAGGGAAGACTTCTGGAGTATAATGCCAAGGAAATCTGTAGGCTTTGAAGAGTGTGTGAGGCTGTCAGCTCTCGAAAGCCTGGGTGGAGGGTTAACAGTGTACAGGCAGGGATGTTAATGACAAGGTAACTGACTAACTCCAGTCCAGAGGTACCAAAGGCCTGAACTCCCAAAATGGAGATGTAGGAGTGGCCTTAGAGATAGAATCAAATAGGATCAGTAAGATTAGGCAACAAAAGACAGATGCAAGGTGAGTGAGAAGGGGCAAAGCAACCACAAAATTTCTGGCTTGGGTGCACAGGAAGAGTGTGGCTATGCTACCTGAAAAGCCCAAACAGAAAACTTGAAGAAACAAGACTACTCTTCTGTCAGCTCCAAAGAGGGATTGATGGGAAACCCTGATGGGACTGCAGCTGTGACATGCCAGTTTCAAGACCTACAGTCAGGACAAATGGATGGCTGACAGGGCAATTGGCACCACTGGTCCCTCCTTCCTCCCTAAGCCAATGGCTTAGTTCCTTGTCCAGTGAATATGGATAACAGATAACAGTGGGGAGAACAGACATAACCTTTCAACTCTGTAGAAATGGAACAACTCCCAACGTAGCAAGTGTAACGTAGGTCCCAATGTGACTCTGATCCCAAAGCAGAAGCAACAAAAGGGACTCTTGCAGCCTGGAGTGATCACACACACAAATGCTCAGAGATGACCCCATAGAACTGGGAAAATAGGTCATGCTTTGGAGACAATCCAGGTAGCCTTAGGAATTCAGGATGCTTTTCTTCTTTTGAAACCAAAGTTTCCCATCATTACCTGTACATTTGGTCTGTTTCTTTTAGTTGCACCTTCAAATGCCAAGTAAGACAAAGAAGCTGGCTCACTCCCTCCGACATCCACTTTGAATATATCTCCAGATTTAGCTGTCACTATGCCAATCACGTGGTCTCCTTTCACTGGGACGTACTACAAAAGAAATCAGAATGAAAAAATAACCATAAATGACAATCATTTCCAAAATCTCTTGGAAGATATCTTCAGCAAGTCCTTAGTGGTTACTTTATTACATTTGTCATTGGAAATATTTTGAAGTCCAAGTTTACACTTTAATACAAATTTTACAACAAATTTGGGCATACTGCACTTTCATTAAAAGAAAAACCACCACATCATAAAACTCTCAGATTGACAGCTTCTAATAGTCTGTTCATTTGAGCTGGTATCCCATACCTCTTCAGCATCCTTATCACGTCCCTAGCCTCTGTAAGTCCAGTGGCACAGGCGGTCCTCGCCAATAAGGAAGGCCATTTCATTGTTAGACAATTTTCCCTATATGAAAGTTCTTATTGTTAAGAGAATTTGAGCTCCCTGTGACATCCACTCTTCGAGCCTCTAAAGCCTGGTTATTCCTGATCGTCGGGATTTTGAAGACAATGGCCATTTCCACACTCCTTTATCTCCTGGTTGCCCTTCTCGGGGCACGCTCCAGTTTGTCAGAGTTCCTCGAAAGGAGGCACAGTAGCGGGCACAGACATAGTGGCTCTAGGCTAGCCTTAACAGAGGGCTCCAGGGCCCCCTCCTTGCCTCTTCTAAGAAGTCTACCTAGCGCTGGGATAAGATACCACTATCACCGCAACACTACTCCCCCGGAGTCCCATCTCACCCGTTTCTGCTGCGAGTCCACCCAGTAAACGCCGCCGCCGCCGCCGCCGCTGCCGCCGCTGGCCTCCTTGTGACGGAGGCGGCCGCACTTGGTGACCAGCAGGCGGTCGCCACAGCGCCGCAAGCCCGGACCACACACAACGCGCACCCGGGAGCGCACGCCGGCATTTAGGCGCAGCGGTCGCTCCCCTGCATTTCCCGGGCCTTCGACATCCTCCTGCTCCGGCAGCAGCAGCTCCTCACCCGGGAGCACCACCTGACCTAGCACGGTGCGCGCCGCCCGCGCCTTGCTACCCGCAAGGGACTCGGCCGCAACGGCCGCCGCTTCAGTCATCCCGGGCGCCACCGAACAGTTTCCGGCTTCCGCTTCTGGCACCGCGTCCAATCGCCTGCCCGCCCAAGTCTTTCCGTTTTCTGCGGTAGCTGTCTGTTGGGCTTGAGCCTATGTCCTTGAAGCCTCATCCCTATGGGCAGGCGGGTCCCCCAAAAGTGGCTGTGATATTGTCTCCAGCCAGGGGCCCATGCTGCAGTCGGTCTGCGTGTCGGTACGAGAAGCACTCGGAGTCGACTGCGGAGCCTCTACTTCCGGTGTCTGGGGTCGCACCGTCGGATGCGGGACTCCAACCCTAAAGGTTCCGTGGGAACAATGGGAACTGAGCTGAGGCCGTACAGTAGGAGTTGGCCCTTCTTTCCTACTCCGCCCTCGGACGGAAAAGTATTTTCCTTTCCAAAATAAAACCTTCTGGTTGTTTGTTGCTAGAGAAGCTGTCTTTTCGCATTGTGGAAAACACAAAGAAGAATGAAAAAATAAAATGCATTTGCCTTGCCCCATTTGTCTCCCTTGCTAGGCCATCAGCTGGTTCTTATTATTTGTCACCCAGAGTCTGGCACGAAATAGGTAATAACCTGAGAAAAGGATGCTAACATTTCAGTGTGTATTTCTCTCTAGCCTTTTTCCTTGCAAAATAGACACATATCACATGCACATTTCTACATAATTGAGCTATCCCCACATGGCCTGGGAAAAATCAGTAACTGCAGTTAAATCCTCGCTGCTACTTTCTCTGGGGCGCACTTTAGTTGCTGATGTGAGAATTCCAAATCCATAGCACTTCAGGTATATTCTTCAAGACTTTTAGGGCCCTTACTTGAAATCAGTTTCCTCTGTTAACTGGTACTTCCAAGCAGCTCTTGGGTCACATTCCCCAGCGAGGGTGAAAGCTGCTGGGGGCTGGGAAGGCTTGGCTCTGCTCTTATTTTTGAGGCAACTGCTTCCATTGTGAATTTTTCGATTTTTAGGATGTTTAAGACAGATCATCTCTAACACCCCGTCAGAATCTGGCAACATACTGGGGAGCCTACTGAATAAGGGGCCAACTGAAATGTAAATTTTGTTACATTTAGTCGGATTGTGAGAACTGATCTTGGTTGGTTACATGAGAATACCAAGTGTTAAGGTTGCTGTAACAGCCTGATCAGAGTGTCATCCCTGAAATTACAGGCTACAAAATGGTTACCTCCCTTTGTGGGGGAGGAAGGTAGGGGCCAAGCTAGGTACTATTTGACTGAACCTTTAACATTTTTTTTAGTTCACTGGTTTCTAAAAATTACAAACTAACTACATGTTGATTTATGTATGTACATTAATAGCAAGAGTCCATGGAAGGCATGTTCAAGTAAAGAACTGAAACATAAATGCTCAGAATTATCACTGCCCAAATAAACGTCTCCTTGCTACAGGTGTTTTTAATCACAAAGAGTTCTGGTTTAAAGGTTACAAGAAGAGCAGACATAAGGACCAGGCATTGCCCCAGTACTGAGAGAGAGCACCCAAGGAGAGCCCCTTCCTCTTGGAAGAACTGACTGACGCCTTGTTAGGGAGGGCATAGCCATAGCTCATTAAATGGCAAGAAGTGACTGGGAATCTGTGCCAGTAGAACTTGCTAGAAATTGACCCTCCAGAACTTGCTGGCACTTTGAGGGTGCTATTCCTGGGTACGTGTCCCCTGGAAATATGTTACAAAACTGCTGGATAGGGTGCTAGGGAAAACATGGCTGAACTGCCCTGACACAGGGGCTTACCAGAGATCACACTGGAGCCAGGAGGCAAACCCATTCCTCCTGCAGGGCCTCCGCAGGGCCTTCTACCTGTAAAGCTTATGTTCACAATACACAGCAAAGGAAAACTATGTTAAAGGCCCAGATCCATTTTCACAGAGCAGGCAGTGAAAGGTGAGTTGAGAACTGAATAGCAATACATTGATAACTAGCCCAAGGTCTGGTGAGGTTGTAAGATCAACAAACATCACTGACAGCAATAAAATAGAGTCTCCCTAGGCTCACATGGCTTCATAGGTGAATTCTACCAAACATGTAAAGAGTTAAGGACCATTTTTCATAAATTCTCTCAAAAGGAGAAGAGGGAACACATGCCAACGCATTCTACGAGGCCAGCATCACCCTGTATCGAGCCAAAGCTACCACAGGAAAAGAAAACGACAGACCAATATCCCTTATGAAAGAGAAAGAAGGGGCACTTGTGGACAAACATCCCTTCCATTAAGGTCATGACGTGGAAGTCACATACATCGCTTCCATTTATATCCCATTAACTAGAACTTTGTCCCTTCGTTACATCTAGCTGCAAGGGATGCTGTGTGGCCATGTACCTGGCTAAAAATAAGGGATTTTATTAAAGGAAGAGGGGTGAGCAGGTGCTGGGAGATAGTCTGTCACAATGACGCCCAATGGTCTGACACCATCCCCTCCCCAGTCTCATTTCCCTCACCGCCTTCTTATGTTCAGTCTGTTAGAGACAGAGTGAGCTATTTCACTCTCCGCAACAGTCAGGTTTCATGACGTCTCTCCTCTTTAGCTTGCTCACACTCTACTGTGCCCTGGGATGCTGCTTCTCCTCTCCATGCTCTGGAAGCTGAACTTTCCTTCACAGTCCACCTCACCTGCCTTCACTTATGATGAGTCTTCCTCCCGAACTCCCACAGGCTCCTTCATCTGTCCTTTTCCAGCAGCACACAGAGTGCTGCCTTGTCTTCTCACAGTTTCCACTGCTCTTCCCTCCTAGTGGGAAGAGACAGCTCCCATGTTCAAATCTGAGTTTTGTCATAAAAAATGCTCGTGAACTTCAACAAAGTACCTAAATGTCTCACAGCCTTGGAATTACTAGTAAGATGATATTAATGCTCACTCCGCAGAGCTGGTGTAAGGATTAAATGAGGTTATATGTGTAAAACCCCCAGAATGGTGCCAGGGACCAAAGTGGATTCCCTCCTTCTCTGCCTCTGTCTACCCCCAAATAGCAGGTCTCCTGAGATTAGGACATCTCTTCTTTTTCCTCCTCTTTAAAAAGTGGTTGTCCAGTATCTAATGGGCCTCCGGAATTTATTAATTCACTCAACACATTTTCTAAGCAACCACTATCTGTCAGGTGTTCCTCTGGAGATAGAGTGGTGAACATGTCAGAAAAATGCCTAGACTTTCTTTTTTTTTAAGATTTGTTTATTTCTAGAGAGAGGGGGAGGAAGGGAGAAAAAGAGGGAGAGAAGCATCAATGTGTGGTTGCCTTTCACGGACACCCCCACTGGGGACCTGGCCTGCAACCCAGGTATGTGTCCTGACTGGGAATCAAACTGGTGCTCAATCCACTGAGCCACACCAGCCAGGGCAGAAAAATGCCTAGACTTTCAAATATACTCTAGAGAGGAGAAAACAATGAACAATTAAACAAAATAAAAGAACACATTGACTGTAAAAAATGTTAAGTATCATGAAGAAAATAAAATAGGGCACTTGGCAGTGATGGACTGGCAATGAATGCACAAGTGAATGAGTAGGTAAATGGGTGGGCGCACAACTTTGTTGCTAAAATATGGCTGAGCCTGTCTAAGTTCTTCTGAGCTGCTACCCAAGGCTTGTGGGTGAGTCTCCTCTCCTCTTCCTCCTCCTCCTCCCCAGGCCAGCTCAGCAAGGCTGGCAAGCAACTAATCGTGGTGACCAGCCTGGCCAACAGGGGTTCATACAGTGTGGCTGTCCACAGTGCCAGTACAGGGCGCAACCAAAGAACCGAGTGCTCTCTGACCAGGTTAGAGCCCACCTCCCCTGTGCAAGTTCAGGGCCTCTTCAGACCTGAGAAATACAAAAAGCCCATGCCACTGTAAGGTGCAGGGAGCACATGCCTCCAGTTCGTCCCACTGCTTGAGTTACCTTCCAGTCCCCATCACTGTGCCCACCTGCTTCTGTGTGGGCCCCAGCTTTGTGCCAGGTCTGGTGCCAGATACCCGGCAGACCTTCTCTCAAAGGCACACAGTTCCCCCTCTAAGCTGAGCCTTATCATAACCATTTCACCCTTGCGTTTCAGAACTATAACTTAATTGACATGGGGTATACTACTAAAATATACGATGTGGCGGGGTCCATTTTCAAAGCTTGCACACTTTCTGCTACATGATACTGTTTGCATTTTCAACATGAGTTTAGGCTATCCACTCATGATTCCTAATGGGCCCAAAGCAGTTTTGCAGGTTTTCTTCTATTTCTTGCTGCTGGGCCCAAGCCTGGGCCTGTCTGCCTCCCATCTTGGAGTTGCCTCCATCTACTCTTTTGCACTAAGACTGGTTGTAAAATGGGTCTCAATTCCCCAGCCAATACTTACCTTCTGCTGGCTTCATCCAAAGTCAGGTCCCTTGGGTGTGAGAGGTCATGCTAATTCTTCCCGGAGAAATGGACTGAGGGTAATGACACAGTGAGCATGGGGCTGTCACTGAACTTGCAATGACCTACTGATCCCTGTAGTGAAATTCCTGCTCCTCTAGCCCATGGAACAGAAACATCTGGTCTCTGCATTTATTCTCCAGGTTGAGGGTCATCAATCCCCTACCCCCAAACTTCCCTCCGACCCCACTGGAGTGGAGACCTTGTGAACTGTTCCCAGGGGGAACAGTATATCATCCCGTTAGCCCTGCTGACAGCCTTCTGCCTAATCGCCAGACCTTTGTTCATCCGGGATCAGTTTCAAGGGCATTGCCTCCCTGGTGAGCGTAGGGTGCATCATCACACCATGATTTCCTGAGCTGATCTTTTTAGGTATTCAGTGGTTTCCAGGATTTTCCTTCAGCAGGGGTAATGATTATCAGTATAGCCTTGAGAATCCAATATACTTGGATTCAGAGTGGAATCCACTACACTCCCCAGCTGTGTGACCTTGGGGAAGACATTTCATCTCTCTGAGCTACGGTTTCTTTGCCAATAAAATGGGGGTGGTAATAAAAATACTACCTCCTAGGGAAGGAAAGGGATAATTATCTGAGCTTCACTTTTCTCATAATAAAAGAGTTGGGGTTGGAGTCCTTATGTACTAAGAGTCTTTGAGTCTTTGTTCTGATAGCTTTGATGCCATAGGTGTTTAGAGGAGAAAGAGATGCTTGTATTGAGTAAGGAAGACTTCTTGGTAGAGATGGTGCTGGGCCAGCATTCCAGGTTTGCATCCTATTGGACTTGATCAAGATATCCATCTGGAAAGTTTATCTTGCCCTGCCTTAGCCCCTTTACTCTAAACTTGGATTCTTTCATTAATGCCCATTTCGTTAGGCCTTGTGTTTTACTGGTTGTATTGTGATGAACAGAGATTCTTCTCTAACTATATGCTTCCTTGCAGGTCTGTGTGTACTGGAGTCTGACCTCCCTGCTTGGAAAGAGGCAGTACTGGAGTTTGCACTTGCTGTTCCCAAGCTGATGACATAATACATGACTATTTCAAACAGCTTGAGGTGCATGGCTTCGACCAAGAAGATGCCTGGGATATACCTGCTGTTTCAATTGTTAAGGCCATGTCCAACTGCCCTTGATCATTTTGTTCATCTTGTTCCTAACAAATAATTCTATTTGATGGGCAGAACCAATGATGTCAAAGACATCAGGAGTGAATCTGATGCCCTGAAAATATAAAAGCCTGAACAGAAAAGCCAGTGTTTACATTTCACACATGTTGCATTAGAATACATCAGTTGGGAAATAGTTTTTTAAAAACACATAGTCATTGGATAGGAAAGAATTAGTAAATTTCTCCCTGCTTGCTTGATGAGCTATATCCTAAGTTTATCACAGGGACATGTGATACCTGAGGCTAGGGGAAACCTTTTGCCAATTGTTTACTTTTGTTGGCATCTAAAAAGAGCATCAGAAGCCAAGGAGTTCAGAGGATGCTTTAGGCATTTCTGATGAACTGATATCTGTGAATTTCAGGAACTTAGGTTGAAATTCTTTTGTTTTCAAAAATAGTACTACATAGAAATTGATTTTTTTCTATTCAAAATGAGTTTTTATTTATTTTTAAAATATATTTTATTGATTATACTATTGCAGTTGTCCCATTTTCCCCCTTCACTCCCCTCTACCCTGAACACCCCCACCCACCCACATCCCCCCTTTAGTTCATGTCCATGTGTCATACTTATAAGTTCTTTAGCTTCTACATTTCTCATACTATTCTTGCCCTCCCCCTGTCTATTTCCTACCTACCGTCTATGCTACTTATTCTCTGTACCTTCCCCCGTCTCTCCTCCTCCCACTCCCCTGTTGCTAACCCTCCATGTGATCTCTACTTCTGTAGTTTTGTTCCTATTCTAGTTGTTTGCTTAGTTTGTTTTTGTTTTAGGTGTGTTTGTTAATAATTGTGAGTTTTCTGTCATTTTACTATACATGTTTTTTATCTTCTTTTTCTTAGATAAGTCCCTTTAACATTTCATATAGTAAGGGCTTGGTGATGATGAACTTCTTTAACTTGACCTTATCTGAGAAGCACTTTATCTGCCCTTCCATTCTAAATGAAAGCTTTGCTGGATAGAGCAATCTTGGATGTAGGTCCTTGCCTTTCATGACTTGGAATACTTCTTTCCAGCCCTTTCTTGCCTGCAAGGCCTCTTTGAGAAATCAGCTGTCTGATGGGAACTCCTTCGTAGGTTACTGCCTCCTTATCTCTTGCTGCTTCTAGGATTCTCTCCTTCATTTTAATCTTGGATAATGTAATTATGATGTGCGTTGATGTGTTCCTCCTTGGGTCCAACTTCTTTGGGACTCTCTGAGCTTCCTGGACTTTCTGGAAGTCTATTTCCTTTGCCAGATTGGGGAAGTTCTCCTTTATTATTTGTTCAAATAACTTTTCCACTTGTTGCTCTTCCTCTTCTCCTTCTGGTACCCCTATAATTTGGATGTTGGAACGTTTCAAGATGTCTTGGAGGTTCCTAAGCCTCGCCTCATTTTTTTTTTTTATTTCTTGTTTCTTCATTCTTTTCTGTTTGGTTGTTTCTTTCTTCCTTCTGGTCCACACCATTGATTTGAGTCCCAGTTTCCTTCCCATCACTATGGGTTCCCTGTACATTTTCCTTTATTTCACTTAGCATAGCCTAAATTTTTTCATATAATTTGTGACCAAATTTAACCAATTCTGTGAGCACCCTGATCACCAGTGCTTTGAACTGTGCATCTGATAGGTTGGCCATCTCTTTGTTGCTTAGTTGTATTTGTTCTGGGGCTTTGATTTGTTCTTCTGTTTGCGCCAATTTTTTTGTCTTAATGCGCCTGTTACATATGAGGGGCGGAGCCTTAGGTGTTCACCAGGGCAGGGCAACCCAGTCACTGGGTTGTGACGCTGTATGTGGGGGCGGGGTCCGAGAGGGAACAATGGTGCCTGCTCTGCTCTCTGTCAGATTTCAGTCCTTTCTGCCACTTCCCCCAAGCAAACTGGGCCTTTCTGGCACTCATTCCCATTTGAGTGGGCTTGTGCACATTCTAGGACCCTGTGGGTCTCTCCAACAAACTCTCCTGTGTGGCTGGGAGTCTCTCCCACAGACGCCTCAACCCCCACAGGTGTTTTCAACCGGCGTTTTAAGGCTTTATTTCCCGATGCTGAAACCCTACCTTACACAGTCTGTCTCATTCCCCAGTTTTGCCTGGTTTATTTGCGAGTGAATGTGGGACCTCCCGGTCCACCAGCCGCCTTGTGCACAGCGCCTCGCTTCACAATCGCCGCCTCGCTGGGCCCGCCCACTGCCACCCTGCGCCCAGGGTCCACCAGCCGCCACCTGCGGTGAGCAGGGTCTGCCAGCCACCATTTTGCTGCAACCCCTCTCCACCCGGCCTCCCAACTCCAACCCTCCTATGGGTCTGGATGAATGTGTCTATTTTAACTCCTTGGTTGTTGGACTTCCACACAGTTCAATTTTCTGTCAGTACTGGTTTTTTGTTTGTTTGTTTGTTTCTAAATTTTTGTTGTCCTTACTTTGGCTGTGCGAGAAGGCATAGTGTGTCTACCTACACCTCCATCTTGGCCGGAAGTCCCTCGAAATAGATCTTTATAGACTGTGAATTGGAATCAATTCTTTGCTAAAATGGTTGTATTTATCCTTGGCCGGTGTGGCTCTGTGAACTGAGTACCGGCCTGTGAACCATAAGGTCGCTGGTTCAATTCCAGTCAGGGCACATGCCTGGATTGCGGCCAGGTCCCCAGTTGGGGGCATGTGAGAGGCAACTGATCACCAGTGTTTCTCTTCCTCTCTTTCTCCCTCCCTCCTTTTCTCTCTAAAAATAAATAAATAAAGTCTTTTAAAAAATGGTTGTATTTAAAGACCCTCAAAGGCAGTGGGTAAATAGAAACAAGCACAATTACAGTTGTTTTACCTTTAGTGCTTTCTCAGTTACCCTCCAGTGTTTTTGCTGTTTTTACTGATGGGCTGTAAAATCATGGTAACTTGTTTTAGTCCATATGTAACTTACTCTAGGTTTTAGTAAAAATTATTTGGAATAAGTAAGCACTCACATTTTAAGTAGAAGCGTAAGGAAAAGACTCTGGCATTGCTGAATGACCTGCTCTGTGCGTTACAACCACTGCTACCTTAAGTTTGTGGCCATCTTTACTTTTCAAGACTCACCAATATCTAACTGCTAGAAGTATGTGTAAACCTACAAAATATCTTTGTTCCCATTTGGCTTCTCTACAATCTCTAAACTGTCAGTGAAAAGTTCTTATTCAGTCTGGGAGCTATAGTGTGTTAATTTTGATTTGCCTGAGCTGTGAAATCTGGTTGTCCTGAGCCAGCAGAAACTGTCACAGAGCAGGGGTTTTTCTGTTGGAAGTGTAACTTAAATACCTTGGAATATATAACCTTTAAAATGGAGTTTTATTTTACCCATTTAAAAAGTTAACATTGGTGAATGTGTCATGGCCAAAGTTTGGTAGACCATAACATTTTAGCCATTGGCCATAACTTGGGGGTCAAGCGGAGGACCTCTATTAAGTATTTGTTGCAGCCAGAAGTTGTGGGTCCGAAGGGACATTATTAATCAGAAGACAGACCTCTACCCCTTTTGCGCTGTGGGGACAACATGGGGAGTATCTCCAGAGGAATGGCTGCCTTGATCTTCTCTGAGCTCAGAACGCTTGCTTCTTAAGCCCTTTATTTCAATCAGTTCATGCGCAGGAGAGCTGAATACCAACTTGATGGCGGGAGCACTTGCTGATGGTTCAGCCCTTTCATTCATTCCCATTCTACAAACATCCTTCAGATCTGTCCTCACAGGAGAGATCTTTCTACAAAGACCCTCCAGATGTTCCCTCGGTCACCAAATGTAAGCTTTCTGCAACACAGCTCTTGATCAAGGCCTAGAAGAGCTGTCAGTCCCTATATATACTCCACCTTGTAACTCGAGCTTTCCTTTATTGAAGATTCTCCTTCCCTTCCTCAGAAACACCCAGTTCCTGTTACCCCTTTTCTGCAGAGTTCTATGTATTTATCTCCAACAGCGGCGGTGAAGGGCCTTGCGTCTGTCATGCCCTCCGTGCCTGCCTGGCAAATGTAAGCAGGGCTGACCTTGGGTTGTTGATTGTAAGGTAGATTTGATTCAGGTCTCTAGCTCCCCTCTAACTCCTGGCTGGTATTCATGCTCCTTCCTTCAGAGAGGAAGGCTTTGGCCTTGATAACTCTTGACCAGTAGCTGTGAATTGGGCCGATATTCAGGACACCAATATGCCTCGTTTTCCTGTACGGGCCTGGGGTTTTTAGTGCCCAAGTCACCTGAGACCTTAGACTCCCAGGCTGAGCAGACGGTATACTAAGCCACTCACTTTGTACGACGTGCACCTACTATGGCAATTCCTTCCCCGCGCTGATCTCAGTGTTGAGGGGACAGCAGTACATAATCACGCCCAGCCTCTTTGACTAGGCAGGCCTGCGCACCCGCAGGCACACATAGTCACTGACAACTACAGACTGACTGTCGCACGCGGTGCCCTGATGCTAATTGTCCGATACAGCCCGAGCCCCGAGCATCCTCGGTAGCACGCACACCGCGGTGGTTCGGTGTTCCCGCTTCCGCGGTCCCCAGCGGATGAGAACCGAGGGGCGGTGCAGGTTTCCCAGCCGGCGTGGTTAGGCAGCCGCGCGCCGGAAGTGGCGGCAGGAGCGGGAGCGCTGAGTTGTAGGCCGGCGGGGCAGCATCCCGCAGCCGGGGGCGGGGGCGTTGGTCATGTTTCCCTTCGGGCCGGGTAGCCCAGGAGGGGACCGGGCGACTAGAGCCCGGGCTGAGGAGCCGTCACCCCACGAGGGACCGGCAGCAGCTGCCGGACCGCTCCCTTCCCCGCCCGTGCCGCCACCGCCCGGGGCCGTCGCAGCCCCTCCCCCGTCGCCCGGCGGGAGCCCTCGCAGCCCTGGCGGCCCCTCGCTGTCACCGGCCGCGCGCGCTGGGGAGCTGGAGCAGTCCGGAGCCCCGGAACCTGCCGCTTTCGCCCTAGGAGAGCCGTCACGGTCTTCGCCTCCGCGCCGGAGACCCGGGCCGGACTGCGGGGCCGGGAACCGGGGCCGGCAAGCCCTCGGCACCGGCCGGGGAGGCCCAGGCGCCCGGCTCTTTGGCTGGCTGAGAGAGCGCAGCCTGGGCCGCGGGCTGTTCGTGGACCCGGCGCGGGACAATTTCCGCACCATGACTAACCTCTATGGCTCCATCCACCCCGCAGACTCGGTGTACCTCAGCACTCGCACCCACGGTGCCGTCTTCAACCTCGAGTACTCGCCCGACGGGTAAGCGCGGCCCCTCGGAGGGCGGGTATTCGCCTCAGCCTGGCGGGGCTGCCCAGGGTTAGCTCGCTCGGCCTGGGCCGGGCTCTACCCGTTTCGGGCCGCTAGCCTTCATCCCCAGGCACTTTCTGGAGTGCTCAGTCGCTGTTGGAGGCCCCATCCGACCCCTTGAGGTAGGCCGCCCGGTGCCTCATCTGCTCGCCTTCGGGACGCCCAGGCTCGGTCTAGGAGAGTTGCCTAAAGCCCTCCGGTGGGGCTGTCAGAGCCAGTCCAGAACTGGGATCTTCTGGCACACAGTAAATGCTCAGTAAATACACTGAATAAAGGCCCACTCTTTCCTTGTCCCCCTAGGCTTGAGGTTTTTTCATCTAAGTTTGTACCGAGGGTGGGAAGCCTGCAGGTGCCCTGTACCCTCTGCCTGACTTACCCGGAGGGGACAAGTGCGCATTCATTTGCTCCAGTGAGATGCGAAGACTCAGCCAGAGGTGTCTTACGTTGTGGGGCATTTGTGAAGTTCCCAGGCTACGTGCTTCTGTTAAGGGGGTCCAGCCTTTTTCTGACTGATTAAATATTTCATGTTTGTCCTTGATTTTCTTTTGGGCCAATATTCAAAATATTATCTTTTTAAAACTTTGTTTAGTGAGTATGCAAACAAACTTCACAGCAATCAGTGGAGAAAAACTTAAACACACTGTTCCACCAGGAGACAACATAATTAATATAACTTATCTAATCAAGGCCTCTTGATTTCTAGTCATTTGCTTAGTTATTCATTCATTCCTCCATTCAGCAAATAATTGTTGGCCACTGGTGTGTTCCAGATGGAGAGGTTGCAGTGATATGCAGAACCAGCTAATGGCACCACTTTCATTGAGCTTGAGACCCGTAGGTTCAACCCAATGTTGCTAACCATACCAAATGATTCGTAATGTGTATTTACAAATTGAGAATGGGGTGTTTGGGGCTTTCCTGAGGAAGGGACACTTAACGAAGATCAGAGAAATGAGTAGAAGATGAGATAGTCAAGGCAGGATTGGGGAGGGGATAGAAGTAATTCAGATGGAGGAACTGGCATTTCAAAGGACTGGTGAGGAGGAGCAGTGTATCACATCTGAGGAGATGGATTAGCAAAACAAACAAACAAAAATGTGCTAAAGAAAGACCTAAAATATTCTGAGGAAGGAGCAAAGCAACAGAATCCGGAATCACAGTGAACAGGGACAACCTATTCCATTTCACTGATGCAAATGCTTCTTAATTACACTTGATGCTGGGATCTCCTTATAGCAGATGGGTGGAACTTGTAGCAATGAATGTGCATCGATCACATATAGGAAAAATTAGTGAGAAACTATTTTGCTGAAGTGTATTCATGGAACTTCCTCTATCCTCTCTTTTAACCAAGCCCTATTCTTAAGACTCCTCCCAAAATACCTTGAGTCTGTTCCTCATAAACATTCGGCTCCTCTGTTCCCTGCCTCCTACCTACTCTGTCGGCCTTCAGAAGCAGACATTTGGGTTCTTTGGAGGTGAAGTTATAGGTAGAGAGTGAGAGGGATAGAATGAGTTATGATGAAGAAATTCCATTGCCTAGTGATATTAGAATGAGGAGTATATTACTAATAGTTCTGTTTGAATCTGGACTATATTTTCCCATAGAAACATTTATGTAAAAGGTGGTTAGGTACTCTTAAATAATCCAATAATCCAGTATACTTAATCCAATAATCTTTTAATTGCCCAGTTAATATATGCTTATTATAGAAAACCTGGGCAATAAATGAACAAAAAGAAGGTAAACAAAACTTAGGATCCCAGAGATTAATTGGATATCCAAGGAAATTTCTTCTTTGTGTATGTTTATCTTAATGTAAATGTGGAATCATGCTGTTTTGTAGCCTGCTTTTTTAATACAATATATTGTAAGTGACCTATGTTAATACACATATTTCTACATTTAAAAAAATTTGTATTTAAGTAAAACCTATATAAACAAATATTTTAGATTTATGTCCTTACAATAAATCCCTGAAATGCACTAAAGGTTATGAAAACTTAGATACCTGTTATTAAATTGTTCTCTTTGAAGATTATACCAGTTCTCAGTTCTATCAGACAAGTAGGAAAGTGCTTGTCTCCCCATACCCCTGCCAACATTGCATATAGCTATTCTTTTTCATCTGTGTCAAGGTGAAAGGTGAAAATAGTTCAGTGTTTTAATTCTTTAGTATCTTGCTACATGTACTAATATAACCCAGGTTTTCATGGGACTGAAAGTAATTTTTAGGGAAAAAATGACCTGTGTTAAATGACATAATTTGTTATGTCCTTCAGTTATATGAGTTAAATCACCTAACTGGGTACCATAACCACTGTCACTTACAAGGACTTCTCAGTACAGAGAAGCAGAGGTGATACTGAAGGTAATGATTAAAATTATAAATTTAATAGAGACTGGACTAGAATTTGGCAGTAAAAAATAAATGAAAGGATACATAGAAGATAATTTCTTTATTTTTTAAAAGATTTTATTTATTTATTTATTTATAGAGAGAGGGGAAGGGAAGGAGAAAGAGAGGGAGAGAAACATCAGTGTGTGGTTGCCTTTTCAATGCCCCCTCCTGGGGACCTGGCCCGCAACCCAGGCATGTGCCCTGACTGGGAATTGAACTGACAGCCTTTTGGTTCACAGACCAGTGCTCAATCCACTGAGCCACACCAGCCAGGGCAGAATATAATTTCTAAAGAAATCCAAAAATGTTTTAAGCAGTAGCAATATTGTCGGAATAAGTGTATTACCTCCTAAGATGACAATTTGAAAAAGGACATTTGTTAATATTAATAAATTAGATAGATAATAATATGTGGGACTGTCTCAAGCAATTCCTCTCTGAGAAGACATTAGGCACTGCTGAAGAGAGAATTAATGTATTGGAAAATAGAAGTGAAGAAATTATCTAAAATGTGGATAGGAAACACAATGGTTAAAAATATGAAGACAGTTTAGTGACATGATAAATAGAAAAAGCTTACCATATATTTGGTTAATTCTTGAAGAAAATGAGATATTGAATAGATAAGATAATGGGTCAAAAGCACATTCAAACGAAGAGGTAATAGCTGAGAACTTTCCAGTATTGAAAAAAAGCACTAAGCCATGATTTAAGAAGCCCAGCACTCTCAAGTAGGAATCCTCTCAAGACATGTAATGAAACTGCAGGACAACAAATGTAAAAATCTTAAAAGCTAGAGAAAAAGACCTTAAAAACAGTAGCTATAAAGGCAATTAGACAAAAATAATAGTGTAAATCAGAACACAGTGGTGATTATTTTTAGGATGCTGGGGGAAAAACCCTGCCGATTTAGATGTCTATACTCAGCAAGGGTGGGTTCTTTGGCTCTTGTCAAGAACTAAGTTGAAATAAATACCATTTATACAAGCAAAGCTGAGTGAGTTTGCTACCACACCTTTAATCATGGAATTCTACATTCAGAGAGAATAAAATGTTTTCAAATGGAAGGTCTGAGATAGTAGAAGGAATGAAGAACAAAGAAAATGGAAAATATGTATGTAAAAATAATTTTGTCTTTTGGGATTAACAAAGAACTAAAATAGAAGACAACAATAGCATATATGTTATGAAGGGATGCTCTAAATTCCTTACGTTTTTGGAGGGGGAATTATATTAACTTTAGGCTTTAATAAGTTTAGTGTGGATTTAAAAATTTTCAAGGCAACCACCAAAAGAGAAGAAAAAAATGATTTCTAGACTAGTAGAAGAAAAATATGGAATAAAACAATTCTGAAAGGAAATAAGAAAGGGAAAGAAAAAATAGAAAAGGTATAATAAATAAGAAGCACAAAGAATGGCTAAAAATAAATCCATACTACTAATTAATAATAAATGTGGAGGTACTAAATGTTCAGAAGGATAGAGAAAAATTATTCAGACATTTCAAACTGAAGAAATCTGGTGAGCTTTATTAATGTCATACAAAATAGGCTTTAAGGGAAAAAAAATTACTAGAAATGTGAGGTCACTTAATAAAGAAGCTCAGTTCACCTGGAAGATAAAACAGTTCTAAACTTGAATGATTGTTTTAGATTTAAAATATATACATCAAAAATTGTTAACTTCAAGGAGAAAACATTTCTCATAGGGGAAGATTTTCATGCACATCGTAGTGTACTTCAGTTAATCGGACAAACACAAGCATAAGTAAGAAACACAAAGTATAAACAACACTAATTAAAACCTTGCTGTACAGAGCATATGTAGAAGGCTGCATTTAGGCCTGCTGCTCAGCTAGTACCCATTGGTTCAGCTATACCACTTGTTAAAATATTGATATATGTCCATAGTAGTTGAATGGTCACTGCCCCAAGCCCACTGAGTGCCATCCTAATGCTTCAGCACCTTCCATACGACCTCCCAGAATAGTACTTTACGTAGTAACTAAAGAATTCAGAACTGGCCCAGCAAGCTGCCAACAAATATCTTCCTGGAAAGCTATCAGCATCCATTCTAATTGCTCTTCGCGCATGCCAGGTACTCTCCCCCCCACAAAAAACAGATCCATAGGTAAATGCCCATTGGGTTCTCTCAGTGTGGGGCTGCGTGCCTTTATCAGGAGCTCTCCCACTTTCACTTGGTCATTTGTGAGGACCGCAGCCTCTGGGAGAGACAGAAATGGAGAGAGCAGTCAAATGAGAGTAACAACACTGTTACAGGCACCATCCAAACATGAACTCTTGGCACGCTGTGCACTCCCACACAGGAGAGAATCTGCAGCCGGTGGATGAGGCCTACGGCAGTGGTGTGTGGATAAATGACTTCTGGGATGCAGATTCCTGATTTTATTATTCTTGTTGAATTTCACCATTATTTAGTGGGATAATTTTGCTAAAACTCACTGAATATCAGCCCACCATGGGCATTAATAACACTCATTAATGAAAATAGCTACCAACATAAATCTCTATACCAGATGCATTTAGTTGAGTGAACTGAGAAGCAGAAAGGTCATATACAAAGGATCTGTACCCTGGCTTATGCTCATAACTGCCATATTACACATTGCCTCTCATCTGGGATGAGGGATTAAGTTTGATATAATTAAATATGATAATCAGTAAATTACTTTTATAACTTAGTTATTAATATCGAATACATATTTGAGTACACAAAGTTGGCAGCATTATAAAGACTAAAAAATAATTTAATATGCTTACTGTAACTTCAGCAGAAGTTAAAAAGAGGATTCAGCCCCATGAACAATTCTGTTGATGTTACTAGTGATTTTCTTTTTGAATACTTATCAAGACTACAAATTAAGCCCTAGCTGGTGTGGCTCAGTGGATTGAGCACCAGCCTGCAAACCAAAGGGTTGCCGGTTGGATTTCCAGTCAGGGCACATGCCTGGGTTCTGAGCCAGGTCCCCAGTAGAGGGCACATGAGAGGCAATCACACATTACTGTTTCTTTCCCTCCCTTCCTCCTTCCCTTCCCCTCTCTAAAAAATAAATAAATAAAATACTCAAAACAAAATAAGACTACAAGTTATGTAATGACTACCTATTTAATGTGGAAATTCTTGGAGGGGCTTTATGCAATTTTCTATGTCCATGGTTTAGATGAGGGCATCTGCATCAAACAAGATCGTGGCTACAATTTCCAAAAACTAATAAATGATTGGAAGTTACTAGAATAATTTGATAAACAATTTGAGTTATAACTAATATCATTTGGCAAACATTTTTATAATCTATAGGTTACTTTATTAAGACTGTTTTAAATTTTATTTATATGTTAATTTATATTACTAATGAATGTTTAACATTTCTGAATATCACACTGACTATATGTAATAGCTACCTTTTGTTTTTTTAAACACACAAGGAAAATTTACGAAGTTTTCACTTAAAAGATCACATATTTCAAAAGAAGGGCCAAAGAAGAAATAGCAATGGAAATTAGAAATGTAGAACTAAATGATAATGGAAATACCACATGCCTCAAAACTTGGGGGATATATATAAGTAGAACAGTTCTTAATAGGAAATTATAGACTTTAATAAACTGGAAAAGAAGACAAGGAAAATTAATAAGCTAAGTATCCATCTCAAGAAAAAAAGAGCCCTGGCTAGTACAGTTCAGTGGTTTGCGTGCCAGCCTGCAAACCAAAGGTTCACCAGTTTGATTCCCAGTCAAGCCAAGCTGCGAATCTAAGCTGGTTACTGGTAGTGCCAGGCCTGGGGCTCACAGAGACCAGCTGTTGCTTGTTTGATAGGGTTTAGGAAGTTGTGAAGCATGAGCTAAGATCAGCCATTTATATGGAAAAGCAGTTTCCCAAGTTGGCTGGGAGGGAGTCTCAGGGAATCCCCAGGGCATGGCAAATAGTGTTAGCCAGGCTAATGGATTCTTAGATATGGTACCAGCTTGCTGACTCTGGGGAGAGAGTTCAGAAAAGGGACAATGGCCTATGCTTGCCTTGATGCCAGCCATTTCAGTTCCTCTCTGGAGGATGCCACTGGTGCCTTTCAAGCTGCCACCCCTGTGCTGGAGCTCAGAGGGAGTGAGTAAGTCTTAGTAGGTGAGTCCATGTGTGGGTTCTTTAAGAGGAATTCTTGGGGCTCTAGCAGTTTCTTCCACCAACTCAGTCCCTGCTGGTTTTTGCAGTTAGAAGTTGTGGGACTTACCTTCCTGGCACTGGGACCCTGAGCTGGGGGGCCTATTGTAGGGTTGGGATTCCTCGCTCCCACGTTATCCCCCCTGAATTTTTATCCCCCACATGTGGATGTGAGACCAGCCAGTTCTGAATCTTCTCCTCTCCTACCAGTCTGAAGGGATGTGGGTTTTTTAATTCTGTTCAGTGGAAGTTGTCAGACTTCCACTCAACTCAATTTTTGACTGTTCTGAGTGATGGTTGTTCTGTATTTTAGTTGTAATTTTGATGTGATTGTGGGAGGAGGTGAACCGTGTCTGCCTACATTGCCATCTTGACTGGAAGTCTGGGAAAGGTTTATTTAGTAGATTTTTTCCCTATCCAACTTTATGTAAGAAGTTTTTTCTTAGTATAAAAATTTGACTATTTGAAATTCTCTATGATGCACTTTTGCCTTTAGTGTATAAAATTCCACTTGTTATTAGAGCTATAAATTGGGAAGACCTGCAGTTTCAAAGACTCAGGATTGCATTTACTAGATCTCAATGTGAAGGAGCTGTGCCCAAAGAAAACTAGACTTAATCAAAATCAATAAATGACAGTGGATTTTCAGAAATTAAAATGGGGCTTGTAAAAGGTTTATGAAAAAAGAACTTTTTAATAACTAGAGACAATACTAAAAACACCATAATGAAAAGATTGTTTGACTATATTTAATCAGTAGGATATATACCAGATCTTTTCAGTGCATTTCAGTAGATACTGATAAAGAAATACATAATCCTGCGGTATAAGATGTTTTTCCTCTGAGTTGTCTCATGTATGCATGTTTTTCTGCACTTAGCCTTTCTCATTTAAAAAAAATGTTTTGGTGTTCTTCTAAATATCCTATCCATATAAAGCTATCCCTTTCTTTTCAAAAGTTGTACCATATTGCATAGCATTAATGTACCATGACTTATGTAATCAGTCTTTCCTTTTTTGTGTATATTAAGGTTCCTTTCCATTTTTTCTTATAATTAAGCGTATATTCTTTGTATTTATGAATGATTGTGTCTAAATTGGATACTCAGAAAAAAATTGCTGAGTCATAAGGTATGCACATTTAAAATTTTGATAGATAGTGGTACTCTCCAAACAGAAACTGTACCAGTTATACTCCACCAAAACATATGCGAGTGCCATTTTTTGCTAAGCCAATAGTGGATCATGTCAATATTTTAAATATTTGCTACTAACATGGGCAAAAAGAAGTTGTCCACTTACAGTTTGTGCAATTATAAATAAATGAGTATCAATAACCAGAGAATGCTAGAAAACTAAACAAATGTGTCATTTGCTTACAGGTCAGTGCTGACAGTTGCCTGTGAACAGACTGAAGTTCTGCTCTTTGACCCTATATCATCAAAGCACATAAAGACACTTTCTGAAGCTCATGAAGACTGTGTGAATAATATCAGGTCAGTATTATGGTAAAAAAGTGAACTTTACTAGTGTGACCCAAAATACTCTGTTTTGGAATTTCTCGAACATGTGTAACACCTTGTCCAGCAATGCTGGATGATACACATTTGTGAACTGTGAATCTTATCCCTTGTGAACCTTATCCCTTCAGTTACAAAACTTACTGTTAACTTTTTTTGAATTGGAATCTTTCTAAAATGCATTTTTACTTTCATATGATTTTCTTTTCTTTTCATATATTAGGGTCATCATTATGAACCTCAGCCAGTATTATAATAGTCTTGTAATGCTTTTAGACTAATGGTCTGTGTAGATTATGGCCATCCTGTTACTAAGCCTATTTCACCACCACCCCCAAAATTCACACTATTGAGGGGGAAAAAGCACATTTGCACAGAGAACTTCTTTATTGCATTTTTGGAAACTCCTCAAATTCTCAATGATGTGGAAAGTAGATAATAGTTGAACATTTTGGTGGATTAATATGCAGTCATTAAAATGATGGTCACAAAGACTACATGTCAACATAGACAAATGCTTTGGATAATATAGGTTAAAATCGGGATAAAAATTGTTCAAATATGACAGGATGCAGAATAACAGATTAGAAAGATATATTTTAAAATACTAACAGTGGGTGAGTTAGAATGGATGGATTATGAGTAATTTTCTATTTTCTTTTTTTTTTGCTCAGCACTGTCAGACATTTCACATACTATTTTCTAAATCTTATGTAAAGAGATAATTATTTTTATAATGATTACTTTTAATTTTCAAAAAATAAGAAATGTGGAAATTACTTCTAGTCAAGATGACATACTGAGTTTTAATGTAACTCCTGTGCTCCAAACACATAGAACAAAAGATTAAACAGCACAAAAGATACACCCAGGCAGAGAAACAGCAGTAAACATTTTCGTGGGCCCTAAGTTGAACGCAGACACAAAAATACCAGCTGGGTGTAAACCAGAAGCCCTCTGGGCTTCAGCCTGGCATTGATGCGCAGTCGTTTAGCTCCTGTCAGGAATCAGAAATGCTGACGTGCTTCGTGTGAGGCAGAAGCCAGAACTACCACAGGGGTTTGGTTAGAATGTCTGTCCCATTTGTGAAAGCCTGAAAAACGGAAAAAGCTATTAACTACCTGGGGCTATGGATTTTAGCTGATCAAGACACAGACTCATGACATGGAATTGATGAAGCCATTAACGAGTCAGTGACTGAATGTATATGTGTGAAAACTCCAATATCATCACGGAACTGGAGGCCTTAATGTCATTATAAGGTCTAATTGTGGATTACAGGTCCAGAAACCTAAGTGAGAAGAACTATAAAACCATTAAATAGGAAGAAAGAGAGAAAAATTAAAGACCTTTGCTACTGAAAATGAACCTACAACCAAAATTCCAAAACTCATGAAGACATCTAATATTAATGTCATAACAAAATCAGTGATCAGAATAGGCATTTTCTCTGGATGAAATTAATTTTATGGAGTAGTCCAACAAAGACTTTATTTTAAAAAATAAATTATTTTATTTATTTTTTTTGACTAGGTAATACATGCACGTGGTACAAAATTCAAAGATACAAAAGGGTAAACAGTGAAAAGTAAGTCTGTCTCCCACCTCTGTCCCCTAGCCACCCAGTTCCCCTCCCCAGAGGCAACCACTATTACCAATATCTTGCTATCTTTTCTGAGATAGTTTGTGCATGTACAAGTATACACACACACATACCTACACTTTTATATAAATGGTAGCATTCTACACATACTATTATGTACCTTGGCCTTTTTACTTCATAGCATATTTAGAAATCATTCCATGTTAGCATCCATGGGATGATCTTATTCTTTTTAACAGCTGCATAGTATTCCATTGATTGGAAGACACTTTAAAGCATTTTTAGGATGCTCAAAGTAATAAGTTAAAAGTTAAGGGGTACTTTCCATTTAAAGAGAGCTCAAAAATTATAAGACAAAAGAGATACAAGAAGAACAGATTAATGTAGGAATGAACCAACTAGAAATCTTTGTAGTTGGTATATAAAAAACTCAGTAGATGGGATAAATTTACCCTTTATACCATTGATGGCAGAATTAATGATTTAGAAAGTAGTATTAAAAAATTCATCCAGAGCGCAGAGAAAAAAGATATAAATATGAAAGAGTAGTTAAAAAACAAAGAAGATTAATTGAGAAACTCCAGAAAATGTATAAAAAGTACAAAAAGAAAAAGAAGATGCAGAGTGGTGGAGAACTAAGTTTTGAAGACAGAGGGACACACAGGCTGAGAATTGTTAACATTGAAGAAGAACCTGAGTCATTCCATCAAAGTAAACTTAAGAATGTCAGGTAGGTTAAACAAAGAAAGATCGACATCTAGACAGGTTGTGGTGAAACTAGAATGTCAAAGATAAAGACAAAAATCTTAAAAGCCACCAAAGCTGGAAGCCAGATGACCTACAGAGGTATGATAATTAAATTAGCAGAACGTTTCTCATCAGCAATAGTTGATGCCAGAGAAAATGGAATGTCTTAAATACTAAGGCAATACCTAATCATATCCAAGTAAACTGTTATTTTAGAATGAAGAATTTTAATGAGGTGAAATGATAAATGTTATTAATTGTTAATACCAGAAAGATAATTCAGGGATTGTTGGGGGTGGGGGCAGTACATTTAAAACAAAATTAAAATTCCAGATTAGTACCATCCAATAAAATTATAATTCTGGCTCCATGTGTAACTTAAGATTTTCTAGTTACATTAAAAAAGAAAAGAGAAGCATTTGGAATACATTTTTAATAATGCATTTTATTTAACCCCGTATGTCTAAAATAGTATTTCAGGATGTCATCAGTATAAACTTTAATGAGATACTCTACCTGTATTTTTTCATGCTAAATTCTCAAAATCCAGTATGTATTTTGTACTTACAGTACATCTCACTTTAGACTGGCTGCATATCAAGGATTCAACAGCCACATGTGACTAATGGCTACCAAATTAGACAATATAGTTGTAGAGAGTAACAACAAATAGGTTGTATGAATAGGGTTGTTTTGTTCAATGGGAAGGTATAACATGGTAAGGTCTTTGTCATGTTCAGGAAAAGATAGAAATATAAAGAGTCTGAAATCAGACCCTTTCAGAACAATATATAATTAAATATATACAGTAAAAAACTAAACTAAAAGTAATTAAAATAATAGAAGTACAGTTTACAGCTTTTAAACCAGCAGAAGAAGAGGGGGAAAAGAATATTGAAAACTTGCTCAATTCAGAAGACAGGAAAGCTTAAACAAGTAAATAAATAAAGGAAAGGAAAGATATACTAAATAGAGAATAAGAAGTAAAAATATTTCCAAATACTGTGTAGTTCAAAGTAGAAATGGATTGATCTTTATTAAAAGACAGAGATAGCAATTTGAATGAAAACCAAAATTATTCATATACTCTTTATAGAGATAGCAACACTAAGACTGCCCAAAAATAGAGAAAGAAAACTTCTGTAGGTTATCATTATTGGACAGATGGAAGACCAAAGTCTTTCATAAGGATAAACTGCAATAGCATATATTTTTTAAAAAGAAAAATCCACCAAGAAGGTATATAATCATTAATTTCTATGCAACTTGAAAGATGTGTGTACAAAGCAAAGATGGAATGATAAGGAATTACTAGTGTATAGTCATGCTGAGAGATTTTACTAGTTTTTTCCAAACTAGTAAATCAAGCAGATAAAAATTAGGGTATAGAAAATAAACTAGAAATGCTGCATGAAATTTTAAATATGTATGTATTTTTAGTGTATAGTTGATCTGATAAGGAAGGAATCCTAAGGCAAAAAATGAAGTGGAAGCGGGAATGTAAGAAAATAAACAAGCATTCAAGCTGTGTTTTACCATGGAGGCATTGGCCAGATGCTGGCGACCTTGAGTTTGTGCTTTGACATGTGTGAGGAGTCCAGAGGACAGGAGAGTTAATTCTGTGGCCTGTCGAAGGTGAGGAGTCTCGTAGCAAGCTCTGCGGAAGGGTGGGACTCCAAAGGCTTATACTTCTGGCATAAAGGTGATCTAGAAATAACTCACTGTGTTCATCTAGACTGTGGCACTGGGTAGGAGGGTGTCAAAAAATCTCTGTGAATTTCTAACCACAAGCCAGCCCTCATGCATGAGTGGAGCCTAAATTCACATTACCAAATGTTCCAAAAACAAATGCACATCTTCTCTGGAGAAGATGACTCAGTATCATAAATAAGTCAGTTCCTCCCAAATTAGTCTATATATTTAGTGCAGTTTTAATCAAAATATCAAGTTTTTTAACTTAATTTTAAAATTCATGTTGAACAGCAAAGTGCCAAGAATATCTGAAACTATTTTGAAGAGGACTAAGACAGTGTGAGTTCTCACCTCTCCAGATATCAAATGGAGTCTCAGGACAGGGATCGATTGAGTGACCAATTGAATGCAATGGAGCTTCGAGAAACTTGACATAAGATAGCAGGGGCATTGCCATCAGTGGGGGGGTGGGACAGTGGAAAACAGAGAATTGGTTATGAACGTGAAAAAATAAATAAAATTAGATTTTGATCTCATACCAGAACTAAAAGTAATTGCCAGTTAAAGACTTGTTTATAAAAGCAAACATTTAAAGCTTTAGAAGAAATATAGAATATGTTGTAAATATGAGAAAGGATTTCATAAGATAAAAAAGGATAAACCATTAAGGATTAATAAATTCAACTATGTTAAAATGTAAAACTTTATTGTAACAAAAGACATAGGAGTATGAGAAGATAAGCTATGGATTGGTGGGAGAAGATATTTTCATTGCAAATAATGGAAAAAAGGATTAATATCCAGAATATATGAGACAGTTTTCCTGGAACAAAATAGGCAGAGAATCACATAAGAGAAACTAAAATGAGCAATAAATATGAAAAGATTTTCAGGCTTACTAGTTACATGGAAATGCAAATAAAGAAAACAACCAATAAATACCAAGTATTGACAAAGATGTTGAGAAATAGAAACTCATAGATAGTATTGATGGAGTATAAATTGGTAAGATTATTTTGAAGAGAAATTTAGCAACATCCGGTAAAACTGAAGATCAGTTTTTTAAAAAAGTACATGTCAGCAAAGAGATATGTTAAGAAGGTTTATTACAGCACTTAGTATTAGAACTTGGAAATAAATCTCTAAGAGGAAGATAAATTCTGATATACTTCTACAATGGAATACTATTCATCAGTTAAAATAAATGAACTAGAAGAATCAGCATCTGGGATACATCTCAGAAATTCAAGGTTGAGCCAGAAAAGCAAATTGTAGAATGAGCTGTACAGTATGATACCATTTATATAAAGTTTGAAAATATACAAACACAAGCTTGATGAAGGCACGTATTTGTGTGTTTGTTCTCTGCTTTGTCCCTAGCACCTAGAACTGTGCCTAGCACATAGTGGGTGCTCAATAAGTATTAGCACAGAATAAAGTGCAGTGCAGTGTTATATATTGATTGTTTATGGCTACATACTTATGAATTTATGGTATTAAAAACTTGCATGGGGAGTGACAAATAACAAATTTGGATAGTGGTTCCCTCTGGAGAGGGAGGGAGGGGAATGGGATTGGGGAGGGGTATATAGGGTTCTTCAACTGTGTTTGTAATGTTTTTAAAAATCTGAATGATAAAAAGTGTTAAAATTGTTAAAGCTGGGTGGTGGGTATCACAGATGTTTGTTATATTCATAAGTTTCTCTGTGTCTCTAATATTTTACAATTTAAAATTTTGTTACCTCAAAAAGTAAAGACATATAACAGGTTGTTTGCCCCCAGTCAAAATGATCTCTGACTAATCTGTTATTAGAATTTGTTCCTTGTTAATGTCAGCTCTCATTTGCTGGTGTCAGTGTGCCTGGCCTAGTACCCCACACCTACAAATTTGAGTCTGCCTCTTATCTGTTGGTTAGAAAAACAGATTTTAAAGATTTTTTAGAAGAACGTATAAATTAAGAGTTTTGACTAAATATCTGAGGAGTCACTGGATGAGCTGAAGTGTTAATAATACTGACTTCCATTTTTTGAGTGTTTATGTGTGCCAAACCTTTTGTGAAACAGTTTTCATGCATTATATTGTTGAAGCCTCATAGTCTCCTGATGTGAGACAGATACCGTACCCATTTTAAGGAATGAAGAAGTTGCGAGGCAGACAGAGAGACTTGCCCAGGTCTCACCTGTAAGTGGTGAAGCTGGGACTTCTGCTCGGTCCCGTTAGGCCAGGTCACTGTGCTGTTCGGGGCTGGGCATGCACCTCGTGGTCTGGCTCTAGGTGGTCATTCTGCACATACTTAGTAATGTCTCTTAGTTCACCTCATAGCTTTGAGGTTTGCTTATTTTGTAAAATAAAAATGTTGATGTGTAGAGGATTTTCTGTTGCTTCACTCTTAGGGAAAGTATGTAATTTAAATTCTTAAGCCCATTATACAGGCTTACTTATCACTCATGAGGACTCTGTAGGAGGATTTAAGTCCATTTAATAATCAAGTTCCCCCCAATGATACAGTTCCAGGGGAAACTGAGGTTATCATAAGAATAGTTAGTGATGTGACAGTTAAAAAACTAGTGCCCATTTAAATATCCCACAATCTACTTTTCCCTCTGTCTTTGTTGGTCTCTTCCTGATTGTTATATTTCATACAGTATACTATAAATGCATTGCTTATGCCTGGGAACATGACATTTCTTATCTTCTAATGGACATAGAATTTCACAAATCCCTGAGAGTAATATTATAGAATTGATCAATTATATATGAAATTATTGGAAAATGAGGAGTTAGACTAGTTATCAATTAGAGAAAAGAAGATGACAGAAAGGATGAAGCGATAGATACTTCAAAAAATTATTGTACTTCAATAATTGTATGATACTTTAAAAAATTGATACTTCAGTATGATACTTCATACAGTATGATACTTCAAAAAATTGTATCTCACAGGACTAAGGAAAAGCCCTTGGGAAAATTGATAAAGCCCTTGAATATTATACAGAGAGGATGACCCCCCTTTTTTGCTTAATGTTTATTGAATTTACTGGGATGACATTGGTTTGCAAAACCATACAGGTTTTAGGTGTACAACTCAACAAAGCATTATCTGCACCCTGCATCATGCACCCATCACCCCAAGCAAGGTTTCTTTCGTCTCCATTTCCCCCTCTTTGCCCACCTTCACCTTCCCACCCTCCTTGCCCTCTGGCTGTCCCCACTCTGTGGTCTGTGGAAAATGACCCTCTTTGATTTTAGTACAAAACTCAAGTATGAAGTAAGAATGCAATATTCTGCTGTCATAATTTTGTTGGAAAGATTATGCAAAAGACCCAAACATTTAATTTATTCTTGTTTAAGAATTTGTGTACAGTTAAATAAATGTAAGAAAGGCTTATTTTCATGATTTTTAGTTCTTTTTAGATAAACACTCAACCTTTTCTTACCCTTGTACAATGAAAGGTTGGTATCTATTTTAAGAAAATTACATTTCAATTGCTGTTATCCTTTACCAGTTATCTTCTGATAATGAAGACCTCAATTTACCTAGATGTCAATTTATCTGGAGCTGTTACAGTCATACGTTGGGGTTTGGTGGGGACCTAGGAGAAGTTCTGTAACTCAGGTTTCAGTGTGTGTGAAGGAGTGTCTCCTGTTTATTAGGGACTGTGGAGTTCAAAAACGTACTACAATTACTAACCGATTGGGCTAGGCTGAGTTTTACTTTGAGGGGACTGAACCAGCTCTCCCAAGAACTTGTCTCAAACTTTCCATTCTCTCCAGCTGCTTACTCTGGGATGAGAACTGCAGGTGCTTTAACTGATCTCCTAGTCTGCATTCCTCATGTTCTGTGGTTTACCTGCTCTCTTTACCAATGATTCTCCAGTACTAAAATTTCTAACAGGTAATACTTTGAGGCAAAAAGTGAGGAAACTAAAGTCAACATATTGAATTTTTCATGAAGGTAAATTTATTCAATTCAAAATTATTGGCTTTGTTTTAAGATTATGTTTTTCTACATTATTAGTATTAAAATATGCTTTCATGTAACAATGTTAATTTTTTCAATAGTCTTATTGACAAAAATTTAAAACCTGATCCCCCTACTTTATTTTATTTTTTACGAAAATCCAAGAGTTTTGGAAACTAGCCACCTCAGGGGTCTTTCTGAAATCCTTACTTAATGATGTCACACTCTTGAGTTAAGCCCTTCGGGGTAGACTGCTGTGGCCCACGGCAGTCCAGTCCCACTGGGGTGTCAGATCACATGTGCAGTAAGCATTTTCTCTAGACTGTGCAAACTGCCTTAGTTATATATTTTCCCCTAAATTTTCAAATATATATACTCTTAATGGTGATGATCAGTTTATTTGGAAAGTTTGACCTGTGTTATTGTGTGTTTTTTTGCAATTATATAATTCCTGTCATGTATGGAAGTCATTAAAAAGCCTCATCAGTAAAGGTAAAACTATAAGGGGAAAAATGGATTTGACGATATAATAATTAAGTTTTTGATATAGTGTGAAAACCTATAAACCACATTGAAAGATAGAAACATGTAGCAAATATATTTAACACACTGTATTTGAAAAACTGAGGGGTATATTTGTTACTTTTAAGAAATTTTATAACTCAATATACTAAAAATAATGCTGCAAAAGGAAAATCAGTAAGAAACATGAATAGCAATTCACATAAGAAATATAATCTTCCAATTAATATGAAAAAGTTCATCTTTATTAAAAATAACAGTTTCAACTTAAGACAAGATGGTTTTGCCCTGGCTGGTGTGGCTCAGTGGATTGAGTGCTGGCCTGTGAACCAAAGGGTTGCCAGTTTGATTCCCAGTCAGGGCATGTTGATGTTTCTTTCCTTCTCTTTCTCCCTCCTTTCCCTTCTCTCTAAAAATAAATAAATAAATCTTTTAAAAAATGATTTCTTCTAGTACTTAGCAGAATTTAAAAATACCTGTGTAGCAAGGTTTGGAGAAATGGACACTCTCCTAATTGCTGGTGGAACTAGCAATATATCGGTTTATTCTTTTGAGGATAATTTGGCTATATGTATAAAAAGCCTTACGGTTTTTAAAATCCCTTTTTACTTAGCAATACATTTCACTGGGAGGAATATACTTAGAAAAATAACTAGGGATGTGCCCTGGCTGGGGTGGCTCAGTGGATTTAATGCCAACCTGCCAACCAAAGGGTCACTGGCTCTATTTCCAGTCAGGGCACATGCTTAGGTTTTGGGCTAGGTCCCCGGTAGGGGGCACTTGAGAGGCAACCACACATTGATGTTTTTCTCTCCCTTTCTCTCTCTATTCCCCTCTCTAAATATAAATAAATAAAAAAATGTTAAAGAAAAATAACTAGGGGCATGAGTAATATTTGGCTGTTAGGATGTATATCATAGTGTTTTATAATAGCAAAAAATTGCCCTGGCTGATGTGGCTCAGTGGATTGCGTGATGGTCTGCAAACCAAAGGGTCGCTGGTTCGATTCCCAGTCTGGGCATATGCCTGGGTTGCAGATCAGGTCCCCAGTGGGGGATGTTCAAGAGGCAACCAATCGATGTTTCTCCCTCACATTGGTATTTCTCTCCTCTTTTCTCCCTCCCTTCCCCTCTCTCTAAAAATAAATTAAAATCTTAAAAAAATAGTAAAAAATTGGAATCAATCTAAACATTGAATAATTGCATATTAGTTTAAGAAAGAAAGAAGATTATGGTTCATTTATAAAGTGAAATGGTTTCTGTAGCCCTGGCTGGTAGGCTCAGTGGATTGAGTGCCTGCAAAATGAAAGGTCACCAGTTCAATTCCCAGTCAGGGCACACACCTGGGTTGTAGGCCAGGTCCCCATTTGGGGGCATGCAAGGGGCAACTGATTGATATATATTTTGTACATTGATGTTTCTTTCCCCCTCTTCCCCCTCCCTTCTCCTCTCTCTAAAAATAAATAAATAAAATATTTTAAAAAATGATTTCTGTCATTAAATCTTTAGTGACATGGCAGAATATTTATGAGTTAATATTGTTTGAAATACAAGAACAGCAATGATTGTTGGTGGTAGATTTTTTTTTATTAAAAATACTTTCAATGGGCATGCATTTATAATTAAGACATAATTATTGGGAATCATTATAGAATAAATCTGTGATATATTCTCTACTTGTCTCTGCTTTTTCCATACACAGCACTCCTAACAGCCTCTCAGAGTACGTTATGCTTACATGCCTATGCTTATATTACATTATGCTTATAGGAGTTCCTCATCATCTTCTAAAGTCAGTTCAAACTGACTTTAGTTCATGAACTGAAGTCAGTTCATGACACCACCATGAAGTCTTTCCTAACTACTTTCTTTTCTTTGCTATTTCACATAATTATTTCTATAATTATTTATTAGTACTGATAATATCTTTTTCCATTAGGCAGTGAACCCCTACCTCATGCATTCATTTAATAAATATTTCTGAGTATTTATTATGTTTCTGGCACAGTGTGTGTTGGGTACTGCAGATCTAACCATGAACGATGCAGACAGGATCCCCCTACCTTCAAGGAGTTTATAGCCTTGCAGAGCTGTAGCCTTGTAAAATACAGTGTAATGTAAAGCTTTGTAATAGAAGTGTAGAGTGCTTTGAAAGATTAGGAGATTCGTAAATCTACCCCAGGCTGGATAGAGAGAGAGAGCTTCCTAGAGGGGAACAGTAGCTAAATATTAAAAAGAAAAGTTTGGACAGGTCAAGGGTAGTGGAAAGTGGTTTCAGGTAGCAGAAACAGCCTAAACAAAGGCCTGAAATTTTAAAGCCGTATGAAGTTTCAGGGAGTCATTATGGTATTTCTGGATTTTGAGATTGATTTCCAATAGAAAATAATTATGTATAATTTTATCTTGGAAGAAGCTCCAGAATTCATTTCTTCTGCAAGAGTTTAAGAAGTTATATTAAACAGCATATGTTAGAGAAAGCATCCCAGTGTTGAATTAGGCAGAAATTCAAGTGTGATTGTTAGGTTTTTTTTAAGCGATTATTATTTTTTTAAGTATTTGTATAAAATATATTCTCACTAAGGATCAACAAATTACTGTGAAATAATTAAAAGTTCAAATTATGGAGTATTTTAATGGTCTGTCTTATAATCTTGACTGGTCCTAATAAAATGGTGCTAAGTGAGATTATTTGGGGAATGCCTTCAAATTAACAGATGAAAATGATGACATTTTAATACCAATTTTTGTATGTAAATATGCTAAATATAAAATAACAGCATTTTAGTACCAATTTTTGTGTGTAAATGTGCTAAATACAAAAAGATGTTACTTGTAGCAGAGTAAACATTTCTCATAATTTCAAACTCTTTGCACTTAACATGTCTTCCTTGGCAATCAGGTCTTCAAAATCTCCTCTGTCTCTCTGTCTGCTGTTAAATTGTTTCTCACCATTTGTGTTTCCTTATACAGATTTTAAAGTTCTTCTTTCTCTTTAGCGCTGTATTCCAAATACCCATCCCTATTTTCAGTTCCAAATAAAAATCAATATTGTGAAGCCCATGGGTATGATTGTGGTGTGGCCCTCACTAAATCAGTTTCCTTCCTTGTGATTGTGTGAATTATACATATTATTTATTGTATATCAGAATTATTGGGTTTACACAGTGAATGTGCAGTCCTTTTTAATTTATTTTTTTATTAGGTAATAAAGAAACTGTTTCTCAAGATTTCTTAAATAAGAGATTAAATAAACCAGTTTTTCTTTTCTGCTTTGTAGATTTCTTGATAACCGGCTGTTTGCTACCTGCTCTGATGACACTACAATAGCACTGTGGGATCTGAGAAAACTGAACACCAAAGTATGCACTTTACATGGTCACACTAGCTGGGTGAAGAACATCGAGTATGATACTAATACAAGACTCTTAGTAACATCAGGATTTGATGGAAATGTCATTATTTGGGACACCAACAGGTTCGTGAATAGGAGATCATGTTAGGATTATAAACAAAATTTTTATAAGATGGTAAACAAATTCAGTGTTCTGTCTGAGCTCTTTTATATTTCTTTAGGAGAAAGAAACTTTTTGTGAAAAACAATCAAAGAGGGATCCTATCTTTTGTCACTTGCACTTCGTCGTGTATTGCAACTAAAAAATAAATTGGAGAAAATTATATAGAAAGGAGACCAAGTAGCATACTTTATGATGAAAAATTGTTTATAAGATGAGTTTCCTGAACTTAAGGAATTTAAGAAAAAATTTCTTTGTTATTTCCTTTGTGGAACTGAAGTGCTTTTTACTCATTGGTTCTTCAATTCTAAATCTATTTATTTTGTCATTTTTTGTATTGTGTTTTCAAGTATTAAAAGAGTGGTTAGTCCCTCTGTTGGAGTGGTACTGATTCCTAGGAGAACGTTTGCAGATAATGTGTGGTGCAATTTGAGTTGTCACTGTGGGAAAAGAGAGGAGGGTGGGTTTCTAAACATCCTACAGTGCATGGGACAGTTTGCACAGTGGGCCAGTTGTCTCACCTAAAATGTCAGTAATGCCTCTGTTATGGAACACTTTATAGTTTTTTCTTATGATTTTATGTATTTTTTAGAGAGGGGAAGGGAGGGGGGAAGAGAAACATCAGTCACTTCTCTCGAACCCCCAGCTGGGGACCTGGCCCACAATCCAGGAATGCACCCTGACTGGGAATCGCCCCAGCAACCTTTCAGTTCCCAGGCTGGCGCTCAGTCCACTGAGCCACACCAGCTAAGGCTGAGCACACTTTAATAAAATGTCTCCTTATAGAGAAATTGATTATTTAAAGAGTTGAAATGTGAGAAGTAATTAAAATATATCTGTTGCTAGCTATGGTGAAATAATATAGTGATTCACCAGGATCATTTCTGAAATATTCTTTTCAGAGGTCATATGTAAAAAGAGAGGAGATATTTCTATCTATGCATGTTCTTTGAGCCAAGGATAGAGTTACTGATTATCTTTAGACTAAGACAAACATCCCTGTCAAAATGTAGAAATATGTTCTTAATTTTAGAAATAAAATTTGATCAGGAATATAAACGATAACTTCCAAATTAGTAGAAGAATAAGCATGATCAATCCAATAGAGGCAAAAAAGATGGGGGGAAATCATTTATAAAAAACCTGAGTGAATTAGGAAGCACAAAAATAGTTAATATAAATGTCAATAATTAATAACTGTATATGAACTAAACTAGTCAGTTAAAAGATAATGTTAGTTTGGATTATAAAACAAAACCCAACTCTGTTCTTTGTAAGGGATATACATCCAAAACATACAAACACACAGTTTGAAAGTAAAATCATGGGAAAAAATAACAGGCAAATACAAATCACAGAAAAATAATTGTATCTATATTAATAGCAGACAAAATAGAGAGTTTAAGGCATGAAACATTATTAGTCAGAAAAAGGAACTATATTAAAAGGTTTATTTTACTAGGAAATAAAAGAATTCTTATATGTACCTAATAACGTAGCCTAAAATTATGAAAAGCAAAAGTGGACAGAATTACAAGAAAAAGGTCAGAATTCCCATCTTAGTGGAAAATATTAACATCATTCTTTCATTTAGTAATAGATAAAATAGACCAAAATTTAGTAAGGCTAAAGAAGATTTTAATCTTATTAATAAGTATGATATATTGGGCATATTTAGAATTAATGCTCCCAACAAATAGTGAAAACATCCTCTGAAGCAAACTTACAACATGTATGAAAATGAGCATGTACCAAACTACAAAGTAAGTCTCAACCAATATCAAAAAACTATTGTTATACTATTTTCCCAGACCTCAATATAGTTTAATTAACACAGGTAACTAAAAATTCCCATGTTTGGAGACATATAAACTCACTTCCTAAATAGCTCATGGATCAAAGAAGAAATCATAGTTAATTCAGAAGGTAGATTGAAAATTAATGAGCTAAGCATCTCAGAAAAACTGCCTTTTAGGGATGGTGCATCCCTAAAAGAAGATGCTTGTTAACCCAAATTAATGTGTAATTTGATGGGGGAACAAAAACTGCAACAAGATAAAAAAGGGTAAACTTGATGAAAGTAGGTGTATGGAAATGATAAAGATAAAAGTAGAAATTCATGACATTGAAAATTAAAATATAATAAAGATTTTTAAAAAGACTGCTCTTTGAAAAAGTTAAATATGCCGTTCTCTGGTAAGATTAATCAGGAGAGAAAAAAGACACAAAGAAATCTTAGCAATTAAAAAGGAGACAATAAAAATACAATACAGAATAAGATAGTAAGATCAGCTTTATGACATTATATTTGAAAACCGATAACAGACAGTTCAAAAATAAACTGACCATGGAAGAAATGGAAACTGAAATGAAACTACTACCAGAACTGACATTTAACCAGTGTGCACTGGTAGAACTAAAGGGGCTGTTAAAAATTGAACTTCTGTAGCAATTGATGAGTAGCCATGATCCTGAATCATCCCCACATGTCATATCCGGGCACCCTCTGTCAACACAGGCCCCTCTTCTAGGGATATGTCCCTCACAGTCTAGTAGCTGAAGTCCCCCTTACACAACAAACTAAATCCAGGACCCAGTTCCGGCACTGCCATCAACATCAGTTTTGACTGGCTAGTTTTCATGCAGTGTTGGTTATTTCAGTATTCTTAATATCACCTCTGCCATAGCCATTAATGGAAAAATGGTAAAAAATCTATTAGAACCTATCTACTAGTGAAAAAGCCAGCCTGGACCTGGCTGGTGTGGCTCTGGATTGAGCGCTGGCATGCCAACCAAAAGGTCGCTGGTTCGATTCCCAGTCAGGGCACATGCCTGGGTTGCAAGCCAAGTCCCCAGGAGGGGGCATAGTTGTATTTCTTGCACATGGATGTTTCTCTCTCTCTCTCTGTCCCTCCCTTCTCCTTCCTCTAAAAATGAATAATTAAAACCTTAAGGAAAAAAGCCAGCCTGTCAGTTTTTCAGATGACTTCTATGAAATATTATAAAAATACAGAACATTACAATTTTATTAAAGTGTTCAGAAAAAGAGGAAATTCCCTTTACCTCATGTATGGAGCTAGAATGACCTCCATACTTATGCTCAACAAAAATATTAGAAGAAGCCCTGGCTGGTGTAGCTCAGTGGATTGAGCGTAGGCTGCAAATCAGGCATTGCAGGTTCGATTCCCAGTCAGGGCACATGCCTAGGTTGCAGGCCATGGCCCTCAGCAACCGCACACTGATGTTTCTCTCTCCCTCTCTTTCTCCCTTCCCTCCCTAAAAATAAATAAATAAAATCTTTTAAAAAATAAATAAATAAAAAATAAAAAATATTAGAAGAAGAAAAAAAAGGAAAGTCAGTTTGTAATATGAATATAGATATAAGTATTCTAAATAAAAGGAAATTGGATTCTCTAAGCTATTGATCAAAATACCATGAAAAAGTTGGCTTTATTCAAGAAATTAAACATGATTTATCAATAAAAATTCTGTTGGTATGATTTATCACATTAACAGATTAAATAGATTAGTTCATATGATTGTTTCCATCGAGGAATAAAATTCAATATTCAGTCATACTTAAAAATGAAAGAGGGGCCGTCATTACCAACTTTATATAGAGACTAAAAGGGTTATAAACTTTGTGGTAATGAACTAGACAACTCAGATAAATACCTAGGGAGTTACAAATTAAACTGACCCAAGAATAAGTAGAAAATCTATAGACTTACAGACTTATAGCGAATAAAGAAATTGAATTGGTAATATTAAGAATCAACCCACAATCTTTCACAAACTTCCATAAAATAGAGGAGAGAACACTTCCTAACTGATGTTACGAGGCTGGTATTACTCTAATACCAAACCAGACAAACATAAGAATAGAAAACTACAGACCAATATTCCACCAAAGAAAAGATTCAAAAACCTTCAACAACACACACATAAAATATTATATGTCATGGCCAGTTGGATTTATCCCAGGAATTCAGGGTTGGTTTAACATCCAAAAATCAATTATATTGCTAAAGGTCAAAACTGATATACATCATCATCTCAATAAAGGTAGGAAAGCACTTGATAAAATCCAACATCCATTTTTGTGATAAAACTAGAAGTCACAGGGAACTTTCTCAACCTGATAAAAGACAGCTCTGAAAAACCTATGGCTAAAATCATACTTAATGTTGAAAACAATGTATTTCCCTAAGATGGGGAATGAGGCAAGGATGTCTGCTTCCACCACTTTTATTTAACACTGCACTGGAGATACAGTTGCACCAGAAATGCAAACAGGCAAGAAAAAAAAAATAACAGGCATCCAATTTGTAAGGAAAAAGTAAAACAGTCTTCATGTATCAGAAGATACAATATTGTATATTATATTTAAAAATCTTAAGAAATGAAAAACTAGAACTAATAAAAAATTCAGTGAAGTCAAGATTAATACACAAAATCAGTTGTATTTCTACTAATAAACAAGTCCAAAAATGAATAAAGAAAACATTCCATAATAGCATCAAAAAGAGTAAAATGCTTAGGAAAGGATTTAACAAATAAATACAAAACTTGCACACCGAGAACTACAAAACACCGAAAGATAGATGAAGAGATGTGAATGAATAGGAAACTTCCCGTGTCCGTGGACTGGCGGGCTCAGTACCTTTGGGATGGTAGTTTTCTCCAAGTTAATCTATAGATTCAATGCAATTTCTGTCAAAGTTCCAGCTGCCTTTTTTTTGGGAGGGACAAATTGTCAAGCTGATCATAAAATTTATATACAAATGTAAGTGACCCAGAATAGCCAAAACAGTTTTGAAAAAGAAGGGGAAAACTGGAAGACTCATATTTCCTAATTTCAGAACTTACTACAATTCCATAGTGATTAATCAGAACAGTGTGATACTGGCAAAGGATAGATGGAGAGTCCAGAAGTAAATCTTTGCATTTTTTATTTTTTAACAAAAGTGCCAGGGTAATTCAGTGGTTTAGGAGAGGACAGTCTTTTTAACAAACAGTTGAACTGAATATCCACATGCAAAAAAATTAATTTAGATGCTTATGCACAAAAAGAAACTCAAAACGGGTTTCAACCTGAACATAAGAGCTACAACTATGTAATTCTTAGAAGGAAACATGGGAGTAAACTTTCATACAACATTAAAGCTGAGATGATAAAACATTTTTGATAAAATGGACCTAATTAAAATTAAAAAGCTATGTGTATTAAATGACGCCATTAAGAAAGTGAAAAGAATTTTACACAATGGGTGAGAATCTTTGTAAATCCAATCAGATAAAGAATTTGTGTGCAGAATGAAGAACTCTTGCAACTCACTTATATGTGCACAAATAACCCAATTTACAAACAGGCGTCATAGCCTCGACTAGTGTGGCTCCATTGGTTGGGGGTCATTCCACAAAGTGGAATGTCACCGATTTGGTTCCAGGTTGGGGTGCATGCCTGCATTGCTGGTTCGGTCCCTGCTGGGACGTGCATGGGAGGCAACTGATCAGTGTTTCTCTCTCACATCGATGTTTCCCTCTCTCCCCTCCCTTCCCCTCTCTCTAAAAATAAATAAAAGCTTTAAAAATGGGCAAAATATTTGCATAGACATTTCACCAAGGAAGATATGCACTTGATTAAAAGCACATGAAAAGATGTACGATGTTACTAGTCATAAGGGAAATGCAAGTCAAACCCAAAGGAGATACATCTTCACACCCATTAAGATATTTTTAATAACAAACATGGTAATAAGTATTGGTGAGAATGTGGGAAAACTGGAACCTCATACATTGCTGTAGGAATGTAAAATGAAACAGCCATTTTAGAAAACAGTTCAGCAGTTTCTTAAAATGGCAAACATAGGGTTACCATATGACCCAACAATCTGAGAGAAATAAGTACATACATCCACACAAAGATTCGTACATGAATGCTGATAGTAGTAGTAGTCATAATAGCCAAAAAAATGGAACCAATCCAAATATCTACCAGCTGGTAAATGGGAAAACAAAATGTGGTGTATCTGTGTGATAGAATATTATCTGGTGATAAAAAGGAACGAAGTACTAGTATGTGTTACAACATGGATGAGTCTCAAATAGTTATGCTAAGTGAATAAAGCCAAGCAAAAAGACCACTTATTGTATGATTCTATTTATACGAAATGTCCAAAATAGTCTGCAGTAGGCAGATCTGTAGAGACAGGAGTAAATTAGTAGTTGCGTGTGGCTGGGAGTGACTGCTGATGCGTGGGAGGGATTTTTTATGGTGATGAAAGTGTTCTAACGTTGGTTTGTGTTGCTGACTGCATAACTCGTTTAATTTCCTAAAAATCACTTCATTGTTCACTTCATGGTATGTAAATTATACCTCAATAAAGCTGTTAAAAACAAACTTAATTAACTAGAAATAAAAGGAAACTCATCAAAAGTATATACTAAAACCTATAGACATTTTTACATGGTGAAATGTTAGAAGTTTTCTCTTTAAAATCAGGAAGGAGAAACATGCTATTAATACTGTTGTTCACCATTGTTTTGGGGTGGGGGTGGCAGGGTCCTAGTTGGTACAATAAAGGAAATAAATATATGGGGGTTGATAAGAAAAAAATGAAGCGATAGTATTCACAGATGATACAATTGTATCAAGGGTCAGTGAACAGTTTCTATAAAAGACTGTTTAAAAAAAGACTGTAATAAGTGTTTTAGGCCTTGTGTACTCTGTGGTCTCAGAGCAGCCACAGACAGTATATGAATGGGTATGGCTGTGTTCCAGCAAACTTTCTGTAAAAAAAACTGGCAGTGGTCCAGAGTCAGCCCACAGACCAGTCTTCTGACCGCTGATCTATGTAGAAAACCCTGTTCTGCTAACAACTTATCGTAAATAATAAGAGTTAACCAAGATTGTGAGATAAAGATCAAAATGTAGAAATCAGTAGTGTTCCTAATCACAACAAAAGATGAAAAACTTTTAAAGTATATAGTATTTAATAATTAAGAAGTTTAATTGATACAAAGATATGATTCAATGGAAGACTTGTATAACTTTTATGGAGAAAATTGTAAAGTTTTGTTTAAGTCATTGTAAGACTAAATAAAGTCTATAAACTAGAAGACACTTCTGAAACTACAAAAAGCAAATTTAAAAATACAAGGTGTAAACTCAAAAAGGAGGGGAAATGGGAAAGGAAGCAATGACAATAAAGTGGGGCCCTGACCACGTGGCTCAGTTGGTTGAAGCGTTGTCCCATGCACCAAAAGTTTGCTGGTTTGATTCCCAGTCAGAGGGCATGCCTAGGTTGCAGGTTCGGTCCCAGCTGGGGTGTGTACAGAAGACAACAATCAATGTCTGTCTGTCTGTCTCTCTTCCCCCACCCCTTCCTTTCTCTCTAAAATCAATGGAAACATGCCCTAGGTGCAGATTAAAAAGAAACATCTGGAAAGTAGGTAGATGGGTGGCAACTTGACTTAGCAACTTACTTACACAAAGTGCAAGAAAGCTGAGTCCTAAGCTGGCAATGGGGAAAAGTTAAGAACTTAAGACAACTTATCCAAAATCTTCCAAAATCAGAAGGACTGGCCATTCTGGGTACTCTGTAATTGGAGGGGCAGCTAAAGTAAGATTCAAATTAAAGATCCTTGAGAATTTATATTCTTTCTTTAATCCGTACCACTGGGCGATTGACCTCCCAATTCAGAAGAAGTTTCAAATTTTATCTTCTAAAGAGGATAAAATAGAATCTCTGCAGTGAAAGATTGGGTACTTTACCAAAATCAGGGAGACTGACCTACTCTTTGCATGCTGAAGATTGAATTCAGAGACCCTTAGCCTCTTCCAGTTAAGGAACCAAAAATACTCACAATAGGAGTTCCTGAAAAAATGGCTTCGCCCTGCACAGTGAAGCTCAAACCTAGCCCAGTACTCGGAGTTCCCAGCAGCTTTTCAGTTCCCACTCTTAATTATGAACAGGTGCTAGATAATCAGACATTTGAGAAAAACTTGTAATATAAAGACCTACATAAATGAGATATTTTGGAGGAAATAGAACTACACAGGGAGAAGAAAACTTCAAAAATTTTAAACCTGTCAGTACCCTCGGAGAGATAAAAAACAGACATGTTATGCCTGAAGCGTTGAGTGCTGACTGTAGGGCGCAGCAGAGGAGAGAAGTGGAGGGGCTGGAGCGAGCTGGTGGTGGTGTGCTTCTTCACACGGGTGATGAGTCCCCAGTGTTTTTTCCTTCAAACTCAACATGCGTTTTGTTTAGGTACTTTTCTGTAGGTATGACACAGTTCACAATTTTAAAAATAATTAACAAAAAATAAAAGGCATTAAAAAAACAGGCAAAGAATTTTAAAAAATCCAGAAAACTAGGCAGATTTGAAAAAGAGCAAAATAAAACTTAAAGAAGTAAAAAAAAATGGACATTTAAAAATATAGGATGGGTCAAGTAGCAGATTTAACACAGCTTTAAAAAATAGGTTGGAATTAAATATTGAAAAATTTCCCAGAATGCAATGTATGGAAATGAGTAGACAGAAAACATGAAAGTAGTTATGAGACAGAGTCAAGTGTGAATGTTTCATACAACTCTTTGGAGCTTTAAAAAAATAGGGAAAATAGGTGAGAAGCAATATTGGAATAATGATAGAATTTTCCAGGATATATGAATAACATGAATCTTAAGATTTAGAATGTTAAATGAATCCCAATAAATAGAAAGAAATCCAGATTTATGCATATTGGAGTAAAGTGCAGTACTCCAAAGACCAAGAGAAGACCAGCCAGAAGGGAAAAAAGATAAATTATCCAAAGCAACGATGAAACTGACAGCAGACTTAAACATAGCAACACTGGAAAGAGGAACTCAGTAGAATAGTCTTGCTATTCTGAAAGAAACAATTATCAACCTAAAGTTATATGTTCAGCTAAACTTTTAATCAAAAAGAAGAGTGAAGTAAAAATTTTCCAAACAATGTAAAGTGAGTTTACCTCAACAAAGTCTTACTTTAAAAAACACACTTCAGCCCTGACCGGTGTGGCCCAGTTGGTTGGGCGGCCTACCACAGAGTGAAAGGGTTGCCGGTTTGATTCCCGGTCAGGGCACATGCCTGGGCTGCGATTCAGTCCTGGTCGGGTGCCTGCGAGAGGCACCTCGTCGATGTCTCATGCATCGATGTTTCTCTCCCTTTCTGCCTCCCTTCCCCTCTCTCTAAAATAAATAATAAAATCTTTCAAAAAATATACTTCAGAAAGAAAGAATAATCTAAAAAGGAAAGTTGGAGATGAAAGTGTGAATAGCGAACAAAAAAATAAATTGTGTAAGTTTAAGCAAACATTGACTAAATTTTTTCAAGAATTTATTTATTTTTAGAGAGAGGGAAGGGAGGGAGAGATGGAGAGAAACATTGATGTGCAAGAGAAACAAACATCAATTAGCTGCCTCTTTCACACGCCCGACCAGGGACTGGCCTGCAACCCAGCCATGTGCCCTAACTGGGAATCAAACTGGCGACCTTTCGGTTTGTGGAACAATGCTCAACTAACAGCCATGCTGGTCAGAGATTGACTGTAAATTCTAGTTGTAAAGGCAAAAATGTTACTGTCACCAAATCCTTATATTTATGATAACTCTAGGTTTTGTCGGTTTGGTTTCTTCTGTAGGTGTACAGAAGATGGGTGTCCGCATAAGAAATTTTTTCACACACGTTTTCTCATGCGAATGAGATTAACACCAGATTGTTCCAAAATGTTGATCTCAACGTCCTCTGGCTATCTCTTGATTTTGCATGATCTTGACTTAACCAAGTCTTTAGAAGTAGGCAGCTATCCCATTTTGAGAGCAAGAAGAACTACGTCAAGTTCAGGTAAGCTTTTCTTTTTTTCTTTTTTTTTTTTTTTTGAAGAATTTTCCAAAGAATCTCAGACATAGAGTTGGTGTATGTTTCCATTCTGAGAATGATAGCAGGAGGAAGGGAAAAAAATGAAAAAACATTCTTTGGAAAGGTCAGTGAGAGCTTTTTTCTTAAGGAAATACAGTGATTTATATGTATCTCTGATGGGGCATTAATATGTGCCTCTGATCACAGATGATCTTGGAAAAATAACTGCTAACACCACAAAGTATTTCCTTTTAGCTCTCTGCTAGGCAGAAAATCTTTCATCAGTATTTCTAAGTCATCACTATCTCAAAAATTAGTGATGGCCTAAGGTAGTATGAGTCTTTTGTACGTTTTTCTGGAACTCAGCTGAGCTTTTAAGTGATAGTCATATATAGAGTTTTCATTTTAAGTCTGTATTGTGTCCTAGACTTCCAAACGTCCAGACACTGGTAGCTGGTGCCATCTTATCTCGTGGCCTCTAAGCATCCTCTTGCTGAAGTCCTGTTTCTGCTCCTTTGGCTCATTCCATTAGATTTAGGTGAAGTCAGGGCTCAGAAAAACGTACACACTATAATTTACATTATGTGGTAGAAACTATATTTCATCTACTTTTGGGGGAAAGAGGGCTGATCTAGGAACATACTCAGAAAAAAAAAGACTTAAGCATTGGAACATAGTGTTCCTAAATTGCTATTAAAAGTTCGCTTCGGAATGTCAGAATCTTTCTCCCTTGTGCACAGGGCCGTTTCTGAGGACCCCTCTGGGAATGGCAGGCCTCCTTGTTTTGCAGCTGCCCAATTTCACTGCTATAAGTAGAAATTAAACTTTTCCTAACTTATTTACAAGCAAGGAATATAATACTTTTGGATTTATATATATTTTTTCAGTTAAACATTAATAACCAGCTTTTTGAGAAGACTTAGTTGGCATTTTTTGGTTCAAAAACCAGAAGGTTTTCTGACTTCTAAGGGTAATTCTGATACTTAATAACATCAAAGGGGACTAAGTTAGTAAGAATCCCCCCAGAAGTGTGGGGCCCCTGGAAAAGTGTGGTGAAATAGATTGCTGTTTGTAGCATTACATGAGACTCAGCTCTCTGTTACTCATTTTATTTTTTCCACTGATTTCAATGTATAGTTTGTATTGCAGTTCAAAGAGAGCAGTCATATATTTTCAAGAATGACAACAGAAGTGTCTGGTATGCCTTAAGGAGGATCTGTCACGTTCTCAGTAACACGCCTGTTATTTGGACCCTGTTCAGACATTAATCAGTGGACTGAACAGTGCAGTGTTTACTCTTACTCAGTTTTCTTGTTCCATTTCATCACACAAATGATGCGGAAGAAAGATGCTCCTGTGTTTATTTGGTGTTTCCTTTTTATTTTCCCTTACACTAGTCATTGGTGGTATACAAGGTCTTAGAAAGGGACGAGGTCTTAGAACACTTAAGCCAGTTTTAAGTGGACAGGTACCTGCCCTGTTTCAGATGCATTTTAACAGTGTGGTTCAAGTAGATGATTAGAGAGACATTACCAGAGTTTTGCTGGTTTATTGTCAGAATTTTTTGTATTTTTAAGATCTGACCACTTCATCGGGTTCATCGGGTCCTCGACTCTCTGGTTCACCTTGTCATCATAGCGATTCTAATTCAGCTTCTGAGAAACACACATCACGAGCCTCACAAAGAGAAGGTAGGTGAAAAGGTGGACTTTAGACCTGGCTGGTGTGGCGGCTCAGTGGACTGCGTGCCAGCTTGCAAACAAAAGGTCACCAGTTCTATTCCCGGTCAGGGCACATGCCTGGGTTGCTGGCCAGCCCCGGTTAGGGGTGTGCGAGAGGCAGCCCTCTTGTACATAGATGTTTTTCTTTTTCCCTCCCTTTCTCATGTCTCTAAAATAAAAAATTTTTAAAGTTGGGTTTTATAATCCTGTAACAACAGATTCTACGAAATAGCTTTCTTTGGCCCTGCCTGGGTGGTTCAGTTAGTTGGTGGAAGCGTTGTCTCGTTCACCAGAAGGTTGTGGGGTCGATCCCTGGTCGGGACCCTGAGGGGAGGCGGCCTGGTGACTTCTGTCACACCAGTGTTTTTCTCTCTTGCTCTTCCCCTTCCTCTCTCTCTAAAATTGATAAACATATCCTTGGGTGAGGGTTAAGAAAAACAGCTTTCTTTAATCCATAAAGAAATGGCTGTGCCTAGTCCCTCAGTTCTGATATTTGAAAAGCTAAAATAGAGTCTCTAGGATTGGTATCTTGGACTAAAATCTTTGATAGAATGTAAGCTCCAGTTCTATTTCCTGGCGGTGTAGTTTGGAGAGGAAGGAGTTGGGAGATGGAGACTCCACTCGGGGCGATTATGGAAAGTACACGAGATTACACCTGCGACGGGGCCGCATGCACGAGGGGACGGGTTCATCAGGGCTTGAGAAGGTCACCTGGTTCCTGCCCAGTGGGCTTTTTCCAGCGCCGCTCCCTCACCTGAGCAGAGCCTGCAGGACTCGGAGGGCTGGCGAGGTGAGGGTAGCCGCCCTCCGGCCCCGCTCCGCTCCGCTTTGGCCAGCTCCCGAGGAACCTCCAAGGAGCACAGCTTGAAAACCACTGCTTAGCTATTTAGAATGGGGCCCTTTTCTGCTGTTGTTACAGATTTTTTAAATTCTTGAAATAGGGGTTTTTCTAAAAAATTATTAAAGTTTAATCACATGTGAAGTCATTATTTAGATATAGTTTGGTTCTAACTGTAATTTAGAGCTTTACAGGTTTCAGTCAGTGCTGCTGTAGTCGTCTAAAGGTGGTCTTTTAAAAGAAGATACGTGTTTTTGAGAAACAGTTCACAAAGGTCTGAAGAGGGAGCTCATTATCTTCAAAGGAACGCCCTCCACAGGAAGAGAAGTGTTGAAATATTCTCTTGATACTAAACTTTTAAGACGCTTTCTTACAATGTCTGCAAAAGTGGTTCTCTGCATACCCGAGGGACACGACACACTCCCAGCAGTCACTGTGGCTCACTGCAGCAGTCACGTCCTCGGGGCCAAGCGGAAGGACGGTGCGCCACACCGGAGCGCCGGGAATACGTGTGATTGGCGGGGTCTCCCACCCCGTGTTTGACGTGCCTCTGTGTGAAGTGCCCTCCCTCACCTCCAGGGTTGAGTCTGTTGTTTCTAGTACTGTCCTTGGCAGCAGGCTGTAAGCCCCGCTCCTTGTGTATGTATATTTATAATAGGTGTTTATTTACGTAACAGCAGTCTTGATGACTTCAGGTATTTCCTTCTCTGCCCGAGAGAGCACCAGGTCCTCTGACATGAGAATTGTCATCTTTGACTTTTCCAGATCCCTTTCATGGCACATAACTTTGACTTTACTGAAATGAAGAGCTTTCTGAGACACAATCCAAACCAAAAGGACCCCCTGGTTAGTTTTAGCGCCTTAGCCTTAGGCCATTGGCGATTCCTGCTATAGGGACTTGGATTCTTCAGTTCTGGTCACGCCTCCCCTCCCCCAACCTCACCCCAGAGACACGCACTGCATGCAGTGAGGGCGCCGTGGGCTTGTGTTCACACCTGGTGGTGAAACGTGGCAGACAGAGGAACGAAGGCATGGGACTGGCTGGCAGAAACCCAGACTTTTTTTTTTAATTGATTTTTTATTTAAAAACCTTTTAAAAAACTTTTTATTGAATTTACTGGGGTGATATTGGTTAATAAAATTATATAGGTTTCAGGTGTACAATTCTATAAAAATCATCTGTGATGCTATTGTGTGCCCGCCACCCCAAGAAATCAAAGCTTTCATAAGCTGCCTTAGTCCTTTGATAATCCAAATCACACATTCTGATGTTCTTGCATCTCAGGAGTTTCACCCCGAAATAGTCTTGAAGTCTTAACCCCTGAAGTTCCTGGTGAGAGAGACCGCGGAAACTGCATCACATCCTTACAGCTGCACCCAAAAGGCTGGGCTACTCTTCTCCGGTGCTCAAGCAACACTGACGACCAGGAGGTACAGGCTGCAGTACCCCACCTCCCACAGGGCCGGCTGAACAAACGGCCATCGCCACGCGTGCTTGAAACCCCGTTCTCCTCCTCTCCGGCCTGGGTGTGGCAAGCTGCGAAGTGTTTTAAAGCAATGATCAGCTCAGACTGTGCCCGGCTTTTTAATTTTTTTCTCCTCATCTTATTGTAAGAAAACCTTTATACAGTAAACATAGGACGGAGGTATTCCAACTAGGCTGGCTAAATGTGAGGCTTTGCTAAGCCAGTTAAGTATAATAATTTTCTCTTTTTAAAAGCCAGGGGAAACTTTGGGAAAGGAAGGAACTAAACAGACTGGGGGAAAAGGTCTTATTGACCTTATGACTCTCACCACTCTGAAAGGCAGGAGTCCTCCAAGAAGCCTTCTAGCTCTCGAGTCCACAGCTGAGAAGAGAAGGGCCCTTGAAGTATGCAGGAGAAGTGTTCTAGGGCTTGAAGGGCTTAGCCCTAGAATTGTTTAAATGTCAAGATCATTGTTACCCTCAGAAACGGGAATTGTTACCATAGAAATCGCAGTGGCCTCTGTGAGTAACGGGCCTTCAAGCCCCATGGTACAGAGTGACCCTAGCTCACGGAGACAGGAAGGTATGAGGCCGCACGTCAGTCGGAAGGTGGGTGGGTGGCATCCATCTGAGTGACTTCTTGAAACAGTTCTGTGGCTTTGGCCCTCTGTCAAGGCTTTTGAAAGAGGAGTGTCTGCAGCACTGCTTGGGGCTCTGTAACTCTGGTCTGTCTGTCTTCTCTCTCCCCAGTGGACTTGTGTTTATGAATTCCAAGAAGGAGCCCCCGTGCGACCTGTCTCACCTCGCTGTTCCCTACGACTGACTCATTACATTGAAGAAGCCAATGTAGGCAGGGGTTACATCAAAGAACTTTGCTTCAGCCCCGATGGACGAATGGTTTCTTCCCCACATGGCTATGGGATTCGCTTGCTGGGATTTGACAAACAGTGCAGTGAACTCATTGACTGTTTGCCCAGAGAAGCCAGTCCCCTGCGGGTGATCCGTTCTCTGTACTCTCATAACGACGTGGTTCTGACAACCAAGTTCTCTCCAACGCACTGTCAGATTGCCTCAGGGTGCCTTAGCGGACGGGTTTCTCTGTATCAGCCAAAGTTTTAGGCACAACCTACATCAAATAAGCAATTCTTCTGGTGTTTGATATATAAATTACTTCAATTTAGGTGAAGTATTTTCTTTTTAGATGATCTTAAAAGTTTGGGTCAAGATCCTGATTCTCATGGGTCCATGAACACACCTCTGACCTGTGTACCTGGTCGTCGAGCAGAATAGGGGCCTCGCTGAGTTCGACTCTGTGCAGCGGCACCTGCCGCAGCTCCTGCTGACCTGTGCCACTGGACTCCCGACATCCTGGGTGTTTTGCATGGTAGCTCTTGTCAAGTTTCTTTCTTTTTCTTTTTTGTTTTTTGATTTTGATATGAATTTTGTGGACATTTGACAGGAGTTTTAGTTGGGTTAGGAGAAACCTGTGACACTAGAATAAAACCCAAAAGTTCGATGTTGGCATACTGGTTGTTGAAAAAGAAACTTCATCTTCATTTATCAGTACACTTGGCCTTTTAAAGTTGCTGTTACGTTTATAATGAGCACAGACAATGGCGTTATTCTCAGAACTGTTAGATAGTCTTGCAACAAAATGTCTTTTAAGCTTCCTGTTAAAACTATACATATTTTTTCACCATGAGAGGGTTCTGTGGTGCAATTCTAGAAGAAATATTACCATCTCTCTTTGTAATTTACTGGTATGAACTTTAAAATCTCTAGCAGGTGTCTTTACTTGGTATTTTGTTCCTGCCAACAGCTTTAGGGAGGAAGAGGGGCAGAGGAATGGGCTTTGGTCATTTCTTTTGTATAAAAGAGAATGTATTTATTGGATTGGTACGCCCTCTGACCGGTGCTGAGAACAGCGTAGCTCAGACCTGCTCTCTCTGCCAGACCATTTGAGTCACACAGGGTGACGTGGGACAGTGTTGGGGAGGAGGGGAATCGAGAGTGAAGAGGCGTGTGTACTCGTATTCCTTCCGTGAGCCAGGTGGCACGGCGAGCTCTGTTTGCATCAGGAGAGCTGCCGTCCTCTTTGAGCTGCTGGCTTCACTGTGGCCCTCAGTGACTTGGATGTCAAGACGAAGAGCTGACAGGAAGACCTTTGTTGTGTTTTGCTGTGGAGCACAGCAAGCAGAAAGCCTCAGACGGGGCTCTGGCCCGGGGGCTGACCGCTCTGCTGAAGTAAGCAGTGTTCCTCCGGCCTCCTGCACGGGGGCACGTGGTGTTTAGAGGGGGACTGCCAGAGGCCGGAATTGTTTAAGTCACACGCTGGCTTTTCCCCTTAGTTCACATTTTCTTAGACAGTGATTCTCAAACGTGAAGGTACATTATAATCATTGAGGAGCTTGTGGAAATACAGAAGACGCCCTCACCTTAGGAGATTCTGATTCTGCCATGGAGAGGGCAGAAATCTGTATTTTTAACAGGAACACCAAGTAATCTTTATTCAGATGGCTCTGGATCACTGCTTGTAAGACACTACCTTAAACATCAGTAAGTATTTTTGTACCCATCAGGTGCTTAACACAACTCCCAGAAGGTGTTTTGATTATTATCTTTTAAATAAGTAAATGAAAGCAATTTTAGAGGTAGAAAGTAATACAAAAAAGAATCATCTCATTATTTAAGGGATGAGAGAAGTTAAGTGACTTGCCTATGGTCATCCTGAAAAATTACTGGTGGAGCCAGGACTCGAATTCAAGTCTCCTAATTCCTTGCTCAGGGCAATTTCTACTGTATTATGCTGTCTGTTAAAATAATGACTTATGAATACTTTATTTTGTCTTTAAGTTGTATTATTGTGACGATCCTTAAATTGGCCAATAGATTGAGAAAGGAGGCATGGGAGCAGATGCTGAGAATTCCAGCCATAAGAAGAAGGGTATTTAAAATCTTACAGAAAACTTTAAGCAACCCAAACACATGAGTAAAAACGACATTTTTCTAGTAGGGCCTACCAGACAGCCATTCACACACATGTATGCAGGTCACATCTCACTTGGAACAATGTCGGCGCTAGGGCAATTTTTTTAAAAAAGATTATTTACTTTTAGAGAGGGGTAAGGGAGAGGAAAGGAGAGAAAAACATCAGTGTATAAAAGAGACATCCATCCACTGCCTCTGGCACTCACACGCCCCCACCGGGGGCCCTGCCTGCAACCCAGGCGTGTGCCCTGACCGGGACGGAACTGCCGACCTTTCTCTCTACAGAACAACACGTGACCCACTCAGCCACACTGGTCAGGACTCTAGGACAAATTTTCAAAATCAGATCAATTTACCATAGATGTTTCAAATTTGGAAATTAAATTTTTTTTATTGATTGATTTTTTAGAGAGAGAGGGTTGTTCCACCAGGGTTGTATTGATTTGTTGTCCCGCCCATTCATACATTCATTAGCTGATCCCTCTGTGTGCCCTGACCTGGGATCAAACCTGCAGCCTTGGCGTAATGGGACGGTGCTCTAGCCACTGAACTACCCGGCGGGACCTAAAATTTGGCTATTATTTTAGTCCTCAAGAAACTTATGACATAGTACATTGCAGGCACAGGTTTGCCATAAACTTAAAAAAAAGCATTTTTTAATACTTAATAGTTTCTTTTAATAACACCTGCATTAGCCTTAGAAAACAATAACTCAAAGACTTGCTTTTTACTCCATCCAAAGATAAATTTATCTTTTGAGGATTTCTCAAGTATATCATTTTTTAAAGATTTTATTTATTTTTAGGGAGGGGAACGGAGAGAGACACAGAGGGAGAGAAACATCTTGGGTTGCCTCTTTCACGCCCTGAACTGGGGACCTGGCCCACAACCCAGGTACGTGTCCTGACTGGGAATCAAACTGGCGACCTTTCGGTTTGCAGGCCAGCACTCAATCCTGAGCAACACCAGCCAGGGCTCACGTGTATCATTTAAAAAAAAAAATGAGAATTGGGATGTAACACACAATTTTTATTACTGGCTTATTGATAACTTTTGCTTATAAAAAACATTTAAAAGAAAAGGCTTTGGAGGCTGAAAACAGTGTTATCATTAAAAATAAGCTACTAAGTACAGTGATTGTATTGATAATCAAAAGAAGCTTCCACAAATTCCATCTCCTTGGGAGAGAGTTCCATGTCCCATGCTGGGTGCACATGTCTCCCAGCTCTAGACTTCAGCCCATGGTTGTTTTCAACACTGGAGAGCGCCTATCACGCGTCAAATAATACACATACACCCTCACAGAAACCTTGCAAGGTAGGTGGCATAAGCACTAAGTGACTTTGGAGGGAACGGAGAGTCAGAAAGCTTAAGGGATTTGCCTTCAAGTCACAGAGCTGGGTGGCGTCACTGGGATTCAAACCCAGGTCTGTTCATTCTAGTCCCAAACCTGTGCTTACTGCCCTACCATCCTGCCCTCTGGTGTGTAAAGGATGGTAAACTGGCTTGCTAAGTTACTTGTTTTGCATCCCCTGGAAGGTCTATTACAAAGCTGACTTACCTTCTGCACCACATGAAAACATTTACAAGATTGACAGTTTCCATTAGAATTAACACCATGAACTTCAGGGCACATGTACATACAGTCTATGCCTAACTAAAAAACCTCAAGCAGGACACATAGCTACAAAATAAAGAAAAATAGAGGGTAACTAGCCTTGTATAAAAATAGAGCCACACAGAGGAGATTTAAAAATTCACAGCCAGCAAACTCAGCAAAACCACCTTCGTCGTCTTTGAGGTGTGGTCGTGATCAAAGTCATCGGGGGTATGGATCAAGGAGTCAAAAGTCAGCAGGAATGCTGTGCTCTTGGAGGACACCGCATCCTATAACTTCAAGGTTCCAGTTCACTCAGAGTACAAAATCTGATCTGGCGTTTTTTACTCTAAATTGTATTTAGTCATTTGTATTCCTAGTTGGCAAATGTGTTATAGCTGGTAAAACAGAGTGATGGTTGGCAGTGTCCCTGAAAGCCTGTGCAGACAGTATATGGCAGTGCTGTGCCGGATGACTTCAGGAACTTCCTGCATAGCAGTTCCTTATTTTCAGTTGTGAAAATGAAGTGGCTCACGCAGAAGAGACTTCTATTTTAATTTTTGGCAATGTGTGATCTTTTTTCTCAGAAGCCCAGAAAACATGTATATTTTGTTATTTCTCCTTGTTACATCCATGAGAAGCCGTACCAAAAATTGTAGAAGAAAAGCAAGGAAAAGGTAAATCCCACGCTCCCCACTCCTGTGCTCAGAGCCAAGGACACACTATACCATTAGTGTTAAAGTCTTGTTTGCTGGAAAGTGCAATATAGGAAAAATATTCTGAAAATCTTCTAGAAGCCTAGTGTTCCCCAATCAGTCAGACTACATGGTTTTGGATCCATAAATATCTGTTAAGCTTGTGAAAAGCAAGAGAAATATTCTGATAACTTATTGATGACAATCAGCGCCATCTAGTGGCTGGCAGCCACCGAGAGCTGTGAAACTCCAGTAATACTCGTGTTGGTCATGAAGGAAAGCATACGTACAACTTTCTGGATAACTGAGTATCTCTTAAGTGCCAAAACTTAAAACTTGTAATAATTTTTGAAGTAAGTCTTTCAAATATGTTAGTATACCTCCTTGCCTTCTTAAACAGCATGCTCAGTATAATTCACTTTCTCATGATGAAAAGTTATATTCGTGTATCATTATAAATATCCAAGGAGCTCTAATGTACATAAAATAATTCATAAAATGTAAAGGGCTATAACAAATGAGTTAATATCAATGATTGTAAAGTGATTCCCTCAGCCCTGAGGTATACTTAATCATTCGCTTCAGACTGCTGTTTTAATTTAAAAATGTTTTATATCTGCTAAGCAGTTTGTTCTGTCTCCTTCTGATATGTCAACAAGCCTGCCTCTGATAGGATCCCCACTTCCTTCTGGCGAGCCGCGCTCACCCGCTGGGAGCTGGACGTGAGATAACCGAGAAGGCCTGGCGTCCGCAGAGCGGCCGGGAGCTGGCGCACGGCCCTGGAGCCAGCTCTGTTGGTTGCTCACCCCTTCCTGACCTTCTGGATGCCACAGTGACCTTCTGGACACCAGAGGTTTCCAGTTAAAGCCTAGCCTCATGGTGTTTTTCAGTTGCCACTAAGTAAAATACTACAGACAAAGGATGTTGCTAGAGTAAGGAATGAACAGCAATGTACCAAAGAATAATAGCAAAGCAACCACAAAGGCTCTGTATTTGCACAGGGGGTTTTCATGCTTTTAAGGAAAAAAAAAAAGAATGCAGAGGTGGGGAAAGCAATGAATATCAAATCCAGATAGACTTGAGTATTTTTGATGCCATTAAATTTCATCAACAACCATTAAAATATATGCTTAAATTATCACATGTGGTTACAGAGACACAGTTTAGTCTCATTGCAGAGTAAGATTGTACCAAAATTCCTACGAGTTTCTCCCATTCAAATGGCGATGGAAATTATCAGAAGGAAATGAACAAATTGACCTGCATTGTGCTCTCTCAGTTGTAAATGAGTCAGAGGCAGAAATACGGGTTTGATGGGTTTTATGAAAAGCTCTACGGAACTCCTCTCTCTCACACGCGCCTCCTGTATGTGTATGTATGTGCGTCACCCAGAGGTAATAAAATAATTTTAAATATAAGTGTGGTCCAAAGTATTTAAAATAGATAGGATTTCAAGCTTTCCTAAGTTTCTTCCTCATTTAGATTTCATGGTTTTTACATTAAAAATTGAGTATTTGAATTTTCTTTTAAATTTCACTGCATCTTCTATTTCCGGATTGTGCTTTCTGATAAGTTTTAGATTAACATTTTCAGGAAATCTGGGATGTTCCAGACAATATACCAGACACCATAAGTTTCCTCACTGGGCTCTGAGGTACTTTTAAGTTCTTAACGCTAGACTGTAAGCTCCTTGAGGGCAGGAACTACCTTATTTATTCTCAGTGGTCGGTACAGGATCTGACAGAGTAGTTGCTCCATAAATGTTTGGTAAATGAATAAAATGAACCACATATGTGTGGCCTCGAGTTCCTGTGGAGCCAGACTGTGATGCGCAGGTCACTCAGTACTAAAGGAATCCACCGTTCATCATCACAATCAGCACAGTCCACGCATCAGAGGAATACTAAGCATTTCCCATCATCTGGAAAACCGTAGGTTAAGACTCAGTTTTCCATTCCACAAACGTTTGAATCCCTACTATGTGCTTAGTCCAGTACTAGGGACCCAAGGGACAGGATCCCTGAGGCTCTGGTATTGCACAGCTGCAGCTGAAATAGGTGCAGGGCGGGCTTCACGGGCGTGTGACCTGTGCCGTCGGGGAGGGCCCTGCACTGAGACGGGTCCCAGGCTTGGTTCACTGCTGGGCTGGAGCTGTCCCGAAATTCTTCCGTTTTTGAACAAGGGGCCCATAATTTTATTTTGCACTGGGTTCATAAGTTATGTAGCTGGCCTGGCTTGGATATTATCATTTTGACATGGTGGAAACAAAATAGTAAGAATTATATCAATATTATCTTTTCACATTCAGTGAAAACTAGCCATAAAGTAAAATAACCTATAAAATCTAAAATTAAAACAGAAGTACCTCCCTCCCAACAAACTTTTTAACAGGTCAATATTCTTCATTTCAGATTAGAAAAGTGTTCTAAAAATGTAATTGGCTTTTTACCTTTTCAGTTGAATTGTTGAGTTTTTCAAATGAGTGAGTGTATAGTTATAGGTGAATTTATTCTCTCTACATATATACCTACATACAAGTTTAAGTTTTTAACAAACCTTTTATTAATACATGCACTAAATATTTTGGTGTAAGTCTACCTCATATGTGCTTTTGAAAAATAAATACTTTGAAACACTTGACACACTTTGTGTGTGTGTGAACCTCTTTAAAGGTTGAGGGCAAACCTGCATTTAGCAGCAATTGGAACATTTTTGCTGAAGGCGCTTAGGTGTGCATCTGGGGACTAGAGTCGGGGCAGACCCGTGGCAGGGGCAGTGGTTTGGTGGTTCTCATTAGTGAGAGTCCGAACTTTTTCAGTCATGTAGCCCTATCAGGAAAAACTAGAGAATGCGCTTCAAATTTTGATTCTTTATAAACTTTACATATGCACATTATAAAACAAGTGCAGAGGTAAAGGAACTTGTAGAAAATAAGATTAAAAAAAACATCAATCTCTTCCAGGGACCACCTTGTGCTCCCACTGGTGTGGGCACGCCCCCTTCTGTGGCGGCCAGTGCTCCGCATACACTGTCGGCATTTTACACGAAACACATTTACTGAGACCTGACCCATTCACATCCGTTCATTATTGTTCTGGCCATTTACCAGTTTGTCCGATATGAGTTATGTTTTTGAGTTTTACAAATTCGTTCTTCAGTGAAATTTGTGTTCATATAAATAGAAAGCATAGTTGATACACTTTTACTTTTGTTTGTGGAGCTGTATACAGTGATCAGTTCTCATGTAGACAAATCAGAACATGCTGGGGTTTTTTTTCAGTGTTCCCTAGAATGACTTTTTGTATCACTTAACAGTGTGATTGGTGGTTCATTTTACCATACTATTTTAATTCACTAGAAAAATGACAATCGAATTTGGAACACTCACTCTTTTGGTAAGTCGTTGAAGAGAAAAGCAGAATGAATCTCTTTTGATTATTTTGTGAAATTAACCATTTATATAAGCTGATTGAACTAACCACATCACTAATTACTATTTCAGTTATTCCTGTGACTGACAGACTATGGGCTATTTAAAAATAGATTTTTTTTATTTAAAAGGAAATGGTTATCTGGCATGCATTTATACCAGTGAGTCAACAACTTATATTAACTTCCTGTTACTGATGTAACAAATTACCACAAACCTAGTGGTGAAAACAACACAAACTTCTGTCCACTGAGTTCCCTTCCAGGCCCTCCTGGCAGAGGATGTGGAAAGTGATGCTCAAACCGGACTGTGAGTCCGAGTCCTGGAGGGCCTTCAAAACACAGATTTCGGGGTCCTCACCCAGGGTTTGACTTAAGAGGTCTGGGGTGGGAGCCCCATTTTGCACTTCTAACCAGTTCCCTGCCGCTGCTCTAGGTCTGGAGACCAGTTTGAGTACTATGGATATTGAAAATGCAGTCAAGAGTTCAGCTTTCTCACGGATGACAGATCCCAAGGAACTTTATGTAGAGGGAGGAAGCCGGTTTAGGGAAAATCGCAACTTTGCAGGTTGATATCGTAGATGGACAACAGGCATCCCTTCAGCTACACCATTCCGTATGTCCCTCAGGCTGGCCATCCGTCAGTGAGAGCCTAGACTTTCTTGATTTGACTTGCTATTTAGGTTACTGAGTAGCTAATTAAGCTAAGATTGTCCCACCTTCTCAGAAACAGACTGGCGCTGGGTGGCTCATCTGACTCAGAGAGAGGAGCAGGGTTAGAGAGCCCCACCCCTGGTGCCAGCTGTGTGGAGGGTGGGGAGGCACAACGGAAACTAACCAGGGAAGAGGCAACTCGAAACATTTTTAATCTTTTTTGAGGAAACAGCTGTTTCCATCCAGAGCCAAGTTACTGGTACACTAGACTGCTGCCCTGCTGCACTGACATTAACTCGCAAAGCCCGTCACCAGAAAAGGCCAGTCTTTGGGTAAAATGAAGAACCCATATTTCATTGTGAAAGGATTGTTTTTTCAAAATGCAAAGAATCAGATCTATTCTGAATACACTGTATTTATTAAGCAGCTATTACCTAAATAGTATTTTTGTGTGTGTACTTAATAAATGTATGTACGAGAAGGATTTCTTGGCATTTATTGAAAGTTGCAGTGTATTGGCAGGAAAATCACGATCCCTTCCCAGATCCCTTCAAGGGGTAGGTAGACTCCTGACCTCTGGGGTGGTCTCAATAAAAAATGAATTGATTAGGCTGTGTTTTACCCACCAGCCCTGTCCCAATCTGTGGGTGGTATTCTGGGTCTGAGGAGAGGGAGGAGGTGGCCACCATATTATGATTTGTGGGACAGATAAGAGAATCACTGGGTCATAGGTTTCTATCGCCCTCTAGCCATTACTTCTGTAGGGTTGATATCGCTATGACTTCAATGGCACTGAGAATAACTAACGTACTAACAGAACTAAACTGAGTCTCTCAACATATTGCCAACATCAAATACTGTGATAAGCGGCCTAATGATTTCTCAACATTTTATTATGAAATGTGCAAACATACAATAAAGTTGAATTTTACAGCCAACATTTGTTTACCAAGATTACACCATGAACATTTTATTACACTTGCTTTATCACTTATCTAATATTCCATCAATCCATCTTAATTTGTGTATTTTGAATAAATTGCAGATAGCTGTACCTATCCTTCCAAAAGCCCTCAGCAATACACATCATTAACTAAAGTTCAGTGTTTTTTATTGAAGTTTCCCCATGATCAAGGCCCACAAATATAAACAGCATGTCCTCTAAGTTTATACAAATGTATACATATGTGGAACTCAGACCCGTATCAGGATGTCGATTACCACCACCACCCCGGAACGTTCCCTCATCACGCCCCTTCCCAGCGAGTCCCTTCCCCCGCCCTCCCAGAGGCAACCGCTGTTTTCCTCTCACAGATCTGCGTGAACGGAATCATACACTGTGCATTATTCCCCCGTGATTTTTAGGACATATTCTAAGAAACTCAAATAGTTCCTGCAACAGGGAGAGTACGAGTGATAAAGACAACACCTGGGATCAGACTATGGTTTATTCATTGAATAGGTATGAGGATCTCTAGTCTGTGGATACCAAGATCAGAAGCCAGTCCTGCCCTCAATAAATTCACAGGGAGGTGCAGCACGAACAGCGCGGAGAGAACAGGGGTTGAGACAGCCGGCGCGGGCCACAGGGGTCACGGAGGCATCCAGGGAGCTTTGCGTTTGGACGTTGAACTTGTTTCAGGCACCCAATGCTCTGTATTTCCACACGTCTAGACTCGTAATTCAAAATGATTTGTCTTTAAGTAAGGGCAGTTTTATAGTACTGAGCAGATGTAAGGCAAATTTGCTAAACAAGAAACTATAAAAGGCACAAACTGAACTTGGGAAGTCTGTTTTTCTCCAGTTTGAGTTTACAAAGACTCCAATGTATTTATTTAGCTTCGCCCCCAGACACAGAAGCAGCCAGCTGTCCTGCTCTGGCTTCGAAGAGCTCCAAGCGGCAACAGCAAGCATTTCATCCCCTTGGCCCTCGCCTCCGCTGGCTCAAACCTCCTGCACCTCCCAGTCCAGGCCCCCACCTACCATCTCTACTCTTTACCCTCGTACCCTACGTACCCTACGCACACATTACAAGGGAGAAGTACTGTACTTGGTTCCCACACATACCCACTTTTTCCCACTCCGTCCTTCTTGAAACCTCTATGGATCTTTCCTAGTGAGGAGGGAGCAGTGAGGAACCCAAGAAACCCTGACCGTTTCTGTTTTAAATCACCCTTTTCCCAGAAAAGTAGGAGAGGGGTTCAGCAGAAAGTTCTGAAGCTTCCTTTTTCCCCAACAAAAGAGAACGCTCTCATCAGGAGCCACCCGTTACTACAGATACGGTGACCTTTGGGAGAGAAATGAGTTCCTTGATTAAAGGTAGAGGCGTTTGCTCTCAGGAAGCACGAGTTACACCTTGGTGGCTCTCCTACAGTGACAGAACCATGGTCAACGACTCTAAGAAACTTGCTTCTTGCCCTCTTGGTCAACTCCATCCAGCTTAGTTCCACAATTCACACACAGTGCAGAGGGATAAGAAAAATGGAATGCCTGTACACACTCGTACAATCCTGACTCACGCACGAACTTTTTTTATCTGAAGTTGGCCAGACATTTCTCAGACTAAAGGAGAGCTGACTGAGAGGAAAATCCACACTAATCAGCCACGTAGCTCGTACATTATGGACTTCGTTTGTGCCCCGCCAAAACTAGTGGGCTGAAGCCTTGCCCCCTCCCAACGTGTTTATAAGTGGGCCTTTGGTGGATAATGAGGTTTAGATGAGATCACGAGTTTCTCTCCCTTCCATGACAAGTCTGCACACCAAGAGGCCTGTCGCCAAGAACCAGATCTGCCCGCACTTGATCTTGGACTTCCCAGCCCCCAGCACTGTGAGAAATGTCATTTTTAAGCCACCCAGTCTATGGTATTTCGTTATGGCAGCTCGAGCAGCGTAAAAATTCTTTCCTTAACCTCCATGGCCCATCAAGGAATGGTCAGACGGGATATTCCAGAATGCTGGAATCCTGAATATCCATGTGTCCCTTCACTCTCTCAGTTCTTGAAGAACTGAGTATCAGGTATCTACCAGGTGTCAGCTCCTGTGCCAGGCACTGGGAACACCGTGGACCAGGGCAGATCCCTGCCTCGGGGAGCTGGCATTTGAAAGGCGCAAGAGGCATCGAGTCATCACCGTTGAAACAGGGATGTCGAAGCCTAAGAACATTTAAGAGGGTCCTTCCTGCACGCATGAGCTGTCTTCCCAGAAGTGACTTTTGACCCCAACCTCGAGTCCTCAGGAGTTGCTGAGTGAGTGAATCAGGGCAGGGGGCAGTGCTCAGGGTGGGGCACTCTGCTCGGGTGCAGGCCAGGGGCTGAGTACAGAGAGGTCCTGGGGCGGAGGGCAGTGACTGGGCAGGGCAGTTGTAGCTGGAGACGAGCCAAGGTGGCAGAGGCTGGGTCGTTTCACCTGAAATAATTACTGTCAGCAGTATGAAGAATGGATTGAACAGAGATGGGAATTTAGATATTCCCAACTTCTGCTTCAAAATCAGATATGCTCATCTGGAAGAAAGTTCCCTATGGGAAACCTCAGTTGCTACATGGACTAAGTTGGGAACCAGCCTTGGGGAGATGGGGCGGGCTCTGAGGTAGCTGGAGCTCCTCTAGGCCCGTTCCCGGCCCCACCTTGAGGAATACCGTACTCTCTACATGCTCCCCTCGTCTGTGGGCTACGATGCCGGCTGCGGTGGGGTAAAAATTTCATCAGATGACGTGTAAAACAGTCCTTTTATCAATTCTGAGGTTCAGGATATTCACTTTTGTAATAATTTCTGCCCTGGAGTTTCTGGAACATGTTACAGCAACTGCCCCCTTACCTAGTGGCCCTCACCAAGCCACCCCAATCCCCTAGACACAGGAAGCACCTTACAATTTAACACGTGAACCAACAGTGTAGCTGATACAACTTCACCCCAACAGAAAGGAGTGGCTATTAAGTTAAAAAGCAGATACAAAAAATCTGGAAAAGCACCAACATCCAGACCATTTACCTGGGGGTAGGCATGACTTGAAGGTACATAATTGCAAGAGAAATTACTGACAAGCTGAATTTACCATTATACTCAGTAGGAAAAAAAATCAAAATGTTTGACAGTGTAGTCATCTGGAAAAAATTATCCGGAACTTTTAAAAAGAATTATTTTTATCTTTGCCCAAGAACATTTTTTTTCATTGCTTTTAGAGAGGAGAGAAACATCGATGTGAGAGAGAGGCATCGATCAACTGCCTGCCACTTGCACCTAAGCTGGGGTCGCACGCACTCAGACCAGGGACCGAACCCACAACTTTTTGGTTACAGCAGGATGACACTCCAACCAACTGTGCCACACTGGCCAGGACGGGAACTCCTCTTGATCAAAGATGAATAGATGAAGGAGTGTTCAATCTACGAAGTCATCAGGTGAAGTTGCTAATAGTCAACATAGTGTGCTAACTGTATTATCAACAAAAATACTAATGCATCAATTTACCACACAACAAAGAATGTGCTAGTAACTCTAACTCAACCACAAGAAAAGACCAAATCAACTTAAAAAAAAAACAAAAACAAAAACCCCCAAACTTTATTCCAAAAAGTGTTACCAAAAGCATGTTAATGCTGAAACATTTACAGGTTTCATTCATACTCACATAGTCGCAAAATTCAAAATGTCAAAAACAGCTTTACTGCTTCACCACTTTCAATGAAACTTTAGAAACTGAACATGTAGAGGCTGCCGCACAATTTGGGAGCCACTTAGGCAAATATTTAATATTAAGCTTAAAAAAAAAAAGAGCATTAAAAGCTAAAAGCCTCAAATTTTAGAATGCCTGTTCAAGTCTTTGATATGCATGGGAAAACGGGGATATTATTTTAATTTCAAAGAAATCATGTCTTTCTTTAAGAGTGATCTCCTCTCTCGCCTTCATTTTGGCCGCATACACCTCATGCTATGCACCTTGCCCGCGCTGACCCAGGCCTGGCCAACGTGACTGGCCCACCGTGAGGCCCTCCAGGCCCCGCTTCCCACACCCGCCTGCCACCCACCACTGCTCCCTCGCACGTCCGCACAGCCCTCTGACGGCCACCGCTGTAACTGAGCCACGGTGTTTCAGGTCTTCGAACACGGTCAGACTTGCACGATTCCATTTTACTGCACAGTTCACAACATACGGCAGGGGATTACATAGCTACTAAGGTAAGATGAACATCGACCATCGAGACAAAAACATCAACCTAGTCTCCAACACCAGCGTGTCACCACGCAGAGGTTGTGTTCACTCTGCGGGGCAGTCCTGAGGGCTCGCACCACTCAGTGTGTGTTCATCACGGGTTCCACGCACCAGACATGGGGCACAGGGCATGGCCAGAAGTGCCCTGGGCTCACGAGCAGTCTGTGGCACACATGTAACAGAAAGGGCCACTTTTAAAGCTCTTCAAATAGTCATTTGATCATATTTGTCTCTTCAAAATCACTGTACTAGTTCACACTGAAGGTAAAGACAATAGAGTCTTATTAACACAGTTTGACTTACTTTAAAGTTCAGACAAAGCTGTTCTCTGTAAGTCCTGTTGAATTTTTTGTCAAATTTAGTAAGTCTATATGACACAACACAAAACCATCCCCGGTAACGTATTTGCAGTTTGGTCTTCAGAAGCTGTAAAAAGTAACAAAGAAATCCCAAAATAGTATGAGTTAAAACCATTAAAAATATTTATTGTTTGTAAATGCCACATATTTGAGACAGCAGAAATCACAGCATCCTCCTTCCAATTCTCACTTCTTGAATTTCACAAAAGTGCTTTAGAACTTAGATTTCTACCACCTGCATGGAGTGTACAAACAGAAGGAAGCCCCGTGGCACCCAAGGCCCATGGGGGCCGTTCCCCAGGATTTGACCCCAGGCTCACACGCCTCCCACATGCTGAGCACCGAGACATGCCCAGGAGTTCTCAGGGACACACACACACACACACACACACACACACGAACGAGGGGCCAGGCACCACAGTACTACTGTCACTCGTTTCAGAAAGAGCCGCTTCAAATCCTGACTTGACTCTATTTATGGACAGGCTACTCACATTTATTTGGTGACACTGTGTTCTGAAATTTTTACGTTTGCACCTGTGTTGCTAAAGTAAACTGCCATCTAGCACATTGTCAAACAGAGCAGTTGTAAATCTCCTGAGCTTGATTACTGTCTAACAAATGCTTGATTATGCTTTCTAATCCTTTTGGTTTGAAGGATGTTTATTTTATTTGTCCAGCCATACTGCATGTAGAGGTAAACATCTTTTTTTGGACTATCTGCCCAGAAACTGAGTAAACTACCAATTGAGACCCTGATTTTATTTTGGTCAGTGTGCACGTTTCCATATGCAATTACCCAGAACGATGAAAAACTAGCAGTAAGAAACCTAGCTACTCTACCATGTCAGATGCCAGAGAACTGTCTTGATCACGTATTTACAGACATCGGTTTTTAGAAGATAAACGGCTTTTCTAGATGTTTTCTGTGTTTTATTAATTATTCAATTGGTATATGAGCCATTTTGCCTTATCTGGAGAAAACATTTTAAAATATGTCCTTTGACAAGAAATTCTTGCTAGGTAAGGCATGAATAATCAATCTAACCAGCTATTTTACCAACTTCTAGAAATTTAAAATTAATCCTTCAAATTTAGATTTTATCCTCTCAAACTGCTTTAATGATAAAAGGGTAAAATTGGGTTCCCAAAATGTAAAAATCCTAACAGAAGTTTCTATTTCCAAAATAAAAAAAAGCACGAACACTGCAAGGTGAAAGCTATCCTGATTTCCCTCCCCCAAAACATTTAGAAACCAGAAAAAAAAAAAATGAGATCCTCTTCGACTTCCAAAATAAAATTTTATGGCAGTGTTTTTCTTTTTTAAAAGGAGTTTCAAGAAAATGGAATACTTGAATAAGACAAACTACTATCCAAAGGGAAAAAATAGCCAAAGCTGTTTACTAAGTTGGCAACAATAATTCAAAGAAATTGAGCTAAAGAACCCTGACCAGATGGCTCGGTTGGTTGGGCACTGTCCTGCAGAACGAAAGGTCACCGGTTCGATTCCGGGTCAGGGCACATGCTTGAGTTGCAGGTTTGGTCCCCGTTTGGGGTATGTATGAGAGGCAACAAACTGATGTCTCTCCTTTTCTCTCTCCCTTCCCCTCTCTCTAAAAAAATAAATAGTATCTTAAAAAAAAAAAGACATTGAACTAGAGAGAATTTGATTTGAATGAAATTAATATAAAACTTAGGATGAAATGCTTATGACAAAATTTAAGTCTCCCCTTCTTTTGGCTATGAAATCAGTGAAATCAACATGAGGTTATTATGGACAGGTTTAAGGTCACATTCAGAACTAAGCAGAAAACTTGAAACCTAGAAAGCAAAATGGGAGCTTTCACTGCCTGCTCAAGTCTACCGTGTCTGAACAGAAAGAGTCTGGTAATGACCACCCGACAGGTGCTTTGTTTCAGAAACGAATACAAGCAATTTATCACAAAAAGCCTACGCCTATGAAGCTCTTTTCTTCTCTGTCCTGCTCCTTTGTCCTCTGGTGTATATGCTTACGTTTAGCAAAGACGAATGCTTTTTACAACTTCTAAGAACAGAGAAGCAAGAAATGGAGTAATAAAAGCAAGCCTGAGAATTCGAGGGGCCCTAAGAGCCTTTTCTCCAGCTGGTCATGGCCACTGACACCTCTGTATGGAGGGCTGGAGACTCCAGACAAGAAGACCATCGCAGTTATGAGTTCCCTTGTCAAAAGTGATGCATCAGATAAAGAGGTCTTAACAAGGCAATGAGCCTCAAGTTCCCAGGTAATAATCAGAAAACCCAGAACCCAAAACCCTTAAATTTTCCTATTGAAACATTTTATTCTGAATTTGTTGGTGCTTAAGGAGAACAGCTTTGCCTGTAACTCACTGTGCCCTGAACTTATGACACCAACTGACATTTGGCCAATTAGGGACAAGGCCAAACTGCTTTCTTCTTTGAAGGTCTAGTCAGTTAATAAATGGCACTTAACTGATGATTTCTTTCATATAACCTTTAACAGGAATTCATAGGTCGCATTGATTATGCCCCAAGAGATGAGGGACCGATGGTAATTCAGATGGGCACCTCTGAAAAGATTTGTCAGTTTCCTGTCCCGTTCTAACCAGATTTTTTTGAAAACCTTGGGAAAAGACTGGAATTCCCCACCAATCTGAGACTGCATGCGAGTTTTTACAACATTAAGTGGAAAAAACAAGATTCCCAGCACGGCGCCCAACAGCCCTCCGCAGATAAAATCGGTGACCAAATGAGCGCTGTGAGTTGTTGCGGTGGGCAGGTGCTCCTTGATGGGGCCCCGGAGGCCAAAGAACAGGATATTGCTGAAGCCGTTGCGGAAAAGAATAGGTGTCAAGCCTCGATAATACTCTCCAATTCCATGGCACTTCAGTGCTCTGAAAGCCTGGTAAGTGTTTGTGAACTTGTCATGATGCTTGTGGTCTTGAAGCAATGTCTGAACTCTTTCAAATGGAGTGAAAATTGCTTCCGTTGTCCCCGCAAGCAACGCTGCCATGCTGCGGGCTACAAACTCTGGGGTACTGGTGTGCTTCCGGAGAAGGCAGGACAAATCCTCGTACAGACCGAACATAAGTGCTAGTGTCGTGGTCTTCTGCATCAACGGGGGGAGGATTCCTCGATACAAGTTTCGAAATCCATCCCTCCTCAACTGAAGCACTGCATCCCTGGTTTTGATTCCATAAAGCTGTTGCCGAAAGAGGACCTTCTGAATGGGATATGTGATCGTTACGTTGTTGAAAGCTGCACAGTAGCCACACAAATAATGTTTGATTTCACCGACATCTGTAATATGAGGTGATATATCTTGTTTGGAAGATGTTATGATGGGAGACCTCTTTTCATGAGCTTCTGAATCCATCATGTGGCTCGTGGCTTAAGATCTTTCTTCTTCATGGATTCTTTTTAACCTATAAATAATAAAATGACAATAGGTAAACCTTTAAGTACAGTGTTGTATTTTCAGAGGACTCCTGGAGGTCCCCGAGACCCTTTCCACGGTCTGGCAGGCCCCCCCTTTTCCAACTACACACTAGGTGAAGCTGGATTTTCTGCATACACTCCAACCAACGCGACTGAGACTGTGTGCAGAAGCAGATATGAGACCCTCCTTATCTGTTTAAGCCAGACGTTAAAGAAACTTGCAAAAGTATAAAACACGCTCCTCTCAATAATTTTTTAAAAGTTACTTTTCATGAAAATGTGTTGTTTATATTAACATGAGTTTATCATCATTATTATAAAGTAAATTAATAAATATTTTTAAATTTTAGCCCTGGCTGGTGTAGCTCAGTGACTGAGTGTAGGCCTGCAAACCAAAGGGTCACCAGTTTGATTCTCAGTCCAGGACACATGCCTGGGGTGTGGGCTGGGTCCCCAGTGGGACGCATGCGAAAGGCAATCACACATCGATGTTCCCCCCTCTCTTTCTCTTTCCCTTCCCCTCTAAAAATAAATAAAATCTTTTTTTAAAGGAAAAAGATTAAGAAACAAATATTTTAAAATTTTGCTTCAATTTCTAAGACCACAAAGATTAATCCACATAAATAAAGGCTCTTTGGCATCCACAATAATTTTTAAGTATAAAGGGATCCTGAGACCAAAAAAATTTGAGAACCACTGGACTGGCTCATGCGTACTGTCTACACTACACAACTGTATATATCATTTTCCTCCTGAAACAAAGTCCTCCCATGAGAAATAAAACAGCAAGACATGCACTCAATCACTGTGCTCACTAACGCTTACACAGAACCTACTCTGAATCAGGCCCTCTGCTAAATGCTCGTCATCCGAAGACAAGGAACTCACAATTTAACAGGAGACCGCCAAGGTGAGCAGTGACCCAGAGTGGTGCCTTCTATGAGAAATGTGCAGTGGAGCACGGGTCAGGGACACCGAGCATGCACTTGGAGAAGCGGAGACTGGAAGAACAGGGTTGAAGGAGCCCTGCAGGTATGTGCTCTGCACTGTATTTTCATGGATTTAACTCTCAAAATGACTCTATAAATATTTTCCTAACTTTACCAATGAAATGACCAATACACTTTTTTTTTAAGATTTTATTTATTTATTTTTAGAGAGGGAAGGGAGGGAGGGAGGGGCAGAGAGGGAGAGAGAGAGAGAAACATCAATGTGCAGTTGCTGGGGGTTATGGCCTGCAACCCAGGAATGTACCCTGGCTGGGAATCGAACCTGGGACACTTTGGTTCCCAGCCCACGCTCAATCCACTGAGCTACGCCAGCCAGGGCTGAAATGACCAATACTCTTTTGTCCAAGGTACAGGTAATAACCGGCAGAGCTGGCATCCTGAAATAAAACCTGACCCACTCCAGGGTCGCTGTTCCTGCTATCTACCACAGATGGCAGGGACTCTGGGGGGCTACCCCGAGACAAAAGGTGGCTGTCACAGACCATGATGGAAAATACTTGAGGCCTAAATATATAGATTTACCCCACTGGGTAGAACTGAGGCAAAATAGAACATATGTTTCCTTAAAATGGCAAGATTGTTCTTGCCAATCATCTAAAGCCAAGTTTCCCCTCAAAAGGCTCCAAACAGTTAAGACCATCCAGAACATTTCCTACATCCCAGAAACAGTCGCAGAAATTATCTTTAACTGGGGACATAACAGTTTTATATTTTAGATGTATCAGGGTTATTGCTTCAAAATTGCTTAAATTCTTCAATAGTAAAGCATCACATTTAATTACAACTCAACGACAAAAAATTAAATAACCTGATTAAAAATAGCGAAGGACATGAAAAGACATTTCTCCAAAGATATACAAACGGTCACCAAGCATATGAAGATGATGCTTGACATCACCCAGCATCAGGGAAATGCAAATCGAAACAGCAGTGAAATATCGCCGCACACCCATCAGGATGGCCCCTACTAAAGGAAGGAAGGGAGGAAGGGAGGAAGGGGGGGAGGGGGAGGAGGGGGGAGGAGGGGGGAGGAGGGGGGAGGAAGGGGGAGAAGGGGGGAGAAGGGGGAACGGAAAAGAGGAGAAAAGAACAACAAATACTGGTGGGGATGTAGGGAAGTGGGAACCCTTGTGCACTACTGGTGGGAATGAGAAATGGTGCAGCCTCGAAAGAAACCTGTATGGTGTGCCCTCGCTGGTGTGGCTCGGTTGGAGTGTCGTCCCACAGGCTGAAAAGGATGCAGGTTTAATTCCCCATCAGGGTACACACCCAGGTTGCAGGGTTTCATGTCCAGTAGGGGCATGTACGAGAAGGCAATCAATCGATGTTTATCTTTCTCTCTCTGTCTTTGCCTCTCTCTCCCCCACCAAACCTTCCTCCATCTCTAAAGCAATGAAAAAATGTCCTTGGGTGATGATTAAAAAAAATTATGGCCATTCCTCTGTTCTTCAAAAAATTTAAAATAGGGACTTGTAGCCAAGATGGAGGCATAGGTAGATACACTCGACCTCCCTGCACAACCAAAATGACAACAAATTTAAAAACAAAAAATAGCCAGAACTGACAGAAAATCAAACTGTATGGAAGTCCGACAACCAAGGAGTTCAAGAAGAAACATTCATTCAGACCAGTAGGAGGGGTGGAGACAGGCAGCCAGGGTGGAGAGGATGTACCACAAGGTGGTGGCTGGAGGACCGGGAGGTCCCACATTTGTGTGCCAAAAAACCGGGTGTGGAGCAAGACAGACTTTGCAACCCAGAGTTCCAGTGTGGGGGAAATACAGGCTCAAAACCTCTGACTGTAAAAACCTGTGGGGGTGGCAGTGGCAGAGAAACTCCCAGCCTCACAGGAGAGTTACTGGAGAGACCCACAGGGTCCTAGAATGTACACAAACCCACCCACCTGGGAATCAGCACCAGAATGGCCCAATTTGCTTGTGGGTAGTGGGGAAAGTGACTGAAAGCCAGCCAAGCGCTGAGCAAGTGATATTGTTCCCTCTCTGACCCCTCCCCCACATACAGCACCACAACAAAGTGACCGGGGGTGGGCAGAGGGGTTGCCCTGCCCTGGTGAATACCTAAGACTCCTCCCCTTACTATGTAATAGGTGTGCCAAAACAAAAAAATATGGCCCAAATGAAAGAACAGATCAAAGCTCCAGAAAAAAATACAACTAAGTGATGAAGAGATAGCTAACCTATCAGAAGCAGAGTTTAAAACACTGGTGATCAGAATGCTCACAGAACTGGTTGAGTGTGGTCGCAAAATAGAGGAAGTGAAGGCTATGCAAAGTGAAATAAAGGAAAATGTACAGGGAACCAACAGTGAAGGGAAGGAAATTGGGACTCAAATCAATGATTTGGATCAGAAGGAAAAAATAAACATCAATCAAAAAAGAATGAAGAAACAAGAATTCAAAAAAAATGAGGAGAGGCTTAGGAACCTCTGAAACAACTTTAAACGTTCCAACATCTGAATCATAGGGGTGTCAGAAGGAGAAGAGGAAGAGCGAGAAATTGAAAAATTATCTGAAAAAATAATGAAGGTGAACTTCCCCAATCTGGCAAAGGAAATAGACTTCTAGGAGGTCCAGGAAGGTCAAAGAGTCCCAAAGAAGTTGGACGGAGAAAGCACACATCAAGACACATCATAATTACATTACCCAAGATGAAAGATAAGGAGAGAATCTTAAGGAGAGAGTTACCTACAAAGGAGTTCCCATAAGACTGTCAACTGATTTCTCAAAAGAAACCTTGCAGGCAAGAATGGGCTGGAAAGAAGTATTCCAAGTCATGAAAGGCAAGACCTACATCCAAGATTACTCTATCCAGAAAAGCTCATTTAGAATGGAAGGACAGATAAAGTGCTTTCCAGATAAGCTAAAGTTAAAAGGGTTTATCTAAGAAAAAGGTGATCAAAACTATGAACAGTAAAATGGCAACAAACTCACAACTATCAACAACCAAACCTAAAAAAACAGAAACAAAAATGAACTCAGCGAACAACTAGAACAGTAATAGAATCACAGAAATGGAGATCACATGGAGGGTTATCAGTGGGGAGGAGGGTGAATGGGGGAAAATGTACAGGGAATAAGAATCATAAATTGTAGGTACAAAATAGACAGGAGGAGGTTAAGAGTGGCATGAGAAATGGAGAAGACAAAGAACTTACATGCACTCATGGACATGAACTAGGGGGGAATGATGGTGGGAGAGGTTGCAGGGTAAAGGGGAATAAAGGGGAGAAAAAACATGGGACAATTGTAATAGCACAATTAATACATTAAAAATTTTTTTTAAATAGAATTACCATATGGTCTAGCAATCTCACCTCTAGATATATATCCAAAAAGGACGGGGATCCCGTCACATGGGGATGGAACCTTGAGGACGTGATACTAAGTGAAATAAGCCAGTCATGAAAGGACAAGTAACCGTGTGACTCCCCAAACATGAGGCACCCAAAGCAGTCAAATTCAGAGACAGTAGAATGGTGGTTGCCAGGGACTGGAAAAAGGGGGCACAGGGAGTTATTGTTTAATGGTTAGACTTTCAGTTCTGCAAGATGAAAAAGTTCTGAAGATCTGTTTTATAAAAATGTAAATATCAATTACTCAACTGTACATTTAAAATGGGTTAAGATGGTAACTTTTTATGGCCCCCCCCACACAACTACATGTGAAGGTTTCAATGATACATAAATATTGAATAAAAAAACAGAATAGATAAGACAGCCCATCTAGGTCTTTGACTAACGATGAAAAACCCAAATCTGTCACGTTTTTTTCCTACCCGTACCACACACACGCCACCATACTGCTCAACTTTCTTCACTAGCTGACTCAGTGCCGACGTGATGAGGTGAAGGCGGTGCACGACGCAGGCAGGGACACAGCATGAAGCCACTGCAAGGACTACCTGAACACAAGCGCCGTGACCCTGTGACAGTCACCCCAGCCACTGAGAGAGCTACTAGAGACTGCCAGGTAGAGCGGAGTACAACCCCGTGGAGCCCTGGACAAAGGGGGGACTCGCGTCCTGGGAGAGACAGCGTGGGGTTTCATCATGCCACTCAGAACAGCACGCAATTTAAAACTTAACGTTTACTTCCTAATGTCTCCAATTAGTACTTCTGAATTCTGGTTGACTGTGGGAGCTGAAACTGGGAATAAGAGGGACTACTGTACCTGAGCTATGTGCTCTTGGAGCTCCATATGGGTAGGAGATGGATGAGTGACAAATAAGGATGGAAAATCAGGCCAGGACCCGTTAGGAGAGACCCTTGGGAAGAACCCAAGACCCTCTTGACACAATGTACTATCTTCCTCCTTTCTTATGTGAAGCAAACAGAAATAAACTATTTTCCTTAGTTGGTCACACCAAGATCTGGGTGTCCTCCCTGAAAGCGCACCCCACTAAGAACGTGCAACGCACGCACACAGTGGCCCAAAGCCTCTTTGCTTGGAGTTCGAGCTGGCTCGCTATCACGTTCCTTTAGGAAAGACAAACTTTCCCTCAGATGGGAAGAATTATGACTGGGCACCACTGTGGGCCCAAAGTCTGCCCTAAGGAAGGTAATACAAGAGGTCAGGAAACTTTTCTCCCCACCGAGTCCCTGGCCACACCTATGGAACTCAATGGTGCCAGGGGTCCGACCTTTCACTGCCCACCGCGGGTACCAAAGCACTCCGTTCACCGCAGAAACCTCACTTTTGGCAGAGGGCTCGACACGGTGGGACTTACACCTAAGTGCTGCGTAGCACTACCATGCATGGGGAACAAAGGGACAATAACAACTGTCCCCTGGTGTTCTGAAAATTGGTGCCACTGCAGTGTAAGACCTGGCTTAGAGAGAGAAACTGTTTCTAATTTTGGCAGGTATTGAAGCAATTCTCGACCAAGAGAAGGTCTCCTTGGAGCCGCGCTGCTTGCAGATCCAGTAAGACAACAACTGAATCATTTCAACAAATATTCATAAAAGTATACTACTTTTTTAGAAAAAATTTACACATTAAATTTATGCATTGAAGTACCTATTTTAAAAAGATGTGTCATTTTTCTTAGAGAAAAATGGAGCTGTAAATCAGTTAAACTCACAGACAGCCTCTCCTCTAGGCAAACGGTCCTGGCTCACCTCCTCACCTGCTGCCTGGTTAGTGAGAAAGCCTCTTTGCTCGTCGCCCCGACTGACGCTAGTCTCCCTCACTCCACTTCTCCTCACCCACCTACCCTTCACTTTAAAAACATACCAAAAGAACACACTACTAAGTTAAAAAAAAGCAAGGTGTTCAACAATGCATTTGGGAATTTCTAATAGCAGAGATATCCCAGTGTTTTGAATGGATGCACAGTATTCTATCAAATAGATATATTATATAATTACACATAAATGTTACATAATTATATTATAATTTACTCTATTTCTTATTTATGGTTAGATTTTTGGCTGGTTCATTTTTTTCCCTTTGAAACAATGCTGCCAGGAGCAGCTCTGTCCTGTGCCTGAACTCTCACCAATCTGTCTGTAGGGTAGATCTTTGCAACTGGACTGCTGGCAACCCTGCACTGCTCCCAGAAAACCTATGATTTACATTTCCGTTAAGTGTACGCCAGTACCAAGTTCCCTCCCACTTCCAGAATCGGGTATTAAACTGCGATTTTTGCCAAAGTGATGGGTGAAAAAAACCTCACTTTGTCACTTAAATTTTTTGGTTCACAGCCCGCGCTCAATCCACTGAGCTATGCCAGTCAGGGTCACTTAAATTTTTTGAATAAAATTCAGCATTTTTCATTTTAACTGACTGTTTGAATTTCTCTCACCATAAATTTTCATTTTACCTATTTTTCTGTACACACTTCATGTTTTTTCTTGACTGATTTGTGAAATTTATTTGCATATGAAGAAAATCAATCCTGTATTAATCAAACTGTGACAAATACTTTCCCCACTTTGTGTCATTTTTATGATACTGATGTTTTTAACTTGTATATTAAATCTACTGATCTTGGTTTCAAGGTTTTGTGTCCTTCCTTAAAACCATAAACAAATAATCCACGATTCCTTCTACGACCTTTACGGTTTCATTATCCGTTCTATAATGTCTCTGGAATTTCAGTGTAAAGGTCAGGCAAAGAACAGAACATAACCGAAAAATCCGCAGGCGTTTTGTATTTATTTCTGCACTCCACTCGGTTCAGCCGCTAGCCCAGTACTTCTTCCCCCACAGCAGCCTGTTTGAACCTCCTGTAGCATCAGAACGGATTTCATTGCCTAGTGGGGCTCCCCTTGTGCTCTTCCTATCAGAGCGACCCGCTTTATGGCCTCTTATGCTTCTCCAGATAAACTTCAGTGTATTTCTGTTGTACTCCTCCCCAAAATCTTGTTGGTATTTCATAGTGACAGTGACTTTTATAAACCTGAAGAACGTTTCCAAAATCGAACCTTATCTTACAAGGACATGATATTTCCCTATTTACTTGTATCTTTCTACAAACCTTAGTAGCATTTAAATTTTTTCATATAGACCCTGAATATGTCTGGGTATTTTACCTTTTGGTTACTACTGTGAATGGTCTATTTTCTTCCAATTAATTTTCTAACTGCTTTTTATCTGCATGTGAAAAAGCTACCAAGTCTTATATGTTTAAGGTTAGAACCAGCCAACTTAACAAATTTTCTATTTGATATAGATTTTTTTTGGTGGATTTGCTTTCTACTATACATAATACATTTCATGAATTTTGCCTTCTCCTTTACAACATGTATCTTTCTTTCTTCTATCTTCTTGAACAAAATTAAACTATGGTGATAGCGAACGTCCTGAATTTTTCTTGACACCTGTGGGAACTCGACCAGGGATTACTGTTAACCACGACACTGGCTTTTGGTTTGAGAAACGGGGAGGTCTTGTCATCGGAGCGTTCAAAACTGGAGTCCCAGCAGTTTCAAGTGCCCACAGGGAAACGAGTTACCATGACGCGGAAGTGTTCCCACGCAAGGTTCCCTTGTTCCCCGTCTGTCTCTACCCGCCTTTAGGACTGTGCTGCAAACATGAAGCGAAGCGTGTCTTTCCAGCGTTGTAATTTCTTCTGACAAACTATGCTAAAGACTCTAAGACTTCATTCTGCATTAATTCTAAGAATTCGTATAGTATCTGCAATTATACTTTAAGCCCCTACCCACCACTATTCACTAGGAACTTATGTTCCAAATAAAAATGAATTCCGTTTTTTCTAGTGCTAATAGTCAATTAAGAATAGGGCCTGTTAGAGAGTTTTCAAACATGGGGACAGAATATACATTACTTCTGTTTTACTGAAGTTCATCCACCTCCACCACTTTCCACAAATACTAAATCTGAAATCTACCCTGAACTTTGGTCAAATGCTTTTAGGAAGCAACTGAGATGATACACGGATACTGGAGGCAGAGCAAAGTGTAGCATTTAAGAGTTACTGCTAATTGCTTGGGCTCAAACCCTGGCCCCACCATATAGGTACTGTGTGACCTACAACAAGTTTCTCAAGGTCTCTATGGCTTAGTTTCCTCATTTATAAAATCAGGATGTTACCCACCTCACAGGCCGGTTAATTAATATAAAGCCCCCAGGAGAGAAGTCTAGAATACAACAGGCGCTCAACAAGGGTAAACGATTATTGTTCTTTTCTGATGTACTTACTTGGTGTACACATTAGCATGTTTTTTGGTAATTACTCTCCCTTGTAGTATGGGTATGAATCCTATTTGGCCATGGTGAAATATTCTTTTAATGTACCGCTAAATGCCATTGGCTAACATTTTATTTTAAAACTTCACATTACTCTTCATAACATACAAAGTTTTCAATTTATTACTATCATCATGTCAAGTTCAGGTATCACTGTTCCACTGGCTTGTAAAGAGAATCTTATTTTTCCATCTTTATGTTGTGAACAACTTAAATTTCATCAAAATTATCTTTTCCTTCAAAGTTAAAAAAAAATTCACCTGTACAAGGGGAACATAGCCAATAATATATTGTGGTAGGTCTGCATGGTGACAGGTGATTATTAGACATAGTGAGGTGATGACACTGTAGTTGACAGTATGTAAATGTTAAATACTGTGCACCTGAAAGGACTATAACACTGTATACCAACTGTACTTACAAAACAAAACAAAACAAAACAAATTCACCTGTAACACCATCTGGGCCTGGTGTTTTGAGGAATGGTAGCTTTTTGATAACGTGCTCAATTTCTTCCATTGTTAATGGTCTGTTAGGTTCTCTCTTCTGGAGTCAATTTTGATAATTGGGTTTCCTTTAAAAGAAAATTCTGGTTTATTTATATAGCCTTATAAAGCATTTGCTTTTTTTTTTTTTTAAATACACCTAGCCCTGCCTGGGGTGGCTCAGTGGATTGAGTGCTGCTGGCCTGTAAAGCAAGGGGTCGCTGGTTCAGTTCCCAGTCAGGGCACAGGCCTGGGTTGCAGGCCAGGTCCCCAGTTGGGGGCATGCAAGAGGCAACCACAGATTTATGTTTCTCTCCCCGACTTCCCCTCTCTAATAAAAATAAATAAAATACTTTAAAAAATAAAAAAGTAAATCTAATCTTATGTACTTATGTTCTTTTTGAGCAGGGAGGGTAGCCAGTGTATCCAGTTTACGTTCTTCCCATCTTGGCAAAGAACCAGCTTTTGCACTTTCCAATTTTTCAGTTTTTAATTTTGTTTTTCCTATTTATTATCATTTTTCTCCTGCTTTGTCTACCTTTATTTTATTATAATTTTTTAGTTAGATGCTTATTTTTATTTACTCTGTTTCATAATTTTAGCATTTAAGGCTATACATTTTCCTTTCAGCAAAACTTTTATTACTTTTGAAGATATTCTGTGGAGAATTTTGGTCTGACAGTCACCTCGCCACCTGTACCATCTTCTGTTCCCTTTGCAACAGTGGCTTTGATTTGGGATCACTGTATATGCGCCCTTTTCCAGAGACCAAGCCTGTTTGTGGTGTCATACGCTTTATTTATGCTCAGGAGAACAGCATCTTTCTCATGACCCACAGGAAAGATCCAATAAGAATGGAATCTGACATCTGGCAACTGTCCTTTCGTCTCGAAAGTTCAGTGACAAATATACCCTCCACAAGCTGACCTTCATCTATGGGAGAGCAAAGCAAAAGTGGGAATCCAAGTTCACCAAGTCCATTGCTAAGTTTTTGGCAAACAACAGGATGCCAGTTATAGATGGATGCACATGAGCATAAAGTACCCAGGCTCTATGACGTTCTCACCACCACCCCACCCCCAACTAAAACAGCCAGTTCTAAAAGCAGCCACCTTTCTGCTGGATCATTCTGAATTACAGGGTAAGGGGGAAAGAAACAGAGAACTTTAAATGGGTAGAGTAAGAAATGTTAAAAATGTCCATTCTGGATAAACAGAATAGTCTAGCACAGATATGAGAAGTGAAAATTCTGATACTCCTTTGTCTGCTGACTGTCTTGTTTTGGCTTGTTTTTCTGGAAAAGCATTTCTGCTAAAAGCTACAGACTTCCTCCTTCACATCTAGCAGTACTTTAACTTTATATGGTATAGCACTGTGCCATACATTTGAAGACTCAGTTTTAAAAATTGTTAAACTGTTGCTGACTTGGTGTTCGTTCCTGTTTCAATAGCTGTTTCCCTTAATTCAGGACACAGCTTCTTATGTATGACGGCTTCCCTTCACACACTATTTTTGTGGGTATGTATATATCTGACTTGAGATAACTGGGGGGAAAAACACCACAGAGCTTTTTAAATTTGCTTTTCTAAACAGACTTTCTGCCTGTTAAATTTTGTGTTTTTAACCAATTAAAGAAGCCAATGTCATTTCTAGTTTAAAAAAAGCTTTTATAGATGCTTAGGAAGCTTGCCAGAATAAAGTTTGATAATTACTAATCATATATCCTTACTTCTTACTGTTTCAGCTGACTGACATGAGCTAAAAACCTTATTAGTACTACACGACAACTAGCACAGAAATGCTTATCTACGTAACAATGCTTTTGTTTTCTTCAGTTTCAGAACTAGACACTATAATCAACTAAAATAGTCTGATTAATGTCCATATAATTACACAATAACACACTAACAATTTGTGAATGAAAAATGTCATTAGTATGTACTGAACAATGTATTTTAAATTCTAACACTGCTACCTACAAGCTGTTTAACAATGTATGCTCCTTGATAACACAGACCAAGTTATTTGTGCACCTGACCTGAACAACAATATTTTGTCCATATTCATTTTTAATTCTTACTGGAATGGTACTAGCATTACTTCCCCAAATTTTGCGAATTCAAGTTACTTCATTCAGCCCTGGCTGGTATAGCTCAGTGGGTTGAGCACCAGACTGCAAACCAAAGGGATGTTTGTTCAATTCTCCATATGGGCATGTCTGGATTGGGGGCCAGGTCCCCAGTAGGGGGTGCTAGACAGACAACCATACACTGATGTTTCTTCTCCCTGTTTCTCCCGCCCTTCCCCTCTCTCTAAAAATAAATAAAATAAATAAAGTTACTTCATTCAGTTTCTAATTACTCCTACTAATAATGGGACTGTTATTAAACAGAAGTTAACTCACTGTATTGAACTATCTTAGGAAATTTTAGGAACATTACAGTACATTTAGAACCTCAGGTTAAAAAAAAAAAAAGGCCTGGACACAGGAAAAAGGAATGTAGCGAAACCCAAACTCCACAGATTTAAAGTTTTCCCTCTAGTTTCATCCTACACACCGCAATGGTAGGGGTAGGTTCTCAATTTGGCAATAGAAGGGAGGACAGTGTGCACAGTATTCTGGGGAAAAAAAATTTAGAATTTCATAGGTTTACCTATACTATAAATATGGCTGAATTTCTTTGCTAAATTGAACTCATTTTAAATTCTTTAACATGTATATATTTTTTGCAATTTATTGCAAAATTTATTTACCATTTTTACACTCCCTAAAACTCCCAACCTATCTCAACACCAGGAAGAGAAGTTAATGAAGTTGACTTTCAAGCAACTGCAAGTGTCAAACCGTGCTGCATAAGAAAACAGCGTGTGAAGCCTAAATACTCACAGTAATTCACATCCCAAAGAGATAAACGGATGTGACCCCAGCACAAACGCCTTTGTGCACAACTGGGGAGAAGGCACCTGTAATTCTCAAAGAATGGGAACTCGCACTGGTCCACGGGTCTGACTCAGCATTCAGAACAAGATCAACCCGGGGTTCTAGTACCAGTTATGACACTCCTGCCATTATAAATACAAAGCAAAGTCTATAACTTAAAAACCCACTCCTCTGGGCTCACTGCCAAAGGAAAGACCACATTAAGTCCACTCCTCTTAGAGATACCAGCTTGTGATTTTCCCCCGAGGTGCACTAAAGGTGACTCCGAAGTGCCTAACCTTTGCTCTGGAACCACTAGGGGACCTGACCAGTGGTTGCACCTTTTAATTTTATGGAATCCTTTCAAAGCAAGGGTAGAGGAGGCTCAAAGCGGCAAATTCACTACATATTTATTCTAAGGGCTTCACAGTTTACATGGAGAGAAACAGACAGTGTGAACTAAAACCAGCTGTGTATAGCTGTAAGGGGCAAAATACAAACTATGCTTAAAGGGTAACTATAGCTGAGGCGTCGACATACTCCATCTAGCTAGCCTTAAAACCAAATAATCGGGGCAGATTTACAATGAACAATACCATTCCCCCTTCCCCACCCTCCTTCCCCAAAGCCTGAACACCGAGTTTCGCACAACGCGAAGCAACATGGTGTCGCAGAATAAGCATTGTCTGGCTGTGTGGCTGAACTTACCTCTCTGCAGGCGTCCATTTGGCCAATCTGTGAGAAGAGGACGGGCAAGGAGGCGAGGGAGTAGGACAGGATTGCCCCTTCCGTCTCCGACGTTCAATAGCGTCTGGGGTCCGGAATCCCAGACCCCAGGGGGCGGGGGCCCTCCTGCCGTCCCAGCACCGCCCTTCTCCCGGGGCGCAAGCAGAGCCCGGCCCCTCCCCGCCCTGCGGCTAGAGCGCGCAGCGAGGCACCTCCCTACTCGGGGCGCGCCCGAAAGAACGCACAGCCTCCTTTCTGCGCGGGAAAAGCTCGCTCCGGTAGCAAGACCCCGTCCCGGGCCCAGCGAAGCCCGGGAACAGGCGTGGACGCCGGGAGCCGCGAACCTCGGGAACGGAGAACTGAACCGGCGTCGCGGGGGGGACTGTGCGAACGCGCTTAGGGACCCGGCCGGGCGGCCTCCTCAGTCAGATCCTCCTCCGTGCGTCCGTGCCCTCCACCACGAGGCCGAGGGAAACCTCGTGCTCCCCTCTCGCGTTCTTCTCGCACTCACCCATCGCCGCGGGCGCCCGGCTCCACGCCTGGTAGCCGCCGGCCGGCGGATCGGCGAGCTCTGGAGCCCGCGCAGGCGCAGACCTTGACCGACCCCCAGTTCGCGGGGCGTAGCATGACGCGCTTGCGCACTCCGAACCCTATCACGTGAAGGAGACGCCGCCGCCCCCACGCCTTTCGTTTAAAACCTCGAGCGTTAGGGGGTGTTGACCACCTCCTGGAATAAGTTCACAGCCGCAGGACCTGTAGAGAGGGTTACTCATCACACCTGTCGTAAAGTATTGGGGCTTCTTTAGTCGAAACACCGTAACCTTGGCACCGTACGGTGGCCTTGCCGTGCCAGAAACAGCCAACGCTTTTCCTCTTTTGCTGCCTTCAGGAGGATCAGTGGGAATTGATAGTTGTGACTGGCAAGCAAATGGGTGCCTTAGAGACCTGAAAGTACCCCACCTAGCCCTCCCTTTCTAGCCTTGGTCAGTGTCATCAAACCCTCCGAGTGTTCTTTTGTCAGCTGCCAATACCACAGTTTACACTTGTGTGTGCATTAGGACATTTATATCACTTTGAAACTTGTTTCCTCTCCACCTCAGGCAGCTTGCAGGTCTGGGACTCCACTAGTAGTTAGGAGGTGGAGGTCAGGTAATAGTCCTGACACTTTCTGGGAGTGACCTTGGAGAGGTCACTGATCCCTGAGCCCCAGATACCTGCCTGAAAGGTAACCTGCCTTTGTAAGAATTGCTGGGAGTAATGGTCTAGAAGGCACGCAGATGTGAGGGGTTAAAGGAAACCAAGGTCGGTGTGGAGAGGAGAGGCTCTTCAGGAGGCTCATCAGATATGTGAAGTGTAGGCCAGTAGGCACCTGCACTGGAGTGAAGCATTCAGGTATGTAGGTGCTCTAGGTGGGTGGCTTTCCTTGACCCCTTCCCCAAAGAGTGCTTGGTAGATACTGACTCCAGAACGTTGTGTGGTCTGCTTGAGCTGGCCTGCTTTTACTGTACCTTAGGATGCGGGAGACCATGCCACCTAATTTCAGCAAACACTCTACCAAGGTACCTACTGTGTGCCATTGTCCATGCTTCAGCTCCCTTGGGGGAGCTCAGAATCGAATGAAGGACATAAAAACAAAAGACTGAACATTCGGAAGCATGGAGGAGCCGTTCCCTTTGAAAGAGAGCTGGGAACGCATTATAGGGTAGGAGGTGTTTAAACGGTGCCTTGGAGGATGAATGAGTGGAATTTGGACTTGTGGAGAAAGTCATAATGCAGGAGATAAGATTGCAAAAGTCGGGTGGTGGGGTCTGATAGTGCAAATCTTGACTGTCAGAAACGCACCTGGCATGTAATCGGTGTGCAGAGATAGATTTTGGACTCCACAGGATAATGACAAGGCCACACAGTGGCTTGGAATAATTAATCAGGCAACACTGGAAGGACATTTTTCTCAAATTATGTTTGCCCTGTCTTGTCTGAATTCCTATTCTCGTGTATTATCTGAAAAATAAACAAACCAGGCAGGCATCCAGCATGTTCATAAGCATAAATAATTCATTTGAAATTAGAATGGAGGGTTATTCTCCCGTGGTAAAACCTGAAACGAGGGAAAAATTGAAATTAAACACACGGCTGGGGAGCTCCCAGGCCAGCGGGAACACTCCGGGCTGGAGCGGAGCCAGTCTGTTTCCCCCGCGCTGTGGCCCCAGTGCGGCCTCTGCTCCGCAGCCCCCGTGCCGTGTCAGCGGCCCCCACGTCTCTAATTGGCTCTTCTTGGGCACATGAAGTTTGGAAATGAAAACCCTCTATTTTCTGATTCAGGCTGTCATAAAGTTAGCTTTTCATTTCTCTGTCCACATCCGCCCATTCTTTTTCTTTACAGTTTTAACTGCAGTTGACCTTCAATGTCAGGGGCACTGCACAGTGGTTAGACGTGTAACCTATGAAGTGACCCCCGCCCCCAGAAGTCTAGCACCACTGACATCATTCCTAGCTATCACAACGTTATTGACTACATTCCCTATACTGTACTTGACATCCCCATAGCTTTTCTATAACTGCAAATTGGTACTTATTAATCCCTTAATTTTTTCACCAAGCCTCTAACCCCCCTTCACCTGGTAACCATCCATTTGTTCTCTATATTTATGAGTTTGTTCATTTATTTTGTTGTGTTTTTTTTTTTAGATTCCACATATAGGTGAAATTGTGTGGTATTTGTTTGACTTATTTCATTTAGCATAAAACCCTCTAGCTCTATCCATATTGTCACAAATGGCAAGATTTTGCTTTTTTTTTTTTCCTGGCTGAGCAATATTTCATTGTATATATGTACCACCTCTTGTATCCATTTGTCTATCGATGGACACTTAGGTTGCTTCCATACCTTGGCTCTCAAAATAATGCTGCAGTGAACATGGGGTATCTATGTCTTTTTTTTTTAAGATTTTGTTTTATTTATTTTTAGGGAGGGAAGGGAGGGAGATAGAGAGAGAGAGAGAGAGAGAAACATCAATGTGCGGTTGCTGGGGGTTATGGCCTGCAACCCAAGAATGTACCCTGGCTGGGAATCGAACCTGGGACACTTTGGTTTCCAGCCTGCGCTTAATCCACTGAGCTACGCCAGCCAGGGCTTATCTATGTCTTTTTGATTTGGAATTTGGGGTTTCTTTGGGTCAACACCCAAAAGTGGAGTTGCTGGGTCCTTCTTTGTCTCTGGTTAATAGTCTTTGTTTCAAAGTCTGTTTCGTCTAATATTAGTATTGTAACCCCAGATGTTTTTCCATTTCCAGTTGTATGAAATATCTTTTTCCATCCCTTTACTTTCAGTCTGTGGCTTTTGATCTGGGTCTGTTGTAGACAGCATATGTATGGGTCTTGTTTTCTTATCAGGTTACCCTGTCTTTTTTTTTTTTTAGATTTTATTTATTTATTTTTAAAGAGAGGGCAAGGAAGGGAGAAAGATAGGGAGTGAAACATCAATGTGTGGTTGCCTCTCGTGCACCCCCAACTGGGGGCCTGGCCCACAACCCAGGCATGTGCCCTGACTGGGAATCGAACTGGAGGTGACCTTTTGGTTCACAGGCCAGTGCTGCATCCACTGAACCACACCAGCCAGGGCTGGTTACCCTGTCTTTTGATTGGAGCATTTAATCAATTTACATTTAAAATAATTATTGATAGGTATGTAGTTATTGCCATTTTATTAATATTGGTATCTTTCTTCCCCTCCTCTTCCCTCCCCTCCCCCTCCTCCCCTTCCTCTTCCCTTCTCTCCCCCTGCTTCCCTCTCCCCCTCCTCCTCCTCCTCAACATTTCTTCCAATACCAGTTTGGTGGCATTAGAACTCTCTTAACTTTTTCTTTTCTGGGAAGCTCTTTATCTTTTGTTCAATTCTAACTGATAGGCTTGCTGAGTAGACAGACTAATCTCGATTGTAGGTCCTTGCTTTTCATCAGTTTGACTATTTCATGCCAGTCCCTTCTGGCCTGCAAAGTTTCTGTTGAGAAATTCGCTGACAGCCTTATGGACATGCCCTTGTAGGCAATTAACTGCTTTCCTCTTCCTGCTTTTAAGATACTCTGTCTTGAACCTTCAGCATTTTAATTACGATGTGTCTCGGTGCACAGGCGTGTATTCTTTCATTCACTCTTCAGTCTCTCAAACTGTTCTCTGTACAGTGGAACTTCGGTTCTTGAACTTAATTCTCTCTGGTAGGCTGTTTGGAAAGTGAATTGTTTGAGACGGGGGACTGGAACACAGGCTTGACTGTACCTGCAGCCTCCACACCAGCTGTCAGACTGTGTCACTAACCCAACTTTGATCTTCTCGCTTCTCAGCCTAAAAGCTGCTGATGGTGTCCTCTCGCCTCTCCAACAAATCAAGCTTCCTTACCTTGGTGTGAGGGCTCTGTCCTGGTGCCTCTGCCTGTTAGCCCACCTCGCTCCCAACGACGTTCTGTGTTTCAGCCACGTAGAGTCTCTCGGTGTTTTGCAAATCCTTGTGTTCAAGTCTTTTCCCCCTTTCACCATGGCAAACTTGTCACCTCTTCAAGGTCCTTTGCCTCCTCCTGGGGAAAGTCTCTCCTTGTGCAGCTCACTAGGGCAGAGCTGTGGGAGTTGTTTCTGTCCTTCCAACTCAGTGCGTGGCAAAAAGGGTGCTTGCCCGAATGAAACAGAGGCGCAGACACGGCAGTGTTGCTGACGGATCTTTACTGAAGCACTCTCCCCTCCCCTCCCACTGAATGCTTCCCAGGAAGTTGTCTCTTGTCCTCTCACTCCACGGGCCCTTATGTCCACGAAAACAGTTCTCTGCAAGCTGCCGGGGGAATCTCACTACTGTGAGTGGCTCTGCCCAAATAAAGTCACCTTAGGTCATTCCCTCGTAAGCGGTCAACGACCTTCCTGCCTCTTCGGCTCACAGTTTCCCAGGCCCCTGCAAGTCCCTGCGCCTGTCTCTGCCACTCCCCTTGACACCCTGGTGCTCCAGCCTTGAGGCCGGCACTGCTGGTTCCCTTCCATGAACTTGCTGCGCCTTTTACACGCCCACGGACTGCATACATTTTATCCTCCGTGCCTGGTAGGCCCTGCCTTCTCTTCACCCCTCACATGCACGGAGCTTCTCGCTGCTTTCCCTGCTCCTGACCTCAGGATCTGATGCTGCAGAGCTCCCCTCTGTGCTGTCAGCCCTGCTCCCCCCCCTCCCCCCGCCCACCCCCAGGGTGTCCTTGAATTCCTTCTGTTTCTGCAGCTGGTCGGTAAACTCCTGGGCCTGCTTCCTTTCTCCTTCCTTCGCTTTCAGATTCACACTGATCTAGTAACTCCTATCATCTGCACGCACAACACAGATAACTGAGTCAGAAGTTGTATATCCTACAAGCTTGTGAGACAGTCTGTTCCTTTCATTCGCTAATTTATTCGCATGCTGGTGGAGAGTGAATTTTAAGCCTGTTTTACAACAGAATTATCTGGGAACCTTTAAAAACCAAACTATCCAAACAAAACTTGAGAGATTCTGATTTAATTAGCCTGTAGTGGGACCTGCACCATAGCAATTTTTAAAACCTCCCAGGTGTGCTGAGGCTGCAAACAGCACTAAATACTTGCTTCCCCAGCTTGCCTAAAGATAAGAATCACCTCCCTGGCCCGGTATCTCAGGGTGTCATTTGGATACGCCAGGGTTGCAGGTTTGATCCCAGGTCAGGGCACATATAACAATCAACCAGTGGCCCTGGCTGGTGTGGCTCAGTGGACTGTGTGCCAGCCTGCAAACCAAGGGGTCTCCGGTTCGATTCCCAGTGGGGCAGATGCCTGGGCTGTGGGCTGGGTCCCTGGTGGGGGGCATGCGAGAGGCAACCACACACTAATGTTCCTCTCCCTCTCCTTCCCTTGCCCTCTCTCTCTAAAAATAAATAAATAAAATCTTTTTTAAAAAGTATCAACTAATGAATGTGTAAGTAAGTGAAAGAATAAATGGGAGTTTCCGTCTTTCCCTCCCTCTCTCTAAAATCAATCAATAAATATTTGTAAAAAAAAAGAGTCACCTGAACTGGTCCAAGCAGCCCGCGATCCTAGACCAGCAGCGTAGATATCGCCCTGGGAGCTTGTTAGAAAAGGTTCTTCCTGGCCTGACCCAGACGCAGTGAACTAGTATCTGTATTTAACAAGGTCACCAGCTGAATTACATGCACTTTATAGGTTGAAAGGCTAGATTCTAGGTCCGGGAAATTTGGTTAAAAAAATAGATCTTCAGTCCCACATTGGCCTACTACAAGATCAGGGTTTCCAGGGGGAGGCCAGTTGGGCCGTCTACATTTAACACAAGCCCCAGACAATTCTTAGGCAGCTTTGGGAAATGACAGCCCCAAACTGATGTCCTGACCCACAATGGTGACCTGAAGTCTGAAACACAGGTGCCTGTAGCCCATGGGGGAAACGGTCCAGTCCTAAGGAGACACCATCAGTGCTGAAACAGGCACATACCAAGTGCTGTGTGTCCACAGAGAGGGAATATGTACTAACTGCAATCAGGGAAGGCTGCCTGGAAGAGGACCTATAAAGCATGACTAAGATTTAAACAAGGTGGGCTCTAGGAAGAGCATGGGATGGGAAGGAGTGTGCCAAGGAGACATGAGGCTTATCATTCTTCCCGACCTGACTCCTGTTCTCCAACTTGGCCTTTATCCCAGGTACACCTACAGACAGAGCCTGTGCCTCTGGTAGTTCTCAGGGCTCAGAACAGTTGCTGACCTCTGGGTGGGATCATAGGACACCTTACCTGGTATCTAAGTGACACATACTTGTGAAATACAAACATTTTTATCTAGCAAGGGCTGGCTCAATAAAACAACATCAAACATTGCACAATACTCTGGGTTTTCCAAGCAGTTGCATAATAGATATTTACTCCGATTTTCACATAATCTGTGTACTCTAAGGCGCACCGCAACCTGCTCAAGTTTACTGCCTACTGAGAGGTGAGGCTGGGACCCACCTCCTCCACCGTTTTTGAGAACAGAAGCACAGTCGAGTATTCGGTGCCTTGAACTTGGGGAAAAGAGCAGGCTGCAGGGCTGCAGACAGACTAGCCCCTTGCCAAGACTCTCTGATCATAAGATGCCCCTGAGGAGCTTGTTACAGACACTGTACAGGTTCCTGACATCCCCCCAAAACGTACTGAATTAAAATCCCCAAGAGGGCCCTGGCCGGTATGGCTCATTGGGCTGGGCATGCTCCCACAAACGGAAAGGTCGCAGGTTCAATTCTCAGTCAGGGCATGTGCCTGGTTTGCAGGCCAGGTCCCAGGGTGGGGGCGTGTGACAGTTTATTGATGTTTCTCTGGCTCACTGATGTTTCTCTCCCTCTCTGCTTCCCTTCCCTTCTCTCTAAAAGTTAATAAAATCTTCTTTAAAAAATCTCCAAGAGGAAAGGTTTAGGATTTCGTATTTTACAGGAGGCACGTGGGAACCTTATGGTGAAGCAAGGTGGGCAACACTGAACTAGGGCTGCACAGTCAGCACACCTGGTTTGGACCTGGACCCCCCACTTCCTGGCGGTGCCCTTGGGTCACAACCTTCCCTGCCTCTGAGCCTCAATATCTCTATCTTCCCACCTTCTGAGTCCCTGAGGGAGGCTCCCCAGGATGGCACGTCCTGCAAGATGGGGGCTCATTGTCCTGGTTTATGTGGAGTGGGCAACGGAACTCAGGGGCTGGGTCCCCGGAAGCTCTAAAGGTCACCTTTCTCTTTTGCTCGTGGGGAAGGAGGGACTATGCAGTTCTCTCGAGATCCCGCCCACCGTGGGCTGTGACCCTCTTCTGGGGTGGGAGGTACGGATCATGAGCTCTGAGCCCCCACCGCTCCGTCTAACCTCTGCTTCTCCTCTCAGTCACGGCACCCTCTGGGCCTGGGTTTCTCATCTGCACTGCGGGCTTTCATTGTGGAGACCAGTGCGTGCACAGGGCACAGCAAGCTCTCCGTAAGTGGGAGCTTTTATCATTGTTGCATCATTTAACAAATTCTTATTGAGCACCTACTATGTTTCAGGAGCTCTGCTAGATCCCTGCTTGTGTGGAATCTACCTTCCAGTGACATTCTAATGAGTGGAGACCAACCATAAATAATTAATGCATGTTTAATATTTAAACACTAAAGACACTGCATAGATAAACAGTAAAGACAACAAATAGGTTTAATATTGAAATAAACAACCAATGTAATTATTTAAATAGAAACACAACAGATGCTTATTATTTAAATAACTGCAGCCTGTTAGCATGAATTTAAATAACAAATAAAGATGCAATGTCAGGAGATGCCTAGGTGGGGAAATAGAGAGAATGGAGAGACCAGCTCCGGACTTCGGTCCAGAAAGGAAAAGGGTCTTAATCTGTGATCCCTACTTTGTAGACGTTCAGTAGGACCAGGACCATTTTTATTTGCAGACCCCACTTTCACCTCCCACAGGAAGCCTTCTGGGAACTGCAGGCCCTCCTTCCTTTGGAATCTGAGGCTGTAATGACCTCTGCCTTTCCCATGAAAATCGACCTTGTTCTCCCCCTAACCCATGTTGTCTGTAGCTTGGCGAAGCTAAGGCATGCTAAGGGCATTCGTCCAACCCAGCGTGCCGTCTTTGCGATGACCCTGTGAGGTCCTGCGCCACTTTACAGTGGAGCAAACAGGTTTTTGTGCCTTGCCCAGGTCACATAGCTGGAGGGGATGCAGTGAGGCTGTGAGCCAGGGCCTGCCATACTCCCCTAGGAGGGACAGCTATTCTTCTTCTGACCTCCCTGCTGCACTGTAGGAGGGCAGGGCTCCTTCTGCCCCGCACCGGGTCCTCCATGCCCTGCTCCCAGCCCAGGATGTCACGTTCACAGGGACAGAGGGTAAGGGGCTTGCTCAGGGTCATGCCAGGAGCTGGTCGCTGAGGTGACCAACTGTTTGGGTCTGCCTGGGACCATTGCAGCATTGGCACTGAGAGTCCTGCATCCCGGACAGCCCCTCAGGCCTACAGAAACCCCACAGGCACAACCGGGCAGCCTCCGGTCCTGCCCCCATGGCCGCATGCCCAGACCTGGGCTACCTTTGATGAAAGGAAACTGCTTATTCTCACGTTTTAAGTAAAGTCTAAGTTGCTGACTGTCCTCAAATGTAACCAAACAGTTTTTCTTTGGGGGCACTCCCAGACATGGGAGTGGAAGATAAATTAGCCTTTCCAGAAGTCGAGAGCCTCACAGATGTACCTAGCCTCTGACCCAGTAATGCCACGTCTGTGAATTTCTCCTTAAGGAAAAAAAACCCACCACCGGAAATACAGGCAATGATTTCTAAACAAAGACACTACCTGCAGAGATGGTTATACAAAAACTTGAATAAGTTACTAAATTTATGTAGAATATCCTTCTGCTAAGAAAAAAATCATATCATAGAAGATTTAATAACATTAAGGAAAAGCAGATGGCACTATGTTAAGTGGAAAATGGAGGGTATAAAAGTATATAAACAGAATGAGCCAAATTTTGTTTAAAATAATGTATACAAGCTAAGAGTCCTTCTGCGCATGGCTAAAGGGATAAAAAGTATATAAAGGGGACCAAATGGCGCCCTGGCTGGCATGGCTTAGTGTACTGAGTGTCTGCCTTCGAACCAAAGGGTCACCGGTCTGATTCTCAGTCGGGGCACATGCCTGGGTTGCAGGCCAGGTCCCTGGTGGGGGGCTTGTGAGAGGCAACTACACATTGATGTTTCTCTCCCTCTCTTCTTCCCTTTCCCTCTCTAAAAATAAATAAATAAAATCTTTTAAAAAATAAAAAAGGGGACTAAATAGTAATGGAAAACACACAATGAATATTTTTTAAAAATATGCAATGGAAAATTATTCAGCTATAAAAAGGAATTTCTGCCAGTTGTGACAACAGGGATGGACCTGGAGGGCACTGTGCTGAATGAAAGGCCAGGCAGAGAAAGGTGAACACTGTAGGGTACCCTGAGTAGGATCTGGAGAGCTGCACTCACAGAAACAGAGTAGAATGGTGGGTGCGGGGGCAGGGAGTGGAGGAAAGGAGGAGACATCGGTCAGGGGGTTCAGGCTTACAGTTCTAAGGTGAGTAAGTTCTGGCATCTCATAATATTCAGCCTGGCGACTATAGTTACAATACTGTATTGTATACTTGAAAGTTGCTCAGAGAGTGGATCTTAAATGTTCTCACCATAAACTCAAATAATTATATGAGAGAATGGATGTGTCCACTAACCTTGCTGTGGTAGTCATGTTTCAGTGTGAACAGGACTGAGCTGCTCTAATTTGGCCTCGCCTTCCTGCTCAGTCAGCGTGAATGTGGGGCTGGAGGGTAGAGCGGTTGAGGGCACTGTACTGGGAGCCAGAGAGAGCCTCCCAGCTCTTGCTTAGACCGGTTCCTCTCCCTGGGATGCACCTACTGCCTGCACGTGACGCACGGCTCAGATGTCACTTCTTCAGTCTCTTTCTTTGCTTTCCCCATCTCAGTTCAGCACCCATCACCCACCACTCTGGCTGGCCTGCAACGTAACTGTTACCTGTTTTATATACGTCTGCCTTTTCCCACTCTCAGCTTCAAGCGACTTGGAGCCTCCTCCCCCTCCCGCTGGGGCTGGATGCAATACTGAAGAGAACCACATGAGGGCGCCAGAACCACACTGGTGATGCCCTACTCCCCGGTTAGACTGTATCCCCTTCAAAATTGTCCCCCAAACCAGAGATGACACCGGTCACTGCAGTCCTGGAAGGCTGCCACTGAGGAGGGAGCCGGTGAGAAGTCATTGGCTTCTAAACTCTGAGAAGAATCCCCACCCCTACCTGTCTTCCTAGAGCTGTACTGGCCAAGGGGATCCTCTGAGCTGGCCACCCTCAGACACCTGAGGGGTATGGAGAGAGGACTTGCTGTGGGCCTTGAACCAGGCCCTGTACCTCCCTGAGCCTCCGTTTCTGGCACTGCTGAGTTACAGTGGGACAGGCATCTGGCCACCCACCACTTCCCGAGGACTCTGGTTGTGGAAGATGTTTCCTGCCCTCAACTTCCCACTCCGTGGCACCAGCTCGCTCATCCCAGGCCCCCAGTGCATGCTTGGTGTTTGCGAAGTTGAACTGAAATAGAAATAAAAGAACTCCTCAGAACATAAAATAGGAGTTTAGAGGTGACTACCAGAGACACAGAGACATTTTCTCCTTCCCCTGCAGGAAGTTCCTGGTCACAGCGCACTGGCCTTGCCCAGGAACAGGCCAGGGCTTTGCCCTCCTTGAGCACAGGCATCCTGTGTGTGTGTGGGGGTGGGGGGGGCTTGGGGTCGTGCTCGAGGGGCTTGGAGGGGTGGATTCTGGGTCACTGGAATAGAGAGAGGAGAACCAAAGCCTGAGTTCTGAGGGCAGCCAGGGAGGAAGGGGCCTGCCAGGGTCAGGGGCCACATGCCTGAGAGGGACAGGAGAGGCAGTGAGATCCTGCAGGGTGAGGTGGGGGTCGGGGGCCCCTCCAGAGCAGCAGGCTTCCCGGTGCCTCCTCAGGTGCTCAGCTGTGTGAGGGAGGGGCATGGGCTCAGACCCTCAGGCCTCCACCTCAGGCTGCATTCAGACGCCACCATGCTGATGGTGTGAGGGAGCCATGGGCGACTGCGTGCCACTCATGCATCCCCCAACATCTTCAGGGAGACCAAGAATTGCTTCCTGGCATGAGGCCCAACTCTTCCTGAAGACTGCAGCAGAGTCAGTTCCCTCTCATTCTGGTCTCCCACAGCCCCCCGGGGCCCCCAGGAGTTGCCTGTTGGTTCCCTGCCCCTGTGGCTGGAGACTGCTGAGCGTAGGGGCTGGGTCCCATTCTCCTCTGTATCCACCAAGGGCCCAGCACCAGTGGGCACTCGACAAATGCTTGCTGAACAGATTAATTCATTTTCACTTAACGAGCTCATTAGGGCTCTATCTCCTAATTAGGAAGCGGGAAGATTCCTTTTTTTTCCCTGTAACTATCCACCTTGGGGGGGTGATGGTGGAAACTCAGCCTCCGCAAGCAGAAGGCAATCAGACTAAATTCCTGGGGCACACGATTGCACTTTAAAGAAATAAAACATGTGTGCTCAGTGAGCTGCGTGTAAACAAGACACTTGCATACCAAAAGCTTCACGTTAACTATGCATCGTTACTCAATTTATCACACAGATTTAGAGCTGCACAGGACAACTGTTTAGTTGTAGTGACACAGCAGCCCTGAGGAGGGTGGACAGGGGGCTTAGGGATGTTACCCTGGCAGAGGATGCCTGAGTGGGTCCCACTGGGTTTCTGGAAGGTGCTCCCACATCCAAGGCCCTGGGCCACGCTGGCTGCCTCTGGACAACTTGCCCCAACAATTGGGTCTTTGCTGGTAACAGATGCGGGAAGGGTGGGGAGATGTGGCAGTTCCCTGGATCCAACCAGGACTCCCCGTGGGCCATCTCCAATGCCAGCCTGCCCTTCCGGTCTGGTTGCTGCTTGCACTGTCCCCGGCATCTGCGAGTAAGCTTGGCTGTCTGTCCCCGCGAGGACCTGGGCCAAGTGACATCAGCCACTTCCGAGAGCGTCTTGAAGAGCCAGCCAGAGCTCCGTGTTCAAAATCTTAAAAGGACACTCGGGGCCCTGCCACTGCAGTAGAAGCAGAGTGGGGCGAGGGCGCCACCTGTTGGCGGCCACTTGCTCACACCGCGCTGCGGAGGGACCGGCCTGGAGACGGCCTGGGAGGGAGCCTTCCCCCCGCGCCCCCGAGAGGGGCTGCTCTGTGACTAGCTGCGGGAGAGGACGTTGGCGGCTGTGATTATTCCGACGGGGCCCTCGCACTGGCGGGCGGGCCCTCTCCCCCCACAAAGCTCTCTTTCTTTCCGTGGAGCCTTCTTGGGGGCGAGGGGGTGCCTTTAAAGGCCCCTGACTGCTCAGCGCTCAAGGACACAGCTCAGGGGCTCAGCCGTTGAAGTGGCTGGGTCGTTCCGGTCGACAATGAAGCCGGCGGAGGAGGGGGAGAGAGGGGAACAAAAGTCCCGCGGCTCCGCGCAGCGAGGCCCGTCAGTGGCTGGAGGCTGCGCGCGCGGAGACAAAACGCCGGGGACGACGTATTGTGTGGCTGGGAGCTTTTTTTTTCCCTCCCTCAGAGAAATCCAGATTATTCCACCCCCCCGCCCCCGCCGCCCATTAATTGGCAGCAGATGAAGAAAAAAGCCAAAACAAAAACCAAACTAACACCAGTAACCTGCATATGAGTGTTTCTGAAAGGGAAAAAGCTGTTTCAATTGTTAGATGTCCAAGAAAACATGAATCCACGCTGACAGAGGAAACGGCCACAATGAGAGGAAGAGGAGGGAGAGGCTCATAAAATTAAGGAAGAAAATTCCTGTTAGCAGCTCCCATCCTGTGGGCTGGCTCCTGCACCTCCGGCCCCGAGGGGAGCTGGAGGCTGGGCCCCCCTCCCCGGGGACACTTGAGGACGTGGAGGCAGGGGCCCCTTGAGACGAGCACAGCCAAGGCCGGCGGTGCAGCGGCCTCACTTCTCCTCAGCCCGCAGGCGCGGAGCCTTTTCTGAGCAGAAGCCCGGGCTCGCTGGTGGGAGGGCACCTGAGAAGAAGCCTCCCCCGGCCCTGGCTCCGGGGACTGTCCCCGGGGTCCCTGACCTCTGACTGGGTCCCCTGACCTCTGACTGGGTCCCAGGGATCCGGACTCTGCTGGCACTTGTCTGGTCAAGTGCCAGCTCTTCATTCGTTTTCTCATTTACAAAAAGGAGGAGGAGGAGGGTGGGAGGAAGAAGTGATGAATCACTCTTGCTTCAAAGGATGTTTCAGAAAATGCAAAACAGGCAAAAGGTCAAGGTCACGTCTTTGGAAGACAGGACTCGGACCACAGCCACCGTGGCACTCATGAGGTAGACCGTCCGTGGGATCTCCAGGTGAGGGGCCGGCGGCCACCTGGGCTGATGGACACGGCCCCAGGAGGACGGCCCAGGGGGCTGGCGGGGCAGAAGGACCGGTCGCTGGGAGACAGCTCTGGCCACAGATCCCAGAAGTCCACGGCCGCCACCTTTAAAGGAACCCGGCTTGCAGTTCCGCTCGGTCCCACCTTGTCCCTCGCCGGCCTCTGTCTCCTCGTGGGAGCAGGGCGCCTGCAGCCTCTCCGAGGCCCTGGGGCCGAGCCAGGTGTCTAGGCCTGCTGGCTGGCGGCGCTCAAGCTCGGCCGCTCGCGCTGGGGACCCTGAGTCACCAAACGTCCACTCCCTGCGGACCAGCGGGGCGGGCAGGATGACGAGTGCTCAGCAAAGGTGCTGAAACTGGAAACTCGTGTGGTGCTGGGCCCCTCGCACCTTCGTCAGTGACGGAAGCCACACCGTTCAGGCCACCGGGTGGGATTCTTCCATTTCTCCCATCCGCGGGGAACTCTGGCGTGGTGGTGGGCAGGCAGGAGAGGAGGGGAGTGGGACAACCACCACCACACAGCCTTGTGACGGTCCGCCCAAGTGTGCGTGTGCAGCAAGACTCCTGCTCCAGTCACGGACGCGGACCAGACAGACGTGAGTCTGTGCGGGGTTGTTTTATCCGTGGGGGCGACCAGTGGGGCTCTGTGTCCCCTGAGAGGTCCTGACAGGGGACTCAAGACTTAGGAAATTTTAGCTTAAGGTAAAAAGCTGTAAGTCTAGCAAGTAATGTGTACATTAAGCTTTTGTTTCAGAAACTACAGCTAAGGCCCATCCTGGCTGCTGGGAAAACAGCCGACCTCCTGGGGCACTGGCTAGAGATGACCGTCTGGGGACATGTTGGAGGCATCCGGCCTTTTGTGTGACCACCCTCCCCCTCGGGAACAGCTAACTGCCTGGGCCAGGAATGTTGCAGCTTCTGGATCTCAAAGCCCTCACCGCACCTTGTTTGTCCTCCCCCACCCCCTTATAAAAGGTCTGACCAGGAAAGAGAAGGGAAGATGGTTTGTTAGGGTATGAACCCACCATCTTTTTGGATGGCTGGCCATCTGAATAAAGCACCCATAAAAGATTCAATCGCTGTCACTGTGTATTGGATTTGGTAGTGATAGGCAGCCCGAACGCCGGTGTCTTTTCCGGTTCCAGTCCCGGTGTGGATGTGCCCTTCCCCCGGAGCAGGGTGACAGTGAGGTTACACAGGACCAAAGTGTTGACCATGGAACCTGCCAGTTTGGGCTCAAGAGCATCCCCTGCTTATGAGCTGGGTGACCTTGGGTAAGTAAGTTACTACCGCTCTGAGCCCCGCTTTATCCACATGTTAAATGCCTCACAGGGTGGCTGAGACCAAATAATGGGGAGAGTCCTTTGTAGGTTGCTGGGTGCTGTGCACCTGAGGGTGCTTGCCGCCCCTGGGCTGCTGGAAGCAGAAGGGAGAGCCCGGCTGCTGGGCTGACATGTGAGGCTGCTGTAGGTTGCCTCTCCTACAGGTTGACTCTCGGGGGACAAAGAAAACCCCTGCTCCACCGGCTGCCACTGCCTTTGCCTCCCTCCCCCTCCCTCCCTCTGCGCAGGCCCAGGAGACACACCTGCAGGTAGGCACGGCCTCCTCAGAGACCCTCTCTGGTGTATGGATGTTAAAAAAAGGGCTAAGAATATATATTAAATGACTATTTTATTTACACACCCTATTCATAAATAATTCAATCCTCTTTTTGACCGCACAATGATTCCTTGAAGATCTAATGATTACAATGAATGACTCTAAGAGTGGATTAGTGGGCTTACTCACATCTGTGTGTGACAGTGTTCTCTCACGTATGTGCTCACACTCACACACAAACACCCACACCAGAGAGGAGGCAGGCCTCGGGGGGGCCCTCTTGGGGCTCTCCCAGCACCAGGGGCCCGGTGGGAAAACTGCGCCCCACACGCAGGTGTGAACTCGCGACAAGGAGAACAAAGAGCTGCAGCCCAGGGAGCTCCTGCCCTGCCCCTCGGAGCTGCTCTCCTTTGTTCGTCCTGGAAGGCATCTCTTTGGATTTGCAAATATTTTAATTCACAGAAACTCAAGGAGGGGGCGGGGGTGGGGGCTGGGGCGGCTGGCGGCCGTCCCTCTGTCTTCATCCAGGCCGTCTCCAGCCCCCCGTAGTGGCAACAGCATTCTAGAGACATGCAGTGGCGGCTGGCACCGGACACACGACAGGAACTGGGTGCGGCTGGCAACTGCGGCCAGGCTGGTCGGCGGGGCTCAGGCTCCTCCAGCTCCGGCCCCCGTCACAGAGCGGGGCGGGGCGGGTCCGCTCACAGGGTCCGCACAGCCACAGGGTAGAGGAGGGACAGGTGCTCGGCCCCTTTGATAGGCAGCTTCCTGGTGGTGTAGTAGTGGATGACTTCTGGGACACTGTCGAACGGCGGGCTGTTTTGACCCAGAATGTACTTCTCTTTGGTTTTGGCCAGTTTCATGTGCATAAAGCCCTGGTTGCTCCTGGGAACAGAACGCAGAGGTTATTAGGATCTGCAGAATGGCGAAGGCCAAGGCAACCTCGCGGTCAGGAGGAGGGGACAGGTGCAGGAGGGCTGAGGAGCAGGAGAGCCATTTCTCGGCCCCTCAGATTGGCTCTGAACAAGGACACATCGTGTGCCCATACCCACTGCCGTGGAGAACTGTCCCTCTGGCCGGACTCCCACTAAGGTGCACGGAGTCCTCCTGCCTGGGACAGGAGCGATCCCGCCATGGAGCTGCCCGAGTCGCACCTCTCCAGGCCCGGACAGAAGCCCAGGCCCGGCCGAAACACAGCTGCTCCGGGAGCTCCCCCGGCGCCAGCATCGGACCGGAACCGGCAGCAAACACTGCGGCAGGGGAGTCTGCTGACCCTGAGCCCCCGGCCCCTCTTCCGGTTACTCACGCAGTCAAGTATCTAGGCCTTGCCTGTGTGGACGAAAAGGGGGCTGCGGACGGAACCGGACGAGCTCAGGGAGGCCGGTGTGGCGGCCTTACGAACTCAGAGACCGAAGGCCTCACCACCCAGGATGGTCTGGAATCAAAACTGTCGAACTAGAAGCAGTCCACGGCAGGCAGTCATGTCCTGGGCGGGAGCTGTCAGCTGTCCTTGGTGTCGGAGATGACACCTTTGGAAGGTCAAAGGGATTTCCTCTTCCCGGACCCCTCCCAGTGCAGCCCTGGCACCAGAGCAGAGACCACAGATCACCTCATTGCTACTGTGTTAGCTGTTGGCTGTTAACTCTCTTACACCTCCTGCAAATGTACAAGAATGTGTCTCCTCGCTCTATTTTTCATCCAGTCCTGCAGGTTTACCGGCTTTTTTTTCCTTCCGCCTCCCCAATCTGTCACCGATGGGTTTCCTGTAACCCCTTCATGCCCCCTCCTCTGACTGTGATGTATAAAATAAGGCGCATAACTGCCATTCTCTCAATTTGTGGAGACTTCGCTTCCTGGTATTTGTCATCAGTTTGGCTCAAACTCATAAAAATTCTCACAGGCTTGGACGTTTCTCATGTTGACACCTGGAAGGTGCGAGGTGTGAGTCCCGATGCCCTGACCAGTGGGCAGGGCAGGGGTCATCACCCCCAGTTCACAGATGGGGATGCAGGGTGTGGCAGGGATGGCAGGTGAGCCATTTTCCAAAAACTCATGCTCGCCCTTCAGTGCAGCACGGAACTGTGACTGGGAGGGGGCTGTCCAGCTGGGACTACATTTCCCAGCCTCCCTTGGAGCTGCTGTACCCATGTGGTTAGTTTTAGCCAATGGCATAGCGGGAGGATGTGTGCCCAGAATACATCTTCCCAATTCCCAAGAACTTCACAGAGCGGGGTCTGTGTCCACCATGCCCAGCGTCTGCTGAGAAGGGCAGTGGGTGGGTTCCTTGGAGATGAGAGCACAGCTCTGTGCCCTGTGACCCTTGCAGCTGCCTAGCTGCACCAGCTTGCTGGGCACGGCGCGGCTCACACCACCAAAGGCCACGCTGCCTCTGCCTGCCCCTAGGGGACGCTCACACGCCCCACGCAGGGCCCTGGCCACCTCAGATCTCTCAGCCCTCCATCAACCTGCCTTTGCCCGGGTTGCCCTTCTCCTGCCCACTTAGTTCCGAGCCTGGACCTTATGATGTTGCTGCCTCCCCTGTGGAGGCTGTGGTTCCCAAAGCACGGTCCAATATACTGAGGGTGGGTCACTTAGAAAAGCTGGGGCTCTGACTCCACCGCCTTCGCCAAGTTATCTTCCTTGGACACTGGTCCCTTGCAGCCAGGCCCCTCCCCAGGTGAGGCGGAGGGCTCTGCGCCGCGTGGTTCCCTTCTAAGCTCCGGCTCTTCTGGCTCTGGTTGCTCTCACGGGGGCCCCGGAGGAGGGCTCACGCACACCTGTCCCAGTCAGGACTGGGCTCCCCTCTCTTACCAGCACCTCTTCTCTTAACACATCGGTTTGGACTCTGGGACCATTCTCAAATGGGCAGAGCAAATGCGTAATGAAGTGCAGGCGCCGAGCAATCCATCGGCTCGTAACAACGTACTTAAGAGATGTCACCCTCGGCTTACGGAAAATCGTTTGAAGAGAGCAATTATGTTTCAAGAGAGAATAATTCCTATAAAGAACTGAAATTTAAATCAAGATTTTTTAAGGCTGACAATGTTCTAATTACAGAGCCTGTGGCAAGTTCTGCTCCTCAGTGAAGGGTCATTTCATTTGAGAATTGCCTCCACTCGTCTGAGGAGCAGGAGGCGCACTCGCTTCAGCTGCTAGAAGGGAAATGGTGTGTGCAAGGAGTGAAAACCTGGGGCCACCTGAGCGAAGGCTCGGCCACCCACCACACCGGAGAGACCGCTGCTCTCTCTGCTGGCCTGGAAGGACCGTACTTGCCTGAACGAAGCTAAGAAAACGGGGGACAGTTACAAGAAACTTGGCCACTAGGGGCGGGTGTGGGGAGCGCAGGGGCTGGAGCTGCAGGTAAGTGCTGGCTGAGGCCGGGAGGGGCGTGGCCTCGGGCACATCGATCCCCGTTGTCAGTAGAGTCCTGTTACGGGGTGCCAGACCACATGCTCACAGAGCTACAACTGGGGGTACAAAGTGACTGGGGGTGCAAAGCGCAGGGTGTGTAAGTCAGGAAGGACCACAGTGGCTGGCCGTAAGCAGAGCCTGAACGCCAAGGCTCATCGTGCACCCCAGGAGTGAACTTGCAGGAAGCACCGATTTAATTTTTAAGGACATTAAGGAAAGTAACTCACGTGGGTTAACAGGATGTTTTCACAGAGGGTTGTTACTAAAACAGCCAGCAAGGGTAGTGGGCTGGGGGGGTGGCAACAGCTGACAGCGCCAGAGGTAGAAGCAGAAGCTCCCGTTCCCAGGCCACAGGCTCAAAACGGTCACCAGGTGTTAGCGATGCCACGGCAATGGTCCCGCCTCAACAGACGGGCTTGCAGGATGGCAGGGCTGTGAGCACCTCCCCTCGTGCCTACATCCCCACGTCCCGACCGACCGACTCCCCTGGCCTACTGTTTGCTCCTCTGACACTAGTAAGCTGGTTTATAACTGCACCAGGTGGTACCAAGGGGGCAAGCTGGTCATGACATTTAGAGACCAAGGGAGAGAACTCAGGCCCTGTGACCCCCAGTCTGACCCCGTGGCCTGACCATTCCTCAGAGGAGGTAGAAAGGCCAAAGAGTTGGGCCTCACATTGGAAACCCCCCTGCAAGAATGGTCCTCCCCCTGGGCCCAAGCACTGCTGTGAGCCAGGCCCTGTGCTGAGAGCACAAGGCTCAGCGGGGAGGGGGCTGACTCAAGGCCACACACAGCCATCAGCAGCAGTGGTGCCGCTGGTTCCCTCCCCGGCAGGGCTTCCCCACAGCCCGTGCTCCGGACCTCAGTGCCATCTTGCTCCAGGAGAGGGCCCTACTTAGCCCTCAGCACACTCCAGGCGGGGCCAGGCAGGGTGGTGACCCCTCCCACGGGGCTGGCGGGCTCTGAGAGGTGAGCAGGCTTTCTATGGGAGACCATCTGTCAAAGCCCGACTCAGGCAAAGGTCAGGGGAAGCCTTGTCAAAACACACCTGAGAGATGTGCTGTAATCACATATCCGGAGCAAGTTACAAGGTCACCACGAGATGCCACCTAACAGCAGCTGAATCCTTAAAACCAGCTGCCAGGAGTGGCTTTAATGACTCCCAACCCAGCACCATAGACATCAAGCATAAAAAGAGGGGGAAAAAATTTCTGGGAAGGACAGAGGGCGCATCAGATAACCAGCAGGCACGGGACGCGGTCGCTCTGGACAGAGTGCCTCTGGGGCCGGGGCGGCCCGGGGGCCACCTGCTCTCGCCTTCTCGGGGTGCTCTGGTGGAAACTGAGCTCAGAGACAGCAACAGTCTGGCCCAGCACATAAGGCAAGGTGGGCTTGGGCTCCGGTCAGCACCCGGGGGCCCCTCGTCCCAGGCCACCCCGCCTCCCCATTGTTGCTTCTGGAAAGGTACCGGTCCCTGGGGAGTCAGACGGGCTGCTGCCACCTGCCAAAGCTCCCGCGTCAGCCCTGTCTCCTTTGATAGGACATCTTGCGAGAGCAAAGGCACAATTAGGGATGTCTCTGGTGGGTGACCTTTCTAATGAGCCGCGTAAGGCTCACAGAGGCTGGGGGTGCGGGGGCTGTCGTGGCGCTGGGGTCGCTCATTATCATCACAAGGAGCACCTCCTCGTCACCGGGACCATCAAACACGCCTGGCGCGCAGGGCCTAATAACGGGCCCCGCCTCGCCTCGCAATCACGGGCTTCAATAAAACATCACTCAGCCCGCAGCTGCCGGCCCGAGCAGGGTGCGAGGCCTCACCTCTCGCTTTTAGACCTAATTGCTTGATGCATATTTCATGAAGAATCCCGGGTAATAGTTATGTTAAACCGCTTCTTTTCACGATGAAATCACTTAAAAACACTTGCATATAATATTGATGTGCCCTCGGGGACTAGCACGTAGGACTCCGTCACGGGAGCCCACACACAGGTGATGTCCCCGGCTCCCTTCTGTCGAAAGGTGGGCGGGGCACCGCTCTCCTGACTGCAATGCCCCGGAACCCTGTCCCCTGGTCCCCCACCGCCACTGCAGGATGGACGGCCCCTGCACTGCTCGGGTCCCCGCTGCGGGCCAGGCACCACGTGGAGCTGCTGCCACTCGTTACCTCGCTGAAAGTCCACAGCAGCGTCACCGAGTTGGTTAACTCTGTTTACAGATGGGGAAACTGAGGCTCGGGGAGGTTGTGCGCCCCCCACAGGACACGGAGGGGCCAGGAGTTCACTGTGCCTGCCTGACCCTTAAGCCTGTGCTCTCTCCTTAGCTCACGGTGAGCATGCAGGGCCCGTGGCAGCCTCCTCTCCCTCGCTCAGCCGCCGGCCAGGCCGCTACAGGTGTCCGTCCAGGTGGCCCTTCGGACTCTTTCTGCCTTGAGACGTGGCTTCCCTGGGGCTCTGTGAGCTCCTGAGGCCAGGAACCCTGTCTGTTCACTGTGATGTTTCTTCAGCAGGCCAAACCCAGGCTCTCTCTGGGCCCGCAGCACATGCCCGGCACACTGTCTGTCTGTCCGTCCATCCATCCATCTATGCATCCACCCGGAAGCTATCTGGGGAGGGTCTACCCTGAGCCAGGGAAACAAGTTCCCACGCACCCTCCTGTCGGGACTGTGAGCTCCCAAGGGCAGGTGGGTGGCCGCTCCAGCCTGTGCCCTAGTGCAGCCCAGCCAGGGTAGAAGCTGCCTCCCCCACGGCCAGACACAGAGGCTGCCTGGCCTGGTCAGCACTGGTCCTAGGACGAACCCGCAAGGTTCTGCAGGGGGCACAAAGGCAGGTGCCTCTTAAACCAGAGAGGGCTTGCCTGGAGGAGGCCACTGGGGAGAAGGGGTCGAACCCATCTCTTTCCTCGGGATTCTAAAAGAAATTCCTGGGACCACTGCCCAGGTCTATGTAAACAAAAAATGAATGAGAGACCAGTTCCCTCCAAAAGCTGTGGTTTTCCTGTGGGCCCTGGCCCAGGCCCTGCCCGCTCTGGGGCCCAGCAGACCTCTAAATGGATGCAATTTTGGGGGTCTAAATGGACCTTCTCTTGTGTAGTCATTTTAACTAAATGTATGAATCTTACATTGTTCACAGATTCCTAGGGCTAGATCCATGACAGCAGAGACGGTACATTTATGTGTTTTTTTAGAGAGAGAAAGGAGAGAGGGAAACGTCGATCAGTTGCTGCTTACTCGCCCCCTAGTGGGAGCCTGGCCCACAACCTAGGCAGGTGTCCTGCCTGGGAATCGAACTGGAGACCAGCCAGGGTCAGACAGTACGTTTAAAATGAGCTCAGCAATTGGCTGCAGGCTGACTCTCAGGGGAGAGAGCTGTCCCAGGTCTCCCGACCTCCACAAACAACAACGGCAACCAGTGGTCATTCTCAGGGCCCTGGGAACACCCCCACCGCCCTGTGCACAGCATGGAGAGGGTGTGAGGCCAGCCCAGGGGGCCCTGCTGGCCCCACAGGTGTGCACGCAAGCTGTGGTGGATATGGACGCGAACTGAATCAGTGGGGAGAGGGGAATGCTCTAGGCCTGGCTCTAACACTGGCCACGGGCAGGGGAGCTTCTGGGGGGAGATGGTGTGGAGGGCGATCACAGCTGGCAGTGCTGCTCCTGCAAGCAGATGACTCTGGTATTCAGATAGTCTACTGCCCGCCCACCTCCTCTTTGATTGGCAGGCAGACGGGATGTTTTGCTGGGTCTATAGGGACACTCGCCTTGCCACACCCGAGAGCAAGGTGCAGCCACTCCAGAAACTCCGTGCCTGCTGAGCAGCCTGCTCCGAGGAGCGCCCTGGTCCTGCTGCGGGAGAGAAGTATCCAGCTCTCAAGTGCCAGGGCCCTTCAGGGGACCAACACCTGCTTACTATCTCCTGAGGCCCTACTATGTGCTGGCTAGTATTTGCACATGCTGTGAGCTTGCAGTACAGGCCTGGAGGCCTGAAACAGAAAGGTGTACAATGATAGCCACCCCCCGCCCCGGTCCACGCTGGACCAGCCTGTGGCTTCAGAGAGAAGCAGGCAGGGCTGGCATCGTCTGGCAAGATGCCCGCTGCACGGACAAGAAGGCCATGGGCCAGAGGAAGAAGCCATTTGCCCCGGGTCACGGTGAGAGGACATCGAGGCCGGAGGACCAGCACAGGAGCAGTTCTGGCTATGAGAGGGCTTCTCCCCAGCTGCACTGACGGCGCTGGGGCATGGAGGCCCCTTCAGGCCAAGAGGTTCCGACAGTCAGGGGAGCTGGGGGCAGGGGCTTCCGAGGTCACACGGCAAATACCTGCACACCGCCCTCTGCCTCCGGAACTGCCTCGTCACAGCAGCAAGCCAAAGACACAAAAGCTGGGTTATTGCAAACAAAAGTCTCAACGTGAATGCCGCTGAGCCAAACCACTTGATTTACAACCAAATAATTATACTCTCAATAAATGCATCAGCAGCGATTAGTCTTCCTGAGACACCCGGGCATTTCTCAAGTTCCAAGTTGGCGGCTCAGGGCGAGGGCCTCCAGTAAATCATGACAGAAGCTGTCTCCCGGCAGGAGGAGAGCTGGCAGATGCCTCTCTGCCAAATAGGAGGAGGCATAAGGCTTGCTTTGTGCCACACAAAGCAGCAGGCAGGTCAAAATAAACCCATTTAAGGCAATTTTCTCAGGAGAAGACTAACAAAGTGTCAGGCAGGAAGATTTTAATGACCAAGGCTGACAGTGCAGGGACGGAGCCCCCCATTACTGGAGGTGTGTAAGCAGGAGGTAACGATGCTTGGAGGTCAGCCAACTGCACAAGGGGAGGGGGTGAGGCGTGAAATGTCAAAGCTTTAGGAAGGGGAAAGAGGCTCTGGAGTGGTCCCTCCCACCCCTTTTACCTCTGAGGACTTTTCTAGGAACACGAAGGCCCTTTGGTGTTAGGAATGGGTGGAGTTGGTGGTGGCGGCTGGACTGAAGTTGGATATCTGGGTTCAAACTCTGATCCCACTGATGTCACTGGCTGGGCAGGTCCCCTTTTGGGAAAGGTGAAGGGGCTCCTGTCTAGCACCGAAGGTCTCAGACCAACGAGAGACATCCCAGAGGGTAGGGGCCATCCATGCAGCAGCCAGGGAGACCAAGGAGGGCGGGATGGCTAACTCTCACACAGGGAGGAAGGTGGGACAGCACGGGGCCCAGCGGATCCCAGGTTTGGGGACGGCACCATGACGGCAGCAGGCCCCCTAAGGCCTGTGCCAGTGGGAGGGACCGAATGCATTCCCTCCCGGCCCCTACTCTCCTGGGAGCGGTGGTTCCCAACCAGGGCAAGTTTAGCCTCTCCTGGGGACAGTGGGCCATGTCTGGAGACATGGGTGCTGCTGGCATTTAGGTGGGAGTCAGGAATGCTGCTGAACAGCCTACTGTGCACGGCACAGCCCCCAGAGCAAGGGAAGAATGGCCCAGCCCCAATTTCAGCAGTGCCGAGATTAAAGCCGCACCCCTCACTAGTCGTCGGGGCCATGCTTCTTCATCGGTGAGACGGGGACGATGGGAGCCCACCCGCACAGCAGCTGTGGGAGGCGAGCCCCTCTGTGGGAAGGAAGCTCGAACACTTGATGAAGGCTGGATCACCCAGCCACTGGTTTAAGGGCTTACGACACAACATGGAATGTGCCAGATAGCTTGGCTGCAAGTGCTCCAGGCTGTTCCCACAGACCAGTCCCCCGACCAGCAGATAGGGGGGACCATGCTACACCTGCTGGGCAAAGGCAGCCGTGGAGGTGAGCACCACTGCCGGGGAGAGGGCTTTGAGGGCCACGGTGGCTTTTATAGGCAGAGGGGTGCTGGAAAGCTGGGGCCAACCCCGGCGAGCCTGGTGGTGGGACAAGGGGAGCACTGCCGGCTGAGGAAGGCAGAGAGCTCCCAAGGACACAAGGCAAGAGCCATCACCGTGGACCTGGGCTGACCTGGGTCTGAATTTCTACCTTGTGAACTGTGCCTCGGTTTCCTCATCTGTGTAATAGAGCTTCCCCACCCGCCCATAAAGGCTGTCCTGAGGTCTGGGGTGGACAGTGCCGGGGCTCGGGGTTCTGACCACCCCCCTGCCCCCACCACCCGCTCCGTCCCCATGGCTCTGCGGAGCCTTCATACGAGTAGCTGCCCATCTGGTGTGTCCTGATGGCTTGGCTGCCCAGGATGAGCAGTGAGTATATCTCCCCGCCTGTCTGTCTGGTCTGTCACGGCCGCGGTGGCAGCCCAGAAGCCGCGGAGGGCCAGCGGCCTCCTGGCGGCAGGACCGCCTCCCCAGCTGGGTGGCCTGCCTGGCTGGAGCGGGGGTCCTGAGGCCTGGCCCCAGCTCTGTCTCTGGGTGACAGCGGGCAGGGTGCTGGCCCCCCTGTGGTCAGTCTCCCCTAACATCAAGACATGCTGCACCACACTCTTGAGGTCGTTACACAAGGAACCCATGTGAAAACAGCAGAAATGAATAGGAGAGAGATTTTTTGCTTAAAATATCCTGGTCATAGATGGTCTATGGCGTTTATTAAGGGCCTGCTGTGTGTATTGCTCTGCAGCCAACATTTCTGAGGGAGACAAGATGCTAAGCAGAGACTTCTGAGACCATCTGGTTCCCTGTCCTCATTTTAAGGATGACACTGAGGCCCAGGGGGGTGGAGGCCTGCTCCCATTCCCCAGTGAACCCGGGGCTGGAAAGGCCCCTACCCCCCCTGCCATCAGCTGACGGGGAATCTCAGGCACTGCCAGGATGCCCAGTGGGGACTGATGGGAACGGCTGTGCAGGGAGTGGGGGGAAGCAGCGATCCCCCCAGTCGCCATCCTTATCCTTAAAGTGCAGCCTGCACCCCAACCGTCCTCCCTGCCAGCTCCGGGCCCAGCCGGGGTCTCCCTGCTGGCTGTCCTAGGGCATTCACCAGCACGGCTATGATGGGGACCCACCCACAAAGCACCTAATTCAACTTAAAAACAAACAAAACGAAGACAGAAAGGAAAGAAAGGAAGAAGAAAGGGAGAAAGAAAGAGTAAAGGGAGACCCAGAGGGGCCTGTAAAAACTGCAAGCTACAACAGCTCCACCCGCTCAGCGCCCCGGCCTGCATCTAACTGAGGACACTGCTGTCCCTGGAGCGTCAAAGGCACAGGGCTGACGGTAAGCCACCCAGACGCCCTGGCTGAGGGTCTTTGGCAAACTATGTGAGTAACAGGGGCTCGCGGTGGAAACAACTCCCAACGGTCCTTGGGGAAATGAGCTGCAGTTTTTTCATCTATGAAACGGGGGCAGCTTACGGTGTTCCCTGAAGTCCACCAGAAGCAAGTGAAAAGAGCTCTGGACTGGGCTCTGGACACTGGGGACCTAGCCCCAGCCCTGGCTCCTGCCCCCTCGGGCCTCAGCGTCCTCCTCCACCCAATGAAGTGCCAGGAGTTGAGCTCTGACGTCCCTCCCGCAAACCTCAAGCCTCTGACGCTTGGCACGTAGGAGATGCTCACGCCACAGGACGAGGAGGGAATTACTGACTGTTCACACATTACACGGAAGGACTCGCCTTCGTTACAGACACCCCAGAGTCCCAGGGCTGCGAGGGGAGTGCAGGTTGCTCAAAAACCGTCTCTTCAAACGTGCCCCGGTGCTCAAGCCGTGTCCCTGGGGACTCGTCAGGCCCGTGGCGCCCAGGCCTTTTTGGAACCAGGAGCTGCTTTTAATATGCTCTTCAAGAGATGCTGGAGGACATTCAAATGTGAGAACCGCCATTCTAATTCTGACGATGGAAACTCTTTTGTAATATTCATGACATGTAGCATCCAGCTTTTGTTGCTTAATCCCCAAAGTTGGGAGCTTACTCTCCACCGACACAACCCCTCCCAGCCCCGGCTGGCTCTGCCTGCAGAGGCGAGCCCTTCCTCGTTCTCAGCTGAATGAAGTGCTACTTACACAGCTGAGAGACGGCAGCCCCAGCTCCGAGCTCGGGTTCCCGCAGGCCACAGGTGTGCCTTCTGCCCTGGGAAGGCCTCTTAGGGACAGGAAAACCTGAGGGTGCTTCTCTCTCTCTGTCTCTCTCTCCAGCTGTCCTCACAGGGCAGCATCTCCTGTCCCTTCCCATCCCAGTCACCCTCGCTGCACACTCTCTCATACACCGACTGTGTCCTGCCTGGTGTCCCCCGCTTGGCCATCAGCTCATGTCTGGACGTGACTCCACCATCAATGTGGACACCCCAGATCTTCGCTCAACTTCGCCCTGGTGTCTGCTGACCTCCTGAGCTCACCTTTCTCTTCCACCTTCTCCCGAGTGCCAAAGGACGGGCAGGTGTCATTGGGTAATAAAGACCACGCTCACCTCCTGACCAAAACCAAAAGGGGCACCAGGCCAAGACCATTAAAAACCAAAGCCCACTGGCTTTGGCCACGCTCAGGAGGTTCGGACATGCAACGGTGAGAGGCCACCGTCAGCCCTCAGGAAGCCAGGCTCCAGTGCTGGGTGTCCATTCTGGCAGCTTCCTGACAACCTCTGTCCACCAGGTGGAGAATTTTCTCAAAATTAAATCTCTGGCTTTTTGCCCCCTAATGAAATTGATTTCTGCTTTGATACACAACAAAGCTTTCATTTTATTATTTGGCTGGGGTTTGAGCCATTAATTATAGTTTTTTTTTTTCTTTTCAGCATGGCTGCAAGTAATTTGAGTTCCAAAAAGTTACTATCGGAACTGATTGCTTTTTAAACACACAACTCCCACAGAAGCCCAATTAGTCAACCCTAGCTTCTCCACGGAAGATGTTTCTTTGGTTAAGATTGGAATGACTCAGGACAGGGACAGTATTTTTCCAGCCTGAAATTTGGAACTCAGGCGTCACTGGTTTTACCATCATTTGTGTCAGAACTCACTCAGACACTGCTGAGTTTTTCATCATCATCACTGGCACAGCTCGCCCTGTCTAGGGACGCACACTGCAGAAGCCTGTCCTCATCGATGCCCAGTGCCGGGTCCCGGGGGCTGCAGAGGGGGCCGGCACTGCGTGGATGTGTTTCTGCCCGGGAGGCCGTGTTCAGCCTGGGCAGGGTGCACGCCTTTTGTGCCAGGTGGAGGTCACGGGCACACAGCCTGCTCTTCAGCTAGTTGGGGGGTGGGAGGAAACCATGGACAGGAAGGAGGACCAGGACTGCAGAGGCCGGCACGACCACGGGTAAGCCCCGCCTCTCTCAGCCCTTTTCCCTGGTGACAACGTGAGGATGCTGTGAGGAGCTGGAGAGAGCTGGCTGGGACTTCTGTCCACAGTGCTGTGGGTCACCTGGGCCAATGGGGGGCTTATATGGTGGGGACAATGAAAAACAAGTTGGGACCATAGGAAGAGGGGACACTGCAGAGACCTCTCCTCTATTCCCAAACCTAACCAACCATCCTACCTTGTTATTATTTCCCCCCAAATTATTATCCTCAAAGGCCCTGCTCAAATGCTTTCTCCTCCAGGAAGGCTTCCAAGATACCTTTGGTGAGACTTCCTTGCTTCTTCTCTCATTTATTCCCTGCCACTCCCCCCTCCATCATGGCACTCACCCACCTGCATTTCCCCTTCCCAGACTCTGATGCGCCTTCGCCTCCCCGCTCAGCCTGAGGCCCAGTGCCCCAGAGCAGCGCAGCAGTCGCTGACTGGTTTGTCAGCCCTGCCCGGAATGTCTGGGCTAAGAATGTGGCAGGCGGGTCCCCACACCGCCTGGAGCTATGAGCAGCATGTGGGTTTTCAAAAGCAAAATAGCAAAAAGAAAAAAAAAGGGTTCTAATTAAAGCCTTTCTAATAAGCCGGCTTTGCCAAATCCAATTGTTTCTGATATTCCTCTTGGGCAAAGTAATCAAAAAAGAAAGAAAGCTCTGAAAGTGGCAGAAAGCAACCGTGGCTGGAAGGACGGCTCTGCTCCGGCCAAGCTGAAGAGCGTGCTTGTGTGTGACACACACACACAGAGCAAAACGTTTTTACAGCTTCGGCATGTGAACTGTGGGAACAAAGACAAGAGCTATAAAATCAGATGTCCAATTTTCTAAATCGGCCTCAAATATCAAGAACGTTTATGGTACAAAGGGACAAGGACATGTGCTGCTATGGGGCTCCAAACGGCAATGACCCGGGAAGAGTTGGGAAGCGTCCGGACACCTGGGCTCTGCCAGCAGCCCCCCACTTCCTGTTTCTCCCTCCGGCAGCCAGGGTCTGACCCTGACGTTCCTGAGACCTTCTCCCAGCTGAATGGCCCGAAGGGGAACAGCGACCATGCATCCTGGGATTTTCACGCATGAAGCTGTTGCTTGGAGCCCCACCCAGTGCCTCGAGGTGGGGGCTGATCCTATCTCCTCCGGGGGGCCTTTGAGCTATTTACCTAGCTCTAAGCAAGATAAGACCACAGATTCTTTCCTGAGCTAAGCGCAAAGGCTCAGCAAATAACCCCACCTGCATTCCCAGAGCTGCTCAGAGTTTACAGAGAGCTTTCACTCCCACTGTGTGCCCGAGCCTGGGGCCCAGGGGCTCAGAGACCGGAAGCTCCTCGCTGGTGACCCTCACGGCCGGGGAAGCAGTGGGACTCAGGTTCTGGTCCTGTCGCCACGGCCGCTCCCTGCAGCCCCGAGTTTGCCCTTCCCAAGTCCCCACCAAGCCATTCCCAGATGGCTTTTGTAAAAATATTATTAAATAAGTCATATTAACAAGATGTTAGAAATGTGATTGGAAAGAAATGTTTTTCCCGTTTGGAGAGACCACCCAGTGCCTCAGAAAGGAGGCGGTCCCAGGGCACGAGGTTCCCTGGCGACGGCCAGGCAGCTGGAACGCCTCCCTGGGAGGCGAGCCACGCAGGCAGATTTCTGCGGGCTGATATGAGATAATTAAAAACCAGCTGGAGACGTAATTGGGGTGGCTCAGCCACTGGAGGGGACTAGGGGGCTCTCGGGGGAGCAAAAGTCCACACTGAAGGCCTGGCCGGGGGGTGGGGGGACCCCACAGGTTGGAAAGGGAGACCCCAGCCCACTAGCAGGCACCCTTGGCCCCGCCAGACTGGCGGATACCCTGGAGAGTGGGCTGGCAGCCAGAGTGCGGGCACCTCTTGCCTCTGGGTTTGGGGCAAGGGTAGAAAGGGGGCAGCTGAGTTAGGGAGAGTGTGTTTTTCTGGGTCTTTTCAGAACTGACCACCCCAGGTCCACATCGCAGCTGGCAAGACCGCCATTCCTCCAGCCGTTCAGAAATCTGGTCGAGGCCTTGACTCCCTGTTTCCTCACCTAGCCAGCTCTACCGCAACACTCTCTCCTTTCTGCCCCCACTGTCCTGGTCCCTCACAGCACCAAGGCCTTCACTCCTGGCCCGCCTCCCAGACTCATCCACAGTCAGTCCTGAGTTTTCAGGAGTCCATGGGCTCCTGAAAATCTCTGTCTGGCCAGCTACCGAAGCCACCATGGTCCCTTCTGAGCTGCTTCAGCCCCTCTCTCTGCCACCAGACCCCCAGATGCTCCCAGCAACCTGGACCCAAGGAGGAAAGCGACTCCCACAGGCGGGTCACTCATCGCAGAGCCGAACAGAGAAAGCCCCAATGTCTTCGGGCCCCAACAAGCTGAGGGAAGGGGCTGCAGGGTCTCTGGCCTTCTACACGTCACCACTGCCCTGGGAAAGGCGCCAGAGGAATGTCCAGCCATGGGCTTGAGGCCCAGGCCCCACTCAGACTTCTGGCTTCAGTCCTAGGGCTGCACTGTCCAGGTATCTGCTGGGCCCTGACTGGGCTTCTCAGGCTCAGTAGAGAGGAAGGGGGGGTGGTGTTTCTGCTCAGAGGGGCTCCAGAGGACAGGAAGGCACTGGGCTGCACTGAAGCCCCAGCTCTTCGCTCACTCGCTGCGGCGGCGTGAGCCTCGGATAGTGCAACTATAAAAACGAAGGTACAATTCTCACCACATCCGACCACGGTGGGAAAGGTGCTATTTATTAACACCGGCAGCCATGCCAGGGCCCTGACAATGAGTCACTTCACTGAAGCATTTCAGCAACGGAGCCTAGGCCCCCACAGCTCTGAGGAATGCAACTGCAACGTGGCATCCCCCGACACCGTGGCCGCCCCTGAGAATGGAAGGAGCCTGTGACCGACTGGTCTGGGGCCCCACAGCCAGCCACTCAGCAGCGGAGCCTGGATTTGAACCACAGCCTCTTCCCACCCTCCCCGACCCCACCACTCCAGAACCCCCAAAGCCCTGGCGCAGAGTCCGGAAGAGGAACCGAGTTAATGGCGAGGGCAGTGTCCTTGAAAATGTTTCCCTGCCGGCAGGGGGTATTTTCTCCGTAATTCTGAGTAGGGAAACGCCACCTACGATTCCTCACGGTGTCTCTGGATAGCGCACCCTTTCATCCTACAAGGCAGGACCTCGCGCATCCTCAAGTTGCCTGTTTCTGTTGAGTCCCCACTGCAAAGAGCGCCTGAGGGGCCCCTGGTTTGCCTACAGCAGCAGCTCAGAACTTCAGCATTTCCTTTAAACCACTCAGGGGGAGAAAACACGCTGCACACTGATTGAATGGAAAGTTCATTTTTCCTCCGTCGGCCCTGAAAGGATGGGAAATCCTCCACGTAATGACTACGGAGATGAAGGCCCCTGCCCCAGCCTGCTCGCTCCGTCTCTGGCTGACTCGGATGCTGCCAGGAAACAGGGCCTGGCTGGGAAGCCAGCAGTGGGTGAGCTCCTTCCCTTTCGGGGCCTCAGCTTGCCCACCTGCACAGGGCACTGCGCCGGGCCATCTGAACGGCCTCTTTCTGTTCCCTAAATCCCAATGTTTCCACTCAGTGTATTTAGTGTGCCAGAGCTTCTCCTCTGGCTTTCCAAACAAACACACAAACACACAAACAAACAAACCAAAAACCCCCACCAAAACCAAAACCCACCCCCCACACATACACACTTCCCCATGAACAAAGGAGACCAGATCAAGTTCTGGTGAGAAGGAGCACTTAACTCCCGCCTAAAGACGCAGGCGGGGAGCTAGAAGGGCGGCAGGACAGTGAGCAGGACAAAATGTAATGCCTGTTGAGGTGGTCACCCTCTCCAGCTACTCACGAGGAACTGGGAGATCAGAGAGGTTAAGTGACTTGCCCAAGGTCACACAGCCAGGAAGAGGGCAGCCTGGATGTGACTCTAGCTCTGCGTGACTCAAAGTCTCAGTTACGGCGGTGCAGGAGTTTATGCAGTCGTGGCCTGCATCCACTCTCAGCTCCCACCACCACAAAGGGGAGTGGCTGTGGGTGTAGAAAGACTCCTAGGTCAGACCTAGATAATCTGCAATTGGACTACACAGAGCTCTTTCCTCAACCTGTGGCTCTCCAGAGTCTCTAACAAAGACAATGAGCTACCACTCACTCACTGACTGAGCACTTACTGCATGCTAGGCGCAGGCTAAGCACTTAGTACATACTGTCTTTTCATTGGTACATTTGTAAAACCCACGTTATAGATGAGAAACTGAGGCTTGGGATATTAAGTCCCTTTGCCCAAGACCACCCTGCTAGTAAATGGTCCCGCCAGGGTTCAGGAGCCCAAGCCAGGCTGACTCAGGGCCTGTCTTCTGCAGCCCAGAGCTGCCTTTCTCCGGAGGGTGGGGGAAGAGGAGGCAGCTGGTGGTAGGATGTACTGGAAACTGCAGGTTGGAAAGTGGGGTGCTCTCTCTCCTCCTGGGCTGCCGCTTTCTCAGTGTGGGCAGCTCCAAACCCCACTCAGCCCCCACTGCCTCAGAATCCCCCTCAGTCTCTAAGTACCTCATCAAAGCCCCTCTTCCCTGCACTATGCAGGGCTGACCACTCCCACCCTCAAGCCTCTCGCCACCTCCTGCTATGACTGTCTGCCTGAAGTCGAAGCTGACGACTCCCCTTCCAGTCTGCCTGAGCCGTCCTCTCCGTATTTCTTTGGCATTCCCCACTCCAGCCCTCACACCCACCTGGCAGCTCAGAGAGGCACAGCTGGTCAGGAACCCTGGGCCCCCCTCCTCAGAGCTGGGCAGTGCCCTGGCTGCACACACCTGTCTTCCTTGAAGCCTTGGTCTCAGGGGTGGGGCTGGAGGTTGTCCCGTGTAGGCAACCCCACAACTGCCGGGAGGTCCTGCTTCGTCTGAGTGGCCACCCGGGGGCTCAGCTACAGGAATGGGCAGCCACCATGAAGCAAAGCGTTTGGTGGAGGGTCAGATGCTGACCCAGCAAAGGGTGCTTAGCCGGTAGAGTGAAGTGAAGTCTCTGCTCCCTGCTGATGGACGAAGGGCGAGCAGCCTTTCCTCACCCCCCACCCCTCCCTACTCTGTAAACCTTTATTATTTTTTGCTCCTGGCTGTCAGCAGCGACAAACTAAGATTAATCACTTGCCTGCCTGTCTGGACCCAGACATGCCTACTGTTTGAAAACTCTCTCCTCTGCTATATAAATCAACAAGGGGAGAGAAAGAAAACCAGCTCTAAGAGAAATGTGCCCCCAGCACGCTGTCCCTCTCAGCTCCACCCACCACCCTCCACGGAGCCCCAGGAAGCACCACTGGTCACCCTTTTCCCCGGTCCCCTGCCCGCCCCCTCGCCCCTCCAAGACGAGGCTTCCAGGAAGGCAGGCCTGTGCAGCCAGGGCACTGCCTGGCAGTCAGCACAAACCCGAAGCTCCAAGCAAGAACCTGCTGGGTGTTGTCAATCAAGTGACATCAACTGTCCCACCCCTCCCCTGCTACTCAGAGAAGGAGGTGGGGCCTTCTCACCACCCTTGGGACCAAGGGAAAGTCACCTTGCCCTAACTGTGGAGTCCTTAACCCGGAAGCAAACTTATTGACCAAGCCCCAAACGGTCATTCTGCGGACACAGGGAGGGGACACTTGCCATGTCATCTGGGGGCAGAAACAGCAGCAGTGTCCCCTAGGGCTCTTGACCTTGCCCAGTACTGTCCACTCTGATGCCTTCATGGCAATTCCTAAGGAATCTGGGAAAGTGGGGAGAAGCAGAGACCAGCACATACCGAGCTGTCGTGGGCCGCAGGCGGGGCACACCTGCCGGGCTGCATTACAGTGGCCCATCCCTGGGAATCTGCGGGGGACTGCCTCTGGGACTCCCCTTGGACACCAAAACCCGGGGATGTCCCAGTCCCTTGTGTACAATGGCGTAGTGTTTGCACATAACCTACCCCCATCCTCCCATGCACTCTAAATCATCCCGAGGTTACTTACACTACCTAGGACAGTGTGAATGCGGCTATACCCTAGTGTTTAGGAACTAATGGCAAGAAAAGAAAGTCTACGTGCTCAGCACAGACACCATCCTGGGCCTGACTATACAGCTGGCAATAAAATAACGCTTTTTCCCAAACATTTTCCATCTGTGGTTGGTTGAAACAGTGGACGTGAAACCCGCAGATTCGGGAGGCTGACTAGACTTCTTACAGCAGCTTTATGAGGGCGAACTACAGCTCTCCGGGTGACGATCAGGGAGGAATCACTTACACGACATCCCACAGCAGGTAAAAAAGACGGAGCCAGGGTTCGAACCCAGGTGTCTGATTGCAGAGTCCAGGTCTCCCCTCGGCATCTTGAAAAGGGCGGCCTCGGACCTCGCCCCGGAATGCCTGCCCACATGCCGCCTGCTCCCCAGCCCTGTGGCCTACCTGGGGGCACGTGGCGGGCAGAAGCGGTGTCCCTTCCTCGACAGTACTCACAGTGCACCCTGTGTCACTGAAGATTCTAGAATACAGCTCCGAGGACATGGCTGCACCCTGCTCAAAACCTTCAGGATGCCCTATCCTACGGGCCACAGCCCCAACTCCTCAGCCTGCAGGCCAGGCTGCACCGTTCCTTGGCTCTCCCCACGATGTCGTTGGTGCCGGGACCAGCCCTGCACTTCCCTGCCTCCGAGCCCTCCCCCTGCCTGGGCTGCCCTCCCAGCCACACCCCCAGGCCTGAGCCCTGCCCACCCACCATGGACGCCCTCTTCCAGGCCTTCCCCGCCACCGTGCTGCACACTCACGTCCTCGGACAGCCCTAAACACGTCACTCCTTGACCTGCGGTGAAGCTACATCCTGATAAACCCATCGTGAGTTGAAAGTGTGTCAAGTGGAGAACGCATCTCATACTACACTGCAGAGCACCGGGGCTGGCTCCCGTGACTGAGGGCCGGACGAGGAGCTCTGCTTTCTGCCGCTGTCCAGCACCAGGGGAGAGGACCCTACGGCGCATTGGGAGCCTGGGAAAAGGTCAGAACTCAAAACCTGCAGTATGGTTTCGATGGAACGTGTATCGTTTTCATATGGTCGTAAAGTCAAGAAGACCATCAAGTGAAACCTTCCCAAGTCAGGGACTGTCTGTGCACCGAGTTGCAGGTGTGAACATCTCCCCCACCTCCGGCCATGGACTCCTGGAGGGCTGGAGCCCCGAAAATGACTGACACAGAACAGGGCGGAGCCTACAGGGGCTGAGGAAGGCTCCTGAACGGCCAGGCCTGGGACGCACCCCGGTGGAAACAGGCCAGACCCCAGCAGCGTCTCTGAAGCCATGTCTGTGAGGATGCTGCGCACTGTGTCTCTGGGGACCGGAGAGCTGATGGCCCTTGTGCTGTGGACTCCTTGGGGCCATCTCCCCCACCGGGGCTGGGACTCTCACCGCCTAAAGAGAGCTGAGGCCAGACCCTTGTCAAAGAAGTGGCATCCCGCAGAGGCCTAAGAAGCAGTGCTGTGTCTCCCAGGCACAGACCCAAGGCGGGCCGGGGCCACCCGGCACGGAGGGAGGGAGGCCCTGGCGCTCACCCTGCTCCCAGCGCCTCGGCTGCAAGCTCTCCAGCTTTGAAGTCCTGTTTCCCTCATCTCGTCCAGATTCCTTTGCAAAACCTCATGGAACTAGAACTTGCAAAGAGTCATTCGCAGTCCAAAATGCCCGAAGAACTCTTTTAATGAGATTTCTCAAGACTTTTCATCTCTTTCCCCCACTGCCTGCCTTTCCAGACAGGAAACTGTATTAGAGTACGATGTTTTCATGCCAATTTTTAAAGTCTCGTTCCTTTGCTTCCAGGGGCTGGAGTGAGTGTACGCAGGGGGTCAGTGGTCAAGGCCAGGGCCACCGTGTCCACTGGAGGCTGAGAAGGAGCCTAAGGGCCTGCCACTCTGTCGAGCCAGGCCGCACATGGGAGACGGGGAGAGCTCGGCGGAGGGGAGCGGATGAACGCAGTGTAGGCAGGACCCTGGTAAGGCTGCTTCACGGTGGGGGGGGGGGGCCCGCTGTGTGTGCGCCACAGGGGGGGGACTAAGAGGTGATGGGTGGGGAGTGCAGGTGCCATCTCGGATTATCATGGGTGCAGGAGCTTTTGGTGGGGGCAGAAGGGGCAGCTTGGGCTGGTGCAGGGACCTGTCCAGTCCCTGCAGTGGGCAGCAGTCGCCGTCTCTAATTGTGAGTGTGGTCAACGGCCAGGTGGGGAGACTTAGGCCAATCGTGAATCCCCGATGGGTCTCAGCCTCCCTGCCCAGGAAGGAGGCAAAGGGATGGACTAGGTGGGCCTCTCAGGTCATTCCCGGGTTCGGCATCTGACGACCTGATGACCTGGTATAAGGAATGCTTAGAAGGGGGTGGGGAGACGCTGGGCGGGAGTCCGCTGCACCAACTCCAGCCTTGGCAAGGTCCCTGCGATGCGCTTTGCCTGGGCTGTCCCTCCCTGGGGGAACACCTACCATCTCTTTAAGGTTCAAGTGCAACCCCTCCCTGTTTCCTCACCCTCCGCGGCAGGGACTGCCACCCCCGTGCAAGGCCCTCCGTGCAGACCAGTGTGCAGCACAGCCTGGGACGAGCGGGCCAGACTGGGAGCTCTGTGGCCTGTGCCAGGCTGTCCTCGCCTCGGCCCTCACTCTGCTGCCCTGCCCAGCGCCTGGTCCGGGAGGGTCTCGTAACTATCTGCCGAGGGAAGGATGGAGAGAGCAGAGGGCCCTGTCCTCTGAGGCCAGATTCCCCCAAGTCCTCTCTTCACCCTAGAGCACTCTCACGGGGGGACCCGAGGTTTACGAGAAAACACAGCTGGGGTTCCAGTGTCAGTTCTCACTGAGTTCCTGACAACACCGTGCAGGGGGAAGGCCACTCCCCACCCTGCGCTGGCCCGGCAGGCCTTGGGAACAGGAGAGCCCTCATGCCCTGCGAGGGGCCTGGCGAGACTGGCACATGCTCCAAGCAGACAGCATGTTCAGCCCCAGTCCCACCGGCGGTCCAGGTGATTGATGCCAGGTGCCGCTCGCTGGCTGACAGCCAGACTGGTCATCGGGAATCGGGCTACTTTGGGGAGCAAGCCCACACTCCCTTAGCCAGCTGCCCTGACCGCCATGGAATGGCTTAGCCCACCTCCCCAGTTTTGAGCTTCCTCAAGGGAAAGCTGATCAGGCGAGACTGCCCCTCTGGCCTTCAGGATCTAATGGCCCGAGACAAACATGTGTCCATGGGCAGAGACCACTCGTCCCAACTGGGCCTGATGGCAGGGTGTTCCCCTCCCAGGCCCTGGCACGGGCCGCTGGGCTGTGCCCTCAACGTCCGCCACCTCCTCCCCTGGCTGGGAGGTGCGGGGGTCCAGCCAGAGCACCCCGAGGACAAAGGGTGGCTGAGCCCACAGGTGGCGGAAATCTGGGGAGTCAGGGACACCTTAGTGTCCGAAGCGAAGGCGCCCTCGGCAGCCATGCGAGTCTGTCTCACGCGGGGCAGACGGGGGTGCGGGGCCCCAGAGCGAGGGAACTCGCCCAAGGGCACAGACTGAGCAGTAAGTGGCAGGACAGAACTCCTGTCCAGAATGGTGGACACTGGGTCCGTTCTGTGGCTCTTAAAAATTGGCCGTCACAGGAACTGCAGGGCTGACCCGGGAAAGCAGGGGTGGGGTGGGGGGAGTAACGTAAATAACGTTTACACAGCCCCGCTTGGGCTCCAGCTGCCTTCTGTCTGTAGGAGCATTGCCATCCGCCTGTACCCCACGCACAGATGAGGACCCTGAGGCCCAGAGAGGGGACGTGACTGCCACGCCCACAAGGCCAGGGAAGGGGGCAGCCTGGGCCCTGCTTTCTCCCTGCACTGCCAGCTTGTCACTGCGAGGGCGGGCTCCAGGCGCCGTCCAGCCCTCATGCAGGAACGGCGAGGTCTGCCAGAAGGCGCGCCGCCCCCTCCTCTCTGATGCATTCCATCTGTCCTCTTGGGAGGACCCCCCTGGCCAGCCCCAGACGCTGGGACACCGGGAGAAATGAGATCCCCTGAGCAGCTGAGAGGCTGCCTGTGTGGTGACCATCATGCTGAGGAAGCCCAGGGGGCGGGCAGGCTGCCTGGGTGGGCAGGAAAGGGGGGTGACAAGTAAGTGCCACCTCTGATGTTCCTGGCTTTCGGTAGCTCTCGCGCCGCAGGAGAGCACAATTCTCCTTGAGACAGGAATGTGGCATCACTCCTGGGAGCATCACTCGTGGGCACCCGGTTGCTGGGTGAGCCTGGCAGGGAGGGAAGGAGAGTGAGGGCTGCATGGATCAGTGAGAGGCTGAGGCCTTTGTCGGCGTGGCCAGTGGTGTGTACCCGCCCCCACGCTCCAACGACCGCCCTCTCTCCAGCTTTGGCCGCCTCCAGCCCAACCTCCTCGGCCCAGTAGCTGTTTAACTTATTGAACTTTCCCCAGCTGCGACCGCTGACCTGATTCTTTAAGCGGCCGGCTCTGAGGGTGGACAGCGATGTGCATAGATGCCTTTGGTCCTGAGGGCCTTCCAGTAGCTTACAAATCCCCTCCACGTCCATCCTCCCTGGCCAGGTGGTCATCCAGCCCCTGGGGCAACCCCCAGTGACGGGATGCTCACTACCCATTGAATCGGCCTGAGGTCACTCTAGTTCCTGACCTGCTCTGTTAGCAAACTCTTCTCCTCGCTGAGCCGAATCTGCCTGCCCACGAGTCCCTCTTCGGGCCCCCCACCGCGTGCGCACTCCAGCTGCCCAGACAGTCCTCGGGAGGGGTGTGGTCCCACCCTTCTCCAGGTGGACTTCCAGGGAGCGCTTCTGCTGCCTGCCCAGCGGCGCCCCTTCCGGGGTGCACTGATCTCATGTCCTCACGGCCGGCCAGCACACGGGCTCTCCCGACAGCCGTGTCCAGCAGGCCCTCTCTCCACTGCGTGGCCCCTAACGCTGGCGAACAGAGCAGAGGAACGGAGGAAGCAGAGGGGCTTCACTGTTCCTGGTGGCCTGTGCTGGCTGGAGGCCTGGGTTTTTATATCCTAATTCCATCACTAACTCTCTAGGTATCCTTGGGCAATCCCTGCTCTCTCTGGGCCTCACTTTTCCTATCTATAAAATGGGTTTTAGACCGTCTGTTGGGTCCCCTCTAATAATAGCACCGACTAATGAAGCACTCAATCCCAAAAACCTCTTTTCTTATTTTTGGGGTTACCTAAGCGGACAGCAGTGCCTCGGGGGTCAAAGATCTGACAGCTCACAAAGCAGCCCCAGGTGCTGCCACCATTGGGTCTCTGCCCAGCGCCTCTCACGAGAACCTTTGTGAGATGCCTAGGAATCAGACCTGTCCAAATAGCAACCTAGAACCCAGGAAAAGGTCGCTCTCACAGCAGCAGCGGAGAGTGCTAAAGAGTCAGTCAAACAGCTGGTCTCAAGTCCTGACCCCACCCTGACCCTGGGCCAGCCACAGTCCCTTCTCCGTGCCTCAGTTTCCTTACCTGCAAAACAGGGACAATGTGTTTTTCGTCAAAGCATGTTGGGGGGCTTGACAGGGCCTAGGTATGCTAAGAGCTTCATATAGTCCCTGGCTCACGGCAGATGTGAAAGCTACTCTTGGTTACTTAATATAAACCCTAGGAGGAGGCGGCCCCTCCTCTTCTGGGGAGGCAGAAACAGAAGATGAAGACCCCTCTGCATCCCGGGGGAGTATGATCAAATCGGAAAACCCAGGCTTGAAATAACTTGTGCTGGCAGATTTCCCAGGGGGACGCCGGCAGGCCTTTTGGCCTCAGACCCGAGAGCTGGCGGTGCTTCGCCGGCAGCTGCCGAGGAGGGCTGGGGGTGACGAGCGTACTCACTTCAGGGACAGGGAGTAGTCGTGCTTGCTGGTCTGGCTGTTCCGGACAAGGTAGCTGCACTCCTTGCAGAGCCGCAGCAGGTTCTCGGCGTCGCCTCTGCTGATGGCTCCGTGATACCATCTGGGGAGAAGAGAGATGGTCAGGACCCTGGCATGGCACCCTGAAATCTGCTCCTCCCTGGGGAGGCTCAGCCCCTCAGAGGGCAGCTGTTGCTTCTCAGGCCCCCTTGTTACAAGGCAGGCGTGTGTGCGCGTGGGTCCAGTCATCCCGCAGACATTTACCGACCGCCTGCCGCCTGCCAGGCCTGGGGAGAGAACGGCGAACAAACCGACCAACCCACAGCCGCCTCCCGTGCGAGGCCCACGTTGTAGTGCGGGTGCTATGGAGGACACCGAGCGTGGCCGCGTGGGCTGCGGCTCCCAGGAGGGACGGCTGTTTTAAACAGTGGCCAGGGAGGCCTTCTGGAGAGGGTGAGATTTCAGCGTGGACCCGAGGGAGGAGATGGAGGAAGCCATAAAGGCCAGCAGTTGGAAAAGAGCATTCTGGCAGAGGGAAGGGCAGCACAGGCAGAGGCCCGAGCGGGAGGGCCTGCTGTGTTTGGGGAACAGCAAGGTGGTCAGCGTGGAGTGCGGCAGGGGGCGGGGCATCAGTGGGGAGGCCCAACGGGCCATGGCTAGGGGCCTGCGTGCGCTGTGAGGATTCTGGCTTTCTCGGTCCAAGTCGACCCCGAGACCATCAGAGGGTGCTGACAGGAGGGACATGTGTGACTCGGACATCTGCAGACAGCTGTGCTCATCACTCAGGAGGTGGCCACGCCATTGCGGCCACATCGCCTGGACGTGTGGGAATCCCAGCCTCTCTGCTTCCAGACGCCACGTGGTGAGCAGCGGAAGCAGAAGGCGGGGTGCAGTGGCTGATGGCCCCCGACCCCCAGCAGCAGGACAAGAGGGAAAGAGTGGCTGCCAAGACTGGAAAAGTCGAAGGTATAAATTCAGCAGGAGAGTGAAAACACCGCTTAGAGGGTGCACTCGGGTCACTTTTCCATTTCCGTCACAGTCCCTGAGGGGCGGGGCTGTGAGGAGCGGGTGGGAGCCGGGTCTGGGAACAGAGGTGCTGGGCTGAGAAGCTGGACCACGCCTCGGCCACAGAGGCACACACGGGTCGGCCGCTGTCCAGCCAGGGGGTCTGGGACGAGTGGATGAACCTTGCTGAACCTTGGTTCTCTTTCAAGTTAAGGTCACTCCACCCCTGTTTTGGGGTTGAAGAGTAAATGGCATGATACATAAAAGGGCTTAGGCAGAACCTGGGTAGGGTGAGTGTCAATGAATGGCAGCTACAAGCATCAGCAGAAAGAGGCTGAACTTACAGACAGCCGCGGGCACTTCCCTGGCTATCGTGTTTCAGGCCGCTGCCTGGCCTGCAGGCCACCCGGCCCTGGCCACGAGTGCCCTGCGAGCAGTGCGGGCAGTTTGGCCACAGACAGGCTCTTGGAGAAGGCCCTCACAGCAGCTGCCTTTGCCACCCACAGGGTGGTTCTCCTTGAGGGAGGCGGCCGTGGGGCTGATGTAGTTACAAACAAATGAACGAATGAGAGAACGCAACCAGATTTAGGGAAGCAAGGACTGGAGAGTGGACGTGAGTGCTCCTGTCCAATAAGCACACGACTGAGTCGCTGACAGCCCAGCTGTGACCACTGATGGCACGGCCCTGGGGCTGGATGCCCGGAGGGGGCACTGGCCGAGGGAAAGAGCAGGGAAGCAGGCAGACCACCGACCTGCCTTCCTTCCTAGACCTGCACAGCAATGCAGAGGAACATGGAGGTGGAGGCTGCGTGGGCTGCCATGGCGAAAACACTCCCAGAGTCGTGAAGGCTCAGGGTTATGCTGCAGAGAGGACAGTGGACTGCAACCAGGAGAGACGGACCAGGATGGAGCCGACCTCAGGAACACGAGTGAACAGTGTGGGCAAGGTTGTTTTCTGGGAAATTTCACCTGTGTAACACGCCCCCAGGGAACTGAACAAAAACCTTATTTTCTTAGGAAAACAAGCTCCAGCCAGCTGAAACAGAGGTGCCCTCAGGGACAGGCCTGGAAAGTGGTCTCCGGGGAAGTGCCGGCTGCTGCCGCCCAGCCCTGAGCACAGGAGCGAGCACGCTCTCAGAGAAGCAGGGGCTCCGCTGGGCCCTCGTGAAGGGCAGTCCCTGGTGGGCAAACAGGATGAGCTGCTGGTTAACTCCCAGGCTGCTCAGCTGCCCGGCGTGGAGAGAAAGGCAGGGAGCTCAGTGGAGGATGAAAGAAGACCTAGGCAGAGTCTGGGAGACAAGGGCCAAAGGACACCGAGGGGAAGCCTCGGCCAGCCTGTCAGCAGGAGGCTGCCCAGGAGACGGGATGGTGGGGGTCCTGTGGGGCTGGGGGCCAACTGCTGCCCTGGAGCAGGCTCCGCCTGGACCACAAAGAGAATTCGGGCAGGAGGACAGCCTGGGAATGTGCTGGACTTTGCAGAGCTGGCCCGTCAGGTCGGAACGATGGAATTCAGATTCAACCATCACCACCCGGCCTATCCAATATCCATTAGCTTATCCAATATTTACTCACCACTCACTCCATCCTTGATCTCACAGGGCCAATACAGGGAGATGGAGAATCGATAAATAGGTTCAGGAAACGATCTCGGATAGTGACAAGTGCTAGGTAGGAATACGGGGTCTCTGATAAGGTAGTGACCGGGAGGGGCCAAAGGGGGAGCCTACCTTAGACTGAAGGAGGCTTCTAAGGAGATGACATTTGACCTGAGACTCTGCTTCACGAGAAAGAACCAGAGAAAATGAGTTCTCCACAGAGGACCACCACACGCAAAGGCCCTGCAGTGGGAACGAGCCCGGGGTGTTGGCAGAGCAGAAGGGCAGCAAGGCTGTCTGTCTGGCACCACGGGCCTGGGGAGCGGGGCAGGATGAAGGTGGAGTGGGGGGGGGGCCCGTTCCCTGAGGCCTTGTGGGCCAAGGGAAGTGTGAGTGCATCCTAAGCACAGTGGAGGGCAACGGGAGTTTTAAAACGAGATATCACTCGCTCTGGAGGACCTTACAGAGGCTCAGCCAGGCTGACCGGAAGAGGGGCCGGAGGGGAGGTGGAGCAGGACAGAGGTTACGAGGCGTCCGCAGTGGCCCGGATGGGAGGTGGCCGCAGAGATGAGAGGAATGGACGGACCTGGGCTGTGTTTTGGGTGGACAGTTGGCAGAACTTACTAATGATTACACGCTGTTCTAAGGCAAAAAAAGGACCGAGGATGAGTCCAGGTTTGGGGCTTGAGCAACTAGGTGGACGTGGTGCTGTCTGTGTGGTGGGGAAGCTGGGGGAAGAGTGAGTGTCTGGGAGATTAAGAGCCCAGATCCGAGCACGTGAAATTTGAGATGCCCGCTCGTCAGCCAAGTGGAGATGCCGAGAAGGCAGCTGGATGTGGGGGTCGGGCGTTCTGGGAGAAGAGTGGGCCGGGGCACGCGCTGGTGACTCACCACCGGGGCCCGAGGAGACGACCCAGGGGGAGTGCGTGGCTGGAAACCGAGCCCGGACAGCCCACCCTTCGGGTCAGGCTGAGGGGAGGAGCCGGCAGCCAGGGAGGCAGGAAAGAGCCCCAAGCAGACCTTGTGTTGGAGGAGGTAGCCGTCTGCGGCGCTGACCGCCATGGAGGAGGGAGGAAGTCACCTGGTGACCCGGGCAGGAAAGGGAAGCAGGCGGTGGCGGGCGAGAGAGAAGGCGGGTGATGAGAGGGAGAAAGACGGCGCTGGCAGCTCAGCGGGGACTCCGCCCACTCGTCAGATAGCTATTTGCCGAGCAGCTATTATGTGCCAGGCACTGTTGTAGGTACTGAGGACACCGTAGTGACCCACACAAGTTCCCGTCCTCACGGAACTTAGGTTCCCAACAGGGGCAGGATTTACAGAAAGATCCAGATTTTATTTACTTATTAACTTTCAAGAAGTTTATTAAAACAAAAAAGTTCGTGATGCAGGCCAGAGGGGTTTATGAGTCGCCTCCAGGAGACGGGGCGTGGGAGGGGTGTCCCCTGAGCACCCGGGCAGCTTTCCCGCTGTCCCAGGAGGGAAAGCAGGCAGAAGTGTGACTGCCCACCCCCAACAACCCTGTAGGACAGAGCCCTCAGTGAGTCAGCCCCACCTCCCCTCTCCCCTGTGCTAGGGTGGAGGAGGTGCCATGGGGGGTGGGGGCAGGGGAGGGGAGGGGAGGGATTAGGTGATCCTCTCTGTCCGGGTCACCAGCACGTGCTGGAAGTGGGCTTTTACCGGAGCACACCTCTGGGTGACGAGTCAGGGCCTTCCACGGGCCAGAATAATCCTGGGAAGAAGAGATGGCAGGGAAGGGAAAGCTGGCCATGATTCTGGACTTGGCCGAGAGCCTTGTCGAGGGGGAACGGGAAAGGAAAGCGAGCAGAACTGCCTCTGAGGGCCCCAGCCTCACGGAAGCTCTGCCCGGGGGTGGGAAGAGTGCAGGCTGGGCTGCTGACGCCAGGCTGACCTGGGTCGGGATGCAGGCCGAGCGGCTCCTGGCATCTCCGGATCACCCTGTGTTTGTTGGTGAGAAGTGCACAGTTGGATCCGACAGAAGCAAAACCTGCCACCCAGTCTGCGTGGCTGTGAGAAACGACTACAGCGCCCACCGGGAGCGCCCCCCCACCCCACCCCGCCACCGCTGTGTGCTCGGTGCGGCCGGCGAGGGGCTGGCCCAGGGGAGGCTGCAGCCCCCCGAGATGACAGCGCACGCTGAGAATGGGCGCAGGAGCACGTGACATCGTCGGGAAGCCCTGCATCCTGCTCACTGGGCGAGCGTTTCCTGCGAGGCATGCACTGCCGGCCTTGCTGCGAGCAGAACCCCTGGGTGGAGACCGGCACAGTTCGTGATCCACACGAGACAGTCTCCCGAGGAACCGGCTTGGCGTCAGCTATCTCTCGGCCGACTGGGTGCCTGCTCGGTGCCAGGCATGTGCTAAGGGTGGAGGGCAAGCGTGTGCACGAGGAGAGGGAATGGAGCAGAGTCATGGGGCTGGAGTTCAAATCCTGCCTCTGCACTGGAACCCTGACAGCCTAGCAAAGGCTCTGCCCCCTTGGATCCCTGGTTTTCTCACCTGCGCAGGGGGGAAGATGACCCCACTGGTCACACATTTGCTTGTTTAGAGGCTGATACTCCAGCACGAGACCCAGGACCTGCTCTATCACGTTCCCGGAGAAGCTCACTCTAGTTCAGGTGTGCAGAATGGTGAGGATATGAAAAACTACTTGGGCAATTCATGGAGTGAGCGGCAGGCTCAGGTGATGGGATTTCATCCTGGAGGTGACGGGGAGCCACCGAAGGTTTCAGAGCAGAGCAGGGACCTGCACCTATTAGGACCCTGGCAGAGAAGGGGGAGAACCATCATGGCCACGGGGGGGCCGAAGCGGGCCCGACCAGCAGGGCTGGGAGAAAACCCAAATCCGGAGTGTCAGGGCCATGCCCAACTGATACCAAGCAGATGTGGGGCAAAAACGTCACAAGGTAGAACGTAAATCCAGTTTACAATAAGGGGACCGGATTTGGTATACATTTAGCTATCCCAAAACTCATTTGTTACATGATGAAAATAGAAACTGGCACGGAAGAGGGAAGAGTGAACTGTGTCCCTCCTAGTCACCGAAAGTAAAGGAGGTGACGCCGTGTGGACAGAGAAGGCACCTGGCTAGGAATAAGGCGCATGTTCTAATCCCGTTCTGCCACGGACCTGGTGGTGGCCTTGACTTCCGTGAGCCTCAGCCTGCCCATCTGTACACGGGGGCAGGGGAGGGGTGTAGACTTAAAGACCCCCACAGCTCTAACATTTTCTTAGCCTGCGGATTTAAAAACCAAGATCAAGAAAACAGAAGGAAGAGCAGGGACTATGAGCTGGGAGCTGAGGTTGTGCTTCGCCCCCTTAGAACTTACATTTGCTTCTCCAGTGGGACGGCGGGGTCCACTCTTTCTCCCAGGATCCCACAGAACTCGGGGCTCCCGTGTTTGATGGGCTTGAAGCCCCCGCCGGGAGCTCGAAGCTGGCGCCGCCGGTCCCGAGAAGGTGAGGGGGATGACTGTCGTTTCTCGTTGCCGTTAAACTGGGCTGTGGGGGCAGGAGAGAGAGAGAGATAGGTTACCAGGAGCTCAGCCCAACAGTTCCTGTGTGGCGCAGTGTGGCAGGTCAATTGCTCTCGTTGGGGCTTTACAATTCTCAGGAGGAAGAGCTCCAAGCAATGAATAAACACGGCTTAAAAGAGGTAGACTTCCTAAGACAGGGCACGACGGTGCTGTGAAAGCCAGATGGTACTTTCAAGGGGCTCGTTAGGTCTGCAGAGGCCGCTGAGCTCAGCTTTATCCCCAGGGAAGCCCCCTGCAACCTGCAGCAAGGGGGGGCAGGACACACCCACAGGGGCTCAGGGCCCTGGAGAGCTCTCAGGAAAGAAAGTAATTCCTTGTTTTGTGCCCCAAACCTGCCTCCCAGTAGGCTCCTTGCCTCCTCTCATTCTCCCGTCCCGACGGGGGCTGCCCTGGCCACATTGGCGCCCCTTCTCCTGGGACATCCCCACGGAGCTCCAGCCAGGGTCACGTGGCACCCCCAGGTCTGCACCTCTTCACTTGGTGCCCCTGTGTGGGCCCCACACAGCCAGCCCGGCCCTGGGCCCAGCCACCGGGGGAGGCCTGACAGTGCCTGTCACGGGGGACAGGCCCTCCCACGGGCTTTTGTCCCTTGCTGGGCCTGCAGGAACATTGCTCAGCCCCGCGGGCTTGGGGACGACGCCTCTCGAGGGCAGGCCCTTGACGATCACCCACAGAGAGCAGGGAGCACTGGACTGAAAGTGGAGCTGCGGGAAGTACTCCCGGAGAGCAGCCAGTCCACCTTGCGAGTTTCTCTTTGAGCCTCAGTGTCCTCCTCTCAAAGGCAGGGACAGTGACTGCACCCACCTTGAGGGGTCGCTGTGAGGATTCGATCACGCGCTGCACACAGAGGCCTTAGCAGAGCGCCTGGCGTGTGGTCTGTGCTCAGTCAGTGTTGTCTATTATACATACTTTACCATCGAGCCTGCTCCGTGTGGACACGGTGCTCGTCACCTCGCGTGAGCTACTGACCTGACCTGAGCTCCTCTCCTGAGCCTGCCCTGGCTTCCCATGAGCCCTTGCTAAGTCACTCAGCCTCTCTGAGGCACATTTCCTCTGTCACCTGGCTGCTGTGACGATCAGATGAGGGAATATACATCCTAAGGGCCTCAGGGACTGCTGAGTAAACTGGGCCAGGGCCTGGGAAACAAGGTTCCCAAAGTTGTGTCCAGCTGCTGGCCAACCAACACACATCCTTGACCAAGCGACACATCTCCAGCTCAGATATGGCGAGACATCCTCTGACCCCAGCCAGACATACAGCCATCAACCTGACATACAGCCATGAACTTCACATTCACGGAAGGTGGTGGGAAAACTCAGCCCGTCAGTGGTGCTGTACTGTCTACAGGGACCGAACTTGTTCTATGGGAATGAGCTTGATCTAGGACAGCGACAAGACCACGAATGAGGTCTGTGAGGCACTGCCATTCCTGCAAGACACTCTTCTCTATTAACCACTAAAGAAAACAGCAGGAAGGGAGTTCCTGCCAGATGGGGTGGACGCACCCATGTGTGCTCGCTCTCACAACTGCGCTGGGGCCTGGCAGGCCGTCCGTTCACTTACCTCCCCCCAAATACTCACTCACTCACTCACGCGGGCCAAACCCCGTTCAGGGCTGGGGAAACGGCAGCGAGCAAAGACACACATCCCTGCCTGTGGAGCTCGGAGCCCGGGCGAGGAGAGACAGACGGTTGGCGGGGGCATCAGACCCACCACACACCGGCTGACGGTAAGCGCTGCGGAGAAGTGACAGCCAGGCGGGGGAGGCCTCTTGAAAAGTGACATCTGAAGGGAAGGAGGGGCGAGCCATGTGGATGTCTGCCGGAAGGAAGGACATTCCAGGCAGAGGGAAGGGCAAGTTCAAGGGCCCTGAGGTGGGAACATGCCTGGCGAGTCGGAGAAACAAGGCAGTCCAGGCAGCTGGAGGGTGGTGGGGGTGGGAGAAGGCGAGTGGGCGGACTCAGGGCTTGTGTGCCTTGGGCAGGACTTCGGTTTCATTCTGAGAGAAAAGGAGAGCCATTCGGGTGTCGTGATGGGCACAGTGGCAACCTGGCACTTTTTAGAACGGGGGAAAGGGATGGAGGGTGAGGGGTACCTAGGAACTCTCTGTACTCTCTGCCCAATTTCTCTGTGAACCGGAAACTGTTCTTTAAAAAAGTTCATTTAAAAGAGAGAGGGAGGGAGGGGGAACCCAGGGAGCGGGGAGGCTGGCTTCAGAGGTGTGCATGGAGGGACAGCGAGTGGCCGGTTCCGGCTGCGTTCTGTAGGCAGAGACGGCAGGACTTGTCCCTGTGCTCAGCACAGAGATAAAGAGGGGACAGCGGGCTTTTGGCCTGAGCACGGGAAGGATGCAGCTGGCGTTACCCAGGGAGGGGAAGACACAGAGAACTTGGAGCTTCGGGAGAAGAAAGGACAGAGGTCAAACTCCAAACTAAAGACACTGATAGCCCGAGATGCTGGGACTGGCCGCGAGGAGCAGGGGCAGAGCGGGGATAGCTGTGGCTCCTCCCTCCTGGCCTGGCTATGGTTCCATCCGTGTCCAACCACGGGCACAGGCAAGATGGCAATGACCTCGAGGCCCTTCTAGAGAACAAGTCCTGGGGGTGCGTGTATGAGAAAGCCCTCCTCCACCTGGTTCGTGAGCTGGGCTTCATAGAGGTCATGAGGGGGTGAGGCCCAGAGCTGGGGCCTTGGCGTGCGTCACCCTGGGCCCCTCCCTGGCTTCTTAGCAGCCCAGCTCTTGGGACAGCTGGGCTGCTAAGGGCTCCTCTGAACCACACCAGCCAGCCCTCATGGCAACCAATGAAATGGGGTATGTTTTGGGGGGAAGACGGGGGCAAGGGAGAGGCGAAGCAGGTTCTGACCTGTGCCACCCACCTTGCGGAGCCCTGGATGGCTGACCGGAGGCAGAGGCGAGCCCTGGGATCAGGCAGACGAGTAGGGGCCTGGTCAGAGAGCCCCTTTCTGAAGAGCCAGGACTTGATCTCATGGGTGGGCTGAATCAAGCAATTCTATTCTCAGATTGAGTCCTTTCTGCTGATGGAGCATGGGTTTGAGGCAACCCTGGGCAGGGAGACCAGTTGGGGGGGTTTGGGGGGCCAGATCCCCCATTGATGGGAGAAAAGCAGGATGGGGGCGGCCCACAGAGATCCGGGCACGGCAGGAGACGGGGTCGGGGAGCTTGGGACCACCTTGTGTTTCTCCAGGACACCCCACTCTGCTCACTCTCTGGTTGTCAGGACAGGAGAGGGGCTCAGGGGCACGGGTGGGGAGGGTCTAGGCGAGAGAGGAGGTTCTAGGCTTAGTTTTGCCACAGGTGGATGAGAGGGAGACACCGAGTGAGCTGTGAGGCCTTTTGCCCTCTGACGACCTGGGGCCCCGGGCTAAAGACAGAGCTTGAAGATTTCTGACAGTATAAGTCCCCACCCCCCACCTCGCAGCCCAGAGGGTGGGACGAGGGGCATGGGGCGGGGAACGTGGACTGGGGAAGAGACCTGAGCTCTCAGAACCACCAGCGACCTGGCTGGCTAAGTGTGCAGCCTCAGACCTCACCCATCCAGCTGTGGCTGACATCTGAAGCACCACGATACGCCCTGCCCCCACCTCCACCAACCTCTGCATGGGACGGATTCCCCTCGCCTTTCAGGGGTCACCTCTTCCAGGAAGCATTCCTCGACCTCAGCCTCTCCCCAGACTAACCTTAAACCTATGGTATCCTAATTGCCAGTTTGCCTGTCTGGCTCCCCATGAACCCCTCAAGGTCAGGGGTTGTACTGTATTTGCCCTACCCCCATGCCTAGCACACACCTGCCACATAATATGTGCTCAACAAAAGACTAATGAAGAAATTCAATAAGCTGCTGTTTCACATTATTGGGGAAAAATATCAGTTTTCTTACCAGATAAATTGGATAAAACATAATAACGTCCTAGGCAACACCGTAATTCCCTGCTGAATTAATTTATACATTCGCTTGCAAGCTTAATAATATAGCCATATATTTTAGAGAGAACAGGTGGTGGTGAATGACAGGCTTAATTAGGCAAATCATTTCACCTAAAATAAAAATATACAAACTCCAAGTGCAGTGATTCAGGAGCAAAAGAAAAAAAAACCCGTTAAGAACAAAAGCTCCAAACACTACTGCCTTCATTCCTTCTAATTAAGTTTCACTTTAATCTGCAATTTAAAATGGCAATTCTTTTAATTTAGTGATTTTCTGCAAAAGATAAAGGAAGACACAGCCCTCAAAAGAATATCTGCATTTAGAGAGAAATTGTGCCGCCCTGCAGAATTGTGAGAGTGACGGGGCCTAATTAATCCCACCTATGGGCAATTAGGAATGGAAGTCAGAGTTCCGTAGGAGGGAGGGGAGACAGGAGGGCGGGACCAGCCCCCTCCCCCCTCCCCACCCCCCTCCCACCCGGGCCACAAGAGAGGAGGCCCAGGGAGCGGCTCCACCAGCCTCTTCTCCAGGGCAGGTGAAAAGGGCCCTTTTGCGATGCCTGAAATGTCCCTCTGAAGGTGGTCTGAGGGCAGGCCTCACCCTTCCAGACCCAGCTCAGGTGCCCCCCACGTTCCAGGAGGCCTTTATTCCCCCTCCATCCAGATCCGTCTCCAACGCGGGACCCCTTCCTGCTGGTACAAGAAAGGCCCCGCTGTCCCAACATCACTGCCAGGTTCTGCAACTTTAAGCGAAGCAGGATTACCACCGGCTAACGACAAAACCAGTTTTACCAGGGGCTGATTGGTGTCAACAAGAGTTGGGTTCCTTTGGCGGCTCATCAGCGTTATAATGGAACAGGGCTGTGTGGAAGGGCGTCATCTGAGGACCGGGCTGTATTATACAGATTTTGCACTGATTGGTCCTGAAGTTCGGTCACTGAAAACGAGGGAGGACGGTGTCCTGGGCACCCACACCAGCTCTGACCCTCACAAGGACCCTGCCATCCTGTGGGTGATGAGGGAGAACCGCCTCCAGGTTCTCCGAGCGAAGGGCTGGGGCCGAGCCTCAGGCCCAGGCCTGCGGGTCACCAGGGTCAGGCTCACCCCACGCCAGGTCCTCCTCCCCCATAAAGACACTGCCAGGCGGCAGGGGCTGTGCCCATTCGTCCGGTCTCTGGGGCATGCCTCCCACCTCGGGACCGGAATGACCACTGCCCTACTCCAGCAGTGAGACAGCTAGAAGTTCAGGGGGCAAAAGGCCTCCCTGATCCCACCTGCTAGAACCAGCTTCCAACTGCAGCTCCCAGCACCTGGCTCCTCCCATGGCCCAGGGGCACCCATGCCACTGCTCCCCAGTCAGCCTGGCCCTTGGGTGGGGGCAGCACCCGGCACTCATTTCATTTCTCTTTTTCCTCTCCTGTCCTGTTTGCCCCCAAACCTACCACAGTGCTCAGCACGGAGATGGCACGTAGTTAATATCTGCCTAAGTCAGTAGATGAAATAAATGTGTTTCGAGCTCCTCTCTGTGTATGGTTCAGGGCTGGCCAGAGAACAAGCTGCCAAAAAGCGGAAGGACCTCTAAAGCGCAGCTCTGCTGGGCTCATGAACCCTCACTGGCTCCCCCTCCCAGTGCTCGGGGTGGAGGGCAACGCTGCACGCTGGTGCTCACGTGAGGTTCTCAGCGACTTGAGGCCAACCTGACCCGGGTCCACTTTCTCCTACAAAACCCGGCTGGGTGTCACGCCCAGCCCCAGGCTCCTGTCAGAACAGCCAGTCCCCAAACCCGCCACCTGCCTTTCTGCCTCCAGGCCTGGGCTGGGCCTGCCCTCTGGAGTCCCTTTCTTCTTCTCTGTGTGCAGAAGTCCCAGCCATTCTTCCAAGTTCAGCTCCAGTGCTGCCTCCTGCGGCAACCGGACCTCCAGGAGGAACTCCTTTCCCAGGCGCCCCCGCCCCGCCCCCAAAGTGGAACTCCTGTCTCCTCTTGCGCCCTGCAGCCCACCTTGGCCGCTGTCTGGTCATACCCCAGTGTCTCTTACTATGGGGTATGGACCTGACTTCTCAGAACCCAAGGGAGACAGGGCCTCGGGCCTGAGCTCCTCTGAACCTCCCGTCCTGCAGCCGGGCAGCGGAGGAACGGCAGTGGCTCGGCATCATGGGAAGGGTGTGCACTGACGACTTCGGCGTTAGGAAGGCCCTGCCCGGGCGTGAATCCTGACTTGCCATTAATTACTGTGACTCGGGGCAAACTCTCTGAGCCTTAGCTGCACCTTCTGTAAAATAAAGTGGGGCTGACAATGCCTACAGCGTAAAGGATTGTGGGGGTGGTTAGTGACAGACGACGTCCCCAAGCCCAGCCGGGCTCCCTGTGATCGGTGGTCCCCCTGCCCGTAGTCGCATCCATGCTCAGAACGGCTCCCTTCCATGCACTCGAGAGAATAAAGGGCCTTGAACCAGAAATCGCCTTCCCCCCAACCTCCGAGGGGACTCCTGTCTGAGCCGGATGTTCCCAGAAAAGAGAACACGCTCTGCTCTGTCCCCAGCCGAGCCCCAGTGCCCGGGACGGTGCCTGATGTACATGCACAGTAGCTGCTTGGTATCTGCTGTGTGAACAAATCTCCCTCTGCCCACGGCGGCAGGGCTGCAAAGCCTCCATTCACTAAGCAAGAAAGGAAACTTAGGAGCTGTGCTCCCACCTCACATTCTTTTAAAAGTTCTGAAAAACGGCTTAGCATTTACTGAGAGCTTTTTGCGCACACAGGCAGGCATGTGTGAGCACCTGGCGTGGCGCTCTCCTCTGACCCTCACGGCGAACCCAGGAGATCGGCGCTCCTTTGTCCCTGTTTTTACAGATGGGGCCTGGTGCGGGCAGGTGACCTGCCCGAGCTGACGGGAGCAGGCTGCACACCGGGAGCGGGAGCGACCCTAGGCCCCAGCCCTTGACCCTTCTGCTTTGGGACTGAAGCCCTGGGTGGCCACCCTTCACCCAGGGGCACCCTAGCAGTGCCTTTCCCTAGGGAGGGGCAGGTGGGGGAGAGTCCACAGTCTGCATAACGTCCTCCAGTATTCCCACCGGACCACAGGTGTGGATGGCGGCCCCTGAGAATAGGGACTGTGCAACGGGAACTGGAAGGAAGCATAGGGGGGCAGGGTCCTCGGGCCCCAGGTGGGCCCTGCGAGGTGCTCTAACTTCGGCGGCTGCTCCCTGCCAGTAGCTCTGGAGTCTCCGACCCTCCCAGTCCTGCAGCACAGGACACAGCGTTCTTGAAGCAGAGACACGGAGGATCGGAATGACTGAAAACAAGACACTCTGCACAGAGCGACTTGCAAGGAGCTCTTGGTCTGCTGAAGAGGCGTCGCTAGGCCTCTGTGGATGGGGCAGAGCGAGCGCGGGCCGTGGCTGGGACCCACGTGGGGCTGACGGGAGGGGCCTGGGCAGGGCGCCAGGCCCGCGTCCGTTCACGGATATCCTATTGTTCTGAACACACAAGGACACAGACAGTGTATGAAAGTGCCCAAGGCCACCCTTCTGCACATCCTCGGTGTCAGTTCCGCCACACTGCAGACAGTCACCCTGAGGCCCTGGTGTGTCCGTGTGGGGGAGACAGTGGGGGGCAGGGTTGGAGAGGCGAGGAAGGGGCAGTTGTGAGCCCCCAAGACGGGGCAAAGAGGGAGACTGCGCGTTGGTTTGGGGAGGTGGCTGGACCACATGACCCCCGACGTCTCTGGAAACACCAGAAACTTTCCCGACGACACACAGACATTTGCAGTTGACAAAACTCTGTTCCCATGACAACAGTTCTCTGCTGCTTCAGCTTTCCAGAAGTACGTTCTACATCATCTCCTCTGCTCCTCATAGCAAGACAAGAATTAGAATTCCCATTCTGCAGATGGAGAAACCAAGGCCCAGAGGGGAGAAGCCCCTTTCCCTTCCAGCTCAGGAGCGGGTCTTGCTTTTCCCCTCTCCCTGGCCTGTCCTGTGAATGACAGCTGTCCCTTCACACAGGACGCAGAGTAAGGCAACATGTGGCTCAGCAAATGTTTGGTTTGCATTTCCAGGATTGCCAACAAGAGGGCTCTGTGTGCACCTCGCAGACACACGCAGGCCCCCGGGCACTGCCGCCACATCTTGTGGGCGGTGCCAAGAACAGAGGTCCTCATTGTCAGGGGAGGCAGCCGCGACTCTCTGCTAAGCAGGGCATCGGGGAGGCTGCGAGGCAGGCGTGGGGACGCCGACCGGGTTCCAAGAACACAGTCCCAGCGAGCAGAGCCGAGCCGGGCAGGGAAGGCGGGCCTGGCACAAGGAGGCGGGCCCTCACCCTCTCACTCTGCACTCCTGAGGGAGACGTGGACAGCACAGGCTGCTGCTTGGCTACAGGAAATGTAAAGGAAAATCCTGACGAAAATGATTAAATGATCCAAACACAGAGGCATGTACCTGCAGAAGCAAGCCATCTTTACCGTGATAACTCATTTTACAGATGAGAAAGGAGGGCTAGAAAAGGGACAGACTTGCCCCAAGTCAACAGCTAGACTTGAACTTGGACTCAAACCCAGGCCTTTTGAATGCCAGAGGCCTCTAATAAGTTTGGCACAAACCCTGTTTTCAGTGCAACTCATTCTCAAAACAAGAGTAACAACAGTGATACCAAAAGCCAGCATCCACCGAGCTTTCACTGTGCCCAGCTCTCGGCACTGACAGTCACTCTGTTTTACACATGCGGACACAGCGGCAATCTGCTTGGGTCAACCCACTAGCAAGTAGCAACACAGGGCTTTAAATCCAGACCCCGGGCACCTGAAATCGTGTGCATTCTGCTGGGCCCGCCTGTCAGATGGAAAGAGCCTGCTAATGTCTGATGCAGTGTCCCCTGACAGGCCACCTGCAGCCACCCACAGACACTTTCTTAGCATCCTAGAGCCCGAGAAAGGGGCTTTCTCCCCACCCACAAGCCTCAGAGGACCTGCTGGGAGCAGGGTGGGCACTGGTGGGAACGAGTTTCCCTGGCCCATCTGTTTGTATGTTTCTGTGGCTGCCCCTCCACAGACGGCAGTGAGGGAAGGCGGGAGGGGCAGGAGGGGGCAAGCCAGGCACACGGCTCTCAGGGGGCTGCCTGCCATCCACTGGCACACAGTGTCCCCATCCGATGCTCGGGCAATCCTCAGACAGGCAAGGACACACTCTCTCCCTGGGGCTCCAGACCCGAGGTGGCGACCACAGCAGTCCACGGCCGCTCAGCATTGCCCCCGCAAGCGCAGGTCCCTCGGCCTCCTTCGGAGAGAAGGCAGGGATACAGCACAGAAGAAGGGTGTTTAAACAAACCATCTCTGTGTGAGCAGGCCCCCTGCTTACGTCTGTGTTGTAGCATCCTAGAGAGAACGTGGGGTGGGTTTCCCCGAGACCTGATCCACTCAATAATGTAACAAATCACTGAGTGTTCCTTATGTGCCAGGCACCGACCGAGGCGGGGGCCCAGGCGTGAACGAGGCAGGCTGAGCCTCTGACCTCATGGAGCTTAAAAACCTCTGTGCACAGGAAGATCTGTGGCCTGCCAAACAGATGGGCAAAGACGTTCTATCAAATCTTTGTGTTTTTTCCCCCACAAAGGAGACAAAGGCACTTAAAGGAACATGTCTGTCTATCAGTATAATTAGCAGATGAATCAAAGCTATTAAACGTTAGTGTTTTCTTTTCTTTTTTTTAAGGTTACTAAATGAATTCATTCATAAGTCAAACAGAAAAGCCAACTGGAAAAACCTGTCCCTCGGTAACATATTAGCCAAAGGAAACAAGTGATCCCCGCTCTCGCATTTACCCCCGCCCCCTTTCTCTGCAGACCTGCTGTTCACACGTGTTAAATATTAATTACAACTGTTACTCATTAGTACATAGCAAAAAGCTCCTGGTACAAACACAATTGTTAATTTCCTTGCAGGCCCAAGGCATTCTGGGAAGCCGTGCAGGAGGCAGGAGGCATCATGGGAGCCCAAGTGGGGCCAGCGGAGGAGGAGGTGGTATTTGCTGGGTGCACCGGGTAAGGGTAGCAGGTCTAAGATTCCCCGAGGAACCTTCTGCAGAGGCCAAGCTCGTTCCTTCTGAGTGCGAGAGGATGAGTCACAGGGCTCCCTGGGAACAGCCAGCCGCTGGAGCAGTGCCGGGCGCACACGTCAGCACCGCCAGCTCTGGAGCACGTCTTTGACTGGGACAGTGACGTGCCACGGAGAGCTTCGGCCACAACTGCTTCTGCCTGGACAACCCAAGGCACCTCACAGCAGCACAAGGGAAAGGGAATGTTCAGACCGGCCGTTTCCCCACTCGAGGTGCTGACACACCTACTGAACCAGGAACTCTGGCGGGCAGGGTGGGGGTGGGCCCAGACCTCTGTTCAGCGCTTCCTCCGGGTGACCCCCACAAACCAACCAGCCCACCACTGTGTCCCAGCCGGAACGGGAGGCGGGCAGAGGGGACGAGTGAATGAAGAATGGAGGGCCTGGGTGGCTCATGGTTAGAACTACTGCTGGAACGGAGATTTAGGATTTCCTAAACGTTGCTTCCCGCGCCGCCCGTGCATCTCATCGCCAGGCATAACTGGGAATGAGCTTCACAAATGGGTCCTCTGTGCCCTCTAAGTTCCTCTTTATGCAGCAGTGCTGTTTTAATATTAAATTACATTTTATTTAATAGAGCAAGCCTCCCCTGAACACCCATAACCACTCTCTCATGTGTGACCCATTAGGGCTTACAAGTCTTTTTATTCAGATCTTTCCCGCCGATCATCACAGAGGCCCGGTGTGGCAGGGGTTGTGACTGTCCCCATTTTACAGACGGGAACACTAAGACCCAGGGAGACTGCGGAGCCTGTCTGAGGCCCCACAGCTGGTGAGTGGACGACCCAGCACATGAACACCGGACTGTCCGACTCCTTCTCCTGTCCCTGTGACTCCCGACCTGCAAGACCCTGTCCCCAGTTTTCCAGGGCAGAGAAAGCCCCCAAGTGGGGAAGACAGACAAGTGTCCCAAACACCTATATTCAGCATTGATTTACTGGTCTATCTTCTCTCTCCGCTGGGAGGTGGGCCTGTCATTGACTGAGCCCAGGACACTGTCTGAAAAGCAGCTTCAACAGACATGAATCTTCAGACGGTGAGTCCAAAATGAAATGACTTTCTCTAAGTGATCTCGAGGGTGCCCCTACACATCCTTCTGCTGCCTGGCTCCCTGAGCAAGCACTCTGATTGCCTGCTTCTCAGAGGCCATTGAAAACCATTAAGGATGTAGCTTTTAACTCTACTCACTGGATCAGAAGGAAATGCTGACCCACCCTCTCTGTGCGGCCTGACTGGCTCTGCTGCGAGGTGTCCAGCAGTTCCCTTCCCCTCGCGGGGCCTCTCCCTGTGCTGAGTGGTGACAGCATGACCAAACCGTGGGATGGCTCTAGTCACCCCCATGCAAGGCTCGAACCTCCAGAACGTGGGCTCCTATAGAATCTTCAGAGGGAACCGTTCTGAATGGGAACAAATGCCCAGTATCACATCCTACCAGTTGTGGATGTAAGGAGAACCTGGTGCAGGCTGATGCGAGGCATGTGGCGTTTCCCGGGGGCTCTGGGAGGAGGGGGCTCTGACCATATTTCAGGCAGCATCTTAGCACCCTGACAGCAGGGTTACCGGACGTCGACTGGGTTAGGGCGTAGGCTCTGGAGCTGGACTTCGCAGGTTCAGCTCTCAGCTCTGCGGCTGACTAGCAGTGGGCCCTGGGCAAGTCATTTCTTCTCTTTGCACCTCAGCTTCCACAACTGCAGGAAACTGATCTCCCAGAGGGCGGCTGTGGCGACTAAATGACACAGCGCACACAGAATTCTCTGATTCTGCATGTGTAGCCTGGGCGAGGAAACCTGGTTAGTGTTTTCAGATTTGCAAAGGGCGTGGGGTATGAGGGACCCCCAAAGGGCAGAGCTGGGCCCACCGAGGAGGAGACGTGGGGATTAAGGGCCCAGGTGAGCGGCAGGAATTTCAGTTACACCTGCAAGTATGTAACGCTGGGAACTTGCGTGCAGCAGCCTCTCAATAAATGCCAGCACTTTCCTGAGGTGGTGCTCTTTAAGCTTCACCAGGACCCTCTGGGGTGGGCACATTTTAGGGTAAGGGGACAGATGCATCCAGGACAGGTTCAATCCCTGTCCTCCCACTGGCTGCTCGGAGATATGGAGACACCCTGTCCGTGCCGTGCCGAGCCTGGGTCTGCTTCTCCAGGTTACCCACCCCGCTCCTCGGCCCTGCCCTGTGTGGCCGCCTCCCATGCAGGCTCCATTTGTCCATCTGATGAGCTGCATCACAAAGCCTGGGGACCCCCCACATCAACCAGTACTGCTTCTCCTGACCCACGCTGGGCTGGGATCTGCAGCGAGCCCTTATGTGGGCCCAGGGCTGCGCTGGGGGCTGGGGGCGGGCAGGGAAGCCATTTCTAGACCCATCTGCCAGTCTCAGAATTTGCTGCTGTGAGGACTCTCCGGGCGTGAGTCAAGCAGGCGGGGAATGGAGTCCAGCCAGCTCTGAAGCAGGGGCCTTTGCCCAGGGGAAGAGGGCTGACAGCTGGATGGCGGGGCTGCAGCTTGTGGGTGATACCTGACCAGCATCTGTGCTGGGGGCTGGGATCAACAAAGGTCACGAAGTGAAATGGGACCCACTGGGCTGGGTGAGGTGGGGGTAGGGGTTCACGGTCAGCTTCCTGGAGGGAGAGCAAGCAGTGAGGGCCCCAGGACTTTCTGAGAGCCTGTGGTATCTCCCACTCGCTTGGCCACAGAGTTCTGAGGGAGGTGAAGACTTTCATCGCCAAGAAGCTAGGACTGCCTCATACCCTGCAACAGCTGCTTCCATGAGAACCTCGAGTGAGAACCGAGCTTCCCCAAGGTTGCAGCCCCCGGAGTCTGGCTGAGATGGGAGGGGTCTGACTTCCATAGCTGCTGGTCTAGAGCTGCTTGCTGGCCCAGGAGGACTAGCTCTGAGACAAACACCCAAGGGCCCCTTTGAGAAATGTCTCTTTCCACGAATGCAAAGCAGTATAACACTTTGAAAGGCAGGGAGCACTTTTGCTTCATAGATTGAATCATGGAGACAATTCAGAGGCCTTCCCTTCTCCTGGGCTCTGACCAGCACCCTGGGGTCCTGAGGGATGACTCAGCATCCCTGGAGGTGCCTGCGGGCTGGCCTCCCCATGATCGGCAAAGCCCCAGGACATCCGCCTGCCTCAGCCGAGCTCCTGCACGCAAGTTCCCAGCAAGGGGAGCTCGTTACATACTTGCAGGTGTAACTGAAATTCTTACCACTCACTTGGGCCCTAAATCCCCATGTCTCCTCCTCGGTGGGCCCAGCTCTGCCCTTTGGGGGTCGCTCACACCCCACGCCCTTTGGAAATTTGAAAACACTAACCAGGTTCCCTGCCCAGGTTACACATGCAAAATCAGAGAATACAAGGGGCAGAAAAAGAGATGGTGATAATTTTGTCCAGGCAGCTTCACGCTTCACCCCACATAGATGCTCCCCAGTGAAGGATCCTGCACCCCAGGCTTCCAGGACCCGTCCACGAGCTCCCAAGAGCCCAGCAAAGCGGTGCAGGGCGTTTTGAATAGGTTTTGTAATAAGGGGGGCAGGGGCTCCCCCCAGCACTGCCTTGCTTCCCGACAACACCAACGACTTGCTTCATTCCCAAGCAGCCACGCTCCTGGGTGTATAAATGGGACTTCGGCGGCACTTGAGTAATCAAGCCAGTGGAGCTGTTGCGACTCATCCTCATCACCTGACCAGTGGCCTCTCTATTCTCACTTCATCCCCACTCTGGGCTGAAACCAGGAGCTGCTCCTCACCCACCACAGCGCCCGGCAGGCTCCGTCCACAGACACGGGGCGGGACCCCGTCGTGACAGGAGGCCCATGCCCACGGCGTGCCTCCAGCCTGAATGAGACAGCTTCCTTGCAGGCCCCAGAGATCAGAACCCAGCCAAATGCTTCTTGGGAAAAGCACAGTCAGCCACGCCCCAGAGATAAGCGACTCCCTGAGATCCAGACGGGACGTGGTTCTGAGTCTGTCTTCTCTCAAGCTGCAACAGCAGCTGTGCTACGACTCTGACAGAAAATCAAGTCCAGAACGCATACCTGTGGCTCAGAAACTCACTCAGAGGCCTTGGGATCCTCTGTGGAAAACTTAAGTGTGTAGAAGTTCCGAAACCGCCTCTGGGCAGAGGTGAGCGTGTTCCGGCCCGAGAGCCTTTTGAAGGGATGCTGTCCGGCAGGGCGAGTGCTTTTCACTGTAGTGTGCATGCGAATTGCCGGGGGGGCCTTGTCTGAGCCGCCGGCCTCTGCCGGTCTGGGAAGGGACCCAGGACCCTGCATTTCTCACCAGCTGCTGGTCCAGGAACCACATTTCGGGCAGCAGGCACCAGACTAGACTAGAGCGTCAAAGGTAGAGCATTGCGTGACCTACAGGCGCTGAGTCCAGGACAGGGGTGGGTGGGGGGTTAGACCCCATACCTGTCTGCAGTGATAACTCATGCCACGGGCCCTTGGTACTTAGGGGAGTTGTCACTTGAGCTCCTTTACCCTTTTAATCAAATTGGTGTTTGCGAAGAGCAAGTTCTCGGACATCACGGGCTCCATTGTAGCTCCTCTTACATCCAGGAGAAGCACAGCCCCTTACTGGCTAGCTAGGGGACAGGGACAGTCCTCGAATCCCTTGTGCCAAGGGAAGCACAGGAGATGCCTGAGATGACCACGGCCGCTCAGCCACACAACCATTCTCATTACCAGCCCTCAGCCTGTGCTCACAGCCTGGTGAGCGAGACCAGCACCTACAGGACGAACTCTACCTGGTGAGAGAGACGCTCACCAGGGGCCTGTGCCGGACGCTTGACGACAGGCCTGGGGGAGGCAGCGAGGAAGCCCATGGGATGCGTGGCTGTCCGTAGCGGGGGCGGGGAGGGGGGGCGGCTCACAGAGACAGCACCATCTGGGCTGGGTCCCGGAGGAGGCTCAGATTTTTCCAGATGAGATACAGGAGGGGACAGGCATACAGGCAGAAGGAGCAGGATGTGCCCAGAGCGCTCCGTGCAGGGAACTGTGGGCAGGATGTGCCGGAACAGCCAGAGCATCAGCGGAGGGGGTCGGGGTGCGGGCAGGGCAGAGGCCTCACGGGCAGGGCAGAGGCCTCAGAGGGGGAGCAGGGGTCCAGTTGTGCATGTAGAAGGGAGATTGCAGGCAATAGGGATGTTAAAGAAATTAAAAATAAAACCTCTTCCTTTATGACCTTCAGGGTGGTAAGAATTCCATTATTCAATCAGTGTCTCTTTTTTCACATGACTAAATTTTGAAATGGGTAAAAAATGTTTGCGTCTGGCTTTTCACTTTTTTAAAAAAAGATTTCATTTGTTTTCTTTTTTTAGAGAGAGCAGAAGGAGAAAGAGAGGGAGAGAAACATCAATGTCTGGTTGCCCCTCATGTGACCCCCCAACTGGGGACCTGACCGGCAACCCAGGCATGTGCTCTGACTGGTAATCAAACCGGCGACCCTTTGATTTGCAGACCTGTGCTCTATCCACTGAGCCATACCAGCGAGGGCCTGGCTTTTCACTTCTTAGCATCGAACACAAGCATCTCCCTAGGCTGTCATAAACCTGTTGTCCACAGCACTTCTTGATGGCTGTACAAGGTTCCATTCCACCAGTGCTGGCCTGCTGGACATTCAGACTGTGCTCCATCTTTCACGATCACGAGCCTTTTCTGAATGTTAGACCATAACCTTGGCGTGAATCCTAAGGACTGGAATTGGAATCAAAGGGTGTGAACAAGCTCAGGACCTTAACGCACGTGGCAGACTGTTTCCCAAAAGGTTGTGGGAGAGCTTCAGTAGTGTGACGGATGCCCGGGTTCTGGAGAAAACCAGTCTCAGAGTGAGGGGGAGGGGAGGAACCTGAGTCATTCAAGGGCTCTTGGCTGGGGGGGTGCCAGCCCCAGAGGTCAGGATGTGCCCAGGGCTGGCGCTCTGTGAATGGGTGCACGCTAAAGCCAGGCCAGGAAGCGCAGCAGCCCTGGACGCACACAGGCCGGCGCAGCTGTACTACTAGGTAGGAGCGTAGGGTTCCCTCCGGCCCAACAGGAGCCGCTCTGCAGACGGGTTTTGTGTTAGTCTCTAAGAGAGTTCCTTCTGAAATGTGAAGTCTTGGCTTCAGCGAGCTAGAGCATTACCAACCAGACCAAGACAGAGTCAGACAGTGAGATTATCTGGGCCGTCTGGGGAGACTGGAACGGAGACCCAGGATTTCCCCTTACCTGGCCTCCCTTCCCTTAAGGACAAGCACCGTTTCTGAGGGCTAGGCTGTACCAGGAGAAAGGCCAGCCCGGCCGGAGTGTCAACGCAGCCCTGTGGTTTGCCCGGCAGGCAGGGACCAGTGTACTGACCCCCTTTACCCAAGTCAAGTGGCCGTCTCTGAGCAAGGCCACTGGCTCCTCACCTGCCAGAGCTGGGATGGTGACCCGGTTCCACTCCCACGGCTGGTCGTACTCATCGGCGGGCCTGTCGTCGTCCTGGGGCAGCTTGCTCTCCCGCAGCCGGGGGCTGACTGCACTCTCCGAGTCCGAGTCCACGCTCTGGCCCTCGGGTTCGTAAGGGGTGTCATATAACTGGATGCCTTTGTGCTGGGACCGGACACTTTCCTGCCTCTGAAATTCTGTAGGCAAAAAAAGGGAAGCAGAGGTGTAAGAGAATCGAAACCCACACTTCCTCGCCTGGGATCTGCCAGGTGACACCCACAAGAGTTTGGAGCCACCAGCCAAGGAGGTAAGGACTGCACAGAACAGCCCCCTTTCTGCATCCACTGTGCCTCCCACCCTGGAGGGCAGCATGGCTGCCCTCACAGGGCGAGGCTCCCTCACAAGATCTCAGGCTCTCGGACCTGAGGACAGAAGCAGAAGGCTCACTGCCTCCACCGGCTCGTTCACTGCAGTCTCGGGGGCAGGGCCTCCAGGTACACGTGGGGTGCAGGCGTGCTTGGGCACCGGCCCCGAGCAGACAGAGCTCTCACTCCCTCGCCTTACAGACGAGTGGAGACTTCCCCACCGGGGTCTCTCTCCACCCTCACAACTTTTACTCAAGTTTTCACCCAGCTTCACTCGTGTTAAATAGACCTAAGGAGCCTCCCCAGGGGACCTGGAGTCACCATTCTCCCCTATAAAGAGACTCCTTCCCGGTGTTGCTGCCTCCCCCCGAGCCTGCCTGTCTGCTAACGTGCTGAGCACATCTGAGCGATGTGAGAGCGGACGTCCAGTTCCACTTCTGAATGAGGAAGGAAAGCTCTTCGTCTCCTGGCCAGGATGGCAAGGACCGGCTCCGGGGGGCGGAGGGGTGACCTCCATTTCAGGTGCTGCTCACTCCCGAGAGGATGGTGGTGGATGACAGGGGGGCGCAGGGATGCTACAATCGGGGGCTTCTGAGTCAAACGGACACGTGACCTGCTTTGATCATAAACGCCCACTGTGCGCAGAGCCGGCTCGGGGACACAGGGAAGGCAGGGTTCGCTGTGGAGGCTGCCCCCAGGAAGCCCACTGTTTCCACAGGAGCTGCAACAACCTAAATCACCGTAACACCGTACAGCAGAGGGGCTCAGTGCGGGGCCTGTGAGGGGTGACGCGGGAGGCGAGAGAGATGGCCTCTGAGCCGACAGCTCTGACAAGCGGGAACAGCAGAGGACAGGATTCCCTGCGGAAGGACCAGGCCAGCCAGGGCACTCGGGCTGGCGAGAACATGCTCACTACCCGCTTTTCTGTTTTGCTGTGGTAAGCCGTACAACGTTCGCCGTTCTTAGTGTACATTCGGTGGTACTACATATATCCAACCATCGCCACCCTCCATCTCCAGAACGCTGTCATCTTCCCAGACAGAAGCTCCGTACCCATCAAACAACGATTCCCCATTTCTCCGTCTCCCAGCCCCTGGCAACCACCATGCTATTTCTGTCTCTATTGATTTGATACATTAGGGACTTCAATATAAGGGGGATCTTATATTTGTCCTTCTGTGGCTAGCTTATTTCACCTGGCATAATGTTTTTGAGGTTCTTCCAGTTGTAGCGTGTGTCAGAATTCCATTTCTTTGTAAGGCTGAATAATACCCCATTGCATGTCTATTTGCTGCCCACTTTCACTGGAGTACTGGGCTCAAGGAGGCGAGAGAGTGGAGGGAGGCTTGTCACCAAAGAGGTGAGGGTCATGAGTGTGCCGTTCAACAGCTGTTTGAACTGGAGGCAATTCTCCAAGTCAGAGTGTCGGTGGCACAATGACATGGTCGAATCACGTGCGCCTTAAAGGGCAGCTGACAAAACACATGAGCGACAACAGCCCTTCCAAGCAAGAGCGCTGCTGTTAGGCTGCGCTTTTCGATCCAAGGCCAGCTCACGGGGAGGGCACCCCCCCACCACAACCCCGCCCCACCACGCACAGGCCCTGATACAACAGAGGCCAACCGAGGCTGTGCCGCTGGTCCTCAGTGTCGGCTTTAAATAACATTATGGGAGTATTTTCCAAACTGTGTTTAGTCACATACTGACTTCACGGGTCTGCCATTTTTTGATTACCACTTGGGTTATTAATTTCCATATTTACTTATTCATTTTAGAGAAAAAAAAATCACTTAAAAAGCATGTTTTCTATCATCCTCCCATCAGCCCTTATCTAAACAGTTGATCAACGTAAAAAGAAGGAAGGAGGACTAATGCAAGCAGGGGGGCACCACTGCCCGCGGGGAGGCCAGCCCCCGGCCTGCTCTCCCTCAGCTGACGAGATGAGCAGACACTGGAGAACTTGGGCATGAAGGCACCAAACAGACTTTCTTTGACAAATAATAACTTTCTCTTTTTACAGAGAGAATGAAAAAGGAAAAAAAAAAACCTTCTCACAATGTGGTTCTTGGGCCACCTGAAATCCTTCTCCTGTGAAGTGTCCCATCTTTGGCAAAGCACACCTCACTGAGTCGCACGAGTCACCTGGAATCACGTGTAAGCTTGGGGGATGAGCCTTCCCTTTTTATGGGGCCGGCAGAGGAAAAGTGAAGAGCCAGAAAAGGTAGTGCTGGGTTGCCTGAAAGAGAAAACCAACTGCAAAGTATGTAGCCAACTCTGTAAATCATTAAATCTACCAAACTATTTATCTGACCTGCTTTGGGAGGTCACTGTCATCCATATCACTGTCTCCCATATCACTGTCTCCCTGATTCTAAGCACAGCCGTGCCTCCTGCCTTTGGAGGAGCACTCTGAGGGTGACTGTGGGGACCGCAGTTGAGAGGCAGTGACCTGGGAAAACCACTTTTCCCTTCGCCCTGTTTCACAAACAGGACCGGCAACCACTGCAGTGTGCACCGTATTCTACGGTGTACAAGGCATTTTGCATGTGAGTCACCATTTAATCGCGGGCACCACAAAGCACTTCACAGACGCTCCTCTGGGGGCCCCCAATAATCAGGCGCGCCTTCACTCTCTCAGAGCCCGGCTGCAGACAGATATTCAATGAATCTGGGTGGGATAAATGAACAGCAGCTGACAGCCTGATTTACCCCCAATTCCAGTTAATTTATGGAAGTCCCCGACAGCAGTGCTAAAGTACCTGGAACGACATGCTAAGTGCGTGTAGTTTAGTATTATGCAATATTCAGCAGAGATGGATATTCCATATAAATACCAACCTAAAAGGGAAACACGTGCCAGCGAACAGATTAGCTATTAAATCAGAGGGCCTCGTGTGTGCACCTCTCACACAGGATTTATTGTTCCCACAGCATCTGGGCTTTCCAGAGCCGGGCTGGTAATGGCGTGCAGTTAGGCCGGGGGATGTTATAATGGTAATCATTAAAACAAGCTTTCCCCGCATTACATGGTGAATTCAAGTTTTCATTAAGGCTCCAACAAAAGGAACAGTTAAGTAAATTATGGCATGCTAACTGGATGGAATATTAAGCAGCCATTAAAATGATAAATCTGAAGATTCTGTAGCTACACGGAAAAGCGTGCATGAAATTATGCTAAGTTAAAGAGTAAAATACAAGACCACTTATGTGTTGAGAGCCCAACGGAATAATACAGGCTTTCTAAACAAGTGCTGGACAAGGTGAACAACACCCCGAGGGGAATTCGACTCCGTGCTCGGGAGCTGCTGAACACCAGCCAGCACCGCACCCTTGCCCGTGACGTCTGAACACGGGGGACAGCGGCGCCGTGAGGACGGACATGCATGAACTCGGGGCTGAGAACCCGACGCGGCAAGGTAAACAGCCACTGTGTACAGAAGAAGGGATGACTGCGTGATTATTGTTGAAAGTTGTTCTAAATAATGAATGAAAATGCTAGTAAAGAGAATGTAATTAAGACAGCAACGCATAGAAGTAAACACAATTTTAAGCAGGTTGGGCTGATAGGAGCCGTGCGAGTTTCGGAGGCAGCTGCCTTTGCCTGAGAAAAGGCCCATTTCAGGAGCATCTCTCGCCGGAGAGGTTGGCCAGGAGCCCTGGGAGTCAGGGGCCAGCGGGTCACATCAGCTTACCAGGTGTCGCCGGCTCCTGCCTGGTGACCGGCCTCGGCCTCCTTGTTCCCCAGACAGACCTGTGACGATCCAGAGGCTGATCTGATAGGGCAGCTGGTAATCACATATTTCAAGTCACAAGTTATCTGGGCATCGCCATCCATAAACTCATTGAAAGCGACCTTTAATATTGGGTGGCAGGCTGTGATTTCATGCCTCTTGGGGCAGGGAGCAGAAACACTAAATTGACAGGGTGGGGATTTCTCTTGACCTCTAGAGTAGAAAGGTTTTTAAGTGGGACTACATAGAGAGAAAGAACCAAAGAGATAGATAGATAGATAGATAGATAGAGAATTTTAGAATTAGATGGTGTTAGCACTGGAAAAGGCCCTGGGAGCATTCATCAAGGTCTGGGAGCCAGGAAGGCGAGGCAGGCGCACTGACGAGGGACTGTGGCCCTGGGCCCGGGGATTCCCGGAGCGAGGGGCCTGGGACAGAGCTTAGTCAAACCCGGAGCCTCCTGAGTGGGCTTGCCGAAGGTTTAGCATTCCCCAAGCCCACAAGCAACAAGCTGTGTGTTAGAGTGCACTGGGACATGGGCCTATGCCACAGCACCTAGGCTGGAACAAAGAAGGGACATGTCTCCATCACTGCCTAAATACCTGACCTCCAGGTTCCCCGTCTCAGAAGCAGCTGAGGCACAGCTGGGGACATCCTGCTGGAATCCTCACTGCCCTCTTCCTTCTCCCTCCGGCTTCCTACAGAATCAGCCCTCCCCGATCAGACAGACACCCAGGACACCTAGAGAGCGGATCTGCAGGGCAACTCCCCCTCCCCCGGGGGTCTGCTACACACCTTAAAAGCCCTTCGACTCTTTCCCTTGGGACTGTCTGTTCGGACCCAGCCCGCCTGGCATAAAAGCCCTTAACTGGACTTTTCTGGCTCCGGGTCCTTTCTTAGCCACCTCGGCTACCTAACACTACGTGATGCGTTTCACTCCAGCACTCATCAACTCTGTGCCCTGGCACCCCTGCCTTTTTAAATTTTTTCCCCTTTGGCTGCCAGGAAGCTCACGGTTAATTCTGATGCTTACCTTCAATAACTATGTTAGCTTACATTGCGGAGATTCACTTGCCCTTCCTTCTATATAGATTTTTGATCACTACTATTATAGCCTCAATATACACATTTCTTTTCATTATGGACAGCCTCGGATCTGTATTTTGAAAGCAGGTGAACACAAAAGCAAATGAAAAAGTGCACTAACACACTTTATGGTAAATACTTTTACTAGGAAGGAGACTGAAAGAAAAACCCTTTTTTAACCTCTTTACCTTCCCTTTAGGAGCAGAAAAGGGGGGCAGGGTTGGCTCCCCTCTCTGGCAGACCCAGGCCGAGGGAAGCAGCGCTAGTCTCTCGGGTGCTGTGCTGTCCTCGCCCCCCGGCCAGGCCTCTGCTGACGGCCCAGCTCCAGGGCTGCGTGGAGACAGATCAGACACAGTGCTGGCCTTCAGGGAGCCCTGAACATGGAGACGGTGAAGTTTCCTAACAGAGCAGACAGGGCCCTACAGCTCAGCTGGGAGGAGCTTGGGAAGGCCTTGGAGAATGCAGACGGGGTCGTGGCACAGAAAACGTGTTTGATGGAGGCACAGGGGACGGAGGCACAAGGGGTACACGGGGAGGCCCGGGAAAGGGCCTCATCCAGGGGGCCTGGGAAAGGGCAAGCTGGAGGCAGGTGGGAGTGGGTTCTGAGTGATCCCAAGTGATGCAGGACGGCACCTCCAGGAGTGTCTGAGGAGAGGTGGCCCAGAACCTCTGGGCAGGGCGGAGCCGGGCAGGGAGAGGCTGGCACAGGCGTGTAGGAGCCTAGCTGGAAATGACAGACGCGGGCCTGCAGGCCCCTTGCCTCTAATTTTCCCAGCTGGGCTTGTCTGGGAATCCACACCAGCTCCCAAATCATAGGGTGGCAGAGCTCAGGAGGGACGTGTGGCCCACGGAGGCCAGACCCTGCCACCACCTCTCAGCCTAAGGGACACCACCTCCTCAGTCAGGGCGGGAGTGGTCCAGACTCCGACACACCCACCACTGACCCAGGCTGCCCCGCACCACCACCTGGGGGAGGGGAAGCCCCAGGGCCAGGTGTGCGACAGGTTCAGCTGCACAGTGTGAAGACTAAAAACCTGGGGCCTGCCCGCTGCTTGGGCCTGAATCCTGGCTCCAGCGGGGGCCCCGGGCCAAGTTGTCCCAATTTCCTCATCACTGGAGGTGGGCACCACAGTATCCACCAAGGGGGGATGCTATCCATTACTCACATGTGCTCAGTGTTCAGGACAGTGCCCGGTATGCAGGGCCCCAGCACTCCAGGAACGTTGTCGCCGTCCCAGTTACCCTGCCCTGGGGCTTCCTGGGACACCATCCCCAGACCCCTCCTCCTCTGAGACCGCCCCTCATCCCCCAGAGCCTCGAAGGCCTGCTCACTGGAGTCCGGCAGGCCAACCCTGCACTGGAAATGGAAGGGTTTCTACACCAGCCTCGGAACTACCTCCGTTTCTGGATCCACAACTTCCACGTCAGCTGCTGCTTTGGCAATCTCACACCTCCACGTGGGAGCCCTGCTCTGGGTCAACTCTTGTACAAAACATGAAACACACAGGGGAGGCCCCAGGGACCAGGGGTCTAATCACCACGTTATACAGACGGGCAAACTGAGGTCTGGGGAAGGGAAGAAAGTAGCAGGGACAAGGCTCCAGGCCCGCTAACTCCTGGACGAGGGCCCTTCTTCCTGCCTTTCCTGGGTGCTTCCTCACACCTTTTTCTCAGACCATCTTCTTCTCCTTTGTCTTTTGGAGGCCGGGGCATCTGTTTCAGGCAGGTCGGAGGCGTGAAAAGGCACACCCAGCACCGCAGACTGAGTGAGGGGCTCCACATCCACAGGAGTGGCGGACAGCTGTTTCTCATTAGACATGCGGCCGAATCCCTGCCAAGTTCCAGGGCACCGCATCAAAGAGAAGACAGGCGACGTTCTCCCCGTCCAAACTTCAGCCGATGCCTGGATTCAGGTGTCCCTCAGAGGCCGAGGTGGCAGCATGGGGCAACAGCTGTCCCCCTGGGTGGATGCTGCGGGCCAGCAAGGGCAGGACAGGGTGGGTGGCTGGCAGTCAGCGTCTGTAGACAGACCCAGCACAAGCAGGAGGCCCTGCCTCTCCTCCTCTATCTCGTCTGGTTTCCGGAGCTGTCTAGAAGCCAGGAGACTGACTAACTGGAGGTCTCTTACCATCTCCTTTCCAGGCGTGCGCAGAAAACGCCCAGGAAACAGAGGGGGTGCTCTGCACAAGCAGGGGGTGTGGAGCGAGGACAGGGGTCATGCCCGAAGGAGCAGAGCAGCCTGGCGCTGCTGTGCTGCTGCTGTGTTACCCCCAGTCCAAGGGCAGGGGAGAGGCCTGGGTCCAAGTTAGGGGGCCTGGGGTGCTCCCTTCCCCCGGTCATCTGTGCAGGGACAGGGTTGTCCCGTGAGCCTCCCTGTTCTGTGGCACCAGAGGGGAGACAAGCACACACACCTCTGATGACACCAGATGTTTTCCTCGGGGTTTAAAAGGTCACGTGGGCCTCCACGCAGAGCTCCCAGGTGCCTTGACGATTACAGTCCAGTCCCTCAGCCCTGCCTGTCACTCTGCACTCCTCCAGGGACGGCTTTCCTGTGCCACCATCTCCTGCGGGGACTCACTGAGGCGAACTGGCTGCTCCCGGGCCCGAGGAAGTGCATACGCGAGTGAGTCTCCATTTAGGGCAGCAATTTCCTCACGAGACAGCTTTCCGATTCCCTGTCGACTGTGAGATCTGAATTCACAGGCCAGTGGGGGAGCCTGCCTGCTTTTCTTTCTCAGACATCCACTGAGCCCTTACCGTGTACCAGAGTCCGCTGGGCACGATGAGGTCTCATTCCCCAGGCCAAATACTGAGCACCTCTACGGCGTTCGACGAGGCTCCCATCCCCCCAAACACCTCCTGGTTTAGCAGGAGAATTGGGACCCCAACTTCTGCAAGCACCGGGTTAATGCCAGTTACAAGTTACTGAACACCTGCCGGCACCAGGCCTGTCCCAAGCACTGGCCACACAGCCTTCCGCACCCCCAACCCAGAGAGGCAAGCACTACTGTGTTTTACAACGTAGAAACTGAGGCCCAGGCAGCTTCAGAGGCTCAGCTGGGTTCACCCAGTTCTGCCCAGCCCCAAGCACCTTGGGGTGCACCAACTGTGCCAGCTGGGTGGAGGCCCTAAGCAAATGCAGTCCTTAGGAGTTTGAAAAGCTTCGGGGAGGAGGTGATGTTTCAGGGAATCACAGGTCCTGGTGCAAGGAGGCCTGGCAAGGGTCAGGGGAGCCTAGGGACCTGCCTGGTGTCACAGGCAGCGCGTGGCCGGCCCAGGGTAGAACGCACTCAAGGAAAGGAGGAAGACTCAGACAGGTGAAGGCAAGGGCATCAGGAAGGGGGGGCGACCATGGCCAGACAGACACAAATAGAGTCATGGACAGAGGAAAGCTTGAGGGGTGTGCAGGTGAAACCAAACAGTTTGAGCTGCTGTGGGCCCCGTGCTCGGGGGGAGGAAACTCGAGAAGCGGCTACAAAGGAAAACCAGACGGGGCTGTGGAGGGTCTGAGTGCCAGGAGGGAGGCTGCAGACTCGACAGGGGTGGAGACTGGAAAAGGTGGACCAGGAGCCTTACTCAGGTTTGCATTTCCACACCCACAACGAGCCTTTCTAGAAGTGGGCAGGAAACACTGGGGTGCAACAATCGGCTACTGGAGACCTGAGGGTCCAGCCCTGTGACACTTAGGGCTCTGCCCTTCCGTGCAGCAGAGGATGCACAGGCTCCAGAAGGAAAGCCCACTTTCAATGGCCCCAAATGTGGAAACAAGTGTATCTACCAGGATGAGGGGCAGGGGTCAGAACAGCACCAACATCCTCAGGTCGACCCTGAGAGGGGCAGGTGTCCCCGCCGCTGTGCTGCAGATGGAGGCCAGGCCCCGCAGAGACTGCCTGGGGCCTTGGCAAACGAGCCAGACAGGAGCCCAGGCTTGTGTCATCTGGGCGCTGATGGCCACACTTGTAAGGGAGGCCAGCCGCCCCACTGGTGCAATCTTCTGGTCTGCGGGCATGACGACATCTCAGCTTCCAGCGAGGCCTCGGGCCACATTCTAGGGTGACAAAGCCATGGGGGACAGGCCCTCATGCTAGACGCCACCACGCCTGCCTGTTCTCACGGACCCTCACAGAAGGAGCCTTGGGGAAGCCATGGCCACACCCAAGGCCCTGCCCCACCTGCAGCTCAGCCGAGCCGAGTGGTTCTGCCAACATCTTGAAGGCTCAGCTCTCGGTAACACTCTCGAAGAATTACTGAGTGCCTAGGGCGTGTTGTGCCGGGGTCTGCGCTAAGTGCCCTGCATCAGTCCTTCATGGAATCCTCACAACACCTCTCTGAGGGGGCACTGCTGACTCTGCCATGGTGGTCAGACTGCAAGCCAGTGACAGAGGCAGCCTGGCTCTAAATCCCCTGCAACTTAACTTCCTAACCCTGCAGCTGTCTAGACCACCTTTCCAGCCCCAGTCGGTGCTCCCTCTGCTCCGCTAGGTCCAGAGTAACACCAGCACGTTCAGGTCAGTAAGACAAGCAAGCGCCGGAAGAGCTGGGCCCGAGCCCTGTTGTGCCTATGATGCCAGGCGGGTCTCTTCCTCCCTCTGGTCATCAGGTTGCTTGTTAGGCAGATAAGGGATCATCCAAAGTTCATTTGACTAGGACCACACACAGGTCTCTACAGAAACTATGGTCCCTACAGAAACCATGGTCGCTACAGAATTCATGGACAAGTAGCCTGGGAGGAAAGCCAAGGGTGTGATCACGAGGAAGAGAATTGCCCGTCATGGGGGAATTCAAGCACATTCTAGAGGGGCAGCCAACACACGCTGCTGTCCCAGCCTTGCTGGCACTAAGCAAGTGATTACAAACTGGCATTGGGGGCAGGGTGCCAGCTTCCCAGGGCAGAGCCGGAGCCTCTTCTGGGCATAACCTCTCCCCCACCTGAGGGGGTCACCCCTTGCCGCATGCCAGGTTTGCAGCCGAATTGGTCAAACCCACCCAGACCCAGCTGGTGGTGGCTGTTGTGGTCGTGAGGTCACTGCCTCTCACTGAGGGGTGTTGCTGGCACTGTGCCTGGTGCCCAGCACACTTGCCCAGCCGGAAGCGACTTGCTGAGCCCTGGCAAGCTCTCTGCCCCAGCCCTCGCCTTCCTTGCTTTGGAACTGCTTCAAGAGAGGAACTTGTGCCCCTGGACACCTCAGCCTTCTGAATGATAGTGACAAGGCGGCCAGCCTGGGACCAGCCTGGCCCTGTGCTCCCTCCCCAGTTGTGTGACCCTGGACAGCACCTGACCCATGGAGCTAAGGTGAGGCGGGAAGGGGTGGAGCAGATGGTCTCAGAGGCCTGTCTGGCTCCGAAGTCCCTCAGTCTGATTCTTTGAATAGTGGATGTCCACACATGCTTCTTGGTCCAGTGTTGTGGCTCCACCACGTGAAGGAGAAGGGGACTTATGTGACAGCACCCACCGACCACTGTGTGGGGTCCCTGACCTCAGCATCCCAACAACCTTCCAGCAAACTCCCCCAAGTTCAGCCTTAACACGCAGGGAGAGACCTACTCTAATACACACTTGTACTTTTCTGCCTCTGATGATTAATTTTGTGAACTTGACTAAGCCCAGATATTTGGTAAAAAAAAATTCTGGGTGTTTCTATGAGGGTGCTTTTGAATGGCATTAACATTTAAATCAGAACTCTGAGTAAAGCAGACTGCTCTCCCTAATGTGGTGGGCCTTGTCCAATCAGTTGAAGGCCCAAATACAACAAGAATTCTCCTTGTCTGACAGCATTTGAAATGAGACACTGGGTCCCCGCCCCCCCCGCCCCCCCACCTTTGGACTCAAAGTGAAACACTGGCTCTTCCAGGCACTGGAGCCTGCTAACCTTCAAACCAGGCCATCAGCTCTCCTGGTTCTCGGGCCCACAGACCCAGACAGGAACAAAACCGTGGGCTCTCCTGGGTTTCCAGCTTGCTAACTCACCTTGCAGATCTTAGGACTTGCCAGCTTTCAAACGTGAGTGAGCCAATTCCTTATCATCATAAATCCCTCTGTTTGGCTCTGTTTCTCTGGAGAACTCGAACACATGCCTCTATAAAAAGAGTCTTTCCCACATGCCCAGCACATGGTCCTAGGTCGGGCTGCCTTGTCTGTTCCCCTTTCAAGAAACAGTTCCCATAAAGACTGCACCAGCACAGAGAGCTGGGTCTATAAACCTCTTTATCCCCACACGGAGGAAATCTCCTACATTTCCTGGCCCGAAAAACAGGGATGCAGCCAAGAGGCCTGACAACAGCAGAGCCGCTGCAAGATCAGCACCTTGGCCAGGGAGGGGAGGGTGTCCTTACCTGGCTGAATGACCACCTGCCAAAGGCCCAGTCACACTTAATAAAAAAGACCAACAGCAAGACCCCCTCAGTCCACACGGCACTGCCTGGCCCACAAGGCCCTTTGCGTTATTTGGTACCACAAACCATCGACTGCAGATGGATCCTGGTAGGTGGGGCGGCTTCCCCGTGTCACAGGGCAAACGGGAAGCCCAGAATAGAAGGGACTTGCCAAGTCACAGAGCGAGATACCAGCACGATTCCTACCCTATTGGTCTGTCCAACTTCACTGTCACATCATCAAATGCTGATTATGTTTTTGTTTTGTTTTGTTTGAAAGACAAGTGGGGAAGGTGTGTGGGAGGGGCTGCGCACAGAATTGGGAACCTGAAAGCAACCACCACTCACAGCTACGTTCAAGCGGCCCTTTCCTGTCAATAGCAATCAGGGATTACACCATCCACACAACCATCTCAAGAATTACTTGGAAGGAAACATCTGGATAATGAATGCTTTTATGCTGGGAAACGCAAGAACAGCCCCTCCTCGGGGGGGCCCTAAAAGGTGTCCTGAAGAGACTCCATACTGTGTGAAGGGTTTCGTCAACGCCTAGAACACGCGAGCAGACGTGCCCGGAGACTCTGAGTGGAGACAGCCATTCTGCCCTGATGGCCTCTTCCAGCTGGCTCCTCTCCAGGGTGCCCAGCCCGTAACAGCGCTGCCCCAGCGCTCCAAGTCCGGGTTTCTGTGTGGAGTGGGACGCCAGGTACTGAACCCCACAGCATGCTAGAGGCAGTGCAGCAGCTCAAGGATGCATACGACACCGTCATTAGCACTTCCCTTTGAGGAACTCAGAAGGTGTTCTGGCATCTCTTATCACTGCCCACCCCTCAATGTTAGTGGTGAGAGTTCCTCAGCCGGGGACCCCAAGACTCTCTCTACCATGATTCTAGACATTTATATGCTCTGTCCCTACCCCACCCCAGCTGCTGAGGGTGAGTTCAAGTGCAGCCTGTCCTGACACAGTCCCTGCGATTCCAAGAACTGAACACGGCTCCACAGATGCTTTGCAAATACGGGCTGAGAGAACAACATACACAATCTCTTGCAAATTTAGCACAGAAAAAAGGTATTTGTAAAATGTGTGCCTCTTCAGGAAGGAAACTGTGTTCACAGACTGGTGGAAGGAATATAAACTGGAGATGGCCTTTTCAGAGAGGACATTTGGTGGATCTAAAAAAAATGAAATACCCCGTGGCCTGAAGTTCTACTTCTGGAAATCGAACCTACAGAAATACCCTGACGCACGCAGAGAAATACAGGTATAGGGATGCCTGCTACAGAAGGCTAACAAGAGAAACTGGGAACAAGCTAGAAGTCTACGAGGAGGTGAATGACTGCATGAACTGTGCTCCAGTCACGTGGAACCATTCAAAGAACTCCTGACCTCGGACAAGATCTGTGATTTAAAACAGTGCTTTGTAGGATAGCAGTCATGCAGAAAACAAGGTTTGTAATATGTAGAGATGTGTGTTTTTGTAAGCAAATGGGAAAGGAAGGCTAAATAGATACACAAGTTATTAACGATCAAGCTTGTCTTTGGAGAGACTTCACTTTTTGTTTCCTATACACTTATATGTTGAGTTTTCTGACCCAGAGCACGTATTTTTTTTAAAAGAATTTTAAAAGGAAGTTTCATGTGCAGACATGGCACACGATGCCATCCTCTGTTATTATTATTTGTGACAACAGAGTGTCTACTCTGAATCAGGCACTGTGCCAGGAGTTCTATATTCACCCCAGGACAGGTGTGGAAACTGAGGCTGGGATAGGGAGAGGGACGACCGAGGTTGGAGGCGGGGGCTGGGGCCCGCCAGGCGCCCTACGGCCTGCGGGAGGCCCCGCGGCTGAGGGGTCCCCTCGTTTGCTAGTTAACATTCAGCTGGAATGGGCTTCAGACCAACAGCTTCTGCTCTCATGGCTGTTTCTTCACAATTTCCACTTTGGTCACACTGACATATTTGCAGTTTAGAAAGTATCGTTCGGAGGAAATTATGTTTGGGTGTTTGACTCTAAGATGTCTACTTTAATTATAATGCGGTCCCAAACCCTGGTCATCGTGGAGGTGCTTGATTTATAAAGACACAGTAAAGAACTGTAGTTACAGACTAAAGCGCACACGACGCAATCTTTCCCAAGACACACGGCTACCCAGGCCTGCTCAGTTCCGGGGACCTGCAAAGGGCCCTCGCTCTCACGGGGGCTTGAAACCCTTTCTTCTAGGTCACAAGTCAAGGTCATTCCCATCAAGCAATGATGATCAGCAAGCCGTGAATGAAAAACCAGCCTCCGATGGCTGATAGCGGCAGGCCGCCCTCTGGGAAGGGGGAGCTCAGGGATGAATCGGGTTGAGATCCTGAAGTCTGATCCCAAAGAGGCTGCCTCCTGAAAGGTGGCTTCTCGCTGAGGGGATCGGAAGGGATGACAAGCCGTCCAAGTTCTTACCCACAGGGCTGACGTAGAAGTTCAGGCTCTAACAATGTGAGACGTGCTTCAGGAAATGGACTAAGAAGTCCTGACTCTGAAAATCCACGCGGCCAGAAGGAGTAAGGGAGGAAGGAGGTCCAGATACCAATGGGCTCCACCGGTTCATCCTCACACTTGCTCGCTGCTCGCGCTCCTGAGCACCCATGTTGCTGGTTTATGGGGAAGTGCTGATCAATCAGACCTGGCCCCTGGCCTAGAGGGGCTCACAGCCTAAAACACAGCCTTCTCCGGGGCAATTTAGTGAAGTGTATCATCTGTTCAAGTACCTCCAGGCTGAGAGGCTCATGCTTTAATGGCCAGGCAACAGGGAGCCATCAAAGGCTGCTGAGGAGGCCAAGGGGTGAGCAGGGGCCCCGGATCTGCCCACTGCACTTTCCCCTGTGTCGGGGGGTGGGGAGGCTGGGCTAGTCAGGTCCCCCAGGTCTGTTTCCCAAACTTTAGACTGGATTCTTACTGCTGCCTGCACATAGGATGGTGTAAATGAACCAAATGGTAACGCATGGTAAGCAACTCCAAGTCCTAGGGCAAGTGTATCTGTGGGATGCCTATGAGCCAGAAGCAAATGCTACGGGTGCCAGAGATGGAAATAGAGTACATGAGTGTGCAGTGATAGGCACAAACACGTATGTGTACACACACACGCGGAGTCACACATGCATGCAACAGGCCTTCTTGCAGCCTGATGAATGCCCGAGCCCCTGGGAGCCCCTGTCCCACCTGGTCAGCAGGTTTTCTGTGTAGAGGTGGGTGGGGTGCAGGAGGCGAAAGCATTCTCATCAGGTGTGCACATGTGAATGTCTCAGCCAGGGGTCAGGGGCAGGAAGGCTGAGAAACAGGAGAAGAGACTAATAAAATGACAATTAGCAGATACTCAAGGCCTGCTGAAGACTCTTCTTCCTTTTTCCTGAAACAAGACGCGGCTTAGCAGTTGCTTTTTGGATTAAGCCTCATGACCCCGTGGATGAGAACTGGGGGAAGGGAGGGTGGAAAAGAAGCCTATTTGTGTGTGTATGAAGTTAGAGGAAAAAGGAAATCACAGGAAGAAAAACGAACCAAGCTAAAAATAAGGCGGCTCCAACATTTCACTGGACAGAAAATAGAACCCCAGCTAAGCAGGGAAACCAGAGCGGTGCAAAACAGCAAGTGTAAAGTTCCCACCTAAAAATAACCGAGGTACTCATGTGGACTCACAGTTGAGAAATAGGGAATTTCTGATATGAGCCCGAGATTTCAGCCTCCCTTGGCAGGGAGGGGTTGCCCACAGTCTGGAATTTAAAGTTGTCTTCCAACTATGAAGCTGGCAATACAGGACTGGGGTCACCCCTGACAGTGTTCTGATCTGTCGGCTCTACGACCTACAGAAAACTCAGGACGTGATGGTTCATCTAAAGCGGAGGCGGGGGTGGGCGGTGGTGGGGGCGATGGGGTGGAGGGCAGCACACCACCAGCAGACCACGGGAAGGTCTCTCCTCACCGCTCCCTCGTGTGCCCAGTGACCAAATGTTAGGCACCTGATTGACCTCCATTGCTTATTGATTTGCTGAATCATCCTGTTTTCATGTTGTTTCTTCATTTTCATTTTATAATCACACGTGTCTGTAACCCAGTAGCACGGGAGAGTAGAAAGTGTCCGGGAGATCTGGATTTGATTCTGGGCTAGACACTTTTGGGATGGGTGACCCTGGTGACTCTCCAGACTCTCAGGGCAGGGGAGTGTGGGGGGTGGGGCTCAAGCTCCTCAACAGCCAAATGACATCACTAGACCTCAACGAGTAACAAATGAAGAGCACGGTGCATGTGAATGATTTTGTCTTCTGCCCACCCCCGACTCAAATATGTTTCAGACCTTGCTTATCTTGGAATATCTGCAAACATCATTCAAATGATTAACCTCTATCTTCCCTTGAAAGTGGAGGGCTTCGATCCCAGGTACAGAAGAGGCTGGCAGCTGTAAGTAACAGTGTGCACAATCTGGAATGGACTGGGGAGACGGGGCCAAGCCCCAGCCTTGGCACTGACCAGCTCAGGCTCTGTGGGGAGTGACTGGTTGCAGCTGAGCCTCGGCACCCTTTGCTGTAGAGTGGGGAGAATACTACCATCAACTTCATTAGGCTGTTATAAAAATACAACCAGATGGAAGGTTTATAAACAAGCCTTGCAAAGCATCAAACTCCATGCAGATGTTACTGGTTAGGGTGGCATATACACGCTCGCACAGATAGAGACGCAACCTTACTACCCCTCGCTGACGCCTGGTCTGAACGACTTGCCGTTCCATCAGTTTGTGTCCATGAAGAGAAGACATCGCATTTCATTTTTCTTTCGTGATACCAGTCGTGTACAGTGCTTTCCACTGATGCCGAGCAGACGGAATCAACTTTTAGTTCATTATTCAACAGTCTTCGACATGTACCCCCCAAAGAAGGTCCCTGCCAGGTGTGACAAGGTTCTGAGACGGCAGGATCTGACTCCGGGGCTCAGAAACACGACATTTTTTTTTTCCGTGACGCCTACCACCGAACAATTCGGACTCGCTCTGGGAAAAGGAGTGCCTTGATGTTACACACGCACCCCCAGTAACGGGAACCGCAGCTCTCTTCCTGAGCGTTTCATTAAGTTTATCATCTGCTCACGTTTGGCACTTTTCCACTCGCTGGGAACCTACAAAAACTGATGTGGTATGACAGCTGAGTCGGGGCTGCCAGACAAGCTTCCTCGCTCGAGAAATGAGGAGGGGGCGGAGAGAGCCGGGAAGGAGAAGGGGAGGGAGGGCGGCAGCTGTCATGTCACAGCTGCCACCACACAGGCTTGCACTTCAGATTTCACTCACGTCCCCCCGAGGGAGGCACCAGCCACAGGCCGCATGGCTGAGGGGGGAGACAAAGAGGCCGAGACTCCCTGAGGACACCCTACCCTCCTGAGGAATCTCTCTCAACTCCCCTTCGGTGCAAGCTATCCTCTGGTCTTTACACCTGTTGGCCTCTGGTCCACCACCAGCCCACCACCGACCTTGAGAAGGCCCTGCCTGCCCTTCTGCATCTTGCTGCCAACTCAGAGGGGCTGGTCACTGAGTCCTTCAGCAGCCCCTGACCACTGGCTGCCAGTCTGTAAAACTGTTCCCCTGCAGGTGGCAATCATGGTGTGCTTCAAGCCTGAGGGCGGACAGGACCTCTGGGGTCCTGCTGAGCACCTGTCACCAAAGTCCATTAAAGTCGCATTCATCCACCACTCGGAGGATGCCTCCCTCTGCTTAGGTTGCTTTCCTCACTGACAATCGATGTTCATTAACAGTGGGAGTAATATTGTGGGAGTGGGGGCAAGGGCAATGGAGAGAAGAGGGGTGCTCAAAATTAGGAGAACAGACGTATGGAAGAAACTTGCCAGCACCAGCAAGGACCCTAGTTATACACCCAAAGGGAGCTGGTTAATTCTCATCACTCTTACCTGCTCCGTGGGGGAGGTCGCGGTCATTAGGACCCTCGGTTGCATGTACTCCCTCGTGTCAGCCAGAAGGAATGGCTTAAGATCAATTACTCTACGAGCCAAATCATCATCGCAGGCAGATGTCTTTCAACGTCCAATTGGCTCGCATCCAACAATTCTATACAATAGGTCAAATCATTCTGTTTCCTGGGGGTTTAATTGGCAACTAATTCCTCTTACAGTTTCCCAGGAAGCTCCCGCTGGTTAAAAATGAGATGTGCTGGGGTGCTTTGTGGGAATTTCTCTGTGCGGTGGACAACCGGAAATGGCTGTTTTGAAAAATGCGCGAGCTGGAAGGACCACAGGCGTTCTGTGTGCCCACTGCGTCAGCCGTGCTCCGCCGGCGAGAGCAGATACAGGGCGGTCTCCTGTCCACAGGCTTGATCGATGGTCTTAATTTTCAGGAGGACCTGAAGCCCACCTCTGCCCTCACGACCTTCGAGCTCAGCTGCAGCTCCCAGTGGAAGCCTGCTCCAAAGGCAGAAGCAGCCTGGCCGGCCCTGGCTGGGGAGCCACTGACCCAGGTCCCTCGGCCTGGGCGTGTGCAGGATCTGCAATCTTGTGCTTAGGTGCCCAGACTGCACCGGCCTACTTTAAGGACTTAAATAGCACAGCGGTTCTTTAAAAATATTTGGGAGGTCAACTAACTTAGGCAAGAGCCTGAAACCCTCATCTCCACCACACCGGATGGCTCCCCATCAGAGCCACAAATGGCAATGCTTCCGGCCTGTGCCCAGCCCTGGGCCAAGATCAGAGTCTGCTTCCCACTGCCCCAGCCCGCAGCGAGGACCTTCCCTTCCAACACCCGAAGGCCTTCAAAGGTCTGGCTTAGATCTCACCTCCCTGAAGTGCTGTCCCTAACCCACCCTGGGGAGGCGTCTGGTCCCTCTGCTGCCCACTCTTGCACTGATTATCTGTCCCACTCATGTGCCAATTAATCACCAAGGCCGCCTGACGTTTCTTCCAGTACTGGCTCTTTAACTCCCTTCTGATTCTGTCCTTGACTTCTTATCCTGGGCTAATCTTCCAACTTGACCATGGTTTTTGAGCGCAGAGGCTCTATGAAATCAATCTGCGTGCCCAAGCGGCCCAGTGCCTGCCTGGTACCAGCAGGGTCTCACTGAGCTAGCTCACTGATTGGTTTCAGGGAAAAGAGAGGCTGATGGATGAGAAGTGGGAAAGCCCAAGCCCCTCCCAGGGGCACAGAAAGTGCTCCACGAACTGGCTCGCACACCTCCCCACGCACCCTCCACTGACTTCAGGGCTGCGCTCCTCACTTCTGGGGGATGGTACCAGTTGTTTCTCCCCTGCAAGGTTCCCTCCCCTCTCTGCCTCACAAGTGCCACCTCTGAGTTTCCTCGGGGCCCAGCTCAGCACCTGCAAAAGCACTGGCGGGTTCCCAGGACCACAACACTGGCTCCTTCCTCCGAGGCTTCTCGTCTTTCAAGATGTGGGACAGGCTTCAACGCCTGGGAGGCCGTTCCTGCCTCCTCTTCCCTTGAAACCCAAGTGATCACACCATCTTTGTGTGACCTCCACCCCATGAAGCAAAGTCTGAGACACGTTGGTGCCTGACCTGGGTCCATGGCTGCCTCCCAGAACCAGGAGGGGGACCACAAAATGACTGCTGAATAGACAGACTCTATCCTAGAGTAATGCCACCCTCCCCCAAATCATCTTATTCTGCAGCTGACGCCCTCGCGCCCCGGAGGCCTGCCACCCCTCAGCCCAAGCAGGGAGTCCTGTGCCTTTTACACCACAAAGGGGGACTGAGACTGCAGCATCGCTGCTCCGTTACCCCAAGCCAGATGGTCAGTCTGTCCAGGGCAGGCAGGAGCTTCTCGCTGTGCAACAAGGACAACAGGGCCCCGACATGGGGGTGGGGACAAACATCAGGTGTTTCTTCCAGGCTCACAGCAACCACCGAGTGAACCACAGACGGCAGGCAGGACGGCCGTGTGACAGGCGCGCACTGCATTATGCTATGGGGGCGCTTCTTTCCCTCGTAAAGTGACAGGCTGCTCACCTGCCTTCTTGTAAAAGGAAACAAGACGGGGATTTATGGCATTCCTGTTGCTCTGAGACCTCAGAGTTACGATTCCAAGGGACAGGGACCAGTAGCCGGCAGCTCAGAGGGAGGGAGAGGGAAGCGCGAGGGCCAGGGTCACACCAGACAGTTACTCGCTGCCCTCGGCTTCCTGGCCACAAATGGCTCCATAAGCCGTAAATTTCCCAGAAGCACAGATGCCCCTGAGACTCAGCACCTCCCCGCAGAGTGAGACAAACTGGTCTCTGCACTGCCTGTTTTCAACGTGGGGAAAACACGTGCTCCCGCAGCCTTGAAACCAGTCACTCAGGCCCTGCCCGGGATGCTGAAGGAGACAGAGGCTCACTGAGGACTCAAAGCAAGAATAAGGGAGGGGGAAGAAAAGTATTAAGCGAGAACTGTGGGATCAAGGAGCCTGGGGAAGGCTTCCTGGAGGAGGTGACAAGAGAGAATCAACACAGCAGAGAGCAGGGAGGTGTTGGAGGCATTGCCTGGAGCCCGGAGCCCTCTGAGAGGGATGCAGGAGGAGGTGTGACTCGAGGAAGGCTTGGGAAGTCTAGACTTGAGCAGGGGAGTGACCCGACTGGGCATTGGCAAAATCATCTGGTGACAGTGAAAAGGAGGGGTCTGGGAAGAGAGTGGGGGGCTGACATATGGGCCCTTCCCGGGTCCTTGCGCTCCCCTGCAAGGGTGAAGGGCAGTGTGCGGTGAATACAGGGTACCAGGAGCTCAAATGGCTGCTCTTCTTTGCTCAGAGGATGCACGTGCAAAATGACAGCATTTTAAAATACATGAAAACATTTTCCTAAAAGTAGGTGCAGTGGAATTATGCTCCATTTGGAAGCAGGCTGTGGAAAGACATCCCTCAGGGAGTCTAGCATGGCTTCAACTCACAGGCAGGTTCCAGGGTGCTGTGCAGAAGCTGCAGACACCACGTGTCACAGGCTGTGTGGAGGTCTGTCTGATCACAACCAGTGACAAGCGGACAGAGGCACCCAAAGCCATAGCCGAACCTGATGGCCAGCAGACAGAGGCTTTCTGCTTGTGGGAAACCGTGTCCCTGAGCCTAGTGGGACCTGTGTGCTCCTAATGGGCCTTATTGGTACTACTGCCACCATCAGAGTAGGTGAGCACTGAAGTCACCTCAGGCTCAGGCTGCAGCCCTGACTTTAGAGACTGGGAAACTGAGGCCCCGAGGAGCAGTGCCTTGCCCAAGTTCACACCAGGGACCAGTGAAGATGGGTTGAGCCCCTGAGTCCTTCAGCTCATGATTCTTCCCCCTACCCACACTGCACCCTCCATCCCAGCCCTGTTGTTCGGCCATTCAAAGGTTTACGAGATTCCCACTGTTAAGATCAAGGCTCTGTGAGGCGAAGGAGAGGAACTTGCAATGCTGGGCTCTCATACTGTCCATTCCAGGCAGGGTGTCAGGGTTCTGCTCCTCTCCGTGGCCCCACGTGCTCAGGACATGCATGGGGAAGTTCAAGGAGACACCAGAACGAATGTCCACCCTGCTGCAGTGGAGGCAGAAAGAGAATGGGGCCAGAAGTCAGGGAGAATAATGTTGCTGGCAGACCAGACCACGGTGTCAGGAATCAAAGGAAGCCTGATGCTAACGCAGGGTCTCTTATACCATGGGACTATCTGTCCCAGAATCATGGAGCCCAGGTATTAAAAAGCAGATTCTAGGGCTCCAGTTAGAGCCTGTAATGGGCAGGGCCTCGGAACCTGCATTCTCACATCACCCACCCACCTCACCCTCACTTCCCCTGGCTGGGTGAGGGGTCACTTGGCCTGCCTGAAGAGCAGTCTTGGGGGCAGAGAGCACAGGCAGTCATGCCACTGAGCCTCCGCATGCCCTGCACTGCGGGCTGGTTCACTCTGCAATGCAGGGCTAACGTGCATAGTTCATCTGGGGACACTCGTGTGATTTACCCTCCCAAATCTCCAGGCCTGCCCTCATTGCTGCCTAAAAGTGCAATGCACCCTGGCCCGCAAAAGCCTGGGCTGAGGGGCTGGCTTTACTTGCCAGGTGTGAGCCCCATAGTGAGTTGGAGACAGAAGGAGCTCATAAAGTCACCTCAAAGCCTGCCCTCCCAGTGCAGAAGCACAGCTCGTGTGGCCTCTTGTCCCAGTTTTCTGTGTGACTTCAGGCAAGTCTTCTAACCTCTCTGACCTCCATCTCCCCACCTAGATAACCGGAGTATTTACCGCCCTGGAGTGTGGAAGGTCTCAGTATGTCAACACAAACACAGGCGCTGTTACATGATGTTTTGCTCTGGGTGGGGGGGTGAGCAGGGCAGATCAGGAAGTACACGGGCATCATTCTTCAGCAACAGGCAAGAAAGCACTTGCATGACTGATACCTGGCTCATCCATTTCTCCCACAAAAGAAGCCAGGGTCGTTGGTAGGCATTTCTGAATGGTCCTTTCATAATTTTGAAATCTCAAGTGTGTGTTTATGTCAGTACTTATAAAGGGAGACGGAACCACCCTTGTCAGGAGAGGAGATAATTGTCGAGCAGTCTCCCTGGCAGAAGCACTGTGTGTAATTAAAGATGATAATTATAGCTCCACAGCTAGTGTCAAACCCAGGGCTCTTTCCAGACATGAAAGATTGCGCCTTTCTCGCCCCGTGTGCAAAACCACACAAGGCCCTTTGTGAATGGGAAGAGCCGGGCAGCTCCGTCCTGTAGCTAAGGGCAGCGTCTGTGGGCCAAGCCCTTGGGATGGTTTGATCCGTGTGCCTTATCCAAGAGAGTTGGTCAGACACTCCCAAGCTGGGTCCTTTTCAATGCCGCCTCTCTGCAGGATGGCACCAGGTGTCAGGGACCCTGGGGTGGTGGGTGTCCCCAAGGAGCGGGAAGGAGGGTGAGGTTGGTTCCCCTGGAAGCCACGTGCTCACAGGCACACAGGGCCCTCACCGCTGGAGTCCACCGTGGAGCCGGAACACTGACTCAGACACTGCGCTGTCCACCCACACTTGCCCCCGGGGCCTCTGCAGATAGAGGTCCCCTGCCTTCCAGCCTGTGAGCTCTGGAGGGCAGGGGCTCCTGTGCTGTGTGTATCCCCAGGGACCTAGCTCAAGGCACAGGCTTCGTTCGGGCCGTGGGTGGAAGGGGCAGGAGACAAGGACTGCTGTAGCACCACAACATGAGCACTGACTTGGAGTCTTGAGACCCGAGGGCTGGCCCGGCACTGCTTGCTGGGAGACCCTGGGCAGGCTGCCTCCATTCTCTCGTTTTTCACTTTCTCCGGCTTGACGCCGAGAGTAACGGGGCTTGTTCTGGGGACGAAATGAGATAATGTCTAAGAAAGTCCTTTGTAGTCAGTGAAAGGAGAAGTAAATATAAACTGTTATGGTAACCCCACACATATAAGTGAAAGCCAACGTCCTGGAAAAAAACCTAGACAAAGGCCAACTAACCTGACAATATTAATTAGAAATTTCCATAGACCCAGAGATTTCCTGAAACAAAGACGTTTTCCTCGCAGACTCTTATGCCCCAGAGAGGAAAAAGACACCACTCCCTGCAGACAGGGCCCTGGGGGCCGAGCCATGGATGCCATAGGTAGGGCTCCAGCAGGGGAGCGAGGCGGGGGCGGGGGGGGGGGGGAGGCGGGGAGAGGCCTTCTTCATTCTCTCCCAGGACTGGACAGAGGTGACAACTCCCACGGGTGCCAGCCGCTTCAAAGCCCTAGGGATGCACGCACTATGGAGGGAAGACGGGTCCTTTCCAGGTAACCAACCAGCTCCCCAGAAACAAGAAAACACTGGCTGCAGGAGGCCTTGCTGGGCGACAGTCACCAAACCATAGGTGCTGACCGGGAGGCGCCCTGGGCCAGGACTTCCCTCGCACCACTCCAGGGGCAGTCCCCGCCTTGTCCCCAGGCCTTCTGTTTCTTCACCTACGGAACAAGGGGGCAACCAGACAGCCCTCTGGTCTAGTGCCACTCCAAAACCCCTGCACTGTAAAGGAAGATTTCCAGCGAGGGGAGAGGTTTTGACATAAAGTTCAAGCTCTCCAAACAGTGCCACACGCAGTTCAGGCAGAAGTCAGCAGCACTGGCTCCGGATGACGCCAGGGCTCAGTCCGTCACAGAGGCTGTGAGGCCTGGGTTTAATGCTCCAAGGTGATTCCACCTGGGCCCCAGCCTCAGCGACCCTGCCTCTCTGTTGGGGAGCCCACCGTGTGGCCCTGGGCTGGAGCCCACAAGGCAGCCCAGAGCCTTCCGTGAGCACAAGGAGCCCTGGGAATTGACAGTAAATCTTGGTCCAGCTGAAAATCAGTTTCAAGTCTCGGAAATACACAGGCTGAGTGTATTAATTACAAACTCTTCCTCTTAATTTCAGGGTGTAAACTATGAAAATAAGGAAAACATCGCAGTTTCCTCTGAGGCTCAGTGGCAAGGCTCCTTTGTACCTCGGCCTGGTCGAGCCAGAGGTGGGAGTGAGGGTGGGGAGGGGCGGGTGAGTCCAGGCCCTACTCTACTTCTAAGGCCCCTGCAGCAGAACACCTGGGGTCTGTGGCGCCAGTCCTCTGAGCCCTCCTCCGGGTCTGCCCTTAGGGCACAGGGCTGGGTGAGGCCCCTGGAGGTCTCTGCTCCCACCACCCTTCCCCGCCCAGTCACCTGGCAGAGAAATCCGTTCTAACCCACACTCCCCCACCCAAGCAGACCAGTCACCCCAGGTACAGGCTTCTGTGCCCACACCGGACATACCTGGAGGACTGACCGCAGTTCCGGGCCACCTCCCATACAATGGCCCTCCTGGGGGCAGGTCCAGGTGCACAGCCTCCTAGCACAGCAGGGGCCCAACACAGGCTGGCAAAGCTTCCTCCTCCCAGGGGAGGGACACCTGGGGTTGCGCTGCCCCTCCTCCATCTTACCTGGCTCTACACGGCCGCCCCCCCCCAGAAACTAGCCCACCCCCCTCCCCCAAAGGCAGATGAGCTCAGGATTAACCCTTTCCTTGGCAAAGAGTTAGCGGAAGCTGCTCTGAGCGGAGGGGGGGGGGGGACACGGGGACACATGACTCAAACAGGCATGGAAAGGAGAAAGAAAGCCCTGGAAAAGGCTGAGGACAGTGAGTGTGTGGGAGGGATGCTGTCACCCCCTGGTTGTTTCTACTTCTGCTGGGCTGTGAAGTTGTTGTGGGGCTCCCCCACCCCACCGGGGCTGCCCATCCCTGTCTCTACTGGCCTCAGACCCATGGGCTTGCTTCCCTTGGCCTGGGGTGCCCGTTACCCCAACGATCCCCTGACCTGTTCCTGTGTGGCCTTGGGAACGCAGCTCCCAAGACCCCAGAAATTCTCCCTGCTGGCTCCAGGCAGTTGCTCGAGCCTCTCCCGCTGTCAGTGGTGAAATGGAGACCACCCCCGGCACTGCCTTCCTGGGACCTAGGGAGGCTGAGGAGGGGAGCTCTGAAGGTCAGGACTCCTGGCGGAATGGCACCCTGAAAGGTTCTGATTGGAAGAACTATGGGAGTTGGGGACAGAAGCAGGTCAAGGAGACTGGATGTGTGCAGAAGAGCTTCCTGGGAAGGTGCCCCTGAGCTGGCGGACCTGGCTGGGGTTAGAAGGCAGGGGCACAGCAAGAACAAAGGGACCCGGATGGGGCCAAGCGAGGAAGAAATGAACGGGAGACAGATTCCCCCTCCGTGCCACTCTGTGCCAGGACTGTGTTGGCAAATTGGGTGGATGGGGGTTGGAAAGGTCATGTGGCGTCAGGTCAGGGGTTGACCTAGCTTTAGCAAACAAGATGCTATCGCTGAGTGTGGCACGACACGGCTGACGGTGGGAGGAAGATGAGGGCTCTGGCACCTGCTAGAGCAGGGAGACTAGGGAAGGTGGCAACACCAGGGGCCGAGGGTTGACAAGGACAATGCAGACTTGAAAGGACCCCAATCTGGTGACGGGATGCTGCGGACAGTGGCTTCCTGGAGCCATGGTTGGGGCTTGGGGACATGAGCGTATGTGCCAGTCCCTATGAGCCCCAGCAGTGGGAGTGAACCTACCGAGGGACAGGATCAGAGAGCCTCTCGTCTTCGGGGAGAGTTCACCGATCACTTGCACAACGCTTCACCAAAACCAGCAAGTTCTGGGCCAGCATCTCAAACACCGGGCACCGACAGTCTGAGGGCAAGGGTTCCCAGCCCCGGGGTCCTTGCCCCCTGGGATGCCCAGCGCAGCAGATAAGCTACGATACGGCGGGTAAGTGCTGCATCAGCACGATCCAACTGCAGCAAGAGGGATTGTGGCAGCTAGAACAGGGAGGAAGAACGAGGAAGCCTGGGCCCTGGAGATGACTCTCTTCCAGTGCGTCATTTTCTAGATTGCCAGGTACAATTACAAGCCTGCGTTCTGGAAGGGAGAAAGAAGAAGTGGCGTTTTATTTACTTGTGCTCACGCTGCCTGTTTTGGAAAAGGACCAGAGGCAGTGTACCACATCAAAACACGTGCACCCAGCCAGCTGAAAGAGAGCTGAAAGGCAGGACAATGGGGGAGGCGGAGGGGGGCAGGGGCGGGGACTAAACCTGAGGCACCTGCCAAGTTACTCCATAGACGGAAAGACTCTGCATGCAAGCGAATGCCAACCTGTGGTTCCCCAGTGTTCGCATCAGCCGGGCAGAGACCCCACAGAGAGAGGGGGGCGGAGAATGGGACACAGTTCTGGTCAGCCTCTGTGACTCAGCTTTCTCATCTGCAAAATGGAAAGGATCCCATTGCTTTCTGCCAAAGCCTCAGGGAGATTCCCAGCATAATCTATAAAGCCACACTTTAAACACAGCTCTCTGTCGTCGGTGTAAACTTCCAGAAAGTCAGCCTGAGCCCTTGTTAGAGGAGGGTACTAATTAATTAGACAAATAATAGGGTATGGGGCAACTCGTTGAATCTCCTTCCTTAGGCGGAGCAGGAACTTCAGCTGGCCGTCTCCTTGGATGGTCTCGTAAACAGGCTCCTCTCCCTAGATCCCCGCAGTGGGGCTCCCAGGACACCGGAGCACCTGGGCTCCCCTCTGTCACACAAATGCAAAGGTGCCCACATGTAAAACCACCGGCTCCACCTCCAAGAAACTTCCTCCCCCTTTTCGGATAGGACAGTCCCCATCAGGTAACTGAAACTCTCATCCTCCCATTCACCAGGACCCCAGCTTCTCCCTCTCTCTTACCCGCTGCTTCCCCCCCACCCGCCCACTCCAGCCTACAGCGCCCCGAAGCCACAGCCCTGGCTCAGGCCTTGGCCCACTGGCCCAGATGACTCTCGTAGCCACAGAGCCACAGAACCAGTCTCCCCGCCTCTTGCTTCTCTTTGCTCTAATCCATCCCACACACCCAGGCAGGCACGACTTCCGAAACAACTTCCTGACCATGGCACACCCTGCTTAGGAACGGGCGGTGCTTCCCCATGGCCTTCATGCTGCGCGGGACTGCTGGGTGGGTGCAGGGTGCTGGGTGCTTTGCTGCCCATCGACCTGAGTCTCCCTAAGTCCATTTCCGGACAGGTATTTCCATCAGTTTCTAGGCTCCCGTTCTGTTAATGTCTTTCTGGGATTCTGGAAGGCAAGGAGCAGGGGTGGGGGAGTCTGGCACACAGCAGGCATGTCGTCAACGACTGTCAGCTCTCTGTGGCCTATTCCTGTCGCAACTTTCCTGAAAAGCTGGACAAGCTCAGTGACCAGGGGCAGAAGAGAGAGGGGCACACGGGGTGAGAGAATAGGAAGTGCCTGCCAGCACGGACCCACCGGTCACCATGGAAACCCAGGCCCCAGGTTCCTCTCCCTGTGGCTCCCCTCCACCACCAGGCCGCCCTGGGCCAGGAGCTCAGCAAGGGAGCACCACCAGGCTGGGTGTGTGAGCCATGCTGTTTCTCAAGATCAGGAAAGTCATCGGGTGACTAACACAAAATCTATTTACACTTGATTATCTTCTTCCTGTCCTGTAGGTAAGTCATTCTGGTAAATGATAGACCAGCCGGGGAACTCTGCGCAGTCCGTGACCAAGCCTGCTCTCTGCCAGGAAGGTGTAAGGGCAGGTTTCAAAACCTTTCAAAACAAGGCCCAGGAACTCTAGATTAGAAGTCAGGAGCCCGGCTCGGCAGGTGGCTGCTGTGTGACCTTGGCCAGTTAGTGCTTGGCCCCTCCGGGCCTCGAGCACAAAGGGGATCTGTGCGGGAAAAGACGGCTCCTCAAGGATCATTCAGCCCTGACACCCCCCCACCCCGCCCCCACCAGGGCAGAGCACGGCCACCAGCACAGGCAGAGGGCAGACCGGGAAGGGTGGCGGGGCCTGCAGAGGGGCTTGGGGAGGGGAGTGAAGGGAGGGGAAGAGGCGAGTGCACAGACATTCCAGGAGCAGAGTCCATCGCCACGGCAGAGCTGGGAAGGGCCTGGACTCTGGGGCCCCGGCAGAAAGGCCCTTTATGTCCCCAGTTATGAGCACAGGAGAACGGCACAGCCTCGAACCGGGGGCAGAGATGATGGTGAACACACGAGGAAGGCAGAGAAATCTCTGTTAGGGTGTCCAGAGAAGGCCTCTCTGACACCCAGTCAAAACTCAAAGACAACTGCCCTTTCTGAGAAGCATTTGCTGGCTGGTCTCTGGGGGGTGAGGGGAAGGGCTTTATTCCGAAAATCAAAAACAGCAGCTCCAGGGAGGGCCTCTGGAGCCTGCCTGCCCGCCGACAGGGCACAAACCTGCAGCTACTAGTGCTATCTGTCCTGAAAAACAGAGGACAGCGGGCATGCTCCTGGGAAGAGGTGCCAGGGCCAGCTCTTCCTCACAACCTGGCAAGACCTGGGCTGATGCCATGTGGATGTGGAGCAGGAGGAGGTGCAGCCCCAACTTTGACAGCTGGAGAAGCAGGGAACCTGAGGATTTATAAAGACCATCATGGCGCCCAGGGGAGAAGGCAAAACCTGACTTTCTAGATGAGGAAACTGAGGCCCAGAGAGGGAAAGCAACCTGCCTCAGGACACATAGCACACCAGGGCAGGGCCAGGGCTAGAAGCCGCATTTCCTGCCTCCTTCCTCCTGAAACAGGCCACGACTGTAACGTAGACACTTGAACATGATGCGCACCCCCACTCGCAGAAAGCCTGCTGCTGCTCAGAGAGGCCGCGACAGAGAAGAGATACGAAGAGACTCTTCCCCCTCGCCTCTGTCTTTACAGTCGGTGACTGACTCTACCTGGACGGTGCCTACCAGCACACGGGGTTAGGAAGGGCACAAGGCAAGTTGCGAGTGAGGAAAACAGCCATGTCAGGGGAGCAGGCTCTGGCTGAAATGGCTTTCCTTTAATTTCCTCTTATTATGCTATAAACTTGATTTAATAATAAAAACATGCTAAGGACTTTTTAATATGTAATTGCTTATAATATTAAAAATTATGGGAAAATGCTTTCAGTGAATGTGTATGTGATTCATCCTGTGAGATGACACTTTGGGCAATTCATAAGGGATGTTGGGGGGAGGGGGTCGCACATAAAAAGGGGGGTCTAAGGAACTGTAAAACCCTCAGGCATTTCTGCAGACCTTCAGGGAGGACAGGACAGATGTGAGAGTGTTTTAGCTGCAGGCTCCACAGGGTGGGCTTTTCCTGGCTTTGCTGCTTACTTAGCCTTTCTGAGTCCTGGTATTCCCATCTGTAAAATGGGGGTGACAGAAGTATCTATCCCTCACGAGCTACACGAAAATTACATGAGCTAATCACGGAAAACGCTTGGAGCGGCGCCTGGCACACAGAGAAGCCCTCCGCAGAAAACGACGACCACCATCCCCTCACCATGGCCACCTTAGGAACCTTCAGGAATTCCTGGGGCTGAAGGCCTAGGGAGAAGGGATCTCAGCTGAGAACTATTCTGTGCTTTTAGGTGAACCAGGGCTTCATGACCCAATCAGCCTTCAGAAGCTCTTGCCCCACCATCATCATCATTATGCTTTTCCTATCATTACCCTATCAAAAGCCTCATCGCTGGCCTCTCCTCTCCAGTAAAATGATCCCACACCTCCTTGCCTTTGCTCAAGCTCTTCCCTCTGCCTGGGTTACCTGAGCCTGCTCTCATCACCACCGCCTCCACGCCCCACCCGCCGCCCACGCGGGGTGCCTCTGCATCACCTCCGTGCACCAGCCACTGACCACCTGGGTCCATGACTGCCACCCTGCTTTGTGGAAATGCCTGGGGACAGTGGCAGTACCTGCCCAGGCTACACGGCCTGGTCTCTAACACTACGGGGTGCAGCAAGGGCCCCGAGGCTGACCGAGCGCACCGCAGAGGACCCAAAGACCACCTGCTCCACCACCCTGTTGCTTTGGCCACCCCCCTCCAGGTCGCCAGGGCCTGGTCAGAGAACTCAACAGCACCAATTACCAAGCTAAGGACCAACAGACGCTCTGCTCCTCAATAACAATTCACACTCGTGTGCCGAGCTTGCTCTTTCCACCCGCGGCCATGTCAGTGTTGTGTGCCCTGTTTTACAGTGAGGACACCTCGGCCCTCCATAGGCTAAGCACCCTGACCCACCCAGCCACCCAAGTCGGCCTGACTCAGAGCCCAGCACCCTCCCACACATCGGCAGGCCTCCATGCACCTGGGGCCCTCCAGCCTGGGGTGAAGAGGGAAAGAATGGGCTGTGAGGCAGGGCTGTGCAGGGAGGCGGCCTGACTCGATTCCACTGGCTCAGTGGGAGGCTTGGCCTGGGGCACACGAGCAGGCCACTCGGCCATTCGGGCAGGAAGGGAAGCCGGAAGTGCTCTGATTCTTCCTCTTCAGTTTGCACGTGAGGAAACGGAGGCCCCAGTGCATGTAAAAAACCACGGCCAGAGAGCGATGGTCCAACAAGATGCAAAGGGGCCTGGGACTGAACAGCGTGAGCCAGGCTGGCACCGGGAGAGGAAGCTGCCACCCTTACCAGATCCTTACCTATTCAGAGCTGGTCTCAGGTGCTCCCTTTGAGGGGCCAGTCCCAGGTGTCTAATGATGAGGCAGTGAATCACGGAACCTGGGAGCTTGAGGTTGACACAAACCTCAGAGGTCACTTGCGCCAACCACCTGTTTGAGACTTAACTACCTTTATGTCACCTCCCAGTGCTGGCCGTCTTGCCTCTGCTTGGTTATCTCTAGGATGGACAACTGACTGTCTCACTAGACGGCTTCATGTTTATTCAGTGGGTTAAAAAAATCTCAAAAGGGTTATGACTTTGTTGAGCCTCAGTGTCCCTACCTATTAAAAAAAAAAAAAGCTCGGACTGTGTCATTAGCTTTCCACCTGGGTTCCATAGAGCCCTCAGGTTTTTCTTTTTTAATTTATTGATTTTAGAGAGAGAGAAAGGGGAAGGGGAGAGAGAGACAGACATCCGTTGTTCTGCATTCATAGGTTGCGCCTTATATGTGCCCTGACTGGGGATTGACCCCACAACCTTAGCGTATCAGGATGATGCTCTAACCATCTTAGATACCCGGCCGGGACTAGCCTTTGAGTTTTAAAGAGGCACCTTCAGAGCTGCAGTTGGAGTGAGAGAAGCGATGGGGGCAGAAAGCGAGGCCCACCAGGCAATCCTTGGGCACCTGGGTTGTGGGGTTCCATGGAGAGTGAGCCTCAACCTGGGAGCCAGAACCTAACTCCTGTGGGTGACGTGAAGGGCAATCTGTGGAGAGGGAGGTGGAGGCAGACAAAGGGGAGGGGGTGAGAGGTGCCCCTGGGGAAACGGGCCTGATTCTCCCGTGCCCTCACTCCCAGCCACAGCCCATGGGGCTAGGCTGAGTTCTCTGTTCACAAAGGCACACCTCCCAAAAGCTCCTACGACCTTCTGCATGGAGCAGAGGATGCAGAGAACAAAACTTCATCAGCTAATCGCAGGCCACGTCCGCTGTGCTGGGGAGTCTGAAAATAAAGCAGGGGTGAACCAGGGCTGAACGGGCCCTGGAGGGACCATCCTGCACAACCGCCTTCCCAGCTGGGTGCCTTGGGCTGGTTAATTAACCTCTCTGGGACTCAGCGTCTTCCCCGGTATAATGGGCACCTACACATCAAAGGGCGATGGTGAGGGTGCGGAAACGATTCACATCTGGTGCTGTAAACGAGCACAAGGGAACTTAGCAGCTGCCGCCACTGCTGCTGATATGATCACTGCTTGAGCCATCCTCCATAAATAGGTAAAAACAGACTCACCCAAGGTGCTGCCCAAGGTCAAACCACCAGTTCCCGCTGACCGCCCCCTCTAAGGCTCCTGCTTCCTGGGGGGCATCCAGGTGGCAAGTGGCCCTCCTAGATCGGCCGGACCGCGGCCTGGCCTCCTCCAGCGCGGCACGGAGAGGCGCACCGACCCGGGCAGAGAGGGCACGCTCTGCCGCGCAGCGGTACTCTGCGGCACTGAAGAAGCCCTCCCCGGGACCAGAAGTCACGGGTACACATACACATTCATGTTAGGGCACCCCCCAAAACATCGCCCCAAAAGGATGGCTGTAACTTTTCCTGGGCCATCCTCTATTCCACTGCTGTCACCAGCACCCACCTCTGTCCCCCACCCTCCTCCTCCTCCCTTGCCAGCTCCATGAACTGCTTCCTGGAGCATTTACTGTCCCAGCCCCCACCCCTGCCAGGTCACCCGGGTGACGTTACACACAAAGAATTCCAAGTCAGATGGAACAAGGTCGTTACAACCAGAAAACGTCCTGTTTAATCAACTATTTCCTTGGAAAAAAAAAAGTGGGTAAATTTGGGCATAGGCTCCAAGCTGGGAAGAAAGCCTAGAGCAGCAAGTACGGGAATGCTTCTTTGGAGAGAGAATGCACAGAGATCTTAACAGGTTCCCGGTGAACTCAAACTGCCCTGCCTTGGACCCGGCCCCTGTGGGTGTGCCCCATTAAAAAGCCAAAGTCTCACACGACAACCCGACCCAGCTAAATGGCCACTCAATGCTGAGGTCCACGGCAGCGCCCAGAAGGAACTCAGCTCTGTTCCAAAGTCGCCAGGCAGGGGTGGACCCTCCACAAAAGCTCCCAGCAAATGTCCCCTCCTGATTTCAGCTCCCTGCTCCCGTGTTCTGTAGATGTAGGTCTGAGCCCCTCGCTTCTATAGGTGGGACCCCCAGGAAGTGACTTGTCCTCAGTTTTCCTCTGCTGAAAAACGAGGCAACACCTTCTTTGCAGGGACATGGTGAAGCACGTATGCCAAAGGGCCCAGGACAGAGCCCGGGGCCGCCTCAGGTGGCTCCTGCCATTTCCTTGTGTCCCGGGCACCCTGCCGTCAAACACAAACACTGCACTTCCTCCAGCCCTCCACCCCGAAGACCGCCCTGCCGGGCATAGGCCCCGAGCTCGGCAGTCTGCCTCCCACTTACTATTATTATAGTCCTTGGGCAAGTCCCCCTCCTTCCCGAGCCTCAGTTTCTCCGTCTGTCAAATGAGGCTGCTGGGTTTGGATGACCTGGAGGATCCTTTGCTGCCCTGACATAGGACTGTGCCAGCGACCCGAAGTCACTCCTGTAACCACTGCCCCCTTAAGCCCGGGCTGATGCCTGCTGAATGCAAGACCGGCCGGAGCTGCAGGGCCCAAGCTCCCCACCGCTGGGCCTGAGGCTGGCACAGCCCCCAGCGCTGCTACAGAGCAGGTGTTTCACTGAGCCCGGTGGAGGTGACGAACTTGGGAGGTGATGGGCTGTGACAGCAAGAGCGGGTGTCACTGCGGAGCCAAGGTGAAGACTCCACCAGCACGCCTGGTTCTGAGTCGCTGGAGAAGGGCGGGCTGCCCCTCCCTCAGGCCCCTGGCCTCAGTGCACACTCAGCCCTCTGCCCCTTGCCGGCCCCGGAGGCCACTCTGCCAGGAGAGACTAGGAAGATGGGAGTCAGTGGGAGGAGCGGCCCTCCAGGAGAGTAGCTCCTGAGTCCTTCCCGGGACGACCGGGCATTCTGGTGTCCACCACGTGGTTGCCAGAGAACCCCTTCCCATAAACAGGAGGAGCAGCAGACAGAGTCCTGGAAGCAGGGTCTGCACTCGCACCCAGGTCCTTCGGCAACATCCTAGGTGGTCTCCACAGCCCCGGGAGCTTCTATCCTGCCTGGGCCCAGCGTGCACTGTGCGCTCAGTAAACGCCCCTTCCTGTTCCTTGCTTCTTCTCACGCAGAAGGGACAAAGAGAAAGTGCTCAAAGACACCAGGAACACGAAACAAACAACAGAGGGCCACAGAAGAGGCGTCTCTATCTTAAATCCTACACACACAAGGCACCAATTCACTCGGCCTCAAAATTAGGGCTGGCTCCCAAGCTGCTCCTGGCCGCCGTGCTGCGGGACCAGAGGGCTCCTATCCACAGGTGCTCTTCTGTCTCTGGATGGCCTTCCTGGGCCGGGAAGGCCCACACAGGGGTGTGTGTGTGGGGGGTTCTCCTCTGCTGGAGATCTCCCCCCCAGTCTGCCTGTGATGGCTGATAACCTGTTCATTCTCTAAAGATGCTCTATGCATTGTCCTGGAAAGATGCTCCAGGCATTATGATGCCTGGCCACATGCTTTTAGGACACCACAACTGCTCTGACAAGGTTTTGTCATTAAAGGCCAATGTGAAAATAGCCACAGGTAGACAACAAGGGCTCTTTAGGCTACCTCCAGCCCCAAACAAAGATTTCCTCATCTGTGGACGGAGGTGATTTTGCCCGCAATGACCTAGTTCACCACCGTCCACTAGGTAATGACAGAAGGTGACCCCGCCTGCTTGGAAGCTCCAAGTGAAGTTTTCTGTCTCAAATGCTGTATCTGTCTTCGGTCAGAACTTCCCGACAGACCTTTCCCTCTCTTCTCCCCAGTGATGTCTCTGTCCCTGTCTTGGTTAACTGTCCTCGGTACCCTGGTGTCCGGACTTCCACTGCACCCTGCCCGGTTCTTCCTGGTGTAAGTGAAACGTGAAATGGTAAACTGTGGTGAGCGTTCAACACGGCTCGGCCTCCTTGGAAGCACAAACCTTCCCCTGCCGAGACGGGCCGGGGACCACCCCTGTGTGTCCGGGAGTGGGCTCCCTACCTCCCTGTTGAGTTGCGAGTCCTTGTGCCAACTGCTTGGCTTACCTGTCATGATCCTCTGGGCCTCGTAGGGCTCCATGTAGCCAGCGCTCTCCCCCTTTCCTGCTTTGCTCTTGAGATCATTCTTGGCATCAAAGGGATCTGAGTAGTCATCAGCAATAATCACCTGCAGGGAGGAAGATGGAAGGGTGAGTCCACCTTTGGCTTTCGGCTTCACAGCCAGGCTTTGCTCCAACACACATAAACTGAGCCTGCGCCACACCAGCAAGGAGGTGGAGGGGCAGGCCGGAGCCAGAACTGGTGCCCGCCCTCAGGAAGCTCCAATTCTTGCAGGGATAACCAAGGGACTCCCCTCCGACGCCCACCATTGGCAGTGCTCCATCGCAAGAGGGGGACCTCTGAGCCTGTGCGTGCAGCGTGGCCTGCTCTGGGCACAGTGCGGTGAGAACCAAAGGGTGCCTGGGTAGAGAGGCACAGAGGCAAAAACCTGGAGGGTGTCTTTGGGAATGCAAGTTGCTCAATGTAATGGAATGGAAATGGAGGAAAGTTGGAAAGGAGATTGCAGAACGCTGGAAATGCTGACAAGCTCCTGGTGCTGGCTGAGGCAAGAAGAGCTTGTCTAGAGATAATTATGTTGAGCGTTCCATTTTCCCCAAATCTGGAACACAATCACGCCTTGGGTAATCAGAAAACAATTTGGTGAGATCAACGCACTGCGAAGGAGACTGTGGCCCCAGAGAGGCCTGATAAAAACACAAAAGCAGCTCAGGGATGGCCGGACGGAGTACCAGGACCAGACAGGGCCCAGGGAGCAACACACCGGAAGACCTTCCTGTAACAGACGGGGAAGCTGGGCTCTAGCGGAGGAAGGGCCTCGACCAAGACCCTTGGCCCGATATTCTGCTCCAGGGCCCTTCCTGGCCTCCTCACTTGTCTGTGTTCCAGAAAAGAGCAAAGTGTCACATCAGATGGACAGAGAGTCACCTGGGGGTAGACAGTGAGGGAGCAGAGGGGTGAGTCCCATGAAAACGTGAGCATCTGGGCTTTGAACACTTCAGAAACCGAGCCCCACGTTTTCCCTGGAGAAGGGCGAAGACTCTCAGTTGGAGATTAAGTGCAAAGATGAGGACGACTTTCTCTCCCCTTTCTCACTTCCCAACCTTCATGAGGGGCACACTTATCAGAGGGGAAAGGACAGGAGCCCACCAAACTCGTTCCCTTTCAACACATTCTGGCCGCACTGCAAACTCACAGTGATTTCTGTCATTATCTGTCCCTTTGGTCACACATCTGGCAAAGGGCAAGTCCTCAGCCTCCCACCAGGGCTGCCCACCTGCCCCTCCCTCTTGGGAGGGGGTAGGTTGGCGTCTCTCTCCACCCTTGGGGTTGCATGAATTGTTATTTAAATTGTGGGTTTAATTAGAAACCACAGGAGCCTCCTCTCTCCCCCAGCTCCTGGAATGTAAGGCATTTGAGGGGCCTGTAAACCCAGGGGAAGGGAAAATCCCCCTTTGTCTGTCCCATGAATGGCAGCTTGTGGCAGCAGCCCTGGCAGGGCGAACTAGTGACCCCCCGCTGCCTGCCAGAATGTGATGCCCAAGGAGGGACAGCGAGCAGCAGCCTATCCCGGGTGTGTGCAGCGGCCTCAAGGGAGGCAGAGCACACAGCGGCCGGTGGAGCGTATCGGTGAAAGACCCAAGGCCTCAGCGCCCCCACCTGAGCACGTGCACCCCGCTGCCTGCCCCCATGGGCCTGCAGGCCTGCCCACTGCCTCTGCAGCTTGGGTCGTGGGTCGGGCTCTGAGTCCCAGCAGGGGCCCTTCCAGATGCTGACATTGTAACCACGGCCTTTCCTGAGACTCACTGAGCTCAAATGACACCAGGCAAGGGAGAGACAGGTGGGGGTGGGGGAGAGCTGGGCCAGGCAATGTCTTTGACTTGATATTTCTATTCTACCACTTGCAGAACACAGCGGGGAGAAAACTGTACACATGAACCGCTGTCAAACAGAAGAGCTCAGATGCGGATCTGGCGTGGGGTCTGGTGTCTGAGTTCACGAGACCAGAGGTCCACGCGCAGAAAGGGATGGATGGCTGACGTCTCGTCTTAGGTCCCCTGCCCCAGACCTCCTTACTGTCTGTTTTCAACATGAACATCCCCCCTCTATGCTGCAGTGAGGAAGGGAGCAAAAATTCCCTAAAGAAAACAGAACCATTTGGGGGGACTGGCAGGGGAGGAAGAAGACGGGAGGGAGCTCGGCTGCACGGAAGTGCTCTGTAATTTGCAAACACGGAGGCTTGCAGGATATAAACCAAATCTTTGTTCGCCCTGGGACAGAAGCTCTGGGAGGCCTTTGGTTCGGCAGGCACTATCTGTACTTTCTAATTAAAATGAGATCTGAGCTTGGGCTGTCACGGGCCCCCAGCTGCCTGCCTGCTCACTTCCGTTTCAATAAGAATTTACAAACCCTAAGACCAGGAAAAGCCCCTGGTCTCTGCTGACATATGGTTCCAGTTATACCTGCTGACAGTTGAAAATCCTTCCGTTTAAAAAAAAAGTTTAGGATTCTGTTAGTCTAAGAAGCAAATCAGAAGGTTTCTAAAATATATATTTAATCAATTTGCTTTCAAACTTCAAAGTGAGGTGGGTGGTGGGGAGGGACTTGGAGGCTTGAGCAACCTGAAACTCTGCAAACACTCACCGAGCTGTCTGACCTTTTGCAAAATCATGTCCTGGTTTTGGGGAGTAAAAATTTAACCAGGTGTTAGGAGAGAGTTGAGTGGGCAGTTAGCCAGAGGGGCATGTGCTGGGCCACAGGTCCCAGCCACAGGCCCCGGGCAGCGTATCACTGTCCAAGCTGCCCAGGGCTCACTCTAAGTCAGGACAGCCCCGTAAGGGGCTTGAGTGAAGGCTGCTGATTTTCTCACTTAAAAAAGAAAGAGAATACATTTCCCCACATGGGGGCTTGGGGTTCTGTTGGGGCTGCTTTTGCCCCAGTTAGCAGACAAGTCCCTCAGATCGAATTGAACAATTCAAGTAGAAGGGAGCCAAGCGGAGACGACTTCTCTGTAGAGCAGGCCACCTGGGCACGTGAGAGGCTCTACTTGATTTTGATCTTGGACTGGAAGGCCTGACCCGGCATCGGCCCTTCACGTGGCCTCGTGGTCCCACGGGGCAGGTGCAGCGCCGAGAAGGGAGCCCAGGCTCCTGGTCTCGCCACCTCACTATGGAGCTGAGCAGCAGCAGAAAGACAGAGGTTATGGCTGAACACCAGCCAAGCCTTTTCTTGCTTTCCAATGAAACTAGAAACTCCAGATCAACTCAGGACCCTTAAAGGACTTACAGGCTCAGAGAGCAACGAAACGGAGGCTCCTTGAGAGACCTGCTCCATCATCCCTTTGTTTATATGCAGCCCACGGCAGCCCAGAGGGTCCGAGGGTTCGACCCTGCCCACGCCACCTCCCTGACAGGGCTCTGGGACTCAGCTCCACAGCCTCCTTTCTGGTCTGCCTTCAATCAGTCTGGGGCCAGGGTGCTTTTACCCTGAAGATATGGCTTCATGATAGAAGGTAGTCTTCCTGTCCTGTTAGAGGAAGGTGGGTGTTGTCCCTTGGTCACACATCCATAGGCTTTTGTGAGGGACAGCTGCACCTGGGGGAGAGCTGGGTTCTCTCCCCATGCATGTTCTTGGAGGAAAGGTAAACTGGTAGAGACACTTTGAAAGATAACTTTTGGCAGAACCTACTAAAATCCTGAAATGTACATGGATTCACCCAGCAACTCTGCTTCTCAGTATTTATTCCCAAACGTACATATGGCAGCATGGGCAAAGCAAATACTGGAGCAAATACTGATGAGAAATTGCCAGCACCTGCTACATCCACCCACAGGGGAATTGCTCGGTCACGCTAATTCCATGTATCGGAATATTATGCAGCAAGTAAAACAACAACAACAACAACATAAAAAGCAGTCACTCATGATGCACAAACATAGTTCTCCATGGCATAGTTTGGAATAAAAGGAAAGCAGGCTGTGGAATGATAGTTACAGCCTGACACTTCTTTAGGAAAAACAGAACCCTGTATCTCTAATGTAAAGAAAACATCTGGGGAGACATGCACCTCACACTGACACCTCCTCTGGGGGGAGGGGGCGGGGCTGGTCACAGGAAATCAAAGGAGACTTGCCTGTAATGTTAACACATTTTCAAACAAGAAAGACTTATTCATGTGTTATACGCGAAACTAAACTTTTAAAGAAGCACCCCTCTTCACAGGCTATTTTTGGTACAGTAGATAAACCGTTTCCCAAACGTGACCAAATACAGGAATGGCTTGGACGCTTGGTAAAAACACAGATACCTAGTTCCAATGATGTGTGTTTAATAAGCAACCCAGGTGATTCTTATCGGGAAAGTTTGGGAAATGCAAGCTAGAGAGCCCTTCCCCACCAACGGAAAGCAAAGCTTCCAGGCATTACTCTGGATGTTCACTTTTCCCAGATTTTTCTCAGCCCCGTCCATTAAAGTGAAACAAGAAGTGGGTATTGAATGCAGTTCTCTTTGGCTTTTTTCCCTGGGAGTCGACTGGAGTAAGAGATGACCCAACACGCCTTGGTCCACCTCCAGAATCTAAGACGTAGAGGTAATGGCATCCTCTGTGCAATCCTGAGGGCTGGCCCCAGGTTGAGCAACAGGGCTGTGGGGGATGGGGGTGGGGGTGGGGGGCCCAGGCAGGCAGGCCTTGCCCTACCCAGCCAGGGGAGCCTGGCCCTGCAGACACGCAAGGCTCTCTGTTCTAAGGCATCCAGGGTGTCCAACCTTTTGGCGTCTCTGGGCCACACTGGAAGAGTTGTCTTGGGCCACACATTAAATACACTGCAACACGTAATCACAAAAAAGTCTCATGATGTTTTAAGTAAATATCTGATCTTGTGTGAGGCCACATTCACAGCCATCCCGGGCCGCAGGTTGGACAGCCCTGGTAGACCCTGTCCGGCTAGCTCCACGTGGCTCTCAGCAAACCCTTTGGGAAGATCCCCCACTCCAGGAAGGGCTGGTGGGAATGTAGGGGAGGTACTGCTGAAATGCACAAGGCATCCCTGCTAAAATCACTCAAACATGATAAAGGGATTGTGGGGGGGACCAGAAAGGCAGAGCAGCCACCACCTTCCAGGAGTGGGTGACCTGAGCTGTCCCCACTCTCCCAAGGACAGCTCCTCCGAACCACACGGTCACCTCCATGTGCTCTGCTGCCCGTGGGAACTGGCAGCTTGGGGCTGCCCCGGCTTGGCCTCTGCTGGATGAGGCAAGCCAAGGCACCCCCACTCTGTGCTGCTCTCCTCTCTGGAAAGTGAGGAGGTGGCACTGCAGGAGGTCCTGGGTCCTTTCCAGGCCAATGACTTCTGTCTGCTCTACTCCAAAGCAAACTGCATAGGAACAATGCCATTAAGACTGTGCATTCGTTTTCTGAACAGTTTGTGGGGGTGAGGGGCACAGATCTCTTTGTGAATCTGATGACTGATGAAGGTATGGTTCCCTCCATCACCTTTACATATGCCTGCAAAGCATTGGGCACATCTCAGGGAGGTCAGGAGCCCCAGGTTGAGGCCAAGCCCCCACATATTCGAGCCACCTTAAAAGCACAGTTAAGACCAGATGCACTCCTTGCCTTAGTGAGGCGGCGGGTGCTGACTCTGTTGTAATTCAACACACATTATTCACCTGGCTGAAAACACAGGAAGATGTGTGACCGGCCCGCCATTAGGCTGCGGTGGGGGGAACTACGACTGTGGGAAGGACAGTCAGTTCGCTATGTCTTGGCTTGCCAACTTGAAACCCAGCAGCCACAGCCCTCCTGAGCAGAGCCAACCTGGCCCTCTCCCTCCCTCCAGGGATCAGGAGGGCTCCTTGAAAGAGAACAAATGGTGTGCAGGGCAGGAGGTGGCGGCCACAGCCAGAAGGCTCCATGCCTCTGCCCCCCATCTAGGGGCTGGGCAGGCTGGAGTCCTGGTTCTCCTTTGGGACCAGGTGGCACAGGCCCTGGCAGGCCTGATGGCCCCACAGCGGAGACCCTGTTGCCACGCCAGCCAAGATATGACATTAATGAAAACAGGGATTGGGGGGTCTGGAAGGGTTCCCAATGACCAGGGGTCTGTCCGGCAACTCTACAGACATAAGCTCAGGAGTCACGGAGGACATCTGACAGCCAATAAAGAGACACTCCCTGGGAACTGGAGCTCCTGCCATTCAGGTGTCCCAGCAAAGGCTCTAAGGTAGGCACCGGCTTTGGGTGCAGGTCAGCCTACTCCTACCAGCCACCTGTGCTCTGTGTTTTCCCAGCACAGGTTCAGTGCCCCTGGAGCAGCACCCTGGTTTCAGTGAGTGCCTGGGTGGGGGGTTGCAGAATCCCCAGCGTGGCCGAGACAGGCGATGTTTGTGGCAAATATACAGAAAGGCAGGTGGCACTGCAGACTCGCTGGGTCGCTCCGGGCAACCTGCTCCATCTCTTTGAGCCTCAGCAATTCGTCTGTGAAAACGGGCACAACTGTCTGCTGTCTCAGCTTCCCACGAATGGTGTGAGGAGCAAATACCAAGGAGTAGTTCATAAAGAAATGGCTCTGGTGGCATCTCCCAGGTGCTGGGGGTCGAGCTAAGTATAGGGGTCTCTCTCTGCCCACTGAAAACCTAGCAGGGCAGACAGGACAGAGGACTGAGAAGAAGCCGCAGTCAGGGCCCCGGCGGTCACACAGAGAACTGGCCGCCGTCGGGCAGGACAACAGCAGTCATATTTATCCACCGCAGAAACAAGAGTGTTTATGAATGACCGTTTCCCCCATTATGTTTTAGGTGCATCCTAGTCAGGGCAACTGGCTAAGGGGTAGAGAGAACCTCTTGAGACCCTCAGGGCCACTCCACCTGTGTGCTGGGCAGCAGCGCAGTGCTCCTGGTCTAGGGCCTGTGTCCAGGGCTCTGAGGGGTCCACAGGACTGGCTGTAACCATGTTTGGGGACACCCCGTGCGGAGATTTAAGCAAGTACTGCACCCTCCGCCCTCAGCCTTGCCTGTCTCTGTCCCGGGCTTTGACCATCACACACCAACCCCCTTGCAGGTGTGCCAATAAATCATTTCTGACATGGTAAGGAAGTTAATCTGGGGAAGATTAATTAGCCACATTCACACATTCAGTGGCAATTCCTGGAAATCACATGGTGGGGAGGGCAGTTTCCCACGGCAACTGAGGACTGGTTGGTTCCTTTCCTCCGGGGTCTGGCTCGCCCACGCAGAATCACCTCCAAGTTCCGAGTCCCCCTTTCATGCGTGGAGGTCAAGTGCTCTGCCCTCAAACCTCCTCCGGCGGGGAGCTCACGACATCACCATTCTGTCACTGGGGACAGTCGTGACTGTTCAAGCGGCCCTCCTCTGGCCGCCGCCGGCCTCTTCTTTGTGCGGACCTCGGGCACTCTGTTGTAAAGGCTTCTTCACAGACCAGCCAGGGACCCGCCGCATGTGTCAGGAGACAAGGGGTGTTTCAAGTGGTCTCCACAGGTCTTTCCAGTCCTCCCCCCGCCCCATGGCCACAGCTGCCTGCCTCCACACCTACAGGCTGCAACTTGTTAGGAAAAATGCATTTCAAATTATAGCCTCTGTCAGCTCTCCTCAGGCCCTCCCCCTGCTCCCCCCCATCCCCGCCTCACTCACTCACCCCGCACTCTCCTTCAGTCTAACTCTGGAGACTACTATGGGTCGTGGGTGGGAGGCCGCTGGGGTGGAGCCTGGCCCTGTGTTTACCCTGAAACCTCACTACTAAGTAGTAGGGACTAGCTTTTCAGCATCTCTCAAGCTTCTATTTTGAACCCCAAATAGCTCAATCCTAGGATTTCTCACCTGCGTTCAGCTAGGGCCTGCAGAGAGTTCAGCGCATCCTTCCCCAGGACAGAAGCGCCCCAGGGTCTGCAGAGTGATTACAGGTGAGGCCAGAGCTGAAAGGGCCCCGGGAGATGGTCGGGACTGGCACAGTTCAAACTTTCACGTGGGCAATTCACGCCAAGGAGATCTCAACGTGCACCACTATCCATCTATCGTCTGGAAAGTGTGAATCCACTGAGGAGCAGGAGGCCCGGGGGGAGGGTGAAGAACAAGTAACTGGGTGTTCCCTAACTCCCAGGTCTACACTGTGTCTGCAGTACCTGTATGGCTGTCTAATTTTCCTCTTCAAGTCACTCCTAAAATCTTCAGGGTGTACCCACTGTAGTCGCCCACCCTGGGAAACGCTCCCTAGCACCTCTTCCAAGGACCACCACCCACCCTTGCAGACAGCTTCCTATGGAAGGCAGCCCCAGCCCAGGCCTGGTCCACGTGAGTCACCTCCTGAGCCTCCGTTTGTCCTCCCTGAGTTCTGGCTCAGTGCTGCCCAACCCTCCTGCAAACTCCATCGACCTCTCCCACCTTTCCATGGCCCTTTCCTCCTAAGCTTCCTGCTCAAGGGGGGACAAGTCCTCCACCTAGAAAATGCTCTCACACCAGCCCCACAGTCAAGAAGGGTGTGGTCAGGATTTCCTTCTTTCCCTGGCAGGGCACTCAGGGCTGGAAGGGTTAGAGAAGCATCATCAGGAGCAGGGACACAGGATGGCTCTGGAAGTCATTTGCTGATCTGTGGCCTGGCCTCCTCGTCTGCAAACCGACAATGGAATGAGGACGACGTGAGCTCATACATGTGATGTACCCAGAACCGGGCCAGGCACCCAGCAAATGCTCAAGAAATGTCAGGTGCAATCATCTCAATGCGTGATCCAGCCTGGCGAACTCCCCCCAGTCTTACAGAGGGGGAAACTGAGGACTGGGCAGGGGAGGGGTCTGGTAGAGGTCGCCCGGATAGAATTAGCAGGGAGACAAAACCAGATTCCCACCAAATACCAACTGCAGGAGAATCTAAGTCTTTTGGTGAGCTATGTATTTATAGCCGGCCTGCTTCCAAAATGGGTTTAGACAGCTGTATTCAAGCCATCTTTCCGGCCCCGCCGCTGCTCCTCCCCGGGAAGGGACGGGGAAGGCCTGTAGGGCTTTCTCACGGTAACAGGAGTCTCTGAGCATTACGGGCAACTCCGGCAGTGTACTCACAGGAAAGGTATGTGAAAGAAAACTGGCAGAGCCTAGAAGCCCAGGGCCCTCCCCGAGAGCTGTGGAGCCTTTAACAACCAGGCATCTGTGCCCCACGAGGGGCCCAGGACTGAGCAGGAGTGACGGAGCAAGGGGGGCGCTCCCGCCATTTGCTTCGTGCTCAGAGCTGAGATTAGTGGGGGAAGGCGCTCGGGCCTGGTGCAGCCCACGCGGTCTGGGCCAGCACCCTCGTTTCCTCAGCGGCAGTGGCACAGGACTGGCCCTAACTGAAGGGTCATTTCTCTCTGAATGGGGCCCACCAGGATGACTCATGTGCATTTCCTACATGGAATATGCCTTTGCACCGAGGACAGTCAGCCTCGGCCACACTCACCGCCACCGTATCTGACGGTTCCCAGTCACGTTCGGCTTGACCGAGGGTGCTCAGTGCTGAATGGTGACTCACTTCCTAAAAGAGCGCCGTCTCCTCAAACCCTCCAGACACCGAGCCAGAAGAGCTCTCTCTCGTGGGTAGTCCTCCGGGAGAAGAAACTGCCCCCGAGCCCCAAAGCACTTTTTCTCCTAGGTACTCAGCACCTGCTGATGTACAGGAGAGTGACTGGGGACAGAGCTTTGCAATGTTGCACCTGTCTGTAATGGTGTGGATGGCTTGTTAATCATGTAAACCCCACACTTATGAAGTGCCAGGCAGTGAGCCCTGAGCGGAGATCCGGTGGCGAACCAAGGCAGGCCTGCTCCTCCGCCCTCATGGGGCTTCCAGTCCTTGGGGGGGGCAGGTGAGCCTGGGGGAGCACAGCAGTCATCACCCCACTGTCGGATGCCGAGCAGAAGACTGAGGGCACATCTGAGGTCCCGTCACCCACTGCCCTGAATCGCAACGATGGACAGGCTGGTCAGGGGAATTACCCAAGGACACCCAGTAGGAAGCCAATGAAGGAGCTTATGGTATCTTTGCTAATTTAAAAAAATAAAATTATTGTTTGCACATCAGCCCCTGAACAAAAGTTAGGTTTCAAAACAGTACCTACAGACTTCTATTTTTCTAAAATATACCACACACGCAAAGAAATGTGTTTGTGTGCATAGATGGAGGACTGCAAGGAGTGTGGAACGACACAGCACACACCCAGAAGTTCCCGTGGAGCTTGAGGCCCAAACGCTGTTCCCTTTCCCTCTCCAGCGGGGCACTGTTCAATAAGCCACACTCCAAAGCACTGTTCTTTTAAAGTGAATGGATGCAGTTTCATAAAACCTCCCTAGCTTTTCATTTTTCTAATTCCACCGGAGATCACCGTGCTTTCGAAGCACTGGACCACATGGGCAGTTCAACGGTCCGGTGTGCGTCCGCCGTGGAAGGGCGCCGGCTCCTCCTGCCCCTCTCTCCTCCCGGGGTTCCCCCCCCCCGCCCACTCTCAGGGCACATTCCCCACCACTGCTGAGGGTCTGTCTCTGTGGAACACCAACACAGCTCCTGACAGCAAGCCTCATGAATCAGGCATGAAATGGCCCTAATTTATTAATGCACATTGTAAAATTCCCTTCCAAATAGAAGATCATAAATCACCCACCACCAGAAACATTCTATCTTTAAAGGGAGGCCAAGGTATCTTGAACTAAGTGCCAGACTTACCCATCTCAAAAAAGCAGACTTTGATCCACTGCTGCTGTGGTAATCAAGGGATCGGGGAGGCCCGCCCCTCGCCGATAACGCAGCTGTCACCAGGCATCACTAACGCACCACCAGCTTCCTCTCTTCATGCACTTCTCTGCCCAGCCCTGAAGCCATGAGTGACTCACAGGGACTGACTCTGCAAGACGATGGTCTTCTGGTGCCAGGATCTGAGATCCTTAGGCCAGACCCTCCAGGAGCCCGAGCGTGCTAGAGGACTAAAGCTAGCCAGAGGTGCAGAGGCTGGAGAAAGTGCTTACTGCGTGCCGGGCGCTAGACTGTGTGCTTGTGCATACATCGTCTTAGTTCCTTCATCTTCCTAATGGCATCATTTTCAGAGGAGAAAAATCAAAGCTCAGAGAGGTTTAGTAGCTCCCCCAAAGCCTCGAAGCACACGAGGAGGTGCAGGTTTTGACCCTGACCCACCTCACTCCAAAACTTGGGCTCCTCCATGCCACCTGCGGCCTGTTGCAGGATTTCAATACCCGAGTCTCTTCCTGACAGCAGGAGGAAATCTCAATCTAAAGGGAGGTTTGAAAGGAGGAAGCCGCAGCTCTGCCAATTTGGCTCAGATGTGCCAACCCCAGGCCAGGGCCACCCCTGACACTCCCTAAGCCAGCTGGGTGTTGGAAGTCTCCCTTCCTTTTCCCGTGACAGCCGCCCTCTGACTGGAACACACCTGCATGCAACCTGCCCAGGCCACACCTGGGGAAGCAACCACTTCCGCCCGCAGCCTTTCCCTGCGCTCGCCTTTCAGCAGTTACCTCCCTTCATCCCGTCCTGCCTCGTCCTTCCTGCCTGGGCGATCCCACCTCCCCCTACTCCCCGCAATGCAGCACAAGAGACGGCACAGTACAGCACACAGGCTGTGTCCTTCCATTAAAGGCAAGGTTCACAGCAGCCAGGAGGCAGCGGAGAGGCTCGGGGGCCCCCTCCCTACATCCCTGAACCTTCACACATGGCAACATCACTCAGCACAGCAGGGGAATGAGAGCTGAAAGATGAACCTGAACCTTGACCCTTGCTTCATTAACAGGAGTTAATACTTGGACACTGCCCAGCATGCATTTAGCTATTATTATTTTCAAAGTTGGCTGTAAAGTCAGTCTCATTTTTGTCATTGTAAAGTGGGAAGGAATTTTATGGTAGTATTGGTTCATTTTTCACCTTGTTAGGGTAAGCTCAGCTGCATTCAAAACAAAACAAAACAAAACAAATGTACAGTGTGGACCAGAGAACTGGACATGTTCTGTCGGCGGAGAAGGAGGCCCCAGGGTCAGAGGGCCAGCCTGAAACCCCTCCAGACCTTCCAGCCCAGAGGTGCTGGTGATGCCTGAGAGGGGCCGGGAATAACTCAAACCAGTGTTCCCCTGAGGTGGATGCAAGGGGGCGCCTCCTCACCTCTATGGGTGCCCCATCATGTTCATTTCTTGGGGGTAACAGGTGATTTGGGCCACCTGCCTGGGGCAAGGGAGGTCCTTTCAACCCACAGACTCCAGCAGGATGCACTCCCTGGAGACCTTGAAAGCACTGCCCCAGCTGACCAGCATTTTGGGAAGGCCGGGACTGGGTCCACCTCAGCGGCCCCGCTGCCCTTCCCCTCTCCCCGAATTTCTGCCACGCCCCTGCTGTGATCTGTGGGCAACAGGTCTAGACAGAGCATCCTAAGCTCCCCCACCCGTCCTGGGCCCCCTAAGTGGCATCCCGGCCCTACAGACTGGCTTGGGCCCGCTGTCCAGCCCCCCCGCACCCTCCCTGCGGCCCAAGCCCGACAGGAAGGCAGGGAGCGGAAGGCAGGGAGGCCTACTCAAAGGTTGCCCATGGCCTTTTCCACCTTGGAAAAATCTGCTGTAATACACTGACACCCTCCCCAGAACTGCTTCCTGGGTTTAAGAAGGGGAGAGGTGGCTTGGGTTTTAAAGAGAAAATTAGATTCCCATTCATGAACTCCCCACACCGAGGGCACATAACAGGTAAAACGGGTTCTGCCATTGATTAATGAGCCGGGGTAATAATGGGGCTCACCCTTCGTCATTAAAAACATTAACCTCGTTCCTGGCCCAGCGATGTCATACACCCAGGGCCCATGAAGCTGTCTCACTACCGCACTTCTCTGCCAGGTGAGGGGACTAGATGTGTGCCTCTCCCCCTGGGGACAAGGCAGGAAGGGACACAGACATTTGGGAAGACCAATGATCCGCCACAGAGCCAGCCACAGGTGGGAGAAACAATGCCATAACTTGCCACAGGTATAGAGGGACTCAGGGGTCTCAGCTGCCTGGGACCTTCATTAAAATGATGCTGTGCTCCCATGGTCTAAGGTAGTTTCCCAAAAGCCTACCTGCCCACTGGCTGTGTTGACAATGGCATGACCTTAGGACTTGTCCCGCCAGGAAGGAGCCTGTCTCGCTCCAATCTGTACAAATCTGAGGGTCAGTGGGGAATCACGTTCCGCTCTGGGCCCTGCACTTTAATTAAGAGCTGCCACTGGGATGATAAGGAGCCTGGACTCCATGTCTCAAAGCTTAATTAAAGAGATCAAGGAGTTTGTATGTTCTAGAGAAGATTCAGGGGTGTGTGTGGTGCAGGGTAGGTGGTTAATCCCTGCAACAGGATGCAGACGGGCTGGGTAAGAGAGACAGGAGGACTAATTGGCGAGGTTATGAAAAGATTGCAACTGAACTTTAGAAAGAATGTTTGATCAGACAGAGCTGTTCAAAATAGAGCAGGACGGTTTGGGAGGTAGTGAGTTCCCTGCCACAGGGATGTTTGAACTTGGTTGAACACTTGGCCAGCACAAGGGCCCAGACTAAGACTCTTTGCCATTAGAAACCCGATGCTCCTCCTGGGATCTTTACAGTACCCCAAAGCATGGGCCTGAGGGTGGGGCGCCAGTGTTGAGGGAGTCAGTCCCGCCTTGTAAAGGTATGTCCCTCTCTCCCACTCCCACAAGAAGCCCCAAGCCTTCCTGGCTTTAGGGCACAAAGGGTGCTGCTCTGTAGCACGACTGGCTCAAAAGCATGTGAAGGTGGGGGGCTAGCCATGCCTGCCCTCAGAGAGGGTGAAGAAGAGACAGAAGAAGGTAAGTGTGAGCTCAGCATCTCCAGATGGCTCCAGGGTGGTATCCAGGCCACCGGAGGGCAGAGGGTGTGTGTGTGTGTGTGTGTGTGTGTGTGTGTGTGTGTGTGTCAGCCTAAGCTAAGATTGGCCCTCTTTCCTTAACAGCATCTGATAGGTTGGGTGCTGTGGGAGAAGCATAGAAGAATCAAACCCCAAACACTTAAATTCTGGAGTTCAGCAATGCCCATGATGGGCTAGGTCCTGAGGACAGAAGGACAGATATAGCTCAATGTCTGGGCTAAAGGAGGAGAGAGTCTGATGAGGGAGATCAGCAAATGTATTCTGTAAAGAGCCAAATAGTGAATTTTTGTTTTCAGGCCATAAAGTCTCTGTGGCAACCACTGAACTCAACTGCCACTGTATGACAATGTGAAAGCTGCCATACACACACAACTCCATGAATGGGTATGGCTGTGTGCCAATAAAACTTTATTTACAAAAATAGGCAGCAGCTGGATTTGGCCCAAAGGCTCTGGTTTGCCCAGCCTGGTCTCGTCCTGTGGTTCACAATAGGCTGCACAATGGAATCGCCTGGGGAGCTTTCACAAAGCACCAAGGCCTGCGCTCCACCCAAGATTCCAATTTAAGTGGTCCCAGTGGGGCCTGGGATTAGTGATTTCTAAAGGCTCTCCCAGGTGACTGCGCTGTGCAGCCAAAACTGTGAATCACTGGTCTCTACCAGAAAAAAGCACGTGTAATCCCACTATTCTCTTGCAATAATCCACAAGGTTGCACAAACCCAGCCCAGGGAAGTGACTAGCTCAAGGTCACATGACGAAGCAAGAGGTAAGGAATCCCAGCCCATGGACTTTACTCTGCACCACAGCAGACACAGATGCGCCCACACGCTCATCCCAGAGTGTGGGATATAGGCGCCTTCTAGCTCCTGCTCCATTATTCTGGAAAGGTGAGGACCCTAGAGAAATAAATGCCAACCACATTCTCTCCAGCTACTCTAACATGCGGGAGCTGGCGCTCTCCCCAGACCAAACCTCAGTGACCTCAAACTAACACGGGACCCAAAACATCTGCTGCCTTTCTTTTGAGAAACAGCATTTTAAGCAAATTTGAAAGAGTTTATTAGCATCTGGGAGGAACAAAAGGACTGTAAAAACTGTGCTTCCCTCAGCCCTAACAAGCGCAGCCACAGGAAACTCTTTACCAATGACACCACTAAGGACCTGCCAAAACGTGCTGCCTGCTCGGAGCTCTGCCCATGCAGGACTTGAACACAAGGAACCACCAGAGCCCTGGGGAATGTTGCAAGAGCTTGGCTGAGCCTGGATGGCCACTGGCAGCAATGATCTCAACATCTACAGAGCAATGGGGCAGATCCAGGCATCGCTGGCCTGGCAGGAGTTCTGTGTGTGGCCAGAGAGCCTCTGGGCTCTGGACTCACCCTCCTCTCCACTGAGCCACAGAGACAGTCGGGGGCTTGAGAGCAAGGATGGGACGAGCAGAATAATAACACAATAAACAACGACAGCAGCTACCAGGGCCTGTGTGCAGGTCTCTTAATGCTCCCAATGACCCTAAGGAGTAGACTCTTACATTGTCCCCCTTCCACAGACGAGGAAACTGCGGCACATGACGGCTGGGTAACTTGCCCAAGGTCAGGGAGGCAGTGAGTTACAAAGTCAGGATTTAAACTCAGCTGCTCTGTCCCAGATTCTAGCTCTTAATATTATACTCAAAGGGCTTTAAAGTGACTCTGCTGAAGCAAATCCTCCCTGCAGAGATGGTGAGGCAGACCCAGCAAGAGTAAGGGGCTGGTGTGGGGCCACACACAGGGGGGCTGGGGCAAAACCAAGCCTATGTACCACCCCTGGGAGAGCCCTCTCTTTCCATAGACAAGGGTCCTGCCAGCTCCTAGGATAAGGTGCTGAGGGCCTGCTGCACTGAGAAAGGGCCAGCTCATATCACAGGACCCTTGCCTGGTAAGAGACCCCATGTCCTTCAGGGACCTCCTGTCCCACCTCCCTGCTAGAAAGGGCTGTTCCCCATGCCATCCCCTCCCTCCCCCCCACACACACACACATGCAGGGGTCAGCAGCCCACAGCCTCCACCCCAGCCCAGTCTTTGCCACCCCGTGTGCACTTGCAAGTTCTACTTAGTCTGCAGGGCACGGCACTCGGCAACATGAGCTCATGAGCTTCTGAGTTTGAATTCTGACTGTGTCTCCTTGGGAACCTTGCTCAACCTCTCTGGGTCTCAGTGCCTTCCTCTGTCAAGTGGGGATACTAACAGAGCCTGACTCAGTGCCTGGTGACAGTAGGGACTCCAGAGTATTATCATCCTCACTGGCGCGGCCCCCACAGACTGTTCTCTGAGACCCCCGTCCAGCTAGCAGGAGGCTCTCCCTCCTCTGAGCCCCACTGCCAAGTCTGCGCCTCCACTCGGCCTCGCCGGGCTGCTCTGGCCCAGGCCCCACGCCGGGCTGCGGGACCCAGAGAACACGGCACTGCTGCAGTCTGGCACGGGTTCCCAGGCTAGTCAGGGGGATAGACGCCGGCTCCCAAATAGCTGCAAGGGGCTAAGTGACATTTTACATCCTGTCATATTCTAACAAGACTTTTTTAAAAATCTGGCTGTATTCCCACTGACTAAAGGCAGTTTTGCTAACTCCAGACAAGTTGTGTAAGAGTTTTGTTTTTTTTTTTTTTAAATCAGGTCAAACCACATTTGGCTTCTAGAATTTTCTCACTCCCTTACTTTAGAGTCTGGGTTTGCTGTCCAGCTCCTGCCCTCCCCCATCCCCCCCACGTGTGCCCATGCATGCCATGTACACCAGAGCTCAGCAGTCACAGGCGGGCACACAGCACCGGGCTCGAAGGGACCTCCAGACTGTGGAGCGCCACAAGGCAGGCTTCGTTCTGTCACAAACGCAATGGCCCCAGGAGCACCCGGAACCAACACTCTGCACGTGCGCTGTACTCCACGGTTTATGGAACCCTTCCAAGTCAGGGTCACCCGCTCTTCCCAGACAGCCACAAAGTTGTCATGCCATGTTTATGAAGACCTCCTAAACTGCGGGCTCCAGAGCAGGAACTCGGTCCACTGATCTTTCCGGTACCCGTGCCTAACGCCAGGCCTGGCACCAATAAGGTGCTTAGGGAGTGAAAAATGAAGTTTGCAAGTGAGGAAATTGGCTCAGACAGGTTAAGCAGCTTGCCCTCGATCACACAGCAAATGAACACAGCAGGTCTGCCTGGGGACAAGGAGAAGCTGGGGCTGCCCACCAGGAGGTGGCAAGAGTGGGAAAAGGCAGAGGAAGCGCCCGGGAGGGCGCGTCAGACCAGAACAGACAGGCGCAGGGAGCAGGCTGGAGAGGGGCCAGAGGAAGTGAGGCGACGGACGCTCCCGAGACAGAGTGTCAGCTGCGAAGAAGTGTTTCTGAACTCCCGAAGCTTATCGGGCCAAGCTGGCAAGAGGGCGCGTCGGCACAGGGAGGCGCTGGCCAGGGAGCACTCTGTTCCCTCGAATAAACGCGGCTCGTGTGTGGTCGGGACGGTGAAAAGCACTCTCGCGATACCGCGCTCTGAGAAATGCTGCCGGCAGGCCTTGCCGCCTCCAACAGCAGCCCCCAACTGAGTAGCTGGTCTTAACAAAAAACTAAACTCTATTCTAATTTTATATTGTATCTAAATCATTAGATATCTGGCAAAATGGGCTTACAAAAAAGTGTGCTTTGACTGAGCCCACGAGGAAGCCGAGGGCAAGGCTTGTTGGTTACAGCACAGGACTCTGCGCTACTGTAGACCCTAAGAGGGGGTGTGGCCCAGGGGGCGTGGCCCTGGGGCCGACGTCGCCGTCCCATTTTGCAGCCTGGGACTCTGTGAGTAAGCGGATTCCGTGATTCTTGGCTCGAGTACTCTGGCTTTACAGCCCTCTGCCCCTTCCCACCCATACCTAAAGAGCAGAGGTCGCACAGCCACAGGTCCCCCTGCTTCCTACAGATGCCCGCCTGGCTTTCGGAACAACTTCTTTACCTTCACCGCACAAGCCAGTTGTCCAGAAACAGCTCTCATGTAAGAAACGTCCCAGGGAAGCTCGGCTGTCTCCAAAGTCCAAGGCACCCCTGGCCCGGGGCCTGCCATCAACCGCAGGCCTTGGCGAGGGCTTCGCCCAGTGACTTGGATCTGACAGGCAAGCCCTCTCCAGGGTGGCTCTCGGCTGAAGAAAGACGGGAGAGGAGGAGGAATTCTGCCAGGGGACTCTTGACAGGAGTCTGGCAGCCGGGGCCCTGCTCTCCACAAATCCCTGGGCCACGGTTCTATTTTGAGCCAGAATTCTTGGTTCAGGTTCTAAGGCCACATTCTAGAGGGTTGATAGCAGCCTGATTCTTGAAGTGTGATTATTCACAGAGGACAAGACTTGTCATTTGTCCTCAGAAACGGGCAAACCACCCTCACAGCTCTTACCACTGAAGCCGGGTGGCCTCCTCAGACAGACTTTAGCACCTGTGCTGTGTGAGGTGGAGGAGGGGACGCACAGAGGAGACAGGAACGGCCCATGGGCTCCGGCCACTCTGCTCAAGGAGATGAGGCCATCACGCTGCACACCAGTGACAGTGGGCAGGCGGGCAGCCCTCCTGGAGGCGGCAGCGCATCTCCCCTGGGCCCAGGGGGGAGCAACTGCACTTGAGGTGGGAGGACCGGCAGTAAGGCATCTGGAGGAGGGTATGGAAGGGAGGGAGGGGGCAGGGAAGAGACTAGGCTACGGGGTTGGAGGGCTTGTGTGGCGGGTGTACGGCAAGGACATGTAGAAGTGAAATTCAGGGGTGGATTTTGAGGGCTCTGCTTTGGGGATTCACTCTGAACAGAGAATGTGTCAACACTGGAAGCAGAGACAGCACGTACTCAGCAAGAAGAGGAGTGAGGAGGGTGGGACAGGAATGCAGCCATTCTGGGGAAAGGTGACAGAGTTGACTTGACGCCTGCCCCAGGGATGTTTAGAGGCAATTTAACTCCCTGAGGACCTGCTAGTACCTGGTGAGACTTGGGACAGATGAGGTCTTAGGTCATTTACCCTCACTCACGTCCGCTCTTCCCCAAGCTAAAAATCCACAGCTTGGTGACTCCCAACCAGGGATAAGGGTTCAAGTGCAGTCACTACCAGGCCCTTTGTTCTTTTTCTACACAATTGGAAACAGTCCCTTCACACCCATACCTAGAAAGCCCTTTTCATTCATCAGGAGCCTTTGTTTCCCCTTTGTCCATAAAGGTTACACTTAAACCGCCTCTTCCTCAGCCATGCACACCCATGGGCTAATCTACCGCCCAGCAGGGAGCTCTGCGTGGGGGGTGGGGCACAGTCATGACACACACAGCTACACCGAGGCGGGCCAGGAAGTCACAGCCAGGTCCAGGGCATGGCCCACAGGTAGGGGACAGAAGGGAGAGACTACATAATTTCGAAGGGTCAAGATCAGAGCTCGACCTGCATTTGCCGGGAGGATGGGCACGCCAGCTTCGGGAATGCAGAGGGGTCCAAGGCTGGTGAGTTTAGGGAAGGGTGCTCTCCACACAGATGGAAAAGGAGAAAGGACCACCCTGTGAGGGGCCTGGAATGCCCAGTTAAAGCCACCACAGTTTCTCAGAAGCCAAGTGATCAGGAGGAGTGTGACCCCGGCTGTCCACCACAGTGCGGGTGCAGGCGGGGCCAGCACAAAGCACAGCGGAAGAGAAGGAGTTACGACGGAAGCCTGCCAACTGCCCAAGTCTAGCCAGCTGGAGCTGGCTTTCAAACATGCTTTTTATGAACAGCGATTTGGGCCTTAGTGGAAACAACCTCATTCTCTACCTATCTCCTTTCTCTTCTTCAATTTTCTCCTGAGTTTCTGAGTATGGAGGAGGTCATTAGCAGGAGTGGCAGTCAGTTCCAATCACACAGCATGCTAGGACTGCCAAAGCAGACGAGGGGTGCGCGGCATCAAGTTCAGAGCGGGTCCGGGGGAGGGGCCACCGGGGAACAGAAGCCTGTCTCGTGTTGGACCGTTGTGAACATTCCTTAAACTCCCGTGCCCTGGGCTCCTCGCTGGGGATAACAAAAGCATCTACCAACAAGGGCTGTCAAAAGAAGAAAGCGAAGAAGAGCTCCGCACAGCACCCATCACACAGTAGGAGCTTTATAAGTCTTAGTGAAGTCAGAAACCACCCATGTCTTCAGCTGCCATTTAACTGCAAACCTCACCTCTGAACTGGCCTATGCCCTCTAATTACTGAGGGACTGCACTAAGTGATAACTAATGTGCTGAGCTGGTGGTGGGGAGGCCCAGCCCTGCTCTGGAGCTCCCCGACTTGGGGGTGACTGCAAGTAACTCACCCCTCCAACTGCAACATGGGAACTGGAAATCCCCACCCTCTCTGCCTCCTGGGGCCGGTGAGAGGGGTCAGAGCTCCCCGGCCTCCACCTTCCTCGGGGAGCGTAAGAAGGGATCTGTCTCTGCGGGACAGGCATTTCCATCTTGCCCATCTGTTGGCTCCCCTCAGAAATCATGGTGACAGGTTCTTTGAAGGCCAGCCCAAGGAAGCAGATGCCAGAGCCAGAACAGCAGGGGCTCATTTCCAGCCTGGCCAAGCACGGGCTTTCCTGGGACAACCCAGCCCAGCCTAGAAGTCAAATTCCTGTTAATTCCCACCCTGTGCCAGGCCCTGGGTTTTCCCTGGGTCCCTGCAATGACAGAGGGCAACCAGGGGCCCCTCAGACTCATTGCCACATAATAGAACTATATGGCTGACCCCTGGGTCAAGTGTTTGGAGACACTTGAATGCCACCTGCCAGATCACCCACAGCCTCTCTCACCTGCTCCCACTCTGAGCTCCAGCCCCACAGCTTTCCCACTAGACCCCACCTGCACTTGCCACCTTCCATGATTTCAGCAAAGCTGTGCCCCCTGCCAGAGTACTTCTCGGTCTTCCCCCAGCCACTTTTCAGGGCCAGGCTAAAATCTACTCTCACTTTCCCACGGGGCCCACCCAGCTCCCGCTCCCAGAATCAACTGATCAATGGCCCCTGTAGCCCTGATCGTTTTGCTGTGCAGTGGAATGCCTTGTGTCCACTGCCCTGCACCCCAGTTTCTCCACGATGTGCTGTTCTGCATTCTCCACTGTGTCCAGGCCGGGCGCTCACCCAGTGCACATGCAGGGGACTAAACCGCTGAGGCACGGCCCTCCCCTTGGAACTCGAGGTAACTGCTCAGGACAGGTCCCAGGGACTGACACCTAAACTGCATTTCCCAACATGAAACAGTGAGCTCACCCTCCCTGGGAAAGTGGTCGCTGGGGGCAGAGGCAGCAAAACCACCCGGTTGCAGGGCCGGCTGCCTTTAGATGGAAGAAGCCCAAGGTGGACGATCGAGCCTGGGAGCCGTGGAGCTGGAGTGGGGGTGGTGGAGGCAGAGATATTGAGGGTCAGGAGTACTCAGGTACTCTCCCCTCCCTGGAATAGGAACCATCAACTGGGTCAGCAAGTCTCAGGAAGAGAGGGGCCAACTAACTACCTTTAAGCCTTCTGGAATATGCTGACAGGGAGAGCTCTGGGACTGAACTCGAGACAAGGCCGCGGCCCCTAGGATGGAGCGGGCAAGCTCAGGCGGCGACCCGGGGAAGCGGGCAAGCCCTAGCTCTGCCTGGCTGCCCACTCCGACCTGCCACTGTGCACAAATCACAGGGAGGAGGCTGGTGGCCAGCTGGCTGCCAGGCCGGCCCTGCCTTGCTCAGACACAAGGAAGAGCATTGTGCAGCCCAGTGCCTCATTACCTGGCAGCTCAGCCACACCGGAAAGGGCAAATAATGGGGTGAGTGCAACACGTGTTGCGCAGATGTCCCTCCCTGAACAAACCTGTCCTTGAGTCCCCACGGCTCAAGTCACTTCTTAGTATGGCACTTCCCGTCCTTCAGTCTAGCCACAACAAACCTCTCCAGAAAAACCTCCTCTGCTCTAATTCATTTATTCATTCAAAAAGTATTTATTGAACACCTACTACGTGTTGGGCATGGTGCTGAAAAACTGAAGGATCCCTAAGTCTCACTGCCCTGCAGCCTGTGCAGATCAGAGCCAAGTCCCTAGCTTAGTGGTTGTGCATACAGGTGGTGCTCAATACTTGGTAACTGCTATTACCATCATTCCCACCTGCCCCCGAGGAGGGAGGAAGCTGCTCTTCCCTGATGCCCACCCACCTTCTCACCCATAAATCTCACCACCACACCAGAAAGGTGGGCATGAAAGCCACTCTGCCTGTTGGAGGCCCACCAGGTGCCTATAATTTAGAGAATGCTGGCTGATCAAGAGGACACGGGGGCTCGGGGTGTTCCCCTGTGCTGGAGTTGCTGAAGGTTTGGGGACTCTGGAGGTTGCAGAGCACATCAGGCCCTCTATCAACCTCTCAGAGGCCCCTCATTTGACAAGCATTCCTGAACCCACTCGGGTTACCCTGTGGGAGGGGCTCTCACTGCAGCTTTCTAGGAGCCTGACAGGGACAAGAGCCGTGACATGGGTGACCGCATCTGCCAGATGCATGGACACATGTACCTGGAGAAGGGAAGAAAAGGAGGGTGGGAGATTGAGAAGCCTCCTGATGGCATGACAGCTGAGCTGGCCTGGGAAGGACAAAGAGGGTGGAAGTACGGTTCATGGGAAGACACACGGGACGTAGGTAAAGCCCCAGAGGAAAGCAAGAGGTTTCTACCTGGCTGACCGTGAAGCATGGAGTGACAGGAAGCCTTTCGGAGAGGGAAGGGTCGGCGTGGATGTCATGCTGCGAGCCTGGGCATGCTAGGAGCCATGGGGAGTGTCTCAGTAATGACATGGCCAAAGTCACGTCTGAAAGACAGAGATGGACTGGCCAGAAGAGTCAAGGCTCAAGTACTATGGGATGTCAGGTTATGGAGCTTCTCTTCTGACAGCATCTGAGGAAGCTGTGACAACACTAAGAGATGTGACAATACATCAGTTTCCTACATCTTTATAATAAACTGGACATACATCAAGAAATCCTACACAGGACCACACAGCTGTAGAGAAAAATGGTACATTTATAAAAGACTTACATTTCTTGACATGACAAATGGGCAACTTCTGCACAACTAAGTGTTGATCAAAGATCTGACAGGTCAGAGACAGTCTGCAAGAAGTTAAGCGGTGCCAGTGGAGGAACTTCCCTAAAATCAGGAGGTGGAAAAAGGTATGTGTAAAAAAGAGACAGCAAGCCAACAGGGGCTGCGATTCTGAAGAGATGTGCCTAGTGTCCCAGACCAGAGGTCTGCAAAGTTTCACATGTTAACACAAAGCTTTACTGGCACACAGTCACACAGTTTGCTATGTCTGTGGCTACTTTCACACTCCAGGAGCAGAGTGGAGTTGCTGCAACAGAAACCGTGCTGCCCCCAAAGCCTAAAACACGTACCGTCTGGCCTTTACAGGAAGTTCACTGACCTCTGCATTAGACACACGGGAACTCACACACGCGAACGAGCGGCCGCCCTGGGAGGCAACCGACTTACTCCCAAAGCCCCTCTGTGCTCCTCTCTGAGTCCCCACTCTCCGAGCGCCTTGGGGGAGGCCACGCACTTCTTCGAACATCTTGGGATGGCAAATCTCCCATCCTCTAGAGTGGATATCATTTCTGGACCCTGCCCAAGGTTTTCCAAACCAATGCAGGTGAAAAGGTGGGTGATCGTGCCAAGGAATGAAACATGCGGGCTTGCCAGGGGCAGGATGTGCGCCTTAAACACTGGATGAACTGAAATTGCAGCAAGAAATGTGGTTTCGTTATAAACTTGCACAACTTTATTTCTTGTGTCTCATTAACTGGGGACAACAGTCATCTGATGTTTAAGCCTCGGCCTGACAGTGAAAAAACCCCCCAAACTAAAAAACACCTCAATCGCTAGTGACCACCTCTTATAAGAGCAACCCCATTCCCCAGGAACCTGTTGTCTGGAGTTGGCCATTAGGGGCTGGGCGTCCTGGGAAGTCTTTGGAAAAGACAGCACCTGGTGACAGAGAAGAGCCCCTGGGCATCTTACAAATGGAGACACTGGGGCCCAGAGAGGGGATGGGACTTGTCTAAAGTCACCCAGCCACAAAACCTCAAAGTTCAAGTTATCCAGAGTGGCTACAGAATTTCAGGTTCTGAGCTAGGAGCTGTGAGGGAAAATCAAAAATGTTCTCACAGAGTTGAGTCCCTGGCATCCAAAAGGACAGGGATGTCAGAAAACCGTGGAGGTTTGACAGGCCTTGGCCATGTGTCCTGACCTGAGTCTGTTTTTTTTACATGAAAAATGAACAATATCCTCATTTCAGCATTCCTGGGAGAATTACACTGAGGTATGTAAGACATCCCATGGAGCAGAGCACACAATGGGCGCTCAAGTAAGAGGCTTACAAGCCCTGATTGGTGTGGCTCAGTGGATTGAGTACCAGTCCATGAACCAAAAGGGTCGCTGGTTCAATTCCCAGTCAGGGCACACGCCTGGGTTGCAAGCCAGGATCCCAGTAGGGGGTGCATGAGAGGCAATGACACATTGATGTTTCTCTCCCTCTCTTTCTCCCTCCTTCCTTCCCCCCCTCTAAAAATAAATAAATAAAATCTTTTAACAAAGAAGAGGCTCATAATCTCAGGCATGAGGATGAGATGCTTTCTAACTGAACATTCCACTGCCCTAACCCACACGTGCATACACACACATACACCCTCCCGTACAGGTGCCTCTTTAAGACGGCAAGGCTTCACTGGGCACCTGTCCTGTGCAGGGCACGTTCTGCCCGCCTCCGACAGGGAAGTTAACGGAGGAGAAAACTACAAGCTGCCTTTGGAGCAGCAACATTCCCAGCGAAGGAGGGAGCAGTCCCCTTCTCCCAGTTCCCTCCCGTGTCAGGACACTTGTAAACAACAGCACAGCCCAATAGGAACTGAGAAACAGAAGCAGATGCAAAGCAGGTTGGTCTGCTTTTGGGAAAAGCCAGGACAGATTTCTTTCAAAGGGGTGAGGGAAAATCCCCAAACCTTCCTGGAAATCAGGCCCATAAATCCCTCTGCTCTGGCCCTTTTCCTTTCATGGAATAGCTCGGCATGCCAGCCAGCGGGAGTTTAGCAAGAGAGGGTATGAGCTGCAGCTTCCTGTGCTGGGCTGTGCAGTTCCGATAACAGGGCCCTGCCCAAGCGAAGGCTGTGACACAGACAGATGATGTCCTGATCGAATACCCAAGGCCAGCACTGGCACCGATGCACAAGCCTGGGGAGCTTATGTAACAAAGGGCTTGTCACCACTTCCTGTGATCCTCATCACCCGCATTCCAACACAATGACACACTCCTTCAGCCCTGGCTTTGAAGTTCAACAACTTACTGGGATGGCCGGATGGCCCACCGGGCCAAAGCTCAGCTGGGAGGCAAAGTGCCTGCACTGGCTCACCTTCTCATTCCCCTTTGCACCTGACTTATCACTAGTTTGCTTATAAAAAAAAAAGGGGGGAAAAAAAAGCACCTTTGTGATTACAGCATGTTTTTAAAAACTGAAAAATACCTGACTTTTCTGTGACAGCCACTGTTGGCATGGGGTCTATTTCCTTCCAGCCTCTTTTCTACAAGTGTGTGGGCATGGGGTGAGGGGAACATGAATGTGCGGCTTTTTATATCCGACTTTTACAAAGCATTGTGGAGTAAGCCTTCTCCCTCTGGACTACTCGGCATTGAGATGCTCAACTTGGCTTTGGTAGGCCACTTGCCTGTCGCTGTGCAAAAGCGTCGCACATCAGCCATTGCCCACGGCTGGGTATTTAGGTGATTTCCAGTTTTTTTTTTTTTTTGGTTTTCCAAGTGCTGTGGGTTACCAGCAACTAAATAACTGTGACTCTCTTCCCTCTATCCTTGGGATAAATTCCTAGGAGGGGAACCACTAGGTCATAGAGCAGCGACCTTTAAGCTTCTCCATGTCGTCCCCTCACTGTTTCCTGTCACTCTTTCTGTGACCCGGAACCAAATCTACAACATTTTTAGGGCAACTTTGATTTATGAAGTCCTTTCACAGTGGCTATATCGGCTGACCTCACGACAAGCCAGCTATGAAAAACAGCCTCATGTCAACATGGGAAAAGGGATCAGAGAGGTCAAATGACTTGGCCAAGGCCACAGAACTTGAACCCAGGCTCAGCCCGAGTAGTGGGGCCACAGTGCCTCTCGCAGGCCCCTGGGCCAGAATTTGAGCCGGTACCGTGGGGGAACAGGACAATCTACAACACACACGGCTTGCCACAAATCCCCAAGACACACCCTGTGACTGTGAGTCCACCTGTTAATGCCTGTCAGTGCTTTAATCGTCCAGCCACTGACCGGTGCAGGGAAAAGCCACAGTGCTTGCACACAAGGACTCCTTATTCAGCAATGGGGAAGGTTCTCTGTCACCACTACAGAACGAAGGCGTAGAAAAGTTCACGCCCCTAGTAGCTACAGGAATAGACTTGACAGTAGACTGGCTCACTTGTCTCTGATTTTCAGACTGTGTGTATAAGATGACCTTAGATTTCACATTCAAACCAGCCTTTGAAATTCAAATATACAGATCTTCCAAGGAAGCCGGGCCTCTTCCTGCATGGGAAGCCCTGATTTCCCATTTTGAAAAAAAAATTTTAAAGAGAAGTTTGGGTAAGACAAAAACACATGAACTTGTTTTGTTTCGGTACAGTTCACAGATCTAAAGTCCTTTTTCCATCCATAACTACGAGATGGCCATCAGAAATGTCTAAGATGAAATGACCCTCTGAATGAAAGTGTACAATTGAAATTTACTTCCAGAGTAAGAAATGTTTGAGCTCAAGAGAATTGCAAGCTGCTGAACTTTACAGAATCCAAAACTCTGAAGTGCTTGCTGGGTTGCAGAGAAATGGGTAAAACCAGGAGAAACCATCAAAAGCAAGAGAGTATGATATTTTCTGGGATAACCATTCCCCACAGGACTGGGAAGGTATAAAAAAGGCATTTCTAATTTAGGGGGAAAGAAATGGAATGGCACAAAATAAAAGCGAAGAAGGTGCCTTACCCCCATCCGCTGTACTTCCAAACTGTTTAATCAGCATCCCCCCGTGAGCTGTCACTACCAGCAATTTCTGCTTCCTCTGGAGGCTTCATGTCTAATCATCTTTAAGGACTCCTTAAAACAAAGGGTTTGCCTGCATGGAGATATTTCTCTGCTTTTCCAAAACCAGGCCCCCTTCTGCTCTGGTCTGCATGTGATGATCAGAATCAAGGATGCAGATGAAAATCAAGGAGGGGTGGGGTGCAGGGAAGGGAGGCAAGACTCCAGATGCAAGCCCGGGTTTGGTGCCTGCACTTTGATGGCGTTCAGGCCGAGGCCTGTACAATCGGGGGCGTAACAGCGTTCTCAGCTGTCCTGTGGGTGACTAGGAAGCGATGACACCAATTCCCATCTTGTCACTTTGCAGTCACACCAGAGAAGGCTTTCAGACAAATCCCACGCCCCGCAGAAGCTAGGCAAGCAGGAACCAACTGACAGATGAATTCCCCAAGCGTGTGTCCCAAGTGTGGGGCAAGAGCCCCCTGAGGTGGACTGATGGCACATTATTCCTGGATCTTTGTTTACAAAGCATCTCTTCTGGACTCGGAATGCACGCTCTGATGGCCAGAGGGGCCTGTCTGATTCAGCAGGGAACGGGGAAGAAATTGGCCAAGGATCCTCAGGGGGCCCTTCGATTGAGCCTAGCAAACATCTCTTCATCAAGGCTAATGTTTCTTCCACTCTGGGGACCTAAAGGCTCCTGAGCACTTACTGCTTCTTTGAGAGCTTCCCCCTGCGTAGGACGTCCTCTAAAGGTCAGCATCCCAGCACCGACCACAGCTACAGTGTCCCCTTCTAAAGGTTCCAGCAGCAGCTCTACCGCAGCTCCCTCCTACCTCTGTGGACCTGTGCCTGCCCAGACATCCTGGCAGGCCTCTGACTCCATGAGGTGCAGCCATCAGAGGGGAGGGCTGAGCCTCGGTCTCAAGGTCGGGTGACTAGCTCTGCTGGCCCCCAGAACAAACACTGCCTCCTCCCCCAGCTCCTTCCTCCCACACAGCATGCCTAGTAGATGTAATGGTTGGTGGCTTTGCCCTTTCCTGCTCTATGTTTCTGCAGCTCCCCAGAGAGAAGGACCACGGGTGGAAATGTATCTCCATTCCCAACCCAGGTCCTGGGGACCCCTGGTGCACCATCTGCCTGACTCCGACAGAATGTGGACAAATGCTCTGGTGGAGTGGATAATTGACAAACCCCCAAAGAGGGCATCTCAGCTATTGACAACAGCCACCCAGAAAAATCTATCCCCTTGACAAGTGCTCGGTCAATCTCCCTCCATTGACCAGTGCCATCTGACAGGAGCCTGAACAGTCAGTCAAGAGTTTTTCATGCTTAAGGATGCAGGTTGGGGCCAGGCCCCTGCTGCCTCTGCCTTCCCTCCCCCACTCTCCATAACCCATTCATTCTCTTCGGCTGCAGACAGCCAGCTGTCCTAATGCACAGACCTGACCCTGCCACGCCCTGGCCCCACCGTCTCTCATCGTCCACAGAAAGCGGACCAAGCTCTGTGGTCTGGCCTCCTGGCCTTCAGACGCCTCGCCTCCCATCCCAGCATCGCTGCCCGGGTGTCCTCTCGCAGCCTTTCCTTCAGGCACTCGGGACCGTCCACAGAGCCCCTTCCTGGGGTGCCCTCTTCACTTCACCAGTTTCTAAATACCCGTCTTCCCTCTCCATGAAGGCCCAGTTCCTGTATTTCCACCTCCTCAATGAAGGCTTCCCGACTGAGACTCGTTCGGCAGCATTAATCTGGAAATAAATGTGAAGAGTGTGTGGCTCAAACCAGACGCCTTCTCAATAGTAGAGAACTGTGGTTTTTAAATGGCTCTGGCCTTGTGGTTTAGGGAGCACCAGGTGATACAGAACTGACCTCTGTCACTGTTCCCTACAGCCTGTAGCACAGAGGTTTGTTTAGGCTCGACAGAAATCAGACTCGCTGCCTGCTCTTGACCTCCCTGTCTGCAGCTCTACCCAGTGCTGGCTGTGTCACTGACAAGGAGGTACTAAACAAACAAACAAACAAACAAAACCCTGTGTGCCTCAGCTTCCCCATCTATAAAATGTGACTCTTAACAGAACGCACACCCCAGGGGGAGTTGTGGGCCTCAGCAAGTTAACATTCACAAAGCCCTCAGAAGAGCAGTGATCCAGGCAGAGTTCTGGCTTTTGCTCTCCAGCTGCAGGGACTCATGGGTGAACTGTAAACTGACTGTCAAGATAAGGACAGTCACTTTCTGAGGATGACCCCCCTGGGTCGGAAAGGGCAGCCCAGCCCGAGCTCTAGGCTGGGCGGAGGCCAGGACAGACTGTGACCAAAAAGAATGTAAAAACACTCATAAAGCTCTTCCTAGATCCCAGGGCTGGGCTAGGACTCAACGACGTGGCGTGACATACAGTGTAATGCACGAGGTAGATGCTCTCAGTCCCTTGGGACCATACAGATGCTCACCAGTGTTCAAAAATCTGCATTTTTCCCCTTAACTTATTCTCCGTGAACACTCCTGGCCGTAATCTGTTCCAACAACACCCATTCATTACTGTCACAAACCTCATCGTGGACACCGCAGGATGGATTACCCTGACACCGGCCCGGGCCAGAAAGAGAGGGACACACAACAGGAGTCGAGGAAGTGTCTCGCAGTGATTAAACCCAGGACGCCTGGGCTGAGGTGGACAAACACGTTAGGGGCAGGGAAGAGCTCTGTGAATTCAGATCACTTGAATTGGACTTTGGTAGGTGTGAAAAACATGTAAGTGACCAGAAATAATGTGATCCCCACATGCCACCTCCTTCCGTCCTCCTCGCCCTTCAGGTCTGAACTCCCCCATGCCCAGTCTGCTCCCCGCTGCCCCCGCCCAGCTCGAGCGCCACTGCGGCTCTGCTCGGAGTCCCCGGCCCGTCTCCCCCTCTCTCCTGGCGGTGCCCTCCTTCTGTCGGCTCTTAGAGGTACAGCAGGTCCTCACATCACGTCTTCTCATTCAGTGCTGTTTCATCAAAGGTTGATGAGACGCCATAGAAACTGAACTCTGGTTACTATAAATTAGCCTATGGTAAAATTGGTTTTGTTATTGGTTTTGTTATTGGTTATTGGTTTTAGCCATTTTGCCTCAAGTCGTAGAACCTACTGACGATGCTGAGGGAGGATTCACTGTCATCTTGGACAGGGCCCGCACAGTGTGGGAACACGGTAGGTACCCCCAAAACTGTCTGCTGCACAGATGACTAAATGTTGCATCCCTATCTCCACAAAGTTATGGAGTACACAGGCACACCTGGTTCAGGCCACACAGGCAGGGCATGTGGTCTGCCCCAAATGGACCCAGACGGCTGCTGCTCCCCACCCCGTCTGGGAGGGGAGGCAGCCCCACCAGAGGTGAGCAGAGGCATTCCCAGCCTCATCCCACCCACAGCGCCAGGTCTGGCATCCAGAGGTGAAGAAGCGCTAATACCCAGTTACTTCCCTCAGGTGCCAGATGCTGAATGTGTAATAAGCGCGTGGGTACCTGCAGACGAGAGGTTTCATCTTATAGAGACAAGGCAAAATTATCATTATCATAATAGCTGATGAGACCCAAACGCGGTCAGGGTGTGAGACGTCCCAAGTCACACTGTGTGAGTCTAAACGGAGCCTGAAGAAATGCAGACAGGTCCTAGTGCAAACAACAAGGGGAGGGTGTCCGGGCCAACTGGTCAACCAGAAGAATAAAATTAAACCTACCTCATACCCTGAAATCAAACTCCAGACAGATGAAAAATTTCAATGTTTTTTAAAAAATCAAAGTATTAGAGGAAAATGTAAGGAGGTGCTGGAGTAAGGAAGACATTTTTAAGCAGCACACTCAAGAAATCACGACGAACCCTGGCTGGTGGCGGCTCAGTGCGGTGCAGCACTGTCCCGTGCACCGAAGGCTGGTTAACCCTGGGACAGGGCAGCCTGGGCTGCAGGCTCCACACCCAGCTGGGGCACGTCAGGGAGGCAACTGAACCGACTGATACTTCTCTCTCACATCAATAGTTCTCTCTCTCTCTCTCTCTCTCTCAAATCAATAAACATATCCTCAGGTGAGGATTTTAAAAAGTAAGAAAAAAAAAGAAGTCATGAAGAACATGGAGACTGACTTAACAACAGCAAACAAGTCAGTGTCAGCAACAACGGTCACCAGACACAAAACCTAAAGGCAAAGGACAAACTTGTAAAACACATTCTGCGGCCCACGCGGCAGGTGACGGGCAGCCAACCTACCCACAAAGAGCTCTTGCAAGTGAACAAAGGAGAGGCAGACCCTGCAATAGGAAGGGTGGACAGAAGACAAAAGTATGCAATTTTAAAAAAGAAACAAGAACGGTTAACACTTATATGCTCTAGTAACCCAAGAATTTGCAAATTAAACTGCACTGCACTAGAGTAACAGGCGTCAACTTGTGCAGACTTTCTAGGATACAATCTGAAAGCACGTTTGAAAAACTTTACCTTCTCACCCAACAATCCTCCTTTTGGGAATCATTCCGAGGGAGATCATCACAGACTTAGGCAAAGAATTACAAAGATGTTTACTACAGTGTCGTTCAATTACCAAAAACTAGGGAGAGCCTAAATATGCAAACGGAATGCTATCCAGATTTTAAATTTACTGTTGTTGCATGTTTAAGATAACGTAGAAATCCTCTCATGTCTTTAAGCAAAAAGAAAATAGATACAATATTACTTAATTTTAGAGGAGGAAGAAAATGTATTATATGTAAGCATTGAGAAAAAGCTAGGTGGACAGCGAAAGAGCAGTTTCTTGGAATTATAGAATTAGGGTTGGCTTCTATTTTAGTTTTGGTTATCTGCATTTTCTATACCAAACTTGTCTTAGTTTTGTTAAAGGAGGAAGAAAAAAGTTAACAAAGAGAGAAACACTGAGCTACATTGAAAAACCCAAGCGTGCAGTCCTGAGGAACTGCCCCCTTGAAACTGCCCCCCACAGAAGGGCAGGTAGTGGCTGCACCATTCCACGAATGCCAGGCGGGCCCCGCATCACGTGTGGCTTTGGAATGCACTGGAGGGATTACGGGGCTGTCTGGCTTGCTGGGAGTGTGCATCCAGCCAAACAGTGAAGCTTCACTGTAACTTTCTGGTCATTTTTGTTTTTACAATCTAGCCAGAAGAAAGTGGGAAAGTCCCATTCCCTGCACTCTGTGTGACCTGCCCCCCAGCCCAAGTTTCGGTGAGCCCCATATAAGGGAGGACTTCCCCAACAATCACAAGTGCTCAGCGGTGAAACGCTCTGCTTAGCAGAACCGGCAGGCATCAGCCTTGTCCCTGGAGACTTAACCTGGCAGCCATCGACGCCTACCTGCGGTGTCCAGCCTTGCAACACCCTATGAAACTCATTCAGGTGACCTCTTCCAAATTCTGGGAATTGGAATAATTTGAGACGGGTGGCAGGGGAGACCCTTCACGCCCAACCTCTTCCCCCCCTTTCTCGATCACGGCAGTTACACTAAAGCAATCAACTCCCAGGTTCTGGCCGCACCTGCACACGCAGCAGCTGGACGAGGATCCCCTCTGTCCGGGATGCCCCATCAGCACTTTCCGCTGGACCTGTCTCCCATATGGCCTCCTTATCCTGGTGGTCCATTTTCCCCAGCCCCTGATGAAGGCCACCCATGCCACCTCTGGGTTCGCAGGAACCTCCCGGCCCTGGAGGGTAGAGAAGGGCTTGCTCCCAGCTGAGGACCCAGGTACTGGATCAGTTCCATTCGCAGAACGGTGACAGATCCTCCGGGGGGATTTTCGCCATCTCGGCTAATGAACACTGTCCTCCAGGCTGCTCAGGCCAAAACCTGGGAGTCATCCTTGACTTCCTTCTCCCTCTTACACCTCACATTTCAGTTGCCAGGAAATCCTGCAGCTCTGCCTCCATGATGTGTCCTAAATCTGGTCCTCTCATTACCCACTGCCGGCGCCCCAGTTCCCGTGGCTGCAGGGCCTCCAGCTGGTCCCCTCTAGTTTGTTATTCAGTAGGCAGTCAGAGCCATCCTCTCAAAACCCAAGTTAGATCCCGTCTTTCCACTGCTCAGAACCCCCTCCACTGACATCCCATCTCACTAGGAGTTAAAGCAAGAGACCTTTTCAGTGCCTCCGGGGCTGGACACACTTGGCCTGCCCAGCCCACCTCAGACCTCGTCTGCCGCTCCTGCCCACCTGCTGCCCTCAGTCACGCTCGTCTCCCTGAAGGACCCGGGCATGCTCCTGCCTCGGCTCTTTCCCCGACTGTTCCCCCTCTGTCTGGAATGCTCCTTTCCGAGAGAGCTGTGAATCATGTTACCACATCCTTTAGCAGAGCCCTCTCAGAGCACCCATCTGAAACAGCACCCCACCCCAAACTCTGGCCCACTCCAGCCTCCGTGTCCTGCCTCACTTTTCTCCACACTCTCTACCTGACATGTTCTATTGGTTGATCCCCTCCTGGTAGGGCAAACTCAGGGGAGCACAAACTTGTATCTCTATTCACGGCTGCACCTGAAGAGAACAGCACCCAGCACGGGGCGGACACTCAGCAATGCCTGCTGAATGAATGAATGAACGAGGGGCACGGCCCCGGGATGGGTTCCTGCGGCCCCACTGAGGACTCTGGGCCCAGCCCCGAAGGGAAGGCCCAGCAGCGGGCCGGTGGTGTCTGGCCCCCTCCCCACCGGGCAAGTCTCTCTCCCCTCCGTGGCCTCCTCAGGAAGCCCCTTTCTGACCATTATTACTCTTAAGAACTGCTTGGAAAACCCAGGGCCTGAGTCATTCCCCAGGGCTCTGACTAACTCTCTCTCCGTCCCTTGGACCCGCCTCCGAGAGCCTTCCTCTGCGGCAGAATGGGAAATCCAGAGAGACCGCCCCATGGAGAAAATGGAAAGGAGCACAGTGATTTAAAGGAAAATCCGATTCTTCCTGGCTCAGCAGCTGAGAAAGCGCAAGCTGTCAGGAAACCAGTGCCTCTGAAAGTGAAACATTAATAGAAATATTACTGGAAAATACCAAACAGGAAGAGGAGGAAAATTCCATTGTGGAGGCAAGGTCCACGGTCGATCCTCATTAATGGTCTTGGTAAAGCGTTTCAGAATCAAAACAAGGAATGAACCGGAAACCAATCAGGCTGTCACCCTTCCCATGGACTGGAGCTTTGGCCAAGCCGCCTCCACATCACCCGGGCACAAAGGGCACTACTGGGCCAGGACACAAGGGCAACAGCCTGGCCCTGGCTCAGCCGATACCTGCGGTGAGGCAGGGCAGAGTCCACGCCTCCCTGGGGCCTGGGTTTCTCCATCTGTAACATGGGGGTTACAGCACCTTCCTCACAGAGGACTCTGAAAATCAAATTAATTGTGGGGGTGGACGTGCCCCTTAAGCTGGGGAATACTTATATCAATGTAGGAATCAGTCTCTCCTACAATGTTAACAAAGGGGATTTTTTTTTTAATAAAGAGTAAGTGTTGCCACAAATAAGGCATGAGATTGTGCAGTCTGAGGTGGAATAGCACAGTGGCTAAAAACAAAGATTGTGGATCTGGGTTCAGATCTCATCTCTGCCCCTTACTGGCGGTGTGACCTTAGACAATTTATGTAACTTCTCTGTGCCTCAGTGTTCTCATACAGAAAATGGGAATGACAGCAGCACCAACCTCTAGGGGCACTGGTAAAGGGTAAACGAGTTAATGCTTACAAAGCATAGCACACAGAACAGTGCCTGGCTCACGTCGTGGGAGTACTGGCTAATATCACTACTGGGGAAAGCTCCAGTAGTGATTCAAGGCACTATACTTTCTTTACTCCAATGCTTCCTCCAAGAAGCCCTCCCTACTTCCCTCAGCTGAAATGGATCTCCCCCTCACCCTCCTCCTCCTTTGGCTCCATGGACTCAAGGCTCTGCCCAGAGCAGCTGGGTGTCAGGAGGGCTGCTCCTTCTCCCGCTACTTTGTTTACTGATACACTCTGCCACAAAGATCTATGTTGTCTATGGATACACTACTTTTTAATTGATACACTACTTTGTTTACTGATACACTCTGCCACGCAGATCTATGTTCCAGCCTTGGTTCCTGCGGCCTTGCCAGAAGCTAAGCTCCTTATGGGCAGGTGCTACCTACCCCCTGGCTCATCATCTTGTATCAACATGGCCCCGATAGTGGACCGTATATGGCAACCCCTCAGTCAAGACTGGCCAAGCAGAGTTATGAAGTCGGAGTGGCAGAGACCACTGCAGCCTCTGCCTCCATCCTGCAGGAAACCCGCCAACACCGCCCTCCACCCAGCCTCAGAAAGCCAGCACCCAGCTCTCTGCTTCAGAGCCACAAATTCCGATTTACTTCCCAGGGGCCGGCCTGACCTACCTCTTCCCCCACAGGCCACTGCCTCTGGGCTATCTCAGCACTGAGATATAAAAGTCAGCTCCACGCGGAACTGCTCAGGGGAGCTCTTCACCACAGACAAGTTCGGCTTTGCTCAATGACCAGAGGAAGCCATGCCAGTTTCAGATGTTCTGTTTAACTCCTATTTTATGGGAAGCAACGCTTTGAGGCTGGGGAGAGGATGGGGTCAAGTCTTGGGGGTTAACTCTGGGGAAATCAGTCATGTTCTGAAATGGATCTCCTTTAAGGAAAGCTGGGGTTTTTTGTTGAAAAGGGACAAGGTACCACTAGTCTTTGCTCCAGAGCAGCACGCATGGCCTCGTCCACCCTGGGGACGGGGGGAGCACTTGGCGCTGGAGCGAGAAGACAGGACGGTGAAGAGCCATGTTTTGTGCGGCTGTCCTCTGGGAAGCGCCGACTCTGCGCGGAGAATTTCTCTATAAAATAAGTTGAGTGCTGCATTAACATCTCGTTTATGGAACTCAGAGGCAGATGGGGGAGGGAGAGGGAGAAAAGCCAGCTCTGGGGCCCCTTACCCCAGCCTGAGTGGGATGGGAATCAGGGTGACGGGAGCAAGAAGGGGAGGAAGAGACACACACGTCAGTACCAGGCCCACTCTACCCACTCAAATTGTGGGAATGGTTGGACACATTAACAAAAGCAGACAGGCTTTGAATTCCAGCTGCACAGGTGAGATCCTGGCTCTGTCACTTGGTAGCTGAGTGACATAAGGCAAGTCATTCACCTCTAAGCCTCAGTGTCTTTTTCTTTTAAAAGAATTTTTTGGATGCATTTTTAGAGAGAGGGGAAGGGAGGCAGAAAGAGAGGGAGAGAAACATTGACCTGTGAGGGGTACATTTATCAGTTGCCTCTTACACACCCCCAACCCAGGACCTGGCCCCCCAAGCACGGCATGTGCCCAAACCGGAAATCACAGGATGACACCCAACCCACGGAGCCACGGCGGTCAGGGGGAAGCCTCAGTTTCATTATCCATAAAATGGGGGCAATGCTACCTGTGGTGGGTAGATGGCATTGAAGGGCCTGACTGACGGCCTACCTGTATCCCTGCCCTTTGCCAGTGGATTCTGCTGCTCCTCCTCCTCTCTCCTCGGAACCTGGCTCGGTGACTTGCTTTGGTCAACAGAATGCAGCAGGCACAGTGTGCCAATTTCCAATCTCAAGGAAGCTTATGGGCTTCTGTTTTTCCTTGGAACTCTGCCACCATCACATGAACAAGGCTAGCCTACTTGGAGGATGAGGGACGACATGGAACAGAGCCTAACTACCACAGTCAAGGCCATCCTAAACCAGCTGACCCCCAAACATGTAAGAGAGCCCAGCTGGGGTCAGCAGGGCTGCACCACGCTCCCCCGACGCTGACCAGATGCCCGAGTGAGCCTGGCTAAGACCAAAAACACCACCCAGCTGACATGTGGGCTCACAGACAATAATAAAGGCTTATCATAGTTGAAAGCAGGGGTTGGAAATGACAGACCACAGGCCAGCTGCCTGTTTTTGTAAATAAAGTTTTATTGGAACACAGCTATGCCCTTTCATTCCTATATTGTCACTGGCTGCTTTCAAGCCACAACAGCAGAACTGAATAGTTGTTTTGGAGACTGGTCTGCAAACCTAAACATATTTACTCTCTGGCCTTTTATGAATAGTTTGCTAAGCCCTGGGTTAAAACTACCGAGTTCAGGATGATTTACTATGCAGCAATAGCTAACTGATACAGTACCTAAACCTCTTCCGGGGTGACTGTGAGGATTAAATGATCGATTCGTGGTTAGCATGAAACGCGGAGAACACATCTGTCCTCTGGGACGGAAATCAGTGGGAAAAACTGGGTCTGATGTGCAGGCACTTCTCTCACACTGCCTTTAAGGGATGGGGCTTCAACAGAGAAAATGTCCCAGGCTAAACCACAGCTACCAAGTATGGTTCTTACTTTTTCTGTCAATTACCTTCTTAAAACTGGAGGATGTGGCCATGAACCAAATGGAAATGACTCAACAACTCCTGTTTGACCCTGGCGTCCGTCCATCAAGCCACCCATCAATGATTTTATGTCAAAAGTACCCAAAGACAAGTCACAACTCCCCGGCAAGGCACGTGAGACCCTCTCTTCCCTTTGTGGCTCCAACCTCCCGCTGCCATCCCCCCGCACAACCGCTCTGCTGAGCCTCTAACCTTTCTCTCCCTTGTCTCCAGGCCTGGACATAGCTGTTCTATCCCTTCTGCATGGAGAGCCCTCCTCCCTACTCCCCTGCCTGGGGAATTCCCACCCATCCCTCCGGAGTCAGCTCAAATGGCGCCTCCTCCTGAAAGCCCTCTTTGACTTCCCAGATATGAGGATCTCCCAGACCTTTGTACACACTTCTGTTCTGACATTCCTTGGGTTACGATATTGTCTTATTAGCTGTATCTTTCTCCCAGACTAGACCTTGAGACGCTTCCTTCTTGGAAAGCTGGCCACCACGAATTTTCTCTGACTTCCCCCTGCCTAGCAGTCTGCTCAGACGTTGTTTGCTAAATGTTTAACAGAAAAAAAAAAGGTTAGACATGATATTATTTACTCCTTAGGAAACATGTTATTTAACTCAACTCTGTAAATGCTGACAAAATATAGAGTGTTGGAATGTGTTAGCATGTATTTAAAACTCGGGAAGATGATGTCATGATGCGCCTTGACTTTTTCCGCTGTGGTGGAAACATTTGCTTAACGATAAAGGAAACGAGCCTTCAGCAGAAAACGTAACGGGATGAGAACGGCGTGGCTGCACAGAAGCACCACCGGGTCACTGGCCCCTTTCGTCATTGCTCCTGTTGCGTAAAGGCAGCCTGAAGGGACACCATTTCCAGCTACCGAGGTTCTGTTCTCCCTTCCCAAGAGCTCGGGCCTTTACCGTCTCTCCCCGGACTATACTGCAACTGTCCCCTAACTCAGACCCCAGCTCCCCCAGGCTGCGGCAGCTGTTTGCAGCCTGGGATGCTCCCCAACCATGGCTCCGACTGGGTCCATCCGTTACTGGCTCAACAGTCTTCTGGGACTCCCCCGGGGGAAGGGGGATCCAAACTCAGACCCCCAGCTCTTTCATGTTGTCATCCTCTGTTTCCCAAAGCAGGCCCACTACAAGAAAGCTCTGGTTTCCAAAAAGACACTCCTTGTTGAGGTTAATATGTACACACACATATAACCACGCACATGCATGTGGACACACTTTCCTAGGCACACGGACACACACAGCACTGGCACGTAAGCGCACCTGTGGGCCGCAGTCACCCCTTTCTTTGCGCTGAAATGCTGCTTGCATCTCTAGATACAGCTCAAAGCTGCCTCCTAGGTGAAGACCTTGTTAAATTTCCCAAGACAAAAACCCCGGGAGACAAACGACGAAAACAGCGTGTGGGTCTCCACCAGAGGCTGAGGCCAGAGATCACCAACAAGCCTGCTGCAGCCTTCTGCCCTCCCCTGCTCACTCGCTCTGGCCCTGGGAGATCTCTGAGCACAATGGAAGTGCAGGTAAAAGCTGGCTACATTGACAACGTCCCTCTTCCACATGATTAACAGGGAACACGCCCACAACAGGATGCTAGTGGTAGTGGGGGGGGGGGGGAGTGTGACCAGGTGTGTGCGCGCTCCAGGACTCACCTGGGAGAACAGAAGGATGCCGAAGTGTGAGACAGAGGGAGGCAGGAGGGGGGCCCCCAAAGATAAACTATGGTGGGGGTGGCACCGGAGGCGCTGAAAGGAGGATCTGTGGACTGACAGTCACTACTCCACACCACACGCAGTAACTCAACTCAGGCCCAAGGTTAAAAACAAACACCGGGCCTGGCAGGCGGGGAGCATTCAACAGCACTATGGGTTCGTGTCCAACTGATAAAGGGAAGCTGGGCCTGAGATTCAGTGGCGTGCCAGAAGTGGGTGTCCGTGGATCCATGGGTGAGAGGCAGATGGGAGGCTCTGGGGGGCTCAGGGTTGGATCTACAGCATGCCTGGCCTTCAAAAGCTATCAGGCTAAAAATAATGTGAAAACCAGGCTGCCTGTGGCTGCCTGACCAGGAGTCGGGGGCTGGGTGCTGGCCCCAGATTAGGAGGCAGCCCCACACACAGGGCATCGGAGTCTCTGCATCCCCAAAGCAGCTCCAACTGAGAGACCCAGAAACCACTGCTGTATTAGTGGTTCTCAAAGTGTGGTCCCAGAATCTGCAGCAAAAGATCACCTGGGAACTTACCCGGGAATGCATATTCTCAGGCCCCACACCAAGCTTGGTCAACCAGACACTGCGGGTGTAGGGGTGGGGGCTCCCTCCAGGGGAGGGTTTGAGAACCACTGCCTCAGTGACCCTCTCTGGCTGTCTCCCCGCCTCCTCATTAGGAAGAACATCTGGTAGCTACAATTCCTCTGTATCCAGAATGGGAACAGCTTCTCAAAACATCAAAGGGCCCAAGTCACAAACTAGTAGGTGAAATGCAGCCCAGAGATCTTTTCCAAAAAATTGTATCTGCTCACATTACCTGGCAGCTAAATCCCTTCACTGGCCCTCCCTGTGCTTAACTTACAAGGTCCTTCCTGACCCCCACCCTGCTGCCCCTCTGGGGCCCTGCCCAACTCTCATCTCTCAGTTCCAGCCACAGGGACTTTACCTGTAGCCCCCTAAAGCACGAGGCTATCTTCTGCAGCCAGGGTCAGCACCCCTCCCCCATGACAACGGCCCCCCTGACCACCAGTCCCAGGTAACACAAAGTCCCATCGCAGCATTTGCCCAGAGGGGCCTGCTTCACCACTGAGCAGGGGAGGGCACAAGACCCATGAGAAGTAACTGACAGCAGAAGGAAGCAAAGTCTTAAACACACTTGACATTCCAGCTATAAAACATTATCCCTCAGTATTTGAAATAGTCTTAATTGCAATTAAGAAAAAATGTTTACTAAAGTTTTGAAAGCCATAAAAGAAGACTTTAGTGAGCAGGAAGAATGACAAGGAGTGAAAGAGAAAGGAGATTTGCCCACCTGGGAGCTGGCCATGGAGTTACCAAGGGGGAGGCAGGGAGCCCAGCACCTTTGCCTGTGACTCTCTCCTGATCGCTAGGCTGGGCCTCCCTCACACCTTCCATATACTCAGGAACTTTAGGTCCTCCCAGCCCAGCACCTAGACAAACCTGGGCCTTGCATAAGGCGACAGAGAGCTTCTTTGATGTCCCATTCAAGGTTCAACCACAAGCCCATGATCCCCGAGGCTCACAGAGAGATCTCCCCTTCCCCAAGGCAGCACCTGGTAGTTACTTGCTTCTTGTTACCTAGATGGGGCATCCTGGGTGCTTGGGAAGCTGAGTCCATGCTTCTGAGGGATGTCCCCAAACTGACCCCAGGGAGAGGTGGGACCCAAACCAGACTGCCCATGCTGTCTTCAGCAGACCCATTGGGGAGGGGATACTCTGGGGACCTGGGGCCTCAGGGATAGTAAGCCAAGCAGAAAAATTAAAGGGGTGTGCCCCCTTACTCCTCCCGACAGGAAAACAAAAAAGATCCTTTTCTGAGCACCAGCTGGCAGGTAGGAGCCTGTCTTCCACCTGTCTGGACAGCAGTTCTAAAAGGAACTCAGACTCTGTCAGTCTCCCCTAGCCCAGGCAAAAGTTTATCTTTGGGGGTGTGGGGGGGCACAAGAGGGAGAGCAGCTTGACAGCCATGTCAGGACACTGGGCCTCAGATGTAATCAAAACACTGCCTTCCACCAGAAGTGGACAGAACAAGTATTATTTTGTGGGCAAACGGAGGGTGTTGCAGGAGTGTGAAGGGGGGGCAAGGGCCCAGTCTGGCTGTAATGAACTAGCCTGCTTCAAATGGGGGGGGTGTCAAGATGGCTTGATATGTAAGGCAGGGGGGTGTCACAAAGTTGTTCTCTCTCCTGAGACAGTATGGGGTAGGGATGGGGTCAGGAAGAAAGGTGAGGATTGGAGGGGTGGGTCTCCTTCCAGCCAAGCCCCTGGGCAGACCCCCCTCCTGGAAAAGCTAGCGTGAAGGTTTCAGGGGCAGCTCCAGTACAAAAGGCAGCCGGAGTCTGGAAACCTGGCGCAGGGGGTGGGGCAGAGCTGGGCGTTTAGTGGGATTTACATGTGCACTTTTAGAGACAGCCGGTCCGGATCTGCCACCAAGAGTGCTGTGTAATACGGGGCGAGTCCCTCCCCAGCGCTGGACCTCAGTTTCCCATCTACAGGCCAGGGGGAATGCGAGAAACGGAAAAAGACCAGAGAAAACGCTTTTTTCGGTCCGTGACAGCTCTGACTTTCTTACTTTACTCCTCGGGGGCGGGAAGGGCTGGCTGAATGTCTCTTTCGTGGGCAAGGCCTGGCGGGGCTTTCTCGTCCGGTAACTTACGAAGTGGACACTTGGCTGTGGGCTTAGACAGGGGACGTTTTGGGAGAAGCAGCAAAATGGAGTGTGTCAGGAGGCGGACAATCCAGGGGAAAGCGCATGCGAGGGAACAGAATCAGGAAGATGGGTGGGAGCCTTGACCCCAGGGTCCTAGCAAGAAGTTGATATAGGGACTCGAAATCCAGACGGTGCCTCAGTTTCCCCATAGGCACGGTGGCCCTGGGACCTTGGGTGAGGCCAAGGGGAGCCTTACCTTGTCCTTCTTGCCTGACCCGCTCTCCTCCGCGGCGGAGGGAGCACACTTGTTGAGCAGTTTCTTGCTCCCGCAGGCTGTTGGGCTCCAGGTGCGGCCGCCCAAGCAGGCGCCCCCCGAGGAATCTCCGGCACTGCCCACGGCGCTCTCTACCTTGATGAGGCGGTGCTTGGGGGAGATGTAGCGCACCTCGGCCGGCGTGGCCGGGCGCCGCTCGCTGCTGCTTCTGTAGAGATGCGGGGAGCCGGAGGACGAAGACGAGGATGCGGCGGCACCCGCGCCAGAGGAAGCGCAGCAACAGCCCGCGGCGCCCGATGCGGACGAGGCGGAGAAGGCGCGCTGGCCTCCGCCCGGCTCCCCGCCGCCGCCGCCGCCGCCGCAGTAGTCTAGGCGACACATTGCGCGCAGTTTGCGCAGCGACGAGCCAGGCCCGTTGTAGGGGTCCTCAAAGTCGCGCTCCTTCTGTGCGCGGTAGGCGCGGATCAGGTCGCTTGTGCTGCCACTGTCGTCGGGCAGCGATCCCGACAAGGCCGAGAAACAGGAGGCGGCAGCCGGACCGCAGGAAGCCGAGGCGGCTGTGGGGGCCTGCGGCACGGCCTGGGGGTGCTGCGAGGGCCGGTCGCCCCGGCGCCGCTGTTCGCGGTAGTCGGGCCGCGGCGGCTGCGGGGGGCTCTTGGTCTTGCTGTTGCCCAAGCTGAAGTACTTGTTCAGCCACTTGGCCATGTCGAGAGGCCGCCTAGGGCCGCGGCGCGGGAGCCAGGTCCACCGCCGCGGCCATTCGGGGGGCACAGCTGCCGCCCAGGTCCCTCGGCGCCCCGGCCCCGGCGGGGGGCGTCCGGGGCGCCTGCTCCCGACGCCAAGTTCAAGTTCTCTCCGCCGCCTCCTGCCGGCCGCTCCCGGGCTCCGGCAGCTGCAGCACCGCCCTCTGCCTCCGCTGAGCGCCGCCGGGTCTTCGGATCTCGCGCCCCTCGCGGGCGCGTCTCATGGGATCCTGGCCCACGGCCCCGCGGAGAGCGAAAGGCCCGGGCACCCCCCTCCCCGCTTCGGACGCTCTGCGCTCCGCTGTGGAGCGCGCTGCTGCCCGTCGGAGGCGCAGTCTCTGCCTTGGCCGGGATCCCCGGCTGATAAGCGAACTTGTCGGCGTTCTCGGCCTCCCCTTCTTCCTTTCCGAGAGGGCTGGGGCGATCCCGGACCCGCAGCCGGAAAGCCAGTGACTGAGGGAAGCAGCCGGTGCCCGCCTGAGCCCGCGCGCCCGTGCCCGTCCCGGCGGCGCCTGCCGCTACCGCCGCCGCCGCCGCCTCCGAACCGCCGCGTGTGTGACACTCTGGCCGCCAGAGCCCGCCCCGCGCCGCGGCCCCGCCCTCCCCGGGCCGGCGCGCGCCCCGCCCCCAGCCCGCCCCAGCAGGCTCCGCCCCTCCCACCTCCGGGAGCCCGGCCGCCAGACCTTGGTCCAAGCCCCGCCCTCCTTGCGCCCTTGTCTTCCGCAGGCGCACCTCTGCCCCCTCAGCACGCGACACCTCCTGCGGCCTCTTCGGCGCCAGCTGCCGGGTGGTGCCGGAGGGCGCCGGGGTCCTGCGGTGCTGCCAGCCCCGCCTCGTCCGCCCCCCGCTGCCGCCTAAGGAGAGAGGTAGCCAGCCTGAGCCTGCAGCGCTCAGATACCAAACCCGTCCTTATCCCCAGGGACCCGTGCGCTGTGTACTCCAGGGAATCCCACTGTTGGGCGGATTGCGAAGGTCGATTAACGGGGGCATTTCTAGTTTACAGCGTGACTCGCGCGGAGGAAATGCGGTGCAGAGACCCCTTGGTGACTGGGTGCCTGTATCTTTCTTAAAAGGATGGAAACTCCGTTTCAGCACTGGTGTGTCAGATATTCGGAGAAGTCTTTATGCTAATGGGGATATTAGCAATCCAGACGACGGATGTGGCCAGGATAGGTGGCTGGTGCCCTGCCCTACACCAATCCAAGTGCCAGGCTAAGGAGAGGTCGGAATGTTTGCTTACCTTTTCAACTCTGAGGAAGTCGTGCTTCTAACCCTATTCAGGGACAACCTGTTTCAGGGAGCTGTGGGAATATTTAATGTCCAAGATTGTAGGAGCTGACAGGGCTCCATTTAATCCAGGGCCCTCATTTTACCGATGGAGAAAATGAGGCCCAGAGAAGGCCTCAGTTGTCTGGTCTTGTGGCTCCGAAATTATGTTATTTACATTAGTCTCTACTTGGCAACTTAAGGTCGTCCTTTGATTATTAACCAAAAATGAGGAAACTGAGGCAGAGGGAGGAACCAACTTGCTCTCCTGGCAGTGGCATGCTCCCAGTAAAGGCCAGAACTGCATGGCTATGGGCTAGGTGACTGCTACTAGAGCTGGAGCTCCTTTGAACTTGACTGGGCAAGCCCCAGAATATGGCTTACCTTAGGTGTGAAAACTGAAACCTGAGAAATTCTCTAAGAAGTCTGATTTACTAGGGCGATAACCCAAATTTTCAATAATCTCCATCTGCTACCTGTAAATTATAGATGAGTTTTTCGAGAGTCTATTTTTTTTCTGGTAGGCCACAAGGCCAGAGGCTCCTTTCGCTGGGACACAGCCCTGGCCACACTAGAGGTGGAGGTCAGACTCTCAGTCTGAGACTCTTGGACAGGGAGGGACCTACAGCTATTGACTCTTCCTCTGCCTGAGGCCCCTGTTGCAAAGTAGCAGAACCAGGACTTCAAGTTGGGCCTTACTCTGCAGCCTGTCTGCTCAGCCTTATGTAGTAAAGCCATCGAGCTGACTGCTTCAGGATCAGATTATTTGCTCTTTCCCTCTGTGGTCAGAGAACTCATTTTCTATGAGCCAGTTAAATTTTTCAGACTCACACAATCACACACCATCACCAACTACACAACCCCTTCACTGGGTGTGTGTGTGTGTGTGTGTGTGTGTGTGTGTGTGATGTGTCTAGGGGATGGTGGGAGGACCCAGAAGTTGACCTGGGCTAAGATGTTTATTTTGGGTATCCCTAGACTTAAATATCTCAAATTACACTTTAAGTCATTCCTCTGCTGGGGAAGCACTTAATTATCCTGCAAGTAAGGGGGGCCCAAATAGAAAAACTGAGGGACATCCTCATTAAGGCCCCACCTTTCAACCGACCACAAATCTTCTCCGGCTCCCTCCCTTCCCATCTCTGCTCAGGAAGGAAGATCAGCCAGATCCTGGCGACAGGCCAAGTGACCCGAGACAAGAAACTCCTCTCCAGGATCTGGAAATGTGTTCCCTGCATGTGGGTTGCACATGGAAGCATTGCCTCTGCCTTTTTCAAAGGTTTAGGAGGAAAAGTTATATTTCACAACTTACTTTTTTCATTTCACTTTCAGCAGGCCATGGGATCAGACCTACTTTTCCCTGTGATACCTCTGCTGGGGTGTAATTTGCAAGCCAGAATTATTGTAATGCTATAGTATTATGCCAAGAACTTCCAGCACACTTGTATATCTGCTCAACCCCTACACAGTCTGTGTTTTATTAACCCTACTCAGCATCCCAGCAATCTGGTGTTATTCCCAGTTTACAGATGGGGTAACTGGCCTAAGGTGGTATTTACTTTAAGCAGGCAGAAAAAAAAAACCCAACCAACCAAACAAACAAACACATGGATGTTTTCCTTTGGGAACTAGTACAGACACATCTTACAAGACTTGGAGTCAGAGAATCATTGTGAAAGGAAGCAGGAAAGTTTCCTAAGGATCACGTTGGAGAAGCAGTGTGTCAAGTGAGTAGAGGAGACAGGGTCTCGCAGGGAGAGGATCAGAGGGAGCCCTATGAGGGCTGCAGTTGAATAGGCCCTCTTTGCAGACAGCTGGTCTTTCTGTTTCCAGAGGGAAAAGTGGGAGCAGTGAAGGGAAGAGATTGACTCAAGAGGCACAGCTGGGAGTGGCACCCAGTCTCTTTACATTTTTTTTATTTTATTTATTTGTTTTTAGAGAGAGGGGAAGGGGGGAGAAGGAGAGGGAGAGAAACATCAATATGCAGTTGCCTCTCATGTGCCCCCCAATGGAGACCTGGCCCATAACCCAGGCATGTGCTCTGACTGGGAATCGAACCAGCGACCCTTTGGTCCGCAGACCAGCGCTCAATCCACTGAGCCACACCAGCCAGGGTGCACCCAGTCTCTTGCCATCACAAACCCCACACTGTGCCTGTCATTCTTCACATTTTTCACTTTTGTATCCCCCTCTCCCCCATTTTCCTCTCCCCAATTTTCTTTTTGGAAGGATTGGTTGGGGCCCTATTTCAGCTTCTGCCCTCTCTCAACCTCTTGCTTAGACCAAGATGGGTACATGGCAGCCCTATTCTCTGTACCTCCTTCCAGCATCTGGAGGTAGGCTATACATTGGTGGAGGCCTGGAAAAGTTGTGCCACCGACCAAACAGACTCAGCTCCTTCATTTCAGTCCATCAAATGTTAACATCAGTCAGTCCCCTGCTGTGTGGCAGGCCCCAGGGCAGGAGCCTGGGTCAGAAGAATTGATTTGGAAGTCATCAGTGCTCAGTGAGGGTCTGAAGCAAAACCATCAGTCATCGCTGACACCCTCTTTCATTTCTACTCCATCCTTCCCATCAGCAAGGAATACGCAGAGTCCTACCACCTCCCACACCTCAGCTGCGTCCACCTGTCCTTCGTCTGTGGCCTGGATCGTGGAAGGTGTCTCTTACCCATTTCCCTGCTTCTGTCTCAGTTGCCGGTGATCCTATTAAAAATAATCTATTTATGGCTCTCTGCTTGAACCCCCCTTTAAGTCCCCATTTCCCTAATAGCACATGCCCACATCCTCACGGTGGCTCATCAGGCCTTACGTGCTCTAGTCCCCTTAAATTCCTGGCCCCATCGTCTCCTGTCTTCTCCCCTGCTCTAGCCAGGCCTTCTCTTCCTGTTCCCTGCACACTGTGGCAGTCTGGGGCCTTTGCACGACGTCTCCTCGCCTGGAATGCTTCCCTGCAGCTGTCTCCGTGACTCACCCTTCAGTCCCTTCAGGTCTTATTTCGGCGTCCCTGCTCGGAGAGGCCTCGCCTGGGCAACAAACCCAGAAGTGTTGTCCCCACTCAACAATTAGTCTCCCTCAGCCCATTTCACACACAACCTATTTTACTTACTTTTCCTGTGTATTCTTTGTCTTGCCCCGCAATGGGAAAGGGGTCTTTCCTCTTTGTTGACTGCCCAAGTCCAGCGCCCAGAACAGTGGTGGATCCCTAGGGAGTGACTGTGAGTGTGAGTGGCTGGATCATGAAAGGCAGGAGGGCAGAGGGCTGGAGCTTGACCTTTCTGTCCGCCTCAGAACTGGTGCTAGTGGCTGTTCACTGTGGTCTGGAGGTGGGAGTGTGTCAGACTTGCTGTGTTCCCAGACGGTGTCCCAAGCAGAGAAGGCGGAGTGAGATTCTTCCCCATCTTCCTGGCATCCAGAGAGGGTCCCAGGAGGGCTGTGGCATCCAGGTAGCCTCTTCCCCACAAGTCCCAGTCACCCTGGCCTGCAGGCTGTCCCTGGTGTAGCTGAGACAGCTGTTGTTCTCCTCGGCTCAGGTACAGCTAATCTTCGGAATCTCATCGCTGGCCGGAAGATAATCCCCTGTATCTAGATTAAAGGCTGTGTTTTGACCATTACAGTGCATCCAGCATCCAGCCGACAGTTTAATTGAGCTGTTTATGCCGCTGCCTTGATCTCTTCCCAGAGAATTTACAACTAATTCCGAGTGTCTCTGTGAATTAAGTGGGCCTCTCCCAACATGCTTTGCCTGTCGTGTGCCTGTGCCAAATCCCACTTGTCCTTGTGTTACCCAATTATAGCCTCTCTCTCGCAGTCGTCTCTGGCCGATACCACTTCCAGCCCGCTTCCTCCCTGAGGTGGCCCTAAGGATCCGGCCCTGAGAATGGCCATCCCCCAGGACAGCCTCCACGATGTCTGTGGCAGCAGAAAGGTGAGTGGAGCTGAGAATTGGGAAGGGAGCAGAGAAGACATAAATCACGCTGTCTCCTTTGAAGTCACCTCCAGGCAACTGACAGTAACCCCCTAACAAGAAGAGGGTACAAATGTCTTTAGCACAGTTAAGTGTGATGGAAGAAAAGAGTTCTGGACCGAGGTCAAGACTTCCTCTGTGTCCTCTTGGGCCCTCAGTGTGTTCCTATGTATAAAACAGGACCTGGCAGATCATCGCTGCTCATTCTGTGTATGGAAATGTCTAAGGGTAGGGTTGCCGTATTTAGAAAAACAAAACAGTAACATTAAAGGGCATCCATGCAATAATTGGGCCCCTGTGGGGGGTAAAGAGGGCTCCCCAGCCCTCGCCCAGCCCCTGCGGATGAAATGGACAAGAACAGACATTCTCAAGCCCTGTTGAACATTAGAATCACCTCCCGAGTTTCTACGACCTCCCGTGACCAGTCTGTATTCCAGGCCAATTAAATCAGAATCTCTGGGGGTAGATTCAGGCATTTGTTGTTGTCGTTGTTGGTTCGTTTTATGTCTCTCCAGGTGAGTCCAATGTGGAGCCAAGCTTGAAAACCACTGGCCTGGAGCAGCAGCTCTTAAAAGTGAGATCCCTAGGACAGAGCATCAACTTCCCCGGAAAAGCAAATTGTCCTTTTCATTTTCAGTCCTTCGGAACCAGAAACTGGGGGCTGCGGCTCAGCCAGCTCTGCAGGTGATTCTGCTGTAGCTCAAGTCGGAGAGCCCATCTGAAAGCCCCTTTGATGACAACAGGGCTCTGTCCTGTGGGGCTTGATCTGCAAACTGGTGCTAGGAAAGCAAATTAGCTGAATTGCTTTGCAGTGATGCATCTTAATGGCCAAACTGCCTGTCCTCTGGCGGTGGCAGTGTAAATTATGGAGGCGGCAAATGCTGAGTACAGTGGCTTTTTCAGTCCCCCAAACATCAATCCGATGTTTGAAGCAGTCTTGAAGGCCACGATGGACACCTGGAGCATATTGGCCATAGAACAAGTTAGGCCAGAAGAGCCAGACACGGAGCACAGGGGTCTGAGGACATCAAGTTCCCTCAGGTCAGGCATCCTGCAGCTGGAGGACCCAGCAGAAGGGGCTTGACGCCTGTGGGCAAGGAGGAAATAGAAAGTGTGGCAGAAAGGAAACAGGGTCAGGGGGGCAGTAGGTCAGCCCAGGTCCTGGGACTCGGGCAGTGAAAATTAGGGGTGTCTCCAGGGCTGGCTAGGTGAAGGGAGTCAGCCACTGCTTCTGTGGGGAGCTAAGCCCAGGGCAGGCTCTACAGACTGGAGGGGGCAGGTGTCAGAGGCAGAGAAGGAAGGCCGTACTTGTTTAGTTTTGCTTTGTTTTGTATGGAAAAGCAAGTGGAGGTCAAGAGCAGAGCGGTGTTTCTCTGCAGCCGAGGAGGGTTGCAGTACTGGCCCACAAGCATCGTCAGATTTTCTTCTGTGGGCGTCTCACGGTCACAGGTTGGCTGGCTTCTGTGTCTGGGACGTGAGACTCTTCCGTCCTTGAGAGACGTCTGGAGGGAAGGTGGTAGGGGCTGTGCGTTATTCACTTCTGTCCGCGTCCAGGATTCACTCAGTTCCTGCCAAATGCTGGGCCCTGAGCGACAGACTGTGTGTGGACTTGAATCCAGGACAGATATGACAGATCATGGCTCCTAAATATGACTTACCACCTCAGGCCTTAATGAACCACCGCAGCGAGAGCCCAGAGACGTTCCCCATGCACAAGGGCCCTTGTCGCCCTGTAGAATCATTGCAGACGCTTTCTTTGCTGCCTCCCTTCCCCCTTCCTTGCACCAAGCCCCTCTCCCATCAGCCTGGCCCAGCTCCCTCCTGGGGGCTGTGCACACTGTGGGGAATAATCAGAAAAGAAGGGATTAAGGCAGCAAACATCAACACCCATGAGATTCCCCTTATCTGGGTTCCACTGTGAATGACTGTGTGCTGGTGTGTACAACCACGAATCCAAAGAGTTTAATCCTGGTTCATCTCTGAAAAGGTGAAGTATTGCTTTAAGGCTAACAGTTGGGAAAATGATTTGTTTCTTCAATGTCAAACCACACACACACACACACACACACACACACACACACAAATGCTCTTCCGATGATGCAATTTCCATCCCTCCACTTTGGCTGTAATATTTAAAGACAAGTTTTAAAAGTCACTTTCCGTGCATAATTTTCTTCTGATACACTACTTTGTCTATTTCTTGTTCTTGAATTAAAATGGTTACTGTGCTTCCATTGGAGGCTTTTCTAAGTGGGAAGCACTGGCCTAAGCCAGAGCCAGGGAAGAGTTAACATTGCAAATGGCTCTCCCTGGTCCGCCTGGGTTTGGGGGTGGATTGGGGGTGGAGACTGCCCAATTGTCTGTCCTTCTCTCCCCCTCCCTCCCTAGGGCTGAGTGCAGGATGTTGAGCTTCCCAAAATAACTCAGACCCTGCCGGGAGCTGGTTGGGAATAGACGATTCTCAGGATCAGAGGGGAACTCGTGCAGCCAAATGGTCCGAGGAGCCCAGCCACCTTCCAAGCCAAAAACGTCCCCTAGCAAGCCCTTAGCGGGCTACAGGGAAACCAGGTGGCGGCCGTCTGCTCCTTTCACCCAGGTGGGACCCTGCAGTGCCCTTCTCCAGAGGGAGGGCCCTTAAGGTCCATGGGCATAACTTGGAGAGACACTGGCAGACGGGGACAGAATCTAAGCAAGCTGCTCGGTCACGAGAATTTCTGAAGCTCTTGGAGTTACGAGATGCTGTGGAGTCCCCACTTAGCGCACATGTCCAGAGGGGGGAACTGTCTGCTTTGTGCAGCTTCCTGGAGTTGTGGTGAATGGAGGGATGCAGAGCCCACTCCGATCCTTTTAATGCTAATGTGCAGATAATGGTGGATGTGGGGGCACTAGACCAGGGGCTCCCTTCGCCCCTAAGGCTGGGGTAGCATTTCATTCGTACCCCTTGAGTCTGAAGCTAGCAGGGCCCAGAGGGAAACACTGCTTTCTCCCTAAATGTCCTGCTTTTATCTCCATGTACAACTCGGTTCGTATTTCCGTATGTTCCCATTTGTGGACATTTCCATGCTGGGTATAACCTTTCTACATTATTATTAGGCTCTATAACCACAGGAATTCACTTCTCCAGCGGGCCGGTTTTGCAATAAAGTAGCACATTCCCTACAGCCATCGTGTGTGTGGGACACTGGTGCTCGAACTGGAGCGTGGCTCTGAGTCACCTAGAAAACAGTGTTGGAATGGACACTCCCAACACCAGTGCTGAGAAGCCGGCTCAGGTCCTAGTGGGGCCCAGGAATCTGCAGCTTTACCTGGACCACAGCTGACCCTGCTCCAACGGGCCAGTGACCCCACTTTGAGACACTCCCACTGGTCTCTGAGCTCCAGTCCATGGCACAAGCCAGCAAGTCACGGGTGGATACATTTCTGACTTTTGTCCCTGTGGTCCAACATTCAGAGGGTCAGCCAGCCTGCATCCTGGTGTCCCTGCAGGGGGTCATGTTTCTTTACCTGCGTTCTGCAGGGCGCATGGTTGTTCTTATGTGTCCTGAGCAACTTTCTAGTTTAGCGGATTCTGAGATGAAACGGATGAGGCAGGAAGGAGGGAGGAGAGCAGTGGGAACACTGAGAACATAGTGAACATTGTGCTCCAGGCATCACGCCTGCGGTGTCTGCTGTTGCCCCACAGCGGTGCTGGCCGTGGGCATCGCCGCCGCCATTTTCCAGCTGAGGAGACGAGGGCTCGGAGACGGCGCAGCTGTGAGTGGTAGACTCCGGTGTGTTCAATGCGAAGGCCTTCTTCCTTTTTTTGTCTTGTTTTATTTGGGGGAGGGCCAAGGGGAATGGAGTCAACTAAAAAATGTTTCCTCAACCTTTTATTTTGAAAAATTTCAAATTACAGAAAAATTTGCAAAAATAATACAATCCACCCTGGCTGGTGTGGCCCAGTACACCGGCTTGAGAACTGAAAGGCTGCTGGTTCGATTCCTAGCCAGGACACGTGCCTGGGTTGCAGGCCAGGCCCCCAGTCTGGGTGCGTGAGAGGCAGCTGATTGATGTTTTCTCTCCCTCTCTTTCTCCCTCCCTTCCCCTCTCTCTAAGTATAAACAAATAAAATCTTTTAATTAATACAAAAAGAATAATACAATCCCACAAACCCTTTCATTGTTCGTAGTTTGCCACATCTGCATCCTATCTGTCATAATTTTGCCAATCCATTTGAGAATTACTTGGAAACACTGTATTGATTTACTCCCAAATATTTCAGCTCATCTGCAAAGAACAGGAGCATTCTTCCACAAAACCACAATGAAATGGTCACACTTGGGGAGTGTAACGTTAATACATTACTATTTCATATCTGGTTTTTACCAATTGTTTATGAAGTGTCCTCGACAGTACTGTTTGTTTGATTTGGCATCCAACTCAGAACTACTCACTGCCTCTAGTTATCACATCTCTTTAGTCTCTTTTCCTCTAGAATGGTATTTCGTCTTTTCTTTTGTCTCTTATAACACTGACATTTTGCAGGAGACCAGGCCAGTTGTTTTGAGAAATATCCCTGAACTTGCCTTTGTCTGATTGTTTCCTCATGATTGTATTCTCGGGGCTGCATGTCAGAGGACAAAGGCTTTGACCTTCTTCTCATTGTACTCCAATGCCTCCTGCCAAGTGAGGATCAAGTTCAATCCTTTGAATGGTCAAAAGGACCGGTGACAGGGAGAAAATCTGCATGGCACGGTGGAAAGAACGCAGGCCTGGAAGAGCAACCTAATGAAGTTCACGTCCTGGCTCTGATCTCTGGCTGATTGATCTGGAGCGTATCAATTAGCATCCCTCAAACCTGGTTTTCTCATTTGTACATGTAGACAATTTCTGCTTTGCAGGATTATGACTGACATTAAGTCAAGAACTCAGCAGATTACCTGATGTATAATTAATTGTAACTTCACTTGTGACAGCTATTATTATTAAGTCCTTAACTACGATGTACCGAAATATCCTAGTTGTTCTTTTAGCACATCTCTTAGTTGCACCTTCTTCTGTGTTTTCACATGTCTCCCGTCCTCAGGCCCCTCTGTTGTCACCGCTTCCTTTCTGGTGCCAAAACACGAATCTGTCCCTTACGTCCCACCCCCAGTGGTCCTAAACTGTGGCCTTCGCCATCATACTCCCCTGGCTTCCTTCTTTCTCAGGACGTAGAGTGGAATGCCTGGCATGCAGTGCCTTCCATAATCTCACCTCATCCCACCTACCTGGATTTTCCTCCCACCATTTCCCATGGGAGAAGTGTGGTTGCTCTGGATTCTCCTGTTAGCACATTCTTCCTCCTCCTCTTCCCTCGTTAGAGGGACAGATCCTTCCTCCTCCTCTTCCTCCTCCTCCACTAGGGTATTTGCATGTATCGGTCAGGGTATGTTCATAAACAGGAACTGCTTGAGGTATTTCAAGTAGGAAGGAATGGAATAAAGGGAATGAGGTGCTTACAAAGTCGTTGGAAATTCTGGACAAAGGTCAAGAGAAACCACCAGTTTCGTTACCAGTTTTCACAGACAGGAATTTGAAGGGACTTGAAAACCACAGCTGCCTCTAATCCTGAGGCCCAAGATTTTCAGGAAAATACTTAGACTGCAAAATGTCACATCTGCCCAGGCCTCGTTAGACACTGCCAGAGCAGCAAAGATCTGGCTGCTGCCTTTCCTCTGCCTACCACGTCTTGGCAAGTGCCTCTCATTCATGCATTCTATTCTGGGATCTGCAGACAGGGATTTGGGGCATGCACTTCTCGGGCCTCCAGCCCCTGGGACACAGGCAAGAGCATGGAAGGGGTGCCCAGCCAATGAAGGCCTTTCCCTGGGACCCTTCTGATGGACCCAGCAGGGGTGGCATTCTTCAGTTCTGGGACTCACAGCTGGAAGGACATGAAACGGGTTACCTGGCCATCTTTCCCGACTTCTGGGGGAACCCAGCTGCGATAGGACAGAGTGAGGCCCTCAGAGGGTGAAAACAGAGTGAAAAACAGCTGGAGAAGGAGGGGGCGGGAGAGAGAGATGGAGAAAGAGCTGATAACACGTGGCATTGAGTCAGCCCTGCGCTTGGTCACACCCTGTGCCAGTACAGCCGTGTTCTTCTCACTTATTCCAATCCATGCATTCGTTTTTTGCCCAAGCTGGTTTAAGCTGAATTTCTGCTCATTGCAACCAAAAGGGTCCCGATGAATAGCAGGAGGGAGACACGCAGACATGGTGGAGGTGGACTGTGTTGTGTGCTATGCGAGAGGGCCAACAAAGGGGTCTGGAGCACCCAGAGAAGATAAGATCATGAGAAAGGAATTCATCTCCATTTTACCTTTTATCTTGGAGATATTATTTTAGCCATAATTTTATTTTACTTGTTATGGCTCATGGCCTTTGCTTCCTTTCAGAATACTCTTCTTCCTTTCCTTCTTGTGACATTGTGATCTATAATAAATATATGGGTGGTCACCATCCTGCTCCTTGTAGAGAGCTCTTAAAACCCTTGGGGTTTCTTAAGTCGTAAGAGCATGAAAGTGAAATGGATGTCTTTTGTTATTTATAACAAGCCCCTTTCAACAACCCCAGAGTTTATGTTGATGAGGCGACTTTTGGGAAGCCCCTAAGAATGGGGACTGGTTGTCCAGGGAACGAACCATGTGATTAGGGGGTTGAAACTTTCAGGCACCTCTCACCCTTCCTCCTCCAAGAAGGGGAAAGGGGGCAGAGGTTGAACTAATCTCCATTGGCCAATGATTTAATCATTTGTGTCTAAATAATGAAGTCTCTACAAAAAGCCAAAGGACGGGATTCAGAAAGCTTCCAGGTTGGTAAACGCAGTGTTGTGAGGAGAGTATCCTCTCTCAATGCCCCCTCCCCCCAGGGGGCGGAAGCTCTGTGTCCCTCCCGCATATCTTGCCCGAAGCATATCTTCCATCTGGCCCTTCCCGAGTCATATTCTTTTACAGTAAATCTGTAATTCAGTAAGTGAAGTTTTCCTGAGTTCCCTGGGCTGCTCTTGCAAATTCACCAAATCTAAGGAGGGGGTCTGAGAAGCTCTAAATTATTACTGGTGGGTCAGAAGCACAGGAGACTTGGACTTGCAAATGATACCTGACGGCGGTGCAGTCTGGTGGGTCTGAGCCCTTCACCTTGGAATCTGATGCAATCTCCAGGTAGACAGTGTCAGAGCTGAGCTAAGTTGTAGGGTACACAGCTGGTGTGGCAGAATTGCCTGACATTGGAAAACCCCCCATCTGGTGTCAGCAGCAGTGTGGTAACAGTGTGAAAGCAAAGGAGACACTGAGGAGTCTTTTTCTTTTACTCCTGTTTTCAAAATACTTCCTGCCTTCCAAACATTGGTTCAAATCTCTTTCTCCAGGGGCCTCCCTCACTGCTTCACCCCATTTCTGAATTCTTCAAGTTCTTGGCACAGAACGATTGATCGTCAAATTATTTTTAAATTTGTTGGTGTGTTTTGACTCCCATTATTGACTGTGAGCTCCTCAAGGTCATGGACTACATCTTACATCCTCTCTGCACACCCCTTTCACCCTCCATTGCCAGGTTTATCACTATTGACTGGTACTTAATGAATACTTGGGAATTGATGGACTGATTGCTCAATGGGGAGGCTGAAGCTGCCGTGGGCAATTCACTGGAGGAGTCGGAGTGAAGGAGAGGAATGTTGTCCAGATACCAGCCGTTCAGGAATAAGGAAACCTTTCCAGAAAGAGTAATTAAGCTTGTCCAAATGTGCTTGGCACACGGGGGTGGACCGAGTCCCAAGCAGTGCACCTCTCCTAGCAGCCACAAGGGGGCGGCAGATGGCATGGTCCAAGTATCCAGGTGTCCACAGGGCTGCCCCGGTGAGCCAGTCAGCTAAGTCGTGCTAGAAAGGAGGTCTTGGGTACAGGTGATTTGCACAGGATAAGGTGGGCCTTCAGTTGGTAGGCCTGGAAAGTAGGATGCCTAGACTAAGGTTGGGAAAACCAAAGGATAAACACGTGGATGATGGACATCCACAGACATCTAAGAAGATGAGCTGAATCCTCCCAAATCAAAGCAGTGAGTGAACTTGAAGAGATTTAGATATTCTGCTAAGGACAAGGGTGTGCTTCAGTGCTCTGGCGAAAAAAGCAGGACGTCCAGGCATGGACTGGTGGCCAGGGCAAAGTCTGGGAGGTAGGAGTCTCAGAGTCCCATCTCTAAGCTTATAGGTTCTCAGCCCTTTGTCTGATGAGTGCTTTTGCTGTGTGACCTAGCGGGTGACCTTCCCCACTCTGAGGCTGAGGTGCCACGCCCTACACAAAGAGGATTGGTGTTTGGAGACTCACAGACCAGCCCTACCTTCCCTCTGGGGTCCATGATGGCCAGGGATCCTTCTAGCTCAAATGGTCTCTGGGATTATGTGAACAAAGCAGTTCAGTTGGTGACAAAGACATTTCTTCGTCACCCCTGTCTGCACACACCCGCTTTCTCTAAACTTTTGATGGGCCCTGTCCCATGGGACAGGGTCGAAGCCAAGTAGTCTTCACTGTCAGGGACCCTGTCCCATGTCACAGCACCCATCAACTGTCCCCACATAGCGCTGTAAATGCAATCATTTTTGCCATGATGGCATGTTTATATTTTCAGTTTCCAGATTATTTTGGCAATTTAATATTCAGGAGCTGTGATTTCTCAGAAAGCATCGTGCATAGTTAGGAGTTCCTTGAAGAGAAAGAACCCACTAATTGTTTTCAGATATAATAAAACTTGTATAGCTATCAAATGAAATAACTTAGGGAGCTGATACAGTACTGTATTTGGTAGACAGTTAAGTTTTGATTTTGGAATGTTATTTTGTATCTTGACTACAAGCGTGTTTGTGGTGCGCATTTTTGGAAGCTCTTGAAAAGCTTGTACGTCCTCAGCCCCATGTCCGATGAACGAAATCCTTCTGAGGCAGCCAAAACAATGTGGGAGGCGAGGGAGGGGGTCCTTCCTTCCAGTTATTACATTTTGTCTTGTCTTCTGGCCCAGGAGCTGGAGCAAGCTTTGAGTGCATCAACAAGAAAAGGACGCCCCCCGCCCCCCCCCCCCCCCCGCCGACTTCGCTGTAATCTCAGAAACTTCACTGTAAGCCTGTCTTTCACCCAGTCATCTAAGCAGGCACCCAGGTGGCAGAAACTCCCAGTGCTGGTATTTTGTAAAGACAGGTTCCTTCCCAGTTCTCTCAGGCACACCACAGTCAAGCCAAGCACCAGCCCCATTGCCAGCGTTTCTACAGAAATAGATATTGCACAAAGGGCACTATCTCACCAGAGAATTTGTTTTCTCTTGCTGATCATTTCTCTCCATAAACATTTCTGAGAGAGATGAATAGGTGCACCTTTCTGGAACAGTGGGCAGATGCTGAGCACGAAATGACTTTGCGTGGCATGTTTAATGCATGAGGCGGGGGCCAGAGGACCACCTGTGACTGGCTGCGGGCCGCCAGGTTTCTCCCCTGCGTACGACTGAGTGTGGGGCAGCTGCTGCTCACCTGAGGCTTTAGAGGCCCAGCTAGGGTGGAAGCTCCCAAGAGACTCCTAAAGAGCTGGCGCAGAACATCCCCAGCCTGGACTACTCGGGTCCACTGTGTAGTCCCCGTCCCTCCCACCCAGTGCATTTCACAGCCATTGTCGCAGTCTTCAGACACTTCGTTGTGCTGGTGTCAATTTCTTTATTTCCCTCTCTGTTTGTAACGGCGAAAAGGGGATCAATTTCTTCCCATCCTGGTGTTAATGAATCTCAAAGGGAAAAAAAAGAGATGTGGCCTCAGGGCAATAAAAAAGCTAATGTAAAAAGGGCAGACAGAGCGACCTCCAACAACATGAACGCGTGGGACGCTAGTGTCGCTCTGCGGGAGCGGAGGTGATCGTTAATAACAAAGTGGCACCGGACAATTTGCCAACAGTTGTCAGGGTCCCTCTAAAGCCCAGAGTCAACACCACCAGGTGACTCACGACAGTAGCAAACCACAAGAGGGTGGGTGGGGACACAAGCTCAGGCCCAGGCCACAGGCTTCTATTCCCACCCCACCGTGGGGGAGCCAGATTTAGGAAATAGAAACACAGGGTGCCCAGTGAGATAGTTGACTCATTTTTTTAAACCTATTTATTTTTAGGGAGAGAGGAAGGGAGGGAGAAAGAGAGAGAGAAACTTTGATCAGCACACACACACCTCGATCAGAGACCTGGCCCACAACCCAGGCATGTGCCCTGACTGGGAATCGAACCAGCAACCCTTTGGTTCACACTCCCGCACTCAATCCACTGAGCTACACCAGCCAGGGCAGTTTTCGTAGTTTCATTTATATTTAGTTGTTCATAAGTCTGTCTCCCTTACTAAACTGGGAACAACTCAAGGGCAAGGACTATATCGAGATTCTTTTTCCCATTGTCCTCAGGACAGCTTCACCTGTGCGTGCTGTGCAGTGGGTACTCTGAATGTTTACAAATGCATGAATGATCACAGCCAACATACTCTGAACACTGACCATGTGCCAGGCATGGTTCCAAGCACTTTACACGAATTTCAGTCTTTTAATTTTTGAGTAACTCTTTGAGGTAGACACCATGTTTATTTCCATTTTAGAGATGGTGAAATGGAGAGACAGGGTTGCTCAGTGACTTGCCCGTGGTTGCACAGCCAGTAAGGGGCACAAATGAGATCTGAACCCAGGCAGCATGGCTCCAGAGTCTGTGCTCTTAGCCTCTGTAATATCTTGAAGGAATGGATGGACAGAAGAAAAGAGTAGGAGAAAAAAACCAAATGAAGGAATGCACGAACAGAGGCAGCGAACAGGTATCTGGATCAGGACCCAGGAGGTGGAGCCAAGGCAGGTGTTAGGGGAGCAGAGTTGGGGAGCTGACCAGAAGACAAGCTGGGGGACAGACCTAGACGAATCAGCGACTTGAACACGCAAGGCAGCTTAGCAGCAGAAGGGGCTGATCTCGTGTCTGCTTTGGAAGTCAGTCCTTGCGTCCCGAGCCCTCTGCATCTCTGCAGAGGCCTGGCTGTAGCTTTCTTCCTAGCTTCCTGCCCCATGCCCCCCTCTTCCCAGAGCAGAACCCAGCTCCCCTCCCTTACGAGGCCCTGGAGCTCTGAGGCTGACCCTGCCTTTCCCCTGGCTCTCAGCTAGGAGGTAACAGGCTTGGCGCCAGCACCTTCTTTCCTTGGGCTCCAGTCCCTCCGTGTCTCACGCTCCTCTGCCTGGCTGCTGCCATGGGTGTCCCACAAAGGAACCGATGTGGTCGGGGACGGCGGTCAAGGGCTCCAGGCAGAGCGCTGCCGCCGCAGGAATGACAGATGCAACAAGCCTTCCCCTCCCAGCCTTGGGGACACGGGCAGTGGCCTGCTCACGCCTTCCACCTGGGCCTTTTTACTTTTTAAAAACTGGTAAAAAAGAACCGTGGACCATGAAATTTACCATCTTTGCCATTTTCACGTATTAACTATATTCACATTTTTGTGAAATGGGTCTCCAGAGCTTTTGCACCTTGTAAAGCTAACACTCTGTACCCATTCAACAATACTTCTCATTTTCCCCACCCCCAGCCCCTGGTAACCGCCATCCTCCTTCCTGTGCCTACGGATCTGACCGCTCCAGGTGTCTCACGCAAATGGAATCATGAAGTATCAGCCTTTCTGTGACCGGCTTGTTTCACTCAACATAATGTGTTCAGGGAGCATCTATGTTATAGCATTTGTCAGACTTTCCTTCCTTGTTAAGGCTGAAGACTATTTCGCTTATCCATGTATCTGTTGATGGACATTTAGGTTGTTTCCACGTTTTGGCTCTTGTGGATGATGCTGCCACGAACGTGGGTGTGTCCATATCCCTTCAAGGCCCTGCTCTCAGTTCTTCTGGTTCTTTACCCAGAAGTGGGATTGCCGGGTCGTGTGGTCCTGCTTCTAACTATCTGAGGGAACTTCACACTGTTGTCCACAGTCACTGTCCCATTTTACATCTCCACCAACAGTGTACACAGGCACAGGCTCTGATTTCTCTGCCTCCGTGCCAGTACTTGTTTTCTGTTTTAGTTTTGTTTTCAGAGCATCCTCAGGAGAGGAAGGCTGCCTTGAACCTATTCTTTAGTAGGAGGCTGTGTCTCTGTAATGGCTCAGCGTGATTTCTCATCATCCACGGGGATGGCGCAATGGGGACAGTGTAGCACCGTGCCGGCGGGGCCAGACAACCTGGCGACCTAGACAGAGAGCCGTCCTAATTCGGTCAGTGACTCCGTGACTCTGGGCCGGTTGTGCAACCTCTTAGTTTCCATCTGCTCACTGGGGACAAGGCCTTCTGGATGGCTACCTCCTCCCTCCTCTGCCCTGATGTTCCCTCCAGGAAAAGACAGGAAGTAAGAGATGGAAAATGACCTGTGAGGGAGCAGCCATCACCCTGGCTGTTTTTTTAAATTTCTGTTTTAAAAGTAACACATGCTTACTTTTGAAACGTAAGAAAGCTCAGAAAAGGAAGCTTTTAGAAGCAAGGAAGTAGTTATCTGTCATTCTGTCCCCTAAAGATACCACCGATAACATTTTGGTCTGTTTCTTGTTGTTTTCTGGTTGTTTTCCTTTCTCAGTGGGGCAAACATTTTTAATCTTTGAGAGTCCTTCTTTTTCTAAACAACAGCTACTCCTTTTCCCAGCAATGAGTAAGAAAGTTAACTGAGCTCTCAATTCTTAAATATATCTTCCTTTGTGCTAGTTCGCTGCTTAGACGTGTCACTTTGAGTGAAAAGCAATTAATTACAGTGGGAACGCTGCTTGGAGACATCTTATGAAATCATGTTAATATGTGCTGAGAGAAAGGAAGGAGGAAAGGGGGAAAGGGAGCCGACGGGCAAAACAACCAGTGTGTTCCAATGGATAGTTTCCTGTCAAGTTTCAGGGTTGATGGTCCCTGTATATCTGGAAGGACTAGAAAGCTGTTATTGTAGTTGCAATTTGTCAAAATCAGTAAAACTCGACTAAAAAGCAAAGCTCATAAACTAGCAAAAAGAATGACTTTGGTAAATGTAACACAATACTTAAAAAAAAGGCACAATGCTGTATCTGTTCAGGGAAAAAATCTACATGATAATCTGAAGATGAAAAGGAGGAGTGTGGAGAGCTGTAAGTGTCAAAGGCACCCTCTCAAGAATTTCTGGCCTGGCCTGGCCTCGGGATCCCATGCTTGGGGACGCTTGGAGGCTGGTGCCATTCAGCCCGAAGGGACCGGGCTTGGCGCCGCAGCAGACTCCGGTGTTGTCTGTACCTCCAGGCCCGGCTGGGACCCCTGAGGATGGCCTGGCCTGGCTCCTGGGCTGGTGGAATAATGAATGCACAAAAGATGTTCAGCGCAGCACCTGGCACACAGGAAGTGCTCGGTAATCATTAGATACAATTGATGTTACCTGGTGTGGAGGAGAAAGCCAGACTCTGGGTCTTCTTGGCAGTTTGGTAGTGGGGGAGGCAGGGGGTCTCAATTGGAAAGGGGGCAAAGGTGGGGAGTGGGTGGGTCCTTTATCTGGTTTGTAATTCCTCCTTAATCTAGACTTCCAGGGCGTGTGTGTGGGTGGCATGTGGTGGGGAGTGTGTGTTTGTGTGTCTGTGTGCGCTGGACGTACAGAGTAGGGAAGTCTCAGGCAGGAGGAAGAGAACTAATATTTATTAAGTGCCTGTTATATGCTAGACACCATGCTAAGCATAAAAAAACATTCTTGCAAGAGAGGTTAGCTGACTTGACTAAATGTTTGGATCAGGTCTGTTGGTCTGACCCTGCACCCGGAGCTGAGGCAGTCCCTTCATTTTCTGTGGCCCTATAGACAGATTTTTTTTCCCACTGAGTTTTGAGAATTCAAGTCTAACCTTGGCTCAGGGAAGCTTTAAAATTTTTTTCTTTTATTAATTCTAGAGACAGGGAAAGGGAGGGAGAAAGAGAGGAAGAGAAACATCGATATGAGAGAGAAACATCAGTCGGTGGCCTCTTGTATACTCCCCGACTGGGGACTGAACCCACAACCCAGGCATGTGCCCCGACCAGGAATCAAACCCTTGACCTTTCAGTTTGCAGGACGATGTCCAACCCACTGAGCCACACTGGCCAGGGCAGTGAGGTTTTCGTAGGCAGAATTTCCCAAATTCGTTAAAAATCTGAGACTCTCCTTTTCCAGGTATTGAGGTTTTTTCTGCTGGTAACCAGGGACTATCCCACTGCTGGTCCCATTCAGCGATCAAGGCCTCTCCTCCAGGGGCAGAGAGGGGCGTCCTGAAGGTGTTGGTACAGCCTTGCCAGAAACACTCTCCCGGCCCCGCGGGAGCCAGCGGGCCCTGTGTTCCCCTCTGGACCTAAACCCTGGGTAGAAGGGAAGCAAGCCCGACCTGCAGGCCAAGCCTGATATACACAGGGCAGTGAGCAGACTGCCATGTTGGCACCTCTGGAGCCAAATTTCTTGCAAAACAGGCTTGAGTTTCAACACGTTGGGAGCGCGCAGGAGGCTGCAGCACAACTTTGCTGTCAACTCCAAAGCTGGGCCATTGCAGACCCAGGGCAGCCTGGACGCAGAGCAGCCGGAAGGGGGCGGGCGTGGGCACCGAGCTCCTGGGGCTCTGCCCCTCAGGGGCGGGTCGTACTCTCTAACTCGGGGCGGGGGGTGGGGTGGGGGTGGGGGTGAGGGACGGGACTCTGCAGTGTCATGAGCCAGCCCAGGGTGCAGGTGAGCTTTCTTCAGGTGCTTCACCTGTGAGATCTTAGGAGTTAGATCAGAAAGATTTTTAGAAACGACTTCGTCTGCAGTGATCTCCTATTCTTGTGGATCCTGAGTGAGGAGAGGAGGTGAACTGTAAATAGGTACTGTTTAAGAAAGCAAGGCTTTTTATAGTGCATCTTACAAAGATTTATCTTCAAAGTGATTATAGTTCTTAATTTATGTCCAGAGTAATCACAGTTTTTAACACTATGGCCAAGGGAAAGCTTTAGCTGTCGGTAAATTTTATTTAAGTGGAGTGGAGAGTAGCAGATTTTGCTGAGGAATGACAAGAATCACACATCTTTCAGGCTCTATGATAATTGCTTTCTTTATATTAACTCCTTTGATCCATATAATAGCCCTATGTAATGGTACCAATATTATTTTTTTTTGTTTTTAAAAGATTTTCACTTATTTATTTTTAGTGAGAGGGGAAGGGAGGAAGAAGGAGAGGGAGACAAACATCAGTGTGTGGTTGCCTGTAGTGCGCCCCCACACCGGGGATCTGGCCCAAAACCCAGGCATGTGCCACGACTGGGAATTGAACCGGCAACCCTTTGGTTCCTAGGCTGGTGCTCAATCCACTGAGCCACACCAGCCAGGGCTTATTTTTGTTTTAAATATGAGGACATAAACACAGAGGGATTTAGTAACTTACAACCAAGGCCACACAGTTAATAAGCGGCAAAGTTGGACTTGAACCCAGGAGGTTTTGTCTTCTAAGACTGCGCTCTTAAGCTGTGTGTTTTAAGGTGCCTCAGATTACGAGGACTTAATTTCTTTGGTTACTGAGTGATCATTCGTGTACAGTATTTGTGGGAACTGTCACAGTGACAGTCTGGGGGTCAGTTAGAACCGACTGGGAAGACTGGACCTTGACCTGTTGACCCCTCCCTTGCCCCCTGTGCAATGTTACAAATGAGAAAATTAAAGCTCAGAGAAGTATAGTGACTTCCCTGAGTTACATGGTGGAAAACTGACCAGAAGTCAGAACTCAGTACCCAAGCCTGGCTTTTCTCCATGTGTCATTAAACGTTTTCTATGAACACTAGAGCAGACACTTCGAGTTCTGAATTCTGTTCCCCTCTCTCTCTGTTTCACAGCCCAAGCTCTTCTTCTCGGCCAGAGAGTGCTTGCACCTGCCTCTCCAGCACATGTGGTCCTGGGTTCTGATTCTGTCAGAAACACTCCCTGGTCCCCGGTCCCGTCTCACCTCCTTCGCAGGGGCTGTGCACGCAGGGAGGCTACAGGATCCACTTTGCTCTCAATCAGTGTCGGGGTCAGAGCAGGCGGCTGGGAAAGGACCGTGAACCATGAGATTCAGACCATGAGATCCAGGCGTGTGCTGAGGTGACGGAAACCCAACCTGTCACCAGACAGCCAGAGTCATGGGGAGCCACACCCATCACCCCATCAACTCCTTCCCCCAGCCACTTTTCAAATCACTAACAACACTGAGATGCCACAAATGAAAAAGAGCTTCAAGAAACAAGGATTTCAGTGTCATGGTTGGATAGGGGAAATACTGAAAGAGCTCTGGGCTTGGAATCAGGAGGCCTGGCTTCCAGGCCCGGCTCTTCCACTGATCAGCTGTGTGGCCTTGGGCAGGTTGACACACCTCTCTGGGCCTTTTGTTTCCCATGTAACATGGGTAAATCAGCTGCTTGCCTATCCTCCCAGGATTTCTGCGAGGCTAAAACAAGGGAACAAAAGTGAACGTGCTTTGGAAATGACAATGCAATGTACAGATGTTGTTGCACTGAGCCAGATCCAAACAGGCAGCAGCTGTTGGTCCCTGCCCTGGTGATAAATGGAGGCATTAGAGACTTTATTCCCTTTCTTCTACCATATTAAGGCTCATTCCCTGGAAAGGATTTGGGCTCTGGGAAAACAGGGTTTGGCCTGGAGTTGCTTCCAACGCCCTTCCTCATGGTGGCTCTTTGGAGCCCTGTGCCAGGAGTCAGGAGCCTGGGCGCCGGACCCCACCCTACCACAAACAAGCTGTGTGCCCTGGACACCTCTTAGCCTCTCTGTACCTTGGCTGGCTCTGAAATTCTGACTCCACGTCATCAGCCTGCATGCAGGGGGGTGGATCGCCTCTGGGGTCTGGGGAAGGAGAGAAATGGGAAAATATGCCTACTAAGTGCCAGGTCCTTTCCGTGTCATCTATCTCCTTCCATTCATTCAGCTGGTGACTGTTGCCAAGCTCGGTGCCAGATGCCAGGACCAGCCATAATAGACAGATGTGGCTTTCTGGGGATTCCAGTGAAGCAGGAGAGACAAGCACAAAGCAAATGATGCCACAAATACAGAATGACAGTAGAGGAAATGGGTAAGAAGGAAAAGAAGAAAGAGCTATTGGAGGTGGAGGGAAGAACTAAATCAGCCTATTATGGGAGTGAACTTGACAGATAAACAAGGACACGGCCAGCTAGAAGGGGACAGACCTTCCATGCAAAGGGGACAGGTGGCAGGCCTGAGGTTTGAAGGAGAAGGGCATGGCCCAGAGATGGAGGGACACAGCAAGTGTGTACACGGAGCGGTGAGCTCATTGTCCGTGCCGTGCCCAGAGGCTGGCCGTGCCCCTTCTGACAGGTCATGGTCAGAAGCAGAGGTCTTAATCCTAATCTTGACATCTTTTTATCTTAGAACATGAGCTTCACTGACCTAGATCTTCTGAATACAATTAGAATTTATTTTCTGGACAATCTGACGGATCGTATTCAACTAATTCAATAAACAATCACTGTACTCAACCCTAGAAAAACAGGACAAAAAAGGAGACCTTGTCGCTGCCCCTCGGGTCCCCATCGGGAGGACAGGCTGGGAGAAGGCGGTGGGCGGGCACTTTATGAAGTGACTCTGGAGTGAGACCGGCGGAGATGAGTTCCACACAAGAAAGTGCAAAGGCTAAGGTTCAGTGACCAGATCTGACAGTTACGGGAACATGTCACATTAATGGCCATGTCTTTGAAATGCCTGTCACGTCCCTGGCAAAGGTTTCCAGGCAAAAGTGTAATTGAAGCAGAGCCTTGGACAATGATAAGAGTTTTCATTTTTAACACATTTTTTTCCAATTGAAAAATAACATATGCTCCTAAAGGAAAATATGGGAAATACAGGAAAAGAAGAGAATTATAATGATGCATAATCCAGAGAAAACATGGTAAACGTTTTAGTGAGTAATCTTCCAGACGGCTTACCTATGTTTAGCAATGTTGAAATCACTGTGTAGATACAATTTTGCAGCACTCTCTTTTTGCATTAATATGTCAAGAGTTTTTTCCCATGTCGTTAAGCATTCTTCAAAACCATGATATAGAATGGCCGTTTAGTATTCTGTTCTTTGGATTTGTGTAACCTCTTCATTATCATTGGATATTTTGGTAGTTTCCAAATTTGTTGCCGCTATGAATAATGCTCAGGTGAGCACCTTTGTACATAGAACCTGGGTAGGGCAGGTTGGGAGGAGTAGCATCCCTAGGGGAAAAGGGTGTGAACCTTGCTTTGGAGACCTATGGACCCATCACACTCCCGCCAGCAACACAGGTGTGCTCCTATCTCATTGCTCACTTGCCAACATCCTTTTCTTTACATTTTTTTTAAAAGGTTGATTTTAAAGATAGAGAGAGAGGCAGGGAGAGAGAGATGGAGAGAGAGGGAGACATGGGTTTTGTTGCTCCACCCATACATGCACTCCCTGGTTGCCCCTTGCGTGTGCCCTGCCTGGGGAGCGAACCCACAACCCTGGTGAATCAGGATGGTGCTCTAACCACCTGAACTGCCCCACCAGGGCCCAGCACTGTTCTCTTTTTAGAATCTTCACCATTTGGATGGGGAAGAGCAGAGCACTTTTGTGGCTTACCTCTGCCTTTCTTTGATTAAGGATGAGCTTGACTCTGATCGGCAGATTGGTGGTGGTGGGGCGGGGAGGGCGTTGGGGAAGTGGCGAAGGACCGAGAGAACAGTTTCCGGAAAGGCCTGGCATGGCCCCTCCCCAGGCAGCTCTGCGGAAGTGTCTGGAAAGTTCAGTGAGCTGCACAAAGGCTGACTCATTGGTACCTTCTCCTGTGCTGTCATGGGCACTTGGAGCAGCCAAGACTCTGGACGCTTCCACCTGGGGGGCGGCTGGCCGCCTGAGACGGGTTCAGTTTGCCCCGGGATAGGCCCAGGAGGTGAGAGCCCTGCCCCACCCCACCCACTCGCGGGACAGACCCCCCTCCCCACCCCTCATTTCCTTAGCGAGAGAGGAAGCCAACTTTCAATGTCTGTGAAAAGGGACATATGGTGAGGTGGGATTTGGGAACAAAAATTCTTGTGAAATGCCTTCAAAACACAGGACTTCAGTACCACTGGAGGTAGCATAAATCGACTCGTTCTTTTCGAAGGGCAACGGAGTCCTATGGCTCCACCTGTGAAGTATGAACACTCTTGAATTCAGCAATTTCACTTTTAAGACCGTATCTGAGGACATAAACAGATGAGAACACACAACTGTGTGTGCAGGGATGCGTGTGGAAGGAAGTGTTCTTGGCACTGGCGAAGAAAATGGAAACACTGTAAGTGGGTATCTTCCACGCGCCTGAGAAATGGAGACACTTGGGTGAGAAACTGCTAGAAATCTGGTTCGAGGAAGGGGCTGATACCAGCTGAGAAAGACCTGCCTGGGGACTACCGGGACGTACCCCTGACTGTCTCCCAAGGGGAGCCCTCCCTCCCAGCTCATGTCAGGCAAAGCCCAGACTGTGCCCAGTGCCCAGTGCAGCCGTCACACAGTGAGGGGGCTGGCTCACCTCAGCCTGCAGCCACAGCAGGGGGAAGGGTCACTCAGCCAGGAAGGGGGGAGCCCTGCCCGGCGGCAGTCCCTCCCGGTGCCTCTCCAGCTACTGGAGTGGCCAGCTGGGCGGCGGATATTTCATCTCGGCCTGAGACATTCCGATAGGGAATTGGAATAGCCCCTCATCAGACAGTATCATGCCCCCAGCCCCGAACACCATCATACATGCTTTCAAGTGATTGAAAAAGTTCTAAAAAGGAGACCAATCAGACTAAATGACATATTGCAGGGAACAGAAGAAAATGTTAGAAAATATTTAATTTCAGATGACAACGGGCTTTGAGAGGACATGTCTCTGATTCATTATAAAAGGCATGCAGCGAGTCCCTGGCCTGTGCTGCGGGGACAAGGCAGGAAAAGTCCCTGTCATTGTGGCGTTTACCCTCCAGGGTGGGGAGAAGGGCAGCCTCGAGGAAGCAAACTGGAAATAGTGGGTCGGGGTTGGGCCGAGGGCCTTGGAGGGATGAACGGGCTGCTGAGGCAGTGACCGGGAGGGAAGGTCTCTCGGAGGGGGGGACTGTGAGCCGAGGGCGGAAGACTGACAACGCGCAGCCCTGCAGGGGAGGAAGGGAGCGCCAGGCGGAGGGCGCCGGCCGCAGCAGGCGGCGGCAGAACGGAGCAGGCCCCAGGTGGCTCCAGCGCACAGCGAGGACTCCAACGTGGGCTCAGGGGCCCACGGGGTCTGCTGCAGCCTGAGAGCAATTAGGAATGACCAGGGAGCATATAGTTTATGTTTTTGGCTATTGCTCCTTTTAAAAAATGTGTATTTTAAAACTACTTTTCATTTTCTACTACAGTTGATATTTAATATTATTTTATATTAGTTTCAGGTGTATAACACAGTGGTTAGACATTTATTAAATTTACAAAGTGACCCCCCCAATAAGTCTAGTATCCACTGGGCATAGCTATTGCAATATTTTTTACTGTATTTCCTATGCTGTACTGTCGTTCATATTTTTAATTTACTGGGTATTTTTAAAAACTGAGATATAATTGATATACAGTAAAATTCACCTTTTAAAAGTATTTTTAAAGATTTTTTTAAAAGCTTATATTTATTTTTAGAGAGTGGGGGAAAGGAGGGAGAAAGGGAGGGAGAGGGAGAGAAACATCAATGTGTGATTGCCTCTTGTGCTCCTGTACTGAGGACCTAGCCTGCAACCTAGGCATGTGCCCTGACTGGGAATCGAACCAGTGACCCTTTAATTTGTAGGCTGGCACTCAATCCACTGAGACACACCAGTTTTCTAAATATTTTATTTATTTATTTTTTAGAGAACGGAAGGGAAGGAGAAAGAGAGGGAGGGAAATGTCAATACGTGGTTGCATCTCCCCTGCCCTGCACTGGAGATGTGGCCTGCAACCCAAGCATGTGCCCTAGACTGGGAATCAAACCGGTGACCTTTTGATTAGGAGGCCAGCACTCAACCACTGAGCCACACCAGCCAGGGCCACCTTTTAAAAGCATTTAAGTCAGTCTTCTTTATGTTCTCAAGGTTGTGCAGCCATCACCACCATCTGTTTCCAGCACACAGTCATCACCCTAAAAAGAAACCCCACACCCACTGGCATCACTCCCTGTTTCCATGCCCCTCGGCCCCCAGCAGCCACTAGTCCACTTTTCTGTCCCCATGAATGTGCCTATAAGGATATCCCATAGAAATGGAATCGTACACCACATGGCCTCTGTGACTGGCTCCTTCCACTGGTTTTTAAGTTCATTCACGTTGAAGCAGGCATCCGTGCTTCATTTCTTTTTATGGCCAAATAACATTCCAGTGCGTGGATTTACCCCATTTCATTCATTGATCCTTTCCTCAACTGATGGACATTTGTGTTGTTTCCGTGTTCGGGCTCTTATGAAGAATGCTGTGAGCATTTATGGACTAGTCTGTTCCAGGGTTCAGGAAAAGTTGATACTGACCCTTAAAAAAAGATTTTATTTATTGATTTTTAGAGAGGAGTAGGGAGGGAGAAAAAGAGGGAGAGAAAAATCAGTGTGTGGTTTCCTCTCTCATGCGCCCTACTGGGGACCAGGCCAGCAACCCAGACATGTGCCTTAACTGGGAATAGAACTGGGGACCCTTTGGTTCGTAGGCAGGGGCTCAGTCCACTGAGCCACACCAGCCAGAGGATATTGACCATTTTTGCCACAGTTTTCCTTGCTCGTATGGAGAGGATTTGTGGAGATCCTTACTCTGCCATTTTGCCTATGTCACTCTTGATCACTTCATTTTAAACCCTGTATTAGGATTTGATGAATCAAAATGAATTAAATTTTAAAGGTAAGTGACCCTGAGGTGTGTCTTTTAGATCACTGCTGTGGTCAGCAGCATCTCCTGCCTCTGTTTTTCAAACATACTGGTTCCAACGGGCCGGGTGTTGACTACAATAAGGAGCCGACTAGGTGAGTGAGATCTTTAATCAGGCTCTGGATAGGGCTTCAGGGTTGGGAACAGCACAACTGTGTGTTTTCTGGAAAGAAGACAAGGTCCTCACAGAAAAAGCTGCTGGGATGGGGTGACTGCGGGGTGTTGAGGGCCCCTGGCTGGTGGGAGGAGGCAGGCTGGTGGCCCTGACTGGCTGTGGGAACTTCCTCCCGATCTGGGATGCCCAGCTTTATAATTCATTATGGCCAGCGGTCCCCAGCAGCTACCGGGTACGCTGCCCTAGGCAGACTATGTGTCACTGAGTGATGGAGACGCTTGCTTGCATGTGATTTTGCACATCTCGGCTTCCACACGATTTTCTGTTCAGAGAGATTGAGGCTGTGCTGCCCAGCAACAGAGGGGGTATGAGTTGATGTCTCATAGTCTGTTGCTCCCATGGGGTGGGGGATGAGCACCTGGGTGTGATCACTTCTCCTGGATTGGCAGAAAGCAGATGTTATCCGTGCCCGTGTGGCAGATGGAGGAGCTGAGGCCAGAGCAGGGCCAGGGCCATCTCAGCAACCGCTCACCCGCTTCTAAGTCCTCAAAAGGATTTGGTGGAGCTCTTTGTGTTCTGGTTTCCAACTGGCTTGTCCTGCTGACAGCCCCATAGCAGGGTGGAGTTTATCCAGGATCCGTGTTAAGTCTTACCCTTGGAGCTGAAAATCCAGTTGCAGAATTCTAGCTCAGCAGAGGTAAATGAGAGAAGAGCTTGTGAGGCGGAGTGGACTGAGATGGGTGGGAAGTAGGGGTGGCCGCCCCTGGGGGGCTGGGAGGATCTCAGGCTGCACTAATGTTGCAATAATATCTAGCAGGAGGGAGGTGAGTGTTCCATGCAGTCTGGGCCGCACCAGGCACTCCTGGAATTTTCGTGTCCTGAGGTGTGTCTAGGGTGGGGAGGGCAGCCTGAAAATTGTATTGTGCTAAAATGAGTGAAGGATTTGGGGCTGTTCAGCTGAAGAATAGACTCAAGGGACCTGGACATTGTTTGAAGGTCACTAATGGGCTGTTCTTGGGCACCGAAAGCAGGTCTGTGAGGCCCCCGAGGGCAGAGCTGGGCCCAGTGAGGGGAGCTATGGGAAGGCAATCTTAGCTCAGCATCGGAATGACCCCTTGTCAGGCTGTGAGTACGCAGGCACGCATGCACCCGCGTCTGTAGGTGGTGAGTACCCAGCTTGTGCCGAGGGGCCAGGTGGATAGAATCCTGGAAAGTGTTTTTTGCACAACAGCCAGAATGATCTCTCAAAAACATGTTGGAACTGGCCAGGTCATTCTATTTTCACTTCTGTCCCACCCTCCGCATCTCCGAAGGGAAGGCCCTATCCCTCATCTAGCACAAACCGGAACCCAGGCACTGTCCTAGATGGCTGCCCTTCTCCCACTCGCAGCAACCAATCAGTCAGTCGGCAGGTTCCGTCCGAGACAGCCTCAGGGTGTCTCTCGCACCTGGCCCCCTTTTCCCACACCACCGCTGCTGTCTTCGCTCAGATCTCATCATTTCTTGTCCTGGCCTTTGTTACAGCTTCAGCGCTGGAGATGAATCAGGGGCCATCTGAACCGATCATCCTTAAACGCAGACTGATCATGTTGAAATATCTACCATCCCTCCACAGCCTCAGGGTAAAATATAGACACCTCGACACCCACCTCTCCGGCTCACTGCTCTCCCAGGTACTCCCTGCTGCAGCCCCCCCGTCACTGCCAGCCTGGCCTTTTTCATGCCCATCATTTTGTCTATTGTTCTTTCCTGGACGTTTTTTTTTAAGAGCAATTTTATGTTTACAGAAGAATTGATTAGAAAACATAGAGTTCCCATATACCCCTCCTCTCTCTGGCTTCCCCTGTTATTTCTGTCTTGCATTGGAGTGCATGTTTGTTGTAACTGATGACCTGATACTAATACATTATCATTAAATCCACAGTTTACATTAGAGTCACTCTTTGTGTTGTACATCCTATGGGCTTGGACAAGTGCATGATGGTGTGACCTACTGGCACCGTATCACACAGAAGACTCGCACTGCCCTTCAAGCCCTTGTACTCCTTCCAATGTATCCTCCCTTTGATCCCTCACAACAACTTTTTCTGGCTTCTTACATGTCAAAATCTACCCATCCTTTAGCAGGGGTGTCCAACATGCAGCCCAGGACGGCGATGACTGCGGCCCAAACAAAGTCATAAATTTACTTAAAACCTTGTTTGGCTTGTCATTTTTCATTAGTGTTCGTGTATTTAATGTGTGGCCCAGGACAATGCTTCCTCTTCCGGTGTGGCCCAGAGACGCCAAAAGGCGGGACACCCCTGCTTTGGGGTCTTATGCAGATGCTACTTCCTCTGGGAAGCCTTTACTGATTCTTTCCGTTGAAAATATTTACTCTCTTCTCTTAACAATCAGTGGCATATATGGCATATCTATTCCGTCCTGGGAACAAGGCCGATCTTCTCTCTCCCTTTCATGCACCCACTCTGTGGGGGAGATTTGAACTTACAGATGACGACACGGAGGCTTGCTGATCCAAATGACTAGCAAGTGTGAGGACTGAGTGGGAACCGAGGGCTGTCGGCCTCCCGACCTGTCCAGGGCCCTTTCTGTTAAGTCCTTGACCTCATTCACTATCTGCTTTCTCCTCTAGAGTAAGAACTTGAGATTGGGGGCCATTTCCAAGTCCTTAGAACCCAGCAAAGGAGCTAAAGCAGACCAGGGGTTCAAGATAAATGTAAATGGATAGAAAAATACTTTGCTTGTTGAAATTCTAATAAACTCCTAGTTGGAGGTTCTGGAAACAAGTCAGGATTCTTTGGGCTGTCTACAGAAAAAGGTATTTGTTGCATACACTCCAGCAGACCCTCTGGTCATAGCCTCTGGGGCGAATTTGTTAATTCCAGTGACGACCACCTGGGGCGGCGGGGCCTGTGTGAGCCCACGTGCCTGCTAGTGTGGAAGATCCCTCTCCCCACACCTAGTTCACTCTTAAGAGGGAAACAGGCTCCTTCCGTCTCAGCCTGGAGAGGGCTGGAGAGGCCCCGACTTCCCGTCAGACTCTGCTGGGGGTGGGCCAGGCCCGGGTGTGCTCATGTGCGTGTACTTGAGCTCCAGTGCCTTCTCTTCTTCGCAGATTACACCACCAGACGCATAGTTCTCCTCTCTGTGAATGCAATTTATATGTCTGAGCACGAACAGAGGATTTGTGAGCCTCCAAGGCTGGGGCTTTGGAGACTACCTTGCAGGCTGGGGCTGCTGGGTAGAGGTCTGGGGTTTTAGGAGTCTTCCAGGGAATTATTTTCAAAGGTCCTGGGAGGAGGAAGAGCCATCTCCACCCCACATCCTCCCCCAGGGCCTTCCCCTGGTTCCTTTTAAAACACACCCAGTGAGACTTTGTGGTTTAACAATGAGCTTGAAGGGAGCTACACAACATGGCAGAACAAAGGTCCATTGAACAGATCAGCTGGGGAGGGGGGTGAGGAGGAAGGACAGCAGGTCAGGCTTGGGTTCATGTCCTGAACTGGGCACTCACCAGCTGGGAGTGTCAGTGGATTTTTAGATCTCAGCCTTGCCTCCCGCCCGATGAAGCCGAGAAGGATAAATAATCCACACCAGGAGGTAGTGTCTCATATTGAAAGGGACACCAGGCATTTGTGTCCAAAAGACTTGTGTGGGCTCGGTCAAGCTACTTAATCTCTCTGAGGCTCCTGTCCGTCACTTGTACACTCGGAAATAATGACAGCTACCCTGCAGGATTGATCTGAGGGACTAAGTGAGATAATGTGTAGGAAGTGCCCACAGTCGTGCCCGGCACCCAGTAAGAGCTCAGTGATCTTTGGTTCCTTTCTCCATCCTTGGTCTGTGCCAGTCACTCTCTCCTGCCCCATCTCAGGGCCTCGGCTTCTCTGTTGCACCTGCACCCAACCCCCATCATCTCTCCTGATTGACAGTCACGAGTCTGTGACTTTTCCCCTACTTTCTCCCCTACTTTGACAATAAGGACGGGACCTTATCACCTACCACACCTGCTTAGAAAAGGCTTTTCCTAAACCACTCCCGCCATGTCTTTTTCCTGTTTCAGAAACCTGTTAGGACTCCCCTTTGCCTACAAGATAAAACGTGAACTCCTTATCGCTTTCCAGCTTTTGGGCCCTGCTCTCTCTTCCTGCAGGCACACGTCGGGCTGCAGGGTCAGAGCCAATGGCTGTGGATCCAGTTTGTCGTCCATATTTCTTGTGTATCATTATTGATCTTTCTCCCTCCCAAGATTTAAATAACAAATTTCAAAAACGAAGGTTTCTTCATTTATTTGAAGAAATGTTTCTATGGGAAAACTAAATAGTATTTTTTTTTTCTTCTTGCTTGAAAGCCACCTGAGTTTTGCCACGGATTTATTCACTGATTTCCTACGCGCCAGCTGTAACCCTGGAAAGATCAGAACATTCTGTTTCTTTGTAACGTCTCTGTGCTGGGTTGCAGGCCCGGAAAATGATAGATGCCTAAAATTGATCAGGGTAATCAATGCTACGTGAAGTAATTACACATGATGAATGTATCATCTGCCAGATGTGAGTGCTGGCAATGGCTTGCTTGTTTATAAAACCTCTGAGATCCCATTTGTAATAGTGACTAATGTTTGCACACGGGGCTGTTTGCAGTGTTTCAGAAACGACTATTTATTCGATATGACCACCTTTCTCCTTTAATTCCCCATTTATCACAAGCTTTACTGCTCTTTCCTACATAACAAAATTAGGGTTTTATTCAATCTTCTTTCTCCTTGACCTCTGTGATATATGGGGGTTGTTTTATTTTGCATTTCCATCTGGGCTCCCGTCTTGTCTCTCCCTCTAATTCAAAACTCACGTGGTCCTTGTGTTCTCTCAGGAGGCTGCTCCCCGTTACTACACCTACAATGTCAACCCCAAACCTCTGGTGTGCTATTTAGAATCCTCTCCAGTTTGGCCTCTGCCTATCTTTCCAGCTGTATGCCTTGCTGAGGACCCCAGCCCTGAGTAGGGATGTTCTTGGAAGTGACAGAAACCCAACCTGACCAGCTTATACCCACAAGGCTATTTATCGAAAGGTCTCAGTGTAGGATACATAATGAAGAAAGACGTGCCTGCACCGGCCCAGGTCTGGGGAGTGTCAAGGACGGGACTCAGGGTCTCCGAAACCATCAGTAACTCCCAGCGTGTCATTTCTGTTTTCCTCTCATTTCTGTTTGTCTTGTGGGAGGGCTCCATTCTCTCTAGCAGACAGGTTTTCTCTGTTTGGTGAGGAATATGGCCACTGTCAGTTTATTACCTAGAGAGAAAGCATGCCTCTTCCCGGCAGCAGTGGGGGCAGGACTCTGAGTGTCCTGGCTTGGGCTACCTGCGTCCTTGGAGCAGCTGCTGTATTTGGGGAACTGGGGGTGATGACTGACCCCAGCTGGTATCGCTGGTCTGACTCTGTGGCCAGGAGGGTGGGGTGGGCTCCTAGAAGAAGGGAGCAGGGGAGTGGCCTGGGCACACAAAGCTATGGCTCCCATCCCTGCTCCCTGGACCAGCCACTGGGTATGTTCTATCCAGTTAAAGGCTTAGGAACACCAGTGCTGTGTGCCCAGCTCCCAGCCCCTCCTCCACCTGAGCTCACAATCTGGCGGAGGAAACAAACACCCAACAGACCATTACAATGCAGGGTGTAGAGTGTGACAGTAGAGACAGACTCAGAATGCTGTCAGAGCACAGGCGGGAGGCCTTGAATCCAGTCAAGGAGAATTCTTGGGAGAGTGACAGGAACCTGAGTCTCATAGCACAGTGGGAGTGAGCGAGGTGGTGAGGGAGAGAAAGGCATTCCAGGTGAACAACAGCATGAAGGTGTGAGACTGCAGGTCTGTGCTCAGAAGTATGAGTGGCCCAGGAAGGCGAGGGCCCCTGATGGGAGGTGGAGAGGGGCGGGACAGGCGGAGCAGGGCTCCGAAACGCCTTTGCCTTTGCTCTGCCCCCCTTCCTCCCGCTTTCCCTACGGTGAAATCCAGCTCAGCCTCCAAACAGAACTCCAAAGCTGTCCTGTCTTTTTGAATCAGTCCGTCGCCTGTCGCAGCTTCCTCAGGTCCTCAGGGACTCTGCAGCATCTGTCAGGTGGCTTTATGCTAGACTTCTCTCTTCTGCCTTGCTGTCGGTTATTTATTTACACATCTGAGACCCTTTACTACATCAAACGGCGCTAGAATGCAGGAACTGTGCCCTAAACGTCCTTCTCTCTCACAGCCCCGCTCAGCATAGGGCCTTGTTCCGTGTTCAAAAAAATAATTATGGCGTTGTGATCACTCAACTAATTGGACATTCCTCCCCCCTTGGGAGCAACCAGTGCAATGATATTGGTTTCATGTAGGTAAAAAGAATTTAAAAAATTATTTATCAACATTTTCTCAGCATAGCCAAGTTGGGTTTTTTCCCCCCAAACAAAAAGAGCTTTATGGATTTTACTGATTATAGTTGTTAAATATGCATGTAGAAACTTTAAGTGATACATAAAAGGATAAGAATAAATTTGAAACCACACAAGATACCACCTCCATCTCCTGGAGGCAACCACGGCCTCTGTTAGCATTTCAGATAACAATCTTCTAGATGTTCCTCTATAAATCCAACTATAACATATAACTAAGAGAAGCCAAAATGCAACATAAGCTGATCTGCAGAGTAATGGCTTCAAAAGAATTTAATGGTGGAATAAAATCTGCTTCCCTCCCCCCAGATAATCCAGATGAGTTCTTGATGCTCCCGGGATGAAACAACAACCACTTAGTATTTGCTGCAGAAAGTTCCACCTGCATGTTACCTGTCTCTCTGAGATATACTTCACATGCCATAAATGTCACCCTTTTAAAATGTACAATTCAGCCCTGGCTGGTATAGCTCAGTGGATTGAACGCCAGCTGCGAACCAAAGCGTTGCCAGTTCAATTCCCAGTCAGGGCACATGCCTGAGTTGCAGGCCAGGTTTCCAGTACGGGAGCACAAGAGGCAACCACACATTGATGTTTCTCTCCCTCCCTTTCTCCTTCTCTTCCCCCCTCTCTAAAAATGAATAAATAAAATCTTTTTAAAAAGTGTACAAGTCAGTGGTTTTTAGTGTATTTACAGATTGTACACCTATCACCACCATCTAATTCCAAAACATTTTCACCCCCTCCAGAAGAAATCCTGTATCCCTTGGGAAGTCTCTCTCTAATCCTCTCTCCCCTCAGCCCCTGGGAACCACTAATCTCCTTTCTGACCCCAGAGCTTCGCCCGTTTTGGACATTTCACATGAATGGAATCATATACTGCAGTGCCTTTTGTGTCTGGCTTCTTCGACTCAGTGAAATGTTTTGAAGGTTCATCACGTCGTGGCATGTGTCAGCACTTCATTCTTTTTTATGGCTGAGTATCAGAGAGCGTGGACATACCATACTTTGTTTATCCATTCATCAGTTGATGGACATTTGGGTTGTTTCCACTTTGTGCTTATTATGAATAATGCTTCTGTGAACATTCTTGTAAAAGTTTTTTTTTTTTTATCTGAACATATGTTTTCACTTCTCTTGGTTATATGACTGGAGGTGGAATATGTGGGTCATTTGGTAACTCCATGCTTAACGTTTTAAGAAACTACCGAACCCTTCCAAAGCAGCTGCACCATTTTACATTCCCGCTAGCTACGTGTAAGGGTTTTGCTTTCTTCACCTCCTCAGTAACCCTTGTTACTGTCTGTCTTTTTTGTATCATAGCCCTCCGAGTGGGTATGAAGTGTTATCTTACTGTGGTTTTGATTTGCATTTCTTTAATGATTGATAATGTTACGTAAATTTTCATGTGTGTATTGGCAATTTACATTTCTTCTTTGGAGAGGAAAAAAACACTTCTTCAAATCTTTTGCTTACTTTTTAATTGGGGTATTTGTCTTTTTATTACAGAGTCTTAAAAGTTCTCTAAATATTCTGGATACTAGAATCATCAGATATACGATTTGCAAATATTTTCTCCCACCTGTGCCTGGTCTTTTCACATTCTTATTAGTGTCCTTTAAAACACAAACATTTCTAAGTTTGATGACACTCAATGTATTATTTTTCTTTTGTTACTTTTGCTTTAGGTGTCCTTAGAATTCATTATGTAATACGAGGTCATGAAGATTTATATCTATTTTTTCTTGTATTGTTTTATCCTTTTAGCTTTTACATGGAGGTTTCTGGTCTATTTTGAGTTAATTTTTGTATGTGCTTTGAAAGAGGGGTCCAACTTTACCCCTTTACACATGGATACTCAGTTGTTCTAGTATTGTTGGTTGACAAACGATTTTTTCCCCTTTGAACTGCCTTGAGGAAAATCAATTGATTATAGATGGATAGGTTTATTTCTGAACATTCAGTTCTACCCCATTGATTTATAAGTTTATTCTTATGCCAGAACCAAATAGTCTTAACGACTATAACTTTGTAATAAATTTAAAAATCAGGAAGTGCGAGTCCTTTAACATTTTCTTTCTTTTTCAAGATTGTTTTGCCTGTTCTGGATCTCTTACATTTCCCTATGAGTTTAGGATCAGCTTGTCCATTTCTACAAAACAAAACAAAACAAAACAAACAAACAAACAAACACCCACTGAGAGTTTTATGGGGATTAAGTTGACTTTATAGATCAATTTGAGGAGTATTGCCATCTTAACATTAAGCTCATAAACATGAGATGTTTTCTTAATTTTTTTCAATGATGTTAAAAATCATCATTGTTGAATTTTTTTCTCAATGGACTTTCAGTGTATGAGTTTTGTACTTCCTTTGTTAAATTTGTTCCTAAATGGTTTATTCTTTTTGATGCTTAATTTCATTTTGGGTTCTTCATTGTTAATATATGGAAATACAACTATATTTTGTATGTTGATCTTATGTCCTGCAACCTAGTTGAATTTACTAGATCTAGTAGTGTGTATATGTGTGTATCTCTTAAGATTTTCTGTATATAAGATCATGCCATTTGTGAATAGAACTTGTTTTACTTCTTCCTTTCTAATCTGTGTGTCTTTTATTTATTTCTCTTGCCTAATTGCCCTGGCTAGAACCTCCAGTACAATGCTGTAAAGTAATAAAAGCAGATCCTGATCTTGGGAGAAAGCTTTCAGATTTTCAACATTAAAGACTTTTACCATTCAGTGCAATGTTAACTGTGGGTTTTTCACAGTTGAGGAAGTTCTCTTCTATTTCTAGTTTCTTGGATGCTTTTATTATGATAAGGTGTTGAAGTTTGTCAAATGCTTTCCATGTGTCTGTTGAGATGATCACATATTCTCCCCCTTATTTTAATAGTAGGGTGCATTGCATTAGTCAATTTTCATGTATTGAACCCTATATTCCTGGGATACATCCCATTTGATCCTGGTGTGTAACCCCCCTTTTTATATGTTACCTGATTCACTTTGCTAGTATTTTGTTGGGGATTTTTGCATCTATATTAATAAGGGATATTGGTCTATAGGGTTTTTTTTTCTTTGTAATGTTTTTGCCTAGATTTAGGATTCTTGATTGACAGGTTGTTTTCCTTTTAGCACTTTGAATATGTCATATCACTGGCTACTGTAATCCATGGTTTGTGATAAAAAAATAAGGTAATGATCTCAGTGAGGCTCATTTTGTACATGAGATTTCTCTCTCTTGCTGTTTTGAAGATTCTCCATTAGTCTTTGGCTTCTGGTATTTTGGTTATGATATGTTTATGTCTGGCTGTCTGTGTTTATTGTACTTAGAGTTTGCTGAGCTTCTTGGATGAATAGATCAATGTTTTCATCAAATTTAGGAAGTTTTTGACCCTGTTTCTTCAAATATCCTTTCTATCTCTTCTCTCCCTCCTTTCTTCTTGGGACTCCCATGATGCAAAGGTTAGTATGCTTGTTAGTACACCGCGGATCTCTGAGGGTCTGTTCATTTTTCTTCTTTTAAAATTTTCCTTCCTTGATTAGATGGTCTCCACTGACCTATCTTTAGGTTTGCTGATTCTTTCTTCTGCGTGCTCAGTTCTGCTGCTGAGCCCCTCTGGTGAATTTTTCATTTCTGTTACAGCACTTCTCAACTCCAGAATTTCTATTTGGTTTATCTTTATAATTTCTATCTCTTTATTGTTATTCTTTATTTACTATAACACCTGTCTTATACTTTTCTTTAGCCTTTAAATGTGTTTTCCTTGAGTTCTTTGAACATTTTGAAATAGCTGATTTAAAATATCTGGGTTTCCTCAGGTAGAGTTTCTGTCGATTGCTTCCCCCCTCCTGCCCCCGTGTATGACACATTTTTTTCTTTGCATGTCTTATATTTTTTGTTGTTGTTGAAAACTGGATATATTTAATAATAAAAAGCAACTCTGGAAATCATATTTTGTCCCCACCCCCAAACGTTGTTGTTGCTCTTTCCTGGAGTGTTTCGGGACGTGCTTTCTTGATAGCCCCCACAGATCTGACTGTTGTAATCCAGCCCAACAAGGGCTCTCGTCAGTACTCTGACTCTCCCTTTTAAGTCCTACCCTGAGGCCTGGGCACCTCGAAACACCGGGATTTCTTGTTACTCAAGGTTCTTCTGTTTTTACTATAATTAGCGTGTCCTCACCACACAAGACACTTGGGATCGACTCCAAGACTCATTGTGACACTTGGCTTGAAACTGTCTCCAACTTTGGCTTCTGTGACAAAGACTCTGTGTTCCCTCTGACTCCATCTGCTTCTCCCTGACTGCTTACTGGGCTCACCATTTGCTCACGGTTTACCATAACCTCATTTTCCTCTCTACTTTCCAGAGTTTATCTATTCTTCTTCAACAGTATTCCCCTCTGGAGCAACTTGTCTAATAGAACAGGAGACTGGGCTTTGGAGTTAGGAGGACTTGGGTTTTCCGTCTGGTCTGGACATATACAAGTGGGGGAACCCTGGATATATTTACTTACTCTATTCCTCAGTTTCTCATCTAGCCAATAAAGATAATAATAATGCACTCTCAAGGAGCTCTTGTGAGTCTTAAATGAGATAACACAAGTACTTTGTGCCCTTGGCAGGGAAAGTGCTCAAAAAGATTAGCTTTGGGTTCCACCATCACTTTAGTCTCAATTTATTCAAACCAAGGTCATCATCTCACTCCAAACAAGCCCTCCTGTCTTCTGCCTACGCTAGCTCTCCAGCTTCCTTACTTCGGGGGTCACCTCTGACCTGGTGTTGTTCACTAATGATGATGACATCTCATATGGATCCACCACCACCAGAGATTCTAAATGCCCAGAATGTTGTTTTCTTTTATCCTGGAGCAACATTCCCTTGATCCTTGTAACTTTTCTTTCAAAATATCTTCCCCACCCCCACCTTTCCTTTCTACCTTCACTGGCTCTTCCCTAGCTCTGCCCTCACAACTCTTGAGTGGAGTGACAGCTCTGAAACCACAACTGCGTGCCCACTTCATAGGAACTAGGAATCTGAGCACCTTCCTGTGGTTCCTGTGGCTCTTGCTCTTTTTTTCTGGCAAGGTAGAGCCACACACTAGCCAGAAAAAATGTAAACTGTGGGATTTGCAGGCAGAAGTCCTTGATTCTAGACCCAGGCAAGCCTTTCGTGCCTTTTGGACCTTGATTCCCCCACCAGTGCGGGGGGGATGGAGAACTGAGCAGTCTTGGAGGCCCCTGCCGGCTTTGATGGATGGTGATTTATCACTTGTGGTTTCTTTCAAATGCAGGGCTCATCCATGGGGTTTCTGAGATGTTCTTCCTTTTCTCGCTCCCTACCTTGACAGGCTTGTCTTCTAAGGTGAGTTTGCCAAGTCCTACTCAGACCTCATTTCCTGTCCCTGACTCACTGTGTTTGGCTTCTTCCCCTGCCCTGTAGCCTAGGGTAGGTATGTGTGCTGATGTGTTTATTGGCACAGCTTCTGCTTCTGTGTTCTCTTGGCGTTTTTAGAGATTCTCTGTCTTCTGTCTGTCCTATTCCATTCCAGCCTCTACATTGATGACCAGTGGGATCCTTCTAATGCTGGAATCTGAGTTTTTCACTTCCCTGATGAGAAATCTCCAATGACTTCCCAAACTCTCAGGATAAAGGCTATTTCCTTAGCATCCTTTTGTAGGCTCATCTACACCCATCTACATTCTGATCACAACTCATTTCTCTACTCAGCTGTTTCTGATGATCCCTCCATTCTCTTGCTTATTCTGTTTCCTCTGCTTGCAGTTGCACCCTTCCCCACACTACTCTGTCCATTGAAATCTGACCTACCCACCAGGCCCCAGATCTATTGTCACCTTCTTGGGAAGTCCATCTTGATCTCTTCATTCAAAGCAATCCTGTTGCTTCAATCCTGTTGCTTCTGCATTTTTTACAGAAAATTATTTATTCAACAGAGAAGAATCATTTTATTTTATTTTTCTTTATGTTATAGTAAAAGTGAAGACTGTGTCTGATTTAGGTCAGGTGCTTGGCACATAGGTATTGCTCAGTAAACATTTGTTGAAAAGGGAATAACTTCTCTCTCTGGGTTTCTGGCTTAAGACTCTCTCCCCCACCAGGCTACTTGAGACATCCCCTCCAATTCGCCTATCATAGACTGATCTTCCTGAAGGGTGGCTGGATTCATCTGCTGCCAAACCCAACTCATGTTCTTCTGAATTTAAACAAAGGAGCAGGAAGGAGCGGGGATTAGTGCGAGATCCTAATCAGTGAGCACAGAGATGCCTGCTGGCATGGGGATCTCTGGTGGAATTCCCAGCCAGTGTTCACAAGTGCAAATTGTCAATAATGCCCACAGCTAGTACTCACACTGGCTGAGCTGGGGAGCAGGGGCATCTGGATCCTTTCAAATCCAGTCCTCAGAGCTGGAACTGGGGCTCAAGATCAATGTGTCCTAATGCCCTCGTTTTATAGATGCAAGAAGGCTTCCTAAGATCACGCAGCAAGTCAAGGCAGGGCTGGGAGAGAAACCCAGAGCTCTCATTCCCGGCCTTGGGGTCCCCCTCTCTTCATCAGGCTGTGGGGTTTTGTAAGAATTGTTGTAATTCCTGGATGTCTTAGTTCATAAACAGTGATCTTCCTGGAGCTCAATTAATAAGACCTTGAAATTGGTACCTATCTTTTAAATTCCAAGAACAAAACTACTGGTGGATAGAAAATGAGAGGGGGTGGGAGGAGAGGAGGGGAAGAGAGATGAGAGAAGATGGAGATAGAAAAACAGAAAGAGAGTGAAATAGGGACAAAGAAAGCAACAGAAAGACAAACATAGAGATGAAAAAATTTCAAAGACCAACAGACAAGGAGACCAAAAGAGAGTCAGAAAGGGGCAGACAGCGTGTAAGAGAGACAGGACACAGAGATGGAGGAAGGCTACGAGAGCAGACCCTCTCTCTGCACTTCCCCTCTCCTTCTGCTCCAGCCCTGGGAAATGCTTCAAAGGTGAGTGCAGCCCTTGCTCCCTTTGGGTCCTCTGAGGCTCAGTGAATGACATAGCCCCAGAGGACTTTGTCCCAAGACTTCTTCATTGGGGGCTGAGAATTCAGATGGTGTGTGAGCTGCAGCAGTTTTGCAGGTATGAGCAGGGATTTTGAGAGAATTGTTGGGGTTTATCCAGTAGTTTTTCCAGGTTTCCTGGCTGCAGAAAGACCTCATCAGGGCAGGGACATCAGGAGCTCAGGCCCTGGTTTGGGAGTGCTTGGCTGGGGTTCTTAGGAATGTTTTTAGCCCAGCGTTTGGACCAGCTGATCCCTGAGGCCCTTCCAGGGCCTCCTAACTGACTGAGCACTTGGACCTAAAGATATAGGGGTCCTCCCACCCCTTCTTCTTGGATGCTCAAACCAACTACTACTTTGGGTTCATGTCTACCATCAAGGGTGTGAACAGAGAGGAATCATCCATTCTAACTCTACCTATTGATTCCTCCAGCAAAGAAATCTTCTTAGTGGATACTTTGACAAGTGTAGCTTAGTTGGTTGGGCATTGTCCCACAAATGGAAAGGTTTGCCAGTTCGATTCTTGGTCAGGGCACATGCCTGGGTTGCAGGTTCAGTCCCAGGTCAGGGTTCATATGGAAGGCAACTGATCAATGTTTCTCTCTCACATCTGTTTTTCTCTTCCTCTATTTCTCCCTCCCTTCCCATCTCTCTTAAAAAGAAAAGAAAAAGAAAAAGAAATCTTCTTGGTAGAAATAAGTTACAGATGTGAAAGCTGAAGAAGTACCAGACACATCTTTCTATGCTCAGAAGGGGAGACAGAGACCCAGAAAGTCCTTGTCAGGGGAGGAGCTCGAAGTTAGAACTTAGATCTGCTGGCTCCCAGCTGCGTCTGGGGCATCGGCCGCATGCTGAGTGGCAGAGAAGGAAGTTGGGAGGACGAGACTCTGGGGCTTCTCAGCCAGTGAAAATGACTAAGACCGCAGAAACATTCACAGAATTTGGGGTTGGGTGTGGGGTTGGGTGGCATTGCTTCTCCCATCCCCTTCCCCACTTTAAATCAGGCTGTTATATAGAGCTCCTTGGACAGCTCCACCTCATCACACCAGAAGCTGAGGGCAGCGGGTCGTACACTTCCCCTTCGTTCACCAGAAACTCAGATTTTCAGCTCCTCTGTCTCCTGCTTGCCAGCGTCCGAGTGCTACCTTAGAGAAGGCTGCTCCATGATGGGCTTTGGGGGTGCTGGGCAATGGCTGGGGAAAGCAGCAGATGTGTGTAAGTTGGGAAGATGAAAGAAGTGCTAGAAAGACAAAGCTCAAACATATAAATCTATCTGTATGGCAACCCACCAGTCACAAAATGGTGAAGCTGACTTTCTTTCATGGACATTCTTCCATTTTCTCCATTCCTTTACTTAGTCAATCTTTCACTTGTTCACTCACTCAGGTAACCAGCCAACCAATCCTTCGTGGTGCACATGCTCAGGGGTGGTCATGGGGTGGAGGTGGTGGCGTTGGTGGTGGTGGTGGTGGTGGCGGTGGTGGCAGTGGTAGGGAGTACTTTTTGTTGTTGGGCGATATTGATGAGTACGGGTTGTTGTGGTGATGCTGACACTGAAGTGAGGGGAGCGGGTGGTGGTGATGGTGGGGATAAGCTGGTGGTGTTGGTGATGACTGGTGATGGTGGCAGATGGGTGTCTTTGTTTTTGTTGGGTGTGTTGACGGGCAGTGGAGATCGTGGTGGTGTTGACAGGGGAATAGTGGTGCCATGGTGGTGGCGGTGGTAGTGCTGACTCTGGTGGTTGTGGTGGTTGTGGTGCTGGTGATGGTGAGTGTAGTGATGGTGGTTGTGGTGATGAGAGTAGGGGTGGTAGTGATTTTGGTGGGTGGTGGCAGTTGAGTGGTTGAAGGGACAATAGTGGTGGTGGTGATGGGGGCATTGGAGGAGGGAATTGGGCAGTGGAGACAAATTGCCCAGTGTGGTCCTCAGTGCACCCACAGGCTGGCGCGGAAGGAGGTATGACCTGGACACAAACTACAACTGCGGACGAGCCATGACCGGGTTGCGGGGGAGACAAAGGGAAGAGCTATGGGCACTGGAACAGGTGAAGCTTCTCTCTGGCTGGAGATTAGGATGCTCTTCCTGGGCCCTGAAGGGAAGGTAGCCAGAAGAAAAAAGATCTATATAAGATTAATAGCTTTTTATTGGTTTTATTGTTTTTATATTTACAATACCTGCTGCTAATTAATCAGAACCAAGAAGTACAGAAAAGCACTCAGAAGAAAACATTTTAATTAACCAAAATCTCACTTTCTAGACATAAAGGTGGGGGAGGGAGGTCATTTTTACTCTCAGAGATGGAGGTTGGGAGTTTCCTGACTCAGAAAAACATTCTCTTCCAGATGGAGGAAGCAGTGTGAGGGACAGAATGGAGGTGTCCAGGGTAGGGAATGTTCCAGAACAGCTGTGCCCATCAGCAGGGGTGAGGGCCTTGCCCTCCCCGGGAGGAAGGGAAGTGGCATATGAGGTGATAAGTGGACACACCACTCACGGAGGTGAACAGGAGTGAGGTGGGGTGGGGTGGCAGAGAAGGGGCCCTCCCTCGGCCTGACCTTTGTCCTGTGACTCACCTGGGTGGAGCAGATAAACTCCGGATCACTGTGTTCTGCGCGTCACTCCCAGGCAGTGGACTGAAGGCATCAGTGCAGCCAGCTGCAGAATCTCACTGAGCAAGAGGGACTGGGAAAGGAGCAAGCTCACATCCCTCTTCTCTCCTCCCTCTGGCACCAGCCCTCCCCTTCTCTGCCCAGGAGCAGAGCCTCTCTGAATCCCCAGCCTTCTTGCTTCTTGGTGAATCTGTGTGAGGCCAAGGGAGCATGTTTGGCAATGACCTTGGGGGAATAGACCTCTCTGGGTCCTATTAAGTCTAAAGGTTACCTGAAAGTTTCCAGTGCAATTTCTAATCCTTCCTTCTGGGTTTGTTTTCTAAGCTGTGTCATCCTTTTGCCAAGCAGCACCTTCACTGAAAGTCCACTGTGGACACCAGTGAAAGGGGGGCTACTTGGATGGCATCAAAGGAAGAAGATTCTGCCTCACTGAGTCCTTGGTCAGCCCACCCCAGGGCCTTGGGTGGAAGTGTGAAAGGGGGAGAATCGAACTTATCTTTCAGGGCTGTTAGGAGGACGAAATGTGGTGATGCCTGTGAAGTCCCTGGGACTCCATGATTCTGGGAGCCCTGAGGGCTTCCTAGCAGCTTGGGATTCACTCTGGGCTCTGCTGGGGAGCAGGGGCACAGGGGGCGGGAGCCTGGAAGTTGGCCCTGAAGGGAGCCCAGGAAGGCAGGTTGCCCTTCTGACACGGCCTCAGCCACCTCCTGCTCTGACAGGCAGCACTCTTCCTGCACACCCAAGTCCCGCCACCATCGCAGGTGACCTCAGTGTCCCTGGGCTTGCACTCTACTTCGGCCCTGTGGGCACAGGATCACCTTTTATAATAATCATAGGGGCTCAGTGGATTGAGCGCTGGCCTATGAACCAAAGAGTCGCTGGTTCGATTCCTAGTCAGGGCACATACCTGGGTTGAGGGCCAGGTCCCCAGTAGGGGGCACATGAGAGGTAACCACACATTGATGTTTCTCTCCCTCTCTTCCTCCTTTCCCCTCTCTCTAAAAATAAATAAATAAATACAGTCTTAAAATAATCATAACTAATATTTATGGTGCACTTGCCTCATGGCAGGCACTGTTCTAAGGGCTCCCTCCACACGCATTATCTTGCCTGGTGCTCCCAAACCCTTTTTACACTGGAGGAACTGGCATCGCAGAGAGCACATGCGATCTTTCCAAGAGCACATATGACTTTCCCGCAGGTCATAAGAAGCAGAGCTAGGATCTGACAGTGGCACCATTGTGGCAGGACCCATACCCACAAGAGCCTTCCCCACCCCTGAAATGTCAGCTGCCACATCCCACTCCCTGGCCACAGCTCTCCTCTGCCCCTGCTCTTCCACCCCAGAGAGACTTCTGGGCCCTTCTTGTACTGGCCCCATTTTCACTCAGTCTCGCAGCCCCATCCTGTCTTCACTTCTTTATCAGCCCAAATCCTTGGACTGGTAAGAGCAGCCTCACCAGCTCTCGGGAGCCCCAGTCCTGCTCCTGTGTCTGGTGAAAACCCAGCATCCCCTGTCTGGAGCGAGAAGGAAAACTTGTTTGAAAACTGGCTGCTTTGGAACCTTCTGGAAGGTCTGCCAGAGTTTTCTTCTGGAGAAAATTGCCCCTTTGTTTGGAGAAGCTCCTTAAAGAGCTTTTCGGTGAGACACAGGGGATGGGTGGGGCTAGAGTGGGAGAGCAGGAGCCATCAGGGTTTGGGGGGAGCTGCATCCAGGCCACAGCCTCGCGCACTCCTGGGGGCCCACCCCCGTGAAGGCAGCCCCCGGGACTCAGCATGTTGTGAAGGGTGTCCCCGCCCACCCAGGGGGAGCCTCAGCAGAGGTGTCCCCCTGAAGTTTGCAAGGGAGTAGTAATACTCCTGCCTTAAAATTCTAACCACCAGTAAAATGCAATCCAGCATCCTTACCTCGCACTCAAGACCCTAAGCATCCAGGCCCCTGCTTCTCCCCAAGCTCCTGACCCACCAGGATCACACCACGCCACCCACACCAGCTTCCCAGCTCTGCCAAAATCCTGAGCACAATCCGGCCTCAACACCTGCATTTGCACCTGCGTTCTCCTGCCGAACTGTGTGCCCCTAGATAGCCAAGCAGCCTGCTCCTTAGTTCCACTCGGCCTCTGCTCGCACGTCACCTCCTCAGAATGGCCCGTCCTGGCCTGCCCGGCTCAGAGTGCACCCTGCTGCGCTCTGTCTCCTCACTCTGCCCAGGTTCCCTTCATTGCACTGATCACTGCCTGATGTCAAAGTATAATTTTCAAAGAGTCAAAAGCACTACTCTCACACACACATTCAGAGGGATGTGTCAGTGCTTAATTTACCTCATCGGTGTGGGAATCGGGAGAATGACACAGCAGGTTCAAAGGGGGGAGGGTTGAGAAACGCCCCCGTGTAGTTGATGGAGAACGAGTGCGGGAATAACATTGTCAGGTTACATGTTAAATTGTTCCATGCCCGATAGTGCAATAAAACCGTAGCCTTTGGAGTTTCCTTTTCTTCCAGACAGAAATCATTTGCATCTCTGCTGGACAAAAATCATTTGCAGCTTATCAATCTTCTTTAAGTTAACGTTGCACTTCTTCGAGCCAGGGCCCTAATCAATAGTAAATAGTAAGTCAAATGAAAACCACTCGGCGAGAACAGCGCTGTCTGAAAGAACTTTGTACAATGAAGCAATGTGCCTTCCAATGCGACAGCCGCTCCACCCACGTGGCCAGTCAGCTCTCAAAGTGTGGTTGGTATGACAGACACAGGATTTAAATAGTTAATTATTTACATAAAACTAAATTTCAATAAATTTGTTTGATACACATATACTAATATAATATGTACTTTAATATATAAATATAACATGATAGAAATGATTTACTATGATACAAATATAAATACTAGTAAATACATAATTTATTGCATTGCATATGTTCCATTATTTTAATACAAAGTCAGTAAGTTATGTGTAAAGGGCCACAGGTGCTAGGGGCTACCCTATTGGACAGCACAATTCCAGGAAGTCAGATGACAATTAGGCAGTTTGTTAGACAATGCTGTGCTTGCAAATGCTTTTTTTTTCATGTTTTGAATAATTTTTCCTGGACTGACATCACATTCTATGTTTATTTGTTTGTTTGTTGTCTTCTGGCCCAGCTGGAAGGTAAGCTTTGTGATAGCGGGGGTTTTGTGTTGTTTTCCGCTCGTCCCCAGCACTTAGGAGGGGAGCCTGGCGCGTGGCCCGAGCACCCTCGGTGGCTGCTGAGTGGATACATCAGCACAAGGGGGCTGGAGTCTCACCAGAAATCAGACCGACGGTGAGTGTGGCTGATGAGCTTTAGCAAGAGTGATGCCCGGAGTTTCATTTTAAATGGTTTTCTTATTCTGTAAAGTAATTCCCTGCTGTGAACCTCAGACCTCAGTGCACTATGTGGCTCCGGTTGGTGGTCTGGAGGGGTGGGGTGAAGGGTTGGGGGAGAGGGCCAGGCTGGAGGATGAAGTGCTGGGGTGAGAAAGGATTGAGCTGGGTGCAGACATATAGAGCCAGAGCGGGCAAAAGACTCCCAGAGGAATGTGAGTGCTTCCTGGGGACCCTCAGCTAACCAGGGAGCACCTCAGGTACCCCACAGTTAAGGAGAGACAGATCTAGTTATTTACTTGTGTATTAGTCAGAGCAGACGACCTGCAGTAACAAACAGTCCTACAGTCTCAGCTGAGGCTGAACGTGGCAAGTTCCCGGGACAGGGCCCTGGCCTTAGAGGACAGGAGCTAATGGGGGTAGATGCAACTCTTTGTCTATTTACATGCAGTGAAGGCGCAGCTGAGACAACCCTTAGGTCATTTTTCTATGTATGTGAGTTGCGTTTGGGCCTGTGTTTAATCACTGGGACTGTTCACGTGGGGTCCTCCAGGAAGGAAGCTCTGGGTGTAGAGAAGTCAGGAGATCATAAGGCCAGATCCCCCTTCTTTATTCCGGACCCCTCCATTCCTCTGTCCGTCAGTGGTCAGTGGCCTGAGACCACACAGCTGCCTCTGAGGTCCTGGGTCTCACCCCTTGTTTTGCAGACGACAGACCTGGGCCTGGAGAGGAGAAGGGACTGCTTTGAGCTCACAGCAGACAGTGCAGAGCTGGGCCTTGAACCAGGGTCTGCTGGCTTTCTGTTACAGATTCCCCCAAAGCCTCCTTCAAAGGTGCTTGTCCTTTGGACTTGTGCCCAGGTCCTTCTGCCCTTTCCCTGCTATCAAGGGGGCCAAAATGAAGTGGGAGGATTTGAACAGATGCCTTTGTAGGCTACGGGGACCTTTATTTATGAGGTCCCCCTTTCTGGGTGTGGCACCTCCATGTCCCCCTGCTGTCTGAAGTGAGGGGGCTTAGGCAGGGGGCCAAGCACTGGGTTCAGGCTGTGGGAGGGACTGGGGTTCCAGACCACCAATTGGCTCCACACCCCTGATGTTTGTGCCACATGCACTCTCTCCTCCTGCCCCCGGTAATCCCCTGCTCCTTCTCCCTTTTCATCTAACGGGGATTTACCAAATCAGAGCTGTAAGGGCCCTTAGAAATCATGCAAACTTGCCCTCCCCAGCCCCCAATTTACTGCTGGAAAAAGAGACCCAGAGAAGGGTTGGGGCTTGTGCTTGGCCACACGGCCATTTGGGGCAGAGCTGGAACCAAGAGCCCAAGGCTTCTGAACCAGCCCGGGGTTTTCCAGTAACTCAGGCTGTCTCTCGCTTATTATCTTATCTTGTTTCATCTTGTCTCATCCCATTAAGGATGAGGGGCTGGAGAGGCAGCTCTGAGATGGGATCTTCTAATCGACTTTAGAACACTCTTGGCTCGTACAGTGTCGCCTGAGACAAACCTGTCTCTCTTTCTGTGCCCCTCACCTAAGCCCAGGGGTGGAAACCAACCCAGGCCACCCTCCCAGTTACCCCTCAGCTGGCCAGGCTGTCTGTGGGGCCCTAGGACCAAGTCTGGACAGGGAAGGAGTCATAGTGAGTACACCAAGGAAGATGGACAGAAGGCTCCCCATTAGGCTAGCTCTTTGGGGGTTTAATGGAATTCTCTAGAACGGAAGGTAGAGGGAGATTGGAGCAGGTGAAGAAGCAGAGGCAGTGGCTGAGGCCTCTTGTTGCCCCAGGTGGATGAGAGAGTATAATCGGGCCTCTTCCTATAGGGAGTCTTCCAGGCTTGACTTTAGGATTCGTTACAACAAAGGCAAAACTCAGAGGCTCTTAGTTCTCCCAGTCACGATGCCTTTGGTTATCATAGAAACCCAACTCGCATGTTAAGCCACGGGGAAGAGGAGGTTGTCGGGAAGACACTGGGCTTTCCCACATTACTGAGTCACGAACAGTCCTTTCAAACATCAACAAATCGTGTTTCTGTCAACTTCAGGGACAAAGGAACCCAAATGCAGCCTAGACCCCCCTCCCATCTTTCACCTCTGCTGATCTATGTGTGGGCCCCATTTTCTAGTGGCTTCTGCCTTTAGGGGACACAGGGCTGACCAAGTCTCCCATGTCCCACAGCTCAGAGCTTTGCCCCAAGACACAGATGGTTCCCCTTTCCCCGGGTCCAGGCGGGGAAATCCCTAGAAGGACTTAAACCAGCCTGGCTTGGATCAGACACCCACCCACAGTCTGAACCCCAGGGTGTGGGGAACTGTCCCCAGAGAGCAGACAACCGCAGGGAGTCAGGGAGGCTCCTTCTGGGAGCCCCCTCTGGTTGATTTCCTTAGATTGCTTACCGATGTCTCCTACATGCCACGCCCTGTCGGGGCTGAGTTGTGAGCAGCCTTGAATTTAGGGTGATCACAGGAGCCAATCACAAAGCAAGAAGGGCCCCAGGCCTAACAGAGAGACAGAGATGGTGCTCTGGGGTGAGAGTGGTTCTAGAATCAGCTGGAGCAGGACGCACAAAGGCTCGGAGGGAACCGTGAACCTCTAGTGCGTGGGGCAAGGTGAGGAAGCTTATGAGCAAGGCTACGGAGCTTCAGATTTGTGCTGGAGGCAGTGTGGGGCCGGAGGAGAAACCGGGTCAGACTTGGGTGACTCCGTCGTACATGGCCCAGCGCTGTGTCTGGCACAGGGCTGTTGTGTGGCTGGGTTTAGGAACTCCTTTTCAGGAGCTGAGTTTGGAGTCAGAAGACCCGGTGGGGGTCAAGCTTATTCTAGGGTGGCCTCAGCACTCCAGACACAATTATGGAAACACTGATATTAGCCTCTTTGGGCTCCTTGGTTCGTGTGCTATTTCTCCGTGGGAGCCAGGAGAGAGACAGCACTACTCTAAGCAAAGGGAAAAGGGTTGCTCCGTAAAGCTTCGTTCATCGGTTGAAGAAGCTGCTTTGGGTGGAACTCTAACATCTCATTTCGCTCTCCTTCCCCGGCTTCTGGTCCTCCAGCAGGCTGCTCTGCCTTCTGCTCAGTTAAGGTAATCTAAAGCTTTGACCAGAGCACCTGTGGCCCTGGGGGCAGAGGGCAGGCGAGGGCCAGACACATGGCGCCCCCTCATGGGGATTCTGGTGTCCTGGCATCTTCCTGGAGTTATCAGTTGTTATCAAAGATTTTGGAACAGAAAAATCATGTACCCTTCTTATATTAAAATCAGATGGATGTCTATATTATGGAGTGGATGTATATATTATTTTGCATACTTAAAATTTTTTTGTAAAATACACCAAACATAAAATGTATCGTCTTACCCATTTTTGGGTGTTCAGTTCAGTACGTGGACTGTGCTCACTTCATGCGATGTTTGTTTCACCTTGCAAAACAGACTCCGTACCCATCCAACAGTAGCCCCCAGCCTCCCCCCTTGCAGCCCCTGCTTATCACGACTCTGTTTTCTGTCTCCAGGAATTTGACTGCTCTAGGTATTCCATGTAGGTGGAAACACACAGAATTTGACTTTCTGTATCTGGCCTACTTCTTTTTTCTTTAAGTGTTTGTTTATGTATGTATGTATATATGTATGTACATACATATGTACATATTTAGATGGAGACAGAGAGGGAAACATGGATTGGTTGCCTCTGGGGGACCAAACCCGCAACGCAGACCTGTGCCCTGACTGGGAATCCAACCGACGACCTTTCATTTTGCAGGATGACGCCCAAGGAACTGAACCACACGGGTCAGGGCTGTATCTCGCTTATTTCACTTAGCGTAATGTCTTTGAGGCTTCGTGCTATACCCTGTGACAGCATGTCCTCCCTTTCGAAGGCCGACTAATACCCCATTGTGTGTGTGGGCCGCCCTTGGCCTGTTCGTTCATGCACCTAAGGACGCCCGGGTGGCTCCCGCCACTTGGCTCTTGTGAGTAATGCCGCCGTGAACACGGGTGCGCAAGTATCTCTTGGCAGCTTTGCTTTCGACTCTTTTGGGTATAATCAGAAGTGGACCTAGATCGTATGGTAGTTCTATTCGTAATCTTTTGAGGAAAGGCCGCATTGTTTTCCGTAGTGGCCGTATCATTTCCCATTCTCACCAAACTCACGCAAATCTCATGCTTCTCCACCACTTCACCAATGTTGTTACTCTCTGGGTTTTTTTTTCTTAAGTAGCCATCCCAATGGGCATGAGGTAGTATCTCACTGTGGTTTTGCACATACATTTTTTTATAAAAGAAACGTTTCACCTCTGATGGCAGCTTTGAACTTCATCCCGAGAGGCCGGGTGTGTGCTCCCTCCTCGGCCCTCAGGGGTCGGAGACAGGGAGAGCCTCCAGGTCTGAACTCAGCACACAGTGGGTCTGTGGGGGTCCCTGCCCTTCGCCCTCCTCCCCTTCCTCCCATCCTGTGCGCACAGCCTCGGTCGAGGGCCGGACACACAGCACAGAACTGAGACACGCAGCAGGACACCTTCCCTTCGTCCAACGTCAGAGCGTCAGGCTGAGATGGGGCGGCACCCCCCACCTGGGGGCGCCCAGAGCGCAGCGTGGAGGGGGAAGCTCTCCAGCTCGCAGTGAAGGTGGAGAGGACTGAGCGGGTGGGGTGGGGGGCAGTATTAGGGGAGAAGGTCACACCTGAGCAAAGGCCCTGGGGTGCTGCGGTTTGTTTGAAGGGGCCCTTGTTGAGGAGGTAGAGAGGGTTTCTCCTAGTGTCAGGGCGAGAGCGGGTTGGAGGGGTTCCAGTGGCTCAGGACTTAGCCCGCCCTCCTCACCCGCCAGCCAGGATGCGCTCCTGTCAGGCCAGGAGCCAGTATTTCCGGCTCCCTCCCCAGACTTCTCCTCTGATGCGGCAGCTGGCCCTGCAAACCACCCCTTCTCCTCAACACTCTTCCTTAGCTTCTCGACACCTGCCTCCATCGATTTCTCTCCTCTCCTCTGACGCTTCCTCCTTGTCTTCTCTGATTCTTCCTCCAGCTCCTGAAGTGTTGCTAAGGGAGAAGCCCTGGCAGCTTTCAGCATGATGTCTTCGTGCAAACCTGTCATCTGGATCCCAGGGAACGGGCTGTTGGCCTGGATTGCTGGAGCCCAGAGGAGTCCCCCTCTGTCCTTTCACCTCCCTGGCCCTAGATGAAGCAGCAGCTGCTCCTTTCTGGCCGAGCATAATTCATTCAAACTCCTAAAGGCACCTGGGCATCTGGGGAAGAGGACAGTGTGTGATGGCACCGGGTGAAGGTATCAGAGGTCCTTCTGGCACGTAGTCTGGTGACGGAGACAGAGATGAGCCTGCCCGGCCCCTGTAGTCCAGGAGGGGGGCCCTCCTCTCCTCCTGGAGGAGGAGGGTGTGGGAAGAGGCAGCTACAGTCACTGCGATGGGCAGTGTGGGGGCGTCATCAGTCCAGCACGAAGGGGAGGCTTCAAGTAGACCTGACAGCCTCGCCAGGGAGGTGAGCTGTGCGAACACTCACGGGCAGATGCCACATGTTCTCAGAGGCATCCGAGCCACAAACGGGTGCTTTAGGTATCAGAAAAACAGGACCTTTTTTCCTACTTGAAGATGAAGGTGGCACGAAGCCTACCCGGGCAAAGCAGAGTTTGAGCCACACCCTAGGAGCGTGGAAGTAGAGATGGAATGGGAATAGAAGGGCCGGGGATGAGGGTTCCCGGGGCGGGAACGTGTGCTCTGTGGCTGGGGAACGGCGGGCGTCTAGGGTGGTTGGAGCCTTTCAGTGATGGGGAGTCACGGAAGACTCCTGAGGAGTGGAGTGTTGGGATGGGAGGTGGGCGGTGAAGGGCATGGCCATGAAGTATTAGCTAGGAGTATTAGATTTGGGAAAAGTGAAATCCAATCCGCCTGGACTCATTAAATGATTTTTGGGTCAGCAAAGCGGGAGCAAGTCTAACCTTTTGAAAGCAGTTGCTTGAGGCATGGACGCCCAGCTCCTGCTCAGCTGATCCTCAATCTCTCTAAACATGTCATTCTAACCTAGTTTCCTGGGGCATGTACAATTGAACACTTGATGCTTTAAAAATTGAATTGGAAAATCTCAAACAAGGTAGAAAGAGCTGTCATTTTAAGAGGAGAGGATGAGGTCACCTAGAGAGACTGTTTAGGGAGATGAGGCTCCCCAAGTTCAGGGCGGGAGGACAGGCTGGGAAGTCTTCCAGGACCGGGAGAGGCAGGAAGGGCCCCGGGCTCAGGTGCGCCCAGGAGGAGACATTTCCAGGAGGAAAAGGTGATGCAATGCCCTGCAGAGAGCGGCCGTGAGTCGGCAGTGGAAGCCCGCCTGTGGTTTAGCCAGAGAGGGGTTCGAGGGGAGTGGCTATGAAAGGAGTGAGCACCTGGGAGCCAGAGGGGTTGTTGAGGTTTAGGTTTGTCTTAATGAGGAGACACCCGATCGTGGGTTAATGCTGAAGGAGAGGGTGAAGGTTGCGGAGAGGCAGGGATTCTGGAGAAGATGGGCAAGGCAGGAACTAAGGCCAGAGGCAGCAGGATTACCTTTGTCTCCCAAGGACCCTCTGCACACATCCACGCTGCCTGCAGAGCATACATTCCATTTCGTCTTTTTGTTTTAGTCACTTAAGATTATACCATATGTTCCCTGGCTGGGGTGGCTCAGTGGACTGAGCACTGGCCTGTGAACCAAAGGGTCACTGGTTCGATTCCCAGTCAGAGCACATGCCTTATCCCCAGTGGGGGGCATGTGAGAGGCAACCACACATTGAGGTTTCTCTCCCTCCCTTTCTCCCTTCCCCTCTGTCTAAAAATAAATAAATAAGTTTTTTTAAAAAATTATACCATATCTATTTCCCATTTGCTACACAGTATTTATACTTGTGTTTTTTGAACAAAGATTTTATTTAATTATTTAAAAAATATTTTATTTATTTATTTTTAGAGAGAGGGGAAGGGAGGGAGAAAGAGAGGAAGAAAAGCATTGACCAGCTGCTTCTCGCATGGCCACAACCAGGGACTGACCTGCAACGCAAGTGTGTGCCCTGCCCCGGAATCCAACCAGCAACCGCTCAGCCTGCGGGACCTTGAAAGCAGGCACACTCAACTGAGCCACACCAGTCAGGGCCATACTTATCTTTTAACATTAGTTTTTAAATTAGGGAAGTAACACGCGTGTATGGTTAAACAAAATGCAAACATTTCAGAAATGAATAAACAATGAAATTAAAGGTACTCTCAATTTTCCTATAGCTTCCTTTCCTCAATGTACAGTAACTGCTTTTTATGGTTTTCTTGGGAATTCTTCCAAAAACTTTTAATGAATATGTGTGTGTATATGTGCATATATCTTTAAATAGACGAATGGGACCCTCCAGGGAGTTCTGTACTTTGCTTCTTTCATTTGATGCTGTATCTTGGAGGTACTCCCTCATGGCATATAGACAGACAGCTCTTTCTGCATCACAAGCAGGATGGTGTTGTGGAGATGGAGTAGGGTTTCTTCACCCAGTTCTCTCCTGTGCTGATTTCATGTGGTTTCAAGTCTATTGCTATTAGAAATAGTACTTCAGCCCTGGCTGGTGTAGCTCAGTGGATTGACGCGGGCTGCAAATCAAAGCATCGCAGGTTCGATTCCCAGTCAGGACACATGCCTGGGTTGTGGGCCAGGTCCCCAGTGGCAGTCATGTGAGAGGCAACCACACATTGATGTTTCTCTCTCTCTCTTTCTCTCCCTTCCCCTCTCTAAAAATAAATAAATAAAATCTTAAAAAAAAGAAATAGTACTGCAGTGTACCTCTTAGTCCATTCATCCTTGTGCATAGTCAGAATGGTTTTTGTACATTAAATTCCTAGGAATGCAATTATTAGAGTCTACAATAGTATATATCAAAGAGGCTGCATATTATTACATGGGATTGTTGGATTATATAAGAGCGTGTACAGTTACTAGTGTTATAGCTAATGACACATTGTTCTTCAAAGAAGGTGCATGCATATTAATCTTTCAAAATGTGGGCCAGAGATACACAGATGTTACTTATATCACTGCTCATACTTTTCCGTATGCTTGCATGATTTACACACCTGCATCATAGGTTACAATGTGCATACTCGCACGAACAGTAAATGAGCATGGCCCCACCCCCATTTGCCAATAAGACAGTAACAAAATTTTAAATCTTTGCCAGTCTGAAGGGGGAGGGGAATAGTATATCCTTATTGCTTTGATTTCATTTATTCAATTATGGGGATGGCTGGCCATTTTTTTTAGTGAATTGTTTCTTCTATTGAGTCACGCTTCATGAATGCCTACAGAACATTTCATTTTATGTATGTGCCCTCGTTACTTAGCTACATTTTCTGTGGGTTATTTATGCTATTTCCAAATGACTGTGAAGACCTTTGCACATAAAGCTTTTTTCTTCTTCTTTTAGGCTTTTTTTCTTTAGTGTACTATTTCAGAAGATGAATTGCTCTGTCAGTAGTGTGGACATTTTTATGACTCAATACATATTGTCAAATTGCTTTCTCAAAGGACAGTACAGTATACAGTACCTCCAATTTCATTATACTCTTATCAGCACTGGAATCATAATAAAATAATTTTTGATAATTTTAGAGGTAAAAAAATTTTTTTGCAAAATTTTTATATTTAAAAAAGTTTTCTAGTTTTATGAGCATTTCACTTGTGTTTGTTTTTATTACCAATGAGGTTGGCTGTTTTAAGATACATTTGTTAATTAACTGCATTTTCACCTCTCTGAACCGCCTGTTCCTTTTCTCTGCTCATTTGACTGACAGCACGGTTTTATACAAGAGAAAAAAGATAATGTCTTATCAGGGGAAACCCCTATTTCCTTAGGCCCTGTGACTCTCTGGGACCTTATTAACTGATACCAGATTATCAAAGCCAATCTCCTCCATGAGAACCTGGGTGGTGGTGGCTGAAAAGACGGGGTAACGTGGATGGGAGAACTGAGTGAAGAGCACTCTCGATTAAGAGGAGAGAGGCGAGAAGGACTTTGTGAGTGAGGATGGGAATTCACGGACAGCACAGCGTCTGTGCTGGGCTCTCCGATCTCTCCTTCTCCGAGCTCCTTCCCGGAACTCTGGTGGCCAGTGCAGCCAGGGCTGTTTTTGGGAACTGCAACCTGGTGTTGTCATTCGGCTAGGCAAGGCTTCCTTCCATGGCCAGTGCTGCCGGGGAGAAGAAAGCGTGGGAGGAGAGAGGGTCTCTCCTGACCCTGGGTAAGCAGTTATTGAGCGCATGCCCCTTCTTTCTCCAGATGGCCGTTCATCCAGTGTCGTCACTATTGAACTATCTTTCTTCAGATCGCCGTTCAGTGTCATCGCTATTGAACCATCTTTGTTAATTAATGTGATGCCTAGAGTTATTGTTTTAATTTGTACTTCTTTTATTACCGCTTCTCATGTATAGAAATATCCCTTATCATTTTTCATAGTTATGGAGGTATATATTCATGTATATGTATTTATACATGAATAGTATATATCCACACCATTTCATTACTACTTTTCATATCTGTGTGTGCACACATGTGTGTGTGTGTGTATTCCCTCTTTTGGAGGGAATTCTTTGTGCTCACTTTTTTTTTCCTTTGGGATGTTTATATTTTTCCAAGTAATCTTTCTATATTAAAGTTATGAGACTGTCCTATTTTTCATGAATGTTATTTCTAATTTGGCATTTATCTTCTAATTTTGCTTAGTTTTTCACTTTTCATCATTGAGATGCACAGAACATGGTCAGTTTCATGAGCTTTGACAAATGCACAAACCTGTGTACCCCACATTTCTGTCACCCCTGAAAGTTTCCCTGTGTCCCTTCCCAGGCAATCCTCATCCCCTGTCTGCTCTGCCAGAGATAGTCGCCGGCCTGGTTTCTGTCACGACACATCAGTCGTGCTTGTCGTAGTGTTTCAAGGAAACTGAAACACGCACTTTCTGTGTCTAGCTTCCTTTGTGCAACATGATGTTTGAGACGTAGCCATGCTGTTACTGCCGGTAACTTTGTTCCTTTCCATCGCTTACTGGTGTTCCATGGCATGAGTACAGCGTAGTTTGTTGTATGAGGTTCTGGTTTCTCCACGTCCTTGCCAACTTTGATGTAAATTTTAAAAATTTTAGTAATTCTGTGGGTTATAATGGGTTCTCATTGTATGATTTTCACTTCCCTGATGACTTAGAATATTGAACGCTTTTCATGTGCTTATTGCCATTCATATAATAGTATATTCGAGTTAGACTTTAAATTTTATGTCGTCAAATTTCATAATCTCTTCAATTATACATTTTATTGCTTCTACAGTAAAAAATTCTTATTAGTACCAAAGTAACAAATATTTTAAATTATATTTCCCTCTATTACTTTATTGGTTCAACTCGTAAGCACGGCCGTCTTTAATTTACCTGTAATTTGTTTTGCTTTAAGTTGTAAGAAAACTATCTGTCTGCACATAATTAGCCAACTGAACTAAATATTGAATAACCACTTCTTTCCCCACTTATTTGATTTACCACATTTATCTTAGATCAGCCTTTAATATGTAATTGAATCTATTTCTCTGCCACTGTGTAGCTGTTGATTTTTCCAAGAGTACACTGTTTTAATTATTAGAATTACAGAGTGTATTTGTCAAACAACCAAGTTTACCTTTGTTATGCCTTTTTAAAAAAATTTGAAATTTTATTTTATTTTTTGAATTTTTGTAATAGTTTATTTGAACCAAACTGACAACATATTCCTGTGAGCAAGAACTCAAGAATGTTCCACCTTCATTACTCTTTATTTCTTCAAAAATGTCTTAGCAATTCTAGTTCATTTATTTGTCTCATTTAACTGTGGCCAGCTGAATAATAATACCCTTCCAGACACATCCGTGCCTGAATCCCTGGAACCTGTGAATGGTATCTCAACATGGCAAAGGGCTTTTGCCGATGTGATGAGGTGGAGGATTTTTAGACGGGAAGATTATCCTGGGTTATGCAGATGGGCTGCCTGTGATCACGGGGTCCTTATAAGAGGGAGGCAGGAGTAGCAGAGAGAGGTGACGGAAGCAGAGACTGCAGTGACGGGGCCACCAGCTAAGGAAGGCAGGCAGCCCCTAGAGGCTGGAAGAGGCTAGGAAGCAAGGGTCTCCTGGGGCCTTCAAAAGGCACAGCCTCTGCCAAAGCCTTGATTTTAGCTGCTTAAGGCTCATCTCAGCCTTCTGGCCCTCCGGAACTGTAGGAGAATAAATTTCTGTTTTTTAAGCCACTGTGTTGGTGGTAATTTGTTACAGCAGCCATAGGAAAGTGATACGCTGGCTTAAAACTTCTTTAAAAAAACTAAGTAGTAAATGTTGCTCTACTGTGCTTTTGATTGGATTGTATTCCCAGAGAATTTAATTTGGGAGGAACTGACATTTTTATGTCACTCAGTCCTGCTATCTAGACTTTCCCAGGAAAGTGCCCCTTCTCCCATCTCCGATACTTCTCCCTGTTGCCCGCCGTCCCCGTTTGGGTCCCCCAGAGGTAGATCTGAGGCAGGGGATTGAGTACAAGCAGTTCATTGGAAAGGTGGTCTCAGGAAACACAGAAGAGTGAGGAAGTGAGGCGGGGAAGGGAACCCACCTTAGGGTTCTCCAACTCCGTAAGAAAGCAAGTGCATCTCCTCAATGCTGGGAATGGAGGGTCCTCAGGGTGGAGAAAGACCATCAGACCTGGAGACATCAGCAGGCGGGGCCTGTCTCTGCATCCACCTGTTGTGAGGGCACACGCTTCCCGCCCTGGAGCCCAGCGTGCCCACATTCCCTGCTGCCTGGGAGGGAGGCGAGGTTACAAAAGCGGGTAAAACTGGCCTAACTCTGCACAGGGCATGGTGGCCAGAATAGCTTCCCAGGGCAGCGGAGCTGCCTGCTAAGCACCGTAGTGGCTGGAGTGGAGCATCCCGTTAGCCTTTCCAATGCAGCCAAAGCCTGGTTTCCAAGTGCCTTCTCTGCACCTCTTTGCCCAAGGGCTTATCCTGCCAGCCAGAGCCCATGGCAGGCCAAAAAGTGCCAGAGAATGAATGGTGGCCTCCCCAGAAGCCTCCCGCCAGTGGTCAGCTGAGGCTGGCGTGTGCACAGCCCAGCAACCTCACCCCAGGTGCAGGGAAAGGAGAGCTCTGACCCCCAGAGTTCCCCTGTGGGTCGGAGCTGGACCACACACCTGCATGAGCTGCCTTCCCTTCCCTGCCTCACATCCTGCTCTCCAGCAGGTGTTTCCTTGGGTCTCCTCCCGAGTATACATTTATGCCCGTATCCCAGTCCTATGGTCAACATGTGGGAAAAGCCGAATAAGACAGTAGGCGATAGACCTGAATGGCTAGTGGTGAGGTGAAGGCCTGGGGATCAGCCGCAGGCCCCACGGAGCTGAGGGAGGAAGGTTTGGGGTCTCGAGTGTGAACAGAGAGGATTGGGGCCCTCTTCGCACCTTTACATGTTTTTGTGGCTCCCCTGACCATTCCTTCTGCTTGGTTGGCCCTGAGATGAGGGTCCTCGCAGTGGTTCTGGCTGCTCCTGGGAGGAGTGAGCGTGAGGTCCCTCACTTGTCTGGAAAGTGGCCCATTTGGTTTCACCGAGGCGGCAGCATCAGCAGGCCACCTAGACTTCATCTTGGCGAGAGAGCCGAGAACAAGGGCTTCCTTCCGGTGGCAGGGACTCTCCACCCGGGAGAATTTAATGTGTTCCTGGGAGGGGAGAAATATCGGTGGAGACTGAGCTAGAGCTCCAAAGAAGCTGTCCGGCTGGGTCCTCCCTGGTAACCATGGGGATGGGGGAGAGCGGGGGCCCAGCAGGATCCATATCCCATAAAAATGTTGGCGGCTGGACTACAAGATGAAGGGCCTGCAGACACCCTCTGACATCATGTAATTTATGGGGTAATTGGAACTGCTCCCAAAGGGCTGCGAGGGGAGAAGAGCCATGGTTCGGAGCCCCGGGGGCCTAGACGTTTAATGAGGCACTGGGAACCCATAAAGACTCACATCAGAATGATTTGCCTTTTAGGATGCTGAGTCTCTCTTAGCACCGCCCCCGAAAAGATGCCATTTCTCTGAAATGCTCCGAAGTCTGGATGCGAAAATCAATAGCCCAGCTTTTGAGTGACACCGTGTAAGGACCTGGCCAAAGGGTGCAGGGGTCAAAAACTCTCCATCTTGACACTGTCCCCTGGCTATCACAGAGAAACAGGGGAGTGAAGAATCTCGTGCTGGAGAGGCCTTTATAGAGGGAGAAGCTAAAGCCTGGAGAGGTCAAATGACTCGTTCAAAGTCACGTAGTGAGTGCACCAGGGACCATTAGCATCAGTGGTAAGATCAGCTGGAGAAAATGAGAACCACTGAAGTCTAGGCAGGGGGACGAGCTGACAGGATTCCTTCTCAGAAGATGAGGGGCAGTCTACGGAATACAAAAGACACAAACAGTATCTTGTGGGGCTTTCAAGCTTGAACATTTAAATCGCTTTTCTAACTGCGAAGTATGTATTACAGATTTATCAGAAGCTCTAATGGTCGGTGCTGCAATTAAGAGGAAGCCTATTCATTTGTCATGACTGGCGCACAAAATGGATTACAAATGGTACGTGTGTGCCGCTCAGTGGACGCCCTCCTGGCGTCTGGGGACGCGTGAGGCCTGGAATGGCTAGCCGAGTGGGTGTGTGCAGAATCTCGGGGTGAGCGAGGCCGGCCCTCTCAGTGGGACTGGGCCCTGGGCAGGAAGTGTTTATTTTTTCCCCTTCTCTCATCCCAATGTTAATACATGTTTACTGTAGAAAATTTGGAGAATACAAAAAAAAAGTAGAAGAAAAAACCCCACCCATTAACCACCCCCTCCAACCTCCCAGAAAATTACCGTGCTTAACAGTAAGATATATTTCTGACAAGCCACTTTTTAAAAATATATGTCTTTTTTTTAAAGTGGCGTCAGCCTTATTTAGAGGTTTGTATTTCGCCTTGCTTCTAACCTAATATTTAACAGTCTCCAAAGAGATGAATTTAGGTAGTGCGTTACATTCCATTAAAAGGTTGTGGCATGATTTATCAACCTGTTTCTAGGTCATTGCCAATTTTTCAACATTATAAATAATACGATGATAAACACCCTGGTGCATAAATCTTGGGCGTCACCTCGGCCTGCACTTGGGTTGCGTTCCCAGCAGTGGGAACCATCCGAGAATCCTCACCCTCCCTCGCTCGCACTTCTGGCAGCAGCTCGCAGAGGCCCCAGCCTCGCGGGCCCCAGCCCTGCTCCGGGCCCTGCCTGTGGCCCCACAGCCTCAGCATCCTGGGAGAGGACCTAAGGAGGGGAGGAGAAAGCCTGGAAAGTGGGAACTCACCGACTGCACTGTGCCTCGTTTTCCATTCTGTAAAAGGAGGAGCGTGGGCTAGGTTATTGGATTTCCATTTTCTTTTAGGTTTCATATTGGTGATTATTTCATTACTACATATATTGTAATATACACTTTTGTTCAATGACATAAGAGATATTATAAATCACATTTTAAACAAAAATGTATGCATGGCAGTAACATTTTGAAAGCAGTAACATTTTGAAAGAAAGAGAAGAGCCGTGAAAACATTCACCTAAAATGCTGAAACACTGGAAAGCACAAGGTTTGCGCGTAGTAACAATGAAAGCCTTCCTTTACACTGGTAAACCTTCAGGTTCCGTGAGAACAACCTGGTGTATAGGAAGAGTTCAAATTAGAGGCATCCAAGTCCCATAGAGGTGCCCATCATCTAAAAATAAAACCCTTGACAAAGCAGTCCACAAAGCTTCCTTTCTTTGTTCGGCACTTAGCAATACAGATGAATTTTATTTTTTAAACCCCTTTTGTTCAAAGGAAAACCTACACAGAAGCCGGTTATGTACAATGGAAGAGGGGAGGAGCTCCTTTGCCTGGCGTCAGAACCCGGCTGTGCCGTGTGACTTTTTTTACCCAGTGAAAGTTACTGGGGGTCTGCTGTGTGGCTGGCTGTGTGAGGCGCCGGGAGAGAGCATGAGCAAAAATATTCGGCCAGTGCTTGTGCTCGGGCCCCTCAGGGTCTCTTGCATGGGAAGGAGTCTGGGGGTGCCCTGGGGCATTGCTGACCGTACTAAGATTGACACCAGCCTGCACCTTTTCTATGATGCTCGTTATATAGGTGCTTGATAGGGTGAGCTCTGCACCGTTGAACTGCCCCAGGCTCTGGTCCCTTCTAGGGACAGCCCTGCCTGATTCACCATGTCTAGCGGCCCCTGAGACCTGAGTTAGCATCTCGGAGCCCCAGGCCCCACAGGCCCAGTGTGAAAATGCCACCTCTGTCCATCCTGGGAGGCCACTGTTCACGCTACTCTTACTGCTGTTACTACTGCCGGCAGCTGCTGCCCACTGGGCACTCACTACTCGCTGGGTGGCATGCTCAGGGCTCTGTGCATTCTCTCTCTCAGTCCTCACAACCATTCGGGGACAGCGTTTATCATTGTCCTCATTTTACAGGTGAGATTACTGAGGTTCTGGGGTGCTAAGCCCTTCCCCTAAGGTTCCAGTCCTTCTGGCTGCAGAACCCATGGCCCCACCTACCGCACTCACGGCCTGTGGGAGCCCCTCGGGGTGGTTCCACACTTGGGCCACATGCTGCACGGGATGCAGGGACTCCACTACCAGCACCTCGTGCCCAGCCTTCTGCAGCCCATCACAGCACCTACCCACACCGCACAGGGGCCGTGAAACGGGACTGTTTGGGGGAGATGCTGGCTCCATCTGGGGACAGCTGTGGTCCTGAGCAACCAGATCTGACCGACTGCATGGGTCGGGGCTGTGGGCCCTAGACCATGTGTCTTTGTCTGGACCCCAGAGTCACCCTGAGGCCTGCTTGCTGCTCCCCCGGTCGGCCCTTGTTGTGGAAGCTATTGGTAGCTTTCTCCTTTCCTGTCATCTCAATGCAGGTGCCTCGATGAACCTCAAGATAATTCTTGGCAAAGGAGAACCCTGGCCTGGGAGATCTGAGTCTTGGGCCCCACCTTCCTGTCTGTGAAATGGGAAGCTGACCTCTCACCTCCTCCTTCTCAGGGCTTTGGGGCTCAGACAGAGACACCTGGTGAGAATCTGCTTTGTGCGTCCTGGGGTCCTGCACCTGGAGGAGGAGCTGGGCTGTGACCTTAGATGACACTACAGGAAATGGTGTTCACAAAGGGACTGTGTGTCCTGCAGGCTCTTATGCTGCTGCTTTTGGCTTACAGACCTTGGCGACCAGCCAGCAGTGACCCTTGCATCCCTCTGTGAGCTCAGGCTCCCTTCTCTGAAGGGTGGGGTCATCCTACCCACCCAGACAAGAGTTGGGAGGATGAATTGAGACAACACACAGGGAGATCGTGGTGCTGTGCCCGGTGCCCAGCTCGTGTGAGTCCCTCCTTCTCCCTTCCCTCCCTAAGATTCCTGGTCTGGACGGAAGTGCCCAACAGTCCCAGATCTCTGGGTCTAACCCAGAGGTTTGGACCGTCGTGGCCCAGAGCTTAGGAAAGCAGTGTGGGCTGGGGACAGCCAGCATCTGAGCAGGTGACAAGCCCCTGGGGCTCTGGGAGCGGCTGTGAGGATCAGGGGCCCTGTCCCCAGGTAAACCCGTCTTAGCTGGGGTGTGAGAGCAGTGGCCACCCCAGGACTATGGCCACTGTCCCCATGGGCCTGGGGGGTGGGCACTGGGCGTGGGAATCGAGTTCTTTTGTCCATCGTTCCCCCATCTCAGCAACTGCTGGGGAGAGCAGGTATTATGTCTTTGAGATTTCTACTTTCCAAGCTGGGGCAAAGGGTGGGGTGTGAGGAGAGAGAGAATGCTGGGACTCCTGTTCCAGGTGTGCTGCTGACCTCTGTGTGACCCAGGGCAAGTCCGCTCCCCGCAGTTTGACACTGTGGTCCAAAGCAGTTTGGACCCTATAAAGTCAAGGTTTGGTTCTGTGCGGCTCAGCAGTTGTGATCTGCAAACCTTCCCCCCTTGCCTGGTGCTTGGGGGTGCCTTGCCCTGTGTCTGAGTCCTGTGTTAGTGGGACGGTGATGTGTCTGCAACTTGCCATGCCCGCTGGCCCGTGAAATCCCTGAGGACAAGACCATGTCTGATCCATCTCGTCTGCACCCTCCAGGGCCAGCCCGGCGCTGCTCAGTTCGTGTTTGCCTGAATGAGGGGAAGAAGGCCCTCTGGGTGGGGGCTGTGGCCAGTGTTGCCATCTGTCTGCCCTCCCCTGTGACTAGCATGGCTTCGAGTCTCGGGGGGCGGGGCTGGTGTCAGCATCACAGTCAGGTTTCACGTGATCTTGTTATGCTTTTCTCTAGTGTCAAGTGCGGTTTGTCTAGGCGACACTAGACAATAGCATTTGGGGCTTCCATTATCAGCTTCCAGATCTGTCTGCTTGGCCAGGCTGGGCTTCCGGAGGTCGGGGCCCAGCCGGATTCCTCTCTGCGTCCACAGTGCCGGTGCAGGGCTGGTGCCCAGTGTGTGGGCAGGGAAGCCCCTCAGAACGGTCACCGAGAGTCAAGCCAACAAGGGGCCGTGCTACGCTGTGGGAGGTCATAGATAGACCTGGCTCGGTCCAGGTCCTCCGGGGGCTCCCGGTGTGATCAGAAGGAGACTGACGGGTCAGCCTAGAGCTGGAGTGGATAGTGTGCTCTGGATGATGGAGGACAAACCTGAGGGCCGTGGGGACTCAGAGGAGGGAGAGAGTAACCGGGGACACGAGGCAGGCCTCTGAAACCGCAGGTCCTGGGGCCAGACTGGGCGTGTTCAAACCCCAGCTCTGTCCTCTCAGTGAGGCAATCTCGTGCAAGCCATTTGATCTTTCTGTGTCTCAGTTTCCTCATCTGTGAAACAAGTAATACAAGTAGGAGCTGAGAACGGTGCTTGGCAGATAGTGAATAGTCAAAAATGTCAGCTAAAGAAAGAAAAACAGCCTTCACATTTGATCAGCCCTCCAGGAGGGGGCAGGAGAGGGTCCCCCCGCCCCTGCTCACCCCTAGGCCTCACTGGTCCTGGGGCACCTCTTCAGAATTCAAGCGCTCTGTCACCCAGTTTGAACGCTGCTGAACTAGGGGGAGACAGGCCCAGGGAAGGGCAAGTCCCCATGTGAGGCCATGCAGCCAGTGGCAAAGCCAAGACTGAACCCCAGAGCTCCCCCCTCCCAGCCTGAGCAACCTTCTCTGTGCCAGACCACCTCCCCTGTAACAGCCCCACATCTGTGTGCCATCTGCCTGGGTCGCACAGGCCCCACGTGAAACAGCTGGATGCTTTGCAAAATTTGGCTCAAAGGAGTGCACAAGCTGGCTTTCATGGATCGTGGCGGCAACCAGGGTCACGCTGGTCTTCTTGAGATAGAAAACAGTTTCTCTTTTTTAAGTGAGTAATTTGGTTGACTTTTGCCATCTAAAAATACATCCAGGGAGGTGTGATCACATGCCTCCCTTTTCTTGTATATGTCATCCAAACAGGATGGAATGTGCATTGTTCTTTTTGAAGATTGCCCGCTGTCCTCCACGTCCCTTTTTACAAAAGCCACTCTTCCCTATTCCCTGCCAGGATCTAAGGCTTTGTAGGTGTCCCTTCACCTGACCTCTCTGTTAGGCTTCCTCTCATCCTGTGTCTTTCCTGCATCACAGCAGCAGCCTCTCCCCTGTGTCCTGGCTCACTGTTTTGCTGCCTCCCTATTCCCTTCTCTGCAGAGTGGAGAGGTATTAAAAATAACCATTTCCCTGCTCCAAACCATCTATGGCTTCTCAGAGTCTGCAGGGTGAGGGCCCAAGTCCTTAGCTTTACATTCAAGGTTTTTCATGATCTGGCCTCAGTTTACCTATTCAGTTTCACTTCCTTCCTTCCTCCTGGACACAGATTATTTATACCCCACAGATAGGGTAGGGAGCACCTGATTACTCAGCCCTCCTAGGCTAAGAAGGTTGCAGCCACTGAGGTCATGGTTCCTGACGGCCAGGGCTTGCATTAGTTTCCTGTGGCTGCTCAAATTTAGCAGCTTGAGATTAAAAAAAAAAGTTTATTCTTTGACGGTTCTGGAGGTCAGAAATCCAAACCATGTCTTGCAGGGCTAAATCACAGTCCCTCAGGCTGCTCTGGGGGAGGCCCCACTTCCTGTCTCTTCCAGCTCCTGGTGGCCATGGGCATTTCTCAGCTAGTGGCCACATCGCTCCCACCTCTGCCTCCCTAGTCTCGTAGCCTTCCCCTGGCCTGTGTCAAATCTCCCTCTGCCTCCCTCTAGTGAAGACACTGGTGATCACATTCAGGGCCCACCTGGATCATCCAGGATCCTCTCCCCATCTCAATAATACCTTAACTTCATCATGTCTGCAAAGTCCTTTGCCGGTAAGGTGGCACTCCCAGGTTTGACAGATTAGGACCTGGATATCTTTGGGGTCATTCCTCAGCCAACCACGGGCTCTAGGGAAACGCCATGCATTCCAGCACCTCACTCTCGAGATGGGCTTCCCTCCGCCACCGTGAAGGTCATTGCTTCTCTGCTGCATGCAGGGGTCCACCCTTCTAGTCTGCATTTTATGGGACGGGGACTATAAGAATTATTCTTTCAAAGTGGGTAAGATTGGATTTTGGCCTACACTGGGTGTTAACAGACAGAATTATGAAGAAATTAGTTGTTGTCTTGTTTTGATAACCCCTATGGGCTTTCCAGACGGACCAAAAGCACTTTCTCCCCAGGCTTCACCACAGCCTGCGGATCTCCCTGCCAGGGAGGAAGCTGCCTGTGCTTCTGAGGGTCTGGGGCCTTTTATTTTGTTTCACATTTCACTGGGGGAACAAGGTAGGTTTTCCGGTGTCTTCAGACCGGAGTGGAGAATTCATCACACAGAGGTGGGCTGAGCCCTCCTTAAGCAGTGACCGTTCCCCTGGGTGGTCTGGGTGGGGGGTGTGAGGCTTTGTGCTTTGGGGAGGGCTGAAGAAAGGATGGCCATCCCCAGGGCACATCGTCTGTGCTATGCCCCCTTTCTAGTCCTTTATCCGTGAATAACGGTGCTATGAACGTTCTTGGGCATGTCTCCCCGTGTACATGCATGTCTTTCTCAAAGACATACCAGGGAGGTGGGCTGCTGGATTACATGGTGTGCAAACCACCAACCTTGTACATTAAGTCGTGATCAGTAAATGCTCCCACCTGCAGCGCATTTCTCTCCGCCCTCCCCCTTGTGGTCTCCCTCCAGCGCCCCCTATCGGCAGAGGCTAAGAAAGGCGCTGTCAGGCCAAGGCCCTGACTCCCAGCATCACAAAGCAGAATTTAGAGGAGTACGGTTAGAAGTGACAGGAACCGCAACGAATTTAGAAATATGTGACTACTGTGCTGACTGAACAAAAAGACAACTGGGTCAACGTGGCCCGAAGGTCTCCAGTTTAACATCTCTGCAGTGCAGCCTTATTTCCTACTGATCTTCTCTTCGGCGTGCTCTTACCCTGCCACCGGAAACGGTCCCTCCCTGCTCTTCCACCTCCAAGCTCTCGTTCCTCCTCCCTCTCTCTCTCAGTCTCCCTCCTCCTCGCCCGGATGCCTCGGGTCCCTGCTGGGAGCCTGTTTCAGACACTGCTTCCTTATTCCTTCCCGGGAGGCAATAAAAACATCCTTCCTTCCCTCGGGGTTCCCTGGCCCGTCGCTGCCCCCTGTCTGGCAACAGCGCTGTTCGCTCAGCATCCCCTAAGTCGTGCTGGTCTATGACTCATCTCTTCACTCCGAATTTTTTCGCAAGTGTAAGAAAAGCAGTGCAACAACATGAAAAGGGAGAAAATGATCACTTTTATCCCATGGCTAGCACAACTTTTATCATTTTAATGTATTCCTTTCTAGTTTTTCTGTCCACGTGTTTTGAATATGTAGCACACTTGTAATGTTTTATCTGACTTTTTTTAAACCCTTATTAGGTCAAAAGCCCTTTTCCCCATGTTGCTTCCATTGTCTTCATCACAGTTTTTACTGGTTACGCACTGTTCATTGTGTATTAGTCATTTCGTGGTTCTAAGTGACAGCAACTCAACCTAAATGAGCTTAAACAGAAAAGGGATCTCTGTGCAGAGGGTACTGGTGCATCTCACAGAAGCTCAGGGTAGACATGTGGCCGGGGCTTGGGGACCCTGGGAATAGGGAGGCAGATGCCTGGGGTACACCCCGTGGTCTATGTCAACAGCATTCTTCCATCCCCCACCCCACCTTGCAGCTGGGCAGCTCCCTCTGCTTTTCCTGTCCACACGGCAGGAAACACTGATCATGCCCAGGTTTTCCACGTGACAATGCAGCCACCGAACAGAGACTGGTCCCTCTTCCTCAGGGGCAGGCTCCTCTTGTGTAGCAAGAGTGGGGTTCCCTTCTACTGATGGGGGTCATCCTTAAGTCACCAGGCAGCTGGGCTGGAAGAGGGGTCCTCAGAAGATAATTCCACAGGAAGGCATTTTATGGCTTCAAAATAGCTGCTATAGTATTAGTCCCATGTATTAGCGTATATGCTTTTCCTTATTTTGAATTATTTTCTTTGATCCAGTTCTTAGATATGGGATGACTGGGTCATAAAATTTGTGCATTTTTATATTTAATATTATTACCAAATTGATTCCAAAGAGTTATTCAATTTCATTCCCACCCGACAGCAGCGTGCGAGAGAGCCCTTTCATTGCACCACTGAGAACACTGGCCACTGTGACCTGAAATAGATTTTTTACTATTTTAATAACTGTAAAAAGATACCTTGTTGTCATTTTTATTAGCATTGGTCTAACTACTAGTGAGGCAGGAGGTTTTCCCATGTATGTGTTTTATTAGAATATATTTCCTTTTGTGAATTGCCTTTTCCTGGTTTTGCCCATTATGTGGTGGAGTGTTAATTCCCATTCAGATTTAATTGCCTCTTCCTTTTGCATGTGTACTTCCCTTTCTCTACCTTTCTTTTTGAAACACGGTCTAGCTTGGATTGTAGTTATTTGTGTCCATGTCTGATCTTTCTTACTGGATTCTGAGCTCCTGGAGGACAGAGTCAGGCTTGGGCAGCAGCCTAGCATGGAACCTTGACCTAGTAAAGCCCTCCGTCGTGATGGTTCATTGGATAAAATAAGCATACGGTTACAGCATGCATTACGCACCAGTGGTTGTTCAGCCTGAGCAGCGCTGCACACGGGCTGCAGGGGTGCTGGAAACACAGGCCTCATCCATTTAGACCAAAGACCTTTTTCATGCTAGGGTCCAAGAGTACGCCTTCCTGGAGTTACAGAACAGGGAAGGAGAGAGAATTAAACAATGATTGTGCAGCCTGCGAGAAAGCCTGCTACTGACCCAAAATATTCCCAAGAATTCTACGCACTGGGACAGCAAGAGCACAGCTCCAACCTCATCTGGGGCAGGGCTCAGCCATTGAGCTGTAAGGGGCTAGACGGTGTGGATTTTAGGCCCTGCAGGCCACATCCAGTTGGCCATCACATCGTCTTCCTTGTGGTTTTATTTTATTTCTTTAACAGCCCTTTAAAAACATAAAAACAATTCTTAGCTAATGGCCCATGCAGAAACAACTAAGGGCCCGCTTTGGTCTGTAAGCTGTAGTTTTCCAGCCTGGGTCTAGACTACAGAGCCACAGAACATGACAGCTGGAGGGACAACTCCCTCACCATTATACAGATGGGGCAACCGAGTCCCAGAGGGCAGAGGTATGTGTTGGGTGACCTTGCTGATACCTGTACTGAACTGGGCATCTGGTGGCTTTGCCTGGACCTTGGCGTGGTTCCCTCTGTCTGTCTTCTGGGACAACCTGCCCCCTTCCTCCCTAATGTGCCATGACGGGGGCTGGCCCAGCAGGCTGGGGGTTGGTCTGTTACTAGAGCACAGCCCTCCCTCCACAAGGGGTGGTCCCTGTCCCTCCTGCCCACCCCCACCCCCCATTGAACTGGGGTTGGGGTCATGGAATAGGTGGAGCGACAGCATTATTAATTAATGTTTGTGTGTCCCCAGGCTGAGAATTCTGTTGACTGTGGAAACATTTCCCTTATTATAATTGATTTTTACAAGGAAGGTGACATTCTTTTTTCAACTGAATCATGTATGGGGCAGAAAATACTAAATTTAATTGCTTCTTCTCTCCTGGGATAACTCCCCTGACCGAGTACACACTCAGCAACAAACACGAGCTGAAGCTGCCTGTTCTGTCTCCAGAGGCTTCTGTGGACGCAGGGCCTCGCTCACGCAGTCCTCCCTCACCGTGCGGGGTGAGGCGGGCCAGAGGGCACGTCCTCCTGGAACTGCCCCCTGGGTGGTGTGTTTCTTCAGGGTCACAATATCCTTGCAGGTGCCTGGGCACTGGAGGTGTCCACTTCCACCTGGTCACGCACGGCCCGGGCCGTGGGACCACAGGGGAACTCACACCTACTCAGCTTCGGGTCCCCTGGGGGCTCCCATCTCTGCTGTCAGCAGGCTGTTTCCTGCAAGGAACAGCCACCCCTGACTCCCCAACCTTGTTTTCTTACTATTCTTGCTAACAATGTCTCGATACCTCGGCTCAGGATGAGCACAACTTGCAAGCGACGAGAAATGATTTGACTGGCTAATCATATCATTAGTCAGGGGGCTGAGGTGCTGGCGTTCGCAATGCTTCTGCCAGCAACATTACCTTGGGTGAAGATCCACCTGTCTCTGGGTCTCAGTTTCTCCTTTGTTACTAGGAAAGATCTGACTGTGCTGGTCCTTAGTGTGTTTGTTTCTGGAAGCTGTGACGAGGCTGACTTGGGACCCACTTCAGCCCCGAGGACCACCAGAGTGCTCCTGCAAGCCAGGCTGCCCTCGTTGGCCTCTGTCCCTCTTCGGCCTCGAAGGTCTCTCTGGTCTTTTCTTCTGGTCCCTCTCTCCTTGAATTTTTGCCCCACTCATGCTAAGTGATTGATCAGAGAGTGTCCTCTTCTCACAGCTAGTGCCTGCCTTCCCTCTTCCTGGAATGCCCCTCCTCCCCGCTTCACCCCTGCCAGCCACATTTGAGCAACCTCTTTACCAGAAAACACTGAGCCCCATCTGCTCCTCACTGCTGGGTGGCAGTGGAGTTCTAGGGGGAAGTGGTAGCCCCAGCCCTGATTCCTCATAGTAACCGTGTACCTGTCATGAATCTGGACACAGGCAGAGAGGCTGGGAGGAGCTGGCGGGAGGCAGAGTAGGCATGGGGAGTGCAGAAGGTGTTTATGAAACAACGGACACACACATATATATATATATTTTAAAGAGGCATTGGAGCTCTGACTGCCTCCCCCACCTGCCCCTCTGCCTGGATCCTGCCCCTCTCCTTGGACAATGTTTCTCAAACCCTAATGTGCACAGAAACCACCCAGGTATCTTGCAGAAATGTAGATTCTTATTCAGCAGGTCCGGGGTGGGACTCAAGGGCAATTCTTACAGGTGTCTGGTTTGGGTCACAGAAGACAGTGGGGTCATTTGGTTGCATGTCCTGGGTGTCAGGACCCGTCTTTGGCCTTTTCTTAGAGCAGTGGGCCTCAACTCCATTCACAGATAGAGTGTGTGGACAGCATCGTCCCCTTTGTAGTTAACGGGGAAATCTTAACACATTTAAGTCCACCATGCAAGTGACAGCCAGAAAGAGTTTACCTGTAGGAAACACGGCCCCATTCTATGTATGCAAGATGTAGTGAGAGCCATACACTCAGGGAAAAGTTGTTGAACCTGCAATTTTATTGTTTTCCATTAATATTCATTTCACCATTCACCATTTGTTCACTTATTTTTCTTTGAAATCTCTGCTCAAAAGTAGGAAGGCAGTTGCAAGCAGTGGAGTTTTAAGGAAAACGCATCAAAAAATTTAAATTCAGAGAATTCTCTCCATGAATTTAACGTTATTGTCATTGTTTGGAAATTGCGGTGACAATGGCACCCCCGGGCGGGATGACTGCATCCAACGCCCTAAGCACCGGTGTGTAATGACTTAGATTCTAATGAGTCTTTAGCCACCTCTCCAAGTCTCCATAGGTTTTTTTCCTGAGAATCTCCCACGTGTGTTCAAATGGTGGGATGTAACTGAGATGGTGTAAAAACCTTAAGGATCCACCTTTAGAAGCAGGAAGAAATGTCCTTCTTTCTTATGTCCCGCTTGCTGGACGGTGGCTGTCGTGGCTGGAGGCCCAGAGCCCTTTGGGACCAGGAGTCGGCGTTGGGGATGCATGACACGGTGGCTGGTGGAAGGAGTGTGGTCCTGTGGCCTGCCCGGACAGCCCGTGCTGGCTGTTGCTGGACTCATCAAAAACAAGGGAAGAAGGCACTTTCATCATGTTTACGACACTGTTACTCAGGGTTTTTCCTTCCCTCAAAGCGGAACCCTGCCTCATCCAATACTGATGCTAACAGTGGAGCCTTGCTGTGTCCAGGCTGAAGGGAGGACCCCGTGCCTGTCCCTCCCCAACTTTGCTGCCCACCGTGGCACTTGGGCTCCACAGCCAAGGTCTCCAGCTTCCCCGTCTAGCCCTTCTTTTTCTCCCCCAGCAACGCACATTATTCCAGGGCTCCTCATGCTTTAACATGCGCTTACATCGTGGGGATCTTGTTGTAATGCAGATTCTGATGCCGTAGGTCTGGCGGTGGGGCTGAAGAGTCCACATTTCTACCAAGTTTTCAGTGGGTGTTGCAGCTACTGGCCCAGGCCTCGACTTGAGACTAAGCTGTTGGAAAGCTCTCTGTGAGCTCCTTGCAGGCAAGTCTGTTTCCACAACCGCGTGGCATCCACAGGCGCGCAGTGTATGCAGGATGACTGAATAATAGGCAATTAGTGTACAAGATGCCAGGAAGTCCTGCAGAAAGAAACCTGCCACTCTGTTTACTTATGCATGTCTCCAATTTATTTTCCCTGGAATCCTATTTTCAGAAATACTTATTAACATCCCATGAAAATAGGGCTCTGAGAAACTCACTTGGCAGACCCTGATTTAGAAAGGGGTCTTCACGGGCGCTGGGCGCCGGGACCAGAGTGAGCCAATCTTCATACAGGAGTCTCAAATGCAGGGCTCTGTTTGGGTGTCTGCTAGGGCAATTAGGAGAAATTGTTCCAGCCCCGACTGCCTGTACCCCCGAGGGCCTGCGAATTCCTGGAGGGGACATGTTTGAATACATTAAGAAGAGGAGCTGTTGTTACTGCTAAAGTGCTCATTTTCCCTCTTCCCCTGGCAGTGCCCAACAGGCCTTTGGCCCCCTCAGGGCGACGGGAGCCTCAGTTGTTTGCCAATTAGCATGTTCCTGTGGATTTGCTGGAATGTCTTTGTTCCCGGTCAAGGAGGAAGTGCTGGGGAGGAAAGAGAAGGAGCCTGATGCCATTGCAAAGACTGGGTTCCCTGCGGGGATGATGTTGACTACCTGAAGCCCTAGAGCTCTTTTCTGCAAAAGAAGCCTCCTGGGCTCCGGAAGGGCTGCCTTTGCCAGCTTCACGGAAGGAGGAGGCTGGGAGGCGGGGCTTTGTCACCCCCCTGTGTGAGCATTCTCCAAAACACAGCCCCCCTGTGTGTGCAAGAACCCCCAGAGTGGCCTGCAGCCCCGAAGGAGTCGGATTCATGGGATCAAGTATAGGGTCTACATGGGCTGCCCCCCTTGAACGAGACTGTGGAGACCTAGCCCTTTGTCTTTATGTTGGTTGGGTCTTTGCATCAACTCTGGAGCAAAAGGAAAAGTCATGCTGTTACATGTGTCAGGAGATATGGTCCCTATGAAATAAAGGCAGAGAGCCATAAGGAGAAGAGGGGCAGACATTCTTTTAAAAGCCACAGAATGAGCTATAAAAAAATTAAATGAAAGGGAATTAATGAGAAAAGGAAACACTGTAAGAGAAACTAAAAATGTAATCACAGAATTAAAACCCTCCATTAATCCTTTGGTGAGATTAAAGAACTGAATTGGTACTATAAAATATTAAATCAGTGCTGTAGAGGTCAAGGTTGATAAATCTCATAAAACATACGGGGGGAAAATGATAAAGACATTAAAGTGACAAAAGGAAGGTTTATAAGTGTGGAGACCAGAGAATTAAGACATGCCAAGCAGCCCTAGCCCAGTAGTGTCATTGGTTAGAGCATTGTCCCAATACACCAAAGGTCGCTGGTTCAATCTCAGGTCAGGCTCAGGCAAGAGTCAACCAATGAATGCATAAATAAGTGGAACCATAAATCAGTGTCTCTCTCTCTCTAAAATAATAATAATAATAATAATAATAATAATGCCAAGCAGATGCTTGATGCTTCTGAGGGTGAGACCAGAGATGCCAGAGAGATGAGAAAATGCCACACAGACCCTGAGAGTGAAGTTTGAGCAAGATCATATGTGCCAGGCAAAAATCACTGAGAATGGACCTATGTCTAGACACCTCACAAAAATGCTCGAAGAAATGGGATTTTTAAAATCCTGCCAGTGGGATGTGAGGGCGACCTGGCTGCAACATCTGTCACCCCACTGATCACCAGGGTTGATTCGGCTGATCCGGCTGACTAGGCGGGTGTCCCCTTCCTCCCTCACTGATCCATGTGCGTCCCTCTCAAAGCTGTGTGATGGGTTGAACAGGATGACCTTCCCAACTAGAGGAGAGGACCGGTCTTTGGCCAAGGTTATATGAGCAGCTGTGCTCCCCTGCTAGAACCTCTGAACAAGCGCTCAAAATCCTGCAAGTGTATACTTAGAGTAAAGAAAAAAACCTACAAAAAAAAAAAGATTGGCTTTAAACTCTTGCTGCCCTCAATTCCTATGGGAAATGTCTACCAAGTTTTCAGAAGAATAAAGAAAAAGTTGTGATTCACACAGTACCTGATATTAAACTATACTACAAAGCTACTGTAGTCAAAACAGCCTGGTCCTGGCATAGATACATAGATCAATGGAACAGAATAGAGAGCCCAGAAATAAACCCATGTCTATATGGTCAATTAATATTTGACAAGGGAGACAGGACCATATAATAGAGTAAGAATAGTCTCTTCAATAAATGGGATTGGGAGAACTGGACTGGTATATGCAAAAGAATGAAACTAGACCACCAACTTATACCATTCACTAGAATAAACTGAAAATGGATAAAAGACTTAAACATAAGTTGTGACACCATAAAAACCCTAGAGGAAAACATAGGCAGTAAAATTTCAGATATCCCATGTGGCAATATTTTTGCCAATATATCTCCTAGAGCAAGATAAATAAAGGAAAAAATAAACAAATGGGGCTATATCAAATTAAAAGCTTCTGCACAGTTAAAGAAACCATCATCAAAATGAAAAGAGAACCGATCATATGGGAAAACATATTTGTCAATGATACCTCAGACAAGGGTTTTATCTCCAAAATTTAAAAAAAAACTCATCCAACTCAGTACCAGGAAGACAATCCAGTTAAAAAATGGGCAAAGAACCTGAATAGACATTTCTTCAAGGAGGACATAGAGATGGCCCACAGACATATGAAAGGATGCTCAGCATCACTAACCATCAGAGAGATGCAGATTAAAACTACAATGAGATATCACCTCACACTGGTCAGAATGGCTATCATTAATAAATCAACAAACAGCAAGTGCTGACGAGGTAGTGGAGAAAAGGGAACCCTAGTGCACTGTTGGTGGGAATGCAGAACTGGTGCGGCTGCTGTGGAAAACAGTATGGAATTTCCTCAGAAAACTAAAAATGGAACTGCCTTTTGACCCAGCAATTCTACTGCTGGGAATATACTCTAAGAATCTTGGAAAACCACTTCAAAAGAACCTATGCACCCCGATGTTCATAGCAGCACAATTTACAATAGCCAAGTGCTGGAAACAGCCTAAGTGCCCATCAGTAAATGAGTGGATCAAAAACTATAGTACATTTACGCAATGGAATACTACACAGCAGAGAGAAAGAAGGAGCCCCTACCTTTCATGACAGCATGGAGGGAACTGGGGAATATTATGCTAAGTGAAGTAAGCCAGGCAGTGGAAGACAAACACCATATGATCTCACCTATAAGAGGAACCTAATGAATTAAAACAAACTAAAGAGCAGAATAGAACCAGAGGCATGGAAACATGGAACAGACTGACAGTGACCAGAGGGGAGGGCCGAGAGGGATAATGGTGGAAAGAAGGGGAAGGGATTAGTCAAAGAACATGTATGAATGACCCATGGGCATGGACAACCGTGTGGGGACTGACTGTGAGAGCAGAGGTGGGCTGGGTGGAGGAGGGCAAAGGGGGAAAAGTGGGACAACTGTAATAGAACAAAAAGAAAAAAAAGAAAAAGTTGTGATTCAATTATTTGATGTCCCACCAAAGTACATTTCATGTTTGAAGTTTCAAGAAAGATACCCTCAAATATGGAAGGATTTAAAAAACATCCTGCTCTATGCCCTTTTATATATATATATATATTTTTTTAAGATTTTATTTATTTTTAGAGAGCGGGAAAGGAGGGAAAAAAGAGAGGGACAGAAACATCAGTGTGCGGCTACCTCCCTCCCACTGGAGACGTGGCCCACATCCCAGGAATGCAGCCCTGACTGGGAATCGAACTAGCAATTCCACGATTCTCAGGCCGGTGCTCAATCCACTGGGCCACACCAGCCAGGGCCCCTGTACCCTTTTAAAGAAAGAACTTGGAGAAGTGTTCCAGACCATCATCGAGGGATGAAGAACCGGGAGTGGGGGCATGCCTGCTACACAGAGAAAAATTGAAGAAGTCGTAAAAGTGGTACAAAACTTAATTGAATGTTTAAAATATTCTCGAAGAGGCAAAGAGGTAAAGAAGACTTGGGAAGCACTAATTTATTCTGGACCAATGCAGTCATCTTCCCTCACCCGCGGTTTTGCTTTCTGCAGCCTCAGTTACCTGCAGTCAACCGCAGTCTGAAAAGAATTAAATGGAAAATTCCAGAAATAAACAATTCATAAATGTTAAGTTGCGCCCTCTTCTCAGTATCATGATGAAATTTCGTGCAGACCAGAAAGCCATGTGATCTGTTAAAGGTCATTATGCAGCAGGAAGGAGAGATTTCACAGAATTTGTTTGAAGGTATGTAATTGGATAAAAAAAAATCAAACCATTTTATGTTCATGCTTGCTGACTTTAGACTGTTTAATAAACTGGTTACACACTTCAGAACATAGAGGCAGAAATCCCAAATGAAATAGTGTTCAATCCAGAACTGTGTTAAAAGAATCATACATTTGAACAAATTGGTTTTATGTCAGGAATGTAAAGATGACTCAGATAAGAACATGCATTAATGCAGCTTATCATGGCAAAGGAGCAAAAGAAAAATTTTGGCAAGAGTCCGGGAATCTGTTCACACAAGGTATTTTTATTCCCTTGGCACAGGTGTCAAACAGAAGCCAGTAGGACAGAGGGACTTCTCTTTGGGATAGCCATTTAGGTGGCTTTAATAGACTCATCCTCAAAGAGGCCACTTAATTTTGGGGGGGGCCAGAAATGACTGAAAATCCACGTAGCATTGTTCTGTGAGAACAGAGGAAGTTTGGCCACTGGCAAAAGATTCCTTGAGTGTGGAACAGCCTTTCAAAGTTCAAGGTGACAAGACTTGCATTTGAGAAACTCTTCAGGCTCCATCTGGAATTCTCAATTGGGCTTATCAAAGTGCTTTGAAGACCAGAAAAGGGAAATTGCTAAAACACTGGAGCAGCAAAAAACCTTCTCAGGGCACCGGGGCAACGACTGGGCGCGGCTTCTAAATAGCTCAAGACCACAAACGATCTTGCCACTTGATTCTTCGAGATGGCTCTCAGTCAAGAATTGTTTTTTTTTTATTTTAAAATGTATTAATCTTAGAGGAAGGGGGAGAGAGAGTCAGAAGGGGGAGAGAGAGTCGGAAGGGAGAGAGAGAGAGAGAGAGAGGTTTGTTGTTCCATTTATTTATGCATTACAGGTTAATTCTTATATGTGCCCTGAGTGAGATCAAACGCACAACCTTGGCGTATCAGGATGATGCTCTAACCAGCTGAGCTACCCGGCCGGGGCAGTCTTGTATTTTTAAACAGTTCTATTGAGCTGTTTCTACCTAATAATATCACCAATTTTAAGGGTACAATTCAAGGGGTTTGTACAAATGTTTCTAGTCATGTAACTGCTACTACAATCGAGATATAAAACCTTTCTGTCACCCAGAAGTCTCCTTGTGTTTCTTTACAGCCAGTTCTCTCTGCACACGCTCAGTCACAGGCAACCACCAATCGGCCTTCAAGTTGTGTCTACTGAGGGCCTCAGTCCCTCCCCTGGGCAGCTCCCTTATCCGTGACATGTGATCCCGTAGACCCTAGCCGCCTGCCTCCTTGAACTCTGGTTCGTCCCTCAGCCCAGTAGGCCCGCTGGGCTCAGTGTGGGTCCCCCTCCCTGTGCTGGGGGCTGGGAGCTCCTTCCGGACAGTCAGGTGGGACAGACGTGATTGTCCCATAATCACAGTCCTGTATTGAGGGCCCAGTATCAACAAGAGAGATTTTACTCATTTTGTTTGTTGTAGTTTTATCTTGAGCTCATTGGGGTAACCTTGGTTAATACAATGATACAGGTTTTAGGTGTACAATTTTCTAACCCATGGTCTGTACGTTGTGAGTTCACCACCCCATTGTCTGGTTTTTGATTGTTTATGCTAGGAGGGCAATTTCTGGAGGAATTCATCCTTCCCAAGCAGAAGGGAGTGTCTGACTCACGCTCTGCCGTTTGCCTGTGATCTCCTGTCATTACCTGGAGTCTCCAGAAGAAAGCACTTCAGGGGCGTTCAGGCTGGCGGCCCCCCCGCCATTGAGGCAGGCATAGAGTTTCAGCTGAAATAACACACTCATGTTTTCAGTTTGGCACCCATTGCCTCCTCAAGGCCTAAAGAAGCATACAGGCGCTGTTCAATAATAATTCCTTTTGAAATAATTTCAAATTCCGTGAAAAGCTGCAGGGCCGGTTGTACAAAGAACTCCCATTCTTATCAACTGTCCCAACAAAGCCTCTGCCCGCTCTCTGGCCCTGGGTCCCATCCAGCCCAGTCGATCGCATTTGGCAATCCTGTCTCTTTAGTCTCCTTCCGCCTGGAGCCGTCCCCCAGTCCTTCCTGCTCACGCACAACCCGGACACTTTAAAGGACACAGGCCTTTCACTCCGGAACAGGTCCCTTGGTCTGGGTCTGCCCATGTTTCCTTGGGTCCAGACTCAGGCTGTGCCTTCTTGACAGGAATTACATAAAAACAACGCCAGGCTTTTCCAGTGCCCGGTGCCAGGGAGCTCACGACGTCCATCCCTCGCATGACTGTAGATTTCACTTTAGCCACCTGGTTACGTCGGTGTCTGACAGCTTTCACCCTGCAAAGGCCCCATTGTCCTTTTTGTAACTTGTGGGCACAAGTTCTGAGACTCTGCCAGCACTCACAGGTGCCTTCCTGAGGGGGTGAAACACCGATGATCTCACTGCTCTAAAGGATAACAACAACATTATAGACAATATCATCTAATGAACATTTATTATGTGCCTGTCCCCATGTGAAGCACTTTATGTGTGTTAATTGAATCCTCAAATGCTGTGCCTTAGGTACCATTATTTTTCTCTCATAAATGCGGAAGCTGAGTGTCCGTGGCAACGGTTTTGGAGCAGGATGCATTAGATGCCACCTGTTCAGTCTCAGTGAACGCTAAAAATGATTTTCATTTAGGGCAGAAAAACTACAAGATAGTAGCCAGGGAAGAGTTAAAAGCACCAAACGAAAGTGCTTTGGATTTTTCCCTGGCAGCTCAGATGATTCTGTTTCTGGCATCTAATGACCGGAGGTTCTGTTTGATGCATTAGTAGATAATACACTTTAACAAAATCTGCAACCATTTTAAAATTAGGTCAAAGACACTTATTTAAAGCCACCAGAGTTGTCAAAAATAAACCCCACTAAACCTCATTATTTCTGTCCATGTTAGGTCAGGTCATGAAAGGCAATGACTGAAAATGTCAGCCCAGTCAAAGCCATTTGGAAATGTGCCAGTGCAGCGGCCACCTCGAAGGAGACTGAGGACGCGAGTTCTTCATACAAAGAAAAACCCACCATGGGCATTATTAAAATATGAGAATTGATGTAACAATTTCTATACAGGTCAAAAATTATGAGACTGAAACATTTTCAAATGCCCTTAAGAAAGAGACTTTAATTTTCTCATGTATTAATTATAAACTAAGCACTGTCTATCAGTCTCTCTTTCAATCCTTAATGAGTATTTTTATCCGAGTTCATTTTTATTAAATCTCTCTCAGGAGAGGAATGGTGGGCTTACAGGTATTTTACTGGGGCCCGTTTATTATGGGCTGTTTGCTGTGGTCATAAACTTTGCAGCTGAATGACAGGCCGCGGGGAGGGAGTACAGCAAGATGTGGATTGCGCCTGAGAAACGGGGCGGGACGACCAGTGTGGGCTTGCACGGAAAACAAACAGCTTTTATATTTTGAGACAGCTCAGAATGGCCTGGAGAAAGCACCACACTAAAATGCCCCTTGAATGAAAATAGCCACATCAAACTGGACGGCTCTGCTCATAAGCTTGTCATAACACTCACCCGAATTCACAGTGCTTGTGGCGTTCACAGACGTGACACAGAGTTCCGGCTCTTTCTGAAGACCCAAAGGGCATGGATTGGAATCCTGAGTTGTGAGGCCAATGTGCTGAGTGAGCCCAGCAGACTGCCTGGCATCCAGTTCCCATTGAAGTTTTGGTATTCTTAATTGATCACTCAGGGAATGATACTTAGGTGGTTAAAAAAATGTTTTATTTTTGTTTGTTGTGTGTGTGTACATGTGTGTGATGACAGGAGATGAGCTTTTAATGAAATCTTCAAAAGGCAGTTAACTGCCCTGACTGGTGTGGCTCAGTGGATTGAGTGCCCGCCTGAGAACCAAAGGGTCACTGGTTCGGTTCCCAGTCAGGGCACATGCCTGGGTTGCAGGCCACGGCCCCCAGCAACCGCACATTGATGTTTCTCTCTCTCTCTTTCTCCCTCCCTTCCCTCTCTAAAAATAAATAAATAAAATCTTTTAAAAAATTGAGGCAGTTAACTAGTAGTGGAAAGTGGGGAGAGTTACTGTAAAAAATACCAGTGTCTTGTCGGGAACGTGATTCCAGGAGTCACGAGCCTACATATCTGAGTTCATTATTTTGGGGGTTCACAAATATTTGCTTTTAAAGATTTTGTTTATTTACTGTTAGACAGAGGGAAAGGGTGGGGGAGAAAGAGAGGGAGAGAAATGTGGGTGTGAGAGAGAAACATGGGGCGGTTGCCCTTTGCGCCTGCGCCTGGGACGTTGTGCCCCAGCCAGGAATGCAACCTGCAACCTTTTGCTTCGCAGGACGTGACACCCGACCAACTGAGCCGCACAGATCAGGGCTTCAGAAATATTTTAGGAAGTGTGGCAGGAATGACTGATTTCTCTTTCTTTTCTATAATAGAAACCTGTTTTTTTTTTTTCCTGAGCACATGGCTGTTCAGAAGAAAGATTACAGTTCCCAGACTTCCCTGCAGCTAGTTACGTAAGGCTCTGCCCAACAGGCTATAAGTGGCGTGGGCAACTTAGCGGTTGTGCCTTTAAAGGGAAGGGGTGTGTTCTCCTCACCCCTTCCAGCTGCCGGGAAGGTAGACTCATGGTGAAGCATCTTGAACCACGCAGATGATGGAACCCCAGGATGGAAGAGCAACTGTGAAGAGGAAGGCGGGCCCCTGACAACTTGACAGCTGGAGCGGCCACACCAGCCCAGACTTTTACATACAAGAGAAGTGAACTTTTCTTTCGTTTAAGCCTCTGTCAGTCCAGGTTTCTGGTGCACGTATCTGAACCTTTGTCTTCACGAACACTGTAGGTGAGTCGAGGATCCATAGTAACTGTTCCCATGCTTATCTCTGTCACCAGGCTGTGAGCTCCTCTGACTCTCTCCCCCCACATTTCTCTCTAGTTCCTCACGCTCACCCCGACACTACCCTGGACCCTGGCACACGATAGGCACTTGTGAATTGAATGCATGCATGCCTGCAGGAATGAATGAATGAGCCGAGATAGATGCATAAGAAGAGCTGTGGAGGGAAGGCTACCTCCCATTGAAATTTATGTCTAGGAATTGTGCTGGCTGCTCATAACAGAAAACCCAAACAACAGTGACTTAACCATGGATTGGTTTACTTTCTTCACGTGGAGAGGATCTGGGGGTGGGTTTTTTCTGAACTGGGTTTGTTGTTTCAGCGATGTCAGGCCTAAGTGTCTGCCCTTCACTTGGCCACTCCCTCATGGTCACAAGCTGGTAGCCAAATTCCAACTACTATGTCTGTGTTCCAGGGAAGCAGGAAGGTCAAAATGGTAAAAGGGGGAGCCAGCCAAGCCTGACTCCTTCTAAAGCAAGGGTAGCAAACTCATTTTCACCGGGGTCCACATCAGCCTCGCGGTTGCCTTCAAAGGGCTGAATGTAATTTCAACTCCTGAACAGTAAGGAGTAGTTACATGTAGACAGTCCTAAAATTATTCGGCCCTGTGAAGGCAACTGCGAGGCTGATGTAGCCCCCGGTGAAAATGAGTCTGACAGCTCTGTCCTACAGGTCTGAGGACACTCCTGGCATCTGCAAGGCCTGGATAAGAATACAAAGGGAGGCCTAGCTACCACATGACTGCATGTATCTGGGTGTTTTGTTGATGAGCTGGCAAAGTCTGAGTGAATAATGAAATCAAAGTATACAAAATTCATAAGTTACATATTTATTATATAAAATGTATTTTTCTTGCTTTCATCTCAGCAAAATTCAGTAATCATGTTATCAAGATTTTCAAAATTTGCCCTGGCTGGTGTGGCTGAGTGGATTGGGTGCTGGCCTGTGAACTAAAGGGTCACGGGTTCAATTCCTGGTCCAGGCACATGCCTGGGTTGCGGGGCAGGTCCCCAGTTGGGGGCATGAGAGAGGCAACCGATGGATGTTGTTTCTCTTGCACATCGATGTTTCTCTCCCCTTCTTTCTCCCTCTCTTCCCCTCTCTCTAAAAATAAATAAATAATGTCTTTATAAAAAAGATTTTCAAAATTTGTGTCATATTGACATTAATGACCTAAAGTAGGGGGCTGGCAAACTGACCTGCAGACCTACTTCCTGTTTTTGTAAATAAAGTTTTATTGACACACAGTCATGCTCATTCTTTTACATATTGTCTGTGGCTTCCTGGTGTCCAAGGCAAAGAGAAAATCCAATAACTCACAGATCTTGTTGGCTGAGAGATACAGATACACTGAGCACTAATTTGGCACCCAAATAAGGGACATGGCATAACAAAATGACAATGTACACTGTTGCTGTTGATTTCTATGCAAGATGCTGGAATGTTCTTCTGAACTCCTCCTTATAGATTTCCTCCAGCTAAGTGGACAGCATAGCATAAATCACAGTTCAGGGATTAAAAACATCACCCCCCCACCCCCCCAAACACACCTGCTTTCTGCTGATTTATTCAGGTCCAGGAATTAGGCTGGAGAATTGAGGGAACGGCTGGGTCATCCCCAGATCCTCAAAGCTTCTTGGACCGTTGGGGGTTGCTCTGGCTGTATCGGAGCATTAATGCGAGGGGCCAAGGCTCATTTGTAATTAATCAAGCAGCAGTGAGAGCGAGCACGGGGAGCTTGCATTGATGCCTAACACATCCTACAAAATGGCGCCCAGCAGCCAGCGGCCGCAGCCTTGGAGAGGCTTGCCAAATTGGATTAGCGAACCAAATGTCTGTTCTAATGCCTGAGAGATGGACGAGGCACTTATTAAAAGGTCCACAGGCAGGGATGTTTTAAGTACTTAATCAACCCTTCATTTCCCTCCTCTGGGGAACAGGGAAGCCTTCATGCCCCCCATGGTGAGAAATTACCCCAGTCCTCGCAGGATCTCTCCCTGCCACTTTCACTGCAGAGTGTGCCTGAATTACATTACAGCAGAGCCCCAGGAAGACGAGCCACTGGGCCGTGGGGCAGTGGGAGCTGCCCTGGGAGGGGTTGGGGTCCTGGGTGTGAGCCCTTCCTGGTCCTCCTGCTCACTGGGAGGCCTGGCATCACTCCTTCCCCTCCCAGGTCTGTGTTCCCCTCCAGGCCTCCCTGCTCTGAGGATGCTTACAGGGCGCAGCAGACAAAGAAGCTTGTGTGGCCAGCGCTTTGTCCTGGGGTGAGGACTCACTCTGGGGATGCTGAGAGCCATCAGGAATTTCTCTTTGTGATTTTAATCCAGCCTCTGCAGTCCTGCCTCTGGGTTGGAAAGCCCCCTTTCAGCCTCTCTTTGCTTCCTTTTGCTCTTTTTACACTCAGGGGCCTTTTATTTCAGAGCCAGAGAGCACCCAAGAGGCCCTTGGGTCCTGTGTCTTCTCTGGTGAAATCTCTCCCAGGGGGTCTTTTGAGGTGGGAGTCCCGGTCCCTTGCCTCCAGTTCTCTTGCCCAAGGAAGACATCCTTGACTGAGTTCACCTTTCCCCGCAGAAAAGTAAGGGGTGGCAGGAGAGTCCTGTGTTAGACTCTGTATGAAGGCCCGTTACTGCTAGTTACATGGTGACTTTGACCTCATTTGGTCCGGGGCCTCCCATGTACAGTTTGGGAAACTGAAGCCCAGGCATAGAAGGGTTTTGCCCGAGATCCCAGGGTGAGTTCTCAGCAGAGCTGGGGCTGGTCCTCTCTGGTGCCCTCCCCCCTCCCCCCTTGCCCTGGCTCTGCCTGCCCAAGGCAGGGGTGAGGCCACCACCAGGCCTGCTCACTGGGGGCATAGCCCAGTCCACAGTGGAGCCCACCACACTCATATTCAGTGCCCCTCTCCCAGGCTTGTGGCCCGATAGCCCTTCTTCGTTGAGTGCACGTCCCTTTGCAGGATTCTGTGTGCAGGGGAGGCGGGGGTGGGGATGGGGGGAGCAGCCTTTGCTCCTTTCCTTCCAAGGCCAGCTTCTGAAGTCAGAGAAAGGACCCCATTCCCCCCAGCAGCAAAGGTTGCCTGGTGGGACCAGCCAGGTCCCTGGTGGGTCTACTTTATTTACTTGAGGAGGCTCAGAAGCCTTCGCGCAGCCCTCATTAAGATGGCAGAATATAAACATTTAAAAAGGCAAGATGTGCTCAGAGGAAAAAAACAAAAACAAACTGCCAAACAAACCCCACAACTTCTAGTTAAAATAAGGCCCCCATTGCTCTTTTCTGTCATTTATCAGTGCTGAATCTAATCCCTGTCTTTTTTAAAAAATATTTTATTTATTTATTTTTAGAGACAGGGAAAGGGAGGGAGGAAGAGAGGGAGAGAAGTATCAAGTGTGGTTGCCTCTTGCACATCCCCTACTGGGGACCTGACCAGAGACCCAGGCATGTGCCCTGAATGGGAGTCAAACCAGCAACCCACTGGCTTACTGGCCCTCACTCAATCCACTGAGCCACACCAGCCAGTGCCCTAACCCCCCTCTTATCTCCACACTTCAGTAGAGCCTGTCTTTCAAGTGTGCCAGAACACGTCTTTCGGGGCCCAACATTTCTGCCTGCGATGTTCCCGCTAACATCATGGTGTTCCAGGCCTTCTCCTCGTCTCCGAGTGTGGCTTCCACTGTGGGGCCTCTCCGACCCCACAAGGACGAGGGACAGAACAGGTGGAGAAGGGAGTGAGGCAGCGACACCCCAGGGTGCCTGCTGCCCCTCCTTTCCCTCCAAAGGCTCCAAAGGAGGGATGAGCGGCTGCCTCCCTCAGGGGAGGGGGGTGTGGCGCAGCTCCCAGTCTTTCCCAGTAGGAAACCGTTTCTTAAGGGATTTATTTACTGCTCCGGCTCTTTCCTCGTCTCTCTGATTAATAGTTTAGTTAGGGGTTCTGGGAAATTTACATCCAACTGTTACCATAGCAACCAGCGCTCTTGCACAGGATCCCGTAGAAAATGCATTTGGGGCCTCCTGGAGGAGCTGGGGTTTACAAGGATCTCGGCAACTACCACGGCAGAGTGGGCAGGACGATGTGTGACCGATATGGATAAGAATTACGAGCAGGGCTGTGAAATGGTCTCACCACACCGTAAATTGGAAAAGACAGTCTTAGCACCTTCCCTCTTCCCTTTTCTTTTTCTCTCTTGCACTGGACACCTGGCCCCCTCAGCATTCCCTCCTAGGTCCCCAAAAAGTTAGTTCCCCTCAGGTCAAAGGCAGGGCCTGTTTGCAGAAGTCGTGGGGAGGCTCCTTCCCTTTCAGCAGAAGGAAGACTCTGCAGCAGGCAAAACCACTTGAAACTGTAACTGGCAGTTCTGGGTGGTGGCGGTCCCCCTGGCTCTGCAGGTGTGTGAAGGGCATCCCGTCAGGGGGCCCTAGAGAGGGCTGCGCACAGGATGGCATGAGGGGCGGTGTATGTGGAACCCCTGGGTCCCTTTCAGCCCTGGGAGGGGGGCAGTTGAACTGAGCCTGTGTGTGACACCAGCTCTCACCTGTCCCCTGGCTAACCTAAGCAGAATGTCCTACTTGGGAATTTTAGCTCCCTGGACACGTGGGGTGTCCTTTGTGTCCTCATCAAGGTGGCTTAATTCTCTGATGAGAGCAGGAAATTCTGGTTCCGTGAGAGGCCTCCTGGGGAGCTCATCGCTCAGTGAGGGCTGCCTGAGCATTGAGAGTGGGTTCCTTTGGCCCATGCACAGGCCCCGCATGGGGGCAGGGGGAGGGTTGGGGGGTGGCCAGGAGGGCCCTGTGGCTGGACCTGACCTCGAGAAAGGCCTCCTATTTCACCTTTTCCTATTATCTGCGAAGGAGGTTCTATGTCCCATCACATGGGCGCACTGACCAGATGAAAGCAGCAAATGCTCTGCTGACAAAGTAACATGCACATCCCATTACCAGCCACGTCACTTTTAGTGTGCTGTAAATTAACATGCTTTTAAATAAATGCTGTGGTCTTGTGTTTCACAATTTTATTACCCTGGCTTTTTCTTTGCCATTAAAAGTGGTCACTTAGTAGATGTAAAGAATTAAAATATACCGCAATTCGGGTAACCGTTTCTTCATACTTTCATCTGTTAGTGTACCAAGCACCTCAAAACTCGGAAGTGGCCCAGGCCTCCCTTAGTCCCTGAGAAGCCGCACTTGGTAGCAGTGTGTCCGAACAGAATCCTGTGCCTAGGTGTGTGGCCTGGGGCAAGTCGCTTCAACGGTCTGCGAAGCCTCAGTCTCTTCATGTGCCCCATTTGCCACATGGTGACAGTAACTTCACTTTGCAGGGTTTCAGTGATGAGGGTCGATGATGGACACAGAATAGCCAGCAAAGTCGCAGCTACACAGAGCTCCTGGTAGGAGGTAGGGGCCCAGTAATTGGCCGAGGCGATATCATTATTTTTATCCAAGCGCCGGTTTGTTCCCAGGTGTTTTGAAGTAGAATATTCCTGTATCTGTTATCTATGACTGGGTAACAAATCACTTTAAAACTTAGCGGCTTAAAATAACAATCCTTTATTAACCTCAAGATTCTGTGGGTTGGCTGTTTTTGCTGATTTGGGCTGAAGTTTTCACATTTGGGGCCGCTGCCAGGACAACTGGGGTGACTAGTTAACTCATGTCCTGTAGCCTCCCTGTGGGCTTGTTCATCTGGTGGGGACCAGGGTCCCAAGGGAGCAAATGGCGGGGTGCAACGCCTCTTGAGGCTTATGCTAGAAACTAGCATAATGTCCCCTCTGCCACAGTGTACTGGTCAAAGCTAGTCACAGTCTAAGGGGTGGGCAAATAGACTCCCTATCATGATAGAAAGTCTCATCTACAAAGAAGCATTGGCACAGGAAGAGAAATAATCGGGGTCAGTTTTGGAAACAATCTACCACCATTCCCCCTTTTTAAACAAAAACCAGACCCGTGAGTTTTCCCGGTGTGCCCCAGTGAGCAAGTCACAATGAATTCTGTTCTTTTCCACTGTCTGGTTCAAGCCTATTTTTAGATCTAGTCTAATAAAATGAATTTCACACCTGGGTTACTCACCCACTAACAAACACTTTGTTCTTAACCATGCCTGCGACAAACACCTAGACAGCCTGGATTTGTAGTTCTATTACCTCGAGCACAATAATTGTTAATTACTTGCTTTATTTGGTTCTGTTGCGTTTGCCAATAGTCAATTACCTATGTTAGGTTTTCTTGTGTTCAGTGGGGCTTATCCAATATTGCAGCTCAGCTTTGTTTTTGTCTCAGAGATGTCTTTTCCAGGAGAGTTAAAGGAAGCTCTTGTTCACTAGTTTATTGAATATTAGCCTTTATCTGCTTATTTCGAAGTTCCCTTATTCACCGCTGCAAGGACCACAGTGCTCAGGCTGAGCTCTGGGAATTGAATGGAAGATAAGCCCCCCTCTGCCCAATCTGGCTAAATCTCAGTGCATGCAATAGAGGAAAAAGCGACTGGTGGGATCCCGGGGGCCCTGAGCTTGTGCCTAGATCTCTGAACCTGCCTCATCCGCTCTAATGCACCTTCCACGCTGCTGCTGGGAGGCTTAACGTAGAGCTCTGATCCCATCACTTGCACTAGAGTGTGTTGCTGAACCCATTTCTTCCCATTCTTCCTATACCCATGGCCTTTGTTTTATGACTTTGCAGGTGCATGCCCTTGAATCTGGATTAGGTCACATGACTTCAGGTGAAAGTGACGACATGACAATTCTGAGCCCAGGTCTCAAGACACTTTGCACGTCTCCTTTTGTACACTTGGGCCTCTGCCGTGAGCAAGATGTGCCACACTGGCCTGATGGTCCCAGAAGGAAGATGAGACTCATGGATAAGCAACAAACCACCTCAGCCAAGACCGGTCAACCCCCAGCTGACCCCGATGCATAAGTCAAAACATACTGATTGTTGTTTTAAGCCACTGAGATTTGTAGTGTTTTATCTCAGGTCAAAAGCTGATTCATTGTTTTTGTGCTTAAAGCCCAGCACTGGTTCCCTGGCGCTTGAGGCATAAAGTCCAGGCAAAACCTTCTGGCATCTGAGCCCTGATACTTCTGTCTGGTTTCCCTCAAGTCTGCCTTTTCACTTTACACTTTGGCAATGACCCCAACTGACCCCAAATGCAGTTCTTCAAACGCATCATGCTGGTTCACATTTCTATGCCTTTGCACCTGGTGTGACCTTGGCCTGGAATGTCACTCTCCTCTCTTTTGCCTGGAAAACTCCTCTGTCTGTCAAAACCCAGCTGAGGCATCGTGTCTTCCAAGAGTTCTCTCTGCACTGTCCTCTCCCCTATGGTAAATCACGCCCACTTCTGTGAGAGGTCTGGATGTGCATTTATGTCTGCTGTTACCATGTGACAGAGTATTACGATATGGGTTCTTTTAATTTTATTTCTGCCCATCTTTGCCTTCTATCAGACTGGTTCACTTAATGACATAGGACAGTTGCAAGCCATCAGTGTGTTCTCAGTGCCTGGCTCCAACAGTGCTCAGTGGTTAAATGAGGTGCTAGGGTCCCTCCTAGCTGGAGGAATTGCCAACCATGGGAAGATGGTCATTTCTTGCTTCCTTTCTCTTTACTCCCCTCCCATCTCCCAAACCCACTTGGTGGAATTTGTGTCTTATCCTTGCATTTACGGTCTGATTCCACTCTAGGGGGCGCTCAAGTGCTCAGTGAACAAAGGAGTCCTTGGCCCTTTGAGTCTCCCTGCTGGGCTATGAGCTCCCCCCAGGCGTAGTCTGGGTTTGTCCACCTCTGTGGTGATATTACCGGCACCAAGCCTACACATGGCAGTTTCTGAAAATACCATTTACTCAAAAGATCTCTGTTTCTGAAACATCCTTCAAGTGGTAGGCTGTGTCCTGGGAGCTTCAGATAGGTGGTGACCGAGGTAGACAGGAAGAGTAACAACTTAGTTAAATAAAATGTTGCTTCTTTCTGTTCCCATAGCCGGAAGAATTTTCTTTGCATCTGGAGGCTATTTTTGTGTCTGAGTCAAAAATTAGCTATTGGCGAAGAGTGCTCAGGAAGCGGAGGGGCTTCTCAGAGAGCAGTTAGGTCTCCAGAAGGCTGAACTCTGATACAGATAGAGGTCAGAGACAGCTGACCCCACCATCCTGGCTGGTACACCGTGGGCAGAGAAGGGGCGATGGGTTGAAGGGGAAACGGTGGCAGTTTTCAGTGTGAGTCCTATTCTGCATGGCTCTAGGGCACATTGCAAATCGCCAGTGCTAATTTGCAACCAAGCCGTTTTTCACTCGGACAACTTTATATATTGCGCTCCAGGGTGAGCAGTATCGTGGATGTATTTACTTAATGATGTGGCGGAGGCCAGCCTATAAATAAAATCACTGCAAAGTGTGACAAGCCCTTTTTAGAAGGCCTAAGCTGAAGGTGGGGGGAAGGCAGGGGCCAGGTGATGGCAGGCCTCGAGACCATGGTAAGGGCTTTGGGTCTTATTGCAAGTGCATCGGAGACCAAGGGAGAGAGGGGTGCAACTGGCGTATCAAAAATATCACTTCTGCAAGCCATGGGGAGTAAATTTTTATTTAATTGAATCAAATATTTCTGGAGAGCGTCCAAACAAATTGGCTTCTAGTCCTTGAAGCCATCACCTCCCTATTCTGAATTTCACCGCCTCTTGTAAAACTTGGGACTCTAATTTTCAGAGACAAACATTCAATTTCTGGTTTAGATTTGCATTAGAAAGAGAGCGTAATTACTCTGATCTCTAACACCTCTGAGGAGCTGATTTGAGCTTTTCAGATGCAAAGAGTGTTAATTGGCTAAGGGGCCCAGCTGAGCAAAACCCTCCACCACCAAGAGTGCATGGGGTGAGGATGGGGGCGGGGAGGGATTAGAGAAAGGAGGGGACACCTCACTTTTGTCAGGTTTCCGGGCTGTCTGCAGAAGAGGATGAGGGGAATCAATACAGTTTTCTAGCTTTCAATCCTTTGAGTCTCTTCCTACCTGTCCTTGCAGTTCCAAGGTGCTCCCACTGCCTCCAGGAGACATGCCCCCTCCACTCCCAGCCCAGGGTCTTGCCTACTGCTTCCCAGATAGACTGCTTCTCTGGGCTCCTGGTTTCTAATTACAGTACTTTTGTGTTGGATAATCCATCCACTTGGAGGACAAAGACCCATCTCATGCCGCTTTGCCTCTTTGCACAGCCCAAAGTGGGTGCTCAGGAAATGTGAAATGAATAAATAATAAAACCAATAATAATAACAAGAATGTTCCTGATAATGTAATAATAGAAACCAACTCTTATATAGGGTTTCCTGTGTTTCTGTGCTGTTTGGTCTCAGAGTTAGGAGACATTTAATCTTGTTTCTCAATTCCTGTTAGAGCAAATGTCTGGTTTGAATCGCCATTGATAGTTATAGATTTATTTGTGGAATTATTTAATATTTACATCAGGACAAGAACTCCTGTCCATGTAATTGAAAATTGATGGAATGAACAGACAGAAATACAATACTGTCAAGCAACTTGACCCAACTGGCATTTATTGAACACTCTTTCTAACAACAGCAAAATACACATTCTTATCAAGTGCATATGGCACATTTACTAAGATAGACTATATTTTGGACTTCAGTAAATTTAAAACAGTTTATACAAAATATTTTCTCAAATCACACTGGAATTAAATTATAAATCAATAACACAAAGATCTCTGTAAAATCTTTACATGTTCAGAAACGAAATAACACTTTACTTCTAAGCAACCCATGGATTTAAAAAAGTGAACAATGAAATGAGAAGATATTTTGAACAGAATGAAATGGATATACAACCGTGGGATGTGGCCAAAGCTGCTGCTTCTGAGGGAATTCATAGCCCTAAGTGGGTAAACCAGAAGAAAGAGGCCTCAAATCGATGACTTCAGTTCCCACCTTAAGAAACTACAACAGAAAGGGGAGAAAAAATAAACCCAAATTAGCTGTATTAAGGAAATAATAAAGATCAAAGTGAAGATCAATGAAACAGAATATTAAAAAACTGTAGAGAGAATCAATTACAACAAAAGCTGGTTCTCTGACATCAGCAAGAGTGATAAACCTCTAGTTTGACTGACCAGGGAGCAAAGAGAGAGGACACAACTTTCCAAAATCAGGAGTAAAGAAGGTGGTGTCAGTAGAGCTTCCCCAGACAACGGAAGGATAATACGGGAATGTTATGAACAGCTTTGTGTCAATAAGTCTAACAACTTAGATGAACTGGACAAATTCCTTGAAGGGCACGTATTGCTAACGCTCACTCAAGGATACATAGCTAACCTGAATAACTCTATCTAGTAAAGAAATTAAACTTGTAAGTTATAAAAACCTTCCTACACTGACAAATTCTACAAAACATGTAAGAAAGACACAATACCAAGCCAACCCAAACTGCTCCACAAGTTTTAAGGAGTAGGGGAAAGGGAGTATTTCCCTGTCCACGCAATAAGTCGGCAAGACGCTGCTACCAAAAGCAGACAAAGACGTTATAAGGAAAGAGAAAAACACCTCATGAATACAGATTGAGTCCAACAATAGACTAAAGGATAGAGTAATGCAGAAAATAGGATAGAGAAATGCATTAAAAACTCAATCAATGTGATTCACTGAATAAACAAACTAAATAAGAAAACACACGATCATCTCGATAAACACAGAAGTGTATTTGACAAAATTCATCATCCACTCCTGACAAAAGGATCTTGCTTACCCTGATTGAGGACATACGCCGCATCTAGACAGCTGACGTCATACTCAATCGGGAAAGACCGAATGCTTTCCCACTGGGAGCTGGAATCAGACAGGGGTATCCGCTCTTGCCACTGCTGTTTTAACATTGTACTGGAGAGACTTAGCCAGTGTAATCCGGCAAGGCAAGAAAATGAGACACTCATGTTGGAAAGTAAAATGTAAAACTGTCTTTGTTCACACATATGATCATCTATGAAAATCTAATGGGATCTACCAAAACAAACAAAAAAAATCCTATAGAAGTAATAAGTTTTGTAAAGTTACAGTTTACAAAGTCAACCCACAAAAATTCATTGTATTTTTGCATACTAGGAACAAACAGTTGGAAAAAGAAGTTTTAAAATTCTACCACTTACAGTAGTGTCAGAAGATATAAAATACTCAGGGATAGATCTGAGCACACTGAATATCCACTGGATTTGGCAAGTAGCAGGGTGTCAGAGGTATGGAGAAAAGCTGTTTCAGAGGAGGCAGAAGCCAGAGTGGAGGATGGAGGAGCCAGTGACTCAAAAACAGTGAGAAAGGCCTGGCTGGCATAGCTCAGTGGATTGAGCGTGGGCTGTGAACCAAAGTGTCACAGGTTCGATTCCCAGTCAGGGTACATGCCTGAGTTGCAGCCCATGACCCCCAGCAACCACACATTGATGTTTCTCTCTCTCTATCTCCCTCCCTTCCCTCTCTAAAAATAAATAAATAAAATCTTAAAAGAAAAAACAGTGAGAAAGGGAAGGGAGATAGCTCCACAGAGCTATTTGGATGGGAACAGCAGGAGCAGGGTGGGTGGTAGCTGGGTGGGGGAGGGTGTGCAAGGGTTCTGAGAGACCAAGTGTTATTAAGTTGAAGAGGAGGTGCCAGTAGGATGGGAGTGACTGCGGATACAGGAGAAAGCAAGGAAGGAAGGACAGAATGACAGGAAGGGACTGTGTGCGAGTAGGTGCAGAGGGCAGTGAGAAGTGGTCAGGCAGGGAGGGAGGGGATTCCATGCTCCTAGTGGAGCAGACTCTTCTGTGGAGGGGCGGTATGGGAGGCTGTGCTGGGGAGGGCTGGAGAAGTGTGATGTAGCTCTTCAGGGAGGTGGGGGTGTTATAAAAGGCTGACAGGCATGCTGAGCAGAGACCAAAATTTGGAAGGGTGCCAGTCTGTGAGGAGGGAGAAAAGACATGATTCACCTGCAGCTGCAGCCACTGGGGTGGAGGTGGTGAAGTGGGGGGAGGGGGAGGGGGAGGGGGGAGGGGGAGGGTAGCATCGTTTCAGCATTGGACTAGTTCACTTGTAAGACGACCAACTTGTCACCGTTTGCTTGGGACTGTCCAGGTTTTAAAACTGAAAGTACCATGCCTGGGGAACCCCCCCCCCCCAGGATGGTTATCCAGCTGGGCAAAATGGTGTCAACACGGGGATCCAAGGACTATGAGAAAGCTGGTTCCTGTGGTCAGCCCCAGGATGCAGGGTGGGGGGCATGCTGCAAGGGGTGGAAGGGGGCCTGGACACTTAGGATTTGGGAGTGGAGGGTTGGGAAGGAGGTTAAAGGACCTAAAGGTGTTACCCACCTGGCTCTCAGGTACCTGAATAGGGCCCAGCCTCCCGAGGCACTCAGTATTTTTTCAGAGACTGCAAAACCAAATATTTAGATGCTGCTTTAAAATGTTGCCATAATCACACAGCTCCTGCATGAACTTAACATTCTTTAAAATCGGCTCCTTAATAAATATGTCTTAAAAGCAAACATTCTCTCTCCTACATGGAAAAAAAAACCAAAGAAACCACACACACCACCACCAGACAGGTGTTGGATTCTAGCTGGATCTGTGGCCTGACGGGGGAGCTGAGCCCGAGGCCGCCCCTTCTCTGTTGACCTGGGAGCGGGCCACACTAGGGAGCATTGAAGATGTGCTGTCCCGAGGCCTCGGGGGAGGATGGAGACTGGAGAGGGGGCAGAGCTTTCCTGTGTCACTGGATTCTGTGTTCCTTTGCTGCCTACAACCCTCTTGCCTTCCTCATTTGGGAAAGGGCTGTGGTAAAGCACTGAGACCGTAGGTTCTCTTGCTGCTCTCGAGAGCCAGCAACAGCTGTGCGTTTGAACACCAAGATGCCGCGTGGGGGGCATCTTTCTGAGATATCATGTATAGGCTCAAGAATGTTAAGCCGGAAAGGCCCCTGAGGACTCCGCTGATCTGACACGCCCACACCCCACCTGCTTTCTTCTTCTTTTACTTCCCAGAGAGCACGGGGACTCAGCCAGGGCCACGTAGCCAGAGTTGGGAGTCGCCCAGCCCTCCCAGCTTGGCCATCACACCTAGTTGGCTGCTTTTCCTAATCTTTCCCCACTTCTCCTTCAGTGACAATTTTGCTTCTTGATTTCTGACTCCTTGTCAGCTGTGATTAATGAGGAAGGCTCTTGCATACACGGTTTTCAGCTGTACCCAGTTTACGACAAACAGATTAGGCCATTTAAGTCAGAATAATGCTATTTAGCAGAGCTGGATTTAGAGCTGGCAGAAATTAAGAAGATTAATTTAAAGGTAAAAAAAAGGAGTGACAATCATAGATGAACACCTGAAAAATCTTGCTGCCTGTACGCATCCCTAATTGAGAAGTATGTGGGAGATTCCATCCGTGAAATTCAATTATCATGCAAGCCGGAGAAAGCAGCCTCCCTGGGGAAGACACTAGGCAGCCCAAATCAAAACGACTCCACCTGTCTGTTTTCCTGTCAGGAGAGTGAGAAAACCTGCCTCGCTGACGATGAAATATGGATGGGAACGCATCAGCATAATGAAAATTTCCAGGGGTCCCTTTCCATCATGGGATTACTGCCCAAGCTCCTTTATCGGCGGTCAGCCCAGAAAAACCTCTGTGGGGCCAACAGGCCTCTGGATCCCAAGGGCTGCAGGCACTGGCACCCGTTCCAGACACCCTTCCCTCCAGCTTGGGACTGGATGGGGGCTGCAGACAAAAGGCGCTCTCAAGCCCCCGTGCCCCTTCCGCTGATTAGGGGCTTCCTAACCCAAGCAATCAGCAGAGAAAACTCGAGACAACAGCTGTAATGATTACAAATGAGCCACTGGTAATTGACCCACCTTTTAGCGGCAGGAAGGGATGAGTCGGTGGCAGATTCATCAGCACTTGCTTTGTGTCTCCAGTTTGGCTGAGATTCACCCAGAAACACATGGCAACCCCTGGTCTGCGGAACAGTGAACTGTTGCAGGTGGTCCTGGTGGTGAATAGAGTCATATTCCCTGCTGATGCTCAGAAAGTCTGACTCGGGGAAACCCTGGGATGATGTCTCTCATTACACAAGTGAAGAGGCTGAGGTTAAGTTATTGGCCTCGTTTGTTAGGAAGTTTGTTCTTGGACTTGGATTCCTGTGTGTTTGGTGCTGCCCTGGCTAATGCAGAGGAAGATACAGGCTCAATCAGTCATTCAGGAGCCTGTGTTCTGGTGGGGAGGGTTCGCCACAGACTGGGGGGATCATCGTTGAAGGTTAGATGCGATAGGGTCTTTAGAGTGGGTGCTCAGAGAAAGGTCAGAGGTGGAAGGACTGCAAGTTGAAGGACACCTCCCAGGGCAGCACTCAAGTCTGTCCTCAGCATCGTGGTAACTCCAGTGGCCAGCAATATGCTCTGCACAAAGTAGGTTTCAAAGTTATCTGTTGAATAAACGAGTGAATGATGAGATAGGCCTTGAAGGCTGTAAAGAATTTGGGGAATTGGGAGGAGAGCAAGTGCTGGCCGTTATTGGCCAGGAGAATGGAACATGCAAATGGTAGCATATCAAAACTGCAATAATATTGGGTTTGCTGAATCCGTGCTGAGTACAGATAAGCTCTGGCTGACATTAACAACGTGCTTTGCGATTGAAGCTGTTTTGCTAATCTATTGAAATCCAACCAATCTTTGCAGCGCTATCTCACGGAGGGTGACAGTCAGGTGTCTCTTTCACGTGCATCCCCTCCTCTCAAAGTCACCGGGAGCATTGCTTCCAGGACCCCTGTGCCTCTTCCAGTGACACAGAGGTTCCGAATTAGTTTCTTCCTCCAAGAATGATTTTGAATTCTAGTGGCTAGTCCCAGATTGGGGCAGGACTCAGGGAGAGGAGAAAACCTAACAGGGAGGAAAAAGGTCTGTGTTTAATTGGAGACCTGTGTAATTCTCGGGGTGCAGTGAAAATCTCTAAAGATGGCCCTTGGGCTCACTGTGTACTTTGAGACCCCAGGACCACTGTTGAAGGGAGTGCACCTCCCAGTCTGAAGGGAGTGTCTAGATTCTCTGGTGCTCCCTCGGAGGAGGCCCCTGAACCACCCTCCCTGAGCGGGAAGGGGTGGAGGGCGTGGCCACATTCCAGTCTGAACTACCGTTCTCATGTCCGTGGTCTGGGATGAGCGGCCTGGTGGGCTCAGGATTGACATGAAAGCCAATAACTTCATAAAAGGGTGGAAGCAGTGAGGCAAATCTGCCTGCTCCTCACTAGTGAACTCTCATTCCTACGTGAACCCCCAGAACAACAGTGGGTTTGCTAAGCCCTGGCCAGGAGGGGCTTGTGGGGGGAATCAGATGGCCACGTTCGGGGTGGGCTGGTTCTTCTCCATCGTCATTTGTCTCCTTTCCAGGCTTTGACTCACCTGCCCTGTTCTGTACCTCAGGGGCAGATGCCCATGGACTGCACCATCTCTTCTGCTCTCGGGCATCCGGTTTGGTTCAGCCCCTGGGAGGCAGCACAGGAGACCGAAGGGTGGGAGAGGTGAGAGGTCAGGGTATTTTTTTCTGCGCACCCCCCTACCCCAGTTTTGGCATAGTGTTTCTGGCAGGGTCTGGGTCCCTCTGTGACCCCAGAGAGCCAGGCAGCCACTCCTCTTGGCTTCCTCACGAGGCTCTTGGGGTGCCGTGTCTTCCCTTTGCCCTTCGGGCCTGGGGTAGAAGGGCACCCGCTGGGGCTAGCTCTGGGCGCCTCGTCACCCTGCTCGGACCTCCGTAAAGGGTCCCTTCATGGAGTGACCTGCCAAGGGCCTGACTGAGAGGAGATTTCAGCTGCAGAGTCCTGCCTTGTTCCCTTCTGACCCTCTGTCTGATGGCAGAGCCTGGCTGCAGAAGCCTCAGCAAACAGATAGAGAAGTCTTTATCCTCTGGTGGTCCATGCAGTTTTAGGAATCTCTGCTCCCTCCTTGTTCCTCAGCTCTCAGCCTGGTAGGGCGGCCCTCCTCCTGGACTTCTCCCTGACAGGGACCTGGGCCCATCAGGGTAGGAGATCCTCATGCCTCCGCCGCCCTGCGGCATCAGGCTGCTTGTTGGAATGAGCGGCACCTCTGTGTTTCACCCTCAGAGCCAGCCGAGGTCTGCAGAGATGACAAGTGTTCCTCATGGCTCACATGGGGCAGGGGAGGAAAACCCTTGTCACTGGGGAGAAAGATCTTGCCCTACATTTTGGCTTGGCACATCCAGTTAGAGCCAGGTTTCACGGGAGAAGAAACAGCTAACTTTTAGGGTCCGGTAGACCTGAGTTTGAATCCTGGGTCCTCCTCTGGAAGAATGGGAAGGGCTGGGATGTGGGCAGGTCCTGTGGCCCCACCTGCTCACCCTCAGATCCTCCCACTCGTGAGCAGGGTGCTTGTAAAGAAAGCAGTTTCCCCACCCTGGCTGGTGTGGCTCAGTGGATTGAGTGCTGGCCTGCAAATCAAAGGTTCACCAGTTCGATTCCCAGTCAGGCACATGCCTGGGTTGCAGGCCAGGTCTCCAGTGTGGGGTGCGAGAGAGGCAACTGATTGATGTTTCTCTCCCTCTCTTTCTCCTTCCCTTCCCCTCTCTCTAAAATTAAACAGATAAAATCTTTAAAACAAAAAGGAAAGCAGTTTCCCCATCTCTACCTTTCTCTCTCTCCCCGACACAATGACCTTCATAATACTGTATCCCGAATGCTTTTCACATTAAAATAAGATAGACTTAAACCCCCCATCCCTATGTGATAAAAACCCAGTGCTCCCCAAGAATCTGTAAATCCCGAGGCGGCTGCTTTTCCCGTGGCCACCTTTGCCTCTGCGTTTCATTTCTGGACCACCTTTTCATCTCCCCTGTGTTGTTTCCTCCCTAAACATGAATGAGATATAAAATGCAGCCTTTTCTACAATTCTTGCAAAAAGAAGCCGACCCCCATCCCCTGGCATGGAACACATTTTGCACTTTGCCACCGTGGCCGCTCTAGCGCTCTAGGCTTCCTCTCCCCGTCCCAGCTCTTCTCTCTGCCCCTTCCCCGGGTTGGCTTGGGAACTCCAAATTCTCATTCTGTCCTGCTGAGCTCTGCAGCGTGGTCCAGCCCCTGCCCCCCAACTCTGCTGCAGGGCACCCATGTCTGCCTGAATCTCTCATGTGTACACAGGGGAACAAAAAGGTCTTTCATCTCGAGCTCCTTGCCCCCCATTGAACCCCCCCGCAAACAGCTCTGTTTCCCCTCCCCGGCAAGACCGAGCGGGGCACAGTGAGAGGCCCCCAAGCTCTGCCACCAGCAAGACTCTCTCCTCCTCACATGCTCCTTCTCAGGGGTTCCAGCAGGGGCGGGGGGCCGCTGCCCCACCCCAGCCCTCAGTCCTGGGTTAGCGTCCTGGTGCTGCCACTCGTGTGCTAGAGACCTTGGGATGTTGTAGGCAAGAAGCACTGCTTGGAAAGCCTGCCTCCAGAGTCGTTAGCACAGACAAGCCAAGGCTGAAGTTAGAATTAAGCACAAACGTCTGGCGAGGGTGGGACAGCCCGAGGAGCCTGTCCACAGGCGTCCCCCACCACGGTGACGGTGATGACAGAGAGTGCGCTGGGGCCGCGTGGAGTCAGGCGTCCTTTAAGTGGCTGGCCAGGTGGCGGCGGGCAGACGGCAGTCCCTCTCTGGGTGGGCCTGTGTCCTCACTGTCCACGGTGAAGGGGCGCTGGCAAACGGGAGCCCCAGTCCTTGGCCTGGCGAGCTGGCCAAGGCGCAGACGTCCTGGCACAGCGGCCGGTGCGCACACTCAGAGCCTGCGTTTTCTCTTGAACACGCTTTCTCTCACCTTGTCCTTGTGTCACTGGCTAAGATCCCATCTGTCACGCTGAGCCATCTGCTTCCTCTCCCGCTATCTCTGCTGCCCAACTCTAAGTAAATTAAAAAACAAAGAGGCAGGAAGCTGCTGACAGCCGCATTTATCCTCATTTCTGCGGCTGGCAATGGGAGCTGAAGGGCTGGCTTCGTGGGTCTGAATTAAAGATTAGTTAGGGCTGGTGAGGAGGGGAGCAGTTCAGTGGCTGTGACATCCAGATCCCGAATGGCACCACAGGTGGCAATGGACATGGATGGGGCTGAGAAGGAAGGGATCTGAGCCGGTGTGAAGAACAGGGACAGGACAGTGGCTTCGGAGCCTAGACAAAACCGAGTTCCCATCCATGTGCTATTCAGGACATGGGGCCTGGAAAGGGAGTTCCCATTGCCCCTCTGCCATGTGAATCACTGGCCTCCCAGAGTGGCCAGCTCGTAGATGGACAGCAGGTGTGCGGCACCTGCTGCATGGAGAGCAGGCGTGTTTGAGGGACTCAGGGGTCAAGGAAGGGGATGGAGTAGGTAAGGGGCCCCTGTCTGGGAAGGACATTAGGGAGGAGTGAGGGACCAGGGTCTCCTCTGTGGGACTCAGTCTCCAAGTCTGTAAAATGGAACTATGTAGGACTGTGGGGCTGCACCCTAGAGAAAGTCTGGGAGGAGCAGGAGTAATGGGACAAACCCGGAGGACACACAGGCCGGAGGAGCTGTGCTGTGTGACTGTTCCCCTTCCTTTCTGCTCTCCTCGTGAGAAGGAATCAAACCCCTCCCCTCACTGACATCAGACTTGGCTGTGTGGCTTGCCTTGGCCCATGAACACAAAAGAAAGCTCCACAGGCCAGTTCTGAGTGGAAGCTTTAAAGGCTGGCACATAGTTTTGTTACTGCTCTTTCCCTGCTTCCATGAGACCAAATGAAATAAGGTGTCCTCCTCTGGTCTGGACTCAAAACGCAGATGGAGTGGAGCAGAGCTTAAGCCGACCTGCGGTGGTTATGGATGGGAACCAGAAATCCGTGTTCCTTGTGAGTCATTGACATTTGAGGGGTGTTAGCAAGAGCAGCCTGATTCAGACCCTTTCAAACCCAAGCTGGTCCCAACCTGCATCTTGGAGAAGGGGTGCCGCCTGCCCCTGCCTGCATTCCTGCAATCTCTGGAGTTTGCCAGATGGGGTGCCCTCTGTGACCTTCTCTGGGGATCAGTAATGGCTTCTGAAAAACGACTGGGTTGTGGACAATGGAAAGTCAACACGGAAGGCGGTGGAGAGGCACACAGCTGTGTTATCGGCACCCCCAGAGGACCCCACAGGGTAGACAGGTCCAAATGGAAGTGGACGGTCACTGTGTCCTCTCCATGCCCTTAGCTACTTACTTCTTGAACCCCTTGCAGATCTCAGCACCACAATGGCCAGGGCCTGGTGCGCAGGCCACTCTCTGCACCAGGTCCCGCAGCGAGAGGGTGACCTCCAACGACTCCTTCCAAGGATGCGAGCCCAGCCGTCCCTGCATACCAGGGTCTGAGTTGCTCCTTCCTGACCCAACCCAGCAGCACCCGTGAGCAGGGAATGGCCAGGCTTGGAGGTGCCCCAGGCAGGCGGGTAGTTCAGCTGCACAGTGAAAGTCTGGACATTTATTCAGGGAGAGGAAATAGCTAAGGACAACACGACCCCTCGTTCTCCTGTCCGCAGACACTCACTTCTGGCCCCAGTCTTGGTTACTCACTGTGTAAGACCAGAGCCCTAGTTTTCCTGGAGCGGACACTTGTCTATTGGGAAGCACTCTGGCATCTGGACATCCTGACTCCATCGGGGAGGCAGAAAAAGCTGGATGCTCACTTTCCAGGCCTCCCGTGCAGTGGCCTTGAGCACTTAGACCCGCCTGCTCTAGAGACATGAAGTGACAGCAGAGGCCCCATCCTGGTGCGGCACAGCCCCCAGCCTCCCGGGCTGCAGTGGCACTGGGGCAGGTGGCGGCATGGTGTCCAGTGGGGCAGGTGCCCAGTGGCAGGAGCAGGGCCAGGTGAGCTGTGGCTGGCAGGATTTGGGGCCAGTGGTGGTGTCCTTGACTCTGGCTCTGTGGTGGCACATTGGCTGTGGTTCTGGCCCCTGCCCACTTTCTAATCCTGACTCTGCATCTGTCCCATCCGTGCTGTGAGTTCCTCACTGTGCCTTCACTAAGTTTACTTTCTGCTTTGTCGCTCACCAGTAGGGGCCCTGACAGTTACACTGCCCTCCTGGGAGGGCGGGTCAGCGTCCTGGCCCCAGGCCAAGCGGCTGTTGTGGGGGAGTCTTTCCAGTCATGCATGGTTCTGTCTTTGACGAGCATTCTGGGAAATATTTACATTTGGTTATATGTCCCAGAATATTAAAAATTACCCCTTAGAAATGACCACCCAATGGCAGCCCTGCTGGCCCACTCCTGCACCTGGTTCCCAGCACGCTGGCCTCCTCCTCAGGAGGAAGGCTGTGGGGCATCCTGTAACTGTGCTCTGTAGGGGTTCCGGTCACACGTGGTAAGAACCCATTTGCATTCTGAGCATTGGACAGGCAGGGGCGACAGTCCAGCTTCAAAGTTGTCAGTCCCAGAAGGATCGCTTGAGATGGTTTAGTCGGGCACTGTTCAAAATGGTCCTGGCCAACCAAGTGCATCAGAGTCACGTGGAAAACCTACTGAGGCACATTCCAGGGTCCCCTCTACTGAGTGAGTGAGGCCCAGGGACCTGCATGCTGGAGCTCTCATCCAACGCCCTGACTCCATCACACAGATGGGGAAAGAAGAGCCTGGGTCTCCAGCCCACAGGCACTCATGGCCCCTCTGTAGCCCTTCACGGAGACAAGCCTTTGCAGGCAAGAAAGAGTGACACAGGGTGGCGGCCATCAAGGCCACCCTGGTGGGGAAGCGATGTTGCTTTTGGAAAAAAAAAACTGCGATGAGTACAGAATATATAATTTGGCTATTTCAGCAAATATTTGTGTGCTCTGCTGAAAGGTGCACTTTCAGATCAATTCTGCACTGCTCCTTTTTTCGAATTATTATTCTAGGCTTGCAAAATTGGGTTTATTACTGATGTAAAAAATAATAAACTCAGGAATCATTCATTACTCCCTACCCCTGGGAGTCAGCTGAGTTTTTTAAAAAGTTGGGACCGTCTAGGATGACCCCAGTTTCTGGACTAAGGGACCGGGGAGGTGAATGAATGGGAAGGTGGCGGAGGGGCAGGTGTGGGGGAAGTGGGGCATGTTGATTTTGTGGAGCATGTGGAATCATCCCAGGAATATCGGTGGGCGGAGGCAAGGAGGTCTGGAGCTTAGGGGAGGGTTAGGTTTGAAAGGAGAAAGTCAGAACCTTTCAGGTCAGGCGAGCAGATTCAGAGACAGTGTGTTTTTGTGAGGAGGGAAGGAAGGGTGAGTGGCGAGAGGCTGGGGCTCAACAACTTACACATTTCCTCCAGCACCAACGTTCTGCTGCTCAGTGCCACAGACATTTGTGAATTCGACTTAACTCAGTTAAGTGTAACTCAGTCCATTCAGTTCAACAGCCCCAGTCACTGTGCTGAGCACAATTCAACCCGTCCACTACTTATTGAGCACCTACTGTGTGTTAGGCCCTGGAGCTCACTGGGGACCTGAGGTGGTCCCCATCTGGAGGAGACTTCCACTTGTCATATTTGGCAGTGGGTCAAGATGAGATGTTTGATATCAGGACTGCAGTCCAGAGAGGAGACGACATTGCCAAGGTCACAGAGCACGATAGTGAGAGGGGACGAAGCTCTAGTTTCTGACTCCCAGCCCAGCGCGGAGGGTTTCTCTGAAGCACAGGGCAGTCAGGAAACAGTGGTAGGGCACGAATGGACAACCGGACAACACGCTTAGCCCTCGGTTATTTGCCAAGAGGACTAAGGTAAGGTTGGCTTTCTGGGCCCGCTGCAGGGATTAGGGCCTCCTGAGCTGGATGAATGGATGACGGAGTCTCAGGACTCGGGTTATCCTGTTCAATCTTCTATTTTTTCTTTAATTTTATTTTTAGAGAAAGGGGAAGGGAGGGAGAAAAGGAGGGAGATAGAGAGGGAGAGAAACAGGGGTGTGCAAGAGATACATAGATCGGTTGCCTCTCACATGCCCCCAACCAGGGACCTGGCCTGCAACCCAGGCATGTGCCCTGACTGGGAATCGAACGAGCAACCTTTTGGTTTGCAGGACAATGCCCACTCCACTGAGCCACACCAGTTGGGTAATCTTCTATTATTGAGAACAGTTTTGTACACCTCCGGTGCTAAGGAGCTCACTATACTACACAAGGTTGATCACCCCTTATTTGGGAAGCTCTGATTATTAGAATTTGTTTTTACAATGAAGTGAGAGCATTCCTGCTGTGGTTCTAACCCACTGATTTGTCTTAGCTCAGCCCCTGGGCACCATAGATCCCGTCTGCTCCCTTTGTCCTGGGACAGACCCTCAGACACTTGGAGGTGACCAGGTCCCATTGAGCCTGTCTTGTCCGAGTTGAGTGCCCCAATCCCTCAGCCATTGGGTCCTCTCCACATCCTGTCCTCTCAGTCCTGATGCATTGTGGCCCACCATTGTCCCTCCCACAGGGCTGAGCACAGCACTCCAGGAGTGTGGGATGGACATATCCTGTGATGAATGTGTCCTTTTAATGGTTATTACAGGACCAGGAACTGCCCATATATCATCCTGGGACAAATGACCTTATGACCCACTGTCTATCTACTAATGGCCCCTTGCTTCCACTTAAGGACATGGGCACCTTCTGATTTCTCTGTGTACCAGGGGGAGGGGTGGGACAGGAAAAGTCCAGTGAAAATGGTTTCAGTCCCAAGCAAGTGAAAATGTGAGAATACGGGAGGTGGTCTATTAACTCCCAGCACTCATCAGGGACTGAGTCAGCGGGTAGCTTTCATTCCCTTGCCGCATTCCAAGGGTCTGTGGACCAGCAGTATCAGCATCCCTTGGGAGCCTTTTTGGGATGTGCAAAATCACAGGCCGCACTCCAAACCTGCTGACTCAGAAGCTTTAATTAGATCCCTGGGTGACCCGTAGGTCCTTTCTTTGCCTTTTATGAAACTTAAGTTATGGTGCTTGGCCTCCAGGGTACGTGGATCATGCCAGGATGACCTTCCTAAAACTCCCATCTGGCAGGGTCACTCCGTTGCCTACCTCCTTTCAAAGGGTCCCTATTGCCTTCGGAAGAAAGTCTACCCTCTCAGGCATCACAGTCTGGCTCGAACCAGTCTCTAGGGTCTATTGCCCTACTGACACCTGAATGTCGCAATCACACTGAGTGACTCAGAGTTCCCCCACCAGCCCAGACTGTTTCATACCCGCATGCGTTTGTATGTGCTATTTCTCCTGCCTGGTATGCAATCCTTAGGCTTTCTCCTCTGAGAAAACTATTCTTCACGCTAAACAAATTGGAGATCGTTCATGCCAGCTTCTCTAAAAAAAGAAATACGGGGTTGGGGGGGGGAGTCAGAGGAAGACCCATTTTACTGTGAATTCCACCATCAGCTCATTTATGACCCATATAAAATTTCAGAATCTATTTCTTTTTTAAAATATTGGATAAAACAATATTATTATTTTCCATTTTTAAAATTTTATTTTTGTTCAAGTACAGTTGTCTGCCTTTTCCCCCTATTTCTCCCCCCTGACCCCAGCCATCCCCACCTCCCTTCCCTGATTCCACCCCTCCTTGGTTTTGTCCCTGTGTCCTTTATAGTAGTTCCTGAAAACGCCTCACCCCTTTTCCCCCATAACCCCCTCCCACCTCCCCTCTGGTTACTGTCTGTTTGTTCTTAATTTCAATGTCTCTGGTTATATTTTGCTTGCTTGTTTGTTTTGTTGCTTAGGTTTCACTTAAAGGTGAGATCATATGGTATTTATCTTTCAATTTTAGGTTTATTTCACTTAATGCTCTCCAGTTCTATCCATGCTGTCTGCAAAGGGTAGGAGCTACTTCTTTCTTTCTGCTGCATAGAATTCCATTGTGTAAATGTGCCATAGTTTTTTTGAGCCACTCATTTACTGATGGGCACTTAGGTTGCTTCCAGCACTTGGCTATTGCAGATTGTGCTTCTGTGAACATTGGGGATGCATAGGTTCTTTTGAATTGGTGTTTCAGGGTTCTTAGGATATAATCCTTGCAGTGGAATTTCTGGGTCAAACAGCAGATCCATTTTTAGTTTTCTGAGGAAACTCCATACTGTTTTCCATAGTGGTTGCACTAGTCTGCAGTCACACCAACAGTGCACTAGGGTCCCCTTTTCTCTACAACCTCTCAAACACTTGTTGTTTGTTGCTTTGTTTATGATGACCATTCTCACCAGTGTGAAGTGGTATCTCATTGTGGTTTTAATTTGCATCTCTCTGATGGCTAGCAATGTTGAGCATCTTTTCATATGTCTCTAAACACTTTGTATGTCCTCCTTGGAGAAGTGTCTGTTCAAGTCCTTTGCCCACAATATTATTTTTTGAAGAAAGGTTTGTAAAGCTGAAAATTACTAAATATCATGGTCTTTCACTCTTCTACTTGTAAGTGACATATATAATTTGAAAGCTTGTGATGAACTTGAACAACTAACTAGGTGAACATTTACCTCTGAAATTGACTGCTGTGCTGTAGACGGGGCATTGATCTGTGAGGAACAAAACCTTCAGCTGTTTTCTAAACTCTCCTTTTAAAGATGTTAGCCATACATTTGCATCCACAACTCACTGGATGCACTTCTGCATACTTTTGTAGATCTCAGAATATTTTAACTGACATCATTGGTTGCCAATGGAGAACATAGCTTCTTGACATTAAAATGTATTTAAAATTACTTAAGATTTATAATCAGTCAAATCTCACAATCATCTCTGGAGAAGATATTGGAGCAGGGAAGCAGTAAAATGATGATAAACATTTTGTTTCCATGACAGCGAGACACGTATCTGAGGCTAGGTTTCCCTAAAAAGCAAAGGCTGAGATGAGGGTTTGCGTGAAGGTGGTTCATTTTGGGAAACTGGCGCCCAGGAACTGGGGAGAGAGAAACAGGAAAGTTAATCTGAGGCATCGTTCTGCAGCTGGCCACCTCATTGAGCACCTGGGCTGCATCTGGTGGGACCTGGGGGAGCCATGCGGAATGCTCCTCGGAGTTGTCCACCCACAGAGCAGGAGAAGGGAGCATTTCCCCACTGGTGCCCATCCCCCGGGGGCAAGGGTTGTTGCTCTCTGAGGAATTAGCCCCCTTGTACTTCAAAGTTTGCTCCTTTGTCAGAATGTCCTGTGTAACCACAGCTGAAAAGCCCCAAAGCGGAAAGCAAGAGACCTGGGCAACAGCTGAGGGGAGGGGCCATCAGACTGCACAGCTGGTTGCCGAGAAAGCAGCTGGAGTGAAAAGTGGCCAAGAGGCTGGGGGATGGGGCACAAGAGGTGTCCAGTACGACCTATCACAATTTAAAACAAATAATTATACTCTAGTCTTAACTGTTGTGAGTAAAAGCTCAAATTTTCTATTTCATTTAAAGCATTTTACTTTGGTTTAATATACATGTGGTACACAAATTTAAAGGTTCTCTTATGTTCTGTAATTGATCAGTGTATTTTATACAAAATGACTTTGTTATGATTATTATTAAGAAGTAAATAATATACCCATTAAAACTTGGAAGAGAACCAGTTTAATCTAATTTACATTAAGACGACATATATGGGTCCTGGCTAGGTGGTTCAGCTGGTTGGAGCATCATCCCATACACTGAAAGGCTTGTAGGTTCGAATCCTAGTCAGGGCACATACCTAGGATGCAGGTTCAGTCCTCGGTCAGAGAGCATATGAGAGGCAACCGATTGATGTTTCTCACATCAATGTTTCTCTCTCTCTTTCCTCTCTCTCTAAAATCAATAAATATATTTTAAAACATTAACAAAATGCCATATGGACCAGCAGCAGGGCCTCTGACCAACAGTGCCATGTGCCCCGACAGAGTACAGAGGGACAGGGTTGTGTGTCCCTGCAGAGACGGACACGCTTCGCCCAGCAGGGGAGGCTTGGAAAAGTGGTAGCCAAGCCAACTCTTTGTCATCTGGATATTTTTGAAACCTCAGCTAGGAGCACTTGCCACTCTAAAGGTGCTTACTGTCATAAGGGGACCCCTCTAGAGCAGGGGAGTGTGCATGCTTAGCCTTTGGGACCTTCAAATTCTCCTTCCCCCTCCTTGACCTCCTGGAAGGTGTCCGTACTAGAGAGCACTTGAAATTGAAGAGTCTTGGCTAAAACCAAACATGTGCTAATCAGGGCTTCTCACCCTAGGTATGATTGACACCTGGGGCCAGATAATCCTTTGCTGGAAGTTGGGGGCACCATCCTGTGCACTGCAAGAAGTTTAGCATCATTTCTGGCCTCTACTCACTAGCCATCAGTAGCAACCCATCCACCCCTGACCCCAAGGGACAACCAAAAATGTCTCCAGACATTGCCAAATGTCCTTGGGGAGCAAAATGGTCCCACTGGCAAACCACTGCTGTAGAGGGTGAAGGATTCCTTTGCACAGCTCATTTCTTCCCTCTGATACTTCTGTTCCATCAGCTCTGGTTTTCTGTGCTCTTCTTTTTAAATATCCAGATGATCTAATATTTTCCCAGTCCCAAGGATTCAGTGAAAATCACAACACAGGGATCTGCATGATGAGGGGGCGAGGCCAGTGTCTGAGAGTGTCCAGTTCTGGGTGCTGAGAGTGTCCGGTTCTCAATGCCAGGTCCTCCACCCACAAAGAGGTTTCTGATTCACAGCAGATGTGTGGTGGGGACTAGCTCAGAGTTGGGCAAGTGTCCAGGTGAGGCTGCATCACCCTACTATAAAAGTATACAGCTGGACAGGGACAATATGAAATTGCATGACCAAGGACCAGCCTGTCTGGAGCCAAACCTCCACCCAGACGCCGCAGCTGGCTCTTCAGGTCTGGAACACAGTGGTCCCTGCTGCCCCACGTGGGCAAAGGCACCTGGCATTGACACTCATCATGGGCTCAGACAATGCTCTGGACCTCCACGTGTCAGTATCACTTTGTAACTATTCAAGTTCCTCCACATCCACTCACCCAGCAGATCCCCACAAACAACTGAGGAGTCTGGAAAGAGTGGAAATAATTCCCCTAATTTCCTGAGAGGGACATAGGCGGCTTGGAGAGGGGGAAGATCAGATGAGAAGGAAATAATAGCACCAGGATCTCAGCACACTTCTTTTGACCTTAAGTCAGTGTTTCTGTAGCAAAGAATTCAACAGACATGACCAGACATAAAACAAAACATTAAAGTTCTATTTTTAACTACTCAGAAGTCAGGTGTTAATGATTGTTATTACAGTATAAATTACAATACCAGGGAGTTTGAAACAACCTAGATTACTGTTTCTGAATGGATTCTCTCAGAAGAACAGAACAGCTATAAGCAATATAAGAATAAGGGGTTTAACCTAGGCATCAAGGAGCCTGAAAGATGGGGGGCCAGGCCATTGTCTGAGAAATGCCCCAATTCTGGACATTGGAGATGGGCGTGAGGATCTGGGAGGGGAGGCAGGAGATGCAGTGACCAACCACATCCCACGGAAAGAATGGCCACGTCAGACTGCCACCAGGGCCACTGCTGTGACGTCCTGAGAAAAGTGGCTTCTGCTTCTCTGCTGCCTTCCAAATTTTATGAGTTCGTCTCTTTGACAATTTCAGTCCTACAGACCAGGGAGGGGATGCAGGGAAATGCAAGCCTTATACAGGAGCAGTGGTTCCAAGAAGAAGATCCAGATTTCATTGCTTTTCAACTTGTCATCCACGCACATCCCTTTCACTATGACTGACTTCCAAATAAAGTGGTAACAACAGCACGCTCCTGCCTCCAGTGATGTCACTCTCCTTCATGCCGACTGCTCACCCCGGAGAAGAAACGTGGATGAGCACATTCATCCATCTCTTTATCCATCGCTGGATGATGCTTCCTCATCTAGCTTGGTCTCCTCCCCTTTTACACTCTGTAACTTAACAATGGAGTTAATACTATTAATATACTTCATATCTAATGGTGTTTATATACTTCATTTTAGATAGCAAGAGAGTGGGGAAGGGAGAAATAGAAAAAGTTGTTAACACCCATAGATACATTCATACTGAAGCAAGGAAACGAGAAAGCAAACAGTTCTCATTTTGGCAAGTGGTCATGTGCTCGTAGCTGGAATTTGACTTCTTTCTTCTACTACCTATTCCTTAATTTACAGGGTCTGGTGCAAATAACGTCCCTTTTTTATTACAAAATCTTTTATTACAAAACATAAGCATGTAATTCTATAACATAACAATATCACACTCAAGCACACCAGTGACATTTTAATGTGAAGTTCAAATTCAAACTATACATTATCACACCCATATCATTACCCTCCCAACCACACTCAAGCAGGCCCCACTCCTGCCGGACCCCATAATTTAAGCTCTTTGGCTAGTTATGCTTCCTTGCCTGGTGGGATAATGGAAACCTTCATTCCTGAAGAGTCTGTGTTGTTAGACTTGTGATGGTGTTTTCCATGAGCTTTTACCACAGGACATGGGCATGTTAGGAAACACCCAGAAAATCTGGTACACTCCTGGAGAACTCCTGTTTGATCCAGGATCCTGGAACAAAGTACCAGAGATCGAGTGTTTTATAAACAACAAACCTTTATTTCTCACAGGGCTGGAGGCTGACAGGTCCAAGATCATGGCTTAGCTAGATAGATTGAGTGTCTGGTGAGGAGCCAGTTCCTCATTGGCGGCTATCTTCTCGCTGTAACCTCACCTGGTGGAGGAGCCCAGAGAGCTCTCTGGGATCTGTTTGATAAGAGCACTGTTCCCATTCAGGAGGGCTTACACCCCCGTGACCTAATCACCCCCAGAGATCCCACTTCCTAACACCATCACCTTGGGTGATGAATTTCAGCATATGAATTTGGGGGAGGCATGAACATTTAATCTATCATAGCCCCTATTGTGAAATAGCAACTTAATTTCTCTTCAGTAATCAGGATTAATCACTCCAGTGAGCGCAGAATGGACCATCGTTCTGTCTGTTCACGGAAGTAGCCTCCCCTTGGGAATTCAGAGGGCCCGAAGGCACACACGTGCAAACAAAAAGGATGCCAGTGCATCATTAAGGTGATAGTGAGGTGAGTCACTTCTGTTTCCTCCCTCTGGTTCCTGAACCCTGGAATGCTGCCTGTGGGAGACATAGTACTGTACACTGGTTATTGAGTTAGAGCATACAGCCCATTCTGCGAGCCGTTACCCCAGGCCTGCAAAGGTTTGTCGTACAGCTGGTGTCGTAAACGAGTCTTCAGCAGGCCATTCCACTCTTCTGTTAGGACTGCTGTTTGAGACTGAGGGGGCACGGGGTCAGATCAGCACGTTCTCTGAGCTTGAAGATTATTTCAGGGCGGTCACCCAAGCTTTCCCTCTTCTTCCTGGATCCTCAAGTTGGGAACTGAAGGCCTGAGCTCATCTTTTTCTCTTCAAAGTCTTCAGCCCAGTTCAATCTAGTCAACTAACCCAGTCCTTATGATCTTCATCTCCACTGTCGGATTCTACTGTAGCAGCTAACTGGTCACTTGACTTGACTTCTACAAATACCTGACTTCAGATAACTACAAGTAACAATAATTTAAGCAAATGGTTTGCTCCTTTGCATCGTGGACTACCATGATCTAGCAAAGGCATCATCCATGCCCTTACTTCTAACATTAGTGAAAGGATCTCACATTCCCATTTTAAGGATCTGTTCTCCTGAACCATGAGTGGTTTAGCTCAGGAGCACAGAGCCATCACAAGTATTACAGGAATGTGTGTGTGTGGCTGGGGGAGGTTAACACAGGAGTTAAGGCTCGTGCAAAGCTGGGAGTGGCGGTGGGAGTGAGGTTCTAGAGGGGAAAGTTGCTAACTACTTCCGCTGGAATCACAGGTGGTGCAGTGGTGCTGGGGAGAACCACAAGCTTGTGGGAAGGTCTGAGAAGCTGTGTGCGTCTGGCTCCCAAAGTGAGCCCGGGGAGTGGGAGCTGAGGGGCGGTCCGCACAGCCACTGCATCCATTGAAACTGCACGGCGACACTGCCATCCTGTGTGTGACCACCATGCCTTCCTGACAATAATGGCTTCTCTTTAGTATCTCCTTTCCAAATTTTGCATGGGTTCCTTTCATCAGCTATCTACACAATTTCAAAATCATTCAGGAAGCAGTGTGCTGGGAAGTGTAGTTCCAGCCTGAGACCGGAGTGATAATGCCAAGTGGACAGCAAGACAATCCAGCACAGTGTCCAACAGATAATGGGAGACTGGTTGAGTAAATTGCGGTGATGCCATATGATAAAATCCTAAGCAAACTGTATCAGTCAGGTAACCAGAGACATAGACACAGAACCGGGAGGAGATATGCATCAGCATGGGGAGAGTAATTGCAAGGAACTGATGTACAGAGTTATGGGGGCCGGTTAGGTGAGTCTGAAATCCATCTGGCAGGCCACCAGGAAGAGCAGGCTGGAGTCCTCCGTTGTGGGGTGAGGCTGCTGTCCACAGGCAGTTTCCTCCTCAGGGAGCCTCGACTCTGCTCCCCAGGTTCCCAAGGGGCTGAAGTGGGCACATGCAGGTGTTCTGGGACAATCTAGGACACTCTCCCTTACAGCCAACTGATTATGGACTTCAATCACAGCTACAACACGCATTCCTGGCAATATCTAGCTTAGTGTTCAACTGAAGAACTGGGCACCACAGGCTAACCAAGTTAATGTATCAAGAGGACCACTGTGGGGGCTAAAAAAATACTTTTCCTCCCACCATCTAACTTCTTCTAGCCGGGCTAATAATCAAATCAACAGATAGATTAACAGGAAAACATCAAAATGTCAGTGCATGAGGAATTTACAAAAGCATGCAAGTTCCAGACAGCAAGGCAACCCTGGGTGAAGGTGACATCCGGACACAGGAGAGAGAGGGGGCTGGGGCCTTAGATTCCAGAAGCGAGAATGGGTGATTTACTGGCAATCCAGGAAGAGACAAACACACGTGACAGGGACAGTTTTGGTAGGCAGCTTGGAAGTGATGGGCCCAAAGCCCTCCTGACAGCCAACCCCAGTTCATTCAAGTTAGGCCAGGGCGAGCGTCCCAAGATCCCCTTCCTGAAGCAGGTTTTTCCGGTGGAATCTCTTGAGCAGGAAAGGTGGGGGTGGAGGGCAAAGGTTCTTTCTGAGTCTTCTGTTTCTTAATCACCAGTTTAAAATCGATATCCCCAAAAGCAAAGCTTTTGGTCCCCTTCATCATCCCGTAGCCCAGAGATTTTCAACCTTTTTCATTTCATGTCACATAAACTAACTACTAAAATGCCGTGGCACACCAAAAGATATATTTTTTGCTGATCTGACCAAAAAATAGGTATAATTTTGATTCATTCACACTGGATGGTTTTTGTTGTGATGGCTGTCGTTATTTTTTAGAGTCGAGCATCCAAGGGAAAAAAGGTCAGTGCCCCCGACCAAACAGTCCGGTGCTGCATGCTTTCGAAGTTCTGCGGCACAGCAGTGAGACTCTGGCGGCACGTGGGTTGAAAACCTCTGTCGTTGCCCTGGCACCCAAGGGCTCACGACCCTAACCTTCCCATACTTTATTACAAGAAAGTGTGGAGGAAAAAGTTTTCTCTGGTGTTAATTTGTGAAGGCTGTCTCCATTGGGAGCCCTTGTGGGCCATTCCTTGGGCAACAGATTGATATTCTTTTAATTTGTAATATTTTCCTTATAAGCTATACCAATACCTTCAGTAAGAGGACCAGCCCTGGCTGGTGTGGCTCAGTAGATTGAGTGCTGGTCTGCAAATCAAAAGCTTACCAGTTCGATTCCCAGTCAGGGCACATGCCTGAGTGGCGGGCCAGGTCCCTGGTTCACGGTGTGCAAGAGACAACCAATCGATGTATCTGTCATGTGTTGATGTTCCTTTCCCTCTCTTTCTCCCTCCTTTCCCCTCTCTCAAAAAATATATAAATAAAATCTTTAAAAATAAAAGAAAATCACTCTCATAGCCTTTTATAAAAATTAAGTAGATTGATATATATAACAGGATGATTAACGATGCTCTAGAACATTTGTTAATACAGAAAAGTGTTCATGAAATATTAAGTTACAAAAGAAGGTTTTAAAACAGAATATTAAAGGTTTTAAAATAGAGCATCACTTTATTTGTGCGAGAGGATGTTTTTCAAAGCACAGAGAAAACAGAGGAAAACATCACACTCGGGTGTTCAGAGTGGTAATTACCAGGAGCTGAGAGAATGGGTGATGAAAATTTTCTTTTTGCTTATGTGTATTTCCTAAATTATTTACAGTGAATAAAGGACTATTGATAATAAGAAAAAATTTAAATATCCTATTTTCGACACATTAGGAAACCTCGCTAATTAAAAAAGAGTAGGCTCCTCTTGAGACACGGGAGCGGGAGGGAGGCCCCTCCTCCCTCAGCCTTTCCCTCCCTGTCTGCTTACAGACACCGGCGACTTGCAAAATAGGAAGCTTCCAGGTCCTGGGTGAAACCGCTTCCCACTTACTCCTCTCCTTAACGACTATGAGTGGATGCTGCGGGTGAGATGTCGCAAGTAAGCGTTTAATTTAGAATACACAGTGGAGAGAACCTTTAATATAATATTAATTCCTCGTGAAAATTAACGAGGTTTAATAACCATGTGAGCTATTGGGAATCCTGGTGTGACTCAAAATGACATCTGCATTAATGGTCTAATTAATAATGTATATGTTAATAAGAATCTCATTAAAGCCGGGTTACAATTATCAATGCAGGATGCAATTCCTTAGCATTGGTGGGCCGACGCAGTGCTCTGGTGATTCCAGTCGCAATTTCCAATGATAAATGACCTTTTAAGTCTCATTAATTGATTAAGAAGGCAGCAATTAGTGTGAAAACGCAACTCATTTGGAAGTAACAAAACCACCAGTAAGACACTGATGATTATAAATAAGGAGGGACCCGCTGGCTTGTCACAGGTAGTCGGGGGTGCAGCGGGACGAGCGGCAAGAGGTTGCAGACCAGCCCCCCAGGTCTACTCACCCATGTCTCTCATGTCTCCCCCGCTGCACCCCAGGCCTGGGCGTTTGACTCTGCCACTATCAGTCTTTTAATAAAAATTATATCCATGCTGATTAATGTTTATGGAAAAATCCTTTTTCAAAGCCAGACCATACAGTTAATTGATTCCTTTGGTCATTTTTCTCTTCAATGTAGTTTCTCTTTTCTAAACCTTGCTGAAATTATTTCTCTCAAGGCTATTGTTTCACCAGGAGGATTTGGTTTATCACTTAGTTTTTCCTGAATGGATTCATGATGACATCTGCTATTGTGGCTTTTCTTTTCTTGGCCACCAGTTTGAGCAAGCCAAAGTTTTCCAGGGCATATTTAGCTAATCAGTGTCAAGAAGATTTGATTTTTCAGTCAACTTTTAGTCAATGAATGTTTCCTCCGAGCAGGGTTTTAGCCCTTGTCAATTACATCTTATGCTGACTGTTGTCGCCAGTCACCTTGGACATACATTGGGCAAACGATTGAGAGCTTACCTTTATTTCTGAGCTAACACACGAAAAAACAATGTATGAGCTAGTCTATGAAGTGACGCAGACAGTACGGGAGCGGGGAGAGGAAGAAAGTGGGGGAGGATTGTGACAGAACCAGAGAGGGAGGAACGGAGAGATGGAGATGGGCAGAGAGGTCCTCACAGTTCCAGCTTCTCAAAGGGACATGGTCGATCCCCTTGAGTGCCACACGGAACCCTATGACTTTAGAAAGAAGGGCCCTAGGAGGTGATGTGGTTCTGCCCCTTACTGTTGGGAGACGGGAAGGCACCTGCCCGCCCAAAGTCACACCAGTGCAGGGCTGGGCCTGAACTAGGCCGCCTGCCGGCTCCAGCCTGGTTCTGTCTCCTGATCTAGGTGGTTCAAAGGTCAGCACAGGCCTGGCTCCAGGGCTTACAAAGGCTTTTCTTCCTTTCTTCTCCTTTTTTTTTGAACTTTCCTTTTAAGAGTCACTTTCTGCTTTCCCCTTTGTAAGAATTTCACAGCAATTCACACACCCCGAGGGGTGAACGCATAGCAGATTGCCGAAGCCAGACTGTAATTATCCTTCCTTCTGCTCCAGCGAGGACGACGCTTGCACAGGGATGAGTGCTGCGGGTCTCTCACCCACACCATGGTTTCCTGGGCACCCGCTCTGGGCTGACGGTTTGGGGGTCCTGCATTGGGGGGCAGGCACAGAGATGAAGCAAACGGTGCTGTCCCCAGGAGTTTGCAGTGCAGCCAAGGACTGGGGATGGGGCCGCAATGGCTAGAGACAGAGAGGGTGCGGCAAGCGCTCAAGGTGCAGACCCGCGAAGCCCTGGAAAGATTCTGGTGGGATCTGGACAATGCTTGGGGCGGGGGCGTGGGGAGGTGTTTCATGTGTGGGCGTGGCATGAACCAAGGTGCCGAAGTGGGAATTGAAGAGAGGGGTTTGGCTGTGGATGACAAGTCTAGTTTAGAAATGTAAGTTGGGTCTGACCATAAGCCCTAAACGCCCAAGACATTGGCCTTGCCCAGAGTTTATAAACTGGCTGCCCCAGAACAGACTGAGGCCTCTGACGAGTGTGTTTGCTTCTCTCTGTGTTTTTATCTTTTACTATTTCAAGTTAGTGGTCAACCTTTAAAAACCAGGAGGCTTCCTGGGGGAAATGGATTTCCAGGTCTATGGGAACACCCAAAGAACAGGCCACTCTGGGCCTGCGTTTCTGCCCGGCCACATGGCTGGTGTGTGCGTGGGGACGTGGGTTTTCTGGGCAGAGGGTCTGTGTGTCCACCATGTCTTCAGGCGGGTCCGTGCACCCCTTCAAAAATCAGACCCATGGTTGAAGAACGATATTGAATGAAAGGGGAGCCGTTCATGAAATAGTAAGTCAAAAAAGCTCCAAAGCAATGTCAACTATAGAAAAATCTTAGTGACATCTTAGAAAAACGTTTATATCCATAGAAAATATTGGCTATCTCTGGGCAATGTGATTAAAGGCAATTTTTATTTTCTTTCCTTTGCTCATCTCCATTTTTATAAGAAAACACTTACAGCAAGAAAATTTATTATTTTAATTGGTCTTTAAAGTAGACCTGAGCTGGTCGACAGTGTTCAAAGCCTTTCAGAGTTTCTCAGCCACATATGGGAAGAAACTTGAACTCTTCTGTCTGTGGTCCTGGCTCTTCCTGCCCTTGGTCCGCGGTGCTCCAGCCTCCAGGTCTCTGTGTGTTTGTTTGGACACTTGGGGCCCTTCAGCCCCTCTGTAGGCTCCCCCGTGTGGCATGGGCATGTTCCTGCCTCTTCCGCTCCCTTCCTGTCCTGCTGAGGCCCCGCCCACCCTGTGGGTTGGGGGGCGGGGTGGGGGGGCAGCGGCCGGTCCAACGCCAGCTGCTTCCTGAAGCACCGCCCACCTTGCACAGGGTGAGCTGCCCGTTCGTCCCCACAGGGCTGTTTGCATGTGTCTGATTCCGCTGGACCCCAGGTCTCTAGAGGGCGGGCACCACTGCATCTCTATTTGTTGGCTTGTCCCTTAGGCCTCAGCGCTGGATGTGATCAGAAAAATGCTGGTTGAAGTCAACTGACTGGAAATGAAGAGAAAAAAACCCAAGGGTTCTGGTTACAACATGGAGTCAAGTCCCTGCCCTGCCTTGTAATGCCCGTGGGGCTGACCAAGGGCAAGTCTTCAGCCCATCGTCCACTCGCTAATCTGTGCAATGGGCATGTTGACCCGCTCTGAAGCCTAAATGAAATAATGTACGAGGAGGACCCCCCAAAAATCCAGAATTGTCTCCTGGAGGGCAGGCCCCTTGTAGTACAGGCCTCCTCTGCTATGTGAATATGCTATGAACAATACATCTGTATCAGTGTACCCGCCGGCATTGTTGTGGGAGGCTGCATTCGATTTTAGTTAATTTTTTTTGAAGACTCTTTCAAGGCCTTTGCTCATTTCATGATGGGTGATTTACAAGTGCACCTGCTAAGTGCTCTCCAGTTTTTGACCAAAAAACAGCATGACCCCGGTTCCCCACCTGCCTTATTCTTGCCCCTGGTCTTGCCTCGAGTGGCAAGATCCGGACAAGATCTTTTTGTTTCCTGGATGAAGAAAGTCCTCAAAGAAAAATGTTTTGTGGATGTGGAGAGGTGAAACAAAAAACAGCAGAAGCACGAAAAGACATCAAAATCAAGTTCAAAAACTGTTTTGAGCAGTGGGGAAAATATTGCATCAAATGGAGAGTACTTTGAAGGTGACTGAAGTTGAAACATATAAGAATAAATACACAACTTTTTATAAGTACATTCTGTCTTTTGGGGGCCCCCCTCGTCTGTGAGAGTGTTTTGGAAATGGAGGACTAAATGAATGATAGTTACTGCTGTCACTTATTTACATTTTTAAAGGCAGCTCTCCCTGAATGCTCTGAGCGGTATGGGCCGACCTACTCAAGGTCGCACGTGTCAGTCCGAAGCTGAGATTGAAGTCTAGGAAATGCAGTCAGGAGCTGGGCGTCGACTCCTCAGCATGTGTGCTGTGGTTTCCCCACCATTTGCTGCTGGGGCATGGGAGGGGCACGGTGCTCTCCCCAGCTGAGCTGCCGCAGCAGCCGCCACCTGCGTGAAATGCCTGGTGGAGCCTCTCTTTGCTCTTCTCTTTGAGTCCTAAGTATCCCCACCAGATGCGGGACTGAGGGCTGGCTTGGGATGGGGTGAGGAGACCCTTTTGCTCTGTGCCTACAGGGGCAGAGGAAATTATGACTGTGCCCAGACGTAGAGGACAGTGAGTTGTTGCTGGGCCCACTCGATGAAGTCTGCAGATTGGCAAGCCCACTGAGGCCAAAGGCAGAGGAAATGCTGGGCTGTGGGAGAGGTGTTCCCAGGACGCATGCAAGGCATGGATGTGGGGCACCATCACCCATGCCCTTGAAAAGATGTGGTCAGTGTGAGCAGGGGGCAGGGGGCACAAAGCATTGGTGCATTTGGGGGCATCTGTTCTGCCCAGGTTAGATATTGCAGGCCCCAGACAGTGGGAAGGGGCCTTGCACAGGTAGTCGAGGCCCCTCGGTTCTGATGCTCCAGCTCTGTGAGCCTGGAGAACCACTCTGCCCCGCCGAGTATCCCTTTCCTTTATCTGTAAGATAAGAGATTTCTTCGTTGAACAAACATTTATTGAGTGTCTACCGTGTGCCATGGAAGCCTTAGTGAACAAAACAGACAAGGTGCCTGCCCTCAAGCAGTTCATAGTCTAGCGTGTGGCCATAGTCCCTGCCCTCCACCCTCCCAGTGAGCAGACGGCAGAGGGGAAAGTGCTTTGTAAAGGGTGGTACACCTGGGAGAGGCTGTGGTCTGGGACAGGCTGTGGTCAAGGGCCTCTGGGGCCTGCAGTTCAGACGAATCTTTCACCATCGCAAACCCTGCGTTCCTGCGGCAGGTAGATAATTGAGGTTAATGTCAGGGGGGGAAGAGACCTACATTAATGAGGTTTTCCTTATGCTTTACTTACTTTCTAAACATTGGGCTGAATGAGGTTGGTAAAGGTCACGAGCTCGGAGCCAAAATTAGCTGTGAGGTCTGTGGATCACAACTTCCCGCTGTCACTCACTCTGCTTCCAGGCACAGACCTGGGGAACACCTACTGGGGATTCAAGCTAAGCATGTGCGTGCCTACAGGGCTGCCACAGCCTGGCTGGGGCTCAGACAGACATCCAGACAATTACAGTATCCAGTGTAAAGGACAGGAGGAGGTGGGGAAGTGTGGGTGACTACAGAGTCCCTAACCGTGACTTGGGAGTGGGCAGTGGGGGAAGGCTCCTTGTAGAAAATAAGCTCCAAGCTGAAACCTCATGTTCAAGGAGGTGGGGGGTGGGCAGGGAGAACAGACAACCCTGAACTATGCCAGGAGGGAGAGGCAGAGGCACCCAGCGGAGAAGGAAAGGTAGGTATTGTGGCCAGAAGGAACTGCTGTGCAAGGCAAGGAACATGAGCACTGTACTGGAGAGAGGCCCCTAGTGGTCCAGTCTCTGAGTTTACAAGATGAGAAAGTGAGGCCTGGAGGGGTGTTAAGTGTTCCCAAGGGCACCTTGAGGATATGTGACCTAAACGCTAACCGAGACCCCTTTGAACTCTAATAATCACAATGAATATTTTGATCCAGAGAGGTTGGTAATATCTCCATTTTGCTCTGAGGAAGTTGAGAAAGTGGCCCGGTGAAGGCCATGTAGCTAGTGGGTGGCAGAGTCAGGGTTAGAATTCATGCCCCAGATGCTAAGATGCCACGTGAGTTCTCCTGTGTCTTGTCACCTCCAGCACCAACTCCGAAGATCTCTGAAGCTGTCGATGCCAATGACTCTCGGACTTCGTGGCCCATCAGAACCACATGGGCAGGTTTTACAGCCCAGTGCTCATGTAGAACCCAGGAGAGTTACATCAGAGTTTCTGGGGGTGGGACCTAGGCATCGGTAAGTTAAAGCGGTTCCCAGAGAAGCCCAATGCTCCTGTGCCTGCGTCACTTGGGGATTTGGTTAAAATGCAGATTCTGGGGTATGTGATTTGGGTCCCCAGATCCAGGAGGCATGCTTTTATTAGCAAGAAGTCTGCACAGTGCTGTCGATACCCGTAGAGGCCTGTCTCTGCCACCTTTCCTCATACACACACAAACACCAACACACACACACGTACATGTGTGCAAGGCACTTCTTCCTGGCCTAGGCTTTTACATGCCATGCCTCCAGCCAAGAGGACTTTCCTGTGCACACTGAGCCCTACAGAAGTTGGCTGCTCATGAGAACATGGCTGCACTGCTGACCTGCCAGGCTGGGGGCTGCTGTCAGGACCCCAGGGACGGAGCTGGGACTGGGGGAAAGCAAGCCAGTGCTAGGGCATGACATTTAAAGAGACATACTCTCTCAGGCTCTTGAAAATGCCCACCCTGCACTTGCAAGAGCCTGAGAGGGGTGTCTCCTTAAGTTTTTCTTCCTAGGCACCTCGCCTCATTCTAGTCTGAACCTGCCCAGGACTCCGACTTCCTCCCACACTCCCACCCTGCCTTCCCCTGAGATCTGCTCATCATAGAATCTTTGAGGTCTTTTTTTTTTTAACTTTTTCCTATTTCCTTTCAGAAGGCAGTCACCACCCCTGCCTCCTCAGCACCTTGTTCTTGGGCTCCACTTCCCATTCCTAGGCACAATTCAGTTTCCTACAGTTTGAAAACATGGTTTTCAAAGTGCGGTTCCCAGGCAGCATCATTAGTATCATCTGGGAATGTGTTAAAATGCAAACTCTCAGGCCATTCTGATGCCTGTTCAAGTAGGAGACCCCTGTGTGTGTGGGAGGGGCGGTATCAACAGCTCCAGATTCCAGGCCTGCCTCTGCCCTGACACCCCACCCCCCTCCCCCTCCCCCCCCCGCCCCCAAGAGCAGAACCTGGAGGCCAGCTCCCCTTTCTCCATACAAGCCGAAGGCAGCCGTGGCAGACATCTGCAAGGGCCCCTCTAGCCCTGACTCTCTGGACTGGGCATGTGCTGGCCAGCCCAGCTCCACTCCAGGCGGCAGTGCCCCCGGCAAACTGCCCTCCTGGGGCCAGCTCCTGGGGCAAGGCTGTGCACTGCAGCCTCGACTGTCTCCATGGACATCATTAGCTGCAGTGTCCTGGCTGAGGAGGTCTGACTTTGGAAACAAAGGCTTAACAGAGAGAGGGATGTCTGTGAGAAACGCAGCTCCACAGAGGCCTGGCTGCAGCTTGCCCCGCCAGGGGTCAGGGCACCCAGGACGGGGAGCACACGTTCCCGTGGCTGCAGGCTGGCGTAGCTCTGGTGTTGTCACCCAGGCTCACCTCTCCTCAAGTCCTGTGTTCACCGTACGCAAGGTTTCCAATGACCTAAATGCATCCGTGCATTTACTCATGCAGCTCACAGTCCCTGAGCAACCTGCAGCCTTGGACCAGCTCTGGGGTGCGGTGGGGGAGGAACGGGACATGGGGACACAGGCCCTGCCCCGTAGACTATGACGGATAACTTATAATGACAGCTAATGTTTATGAGACATCTGTTAGGTACTGGGCATCGCTCTGTTTCACCTGTGTTCACTCATTTCATTCTCACAGTGCATATAATGCTTTAATATAAAGTATTACACTAATATCTTTATTATAAAGTATTATAATAATATAACACCTTATTATTGGCAATATAAGTCCTCTCAGAGTACTCATTTACAGACGAAGAAACCAAGGCATAAAGAGGTTAGGTAACTTGCCCCATTAGGTGCCAGTCAGGACCCAAAGCCAGGTGGCCTGGCTCTGATCCCAGGCTTTGGCCACCAGCCTCTGCCCCTCCCTCTCTGCAGGTGCAAGCGCACCATGAATTAGTAAGCTGAACAGCTGGACAAGAGCAGAGTCAGAAACCCAGGCTCCCCACCTGGGACATGACAGGTTGATTTCCTGCTTCCTGCCTCAGCTTCCTCCAGTGTGAAGGGGGTTACTAATTCCTGTATGGCCACCCTCCCTCCCAAGGATGTGGTGAGGATTGTCTGGGTGATGGCTATGAGTTAGGCATGAATTCAAGGGCCTGGGGGCTGCCCTAGGTGGGAGAGAGGCTCCCCCAAGCTGAGTCAGCTGTTACCGTCCCACCAGCTGCTTTTCGCATGGTCCTACACCATAGGAGAGGGACCTGAGGCCCAGAGGTGCTGCACCCAGGTTGTGAGGCTCCAGTCATCTCAGAGAGAAGAGGGTTGGCAGAGGCACAGAGGCAGCCGGAGATGGCAGAGGCTCCTCTCTGTTTTACAATGTACTCAAAATGCCCTCATTATCAGAGCAGCGAGAAATGTCTGGAGAAGGATGGAGCCAGGGCTGGAACCTGGGCGCCTGTGCTCGGAGTCTGCACTCTCACCCTTTATATAGTGGACTCCATAAACTCTAAGTGCTCTATAAACTCAAAGCACCCATCAAATCCAAGGATTCCTGGAACGGAAGTCATGGAGACTCCAGCCCTTCCCAATGAGTATCACAACTATGGAAGCATAGCTGGTGGCCGGGAGCGGTCCTGAGCATGGCCAGGTGCTGAGGTTGGATGGGGAGGAGGGCCCCCCCGAGACAGAGCTCACCAAGAGGGAGGACGATGGCCCAGCAGGTTGGCATCTGGCCCGGACAAAGGGTGGGAGAGGACACAGGCCAGGGCACAGTAGAGTCTGGGCACGGGCGTGCTGGGTCTTTCTTAGAAATCTAAACATTAACCCATTCTATAAACAAGCAAGTCCAGCCTTAGGTATTTACCCAAGACAAACAAAAACATGTGACCTCAAAAAGAATTATTTTTAAAAAAATCCATAGAAGCTTTCTTCACAGACAAAAAACTAGAAACATCCCAAATGTCATTATCAGGAGAATGGACAAGCAGATGTTGGTGTATCCATATAATATGTAGTATTCAGCAAAAAAAAAAAACAGCTACTCATACATACAACCAGATAGTGGATCTGGAAAATGTCGGACCTACTGGAAGAGGTCTTACTTATACAGCATGACTCAGTTTCTATGACGTTCCAGAGCAGACACAACCAAGTTCTGGTGGACAAAACTCAGAGCAGAGTTTGCAGGCGGGGGTGGAGGCAGGGCAAGGTCATGCGGGAAGTTTCTGGTTGGAAGTGATGTTCTGTGTTTTGATGGGCGTTTGGATAGCACAGGTGGATCAGTTTGGCAAAACCCATTGAATAGCAGCATGTTTGATTATATGAAAGTTTACCTTAAAAAAGAACTGTAAACACATATGGAACTTGAGTTAGCAACATACATGTTGAGGTGTTTCTGGGTAAAGCATATTGCTGTCTCTACCTTATTTTGAAATACATCTGAAAAGTAAGATGAAAAAACAGATGGGTACATGGGTAGGTATACGGTGAAGCGCCGAAGGCCAAATGTTCATTTTGGTGGGTATGCAGGTGTTCGCTTTACAGTTTGCTCTACTTTCCTGTGTGTCTGAGAATTTTCATCGCGGACTGTCAAGGGGGAAAACAACTGGGGTAAACTCTCTTTCTTGACTGGACATGGACCGACACGGCCTGTCTGTGTGCACTGTGACTCATTCAAGGGTTCTGTTGACTGACGCTTGGACTGGCCTTGTGCACTGTTACTCTCAAGTCTGCCATCCTTATCTGTGTCTCCTTGGGCACGTATAAGAGTATATACCTCCAGCAAACACCTAGAAGTGGCTTTGCTGGCCTAAAGCGTCTGTAACACTTTGCAAGGGGCCAGGGGAAGCCAGGCCCAGAGAGGGTGACAATTTACTCTGGCTCACACAGGAAGCCCACCATGGAGCTGGACCTGGGCTCCTGCTCCTGTGTTCTTGCTGCAAAAAATAGAGTCCTTTCCTTGTTCCCTTGGCCTCCCATCAATGCCCACCTCTGCCTTAAAAGAGACAGCCCTGGCTGGTGTGGCTCAGTGGATTGAGTGCCAGCCTGCAAACCGAAAGGTTGCCGGTTTGATTCCTGGTCAGGGCACATGCCTGGGTTGTGGGCCAGGTCCCCATTTGGGGGCGAGCAAGAGGCAACCCATCAATGTTTCTACCACACATCAATGTTTCTTTTCCTCCCTTTCTCCCTTCTTTTCCCTTTCTCTAAAAATAAATAAATAAATCTTTTTAAAAACCCTAATTTGTTAAAAGAGAGAGAGCAAGAGGAATGCAATATCAGAGGTAGGGCTCTGCCTTCCAAGAGTTCAGAGTTAGGTCAGTTGATCCTTGGAGAGCTGTGATCCTCAGGGGAAGGTCCAGAGTGGGGGCTGCTGTCACCTTCCACCTGACTGGGACCTCCACACTGAATCGGAGGCACAGCAGGAGAAGCAGATGGGCAGAGAGAGGAGGCTGCACCTTTTCTAACACGCGCATCCTGGCCAGTGACCGCCACCAAGGAGTCTCCAATAATGGCTCACGGAGGTGACAGTGCCATTCGAGGCAGGAAGCTGCGGGTCTGGAAGAGACTGTCTGCTACCCAGGGGTGAGGTGCTCAGAGAAAGTCTTCCCACAGACTTCTGGAGCTGCCAGGTGGGGGATGGGGGGTGGGGGCGGGCAGCAGATACACAATGGCAGCCAGAGCCAGGCAGGCCGGGGCTCTCCTCCAGCCTTAGCAGTGTCTTTGTAATTCTCATAGTGGGAGAGGAAGAGGAGAGAAGACTAGAGGCAGGGAGGCCCCCACGAGGTGGGTGAGTGGCCTGGGGGAGGGGGAGGCTGGCTGAGGGGCAGGGGGCACAGGAGGGCAGATCCTATGACACGAGGGGGGTGTAAGCAGCAGGGAACTATTCAGGGCTCTCGCCTGGACGCCTGCACACAGGTCGTTCACCTTCTGGAGCCACCGTTTGGGGTGGAGAACAATGGTGGATTCCTGCCTAGATGTGATGAGTGTCGGGAAGAGTTCCTGATGACTGAGGGTAGTTATTTTTTGGTGCAGAAAAAAGTAACAAATTAAGCCTTTCAGTTTAATTTCAAGCTTTATTATCCTAATTGTAAATCCAAATTCCCTGGAACAGTCTCCTTTACAACTTACTTTATTAGCTCCCTGTAAGCATTTTGCAGTGGATTTATAAATTTGATGCATCCTGTTTTGGTTCAGAGCACTTCTGCATGCCTGACCTAACAAGCAAAACCTTTCCAAGCACTCAAATTAATCTTGTAAATTTAATAATCAAAATCATAAATACAGTGAATCTCAAGTTCTCATAAACATTCCAATACTGTTTATAAAACTAATTAAACTCTCTTACAACTTTTAACTTAAAATCACAAGTCTAAATCAATTACTTAATTACATATTTACAATGCAATCTCAGAGATGCCAAGTTCTCTTAACACATCCCACACACCGCAAATACCAACTAGGTGCACATCATTTCTAAACTTAATACAAGTATGTTAATAGTATGGGTTTAATTGGCTTCATTATTTCTGTATAACCTATACCTTCCAGGGGTTAAAAAGACCCCTTCTCACTAAGGGGGTTTCTTTCTCTTCCCAAGTGGACTGAGGTCCGTGCTCACTCCAGGTGAGCGGAGGTGCTGGTCCCTCATTCACGGCCATGCTGTGCTCACCGTCTCAGAGGCAGCAGTTGCTTGTTGCCCAGAGGTCGTGGCTGGCACTGGAGACTCGGAAGCATTAAGTGCTTTTCATTGTGACATCCGGGAATCCCAAGCCCGTGCTGTTCCAATGGAGTTGGTCTCGTAAGCCAGGTCCCTCAGGAGCAAGTCCCACCACTACCTAGACTGTGTACTTGGTACGCACGGAACACCCACGCCTGCCCCCACCAACCGTGTTGTGTCTGGCTCCATCCGATGAATCACTTTGTTCAACACCTAATTGATTTCTTATTCTTTTCCTATTTTTCCTTTCTGATGAGGAGCCCACTTGTAATAACATTTCAAATAATGCCCAATTGGATTCCAGCTGATCCCACGCCTCTGCCTGGCGCTGTGGTCAGCAAACTAAATCAATGTCCATGGTGTTGCGGTGAAGGTGGGACAAACTGATGGCGATGCTGCGATGGCCAGGGAGGTTCCTTTAAGAAAACCTTCAAGAGGGGCACAGTGGACTGACAGCTTCCATTCATCTCACCTTTGAATCCGTCACAACATCATGCCGAGGCCACACTTCTCCAGGGCTGCTCCCAGCTGCAGACTGAGCGCAGCCAGGGTACTGGTGCTGGCCCCTTCCTGCCCATCACAGGCACCTCTAGCCTTGGCTTGGGAATGCCCCATGGCATTGGCTGAAGCCTTCTGAGAACTGCACTGGCTCCCAACACTCTTTCTTTCTGACAATTCTCTTTCCCTCTCCTTCCAGAAGGGTCAGACCTGTGTTACTGACGGAAGCCCCTGCATCTTTTCAGCTCCATCCTGCCCTTTGTCCTTCACAGGTGTTTCTTCTAATAAATCTCATGAGTGTCTAACCCTGTCTTGGCACCTGCTTCTTGGAGGGCTCTGGCAGAGATGGGACATGAGACAATAGGCTGGAAGATGACGGGGCGTGGGGCCCGGCTCACTCCCTGGCCAGCTGTGTCAAGAAAGACGCTATCCCAAGTGGAATGTGGGACACTGGTAGTTCTGGGCGCAAGGTGGTGGCCCAGTGGATGAAGATTTCATGAGTGGTGACCAGTGGAAATGACCAGGTGGAAGATAAAACTCTTGGCATAGTGACACCTGCATTTGAAGGATCGAGAGGAAATGGTGGCAACAAGGACAATGGAACTGGCTGGTTTTTACTAAGGTGTGACGCTGCCCCTGCCCCCAGTGGTATAATGAGAAACTGTGGGCAGTGAACACAGAGTTCAGGTGTGAGAGCAGAGCTCTCTTTGGTAGATTACGAGGAAATTTTTATCTTTGCAATGACAGCCCACTCAGGGCTTGATAGAGCTGCCCAGGGCCATAGATGTTTAAATGCTCAGCCAGGGTAGGTGTGCTATGCTCAGGGCCCTGGCTAGGAGATCCTGGGGCCTTGGGACATGGGGTGGGGGGCGAAGTCCCCAAGGATTTTGACTCTGTTGACCCATTGAATTGCCAGAGTTTACAGAGGTGGCCCACTCCTCTGATGCAGGAGCTAGTATTTTTTTCTTTGGGGAACACTTCCTTCCATTCCCCCCAGCTCCCGATCCCCCATGGAAACAGGAGCCCTCTCCTCGGAGCTGTCCCCACTTCCCCAGCTGGCCGCCAGGTCAATAACGAGGCTAACTCGCAGCACAGCCTGCTGGGGGGGCTGCTGAGTCTGATGAGAGAGGAGGCACTTCCCATCCGCAGTCAGAAGGAGACAAGAATGGAAAAGCAGGAGGCGAAGGGGGGCCGCCCCAGTGAAAAGGCACGCTTCCTTCTCACTTCGCAGACCTGAACCAGCTCCGTACCCGGAACCCCGACTGAAGAGGAGGCTCATCCTTAGGAGGAAGGATCCCAAAACATGACAGCAAGTTTTTGTGGGAAGGGTTCTGCCGTTCCTCCTCCAAGGGCACGATGCCCACCGACGCAGGTGATGGGAAACGCAGAGCGCCACACGCGGGCTGTCCCAGCCGGCGCTGCCCTGGTGTGTGGAAGCAGCTGTGAGTCCTGTGTAAACAAACGAGTGTGGCTCTGTTCCAGTGGAACTCGTTTGTGACACTGTGGTTTGGAAATTACACCATTTTCACATGTCACAGAATATCCTTTTGATTTTTCCAACTATTTAAAACCATGAAAGCCATTTTTAGCTTGCAGGCAGTACAAAAGTGAGCCGTGGGCTGGAAGGGACCCACAGGCTTTTCACCGGGTGACTCCCATTCTGCTGATAACATTTGTCAATGTAACATTTTTAACTTAAAAAAAAATGAGCATCACCATGAGAGAAGCTATACCATTTTGGAATGTGACTGATGGGTCGTGTCTCCCTTGGTCTGGGCGGCTCAGGTTCACTCCTGCTTGGACAAAAGCCTTTTCTTGTGTCTTCTCTCCCATGTCTTAAGGAACTCCCCTCACCCCGTAATCTTGTTTTTGAGCTTTCAAGAAATCTGGAATCAGTTAACTTCATAAATTCTCTACCCAAGTATGACCTAATTTTACTGAATTATGTGGAACAATTTTGTTTCCATTCATCCATCACAGCCTCCATCAATGTCTCCCACTCCCCCAAAACCAAGTCCCGGGCCCTGCCTTTAGATAACAAAGGTCTGTTAGTGTGTTTTCCCAAAACAAAGCAATCATCCACTGAGGCGAGCTTAGCTTTCATCTCTAAAATGCAGAGTTTGGCAAACGGCTTTTAGAATAATAAATGTAATCCCTACCATACATGGCCAACGTGATCCTCGCCACAACTCTACATGGAAGGAAAAAGAAGGAAATTGAGGCTTTGTGAAATTGCACAGAGACTCTAGCATCAAGCCAAACACTCCAATGCATGGAAATCGGTTTGGTTAAACTGAAAGCACAAAACACGTGTGGCTATTATTGTCTTTACTCCTATTATCCCGTCTGCAGAAAATGATTCAGTCGACCCGGGGTTTGCAAACTCAAACCAGGCCAGACTGGTGCCAAAAGGGACCAGGTGTAGGAAAACAGAGAGTAATGGAGACTGGGCCCAACTGAAACATGTGCTTTCATCGAAATGCATTCAAAGTAAATACATGTCCCCACACGGCAGTGGGCTTGTTCAATAGAAACACGCCCGTGAGGCATGCAACTCAAGCCCATAATCTCTCTACCTGTCCTGGTCATTTATCTAGTTCATTTAGGCACAAGGCTCTGCAGGGCGACCTCCTGAGAAGTGGGGGGTACCTATACACTCCCTGCACCCCATCTCTTCCCTGTAAAGACCAGCAATCAGAAGACTGGGTCAAGGAAGGGACTTATCCAAAGCAAAACAGCCAAGCTGTTGAGCTAAACTGGGATTCAAATCCAGTTCACCCTAAGTCCCAGCCCAGCGCTCCCCCACCCCCTGCCTCCTGTAAGGAGTCCCAAACAGGAAGATGCTGAGGCTGGCAAGAGAAGCCCGTAGCTGCTCATTCTGGCTGCATCACTCAATTCACTCACCAACTGGCCGAGTGAATGAAAAAAAAATGAGTCAGTCGGCGTGCTGAGCGAGCTCCCAGCTGCCTCCTGCCACCAGCGCTGCCCTGTGTTTGCAGGTTGGACATCAGAGCCCGGACTCCCCGTGAGGAATGTAACCAGTGGGGCCCGTGTGACATCAGGCAGGCAGACAGGGGAGGGGGGAATGGATACTCACAGCCTCGGGATCCTGGAGCTCGGAGCCGTGTAGCCGCCTCCCCACCCTCCCACGTGGGGCTCAGATAATTTCAATATCACAGCCACAGGAGCCAGACACACGTTTCAATGTCACCCCAATTAGGGGGCTGGCAAGGTTGGATGGGCCCTTGAGGGAAGCACGGGACGCCTGCTAGATGAGAGAATGAGGGCCCCGCAGCCGCAGAGACCCGGCGCCCAAGCCTTCTTCTTCGGAGGAGAGTGGGAAACTCCGGGTCCCACTGCGCTGTGGGATCTTGAGCAAATCCCAGCCCTTCTGTTGGCCACTGCTGTTAAACGGACTGATAGGATCCTTACTGTGCGTTTGGACAGTGTTCTCATGAGAAACAAAGGGCCATAATGCAGGAGAAAATGCTGCAAATAGTGCAGCAGGGAAGGATCTGGTCTGTTACTACTAAACATCCGTCAGGTAGAAGTTGAATGGGACCAGCCAATAGAAATCTGTTCTAAGGAGTCAGGTGCTATGAGGGTCGTGGTCACTTTGTGGCCATCCAAAGGGCTCTGTTCTAGGAGACGCTCTCTTGGGGCCCCAGAGGCAGAGGGAGGAAGTGGAGCAGGAGGCAGTTCAGCGCAGCACAGGGGGAAGACTTTTGTAACAGCTGTACAGTGACAGGGGGACTGCCTGAGAGGCAGTGAGCTCACTGTGGCTGGGCCCGCCCAAGCTCAGGCTGGGTGAGCACTTTCTGATGGCAAGAGATTCGCACTGGGTCCCTATCAGGAGTCATGCTCTAAATTTCAGATTTGGTTGGGAGGTGGAGCGGGGACACTTGGTAAAACAAAGATGACGTTCAACCAGGAACCAGGAGCTCTGGTCCAGGCCAGGCTCTACCCCAGCTCACTGGACAGTCCTCTGCCCTCTGCCCCCATCCCCCACCCCCTTGCTGGCCACTGCTCTGCAGCCTAAGAGGGGTGGTGTGGCTGGGTCAGTGCGTCTAGGACTCTCTTCCCCGTGCCTTTTCAGGTGGCCTCTTCTGTGGGAGACACATGTGGAGACTGGGGCAGAGCTGCTGCTTCCTTCCTTTCTGGGGACCTTGCTGTCCCTTCCTGCAAAGTGAGGGTAGGAGGAGCACAGTTTGGAAGCCATGGCTTGGAGAGTAAGGGACCTCAAGTTCTGGCAATTCATGAGCTTTCCACAGCCTGAGGACTGGGCTCCTGGGTCAGCTGGATCAGAGTCTCAATTTTGTCACCTACAGGGAGCCCCCTCAGGGCCGTAGCCCTGGTCCTGCCCCATCCCTACCTCCTCTGCCCCCAAACCAAAGGTGGAGTGAAGATTTGCACAGAAAATGACTTGATTAACACCCGGGCTCTGTCAAGGCTGAGGATGAAAGGGGATAGTCAGAATTATTTAAAAAAAAAAACTGTGTCAGTGTCCCTTGGGAAATCAGTCCATTTGGACATCCTGAGTCTGCAATTAGTCTGTGGGGAGCCAGAGTCCTGTGATTCCTGCGTTGTCCTAACCATCCGGCTGGCAACAGCACAGACGGCAGCCCAACTTGGGGGTGGGGAGTGGGGGATGCAAATGAGGCTCGAGACTGCAAACTCAGCCCCTCCCCGTGAATGCGTGCTTCAGCTCCTAGTTCATCACTCCCTGTTTGGCAGGCAATCTGCAGAAAAGTGGAGACAATTGGTTACCTCAGATCGCCTGTGAATCTGCATTCGCCTGTTGGTGTCCCCTCTGTGAGCTGCTTGAATGCAGGCACAGTGCCATCTCTGAGGTGGACGTTGGAGAGGCTCCGTCGGAGGCCATCTGCTGGTTCTCTGGCTCCTCTCCTCCCTGCCTCCTGGGTTCTTTTGCTTCCAGTGGCCTGCACCTGTGACTCGCCTTCCGCGGCCTGCCCCAGGCTACTGGAAACTTCCCACAATCACAGACAGACAGCAGTGGCTGGGAACTCAGCTGCTCCTTAGCTAATGGCTTGCAGGTGCAGGAGTGTGGCGCCCAGCTCCCTGGTCTTGGGACAGGACAACCCTGAGGCATGATTTACACTCCAGAGCATCCTGTGGAATCACCTTCTTAGTAAATCACTCGTACACAGATCCTCGTCTCAGGGACTCAGTCGGTGTCCCCAGCACCTAGGACAGGGCCTGATTTAAGAACTCAGTTACCATGGGCTGTAGCCAACAGATGAAGCTATGGAAATAACTCTAGCCCTGGCTGGTGTGGCTCAGTGGATTGAGTGCAGGCTGTGAACCAAATGGTCAGGGCACATGCCTGGGTTGCAGGCTGGGTCTCCAGTAGGGAAGGCTCGAGAGGTGACCACACATTGACGTTTCTCTCCCTCTCTTTCTCCTCCCTTTCCCTCTCTAAAAATAAATAAATACAATTTTATAAGAAAAATATCTTTAAAAAGAACTCTAAAGATGAGTCCAACTCCTCATCTCAACTCCTCATCACAGATATGAAGGGACTGAGGCCTAGACACTTCCCCGAGGTCTCCCAGGGAGGCAGAGGCCTGCCCCAGCCTGAACTAGAACCCCGGTTTGCGGACTCCCAGGTTGGGGGGCAGCCCCACTGCTGAACTGCCTCTCCCCAGCAACTGTTACAACTAAGGCGGAGTGTTCAGAGACTTGGGAGGTGAAGGCAAAGCATGATGAGGGCTTAAAATGGGAAATACCCCTGCCAACGTGGGGAGGAGGGTATAAGATAAGGCTTCCTGGAGGAGGGAGGACTCGAGCTGGGCCTGGAAGGATGAGCAGTGACTGGGGGTCAGATGCAAAGGTGGCATTCATGGCAGAGGGGACTGCGTGTGCCAAGGCGCAGCAGATACAGAGGGCAGATGACGTGTGGGGAGCAGAGAGAGTTCATCGGGGAACCTTAACCACTGATCTGATGGGACATCCCATTGGAAGGGCTCTGCTATGAGCATAGCTCACCAACTGGGTGAGCACCAGGCACTGCACACAGTGGCATGTGTGGGGCGGGGGTGGCCTTCTCCTGCCTCTCCAGTGTCCCCACAGACAAGCACTGGGCCCTAGAGGATTGACAGGAAGCCCCACCCCCCGAGGCTCCCTGCTTCCCAGGTTTCTTTCTGGGATTGTCCCTACCCTTGCAAAGCCTGAACCAGAAGGCCCTGGGCTCCAGTGGCCTCACCAGGAGTTTAGAACATCTAAGCACCCACAAACCTCTGGGCTGGACCTGAGCCTAGTCAGTGGGACTTTGTGGGGAAGACTGGCAGGGCTCCCAGAGAGAGAAGGAGCTTGGCTACATCAGTCCTCCGTACCCCTGTTCTTCTCTCCACACGAGGCTGCCTCGATCTAGCAATCTGTCTGATAGGAGCGTGAACTAAGGCCGGTTTGGGAGCCCGCTCCGGCATTCAGTTCCAGGGATCTGCTCTGTATTTTTAGCTGTAGTTTTAAAGTCTGCTTTTAAAAACTGCCCAACCTTGGGCTAAATTCAGCAACACCAAGTTTCCTGGTTATAGATCCATGGGCAAGAAGCTGTTGAGCTATAGGAACCAGAGGAGAAGGGAAATCTCTGTCCTTCTTAGGGACTCTGGAAAGTGGCAAAGGACAGAAAGACATCAGTTCTGATGGAGAGTTGTGGACAAATGCCCCATGGGCAGAGGTAGACTCGTGAGTGGCTGAGAGAGGGACAGCATCTTACCCAGTGTCTCACCCCAAACTAGGGGCAGGGCTGGGGAAGGACCCAGAAATCTTCTCCCCCAGCTAGGGTCCTTTCGTTCTGCACTCAGATTGTTGTAGCTGACCTTCAAGGCCTCTTTAGTTTTGGGCCTCTCCTGTCCCTCACTGCCACCACCTCTATGGGGTCACACAAGTTCAGAAGTTTCCACAGCCGTATGTGCTGCACATTCCTGGGGACTCCTGGGCTGAAAAGAAATCTAATAGCCCCCCAACCCCCCCTCCCCAGTGAAACAGATCGTTGCCATCAGTCCTTTCCGTGCCTGCCCGTGTGTGCTGCCCCAACGCTGGGAGGTGCTCTGCTTCCCTTCCCCCCGAGTCTGGACTGGACTTTGTGATTTACTTTGACCGATCGAATATGGCAGGAATGATGTTCTGAGACTCCCAAATCCAGGCTCGAGAGGACTAGAAGCTTCCTTCCACTCTCTCCCTCTTGGAATCCAGTGGTTACATAGGAAGTGCAGTTACTCAGAGGCCACCGTGCAGCGAGGAGGCCCAAGCTAGCTCTGTGGAGAGGTCACGTGGGGGACCACCGAGGTACCAGGCGCCTGAGTGCATCTTCCTGGAGTTCGCAGCCCGTGCTAGCCATTGGCCGAGTGCAGCCAAGCGGATAACTTCCTCAGGCACCCTGGGCAGTGGGAGGATCACCCAGCTGGGGTCAGCCAACCCAAAATAGTATTTTTAAAAATATTACTACATTTTATTTGGTTTTAGAACATTAGATAAGCAAATACCAAGTTTAATTTTTTTCTTCTGACCTGGAGTTTTTAGCAGCGTAGTGAAATAGGCAACAGGGACGGTTTTGTGGAGCTCAGCATGGAGGGACCCGCCGGGTCTGTGTCCTTTTCCCTGGTTCCGTCTAATGTGTTTCTGACCAGGTAGCTGCTGCTTCCACATGGTCCTGTCTTCGGACTCTTCCCTGGGTGGGGTCACTGCAGGGCCACGCACCTGACTTTGGAGCCAGCTGGCTGAGAGGCTAGAGCAAGTTGTGAATGGTGGCAAATGGTTAGGAGGCAGGAGGGGACCCTCTTAACCCACCATTTGGATGAAGGTCATTGATTCCACAACACTTACCCATATGAGGCTTCATTTGGGATGCTGGGGAAGGGGATGAGCCAGAGCAGGTGCCTGGAATTTAAACTCAGAGGAGGGGCCAGGTGTTCTGGCCCCAGCTCCATGACTGGTCAGTCACCTGTATGAGCTTGGGGACATCCCTGTGCTTCTGTGAGCCTCAAATCTCAGTCAGCGAATGCTCTGTAAGGCCTAGTCTCAGGCCCTGTTCCAGGCTCTGGGAATCCCAAGAGGAACAACGCCCAATCCCCACCTGCGGGGGATGCCTCTGCCAAGGGTGAGACAGACCACAAATGGTCCAGTTGAGTGTACTGCAGCAGGGCTGGCTTCTGGAGTGAAAGGAGGGCTGGCCAGATCTGCTGTAAGGGGGACCATTGGCGATGGGGGTGTGAAGTGGGGGAACTACCATGCTCTGGTTTCCAATGAAACCCTGAAACCCTGAAACCCTGGGGGGCAGCCACCTGCCCCCCAGTGCACTTTAGGGTGGAGAAGATAAAACATTGCTTCGAACATGGTGCCCAGCCCAACAGTATCAGCATTACCTGGGATTGTTAGAAATGCAAATTCTCAGCCCTCCCCGCCCCCCACACATGTTGGACTGGACCCTCTGGAGGTTGAGCTCAGCACTATGGGTTTTCACAAATCTCCCGGGTGACTCTCAAGCCCCCTGGAGTTTGAAAACCACTGCATTAGATGACAATTGTCTGCTGGCTCGAGGGTTTGGCAATCAGTGTTCGGTATTTGCAGTTTCTGTCAGGAAGTCTGCTTATTGATTAGTTCCATGGATTCTGGAGTTTGTTGTATTTTACTATCTATTGCTGAATGTATTGGCCTGATTAGGGCTGGCTTCTGGTCCCACAGCACAGTCTTCCTTCTGGCTCCGAACAGAAGGTGTTTGGAGGACCTAACATCACCTGAGGCAAGGTCCTTATCCTCTGGTGACTTCAGTTTTCCCACCTGTGAAGCGAGCCAGGGGTGTTGGAGTGCATGAGCTCGAATGACTGGGTGCTGGTGGCTGTTCTCAGGTGGCTTATGAGCTAGACACGCCTCCTGGCTGGCAGGGGCAGAGCCCAAAGCAGAGGGCAGAGGGCAGAGGGCAGGGGGGAAACACAAGCAGGAGAATGTGAGGCCCAAACGCCAGCTTGGCCACAGGCCAGGGCAAGCCCTGGGCTGAGAGCATCCAGGAGAAGCAGAACTTTGTTCTAATGGGACTGGAGATGCTTCCGTTCTCTGATGATTTCCATCTGCCACCAAAAAGCCACCCTAGTAAACACACAGTCTAAGTAAAAGCAGCGAGCAAACACAGCTTCCAGGCAAGTCTCCTGGTACCATCTTCCCTCTTTCCACCAAATACAGTGCTGCTTGGAAGCCTTCCTATAGGAATTCCGGGGTTGCTACTTCTGCGGGGTCATGGCAGCTTCTGGGAAGTGGCGAAGTCTTTGGGCACAGGGTGCGGTGTGAGCAAAGGTGAGGAGGCCTAGGGGGGTGGGGCACACCTAGCAGGGGACCTTGAGAAGACCTCTGTGGCTGGCATGCAGGCATTTGAAGAAGTGTAAAAAAGGCTGAAGACATTAAATTCCAGGGCAAAATGTTTTAAATGTATGTTCTAAGCCAGTTTTTACCCTACCTTCCTTACCAGCCAAATCCTTTTGAAAAAAAAATATTGTGCATCAATCTCTTATTATAAAACAGAAAATAGTGGCTAAGAGTTATTGATTACTTTCTATGTGCCTTACGTGGATGGATTCCCTAAATTCTCACAACAACCTTCCTTAGCAGGCAGCATGGCCATACCTGGTTTACATTTGGTAAGAAGGGGAGGTGGGCTTTGAACCCAGATATCCTAGTGTCAGAGCCCACTGTGCTCAGTCACTGGCTCTGGTCCACTCACTACCTTTGTCTGCAGTGGGGCTGAGGGTTGGCAGTCTGCTGGCTCAGTTTCGTCTTCCTCCCACAGTGGGCTCCCAGGCTCCCCCATGTGACACAATGGCTCCAGGGAGAGGGGGTTGAAACTGAATTCTGATCAGCCCCAGGATTTTGAAGGAGGGAAAACTTAGTCCGGGTTTAGCACTGAGTGGAGGGGGTTGGATGGGTGAGGGAGGAGGCTGCAGGGCTCCCGCTAGGACCAGGCAGAGGCAGGAGACAGAGCTGTGGGCCAGGGGACCCCGCTCCTACGCCCAGCCCTGCCGCTGGCTGTGGTCCTGAACCAGCAACAAGCCTCTGTCCCTCTCTAGGGTCTGTTTCCGAACGCACCCCACAGGGCTGCACTAGGTCAGCGGTTTCCAGCTGCGTCAGCAGTAATCCTCAAACACATTTGTCAGTGGAAGTCCATTACCTAAACCTGACAAGAGTGACATTATTATAATTGATGTCTCCATTCGAATGTATGAGCCACTACTTATTACAAAGTCAACTAATGAGAATAATGAGACTATTTCAATAACTCCAATAATTTGAAAGTAGACATTATAAATAATAGTTGTGATCCAGTATCCGCATCGATATCTAATTCATTTCAGTATTTAGATTTGGTCTCACTGTGCTATTAAAATCCTGATCCACCCTGAAAAGTAGTTGCAAATAGCAATGGATTTTTAAAACACTTAACTTCCAACCTCAGCATTCTCCAATTAAACTGATCCAGGAACTTCAGGCCATTATTTTGTTTCAGGGTTGAATTATTAATAATACCGAAGCTCTGGTCTCATTCCTTCAGCTGGGAGGAAGAGGATGAGTAGGTTTCTTAGTTTAAATATTCATTGTTTGGCAGAAAAACATGTTTCAGAAGTAGCTTGAAGGGTGTTCAGGGTTGTCACTTAAGAAAATCTCACGCCTCGGCACCCGCCTCTGACAGCCCTCCACTCCAACTTTCCGAACAGTCACGTTTACTTCGTTTGGCACGTCAAGTCCAGGCCTTCGGGGTTCAGTCTTCCTCTAAACATGCTACCTGGCATTGTAAGCAGGGGAACCACGGGACCCTGCATTGTCAAACTGAGCCCGTTGGAAATCAGACAAGAAGGGCCCAGACTTACACCAGCACTAAAAAGGGGGTTTTCTGGCATGACAGTACCAAGACTTCCAGCATGGCACCTCCCTCCCTGTCGCCGCCCAGCCCTTCTGTGGTGCGAGTGCAGGCCTCTGACGGTGAGCGCAGACATCTGAGTGCAGCGCATGAGACACCTGGGATTGGGCTCATGTCCAGGCCTGGACTAACCAAGGCAGGCAGGACGGGGGAGGCAGGTGGGCAGCCCTCCTGAGCAATGGCGTGTCCGCCCGGAACCTGCAGAGGCCAGGCCCTGCAGAAGCTTCATCCCGAGGTCTGTGCAGAATCGCTCTGTACAGCGCACTGGAAGTTTGGGAGCATGCACAGCATTTTTGCTTCAAGATTTAAAATAATTAAAAAAATATATTTAGACAATGTTTGGTGAAGTTACTAAAGGTCTCCTTTGGATACTTGGGGGCTCCAAAAATTTCATTTTGGAAACCATAAGCCTGGGCTATCTCTCGGAGACCTGCCTAGGCCGCTTCGGGGGGGTGGGGGCCGTCCAGCCCTTACTGGGCACCGGCGTTGTCGATGATTGATTCTGTTTGATCCTCCCATCCCCCACCCCCAAATGTTTCCAGAGTAGAGAACCAAGCCCTCCTGGTCCCCCACCCCCAGCCTGTGGGATTCCCTTCTAGGAAACTCATTACCGCCTCTCTTGGTCGTCTGCCAGCTCTAAAGTGTCTTTTTAATTGCATCTAATTTGGCCTCATCTCATTAAATCCTTAATTTAAACCGGAGCAATCCCTCCAGCTCTGGCTGTGTAATGACAAAGGGCCTGCCTGCCCTTCCCCCTTCCGCGCGGCTCCCCAGTCAGGCTGCTCTCATTTCCAGGTGGTCTCCCTGGGAGGCTTCTGACAAGTGGCTGTCGCACTCGCCACGCTGAGTGCAGAGCGAGCCAAGAGGGCTTCCCGGGAGCAGTAATTACTGGTAGAGGCTCAACCCTCCACCCCACCGGCGCCCCGGCTCCCAGGCCCAAATTCGAGGCAGCAGCAGTATCCGATTCTAGCGGGGCAGGAGTGACAGTACAGGGAGGAGAAGATACCGACATCCAACAGTAATAAACTCGTGGTGATCGCAATCGTGGCCAGTGTCACCAGTGCCAAGGACAAGGCATCATGCGTTAGAATTAGATACGTTGTCTCAGCAGGGAAGGGTCACTGGCCCATGCCCTTCTCACCTCGCCCAGGCCAGCCTCATGTCCGACCAGGCCCCCTTAGCCACTCCCCTTCAGCCACCTGCTATCTCAGCGCCCCTCGCACACACCTGCGCACTTCTGACCCCTCCATGTGGAATATTCTCCCCATGCGCTTATCTGGCTCACTCCCTCTTTCCACCAGACGTCAGTTCAAACCTCTCTCCAGAGAAACTCCTCTTGACCTCCACCCCCACCCCTCCTTCTCTCTCCATGCCCTCTCCCTGTTTTGTTTTTGCGTGTTATTGCTAGTAGCACTTATCACTAGCTCTTACTGAACTATACATTTATCTGTTAAAAACAAAGCCCTGTGAAGAGCAGAGAATGTTTCCATCCCCAGAACAATGCTAGGCCTTCAACTTGTATTTGATGCTTGACTCCATCCCAGTAAAGTCTAACCGTTTTCAGGGGGATATAAGCATTCTGACACTTCTCACTCCCAGTGGCTGTCAGGATTTAGTTCTCCCCCCAAATTTGTCTGAATTGATTCCACCAAGGAGAGGCCAGCAGAATTTTCCTGGAGATGACCCCCGAGACTGCAGCCTAGGGACCTCAGGGCCAGGGATGAGGCCTGTTGCACTGACGCGGGCCTCGGGGAGCTGGTTAGTATAGAAACACCCACTGCTTCTCGGGTTCCTGCCACTGAGCGGGCTGCCACGCCCGCTCCAAATCTCTGCACTGCTGTGGTCTGAGAAGGAGGCACCAGGGCCAAGTGCAAATACATTGGGCTTCTGGTCAGTCAGATCTGGGCAAGACTCCTCGCCTCTCTGAGCCTCCATTTCCCCATCTGTAAAACCATCACACCTTATGGGGCTGTGGGGATGATTCATAAGACGGTGTATAGAAAGGGCTGATGCCTAGTCACTGTTCAACAAATTTCACGCCCATTCTTGGTTTTATAAAACTTCAAGAAAACCAGAGACCGATTTTGTAAAATTTAATAATTCCTTTGGATTTAGTGCTGTCAAAAACTGTGATGGCTCGGAGGTTTTGCCCTACTTGCAAGCTAACAAGCTAGCCTGCCACAGTTACATGGATGCTGGCAGAAGCCAGGAGACTCCCAGGGGAGAGACGCAAGCGCTGTGACCTGTGGCATGGCAACCAGCATGGGCTCCGTGCCTGCCTCCATTCCCCTTGCCCCCAGGTCTCATGGGTGAGTGGGTGTTGCATGCATAGTGTGCATATGGTGAAACCGAGGAGCCCCAAGTTCAGGTAACCCAACTCTTTCACAATGGCCTACAGGCAGCCTATCTTCATCCCAGAGGCAGGCATTGTCTTCATTTCACTGGACAGGACACAAGCCTGCCCCTGCCCTGGAGGGAGAAACGATCTCTAGCTTCCAAGGCTGCTCCCAATACAAACACCCATCAGAAGAGTCTGGGATGGTAGCTGTGGGTGTCTCTGCTCGTACGAAGTACAGAAACATGAGAATTCCACGGAGAATTGCCTCCTCAGAAGGCCATGTGCAGCAGAGGTCTGAGGGACGGGCAACTGTTGAGAAGAGGTGTGCTCTGGGGGGCGGAGGGGCTCCTGGCACTTCTAGTTCTTTTCAGGCTGTTTGGGTGACGCCGTGTGGCACGCAGTGTGGGCCTCCTCACACCCAGACTCACCCGCCTGGGCACACAGGTGTGGGAAGGTTCGAAAGGGCGGAGAATGGAGCCTGGAGAACCTTGGAGCTGACTGGCCTGCGAAGGGGCTGGTGCGCGGCAGCAGCCAGCCGTCTCCGAGGAGCGTGAAGAATCTGCATGCAGGCCACTGCAGCCAGGCTCACGGGCTCCCCATTGCCATCTGCCCATTTGCACAGGGAGCACCAGGCACTACAATGCCCCAGAGATGAGACAGCCTGTTACATGTCCCCACGCCGATACTACCATCTGTGGGCATGTGTTGGGGGGTTACTGCTCACCTCATCCCTGAGGATGGAAGGGCCTGCATACGAAGAGGGAAGGATCCCAGCTCCTCCACAGTTCACTGAGCAAGCATGTAATGAGCACCGACTGTGTGCCCAGGTCTGAACTGGGGGCTGAGGATGAACACTAATTAGACTTGGCCCCCGCCTCATGGCACACTAAGGCTGTTTGGGGAGATAGAAAATGGAGATAGACGTTACTGCCCGGAGCCCCAGGGGCCAGGGCAGAGGTAGAGGAGGAAAACAGTGGCCTAGAGGAGGGTATTTCAGAGTTGACTCTTGAAGGGCGAATGGCCAGGCCAGGAGAAGGGAGGAGGAGCACAGGAGGGGATGGTGGCATAAAGGGAGGGCAGATTCGGGGGGCAGGAAACCCTGGAAAACTATGCCAATGGGTTTTACCTTCAGCTTGTGGGCAACGAGTGCCCACTGAAGTAGGGGAGGGAACATCAGTTATAGTTATTTTTCTTTTTTTTAAGAGATTTTATGTATGTATTTTAGAGAGAGGAGAAGGGAAGAAGAAAGAGAGGGAGAAAACCATCGATGTGCAAAAGATACCTCGATCATTTGTCTCTCACTCGTCCCCTACTGGGGACCTGGCCAGCAACCCAGGCATGCGCCCTGACCAGGAATTGAACCAGCAACCTTTCAGTTCGCAGGCCGGCACTCAATCCACTGAGCCACACAGCCAGGGCTGGTTATTTTTCTTATTACGGAAGAAACATCCTATTAGAGAACATGTATAAAAGATCCATTACAGAAAAAACAGAATACCAATCACACATAATTCCTCACCTGGAGAGAACCACTATGGATGCTCCGTGAACTTCCTTCTAGTCATTTTCATGCAGGTACCACGCTCACCCAAGCTGGGGCCCCGGGATAGCTTATCCTTTTGTTGTCCTTCATACCCTGTTTCTTCTTTCAAAAGCCTGAATGACCAACGCAAGTCACGGTACTGTCTCTGACTCGGGCTCAGCCTGCACCCCTGCCCCACCCTTGCCAGGATGCTGGGACATTCATTCTGGCTCAGGCATTTAGGAGAGTGAGGGAGCACTTCACCTCCCTGGACCCCCAAGATGCAGTGGAGGGGAAGGGGAGAATGGGTCCTAGCCCAGTCCCTACTAGCCTGGTCACTGCCAGCTGCCCTGTGGCCTCTCATTCTGGACATGGAGGCAGAGTTCAGCCTCCTTGCGGGCACTCAGCCGTTCCCCTCCAAGGCAGGTTCAGATCCCATTCCCTGCTCACAGTCTGGCTCTTCTCTCTCTTCCCCCCTTGACAAATCCCTCCAGCAGCTCAGGTTTTTGGAAAACAAAGGACAAGAAGGAACTAATGCCTGCGAGGAGCAACTCGGGCGCCAAGGGAGAGCAGAGGTTGGGTTCCTTCTTGAAACCAGCAGGGAAAAGACAGAAGAAAACACGGGCAGATATCTACACGCATTATCTGCCAACAACATGCATACGTGATTTTTAAAGAATTAAAAACCACAAGCCTCTGCCTCATTCTAGTGACAGTGCAGAGTGAGCCCCCTTCCCTCCTGTGGATGGGTGAACACTCAGAAAACCCGTCACCTTTCCTAGGTCCTCCCCACTGGTGGGAGCGGAGACAGGGCTCTCCCTCCCTCCAGCTGATGAGAAGGCGGGTAATGAGGCTCTGGGCAGCAGCCTGGCTTTCACACTTGTTCCTGATAATTGGTCGCCGCTTTCAAGAGCAGGTGGGTCCCCATACAGTAATTGGCAGGGGGCAGGGCCAGTCTCCAGGGGGATGGAAAGGTGTTAATTGCTCTTTCCCACCCCCAGGTGGATCCCTATTAGAGAGGGAGCTTTAGGAGAGGCCCCCCGTGATGACAAGGGCAAAGTTTTCGTGCTTCCCTCTGATACTGTGCAGAGGGGAAGGCTGGTGGGCAGTCCTGAAGCACGTGCTGAGGTCTCCCAGCTGGTGAGTGGCAGAGCTGGGACTAGAAACCAGGGCTGTGAGGTTCTAATGCTTGCGGCCTGGCCCCTGGTGCCCCGTTTCTGGTGGAATGGAATGCAGGGAGGGGGCTGGCTCAGGTGACCTGGCAGGCCTTTCCACTGTGCTCTGCAAACCGCCAGGCTGGGCAACCAGACTGGGTTTGGGAGCTGAGTCCCTCTCACCCTGGGCTTCCCCTGGGGAGTGTTTGTCGGGACATTGTTCTCTCTTAATAACCAGCCACACTCAACACATGTCTTCACTGGAAATTACCTTCAGCCCCAGATTTTATTAGCCTAATCCACAGAGTAATTGGAAACAGGTGGATTTCCCTCCAACTGCCATCCGTTCTGGGGAGCAGGAATTATGCTCCCGTCAGAGCACCCCAGGGCCTTCGCCTGCTGAGCTATGGTGCCCCGATCTTCAGGGGAGCGGCAGCCAGGTCTGGGGTGGGGCTGCGGGGCCTGCCTTGGTCACTGAGGGGACAGTAGCGAGCGCACACTTGTGCATGCGTGAGACCGTGGCCGTCCTGAAGGAAGGATGAGGTGCCTGACTTTGGTAGGGGCTTGGCTCTGCTCTCCACCCAGCCACCTGAGCCAGAGTCTGGGGGCTGTCAGAGCCGGTTCCTTCCTTCATAGCCTCTATCCAAGTCATCCCAGGTGCCGGCACCAGCCTCCCACCTCTGAGAGTCTATCCCCACCAATGTCTTAGTCCAGGCCTCACCTTCTCATCAGAATTTCAACAGCCTCCTTGCTGTTGTCTTTGACCTTGGTTTACCCCCTGCTATCAATCCCCTCTGTGTAGCCAGAAAAATCTTTATGAAATTAAAGTCCGGTTGGGCTGTTCGCTGTCTAAAACCCTTCTCTGGCTCCCCAGCACCGAAGTGTGGTCTTCCTCCTCCTCTCCTCTGCCTCTCACTCCTTTCTCAGCTGCTCCTTGCCAGCCACGGTGTGCTCCAAACACTCGGCGCCAGCTCCCACCTCCAAGTCTTTGCTGCTGTTGTTTCTATTGTTTGGAATCTTCTCTCAGCTTGAGAAGCCCACATCCTACATGCACTCCAAGGACCACTTCTAGTCCTTTTATTCCAGCTTTGGGACTTCTGTGTGTGTACTAGGACACCCCCGTCCCTCAAGGTGTCCAGGCCCCAGTTCCCGAAACCTGTGAATCTTACCTTAAATGGTATAAGAGACTTTTTAGGTGTGATTAAGGATATTGAGATGGCGAGAGTTCCTGTTCAGTAACTACTGTTATGAGTAGTTGAAGCCGCTGTAGTTATCCAGGTGGGTCCATTACTCACAAGGGTCCTTGTGCGGAGTAGGCGGGAGTGTGAGACAGAATAGGACTGTGACCATGGGTGTAGAGGTCAAGTGATATGGGGCTGCGAACCAAGGAATGAGGGCCTCCTCTAGAAGCTGAAAAATGCAAATAACTCTTTCCTACAACTTCCAGAAAGGACCACAGTCCTCCCAATACCTTGGTTTTAGCCCAGTGAGACCTGTGTTGGACTTCTGACCTCCAGAACTGTAAGATCATGCATTTGTATTGCTTTAAGTCACTAAGTCCGTGGAGTTTTGTTACAGCAGCCATTGGAAATTCATACAATGCCATATTGGAGGTGGTTGTTCACGTGTCTGTGAGTCCCTGGATAGCAAAGGACAAAGGACCGAGCGCCTGGGGCTGGTCCCTTTTTGCGTCTCCAGCTCCCAGTACAAGGCCTGTCACAGAGCTGAAGCTCAGCAAACACTGGATGAGTAAGTGAGCGGCACTAGCAGACCCACCATGGATATCAGGATTTGGAGGCTTCTTGCGCTGAATTGAAAAGGAATTGATTTTATTTCCCACCCAGAAAACATGCTTCTCTATGCTACTCCCCCTGTCCTCTACCCCAAAGCATTAGTTATGCTGCCTCAAAGGCATCCTCCCTTGGCTATGAGATCACTCAGGCTTGTTGCCTGGCTCGCTTCTAGTAACTTCCGTGCACATCAGCAAGGCTCTTAGACTCCAAGGCTCATGGAACGTCAAGGGTGCAGGAGCCTCCACCATCGACCCGTCTCACTTCCTCATTTACAGGTGTGGAGACCGGAGCTGAGAGAGGGAAGGAGCTAAAGCGGTCAGATCGTGGCACTTCAGGGCCAGGAGGAGAACCCAGGCCGGGCGTCCTCCGCCTGCCCGTCCCAGCACCCAGAGGCTAGTATCAACACCCCCAGTTTGCAGATAGAGAAGCCGAGATGCAGAAACATTGTGTACTTGCCCGTGGCCAGCTAGTTAGTAGTGCTGATTTGAACTAATCGTAGCTGCAAAGTCTCCCCTGTTCATCTTTGTGCTACAATGACAGATGGGGAAACTGAGGCCCAGAGTGGGTCCAGATGGTAGTGGCTGGAGAGAAAGCACATTCAGGCCAAATTTCAAATCAGAGCCCTTCGAACCCACAAGCAGGGACATGCCCGGGCTGACAGGAGGCCTTGAGAGTTTGCCTTCTTCAATTAGGCTGCTTGCTTCTCTGAGTCCAAGGGATAATTTAACTAATGGCACTGGTCTTCTGACACGATCGATCGGTCAAGATTAAATATGTTTGTCACAGTCAAGTGAACTAATCACTTTATTGTATTTCAAATACTAATTTCATCAGATAGATGTTGGGGCTGAGCTGGGGAGGCACAGGCAGATGAGCACGTGCACCGGCGGGGCGGGGCGGGGCGGGCCGGGCATGGTTGGTGTGGCGGCCTGCCCAGAGGCACCTGCCCAGGCAGGCTTTCCTGCTGCCTGCAGCCGCACCACTGTTCAGACGGGAGGAATCTGCATTTCCCCGGCCTCCTCCATCACTGTTTTTAGGACACTCGTGAAATTTCTCAGGAGAGGCAATTTCTCAAGCATTATTGGGAAGAGGCGGATGTTTCCAAATAGCTATCCTAAATCACCCCCTAGCCACGGATCCTGCAGCCGGTCTGACACTGCTGGATGCAAATGCTGCGTCTCTGAGACATTAGCCATTCCAGGAAACACGGACTCGCGGCAAAACCTGAAAATGAACATATCTGTCTTTCAGGCTTGGGAAGGCTTTGCCATTTCCATAGCTCAGCAAGTCGGACAAAGAGACCTGGGGCTTATTAAATCATCCCCCGGCCCTGGTGCGATTGAGCAAACCTCCCTCCTTGCGAGAGAGGGCAAGGACACACACACACATGCACACACATACTCACATGTCTACACACATGCACAAACATACCTGTGTGAACACACACACCCATATGGCATGCACTCATGCATGTATAAACATGCACATGGATCTGTAATGCACAGCCCCACAGAGGCAAGCTCACAGATACACATATATATGCACATGTATATACACACATCCAAGGGACAGCATGTTTTCTCAGCACAAGAGACCAGTGTGGCCCTCTGAACACAGACACACCTGAGATGATTTGACTGGGCGACTGTCCAGACAAGGTCAATTTCTCTGACTCTGGACCCGAGCCCACAGCAGATCTCTTCCCACTTTGGAACAGCTGCTCACAGCAAACACAAGCCATCAGTGGTAGCCTCTGCGGCTGCAGAAAGTCAGGTGCTTCTCTTCCGCCTTGGGTTTCTGAGGCTCGGTCCTATGTGGTGAGACGAGGCAGAGGGCTGGTTCCCAGTGTAAGTTCAGGTGCTGAGGAGCCCGCCACGACCCTTGCTAGTTCTCGCCTACACGGCCTCAGTAAGATGGGTCCTTCCCAGAGGGTAACTCGCACTTCTGCTTGGAAGAGTCTTCCGTAGCTGTCCACAGAGCCCCTCCAGCCGTCTGGGCATGCTAAGCCAGGCCCCCCATCACTAAGGGGTCGGTCCTTTCACATAGGCTGATGCCTCACCTCTGTACAGATCTCCACAGCAACTCTGGAAGCTGGGAGGGTGTTGGAATTTTCCACCCCTGTTTATAGATGTGAGAACTGAAGCCCGGAGACGGGAAGAGGCTTGCTAAGGGCATCCAGACTATCAGTGGCGAGTTGGAACTGCCGTTTGGGTTTTGACTCCAAGACCAACACTTTGTAAATCTCTGGGCAAACTCTGCCCGGGCTTCCAGAGCCTTGCCAAGCTCGCCCCTTATCAGGCCCCTGTTCTGTGCCCTGTCCTCTACTCACCACTGGATTTCTTGACTGCAGGTAGGTCCCTGAGCAGAAGTCCCCAGATTCTCTTCAGTATGGGTGGGGCCGCTCCTTCCAGGGAATTTCTGGCCTGACAGCAAGACAAAGGCTGCCTACGAGGCTGGGTTGAGTGGGCTAAGACTCGTGTTCTTGCCAGGCAATGCCTATTTTTAGAAGCATATTTTTGTGGCTTAGAATCTGTGGGATCTGGAGCTTTCCCAGGCAGTTTGGCCCCTTCCCTAGGCGTCCTACTGGGTTAAACAAGACAGAAAATAAAACCCCACCAAAAACCCCCGAGCAGCAGCTCTCCCAGGAAACAGTGAAAGCCGGAACGACCACAAACAAATTTGTTGAACATTTGAATCTTTGAGCATCATTAAAACCTGGAGAGCTGTGTGTTAAATGTATAACCTGGTCTTTAGCCTCTTTTCATGCTTTGTAACTCCAGATGTTTTACCCCCTGAAAAGATCTATTTTTCTACATGATGGAGTACTCAATTTGTGAAAAATATCCTGGTACTAACCCCAAGCCAGCAACATGTCGGCAGCATGCCAACTTCCAATGCGTGTGTTAGAAGCCAGACCTAGGGAACGTTCCATGCATGGGTTTTGAGACCTGGTGCATTTGGAACCAGCAGGCCGAAGCTCTGGCCTCTGCTCTGCCTTCAGCTTGTCCAGTGAGTCGCCCGGGGTCCACCGAGCACGAGGCAGAGCTGGTGTGGAACGCCCGGCCACACACCCTTCGAGCAAAGAGGAATCGAACCCAACGAGAAATCGAACCCAACGAGAAATCGAACCCAACGAGATCGACCAGCGCATCTGAGTACAGGCTGGCAACAGGGAGAAGGCACGTGTGCAGAGATCATGTCCAAAACATCTCCTTGTCCAGGTGTCAGGGAAGGAAGCATTTCTCTTCCACTGTGTTGTTTTCTGTATGGGCTCCTGGGAGACACCAGCATGCTGGGTGCCCAAGATCCTACAGGGAGGGTCTGGAGGGCACGGTGAGGTCATCGGGCAGACTGGCATTGACATTCAGGATAGAGTCATCAGGGCTGTCTTTATAGCCCTTGTCTGGGGCTCCACCAAACCCCCTTCTGTGGCGTGGGCCACGGGCCCTCTGTCAGGTGTACTACTGACCACTTCCAGAGCCCTGTCCTACCTTGGTGCCCGGGACCCCAAACTGAGCAGGTGTCATCTTTCTCTCTCTCTCTCTCTCTGGCTGTCCCCTCTCTGCCATTACCCTTCCCCCAGCCTGTTCCTATTCTTTGAAGGTTGGTGTAGTTCTGTAGGACTATGTATCTGCGTATCTAGCATCTATCTATCTATCTATCTATTACCTGAGTCATCTCACCCACCCCATGGCTCCTATCACCCCCACCTATGTGCCCATGATGCTCCAGACTTACCCATCCACCTGTCTACCTAACTTTGCCATCTGATACCCTGTAGGGATTTTCCCCTCACACAAGGAGTCCAGAAGCAGGCAGTGTGTGCACTGAGTTGGCAGTGCAAGCATTTCAGAGCCGGCGTCTCTGTGGCTCTCTCAGCCTTTTCCCTTATGGTGGCATGAAGGCAGCTGGAGAGCCAGCCATCCCATCTGCCTTCTGGGCAGGAAGAAAGAATAGGGACAAAAGGGCCCCAAGAAGAGTCTTCCAAGAAAACACACCCACCCCGACGGCTCCCACTTCCGTCAGCCTGGACACTCCTTTGTGAAGGGCGGCAGAGAGCCCTCTCTGTGTACGGGTTCAGTGGGTGGGCTGCCATGCCCGTTGTTGGGAACAAGAGGAAGAACAAGGAACAAGAGGAGACCCCTTACCTGACTGAATCAAGCTTCTCCCCATTTGCACCCCCATTTCTCTCAGCCCTTCTGATGAATCCTCACCAACACCCAGAACGATCTTTTCTGACATGATTCTCCGGTCCCAGGACCCTCGCCAGGGGTCTGCCCCATCCCGGGTGCCCCTGGGCAAGACTCACTGGCCTGAGAATAAAATTCTTGGTCTGGCACTCAAGATCCTGGAGTAATTAGTATTATCTCTAGAAACTGAAAAGTCTTTCTTTTTGTCACAGTGTTCCTGGTGGGTTTCAGACGAGTGCAGGCATCCTTGAGGGAGAAGGGTGGCTGATGACAGAGGAATTAAAAAACAAACACATTTGCTCTGGCCTGCCCAGACAACGAAGAGAGGAGAAGGCTCTCGTCTCACTGATTTATATTGTTACGGCTCCTTCCACAGACCAAAGTGGGAGTCTTTACATCTCCCGCCCTCCACATTTGCTGCAGCGAGAAAATCACATTTTTCATGAACCATGGGAATTACCGAACAGCAGTGGTTTTATTTGCTAAGGATTGAACTTGGCCATTTCTTCTCTGAGGCTGGGTCCTGCTGTTCCCTACAACTTCTCATCTAGTGAGGCACCACGGAAAATAAATCAGGGCCAGCACTAGGTGTGACAGTCGCTGTCTGGCAGGGCCCTGAGGGGTGGGAGCTAATGGGGCCGCACAGCAGGGAGGGACTGCTGCCAGCTAGGCTGGGGGTGGGGGAGCAGTGAGGATAAGACTTTGAAAAACGAGTGGAAGGATGTTTCCACTTCATAAAACCGATGTCAGTGGGTGAATCATCGGCCAAGCAAGGACTGAGGGACCTGGCAGGGCCTTCGTGATCGGGGAGCTCTGGGGCTGTTTTATGGGGGTCCATGAACCCATGAAGTTGTGTGTAATTCCTTCAGTGCACATGTGCGTGTCCCTGGGGTCACAGTTCACAGCTTTCATCAGTTCTCAGAGATTAAGAACTTCGGGACTGGTTCAGCCCCCTGCTCATCATTCAGAGGAAAGATCTATGGAGTCCTTGGAAGGGAATGGGTCCGCCACCGAGGTCCCCTAGTGAGTTAGGCATTCGGAGACCCAGAGTCTTGGCCCCATCCTTGCTGTGTGACCTTGGGTGGGTCCCCTCACACCTCCGAGTGTTTTCTTACACATGCAGTTACAGGGTTGTAGAGAGGATTAAATAAAGGGATGAATGCTCTTCAATACCTATGCACAGCATTAGTGTGCAATTGACTCTCAACACATACTCTTTGAATCACCAAGTGACTTTGAAAATTGTTCTTCTCAGCTATTTTTCACTCATTCGGTAAGTATTATTTCATATCCCAGGACACTAACTGACTAAGGCAGGCACAGTTCCTGCTCTCACAGAGCTGGGACTTAGGCAGGAGCTATAGCGAAGAAAACAGACTATCGCTCGTTACTGCTGTAACTGTGGTCATGCAGTGTGAGGAACATCCTGCCCGGGTCAGCACAGAAACCTGGGGAGACACGGCGTGGAGGCGCCTAACCAGGGGCGAGTGGGGGAAGGGAGACCCAGGAAAGGCTTCCCAGAGGAGGCAGCAACTAAGCTGAGCCCTGAAGAAAAAGCAAGAGCCAGTCAAGCAAAGAGAGGGCCAGCCCATTGCACAGAGAACAGCATGTGCAAGAGTCTGGAGACAAAAGAAAGCCAGCAGAAGCCCTGCTGAAATCAACAAGCTTCCCGGCACATCTGTACCCCTCACCTTCCATCATCTACCTATCATTGCATTTACCGTATTTTTCGGGCTGTAAGACACACTTTTCCACCCGCCCCCCTGCCCAAATTTGGGAGGAATAATGGTTGGTTGTTAATACTGCTGTTGAGGTCTGTTTACATTTACATTGATAAAATATCATGTTATTTATGTTATTAAATATTTTACCACATTTTTTGCTTCAAAAATGTTTTTTCCTATCTTCCTCCTCTAAAACCTAGGTGCGTCTTATGGTCCGAAAAAATAGGTTATTTATTTGATGTTGGCATCTTTATACAGGATCATCTCTTCCTTCCTGTTGACCCAAGTGGCACAGCTTCCCTGTACGGAGCCTCGGAAACTCTCTCAGAGTCTCCTCTTTAGAGGCGGGAAAGCTGTCTGGGAAATTTACTCACATCAGGTGATGCTGCGATTAGAACCCAGGTGGGCAGTCTGCTGAGCTCGTGGTATCAGAGGCAGACAATCACTGCCTGGCTCACTGGGCTGGCCCAGACTGGCTGAGCTTCCCGGGTCGCTGTCCTGCCAGGGACAGCCTGAGTGATCACCCTAGAGATGATTAATTCCTGCCTTGCTTGGCCAGCCCCGGACCTGCAGCCAAGTGCTGCTGTCATCTCTGTATTCTTCTGCTGCACCATTATTGAAAATCAATAAGCTGTCCAAGCCGAATGAAGTTCAGTGACTGGGACCGAGTCCATAAATCAAATAAAAACTATATTATATTTTAAAAGGGAAATAGGAGGAAGAAGGATGCTTAGAAGTGGAACCGGAGTCCCAAGAGCCTCAGTCATTATGCAAGCAAAGAGATGAGCAAAAGACTGGAACTACCTGGCCAGGGGCAGGGTGTAGGGGCTGGAAGTGCCCCAGAGACACCTCACACAGCCCCGGGTTCTCCAGACGCGGAGACGGAGGCCCAGAGAGAAACTGCGCTCTGGCCACACAGGGAGAGGCGGAGCTGGCTCCAGACCCTTGGCTGCCGGCATTCTCCCTCCACCCACAGGCACTCAACTCAATGAGAAACGACAGCTGAAATGACGTGGATTTAAGAGGAAACCGGAGAGAGAGGCTTTAAATTTTTGTGTTGTCAATCTTTCACTCTTTTTATTTACAGTTTCTGCTTTTAATATTATGCTTTAAAGTCCCAAGCAAAGATGTCTGTTTCCAGCCAAGGACCAGGCAGAATAGCCCCTGGAGCTCACGTGGGGCTGGAACTCTTCGCATCATCACCAACCCAAGTGGAAAGACCCTTTACACACGAGCTGTGGAGCAGGGTCCTCAGGAGGGTATTGTGTTAGCAGTGAGGCCAACATAACCCTCGACTAAAGCCTGCACACTCCACACCTTGAAAGGATCCACCTGATTTGTGCTCCAGAATGGAACCCAGTAGTGTCTAAAGGAAAGCCACAAAGTCTAGCAATCAACAATGTAGAATTTGCCATGTCCAGCATCCCATAAAAAATTTCGAGGCAGGCAGAGTAGGAAAATATGGCCTATCACCAGACAGAAAGCTGATCACTAGAAACAAACCAAGAAATGATAGAGTTGATGGCTTTAGCAAAGAACATTAAAACAGCTCTTATGATCCACACATTTGAGAAGGCAGAGGAACATGTAAGCACAATGAGGAGAGATAGGGAAGGTTTAAAATTTTAGATCCAAACGGAGTTTCTACAAATGGGAAATATAATATCAGAAAGAAAAAAGACATCGGGTGGTATGAACACCAGATTAGACTTTGAAGGAGGACAGGTCAGTGACTTTGAAGCTATAGCTTTAGAAACCATCCAAAATGGAACACAGGCTTGCCACAGGACCCAGCAATCACAGCCTCAGGCTCCCGCCTGAGGGAAACAACGTACTCACTCGAAGACTCACATATTCAGAGCTTGGTTCACCGTCGCGAAGAACCGGAAACAACCCAAATGTCTCCAGGCTGAAGAACACGTGATGTATTCCTACAACAGGACACCGCCCAGCGATAAGAGGAATAGGCCTCTGATGCTCGCAGTAACATGGGCAATCTCAAAAACATTATGTGGGTTGCATGTATACGAAGTTCTTAAAAAAGGAAAACTACATAAAAGCAGCTCAGTGGTTGCTTAGGGTGAGGAATGGGAACCGACCGCAAAGAGGCATGAGAGGACTTTTTGGGGTGGTGGAAATGTTTTCTGTCAAAACTTTTGAGATGATTCCATCACTGCGTACACTTGTCAAAACTTAGGAAGTGTGGTGGGCGTGTGTGACTGTGTGTGTGTTGACGGTGTGGTTATACGAGGGCAGCATGAGGGACTTCTGTGCTGACAGACCGCCCAGTGTCTTGCCGGTGGTGGTGGACACACCAGCCTACACATGGCATAACCTCGTACAAATCCGAATACGCGCCTATCACCAAGTACAAGGAGAAATGGGGAATCTGAACTAGACTGGTGGGTGTCATGAAGGTCAGTATTTGGACTGTGATATTGTGCTGAAGCGCTACAGGAAACTGGGTGGAGGGTACAGGAGATTTCCCTGTAATATGTCTTACAACCACGTGTGAGTCTATAATATTGCCATAAAAGCTTCAATTAAAAACATACCAATAAAATGGCTAAATTTTATTGAATATACAATATTCCTCAATGAATCAGGTGTTTGAAAAGTTCTACATGACCCTCTAAAACAAAGTGATGTTTCCTGTTGTAACTTGCTCATATGTGAGAGCTTCAGTAAGACTTATGACTTAGGAATATTTAGGAGTTTTGTATGTTTTTTCTTAACAGAAGCAAAAATGACTGATGATTTTTCCATGCCTAAACCAATAAAGATATTGTCTTAAACAAAAGTTCTAAACTACCCCAGGAAAATATAACTACCCACCTATGTTTTCATGTTTTTCACTCAGATCTCGTCTATAAATGAAAGTTTTGTTTTATGCTATTTTTAAATGTTCTTTTTTTCTAAATGGTTAGCTAATAGTCCTGACATCACTTGTAACATAACCTATTTTCCCCAACATATATACTTGAAGAATTACCTTTATCACATACTAAATTGGCACCTACATTTTTGTCTATTTATGGACTCTCTGTTTCATTGAGTTGAATGTACCAAATTTCTTTACCCATACATCCCTATTTTCTTTACTGTGGCCATACAATATGTTTTAATGCCTGCTATGTGAGTTTTTTTACTTACTGTTTCTTTTCAAAATGTTTTTGGCTGTGTGCATTTATTAACTTCAAAATAATTTTTCCAAGTTCTCAAATATCCTGCTAGATTTCAACAGGTATTTTATTAAATTTACAAATTCATTTGGGGAAAATCGATCACTTCACATTACCTAAATTTTCTAACCAGGAACATGACATGCAAAAGGCCCCCACATTGCACAACTCCAGGGGGCACCGTTCTCATTGGAGTTCTGATGTCTTCAGCCTGCTTGGCTATAGACGGGGGCTGGAGCTATATATTTCCATTCATTCAAATTGCCTTTACACCTCTCAGTTAAAGCATTATAGCTTTCATCATATAAAACTGTACACTTCTTGTTATGTTAATGTCAGAGTCACTCATATTTCTGCTACTATTGTGAGCACCCCCATGTTGTTGCTACTGTATTGAAAGTGATCGATTTCTTTTTTAATTTGGTAACTGACCACCTTCCTGATAATTCTCATTCATCCTAGCATAGTTTTTTAGTTGATGTCTTTGGATTTTCAAGCTAGAAGATTATATCATCTGCAAATAATAGCTTTGATTCCTTCTTTGTGCTACTCACAGTCTTTGTTTAACAGTCAATCAGCTGTCCTCGGTGAAGTAAGGGTGTGACCGCAGGCTTTCATGCCTTCTTCCTGCCCACACTGGGGCGCTTCGCTTCGCATCGGGCATGGTGTTGGCTTCCTGTCGTAGATAGATGCTCATTTCAGTGAAGGAAATCTCTTTCTACCCCAAGTTTACTGAGAATATTTCAAATTTGGAATAGAGGTTGAATTGCATTCTTTCGTTGCCTTTTCAAGACGATCATTTCCCATTTGACCTATTCATGCAATGGATCGTATCAATAGAGTTATATCAAACCGTTCTAGCCTTTGTTTCTTTTTTAATTCCATAGGCATTAAGATATTTTGAGGAAAAATTCTATCTTAGTCTTATGTCTCTATTCAAAAACATTCAAAACTAGTTTTTCCCTGCCCCTCCTTTCTAACTGTAACTTTATTTGTGACTGTGTAACAAAGGCCAGTTTAGAGATTTTTTTTAAGTTTAAACCTTTTTAAAAAAGGTTAAACAACCAGGCTAGCCAAGAAGTACTCAACACACACTTACATCAAACAAGCTAACATGTATTTCAGTACAATGTAACTACATGGAAGAGACACAATACACATGTGCTCACAAAGCAAACACTGCAGGCTCAGAACAGGTTTGAAAAAACATGATTTTCACACTGATTACAGTAACTCTAAAAGTGATCGTAATGTTCAAATGGCACTTAGTTTACAAAAACATCACGCACCACACACCCCAAACACGCGTATACCTACCCATGCAGTCACCGAGAACCAGGCACTATGGTTCCTGTAAAATACTAACAGCCAGATGCTGGTGCACAAAACATTCTGACCTTGAAACAAACCTAAGTTGGCATGGCATATGATTTTAATGTACTTCTGTATTGTATGTGCTATTGCCTTATTTGGAATTTTAAAGTCTATAGGCAGGCGTATTCTATCTGACTTCTCTGTTGGGCTTGGTAATCAGGGATATGTCAGGTTTATAGAAAGACCTGAAGAGATTTCCATATTTTTCTTTGGCCCAGAGCTGTTTAGACAGCACAGGAATTCTTTGTTCCTTGGAGGTTTAGAGAAATTTGCTCATAAAGCCGTGTGATCTCTTAGCTTTATTTGGGAACGGTCCTTCAATAGTTGTGTTGTTTTCTTTCAGTTTCTTATTTTCTTTATTCAGTTAACTTCACCAATTCATATTTTCTATCAAGACTATCAATTTCCCCCAATTTTAAAGATACTTAGTATAGAGATATACATAGTGTCCTCTTATAATTATAAAATTTCACTGGTGCCTTTGGTTCTATCACCCTTCTCAACTTTAATGTGGTATTTTCTGTTTTCCCCATTTTATTTTGATTACTTTTTTTCCGAAGTGTGTACAATGTATTGGATTTTTTGAAGAAACTGCTCTTGGTTTTATTAATTACTCTACTAGGTTTTTGTTATGGAATGTGTTCATTTTTGTTCTTCTCTTTATTACTTTCTTCCTTTCCCCACAGATTTATTTTGTTGACTTTTTTCTTACTTTTTGAGTTAAATGCTTATGTGACCAACATTTATAGTTTCTTTTAAAAATAAACTACAAACTTTATTCCAAGGACAGCACTAACTGTGTTAATGTATAATATTTTCATTTTCTTATTACTGAACTAAATCCTTTGGAATAGGGACTCCCTCTCGGTTTGGCTGAAGCCCCAAAGTCTGGGCATAAAACCGTCAGGTTCTGAAGTGAGAAGCCAGGCTCTCTTCAAAGGTCTTGCAAAGGAAGCACCTGGAAACCAAGTTTTGCCCCCTTAGCCCAGCATGCACCTCAAGTACAGAAAAGGGTTGCGAGTGAAGAGTCTGGGAGGAAAGGTTTCTCTGAGAAAGCTGTGGGAGGCTTTTACTCTCCTTCACCAGCATGAGTGCTTCCCCTGGTCCCCTCATAAGTCTGCCCCCTAAAGTCTGAGGCCAGGGCACTGGGAATGCCTGTCTCCTGGGAGATTCAAAGCCACGAGGCCGAGGCTGTCCACCTGAGAGGCACAGAGAAAGCACTGTGCAGGGATGAGTTGTACCGCTGCCAACAGAAGGGGGCGCACATTTTCTTCTGGTCATGAGGACGAGACTTGACTTGGGACTATCTTTTTAAAAAAAAATTTTTTTAAGATTTTTTAAAGATTTTATTTATTTATTTTTAGAGAGGGAAGGGAGGGAGAAAGAGAGAGAGAGAAAAAAATCAATGTGCAGTTGCTGGGGGCCATGGCCTGCAACCCAGGCATGTGCCCTGACTGGGAATCGAACCGGCAATACTCTGGTTCACAGCCCGTGCTCAATCCACTGAGCTATGCCAGCCAGGGAAACCTGGGACTATCTTAATGAGGACTTTGCCCGAAAGTCCCCTTGGAGGGGTGATGAACCCAACAAAGATAATGTGGGGGGAATGGACCACTAGCTAGCCCAGGGCTCAGGACTGAGTCAGCTGCAATCACTTGGAGATATAGGCTACCATTCAGAGATGAGATTCATTTGGAGATGGTAACTGTAGGGTCCTGGCTGGGGATGTCTCTGAAACCCACAAAAGTGCCGCCAAGCCCATGGACACCAACCCCAGCACCCGCCACAGCAGACTATGCAGTTGCCCCAACACTGGTTGCCTCTGGCCCCCACCTGCAGGGGCCAGGGGCCACAGGCTGGGAGGCCAGAGGAGCAGAGTAAGGAGGGGAAGTGTGACAGAGTCACCCATGTCACCTCCCCCATGGCAGGCTTCCCAGGCCCTGCTGGCCCGAGCAAGGGAGGAGAGAAGCTTTAACTGAAGTCAGGGTACATTTTAATTACTGAAAAAGACAAGATAATTTTTGTATCTAATAGTGGAGGTGGTCCAGGTTTGTTTGTTTTATCCAGAGATCCCAGGAAATGTTGTGGGACACACCTGGGATTTAATCCAAGGGTCAGAGCAGAAGTAATTTATATAGAACCCGTGTGATGGGACATGAGGAACCAACTTCTGCTTGTGTCTAGTTGAATTCGCTCTCCTCAACAGAACAGCTCTGGTTCATTAGATTATGATAAGAGGAGGTGGCCTCTACAATTCCAACTTTCTGGAAATTTTGGGCTTCCTTCGTGACCTAATACCCCCCAGTGAGACAGACATTTTTCTTTGGCTGCTCAGTGTCTGAACCCTCTTTCTGTGCCTGGCACTCAGTGCGCCCAACACCTGCTTTTCCGGCCTCCCTTGCCGCTAGGGCCCGGGCTCCATCAAGCTGATGCAGCTGCCTTTGACAGAGTCTATTGACACAAAGAAGCAGGAGCCTTGAACAACCTGCTCCTGGCTCCGAATAGTGGCAACACAGTTTCCAAGGTCATCAGGGCCAGCAGCAGTGGCCAAGGGCTAATGGGCTAATGCCAACTGCACAAGGGGCACATCTGGGGTTCAATGGTGGTGGCCGTGGGGTCTTTACCAGGCTGGTCTTTTTTTTTAAATATAGTTTATTGATTATGCTATTACAGTTGTCCCAATTCTCCCCCCCCTTATTCCCCTCTGCCCTGCACACCCCCTGCCACCAGCATTCCCCCTCCTTAGTTCATGTCCATGGGTCATACATATAAATTCTTTGCTTCTCCATTTCCAATACTATTCTTAAACCAGGCTGGTCTTATGGCTGAAATCCTGGCTGATGTTTTGTTTTCTTTTCCCTTGCCTGTTTTTCATTCCTGATTAAAATTCTTGCTGGCAATGTCAATGGAGGGAGACAGACAATAAACATGATAAATAAATAAATTACATAGTACATTTAAAAGTGAAAAAGTCTTTAAAGGAAAATAAGGCAAATTAAGGAGAGTGGGGAGCTGAGGTGGGGTGGTCAGGACTCCCCAGGGAAGGTGATGCTGAGCAAGGACGGGAAACAAGGGAGGGAGGGTGCCACGTGGATGTCTGGGTGTGGCAGGACTCAGGTCCTGCGACGGGAGTGCCTGGAGGGTTCAGAGGGCAGCAGAGCCCCCGGAGTGGTTAGAGCGGAGTGAGCAGGTAAGCAGGTTAATGAGTAACGGAGCCAAGTCCCAGCGACCCTGTGGGTGTTACGAAGAACCTGACTTTTACTCTGAATGGAATGACAGGCATGGATGGTTTTGAGCAACTAAATGTCATGATCTGATTTCCTCTTTAAGAGCATCACTCTGGTGTTGGTGGATGACAGGCCGTAAGAGACTAGGGTAGAAGGAGGGAGGCCAGGTCATATAGGCTGTGGAGATAGCCCACGGCAGGGAAGATGGCAGCTGGGATTTGAACGGTAGCAATGAACGTGGTGAGAAGTCAGATCAGGGATGTACATGGAAAGGACAGCCGACAGAGTTTGCTTCAGGAGTTCAAGTCCAGTCCAAGGCCTCTGGCCTGAGCCACTGGGAGAAGATGCAGTTACCATTTCGTGAGAGGGAGGAGTGTATAGCAGGGTTTGGTGGGTGTGTGTGTGCAGCAGGGTTTGGTGGGGGGTGATCGGGACACCGGTCTGGGACATTAGAAGTGAGAGACAGTTCTGGAGATGTTGAGCTGGTGGTTTGAAATCCGAGCCTGGAGCCCAGGGACAAGTTTGGGTGTGGATGTGCATTTTGGAATAGTGAGCAACCAGAGGGCATTAAGTCTGTGAGATCGAAGACGTCATCTCCGGGTGGAGAGTGGAGAGAAAAGGCCCAGCGACTGGGCTCTGGGGCACGGCAGTGGTGACACATGGTGGAGGAGGAGGAACCAGAAAAGAAGACGGAGCAGCAGCACTCAGCAGAGGGGAAGGTGGAGAGTGTGGTTTCCAGAAGCCACATGAAGAAAGTCTTCCCAAGAGGAGGGGACATTCGTCGAGTATGGTTGATAGGCTGTGGAGGACAACAGAGAGTTTACCACTGGCCTTCGGGGTATGGGGGCGGTTGGTGAGGCCATGTCCTTTCCTGTACTCGGTGATGCCAGGCTTTCCCCCCAGTCCGGTGGGTGTGAGCGGCATCTCATTGTTGCTCTAACTCCCTTGTGGTTTATAGACTTTCTTTGAGATTCTGGGCAAAAATTAAGTGGGAAGATGGTGTTCTCAGGGTGGGCACTGAAGTTGTGGCCACCCCAAAAAGCAGTCTGTCCTGTTCTTGTGTGACTCTGGAGTCAGACGGTAGAAAGAGAGAGGAGTGAAGGTGCCTCCCATGTGTTTTAAGCAATTCTGTTTCTGGAAATGAATGCGGAAGGATTTCCTCTGCCTTCCTCACCTGTCTTACCACTACTGAGAGCTCTCTCAGATACGGGGAGTCAGTCTCTGTCTGCCTTAGTCTTCTGTGCACGCCTGACTGTCTGTCCTCTGGCTCTGTCCTCGTCCCTGTATTTGCGATGGTGTGCGGGGCAGGGCTGGGAGGGGTGTGCTGGCCTAGCGACATTTTAAACTGGACATCTCCCTTAGAAATACTTAAATTAAAAAAAGACCAAGCCAGCTCTCTCCAAATTCCTTTGTGTTTTAAATATCCGCCTCATAGGCATACCCCTGCTTGTTTAACTCCTAAAAGATTTTCAACCTTCATGAATATATATGATGGTTAATTTTATGCATCTTGACTGGGCTATCAGATGCCCAGATACTTGGCCAAACATTACTCTGGATGTTTCTGAGAAGGTGTTCTCCAATGAGATAAATATCTCAGTCACTAGACTGAGCAAAGCAGGCGGCCCTTCTCATGCGGAGGGCCGTATCCGTTCCGCTGAAGGCCGGACTAGAATGAAAGGCTGACTGCCCTGACCTGTGTGGCTCCGTTGGTTGGGCATCATCCCACAAAATGAGGGGTCGGTGGTTTGATGCCAGGTCAGGGCATATACCTGGGTTGTGGGTTTGGTCCCTGGTTGGGGTGTGTGTGACAGGCAGCTGATCAATATTTCTCACATTGTTCTCTCTTTCTCCCTTCCTTCCCCTCTCCCTAAAATAAATTTAAAAATCTTAAAAAGAAAAAGAATAAAAGGCTGACCTTCTTCTGAGTAAGAAAGAATTCTCCTGCCTGAGAGCTTTCAAACTGGAGCACCAGCTCTTCCTGGCTCTACAGCAACATGCTGGCCTCGGGATTTGAACTCGGATGTTGGCTCTGCAGACTTTGATATGCCAGTCTCCATAGCATCCATCCTACTGGTTCTGTTTTTCTGGAGAGCACTGACTAACACAATGAGGAAACCAGAAGAGGCCCAAGAACGTTGCCAGTGTGGGCACTGCCAAGTGGCCTGGGTGCCACGGGGCTCCTCAGCCCACCCTGCTGAGGGGCCTGGCCCCTCTGCCTCTCAGGACTGAGTGATCCCTGGGGGCCTCTCAGTGTGAGTGTTCCAGGTGTCTGAGAGGCCGACTTGCTTGGACTAGTGAACAGAGCCATGCCTCCACATCACTCTCCCCCTACCAAATCAGCAACGTCCACTCAGCCCCTGCCCCCCAAAAAGGATGACAGCAGATGTTGGCAAGGATGTGGGGAAACAGGCAGGAGAAGGCATTCCAAGCAGAGGGGACACGTAGGCAAAGACACAACAGGGGAAGATGACTCTTTGTATTTGAGGGCAGGCAAGGTAGCTTGGGTGATAGGATCACCAGGTTTCTAGAGGGGGGATCTTAATATGTGCACTTATGGTTTCTGAAGCCCTTTCATACCTTCCTCATCACCACACTGTGAGATCAACATTTTTAATGCTTACTTTGCAGGAAAGAAAACTGAAGCTCAGAGGGCACGAGCTATTCTGCAGGGTCAGACAGCTGGAAATCAGCAGGGCTGAGATTAGAACCCACATCTATCTGTGCTCCTCCCCTGACACGCCAGAGCCTTTGAGGCTGTATGACTGAGCACATCTCGGCACCAATTTTGCATTATCCTAATGACAAATGAATGTGCAATGCATTAGACCAGCCGTAGAGTTGTTCTGATTCCACTGTCAGAGTGGGGAAAAAACAAATCCATCATTTCTGGATCCGAGGTGTTTTTATTTTGATTCCCTCTCCCACCTGCCCCCCGCAGAGCCTGGGGAGGAGGTAGATTTTGATTCTAACAGCCTGTGTACATCCATGCCCGCCTGTGTATGCACAAGGTGAAGGAGAGATTATAACTTTATTCTCGCTTGGGGGCAACCGGTTATGTCTGGAAACATTTGAACATCCCATAAAGCTCATTTCTTTTGCAAATGAGTCAGATGACACGGAGCACTTCAAAGCGAAATTCCGTTGGGCTTTCCATCTGGCTGGCCTCTGGGGGAATGCGTCCAGCACTGCCTTTGTTAACCAGGTCCCCGGAGTTAGAATTTTATGCTGAAATACAAATAACTGTGCATTCGTGGGGAACAAAGCCAAGATATGATCTCAACTGCATTTGGAGTGAAATTCCCCATTTGCCTCTAATGCTCTCCACCTTCCACATGAAGCGCAAAGAACATTTTCTTGCTCCAAGCAGTTGGGCTGTTTCACGCCCTGCACCTGGGAGGGCAGGCCTGGCTGAGTCACGGCTTCTTCACCCCGCCCGTCTCTGATTGCCGTGTGCTCTTAGTTAGGCCTCTAGTCCTTGTGGCCTCACTCTTCTGTGTATGAACTCCTGGAGCTTTCCATGTCTCCCAGACGGTTCCCCGGAGCATCCTGTGGAGTGGCTTGCTCAACTCCACCCAACCCTCCTCGTAGTCAGAGAGATTGGACATGTAAGACCTGATCTCCCAGACCCTCTTGTGCCAAGAGCTGTGGATGTAAAGTGGGTGCTGTCCATTTGATGCACTTGTGTACGTTTTGGAAGATTCATTTTCCTGTCCTCTGCTTGCTGCTCCCCATGGCCTCCCTGCAGCATCTCTGGTCTAAGTCCTCCTTGAGTCTACCCAAGCAAGAGAGGGCAGCCCCTGTGGCTGCTGTTTACCTACCCATCCACCTCCTGCACCCCCAGTTGTCTCTGTGGGGTCCAGGGCATGGATATGCACAAAGGAGTCCTCCCAAAGCCCCTCTGGAGACTCCCAGGTGGGTCCTGGGCATGGGCATGGCTAAGCCCTCCTTCTGGAGACTTCCTGGTCTCTCTCCCTTCTCCCTCCTCATCCCTGCCCCTGGGGAGGGCGGGGTGCCACGCCAGCTGGGTTATTCTGCTCAAGGACAGCTCCTTTCTGCCTCTCCTTCCTGTTTACTACAGCTTCCACATCATATCACCAAGGTGTGCCAAGAAACGACCATCTTCTCCACAATCAAAACCCCTTCTGTTCCCTCCCGTCCTTCCCTTCCCTCTCCTCCCCTCCCTTCCTGCAGCTCTGCCAGCTTCCCCATGAGCCCTGTCACCCAGCTTGGGCACTGCCCCTCCCTGGCTGAGAGTGTCCACACAGGTAGCTCACCAGGTCCAGAGGCACTAGTCCTGGTTGCTTGGGGTTTCTTCAGTCTGCTCCACCAACCCATACATTCTGGGTGAGTCACAGCCACCCTCTGGGCTTCTTCTATTGCCCCCTCTCCTGCAACAGAATAGTGGGTGCAGTCAGGTACCCACCAGGAGCCTGGGGCTTTCAGAGGACCCTTACCTGGGACCCTGTGGGTCCTCCAGAACCTTGGACGCCAGAGAACAGCTTCAAAGTGAGGAGTCGAGCCCCACTAAAGCCCTCCTCCATGAGGCCCCCAGGCTCCCACAGCCAGTTCTGGGGTCTTCTAACACCACCCTGTCCTCCTCCATCCATCCAGGTCATGTGAGAGTCCCTGGCTCCTGTGAGCAGCCTGAGCTCTTTGGGGGGCTCCAGTAGCCTCACTCTGAGGCAGCACCCTCAGGACTAACCCCTGGAAGCCCCTCTCTACCTCCCATTTGCTGAGGTGGCTTCATCCTTCGCAGTGTTGGGCAGGAGTCTGGCCGTACTCCATTCCTGGTGGGAGTGAGGGATAGTCAGGCTGGTGAGGGATGCAGCTGTAGAAGAGGACCCACATGGGGCCCCAGCAACAGCGGGTTGTGCCATCAGGGGGAGAATGCTTGGAGGTGAGCTGGGCAGAGGGCTGCTCTTCCACCTCTCTTGATGCCTTGCGGTCCTGCATCCACTCTCATTTCCTCTTGCATCTTGGCATTCTAGTCTCAACAGCTATCATGGCAGCACATTGACGTAAGCTCGGGTTGACCAGTTGACTCCGATGGGGAAGCGCACAGCAGGCAGCCTGACCATGCCTGCACCTGTTGCGCTTCACTCCACACCCTCGATCGGGCTCCCTGAGGGTGAGCAGGGCCCTGCCTCTGCCCCCAGTGCCCTGGGGGGGGTTCTAAGTGTCTCCCCCCTCTGCACTGCTCCCACCCTCATCAGTCCTTTTTCCTTGGACAGCTCTGGTCTCTGACCCTGCTCAACTTCTGCCATCAAAGCCACAAATGCTGTTGAGTGCCCTCAGTGACAGAATGAACAGAAAGAAGAGGTCTGACCTCCTGGTGCTTTCTCCTTGCAAGGCAGGGTGCTGGGGTTAAAGGACGTGGGTGCTGAGTCCGACAGACCTGGCCCAAGTCGTGGCTGCAGGACACGGCACATGTGCGGTTACAGTCTCTGGACTTTATTATTGTTATTTTTAAAGATTTTATTTATTTATTTTTAGAGAGCGAGGAAAGGTTGGAGAGAAACATGGATGTGAGAGAGAAAGATTGGTTAGTTGTCTCTTGCACCCTGGTTGGGGACCAAGCCTGTAAGCCAGGCATGTGCCTTGACCAAGAATCAAACTGACGATGTTTTGCTTTGTAGGATGATGTCCAACCGACTGAGCCACGCTGGTCAGTAGCACTGAGGAGGCCCAGTGGAGGGGCATGGAGAGGAGCAGGCCAGGCCAGATCACTGGCTGCCACCCGCACTTTGCCTCTCACCAGCTGTGGGATCTTGGGCAAGTGACAGTTCAAGTCTCAGTGTCCCGTCTGCCACCCAACAGGTTACAGGTCTCAAATGCCAGCCTCTGAGATATTTGGTGCACTCCCCTTCTGCGAACAAATGAAGAGAAAACTCAGCTGAGTCCTGCTTATATTTACACACCAAGCATATCCAGAGGTTGGACTTGTGATATCTCCCCGACCATGGCCTTAGCTTCACTGTCCTTCTATTCATCACAGTACCACTTAGCATGCTTCGTCCAAACTGTCTCACAAAAACCTAATGCCCAGGACAGGGGAGGTGTAAGTGAGCAGAAATCCATGTCAGATGCTGAGGGGGTGTGGCTCAGCCACGGGCTGTGGATGCGGTATGTGGGCACCACCCACAGCCATTCTCAGAGCTCGGGTCTGCAAGTCCTGGCTCATCGGCCCATCAGTTTGACCATTCCCATACTCGTGCAGAAGCATCCTTGCCTTTTCCAGCTGTGCTGCAACGTGAATTCTGGACTCCTGTCCGCCTCTACCCTCCCTTTGCTTCAGAGACACTGTTAAGCTACTTTATAACTAGGAATAATAAAGACCTGTAATATAACCCACGAAAGGAGTTGTGTGCATTTCTTGGGGCTCCAGCATCAGATCAATAACTCCTCCCAGTTGCTTAGGTCTGGCCATTTCACTTTCCAACAGCTGTTTTCAGATGTGAGGAACGTGCTGACGGGTCAGAACCCAGAGGCGGGTTCACAGGCTGTGGAAGTGGCAAGTGAGCTTGGACTTACTGGGCCCAACACCCTCACTTTGGAGACCGGGCCCAGAGAAGGAAGAGGCTTGGCTTCCAAGGCCGGTACCCAGAGGCTGCAGAGCAGGCTGGCATCCAAAGCCCTTCTGGGACAGTCTTGTCGTTCCAGGTTTTTCTCCGTGCTGACAGCCTTGTGTTCCTCCTAAAAGAGAAAGTTTCCTCTTCACGGCCGGTCCAGGGTAATTGAAAGGTAACTCAGCGATCCTTCGCCGGCACCCAGGATTTCTCTCATTACAGCATCCAGCTCTAGCTTTTGACGAAGGAGCCGAGACCCAGAGACGTGGTGTCATTCGCCCCAAAGCTATAATGAGTGTGGTGAGCCCCGTGAAGGAAACCCAAGGGCTGTTTCTGACAAACTTTTCCTTCCTTCCCTCATCCCTGCTTTCTTTCTTCCCTTCTCTTTTCTTCTTTCTTTCACTCTCTTTGAAAAAAAAAGTTTAACAGATTTCAAAACTATTCATGTTCAAGAATTGCCCAAGGCATCTGGACCTTTTTAAAAAGTTATTACAATCTCAATAAATAGGATGTACTTAAAATGTTTAAAAATGAGATTCCATTTTAAGATCAGTGACTCATTAAATAGTCTTTAAGATCATTTCTGTATCATGATATGTTTAACCAAGGTAAATGTTTAAGTTTAGTTGTATTATTTCCATATGTTTCTCCGTAATTACATACATTTGAGGCTTACAAAGCCTTAGTAAATCTCACTGAAGACATTTGCCCCTTTTCTGAGTGTGGCCCATACTCAGCAAACATTTAACAAAACACTGAGTGCTTGACCTTGCACAGGTGTGCAGATATGGAGGTAAATAATGTGCGGCCACCACCTCCAAAGGGCTCACATGCCAACGGGGAGGTAGGCAGGTGGATAAAGAGAGGAGCCAGGTATCTGGGTCCTGAAAAGGGGGTGACAGGGTATGAAAGGAGGCAGGTGAGCCCCACTGGCAGCGACAGGAGTCAGTGAGACAGGGAGGAAGAGAGCCGAGATGCATACGAGATGCATCCAGCTCAGTCCAAATGCTGGAACAGGCAGGAGTCGTGCAAGGGCAGCTCCAGCAGCAGGAGCAGGATGGAAGGCTCGGTGGGGTGGAAGAATGTCACATGCCCGGGAAACAGCATGTGGCTCCTTCTCAGGCCTGGAACACGAGGCACAGGGACAGGGAAGGGGCTGAGGGTGCAGAAATCCAGACACCGATGTCACACAACTGATCTGTCACTTGGTTTCAGAACCCAGCCTCTCCAGCCCTCTTGCCTCTTTAGCAAATCCAAAAGCCTCCATCAACCTGCACCCTACTCCCCTGTGACCTGCACCCACAGGAGCCCCCAAAGAGCAGACTGTCAGGGTGTTTGGTATTGAACCCCTGCTGGACCTGGCAGGCCCCACGCCAGCCCCAGGCCCCCAGGCGATGAGCACGGCCCTCTCTGGGCTTCAGTGACCGTCTGGACAGGGCAGGGCCGGACTAGCCTCTCCCTCAAACCTCTCAGCTCTGAGTCTCAGCTCCAGGATTTAAAAGGCAAAGCAAAACAAAAACTTGACACTCTGTGAACTGAGCAGGTGGCCAGTTTGCCAGCCAGCTGCCTGACCTGGCATCAGTGGCTTGTCCCCCTCTAGTAGTTGGCACTGGGCAGGAGGAGGGCTTGGAAAGAGGCTGTGGCAGACTGGCGTGCCTGGCCTCCCAGATGACTCCCAAGCCCATGTGCCAGTGGGAAACCAACAGAAGCGGGTGGCCAGGGTGGGCAGCCCAGGAGGCAGAGCAGGTGGCCCTGGAACAGCAGTTTTGGGCAAGTCACATCTAGCGCCGTTCTGGGGCTATCAGGCTGCTGGAGCGAGAAAAGGAAAGATGGGCAGGAATGTGTTCAGTGCACAAAGGCAGGTCGGGTCTGGGGATGCTGGGTCAGGCAGGCTCCGCAGAGGCCTGGGGCTGTGGTCTGCAGACGGGACATGCACGGGCATCTGAGGCCGTAGCCAATCCCCCAGTCAGGATCCAAGCCCCGCACAGCAGCGGGGAGATGGGACCACCACATGGGAGAGAACGGGGACCCAGAGTTCACCCTCCTGAGACAGGGGTGGTGGTAGAAAAGGCAAACCCTGAATGAGAAGGGAGGGAATTCAGAATCATTCCTGCCACTGATTCCCTGAGTGGTGCCGGTTTTGATGCCCTTCCTCTCTGGGCCTCAGTTTCCTTAGCAACATGATGGGGCTGTTACCTGTTCTCCCTTACCCATCATGAGCCCTTCCAGCCCTGGGCCTCACTGAATCCCTGCCTGGGGCCACTCCACAGTCTCTGTGTGACAGCATTTGGTGGTGGCAATACTGGGGTGAGGGACGTGGCAGTGGTGACCTATCTTAAAGCTTCATTTCCACTTACAAGGAAAAACTGTGAGCCTCTTTTAAATTGGGCAATAAAGATTACTGGAAGGCCTTCTAGTCACTTCTAGATAATTTTTATCTGGTCCTTTTGGATAACGTTTTTTTACAGGTAATCTGCTCCTTTCATTGTTTTAGAGCTATCTTGTAGCTTTAAAAATTGTAGAAAACTGATAATGCATTATCCCCATCCATAGAAATTCAGATGAATTTTGACCTTTGGAATGGCAATGCTCATTGCTCTGTCGATATCGACTGTTTTTGTGTCTACTTCAACATTCCTAAATGCCCACGTGTGCATCTCTGTGGCTCCTCCTTCTAACAGTGGTTACGCAGCTTACAGGTCCCCCATTAATTAATGAGTTAAATACAGTAATGGACATGTTCTTTTTATATTTGTATGACACTCATTGTCTTAGTTTTCTATTGCTGCATAATAATAAATGGCCGCAGATTTATCAGCTCAAAGCAGGACCCTTTTATCAGCACACAGTTGTGTAGGTCAGGCATCCGAGCCTACGTGCACAGCCAGGCTGCATTCCCTGCTCAGGGTCAGCTGGGCTGCATGTCTTTCTAAAGGCTCTGGGGGAAGAATTCATTATCAAGCTCATTCAGGTTGTTGGCCAAATTCGACTCTTTGAGGTTGTAAGACTGCGATCCCTGTTTTATCTCTAGCCGTCAGCTGGGACCCCCGTCAGCAGCCGAAGCCCGTCTCTGTGTGCTGGCAGTTCACAGCACAGCAGTTCTCTTTCTCGGGGGCCAGCGGGGGCAGGTCTCACCAGTTGCTTTCCTCTGCGACCACCCAGAAAAAATGCTCTGCTTTTAAAGGGATAACCCAATGAATCAGGACGACCCAGCCAAATCTCCCTTTTGCCATATCGCATAATCCCAGGAGTGATACCAAGTTTATAGGTTCTACCCACACTGAAAGGAGAGAGGATTGTACAAGGGTGGGGTCGTTGAGGGCCATCCTAGAATTCTGGCTACCACACATGATTTTACCTGACCAAAAACACTTGGGCTCAATTTATAAAAAGCTGAAAGACCACCAAAGAACGGGAACAGGCTGGTGGGGATGACGAGGGTGCTAAACTCCCCCTCTGCTCCTTGGTACTGCCACTGACAGAAGCCCTGACCCACTTTAAGGTCCGCTTGACCACAATGCTGAATTTGGCTCTCTGTCTCCCTGTCAGGCTGGGGGCTCCTCCCAATCCAGAACTCGGCTCTGCTCAGATCTTCCCTCATCTGGAGGCCCTAAAGCAAGCTCTGGGGGATGGTTTGAGGTCAGGGTGTGAGGAATTTTCCTCTTTATCTGGATTCTCTCTTCTGTTGGTTTAAAACCAACATGCCCACTAACACACAAAATCTCTGGGGTCTGGGAGTAGGGTACAGCGGAGAGAGGAAACTCAGAGAGGCTTCAGCAATGAACATAATGTTGGTCAGATAGGAACCAGGGACCCAAGTCCATCAGACCAGTCCCCAGAATGTGGGACAGCAGGGGCTCTCATTCCTGCTTGTTGTGAGGGCTCAGCTTCAGGGTGGGCCGAGAATGAGACGGAATCCCCGAGTGCCCCATCTGGTCTCCCTTCGTGCCTCTGCCTCGCCCTCCTCTGCTGAGGGAAGTGTCAGAAACCCAGAGCATCACGAGCTTCCCCTCCACCCCAGCCCCAGGCAGCTCCTTCCGTGTCTGTCCCTGCACTGCCACACAGGCTCTCCCTTTGCCTGGCATTGTCACACACCTGACCTCCACCACGGAACTTCTTTTCATTCTTTACCACTCAACTCAGATCGCAGGTTTTCTGGGAGACTTCCTTCAGAGGCATCACAGGAGTGGAAAGAAACTGGGCTTTGAATTTCGTTAGAATATTGCTACTGCCCCTTCCGAGCTGTGTGGCCTTGGGAAAATGACAAGAGCTCTCAGAGCCTTTGTTTCCTTATCTCTAGAAGGAACACAGCGCCATCTTTGACAATGAAGCCCGTGTCTGTGATTCCTTGCACAACCACTGTAACGGTGACCGGTGACTGTGTATTGTGTGCTCGTGCTCCCCATGGGCTGGGCATCGTGCTCGGCGCTCTCTCTGCATTCTTCATTTAATCTCCCCAACAACTCGATGAAGAAAGTTCTGTTACCCCACTTGGCCTATGAGGAAACCAAGGTTGGCAGAGGTTGGACCCCGTCTCATCCGTCTCCAAAGCTTGTGCTCCTACTCACTATGACACGTTGCCCCTTTGAAAGCATTCAAGACCGCCGCTCCCTTCGCCCGCTCTCTTCCCCACCAGGCTCACTTCTGGACTATCCAGGCTGCTCGCCCCTCCCTCTGCCTCTGCACCTGGTGCCTCTGGAATGCCACTGCAGACACGGGATTCATCCCATCTCACGTGTTTTTATCTCCACCGTGGGGTCTGGCACAGAGCCGGCACACGGTACCTGTTATTCAAGTGAATTAATAAATTATCTCGAGTCTTTTTAGGAAGTGACCAGGGCATGATTTATATGATAAGATGGTTCTAAACCCTACATAAATTAAAGCGAGAAGACTGCCCCTTCCACCCCATCCCTCTTCCCTCCTGCGAGCTCAGCTGAGCGACAGGCCCCGCAGGAACCCAGCGGAGGAGAGATAAAAACATCAAGGCCCATTCCGGCTTCACACCAGACCCTGGAATTTAATTTAACTCATAGAGACATTGGTGTTGTCACTCCCGGGGGCTCCCAGAGCAGCCTCACAGAGCAGCCGGTAACAGCTGTGATGGGCTCGCCTTCACACCTTCGATGGGATCGCAAGGGAATCCCGAGGAGGCAGGGCCCTGGAAGTCATTTCGCAGAAGACTGTGACTCCTGACCTTTGTCGGTTTAGAAGCAGCTGCCGAGGTCACCCAGTGACCCCTTTGTTTTCAAAGTAGCTAAACTGAGGCCAAGGGATTTTCTCAAAGCCATGCAGCTTTCCCAAGTTTTATGAAGCAGCAGAAAGGATGTAAACAACTAGAGCATTTTTTTAAGAGCTGGGCTGCGTAAGCCTGGAGCTGAAGCATCTGCCTTTCCTCTCTTCCCTGTGAGTCGGGCGATGTGCGCATGCGCTGCCTGCGAGGGGCAGTTACGGGGCGGACGCGGGGCAGTCACGCGGTTAAAGTAGCTCCTGGGACACTCGATGTGAGTGAAATCCAGATTGTCATCTGACCTCCCTACTTTGTCAGTTTTATATTAAATTCTGACTTTTTGTATTAAGCCATGACTATTTTTATATTAAACTATGACTCTTCCATACTGAACTCCGATTCTGAAAGCAGCTAATTCTGTGACAAGACATCTTTTAAAATGAAACACATGCAGAACACATTTCTTGTGATCTTTTAAAATAATTTTCTATTGCCAGCTGAACGGGAGCCTGACCTCACTCCACCTATTGGGCGAAATGATGCTTCCTAGCTCACTCTGCACTTGGGTTTTGGAGTCCAGCTTACTGCAGAGCTTTTCCCTCATCTGCAGCCTTAGAATCAAATCTTCTGTGTTTGCTTATTTTATAGCACTCTGAACTCTGGCAATTCAATAAAATTTTAAAGTATGTTTATTTACTGAGCACTTATCGTGGCCAAGGCTGGGGACGTGAGTGGTTTCTGGCATCAGGATCTGGAAATATGCAAAAGAGGCAGCCTCTGCCCTCAAGGAAGTCACGATTAACCAGAGAGTAAAATCATTAACAGATCATTAAAATCAATGTGGTGAAATAAAAATAAGGCCAGAAGTCATGAGGGAAAACGTTTACCTGCATAAATATTTAAAATTTCTGTGAGGCAAAAGACATCATAAATAAAATTAAAGTACAAATGACAAATGGAAAAAACATTTTCAGTATTTATTACATACTAAAGATTAATAGGGTTAATGAATAAAGAACTTTCTACAACCCCAAAAAAAAACCCAAAACCAAAAAAACCCAATAGTGAATGTGCAGAAGACTTGAACTACAAATATATTTTTTAAAAAATAGAGAAACACAGTGCTCAAACTAACAAAATATAGATTAAAACAACAAGAATGTATTTTCCCCTGTCAGCTTGGCAAAACATATTTGAAGAGTGATAATGCTGAATGCTGGTGAGACTGCAGCCGGAAAAGCCGGCATCCCTGCTGCCTGTGACCTACCAGACTCGATAAGCAGAGACGGGGGTTGAATCTTTATGGCGCTTCATTCAGGTGGATTCAGCTGACCCTTTTTGTAAGGAGAAGAAAAGTGTAGGTATGGGGATTGAAATCTGGGGGAAAATCGAATCAGATAAAAAGCTGCAGCATTCTTTCATCTGGGTCCTGGGTGTTTCCCCCTGGAGCACCGTGGCTCAGATGCCATCTTGATTGCTGGAGACCTCCTGAGGCACAAAAGTGGGACTGCTTCCATCTCCTTGAAGTCCAGGTGGTTCATACTCGCAGTTCCCGAAACAATAGCTTTTTACCTTCATTGATTACTAAGCTTATTAGCTATGACCTGAAATGAAAGTTTCTCCAACATTTGAGCCCCCCAGTCAAGCTGGCAGGCAAATACATACCCAGGTGGGGAAGGGGTAAATTCAGGAAACATTTTTAAAGGCAATCTGGTAGCATCCATCAAAGATTTAAGTGTGAATATCCCTTGACCCAGCTGTTCCACCCCTAGAAATTTATTCTGCAGGTTTTCTCACTCAGCTGCACAAGGATGAACATCCAGAGTGCTTCACTGCAGCTGCTTCCTCAAGTGGGACGTTTAAAACATTTTATATGTCCATTAGATTTGTTAAATGAATTAAGGTACAGTCATAAAATGAAATACAGGGGCCAGCACTAATAACACCCCCTTTCTTATTACAAAATCATAAGCACGTAATTCTGTAACATAACAATATCACACTGAAGCACACCATATGACATTATAAGTGAAATGTTCAAATTAAAACTATAAATTATTACACCCATATTATTACCGTCAAACAGGCATTACTTCTGCCAGACTCTGTATTATACATGCTAAAAAATTACTATGAAAATCTTTATATATTAAGTGATATATATCAAAATATATTAAGTGATAAAAGCAGGAAACTGGACAATGTATATAATATATTCCAAATTGTGTAAAAATCTAAAATAGGAATATACATATACCTATAGCTTATGCATTTATTTTTCACACAAATGTTTATAGCAACTTTATTCATATCCAAGAACAAATTGTGATATATCTCTGCAATGTACTCCTACTCAGCAATGAGAAGAACCAGTTGCTGATATATATAACAACATAGATGAATCTGAGAAATAATATGCTTAGTAAAAGAAGCCAGACCCAAAGAACACATATTGTCTGACTCCATTTTTATGGAGCTCGGATAAAGAGAAATGTCATCTATAGCCACAGAGGGCAGGTCTGCTGTGCCTGGGGCCAGGGGTGGTAGGTAAGGGCTGATGGGCAGGACACAGGGGACCTTTGGGGTGATGAAATGTTCTCTATCTTGACTGTAGTGGTGGTTCCCCTGATGTACACATTGTCAATACTTGCCAACTTAAAACGTGTGCATAAAGATGCTGCAGCAATGAAAATGCCACAAGTAGCACGGATACAGTCAACGCATCGGTCCTCTTGTTCCTCTTGTAGTACAAGTCCCAGCACCATTTCTTAAAGCTTTGTTGGGGTGTAATTTACCAACCATAAAATTCTCCCATTCTGACTGTGTAGTTAGGTGACTTTCAGGTGTAACCATCACTACAGTTCGGTCAAGAACACTCCCATCACTCCAAAAAGTTCCCATGTGCCCCTTGCCCAGTCAATCCCCTCTCCAAACCTCAGCCTGAGGCAACCACCAAACTACTCTCTGTCTCAAAGCTTTTGCCTTTTCTAGAAATTGTACATACCATATTTTTCCAGGTATACTGTGCTCCTGTGCATAATGTGCACCCATGTTTTTGGCCCAAACTTTCAGGAAAAAAAATCTTTCAATTTTTTAATTCAATTTATTATGTGTTTATATTTAGAAACAAAACTGATAATTGTATTCCAGGGTATTATTTTGCATACAGATATCATTATTGCTTTCCAGAGTTAAACTTTTAATACATAAGCATAAATAAAATAATTAAGACTGTCATATAGATACAGAATTAGCAGTACCCATGTATAAGGCACATCCTTATTTTTTCCTAAAAAATTTGGGCAAAAAAGTGAGCATTATACACAGCAAAATACAGTAAATGGAATTTTACATAATACAAAATATAGTTTTCAACAGTGGGCTTTCTTTACATGTTCTTTCATGTAGTTTTTTTTCTCCTTTTTTTTAAAATTATACTTTATTGATTATACTATTACAGTTGTCCCAATTTTTTGTCCTTAGCCCCTCTCCCCACCCAGCACCCCCACTCTCTCAGACAGCCCCCACACTTTTGTTCGTGTCCACGGGTAATGCCTGCACATTCTTCGGTTACTCCATTTCTTATACTGTACTTTACATCCCCATGGCTATTCTGTGACAAATGTTTTGTACTTCTTTATCCCCTCACCTCTTCCCCCATGCCCTCAAACCCCTCTCTCATCTGGCAACCATCAAAACACTCTCTGTATCCATGATTCTGTGTCTGTTCTTGTTCACTTAGTTTGTTCTTTACAGTCAATTGCTGATAAGTATGTGTTTATTGCCATTTTATTGTTCATAGTTTTGATCTTCTTTTTCCTGAATAAGTCCCTTTAATGTTTCATGTAATAATGGTTTGGTGATGATGAACTCCTTTAGTTTTTTGTTGTCTGGGAAGCTCTTTTTCTACCCTTCAGTTCTAAATATCTTTGCTGGGTAGAGCAGTCTTGGCTGTAGGCTCCTGCTTTTCATGACTTTATATATTTCTTGCCAATCTCTTTAAGCCTGAAAAATTTCTTTTGAGAAATCAGCTGACAGTCTTATGGCAACTGCCCTCTAGGCAAACAACTGCTTTTCTCTTGCTGCTTTTAAGATTCTCTTTATCTTTAATCTTTGGCATCATAATTATGTTGTATTTTAGAGTGGGCCTCTTTGCATCCATCTTGTTTAGGACTCTCTGTGCTTCCTGGACTTGCATGTCTATTTGTTTCACCAAATTAGGGAAGTTTTCTTTCATTATTTTTTCAAATAGATTTCCAATTTCTTGCTCTCTTTCTTTTCCTCCTGGCATCCCTATGATGCAAATGTGGGTATGCTTGAAGTTGTCCCAAAGGCTCCTTTTACTATCCTTGGTTTTTTGGATTCATTTTTCTTCTTGTTCTGATTGGCTGTTTTTGTTTTTTTTTATGATCCATATCATTGATTTGAGTCTTGGATTTATCCACTTTACCTTTGATTCCCTGTAAATTGTTCTTTATTTCAATTAGTGTATCCTTCATTTCTAACTGGATTTTTTATGCTACTGAGGTCCTCACTAAGTTCCTTGAGTGTACTAATAACCAGTGTTTTGAACTCTGCATCTGATAGATTGCTTTCCTCCATTTTATTTAGCTCTTTTTCTTGAGTTTTGATCTGTTCTTTTACTGAGGCCATGTTTCTTTGTCTCTTCATTTTGGCAACCTCCCTGTGTTTGTTTCTATGTATTACATAGAGCTGTTATAACTCCCTATTTTGGTAGTGTAGCCTAATGTAGTAGGTATCCTGTAGGGTCCAGTGGCATAGCCTCCCTTATCATCCAAGCAAGGTACTTGAGATGTGTCCTTCCTGTGGGCTATGTACACCCTTCTCTCATAGTTGAGCCTTGATTGCTGTTGGCAGGCCAATGGGAGGGATTTACCCAGGCCAGTGAGTTGCAAGGACCACTGACTACCAACCTCCACTTCCCATGGAGTATCAGCTCTGCAGGGGCATGGTTGTGGTGCTCCGATGTGGTCTGTAGCTGTCCACTGGGTGCTCAGGCTCTGGGTTTCACAGTGGTGAAGGCCAGGGTCAGCTACCACCTGTGTTCCACCCAGGGCTACCCTGCATGAGCTACAAAGCAATCTGTCTGCTACTTGTGCTAGGCTTGGAGCTTCCCAGGCAAAGTCAAACTGTTATCCAAAGTTGGCTTCTGCTAGTGCCAGGCCTGGGGCCACTTAGCCATAGGTACAGGGCTTAGGGACTTCTGTAGGTGGCTGTTGCTTGTTTGAGAGGGTTTAGGAAGACATAAAACCTGAGCTGAGACCAGCCATTCATATGGAAAACCCACTGTTAACAGTTTGGGTGCACCCTTAAGTTGTGTGGTGTGTGGGGCAGAGCCTGAGGTATTCACCAGGGTGCAGCAAATTATGTGAGCCAGACTGATGGAATCTCAGATATGGCCCCTGCTTACTGACTATGTAGTTCTGTTGGTAGGGGGGAGGGGGAGGCTCAGAAAAGGAACAATGGCCTCTGCCCACCTTTCTGTCTGGGAGAAAGCTGTCACCTAACTCTAGCCTTGATGCCAGACACTCCAATTCCTCCCCATATGCCACTGGTGCCTTTCAAGCTGCTATTGTGGTGCTGGATCTCAGAGGGACTGAGTCTGAGTAAATCCATGTGCAGGCCCTTTAAGAGGAACTGCTTGAGACTCCAATAGTTTCTTTCACTGACTCAAATCTTGCTGGTTTTTACAGCCAGAAGTTGTGGGGACTTATCTTCCTGGCACTGGAACCCTGGGCTGGGGGGCCTGGTGTGGGGCTGGGACCACTTGCTCCTGAGATATTCCTTCCAAATTTTTATCCACCACACATGGGTGTGGGACTAGCCTGTTCCTCATCTCCGAGTCTCCACGTCTCCACATCTTTTACCAGACTGGATGGACGTGGTTTCTTTAGTTCCATAGTTGTCAGATTTCCATTCACCTTGATTTCTGATGGTTCCAAGTGATGATTGTTCTGTTGTTTAGTTATAATTTTGATGTGGTTGTGTGAGGAGGCAAGCCATGTTTGCCTATGCCTCCATCTTGACCAGAAGTCTCCAAGCTTATGCATTTCAAAGGTCTGAAAGGATGTACACTATTACAGTGATAGCCTTTGAGGAACTGGGATCTCGAGGAACTTTTAAGATTTACTATACACACTTCTTTTTGTTTGGATTATTTATAATTAGAAAAATTACAAAAATGTAACTAATTCTTCTTGCTGATTCCTGTCATTTAAGACTCTTCCCAAAAACCTTTTGGCTTGCCATCCAAAGACCTACAGTCCACTTGAAGGTGCTGAGTTTTCTGGCTTGGGTGATAAGTTGATTATCACAGCCTCACAAAGACAAGGACCACAGAGAGAAGAGTGTATTTGTGGAGGAGGTGAGGATAAGGAGCATAGCTTTGGACATGTTGGGTGTGGGGTGCCTGGTGACCCTGATGGGAATGGTCAGCAGACAGTCTGAAGTCTAGGGAAGAGCTCTTGGAAGTCCTTGCTTATAGGTGACAGTGAATAGGTGACATAGAGAGAGGTTATAGGGTAAGAGGAGAAGATGCCCCTGGATGGGGCAGTTTAGAGCCACATGGGCCATCTTTCTCTCCCTTCAGTTGACCAAACTTACCCCTGCCTTATAGATTTTTTTAAAAAAATATTTTACTTATTTACTTTTAGAGAGAGGGGAGAGAGAAAGAGAGGGAGAGAAACATCAGTGTGTGGTTGACTCTCACACGCCCCCACCTGGGTACCTGGCCTGCAACCCAAGCACGTGCCCTGACAGTGAATTGAACTGGCGTCCCTTTGGTTCTCAGGCCAGTGCTCAGTCCACTGAGCCACACCCTCCAGGGCTGCCTTATAGATTTTATATAAGTTGAGACTTTATATATTTCTTGTCAGTTGTTCCTTATTTCATGTAATGACCATTTTTATCCCTAATAATCCTTTTGGCACTAATGTCTATTTATTCAGCATCTATACCACTTTTGTTCTGGCCAATATTTGCATGTAATATATAGCATAGAACTTTAGATAAGAATTTAAATCTGAGAATGTTTATTCTTTCATCAAAGACTTTGTAACTAATTCTTCTTGCTGATTCCTGTCAGCAAGGAGACAGGTCTTTCTACATAGTTGTTACTATCAATTTTCTGGGATTTATTTATCTTTTGAATGCTTTATATTGACCATGTTTTCTCTTTCTTTCTTTCTTTCCTTCTTTCTTTCTTTCTTTCTTTCTTTCTTTCTTTCTTTCTTTCTTTTGACTTCTGTCAGTGTAATCAAATCTTTTATTACATGTTTCCCCTCCAGTCATTAAGAGATGATACTTACTGTTTCTGTTTACTGCTTACTTTTGATTTTTTAATATACATATTGGATGGTACCAAGTTAACTACTATCTACACTTTCTTCCCCCCAAATTCAAAAACTTTAGCATACCTTGAATTTTATCATACCTCTCCTATCTTACCATTGCCCAGTATTTTAGTTCACACCTTATTTTTATGTCTTTCAGATTATTATTAGTATTTTGTACATTCAATGCATATTTGGACTTAATCGTGTTTATTACTTCTTTCTTCCACATAGCTTCTTACATTGTACTTTTCCTTTCTGAGCTTGAATCTCTTTTTCCTAATGTATATCCTGCCATATTTCTTTCAGAAAGTGTCTGTTGGTGGTAACGATCTCAGCATTAGTCTGAAAATGATTTTATTTCAACCACTCTTAGTTTAATGAGTTTTAATTAAATTTTTTTTTGAGTGAAGGAGTGAGTTACAGAATTCTAGGGTGATAATTATTTTTCTTGTCTTGTGGATTTTATTATTGCTGCTGAGGAGTCTGCTGCCTTCTATTTGTCATTTCCAAGAAGTCTTCTTAAAGGTCTTCTCTTTGTCTTCCGTCTTCTACAGTTTCACACTGATACATTTAGGATCTTAAAAAACTTTTTGGGACTGCTTGTGTTTGCTGAATCTGACAACTCTTGCTTTTCATCAGTTCTGGAATATTCTGTCATCACTCTTAGATTTCATGTCTTTGATCACTTATCAAACATTCGTAGCCACTCTCCTCAGACATGTGTGGGAGCTCCTCATTGATCTTCTCCACTTCTGTTCCAGTCTCTGTCTCTTTAATTGACAGGATTGTATTTGGGGCAGTAGACTCAGACTTACCCACCATTTCATTAATTCTCCTCATCGTGTCCAATAGTCCGTCTGCTGAGTTTTAAATTTGCAGTGATTATATTTTCATGTCTAAAAGTTCCACGTGATTCTTTTAACACTCTGCCTCCTCTTTATTGTTTTGTTTGTCTTCAGTCCTTTAAATGTTTTTTATTATTATAAAGTATTTGACAACCTCGATCAGATTTTCAATGATCTGCAGTTGTTGCTGGTCCAATTTTGCCTTTTGCCGTGCTGCCTGCCTCTCCTTTGCTGAGGATTACTCATCTTGTTACTTACTTATTCTCACAATTTGCACTCTGAGCTCATCTGTGGGTTTCTCTGGGGGAACGAAGCACACAGGCCAAGACAGACAGGCGGACTTTTCCTTGTCCTCTCTCATCAAGCCTCTGACCCTTTCTGGTGGGACAGGAGGACCTGAGGCTCTAATTCTCCACCTCACCTGGGTTCTAGCGCTGATTTCCCAGCTCCAAGTGCAACAATAGAGTCACCTGAGCCCGCAATTGAACTTCCCCCTCCTTTCCTCACCCTGCAAACCCCCATTACATTCGCCACAGGAATATAAAATGGAGAAGAGTCTGTTTGGGGGATGACCGTCCACAGAGGCCGACACTTGCCGGAAGTGGGTGACGTTTGTGCAGCAGCGAGTGCAACGAGGGAAAGCTAACTGGAGTGGGCAGCTGAAGGGCAAGGGCCCTGTAGGTTTGACATCAGATGTGAAGTGACAAGCTCTCAACGAGAGGAAGGCTATATCAAAAGAGATGAGTTCAAATCTCAGTCCCATGAACACCTCTGGCAGTCGCCTGGTGCCAGGACTTTGAGCGCCCGGCCATGGCGCTCGATGTCCTCATTCCGCCCAGCTGGCCCAACAGGCAAAGGGGGCGTGTCCTGTACCTCACCTCTGAGGGCGGCAAGGGTGCAGGTTAGGAAGCCTGTGTTTCAGGCTCCACAACAAATCATAAAAGATTTGTGTCCATTTGGCTGCTTTAAAAAAATTAATAGATTGACTTTTAGGAGAGAGAAAAAAGGAGAGGGAGAGAGAGAGAAACATCAGTTTGTTGTTCCACTTGATGCATTCATTGGTTGATTCCTTTTTTTTAATTTATTGATTTTTAGAGCGAGAGGGAGAAAGAAAGAAACATCGACTTGTTGTTCCACATATTTATGCATTTATTGCTTGATTCTTGTATGTGCTCTGACCAGCGGTCAAACCCACAACCTTGGCGCATGGGGATAACTCTCTAGCCCATTGAGCTATCCTGCCAGGGGGCCGCATGGCTCCTTTGGACTGTTCCTCTCAAATCCCAGGGAAACTCTACCCTGGGCAGGTAAAAAGACAGCAAATCCAATTTTTTGTTTCCTTTTTAACTTATCTAGAACTTAAAAATTTAACTAAGTATTCACAAAATCTGCAATCAAACCCATCTGCACTCCCAATTCTGAACAAAACTTACTTCCCCATCTGTTAGAGAAAAATCATCAGATATGGAAAGAGATTCAGTAGTTAAAAAAGGGAGAGAGATTATATCTGAGGAATTAAAAGAAAACATCTGTCTCAAATGAGATTTGCAAGAAATTGAAGGAAACTTTGATGAAGTTCTAATTTGCATTTTCAGGTACATTCAGGAAGACATCATGCTTATAAAAAGAATTGGTCTGAAATAATACAAACTTATTTTCAAATGAAAAGCATAATTGCTGAATAAAAAGGTAAGACAGACAGTGAAAGTCAGATTGGACACTCTAGAAAATCAAATGAACAAATTATATATAATATGTTCTTGATATGTTCAGTCCCCTAGAGCCCAGAGAATATAAATAAAGGCACATTAAAATATAGTAAAAAGATAAGAATTGTGGAAGAAAGACCTAGGGTCTGTTATACTTGAACAGATGATAGCAATTCTCAAAGCAGAGCGTGATAGATCATTGAAGTGGGCCCCAGTCAGCCCTGCCACTCCACATCCTCGCCCCTCTGCAATGTGGCCTTGAGACTTCTATCAGGAGATGGAGTCTGTTTCCCCAGCCCTTGAATCAACATTGGCCTTGTGATTCACTTTGACCAACTGAGTGCAGTGGAAGTGCCAGTCTGTGAGTCTAAGCCTGGCTAGTAGCTGCCTTGGCAAGCATGTGCATGGGCTGAGTCCCCCTCTGGCTACCGCACAAGGCGGACCGCCTGTGGCTTTCCTCTTTCTGGGTTTATTGGCACCAACTACAGGGGCTGCAGCCAGTGTTGGGAGGGCTCAAGGCGAATGCTCCAATCCTGATAACCCTCCTGCCTTCAGACACGAAGGCCTGGTACCCACCCCCCAGGAGGGAGATTACAGTGTTTCGGTGGTGTTGGGAGGGGGCTTTGGCATGAAGAATTGCCCTACCTTGAAGAGAAGTCAACCTTCTGAGGGTGGCAGAGGTAACGCCATGCCACCTCTCTCTCAGATTAGAGGGGGAAAGGTTTCATTTCAATACTGATACCTGCTACACTAGATAAAAACTGGGTCCCTGATACCACGTCTCTGTCCTGCCCACCTTGAACTGTCCCCTCCTTGTATTTTAATGCAAGAGGAAAACAGAGGGTGGGGCAGGTTTACAGTTGTGAGTGCATGGAACACAGAATTTAGTCTTGCATTATTATTATTATTATATTATTATTATTATTATTATTTTCCATACCAACCATTGTAAACCTGCTTTTGCCCCACCCTGTATATACTATTGGGGGCTCTTCATTATTTGAACTCAAACCTAATCCTACATACACAGCTCAGGTTGGGGGGAGCACATCCACCTACAGAAGAAGGGGCCGGGGAGGCAACATCCCAGGAGACGAGGAGCCCAGTGTCTCCCCTCCTGCACCGGCCATTGGGGACCTCAGCAGCCTGGGGGTGTCTGCCCTCCATGCTCCCCTCACCTCAATCTGTGGTGTCCTCCTTCTTCAGTCTTTTGCTGAAAGAAACCTAGTTAAATTCCTTTAATTCAGCTTTTGCCCAACTTTATTTTACCCCAGAAACCCCTTTCTCCCCACATAATACCTATGCACATCCCACAGGGAAAGATGTTTGGGGGAATGTCAGGTTAGATAAACAATCACAAAAGCAGTAGCCGTGATCTTGGGAACTGCACGGGCGAACACAGTAGTACATGCTTGGTGCTGGCTGTACCTGGATCCCGATGCCCTAGTGCGACCAAGGTGGGACCCTAACCTCCCTCATTTTGGACCCGGTATTCTGCTGTCTACAGAGATGATCTGTTTCCTTTGTCTCTTTCATGGGAAGGTTGGGGACAGCTCTGAGTCTATGTTTGGTGGAATCCACAATCCTTTAAACCCCAAAGATGAGAAAGACTTCCTGTTGGAGGCTCCCGCAGGTCCAAACCTGCCTCCGGCCCAGAGACCAGAGACAGGATGAGAATGAAAGCAGGAGACATCCATGAAATCTCAGGAAGAGATGCTCTCTGCAGCCTTGCAGGTCGAAGCCAGAGTCCCCGTGGATTACGACCTCCTCCAACTCCCGAGAAACATGAGCCCTGCTCTGGGTCCACAGAGCCCAGCAGGCTAGGGACCAGCTCACAGCAGGTTCCCGGGGGTACTACTGAAGTCGTGGAGAGGCAGGCTCCAGTTTCATTCTTCCTGGTCTGGGAGCAGCGCTCTGGATCGCTGGCGACGTGTCCCCTCCAGATTGACAGGCCAGGGGCTGCCAACGAGAGGGGCTGGGGACAAAGTAAAGAAAAGAGATCTGGCAGAGGCCCGTCTGTGGGGAGAATCCCTCTTCCTTCTGTCACAAAGACAGGCGGCAGCAGGCCCCTCCTGCTGTTCCCACCAAGTAAACCTTTTTCCTGCTCCCTCCCCTCCGAATATCTAGATCCTCTGAGGTCCATCCCTGACGCACAACAAACAGGCCTTCAAATCAGTAAATTTGCACCCTAGGGCCGCCTTTTATTGCACATGTGACCCTGGGAGAGTCTCTCCGGCTCCCTGGACCGCAGACAACAGGGGCTATACAACGAGTGACAACCATGTGGGGGCACAATCCCCGCCGAGCGGTGGGTGCATGTCAAATGATTCGTGTGTGTGTGTGTGTGTGTGTGTGTGTGTGTGTTTATTTAGAGTGCCTCCCCTTCCTTGCTTCCAGCTTTTTCTGATTCTTCCAAAGTAAACTTTCCTACTTTCAAGTCTTTTTCGTACATAGGACTCGACTTAGCAAGAAAGTGGGATTCTCTCACCCTTTCCGCCATGGGCACAGGACGCTGTACCTGAAACCGAATGACCATAAAGGGAGTCACAACAGAGACTTCGGGGGCGATTTTAGAATCGATTTGAATTGAATCGAGAAGTTAATTCTTGGAGATAATCTTCATGAAGTATGTTTTCAAAGGAGATTGAGGCTTTTTTTGTTTGTTTTATTTGCGTTTTTGTGGGAACATGCTTCCATTTTAATCGTGTGAAGGATTATCCTGGACCAAGTGCAATTCATTCTACCTTCACTACGGAGATTTCTAGAGCAAAGAGGCATCAAGCCCCAAACTGGACTACAAAGGGAGAGAGGGAGTGAGGAGAGGAGGGAGGATGGGAGGGCGGGAGGGAGGGGGAAAAAGAAAGAGAAGTGAGAATGCCACAGATAACGAGCTTGGTTTTCAGATCTGTCCTGAAGCTCTCCGTTTTCTGCCCAGCAGCCTTGGCTGAAACCGAAAGGAGGCCCTCATTACCTGCAGGTGATGCAATTAATTGTAGGCTCTGTCCGAGGCCTCCTCGTACTGGTGGGCAGAGCAGTGGCTATGCTGCTGGCAATGAAACCCAGAACCCGACATGGGTTGGCTTGCACCTTCCTGGGCACAGGGCACTGCCTCCCCTCCTGGCACAGTCATGTTCCTGAAATGCAAATGGGACCCAGGATCCCTGGATTCAACCCTCCAAGGCTCTCAGGCTGCCACAGAAAGTGAACCCCGCCCCTTGAGGACTGTCCCCTCAGCACTTTACTGCAGAACCTGGAAGGGAGTGGGTGCATTCTCAGCCCACCCTCATCAGGAGGCCCCCGCAAGCCTAAGTGCAGCCAAGCCATGTCTTTGCGAGGTCGGTCCCCTCACTCATCTGTCCCCAGTGCAGGCTGGGACGTCCAGGCCCCTCGCGGACTCCAGACGGGCGCAGGCCTTTTGATGCGCAGTGCGCATGGGCATGGCGAAGGCTCTCGGCGGTCCTGCAGTGACGTAACGTGTTCGACTTGTTTAACTCGGTGCTTTTCATGCTTACGGGACCCTGGACCACTTTTCTCGTGGAGCGCCCCTCATTTCCTTGAGGAGAGCTCCAGAGGACGCTAGGAAGCTCTGCCGAGGAGGCTCCCACAGCCGCGCCCAGCCCCGCTGGAGGACAGAGATCTCCTCTGGTTCAGCTTGGGGTCCGCAAAACCTCACACAGGACCTAGGAAAGCGTATTTGTGGAATGAGTAAGTGAGTGAACTAATGAAACCATGCCATTTGTAGCCCAAGTGGAACTGGAATATAGCTGTGCACCAAATACTTTTTTTTTTTCAGGGCAATTAAGCTGTGGCCAATTGCTTGGTTAAGACCAAATCGTCCTCCCCCAACCCCCGCAACATTTACACCATTTACAAGCTGGTAGGTCTTGAACCAGGCCAGCCTAACATACGTGTTTCATTTGGCCAGCACAGGGGGTTATTTTTTTAATGCCTTAGGTAGGGTCTGAACTCTGCAGCACAGCCCTGCTCTGCCTGTGCTGCCCCGCCCAGCCCCTTCCCCACCCGCACCACCTGCCTAGCTCCTGAAGGCTTTGAGTTCGCCATCTCAGGTTTAAATCTCCCTGGGAAGTTGCCTTTTCAATGTGACAGTGTGCATCATGTGTTTATTTGGAAGTGGATTTGCCTGGATGAAAAATCATGAAGCTCTTTAAACCTTAGACCATTTCCAGTGAAACACCTACACAGCCCGACGTGGCACAGACCCCAGCACACTTAAGGTGACGTCCCGAGCCAAACCAGCGAGGAAGTCGGGGCTTTGAGACCTGCTGCTCTCCAGCTTGCAAAGCTGCCTGACATCCGTCCTCTCATTAGACCCCAACGATCAAGCTGTGACATGCACAGGACAGGAATCGCGACTCGCAGGTCACAAATGAGGAAAGGGGGGCTGAGAGAGGCCTTGTCATGATCCAGGGTCACACAGCTTGGCATCCGGTGGGGACTTCCCATGTCTAGTCTGGTCAAGCTGCCTGCAGGCGAGGACGTGGTTTAAAGAGACCTTCCAGCATCATTCTGCTTTAGGGCAGGGGGTGTGACTGCTGAGTGACAGGGCTAGCCATTCAGGAAGCCCCTTTCCTGCGGACCCAAGCTCTGCCTCCAAAGCAGAAGCGGAGAGCCTCCTCCAGCCCCTCCCAGGTCTAGGACCCCCACACCGAGGCCCTATGTGGACGTGCAAGGAGAGGGCCCAAAGGTGCCCAGCCTCCACTCTCCTTTTCAGCTCCAGCTCTGTAGCTGTCACAGAGGAGCATAGATGCCCCAGCCACTGGGGCCGAGACACTCCTCTCTGGATTTTCTGTAGAGCGGCCAATGTGGAGTGAGAGACGGGCACAGACTGCAGCTTCTGGGAGGGAAGACGGGGGGAACGCGGACCATATGGAGCAAGAGTGACAGAATTTGGCAGCGTGGGCTCTGCAGATGGGCCTGCTTATGTCCAGACGCGATCTGCGGCCAAGGACTGAATCATCTCTCTAGCAATTTCTTGTTTCCAAACAAGTCTTTTGAAGAATGTGGGGATGCTCTGCACACATATCTGAACCCATTGCTGGGAAAGGATATACAGACATCGCACAGTTGCTTTTGTGGGGGTGTCGGGGGTTCAGACTGTCTCCTTGAATGGGGTGGAAGTCCCTGGATAAAGAGAAGGGAGTCTGGTGGTTTGGGTAGCATTTAGGGAGTTCGAGTCTACTATTTTACATGTTTTCTTGCGTGACCCTTACAACAACACTTTAATGAGATTCGTATTATCAGGCTCATTTCCATTTTACCAGTGGAAAGACTAAGATTTTAGCAGCAAGTGCTTTGTCAAGGTCAACCAGCTGGCAAGGGCAGAGCTGTGAGTGAGAAACAGCAAACGGGGCATGCACGCATGTCCAAGGACCTCCGCCCCACCCCGCCACCAAGAGCTAAGATTCTTGCATCAGTCCCCTGGGTGGTCCTGAGCCCCAGCCCCTGTGTGGCCTTCCATTAAGTCACTGGGCCCCCTCTCAGGCTCTCCAGAGTCTGTCTTCAGAATAAAGTCTGGGCTGTTCTGCCTGGTACGTGACAGCCTGAGAGGCCGGGCTCCACCCTGCCTCTCCAGCCTCACCTCCATCCCTCCCCAACGTGGCTCCCTGGCATGGGTCCAGCCCAGCAACTCAAGGTTCCCTGAGCTGTAAGTGCTGGCCCCTGGTCTCAGCTTTGGTACCTTTCAGCCACATCGCTCTGTTGCTTTTCTATTTTATGTTCCCTTTACTTGTGCCCGTGTCTTTTCTCTCCTCATTTGAATGTCTGGTCTTGTAGGACCGCAAACTCCTCTCCTTGCCTCTCCTCCTCGTACTGTACTGAACATCCTTGATACAAGTGCACCCACCTCATGGTTCGCACGCAGAGCAATGCCCGCCTGCAGGGTGATGGAAGGGTGTGGGAATCTGCTCCTTTTCAGACCAGAGAAGGGAAGGGACCTGCACACTGTTTCACACCTAGCTGACAAAGCCCAGGTTTCCAGCCTCTTTCCACTGCACCCCAGTTTAGGGAAGGCGACTTTAATTAATTCCCTGCAGGACCTTGGAGAGCTCACGGATGGTTGCCACGGATTCTGACAGTCCTAATGCTTTAAAATCTGGAGCAAGTTCCCTGTAGCCAAGCTGCCCAGGGAAACTGAGGCTGCCCTCTTCAAAGGCACTTGGCACTTGCCAAGCGGTGTCCCTCAATTAGAATGAAATTCAAACTTCTTATCAAGGCTTCCAAGCTGCTATCCCCTTGTTCCCTGAACTCCGAGCAGACGGGCCTCCTTGATATCACCCGAGCACACTCCGTACCTCCTTGACTCAAGGCCTTTGCTCAAGCCATTCCCTCTTCCCGTGACTCTTTTTCACTCTGCCCCTGGCTGATCCTGCTTTAGATCTTGTTCCTTTGCAGAGAAGCCTTCTCTGATGCCTCTCGCGCATCCTCGTTAGGTCTCCCACGTCACTGTGTCTGTCTCGGAACCTAACTCATTCTCCTGAGCAGCATCTATGCATCATCTCTGTCATTTGCAGGATGGCACACACTCAGACTCCGACACTGCAGGAAGGTTATCCTTCAGACCAGAATCTTCAGTTTTAAAATGTGCTAACCTCTGCAATTTTGTCCTCTCTCTTCAAGGAACAGGAATGAATCTAGCCTGAGCACCTCACCTCCTGCAGAGTGGTATTTTCCCCCCCATGTGCCTGGAGGTCAGGCAGGTGCACTTCCTGTTTCCTGTTCCTCCACCAACTTGCTGTGTGGCCATGAGCAAGTAAGTCACTGTGTCTCTCTGGGCCAATGGCTCTGCTCTGCCCAGTAATCTGGCCCATGGGAAGGCCCAGAAGTCTGACTTTCTTACCGAGGACAGCCTCAGAATGCCCTGGGGTTGGTCTCAGGAAACCAGACTAAACAGGGGCCAGCCTGCTATGGCATGGGCCACAGGTCCGGGCTGCACTTCAGCGACCTGCATCTCAGCTGCTCCTCTGCCAGCTGATCCCTTCGTAATGCAGCCTTAACGTGCAGAGTGTGCTTCCCAGGGCAGATCACTCTGCCCTCTGCCCTTGGTTCCCCAGAGAGGCACGCTCTGCGGTCAGATGAGAGCGGGCCAGTGGTCCAGGGCTCATAGGGACGACAGGCCTGGCGTCTCTGAAGAAGGCTGCACCTGTGTTCGCAGTGCCTATCTTACTCAGGACACCCAGATTCACGCTAATGATCACAACAACGTGAATCAGAACCGTGATTTTTTTTTGACTGCTTACTGTGTGCCAGGCATAGGCTGGGTGTTTCACCTGCATTGGCCTCCAGTCCTCCCAACAACCCCATTACACAGACGAGGAAACAGAGGACAGAAAGGTTATCTGATTTACACCAGGTTACCTGACCTACAAGGTGAGAGGCTGAAATGAGAGCACGTTCTCCCTACCCTCTCACTGAGGGCATCAGAGTCACAAAAATGCATCCAGCATTTTTACAGTCTTTTACATAGCCTTTTACAGTCTCCAGAGCCCTTGGTCATCTGCCATTATCTCTGACCCTCACAGCCACCCCTGTGCTGACTGGTACTCTCCCATTTAGTCAAATAAAGAAATTTAGAGCAAGGAACTGACGGGCTCAAATCAATGGGTATATGAGCTATGTATTGCTGCGTAACAAATAACCCCAAAACTTTGCAACTCAAAACAATGCACATGCACTATTTCACTTTCTATGGGTCAGGGATCCTGGCACGACTCCACTGCCTCATGGTCTCTCACGTGGCTGAGATCCAGGTGTCCACCCCAGGGCTGTGGCCTCATCTGACAGCTCAACTGGGGAAGGCTCTGCGTCCACGCTGATTCATGGGATTGCTGGCAGGAGTCAATTCTTGTGCTTTGTTGGACTGAGGGCCTTCCTTCCTTGCTGGCTGTGGATCTGAGACAACCCTCAGTTCCTGGTCATGGGGGCCTCTCCAGTGCGGCAGCTTGCTTCCTCAAAGTGCGCAAGCCAAGAAGACAGTAGAGGCTGTGAGCAAAAAGGAAGTCTTGTAACCGAATCGTGGAAGTGCCACCCCACACATTTGCTGCATTCTATCATAAGTCACTAGGTCCACTCCGGACTCCTGCCCCCGGGGAGGTAATTACACAAAGGCATGATTACTAGCAGGTGGGGATCTGGAGGCAAGCTTTAAATATCTGCTTAACACAACAGGGGTCTGTGCTGGAGCCTGGGGGTGTGCAGCTCTGAGTTTGGCCTTCCTCCTGGACCCGAGAACGTGCTGGCCTGTGGACCACGGGGGCAGGTGGCGATCTTCCCTTGTCTGTGCTCTATTCTAGGAACGCTCTCTGGACCATGCAGCGCCTGGGCCAGACTTCCCCGTCCTGGGAAAAGAGCCGGCCCCACTTTAATTACATTGTTGCCCCCAGGGAAGCCTGCACTCTTCTCCAGATAGTTTTGCTCCCCCTTTACTGCCATTCCTGCCTTTAAATCAAAGCGGCTCTCTGTTCAAGGGCTCCCAGCCGCAGGAGGGAGGGGGATTTATGAGTGGGTGACCCGGAAATGTAATATAAAGGAGCCAGGACCCAGACAGTAATGTAAGCTGAGAGGTCCCGGGGAGCCAGGCGGCCGGGGCCCAGTGACCTCTCGGGCCCGGCCACCATCAGAGCCTCTGCCTTTATGAAACTCTTCCATCATCCAGTCCTCCAACTGCCCCCACTGGCCCTTCTGGCTGCCCGCACCGCAGTCTCTCACCCACAGCCAGAATCTGGGCCACAGGCGTAGGCCTGACCCTGCCTTTCCAGAGCCGCTTCCCTGCCCTCCCGTCTCCTGTCTCCTGTCTCCCTTCGCAAACCCTCCCAGGCTCTGGTCTACGTGCACAGACTCCTGTCTCCCTGCCTGTGCTCAGGCTACTTCCCTCCCTGGGAACTGCCCGCTTCCCCGTGTCCCAGGAGTGAAACCTCCTGGGGACTCCTTCCCTGACCTGTCCCTCCCGGTCCCTCTCTCCCGGCACCGAGCACGCTGAGCCTTCCTGTTGGAGTCCGCTGTGCCCATGCCACCCTCCCCCCATTAGACTGGGATTTCCTTAAAGGTGAGGGCTGGGGCTGGGACCCACCAGGGTTCTCCCTCCACCTGGAACACAGGAGGTGCTCAGCCAACAGTGCAATGGTGGAAAAAGTTGTGGTCAGAATCACCTTTAAGTGGAAAGAAAATTAGTCTTCTCCCTCTAGCCATTGCACGAGTGGCCCATGGCCGGCCACTCCCCAGCTGCTCTCTCTTCCCGGAGATGCCCTGCCTGCTGGAAACCACGTGTCCCACCCGAGCCCCTGCTCTGAGCCCCCCACATGCGTCTGGGACACGGCGGGTGGAGCAGAAGGCCACAGCGTCCTGCTAGGAGCACACGTGTGGGGCCACGTGTCCAGATGGGACACAGGCATTTGCTCTCAGAAGATGCCACCCTACGCTACCCCACTCTTGACCTGCCTCAGTTTCTCTGAAGTCATCCCCAATCCCCTCTTCTCCCTCAGCTTTCCTCTGGTCAGCCCCGTGTTCCCTCAGTTCTACCTTCTGTTGAAAGCAATCTTTGCCTGTGGCCCGCTTTCTCCACCATCCCACCCCCCCGCCGGCCATTGCCTGTCCAGGTCACCAAGGGTCCCCTCCTGGGTGCTCTCCCTCCCCTCCCCTTACTCTACTCATTTCTTCTCCACTCAAGTGACTTACCAAGCCACTCCCTTGCTCGGAAACCTCCCCTGGCTTCCCAGCGCCTGAGAAACACGGCCCACAGTCCGGCCGCCCTGGGGGCCTCTCTGGCCTCCTTCCCCACGTCCCCTTCATCTCCACCCATACTCTCGAGGGCCACTCACGTTGGACACCTCCTGTTCCCCGTACCCCTGGCCCTTTCCCACCTCCCCCCGGATGCCCTTCCTCCTGGTCTCTGCCCGTCTAGCCCTGCCATCCTCGCAGGACAGCCCAGGCAGTGAACTCTGTCCTCGGTGCTCACGAAGGTGTTTCCATTAAAGGTGGGAAAGGCACCCCTCCCTGTCTGTCACTCCTCCCCACCAATCCAGCTCCCTGGGGCAAGGACCAGCCTCATTTCCCTGTCTTCCAGCCCCTGCCCCCTGCTGCTGCCTCTGCAGTGGAGACAAAGACGAAGGGGGAGGGGAGCAGCCCTGAAATCTCTCAGAGGCGCCAGACGGCTCAGTCCCTGAGAAGCAAGCAGAAAGCCCAGAAGGCTGCGCTCCTAGGAGGAGTCCTCCGCAGAAGGCCCCATGCTGGGCTGCAGCCAGGGAGCATTTGCGAGAGCCCAGGGGTGTGTGGACGGGGAGGAGAGCTTGGCAGCTGCAGAAGATGGTTTAGGATCCGTCCACTCTCTCTCCAGGCTCCCGATGCCTTTGTTCAGATTCCCCGGGGTGCGTCCTGGCAGGCCAGGGAGTGGGGTGGGGACAGCTCAGAAAAGGGGCATCAGCCTTCTTCTTCTTCACCCCACCTCAGGAGGAGCCCACTGCCCTCCCCTCCCTGAGTCGCCTGCCCCTCTGTGGGCCGGCCAGCTTTCCTAGGGCTGACCTCACCGAGGGTGCCGCCTGCCCACTGGGGTTCCGGGTCAGGGCACACGCCTGGTTCACAGGTTCCGTCCCAGTCGGGCACCTATGAAGAGCATCCGATCAATAGTTCTCATATCGATGTTTCTTTCCCACTCTTTCTCCCTCTCTACCCCTCTCTCTAAAAGTAAATAAATAAAATCTTAAAACAAAATAAAACCAGACAAAAACCCATGCCCTCCTCCAGGGCGCCCCAGGCCCTGTGTGTGTCGGAGACAGTCCTTCCGATCCCTTCTCCCCCATCCTTGAGCTCCGACTCTGAGGTCACAGGCTGGACACATGGTCCACAGAGCTGAAGCTCAGGGGACAGACAGCCCGGGCTCCAGTCGCATCTCGGCCCCTCCACCAGGCACCCTGCACCACACAGAGCTCCAGCGTCTCACCCACAATGGAGGGAGCAGGCGCCATTTTGGAGATGCCAAGGTGCTGGCTGAGAAGTGCTCAGAGCAGGCCGGCCACTTGGGATGTGACTCTCATACGGTGGCCATTGTCCAGAGTGCCCTGTCCTCCTCATTCAGTGTCACAGACCGTGATGTCTGCCCCACGGGACTGTGTGATGACCTTCCCCAGTCCTCAGGCCCTTCCCCGGAATCTTCCTTCTCTCCCCACCCTCTTCCTGTTTCTGGCTCTTTCTGGACACTCGCAGTCACCCCATGGCTCCCGCAGCCGTGGGGACACTGTCAGCTCCCAAGCCTGCGCGTCCAGTGCGATGTCTCCCCTGAGCCTCTCAGCCATCCTTCGGGCATCTCAACCTCATCATCCCCACACTGTGTCGTCCCTGCCACACCTGCTCCTCATCCGGGCAATAACCCCTCCATCCACTCAGCCCACACACCCTGATGTGACCCTGCCCTTCAGACAGCCCAGGTTCAGTGACAGCTTTGTCACTTTTAAGCTGCTTGACTCAGGGCCTCAGTTTCCCCATCTACAAAATGGGATGATAATAGCCTCAAGATTGAAAGGGGATGAAATGACCCACCCAGGATGGCAGCACAGAGCATGGTATGACCCGAAAGCTGTTGTTAGCTAGTGTTATTATTAAGGTTACAAAGGGTCCCCTCTTCTTACCCTAATAGTCACTGTCGCTCCGGCCCGGGTGGGGTGAAAGGCAGCACGATGCTCTTGGAGGAGTGGAAGAAGACAGGGGAGGATGGACCCGAATGGGGCGGAGGAGGGGTTTGTGGGGCAGGGGACTCCTGGCATAGGCCTGCCCCTGGGTCACAAGGGACACGGCTCCTGGGGAAAGGGCTGGCATTGGACAGGGAGATGTCCAGGACATGCCAGGAGGGCCCAGGTTAGTGCCCAGATGACTGTCTCTTCGGACCCTCTCCAGCTGAAAGTGCTTTCATTTCGGGGGGCTCTCTGGGTCTGACACCACCCCTTCCTAGCACATTGAAGTCAGAGAGACGCCTTGCTGAGCTTGAGACCAGAACTTCCATAGAGCCGTACCACTGTGTCTTCAGCAATAGGCCGCCTCGGCAGGCAGTGGGCACCTGGTCAGAGACAGGATGCAAGTAGAGACTGGCAGGCTCCCGACAGACAGGCATCTGGTACGGTGGTAAGGAGGATGGGGGGATCTTTAAGTTTCCTTCTTACTTCTTGCCCCTAGAGATGATTATCAAAATATCCCTAATTAAGTGTTGAAATAAAGATAATACTATGTAGCTCTGGCTGGTGTGGCTCAGTGGATTGAGTGCTGGCCTGCGAACCAAAAGGTGGCCAGTTCGATTCCCTGTCAGGGCACATGTCTGGGTTGTGGGCCAGGTCCTCAGCTGGGGGTGTGCAGAAGCAACTGACTGAGTTATCTCTCACACATTGATGTGTTTCTCGCTCTTTACCCCTTTTTTCCCCTTGCTGTAAAAATAAATAAATATTTTTTAAAAACATAAAATATACAGACATTATAAAGTACTAGGCCTATATCCTTACCATGGCATACTACTCAACAATAAAAGGGAATGCACTTTTTAAAAAATGTATTGACTTCAGAGAGAGAAGGGAAGTGGGGGGAGAGAGAGAGAAACATTGATTTGTTGTTCCACTTAGATACACCTTCGTTGGTTGCTTCTTGTATGTGCCCTGACTGGGAATCAAACACGCAATCCTGGGGTGTCGGGACGATGCTCTCACCAGCTGAGGTACTGGGCCAGCAGCAAGGGAAAGAACTATTTTTACTGATGCATGTGACTCAGATGCACCTCCGAGGAATTAGGCTGAGCAGAGGAGGTTGGGGGTGGGGGAACCAATTCGAAAGGTTACATACTATATGATTCCATTTATACAAAGTTTTTAAATGACAGTATTTTAGAAATGGAGGACAGATCAGTGGTTGCTGGTGGGATGGGGGTGCTGAAGCAGAGCAGGTGTTGTTACAAAAGGGCGTATTTGTTTCCCACTGCTGCTGTAATAAGTTACCGCATGTAAAACAACCCGAACTGAACCTCTCACAGTTCTGGAGACCAAACGTCCAAAGCCAGCTTCACCGAGCCAACGGCGGAGTGTTGGCGGGGCGGCGTTCCCTTTGGAGGCTCTGGGGCAGAATCTGCTCCCCGGCCTTCTCCAGCGTCTGGAGGCTGCTGCGGGCTCCGCGTGATGCACGACCCGGCCTTGAATCCCGTCAGCCTCTCGTACCCACCGTCACCTCTTCTACTTCTTCCTTTCGCTGCCTTGCCTTTCTCTTACAAGAACTCTGGTGCCCACATTCAGGGTCCACCTAGATAATCCAGGATAATCTCCCCATCTCAAGATCCTTAATAATATTTGCAAAGTCCCTTTTGCCATAGAAGCAATATTCACAGAGTCCAGGGATTAGTCTGTGGGGATCTTTGAGGGAGAGGGACAGTGATTTAGCTTTCCGCGCAAAGGGATCCGTGTGGTATCGGACACAGGGACCTACACAGGGAAAAAACATACGGAACTTAACACACGCAGAATTGGGTACAAGTACAAACTGGTGACGTCTGAATAAGATCAGCAGGTTGTGTCAATGCCAATATCCCGGATGAGATAGTGTATTGAATGTTTATTATAGTTTTGCAAACTGGGCAAAGTGCTGCAAGAGCTCTCTCTGCATTATTTCTTACAGTTGTAAGTGAATCTGCAATTATCTTAATAAAAATTTTATATAATAAAAAAGCACTGGACTGAGGGTATGGCAGAAGCCAATTTGGTTGTCTTCTCAGTGCCGCTTCCCCGGCATCTCCCCGTCCGGCCCACAGGGCGAGCTCTCAGCGGCCACGGGTCAGGAGGTGAGTGTACCTGCTCACCTGCAGGTGACTGGGCTAGGAGTGGGCACTGGCCCAAGCTGGGCTGCTTAGAGCCACTCCTGAGTTTTGGAGGATAATTTAGAATTGGGGTCCCAGAGAGAGCCCTTTTGGGTAGCTGGACTTGTCACGCATACACAGTGCACTTTGGGTGTCATGTTCCACCACGGAGACCCAGGAGCCGGGAAGCACATTGGTGGGTGGAGGTGATCAGAGACTCTGTAGAAAGGAGGCGAGAGCCGGGGAGGGCACCCCGGGCTCCGGTGAGCCTTGCACTTCCGTTTCTAGTCCTTCAGGAGTGTGGCCTGATCCAGCCCTTTCATGAGCTGCCATGTGTTCGTATATAAAATCCCTTCACTGGCTGGAAAGAAGCATTCAAAGTCACGAAAGGCAAAAACCTACATCCAAGATGACTCTATCCAGAAAAGCTTTCATTTAGAATGGAAGGGCCGATAAAGTGCTTCCCAGATAAGGTCAAGTTAAAGGAGTTCATCACCACCAAGCCCTTATTATATGAAATGTTAAAGGGGCTTATCTAAGAAATAGAAGAAGACAAAAAAAATATGAACAGTAAAATGACAACAAACTTACAACTATCAATAACTGAACCTAAAAAAAATACAAAACAAACTAAGCAAACAAGTAGAACAGGAACAGAATCACAGAAATGGAGATCCCGTAGAGGGTTATCATTGGAGAGGGGGAGAGGGAAGAATGGGGGAGAAGGTACAGGGAATAAGCAGTATAAATGGTAGGTACAAAATAGACAGGGGGAGGTTGTGAATAGTGTGGGAAATGGAGAAGCCAAATAACTTATATGTACAATCCATGGACGTGAGCTAAGGTGGGAAATGCTGGTGGGAGGAGGGGGTGCAGGGCAGAGGGGAATTAAGGGGAGAAATAAAATGGGACAACTGTAATAGCATAATCAATAAAATATATATAAAAATAAATTTTAAAAAGTAAAAAATAATCCTGCAGCTACCCACCCCCTCTCCTCCAACTAGCCAAAGAGGATCTCTATTATTTCCAGTTAGGAAGCCTGAACTACTGGACATGGACAGTGCCAGGACTCAGAGACCCACAGCCTGCCTGTCCCTACCTGGGTGCTACAGGGACATCCATGTACCACGCCTCCAGGGTGCAGGGCAGGAGGTACAGGGGGTCTTTTTTAAAAAAAAATCTTGGACTTTAACCCCCACGACTCCTGTCTCTCACCCTCTCTAGGCAGCACTTGCCCGTCTGGACGAGGCAGGAGAGGGCCTGCCCAGAGGGCACTGCCGCGCACAGGGGACCCTGACGGGTGTGTGCAGGGTTGGGCAGAAGCCATCCCAAGAGTCCTTAGCCTTGTGATGGAGGACAGTCAGGGGAGAGTGCAAGCCGAGTGCTGTCACACCTCAGAGAAAAGGAGACGAGAAGAGCCCAAGTCAGCTCTCCCAGGAAACTGGTAAACAATTTGCAAGATGGAATTCAAACCAGTGCCAACAAGACCATAATGGCCGTATTTATGGGGGAATGTGGAGGCCCGAGCCCGGGTTTTCATTACCGTGGGTACAAATGGGACCCTGCAGCCAGCCTCCCGCTCCAGGCAGCAGCTGCTGGCTGGTGCGTGGTAATTTGATGTAAATTGCCCCCAAATATGGTAATTCGCTCCTCTGCCAGGGGAGTTTGAAGTCACAAACCTGGAGATGTTGGCAGCAGATGTTTTTTTTCCTTTTTACTTCTCCACGGGCTGCCGGCATTGTGGAAAAGGGCAAGGCAGCCCGGAGACGAACGAGGCTCACCTTCGCCACCTCCTGGGTAGCTGCTGTGTGACCTAGAATGGGCCACTTCCCCTCTCTGGGCCTCCGTTCCTCATCGGTTCGACGGGCGTGATTTCTGCCACAGTGGCTTTGAGGACTGGAGAAGATGCACTCAAGTGCCCAGTACAAAGCTTTTCTTATTTTTTGGACCTCAGAGGTGCCAGCGTGGGGGTTGGGCAGTCAGTGCCCAGGGTTGTGCCCTGGCCCCCCAGTAGTGAGCTCCCTCAGGCAGAAAACAAGAACTGCATGATGAAAGTTAAAGTAAAAATGCTGTGGGAAATGTCTGACTGAGGACAGACTCTGGGTGAATGTCTTTACGATCTAAGAGCTCACTGGAATTTGTAAGAAAAAACATCAATATCCCAATATGGAAATGAGCAGAGGGTACACATAGAACATGGCCACCAGAGAAAGACAAATAGCAATCACACCTGAAGACAGATGTCTCTCCCTCCTACTTCTCCTTTAATCATTAGGGGAAGGTCTCAAATTAAAACAGCCTCAGGATGGCTTTGGTCCCATAAAGTAGGAGAAAATGTGAAACAGAGGTGACGTTTCTCGTGCAAGCGAAATCCCCAGCTGCCTCGGCAGCAACCTGTGCTGGAGAGCACGTCCTACAAGCCACCGACGATGAGTGGCAAAAGTCAAAGCAAGACAAACGATCCAGGAATCTCATTACTGTGTCTTTCTCCCGAGGAAGTTATTCAATAGGAGTAAAAAGGCAAACGAACAAAGATGCTGAGAAAAACTGTTTAAAAGCAGGGTAGATGGTGAAGCTTCCGTGTGAAATACTCTGAGGCGTTTGAAAGGAGAACTAGGTTTTGGAGAGTGGGCATACCATGTGCAATAATGTTTATGGCATATATTTAATTTAGAAAGGGGAACAAAAGGCTGTTTACAGCTTCATTGAAACTATATGCGCGTGTGCCGTGCCGGGCACGGCCTGCCCCTGTGCAGGGGAGGAGGCTTTGAGAGAGGAAGGCTATCGGCACAAAGGGAGGCTGCCCTCTGGCTTGAGATTTCTGTCTCTCGGTCACAAAAGGTCATCTCGGAGCAGGAGCAGCAGCAGCAGCAGCAGCGCTTTGACAGACCTGGGGTGTAAGGGGATACTCTTTGTGGGGGCCAGCTCCAGGAAGAATCTTCTTGTGATCAGGGCCTTCTAACAGTGACATGGGCTGACTCTTGAGGTAGTACGCTCCCAGGGGCTGGAGGTGTGCAGGCAAAGGCTGGAGCAGAGTCAAGCCCGGATGGGTAGCTCAGTCAGATGTTACCTAGGGCGTTAAATGATACTAATCACATGCCTGCTCATACCAGGGCATCTAGCCACCGATCCCCCAGAGAGAAAAAGGGTATATCCTTTTTTTCATAGAACACACAAACAGAAAGCGAAAAAAGGGAGGGAGGTAGGAAAGAAGAAGGGAAGGGAAGGGAAGGGAAGGGAAGGGAAGGAAAGAAGGGAGGGAGAAAGGAGGGAGGGAAGAAGGAGAAAGGAAGGAAGGAAGGAAGGAAGGAAGGGAGGGAGGAAGGAAGGAAGGAAGGAAGGAAGGAAGGAAGGAAGGAAGGAAGGGGATACGAGGCCTAAACCACATGCTAAGTAGGGCTCTAATCCCTTTGTAAACACTGTCAGAAACTTGTCTTCCTAATTGAAAAGCCCATGGCGGCTGCTTAATCCAGTCCATGTTAATGAGACCAAAACACATTAGAGCAGATATTGACTCCAGTTGTCATAGTGCCAGCGCTCAGGGCACCAGGGGGAATACACTGACAGAAGGGAGGCTGGGGTCAGTCTTGGCCTCCGTGGACATCGTCCTACGGGTCCCTCGCCCAGACCGTCCGGCGGAGGAACTCCGCCACACAAAGGATGGCAGGACAGAGAGCACACCTCCACTGATGGCCTGGATGGCCGACCCCGTAAGTGGAGGAGAGTGGCCTTGACAGTCAAGGCTAATAATGTCAGGGCTGAAAAAGTAACACTACTTTCCCTTGCACCTTCTAGATTCTCTCAGCTGGTTGAATAACCAAATGAACAATACAGAGGAACTGGGGAAAATCAAAATGTAATGCATGCACGTGAGGAATTCACAGAAGAAAATTCCAAAGAGAGTGAGGCAAAATTGGGCGTATGTGTCGTTTTAGCCAAAGGAGAAAGCTGGGGACAACATCTTAGATTTTGAAAGTGAGAATGGGTGATTTACAAGTAGCTGAGGAAGAGTGGGACACAGAGGGCGGGTAAGGTATTGCTGGGCCCCCCAGAAAGGAGATGCGGGGCTGGGGGCGGGGGGATCTAGTCAACAGGTTCCTGCTCGGAGTTGTCATCCAGACTGATGCTAAGGGGATTGGGTTCAGTTTCCCTTCCTAAAGCAGGTTTTTTTCCCTCAGAATTTCTTAGGCAGGAAAGAGGGGAGGGGCAAAGGTTTTTTGGAGTCTTTTGTTTCTTAATAATCAACTTAAAATCAATATCCCAAAAGGCACAGCTTGTGAGGTGGCAAAGCTCTGGTTCCCTTCAATACAAACATTCACTCAAACACGACGTACAAATCTGTTCAATGCTCCCATCCCCTTTGCCTCCTGTTTAATGACTTCATAGAAATCAAAGAAATCGTTACCAAGCTAAAGGTGGGCCATTTGGGAGGCTCACAAAACGGGGGGAGAGGTGGAAATGAAGCTATGTTCACCCAGTGCTCACCTCCTGCTTCTGACATTTAACCCTTCTGGGAAAGGTTAATGCTCTATCTTGGGCCTTGCTCTTAGCAAAAAGTCTCTCATTGTGTGTCCAATGAATTGGTGAGGCCCAACATGCTGTCACCATGGGCTAGACCTCGGAGCTGCACAGACCTTGTTCTTCTGGCTTTGCCACCCTCGCTGGGGTCTCCCGACGACTGTGCCTCAGTCTCCCTGCCCCAGCTTCACCTCCCCAAGCCACCCCCACACAGTTGACCAGAACGTTCTTTCTAATGTACAGTTCTGGTCCTCATCTACAGTCTTGTTCCTAGTTTACAGTCGCTGCTCCTCATCGCCTACTGGGTAAAAGCTGAAATCGCTCGGTTTGCCATTTCCCCAGCATCAGCTCCGTCACCGTCACACACCTCACGCTCCAGGCATCGACTGGCTAGGAGAAAGTGCCCTAACGCACAGGGCTGGACTTGAGCCACCACACCTAAGGCCAATGCCCTTCACTTGTGGGAGAACACACACACACACACACAAACACACACACACACACACACACACACACAAGAATGCTAGCCTCATTGCATTGCACGACACTTCTCAGTTGATGGACCTTTTCATGGAAGTTTTCTCATTTAACTCTCCCCACAGCTCTGTGAGGTGGACACTATTACACCTGTTCTACAGGTGAGCAGTCAGGGGCTCAGCAGAAGTGGCTCAGAGGCTGGAGGCAGAAGTGAAACCCAAAGACAGGAAGCATCTTACCTGAGAACATCTTGCAGTCTGGGCTGACAGCTCCCAGGGTCCCACGTATCATTTCCCCTACCTTACAGAAGGGGAAACTGAGGCGCCTGGCATGTCAAGAGAACCCCTGAATCACAAAGATCCTGAGGGGTGGGGTGGGAGAAGCCCGAATCCTTCCAGCTCAGAGTCCAGTCCTCCCTCTCCCACATTCCAGCGGCCTTTCCAAGGCAGCCGGAAGGGGCCGGGCGAGAGCTGCCTCTGGCCTCAGCAGTCATTCTTTGTCGGTCTCGGGGACAGGGTCTGGATCATCATTTAGAATGTGATGGGAAGGGGCCACTTAACCAGACAACAGCTGTCGTGTGAATTGAGTGACTCAATTGTCCTTGAGAAATGTGTGTCCCCTGGGAGTGACTCCCAGCCCTTTCTGTCCCCTGATCCGAGGTGACTAATGGAAAATCCATGTCCTACCCGAAGCCTGGTGGCAAAGAGAAGAGCCTTAAAACCTGAAGCAGCCACCCGATTTTAGCTCTAGCGAAAGCAGATTAATGTTTCATGGACTGCTTGAAATCCCAAGACAACACAGCATGCAGGCACCCTCCCTTGTTTGCTCATTCACTCATTCATTCATTCAGCCCACAAACACTTCTTGGGAGCGGTGTCAGTGGTTCCCCCGGACCCTCACTCGGGAGCTTCGGTCTAGTGGGAAGATAAACTAGTGAATGTACTAGTAAGAGACTTTCTTCGCCAGCTCCTGCCTTTGCCGCAAGAAGGAGCTGAGGCCCAGAGAGGGGGGAGGTGCTCCTCTGCTTTCAAAGAAGAGATTTGCATGGTTTTGCATTGGAGCCAGAGACCTCACAATGGCATTTTTTCAAGAGGCTGAAGGTTGAAATCTGTTTTCCCCAAGGCGAGCTGTAAGAGCATTCCTTTGACAAGACAGTAAAACATCTGTGTTTATGAGGGAGATAAGGTGGAATCTGGCAGCTGTGGGCCTCAGAGGCCGCCTTGTGAAGGTGTTGCCTCAAAAGATACAGTCTGGGGTGAAGACATCCAGAGGGGACGTACAGCCCCGAGTCTGGCCCGGAGCCCTGGGTGAGGGTTTCTTCCTTCTGGTCTCCAGTCTTGGGGTGGGTGTGGGGGCGGGGCCGGGCAGCTGACGCTGTGCAGGATCAGGTGTGCACTTGCTGCCTCCTGAGTGGCTGTTGAATGGGTGGATTTCACTGCATCTCTGTTCTGTTCCATCCAATACTCGGCTTTCAGAGAGATCAGAACATTTCGTAATGCTGCAGTTTGCCGTCTCCTAGACACATAAGGCTTCTTAAACTCACAGTCAAGCCCCTTCACTAGGCCCACCTCACCTCACCATTCCAACCGAACCCAGACCCAGGTTCTTGTTCTCAAACGTATGTGCCCTCTCTCTGCCCGGCGTCTGCCCATGCTGTTCCCGGTGGCTGGCATGCCCTTCCCCACCATCTGCTGCCTGTCCTTTAAGACCCTCTCTCCCTGCCTAGGAAGATAAAATGGGTGCCCCCTCTTTGAGTATCCTTGGAGGCCAGCGCTACCGTGGCAGACTACACTAATGACTTCATAGGGTCATGCGGGCCTTCAGGACCCTGAGAGTAGAGGATCGCATCTGGTCTTCTGGACATTCCCAGAGCCTGGCACAGTTCTCTGCTAGGCGGGAGCAGTAGGGGGACTGGGGTACCTTGGGTGAACCTCTGAATCCATGTGGGGGACTTTGAACATGGGCACCCCCTTCCTTCCATTGCCAAGTGCGTTGCACGGCTCTGAGGCAAGCCTGGCACATGGCATGGCTATCTTCCCAACAGCGAACCTAGATGCTTTCGACCAGCCTTTCTTTCCCTCTGGTGGGATGATGGGGAGGGAGAAGAAAAAGAGCTCACTGTCTTGAGTGTTTCCCTTTTCCACAACAGTTCCCAGTGCTTTCAGGTAAAACCAGTGCTGACCAGTGCAGAGAGACCATGTGCACAGGGCTCCTCAGGGTTGGAGGCGCGGTCCCAGCAGCGGGCACAGGGCACAGGGCGCAGCCCTCACCAGCCGGAGAGCCTGCCCGGCTTTCCCCCCACCTCGTCCCTCATGCTCATTCTCCAGGGCTGCACTCCTTTTGCTCTGCGTTCTGGAAAACCCAGGCTAAGATGCCCTGTTCCCCATCCATCAAAAAGCCCTCCTTAAGTTGTTCATCTCACACTGTCATTACCCCAGTCATATGCTCTGAGCGATCGGGAGCAGGGCTCAGGGCCCAGGCCCGTGGGTTTGAATCCCAGCCCAGCGCTGGCTGGCTCCGTGGCCTCGAGGCGGCTGAGGTGGATACTCCGGAGCAGCTGGTTCAGCACCACGCCGCCCTCCTTCTACACGGAGAGGCTGGAGAGCGAAACGTCCGACCGTCTCTCATCTGCACACTCCCACACACCCAGGCGCCTGGATGAACCACACAGATGCACTCTCGTGAGGTCTGGAGACAGCAGGTGAGTTGGAGCGCATCCTCTCGCCCGCCTCCTCTGGCGGTGGCTGTGCTGTGGGAACCCGTGGTCTCTGCAGCCAGGTCCTGGGGCCCGCCCCCACTCCCCTGGGGGTGGAGGCCGCCCAGAGGCAGGATGGGCTGAGTGCTTCCCCTGCACGTCCCTGGTCAGCGCACAGTGAACAGGGAGACATCCAGGGCCGTGTCAGGCCGCACACTCTCTGTGAAGGAAGGAGGGTGTGGGTGGGCATTTTGCTGAGTCCCCGCTACGACTGGGTGACTATAAACGTATGTACAACCTCTCTGTTGTAGATGCAGCGCTCCTCCTTCCACAGAGGGCTGACCTGGAGCCAAACCTTCACTCTCTGGTTCTGTCACCCGGTGGCCTCAGGTGAGAGACATTGTACTCTAGGAGCCTCAGTTTCCCCATCTATGGAACAGGACAGACAAGTCCATCCGTTTGTGCCTGAGGTGTGTTTTGCAGACTGGGAAGTGAAGTAAACCCAGAAAAGGGCCCGAGTACCAGCAGAATCTGAGTTCTGACCCTCTGGGCAGCCCACGAAAATTTACTCAGAGTAGCTGGGGCAATCCCACCGCAGAGACGCCAGCTGAACTCCTCCCAAGACTGGGGAGTGGGGGCACAGGCTGGTGGGGGCAAGGTCTCCATGAGACTGTGCTCAGGAGCCTTGGGCACCCCAGACTGTTGAGGGGGTCCGGGCCGGGGCTCCAGCAGCGGGGAAGGGAGGCTGGGCAGCTGGGCCCATTCCCAGTCTGCCGGTGGCCATCTGAGACAAGTGAGATGAAAGGAGGGACAGGGGGACGTGGAACCCCTGGGATCCGGGCCCAGCTCTGCCACAGGCTCACTGCGTGCTGTCGGGCAGGTGTCTTCCCCGCTCTGGGCCTCAGTATCCTCACTTGTTAAACAAGAACTAGGAGGTGGTCTCAGAGTCCCCTCTGGCCCTGAAATTCTGTGAGTCAGCAAGTAATCGCCCCTGATCAGCATTCTGCTCCTGCACAAACCCGCAACGTGAAGAAGCCAAAGCAGATCGTTGTACATTCGTTTGGAGACGACTTCCCTGAATCTGTCCCTTCTTCCCCAGAGGCTCGCTTGCTGGTCCAGGTCTGTGCGCCAGAGCCCTAATTGCCAGGTATCTCAGCCTTTGGTAAAGTTCCTCATCAAACTACAGAAGTCCTCCCTCTCAGACCACCGCCGGATGGGGCCACCCGCAACGTGGGGCTGAGCATGGAGCAGCTGACGGGCTTTGGCACTGTCTGAAGGAGAGGTCAGCCCCTCAGCCCTGGGAGGCCGAGATGATGTTGGAATGCCAGGCCTTGACCACCAGGCGGCCCGAGGGAGGGACAGGCTGTGTGCCAATGAAACCGATCCTCACCACCACCTCGGGACTCTGGGGCCATTTCCCTCATTTAACAGGCGAGGGAAGCGCAGCTCAGAGACGTGAAGTCGCCTGCCCAAGGTCACACAGCCAGTAGCCAAATCAGGCTTTCCAATGTAGTCTGTCCGGCTTTGCCCAGTGCTACGTGACCTCCTTCCTGCTGATGCTGATCTGTTTAGAAACAGATCTGGCGGAGTATCCCTGCAAGGACAAGGGCTGGGGAGAGTCAGCTCTTATCCCAGGGCTCACAGACACAGAGAAGATGCTCAGTAAATGCTGGAGGACTTGAATGAACGGAATGTCCACGAGAGCCCACCCGACACCTGAAACTGACGGACAGGTGATGCCCCGGCAGGGCGGTGCTGTGCACGGCGTCTGCCAGGGCTCCCTCGGAGGTGGCCAGACAGACAAGGAGGCTCTGTCCCAGCAGGGGGGGATGCAAGGTCAGGCTCTTAGGAAGAAGGAACAATATCCGAGGAATTCTTAGGGAACAGCAGGGGGGAATAAAGATTCTTCAAAGAAGGCCTAATGGCAAATTTTCTGGATTTTCCAGCTAATTTGAAGGTACCTACTTGGAACATTTTCTTGTCAGAAAAGATTTTAAAATACATTCATTCGGCGTGACATGATAATTGGGCCTGGCTGCCTGATGAATGCCTTTTATCTGTTCCTGAGCTATTGTTCCCGGGGATCGAGCTGATGGGCTGGAACGGGCACTTTGTTAAACGCACGAACAGAGCTGCTTGCCATGCTTCTGACCACCGAGGCAATGGGGTCTCAGGAAGATTCACTGGGGGCTTGTAAGGATAAGGTGTCAGAGAAGAGAGGAACTTCAGAGATTAGAGAAGGCAACTTCCTCGCCGTTAGCCTGGGAGACTGAGGCCCAGGGAGGAGCAAGGCACTCTGGATCCCACACCGTGGAAGCGGCAGAGGCGCGGGTTGGCCCAGAGGTGGAGCCCCTCTCCCCTGCCTGCCAGGCCTCTGTGGAAAGAAGCATTGGCAGCAACGGACAGTGTGTGTTCGTGCAAAGCCACTCCCACAGCCTCTTGATGCTCCGCCATGGCCCGGAGAACACTCACTTGTCTCGTGCTAGGGCTTGGCTGCCAGAGGGGGGTGCATTTCTGACCCTGGCTGGTCTCAGCTCTATGGTGCTGTTATCAAATTAGCTGTTTTTAAAGGCCCCCCTTTCCCTTTCTCCCTCTTTGATCTTTTCCTTTATTTGAGTGCCTTTGTTTCATCGAAGGCCAGTTTCCAGGCCTGGCCATCTAACAACCATTTGCAAAGGACCCACCCTCCTTTGTCACTCTTTCTAAGAAGGAAGGACTTGTTTGGACTTATTATTTATCTTTACATAATATTTTGGTTTATCTCGATTTTTTCTATCAAAATCCCTTTAGTATTTTAAAAAAACCTAGTATCTCTTTTAGGGTACCGTGGAGCCCTCCATATGCTAACAAATTGTTTACAAAACTGTAACTTGGGTTTTCGACTTTGCCAAAGCAGAGTCACTATTTTTCTCTTTAAACACTCAGTGTGTTATCTGATCTGCCTTTCATTAACATTTAATGACTAAAACAGTTCCATCGGGAGTACGAGGTTGACATTTCCGTTGTTTTTCTTTAAAAACACCCCAGCATTAATCATCCCTCCAAAGCCCCCCTTTTCTACACAAGTGAGATAACACAGGTCCAGGCGAGGTGTGCTGGTGCTCACGTGTCTGTGTTTTCACGCCTGTGCCTGTGCGGCTGTGCACGGGCTCTGTTTGCCTGCCGATGTGTAACTGGCTATGTGTGTGTCTTGGTTGATGGTGTGTAAGTGTGAAAGTGCGTGTGCGCGCAGATGAATCTGTGTGGGCCTGGAGGTGTGTGCATTGTCTGTCTCTGTGTGTTGTATGGCCATGTGACGGTCTGTGTTCATATGTGTGTGTTTTCATGTACGTGTGCTGGTGTATATGCACATGCCTATTTGTGTGGGGGTGGGTGCTGTGTGTATGATGGGTTGTGGGTTTGTGTGTGACCAGGTGTCTGACTGCAGGCACACGCGTGGGGATGTCTTTGTCTGTGTTTTCACTAGCGTGTTTGCAAAAGGCAAAGCTCAGATTTGTGTTCAGGCCTCCTATATACATGTACACAGTACCCTCTAGTGGACGGGAGAAGAAAGCACCTTAAACAAAAACAAAAAAAGAAAAAGAAGAGAAAAAAAAAAGCAGGAATGGAATCGCCTCCAATTCCAGACTGATGCATGGCCACACAGAGGGGAAAGTTTCCAGGATGGACCCTGAGAGGGCGGAGAGGGTCAGGCTCCCACCTCACAGGGGCCTCTGTGCAGGGTTCAGCCGTCAGGGTGGGCATCCAGCTTCCCAGTGTGGGGAGAAAGGGCTTGTCCTCTGGTATGGAGGCAAAATCACTGAGCTTGGTTGAGACAGGGCGGCCATGGTCAGTGGGCACACAATCAGACCACAGTGGGGAGGAGCTTTACCCAGAACTCCTGCAGTCGCCGGGCCCTGCCTGTCTATTGGCCAAGTCAGGCCCATGTAGAAGGACTGGTCAGCCCCATGCCCTTCCTGTACCACACTAAGTCCCAGTGGTCAGGAAATGGGACGCTTTTACCTGAAATGCTGTATGAGTCTCCTATTCCTGTTGTAACAAATCACTACAAACTTAGCGACTTAAAACCACACATTTATTATTGCAGTTCTGGAGGTCAGAATGCCTGGGACTGCACCCTTCCGCAGGCTCCAGGGGGAATCTTGTTCTTGCCTTTCTCAGTTTCTGGAGGCTCTGCATGCCCTGGTTCATGACCCTGCCTCATTGCATCTGCTGCTGTGATCACACTCCTGCCTCTGCCTCCCTCACTGACCTCTTTCCTGGGTGCTTGTGACTACGCACCCACCGGCATAACCCAGGGTAACCTCTTTATCTCAAAACACCTAGCTCAATCATACCTGCAATGTCCCTTTGGCCATATAAAGTAACACTCACAGGTTCTGGGTGTTAGGACACGGATGTGTTTGGGGCCCGCTCTTTGACCCACCGCAGGTGCCTATTCCAGGATCTTTCACTTTCTCGGACAGGTCTGGGTGGGTCGGGGCGGGTGGGACTCGAGTGCACGTGGGCACTTGCAGACCATTGGCCCTGCATCTGCCATCGCACCAGATGCTTTACGGACCATCTCCTGTGGTCCTTCCAACATATTTCTCCAAGGTAAGTACTGCTATTACAACTATAGCTGAGGCCTGGCAAGGCTAAATAACTCGCCCAAAGTTACACAGCTAGAAAATGCAGACATTTTGAACTCAGAATTGTTCAACTTCAAAACCATGAACAGACATTACCAGGGTCAAACGTCCACTTTATAGACGCGAAAACTGACACTAGAGGTAGAGTAATCATCTGGTAATAATTTGACATAAATCACCACCTTAAGAAAAACGCCTACCTGTGTCCCTGTAAGGACTGCGCCATTGGTGAGCCAAGCAGTCTGGGTGATCCGGGGCATGAAGATGTATTTAAAGGCCTGGGCATTGGGGTATAATGAATACACAGTCAAATTCACCCACTTTGAGCATAAAGGTCCAGGGATTTTGACAGAGGTGTGTAATCTCATAACCTCTGAGACAACCAGGAGCAGCCTCTTTTCATGGCCTCCAAATGCTGCCTCACTCCCCTTCGGAGTCAAACCCTGCTCCCTCCCAGCTCCCACCACCACGATCTGCTTTGTGTCTCTTTAGTTGTTGCCCTTTCTGGAATGGCATAAATAGAAAAGGAGTGGCCTTTTTGTTCTTCTTTGTAATTGGGGTATTTGTGTATAATCAAACATATTGCTTTTTGGTACAGGGTCTGTGAGTCTTGACAAACATGCACAGTCGTGTGACCACCCCAGTGCAGACACAGAACTCTTCCATCACCCCCCGCACCCCCCACAGTGCCTGGGGCTGTGCTTCTGGGGCCACCCCTTCCCCCATCCTGGCAATCAACAACCCGTTTCCTGTTCCTATAGTTCTGTCTTTTCCGGCACGTCATTTAGATGGGATTATACAGATGTTGCCTTTGAGTATATCTCCTTCCACTAACGTACGTTTGGGATTTACCCATGGAGTGTGTATGCATGGTCCATTTGCTCTCATTGCTGAGCAGTATTCCATTGTATGAATGTACCACAGTATGTCCACGAATGCCTTTCAGGTTGTTTCCCAGTGAGGCAATTATGCATTATCCTCTGTGTGTTCTGCTGGATCAGCGTGGCTAATGTTTTGTGTAAGCGGAGTCTATATTCGTGAAGAATGGTGGACTGTAGTCTTTTGGGGGAATGTCTTTGTCTGCTTTTGGTGTCAGGGAGATGTTGGCCCCATAAAAATGATCGGGAAGGGTGCTGTCCTCTTCTATCTTCTCCAAGAGTCTGTGTAGAATTGGTGTTATTTCTTCCTGAAATAACTTGGTATTAGAATTCATCAGTGAAGCCATTTGAGTCTGGAGTTTCCTTTGTTGAGAGGTTTTCAATTATGAATTCAATTTGTTTAAGAGATAGAGGGCTATTCTTGTTATCTATTTCCTCCCAAGTGAAGCTCTTTTAGTTTGTGTCTTCCAAGGGGTTTTTCTATTTCATCAAAGTTATTACATTTATTGTCATAAAGCTGAGGAAAAGCCAGTGCTGAAACACCCAAATACATGAGTGAGTGATTTGCTAAAGGAGAGACCACTGAGGACAAAGAACAAAAATTCAGGGTTAGGAAATAAACTGAAATTCATGAAAAACTATGTCTTTTTGAAATGAGTCAGTTTATTAAAAAGTATAATTATGCACAAAGACATAAAGCAAAGTCTTATCAAAAAGTTGGAAGCCACATAAATGTCAAAGAAAGTTAATATGGACTTCCGGCCAAGATGGAGGCATAGGTAGACACCCTGTACCTCCTTGCACAACCAAAATGAAGGAAAACAAAAATTTAGAAACAAAAAAACAACCAGATCTGACAGAAAATTGAACTGTATGGAAGTTCAACAACCATTCATCCAGATTGGTAAGAGGGGAAGAGTCCGGGGCCAGCAGAGGGGCAGGAAAAAGCAGTGATTGGTGGTCCTGGGCATGCAGGCAGTGGCTGGCAGACCCCAGGTGTGGGATGGCAACAGGCAGACCCAGTGAGGCACGCAAGGCCACTGGCTGACTGCAAATACACATCCTCATGAAGATAAACCAGGTGAAAATGGGGAGTGAGACAGACCGTGCAACCCAGGACCCCAGGGCCAGGAAATAAAGCCTAAAAGCACCAATTGAAAACACCTGTGGGGATAGAGGTGCCGGGAGAGACTCCTAGCCTCACAGGAGAGTTTGTTGGAGAGACCCATAGGGTCCTGGAATATGCACAAGCCCACTCACCTGGGAACCAGCACCAGAAGGGCCCAATTTGCTTGTGGGAAGCAGTGGAAGGGACTGAAATACGAGAGCAGAGCAAGCGCCATTGTTCCCTCTCTGGCCCTGCCCCCACATACAGCATCACAACCTAGCAACTGGGTTGCCCCGCCCAGGTGAACACCTAAGGCTCTGCCCCTCACTATGTAACAGGCGCAACCAGACCAAAAAAAAAAAAAAAAAAAAGGCTCAAATGGAAGAACAGATCAAAGCTCCAGAGCCAATACATCTAAGCAACCTAGAGATAGCCAACCTATCAGGTGCACAGTTGAAAGCACTGGTGATCAGGATGCTCACAGACTTGGTTGAATTTGGTCACAAATTAGATGAAAAAATGAAGGCTACACTAAGTGAAACGAAGGAAAATGCACAGGGAACCAATAGTGACAGGAAGGAAACTGGGACTTAAATTAATGGAGTGGACCAGAAGGAAGAAAGAAACAACCAAACAGAAAAGAATGAAGAAAAAAGAATTCAAAAAAATGAGGAGAGGCTTAGGAACCTCCAGGGCATCTTGAAATGTTCCAACATCTGAATTATAGGGGTACCAGAAGGAGAAGAGGAAGAGCAACAAGTGGAAAACTTATTTGAACAAATAATAAAGGAGAACTTCCCCATTCTGGCAAAGGAAATAGACTTCCAGGAAGCTCAGAGAGTCCTAAAGAAGTTGGACCCAAGGAGGAACACACCAAGGTACATCATAATTACATTACCCAAGATTAAAATGAAGGAGAGAATTCTAGAAGCAGCAAGAGATAAGGAGGCAGTTACCTACAAAGGAGTTTCCATCAGACTATCAGCTGATTTCTCAAAAGAGACCTGACAGGCAAGAAGGGGCTGGAAAGAAGTATTCCAAGTCATGAAAGGCAAAGACCTACATCCCAGATTGCTCTATCCAGCAAAGCTATCATTTAGAATGGAAGGGCAGATAAAGTGCTTTCCAGATAAGGTTAAGTTAAAAGATTTCATCATCACCAAGCCCTTATTTTATGATATGTTAAAGGGACTTATCTAAGAAAAATAAGATAAAAATTATGAGCAGTAAAAAGATAGCAAACTGACAGTTATTAAGAGCACACCTAAAACATAGACAAACTAAGCAAACAACTAGAACAGGAACAGAACCACAGAAAGGGAGATCACATGGAGGGTTAGTAACAGGGGAGTGGGAGGAGGAGAGATGGGGAAAGGTACAGAGAATAAGTAGCATAGAATGTAGGTAGAAAATAGACAGGAGGAGGGCAAGGATAATATGGGAAACATAGAAGCTAAAGAACTTATGATACATGGACATGAACTAAAGGGGGGAGGGTGGGTGGGAAGGGGTGTGCAGGGGGTGTGAGAGGAGAATGAAGGGGGAAATGGGACAACTGTAATAGCATAATCAATACAATATATTTTAAAAAAGAAAATTAATATGGTATATCCCTAAATAGAATATATATTATATTTTACTTTAACACAGTGAAAATATGCATAGCAAAGCCTATGAGGAAGTACACCAAGATGTTAATACTAGTTATTTGTTGAGGTTTCAAGCCTGTGGAGTCCTTTTCTCCTTCTTTTCTGTATCCTCCAAATTTGCTGCATAAAATTTTTTAATGAGTTGGACGACTGGTAAGAGAAACACCACTTCCTCCTTCCTGCAGAGGGGGGCATAATAGAGTTCCTGTCCCACCCGGCCCCGCCACAGAGCAGCCCTCAGGAAAAGCAGTGAAGGACCAGCACCTGAGATCTGAAGGTCCCTCTGTCCTGGGGCCTTGGCTGCTGCCAGCACTGCCGCTTCTCCTGCTGCTGTCACCACCACTGCCATCAGTCTGGGTCCAGGACCCGTCCCTGGCTGCCTGCTCGGGGTCCTATGACACCCCAGACTTCCCTAAATGTCGTGCATGTCGTGCACACCACCCGCCATCCCTGCAGGGCTGAGCCTGGGCACCTGGGCCCTGCCACCAGCACAGCCCCTCTGCTCACACACACGCTCCATCATCTTGTTAGGTTCACTTACAAAACACAAGTTCAAAGGTAAGATTATTAAGCATTTCAAAGCAGTGACAGTAGAACATACCTGTTTTGCATACCTGAAAAACTAGCCTGGTAACAACAGGGTGGTCGGGACCACAGAGGCTGGACATGGAGTGGTGTCCCTTAGAAGTCAGAGTGGGTGACAGGGCAGACCCAGTAGTCAACATGTGCATGCACTTCAGCATGCACACGCTCCCCGAGTTACTACAGTGGAGTGACATCGCTGTGGATGGTAGCGGGGACACAGCGCCATGAGGACTGAGACCATCTCCTGATTTTGTTCACAGCTGTATCTCCAGATCCCAGCCTAGTGACTGGCACTTTGTAGGTAACCAATAAATACTCATTAAATGTAATTAGAGAGTATTATCTGCTCCTACACATCCTTCAAGATCCTCTTCAAAGTGTCCCCTCCTCTAGGAAGCCTTCCACAACCCTTCCAGAGTTCGAAGTTTCTCCTATGCTTTTACTGCATCCTGCGCGGCTCTCCACTCTAGCACCAAGCTGACGTGTGAGGTCCCACGGCGGTGCCTCACTCAGGTCCTCAGAGTTCGGCTCGGTTTCCAGGTTTTTCCTTAGGAATTTTGTTAACTATCAAAAAATCCTAGCTATCCACTAGGACAAAACAAATCTTTCTATGTCATTTTCTAAGAAGTATTCTGTCTATAATCATCCTTCCCCCGCTTTCTGCCAAGTGCTTTTATCATAGTACTAAGATGTTTTTGCTTCCTTTGTGAGAAATAAGTGTCAATTTTGGAATAAGTCTAGGCGTGCGGGAAGGTCACATGGACAGTGTGCAGTTCACAAGCCCCCCTCATCCCGTCTCCCCCGCGGCCAACGTCTCCCGTTCCCATGGCACGAGGGCCAAAACAAAGAAACCTGATATTGGTGCCTCACGATTAAGCAAACTCCAGACCCTATTCGGATTTCACGAGCGTTCCCATGAATGCCCTGTTTCCGCTTTAGGGGCACCCTGCAGACTGCCCTCCGGTCTGGGTGTGTCCTCTGTCTTCCAGATGCTCAGACTGGTTCTGTGGGTCCGCGGAAAGAATTCCACAGAGGTGAAGCACCCTTCTTGCCACATTGTGCCAGGTGACCCCTGACACCCCTGCTGAGGTTCTCCTTGATCACTTGGTTGGGGTGGCGCTTGCCAGGCGGCTTCCCTGGAAAGTTGTTTTCCCTTCCCACACTGTGTTCCTTGGGAGCAAAGATGGGACGTAGAATCCTATCTCATGCCTCAGAACCTATCACCATATTATAATTGTTCTTCTAAAAAAATTAAGTGAACTATGATCACTTTAAAATACATTTAATATCAAGCTTTAAAAGGAAATTAACCTGTTAGACCCAGAGCTCCCGAAATTACGATATACATGATATGCTTTGTTCCTCAGATTACAAAATAACCTCAGTTATGAACAGGTAAGGTAGGCTAAGAGTGTTAGTGGCATGATTACTGCTGTTTGTCATAAGCCCTAATCATGTCCTTAACCCTGGTTGCATCTGGTCCCCTATGACAAATGACACAGTCATTTCCAGGTGCCTGCTGTGTCCCAGACCTTGTCCCAGGCTCTGTGGCTTGGACCCTGGCATTGAGCTTATCCAACCCCTTTCTTGTACAGTGGGGAGAAGTGAAGACCAGAGACAGAGTGGCTTTCCTGAGGTCACACAGCCTGTGAGTGGTTGAACCAGGGCTGGAACCTGAGACTCTGGCTTCCCCAGAGCTCACAGCGACACCGGCGCTACTCTGGGGCCCCCCTTCCCCAAACCCCGCTTCAGCCGAGAAGGACTCTGCTTTTCTGTGTGGCTCTCCATTGCACTCCCAGTGCCCGGGTCCCTGCTGAGTAATCACGCTCAGGTGTGGCATGGAGGGCCTGGAGGAGAACGGTCACAGCTTGGCATAGCTCCAGGGCGCTCCTGGGGGTCAGGAGGGTTGACAGTTCCAAGGAGGGCTTAACGCAGCGCAGGTGTGAATAGTTGTGGGGTGAATGAATCAGCACAAACACTTAAATCCCATACCTCTTCCGCCTGGTGGTGGCACAGTCCTGTCCTTGAGAACACTCGGTGGCCCGGCCCTCTCCACCAGCTCCAGTGCTTCCTTGGTCTAACCACAAGCTGACGGCCCCTCCCCTACGAGAACCCACACTCAGAGGGCAGGCACCGTGTGTGCATCGGCTCACCAGCTGGACCCCAGCATTTAGCCCAAAGCCTGGCGGTTAGTCAGTACCTAGTGCACGTGTGATAGACGAGTGAGTGAGGTCCCAGGCGGAGAGAACCGGGCTGTTCCACACGCAGCCAAGCCTTCTCATGGCCCAGATACGGTTTCCCACATTTCTCACCAGCTGCCGGGCTGTCGCATCGGGTGCGGGTTTTCAAATAGAAGTGAGAAGTTGAGAGTTCCAGCTAAACAAAGCAGTGGGCTGAGCCAGCTGGTCTCCAGGCAAGCTGCTTCCCACTCCACCCTGCCCAGCAGCCCGGAGCCCCGCAGCCAGGCCTGCCCTGCAGCCAACTCTCATTTTCCAAAATCTGCACCTGGTCTGGAAATGGGGCACCGGGGATTTTGGGAGGCAGGTCACCCAACTTCTCCTATTTTGGCTGGTCAGGGGACATGGCTTTCCTCTCGCAGTCCATTCCCCGTATGGCCAACACACCCCAATCCCGGGGGCACAGGGCGGAGGGGTCTACATTCAGCAGTGGAAAGAAGGAAGGAGGCAAGACCTCGCACCTGAGCACGTACTGGGAGCTCTGCCAGGAGTGGGGCACCTCACCTATGCTGGCATGTTTGCAGCACATTACCAGACAGTCACCTGTGCTGGCGTGTTTGCAGCACATTACCAGACAGTCACCTGTGCTGGTGTGTTTGCAGCACATTACCAGTCAGACTCCGGGGCGCTGCACCCTCTTACAGTGGTGGAAACCAAGGCTCAGACAGATTGCGAATTTGCCAAGGCCACAAACCCCCTTCATCTCATCCCAGAGCCTGAGGACTTGCCTCAGGCTCTGGAGAATGGGCTTCTGGTCCCAGACTCCCTTATTTTTCTCACTGCCAGAGTATTTGTTTTTCTTCTCCAGTCCACATAAAATGCCACCAGTGTGATTTGATTCACTCGTGTGTTTGTTTTTAGGGCTAGTATTAGTCATGGGAGGTAGTTAGGCCATCCACTCCCTGGTGTGAATTATTCCAATCCTTTGCTTTCCTCTGACTCCAGCTGAGTCTATTAAACATAGGAAGGGGAAAAAAGGGTCAGGAGAGCTACTCGCTCCCGGAAACAACGCAAGATGATTCTCACCTGTTGGAGAGAGGATGACCCTCTGTACGCTTGATGTACAAGCCCACCTCACTCATGTCAGATCGTCCGCCTGGCCCTGCGTGCATTTATTGCATTTTGCAGCACTCTATAATATTCCTGCCAAGGGCTTGTCTGGCCTCTGCTTGCACACCCTGATGACAGGGAACTCATTCCCTCCCAGGGCAGTGCCTTCTATCATGGTGGGGGTGTTCTGCTGCTTAGAAGGCGCTTTCTCAAGCTGCCCTAAACCCGGGAGACCCACAGGCTACTACAGCTGAGTGAGAACTTGGAGGTTTCCCAGCCAGAAGTCCTTGGTCTTTTCATACCCAGAGACCCTTCCCCATCATTATCCCTCCCCTCTGGCTCCCTGCTGGGATCTGGTGTGCCTGCCTCCCAGGCAGCAGGTATTAAGTTCTCATCTGAGAGAAGACCCTTTTCCAGGCCACCATGTTCTCTGGGATATTTTAACTGCGAAAGACCTTGGAGTGGAAACCACTGGCCTACTCTAACCCCTGGGCTGTGCAGACAAACAGCTGCTGCCCAGAGGGGACCAGCAGCATGTCCAAGGTCACCTGACAAGAAGGCTGCTGTCTGACCAGATGCATTGATGGATCTCCCGTCATTCCCACCCAGCCCGACCTTCACAGAGAGCAGAGAAAACAGGGGACAAGGACAAAGGAGGGATAAACTTTGATGGAGAGAAGAGGAGGGACATGAAGTGGACCCAGGGCAGTTAGTGCCTCCCGGAGGGCACTAGGGGGAGGCGGCCGAGTGAGTGCACTGGGCACAGGGCGGTGGGTCTGGGGCAGAGGCCGGGTGGGAGCTGCAAACAGAGGGCAGATCCCCCTGCTGCTTCAAAAACAGCGAGAGATACCAGATACCGCCCACGGCCGCCCACTGACCCCAACTTCATACTCAGGCACACATCTGAGCTCTCAACGCCCCCTTCTTCTTCTTTTTGAAAAGATTTTATTTATTTATTTATTTGTAGAGCTAGGTCAAGGGAGGGAGAAAGAGAGTGAAAGAGCATGAGAGAAACATCCACGTGTGAGAGCAACATGATGGGTTGCCTCTCACACGTCCCCAGCTGGGCACCCGGCCTGCAACCCAGGCATGGGTCCTGACCCGGAAGTGAACCAGTGACCTTTTGGTTTGTAGGGCAGTGCCCAACCCACTGAGCCACACCAGTCAGGGTTTGCTGCTCTCTTCTGCCCTCCCTCCACGTCCAGTCTTTACTCTGGCTGGTCCTTGAGCTGTCTCCTCTTCTCTCCTTGGCCGCTCAGATGGATCGGCAACCAATACAGCTGTGGCTTGGTTGTGCCCTTGGATGTGCTGGTCACCCCGGCAGCTGTGGCCCTCTTAGTCTTTACGATGTCCCCGCACACTGACTATGAGTATTCCTAATGTATAGACACAAAAACTGAGGCTCAGAAAAAGTAGATTTTGAAATTTTACAATCACAAACTATTACATCGAGAAATGAGAGGACCCCAGGTCTTTAGGTTTCAAACTTAGTGTTCTTCTGAATACACGTCACCATTCTACTTTTCATGTGGAGAATATTCCCAACCTTAGGATCTCGCATATGTGACCAGAAAATAAAACTGGGGCCATGGTTATCACTGGGTGATTTTTATTTTTGTCTTCATTTCAATTTAACTTTTTTCTACAATGAGCATGAATTATTTCTGTAATCAGAAAAAAAAACATTAGAGAAAATTCTTCTTATCCCCCAAAGCCCAGCTCCGTTGCTGCCTTGAACCTAAAAGGAGAGCTCCCTGGGGATAAGCAGCTCCGTCCTCCAAACCCCCGTTGCTGTGTCCTTCGCTCCCTTCCTATGGACTGAACTGTGTCCCCCTAATATTTGTATGTCGAAGCCCTAACTTCAACCATCTTTGGAGAGGGTGTCTGAAAGGAGGCAGCTAAGGTTAAATGAGGTCAGAAGGCTGGGGCCCCGATCCAAGAGGATTAGTGCCCTTATAGGAAGAGACACCAGAGAGCTCACTCTCTCCCCTTCTCCACCTGTGGACACAGTGAGAAGGCTTGCAAGCCCGGAAGAGAATCTTCACCAGAAACTGACTCTTCTAGACCTTGCTGTTGGCCTTATAGCCTCCAGAAACGTGAGCAAGTAAATTTCTCTACTTCAGCCATCCTGCTTGTGGGGCTTCGTTATGATAGCCTGAGCAGCTGGAGACATCTCTTTAACAACAGAGGGGAGCGAGCCTGGGGTCGGGGTCTGGGTCAGGGCTGCAACACTCATGAGAACCCCAGGGGCACTGATGGGGAAGGCAGACTCCCAGATATGCCCCCGCCCCAGCAGATTCCAAGCAGAAGTATCTGAGGTTGAGACCGAAGCTGCCTTTTGTCAAGGCCTCCAGGGTTTTGAGAGAGGAGGTGTCTCACAGCCCTTTGAACATCCCTGGCCCAGAGGATCACACAGTCCCTTCTGAACCCCACCTTCTGCTCTCATGTCAGGGAAGCCACAGTGCTGAGCCCCTGCCCTGTCCCAGTCAACCCCTATGTTTAGACATCAGGTCATTCTGAGTCTTCCTCTTGTGCCTTTTTTCCTATTAAAGTATGGGAATGCAGAGGCCAGTGGAGGAAAATAAGCTAAAAATTTATAAAACAGAAAAGTGAATCCATGTACACTCCTGGAAAGTGGACAAAAGTGCCTTACATTACCCAAAAGTTTCCAAAATGCCCCACTGGAGGAACTAAAATTACCAATACAGTCAGCCTTTCATATCTGCGGGTTTCATATCCACCAATTCAACCAACCATGGATCAAAAATATTCAGGGAAAAAAAATCCCAGAAAGTTCCAAAAAGCAAAACTTGAATTTGCCACATGCTGAGCACGATGCTGATTCCGCACGGCTGAGGTGATGTGTACATAGACTGTGCTGTCGCCTGTATCCAAGTACTACGCCATTGCACATGACGGACGTGAGCGTCTTCGGAGCATCCTCGGGGTCCTGGAACCAACCCCCACGGACACCGAGACAAGCGCTATAACAGAGAAAACAGAGAAGGAGAATACTCATTGCCTGCATTATCTATTGTTGCATAACAGATTGCCCCCAAATTCAGCACTTTTAAAGAAGTTTCCGAGGGTGGGGACTCTGTGAAGAGCTTAGCTGGGTGATTCTCGCTCAGAGACTCTCACGGGGTCATCAAGCTGCGGCCCCCTGAAGGCTTGCCGGGGGCTGGGGGATCCACTTCCGAGTGTGCTCATGGGCATGTCAGCAGCTTGGAGAGACGTCTCGATTCCTAGCACATGGACCCCTCCAAAGCTGACACGACAGCTTGCCTCCCAGAGCAAGAGACCAGAGAGAAAGGCCCAAGACCAGGCCCCAGTCTTTTATAACCTAATGTCGACGTGACGTACCACTGCCACTTCTACCATCTGCCGTCATCACACAGACCAGCCTCCTGGTACAATGTGGGATGAGACCACAGAACGTGGCTGTGACTACTAGGAACCAGGGTGTCGGGGGCCATCCTAGAGTCTGGTTATAACATTTTTTTAAACCAAGTTGACATTTGGACTAAATTAACATCAACCAACATGTTTTCAGCCCAGTTGCCTTTAGCCAGATGACAGATGGCTCTGGAATGTAAACAGGAGCATGAGTGAGGGTATGTCCTTCTTTCCCATGTGTGGTGAGCTGGACAATGGTCCTGAAGCCATTCAGGTCCTGATTCCTAGGACCTGAATAACCTTAGATGGGAAAAGCATCTCTGCCTGTCCAGTCTGTGAGCAGCCCGAGGACAGTTCGTCTCTGCACCGCCAGGCCCCTGGTGCAGGGTCACCAGTAACAGGACCTGAGTGGAGGGAGGAATGGTGGACGGCAGACGCTTGCTAACGTGGAAACTGCGGGGCCTTGGCAAAGAAAGGGCTGTGCCTAGGAAATAGTCTTTGAACCAAAACAAGAATCGACTGGAGGCAGAGGTGACAGACATGGGCACCCTGAGCCCCGGTTCCCCTACTCTGGTCACCGAGGAGTCAGACGCTGCTGATCCAAGAGGCCACTGGGTGTTCCTTGACCACTCTGCATTGTGTGCCGTTGGGAGCAGGCAGCATTTCAGCCTTGCTCAATCCGCAAGTGTGTGACGATGCACTTGGCTGCTGCCAACGCTTTGTACTTCAGCCACTGCCTCCTCATGACCTCTAACCAGAGGTGATAACAGGATGGGAAGAGCAGCTAACTGGGTTTCTCACAGAGCATGCACTCGGGGTCCAAAGTTTACGGCCAAGGACTCTGCTCACAAACATTACTGAACAGCTTTACTGCAGCTTTCTCCGGCCCTGCTCCTCTGCTGGCTCTTGAGTCTGTCTTTATCCCCTCCTTGTACGGCGGGGAAGACGCAGGCCCAGAGGGAGGAAGTCGCCCGAGGCCACACACCGGGAGACTGGAGCAGGGCCCCGGCCCCAGGCTCTGACACCCAGCCCTGCGCCCTGTCCACCGTCCCTGCCTGGCACAGTGATCCCTGTCCAATAATTAACTGTGGATTTAGATAAAGACGCTGAGCCCAGTCCTGAAGGCCACAAAGGGGCAGATTTGTGGACAGAACCTTTGAACCAGGAAGACATAGCCTCTTGATTTGGTAATATAATCCTTTCTTATGTGTTTGACTTTTTATTGTGAACAAGCTTAAGTATAATGGAAGAATAGAAAGGGTATAATGAATTCCGTGTGCCCGTGAGCAGCCAGCTGAAGTATCACCAACACCTGCTGTTCCCAGTAACAACACTTAGAAGCACCTTTCCCCTAGGAAACCAGGGGAGACACACGCTGCAACCAGAGTGATATTTTCAAATTGAGTCCTGGGCCGAGTCCACCTCGCCTCCTCCTCCTTCTTTTTGAAACTCGAATAGCATCCTCTGCAGTGGGAAGTTAAGACAGAGCAGAGCCCTCACCCAGCCCCAGACAACCCATCTCTGGGCTACTTTTTTCCCCCTCTGGACTACTTTTTTTAAGTGAGGGGAAAACACACTTCTCTCTTGTTGAACCCACTTTTATTTGGAGTTTTTTTTTCTCTTACATCAGAAGTTCAAAAGCCTGGCTACCTACTGGAATCCATAGAGGAGCTTCAAAACAAAACCACGATGAAACGGGATAACCAGCCAGAACTCCAGGGCATTCAGTTTCTGAAGGCTGTCCTGGTGGTGCTAACAGGTGGCCACAGCAGGGGCCCACCATGTGAGTCTATGAGTCTGAACTCATTCTGATACACGGCTCAGCTGAAAGGTCTTCTCCCCAAAGTCCCAGGTGGGAGGTGCTCAGGGCTCCCTCCTGAGCTTCCACAGAGCTTCACGCTAGTTTCTATCAGTGGTACGTGAGGGTTTATTGCATTAGTTTTGTTTGGGTCAGTCTCCTGGCTACCTTCTGAGCTCCTCCAGGGAGCGACCGTGTTGGGTCCTCGATTTTCAACCGTTGTGCTGCAAGAATTTTTCCAACATGCAATACTCATTTAGTCAGGGACACTAACCTCTTTTCCCTTAGATTGTCAAATAAAAAAAAAAAGACAACTGCCAACACATCAATAGCTTCTGGTGGAAAAAATCATAATTATACTTATTTTTTTGTCAGATTGGCAAAAAATCTATTTTTTGGTGTGTCAGAGAATTTTAGTAATTAGTTTACGTGTGCCGTGAGATGAGAAAGGTTGAACACCGCTGTGGGAGATTCATCCCGCGTGCTGGCTCAGGAGTCAGGGTTCTTACGTGGGCCCCCAAGCCCTGCCCGGTCCGGTCCCTGCCCACACCCCAGCCTCCTCCAGAGCCAGCCATGCCTTCGTGATCCCTGCTCCAGCCCTGCTTGTGAATTCCCTGTAAGGCTGTACATTAATGGCTCAGAAGTCTGGTAGGTGTCACGCTGGGCTGAAATGACGGTGTTGGCAGAGACACATCCCTTCTGGAATGTTGGGGGGAGCTTTGCACCCATGTCTTTTCCAGCTGCTTGCATCACCTTGTATTACCCCAGGGATGAGGGGCTCACCGCCTTTCAAGGTGGCCCCTGCCATCCATCCTTAGCCAGTCGTGCTATGTCAGGAAGTTCTTCCTCTGTCCCTGGACTTTCTTCCTCTTGCTGGTCTGGCTTCCCTTCTAGGATCCCGCCGACCACATCTGCTTTCACCCTTCAGAGGTTTGGAGGGTGCAACCTTGAACCTTGAGTTCTAAGGAGCGGACACCCCCAGTTTCTTCAGCTCCTTCTCATTGGACACAGCCTCCATCCAACCTCTCCCACCCACCACAGCTTTCCAGGTGGGTCTGCCCAAATGAAGACTGAAGCTTGCTTTGTCATGGACTCACTGTTAATGGCTGAGCAAATCATCATTAAGTCCATCTACCACGGAGTACCTTGCCAAGTGCCTGAGGAATGCTAGGCTGGCCGTGTGCTGCGGTGGGGATTGCGGGGGTGGGGAGGCACAGAAGGGGCTTTGCAAGGGGCAGCACGGTTGCTGGGAAAACAGGGGCACAGGTGTGGCAGGAGGCAGGGCGTAGTGCCTGTGGTGAAGAACGACCCTTTGCGGCAAGGACTGTGAGCAACCTAAGGACGGCAGATAACAAAAGATCCCATAGAGATGTTGCTTAAGGAGAGACCGAGGTGAAGCGGTCAGGTTCAAGCAAGAGAATGTGAACCATAGGGAGAGAACTAGGGATTTACCGTATTTTGCTGTGTATAATGCACACTTTTTTACCCAAGTTTTTTAGGAAAAAAATAAGGATGCACATTATACATGGGTGGTACTAATTCCAGATCTATATAAATGTTTTTAATTCTCTTATTTCTGCTTATGCATTAAAAGTGTAACTCTAGAAAGCAAGAATGATATCCGTATGCAAAATAATGCCCTGGAACACGATAATGGGTTTCATTTTTAAATATTAATTAATTAATTAATTAATTAAAACATTAAGACAAAAGATTTTTTTTCTTCCTGAAAGTTTGGGCCAAAACTGTGGGTGTGGCTTATACATGGAAAATCTGGGTAACGCAGAGAACCAGCGGCCGACAGCACGGGTGCGGGCCAGAGGGGGAGCAGGCCTCAGGGAGCCCTTCAGGACTAACTCCCAGAATGAGGTGGACTCGGCCTGCTGGCACCACTACTGTCCGAGGCCACCTCTGGAGCCCTGTAGGTCAAGACACACCCCCACAGCCAGGATTCAAACAGTAGGTAGCCAGAGTGGGCTGCAGCCACAGAAGCCACCCCACACCCAGGAAGCTAGGGAAATGACAGGGAACTCGAATGCAGAAAATCCCCACACTTCTGCCACCACGCCAGTCACGTCCCAAAGGGGCAGGACTGTACCCTCCACCTTGCACATCTGGCAAGGGGTGCTGCCGATCGCAGCACCTAGTTCACATCCAGAACTCTAGGTGCAAACAAGGCCTGGGAACTTAGCTCTTAGCTTCCCAGACTCTCCAGCTGGGAGGAGGGTGCAGTAGAGATGGAGCGAGTGAGAGGCGCGTGAGGATGTCCGTCTCTGCACCCTTTATGACAACAACGAGACGGAGTCAGGCCAGAGCTTCCATCCCCAGCCCTCCCGACCGTGGAATTCTATGCCACCTTGCAGAGAATGATGTAACTTCAGTGAACAGAGAAAAGTTCATAAGAAATCCCTAAGGATAAACGAAAAAAGCAGGCAGCAAAATAGAAGTCACCACAGCATTTTACTTCAACGAAAAGAATTTTTGAAAAATACAAAGACAAAAAAAAAATACCAGCAAGATAAATGGCCACTTTTGGAGATGAAACGATGGAAGGCATTGTTTTCATCCTCTTCTGTTTTCAAAGCTTTATATAGGGTGCATATATTCTTTTTATCCTGAGAACAAAATATGCATTTTACAAGTGCACTTATAAAATCTTCACAGAACAGGGAAAAAGCAGTGAAGGTGGAACAAATTGGTGACCCAAGTTAGGAAACACGTGGGGTGGGGCAGGGGAACAAAAGAGCGCAAGGAGAGGTTCGTGGCTGGCAACCTAACTAGGGGCGTTGTGCAAGAGGAGAAAATGCAAGCTATTGTGTAATTGCGGTCCAGTCTCACAGGGCTCTCTGCCCTGGGAAAGGCCTGGCCATCTCTGGGTATTTGTTTCCACATCCAAACAAGAGCCTTAAGACCCCAAGTCTGAGCCGCGTAGCGAAGGAAAGAGCGCCTCCGTGGTGCGGTTGCCCTGGGGGAGTGGGTTGGAAACCCAGACACTCCCGCTCGGTGAGGAAGGACAGGCCTTGTCCTCGAGGCTAAAATTCTGCTGCGCCCCCAGTGTAAACAGATCCTCATTGGCTGCTGAGCCTCTAGAATGAGCGGAGGCGGGGCAAGAGGTGGGGGAAAGCTGGACTAACGGGTGAGAGACTGAACCACTGCACCCGAGCGTGAGCCTGAGCGCGAGCCTGCGCCCGAGCCTGCGCCCGAGCCTGCGCCCGAGCCTGCACCCCAGCGTGAGCCCGTGCCTGCAGCAGGTAATGACTGTCCTTCTGCTCTCGAACCACGCCGGCAGCCCGCAGCGCCGTCCCGGGGTCGCAGGCTTCCTCTCTAAGCCTCCGCTTACCCACATGGGGGCAGGTCTTTTTGCCTGATGGAAACTGTAGGACCTCACCCCTCTCCCCGCACCCGAGTCCCGAGTCCCCCCGAGTCCCGAGGTGGCATCTGAGGGCCCTGGGGTTGTTGTCCTCCCTTCCCCCGCACACCTTTCGGATTAGCTGCACCTTAATGCTCCCCGCCCCCCACCAGGCCCACTTCAGCAGTGGGGCCTTTGACGTTAGCCTGTGATTGAGAGGCCAGGATGTGCGTCCCGCCGTGCAGAAAGGGTGAGGGTGGGCACCTGCTGGTCCTGGCTCGATGGCCCAGAAGGTCCGGGCCTTAGCACAGGGGTCACTAATACAGGGGACCAAATAAATTGCCCATAGTCAGGAGGAAACACAAAGCTAGTACTGTGGGAACCTGAGCTGAGGTTCCTCCTGGGACTTGCTGTGTGTTCTGGGTGAGTCCCCCAACCGCTTTGATCCTCCTCCCCCAGCCTTCTTCCAAAGAGGGGCTCAGCACCTGCTCCAGTCGCCCCAGGGCTGCCTGGAGTTTCTCTGAGTTAACTGCCCAGAAAACAGCCTGCAAACTTTAAAGTCTGGTGCCCCAGTAAGCAGTGATCTTCCTCCCTGCATGTGGTGGTGCCACTGTGGATCGGCACTAGCGCGGGAGCAGCCTTGGCACAAAGGATTTCCCAACCATGGTCTGTGAGCACTTCTCCCACCTGTTGAGTTTTTCCACCCCCACCCTGGGGCCTGGTAACTCCTTACACCCATCCCGGCGGACTCCTCCCTCTTCAGATCCGGGTCTGTTGGTCCCAAGGCTGCTTCTGCCCCGCACGCAGCAGAGCCCCGAGCAGAGTGGAACCCTAGTGCACCCCTGATAGTTTGCTGGCTCAACTCCCCTGCAAGGGAGGGCTTTCCTGGGCAGCACTGATTTGTGTAGAGCTGAGGACCTGGTTGGGGTGTTTCTTTGGATGAGTTCTTTGCTCCTCTCCATGCCCAGTGGCAGAGGGTAGGGAGGTGGGGGTGGGGGAGAGTCAGGCAAGTTCAGTTCCCTTTTGCTGTTGGGTGGGGCTCGGCAGTGACTTTGTCAGTGAATCTAAGGACTTTAAACACTGTTTAAATTTCACTGAATACATTTTATATGCTGTTTAAATTTTACACCTGCTGTTTTAATCAGGTCTGCATTGTTTTCAGAGTTGTAGGCAAGAAATGAACAGGCCCTTCTTTGCAGCTGCTGCTGGACTTACTGCACCCAGGGAAGCTGAGACGGGGGTGGAGGGCGGGCAGGGTTAGGCTGTTTTCTGAGGGTGCTGCCAGCTCAGATGTCCGGGGTGGAGGGTGGCGGGCTTTATTACTCACAGCCCCATCCCACATAGCCCCATGAGGCAGTTTGCCTGTGAGGCACCTGGGGGACAGAGGTGATGTGAAGCAGGCCCCTCTCTAAGAGAACAAGTCTGTCTCTGAGTCTTTTTGGTTTTCACTTCATTCTTAGGTCAGTTGAACAGCCTGTGTGGACATTTATGTAGCAAGCATAATTCTAGTCAGCAGGGCCATGGCAATGAACAGAACAGGGAAAAAAATCGTTCTTCATGGAGCTGATGTTTTATTGGGAAGAGGCGACAATAAACATATACGCTTGTAAAGATGCTGTTTGGTATGTCAGCTGGAAAAAAGTACAGCATGGTGCAGGGGCTAGAGAGTGCTACAGGTGAAGAAAGCTGAGATTGTATCAAGGGTGGCCAGAGAAGGCCTTGCTGAGGAGCTGACATTGGAGCAAGGACCCAGAAGAGGTGAGGGCATGAGTTGGAAGATAGATGGGAGGTGATAGAGTTGGGCCAGAGGGTTCTTCAGGGCCTTCGTGTACCTTACAACCCATGGTTTTTGAGGTGCCACCCAAATCTTGGGACATCTAAGTTGGTGGGCTTTGGGGGCCCGCCTGAGCCCCTCTCACCTGTTCACCCCAGTTCCTCCTGTCCCCTCCAGAGCAGTCAGCATGCAGCGCCTCCTGGTGCCCCGGCTGCTCCGCCTCCGAGGCAGGACCGCCCCGTACTCCTCCGCAGCAGCCCTTCCGAGCCCCATCCAGAACCCGGACATCCGCTACAACCAGCTCTTCATCAACAATGAGTGGCAAGACGCAGTCAGCAAGAAGACCTTTCCAACAGTCAACCCCTCCACGGGAGAGGTCATCGGCCACGTGGCCGAAGGGGACCAGGCTGACGTGGACCGGGCAGTGAGAGCGGCCCGCAATGCCTTCCGCCTGGGGTCTCCGTGGCGCCGGATGGACGCCTCCGAGCGGGGCCGCCTGTTGAACCGCCTGGCCGACCTCGTGGAGCGGGATCGCGTGTACTTGGCCTCCCTGGAGACCTTGGACAACGGGAAGCCTTTCCAGGAGTCTTATGTCTTGGACCTGGATGAGGTCATCAAGGTGTACCGGTACTTTGCCGGCTGGGCAGACAAGTGGCACGGCAAGACCATCCCCATGGATGGCGAGCATTTCTGCTTCACCCGGCACGAGCCCGTGGGTGTCTGTGGCCAGATCATCCCGTGGAACTTCCCCCTGGTCATGCAGGGCTGGAAGCTGGCACCGGCGCTTGCCACCGGCAACACCGTGGTCATGAAGGTGGCAGAGCAGACCCCCCTTTCCGCCCTGCACTTGGCCTCCCTCATCAAGGAGGCGGGCTTCCCCCCCGGGGTGGTGAACATCATCACGGGCTACGGCCCCACGGCCGGAGCGGCCATTGCCCGGCACATGGATGTCGACAAAGTCGCTTTCACCGGCTCCACCGAGGTGGGCCACCTGATCCAGAAGGCGTCCGGGGACTCCAACCTCAAGAGAGTCACCCTGGAGCTGGGCGGGAAGAGCCCCAGCATCGTGCTGGCGGACGCCGACCTGGACCACGCGGTGGAGCAGTGCCACGAGGCCCTGTTCTTCAACATGGGCCAGTGCTGCTGTGCCGGGTCCCGCACCTTCGTGGAGGAGGCTATCTATGACGAGTTTCTCGAGAGAACAGTGGAGAAAGCTAAGCAGAGGAAAGTGGGGAACCCCTTCGAGCTGGACACCCAGCAGGGGCCCCAGGTGGACAAGGAGCAGTTTGAGCGCATCCTGGGCTATATCCAGCTTGGCCAGAAGGAGGGGGCAAAACTGCTCTGTGGCGGGCAGCGTTTTGGGGAGCGTGGTTTCTTCATCAAGCCCACGGTCTTTGGGGACGTGCAGGATGACATGAGGATCGCCAAGGAGGAGATCTTTGGGCCCGTGCAGCCCCTGTTCAAGTTCAAGAACATCGAGGAGGCGATCAAGAGGGCCAACAACACCAGGTACGGCCTGGCCGCCGCCGTGTTCACCCGTGACCTGGACAAGGCCCTGTACTTCACGCAGGCGCTGCAGGCCGGGACGGTGTGGGTGAACACCTACAACATCGTCACCTGCCACACGCCCTTCGGGGGCTTCAAGGAGTCAGGCTTTGGCAGGGAGCTGGGGGAGGACGGGCTGAAGGCCTACACGGAGGTGAAGACGGTCACCGTCAAGGTCCCGCAGAAGAACTCGTGAGGACGTCCCCCATGGGGACCCGGCGTCAGTCCAGGGGTCCCACAACCACCGACTGGTGGTCACCAGACATGTTTTTAGCCATGGACCCCCTTTATTCATTCCAAACGAACTCTTAGAACCTCAACTAATGAAACAAAATCAGAGTTCCCCTAGTTAAAGCCGGGACGAGGGCTGGGCTCAGAGCCCTGTCCCTCTGTGCTCCAGCGCCAGCGCCCTCAGAGGCCCTGAGCTACTTCCAGGAAACCTTAAGAGTCACTGGATGGTGGATTAAGAACCACTGATCTGGACTTCTAGTTCTTCCTGCTGATCCAAGGGCTTTCTGATGGCTGCACCTGCTGGCGTAGCGGATGGGCTCACCGCACACCTGCGAGTAGAAGGCATTGGGAGCTCTGATGGGTTCCAGATTTTGTCCGTCTCCGTTCTTACTGACGTAACCTGAAGATCAAGGGTGCCTTTCCTTTTCTAAGTACCGGTTGTTGGCTGTTTTTCTTGCTTGCCCTTCACTTTGCTACTGATGTACTTTAATTTGAGGGAAGGAATCGGCCGAAAATGAATTTATATGCCCACTCCTTTAAAATAAGCTTGAACAACCCAAATATCCATTGGCTACCAGGTGGACAAGCAAAATGTCTCCCTGGAATGTTCCATGGCCTTTTCAGCCATGGAGAGGGATGAAGCGCCGCCACATGCCGCAGCATGGGTGGTCCCGGAAGACGCCATGCTGAGTGAAAGGAGACAGACACACAAGGCCACAAACTGTGTGACTCCATTTCTGTGATATACCAGAATGGGCAAATCCATAGGGACAGAGCAGTGTAGTGGTTGCCAGGGCGTAGAGGAGGAGGGGATGGGGAGTAACTGCTAATGGGAATGGCATTTTGTGTGTGTGGGGGGGCGGGGTTAAAATGCTCTAAAATGCTCTAGAATTGGATAGTGGTGATGGTTATATAGCTTTGCAAATATACTAAAAAGCACTGAATTGTATACCGTATTTTGCCATGTATAATGAGCATCCACATTCTGTGCATATTATGCACGGGATTATTATACCCATTATTACACCCATGGTGTGTAATCATCATACCCATGTGTAATGCACATCCGTATTTTTCCCTCAGAAGTTTAGGCAAAAAATTGTGCATTGTACATGGAATAGGAAAGGGTGAATTTTATAATATGTGAATTGATTTTGATTAAAAATTAAAATAAGTAGACTCATACATTCTGTTTGCAAATCTACTTTGTGTCAATATTCTCTCGGTGCTGAATGTTTTACAGAGTCCTGGGGATGGAGGGGACCCAAGCAGTCATCTGGGGACCCAGCCAGGTGCAAAAGTCCCCCCCACAAAATTTCTAGTTTTGTTTTTGTCTTCTCTTGGCAGGCTGGGTGGCAAGGTGCCACTTTAAGACCCACAGAGAAAAGCTCTGGTTCCTGCCTGGGACAAGCCCATGTCAGATCTTGTTTCAAGACTTCCGCTGGCGCTGTCCCCCAGCCTCTCTACCAAAACACTGACCCTGAAGCCACGCCGAGTATCAGGGCGGTCCCGACATGCTGGGGTTTCCAGGGTTCAAGCCTGAGGGTTCAGTATAGTCACTGTTAGTCTTCATTTCCCAATAGATGGGAGTAACTCCAAGCCAGCAGGCCACCACACCTGAACAGGATGCTGAGCCCTTTCTCCCTGTCTTTCACCTTTCTATCACTTTAATAACGAATCACCCTACTTTTAGGTCCGCTCGGTCTAGTAAGTGCACACCCCCGGCATCTCTTCGGCAGCCTGTTGTCTGCCCTAGGCTTCAAGATGACTTTGTTCAGTATTTGACCTTGCAGTTGACCTGAAACTGCTTTCTGGGGATTCTGAGTCTGTTTGGTCCCCTCATCTCTCCTTCCCAACACCTCCTTCCTATGCCATTTGTCTAAGGCTGGGGTGACCCTGACTGTCCCCCAAAGTGCACCTTTTATCTGCTTCTCTTAGAGCAGAGACTGTTGGCATTTTGCATAGTCGTGAGTTTCTCTTGAAACAGGGAAGGAGTGAGTAGGTGGGTGAGTGGGGGTCTCCAATGACCATCAAGCAACATCCCAGTGTTTTAACAAATCCATTGCTCATTAGCTTCTCAATACTTCTAAACCAAGTGAAACTTGGTACAGGGTGTCCCAGTATGGGTTGGGACAGTGAACAGATACTCTTCTGGGTCTCTCATTTTGATCCCTGACATTCGGTGACTGAGGAGACAGACAGGTCAGAGTCCCAGTCAGCTCAGCCCCCTGGGGCTCCGCTGCACTCATCATCATTGCTCTGGACACAGGGCTGTGTGAGCAGGGGGCTTGCACTGGGCCTCCTGCACTGCAGACACTGCCTGCAGGATTTCACTTGCACACAGATGTGGCAGCTTTGGGGCACCCACACATTCCAGCAAACTCATCCCAAGCTCTACTCTGCCAGATGCTATCGGTGCCAGGCGCCTTTGCATGCCACAAACCTCACACAAACATAGAATAGGCCATGGGTGACCTCTTCTTTTTTAGATGAGGAAATGGAGGCTGAGAGGTTTCCCATGAAGTTCGTTTGGACTCAGTTTCCCGTGTGCGCACACTGTGGGCCAGAGAGGGGTCGAACTGAGAGCACCTCTATCCCAACCTCAACTCCTGAAGAGCCCAAGGACTCAGCTTGGCTGCACCCACTGGGGCTGCTGTGCTGTCACAGTGACACTGCTTTTCTCGGCTGGGTCCCAGCTGCCAGGCCCTTGAAGGACTTTGATTTGGTTTGGCTCCGGTCTGGGTGGCAGGCTGACCTCTGGTGGCCACCTGGTTAATTAATTTGCTCAGATCATTTGTTGGTTTCAAAAAAAGAGTGGGGGGTGCTTTAAGGTTCCGGCTATAGGCAGGTTGCAGGGACAGAGAATTAAATGAGGCAGTCCCTGCCCTCTGACTTACTTCACTTAGCGCGGCACCCTCCAGGTCCGTCTGTGCTGTCGCCAACGGCGAGATTTCATTCTCTAGTGGCTAATAGCACATCGTGTGTGCGTGCCACATCTTCCTCATCCACTCGCCTGTCCATGGGCACTCAGGGTCATTCCATATCTTGGGGATCAGTAATGCTGTGACAAACATAGGGGTGCACAGGTCTTTTTGAATTAGAGTTTTGGATTTCTTCGGATAAATGGCTACAAGAGAGATTGCTGGGTCACATGGTAGTTCAGTTTTTAATCTTTTGAGGAACTTCCATATTCCTTTCCATAGCGGCTGCACTTGTTTACAGTCCCACCAAGAATGCACGAGGGTTCCCTTCCTGCACATCTTCACCAGGCACTGCTTAATATTAGTCCACTTGATGAAAAGTCACAGCGGCCCAGAGATGTCCAGGTCGTAAGTGGAGCCAGGACGCACACTCAGGTCTTCTCTCTGCCACACCCAGCTCAGCCCAAGGGAAAGGCCTGGAGGGAGGGACACAGGACCCTACTGGGTGAGAAGGAGGTGTCCAGGCAGAGAGAAGCAGGAACGGTGTTCCTGGGAGAGCAGATGACTTGCAGTTTGTGAAAAATCTTGCAGGGTATGAAGAAATGGGGGAGGAAATGGGGGAGGGGGCAAGGGCTGGGGGGGGAGTACGCCCTGTGAGGACATCCACACTTTGTCCATTGGTGGGAAACTGTGAGAGTTTTGGAAGGGTCATGTTTTGGTTTCTAAAGCTGGCTCCGTTTCAGTGGGAGGATAGGTTGGTGGGGGTGACCTGAAGCTGGAGGCCCCTCAGGACACCACTCGCTGCCCATGCCTGTGATGCTAACCTGAACCAGGGGTGAGGACGGGTGGGAGATCGTGGGTGCCAGCAGGTGACCCCACAGGGCTGGCTGGGGTAAGCCAGTGGGTGTCGGTGCCAGCACCATGACAGGGCAGCTAGCTAGAGCAGTGGGTTTGGGGACAAGATGGCAAGTTCATTCAATTATTCACCACTTTTTTATTGCATGCGGACCCCTCAGCACCCCATGAAGCCTGGGGCCTACCTAGTAGCTGCTCCGCAGGTGTGTGTGGTGGGCGGAGTTAGAAATGGAAATGGGAGGCTTCTCTCTGCCCACTCCCACTCCCATCACCTGATAGTGGTGATTTTTACTCTTCCTGGCTGGGGCAGAGGGGTCAGGCAGGAGGAAGAAGAGACGCAGGTAACTGCTCAGCCCCTGGATGCAGTGGCGGCTGACCTCAGAGGCAGTCCCGGCCGAGGGGAGTGCTCCGGGCAGGAAGGAGACTCAGCCCCGCAGAGCGGAGCGGAGCGGAGTGAGCGCGAGTCCCAGCATCCAGCTCTGCCCTGGGTGACGGGTTCCCAGGTTCGGAATTCATTATTGAGCTGCAGACACCAGGGCACTTTAGTTCCCCTTAATTAATTAAAATATCACATAATCATCGCTCTCCGATTTAATGTTCAGGAGGCCCTGGCGAAGGCTGGGAGTGAGGAAATTCATTAGAGGAGACTGTTCACTGTCGACTGATTCTCTCATTCTTATTAATTTTCCCTGTGTCATCCATCCCTGAGGGGAGAGCGGAGGGCAGTGTTTTTTTAAAAACATAGGATTAAATTCACCATAAAACCTGACGAAAAAAATCCATTTTGACTAAAAATCAGCCTTTTTTAGTTAAGGTGGGAAGTGGGTCCATTTGGGATTGGACACTGGCTTTTAAATTATCTCCCTCAAGCCTAGTTATGACTCAGTCGACAACAGAAAACTGAGATTCAGGCTGCCTGCTGCTTGTGGGGTCAAGTCCAACCTCCTCTAGTGGCATTTAGAGGTGTGGCCTGGGCCCCCGCCCCAACACCTGCCCCTACAGCTCCCGAAACCACGGGGTCCAATACTCCCTGTCGCAAATGAAGCTGCACTTTTCCACCCCTGCTGCTTTCTCGTGCTGCTTCCCTCTTCGGGAATCCCCAGACCCACTCCAACCCCCAGCTCGGATGCCTCTTCTCCTCTTCCAGGAAGTCGTCCCAGATCTTCCTGGGAAGACATTCTGTGCTTCCTCGGAAGGACAGCAACATCATCCCACTCATCCTCACTTGAGTCTCACCAGAGTGCAGGGTCCAGGTCCCACCCACGTTCACATCGCCAGTGTCTGCACCCCTCTGTCCTCCGGAGAAGGCTACTCACGTGCATGTGGAAGATGACAGAGTGCAGGGCTAGTGAGTGGATTAAACCCTAGGGTGCTCATACCGTGGGGGACCCAAGTTCAGGGAGAGCGAGGGGAATAGGGCCGGCAGCGGACGATTAGGACCACACCACATGCAGGGAGACCGGGCGAGGCTGTGACTGCAGCCCAGGCGGGAGGTAGGAGGATATGGAAGAGCAAAAAGGGGCAAGAGGCAGAGGGGTGACGAAGTACCAGTGAGACCTGGACCACCTGCGGCAGCATGCCAACGACAAAGAGACCACAAAGACTGTCCTTGAAAACATTTATTTGCAGGGGCAGGGCTCATGAGATGTCATCACATCCATGAAAGTAGGGTAGAAAGCACAGGTTCTCTGGGGAATGGTGTTTCCAAACAGTACCAGCCACGGCACACATTCTTCCAGCCTCTGCAGAGGCCGGGGGACTTACACCGCTGACAGGTTGTTAAGGTGGGGCAGTTATGTTTCTGGTTTTGGTGAAAATTTCAGACAGGGTAACATTTATATTATTTTTGCATGTAATTACGATGGTGAATTCAGCCTCAAGCAGTCTTCATGCGCGGCTGCGTCCTTACGGGGCTCCACCCACCCTGCTCTCTGGGCCTCCAGCCAGCGCTCCGGTTTTGATGGGGCACATTTGAAGGGATGCAACCGATTTCGTTAAGTGTGTGTATCGCAGATGCACGCTGTTCTACTACCTTCTCTGGGGCCTCAGCACCCCTACTTCTCCTGAGAGTCTGTCCACCCATTAGGGAGGCAGGGGTGCTGAGTGCAGAGGGGCTGTGAACAGGACCCCGCAGCCCCAACCTCCAAACAGAAAGAGCTTCCACTTTGATCAGTTTCAATTCTAATTGTATTCAAAGAAGGGGTGCCAACATTTTAGAGTCTGAAAACCACCCACCTAGTTTCATTCCTTGCTTATTCCAATGAGGAAACCGAGGTGCAGAAAGTGAAGGGAACTGGTGCAGGGTCACACAGCAAGCCAGGGCCGAGGTCCCAAATGGGCCTCATGGTTCCAGAGTCCCAGGCCAGCCTCCTGCTGTGCAGTGTGTCAGGGTGACGTTGCCCTGACACCCCAGAGATGGGACAGCCAGCCTCAAAGGCAGAAAATGCAGTTCCAAAATGGACCCCCAAACGGCATGCCCACCGTGGGCAGCATGAGGCTGTGCTTCTGAAGCAGAGAGGGGCCTGGACCAGCATCTCTGAAACCCGTGGACCAGAGGCCTGCAGGCCTCGGGCAAGCGCCTTGCTCCCGGGGCCTTGTTTCTGCATCTGCAAAGGGGGAGGTGCATCGGTGCGCGCCCTCCCTGCCATCCGGGAGCTGGGGGGTGGCCACAGACGGCTTCGTGACCTTTAAAGACAATCCACGTGTGGGATCCCAATTTAAAAACTTTAATCGCCTAGGATATCTATTTTTTTTAAATCCCAGATATCAAATATTTTCCTTCTCTCTTTCCTCATTAAGAAAAAGAAAGCAAGCCTCATTCCTGGGGGAGGTCAAAACATGTCTAAGTAAAACACGTTCTACTGCACTCTGTTCCACCCCCCGGAGAGAGCACAGCCAGGCCTCTGCTGCCACTGGGTGAGAGAGTGCTGGGCTTGTTCGCAAGTGGACAGACGTCTCGGTCCCCAGACGCCCAGCCACGGGGCCCCTGAGTCGGGTAAAATGTTTCTTTAAGATGAGAAACCGGCAGGGAGAGAAGAGCTACAGCCAGCTGTCTGTACCTGAGTATGAAGCAATAGCCTTTGATTCTGAGGAAATACCAGTTTAAAAAGAACGCTAAGACCACACTTCCCGCATTTCGTGCACAGGGCCATCCTACTCCAGCATGGCAGGGCTGGAAGGGCCACAGGGAGCATCTAGTCCAAATGCCACAGTCGCAGGTGAAGAGACCAAGGCCCAGAGAGGGAAAGGACCTGTCCAGGTCACACAGCAAGCGAGAGGCCAGGCAGGGGGCGGCAGGGCCCTCTCCTTCCTGCTACAACACACACTCGGTCCCCGAGCCCCACTGAGCAGCCGCAGACGAATGAGGTGGAGTCGCAGCTGCCACGTGCCCCGTCCAGCCCTTTAGAGTTCCCAGTGTACCGTGACATGATCTTCCCCGGCGGGGAGCAGTCAGAAAAAGAATTCTCAGGGAGCAATTCATTTCTAAAGTATAAAAAACCACCTGCAGGCTGTTTCCCCAGCATTTGCCCTGCTAAAAACCACATCTGCGTGTGAATCTAGTCTGCACCTAACTTTTAAAAACATACAAAAGGGGTCTTCTACAAGCACGGTTTCTCCAGCTCGCCACGAAGCAAAACGACCCAGGACTTGACTCTTCCGTCGTCCTGTGATCGGTGTTTCTGAGAGCCTGGGAGGGAAGAAGGAAAAGAATTAGAGGAAAAGAGCCTGTTCTGTCACAGTCAACTGTGCGGTGAGTGGAAGGTGCAAGAAATGACCCTTAACTTTAAATCTCCACCAGGCGAGGAGTGCTGTGGGCCTCGAGCAGGGCCCCGGAGGGCGGACATCTCAGAGACCCCCAAGTTTACTATGAGGAAAAACTCCCAGATATTAGGAAACCTAGAGACGGCTCTCTTGTGGTAGTGAGCACTGCATCTCTGGAGGTATGCAAGCAGGGGCCGGCCCATAGTGCACCCCGCTGAGGGAACTTGGGAACGGGGAGGTGCCGACGCTCTTAAAATTCCATGGCTCCCTTTTGAAAACTCATCTATGATGGACTGTATGCATAGCCAGGTAAAATCTCTGTTTTTTTCAATAAAATATATACATATTTATACTTAAAAACTATATATACTTTAAACATGGAACATATAGGCACACACACACATATAAACACACAGGACAAAAAGTCCCAGCACTTGACTTTTTGTTACACACTGATCAGAATAAAGCAAAGGCCGGCACCAGGGTGCTGTGAGAGCCGTCTCCTAACTGCACTTCTGTTGGATGAGCTCACCCTGCACTTTCCTCCTCATGCCCCACCCCAACCCCAGAGGGAACCACAGTGCGGTCTTCCTCTGTCTCCTCAGTTCTACACTGCTTCGTTCACCCCACACTCACACGTGCCCCGTGTTTCTGAGACACCGCGTTCCTTGTAGTTGAACGGCGTTCACTTCTCTGCTTTCCATGTATCCCCTACAGACCTGACGTGAGGCCTTGGACACAGAAAGTGCCTAGCAGTGGTGGCTGCAGACGGAATAATGCGCACGACGACCACAGCAACATCCTTCTGCTTTTCACGAACTACCAAGCCTGCGTCCCGTTTTCCCTGCTCTATGAAGTCCTTGCCAGCGGGCCCTGGTGCTGGTGCCTGTTCAGGACAGTTCTCCCACCCTGTAGGAGGCCCGTGCCTCCCTGCCCTGGGCCTCCGGGGAGAGGAGCAGACTCCCACCGTCCCCTGCGTGGCGGGGTGTGGCCACAGGACTTGCTTTGGCCAAGCGGCTGTGACAACCACTGTGTCTGAGCAGAAACATTAAATGAGATTGCGTGCTTGGCGTGGCCTGTTGCTCATCCCCTCTGCCACGAGAGTGGACACGTTCCATACCAGGGCTGCTCCTCCTGGCTGGGTCCCCATCTCAGAAGACATGTGGAACGGAGCCACAGCCAACCCGCCACCTTGACATGGAATGTGAGCAAGAGTTAAACATTGGTGGCCATGAACCAGCGAGGTTTGGGGGTTGTTAGGCAGAGAAGCTGGCTAATAAGGGGTCATTTCCTAAGTTCACGGTCCACCTATCGTGGGAAGCTCAGAGTGACATGCACGCGGAACACGCTAGAGACGCTGCCTGTGAACTGCAGCAGGTTCCTACTCTCGTTTTGTGTTCTTCTGGTTTCGCTGGTTTATGTGTTTTTCTTCCTTTTTATTACACACCTTATAAACCACCTCGATGTCTTGTGACACAGATGTATAAACACCTGAAACGACTCAGAACGGGTACTTACGCTGTCACATGCGGTCACCTGGAGCTGGGAAACGGAGGACTTCGTACACGCGCAGGTCGCTAACCGTCACCGTGCCCCGGGACTGGGCCTCCCCCAGCGCGTTGGCCGAGTGGCACTGGTACACCCCCGCGTCCTCCTTCCTCAGGGGGCTGATCTAGAAACACAGCGAGCACGTTTGGGTGGTTCTCAGCGGCACAGTGCAGTCGCTCCCAGATGCAGCCTCGACGGGACCCCTGAACACTGGCTCCTTCTCAGAATAAGCGCGAGCTCGCTCTGTCTCTCTTCTCACCCCCTCAGTGCCCTCTCATTTTAGTGCTTCCTCTGCACTCCTGCCTTTTACTGTGAGCTACCTAGTCCTCTTTTTTTTTTTAAAGATTGTATTTATGTACTTTTAGAGAGGGAGGAGAGAAAGGGAGGGAGAAAGAGGGAGAGAAACATCAATCAGCACATCCCCAACTAGGGACCTGGCCCACCACCGGGCATGTGCCCTGACTGGGAATCAGACAGCGACCTTTTGGTTTGCAGGCGGGCGCTCAGTCCACTGAGCCACACCAGCCAGGGCTGGTCCTCTTATTGAAGGTATGGGTATAGCTTACAAGGAAAATATTGCAAATTAAAAGAATAACAATCTATTGTTTCTATTCCCCAAGAAATGGCCCACAAGGGCTCCCAATGGAGGCAGCCTTCACAAATTAACACCAGAGAACTTTTTCCTCCGCACTTTCTCAAAATAAAGCACGGGAAGGTTAAGGTCATGGGGCCCTTGGATGATGTCCAGTCTAAAGCTCTTTTTCTACAACTGTGGACACAGAGGCTCAGATCTGAAAATGCCAGAGACCCCACCGCATTCTGAGTTTCTGAGCTGGGTGCAGAAGTGTCCCGAAACCTCGCAGAGGTGGTGAGGCAGTGGGGAAGACACCCCCGGAGGGCAGCCTGTCCCCCCTTCCCTGCAGAGCAGATCCACACCGGCCCTCTCCGCTCTTGCTCCCTCTTGCTAGAACGGCTTGTGTCGATTGCGAGTTGCTCTACAAACCAGGAGGGTTTGTGCACCCCATCTCGTTTTGAACTTGCACCAGTGGTGGGTGAAGGGGGGCATGGTCATTAGCCTCATGCTCCAGGGGACCAGCAGGTAAGTCACAGACTATTAGAGTCACCTGGCCCTTGGATGCTGTCCAGTCCAAAGCCCTCTATTTAAAACTGTGGGCACGGAAGCTCAGAGAGGTGGAGTGATGTGGCCGGCATGGACCCCTGGCTCGTCACTCCAGTGCTCCTACAAACACACGGCATTCCCTCTTCGTAGTAAAACCACAGCACGTGGCACGGAGCAGCCATGAGAGAAAGCAGAGGTGCCATCCCCCCCCCCATACCAGCCACGTGGCCTTGGGCAGGTTTCCTACGGCCGCCGTAACAAAGCACCACACACTCAGTGGCTTGAAACGACACACACACCATCTACCCTCGCTGAGGCTGGACGTCCAGGTGGGTCTCCGTGGGCCAAAGTCACGGAGTCGGCAGGGCTGCCGTCTTTCCAGAGGCCCTAGGGGAGTACCTGCTCTCGCCTTTCCCAGTCCAGACGCAGTCTGCATTCCTCGGCTTGTGCCCCTTTCCTCCATCCTCAAAGCCAGCGATGGTGGGTCACATCTTTCTCGCACTCCCATCTCTCCTGCCCCCCTCTTCCACATTTAAAGAACTCTCGTGATGACCTTGGCCCCACCCAGATAATCTGGGGTAACTTCCTTATGAAAGTCAGCTGATCAGCAACCTTATTTCCAGCTGCAACCTTAACCCCCTCTTGCCCTATAACAGAAAACATCCACAGGTTCTGGGCCTAGGACATGGACATTATTCTGGGGTCGTAACTCTGCCTGCCACTGAAGGTCACTGGTGCTCTCAGGGGTTACACCACCTGCCCTGCTTTCCCGACAGTCCTCACAGGGTCTGGTGAGAAGCGGATAAGAAACGTGTGACATGTTACAGAAATATCGAGGGTGCTTTGTAAGGGCCAGTCAATAATAGCCAGTAGTCCTAAACAAACAGGATGCTCACCAGAATCCAGGCTGTGGCCTCATGGTCGGAGGGGCCCCCTCGCACCTGGACAGCTATGTTGACATGGTCCCCAGGCAGGTCCTCCAGCACCTGGGTGCCCTCAGGAGACTGTGTGACCTAAAGAGGACAGGAAAACCAGGAGGGGTTTAGTGAAAGCATTCCCGGGTACGTGCCACCCCACAGACACCCTCACTGTCTCCATTTTCCCACTGACCTCAGGCCAAAACCCTAGCAGCTCCTGCTCCTACTGAAATGCCCGTCGCTTTAAACCCCGAATTATGTACAGACAGTACACCCCGATGGACAAAAAAGATGTGGACGCCACCACTGTCTCACGGAAGCAGTTCAGAACGCCACGGTCCTTCTCAGGGCTGTTGCAGACAAGGGGGCAACTTCTGCTGTGACCCATGCTCGTCTCTCAAACACTGATCTGCAGGAGGATCCAGTTTTGGAACAGGGCTGCGTTATCTGCCACCACCCAAGTCTTTCTAAAACCCAAACCCAGTGAAGCAGCCTCTAACTTCCTTCCAGCTGATCCAGGCTAGACAACCAGTGGGACTTCCCCGACAGCTAAGTGGTCAAGAGAGCAAATGCCACAGGAAGGATGGCAACCTCCCTTCTCCGGGGACAGCTTTCGGAGAAAAGTTTTGTGGCATAACCCTCGAGGCAGAGGGATGGTACATAACAGGGGTGTCCAACCAGCAGTCCAACACAAAATCGTAAGTTTTCTTAAAACATTAGAGATGTTTTTGTGATTACGTGTCACAATGTAATTAATGTGTGGCCCAAGACAACTGTTCTTCTTCCAGTGTGGCCCAGAGACACCCCGACCAAAAGCCTGGACACCCCTGTAAGATACCCTTTTAGAACCCTCTGGTCCACACAAAAAAAATATACACAGAAACACACTTAGAAGGAAAGAAAACGTTCAAACCTCACCCCCCCCCACGTGCGAGTGCACACACACACACACACACACACACACACACACACGAGAGTTCTTGGCCACAAGTACCTTCCTCCACGTGATGACTGGGGGCGGTGCGGCCCTCACCTTGCAGGACAGGTGCGCCTGTGCCCCGGTGACGTTGTGAACACTTCGGGGCGGGATGACGACCACAGGAGCTGGGTGACAAAGACAAGGAAGCACAACCATTACCCTGCCAGGTCCCAAGGGCCCCACGTCTGGAATTCCCCTGCCTGTGAACAGCCCGCTGGGACAGAGCACAGTGGGGTGAGCGGTGGCTGGCAAAAGCTCTCCACCCACAGAGGGCAAACTCTCAGGCAAGGGATCGTGGAAACGAGTTTGCCCTAGACTCGGAAGGATGCCCACGTGCTTCCTCAGCCGTCGTCTTTGTTCTCCCAACAGGACAACAGGGGCCCAGAGAGAACGGGCAACCACCCAAAGTCACGCAGCACATCTGTGGCAGAGCTCTGGTCTCGTGGCACCCCTTCCCGGGCCCCGGCTGCCACCTGCTTTCGGCTCAACGACAGGATAGGGCTCTGGGCGGGGCTGGTGTCGCTTCACCAACAGCAGTCTTCCGACAGATGGGCCTTTCTCTTTTCCCGTGCAGGGCATTTCAAAGAACAGCGCCCTGTGGAACAGCGGTGTCCGCCCTAGAGCAGAGACCCCCTGCAGCCCTTTCAAGACGCTGATTTGCATATCACAGACTCACAGACTCGACACTCGGCCTCCCCCGCCCCACACGCCTCCCATCCCTGGGGGCAAGACTGCCGGCCTGGAAGCTGTGTGGAGACTGGGAATCAGGCGATGTGGGTCTGGGCTGCCAGAGCACTGCAGAAAGGAGAGGGAGCGCGCGGGCTCACCGGATGGGACTGGAGAGCATGCAGGCATCTGAGTGAGCAGTTCTTAGCGGACACTCCACTCTCCTCCCTCCTCCCTGCGCCTGGCATCTGCGCTGCCCACACTGGGACTAAAAGCATCAAGTCCAGTGCCCCCTCAATGTCCCTGCCCCCACATGGAACGCACCCCTAGCCCTCAGGGGGCCAGCTCCCCAGGTGCAGGGCTGAGAGGGTGTGCTCTAGTCCAGGACCAGGGGCTCTGCACCGCTTTCGCCTGCCTCGCAGCCCAGGTGCTTCCCCCTGGCCTCACCTGCACAAGAAGGCAAGCTTGGCCCACCCTTGCCCCTGACCCCATGGTGTCTTGGGCAAGGTGAAAACTCGGTCCTTGGGGAGGAAAATGCTCTCTGTTTGGTTGTGCTTGTCTGTAAGATGTGAACAATACACTCGGCTTCACGGGGTCGCTGAGCTGGTCTTACCACGTGATGAGTGTGAAAGTGATGGTTCCAGTTAGCATGATATGCCGGTGGGGGTCAGGAGCAGGTCTGGGACACAGATGGCTGGGTGAGGAAACACATGACAAATAAAAGAGCAAACACATTCATTCCCGAGCCATCTGACTGCAGAGAGCGTGGACTCCTGGGGCTTCCCTGGTGACTCGAGGCCAGCTCCGCAAGCCAGCCTTGGAGAAGAAAAGGAGAGAGAACAAAGAGAGGGAGGCAGAAGGCTGGAGGGAAAGGGGAGGGGACAGAAGTGAAAGGACGTGGAAAGGAGTCTGGTCTGGCTCCTTTGGACAGACTGGGAAGCAGACTCTGCCAAGCTGGTGCCAAAAGCAGAAATGAAAAACAAAACCCAAATTTGGGAAACTGTCTTAGAGCTGCAGAGTCTCAAACAGAGAAGCCTAATTCCCCAAGATCCTGTGCCTGCATCTATGATGTTCTCATCGAGCCTCCACTTGCATGCCTCTAGTGATGGAGAGCTCACTATCTACGGAGCCAGGCCCTTCTATCCTTGGAGGGCTCTGCAGGTAAAAAAAGCTTGCCCTCATTGGAGCTAACATTCACCTCCCTGTGTCTCCCACCTGTTTATACCAATGCTGCCCTCTGAAGCCCTATAGCCCTCTGGATGTCCCAAGGGCCACCGGTGAGGTGAATACAGACACTGCCCTTTTCCTCCACAGGCTTTCTTCCCCCTCAGCCTGGGCAGCTCACTCTTTCAGCTGTGCCCATCTCACTGCCCTCTAAGCCCCACCACCCTAAGTAGTACCAACGTCCCCCCAGTGAACCAAGGTCCTGGGCTTCCAACACTGCCTGACGTGCCCCAGCCACCTGCCTGGCCGCCGCAGAGAACCACGGGAGCCTGCCCTCTGGCAGGAGCCCCACCTGCACAGACCACAAGGAGAGTCTGATTTATTCAAATCCTCCTGCCAGTGCCGCCTCCCAGAGCCCACGCCGACCCTCGGAGGGCTCGCTGTGCGGACGGCCAGAGCCACGTCTCATTCCAGGGCCCCCCGCGGGTCCCAGAGGGGCGCTCAATCAACGTGTTTTACTTCCACTCATGTAAAGTCATAAATTTTAAATGAGATTTCATCAGTCCCTTTCAGGCCTAAATGAATAAACCAGTAAATCACATTCCACCTTTCTCTCCTCGCACTTCCCTCTCCCTCTCTTGCAGTAACTACACTTGAGAAAGCCTGTCTCGGAAATACTGTCTTTGCCACTGATTTCCTGGCAGAAAATGCCATTTGTTTTTTACAAAGGAGCCCCCTACGCTGGATGACAGAGTGCCATTCAAATGTTCATTTTTAAATTTACATATGCTACGTGCGCTCTGGCGCACGGTTCTAGTTTTGACAGATGCCCACAGTCGTGCAAACGCTGCTACAACTGAGACACAGAACACTTATCTCGAACAATTTCCTCCTGTGTCTGTCACAGTCATCTGTCTTTAATTTTGACACGTCTGATTTTAAATTGACAATATTTTTATATGTAACGGCGCTTTACAATCAGCCATCATCATCATCGTAATGTTGGTGATGATGCCACTGGCTGACACTGGAGCCGGCTGCGTGCTGGGCGCGCTTCTGTTACGGGGCCGTGAACCCGTCCGGTCTCTCCGGCAGTCCCCCAGCCGGGGACGCGAGCCAGGGCCACCCAGCCTTAAATGGTGGAGCGACCCTATGGGCCCAGGCTCCGGCCCCAGGCTCTGTCCACACCATTTTGCCCTCTCCTTGTGTGCCACTTCCACGTATGCCACTCTCTCCATCCTTACTTAGCCCTCTCTTCAGCCCTGCATTTATCCCCATGTTACAAATGAGAAAACCAAAGCTCTGAGAGGTAACGTGTATGGAGGGACAGGGGCTCAAACCCAGGCCCCTGAGTCTATTAACTCCACACTGATTTTTAAAGGGAAACATCTGTTATTCTGTGTGGACACCTTCCTAGTGTGAGAAAGCATTCCTCAGGGATTGTATTGGGGGCCCCCAGGACAGCCCCTAGATTCCACGACTTGCTGGGGGGACCACAGGACCCAGCCCAGCTTCACTCACAGCTATGATTCATCACAGAGGAAAGAGACAAAGCAGGTCAGCACAGGGAGGAGGCATGCGGGGCAAGGGCTGGGGAAACCAGACACGGGCTTCTGAGAGCCTCTCCCGGAGAAGTCACATGGGACACACTCAATTCCCCAGCCACTTGGGGACTGTGACAACCTGTGCAAAATGCCATCTACCAGGGAAGCTCACCAGACACTCTGCGCCTGACGGTTGTCGCTGGGGTCAGTCACCTAGGCTCCCTCTGCCTACCACGGACAGCCGTTCCAGGCTCCCAGGGAGAGAGCAGATGCCCAGCTGTCCTTTGTACAGTGCAGGCAGCGATCAGTCCTGAAACCCTCGTCCCCAGACACCAGCCACAGGCCACCCTTGCCCACAGGCCCGTGTGAGCGTACACAGCTACACTGACCCTTTTCTGCCCAGGAATGGAACCGCCCCCCCGGGCTTCACCCCAAGGAAACAGCTCTTGTGAAGGCACCATTAGTGTCCTCAACACCAGCAGGACACTCCCAGCCCTGCTGTCCCCAAGGGCTCATTCAAGTGCGGCACTGGGATGCTCAATGCCACGGCTGCCCCAGGCAGGAGGAACCCACAGCCAAAGCCTGTCCCTGCCACACCCCAGTGCTACCGTGTGGCCTAGTTTCTTCTTCAAAATGAGCCTGGCAGTCCACTCTCCCTCCCCTCCCCTCCGCTCCGCTCCCCATATGCTGCTGTGAGGAAGTTACCAGACCCCTTGCCAACTATAAAGGCTTCCACGGAGGGGCCTGAGGACTCGGCAGGATGCAGCACCCTGAGGGTAATCTCCTTGAAGATGCCTCTATTGGCCTCTGGTGAGCGGGCCTGTCTGTGGGTCTGCCCGAGGCTCCAGAGGCCGCAGCCCACAGCCCTTCCTCGGGCGAGCCTGGGGCGAGGCCTTACAGTTGCCAGTGCAGCCATGCTTCTGGAAGAGCCAGGGCCTCCCTTCCCGCCTGCCTCTGACAGGAGTCACGTGGCTCTCAAGAGGGAGGACGGTGCCTGCTCAGCCCGGTCTGTGAATGTGCCAGCTTTGTCTCTCTAGCCCTTCCTCGCTCAATACTTGTTTCCTCTGTTCAGGCCAGCAACAGCCATGGAAACGCCAGGCCAGCACAACTCTGCCCATGGGTACCAGACAACAGTCACCAGGTGTGCCCCGACCAAGGCAGCGCTGCGGGTGGGCAGAGTGCACCCAGGGAATCTCAGATGCCCAGGGGCCCAGTCACCGCCCACAGGAGCATGGGCGGCTTGCTCAGCACTTCCTCCTGAGCTGCAAAGGAAGGTTGACAACTTCGGCCCCCATGCCCCAGGGTGCAGGGAGAGAATGGGTGTGGCTGCATTATGAAACATGCGGATCTGTGCAAATGAAAGGGATCGATGTCATTATTACAGTGTGGGGGGATCTGTCCTCCTGCCCCGTCAGCTACATCCTTGATGGCTGGAAGGAATGATCTTCCCAAGTGCCTCTGAGATTTCTTTAGAGTTCATGGCGCTAGGGAAAGAAAGAATATTAAGAGTCATCCCCCAGGGACCCCATCTACCTGTAGGAGAGGGAGCACCGAGAAAGGGATTACTGATCAACGCACTGAGCAGCCCTGGTAATTTATGCTAATAGTCATGTTACAGCGCAGAAGGAGGAACTGCTCAGTCCTGCTCCCTGCAGCCTGTGCCTCAAACCCCTCCCTCGGCATGAAAGGCTTTTGAGCAGGAGACCCCCCCCTTCCTTTGTCCCTCTCACAAAGTGGCATTCACAGCCTCTCCTGGTTACCTGGTAACACACGCTTCACAAAGACAGATTTCTAAGTGGAGCTGGAATTTCAACTGAGGTAGATGTTCTACGATTCAGGATCTCAAGAGCTCACGGAAGCCTCGGGGGCTCCACAGCCCGGTGGCCTTTGACATGGGACCCTGTTCCTATGTAATTTCGCACTCAAACAGGACATCAACCTGCTGTCTGCAGGATTCCCAACATCAGCAAGTGGTCACAGTGCACAGACAGAACAATGCAGCCTTTTAAAGTAATGACACCAGTAACAACGTAATGCCAGGTGACCTGATAGTTGAGAAAGAAAACCAAGAGTTTAGGACAGAATGGAGCTGCGCTCCTGAGCCTGGCACTGAACTGCTCTGGGCCTCGGCTCCGGGTGGCTGCCCAGCAGGCCCACTGCTCACACTCACCACAGGACCTCTTTGCTCTGTGTCCTGGTTGGCGCTGTGCCCTCCCACCCACTCAGCCCAGGAGTGTTCCACTTGCCCTTCAAGGCTCCTCTCATGTGCCTCCCCTTTTGTGACGCTACCCTGCTCCTCTCAGGAGCCATCACCCAGTGCTAAACAGAGGAACCAGCAACCTACCTTGGGGGGCAAACCAGAAGGTAGATCCGGCCTGAGAAACTCTTGAGACTCAAGAGCAGCCAATTTGCGGCACCTTCCGAATCAGATTGCCAGAGGGCTGGAGGTGCATGGCCCCACTTGAAAAGAGCCAGGAAAACCCAGGCTGGAGCCCCAGCTTGGCTGGGAAATAGCCAGGTGGCTCCAGGGAGTCCCCCCCACAACACTGCCCCGCATGTCTCAGCTTTCCCTTCTGTGTAATGGGAGTGAGACCTGGCCAGGGTAGTTGCAAACATTGAGCAAGAAGATGGGATGCAAACACAATTCCCAACAGTAAAGAATGAATTATTCATATGTGGGAACATAGTGGATCTTCAATAAATGTGTGTTGATCAGAGGATTACTTGCATTAGGCATTTTGGGTCTTTTCAGAGCACAGGAGGAAAGGGAGCATTTCAGCCTGAAAACTGTTTCCAAATGCTCCTGAGAGGCACGTGTGAGAACACTTCCCACCCTGGGTGGAACTTCACACATATGTACAGACGCCTGGCTCCGCTCAAGTCAGGAGTTCGCACGTTGAAGGAGTAGGTGAGGCGCCGCGGAGGGGGTTTATCGCCAGTATCGAAGCAGAACAGCTGCTTCGGGGACTCAGCCTGCTTCCCTTCAACCAGGGTCTGTCCCCAGGGGCGTCGTTAAAAAGTGCTTCTGCCATGTCCTCTGAATAGAGGATGGCTTTAGGGCAGCACAGAGTGCGGTGCCGCTTTCGCCTTACTCCCTAGCTAGGAAAGATCCCCTGTCCACAACTTCGTGATTGACCAAGACACGGGGGCAGGGGCCAGACAGACGTTTCAGGACAAAAGGCAGTGGGAAAACAGTGCCCGGCTGACGGGCGATTCCGGGGAGGCCTTCTGCCTGTCACTAATGGGATCATTAAAAGCAGCTTCTGTATGGCCTCCATTTGGCTCCCTGAACATCTTCAGCCCGGGGCCCGCGCCTGAGGTGCGCCTCAGGGCCCATAGATCAGAGTGGAGGGGCTGTCACATTTACTTGTCATTTGGTAATTTTCAGTGAATTAGGGGTATGGGGTTTCCATCTGCCATCTGGCCGCACTCTGGTAACCATGGCAACCACCACCTGCCTGACTTAACTCTATCAAGTCCTGTCCTCAAAGAGCATAAAACAAGGTATAGGGGACTTAGGAGCTGGTCAGGCTGTACTGGTCACCGTGGTCAGTCCCCTGCACTGCCCCCCACCACCGGAGCCTCAGTCTGCTCCCCATAATAGCAGATTTGGCCTAAATGTCTTAAACATCTTCAAGGCATCTCTCTTGAGAACAGAACACCACTCCAGGGAAGTATTACCCCAGACTATCTACGCCGGCAGATTCTGGGGACCTGGTCAGCACTTATGTCTCCCGTGTGTGGAGTGAAAGTATTACCTGTCTGCAGACAAAGAGAACCGCCCGGGAATGAACTGCTGAGGAAAGCAGATTGTAAAATCGAGTGACAGGAACTGGAAAAAGGAAGGAGACAGGGCTGTTTATGTGCCACGGGGCAGAAACAAAGGGGCCTCCACAGGGGCTGACACAGCCCAGGGAGGGGATGGGCCAGCCCAAGGTCACTCAGGGAAATGGCAGCATGGGAAAAAGCCAGCCTGCTCTCTCCTCCATGGGAGCTCCCACCAGGAATAGCCAGCGGCGATTTTCCTGTGCTCCAGGGAGGCTGCAGCGCGGATGGGCTGCACACCGTTTCCATGTTTCGGGGACAGGAGGCTCCCTGCCCTATCTCTGACAACACAACAACGTATGTCTCCTGGACACACGTCTGCCCGGAATGTCTGGGAGAAGATAATCATAGAAACTTCCCAATGCCTGTTAAGGTCTTCCCCCACCCCCAAGTCTTCCCTGTTGGAGCTGAAGTTACTACACTGACTTAGGCAGTTAGGTCAGACTTGGTCTCCAGCCATGGGCCAGAACCCCAAGCCGGACTCCTTGGTACTCACCTTAGACTCTCCACTGCCCCTTCCAGGCAGCGTAGAAAGGGGCAGTTCTTCAAAACATAATGGGCCAGCAGGGTGCTTCTCTGGGCATCCTTTTACTAAGGTTTTGGTTTATTTTTGTTTGATTTTTTAAAATGCACACACAGAGGGTGGGCAGCAATAACACCCACAGACGACTTTACTGTGGTGTTAATGAAGTGTAAGTTCCCAGATCCCAAACAATGATTAATGTTCAATTCCTTTACTTAAAGTGGGACCTTCCAAATTGTATAAGCCTTAGCCCCACAAAACCTGGGTCTACCCCTGAAGGCATTAAAATCTTTTCAGAATCTAGGTCTGCAAATGACTTTCCTGTCCTAAGTGGGAGCTCCCTCAGGAATCCCCAGCAGGGTCCCAGCTCCCGTAAATCCCAAGTTCTGGTGGGGAGCTCCTTCTCCTCTGGCTTCTTCACGTTTCCTCCCTCTCCATTCAAACAACCCACACCGGGGACTTGAACCCAATGAGGACCTCCCACTCTCAAACTCCCAGTCTTGTGGAGGCAAACATACCAGGCCTCTGAAAAACTGCATCAGCAAGTATTTAAGTACCAAAAGGGACAGCAGGCTCCCCAAATTCCCACCAGCTCACTGGCTGGTGTCTCCATGAACTTGGTAAGGGAGGGTGCAGCATGTGAATTCCTGCCCCAGCCTCCTTGCGCCCCCTGCCAGATAAGAAAAACTGCCTAGACAGCGTTGATGCTGGGAGGAGAGGAGGGACATTCTTTTTCCAATACCCCAGGGTCTAGGGTCCCTCCGGCCGCTGCCTTCCCCGCTGCCACAGCACTGCCAGGCGGAAGCCCGACTTACCAAATTCGCAGGGGCCGTCGTGTACCTTGTGCAGGTGGCCTGGGTGCGCGCGAGGCGCGTGCCGGGCGCGCAGGCGCAGTGCGCAGACGCTGGGATAAGAGCGGCCGTCGGAACCGCAGACGGCGCCGCGCTGCGCGCACACGCAGAGGCCGGTGCCCTCGGGCGCGGCCCCCACGGCGCGGCTCGCGCACACCAGCTCGGGGCCACAGCGCTCGCCAGCCGGGCCCCCGCAGCTCGCGCCCTCCGCGCCCAGGCAGCGCGCGCAGCAGCCGCACTCGTCGCGCGCCGGAATGCCGGGCGCCGGGCAGCGCACGGGAGCGGGACAGCGCTCCGGCCGGCACGGACCGCACTCTGGGCGCCGGACGCCCGCGCGGAGGAGCCCGAGGCCTGGGGCCAGCGGCGGCAGCAGCAGAAGCAGCAGCGGGAAGAGCACGGGTGAGAGTGGCATGGTCCGCTCCGGGACGGCAGTAGCGCTTCTGCTTCGCTCTCCGTTCCGCGCGCGCCGCGCCGCCACCCCACCCGCCCCGCGGCCGCTGATTGGCCGGGGCTGCACCGCGGGGTGCCCGCAGACGGCTGCCCGGCCCGGGACCGGAGCGGCGGGGTGGGCTCCCAGTTGCCCGGTTGAGAGCCGGAAGGATGTCCCTAGACCCACTGTCGGACACCCAAGGGTAGTAGGGGCGGGAACTTGCCTTAAGTCGCTATGGTAGAGCCAATATTGTGTACAAGACTGGCTCCAAATATTATGCCCTTTAATCCTCTCAGAAGGATGCGCCATTTTATTTTGCATTTTGTAGTTTTCCAAGTTGTATTTTAAAAAAGGAATATATGGTTTAAAATTTCAGAGTTTACAAATGGATGTAACGGTATAAAGAGGGTTTCCCTTCTCCCGTATCTCAATTCCCCAGCCCAGCCTCAAGAGGGCACTCGTTATCAGGTTCTTGGTGTGCCTTGAAGGAAGTTTGCTTGCCTATAAAAAGGATAAGCCCTCTCTTTAAACATATACACACACGCAGTAGCATGCCATATACATTACTCTGTGCTTGGCTTTCCCACCTATGGTATTTCCCAGTTTCCCCACCTCTTATGCCTGAAATCGGCTGCTTTTACAATCAGTGAAGCATTAATTAGTTCCCCTCCCCCCCTTAATGCTGCATAAAGACGTGGTGCATCTCATGGTTAGGAGTGATTTGGGTGAGATATGGTGATCTATTTAGGATTGGCTTTGGAATTTTAAGCTTTGCACAGCATTTAATTGTATAAAAACCTCATTTATTCAACCAGTTGTTTTTGGTCCTTTTGTTACTACAAGTAATGTGGTATTGGATGTCCTGGCACATAGTGTCAGCATATCTGTGACTTAATGGGGAGTGCATGTTGGGAAGACACCGTGGAACAGGTTCCTGCAGTCACTTATTTATTCATGCGGTCTCCATGCCTGCCCAGAGCCAGGTTCTGTGCGCTGGGTCTGGCAGAAGACTCAGACAGAAAGCACAAGGGAGTCTTGATTGCTGGAGTTTGACGTGTGGCCACATGAAGACAATAGACGGAGGGGACGTGCTGACCAGGCTTCATGGATGGCTTTTCTTGCCTTCACCCCCTCACCCTCATTTGTCCCATGTTTCTTGCTCTCTTTTTCTGAACTCCTGGAGATGGAGAAAGCCTCTTGGAGCCTAGGACGACCAGCCACAGCACTCTTGGGTGGCATCCAGTTTGCTTTTCAAGCCCAGGTCTTTCCCAGTTTGCAGTCTTTTAGGGGATGCCCTTATCCCCAAAAGGAGCCCCAGCAGAGGCCACTTTATGTGGTGGTCAGAGCAGGGCCAGCTGCCTGGCCTGCTCCGGCTCTTCCCTTACAAGCAAACTCGGGGGATGGAGGTAGGGGGTGATGAGGACTATAATAATGGCGGTATAGCAGTCAACATGGCTCTCCGCGCTTATTAACGCATGGTTTCATCCAGAGGCTGCTGCCTTGAACCTGGCATGGCCTTTTAAAGTACTTGCACTCCTTGAGTCTCTGTGCCCTTCTGTGAATCTCTCCTAAGGACATATCACTACATGTGAAGATTTCATTCTGGAGTTGGTCACTACAGCAGCAACTTGGAAACAGTCTAAAGCCCCAGTGATGGGCAATGGTTCAGTAAGTGGTAGCACATTCAGTGACAGCGGATTAGGTGGGCAGTGAAAAGGAGGAAGGAGAGTAGGTTACCTGTAACAAAAAGATGTTTGTAATATACTGTTCAGTGAAATAGCAATTATAAGTTGCATGTCATGTGTGATGGCATGTTTGTAAGCATGTGGTTGTATATATATGAAGAAATTCAAGATTGTTTAATGTGAAGGAAGCACGTGTAGTGTTAAAGAATACAGCAGGGCTGGAAAACGAGAGAGAAACTCCATGCTGCATTTCAGGGACCTCCTTTCTGGGGAGTTCAAACTTTCAAATGGCCGTAGCTGTCCAAAAAGAGAATGGACTACTCCACAGGTGGTGAGCTCCCTGTCAGTGGGGGAGTTCAAGGACAAGTCTTGGCAAGGAGTATGGAGGGGGGAGATAAAAGAATCAGGATTAGGTGAGAGGTTCTTTTATATCCTTCACTCTGAGCCACCCCTGTTGCTGCACAGTGTCTGACCCTGAGACCTGGGCTGTGTGAAATGTGGTCATGATTAGCAAATAAATGTGTACAGGAGTGATTTGCCTGCTTTTTATGCAAATATTGGTCTATTAAGTGGTGTCAGCATTATGAACTTAATGAGTGCTTCACGCAGGTTGGAATACACAGTCGAAGAGGCACATTTACACCTGATCCATGTGCCTTTTAAGCAGTAGGGAGAGCATTATACAAGCAGACTCTTTGAGAAGATGGTAAGGAGACTCACTTTCCAACCCTGAGCCTGTGGCATATGAGAAAACACTGCAAAGCTTTGAAGGTGATGGGCATCTATTTCCTTTTCAAAACTGCTCCGAAGCCCATAGCCCAGTGCACTCTGGTTCCCAGAGCACCAGTTAACACTGTAAGCCCATGGAATTCTGGGAGAAAGTGGGGGTGAATTCTCTCAATGGGGAAGAGAGTTGAGGCCTGTCTATTGTCTCGCAAGGGTTAAGGAGGTTATTTGGAAAAGATGCTTCCTAAACTGAGTCCCAGGGAGACAGGTGTTGTCCAGAAGGCAGGCAGAGAGAGGGAACCATGTGTCCACAGGCACGAAGACCAGAGAGAATGCAGTACAGTCAGGAGGAGCAAGGAGAAAGCTCAACCAGGCTGCAGAGCTACGTGGGGGTGTGGAAGCTCGGGAGGTAGGAGGTGAGGTCAGGGAGGCCAGATCACTGGCCTCACCTGGCCTGCTGGATACATACGGTGAGACACAGGCATGGCGCTGGCAGCTCAGGCCTGTATTATTGTCTGACAGGCAGATACTTTAAATGTAGAGGGGAAGGGGAGACCATATTCCCACCAGGGAGTGAGGGAATAAGTCTGCAGAAAGTCTTTCCTGGTTCTCCATTCTTCCCTTCGGCATTTTTTTTTTACCCCAGGGCTTCAACCAAAATGCAAGGTTTGTGTTGTGGCCACGCGTGCAAATCACCACCTTGTGGACAACACAGGGATTACAGATCTAGAAGATCCTCATTCATTAGTTAAATATATATTTTCTAATAATTCTAATGAGCCAAAGTGCTGGATAAGGCACCTTGGGTCCGGAGGAGAGGAGACATGAGCACAGATAATCACCGAAAGCTCAGAGGTGTGAGCAATGGGGTGAGTGAAGCAATGGGGCGAGTGAGGGAAGTCGGGGAGGCCACAAGAGGTGACGTGCGAGCTTTGTCAGAAAGGGAAAAGGGTCTTCAGAAATCACCTCTGACGTCCTCACTTTACACAGGGGGTGCCTGCAGCCGAGGATAGGATGGGTCTTGGTCAAAGTCACGACACAGCTCTTCAGGGCAGCACTAGGGCAGGTTTCTGAGTGCCCCGGCCCAGGAACGACCTGGGCCTCGTTGTGGCTGGCCTTTGGTTTCAGGGAGTCCCCCTCCTGGTGCCTAGAAAAGGCCTCTGCAGGGTCTGGGTTGCTGCTCTGTCTCTGCCCTGCTGCCCCACCTCAGCCATCTGTCCAGCCTGCCTTCTGGTACACCGATCTCTTCCCTCACTCTCTGTATTCCACCAGGGATCAATGGAGACACACCAAAATCCTCTCTAGGGCAGACTCTGTGCTTTAGCCCGGATCTTGGGCAGCCTGGGAAGGGGGCTCAAGATGTGCCTCTGGAGTGTCTGTCCTTGGGCACCAGCATACTCCTTGGCCCCTGGGTACATGGTAAACATCTGTGACGTAAATAAACAAGCCAGGACAAGGGAGGTGGGTGGTGCCCGAGAGGTCAGTGCAGCCTTCCTGTGCACTTATCCAGAGCTGAGTCTGGTCCGGGAGGATGACCTGGGGCCACGTCACAAAGGTCACTGAATGCCCAGCTCAGGAGTTTGTCTTTATTCTGTCTGCAGGAGGAGCCAGCCCTGTGCAGTGACAGGATCAGAATGCAGATTAGTTTCATTCTTTTTCAAAGGGAGAGAAAAGGTTCGCAGTCAAGGGTCACACCCACCCCAGAAAGCAGCCGATATTACTTAATGGAGAAATTGCACTAGGTCTCCCATATGTCTGGGTTCCTTTGTTTCTAAGTTTAATAATTAAGCCATGTGTCTGTAGAATAAAGAGAGGCTGTCCTGTGATAAGCTCCCAACTGCTGGGAGACAGGCACAGCCTTTGGGACGAACTGCTGAATTTCCTTCTGCCACATCACCAGAACTGAACCCTGCTGACTTCAGGGCTCGAACACAGGAACCCTCCTAAGCTGGGTCCTGGAGTAGTCAGTCAGTCATCTGTTTCCTCGCTCTTCGCCAATCGGCGGCAGCAGCATCGTCTCGTGGCTCCGGGGAAGAGGTCTCCACTGGAGAGCTACAGGGCTCTGCTCAGTAACCTGGACGAGTGCCCGACAGGTGTGCAAATGCCCCACAGCTTCAGAAAGGAATTGAGGTGCACTGGGTAGGAGGGGCGGTGTTCAGAAATGCTCGCGTAGGTTAGAATGGTAGAGATAAAGCGAATGTTGACGTGTTCTTCAGATCACGTTAAGTTCTACCTTTGGGTTCGATACCAAACTGAGAAAGTATGAGAGCAGGAAAATGAAATTTGTCACACAGGTTTGACTTCAGGTTTCAAAGGGGTCATTCTGGAACGTGGTAGCCCTTGAGAGGTGGGTCTTGATTCATGTGGGTGAAATGTTGCTGAACTTGAACTTTTCATAACAAGTGCCTTCGTGTTTCTCCCACTGTAAGGCGGCTGCCTTCCCAACCTCCCCAGGGTGGTCAGCGGCAATTCGAAGTGACTCTTCCTTAACGGTGTGGAGAGAAGAACTGTGGCATTGTGAGGAACGCCACCACGATAATTCAAGAATTTAGAACATCCATTTGCAGTCTGGGCGGTGCAGCCAGAAAGCTTCTGGCAGATGGACACTCCCAGAAGAGAGAGCATCTCCGTGTGCCTGGAAGAAGCAGCGCTTTGCAAGTCCTTCCCCGAACGGCGTGGTGCGGACGCACCCAGAACTGCTGCTTCCAGGCAAGGGTAAGGCCTGTTCCAGAGAAAACACGTTTACAGCATTTCTTTGTTTCTAGGCATCCAAGAAGAGAGTTGTGTTGGACCTGATCTTTATATTTCTGTCATTTTCATTTTTCTCTCATTATTTTCAATTTTGAGAAGAAGCATTTCTGGGCCCCCTGCATCCCAGACGCCATGCCAAATCAGACCTAGTGGTGGCGTCTCAGCCCCTGGGCTGTATCGGGGAGCTGAGACTTGGACACGGTTAGCTGTGATGTGACTGTGTAGTCGCATGCCAGCCAGTGCCCGGCAGAGAGCAGGCGCGCCAGTAGCTGATGCTCACCAAGTGCTCACGGGTGCCCGCACCCTCCTGAGCTCTCAAGTGTATGAGGGCACCTCAAACACACACGTCCGTGAAGTAGGTGCAGCTCATCTCAGACAAAACCAGGGGTCATAGAGGTTAACCATGTACCTGGCCCAGAATCACGCAGCTAGTCAATTGTGGAGGTGGCCCCAAGGTCTGCAGTCTGAACCACTGTACCAGACTACTTCTCCATGAATGAGTTAAATAAAAAAATAAAGAAAGAAGGCCTGAACACATGCCATAAAATAGATGCAGACCAAGCCAAGAGAGAGATTATACCAGGTGATCAGGAGACCTGTCATGTCAGAAGTTACGCCTGAGGTAGAAGTAATGAGCCGAAACGAGGGTGGTGAGCAGAAGCGGGAGAGCGGGTCCTGGCGGGAGAGAGGGGCCAAGGTGGGCAAACCCCATCGGTGGCCTGAGTCTGTCAGTGACGGTGCCTGCTCTCTGCCCCACAGTCCTCTCCCCTCCCCCAGGGCGGCTTAGACCACGGGCATTATGGACCAAATGACGTCCCCGCAAATTCATATATTGAGGCCTCAACCCCGTTCCTTAGAATGTGACAGTGTGTGGAGACGGGGCCTTTAAAGAGGTGATTGAGTTAAACTGAGGCTGTTGGGGTGGGCCCTACTCCAGTCTGACTGGCGGCTTTATAAGAGGAGGAGATTAGGACTGGCACACAGCCACCAGGATGCGTGTGACAGAGGAAAGGCTGCATGAGGGCACAGTGACAAGGCAGCCTTCTGCAAGCTGAGGAGAGAGGCCTTAGTGGAAATCAAACCTGCTGGCTCCTTGGTTTTGGACTTCCAGCTTCCGGAACTGTGGGATAATGAATGTCTGTTGGTTAAGCCTCCCGGACGTGGCGTTTTGTTACGATAGCCCTACGAGGACCGAGGTTAGGGGTGTGTGATTGAGCCAAAGACAGAAAGGTGTAGACTGGCCTGTGTCCCACCCCAGGGGGAAGAGATGAGCTGGGGCAGATCTCTTCTCTTGGCAGTGGGAACTGGGGGCAACCCTGGAAAGGACCCCATGGACTTGGGGGGTAGAAGTGTAAAGAATGCCATGAACTAGAGTCAGGATGGTGGCGAGCGGAAGCCATGGGAGAGTGGAAATCATAAGGAAACAAAGAGACTGAGCCACGGAGGGAAGAGATTGAAGCAAAAATGGCAAGAGGGAGAATGCGAGAGAGGGAGACCCGTGGGCCATGAGGGGAGGAACCATTCCCGAGAGGGGCTCCAGTTCCCAGCACCTTCCCGGGATGGGTCCCAGCCCTCACTGGGGAGTACTAGGGAGCCCCTTGGACTCAGGGCAGCGTCAGTGGATTTCTGTTCCTTGCTCCCTAAAGATCCACGGTAGCACCGAAGGCTATGTTTAAGGATGAACAAGCAACCTTAGAATGCCTGTCAGTGTGTGCAGGAAACCAGTGGAGGTTAGGCTGGAAAAGAGGGCTGAAGCAGCTTCTCGGATGGCTTGGATTGGGGTGCTAGGGTGAGGGGTGCAGAGTATGGGAGGGTGCTTGGGTGGGCGGTGACAGGTCTGAGCTGGGCCTTGGGGAGAGGCGTGGGTGGGCAGAGCATGGAGGCTGCAGGGCCCCTAGAAAGCGCTTGTGACAGTCCAGGCAGGAAGTGAAGAGGGCGGGATCTGGCGCAAAAGCACAGTGAATGGAAAATCCAGTGTATTGATTAGGGTAAGGACTAGCTGCTGTAGCAAACTGCAAAGTGTTTAAGGGCTCTAATCTAGTAGAAGTTTATTGCTTATTCACGTAACGTCTCAAACAGCTACTCCTGGTCTCCTCCGGTGTTGCTTCAGGGATCCAGGCTCCTTCCAGGTCGTGGCTGCACCAGTCTGAACACCAGCTCCACGCTGCAGAAGGGAGATAAGGATGTGAACAATCCACACCCACACCCTGAACCCCCCTACACAAATGGGTGGATGAGAACCGCTGGGAGGCTTAATGAATGCAGCGAGAGAGGGTAGCTGATGGATGGACAGACAAGGACACCTGGAGTCTAGTTCCCATCTGGTCCCAGATCATTTGGCAACAGGGTGTGGCCATTCAAATTCGTGGGTAATTCTGATCGCCGGGAGATCCCATCACACGCTCCTCTGCACTGGCAGGGTTCAGTTATGAACTGTCTCCAGCCCCTTCTGCCAGCAGGTGAGCAGCCTTGTTTCCCTGGAGAACCTTGAAGCCCTTGGTTCCAGTTTCCTGGTTGATTGCCTGGAGGCACAGTCCTGCTTAATTGCTGGTAACGTTTTTCACAGCCAGCTAAAGAGGCCTCAGTGGGCTGGGCAAGGCTCTGCTGGCTCAGGGGGCCAGTGTTCACAGCAGGAGCCAGAAGAGCCCACAGGAGCCCGGGAGAAAGGAAAGGGGAGGGAGGCTCCTGCTTTGTAGTGCAAGAAGGTGGGGAAGAGCGGAGGAACAGCCAGCAGTGTTCTGAAACAAGGAAGAAGGCCGCCCACTTGCTTTCGTTCCCCTGGTAAATATTTGACTGGATGTTTGCCTTGTCTGTGAGTTTTTCGGGTGCTGTGAAGAGAGCTGGGTGGCACACCAGGCTGCCGGAAGCTGGCATAACCAGGAGGCTGGAGAAGCTCAAAGAACTGCCCAGAGAAGTACAGGGCCCCCCGGGGCTGCAGGCGGTGCTTCTCCACCGGGATGACTCCCACAAGTGAGGGGTGAGTTCTCACACAAGGCTTCGGACGGGCCGTGCTGGCCGACCACGTGCTCCCAGCAGCTGTCCCCTGTGACCTTGGTGACTCATGGGAATCCGGAGGCAGGCATGGTTTAGCCGACTTGTAGGCAGGCTGGCGCGGAGGGAGGAACCAGGGATAGGGTTCCCGGCTGAGTGAACAGATTTCTGTTTGTCCTCAGTTTGGAGCCACAGAGCAGAGCGGGAAGAGCCAGCTGTGGTGTTAGACGGCCTGGGTCTGGATCCCGGCCCGGCAGTTCTGGCAGTCGTCAAAGCCTCGGTTTCCTGATGTGTAAATTGGAAGCAATAACCCATGTCCTACCTAGCCCGCACCTGTGTGGAGATCATATGAGAGCGAGAATGTGGAAGGGTTTCAGGAGCTGTGACGTCTGGCCCAGATGTCAGGAATGAAGATTTCTCACTCAGATATCTAAATGTCCCAGGCCTAAGAGCTGTAAAGACCCCTCCAGACATTCACAAACCAGAGCCTGCGCTGTTGGGGTTACAGTGGTGTGTTCAGGTCGAGGGTCACCCTGAAACACAGGAGTGAGGGAGGGAGCCGTAAAAACTCGGGCAGGCACCCTGAGAGCCACAAGGAAAAGGGGTCCCTGGAGTCCGGCACAGGGCAGGAGCGGGGAAGCCCGAGAGCAGTGCGTGGAGAAGGGCATGTGACCGCAGACCAGAGGTTGGCTCAAAGGACAGGTGGACAGTGTGTGGGGAGTCAGTGGGTGGATGGGACATGAACTAGAAAGCCTAGGGGATGGGTCTCTTCCTCCCCTGCCTTCAGCTGGGCTCCCTGGGCTCAGCGGGCCCCGCTGGGCAGTGATGTGGCAGGAGGCGGACTTTCAGGAAGGTCCGTCACGGGGTGGAGAATGGATTGGAGGGGGCAATGCTGGATGTAGGAGACCTGGCAGGAGGCTGGTGCAAAGCCTGGACTCAGGTGGTGGCTGTAGGGACCGAGATGCATGTGAATTTGGTCGTGATTGGAGAGGTTGAACCGACGACGGGGCTTGATGTGGGCGTGACTTGGAGGGGAGGGAGTCCAGGATGCCTGGATCTCTGGCTCAGACTAAAGGGTGGGTGTTGGGCCCATTCCTGAGGGGAGGACCCCCAGAGGGGAGCAGGTTGGAGGGGTGTTCAGTTGGGACATGTTGGGTGGGAGGGCCCGTGGGACATCCCAAAGGAGATGACCCGGAGGGAAGCGATTGGCTTCATGGTCTGGACTCGAAGAAAGGCCTGGGCTGCACCCAGGAACACGGCCCCTGTGATGCCCGTCGTGGCCTCCGAGCCCCTGACATTTATTTGAGATCAGCACCCGCCCCCCTCCCCGCACCCAGGCCTCCATGCCTCCCTCCAGGGCTCCCTCTCCATCGTGGTCATCTCCCTGGACACGGGCCAGCAGCTGGCCAGGGCCCATCTCACAGGGCGGGGCTCGGGCCTGAGCCTCTCATTCCGATTTGTCTGACCAGTGAGGAGGAGGGGTCGTCGTCTTCTCCAGGGACCACAGACGTAGAACCTTTTTTTGACGTCTGAATGTAATTTCTGTGTGTGAATATGTTTCCTGTTTAGGAAATATAACGAGGTTCAAATTCTGGTTCTGCTGCTCTGTACCTGAGTGACTGTGGGCCCTCACGTGTCCTCTCTCAGCCTCGGTTTTCTCATCCGTGAAGTGGGAATGACAGTCCGGGCTGCCCAAGCCGTGAAAGGGTTAAGTGACGTGATAACTATGAAGACCTTAGTTTAAGTCATTTAGTGAAAAGAAATGGAAACAAGCTTTATTGGACAGTTCAGCATGGTAGTGAGTGGAAAAGTGGACTTTTGCCTTCTTCAGTCACCATTTTATCTTCGTCCAGCTCTCTCTGAGCTTTTCAGATGTGTGTGAGACCCCACACACGCCCTCTCACGGAGGGTGCCCGCCGGGAACTGACCGTGCCTCCCTGTGCAGAGATCTCAGCGTGAGCGGGCGAGGTCAAGGCGAAGGAGCGTCAGCAGAGACGCAGGCGCAGAGGAGGAAACAGGAGGCTGTGGGAGAGAATGGGATACAGACAGGCCAGACCTGAAAGGCCAGTTACCGCCTCGTCTGATCCTCAAAGCGTGAGCCAGTGCCTGTGTTTGAGCCGCGTGGTGGGCTGGGGGCAGCCCGTCCGGGAACCTTTCCTGAGGACCCAGCGAGCCCTGGGGAATGAGAACGCTGTGGAAGCTGTGGAGCGCTGTTCTTTCCCTGCGGGGCTGGAGCTCGGCACAGGGGACGGTCGTTCGCACGGCTCGGCCCCAGTGGAGAGCTCTGTTCCCCATCCGGCCAAGCTGATTCTGTCTCTGTCAGATGGTTGACCAGCTGTTCATGGGTGGAGCCGGGGTACCCAGCCAGGGTGCCCAGCTCCTCGGTGCACGGAGGCTCCCCAGGGTCTGCTGGGGGCCAGGCTGCTGCCTGGAGTCCTTGCTCCCACCTGGTGCAGCGGTGTGTGTGGGAGGCAGGGGTGGGGAGGGTGGAAGCGGGCCGAGAACCAGCACACGGGGTACTTTTCAGTTAACAAGCACCATCCCTATCCATTCTGCAATGATCTAGGGAAGTGAAGGCATCACACCTGTTCTACAGACAAGCAGCCAGGGCTTCCGGAGGAGAAGTGGTTCCCCCAAGGCCTCCAGGCCTCTGACTCCAAATGCCAGGCTTTTCCCTCCGGGCAGATCCGAGGCCCACACATGCACGAAAACGCCCTACACACGCCCTCTGAAGGAGGGTCGCACCAGAGCTGACTTTTCCTGGCTGCACAGCGAGCTCAAAATGAGGGAGAGAGGTCAAGGCAAAAGAGAAAACAGAGATTTGGACTCAGAGAAAAGAGAGTGTCTGGAAGAAAATGGAATAAAAACAGGGTGTCTGCGTGTCTTTCATTGTAGAACTCCCGCCTGGTTCTCAGAGTCACAGGTAGTGGCAGGCAGAGACGAACCGGCAGGCAATTAGAGGGAGAGGCAGGCAGGCACAGAGGACGTTCCCGGACGGCTGTCAGAGGCGGGCCCGCGGGCGACATAGGAGCCGGGGAGAAAACAGAAGAGACCGTCAGCAAAGGTGGCAGGCAGCCTGTGTGGGTTTTATAACCATCGTGGACTTGATTTCATTTTATTCTTCAAGTGTCAACTTTCTATTAGGGAAGGGTGCAAGCTTACACAAAAGAAGAGAGACGTGTTGAAGGAACCCCATTCCCGTCACCCAGCTCCAGCGACTCTGCACACGCGGCAGCCTTGTCCTGGTGATGCTCCCCCCGCCCCCGCTCCCCTCCTCCAGGCTGCCTGTCGTGTCCTCCTGGGTTTCACTTGTGAAGAGAAGTTCACTTTCTCCCGTGGAGTTCCCATGCTGTGCACAAATGACCCGGCACACAGACTCACTCCTAAACCTTCCCAAGTTCCTGCAGCCCTCAAGTCTGTGTTCCAGGAGAGTTTGGACTGCCCTGGCCACAGGAACAGGAGATTACATTGACAAGCAGAGAATGTGACAGTCGGGAATTCCTTATGTGATCTTCCCCTCAGCCGGAGTCTGAGTCTCAGCTCCCCCACGCACTAGCTGGGTAAGCTTGGACATGTTTCCCGATCGCCTGGTGCCTCGGTTTCCTCACTTGTGAAACGGGACGATAATAGTGCCTCTCTCCCAGGGCTGTGGCGAGGATGGACTTAGTTAACAAGAGTGCAGCCCCTAACGGATAGCTGGGTGCACAGCAGGCCCTTGGGAGATGTCAGTTTCCCATCCCTGCCCTTAGGGAAGAGTAGCGAGCACCTGCTCTTGCCACACCTCGGCCCAGGAGCTGGGCACGGGGACACGCAGGCCCCCACGGAGCCGCCCGTCCAGCAGGGACACAGACCCATACAAAGACATTGCCAAGCAGCGGGCGGGCTGCTGTGACGGTGGGCTAGTCCCAAGCAGTCCAACCTTCTCAGTTCGTAAGGGGCTGAACCGAGACCCACGGGTCCCCTGAGCCTAAGGAGCCACAGCAGGTAGCGGCAGAGCCGAGGTGGACTCAGCTATTTTCCCTGGCTGGGCCTCTTTTCACGAGGGCCTGAGAGGAGGCGGGCAGCGGGAGGGCTGCAGCACACTTCTACGCCGGGGTACTGTGCTGTGGGCCACCCTGCCAGCAACAGGGCGGTGGGAGCCTGGTCTTGGGGCAGGCCGGGGCAGCTGCTCTGGCTGCTGGTTGACCAGCTCAAGGACTTCGGTCATGCTGTGGCCAGGGGTACCAGGGTAGGGGAGCCCCTGGCACCCTCACACCTAGCAGGAGGCCAGTGATTCAGGCCAGGCCAGCTGCCCGTGGAATGCGCTTGGTTGAGGTCGGAGGGTTGGTGCTCAGCCTGGAGAACCGCTGACCCTGGGCACCCCTGGGGCCGTGGAGCAGACAGGGCCTGGGGCCTGAGGGGGTCGAGGTCCATCCAGTTGGAGTTCCATTTCGGTTCAACAAAATCCTCTTGATCAGAGCTATCCTAAAGCAGGTAGGGAATAGGGGAGAAGATCAATACTCCCTGATTAACGAGGCTGATTTTCAGGGGAAAAGTAAGTAAAATGACCTGTCTAGTTCCACCAGTGTGTACACCCTGGGGTAGTACTATTTTATAATTTTTTTCACTTAACAGCATATCAAACATGTGCAAGGCACCACCACTGGAAAGGGGACCTTCCACATTTGGGGGTGCTGGTTTGCTGCTGCCCACAGGTGCTGTCACCCTTCAACAGCCCTGCCCCACCAGGAAGTGGTAGGAGTCCCAGAGACCCTGCACGTGGCCTCGGCAGCTCTGTGACAAGCTGGCTCCCTCACAGGTCTGGTCTGTTCACTGCTGTGGCTGCCCCCTGGCACCAGCCCTGCTCCCTTCCTTGCGCTCACCTCCTTCCAGGGGCTACCAGACCAGCTCGGGCTCAGCCCCTCCAAGCAGCAGACGGGCTCAGCAGCAAATCGATGAAGGCAGGGTCAGCCATCCAAAAAGTCCAATGCTGACGTGAGAAGTTGCCTTTCCTTTTTAAAGTGAATTTCCTTTCCTTTATTGGTTAAGTGAAGAAATTAAGTTTAGTCTGATCCCATGTTTGCCTAAAACTCTGTAAGTTATAAGCACTACTTGCTTAAAACTATATAGATTATAATTATTGGAGGAGAAAGAGCTTTTATTTACAGCTTTTCACATTTGTAAATATTTTTGAATGTTTTACAATGAGCATATATTTAAAATGTCACACACACGTGAGGAAGAGATTGCCTGAGAAAGAATCTTGGCATTCGAGCATCAATACCTATCTTCACAGACCACTCTGATTTCCTCAACTTACATTTTCCAGAAGTAGAATTCCTGGAAATGAAATGGCTGTATTTTAAAAGTTCTTGGTGTATGTATTACAAAAGCAATCCTTAGAATAACTATACCAATTTATACTCTGGCAATCAGTAAATGAATACCAACTCGTCTTAACCTTCAGTAATGCCAGGCAGTATTTTTAAGAACTCCTCATTTAATAGATAAAACAACATTTCATTTTAATTTCTACTTTTACTACTACTTGAAAATTTAAGAATTTATTGGATATTTATATTTATATATCCAATAAGAATTTATTGGATATTCTTTGTGGTTTATTCTTTGGACATTTTTGTTCCTGTGGTGCTTCCCTTTCAATCTTTATGTCATTTATTTCTCTTTCTGCTCTTTGTTGAAGCAATTGAACCTTCATTCACATACACTTTACAGTTTTAAATATACTTATTTGCAACCTATTTCTATTCTTACAGTAGTTAACTGTGGATTTTCAATATAGTTACTTAGAATTATATTTTTCTTACAAAGCCCAGAAAGAGAACCAGCTCTCTGCATCCCCTCGGAAACACAAGGAGAACTTGGCTCTTCCTTCCTTCCTTCCTCTGCGTCCACGCCTGCCCTCCACACACCCCCTCTTCCCACGTGGGGTGTCATCCGGTATTTTGCCTCTAGATTGCCATTTCAAACATTTTGTTTCATCATCATTCCTTATCTAGATATTTCACAATGTGTTTTATTAATTCTCTGTTCATTGTTGCTTTTAAATTCTTCTCTGTCTAGGTTTATGTTTCTTATTCCTTGAAAATTTCTTTCAACATTTATTTCAGAGAAGGTCTTTTGAGGACTTGTGTTTCTAAAAATAGTATACATATATGTATATTATAGAATAAATTTATGTTTTTATATTATAAATAAATGTAAATATATAAATATTTATATGTAACTATTTCTATTATATAATTTATAGAGATGTAAGTTCATATGGTTTATTTATTACATATAAATAAATTTTGCTAATTTCTTTGCCTGCTGTTGCTTTTTGTACTCCCCTACTTCCTCCTAGATTTATCCTTCTCTTAGAGAATGTCCTCTATTTTGTGCTAATCTTATTTCCTCTGGAGTGCGTTCCCCTGGCTGTTGAGTTCCTGGATCCCTTCTGTGGTGTACTCTCTCCCCAGCTGCTTGATGGCTCCTGGCTGTGTGCTTGTCTTTGTGGCGGAGTTTTCTCCTGGGACTTTAGCTTTGGGAGGGGTGGTGGCTGCTGCCAGTACTAAGGCCTCTTTCCAGGCAGTGGGGAGGGGGTGGGATGTACCCCTGGGTAGGGCGCCTCAAGGCCTGGCCTCTGGGCACCGAAACTCCTGGTCCCTCCCAGGTGCCAGCGGTGATCTGGGCGCTGCCTCTCTCTGAGTGACCCATCAAACTGCTGCTGGAGATGTCAACACCACTGGCCCTGCTGGTCAGCAGGGCTGGGAGGACACCTGGGTGCCTCAGAAACCCCAGTTCATCGTTCTGTGGGCTGGGGGCAGCCCACCCCGCTTCAGCCCCTGCACTCCGGGTGCAGAGCACTCCCCAAGTGGCCCCGCAGTCTGCTGTAGCCGTGTTGGCTGGTGCTTTTTCTCTTCGATCTAGTCCCAGTCTCTCTCCATTGTTCAGGGTCTTCTAGTAGCTTCTGTGTCCCCAATAGATTTCCACCTTACTTTCAAATACAGCCATATTTTCTTTCTTTTTAAAAAATAACATCTGGTGCTCTTGTATGGGATGCGGGGACTGATGTGTGTACTTGCCTGACCTTCCTAAAAGCCCAAGTCTGAGTTCTACAGTTGTCACCTTTCTGACAACTTAAGTTCCCCCCACCTCCTCCGCTTCTAGGGCATTTCAGACTCGCGGGTAGACGTAACTGGGGAGCACTGGAGTGTTAAAGAATTACGGGGGGACATGCCAGGCTCCTGGGTTCCCCGGCGGAGTGCCCTCCCCAGAGACTTCTGAGGGAGAAGGAGGAGCTGGCCAGGGAAGAAAGCACAGGATACGGCTGCATGGATGCTGCTGCTGGGGTCGGAACCGAGTGAGGAGCTGTGAGAGTGCGCAGAGGTGGCGGACTGGAGTCAGCGCAGGGAGAACGGAGTGTGGAGGGAGCCCCAGAAAGGAGGAGGTCCTTTAAAGAGAAGTTGTAAAACTGCTGTCATGTGTTTCAGTCACGAGACCCCAGCCACCCTGTCCTGCTGACTGTGACGCCTGGAGAGGGCGAAGTCCACACTCTGTCGTCCAGATGGCAGTTGTCATGCCCCAAGGGATCGATCAGCTGTGGACCAGCAGTGAGCTGGCAGTTTTTGACCTCTGGGTGCAGAAAACCATGTCCAATGGCTGATTTCCGGTGGAGTTACTGTAACTTAAGCCCCAGGGCTCCTCAGTGGCACGGGGCCCTTCCCAGGCTCTGGGAGGGCTCACCCTAGTTAAGTGTTTATATGGTGATATGTTTTCCTTACGATAGGAGGAGGGTTTGTAGTTTCATTTGAAAAGGATGTGCAGATTATTTAGGCTGTGGGTCCCCCAGAACCTGAATCTCTCCCTGACTGTGTCATCGAGAAAAGAAGGGATTAGATCTAGTCAGCGGGGCAGTTTGGACAGATAATGAGACTGGAAAGAAATCAGAAAGATTAATCCGCTTGGGGAAGGGTCATCACAGATGAGCAGCACTGGCTGTGAGAGAGTAAACTGCGAAAAGACCAGGTGGATGTAGGGGCTGCAGGCCAGACCCCTGAGGGTGGTGGTGGTCAAGACTGAAGGCGCAGCGGCTGCAGCAGTGGGTGGTCGTGTGCACATGTTTTCTGGTTGTTTTCCAGGGCACGGCAGCTAAATGACTCCTGCGTTGGCTCCGTGGACATGGAACTCTTCCTCCACTACTCCCTCATCCCGTCAGTAAGTGAGGGCAGGGATGGGGTGTGTGGGGGGTGGGAGCCAGGCTGCCCCCAGGCACAGGCTCCCAAAGGGGCCTGACTAAGTCAGCAGGGAGAAATGGGCTGAATTTCCTTGATGTGCTCTCCTACATTATGCACTAAAAACACAGGCAGAAGACGTCTTTTAAGGGCCGTAGACTCAGGGACACTGGCTTTTAGGGGAAGCAACAACGAGCTGAGTTCTGTTGGAAGATGCAATAAAGAGCATTTCAGGCAGAAGGCAGAGCGCGTGCAAAGGCTGTGTGTACGTGTGTGTGTGTGGTGTGTGTGTGTGGGGGGGTGGATTGGAGAGTGTGAGTAACTGAGGGTGTCCGGTTGGCTGGAGTGAACTGGGTGGGGCTATCCAGGGAGGTGGGCGGAGCCAGGCCAGAGGAGCTCTGTGAGGCTCTGTGCAGAGGAGTTTCCATTCTCAGCACAATGGGAAGTCATGGAGTGTTTCCAGCATGAGGGTGGTGTGGTTTTGAAATGAGCACTCTGGTTGCAGTGCTGGGATTAAGTTGGAGGCGAGCAAGCAGGGGCAGGGAGAGCAGTTAGGAGATGGTTGTAGAGGTCCAGGCAAGTGAGAGGCAAGCTGAGCTCATCCTGGATGATGGAGGTCAGTTCAAGGCATTTGGGAGGAAAAACAACAGGACACGGTGGTGGGTTGGACAGAGAGGTGAAGGAGAGGGAGATGTTGAGGATGACTCTGGTTTCTGACTTGTATAGCTGGGAGGATGCTGGTATCTGCCATTCCCTAGTTAAGGAAAGTTAGAAGAGACCCAGATTTGGGGTGGAAAAAGGAATAAGGCAGGGAGGAAAACCATGAGTTTCATTTAAGGTATACTGAATTCAAGAATCTTTCAATACATCAAAAAGAAATGCCAACTGTGTATTCGGATGAACGGTTATGGAGCTCAAGGACAAGGTCTGGGTTCAAGATCAAGTGTGTGAGTTCTGTGTATTGGTGGCCATTGAAAGCATGGACATGGATCAGATGGCAGAGGAGAGGATCGGGTAATAAGATGAGTGTCCTGGGACTGAACTAGGAGGAGCTCCAGATCTCATGGTTGGGTAAAGAATGGTCTAACAAGAGACAGACTGAGAAGTAATGAAGAAAACCCAGAAAAGCTCAGAAGGCTAGGGAAGAGAGTTTCTAAGAGAAGGGCGTGGCCAACACTGAGAAATGCTGCTGAAGGGTCCAGCCAGATTTGAACTTCAAGTTTACATTGGACGCAGCAACAAGATGGTGATTAGTGACTTTGGCCAGAGTTGTGACCATGGAGTGATGGGAAGCCAGGTTAGAGACTCGAAGAGCAAGTGAGAAGTAAAGAAACAGAGTCAGCACGTGTAGACAGGTCTCAAGAAGTCTCTAGTAAAGGTGGAGAGAAAAGGACCTCCAGTATGTGAGAAAATGACTGAATCCACAGGAAAAAAGCAAAAAGGATGTGCAGCCTGATAGTTGCTATCGCCTCTTTACAGATGAGGAAACTGAGAGTCCAACAAGTCCCTTCCCAGCCAGTCTGTGGGAGACTAGGTTTGGACTCATGTCTGCTCCAAGCAACCCAAAGGAAAGCTCATTACAAAACGTTCTGGAAGCCCCGGGGTGCGTGCAGCCAGCTCTGTGCCCCTGGCGTTTGAGGAGTATATGCACAGTGAGCGCGCTGCTCACCCACACGATCTCTTTCAGGGTGGGGACCAAGTCTGCACCGAGGACGAATAGTCCCAGTGACCCTCTCATCTTTTCTTCCTGTAGTTGTGCATCATTTTGGTCTTGTCCTTTCTCCAAAGACGGGAGCACTGTAGACAGAGAGATGACACTTCTTACCTCCTGAGCGACCACTTTGGAATCATCATGTGAGTTGAGCTAGAGCTGACCACTACAGCTTGTGGTACCAGGTGACTGGGGCCAACCCCAACTGTCAGGCCAGGGTAACCCCGAGTTACCTCCCCCACCCCACCTCTGCCTCACTGTGGACAGCCCTTGTCCTCCCTGCCCCAACCCAAACCGAGCTCTGAGAGTTCAGAACTGGTATCCAAGCCATTGCACCCAAGGCACCTAAGGCTGCTCACACTTGCTTAAAACATCTCAAGGAGGCCCCGAACACTGTGGGAAAGGCCTTCCCACATGAAGCCTATGGCTGCCTTGGGAAGCAGGAGGCAGCGAGCCTTCTTGTGGGATGGCACTGTGAGGTACGCCCACCCCAGGGAAGCCCACTGGACCGGGGAGCTTTCAGGGCCTTTCTAGCTCTGCCATTGTGAGGCTGTGCACCCCTCACCACATTTTCCCTTAAGATCTGATTGTTCATAGACCTTAATCATTCATTAGATCTTACTCTTCATCATTTTTGTTAGTATTTATTAATATTTCTCATAATTATGATAAAGCAGTTAACATTTATTGCACAGCAGTTATGACCTACGCACTGAACCATTTGCTTTGCCTAGTTTACTTGGATGAACCCTCTTGCCAGCCCAGCATGGCGGAGGTTGTTATCCTCATGTAATGGGTGAGCAGACAGGCTCAGAGAGGTTAAGTGACTTGCCCAAGGCCACACAGCTCACTAAGTGACAGGAGCTTTAACCCAGGTTTGGTTGATACTTGCTCTGATTCCCCCAGTGTCTTAACCTAAGCTCAAGCATGCGGACATGCTGAGACCTCAGCTTTGGCCTCTGGAGAAGGGAGAGGCATACTGGAAGTCAGGACCAAGGCTAGAGGTGACCTGGGCTTCGGGGCGAGGGAAATCCGACTGCAGTATAGAAGGATTGTGATGCCAGCACCGAGCAGCACACTCGTTCTGGTTCCCACCTGCTGGAGCAGCCGGCCCCACCCAGGGTGCCCGGTCTAAGCCACGTTGGCTGGGGCACAGAGAAAAACAGGCCAGTGGGTAAAGAGGATCTTCAGACCCTGCCCTGAACATTTGGCATGTTGGCCTGGTGCCTGACTTGTTAAGAAGTAGGAACTCTGTAAGGGCCCCGTTAAAGAGCTTTGAATTAAATTGTCAGTGGTACAATTCACTTACTCCGTGGCCATCAAAACCTCTGATTTTCTGAGTAGTCCTGGCTCACCGTCTCCGCTCATTAATCAGCCCTCACATGTGTGTGGCATTCCACAGCTTGTAAAGCCATTCTTCACTCGCAGTCCAGGATGGCTCTGTGATTCGGCAGAGCAGGGGTTTCCATCTCTGCTTTACATATAGGGAAACTGAGTCTTACAGAGCGCTTAAGTACCACAGGTGAGACCTATTAGAATCCAACTCAGCTTAACAAGGGGGTGTCTGTGAATGTGCAGTGAGCACCTAGTCTCTTCCAGCTCCTGTGCTCAGGGCCCCCACCCCTGGAGGAGGTGGTGGTTTATGGGACAAGTGCTGACACTAAGGAAGGTGTGGGAACACGGGCATGGGCTTCATGCTGAGGGGACACTGACGAGGCAGTCTCGAGGCACGCCCGGCTGGGAGTGGGTGGTCAGGAGGGCTTCAGACGAGAGGTGTTTCTTGAGCTGGTCCTCGAAGGTGACGGAGAGAGAGGCAGACGGCTCAGGAAAGTGAGATCGCTCTTCACACTGCCCCGAGTCTCCGCTGAGGGCTGCTTCAGGCAGCACTTCGTGGGCAAGCCAGTCCTCTCTTTCCTGGGTGCAATTGCTTGTTCCCCTGTAGACTAATCTCTTTCAATTAGAAGAAGCAGATATCCAGTGAAGCTTTTTACATAAAAGGAAAAAATAGAATTTTTATAAAGTTACAGAGATCTCCCAGAAACGGCAAGGACAGATTTACGGGAATTGGGGCTTTTGAGATGGGCAGATCTGGGAGACTGATCTCTATTTCTGCCTCTCTGTGTCACTGGGGCACCCTACGCACCATTTTCCATTTTCCTCTCTGCCACCTGACTGAGGATCTCCACCTCCCAAAGCCTCAGCTTGCCTCTAGCACTGACTCTGATCCCAGCTTGCATGACCTTCTAGAACAGAATATTAACAGCAGATTGGCTCATGTCCTTGGGGCCACAAATCCAAAATATAAGACCAGACATCTAATTGGTTCATCTAAAGTCAGGTGGTCACCCATGGTCCAGTCAGCTGTGGCCAGGAAGGTGTGATTGCATGAACCAGCACAGCCAGTGATACCCAAGCCTTCCCGGGAACGTTGGAAAGAACTCTCACAGACCTTGGCTGGTGCGGGGCAAGTTCTCCCATGCCTGCTGGGACATACTCTTTGTTTTGGTCTCTCAAGTCATACCACCTGTGTCTCTCATAGATAAAACTCATCCTCTTTTGCTCGTTGTCATAGCTACTGGTGTCCTTGTTTGAATCTTCTTAGACTTGGAGCATCTCAGTGGAAAGAATTTTGTCCTCTTCACTTCAGTACCCTGCATCCATGCCTAGCTCCAGCAGAGGGCCTAAGAAAGTGTCAGTTGAAATGAATAGTTCACTCCCCAGTCATGCATCCTCAGGGTGGGATTGGTACTCTGGGGGTGTCTCAGAGCCACCGTCTGTCTGGCCTCATGAGCTGTTTCTCTTGTTCACAGACCTCTGGACTTCGTGGGCACTTTTAGTAACCGATGGTCCTATGGAATCGCCTTTGGGGCCACAGCCAATAAGGTCATGTTCTTGTTCGCAGAAGGCTACCAGCCCCTGCAGGTCCCGCAGTGGGCCCAAGGTACCAGGGCTGACTCATCATGTTGGGAATTTAACGGTGGGAATCCTTGCTGTCAGAGACAGCATGACAGGGGTTCGCTGGGACCAGCAGGGGTAAGCTTGGTGAACTCAAGTGTTCTTCCCAGCCTGTTACTTGTCCAGCATCGAAGCTTGTCTGTGGGAGCTTTCTCCCAGTTCAATTCAGAGATCCTTTAGACCTAGCAGGGCAAAGGCTCCAAGCAGGTTCGCCACCACCCACCCTGAAAATCTCTCCTGAGACATAGCCGTGGCTGATACTCCCTCAAAGAATACATCTTCTCTGGCCACTGGTCTGGGGCCTCTTCATTCTCCACGCCTCATGCTTTCCCTGGAGTAGCAACTTTAATCTACAGGTTTGACCATCCTTAAAATGACAACTTCCAAACCTCTCTGTCCAACCAGTTTTCTCTCAGTAATTCTTGTTTGTTCTTTTATGTTCTTGTTTGTTCCACACACTATATTGTGAGACAGTCAAGGGCAGGGAGCAGGTCTTCTTTGCCTCTGTAGTCAGCCTCGTGCCTGGCACGGAAGAGGTACCAGGAAGGGTCTGTCGCAGGAATGAATGAAAGTCATCCCTGCATTCCTCCTTGTGCTGAGCTGGGGCATGTCCACTCATCTCCTTGGTCCTGAGCTCCGTGACTACAAGCCAGCGCAAAGCCCCATAGCTTCCCCCGGACTTGCCCGAGCCCGTGAGAAGAGGCACTCACAGCATCTCTGGCCCTGTCTCTCCCAGCCTTTGTGCTTCTCATCGGAGGCATCGAAGTCGGCCTGTCCCACTTCCCCTTCTTTGCCTGCCTCTCATCAGAGTTCCGGCTGGTCAGCTCCATCCTGGGCTTCAGCTACTCCCTGATCTGGTAAGATGGACTCTGTCTGCCTGCCCTCCTGTAATTCTTTAGGCCACTGCTGAACCCTGGACAAAGGGCTGGAGGTGACCTGAGAGCTGTCCCTGGGAGGGCACCTTTGCTCAGAACTTGGGCCCAGGGCAGGAGGAGTGACTGTTCCATGGTCCCCTGTGGCCTCTCCTTGGGACTGCACTTGAGGACCCAGAAGGTCAGGCCAGCATTCTGTCTACCTCACAAGAGGCCATTCATGGTTCAAATAGTCCTAGTGCTCAGAGATGTAGAAAAGTTCATTTCTGTAAACTGCCGAGACAGTCCCACTGGTGGAAGCAGGAGTCCTGTGTGGGTGCCCCTCCTCTGTGCTGTCGTGGCTTCCCCAGAGCCCAGGAGAAAGTGCATGTGTCTCGGCTGGGCCTTCAGGGCCGTCCTGGTCTCTACTGTGTCTCCCTGCCCCCTGACCTGTCTCTGGCACACATGCAAGTCATGTAAAACTCCTACGTTCCTCCATCCATCCGCTTATTCATTCAGCAAACAACTGGGACATCTCCCCAGCAGCCAGGGAATGTACTGGAAAACAAGACAGACCCTCGTGATCATGTGTTCTGGCCACTTTGTCTGCATGTTGCTCTTCCCCTGGGGATTATCTTCCCCCGCCTGGCCCAGGGACAAGTATTTGCTCCTCCTCTGTGCATTATCGCCCTCCCAGGTGGGCGCCCCTGGCCCTTTTGTTGAGCTCCGTGCCCTGATCACTGGCACCAGACCCCAGCCCAGACCTGGCCCAGGGAGCCTGTGCCAACTGGACAGTCCTGTGGCAGGTCCACGCTCCAGTTCTGACAGGCCCGTTTCCTTGCCCATGTCTCCTCTCTGGGCAGGGGCCTCAGGCCCGGGGTATGAGCCATACAGGGGGCTGACAGTGACTGGCACTTGAATGGCTGCAATCTCAAAGTGTGTAAGTGGCTGGCTTGAAAAAAAATTAAAAGAGAAGGTATTCAGCGTTGGGTATGGAGTAATATCTTAGCCTGTGACAGACTTTTTGGCCAGGAGAGGACAGAGTGGCAGGAATCATGTGGCAGGAGATCTGGGCACCGCGGGAGTAGGACCCAAGCTTGAACACGACCAGGAGTGTGTGTTCAGCAAGAGCTCAGCCTCCAGGCTCCCTCCTCGGGGCAGTGTTTACAGACAGGAGCATGTCTGGGCAGAAGGACCTCAGCCCGAGTCCAGAGCCCCGCGTCGTGGTCCTGGCTCTGGGGGTGACTCCGGACAAATCCCTTCCCATCTCTGGCCTTCAGTCTCCCCACCTGCATGAGTGATGGGGGAGGGAGGATGAGATCTCTCAGGGTCTCCCTGCTCTGCCGTTGTGGGTCTGGGATTGTGTCTGAGTCGAGGGCATCAAATGCATTTTGTCGCATGTACTCAGGCACAAGCAGGGCACCCGGTCTGTGTGGGAAATACACGGAGGCCTGGGGACCGGCGCTGTCAAGGAGGTTGCTCCTGCCTGGTGGGATCTGGGCTGTGGTCCCAGGGGCTGTGCTGGCAGCACCCCAAGCCCTGCTTCTCTCCTGCAGGTTTGCTGTCACTGTCCTTCACATCACACAGTGTCCCCATGGACGGGTGAGTCCCCACTGAGCTATGTTTAGGGTGTTCTGTCCTATCATTATGGCCTTTCCGTGTGACCTTGGACAAGCCTCTGCTACTCTGTGGGCCTCAGCTTCCTCCCGCGTACAGAAGGGAGCTGGAGCCATTCACGAAACTTCCATTGTACAGGGTCTTAACGCTCATCAGGGTGCTGATTCACAGACTGACGTTCTCTCAGTTAATGCCCACAGCAACCCCTCAAGGTGGGGAAGCTCTTAGCAAACCTACTTTATCGGTGAGGAAACTGAGGCCCAAAGAGATGAAGTAACTCTGAAGAAGCAGCAGAGCTGGGACTTTGAGACCAGGGCATTGAGACCAGGTCTGGCTGATTCCGGAGCTCACTTCCTCTCCTTCATGTAGCCTCAGTTTCTCTGTCTGCTAATGGGAGGCTTGGGTAAGATGAACCCCTTCCAGCTTTTCCATGCGCTGTCCTTCTCAGAACTGATGCAAACTGGTTCCTCTGTTTAGCCCTATACCCCAGGAAAGAAGCAAGATGTCTCTCTCTCCCTCTCCCCTTTCATTCCCTTTCTTTCTCCTCTCCCCTCCACTGTCCCCCTTCTCTCTGTGTTATCTAAAAGAAGCATTTAAATACCAAATCAGAAAAAAAAGCCATGAAAGCCCTTCATATAAGAGAAAATGGGGGTGCTAGGACTCAGATCCAGGGCTTCCGGACTCCAAGTCCACTGCTTATTCCCATGCCGTGGGGCCGGGGGAGCAGGGACCCAGCTCTGAGAGAGTGGGCCTTGGAGGGAGCAGCCTGGGGCAGGTGGGCAGGCTCCTGTCCACAGCTTCTCCAGGGGCCTGGCCCTGCCCCGTCTAGCCTCAGTGCCCAGCGGTCTGCTTCTGTTGCAGTTTTTGGGGAGGTTCGAGGCCGTCATGTTCTACTGGCCCTCACTGCTGTGCCTGTCCTTCCTGCTGGGCCGATTCCTGTACATGTCCGTCAAGTCTCTGAGGGTCCGCCTGGGCTGGGAGCTGCAGACGGTGAGTCCTACGCAAGCGCCGTGCGTGTCCTGACGGGTGGTCTTCACAGCAGTCCTGTGCGGCGGGCACCAGGATTACTCCTCCCACTCTGTAGCAGGAAACCCGGGCCCAGAGAGGCGCATCCTGCTGGCCAAGGCCACGTACCTCGTCTGCATCAGAGCCAGAACAGCAGTGCACACAGTTTGCTGGTCGGGGCTCTGTCTTGACCACTGTTCTTTTTCTAATTCCTTGAGGGATAAAGCTCAGTTGTTAGTTTGAGGTCTTCCTTTTGGTTAATGTAGGCGTTTACCACTATAAACTGCCCTCTTTAGAACTGTGTTTGCTGCATTCCACAAATTTTGGTATGTTGTATTTCTATTTTCATTTGTTTTAAGATAATTTTTTATTTCCCTTTTGGTTTTTTTCTCTGACTCATTGGTTGCTCAGGAGTGCGTTGTTTAGCATCCACACATTTGTGAATTTCCCGGTTTTCTTCCTGTTGTTGATTTCCATCTTTATGCCATTGTGGTCAGAAAAGATACTCGATACTTAAGTTTGTTAAGACCTGTTTTGTGGCCTAACACGTGATCTATCCTGGAGAATGGTCCCTGTGCTCTTAAGAAGACTATATATTGTGCTATTGTTGGGTGGAATGTTCTGTATATGTTTATTTGTTCTATTTGATCTATAGTGCTGTTCTAGTCTGCTGCTTCCATACTGATTTTCTTACTGGACTCTCTGTCCATTGTTGAAGGTGTGGTGTTGAGATTCTACTGTCATTATGTTGCTGCATATTTATCCCTTCAGTTTCATTAACAAATACTTTATGTATTTAGGTGCTGTGGTATTGAGTGTGCATATATTTACAATTGTTACATTTTCTTGAGCAATTGACCCCTTTATCATTACATAGTGATTTTTCTTGTCTCTTGTGACACTTTTTGACCGAAAGTCTATTTTCTTCTCATATAGTAGAGCCATCCTTGCTCTGTTTTGGTTACCATTTGTATGAAATACCTTTTTCCAATCCCCTTCACTCCCCATGTGTTTCCTTAAAGCTGAAGTGAGTCCCCTATTGGTAGCCTGTATTTGTAGTTTTTTCAATCCATTCAGCTACTCTACATCTTTTGATTAGAAAATTTAATCCATTTACATTTAAAGATACTGATAGGTAAGGACTTAAAATTGCCATTTTGTTAACTTTCTGATGATTTTTTTAAATTCTTTCTTGCTTTCTCTGTGTGGTGATGATTTCTTGTTTTTGTAGTGGTATTATTCTTTGATTCTATTTTCTTTACCTTTTATTTAATAGAAAACAGGTTTTCCTTTGTCATTACTATGTGGCTTATATAAAACATTTTACAGTCATACCAATCCATAACAACTTACTTTAATTGCATAGAAAACCCCTGCACCTTCCTCTCACTTTCCCTCGTGGGAGGGTTTGCAGGCCAGGGAGGGGCCTCTCTGTGCACTGGCTGTGCCACCTCGGAGGACAGGCAACACAGGTAAGGTGAAACGGCTCTTCCTACCCTCTTCAGTGCTTCTATTCGCAGAGGTTTTGCTTTCACTGGGGTTCTGGAACCTCCCAGGTGCATTGTTGCATGACCACAAAGGTACTCTCATCTGTGCATGGCTGTGAAAATTGGTGTATCAGAGTGGGCCCCTATTCCTCCATCCTGTTGGTGTCACTTACCAGTCAGGGTTCTAACCAGGTCCTTCGTACTCTCCCCAACATCTGCAACATCTAAGATCTCATCTCATAGCGTGTAAAATTTCCATATTCAACATATGTGGCAAAATCGTAACTATTATGGAAAGCTCGTTACACTTGGAGAAAACATTTTAAAACACACCATTAAAGTTTGTTTTATTAAGTACTGCAAAATTAAAAATGAGCAAAAGAAACTCCTCCTGTTCATGAGAAGTGAAAACACCGGGATTTGGGGAGCTTCATTCCTGAAGCGATGTTTTGAAGTGTGATGGGAAATCACCAGATCTCAAAGAGACGAAGGACCTCGCAGAGCAGCGGCTGGTGCCGTCAGCAAGCAGAAGAGTGGAGGAGGGCCAGACCTCCGGCATTGAGGAAAGGGGGTGCTTGGTAGACGTGGCCTGGACCCTGCCCTTCTCTTCATTAAACAACAGGCGTCTGGGAATGCCTGACTCCAAAGGAGCAGGTTCTGCCCAAATTCCGGCCCTCTGTGGCTGTAGCCCCTCAGAGAGACCAAAGCCTTAACAGGAATTTGTGAGCCAAAGCATCTCCCTCTCTCTTTGCTCACAGGAAGAAAAGCCTTTCCTGGAAATTCACCAGGCAGAGCATGTGAAGCAGCTCCTGAGGAAGCCGCCCCTGCAGTAAGCCCCGGTCCCGGTCGGTCTCCGCTCTGTGTGTGCCAGTGCTGAGGCGGCCCGACAGCCTGGGGCCCGAGGATGACCGCAGTGCTCCGGATTAGTTAGCGCTCTTGTGCATTAATGACAGAAGCTCAGCTTACCCGGGATGGGAGAGAAAAAGGAAACGGATGGCCTTACGTAATCTGAACGTCCTGTGGCCGTCGGTTTCAAACACAGATGGACCCAGGGCTTTATTACTGTCATCAGAACTCGGTCTCTGTCCCTCCTCCGCTCTTGGCTCTGCACTTACCTGGGTCAGCCTTCGGGTTAGATGGGCTGCCTCCCACCGGTGGACCCCTCCCACCAGTGGACCCCTCCCACTGATGGACCTCTCCCACTGATGGACCTCTCCCACCGATGGACCCCCTCCCACTGATGGACCCCAGAATCTCTAATCTTATACCCTCCTGGTTTAAGCTCACAGGAAAGATAAGTTTTCCTACCTAATGATTCAAACTGAAGTCCTGTTGGATCAAACTGGACCAAATGCCACTCCAGAACCAGTTACTGCAGCTAGGGGACTGGAGTAAAGTGATTGTGAAGACAGGGTCCCATGTCTACCCCTGGAATGAGGAAGTAGTTCAGCCTCACTTGACCACTAGGACTGCTGGTGGCAAAGGAGTCCATTCCGAGAAAAACGCATATGCCCTTACCGATACATAGCTCTTGGCCAGGAAAGTACGTGATCTTCAGGGACTGTAGTCGTCACCCTACCCCTGCCACTGCCGCTCCGCACCAGAAAATATACACCTGAGAAGGCACATTTCTAATTCAGAGTCTCAGTGGCAAAGCTAGTATTTTCGTTAGAACTATACTTGGCTACATGTAGCAAAAACCACAAAATAGTAGTGGCACAGATGAGAGAGATGTACCTCTCACATGAAAGAATTCTGGAGGCTACAGTCCATACTAACTCTGGACAGCTCTCCATGGCAGTTTACCAACCCACCTGTCTTTCTGCTTCAGTATTTTCGTGGTCTCTACCATGAAGGCTGCCCATGGTCCCAGGTGGATTCCGGGGCTCCAGCCTGGACCAGCCACTCTGTCAGCATTTCCGATGGCAGGTGGGAGGAAAGAAAGAAGGGCCTTGGAGATCCCTCCCAGCTGTGTTGATTCTATCTAAGCACCCTCCCCGAAGTCCCACACTGTCCCAATGGTCACATCTAATGGCCTGTATTTAGCCTGGGTCACTCTTAGCTGTAAGAAAGGTCTGAAACTATAGGCTTTTAGTTTGGTGAATTGCCACACTAAATAAAACTGAATCTCTGTTCTTAAGGATAAGGGGAGAATGAAAACTGTGGAATCAGCCAGTGTTCTTTCTCTTCACTAAAATCTAAGAGGAAGAGGAGGAGATGACGTTATTTTTCAGAAGAATCAGGCATCTGTTTACCAACCACAGCCTGTCTTTTCTTGGTGTTTACTCATTGACAGCGAGGGAAAAAAGTCTTGGTTCCAAACCAGGATCTACGAGTGGGACCCCTGCTTTCAGTTCCCCAGCAGGATGATCGGAACTGTGGTGCTGGCTTTCATCTGCCTGTACCTGGTGAGTAGACCTAAGCAAACCCTTTTCTGTTGTGTAAATGGGGTGGGGCTGGGGGGGAGGTTGTTCTTAAAAAGCTGGCTCAAAATTGAACCTCTCTAAGTCAAAGAAGTATAGTTCTTTGACCAAACAATTTTGACTCCAAGCACGCTTTTATCCACAGGGTGAATATTACTAATAAATTATAATCAGATTATTTATGGAGACTTCTGGTTGCTAATTCCACATATAAAGAGCTTGCAAAAAAGCCATTCCATCCCAATGACAAATGAAAATCAAAACAAACTGAAAGAAATCAACAACTCTTAGATCCGTAAGAGAAGGGAGGTTACAGGGCAGAGCATGGCCCCTGAGTTGAAGAGGCAGACAGGAGGGTACAGAGAATGACAACCAGGTGGAGCAGACACCCCATGGGACCCCACACCGAGGGAGGGAAATCTGAACTGTAATTGACACAGTCAATCAACTGGAGTTTTGGGCATTCATAGGCTACTTAACAAGAGTCGAATGCGCATTTTTCTCAAGATGACATGGAAATTTCACCAAGATAGATCAAATCCTGGGTCATAAAACGCATTGTAACAATTTTTTTATCACTATATTTTTATTTTGATGCATTTTCTTTATTTTGCTTCCAGGACAACAACAACAAAAACTATTGGTTTATTTCTCATCTCAAAATACAGCACTTCCCCAGCCTCCACCGCTTTCCCTCCTTTCCTCCCAGACCTCTGCATGTTGCAGTGTCCCGAGGCTTAGTCTTTGGTGTCTTTTTTCCAATTTCTTTTATTCTTACTCAGCTTCATGACTTCAAGTCCTCACCCTCTATATCACAATGATTCCCAAGTTTGTATCTCCACCCAGACCTCACTCCTGAACTTCAAACTGGTCCCTTGATATCCACAGTTGGATATCTGAGAGGACTGTAACAAATTTAAAAGAATAGAAATTATTCAATGTCTGCTTTTAGACCACAGTAGAATTAAACTAGAAATAAATAACAGAAAGATAACTGGAAAATTCCAAAATAGTGGAAATTAAACAACACACCTCTAAGTAACTGTGGGTGATAAAGAAAAACCTCAAGAGAAATTAAAAATAAACAAAAATGAAATTAACTAAGTGAAAATGAAAACACACTTACAGGATTTGTGGGAGGCAGCACAAGCAGTGCCTAGAGGGAAATGTGCAGCATTGAATGTATGAATTAGAAATAAAGGAAGATCCACATCGGTCTCTAAGCTCCCACCTCAGGAACTAAGCAAGAAGGGCAAATTAAATACAAAGTAGGCAGCAGAATAGATATAATAAACTTAGAGCAGAAACCTATGAAATTGAAACAGGAAATTAATAAAGGAAATCAATGAAATCAAAAGCAGGGTCTTTGAAATCATAAAATCAAAAGCCTCTAGCTAGACTAAGAAAAAAGGAGAGAAGACACAAATTACTCATGCCAGAAATGAAAGGGGGAACATCATTACAGACTGCATGGACATTAAAAGAGTAATAAAGAAATAGAATGAACAACTCTGTGTCCCCAAATTTGATAACCTAGATGAAAGATACAATCTGCCACAGCTCACACAAGAAGGAATGGACAATCTGAATAGGCTTAAAGCTATTAAAGAAGTTAAATCAATGAATATTGACTTTTTAAATAGAAAGCACCAAGCCCAGATGGGTTCACTGGTGAGTTCTACAAAACATTTATTGCAGCAGAGCTAAGGACAATGTTATGTTATACTTGTTACTTAGCCAAATAAAATCATGTCATTTAAATATAGAATAATCAATCTTGATAAATAATTGTAGTGAATTCAAAATAAAAATGGATAAACTTACAGTACTATATTTCAAAAAAGGATCAGAAATTAAAATGTCTTATTTCATTTTGCTCCTATTTAAGTTTGCTTCCTCATCAAAACATTGTAACTGTTGTCGTAATTCAGGCTTCAATGGTCAGTATATATTTTATTAAGCGTAGAATCAAAACATTTCATGTGGTCAAATTTATGCAAGGTAAACTGTCTGGGTTGAAAGCAGGGTCAAAATGGAGGAATAAAAATGGGGAGACCACATTGGCGCCTGCTCATTTTAAATGTGCAAAGATGATACCCATATAAATTAATCCTATGGTTACATTTTAAGTGACTGTCAGTTAGGTTGTGCTGAAGTACCACATAAATCCCTACATCTTAGTGACTTAACACTCTGTCTCGTCTTGCCCACATAACCGTGGAGAGTGGGTGGGTGTTCAGGTTTGGGAGGCAGCAGTCCTCCGTGTGTTATTCCATTACCCAGATCCTTCCATCCTGTGCATCTTCATCCCCGAAAACCCTCGCCATCTACGTCCAGTCAGCAGAAGGGGAAAGTGCAGGAGAAATGCACGCGGGAGGTTTGCAAAGGCCGTTTTCCATTGGCAAAAACATTGTCATGTGGCCACACTAACTCAAGGGAGGCTGGGAAATGTCATCTAGCTGTCTGCCCAGAGAATGGGAGAATAGGTTTTAATGGACTACTAGAGTTCTCCTCGACAGTGGATAATTCACTTGGAGTTATGTTTCTTAAGTCTTTATTGGGCATTCACGATGCCAGGCACTATGCTAACACCTGGAAGTGAGGGGAGCTGATCTAGCAGAGTCTTGGCCTGGGAGGAGGCCGTGGTCTGAGAGAAGGAGGTGAGATGTGGCAGAAAGCACCTGCCATGTAAAGCGAGACAAAAGAAAGGCGAGTGTGCTCTGGATGTGGAATGAATGGTTCTACACTCAGAACTGCCTGAAGACGGGGGCATTGGAGCTCCATGTTCAGAGATGAACAAGGTTCAGCTGGTGAAGTAAATGGCAGCGGGAACTCTAGAAGTGATGGCGCGATAGTGGGGAGCCTGCTGGCTGGATGATGGGGACGAGCAAGCATGACCCGTGTACAGGGTGTGCTGCCTTCTTCCCTTTGATTGTCACTGAGGTGCCAGAAGTGGAACAACGACAGAGATGACTGGCATTGTCCCCAAGGTGACCCCTTACTTAACATTAGACATGCATCTCACTCTGATTTAACTAATGTTTAAAGAGTTCTTTGACCCCTTGGGGGCCTCATCTTGCGTGCTGTAGGGGGAAGAACAGAGTTTGGGGTGTCTCCCAGCCACAAAAAAGCCACAGTCCCATTCATCTCAGTATAGCCTGTGTCCAGAGTGTAGTTCAGATGAATGTTGAACTTCAAAGAGTTTTAACCTCAAAACCCAAGAGAGACCCATCTGTGATTCACATACTAGGCAAAAGCCGGACTCAGGGGAGACTTTGAAATGTTTGCTCTGTGTCCCCAGTTCATTGTCATTGAGTTCTGCGTGTTCGTGTACGTGAGAGAGAAGCTGGATGTGTTGGAAGGGGAGTTGGAGAGCTACATTGCCTCCATGAACCAGATGGGGACCCTGGCCCCGGTCATCCTGCAGATGAAGGAGCTGATGAACATCTCCAAAGGTAAACCCATCATTGCATGTAGTTGCTGTTTAACTGCAGGCAGGTCACTACCCCCCAAAATTGGCAATTAGTTCAGTGAAGTTTTATAAGGATGGAAGCTACTACAAAGTATATGTGCCATAATGTTCTCTTCCCATTACTCACGGGATTGAAAATATTAATACCAAAGGAGAGGATTGTGTAGGAAATAAAGTATTTCCAGGGTGTGTGTGGCTAAAATGAAACAGAAACATATAAGCAAAACTGCATTTACACAAGAAATGTGTTAAAGGATGTGTAATATATTTTTCCCAGCCCCTTCTGATGTGAGTTTCTGCATCCGGAAAACACTGTTTCTGGCTCATCTTCAGAGGCCCCTCCTGTCACCTTTTCTGTTTCAGGAGTCTGGGTGGCTACCATCCTGCCGGCCGCCCTCACGTGCGTGAGCTATCTCTTCCACATCTTGGCTTGCTACAGGTAAAGGGCTCAGGGAGCCATCTGTGCGTCATCACCAGGAAAGCATCTGACGATTTTCTGAGAATTCCCAAACAGTGACAGCAGGGCCCACTCCGGAGCTGGGACACACACAGGGTCCAGGGACAGCCTCATCCATTGTCAGTAAACACACACACACACACACACACACACACACACACACACACACAATTATGGACTTGAGCTTCTACCTAATCTGGACACGGTGTAGGATCTTTAGATTTTCACCACAACCCTGAGAAGTGCTCTCAGCTCCCATGTTTATAGCCCAGAAAGCTGAGACTCAACAAAATAACTTGCCCGCACGATTAGCCACTAACCACACCTTCGACCCTGAACCCTGGCATTTCTTCTACCCTCTGGCCTCTCCGCTGGCTGGCTGACCTGCTCTCCAGGCCTCACCGCCCTGGGCCATCAGCAGATGAATGCGCCTCGAGGGCACATCAGGGGGACCGGGTGCCTGAATCTCAAGAACAGCAGTCAGTGCTGTTCAATACATAGCGAGCATATATTTTTTTAAAAGTTTCTTTCTTTCTTTCTTTCTTTCTTTCTTTCTTTCTTTCTTTCTTTCTTTCTTTCTTTCTTTCTTTCTTTTTCTTTCTTTCTTTTTTTTAAATATATTTTATTGATTGTGCTATTACAATTGTCCCATTTCCCCCCCTTCACTCCCCTCCACCCTGTACACCCTCTCCCACCCATATCCCCCTTTAGTCATGTCCATGTGTCATACTTATAAGTTCTTTTGCTTCTACATTTCCCATACTATTCTTACCCTCCCCCTATCTATTTTCAACCTACAATTTATGCTACTTATTCTCTGTACCTTTTCCCCCTCTCTCTTCCTCCCACTCCCCTCCCACTCCCCTGCTGCTAACCCTCCATGTGATCTCCATTTCTGTGGTTCTGTCCCTGTTCTAGTTGGTTGCTTAGTTTCTTTTGGTTTTGCTTTAGGTGTGATTGTTAATAATTGTGAGTTTGCTGTCCTTTTACTATACATGTTTTTTCTTTATCTTCTTTTCTTAGATAAGTCCCTTTAACACATCATAAAATAAGGGCTTGGTGATGATGAACTCCTTTAACTTGACCTTATCTGAGAAGCACTTTATCTGCCCTTCCATTCTAAATGAAAGCTTTGCTGGATAGAGTAATCTGGGATATAGGTCCTTGTTTTTCATGACTTGGAATATTTCTTCCAGCCCCTTCTTGCCTGTAAGGTCCCTTTTGAGAAATCAGCTGACAGTCTGATGGGAACTCCTTTGTAGGTTACTGTCCCCTTATCTCTTGCTGCTTCTAGGATTCTCTCCTTCATTTTTACCTTGGCTAATGTAATGATGATGTGCCTTGGTGTGTTTCTTCTTGGGTCCAACTTCCTTGGGGCTCTCTGAGCTTCCTGGATTTCCTGGAAGTCTATTTCCTTTGCCAGGATGGGGAAGTTCTCCTTTATTATTTGTTCAAATACTTGCTCAATCTGTTGCTTTTCCTCTTCCCCTTCTGGTACCCCTATAATTCGGATGTTGGAACATTTAAAGATGTCCTGGAGGTTCCTAAGCTTCTCCTTGTTTTTTTGAATTCTTATTTCTTCATGATTTCCTGTTTGGGTTTTTTTATTCTTCCTTCTGGTCCACTCTATTGTTTTGAGTCCTAGTTTCCTTCCCATCACTGTTGGTTCTCTGTGCATCTTCCTTCATCTCTTCTATGGTAACCTGCATTTTTTCATGTAATTTGCACCCAAAATCAGCCAATTCTGTGAGCTTCCTGATCACCAGTGTTTTGAACTGTGCATCTGATAGGTTAGCTATTTCTTGGTTGCTCAAAAGGATGAGTTCTGGGGCACTGATTTGTTCTTCTATTTGAGCCATCACTCTCTCTCTCTTTTTTTTTGGTCTGGTCGCTCTTGTTACGGTGAGGGGCGGAGCCTTAGGTGTTCACTGGGGCTGGGCACCCCAGTCGCTAGATTGTGACATTGTAAGTGGGGGCGGGGGCGGGGGCGGGAATGGGAGGGAACAATGGTGGCAGCCCCACTCTCCTGGGATCTCAGTCCCTTCCCTGGGATCCTGGGCTGCGCATTCCACCCTGGTCCACAGTCGCAGCTTCACTGGGTCTGCCCATTGCCGCTTGCGTACTCAGGGTCCACCTGCTGCGTGCCCCGGATGGCTTACTCGCTCCTGGTTGCCTTAGGCGCCCAGCTCTCCCCACACTCCACACGCTGCAACCCACGCTCGTCTCTGTCCCTCCCACCGGTCTGGATAAATGGGTCTACTTCAACTTCTTGGCTGTCCGACTTCCATTCAGATAAATTCTCTATCAGTTCTAGGTGTTATTCTGCCTCTAAATTGTTGTTGTTATAATCTTGGTTGTGTGTGAAGGTACGGTGTGTCCACCTATGCCTCCATCTTGCTGGAAGTCCCCTCTCTTTCCTTTTTTCTTTCTTGAGGGGAAGAGAGGGAAAAAGAGAGGGAGAGAAACATTGGTGTGAAAAAGGAACATCAATCAGTTGCCTCTCATACATGTTCTGACCAGGGCCTGAACCCACAACCCAGACATGTGCCCTGACCGGGAATTGAACCGGCAACCTTTTGCTTTGTAGGATGACACCCGAGCAACTGAGCCACACCAGTCAGGTCCATGGGGAACATTTGCATGCAGATAGCAGTTGAAGTTTAGATATCTCGTGCCCTCCTCTCTCTCTGTCTCTCTGCCTTTGCCTTTACCTCCTGTGGTTTCTCTGTCTTGGTCTCTCACCCATGCTCACTGACCCACGGAAGCTCAGGGCCAATCTCCCCCCTCCCCCCCAGCCCAGAACATCCTGATTTTGCATCCTCACCATCTGGCTGCCCGCAGGGTGAGTCTCTTGCCAATGGCATCCAAGAGAAAGACTCTCCTGGCACGAAGAGGCCCCAGCTCTCCATCCCCGCCCTACCTTGCTCCCTCTCTTCACATGTCTCCCTGGATGCTGTGGGTGGGCTGGTTACTGAGACTGTCCCCTGCCCTGTCCAATGAAGGGAGATGTCTGTTCCTCTCTTGTCTGCAAGTGGCTAGAAGATTTTCACCGAGGCATTTGACCACCACTAGGGATGACTGCTGTGCAGAGCAGGCTGCATGGGTGTGGGCAGAGGGCGGCTGAGGGCACTGGGAAGACAAGAGCCCTGTGCTGGGGGGGCCTCATCCCTGTCCAGGCTGGCTCCTCCTGCCACACCTGTCACCCAGGCGTGGTGATCCCTGCCTGCCTCCTTTAGAGAACAAGGGGCAGAGGAGACAGCTGTGTGAAGGCGCCCTACACACCGGGCAGCACAGCACTGTGCCAGTGTTTTCATGTTCCTTAGAATTATTCCCACTTACACACAAGCTCTTTTTAAAAAAATGGTACCAAAAATATTTAGCGTAAAGCAAGTCTTCCATTCAGAGCCCCATTGTTGCCCCTGAGCCAAACATGGTTATTCATGTTTCTGAGCATCCTTCCAGACACTTCCTGTGCTGATGTGTCGGTGTGCATTCGTGCCCCTGGTTGTGCACGCTGCTCCGGTGCTGCAAACCGAAACCACGGTGAAAGCCACAGGGTGACCTTCGATGTTCTAGGAGACATTGTTAAAAACATGAAAATAATTTAATAATATAGTTACCCTGACATGACCCAAATACCGTCACTTCCACATGTGATAAATATATAAACTATTAATGAGGTATTTCTACTCTTTCTTTCATACCAAGTCTTCCCAATTCAGTGGTCATGAAATTACAAAACAGCCTGGAAAATGCTGGAGATAGAATGTTGAGAAAGAAGCTGGGCCCAGGTGTGAATTTGGACTGAACTTGACTCCGCCAACCTAATCTTTACACAAAGGTTCAGGCCAAGACTAGCAGGGGGCGAACACACAGTGATCTCTTTGGGTGCTGGCATTGTGAGGGGCCATGTCCCCTTTTTCACTTCCCTTTATGTTGTTCTGAGGTGGGGATTACATTAAAAATGGTTTCCTGTTCTTACCTGTTGTAAAGTATTATTACATAAATAATTTATATTCACTGTAGAAAAAAATAGAGCAAAGTGAAAAAAATAAAAGCCACGTACACAGTCTCAAATATCACAGTCACCATTAAGACTAGGTAACTATGTTATTTTTATAAAATGTATTAAATTTAAGATTTTTAAGGCTAATCAGAACTCTCCCATGAGCCGTGACCAATGCCCGGGGCTACGCTGCCCGCCCTCTCCCTCCCCTGGCCTTCCCGTGTCATATGTCCACGGAGCTCCAAGTGCCTGCGGCACTGTGGTGATGAACATTGCTCATTTCCCCTCTTTTTTCTAGAAAGCACATGAAGAGGTTGTGGGCAGGCAATAAACACTTTCTCCCTCTGAAGTTCCGTAACCCTTCCTCATCAGGGAGTGTGGTAAGTCTGCGGACACCTGTCTCTGCTCTGAGACTCAGCGGCTTACCAACACCTGCTCGCTGGCACCTCAGGCGGGGCAGTGTGATGGAAAGTACCCCGGCTGGTAGTCCAGAGTCCTCAGCTCTGGGGTGCTCGGCTACTGGGTGACCCGGGATAGTTACTCATGTGGCCCTTGGTTGGTTTCCTCGGCTGTAAAATGAGGACAGTCACCTGCCACAGTGGGTTGGTGGGTGAATCTCCAATGAGACAGGGAGGCGGGACAGGTGGGTCAGAGATAATCAAGGTTTTCTCCCCTCCGGGGCCCTTTTTCTTTTTGAATTGCAGGTGGCCATTGCAAGGTACTCTGGCTGGCAGATAGCCTACATTCTGTGGGGTAAGCGCCATCACGAGGCCCACTCGGTTCAGCGCATGCCACCGGGGCCCCTGTGGAGTGCTGGTGTGAGTGGGCAGAGAGGCGGGAGAGGCGGGAGAGGCGGGGGCGGCCCCAGCTCCTGCCTCTGAGGGACCTTCAGGAAGGAGGGAGATTCACAGGCTCATACAGATTGTCATCACCACCTGTCCTGAGCCCACAGGGTGGACGTGCCAAGGGCACTGGTGACCCAGAGGAGGAAGTGACCGTCCACACCCAGGGTAGGGCTGGAATACATTCTAGTGAGGTTGGCATTCAAACCACACCCGGCAGGGTAAGCAGAAGGCCAGCGGGAAGAAAAGTGAGGGTACGCCCAGCAGAAGAAACAGCATCAACAGAAGTGCCAGCACCTTTGCTGGGAGGAGGATAGGTTGGGACTCCAGACAGGGACGTGGGTGACTGAGTCACAGAGGGCCTTGAGTGACCGGTGGCTCCCTTGGCCCACAGGCTACCTCATTATTCATGTGGTGCAGAGCCTGTTGGGCTTGGTGATCATGTACAGCCTGGTGTTGCCCATCATCCACAACCAGGGGCTGGAGATGCTCCACGGACTGGGCATCGGCATGTAAGTGCTTGGTGGGCTTCCCACCGTTGCCCAGGGCCTGGGAGCGGTGGGCCCTCGCAGCGGGTCTTCAGAATGCCCCTCTGCAAAGCTCTCACCAATCGCTGGACCCACGCTCTTAGCTCCAGTCTAAACTTGGGCTAAGAGGGCAACTCATTGCAATATTTTGTAAACCTTACAATTTACAAAATATTTCCACTCGTTGTTCAGTGAGGTCCTCACATCTGTGTCTGTGGCAGATGCACGTAAGTCCGTTTTGTAGCTGGGAAGACTGAGGTTGGGGAGGTGAAGTGAGAAGACGGTCTAGTGGAAGGAGAGAGGGGACCTGAGCTTAGGCTGTAGATCAGCTGTGTGACTTGGGTAAGTTGCTTCTCTGCACCTCTGTTTACCCACATGGAAAGTAAAAGTGAATGCTGACGTTCAGAATTCACTGTGTGCCCTTTCTCGTAAGAACTCTTTGAGGTCGGGACTTATATTAGCTCCCTCTTTTTCAGACGAGGAAACGGGGGCACAGAGATGCAGAGCAACTTGTCCAAGGACGGGGGAGAGGCAGGGCCGGGAGCCAGGCAGTCTGCACCCAGAGGCCTCATTTACCACTGCCCCACACTGCTACCCAGGGGGTGCAAACACGGGCTGTGGTGCTCTCCAGAGACCTCCCTGCCCCCTGCTCCTCGCTTCCACGCTCACCTAGAGACACCCGCGAGTCTGGCGCAGGCCTGCCTGGTCGACCCACTCTCACGTGGCCTTCATGAGCTCTTCTAAAACCCCACTCCTTTCTTCGATCCCCATGCTGTTAAACCTTTCATCCCAATTGCTGCCCCTGTATCCTGGTGTTCTGGTCTACAGCTAGAAGACCCGACTTTGTGGCTTTGAGAAAGTTCCCTCCCCTCTGGGAGCCACGGTTTTCTCATCTGCACACCGGGCGTGCGAAGGCTCGGTAGGCCTGTCTCAGGGGCTCATTGCTACTGTTGGCCTCGCAGGCCACGGGCATCTCGCTCCTCTGCGTCACTGGGTGCTTGAGAGGGGCTTGAGAGGAGTGGACATGGCCCCCTCAGCATGGTCCCCCTGTGTGTTTCAGCCTCACCATGTCCATCGTCCTGGGTCTCATGATCATGCAGGTGTGGATCGCCTCCAGCTTCTTCCTACAGCCCAAGGTGGGTGCAGCCGACAAGCAGAAGCCCCTGGCGCTGAACAACAGGTGAGAGCAGAGGAGCGGTGGCGAATGTAGCACTTCGGCCTCAGCAGTCTCTCCTTCTTTCCTCTTCACCACTGGCAGGTGCCTGGGCGGACTCCACACTCAGAGGGGGAGAGGCAGTGGTTGAGGAGTGGGCTCTGGGACAAATTCCCTGGCTCCACCCCTTATGAGCTTCCTTAGCCTGTGTGACTTTATAAACATCTATGAATGTCAGTTTCCTCATTTTATAAATAATCGTGCCTACCTCAAGGAGGTATCCTGACGATGAAAGGTGTTCAGGTACCATCTTGGGACAACAGCGCCTGGCCTGTGGCCATCCTTTCCAATGCACTTGCTCAGCCACGTGCTGATGGGGGAAACAACAGGGCCCTAAGGATAAAGAGCTGGCCCCACAGGACCTGCCTATGAGACGCTCATGGTCCACGAGAGCCGACAGACATGGACATAGAGGGGCAGGAGACACCAGAACGTGCAAAAGGATCACACAAAAAAAACTCGAGTGACAGAGGAGAGGCAGGGAGGCAGAGCAGAGGCAGGGGCAGGAGTGGTTCGCTCCCTGTAGGTGGGACGTTCGAGCTGAACTCAGTGAGACGGTGGGATTCCTACAGGTAGAGCTGAGGCGAGGGCGTGGCTGGCACCACCCACTGTGCAGGTGAAGGCAGGAAGCCACGGAAGGGCAGGACGTGTAAGGAGAACAGTAAGAATCAAATTCAGTGGCCAGGAAGTGGCCTTAGATGGTGAAGGCAGGGAGTGGGCACAGAGCACCCGTGCCAGAAAGGCCCCTTGGAAGAGGGCCCAGAAATTCGCTGTGCAGAGTTTGGGCTGTATCCCATAGGCGGCGGGAAACCACACGGTCAAGTGGTCATTTGGGAAATCTCATCTGGACGCCTTGGAACAGTTCCAGCTGGGGGCAGGTCCCCGTTACGACAGATAGTGGGAATGCCACAACCTCAGTTGTAACCACAGAACCTGCTGTGGCCACAGGAGATTTCTTATCACTCAGGAAATCTCAAAACCCACAGATCCCATCAAACATGACGGTCGCTACTCACATTCACCCAGCCCTGTGACCAGTGTTCTGGGGGCCCCTCAGCCTGTCTGCCTGGCCGTGCTCTCATACTGAAAGGCCCCTCCACCCACTTCCGTTGCAGGAAGGCATTCCACAACTTCAACTACTTTCTGTTCTTCTACAACGTGCTGCTGGGCCTGGGCGCCTGCCTTTCCAGGCTGCTCATCAGCTGCATCCTGGGCACGTGGCTGATTGCCCGCATTGACAGGACCATCATGCAGCATGGCTACGAGGAAGCAGACATGGGTGAGTGGCCGGCCCCCCATGGCCACGCATCCGGGGAGGGCTGGGCTTGCACCTGTGTAAAAGCTGCTGGAAGTCGTGTACCAGAGGCTTAGACAGAGTTCATTCTTCGCTTCTGTTTAGAGCTTATCTTCCCAGGGAGGCTATAAAGCTGAGTAGGACACACACACACACACACACACACACACACACACACACGCACATGCTCAGCCCGACAGTCAGAAGGGAACTCAGGCTGTTGAGCACCTGCTGTTCATCAGACCCTCTCGGTGTAATGGAAGGCGGTAAGAGGCGGCACGATTCCACCTAAACGGCTAGGAGGTGGTTTATGAACACACGGCGCTGACAGTTTTGAGAAGGAACACATCTCTGCATTACTGGTGCTATTAGTTGGAAACTTAACTTAGGTACGAAAATGGTCTGTTCAGTTGAAATACTCCAAAGTCAAAGCCATTTCTATGGAGCAGAAAGAGTTTATGTTCTATTTCTGGCCCGTGTCCATCCCTTCACCCACCCGTTCATCAAAGGAGCTCCTCTGAGCTGCAAGCTCCATGGAAAATGGATGGATTAGACTGTGACCTGTAAGGACCCTGCCAGGTCTTCACAGCTAGTTTTCCAGATTCTCCGCAAACACACGGGCACTGTTCATTGACAGAGTGACGCTGCAGCTGCGTCACGGAGAGCACGCCCTGGCTGCCCCGGGGTGTGCTGCATGGCCTCGCCCGCCTTCTGGGTTCCAGGGTTCGGCGCCTGGGTCGGCATGCTCTATGTGGACCACTGCCACACCAACCCCGTGCTCGTCAGCTTCTGCCACATCCTGATCACAGGCCGCAGGGACAGGAAGCTGCAGCAGGCCGTCCTATACAGGCACCCAAATCAGTCAGCAGGTAAGTCTCCTGTTGGAGCCTTCCCTGAGGTTGGGCACCAGGAAATGAGTACCCTGAGGGTTCCTGGGATCCCCGTGGTGTCCCCGGTTCCCCCTCCCCTGCCTCCTTGCCTCTACAGTCCATGCTTGGGAAATCTACCCAGGAGATCAGGAAGGTAAGCACCCCGCCAGTCTGGCTAGGGGACCCCTGAGGCCCTGTGTCCTTGTCCTTCTAACGGACTCCTCTCTTGTTCCCCAAAATGAGCTCTAGTTCTTCTGTCTGAGTCCTACGATCCCCATTTGTTTGAGACCCCACGCCTACCCCAGCCTTCAGCCAGGTGCCTTCCAAGAGGTCACTCAGTTGTGTGTACCGCAGCTCTCCCGGCCACCAACTCCTGGCCCCTTGAGGCTCTGTACTGTTTATTCCCAACCCTCCCCCCATAATCCTCAGCTCTGCCTTCCGCCGGGAAGCCCCCGGTTAGTTGTATCTTGCCAGCACCGGTCTGGGCTGTGTTCATCACTGCTCCTAACTCTGCAGATACCCAGCTCTGTGGGGCAGACACATCCCTCCAGCGCCCTCGTGTCCCCAGGAGACCTGGTCTGCCTCCTTCCCCCGCTTTTACCCCACACATCACAGCCCCGGGGCAGTGTTCCTTACAGCCCCTGAGAAGGACAGAGACAGCAGGCCCCTGCCCTTTCTCCCGGCTCTGATTCTCTCCTAGGTCCCCGCGTCTCAGCTAGGTCCAGGACGAGGTGGCTCCTGCTGCAGACCCTGATCAACAACCCCGGACTGGTCATGCTCAGAAAATCAAAACTGGGTCATGGCTCCCAGGAGTTCACCCAGATTCTGCTGACGAGCTCGGAGAGCTGACTCTGACCTCCAGCACTGCCCTGAGGCCGTGCCAGGATGGCCGCCCCCGAGAGGAGGCCCAGGCTGCGCTGCAGCTGCCCCTGAGTGTGGTGGGACGTACAGCCGCTGTCTGCGTGGACGGCACACTGTATCGGCCGCTCGGGGGATGGCACCTGGGCTGAGCAATGACGTCTCGGGTCTAAGTCACTCCCCTGGTAAAAAGATCGAGCACTAAAGAGAATCTCTGTTGCACCAACTGTGCCTGATCGTGATTTCTGCTCTGCTTGGGTAGGAGGCAGCCGTGTTGACAAGCGCAGGGCAGGACTTTGTGTCTCTGGAGAAGGTGGTAGCATTTCTGTACCAGGAGAGGTTAGCCCTCTGACACGGGTTTTTCTCTGGAAGGAGGTATGTCCCTATTTCAACAGGGTCTGATTGCTTCCTCTTTCCCAGGCACTGTGGTGGCCAGACAGAAGCAAATCTGAGACCCAGCCTCTGGCTGGGTGGGGGGAGCCAGCAAACCCTGAGCTCGCCCTGCCCTGGCCGCTGGGATGAGAAACGATCGGAACTGACCTGGATCGTGGTCACAAAGAAAGATGTACACGTTCTCTGTGGTGGGAGGCCGGGCGGGGGTCGGGGGGGTGTCCCTGGGAAAGCTGCCTGTCCGAGGAGGCAAAGACAGGTGCTCGAAGGCAGGGGGGCGAGAAAGGCCCAGGTGTGGTTGAGGAGGGAGAGCCCTCTGGCAGCTGCAGCGCAGGGCCTGGGGGACTGGTTAGACCACCCAAGGTGGCCCAGACACCAGGCTGGGGAGCCTGGACGTTTCTCTTTGTGCAGAGGGCCCAGTACTTAACCCAGGTGCTTCACACCCAGGCATACGATCTCTGATGGCTTGGGATCTGTATAAAGTCTGGCCACTCAAAGTCACTCATGAAGCCTGTGCAAGTGCCAGAGGGCCCTCCGGCGGGGCAAGGGAAGTCCCTGTCCCCCTCACAGGACCATTGCATTTCAGTCGCTGTCGCCTACAGTGAACCCGGCCCCGTGTTTGCCAGATTTGTCTCTCAATCTCCGGGACCGAGCTTATCAGTCTGCTTTTAGAAACTGAGAAAACTGGCACTTGGGGTGTTGGGATCCCCACACCACCTCTGCCTAGCTGTGTGACACTGGCTAGATGACTTTGCCTCTCTGTGCTTCCTTTCCCTCTCATGTAAAAAGGGGTAACACCTACAATATCCACAGTAATTTTGAGGATAAAATCACGAATACATGGGAACACTCCTAAGCAGGGCCCGATATATCCTAAACTCTCAATAAAATGTTAGTTGTTGTTATCTATGATGTCACACTTCATGGTGATCTGATCAATGCATGTCCACTGCACTGTGCTCAGCTCCCTGAAGAAAGGGCCCTGCGGTGGTCTCCCCTGAGGTCGTTGTCTAGCCATTGACTGCGGATTCTCCTCCGGATGTGCATCCACCGGCCTGTTAGCTTCTGGGCCTATTTGTAGACTTGGCCCCAGAAGTCATTCTGGCCAGCAAGGGAGACTGGGGCGGGGCGGGGGTGGGTGTGTGGCAGTCTTTCCATGGCCAGGTGTATAGACCTTACCCCAGCAAAGCAGAATTCATTTGCCATCCGTCAGGTGCCATCCAGGGAGGAGTGGCCAGGATGTCCCCGACAGAGAGGCTGGGGGCCTCTAGGGAATCTCTGTCTTTGAGAGAATTGTACAAGGGAGCGCAGGGGCGCTGGACGTCCTGGCTCCCAGATAGCGTGAATATTTATGGAATGAGGCCTTGCCGGAGCTTTCAAAGGTGTGTCACAAATGGTCCCCTGGACATGAAATAAGCAGGAAGAGGAATTCAGAGGTCATGGACAAGGATCCCAGAAGGGTTCAAACCTAGGTGAAGGCCGATCGTAGGTTCCCAGGAGGGGACTTGTGATAGAGAGTCCTGCCTGCCCTCAGACCGTGCGCCTCCTCTGGCCTCATCCTCCTCTGGCCTCATCCTTCCCACGTGCAATGTTTCATCTCTCTACATGCACCCTGCCCCTACTTAGTACTGGTGCAATTCCAGAGCGTGAACTAGAAAACTACAACTTCCTAATATTTGGCCAAAAGAAACCTCAACAAGAGAAGCAGAACATGCTCCCGCTTCCCTAGAAGCAGAGAAAGGAGGCCACTCTCCCAGGGCAGGAAATGGTTAATTTTAAAGACGCCCAAATGTCAGGGCTGTCCCTGTGCCTGTCAAGTCCCCCCAGCCTCTGAATCTCAAGCCTCCTCCGGGCTGCAGCTGCGGCAGCTGCGGGGCTGCTGCATCTGCTCCTAGCCCAGGTTCACAATAATGACATGCACGTGTCCTCCAAGGAAGGGGGCTTGTGGGTCTCCTTCACGGCCAGGGAAAGGGCTGGCCCCTCTCCCTTCTCCCACATACAGTAAGCTGATGAGCCTGCAAGATTTTTTAGTTCAAGGAGGAATATGAGAGAATATTTAGTCTCATTTAAATTAGCCCAGAAGTGAAAGAACCAAATCTCAACTCAAGCTGTAAAAGAAAATGGATTTTAATAATATTCAAATCTAGCATTTACTGTTTTCAACAAATACATATTGCCTCTCCCCAGGAAGTAAAGAGGCCTTAGGGTAAAGCAGTCAGGGAGATGGGACAAGGGTCACCCCTCTTCTGGCCTTCATGGAAGCTCCAGGAAAAGGCTCACAATGTCCTCCTTCACCCCAGAGCGGGAGGGCTGGTGCAGTGTACCCTGAGTGCCTCAGCTTTGCCCCCACTGCTGAAGAAGGGGGCGCCCTTGACCTGGCCTTAGGGGTACAAAATAGCCCCAACCTTAGGAGTGTAATCTGGACTCTGTGTTGGGCCCCTGGTGGCTGGACAGAAGAGAGGGGTTACCTTGGGAGGCCTCCCCCAGGGTCATGGCCCCCCTCACCACCCCGCCCCCACTGCACTCAGATCCAGGCACTGTGCTGAGTGCTTGATCAGTCAATGCGTCATTTGTCCCTGCATCACCAGTTTCACGGAGGAGAAAACTGAGTCCTAGAAATCAGAGGGGAATCACCTCCGGCACAGAATTGGTCAATGGTGGAGCTGGGCTCTGACTCTCCAAAATCACGTTTGGCCCAAAGCTTAATGGAGCCCTGAGGATTCAGCCACTGCCAGCATGGACACTCGCCCTTGAGCTCGATGATGGCCAGTTCTTCTTGGCCTTGAGTGTTCTGGTGGCCAATCAGGACTGGGCTCCAGCCAGCAGGGTGGGTTCTAGCTACTGTACCTGTGAACCTACCAGGAGCCATACCTCACATGTTGCTCCAGGTGCCTGCCCAGTGGCAGGAGTCTGGGGGCCTCAGGGGTGGCCACATAGCAAGGTCTGATAAGGCAGCCATGGCTGCAAACTCTGGAGTCAGCCGCCAGGGAGACTCTGTACCTGCCCTCACTCAACTCCTGCCCAGCCTCACCTCAAGTTCTGGCTGAGCTGCTCCATATCCTGGAAAGAAGGCCCACACTGCTCCTCAGGCTCAAGGTTGTAATGATTTGCAGCCCCCTGTGCAGCAGCAGGTAGGGCCTGGGTGGGGGGTACTGCAAGGGCTCATGAGGGGTGAGGAGTGAGGCAGGGGCCAGTCCAGGGCCTCTGCGCACAGGGGAACCCCCGTCTCTCCAGTTCCATCCAGGTCCTGACTGCTCTCAGAGATGGGTGTGCATAGCCCCGCCCTCAGCAAGCTGTCCTTGATGCCAGCCCCTACTTCTGTGTGATCAAACTCTCCCAATAAATGTGAGACGCAGGGGGTACAGCAAGGAGTGTCCTGCCCCAGGGGCATCTCTGATGTCCACTCCCCTACCCTCGCCCCCACTGAGTGCCACAGCCTGCTGTTCACCTTACTCCTTTTCTGGTGGTTGATCTGGTTCCCCTGGGAGGCAAACAGCCTAAATCACTCAGAAAGAGCCCCTTAACTAGTGCCTCTTTACCCTTTCTCATGTTGCACTACCACCAGAGCCCTCGAGGGGGCAGGGCACACACAGAAAACAGGCCTGGGACCTAGGCCAGACTCCTGCTCCAGGCTCTGGGCAGGGGACACGGAGCTGAAGCTCAGGGACCTTCTAGCCCTCCCTCTCTGATGACAGGCGGGAAGACTGTGCCCTCAGACCGGAAAGGACTACTCAGCCACTTATGTGCTGCCTGACTCAGAGGAACCTGACATCTCTCCCTTCCACAGACACCGACAAAACCTCCTGGACCTTTGCACCCAGGCAGCTCTGCTGCTTCACCAGCCTGGGGAACTGGGGTGGGTATCCTATGGGGAACCTCCATTCACTGGTCCCCAACATGGGCATGACACCCCAGCTCACAGGGGCGGCTGAGAGGCTCTCCTGACAGGTTTACCAAGTGCTGAGAACTCAGGGCTCAGTACAGGGGCGGGTGTGGGGGAGGGGGTCTCTCCTGCCAAGTCTCATGGTCCTGGCACCCGCTCTCCTGCCCTCAGACCCACCTCCAGATAATCCTCCCTCACAGTGTCCAGCATCACCAGGTCAGTGAGCAACGTGCCCAGGAAGGGGCCGCCCTGTGCCATTGGGGTGGGAATGGTGATGAACCCCAACTCTCAGGTGCCACCCCCAACCTCCCCTGAAAACTCCTCACGCTCAGCCTCCTGGCCCACACCAGCATTCCCCTGTGGAGCAGCCTGGGACCCTTAGCAACCTCCCCTTAATTCTTCCTCCCTTCTCCCTCCAGTAACACCAGGCTGCTCCTAATCACCACCCAGGGTCTGCTTTTGGCATCACAGGATTGGTAGTCCCGGGGATTTGGGGTTCCTCCCTACCCCCAAACCAAGCCTGCATCCAGCTCTCCGGGCCCCCCTGCTGGTCACTTCTAAGGGAGGGTTCAGGCACTGTGGCAACAGGAGGCAGGGCTGCAGGAGGAAGGCCCCCCTCTTGGTTTGGAGGCCTCCGACTAGGAGAAAGGAGCCTCACTCCTCTGACCCTGGAGCCCCTCCCCCACAGGCACACTTGCCTGGGCCGCTGCCTCTTCTGGGCTCTCTGGGGGAGCATGTCCAGGACAGCAGACTTGGAAGGCTGCTCCTGCCAGGATCCAGGACGGTCATGGAGGCCATACGCCACCCAGAACCGCTCATCTCAGATCCTGGACATCTGCCCCAAGCCCCTTGGTACCAGTGCCATGCCATCCGCCAGCGCGCTCCGACTCTGAAACGAGTGGCCTTGGTTGGGCCTCTGGCCTGGCCTCCCTGAGCCTGCTTCCCGCTCTGGAAGGTGTGAGAACTCTGCCTGCCTCACAGGGTCTCCTGAGGGCCTAATGTCGCACAACTGTCACCACCGTTCCCCCCTCACACCTCCAGGCAGAGTGGGGCCCAAAGTTCCAGAACATTCCTTTGCTTCTGTGAGCCTCACCCCTACCCTGGGAGGCCTGCACCACAGGGTCCTCACCTGCATTTTTAGATGAGCAGCCGGAGGCCCCCAGAGGGGCCGTGACTTCCTCAGAGGCCGGCTGAGAAGAGGCTGCCCCACCCTCCAGCCACAGGCCCTGTCCTGGCCGTCTTCACTTCACCCTGGCCCCACCACTGACCCATGTGCTGTCCTCTGCGCTCTCAGTGTGTGTCTATGCCCCCTAGGGTGTGGGGTCCAGCCTCAGTGTGTGGCTAGCAGGGCTGAGCCATGAATGGAAAGGGGTGGGTGTCTCAGGAGCCTGGTTGAGCCCCACTGGGGGCTATGCCCCCCAGGCTGGGCCCAAGGCCATGCCAAAGGCTTCACCTCCTCGGAATGCTCCCCTGCCCAGCAGTCTTTCTTATCCACTCAGGAGGGGGACTCCAGAGGGGGGGCTGTCTCTGACCGACAGGGTAGGGAAGGACCAGGGCACAGAGTGGCAACACTTTATTTCCTCTTTTCCATGCAGCTTCTGACGTCCATTCAGAAAGAGTCCACTAAGAATCCCATCAGCTCCCCAGATTCCGCAAAGCCATCTCAAGAGCATGTCATTGCCAACGAGACACCCAGGCGAAAATCCTGTGATGGATCGCAGCGACTGCTATGGGGGCCGAGGGGGGAGTCAAAGAATGCACGTACAGCTGTCCCTGGTCCAGCCACTGGGACCTGATGCTGGCAGCCCATTTGCCCACCTGGCCAGTGGGACGCCCCTGCGGTACCCACCCCTGGTGCAGGCAGGCGTCCTTCCGCACGGAGATGCTGTGAAGACAGGAGGAGTAGCAGAGGCATCGCTTCCTGAGGACAGGCCCCTGCAGAGGGCAACCCTAGTTGAATACAGGTTAGTAAGGCACACCTGCCCTTCAGGGGACACCTTCCACAGGTGCTCTGAACTCCTGCATTCGGCAGCAGCCAGCGTGCAAGCACCCCCAGAGAGAGGAGAAGCGACGGGGTGAGGAGGGTGACGTGGGGGGTCAGGCTGAGTGGATGGGGCACTTGTCCCTGGGAGTGGACTGGGAATGTGGGCCAGTTTGAGTGTGTGGAGGCAGGCAGAGGAGCAGCATGAGGGAGGGCGGGGGCACAGAAGGAGAGTGGGCTGCAGCAGGGACAGTCAGGGTGGGAGCCAGAGGGGGCGCCTCTGCGGTCGCCCAGGGGCTGGGGTTGGATTCAGTGGGGGCTGCAGAGCTGGGAGGGCCTGTGAGCAGGACAGTGGGTAGGTCAGAGCTGCATTCAGGGGCTTAGGTGGCAGTGCCCAGCTGGGTGAACGGAGCTCAAAGAATCATCCCAATTAGCCTTTTTCTTATAAATCCATTCAAGCCCTGAGGCCTAAATGTTGAGCCCTGAAGCCTCTTCTAAACAGAATAAGGTGGTGATCTTTTTTAGAGATGCTTTCCTTTTTTCACTTACAGCCAACACCACTCTGTGCTCCTTCCCAGCAGAGGCTGGCTTTCACCAAGGTGAAGAAGATGGGATGGATTTTCTTGATCATAGTTGAGGGCTCAAAGCCACATCTCCGGTCTCGCACTAGTTTTGAGAACATTTGGTGCGCTGCCCTGGGCCCTCCAGACAGCCTTGGGATACCCCCTGTGGAGAGGAGAAACTGGCTAGGAGCGAAGGGGTTGGCTGAGAGTTTCGCTACTCCACTCCGGGTGCAGCCGTTACTAAGGGCAACCCCCTCCCTCGGAAGAGAGGAAGTGAGAGCCGGGCCGGCGGGCCGGCGGGCCGGCGGGGCAGGCGGGGCCGCCCCTCCGCGTTGCCTTGGAGACGCAGTAGACGCAGTGTGTCCTGTAGCCGGATGCTGGGCAGGCCCTAGCTGACTTGGGTGGTGCTTTCTGAAATTGAGGTGAGGCTGTTCCCCCGGGCCCTGGGCCCTGGGCCCCCCTCCACTTGGCCGGGCTCGGAAGGGGTTGGATGTCCAGGGCTTGCTTCCGCTCCTCGGTGGGCTGGGGCGGGAGAGGAGCCTGCTGGATCTCCTCAGCACACAGCAGGCGCCTAATCAGCATGGCTAGCGTCCCGCTGCTCCCTCCCTTAAGCCCCTCCCTGTGTCCACTTGGGTCGGGGAGACCGTGTTCAACGCCGAGTGGGAGTTCAAGGTCGGTTTGAAATCCCAGCTGACACTTTGCGGGCGACTTTTCCCAAAAGAGCCTGGGAGAGGAGAGCATGAAACAATAATCATTTCTTATTCTTAACCCCGAAGTCCCTCTGGGATTTTCGTCCGGCTCGCCTGGGAGAGCCAGCTTTCCCTGTGAGTTCAGAGTTTATTTTCCTGCTCCTTCGCACCCCCCCGCCCTTTTTTCTTTTAAAAAAACGCTGAGGATGGAGAAGGGCCCACGATTTCTCCTAGGGCTCTCCTAGGGCTCTCCTAGGGTGGAGTGGTGGAGGATCAGTCCCGCCCCACCAGTGGGGTCCAGTCTCCTGGAGGGAACTCACCCTCTTTCTCAACCTCCGGTCTTAAACGAAAGCAAGTCCCTGAAGTGATTCTCCGACGGCTGCTTCCTGGCAGGGACGCCCAGCCAGCGGCCAAGATGTCCACAGCGGGGAAGGTGACTCGGGTTCCCAGTGGGAAGGTCTACCAGCAGATCTTCGAGGCTGAGGTAGACCTGTCCTTTTGTCGCCCCTTTTCCTGCCCCCCAAACTTCCCTCTGTTCCCCAAACTTCCCTCTCCTCCCCTCCAAACTTTCCTCCACCTGAATGAAGTCTTCCTTGCCTGGGAAACTAATGAAATAAGGACTTGGAAAATAGCTTTCATTTTAAAAATAACTCTTGTTCTTAAGATGTAGGAATATAAAATTAGAATGTGTGTTGTTGAAAATTAAAAAATTTAAATTAAAAGCTTTAAATTACTCAGAAATAGCCAGAATTAACCATGGGATGTTCTGGGTCTTTTTCCGATGCATGAAAGCATCCCTAAGTTTTCTGTTCAAAACCTGGGTCTGATTCCATCCTTGCGTTTGGAAACCTACTTTTCCCTACTGACAGAACCTCAGAGACCTTGCCCATGCCAGGGGCCGTTCACGCCCTTCGTGACATTCCGTGGCTGCCTGGTCGACATAGGACTTCCTGTCCTGCATTCAAGGAACACCCTCTTGACAGCCGCACAGGTGTTGGAGTTCTCTTGTCATCTGTGAAAAACTACACAGACAAAACGGTATCTTAAAAGAAATACACAGACTGGAACATGTCCTTTGAAGTTCCGCAGTGCTTATTTAACAGGGATCTGCAGGCCTACTCTGAACCCTAGATAACGCTCTCGGTGGAAGCCTGGGAGATGATCAAGGGACAGAGAGACCGAGCGAGCAAATCCCTCACACGACCCTGCTCCCCGGGAGCCCCACCGCGTCCTTGATGTTGGCCCACTTTCTGTGTGTTTCCGAGAGCGCTCCTCGCTCCTGCCAGGCCGGAATGTTTGGTCGCTTTTCTCTGCATTTAAAATTTGGACATCACACTGCATACTTTTTAAATAAGTTTTAATGTGTACTTTTCATTGATGTGTTTTATGGTATATCATAAGCATCTTCCCATGTCACAAACAATTCTTTCTAAGTCTCGTTTTTAACAAATGCCTGATATTCCATTGAAGGGACCTGTGATGTCCCCTCAACCAACCCCCTGTTATTGGGGACAGTTCCATTTTTCCAGGTCCTCTCGATGATACAGAATGCTGGGGTGAACGTCTTGGTCTTCATTAACATCTCTTACAAGACGTCTTCCTGGATGTGGTTGGATGGCTGTAATGGGGAGGGGAGAGCTCTCCTGTAGGACATGTGCCCTGCGAAGCACCTTCCTGCTGGCAGGTTTACACTTGACCTTCTGAGACCGCACAGTCCGCCCGAGGGGGCTGGGGAGTCTGTGCGCTGACCCCGCCCCCCAACTGGATCAGGTGCAGCTGGTCCAGTCCCTGATGGCCTCCAGGAAGCAGAATGCAGAGCTTCCCGTGACCCTGAAGGATGGCAGCAAGCCCTTGATGAAGAAGGGGGATATTCCTGAAGGGGAGGTGATGTCTTCTCGGCAGCGGAAGTGGGTGCGCAGCCTGCCCAACGACTGGGTCACAGAAAACCCTGTCCTCTACAGGTAGGTCCTGCCATCCAGGCCACACAGCCACACACGTGGTGGCGGGGGGCGGACATCAGAGCCTTCAAAACCTCAAAAAGAGCTCAGGATGAAACTAGGTAGGAATAAAGTCCCAGGGACTTAATAGCACCTACTTTGGAGGGTAGTTTGCTTCTCCTTCCCTTCTCCCAAGGGCCAGGCACCAGGCACTGTGATCCCACCCTCCTGGAATTTCAGGCCTCTAACAGTAAATGAATAAGCCGTTCTCCCCAAGGATGGGAGGGCCCTGGCGCAGAGGGTGGGGTGGTGGGGCAGGTGTCCGGAAAGCTCTCTGAGGAGGGGCCCCAGCTGAGATGGGAGGACAAGGGAAAGGAAGCGTGCGGCAAGGCTCTGAGGCAGGATGGGCTGGGTCCACTCCAGAAGGCTGAAGAAGCCAGCGGGCCTGGGGACAGGGAGGTGAGGCTAGGAGAGGCTTTCAGGCCACAGTCGGTATTTTGGACATTACTAAAGTAAGCAGCTGATTTGCACTGCTAAGGTTTTCAGGGTGCCGTGTGCAGAATCTGAGGAGCTGCACAAAGAGGCAGGGAGGAGGCCGCAGCGGGCTGTGTTAGCTTGGTGGGGCTGTGAGAGGGAGAACAGGGCAACTTCAGGTGTCCTTTGGAGGCAGAGCCCTTGGACCAGGTGATGGGCTGCATTGCAGGAGAGATGCCCTGTGGGTCTCAGGTCTCTGGCCTGAGCACCTGGGTGGGTGGCAGAGGTGCCATTTCCTGAGATGGAAACAGATGGAGTTGGAGCAGGGAGATCAGCAGTTCCTTCTGAACTTCCGACTTCAGGAGCTGAACTTGAGATTCCCGAGCATGCCATTTTAGCTCCCTGGGCTCCGACTACTCAAGTTGGAAAAAAGGAAAGAAAAGGAAAGCCAAGGTTTCATCTTCCTCATGGGGCGCTTGGAGAATGCAGCAGAAGCTGGGCTTCCCTTCTGCCCTTCAAGCTCTGCAAACGCTAGACCCTCTCTGGCTTGGGACTCTGGGACAGGAACTCAGTTCTTCCCTACCAGCCATTGTTTTCCCTTTCACCCCCTTTGGAGGAGGGGTTGACCCAATGCTAGGTAAAGATCTCTGCTCTGATCTGACCCTCAACTTTTCCCAGGGAAAGCGCCCCTGAGGCTTCTGACCCCTCAGCACCCTTAACTGCCTACAGATGGGCAACCCACTAGGGACTTGAGTCCAGACTGGAGGTTAGCATTCTGCAGCCCATGAGCTGATGCCTGATGCTGAGATGCAGAGGCACAGACAGCTGGGGCCTGTCCATGCTCCCCCTCACCCCATCCCACCCCACCCCACCCCAGAGGTTGGCCTCGCAGCCTGGCTGTGACTCTGGCTCCCTGCAATGATCCCAGGCCCCTCTCAGCTGATCTGTTCTCATGCAGGTCCGGGGTCTACCAATATCTCCCTGTGCATCTTGAGGGTCCCCCTGCCCCCAGGGTTTAGCTTAGGACCATCCATCACCCTGATAACCAGATCCAGCATCAGTCAGGAGGTCCTGGCGCCCGCAGGACAGCGTTTTGGAAGGCACTTCTCTTGAAGGTCTTGGGCGTTGTGCTGTGCTATGCTGTGCGGGCTTCCTGAGACAGATAGACAATCCGCCCCTGCCCTAGACACCGACCCAGGGCACAGCCCCCGGGGCCCGTGGCAGGAAGAGAGATGTGGTTGTAACCTGTTAGACCGTGCCACCCTCCAAATAACTGGGGTCACTGACTCAGCACTGGCATCTCTCCAGGGTGCCATGTCCCCTTTCTGAAAACGTAGCCGGTCAAACCCAGTTGCCTTGTGTGTTCATTCCGGCAGGGTGGGGACATGGGTGGGTGGAGAGCGGCTCCAGGGAAGGAGAGATCACCACCAGTGTAAACCAAGTCCCCAAGTCCCCTGGCAAGTGGCAGAGAAGCCAGAGCCATCAGCAGCTGCCAGAGTCGGGGCCCTCGGGCTCCTGTGAGGCCACCTTAGTCCAGAGGCCTTTGGTTGACGAGACCGGAAGACCCGCCTCCGGAGGGCCAGCCTGGGCCCCGGGCCCTGCAGTGTTCCTCACCGGGAGGCCTGTAGTGAGGGCTACGTGGGAAAGGCCTGGTAAGTGCTGCACCCACAGGCACCCTGAGGAATGGCAGGCATCTTCGAGAACCAGCAGATGCCCAGGCAGGTTGTAGGGAGACTGGCCCAGCCTCAGGACACTCTGAAATCAGTGGGCCCGGGCTGCAGGCTGCAGACAAAGTCCAGGGACCACCTGTAGACTCCCCGGTGTCAAGCTTCCCTAAGGGTGAGGGGGTTGGGGTTTTACTGTTCATATCTGGTCGTGCCTCAGGGAAAAGCAAATTACCAAGAAGGAAAAAACGCAAGAGAGCGAGAGTACCATCGCTGCCCTGGAAGTCCGGAGCCTCATGGACACCATCGGTGACCTCCCCCGTGCCCTGTCCCTGGTGCTCTCCCCTGGGCCTTCCCCCCTTGGACTCTCCTCTGGGCCCTGTCACCTGGGCTGTCTCCGCTAAGCCGGCTCCCATTCTGTTTCTCCCCTGAGGACTCCCCCCTGAGCCTTCTCCCCTGGGCCTTCTCCCCTGCTCCCTCGCCCCGGGCCATCGTCCCTGGGCCATATTCCCTGGGCCTCCCCTGGGCTCTCTCCCCTGAGCCTTCTCCCCCTGTTCTCTCTTTCCTGGGGGCTCTTCCCTGAGCCCTTTCCCCAAAGCCTTCTCCCCTCAGCCTTCTCCTCTGCCCCCTCAAACCCAGCTCTTGCCTCTGGACGCCCACCCCTGTGTCCTCTCCCCGGGCCCTAAACTGAGCCTTCTCTCCTGTTCCCCTCCCCTGTGCTCTCCCCCGAGTCCTCTCTCTTGGTTCTTTCCCCTTTGGGGATCCCCTGGGCCCTCTCACCTCAGCCTTCTCACGTGGGTCTTCCCCCTCGCTCCCTCTCCCCTAAGCCTGCTGTCCTAGGCCTGTCTCCTGCTCTGTCTCCCCTGGCCTTTCTCTGCTAAGCCTTCCCCACTACCCTCTCTCCCCTGGGACTCTATCCTTGGCCCCCTCACCTGAGCCCTCTCCCCAAAACCTTCTCCCCTGGGACTTCTTCCCTGCTCCCCCTCCACTGGGGACTCTCCCCTGGGTCTACCCCTAGACCCCCTCCCTTGGCCCTCTCCCCTGGGATCCAGAGCCCTCTTTTCCCTGAGCCTCCACCCCTAAGCCTTCTTTCTCCCCTTCCCTTTCTCTCCTGGGCTCTCTCCCCTGCTCCTTCAACCCTGGGCACTCTTCCCTACACCCCCTTCCCTGGGATCTCATCCCTGGACCCCTCCCCAGGCCTTCTCTCCTGCTTTCTGTCCAGTTGGCTCTCTCCATTAGATCCGTCCCTCTGGGCCTTCTCCCCTACTCGCTCTCCCCTGGGGTCTCTCCTTAGGCCTCTCCAATGGGCTCTGTCCCCTAGGCCCTCTCCTCTTGGTCTTCTCCCCTGGGCCCTCCCCTGACTCCTATTCCCCGGGCTCTCTCGCCTAGGCTCTCTTACCTAGGCCTCTGGGCCTTCTGCCCTGCTCTTTCTTGATGGGATCTCCCCCCTGTGCCTCTCGGCTGAGCCCTCTCCCCAGAGCCTCCTCCCGGGGCCTTCTCCGCCGCTCCCTCTCCCCTGGATCCTCTCCCCTGGGTTCTCTGTCCAGGGTCCCCTCTCCCGGGCCCTTCTCCCAGTGCAGGGAGCTGGCAGAGGAGGGAGTGACCGCCCGCACTCTAGATATTTTCTGATAAAAACAGTTCATAGAAAATGTTGCTGGCTTTACTGCGATTCCCCAGCGGAATATCTGAACCCACCTTTTCTTCCTTCATGCCACAATGTCCTTGTTGACTTTACCCCGTTATAGCGGCTTGCTTTCTTTATGATTGAACAAGTAATACGCACTCACTGTAGGAAAACAAAGGAAGGAGGTAGTCATGCAGTAAGAACTCCCCCTCCACAATAGCACCCACTCTCCCCTTTAGAGTGCCCCCCACCCACGAAATCACGCATGTGGTGTCCAGCTTCCCGCCTGGGTCCTGGGGACGGCAGAGCAGAGGGAGATGTCCGGCGCTAGAGCAGGGGGCGCACATCCAGGTCCCTGCTCAGCCACTGCCGGCCTTTGTTCTTTAACCGCCACACCCGAGGGTCCCCACTTGCAAAACAAGACCAATGAGTAACTGAGTTAGAACAATGCCTGGTACTCATGAAGTGCTGGGCAAATGTTGCTTGTTCTTATTTGTGTATGCATTTCCTTCTATAAACCCTTTTAAAAAACATAAATGGTCCCATTAAATACATACCATTCTGGAACTTCATTATTTTAAAGATTTATTCACTTTTAGACAGAGGGAAGGGGGGGAGGGCAACATCCATGTGTGCGAGAGAGACATCCATCGGTTGCCTCTTGCACGCCCCCAACCCGGGACCTGGCCCGCAGCCAGGTGTGGGCCCTGACCCCAGGAATGGAACCGGTGACCTTTCGGTCTGTGGGATGACACCCAACCCACTGAGCCACACCAGTCAGGGCCCATTTTGGAACTTTTTGCCAGCATTTAACTGGGTAGGTGAGACTTCATTTCCTGCAGTACTTACGGGTCACCTTCATCTCTTCTCTCCTTTTCCGTAAGACTGACACTGCTGGCCAGGCTTTGGGATCCGCCTTCTGAACCAGGGCACTTTCTGCCCTGCTGCCTTTTCCTGGGTGCTGTCCCCCGGCCTTGGGGCTCCGAGTGCGGCCTCATCGCCTCTTTCGTTCTCCTCCAGTTCCTGAGCGGGCCAGCACTGTCAGCCTTCAAGGAGACTACAAGAGGAAGGCCTTCGAGAGCGCTCTGGGGAGTTTTAAGGAGGAGATTGCTGAGATTGGGATGGTGAGAACCCTTGCTGTTGCTCTCCTGCTGTCCCCGGGCCATTCCAAAGGCAGGTTTGTCACGGCCCCGCCCGAGCTTTCCGCCTGCTCTCAGAGGTTCTCAGGGGCTCGCCTGGCTGCCCACGGAACCGTCGTAGCCGTGTTTGAGTGGCTCGTTGCAAGTGCTCATTCTGACACAGCACTGTAAGCCGGGTTCTGTTATTACTTCATCGTACAGGGGAGCCAAGGCGGTTTCATCTGACTTGGCACGTAAGGGGCCAAGTGGGGACTACGCTCCAGGTCTGATGTCACGGCCCAGCCTTCGGTGTCTCTGCTCGGTCCCACGCACGAGGGGCCACGCGGCCTGACCCTCCACTGACATCCTGATGCTGCCTGGCCCTTAGGTGCTGCCCTCGCTTGGCTCCTGTGCCTCCTCAGAGACCTCATCCCCAGCCACACAGGGCCCAGAAGATTCCCTAAACAGCACCCTTCTAGGCCCTTCCGGGTCCTCTCTGAGCCACAGATTGCGGTGACTCCACTTTCTTCCCGAGGCTTCTCTGGGTCGTGTTGTTCCCCTAGAGCAGTGGAGCTGGCTCTGCACCCCAAGTATGGATACGGTGCTCCCCCAGGCAGCTCGTCACTCTCCTAACACATCCCAGCTGGACAGGAGCTCTGTCTCACCCACGAGCGCTGTGGCTTGGGTCAGGTGTGGCCACACAACCTAACTGAGCCTTAGTCTCTTCATGTGCAGTTAACTCGGAATTCTGTATCAGCTGCTTCTTTAATGAACATTTGTTGAGCCCCAACCGTGAGCCTCGCCAAGTGCCAGCACCCGCCTCACAAGCTGTAATGAGGACCCAGTGCGTCTAAGGATGAGGGCTTGGCTCAGCACAGAGCAGAGGGCCTGGCTCATGGCACGTGCCCCGCGTCGTGGCTGCCTCTGAGCTCTGGCTGTGAGCTGATGGGTGAATCTTAACTCTCAGGTCTAGGGAATGAGTATGATGTTTGAGACAGGACCACGGCTGCCGCTGCCGCATTAGGCGGGGAGGGGCTTCCTGCGGCCCCCAGGCTGCGGATGCCATCCCCCTTGCCCTCCTGGCCCGCTCTAGGACATGGAGCCTCTGGTCCTGGAGCCAGGAGCGCTTCTCTTAAAAAAGCTGACTGGGTTCAAGGAAGACATCGACTGTCTCTTCCAAAAGATGGAGAACGACAACCTCGAAGACTACAATATCAAAGTAGGGGTCCTCTCGAGGGTCGGGCCGCCCCGCCCTGGCCCCTTCCCCTTCCCGCCCTGCCCTCTGTTCCCCCAGCCTGACCCAGGCTCCTCGGCACAGACCCTGTTGGACCTGTGGGACCAGGTGGCCGAGAAGTTCCTGCTCCAGAAGCAGGGCATTAAGGAGCTGGACGAGACGCTCTACTCGGTCGAGTTCTCCCGGGTGGACAGAGTGAGTGGGCCTCCCTGCGGGCTCCTGGGGGTTTCCACGCATGCGAGGGGCCACCTGTTTCCTTTTCGTTCTCAGGGAGAAAAAACAGTCACTAACCATGGCATCTGGTCGTTTCCAGCTGAAAAGCGTGTTGAAGAAATATGTGGAGATCATACAGAAGACGTCCTACCTCATGCAGCCCGACGTGTACAGGCTGATGAACAAGGAAGCCATGGTGAGTGGGTTTCACGTGCAGGGGGCCAGCCCATGGAAGAGGGGGCTGGGGCCCCAGGGGCCCCAGAGCCTGGCGTCTCAGGAATAAAGGGCCTCGCACAGGTGGCATTTCCAGGTGACTCAGGTTGGCCAGTTAGGTTCAGAGCCAGAGCCTTAGTTAAGAATTTTCAACAGCAGTCTGTCTAAAGTGCATTGCTTACTTCCCTGCCCTCTTAACCCCGGTGCACCTAATGCAGCGGCATCGTTTTGAGCACTGGCGATTTTGCCAGCGCCTGCCGGGCCCTGTCTCAGCCACCATGTGCAGTGCAAGAGGTGCTGCACAGGGAGGCATCGCCTGGAAGCTGTTGCCATCCCAGAGTGGTCTGTGCCCTCGTGGGTGACCCCAGTCTGCTGCTTTGTTGGTCTAGTTTTTCTGCCGGTTCTTGCCTCTCCTCCTGCCGGCCATCAGAGTCTGCGGCTGAACCGTGCCTGCCCCGAGCTCTGTCCCCAGTGCTTCCCTGTCCACACCTGGGCCTCCCCCAGCTGCTGCTGTTCTTGACGCCTCCCAAGTCAGTACGGTCTGACTTCTCCGCTGCACGGAAGTGCGCTTCTTTTGGCTACTCAGAGGCGCATTTTGCTTGCCTGAGTTTCCAGCTCCTGAGCAGAAAGCTGGGCAGCCAGATAATGCAGAGAGGGGTACAGTGTTCAGAACCACACAGGGGCTCCAGCCCAGGTCTGTGACTCAGGGTCCCGGACAAAGCACAGACAGGGAGCGAGCACAGCCACCCCTCTCCCCTGCCCAGACGCGGAAGCTCCTGAAACAACGCAGGCCCTCTCCCTGGAACTCCCTGTCCAAAAAATGGGGACAATAGCCCTAAATCCCCAGTACTTGTTGGAAAGATGATAAAACAGGGCTCAGCAACAGTGGCTCTCATTTTGAGACAAGCAAGAGTTCCTAACTTGTATCCGTTTGATCCATTAGGGGAGTCAGAGTTGGCAGTGTTCCATTTTTGTTCCACTGACTGACTTTCCAATGTTTATTTCTCTCATTATAACAACTGGCAAATTCTGCTTGCTGTATGTGCATGTATCTCATTTAATTTCACAAATTCCCTGTGCTGTAAATATCTTCATATTACGGCTGCAGAATGGGAGGTGCTGACCAGTGCCAGGAAGGACAGCTGCGTCAAACCTCAGGTTCCAGCCAGTGTCACAGCAGGCTCTGCCCACTGTGCTCGGCAGGTCCTCACCCCTGCCCCAGGGAAGTGCCTCGAGGGTGTTAGGACCTGTAGAGAGACATTTTCAGATGCCATAGTCCCTGGGGGATGGGACAGACTGCTCTCATTGAAGGCAGCTGGATGCCGAGTGGCTCAATGGTGGTGACGCACAATGAGGAATCCCCCCACTGCCACGCCAAGTGTGGCTGGGAGTGAGCCCCTGGGAGGGCTGCCCGGAAGTGGCCCGGCTCCGGCCTCCTCTGGTTCTCGTCTCTGCCATGTGTGGCTTGTCCCTGACAGTGTGAGCACTCTGCTTTTGGACACATTTATTTAAAACAACACAAAAAACAGTTAAACACTGAGAGCCCACTGGAGTGCTTAACTCCACTGAACCAAAATCAGTGTCTGTAACAAACAGTCTGAGGTACCTTTGGAGCGAGGTGGAAGCTCACACGGTCGCCGTCCATGGCTACAGAGCTCCAGGCAGCTTTTGTGAGTGCCCAGTGGCCCTGAGCACTCCTCAGACACTGTACCACCTGCATGGCCACGGCCACACCCGGCCCCAGGACCTCCGCCCTCTCCAGCCTCCCACCACCCCCACCCAACTGGGCCCTGTTCTAACCTATGAGAGCCCGCCCACGCATCTAGAGCCTGCCTGCCTGTGACCACAGGACATGAACCACGCCCTGCTGGGCAACCGGAGGGCCATCGCGCAGCTGTCCGTGAACCTGATGGAGGCCACGCTGAAGCAGGAGCTTGAGAGCCGGCGCCGCTGGCAGGACCTGACCGATACCTGGAAGGCTCTCAAGAAGAGAGCCCTGGTGCAGGCCTTCAGGTCTGTGGCCACCCACGCTGCCCGCAGCCCCTCCTCCCCCAGCTCCCCTGGCCGCGGCGGCGGGGAGGGGGTGGTGGGCAGTGGGGTGGCCTTCTCCCTCCCTCCATGCCGTCACTTGGAAGTGCTGTTGTTTTTCTGGTGGTAAAAGTAATATGTGCTCATTTTTTAAAAAAAAATGAGAATAGAGCAAAAAAATATAGAAGCAATTAAAAATTACCACTAATCCTTCACCACAGTGAGGAGCACAGCTGATATTTTGACATATTTTCTCCCAGGCTTTTTTAGACCCACACGGCGCGTGTAGATTTCTGAGAGCAGTATGAGCTGCTGGGAAAGGCTGGCCTGGCTGTCTGCCCCATCACCTCTCTCACCGTTACACATGTTACACACGGCCCTGCGTCACTGGGCCCAAAACAAAGCCTGTTCCTCGGCTTTGATACCTCCCTCCCTGCAGTGGGAAACTCCCCCCATGGGAGGGCAGGCGAAGAGAGGGCCCATCTCCCTGCTCCTCTGCCGGGGGGGGCGGGGGAAGAGTGCTTTGTTAATACTGACACGAGGGTCCTGGGGCTTTGGCCAACCAGCAAGGCTTTCTTTTGCAAAGAAAACGACACTTTGGGCCCAGATGCCTGAGGACACCAAAGCGTGTCTATCCATCTGTGTTATGGGTCTGTTCGTCTGCACTTCCAGATGGAGAGCACAAGAATCTGACACTGAGGGTGAAGGAAAGTATACTGAGACCTGGCTCCACCTGTACTTTCCCTATGACCTTGATCTAGCACTTGAACATATGGAGCCTTTCTCTCTTTGTGCAAAGCCGGCACTGTGGTGGACCGGTGATAGGGCTTCAGTGATGGTCAATGTGATGCTGCATGACACGTGTCAGGTCGGGGCCTGGGAGGTTGTTACAAATGCTGATGATAATCACCGACAGTGATGGCGGGAGCTGGCATTTCCTGGGCATTTCCCATGGGTCAGGCACAGTGTTAGGGGTGCTTCGCTTGCAACACCTTGCTGGGTCTCTGTCACCGTTTGCTCCATTGCAGAAGAGGAAACAGATTCAGGGCGGGGGGACTGACTTGCCGAAGGCCCCAGGGCTGGCAGGTGGCAGTCAGGACCCTCACCTGGAGCTGCACTCTCAGTGCCAGAGCCTCACTCTGCCCTTGGTCCTTCTCCTCCAACACCTTCCCTTCTTTTCTCAGTGTCCCGGAGGCCCAGGGTGGGAGGAAGGGCTGGAGTGTGTAAGCGTGCTGGGGTTCTGGATGTTCTTACCACAGACCTTATCTCCTCTCTCCCGCCCACCTTGCCTCCCCTCTTTTCTCCATGGTGCCCACACGTCTGGACACCCAGTGAGTTCATGGCCAGTGAGAGGATCCAGGCTCCTCTGGCCGTGAAGAAAGAGCTGGAGAGCCTGCTGAAGAACCAGAAGGCCCTGCAGAAAAAGCGGCTGAAGCACGTCTGCACCATCTGGTACGGCGGGATGGGTCCCCGGGGAGGGGTGCCTCTGGGGTCCGCAGGAGAGGCAGGCATGGTCCCCATCCCTAGCACTGACGTTTCTCCTGAGGCACCCTCCAGACCAGGCCACCATCTGCTGGTTCTCTGGCCCTGGGCTGGCTGCCTGTGCCCACGCGATGGGCTGTTCCAGCCCCCAGGGCAACAAGAAAGAAGTTTAGTGTGACTGGGCAACAAGAAAGTTTGGAAGGGATCAATGGCAAGGGGTGAGGTGGGAGGGCAGTGGTGGAGAGAAAGGGGCAGGTTAAGCAGTCGGACTGTTCTGAGGGCAGTGGGGGGCAACGTGGCTCCATCAGCTTGGCGGTTTGGAGGATGAACTGGAGGGACTGAGCCTCAGGGCTGGAGACCGAGAGGTCAGTGAGGACACTGCTGCCATCAGACAGGGAGCCCGTGGGAGGCTGTGCACATCCCCCCACCCCCCCGACCTGGGTCTGGCCAGTCCCGACCCCACAATAAGCTGTGTGGTGGGAGGTGCACTGAGTGTTCTAGACCCTGGAAACCCACTGCCCGGCAAGCCCGTAGCGTCCACACTCAGCAGCAGGATGGAGCCTGTGAGCTCCCGCAGCCCGGAGACACTTAAAGTCTTCCCTGGCCCCTGCCACCCTGGTGATCCTGGGACTGCCCCGCACAGAGCCCAGGTTCTGCTAGGACGTGAATGACAGGGCCCCACATGGCCGCCCCCTTGGCTGGTACCCCCCGCTCCACGTGCAGCCACATCCCCATGCAGGTGTGACATTAACAAGGTGGATAAAAACCTCAGTACAAGGAAAAGTGCTTTTGCTGTTTTCCATAGCTCCACTCATTTCTGCCCCCGAGCCCCTGCTTGTTAAACTGAACGAAAGCCAATGCCAGGCACCCATGCCCCTGCTCCATCTGCACCTCCCCCGCCCCTGTGCCCACAGGCAGCCCCTCTGCAGGTCCGTGGGCAGTGTGGTGGGGTGTGAGGTGGGGTGTGTTCCTCCCCCGCCCCTGTGCCCACAGGCAGCCCCTCTGCAGGTCCGTGGGCAGTGCGGAGGGGCGTGTTGCTAAGACTCCCGGGGCCCCAAGAGGGACCTATCCCAAGTCCAGGAGGAACCCCCATGGAGTTTCTCAGACCCAATAAGCACATGGGCATATAATTTAAAAACAATTTTTCGATTACATTTGCACTTTGGAGTAGTGTGTGATGTACAGAAAAGGTACAATGACAGCCCACAGAATTCCTGTGGGCCCCTCACCGGTCCCCCTGCTGTGTCATCTCAGGTTACCCTCCTCCACTGGGGACGTGTGTCACAGCTAAGAAATCACTTTGATGCCTTCCCTCCCGTTAACTAACCCTCCCAACTTATTCAGGTTTACCAGTTTTCCCACTGATGCCCACTTTCCACCCCAGGACCTAGCCCAGGGCACCTCATGGCACACGGTGTGACGTGCGGGCTGGAGGCGGTGCAGGGTGCACCCCTGTGCCTTCCTTTTGCTCTTTACTGCTCATGACTGTTCTTTGCTGGCATCATCGTTAATAGCAGACCCTCTTCCACTGTCAAAAGTGTCCTGGTTTGGACAGCAAATCACATGGTCCCTTTAGCCAGATGCACCTTTTCATGTTATTAAACAACACCCCAAATGTAATGGCTGAAAACAACAGCCATTTCTTGTTTCTCATGACTCTGTGGGTCTGTTAGGTCGTTCCTGTGGTCTGGGCTGGCCGGGCTGGGGAGGGATCGTTGAGGATGGCCTCACCCCCACATCCAGAGCCTCAGCTGCCCCTCTCTGCGCTTGCTCTCTTAGCCTCCAGGAGGCTTAGCCGGGCTTACAAGCATGGCAGGGTGGCACCAGATCTCCCTGCAACCAGGGAGGGCAGGGAAGTGCTCAAGCCTTTCCCAGCCTCTGCTGTGTCCCCTTTGCTAACATCCCATTGGCTGAGCCCAGTGGAGAAGCAGACTCCACCTCCTCATGGGAGGGGCTAATGATATTTGGCCATTTCTGCATCTGCCACACTTTTTAAATGACTTCACAAGGGGATTCACTGTACTTTATTCAGACAATTCTCTGTTGGTGGCTAAGGTGGTTTGCATTTTTTTCCTGTTTATAAACAGTAATGTTAAGCTACCAATTTAATATATAACTTTGTATAATACATTTTATATTGATATCTCAGATTAGGTTCCTGGAAGTGGCTTCTTTGGTCAAGTGATATAAGCTGTTTGTCTTTTCCCATTAGGGACATTCGCTTTTACTGTCTAAGTGACGGGCTCGTTAGTGTGAATAGGCCTTCTCCCTGGGAGCGAGCTCAGCACCTTGCTTCTTCAGCGTTTGCCTGGGCAGCGCGCTCTACCTCCAGAGCGCGTTCCTGGGAGATGGAACCCATCGTGACACGGGAACGTTTTATTCCGGCCTGGCTTACTTGTCACACCTTCCTTCCCCAGCAACCTTCTGCCCCCCAACTACAGCCAAGATCAGCTGGCTGAATGGTATTCTGCTTTCAAGTCCCTGAATAAGCAGCTCAGTGAGTGAGGTTTGGGGGATTTCACTTGGGTCTCCCCAGAACTCTGCTCCAGTGGCAGCTTTGTAGCTTTTCCAGCTGTTGGGTCCATCATCTATCTGAGAGTTGGAAACTCAGGAGTGGGTGGCAGGTCCCTCCTGGGGGAGACGGGGTGCGGGGGTGGAGGGAAGCGTAAGTCCTGAGAGTCCCTCTCGGACCGCGGACACCTGGCCTGCAGAGCCAGGATAGCGAGGACGATCTGGGCGAGCTCAGCGGCCCTGACTCGGGCACTTGACTGGGCAGAAGACACTTCCCTCCCTTCGTGAAGGGGAAACTCCTGTTTCTGATCTCCCCTCTTCCTTCTGGAAGAGCAGCTGACATGTTTTGTTTCTGCCCATGGAGACACCTGCCACACCGACTGCATAACGCGGCTCCGCTTACAGTACGAGAAGATCTGGCAGGAGTGCCTGGCCCACGTGCAGACGTGCAAGGTGGGGGTCCCGCCCGCAAGCCTGTGCAGGGGAGCTCGGGGCTGGGCCTGACGTCCCCTCCCTGCCCCGCCCCTGCCTCTCTGTAGCCTGGATCCCCTGCCTTCCTTCCTCACATGCCCCGGGCCTTCCCTGGCTGTGCATATTCTGCAGCTCTTCCCTCCGCCTGTCCCCGTCCCCACCACTAATTCCCTCCTCCAGGAAGCCCTCCTTATCTCCCAGAGTTCTACACTCTCTGACTGCCTCAGACTTCACCCTTGCCACCCTGCATCACGTGCAACACTTGACATTACTTATTCAGCGAGGTCAGTCATATCTGGGGGTTATTTCCAGTGCTTCGCTTCTGTGACTGGTGCTGCCAGTCACAGCTGAGAAGACCCAAGTTTGCAAAAGGCCCTGGGGCACTACCCAAGCCCACAGGGCCCTGCCTATTTGCTCTACGGCCTCAGGGACAGCCATGTGCCTTGCAGCCAGCTCTTTAGGGGCATCAGACCTCAGAAGTAAAGCCTGGGGAGGGATAAGAGGGAGGTGAACCTGTGTCCTCTGAGAGTCCCACCCCACCCACCGGCACTCACCTCCCCTACCCTGCTGCTGCCTGGGACTCCTCCTGGAGCCCCACAGGCCCTTTGGCCCTGAGGGCTGATGCCTCAAGCCCATTCTCACTGCCCTTTGTCCGGTACCCACAGGGGCTGCGTGCTTGCCTCACTACCCCAATGGTGCATTAAGCCCGACAGAGGAGACTTGTCATTCCCCTTCATCAGCACTGGAAATGTACAACTGCAGACAAATTTTTAATTTGGGGGAGGCTTGTTATTTTAGATTTTATGCATAAAACAAGGCTTTATTAATATAGAGAGCCTACTTGCAAGTCAGCACAACTCAGTTACAGGAAGCAGGGGCCCGTCTGACCTGCAGCAGCGCTGGGGCCACGCAGGGCGGCAGACTGCGCCTGGGGGTCTGCAGTAGCGCAGGTCTCAGTTCAGACTCTGGCCCCATCACGTGCCAGGGGTCTGCCACCAGCAAGTCCCTTCACTTTGTTGAACCTCGGTTTCCTCCTCTGTCAAAATCAGGCTGATGAGAACACCTGGGGAGGGGTGCGTTCAGTGGGACATGGAGGGGACAGCATGCAGCACCGGGCCACAGTGACGGCCATCTCCACTGCTGTGAGGGTTTCCCCTGAGGTTCTCGGGAGGGTGGAGGTGACCTCAGGGTGCAGGACCAGGCAGGTGAGCCCCCCACCAGCCCTCAGCCAGGCTCTCCCTTGAGCCCTGCAGGCGCAGCTGCTGGACTGGAAAGCCTTCACTGAGGAGGAAGCGGAGAGCGTGGTGAGCCCGTCCTTCTTCCAGATGGTGGGAGAGCTCCAGAGCAAGACAGAGGAGGAGCTGGAGTCCTTGGAAGTGCGTAGATGGGGAATATGGGGACCTGTGCAGCTGGGGAGCAGCCTGGGGTGCTAGGCTGTGAGAAGAACTGGATTCCGGGGGCCTCCAACTTTCCTGTCACGAGGGAGTCCTTCTCCATCACCACGGCCAGCCCCTCAGAGCCATCCCGATATGCCGGACACCCTAGGCTCTGCCCCTGACTCCCAGCCACCCCCCAACCCTGGCACCCACACCCGACTCCCCGGGGCCGGTCCCCAGCAGCAGGTGCACCCCCCACCCTAGCCCCTGCTCAGTGTGGGTGCAGAAGGGCCACGGGAGCAGTAAGCCCCTGCCCCAAGATGCTTCGAATCTGGAGTGGGGTCCACTGACGTTTCTGCAAGGGACCAGATAGTGCGTGTTTCAGGCTCTGCGGGCCGTCATGTGTCTGTAACAAATTCTCACTCTGCTGCCGTCACACACAGGCAGCCCAAGGCAACACAGGAACACATGGGTGTGGCTGTGTTTCAAGAAAACTTTCTTCTTAAACACTGACATTTGGATTGTTTATAATTTTCACATCATTAAATATATTCTTTTTATTATTATTATTTTTTGCCCCAGCCATTTAATAACATAAACTCTGTGCTTGGCTCCCAGGGCCAAACCAAAAGGGGTGGAGGACCACGTTGGCCCACAGGCCAAGTTTGCTGACATCTAACACTGATGAGAGCATAAGACACATTGTTTAAAGGGGCAGAGGTGAGGATTTAGCAGAGTGTGGGTCTGGCCCAGACGCTGAGAGTCAGGGAGCTCCGCAGAAGGAAGGATGCCCCAGGGCCGAGAGGGGTGCAGCTACCTGAAGGCCCAGGCGGTTTCTAGGGCGGTTCCTCTTTCTCCTAAACCCGAACTCCATCTTCTTCCTGTCCGGGGCTTCCGTGGACACGAGACTTCAGGGAAAGCCAGACCAAGGGTATGACCTTGGGCTGACTGGAAATGTTGTCCCAGAGGAGGGAGGGCCGTGAGCCAAGGTGAGGCCCAGGTGACCTTGAGGGATGGCATCCAGGCAGTAATGGCCAGTCCTCGGAGACACGAGTCCTCCACTGTTCAGTGAGGGAGCCCGGTGAGTGGGGCCGTGCCCCTCGCCCTGGGGCACTTCACTCAGGGCCCCTTCTCTGGGCTCTGCCACTGCAGAAGTCCTTTGAGGCCCTAGCGAAGCGGGCAGAGGGCCAGAGCTTGGAGCTCTTCAGCTACTTCCAGGAGGCCGTGCAGCTGTGGGAGGCACACCGGGGCGTGCTGTCCGTGCAGGAGCTGGAGCTTCAGAAGCGGATGGAGCATCAGCGCCACAGGCACAACCTGGAGAACAAGGTGTGGCTCCCAGCCCCCAGGGCAGCCCCCACGGGGAGGAGGGAAGGGCCTCGCCCCAGTCACCAGCTGCCTGAAGGCTCTGCTTGGTGACCTATGAACTCAGCCAGGATTCAAGTGTAAAAAAGAAAAAAAAAAGAAACAACAACTTGACCCATGCTTCACACCATCAACGAAAATTAATTTCAAATGTAAAACCTCAAGCTAGCTATAAAACTTGAGCCGATGGGGAAACTGAGGCTCATGCTGGTCATGGGACACCATGGGAATGGAAGACACGCACCTGAGTCAGGTCTGGGCTGTGCAGTGGGTCCCTGGGTCCAAACGTGTCTGCAGGGGAGAGTGCATGACAGACCGACAGAGGGCATAGAGCATCTGCCCTTGGCAGTGAGCTGGCTCCTGCCCCAGCTGCCGTCACACGGTCTAGAAAACGGAGGGCGCGTGCCCAGCATGTGATGTCAGTAGGAAGGGTGAGAGCAAGGGGCAGGTGGCCTGGCAGGGTGAGACAGGCCAGGCCGGGTGGGTGTGAGGGCTGTGTCCCTGCGGAATCCCGTCTGAACTGGGTCTCCAGGGATGTAAAGTGGACAGAAAAGAACATTTCAGATAGAGACCGGAGGCCTGGAGGAGCGCCCTTGTAGGAAAGAAAAAAGAGCCCTGGGTGCCTGGGCCCCAGGTCCAGGGGCAGGGTCTCTGCATGTCACTGGAGACCTGGGAGCTCCCAACTGTTTTCTCCTGTTCCGGGGTCGGCTGCCAGGCCCAGGAGGCCCTCCTTGATGAGCTGTTGGACCAACTGAGACAGCAGAGCAGTGAGGCAACCCTGAAGTCTCACCTGGAAAAGGCCAAAGATTTTCTGCAGAATATAAAATGCAGGTAGGCAGACCAGAGCCCAGAAGACAGAGGGGGATGACCTGGGAGTCGTCATATTCAATGCCAGAGGCTGCCTGTTTGGGACCCCGGGGGTGTACCCCACAATCTCAAGGTGAAATGTTGCCTCCAACCTGAGAATGTCATGGTCCTGTACAGCTCTGCTGTCAGTCACCACGGAAGCTTCCAGGGAGAACTCTCGTCGGAAGTTTATGGAGGGAGGTTTCAAGGCCCTGTAGTTTAAAGGTCAGGAGTGTGGGCCCTCCTCTACCTTTAAAATACATGCTCTTTGTTAAAGAAGAAAAAGTTAACCAATACAAACATGCAGAAAATGTCCCCTCGTTCCTGCCCGACGACTCCTTTTTATGGGCATATGCCCTATGCGTGGGCCTATAGATATACAGAGTGTTTTTTAAACAAAGGTTGGACCATACTCTCAAATTGTTTTGTAACTACAAATATGCTTCCATTTTAGATTACCACGTAGAATGTATTAACATGGTTGCTTCATAATGATTTAACACCCCCCATGGATTAGCTTTTTAAGATTAGTTCCAGTTTTTCAATATTAAAAACAGTTCTCTGTGAACCAGCTTGCATCTCTGTGCCTTTGTACACCCAGTTCCGTGAGGACCACGCACGGGACAGAAATTGCATTGCCGATGGTTTGCAGCACTTAGGTTCAGAATTAGGGCTCGAGGCAGATAAGTAGCCCTCTGAGCCTTGGTCTCCTGACCTGGGAAACAGATAGCAGTCTGGGTCGTGAGGCGTTAGGGGGTTTGATGGGATAATATCGGTGAAGTTCAAGAACAGGGTAAGGGCTGTGGGCTGGAAGCAGGGACCCATGTTACAACAAGCAGAGAACACTCTCATGTGTGCTTTCTAAATGTTCTACAAAGTATCACTCCTCGTATGGTCAGAAAAACAAACCACAGACTATTATCGTAAAAAGAAACCTATACGGCTGCTCTGTGCACAGGTAAATGCCACATTGCAGCCCACCTCTGGGATCGGGCTTGACTTTGGGCCGGGGTCTCCCACGCTCAGCTGAGCCCCTCTTAGATGAGGGTCTCCCGTACCTGCCTTCCAGTTATGAACACTTTCATGTCCTCTTGACACAAGAAGTGATGGAGTACTCAGCGATCATACTGAGAGAACTCAACTCCTACAGCTCCAGCCTCAGCCGACACTTCTACGTCCGTGAAGTCTTTGAACAGGTAGGGGGAGGGAGGGGTACGAGATGCCCAGCCACTCACCGAGAAGCAAAGGATGACTTCTAGTTCTCATTTGCTTCGACTTTGAACTCCTCCCCTGACCCGTGTGGAGTTAGAGTCTATGTCAGGACATCAAGGAGTAAAAAGCTGAAAGCATTTCTGAAAGAGATCACCTCTTTCTCAGATTAAAAGAGGTTGAAGGGCTCAGAACTCAGGCCATCAGAACTCCATTAGAATGGAGTTCTAATAAAAAGGTTGATTTAGATGATTCTTTGAGTTCCGTTCACCCAGCCCGGCACTGCCACCTAACCCCCTGAATACAGCTCCCACCCACCCACTGTGCTGCTCACAGGCCCTCCCAGCTCTGCAGCCCCCACTGAATCCAACCCCAGCCCATAGGCGACCGCAGAGGCGCCCCCTCTGGCTCCCACCCTGACTGACCCTGCTCCAGCCCACTCCTTGGTCTCCCTCATGCTGCTCCTCTGCCTGCCTCTGCACACTCAAACCCGCCCACACTCCCAGTCCACTCCCAGGGACAAGTGCCCCATCCACTCAGCCTGACCCCCCACGTCACCCTCACCCCATCGCTTCTCTCTCTGGGGGTGCTTGCATGCTGGCTGCTGGGGAATGCAGGAGTTCAGAGCACCTGTGGAAGGTGTCCCCTGAAGGGCAGGTGTGCCTTACTAACCTGTATTCAGCTTGGATCGCCCTCAGCACAGTGTCTTGCACAAAATTCAGACGCAAAGAGTGGCCCTGGGTAAAGCACGAGTACCTGGCATGTCCTGGGCCGACGCTGCCAGAGGCTGGTGCTTTCCCACGCACCCAGCCAGAGTCCTGCATGGCCAGAGCTGAAAAGACTTGTGGTTGACACTGAACCTGGCCAAGGCTTTCCCGTATACATGGGCTCCCTGCCTCCCCAGAGAATCCCTCCTCTAGGCAGGGGCCAGGGTTCCGGTTGCTCATGAACGCTCCCTGTGGCACCTGTGGTGAGGTGGAGCTCAAGCTACAGGGGGGTGAGCTCATCCTCCGCCCTGTGAGACCAGCCTGGCTGTGAGGATGGGCACTGTCACGGTCCCCATAGCACGAGGGAGGAGGCTGAGCCCCACAGGGTTTGAGGGGCTTGCCCAAGGTGACCCGACTTATGAGGAGCTGGGATGCGAATCCAGACCTGCAGACTGCCCAGCAACACCTTTGTGTGTGGCGCACTGTGTCGGTAGCTTCATCCAGGGGGTGGGTAGTGCCAACTAGAGGGCTCCCAGGTCTCACAGGCCACGTTCACTCTGTGTGCTTGTGAACCCAGAATGAGCTGGGCGCAGCAGATTCCTGCCCCTTGGTTCGAATCCTCCCATTTATGTTTTCTAGCTCTTTGCCCTGGGTCACGACTGAAAATGTGTCAGAGTGAGATTTGGTTCTGTGAAAGCCCACTGTGTGCCGATGCCCACTGTGTGCTGAGAGGGCTTGCTCGTGTGCCCGGGCTCAGGGAAAACAGTCCCCTGGACTGAGAACACCCTGCATTGGATATTGGGGGGAAGTAGGTCCTTTGACGTGAAAGAAAAGGGGCGCCCGTGGAAGTGGCGCGCAGGAGGACAGCAGCACTGCTTGCTCAGGGCCCTGTGCTCTTTCCTTGCAGAACTTGAATGGGGACGTCATCCTCAAGCACCGAGACCCAGGTAAACCTGTCACGCGTCAAGTCCGACCCTCCCTGACTCCACCCTTGGGTGTTCTGGGGCCGGGGACACCCACTCAGGCTACATCGGTGACCCGTCTTTCCTCTTGCTTTGGGGTCGGCCCTCGGCAGAAGCACACGAAAAGCATTTCCAGGACAGGATGAGAGAACTGAGGAGGAAGCAAAGGGCTGAGGCGGAAGCGAGCAAAAGCGAGGGAAGCGCGAGCGGAGGCGCCGGTTCCCCCGGGCCGGCAGAAGAGACGCAGGAAGGAGGATCTCCGGACCTCGAGTTCTTCACGACGGGAGCGTTGGGAGGGAGCCAGCAGGAGAGGTCCCCGCCGAGCGAGGAGATGGATGAGTCCGGAGAGGACTCTGTTCAGGAATCGGAAGAAGCGCAGGTTGAAAGACACAGCTCCCCAGAGCCGTCCCCGAACCAGGAAGGTGTGGTTCCAGAAGAGGAGGAGGAAGAGGGCGAGAAGGAGGAGGAAGAAGAAGACACGGAGGCGGAGGAAGAGCAGGAGAGGGTGTCCGTGGCTGAGGTAGGTGGGCCAGGGGAAAGTGTGTCATATTCACTCTGTGTGTCATTCATACACGCTTGTGGCCCGGTGGCTCGGTCTCCCTCGGGGCACGTGGGAAGAATGACCACGGTGTGAACACCTTTAACGTGTGTCAACAGGGACCTAATTCTCACCGCAGAGCGGTGCTTTTTAAAGCTCACCTTCCTCTCCTCGCACCCCACCCTACAGCCTCCTCGGAAGTCCTGTGGCCTTCCTCCTTCTTCCCCGTCCTCTCCCTTTCCTGCTCCCCTTCCCTCACAGATCAACCTAGCCCCTCCAGCCCCTCCCTCTCCCCGTTCCCTGGCTGTGTGAAACGAGTGAGCGCCTCCCCACTGGCAGGCAGGGAAGTCGCTCTCATGCGATTAAACCTTGTCGGACACACACACACTTACAGAACAGTAACTTGAATTTCATAATCATGAAATTGCAGAAGACTCTCTTCCTGTGTTGCTGGGGAAGAATGGTCACATGAGGCTTCTTTTTGAGCAGGGACCTCACACTCAGGTGCCCTCAGGCGGGCAACAGGAAAGAGAGCTGGAGACCAAGTGTAAACGGTGACAGGTGGTAATGAGTATTGTCTTGGTCCGTTTGGGCTGCTCTATGGGGATGGTGTAGACTGGGCAGCTTATGAACAACAGAAATCTTTTTCTCACAGCTCTGGAGACTGCTAAGTCCGAGATCAAGGCACCAGCGGATTCGGTGTCGGGTGAGGGCCCACGTCCTGGTTTATAGACAGCCTTCTTCTCCTGTGTCCTCACATGGTGGCCGGGATGGGGAGCTCTCTGGGGACTGTTTTATAAGGACACCAGTCCCATTCATGAGGGCTCTGCCTTCGTGACCTAATTATCTCCTAAAGGGCCACCTCCAAATACCAATACAGTGATGATACGAATTTTGGAGAGATACCCAGCATCCAATCTGTGGCAGCTGTGCAGTCATTACTCAGCTCCAGCCAACGATGCCATGAAGGAATGTGGGCTCAGAATGGCCAGATCTTCTGATTTTTAGGAGACATCTAAAATCCAGACTCTATGTGGAATTTCCTGATTTTAAAAACGCTATGTGTGTCGCAGGTTTGATTCCCAGTCAGGGTACATGCCTGGGTTGCAGGCCATGACCCCTAGCAACCGCACACTGATGTTTCTCTCTCTCTCTCTATCTCCCTCCCTTCCCTCTCTAAAAATAAATAAAATAAATAAATAAAACCCCCTATAAATCCTTTAAAAAGCGCTATGTGGGCACAAAAACAAGTGCAGGCCATATCTGGCTCACAGCTTCACAGCCGTGGGCATCCGGGAGCCTGTGGTCGGGTCCCCGAGTCTGTTTGATGCCATCCAGTCTAAGGTCTTGTTTTCTGCTTAGTCCGAAGCCCAAGCAGAGAGTCTGGACGCTGTGTCCCTGGAGGACGTGGACATGGAGTCCTTCACCGTCTCCAGTGGGAACACGTACTTTGTCTTCCTGCCCCTGGAACAAGAAGAGGAGGATGGTGAGAGGCCTTGTTCCGGCCTCTCTACCGCTCTCGTCGATGACGCGCTCAACGCCCAGTTCCTGGAACAAGTAATAATTCCGTCCGCGCTGGTCTCAGAAATTAAGAAACAGTGAGTAGGACACCCTTTTAGTTTCATTCTCTTGTCCTGAATTTTATTAACAAAGTGAAATACTTTAACAAAAAGGGGACTAATTTCAGCTGGTAAAAGGAAATGTAGAGCCCAGACTGGCGTAGCTCAGTGGGTTAGAGCATCGTCCCATAACCGAAGCATTGTGGGTTCGATCCCTGGTCCGGGTGTGAACAGTCCCCAGTCCTGGTGTGCACAATCCTCAGGCTGGGTGTGTCAGGGAGGCAGGCAGTCGATGCTTCTCTCCTCCCGCATCAATGTTTCTCTTCTTTCCTCTCTCTCTTAAAAAAAAAACTAGTGAAAAAGAAATGTCCGCAAACAAGGATAAAATTCTTTTTTAAAAAGGAAACATACAACTGAGGGTAGAGATGAGACACAGAATAAAAAGTAGCAACTGCCCAGAAACCGTCTGCAGTCACAGACGTTCTCCGTGAAGATGGCCTTGCGGCCGCTCCCAAGACAACACCTTCCTTCCCTGGGCCTCGTACCCGCAACATAGCGTTTTCTCCGCGAGATGCTCTGGGTTCTAGATCACACTCCATCAGTAATCTTATCACCTCTAACTTTTAAAAAAATTTTATAGATTAGACCATAGGTGTGAGTCTATCAGCATGATATTTGGCTCTGATTATATGACACATTTATTGCAGGAAATTAGAATATTGAAAACAGGACAATGAAGAATATAGGAATGACCCATAATCCTACCCCTGAGAATTGACCTCCCCTAACTCCCAAGTTTCTCAGCTTTCCTGTTTGAATTTGGGCCAAATGTAGAAATTTGCCTTTGGCTTTAGGACAGCATACCCATCGCCCTCCTGACTCCTGACTCTGCAGTGCCACAGCTGAGACTGACCAGCTAGAGATCACCTGGTTAATCTACCTCCCTGGTCTACACACGCGCAGGAAACAGAAGGAGTAGGGTCAGGCCTTTGTCCTCTCTCCTCCTCTCACTCACCATCTTCTCACCTTGGACATGTCCCTTGATTTGAACCTCATCCTCTCCTTCCTCTGTCACAGAACATTGTCCTCTCCGTAGCACATAGAACAAAGAAAAGCAAGGACCGCTGCAGGAGCTAATATTTATTGAGAGGATTTGAAACTTTCAATAACTGTAAGGGGTACAATAACCAGCCCGTGTTACATATCAAGAAACTGAACCCCAGAGAGTTAGTAACTGGAATTAGACCTCTGAGGTAGGAAGTGGTTAGATCCATGATATGAATGTAGACCCTGTGAATCCCAGAGTGTCGAACCAAACACCATGCCATCTGACCTTGGAACTAGCCATAAACATAGTTCTGTGTTTGAGTGACTGGAGGTGCACATTGCAGGGCAACATACATGCCGAAACATACAGAAGTCGTGAGTACACAGCTCAGTGAATTATCCAGAGGGGACACACCGGCTGACCAGTACCCACAAGACGTGAAACATTACCAGGTCTCCAGGAGTCCCCCTCGTGACCTGTCCTAGGTCACTGCCCTCTCTTCCCCAAGGATAACAAGTATTCTAACTTCTGAATTCGGTTTGCTTGTGTTTGAACTTTATTGAAAGGAAATCATACAGAAGGTACTGTTTTATGTCAGGCTTTTTTCATTATATCTGTAAGATTCACATATATTCCCTCATATGGCTAAAGCTCATTTTCTATTTCTGTATAGTATTTTATTTATCCATTCTACTACTGATGCACATGGGGGCATTTTCCCATTTGCGGATGTACCAACAATGCCCTCCGAACGCTCTTTTATGTCCAAGTCTTTTGGTGAACGTATATGTACATCTCTGTTAGACATTGAGCTAAGGGCGGAATTGTCGGGATGCAGAGCTGTATGTGGGTCCGTCCAGAGAGGATACAACCAACACATACTACCAAAGGTTTTCAGAGGTGGTTGAACGGCTCACGACAGTGGGCGAGCGAGTCCCACTCGCTCCACCGCCTCCCCGGTGCTTGGCGTCGTCGGCCGTTCCATTTCCGCTGTTCCGGTATCTGTGTAGTGGTGTTTCATTGCGACTTTACGTTGAAATTTTCTGGGGAATAATGATGTTGTGAACCTTTTCATATACTTATTGGCCATTGGTTATTTTCTCTTCAAATCTTTCGCCCACTTTTTTTCTGGTGGATTGTCTGTCTTTTCTTCTCATTGATTCATATGAGTTAGTTACCTCCCCTAGATATGAGGGTTTGTTTGTTTGTTTTTTCAGGTAAATATATGACAAACATTCATTTGTTCCCTCTCTGTACTTACCTTTTTAACTCTCTTGCAGGAGTCTTTTGATGCACAGAAATTCTAATTTGTAATGAGGTTCTAATCATCATTTTTTTTCATGAGGGTTAGTGTAATTTGTGTTCTAAGAAATCTTTGCTTGACTCACAGTCACGAAAATATTGTCCTGCGTTATCTGCCACAAGTATTACTGTTTTGAACTTCCACGTTTAGATGTCAAATCCACGGGAATTGATTTTGTTTATGGCGCAGGGTGGGAGTCCACGTTCATTCCTTCCCCACGTGGACAACCGACGGACCCCAGGCTATTCGAGAAAACTCCCCTCCCCCCGTGGCTCTGCTCTGCCTCTTCCCGCTGCTCTGTGTGTCTGTCCTTGCACCGCCACCTCACCTGGCTTGATGACTGTGTCTTCACACTGAGCTTTGATGTCTCAGAGAGCAAGTCTTCCAAATCTGGTCTTCTCCAAGATCGTCTCGACTATCCTAGACCACTTACATAGACCACTAGTGTTTGCATATAAATCTGAAATCTGTTCAGCAGTTCCCATAAGAAGACATCTGCTGAGACCGTTTTGTTATCTCATTGAATCTAGAGACATATTTGGGGAGGACTGACATCTTGATGATATAAAGACTTTAAAAGGGAAGAAATTATAAGCTGAGAAAAATATTTGCAACTCACATCATGGTCAAAGGACCTCCTACTCCCAATATGTAGAGAGAGCTCCTGTATAAAAAGATTGCTATAGATTGCTTCTATACAGAAGAGAAATGGACAAAAGACATTAAAGGATAGCATGAAGAAAGAGAAATTAAATAATCTTGAACAAATGGAAACATACTCAATCTCAGCCATAGCATGATGAAATTGTCCAATTTAAAAGGTTAACAGCAAACTCTGAGGCTGTGGAGAAGTAGGAACTAGTCCTCACTGCTGATGGGAGTTCAAGTTCCTTGCAATAGAAGCACTTTGGTTGCTTCAAGAATCACACATGTATTTTAGCCTCTGATCTAACACTTCCAGTTCAGGGAATTTATCCTATAGAAATGCTTTTACACTTGACTTATATACAAGGTTATTTATTATAGCCTTCTTTGTAAGAACAAATGGTGGAAAACCACCCAGTGTCTTCCAGCAGGGGTACTATTAAAGAACGGTGGTCCACCCAGACCAAAAAATACAGTGTAGATGGCAAGTAAAATAGGGAAGAAGGAGTGAAAGGGCGAAGTGCTTTATGAACATGGAAAGATCTCTCCCTGGCATGATCGCTGGCAGGCTCACCCTCACTGGTCTCTCCCCCAGACTCCGAGCTGGCTTTTTTGAGCACTTAGAGGAATGGTTTGACCAGTGTGCTCTCAGCTCCCGGGACGTGGTGGCCAACAAGATCGATGAGCTGGAGTCAGAACTGGAGCTGCGTCTGCACCTGCACGAGCCAAGAGCCCAGCGCATTGAAAAGGACATCCACAATGTCAGGGCAGGTACAGACCCCGCCTGGGGAGGCTGCTCCGCCCCAGACCCCGGCGTCCGAGCCCCCACAGCTCCGCACTCATTAGCTGCCCCTGTGTGCGTCACACAGTGTTTATCTCATTGTTACTGCACCTCGGAAGGTGTGAGCGTGGGTTCCCACCACCCAGGCTGGCAGGGAAGGTAGTACTCAGAATACTTGTTCAAGATTTTTTTAATTGTGTTTTTAAAGGGCATTAGATACTGAGATGACAAGTATTGTCCTTTCGTAGCTGCGTGGACCCCAGCTCTGTTCACATACCTGTGAGATACACACGTGCATGGTGGATGCTTCAGAGGCAAACCTGTTGCTCAGAAGTCAGAGCTGTCAGGCTCAGCCACTGTAGCTGCGCGACTCCGGGCAGACTACCTGACTTCTCTGACGCCTCTCTCATCTGCACAAGGGGATGTTGTTGTTGGCAGGGGCACAGTCAGGAGTCATGAGCACCTCGTACAAGACAATGGCCTCCAAAAGTGGTAGCCATTAATCTCAACATACAATTTATAACACTTAAAAAGAGGTGCCTTTTCTTAGGCAGAGGGCTCTGTTAATGGGTGGGGGCACACTCCCAGTTGGATCCTGCAATGGCCCCCGTTAGGTTTTCACTCGTGTTGCACTTCAAGCTCCATCATAGACCTTTAGAGCTTGCGGGCAGTCCCCACATGGTCCCACCTGGCCTCGTAATGCCGGGGGCTGTGAAATGGTTGTCTAATCAGGCAGCCTGGCCTGGAGTCCCCGGGTCTGTGGCCTAAGGAGACCTGGTTGACCTTTGGAACCTCATTGTCTTCATCCAAAAAATGCACATTAACTATAAATATAAATGAAGATGCCTTCTGAAGCCTGGTCTCCCTCCCCTGCCTCGGCCCCATGGCCCAATGCACAATGTGGAAGTCAAGGCCAGAGAAGCAGTGTCGCAGGGTCACAGTGTTCCATCCGGATACAGCTGAGACCACACAGCACTTCCACCATGCCAGCAGGAGGGAGGCCAGTCAGGGTGGTCTGGGGCTGTCCGCTAGCTCTAAAGGCCCATGATGGAGCTTTTGAAGCCAAATCCTGGTTCTTGTTACTATACCTTAGAAGCTCGTTGGAATTCAGGCTCATTGGAAATGAGTAGCCACTGACTTAAAGAAACAACCCCCAGCTGCCCAGCTGCGGGCTGCGCATCTTCTCCCAGACCCTCTACAGAGACCCCTGCCCTCCCCAACACCTTGCCCCCATCCCACCTGCTCCCAGGTTGCTCCCCCGGGACTCTCCCTCTCTCAGACCTTGTTCCCTTCAGCTGCAGGCAGGGTGTCCCCACCAGCAGAGACCTCCCTGCCCACTGCTGGGCAGAGCCTCCTCTCCAGTTAGAGATCCTGGGGCAGTCTCAGGATGGCCTCCCTGAGATCGGAGCCCGTCCTTAGGCCAAACCCTTGTGAGGGCAGCGGAACAGAATGAGGAACCTTGGCCTGAGCGGTCCCTCTTCTGCAGCTGGCCCAGGAAGGGAATGTCCTAAGGTGACCCTGGGTCCAGAGCACCTCAGCTCCCCTCATGCTTTTCAGCCGAGCTCTTGCTTCATCAAGAGCGTTTGGCCAGCCACTGTGCTGGGGTGATGGAGGCGCTGAAGAAGGAGAAGCTGATGTTCTCCCAGTTCCAAGAGGAGCAAAACACGAAATCTGAAAACTTCCGCCACAAGATTTACGACATGGAACACACCTTCCTGAACGCCACCAAGAGCCACAAGTAAGGGCTCTGGAGCCCCCCACCCTGGCCTTGTGTGCCTAGAACCCAGCCAGGTGGCTGCTCTCAAAGGAGCAGTCCCTCCCTAGTGGATAAAAAAGCCGGTTTTCCAGACCTGGAGCCACCTTCCCTTCAGTTCACCTCTTCACAAGACTCAGAGTCCACCTGTGTGAAACATCTCCCTGGGGGCCAGGGGCTGGGAGTAGGTGAATAGCCAGAGAGAAAAAAGGATGCTGGTGGTCAGAGTGCAGGGATGCAAATGACGTGCCCCAGAATGTCCATGGTGGGAAGGACCACTTCCATCCCGGGTGATCAGGAAGAGTTTTCCTGCAGGATGTCCCAGGGCCTGGGAAGGAAGAAGTTGGGGGCAGGGAACAGAATTCTCCCATCAGGAAGGGGCAGTGAGTGGCCCATCTCAGGGTAAGGATGTGTGCAGGGCAGAGCAAGGGGTTCCAGGAAGGTCATTCAGGGACTTGTGAGGGAGGCTCTTGTGTGCTCAGGGAGGCCTCAGGTAAGAGGTGAGGAGCTCTTTGAGGAGCGCAGCAGGGAGCAGGAGGCACGTTGCTGGGAGTTAGAGCGGGCATGTTGGAGGGAGGGTGAGACCCAGCAGGACCTGGGGTTTCTCCTACCAGTTTGGTGGCAGGAGCCTGAGAGAAGTGGCCTCCGATCCAGCACCCTGAGAGCTCCACACCGTGTCCTGCACACGCCGGGATTGTAAACTTCCTTCTAATGCCGCTTTTTCTACCCAGAGAAGACGGGCAGTGCTTTTGGTGGCTCCACAGCTGGGCACGGCAGCGGAGCTGAAGCAGCCTTCCAGGTTGCGCTGCCATGCCCAGGTCACCACCCTGCCCCTCCCGTGTTCCCCAGGCTGGTCATTCTCAGCAGCACAGTGCACCAGGAGCTGCTGAGCTATGTTGACGTCATCCAGGTGTCCCTGCGCAGCTTCCGCCAGTATCTGGAGGAAAGCCTGGGCAAGCTCCGTTTCACCAACATCGAGTACATCAAGCACTGCAGGTGGGACCCAGAGCCCGGGGCTCCTGTGGGCCACTGGGCGTTCTGCGTCGAGAGTCAGTCCTGTTCCCCTTAATTTGGTATTGTGACAAACTGTACAGAACATAAAACCCGTTCGAACCACTGCCGGTGGCAGTAAGTAATTCACAGTGCCGGGCTAGCCTCACCACCATCCACCTTCGGGATGCTTTCATCTGTGCAAACTGCAACTGAGAACCCACTAAACAAGAACTCCCACTCTCCCCTTCTCCCCACCCCTGGCGACCGCCATTCTATTCTCCGCCTCCACGGGTCTGACCACTCTGGGTACCTCACTGTACCCAGTGAGGGTACAGTGAGGAATCACACATTTGCCCTTCTGTGTGTCTGGCTTATTTCACTCAGCATGATGTCATCAACCTTCACCCGTGTGTCAGAGTTCATTCCTCCTTAAGGCTAGATATGGTCCCAGCATGCACATAGGGTGTGCTTTGTTTCTCCATTCATCCCTCGATGGACATTTGGGTGGTTTTCTTGCTTCTGTCCTTGACCTGCCTGCACTCACTTTACCTTGATCTTGTGCTTTTAATCTAACGCCTTATCAACCACAGTATTCAGGATGAATGGAAAGTTTCCGGTCTGATCAGTGGCTTCTATTTCTCCCAACTTATTTCCAGATTGTTTTCAGAGGGAGGCAACTTTTCTGCTGATGAGATTGAGTTGCTATGTAACCGACTAGAGAAGGAAGCTGCCCGGATAGAGTTTGTCGAAAGCTCGATCATGATCAACATGGAGAAGATGGAGAGCGAGTACCTGGACCAGGTGGGTGAGCCGCACCTCTGACCTTCAGCCAGGCTCCCAGGACCCCTGGTTACAAGGTCAGCAGGGCCAGTCTAGCCCCGCTTTCCAACCACTAGTTGAGCCTGTACCCCTCTGCTTCTGCAGCTCAACCGTTCCCAATGAAGTCTCCCTCCTTTGCTTTTTATGTTTCTTTATAGGCCAATGATTTCATCAACAAGTTCGAAAGTAAATTCCATAACCTGTCTGTGGATCTGATCTTCATTGAGAAAATCCAGCGGCTGCTGACAAATCTGCAAGTGAAAATCAAGTGTGAGGTGGGTCAGATGAATTCTCCATCTGGGGCGTATTCGCGCACACAGCTGCATGCCGGCGCTTCCTAGAAGCTGGGAACACCAGTGTGGTCTCTGCCCAGTGGGATTCACTCCAGCCAGGAAGACATTAAATTGTCATGGCTTCTAACATTCACCGTGTTCTTATGCACTGTGCATCCTGCTGACTGACTTATTTCGAATAGCTGTGTTAGTCCTCACAGGAACTGTATAGAGCAAATATGTTTTTTTTAAAGATTTTATTTATTTATTTTTAGAGAGGGAAGGGAGGGAGAAAGAGAAAGAGAAACATCAATGTGCAGTTGCTGGGGGTCATGGCCTGCAACCCAGGCATGAACCCTGACTGGGAATCAAACCTGCAACACTTTGGTTCGCAGCCCACGCTCAATCCACTGAGCTACGCCAGCCAGGGCTGCAAGTACGTTTTTTAACCCACATTTTAGAGAGACCCATGCAGAGAGTGACTTAGTCAAGAACACGGGGCTCTTAAATGGCGTAGCTGAAATGTGAATCCAAGTCAAAGATGTCTGATAAACAACCTAGCTGTACACCTCAAGGAACTAGAAAAAGGAGCACAAACTATACCCAAAGTTAGCAGAATAAAAAGGTCCGATCAGAAATAAAAGAGATACTAGAAAAAAACAATAGAAAAGATCAGTGAAGCTCGGAGCTGGTGTTTGAAGAGAAACAAAATTGATGAACCTTTAGCTAGACTAAGAAAAAAAGAGACAATACTAAAACAAAATCAGAAATAGAAGAGAAGACATTGCAACTGATACCACAGAAATGCAGAGGGTCCTGAGACACTGCTCTGACCAATTGTAGCCAACAAGCTGGATAACCCATAGGAAATGGACAAACTCCTAGAAACACACCCGTACCCTCAACCAGTTCTGTGAGTTGCCCCCATTCCATTTTGAACCCTTATCTATTTGACAGTTTTTAAAAATGCCTTAAATTTACACTGACCAGGTTTTTGATAAGACTGTGCATTTTCCCCTCCTGGTTTCATTTTTCCAGTACTTAATTCTTCTCTCAGACAATATGTTTTGCCGAACATTTTCCTGAGCAAAATAGGTATTCTAGAAACAAATCTTGGAACCTCTGGCTTTTCTAGGTGGCAAAGTCCAATTCGCAAGCAGATGGATTAAATTCTTCTCTGGAGCAGCTTCAAAGCAAAGTAGAGATGTATCGAAACTCAAAGGGAGATAAAAAGGTGCGTGCTCAGGAGGCGCCAAGCTGTGACTGGTAAAGATGCTTCAGGCTAGACTCATAAACTGGGAATAAACTTACATCCGTGGTCAACACTTCTCCAGCACCGGGGGGCCTCTGAGCCTTCCTGCCTAACCCCTGTTTTATTCCATGGAATTGAGGCAGAGGAGAGAAACCAGCCACTTCCCCCAGCCCCCAGCGCCTCCCCGGCAGGCAGCGAAAGTCCAGTAAGGAAGTCTTTTCTCTTCCATTTCAGTGATTGAGCTAAGGTTTCATTGTTATTAGCAATAGAAGACATTTATTTTTCTATCCTTATTGTTTTTTCTTGCATAGCAACACGTGCTTCTTGGAAAAAGTTCCCACAGCCACCAGTGCAGGGCAGAGAACACACATCACTCACATTGTCCTCACTCCCTGCAGAACCCCTCATGGCCTCTGCGTTTTTGTGCAGATGTTTCTACACATGCCCTGCAGAGCAGGGAACACTGGTACACCTGCTGTGACCCCTTCAGTGGGCCCTGTGGGGACAGCTCTGCCTTTCCAGGGCAGAGACATTTGCTTTCCCACATTTCCTCGCCTCCCAACCTCCCCTCTCCTGGTGGTGTCAGGGTGTTGGGCACGGTGCCAGGGCTTCACGCAGCCTCCTGGCCACGTTGGGGAAGCACGATCCTGTGTTGGGCAGACAGTCCTGTGTTGATGGGAGACACCGGATGGACACTTGTGCAGAGCAGTGATCAAGAGAAGGGAGAGAGGCATCAGACGCCTGGTGAAGGCCGTGGGGACCAGGGCTGGTACGGCCTGGGACGTGAGCTCAGGGCCACTTTGAGGAGGGCCGTCTGGCTGCTGGGTACAGAAAGGCAGGGAGGTAGGCCAGAGAGAGGCAGGGTACCGGGACTGAGGCAGAGAGAACAGTGGCTGGGACAAAGTGCCAGCAGAGACATGTTCCAGTTCCAGAGCGGAGTGGAGGGGCGGATGGGCCAAACTCAGAGTGCACTGCAGATGAAGGAAGTGGAAGAGGCCAAGGCGCCTCCCAGCCTGGGCCGTCTCATAGGTCAGTGGACGATTCAGGGAGCCACGCGTGAGCACTGCCGAGTGAGGCACGGGGAGTGTGGTAACGGTGAACGTCCTCACAGTGCTTTCCCGCACGCCTGTGGGTGTGCTCAGTGGGATCGCTGCTCCAGGTGTGTGTGTACTCGACATTGTCATTAGAACCCCTCTGGAAAAGCTGTGGTCGCTTTACTCCTGCACACCCTTGCCATCCTGGGCCAAATGTTTCCTCCTGGATGCAGAGTGTTAGAGCTAGAAGAAATCCTAGGGGCATTCTTTGTCCCCATTGCACAGATGAGGAAACTGAGTCAAGTATGTTTATTTTTTAAACAACTTTTTAAAAAAGATTTATTTACTTTTAGAGAGAGAGAAAGGGAGGGAAAAAGAGAGAGAGAGAGAAACCTTAATGAGCTAGAGATAGGTCTATTGGTTGCTTCTTGCAAGCCCTGAACTGGGGACTGGCCCACAACCCAGGCATGTGCCCAGACTGGGAATTGAACTGGTGACTTTTTGGTTAGCACACTGGTGCTCAATCCACTGAGCCACACCAGCTAGGGCAAGTCAAATATGCTTAAATCACTTGCCTAGAACACACCTGTAGAACCAGGAATTGAACTCGCGATGCCCCATCAACGGAAGGATCCGCTGTCCCAGTGGAGCAGCCTGACAGTCAGCCCAGCGTTCCCGCTCCCCCAGGGCCCCCCTTGCCGGCGAGGGGCGCCCATCACACCAAGAGGCATCCTCACCAGCCAGCCCCCTTTCCTGAGATTCAGATGCAGTCGGCTCGCCCTCCAGCAGCCTGCTTCCTGTGGTTTTCTTCTCCCATGTTCTCACTAGGTGGTGACCACAGAAGAGGTCCGTGGCTCTGTCCAAGCTTGGAAGGAAAAACTGAACCACAGGATTCACTACCTCAACTGCGGGCTGGATAAATTGTCCACAACTCAAGTGGATTTTGCTGTAAGGAGCAGAATGGGGTGGCAGCAATGGGTGAGGGACCCCTGCAGGGCTCAGCAGGCCCAAAGGAAGAGGACCACCCGGATCCCTGCTGGCAGCAGGCCTACTAGGGAGCCTTGGAAAGGCCACAGGCTGTGGGTCAGATCTGGGTTCAAATCCAAAATGGGCCACTTTCCTACTTTGGTCTCATAGGAGACCCTCACCTGTGGGCACCACCTCTGCTCCCCCACCAGGGCCCTGGGCCCATCCCGCCCACTAGCTCTCAGGGCAGCCTCACCTCTCGGCTTCTCCCTTCCCACCCTCACCCATGCACACCCACCAGCTTCTCCTCACCTACCCCTACCGCCTCACCCAGGCCCCGGTCTCTCGAGCACCCAGTTGCCCTTATCCTGCTACCACCTTCCACCATCCGCTCCCTGAGCCACAGACAGACCAAACCCTAGAGAAGGCTGGTCTGACCGTGTCGCTCTCCTGTCCTCTGAGCAAAATCCAGTCCCTTTCATCGGACCTGCGCAGCAGCCTCTGCAGCGCACCTTCCACGGCCTCCTCATTTCTCTGGTCTCCCTAAGGTGTCACTTTGCCCGGACCATCCCTCACTCCTGGACTGGTTGGGGTGTCCTGGCCCCAGAGGCACCTAGGCTTTCCCCAGGAGCCCACAGAGCATGCAGTGAGGTCTCCGTGTTAGGGACCATCTCCTCTGGACCGTGTGCACCAAGAGGGCAAAAAAAACCTTATCCCCCTGACCCCACACTCAGCCCCTGACACCTGGGCTTGAACACCAGAGGCTCTCAATGAACTCCAGGTGCTGGGAGGAGGGGGGCTCCCAGAACCGATGGCAACATAAATGGGCACCCCTCGGGTGCTGCTCTGGTTCCCCTCAGGCCCCGCTTTGTCCCCCTGCCACGCTGTGAAACAGCCCTTCCTTCTGTGGGGAGGGTCTTCCCACCATGCCACCGACACTCACCTCTATTGCACCACCCCTACCATGCCTGACAAGATGGGGTTCAGGGGCCCAGCCAGGGTCCTTCCCTCTCACAGTCAGTGCTGAGTCACAATGCCGAGTAAAATACTCTGCATCGAGTGCTCACTGTGGGCTGCCACTCCGGCCCCTTTGCTAAGGTCCAGCTCGAGAACGAATTGGCAACTCACTCAATCATGCATTCATTCATTCACTTGTCCATTGGTCCCAGGCCGGTCGTACAGGTCTATGACCCTCAGTCTCATAGAGGACACTGGACATTTCCTTTACAGTACTGGTCCCCACTGTGACCAAGTATTTATTTGTAGATGCACGTGTTAAATGTCTGTCTTCCTGACTGGCCTTTAAGGTCCATGAGGGCAAGGGTCACGTGTGGACTCTTCACCCCATGTCCCGGGACCGGGCAGAGCCTTGCAGAGAACAGGAATGCAGGAAACGTTGAAGGTTGGCATGCAAGCATGAATGAATGGCCCTCTAAAAGAGATCGGAGCACTACCATTTTACAGAAAGGGAAGAGGCTCAAAGAGGTCAGGCAGCTGGCCTCCAGCCACGGCACCTGAGCCAAGTGGTGCTGGAATATGGACCCACCCTGTCTGACTCCCCGGCCCCTGGGCTAGGCCCACACGCTTGGACCCTTCTCTCTGGCCTGCAGGACAATGTGCTCACTGACCTGGACATAGAGAGTGACATCCTGGTGACTTCAGAAGCCCTTGAAGAGGAGACCAAGACACGTGGGGTCACCCCCGAGTCCTTCGCCCACCCGAGCCGCATGGGGAAGCCCATGATTGAAGACCCAGCTATAGAGGTGGTGAAGAAGATCCTGCAGTGAGTGGGGCCCTGCACGGCCCGTGCCCTGAGCCCTCGGGAACTGGCTTCGGGGCCCCGCACCCTGGGTTCCCGTGGGAGCCCACTCCTGAAAGCCTGTGATCTTGAGCAAGGGACCTCTCCTCTCAGAGCCTCTGTTTCCCCCTCTAAGATGGGGGCTCAGGATAGGGTAGAGTTACGTGGTGTTGTGTGGGAACTGGGGGTGGTGCCCGGCACCTGGCTTGAGCTGTCCTCACGGTCCCTGGGTAAAGCCTCTCATCCCTCCCTCTGGTTTCAGACTTCAGGACTCAAAGTTCTCAGTTCCCTCCTCTGAGAAAATTCGACCACAGACAGGTAGAGGCGGACAGGCCTGGGGATCTCGGGGCGCTGGCGGTGGGGAAGCCAGCGGTGCAGCCCGGCCCATACTCATCTCGGGTCCTCTGCTCTTGTTCCGGGCGATCGTCACCCAAAGGCTCGAAGCGACACCGGAATCACGGAGAACACTCCGGGAAGGCCTCGCCCAGTGGCAATGTCACCTCTTCAGGGAGGTAGGGATGCTGAGCTGTCCAGGAACTCCCCTTCCCCGACCCCTGCCCCGTCTCCCTAAAAGGAGGCCGGAGATCACCCCGCTGCTTTGCCAGCGTCTGTCATCAGAATGTGCTGCTCGTGCCCACAGCTCCTGGTGCCCACAGCTCCGAGACACCAGGGGGCCCCATGAGGGCCCAGCTCTGCTGCTGGCTGTGGTCATGTCTGCACTCATGCCTGTAGAGTGACCGGGCTCACACCGGCCTCCCACCCAGAGAACTCGTCTGAGAGCTCAGAGGTTTCCATGGAGATGGCTGGTGGATCCAAGCCCTCCTACCTTTCCACACACATAGTGTTGCTCAGACTGAGGAACCCTAGAGATGACTCCTTGGATGGCAGCACAGAGCCTTAGGAGGAATCCTGGGCCTCTGCATTCCAGCCACGTGCTCTGCCCACTGCGCCCTGCTGGGGTGATTAGACTCATGGCTCGGTGAGCGTGAGCCCTGGCTACCACCACTCAGCATGGATTTTGATAACAGAAGCCACATGGCCGAGCCAACTTTGGGTTGGGCTTCCATGAGCCTTTGTTGATGTGGTTTAATTCTTGGGTTTGAGGAAGCAGCAGTGAGGAAGCTACTGCTTTGCATCCCTCTTAAGGTCATATGCAATGTGGAAATTAGCAAAGACCAACCAAATGAGAAAAGCAAAGGCTATTTATTCAGAGCTCACTCCAGTGTGGGGGTCAACCACATCACTTGCATTGTGGTGGAGACTCAAAGGCAGGCGGAGGAGTAGGAAAGCTTTATAGTGGAGAAGAGGGAGGGCTTTGGGCATGCCCAACTGGAAGCTGTTGGCACAGGAAGGGGGTGGGACGGGCCAGCAGCGGGGCATCCTGTGTGATCGGTTAGGGGAATATACTTGGTTGTCTCTGGTGGGTCCTAAGTGGGAAGCAGGGACAACGCTTGGGAAAGCTGTCACCTATTAATCAATTCCTGGTCATTTGGGGGCCAATTATTACAGACATTATTGTTTAGCTTTCTGAATCGTCACTGGGACAACCACTGGCTTCCTGCATGTTAGATGCCGGGCCGGCTGCCCCACTTGTGTGTCATAATGAGGGGCCGGTTCTCCGGCAGGTCACTGCAGGTCATGGGTCAGACTTTTGTGTTTACATGTGGTCCAGCCATTGTCCATTTGCATATTCAGTCTCTCAGAGGCTGCAAAACGAAATCCATGTTGCTAGGGCTGCCAGACTAAAACTCAGGATGCCCGGTTAAATTTAAACTAGATATACTAATATTTTTAGTATAACTATATTGAAATATGGCATGAGACATACATTAAAAAAATTACTTGTTGCTTATATGAAATTCAAGTTTCAATGGGCACGTTGTATTTTTATTTGAAAATCTGGCAACGCTACATGTGGCTCAACCTTTTTTTTGTGGGGGTGGGGGCTCACCAGAGGGTAGCAAGGATACAAATTTTTAGGCCCGAGCCCCGACCCCCCTGCCCCCTTCTCAGTGGCCCTGGGGGGTTTAGCGGGCGAGGTTCATCCCCCCAGTGTGGTTGTCTCCAGAACTGACGGGCAGTCGGGAGGCATCTGGAAGGACTCAGCCCCAACAGGGGAATCAGGTTGCCCGCAGGCAGCTCAGGTGGGACTCCCTCAGGCTCAGACAGGCCTGTGTCTGTCCCCACCTCCAGAGCACTGACCCACCTTTGTCCCACAGCAGCACACGGTTCACCAAACCCAACAAAATCGACAGAAAGTACCAGGTGCTCTGGGACAAGCCACCTCCTCACGCCGAGTAAGTGACGGCACCTCTTCCTTGAACTGCATTTGAACCCGCTGTCTCCGCGTTGGGGGCACTAGGCCTGGGCCAGGTGAGGGGCAAATAAGGAGGGGGCCGAGCCAGCTGGGTTGGTGAAGGGGCAGATCATGGTCAAGGGCAGTTTGCCTCAACTCATTTCACCTGGAATTGTTGAGAGATTTTTTTTTTCACCAAAATTTCACATTTTTCAAACGAAGCATTTTGTGGTAGCAGGGCAGCAGTGCCCGTCTGAGGTTTGGGTTTTGTTTTATTTTTAAGTGCTTCTCCCTCCCCTGTTCCTCTTTTCCTGTATTCTAATGCCAATGATTAAAATAAAATATGCTCCGCTTAACATAGCTACATTTCAAGCAAACCAGTAAAATTTCAACTTCGGAAAATCAAAAGCACTCAGAGAAAGTTCAGGTCTACAAGCGCCCCTCCCTCCCCTGAGTCGCAGCGCCCCTCCACACCAGCCTCTCCGCCCCACCGGCCTCACCACTGGGGTTTTGCGAACACGCAAAGAAGGGCGGCTTTTCCATCAGGTGGCCCAATCAGCAGCCAGATGCGCCCTTGCCCCAGGCACCCAAAGACATTCCACATTGTTAAGACCTTCCCTCTCTCCCAGTTTCCTGTAGTTCTGTCACTTTATCACCTATGCAGATGCATGTAACCATCGCCACAGTGCACACACAGGACCGTTCCGTCACCACCAAGGCTGTCCCTCCCCTTGCTGCTCCTTGCAGCCGCGTCCACCCCCTCCCTCGCTGTCCCTAACCCTGGGCAGCAACTGCTCTGTTGTCCCTCCCTACAATGTTGTCACTTTGGGAATGTCATATAAATGTTCTCATACAGTATGTGACTTTTCAGAGTAGCTTTCTGCAGTCACCCCAGTGCTCTTGAGATCCACCCAAGCTGCCGTGAGTGTCGTGGTTCACTCTTTCGTGTGCACGTGGGACGGATGATGTCTGTGGTTTGGAGGCACAACGGCTCTTCAGTGATGAAAACAACCACAGGCTACACAGAAAAAAAATACATTGAGAATGTATTGAATCTCTGAAAGCGAGGGACTCCTCTGGCGTAACACAGTGGTTAATCGCTCGGAAAATACTATCAGACCGACCATGCTTTTACTTCCGGAGCTGGGACTCGGCCGAGTGACTTCTCCCCAACCTCGGCCTCCCCTCTGCCGGCACAGTGGGTGGGAGAGAGCCCTCCCCCCGGGGCTGCTGCTGAGGAGAGTGAGGGAGCTCCCGAGGGCCAGCCGCAGGCCTCCCTCTAGTAATGCAGGACTGCCGCACTGAGAAGCACTAGAGGAAATGACAACGAAAAAGGCGGAAAGTTTTGGCAAATAAATTGTGAAATTCCCGTGAGTTGAAATGCAGTAAAGTGTTTTCAATAACAGCCACCAGCCATGACACCGTGACGGCGAACGAGGACAACAAAGAAAAAGACGTTTAAAAATTGGGCCCCTCTGCTCCCCTCCCCCCCAAATCGCTAGAGAAACCTTGAGAACTTAGTAGGGTAAGAGAACTTGAAGAGACCACTCCCAAAGGAGGAGGTGAAACCAGAAACAAATACATGGAAAAAACAGGCTTCCTGGAGTGCAGAGGGGTGAGAGGGGAACAGGTTCACTCCGTGTTTTGCCTGAGATGGACCAACACAGAAGCAGATTCCAGCGGATGTGCCCAGTTTACGTGGGGAGAGTGGAGGTGGTCCCTCTTGGCACCGCAGGTGGGAGGTGTTACAGAAAAAAGTATTCTGACGATTTCATCCCAGACTATCACTTGAGGTGTCCAGACCATCACACTAGGGGAGAGAGAGGCCTCAACTCAGAATATAACAAGGACAGCGGGGATGTATAGCTGATGTGCAGAGTTGCAGGTGGGGGGGGTTGTCAGTGAATGGAAAATTCAAGGGTATTGGGATTCTTGCTGAAACAGAATCCGGCAGGCCAGCGACCATGCCCAGGGGCGAGGCCTAAATTGGAGAGAGAGCTCGGAAGAGCGGAGCCCAACTGAAGTTTGACCAAAGAGAGAGTCTTTGTCAGTCCCTCTCCTGGTTCAAGGGAAGAAGAGCAGCATGGAAAATACACGTGAACCTAATTCCAAACCCATTTTAAAATCAGCAAAAGGAAATGCAATAACATGTCGGCGCTCATTTTCCCTTCTTGTTTTTCAGTTTAACTTAATGATGACAAAAGAATTATAAAATGAAGGAGTCAGTGACCTATATACATATATTTCAGGAACTGGCCAACAATGGCATGTTTATGACAGTCACTGTGACGTTTTATAGAAAGTATAAAAACAGTCGGTGTCCTGCAGCTATATCTAGCTCTATCACGTCTGCCCCTCACTTCCCTCGGCTGAGATGCTGGCGTAGCTGGACAGGAGCATCCACGGGATCTGTGCAAATCTGTCTAATAAAGCCCCGGTGTGTTCAGCCACCTAAAGGCCAGAGGTATTAGAAGGAAAATGTTTGGTTCTATAAGAAGTCTTGCTCATTTGATTAATATTTATAAGAAAGCATTATTTCTTCTTTCAACCAATACGGAGGCATGGGTAGGGCTCTGCACTGGGGCTGGGGATGCCATGGTGAAGAGAAATAGACACACAATCCGAAACTTCCATCTGCTGCAAGAGATGGAGGTTAATCAGCTAGTCGCATACATCAATCCCAAATCCCTCTCTGAGGAGTGCTGTAGGGTCGAGGGCCACGCTGGGAGCTTTGGAATGAGGCAGTTGGGAACTGCCACCGAACTGGGATCTGAGGAAGAGCAGGGACAGATGTGACCAAGAGGAAATCAGCAGGGCTCTCAGGGGAAGAATTGGTCTGTGCAAAGGTCCTGGGGCAGGGTGAGTGATTACAAGGAGCGATGAGGCCAGAAGAAAGCAGAGACCCTCGGAAGGGGCCAAACCCAGCTTGTCACACACAAGAGGCATTGAACTTGGCAAGCAGAAATATTAGGTGGTCGTGTGCTTGGGCATCACATGAATGTCCAGCTCCAGTTCTGGCCTGGATGCTGAGTCCTCAGAATGTTCTGTCCATTTGGTTTTGTCCACATTGTATGGTGTGATTAGGCCAGGCCTCTCAGGCCTCTGTCTTGTGTATGTTGCAGGGATTTTAAAGGGATCGTCATGACCCTCCTCTGGGAGAGCAACGAGCACCTGGTGAACGTCATGGAGGTGAGAGCTGCAGCCCAAGCCCTCTGCCCCTCCGCCAGCCACTGGCTGGTGTCCCCAGAGGCCTCTGCCTCTTGCCTTCTGCAGAGAATGGCCGTGTGGGCGAAACTGAGGAAGAGGGATTCCAGCCCCCACGGCCATGGCTACCCAGCTAAACCTCATTCATCCGTTTATCCAGCTGTGCAGCCAGCAAACATTTCTTGGACACTCACTGTATGTCAGATACTGCGTGTGCCCAGAGGAACAAGCCCATCTCTGTCCCTGAGGCCATTGCCCAACAGGAGGGGGACAGGCATGGCGCCACCATGGGAGGCAGGTGCCTGGGGAGTCCTCTGATAGGAGCTGCTCAGCGCCCTTTTCCTGCACATGCCACACAGGGGTGTCTGTGCCTTTTTCTGCCTGCCTCCTACTGAGCTGCAAATCCTTTAGAATAGGAGCTTCAGATCATTCATACTAGTGGCCCCCAGCCTAGTAACCAGCTTGGCAACTTCATAGCAAGTTCTCATCCTGGTCATTGAAAGGAGGTTCCATTTTGGCATTGAAGGATAAATAAAATTTTGCCATTCACTCACTGGTGCCTTGCAAAGCCCTGTGACACCAGCAGTGAAAAGGACCACTGAGCAGGAAGGTCACCGGTTTAGGGGACAGCAGGAGAGAAAGTCAGGAGGTGTTGAGGGCAGGGCAGAGGATGCCAGGGGCCTGGTCCAGAGTCCCATGGTGTGGGTCCTTGCCCAGACACTGTCGGCCCTCTCTCGCAGGAGTTCAACCGCAAAGAGAAGCGCTCCATCTCCAGGCCTGACTGCATGTGCGACAGCTTCGAGCAGTGTGTGGAGAACACCAGCAAGAAGATGCTGGAGTACCAGGCACAGATGGACGAGTACCACAACTCCTGCCTCATCGGTGGGTGCTGGCAGCTGGGGCAGGCTCCCGGCGTGGCGGCACAGGGCCACTGGCTGAGCTAGACCTGGGCCTTACGACCACCCGGGTGTGACCCTTCAGGCCCAAAGGTCTCCAGGTGAGGCAGAGGAGCCTCTTAATGAAAAGTCAACATCTTGGAATTGGGAGAAAACCATAATCAGATTTAACTGGGGGAAATAACGAAATGTCTCCTCCAAAAGGTCTCTTTTTCATGAGAAATGTGGTGATTTGTATAACTGAAAATGTTTGGTTCGTTGCACAGATAGCTTTAACAGCTTTATTGAGATAGTCACATACATTCGATGCACTCGCTTAACGTGAACAATTCAATGGATTTAGTATATTCGCAGAGCTGTGCAACTGCCCCGCTGGCGGGGTTAGACTGCCCTGTCCCCTCATCACTTCCCCAGCCCTGCACAGCCACAAGTCTCCTTTCTGTCTCTACAGAGCTGCCTGTTCTGGACTTCCATATGAATGGGACCATTTAGCATGTGGTGTTCTGTCACGGGGCTCTTTCATTTTGCATATTTTTTAATGGTTCACCCATGTTGTACTACGTATCTGCTCTTCATTCCTTTCCATGGCTGACTTATATTCCATTATCTGCACGTACCTCATTTTGTTTATCTATTCATTCATTGCCGAACATTTGACCATTTCAAATGCTGTGAACACTGCTGCTAAGAACATTCACGTACATATTTTTGTGTGGGCATGTTTTCACTTCTCCGGGGTGTGTAACTAGGAGTGGAATTGCTGTGTCACATGGTAACTCTACTGCCTACTGTGCGCCCGGCTTGTGCTAGGATGATGAACTTGATAGACACAGTGTCCCGGAGAACAGGGACCTGGAAACAGGTGGGTAGAACACACCTTGCCATTTACATTTATTACTGTGACACTAGAGGGGTTGCGGAAACATGAGCCTTGCCCCCCTTTTGTCCATTTCTCCACGTTCCTCTTTACCTGTGTCCACAACCACGTGTGTCTCATGGCGTGGTAAGCCCTCATTATCCCTCCCGTAAGTCAGGGGACCTGAGGGCCCATTGTTGGTCTGCCGTGTTGGTGCAGAGGCAGCGTGGACAGAAGAGGGAGGGGATGACGGGCAGTCAGACCTGGGGTCAAGACCCAGTGCTGCCATCTCCCTGCTGTATGACCTTGACCAAGTCACCTCACCTCTGTGAGCCTCAGTTTCCTTGTCTGTAAACTGGAGATAAAGACAAAACCCACTATGCAAGGCTTTTTTGAGGACTAAACCCCTTGCACACACCCGCCTCGTACAGGGTAAGCAGTCTGCCTTGGCTCTTGCTACCGTGGCTGCTCAGTGACTGGAATTGGAACTACAGACGACATCTTGTTCCTCTAGCTCAGTATCTCCCCAGGTGCATTAGAGTTAGAAGAGGAAACTGGAAAAATGGGCAAGGAGCAACAGACTACTAAAATGACCAAGTACACATGAAAAAGAACCAGATAGAGCTCCTATATGGGAAAAATAAATATTTGAAATTTAAAAATTATAAATGGCTTGACCTGGCTGGTGTGGCTCAGTTGGTCGGAGTGTCATCCTGTGCACCGAAAGGTCGAGGGTTCTATTCCTGGTCAGGGCACATGCCTAGGTCGTGGGTTTGGCCCCTGGTCCGGCATACATGGGAGGCAACTGATAGATGTTTCTCTCACATCAATGTTTCTCTCTCTGTCTCTGTCTCTGTCTCTCTCCCCCTTCCTCTCTCTCTCGGATCAATAAATATATCCTTGGATGAGGATTTTAAAAAATTATAAATGGCTTTACAACTAGATTATTCACTAGTGGAGGTGAAATCTGTGAACTACAAGGTAGATCCAAAGAAAATATCCCAAATGCAACACAGAAAAACAGACGAAGGTTGGGAAGGAGGCGAGGAGATGTGGAGGAAAGAGCAGGTCTCACATGCAGCCAGTTAGCGGTCCACAGGGAGAGCGGGAGCCTGGGGTCGGCGCGCTATTCCAACACGTGATGGGTGAGACAGTGGCTTAAAGGCACGATGTATTTTAAATGAGCTGAGCCCTGACCTGTTGGCTCAGTTGGCTGGACCATTGTCCCATACACCAAAAAAAAAAAAATGATTGCAGGTTTGACTCTAGGTCAGGGTACGCACCTAGGTTGAGGGTTTCATCTCTAGTCGGGGTGCCTATGGGAGGCAGCTGATAGATGTTTGTCTCACGTTGATGTCTCTCTCTCTCTCTCTCCCCCCACAAAATCAACAAACATATCCTAGGGTGAGGATTAAATGAGCTGAAAGGTCCTACAGAGTATAGAAGAGAAGTCCTTTGAACTTGTTTAATTCAGTATTTTTTATACTAATTTGACCACAGGACCCCTTTGGATGAAATAGCTATTACCACGTTGAAGACCAAGTCTTTCTCTTTCTTTTTCTCTATTGGACGCTGCTTTGGGCCTTTCTTGGAGAGACCACCACAGCAATTTGGCTCTGCTTGACCCTCTCCCCTAACCCCAATGTCTACAGAATTACGAGCCCAGATGAGGAGGTTTGAGGAGCTGCTGCCCCAGGTGTGTTGGCTGGTGATGGAAAATTTCAAGGAGCAAAACTGGAAAAAATTCTGCACCTCCACTGGAGAGATCCGGGAACAGTTCTGGGATCATATGAAGCAGCTGGAGCAAAAGAAGGTAGGGGCTCTGGGATCAGCCCTTCCTCCCCAGGACCAGGGGCCCGGGAGTTCAGAAATGGATGCAGAGCATAGAAAGAACTGAGTCCGGGGGAGGGCAATGGGCCAGGCTTGGAAGCGTTGGATGGGGACTAAGGGACACAAGGCAGTGGAGGAATGGGGGTGGAGCCAACAGCTTCTTTGTAGGAGTCATTCAGTACAATCCTCCTTGGGTTTCATGGCGGGGTCAGTTGGGTTCCGTGTGGCCATCGTCACTGAGATCAGCAGTGGTCGTCTCCCTGGTCCTTGCAGCCATGGGGTGTGGATGCTGTTTCTTTCCTTGGACCAAAGCCCTGACTGTGCCGGACAGACGCTCAGCTCACCCTCTCCCTATCCTCAGAGTCAGCTCCAGCCATGCCCCACTCTTGCCTTCTCTGCCCACCCATGGCTCGTCACACCCCTGGGCTGGAGCACACATCAGTCTGGCCATTGCCATGATTTGCAGAGGACCTAGGCCAGTGACTTTTTCGTCCTGGCCTCAAGACCGTGTGTTCAAAACTCCTGCTCATTTCTGGATGTTTTTGATTGAAGGATAAAAATGCCCAGAGTCTCCATCCTAATCTTGGACACCCCGCATACTTCCAAGAAGTGGAGTCTCTATGTCTGGTAGAAGACAAAAGGCAGGACGATTTGGACACCATGATTAGGACGACCAAGGACAAGCTGGAGGTCAGTGGTGCCATCAACTCCCCAGCCCAGGGCTGAGGGCTGCACAGCCCCCCAGAGAGATCCCCCCAGCTGACAGCCCACCGCCACCAGCGCTGAGCACAGCTTTTTGCCAACACTCTGCCCAGATTGGGGGATGAAAGCGGGTAGGTTTTATAGGTGGAGATAGTCATCGTTGACTGTTTCAACGTGCATTTTTTTATTTCGAAATTAATTAATTACAAAATGGCTGATGAGAACTTTTTTTCCAAGATCCACATCTGGTTGCATTTCTTCTTTTGTGAGTTGTCCCTTGGCCATTTCTGAATCATTTCCTCTCTTCAAGCCAAGTCACCTGCTGGGAGAGGCCTCCTGGCTGAGGACCGGGTGCCGGTTCGCTTGGACACAGCTGGCACACGGCTCCAGCCTCGTGCAGCTCGCTGGCTCCCCAGGCCCTCTCTCGGCCTCTTTCAGGGGCAAGATCCTTTGCGGCCAGCACTGTGCTCCCCGTGTTTCCTCCAGGAATGTGCCAGGAAGTGTGGCCGGTCGTTCATAGCCAGCCTGGCCACCTTCGCCGAGAAGTTCCTGCTGCAGTTGGACGAAGTGATCACCATCGATGACATTCAGGTTGCAAGTAAGGGGCGCGGCCGCCTGGTGTCCTGGCCCCGGGGGGCTGGTGAGGCATAGGCTGATGGGCCTGGGGGTGTGGTCTGCTCCCCCCCAATTCCACCAGAATGAAAACAGATTCTGCCCTGAAGGGGCTGATGAATTTTTGTTTGTTTTCATTAAAAGTAACTTGTTTTCACTAAAAAGGCAATTCCCAAATGGGCCAAAGATTACCCATTAAAAATGAACATTTTTATCATTTTGGGGCAGGGACAGTTTTCCTAAGTAGGCGATGACAGCCAGAACCATAGCGGAAATGGCTGGCACCTCTCTGAGGCCAAACAAAAACAAGGAAAAATATTGAAGGCTGAGAAGACAAACCACAAACCGGAAGAATATTCCTAATATCCTAAAGGTCAGGGAAAGGCCTAACATCCTTGTGGTACAAAAAACTCCACCAGGTCAAATTTGTAAAGAGAGACCAAGGACAAACATGTACAGTTCAAAAAAGGAGTAATTCACGTGGCCAGGAAGTACAACAGATGCTTGACTTGACCGAGGGTGAAAAATGCAAATATGAACATTATTAAGATATTGTTTTTCTCTGACAGCCTTGCAAGGCTTTTAAGTTTAGTGGCAACCAGCCCTGGTGAGAGTGTGAGGAAGCCCCAGGCCACAGAGACACCTGGAGAAGTGCGACATTGATGGCGCTCTCTTGGAGAACCCTCGTGCTACCTGTCCAAATTCTTAATGTGCACGCCTTTGACCTCATGGTTTTTACCTTAGGAACTTATCCAACAGAAGTAGTTGCATAATTTTTCAAGGATATATTTTAAAACATGTTCATCCCAGCATTAAAATCAGAGAATTGGAAACAATACTAATATCTAAGTATAGAGGAATGGATGGCTAAATTATGGCTGAAATGGGCAATGAATACTATTCAGCTATTAAAGTGGGTTTAGTGAGGCTGTATGTGCTAACGTGGAAAGGCGGGAAGGAATGCTGTTACGTGAAAATGCAAGTGGACAGTCAGTACTTATCTATGCTACCATAAAAAAAACACACACATAATATAAACACACATGCTCACATACATGTAAATGAATCTGTGTGAGAGACTGAGAGGATGAGGGGCGGAGCCTGGGAGACGGGTACCAGACCAAGGACAGTGACCTCCGCTGGTGGCTGGAGTTACGGAGACTTACCAAACCTTTTCTCTTTCCAGGTGAGGTGATGTTTCAAGTTTTTTTAATGGCCATACTACTTTTATAGCTATAGAAAGACTCAAGTGATATCTTAAATGTTATCCATTTATCACTAACCTATGAAATCATTAAAATACATGAATTACTTTTACTCAAATTTTTTTATTAAAGACAATAAGTATTTATTATAGTAAAATGAGAAATCCAATATGAATGACAAAGAAAGTGAAGACTACAGCCTGCATATCTGGTGCATTCTGTCAGCTTTTCTGTGGGAGGGGGCTCTGCCTCCCACGGGAGACTCCTAGTGGGGAGGAGGAGGGGACTGAGCCCTCTTTTCTCCAAACGTCAGGTCAGGAGGTGGGCCCCTTGGTCTCGGGCTGTGGGTGAGGCCACAGCCAGCAACCTGTTTCTCGCCTGCCAGGGATGGATCCCCCGAAACAGACAACGTCGATCCTCATACGGAGGAAGCTCGCCGGGCTCTCCCTGGAAGAAGAGACCGAGAAGCCCCTGGTGGAACGGGGCAGCAGGTAAGAGGGGGAACAGGAGGAATACCACGAACGGCTGTATTTGCTGGGGGCGGTGCAGTGGGAAAACACAGACCTGGTACACTGGGGAAAGCATTCTATCCTCTGCCTCGGTTTCCTCGTCTGTGAAATGGGCACGGCAGCCCCCTTGCGTGGTATCATGAAGAGAAAGTTAATGAGGCCGAGTGCCCCTGGACCATACTGAGAACTCGGTGGCTGGAAGGACCCTTGGAGGGTCCATGAAGAAAAGGCTGCCTGTCTTGTGTGAGGCACGTTCTCGGGTTGCCAGTGGCGCTGTGAACGTGTGACGAGAGCTATCAAAGCGCTTGTCCCTGTGTCCCAAGAATGTGACTCTGGAAGAAGTAAGGCAGTGATTTGCTCAACTACGTTCTCAGCTGTGGCCCTTACAGCACGGTAGAAATGGTGGACTGGGAACCAGTGACCGCACCTGGCTGGCCGACTGATGAGGAAACTGAGGCCCAGAAATAGGGAAGAACTAGAGGTGCGGCATTCCCCTTCCCCGCACAGGACCCAAGGCTGTCTGTTCACATGGATTTAAACAGTTGGAAAACACAAAAAAGAACGTAAAGAAATGCTTTTAAATTAAGACATTTAAAGAAATGCTAACCTCATAAAGACAAATGAATTTTACTGTGACGCCCAGCAAAAAAAAAAGGAAATGCTGGCCCTTTTCACCAGGGTTAGTGGGTGTGCTGTGAATGGGAGAGCCAAGTGCAGGGGCTGTGACAGGCGTGTTTGTTTATAGGAAGTGGCCTGGAATCAAACCCACTGAAGTCACCATCCAGAACAAGCTTCTGCTCCGGAAAACAGCATCGATCACCACCACCAAGACAAACCTGGGCCACCTGGCAACCGTGGAAGCCCGGAATGCCGTCTACCTGGTGAGCGGAGAGATGGGTCAGGAGGGGTGTGTCGCGGGGAGTGCAGAGCAGCTCAGTGTGGCTGGCTGGGGAAGGAGAGAGCTTCCCACCCCGGGTGCCTGACGTCTGGCCACGGAGCCGATGACACAGGTCAGGGTGCCCCAGAGCACAGGGTCAACACTCAGGACAGTCGATGTTCCCATTCACAAGGACACAAGCCACTGGTTAGGTCTGGTCCCAGTGACAGTGTGGGTCTGATGGCGTGGGCCCCAGTGCCGCTGTGGGAGCCCAGCAGGGGGACACCCCACACAGGCGGGGGAGCTGTGGAAAGGAAGGCTTCCCAGAGGAGCAGTGAGTCAGAGCGAGGGGACAGGGTCGGTCAGCGGCATGGAGGCCCCGGCAGCAGTGGGTGGGACAGTTGGCAGTTTCTGTTCCCAACTCAAGCATCGCACTGAATCCTTGTAACAAGCCCACAGGGAAGGTGGTGTAGTCCCCGTGTTACTGATGAAGACACTGAGACTTAAAGCAAGTGCCCCCCCATAGGCCACTACAGAGTGGCAGAGGTAGGGTGAGAAGCCAAGTGCCTCTTAGACACCCGGTGGGGCCTGTGTGAAGAAGAGGCTACACCCAGCAGCCACCTGCAGGTCCTGTCAGCCCTACAGATGTGTGGACCTTTGGTCCAGGTGCCCAGAGAGAAACCTTTTTCTGCCCGGAGGTAGGCTGACCCTGGTACTGATAAGGCTCAGTCTGAGCCTCAGTTTCCCCACCTATAAAAAAAGGAAAACAGTCAGAGCTACCTGATTGGTTGTTGAGCAAATACGTAAGAAATGACTTCTGAAATCTTGCCAGTGCCTGGAGGTGGAGGGGGGGCTGGTTAAGAAGCACCTGCCTTCAGTTTATAGTGTTCCTCTAGTGCGCAGAATCTGTAAGTCCCTCCTCACGGGGCCTCCTCCTACTGCCTTGCTCCTAGAAATATCTAGCATTGTTTGAAGGGGAGTTGAAGAAGATCCAGGACGAGTACTCAGCGCAGGCGAAGGAGGCTAAGCGCTGGAAGGACAGCTGGAAGAGCTCCGTGCACACCATCCGCAGCCTGTACTCCTGACACCCTTGATTCACCCCGAATAAAGGCTCCTTTCGTATGGGCTCCCTCTCTCTCTCTCCATCTGTCTCTCCGTCCATCTATCCATCCATCCACACGTCCGCCCGTCCCTGTACTATGCCCAGCACCGTAGCTTCATGACTGGGCACATCACTCGGGCAGCAGTTCCAATGAGGAAGACTGAGGTAGAAGGAGGAGTCCCGTGTGGTTCGCAGGGATGGGGCGGGGGGGGTGGGGTGGTAACAGGAAGAGGTCACTTAAAACAGAAGTACTTCAAAGGAAATAACTTCTAAACATCACGCTTGGTGCTTCCTCTTGGACCATGACATAATTAGATCTTCTGGAAAAGGGTCTCTTTCACATGTAACAAAATGTGGGTTATAATTGCGACCATGCACTGATTCCTAGAACCAGCAAAAAATGCATCCAGTGCCCACTGGGCATTTGCCTGGCAACCTGCCTGACCAAATGACAGCGTTCTGGGAAAAAGTCTTCTAGGCCTCCTTAACTCTGCCAAGGGCCTCTTTAGTCCCATGGGACTGAGAACATCTTCCCTGAAAACCTCCACCCTGCTGTCTTCCTGGTCCACGTTCTCCTCTCCGACTGCAGCTCGGCCCCCGGGGCCAGGTCTCCTTCCTCAGGAGCTTTGCATGTCACCTGGACAGGCTGCTCACGTGCCTTCCTCGACGCCCCACACCCGTTTCTTTTACCTGGTTGCCATTTTGACTGCCACCATGTACATTTTCCCGTGCTTTCTCTCTTGTAATGACTCACGAGACAGGCTCCTATGCATCTACCTAATGTGGCTTCTTCCCACTGCCTTTGCCTTTCCTCAGCCCAGCATCTAGTGCAGTGTAAAGTTTGTACCAGCGGGCTGGTAACTATTACGGAATCAGTAATACTGTAGTTGGTTACTTTGCTTCAAGTGTTAGTTACCCCACAGCCGAGTCCTTAACCAGCTGGCAACGCAATATCCGCATACTTGGAGTCATCCAAATATCTGGGCCTTGTTCGAGGCTGAGCTGTGTAGATGACCTACAACCTGGCAGGGGGCAGGGGTGCCTCTCAGACAGCCAAGCCCCTCTCCTGTTGCTTCTATGACCTCTCTCTAAACAATATCACTTTAAGCTTTCACGACCCCCTGTTTCCCAGTGTTCTTTGGCCTCTGCAGCTTTAGGGATCAGTCTCTCCTGGGGATTAGCCCCTTTCAGCTGACTCACCTTGGAGGCCTTTGTGGGCAGATTAGGGAGTTCTGCTGGATCAGCACATCCTTAGCTGTTCCACCGCCTGGATTGTAGCAGGGCTCTGACAATCAATCCCTTTTGATGTTTTGTTTTGTTTTGTTTTTTCTCCTTACTCAGTTAAAACAAATGCGATTGTCTAGAAATGTCTCTGCATTTGTTGGTGAGGCCATAGCTGATAGGACAGGGGGCAGTCACGATGTCAATGATTAACCAAGAGCAGGTCTGTCCAATGGTCGCTTTTGTCCTGGATCTGTTCTTTCTGACCTTGTGTAAGCAACCAGCTCCAGTGAGGCTGGGTTTTATCCACAGACAACTTTGAACCTGTTGTTTAGCTTCAAAACAAATTATTATCGCTAAACTTATTTGCGATGAAATAACTCAGAGGAAAAAAAGATGAATAAAATCTAAATTCTTTTCAAGTTGTTCACAAGGGAGATGAGACGTGGACCCACCTCCTACGTTCGCCTCCACTGTCAACGTGTTTGAGGAACAAGTCAGGTGCCGGGAGAGCTCAGCTAAAGGGGGGGGAATCGCTTTCAGGTGGGGCGTCAAGAAGATTTCCCGGGAGAGGACTTGCTCAAGACACTGAATACTGCTGTAAGCAAGTCCCTGAGGCTCAGCTGCTGGTACATGTGGTGTTAGAAGTGAGAGTTTAGGTTTTCTTTTTGAAGACGATATACAGAAGAAACATGAGTTCAGATGGGAAGCTAGCTGGGGGCAACCAGAGGTTTCTAAAATTGCCTCTCTCAATTTTGAAGAGTGGAAGGGGTGTTGGTAAAGCTGCCTGTGGCAGCTGTGGAGTCCGAGAGGCTCTGAGAGGGAGGATGGGTCTCTTTCTTGGGCTATCTTGCAAACACCTAAAAAAAAACCCTCAGGTGAGATAAAAAGTGAGAGGCAGATAGGTTCTTGACCACGGTGGCTGTCTCCCTTCCATTGTAAATGGTGCTGGCTGAACTGAGAAGAGGGACGAAGGGTCAGAAATCCAACTCAACCAATAGCTTTGGTCCTGTCTGCCCTGTAGGGGTGTTTTGGCATTTTGTGTCCAATGTGGTTCTTTCCAAATGAACAGACCCCCCCCCCGCCCCCGCCCAGTTAGGGACAAAAATGCAGGAAGAGCTTTCGAGGGAGGTTTCACACTTTTAACATTCCCACCTTTCTCAGCCCAGGATAAGCTGGCAACAAATTCATCTTCCTTCCTTGCACCTGGGCCTTGATCTGCACTTTAAGAGAGGTTATCACAGAAAGGGAAGTGCAGGACCTTCTCTGAAATCACATGCCCAATCTATGTGTTACTTTCACATATACTGACTTCCTTCCCCACCAAAAGGTAAGAACAGTTTTGCTTAAAGAGTAAGCAATTTGTATCATATCTGATGTCCCTTAATTCTCTTGAAATCCAACTATATCCAGGGCATGGGGGTTAATTCTTAAACTCCCTGGGCCTTGAACTATTCCCAAAGAAAATAAACACCACTTCCTAATCAGTCCATACTATGTCAGCTACCCAGGGACTTCTGAGGACCATCTGATGTTTTGGTCAAAAGTCTATCTAGAATGGACACTTTACCCAAGAACATGAAAAGATGCTCAATATCATTAGTCAAGGGGAAATGCAAATTCAAACCTCAATATGATATTTCTATATATCTACTGGAATGGCTAAAATTAAGAAGACTGACAATACTAAGTGCTAGAGAGGATCTGGAACAACACAAACTCTCCTATGTTGCTGAGGTGTAAGTGGGAGGGGAGTCCAAAATGGAGCAGCCACTTTAAAAAACAGTTTATGACAGCTCTTACAAAGTTAGACACGCCCTTACCCTACAACAAGCAATTCTACTCCCAAGTGTTTTTGCAAGAAAAACACAGGACCACACAAAGATCCGCATGTGATTGTTTGTAGCTGCTTCATTATAGTAGTCCCAACCTGGACACAACACACGTGTGAATCAAATGTGAACAGATGAACAAACTGCAACATACCCACACATACAGCAGCATCCTAATTCAACAATAACAAGGAAGAGGCTTCTGACATATGTGACAACATAGGTGACTCTCAAAAGCATGGTGTGAAAGAATCCAGACACAAAAGACTACATATGGTATTGTTCTACTTATATGACATTCTAGAAAAGCCAAAACTATAGTGACAGAAATCAGATCAGTGGCTACGAGGGGCTGATGTAGGGGAGGAAATGAAATGAAAAGGGTCACAACTGTGTGGAATGATCAACTAGTTCTATATCCTGATTGTGGCCGTGGACACGATTGAACACGTTTGTCAAAATTCATCAAACTGTACATTAAAATTTTTATGATATGTAAAGTATTTATCGGTAAAGCTGATTAAAAAAAAACTAGCTGCAGAACATCTTTTCGCTTAGTCTGTAGGACAGCACAAACATGGGACCCCTTTGCAAGGATGAAGGATCTCAGACTTGGGGTCAACTCACTCGGTTTTATCATTTACAGTATTTTACATTCTGGACTCCGGAGTTTTTCCTAATTTCCTGCTCCAGCTGACATTCTTTCAACTGGGTGCAGCTTTTTACATCTTTCCCATCTTCAGTGTGGAGCCGGAGGATGTTGCAAGCACTGCAGGGTCCAAACTGGGTCTGGTTGTACTTGAGGTCTATTAAATCCACTGCAGTGTTTGCAGCAGATCGGAGGGAGAAGGGAGAGAGAGCTCTGAAACAGACTGAAATTTCAGTCTATTAACGACAGCTAGAACGGAGTGTCAGGGAGAGCCATTGGGCGGACTTAGGAACTAGATGTGGGAGCATAAAAGAGAACAGTGTTCAAAGAAAACTGAACAATTCCCCACTGCCTTTGGGAAAAGCCCCAAACTCGAGCACGGGCTATCAGGTTTTTCATGATCTACTTCCCATGTACCCTTTCATTGGCCACTAGATCTTTTCACTGAATCAAAGGCTCCTCGAGCACAGGTTTGTGCCTTAACAGAGCAGGCACTCCTGGGAAGTTTGCTATTTAACAGCAGGTGTTTGGTGTATGCTGTTTGTCCTTTCACCTTCTGGTGGACATTTGTGGGTTTCCATTTTGGGCTGTCAGGGACAATACTGCTATGAACATTCTTGTCCAAGTTTTTAGGAGGACATATGCTTTCACTTTTCTTGGGTGAACTCTGGGAATAGAATTGCTGGGTCATTTGTTGGTTTAAGGAATATAAGCCAATATGCCCAGTAGACGTTGGTAAAATGTATGTACAGAAGAAATAAGTGAATCAATATTCGATCATTTTAGAATGAATGAATTTGACAAATATTTGTAGCACCCTTATCATGCACCAGGCACTGGAAATAGACTAGGAAACAAGACAAAGATCCCTGTGCTTATAGATCTTTAACTTGAGGAGGAGAGCAGACATGAAAAGATTTAGAACACATTTACTGTGCTAAGGAGAAAGCAGAGAAAGGAGACAGGGAATATGAGGGAAAGAGATTGACATTTTTAAGAGTGTGACCACCCTTCTTGAAAGGCTGATGCTTGAAAAACACATAAAAGAAATGAGCGGACTGGGTGGCTGTCTAGCAGAAGAAAAATTAAACGAGCAAGAGTTGTATGAAACTTTTAATGGGAGAATGAACACGACAGCAGGAGCACGTCGGTGCTGCCGAGATCAGCAGGATCCCAGTACCTCCCGGCCCGCCTGTACTCTCTTTGCCCATGAGGAGGCGCTCCCGAGCTCACCCTGCAATCGCCTTCGCCCTCGGCCCGTGCGTGGGCACGCGCAGAAACCGCTAGGCGGCGTCGGTTCTCCTTCCCACGCGCGGACGCCGGCGTGGGCGGACGAGGCCGGGGTGCCCGCGCGTGCGCACAGCCGAGGCTGGGCGATCCCGGGGCGGGGTGGAGCGGAGCGGGGCGGGGCAGAGCGGGGAGGGGGCTTGAGGTGATACGCGAGCCGAAGCGGTAGCTCGGCGGAGAGAGGAAACCGAAAGTGGGCGGCGGCCGCGGCTGTGGCCCTGGCGGAGACGGCGGCGGGAGCTGGGTCCACAGGCGCGGGGACCAGCCGTGGGCCCCCGGAACGAGGTGAGCGCAGGTCCTACCGCTGAGGGCGCGACAGGTGCCGGGCGAAGTCGGACAAGGTTTGGGGACGACGCGGCGCACCTGTGTCTCCGGCGGGACAGTGGCCCGGGAGACGCTCGAACGGGCCTCTTCCCCGTAGCCGCAGGGGATGCCGCGGTCCCGACCCCCGGAAACGGGCCGGGCGCCGGGGGAGTTGGAGTTCCAGAGCGTAGTGTTTTAGATCTGGTGGGACTCCCCTGGCCACTCGGGGCCGGGCTGTGCGTTCCCCCGGGAGTCGGACAGAGCCTCCTGCCGCCTGGGCAACTAAGCGGCGGGGGAAATGCCGCAGCGGGGGTGTGGACAGGGGCGGGAGGGGCTGACCAGGAAGTGGTTCCCGGCACCGGCGGGACCGGCCACTGCCCTCAGCCCGGAACCCGGGCTGTCCGAGCCTCAGGCTGTGTGAACTCCCTTATTTTACACCCGGAGCTTTAAGTTCTAGAAGGGCACGGGCTTTTCTTTACGGTCCAGCCCTTGCAGGCCGCTCAAGGTAATGCAGGGCGCAGACACCATCCATTCGATCAAACAAATCGTGAGCACCGGCTGGGCTCAGAGTTCCAGGCTCGGAAGGAAATACGAATCCATGAATGAGTTGTGTCTTCACTTCCACCAAGATCCAGCAAGGTCAGGTTCGCAGCCTCAACTTAATGGGAGAAGGTTTGGAGCCCACACAACTTTTCTGCTCTGATCCACTTGAGGGGTGTAATACTTTTTCGTTAATATCCCAGGGTATCACTCCAAAATAATTTCAGTGATTTGAGCAGGAAAGGGAAATACCTATATTACGCGCGCAAAAAAAAAAAAAAAAATTGTCCTGGCTCAAAAGTATTCTGAAAACTGCCCTACAAAGCAAAACAAAACAAAATTAAGGAAAACAACAAACCACCCATCTAGGTCATCCATGCCCCTCGCCCAATCGTACAAGTAGAAAAATTGCAGAAGTGTTCCTTCTAGTGATAAGCAATGGCTTAATGACAGACAGTGAAACCTTGACCCAAGTCCCTAACTTATCCCGATCTGCCTTGATGTGTATCGGTGCTGCCTACTGCAATTAGCATAGGGTTAGCAGACCTTGGAATCTGAGCTTCTCTTACTGTGATCTTGAACAGTTACAGACTTGCTTTGAACCTGGTTTTCTATTTATCAAATGGAAATATTTAGCTTAATTTTTGTGAAATAACTACTGTAAATCCTTTGAATGATAGTCAGGAAATGTTAATTCCCACCAAACTTCCCATAAATTACATAATTGGATTTCAGTGTCTTGGAAGCAGTGACACATCCTTAAATTCTCTATGTAATATCCAGTGGCACATGGTAGAGATTTTTGCAGTTCCACTCCACTGACATTCACTGAGCATCAGTTACGTGCAAATTACTGTGCCGGGCCCAGGGAATTGCTCCTGAGACCAGCTGGATTAGAACCCACATCTCCTGTGCCCAGTATAGGGCCTTTTGGTGGCACACAGCCTCCCTCTTGGCTAAACACAGTGAGACTGTGAGGCAGAGGTGGGTGGTGCTTTCAGATTGCAGTCCCTGTAGATTGGAAATGAAATGTAATCTCTGCTAATGCCCTTTTAAGTGTACTGGTTGAGTGTGGCTGAATGAACTATTGTATTTTGTACCAAGAGATTTCAACTTCTGGAAGGACCTCTCTTTAAGTTCTCTGTGCAGCGTAATCTAGTTGGAGACAATATGAATGAGAAGGAAAAAGACTTTCTAATCCAACACTAAGTGACTACTCCCTGTTGGATCAAGTGCCATTTTCAGGGACTGAGAGTTGACATAGAGAGAGTGCTCTGCTTCTGGGCGCTTTTAGGATCAGCAGATAAATGCAGGAACGACAGACATGCCTTGGTATGTGGAATGAAACCTAATTCGTGTTTCTTTATGTAAAACCTATGAGCTCCGCCCTCTGCTCCCACTTTGTGCTTTGAAAAGCTTTTTTTTTTAAGATTTTATTTATTTATTTTTAGAGAGGGAAGGGAGGGAGAGAGAGAGAGAGAGAGAGAGAGAGAGAGAGAGAGAGAGAGAGAGAGACATCAGTATGTGGTTGCTGGGGGTTATGGCCTGCAACCCAAGCATGTACCCTGGCTGGGAATCGAACCTGCGACACTTTGGTTCGCAGCCCGTGCTCAATCCACTGAGCTACTCCAGCCAGGGCTGAAAAGCTTCTTTTAAAAAAAATTTTCCCATCGGGCCAATTTTTAAAGAAAGTTTTGTCTTTCAAACAACCTATTTAAAAGTAATTTATTTTGTCATTTTAGCTGAAAATGTGTACATGTGCCAATTGGAGCTTCTGATCAGTACAAGTTACCCAGTGGGACCCCAGAGTGAATGCGGTGTGTTAGCTATGCAGCTTTGTCAGGAGGAGACAAACCCGTGGTTCCCGTACCCCCCTTCAGAACTCCAAGGGCTCCAGGGAGAGTCGAGAGCCATAGATCTTGCCCACCTTCCTCATCTCCTGTGGGAGAAAAAGAGATATGAAGTGACTTGCACGCAGGGTCACATATACTTAGTAGCATAAATAGGGTTAAGACCCACACTCCTAAATAAGCTAGTTTGTCATCTCTAGTATGTAGATTTATGGAAAGACCTTGCTTATATATTTTTAGTATGAACTTAGTAATGCATGCATAATTTGCAGTTTGAAGTGACAGCAATAAAAAAGAAAACTGCTTCCTGAAGATACTCTATGGAAGTATTGTACCTCACCATTTGAGCCGTTAATTACTATATTTCCTTTTAAAAAAGAGTTGGTAAATAAGTAATTCAGGTGGTAATAAATAGACTGTAATTGGAAAGAAAAGGTACCATGTCAAACTGTTGCAAGATGAGGAGTCGTGTGGAAGGGTTTTAGGCAAAAGTCTTCCCTCTTAGGCCAAGTGTATTGTTTGTAAGATGAGGGGTTTGGGATGATGTCTAAAGTCTTTTCAGTATAGACATTCTGGACTATAGAGGCCTGGCCTGATGCTAAAATAGTGTCTTCAAGGATAAGGGCGTCCAGTTGCCAAAAGTATATGTCCTGAGGAGATACTAAGAACTGAGTGGCTGATTAAAGAGAGATTACTCGGTGATTTCAGTTTACCCTAATAATTCTTCAGATTTATTTTGAGGATTTAGTGCCACTCTACAACTCAAATTTATGACATGAAAAATGCAGTGAGGAGGATGAGCCAGGCAGTACAATTGGAAATGGTTGAGAAAAGAGAACCTTGGAGAAGAGAAAGCATAGGGGAGAGGCAGACCAGCTTGGCTAAAGGCCTTTGGGCACCAGCAGCCATGAGAAAGCCCTAGCAACACCAGGAAGCAGACAAAATGCAAATGACTGAGCCAGGGAGGATCCGTCAGCAGTGAAGGCCTGTGTCTAGAGGACTCCAAAACCAGGTTCTTCAGAGCAAGACTTTTTCTCAGGACCATTTTTAGGTGTATTAAAGAAAAAAAAAAGCTGTAAATTTCCAAAATACGGTTTTGAGAATTAGTTTAAACTCTTGAAATTGCTTAAATCTTGCTTTTCTCAGTTTGGCATTACTTTCCCCTACTTCTTGCCCCACTTCCTGTACATATTAGCAGTTTGGGGTACTCACAGTTAAAATGAAAGAATAAACCGTGTCAATTGCCACCATTGAAATTTTGCAACAATTGGCAGTTCTTTTGGATTTGGGTGCCACATCCTTCTGTCAGAATGTGGAGGGTCCCTGTTGCAGCCACTTTAAGGGTTTGGCATACTCCGGGGTTGCTGTCAGTGTCCTTTAAGTGCCAGATTTACGTTTAGAAACCTACTTTACATTTGGAGCAGCTGTCCAAAAAGAACCCTAGGTTTGGGAGCCAGAAGACCTGGGTTCTTGTGCTTCTGGCCATAAAAATACGTGACACCTGGAATATTTACCCTGGGCCTCAGTTTTCCCAGTTAACTGAAGAGTTTGGAGGAGATGGCGTGAGGGTGCCCCCTAGAATTCCGTGTGTCTCTCAGCTCCCCTTGCTGAGGTCAGGCCGCCATCTGCGCTGCATTCCTCAGCCAGGCAGGGTCTGAGGACCTTGTGGGCTTGTACTCTGGCAGGGACTCTCTGCTGAGAGACCACTCGCTAAAGCAGTAGGTGACTTTTTGTCTACTATTTAGGTGAGAAGTCTTGGAGGAGAAAGCCACTCGGAGGAATGGCTTTCTTACCAAGCTTACCAGTTCATAAGTATGTGAATGAGGGAAGAAAGAAAATCTGGGAAAATTCTGGTATTTCAAATTTAATGCCACACTGAAAATTTCTCCAATATACCAATGCTTATTACACTCTTACCCCTTTAATACATATATTCACAGGTAGTTTCCCACCCACACCATGTTTTTAATTAAGTAGCTACTGGATGTCAGGTATTGTGGTAAGCACATATAACTCTACTTTTGACTCTTGTCATTCAGAAAGAGAGGCAAGGAAAGGAGGAGGAAAAAGAGAGAAAGGAAGTGAAAGTCAAGTGCAATTATGTTGTGATCTGTTGTGGTCATTTTCTTCCTCCTCGTCTGTGGTCTTTGCTAACTGACCTTGGTCAGTTTTTGAAATCAGAAATACTCTGGGTAAATAATTCTCATGGCCCACTTCCGCTTTACTCTGTTGTTTAGGATTCTGATTCAGTTGAAACAGCTCTCTTAAGCCCCTTCATTATCTAAGGAAACCCTTAAGAATTTTAGCCTGAGAACCTGTAGTCTAAAACAGAGACGGTCAGCCTTATTTCTCCCAACCCAGTCTAACCTGTGGTCCACTAGGGCTTACATAATATTCTCAAAATAAAAGTAATTTGAATTCTCTTAAGCTCTAAATGTATGCATCACAATACTTGTAGAGAATAGAAAAAAGGGAGAAGGGATTTGAAAGATCATATTGGCAACTTAAAAAATTTGGGAAGCCACTTTAGAAAAACTTCAAACAGTTATTTGGAGGGATGCCTAAAGGTTTGCCATTGAGACACTGAGAGTTGACATTCCCATGATAAGCTTCCTTTTTGTTTCTAATGGGTGACGTCCAAGATGGTAAACTTGATTTTTGTAGTTACAGAAAGTATCCTTATATGCTTCACCTTTTGTAAAAGTTCTCCAGTGTCATCGCCATCTTCAGGAAGTCTCAAAATATGCCATGATAACCACGGAATTAACAAAACTTAGAGCATCAAAGCAATATAGTAGACTGGGAAATGATAATGATTTTTTAAGCTTTAGTTGTACCTTTCTTTTTGTCCAAAGCCTAAAGTGGTATTGTTGAGTAGGAATTGCAGACCAAACTGGAAGAAATTGACAAGCACAAGAACAAAACGTACATCTGAACACAACATACAATCACTTAGCACTCCAGGTTTTACTGAGCTTTCCTGCTTCTCACCAGCTTCGAGATCCTCAGTCGTACAGTCTAAGAGACTAGCCTTCCCTCCAGAAAGTTGTTTTGCAAATAGAGAATTCTAGTATCCCATGAAAATAGCATATACTTTAAAAGGCGGGGATGGAGGGGGAAGTGGAGGGATACCTAATTCATGTGGAGCCAAGCATTGCTTCCCAGTCTTCTCAAGTATAAGGTTCTTTTTGTTGTTACCTTTGTAAAATTTGGGAAACCTCACACACTAGCGGCTGTACTTCCAGTGTCTATTAGTTGATAAACTACATTGCTATTCAAAGCTGTTGTGAATTCAGTATCAACTTGAGTGTGTGAATCCCAATGGTATCTGCGCACTGTTTGAAAAGCAGGGACGCATGTGCGACAGCAGTGTTCCAGCAGTGCTCACTGCCACCGGGATGTGTGGGCTCCTTGCAGCGACACTGTGGCCCTGAGCTGGGCCTGCTTATGAGAACACTGGCCCAGAGAAGAAAGGCCCAGAAATAAGCTCCCTGGGGCTTCCCAACCACAGCTTGGTGGCACAGTTGGCTGTCTCAGTCGGGTTATAAATGTCACTAAAATGTGGAAATAATTTAAAAATAAAGATTATTCCTTTAATAGTTCACATTTTAGTGAGTAGGAGAGAAGAGCAGTGCTGTTAGGTAGATGGAGAGTTTCTCATTCATTCGTTCACTGTTCATTGAGCTGTTCTTGTAGGCTGGGCACTAGGGATTCAGCAGCAACCAAAACCTTACAGACCCTGCTTTCACAGAGCTTACATTCCAGTTGAGGAGACAGGTGGTGAAATTCAATCGAGATGAGTGTTTGGTGGTGGTGGTAAGTGCTAAGAAGTAAATGAAGGCAGGAAAGGGGAGTAGGGAGTCCTGAGCAGCTGGCATAACTGTTGGCATTTAGAAAAGAGTGGCCAGGGAAGGCCTTACTGAGAAGGTGCCATTTGAGCAAATACCTGAAGGAGGAATTGAGGTCAAAGGAGTAGGGTGGGCACAGATCGTGTGGGACCCTTTTGGACGCTGTGAAAACTTGAGCCTTTTGTCCGAGTGAGCCAGGAAGTGCTTAGAGAGTTTTGAGCAGAGGAATGATGTGATGTGATGAGATTTAAAAGGATCGCTGTAGCTGTGATAGGGAGAATAGATCCTCGGAGGTGAAGTGGTAGCAGAGAGACCAGCTGGAGGCAGTTGCCCCGATCCAGGCGGGAGATGCTGTTGGCTTGGGGTAGACTAGGGCGATCTCAAAGAGGTGGTGGGCTATGGGGGAATTGTGGACACCAGTGAGTCTGTCCACCTTCTTGTATCACTTGGTGGTGGCAGCGGTGGTGATGATAGGAGTAGGGACGTGAGAACCACCAATGCTGAACCCCTTCATCATTCAGGTAAGGACACCAAGGCCCAGGAGAAGGGATTTGTCCCCGCAAAACAGGTGCTCTTTTCACTGTGACATTAACTTAGGGACACCAGCAAGAGGCAGCATGGCACAACCGTCTGTAGTTCCCTGTCCCTCCCCCAAACAAAGTCGGAATCAAAGAAATATTAAACTTCTTTGGGTTTTAGCTATGGATTGTAACTATGCTAATATGTACGTTAAAGACAGTGAAACTAGGGAGTGTGTGTATGCCATGAGCCTGTCTCGGGTCAGGTTGGGAAGTGTAATTTATGGGAAAACATCCATCAGCTGCCAGTGAAAGAAGATAAGCAAACATGTGGTTAGAGAGAATGGGGAAGTGAGATACAAGGATGAGCACTCCTGTGCCACACAAATGAGCGCTGGTTTTTTATTTATTTCATTTTATTATCAGTTGCTCACAGCAAATACATATGTTGTATCCACAAAATATACCAGAGTGTTGGGACAGAAGGATGGGCTAATCAGGATACAGGCTGAAAGACTTCTACTGTATCTTGATAGAGTCTAGGTCCCAAAGGAAGAAGCCTCCTTTAAAAAGGGTGGGATTAAGGAGCAAGCACTGGGCAAAGCTTTCCAGCTTTTACTATACCGTGTGGCAGTCGGGCAGGCTGCGTGGGCGGGCGTTTGGGCCTCCCCCTTAACAAGTTTGCACTTAACAACTCCGAGCTTGTTAAGTGCTCTATTCAGGAGATCCCTACTGGCAAATGTTTCAGAGCAGAAATAAGGAAGATAGAGGGGCCATTTCAGAGAAAGTGACCTAGAATTGTTCTCCCAAGGATGGAAGTAGAAGGTTTCATCTAAGGCAGCTCGTAAGACAAGCCTCTGATTAGCCTCTAAGACGGGATTAGACCTGCCCTTTCAGACCAGCCTCATTTTGTTGGGAATTTTTACATTCACATTCATGTGGGATTTTGCTCTGTGCTTTTGTTGTAGTATCTGTCTGGTTTTAGTCTCAGCATAATGCTGGCCTCATAAAATGAGTTCAGGAGTGCTCCCTTCCCCTGTATTTTGTGGAAGAATTTGTGTGGAAGTGGTATCACTTCTTCCTTAAGTGTCAGGTATAATTTGCCAATAAAGCAGTCTTGGCTTTGAGTTCTCCTTGAGTGAAGGTTTGTAACTACAAATTCAGTTTCTCTAACAGGTGTAACATAGTATATTCTATGACATTAAGGTTATCTTCTTAGGTAAGCTTTGGAATTTGCCTTTCAATGAATTTGTCTATTTTATCTAAATTTCCAAGTGTAATGGCATAAATTGTTCATAATATTTTCTTTTAAATGTCTGTAGGACTGTTTTGTCTTCCTAATGAATTGGTGGCCCCCTTTTCAATCCTATTTTTGGTAATTTGTGTTTGCTATTTTTTTCTTGATTAACCTGCCTAGAAGTTTATCAATTTTATTGGTATGTTAAAAACACTACTTTTGCTTTCATTTTTTTCTCTACTTTTTTTTCTATTTCATTACAGATCTGTCTCCTCATTTCAGTATTTATTTTGCCTTATCTTTATTACTTCCTTCCTCCTACTCACTTTTGTTATACTTTACTCTGTTTTGTTCTCCAGGTTGTCGATTAGATCACTGATTCGGGACCTTTCTTTTCTAACACAACTGTATAATGCTGTAAATTTCCTTCTAAATGCTGCTTTAACTGCAACCAGTAAATTTTTATATATTGTTTTCTTTTTTTTAGGATTTTATTTATTTATTTTTAGAGCGGGAAGGGAGGGAGAAAGAGAGAGAGAGAGAAACATCAGTGTGTGGTTGCTGGGGGCTGTGGCCAGCAACCCAGGTATGTGGCCTGACTGGGAATCGAACCTGTGACACTTGGGTTCTCAGCCCACGCTCAATCCACTGAGCTGTGCCAGCCAGGGCTTATATATTGTGTTTTCATTTATTTAAAAATATTTTCTAATTTGGGGGAAGCCTTCCTCTTTGATCGTTGGTTATTTAGAAGTATGTCATTAAATTTACCAGTACATGTATTAATGTCATTGATACCTAACTTAATTTTGTTCTGGTCATAGTATATTCTTTGTGTAATTCCAGTTATTCTAAATTGGTCAAGGATTATTTCAAGTTTCAGAATATATTCCAGCGTGGTGAATGTACTGAGTGCTCTTGAAAAGAATGTGTGTTCTGTTGTTGGAGTGGAATATTCTGTAAATATCAATTAGATTAGTTCAGTTGATAGTGTTGTTCAGCTCTTCTATGTCCTTACTGATTTTTTTGTTTACTGGGTCTACTAACTGAGAAAGGAGTTTTGAAGTCTGCAGTCATAACTGTGAATCTGTGTATTCTTGCAGCTCTCTTGGTTGTGCTCTGTGTGTCCTGAAGCTCTGACTGTAGGTGCAGTCTCACTTAGGATTGTTGTGTCTTCCTGATTAATTAATTCCTGACTTACTGTGTAATGTCTCTCTTTGCCCCGGCAATATTCCTTGTTCTGATATGAATCTAGCCATGTGTTAGCATGTCATGTCTTTTTTTTTTCACTTTTAACCTATTTATTTGTATTTAAAATAGGCTTCCTTTAGATAGTATTTGATAAGTCTTGCCTTTATATCCACTCTGCCAATCTGTAACTTTTTATTACAATATTTTGGTCATTTACATATAATGTGATTATTGGTAAGATTGGTTTTAAGTCTGGCATTTTGCTAGCTGTTTTCTATTTGCCCTGTCCTTTGTAGTTATTATTATTTTCCTTTTGCTCTCATCTTTATTACTTCCTTCAGTTTCTTTACTTCTGCCCGCTTTTTAATTGAATTTTTATTGTTTTATTTTTACTACTGGATTATTAATTATACCTCTTTAAAAATTTTTAGTGGTTGCTCTAGCATTTACAATTTATGTCTTTATCACATTCTACTTTCAAATAATATTATACTACTATATATACAGTGTAAGAACCTTCCAGTAGCATGCTTCCAGTTCCTCCCTCATTCTTTGTGCTATTGTTGTTGTACATTTTACTCATACATAATTATGTACCCCACATGAGGGAATTTTTTTTTGGTGGTAGAAATGTCTGTATCTTGATTGTGGTAATGATTGCAAGAGTGTGTATATTTTTTAAAACTCAAGACATGTCAGATGTCCAGCCAAGATGGAGGTGTAGATAGATACACTGTTCCTCTTCACCCAACCAACAACAAATTTAAAAATAAAAAATAACCAGAACTGCAAGAAAATTGAACTGTATGGAAGTCCAACAACCAAGGAGTTAAAGAAGAAACATTCATCCAAACCAGTAGGAGGGGCAGAGACAGGCAGCCAGGTAGAGAGGACTCATAGCAAGATGGAGGCTGGCAGAGCAGGCAGTCCCACATTCAGGTGCAGTTAAACCAGGAGGAACAACTAGGGGGCGAGACAGACCAAACAACCCAGGGTTCCAGTGCAGGGAAACCTCGGCTGTAAACATCTGTGGGGGTTGAGGTGGCAGGAGAACCTCTCAGTCTCACAGGAGAGTTGGTTGGAGAGACCCACAGGGTCCTAGAAAGTACACAAAATCACCCACCTGGGAATCAGCACCAGAAGGGCCCAATTTGCTTGTGGGTACTGGAGGAAGTGACAAAGCCAGCTGAGAGCTGAGCAAGCAGCATTGTTCCCTCTTGGACCCTTCCTTGGCATACATCCCCACAATGCAGTGACATGGATAGCCCCACTCTGTTGATTACCTAAGGCTCTGCCCCTTACTACATAACAGGACCACCAAGACAAAGAAATAGGGCCCAAGGGAAAGAACAGATCAAAGCTCCAGAAAAAATAAAACTAAGCAATGAAGAGATAGCCAACCTATCAGATGCAGAGTTCAAAACACTGGTAATCAGGATGCTTACAGAAATGGTACAGTATGGTCACAAATTAGAGGAAAAAGTGAAGGAAAATACAAGTTGTCCATGGCTTATTCTTTCTCCTTCCTTTAGTGAAGGGCTAAGTTCACTTTTCCTGGTAGCTTGAATGTCATTCTCCAAATCTGTCTTCATTCTGTGTACCATTGGTCTAAAGAAAGTTTGAATGGTTAATTTTGAAATGTGATTGTTACTGATCAATGAAAATTCCTAGCCAAGGTCCTCATGGATTTCCTAGGTACCAAAATTCAGTAGTCACTTTCCTTTTTTTCTCTCCCATGCCTGCTGTGTATGACAGTTTTGAACATGCCATTCTTGGTTCTTTCTTCTTTTTGTTCATGTGATATTGTGACTCTGCTTTTTCTACTTCTTGTTCTCTGGTCCCCTTTTCTCAGCCTTTTATAAATAATTCTTCTTCTGCCCATTCCTTAAATGACAGTGTTCCAGAAAGGTCCATCCTTGACTTTGTTTTTGACTTTCTTGTCACCAAATACCACGTACATGCTGAAGGCCAGCAGTCTGTAACCAGCTCAGACCTCTGGCTTATGTCCCTAGTAAGTATACCTCTGTGGCCGCCCTGTGAGCATCCCAAACTCCCACGTCCAGAATTAATTCACTCTCTTCCTTTATTGCAGACCTGCCTCCGCCTCACCGCAGTGTGGGTCATTACTGTCCACCATACTTTTAAGACAGGAACTTGGAACCTCCCTCATTATCCCAACCAGTTAATCAGTTCCTGTTACTTCTTCATTACTTCTCAAATTGATTTTTCTTTGTTGATTCCTAGGGCCCTGTTTTCAGGTCCTCCACATTTCTAAGTGTTCTTGCAAGTCATTCATTCATCTGTCTCCTTCTAATGTATCTTCTCCACTAGTGAATAGTGATGATCCTAAAATGCAGAGCTCACCATTTTATCCCCCTATTTAAAATCCCCCTAAGGCCCCACATTACTTTCGGCAAAAATGCAAGCATATTAGTGTAATATGATAGTGTCTTCTGGGTCTGCCTCTTCTCACGCCTTCCATCCCTATCTTTCAGTCCTTCGCTTGGAGTCTTTGTTCAGCCATGTCCAGCCATTTAACTACCTGGAACTCTCAGAACCTGCCATGTCCTTCTTTCTCACCACTGTGCCTTTTGCACTTTCTGTTCCCTCTACTTGGGGCTGATACCTCTCCCCATGTCTGCCTCCCCTCCACACACACACACACACACCCTTTTCCTCCTTGCCTGGTTGATTCTCTCTTGTTCTTTAGGTTTTCTTTTGAGTCTGTCCTCTTCTGGGAAACATTCCCTGATATCTTCCTCCCACAGGCTAGTCTTTGAGCCTTTCCAACTTCCTCTGCATTCTCATAATATTCTGTGCTTTTCTCTACCCTAGCAGTTCCTGCCCTGTGTTGTAACAGCACAGAAAGTATCCAGTAACAATCTATGGAATAATCTAGTGTACATTCTGAAAATCAACTTGAATTCACAAGCTAATGAATCATCTCACAGTAATCTTCTACTGTGCTCTTGTAGGTGAAGATGCTGGAAGCTGATCTGGTTTCAAAAATGCTACGAGCTGTTCTACAGTCTCATAAGAATGGAATAGCATTGCCTCGGCTCCAAGGAGAGTACAAATCCTTGACTGGAGACTGGATCCCCTTCAAGCAGTTAGGTTACCCTACACTAGAAGCCTATCTGAGAAGTGTGCCAACAGTTGTCAGGATAGAGACCAGTAGATCTGGTGAGGTAAGGAGGTAACCGTGTGCGTCAGAAAAGTCAACCAGTTCTTCATTGCGTGTCTGGCACTTGCAGTCTCATGACTGTGATAGAAGTCAAAGCAAAGAGTGGTTTGGGATTGGTAGCGAGAGAGAGCGCAACATGCGAGCACAGCCCGGATTCTGATTCCTTTGGTTAACGCCTCAGATTCTTTCTGTTGTAAAAATAAGATTCTAACCACATTAAGAAATTTTAAAATTGAGGTTTATGCAGTTTCAACATCCAAATGAAATAACTTTACTGGAGACCTTAACTGCCAAACATCACACCCATCCATTATAAGCCTGCTACAGCTGTTTTCCTCAGGTTGCCGGTGACCTCCTGATCACCAAGCTAACAGACACTCCTAAATTCTCACACTCGACCTCACTCTCCTGATCGGGAGAGTGGTCAAAGGGGAGGTTCACCTAATCTGTAATAATTATTGTGAGGAGCAGGTATAAATTAATTAAATACTGTATTATTAAAACAACTTTCTTCAGCATCCCTCATTCTTCCAGAGAGAGTGAAACCACTTAAGCCGTGCTTTCTGCTTGGCCTCTTATGATACGTCCAGAGTACTGCTTGACACAGTGTTTTCCACTTAGTCCCTTTGTGTCTTTCTCCTTCATAAGTTTCTTGAGGATGAGAGATTGTTTTTCATACCTAATAGCTGGGGCTTAATAAATGTGTTGAATGTACAAATGATGAAATGTCTGAATGAATTAATTAATAATGCTTCATACATTTACTAAGCTATAACTTACTCTTTATTTCCCTATTTTGGACATTTTTAATGTTTCCAGGTCTTGACTATTAGAATAGCCCCTAGTGAATGTATTTGGACATGTAACTTTTCTTCTTTCAAATTATATTCTTGTAACATATTTTTAGGAACAGAAATACTGGCCCAAAGAGTAGGAGCCTGTTCTGGCTTGTTTTTGCTCTCCTGTTCTTGATTTCAGCTTAGAATGAAAGACTTACCTAGCAGATGGGACTTTAGAAATGATCTAGTCCTAGTAGTCTAGGTACTTTTTTAAAATATTTTTTTCAAATATCCTATATGTCACACCAATTTTTTCCAAAAAGGTATAAAGCTGAGCTGCTGTGTTTTAAGCAGGGGTAGAGGGTGCTGGCCGTCCATTTGCCCAGCCTGACCTTCACACCCTTGCCACTGTGAGGCCCCTGAGGCACCTCCATGGAGTCCTAGGGCTCCATTGGCCAGTTTGAAAGCCCCAGATGGAAACCCAGTTTCACAGCTGCAAATCCTGAGATTAGGGAGGTGAACTGATTTGCCCTAAGTCACCCAGCTCCTCTGTGTGGTGGCAAGACCAGGACTGAGTGGTCTTTGCGGGGTAATGCAACACAGCAGCTACGAGTACCTACTTTGGATTCAGAGAGCTGGCCTAGCTGTGTGACTTGGGAGAGTTGCTAACTTCCCTGAGTCTCTGTTCCTCATTATTTAAAATGGAACAAAATGTATCTCACAGATTATGTGAGGTAAACGTGCAGATCACAGGTTTCTTCTGGCTGATTTGTTAATCCCATAGTACCTAGCACATTGTAGATGCTTAATAAGTACCAGGTTAAGGAATAAATGAAATTTTCAATTTAAGCAAAGAAAATTATTCCATGTACTTGGTTTCTCTGTAGAGAATATAGTTTTGCTCTAACATTAGCAAGGAGAGAGAGACGTGAATATTTGCATACAGCTTGGTTTGGGACATGAAAACTCTCTGAGATCCACTTTTAAAAACTGGCCTCTGGGCACTAGTTTGTCTGAGCAACGTTTCTCCTCTCACTTTGCCTCTCATGAACAGATCACCTGTTATGCTGTGGCCTGCTCAGAAACGGCGAGAATCGCTCAGCTAGTGGCTCGTCAGAGGAGTTCTAAAAGGAAAACTGAGCGGCAAGTTAATTGTCAGATGAGAGTAAAGAAAACCATGCCATTTTTTCTGGAAGGTAAGGTCTTCTCATGCGCTAAAAAAATTTAAGCCTATGTATGCATACACTGACATGTGGAATTAATGGAAATATTGCTTGTATTCATGACAAACACTTATAGTTGTTAACATTCATATGTCAAGGGTGAAATCCTGAAGCCAGAACTTCCATTTGAAATTAAGTGAGCATGGTGAGCCTGACTTACTAAATGAGATAATTACTCAGTGCGAAATAACTGAGAGGAGATTTTAATTAAGCTAATGGCAAAATCTGGCTTTATTCTTTTAAGTTCTTTGAGGGAAAGCCTCATCCAGAGTGTTGGATAAACCAAGAACTGTGATTTAATGTCTTATTTTACCAAAGCATTTCTTTTAGTATAAACCCTCTATTTAAAAAACAAACAAACATGAATTATATAGTATACAAAGGTGTTAAATAGGCCACTCAACCTGGGTTTACTGAACTTATAGTCAGTCCTAAAACTGAATTCTAAGAAATAGTTCAGTGGTAATAGGGAAGAATAGATGCCTAAATGCCCCAGCAAGCATTTTAGGTGAGTCAGAATGGCAATGGAGGCCTTTATTTTGAAGAGGAGACTTGAACCCAGACTTCAAGTGCTGGGAAGAGTTTAAATTGATGGAGAAGAGGTGGGAGCACCCAGATATGGTGGAGTGCGCTGCATTCGTAAGAGCATGAGGAGGCTGCCACTGAAATGTTAGTTGGTAAGTAGGGGGAAAGTAGCTGGCTAGTCTAGAAGATGAAACCACATTTCAAAGAACCTCATCGCTAATTACTCACCAATCTAGACCTCCTCCACTGACCAAGCTTCACATGTCCACTTCCTCACGTTCTCACACACTGCTCGGGGAGTGGAGGCCTGCTCTGCACAGAGCGGGAGAGAGCATCTGCTCAGGGGAGTGGCATGATGAAGCTGGGGTTTGGGAAAGCTGATTCATTCCATTCTTTTTATCTGTCTCCACAGGAAAACCAAAAGCAACTCTCAGACAACCAGGATTTTCTTCAGATTTTTCTATCAGCAAAAAGCCTAATCCACCACTGTCAAGAGACAGAGGAAACTCTCTTGGAATTAAGTATGATGTTGAAATGCCGCCTTACACATTGCATGCAAACATTGGAAGTGAAGTGTTCAAAGACGTTCCAGTGCAGAGGCCTGTGACCATGCCTGTCAGCAACAGGTATTTGCACTGTGACTGAAAGGAGAGGGCCAGTGGACCTAGGGCAGTCAGTGTTAAAATGTATGTTCAGGGCAAGGAAGTACTTTCTGTTTTGTCTGACATAAGTTCACATGTAGAAAAATGCATCATTGCTAGTAAGTCCACTTTTCCTGGCTGCATGAATGTCATTCTCTGCATATCTCCATTCTCTATTTTCTCCTCATCTTTGGTATTCTCTCCTTGTGAAATTCACTTTAAAGGCTCTCAAAAATTGTCCCAAGATGCTATTTCAGCATAACTTACAACTTTTTCTAAAGCCCTTTCTTGTGATTAATTTTGGAATCTGGATTATGGGGCCTGGGGAGCGTGCTCCACACCATGACCTGGTATCTCCTGCCTCTCACCTAGTGGCACTAGGTGGCCCACGTAAGAGCCTTCCACCCCTGCAGGTAGCACCAGCAGTGACGTTGTGGGGCCCCAACAGCAGCCTAAACAGTGGACCCAAGTTGGTGCTCTTTAAACTGCAATCTAGCTTCTGCCCCTCCCACGTAGCAGCACCAGGCCCGGGGAAGGGCATTCTGCTCCCATGGGCAGCACTTGCAGAGATCAAGCAGAAGCCCCAGCAGCAACAGGTGAATGTATCACACCAGAATATTACTGTAAGGGCCCTGAAAACTAAACTGTCAGTGGAACCACAGCCTGCAAAAGTGGGCTAGGAGCTATGTGCTAAACCTAAACAAGGTAAATGCTTGCTAAAATAGGACATTTAAATAGGATCCATAGGCTCCAAACATATTTCCTAATGTCCAGTGTACAAAAAACAAACAAAACCACTCATTATACTAAGAATGAGCAAAATGACTACTTAAATAAGAATAGATAATCAACAGACACCAACACCAGGATGCATCTGATGTTAGAATTATTAGATAAGGATTTTAAGGCAGCTGTCATAAAAACGGTTCCATGAGCGATGGCAAGTATTTTTGAAAAAATGGGAAATTCACCAGAGAAATAGAACATAGAAAAAAGAACCAGATGGAAACTATAGTATTGAAGAATACAACACTAAAATTTAAAAAAAAATGCACTGGATGAGCTCAGTAACAGAATGAATATGGCGGAGGAAAGAATCAGTAAACTTGAAGATAGAACAAGAGAAATTAGCAAATGAAACAGCAGAGTAAACAGATGTCAAAAAATCAAACCAAAACAAAACAAAATAATAGCTAGCAAATCCTGAGGGGCCTACAGGGGAAAAACTAGCAGAGTCCTTGGGGACTTACGGGAAAAATAAGAAAGATCTTATGTTTTTATTGTCAGAGTTTCAGAAGGAAAAGAGGGAGTGAGGCTCAAATGAGTATTTGAAGGCACAATGGCCGAAAACATCTGAAATTTGGCTAAGGACGTAAACCTGCAGATTTAAGAAGCTTAGAGAATTACAAATAGGATGAATCTAAAGACAGTCACACCAAGACACCTCATAATTAAACTTCTGAAAACTAAAGACAAAGAAAAAAACTTGAGAACAGCCAGAGAAATGGCAGGTCACCTGTAGGGGAATACCAGTTAATGACAGTGGATTCCTCATCCACAACCATGGAGGAGAAAATGGCATTGTTTCTAGTGCTGAAGGAAAAAAAACCCTCAACCACAAATTCTATATGATTGCATTCACTCCTACAACATTCACTCCTGCTTGCATGTGCCAAGCACTGGGCACAGGGAACACAGGTAATTAAGACATTTGGAGTCTAGTGAGGGAGACAGACATGAACACAAACTAGTTCTGTCTCTGCATGTGGCTTATTTCTTTGTCCTCATATTTGGAAAAATTTTGCCCTATATATATCCAATGTAATTCATATAAAATTATTTTGGTGAGTGTATAAGGTGGGAAATCTATGTTTATTTTTTTCTAAGTACTTGTTCATCCCTTCTCTGGTTTGAAATGCCACTTTCATCACACGCTAAGGTATAATGTAAGTGGAGTGTTTCTAAGCTCTCTACAATTTTACCTATCTGTCCAATTATTCTAAGTATTGGAATTTTAGAATGCATTTCAGTATCTGTTGATGCAAGTCCTTTAGTTTTTAGTTACACTCTAAAATAGTCTCTATGCTCAACTGTTTATTCTTTGCATTTTTTTTAACTTTGTATTGCTTGTTCCTTAAAGGTGATTAATTGGAACTCTGACTTCCAAGTTCTTTTATAGTCCTTGTTTAAATTTAGCTTTTAATACCTTTTCTTTGGGTGAATATGAAACATGAAAACTTAATCAGGTATATTGTTATTTCATGTCATTTTGAAATATTTTATGACTTGTTTTCCTGTTCCATGCCACAGAGACTCTAATGAAAAGTGGAGTGTTTAAAACTTGGTGTTGACTTTATTATTTGAATTTTAATTTACTTTTTTAATTATACTTCAGGTTTAGTCCAAAAGCGTCCTTCCCACCTCCTTTTCAGATGCACCTCTCAAGGACCTGCACTAAGGAAATGAGTGGTATGTTTCTAAACATTGGCTTCGTCGTGCATTTTGGCTTCTAGAGCCTCTGAGCCCCCGGAAAACTCTCTGGGGTGGCTTTTGACCTCTGCTCTCACTTTCTTCTATTTGGAATGTATCTGTCCTCCCTCGTTCCTAGTTTCTTTAAGTTAGGCATTGACGTGATCTAAAGAGGAAATAATACCTTCATGATACCATTAATATTCCGACTTGAGACATTCCTCACGCCAGACCTATTCTGTTTCTATTCCATGGGTCCCCTGCAGAGGTACTCGGGTCTGTTGTCACCCTCTCACTCATTAAGGGTAAGATTGAAAGTATATAAATGTGGGACCTGAACTCATAAAATCATTTCAGATGCTCTGGGCATTTAAGTATGAATATAAATGATTCCTTGGGTTATAAAATCCCAAAGGGGGCTATAAAGGAAACAGAGACAAAATATAAAGTCAAAGAATCTGAAGATTAGAAATACACCCACTCATCATCTGGTCTCCTCCAAGCAAGGTACAAATCCCCTACCTGTAGCCCCACCTGAGGGACAGACACAGTGTTTCCAGAATTACTACTTGTGTTCATGTCATTTAAATGTGCTTGTAAAGGATTTGCTGCTTTAAGTGTGATTCTTACTGAGTTGAAATCATTTTTTTCCCTTAAGAACACATCTACAGTATTTCTTATATAAGTTAATTGAGCAATACAATTTTTGTTTATGTCAATTACTTTAACATATGCATTTTCTGGAACGTGACTACTCAGTATAGTTGTATACCCTTTAGAGGTTGTAAATCATTTTAAATTAGAATAAACTTTTTCTGCAGAACCAAAGGGACCTATTCAGGAGGATTGCAATTCACATGGCAGCTGATATGTGTCTCTTGTTTTCTTAACCCGAGGAATCATTTATATTCATATGTACATGTTAGTGGTCATTTCACACAGTTTAGGTTCCCAGCTTTTAAATGATGGTGTATCTGACTGAAACTATTTAATGAATTTAAATTTTGTATTTATGAATTTTAAATCTTACCCTCTAATGAGTGAGAGGGTGATAAGAGACACGCGTATCCTGTGTGCACACTTACACACAGCCCCTCCCGCCAGCCCAGGTCACTTTATTGATTTAACAAAAGGCACTGGAGCTCTGGTCACTCTGTAGGGCCGCAGAGCAGGTGCACTTGCAAACACTCCAGCTGTTCGTCAGCTGCTGACGCTCTCGCTTTCAGTGCGGTCTGACCAGTTCTGACAAACTCATATTTTTTTCTGGCATTTTTATATCATTATTTGGGAAGAACTTATTAAATAAATTAGTTCTGCCTTTAATAAGCATCTTAGATGGGCATCCTGGGCCCTTTTGTTCACAGAGCCAAAGTAAGTGTCAGCAAAGTGAGGCCTCGCCCTGAGGGGGGCGATGTAGCCCTCCAGCCTCAAGGAGCGGCTCGCCCTTCAGCCTTCTGGCCTCCTTAGAGTCCAGGGTCCTCACACCAGCCTGCGGGTCTATACCAGGCAGCTTAAATTAAATTAAATTACAGTTGTTGAATCCCAGCAGAAATCCTTTGTGATTAAGATATGAATGTATTTTACTTGTAGTTGGTAATTTTAAAAAATGCTCTGTATTCCAATGAAATTTAAAAGAGATTTGGAATGAACTTCATAGTTCTTAAAATACCAGAACTGCCAACTATTGTGAACACTCAAATTTCTTTGTCTTAGGGTGTTGACTCAGGCACTCTAAATTTTAAATAAAAAGTAAATGAGTAAGGGCCAGTCAACACCTTATAAATATTCACTTATGAAAGATAAATACTATGAATTGGGTAAATAAAAACAAATCATTAATAGTTATCAGTGGGCTTCAAACCTTTTATTTATAAACTGTGGCTGGGGTGATTATTGTAAGTGGATCATTTTTTAGCTGTATTGCTAAATTATTTTTCTCATTAATAAAGGGGAAAATTGAGCACATCTTAAAACCTGGATAATTTATTTTTTTAAAGATTTTTTTAAAAAGATTTTATTTATTTATTTTTAGAGAGGGAAGGGAGGGAGAAAGAGAGAGAGAGAGAAACATCAATGTGCGGTTGCTGGGGGCCATGGCCTGCAACCCAGGCATGTGCCCTGACTGGGAATCAAACCTGTGATGCTTTGGTTCTCAGCCCACGATCAATCCACTGAGCTACGCCAGCCAGGGAAACCTGGATAATTTATTTTTTTAATAAAATTGTTAATCTTATTATTAAGGTATTATTATCCTTATGCCTTGTGGAATATAGCTTTAAATTCAGCATTGCATATAAACCATTATTGTCTAAAATTTAACCTTTCTTAGTTGCAGTTAGAAAATGATTGGTTAAATAATGTTGCATTATTCTTTTGAAGCAAGATTATTCTGATGTTTAAATTAAATGAAGTACCCTGAAAACTAAAGGGGCTGGGTTCCCTCTGCGGGCCACCGTTGACCCTGCTGATCGTTCCGTGGCTAAAACTCGGAGTGAGTTTGTCACGGTCCTGCTTTGCCTAGTACCGCTCCCTCTAAATTCCTTGACCCCCACTGGCCTGAAGTCTAACGAAGCCTAAAAACACAATTATTAGGTAATGGGGATAACCTGAATTAAGCATTTTGGTTAATTCTATCTTTTTTTTAATTTAAAGATAATTTAAATCAGACTGTTGAAAAACCAAATGTCATGCCTCCTGCCTCTTACACTTACAAAATGGATGAGGTTCAAAACCGCATAAAGGAGATGCTAACCAAGCATAACAATGGCATTTGGATGTCTAAGCTTCCACATTTTTACAAGGAGTTATACAAAGAAGAACTCAACCAAGGAATCTTACAGCAGTGTGAGCACTGGCCTCATATTTGCACGGTACGTTTCTCCTCATTCCTCCCTCCTGGTGCCTCCTCCGCTTTCAGACTTGGGTTATGAGTCATATCACCTTTTGTCCAGGTGAGAGAATGTCTTTTTGATGTGAAAACTTCAGCCAAAACGAGTGGTTTCCTACTAAATATCCAGGGCTGAAACAACTGACTTTTTTTTTGGGGGGGGTTGCTTTTTTCAGCACTCAAATTCATCTTTGTTGCACACTAATTTTCTGTGCCAGGGCGAGGGTAGAACGTAGAGGGGAACTGTAGTTCACCTTGTACCCCCTGTGTCTCTCAGCTTTGAGTAGGGCTGCGCGGATGCGGTCAGGCCAGGCATTGGGCACGGGCATCTGTGTCCAGGATGCTGAGAACTGCCATCTTACTGACGTCTACTGATGTTTTTCAAAACTCTTTTAGCCTCTTAATATTGTTTTACCAGTTTACTGGTAAACAGTTGCACTTTGGTCATTTTTCCATAGTTTTAAACAGTGACACCATGGTTGTTTTCCTGTGTTCTGATGTCTTCCTTCTTACCTTGCTGGAAAGCAGAAACACTGACAGAATGGCCAGACTGATGCCACTATAACCAAGGTCAGACAGCCTCAAACACAGCACTGAAAATTGAGGACAAGAAGAGAGATGCTTGGTAATGTGTCTAAGTGTAACTGAAGAAGAAATTCAAGTGCATGCCGTGTATTTCTTTCTTTAAAAAACAAAAAACTGCTTCCCCCAGTTACATAAAATATCCTATATTGAAGAGACTGAAAAATAAAGTTATACAAAAGAAAGAATTATCCATTGTCCTATCACCCAAAGATAACCACTTGTAGGGATTTCCATTTGAATAACCGAATGGGCAGCATTCGCTTCAGGGACCAAATAGCAGTCCTGAAATGTTACCTTCATGGAAGTTCTAATCAGCTATGTGCTGTAAGACACTTCGCAAGGATGCCGGATGCCCTTTGTATGCAAGCAGAAAGATGCTTTGAATGTGCTGTTCTTAACCTTTCAGAGCTCTCTGACAACAAAATGTGGACTGAGAGTTGTGAAAGCTAAAGAGAATATCACGTCATATTAACACTGATGCTCCAGTTCCACAGTGTTCTTAGGCAGCTGTGAGACAAGTGGAAATTATGTAGACTCTGACTTGGAGAGGCAGAGCCCGAGATACTGGAATCTGAGGGCTCCGTTGGGTTCTAGGAGAAGGGCAGCAGCACCCGTTGGTGTTGGCTTTCTAAGGAAGTGGAAATAAGCGGCATTGCTGTTTCCTCAGTCTTAAAGGCACAGAAACAATCTATGTAGCCATGCAAGCAGGAACAGGGGTAGGAAGGAGACCAAGGGCTTGAAAGTGTAGTCACGATATCTAATTGGAGTCCAGTTTCTATCCTGATTTTTTCACCAATAAAAAGAAATATGCAATGAAAACAATGCAGTAGTTTTTTAATTTAATTTCAGGGACCATGTGGATAGGAGAAAGATAGAAGGGCATGCTGGCAAAATGAGAATACAGAAGTTGAGGAGTACTATGAGGTGGCCGTTCTGGAACTTGAAATAGAGCAAACACCCAAAGGGCCCTAGAGTGCAGTGAGAGAGTTTGGCCTTTGGAGTTAGATTTTTGCCTCGCCATTCCTTAGCTGCATTACTTTCAGCATGCAAATCCTCCTCTCAGGGCCTCACTCTGCTCGAAAATGTGACTCCTTCTCCCCGTCTCATAGGGTTGTTAGAATTGAATGAGACCAAGTATAAAAAGCAGCTTCCAGTAAAGTATCAGAAACATAACGGTTATTTAGGAAAAGACAGTTATTTTCTGAGGTAGCCCTGCTTGAATTAAAGCAGTTTAAAACCCACTGGTAAAGCAGAGACATGCCCAGCAAGCTCTACAAAGAAAACAGAAAAAACCTGAAGTGAGGAAGGACAAAAGTTTACATTGAAAAAAAGAAAAAGAAAAAGAAGCAGTGAATGAAGTCAAAGGAATTGAAACTCCAAGGTGAGGTGAGTTTCTGCCGTCTTAGAGGAAGAGATCTCATCCCTGCCCACTGCCCACCAAAGGTCACGAGAGCATGCCACCCAGAGACCTTCCTAGCCAAGAATGCACAGCAAAAGCCATGGCTGGCAGTCAAGATCATCCCCTAAAGCTCTATCCACACTGAAGCAGGAGAAGACTCCATGGTTTTCCTGAAGGAACCTGTGAACCAGGGCCTACCCATGGGCCATGCTGAAGGAAAATAACTTTCGGTTTACCTTAATACAAGCAGTTGCACGTAGCACCAGTGAAAAGTCCTTACTAGGCAAAGGGTTGGGAATGAAAGAGTATGAGTGTATATATAGAAATATAGAGAGTGTATAAAACTACTCATCTAAGGTGGTAGAGGAAGTTTTTCTGGGTAGATGGTTTGTAAACAGGAGTTACTCTCTACAAGGAACCTTTACCTTTGACTAAATTTCCATGGAATATGCTGTGAATAGTTATACTCTCTTAAACAAAAACAGCTAAACAATTGTAACCCCTTGTGACTAGCTAGGGCTTAGTATCACTAGCATCAGTAAGCTGCTGCAGAGAGGCTGCACTGTCTCGGTTTGTATGGGGTGGTGACCGTGAAAAGTGGAACTTAGAACTTAATTTAGAGCTTGAACACAAAGACCCCAGCCCAATGTAAATGCAGCTGTGGCTCCATAGACTCATATGGCTGCTTTTGGGAAACTTTCTGTTTTAATTGATCAATACCAATTCTGTCTTGGAATCCCAAAGAAAATTCCAATTTTATAAGAAACAGGCTGAAGTGAACTTCAGCCAGGCTGCAGAGTTAGCAGGTCAGCCTTCATAGACTCAAAGGAATTTGACTTCAAGAACTTTATGTTTACAGCACGGGTAAATTTTAAAGGAAAAAGTTAAGACCTCTCAGAATTAAGGAGAAAAAAGTTCTAGGTGTATAGGAGGAAGACTGCTATTCGTGTGACCATTCAGGGTCCTGAAGCAGTTGACGTTTTAAGTCCTTCAGTCTCACATCTATCAAATCTAATCTGTCTACTCCAAACTTACAGAAACTCAGAGGTATGAGAAGTATCTCATTGAAGTTGTGATTCCCAGTGAGGCAGACATCAAGCTAAATGTAATGAACTTGTGGGAGTAGAAAGCCTAAGGCATATTTGATACCAGAACCTTCTGATGGTCACCTAAGGAGATGGCTTGACCTCCATGCTGTAGGGAGCTCATCTTTGATGTTCTCTGCCGGTGTCTCCTGTTGGGAGGCGGAGGGGAAGTTCCACAGGCAAGTAAACTGACCCACTGAAATTGAGCAGAGGTCGATAGGCAAAGAAGAAGGAAGGTTTTCAGATGGGCCCAGAAGGCTCAGCTGGCTTCAGGTGCGGAGGACTGCCATGTCTCAATCTAAACCTCCGCTGATTACGATTTTATACCACAAGTGGATACCTCACAGAGAACTCTTTTATTTTTAATTTGCTCTCTCAAACCTTCTCTGGATACTCAGTCTGTGTTCTTGTATCTTATTAAGTGTCTTAAAGCACAGTTAAGATTGGCATTTTAACATCCCAGATTTTAAAATATGAGTCTCTAGAGAGATGGATTAACCATTGAAAGCAAAATGAGGAATTTTAATATTTGTGTCCCTAAAGCTTAAAGTTAGGGACACAAGCTGTGACTGTTATTAACATGGCATCCAGAGTGTCACAGGGTGTTGGCAAGAGTCACCAAGGGTGACGGGGAATGCCTGCAGATGCTACACACAGAGTGGCTTCCTGGGCGGTAGGTAATTACCTCTGCTTTCATTGGTGCTTTAGGTTTTTCAGGCAAGGAGTTTTCTTCAGTCCTCAAAAAAAATTTTTTTTAATATTTATTTATTTTCAGAGGGGAATGGGAGGAGAAAGAGAGAGAGAAACATCAATGTATGGTTACCTCTTGCATGCCCCCTGTTAGGGACCTTGCCTGCAACCCAGACATGTGCCCTGACTGGGAATCGAACCAGCAACCCTTTGGTTGCAGGCTGGTGCTCAGTCCACTAAGCCACACCAGCCAGGGCCACTCCTCAAAATTTCAGCAGCACACATTGGCAGAAGAATATAAGGAGGAAAACCTATTGTTTTATACTTATATAAATATTCATCCTCGTGTATTATCTAGAATATACATTTAGACTAAAAGAATATATATTTAGACTATCTTAAATTAACTCTGTTTTTTGACTTAGTAAATCTCTTCTCCAGTAACAAGACAATACCTGCTTTACATATACATATTTATGTTCTCTCTTCCTCATCATTTTATTTTAAAAATGGAGTAAATGTTCTTTACTATCAAGCTACCCACCCAGCATAGCTTAATATTGTATTCTTCCTAGGGAAGAGAGGACTTCTTGCAAGTTTGTCTTATTGCCTTCGTGGTCTGGAATACTCTCCTCGGGGCCTAAACTGCAGCCAGGGAGTAGTGGGCCGAGAGCTACGGTGCTGTCACCGCAGTCTGGCCGCGCCGCTGGCCTCTGCTGTTGCAGGGCACAGCAAGTGAGGGACAGACGAGCATGGCTGCGTCCCAAAACCTTCGCACACACTGAATTCCATATGATTTTCACATCGCAAAGGAATTCTTTTGAATTGTTTCAACCATTTAAAATTCTTAGCTCATGAGTTTTGCAAAAACAAGTGATGAGCTGCATTGGGCTGGAGCCTTTAGGTTGTGACCCCTGGCCCAGTAGGAGAAAAGCTTAGAACCTGGAAAAACGGCGCCATACGTTGGTTTCTCTTCTCCTTTTATGTAGATTCGCCATCATGCTGTACCTCTCAGGAATGTTGTACAGATAAAAGTAGAGACTGGATGACATACAAATGCCAGGCATTTTTAACTCCTGTTTATTGGAGGGGCAACACTTTCAATTGGGGTGCTTGTAGAAACTACCTTGCCTCTGGAGTGTCTTTTTCTAAAGAGTGGAAAGCTGAGGGTTTTCTCAGGCTATTGCAGGGAGAGACAGCACTTCGCTTTCACCTAAATGCTTCCTAACTTTCTTCTTCCCAGTGGTTTATTTCTGACAGTTCTGACACCTCTCCACAGCTTCATTCCACCTGTGTTCAGTCCATTTTGTGGGCTGTCGCTTTGGATTTGGCAGACAGAAGTGAACGAGATACGTGGCATACAGGGCAGAACCACCCCTGATTTCCTAGGCTTGTTGGGGGCCAAGGGCCTCACAAGGGAAATTAATGCTGTTTTGTTTCTGTTTACTTCTGCCATGTGCCTCCTGGTGTTGTTTGCAGGTGAAGGCAAGGCGTTGACGTCTAAGTAATTGAGCAAAAGGTACACTTTTGTGTTCTCTTGATTAGTTGTAAAACAGTGTTGCTCTCAAATGTAAAATGGATTAATGTGTTTTCAGACTGTTTGTAGTCGTTGAATTACCTGCCATTTGCTTTATTTAAAAATTTCAGGTGGAAAAGCCTTCTAGTGGTGGTCAAGATTTGCTGCTTTATCCAGCTCAGAGAAAGCAGCTTTTGCGAAGTGACGTCAACAGTGGAAAGCTTCCTCCATCTCCACTGCCTGCTTCAAAACAAGCACCACCCTTCCCCGGGGGCCCAGCAGCTGTGCCGGGAGACTTTAAAGAGAAAGTTGCGGGGCTGCTGGTGAAATACTCAAGTGGTCTTTGGGCCAGTGCACTTCCAAAAGCATTTGAGGACATGTACAAAGTAAAATTCCCCAAGGATGCTTCGAAAAATCTTGCCTTGCTTTCTGATGTGTGCACCGTAGACTACATTTCTGGAAATCCCCAGAAGGCCATTCTCTATGCTAAACTTCCATTGCCCACTGACAGGATCCTGAAGGATGCAGAGCAAGCACGTGGCGACCATGCTAAGTCTGTGGTTAAACAAGAGTGTTTGCAGGTGGAAAAGAACATTGAGAGCGCTAATCCCACTACAGAGAATGTAACAGTTCCACCATTAATCATTCCAACGGAGGCATCCCCGTCTGTTTTGGTGGTTGAACTGAGCAACACAAATGAAGTGGTTATCAGGCAAGTTTCATTTTCTGAGTTTTTAGGATCCTGTGTACTGTCGTTACTTGCTTGTTCTTCACATGGGTGCTGGGGATTGAGGAAGAATAATATATTCTAAGTTCTATATATAGTTATAATGAAGTATAATAATATATTCTTTTTTCTTCATATTTTGTATATTTTTCTCAACTGCCTGAACTTTTGTTTTGGTACCTCTTAGGGGACTTAATTTTTATTTCATCTACATTATGGTTATATAAGTACAATTGTCTCACCCAGTAGATAGCGAACATCTTGAAATCAAATACTTAAAGTATTCATCTCTGCATATAGTCTTAATATTTGTTAAATGTTCAAAATATACAACTATTCTTGTGAGAAAAGGTTACTCACAGTTTTAAAAATTGGAATGATAATATGGTCTGAAAGCAAATTCCCCACTAGGTAGTTGATACTATTTAATGTGGGAATCTGAGGTGCTAACTAAAAGTCAGAAAAGCTAAGCACCACCTTCCTAGTATAATACATCAGATTAGACCTTGGATTCAAAGGTGCTCTGGGTGTTGAGACTTGAGATATCACTGCCTGGGAGAAGGAATCATCACCTGAGTAGCTAATGATCTCAGGAATTACAGAAAGCAGTCCAGCTCCAGGCACTTGACATGGAGTGCTGGAGAAAATACAGAATACACAGCAAATATTGAAAGACTGTAATTTGCAGTTTCTGACTCGGGATAAAGAATGGGAACTGGTGTAGCTGGACCTCCAGAGGTACCCACTTTAGGGTGTGGCTGTGGCTGGACAGAACGGGAGAAGGCTGAAGCAGAACAGGATCCTTGTGGCTTGGGCTGTTACTCCCCCAGACGATCATGGCTGAGCTGGGAAGGCCCAAAGAAAGGCCGCCCAAAATAAAGTCCTTCAATGAAAGAAGAGAGAAAAAATATCAAAGGTCTTCTATCCGAATAAACTAAGTCTGACTGGATAATGAATCAAGTATCTTGGGATGCTCAGGCTAGAAGAATGGATAGAACATTCAGAGAAGTTTTATGCAGAAGTAGTAACAGCATAAAGCTTTCATTCTAGGATGTGGTGTGGCCTGAAGGTAGAAACAGAGGGCTGAGGGTCAGGGGCCCCACTGTGGTTCACTAATAAATTGAGGTAAAGGACGGGTGTTGAGGGACATACTACTGACTTTTACCATTTAGCATAAAAATAATCTGAGTTTGCCTGTTTGGCAGGATCCTTTGGTATCTGTCACCAACAGCCATGGGTGCCGTTGTCAGAGGCCAAGCACCCAGCACTGGACGGGATCAGTCATGTGGTCGCTGCTGTTCCACCACAGGGGCGGCAGGAATCTGGGTCGGTTCTAGGGCGCCCAGTCTATTCCAGGACTGCTAGGCCCAGTGTCCTCAGAGTAACTAGATCCCCGTTTCCAGTGTAATGTTGCATCCTGGAGTTAGCCTTGCACACTGCAGCAGATGGGCAGTGTCTGCCATTAGGTTGACCCCAGATCACTGGCATCCCCCCCAGCCCTGGAGATGCAGCAGATCCCAGCTGGTCTATACCCACGTAGAGACCTGTTCTGTGCCCACATCTTCACTCAGGCAAGGCGGTAAGCTCTGGAAACTAGGCCTGCGACTCGTAAAGGTTCCGAGAGGTGCTGTAACAGAACCTTCCTGTCAAGTATGGGAATCTCTTGTCTCCAGTCTCAAGAATTAACTTTGTAAAACTTTGTACTTACGGCATACATCCATTCTTTGCCCACTTGCTCAGGTAATTTGGGGACAAAGTATGACTTCATTTTTGCCGCTAACCACTATCATACTGACCGTAACAGCATCCCCCTACTATACCCAGCCTGTGTAGCTGTCTGTCGCTGCTGGTTGCTGCAGAGAGCAGAAGCCGCTTGCCCTTTCTCACGTGGCTTCTCACCCCCTTTCTCCTCCTCAGCTGCAGCCTGTGCGAGGCAGGTGACTCAACCCATGGGCACTGCCTGCCTTCCAGGCTTCTGCCAGCCGAGCTCCCAGGGCTGTAGCAGCGCTGCCAGGGGCCCCATGAGATGCCAGGTCCCAGGAAATGGGCACTTGGGCAGAATCACAGATCTTCTAGGAGACTTTAGAGCCAAGAGTGCAAGCTGCATTCCAGGCAGTACCTTAGCATTTATAAAGCTCAGTAAACATAACTGACGGAGTGTGACAGAGCTTCTGCAGCTGTTTCTGGAGTCAATAACATTGATGTAATCATGGTTTTAAAAGTGGCCATTGCCTCAATGGAGGCATTCTTTCCATTTTGTGTAGTACTTTTGAAAGCTTTTTTTAAATCTGGGAATGAATAGGGTGACTATGGTATCTTCTGCTCTGCTGATAATTATGAAGAATACATGAAAACGCTTTAAAAAAACACTCCTGGAGGGGTAGCATTTTAATGCTCAGTAGGACCACATGGGCCCTTGGTAAAAGCTAGGACAATACAAAGAGCAATGTGCTTTTGGCATACCCCTCATCTCCCTGGCCAGGTGACAGCATGGCCTTCCAGCTAAAAAGCCTTCATCATATGGCTGAGACAGCTCCTGTTACAGGAGCCAAAGTTGATCCACCAGGTTTTACATCCTGGAAGGAGGCCTGACAGAATCGTCTCTGAAGACTGAAGGGCAAAAATACAACAGCCTGTTTGTGGCTGAAAGGAAATAGTATGTTTTGATAACATGAACTGGGACAAGGTAACTGCGTCGTCAAAGCAGAAAATTGTAGGAGTTAGGAACCTGTCCTAAAAAAAGTACTTCTCAGAACGCATACAATTTAAGAGGCATTTTGTTATAACATGTTATCCCTTCTAAGGGTGTCAGAATTCAACATTTTTTTGTAATGTTCAGATTTGTGCATTAAATCAGGGAGGGGTTGCCACGAGGCTGTGTTTAGTGTGTTTCATTTAGGCTCTGTTTTGTCTAGTAAAATGTCACTGGTTTTCAGAGCTTGAGCCTTGTGTAGACCCAGCCTTAGTTAAGGCAAAACTACCAACTAGAATCTCTTCTAGTAATCTGCAAAGCTCCCCAGCAGCAGCCTTAGTCAGAATCTTATGTCCACTCTTGCTAGCTGGCCTGCGCTGGAGTCTCCATTTTCCTTGTCTTCTCTTCCTTTCCCTGGAGTCTTTTCTCAGCCTCCCGAAGACCTCCACCTCCTATAGTGACTCTTGTTCTTTTTTGCGTGAGTGCCACAGTTTTGTATTTTCTTTTGTTGATACACATGTTTGCTAAATACATGCTCTCCTCCCTGTTGATGTGAGAAAGCCTGAGACTGGAACCGAAGGTAGCAGCAGAAAAACAGTAACGTTAATGAATTCTTGCAGATTGCCTCCTGTGTTGCTTCATTTGTGTTCTCTTCCTTTGACTCATTCAGGTATGTGGGTAAAGACTATTCTGGTGCTCAGGAATTAATGGAAGATGAAATGAAGGAGCATTACAGCAAGAACCCTAAGATCGCACCCGTCCAGACTGTGCATGTCGGGCAGCTGCTGGCTGTGAACGCTGAGGAGGACGCTTGGTTACGGGCACAGATCACCTCCACGGAAGGGAACAAAATAAAGGCAAGCACTGTTTACTTTGTCATAGCGCTGTGACGGCAAGTACATACATTTTCAAATGAAAATGCTGCTTCTGATAGTATATCCTAAGGACACAATAAATAAACTATTTAATTTTCTCCAGAAGTTGAAGAGATAACCTATAAAAGGTTATTGCTGTCAGCTTTTGGGTCAGTGGTGGCTATATTATCTCAAACTTTTAATAAAAACAAAACACCAGAAAAAAAATTCTCCTCCATGGAAGTGACCATGTAATCAGGAAGACCCTTTATTCCCATTCCCAGGAAAAATCATAACTGCTGATCAGAGCTCTGTGGGCTTCTGGTCAAGGTCATTACTTCAGAGCAAGGGAAACAATACAGGTCAGAGGAGATGACATTCTTCCTCTGCCCTCCTCTGTGGGCAGCTGGGGGTTCCAAGCAGGACTTGGGACATGCTCTGAGTCTTGCCCTCTCGGTCGCCTTGGAAATGTCAGAGGGCTCTTCCACCAGGCTCCTCCCTCAGCGGGCTCCCAGACGTCAAGACCTGGCCATATTCCCGGTGGCCGGCCCTTTCCCCACTGCCTCTTCCTTCCCTGAGTGCGGGCCTGACAACTAGAACTCTCTCACCCTGAAGTCACAGTCTTGTCTAGGTTTTACAAGCACAAAATACACTTCTATTTCCATGGCCTCTGTTCCATAATATAAAACCTGTTCCTAAAACTTGATGTAATATATGTCAGCTGTAGCTGAAAAACAAAATTTAAAAAATCTAAAAAATTAAAAACTGTTCCTTGCGCCAGTGTCAGCTCCTGGCAAATAATCCCTTTTGTGTTGCTGAGCACAGATACCTCTGCCTGAACCCAGCTCCATCCGTGGGGTGCTCTGCCCTGAAGCCCCCGCCTTCAGACGCGCTGCCAGGAGGTCAGAAAAGGGCACTGCTGCTTCCCGCCCAGTTCGTTTGCTTGTTTGACCAGAGAGGCCCTGACCACCCGGCCCCCGTCTGCCACTCACAGAGAAACTGGGGAATCTCCTTCACCAGATTTACCGATAAAACTTTTAAGCAGTTTGACCTGATTTTTAAAATCTGAAAATGGGCTATTTGTGTGGCCATTAAAAGGTATTCACCTTTCTTAAAAGGTAAATGCTTACCATCTGACCCTGAATATTTACACAAGAGGGGACACAGGCCCACAAAAAGCCGTGCGCACGTGTCCGTGGTGGCTTTGTTAGTAGTAGTGTTAAACTGGGAAACAACCCAAATGCCCACCAACAGGTGAATATAGAAGTAAATTGTGGTTTATGCACGTAATGGAAAACCAGTCAACAATAAAAAGGAATGAGCTGCTTAAAACACAGTCACGTGTGTAGAAACCCACAGGCTGTCAAGTGACAGGAGCCTGACGCAAGAGTTAGACGGAATGAATCCACGCCAGTGAAGTCTGAGAACTCTGGGAAAACTCCTCTGTGGTGACGGGAGTCAGTTCAGTGTTGCCTGGGGCAGGAGTGGGTGCAGGTTAATTGCAGACGAAAAAGAGAGGACTTTGTGGAGCTGCAGACATGGTCTGTTGTCTTGTGATGGTAATTACACGGGTATCTGCATTAGTCAAAGCCCATCAAACTATACTTTAAGTGGGCATTTTTTATTCATTGTAAATTATACTTGGATGAAACATAAAAAAAAATGTGGAAAAAGCTAAGGGCCCAGCTGATAATGACCAGCAGAGGACAGTGCGGTCAGCAGCTTGGGCTCCATCCCAATGCTGCCTGGTAGCAGTGGTGACCCTTGGGCAAGTCGCCCCATCTCCCATCTCTACGAAGTGGGGGCGCTGGACTAAACGATTGGTGGTCTGAGCTCTCGGTCCTCCAAACTCTTAGCTGTCCCTCATCTGTATCTGGGATATTCCTTTTTTAAAAAAAAAAAAAAAACCTCACCTGAAGATATGTTTATTGATCTTAGAGAGAGAGAGAAACATCGATCCATAGGCGCCCCAACTGGGGATCAAACCTGCAGCCTTTTGGTGTACGAGACGATACTCCAACTGACTGAGCCACCAGCCCAGCCACGTCAGGAATGTTCCTCCCTGGGGACCTTGAGTGCGTGAAAACACTGCAGCAGCCGCCCGTGTTTAGTGGCACCGCCTCTGGGAAGGAAGACCACAGAGGGGCCGGCCTATAACACAAGTCTGTGTAGAAGAGTGGGGGTGGGAAGTGCCTGGGAGAGGGTCCCAGATGCAAAGCCAGAGTGGCCCTCAGTGGAAGGTCAGGACCCCAGGAGGAGAGATGGAGCTGGGGGGTGGGGGCGGGGCTTCACACCTCAGAGACCCTAGTGCAGCGAGGAACAGGAAGTCCAGGTGGTCAGAACTCCAGTCGGTGTGACCCTGCCACGCTTTCAGCCTAATGAGAAACCTGAAGGGCCTCTGGTTGGTAGGGCATAACCGCTCCCAAAACGCTCCTAGATAAACGTTTACTTCCTGACCATTTTCCTGCCCTTAGCGAGTTCAACAAAACTTCAGCTGCTTGAAGGCACCGAGATTGCTTATGAAGAGATGAAGTGTACACAAACCCTAGTGACACCTTAACAGGGAAACAGCATTTCAATAAATAATGCAGACTCCACAAGGGTCTCTCCCAGTGTGAAATCTAAAAATGGCAAAATTCACTCGGGCTGCCCTTCCTTCCTCACCTCTGCTATGGGAGTTTAAGCTCTGGAGTCAGCTACAACTGAGTGAGTCTCAGCCCTGCCATTTCTAGCTGTGTGGCCTTGGGAAAGATATTAAACTCTGATTCCTTTCCTGTAAAATCTGATATTCTCATCATGCTTATCTGTCTGATACACCTTTTACAAAAAACTTTTATTGTATTTTTTTCCATTACCATTTAACCCCCTTATGCCCCTGCCTGATACACTTTTCATTCTCCACCCCCCCTCCCACCCCCTCCCCGTTCTGGGCCCAGGGAAAAGACAGACAAGTCCTTGTTCTCCAGAACCCTATATTCTAGTGAAAAAAGACAGATAATGAGGAAGTATACAATAAACAAACACAGCCATTTGAGTGTGGTGAAGGAAGTGACCAGGGTGCTGTGGTAGAAAATAACTCTGAAGAGAGGGACGAGCAGGGAGATGTGATCTGGTTTATTTGATTCAGACATTGTTCCAGCACCTGTGTGGGGTGGATTGAGTAGCGCAAGGAAGGAAAGTAAGACCGGTTAGCTATCACAGCAGCCAGCGAAGTGTAACTTGAATTAGGACAGCATTAGTGGAGATGGAAGTAACAGAATATATTTGGAGGTAAAACTGACAAGACACTAATTCATTGGGCTTGGAGGTACGGAAAGAAGATTCAGGATGGCTGCTGGGTTTGGGACTTGAGTAGGTGGACAGCGATGCTGTTTATTGATTGTGAAGTCTGGGAGAAGAACCAGTACATAGGAGAATCAAGAATTTTGTAGGTCCTGTTAGGCTTGGAAGTAGCTACCAGATTTCACAAGGATGGATTTGGGACTCCGACAGCAGTCAGCATGGAGATAGATCCGGTCGGGAGGCTCCGGCCTCGAGGAGCTACTTGACGCCGTGGCACTGGGTAAGATCATCTAGAGAAAGAACACCTACCCATAGAGAAGAGGAGGGGATCCAGAACCAGGCCCTGGAACATGTCAGCGTTTGGGTGATGGCCATGAGAGGAGAAAAGAAGACTAAAAATGGCAAAGCAGAAGGAAAACCAAGAGGGCCAGTGTCAGGGGCACCTTCCAAAGGAGGGAGCAACCAGCTGTTGCACTCTGCCGAGAGCTGTGAGCTGGAATAAAAAAGGGTGGCTTGGTATATTGTACAGTTTTAAGGTCTGCAGCAGTAGTGACAGCAATTCTCATCTGATCTTGTTCACCACACCAGACGAGCCTGACTGGGGAACAGGCTCGACAGAACCTGACAGAGACAACTTTTTTCTTTTGTCTGGAGAAACCCCGCTACTTATCAAGTCTTGTTTCTCTTGAACAGTACTATGCCTGAGAGCAAGTACTAATTACCTCCTTGCTTTTTGTAGACCTCGGGGTGAGTAACAAGAATATGCAGTCACCTCCTGAGGTTGGTGCCAGTTTGGCCTGACCTAGACCCACGTCTGGGTGTGTCTGCTGGTTGATATTCAGGTGGCTTTGAGATCTTTGGCCACTTGATGGTGCCAGAGAACCAGGAATGCACTGCGGCCCCATGGCAGGATTTTGAGCCTGTTTGTGCTGGTCCCCAGTGCATTAGAGAAACACTACAGGGCAGAGGACACAGGGCAGTGTGGAAAGTCAAGCTGGCCAATCTATGGGCAGATGCTTTATAAATGTCATCTGCCATACAAATATATACTATTGTTATTCAAAAAAGGAAGGAAGGAAGGAGGGAAGGGAGGGAGGGAGGGAGGGAAAACAAGCTCTAAACACAGGAACCCTTTGAAGATTATAGGGCAGTTATTCTTTAGTCTATCGGTGCTGGGAATATATTCTGCATTTCCCAGGAATCATGACTTCACACACTATATCCTATTGTCAGGCTGTGTGGTCTCCACTTGAGGTCTGGGAAGGACAGAATCCAAGTTGTGGGTGGTGGTAGCCATGAAAGGAAACAACGGCTGCCTGAACCCTGAGGCCTGTGGGCAAGAAGCTCGGGTGCTGCTGAGATTGGAGGGCTGGACCTATCCATGTAAATGGCTGGCTGCCTGGAGGGGGAACCTGCCGAGATCTAGACGTAAGGGAGCACTGAGTGAACACATGGGCTCAGAGACCATCTTTTCCAATGTGCAGTGTGCGCGCCCCACAGATGCAGTAATCAGGCGGTCAGGGAAAGGCCTCGGTGGTCTCTCTGTTCTTACTTTCCTTAGACTCTCTGCAGAAGATAATTTTTGTTTTGTGCGTTTAGTGCCCTAATCTAGGTATGAACTTTGCTGCAGAAAGTAAAACTCTCTCTTAGTCTTTCTTTGCCCTGGATTTGTTTTATTTTGTTTTTGTAATAACAGTCATCCACTTTAACTGGAGAAGCATGGGAGATTTTTAACACTTTCCCTCAGATTCTTAGTTACCATTCTAAACCACAGCTTAATGTTTCTAGATTTTTTTAATCTAAAAAAGTCGTTGTAGAATCCCTTTCAACTGGAGGTTTTACTAATACTCTAAAAATAACATCCAGATACCTACTGATCTGTGCTAATCGTGAGGAAGTGTCTGTTGTACAGGTTTCTGCAAACACAGGACTCTGTCAGGTAGATTTGGGCTTTTGCTGAGCTGGATGAAGGCCTAACCCAGCCTCACACCCTGGAAAAAAGCAAACAAACACGTATCTGTTCTTACAGTGTAGAGTTCAGGGTTATCCAGCCATGACATCATTGTTGTCAGCGACAGAAAGCATCTGGGTCCCTGGAAGCGTTCTAGCCCAGAACTGCCACCATGAATGCTGCCTTGGGAATTTAGAATCTGGGAGTCACCAGAGTGACTCTAGAAATAAATACAGATCCTTAGTGGAAGTGTGCAAATCAAGAAGGAATAAGGTGAGGCAAGCGTTATGATGTGAGCGAAAGGGTGGGGCAGTCATAGCTGCAGGAGCAGATGGGTATGTTGCTGAGGAGCTGGCGACAGCAGAGCATCAGAGCTCAGTGGATGTCCCTTTGCCCCCCATTGGAAAGGCGCAGTGGAGGAGTGTGACCTGGGAGGCAGGAGCCTTGGCCCCTGGTCTCAGCCCCAGCCACTCTCTTCTGGGCTGAGAGAGGGCACCTCTCCCGGCATTTCCCGGGTAGCATGGTGCCAGTTAAATGGTGACTGTGTAATAAAATGGAAGCAGTTACGTGTAACAAGTGATCCCTTAAGAAGTGAGGATAAACAATTTTACTTGAACCTAAGTGTTGTTTTTGTTGTCATTAGGTATGCTATGTTGACTATGGATTTAGTGAAAATGTTGAAAAGAGCAAAGCATACAAATTGAACCCGAAGTTCTGTTCACTCTCGTTCCAAGCTACAAAGTGTAAGCTAGCAGGTAAGAGGAACCTTTTTGAAAACTCGTTCCATTTTGATTCTTTTATACTTTCTGGTTAAACCCTAAAAAGTGTACTATGTATTTCAAAGGATTATAATGTAGTATTTCTTGAAAGGTATAAATAAATTCATGTCCAATATCGTCTTTATAAGGTGTGATTATTATAAAATTTTTACAGTGTTTTATTACATTTTTGTTATATATAACTGTTGCGCGTGGGTCACCGGCTAGCAGTGACCACGGCACACTGTGGATGGCTCGACAATACGCGAGAAAAAATACACATGCACAGAGACAAACCAGTTTCTGTGGGGAAGTAGGGACAGAATGGCCACCCCCCCTAGTGGGGAGCGCGCTGATTTACCGTCCATACCTGCTTTTATTAGGCTCATTTTGCATAATAACTCAGGTAACGTACAATACTCATTAGGGGGAAGTAAGGAATATAGGAAACAAAGAACTCTGCCGGTCTATTGAGTTGGGGGGTCAAAGAGCTGTAAGGCTGAGGAACAAACTAGCTTCCTCCTAAGACCCTCCTCATTCAACTGAGAGCATTCTTGAACAAAGAAGGTTTCACAGTAATTTACATGTTCTTTCTTAGGCCTGATCACCCCGGGAAATCCGCACTTCCCAGTACCGAACTGTACTTCCCCGTCATTGTTTCAGGCTTAGGTGGAGCACGGGAACTAAGGCCACCGAGAGATAAGGAGATTTTCTTCCGGACGCTGAGAACTCAGACTTTGTCAAAGCCGAGGAGTGAGGGTCCATCACCCCCCTTTTGCTGCAGCCCCCCCCCCAAGTCCTTCTTTTGGGGGGGCCTCCCAAAGTGATCGTGCCTGGCTTGGGTTGTTCCCCCGTGGGGAATCTTACCCGTCTTTGGCTAACCGACCAAGCTTTTTGGGGGGTTCAGTTATGAACAAAGCAGCAGAAACAGCATTCCTGCCAGGAAGATAAGCTTTTGTCTCCTTGCCGGCTCACGGTTCCAAGGGCGTTCCCTTAGCCTTAGCCTAGGCGGGGGTCTCAGTTTCTGATACCAGTCAGGGCGGTTCCCAACATATAACATTTATTTTTTTATAAAAAGTCTATTGGCCATCTGAAAGGGTCTTTTTGTTGTAGTTCTAACTGCCCTAGTAACTAGTGCTGGAGGCCACGCGGCAGGGAATTTGCTCAGTTTAAATCTTGTTGTTCAGTCTGTTTTGAAGTGACTCCCGGCTTTATTGTCAGTGAGATGGACTCTGTGGGTGCTGCTCATTACCAAGTAACATACCCTCGTGCGCCAAACGCGAGTTCGGCTCTAGGTCACATGCAGTCCCTGGCACAGTTGGTGTATCCCTGTCCTCTTCTTCCTCCTCAAGAACACGTAGAGGAACGCACATGTGTGAGAGAGACGCTGCAGGGATGACCTGAATGTGTGGGGGCTGCAGTGGCCCTGCCGATGGTGAAGAGAGACCTTGAAATATGTGTGCATCATGCCAAGAGGGCCTGAGCTAAATTCAGAAAATGACCAAAATTCTCTCCTAAAAGTTAGCCCCGTCCAGGACATAAACAAACCCACCCACATGGAATCAGCACCAGAAGGGCCCAGTTGGCTTGGGGGAAGCAGGGGAAGTGACTGAAATCTGGCAGAGAGCAGAGCAAATGCCATTGTTACCTCTCAGACCCCTGCCCCACAAACAGTGTCAACAACCCAGCAACTGGGTTGCCCTGCCCTGGTGAACACCGCCAAGGCTCCTCCCCTCACTAGTAACAGATACATCAAGACAAAAAAAAAATGGCCCAAATGAAAGAACAGATCAAAGATCCAGAAAAAATACAATTAAGTGATGAAGAGATAGCCTATCAGACGCATAGTTCAAAACACTGGTAATCAGGATGCTCACAGAATTGGTTGAATTTGGTCACAAATTAGATGAAAAAATGAAGGCTACACTAAGTGAAATAAAGGAAAATGTACAGGGAACCAATAGTGATGGGAAGGAAACTGGGTAAATCAATGGAGTGGGCCAGAAGGAAGAAAGAAACATCCAATCAAAAAAGAATGAAGAAACAAGAATTCAGAAAAATGAAGAGAGGCTTAGGAACCTCCAGGACATCTTTAAACATTCCAACATCTGAATTATAGGGGTACCAAAAGGAGAAGAGGAAGAGCAACAAGTGGAAAACTTATTTGAACAAATAATAAAGGAGAACTTACCCAATCTGGCAAAGGAAATAGACTTCCAGGAAGTCCAGGAAGCTCAGAGAGTCTCAAAGAAGTTGGACCCAAGGAGGAACACACCAAGGCACATCATATTACATTACCCAAGATTAAATGAAGGAGAGAATCCTAGAAGCAGCAAGAGATAAGGAGGCAGTTACCTGTAAGGGAGTTCCCATCAGACTGTCAGCTGATTTCTCAAAAGAGACTTCACAGGCAAGAAGGGGCTGGAAAGAAGTATTCCAAGTCATCAAAGGCAAAGACCTACATCCAAGATTACTCTATCCAGCAAAGCTTTCATTTAGAGTGGAAGGGCAGATAAAGCGCTTCTCTGGTAAGGTCAAGTTAAAGGAGTACATCACTAAGCCCTTATTATATGAAATGTTAAAGGGACTTATCTAAGAAAAAGAAGATAAAAAACATGTATGGTAAAATGACAGCAAATTCACAATTATTAACAACCACACTTAAAGCAAAACCAAAAACAAACTAAGCAAACAACTAGAACAGGAACAGAACCATAGAAATGGAGATCACATGGAAGGTTAGCAACAGGGGAGTGGGAGGAGGAGAGAGGGGGAAAAGGTATAGAGAATAAGTAGCATAGACGGTAGGTAGAAAATAGACAGGGGGAGGGCAAGAATAATATGGGAAATGTAGAAGCTAGAGAACTTATGACACATGGACATGAACTACAGGGGGGAATGTGGGTGGGAGGGTATGTGCAAGGTGGAGGGGAGTGAAGGGGGCGAAATGGGACAACTGTAATAGCATAATCAATAAAATATATTTTAAAAAATAAAGAAGTTAAAAAAAGTTAGCCCCGTGAAGAGATCCCTCCTTCTCAGCAAGGGTAAATCTTTATGACCGAGGAGCTGGGTTTGGCTGTATCTGTGAGATAAACCTCAGGTTATTTTGAAAGCCTGTTACAGACTGGTGAGAGTTAGTTCTGAAAAGAACGTATCAAGAGCATAGGACAAGATTTAAGGTGCTGGAATGGAAGGTTTGATAGCAGCAATAAAGTTGCGTGTCTAGAGGACAAAGCAAGAACAAGAGACAGGTAGCTTGGAGGGAGCCTGTGAACTTTTGCTTATGGACTTAAAGGGGATAGATACAGAAATGGATGCTGGGGAAACATGAGCTTGTTTTAACTAGTTTAATAGATTAACCTAAAGTTGTCATATATAGGATACATAAAATTACAATTTTCAAAGAATTTAAAGAGTAATTAGACCAAAATAAAATTCACTTATATCCATATTATGTTAAACTTTCTATGATAAGTCAGAAAAATTTGAGGCTCTTTAGGGCCATCATTGTGGTATACTCGAGAAAAGGAAGAAGAAAGGAAAGAAAGAATAAAGGATGGTTGTCTAAATTTCCACTAAATTCATGTTCATTTTATATGAAAGAAGTTAGTGTGTATATTTAATTAGAAAATGAAAAAAGTCAAGGGTATATTTTTAGGAAGAACATTCCAGAGACATACCTGGCAGACACAGTTGATTGATAGCTTCTTTCACATATTAGACTTTTGTTTTAAGTACGTGTTTGTATGCAAAGTGAAGGCTGTGTCTCCTAAGGAAGAAATTCTGATTGATCATCAGTTCTTCTTTTTGCTTTAAATTGCCTGTCTTAGTGTGATCATTCAAAAAGGCATTCATGTTTATATACATTATAAAATAAATATCTTAAAACCTAAGGGTGGGTTATGTAAAGGAGATAATAAAACAAAGCTTCCCTATAAAATTTAAGAATTTTGTAATAGATTCATAATTATAATAAGTAGCCATCACAAACACAATCAATCTATCCATCTTAAAGTGATTCTGCGGATTAAGTAGAAATTAAAATATTCAATATTTTTCAGGGTTGGAAGCTCTAAGTGATGATCCTGGTTTAGTGAAGGTGGTTGAATCTTTGACTTGTGGAAAGATCTTTGCAGTGGAAATCCTTGAAAAAGCTGATGTTCCACTTGTTGTTCTGTATGATACCTCAGGAGAAGATGATATCAATGTCAATGCCACCTGCCTAAAGGCCATATGTGACAAGTCACTAGAGGTTCACCTTCAGGTACCACTGTGACCGCTGTTGTCATCTGTTACACACATCAAAGCAAAGGAAGTTATCAGAAAAGAATGGTACAAATTTTAGGCTAACACTAGACAGAGACAGATTATGCCTGTATTGAGAAAAGGGGGAAGGGAGACTGGAAGTGGGGGAAATGCCAAAACCTGAATAGTAAGTATTAGGGACTGGATTTTTATTTTATTTTCCAGTTTCTACAATAAGCATGTATTAATTTCACATGAAATTACTGTGCAAAGATAATACAAGATGATGTTACAAAAGAAGGGAAGTTAGATTAATGAAGATGTTTATTAAATTATTAGCTCTAACATTTTTAAAATGTGAAAACATACATGTCTGCAAAGAAAACTTAAACAAATTATAGAACAGCCAATCTAAATAATAGGATGAGATGTTAAAAATGAGCCTTTTAGAGGTTTCATAGCAACATTAGGAAAATATTTGTTTTAATAAGTAGAACAACAGTAAGTTATTTTTATATTATGATTTGACTAAAGATAGCTAAAATTAAACCTTTACTATAATTAAAACTTTTTTAAAATTTCTAAAATTCATATGAACTATGGGTACAGATTAAAAAGTAGGCTGATAGTGGAATTGATTTGGTGAGAGTTTCTTATTTTCATTTCCGTTAAGGTTGCAAAAATATGTTTTATCTAATAGTTTTTTTCCCCCTAAATTAATGGGGAGAAAATAAAGTCACAGGCAATCTCAGCTTCTCAGACCATGGAAGTGTTGATAAGTTAATGTATGCAAAAAGTCTACTTTGTGCCCGACACAAATGATATCAGATATTCCTTTTGGAAAGAGTGGTATCTAAATTAGTTTTTCACATTTAAGGTATGAAATTCATTCTATCATACCTATCCTCCAACTTAGAAGATTTTGAAATGCAAAGACTTTCAATGAGGTATTTAGGTATGCACCCCTATGCTCTGTTCTCAAGCCTCCCATGTGTCCTTTGTTCGTTCCAGGTTGACGCTATGTACACCAATGTCAGGGTGACTAATATCTGCTCTGATGGCACCCTCTACTGCCAGGTGCCTTGTAAGGGTCTGAACAAGCTCAATGACGTGCTGCACAAGATAGAGGACTACTTCCGTTGTAAGGTATGGCAGAGCATCATCTACCTCTACACTTAGTCCCAAAACTGCAGATAAGAGTGGTCGCTAAATTTGTCTAGGTATGAATAACTTTTGAAAAGTTTGAGGTAGACCTTCTAGAATAGTGGGTGAGAGCCACAGACTGCATACTTTCAAACAAAACACACCAACCCCCCACCCTCACCACTGGTTTCTGCACTGTAAAACAAGGGTAGCCGTAGTGTGTACCCATAGGAGTGTCGTGAGAACAAGTTGCAAGCCTGCTTAATTCACACAGTGCCTGGTGTGTAGTAAGTGCTCAACAACTGATGGGTGTGTCACTGACAAGGTGCAGGTGATGGTCCTTCAGTGCGGCTGCCTGGCTCTCCATCTGCTAGAGCCAGCCGGCTCCTCTGCTTTGGACAAAGATGAAACTATGGGATTCAGGAGAATAAAACTTCTAAGGCATCACTCCCAAGTTCTCTAGGATCTTTGAGAAGCCGCCACCTCAGTAAATGAGGGTCTGCAGTTTAAATTGATTAAGAAGCTCCTTACCCTTTCAATCTAGTATTCTTTTCTGAATCGGGATATGGAGAGGTTTTATTTTAAGGTTCCAAGGTTATTTCCTTAGCTCCATTAGGACATCATAGTCATGATCCACAGTATGCTGTGGTTTCCGAGTGACTAAACTCCAATGCCACTTCACCCCTGACCCCCTCGTCCTGGAAGTGACCCCTTGCCTCTAACCTGCCAAGCACAGTGAGGGCCTTGTGGCACTTATGAAATACCGTATTTTAGCTATTTGGGTATTTGGTTGTCTTACTAGAATGTAGGCTTCCTGGGGGCAGAGACTGAACTTTACTGGTAAGCACCTAATCCATTTAGGTACTGTAGTGCCTAATCTAGTGTCTTGCATAGAATAGGTATTTCAAAGCTTTTGCTGACTCAGGTGAAGCCCGTATTCAGACTACAGCATAGAATTCAGGCATTAGACCTACAGCTTTACCACTTTGTATGTTATAGACATTTTAGATGTATGTCAAGGTCATTACTTAGGTTGAATTTGCTAGTCTATAGATCTGAGACACCCAGAGAGGCTGACTCCAATGACTCACTTGCATGTATGTGCTCATAACCTGTGGCAGCGAAGGGCGCTCTTGATAGTCCCTAGTGCTCTTGTAACCCAAGTGGAGACATTACCTGTGGGGAAGGACACATTCACACTGGCAGAAAGAGACCACGGCAGGGCCCCAGCAGCAGGTTGCGGCAGCAGAGGAGGATGAGGAGACCTACAGCCATGATGTGTTGCCATTTCACTGGCCCTGACATCCACATTTGTGTTGGTGACATTTCTTTTGTTTGGAGTTAAAATCCCATCTTTGAATCTAAATCTTCAAAGATTCCAAAAAGAGACCTATTGACAGCTAGCCCAGCCTCCTCATTTCTCATCCACGCTGTTCTCCTCTTTGTCAGATTCATCCTCCCTCTTCGTGGTTAACTGACGGCGCCAGAGCCCGGATGAGTCACACTGATGTCCAGGCTAACATTTTTAGACATTTCAACAGGGGTGATTTATGAGCCATGTGCAAGGAGGGAGCATAGATCACTGCCGTCAGCAGATGCAGAGAAAGAGTGCAGGAGTTCTCCAAGCCCCAGGCATGCGCCGCGTCCCCTGACTGCATGTGGGTGAGGCAGCCGGCCTGGGCCTCACAGATGTTTTTCTAGTGGTGTGGCAACGTGCTCTTCGCTAAGAGTAATAAAAGTGTCATGAATTCTGTTTTGCAGCACATGACCTCAGAGTACTTCGTTTCCTTACCCTTCTGTGGGAAGATCTGCCTCATACATTGCAAAGGAAAATGGTTACGAGTAGAGGTAAAATCAGTCACTTGACTTTTTTCCAATTATTTTATTTATTTATTCTTTAGAGACAGGGGAAGAGAGGGAGGAAGAGAGGGAGAGAAACATTGATGCGAGAGAGAAACATCAATCAGTGGCTTCTTGCATGCTCCCTGAGCAGGAACCAAACCCACAGCCCAGGCATGTGTCCTACTGGGAATTGACCGGCAACCCTCCGCCCTGCAGTTCGACTCCCAAATAACAGAGCCACACTGGTCAGGGTGACTTTTTTTAACTTATTATGAAATATTTCAGACATACAAACAGTTTTTTTAAATGGAAAAAGCAGTTTGAGAAATAGAGTCTGACTGACACAGCCAGTGCTCTCCGTGCATCCCGCCCCTGGGGGAGCTGCCAGCTGGATTTGGTGTTTCTCGTTCCTGTCATTCCTTTACGCTTTCACTGTGTCTGTGGCTGCACACACACCTTCACTGTCTGTGTATTTTCATGTGCAGGTAGTAGAAATGCAGACATGCATATGTATATAAAACATTTACAGTAAAAATAAGTGAATAAGGTATAACTAAATGAATAAATGTTTTAAATATATGTATAAATAGTAAAATGTGGTGGTTCTTCTGGGGCATGCTTTTCATTCTTTACGTTTGTAAGTTTCATCCATGTCAGCACGTGCAGCTTCAGTTTATTTGTTTTCTTGCTGTGTGATGTGACAGCGCACGACTGTGCCGACATCATCACCGCACTCTCCCGACTGTGGGTATTTAGATTGTTTCCTACTTTCTGTTGTAAACAACATTACCGTTACCATGGCCCTTCCTGTGCATGTCCCCCCAGGGTACATCTGTAGGAATGGAATTTTTGGCCACAGGAAATACGTATCTTCAACTTCAACCTCACTATCTTCACCTTCACTAGATATTGCCTTAATGTCTCTAGAAAGTCACCCTTCCACAGAAGCTGTAGCCCTGTGAGAGTTGCAGCTTCTTTCGGGGAGTCTCAGATCCTCTGTCCCTCCCGCCCAGGTTGGCTTTGGCTTCAATGTTCCATACGCTCCTATTTCCAGTCCCTGGTCACTGTCTTTCTTTCTTGCAAGCTCAGTTATGAATTTGAAAGGTTGGTTATATTTTATCATATATTTCTCTCTAAAATTTTTATTGATTAATTTAGAGAGAGAGAAACATCGATTTGTTGTTCCACTTATTTATGCATTCATTGGTTGATTCTTATATGTGCCCTGACTTGGGAATTGAACCCTTAGCCTTGGCGTATCAGGACAATGCTCTAACCAACTGAGCTGCCCAGGCAGGGCCTGTCATATATTTCTATATATTTTTCAAATATGAGTTTTTAATTTTTGTTTTTACCTTTCCTTCCTTCCTCTCTTCTCTTCTCCTTCCTTCCTTTCTCCTCCCTCCCTCACTTCCTCCCTCCCTCCTCTCTCTCTCTTTCTCTCTCTCTCTCTTCAATATCTAGTTTGCCCAATAGCTAAAGTTGCAAATTTGGGCCTGATTTTATTTTACTTTTGTTTTTCCTATGGAAAAACAGAAAATTATGGAGAGTGTCCATAATTTTCATAAGATTCTCAAAGAAACCACCACTAAGAAGGTAAGAACCATTGCTTTATTGACTTTTTAATATTGTATAGCAGCATTTGAGAACTTAATTATACTGATTTTCTTTTTATTTAAATGAAACTTGGTCATGTCTACTTTAATGAAAGCACCAATTTTCAAGTAATTATCGTCATTAACCTGAATGTATGTCAGAAGGCTGAAATCCAGGGTTATATGAACAAGGGTTTTGTGTTTAGATATAAATTTCAAAAACATGGCTTGTTAAAAAGAACACGGCATTATTTGAATTTGAAAGCTCTGTGATGTTTAGTGTATGTTGTGGAAATACACAAATACTTAATTTTTCAAACTTCTATTTTGGAATAATTTCAGACTTTCAGAGAGTTGCAAAAATAATTTAGAGTTTCTAAATGTCCCTTACTGACCATCTCCAAATGTTACTATCTTACATAAGCATTACCAAAAGCAGAAAATTAACATCAATAAATTATTGTTAACTAATCTTCAGAACTTACTGACATTTCCCAGATGGTCTTTCAGTGTCCTTTTTCTGGTCCCGGGTCCCAAGTTGTGTTTAGTTGTCCTGTCTTCTTGGTTTTCTCCAGCCTGGCACTTGCTCCTTCTTTGTTGTCCGTGGCCCTTTAAAGAATAGTGGTGTTTTTTAGGGTATCCCTCAACTCGAATTTCTTCATGTGTGGAACCAGGCTATGGCATTTTGGCAAAAATACCTTTCCGCAAATGCCCAAATGTTTAGATAAATATCTAGTGATATTTTTATTACTATCAAATTGTGTATTGTCTACCTTTGAGATAGCAAAAGTGTTCATTCTTTTAGAGATACATAGAAGTTAAGGAAAAATAGTTCATTAAAAGCAGATCCTGTGCTTAAATGATGTGTTTGTTCTTGACGTGTCTATGCTTTATGTAGTAACTGTATCTTTTGAACTCACTTCATCCACCCCCCAGCTCTGTTCTGTAGCCGTTCCCTCCCTGCCACCACTCTTCCTGCAAACATGTCCTGTGTGGGCTGCGTTCACTCTCCACACCACCTTGCAGGTGGTCTCTGCCGCTGCTGTTTGCCATCTGCCTGCTCTGCATCGGGGAGGCTGTTCTTGTAGCAGCACCTGAGCTGCACAGTCCGACCGCTGTCTGCCAGCTCCCATTTTACCAGGCCTCTCTGCTGCACCTACCAGTGTGGAAGCGTGAGATTCCCTTCTCACTGGGCTGCCGTGTTGTCTAATCCTCCTGATTTTCCTCATGATGTTCTAATGCTTTTTTCTCTTATTTTTTACCCCCCACCCCACCCCTGTGGCCAAAGTGTCGGCGTCCCCAGGTTCTGTCCCAGCTCGCCATTCTTTTCAGCCTCTGCATCCTTCTAGGCAATTCCATCTCATAGCTGCAGTTATTATCTGGGTCCTAATGTCTCCTAAATTAGTTTGCAGCCCTGGTGAGCTTCAGATTTGGGCAAAAAGCCAGCCTAACTGTCCATCTCACAAAATCCTCAAGCTCTACGTGTCCGAAACCAAAATTACCTTTCTTCATTTTTGACTTCCTTTTACGTCCGTATTTTGGTGGTACCTCCATTCAGCTAGCCATCCAGGCTGTTGCTGCAGAGATATCTGTGACTCATGTATCTTCCTTAGTCCTTGGCGCAAGTAACCACCAAACTCTGTCAGTTTTATAGCTTTGTAATTTCGCACCTAGATCACTGCAATACTGTGCCCACTGGTTCCTCCGCCTTTACTCTGTCCTCCAGTCGAGCTCCATACCACTAGAATGAGCAACCCAAAATGCAAATAATAACTTGTAATAGTGTGTCCAACATTTAATAAGGCTTACTATTTCCTAGACACTAAATGTTGTTTTTTTTAGACATGACTGATCTAATGTAATCTTCACAAAACCCCATTATCCCCATTCTTACCGATGAAGAAAGAACCTCAGGGAAGAAGTAGGAGAGCTGAGGTTTGAAACTGAATCCACCTGATGGTGAAGCCCTCATTCAGTCTTACCACCAGCAGTGCACGGCTTCTTCTGGAGTCGCCATCTCATTCTTCTGCTCAGGACTTGACAGTGGCTTCTTCTCCTCTGCAAGGTCGAGTCTGAGTTCTTTTAAGGACTCAGCAGTGTCTGGCTCTCCAAGGCCTCGCCTTTGCCTCTCACTTTATCTTCCAACCTAACCAAGATGCTTGCAGACCCCGCACGTGAGAAAAGCCTGCATGTCTCTGCCCACCCTCCCCACGCTGTTTGAGGTGTCCAGATTGTTCCCTAACTATATGTCTTCCCACCTGGTTTGCTCCCATTCACAATTTAAGGTCCAGCTCTGAAAGGACATGCATTTATGAAAATTATGAAATTCCAGTTTGTGAGAAAGGAAATACAAATATCCAATAAATACAGTTATTTCTTAAAGGAACAAATGTTTACACAATTTAAATTATCCAGCCAAAAGTTTCATTAGGTAAGTCACAGTGTATCCATATAATAGCTTATGCACCATTAAAATGACGTGGAAGACTAATGACATGAAGTATTTTTGAGCCATTGAGTGAAGAGCGGTCAGTTATTAAACAGTATATACTATTTAGTTCCTACATATTCTGAACTTATTTTATACATCCAGCCAACTCTGTTCTGTGGCCACCATGGTCCCCGATATCACTGTACCTCCAAACACGTCCTGAGTGGTCTGCACTCACTTTCTGCAGTGCAGTATGTTCTAATGTCTGTCAGTCAAATTTTTTTGTAAAATCATGAATAAAAGACTAGAAGGATAGTTATATAAGAAGTTATATAAGAAATTTCATATCATTAAGTATCTAAATTTTCTACAATGGAGGCATTGTACCAAAATGAGGGGGGAAAAGTTAATTTTAAAGAAAAGTACCAATTCTAGGCTTTTCCTCTCTCTGAAAGCTTGCTGTAACAGCTGCTCCCTGGCTGGGTCAGGTGCCCATCCTCTGTTCTCGTGGTACTGCCCCTGCACAACTCATGACTGCCCTCACTGCATTACATTCTGAGTATACAGTTGTGTCATCTCACAGAGTGGGAATTCTTTAGGATGGGGAAGTACTCAGTGTGTCTCTGTGGCCTCGTTGTGCCTGGATATCTAAGTTCAGTCTATACCATCCATACCAATATATATGCTCAATATGTACATTTGAATAACAATATATTTTAAAATATTGCCCAAGAAACAACAAGAAAAAAAATATTGTCCATAGTGCTGTTGGTGTTGATCATGTGTTAAGAGATTTTAAAATGTGTGCTGTTATATTAATAAAACATTCTCTGGGGCAGCAGAAAAGGCTTTACTTCTGGTGAATCTGACTTCCATGCCAAGAGTTGCCCAGTTCTTCTCAACAGTCACCATGTTGAAGGCATAGCCATTCTTTTTTTTTTTTTTTACACTTTTTTTAGCCTCACCAAAGGACATGCTTATTGATTTTAGAGAGCGGGGAAGAGAGGGAGACAGAGGGAGGGAAACATCAGTGTGAGAAAGAAACATCGATTGGTTGCCTTTCATACCCCTGACTAGAGACCAAACCTACAACCCAGGCATGGGAATCGAACCCACAACCTTTCAGTTTACAGGATGGTGCTCCAACCAACTGAGCCACACCAGCCAGGGCTGCACTACATTCTTAAGGTGGCAGTTAGTGCAGTTGTAGGCTTGAAGTTCCTGCCCAAATAACCATCCCCATGAGGCTATATTTGGCCAGTGTAACTGTATTCAATGATGGCAAATATCACAATGGCTCATTGAGGAAAATTATGGGCATTTAAAGATGCACCCAGCATCTTATATTGTGATGTTAACCATTTGATCACAAATAGCTAATTATTGCCTTGACTCAATGTGTAATTTTCCCATTTTTCAATTACTAATTTGGGCCTATTTTACCACTTTGACTTCTGAGTTTCAAATTGTTAGGACAAATGATAATAATTATCATTGGGCTTTCTGACAAAGCTATAAAATACCAAAATATGTTATGATTTAAAACATATGTAGTATTTACCTGTACAATTAAAATTCTTTCTCTGAGTTCTCTTCTTTATTTCCTCATTGCTAAGACACAGTTTTTTTTCTCACATTTTAATATTTTGTAGAACATACTGCATCTTATAATCAGCAATGTATAAGAATATATCAAATTGTTTTATAAGCAATAGTATCCTAGAATTGAAAGCACAGTGGATATTACTATATTAATTTTACTGATTATTACTAGTTTACTGAATGTTACTAATTACATAAATTAACTAGATGTTGAAATCAATTCTACTCTAAAAGAATACCTGTAAGTAAATTTTAAAATAAGAGAAAATTTAATAATGGAAGTATGTCGTCTTTATATGCAGTTTAGAGTTGCACCTGATGTAATGGCACAGGGCTGTTCTGATCCTCTGGCTGTGCTAGTAAACGGGCCGGCGCTTGTGTCCTTGCAGGTCATGAACGTCCACAGCAGCCGGACTCTTGATGTCCAGTTCCTGGACACCGGCACCGTGACGTCCGTGAAAATATCGGAGCTCAGGGAGATCCCCTCTCGGTTTCTACAGGAAGTGATCGCAATCCCGTCTCAGGTACTGTGTGCTGGAGAGACCGGAATGCGTGCGTAGTCGTGTGCCAGGTGCCCTCTCCGCTGTGAGCCTGCTGACGACCAGAGCCTGCGCGTGTCTCTGATGGGAAATGCCTCGAACGTGGTGGTTCGCTGGGGGTCAGGTGGTCGTCCGGCTCAGCTGGCGTAGGCGAGCCAGTCAGACTTACGGACGGACGCTGTTGGATGAATGTGTGTGTGTGTAAGTATGTCCGGTTGTTAGGTTACATTGTCCGGTTAGAGGTTCTGTTGATATTTTAATATGATACAATTGGTGCTGACTTCTACTCAGCTTCAGGGTATTGTGTGTCAATAGTTACCCCCAGAGTTCCCAGTTTAATTAGGTAACCATTCTCTTTCGAAATCTGTTTATATTTAATCATTTTCTTATATGATGTTACCCTCATAGATTTTAGTAAAAAGATTAACTTCAGCCTGTCTGTCCCTCCTCTATTGGTAAAAATTTGTAAGAATTTTAAATTATCTTGAGTTAAGTAAAATTGTTAAGAACTATTTCCCACCTTTGGGAGAAGTAGAGGATTTTGTATAGAAATTAATCATTTGTTGAAAGTAAAATTGACATTCTGTAATTTTAAACGGCTTCTTGTATATTTTAGAAGATACATTGTGCCATGAAAACGCAATGAATGAAAAGCATGTGGCCACACTTAGCACGACTTTCTCAGTTTCTCTCACTGCAGCTGCCGCTGCCCTTTCTAAGGTGTGACTGTTACAGAGAAGCTGCCCAACTCATCATCAAGCCAGTTTTCCGAATCACTTACGTTGTTGCTCAGCCATAATGCTGAAAATTGTTAGGCCTTCAGGCGCTCCTTTCACCTTATAGCACCTCTGGCTTCTGCACCCCTTGTTAGGTAAACATCCACCGGGGCCGGCCTTCTAGAAAAGCCCCCAGCTAGAAGGGGAGGGGGTGAGGGACCCCATCCCACTGGTTCTGAGTGTCTGAAAGTCACACAATACACTTTCTTGGAGCTACAGCATTAAAAGCCATGACAAATTTTTTATATTAATCTTATCTAGATTCATTGTTGAACGGTTACAAAGCTGGGGGAACTTTAAAAGCCAGCAAGGCCAAGCCTCTAACAGCCTCTCCCCAAGAGGCCGCAGTCAGAGCTGCAAGGTGACGGCCTGCTGGCCAAAGCTGACCCCGGAATATCGAGTTTGGGCTCTTGGCTCTTGCAGTGTTTTAAAATGTGAATCAGTTGCCGGGATTTAAAAATCAGATAATTTCACACAAAAATCCCCACTTCTAGCTTCTCTTGACAAAGTAGACAGTGTGACAGCACCGAGTGTTCTCCTTTACGGGGCGGCACTTGTGGGAGCTGGGGAGGCGGCCTTCCCTGTGCAGGGCCTGCCGGCCAGTGTGCTGGCCCCCTCAGGCCGCCTCCCTCCCTCATCACCATAGAGCGTGTGACCTCGTCCAGGGGGCACAGGGAGAGACCGGGAGCCCCCCACGGAGGAGGGCATGACAGGGAGGATGGGGCTCAGAGAGGAACGAAGGAACCCAGGGATCCTGGAAGTAGGTTTCGTTCCCTTCACAGAATTGCCTCCATCGGTTCAAAGGTTTCTGTGAGACTGAAGGGGGTCCCTGAGGTCACCGGTGACTCCCTGATGCAGCCACTCTGCAAAAGCTTGTGCCGTGATGGTGGCAGGCAAAGAGCACTGGGGAAAACGAGTGAAATCTATGGATTTCACTTTTTTCTTAATTCTCGTTACGACCTCCCTCCAAAGGCGAGCACCAATGCTGGCACCCACAAGGTCCTCAGGAAATGCTGGGTGGAGCACACAAGCCTCTGAAGAGGTTTCTGCAACAGGAGTCAGTTTTTATCCAAATGACACTTTTTTTTTCCAGTTAGGTTTAGACAGAAGACCTAGACGTAAATCCCAATGCTCTCTTTTCAGTTGTGTGATCTGATAGTGTCTCCCCGGGCCCGTTTCGCCATCTGTAAAGTGGTGCTGCCACCCTGCCCATCAAGCAGAAGTGCTGTAGGGTGAGAAGTGCATGGAATGCCTGGGGTAAGCCTCGGCTTGTAATAGGAGTGAAGAGGATAATGGTAATATAAATAGAGCCAGGAACAAAGCGGATGCTTCAGCCTGAGTGCTGATTGTCATCATTAGCTGTGGCTTGCTCTCTATGTTGGCAGCATCTGACTTGCAGGAAAATCATATTGACGTTACTCATAAGTACCTATTTTAAGGTAGTGTGTTGACTTTCCCACCGTGTTTTCTTTTCAGGCTATCAAGTGCTGCTTAGCAGACATCCCACAATCTATGGGCATGTGGACGCCAGATGCCGTGCTGTGGTTACGAGATTCTGTTTTGAATTGCTCAGACTGTAGTATCAAGGTTAGTTATCTCACTGGCCTTGATACATTTCAAAAGGGAACTGTCAGCAAGAGGGTCTCATCTGGTTTTTGTAAAAGAATTATATCGAATTTTATCTTACTGTAACCTAATACTTTCACATCTGACACACTTTTATAATTAGGACATTGGTTACATATATGGTGAGAAGAGATTTCATTGTTTAATTTTAAGAATTTACTCTGTATATTCAGCACTATTTTTAAATCCTTTATATAATTTTCCCATTATTATTAAGGTAGCAGACATGGTTCTCTGCACCTGTTTTACAGTATAATAAGGAATTACAGTAAGTACCCAACAGAGGAGCCCCCTCAGATCTCTTGATATGTGTTATTAAAAACCATGTAAGTCCTCTATTTCTTTTTTCTAAAGTACAATAGATTATAAACAAATTATTTGCTTATAACCTTGGTTTTTGCCTTTTTTTCCTAAAGATTCCGTAAACTGCTTTATTTGTTTAACTGGCTGGTTTTGTCTGTACTTCCACATCTTCACGTCACACGCATGGCCCGTGTTTCCACGAATAGAAATGTAAAGTGGTATTTCTCTGTTTTAACAGATGCAAATAGTGTTGTCATTTTGTATGGAAATTTAACAGTGGAATGTCCTTGATATATCTTCATGAAGATCTCTGAGTTATTCCAGCTCTCACTGATTTTCCTGTCTTCATACTCCTCTTGGATTTATAATGTGCAGTCCACACTTAATTACGTACCATTTTATACTCTTTAATTGATGCATGATAATGAATATTACTTTCTCAGCTACTTTTTCAGCTCCTAAAACCAGGGCATCTTAATGGCTGCTTATTGAAATGACGTTTGTATATCATAAATCAAGATGAATTAGCAGTCAGTACATCATTAGCACTTCAAATGATAAATTTAAATAAATTCATCTTTCTAGGAAAAAAAAATTTTAAGTAAATTACTGTGGAAGGATTGCCTTGCAGGTGTCTTCCTTTCTTCATGCCCGTGTCTCTGCCTTTCATTTCTAGCCCAATGTGATAAAAAATAGATGTGGCTAGAAGTACCTCATTTTTGTCGTTTCTAAGATAAACCAGAGGAGCTGATGAGAAGAATTAACCGTCCCCCAGCCCTTGGGGACACACAGCATTCCAGGCCCAGTTTTTAACAGGTGGTGTTCTCGTGCAGACACTCACCTCTCTGACAGAGAGAGGGAGCTAGGTGGTCAAAGGTCTCCTGGGCAAAAGGTGCAAAACTGCGGTTTCAGCCTGGAGCTTGCTTCCTCTTTCACTCCCAAGATCCCTCTTCTCCCTCGTAACTGGGGGAGGGGGGAAAGGGTGAGGGCCCATATTAGGACCAAATAAGGAATGTGGACCAGAGGGTCCTGGAGGGTACAGTGGATGTCAAAGCTTTTTCCTCCCTCCTGGTCTGAGAGCACACCAGCCTTAAGCAGAATGCTTATAGAACATTTTGCCATTGTCGTGATTATTTGCTATTGTTGAAGTTGGATGGGTGACAAGCACATGAAGATTCATCATACTATTCTTTCTATTTTGAGTATTTAAAATGTCATTAATAAATAACATTTTTAATCATGACATATAGAATCACTTCCTCTCAGTGATAATGACCCCTAGCAGGTTATAAGGTACTCTCAGAGATTTTAGAAATCAGTACATTTCCACTCACATGAGCTTGCTGCTGGTCTCTAGACTGCTTAGCAGCTCATTCACTGCTAGCGTGATTGACAATCCATCTGACCTTAAATAAAATAACTTTAGGTTGGGGTTTTGGGGTTTTTTTTGCAAAATACTGTTTTAATATTTAACATTAATATTATAACCACCTCTCAGAATTTAATATTAATTTGGATTTCTTGAATTGGTGTTTCTTGTTTTCCAAAGGTTACAAAAGTGGATGAAACCAGAGGGATCGCGCACGTTTATTTATTTACTCCTAAGAACTTCCCGGATCCTCACCGCAGCATTAACCGTCAGATTACGAATGCAGACCTGTGGAAGCATCAGAAGGATGTGTTTCTGAGTGCCATATCCAGTGGAGCTGGCTCTCCCAACAGCAGAGGTGGCAACACCCGCGTCTCTAACAGCGCTGAAGAGAATGTCAGAAAGGGCCTCACGGACGGCATCAAAAAGCCCGTGGCGGATCCCACCTGCTCCGTCTCCATGGAGGAACTGCCGCCCCCTGTCCACCTGCCAAAGCCAGGGGAATACATGGACGTGTATGTGCCCGTGGCCTGCCACCCTGGCTACTTCGTCATCCAGCCGTGGCAGGAGATACATAAGCTGGAAGTGCTGATGGAAGAGATGATTCTGTATTACAGTGTGTCTAAGGAGCGCTACGTGACCGTGGAGAAAGACCAGGTGTACGCTGCCAAAGTGGAAAACAAGTAGGTCCTTGGGCAAAGCGTTTTATCCTACTCCTAGGAAGAGTGTGTGGCGGGACACCCAGAGTCCTTCATCCCTGCAGGGGGGCATTGAACTACACAAATGGGAATTTTGAATGTGAAGTGAGACTAATAAACTATGCCGTTTTCTAATATTTAAAATTATGTCATTTATTTAAAAATCTAGTGACCATATTCCTGTTAAAACCTAATCATACCTGAGGTGAAGGTTTGAATGTTGTTTTCTGCTTTTCTATTAGAAAACAATATTTGTTAAATTTAGAAAATAATGTTTTTAATTTAATAACCTTTTAATTTTAAAACTGATTTTTATTTTAGAAAATTTTAAAAATACAAAAAAGTACACAAAATTAAAATCAGCCAACCAGACTTCACCCTTGTGCACATCTCTGATTATTTATGGGATAGATTTGTAAAAGAGAAAACACCTGTTTGCTTAAAGATTCCTCATATACACTGTCAGTCGCTTCCTAGGGAGCCTGCACCACCTTTATGAGGTGCGGCAATGCCTGTTTCACTGGCTTTGGCCTTCGGACAGTGAGAACTGTCATTCCCTGTACTTGCTTAGTGCTTCTGTGGGTATTCTCACATTTGCACATTTGGGTCCACCCGCTCCTTTCCTGAGGTACTCGCTGGTTTCAACTCAGTGAAGCCCAAGCACTGCCCTCTGCACTCTGCTCTCCGGCCACAGAAACAGCTGGAAAACAGCACAGCTGTCCCTTGTCCTGTCCCCTTGGACAGCTTCCTTAGGGGAAATGACCAAACCTCTTTGATGATGCTGAAAACGAGGGACTGTCTCTCCTCCACCCAAGAACACACACAAACACACATGCCCAAGACAGCTCTAAAGGTCAGACTGCTTATTTTTCCTATGAAATGCTTTTGTCCTTTATAATAGCAAGTATAGGCATTTAGAAAATTCTGTTATTTTTGTGAAAGAAGAAAATCCAATTTTTAACTCTTGAAAGTGAAAAGTGTAGCAGCTATCATTCTGAAAAGCATTCAACTTACATGTTACAAGGTTTTCATCTTTAAAAAAACATTTTTACTGTGTCAAGTTAGTTATAATCATAGCATGAACGGGTTTAATTCAGTACAGGAACATTATTGGTGTTAATTTGCCCTCATGACAATTCTTTGTAGGCTAATTTAATCACAGGTAAACTGCTGTTACCTGTTATCTGAGGAGCAGATTAGAGATAATTAGTGGGGACAGGTGGGTCCTATTTGGAGGCAGGAGCTGTGTGGGGGAGGAAACGTAAACTGGAGCCTACAGAGGGGACTGCAGACTCCGCCCCCCGCCCCGCCCCCACCGCGTGTGTCCAGAGGTTCTGCCCCAGGACTCTTGCTTGGCTCCAACCAGTTAATTTGTCCCTAGGTAAGCAAGGGATGTCTTACAGACAAGAACGGATTACCTTTAAAAACTTTATGAACTGAATCAATGCAAAATGTCTAGAGTTTCTATCTTGCTTACAATCTTGCTTACAAGGTTTACTAAACCTTGTTCCCAACTACGGTAAGTTAAGACATAGGAATTGTGAATAGATTTTTTTTTATTACAGGGCTTTCCAAATTTATCTTAGTAAGAATAACCTGGAAAACCTATTAAAAGTGGAGATTCTCCTTTCTGACCCCAGAGACCCTGAATCAAAATCTCTGGGGGGTGGAACTCTGGAATCTGTGTTTTAACAGATTCTCCAGGTGATTCACAAGCAGCCTTGCACCAAAATTGGAAATGTAGCCGTGAGTTTAGAACTTGAAAGCTAAGTAGAAGCACAACACGAGAGTCCTCCCATGGCCCTCTGCTCACTGCTCTGTGCCTCTCATTCACAGACTGAGAGCACAGACCACCGTAATTTCCCCGGTACGATGTAAAGACATTGCTATTGGTGGAAACCAAATGTTTTCATGTCTTTTTGCACTTAAATAAATTAGCAACATGTACCAAACTGGCATTTCCACATATGAAAGATTCTCTTTAATTTGGCCTGAAGTTCTTATATTTACACAGTTTAGCTTTTTTTTTTTTAATTTTCATGACTCTTTTTTTTTAAGATTATTTATTTATTTATGTATTTATTTTTAGAGAGGGAAGGAAGGGAGAAAGAGAGAGAGAAAAACATCAATGTGCTATTGCTGGGGGCTGTGGCCAGCAACCCAGGCATGTGCCCGGACTGGGAATCGAACCTGAGACACTTTGGTTCGCAGCCTGTGCTCAATCCACTGAGCTATACCAGCCAGGGCTACAGCTTAGCTTTTTTAAATAATGATTATAATATTAATAATGGCCACCATTTGCCAAGTGCCTAAAGGCAAGGCACTTTGTATATATTATTTCTGCAAATGAATTAAAATTAAGTACTACCTCCGAGATAACAGGCTCAGAATAGATAAAGAATGCTGGGTATGCAGCTGGAAAATGGCCTAGCTCTGGTGGGACTCCAGCACAGGAGTTTGACCCCCAAAGCACTCATGTACTTATTATGATGCCTCTTTTTGCGTCTATGTTGTCTCTGCAACTCATGGGCTTTTGCTTGCTGCCCTTTGACCTTACCTGAAGGTTTCTGGAGTTTCCCGCAGAAGCCCCCAATCACATACAGTGTTGAAGCTGGCCTGTCTGTAGCCTTCTTACTGTAACTCACCCTGTAACAGCTGCGTAGGTTTCCTGTAGCCATTCTCCACTGTGTGTGCACTGGCGGGGGAATGGGTCCAGTCTGCCTAGCCGAGCCGGCCCGGCAGTGTGTTGCAGCCAAGGGCCTGCTGTTCCTCTGGGCTTGGCCCTGACACACCTGTTTCCCCAGGCGCCCAGGTCCGCCTCCTGAGGCAGAGCCCAACTCAGAGCATTCGGGAGCAGAGACCGCCTCCGGAGACACTCTGCTTTCAGACATTGTGAACAGTCAAGACTGTAGGACTCGAGAATGGCCCTTCATTCTTGAACTCCGAAGTCTGGGTTTTCTCATTTTAATGATGGAGACACAGAGGGGAAAAGACATGTGTGTGAATTTCTGGCACCTTGGAGTTTGGATCTTCCTCCACGCTCTCTTACCCTTTCCAGGTTCTTTAAGTGGTGGGTTAGATTTTTTGTTTTATGTTTTTTTATGTTGTTACTTGACATAATTACAAATGCCAACTTTACATTCCTTTTTGTAATCTCTCCCCAGCCTCCCTTCCCCGTCTGACTTTCTCTTCCGTTCCTCCCCACACCCCCCTCCCCGCTACGCGGTGGTGTCTGCTCCACTCCAGACCACCTGCCCCGTGGGGCTTCTGTGCTTTCCTTCTCACGTGTGCCTTCGGCCTGGCCCGGTACCGCTTGCCTCCCTCTTCCTGTCTTTCACACACGTACTTGTCCCACACGTGTGGTGGTCCCTGTCCCGCCAGCGGAGTGAAGGGGCCCATGAGCCTCGTCCTGATCCTCCTGCGTGACGTTTCTTTCACTCTCCTTGAGCTCCACAAGGCCTGAAAGAGGTGCCCGAGTGAGCAAACTCCCTCGCGTGAGCCAGTGTACAACAGTAACCCTTTAGGAAAAGAAGCAGCAATCTCTTCAGAAACTTCTGGTAGTAGAGTTTCAGACTTGGATAAACAACATTCTCATTAATTTTTCTTTTTATCATAAAATAATATCCTCGAGGCAGGCGTTGACCTTGTGTTTCTTCTTCCCTTTCAATCCTTGGCACATCTAGGTGGCACAGGGTGCTTTTGAAGGGGATCCTGACCAACGGGCTGGCCTCGGTGTACGAGCTGGACTACGGCAAGCATGAGCTGGTCAACGTGCAGAAAGTGCAGCCCCTAGTGGACGTGTTCCGGAAGCTGCCGTTCCAAGCAGTGCCAGCTCAGCTGGCAGGTAATTCCTGAGGAATCTGAGCTCACTCCCCAACACTCTTTATATTGTCACATTATCCTGGGTACGTAGGGAGGACAGAATCATTGGCCTGTGGAGGCGATTTTTTTTTTTTCACAAAAAAATGGTCTTCCTGACCAAGAAGGAAATAATTTTTCATGCTCTCACAGTCGTCATGCCCTCCAGCTCTACCCACTGTTTCTGCTTTTCCACACTCCCTGCTAGCTCTGGTTTCAGGGATACATTTATTTCCAAAGCTGTAATCTCAGGACAGGTATGGTAATGCAGCCTGCTGTTTTCGGGTAGCGTTTCCCCCTATTTTGGGGGGTGTTTTGATAATGATTTTTTAAAGATTATTTATTTATTTATTTGTTTGTTTGTTTATTTATTTATTTTTAGAGAGGGAAGGGAGGGAGAAAGAGAGAGAGAGAAACATCAGTGTGCGGTTGCTGGGGGCCGTGGCCTGCAACCCAGGCATGTACCCTGACTGGGAATCAAACCTGCGGCGCTCAATCCACTGAGCTATGCCAGCCAGGGCGTGATAATGATTTTTTAATAGCTACAAACTATTCTGTTTGATCAGTATTTCCCTATTGTTGCCTGTTTAGGTTGTTTATACTTTGACTGTAGCATTAAGAAACAACCTTGCCACTGTGTATATGAGCCAAAACAAATGAAAACAGTGAAACAACCTGAATAACCAATGGGAGGAGAACACTGCACAGTTAAATATTTCATAATTTACTGCATAAGTTATAAAGCATCTACATAATGGATTCCTACAGTTATAAAACATTTCTGGGTCTAGAATATGACCGCTGTTGTGGCCAAGGGAGTCTCCAGTTGCGTTGCAGCCCACTGCACGCACGTGTGTGGTCTCACCAATCCACACGAGCCTGCTGACTGCCATTAAAATCTAAGGAGCTAACTCAATAGGTGTACAGCGGTACTGATTTGTGGTATCGTGTAATGAGGTTTCTGTCTTGTCTTTTGTGAAAGCGGTCCAGGGGTTTGTGGTTCCTCTGTGTGTACTCTACCCGGAGGTAGATGAAGCTCCACCTAGAGGCCTGTCAGCATCCACGGAGGTCGTGGGGGCTGAGGGGCCGAGGGGACAGACAGACACTCAGGCCGGCCGGGGCCCTCTCTGCCCCGCTGTGCTGGGGCACGGGGGCTGTGGGCCCGTGATGCCGCACTGACTCCCGCCCCACTTACCACGCCCACCGAGCACAGTGGCAGAAGTGACATGATCTCAGCAATGGAAGCAACTCTATATATAGATTATTCTTGTAGTTATTGACCAACTTTCATTAGAGAGAGATATTTTGCCTTGTTTTTGAAGTGTTTGCTGATTTCTTTGTGTCTACTAGAATTCAGAGGACACTCCCACTGTAGTTGGACATAAACCAAAAATGTCACTTCACACATGGCTGGCTACCATTGATCTGCTTTGAACTCAAACCTCTAAATGGTTTCCTCAGATTTTATAGTTACATGTTTTTCATTTTTACTTGTTAGGGTTTGTATTTTGTTAACAACTGGTGGTGTTAAACGTGACAATTGAACTGCCCAGCGAAGGGGTCTCTGTGGAGCACGAAGCACCGTGGCTGCAGCTTCTGGTGCCTGCTGAGTGCGAGGGGCTCTCCCAGCTGTGCCACTTGTTGCAGTTCTCCCGCAGCAGGAGGGTTGGGTTCTGGAAGTGTTGGGAAACAGCAGCTTAGGAACTATTCTAGGCCTCTCTTGCGGAAAATGCTTAATAATCAGAGTTTAGCCCACCCACTATATTGACAGCAGGTCGTTTTAAATTATATGTGAAACTCCCAGGCCTTTACCACTATGGGGCATACGTTATAGTTTATCTAATTTAGTATATGTGGTCTTCACTTGTTAGTTTAATAGTATTTCTTGGAAAATACATATTGTCTCAATTTTGTTTTAAAATCTGATTTAAAATTCTCTAAATTGAGCTCTCGAGTTTAAAAGTTAGAAATGCATGGGACCTGGAATTCATCTGGCCCAGCCAGTTTATTCTATAGGTAAACCAAGGCCCAAGAAACAGACCGATGCGCCTGAGACCAGCCCACTCGACAAGAACGAGCTGGAATTGTGACTGCATCTCCAGGCGTTCAGTCCAGGGCTTTGGCCATGACTTTGTATATCCTGATTTTGAAAAATTATATATTAATCTTTTTTACTATATTTGCTTCATCAGAAAAAAATCTACAAGTAAGAAAAATGTCATTGATATTTTATTCCCTCTATTTATCTCCGTTATCAGTTTAAATCTGCATGTATTTTATATAGGGAAATGGGCAGTAGTTACAGAACTTCATTTTATGTAGCATTAAATCTCACAACTGTGTCTGTAGGTAAAGGTTGACAGAGGTAACCCCATTTAGAATAGAACAACTGTAAGCTGGACTGCTTCCAGATCGTCCCGCCACTGTTTCTCAGTTAGGCAAGTCTAACCTTGTGTGTTTAGACCACTGTGGAATCGACTAAGTAGTCTTCCACCATTAAGGATCAAAGACAGGCTCGTTTGACCCCTCCCTGCTCTGCTCTTCCTCCTAGGAGTAAAGTGCAGCCAGTGGTCCGAAGAGGCTTCGATGGTGTTTCGAAATCATGTGGAGAAGAAACCTCTGGTGGCGCTGGTGCAGACGGTTACAGAAAATGCTAACCCTTGGGACCAGAAAGTAGTGGTCTATTTAGTGGACACCTCGTTGCCGGACACGGATGTCTGGATTCATGATTTTATGTCAGAATATCTGGTAGAGCTTTCAAAAGTTAAATAACCACTGCTTTTGAGACCTCGACAACTAATTCAGATTTTCTAGCAATAACAAAATGTAGTAGGCTTAAAAAAAACCTTATCTCTGCTACATGGCTCTGACTGCTGTGGGGACTAAAAAGAGTATGTTATGGTTGATGAAAAATATTTATAAGTTGTGTTTAACAGAGTTGACTTTTCCAGGAGAATCGTACTTGAATTATTACTATAACATTAGAATAAACATGTTTATCAATGTAAAAACCGGCTGCCTCATCATTTCTAGGCTTTGAAGACGATGATCTGAAGACGAAGAGTTTCCCTCTCTGTTCATGCTGTCTTCCTTGTGGTGCTGGGTTCTTTTCCGGGTAGACCGAGCATTTCATGACTTAACTCCACCCTGGTGTGTAGTGCTGTGTCCCAGAGTCGCCAGACCGTGGGGAGACTATCCCGAGCCTTTAGCACATCGGCATTGCTGGTGGTGCTGCGGGGGAGCAGCCAGGCAGACCAACGTGCCTCTCCCCCGAAATCTTGAGCGGCTTCTCACTGCCCAGGGAATCGAGACTGAAGGCCCAGGCCTTCTGCAGCCTCCCCGCTGAACCTCATTGTCCAGCATTCCCTCTACCGGGCACACTGGCCCTTTATCCAGTCCCTGAACGCCACGCACATGCATCCAGGATTACTGGTATTCTCAAGGCATTGCTAGAGTTGGACAATTCCCAGATTGTAAATACTCCCTCCATTGCTGAGTCCCAGCTAACAGTGTGACATCACCGAATGTGGAGTTGGAAGGAGATGCGCCCAAGTGGCTCTCGCAAGCCTGCGCTGCAGACTCCAGTGCACCACTGTCTTCATCCTCCACAACAGGCACATATGATGGTGCGTTCTTGCTAATGGGTGGGCAGGATGAATTGACAGAGGGATACGGTGGAGGCCTTAGCAGAGGCCTAAAGATGAGGGAGGGAAACCCTAGACTAAGAGTGGAGCAATGGGACAAAAGAAAAAATATTAAAGGCTTTTTGAAGTTTTTGGTTAGAATTATTAGAATTTACACCTTGGATATAGAAGATAAGAAAAAGGAGGTATCACAGACTGATGCTGATAGTTCTGGCCAAGATGGAGGCGTAGGTGGATACACTTCATTTCTACACACAATCAAAAAAGAAGGGAATGACCAATTTAAAAACAAAAAAATAACCAGAATATCCAGGAAATCAAACTGTATGGAAGTCCAACAAGCAAGGAGTTGAAGGAGAAACATTCATCCAGACTGGTGCACCAAGACAAAGAGACATGGCCCAAATGAAAGAATAGATCAAAACCTCAAAGAAAGAACTAAGCCACAAGGAGACAGCCAACCTGTCGGATGCAGAGATCACACTGGTGATCAGGACACTCACAGAAGTGGTTGAGTATGGCCACAAAATTAAGGAAGAAGAGAAGGTTATACAAAATACTTGAAGTCATTTGCTTATTTTTGTGTGATAAAATTTAGGAAAAGTGAGAATACAAAGCAGTTAAGTACTAGATGTTTTTCATGTAAAAAGGTTAAAATTATCTTTCTAGCTTTTTAGAACTTATATTTAATATAATTAAAGTGACTCAAAATTCAGGAATGCTTATGGCAGTGATTTAAGTAATTATTAATGATAAAGAATGTTTGGAATAAATGTTTAAGTGAAATAAAGTAAATGTTTTTTTTACAATGTTTTCTTTTCCTAAAAAAATAAACAAAAATTTTGAATTGTCTACAGAGAAGGAAAAGTTCATTTCTGTTTTACTGACTTTAGAAGTATTTCCATTACTTTTTAAAATAAAGAAATTAATTATGCTGTTGATGTAACTGGAAAAACTAATCTAGTGCTAGCACATTCGACACACAAATGAAACCTGACCTCTACCTCACACCATATTCAAAAGTCAGTTCCAGGTGGATTGAAGTCCAAGCAGGAGAGGCTAATGCACTGTAGCAAGCTAAGACAGGAAAACACCTTATAACCGGGAGTAGGAGAAAAGTCTTGCATAGGACACACAGTGCTAACACTAAAGGAAAAGTTGAGAGACAAGACTGTATTAAAGTGAAGAACACTCGTTGAAAGACATTATTATGAAGGCAAAGCAGAGTGGAGGAATGTATTGGGTTGGCCAAAAAGTCTGCATGGTTTTTTTCATAAAATAAAAGATTTTCACCAATAATTTTATGGATTTGGATATTTGGAGTATGTCAGCTAACTCCTGTGCGGTATAACATTGATTGTTCTCAATGTCTCGATTTGATTGCTGTCAAATTCAACTGACCATAGCACCATCCAGCAAGAAATCTTCAGCACAAAACTTCGCAAGCCACTTTTGACATGTTTGATCAATCACAGCACCTTCTCCATACACTGCACAAATCTTTTTTTGTGTTTCAGTTGTGTTTTTACCTTTCTTGAAACAACAAAGCATAATATGCCAAAATGTTGCCTATTTTTAATAGCTTTGATATTAAAATGGCTACCCCCAAATACACCAATTTTGATAAATTTTTTAAATGCATGCTGATGTGACAGCTGCCATATAAAATCTAACAAAATTGTCTCAAATGACATTAAAGACAACTATGCACTATGAGAGCCATCTTACAGAAAAAAACCCAAATGAACATTTTGGCTAACCCAGTATATACTGTACAGTATTTACAGGTGTGAGTATGTGAAACCGATTTTATTGTATTATTATTTATTAACTATTGTATTACTTGCCATACAAACACCTTGTAAACCTACTTTCCCCTCACCTTGTATATATGTCGTGGGAAAATACACTGAATATTTCCAATAAAGACAAGACTATCCAGAAGCAAAATGGGCAATACATTTGAACTAGCATTTCACAAAAGAGAAAATCCAGCTACCCAATTAACACAAAAAGGTGCTCAACCCAGGAGAACATGGGTGTGCAAATTCAAACCTCAATGAGATACCGCAACTCATGTGCCAGAAATGGGGGAAATGTATCCATTTTTTGTTCAACTGTTGCTGATGTGCGCACTTACGCAGGAGGCTTCCAGTAAACAGTTCGCAGCAGCACTATTGTAATCGATAAACCCACAAACGACCTACATGTCCATGAGTAAGAGGGACGCTTAAAACCTGTGGTACACAATGGGAACCTCTACAGCCAGGAGAGGAAACTGTAGCCACACGAAACAGCACATTAATTTCACAACATAGAATTGAGCAAATGAAGACAAACGTGGAGAGAAGAGACACGCAAAGGAAACGATGCCCTTGGGAGCCAAGAACGTGACCATCTTTCCGAGGGCCCAAGCTGCCTTCTGGGCTCGCTGGCGATGTGTGTTCCTGCCCGAGTGCTGGTCACGCCCGACAGGTGTTCTCACGGACAGACATGCCTGAACCCGAGTACCTGCGATGTATGCACTTGAAGTTAGATTCCACAACAAATGGGTTTAAAGTTAAAATGTCTGAAATGTCAGACCATTTATTTTTAAACATTATGGTACCTACCCCTTGAAAAGAGTATTCTTTTACAGCTTTAAGGGTTTTGTAGTGTAGAAATACATTCTAGTGGAAAACAAGATTTTTTTTAAAAAAATGAGTGGTTCTCATTAGTAACTATACCCCGGAATTAAAAAGAGCTGATATTATTTATTCCTACTAGAAACTTCCCCATAATAATCCAGGGAGCTCTTGGCTTCTCTCCATACAAATAGTTTTTTATGAGCCATTTAAAAACTTAAAACACTTGAAGTTTGTTTGGGTTTAAGTGATTTGTTCTGGAAAACATATTATTAATCTTTTAAGAAAGTGGGACTTCTTCTGTTCTTTACGTCCTTATTGGACACCCCAGCCTCTCAACATAGAGACAGTGCCCCTCATCCTTACTAAAGCTTGGGTTACACCAGACCTCGCTGGGCTGCGGCTGGGACGGAGGGATCCTTGCTTTAATCACAGGAGGTAAGGGTGCAGCAGCTGCTGGGCTGGCTCGGCACCATCCGAGAACCTTCCCAACCCCTCCGGGATGATAGTCATTCGCCCACCATTTTCCAGGTAACTCTACCAGTGCTTAACTCCTCCAGGTGCAAGTGGGGAACCCGAGACTGGGGCGACCTGCACCCACTTGTCCGTAGCATCCAGCTTCTGAGTGGCCCGGCCCCTGCCCCTGCCCCGCGCAGCCCGCCGCGGGTGTCGCTCGCGGGCCGGCCGGGACCACGCGCTGAGCCCCGGCGCCCCCGAGCGGAGGGAGAGGGCGGCAGGCGGGGCGGGGCGCGGCTCGGTGACAGCGGGAGCCGGGCCCGCCCCTGGCTGCCACCCCCGGAGCCCACAGCGCCCGCCTGCCCGCGGCCACACAGGAGCTCGTCCAGCCCCAAGCTCCGCTCGCACGCCCGCCCGCGCCCGCGCCCGCGCCCGCCCCGCGGCTCCACGGCCCGGTAAGCCCCCCACCCGCCCAGGGGTCCCCCACGCGCTCGCGGGGCTCCCTGCCCCCGCGCTGGGGCGCCAGCCATATCTGGGCAAAATATTCAGCTGTCGCCGCCGCCGCCAAGAGGGACTGAGCGTGGCTCCCTCTATAAATAGCTGCCTCCCCGGGTTGCCTCCGGGCTCACGAGCCTGGGTGTCGGGGTTCGGAGCGCGACGCTCCGTCCGCATCGCTCGCCTTCGCTGGGCGCGTGTGGCTCCGGCCAGGGCCCCTCCTCTCTGGACCTCAGCGCCAGCCGCGTCTTTAACCGGAGAGAGGAGCTGCGCCGGGGCGGGGGCCGGGGGCCGGGCCGGGGCCTCCCCTGCGGGGCTCCAGAGTGGTGGCGCTCCGCGCCCGGCTGCCCCGCGGGGGTCAGGTGCCTGCCCGAGCCCGCACGGATACGAGGCCGCCCCTCCCTCTCCAAGAGTTCGGCGGTGGGAGTGGAGGCGTCCGTGCTTGGGCGGGAGAGGAACCAGGGTTCGGGCTGCGTCTGTTTGTGGAAGGAAAAGTTTCCCAAACTGCGGGAGATGAAGAGGTGTCAGGTGCCACGGTACATGGCTTTTGCGCGGAGGTGGAACCGGAAGGTGCCTGGAGACAGAAGCCTCCCGGTTGTTGCCAACTCACAGGGCGGCCTTGCCAAGCCGTCTTGCTTCTCTGAGACTCAGTTTCCCCGCGTGTAGGGCCGGAGTTTGTTCCCAGGATGAAGCCAGGAGCCAGAGCCTTGAGAGCAGCAGGGTACGCTCTTGACCACTGGCTGGCCTCCTACCTGTTCACCGGCTCCCAGCCCGGGACACTGGGGGCACCGCCGTGCATATCCGGAGGGGTTGCGGAAACCGGAGACTTTGGTGGTCCCTCTGACGGTGGGATTCTGGGACCTACCAGGACCCTTGGAATAGCCTGGGCCGTACCCTCACGGGAGGCGCGCCCCGCGGCAATTATGGTATCATGCCTGGTCGCAGCATCACTTTCGCAAAGCAGCCTGTGACTCAAACAGCCTTAGACCCAAAGAACTGGGCAGGGCCAGAGGCTCCAGTGCAGCTGCTCCCGGGCCTCTGCTTCTCCCAAACAATGATCATGATGTAGCCTTCGAGGAGTGCGGGCACACCCCACAATCCCTACCCTTTCTGCTACTCCCTACCCTGCACTCGGCCTCCACCTTTGCCCTCTCACACTCTGGACATGACCTGGCCCAGGCTTTTCTGCACCCCAATCACAGAGCCAGTGCCTAGCTCAAGTTCTGAGCCCTCAGCGGAAGCACCGCCAAACTCTCCAGCTAGAATTCTCCCAGTGGTGACAGCCATTTTGTTCTCCAGAAGGGCTGCAGAGCCCCCTGCTCAAGGTCACAGGCCGCTGGGAGCGCCAGGAGGTCTGCAGTCCGTACCAGCCTTTCTCATATCTTTCCTGACCCCTCCTGGTGCTGAGGCAGGTGTGAGGGGTTGGTGAGCCCCGGCCAGTGCCTCCACTTCTTTGACCCGCTGCTGTCCAGGACTCTCCCGTGCTCAGAGACCAGAGCACCTCATCCTGAAGTTTCATTTTGGTTTCTACTTTACTTTCTCTTATATATTTTTTCTAATGGCATCTCAAAGCCCCACGGATAGAACTAAGGGGAAACGGAGACAAATAGTAACGTTCTCATCGATTCCAGCCGCAAACAAACAGGCAGAGAGGGAAAGCAGAGGAACGCTGTGACTTCAGTGAATTAATTCTCTTTAACAAGCCAGCCTTTCAATTCTTTGTTTCAGACTCTCTTGGCCCTTGAGTTCCTCCCAACCTAAGTGGAAAGCCAGTGTCCTCTGAAAATAGCCTCCGCCCACCTTATCAGGGTCTCACACCTTCTCGCTCCTCCAGGGCAGGGCTGCTTCCCACAGCTCAGCAAAAGCACACACACAGGAGTCAGGAGGCAGCGGCAGCCCTGAGTGAGAACGGTGGGCTTGCCTGACCGGGAGGAGGTCAGGGCGCCTGGCTCCAGCTCCGGCTCTGCCACCCACTCAGAGTGACCGTGAGCAAGATGGTCTCTTGTGGCCCTGAAATCAAAAGGGCTTGGGGTTTCCTGGAAGACGTTCCAGCATGAGAAAAGTTCAGTGCCAGGAATAAAATCTGGGGGAGCCCACTCAGTGAAGAAGAGGGAAAGAGTGGGAGAAAGTGGCTTCCCAAGAGCCAGGGCAGGAGAGAGGCTGGCAGCGCCAGTTGCTGCATGAAGACAGAGGGGCTGAGGACTGTGGAGGGGCCACCAGGACTGGCAGGGCATCCTGGGTGACATTGGCCAGGGCATTGCAGAGGGTTCAAAACTAGGATTTGCTGCTGCCTCACTGGGGCCAGTGAGCGTCCCCCCCCCACCCCCCACACCACCGTCCATCTGAGCCTCAGTGTTTTCCTCTGTGCTTTGGGATAATAAAAGCACCCCTTTTGTAGGGGTTGCTGTGGGGATTAAGGGTGATGATGCGGGAAAAGCCCGCAGCCCTGAAATGATACTGTTAGTGTTACTGAGGGGAAGAGGCAGCAGCTAATGGGAGCTGAAGAAATGGAGACAGCCTGTGACTCGAAAAGCTTGGATGAGCAAGGAAGAGAGAGGGGAGGTATCAGGAAACGGAGACAGGGCACAGAGGTGGGGCGGGTGTTCCGGGGATGAGCTGTGTGGGCAGCGGCAGAGAAGGACGGGGAGAGGGGAAGAGGGTGAAGAGAGAGTCTGAGGCGGTGTGCATGGGAAGGCTGAGGACCTTCCTTAATATCCCGCTGAATGTCAACGGGCCCCAGAACCGCATTCCTCTAGAATCAGGCTGAGCAAAGAAAGGGTAAAACGAGGCCAGTCCCGGCTCAGATTTCTGTGTCCCCTTGGCAGACGTCAGTATCTGCAAAGGAGGCTGGTGATGGGCCACGAAGGGTAGTTTGGCTCTGCCCAGGGGCCTCGTGACCTTGGCTGGCTCACTGCTGAGATGACATCATCTATCGATGGCTCCTGCTGAGCCCAGCCGTAATGGCCCTTTCCAGTCAATGTTTGGACTTTCCGGTCTTGCTAATGGACTCGCCAGGCTGCCAGCGTTTCTAAAGAGGCTGGTTCACTTTCTGCGTAAAGCCAGAACACCAAACAGATCAATTATTTGGCTGCAAGGAGCCATTATCCGGTTAGAGCCACAAACCTGTTCTTAAGGAAAAACATGAATCAGATAGCATAACTCTGGGGCCATTTTCTCTCTTTTGTTGGGTTTTGTAAAATCCTCCTCTGTTAATTACTCTAGGACCTGACTCTCTTTGTTCTTGATGGCAATGAAAGAATGAACTCGTCGGGGTCGCCTAGGACACATCTGGGAGGTTTTCTTTGATGTTAGGAGGTGCTGGGTCCTTGTCTGGTCTAAAAAACTGAACTAATGTGAGCATTTCTTCTGTTCCTCCTTTTTTTTAACGTCCTCTTGTTTTTTTCCTCAAAGAAAAACAGATTTGTGAAAGGCTGGACGTGATGGTGTATGGGGAGGAAAGTGGGAAGGAGAGGGAGGCCAGAGGGAGTCTCTGTGCTTCTCAAGGTCCTGAGCCCAAGCCACTAGTCACCCGGGGACTCCTAGGGCGGTGACCACAGGGCCATTCCTGGAGACGATGCTGGTGGGTGGCGAGCTGTGGCCGCTGCGGTGTTCACTCTCCTTGCCCAAGGGAACAGGGGAAGCAGAAGTGCCCCGTGGCCTCGCTCAGCCTCCCTTCATGGACTTTTCTCTCCCGCCTGCGCTTGAACGCCGATGCCACCCTCAACCCCATTCTCTCTCACCCCCGCCCTCCTGCTATCCCACTCGCTCCTACTGCACCCAGCACCCCTACAAACTGACAACGCCCAGGTCCACGGGTCCAGGCAGGACCGCTCCCCTCCTGTGACTCCTGCCGATCGGACAACGCCAACAGCGCATCCCAAGGGCACTTCACAACCAACAGGCCCAGACTCAGGTTCTCCATCACCCAGTCCTCCTCTGGTGCCCTCCACCCTGGTCAACGGTAGCACCACTCACCCAGGCACCGGGCCAGAATGCCCCCTTCCCTTTGCCACCCCACTCATTTGGCCGGGAGTCCTGCCGGTCTACCTTCCATACTATCTCTTCGGTTCGTTCCCATCCCCACGCTCACCACCCCAATCCATTAGTTTGCTGTCTCTCTCCAGAGCTACTGTCAGAGCCTCTTTAAAGTCTGTCTGCCTCACGTCTTTTCTTCTGTGCTGCTGACCAAGGATCTTGGGGAGACATAGACGTGACTGTGTAGTTCCTCTCCCTCGAGGGACTCCCCATTTCCTACCAGACTCCTTAGCACTGAACACAAGGACCTTCAGAGACCTGTCCCCAAGCCACCTCTCCAGAACCATCTCTCAGCGCTCCCGTGGATTCCCGTCATGGGCAAGCAAGCATACACACCTCGGGCCCCTCTGCCTCTGCCCCTGCTGTGCCTTCCGCCTGGGATGCTGCTCTCTGGCTCTGAGCACGGTGCACGTGTAATTACCCTTTAAAGCAAAGCTCTCATTGCCTCACCTAAGCTCCCACTGCCCCCTGAATGGACACGGTTCGAGAAATGGCTTGGGCCTGCCTCTGCAAGGGTCAGGTCCCGCAGCAGTGGGTTATTTCCACCATCTTCTACCTTCCTTCTTTCTTTGCCTTCTGGAGAAATTTAGGTCCAGACAGGGCTTTACAGTCCAACGCCCACTTCCTGTCCAGCGTAGAACCTCCCCTGAGCACCAGCACTCCGGGCGCCTCGGTCCAGTTGCCTTTCTCCGTGCACACGGCCTATGACTCTGTGGGCAGGGGATGAGTGCCTGGCCCGTGCCGGGGTGGGAGCACCCCGGTGCCTGCCACTTCCTCCATGCAAACCCAGGGAGACTGAAAAAGTCAGACTGGCTGGCACCATTGCATGCATTTGTTTATGGTTTTCTACTGCATTCCTCTTACACCATTAAAAGGGGGTGAGATGGCTTTAAATAAACGTGCACAGGCAACTTAACTGGTAAAAACAGAAATTTGGAAGAGAGAGGGCTGAAAACTTGAAAATTGGGGTCATGAGACTCTAAGAATCTTATGGAAAGTAAGGCTGCTTGCTCCAGAAAAGGGAATACACCCATACACCCACCAGTTTGCACATCGTGTTGGAGGACGTGCGGCTCCCCACTGAGGGCCGCTCAGAAGTCCAGTTATGAGTGCCCCCAGCACAGAACAAGGTCGGGGCACGGCGCCACCAACCTGGCCGAAGACGGCAACTGTGTTCGGACCTCAGACCAGCTCTGAGATGAATCAGGACAGCCAAGGGGAAGGGGAGATGAGATGAACTGGAGGACACTTCATGTCTGATAGAAAAGAACAACAGTTTTTCAGGAAGGAAAAATGCTCTCTCAGCCCCTAATTCCGTGAGTGTACTGTCATGATGAGACTGGGTGGAGGGCAGTGCAAAGCGGAGCCAGACCGTTGGCACCCTTGCTTTGGCCCCTGTGCTTGCACTGATGCAGCGGAGGTGGCACCGGTACTTTGGGGACGGACGCCTTGTTGACCTAGAGTGGGGGGAGAGTCCGCTGAGAACCCCCAGATCTTTCACGTGGCTGCTCAGCCCATCCTGTGCTCTGTGGGGTTGGCTTGTCAGGCTGGTGCCTCGTGGGACTGACCAGGGCAGGCGGTAGCAAACCCCGCACCCTGAACCGCGTGGTCCTTTATCTCATTTCCTCTGCACAGCACCCCTGGAGAGGTGCCTGTTGTGCCCTCACTTTACAAATGAATCCACGAGACGCTAAGTGACGTGCCCAAGGCTGCCAAGCCAGTCAGAGCTGGGGCAGGGCTTTTAGCCCAGGTCTGCAGGACCCCGGTCCAAGCTGTCACCCGTTACCAGGCCGACCCAACAGGAGGCTCATCTGTCTGCAAAGTGGAGCTGATGCCCCCTGCCTTGTCTCCGCTCTGAGGGAAGTAGACGAAGAGGCAATGTACGTGGCATCACCCCAGGGACTTCTCTGTGAGTCTTATCCTTTCAGTTTAACTGTAAGCTTCCTGGGGACTCTTTCCTTCATATCTGGTTCTCCTACAAAAACCAGCACCGCACAAAGCAGGTCCTCAGTAGATGCTCACTCAGTGAATTAGGCTGTGGAAGCTGAGACTGGGGAGGCACAGCGAATGCTCGAGGTCGCACAGCAAGTCCTCAGCCAGAGTCAGGACTTGTAACCAGGTCCCCCGACTCCCTTCCTGGTTCTCCTTCTGCCATGGCATCAACAACAGCCCCAGCTTCCTAGAGAGCCCGGGACCAGAGATGCCAGCGGTGTGGAAGATGCTAGGGAGAAAAAGGAGCCTCCCGGGTGAGGCAAGGCCGAGCCGGGCCCTGGGGCTGTTGGGGTGTGTGTGCTGGGAGGAGGGCTGCGGGCCAGGCTGTAGGCTGTGCGGTTGTTGCCCGCACCCTTTTCTCAGAGGGACCCTGTCCTCAGTTATATGCTCCCTACAGGTGCTTTCTTGAAATTTTTAGTTTTATCTTTGGGCTTATATTTTTAAACGAAGCCTCATTGACAACGGACTATGCACCAGGGCTTGGAGACTTGGCCCACAGGAGGCCGCACCTCCTGCTGCCTCTTTGCCTCCTGGGGAGGGTTCCTAGACTCCAGCTGCCTCACCTCCTGACACCCCAGGTTCCACCAGCCTCTGCTTGCTCCCCACCCCTGCGCTGCTGCCCCTGGGGCCCTCTGCCCCCAGTGGATTCTGCTGCCAACTCTGCAGGGCCAGCCTCTTGTCCACCCCGATCCAGGCACCTAGTGTCCTGGCGCAGAGATTGCAAACGCTAGGATCACCTGTCCCCAGGTGCTGGGAAGCGGATGTGTCTGGCGCAACTGCCTGCCTCTCGCCCCCGGAGACCAAGGAGCAAGGCTGCACTCGCCAGTGAGGAGGCCGGGGGTGCTGTGTGGAGAGGCCACGCTCTGAGGACTTAGTACGACTTCGGACCGTGTGGAAGGGGGAGCGCCAGGCTGAAAACACAGCATAAGCACAGCCCAGGGGACTGAAGTTTCAGGGGTGCTCAGGGGTGAGTGGTCTGGGATGGCTTCAGACCCCAGGCTGGGGAGTTTGCTCTGTCGGTCTTAACGGGGACCGTTGAAGGTAGCTTTCAGCTCGGGAGCAACTTCGGAACAGATTTGCTGGGAGGAACTCATCTGGAGGCTGAGTTGAGTGTGGACGGGAAGGTAGGGGACCGGAGGCAGGGGGACTGGGAAGCGCTGCGAGAACATAGATTTCAAAAAAGCAAGCCCCGTGAAATGGGAGGAAGAGGACAGACACAAAGGGCATGAGAGAGGTAGGGTTCCAGTCGCAGACGGACACGAAGGGTGTAAGTCCATGTAGCTGCGGCCGGGACGGTGGGTGGGAAGTAGAGCAGGGGCTGCGGGAGGCTGCCGGGGGGGGGGGGGGGGGCTCCCAGGGGGGCTGCCAGGGATGGGAGGGGGGCAGCTGGTGCCTCATGGGGACAGAGTTTCAGCCAGGGAGGTGGCTGCACAACAATACGAGTGCAGCGAACACTACAGAAATTCACACTTAAAATGACTAAAATGATCAACTTTATGTTGTGTATATTTTACCATGATTTTTAAAAACTATAACATTCAAAAGCAATAAAGATTGAGAGTGACAGAGAAAGAGGGAGAGGGAGGATTGACGGCATGAGGACCTACCAGAGCTGGGGGGAGGGGGAGGGGGGAGTTCAGGCTGACCCCAGGTGTCTGGCCTGGGTGACTGATGGGTGGCAGGAGCGTCATCCCCCACCCGGGTGAGGAGATAGTGGTGGTGGCAGCGACTCTGGGTTGAGCACGGTGCGCCTGAGGGAGTCCAGGAGGCGTGCCCTGCAGGGAGCCTGAGCTGGAGAGAGACTGTCTGAGAGTCGTCAGCTTATCGCAGGCCACAGACCTCACGCGGGAGATAAGAGCCCCCAGGGGCGGGTGAGCAGTGAGCAGAGGGCAGAGCCCAGGGGACCAGATGGGCCGAGAAGATTCCATCATCAGGGAGACTGAGAAGGAGGGAAAGTGGCATGCTGACTCTCGCTCTCCTTTGGCTCTAAGGAGCAGGGACTCATCCAAGGTACCCGAGGGCTGGGAGGGGTGCGCCTCCTAAGGATTGTGGGAGCACAGCAGCCTCTTGGGGGGAGGGCAACCTAAGCCCCACAATCCCCGCCGGAGGGAGCAGAGACTGGGCTCCGCTGGAGACACGGCTGCCTCCTTGTCTCAGCTTCCACCTGTTCGCTCACCTCACCCCCAGCTTCCCTCACCACCTGCCCCATCCTCTCCCTGTGTCCCAGCTCCACGCTGTTGTGGGTTGAGCTGTATTCCCCAGAAGATACGCTTATAAATGCGACCTTACTTGGGAATAGGGTCTTTGCAGGTGATCAAGTTCAGATAAGGTCGTGAGGGCAGACCTTACTCCAGGATGACTGGCGTCTTTATATAAAGGGGACATTTGGACACAGACACGCACAGACCTGGGAGCCGTCCAGCTCAAGCCTGGGAGAACCAGACCGAGGAGACAGGCAGGGAGCAGGTCACTGACTGGAATCGGGCACCTGTTCTGCCCAGTCTGCTGGGGGGGACGGCAAGGTTACGGAGTGTGGCTGCCGCTCAGAGGTCCCCTGGAAGGAGGGCGGGGGACCAGCTCCCTCAGAAGGACCAGGGGACCTGCCAGGAAGACAGGGGCGCAGACTTCCATGCGGAGGGCTCACGGCGCATCCCTTTAGCCAACAGTTGGGGCTTCCGAAGGAGAAGGGACAAAGACAGGAGGAGATGGGGCGCGAAGAGGCAGCTCTGTGAATCAGCCTGTCTCTGCCCGGCGTGAAGTCGTTCGCTGTGGCTGAAATAAGAAGATGGTATAACTGGAAAATACGCACTTGAACTGGTGACTCAGCTCCTCCTGACCCCCGGGGAGTGTGCTCCATAAATCAAGAAGCTACTCCAGCACCTCCTCCCCAAGCGTTCCCACAGCGGCGGGTCCTGGAGACGCCTTTAGCAGAACTGACAGGCACCCCGTGGCGAGAGATTTAAAGGCATATTTGGTACTCCAAGAAGCTTCCTGATGGATGGCCTCAGCCCTTGACCCATTAATTTTTACTGCCTAACCTGCCTAGTTTTATTTCCTGGCACAGCTTGTAAATTTTGTTTTTCATATTTAGCAGCCGCAGCTTAAGGCTACTGAGAAGCAGGGTGGCCAGAGGTGCTTAGTGTAATCTACACTGCAGCTTTGAAAGACTTAGGTTTTAAATGTGTTTTAAATTTATTGAGCTGCCCTTTATTCTTCCCACCAACTCTTACTTGGGACCCAGTTTAGAAACCAGGCTACAGAGATGGTATTCTGCCGCCAGCCGCCATGCTGGGAGCCCCGGGAACCTCCTCATCCCCTCCCTCCCTCCCTCCCTCCCGGCCCCTCCCGCATCTGGGCCTCCCAGCCCTCCCAGAGCAGGTCACACTTTCCATTTTAAAGGGGAGTAAAGAAAGGATCCAAGAAGAGAAAGGACTTACCCAAAGTTCCAAGGACACTGGACCAAACCCCTAATGGGCTCACTCCCTGCGAACATGTCCACCGGGCACAGGGCTGGACACCGGGACATGCGGACAAGGAGGACACCGTCTACCCGAGGGAAAGGACAGTCGGATGGTGTGTGGGAGAGCGGGGCTGGGGACAGGTGGCGACCCCAGCAGCAGCCCCATAAGAAGAGCTCCCGTTTGTGCGCCTGCACCTACCACGCACCAGCCCCTGGCAGCGCACCTCATTTGCTTGTTGCCGTCGGACCCTCACAGCACCCTCGGGGGCGAGTGCTGTTACCCTCCCCCTGTGTAGGTGACAAAACCCTGTCCGGTGATTTTCAGCTTTTCACTCCCGCAGCTGAACCCTGTCTTCGAGGGAACTCTTACATGAAACCCCAAATAAACAAATAAGGTAAAACCGGGGGCAAGCCCCCCCCATTATCCTCTTCTTCTTAATATTCCCCCCACAAGGGCCCCAGAGGGGCTCCCTCAGAGCCCGAGATCTCCTTCCATGCAGTTTGAGGACCACGCATGTGATCCAGTTCTTGGAGGCTTCCAAGAGGCCTGGGTGACAGGCAGGATTGCCCGGTCCATCTCCGCTCATTTTGCAGAGGAGCAAACGGAGGCCCAGAGGCGGAAGCCCGGAGAGCGTGCCCTGGGGCGTCACCCCGCAGCTGTCACTCCAGCCCGAGGCAGAGGCGGAGACCGAGCGTGAAGTGGCCTCCCTGATAACACACGGTTTTCACCTCCCTCCCACCCTGTTTCTCCTCCCCACCTCCAGTTCCCCCACGTCACCCACCTCAGGGGGAGAGTCTTGCTTCAGAGAGACCATCCCTGGGAGCCAAGTGGATGAGTGTGGCTTGCAGCTGAAGTTTACCTTAGGAGTTCTGTATCCCGCTCAGCTTACTTACTGTCATGCCTCATCACTCTATAATATTCACGGGACACTTGACTTTAGAAATCCTCTGAAATGGGCCCTGACTGCTGTGGCTCCATTGGTTGAGCATTGTCCTGCACACTGAGAGGTCACAGGTTCGATTCCTGGTCGGGGCACAGGCTGGGTTGTGGGTTTGGTCCCCAGGTGAGGTATGTGCAAGAAATGGCATATCAACGTTCCTTTCTCTCCCTTTCTCCCTCTCTTCCCCTCTCTCTGGAATAATAAAAGAAAAAAATCAAATTCTCTGAAATTGGATTTTTGAGTTCAATAGCACTTTGGAGTGTGTGAGTGAACCATGAACTTTCTTGATCCTCAGGAAACTTAATGATTGCTCCCCCCAGGGTGGCCTCTCTGGAGGTGGCCCACCACCCAGCCCTGACCCTTCTTTGGTGGACTCCAGAGTTGCCACCTGCTTCTCCCTTCCTGCTCCCTCCCACTTCCTTTTCTCCAGCCTGGCTTTGACCTGGATTCCTTTCTCCCCGGCCGCCTCTTCTGGGCTCATCCCTCTTCCAGGGCCGTCCGTGCCTTTTCCCCAAGGGTTTCAGTGCAGAGCATCTAGGAAACGAGTCCGCGGGCAAAGACAACAAGCAGCGGAAGCTCCCAGGGTTGCAGACCTGTTCTAGCAGGTCCTGTCCCTGTGCCCCTTCTTGGGCAAGTCTGAGCAGCCCCCTCTTGTGACCCAGAGGTGAGCGGAAGGCTGTTTTCCCAACGTCATTTCCTGAGCTTCCAGTTCCAGGAACAGTTTTCTGAGAGACGTGGTCTCATGGTCCACAGGACGGGGACATTCTGCACGTAAGCTGTCCCTCTCGGGGACATCCGTGCGTGGGAGCAGCACCAGCGGCTCCGAGAAGCCCTGCAGTCCAGAGGCCTGTGGACCCTCCTGTGGCCCGAACCCTGTTGGAGCACCAGAAACGTGCTTTGCAGCCCATCTCAGAGACACTAATTGGGAGGTTCTGGAAGATTCTCAGCCCTCAATTAGTGTTTCTCTTGGCCCTGGGATGGAGACCTCTCCTGGCTCCATGTAGGAAAAGTCAAATGAGGTTATTCTCTGAGAGCCTTCAGGAGGATTTGTCCCATCGACACCAGAGCATTGTCCGCTGCTGGTGCTTTCTTTGCAAGTAAATAGAAATGAATGGGGGGGGGCATTTATGGTCTGAATGTTGCATTCTTGGGGTCTGGTCAAAGGATGACGTCAGGCCAAGACGAGCCATTCTTCAAGGAAACGATGGCACCGGGGTGTTCTGTGTTCGGGAAGCAAGTTCTTTCTCATCAAGCCAGCTGTCGCATGCCTGGGCCTCTACAGAAGTGCCCAATCATGTGCGAACTTACCTTAATGATGTGTACCTCTGCTTCCTGTACTAGAGGCTCTTTCTGGTAGCTTAGTGAACTTCAGTTTTAGGTTATTTCTAATTACTTTAATTATTTTAAATTGACAACGAATCCCACCCTTTTGATTGATTACTTGGTTTTCTTTTCCTCGATTTTGTTTCTCTCTGTCCTGGAAAATTCCATGAGTCATTTCACAGATGAGCCATGGGTTGTGTTTATTTGTTTGCATGTGTGTGTGTGGGGGGGTGTTCTGAAAACATATACTGCTGTGAAGAAGGTGATGCTGACTGTATGAGTTTGCCGGGGGGTGGGGTGGGGCGGGGCATAACAAAGTATCACAGGCAGAGCAGCTCAAACAACAGAAATCTATTGTCTCAAAGTTCTAGAGGCTAGAAGTTCAAGATCAAGGTATCAGCGGGGTTGGTTCCTTCTAAGGGCAGTGAGGCTCTGTCCCAGCCTCTCCCCCCGCTTCTGGCGGTTTGCCAGCGATCTTCAGTGTTCCTCAGCTTGTGGAAGCATCACCCTGGTCCCCGCCTTGGTCATCCCCACGTAGTATTCTTCCTGCACACATGTCTGTCCAAACTTCCTCTTTTCATAGGGACACCAGTCATGTCAGATCAGGGGCCCATCCTTCCCACCGTGATCTCGTCTAAACTTAACTAATTATATCTGCAAGGACCCTATTTCCAAGTAGTGTCCCATTCTTACTTGCAGTGTGGTACTGGGTCCCTGCAGTACTGGGGGGTTAGACCTTTAAATGTGATTTTGGAGGGGACCCAATTCTGTACAGCATCCCACAGCATTCAAGGAAGGCCGCAGGACCTGCCTCACCTTTCAGCTCCCTGTAGGTTGACGGTCACGTGGGAATAGGTTCCAATGCAGAGAGGCCAGCAGCTTCCACAGCAAGCTAACGTTCCTCTCCAAGTGGAGAAGGGCCCAGAATCCCCATTCAGGCTGTCTGACTGGGCCAGCACTGGCAGGTAGAGAACTGGAATCGGCTTCATTTCAGTGAAAAACTTCCTGCCGTGTGTGCAGCCCCGGGCTGGGCCCTGGAGAGAGTGGGGTGAAGCGAACCCAGACCCTGCCATGCACAAGCCGGGGGAGGCAGATGTGCCAGCCGTGTGGACGGGCGTGGACCCATTTCTGGGATGAGCTTGGCTTTGTGAGGCTCCACAGAGGAGGTTAATCACCGGTTGTTCATATTTCATGGCTGTGCCAATACAGTCAGTTATGATTCATTAAATCACATGCCCTCAGTTTTTTCTGGAATTAGTCCAACTTAGGGCAGTATTCCACTGTAGCGATTGCTCTCCTGACGATTCATAAAACATGCTCTGGCCGCCATGTGGATGACGAGCCTTTATTTCCTCTGAGAGCAAATCCAAAAAGGGTCTTCCTGAGATCTTTCTCTTCCTGGCAGGTCTTAGGTCAGCCCCGAAACTCAGAAGGCAAAGACAAGTTCTTCTACGATGTCGTACAGACGAGAACTAGAGAAATACCGCGACCTGGATGAAGATGAAATCCTCGGAGCCCTGACAGAGGAAGAGCTCAGGACTCTGGAAAACGAGCTGGACGAGCTGGACCCTGACGTGAGTAGGCACTAAAGGGGACCTCCTTGTCACCGGCACAGGGACATCAACCATGTCCGCCTGGGGAAGGGACAGGTGCGGACTTCCTGAAACTGCCACCTCCACCTTCTTCTGTGGCATTCACATTGGAATCACATTGCCTTTGTGGGCGTGTGTGTGTGTGTGTGTGTGAGAGAGAGAGAGAGATGTATTCGCCGGGGCTCTCTAACAGAACCAATGGGACGTATATACACATAGAAAGAGATTTATTGTAAGAAATTGGATCACACGATTATGGAGGCTGACGAGTCCTGAGGTCTGCAGTCAATGGGCTGGAGACCCGGGAGAGTGGATGGTGTGGTTTTAGTCCAAAGACTGGCAGGCTTGAGACCCAGAGAGAAAAAATCAATACATCTTATATTACATGATAGAAGAATAAGAGGGGGAAAAAAACAAAGATGTTTGCCTCACACACACACCTGAAAACGTATTTATAACACAATAAGAAGGAAAGACTCATGATAATTGTAGTTCTTGTTTCTCTAATGGGCCACGTGGTTACATAGCTGGTCGTTATATTTACCTTCTTCCACTACCTATTCTGTATTCCCTTTGCTTTCAGCAAGCACCTACCTGGTCATGGTCCTTGCCTGGTTGGATGCCCAGACCTTCATTCCCAAAGGATCTGGGCCATCGGTGGCCCTGCCTAGGCTGGGTTGTTGCAGGCTTTCATTGACTTTAATCTCAGGGCACGGGGATACTAAGAATGCCCTAAGTGTCCTCCTGTTGCAGACATATGCTTCCTTACCTCCAGTTTCCCCTTGGTGTTTAGGATCAGTCACCCCAGCCAATGCGGAAACTCCTTCTCTGCCTGTTCAGAGCTATGAGGAGCCCCAAGTGGCCGGGCATGGGTCTTAACTTCCAGTCCAATAGAATCATTGTCGTGTCTCTTGGAGGAAGCATTTCTCCCTTTGGACTAAGACCCCCTAGGCCAGCAGAGTATAAGGTCACAGGAACAAGAAGCAAAACTTTAGTCAGTGAGTCACTAGGGGTATTAATGAGTGGTACCTCCCCATCTCTACCCTTGATTCCTGGACCCGTGAATCCTGGATGGACCCTGTATGAACACTGACTCAGAGTGTGTGCAGACTCCGAGGAGCCCTGCAAGGTATTGCCCACCAGCTTGCTCCATCACTGAGTCTGCAAAAGCCCGTCCCACCGTTCCACCCAGGCAGCGGCCTCAGGGTGCTGGGGAAATGTGTGTTGCAGAATGAACTCACTAAGAAACAGAGGACTTAGAAGGGTCTCTTTCACTTGTGTGATGTTTTTATCATTGCATTTCATAGCTGGCCCACTTAAGAAGTGTGTTTCATGCTCAGAATTCACCTCTGCTGCTAGGGCCACAGCACCAGAAGGTGGGAGGATCCCTGGTCACCTCTGTGGTTTGCTCACCCCATGGGGCCTTGAGTGGGGTCAGGGACTCCCAGGTGGCCTACTAGACAGGTCCCACAGCTCTGCCTCAGGTGTGCAGGTCAGCGCCCAGAAAGGAGAAGGTGGATAAAGAATGTTATTGAATTCAGTGAATTTTCCATGTGATATATTTTTAAATTAACAAATGGAACATTTTGTGCTTTTTTAAAAAACTTGTCATCATTGAACTCTAGTTTAACAGTGATCTGTGAAAAAAAAGAACACTTCTATCATGTTGGCCAAAAAGCCCATTACATTTTTTTCCTGTAAAATAAAAAACACATTTTTCATCTACACCAATAACTTTATTGTTTTGGATATATTGAGTATGTCAGCTATCTCCCGGTATTAGCATCTGATGGGTAGAGGCCACGGGTGCTGCTAAACATCTTCCAACACATAGGACAGCCTCACAGCAAAGAATTATTTGACTAAAATGTCAATAGTACCAAGGAACTTCTCAAACTTTTAAAAAAACATTTTATTTATTTTTAGAGAGAGAGGAAAGGAGGGAGAAAGAGAGGGAGAGAAACATCGATTTGCAAAGAGAAACATTGCTTGGTTGCCTCTTGCACGCCCCCAAGCAGGGACCTGGCCCACAACCCAGGCATGTGCCCTGACTGGGGCTCAAACCGGTGACCTTTTGGTTCACAGGCTGGCACTCAATCCACTGAGCCACACCAGCCAAGGTGAAACTTCACAAACATTTGACATGTTCAGTCAGTCACAGCACCTTCTCCACACACTACACAAATCTTGTTGTTGCATTTCAGTTGCATTTTTTACCTTTCTTGAAATAATAAAGCACAGTACTCCAAAAATGTTGCATATACTCTTCCATCTCCAATATTAAAATGGCAGCACAAAAATTTACCACTTTTGATAAGTTTTTTAAAAATGCACACTGATGTGACAGCTGTCATAATACAATTTAACAAAATTGTTTCAAACAAAGTTAAAGACAAGGGCTACTAGAGCCATTTTATGGAAAAAAACTAAACAAACTTCTGGTTATCCCAACATACTGTTTCCCTAACTCTCGAGTACTCGCAGCTGGCGTAGAGGCAGCGTAGGTTTGCAGGGGAAATGCAGGACTAGAGGTTAGATGCCCCGTCCCAACCCTGGCCCTGTCTCTCACACTCCTCGTGGCCTTGAACCTGAACTGGTTGCTGCCCCTGTCTAGGCCTTAGTGTCTCCAGGGCCAAGCTTCCATGAGCGTATCACCTGGTCTTATCTCCAGATTTAATTATGTGGCTTCTTTCTAGGTGACCCAGAATCCTTGTCTAGGGGCCCTGGGCCCTAGGCCCCGTAGAATAATGACGAGTCCCTCCAGCAGCTCACTGTCATCTTGCTGCCCACCGCTCCCCCTGCCCAGCCGTGAGGGGGCGGGTCCACCAATGAGGTTGTTCCAGGTGATGAGAAAGCAGCCTTGGTGGGAGAGCCCTGGGCTCGTCCCCTTCCTCTGCACCATGGCTCTGCCCTGTTAGCCCCGCTGCCTCAAAAACTAGCGACGTGGGCAAGAAAAAATGAAGTTTCCAGCTTTATTGCTGTACAGTTATTCCGTTCCAACCATTGTATCCTAGATCACTGCTGCAAGAACAAACAGCTTTAACAAGTGAGAACAGAAGAGGGGTGTGCTGCCTGTAGTGGACTCGGTAAAGGTGGCTCGGTCACTGGCCGGGCACTAGGCCCTGTGCTGGCCGCCCACAGGGGAGCCTGGGGCGGGGTCTGCCCCGAAGGCGCTCAGCCCGGAGGGCGGTGGGTGTAATATTAACTGTGCTCTGAAGGGCAGCAGGTGGAAGCTCAGGGAGAGGGTTAATTCTCACCGGTGGGAGGCCTCACAGAACAGGTGACACTGGAACTGGGCCCTGGACTTTTCTAAGTCAAGAATAAAACAAAGAACTCCAGGCCCAGTGAAGGCCAAGGGCAAAGGGTCTTGCACAGAAGGGGGTGGGGAACAGGGAGTCTTGGTGTGGTTTCAGTGGAGGGTGAGATGAGCCTGGAAGGGGTTTGGGCCAGAGGAGGCGGGGAGCAGGCTACTGAAGGGTTGGGGTTTTCTCAGTGGGGCTGGGGAAACCTGGGGGGGCAGTGGTTTGGTGGGCTTGCTGTCTTAGGACAGAGGGACTGGTGGGGGTGCCCAGGAGATGGGGGGCAGGGAGAAGGGGCTCCCTGGGAGCCCCTGTGGTCCTACCCAGCCTGTGGTGGGAGAGTTCTTTTCTGGTGATAAGAAAGGGCTCCTGCCCGTCCCCCCCACACTCCCGACATGTCGCAGAGTCTCAGCTCTTCCCAGGGCAAAGGGCAGACCCCCAGGGCCCCCGCCCCCAGGCCTGCTGCCTCTGGCCTTCGGGACTGCCGGCATTGCCCTGAGCCGGCTAGAGGGGCATGAGGCTGGATTAGGCTGTGACTGAAAATCGAGCAGGTGATGGCAGAGGTAGTGGGGAGCACCAGGCCTGCAAGTGGGGAGGGGGCAGGTGCAGGAGCCCCTCAGAACCCAGGGTAAAGTCCCCAAAGACTGCTTGATTTCCAGCTGGGAGTTCTGTTTCACTTCTAAACCGGCAAAGAGCTCCCACAGCGCCCCGACCCCAAATATCAGGCATCCGGCCTCAGCAGCAATTCCCAGGGCCTCTGTGCCTCTCACACAGCCAGCTGCCCTGAGCCCTTCCCCAGGGTGGGGGGGTGGGGGCGCTCAGCAGGAAGGGAGGCCTGTGTCCACTGGAGGGACAGAGAGCCTGGGGCTCCAAGAGCCGACAACACGGCCAGTGTCACAGGACCAGGCACGGAGACTCAGATTTCTAATAGGCTCCCAAGTGCCTGCGCCTCCTGCGCTGGAGGGAGGAAGGTAACCGTGTACTCGGGTTTGGGAGCAGCGCCGGGCAACCTGAGACTCACGCTTCTCACACCACTGTGGTTTCGAAAGGAACGTTTCAAAGACCCCTTTCTCTCTAAGTTCAAGGAAAGAAAAGAGAAATCAGAGAGAGGATAAGAGATAAGAGAGGCCAGTGGGTTTTTCTTTTTCTTTCTTTTTTTTGTCCCAGCCACACAATTGGCCCCTTCACTGAGATGTCTCTGTTACCTGATTTGCAAGTCAGTATGTAAGTTTTGAAAAGAGCTAGGGGGCCTCCCACTTTCTGAGAGCACAAACATTCCAGCTCACTTTTCACCCGCCCTTGGCCCGGGTTCCGAAACCCCAGCACAGGGAGAGGCCACAGGTATGCAGACCATGAGAGGCGTCAGAGCCGGCTGGCCTGGGCAGGGCACCGGGACCAGTGGGCATCCGATCTCCGACCTGCAGAGCAGGACCTGAGTCCAGGGAGGAACCAGCTCTAGGTCACAGGCCAAACAGAACCGGACCAGAACCCCCGTCCGCGGTCCTCTCTGTTATACTCTGTGAGTCCGTATCCTCCAGTTTTAATTTTTGTTTCACAAGCACTCATATGGCACTTCCCAAGAGTTCACATCGTAGTTCACCGTAGTGCTTCATGGCAGTCTCCAGGAGCACAGTTTGAGCCACCGACGCGCCCTGGTTCTGTAGCTGGGGAGGGTGCTCTGTGTGAAATCGTTGTCCTCTCTCCCTGGAGACAACCTGAGAGGCAGGCGCTCGCGTCCACTCCCGGCTTTGCTCCCAACTTGGGCGCGTGCTGCTCCTCCCTCTGTGGACCTGCTTCCCTGTCCGCAAGGCGGATGCAGTCCATCAAGATGCCCTCGGACTCCCGCTCTGGCTCTCGGCATCTGTGCTTTTTTCTTTAAAAAATTTAGGTATAATTGACATATAACGTTATATTAGTTTTAGGTGCATGACATAATGATTCGATACTGATACATATTACAAAACAATCATCTCAATAAGTCTCATTAACATTCGTCACCACACACAGTTATACTTTTTTCCTAACCATCCATGATTTTATAAGCAATTCCTGGCAGTCTTTAAAACATTTTTTTAAATTTTTCATGTTGCCATACAATACTGCATTAGTTCCGGTGTGCAACGTGGTGACTAGACATATATATAACTGATGAAGTCACCACTCCGCTAAGTCCTGGTGGCTTGTCACGTGAATTCATCTCCCACTGCAGGGCGGGGGGGCGGTTAGGTTTGCAGTGATGCAACTGTTAAGCCCCAGGGTCATGTGACAGAGCCGAGTACTCGAGCTGGAGAGCAGTGATGTTTGCAGCCGAGGACTTTAGACTTGAGAAAAAAAAAATCCCTGAAACTCTCTCCCTCTCTGCGGCCTGGAAAAACTCGAGCTTATCATGAGATTGTTGCACTTGGACTCCCGCGGGAGAGGAATGCTCCATGTGCTAAAAGTATCCACTGCTGACTGATTCCCCAAGAGGATCTGCCCTTTCTCCTCTCTCCGGAGTTAAGTGGATGCTGCTCTGAAGCTGAGCCAGCTCCTCGGTTCAGATTGCCTTTGCCCCAGGCAGCAGGGAGAACGGCGATGGGCAGAGGCGGCTGAGAGTGGCCAGTCATCCTGACTTGCAGGGAGCAGTGTGTGCATTCTGGTAGGATCGATAGGCAGTTAACAATCCCTGGGTGTGCTGTGGGCAAAACCCTGCATGGGTTATCTTGTGTAATCCTCTGAGAGGCTTGGTTATCAGCCCCTTTCTAAATATGGGGACACTGAGGCTCAGAGCGGTGAGGTAACCTGCCCAGGATGCAACACGGTGGTGCTGGGATTCCAGACTCCACAGCCGTGACGCCGGAGCTGTGCTGTGAGCCACGCCCCTCCCCCTCCCCCAGCACACATGTGGGATGGGCCTGGAAGGGCGTGGGGTGTAGGATTATCAGCAACTTGTATTTTTCAATTTGATTTCCTTTGAAGTTATGTTATTTTTACTAAAAATACTAATCTTAAAAAAGATAGAAACCACCAACACAAAGAATTTAACTGTAAATATTACTTGTTAATGAGTCTTTGGGAAAAAGGAAGAATATTTTTCAAAGTGTTTCAAGGAAAAGATCGAAATATTTGCAGGAGAGAAGATGGTAGAGATAATCCCAACCTTGGAAAGAAATTGCGTCCTAGGAGTTGACTTTGAGGTCGGCCATTAGGGATCTGTGACGCATTATAACCACAGAAACAACAACAGGATGACAGACCCCCTGCAGAGCCTGAAATAACAACAACAACAACTGTTATTCTTTCTTGGGGTCTTCCTAGATGCCAGGTGCTGTGCTAAGTGTTTTATGGGGGTCATCTCATAACATTTCTGCAAGGATCCTATGAGCCCGCTCCTCACAGGTTGGGGTTAGTCCTCTTCTAAGACAAGGAGATGGATGCCCAGAATTACACAGCTAGTAAGTGACAGACCAAGTTCAGGCAGACGTGCCTTCCTCAGCCCATAATGTGTCAGGAGTTCTGAGAGCATGGGCCATGAACTGGAAGAAGAAATGATGGAGGAGAATCTCAGAATCTCAGAATCTATAGAATCTCAGAGCTACAAGGACACTGAGGTACCATCTAACCCTCCCTCCCCCACCCCTGTGTGTCCATGCACAGCACAAGTAATGAAGCCCTGGTTTTAGGGTCCCCCCTTGGGCATGTGCCATTTACCCAGTGCTTCATGCATCCCATGGAATCCTCACACCGGTCCTACAAGGTAAGTATTATCATTATCCCTTTAGTGATGAAAAATCAAACAACAGCAGCAAAAACCCTGAAGCCCAGAGAGGGGAAAGGACTTGTTCAAGGTCACACAGTGAGTCAGTGCAGAGCCAAGATGAGAGCTTGGGTCTTCCTGTCCCAACACACAGCTTCCCACCAGACTCGGCAAAACAGTGAAATCCTCCCTATTGATGCCCCAAACTGTAACCTGTAAGCCGCAGGACGCTCTTGGCCGTGAAGGGAGCAGCCGGGTTCGGTCCACAGGGCCATGGTTCTCCCTTGTAACACAAACCGGCAGATTCACAAGCCCAGGACAGAAGTAAACAGTTGAAATGGAAAGAAATAAATCTCTGCTCTAAAAATAGGCACATATCCTTAGAAACACTGCTAGCCGTTCACAGAGCCAAGGATGGACCTGGGGGGCAGGCAGTGAGGGTGAGTGAAGCCAGGTGTCAGCGTGTCCCCACCCCACCTCTCTCTTCTGGCCCCGTGACCCCTTCCCCCTCACCCCTCTCCAGCCTCCCCAGAATGCCCTCCTTTCCCCTCCATCCCTTCCTCCCTGACGCGGCTGCTGCTTGCCGAGGGGCCTCTTAGGCCTGGAGCCCTTCATTCAAGTTGGAACCAGGCTTAACCTCCCGCCCCCGCCCCCACCCTTGCAAAGCCTCCCTGATCCCCTCGGCCAAGTGCCCGGCACAGCACCTGCCACAGAGGATGCTGGGCTGTTTCCTTTCTGATTTTAACATTTTAAAAAAAGACTTTATTTATTTTTAGAGAGAAGGGAGGGGAGGAAGAGAGAGAGGGAGAGAAACACGGATGTGTGAGAGAAACATCCACTGGTTGCCCCTCATATGCACCCCAACCTGGGACCCAGCCCACAGCGCAGGCCTGTGCCCCGACCGACCAGGAAACAAACCTGCCGCCTTTCACTCTGCGGGCTGACGCCCAGCCAGCTGAGACACATACATTCGGGGCTGGTTTCGACATTTTTAATAAGACACATTCTAAGCATATAGGAGAGTACAAAATATGTCCATATTCCCATCATCCAAATGTAAGAAATATAAAAATTGTACCTTATTTGGTTCAAATCACCCTTAAAAAGAAAAAAAATCACTATAAAATTTGAACTCAGCCTTCCCCTCCCCCCACCGTTCTTTCCCCATCTCCCCCCTCTCTAGAGAACACTTTCTGCTTAAGCAGCAGCAGACTGGACCCTGCCTCCACATTAGGTGGGTGGTATACATGAAGAAAGGAAGATGGACCAGTGTTCTTGTGATACGTGGCCATCTTTTATTTGCCCATTCTTGAAAGAGAGATGGACACAAGAAAGTTTTCATTGAACCTTTCAGGAAGAAATGCAACGACAAAGCCAGTGATAAATGATAACTGTTTCTTAGCCTCTCTGTCAGAGACAATAGGGAGTAGTGGGGACTGAGGCAAATGGGGGAGTTTGTGTCTGACTAAAGGGCCCTTGCCACTCAGTTCCACCAATTGCTGACAGTGTGAAAGTGCAGGTTCAATATCGCCATACCTGATTTTCAAGAGATATGAGAAATCCAAATTTCTATGGTCAAGTTACCTATTTTAAAATCTTGACATCTCATCCAAACATATACACCAAACAAACCATGTTTCGGCATTTGATTAGACTGTAGGCCTCCCAGTTTGCAGCTCTGGCCCTGTTCCATATGACTGGTTTTTGTTTATACATAAATATGTGTGTATGCATACATGTACATACACGTATATGTAAATACAGCTAAATATATTAAAAGCACCTAGTCCACTACCTGGTACATGGTAGGTACTTAGTAAATGTTTGTTAAACCTGAATAAGATTTGCTCACTGGACTCTAGGCTCCTTGAGATTTGGAGTCATGTCGCACTGCCATGGGTATAGGTACAGTTGGGTGAGTTGTGCGCTGATAACCCAGGGGACACTGTTCACATGCACCAGAGGGCAAACGGTGCTCTGGGAGCCGGGCAGTGCTCTGCTTGCATGGCTGGAGGCAGGTGCCCTGACAGTGTCCCCGCACCGAGGCATCTGTTCAGTTGCATGGAAATGAACAAGAATGCCCCAGGGTGAGAAAACCAATTATCAGTAAGTTGCTTCTGTGTGGAATTCAAATCTTTATTCTGAGGTTCCAAGCTAAAAGGGGCTTTTGAGCTTCATTCTATAGAGAGGGATCCAAAGTCCAAGAATACTAGCGCCCTGTCTTTGGGTCACAGCCCTGGGATGAGAACCCAGGTTGGCAGGTAGGATGCCATTTGACTACAAATGATAGACTCAGAATAATATGACTTAAGCAGTGGTTTATTTATCCCTCAAGGAAAAGTCCAGAGGTGGGCAGTCTAGAGTTGGTATGGAGTTCAGCCCCCCACACTCCCCAGAGTCCCAGATTCCACCCAGCTCACTTTCTCTAGGATGTTGCCCTCATCTTCGTGGTCTCTTCGTGGTCTAAGGTGGCATCCGTGACTGCTGCATTCCAAGCATAGCAATAGAGGGACCGGGAACAAAGAAAGGGAAAGAGGGAAGCCATTATTCAAGTGCCTGTTTTGAGGGAGGTTACTGGACATTGCCACTGGGCACTTCTCATATCATTGGACAGAACTTAGTTTCTTGCATGGTTCAGCCTAGCTGCAAGGGAGTCTGGAAAACATGTCGTTAATCTCAGTGGCCATGTACTCAGCTAAAAGAAAGGAGTGCTTTTATTACTGAAGAAGGGGAAGCAGACTCTCAGGCACAATTTGGGCTTGCCAGTTTCGTGGCATGACGTCCTGTCCTGCCAGGAGCGCTGAGGAGTGAGCGGAGTTGGTAGGGGTTTCATCAAACCCAGGCCTCCAAAGGAAACATTGCAAAGGTCTTACTCTCTAACTCGGCATTTCCCAAAACCCCCATAAGTGAACTCTGGTCTCCCATCTTGGACACCCCCACCTGGTACCTTTCATAATGTGTCCCCTTCTTCCAAATCTACTGAGGTTGGGTGGCCCAGCAAAGAGCTTGAGACAGCAGGTGTGATGTCGACCTGAAGGGTGGTGTCCCAGTGATGCCATCTCTCCCCTAGCTGGGGCATCCGTGTTATGTGATTCTGGATGACTCAGGTCACACTTCCTTAGCACCCAGCATGGGATTCAGAGAAGACTAAGATGCATCCAGGCTGGCCTTTGAGGGGCACCCAGTCTCCTTAGGGAGAGAGATATGGTGTAAATGTGCTCTGAGACAATTCAGGATGAACATTATAGAAGACCTGGCAAAATGCCTAGGGGAGTTCGGAAAGAATTGCCAGATCAATGTGGGGAGCACTGTGAAGGCTGAACAGGGTGCCCAAGGGAAGGGCTTAAAAGATGAATGCGGGGGAGGAGAAGGGATGGAATTCCAGACGGAGGGCATGGCCTGAGCCAAGGCGTGGCAGTGTGAGAGCGCCAGGCGTGGCTGTGGAATGTGGAGTAGCCTCCAGTGGCTGGACCCTAGCACGCTCGGAGCCAGGAACGAGTCAGGAGGCAGAGGCAGGTTGGGGTCAAATCATAAAGAGCCCTCCGGGCCTGGGTGATGAATTGGTCATGATCCTGTTGGTTGTGGAGGTCACCGATGCGCTGAGCATTTGTGAGTGTGCTGAGGGGTGACACGGTCAGATGCTCGTGTTGGTGAGGTCGGGATGGCTGATGGGAAGGGACAGGAGCAGTGGTGGAGAGGCCTAAGGATGGGACACCTGGCAGGAGGTTCATCTGTTGGTCCCAGGAAGGCCTGATGCGTTGAACCAGGGTGGTGCCCATGGGCTGGAGACAGTTCAAAGCCCTGCACCATCGGACTCACCCCACGTCTTCCCTCAGTGTACCACGCCCCTCATCCTGCCATGCCTTGTCTGTGCTGTGCATTTACCCCATTGGAACACCACTCTGCTCTCACCCCTTCATCTGGCTGGTCTTCATCTGATCCCCTGAAACACACACCGTTCAGGGACCACCTCCTCCAAGAAGGGGCACAGAGTGAGCTGCTCACATGCGATGTGTCTCCCCTCTCACTGTGAGCCCCTGTGGAGGGGGATTGCACATGCATTGTCTCAGGATGCCAAGGGGTGGCACAGCAGGGCATGTGCAGGAAAGGAGGGTCAGGAGAAAGCCAGGAAAGGAAGGTTTGGCCCTACCTTGTGCCATGAATGCCAGAGAGAGATGAAGTGTGTTGTTGTGACCAGTAGGTCCCACCATCAATAATCACTGGGCTTGGGCTGCAAGGGCGCCTTTGGAGGTCAGCCCCCTTGCCCTGTAGAGTTGACTGTGAGAAGTGGCAGTTACTGGATCTCACACATCGGCAGTGAGGTCGTGACTGATGAACCAAAGGCCTGGATCTTTCTGGAGCAAAAGATAAAGACGCCCAGAGTGTGTCTGTTGGGGTGGGGGCATGTTTGGAGAGGCAGGAGCCCTTGGAGGTTTGTCCCCTGCTTGTCCCCTCTGTGACTGGGGCATGAGTGGTGCGGTCCCTCTGCCCTTCCACACTGTCAGGTTCAGTCCCCCCACCATGTGTGACAAGGAGTCCCTGTGGAAGCCCCACTGGGTGGTTTCCGGTGGGATCTGGGAGCTGCGGGCCAGCAGTGCAGAGACCGAGTGCCCTTTACCTGGACGGGCCCCTGAGGGACTAAAGGGCCGCACTTCACACAAGAGGAAACAGACCTGGCAGATAACTAGAAAATACAAGTCCTCAAGACCATTTGAAAAATAAGGTTTTTCATCAAGTGCCTTGTGAAAGGTAACTGAGTGACTGACTCCTCTGTAAAGCATTTGGCCTGGCTGGAGTGGTGGAGGGGCGGGGCATCGGGTAGGCCTCTGGGACGTGCTGAGCTTGTTTGGAAGGGGGGGCGGGGGGGAAGAGGCCCATGGGAATCCTGAGAAGTTAAGCCTCCTGGGTTCCCCTTACCCCGACAGGAGCTCCGTGCCTCTGGGCCTCCGTTCTCTTACCTGTGAAACGAGACTAGTTTCATAAGGAGGCGGCTCTGGCTTTCTAACACTTGCGGGGGGAGTCCGGTTCTCCTATGGCACCACGTCTGGTTTCCAGGATCTGTTCCTAGAGGAAGGCAGTCAGGTGGGATGGAAAGTTTTCTGTGGCCTGGAAGTCAAGAGCCCCGGGCACTCAGTCCAGTGAGTGACCTCAGCAGGGCCCTTCCCTTCCCTGGTTCTCGGCCACTGTGTGGCCAACGAGGTTGCGGCCCGAGGTCCATCCTCGTCCGAGGAGTCGTGTCTGCTTCTGCCACAGGGCAGAAGCCCCGGACTGCGGCGGCCCAGACCCAGAGGGCACATTTTACATTCCCTGGTTCTTAGACGTGGCCGATTTACTTGGCAAAGGTGATAAACGGCTTGTATTTCGTCACTGTGAAGAAGTTAGGGGACGTTTTATATATGAGTAGCCACCAGCCTGAAACGTGCGTACTGATGCGTGGGCATGCTACTTACATACATGCTCTTGTCCTCTCTGTGTAGGCTCGGCTTCCTGGCTGTGTGGCCGAGTGGTGTGACACTGGGCAAGTGGCTTCAGTTTTCTGTGCCTCAGTTTCCCCAAGTGAAAATAAAAGCACTGGCCCAGAGGCTTTCTAAGGGCTTTGCAGCTCTGAACCGCCAGGATTCTGTGCTTCTTTTAATAAACTGTGCATGTGCACACGCCTGTGTTGCCTGTGTGTGCGTGTGTTATGCACAGGTGCACATCTGAACGAGCCTGCAGTGGCTCCGGCCAGAATGGCTTCCCACGTAGCCCAGCTATCTATAGCAGCGGCATCCGTGCAGATACTTGATACTCGGCCTCACTGGCACCTGTCTGCTGGGTGTGAGAGCTCCTCTCGGCACAGTTGAGGGTTCGTCAAAGTTTCCATCGTCTGTGGGACAACTGGACTCCAGAGTGTGGGTGGGAGAGTCGGGACCAAGATGTGAACCTGTCAAGCTGCACGTCCCCGTTTTAATTTTACAGCATTTAAAGGGAAGTCACCATTTAACAAAACATGAGTAGGGCCCTATAGGAAATTAGCCCTTATGATTATTTCCAAGAACATAGTAAACTTCTAATGTGGTTTAAACATTTAAAACCCTTCTAAATTAAATACTCATGTATATACCTACCCCGTTCTTCCTCTGGTGCAAAGCCTAGATCGGACATGGCAAAATGGACTGCGTCTGGCCTGCACATGTGTTTTGTTTAGCCTGAGTGTTGCTTTTGACATATTTGGCTCATGTGTCAATATTTCAAAATCAAGGGATTTCTCATAGAGACGAGTAGATCAATAGCATTGCCCACGTTCTCATGTGACGGTAGTTTGCCGGGGTGCGGATAGCTCCAGTGCCCGCAGCCCCCGCCGCCCCCACCACTCCCCGGTGCCAACAGCTGTAGTTTTAGGCTAAGATCAGGGAGCATCTAGAAATCCCTCCTGAAAACCAACACTGGCTTCCCTCTCGGGAGATGGTAGGATCATCCAGGCATTAGTCACTGCCTTCCTCATGAGTTAATTTCCAATTAAGTAAGAACAGGAAGACATGTGCAGAGTCCTCTACACCAGAGCTTCCTCCCGAAGCAAATCTGACCCGTCACCAGCCTGCCTTTGGACTGACAGTGTACGTGTGGCGTGTGAGTGTGAATACAGATTCCCTGATGCACAACTGCTCACTGTCCTGAAGGAGCCAGCCCGATGCTTCCCTTTGAACTACCTACAAAGAAAGCAGGTGCCCAGCAAATGTACTGTGAGCACATTTTAAGAGTAGGAGACGGAGATAGAAACTCCTCAAAGATTAGGTGGTTCCCATTGCCCACAGGTGCCACAACAGCACACAACCTTTACAGGCAATGTGGAGGCTGGTCATGGGCTATTCCTCGCTGTTCAGTAAAGTAGACCCCCTGCCTTGAGGATCTTGATTGACCTTAAAGTCTAAAACAATACATTGTCTCCCTGCACACGCTGTCAGTGAGACTCTCCCCCCACTTTACTCTACTTGCCCGTTCACCTCCCCTCTCCCTGGCTGTTCCTGGTTAGAGAGCCCTCGGTGGGGGCCTGGCCCAGCTGTCAGCGCCCCGCCCGGACACACCGCTCTCACTCCATGGGCGCTTGTCCAGGGGATAAGGTCCAGTCCCACGCACACACGTTCCCCAGAGACTGTTCTGGTAGGAGCTCCCACAGTTGCTCGAACCCTTACCTCACCCATTGGATGCCTGGGTCTGAGAGTCGGTGTTGGGTTCGGACAGTCACGAGAGACCCAAGGCAGTATTTTCTCACCCATTTAACTCCTCAGCAACTAACTCGCACAATAAGGCACATCGTGGTGTCGTGAAACAGGACACCCTCGTAAACCAGCTCTCGCCTGGCCACCCAGCATCCTGCTGGCCACCAGCACACAGGGAGCCTTCTGTCCTCAGAGTCCATAGTCATTTAACTTTGTATTGTACTAGCCATTTTCTAGATAACATACACCATTTTTACTAACTTTTTTGAGCTATAGTTCACGTGTCATAAAATGCATCAATTTAAAGTATACAACTCAATGTTTTTTAGTATATTCACAGTTATACGGCCATCACCACAATGAATTTTAGCACATTTTCATCACCTCAGAAAAAAAAACCCATACCCATTAGCTGCGACTCCTCGTTCCCCCTGCCCCTCCCCTGCTCCAGGCCACCACTGACCTACTTCTGCCTCTATAGATCTGACCACTGTGGACAGTCTGTACAAATGGAATCAGACACCGTAGTCCTTTGTGTCTGGCTTCTTTCACTTAGCACAATGTTTTCAAGGTTTCGTCGATGTTGTAATGGATCTCAGAACTTCATTTCTTTTTACTGCCAAATAGTGTTCTGTTGTATGGACACCACAATTTGTTCATCCATTCACCGTTTGATGGACATCTGAGTCGTTTCCACCTTTTGGCTATTATGACTAATGCTGCCATGCACTGGCGAAGTTTCGTGTGGACACATGCTTTCCCTTCTCTTGGGTATATACCTAAAAGTAGAATTGCAGCATCAGATGATAACTGCACGTTTAAGCTTTTGAGAAACGGCCAGACTGCTTCCCAAAGGGGTTGAACCATTTCACATTCCCATTAGCAGGGAACGGAGGTTCTGGCTGCCCCACACTCTTGCCAACGTTTGTTGTCCGTCCTCGTGGGTATGAAGCAGTATCTCCTTCTGTGTCTGATGCTCATTTCCCTGCTGACCAGTAATGTTGAGCATCTCTTCATGTGTGTGTTGGCCATTTTATGTCTTCTTTGCAGAAATGTCTATTCAGATCCTTCACCCATTGTAAACTGGGTTATGTGTCTTATGTTTTGAGTTGTAAGAGATCTTTATGTATTCTAGATGCCAGACCCTTATCACATATGTGATTTGTGAAAATTTCTCCCAATCTGTGTGTTGTCTTGTCACCTTCTTGATAGTGTCCCTTAAAGCACAGAGTTTTGAATTTTAATGATGTCAAATTTATCTATTTTTCCTCTGTTGCTTATTATTTTAGCAGCATGTCTAAGAGACCATTGTTTAATCTGGGGCCACAGAGATTTATGCTTGTGTTTTCTTCTGAAAGTTTTATAGTCTTAGTTCTTTCGTTTAGGTCTTTGATCCATTTGGAGTGAATTTTTGTAGTACCCTGTGAGGTCCCATGCCATTTTTGAAAATAAAATGAGAAATAATCAGGAGTTTAAGAAATACGCAACTATCTTTGATTTTTAATCGAAAATCATGTGATGTTTCATTAAACATATTTACTGGAAAAAGATTAACTTCTAATGACGCTGATTTTCTCAGTATTTACTGTGAGAATTGTATAAGCTAAGAATTGTTAGAAAAGGCCTTTGATGTTTTTTTTTTAATCAACTGCTTTCAATAAAGATTTAAATAAATGAAGCCATATTTTAACATGCTACATAAAGTAATATTTTTTAAAAAATTTAAAAACATCTTTATTCTCCTCTTAGAATGATACGGGCTCTAGTTTAACACAGTGGTCCTCAGTCAGGGCTGACTTTGCTCCCCAGGGGACACCTGGCAGTATTTGGAGACATCTCTGTTTGTTACACTGCGGAGGGGAGGGGGTACCAGCCTCCACTGGACGGAGATGCTGCTGAACAGTCTACAATGCACAGCACGGCTGCAGGCACAAGGAATCACCCAGCCCCAAGTACCCACTGTGCCAAGGTTGAGAACCCTGCTTTAACTAAATCAGTGGCTTCTCCCGGGTGTATTCGAGAAGAGATGTGAGTTTACGAATCCTTTCCTCTCATTGACAGCCACCTGGTTCTCTTCCTCCTCGATACTGAGCCTTCCAGAGGCCAGAACGCGCCCCAGAACCCTAACTTCCGTCACAGCCTCTTACAGACAAAGATCTGTCAGGTTTCTCCTTGTGAGGATTGTTGGGAAAACACTTGCGTTCACTGCTTCATTTCTTTTTTATTTGTATGTTTTCATTTTTTTACTTTTGAGACATATTTGGATAATTCATCCCCTGTGTAACACACATATGCGGATCACCAATCTCCTGTTAAAATGTTTCTCATCTGATTACAGAACAACAGTTATAATAAGTAGTTACGAGTGCTCGGCACTAACTTAATTTTCTCAATGACTCCGAGAGTGACTAACGCTCACACTTTCAGGCTGTAGAAATGGAGGCGCCATGAGACAAAGCAGCTGGCCCAGGGTCGCAGGGGTCGTCACTACTCCAAGTCGGGCATGAGCCTGATGGGTGGGGCTCAGCTGGGAGGTGCAGCGTGTCACAGCGCGTTGGTTACTCGAGACGGGCAATCACAGAGCGACAGTGCCCTGCCACGAGGGTCCACCCTCTCACCGTGGACATAACCACACGCACGTGGCCCACCTGGGACCGTCACCAGTCCTGCAGAACACAGTGGGCAGTGTCAGAGGACTGCTGCTTAGGGGAAGCTGGGATGTCTGTGACATCGCTTATGTTCTTGACATTCAGCCGCCGATCAGTCAAGGCGGATTTTCTCCCTGTTGGCCCACTCCTCGTCACGTGCTCCAGCCCCCAAACGCCTCTCCTGACTGGGGCTCACATCCACTTGCATGCACGCCAGCACCACTCTCGGAGCCCCTCCCACACACTGGGAGCCCCTGGCACACGCTCTCAGAGCCCCTCCCACAGGCCGTGCACGGAGCCAGGCCTGGGCCCCTTCGGCTCTCCCAGAGTCGCCGTCACTCACTGGTCCCCTGATCTCGCAGCCACTGCTCTTGCTGGAACAGCACTGTGGTGTCAGACAGTGGTGAAACATCTTGTTAAGAAAATCGTACTGCAGTTTAACCGTCGTTTGCCCCCCGCAGGCCCTATCCCTTTTGTGCTTGTAGCTGTCTTCACACACGTGACGTCATTTCCCTCCCTCAGGGCTTTCGGGAAGGGGCTGGCGTGAGGGTGAGTGAAGGGAGGATGAGATGAGATGGCTGTCCAGTTTGCCAACTTGGGGGCGTGGCAGGAAGCCAGGTGAGATTTTGCTCACATCTGTCTCCCAGGCATCCTCCACCGCCTCTTCGAGTGAAAGGGGGAGAGAGCAATGACTAGAACTGAAGATTTCTCTCCTCCCCCTGGCTTTTGTTCCAGTCCTGTCCCTGAAACTCCTTGGGCAAAGTTTTTCCTCGCTCTGGGCCTCAGTTTCCCCTTGAAGGAAGGGTGCGTTCACCAGACAATTTCTAAGCATCTTTGCAAGTATCTCTGAGGTCCTGGGGACTGAGTTAAGGAAAGCCTGTGGGATCCGAATCCACCCTAATTAGGAATCTGCTTTAGGAGGAAGCCCTCACCTAGAAGCCTGCCCAAGTTTGAAGGAGACACCGCAGTGATTGGTTGATGCTATCTTTCTTCAGAGACTCATCTCCAGGGGCGACGTTCAAAATATTTAACAGCCAGTGTGTCCTGAGCTCGGACTGCCGGGAGGGTAGCAGGCAGCTGGCTGGGCCTTCCCGGGCTGCAGCCTGAAAGCCCGCCTCGCCACCTCGCCCACGCTGCCACCTCGCCCACCGCATTCGCCTCGCCCACCTCGCCGTTCTGCTGAGCCTTTGCCCACTTGTCTTGTTTGCATCTGCCTCCTCCTGCCTGACTCTGCCTCCAGGGCTCTAACTCAGACGCCTTGGCCTTCTTCTCTCCCCATCACTTTATACACAACAGCTATAAATAGCCTCCTGCATCCAAACACCAACTTAATCTTATTTGTCACTCAGCAGATGCTCTCTGTGTGTCGCTCTGTGCTCAGCCCCGTGTCGGCTGACCCCTCACCCCCTCACCTTCAAAAACATGAGAGGCTGAGAAACACAGGGAGGTTGAGAGGCCTGGCTCTGCGCCTCTTCTGCTGTGTGACCGTGGACGAGTCCCTGCCCCTGCAGGTGTCAGATTCCTTCCCTGTAAATGAGTGACTTGAGCCCGGCTGTTCAATGATGAGTTTCTGGAGAAATGCATGTCTTCAGCAGCTGACCGCTCTCTCTCTCTTTCTCTTTCTCTCTCTCTCTCTCTCTGTCACCTGGGCCACCACCTCCACTGTAGAATGCACTGCTGCCTGCAGGCCTGAGGCAGAAGGATCAGACCACCAAGGCCCCCACGGGCCCCTTTAAAAGGGAGGAGCTCTTGGATCACTTGGAAAAGCAAGCAAAGGAGTTTAAGGACCGAGAAGATCTGGTCCCCTACACAGGGGAAAAGCGAGGTACTGAACGCTGTTGCCTTGTGGGTGTGTCACTCCCCGCGCCTCTCCGGGCGCCGGCTGCAGGCCGGGCCTCCTTGTTCGCATCCCTGCCTGGCCCTGAGACATCGACCCAGCTCCAAAGCATCAAAGGTGTACATTTAGGGAAGTTTTGGGGTAAACCAGACCAGCAAAACTCCCTCTTTAGTCCCCTTTAGCTGCAATGTCCTGCTTATTTTTCATACAAACCTAGACACTTCTGAAAGTGAGAGAAGTAGCTATCAGTCATGATATCAGGACATGAGGCCCAAACGAGGCCCATCCTGCAGAAACCAAGAACAAGAGATGCCCTGTCTGTGTCCTTAGCATCCCTGCTCTCTCCCCGAAGTTCCTCTCTCTGGCAGTTGCGTTATTCCTTCCTTCCTCTGTCCCTCCACGCCCCTGCCCCAGCGTGAGGCAAGCCTTCTAGAAGTGTCTGGGGAACACAGAGGCAGTCCCTGACCTCCCAAGACTACCCAGCCCTTCTGGGACTTTCTGTTGCTCTCCAAACCGTTCTGCTGCCCTCCCTCTTCTATCCTGCTTGCCCTTGCCTGGCGCACTGCTTCCCTGAGGGCCTCCTGCTCGCCGCCCCCCCCCCCCGCCCCGCCCCGGGCACCACTCCCCTCTGCCTGGAGCGCTGGCCCTGCTGTGCACCGCGCGGCTGTCTTCCTCCCCTGTGAGTGGCTAATAGTTGGGAGCGCAGCCTGGAGCTGGGTATGTTTCGGTTCAACCCGGGCACACCCCTCACTAGCTGTGTGAGCCGGAGTAAACTGTTACACCCGCTGTGCCTCCATCTCCCGGTCTGTAGAATGGGGGCGGTGAATAGTGTGACCAGCTATGAGGACTGAGGTGAGATGTACAGAGAGCACTCACAATAGCACCTGGCCTGTAGGGAATTCTGTGCAAGCGCCAGCGAGGAGGACCCTTCGGTCCCAAGTGTCCCGTCTCCTCTTATCAGGGAGGCCAAGGAGGGCTTCCTGTCTCCTCAGTTTAGGACATGCAGTCCCTTCAGCCCCCCCTTGGCACGTCTCCCCCTCGCCCCTCGGAGCCTGGGGGCTTCCGTCATGGCAGGTCCCATGTAGTCACCATCTCTTCGCTCATCACTTGCCTCTCTCACTGGCCTGTAAGCCCCATGAGGGCGGGGCCTCGGGCTGTGTGTGCTCAGGCGGTACCCTCAGCACCTGGCGCAGGGCCTGGTGTACGGTGGGGCCCAGTGGGCAAAATGAATGAGTTCAAATTAAATAAACGTATAATGAATCGCAGGCCACTGCCTTAGAGCAAAAGCCCCACAGGGACAAGGACCACATCTGCCTGTTTGTGACATCTGCACCTAATAAACCCTGGCACATAGGAGATGCCCAATGTGTACCTGTTGAATTAATTAGCTAATTGTGTAACTGATTGTTTATTTCCAGTCTCTCCCTACCCCAAGCGTCCAGGTCTGTGGCTGTTATCTCTGCATCCCTGTTGGGTTAGCACAATACGCCGCCCAGAGCATCGGCTTGATAAGCGATAAAATGAAAAAGCCAGTAGATATAGACATGGCGGGGTTGGCGGGGGGACAGTGAGCCATCCCAAACCCTGGTGCTGGAGCTCAGACCAGATTTTACTGAAAACCTGGGGGGTCGGGGAAGCCCAGGGCCACCTGAGTACGGAACTCCAGAAGGACCGTGTGACCCGAGGCACCCTGGCCGGATGGCAGGGCCAGGCCTGGGAACAACTGGGGCCTTGACCGTGAGGGCTAGGTGTGCCCGCTGAGAATGCTGGCACGAGATGCTTTCAAGCAAGGCACTTGTGCCAGGAGGAGTGGTTTCTGTGTAGCAGATAAAGACAATGGAATCTCTGGGTTTCACGAGGCTTTGAAACATCCAGCATCCCAGCTGCCCATTTGAAAAATGGGGAGGCCGAGTCTGAGAGAGTCAGCGGAGGACCTAGGTAGACAGCTGGTGAGTCCTGGCTGGCATCCACTTCCTCGGGCACCCACCCCTCTCCCAGGGGAGGAACTGAAGATGGGGTGCAGGTGGGGAAGGGAATCAGGGTGGCGCACACTCAATCCTGCACCTCCAATGATGCCCCCCTGGCCTGGAGTCTGCAGCAGAGCTCCGGGCTCCCAGAGCCTGACTGCCTTCATGGGGGGAAAGAAGAGGCAGGCTGACCCCAGGCGGGTGGCTAGATTTGTTCTACTGCTGTGTAGTGACCAGCCTAAAGGGTTCATCATCATCACTGTCATCCCCACCAGCAGCGCCATCACCAGAAAGGATTTCCTGATGGTCGTTGGAGTCCTTGCAGGCTGAATTCGTGGGCTTCTCAACAGAACGTGTGGGGAACACCTTCCAGCTCTAACAGCCGGACGCAGGGCCATTTAGTCCAGCCCACGCTGAGCGTCCACCCGACACTGGGCCGAGAGCTGGCCTCGGCGGGGGTGGACAGCACTCCAGCGCGCAAGGCCCCACAGAATGTGGTAGGAGCCACACGCTGGTGCAAAATCCTGAGGAATTTGAACTTCCTCCACTCTCATTCAAGCGGGGGATCAGAATAAAATATCCATGCAGTATATTTTCTTTAAAATTAGATTTGACTACATGTGCTAGGAGGGGGGAAGTAAAACAAAAGAGACACTCAAGGTGGAAGTTTAATTTTCTTTCCCTCAGAAGAGTTTGGGCTGGTAAGGTGTCTTGTCTGGTATTAGGAATCAAGACCCTTTCTGTTTTTTTAATCTGCCATTCCTCCAATATGTTCTTGCCTCCTGGTCTTTCTGGCTGCTGAAGCTCCCGTCATCACATCACCATTCCAATCAGTAAGATGAAGGAAGGGAAGAAGCCCAAGTCCTTCTCGTGGTGTCTCAGAGTCACCGCCCTCCGTGGAGGCACCAGTGGCAGGGATCTAATACACCATGGACCTTATATTTATTGACTGTTCTTCCTCATCATCATGTCACTCATCTTCACAGCCGATTGTCATTCCAGCCACTTCGTTTTCTTTGTATGTTTTGTCCTTTTCCAGATTTTCTCCTAGATGATTCTGTTGTGTTTTCTGCTTATATAGGTATTGACCTTTGCTGGAAACAATTTAAAAGACAAAACGGAGTCTTTTCTCCACTGATAGATGTACACTGATCCCAGTTAGTGAACTTCCTTCTGGACATTTCTCTCTGCACCTCCTGCCCCTTCCCACCTGTCCCATGCCCCCTCGGTCCGCGTCACCATTCCCCCTCACCTGGCCGGAGGAGCCTCCTGACCACCTCCCAGCTTCCGTCCTCACCCCCTCTTTGGGCTGTTCTCAATCAGTAGTGAAAGTGAGCAGGGTTTTGTGGGGTTTTTTTATTGAGGTAAAATTCACATAACATAGAATGAACCTTTTTAAAGTAAACACTTCAGTGGCATTTAGTACACCCACAATGCTGTGAAGCCGCTGTCTCTGTCCACAACCAAAACGTTCTCGTCAGCCCAAATACACCCCGTCCTCCATGGGCTGCTGCTCCCCTTCTCCCCTGCCAGCCACCCGTCTGCTTCTGTAGATGTACCTGTCCTGGGTATCTCCTGTGCGTTAACTCATGCAGTGGGTGACTCCGTGTATCTGGCTTCTTTCGCTCAGCGTATGGTTTTCAAGACTCGTTCATTCCCTTTCACGACTAAGTAATATTCTATAGCTTGCCTACCCCTCCGCCCCCTGATGAACTTTTTTGTTGTTTCCCCCTTTTTGGTTATTGTAGTCAGTACTATTACAAACATCTATGCACAAGTGTCCGTCTGAATGTCTGTTTTCAGTTCTTTTCGCTGGGTCACACGGCAATGCTGCGTTTGCTGGTCTCAGGGGCTCGCTTCCTCCTCATTCCTTCCCAGCTCACAGGCCGCCACGTCAGTGCAGCCTTCCCTGACCCCCCAGCCTGGAGGGGCATGCCCACCTCCCTCGGCCCCCAGCCCCCAGCCTAGAACTCCCTGGTCATTTGCCCGGCTTCATTTCTCTCCACAATGCCATCTAGTCACTTTCCATAGTTGTTTGTCATCTGGCTGCTTTCACTAAATTGTACATTGTTCCTTGCTATTCCCCTGCCCCTAGACAGGTGCCTGGCACATAGGAAATAATAAATATCAGTTGTATGAATATATAGATGTCATTTTCAGACATGGAATTAAATTATTCATGCTATCTTTTTTAAAGAATGTTATTTATTTATTTTTATGGAGAGGGGAAAGGAGGGAGAAAGAGGGAGAGAAGCATCAATCTACAACAGAAACATCGATCTGTTGCCTCCTGCAAGCCCCCGGCTGGGGACCTGGCCCACACCCCAGGCATGTGCCCTGACCGGGAACTGAACCGATAACCCTCAGGGTCACAGGCCAATGCCCAATCCACTGAGCCATACCAGCCAAGACTTGTGCTATTTTGTACACTTGCTTTTGCCACATTTTATCTTCGAATTTGCCTTCTTAGTAAGTGGAAATCTCCATCATCCTTTATGAGAACAGTGGCACCTCCATTGTGTGGATGCCCCAGAATTTCTTCAGGCGTTCCTCCTGGGGGACACAGCAGTGACTGTGCTTGTGTGTGCCACTTTGCTCCCTCGTTCAGTTATGAACCTGACACCTTAGAAATATCATGTCCCACCCTGGCTGGTGTGGCTCAGTGAATTGAGTGCCAGCCTGAGAACCAAAGGGTCAACTGGTTCAATTCCCAGTCAGGGCACATGCCTGGGTTGCAGGCCAGGTCGCCAGTAGGGGGCACACAAGAGGCAACCACACATTGATGTTTCTCTCCCTCTCTTTCTCCCTCCCTTCCCATCTGTCTCAAAATAAATAAATAAAATATTTTTTAAAAATAAAAATATCATGTCCCATGAGGCAAGGAGACATTTCCTGCTTCCCATTCCACTTTGAATAATCTGAGTGTATTTTATTTACTTTGTTTAGAGATGGTTCTAAATTTTTCTCTCCTATCAGAACCTTTGGTTAGGGGATCCCAGACCCTGACATGATAACATACTTTTCTTTTGTATCTTTTTCCTACTTACAGGTCAAGTACATTAATGATCAGTGTTCCCAGTAGCGAGCAGTCTAGTTTGACCAGGCTGTAAGGGTCTTCTTTTCAAAGGTGAAAGCTGCTTTGTGGGAGATCTTCGATTCCTGTCCTCAGGGACTTTTGGCAGTGGGTCCCCAGAGGGACTCTCAGCACGGAGGGACCACAGGGCTCTGGGATGGTCACCCAGGCTGTCACTGGAGTCTGCCCCAGTGCCACGTACTCCCTGTGACAGGCGCTCATGTGTTTGCAGGCAAGGTCTGGGTCCCCAAGCAGAAGCCGATGGATCCTGTACTGGAGAGCGTGACACTGGAGCCGGAGCTGGAGGAGGCCTTGGCGAACGCCTCGGATGCCGAACTCTGCGACATCGCAGGTAAGAGGCATTCCAGAAGTCCCCGCGTGTCCTCCAGAAGAAGCCAACCCCCAGCTGCAGGGAGCCTTGGATGGTTTATGTCAACCCGAACGCTTTCTCTCTGTCTGGCAAGAACTAGAGTAGGCCAAGAATATTAGCACAGAAGTCTGTTATCTGACACCCAAACAAGGGAAATAGAGATAAAACCACCCACACCCACTACACCATGGAGCCATCTGTTGCAGCCATGAACTTGTCCCAGAGGGGTGTGGAAACCTCCTGGGGTGGGGGTGTGGGAGCTGTGGGGGCCCCATACCCACCCTGCACCAAATCCTGCCCACGCCACCTGGGAAGAGAAAACTGAGGGACAGACAGAAGGCTGTGGGCATCTCAGGTTTGGGAAGTTCGCAGGGGCTGGAGCAAAGCCACCTGATTTTAGCACTTTGCCCAGCTCAGATCCCCCCCATCTCATAGTCACACAAACAACACCCTCTGTCTTCACGTGTGTTTCCACATGATCCTCACAAGCAGTCCCACGACTCCAGGAGGTGGCCTGGTCCCCAGAGCCCTTCATCACCTCACTGTCTCCTTATTACGACCTAGTCCCTGCCCCCACACCTGCATTCCAAGTCCCCCCAGAGTCAGGCCTGACCACCGCAAGCTCTCCGCATGCCCCCCATCACACTGGGCCACCTGGCCAGTGGGCTGTCTGGCCTTTCTACTCCGCAGACTTGGGGGCTATTAGCTGTCACCCCGCTGGTGACAGATCGATAGGGTGGGGAGAGACTCAGGCAAGTGGGAAGGGGAGAGGAAAGATGGGCTTGACTCTGTCTGGCGGTGACAGTGAGGTTGGGGAGGAGTCAAGTCATGTTCCGGATTGCCAGCTCCAGAAACTTAGTGGATGGCGGTGCCGCTAAGGAAGGGGGGTGAGTTCGTCTGCTGGAGCTGCCGTAATAAAACACCACAGGCTGTGTGGCTTAAACAATAGACATTTACTTTCTCCTACTTCCGGAAGTTTGAAGCCCAAGATCAAGGTGTTGGCAGGTTTGGTTTCTTCTTATCGGCTGTAGATGGCCACCTCTGCGTCCCTCTGTGCACGTGTCCCCTGACATCCCTATCTCTTCTTCTGAAGACACCAGTCAGATTAGGTTAGAGCCCACCCTAAAAGCCTCATTGGAGCTTAATCACTTCTTTAAAGACCTTATCTCCAAATACAGGAATAAATTCTAAGGTACTGGGGATGGAGACTTTAATGCATGGATTTTGGAGGGACACAATTCAGCCCATAACAGTGGGAGAGGAGCAGGCCCAGGGCGGGGGGATGCTGAGTTCCCTCTGACGTGTCTGTGGGCCGGCCAGGTGGGAACACTTGTATGTGAAAGTCCTGAGTTCTGCAAGGGATCCACACCGGAGCCCTGGTGGCATCCTTAGCATAGAGGTGTGGGTGTCATTAGCATTGTCCAGCTCCAGGCAGAGGCCACGACAGGGGCAGGGCGGGGAGGGGGGGGTGGGGCTCTGCCTGCAAGTGTCCTGGCTGAGGTGGAGGGGGGAGTTGAATCGGGCAACGCCAGCCCCCTGGGGGCCAGGAACCCACACACAGGCTGGGAACCCAAGGCCAAATCAGAATGGGCAGAAACTACTCAAGAGTGAGGGAGACGGAATGAGGGTTCAGGGCTGGCTGGAGACTCAGAGGTACAGGCCAGGTGAGGCCACCAATCCTAGCGGACTTGGTCTCCTGCCCATCACATCCTCTGGCTTCTCGTGGGTGTTGTGCATGAGTCCTGAGGACATCTGTTACAGGGGGTGGGGAGCAGAAACGGGGATGGCTGTCGTCGGTAGTGGGACCATGTGGGGGAGGGGCAGTGAGAAGACTCAACTATGCAGGAGGGGCGACCCTGGGTGCTGGTAGCCAGAGCCAGGTTGTGGGACCCAAGGAGTGAATGTGGGGAGTCGGTGTATAGACTTGAACCCAATCAGCCTTTTCCTCAGGAGGCGGGACATTTACAAAGGCCTAAGGGCAGTGGCTGGAAGGTGTCAGGGCTGAGAGAGGAAGGTTTTCATTTTCTCTGTGAAGTAGGGAAGCAGCGGGCCTCTCACCCCTACGGAGACGGCACACTTAACTCAGCAAACGCAACTGGTTTGCTTTGAAGTTCAAGTTTTGTTCTGTCAAAACCACACAAATCATATCAGATCCCACATCATGTGTGAGTATTTTGGCCGAAGCATTTCCCTGACTTGGGAGGGAGGGCCGGTGTCCCCTGGACTGCCGGTGGTTAATCCGAGCTTCGAGGAGGTGTGTGGGCGGCACTGCCGCGCAGCACCCGCACACCGGCTTGCCCAGAGCTGTTTTTGCCCTGGTCAACAGCCCCCCCCCCCCCCAGCCATCGCCCTCCGTGACATCACTCCCCTCATCAGTCAGCTCGGGAGGATTATCGGATGACTGCACCCTCAGAACCGCCAGCTCCCGTGCCAAAGCAGAACTGCAGTATTGGGCTGAGTCTCTGTGTTGGTTTCTTGAAACTATTTCTCTTTATTTTTGCTGGCATGACTAATTATGATTATCTGCTCAGTTCATGATACCGTGCCCTTCTGAGGTCCTTAAAGCAGACGGCCGGGGTGGGGGGGTGGGCGGGGAGCTGTAAGCCGACACCAGCGCTCACTGGCTCACCTCGGTGCCTGGTGCCTGTCACCGTGCATGAGGCATTTGAAAAGCGGCAGTGTCTCTGGGGAACGAAGGGCTGCACGTTTGCTGATCGCCAACCACATCCCAGGGGCTGTGGGAGCTGCTCCCAGTGCCTTGCCTGTTATTTATTGACTGCAGCAATCCCATGAAGTAAGTTTTATTGTCCCCATTTTACAGATGGAGGAAGTGGGCACCGTGAGGTCACGTGCCTTGCCCATGGGGTTTGAACCCAGGCAGCTTCATTCTATGGGCCAGTCGCAGCATCACCGCCAGTGCCCCCTGGGTAAAGCCCGTCAGGGTTGGGGGCACAGTGGACACAGATGTTGGGTAAAGGGGGTGCCAAGTCTCACCGAGTTGGCTGGGGGCAGATGGGGCCACAGTAGGAAAGGCTCCTGATGCCACCCCAAGCACTGTCACCTGGGACTACGGGAGTGTTCAGACAGGTGATGAAAGCAGGGGCGTGGGCAGAGAGGCAGTGGTGTTTAGAGGGTGAGGGACACGGGGGCAGGCCCCAGGTGAGGCCAATGGCCAGGTGGAACCATGGGACAGACAGCACGTGAGTTGTGGCTCCACCGAGAGACCAGCAGTTCCTCATGCTGGATCAGAGGCCAGAATTTCAAAGATGCTGCAAGAGATGGAGGCAGTGGGGGCGGGACGTCCTGCCCGTCCTGCCCGAGCGAGCGCTGGGTGTGGCAAGCTGGCCAGAGGCAGGGTGGCAGGGTGGGGGAGGGGTTTGACCTTTCTCAAGGAGGAAGTGGATGGAGCCCCTGCAGGAGAGCCATCAGAGGGAGGAAAGTAGGGAGCGGCCTCCTCTCGAGCCTTCACGGCCCAGCTCCCAGGCAGAGCACTTCCATGAAGTGTGGTGCGCTGGTCCCCACATTCACTCCACAGCCATCGTCGTCCTAGCCTCCCTGCTGTGGCCAGGCTCTGGATGAGCCCCGGCAAAAGTATCCTAGGAAAGTGCCTGGTTCCTGCCCTCACAGAGCCACGTAAACCAAGTGGAATGATAAGTGAGAGTGAGCGTCATAAAAGAAAAAGGACGGGGGGGGGGGGGCTTGGCTGGGTGGTGGGGCCGGGGAGCTGAGGCCAGAGGTTCCGCTGACCCTAAAGGAGGAAGGGTCGGGCAAAATGGGGGAGCCGGGGCAGGAGGCAGGCCCCTCCGGGCCACTCACGTTGCAGATGCGCCTGCAGCAGGCTTGGTGTTTGGGGACGATGGAAGGTGCAGGGGACACCCAGCAGATGTGCTACACTGGCTCAGGTGTGATGCGGGCGAGGCCAAGCCCGTGAACTCGCATTCAGTCATTGGTTTTCACGTCTGCGCACCGTCTGTGCGTTTGTTCACCGCTTGAGGAGTCAGCATGCATTACTGAACTCCTACCGTGTGAGGAAATCAGACCCAGTCCCTGCTCTTGGCGAGCCCAGGAAGTGAGAGAGGACAGAGCAGAAGCGTGTAAATTTTAACATGAAAAGTGTCACCACAGGGTCGTGGACAGACAGACCTCCGACGGCACTGAATTCTCGGCACGTGGCCTTGGGTCGTGGCTCAGAGGCCACTGGGAGTCATCTGCAAGCATTTGCCATTATCAGTGCTGCCCCTTCCCCAGTTAGGGACGACTTGGCCTTTAGGGACTCCTCAGGTGGGACAGGACCCACGTAGGCACTGGGGTCAGGAGACTCACCCTTTGGAAGGACCGACCCCCAGGCCACCCCCAAGGACAGGTGGCAGCCCCACCCCAGGTTCCGGTGTGCTGTTGGTGCCCCCAGGCTCCTGTTCTGCCAGAGCCAGGGTGTGGCTTATCCAGGAGCCCTTCCACGGCACCCAAGTCCTGGGCCAGCGCCAGCTTCTCCCAGCCGTTCCTAGGATGCCTGCACCAGCCCCGAGCCCAGCGGACCGGTCGGCAGCAGAGGGGCCGGGATGTGTGCCATTATCTCTGCTTCCTCAGTGGGATCACGGACCGGGCGAACCCTGCCAAGGCAGGGAGCGGAGAGAGAACTTGATGTTCTTTTTCAGAGTTCAAAAATAGTCCTTTCTGAGTTTTGAGGAAGATCTAGACTTATTTAAAAAAATGACACTCCCCAGTGCTAAATTCAGCCTTGCCAATATCAACCAAGAATGAAGCGACTGGTGCTGCTCACGTGCTGTTTTCCTTCGCCACTCACACCTCCCTCCCTCCCTCCGTCCGTCCGTCCGTCCGTCCGTCCATCCGTCCTTCCTGCTTTCTAGTTTCCTTCCTAATTTCCTCAGAGCTGAAGAATGGTTTTCCCCCCCTTAGGCCTGCTATTGATATTACCTCCTAGAATACATGTTATCTGTTTTTTGCATTCCGAAGTAGAGGGGATGTTTTATAACTTCAGGACCGCTGGTGACCTAGTGTGTGGAGGAGTGTTTGGGAATACTAACTTCAAAGCCAGAGAGTCCTCACCAGATGGTCTTTCCCAAACAATTTTCCCCTCGAGTCTGCTGGAAAAGTCAGAGGGTCGACAGCACCGGCCCTGGCAGCTGGTTAAAAAATCAAACAGAGTAAAAAGATGAGCCGTGTTGTGGCTGTTAAGTCCTCTGTGAAGGTTCGAGGTCAGCATTCAGATTCACCCCACTTTACAGGTGGGGAAACCGAGGCCCAAAGAGCAGGAATGACCTGGGCAGGGTTACCCAGCAAATGCGTGCCAAAGCCAGACTGGAGCCCAGGTCCCCTTCCTCTGTCCCATGGCCCTGTCTGCGTCCGTCCTGCCTCTGCCCCGCTTTCTGGACTGTTACAGGAAGCTATCGTCTGAGCCCCAAATGCATTTTGCATTTTTCCCCTCTCTATACACTCTCAGCAAGACCAGCCAGCCATACGAGGTCACACATTTTCCGGGATCCCAGCAACCTTTCCAAACTGCCCTTCCAGACCTGCGATCCCAGCAGCAGCCCAGAAGCGCCTCGAGCCGCTCCGCGTGTGGGAGCTGGAAGGGGCAGCCCCAGAAGGTGACGCATGGTGATCCGATACACCTGCCGCTGACTCAGCCCTCAGCTCCCACTGCCCACGTAGCCACAGCCTAAATTAAACGAGCGAGCTGGTGAAAATGCAGTGCCTCTCTCCCTACCAGTTCTCCTTAGCAATGAGCAGGCAGGTCTAATTTTAGCAGAGAAGACTCTTAGAATGTGAGAAACAGAAGGGACTTTGAGATCATCTCCTCTTGTGGTTCTCAGCTCCCACTGAGCATCAAAATCATCCAAGGAGATTAAAAAATATACCTCCAGAAATTCGGGTTAGTTGTCCGAGGGTAGAGCATGGGTAGTTTCTCAAAGTTCCCAGGTGAATCGTATGTCCAGCCCCGATCTTCTCTCGCCCCTTCACTGGACAGAGGGCGTGGAAGCCTGGAGAGGAAGGGGCTGCCCAAGCACTGCCCTTGCACAGCACTGGGGGCACAGTCAGGACCGGTCAGTCTCCTGACTCTTCCCTAAGAGCTCTGGCGTTTCCTCTCTAACTAGAAGCCATGTCTAATGAAATGGCTAGGGGAATTAAAAAATCATCAGCAAATAGTATTGACCAAAGCTTCCTGTGCTCTGGAAGAGGTAGGAGAAAAGAGAGATGACAATCTTTCCTGGTCCCTGGATGTCCATAGTCCTGTAGCGGAAGCTCGCATGGCCCCCAGACGTCCCCAAACCCCTGTAGACTACGCCCTGCGATATGGACACTGGGTGCTGTGGGAGAACCAGCAGAGGAGAGGGAGGAACCCAGGAAGGCTCCCTGGGGAGGAAGTGTTGTTCTAAGTCTTGAGGGACAGACTTACTAGGTCAAATACAGGATGCTCAGTTGGACTTGAATTTCAGATAAACAATGGATAAGTTTTTAATATAAATAGATCCCAAATACTGACTGAGGCCTAGTTACACTGAAACACATTGTTTATCTGAAATTGCAATTTAACTGGGCGTCTTTACATTTATGCGCCAAATAGGGCAACACGACTGGGGGCATTTCGACAGCGGGGACTGCAGGAGAGGCAAGAACCGCCGACAGAGGGGGCGGCGTTGGCGGCAGCATGGGGGTCTACTGAGCAGTGCCCTGGCGTGGGAAGAGTGTAGGGGAGGGATGGGCTGTTGAAGCAGGGCCAGCCCAGGGAGGGCCAGTGAAGCTCTGGGGGTCACCAGCCACCGTCCACTCGCCCTGATGGCTGCCACAGCCTCACGGTCCCCCGCCCCCAACTTCTGTCCTGCCTGCTGCAGTCAGTTCTCCGGGCAGCAGGAGTAGCCCTCACAGAGCTGGATCACACCAGCTCACGCCCCGCTCAGGCCTTCCGTGGCTTCCCAGGCTGCACCTGGAAAAACGCGTCCCAACTCCTTACCTGAACCTCGAGACCCTGCAGGATCCGACGTGGACTATTTGAATGAAATCCACTCTCACAGGTCGTTGTAAGGACTCAGGGACACTGTGTTGTGCTCAGTGTCCCCACCCTGACTGCCCACTGAAACCACCTGGGAGCTTTAAACAAGGCAGATATCCCGGCCCCAGCCCCAGAGATTGTGGTGTAACTGGTCTGGGGAGGCCTGGGTGGCAGGGGTTTCTGGAGATCCCCCAGTGATTCCAGTGTGCAACCAGATGAGAGTCACCGGCGTACAGCAGATCCTCCGGCCCAGGGCCAGCGGCTCGGTGAGCGGGGTGTGGCGCCGCCCTCCGTGTGCCCGGCTTCACCTCTGCCCCTCTCTTGTCTCCCCCTCCCCGCCTTCCACTCCCTTAGCCTGGGCTTTCCCATTGCCTTTCTCTCCGCCCAGAATGTTCTGCCTTCCTTCTCTTCCCTAGGCCACCCCTTACGCACCACTCCCATCCAAGTCCTTCTGTTCCCTTCTCCCAAAGCACACGGAGCTTCTCCTTCACGTGCCGGCCACACGCTGTGCCTATGTCTCTAACCGCACGGGTATCTGCTCAGCAGCCCTGTCCCCCCCTGCAGACTGCAAGCTAGCTGCACGCACGGGATCCTGTCTTTGTCATTCCCCACCGTCCCCCTTGCCCCTGGACACAGGATGTCGGCCCCCAGTAGAGGTTAAGTAAATGAATGGATGGAAGCATGCCTGGGCACAGGTGTGAGGTGGTCAGATGTACATCTCCAGGAAGATCTTTCTGGCTGCTCTGTACTACATGCTGGGGGTGGGACCAGGACACCAGTGACTACACAGCCGTGACAGTACCACCAAGAAATGGCAGGGCCTCAGCCAAGATGGAGGTGATGGGGTGGGAGGAGGGACAGACAAGAGGCTTGGTGTGAAAGGGTGGGGACTTGGTGAAGGCACCCCGGGAATGAGGCTCTACCCCGAGGGATGGCAGGGTGACGGGGGAAGGAGACCCAAAGGAAGAGGCCGCTGCTGGGGAAGATGAGCTCTGTTTGTGCTAAGTCTGGTTGGCTGTGCCCGTGGTAGGTACCACAGGGGACACCTAGGAATCTGAGGCTGGGGACTCGGGAAGTCTAGGCCGGTGAGAGAGACTTGACATTCATGTAGAGAGAGGCAAAGACAATGTAAAAGTTTTCATGCAAGTGTTTCTTGCCATTTTGGGGAGCACAAAGTTCAAGGGAGTACAATGTCCGTGCCCGGGAGGCCCTCCCATCTGAGAGGGGCGCGTCCTGAGCCCCGGCCGTGTCCCCACAGCTATCCTGGGCATGCACACGCTCATGAGCAACCAGCAATACTATCAGGCCTTGGGCAGCAGCTCCATCGTGAACAAGGAGGGACTCAACAGTGAGTACACCGTGCCCCCGCCCCCCGCGAGGACACCTCGAAGGTGCAGCACCCACACTTCTCGCTGCCTCCCTCTCGTGCTCTCTGGCTCGTGGCGGAACGTGCACATTTTATGTGGTTGAATCTAGCCACCTTTCCCTGTCACTCCCCTGGGATTTGTGTCTCGTTTACAAAGGCCTTCTTCGTCCCAGTATTATTAAAACGGCCTCCCATATTTTCTTCCAAAAGCTATAGAGGTTTACCTCTTGGATGCGCCTTTTCAACCCACCTGGAGTTTGTGTCTGTGTATGTTGTGACATGAGATAAAGTTTTCATTTTTTTAATGGATATCTCTTGGTCCCAACACCATTCTTCGCAAAGCGTGTCTTTTCACCACTGGCTTGGGCTCCACATTGCCCGTGAACGTCCATGCATCCACATGGGCTGTCCCGGGGGCCTCTCCGGTTCCGTGGGTCTCCTTGTCTTTTCCTGGGCCCACATTGCATTGTCTGACTTGCTCAGGCACCCTGTGACCAGCTGGCGTTTTGGCTCCAAGAGGGTGTGCCGAGAGAATTACTAACCCCCCTGGCGGAAGGCCTCCTGTTTCTTTCCCATCCAGGCCTCCTTCTGGCCTCAGAGAGCCCCTGTTCACAGGCTACAAGACAAGGATGTCCAGATTCAGAGAGTTTAAGGAAGTCACCTAGTTCATGCAGGACAGCGCAGCCAGAGTCCAAGCAGGGCCACACCCTCTCCACACGACCCTGACCTCTGCCACCACTTCCCTCCAGAGCCTGCTTGGGTCTAGGGGACGGGGTCCCTGTGTTTCTGTGAGCCACCTCCCTTTTGTGGGTCCCTCTAGGTGTGATCAAACCAACCCAGTACAAGCCCGTGCCCGACGAAGAGCCCAACTCGACAGATGTGGAGGAAACGCTAGAGCGGATAAAGAGGAACGACCCGGAACTCGAAGAGGTCAACCTCAACAACATCCGGGTAAGCCCCTGTCACCTCACCCCACCAGAGAGCCGTGCCACCCGCTGCAGACAGCCAGGCTCGGCCACACGGAGACAGAGATGGCAGGGGCCCGTCTGGGCTCCGGGTGCTTCTGGATCAGGAATAGGGGCACAGTCTTCCCGAGGGGATGGCGACAGTGCAAACAAGCACGTCCCGCGGCCCTGGTTTCTATCAAAGGTCTGACAGCAGGCCCAGATGTTCACCCCCATCATCCCAGCTTCTCCTCGGGAAACTCGCCATGTCACTCAAAACACAGAGCTCCTTGAGATAAAATCGTGAGTCACACACACACCCAGGGCTGCTCGGGGATCTCAAGGCTAGAAAGCCCAGTGCCCGCCAGGCTCACGGGTGACCCACACCCTGGCAGGGCCACCCCTGAACCACCACGGCTGCCGAGTCACACACGTATTCAGCCTCATCCTGCAGCCCTGGAGGGGGGCTGTCGGCCCAAATCTCTGAAGACGTATTCTAAGCTGCCAGCCATATCTCCCTGGACACTTCCTGTGTGACCACCCAGGGCAGAGGAAGGACAGATGGACAGGCAGTCCCACGCTGGACGGCCAGCAGGAGGAATTCAGGAGCAGCCCAGCTGCCTGCCCACGTGCTCAGCCCGGAGGCCAGTGGGATTAGTTCTGGGAGGGGGTGGGAGTAACACAAGCAGCAGGCCTCTCACTCCCTGGCTCCTCTTTCCCTCCTTCTCCACTTTCTCTGAAGTGACTGCCAGCCCCACGACACAATCAGATTGGAAACCTGCATCTACATTGTTCTCCGCCACCTGGCCTCCCGTGCTCTGCTCCCATGGGGAGCTAAAGTGACGCTGTGAAATGAGAGACCCATGAAAACCCAGCCAGGGTCCCTCTCGGGTGCCTCCATTGTCTGCCATGTGCCCAGAGGGAGACACCAGCACCATTCAGAACCGTGCACCCTGGCACCGGGTGCCAGCGTGGAGGGCATGGGGCTGTGGGGCCTCAACCAGGGCTCACCCTCCCCGGGCCTCAGTTTCCCCTCTGTACCTTAGGTGGTTGGACTAGATCAGTAGATCTCATGTGAGGAATCAAAAAATAAGTGCCAGTGCCCAGACCTGCCCCGTCCTGAGATTCCGACTCTGTGGGTCTGGAGCAGGCCCAAGCATCAGCATTTTGTAAAGCTTACCCAGGAACCTCTTACGTGCTGCAAGGCTGAGACCCTCAGGGACAGAAGTCTCTTAAAGATCATCTAGCGCAAGCCCCTGACACACCTCTGTTTTCCAGAAACAGGCTCAGGGAAGGGAAGAGAACGCCCCCCAAGAATTACAGAGCAGAGCACACATAGCCAGTGCGGGGGCAGAGGTGAAGCCCCTGCCCGCCCCCACAGCCCCAGGCCCCAGTTCTTGGCACAGCACTCCTCTGCATCCGCGGCCTTGACTTTGCCTCCTCTCTGGCCCCTGGGTGCACAAGGAGGGAGTTGTGAGTCCCATCTGAAATTTCAGGGAGGATTTTCTCAATCTGCCTACCAGAAAGTTCTCCCTAAATCCCAGCCATTTGGAGCAAAGCTGGAATCCTTTGCCCATTTCACTTTTCAGTCAGAGACTTGCTACAAAGCAGGCTGCCTGTGTGAGAGCATGAGCCCCCATCTGTCTTCCCACCCTGCCCCTGGGAGGGGCTGCTGGTCACTGCCTGCCTTTCTCTCTGCAGAATATCCCCATACCCACCCTCAAGGCATATGCAGAAGCTCTGAAAGACAACTCGTATGTGAAGAAGTTCAGTATCGTGGGGACACGCAGCAATGACCCCGTGGCATTTGTACGTACCTTTCTGTTCTGTTGTATTGGTGGCGGGGTGGTGGTGGCATATAAACAGAAGGGTTGGTGCTATGGCCTCAGGACTGACCATATCCCACTAATGAAGAACCTTGCATGGTGTGGAGAAAGGCACTGGGCTAGAGCCAGGACAAGGTATGGATGGAATGGTTGTTACCAGGCACTGTCTGTACATCATCCTAGTTAATCTCCACAGCCACCCCTGATCCCAGAAGTGTAGGTCTGCCCACTTTGTAGAGGAAGAGCCTGGAATGCAGGGAGCTCAGGGCATTTGCTTTGTCCAAAGTTGCAGAGCAGGTAGGAGCTGAAGCTGAGGTTTAACTCCAAGTCACTCGGACCCTGTAGCCTGCTCTCTGTGCACTCAGCAGGTCATGTTTGGACAAGGCCTGTCCCACACTGGGCCTCAGTTTCTCCATATCTGAAAGCATTGTCTTTATCAGCAGGTCCTGATGACCAATTTTATTTGTTTTTTATTCATGTCTTTAAAATATTGCTGTTCAAATGAAATTGCACTTCATCAAAAGTAGCCATCAATTCTTTTTGTTTTCTTTTTAAACATTTAACACACATTTACTAAGAGCCTCTCTGTGTCCAGCAGTGAATTAGGCTCTGGGAATACACCTGTGCCCAAAGCAGTCATAGCTCCGCTCCCACGGATTCACGGCCCATTTGGCCATGCAGACAACTAAACATAACAATGTAGCATGATCCCTGCACACTAATAGTGAGTAAAAGGTGCAGGACTCGCTTACGGGGGGTGGTCATTGACGACGTAGTGGCAATCGGTTTGTCAGTGCGCACAAAATAACTCCCTGCAATTCTGACTGGATGGCCTTGAACCTACAGATCCAGTTGGGAAGAACTGATGTCTTGACAATATTGAGTCTTTTCATCCATGAACACATACTATCTCCCATTTATTTCATTCTCTGATTTTGTTCATCAGAGTTTTGTGGTGTTTCTTGTATAGATTTTATACATATTTTATTAGCTTTAAACCTAAGTATTTCATTTTGAGGGTGGTGATGTAAATAGTATTGTGTTTTTTATTTCAAATTTCCAGTTGTCCACTGCTGACATAAAAGAAAGTGATTGGCCTTTGTATATTAACTGGGTATCCTGGCAACCTTCTTAAAATCACTCAGTAGTTCTAGGGGGGTTTGGGGGGGGTCAGTTCTTTCAGGCCTTCTCCACAAACAATTATGTCATCTACGAACAAATGCAGTTTCGTTTCTTCCTTCCCATTCTGTATACCTTCTATTTCCTTTTCTTGTCTTATTGCATCGGCTATATGTTTAAGCGGAGTGGTGAGAAGGGACATCCTTGCCCTGTACCTGATATGAGTAGTAAAGTTTCAAGTTTCTCACCATGAGATACGATGTCAACTGTAGGGTTTTTATAGATATTCTTTACCAAGATGATGACATTTTCCTCGATGCCTAGTTTATGGTGTTTCAATCATGAACGTGTGTTGGATATCATAAAATGCTTTTTCTACATCTATTGATATGGTCATGTGCTTTTCATTTGTTTTCCTGTTGGTGTGATAGATTATATTAATAGATTTTCTAATGTTGCACCAGCTTTACATACCTGGGATAAGTCCCACTTGGTCATGGTATATAATTGTTTTTGCACATTGTTGGATTTGCCATTTTTTGAGGATTTTTGCATCTATGTTCATGAGCGATATTGGTCTGCCATTTTCTTGTGATGTTTTTGTCTGGTTTTGAGTTAAGATAATGCTGACCTCAAAGAATGACTGAGGAATAGTCCCTCCACTTCTGTCTCCTGAAGGAGAATTGGTATCATTTCTTCCTAAAGTATTTGGTAGAATTCACCAGCGAACCCATCCGGGCCTGGTACTTTTTGTTTTGGAAGGCTATTAACTATTGATTCAATTTCTTTAAGAGATAAAGAGCTATTCAAATAGTCGACTTCTTCTTACATGAAGTTTAGAAAATTGTCTTTCAACCAGTTGGTCCATTTCATAAAGATATGAGTTGTTTATAATGTTCCTTTATTATCTTTTTAATTTCCATGGGTTCCATAGTGATATTCTTTTTTCATTTCTGATATTAGTAATTTGTGTCCTCTATTCTTTTTCTAAGCCTGGCTAGAGGCTTGTGGGTTTTATTGGTCTTTTCAAAAAAACAGCTTTTGGATGGGGGTAAAAGGCAGAAAACTGTACCTGAACAACAATTAAATAAATAAATTAATTAATTTTAAAAACCCAGCTTTTGGCTTCATTGATTTTCTCTGTTGATTTTCCGTTTTCAATTTCATTGATTTCTTCTCTAATTCTTATTGTTTATTTTCTTCTGTTCACTTTGGATTTAACTTGCTCTTCTTTTTCTATTTCCTTAAGATAGAAGCTTATATTATTGTTTTTAGGTCCTTGTGATTGTCTAGTATATGCATCCCCTGTCATAAATTTTCCTCTAAGCCAGGGGTGTCAAACTCATATTTGCCAGGGGCCACATCAGCCTCGCGGTTGCCTTCAAAGGGCCGAAATAATTCTAGGACTGTATAAATGTAACTACTCCTTAACTGTTAAGGAGCTGAAATTACATTCGGCCCTTCGAAGGCAACTGCGAGGCTGATGTGGCCCCTGGGGAAAGTGAGTTTGCCACCCCTGCTGTAAGCACTGCTTTTGCTGCATCCCACACATTTTCATAAATTATGTTTCCATTTTCATTTCCCTCAAAATACCTTTCAATTTCTCTTGTGATTTCTTCTTTGACCCGTATGTTATTTAGAAATGTGTTGTTTAATCTCTACATATCTTGAGATTTTCCAGTTATCTTTCTGCTACTGATTTCTAGTTTAATTCCACCAGAGTCTGAGAGTAGGCATTGTATGGTTTCTGCCTTTGTAAATTCACGAAGGTGTGTTTCATGACCCAGAATGCGGTTGGTCTTGATGAATATTCCCTGTGATCTTGACAAGAATAATGATTATCCTGCTGTTGTTGGGTGAAGTAGCCCATAGATGTCGCTTACATCCAGTTGCTGGATGGTGCTGTTGAGTTCAGGTATGTCCTTAATGATTTTCAACTTGCTGGATCTGTCCATTTCTGATAGAGGGATGTTGAAATCTCTAACTCTAGCAGTGGATTCACCTATTTCTCTTTGCCGTTCTATTAGTTTTCCTCACGTCGTTTGATGCTCGGTTGTTAGGAGCACATACAAAAATGATTGTCATATCTTCTTGGAGAATTGATCGCTTTACCATTATGTAATGCCCTTCTCTATCCCTGATAACTTTCCTGGCTTGGAAGTCTATTTAGTAGCAATCAGTTCTCCTTGAATTTTGAAAATAGGTAGGACAGTTTCCTTTGATACATTTGAAATGATAGAAATGGCTCAGAGTCTCTCATTGCTCCTGGATAGATGACCTCTGACCTCAGGAGATCTCCAGTGGACCCTGAGTTCACCCATGGACATGGCTGGCAAAGCCACATGCTCAGTACACTGCTGTGTCATGGATCAGAAAGCAAGCATGTCCGTGCTGGCACTCAGCTCAGCTCCACATGTGTTTATGGGACAGTGACCCTGTGCCCGGCCAACAGCTGACATCAGCCCGTTTGCACCAGTATTCCTGTTGTCGAACATTGAAATGATCCAGGCCGGTTGGCAAATAAGGCTGCCAGAGCTCTGCATGCACCCCCACTGCCTGCCTCAGCTCCTCTCCTGCCCATGCCACCCCCAGGGCCTCCACACTGCTCCAGCAAACAGAGTGCACACCGGGTATGACAGAGTGTCTTGGACCTGTTCAGCCACCAGCGTGTCTACTTAGATCGGCCTGGTGGACTTGCCTACTGCTTGTTAAATACTTTGATTATCAGGCTCAGGCAGGCCTTCCCAGGGGAGCAGGAATTTTTCTGTGGAGAGAACACAGGCTGGGTCCCTCCCCTCAGGAGAGTACAGATACTCAGGCTCACAAACAGAGCTGGCCTGCCATCCTGGAGGTGCACAGCAAGGCAAGCTGGGGAGGGAGAGGGGGGTCCGGCAGGAAGTCTCAGCCAGCAGGGACGGCTGGTGGGCCTTCCTGGCTCAGACCACAGGGCCCCAGATTGTCTGTCCCAGTCCGTCAGCTGCCGGTGTCTCCTTTCTACCATGACACACTGTTTCCACCAACTGCTAATTACTTCATTTCCTTCGGAGGCTCTGATTGCCATCTATATGCCCTGGCTGAATTCCTCCCGAACGTGCCAGGGACTACCTGAGCTTCTCTCCACCCACGTGCCCTGGTCTCTTGCCCAGTGGGGTGGTTCCCAGGCCTCCCTCTCCGCTCTCTGCTGCTCCAACCAAGAGAACGACTCCATGAAATTCCAACAGGGAAAGAGAAGAGACGAGCAAGAATATTTAGGGAGGTTGGGACTTCACTAGTCACTTAGTGAACAGTGACTGAGGACCTACTGTGTGCTAAACACTGTGGGCGCCATGCAGTGAATCAGGTGCACTTCCAGCCCACCCAGGGTAGACAGTCTCAGGGCAGAGACATCCATATAAAAAGTAATCTAAACCTGGGAATACAAGTTCCATGAGGGAGGCCATGGAGAAATTCTATGAGCATCAAGAAGACAGGCCACAGCTCACTGGGAGCGCCAGCAAAGTTTCTCTGGGAAAGGGGCATCAAGGATGGCCTTGAAGGACAGGCAGGGCTTGGGTGGGCGAAGCAGACAGGAAAGGGCATTCCTGGTGGCAGGGGCCGGGTGAGCAAAGGCTAAGCAGCAGGGGGCCCTGGGCAGGCCCGGGGAACTGGGAGGAGCCCCACCATTAGGGAGCAGTGGGAGTTGGGGCTCCAGAACGGGAGACCAGAACCTGCACCCAGCAGCAGACTGAGGAGCGTGGGATAACCTGGCTGGGGTTCAGGAGCCATGGCGGGTTGGAGGGGAGGAGAGACACAGAGCCCTGCTTGGCGAAGGAAGTTGAGGGGGACCATCTTGCTTGGTCCCTGGCTCGAACAGCACATGTGTACAAAAGACTCTTGCTTCCCTGAGTGTTTTAGGTTTCACTCAAGATGGGCTCCAGCCTTGCTCAGGGTGACTCATAAATACCCTCGCTTTTTCCCTGTGGCTCAAGGCGCTTGCTGAGATGCTCAAGGAGAACAAGGTGTTGAAGACACTGAACGTGGAGTCCAACTTCATTTCCGGAGCCGGGATCCTGCGTCTGGTGGAAGCCCTCCCGCACAACACTTCTCTGGTGGAGCTGAAAATCGATAACCAGGTAAGACGAGCAAGGGCCTCTGCGTGCCCTTCACTTCGTGACGCTGGCCGTTCTGCACTGGCCTGCAGGCTGCCGGACTGAGTGGATGCTGCTGGTTATAAAAGCTCCAGAGCCCAGCCTCGAGGGGCCTACACCACACACACCTTCCTTCTTCATTCCCACCAAGTGCTCTTGCAGCTTTTGCTTGTGTGCCCCTAGTGACGGGGAGTTCACTCCTTGCCTGTCTAGTATCAGTGAGACTATCCTTTCTTTCTTTTTTTTTAAAGATTTTATTTATTTATTTTTTAGAGAGGGAAGGGAGGGAGAAAGAGAGAGAGAGAGAAACATCAATGTGCAGTTGCTGGGGGTCATGGCCCACAACCCAGGCATGTACCCTGACTGGGAATCGAACCTGCGACACTTTGGTTTGAAGCCCGCGCTCAATCCACTGAGCTATACCAGCCAGGGCTGAGACTATCCTTTCTTATATCCAGTGGAAATTAGCTTCCCGTAAATCCTGTTTGTTGGGCTTAATTCTGTTCTGTTGCACAGATCTTATAAACCATTGGAATCTTCCTTACCAGGCTGAACACCCCATTTTCTTCCATTACCACCCCCCCTCCACACACAAATGGGTTTTTGTGTCTCCTTGTCACGGGGGTTATTCTCTGGGCAAATCTAGTTTGTCTTTATCCTTATGGAGTTACCGTTGCTCTATAACTTCTGTGACTCAGTCATTTATTTTCAGGGCAACTTCTTGAAAAGTTCTGACTTTTTAAAGCAATGCCAGTGACAGTGCCTTGCATGGAAGGTACCTTGTACGTTACGTGCGTTGAGGGTCTGCGTGGGCTAGGCTCCGTGCCATGTCCCTGACACAGGTTGTCTCTGATTTTCTGGCCGGCCCTGCAGGATGTGGGTGTCACCTCTCCCGGTCTGCAGAGGAGCAAACGTCTCAGAAGGGCAAGGATAAGCTTTCTTAGGGCCTCCACGTTCATGCTTTAGGGGACACGATTTGAATCCAGATCTCTGACTCCAAATCCCACACCCTTCCATTACACCCCTCGTTTCCAAGGTTGAAATGCCTTCTTCTCTATGGTGTGTGGATAGGGGACTTATTTTTTCTACGTGAAAATTTTTGCTGAATGGTCATATAAATATGTGCATAGGGAAAAGACTGGAAGGAAATGGAATAATTGTAAATAGCGGTTATCCCTGAACGAGATAGTTATCTTTATTGTAAAATATTACAAGCATACAGAAAAGTGCGTAAGACTTAAATGTACAGTTTAACGAATCATACTGGGCTTGTAACCCCTGTCCAGATCAGGAACAAAAACATTACCAGCTTCCGGAAAGACTTCTGGGGTCCCTTGTCCATCAGAACCCCTTCACAGCACCTCACAGCTTGCCCCTACTTGCTTTCATGTCTCCATGTCTCTGCTCTTGCTTTTCCCTCCTGCTGGCCCTACCACTTGTCTGCCTGGGGACTCTTCCTCCTCCTCTTCTGGGTTCAGCCGAAGCGGGTCTGAGCCCCAGTGGTGTTCCGGAGCCAGCCTGGACCAGCTCTGGAAGAGCCAGCCTCGGGCGTCTCTTTCCAGCTCCCATTCAGGGCTGGCACGTTGGTCCCTTGAAATGGCCCCTAGCGGGAATATTCACATTGTGGAAATTGGCCCCCCAGAGTGAGTGAGGAGCTCCCCCCTCCCGAGTTCTCCTGGGCCCTTGACCAGCCTGTGAGGTTCTCTGAAGCCAGTGCTGGGTCTGAGTCATCTCCGTGTCTCTGTGCGGAGCACTGGGTACGCAGGGCTGCCCCGAGGGTTGTGCATGCTGTTCGCTGCGCAGTGAGGTGTCAGGGGTCAGCGTCCAACCCACATGCCACTCCTTAAGACTCGGTATGGAGCTGTGTTCAGCAGACAGGGCCCTGGTTCTCTGGTTCACATGAAAAGGCCACATGAGCCTGCAGCGGCCCTGTGGTGTGAACTTGCTGCACCCGACCCCTCGCATGTCCCGGATGCCAGTGGCCTTGCTGCTGCTGCCTTGCCCAGCCCCAACCCCTCCCCACCCCCACCTTTTATGTCCCTCCTTTGGCCACTGCTGACCCTGCTTTATTGGAGGCAGCAGGGGGGCACTGAACGAAAGCATACGGCGGGTGTGGCGGCTGCCCTGGGCCAGGGCCTGGGATTGGCTGGTCATGTGACTTCAAGCCTGGCTGTGCAGGGAGTCAGGGCCTACCCGGTGTGCACTGAGACCTACGGGCTGCCCACCTTCCTTCTCACTACTCGGCCCCCAGGGCCCAGAGATGGAGCCGGCGCTGACGTCACCCTCACCCCGCCTGATCCCCAGGTGCAAGGGTGATTGCTTCCCTGAGCCGCAGCACCTCGCTTGTAAAGGGGCTAGTAAGAATCCCCACTTCTGAGGAAATGGCAGATGTAAATGAGGCAGCCGTTAACCTCTGTAATTACTCCAAAAGTCATCTCAGAGTTCTCACATCGTTCTGAGCTGATTTCCTAAGCAGGTCCCATGAGTCCATTTGAAGGCTCACACAGACTGTAACTCAGTATTGCAACCCATCCCAGTATCACAGCTAAGGAAACTGAGGCCCATGCAGGCTATGCGACCTGCCTGTGGTCATACAGTAAGTCAGTCGCAGAAGCAAGATTCGAACCCAGATCTGTGTGACTCCAAAGTCCGTGAGCTCTGCCTGTCTGGGCTCTTGAACCTACTGCAGTTTCACGGGGACTGCGCTTGGCCTTTCTCAGCTGTCCCTGTCCCTTTCCCTTGGTGCTAGGCCAGAGCATTCTCACCACTTACTCCTGCATCCTGGGAGCCTCTCTTCTGGTTTATCTCCGTATTTGGTCAGCATTGGGTGCACCCCAGAGCTGCACTGGGCTCTGGGTCTGCCCCCCAGGGATTCTGCACTGCACAGGAAGATACACAAGTGCAGGAAGGATCCTCAAATGTGGTGCTCCAGCAAGCCACAGACAGCGGGCCCTAAGGTCCACTGGTACGAGCCGTCTCAGTCAGGAACAGGCATCAGGGGGACTTCTTGGAAAAGGTGGAGCTTGAGATAAACCTGTAGGGTGGACAGTATCTCAGAGGATGAAATAGAGGCCCTGGCATCTTGGGTTCTGGGAACCACACAAGCAAAGAGAAGGAAGAGAGGACCCCATCCAAACATGGCTAATGGTACCCCCAGAGGAAGGCCAGAAATGGAGCCGGGAGTCTAAGAGGCTCTGGATAGGCAAGCTGGGGGAAGATGGGTGTGGACTGCCTTGTGCAGCAATCACAGTTGTGCTCTGGGAACATGGTTCCCTGCTGGGTGGGGGAGGGCTGGGGCAGGGAGAGGGCCTCAGGGCCTAGGAGACCACAGCGGGTACTGTGACCTCCTAGGTGAGGGGCCTGTGGGGAAGTGCTCCCGTATGCCCGGAGTCTGAGACAGAATGGGGTCTGCTGGGGCGGGAGGAGGAGGAGGGGGAGGAGGCCAGTCTTGGGGAGGGGGCTCTGCCACCCAGGCTCTGGGGAAGACCACCCGTGCCTCTCACAGTGCGAGCGAGGAGGCCTGGGCATGGCCACCGGCTCTCATCGAGTGCCCCAGGCCGTAGGCTCATATGGAGTGTGACGGAAAGGAGGTGGTGAGTGGCATTTGATTTATGCCTCATTCTTGGTTAGACACCCAGGTCTTCAGAGGCTGCAGCTTTCTGCCTGGCCCTGGTGCCTGTAACCTGTGTCAGTGGGACTCTGTTCTCCTTTTCCCTTATATGGCCAAAGAAAGGAACTCGGGGCATTCTACCCGGTGACACAGAGCCTCCCGGGCTGGCTCCAGGCAGTGTCAGGAACCAGGGCTCAAGGCTCTTTGTTTACTCAGCCAGTCTTTCTTCATCTCCGAGCACTGCTCCTCTGGGGCCCGGAAGCTGCCCCGAGACCGCAGGGAGGGGCGGAGGGGCGGAGGGGCCCTGACCCGGGGCTGAGGGCACGGAGATCACGGCTAGTCCAGCCCCTCTCTTACAGGGGGGGAAACTGAGGGCCAGAGAAGGGACAAGACTTGGCCAAAGGCATAGATGAAGTGTCCCAGCTGGGTGGGAGCTGAGAGGTCCTGCCTCTCAGACAGGCTGCTTCCAGCCCAGTGGACGGGAGAAGCCTGCTCAGTCCCCGGGGCACAGACCCTGCAGGTGGGGCTTCTGCAGGCCCTGCCCGTCCCAAGCAGGTTGCATCCAAACATCCAAACAGTGGTTTTCTGAGCCTCTCAATTCAGCCTCCTCACTCCCACAGAGCTCCCTCCAGCAGGCCCTTCCCTGGACCCTCGGGCCACAGGGCACTCCCACTGCCCCTCTGAACAGACAGCGACCGCAAACCTGACCCCTCCGCAAATGAAGATACGCACAAGGTCTGGGGGTAGTGACTGAACGTTTCACTCCAGTGTGTGACAGTGAGGTTGCGCTTAATGTATTTTTTTAAAGCTAAAGGAAGTGGATTTTGTTTTCTTGTTTTTTTTCCAGATTGGATTATTTTCCTAATTAAAGTAAGTTTAGAAAGAACACAGAAGCCACACTGGAATAGGATCCTGAAGGCTCTCACACAAGGTGGCACCCCCTCAGTCTTACGTTGCACACGTATGTCCGCTGGCTAGCTCTGTTGTAAGTGAGGCTGAGTGTGCTTCTGGGTGTGCCAGACACGAGGGAAACCCTCCTGAAAACCGAAAGAGCAAGACTTCCTGCCTAATTGTGTTCTTTATTTTGTTCCTTATACATTTACCTCCTAAGCGGCAGCTCCTGGTCTGGGCATCATTTTTGCATCTGTACTTTCATTGTGAATCGAGGTGATTCAGCCTGGGGCTGTTGACCTCAGTGAGACGACAGGCATGTGTCACTGTCCCTTCCACTACGTGCCACTGGTGCTCTTTTACTGACGTCACTTCTCAGGGGAAAATGAGATCAACTTAGTGGAGGTTCCCACTGTGCCCTGTTCTGAAAAACCCGGAGCTTTCCAGAGGAGAGACAGGCAGGCCCAAGGATGGCCTGTCTTCAGATCTCCAACGCTGGAAGCTGAACAAGGGGTCAAGTCCCAGCCAAGCCCCAGTTCTGTTCTTGCTGCGTAACTGGGGAAAGTCACTTACCGTGCCCATGCCTCAGTTTCCTCATCTGTGAAATGGGAATAATACTGACACTCAATCTAATAGGGTAGCGACAGGATTTGATATGTTGATTCCTTAATCAATACCTGGCATGTGGTGTTCTCTCAGTCAGAGGGAGGTGAGATTCCCATTGTTCATTAGACCCAGTTGGTGGTGGACCGGCGAGGTGGGGAGGACTGACCTCTGAGAGATTCTAGCTCCTGCAAGGAGTAACTTTTTACCTCCTTTCTTTCCTCCTTATTCCCTCCTTTTCTTTCTTACTTACGTTTGGTTTTTTAGCAAACTGTAGCTTACATGTAGCAAAGCGAGTATGTCTTAAGAGGACAGCTCAGTGGGTTTACACATCCACATGTACACCTGTGCAATCCCCACCAAGGCCAAGACCTCCACTGTTTCCGGTGGCACCCCAGCATGCTCCCCGGACCCCGCTCAGTCACCACCCTCCAGGTGCGATCGCGTTCTGCTGTCTGTCGCCGCAGATGAGTTGTGCTCGATCTTAAACTCCAGATGCACAGAACTGCGTGCACGTGCCCTTTTATGTCTGCCTTTTTTTCTCAGCATCACATGTGAGTGTACCAATTTTCCATAGCTGTGTAACAAATCCCCCCCCCACACACACAAATGTAGCAGCTTCAAACAGCAATTGACATGCTTTAGCTCACAGTGTCAGAGGCTCAGAAATCCAGGAGCAGTTGTGTGGGGTGGCTCTGGCCCAGGGTCTCCGATGAGACGACCGTCCAGACGCAGGCTGAAGGCCTGGGTGGGGCTGGGGGCATGCTTCCAAGGCGGCCCCTCCGGGCTGTGAGCAGGAGGCCTCGGCTCCTTGCCAGGTGGGCCTGGCCTTGGGGCTGTCTCTGCGCCCTTGCTCTGTGGGGGCCAACCTCTCCCAGGGTGAGTGGGCCGAGCCAGAGGAAAAAGAAAACCTCGAGTGCAATTGACAAGCCAATCTCGGAAGCTCGACCGTCACTCCTGCCATTGTCTGTTGGAAGCGCAACTCGAGGGGAGCAGAATCAGGCTCGCGTTTGGAAGGAGAAATATCAAAGAATCTGCAGACATACTTTTAAATCACCAGAGTGAGAGTGATCTGTATTATTTTCTGTTGCTATTGTTTGGCCAGAAAGGCCTTTCCCAGCAGCAGAGCTACCCAAGGGTGGAGCAGGGAGCTTCCGAGGGCGATGTGCCCCGATCCCTGGGGACGGGTAAGCGGAACAGAACAGTGTGGCAGCCGTGATGTGGGGGGAATTTTAACATCGACCAGGGTTTGGGACTCGAGTTGGACTCGAAAACTCCCAGGGCACCTCTCTGTGTTATTGTCAAGTGTTTCCAGTCATCCGTGTCTCTGGGTCACCGGGAAAAGGCGGTTGGCGCTATCAGATGTACAAAGTGAGCTTCTTTCTGGCCAGGCCGCCCCTGGCCAGAAAGGGGTCTCAGAGCCTCCAGCCACAGGTCGCAGCTCCATGCCACCCAAGTCGCTGGTTGGTTGTTTTGTTAAATAGGGAATCCGATCAACTCGCCATAAAGGTGTGAGGACCTGAGAGCTGTCACACACCACAGGAGGGCAGGTCAGCATTTGGATCCTTTTGAAAGACATTCACAATTTTAACTCAAAATACGCCCTCCTTATAACTGAGCAGTTCCTTACGTCCACCTCCACCCTAAAGACTACCACCCCCTGCAGAGCCCCCTGGGGCGTGGCTTGTCACAAGGAGGTGGGCAAGCAAAGCAGATAATTATCTGTGCAGCAGCTCAGAGGAATGGGCTCGTTTCCCCTGTGCTGGCTCGGACAGAGCTCCAGAAAATATTAAGTGGCAAAGGCAAGTGACAGAACAATAGGTATATTTTTGAATCCACATAAAGAAAAAAATAAAAAATAAAAAGCTATATATTTCTGTTACACACTTCACACATAGCGCGCATTGGCCGTGGTGGTAACTTGTGTGGGAGACGGGGGAGGGGGGCTGGGGCAAACGGTGAAGGGAGGCTCATTTTGGTCCATCTGCTTTATTATCGTGTGGACTTTTAATAAGGAGACTGCATTTGTTCACAAATGGTTTAATTCTTAAGCACATCTGAAAGGAGACAAGAGTTCTCCCCACTTCCCCAACTCCCTGGCTCTGCAGTCGGAGACCAGAGAGAGACAGATATTTCCAGTCCTGGCCAACCGGCGCTGGTCTCTCCCCAGGGGGCTTCCAGTTGCCTCGCACCCACTGCTGCTGAGGTCGTCTCCTGATTTTTTTGTGTCATCCAAGCGAGCTATTCAGAGACTCACAGAACGCAGGCCCCAGAACCCGGAAAGGTCACAGGGCCTAAGCTTTCCTCATTTGTGATGCCAGCTCAGACCCCCTTGCCACCCACAGCCTGCCCTTTATCTGCACACTTCCAGGGACCGGCAGCCTACTACCTCAGCAAGCGGTTGCTCCCCAGCGCAGACACTGCTGCTGGTTTGACCGCAGTCCCGCACGTGTAGCCAAATGCCATCTGCCTCCTCCCATCAGCTGCCCTCTGAGCTCCCTCAGAGGCCCCCGAGTGAGGTGGGAACTAGCTCAGACCCTGAAGCAGACTGCCCGTGTTCAAATCCCAGTCTGCACCCGACAAGCTCTGTGATTCAGGGGAAGTTTCTTAATCTCTCTGTTCTTCATGTTCTTCATCTGTATGATGAAAGGTGCAATAATAGTACACGTTCCCTAGGCTCATGGTGAGGGGAAGGTGAGTCAGTGTATGCAAGGTGCTGTGACACTGCCTGACATGCAATAATCGCTAAGTAATGAGTATTTGAAATCTAAGTAAGAGACCAGAGTTTCAGTCCGACCCTCGTCCTGCGGGCTCTTCTCCCACCTGTGTGATGAGCGAGGCCTCCTGGTCTCAGAGTCCCTGGGGGAAGGAGGGCCCGAGAACGCAGCAAGTGTGAGGCTCGTTAAGATGTCGGCACGTTTTCTGTTTCACTCCTTCCTGTAAAAGTCATGGTTTTGGTCCACTATTAACATGCGGGAAACCTTAGCCACACGTATCTAAAAGAATCCTGTACCCTCTCACACCCGCCCAGACATACCTGCGTGTGTCTCGGGGACAGTAGATGCTACTTTGAGAGTGTGGGCCTGTAGGATCCTCCCAAGTCTTTCCAGCCCCAGGCCTACGTCGGGCCTGGGCTCCGTCGTTAAGCAAAAGGAGCGCAGTCCAGCCTCCCTCTATACATGGGCTCAGTCTACTCATCTCTAAGACGGAGGTGCGAGTCCTGCCTGCCCGGCCCACCTCCCCATGATGTAGGGAGGTGGAGTGGGGGCAGTTTGCATCGGGGTGCTTTGCACTCTGGACTGAGCCCCGGCAGCCCCGGCAACAAATCCCCGCCCCACCCCAGTCAGGGAGGACCTACACTGTCTGAGACTGGCCCGTCCTGAGTTCCAGCAGAGCCAGTGACCTCAGTGACTAAGGGCAGAACTTAAAAGTCCTGATCACAACAAAAAAAATTTTTGTAACTGTGGATGGTGACAGATGTTAACTAGACTTAGTGTGGTAATCATTTCACAAGGTATACAAATATCAGATGGTTACATTGTACATTTAAAACTCATAAAGTGTTTTATGTCAATTATGTCTCAACTCGAAGAGCCGCATGTGGCTAATGGCTACTGTGCTGAACACCCCGGGCTCGTCGGAGATATGGAGGCTGGTGACCCACATAAGACAGATGGACCAGGCCGGGGGGAGAGAGGGACATTCGGTGCGCCACGTGGGCGTGGAGTGGGAAAAGGCCTATTCCAGGGATAAGGATCAGGAAAGGCCTCCCTGGACGCGGGCATTTGTGATGGGCAGGAAAGCACTAGGGGGGCACGTCAGCAGGCGGGCCTAAGCGGGTAAGGGCGTCCCGCGTGGAGGGAGGAGGCACACGTTTAGGAGTCGACCTCTGCCAGCACCAGGCACCATGAACCGGAGCCCCGGGGGTAAACAGGCTGAGTGAGCGCTGAGCCAGGGGGGAAGACGAGGACTAAACCAGGCAGGGCCTGGGTGCCGGGCTGGGGAGGCGCGGAGGCGTATCCTGTCGGGTTATTACAGGGAATGAACTGAGATCCTCCAAACTGGGCGCAAGGCTTTGGAAGCACAGTAAGCTCTCCACACAGAGCGGCAGTTACCGGCAGAGGGGAGACGTTGGAGGGGGTTATACTTCTCTTCGCTGCTTCCTTAGGTCAGACTGGGAATACTGCCATCTTAGCAGTAGTAAGTCTTCTGCTCCAGGAGTATGAACGTTTGTACATTTACTTACGTCTTCTTTAATGTTCTATGCTACTTGCAATTTTCAGCATACAAGCCTCTACTTCTTTTATTAAATATATCCCTAAGTATTTTTATATTATTATAAATGGAATTATTTTTGTAATTTCCTCTTTGGAGTGTTTATTACGAGTGTACAGAAACACAGCTGATTTTCGGACACTAGTCCTTTGTCCCCTGCAAGCTCGCTGATCTCGTTTCCCGGCTCCAGGGGTTTTTTGTGGATTCCTTAGGATTTTCTGTTTACAATATTGTGTCATCTGCGGATACAAATCATTTGCTTCCTCCTTTCCAACATGGATGCCTTTTATTTCTTCTTCTTGCTTCACTGCCCCGGTGAGGACCTCCCAACCAGGGAAAGGGAACATCGCTGTCTTGCTCCTGCTCTGATCAGGGAAGCTTTTAACCTTGAAGTCCGATGTTGCTTTCTCTGTCTTTTCAAACCTCTTCATGTTTATTTTTATCTTATTATACAGGGCTGGGCAAAAGTAGGTTTACAGTTGTGAATATGCAAAACAGTTTATTCTTGTATTATTATTTATTAATTATTGTATTGTTTACTTATATTACAACACTAAACCTACTTTCGCCACCCCCGCCCCCGTACGTGATAAAAGAAAAACACTACAATAACATATTAAGAAGAAAACAGAACTCTCCAAATCCCACCACCACTAATAACATACAGGCCTTGTCAATGTGTATGTATGTGTATGAAGAATAAAGATACTTCTCCCTCAATATGGCTTTTTTCCCTCTACTTAGTGTGGTTCACAGTCACCTTCCCAGGCCAGTGACGTGTTCTGTTGCAAAGCTGGACTGTCGTTTATTTGAGCGACTCCCTCTTGGTGGACAGTCAAGTGGCTTCCCTTCTCCCACTGTCACAAACTAGACCGGTGCCCACCCTCATATCCTTCCTGACCCTGTGCATTGCCAGGCTCTGCCCGTCTTGTTTTTAATCTTTGGCAGGTGATCACTACCAATCCTGGGGTAGGGACGTAACAGGCTGTAGGACGCCAACTCCAGCATCCCCAACTGCCTGTGCGACCCTGGGCGAATCCTCTTCCCTCGCTAGGCCTCCGTGTCTTCATTTGTAAGCTGCGGATGAGTCTGAGTGGCTGATCCGCAGACCCGGCTGTACCGTGAGACACCTGGGAGTTGTAAAAGCACAGACACCTGAGCCTGGCTCCCAGAGATGCTGATTTAATTAGCATAAGGGAAGAGCCCGGGGAGCAGGAGTTTTACTTTTCCTCTGACTAGGTGCTGTGAAGGCCTTCTCTGCTCAGACCTAGGAGGGCTGCGGTGGCCAGTGGAAAGGTCCGTCCTTGGTGTCCAGTGGCCCTGGGCCTGAACCCCAGCTCACTTCCTCCTGGCTGTGGGACCTTTCACCTTCTTGAGAGTTTCATTTCCGGCTCTTGGAGGGGGCGGGGTTAAAATCCCCCACCCCACCCCTCAGGTTCCTGCTGGGTAGGGAAGGTTTAGGTCCTGCACAGACCAATGGGTGGTGACCATCGTTCTTTCTTGACCACAGAGCCAGCCCCTGGGCAACAAGGTGGAAATGGAGATCGTGAGCATGCTGGAAAAAAACACGACACTTCTGAAATTCGGCTACCACTTCACCCAGCAGGGGCCCCGGCTGCGGGCGTCCAACGCCATGATGAACAACAACGACCTCGGTGAGTGGCACTGAGCCCCCTGCCCACCTGCCTGTCATCTTTCCGCCTGTCCTGGGGGGTGGCAGGGGCATTTTCACCGATACCGTCTCCAGGGAGTCCTGTTGGTGAGCCCGACTCCCAACTCCCACGTGGGTTACGTGTGTGCCCTGTGTTCGGTGGGGCCTGGCCCCCGCCCTCGGCGGTGAGCACCCGGCCTCCGGGAGCCAGGGCTGGGCCCTCTTCTCATGTCCGTTGCAAAGCTCAGCCCAGCCCAGCCAGGTGGGCCCAGAGGGCACCTCAGCACGTCCGCTGAGTGAGGCAGACACAAGGCTCGCCCGGAGTCTCCTCTTCCGAACACCCTTCTCTGAACTCAAGGATCCTGCCCAGGTCCAGTGCATCTGTAGTCCCGGCCCCAAAGCCCCCGCCTGGCACTATCACCCAAAGCCCACACCCAGGAGGCTTCCCCTTGCTTTTAAGGTAAAAGTTGAAAATGTTGACTCCATAGTAACCAGGTTACACTCCTTGGATCTCAGTTAAAGGCATAGTTTGTCTTTTCTAGAAAAGAAAATGAAAGAAAGGGTCAGTGTTTCTTGGGAGCACACACCCCGTCGGTCTCTGAGTCAGCGGCGGGAAAAGTGAGGTCAGCCGCCGACTTCCCCCGATGCGGGCCGCTCTCGCTCTGCGTGTGGTGAGTGAGTGTGTGCGCCTGCCGGCTGCTGAGAGGACGTGGCACAGCGTCCACAGAGGACGGTGTCTGGTGAGGCTGCAGGAAAATAAGAGGGAAAAAAACAAGGAAAGGAGTAAGTCCAATATGTTAACATATTTGATTATTATACTTAGCCATGGATTTGCTAGAGCCAAGGCAGGCGGAAGACAAACTGAGTTACATTATTCTAATTACAGATGAGAAGGAAGCGTAATGAGGGAGGAAGGGAGGGAGGGAGGGAGCTAGCTACCTTTTGGGATTGAATTATGAAACAACTTTGTTTTCTAAAGGATAATGTTTTAGTAAGTTTTTCATCAAATTCAAGCCTGCTCTACACATGGCTTTTGTTGTTTGTTTCGTTTCTAACACTCAGTAAAATACAAAGAGCTTAAAGCATGTGGTGACGAATCGGAGGCAAGATTAGTGCCTGGAAGGCAGGCCTGGGAGAAGGGAGGGGAGAGCATGGGTGTGCGTGGGTGTGCATGGGTGTGCGTGTGAGGCAGGTGCTCACAGAGCCTCTGCCTCAGTAACCTCAGAGCCACACTCACCTCAGACTGAGTCGGTTGAACGAACATCTGTCACAGCGCTGTTCGGCACTGGGTGTTTAAGACACAGGTTCTTGCTCTTGAGGATATCACAGCCCAGAGGCCATTTGGTCACGATTTACTCAGCTCTCAGGGCTCCCTTTGTCCAGGGCTGCAGGTGTGGGGATGTCCATAAAACGGACGCACAGAAAATGCGCCCAGGGTCCTGGTTTGTCTGCAGTGCTCTGATGTGAAGTAAATAAGAACTAACACTAATCCCTGGGAATCACGATTGTCCCGCCGCAGCAGCGGTGGTGGCTGCCCTGAACGGGTGAGGTGGCCCTCAGTCCAAACTCCGCTGGCCCGGCTCTGCCCTGGCGGCAGGACAAGTACTTAAAGGCCGTCAGTGCTGGTGGGCTGGGCAGCAGCCTCACATTTCCCCCCAGCCAAGGTCAAGTTTCCTGTGTGCCCCTGGGGGCCTATCAAGGCTCTTCAGCTTCGGTCTTCCAGTAGCAAGATGGTGTGGAGGGCTTTTTTTCTGGGGACAGAAGGTTCCCAATGACTGGAGATGGGGAGGAGGTTGGGGGTGGGGGGGGACACCAAAATCCACTGGCGGTTTAGTGAGATGGACCTGGAGAACTCGCCCAGTCCTGAGAGTCTGTGACTCCAAAATCCAGGCCCAACTCCTGTGCCCTCGGCCCCTCCCTCCGGTTCCCTCGCAGAGAATGTGGAGCCTGGGAGGGCTGCCCTTCTGGGCGGTGGCCAGTGCGTCCCACCGGTGGTTGGTTACAGCGAGTCCTCTGGCACATCTTTTGTGTGCCCAGGAGTGCGCTCAGTGACAAATAGGGTAACAGAAAGGCCAGTTCCCTGAGGCAAGAACCTTTACACCTTTTAGGGGAGAAAAGACAAAGATGTGCCTACAATGTCAAGAAGGCCTGGCAACAGTATCCAAATAAAGGGAGGGAATGATTTACGAGAACAAAGTCCACTTAAACAGAGCATCCTGGTTGGTGCAGGTCTTCAGGTCATTCTGAAAAAAGACCTAAGCTGTGGGGAGACCCAGAGGCATTCCCCATGGGGGACCAGCACGGGCGGAAGCAGGGTGCTGGGACCCAGGGTGCAGTACAGGAGACACAGGAAGATCTGAAAGGACTGAGGCACCGTTATGGGGAGTTAAGACCTAGAACGAAAAGTAGGAACTCAGAAAGGGGAGAAAGGACATTTCAAGCAGAGGGAACAGCATTTTAAGCAGAGGGAACAGCACAGGCAAAGGCAGGATGATTGACAGGTTTACGAGGTATTCCCAAGGGACTCGGTAGATGTGGGAAGGCTGTGAGCCCAAGGCCTTTCGTGCCCACCTGAGGAGCTGATGACGAAAGCAGGTGGGAAGTGCGATGGTGGCAGTGTCCTGGACGGGAGTGACAAGTGATGAAAGTGGGGGCTCTGAGGCACCCCCAGGGAACTGTGCAGAAGGAATTGGAGCAGAATCAGTTCAGTGATTACACACAACATTCAGCGCTAGTTGGTGGCGTAGGATTTCTGGCTTTAAAAGCAAATTGGTGGCCATCTGCTAATTTTTGTAAAAGAAACGCTCTGATTCTGATGGTGCATTGGCTTCCTTCTGTAAATGAGAAATCCTTTCTTCCAAGCACAGTGGTTTCATCTCACTCTCGACGCTGTAATGGAGCAGGCAGGCTTCTGGGTTTTCCAGCTGAGTATTTTTTATCGTAAGATCCTCCCGTGGGTGCCGCCAGCCGCTATGGCAGTTAGCAGTGTCTGGGCCTCTCCGCTTTCCCTCGAGTTCTGCCCTGCCCCCGTGCTGGCTCCCAGCTGACCACCGGGCCTCTGTGGGGCTTGGGCTGTGCCTGCCTGTGAGGCAGGTGGGCTCGTCCTTGGGGGACCTTCAGTCCCCAAGGCTATGGGGTCACCCAGTGCCTCTGCAGACAGGCAGCCTGCCTGGGACCCATCCTGGCTGGTGTGTCTTTGATCCTTCCCACCCTGTGCACAAGCGCTCACCAGTGTCTGTGGGAGAGAGCAGGGTGCTGGGGCACACTGGGGTGGTGTCTGGGAGGAGCCGAGGATCCCCACCTACGTGTTCCCATGGTGGTCTCAGATGACTCCTACCTGCTCACTGTTTACACCTCAGACCTAAGCTAAGCCTGGCTCTCAGGTCCTGTACCTCTGCCACCGGAGTTCTCTCCACTTAATGGAGTCTGAATTGCAGCCTCCACGTTAAGGCAGTTTTTTTTTGGGGGGGGCAGGGGAAGAATAACGAGCTTAGTTAGAAGCAGAAAACATCCTGGGAAAGTTGCTTTTTTACTGTATTCTCAAGCAAAACCCTTCTAACCAGCGCCCCGGGCACAGCATACCCCAAGGCACAGTTCTGTAGTCTTCTCCCAAAAGCACCTCGGGAAAGGGCACTATTCTCCCCACGGCCACTCAGACCAGAAACCTGGGCCTATCTGTCTGCAGCGGCCAGTTGCCTCCTTGCCATCCCCTTCACCCTGGCCCAGGTCAAGCCCCCATCATGGTCACCAGGCACCCTGCAATGTCCTCAGTCCTGCAGCTGCCCCTGGGCTGGCCCCCCTGGCTTGGTGCCCAGCCAGGCTTCTCCTACCCCTTCCTCTGCCGGGCTCCCACTCTGGGCTCCCACGGCTCTCAGCCCAAACTCGTTGACGTGGCTCACGAGTCCCCCAACAATTGTAGCTGGTACGTACGTGGTGCCCACTGTGTGCAGGCACTGCTGTGGACACTTGCTGTCTTACTAACTCCTGTGGTGCTGCCAGCGCCCGGCTGAGGGAGGAGCTGTGCTCATCCCCATTCTGTGCTGAGGCAACAAGGCCCAGAGCTGTACGTAGGTGAGGTTGCCCGTGGTCGCTGGGCAGAGGCGGGCTTGGAACCGGCCACCCAGCCTTGGCGCCTGCGCTCCCGCCTCCTCTCTGTGTGAGGCCCTGCCAGCGTCATCTCTCGTCACCTCTGATGAGCCACCTTCTTGCCACCTTCATGCCAGCCGGTCCAGGCAGCCGGAGTGCCTCCGAGTGGCCCAGGCAAAAGCATCCCCATCGAGGGCCATTAGTCCTAACACTCCCACTCCCGTCCCACCACCTACCTACCCCTCTATCGTGTGAGATTCAGCCAGGTGTTACCTGCCCGTGCTCAGATGCTCCGACCACCTTGTTCATTGTGCTACATACTCAACAGATCCGCCAGCATGCCTGCAAGTTTCCTCAAGCTTATTGTTGGTGTGTGCTGGTCTCCTGTTTAGCAACATCTTTATTTCTGATTCTTGTGCTTGGTACATAATAGCACTCAGTAAAGGCTGTTGCACCTAAAAAGGAACATAAAATGCTTCCCAAAGACATGATGGAGGTGCTCAAGTTTGGCGGGAAGTGGTGGTGAGAGCGCAAGCCACCATGGAGTCGGTCCAGATGACTCAGGGTCCCCTTGGGCCCTGACAGTGGCGCGTCTCTGGCTGTTGCAATGAGCAGCAGCACGGAGGGGTTGGCTTTCGTGGGAGTAAAACGCAGATTGAATTGAAGGGGGATACTGGGTGATCTGGCTTCTACTCCCAGTTCGGTCACTTACTCACTGTGATGTGGGGCAACTTATTTCCCTCTCTTGGCCTCAATTTTCTTCATCATTAAAATGGGAGAAAAGAATACCTGAGTAAGTGGGCGCCTCTCCCCACCCTCATCCCATCCCTGTGACATCAGCGCAGGGGACTTGGCACAGATCCAGCCCCGGGAAAGGCAAGGGAGGGCACGCAGCAGGGGAAGAAACACGGGATCCCTTTCTGTACCCTGGGCCTTGGGCTGGGGACCCAGGTTCTAGTCCCTGCTGCCCTTCCCAGGGCAAAGGAGCTGATCCTCCCGTGAGAACCAGATGAGAGGTGGTCATGCAACACTCACAGAGAGGGGCCCGCACCGGGCTGAGGGAGGCGCTGGGCTGAGGCACAAGCCTTGGTTCTCTCTGCCACCAGCTGTGTGGCTTCGAGGGGGACGTGTGCCCCCCCTCTCTGCCCTCCTTCCCTCACCCACGACATGGGAATGAATGGTGGCAACGTGGACACTCCGGAACTGCGGGAGGGGCTGCAGTGAGGTGCTGCGTGCAGAGGAGGTGTGCCGCGGGCTGGCCCGCTGGGCGCGCTTGCAGGGCTAAGGTGCACATGCCTAAACGCCTGGTTCACGTAAGCCCTCCGACCACCTTGCCGGAAACCCTCTCGCTCCCCGGGCGTCTTGTTTCTCCACAGCTACCCCCAAGCTGTTGGACATCCTGATAGTTCCCGGAATCTGGTCACAGTGTTTTCTCACCAGGAGACCGCCCACTGATTTGCATTTATTCTTCTTCTGATGGGGGTGAAGGGGTGTGTGGGAGCTCAGGCCCCATATGGGGTGACCTGTGTGTCCCTCTGCCCCTCCCCACAGCTCCCAGCCACAACCCGAGTCCTGCACCTTCCTGGGTGGTTCTGGTCTGTACACTGTTTGCACAAGCTGACTCAGTTCTCGTTGCAGCTCGTATGCATTGATCTGGGGGCTGCAGGCCAACCGGCTCGGCTCGGGAACTGGAAGGCGTCTAAGCATAGACAGACTTCTCCCCTCTGCTTCCCATCTGCCACACCAGCAGCCCCTGACTGCCACCTCCCAGCCCTGCAGACTGCCTGCTCTTGTGGCTGATCTCGCTTGCTGCTTGGTCTTCTTCTGTAGACACTCAATCCATTTGAAAACACTCTCCCTGGTTACAGCAAAGGGAACCCCTCCTTCCCTGTCCCCAGTCATCCTACATGCTAATGCCTCCAGCCTGCAACCTCCTGGCTAGGCTAGTGCTTTCTTCTTTATGGCATTTAACCACCTTGGTATGCAGTCAGCACACCTGAGCTGACTGCATACCAAGCTTGCAGTATCCTGCCCCTGGGAAAATGTCAGGGTTGACTATAAGGGGGCAGATGGGGCAGGGGAACTTTAGGGTAGAAAAACGGCTGTTCACTCAGGCAGGAGGCAGGCCAGGAGCTCGGGGAAAGGGCTGAGGGAGAAGTCTGCAGCAGGGTAAGACCCCAGTCTCGTTAGGATCAACCGAATTTAACTCTCATCTGAACGGGAGAAAGGGTCTTCAACGGCAGGGCCTCCGTACGCAAAGGAAAAACGTCGGAGCTGGAGAGAGGGGCTTTACACCTGTGAGGTCAGTGATGGAGAAGTCGTGTGTGAATGAGTTTACACCACCACAGACCCTCATCGGCGAACGCCGACCAACTGGAGGGCCGTCACACAGCTCACAGGGGACTGTCCTTTAGAAACAGCTGACTTCAGACTTGCTAACTACAGAGTTAGCAGAGGAAGCTCCACGGTGCTTTCTGAGCCACAGTGGCGGCTCCTGGCGCACGGGGACGAGTGGCTTACGTCTCATCTCCATTCCTTTCCAGTGAGGAAGAGGAGGCTGGCGGACTTGACCGGGCCCATCATTCCCAAGTGCCGGAGTGGAGTCTAGGGCGTGCCGGTGACGGGCCTGCCTTCGAACTGGACGTGCTCTGCTGATACTCTGCGCTCCGCCGCGGGAATCGGAGGGCAGAGTGCCGGCACGAAACCCTTCTGTGGTTCAGTTCTTTATGCACTAAGGTTTTAGGTTAACTAGTGGTTATAGTTGAACATTTTATAAACTATGGTTAATGTGAAGTTTCCCTTTAGTCACAGTTCAATCTATTATTTAAAACCTAAGAAGCCCCTGAACCGGCAGGTCCTCCTGAAGGTGACATGAGAGCAGCAGTGACTTGGCCCCACGAGCCCCCGGGTCCGGCGGCCTTGCCGTGCGGTGTTGCCAGCGTCCTTAAAACGCACTAACTCGGGAACGAGCAGCACACGCCTCTGCGTGGTCTGGAAGCATTATGAAATACGTGGTTACAAATCTGATCTTAGTTACTATAGCAAACGGAACAGGTTCTTTATTAACCCTCCTTTAAAATTTAAGAATCTCAAGATTAAAGTTGCCAAATTGATTCTGGGATCAAGAACACAATTTTGCCCCTGAAGACAGACAGCCCAAAGCCGCAGAGCTCTGCCAGGACTCAAAGGACACGAGACTCCTTTTGCTGGCTACACGGAGACGACAGAAAGGCCAACAGTGAAATCCCAAGCTGCAGAACCCTCCTTCCTTTACCAGGCAACAGACAGCACCTTGAGTGTAGTTATCTGTGGTATCTGGGGTTTATTTTCCATGTCATACCGAGTCAGAATTTTTTCCTTAACAAATGCCAACCTTATGATGCATGGGAAGACCTATGGCCATGGCCTTGCAAACACCTTTCCACACTGCACGTGGGCTAACGGCTCACGTGAGGTCACATGTCAGACGGACACACTTCTAGTCCCCGCGCCATGCTGACAGGCCCCACTACCTGTGGCAGCGATCTCACGCTAAGTCACCGCTGGTCTCATGCCTGCAAACGTTAAGCCCCTGAGGGCCAGTGGTGAAGACCCAGACATTAAAGAATTAGGCACCCTGGCCAAACCATCCCAAGATTATTTTGAAAATGTAATTCTGGCGTCTCTGCCCTCACCGAGGGCACATGTACTTCTTGGGATCCGGTGAAGATGTGAAACCACAACGCCCTTGTGCCTTTTATCACACACGCCACAGTGCCAGTCAGGCGGGCATCCCCGATGCCGGGGGGGGGGGGGGTGGGACTGGGCACACCCTCCGATCGAGTAGAGGCCAGAGAGCTGACGAGCGCAGACTAGCTGCAGAGCACCGAGCAGAGAGGCTTCTGACGACGAAGGGGAGTCTGGCACACTGAGCTGCAGCGACGAGGACAGTGCAGGGTCACCAGAGGCGGGGCCAGGGCCTCACCGAGTTGGACGAGTGTCGCTGAGGCTGCACGGGGGCCCAGCAGTGGCACCGTGCTGCAGGGACAGCCATCCCCACCGGCTTCTTGAAACACAGCTGCAGCTGTGCTCTGCACCACTGGAAACTGCAATGTAGCATTAAATCTGTTGGTCTATGCATGGCTGCGTGCGTGCGTGTCTCTCGGGATCTGCGTCATGGAGACGCACACTCGACACAGCCGGGGACCCGGGCAAAGCTGAGGGGCCTCACTCAGAACACATCTCACGTCCTAAGGCACTCACAAACACCGCCCAAATGTCAGTGTTGTCAAGGTCATCCGAATCTCTCTAAGAAAATACTTAAAAGCCAAGTGTGGGGAAAGCAGAGATTATTGGGGAGCATCTCTGTTTGAAACCACACCAACAGGAAACGAGGGTGGGCCACATCTTTAAGACCATCAGACGAGCTACTGATCTAGACCAAGAGCTGGGAATTTTTCCTGTGAAGGACCAGGTAGTAAATACTGTAAGTTTTGCAGGCCGTAATTTTTCTGTTGAGTTGAAAACACCTGATTCTTCCATAAATCACATGTAAACAAATGGATGTGGCCACTCCCACAAAGCTTTATTCACAAAAGCAGGAGATGGGCAGATGCTGGACTCAGCAGGTCCTGGTCCAGTGCTCTCAGGCTGAGAGACGGGGGAGGGGAGGGGTGGGTGGCAGGTGGCCTACAGGGACGAGTTCCAAAGAGTCCACTTCCAGGGCCACAGCGTTTGCACTGCTGCCATCAGAGCAGACAGGTTTAGTGGCAAGGAAAATAACTACCACGAGTGCGCTGCACAGTGCAGAAAGGGCAGGGCCTGGTCACTGGGCCCGGGTTCTACCCCTCAGCGGCTCCGGGACCCCCACGGCTCACCTGCTTCTATGTTGTCCAGATTTCCGAGTCAGAGTGTCTCAGGCAAGAGGTCAGCACCGACTCCCTGCTCCCTCCTCTTAAGTCCAGGTGGCCACGACGGCACTGGCCAGCACCAAGTCCCCCAGTTCTCTGTTGCAGCGGCCTTGACATTCTCCAGTACAGGGTCACTTCAAACCTAGCTCTGTGGAGGCTCAGGGAAATGATGATGGTGCCGCCCACATGAGCGTGGCCCGTCCTCGGCGACACTGGGTCTCACCTCTGGGCTCTCGGGGAGCTGCACCGGCCGTGGAAGGTCGCTGGGCACGCGCGGCCGCCGGGCAGTGCACTCGCATTCCTCTCTGAAGCCGCTCCAGGTGGGGACTGCAGCAGGCCGGCTCCCCTTGTCCTGACAGGTGACGCAGCAGGCCGTGAACCCTTGTCCTCGGCAGGCGGGGCAGCTCAAGACCAGCTGGCGGCACTGGGGCGTGGAGCAGAGCTGGTAGCGGTCCCAGGGCACTCCACAGTAGGAACACTCTGAGAAGGAAGAGCAGTCTTTGTCAGGAACACGCGTACACACACGCACGCACATGCGTGTTGAGGCGCCTGTCCAGCTCCTAAATACACCTCTCAGCTCATCAGAATCGAAGATGTCCTGTTGCACCTGGGGAATGTTGCTAAATAGTAAGCCTCCTAACTTCTCATGAAAAATGATCCCCATCCCCCCATTTTTTGAGGGGGAGGTTGCTTCTGGGAATGGTCTTCCTGATTCCAGCATTCACTGACCCACTTTCTCTTTTCCCTTTTAGAAAACAGGTGGTAACTTCCCCCGCCCCGCCCCCCCCGCCCCGAAGCTAGCCAACCACCCCTTGTTCCGTGGTCTTTTCCCTTTAGATCGCCGCCCCCCTATCCCGGGGAGCAACACACCCGAATGCAGACGATCACGCAACTAATTCAACTCCTACAGCCCACATGCCACCTCCACAGGCCTGGTTCTCCTGCTGGTGCTGGCGGACACTTTGCACTGGGCTCCCTAAAACCTGAATTACAGACTTTCTCAGCGGGTTTTTCCCTGCTGACTTCTCTTACCACTGATCCTTCTTCAAGTCTTTCTACCAAGTTTATCTAAGCCATCTTTGAGCCTTTCTCTCCGCTTTATACTACATCTAACTCCAAAACAGATGCAAAGTAGCTTTCAATAAGTTACACAAATACAGCATGATCCAACTTAAGCAGAAGATCAAGAAGGGGAGAGGACCACCAAACTCAGACCCTCTTTTTCATCTGAGTGGTAATGCGATCTCGGTCTCTGACCCCTGTTCTAGACCTGCAGTAGCCACTAGGGCTGTCTGCCTGCGACCTTCCTCCTCTCGCCATCCGGGGTAAGAGCCATCTTTCTAGAGGATTATTTTCATCCTGCGTCACTGCCGGCCCTTGTCTGGTACCACGGGTTAGTGTGGACTCAAAGCCAGCCAGACCATTCGCTTCCTGTGGCCACCCCTGCCTCCGGCCTCGGCCCAGGCCCGGCTCCCGCCTCGGAGTGCCCCGCCCACCGTTGAGAAGTGCGCACCACGCGTGTGCGCAGACCGTCTGAACTGGGGGTTCTCTTGCTTTGTGCCGTGGGATTTGCTTGGCAGTCTAGTGAAGGCTGTGAGCTCTTAGAAAAATATTTGTTAAATGCATAAAGTAAACTACATAGGCTTACAAAGAAAACCAATTATACAGAAACACAAAATATTAAAATATTTCTAAGAATCTGGAATATAGTAAGATATTAGCACCTTAAATGATAAGAGTGGTAGGACTAAGAGCCATATCCATTTGGAAACAATGAACATAAATGCGATTTTGAGGTATCGGTACCAAATATAACCTATGAAAACACTGTGATTTCTACTGACAAAGTCATAGATACACCTAATACCTGTGATGTGTTGCTTACATTCATTCATAATGGACAGGAGTGTTACATTTAGTGAGGGGTTATGAAAATGAAGATAAAACTATCGTAATTATTTTCCCACCGAAATGCATAGAATCCCTGAATTCGATCTACTGACCCCAGGGGAAGTCCCTGAGTTGGCCTTTCAGTTCGACTCTCAGCAGGAAGGCAGAGCAGGGACCTTGTCCCTGTTCTGAGCACTTGCTTAACTGGTACGCAGGGAAGCCCGGGTCCCGACACAGGCCCATCTCCAACTCTGAGGGCGGTGGTGGCAGCGCTGCGCACTCCTTCCCGGTTGTTTCCGAGGGATCGGTACCGGCCTGCCGTCCAGTGGCTGCCACGGAGAGCGGGCCTGGCTGCGAGTTCAGGTCCTGGCCCCAGCCGACCCACCTGACACTGTGTCGCTGTTGTAGGACAGGGCGAAACGCTCATCGAAGACAAACAGCTTCCCTCTGTAAAAGCCATCGGGAAACTCCTCCAGGTACTTGTGGATGCCGCCCTTGAGCTGGAACACCTCCCTGCACACGCCCTGTGTGTGGGAAACAACAGGAGGTTGGAGGGGACAGGCAGAGACGAGTCAGAAGCTCCACAGAGGAAGGGCGCACGGTGAGGGACGCCAAGGCACGGCTCCTGGCTCCTGCGGTGGGGCCGAGAAACTGCTGACTGAGGGCTCAAGGGACCAACTGGCCAGGTCTTGCCGACCGGGGGATGGGCAATGACAGCAGTCAGGGCCTTCCCCGTCCAGATCCCACGAAGCTCAGCTATTTTTGTTGCCCCCTAAATATAGGAAGACACCTGTTGGGACTTGCGATGTTACCAAATTTGCTCATCTCAGGATCAAGCAAGAGCATGAGGCAAAGGGAGATGTTAACTAATTTCTCCCGTTTGTACCTGACGAGTCTGTAAGGCTGTTAAGCATTTCTCACACTTGAGGAGTTCAGAACGTCCGATTTTGTACGCATAAACTCTCGCTGACACCGGACAAGAGGAGAATAACCCCCCGGCGGGCTGGAGGAGGGAGTGTGAACGAAGGGGGGCTCCACACATGCTGCGGAGCACGGCGGAGCCCCAGAGAGGGTGACGCACCTTGGCTTTGAGGTAGGCCGAACCCCGCTCGCAACGGATGCCCCCAGTGCAGTACATCAGCACCCTCTTGTCTCTGAAGAGTTCTAGGTTTTTGTCAACGTAGCTAGGGAAGTAACTGAATTTCCTGATGTCTGGGGCTAAGCAGCCCTGGAAGTGTCCCTAGAATGTGAGAGAAGGAAAATGGTCAGAAAAGTGTGCCTGGTGTGCCTTTCCTGTGCCAGACACCCCTTCCCCACCCCCAGCCTTGGCAAGGACACGCCTGCTAGCTGCTGCTCTCATCCCACCCACACTCGGACCTTTCGACGTCACGACCTGCCACTCAGGGACAAGGCTGGTGGGCGGTGGGTGCCCTTCCCAGAGTCTGGGGGAACTGGAGGGGCTGCCCAAGGCCAACTGCACATCATGTGCCAGGATGTCTTTAATTCCTGTTTTCTCGGACTTTCTCACCAGACCCTGAGCTCATGGCTTGGGCTTCCTCTGAAGCCGAGAGCGGTGGGGAGAGACCCACGTGGCCCGACCACAGGCGGGAACACAGTGTCCGCTTCAGAGGAACACGCCATGTTCAGAGGAACACGCCACGCTGTGCTGAGTTCACTTGGGTTCTCACTTACTATTTTGCTTTCATAGAAGTTTCTGCAGTCCAGCAGGATGGTATCACTTTGTTCTTGATTTGCCTGAGACAAAAACTTCTCTACTTCTTTATGAAATTCACCTGGTGATAAATGGATTCCTAAAACCAAACCAAAAAATCAGTTAAAACAAAACACGAACAAAGAAACAAAGCTAAAGCACAAGTGGCCAGGCCAGTGACTTTTACACACCGTTTTGTCTCCTTCCACCTAAAGGTTTTTTTCTTCATAACAACAATTATGTCTCAAATAGCACTGATGACCATGATGAAATAATTTAGTAATTCCAGGTGTCCTAACTGTCCTTCCTCCTAAGGTAAGCACTATGGAGACCTGGCAGTTTATTTATTTTTAAAGATTTTATTTATTTATTTCTAGAGAGAGGAGAAGGGAGGGAGAAAGAGAAGAGGAGAAACATCAATGTGCAAGAAATACATTGATCGGTCACCTCTTGCACACCCCCGCCAGGGACCTGGCCTGCAACCCAGGCATGTACCCGGACCAGGAATCAAACTGGTGATATTTTGGTTTGCAGATTGGTGCTCAATCCACTGAGCCACACCAGCCAGGGTGGGAGCCAGCAGTTTAGTGATAATCAGTCAAAGAAGTTTACACCCTCACACTGGGCACAATCCATTGATAAAAGCCGGGCAGCTGGGATCTAAGCTACCACGTGGCTTGCTGGCCCATTTTCCGGCCAGTCTTCCATCGTCGCTACATGCGGAGGAGGTGACGCATTTCTATGTGATGACACCTTCTTCTCACACATGTGTATTTTTAAAAAAACTTTCTAACTTCCTCCCACGACGTTATGCTCACACCTGTGCCTGAGAGAAAGCGCAAGGGGTGCGAGGGCTGATGGTGGGAACGGTACAGGAGGACGAAGGGTGAGAGAGAGAAAGGGAGGGAAGGCTGGGCGGAGGAGGGGACAGAGAAACAGAATATAAGGAAACTAAAGAGAGAACCTGTCAGCAGTGGGGGGTGGGGGGGCCCTTTGCTTTCCCAACTCTCCAGGACAGAATTATCCCTGTGTCTTTCGGGGTTCAGACACCTCAGCTGGCTGGAAGGAACTTTTGGTGCATCTCGCAGTGCGGGGCAACCGCACCTCGTGGGCAGAGGCTCCGGTGACTTCGGCCACCACTCGTGATAAGCCCTGACAGCAACACAGGAGCCTCACTCCACTCAGAAATGAATCCCAACCACCACCTGGAACTGCTGGGTTCCCAGGCGGGGCAAGAGGCCCCAGAGCATGGCCAAAGGACCCAGGTTCCAACCCGCCCAACCCAAGACTGTGGGAAGAATGTAACAAGGCCAGATTTTATGTTACTGTCACGTAATTACACGGTCACTGAAACAGTGGGGTGAAGAGGGAGGTCCAGAACTGTGATGAGAAGCATGGACAACTGCTAAGATTTCTCCTTACGAGGGATGACCCTAAAAACCCAGAATTTCCTTCTGGAGGGCAGGCCCCTTGTAGTACAGGCTTCTCTTGCTAGGAGAGTGTTCTAGAAACCCATCTGTATCAGTGCACCAGTTGGTGTTGTTGTGAGAGGCTGCGTTCAGCTTTGGTGAATTTTTTTGAAGACTCTTTCAAGGCCTTTGCCCATTTCATGATGGGAGGTTTATGAGTGCACCTGCCCACACTATGCTGTGTTCAGTTTTTGACCCCCAACAGCATGGCCCCTCTGCCCTACCCTTCCTATTCACCCGATCTTGTCCTGAGTGACTTTTTTTTTTTGTTTCCCTGGATGAAAAAAGTCCTCAAAGGGAAATGTTTTGCCGATGGGGAAGAGGTGAAACAAAAAACAGCAGAAGCAGAAAAAGGCATCAAAATCGACGAGTTCAAAAACTGTTTTGAGCAGCAGAAAAAACATCTCAATAGGGGTACTGTGTCAAATGGAGTGTACTCTGAGGGTGACTGTAGTTTAAACATGTAAGAATGTACAATGCTATAAATAAATTCCAGGGGGTTTTAACCCCCCCCCCCACCTTTGTACAAGGAGCCACAGGGAACCAGATCCATTCCCTCGGCTGCTCTCCTGGCCCTGGGACGGCCTGACTGCACAGTGACTCACGTGGACACATTTAAAAGAAACGCCTGCACACTTGGCTCAAACAGAAGCAGCACAGTAGTGGCTGGAGCCCACTCTCGCCTGACTTCCTGAGCCGTGTCCTGCAGAACCAAGGAAAGCTGTCTCTGCTCACCTGCCCCTGCCCGGGTAGGGACACTGCGCAGGCATGGCCCTCTCCGGCCCTTCTCTCCTCATCATGAGTCCCTTCCTAGATGCTTGTATCTTATTCCCTCTGGCTTAACTCCTAGCCTTCTTTTAACATTTACATGTTAAAAAACGAATATAGACCTTTGTGCTTCCTGATGAAAGGAGACAATACTATCTATTAAGTAGTGTTGGGGAAAAAGAAAATGAAAAAGAAAATCAAATCTGAATCTGATCAAGTCTACAGACTGCAGTTGTCTAACATGGTAGCCAATAGCCACGTGTGGCTGATGGGCTCCTGAAATGCGGCCATAGACGCAGGACTTCAAAGACTCTGCATGCACAAACACGGTGAAATACCCCAGCAATTTTCCACATTGGATACATGTTGAAATAATATTTTGGTTATAATGCATTAAATAAAAGATATTTTATAAATCAATTTCACTTATTTCCTTTTACTTTTTAAAATGTGGCCATCACTAGAAAACGTAAACGTCCCCATGTGGCTCACACTGTATTTCCATGAGGCAGCACTCCCAAACACAGGAAGTACAGGGGACAGGAGAATACCCCTCGGGGATGCAGTCAGCTGTGTCCTGACTGTGGAAAATTCCATGGGCAAATGACCCAGTTCCCTCAGAAAATAGACAAGGGGACAAAAATGGAGGCAAATCTTTAGGTTAAGAGAGACTTTGATAGTGATCAACAGCAACGAGTGGACATTACCTGAATCCAAATAGAAACAAAAATTTTAAATTATGAAATAAGTGGGAACATTTGGTAAACAATATGGTATTATTTGATAATAATAAATATAAAAATATTTGATAATAGTAAAGAATAACTTAAAAATGTTTCAGATCTGATAATGGTTTTGTAGTTTTTTCAAAATCTTTATCCTTAGAGATAGCTACTAAAATATTTATGAATGAAAAGACATGATACCAGAATTCCCTTCCAAATAATCACAAGTGGGAGAAGGGTGTATATGTAGATGAAATGGCCATGAACTTGTAATTCCTGAAGGTGTGAGACAGGTACATGAGAGTTCACCATACTGGTGTCTATTTTTTCAATGCCTGCCTATTTTCATAGTAAACGGTATAACAAAAACAAAAAAAAACTCCACCAAACTTCTTTCAACCATCAATGGTAACCAGAAAAAGAGGGGAGAGAGAACATTCTGGAGCACTTGCAAACAAACTGCTTTGATGTTGTCAGTGACTTGCTTCCTGTAGCAATACGCCTGTGTATCTCCTACTCGGTCGATGAACTATTCACAAGCAATAATCACACTGGTCCCCCAAATTGCTATCTTTGAAAAGAGAAAATGACTCCTTGCCAAATGGTCATCAAGGAGAAGAACTAAGTCCTGGCTGGGGTAGCTCAGTTGGTTGGAGCGTTGCCCAATAAACCGAAAGGTCACAGGTTCAATCCTGGTCAGGACACATACCTGGGCCGCAGGTTCAGTCCAGGTCTGGGTGCACATGAGAAGCAACTGCTGTTTCTTGCAGCAATATTTCTCCCCTTCTCTCTCTGCCTCCCTCCCCCTCTCTAAAATCAAGCATATCCTAGGGTGAGGATTAAAAATAGTAGTAATAATAATAAATAAAAAGAATAACTAAGGTCATTCTGGGGGGCGAGTCTTCAGTTCCCACAGCACCAAACAGAAGACGAATCTAAGCACAAATAAACCCCAGTGTTTGGCGCCCCCAGCTGTTGTAACGAGAGGGTTCATCAAAACTCGAGTTGACCTGCACCCAGCTTCCACATCTGTCTCTACACTGTCCTACCTTTTTGAAGAAAAGCAAAGTGCTTCTTCTAAGAGCAAGCATACCAGGCTTCTTGTAGGAGATCTCACTGGGACTGATCCCCAAGGGCACAATTTCTTCAAACACACCGACACGCAGTTCCGGAAAACAGCAAGCTCCTCCCTTGCTGGTCTGGCCAACGAGAAACGAAGCAGAACACGGTCTTTCTCTCCACGTCCAGGTATGAGACATCTAATAATGCTGAGTTATCTGGAACATTCTAGGCCGTAATTCCCTTGTCCCATGAAAACAGGTTTCCTGACTTGAGGCTCCTTAATACTTCAGCTACCGTATCATTATAAAACACACGTAAATCTTATACTTGGCACTTAATTACTGCATGCCTACCACGTGCAGGAATGCCACACTGAAAAGGTGTTTCTACGGCAGTATGTATCTAAAACGGAAACATCCTGAGCAACTCCAACACGCAAAACCACATCCCAGCTCCTGCTCTGAGGCGATGACCTCTCTCTGCCTGTCACCCCCAGCACTAACAGCAGCAAGGTTGTTTCCCACCACCTTTCTCACCTATCACAATAGAGCAGAAAGCCACTCACATGCAGCAGCTAGCTGTAGGAGCGACCTTGTTCCCCTGCGGTGTGAGGTGCCGATCTGATCCCGGCAGGTTTGCGGAAACAGCCAGGCAGTCTCCCAAGTGAGCACACGCCTCTAAGTGTTAGGGCTTAGGCGGTGTGAACTGTGCCATCCTCACTCTGTACAGAGGGGGGCTGAGGTCCAGAGAGGGCGCTAACTTGACCGGGACCACGTGGCGACGTGGTGGCAGAACGGGAACGCGCACGCCCGGCCAATGCACTGCCTTCAAACCTTGTAAAGGGGAGGGGTGTTTAGCTGGTTCTGCACGGACCTCCTCTTCAGGACCTACAACAGGAGGAGGCACCAAGGCAGGAGCAAATGGCTCTAGAGCCACCTTCTTTTCAGTTTCTCTTACCTTAAAATCGTCCTCACTCAGGTAACCCTTGAACAGTGGGCAGGAAAGCATGGCTTCCACATAGAGCCTGGTGGCCAGTCTGCTCCCACCAACCGTCCCGTTGACTCCTTCTGTAGCAATTCGCACCTGGACACGAGACAGTGCGAGAAAGGGAATGCTGTTTGTTCCCGCTTAGTTTAATCTTCCCAGGATGGAACAGGCTCGGGTATGTCAATGAGGTGAAGAGGAAATGCAGAGACACTGCTGTGGACACTTTATTAATTAGGCTTTATTTTAAAATTGAGATGGCTATAGGTATTAGTAATACAAATAGTATACTTTTGCTACTTGTTATTTTAATAAACTTATGTAAAATGTAGCGACATCAAAAATGAATGTGCACTTCTGCCCGGGCCGGTGCGGCTCAGGTGGCTGGAGCCCTATCTTGTAACCAGAAAGATCACGAGTTCCATTCCCAGTCAGGGACATGCCCAGGCTGTGGGTCTGGTCCCCAGTCGGGGCGCATATGAGAGGAAACCGACCGATGGTTCTCCCTCGCTTCGGTGTTCCTCTCCCTCTCTCTGTCCCCCACTTCTCCTCTTTCTAAAATCAATAAGCATGTGTGCAGGGGAGGATTTAAAAAAAAAAAGAATGCCCACTTCTGTGTAAGTCTTGACAATATTGATGGGTCAATGTTTCAAGTTTGTTTTTACTCTGAGTAATATCAACTATCTGCTCTCCTACTAGACCTGAAACTTCCCTCTAAACCATATTCAGAGAGGATTTTTTGGTTAGGTATTTCAACTTATATATTTTTAAGGGATTACATAGAAAAACAGAGCTAACCAGTAAAAGGGTCAGGAAACCTACCCTAAAACTTTCTGACTGTGACAGATACGATGAAGAAGTACACACGTCCACGTTACTGTCTTTTGGGTAGATCAGTAGATGCTTTTCTTGGTTATTTTATCTCAGAATCCAAATAAAAACAAGCACATCCACTCCCTGTAGAGCTGGGGCAGCGTAATCTCTAAACTCACACACTAGACCTTCAATTTCTAGGATCCTTCCACAGAAATTTCAAAGCAGCTCCTTGGTGAAGGAGGCCACAAACTCGGAGACGAAGAGCTACAGTCAGCGTTCCTAAGCACCCACTAAGAGACAGGAGCTCTGCGTCAGAACCCTGAGGGGTAGGTGTCACAATCCCCACTCGGCGGAACAGGAACCGAGCTCAGGAAAAGCAAGCATCCGTGCCCAAGGGCACAAGTTGGTGTGCTAAATATGGGATTCAGAACCCGATCTTACTGGCTCTAAACCTTCTAATTTTTCCTTTCCAAAGCCTCCAATGCACTCCCTTAAGTATCTTTAGGCAATAGGGAATGCACAGCAATAGGGACAAGATGCTTCCTTCCATAATTCCAGAACTTTCAAGTATTCCTCTTTCTCTAACTAAACACCAATATTCTGACAAGTTTCCTATGAGCAGAAAATGATCTCAGTAAGCTGCACAGGTATCATGGAAACCTAAGAATTTAGACCTAAGTTCAAGGCAGGTGCTGCCACCTTGTGGTACGAGACCCTCACCTTGGGCTGGGCCAAAAATAAAAATCAGCCCCTAAACCAAGGAAAGAAATTGGTTTCATATGTTGTACATGCAGGTTGAGTGTGAGAATATTCATCTTTTAAGATGATCTCTAAACAGAGATGATAATAAATGTATTCATTCCACAAATGTTTACTAAGTATTTTACTGTGCACTAGGAACTGTGCTGGGAATGAGGGTTGAGTCATTTTTTGTGCAAAGCCTAAAATATTTACTATTTGCCTCTTTAAATTGATTGACCCCTGGTCTGTGCCATTAAATATTCTCATAAAACACCATGTTAATAGCTATTTAGTATTCTGTTTTAATGCCTAGCACGAGTTCGCTAATTTCTAAGAACCCAACAGTGAACCCTCTTGTAAGGAGCGCAGCCTGTGCAATCCGAGTGCAAGGCCAGAGGAGCCCAGTGCAGGGCGGAGTGTGGGAAAAGGCGTTACCTTGCCCGTGAGGTGCAGGCGCTGACACAGAGCTGTCTGCCAGGCGCAGATCCAGTGGGGATCCTCCAGGTCGCAGTAGCAGTAGTAAAGCAGCACCTCTCCTTCCTCACCGCCCTGGCCACTGTATGAAGAAAACCGCAGGGAGAGAGCATGTGAGCCGCTGGCATACAAGCCACAATTCATAAAGTAACCCAGGCAGCGCCAGAGGGAAGGCTTAGACGAAGCAATTCATGCCTGCCTTCGTACCTGCTACCGTTCTCCTGAAATGAGAAGCAACCCCTGTCCGCATCTGCTCTAAAGAAGGGCAGTACCCGCACTTTAGAGCCGAGTACACTGAGGCCAATTCCTTCCAGGTGAGACAGCTACAAGTCACAGCAGGACTTGGACACCAGATTTCTGGCACTAGAACACATACCCTTGCTACTGCCCTGTGCCGTGGGGTCTGCACAGGTCTCTCAGCACCTCTGGCCCTATTTCCTCATCTGTAAAACTGCAGAACTAAAGTAAGATGCATTTCCCAAAAGTGCACTCTGAAGCTGTTCTATGAAATCATGATGGAGAAATCCTGCAGACAGTGTTTCTCCCTTTGAATCACAGTAAAAGCCCCTTATCTATTAAGGGCTCTGAGGGTGCTGCAATAAAGAACATTTTAAACTAGTGCTTCCCAGACTTATTTGTCTTAAACACCTCTTTTCTTTTTTAAAAAAAGATTTTATTTATTCATTTTAGAGAGACGGGAAGAGGAAGTGAAGGTGAGAAAAATCACTGTGTGGCTGCCTCTTAAGTGCCCTGTACTGTGGACCTGGCCCGCAGCCCAGGCACATGCCCTGACTGGGAATCAAACTACCAACCCTTTGGTTTGCAGCCCGTGCTCAATCCACTGAGCTACACCAGGCAGGGCTTAAATACCTCTCTTTTCAATACCTGATAGCATCCTCCACAATAATGCTACACAGATGTATTTTAGATGATGGTGAAGGTCCCATCTGGCTCTGGGATCCGGTTTCAGGGCCTAGCTTCCTCCAAAGCCTTCCTCTCTGTTTTAGAGCATATCTATTTTCCTTCCTCCAAACTCCTGTAACAAACTATCTGAACCATACAATTTAACTGATAATTACATAGTCTGTCTCAAGTCATCTGCTAATTGCTTTGTGCCATTTTCTTTGTTTCTTTAACTAGAAAGCAAATTCCTTGAAGTGCGAGCCCACATTTACAAAATACTATGTGGTTCGCAGGTGCTGTTACCGCCATTTGTATGTAACGCCGAGAAGCAGGCAGGGCAGACACTATAATGCCTATTTTAGAGGTGAGGAAATGAAGGCACACAAAATTTTAGCGACTAGCTCAGGTCAGACTCCAGGTTCAATTTTCCTTGTCCTTTTCTTGCTGATAAACAAGGTATATTTGACACTAAAGACTAGTGATTAAAGTATATCAAATTTGGACATTTTCTATTTACCAAGTAGTTTGGGAATTGCTTGATATCAGAAACCTGTCCTCTAGAATTCACAGCATAATTTGGTAAAAGTTTTTCTAAACCTCCAGTCCTGTGCCTCAGTTCTAATGTTAACAACCTTTCTAAAACACATTCAGCTCAGAACGCAACATTTTTTAAGGTCTGACATTGTTCAGGGTAGAAGGATCATCTACCTTGCTGGGCCTTCTGATTTCTCTTTGAAAACAATACAATGTCCTATTCTTTTCTTCTCCCTAAAGGTAAGATACAGGATGGCTCTCAAGAAACCTGGCGACACTACCAGCTGTGTGGTATATGGTACTGTACAGGCTGTAAACTTCTGCAGTACCTAATGCATGTGTATCAGCCTAGCGCAGGCCCATACAGAAACTCTGTGCCTTTGGGATCTTGCTATTTTAGTGGATAGGTAGTGATCCCTTACTGAGGCTCAAAAACCATTTTTAAAATTAAACCAAAGGCACAGAATGAAAATCTTACCTTACCAGCTCATCCGGGCTAAAGCAACTAACATCAGGGAGCCAAGCAGATACATCATGGTTTGGAGTTAGGTCCTCTTTCGGAGGGTTCCCGTTGCCTGCAGACAGAGGGCCCTTCGAGGTGCCCAGTGTCGCAGCCAGCTGCTTTAAAACAGAGGCGGTCTGGCGGCAAACCTCATCAGCGTGCTGTGTCGCCACGTGTCTGTGGATGCCGGTCTGGTCCGGGAAGAGTTGCTGACAGCATTTCCACCGCCTTTCTTTACATTTATAAGAAGGTGCCAGAACTTCTTTGGTTTTGACAAAAAGGGCAAATGCCTGTAATTACATTGCAAATTGTCACTGTTAAATAACTGTAGGTTTAAGGCTAATGGAAGTCTCAGTGAAATTCCGTCTATTGTCTTTCCTCAGGGGTTTCCAGTTTCATGTCCCACTATTCACCAGAAGAACTTCCTGGGCGAGTAATGGTTTTCTTAGTAAGCTCTATGCCAGCTGCACCAGATCAGACGTCTTAACCAGCAGCTGCCCTACTGCCACCTATTCACCCCATGACTAGGTCTCCTGGGTTCCCGGGATTCCTCCCAAAACCCCAGGTGGGGAAAGGAATCCAGCCTGTCTGTCTGGAATCTGTTTTCCAGTATTCCACCACACGTGTCCCAGGACCACACCTTGCCTGTGAGTCCCTTGTGCCTGGCACTGAACTAAGATCACTGGTATTGGACCTGACCAGACCCTCCCTTGAACACGGCAGCAGCCTCCTGCCCCATTCCCCCTGTACTCCCTGGAGGACAGGCTTGATGAGCTGCTTCTAGGTCTGTCTGCATTAACGAGACACACGTGATCCTGAAACACCAACAACAGTTTTACCTTTTTCTTTGCAAATGAGTATTTCTTCTTTGTATTGACATCTAGCTCAGCTTTGAGACTGCTACTGGAGTTGGTAAGATGCGTGTCTTTCAAATCCCAGTCTGAAAATCTTAAAATACAAGCCTCCAGGTCATCTCCTCGGTCTGGTGAAGTGGAAGAAGGCATCTGGTTTGGTTGCAGCAGGGGGGCGGGTCCCTTTCAGTTAACCCTCTCCTAGGAAGTAAGTAAGGCAGAAACAGTAATGTCCAAGTCTTTCATTACTAGTTGAAGTAAACTTGATGCTAATTAATTGTGCAAACAGCATGGGACCAGTAGCCCAAGCTATCCACTCATTCATTCAATACATATTTATTTAGCAGGCACTATTCTAGATAGTGGGGACATAGCAGTAATGAAATAGAAAAAAAAAACAACTCAACTTTATTAGAGCTTACATTCCAATGGGGAGAGACAGAATATAAGCAAATAATTTGATTTTTTTAAAAAAGTAGGGCTGAGGCTGTGTTGCTTAGTTGGTTGGAGCATCATCCTGTACATAAAAAGCATGCAAATTCGATTCCTGGTCAGGGCACATACTTGGGCTGCAGGTTCAATCTGTAGTCAAGTCACGTATGAGAGACTACTAATTGATGTTTCCCTCTCATATGGATGTTTCTCTTTCTCTCTGTTGCTCCCTCCCTCACTCTCTCTCTAAAAATAATAAAGACATATCCTTGGGTGAAGGTTTTAAAAAGTCAGATGGTAAAAGAGGCTATGTAGACAAACAGCAGGGTAAGGAGCAGAGTAACGGAGGGCGTCTTTAAAACACAGAGGGTGGGTGAAGTCTGAGGCAGTAGCATTGAAAACTGGAATGGGGCAAGCCATGTAAACGATGAGGGGAAAGCAATACCAAAAAGCACTAGGCACACAGGCTGTGTGCTAGTAACTTCAGTTCTAAACAGTTGGTTCTTTTTTCTTCCCTAAATTTTTGAGCAGTGTGAATTCCCAGTCTTAGAAGAAATAACTACCAAGAGAGTCCCATTTTAATGAGTCAGAAGAAATATGCAAATTGCTACTGTGGCCAAATCTTGTCAAAATGGACACATGACAACCAACATACTGCTACAGGTGACAAAGAGGCAACATGAAACATGTAGCACCGGGAAAGGCACTGGCTTTGGATCGTGGTGTATCTGAGTGCACGTGTGTGACCTCTCCTCACTCTAAATCCTTTTCAGTTCTCGCTTTAATTTAGGTATTCTTAACTATTCCATGCGGAGACTGCTATGTGCTCGGCACACAGAATAGTGCTGCGGATGATGGTCTTAATAAAACAGTGACAGTACCTGCTCTTTGAGGCTTATATTCTAGAAAGAGAAGAGACTCTAAATACGGTAAGTAAATCAATTTTAAAACATGAAGTATCAGTGATAAAAGCTGCTGCTTCTCAATTTCCTTTGCTGAGGATCCTCATTACCAGCTGTCCTAACCTTTAAATGTTGAATTACTTTATCTATATATCTAATATCTAAGTGATTGGATCTCATCTGGCCCCAAGGACTTAAAAACTAAGTTTCCTCATAATTGTGCAAAGGGGGGATAATATAGGTGAAACTAGACTGGCTGGGAGTTGGGAATTGCTGAAACTGGTTGACAGAGTATATTGAGGTTCATTACATAATCTTCTCAACTTGTGTAAATATTTAAACTTCCATTAAAAAAAGAAAAAGGATAAGCAATCATAAGTAAAGGGAAATTTATGTTTAGAATACTATACACTAACTGACTCCAAATTTGTACTCCGAGTCATCAGCACCATAAAAGCAGAGATTTTTCCTCTAGATGCTAAGGCCTCTGCAGTCTCAGCATCTAGAACAACGCCTGGCACAAAGGAGGTGCTAAATGTTAATAAACACAGCATCTGCTGAATGAAATAAAACAGTGACTGGGTAGCCAGGGAAGGCTTCACTACGGACCGGATGTTTGAGTTGAGACCTACATGACAAGCAGCCCTCCATGCAGATTTAGCAGCAGAGATCTACGGGCAAAGGAAATAGTGAATATCAGTTCCCAAAGTGGAAACAAGCTGGTGCAGGAAGACAGAGTGATGGGAGTGCAGTGATGACAGACGAGAACCCTGTACCCACATAAGAGTATGGAGTTTGCAATGGCAAGTCGTTGCACAGTTGTAAACAAAGGAGTGACGTGCTCTAATTCTAGATTTATTTTGAAAGTGGAGCCGGCAGGCCTTATATACCCACTGTTCTGTAGGAAGTGAAGGAAAAGGAGAACCCAAGAACGATCCCTACCTACACTTTTGGATTAAGCAATAGGATGAATGGTGCTATTTACCGAAATGGCGTGCCGGGCCGGGCCCAGTCTCCACCCAGCTTTCCCAAGGAGGCAGAGGCCCGGAAGTAGAAGTATCATCAGCACGTACCTGCCACTCCTAATACTTTCTTAGATCTTTCTTCGTTGAACGGTGCCCTTCTAGAAATTAACAAGGTTCACCACCCTGGGACCTCCGGGCCACGCCTGGAGATTACGTAGTAAGGAACGCTTGAAACGTCACCTCGCTCCGGAAGTCTTCGAGATTATTAGCGAAAGGGACTCTGGGAGAACCAGAAAGCCCCCGAGCCGGGGACAGGGGAGGGTCTGAGGTTGGGACTAGGACTGAAGCTTCCTTCCTAGACCGCGGGCCTCCCGGCTTGGCTAGCGCCTCCGGGCTTTGGCTGACCGAAGAGGCGGTGCTATCTACGTGGCCCCGGAAGTACTTAGAGCGCACGGCGGGAGAGGGAAGCAGCTGAGAGGCAAAGGAAAGCGGAGGGAGCGGTTGCTTGAGGAGCCGAAGCCCGCGGCCTGGGGAGCTCCTAGACACCGCTGAGCCCGCCCGGCAGCCTCTCCTTGCGCTTCCGGGAGCCGTCGCGAGGGAGTGCGCCTGCGCGCCAGCCACTCCGCACACCTCGCCGCTGTCCTCCCGTTCGCCAGCGTGCGACGGTTCCTTCCGTGCTTTCCGCCCAGCAGCTTGGCTAAGCAGCGCAGGGGCGTGCAGCATGTCGCGGCGGCGGCACAGCGACGAGAATGATGGTGAGTGCCCTGGGCCGGGCCGCCGAGGCCGCGCCTTGATGGGGGCCAAGCTTTGGCTTCTTTGATCTCTGGGTCTGGAGGGAAGGGGGTGGGAAGCTATTCCCACCCGGGAGCGTTCGGAAAGCCTCGGAATGGTGGAGGGTGGCACGGCTGGAGCGTGGCCTGGCTACTTCTGTAAAGCTCCTGCTTCCCCGCTCCCCAGCTCCTTTAGTAGTTGGTGATTGGAGGCCTTGGCTTGGGGGTGGGGGGTGGGGGCTTGTCTGTGTAACGACTTTTCAGGATTTGGTCTTTATCACCGCCGAGCAAGTAAGTACACCTGTGCTGTGCGGCCGCCTCTTAGGGGCAGTGACAGGGACCCTTTAGTTCCAGCGTCTCGTTTTGACCCTGGGACTAGGGTCAGAACTGCACCAGAAAGGGCTCTCGGCAGAGTACTAAGGGAAAGGAACAAAGCCTTGACTGAGAGATCTAAAGAATCGCAATGTAGTTCCGTCCCCTACCGGTCACCATTGATTCGCCTTTTAAGCTGCAGGGAAAGAGAACTCTTCTTTACACCCAAGAGGTCAATATTAAACAGATGCATGTTGTGATGTTAGATTTTGAACTGGCAGTGATGGTATTTTCTTCGTGTAAAAGAGTGCTGGAAAACGAACTGGAAGGCCCAAAGAGATTTAGATCAGGGGTTGCTATCGCCACTTGGATAGTGGTGCGCGTGGGAATCATGGTGCATCTTAAAAAGCAAGACTAATTTTGCTAGTTAAAAACAGAAAAAGATGCTTACATTACATAATCAGCCAAGAACACACAGCCCCAAAGAAAGACTAAAAGTAAATTCTATTAATATTTTAGTTTATTGTTCTTCGAAAAGAATGTAGTGTAGTGGTTAACTGGCCAGACTTTGGAATCAGAGTGTTTAAGTTTAAAGACAGACCCTACCATTTACTTTGTGATCTTGCCCAGGTTATATCACCTTTTTAAAACCTTAGCCAGTGATGTAGTGGACGATACATACATCTGACCGGTTTTTTGATGGTTAAATGAAATAATACATGTGAGGAGTGGCTGATTATGTTTTCTGTGTGATCACCTGTTAGTGCTGAAGAGGTGAGGAACATTGGCAGATGTCAGTGACGTAAAAAAAATACAGAACACAACACTTAATTGTATTAATTTTCTCTACTAACATACTTCTCTCTTTGAACTTTGGTGCAGCCAGGGGGAGGTAAAACTAAATCATATGTATTTATTTTTAACAGTGAAACATCAGGTTTCTTCCAGGGCATGGCTTGAAAGGACATTCTAGTCCAGCCTTCACATCTGATACCTAAGGGTCTAGGTAGGGGTGTCCAACCCTTTGGTGTCTCTGCGCCACTCTGGAAGAAGAAAAGTTGTCTTGGGCCACACATTAAAAACTTGTTGAGACGTAATCACTGCTTTACGTAAAACACTGACATCAATGTTTTAAGCAAATTCACGATTTTGTGTTGGGCCGCATTCACAGACCCTGAGGTTTTGTGTTACTGACATGTGGTCACAGCTAGTGGTGCCCGGGTACCCGTGAGAGTACATCCAGGGTTCTCTTAACTGTGGAGGTATTATGCTTCGTGCTTTTTATTTATTTTTTATTTTATTATTTTTTTATGTAGGAGGCTTCTTGTAAAACATTTGGGGCACAGAAAGTACACACTTCATATGCTTTGAATTGATTCATCAAAAGCTAATGTGCTTAAAGTCATCACTTGGGGGTTAGAGAATGTGAACCTTTAAAAGATTTTCAATTTTCTTTGCTTTTCTCACACTTTCTTTTCTCCATTCCTTCTTCTCTCTTCTGGAATAAGCCTAAAGGGAGAGAAAATGTTTCCAGAGGGCAGACTGGAGAATTGGATTTGAATACGTAGACATACAGCTTTTGCTTTGGTTATTGGGATCCTGGCATGCTTTTGTTGGGAGTTAGTTTCTTTTAATACCAGCTGGCAGCTAAATCACTGCCCATTTGGGTCTTGCTACAGGCACCTCAGAATAAATATGTAAAGACAAAGTAAAATGAGGAGTTAATCAATCCAAGTTTACTGTTGCAAATAATGTAGTATTGACAGTGCAGTTTATACTGCCTCTTGGACATTACAACAAATCTGGAACTTTTGTAATTTGCCACAATTTCAGTAATGATTAGGGCTTACCCTAAACAGTGATCTGGATCAAATATCTTATATACTTTACTTTTAGTTGAGCATCTATTAATATTTTAAAATTAGAATTATTAGTAGCTTAAATATTATTGAAAGTTATGTTCTTATAGTCACAGGCTGAGTTATAATTATAGTTTAATAAATAGATAAGAGCCCTTCTAGATTATTGTCAGCTCTCATGAGTTGGTCATGGACTGCCATGACTTTCCACATGCTCAACGAGATATAATCACTTGTTCAGCAAATGCTCAACAGTGCCAGTCATTGTCCTGACTGCTGTACATCAGTGGACAATGTAAAGATGAAAAACAGAAAACAACCAAGCACAATGTAGCATATTGCACGGTGATAGAGGAAAATGAAGTTGGGTAAAGAGGGTGGAGACTGCTGTGCAGGAGGAGTTGCTGTGCTCTCCGTGGGCTGCTCAGGGAAGGCCTCACTGAGAATAGCAACTGCCAGGAGGCCAGGGAGCAAACGTGACAGCTCTCTGGGGGAAGCTAGTGGTCTGTACGCACAGGGAACAACAAATGCAAAGGCCTTACTTAAGGCGAGACCGTTGCTGTCTCATTCACCAAACTGCAGGGAGGCCAGTGTTGCTGAAGCAGAGTTAGTGTGAGGGGGAAAGTTGTAGGAAATAAGATCAGAGAAGTAGCAGGGGATTGGCTCATAGAAGATTATTTTAAAATTGTATCTCTGTGCTGAGACTGGAGTAACCAGGATCCAGGGAGACAATTTCACGTAGAGGTCAATTTATAGACAAAAGAAGGGAAGTCCTAAGTGGAAATGAATGTGTTGTGGATACTGTTCCAGTGCTGAATCTAACTTATTTCTTAGACTCTTTTAAAGAATATTTCTTAAGTTTTTCAGTTATTATAGGATATGCATAGGATAATAACTGTTCAATACATAGTTTTGTTCCTTTTTATTTCATTATTTTTAAAGTCTTTTATTGATCATGCTATTACAACTGTCCCATTTTTTTCTCCCCTTTATTCCACTCTGCACTGAACCTTCCTCCCACCAGTGTTCTGCCTCCTTCATGTCTTTTAAGAAAGTAGATTGTCCATAATCTTAGCCAAAAACCCACAGTAGCCCCATTTAAGCTATTTAGAATTAGATCCTTATCCTTTAGACTGTAGCTGGTTTTTTACTTACTATAGAAAGAATGAATGGAAGTGAAGGGGTTTGTTACTTTCAGCGAGAGGATAGTTTGTTTCAGAAGCAATGGTTCCTTCTACTTTACTTTTCCCTTGTTAGGTTGTTGGTGGTGGTTACTTTCTCCTTTACCTTGTTGGTTTCTGTTTTTGATTTTGTGGGTCTAGATGTTCTTACAGTATGTCTAATTCTAAATGAGTGTGTATGATGCAGGACAACATACCCATATAAAATTAGTTTTACCTTACAGGGGGAAATATTATTAAGATGTTTTTAGATGGATTTAATAGAAACTTGCTTCTCTGTTCTATACTAGCCAATGGTGTCTGAGTAAAGTGGCAGTCTGTAACTTTAATTTACATTGTGAAACTTCTGCATAGTTACATTTTAATATAAGATCTGTTCTTGCTTTGGGAGATACCTTGAATACCTTTTCTTGAGGGTACACGAAAACATTCAGCTAATTCCCCAGATTTTATTATTAATTGAAGTGTTTTATTCAGTTTCCCTGGGCTCTGGCCCAGGTTCTCGTCCGTGAGTTCAAATTGGGTCTGCAGTTGCCCCTCCCTTCATGCTCTCTCCAGTACAGGGAAGCTCTTACTTCTTGGTACTTTCTGCTGCTTTCCATTCTCCAAAACAAATTTGTTTGTCAATATAGAGAAAATGGGAAAAAGCAAAAAGAGGTGCTGTAGTTCAGACACAGGACTGTGAGCTTGTATTATCTAGCTTTTCTTCAGAAATCCTTCTTTTTCGTCCCACAGTTTCATTTCCCCCTTTTCAAGCTCACAAGAGGGTCTAGGAGGGTTGCTTTAATAGGGTGTAATTCCAAACTGCTGTGGGAGCAAGCCAGCTGGATTTAGGGAGGTTGTGGGATAAAAAGGGGTTGGCAGAGTAGATGGTCCAGAGAGAAAGGAGCAGTGGTCGAGGTTTAAAACAACAACAAAACACTGTTCTCATCCAGCCACCTTTTCAGAGTGGATATTCCCGCAGCCTTAGTAGAGTCTGGTTTTGAAGAGCACTCCTAGTATTCTCTGCCTTGTAGAACAGAGTTTCTCAACTTTAGCACTGTTAACACCTTGGGCGGGCTCATTCCGCGTGGCTGGGAGTTGTCCTCTGCTATATGATGTATTTAGCAGAGTCCATGGCCTCTACCTGGATGTCAGCAAGACTCCCCGAGCCATCATGACAGAAAACTGTCTCCAGAGAATGCCAAGTGGCCCTTAGGGAGCAAAACCTCACCCAGTTGAGAACCATTGTTCTAGGAGAAGGATGTTTTTAATGTCCTAGCTAACAACTTATATAAACATTGCACCAAATATGCAATTTTTTTTCAATGAATGAATCCTGGAAATAGAACACCTTTGTGTGAAGGTTCACCTTTCAGGTGGTTGAACCTTTATAGACCCCGTGACTTTATAGACGTATACTTAAGAATCAAGGTGACTGATCCCATAGTGCCACACATGTCCACAGCTTTACACAGGAAGATGTCTCAGCTGTCACACTACATGTATGTTGTATTTTTTTTTTGTCATTATCCTTTCCCCAAACCACGTTCAGTGGTTATCTGAGCCATATCATTATGATAACCGAGGGGTGGGGAGTCAGAGCATGAAGCGCCTTCCCCTGTGGCCTTTCAATGTGCTTCCATCTGGTCCTGCCTGCACAGTAATGGGTCGGTTCCATTCTGCATGCATTCAGGGGGTGTGCAAAGATCATTGCCATCACAGGAGTGACTTTACTCCAGGCTTTGCATAGTCAAGTGGCGTGTTTATGGCAGTCATCATATATTTCAAGCCACATGTTCCAGTGACAAGACAGTGGTTATGAACCCTGTAAAAATGGCTTAGTTCTTTTGGCCACATGAGTCAGAAATTACATATAACTTGCTCCTGGGTGACCCTATACTCATCCACAAGTTTTCATTATCAATACAGACCCCCCCCACAGTTACAGGTCCCTGCTTCCTTGTCCACATGCAGCCCCAAGAATCTAGTTGTTGACGTCAAAAAGTGAATTACACTAGAAACCTAGCCAGTGTCACAGTTAGCAACAGCAGCATGTTCCGTACTTAACATTAAAGTTTTTTAAGCTTTAGGTTATTCCACATAAGGATGTGAAGTCAGTATGTTACAGTTTTAAACAAAATGGTAAGAGACCATTAACAGCAGGAGTCTGAACAGTAGACAGTCCAGTGTCTAAGGTTGATTTGTAGCACAGCGTCATTCAACTTGAATTCTTCAGCGACCAAAAGGACAAATAGGTGATTGGTAATGATTTCAGAATGGTAGGTATTTTTTAAGGTTCTTTAAATGATATGGTTTTTGAATATAGTAGCATCAGTAGTTAAAGTAGGGAATCAAGAGCCAGTTAAAGCAGGGAATTGTAGAACATATTTTGTTCCCACCAACTATTTGCTCTACAGCTAAGGACTTTTTTTCAGTTTGTCTGCTGATTGTAATCCATCAGTTTACATAATAATTTTCATTATCACAGTGAGTACTGCTGGTACCAATAGGTTTTAGGAAGAGGAACTGAGGAACAGTCAACGACTCGGATGGAAAGAACGGAAGTAGCAGTACAGATGTTACAGAGTGTCGTGCTTGTCAGGGGTTAGCGCCATCCTCAGACATGGAGAGGGCCGCCGCACTTGGAGCTCCATGGGGCGCCTTTCACACAAAATTTAACATAAATAATGTCTCCTCTTAATAATAATGCCTTATGTTAACAATATTATGTATTAACATAAATATAGCGGCCTGGATATGGAGACCGTTGTTAATCCAGCCTCAGCTGAGAAGCAGAGGGCCAGTTAAGACTAGCGCTGTGTGTAAACAAACAGCAGGGCTTCTAGTAAAAAAGAGACTGTAACGTTTAAAAAGTTAAATAAGTTTTGCGACAGTGAATTTATCATGAAATGTTATTTTTTACATGGTTGAAACAGGGGGACAGCCTCACAAAAGGAGAAAGACCTCTGATGCAAATGAAACAGAAGACCATTTGGAATCTTTAATATGCAAAGTAGGAGAAAAGGTATGCACCAAACAGGCACAGACCTCGGGGCTGGGGCTGGTGTGGGCTGTGCTTGGGTTAATTGCATCAGCTGAAAACCCCGTGGTGGCAGTCTGGGCAGAGCTTATTTAGCCATGCATCTATATCCCAAAATGTGCCTGTGTAAAAGCCTTGGAATGCAGATAATTGAGAACTAAATGTTTTTTGTACTTTTTATAGAATATGAGTCTTGGAAGAAATTTTAGGGAATAGTCTAAGTTTATCAATGAAGAGCCAAACAAGTCCCAAATACTTAATTTGCCCAGAGTCATATAGCGAGTGAATTGGAGATAGAATAGAGCCCAGGATGTCTTCATTTCTAATGCTTAGTCTACTGTCTTAGACTGCTTGCTTTTTAAATTTCATTCATCCTCTTTCCTTGGATTTGTAAAAAACTATACTGCCTAATTGATCTATATTAAGCCTATCTTAGTGCCTTGTGTGTGTAAGACTAACTTTTTTATGGTCACCTAGAAGATTTTAATTTACCACTTGCTGATGAATACCTAACTGGTGTTTTCTGTGCTGTCCTCCGCAGAGTGCCTGCTCTTTGGAGAGCAACCTAGAAGGCTTGGCTGGCGTTTTGGAAGCTGACCTTCCTAACTACAAGAGCAAGATCTTAAGGCTTCTTTGTACAGTGTATGTATGCAAAAGATTTGTGAATCCAGGTGATAATGTATTATCTACTCTTCAATGCTTTGAGAAATGTTCAAAAGATGTGTTTATGTTCCATATGTGGTCAGCTTTCCTTCTGCTGGGAAGTTGGTACAGATGAAACGACCTTTTGGTTAACTCTCTTTCTTTGAGATAAATAGAGCTAAAATTGAGCACTTGCCTTATGTTTTGTTTCTTGGAACCTGAGAATTATTTGGGTTGGCTATTTTTAAGTGAGAAAGTAGACACTTTCACATTCAGAGATTTTAAGCACATACATTTGAATATATATAATAGAATTTACCTTGTATTTTTAACCAGTACCAAACAAATTTGAAAACCAATCACTCAAGTAATAACCGTTCTTGGAAAGCTAAAGAAGCTTTTGAAGCTATTAATAGGCAGAGTCTTCATGAGTTACATTAGCTAGAACAAGTATCAGTATTTAAGTCGTGAGGAAATTAAAGTGGGAAAAGTCTAACATGGAACATGAGACAGTCTCCCCTAGGGGTGGAATCTGCGCTGTAGACTCTCACCTGCCAGCCTCTGAATTGTACGCCTCACAAGAAGTAGCTCTCACTTCTGGGCTAATGGGTCTTTGTACTTCCAATGAAATTATAAATTATCTAGTATGTGTTTTTACATTGTGATGATGACTTTTATTTAAGTTGTCATTTCAATTATTTTAAAATAATATTCTTAATACCTACAGCTCATTTTTTGAAATTTAAAAATGTACATACACATTCAGTGAATCCCTTTTTTTTTTTAGTGGATTTCATTTTAACCACTCACAATTTAAGTTACAATTTTTAAAGGGAATCCAATTACTATTCAGGAACACATTTCTTAGACTAAGAAGCTACTAAAAAAGGTCATTTGCTATAGTTACCCATCACCATCATACGTCTTCTGTTTTAAAAGCATTTATTAGAATGAAATGGATTCACACTTAAACTCTAAAGGAAGTGAGTCATTACTTTTTTAGGCATGCAGTAGTTACTGTCAAAGGAGGGGTTTTTGTTTTAAACCTAAATCACCCCTAACACTCTGCCAGGTACCTGGGAAAACCTGAAAAGTGTATGAGAATCTGAGTGAGCATGAGTTCCTGTTTGCTTTTCTTGTTTAGCTAATTTCTAAAGGCTGCCAAGATTGGGGAGTAACACTTGCTTCTCCCAAAGGCTTACTGCTGTAATCCTCTTCCCTTCATTTCAAATAACTGTAATGAAAATTAACACACTTAGAGGAAGCAAACTGGGATGTAAAGAAACCTTACTGCGTCAGAGTACCGTTTTAAAATTTCAGTAATTTAACTGATAGAAGCTTAGGTGAAACTAGTTTTAGTTCTGAATTTTCTCTGAGCAACCAGAATTGTTTTCTCAGAGTGGAATCTCATGTCAGCATTCAGTTCCCAAGTTCGGAGAGGCTGCATCTCGCCCTGTAATGCTTCTGCATAGAAGACGCTCGTTCCCCCCAGTATTTCTGAGATATTTCACCATGAAAACCATTTTCTGTAGAAGTATTCAGTTCCACTAAACATGGAATAAAAGCTGGCCTATCATTAGTTATATTTTTTTTTCAGTATGATAACGACAGTGTTTTACTTTTTAAACTCTTGGATTAACTAATTAGAATTAAAATGAGAATTGTGAAATACCTGTAACTCTTCTCAATATTTATGCCTTCTCTGAAGTAGTTTTAAAAGCAGAAAAAAGTAATCCTGTTCCAAAGTTAATAAAATGCTAACAGGCTTATGTAATGGTACAAATTCAGCAACTTAACATAATGCTGTTGTTTTGGGGTTTTCTTGTTGGACTGGGTTTTCAAATCAGTGCACGTCTGTTACCCGAGAAGTTGACAATTTATACAACGTTAGTCGGACTGCTGAATGCCAGGAATTACAACTTCGGTGGAGAATTCGTAGAAGCCATGATTCGTCAACTTAAAGAATCTTTGAAAGCAAATAATTATAATGAAGCTGTATATTTGGTAAGGTTTTGTGTTTGGTTGGTTGGTTGGTTTTGGTATCAAGACATGGACAGAGGGAAGTGAACTACAACCAAATGATCTGTCTTGTCTCTATTTATTTTTATTTCTTATTATTTTGAGAGTACGCTTGTTAATGCTGGGGAAAGTGAAGCAAGGAAGAGCTCAGGACAGAAGCAGCAACAAGAGAAAGCCTGTGCAGGGTGCTTCGGCCCCCTGAGAAATGAAAGGCAGTTACAAAAGTCAGCCGCCGCAGGGCTGGCGTTCGCTCACTGAGAAGGGGTCTTGGAGAGAGGGTCAGGGGCTCGGCCCAATGAGCTGCCACTGCTCGTTGTTCCCCTGGTTGCAGGTCTCATAGAGACTCTTAGAGTTTAGGAGATGCACACCTGTCGGGGGAGAAAAAAGTGGGTGTGTTCCTGGGAGGGAGAGCGCGCCTGTCCTTTTCTGATACATGGTTCCCCGCTCACCACATCAGCTGCTCTTTTGAAACTGTTCTCATTAAGAATAGTTCCAGTTAAAGGTACCACAGAGTCCATTACCAAGTCCAGTGGTTTCCCTTGTTCATCTCCCTGTAGTACATGCTTCTTTACACATATGCCTTGGTTTTTGCAGCAATAGCCAAATAGAAAAAAAGATTGTAGGTTGAAGTAGCCAGACTATTACGGTCCCGGCTCTTAGCGCTGTGTGGGGTGGGACCCTGTAAAGCCCAGATTCCTGTGCTCCATCAGGTCTCGGTGAGAGCTGCTCAGCTCTGCTGCGGCAGCCCAGAGACAGCTACAGACAACATGTAAACAAATGGTCGTGGCTGCAGTTCAATTTGATGTACCTTATATAAGTCATAAAGCATTCTTTGGGGGTTTTTCCAAGCATATATGGAAAAATTATTCTTAGTTCGCCGGCTATGCAAAAGAAACACAGGCAGCCGGCTAGATTTGGCCCTTGGGCTCTAGTTTTTCCACACCTGTGGTTTCACCCTTACAAGATTATTTGTTTGGTTATTATTTTAGGGGACATTTCAGCTTAACAGAATTGTTTTCCCCCACAGGTTCGTTTTTTATCTGATCTTGTGAATTGTCACGTCATTGCAGCCCCGTCAATGGTTGCTATGTTTGAAAATTTTGTAAGTGTAACTCAGGAAGAGGATGTACCTCAGGTAAGAAAGCTCCATATGCTGAATTTTGTCCACATAGTACCAGGAACTTTTCACTGGTTACCCTTATTATTAAAAAACAAAAGATAGCCCTAGCTGGTGTGGCTTAGTGGATTGAGCACCGGCCTGCAAATTGAAAGGTTGCCAGGTCAATTGCCTGTCAGGGTACGTGCCTGGGTTGTAGGCCAGGTCCCCAGGTCAGGGCGTGCAAGAGGGAACCAGTTGATGTATCTCTTGCACACCGATGTTTCTCTCTCTCTCTTTCTTTCTCCCTTCCCCTCTCCCTAAGAGTAAATAAAACCTTTAAAAAAAAAGATAATAGCAGATTATCATGCTATAAATTTTTAATATCTAAAAGTTAAGTCAGTTGGTATACTGGTGGGTTCTCATGACATCTGAATGTTAAATGATTCTGTCTAGTAAGATTAAAATTAAAATACCTAGAAATGCTCTGAATGAACTAGATGTTTTAAGTCATTAAATAGCTTCAACAGAATTTTATTCAAGAATAAATATGCATACAATATGAAAGAAAATGAACTAGCACATATTAAACTCACCTTCTAAAAAATCCTTTAGGTGCGACGGGATTGGTACGTGTACGCGTTTTTGTCATCTTTGCCCTGGGTTGGAAAGGAGTTGTATGAGAAGAAGGATGCGGAGATGGACCGCATCTTTGCCAACACGGAAAGCTATCTTAAGTAAGGGCACAGCTCCTAGTTCTGTTTGTTGTTAGGTTAAGGATGGCTTCCTGATACCATAAATGTTACGTTTTGTCTGTTTCAGTAATACCATTTGAATTGCATTTCTCAAAAACAAGCTGTAGAGTTCCCTGAGGCTTTCTCTAGGTAATCTCATTCCCCACTGTTGTAACCTACTGAGACCTCAGAGCAATCAAGTGTGTCGATCACTTGGTTCAAACACCAAGAGGGGTTAGTTACATAGCTGCTGCTGAGCTGCTTTTGTGCACATTGCAAAGGCATAAAACATCTTAATGCAGTGGCTCTGAATACCAGTGTGCGTAAGAGTCCTCTGTGGTACTTACTGTGCTCTAATCCCACCCCCAGACCTACTGAGTCACAGTACTGTAGAGATTTGGACATCTGTGTTACTAATTTATGCCGCAAGCAGAGAACATAGAACATACTTATTTCACACAGGTTAATCGTAAACCAAGTCCTTTAAACCAGTGTTCTTTAATCTTTAATGCTAACAATAGGCCTTCCTAGTAAACTTTCGCTTAATTACCCAGTAACTAGGTAATGGCTTTGTGTCCCTTAATTTTTCAGAATAATTCTGTTATGTTTTATTTTCTATCTATTCATAGATACCTCTTTGGATATTGTTAATATCTACTTTGTTACAAATAAAGCTAAAAGAAGTCTAAAGATAGAAATCTGCTTTTTTAATATGTTAAATGACCTTTAAATGTTCTTATAGTTTTGACAAGTTGTGCTGGTTCTCTTTAAAAATGTATATTTTGCCAAGGAATAAAAATAAAAGTGTATGAATGCCCTAGCATTCGAGTGCTGGCATGTGTCCTTCCCCGTTTTATACGCACAGTAGTTCACTGTGCGCACTGCTCTTAACTTGCTTTCCCCGCTTAATATAACTCGGATCTGTTGTGTAAACACATAAGCTCCACCTTACTCCTTTTAGCAGTGGTACAGTATTCCACTCTTTTAATGTGCCATCGTTGCTTTAACTAATTTCTTTAAATATTTCTTTCCAGTTGGAAATATTTATTTCTCTTGCTATTATAAACTATGTCTCAGTGAATATTCTTGTACAGATGTCTTTGTGTACATGTGGAAATATATTCATGGGGGATATGAATTCTTTGAAATGGCATTTCTGGTTGAAGTATCTTAATTTTAACTGAGATTTAGTGGAGTTACTTTGCAAAGACATCCTCTCCCAGATCTTCTTGAGAGATTATAGTAGCGTTTGAAACTGCACGTTTGCCTACGTTTTGGTAAAACAGTACATTGTCAGATATTTGATATCTGCCAAATTGATAGATAAAAATGTTTCACTGCTTTAATTTGTACTTTATTAAGAAAGCAACTGAACATCTTTCATGTTTTTAAAAACCTAAATTGGAGATTTTTATTTTTGTCTTCAGGAGACGTCAAAAGACTCATGTGCCCATGTTACAAGTGTGGACTGCTGAGAAACCACATCCACAAGAAGAGGTAAATTGATTCCAGTCTCTTGGGATATAGGCACAGTTAGTTCTTGAGTACATCCTCGTCTCTGTGATGTATTCAGGTCACTCCACTTATGTACCTTAGCTAGGTGTCCGCTTTTTGTTCGGGGGCTGGCCTCCGCATAGCCCTGGGCATATAGTGGATCTTCAATAAACGTTAGAATGTAACGAAACATTCCCTGTTCTGGGGGATTTCGGATGTCACAGAGTTGACATATTTTTTTACTTAAATGCGCAGTTTGAAATATGTAACGGGTAATAGCCTCAGACACACAGACTTTATAAAGGCATTAGCACCATGCCTTTGTACTGTATTTAATTACAAGTTAGCTTACTTTTGTACCGTCTTTCAGAAGTAGTGATTATGGGTTTTGTCTACTCAACGTGTTATTTCTTCTAGCCTCCAAATATATATTAATTATTAAAACTTGATGTCTTTAGTATTTAGATTGCCTGTGGGCCCAGATTCAGAAATTGAAAAAGGATCGCTGGCAGGAGCGGCACATCCTAAGACCTTATCTTGCCTTTGACAGCATCCTGTGTGAAGCACTCCAGCACAATTTGCCTCCTTTTACACCTCCTCCTCACACCGAGGACTCAGTGTACCCAATGCCAAGGGTCATCTTCAGAATGTTTGATTACACAGACGACCCCGAGGTACGTGACCAGCAAAGGTTCCTGTCAGAGGGCCTGGGTTACCTTGTACTTGGAGTTTGATCTGGTTTGGATTATGCCCCCGATGCATTGTAATTTTAAGTTGCTTATTACCTAAGAGGGTCAGTGGCAATAAAGTTAACAGTTTAATTGAATGGCATTACCTCATTATGCAAGAAATTATATTCAGCACGTGTATATAGACTAAGAGACAGCACAGTGTGCAGTTGAAGAGAGTGGGTTCAAGAGCCAGATTGGTTTGGTTTTAACCCTGGTTTAGTCAGATCTTAGCTTTGTGATTGAGGGTAATATACCTCTCTACCTCAGCTTCCTGATGGAATAATAATAGTGTCTCATAAAGTTGTAAGAGGATTAAGTTATATATTAATAAACAAAATGCATAGAAGAGAATACATAATGATTGCTCAATACCTTTAGCTATTCTTAATAGTGCTATTTTTCAAGAAAAATACCCAGTGTTAGAGATTCTCTCTCTCTCTAACCCTTACAGCTTGTCCTATTCATATTATGTAATTATTTTTATTTTCTATTTTATTTTTTAATTATATTTTATTGATTATACTGTTACAGTTGTCCTGATTTTTCCCCTTTTTCTCCGCTCCACCCACATCCCCACCCACCATTGTTCATGTCCATGGGTCATACGCGTAAGTTCTTTGGCGACTCCATTTCCAATACTGTAATAATTTTTTTAAAAGAAAGTATTTTTAATTTAAAAACCCTAAAGATGAGTATAAGCTGAATTTATAGTTTTAAAATGTCTCTATTCTTACTATGATGTCAAGTTGTTGGCAGCCATGATACTTTAACGATTAAGAAAGTGTATAATTTTGATGCTGACATTTTATTAACAAATAAAAACTTACATTGTGCCATGACCAGTGTCGCTCAGTTCGTTGGGCATTGTCCTGCAAAGTGAAAGGTCGCCAGTCGATTCCCAGTCAGGGCACGTACTTGGGTTGTGGGTTCCGTCCCCAGTTGAGGTGAGTGAGAGAGACAGCCAATCGATGTTTCTCTCTCACATCAGTGTTTCTCTCCCTCTCTTTCTCCCTCCTTTCCCCTCTCTCTGAAAAATAAATAAATATTTTTTAAAATGTACACTGCAACTATGCTTCAATTACTTTATACCTCTGCATTTGAATGGCTGACTTAACTTGAATAGCCAAGCAGCAGGCCCAGTGGTGACTGGGTTTCTTCAGACTGGAAACTCACAAGGCAGCGTGCCTACTGCTTAGTGTGCAATTTTCAACTGGTGCGCGCTGGTGTGTCTCAAAAGTTGTTACACATGCAGTACCTGGCTGTTTAGTCAGGAGCACTGACCTGGTTCCCCTTGCATTGTCAAGTTCAAAAATGGCAGCAAAACCCAATAATGGCCATCTGGCATGACTGAATCTGAATTATACCTATTTTTTTGGTCAGATTGGCAAAAATATAATTTTTTGGTGTGCCGCAGATTTTTAGTTATTAGTTTGTGTGCCATGAGGTGAGAAAGTTTGGAAATCTCTGGCTTAGTGCATCCTAGTCAGTGTAGATCAGAGTTTCTAGCTTCAGCTAGATTGACATTTTGGGCTGTATAATTCTTTGTTGTAGGGAGCTGTCCTGGGAATTGTAGGATGCTTAGCAGCATCTCTGGCCTCTGCCCTCTAATTGTCGGTAGCATTTAGAAGCTAAATGTCAGTTGTACAACCAAAAATGTCTCCAGCCTTTGCCTGATGTTCTCTCATGGGCAAAATTGTCCCCAGTCCAGAACTGTTGGCTTAAGAACCAGTATTACCATCTGAGGTCAAATTTGAGTTTTCCTTCTCTTCTCTTTTTCTGTCCTGCCATAAATTGCTAATGACCAGTGAAAATTTGGTATATGTGTAATCTATCTCAGTAAAAAACCATCAAGGTAATTAGTTATGTATATGGAATTATCATCTTGTAATCCACTTTGCTATGTATGTGTAATATATGTATATATATGTAATAAATACTTAGCCAACATTATATAATGGTTTAAGTAGGTTTCTCTAATTGAAAGTCTAATTTACATTTAAGACTTTTAGACTCTTTGTGATTAGGTATTAGTCTGTGCAGGGAGCTGGAATGGGACCTCAAACCTTATCCCACCTGTACTGTTCACAGTTAATGGTGCTGCCTCTGTAATGTGCCCACCATGCTTTGCCAGAAGAGTGTAAAATACAGAATATTTATTCCCTCCAAACTGAAGAGGATTGGGGATTTTTTGCTCTGGTCTCTGAAAAAAAAAAAATGTTTGTTTTGAAGAATTAGATACTATGGAGAAGATTAAAGTAAAAGTCACCATTAAGAGTCTATAATAGTAAATAATAAGTAAATAAAGATAAACTCTTTCAGTCTGTTTGCTTTGCATATACTTTTTTAAAAAATTAGAAATATATAGGTAATATTTTTTAACCTTTTTTAAACAATATGATGTGGGTATCTTACAATTCATACATGATTTTTTATGCCTATATTTGATTTAAATTTTCCCTCCATTTTATTGTGGAAATAATTCATCCTTAAAGTTTATCAAAGCAAATCAAACTGTGTAGGGCTCATGATACACAAAAATGACTTTGTTTCTAACGAGAATCGAGGTGGGCTGTGGCAGTGTGGTGTCAGAGGTCGAGGAGAGACAGCGGCTGCCGCTCTAGCTCTGCTGCAGGTACAAGTGCACACGACAGCGAAGCCTGCCGACAGCACAGAGCGTTCACACTTCCACACTTTCATCCCCCGCACCCATCGTAGCATGGAATATGATAAACTCTCAGATATTTGTTGAGTAAATGAAAGAAAATCTTTTTCTAGGTCTGTAATATATACAATTGGTTTTCTTTCCAGGGTCCTGTAATGCCAGGGAGTCATTCAGTGGAGAGATTTGTAATAGAAGAGAATCTTCACTGCATCATTAAGTCTCACTGGAAAGAAAGAAAGACTTGGTAGGATTCTTTTGTTACTTTTAGAGTGGAGAAAAGGTAGCAGTTTTGATAAGAACAAGTTGTACGTTAAGAGTGTAAGAATATCTCACCTCCTGACACCCTGTCTTGCAAAGACCAGTCTGCTTTGCTTTCTCAAAATAGTACTTTTCTGGGAGCTATGTAGTACTTAATAATAATGCATATGATTGTAGCTCTTTTTGTGTGGACATTTGTGATATGCTGTGGACAAATAATATTGTCTTCAGCCTTGGAAATTTTCTTAACATTTTAAGGTGGAAAGGAATAGTGTCTTTTGGAAGTGGTCTACCCTATTAAAACTTCTTAAGTTAGTAAATTTAATTTGCCTCCTTAATTGTTATTAAACTCCTTCTGATCTTTCAAAGAGTTTTGAATGCATTAAAGAGTTTCCTTATGGTAGACAAAATAATTTATGCTGTAGTGAAGTAACTGAAATCTAAAACATTTCAGAAAAGATTCCCTCTCCTTGTATATAAACACACTGCTTTTGAAACTGCTTGTTTGATTGCTCATGTATCTTTGTATACTTACTGAACTTAAGTTATACTTTTACAGTGCTGCACAGCTGGTGAGCTACCCAGGGAAGAATAAGATCCCCTTGAACTACCACATAGTTGAGGTATGCATTCCACATGGAGCTTTTTCTAAGTTTCAGAACCTTTCTGTTGACTTAAAGTGCAGTCTACTCTCGGCTTACTGTTTTTTCTTGCTGCTTGTCAGGTACTGAAAGTTAACAGAGGAGCGAGGCAAGTGCTGTCTGTTTTGGTGCTCTGTTAGCCATGTTAGGACAGGAGAGAGGAGGTTGAAACCATTAGCCAAATGGAGTTTTGAGTTTCCTATAAATTATTTATATAGTGTGTCTTCATTCATGGATAGTTATCATGGATAATGTAAGTTACCTCTAGCACTGTCGATACATTGTCCACCTAACAGATGTATAAGTGACTTAAATACTTTAAAACACTGTATTAATTTAGGTAGATAATCTATTTTTAACTGTGTTTATCTGGCTTCTTCTTAGTAGTTACACCTGACTAGTACATTATTTCCTGTATCACAAGGTAGGATTAAGTGTGAATCTTTATTCTCAGAAATCAAAAAAGCCCATTGCTTTGGAAGTAGGAAGAATGAATAAGGCTTCTGACTCCATATGAAGTCATACAGAAGGATGATATTAGCAGTACATTTGAACACCTTGTGAGATTTATGTCCTGAAAAAGTGTCTCAGGGCTGTATGTACCCCTGTATATGTATACACAGTTTGCCCGTGGGTCAGACTGTTGATTACATATTCCTTTAAGTTAAAATACTCATGAGCATTGTCATGACGTGTTATTTAAGATTCACTTGTTTATTTATACTGCACTTGTGTGCTTTCTTAAAGTGTACTGCATCTGTCCAGGTTTTACAAAATTTGAGAGTAAGCTTAGGCCCTGAATTTGACTCACTGACATGTCAATTGAAGTGCAAAATGTAAGTCATATCTTTAAATGTGCAAAATGTGTAGGAAGTCATCAGAATGAAGCACGGAAGTGGGGGAGGTGGGATTCAGAGGAAGGAGTGCAGATCAGGCTTTAGAATTTTAGGTGGGCGATCCACATATTACCAAGGGAGGGAGGAAACTAGTTTCTGAACAAGAGGCATGGCAGAGAAGTCCTAGATTATCAAAACAGTTTCTGGGCACCAGTTTTACGTAGCAGAGTGGAATGACTTGACTCAGATCTTCTGTTTGCATCCTCAGAGTCCCATAAGTGTGCATACTGCTTAACTGGTGAGAATGAGATGGACGGATCTGTGAGTGCCTCAGTAAATCCACTCCAGAGTTGCGACTTCATTGCATGGTTCTCTGGGAGTATCAGATAGACATTAATATTTGCATATCCTTATTTGATGGAGTTACAGGAAGGAGAAATTTGTATTACAGTATTAAAGTTTAGATCTTCATGTTTTAAACAGCATAATTTTAAAGATTAAAAAGTAGTTATTCTTCTGTTGTGAACGTCATGGAGTTAGAAGCTACGTTTAGAACGCTGAGGTCTTTCTGTAGTTGGCGTGTGTAGATCGGACTGGGTTCTGACTGCCGGTTCTTTGTAGGTGATCTTTGCAGAGCTGTTTCAGCTTCCAGCACCACCTCACATCGAAGTGATGTACACGACGCTGCTCATCGAGCTGTGCAAGCTGCAGCCTGGCTCTCTACCCCAAGTCGTATCCTTTCCTTTGTTTTTTCAACTACTCTTGTCGACCTGGCTTTAAAGGATTATTAAATATTTCCACTTGTGGGTTTAAATCACTTCATGAAAGTAGTTTGACATTTATTTATTTTTTTATTTAGTTATTTTATTGTTGTTCAAGTACAGTTGTCTGCATTTACCCCCCACTACTTGCCCCCACCCCAGCCTTCCCCACCTCCCTCCCCTGATTCCACCCCCCCTTGGTTTTGTCCATGTGTCCTTTATATTAGTTCCTGAAAACCCTTCCCCCCTTCTCCCCTCATTATCTCCTCCCACCTCCCCTCTGGTTACTGTCAGATTGTTCTTAATTTCAATGTCTCCGGTTATATTTTGCTTGCTTGTTTGTTTTGTTGATTAGGTTCTACTTAAAGGTGAGATCATATGGTATTTGTCTTTCACTGCCTGGCTTATTTCACTTAGCATAATGCTCTCCAGTTCCATCCATGTTGTCGCAGAGGGTAGGAGCTCCTTCTTTCTTTCTGCTGCGTAGTATTCCATTTTGTAAATGTACCATAGTTTTTTGATCCACTGATTTACTGATGGGCATTTAGGTTGCTCCCAGCACTTGGCTATTGTAATTGTGCTGCTATGAACATTGGGGTGCATAGGTTCTTTTGAATTGGTGTTTCAGGGTTCTTAGGATATAATCCCAGCAGTGGAATTGCCAGGTCAAAAGGCAGTTCCATTTTTAGTTTTCTGAGAAAATTCCATACTGTTTTCCACAGTGGCTGCACCAATCTGCATTCCCACCAACAGTGCACTAGGGTTCCCTTTTTTCCACCTCCTCACCAACACTTGTTTGTTGATTTGTTTATGATGGCCATTCTGACCTGTGTGAAGTGGTATCTCATTGTGGTTTTAATTTGCATCTCTCTGATGGTTAGTGATGCTGAGCATCCTTTCATATGTCTCTGGACCCTCTGTGTGTCCTCCTTGGAGACATGCCTGTTCAGGTCCTTTGCCCATTTTTTAATTGGGTTGTTTGTCCTCCTGGAATGGAGTTGTGTGAGTTTTTTGTATATTTTGGAGATCAGACCCTTGTCCAAGATATCATTGGCAAATATGTTAAAATAGCCACTTCAACAAATGGTGTTGGGAGAGCTGGACAGCTACATGCAAAAAGTAAAACTTGATCACCAACTTACACCATACACAAAAATAAATTCAAGGTGAATAAAAAACTTACTATAAGTCGTGACACCATAAAACTCCTACAGGAAAACATAGGCAGAAAATCTCAGATATTCTATGCAGCAATATTTTCACTGATACATTTTCTAGAGCAAGGGACATTCCTTTTAAAGTTAAACGTGTGTCATACAATCCTGCCACTCAACTCTTAGGTATTAAGAGAAATGGAAGCACATATCCCTATAAAGACTTAGGAATTAATATTCATAGAAAATTTTATTTGTAATAACCCTAAGCTGTAAAAACCAAAATCAATACATGAGTGGACTAACAAATTTTCTTATACCTATACAATGTATTACTACTCTGTAATAAAAAGGAATGAGTTTTTCATGTCAGCAATAACATGAATGAATTTCAAAATAATTATGCTGACTAAAAATGCCAAACAATTCTTACTGTATGATTCTATTTATACACAAAATTCTAGAAAATGCGAAGTACTCTAGTGGCAGCAAACCAATATTTGCTCGGGCACACAGGTTGGGGGCAGGGAGAGGGGATTACAGAGGAGCATGGGGAACTTTGGAGGCCATGCAAATGTTCATTATTTTGATTTCATGGGTGTACACAAGTCAGGTTCATCATACGTTGGTATCTCGAAGCTATTTTTTTAAAGGTCAATTACACGAAAAGACGTTCAGCATTATTAGTCATTTTACAGACTTGTAGGAAATGTTATTTATTTTTTTCTGTCACAACTTACTTTGAAGGAGGGTGGAGAGCAGTTTTCCTTAGCCTCGAATTCACAGCTTGCACAGGCGACCGAAATGCTGTACATGCGTTTGGACACGATGAGCACCACATGTGTAGACAGGTACCATGATGCCTTATTTCTGTGCCAGCTTTCCACCGCTTCTGCTCCCCGTGCTGGGGAAAGAACTAGGCTTGCCTTTTTAAGAATGTCCAAGTTGAGTTTTCTTTCTTGCTTGTCCAAAATAATTATTTGTATAAAGATAAAACTCATGTAAATGAGAAAAATTTTTAAATAAAACTCATACTTGTAATGTCACATTACACTTTCTAGTCTGATTTTCAGCATGAAATGATGCCTGTGCTGAGGTTTTCATTTCATTCACTGTTTACTTGTTTGGTGCTTTGGTATAACTATACTTTTCCCACTGTAATTGGGTATGTAAGCTTTTAAAATAGGCTTTATGCTAATCTCTATGTAGAAGTAGAGGCTAATACTATATATTTATTATATGTAAACATATTTTTGTTTGTTTAGACATCGTATCTGCTTCTAAAATAATTAAACTTCTACATAATTCCAGCTTCAAGGTTGTTTATACGAAAGACCGTACTGGATTGTTAGACCTGTGGTGATCACAGCCCACAGTCTTTCGGGTGAAACCTGTGTATCACCTTTATTAACTGGTACTTATTCCTTACCTCTTGTCAGGACAGGTATTGAATATTTCTCCAATTTTCATGGTTTTTTATGTTCATTATTCAAATTCCATATCTGAAAATTATCAGTAAGGGCTATTTTTTATCATTACCTTGATTAATTTCAGTGACTGAAATTAGGATACATGAGGGGTGTGCTTTAAGAATGTGATTGATCTTCCCAGTCTGATTAATAAAACGACCCGTTGTGTTGGCACCCCAGCTATGCCATTCATTCAGCAATATTTACTGGGCCCTTACAAATTCCACAGCATTGTACAGTTTGCTGTGGTGATCCTTGTTAGATGTATTTTTAGGGGAGACGGGGCTTCAGTGGTGTGTTTTGTTGTTTGTGGTGTAAAAAACATGGTATGATGATAAGCAATACTTTGTTTCTGCCATTTATAAAATGTTTTATCTGCCGTTTAATCTTATTTCGCCTCTGTTTCATTGTCAATAGGAAAAGTAATACATTCCTCAGAAGTTACTAAATTATATAAACACATATAAGGCTCCTGGCACAAAACCAGCACTCAAATCTATTACTCACTTAAAAAGATAGCACTGTTAGAAGCAGTAAGGTAGGGAGCATTATTTACTGGAGCAGAGATGGGTCACAGGATTTGCAGAGGAAAGGACACGTGGCAAAAGGAACAGCTGTAGGCAGGGGTATAGGCTGTCATTTAACTTTGTGAAGTAGGATTTTATTTGTCTGGAGGATTACATGAGTTCCTGGTAGAAACTGTAACCATTCATTTCTCTATGTTCCTTCCTCCCACTTCCCGTATAGGTTTATTAATTGGTTTTCCCATCATCTAAGTAACTTCCAGTTCCGTTGGAGCTGGGAAGATTGGTAAGTGGTATTATGTTTTAGCTTTCCTTTCTTTAGTCTGCCATAATTTTTAAAATACTATTAATATTTAAACCTATAACAAAAACAATCTTCACGGTCTAAACATTTATTTTTAATATTTATATACATAAATGAAATAATTTAGGTAGAAGGAAACTTTGTGGCTAAGTACAAGTTAGGTGTAAGTGCAGAGTCTGTGGAAGAATTTAATAAAACTATGTTTCCTCGTTAGGTCAGATTGTCTTACTCAAGATCCTGAAAGTCCCAAACCAAAGTTTGTACGAGAAGTTCTAGAAAAATGCATGCGGTAAGTTCTTTGTGTTTTCTCTTTAGCTTAAGGTCTCCTAATTTCTGTGGGAGGATTTTCTCTTCTCTGAATTTGTGCTATATGTCCAGAATATTTTTAAAATCCAAGTAGCTGCCTCCCTTCCTTGTTAGTTTTTTCCTTGTTAGTTTTTAATCAAGATTTAAGCTGAAAAAAATTTTAGGCAACTGTGACATCTGGATTGTGTGTGAATTAAACCAAGAAACTTTTTTGTCAGATATACTTGGAAATAATTTCAGACTTCGGGAAAGTTGACAAAATAGTACAGAGAACTTGGTCCTGATCATCCAGGTTCCCTCATTAACATTTTACCATCTTTGTTCTCTTTCTCATTCCTTTCCCTTCTCTGTGTGTATACGCTCATTTTGTTGGTCTTTTTCTGAACCCCTTGGAACTAAGTGGCAGGTGACATCATCTCGTCAGCTCTGTTAAGTCCATCGCATATTCCCCCATGCTGTCTTACAACCAGCACACAGCCCTCCAAATTGGGACGTCGGCTCTGGTACCGTAATACCACCCTGTGACCCACGGAGGCGGCTGACGTTTGCCCGCCAGCCTTGACTGTGCCTCGTTTCTTCCCGGTTCAGAACCCTGCTGGGGACACGGGTAGTGTTTAGTTGTCTTCATCTCCAGATTCCTCGGTCTTAAACAGTTACTCTATTTTTCATGTCCTTAACAATTTAAAAGAACTTAGGCCTGGCTTTCTTGGGTCACCTTGCTGTGTCCTCATGGCCAGATTCAAGTCCTACGTTATTGGTGCTCCTCTCAGCGCATCATGTCAGGGGTCACAAGAGTCCCACTGCTGGAGAGGGTAACCTGGACTACCTGGTCACGTCAGTGTCTGCCGGGCTGCTCCACCTGAATCCGCCATTTTTCCCTTTGTAGTTAATTACTTTGTAGGAGATGTTCAGAGGTTACACTCATCTTGTTCATCGTTCCACTGACAGCTCCTTTTACCTGCCACCATTATGATGATTTCTAAGTGATGTTTCTCTCTTTCCATTATTCCTTCTTTTGTGAGTTGCCTTTACACTATGAGGGTGTTGGAGATTGTGACTTTTTGGGTAAGTTGGATGTTACCAAGGAATGGAACTGATGAACAATCTTTTCTGAGGCTCTCATTTGTATTGTAGGTTGTCTTACCATCAGCGGATATTAGATATTGTTCCTCCCACCTTCTCAGCTCTGTGTCCTGCAAACCCCACCTGCATTTACAAGTATGGAGATGAAAGTAGCAGTAAGTAACAAAACAAATCCCTCTGTCTTTACGAAGTATCGATGCTAGTATTCTCTGCCATCAGTTATTCAAGGAGGAAAAAGTGAGCTCTTTCCTGGGTTCATCTTCTCTCTGTTTCAAAGGTGGTTTGTTACTGGCCATGATTGTTTCATGTGCCCTGTCGTCATTTTGGAGATTAATTGTGATATACGTAGTTACTACTGACCTATAGTTTTTTCTTTTAATATTGGTTACTATGGTATATTCATGACATTATACTAAATACGCTCCTGAACATAGCAAGATGAGCTTATAGCCAGAATTTACTAAAATAGAAATGTGTATTTGTCGTGGTGATGGAGATTGTCATCTGATACCAGTGCAGGTGTGGGACACAGGTGTACACAGACTAAATTTTGACCGGTGAAGTGGGTACCATGTATCATCCAGGGGCACTGCGCTAATGATACGCCCTTTTGTGCCCTACACTTACTGAAGGTAAGGCATACATTAGTGGTCACTGGTAGAGAGTCTGGTGTGCAGTTTTTCCAAGTTGGTCTTTCAGATGGCACTACACGTGGCTCCTCTGCGAGCCGTCTGTTTCATGTCATGTAGGTTCTTCGTGTTTCAAAACTCGCTCTTCTTCTCATACCACACTCCTGGTCCTCCATTTACACCTCACACTTTGCCAGTTTTCCTTGGAATAAACTCAGTCGATCTCATTGCTAAGTGTATTTCATACGGTATTATGTCACTAAACCCGTAAAGCAACTCTTGAGAAATCAGTATGTTTATTATACCAGTTTTACAGTAAGGACATGGCTTCAGAAAGGTAAAGCCAGAGTGAGGGTGTGTCTGAGTGGTGGAGGCCAGGTTCAAATCCAGGCTTACTGTCTGTGCTGCCGTGCTTTTAGCCACTGTGCTTTCCCGAAAGAGCACAGCTTGAGGCGGTACCTCTAAGGGCGAGTTCCGAGTTCTGCCTCGTATTGGCTCAGAATCTTCAGATATAGTCCTTGATACCAAGAAGCTCAGACTTTTGTTAAACATTGACCTTCCTGATTTCCCCATGGCAACAACTCAGCCTAACACTCAAGGTCCTCCTAACAGTGGCTCCTGCTTCTTCCTTCTTTTTTGTTCTTTTCCTTCCTCCCGTTCTCGGTTTTGCCTTTGTGCCATCACCCCAAGCTGGAAAGCCTTTTCTGTCTCCAGTCCTTATTCTCTTTCTAGGCCTAGCCCAGCCTCCATGATGGAGTATTTTTTAACCTTTGGCAAACCAGTTGTGTGTTGCCCTCTGGTTTCCCCAGCTTGAATTTAGACTCCTTGGTGGCAGGGATTTTTGTTTGTTTGTGTTTTGTTTTTTGTTTTTTGTTTTTTGTTTTTTTGTCCCTTATTTTCTCTCCCACTTTCAAAAAGAAGCACAAAGGACTGTTGTAACTGACTATTCATTCCACGTGCTTAGTAACTGATGTTCTATGTCAGAATTGCCTTTTTAATTGTTACCTTTGTCTACCGTACATTAAAAGTCAATTGTTCTGGTGATGCCTTACAGTGTGTATTAGCACAAATGTTATCCAGTGAGGACTCAGCAGACTAACAGCAGACACCTGGTGTCACAGCACATGAGCATCTGTCTTGTTGTGTATGAAGTCAGAAAAGAGGAAAGCAAAAACACTGTCTTCAGTTGGCAGCCTTCACTGTGTTCAAACTCAGACTTGGTTTCCACTGTCTCAGAAAAGGAGAAGGGAAATTAGCAAAAATGAAAGAGAAATGACATTGATTCTTAGCTTTTCAGCTTACAAAACCTAGGGATTTGAGGACTGTCAGAGGACGATTTAACTATATACACACTTCCCTTCACCATCGCTGAGGAAGGTCAACACCCCTTGTTCTGTAAATTCCAATTAGCTAAATGTTCTTAAGAAAGTGATGAAGTAAGAATTATGTCTTATTTTAGATGAAAAGCCATTGACCTATGCAATGAAACTTTAACGTGATGATCTTTGTACAGATTAAATATTGATCTTGGGATAGAGTATTCTATTTTGAAAGAAAAGAATTTTTTGAAATCTCTCAGTTACTTATTTGCAAGAGTAGTCTTAAAACCTGATCTACCCTCCCTCCCCCTCCCCCATTCTGTGCTTAGATTCTCTTCCTGGACATTCAGTCGCCCTCTGTTTAGCTGTTGCCTTTAAAAGCAAAGCCACCAATGATGAGATCTTCAGCATCCTGAAAGACGTCCCCAACCCCAACCAGGATGACGATGACGGTAAGGGAATGAAACAGCTCTTGAGTGAAGCTTTGTAGAGACCGGGTTAGAGCATGAACACACCTCTGGCAGCGTGAGCTCCTCTTAGATCTCAGTGGACGCCCGTAAGGCGGTGCGTTCTTTTGGCCTGCTCAGCCTGTCACCTGTTCTTAGAATCCAGGTGTCTTCTCCCTTGTAATAAAAAGAGATCCTAACATCCTTATGAAAGAACTTGCATTAGGTACTAAAATAAATACTAAGTAAAATGTACTGTTACAATTCAAAGATTTTTAAGTGTTCCCGCTTTCACTTGAAAGAGATGTGCGAACAGAAATTCATTTAACATGGACTGAGTATGTACTGTGTAATTTCAACAAAAATTCTTGTTTTTGGTGGGGGTGAGAGTGGGAAAATTGGCAAAATGATTTATAAGTGTACTTGAGTCAGTAAATGGGTAAGACAAGCGATGAGAAGTACTTGTTTTATCACCTGTGAAGCACGGTGGAAACTGCAGTAACTAAATGTGGTGCGGGCACAGAGGGATGGATCAGCAACACGGGTGAGAGTCTGCTGGGACGGCTGGGTGACCGTTTCAGGGGGAGTCTTTGTTTTCTTAGATCTATACCTAAGGACGTGTGGCCAGAAAAAGGGCTTAGTCAAAACAAAACATTAATCATCTGGGTTTTTTATTACTGGGACTTTGTTTATTTTGGTTTTTCTAAGACACATGATTTTACAGAAGATGTAATTAGAAAGCCTAAGTCAAAACGATGGTATGAAGTTTAGACATTGTCAGACATCTTAGGACATATAAGTGTTTGGGGTTTACGGTATTTTTCATATTATATATTTATTTTGCCATAAGAGAGATACGAACAAGGAAGCCTATGTGGTATTCGTGAAAGAAATGGGACATGTAGAAAAATTAGAGAGAAACACCCAAAAAGATGAAGAACTAAGATTGTGCTTGGTTTTGTATATCAAGTATTTGAAATCCGTGGTCCCTTCGTGCCTGTTAGTATCCAGAGATGTTGCATGAATGTCTAACTTAGTATTTGTGAGCATGCCATCTGCTTAGCATTCCAGGTGAGGGACCAGATGATTGCTGTATTTATATCTTCCTAACTGCCTTCCTGTGGAATGTTTTTCAGATGAAGGGTTCAGTTTCAATCCACTGAAAATAGAGGTCTTCATGCAGACTCTGCTGCACTTGGCAGCCAAATCGTTCAGCCACTCCTTCAGCGCCCTCGCAAAGTAAGTGTGACAAGGACACGCACCCTTTGGGTTTTAGAACTCTGCTCGATACCAACAGTATAGTCGTTTTTACCAGAAGTTACTGAGTATGAAGGAAGATCTTAATACCAGCATTGTGATGTAATTGGGATACCGTGGGCTTTGGCTCGTGGTCGCTAAAATCCTGGTCCTGCGGCTTCTGTCCATCTTCACGTGCAGTTTGCGTATACACATGGGATGTGTATTTCTTCATGTAGACCTTTAGAGGGACTCAGTGAAACACGGGTCCACAGGATAGTCACACGTAGGGTGAAGAAGCTCCCACCTGTCTAGGCATCTTTCTAAAGGAAGTTGAGCAGAAAGGAGAGCCGACTATATTTTGGGGATCCACCCAAAGGTTGGCATCTAAAGACAGATCTTTCTAATTCGTCAGTCCAAAAGAGGCAAGAATGTACAGATACTCCTCCAGCCAAGCAGAGACCTGGGCTCCTCCCGCCATCTCAGCTTCTAAGTCTGTTTCACTGCAGGGTTCCCACAGAAGGTGAGTCACATGGGAGACATCACCTGTGTTTGAAGATGGTTCCTTAGCCCTCACCTGTCCTTAGTAGATACACATACACAGTAACCTGGAGTCCCGGGCTAAGATTGTGTGACAGATTCCATACAAACTGAATTCCTAGGCATGCCTCTTATATCCTTAGTGGTTAACATTTGGTTATTTTGCATTTACATATTGCACTGTAAATTGAGTAATACTGAAAAGGCTTTGAAAAATTAAAATGAATAATGAATCAGTTTTTATGTGGTGTTTTTCCCTCCCACTATCAAAGGTTTCATGAAGTCTTCAAAACCCTGGCTGAAAGTGATGAAGGAAAGTTGCATGTTCTGAGGGTCATGTTCGAGGTCTGGAGGAACCACCCACAGGTAGAGACTGTTCAGTGAGACGTGTGGGGCTCTGACTGTGTGGGTATACAAATAAGGCTGTTATTACCAGTGTTTTCGTTTGCAAAACGTCCACAGAATGGCTTTAAAATCTGTGCTTTTTTTTTTTAAAGATTTTATTTATTTATTTTTAGAGAGGGAAAGGAGGGAGAAAGAGAGAGAGAAACATCAATGTGCGGTTACTGGGGACCATGGCCTGCAACCCAGGCATGTGCCCTGACTGGGAATCGAACCTGCGATGCTTTGGTTCGCAGCCCACGCTCAATCCACTGAGCTCCACCAGCCAGGGCTAAAAATCTGTGCTTTTTTTAATGCTGTGGAATTAAGAGAAAGTATTGTTATTTGGTTTGGGGCTATAATATCTTAATACATTTTAAATAGTAAGAGTGCTTGTTGCTTGAAGATTCTACCATTTGGGTAGGGAATAGTTATGTAGCCTGTCCAGTTTCTGCAGACACGCCCCAGATTTCTGTCTCAATATATTGTTTTCATACCATGCGTTGTAAGAGGCATTTAAATAAATTACAGAACATGTTTTAAGACTTTTTATGATAAAACGTATATTTTTAAATTTTAGGATTCAGTGGAAATTATGTATTTTTTAGGTATTATGTAAATTTTTTAATATATTTTATTGATTATGCTATTACAGTTGTCCCATTTCCCCCCTTCACCCCCCTCCACCCTATACACCCTCTCCCACCCACATTCCCCCCCTTTAGTTCATGTCCATGTGTCATACTTATAAGTTCTTTAGCTTCTACATTTTCCATACTATTCTTGTCCTCCCCCTATCTATTTTCAACCTACATTCTATGCTACTTATTCTCTGTACCTTTTCCCCCTCTCTTCTCCTCCCACCCCCCTGTTGCTAACCCTCCATGTGACCTCCATTTCTGTGGTTCTCTTCCTGTTCTAGTTGTTTGCTTAGTTTCTTTTGATTTTGCTTTAGGTGTGGTTGTTAATAATTGTGAGTTTGCTGTCCTTTTACTATACGTGTTTTTTCTTTATCTTCTTTTCTTAGATAAGTCCCTTTAGCATTTCATAAAATAAGGGCTTGGTGATGATGAACTCCTTTAACTTGACCTTATCTGAGAAGCACTTTGCCCTTCCATTCTAAATGAAAGCTTTGCTGGATAGAGCAATCTGGGATGTAGGTCCTTGTCTTTCATGACTTGGAATATTTCTTTCCAGCCCCTTCTTGCCTGTAAGGTCTCTTTGGAGAAATCAGCTGACAGTCTGATGGGAACTCCTTTGTAGGTGACTGTCCCCTTATCTCTTGCTGCTTCTAGGATTCTCTCCTTCATTTTTACCTTGGCTAATGTAATTATGATGTGCCTTGGTGTGTTTCTTCTTGGGTCCAACTTCTTTGGGGCTCTCTGAGCTTCCTGGATTTCTTGGAAGACTATTTCCTTTGCCAGATTGGGGAAGTTCTCCTTTATTATTTGTTCAAATATGTGCTCAATCTGTTGCTTTTCTCCTTCCCATTCTGGTACCCCTATAATTCGGATATTGGATCGTTTAAAGATGTCCTGGATGCTCTTAAGCTTCTCCTCATTTTTTTGAATTCTTATTTCTTCATGCTTTCCTGCTTGGTTGATTCTATCTTCCTTCTGGTCCACTGTATTGTTTTGAGACCCAGTTTCCTTCCCTTCACTATTGGCTCTCCTCCGTGTATCTTCCTTCATCTCTTTTATAGTAACCTGCATCTTTTCATCTAATTTGCTCCCAAAATCAACCAATTCCGTGAGCTTTCTGATCACCAGTGTTTTGAACTGTGCATCTGATAGATTGGCTATTTCTTGGTCGCTCAAAAGGATGAGTCCTGGGGGACTGATCTGTTCTTCTGTTGGAAACATGTCTCTCCCTGTCTCTCCTTTTTTTTTTTTTCCGGTCTGGTCACTCTTGTCACGGTGGGAGGCAGAGCCTTAGGTGTTCACCAGGGCTGGGCACCCCAGTCACTAGATTGTGACATTGTATGTGGGGGCGGGAGTGGGGATGGGAGGGAACAATGGTGGTAGTTCGTTCTCCTGGGATCTCAGTCCCTTCTCTGGGATCCTGGGCTGCTAGCTCTGCCCTGGTCCACAATCGCCGCCTCACTGGGTCCGCCAGCCACAGCCTGCGCACCCAGGGTCCACCTCTGCATTCTTGCACACCCCAGATGGCTTACGCGCCGAGTTCTCACCACGTTTTCCCCCGACCTCCGCGCGCCCCGACCTGCGCCCGCCGGGCTCATCCTCCGCCCCTCCTACCAGTCTAGATGTACGGGTCTACTTCATCTTCTTGGCTGTCCGACTTCCATTCAGATAAATCCTCTGTCAGTTCTGGGTGTTATTCTGGCTCTAAATTGTTGTTGTTCTAATCTTGGTTGTGTGAGGAAGTACGGTGCGTCCACCTATTCCTCCATCTTGCCGGAAGTCCGTATTATGTAAATTTCTTTAACGATTGTGTTACCATTCAGAGTATTGTTGTTCAGTGTTTATTGGTGTTACAGCATTCTTACAGTAAGTACCAGAGCCAAGCGGAGGGCAGAGTAAGTCGTCAGGCCTAATGGTCAAGTCGACTGTCCCATGGCCACTGGAAATGCATTTCACAGCCCCCATGTTTTAGCTTCGTAGCAGTAGGGTTGTTATGGCTACAGGTGTAGCCTGTACAGGTGTGATTTATCCTCGAAATTCTTCCCTCGTTGCAGATGATTGCTGTACTGGTAGATAAGATGATTCGTACTCAGATTGTCGACTGTGCGGCAGTAGCAAATTGGATCTTCTCTTCAGAACTGTCTCGTGACTTTACTAGGTAATGTGAATTATTTTACGAAGTCCGTATTCTCTGAGGATTGGTTTTCATGTGGTGTCTTATACATGAGCCCCAAGTTTTGATCCCAACCAGACTGATATTAATATATACTGGTGGTCCAATGTGGTGGGGTTGGACTTGACAGAGATACCCGGACAGTGGAAATGCAGTCAGTCAGTCAGGTCGCAGCATCCCTTGGGGGCACACATGTGAGTTGAATAGGACTCCACCAGTCAAGTGGAAATGCTGACGAGGATCCAGACCATTAGCAGAGGAGGTCAGGCTGTGTGGCAGGGGACATGGAGAAGAGTCCCAGCTCCACTAGGGACCTGGAGTGCACACCAGGAACTGGGAGAAACCAGACTCAAGGGGGAGTAAGTACACATCCTTGGAGGGACTGAGGGAAGCCTGGTAAGCACCCAGACGTCCATGAGGGAGGGAGGTCTCATCTCAGTCATAAAAATCCCAGATTTAATGCAGAAGATTCATTCTAGATCCATCCCTCCTACAGGAAAGAGACTTTTCATTAGGCTCTGTTCTTATTCATGAACTTGAGTCCCCAGTCTTTATAAATGAACAAGACTGGGGCAGCAGGAGTTGACACAAAACAGAAAACACAGGAAAATTACTTGAGAAGACATAAAAATCCATCACAGCCTTTATTATCTTCTTTGTGTCTGTTATTGGCAGAGGGCACTAGTCTGAAAGAAACTGAGTTCTTAGGGTGAAAGGATGTGCTCTAAGGTTATCATGCCATCTAGGTTGGCATTCACAAATGAAGCAACAGAAAGACATTCTCAGATTTGCAAACTCTCAGAAAACTGGCCACCCAAGCATGTGTTAACTGTTATCCTGAGTGATTGACATTTGCAGCTCATGTGCTCACACCACCACTGCAGAGGGGGTTGCATTGTCCTCTGTATTTTACAAAGTAGAAAGATGTGGCAGAGTGATCAAGTAGCTTGTCCAGAGTCACACAACTAAGGACAGAATTCTAGCACATGCATCTCATATGGATGCATCGCTCAGGAGCTCCCTGTGTTCTTCAGTGCCAAGCTCCGCCGTGTGAAACTGCGGAGTCTTCGCTGACCACCCCTTCCAGAGTTAAAGCACTCTGCTCTCTTACCCTGCCAGCCAACGCTCGGAACTTGGAGTGTTACACTCAGGGTGTTTTACTGTCTTCCACTTAAACTGTCATCCAAGTCAAAGTCTGTAGGACACACTCTTTTATGCAATGTCTTGGTGTTAAGAGATCTACTTTATAGACAGAAAAGCAGTTAAGTCATTTAAAAATATAGACCACTTAAGCAGAAAATATTTTAAAGCCTACGAGGTGATCCTGGTACTTTAGTAATTTGCTGATAACTGACATATAAATGTTTATCTCATTCTTAAAAGCCCAATTAGTTTATAGCTATTGTCAGCGACTGGTTTCTTAAATGTTCCAAGAGAATTGACTGACTGTATGCTAGTTAAAAGTAAAGTGAGCCTCAAATTAGGTTTCCATTTTGAGAAAATTCCAATACTTAGTGTTTAGAAAGAATATGTGATTTTGTTCTTAATGTTTTTTTCTGGTTTGCCATTTCATTTCAGTGAATACACATCCCTTCAGTGTGTGTCTAGGAGGAAATGACAGGGACCTATATTGCCTTCAGGAAGCTCACCTGAGTCTTAACGGGTAGAGCTAGATGCCCAAGTGTTGATGGAGCTGTGTGACTAATTCTGCCTAAAGAATGGGAAGCTGTTAGACCTTAAGAATGAATAGCTTAGAAAAGTTGAGAGATCTTTATTTTCTTTTTCTTTTTCTTTATTTTTTTAAAGATTTTATTTATTTATTTTTAGAGAGAAGGGAAGGGAAGGAAAAAGAGAGGGAAACATCAGTGTGCAGTTGCCTCTCGTGTGCCCCCCACCAGGGACCTGGCCCACAACCCAGGCATGTGCCCTGACTGGGAATCGAACTGGCCACCCCTTGGTTCACAGCCCACTCTCAATTCACTGAGCTATACCAGCCAGGGCAAGAAGTCTTTATTTTCTGTAAGCATAGTTTAACATACAGTAACCAAATACCATTTTTCTTGAAGGTTGTTTGTTTGGGAAATTTTGCACTCCACAATTCGTAAGATGAACAAACACGTTCTGAAGATCCAGAAAGAGCTGGAAGAAGCTAAAGAAAAACTCGCAAGGCAACACAAACGGGTGAGTCTTGTTTAGATTAATGGAAGGTCAAAAAAGGTATACCAAAAACTCGTGAGTATTCAGTTTATTACCTTGATGGGAACTTACTTTCTGCTGAGGCCAGATTATGTGGATGGAGCTGCTCAAGGAAGTGGAGGGAGAGGAAGAACGTGGGGGTCGTTGCTCTCTGCTCCACATCCTGAACCTGCTCCATCACAACCCTTCCTTTCCCAAAGTTCACCATCTCTGGGTCCGCTTCACGTTTGTCATTCCCAGCTGGGAAGAGTGGAGAGAACACTTGTGCTTCTCTGAGTTTCTTCTTTTCTTTTTTTTTTTTTTAAGATCTTACTTATTTTTTTAATGAGAGCGTGGGAGAGAAACATCAATGTGTGGTTACGTCTTGGGGGTCCTTCACCAGGGACCTGGCCTGCAACCCAGGCATGTGCTCTGAATGGGAATCGAACCAACAATGCTTTGGTTCACAGGCCCACGCTCAGTCCACTGAGCCAGACCAGCCAGGTTTATTTCTCCAAGTTTCTGCTGCAGCAGGGGAAGAGGGAGAAGACTGTTGGTGTTATCACTTCCCCGGAACTGTGAGAGGAGGGAGACAGTTGTTCCCAGGTTTACAGACTACTTCTCATATTGATGAGAAGATTAGCACTTTGCCATTTGCGGGGGAAGCAGTGAGCTGGCTGTGTTCTGTGACTTAGCATAATAGTCCTGGTTCTCTCTGTGACAGTATTTTCCAGTGTTACACATCCTTACCAGAGTAGATGGTGAAGACAAGTTCAATGACTTACGTGAACCTGTAGCAGGTTCAGGTGCTTCTTGTCTCTATGTAGACGTACACATATGTGTGTCTATATGTAAACACACGCTCAGAGACCTAAATTACTGCAAGGTGAATGGTGTCGTCCCCACTGGATAATGTATAAACAGGCGCAGAGAACGTTAAGTAACTTGCTCAAGATGACATGGCTTGTAAGTGACCGACCCAGGTCTATGAAGCTCCAGAAACTTTCCCTCATGCCCCTCCAGTCTCTGTGGCCATGTGGTATCCAGTGTGGTAACCGCTAACCACATGTAACTTTAATTAAAATTAAACACAATGTAAAATGTAGTTCCTTAGTCCCACTAACCACATTTCAAGTGCTCAATAATCACGTGTGTCTGGTGTCTGGTGTGATCGGCAGCGCGGATTTCTGTGACCTCCCTCACTGCAGAACGGTGTGTTGGTCGGTGGTACTCTCGGACTTGGCCGTAGTCTGGGGTCAGGAAAGACGAACATGGACCTGGCTTCCTAGAGTGTAGTAAGGCAGATGCCGTAACAGGTGGAGTGTTAGAGACAGAAACAGGACTCCATAAAAACAGAGTAAGCGGGTTCTGATCATTTCGTTTGAGGATTGGGCGCTGTCAGAAATGGGGCTGTGCCAGTAGGCTGTCTTCTAGAAAGAATGGGCTTTCTAGGTTTGGCGATGCCTGCCTTCTTGCTGAAAGGACTTTGGTATGTAACACACCTGGAGTCAGGTTCTGGCTCTGCCCCTTGCTGTGTGACACTGGGAAAGTCGTGTCACCTCTGGGCCTATTCCCTGATCTGTAAAATCATGACTTTTCTTCTGCCTTTAACAAAAACAACCCTAAACAAATGGTCTCAGTTCTTCCGGGTGAGCTGGGGGGCACTGGTAAAGCTTCACAGAGGTGTGTGGAGCCCTCAGCCCGTCACTGGCAACAGTCTTACACAGTCTGCCGGGGGTTATTCCATGTCACCTGCAGCCGTTTCTACCATTTCTAAACCATTACAAGGATGGGCAGCCCGTGGCTCTTGAGTGGCATAAAGCTTTTTTGTGTGGCCCATTAGAGAATGAAAGATGAGCAAGCTGCCTCTCCGTTACTGCTCAAATAATGATGAATGATTGGAAAGCACTGTTGGTTTTTTCATTGGTGATCTACTTTGTTGAACAGGGAATAGCAGTTACAGGAATACACAGTCTGTCCTCATTGTTTGCAGGTTCTATTTCTACAAACTCACCTACTCACTAAAATGTATTTGTAACCTCAAAATCAAGAGTCACAGTGCCTTCCTGGTCGTTGGCAGACATACTCGGAGCACCGGGAGTTCTGAGTTGCCCAGGCGGCTTGTTCCAGCTGAGGGCGAACAGGCGCTCTGCCTTTCTTGTTGCAGTTCTGCTATTTAAGAAACTGTTCTTTCCATGATGTTTAGTGCCACGTTATTTGTGCTTTTTGTTTTCACATGTTGCATTTTGTTTTTTTGTGTGTGATTTCACTGTTTAAGATGGCCCCCACACACAGGACCTAGGCTGGCTAGTGTCCCTGAGCACAGCAAGGCCTGGGTGTGCCTGGCTGGAAGATACATGTGCTAGACACGCCTCGTCCAGGTGTGAATCCCAGTGCTGTTGCTTGTGAGTTCAGTGTTGAAGAAGCGACAGTGTCCACCCAGAAAGAGGAAGAGGAAACTCACCAATCTGCAGATGGACACATCAAGCACTAAAGTAGCGTGTGACAAAGCTCTGGAAAAGTAGCTACAGTTACGGATTTATGAGATGATGGCTGATTTATTAAAAAAACTGTAGTGGATAGCATTCTTGTGAGGCTGAAAGCCAGCAAAATTTAGTCACGTTACTAGGGGTCAGGAAATGTTAAATCCTTCTCGGCTAGTTTTAGTATGAAGAAATACTGTATATAATTATTTGTAAGACATTAAACAAGAGATCTTTAAACAGAAACACATAAAACAAGGATTTATCTTGATCAGTTGGTGAAAATGTGACAGGAGGCTCCCCAGGAACCTAACCCTCTACTTCCCCAAGGAGCAGTGCTCCGGCACTGACCGACCCGGGGCGCACAGCTGCTTGAGAAGATACAGCCGTGGTGAACAGGAATCCACTGCATCTTCCACGGGGCTCAGAGCTGTTCTCACTTGGACTGGAGGGGAGAATAGGACGCAAATAACTTCCCTGATTGGGCCGTTTTGTAAAAGGCATAACTCACTTCTGCTTCATAGCAAACACTCCTGCCATTACCCAAGACAAGTGCCACTAAATTTCTCTGGCCCTAGGACAAGTGTGTGTGCGTGTATGTGTTTGGGGGGTGCAGTGCCTTCCCTGTAGCATACAAATCTTCGAATAGTACTTGAACAGACAAAATACAGTATTTCCCCTTACTTGATGGGATTTAATCCACTAACATTTCAAATGGCGTTTCCCTTTCGTTCCTCTGCATTCTGAAGAGAAGTGACGACGACGACAGAAGCAGTGACAGGAAAGACGGGGCTCTGGAGGAGCAAATAGAAAGACTGCAGGAAAAAGTGGAGTCTGCCCAGAGTGAACAAAAGAACCTCTTCCTCGTCATATTTCAGGTATCTTGGCTGGGGACAATGACAATTGATATGTAAAAGGAAATAATACATTTACTTTTAAAAATGTTTTTAGTCATAAAAAGTTCTACGTTCAAATTTATAGAGGTTAAAAAATACAAAAACTTACTAAGGAAATAAAAGCCCAGTACCGGGAGGGAACGTGTGTACCTCCAAATTGTGCGTTGTTTGTGGAGCTTTCTGTGCGAGCATTTCTCCACGCTCTTAACAACAGGGGACGTGTACATGAAATCCCTCTCTCATTGAACTTTTCCCAGTTGTTGGTCATTTAGGGGGTGGTTTTCCTTCCTGGTGAACATTTTTGTGCATAGATTCCTATTAACATTTCTAATTAAGTCCTAGCTAAGTAACCTAGACACTAAAGGTCTTCACATAGTGCCAAAAAGGACGCACTCACTATCAACTAGTGCACCTTTCTGGACAGTGTGCACTGAATTATGGACGTTGCCCACCATAAAGACAGAGTGGAACAGACAATACCTGTGGTCAAAAGTGTGACTGTTTCTGAAGAATTCACTCCCTAACACTTTTTCAACTCTGCACCCCCTTTCCAGCGGTTCATCATGATCCTGACCGAGCACTTAGTACGTTGTGAGACTGACGGGACCAGCGTGTTAACTCCGTGGTACAAGAACTGTATAGAGAGGCTTCAGCAGATCTTCTTACAGGTTTGTGGGGAACTCTGATTAGCTAATAAACATCACTGTTCTCAGCCACAAAGACATTCCATTTTTTGAAATCATCAAATTTGTCAGGAGGTTATGTGATACCCATGAGCCCTTTAGTTCATGTACATTTGTTCCTGCTGTTGCTCATCAGAATAGTTAGGCTTAAATTGGTATCACCCAGACTCCTAATGGCCATTGTCTTTGCTAGAAAGCCTAGTGATGATACACAATGTAGAGAAAAATGCTCAGAGAACAGTAATGACATTAACGATGTAAAGTAACACTGTAACGGTAAACAGTGCCCTCAGCCGCAAGGCTATGTTAAAGATTAGTAGGAGAGTGGAACGAATTCTTTAACAGCCCAAATCCTCATTTATTCTGGAAAAGTTATTAAATTAGAAGTCATAAAAGGAAGTAGGTTCTATAAGCCTCCAAATAAAAATTATCTCTAGATTTATTGCCAGTTGAAACAGGCCCTAATCCTTTAGGGAGCTCTGACTATATCCCAGGTGCACACAGAAGAGATGATTTCATGTTCTGACACTTTTTCCATGTAAGCTTAACACATCACTGATTTCCAGTAGGACAGACGAGCTATTTTTAAAAGATAAAAAATGAGGTTTGGGGTTCTTATTTTGTGGACTGCTTAATAGATCACTGGCTAATTCTTTTTTTTTTCCTTTGCAAAGAGATTCTTTTAATGCTCTGTCCAAATTTTTTTTTCTTACATTTCAGGGACCATGTTTAACTGTAACAGTAGCAATTCTGCTATTCCTATTTGTAGCATACACCACCTTCCCTTTAAAAAAAAAAAAAAAAAGTCTTCCTAGTTCTGTCTGGGCTATTTTTAAAGTCATGCTTGTGTTGGTCCTCATCAGGGGAGAGACCCAGCCTAGCCTTGTCCACAGCAGTGGTAGTAGCAGGCACTGCCTTGAAGCATGAATTGCATACTCATAGCTGCTGCTCAGAATTGGATTTTTTAAGAAGTTTTTGAACATCCATTTTTTCCTCATTTCCCTACATTTTCTTAATACTGGGGCTTTTCAGGGGCCTGTTACTCATAACCATTTTTTTCCCTACAATTCCCTCCCATCATCGCACAACAGGGGTGGGCGGCTACCAAGGGGAATGTTCTGCAAGATTGCTTGTGTGCTCTTTTCCTTGACCCAAACCCCCCTTTTGCATCCGCAGCACCACCAAATCATCCAGCAGTACATGGTGACCCTGGAGAACCTGCTCTTCACTGCTGAACTAGACCCTCACATCCTGGCCGTGTTCCAGCAGTTCTGTGCCCTGCAGGCCTAAGGGTGACTTTTTTCTCCTCATGTCAAGACTTTTTAGAAATTTTATTTGTCTTATTTTTGATGGCTTGAATGCTTGCTTTCTTGTAGCATCCTTTTACTGTCTAAAGGAAACAGAAAGAGGACGACAGTGAAGAATATGGCATTGATTACCTGTAATTGCTCCTAAAAAGCAAATACTCCTAATGACAATGTGACGATAACCTTAGGATGTATTATATACATGACATACAACTTTTCTGACTTTCTCCCTCTTTAAGGCACAAAAGATAACTGGTCTGAGGTATGTGAACACTAGAGGTCAAGCTAACACAGTAGTATACAGAACCAGTGGGTTTCTTACCAAGTAGCATAGCTTTTCACAGGTCGTGGATAACCTAACGTGGCTAAAATAAAACTAAAAATATGTTTTTTAAACTTTGGTCTTTCATGTTTTATCATCTCAGTTTACTTTAAAACTAGTAATTTCTTACTGAAGGTATATGTCATTTGAAATTTTCCTTTCAAAATAATTTTCTTAAGCGTTCTATTTTGATACTGGTGGTGATTATAAAAAAAATTAGAGTAGTAGTTCCCAAGTTTGTCTGAACATTTAAAAAAAAAAAAAACTTTAAAGAATCCCAGGCGGTTTATGGTACTTTTTTTTTTAATTAAATCACAGTCTCTGGGGGTAGAGCACACATCATCTGTGTAGTTCTTAAGGCTCCCCAGGTGACTACAGTGTGCAGGCCAGCTTGGGGACCGTTACCATAGAGGCCCCGCCCCCTTCCACCAGTGTGAGTGCTGAGTTGGCTGAAACTATGCTTGGAATTAAATGTAAGTCTGCAGTTTGTTTCTGTGGAACCAGGTCCAATACTAATTCTCGAGCCTATTTCCTAAACGGTGTTGAGGCTTAACTAAGATAATAAATAAGAGTGCGCTGCAAAATAACATACAAGTTTACGGACTATCTGACATTTTAAATTTCTAGCACTTTAGATTTTTTCATTAAGTCTTAGAAAAATTTTACCAATGAAACACCACAACTGGTAGTATTTTTGAGCATTTGTACAACATAGGTATCTTTTTTATTCTTGTTACATTAATAGCGTTTTCCTTATTAACATGTGATCTCTGGCATACCACACATTTGGTGGCCCTAGAATACATTGTACTCAACAGATGGGGATTCCTAGGATTTTTAAATGCCACACCACTTAAGACAAGAAATGTGTTACTCACAAGATTCAAGTTGCATGGTAAATCACTAGCAGCACCAGGTTCTCGGCTTAAAATATTCTTTTATTTATACTGTTCCTCCTCATATTGCAAAGTTTGGCTAATTATACTTACTTGATCCAAATTCTAGAGGAATTTCTAGGTTTTCACGTCCTTTCTCTCTTTATATGTAATGGTTACTTCTAGCAACTGTTCACTGATACGACCCTGCTCCATCCCAGTCTGGCAGCTAAGTATACGAAAAAACTGAACTAGAGACTGAATTTCAAATAAGAGTGCAAGAGCAAACATTCAGCAATTGATTTTCCCACTAATGAAGTGTTCACTCTCTCTCTCTCTCTCTCTCTCACTCACTCACACACACGAATGGCATGTCACTGTATATTACCTTGGTGGTGGTGGAGGGTCGATCTTCTATTAAACTGTACCAATGCCATTTACCACCCTTCTGTCAAAAAGTGAACATATACTTTGTTTCCCCTGATTCTAAATCTCCCTTTCAGGAGTTACTCAGGAGTCAGTTCATGTGAAGATAAGTCTGCTTTTCCTAGAAAAGTATTTAGTAGTGACTTGTGTACCGTAAAGAACTCGCCAGCCTGGCTGTAGCAGACCTGCTGTCCCTGGTGTCTGGATTCCAGGGCTGTCTTACACTGGTGGCGGCAAAGAGTGGACAGAACCGTGTCTCACTAGACAGGTCTGTAACTGTACTGGCCTCAGTGACAGCACGTGCTCCTTAACGAGTGGCTGTTACCTGCCAAGTTCTGTGCATTCTTAGAATGTAAGTTTTTAGAGAGAGGAATTATTATACCCATCTGACAGATAAAAACAGGCCTGTGGAGAACCTTACCCAAGGTCCACAGCTACCAAGTGGAATCTGAACCTAAGCCCGTGTGCTCACAGGCCCCTCACCTCCCAGTGCAGCCGTGCTGTTGTCGGCGGCCTGGTGCCTGCCTCTGGCGTCATCAAGCTAGAAGCTGTGTGTGTGTGTCCGTCCCAAGAAGATCTTACTGCCCATTCAGAATCAATTTTTACTGACCTCTGATATTTAGCATAGCATATCAAAAATCAATGCAAAAACACATTAAACTTTTCTATATTGACTACTTATACAGAGGAGAGTTAGGAATCACAGTCTCAAGCCTCTTTGGTTTGACTAGTTTTGACTCGTGCCTTTCTCTAAGCACAATCTCCAAGAGCTGATCTAGAAAGAAAAATGAAAACGTGTCAATTTCCTGTGTCTTCTATTTATAGTAGTAGGATAAAAAAGTTATATCAAAAAATAGCATGAAACTATCCAGTTTATCTTAACTTCAATTTGTTTTTGTCAAAAAAAAATTGCATGAACTGTGTAATCACACATACTGGATGAAATCCTCTCGCCAGCTGTAACTGTCTTGGAATCCTCCTGAGACAGCAGGGGAGTTCTGACCAGTTAGATGTGATCCAGGTGTCTGGGCTGACACCAGGCTGCAGGTGGTCTTCCCTCCCAGGACAAAGTTAGAACACCTGTAAGGCACTTAGTATAGTGCTTACCTGGCACCTGATAAGTGCCCAGTCAGTGTTAGAGAGTTGCGATAAACTTACTGTAATTACTTTTTTCCCTTTTAATCCAGATCTGAAATGGGCTATCTAGCGCCTAATAGCAGGGCCTGTGAGTAAGCCCTGCAGATAGAGAAGACACGATCAGACTCCGGCAGCTCATCACTGTTCATTCCTCTCGTCAGCCAGGACTTGTCCGGTGGTAGCACCCTGACCTAGAGACAAGTGGTCTAGAAGTCCTAACACAGCCTGGGGGGGCGGGGAGAGGTCAGCCACCATCCCTATTGGGGTAAGAATCCACCTGCTGCCTTTTCTAAGAGCTTGTCCTCCTACCCGAATCTGAGGTTGGCCTGGGTTTCTCATTTCTCAACTCCAGTGTCCACCTAACACTTCCGAACCACTGTGCCGCTCAGCCCCCGTCCCTGTCCCAGTAAACACGGCCACAGACCCGGTGTTTTGTCCACAGCTCGACATGCCACGCTTAGGTGAGACTTTCTCTCGAGCCACAGCATACATCCTTAGCACTGAAACATTATTTACACAAGCGTTTATTCATCTACAAAGACTTTTTTGGTGAATTCTGAACAACACCAATCTAAATTTTCTTTATCTGAATGTAAAATTCTAAAACCAACCACTAAACTAAAAATCACATTTTCTCATACGTCAGTTCATGGCCACACACGGTGCATATCTTCCGGTACATGTCGTCTTCCAGGTTTTCTTCTGGTCCGTACTCGTGCTGGTGAGTAGCCATCTCCCTTTTCCATAAACTGCTTCTTACTGCTCGCCGTAATTCTAAAGAAAAACAAAAAAAAACAAAACAGTTTTTCAGTGGTGCTGTTCAGCTGAAATTCATCAGGTATGCACATGTGCATTTAAAAAAAGTTTACCTTAACTGCAACAGATCAAGCCTGACTACACAGACTTACGAAATGGGAGACTCAGAAACAGAGTGTGTGGGTTAGAGAGAGAGCAAAAAAGAAACTGAGTCAAGAACAGAATTTGTTCAAGCAACTGATTATGGAAGGCACGACACCACAGCAAGGAAGCGGGGGCAGCTGGGATGACCGAGGACAAGGAGCATTTTAGGTTCCGTGTCAGTCAGCAGCTGCTTCGTTAAGGGACATGTCAAGCTTTGCAAGAAAATGAGAAATCCAAGAAGTCCGTCACTAAGCTAATGTTCCATCTTAGAAAAACTGGTCATGCAACTAGTCTATTAAATTCTTTATCCTGTAAAACTAGTCTAAAAAATTCTTTATCCTTAGGAGAGGGACTGCTAATAATTATTGCAAAGTATAATCTAAACATAAGAATCAAACTATTAAAAGCTAGAAAGAACCAGAGTTTTTATTTCATTTTATTTTGCATGTATAAAAACTGAGCAAAGATAGCATGTAAATCCAGGTCATTTGTTCCAATGTTTACAATTTTTTTCCACTTTCGAGTTCAGCTACTAAGTTCTCAGTTCCTAGTTTAATGAAGAAAAAGCAAGAGTAATTGTTTACAAATGCTTCTACTCTGACCAATGATCCATCAAGCCCAGAACTACGTTTAACAGCAGCACAACTTAAGGGAGAGCATGTCAGTTACCTCTTAACTATGAGAATCAACATACACCAAGGAATCACATTATTTTACTCCATCTTAGATCTGTGATACGCAGTATCAAAATACTACCTGAATCTCTATGTTTTCAGCTTTTGTCATTATCACGAGGATAAGCAAGCATACAGAGCTGTGTACCAGGCACTGCTCTAAGCACTTGATAAACTACATTTAACCCTCACGACCCTCGGAACAAGTACAACTAGCATCCCAGCTGTCCAGGCGAGCACACGAAGGCACAGAGGTCAGATGACTGCCCTTGGTCAAACCGCCGGCGGGCAGCAGAGGCTCAGTTGAGCTCCAGCCCACGTCCTCAGCCTCTGAGCTATGCTGCCTGCCCGTCGTCCCTCCAGCAGGAAAGCGCTCTGTCTGAGGAGAGGATTTGCAGGCTTCAACGTGCACACCTCAGTTTACCCATTAGAGAAAACGATGTTCACCCAGATTCCAATCTTCATTCCTGTATCTTCTGAAGAATGCTGATTTTCCTAGACAGCCGAAATGCCCTCTGTCCTTTCATTACTTCCTTTTACCTTAGGACAGTTTCTAAATGAATGAATGAGTTAGTTGATAGACTGACCGGAACCACACAGGTGCCTCGTGGTTTCAGGTGACAGGCAGAGGTCTCCTGTGGGAGCCCCGGTACCTACTTCTCCGGCTTTGTTCCGAAGCGCCCCGGCCACTCTTCCTTTACTGCCCCGCGGAGGGAGCTGCTCCACGTCTGACTGCGTCCCAGTCCCTGAGCTAATAACTTCTGCCCAGGCTGAGCACTGTGTGAACTCAGGAGGAGAAAAGTATTAACACTAAAAGAATACTCAAAAATCTAGCTCACTAGCCATTATTGGTCATATCCTTAGTATTTACTAGAAATTTCTGGAAGAACGTACTAGAAAGCAAGAAAATACTAAAAACTGCTGTTTGTGATTATCTTGCCCTTGTTTTCCTCCTTGAACAATCCAGTCCTACGGCCATGGTTAAGTGGAATGAGTAAAGCAGGCATCTGGGGGAAAGCAGGGCAGCCCAAGGAAGGTAAGGAGAGGACGTAGCCACAGCAATGGGAAGTGAGTTCCCTAAAGGGGCCTCAGTCAGCTGGCTAGATTAAGGATAACGGGAGTTCAGGTTCTCCCTATCAGAGAGGCAAGCTACAAATACGGGAGAGATTCAGGATGAACCCAAAGTTTTGGGTTGAATGTGGTTCACCAGTGTGAACTCAAGGTTTCTATCCATACATATGGGCAAACAACATGTGTTTTGTGTAGAGAACAGAAAGGAGTGCTCAGTGAATGGTGAAGACACGTTGAAAGGACAGGAGCCAGTCCAAAGATACTCCTGTTGGCCCAAATCTGAGACAACCAGCACCAAAATAATTAAGGATGCAAATGAATCAGTAATGTTGAGAAGAATGGGAATTAGCGAATCCATGCCAACAATAAACAGACGGGGAAGGATGCTGTAGCATGCGGGCTGCTAGCTGGTTAGATGCAGAGGGAGTGCTTGAAGTGAGAATTTTTACGACCATCGTACTTCAGACTGGTTCCAGCAAGAACCAGCCACAGACGGATTCCAAATTCTCGAGAAGTGTTCAGGAGAAGCATGATGTTTGCGAGGTCTTAACATTTTTCCTCCTTATCAAATAAAAAAACTAAAGATTAATATCACCACTGAGGACAGATGGACCTCATGCCTCCCCATGTGATGCCCTGAGAAAGACATGTCATTCGTGCGCTGTCCCTGAAATGCATAATCCAGATGTAACCATCAGACGAATCAGAAAAGCCCCACTGGAAAACATTATTTCTAAAAAGTTAGAGCAGGGGAAGGGGAGAGACTTTTTAAAATGTCACTGTCATAAAAGACAAAGGCTGTGGAAATAGTCAAGAATAAAGAAACTTAGACGCAGTGCCTAAAGCCAATACTGACGCCCGGCCAGATCCTGTTCCAGAATGAAAAGTCACACAGGACACAGCTGGGTAGCTAACAACGAGCGTGCGGACGACAGATTAGATAACAGTACCCTCATTACACTTGGATTCTGTAAGAGAACGCTGCGGTTCTTAGGAAAGGCTGCAGGTGCAGGGGTAGAGGGTGATGTACCGACCTGCTCTTCGAGGGTCCAGGGGAGAAAGGGTGTGTGTGGGAGGAGGATGCAAATGCTGGCATAACGGGCATCAAGTGTGAACAGTGGGTAAACCTGGGTAAAAGGGAGGGTATGGGTGTCCCTTGTGCTAGTCTTGCAATTTCATGCGAGTTTGAAATTATTTACAAGTGAAAACAAACTGAAAAGGTAGGAGCTAGCTTGAAGGGGCTTCCACTGGCCAAACTGGGGACAATGAGCATCAAATAAATGCTAGGAGTGTATAGTAACACAGATTTGAGAAGAACAATCTATGAATCCAAATGGTACTAAAAATGCTCTTCTTTCCAAAAAAAGCCAAATACTAAAGTTACAGAAAGAATAACAAATAGAAAATTGCCATTTATACCCACCCTAGTAGTATGCAATCACTGACTCAGGCCAGAAGCACCCCTGTGCACTGAAACCACCGAGTACAACTTGAGGAATGAGGTGTTCACATAGTGTCCAGAGTCCGGCAGGCGCTGCCCTCACCGAGCCATCGAACAGCCCCACTCCCCCAGCGGAGAACTGGTGTGTGTCTCCTAAGGCGGCACACTCGACGGCACGTCACCTAGGAAGCGTTCCTCCCAAAAGTGTCCACCCCACTCAAGATATGAGGAAACAGGCTGTGAATAAAACCAAATGAGGGTCACTCTCCGAAACTGGGGGCCTGGACTCAAGAGAGGGAGCCTCTTTCTGTCGGTTTATATCACTGTTCTACTTCACAAGGAGACCGGGCGCTGTGACTTGGGTGTGTTCTAACAGGTCAAGGAAGACTCGCTCCCCCTTCCTACCAAAGAATAGATTTGGAGGGGAGTAGTGAGGCCAAAAAAAGCCATTTTCATTTGTGTTGTGCCGTGTAAAAACTGTCAACCCTTTTAAGTTAAGAAATGCCAATGCCATGAAAGAGGAAAAGGCTGAGGAACGAAGACCACAGATGTGCGCCATCCTTGAGTGGCCCTGGGTCCCCCCACTGAAAGGCTGGCACAGACCTTAAGACAACTGGGGAGAGATACACGTACTAGACAGTAGATGGCGGCATTGTATTGATGGTCAATTTATTAGGTGTGATGGTCGTTTTTTAGCTCTGCAGGAGAAAATGTCCTTGTTTTTAGGAGGTAACTAACGTTGACGAATTAAATAAGAATCATAGTGTCTATAAGTAATTCTTAATAGTTCTGCAAAATGAATGTGTATGTGTGAATGAGAGAAAAAAGTACATATGGCACACTCAAAATCAGGTGAAATACAAATTTGTGTAAAGATTAGTACATTTTTCTCATTACCTCATTTGAGCAACTTTGGAAAGGGGGGCTCAGTCACCTCCTGAACATGAGAAGGGGCGGGAAGGTCCGAGACTTGAGGAGCGTGGGGAAAGAGGGCTGGGAGCCTCGGAGGGGTCGGCGGGGACAAGCCGCACAGCGCTGGACGCCCGACTGAAGCTGGAAGGCAGCTGGTGCGCCGTGTTCCAGCCTCTCGGTCCCACGGGCTCAGAACCCCACAGCACACAGCTGTGGACTGACTACCTCACCTGGAAGTTTATTAAAATGCATGAAAGGTTCAGTCTTGCTACTGATATCTTCAGGGACTGCTTATACTTCTTACTCAAACAAGTTTTCCCTAGAATCCTTGTTTCAATGAAAAATTTATGTTCTATCATCACTCTAAAACATGCATTTTATTTGGCTTAATATCTTAATTTTGCAAAAGAGGCAGCCTGTATTCAAACAAGCTGAATGCTACTTGTGAAGTAAACTCACAAGAGAACTAGCTAAGGGAGACCAGATGCTTTTAATACTCGATAGGAAGGCAGGAAGTTTTGACACAGGGTGCCCCTCATTAACTAGAGAAAAAAATCACCAGGAAGTGACAAAACCACCTCAGAAGCTTTGATCTTATTTTGTCCTCTGTACACTGAAGCAGAGGAACAGGAATCGAGTCCTTCACTCTCCGAGAGAAGCCAGAGAACAGTCCTAAGTTATGTATAACCACAGGCCCAATGTGGAAGATGTTCCCCAAATCAGAAGGGACCCCCGAATGGAATTTCCTTACCAACCCCTTTTGGGGGGGAAGTACACAGTACAAATAGTGAAGGTTAATGGTTTTTAGAAGGCTAAGCTCTACCAGTACTAAGTAAGAAAGCTGAGTGTAACTTTAGAGAAAAGCTTCATCTCCTCCACATTATTGTGGAAAGAAGGCATGCGAACCCCAGATGTTCTGTGGATCTAGTGTCGAGGCCAAACCACATTTTCTGAAATCTACTTACACTGAGTAGCAGTGAGGCCGGCATTTCTACTTCCGTCACCTCCGATCTGAGACTTACAACAATGTGAATCTGCTGACAAAATTCTTGCTTGCCTTTCCCCTTATCTATATTTATATGTACCTTATACTTTTAATTTTCTTCTGTAGGAAGATCAATTCTTTCTCAAACTACTAAAGCAGATCAAATTCTAAAAGCAGGGAAATGTGATCTCTTACCTTTCCATAAAGAAGGAAACTTTGTCTCAGCTTCTTTGTGGATCGTAATCAGAAGACAAGAGAACCAGGTTCCAATTTCTTTTCAACTAAAAAGCGTTTAGACTTGCTTCTATTCCTCTCTGTTCTGAGCCTTCTGAGCAAACTGCATAGTAAGCTCCTCGCTTCTAACCTCTACAGCGTCTACTCCACTCTCAGGCCTTTGCGGCCCAGTCGGGAGGGCGGGAGCAGATCCACCGACCGCTAAAGCAAATCGACAAGGAGAAGCCGCAATTAAAGGAGGCATCATGTTGATGTCTGCAGATTAAATACCAGAAGACAATGGAGTGATGTTTGTACAGCAGAGAGAACTTAGGTTTTCATGTGCGAAAGAAACAGAACACTCAGATTTGCAGGGACTTGGAAAATGCACCATGCGTGTAACCATGTGGAAACATCTCCTCAAGAGACATGCTTCTTCCAAACAAGAAATGAAGTGAATTGCCCTGGCTGGCATAGCTCAGTGGATTGAGCTTGGGCTTCGAACCAAAGCATCGCAGGTTCGATTCCCAGCCAGGGCACATGCCTGGGCTGCAGGCCATGGCCCCCAGCAACCGCACATTGATGTCTCTCTCTCCCTCCCTTCCCTCTCTAAAAATAAATAAATAAATCTTAAAAAAAAAAAGAAATTAAGTGAATTGAAGAAACCGGCCTTAAGAGACCTAAGAAAAAATTCAGGACAGATTCAAATTTCAAGGATCAGGAAAATCCATAGCAAGTTTATCCAGTGATTAATAGCAATTTAATATAATGAGAAAAACAGCCAATTATATTTGAGTTTATATTTTTTACAAAATACCTATGAAAATTGTGTAGAGCTTAAATGTTATATTTATACTAATATTTACATTGTATTACCTTAATAGAATTTTTATGGGAAAAAAGCATAATAAAATGACATAGACGCCATAATCTTTTGTTAGTCAAATTATAAAAATTTAGTCAACCTTAGATGACACCTTGACCAAACTACAGAAATCATATCTGAGAAAAAAGCCCTCCTTTTAAAATATTCCTTTACTTTGCAGGTACAACTTTCTAAATCTTTTCCCCATATGTTATTGTCTGCACTAAAATACCATCAGAAAGGGGTTTAAGGAGGCAGCACAGAGGGAAGGACAGAGGTGACTCAGGGACAGTAACCCCAGGCTAAGATGTAAGTGGTTCACAAATATGCCCTCCTCTTTCATATCCCTTAAGATGACTTTTGTTACTTTATCCTTCAAGGCTCTCCTTGATGTTGGAAGAGAGAAAGGGCTGGGGAAGAACACAGAAACGATCAAGAGAAGTCTTTCCAAATCCTCCCCGTTAGCCCTTGCAGGTACTGTGGAGACTGGGGTACATACAGCAGGGGCTAACTGGGGGAAGACTCTTCGGTGAAATGCCCTTCTGTGGCGCAGCCTGCTGTAGGGCACTGCTCTGCAGAGCCATAACCGCATGCTGGCCACACCCTCAGATTCTGGAATCAACATTTTAAGTTAATTAATTTATACAGGGATGTATATAAGGACGTTTATAATGGGGTTATTTGTACCGATACACTTATGGTAAACTTCACAAATGTCCAACAGTGCCTCTGTTTTTGTAAAACACATTTCTAAAGTGTTTATGCGTTGAAAAGAGCTGGGAAGACAGACATGTTACTAACGGCTGCCTCAGGGTAGCAGAATCACGGGGCAGTTCTTGGTAGCTATCCGACTGTTCTACACTGCGAATGAATTACTCCTGTAATGAAAATGGGGGGGGGGGCGGGGGGAGTCCCCACACTAAAAAGAAACAAGGCAGCTAACTTTTTCTTTGCTTTTTTCTTTATTTTTAAGACATCTGAGCTATCCTCATTCATCCTCCTAAACCTCTTCTAAATTCTCAAAACATAAGCAAAATTATTTACTACGGCTAAGAGATTCATTTTAAATGGATCGATTTAGTACACGTATTACCCAGAATACACAGAAAATTCTCCCTGTCTATATACACTTCACACCACACGGGGCGCTACAGATGCTGTATGAAGAACATGCCTGCTTTTCAAGGCTTCTTAGGGATTCTATGATAAAGCAAAAAGTGCTCTTCATTCTCTTGTGGCACCCTGTGTTCATCACTATCACAGTACTGGTCACACTCCACTATGATTTTAAGTTTACTGGTCTTTCTCTTCTGAGAACCGTGACTCCAGCAGTTACGTTAACACAGTGCCTGGAACACAGCTGACAGTGTATTACTGGATTCATTGATGGAGGGCCAGAGGGAGGGGTGGATGAAGACTTATGCACACGTGCACGGACAGACAGACACGTGGACAGAGGAATGAGTGTTCCAATGCAGACTTTCAGTCCTGAAAGCCTGGCTCCAGTCCCAACACTCTAATAATTAGGTAACAGGTCGCTCTACCTTTCTAAAGAGTTTTTTATTCATATGTAAAATAAAAGTGATTAGACTAACTGACATTGAAAGGTTCCTTCTAGCTGCTAAGTTAGATGATAAGACTTAGCCATGATTTTTTTCATTTTAAGCAATTAGAGAGGATTGCTGGTGGGTGTCTCTGCCCTTTATAACCCTATGGTCATATTTAAAACTGAGCTGATGCCAAATCTTTGACCAGAGACACATCCTCAGATATAACAAGGCTCGCGTTAAGTGAGGGCCAACATGCTTTTTCAGAACTGCAGTGCTGGGCGGTTTCAACTCGGAGCCTCAAACACCAACTACAGAGGGCAAACTCTCTTTTCTTCAATGCGTGCGTGACAAAACAGATTCCCACCTACTGATGACATCACATCTTTAAACAGGAAGAACTCAGCTAAAGGCTTTTTGCAAAGCAGTGAACATAGTCCTTTATGATATAAACGTAGCCACTTACCTTTTACTTTTTTATCAAACTTCTTCTGTTTCATTTTTTCTCGGTTTTTCTGTCGAACTTCCTTCGCTTCTTCTAATGCCTCCTGACTACCCCAAACTTCTAGGGCCCTCTTCACAATCTATAACACAGAATCCATGTTTGAATGAGCTGGGATTCAGAGTCGTAAATTATAAAGTTACAATTATTAAATCCGAGGCACCAAAGAATGACCTAACTCAAGTACAATTTTACAAATACTCAATTGAAATTTAAAATCCATATTTTAAATATGGATAAAAACCATTCTATGAATATCTCTACCTAACCCTACGAGACCCTCAGTAAATGAGCGCCGGCTCCAATTACACTCGTAACAGGCAAGCTGTCCTCCGACCATAACTGTTTCTCTGACTCGCTCGGCGTTGTCACGGGAGCCAGCACACCCGTGAGCTCAGTAAGTCAGCGGGTCTGCTGGGTGCTGGCAAGCTCACGTCCAAGAATCTACTAGTCACAGCAGATCTAAGCATGAGGTAATCTCCAAAAACCTCCCACCACAGGAAATCAATCTCTTCTACCCTTCTCCTCCTGAACCAATAATAGTGTCCATCTACTTGACTAACTTCTGATCTTTAGAACATGTACTTTTAAAACTCTGGTAGCTGAATGACCTAAAAAGTCTTTGTTCTAGTTTTAAAACTTTGGATTATATATATCTTTACTCTTTATAAAATTTATATTTAGGAGAATAATATACACAGTAAGAATTATACTCAGGATATCTCTCACACTATGTTAAGGGAACTAAAATATCGATCAGTATAGCCAAACTTGAATTTCTTCTTAGCATAATAAAATGATATACTCTTATTTCAATAGTTCTAGAACATCACATTTTCTACAATATAACCCTCTGAAAATGTATATCACCAATGTGCTTAACAGTGCTTTAATTCTGGGTCAAAAGTGGTTCAGAAGAATTGGACTCTTAATGTAATCAGAATACCTTAATAAATCTGTTATACTTGCATTTTCCTACCTATATACACCCAAGTGTGATACATAGCAAAAGAGTACAGTAAGTCTAATGGCACTATCTCAGTGAGTAGAAACAACACACCACGTGGTAAGGAAGCACTGGATCAGTCTGGTTGAATGAGCATTTTTCATTTTTAATGGTGCATAAATTAATAGTCAGTCTTATTGATATAGTGTCTTATATGTTTAATGAAATTCAGTGTATGTCTGCTTTTACATGTGGCTTCTTAATTTTATTTAAAGATGCTAGAATTCTGTAGTAAATTCCAAATCAAACTGCTCTAAAGCAATGCCTCCCAATATTTTTTATATAATGGCACACAAAAAAATCACAGTACTTGCACCATTCTGGAGTAGCTACAGGAGGCTGCCTGTGTGAGGACACCCAGCCTGGGCACTAGCAGCCCCAGGGGTCGGACTGTTAGGTATCTCGGCACACCGGCGATACGACAGCGGCGAGAGGAGGTGGGAAGGTCTGCCCGGGACTTACTGGCGCTGCATGGACACCTGGTAGGGAGGGTTTCAGATGAGTATTCTCCCCAGGCGGAGTTAGATTTTAGGTGTTTGTGAAATTCCTAAATCTTGTTTTAAAGGTGGAGGGGAGGGCAGGAAAACAGGGTCTGACTCTTATTCCGAGCTTTTTCAGTCTCCCAACTGTACTCCTAATCACTCAACAGTAAGACATTTGCTCCACAGTGCTGCACCAAAAATCAAAGTAAGAGAACCCGTTACCGTCACTATGAATGACTGCGACTCACACGCAAATCAACAAAACGCCGAGGATCTTTTCAACTCTCTCTGAGCAAAAACTAAGCTAATCACGACTAGTTTCTTGTTCAAGTGTTGCCTGCCCAAAGGTAAAAAATGACTGAATATAACTTATTAGAGACCTGTAATTTTAAGTAGAGTTTCATATCACCCCATTGTGAATGATGAGGATTCTTCTTCACAATAAATTTAAGAGGTGGTTCTCTTTTTTCTAAATCACAGTCTTTCAGAAGGTATTCTTGTTTTGCTTCTGTTTTAGTTATAAGTTTGTGTTTATCATCAGCATCTCTGAAAACAAGTTCATTATATAAGTTAGTTATTTAAAATAAACTAAGTTTTCAAATAGCCCAACAATCTCGGGGTATACATGCCAAAAGGAACATATAAAATACTTTTTCCTGCAGCTCTCGTGGTCAAATTAGCAGCATAAAAATCCTAACAGAAAAATGCATTATCTTCTACATACTCTGAGAAGCTATATTAGCAGCAAATCCATATCATTTAACATGTTAATAATTTTTTTCTACTTATTTAAAGTCTCTCTTTTCCACAAAGATTTGAAATGCCTCATAAGAGTACAAGAAATACAAATGAGAACTAAGACCCAATAAGTGAGAAAATATAAGCTAAAGCATGAAGTGGGGGTGGGCAGGGTATAAGGAACATAAACATGCGAGGTCCAACGGTCCCAGCACAGCTAAGTTTCCAGCTGGCTCTGGGCTTCCCAAAGTCAAGGTAAAAACGGAGTCATAGTCAACTACGTACTTCTCATTCACTTGTCCTCTATCTACATGTCGAGTATTGTTTGAGGTTTAAGGACTACAGCAAAGAATGAAAAAAGCCTTGTTTTCATGGAAGTTACATTCTGGTAAAGGCGAAGACAGCCACCATGCAAACATAATGGCAGATAAAGTGCTATGAAGGAATGTAAAGAGGGTGAAGGGATAGAAATTTTCAGATTGACTGGGCAACCAGAGAAAGTCACCGGTAAGGGGACATTGGAGCAGAGCCCTTAAGAAGTCAGAGAACATTCTGAATGGCCAGAGAAGGGATGTTCCTCACACACAGAAGAGCAAATGCAGAGACTCTGGGACAGGGAAGTGCTTTGCAACGGGACAGCAGGGGCCATTGTGCTGGAGGGTGGCTTAAAGTAAGTGCCAAGGAGTGAGGAGAGAGAAAGGCAGAGATAAGCAGTGGCCTTGTACTCAGTGATGAAGGCCATTTTATTCTAAATGGGTGAGAAACCATTACAGAGTTCTGAGTAAATGCTAAATGGAGAAGATACTAACAGTGCAGAAGTTGGTGTGGGGGCGGGGAGACCAGTTAGAAGATCACTACTGCAGTGGTCCAGGCAAGAGCTGATGGTGGCCTAGTCTAAGGCAGTCAGTCGTGGGAGAGAGGATGCGAGTATGGTGTGAGCACAGAGGCAGATGGTTTCAGAGTTAAACGTGGGACAGTAGGGGAAGAGCCAGTGAATGAAGCTGGCCTTAACTGAAGTGACCCAACACTGAGGAGGAGGCACACGCAGCTCAGGGAGGGGAGACTAAAACTGAAAACACCTGTAGGCTAAATGATCTGGAAGTACCAACTAACGGAGGGACAGGTAAACTGCACTGTACTAAAACTATAATCCCAGAAGATGCTGAAAGGAAACGGAATGGAGGACTGGGTTCCTAATTATGTTTCAATTTTAAAAGTACATATATTTTTTAGACTACCTTACAACTTTTTTTTAAATGGGTATATCCACTGCTTTCACTTTCTCATGGAAATAAGATTATATATGCCAATTCAGTTTCCAAAAGCTAGCTACACTTTAAGGAGAGTGGCAATACTGTGGACCTTACCCCCTCACTGTGCGCATCCCTGACACCACGCGTCAGTGGGGACAGAGCTCATCATCTACAATTCCAGTGGGTGCCAGGACTTTCCCAGTCACCCGTGCGATCATGAAACCGGAAACATCTCCATCCTCTCTCTCTTCCAAAGAGTCTACTCAACAAAGGTCGTCAGTGATGCTGAAAAGGCAGGCCCTCTAGCAGATGGAGAGCTGATCCAGCGCTGTACGTACCAGAAGAGGGACTAGGAAACAGAGGAGAGGGCCAAGTGAGGTTCCAAGACAGGATCTGCAGGTGTGGAAGACACCGATGGGGTAAGCAGCAGGGAGCAGGACAACCACGTGAAGAAGGATTATTCTGGGTTAATATAAAAAGAGGACGAAGGCCGGGAGAAGAAGAATGGGAATGACAGAGGAATGTGATTTTCCTCATCTATCCTCGTCCCTGACTGTCCAGAGGAGAAACACGAAGAATGGAAAGAGTGTTCTGGGGGAACCAGAAGAGTGGCTGGAGGGGTCTCACTGTCCTCTCATTCACAGCCCCGACCTCTGACCAAGGCGTCAGCAGACACGGAGACAAGAAGCCACCGGGGATCCTTCAGGAAGGGCTAGGAACCTGCTACTGCAAGGGGGGTAAAGCCCCCCAGGCCAGCAGAAAGCAGGACACGGCCCCTGTGGCAGGACCCGGGGTGTTCCTGTCTATGGGACGTGTCATAACTTGGATAACACGGGCTTCCTGTATTTCTCTGACAGAATGGAAACCGCAGAAATGTTAGGAAATTCCCCAAACAATCACAGCAAAAGAGTATTAAATTCAAATGGATTGAACTGTTTTACCCTAAGCCTATATGTAAACATTAAACTTCAGCGATGGAGAACATTGTCTGAAATAAAATAAGTACCTGCAGTTATCACAAGTTGGGAAATCAAAGTTGCTCATAAGATAAGAGTCCATAAATTCTCTGTTACATTCTTCACAGATTGCATAGTCAAATTCCATAACAGGTCCTGAGAAGAAGATTAATTCTTTAAGTTTCCGGCATTGTGACTGGAACAATACATTCTCCTCCACCAACAGAGAGAACCGCTTCCTCTTCGTCCGTCTCAACCACTAGACTGCAGACTTCTTGAAGGCAGAGACTGCATTTAGCAACACACCCTCCACAGCGGGCACAAAACTCCTCCAGGCAGAGTAAAGCCAGATGCTGCCAAGGACCTCGAATACCTAGCCAAGGGTCTTCACCCTGGTTCAAGTCTTGGCTTCGGAGAACAACTGCGCGGACACACAGAGCAGCACAGGACTGCCGCCGACCCTGACAACCCACAGTGCTTCCGCTGCTGCAGCTGAAGCTGGGCTAGGTTCTATCGTACCACTGGCTATTGCCGTATGATCAAATAAAACTTCAACTTGTTCAAAGGATGGGAAAATATCCGCACCCAGAGGATATATATGGCTATATATAACTGACTTGAACCTCAGATAATTCAGTTATATTCTTTTTTCAAGTCAGGTCTCCCCATCTCATACTTTATAAACTGACTTTTTCCTCCAGACATAAAGAATGCCCTAGATTTCATCTCTCGGGTTTTGGCCTCTCATCTCAGCCTACCAAGGGAATTCTGAGCGCTTACTCTATCAGTACACTGGCTGTCTCTGCCCACTACGAACCAGCAGACACCGCATCTCGTTCAGTGTCGTTTCATCATGACACGGACGAAACGCCACAGGAACCCAACTGTTGTTTGTATCGGTCAGCTTACGGCAAAGCTGGTTTTGTTCACATCATTTTGCTTAAGTCACAGAAACTGTCAGTGGCATTAAGTGAGGACTTACTGTCCACAAAACACAAGTTACACTGGTCACTGCCAAATCTGTTTAATTTTTAACCTACTAGCAAAACTTTACTACCCTTATAAAGCTAACCCGCTCACTGCCTCACTATTTAACATCAATGTGCAAAGTCATGCATGATACCCAAATCGGCCAACCTATTTTCTGATAATACACGTTACCTGGTTGATGAACAACTTTTCCAACTGTATGTTCTTTTTCTCCTTCCTCTTCCAGAATGAAGCCTCCTCCTGTGTCAATTATCTTTGGGGCTGCTTTTACATTGGCCACACCTACAAAAAGTAAGCAAAAGTGGTCAACAACTGAACCAGGTAAGCCCATATGTTCCCTTGTGCACAAACAGAAACTTCCTGTAAATTTAATATGTGTCAGACAAGACAAGGAATGTCCACTATTGCCACTTCTATTCAACGTGATACTAAATAAAGGTCCCAGCTAGTACAATACGACAAGAAAACTAAACTGGCATAAAAGTTAAAAAGAAGTAAAACTGCCTTTATCAACAGATAATTTGAGTATGTATGCAGAATATCCACGGGAATCTGTAATCAGAATTTAAAAATAACACCTAGGAAGAGATGTGCAAAAACTATACTGAAACACCACTTAGAGAACTCAAAGACCTAAATAAGCAGAGAACTACACCATGGAATGGATTGGAAGCCTCGATATTGTAAAGATCTCAATTCTCCCCTAGTTCATCTATTCAAGGTGACCCCAGTCAAAACCCCAGCAGCTGTGTGTGTGTGGGGTGGGGGCTGAGGTGGGAGCTGACAAGCTGACTTTAAGAGTGGAGGACTTAGCTACCAGATTTAAAGATTTACTATAAAGCTTCAGGAATTAAGACAGTTTGATAGTGGCATGAAGACAAAGAGATCAATAAAATAGAAAAGAAGGTCCTGAAATAGACATACACATATTTGGTCATTTAATTTATGGCAAAGGCTCTGAGGCAATTCAGTGGGGAACAATTTGTTCAATAAATGACACTGGGACTTATGACAAAGGTGCCACTACAAAACAGTGAGGGGGAAAAATGGTCTTTCCTATACATGAACTTTAGCCCTACCGCATACAAATATAAACAAAAATTGTTTAAATGGATTATAATCTTGAATGTGAAAGGTAAAACAGTGTTCTCTTCTTCTATAAGAAGAAAACATAACTTCATAAACTTGAAGTACCAAAAATTTCTTAAACATGACACAAAAGTACTAACCATATGGTCTTGATTAAAATTAAGAGCTTCTACTCATCCAAAGACCTTTACAAGAGCGAAAACACAGGATGCAAACTGGGAGAAGCTATTGCAATAAGTATACCTGACGAAGGACTCGCATCCGGAATATGCAGTGAAGTCCTGTGAATCAGTAAAAGACAAATAACCAACTTAAAAAAAAAAAGGCAGAGACCTGAATAGGGACTTCACAAATAAGGATATCCAAATAGCCAGTAAGCACATGAAAAAGCCATCATCATCATCATCATCATCATCAACACCACTCATTGGGGAAAAAACTACTTAAAACCCTAATAAAATGTCACTACATTCCCACCAGAATATCCAACAAGGAAATAGTGGCCTTAAATGACACCTTAGTAATCTAAGTGATCACTATGATACATTCTTTTCAAGTGCACCCAGCACACAGTCTGGAACAGACTACTTCAGACCACAATACAAGTCTCAATAAATTTAAAAGACTGGAATAATACCACACATCTGTGATCACAATGGTATGAAACTGGAAATAAATTACAAGAAGAAAACTAAAAAACACACAAACGTTGAGGCTAAATATCATGGTACTAAACAATGAATGGGTAAACAATGAGATCAAGGAAGAAATCAAAAGACAACTTGAAACAAATAAAAATGAAAACACAACAACCCCCAAATCTATGGGACACAACCAAAGCAGTTCTAAAAGAGATATTAACAGCAATACAGACGAGAGCTTAGGAAACTCTGGGACAACTTTAAACATTCCAACATCCAAATCATAGGGGTCCCAGGAGAAGAAGAGGAAGAGCAAGAAGTTGAAAATTTATTTGAAAAAATAATGAAGGAAAACTTCTCCATCTGGCAAAGGAAATAGACATGCAAGTCTAGGAAGCCCAGAGAGTCCCAAAGAAGCTGGACCCAAGGAGGAACACATCAAGGCACATCATAATTAAGATTAAAGATAAGGAATCTTAAAAGCAGCAAGAGAAAAGGAGAGAATTACCTACAAAGGAGTGCCCATAAGACTACCAGCTGATTTATCAAAAGAAACCTTGCAAGAAGGGGCTGGAAAGAAGTATTCCAAGTCATGAGAGGCAAGGACCTACATCCAAGATTACTTTATCCAGCAAAGCTTTCATTCAGAATGGAAGGGCAGATAAAGTGCTTCCCAGATAAGGTCAAGTTCAATGAATTCATTATCACCAAACCCTTATTATATGAAATGTTAAAGAGATTTATGTAAGAAAAAGATCAAAACTATGAATAGTAAAATGACAACAAACTCACAACTATTAACAACTGAACCTAGAAAAACAAAAACAAACTAAGCAAACAACTAGAACAGGAACAGATCACATGGAGGGTTATTAGCAGGGGCGGAGGAGTAAAATCGGGGGGGAAAGTACAGGGAATAAGAAGCATAAATGGTAGGTACAAAATAGACAGGGGGAGGTTAAGAATAGCATGGGAAATGGAGAAGTCAAAGAACTTACTTGTACAACCCATGGACATGAACTAAGAGGGGGTATGCTGGAGAAAAGAGGGTGCAGGGCAGAGGGAGCAAAGGGGGGAAAAAAGGGACAACTGTAATAGCATAATCAATAAAGTATACTTAAAAATTTTTTAAATATAAAAAATAGCAATACAGGCCTGCATCAAGAAACAAATAAAAACATCTAATAAACAATCGAACCTTATACTTAAAGGAAACAGAGAACAAAGCCCAAAGTGAGCAGAAAAGAGGAAATAATAAAGATTAGTGAAAATAAGTCTAAAAAGACAATAGAAAAGATCAATGAAAGCAAGAGCTAGTTCTTTGAAAAGATAAGCAAAATTGATAAACCTTTAGCCAGACTCAGAAGAAGAGGGCCCAAATAAGTAAAATCAGAAATAAAAGAGAAGTGACAACTGATACCACAGAAATACAAAGGATTATAAAGAAGTACTACACACAATTATGCACTAACCAACTGGACAACCTGGAAGAAATGGATGAACTCCTAGAAACATACAATCTTCCAAGGCTGAATCAGAACGAAACAAGTAAACATGAATACACCGGTAACTGCTACCAAAATCAAACCAATAATCAAAAAACTCAAGAAATAAAAGTGCTGGACCAGATGACTTCACAGGTGAAGTTTACCAACACTCAAAGAAAAACTGATACTTATCCTTCTTGAACTATTCAAAAACACTGAAGAGGAGGGAAGGCTCCCAAACTTGTAAGGCCAGCATTATCCTACTACAAAACCAGACAGAGACACTATAAACAAAGCAAACTGTAGGCCAATGTCCCTGTGAACATAAATGCAGAAATCCTCAACCAAATATTGGCAAACAAAATTCAGCAATACATTTCAAACAGCATACACCATGACCAAGTGGGATGTATCAGTGGGATGAAAAGCTAAATATCTGTAAATGATACACTTCATAAACAGAGTAAGGGATAAAAATCATATGATCACATTAGTAGATGCAGAAAAAGCATTTCACAAAATCCAGCACCCATTTATGAAAAAAATTCTCAGCAAAGTGGGGATAATGGGAACATACTTCAACAAAATAAAGGCTTTGTATAAGCCCACAGCTAACATCATACTCAAAAGGTTTTCCTCATAATAGCCCCAAATTGCAAACAACCCCCCCCAAAAATATAAAAACTCTGGTGTAATAATACAATCCTATATGACATATAAATGAACGAACTACCAACCCATCCATTAACGTGGATGAATCTCACACATTATGTTGAAAAGAAGCCAAGCACTGAGATTCCATGTAAATGAAGCTCAAAAAAAAAAAAAAAAAACCAAACCAGAGAGAAATACTACTACTAATCAAAATGGTCGGAACAGTCTGAGGATGGGTGGTTGACTAAGTGGTAATGGGGAACCTTGGATGGTTCTGGAAGTATCCATACATCAATCACTTTGGTGTTTACATGAGCATTTATATAGGTAAAATTCAGGTGAGTGCATTTTACATATCAATGTATGTATGTTGTAAATCATGCATTAAAAAGACAAATTTAATGGTATTATCTTAAGTCACTCCCTTTCTGGCCTCAATTTCTTTCTATAGTAAATAAAGAGATTAGACCATCATAAGCCTGTTTCTACTGTTAACAATTCTTACACTATACTGCCTGTTCATCTCCCGATATCTCCCATGAGACTGTTTTTACCGCTCTAATCTGACAAATTGTTAAACATTTCATGAATATCTACTGGATGGATAGAAACGGGAAAACAGACCAGAACATACTGATTTCATGACTAGGGCAGCCAATACTTGGAATGACCATGAGTGCAGTGAGAATTAAGAAGAGGGGAAGCTGGCCTTGACTGGGTAGCTCAGTTGTTTGAAGCACAGCCTGTACACCACAAGGTTGCAGGTTCAATCCCCAGTCAGGGCACATACATAGGTTGCAGATTTGATCCCTGGTCGGGGCACATATGGGAGGCAATCAATCTGTTTCTTTTTCACGTAGCAGCTGCTAAGCCTTGCTGTTTCCCCAGGCCTTTAGTGCCACCTCTTGGCACCACATTCTAAGGAAGTTCTTCTCAGCTGTTCTCAAGCCACATGTCATAGCACACACTGAAAATGGAAATTGTACAGTACACTGAAACAGAGTACTACAAATATAAAAATCGCAGCACCTAACCTAACTCCTGAAGCACAGCAGGTTGTATGCAATGCTACCACATTCTTGGGTAACTGCCTAAGAATTCTTACAGAATATTCATTCTACCTTGATTTGTGTGATTAGAAGTTTAACTTCATACCAGCTTATGCTCTACTTTGCACCCCTGTGGCACATCCACTCAGTGCAGATGCTCCCGGACTTATGATGGGGTCACTCGCAGACAAACCCATCATAGATGGTAGATCAATTACTACACTGTAGAGCACGGGCTGTTCATCCTCGTGAGCTCATGGCTAACGGGCTGTGGCTCACTGCCACTGCCCAGCAACAGAGGCGAGCAGAGTATACTACATATCACCAGCCCAGGAAAAGGTCAAAATTCACAGCACGTACTCTACAAAATGTGTATAACGTTCACACCATCAATCAAACCACTCACTATAAGTCAGGAATTGTCTGTATAGATCTAGAAGCCTTTGTAGAACCATGAACATGAATTAATCAATACAAATTAACAACCTTTCATCCAGATTCTAGGATGCCTCAAGCTGAAAAAGGAACAAAAGAAAGCCAGGAGAAAGCAAAAAGGATGAGACCAGAACCATTAAACAGCGGCTGGAAATTGCTGCTTCAATGTCAGTATATCAAGACATGAAGCCAGGCCCTGACTGGTGTGGCTCAGTGGGTTGAGCGTCATCCCACAAAGCCAAGGGTCACCGTTTGGACTTCTAGGCAGGGCACTTGCCTGGGTTCCAGGCCTGATCCCTGGTTGGGCACTAGCAAGAGGCAACCAGTGTTTCTCTCACACATCAATGTTTCTCCCTTTCTTCCTGACTTCCACATTCTAAAATAAATACATAAAATGTTTAAAAAAGAAAGAAAAGACAGGAAGCCAGTCTGACTCTTTGCACTCTTCCTTACTTCTGGCTGATGAAAAAGGGTAATAGACAACATAGCTTTAAACTGTGCTCACCCACTCACACAGCATGGGGTATGGCTTCAGAAATACATGCACTCACGTTGCAGCGGTAGTCCTGAAGCCGGCATGTCAACCAAACTATATTTCAGGTACCCTGGGGAAGATTATTACTTGACCACAATGGAGGATTGCATAGAAGACAGATAGACACATACATACACATGACAGACACTGCCCTAAGGAAGGAGGAAGATGAAATCCAGACAAGAATAGCAGCCTTTCTTCCTCAGGGTGAGCGATGACTAGCATAGCAGAGGCCCCTGGTGGCAAGGAAGGGACCTGAACCCACCGTCAGATGACCTGAGTTCTAGTCCTGATCAGTCTGTGCACTTGCTGGGATGAACTTGAGCAAACCCCTTTCCTTTTCTGGTCCTCAATTACCACCTCATAAACACAGATTCCAAAGCCTGCCCTAATTATTTCCCAGGTTAGCTCAGAGAATTCAATTAGCTAGTTTGAAACATGTGAGGGCGGTAGCTAATGTCTGTTTGCTCTTTTTAGCGCTCTGCAGTAGCAAGTCCTACGCTGGATACGGCAAATTCTCTCAGTCTTCCTTTGAGGATGTGGATGAAGGAGAGAGCAGGTGCACATTACCGAAATGGGTTACAGGTCTAAAAGCTTTGTGCAAGGTACCACCTCTGGTACCGGCGGAAGCTGCAGGAAAACAGAAACGGACAGCTGGGGCGCTGACAGGCACCCGCTGGCACCTCCCGATCCGGTACCTCCCGACGGCTACGGTAGGCAGCTGCATCCAAGCTAAAGACCGCAGCTAGACAGCCCGGGCGCGACGAGGACAGCCCGGGGCTGGGAGTCATCAGAAGACCTGGGTTCTACCGCGGAGTGGTCCTGCGGTCTGAGACAGCTCGCTTCGACAAGACCCTCAGCGGATTCCCTCCCGGGACAGCACGCCTGCGCGCCGCAGACGCGAGGGGTCCGCACGCCACACGCGGGACCCGGCACCCGGTCCGCCAGGAGAGGGAAGGGGCAGGCGCCGCCAGGACCCAAACCTCCGGTAGCTGCAACAGCCGAGGCCGGGTAGGGCCGGGCCGCCAGCCGGGCCTGGCGCAGCATCAGCGCCCGCTGCCGCTTCCGCTCGATGCTCGCCCGCACAGAGGCAGGCAGCTCGGCCGGCTGTTCTGAAGTCGCCGGCTCTGGCGACGTTTCCTCCACCGCCGCCATCTCCAAGTTCAGAGAACCTTATCTCTAGCCCTGCGCACGCGCAGGTGACACCAAGACGCCACAGAGTGGGAGCGCGCCTGCGCGATTTCGGGAGGACTGGGCGGAAGGGAGAGGCGATGGGCAGAGGCTGTGCACTTCCAGGGGCCGGAAATACCTGCTAGCTTGTAAATCGACAGGGAAAACGGTACCGAGACAGTTTTTCAGGGCTTGATCTTCTTTAAAATAATAGTTGCCGTTGGTGGTTTAGAATAGGGGCTTTGGAGTCAGACCTAGGTTAAGTCGTAGCTCTCACACCACCTGCGTGATCTTGAACAAGTTATTTATCCTGAGTTCTGTTTCTTCAGTAGTATAACGAGAATAATTACACAACCACTTCCTGAGTTGTTGGAAAAATTAAATGTAAAGGCTTTCAACACAATTCTTGGCGCAAAGAAAATGGCCAAAAATGATGGCAGCTGGTAGTAGTACTATCAACAGGAGAGACTGAGATCATCAATCTGACTTGATCTTGGACAGAGCCTTAGATTGGAAATGAGAACACCTGGGTTCAAACGCTCACTTGCTGTGTGATCGCTGGCGAATGCGGCACCTGGTACCAAGGCTGCTATGCATGAACTCCACTGTCTTTTCCACGGACTATTCCTTCAGTGTGGATGGGCTGCCACCAGGGAGACATTGAGTTTGAACTGCGGCTGAATCGTGATTCCCCAAAAGTATGGTAAATGAAGTGAAAGAAACATTGCATACTTTTCCAGAAATACATGCTTTTTTAAATTACAAATAAAATTGAATTGAAACCAAAAAACATTAAATTCTAATTACATATACTGTTTAGGACTAGATTTTAAAACAGTCTAACACATGTGAAGTTTCCCACTAATATTCAATGGTTAAATTTTGAGAAGCACAACCTAGTAGTCCTACTCTATTGATTATACGTATATTGTACTTAAGCCGGAGAACCTGATATAAAGTGGATAAATGTTCAGATCTACTGATTGAATTGAACATACAGACCTCAAGCCATTCCTGTTGTCCTTCCCCTCACATCCCTCGTTCTTCCTGTCTATTGATCTTGTCCAGGTGGTAAAAGCTCAAATTCCATGTAACACCAAAAACACAAGCAACAGAATAAAAATTAAATAAACTGGATAAATTGAAAACTTGTGCATTAGATAACACTATCAAAAAAGTGAAAAGACAGAAAATATTTGCAAATCATATATCTAAAAAGGGTTTAGTATCCAGAATATATAAAGAGCTCTTACAACCCAATAAAAAGGCAAAAACCCAGTTTTCAAATGAGCAAAGGGCTTAAGTAGACATTTTCCTTTCTTTCTTTTAGATTGCATTTATTCATTTTTAGAGAGAGGGGAAGGGAACGAGAAGGAGAGGGAAAAACACCAATGTGTGGAAGAAACATCTGTCAGTTGCCTCTCACACGCCCCCAGCTGAGGACCTGGCCAGCAACCTAGGCGTGTGCCCTGACAGGGAATCAAACCAGCAATCTTTCAATCTGCCGGATGACGCCCAACCCACTGAGCCACACCAGTCAGGGCTTCAGTAGGCATTTTTCTCAAGAAGATACACAAATGGTCAACAAGCACATGAACAGATGTTCATCATTAGTAGGGAAGGGCAACTCAAAAGCACAATGACATACCACTTCACACCCAATGAGACGACCAGAACTAAGAACAAACCAGGATATAGTAAGTTGACAAAGTTGAAGAGATTAGAACCCTCGTGGCTTGCTGGTAGGAATGTAAAATGATGCTGCTATAGAAAACAGTTTGGCTGTTCTTCAAAAAGTTAATCATAGAAATACCATCTGTGTCGGCAATTTCACTCCTAGGCATATATACCCAGAAGAATTGAAAACAGGAGTTGGAACAAAAAGTTACACACAAATGTTCACAGGAGCACTGTTCACAATAAACAAAAGCTTGAAACTACTCAAATAACCATCAAATGGTGAATGGATAAACAAAATGTGCTATATCCACACGAGAAAATATTATTCAGCCATAACAGAAGGAAGTACTGATCCATACTAAAACATGGATAAACCTTGAGAACATTATGCATTCCTTTTCTATGAAATACGTGAATAAGCAAACTCACAGTGACAGAAAGAGGATTAGTGGTTGCCAGGGGCTATGGGAAGAGGAGACTGGGGCACCATCGCTAAATAAGTGTGGGACTTCCTTTCGAGGTAATCAAGATGTTCTGGAACTGGACAGTGGTGATAATTGCACAACACTGGGAATGTACTGCATGTGACTAATAGTACATTTTATTTTATAATAAATTTTTAAAGCCACTCCAATTGTCAATGGGCTCAGGCATTTAATGGAAGTTAATGAACCTGGGCAGGTGTAGGACTTGGGCAAACCGTAGTGCAAAGGTACCTCTCAGAGGGGCCAGCCATGACACAGCTCCCAGGGGGAGCTGTCGCGCGGCAGACTTGGGCCCATTGCTGCCAGATTGCCAATGCTTCAAGAAAAGTAACTACTTCTCAAACTTTTGTGTACATATGAGTCACCTGGTGATCTTGTTAAAATGCAGATTCTGATTCAGTAGGTCTATGGGGAAACCTTAAGAATGTGCATTGTTAACAAGCTCCCTGGTGAGACCACTAACCACACTTTGAATAGTGAGGGTCCCATTCACAGGTTCTCAAACTTGGCAGCACGTTGCAAGCCTCTGGGGAGTTGAAATAACACATGCTTAGGCCCTACCCACACAGACTCTGGCATCGTTGGTCAGGGATGGCATCTGGGCATTGGGATTTTGTAAAGCACCCTCCCTACCCCCCACCCCCACCCCACACCTAGATAAATCTAATGGGCAGCAAACTTAGAGAACCAGAACCCTAAATGACCCTTCTAGACTCGACACGGCTCTAAGTGTCTCTGAGGCTATGCAATATTTCTAAGGAACAAGCTAACAATTCTCCACCAAGGAAACCTGTGGAGAATCACTAGCCCCTAGAGCCTCCTCCCCAACAAAGCACTCCAAGCTTGAATAGGGAAGGGCTCAGCCCAGATGCTGCACATGCCCTGGGATTTTGTAACCCTTGCCAACCGCTTTGGTCTCCTCTTACAGGTCACTCCCTCTCCTTTGTTTCCCTGATCTTTGTTAGCAAGTTTCGTGTAACTGGGCCTGAATTGTTAGCTGATGCCTCAACCAAGCTCAAAGGAGACTCCTCTTTTAGAGAAGGAAGAGGAGTGCATGCCCTGATCCGTGCGTCTCCCACGGTGATGGGGGCTACAGGGCCTGCCCAGAGCACAGCAGCGTGAGTCATCTCCGTGGGGGCACAAAAGGAAAGCAGGCGAGGAGAATAGACCAGTGGATGTATTCTTGCCTCTCCCCATTCAGTCTCAGGGAAAACCTGTGACTACATCTTCCTGCTTTGTCCCTCTCTCCTCTCCCAGACGGACTGTGATCCTGGCTGAAAGAGGGGTAATTAACGAAGCACAGAAAGAATGGGAAGCCCTAACCCAAGCCTGAAAAAGAGCAGGTAGGTAAGAACGGAAGCCAGGAAGCGGGTGAGAAACTTGGCAGTGTTACCTGACTTGGCCTCCTCTCTGAGAGCATCACTGGGGCTGCTCATGCCGAGACGACAGGATGTCAACGTATCTGTCTTTATTGTCTAGTCAATAGTGCATGTGTGTAGCTTTCTGTTTTATTTCTATTTTCCCTGAGTCCCTGGGGCTTGGTGCCTTAATGTGGTCACTTTGAACATCATTGGCATCGCTTCCCGATAGGAACATCTGGTGGGAAGGAGCAAGCCACGGGGAAAACTGTCTGGGATGAGGCTGCAGGAACTCGGAAATCGGGCTGACCCTGCTGAATTCCGCGGCACTGATTTAGTGATCCAGGAAACACCGTCTCTTTTTGCTGCGACAGACTAGGCCAGCACTCCTGGAGAAACTTCGATTTCAACCTCCCTAAACCAAAAGACAGAGAGGTTGAGGCAAAAATGTCATATTGGAAATCTGATCAATGAAATGTCTGTGTGCCTGCAAAAGGGTTTAAGAAACATCTTAAAGATCTATATGAATTTTCTTTCCAAAAACAGTAAGTGGGAAGGTGCAAATGGTTCAACTAAGATGGGGCCGAGGGGAAAAAAATTACTTTCGGCACTGGAAGCCAAAATCCTTTGTCACTCATGCACCCTCCCTACTCTGCACTCCCCAGAGCCTGAACACAGCCCAGTGGACCTTGCTTCTTACTGCCTCTTCCAGGAAGCCTGTCCTGACTCCCTCCTCTGGCTGCCTGTGAACTTCATACATGCTGCTGCGGTGGCACTTACCACACCAGAGGTGATCCCTACCTTCAGTCCTCACTAACTAATCAGGTCCTTGAGAGCTGGGACCGTCTGATGCATCCCAGTATCTCCAGGGCCCAGCACAGTGCCTGGCTCAGAGTCACTGCTGAGTGAATGTTTGAGGAATTAAATAGAACGATAATACCAAATAAGCCTAGCTGTATGTCTCACCAGCGCTGAAAACTCGAGGTCCAAAGCTGAACCCTACTGCCACCTCCCATTCACTAGGAGAGCTATCCACCCGCAAGGGGAAAGAATACTCTACTTCGGAACAGCCTGTTGCATTATTGTCTAGCTTTGGCCATTGCTTTCTGCAAGAACAATGGTAACAATAATAATAGCAAACACTTACATTGTGCTTGTAGTTTCTGAAGCATTTTAAATGTATTCACTAATCTAATGTTTATACCACTCAATGAGTATTTTCACTCATCCCAGTTTAGCACTGCTTTTTAAAAAAAAGATTTTATTTATTTATTTTTAGACAGAAGAAAAGGGAAGGAGAAAGAGAGGGAGGGAAACGTCAGTATGGGGTTGCCTACCGTGAGCCCCACAATGGGGATCTGGCCTGCAACCCAGGCATGTGCCCTGATTGGGAATTGAACCAGTCAACCTCTGGTTTGCAGGCCGGTGCTCAATGCACTGAGCCACACCAGCCAGGGCCTAGCATTGCTTTTTTTAATTTTATGTTTTTAATTTATTGTATTTTTCCATTACTACTTATTACCCCTATACCCTCTTCCACCTCCACACAATCACCACATCACTAATCCCAGTTTATAGGTGAGACCACTAAAGCACAACGATGTTAAACAATTTGTTCAAGGTCATCAGCTAATCAATGCCTGGTTGAACCGAGCTTAGCCCCAATGTCAATATTCTCAAGCACTAAACTGTAAGTCTCTAAATTAGAACAAGTCTTCCTCTTGCTTCTTCTGCTGGTGCTTGTTCTACCTGAGTCAGTGTAGAGCTGGAATCAGAAACCAGGTCCTTGCAACACTCTGCGTGGCTAACCAAGTGGCTTGGAACCAGGAGGTGGCCTGCCTGCCTGACACCCGCTGCCAGAGTCGTTGCCTATCTTGGGTAGGACTAGGGAGGACGAATGCAGTCTCAGGGTTCGTCCACCGGGTGGATGAGCTCCAATCCACATAGAATATAATCCACATATTATAGACTTGTGGTTTCCTGTTTTCTTATTACCCCCAATTGGGGTTTTCCTTTCAATTACCTTTGTAGTAAGTATGGTTGCAGATTTCAACCACAAACCACTTATATTTTATGGACAAGCACTTCCTCTAATAGTTACACTGCTATTGAATAGATGAACTGTTTATCACCAGATACATGTTTTTTCACAATTTCTATAATGTTTGGGTGGTGGCTGAGTGTTTGTGGCTCCCATTCCTTCTCTGGTTCCACTGCTACTGGCTTAGTTTAGCCCCCGACGTCTCTCATGACCACAAACTGGTCTCCCAGCCTCCAGGCCGACCCCTTCTAACCCATCTCCCGTTTGGCCTTACAGTTTCATCTTTCTAAAGCACAGCCTGGACCATGCCATTGCTCCGTTCAAAAACCACTTGTGTGTAGCTAATTCAAAGTCTCCATTGCCTGGTTCCAGCAGCCCCTTTGGGAGGAGGTGGGGGATTACCTTTAATGAATCCTCATTGAATTTTATGCTTTAGCCAAACTGGACAGGTTTGCATCTTCTAGACCTGTCCTGAATCCTGTACTTCTGAGCTTTACTCACACTGTTTCTCTCCCCACTATTCTTTTATCCATACACTCAGTCATTTTTTTCATTTGTATATTCACAAATGAATACACAAAGCACTCATAATAGGCAGTGTCCCCAGCCTAGTTAGGATTTAGTTCACATACCATACTTTAAATTCACCCATTCAGAGTGTACAATTCAATCATTTTAAGTACAGGGTAGGACAGAAGTAGGTGTATAGTTGTTCATATGAAAATAATACGATATTAATGAATAGCAACACAAGAATAAACTCTGTCTTTTGCATACTCTCAACTGTAACCCTACTTTTCCCCGCCCTGTGCATTCATAGAGTTGCACAACCATCACCATAATCGATGTCTCAACACCCCAGATGCAGCAGTCATTCCCCATCAAACCCTCTCAGCCCTGGGCCACCATTAATCTGCTTCTGTCTGCATAGATTTGCCTCTCCTGGACATTTCGTATAAACGGAATCATGCAATAGGTGGCCTTTAGTGTCTGCCTTCTTTTACTTTGCGTAATGTTTTCCGGGTCCATCGCGGTTGTAGCGCATACCAGTATTTCATGTTTCTATTGCCAAATAACATTCCCTTGTCTGGCTATACCATACTTAACTCACCCACTCATCAGCCAATGGACATTGAGTTGTTCCCACTTTTTGGCTGTCATGAATAACGCTGCTATGAACATCCGCGTGTAAGATTTTGTGCGGACATGTGTTACCATTCCTCTCGAGTGTAAACCTAGGAGTGGAATTTCTGGGTCCTATGGTAACCCTCTGCTTAATATTCTATGGGACCACCAGATTGTCTTCCGGAGTGGCTGCACTATTTCACATTCCTACCAGCAGTGTCTGAGGGTTTTCATTTCTCCACGGCTTTGCCAAAGCTTAACTTAGTTTCTATCACAGCTGTTAGTCGATGAGAGGCAGCATCTCACCGAGGTTTTGACTGGCGTTTCCTTAACGGTGACGTTGGGCATCTTTTCACATGCACATCGGCCATTCGTGTGTTTTCTTTGGAGAAATGTCTATTCAACTCCCTCATCCATTTTTAAGTTGGGAGAGTTGTCTTTTTATTATTGAATTTTAAGTGTCCTTTATATATTCCAGATATCCAGAGTTTTGAATTATTTATGCTTTCTATATTTTCTATACTTTCTAAATTTTCTACAATGACCATGAACTACCTAATTAAACAGAATGCATAACCAATATGTGATATCAACATATATGAAAGTATAAAAATTTTTCTAATCAAATGTATGAAAGACATTAAACTGGAAAGAATGATTCATGTGTTTTGGCTTGGGTTTCTTTTCTTTCCTTTTTTTTCAAAATCAAGATCCATTTTGGAGGGATGGAGCTATGGGTCAAATATAAAATTAAGTGGGATATGTGTGTACTTGGTCATTTCAGTTAAAAAATTCTGTCAGGGTGTTTGGTGAAGTGATCTCCTTCTGCATACATGACCTCAGGACCATGTCCAACCTTCACTGCCCTTGGTTTTCCATTTCCGTAGGGTCAGGCTCTCTTGAGAAGGGTCAGTGAAAAACTACCTGAAGGCCTTGGTGTTCCATAAACTTAGTAGGAACCAGCATATGATGAGCCTGATAGAAAGATGCGATTTGAGATGACAAGAGCAGAAGCAGTGTCGGCCTGAGGGCGGTGTTCCTCTCGCTGTTTGGGACTGTTCAGACCACCTCTGCCGCCTGTGCCCACTTCTGGATGCCACCGAGGGCATCTGAGCCCCGGTGGCCAGATCGGACGGCAGGGCCAGGAGCCCTATCACAGGAAGAAAGTGCCTGCGACCAAGATTTGGGGACAAATACATTTTGTGAAACATGCAGGTGGTGGGGGGTCTGGAGGACAAAACGACCTTTAGATGCCCTTGCTGGGCCTGGGATCTGATGGTTTATACACAGGGAGGCCCGTTCAGAAGGGTCCTGACCAAGGTGCCCCACCTGCAAAGAGCAGAGGGGCAGCAGTGGGTTGCCAGGCCTCCATGCTCCCACTTGACTGGAGACCACAGCGGCCCACGGGCAGGGCTCCCTCTCACCTCAGGTCACCAGACCCAGGGCCAGCTCTCGTGGCCCCACGTCTCCCTGGAGTTGAAGACGGTCGTGACAACAGCACCAGAGTCTCAGCCGGGGCCCACACTGCTGGGACAGGGAGGCATCGAAGCTCTACAGGGCAGCAACTCCAAGCTGTCGTGGGGGCCCAGATTCCAATGAAAACAGATGAAGCACGTTGGGCACGTGCCTTGTAAATGCACGGAAACAGCTTCCCTTCCACAGATAAATATGTTGAGCCTATTTTCCGTACGACAAATAATTTGATCTTTTATTTTTCCTTTTTGACAAAGACCAGGTAAGAAAAACATTTTGATGTTTGTTTTTGTACGAATAATGATGATGATGATGATGATGATAAACAGCATATGGGCGATGAGAAATGGTGTTGCCAGCCATCCTTGTTGGCCGGGCCACAGTGGGGAGCTGAAGGGGCAGCTGAGACGGGGCAGAGCCAGGCCCCACAAGGCCACAGCTTCCACTTTGATCAACAGGAGACCTGCTTCCATGGCCTTTGTTGAGATTATCCATAAGTCATTGTTAAAGGGAAAGCGCTTTATTAACTCAAGGAAGTGGAAGGAACTTAGAGCCCTACAAGGCTAGGCTCAAAATTTGGAGCAGATAATTGAATCTGTGTGAGCTTTTCCTCATAAAACTGGCTACTATACAGACCTGTTCTTTGTATGTGAAATTAGAAATAATGGCACACGTTGAATGCCAAGCAAGAGAGACCGATGCCAGAAGGGGTAGCTGTTGTTGCTACTACTGGTAACCAGTAGAGGGCACCAAACGATTCCAATATGAACCCGGTTTTGTAGCCTGGCCACTGTGCAAGGAAGCAACATCTACCCAGTAGGCAGGTTTGCATACAAACATGCACACCACACTCCTTTTTTATTAGGAAGTTATAAATTACACTTTACACTGTACTATTCACTGTGTGTGTCAGGGGGGCCAGGGGAATCACCTATTAACAAAAGCAGGTTGGGGTAGTGGAAAGAGGCCCCAAAGAAGGCTCCTAGCAGGGGTTCTTGTCCTTGCCCTGGTCTTCATGCTGTGTGACCTTGGACAAGTCTCTACCTACGTCTGGACCTCTTTTTGAAGCCCAAGAGGGTTGGACCAGGTACTAAGGGACCTTCTGGCTGTCTGTAACTAAGATTTGGAGGCAAATACATTTCATGAAACATGCAGGTGGTAGGGGGTCTGGTGGATAAAACGACCTTTGGATGCCCTTGCTGGGGCTGGGATCTGATGATTTATACACAGGGAGGGAAGCCACGTTCACTTAATCCCGGCCTCACAAAGGAGCGAGCTTGGTTGTTGGGTGGTGGCCGTGTTTTTCTGCAAGTGCACACGATGCTTATCATCTTTTGTGCCGGTTGATGGCGAAGCCACATAGACCACCCAGCCTGACAAAGAAAGGAATTCTTGTCTACAGTTGACAGCCCTCAGGTTGACGGCTTTCCATTTGCCTCGGAGGCTGTCACTCGCAGAACAATGGCAGCGAGCAGGGTGGCTCTCACCTGAGACAGGCACTGCCGCCAGGAGGGGGAGGAGGCAGGCCGGGCGTGGGGTGGGGGTGGGGGTGGCTGCTGTCTCTCCTCCCGGGATACACAGGGCAAAGCAAGAGCACCCCCATCTGCAGCAGACCCGCTGGGAGAGGCTGTGGAGGCTCACTGTGCGGGTGGATGGTTGTGTCTCACTCTCCAGATTGGAAAGTGGCAAGCCACTTAAGACAGGACTCTTCATTTTAAAAAGTCGTAATGGATTACTGGTACACACAAAACATAAACCAGTCTCCAAAGCATGATGCTGAGGGAAAGAAGCCAGACACGAAAGAGTACATGCTGTGTAACCCCATTTCTAGGAACTTCTAGAGCAGGCAGAGCCAAGCTACCGTGGTAAACCTTAGGGCAATGGCTGCCTCCTCATGAGAGGGAAAGGCTGGCTGCCCAGGGAACGTGGAGGAACCTTCTAGGGGATGGAGACATTCTGCGTCGTGACTGAGCGCTGATGGCGTGCGTGTACCTAAGTGGAAAACTCTGAACCGTGCCCTTCAAAATCAGTGTGTTTCACTGTTCAAAAATTACACTCCCGTAGAGTTGATAAAATGGAATTGCAAAAAACGTTTAATGACTTCTCATTCTCAAAATAAATACATAGTCACACTAGAAGACACAGAAAATGCAGACTTAAAAAAAAAGAAATAAGAATCATTCATAATCCCATCACCCAGAGGTACACATGGTTATCATCTTGACACTGATAGCGCCAGGCCTTTCCTTTTACAAAAATGAAATCACGTAAGTTTGTAACTGGCATTATCATTAATTTATGTAGGCATTGAGTTGGCAATATAAGTACATGGTTAAAACTTCAGTAGGTACAAAAGGGCATAAATTAAAACCTCAATTTCTCTCCCAGTTCCTCTCCCCAGAAGCGATCACTCCCCTCATTTATTTGCACGTTCTCCTGAGAAGCGTGACGCAGTTACAGCCGTACGTGCATGGCAGTCCTTGCGGGGAAGGTGGGAGCCTGCTGCACACATGATCTGCACCTGTAGCAACCTGTGTTTTTAATATAACAACAGGAATAACTTCTCATGTCAATAAAATTCTTCTACAATGTCATTTTAAAAAAGATTTTGTTTATTTATTTTTAGAGAGGGGGAGGGAGAGAGAAAGAGAGGGAAAACATCCATCAGTTGCCTCTCGCACACCCCAACCAGGGACCTGGCCCACACCCCAGGCATGTGCCCTGACCAGGAATCGAACCGGTGACCTTACAGTGTGTAGATTGGCACCCAACCCACTGAGCTACACCAGTCAGGACTACAGTGTCATTTTTAAGTAGACATTTGACTGAAGTAGAATATAGAAAAGGAAATATGCAAAAATTTTAAGTCTAAAGCTCAAAGCGTTTTCATAAATTGAATCTGCTTTTAGATTCAGTACCAATATGAAATACTAGATCATTTACCAGCATCCCAGAAAAGCTTCCAGACCCTCCTACTTACTGTCTCCTCCTCCCCCAAAGGACCCACAATCCTGACTTCTCTATTCCTTCACTCAGCAGAATTCGAACAGGATTAGTTCATGTTGCAGTATATAGCAACAGTCGATAAATACTTGTTGCCATAGAGTGTTCCTTTGTGTAAATACATCACAATTTGTTTACCCCTTCTGCCGTTGATGGGCGCGTGGGTTGCTGCCAGGTTTTGGCTATCACAGCTGCTGTGAACGTTCTTTAGATGTGTTCTGGGGAACATATGCATACATTTCTGTTGCATACATGCCTAGGAATGCAGTCGCTAGGTCATGGGGTACGCATCTGTTCCGCACTGGTCCAGAAAACATGGGCTCCGAAACGGCCACACCAGTGTACACTCTGCCCCGCAGTAGGAGGGGGTCCATCGCCCTGCGCCCTCACCTACCAAATCAGTTTAAATGGATGCATCGTATTCCACCGCACAGACATGCAATCCTTTATTCACCTGTTTCCTGTAGTTCGGGGGTTCCTGGCTCCGTGCCAGACACACTGGTGCCCTGATAAAGCTTGAGGACCCCTTCTGAGAGTGTGACGTAGTGACACAGAAACTTCATTACTAACACACCGATAACATCTAGCCCCTGGCCCAGTAATCACGGCAACTCCGAAATTCCAAAATGAGCATGAACATACGCATGTTTGCTGACCTTTGGTGCTGCTTTTCCTACGCAGGACACACCTCAGCTTTCACCAGATTTTAAAATCACCTGTTTATTTTCAAATTTTAAATACTCCTTGTGTACTAAAGATACGAATCACCTGTGTGAAATGTTACAATTCTTTCATTTATCAGCTTTGACACTTTAGTTTTTAATAACAGCTATTTGGTTTTTAAAATAATAGCTTCATTGGGAAATAATTCACACACCATAAAATTCACCCTTCGAGAGTATGCATTTCAGTGGTTTGTAGTAGATTCCCAGGGTTATGAAACCCTCACCACCATCTGATTTCAGAACGTTTTTCACCACAGAGGGAACCTCAGGTCATTGGCAGTCACTCTCCCAGAGCCATCTCCTACACCGCCAATCTCTCTGCATTTCTCCTCGGGACAGACTAACAGGGGCCGCCCGCTCTGCCCACACCTGGACATGCACACGATATGCACGTGTACGTGGTCTTCCAGAACTGGCTTCTTCTACTCAGTGTAACATTTTCAGGGCTCATTCGTGTTGTGGCAGGTGTCAGTATGCCATTCCTTTTCATGGTTGAATAATATTCCATCATGTAGCTATATCATGGGTTTTTATCCATTCATCAGTTGATAGATATGTGTGTTGTTTCTACTTTTTGGCAGTTATGAGTAATGCTGTTACGGGCATTCATGTACAAATTTTTATGCAGGCATGTATTTCATTTCTCTTAGCATATGCTGCACCTAGAAATGGAATTTCTGGGCCTCATGGTAATTCTGTTTAACATTTTGAGGAGCTGCCAGACTATTTTCCAGAGTAGCTGCATCATTTAAAATTCCCACTAGCAATGTCTGAGGTATTTATGGGTTTTTAAAATTTTATTTATTTATTTTTAGAGAGAGGGGAAGGGAGAGAGAAGAGAAGAAGAGAAACATCAGTATGTGGTTACCTCTCACGTGGCCCCCACTGGGGACCTGGCCCACAACCTAGGCATGTGCCCTGACCAGGAATCGAACCAGTGACCCTTTGCTTCACAGTCCACACTCTATCCTCTGAGCTTACACAAGCCAGGGCTGTTTATGTTTTTTTTTTAAAACACATACAATGTTAAAATTTTGCATGGTAAAATAAAGCAATGTTTTCTTTATGGTTTCTGTCTTTGACCCATTCTTACACAGGCTCCTGCCATTCCAAAATAATAGAAATAGTTTCGCATATGTTATTTTTCTTTCAGTATGTCTATGTTCCTCCTTTTTGTAATTAAAATTGTTAAACAACCACTTGTCATTGTTATCAATGTCATGCAAAGCCAGGGCTCCCCGCTCCTCCTGCCATTTTGGTACACTTCTTAATCCAGGTCTGTCTGCTTTACAATCAGTGGCATTTCCCCCAGATTCTGACTTCAGTTAGTATTCAGAGGTGTGGTTAATTGTTACTGGACTCTCTTGTTTCTTCAGAAGTTTTTTAAGGCTGTTTTTGCATACTTCTAATCAGATGCTTTTTTTTTCCTTTTTGGCATATGATGTTTCAAGAAAGTGCTCATTTGAATGCATTTTCAGTGCTGTACACATTTTATCGGGACCGGGGAAGGCTATGCACGGTGTTCTGGATGCACTTCACTGCCTTCGCCCCATCCTCCCCAGCTTCCGTTGCCATGGGAACGCGTGGCAGACCTGGGTCTGGGGGAAGGCAAGAGGCTGGCTGGGTACGCGGCGAAGGGACTTAGGGAGGAAAGTTTGGGAGCCTGTAAGGAAGGAACGTTCCTGGGGTTTTCTGGCCTGTCCCCTGTGTTTTTTTCTCGATTTCTCCGCCACCTTGGAAACAGAAAGTAGACCATTTCCATTCGTAATGGCATCACCAAGGCTCATGTTTCCAACATTTCATAACATTTTTATTCTGTTTTCTCCGTACTACAATCCAGGGTTCATCAGCTCCATTTTACAGATGACGACACAGAGGCCCCGAGAGGGAAAATGCTGAAATCCCGAGACTCGGACACTGCAGAGCTGCATCTCAACAGGCCGGGAATCCTGACTCCAAGCCTCGAAAACCCCTGTTGGGAAAGGAGAGAGGTCAAAGGTCCGGGATGTGTACACAGACAGCCTGCGACAGGAATGCGAGTTTTTGTGGTTTGGGTTTTCTTCCCCCGTTCTACGCAGGCTTCGCATGCCAGCAAAGGGTGTGCGTCTGTGTGCTGGGGGGTGGGAGGCGGTGAGTCGCAGGGTTGCGTGGCATTCCTGAGACGTTTCATAAGAGCCCAGAGCGCCGAATCCGTGGTGAAGCTCACAGGCCCGTCCGGGCCCTGCTGCCCCACCAGTGTGCAGCTTCTGGCCTGGAAGGAGACGAGACCTGACCCGATGTGGGCACATGGCTGCCGTTCCTGTGGCGTGACTCGCTCAGTGGTTTATTGGGGTCTGTACGTGTGTGCTTCAGATTCGTAAAAACACCCCTCTTGTGACAATAGAGAGGGGCACGCTCTGCTTCGGGGGCTCACAGGGGCTCTCTGGGAAGAGCGCGTCTTTGCGCGCTGCGACCCTGCCCGTCTCACTGTGACTCAACGCGAAGAGTCCTTTGCGGCGGAGTAAGAAGATTTTTCTGGTCAAATGTTCTGAGCAAATGCTACATATTCTCCACACCCCACTTGGAGATTCGCAATGAGAATTAATATATTTGAGACCCCAAGAGGTGGGGCAAGGACGAGGCCTGCTGGATACTTAAAAGTGAGGGTTACCTAACATCTCCCAGCACTGAACCTTTCCTCCCCGGTAACCTTCAAGGCTGCCTGCCAGACAGCGGCTGCACGGAGCCCGGCATCGCGTAGTGTTTGAGCAAGGCCGACTTTTTCGAGTCTAAATAAATGCAGGTTAAATTCTATTGAAACAAACTCCGAGGATCTGCCCAAATTCTTTCACGTTTATGCTGTGCTTTTAAGTGTATCAAATATTCCTAGTTATAACTGTGCTATTTTTGGAAGCAATGTTTTTCGGGTCACATAGACATTTTTACTGTGTGAGAACCTTATTTATTTTGACCAACGCGGAAACTTACTTAACAAAAGTTCAGCGTGAAAATTTACAAGACTCGAGTTGTATGCCGCAGTGAAACAGGAGGGGGCGTGGAAGCAGGGGCCTCTCCGGCGAGCACAGCGGTTCTGCGGCCTCGGACTAGTTCCAGGGCTTCTAACACGGCGACGCCACGGCCCCGCAGAGCCACCCACCGCCCCAGCGTCGTGTGTCGCCCACTGGCTGCCATCTGCACACGGTCCTCTGCCACCAGGTTCGTCCAGGGATCAAATCCCCGCAGCCGTCCCAGGACATGTCTGCCAGTTTAACTTCAACGATAACTTCTTGTCCGTACATTTTTTTAGCTCGGGAGGGTGGCTTCGCTCATGGTGTCCACTGAGCAAACTCAAAGATCAGAAATTGATTTTACTGCACTTTCACCTGTGTGGCACTTATTGGCTCCTTGGCATCTCTACTGATGTTCATAAAACATCTTATTTTCACATTTTTCCAGTATTATTAATTTTTATGGAAGTTGCATATGTAACTTCTGTGAAAAATAAATGGATTTCTCCTTTGGGACATTACAATACTTTTAAATTGAATCTTCTTTTATTATAAGAATAATTGATGAGCCCTTCTAAATGTTTAGGAAATGTGAAAAAGCAGAGTAAAGCCCAGCATCTATTCTCTCCAATAAGCCACCATTCACATTTTCACCAAGCTTTTTCTTCTGTGCACATACACTTTCTACGTGGTTGAGATCCCACTTTGCAATGTTGCCTTTCCCTTGATTAATGTGACATTAGAGCAAGGCTGTTAGCATCTGTTTTTAATGTGAGAAGAAAGAAAACATTTTAAGACCACATTCTGCCTTCCGAGAGAGGCTGGTGGTTTTGATTGTTTGGGGTCCAGAAGAAGAGAGTAGGCCACTCCTCAGAGGGTGCAGAGGCGTGCGGGGCTGTCTTCGGTGTGACCCTGAGCACCGATGGGGTTGCGTCTGGGCCCCCACTCGGGGCCCCCTGCCAGCTCCTCTATGCCCAGATGCTGCGCCCATCCCTGCCCTTGGGCAGACTTAAGTCAAAGGACCAAGGGTAAGCAGAAGAGGGAGAGAAAATGAAAATAAATGACCTGCCCTCAACCACCACGTTTCGCTTTTCCTTTCCTGCCCAGTTGCTGACTGTAGTAACAATTGTGCACCACTTTGCACTCTGAACTCAGAGTGAAACGCACAGCCGGATGCAGTCCTGGAGAGAGCCCTCTACAGGGGAGGTGCTGGGGCTCGGGGGGCTCACTGGTTCGGCCAAAGCCCCTCGGATCTAACTGTCAGTGACAGACCCGAGTCCCAGCTCTGGTCTCTGGCCCCTCCCCGTCTCTGTGCAGATCTGCACCCCTGCTTCCAGGCAGCTCTAAAAAGCCGTGCAAAATGTCAGACAAGTACAGCTGTCCCTGCCTGTGTGGACCTGGAAGATAATTCAATCCAACAGAATTAATGGGCTTATTACAAAGTCCCACTAATTCCTCCGTCAGCCTCTCTGAGCTCTCGCTCCTGGTGCTCTGTTGCCGGGTTTGCATCTGCGGCTGACAGACGCTGCACGTTCCGAACAGAAAACACGCAGGGCTGGGAGGTGGCTGTGGTTTGCGTAACGGCCACAGGTGTTCTGGGCTGCCTTTCTGCTTCACCCCTTTTACGCTTTGCCAGACAACAGAGACAGGACAACGAGGACTGGTTTACTTCCCTGAGGCTTCACACACAGCCGGGGGACCTGCTGCTGGGCAGCTTCCGTCGGCCTGGCCATGATCTCCCTGGGAAAGCAGGACTCTCACCATTAAGCTCTGAAACTGGGGGTCTGGAGGGTAGTTTAGGCTCAATTCTGAGAAAAGAACGATTTTAAAGGAAAATAAAAAAAAAAACAGAGTGAAGTTAAAAGAGCGTTCTAACCAGGCCACGCGGGAGACTAGAGTTGTAGTTTGCTGGAGACAACCAGAGAATAGTGAGGAAGGAACCAAATTGTTTGTGTTTGCTCCTTAAAGCAGGTAAACCTCACCGAGAAAGGCACGCCCTTTGCCGTCTGGCATCACCACAAGTAGATATATTTGTATATATTGTATATCTCGAGCCAGAGGCTAAGAGGGCCCCAGAGGGAAGCTTTCCATCTTTTATTCTAATCCCTCAAGTTTTCCAGAAAGACTGGGATGGGAGACAAATCATTTTTTAGTCTGAGTCTCAGTTTCCTCACCTGTAAAGTGAAGGATTTTGAACACACAACCCCTGAGGGTACTTCTGGTGTAAATCCCATTATTTTTTATAGAATTCAACTTAGCAGCATTGAGCACATCCTACAGCAGGCCTCGTTCCCAGCTCTGGCAGTGTGTAGGACACATGTTTCCCGCCCAAAAGGAGCCACTGTTCCAGGGGTGGAGCGGGGCAAAGGGACCGGTGGGGAAGCTTGCAGCACAGAGCCACGCTCCGCATACACACGGTGCGGGAGATGCAGGGCCAGAGGAAGATGGAAGGAGAGAGTCCTTCCAGATGAAAAGACGAGGAAAGACGTGGAAGAGGTGGCATTTGAATGGGTCTTGAAGGATGAGAAGGGTCTTAACACTGGGAAATGAGGAGAAAGGAATTCTAGGCAGGGAAGAGCAGGAGCAGAGGCAGAAAGGTGGGAAGAGCGAGGCCAGTCCCCGCAACCGTGAGATGGACGCATCTGGGACGTAAGGCCGGAGCAGGGGCGTCATTAGGAGGCCTTGGACGCTAAGGCAAGGGATGTGTAGTTCATTTGGTGGATACTGGGTGTTAGGGTGGTCAGTGACACAGGCTATGAATGAATTCACAAAGAGAAGAAAGTGTACAGGATGAAGTTTTTACTCACTCTCCAAGCAAGGAGAGGAGCGTGGTGTGCGGAGATACACCAGCATTGAGGGTCGGGTGCTTTGAGCTTTTATTGGATTACAATTGGATTGAAAGGGTGGGGGCTGCAGTTGTGTGACCCTGGGCAGTTGGGGCTGTGACTCGAGGCTGCAGTTTGTTCCAAAGTTATCTTCTGCCTGCGGCTGTAGGGAGCAGTTAGTTCTGTTCTTGCTTCCAGGAATTTCCGGTCCTGGGGACAGAAGCTCAGAGGAGTGAAATGGCAGTCACGTTTAACAAAGTCACAGGCCTGCTCGGCAAGTGGTGCCACAATAGCAAATGGGGCGGCTTTGTCCTTTCACTGGGGAGCCAATGAAGACCTAAGGCAGAGATTCGACGTCATTGGCATTGTACTGTAGGATACCAATCTGGCAGAGCGGGCATGCTGGTTCTCCTAAAGGCCCCCGGGTGGTAGATGGGGGTCCTGAGATTAGAACCACCCATTCTGACTCACAAGCTTGTGCATATAACTCTCCATAGAAACACTCCCGGTGAGCTTCAAATCTACAACTGCTGGGTGCAGACACCGGTGCCCCATCCAGGGAGACACTTTGGGAGAAAAACATCTGACAGGAAGGGGTGGATATTCACTTGCTCATTCCTTGGTGTAGGCGGTCGAATGGTGGTCCCCTAAGATATGTCCACATCCTGATCCCTGCTACCTGGGAACATTTCCTTATATAGCAACGAGACTAAATATTACTTTCTATGTCAAAATAAGTGAGTAAGTGAGTAAGGATCTTTCGAGGAGGAACCTGCCAGGAGGATTGTCTGGGTGAGCCCTACATGCTATTTCTCACATGTATTCTTGTAAGACAGACACGCAGAGAGGAGGAGGAAGCCATGTGGCCACAGAGATGGAGTGATGGGGCACAAGTTAAGGATGCCCAAGGCCACCAGAAGCTGGAAGAGGCAAAAAGTCTCCCAAGAACCTTGGGAAGGAGCGTGGCCCTGCCACACGTGGGGCGCAGGCGCCTGGCCCCCAGAAACCTGGAGAGGACACGTTTCTGTTGGTAAGCCACGGAGCCTGCGGGAGTTTGTCACAGCAGCCACAGGAAACTAATATCAGGTTGCCTTTTGTTATTGTACATTTAATTAATAATTCATTTGAATTGGTATTCCATGTGTATGGTTCAGATTTTTAAAGGGTAAAGGACATTTGCTGAAAAGAAAATCTCCCTCCTTTCCATGCCCACGAGTCGCCAGTTTTCCTCCCCAGAGGTACCCACTGCTCCTGGCTTTAAATGGCCACTTAATCCTGTGTGTGTGTGTGTGCATGTGTGTGCGAGAGCACACATGTGTGTGCATGAGACTACAGAATTTTGTGTCTTACCCCAGAACAACCTGGAAGGCAGCGTGTGCTCACGGGGTCATGCAAACAGACCCACCCCGGCTCACTGACTGACCCGGTTCAAACTCCACCCCAGCGCCAACACTCCTACAGAGACTCTAGGCAGGCTCCGCAGCCTTGGGAGCCTTGGCTTTCTCCTCTGTGCGACGGGGGTCACCACTGATGTCTCCCACCTCTAGGACCGCTGGGAGGGCTAAGGAGACCGTGTGGGTGAAGCTCACAGCAGAGGCCAGCACGCGGCTGCACAGGGAGTTCCCATCGGGCGAGTGAACGTCGCTGCTGCTGGGGGGCCTGCCGGCGGCCTCTCAGCTCAGCACTGCTCCACTCGGAGCCAGCCAGCCAGTCTTTGCCGACCCACCTAAGACAGATGACTGCATTCCTGTCGTTCCGGGCTTATATCTGACTGTCTGTGGTATCTTCTTAAAGAGTTGATGGAAGACCAAGGTTATGTAACATCAATAAGCCACTTTTTTAAACTCCTAAGAGAAAATAGTGAGCCAAAGAGGGAAGCAGACGGGCCTGGGCTGCAGAGACGGGATCCTGGCCTTGCCCACACTGTTCCCTCCCTCGCAGTGACCTTTGGCCCAAGCACAGAACCTCCAACAGCAAGTGTGCGCTGGGGTCTCTGATGGGACGGAAAGAACATGGGAGTCAGTGGGTTCGGACCCGCTTCTCCTTGCTGCAGCTTTGGCCAGGATTCTTCCATGTGATGAGCCTCATATTCTTTATCTGTGAAATGAGGACAGTGCTCTTTCCCTGCCTGTCTCAGCGTCGTCATGTGCGGCACGAAGGAGGAATCAGGGGACCAACTTGCACGTGACCTACTCCGTCCCATCCCTTATCTTACACCTGAGGAAAAGGCAAGCTACCTGCCCCAAATTACCCGATGAGTCAGTAGCTGAACTGTGGCTGGAACTCAGCCTTCATGAGGTACCCCTTTTCTCTTACGCAGACTGAAAGGATGCAAGTGATAAAAACCATACGATGCTGTGCAAATGTCATCTGAGGTCACTCGTCTTCATGATGGGCCGACCTGGGTCTACCTGTTTCTTTTCCTAAAGTTTTATCCAAAATGGATCCAATGCCCTGCCTTTTGGCCTCTGAAGGAGGGTGTGGGTATTTGACTGCCCCTGCAACCGTGGGCCTCGGGTCCCATCCCCTCCTGGCAACAGAGACCCCCACCCACCCCTCTGCACCCTGGACCAGGAATGCGGGGAATTAGCCTTGTGCATGAGGCCACTTGACCTTCTGCAGGGTGACACGGTGATGGTGACAGGGTGCACGGAGCCTTTTAGTGGCAAATGATTCTTACCTGGATTGGGTAAACATTCTTTAAACCCACACATGACTCTCAAATATTTGTCTCCCTGACTTGGACTTTATTCTTTCCAAGTTGTATGAAACTGAAAAACAACTTGGGAGGTTTCTAATAAACATTTACCACAATCCAAAATGTCATGCCTCCTCTCTTTTTACCTGTCATTAAAAATGAAACCACAGATAATGCCATCTGGAGAAAGAAGGCTGTTTACCTGGAGTGGAGGGGGGGGGAGTGCTATTTGAATTAGGAACAAGCAGAGAGGAAATCTGGCCACGTTACTCTCCAACCACTGAAGCCCCAGCCCCCTACTTCCCTCTCTTGTACCTAGAGACGCCCAGCACAAACAGACAAACAGCAGGATTTTAAGGAACCAATCGGTTTTCACTGAAAACAAGTTGCACAGGCTGGAATGAAATGCTAACCACATGGAGGTCTCCGGGGAACTATGTACGTCCCTTTTCCAGTGTATTTTCCAAATTTCATATGTTTTCATGTGACTAACTAGCATCCTTTCATTTCAGCTTGAAGAACCCACTTCAGCATGGTGATGCTTTTTCAAACCCAGCTTTTTGGTTGCAAAGTGATACTCTCCCAACTCTCGCGCTTCCTTTGTATTTATTGGTTGGTGTTTTACTATAAGCAAGAGCCCTTTCCTCTTCGCTGTGTACTCATCCATTTATTATTGATCTGTTACTTATCAGGACAGATTCATAGATCCCAATTTTTTCAGTGGTTTATTATTCCTTATTTTCTGAATTAGTTTGATGTTCAAATTATTCCATCACTGGCTGGAGGGAGCCTCATCATGCTGACCCTCGCGTCCTTCTGACACTCCCCCCTCCCCCTGTCACCATTGTGAGTGCTGCCTTGCCTGCCGCACAGGGTGCGCCAGGCTCGCCCTGTGAAACACAAGCACGGGGAGTCAAAACAAAGAGAGTGGGACTCACAGTTCAACACAGGGGGTCGTGTGTTGGCAACGAAAGGTGGGTAGTAATTTAAAGGAATTATTCTAAGTGTTTAACACATAAAGAAATGCGCATGCAGAGCAAAAAGAAAGGACTACAAGAAAATGCTAGAACACAAGGAGAAACTCGGTTGGCACCGTGAGAATATTTTTCATATTGCCCTTTTTTTTCCTGTATATTCCAGATTTTATGTGATGAGAAAGTATTATTTTTAAATTGGAAAAAAATATGTAAAAGATTTTTTCTTTCTAAGGATAATGGAGTGGGCCAGCTCGGAGAACATTACAAAGGGATTACCAAATATGTGAACAAACACTAATAAAAATGTACTGAAACACACCTTCATCATCCTTCACCACACTATGGAAACACAGCGCTGTGCCACAGCCCAGTACCGAACCAGGTCTTACCAAATCGGGTTCCCGGCCTGCTTCTGCCGCACACTCCGGAGTAACTTCGGCAAATCACCGTCAGCTCGGGCCTCAAAGTCCTCACCTGAAAAAGGAGATAATTTCTTCCTGTGTCAGCAACGGAATGAGACCCAAATGAAACCATGTGTATAAAAATTCCTTTAAAATGCTACAAAGGTAAATAGTTTTCTTAAAAAGTTTTTTTTTAATGTTTGCTTACAGCTTTATGGAAAGGTTAAATTTTTAGCAGCTTCCTTTTAAATGGACGTGAATGGCAGAGAAGCCCCTGGGATTCCCCCGGAGCCGGCTGGTCTCTAACCCTACAGCCTGGGCAGCACACTCCCCTGGGCTGCACCGTAAGTCAGGGCGGGGGACTGTGTGAAAGGGATTCGTGCGGAAGCGACCCCAGGCGAAGTGGTGAGGACATGGGGAAGCGGGGACCAGAAAGGAGAGGGCCGGCAGGGGCAGGGGTCGCACCAGCCCCTTGGAGGGTGACTTGGGGTCGCCCTGCGCGGGAGCTCTGTGAGAGCCGCAGCCCGGCGTCATCCTGGTCAGGAATGGGAAGCTGGAGGGTTCATAGCTCTGTACCCGTCTATTAATGGAACAGGGACTGGAGTGGGCGGCCTCCCAGCACCTGCCGCTCTCCCGTGTGCAGGCGAAGCGGATTCCAGCACTGGAGGACAGGCCTCTGGCAAAGAGATGCGGATACTGGCCGCAGGCGGGCCGCACAATGGCGGAGCGATCGGAGTGGATGCGGGCAGAGCACTGACAGCATCAGCCGGACGAAGGCTGGACATTCACAACAAGGAAATAAAGGGAGAACCAGCGGGGCACAGAGGACAGGCCTCTGGGAGGCACGGCAGAGCCGTGCATGGGGGCGGGGCCCAGAGAGGGAAGAGACTTGTTCAGGGTCTCAGGGGAGGCAGCCCAGATCCCAGCCGAGGTCTGTCTGGGTTAGGTCCGTCTGGTCTGTCCAAAGCCTGTGCGCCCTCTCCTGTGCTGTGTCGCTCACTGCACTGGGACTAATGCCTTTTCTCTGGAGGGCCACCCATAAGAAACCCTTACTGGGCCACAGAATCTTACAGACGCCCGGGCTTCAGAAACCCCAGAGTGGCCGTGGTGTCCTCAGGATGGCTTCAGTGGCCCTTTCTCCACGGTCACCTTTCTGTTCTTGAATTTGTCCGACACAAGGCACCAGGGTGGATTGAATCATGACTTTCTGAGTTCTAAAGAGAGACGCCCATGTCTCAGATACAGGGTGGCCCATCTCCTGGCTGCGAAGACATTATTAGCGATTAGGGGAGAGTCAGTTAGATAAACAGGAACCTTCCCAAACAAAAGACCCTGTGAGATCATTTGCTTGTTTTTCCTCTATTGTACTTAAAGACAATTTCCCCACATCCTGCTTTCTGAACACGAGCAAACACATGAAGGAGCCAGACACACAGGAGCTCAAGTCACACAGACCTCACATCTAGCTGCGGAGCTGCGGTCCAGAGCCCCAGTTCCATGGCCAACCCTCCCACACACCTGCAGAGGGATCGTGGGTAAGACACACTCTTGCCATGTCTGAGCACACTCATTCATGGAGTGGCAGAGCCACGCCTGCCCCATAATGCTGCTGTGAGGATCTGTGACCTGTCTACAGGGCTCATACAGTGTCAAGGTCAAGGCAACACGTGAAGGCAACTGTAATCCACATCTGTTCTACTGCAGGAGTTTTATAAAACCACATGCAGTCCCTCCCCTTTCTCATGATCATCAATCCAGCATCCACAGATGCCCAGAGTCAGCACATGAGTTTGCAAGGCCTCTGGGCAGTGGGACCAGGTGACGTGAACCCAGGCACCTTCCTCACAATGAAGCAACAGGACTCCAACGCCCGGTGTATTTTCTTCTAGGTGAGTCTAACAAGCTTCATTATTGTGTCTGCTTTTTCAGAGGAGAAGCAAACAGAGGCTCAGCAGGTGGCCCCCTGACCCTAGCCAAAAGCAATATTTAACAGCCTGACAGAAGAAATGTCCAAAGGAGTATAAATGACAGCGGTATTCACTCAAAACCACAGTCTGGGGTCAAAAGCCTACACATTCCAGGAGCCCCAGTGTCAGTAAGGACTCAAGGATACGTTGAAGGATATGTTACTTCGTGAGCTGTGCTCTCTGTTTAGGAGCGCGGAGACAACTAGTAGAAGAGCTGACAGAAAAACGTCCACTGGCTCTAGGAATTAAAACACAAGCACACTGCACAATAGCAAAGCCTATGAGGGTTAAGTTGGCGTGCAGTTTCTGAAATAAAAACACTCAGTGCTGATGATGATGAAGTAAAACTGGTTCCAGAAAAACAAAAACTACACAGATATCTCAAAACATAGGAAAGGTCAAGTAAATTTTGATTGAATAAAATGTGACATTCTACATCCACTAATAGCTGAAAATTTGAAAACTATACAGGAATGTAGAAAATTGCTGATATTACCTGAGAGACCAGAAGACACTAAATTGCGTGTACAGAACAAATACAACTGCCCTCAAGTATATGCCTAAGACAGAGAGACTGGGAGGAATATCACTATGCATTCCTTCTTTCCAGCCCCATCCTTTCTTAGCACGTTACAGATAGGGAAATTGAGGCCAAGCGGCTGTCCCTGCTGCTGAGAACTAGCCACTACAGTTCCTTCAAGGGTACCTGAGGGGCAGGGTGGAGGAGCCAGTGATGTATATATATATATATATATATATATATATATATATATATATATATATATATATACACACATATATATATATCTTATTTTTTTAAGGAGAGCCTTGTTAAACATTCCAGTGCACCACTGGTAAAGACTCAGGCAAAAGGGGCAGGCTGGGCAGGAGTGGGTAGAGAAAGTTACCGTAGGGAATGTGAAATGGGTCCTCTCTCAGAATGACACTGCAGGAATGAGGTGGTTGCTTTTTCCAGAGGACCAGCCTCCTTACAGCCCTGGATTCCCCTGGCCCCAGTTCTTGGCCCAAACAGTGTTTAGAAGGAAGGAGGAGGCCATAGGCGGGGCAGCTTCTGACCTCCCCGTGCATGAGTACTGACTGGAGCTCAGTACTCCTGGCTGGAGTACTGAGTCTCAACTATCCCAGGGGGAAATGCCTTGGGGCCACAGATGAGAGGGAACCCTGTACATGCAAAGTATTCCAGGAGTGAGACAGCAAGAACTGGGAGGGCCTGGAGATCTCACACAGCACCAGCTCTCTTGAGGTCAAACAGGAGAGAGAAGTCCAAGGCAGGGGCTGGAGCAGGCTGAGCTGTGTCCCAGGGGGTCCTACATAACCAGTCTGAGACCTGAGGCTTTTCCCTTCAGTCACCACTTCAACCCCGAGTGCCTTGTTTTTTCTGCCTGATGATCCCTGGTACTTTGAGTCCTAGTGAGACAGGAAACTCCCAGAAATTCTTTGCCCTTCCTTGTGCACACCTGTCCTTACTTTCCTTTTACCACAGTTCCCTCACTACTTACTTTTCCTGTATGGTTTATACTCTGTGTCTGTGGTCAGAGTTCCCCATCAGCCCTTGTCCCTGTTCTTTTCTTGATGCTGTTCGTGTCTTTTTCTCCTTAATTATCCCTAAGACTGGCTTATTTTATAAGATGTTCAAAGAGCTGGCCTTTTGTTTTGTTGATCATCTGTACTGTTCGCCCCCCCTTGATTTGGTTATTTCTAGTTCAATAATTTCTCATTTTAACTTCATCAGTTTCTTTCTTCTACTTCTTATGGGTTTATTTTATTCTTTCGCTAGCCTCTTGGATTGAAAATGTTGTGATCCCACTCCTTACTTTTAAAGTTTTTGTTGTTTTTTTTTAACAGTGAGGACAGTTAAAGCTATTAATATCCCTCTAAATACTGCTTTGGCAACATCTCACAGATCTGATATCCACTCAGTCAAAATATTTATTAAGCATCTACTAGGTGCCAGGAACTAAGAAATAGTGCTCTCACTGTCACACAGTTCCAAACAGGTGACTTCCATTAGGATTTCTCTTTAACTCAAGGGTCATTTACAAGTGTGTTTTTGTTTCCAGGTGTATGGATTTGGCAGGAGAATCAATCTTTCAATAACTGAATTCTATTTGCTTTGCATTCTAGTCAATGAACATGGTTTATCTGATGGCAGCATTTCAGAGTTCACTGAGGTTTCTGCCAGTCACCATTTCTTCTTAACATTTAAAAAAATGTAAGTGTAATACACACTCAGTAAAGTGCATACATATTAAGTGTACAGCTTGATGAATTAAAAAAAAAACATATGTACCTGTGTCTCCATCCTATGGACCAACACATGGACCATCACCAGACCACAGATTTCTTGCTCTATCCTAGTCAACACCCCTCAGAGGTAGCATCATGAGCAGTCTTTCCCTTTGTAAGTTTTTGAAATGATTATAAATGAATACATGTATTTGTTCCTATACTACCATAAATCTTATTTGCATCAAGATAGGATATAAAAATATCTTGTCCTATATGACTATGTCAAATGAATCAGGGCTTTAACTCAGAGCAGCACTGCCCCCCACCCCTGCACCCCGTTAGCTCTCTTGGCCCTTGGTGTTCCTACTCTGAAGAATCCCAGGCCTCAGATCTCTCAGACAGTGGCTCCTGAACTTCTGCCTCAGAGTCATCTGAAATGCTTATTTAAAATGCACAGTGCTGTCCCTGTCCCAAACCTACCGCCCTGGTTCCTCCAGGAGCAGGACCCAGGAATCTGCACTGTCATACGTACCCCCAGGTGATTCTACTGCCCATCCAGGTGTGGGAAAGCATCCTGAATTCCATGTTCCCAGGGGCCGTGGACCAGTGGGGTGAGTTATCACCATCCTGGGCAGCCCAAGTCCTTCTCTGTTCCTTTCCGAGAACAGCAGTTACACTGGTTCTCTCCCTGCCCCATTCCCTCCTTGTGTTTGCTCCTAAAAGCTCAAGTAAAGACTGTGATGGTTTATCAGAACTACCAATAAATTTGGGCGGATCTGGTCCCTTTTCTCACCATACCTATGGGAAAACTGAGGTCAGAGGATGACCTCACAAGGACGCAGGGTCAGAGAAGAGCCCCATTCTCCCCATCCCTGCAATAAGAAAAAAAGCCCTGCAGAGGGAAATCTATTAATCCCAGGTCTCCTGAGAGTATCAGTGTTTGGAAAGAGGCCTGTGTTATCGTAGAATGAGTGTGGCCTTTGGAATCAGTCAGACCTGAGGTAAAATCCTCCCTCCTCTCCTTGAAGCAAATAAATGGAGGTTTCTGAACCTCGGGTCTCAACTGTGAAAGCGGGATCAGAGCGATGTTAGGATTAAAGCTAAAATATAAGAGGTACCTGGCACATGGTATATGCTGAACAAATGGATATGATTGTTCATTGGAGAATCTAGGTCGCCAAGGAAGTCCTGCCTCACCATCCAGAATATTACCCAGGCTGGTGGCAGAGGTGGAGGGAAGAAGGAATGTTGGCTTCTCCATTGCTTTACCCACTGTCTTCAGGTTCTTCCTTCCACTTGCGACCTGCATGTCTGAAGTCCAAGTTCACCTGGGAGCTGCGCCATTGGACATGTGTTTCCTGAGCAGCGGTGGTGGGCTGGGTCCTGTGAGGGTTCCTGCCCTGGAGGAGCCCCCAACCTGATAGACAGCAGGTGTATGTGAGGACAGCCACAGGACAGGGGCCAGAGGGACAGGCTGGGGAGGGAATGGAGGCTGAGGGGGACCCAGGGGCCGAGCAGGCTCGGGCAGGGAAAACACACGGGACGAGTACGAGCCTGGCAGGTCGCAGATGGGCAAGCAGAGGGGCAGGGGCTCGGGCAAACACTCCCAGTAGCCCTACACCCCGGCTGCCCTGCCTCTCCATCTATTTTAGAATTTATCTTGTAGAGAAAACTGGACTGACACCGTGTCAATAAAGAGCCCTGCAGATATGCAAGAGCTTAGTATGAACTTGTAGGCATAAAGCAAGGCAAATATGCTAAGCAAACTGAGAGTCATACAGTCCTTTGTACGCCTATCTAAGCCAATATTTCACAAAAAAAAGGACACCTCCACCCCCGGCAAAGTACATGTGAATTTGTGTTAATAAGTGGTGTTTACAAAGTATTTGGGTCTCAAAATCACATCCATCTCCACGTGGATGTCAGACGCAAGAGCAAGAGCTCACCCGGAACAGGCGTGAGCCCAGTGCGTGGGGCTGGGACCAGGAGGCCTGTGCTCTCGCCACTCTGGGCCTGACTTACTCTGTGATCTGGGCAAGTCCTGTCCCTTCAGGACCTCAGCGGCCTGTCTGTGAAATGCTAACATGAGATGAATGGCTTCCCGGGGCTCCTTCAGACCCAGAGTTCTTGAATCCAGCCATCTTTTTTTGGATGTTGGTAACAGCCCTGGGGGCAGACAACATCACGCCCATTTTACAGATGGAGAGTCACGGCCCAAAAAGGGAAAGAGCCGGAAGTCACCAGGGAGTCGGAGGCTGAGCCAGACCAGAACACAGAGCCCCACACCTTTCCGAGTGTAACTGCTAGGAAGTTCTGAACGTACACATGTGCACACACATATGTGTGTGTGTCAGGGCTCATGTTTCCACATGTGCCCCAGAGTTGCCCTGCAGTTGTTCCTGGATGCTGCATGTGCAGACTTGTTGGCTGGGCCTGCCTGTTCCAGGCAGTTCCACCCTGTGGGAGGGGGAGAAGAGGAAAGGGGGGCAGAGGGAGGGAGCTACACCTACATTTTTGTGCTGCCCACTGATTTCAGCTGCTGTGTACTTAGCTCAGTCTGAGTGACTCCATACACGGGCAGTGGACCGGAACGTTCCCCTCCAAGTGTCACAACTGACAAGCTCATCCCACAGCTGGGATACAGGCCCGTGGGAGCGTTCACGGCCCTCCTTGCACATGCACACGGAAACTAACACACACACACAGACATGCATGCTCATGCACGCACTTAGCAAGTGCTTTCCCTTCTCTGGCCCCAGTGTCATCATCAGGAAAATGGGAGACAGCTCTCTTTGCCTTGCCAGAGGATCCTCTGAGTTCAGAGACATTGAAGTTGGCTTTGCAAACTGTAAAGCCCTGGGCAGATCCTGCTGAGTTACTATTCATCCAGTTTGCCCACCAGGATGTCAGAGAATGGGCCTTTTTTTTCCCTTTAAATAATAAAATAAGCCATGTGAGGTGCTTTTCAATGAGATTCATTCACTCTACTTTTGTCTTAACACAACACTGGTGATTTTAACCTCAGAATCACACTGTCGGCGTGCCCTGCCCACAGCACATGTGGGAAACAGTTTGACTGCAGAGAATCACAGTTGGAAAGGAAGATGAAATGCTGAGGCGGTTAACAGAACGGGCCCCGGGACCAGGCTGCCTCAGGTCGTGTCCCAGCCCTGCCACTTGCTACTTGTGTCATGCTGCCTCGGCCGTGCTGTTTGTCTTGTGCCTCGGGCTCCCCATCTGTCAGGTGGGACAATCACACCTATTTCCTTAGGTAGTTATGACTGTCTGCACATAAAATCTCCTCAATACAAGTGGGGTTTTTTTGGGCAGGGGGAGCAGGGTAGATGGTCATAGACATATTCAAGGTCACTCAGCGATTCATCGCCAGTGCCAGGGCTAGCCTGAGGTCTCCCTTGCCCCCTTCCTGTCTACACTGGCTTTGGGGGAACCCTCTCTTGTTAGAGGGAAGGGCAGCCTCCTACCCCAGCTATCTGCCCGCAGCCTTGTCTGCGAGGTTTTAACGAAGGAAACTCAAGCGCCAGCTGGTTAGAAGAAACAGTAAGGGACTCCCTACTGGCTCTTGCATCAGCCTCACTGTAATCTGTGCCGGCACACAAGGGATCTATCGCGGAGGGTTGGAAACCCTGACGGATGTAAGAACTCAGAAATTTATCAGAAAAAGAAATAACCAAATGAAGAATTTGGCTGCCATTTCTGCTCTGCCCTGCCAGACTGGGTGACCTAGGCAAGACTCGTTCCCTCTCTGAGCCTTTGGAGGCCACAGCACAGGTTACAGTTCTTGAGACTAGGGTTTGACGTGGTCAGAAATGTCTCACTTTCCAAAGGATGTCAACAAGAAGCAGGGGTCACTTGGGGAAGGTGCGAGGAGAGATCAAACGTGGAGACTTTGACTCTGACCTACCAAGCTGTGAAGAGCCATCCTAGGAGCTTGTTGCTGGAATATTACTCATGGGAGCAATTTTGTTTGCAATTCAAACGCAGCACAAGTCAAGGTCAAGAAGTCAAGTCATGGAAGCTGTGTCAGTTCTGAAGGCGGCGCCCAGAGTGTAAGATTTCCCAGGTTCACTGTGGTAAGAGTTGAGCACATGGGTTTTGGTGTTGGGCAGACCTGGGTTTGAATCCTGCTTAGCCACTCACCACAGCAAAATGACCTCAGGAAAGTCCCTCGATTCCCGCAGCAGGATTATGTAATGTGACGCAGTGAAAGGCGCCTCGCACGTGGCTCGGTGGATGGAAGATGTTGGTCTCATTTGGGATCCTCTTGGTTTGGGGCGATAGAAATAAAACTCATACTACCTTAAGAAAGCATTTTATCGGGTTAAGTGGCCAAAAAGTGCAAGCGTGAAGCTGGCCTTAGGTAAGTCTGGGACCAAGGCCTCAGACACCAAGATACTTTCTTCTCAGCTTCCCATCTCAGACTTTGGCTTCACTCTGTCCTGATGCAGACTGGCTTCTCCGCGGGTGAGGGCGTCGCTCCTGCAGCTCTCTGCTCAGGTCTCCACCACCAGTCGGTTCAGGAGTCTTTCCCACTTGTCCCAAGAAAGGACTCTTATTCGCCGGGCTCGGGACACGTGATCATTGCTGGACCCATCACAGTTAACCAGAAGGATGGAGTCCTCTGATTGGCTCAGCCGGGGTCATGGGCCTAGGGCGTCAAGGAATGTCTCCCGAGAAGTTGCAGAGAAAGGGGATGCTGTTCAATTTCCTTCTCCGAGTCCAGGCACATGGGCGAAGTAGGGGAAGGGTTTTCTACGTTATGTGCTGGTGATGGCATGATGCCACTTCTTACAAGTGCTACATCCTCTTAGTGTGCTTTTGGTACCATGTTTATCCTAAAACGTACTCTTTGTAGAAACAGCTCGACTTAATACAGCTTAATGCGGCCTAAATCCACCATCTTCAGCTGCTGTTTGCAGAGCTTATGCGGCGCTCGCAGCAGATGAAGCCCAGGCGCTGTGGCAGTCTCGCTGCAGGGCTCAGCATAAACCTTTCCCCACGCCAGCCCATCGGCAGCAGCCGCGGCAGGACCCGTGGCAGGACCCCGGCCTCCATTTCCTCTGGGATGCAGATGGTGGGGAGACTGGGGGCGTTGTACTTAAAGAAAAAAAAAAGATAGTGCTGCAAGGGTCCTCAGGAACCACCTGGCCCACTTCACATGCAGGGAGACTGAGGCAGGGAGACTGAAGCCGAGAGAGGGCAAGGGGCCAGCTTACCCAGGGACACGGAGCCCCTTTGGGAACTGTATCTTCTTTATCAAACACCCTCAGCCTGTGGCTATCAATAAATATTAGGTTAATGAATGAATGAACTGACACTTGAATCCAGGCCCCTTGATTCTTAGGTTATTATTATTATTATTCTCAGATTCCCATATTATTTCTCCTGTATCATTCTATTTCCCCTCGAACCTAAAAATCTTAATTTCTAGTGCTGAAGTCCTTCCCTTCTAGGGCGGTGGGTCCTCTGCCAGGAGGGGTGGCTGGGGAGTGTTGGCGCTGAGATGGCCAAAGGCTCATGGTCCCAGCAGAAGTGGAAGAGAACTGGTATGTGGTGTCAGAGCAGGCAGATGGAGAAGGACAGATTGGAGAGGAGAGAATATACAGTCACCAGCGTTTTACAGTTTATGGTTTGGCCCCCTGAGTGACAGGCAGGGCAAGGGTCCCATTCCCACCTGTTGCATGAGGCAACGGAAGCTCAGCTTCCCTCCCCCTTCCCGCCCCACTCCTCCGCAAACTGAGGAGCCTGGACACCTTCTCGGGTGCAGGTGCTTTAGCCTGGCTCACGGACCCTCTGTGGTAGCTGCCTCGGTGCCTTGCCCACATACCCTCCACACCTGCCTCTCTGCCAGGCCCTCCTGCTGCCGGTCCGTCATTACGAGCACAGACAAGACACGTTAGGGAATTAACAGCCCCCTCCCTGGAAGCAGCCCTCAATCAGTGGCTGACATGAGTGCCGGGGTGTGGGGGACATACTCCTGTGCCTTACTCCCCATGTGGGATCATGCACAGGCCGAAGACACAACCACACTGGCTCCCAGAGCCCCCAGCACAGCCAGGCTCCCGCTGCCCACAGGGGTCCCTTGCTTGGTAACACACCTTCGTCTTTCCCTCTCCTGCTTTACCACCATGCTTCCTGGCTGCTTTTCCTGCGTCCCCTGCCAAATAAACTACTTGCACTTGTATCTTTGTGTTAAGACTCTGCCTCTAGGGTAACCCAAACTAAGACAATCACCCTCTTTCTTAAAAAAGAACTGGCTAAAAAATGACAAATACAGCCTATTACAGCAAATCCAAGTTGGGTCTAAAATGCCACAGTGCCTTCTTATCACCTGCCCCTGTCCCGGCCCCACCCTCACCAGTCCTGCAAGTTTCTCCACCACCCATTCCGGACGTCACTGCTGGCGAGGGTGTCGCAGGTCATGCTACTGAGAACCAGCACCATGCAGGGCTGACTCCATCCCTGAGCCCTTGGTGACAGTTTCCCACGGCTCTGACAAGGTGCCAGGAGTGAGTTGGCACATGCCCTGGCTTCTCGGGCAGGCAGCTGCTCTGTCCCTGTGCCACACACGAGTCCAGCCTCAGGTCGCAGTGTTCCTGCACTGACAGCCCCTGCAGGATGACCGATGCCTGGGCCTGAGGACCGTGGAGACATGGAGCACTGGAGCAGGAGAGACCCCCAGGGACTGGGCACCATGTCCAACCCTTCCATTTAGGGGATGAGGCTTGGAGGGACCACAGGTCTTCTCTGAGGTCATATAACACATCTGGAGTGGAACAGGGCGTGAACCCAGGATTTTCTGGTACTCCCAGTTCTGTGTGTTTGTTTGTTATTGTCGGACGGTCTGGAAGGAGGAGCGGGGAGCACAGCAGAAGAGCGGGAGCACTGCCCTTGAGGTTGGACGGGCCTCAGCTCGAAATCTGGTATCGCTGACTGTTTGGCTGTGTGACCTTCAGTAAGTTACTCAGTCCCATGGGCCTCAGTTTCCACAATTGTAGAGCTGAGTTCCTAGCTCCCGTCCAACAGGAGGCTGAGTAGAGATGACTGAGGTGGAAGGCGCCTGGCAATAAGAGGTGCTCGTTAAACTTCGGGTGACTCTGCGTCTAAAAGGCGATCCCTCCTGGGTCACAGGCCTCCACGTGTGTCAGACTCCACAGAGGTTAATAGAAATGTCTTCATCATCTTTGTAATCTCTTCAGGAAAGTCTGTGGCGTGATCTAGTGCAGACTTCCCAGGCTGTGTGCTGTCCAGCACTGCGCCATGTAAGAAAAGAACCGCATCGCCGGGCACGTTTGGAAGGGCTGCTTTACCACGACCAAGCTCACCCGAGGTGGGACTTCTCTCGGCCCCTGCCCCTGGGTGTGCTCCAGCACTTCCCAGCCCTTCCGAGCACCGGACTCTTTTGTCAGGAGCAGTAACAGGTAGCAGTGCTCCAGGTAGCAGTTTGAGAAAGAGTCGCTGTCCACTGGAAAGCCACTTGTTTGAAATCAGGAGCCTTTGGCTTTGCTATTGTATGTCTGCCACTTCCTCGACGTGTGACCTGAGCCATATCCTTGACCCACATGGGCCTCAGTGTCCCCATGTAAAATGAGAGTGGGAAATAGAATCTCTAATAGTGCTTTCAGTTCCAAGGTGCTGGGATCTTGAAGCTCTTCTTCTCCACCATTAGCTCCCTGCCTGTAAACCTAGCACCCCCAACTTTTGGCCAAGTCTGTGCTGAGAGAAGGGTTGACAGTTCCAACAGGGTGCCGGCAAGCAGCCCCATTGCTGGGCTCACGTTTTGCCATTGAAAGACAGGCAGAACCGCACAGGGCTGGGCCACACCAGCCTCCTGCCTGGAGCGGAGATGAGGCTGCCCTCCTCTTCTCCCCCCTCTTCCACCCCCTGCTGGGACAGGCAGGCGATGAGGGGATTAAGAACAGGCCCAGCACCCATTCAAGCCATTCAGCAAGACAGGAAGCCAAGTGTACTCCTGCCCGCCCACCATGGCCGGGCAGGTCTGCGGGATTATCAGCATTGTGCTGGGGACTCCTATAAAGGGAGGCCCAGCCCGACGGGAGGGCTGCGTCCCCATGGGAATCCACCTCCTGTGTGGATGGTGGCTGGGGAGGGCTGCTGGGCTGCAGAGCGAATGCGCCCACCTGCCCACTCATGCAGCCGCCTCTGCGGTGCCCAGAACTGCCCTAGCCTGCACAGGGGGTGGCTTAGGGCTGCTGGGGGTGCGATGGGTGCCATCCCTTACGGTGCTGTCCTCACCTGAAGTTTCAGCCTGCATGCCTGAGTCTTTTCTCGGGACAATGAGATCTGTACAAAAGGCAGGCACGCAGACAGGCAGGCAGGCGGCGAGCAGGCAGGTGAGGACAAGTTCATCTCCGTGGAGGCCTCTGGGGAATGGGCATGTTCTTTTTCTCTCCCTTCTTACAGCCACCATCTAATCCTTAATCTGGACAAGCTGGATCTGGCTTCGGAGGTAGCTCAAAGACAGAGATGCCCTTGTCACTTCCCAAGGGCCAGTGGACCGCTCCGAACGGCCAGCCAGGCTGGGCAGCAGGTCGATGCCACTCAGCCACTTGAAGAAGTGGGCATCGCTGTGGGCACCCGCGGAGAAGGTCCATGCTCCAGGCAGTGCAGAGTGCTCTGAACTTTACTTGTTTCTAATTTCAGCCCTACCTGTGCCCACCTGTGTTATTACCAACATTTTTTTATCAACTTGCTTTTTAAAATGTTTAATTCCTCACCTGAGGACATGCTCATTGATTGTAAAGGAAGGGGAAGGGAGGGGGAAAGAGGCGGAGAGAAACATCAGTGCAAGAGAGAAACACTGATCAGTTAGTTGCCTCTCACATGTGCCCTGACTGGGAATCTAACCCATAACCTTCTTTGGTGTATGGGGCAATGCTCCAATCAACTGAGCAACACTGGCCAGGGCTACCCACTTGCTTTTTTAATTGAAATAACTTCTTTAGCCCTCTGCTAAGCAATAGCACCTGTGAAATAATGGGTCTTATGTGATAGTACTTCCTTATACAATAAAAACAATTTCCCAACCATAAAAAAAATGATTTGTCCCTAGGCTACCTAAAATCAGCTTGGGAATCATCAGTGATAAATGAAGTGAGAAAATGGGATGAGTCTCTAAGCCCACTTTAGCTCCTGGGAGCTGGGCTTATACGACACTGAGAATCCTCAATGCTACTGATTCCAAAATTCAGCGCAGTCACCTAAGCCAGAGACATTCCAGAGGCATCTCAGACTGTCTCCTCCTCCTTCTGTGCTCCCCTGATGTCGTCACCCAGCAGTCCTGCCTCCAGAATGGCCCTCCCATCTGCCCCCTCCTCTCCTGTCCCGGTGGTTCAGGCTTTCATCCACTATCACCCAAATCCCTGCACTATTACCTATACAAAAATATATGTAATTCTTATTTGATAATGTGCCTCATTTTTTAGTGGGCCTGTTTATCTTAAACTTTTTAAATTGCAGTGTTTTGCACATAAAGTCAAGTACTGGAAATGTCCTGTACCTTGACTTGGCATCTGCATACACACAGGGTCCAGCACAGGTGACGCCGCTGAGTGTGGCTGGGAGGGTAGGTGAGTGTCTCGCACGAGATGGACAGCAATTTGCGCATTTCACTGAAAATGCCATACGGCATGCTTGAGTGTGATATTGCTATGTTACAGAATGACATGCTTATGATTTGGTAACAAAAGATTTGTATGTAATGAAAAAAGGGTGTCATTTGTGTCTGGCCTCCACTGCCCAACATGCTTTTGAGGCCCACTCACGCTGCGGCTCACATCAGTAGCTCCTTCTTCATTGCTGCTGAGAAGTGTTCCGTTGTGTGACTGTACCGCACTTCTCTGTGAATGCCGGGTCATCTCCAGTTTAGAGATAATATGACTAATGCTGATATGAACAGTCTTTTAGTTGCCTTTTGGCTTATATCCAAGAGCAGAATGGCTGTATCATAAGAGAGGTGTATATTGAGCTCTAGTTTGCAATTTTAAAGAATGACTAAGGTTCTTCCATCATGAGCCCCCTCCCCTGGTATTGTTATATGCAGACCCCCAGATGGGCTAGCTTCCACCTGAACTCCAGCCTATACTCTGGTGCTTTAGCTGGAGCCAACCAGATCAACAGTCCCCTAGACAGAATTTTGTCTTAGTAGAACATTTTTTCTCCCTTGTCTGTGCTACACACCACATGGGCACTGTCTCACTCTCCCCTGGGAACGCTGCTTTCCATTCCCTTCCCCCTTCCCTCCCCACCAGACTGAACACCCTTGAGGGCAGGTCCTCTGCCATCCCTGCAGTCCCCGTTGCTTGGCATACAACAGGTAATTAATGTGCAAAGATAAATAATGACAGCTAATTTATTAGTTATTTACTGTGTGTGACAAGTTACCCTAGAGGCTTAGTGGCTTAAAATATTGCTAATCTGTTTCTGTAGTTCAGAGACCCAAAGGTGGCATCACTGGGTGTTCCAGCTCAGAGTCCTGTGAGGTCACAGTCATGGTATTAGCCAGGGCGTCAGTCATCCCAAGGCGTCAGTGGGGCTGGAAGGCCCTCTACCAAATGTACTCACTGCTGGCTGTCAGCTGGAGACCTCAGTTCCTGGCCGTGCGCTCCCCAGAGCCAGTGGTTAGAGAGAGGGCAAGGAGTAAGCTGTGGCATCTCTTACGACCTAGTCTTTAAAGTCAAGCAGGGTCACTTCTGCTTGATTCTGTTCATTGGAAGTGAGGCGCTAGGTTCAGTCAATACTCAAGAGGAGTAGAGTTCAGCCCCACCTTGTGAAAGGAGGAACATCAAAGAATTTGTGGACATACCCTAAAACTACCATCTCTCATAATGCCTACCCCTTACTGAGTGCATACTATGTGCCAGGTGCTATACTGTGTGTTTTTACAGAGTATTTTATCCTTATTCCAACCCTACAAGAGGGAGATGCTACCCTCAATTTTTCAGGCTAGAAAACTGAGGTGCTGGAAGATTTAAGAACTTTTTACCAAGGTCCTACAGCACATGACACAGCTAGGATGGGAACTCAGGAGTCAGACGCCAGAGCTTTTTGCCCCTAACCACTAAGTTATATAATGAATGAGAGACAGCGGTGGACTTTGTGAGCCTAGGGTTCTCAGACGGAGCGCGGGCGGAGCGGTGGCCCCAGAGATACATCCATGTCCTGGTTTCTGGAACTTGTGAGTATCACCTTATCTGGTGAAAGATGTGATTGAGTTAAGGATGGTGAGAAGAGGAACTTATCCTAAATTATCCACATAGGCCCTGCACACGGTCACCTGTATTCTCATAAGAGAGAGCTAGAGGTAGCGTTGACACAGAAGAGGAGAAAATCAGGTAAAAAGGGGAGAAAGAGAATTGTATAATAACCACCTATGTTGTTGTTCTTAAGCTTCAGTTTGACTCCAAGCTTCCTGGGAGCTGAGGCTAAAAGGGAATCAGGATGGATTAGATGATTTTCACCTTCTGATAAAAAAAGAACCACATCAGTGCGTCCAGAAGCACACATCTTTCCCTCATAGTATATTCTAAGTGTGTGAGTGTGTCTTCACACTCCAAACAAAGTGAGAGATAAAATGTCAGCAGGGCACGTGGCCTTTGCAGGAATCCTGTGAAACAGGCAGTGTTATCTATGTACTCTAAGCAGAGAGATTCAGAGAGGTGAGGTGACTGGCCATGGGTCACACAGCTATTAAATAGTGGAAACAGGGCAATCTGACACTAAGTGTTATGCTGTTGACCGTGTTTCTATGGGAAATTCTAAACACAGAGAAGAGCAGGCAGAAGAGTACCACGAACCCCCATGCACCTGTCATTCAGCGTCATCGTCCACCCTCGGCCCCTCTCGGTCCCTCCACGCCCACACCCACACTGTCCTTTCTTCATTGTGAAGCATATCTCAGACATTATAGTTTTATCTGTATCTCAATCTGTGCCTTTAAGAGATAAAGCTAATTTTAAAAACATAATCAAAATACCCAACGACAATGCAGAATTCTTGTTTCTGATCATTGTCATGCTTTTCCGCTCTCCTCTTCTGCCTCGATGAACAGAGACAATGAGCGATGCCTCTTCCACCGCAGGGCCCTGCTGCATGCTTTATCTTACCAGCACTCACTCTGGGCCATGGAGGACTTGACCCATTTTGGAAATGAAGAAACTGAGGCTCAAGGAGGTCAATGGACTTGCCCAGGGTCACGCCGTGGGCTAAGGGCAGAACCAGGCCCTGTCCCAGGCCCTGTGTCTCCCACACCTTGCTTCTCTTCACCCCAGGGGCCTCACCATGGGAGACTTCAAGAGGCTCCAGAGGGGCCTGGAGGAGTCGCTGGAGATTCTCCCCGCAGTGGCGGCAGGCCGGACGGTGTGCATCTCCAGCTGGGAAGGTACAACCACGATCCTTTCTCTGGAAAACAACAGAACTAATTCCTCGGCTCAGGTTTATTTGCTTTCGGTAGCTCCCCAAAGCCTGAACGGTGGCTGGGGCTTACCACCCAGCCCCCCCGAGTGGCATGCCTTAAGCCTCCTGCACTACAGCAGATTGGATGGTGGAGTCCAAAGGGCAGGCACAATGGCCGATCACTCAGCCGAACTCACCCTAATTCTACTTTCGGCCTAAGTGCAAGAGAAGGGCAAAGGTCTCCGTTTTTCTTCTGGGAACCTCCTTGCCTAGCCAGCCCTGCACAGGCAGAGAATGCCAAGGATTCCATTCTAAATCCCGTGGATTTTATGGCTAATTCTTCCATTAGTCTGAAGGCTACAGAACAAACCTCTCATCCTGGCATTCAAGGCTTGCAGTCTGCACTGAGGCAGCCTACCATAGAGACCGAGGGGATCACGGAACAGTTTCAAGGGAGACCAAAGCTTTCTACTAGCTAATTTCTGAAGTTTTCCACTTAGAGTTTCACTTCTTTAGCTTCATACTATGTTCTCTGTTTAAACGCAAGCACTGCTCCTGCCAGCAGTAGTTACTTACTAGGTCTCCTCCCAGACCTCAAATGTAATGTCCTAATAATACCACTTGCTACGTGTTTTCCCATACAGATTGGCATTTCATTTCTCCACGCCTTTGCTCATGCTCCTTCCTCTGCCTGGAACCTCATTTCTTCCTTCTCCATCTGCTAATCACCAGGGCTCAGCTGAGGCATCACCTCCTTTGGGGAACCTTGCTGAATGCCTCCCACTTCACACAGCCTTCCTGCCCCCCACTGGGCCAAGGGCTCTTTCCTGGGTCAAACTTGACCATAGCACTTACCTCGCTGTGTTGTAACCAGCACATTGTGAACTCCTCAAGGGCAGGGGTCAATTTATTCATCTCAGCCTTCCCCCAGCCTGAATGCAAGGCACATGGTAGGATCTCAACTCAATGTGCCTGCTGTAATACTTTCTTGCACTGAACCCTCAGTGCAGGCCTGTGGGGCAGGCTGCTCAGGAATGAGGAACCCTCTCATTTTAGAGAAGGGGAGGCTGAGACACAGGGACAAAGTGGCGTGTCCCAGGCACCCACATCTCTTGCTGCTCCTGCTGCTGCCTGCACAGGCTGTCCAGGTGCCCAGGTACTCAGAGCAGGAGGCAGTGCCTCTGGGCACTTTGGAGCTAGCCGCGGTGTGCCAACAGCTCTAGCACAAGTTCCTGTTGCCATAGGACAAGGCCCCAATTCCTCTCCCTGGCCTCAGAGCCTTCTACGATCTCCCCCAAGCCCACCTCTCCAGCCTCACCCTTGCAACTCCCCCTCAGGTCCCTCTGCTTCTACCACACCCGCCTACGTGCCCTTCTCTGGGCTCATCAGAGTTTTCAGAGGCCTGCACTTGGTACCCAAATACCTTCCCTACCACACCCTGAGGCCCATGATCCGTGCAACTGGACAAAGAGGCGGGGCAGACATTCACAGGAGTCTCCAGCAGCAGGGTGACTCAGTGGGGCAGCGCTCAAAACAAGCGGATCGATCAGCATCCCCCACACTGGGGGGGATGCAATCTCTCGCGTCCTGAGAGATTGCTCCACAAAAGCGCCTCACGGACAATACAAGAATAAGGCCTGGTGTGCATGAAATGCTTATGTCTCAGCCACTGGGCAGAGCATTTTGCATGCCGTGCTGCATTCCATCCTCACAACAGTGCTAAAAGGCAGGCTCTGTTTTTTTTTCCCTCTGAACTACAAATGAGGAAACTACAGCTCAGAGAGGCTAGTGAACTTCCCCGTGGTCACACAGTGAGACAGTAGTAGAACCAGCATTCAAAACCCAGCCTGTGCCCTTAGCCATATTGTGAGTCTACTTTGTCTGTCTACTGCACTGTCCCTGAAGGAAATTCAACATGTAATTAACGTAGTATACATCCTGAGGATCCTTATTTAACTAAACACTTCCCATGCTTATTTGAGGCTGGAACAACTCCCTCTCTCCACCCTCTTCTGTTTTATTGAATCCTGTTCACATCCCACAGAATATAATGTTTCACTGAACACAGTTTATGAAATGCTGCACTAGAAAGTGTCAGCTCCTATTATAATAACAACCTGAGAGAGCAGGGGAAGAGAAATTGAAGGGACCCTGGAGAGCTCTGGGCAGAGCTGCTTTGTTGCAGGGTGTGGGGTCGAGGGTGTTCTGCACCCGCCCGACAGTGGCAGGGTCTTGTCCCATGTCTGTCAGTGAGGGGAGGGAGGAGGTCTCTGACTCCTCCAGGGGGCTGGGAAAGAAAGGCCTTTACTCAGGCAGCTGGTGGTGCTGGCAGTTTGAAAACCTTTCAGCAGGTGGAATTCACACAGCTTCCTGTAGAGGCCGCACAGGCTTCAGGAGAAGGTAACTGCTGGAAGAAGCACCAACTCACTGGAAAGAGTCATTAAACTTTGCATCTGAGGACCGCAAAGCATGATGGTCCCACAGATCACGTCAAATTTAATCCTCCCAGCACAAAGACCCAGAGAGGGAAAGGGACTTGTCCAAGGCCCCACAGCAAGTTCGAAGCACAGCTGGAACTGGAACTCAGGCCTCCTGCCTCCCGCTCTGTCCTGCAATTGCTGGTCCATATATCTGTTGCCCAGCCTGGCCAGGGCCCCGCGAGAGCAAAGTGTCCGATTCATGCCTGATCTCCTGGCTCCTGGCATTTAGAGCTAAAGAAGTATCGATTAAGTGAGTGAACAAATACAACGTTTGATTTTTACCCAAACTCTGTTTCTTAACTTGATCATTTACATGACTGAGATGAACCCTTGGCTGCTTCTGAAATGGCTACACCGTCAAAGGAGAATCATCTGCTACTGAAGAATAACAACGACATTCTATTATGCTCAATACATGTGTGTGTGCATGTACACGCACATACCCAACACTGCTCTAAGCACTTTATCTGCATTAACATTTAAACCTTACAGTGACCATAAAGGCGGGTATTATTATCATTATCAACCCTGCTTTGTAGGTGAGGAAAAAATATGGCATTAGGAAGTTACATAATTTGTGCAAAGCAACACAACTGATATTAGAACCAGGGCTGGGACCCAGACACTGACGTCGAGAGCTGTGCTCCTAACCACCACGCTGCGCCGTCTCTTGAAGCCGCTGTCTTCGTCAAGCGCATGCGCTGTACCAGACACTGCGCCACAGCGCGACACTCCGAGCGGAGCCCGACACAAACGCGATTTTCCATTTCACAGCTGGAAAAATGGAGGCTCAGAGGTATCAAAGGACTTCCCTGTCTAAAGTCACACAGAAAGTGGCAGCGTTGGGATTTAAATCTGCTAATTCCAGCCACATGTCTGTCGTCATCTCTCATGGTTTATGGCTTAAAATGCCACACGCAGTTCAGTCCAGACTTAGGTAAAAGCCAATGCACTGTCATCTTCGATGATATCATTTGAAATAGTTTTCTTCCAATATAGAAATATCTCCCTTTTGTTGGTTGGTTTTGCTCCAAGATTCAGCCACCCATTGGTTCACTTGTTCATGCAGACACTTCCGGGATTACGCACACGCACGCCAGGCAGCACCTGGTGCGAGGGGCAGGGCGGTAAACAGGGCAGACGCCTCTCTGCCAACCCTGCCTTCATAAAGCTTACATTCTGGTGACAGCTAACGATTAAGTAGCCAATTACAGTGCTGGTAATTGCTACAAATGAGAGGTAGAGCTACACTGTGATTAGCTTGCTCAGAATAGAAAATTCCAGTTAATCTGCTTAATGTTTTGAAAGCTATTATTAAAATTAACTTTCCTGTAGCTCTTATGGCACTTATTTTAAAAAAAGAGCAGGAAGAAAGAAGTTCTAGTTTATCTGAAGAAATAAAAAGGAAGCATTGATCAACACATAATCCTGGAAAGATTACTTGAGTAAGTTAGAGAGAAAATAGTCAAGAGATATTCAATGAGAATGTCTTCTGAGTGCTTACTATAGAAAGGAATTCCCGGAGGGGCTTTCCCGACAATGCCACGAAGGAGGAGCTGTTATCCCAACTTACAGAGGAAAAATCGAGGACACAGAGGAGTTAACCGACTCTCTGAAGGTCGGTCACACTGCTGCCAGGTGGGACCAGGGCTCGAGTCCAGGCTGATGTGGCAGCAATGCTCAGTCTTTCTCTGACCCACACTGCATTTCCTAATCTTAGAAGCTGGCCAGCCAACGGTTGACACTTTGGACTCCACATCAGAGGAATGCAGAGTCTCTCATCAATACCATCTCTCCCCCACCGGGCCCTGGAGAAGAGACCTGCATTTTCTGAGAACAAAGAGGATCAAACTGAAAAGTTCTACATGATGCAAACCACACTTCCTGGGGAAATTGTTAATTACTGGAATGATTGCATTCCTTTCCCCTGAGATGTAGATTCCTTGAGCAAAAAGTTTTAATATTTTGTTTATGCAAATGAAGAGCCCATTCTCCATCTCTCTAATTAGATACCCAAGTGGAGTCTTTTCTCTGCCTTTCTGTGACTTAACAAACATTTTTATTCTCTAAATTAATTCCACCTCAAGGTGCAGCCAAACCTCGCTGAGAGTTCCTGGTCCCAATTTCAGGAGCCAAACCACTTCCTACTAATCCAGTTTTCTCATAGTTTAAAATGGGACAATGGGGCTTCACTTTTCATTCAAAGAAAAAGGGGCTCATCAACCTCTGCCTGGGGACAATCTTCATCTGCTCGTCTGAGTGTGCCTGACTCCACAACTGTGGTTTTCCATCGACAGCAGGCACTCTGGAGCACCTTCCGACATGGAGAAGGAGTCATCCACCTTTGGACTCCGGAAGTGCAGACCGTGCCTTGGCCAATGTGCCTTCCTGGAAGCTGCCCTTAGGTCCTGGGAACCCTGAGTCTGGGAACCCGCATGTCCACTGAGCCTCTGCTCTTGAAGCAGACATTCTGCCTTCCTGAGAGTGAACAGGGAAGAGGGCACCTGGACAGGCGTGTACAAACAGCCCTCCCTCCTCAGGAGCTTGCCTTTCAGGTTTCCTAAGAGCCAGTGTGCCCATGGATTGTATAATGAGGAGGGATTTGTTTGTTGAAGGATCTTTTCAGCTTTATTGCTTAACTCAGAGGTGAGAAGGGGGTGGGGGTAAGATGAGATTTACTCTCCTTCGCTTTCCTTTGCCTTCCCAAACAGTCCAAATTTCAGCTTTGTCTGCAGCTGCCCTGAAACAGCAGCCAAGACGATTTTAAGACTAGGGAACCAGAAGCTCTCATCCTGGGTTAGCCCCCAACCACCTATGTGGCCAGGGGCAAACACTTCCCTTTCTCTGGGTAGCATCTCCCCACCCCCACCCCCCACCGTTCAGTGAGAAGGTGAGCACCATTACTTGTGTCTCCATTTCCTCATCCGTGCAGTGGGCATGCAGTAACTGTCTAACTTCACTCTCCTGGTTGTTAGAAAGGCCAACATGGAATAATGCAAACTTGACCTGAGAACCAAGGTTTCATTTTGACAGTGGCTGTGACTTCCTTGGTGATGGCTATCAACTTCTTTGTGCAACACATAAAATTCATTTTAATTTATAATTTTTTATTTGCGAAAACTTTTTGATTTACAGAAGAGCTGCAAAAATGATACAGAGAGTTACCATTTATCCTTCACCCAACTTCTCTATTAACATCTTACGCAATTATTGTATAATTATCAAACCTGAGAAATTAACACTGGCACGAAACTGTTCGCTAAGCTACAGACGTCACTGAGAGTTCACCAATTTTTCCACTCATGTTCTTTCTCTCCCCCTGAAATCCAAGTGGCGGACACATCACATTCAGTGGTCCTGTCTCTTTCCTCTCCTCCAACCTACGAGCTTCTCAGAGCTTTCCTTTTCCTTTCATGACCTTGACGTTTTGAAGCTGCTTGGATGTTTTGTAGAATGTCCTCATCTTATGTTTGTCTGCTGTTTTCTCATGAAATGACAGAGCTGATGGGTTTTCAGGCAGAACCTCATGGAGACGAAGCTCCCTTCTCACTGCGTCACATCGGGGGTATGACACAGCCGTGTCATTCCTAGTGATGGCGAATTGGATCCCTCGGTTTAGGCGGTGTTTGCCCTGCGTCTGCACTGCAACGACACTGGTTTTCCCTTTCCAAACCTGCTCGGATAAGAGGATGACTGGGCTCAGCCCGGACTTCGCACTGAGTTCATGAGGTGAGGAGTTAAGCTCCACCCCCTGGGGGAGGAGCATCAAAGGGTTTGTGGACAGTGTTAAAACTAGCACATTTGATGGGAGGTCCTTTTGAGGTTATACAAATACCCTGTTTCTCCTTAAAGTTTTGCCCATGAATTTCATCATAATCGGTGGATCTTGACTTTACTGTGGTGTTCAAATAGTCTATTCCCTTTGTTCCTTCTCTATTGACTCATGTTATTTGGAATTCTTCTGTATGGAAAGTTTGACTCTTCTTCCTTATTTATTTATTCAATGATTTATTTACCAATATGGACTCATGGTTTTATTTTTATTCTTTGGGTTATAATCCAATACTAACCACTGGAAGCTCTTTTGGGTTGACTCTTCTGTCCTTTTGACACACTCTTTTTTTTTAAATGCATCCTTACTTTCTGTCACTACTTCAGGCTTCAGATCATCTTGCGTTTTCCCTGACTCAGTCCTAGAACCAGCCATTTCGGCCAGGGTCCCTGGCTCCTTTCACAGAAGGCTTAGGAACCATGGTCTGGGCTCTGAGTGTGCTCACTGCTACCAGGGTGTCACTGCTTCCAGGCCCTCAAGGCAGAGAGAGAGGAAATGCAGATGTACGCTAACCTGTGCGTGCTCACATAGCTGCGTCTGTTTTATACCTGTGTGTACATGTGCTAGAATAGACATGAACTCATCTGATACACCCAACTCCATCCCCACTGAGCTCATTCCAGTCTTTCCCCCATGCGCACGAGTGACCTACAGTTAATTTACTTGTTGGTTCAACCCTCATGTACATGTAGTTTCAGAATGCTAACCTCTACTCCTATGAAAAACAAATTCACCAACTACACTAGTGTTTATAAACAGTTCTTTCGGTCTTTAGCCAAATGTAATTTTTCATATTTAAAAGAAGGCCTGGATTCAACCCAGAGCTCTGCCCCTCACCGGCTGTGTCAGCGCGAGGCACATGCTTGACCTCTCCTTCATCTCACTTTGCTCCTCTATAAAACCTGTCCTACCTGCTCCATTGCCCTGATGGGAAGGAAAGAATCAGAGGAGATAAAGTATGTAAAGGGGCCAAAGAATTGCCTAGCACTCCTAAAATTTCTGATATCGTCATAGCATCACTGTCCCTGAGTGCCAGGCCTGGACCCTGCAGAGGGCAGATCCTGTTCTCGGAGTCTTGTCCTGCTCTAAGTCACATACGAGGGTCACAAGTGCCCACTCCTTTCTGCATCCAACTCAGTGGGTCAGATCCAGGTCGAGCGTGGAGGGAGCCTGGTCTCTGGCTACACAAACACAGACACACAGACACTAAGAACACCTGGGCTCTCAGAAGCTTTCACTACCTGTTGGGGCATTTCAGCCCAACCAGCCTGGCCAGAGGCAAAGCTCTCCACTGACCTTTGCCCTCAGCTGCCTCTTCTTCCACAGCAGCAGACCTTCCTGGGGTGTGCTCCCTCCATTTGGAAGATCCCCAGCATCCCAGGATGGAAAGCTTTGCTCCCACTTTGACTCGGAGGCTTCCAGAAGCCCTTCCCTTCTCTGTTCCTCAGTTTCCCTGTCTGTAAACTGAGGGTGTTGAGTTAGGTCAGAATCCACAGACTGGTAGCCAGATCCAGAAGGCTTGTAATGCATTTGGCCCCCAGGGCACTTTCTGTGTGCTTTTAAAAAAATTAATAGTCCTTTATGTTTTAGAGCAGTTTTAGGTAAAAAAGTGAGTGAAAAGTATAGAGTTCCCATGTGCCCCCTCTCCCCACCTCCACCCCAGCAGTTTTCTTTATTATTAACATCTTGCTTTAGTATGGTACACTTGTTGCAATTGCTGAACTAACATGCTACATTATTATTAGTTAAAGCCCATAATTTATATTAGGTTTCACTCTTTGTGTTATGCAGTTCTATGGGCTGTGACAGAGTATAATGTCATGTATTTACCATTTACAGCTGCATAGGAAGTTTCACTTCCCTAAAACCTCCTGTTTCACCTGGTCACAGTCTCCCCTCCTCCCAAACCCCTGGCAACCACTGATCTTTTCATTTTCTGTATAGTTTTGCCTTTTCTAGAATGTCAAGTGCTGGGAATCATACAGTATGATTCTTTCACTTAGCAATGTGCATTTAAGGTTCCCCATGTCTTTCCATGGCTTGATAGTGCATATCTTTCTATTGCTGAACAATATGCATTGCATGGCTGTACCACAGATCCTTTATCCATTCATCAGTATGACTGGAATTTTTTGCCAATAACTAAGAACAGAAGGCATTATATGGAAATTCATATTCCCAGCTTCTGTTAAAAGTGGAAAGGTTCGATAACACTGGGTCTATCTTCCCAGATGGCAACAATGGGCTGGAATTAAGTAGCAGCACGCTTCTTGGGATGGGGCATGGGTTACCTGCTCACTGCAGTCGCCTCCTGTCCTCCTTATGTGACCTGCCAGGTCCTGGTGAGGATTTAGACCAACCTCTGCATCTTATTAGTGAAGCAACTTCAGGCAAATGCTGATTGTTTTCCATTTGCACTATTTTCTAACCCCCCATCCCATCTCCACCCTTTTCTGTCCTGCTCTGTCCCTGCTCCCACGGTCAGTCCCCACACCGTCATCCACATCCACAGGTCATTCATACATGGTTTTTAACTATTCCTTCCCTTCTTTCCACTTTGACATGTATGAAGTCTCCAGGGCCCTCACCAGCCTAGAACGTGGTCCAAAGTGTATGTTATCCTCACTTTGTGGGTAGAAAAACTGAGTCTCTGTGAGGTCAGCCCACTTGTCCAGGGTCAGAGTAGTCTCCTAATTTGGAACCCAGTGGTCTTACGTTCTCATGAGCTGCCTGTGTGTGATTGGGAAGGAAGGGGGTATCCTTGAGCATGCCTCCAAGCAATTCCCCTCTAAACCTCAGAAGCTAAGTTCTGGTGAGGGGAAGCACCTGGCCCAGGGCACACCAGGGTGGGAGCTGAGTTGGAACAAAATCTAGGCTCTCCAACTCTTTCCTTTGGGATCTTCTCATTCTTCTGTGTGCCTTAGATTCAAAACGGAATGGATATAAGGTTGGGAGTACTCAGGAATAAAAAAATCAGACAAATACTTCAGGTCCCCAGACCCCCAATGAATTCAGTTCCCCAAGACTGGCAAGAAGTCTCCAGGCCCAGGTTCTACCTGTCCAAAGGACCCGAGGTTGGCATGTCTCCTAGCAGGCTGGCTTGTCTGCCCAGATGCTGTCCAAGAGCTCACTGATGGCATTCAAGCCCCAGAGCCCCTGGCTGGAGCCAGGCATGGGGATCCCAGGGCACCTGGCTGCACACAATGCCCTCTCCAGCACTGCTCCTGACCAGGTGTCATAGGTGAGTGGATACCCAAGCAAGTGCTAAGACTGAAAGGTGGCCAGGGTTCCAGGGGACACTTGACTTGTACCTCAGTGGAACCAAGGACATGGTCCAGTGACATCCGTGGCTATTTCCTCTGAGGACACACTACTTCTCAGGGGCCTGCCTTTGGCCCTTCCAAAGGGGCCTGTGGGAGTTAGTCAAGAGGTCCTGCTCTCAATGGAGCATCCGGAGGCAGGTGGGTGAGCAGTGTGAGTCCGGATAAACTTTACTCAACAAATGTTGGCCAACTACCTGCTCTCTGTTGGACTCTGCTTTGGGAACTAGGGATTCTGTAGTGAATTGGGTGTGATATTTGCCCTTTACAATCCAGTAACATTTGTACCCAAGTAGCCAAAATACAAAGCAGAGAATCACTGGGCCCTAGAAGAGGGACAGAGTCATGCTGCCCGGTCCGATCTCAGCCTGGCCCTGCAGTGCTAGGTGACCTTGAGCAAGTTGCTAAACCTGTCTAATCTCAGTTTCCTTCCTCCAAGAGCTGCTCTAAGACAGGCAATGTAGTAAGTAATGCAATAATACAATTGTCTTGGAAGCACTTTGCAGACAAGCTGAACATGGAGAAATGATTACTAGTGTCTTATAATTTCATCATTAAATAAAGGCCATTTTTCTAGCACCTAGCAAGTACCAAGTATCTGGTTAGCACCACATGTACTTATTCCAACAACCCTGGTGCAGCTGTATTACTGTCTACATTTCAGGGATGAGAAATGGAGGCTCAGAGAGGGGCAGTGACTGACCCGTGGTCACACAGACCGTAAGTGACAGAGCTAGGACTGGAACCCAGGGCATTCAGATTCCAAAGCCTGTTCGGTCTAGGCTGACACCCAGAGCTTCCTTCTTCTTCTTCAGTCATTTGCTCAACAATGACTTATTGCACCTTTCAGTGTGCCAGCCCTTGTGCTGAGCTCCAAAGACACGGAGCAAAACAGACCTGGCACCTGCCCGCACAAACTTATAATTTCATGAGCAGGGAAGCAATGAGAAATAATGACAGGCATAAAAATTGCCATCATATGAGAGGGTCAGAGCTCACGGAAGTGTGAAGCTTATCTGGGAATCAAATGAGGCCTTCTAGAGAAAGTCATCTATGAGATAAAACCGTCCAGCATCCACGAGAGCTGGCCAGGCAAGCAGTCAGAGGGGATGGGACAGCATGGCATCTGGAGCCACAGGTGTCAAGGAGCAGAAAGAGGACAGAAGCACAGGCAGCAGCAGGAAGTGGTACAGGGACCAGCTGAAGCAGGAAGCAGGAGCCTTCTAACACACACCAAGGAATTTGTACTTGATCCTGAGGGCCCTTGAGAGTCAAGTTCATGGGCCTCACACCCCTCATTGTAAATCTTGTGGATTCCTCATCTGCCCTCTGACTGGCTGGATCAGCAGCTGAGGAATGAGTAGGGCCGGGGGGGTGGGGGGGGCAGGGAGCTGGGAGTGACCAGACAGGCTGAGGTCAGCACACAGCAGCAGAAAGGACAAGGAGAAGCAGAGCCAGGGCAGCACCAGGGACAGCTCTCAGTGGCTCTCAGGACTCAAAGGCAGTCACTCTCATTCTTTCTTTCTTTCTTTCTTTCTTTCTTGCTACAAATATTGAGTTTCCTCCTATGAGGTCACTGTTTTGGGTATTAGAAGATACATCAGAAATTAACAGACAAAATTCCCTCTCTTCCTTGAGATTACTTTCTAGCAGAGGAAGACAGAAAACAAGCATAACAGATAAGAATTATGAATTATAGTATAAGGTGGCATGTGAATGGAAAGAATAAAACAAAGAAGGTGGATACACAGTGTAAGTGAGAAGGGGAGAGCTACAACTTTAAATAGAATAATCAGGCAAGGCTTTGCTGCAAAAATGGCATCTAGAAAATAAGTGAAGGAGGTGAAGGGGGAGTCAGGAGCAACCATAGGGAAGAGTGTTTCAGGCAGAAGGAACAGCAGGTGTGAAATCCCTGAGGAGAAGAATGCCCAGGTACTACACTGGAGGCTCTATGAGGAGGCTGGGGTAGGAAAGTAGGAGCAGATAACTTCAGAGATGGCAGAGAGGGGCGCAGAGCATGGAGGACCTTTGTAATGAGGCGGCTTCTACTCTGGGTGAATGAGGAGTCCCTGGGGAATTTGGAGCAGAGAGGTGACATTATTTGAGGTATATTTTCACCAGCTCCCCCTGGTTGCTGGATGGATATCAGATTATGGTGGTAAGAATAGGGACAGAGAGACCTGTTGGGAGGCTATTGCTACTTCAGATAAGATTAAAGTTGTGTTCAGTATAGAAAGGGTTAATGACACCAGCAAAGGAGGGACCAGAGGTGTGGCGGTGGGGGGCAGGGGCCAAGGTGAGGCCAGAATAGAGAGGAATAAGGGGAGCCCACACCCCTGGCTTTTAGGTGAGAGGATCCACACCCACGGGAGTCTGGGAAACTGGGAAGCCCAAAGAGGCAGATGGGCACAGAGGAGTCTGTGCCCTCAGGGGGAGACCATCCTGCCTTCCAAAATCTTCGTTTCCTAGGCCCTCCCTCCCTGGCTTCTGACTATTGTCGGAATCTCCTGCCCTGAGTCTCGCTCCCTCCAACTGATGCTCCATGCCACCCTCACGGTGCTCTTCCCACATGCACCCTGGACACTGCCATTCTGCTGCACAAACACCTTCAGTGGCTCCCTCTGTCAGTAGGGTAAAGTCATGCCTCCAATTCCCTTGTGACTTGGCATCACTCTGACTCCCCAGCCTCACCTCTCAGCACTCTCCATCACACACTCAGCATTTCCAGCCATAGTCAACTCCCTGCCTTTTCCCAAACAGGCCTCAAGCTTTTCTCGCCTTTGCTGACAGCGTTACTTCCCTTGATACACCCCTACCATGGAGGTTCTCCAGGGAGCCTTCCCAAGCTGGAGGACGTCACTCCTTCCTAAGAACTTAAACAGCCACGGACCAGCTACCTTATTTCTACCAAGGGCCCAGAGAAGGGGAGCGGAGAAGGAAAGCTGAGTGAGTCAACAGTCAGCACTCGGGGCCAGAACAGCCAGAGTGTGAGTCCAGAAAACAGCAGGGCCAGGCTTCCCAGGCTGGCCCGAGGCACGTTTGGCCAGCACCCTCCAAGGCAGAGCACGGAAGAGGCCAGCTATAGATTATGGGCCAAGATTATATGACCTTGAGCAAACCACTCTCCCAGCAAGGCCAAGAGAGCACCTACGGTGTGCCAGGCACTTCACCTACATTGTGCCCACTCCTCTCAGCACCACTGTGGGGTGGGAGTTACTGTCTCCACTTTCCAGACAAGGAAAATAAAGTTCAGGGAGGTGAAGCTTCCTGTCTCCAGTCACATGGTTAATCGTGGTGAAGCCTTTGCACGAAGGCTTCTCTGGTGACGTCACTCCCTGCACTGGCACAGAAGGCATTTGCCCTGGGTCTGAAAAGGTGGGGAGACTTTGTACATGCAGAGAGAAGGCTGGGGTGGGGGAGGGAAAGGGGGTGCTTAAGCAGGAGGGAATAGACTAGTGAGGGGAAAGGGTAATTGTGGGTCTCTGGATTTAAAAATAGAGATACCTGCTTTTTTAAGAAAGAGAGAGAATATGTGCTGGGAGGGGAGGAGCTGGAGATATGTCTGAGAAGGCCATTTGGGACCAGTTTATGGAAAAGCTCCTTGAAGGCGAGGCTAAGGCAGAGGGGTCAAGGAGCAGCTCCTTCCTCTTGTATCCAGAAAGTTTCTGAGTGGAGAGAGTAGAACATGATAATACAAGAGAAAATGGCTTCTTGTCTCATATCTAACCAAGCAATTTTAGCAGTCTTTTGGAGGAAAAACCAAACCAAACCAGACAGAACCCCGCCAAGCTTTGCTTGATGGTGTCTACAAGGGAGTATTAGAAACAGACAGGCTTGGGGATCAAAATACAATGCTTACCACTTAAAAAGTTTTATTTCTCAACAGCTACACTAAGTCCCTAAGCCTCCCAACACGAGGGAGGAGGCAACAGGCAGCACTCCTCCTTGCAGAGAACAATACCCTAGACTGGGGGCATCCGGGGCCCAGCCCGGACCCAAAGGCGAGAGTGGGAACCCATGATGGGGGGTGTGGCTTCAGAAGGCCTCAAGTGGGCAGAGAAGCTGCTAGGTGGGGAGGTGTATCTTCTTAGATCTTGGCCCAGCCTCAAGTCCCATCTTAACCTGACTCTGGGGCCAAAAGGGAAATACTTAGATATGTGCTAGGACTAAGGAATGGATCTCAAAGGATCTCAACTGTCCACCACTCACAGCTCCTCGTTGGGCTCCCATCTGCTTTGCTCTAGTCTCTGCCATGTGATGCAGCTACCGCAGCAGGGCCTCACCGAGTGGGAGCTCTGGGAAAGGCCACCCCCTGACCTCGGCCCGCCCTAAATGGCTACAACCCCAGAGCCTCTCCTGGAGGTCAAAGAGAGCAACAGAAATGCAGCCGCAAAAGTGGACTCTAACTCTTCCAAGAGTCTGAAACAACTATCAACCCTCCATGGCGGGTCTCCTCCTGTTTCTTCTCTTGAAGACCCCTTCCCTTTCCCTTCTCTGACAGAGGAACCCTTTTGTCAGTTTTCACCAGAGGAACTCCACCAGTTAGGAAAAGCTCAACCCTGATCACAGGGGTGGGATTAACCCAAAGTCAAGGGGATCCACAGTACGCGGTCACCCTGCAGCGGTTTCACTCCCGAAGTCTGAGCCCAGAACCACGCAGGGTCCCTGCAGAACAACGGGGGGTGGGCTTAGGCCCTCAAAACATAGTCCTTGTCGATGTGTCTCTACCAGTATGAGCTAAAAAGTCCTGCTCATTCTTCCCATAGTCTTCCAAATGGTCACGTTCAGAACACACATACACACTTTTCCAAAGCTATGCAACACTCACAGCCAGCACAAGCTCTCAGCTACCAGAAGAAAAGCATTTATCCAAAATCCACCTAATCTGCATGGATTCACCCGCCCATAAGAAGACCCACCTTGTATTATCATGCAGAGCACTGTGTCCCCCTTTTTGCTCAGACCAGTTGGAGGGAGTTTCTGTCACCTGAAACCAAAAGAGTGCTGAGACACACACCTCATGTCTGCATTGGTGAAGAAGCTTTCAGCTGCAAATAACAACAATGTATTGTCCCACAGAGCAGAGATTCTAGAAGTGAGATGGCCTTCAGGGGTGGGTTGATTCAGGGGTTCAACAGTGTCCAAGGTTCTTCCAAGCTCCCCATTCTGCCTAGAAAGGAGATGATCATGGCGACTTCAGATGTCACCTTCATATGAAGTCATCCCCATGACATCAGTCTGAAGGAGCAGAGGGACCAGCGCTTACCATTGTGCTTTCTCAGGGGTGAGGCAAGGACACGTTCTCCCAAAGTCTCCAACAGGTGCCTCCTGTGCTTCACTGGCCAAAACTGAATCTCACCCCTTTCCTCAACCAATGAGTTGGGGCTGGGACAAGGGCAAGTGAAATGGAATTCACCTTGAGCCAGCAGGGCTCATCTCTGAAGTTGGGGGTGGGTCAGAGTCCCCCAGAGGCTGTGGCTGTGTATGAGGGGACTCCCTCGATCACAATAGGGTTCCATTAGAAGAAACAAGGGGAGCGGGGGCACTGGGCAGGCAGCCAGCCCTGTGCACGGCACTCGGTCCAATGGCTACCCTGGCTGGAGCTTTCCTTACCCTTGGGCCACATCAAAGCCTTAGGCAGGATGTTTCCTCCCACTAGTCTCTGAAGAGGATGATGCTCAGCAAAGACATGCGCACACCGTGTCTGGAGCTGACCTTTAGGCACGGGTGTCTGCTCTTCTAGTCACTTTAAGGAAGGCTCCCATGACTTGTGTGGGGGTTGAACTGGACCAAGGTGAGGCTGGCGGCAGGAATGCCAGTCAGGAAGACAATCCGGCTGTCAGCCCAGGACCTGTTAAATGAGGAGGAAGCCCAGCCCGGCAGTGCTAAAGCCTGAGTCATGGGCAGGCTTTGGGCAGGAAGGCTGGAGACAAGCAGGGTATGCCAGAGGAGGGTGTCAGGACCCGAGCCCACCAGTGAAGGCAAGGCAGGGAGACAATACTCTGAGTGAGGGGTGGAGAGGAGACCCCTCAAAGCCTTCCCCATCACGTGTCCTGAATGGTGCTGGGCAGGTTGGATGGATAGGTCCCTTATCAGGCCCACCCCAATGGTCTCCCCAGTCAGCTCAGTGGGCACTCCTGGGGTGATGGAGCAGGGAACCCAAGATTTGATCCTGCAGCTAGCCCTCCTCCGTTCTCATGTCAACCCTCCCTCTCCAGATATGCTGTGCTCTTTCCTGCCTTCAAGCCTTGGCCAATGCTGTTCCCTCATCGGGAAGGCCCTTTCCTGCCCAGAACGCCCCACCGCGTCCTTCTCGTGCAGTCTCTGAGTCCCAGCTGAGTGAGGGGCCCCTTTCACCCCCACACAGCTGTGGTCTGCATGTCTCTGACCCTTCACTACAGTCCTGGAAGGCAAGCAGGATAGGGATCACGGTTTTCTCTTTACAGGCAAGGAAACCAAGCTCAGAGAGGTGAAGACTCTCACCCAACATGGCAAATGTTGGAGCCTGGATCAGACCTCAGTTAGATTCCAGCCCCTTCTTTTCCTCCAGGGTCACATCACCCCTCACTGAAGGGACTTAAACCTGCCACGTTATGCACTGATCATGTCAACAATATCAAGCTTCTGCTAACGTGTCCCCTATGACATGAACGTCACTACCATTCCCCGCAACAGTACGCTCCATCTTAGAGAGCTCTGCTGGAAAGCTCCCCTTACACTTAGTCAAACCAGCCTCCTTGTAACTTCCCCACCCGGAGACCTCAGAAGTTATGCATACAGCCACGAAAATGCCCCTGCAACACCGAGGCCAGTTAGCTTGCAGACTCTGCTCAGGCGAAGAGACTAAAACTGAGGTCATCTTACTCCTAAAGCAAACATGGCTTTGGGCAAGTTATTTTCCTGAGACTTCGTGTGCAACTCTGTCAAATGGAGTAACAGTGCCACCCATGCTGCCTCGGGCTGAGGATGAAGTGAGGTGCCCCCAGCCAGGGTGCAGCTGCAGGGGCACCTGGTCCTGCAGCATCACTGAGCGGCTCTCTGGTGAGGTCTGGCCGTGGAGGCAGTCAATACAAACTTCATAACAACACAGTTGCCATTGTTTCAGGGTCCCTGCTCTGGGCCAGTCCTCACAGTAACCTTTGAGGTCATTTTTTCCCATTTGCAGATGAAGACTCAGACGATTAAGCAGTAAGCAGGGGTGACATGCCCAAGGTCACTCATGAAGTCAAGACCAGGACTGGCACCCAGGTCTGCCTGAAGCAAAATTTGTTCCCTAACACCCAGCTATGAGCCAGGGTGCATCTCCCACCCCTCTACACAGAGACCACTGCCACAGACCTGAACCACGACTACTGTGCGCGGTGTGGCAGAGGGGCACTGGACTGGAGTCCAGAGCCCTGAGTTCTGCTCCCTCTCGGCTGCAAACCGATGCATGATCCTAGGCTACTGCTGACCCAGCCTGGCCTCCACTTCTTCATCTGTAGGGTGGGAAGGCTGGAAGTCCAAATCCTCAGGACTTTCTGACTCATTCTGAGATTGTGAGGACAGTAGTAAGAACACAGAGGAGAAAATTTGTCCTATGGCAAGAAAGTGCTGTGTTCCTCCATCCTTTAATAAGCACTAATTAGTTTATCCCTATGGCAGCAGGGTAAGTTGTGAGGTATCACTACCCCCGATGTACAGGCAGGAGGTAGAATGAGAGAGGGATCGGCCTCACACTCAGAGCAGAGATGAGATCAGTAAAAAGACCTACCTACCAACTGCTCTGGCACTGGGGGAAGGGGCAGTAGAGGGAGGGAGGAGGCTTAGAAGGAGAGAAACCACACAGGAATGTATTCCAGATTCTCATGGAGTTGAGGTCCCTGGGACGGCATCCGAGCCAGATCTCTCCGGTAAGGACAGGTGGGCAGCCGGTGGCCCAGAGAAGGGGAGAGAGAGGCCAGCCCCCGTTGGTCAGCAGCACACGGTGCCGTGGGTGCCCAGCTGAGGCTGCTCTGATGGGGGCTGGGAGGGGATGGCTCCTAAGAGCTGGGCTCCCTCTGTCACCCTCCCCGAATTCCTAGAGAAAGCAGCCAGCAGTAAACCCCCAGGGATTATGTATGTACTAATGGCCTGTGACAAAGGCAGGAGGATAAGCTCCCTGCTCTGCAGACTAAACAAGGTACAAGAAGCCAAGTCAAACAAAAGCCCAGGTTTTGCGTTGGCCTGGCTGGGGCTAGAAGCCGCCCGGCCTCTTGGGAGGCCAGGCTCTGTGCCACGGCCCAGAATCTCCTCTGGTGGCCTTTCTCCCCTTTGCCCCCCAGGGATGATGGAAACATGTCCACAACACACGGCCAGCCCTGTCTGCAGCATAGAATGCACTTTCATCACATTGCCCAGAAGAAGAAAGAAATTGGGGGCCAGACAGGGGAAGGAAGATACTTGTCTCAAGTCACACAGCATGTCAGTTAAGAGGCTGAGACCCAAGGCCTTGGGGCTCCCTGCCCTACCTCAGCTGCTCCAATTTTTCCTCAGTGTTGAGAGACATGACCATGAAAACAGAGGATGTGAAACTCCAATTTACATACAAACTACTGTCCTACCTGATATCCCATTGAGTGCTTGCACAGGCCTTGGTCGCACAGAGGCCTCAGTTCAAGTCCTGCCTCTGCCTCTTTCGAGTCCCCATGGCTTTGGCAAATTACTTCACCCCTCTGAGCCCCAGCTTGCTTATCTCCAAAATGCAAGAAGTAATGGTACCCCTCCTAGAGTTGCTGGGATGAGTAAATGAGTTAATGGATGCAGTGCGTTTTGCTCTTTGCATGGCATACAGTAAGCACCCAACGACTGCTATCGCTCTTAGCAACCGTGGCACCAAAACCCTGGATGGAGCCTAAACTTCAAATTCTTCTCTTTTAAATGAGATGTCACAGAGTTTTCTTCTAACTCCAGGGCTCGGTGGTCTGTACCACCAGCTTTCCCCGACCCAAATGGAACTATGGACTCCAGGGTCAGGGAAGTGGGCTGAGGGCCTCTGTCCCTGCCCAGTGTCCCTCTCTGGGCCCGGCTGCTGGCCCACCCCGGGCCCCACACACCTGTTCCAGGACGCTCCGGGTGTGAGTCCCACAGCAGGCAGCCTGTCCATTCCCAGAGCTGCCGCTCAGTTGCTCCTGCTGCTGTTCCAAAGGCTTGCATGTGGTTGCAAATTATGAGGCCTTGGGCCTTGAAGAGCCGAGGAGAACTTGGAGACTAGGGCTGAGGAAGAGAGTCGGGAATATTTGGGGCTACACTGGTGAGCACCTCAGCCCTCCTCCCTGGACAACACCTCCCTGCCTCGTTTCAGGTAAAAACAGCTGGAGGTACGGCATCCTCCGACCTCCACGGGGCTTAGGAGTTGGTCTCCCTCAGCCCCTCAGCCGTGTGTCAAAGGGGCCCTCTCCCGAGTCCTAACTGTGCAGGGGCTGTTCTGCTTGTTTCTAAACGCAGGTTCTTTTCTTACGTTGTGGAGCTCACGTCTGCAATATAAGAATGATCAGACTTCAGGCCTCGGGCCACTCCTCACTCCTTCCCCTCTGGTTCCCAACAGGAGCGAGGAGAGACCTGCCTTGTGGGGATTGAGGGGATGCTCTTCTCTGCTGGCGAGGGAGGCGGCAACAGGACACGCGGGATTACCTACCTGCCCCTGCTCATCTGTCTGCGTGTCAAGTTTAAAAGCCCCTGGAGGGTTTGTGTAATACTGCTTAGGAATCTTAAAAAACAGGGACCCTGTTAGTGGGATTAGAGGGTGTGGAGACATTCTCACCTTTCACGTCAAGGCTTCGGATGGCTGCCAGCGCCGCTCAGTCCTGCCAGTTGCTGCGCCCTGCTTTGCACAGAAGCGCTTTATTCCAGTCTGTGAATAGTAAGTCACGCCTCGGGAGCCCCTTATCTTTAGAGGACATTCTGCCATTGCCCAGTCTGGACTCCAAGTAACGCTCCCAGACACGAGGGCAGCTGGGAAAAGGCTGCGCTGCGTGAGAGGCTCTGCTCCCGCGGCCTTTGCTGTGTGACCTTCGGCAGGTCACTTCTCCTCTCTGGGCTTCCATTCCTTAACCTGTTCCCAAAACAGAGCAACCTCGAGCCACATCTGTTGTTCAAGGTTAGCTGAAGGTGCTTTCTGAAATACACGCTGTGGCACAAATTCAGGGGCTTATCGTTGTCAAATGTTACAGTGTTATTTGACCCTTCAAACTAGTATAGGTATAACTGGTAAAAATAAAACCTTTTTAATAATGTTGTATTAAGTGTTTTACAATTTAGTTGACACGTTTGGGAATAATTAGGGGAAAGGACAAAGAAAACTGATCAAAGCAATTATTCAGGGAAAACAGAAAGAAGTACAAGAAAGGAAACATAGTATTTCAGTAGGCTTCGCATTGAACCATATTTATACAGTCACACTAATGAAAACACTGAGTACTCCCTGAACCAAACGTTGTGACAGTAGAAGTGAGAGAATTAAGGGAGAGGAAGTTGGGGAAGGAAAGCTGGGGAAGGTTGGGTAAACCCTCTTCTATAAAAATGGGAAATCAGTAGATAATGCCTAAAATTGATAAACCTAGAAATAGCAGTTTAAGCCTCTTAGTTAGCAATGCAGACAGGAGCAGCAGAAGAAACAGCTAAGGAGCGGAGAAGGGCTGCATGGAGGAGGCGGCCCAGGGGTGGGGCGGTAAGGAAGGGTGAGGAAGAGAGCTATGTCTCGTTATAAACAAGATATTTGGTATTATTTGACTTTTTGAGTTATGCACATTTATTCTTGACTTAAAATAAAAATTAATTAAAAAAATAAAACTAGAAGCAAGTGACAGCTACAAGGAGGTTAATTTAGGTTCCAGATAAAAAAATAACTTTTAATACCTAATCTATTCAAAAGTGGAACTGGCTGTCCCTACAAGATAGTGAGTTCCTTGTCATCAGAAATATTTTTTTTAAGATTTTGTTTCTTTATTTTTAGAGAGAGGGGAAGTGAAGGAGAAAGTGAGGGGGAGAAACATCAGTGTGTGGTTGCCTCTTGCACACCTCCGAAGAGGGACCTTGCTTGCAACCCAGGCACGTGCCCTGACTGGGAATCGAACCAGTGACCTTTTGGCTCGCAGGCCAGCACTCAATCCACTGAGCCACACCAGCCAGAGCTGTCATCAGAAGTATTTAAGCAGAAACTAGATGTTCACCTGTCACAAAGTAGGTAGAGGGTTCCAGCTTTAGTTAGGAAGCTAGACTAAATAAGCTTAGAGATCCCTTTCAATTCTAAGATCATTATGCATCTGTGGAAGTTGGGATGTTATTTCATTTATCTCCTAAGCAAATAATGTGTCTGTGCATTTAACAAGCATTTGCTTAGTGCCTACTTGGTTTCTGGTGCTGCACCAGGTCCTGCGTTGAGAACAGGTAAGCCAAGATAGATATGACACAGCATCTTCCTACAAGAATCACTGAAGGTCAGTACAGGAAAGCTCCTCAGCATTTGTCCGATCCAAACCCTCATTACACACAGAAGCGAACTGAAGCCCAGAGAGAGGCAGACATGTGCACAATGTCACACAGCATCGGTGGCAACATCAAGCTCACATCTAGCCCTCTTTTTTCCCCTGCCAGCACTCCTTCCCTCAGCATATCTCCCCCAAAGAGCACTTCCTCAAAAACAGTTCTAACAAAAATGAGGCTGATTCTTTGTGAGGTTTACTGATCTCACGTTGACACCATTGTGCAATGAATCGTATTGTTATTTTAATTGTAGCAAGATTTGGCTACCTGAATATCAGCTTCAGGGGAACATGTGGTGAGCGTCTTGGAGACACCCAGTCAAAGTTCACTGAACCCGAACGTCCAAGACCTAAAACAACAGATATAAAACTAATTGGTAGCGCTGTGTCTCACCATTTCGTGAGATGCGTGGGAATTCTTAGGTACAAGCGTTATCGCCTGTGTCATGGGTAAAGTCCCAAATCATTTTGTGGCATTTGTTATTGTTCCAACAGCAATGAGAGAGCCAGCTTCTGCATGTACCAACACCTCTTTGCAGTATCGCTTCCTGGATCCTTTCAGCTTGATTTGGTAGTCCCGTCTTTGTCGTTAAGAGTCACCATGTGTATCAGACAAGACCGGTGGTTCTCAACCATGGCAACTTTGTCCCCACACCCCCGGGGACAATTTGGCAATGTCTGGAGACATTTTTGGTTGTCACAGTTGGGGTCTACTGCTCCTGGCATCTGGAGGGGTGGAGGCCAGGGCTGCTGCCAAACACCCTGCAGAGCACAGAGAAACCCCTCCCACCACAGGGTTATCTGGTCCAAAAGGTCCAACTGCTGCTATTGAGAAACGCTGGGCTTGACTCTCTGGCTGCAAGTGACAGGGCCCCAGTTCCAACTTGTTTAAGGAAGAGAAGAAGAAAGATGATAAAAGAACAGGGTGGTTATTGGAAAGACATTATCATTGCTATTAAAATATATATATACATAAGAGCTCAAAAAAACCTCAGGGTATACACACCTTTGCAACTAGAATAAGTAATTCAAATCCCATCTGGAGTCCCTCTCCCTTCTGTCTTCCTTCTGTCATTCTTCCCATGTGACACAGGACTAGCCACCCTAGCTGTGAGCTCATGTCCTCATAACATCATAACCAGAGAGGTTTAAAAGGTCCTTTCCTTTCCCAGATCCACTCTCACAAATCCCAGAGAACGATTCTGGCTGGTCAAGCTTGGGTCACATATTTGTCCCCGGAACCAATGACTAAAATCAAAGGGAGTCAAGCACTACACCATCGTTGGCTCAGCCTGCGCCACTTGCCCACCTGCGGGTACAGGGATGAATGCTGTGTCCTGAAGTGGCAGAAGGGGTTCTAGACGGACACAAACAATAGCCACCTCGGCATGGAATAATACATTTGGGTGGTATTCTTGGCTCTAGCTGGCTGGGTGACCTTAGCTGAGCCCCTTTCCCTTCCCCGGCCTGTTTCTCACCAGTGCAACGAAAGGGTGGACAAGTCAAAGGGATCTCCCTCCCCTTCTAATGTTAGATGACTTTGATTAATTGTGAAGTATTATTCATCGCCCCAACAATGATGACGTCTGAAAATGCTTGCTTTTAGATGACTGGCTCAGGATATAATATCTAGTTTAAAAATATCTAGAAAATGTTCATATTTAGTTTAGTTTTCTTGCCTTTCCCAACTTTCTAATGTTAATGAAAACAGTACTAACTAAAATGCTTTAACATTTATGCATATTTTCAAAATGATCCATGTATTTCTTTGCATTTTTCAATTTTTTCATAACATTCAACCCTTGTGGGGAAAACTTGTAGACCCACAAAAGCCACTTACACATTAATTTTTCTTTTAAAAAATTAGAAACAAATGAATGGAACAATAAATCAATGTTTCTCTCTCTCAAATCAATTAATTAATTAATTATCAGTCATTAGCTTAAGAAGGAATAAACAAATGAATAAAATCTGCTTTGAATGTGGCAGATGAATTTTCTCTTATTCTTATTATAAAATGCATTCAATCAGAAGAAATAACTCTGGCTGGTGTAGCTCAGTGGACTGAGTGCTGTCTTGCAAACCAAAGGGTCGCCCAGTTTGATTTCCAGTCAGGGCACATGCCTTTGCTGCAAGCTGGGTCCCCAGTGTGGGGCACATGAGAGGCAAGCATGCACTGATGTTTCTCTCCTCTTTCTCTCTCTCTCCCCCTCTCTAAAAATAAATAAAATCTTAAAAAAAAAGAAAGAAATCGATGGTGCTGGGAAATCCCCAACAACATGGAAGAAAAGGCAAAGATGTCAATACTATCAACCAATCAATCATTCAACAAAACTTCATGAGTGCCTACTATGTGCAGGGCACTGTTCAATGATATGCCCCTGTGTAACTTACATTCTAGTGACTGAAGAAGGATTTCTTAAATCCTAGCCCTTCACCAGTGAGATGAAGTCAATACTGTTCAATCCCTTGCCAGCCTCTCCGGCTCTGAGAGAGAGCCCACTCACACCCCCTGCACCTCGCCAAGCAGAACCCCAGGGTGCCCACTCCAGAACTCAGCAGCTCCCTCACACTTCTTTTCTTTTTTTAGTTTTTTTTTTAATTTAATTGTTGTTCAGTACAGTTGTCTCCATTTTACCCCCACCGTTCTCCCCCACCCCAGCCATCTGCACTCCCCACCTTTAAACCAAAACCCTCTTTGGTTTCGTCCATATGTCCTTTGGACATGTTCTTGAAAACCCTTCCCCCTTGTCCCCCATTCTTCCCTCTCTCCTCCCTTCTGATTACTGTCAGTTTGCTCTTAATTTCAGTGTCTCTGGTTATATTTTGCTTGCTTGTTTGTTTTGTTGATTAGGTTCCACTTATAGGTGAGATCTCACCTCTTTACTTGGAACTATCCTGCCTTTACATTTTTACCACCAACTGTGGGAAACCTCCTCAGGTGGCTCTTTTTTCCTACCCCGCAGGTTTAGTCCCAGAACCTCGTGTAGCTGTCTACCCTCGGCACCTCTCACTTCTCAGAATTATTTGTTTATGTCACTGCTGCCCTCATTGGACTATAGATTTCTCCAGGGAAAGCAAAGGTTCTTATTTACCTGAGGATTTGCGGAGCTTGACAATCATTTCCCTCCCCCCCACCCCTATGCCCCCCACCCCAACACACATCTCAAACCTGTTCTTCCTCCTCCATTCCTCTTCTCAGTGAGTAGCACCCCCTCCTCCCAGTGGCTCAGGCCAGAAACCTAAGCATCATCCGTAGTGATCATCCTTAATGATCATCTACCTCACCTCCCACATCTAACCATGGCTATCTCTGTGTACCTTCTCACCTCTGGATAAACCCCTTGGCCTAGATAAATCTTGTTCCATCCCACGTAGCCAGAGTAGCTAGTTAATCATTTAATCTCGACCTCTTCTAGGAAGCCTGCCTTGATTCCTGCCCCTCCGGGCTAGGCTGAGCATCTGCCTTCTGGGTAGTTCAGGTCTCCTGTGCCTCCTCATTTATGGGGCAGATGTTCTTCTTTCCTATTAGACGAACGTGTAACTTTCCTAAGCTCCAAGAGGGAAGGTGCTTATTTATGACTGCATCCCCAGCTCCTCAGACTGTTACCTGAGATGTGATAAGTCACCACTAACAACTTTTTAAATAAGTGCAGGGACAATCACATTTAGACTTAGAAAGCCTGGATTCTACTCAGATCTGCCGCTAACTAGTTGGGTCACTATGCACTTAACTCCTCTGAGCCTCATTGTTTTCATCTGTGAAACAGTCATAATAATTCCTTCCCAGTCTACCCTTAGGGTTAAACATAGGATCAAATGAGAAAATAAATGTGAAAGCTGTTATAACTTCTAAGCTGGTTTATACACATCAACCACAGCTCAGCCTTCCAGCCATTCCCACTAAAACATCACACATACGGGCAAAGCTGTCTTGGATCCTCCAGAAGGGACCTCAGTGAACGCCACCCGAAGAAGGAGAATCACTCAGCTGATCTTGGCCCAACTTTCTGACCCACAAAATTATGAGACAGAATAAAATGGTTATTTTTTTAAGTCACTAAGTTTGGGGTTAATCTAATATGCAGCAATACATACATAACCAGCACATCCTCTTTGAAGAATGCTTGAGAATAAACTCCTAGTTCCAGAAACAGATAAGTAAAGATAAAGAATGAATCAAGCATTTACCCTGCCTTTCCCTTATGAACTTTACTTCAGAGTAACCAACGAGTTGATAAGTTCAAGCTTTTTTTCATAGAAGAATTACAGTTAACAAATGAAGGAGGAATATCAGAATTTAGAATATCATTAAAACTCCTGCTGATGTAATGTTTAGTCATTGGTAATCATTGTGTGAGGCAAGTCCTTAGGCAAAAGGTCAGCGAGGAACATTATAATTAGTGGATCAGTCTGAAAACACCTCAAGTCAATGATCAATATCTTAATAAGCCAAAAAGAAAGAAAACCAGATATTATGTACTTCTTGATGTGAGGCAACAGGAAGTAGAGGGCACCAACTCTGAAACTTTCTTGCCCCCCAAATCTGAACTTGAGAGCACTTTGAGATTTCATCCCAGGGACCAGAGAAACATATCAAATGATCCCCTCAGGGATGTGATCAGCAAAATCCCAAACATGGAAAACTACAGGACAAACAACCAAGTTTCTTCAAAATATAAGTTTTTAAAAAATAGAAGAAAAAGGGGGACACATTGACTAAAAGAGACTTAGGAGATGATATATTAACCAAATTCAATGTGTAGAGTTAGACTATCTCCAGATTCTGAGATACACACACACACACACACACACACACACATACACGCATGTGCATGCGCACACACATACATACATATATATGTTGGAACACTGAGTGGATACTTGATGACGTCATGCTAAATGTTTCGATGTGATAGAATATTATAGATAATCTTTAAAAGAGCCTTTTTCTAAACCTGACCAATGAGGCTCAGTGGGTTGAGCATCGTCCTGCAAAGAGACAGGTCACTGGTTTGATTCCCGATCAGGACACATGCTTGGGTTGTAGGTTCAGTCCCTGGTCAGGGCGTGTGCAAGAGGCAATCCATCGATGTTTATCTCTCACATCGATGTGTCTCTCCCTCTCTCCCTTCCTCTCTCTCTAGAAATAAATGAGTAAGATTTTTTAAGGAGCCTCTATGTTCTAAAGATAAAAGATACATGTATCCCAGATGCACCCGGGATTTCCTTCAAAATAATCCAGTGGCAAGGGGCTAGAAGTGGATAGGGTGTACCTGAAGCAACATTGATCATATGTTGATATTATTAAAGCTATATGATGAGGATGTGAGATTTAGTAAACCAATATCTCTATTTTTGCAGAGAATTCAATGTTTATTTAAACCTTTTTTTAAAAAATAATAGCTCTAGCCAAAAACCTTGGGGCTGGGGGATGGTCATCTCCAGTGATGCATCTCAGAGTGATGTGAGTGCAAGAGAGACAGTCTGCACCTCTCCCCTCACCAAATGCCCCTTCACTTGTAGGGCCAGAAACCTAAAGAGGCATCTGAAGTCCCTTTTTAAGGGTGCATAATGGAGGGGAATTTGGAGAGGGAACAACATTGTTGAGGAGGATTATACTGTCACCACTCGACACAATGGGGATTGATGCTTTTAACTGCTTGAAACAAGTCTTACCTCATACCAGAGCTCCGACTCAAGAAGGCGTCGCCACGCAAAGTGGATCCTGCCCAGGAGATCAAATCTTTCTTCCTGGCTGGGTCTTTGAGTGCGTGCTCCTTCCCTACACAGCCAGAGAAGGGAGGTGGTTCTTAGAATGCACTTGACATTTTTTCCCTCTTCATGGTGTCCTCACAGCCAGGTATCTTGGAAGGCTCAGGAACAGAGGCACCCCTGGATGAAGTGGCCATCCTGCCTGTGGGGCTAGGGGACCAGGTCAAATTTCTGCCTTTCTGTGGGGGTCTGTTTCCTCCAGATGCAATGAGAAGCAGTGTAGAATGAGGTCAGCCAGTGTGTTCTGGACACACCCGGTCCTACAAGTCATCAGCTGTGTGACCTTTTGCCCTGTTGCACCCCTGAAAGCAGGATGGGTCTCGGGCAGCTCTACTGGAACCATCAGAGAAAACTCAGGCAGAGGTCACACTCTTTCAGCATCTGCTCACACTGACACTGCCTGATCTGGAAACACGACCTCTATATGGGCCACCAGCTTCCATTAGTACTCAAAGGATATAGGCTGCATCAAGTTGGACCACCTGTTCTTCCTTGAATATATTAGCCAAGACTGCTACCTGATGAAAGAAACAATGCTAGCTAGTTCTTTGTACACAGAAGTGTTTCATAATCTAAAAAAAGTGGATATGCTAACTTTCAGCTCACATTGTTAAAAAAGACAAAATTAGATAATGTATGTAAAAGTGCTCAGCTCGTGTAGCATAGAGTTTGCTCTTGCTAAATGGTTATCACTATTATTTATTTTTCCATAAAATATGGATGGACTTTAATGTTGTTAAGGGTCCTCCTAATCCTAATGTTTGAGGGACCAAGCACTATCCTAGGTACTGGTGCTAAGGTGGATAAAACTGACATTGGAGTTAAGGGCTAAACTCAGCATAGAAGGCAAAAACTCTGCATAATCAACAGTACTTAGAAAATTCTTCCACCATCAACAGACCTCCCTACTACCCACTCCTCCATTCAGAGGTGCTGTCAGAGGTGCCGCATGAGGGGAGCTACATGGTTTGGTGGCTGAGCGAACGTGGCATCTTGTCTCCTCCTCGGACCTGGAAGGTGAAAGCTTTAACTCTCCTCCATTCAGAGCAAAGTTGTGCTCCCTCCTTTGCCGTTAGCCCTTAGCCCCAGTGCCAGATGAGAAAATGGACAGCAGCCTCTGTGGTCACCTTCCATCGAGTCGAGGCTCCCCATGACATGGTTATTGCTCAGTGACCAGGAGCACATGGGGGGCAGGCTCCCCACATCTCCTGTTCTCATCATCCCACACAACGTACTGAGCACCTTCCCTGAGAAAGATGTCGTGCTAACCATTGACCAGGGCAGAGTAAGCTGAGGGTAGCTTTCCCCAGGGTTTTAGAGAAACAGATCCCAAGCGCAGTCAAGTATAGTGAACAGGGCCATAGGAAGGGCTGGAGATGGGCTATGTGGAGGGCAGCTGGGGACAGGAAGAGTGCCATCACCTTCCTGGGAGGTGACATTAGACCTGACCCTTGGAGACCAAGAAGATCTGAGAGGTAAAACCCTGGGAAAAGGGCAGCCAGGGTGGAGAGACAGCATAAGGCAAAGTGTGAAGGCAGGAAAGAAGTGCTGCATGCCAGTAAGAGCAGATGGGTCCCGTGGTGCGGGTTTGTTGAAGGGGGGGGTGAGGCTGGAGAGGTCAATGGGGCCATGTGGCAAAAGGCCTTGAGGCCAAGCCAAGGAGAGTGAACTTCTCTGTGTAGGCAGCAATAAAGGACTGGGGTCAGCCTTGGAAAGGGGACCCCAGCTGGGTGTGAGGCTCTTCTCCCCATACCTGCCCTCACTCTCTCATCGGATCTTACACAAAACCCGTCCAGGTCTGGAAAGCCTCAACAATTCAACAATAAGTCTTTGAGCCCCAAGATCAAGCCTTCCCACAGTGGCTTCAGCAGCACCTTTAGGACCAAAAGAGGCAGTTCTTTAGGTTTCTCTCCACAACTGCCGTTCACCTGTGGAGAAACCACACCAAAATGGAGGGGGAGCAGTAGAGGAGGTCAAAGTTAAATGTAGAAGAAGGGCCACTGGCAAAGCGCCGTTCATGTAAACACCACAGCAGTTCCTCAGCTGTAGTCTGCTGATCCATCCTCAGGTTTCCAGGGAGAATTTTAATTTCTCTGTCTTGATGATAATCTTAATAATGAAATCATATTCTGTATAATCTAGGGGTTGGGTTACTAGACAAAATTCAGGACTCACAGTTAAATTTGAAGTTCAGATGAACGACAAATAATGTTTAGTATAACTATATCCCAGATATTGCATATGACATACTTATACTAAAAAGGTATACTTCATCCCTAACTACTGCCAATGGTGTCAGTGCCTGTGTGAGTCAGGGCTCTCCAGATAGCTGCAGGATCAGTCAGTAAGCGGGAGGTTCACGAGAGCCAATGGTTTAGTTCCAGTCCAAGTCCAAAGACCTGAGAAGCAGGAATATTGGTGGTATAGCTCCTGTCCAAAGGCCAACAGACTCGAGATCCAGGACAAAACACACACACACACACACACACACACACACACACACACACACATGTCCCAGTTCAAAAGCAGGCAAAAAGAATCCTCTCTTACTTGTGGAAGTATTGGCCTTCTTACTTTATGCAACTCTTCAACTGTTGGGATGAGGCCCATCCACATGAGGGAGGGAAATCTGCTTTATTCAGTCTAAAGATTGGAATGTAAATCTCATCCAAAAACACCCTCACAGAAACATCTGAGTGATACTTGATCAAATACCTGGGCACCCCATGGCCCAGTCAAGTTGTCACATAAATCAACCATCACACTGTCGACATTTGCATTTTTATGCTGGAATTGGGACCAAACAGTAGGGCTCTAATTATAATAGTTAATGATGAAAAGAGAAGCAGACCTAATTTCAAAGTGTTAACTGAAGATGAAATATCACAGCCCTGCAAGAAGTACGCTCTCAGAAGTTTGAGTGAAAGAGTTTGTGGGAGGACACAGGTGTCCCACACACACCGTTGTGCAGGCATGATGGAATTGGAAGAACCTTGCCCTTAAGTGGCCAGCCCTGTAGTAACGTTGTAAGTAATTAGTCATTGAGTGTCAGCAAGAAATGAAATCCATCACACTGAATGTATTAGTTTGGATTTTGATGGTTTTTGTAGCATTGTTTTTAATTTGTAAATTTGTCTTTGGTTTCATTATGTATAAGGAGGTTATACCAAGTGTATATTGGTACACATTTAAACTACATTAAAATATATTTATATCAATCCTGGAGGTGTCCACAAGATCTTTGTCCTTTTAAGTGGGTCCATTAGATTGTTACTCTTAGTTTGAGAAACACATAGATAATGGAAGTTTCTTTGGCCCATTTTAGGGGATATATGCTTTGAAGTGTTTCATTTGTAGAAATCACTAAACTACATCTTTTAGAGGTTTTTTTTTACTACATCTTTTAGAGCTTATTTCTATAGGGATGGTCTATAGAAATAAGGCCACCCCAGGATCTTTAAAATTGAAAGAAGCGTGTACCCTGCTACACTGGATTTAGAAAATACGGGGTGGGGCAAAAGTAGGTTTACAGTTGTGAGTATGCAACACAGTTTATTCTTGTATTATTATTTACATTTACACTTTCAGTGGGTTAATTATATGGCATGTAAATTATATCTCGATAAATCTGTTTTTAAAATAATGGTAAAAAATTTTCTATTATGTTGAAAACTATAAATGTAGATTTAAGATGCCCCAATGAATCTCAAACAGTAAAAATGACATGAAGAAAATTTCATGTTTCCTTCACTGAGGCACATCATAATCAAATTGCTCAAAAATAAAAAGGAAATGTTGAAAGCAGCCTGACACATTATATACAGTGGGAAAAAGATATAGATGACAGCAGATTTATTATCGAAAGCAACAAAAGGTAGAAGACAGTAGAGCAAAATCTTTTATATACCAAAGAAAAAATTGTAAATTGAGAATTCTACACACGGTGAAATTATCTTTTAAAAACCAAGGTGGCACAATAAGATGGTACTTCATACCCATCAGGAAGGCTACCATCCAAAAAAATGGAAAATAATAACTTTGGGCAAAGATACGGAGAAACTGGAATCCTCCTACTTCACTAGTAGTAATATGAAATGATACGGCCACTGTAGAACAGTTTGGTAGGTCCTCAAAAAAATTCAACATAAAATTACTTACATGATCCAGTAATTCCACTCCTGGGTATGTACCCAAAACAAATGAAAACAGGTGTTCAAACAAAACCTATACACAGTACCTGTAGTCAACAATACTGGGACTTCTGGTTAAGATGGAGGCATAGGTAAACACGGCTCACCTCCTCACACAACCACAGCAAAAATTATAACTAAACTACAAAACAACTATCACCCAGAATTATCAGAAAATTGAACTGTATGGAAGTCTGACAACCAAGGAATTAAAACGGTCACATTCTTTTACAGGTAGGAGGGGTAGAGACTCGGAGTCACAGAACAGGCAGTCCCATACCCACATGTGGTGGATAATAACTGGGAGGGATCCCAGCTTCACATGAGACCACCCAGCCCAGGGTTCCATTGCCAGGAGGGTAAGTCCCTACAACTTCTGGCTGTAAAAACCAGTGGGGGCTGGGGCAGCAGAAGAAACTGCAGGATTCTCAGGCATTTCTCCTAAAAGGGTTCACAACGGACTTAGGACTTATGCAGACTCACCCTCTCTGGGCTCCAGCACTGGCACAGCAGCTTGAAGGGTACCAGTGACATATGGGGAGAAACTGAAGTGTCTGGCATCAGGGTGAGTGCTGAAGGAGAGCGTCTTCCTAGACAAAACTTCAGAGACCAGGTAAAGCCACTGTCTGTTTTCCAAGCCCTTCCCCACACAGAACCATAGTGTGGTGGCACCATATCTGATACTCCAACAACCTGGTTCACATAGGTTGCCCTGCCCAGGCGACTACCTAAGTCTCCCCACATCCAACTTACAGTGCACTTTTCTATATTAGCCCATGCTATACCAAGACAGGGAGTCAAAGCAGCTCTACCTAATACACAGAAACAAACACACGGAGGCTGCCAAAATGAGGAGACAAAGAAGTATGGCCCAGACAATTCCTCACACTCTTTCTTTTCAACCTGGGCCCATCCTAATGGCTCCCACAACGAAGGGTGGCAAGAAGAAAAAGGGCCATTCTGCTACCAATGAGGTAGTGACCAGAGACTACACATCAACATCCATAACCGCATCCATGGAGCGGGCTTTAAGAAGCATATCCCTTGGGCACTTAAAAAGATCTGGAAATTTGCCTTGAAGGAGATGAGAACTCCAGATGTGCCCATTGACACCAGGCTCAACAAAGCCATCTGGGCCAAAGGAATAAGGAATGTCCCATACCGTATCCAGGTGAGGTTGTCCAGAAAACATAATAAGGACGAAGATTCACCAAACAAGCTCTATACATTGGTCACCTACATACCTGTCACCACTTTCAAAAATCTACAAACAGTTAATGTGGATGAGTACTAACTGCTGATGGTTGAATAAAGTTATAAAACTGCCTTTGAAAAAAACACAAGAAATATGGCCCAAATGAAAGGACAGACAAAACTCCAGGAAAAGGACTAACAAAATAGCGATAAGCAATCTATCAGATGCAGAGTTCAAAACACTGGTTATTAGGATGCTCAAGAAACTCATTGGGTACTTCAACAGCATAAAAAGACCCAGGAGAAATAAAGGTTACACTAAGTTAAATAAAGAAAAAATTACAGGGAATCAACAGTGGAGTGGATGAAGCCAAAAATCAAACCAATGATTTGGAACACTAGGAAGAAAAAAAAATTCAGTCTGAACAGAAAGAAGAAAAAAGAATCCAAATAAATGAGGATAGTATAAGCAGCCTGTAGGACACCTTTTAAACACACCAACATTTGTATCATAGGGGTGCCAGAAAGAGAAGAGAAAGAGTAAGAAATTGAAAACTTGCTAAAAAAAAATGATGAAAGAAAATTTCCCTAATTTGGTAAAGGAAATAGACATGAAAGTCCAGGAAGCACAGAGAGTCCCAAACAAGATGGACCCAAAGAAGACCACACCAAGACACATCATAATTAAAATGCCAAAGGTTAAAGATAAGAAGAGAATCTTATAAGCAGCAAGAGAAAAGCAGAGAGTTACCTACAAGGGAGTTCCCATAAGATTGTCAGCTGATTTCTCAAAAGAAACTTTGCAGGCTCAAAGGGACTGGTAAGAAGTATTTAAAGTGACAAAAAGCAAGGAGCTACAACCTAGATGACTCTATCCAGCAAAACTATCATTTAGAATGGAAGGGCAGATAAAGTGCTTCCCAGATAAGGTAAAGTTAAAGGAGTTCATCATCACCACGCCATTATTATATGAAATGTTAAAGGGATATATTTAAGAAAAAGGAGATCAAAACTACGAACATTAAAATGGCAATAAATTCACAATTGTCAACAATTTTGACTCTAAAAAGCAAACTGAGCAAACAAGCAAAACAGAAACAGAATCATAGACATGGAGATCATTTGGATGGTTGCCAGCTGGGAGAGGGAAGGAGGAGAATATGAGAAGAGGTGCAGGGATTAAGAAGTACAAATTGGTAGGTACAAAATAGGTGGATGTTAAGAATAGTATAGGAAATGGAGAAGCCAAAGAACTTAAATGCATGACCCATGGTCATGAACTAAGCAGGGGGAACTTCCAGAGGGAATGGCAGGGAGTACTGGGTAGAGGGGGGCAAAGGGAGAAAAATCAGGACAACTATAATAGCATAATCAATAAAATATATTTTTAAAAAAAAATAGGAACTTGAAAGACAGAAAATAAAATTACCTTGTGTTACATTAAAAAAGGATAATGTACTTGTGTACCTAAAAAGTTGTTTGGAGGGTAGATCTCATGGCAAGTGTTCTTACCACAATAAAATAATTTTATTTAAAATCTACATATGAATGTCCATAGCAGCACTATTCACAACACCCAAAGGATAGAAACAACCCAAATGTCCATCAAATGATGAATGGATAAACAACACTGGTATATCCATACAATGGAACATTATTCAGACACAAAAAGGAATAAAATACTGATTCATGTTACAACATGATGAACCTCGAAAACATTATGCTAAATAAAAGAAGTCAGCCATAAAGGACTACAGGTTGCATGATTCCATTTATTCCATATTCCATTATCCAGAATAAGCAAATACATAGAGACGGAAAAGAGATTAGTGGTTGCCAGGGGCTGGGAAATGGGAAGTGACTTCTTAATGGATACGGGGTTTCCTTTGGAGTGACGAAAACATTCTGCAGCCATAGTGGCAATGGTCCACAATTTTGTGAATGTACTACATGCCACTGAATTGCATGTATTAAATGGTTAAAATGGTAAATTTTATGTTTTAAGTATTTGATCACAATTTAAAGAACAACAATGGGATATACTGTACACCTATTAACATGATTAAAATTTAATAGACTAAAAGAGTAATCATACCAAATGTTGGCAAGGATGTGGAAGAGCTAAAACTCTTCACTGTATATCACTGGTGAGAATGTATGTTACAATCACTTTGAAAATCAGTTTTGTGATTTCTTTAAAAGCTTACCACACACCAACTACCATATGACCCAGACATTCCTTTTCTCGGTATTCCAAGAGTAATAAAAACACATGCTCACAGAAAAGATTGTACACAAATGTTCATAGCCAAAAACTGGAAACAAGCAGTCTCTCAACAGAGAATTCAATAAACAAATAGTGGTATTTCATACAGTGAAATACTATTCAACAATATAAAAAGAATGAGTTATTCTCATGTACAACAATCTGGAAGCATTTCAAAAGAATTACACTGAGTGATAAGAAGCCAAACAAAAATGAGTACATACTGTATGACTGCATTGATATAAAATTTTAGGAAATGCAAACTAAACTATGTTGACAAAAGCAGATCAGTGGTTGCCTGGTGACTAGGTGTTGGGGTGGGTTGATGGGAAGGGCCAGGAAGGAGAGTTTTCAAAAGGACACCAGGGCCCTGACTGGGGTAGTCCAGTCGGTTGGGCATTGTCCCACACAGCGAAAGGTTGCTGGATTGATCCATGGTTGGGGCACACACCTGGATTGCAGGCTTGGGTACACACAAGAGACAACCAATCAATGTTTCTCTCTCACAGTGATGTTTCTCTCCTTCCATCTCTTCCTCCTTTCCCTTCTCTCTAAAAATAAATAAAGAAAACCTTTATTTTAAAAAAAGAACATCAGGAAACTTTAAGTGATAATATTCCTCTCATGATTATGGTAAAGGCTTCACAGGTATATTCACATGCCAAAACATATAAAATTTCACACTTTATGTGCATTTTATTGTATTTAATAGTAGCTCAATGAAGCTCTTAAAAACAGGTTTTTTTTGTTTTTTTTTTATAAAAGATTTTATTCATCCATTTTTAGGGAGGGAAGGGAGGGGGAGAGAGAGAGAGAGAGATCAATGTGTGGTTGCTGGGGGTCATGGCCTGCAACCCAGGAATATACCCTGGCTGGGAATTGAACCTGGGACACTTTAGTTCCCAGCACGCACTCAATCCACTGAGCTACACCAGCCAGGCTTAAAAACAGTTTTAAAGCATATGTGATAAGAGATCTTTAGGGAATAAAATATAAACAAAGCTTATATTTTCTACTACATTGTGCAGTTATAATTTTTGTTTTTAAAAAATTTAATCTTGCTCCAAATGGTGGGAGTTATGTTTGAAAAATTGAATGTGTTATATACTCAATGTGTTCTGTCAATTGCTTTACTGATGACTATATTGGTCAGAATAGAGTAGATTAAACTGCAGTACCAAACAGCCCAAATGTAAGTGGCTTAACACCACCAAGGTTTATTTCTCACTCACTCTACACATCCCTAACAACTGTTAAGAAGGTATTTTCATGGTAGTTTCCCTGAGACCCTGGACAATAAATCTCCGATATCTTGGAATGTGGCCCCCTTGCTCAGTGTAGCTGAAAAGAGAGAACTAAGGAGTCAAGCATGCACAATTCAATTCTCCAGCCCACAAATATCAATAATTCCCATTTATTGATTAGTCACAAAAATTAGTCTTGTGATGTGACCGTGCTTTACTTCAAGGGGGCAGGGGAGTGTATGCCTCTATGTGCCCAGAAGTAGAGAAGCGGATATTGGTGACTATTAATAATCTACCACGATTACCCATGAAACTAAAAATGATTTTCACACTCACAAATGACAAAGGATTTGCAACCAAATGATTTGCTCAGAGAATGTGAACTGTGAGCCAGAGTTGCCGTCCAGAGAGGTGGGAAAACTGTGGCTCCATCCACACTCAGAAGTCTCCTGTTCTCTCAATACAGTCCCTGAAGAGTGACCCAAAGTTCCACAGATCCCAGGGACAGCTGGGTAGCAATTCTATTTGACTTTCAAAAGTCTCTTAGCTGCCTAGAAATCAGCTCTTTTACACTTGCAACGCATACCATCAAATACCTCCACCACTCATGCACTCAGTATCTGCTACCTACACCTAGGTACTGAAGAAACCCACTCATTGGGTGGGGCCTGCACACAAGAGGTCTGAACAAGGTGCTAGAGGAACACAGAAGAAAGAGCGGTGAATTTTTTTTAATGTTTTAAACTCTGATATAGCCATTTTGGGGGGTGCTTTTGTGATACAAATCTTAGCCCCCAACCTTGCCAACTCTGCCCCTTACCAATTCTGTGGTGATAGGCAAACCCCTTCCCCTTTCTGAGGCTCAGTTTCCTTACCTGTGAAACGGGAATTATGAGGCTCACCTCCCAGAACTGTTGAGAGAACAAGAATGAGATCATGTCTGTGGCATGCTTTGTAAACTGTCAAGTTTTGTGTCCGTCCAAGTTATCACCACCACCATCATCACGGCTGTTTTGCACTGTCTAGAAGGGAGGCCCTGGGGTTGGGGAAGGCCCAGGGGATAGAGGGGCTCCTAGTCTGACCCTGAGACCCTGCTGGAGTCAGGGCCTCTCTCTAATTAACTCTTCCTGGCAGAAATTCCTTGCTGGACATGTTTGCCTACCAGTGACAAGCCAGGTGAGGCTTCCAGGGGCCGCCCACTGGCCCTGACACACCGGGGAGGAATGATGATTCACAGCCCTCTAACAGCCTTGCTGACAGGCCTCTTGGCCCAGCCCCTGGCAGAGGCTGTAGAGGGCTAGCCAGGGTGCAGTGGGGCCATCAGGTTTTTAAGAAGAGAAAGAAAGATGGAAAGACAGAGGGGAAAAAACATGAGACATAAGGGGACAAGAAAGGCACAAAAAGGCAAAAGAAGGAAGGGAAGAGAAAAAAGCAGAATGTGGTTATCAGAGAAATATTCAATGGGTATAGTTTGTTTTGGAGTGTGAAAAAGTTCTGGAGACTACTTACACAATGATGTGCCTATACTTAACACTACTGAGATGCACACTTAAAAATGGTTAAGAGGGTACATTTTATGTTGTGCCTTTTAACATAATTAAAAATTGAGTTAAAAGTTATATTTTAATTATTAAATAGTTATTTTTAAAAGTGAAGAATTGAAAAGGGGAGGAGAAGGGAGGGAGGAAAGGATGAAAGGAGGGAGGGGAGAAAGTAGACGAGAGGAAGGAATGAGGGAGGAGGGAAGGAAAGGGCAAAAGAAGATACGGAGGATGGGAGAAGGGGAAGAGAGAGGAAGAGAAAGATGTAGGGAGGGAGGAAAGAAAAGAAAAAGAGGAAGAAAACAGGAAGGGAGGAATGGAAGGAAGGAGGAACCGGAGGGATGAAGGAGATATTTTAAAAGATGAAGGGAATAAAGGGGAAAAAATAGAAATGAAAAGAAGGAAAAGGAAGGAGGAAAAGAATGCCTCTCAGCGGACTACCGGGTAGCGAAAGTGCGCCCCGCCCCGCTGCCTCCCCTAGGTCGGGCACGGGCTCCGGGAGAGGAGGGCTCGGGGGCGGGGCCGCTGTGCGTGACGCCATCGCGCCGCGCCGTCTCCCCGCCTTCCGGTCCCGCGCCGGGGCGTTGGGCAATCTCGCGTCTCCCTGGTGGCTTCCCCGTTGGCGGTTACCGCTCTCCCTGGGTGGCTGCGAGTCCCCTGGCCGTTGGCCTTCTGCCCGGCCAGCCCCGGCGGCGGCGGCGGGAGGACGATAATTGCCCTGAGACGCGGCCCTTATCTGGGTGGGTTGTGCAAAGCGCGCAGGAGCGAGGGCCCCAGGCTGCGGCTCGCACACCTCAGTGGCCAGGCATGCGCGCGGGGGCGGTGGGGGGGGGCGCCTCCGGGGGTTACCGCTGTAGACATTGCCCCCTGTACGGAAAGAGCCGCTGGCCTGCATAATCATAGCAGAGAGTGAGGAAGACCTGGGCTCCCCGCCCTGCCCTGGCACCTGCTTAGCTTCTGGGCGCAAGGCTCCTTCGCAGAAGGAATAAAAATGCTACCTGTCGTGGTGGCGGTGAGGATTTAGAAGGAATGCAGGTGAGGCCTAGCACAGTGCCAGGCACACGTTAGGTACCTGAGGAGTGGTAGCCATTCTCTTAGCACCCGCCGCAAGACCTCACGCTAAGGTCTGTTTGCTAGGCTCACCCACCTGGCCCACACACCGCCAACCAAGACCTGAGTTCAAGTTTTGTCTGCCACTGACTTGCTAGATGGCCTTTGGAAATTTGCGTTCCACTTCTGGTCTTCAGTTCCCTCTTCTGAAATTCAATAATGGAGTCATTGCCTCGCCAGTCTGTTGGGAGGATTAAATGAAGGGACCCTTGAGAGAATGTGAGGGACGCAGCTCTACGTAGCTCTGCCCTGTCACTGCCCTTGAAAAATTCCTTCCCTTGGCTTCCATGGCAACAGATAGTTCAGGTTTTCCTCCTGCTTCTGGCTACTTCCCGATCTCTTTCCAGGCTCCTCTTTTACACATCCCTCAGAAGTTCGTGTCCCTTGAGGCTTTCTCTTAGGCATTACTTGGTGAGGGGTGACTTAACTACATCCTCTCCAAGACTTAAGGTCCCAGCAGCCACGTGCAGCCCAGACATCTCTTCTGTAGATTCAGATATTTACAGAACACCACTAGGGTGGGCCGCACAGGAACCTCATATTTGACATTCCAAGTTGAACACATCATCCTCCTACCCCAGAACCATAGGATGATATCTAGGTTCTCCACCCTCCCCAGGTCAGAAAGGAACCTAAGGGCCATCCTTAAGGTTTCCCTCCCGCCTGTCTTCCTTCTATTCGAATAATTACTAAGTCCTGTCTTTCCTGCCTCTAATGTCCCTCAGTCTGTCTTTCCCATTCCCACTGTCACCATCCCTGTCTTGGCCGCTGCCACGTTGCTCACTTGGAACTGCAGCAGCATCCCAACTTGTCACCCTGTTTCCAGTCTTGCCCCCTCCAGCCCATTATCTACACTGAAACCAAAATAAGCTTCCTAAAACAAAAACCTTACATAACTCCATGTGTTATGGCCAGCCCTCCAAACTCTAACCACATGGAACTTAATTTCTCTTCTCAATGCCATACCTCTGGGTCTTTTCACATGCTGTTCCTGGAACACTTACATTCCCTCTTTGTTTGACTCACTCCTGCTTGTACTGCAGATTTCCACTTGAACACTTCCTTTGAAGTGCTTCCCCTGACCTGCCCAACCCTTAACTAACTTAGGCTCCCCTCTTATTTGCTCTTATAGTGGTAATATATGAACTCTTCTCCCATTGTGAATTTGTTTCGATAAAAACTTTCTAGAAAGCAGAAAGTGTGTCAAAATTTGTTTTAAGTCTCACCCAATGGTATGCTTTTTATCAATTTTAGAAAGAGAGGAGGGGAGAGAGAGAAACATTGATCAGTTGCCTCCTGTACACACCCTGGACCAGGAATCAAACCTGCAACATAGGTATGTGCCCTGGCTGGGGAAAGAACCTGCAACCTTTTGGTGGACAGGATGATACTCCAACCAACTGGGCCACTCATCCTGGGCCAAAATCTTTTAATATGCCCATATCCTTCAACCCAGCAATTCCTCTTTTCAGTAACTTAAGAAAAAACCTTAAAGATGCACTCCAATATTTAAGGACTCTGATATTCATCAGTGTGAGAAAACACAACAAAAAGGTTCAATAAGGGTTTGGTTAAATATTATATCCATACAATGAAATCCTGGGCAGCTATTGAAAATGCAGGAGAATAGAGAAAATCATTCACAGTATAGTGTTAGGTAGGAAAGAGACTTGTAAAAAGTTGTATCCAGTATGGATCTAATTTTTTCATTAAAATGCACAGAGAAAAAAGAGTATCTGGAAAGACATATACCAAAATGTTAAAGTGTCATCTCTAGGTGATGGGGTTTGGGGAGATTTTAACTTTTTTCATTTTACTTACCTGTGTTGTCTCCCATAATCCTGTTTTTCTAATTATGTGATTTTTTTATTTAAAAAATCAAATAAGTGTTTGTTGACTGATTGCATATTTTTATCCAGAGGCCTGAGCCAACCAGACTGGGATAGTTGGGCCTTTGGAGCTCTTCACCAACATGAGAGGGGAGGGGCCTAAACAGTAGAACAAAATGCCTCTCATCTGTGCTGGAATCAAATATACAGCAGTGTCATCGGGAAGAGAAAACACTTGCTCTTCTGGTAGGAATGGATACTGGAGGAATTTTCACTCATTGAAGAACTTAGCTTGGGAATTTCTAGACTGGTAGTATTCAGTGAGAGCTTGGAAGTATTCAAATTCCACCCCCTCATCTCAGAATCAGGGAACTGAAACCCGAAAAATGATTGGCAACTTGCCAAACATGCCAGCTCGCACATGAAGGCAATGGCAGAGCTAGAATTTGATCATGTTTCCTCACTCCCTGGTCCCTGCGCATTCCAATATATGTTCCCATCCCGTCCCCAGAAACTGACACCAAGAGTCCCTATACACACAAAGGCAATCAAGAGTGCTTGATTTCCACCCAAAGTTCTTACCTCCAGAAAGCAGACCACCCTTGGGTTTATTTAACTTTACCATGGGGATCTCTTATACTGATCTTTGAGAAGTTGACCCATTTAAATTCCCCACTAAGCTCTCTTCTAAAGAATAGCCAGTTGTAATGATTATATTCCAAACTCTACTGCTTTCTCTGTGGCAAGCCTTTTTTCCATAAGGTAATCTTTTTTAAAATTTTATATTTTATTCTCCCAATAGCTATACAATGTAAGTATTATAGCAGGTCCTCAAATAACATTGTTTTATTCAGTGTCATTTCAAGATAACATTGATGAGATACCTTAGGAACTGAACTCTTGTTTACAGCAATTAGGCTGTGGTAAAACTGGTTTCATCATGCATCATTTCACTTAAAGTCACAGAACATATCCATGATGTTAAGTGAAAACAGCATACTGTGCTTTTGCCCTATGAAGAAACTGAGATTCAAGGAGGTTAAGTTATAGCCATAAGTACCACAGTGAGGAGTCAAACTCCCACTCTCAGTAGACTCTCCAGTACCAGTGTGGACCTGTGTCCCTGGTCTACACTGCCACACCTGAGCAGGTGTTCCTTTTCATAGTCTACTGAGGGGCATTTTTAAGACTTGCAGAAAATAGGGCTAAAGAGACCTTGGAGGTCCGCATTTCACATTTTGTTTCATTCTTCAAACAAACCACGTTGTTCAGGGTGGTTTATACCACCCTGAACAGTTCATCCTATGAACTGTGGTTCAAGGACCTGAACTTAAAACCTGGCTGCGCCACTTACTAATTGTGGCTTTGAGCAAGTTATTTAACCTCTCTGTGCCTAGATTCCTCATCTGCAGAGCGTGGGTAGTAATTAATTCATAGAATTGCTACAAGGATTAAATGAGTTATAACATTAAAGTCCATAAAACAGTGTGTGACACACATTATCATTACCGTGCTGTAAGTACTGCTAATGAGAGGTTACGATGCACCAGGTGTTAAAGTAGCGAATGGGAAAGCACAGATGACAGAGACATTGTCCTCTCCTTGGGGTGCTCCTGGTGTGGAAGTGGAGTGCAGAAACCGTATATAATTACAATGTAACAACGTGGCAAACTCAACATAGACTTGGGTGGGCACTCTGAGAGTGGATGTGACTTGTCCCAGGAAGCAGCAGAATCAGGACTTGAGCTCCAGCATCCTAAGCCTCTTTATATCCCAACTCATGGATTAGGAATTTGCCAATGGTATATGTACATGTGACCCAAAGTCTTTCCACATGACACCAGAAAGAGGCTCCCAAGGCCATGGCTGCCTCAGTTAAACATGTTACTAATACGTCAATAAACATTTGCCAAATGAGTCAATGAGAAGAAGGCGTTGGTGAGACGACAACCAACTTTCCCCTCAGTGCTCACCTCCTCAGCGTGCAGACATGAAGCCGTGGCACTAGGCAAAGCAGTGATGAGCCCTGGGGGACAGCTGGCCACACCCTCTTCATCCTCTAAAAGAGTGGCTTGTTGGGGCACCACCAGTCACTGGCTCCTTTGTCACAGCTGTTTCTGATGCCTTCAAGGGAGATTTTTACTTCACTCAATGTAATCACTTCCACAACTATTTTATTTGTATGCGACCAACTCTGCACAGAGGCAGGTGGATCAGCCCAAAGCCCTGCCCTCAGGGAGTTTGCATGGCAGTAGAGGAAATAAACCCTAACCATAACAAACTGCTGTCCTGTGAGGCAGACTGTGCTGGAGCCCCAAGAAAGGGTCAGACCAAAGACAACCAGAATCCACATGATGAGAGCTTCACAGTGGTGTGGTAGGCTGAATGAATAACAACCCCAAAGATATCCCTGTTCTAATCCCTGGGATCTGAGAGTATTGTTTTATGTGGCAAAGGGTCTTTGCAGATGTGAATAAATTAAGGATTATCCAGGGTGGGCCCTAAGTGTAATTACAAGTATCCTTACAAAAGGGAGGCAAAGGGGGATTTGACTACAGCGAAGTGATATTGGAAGCAAGAGGTTTGAATAATTCCAGAAAGGTGTTATGAGCCAAGGAATGTAGGCCATCTCCAGAAGCTAGGAAAGGAAATGGATTCTCCAGTAGATCCTCCTGAAGGAATCAACTCTGCTGACACTTTGAATGTAGCCCAGTGAAACCATATTGGACTTGTGGCCTCCAGAAATAGAATAAATTTGGGTTTTTTTAAGCCACCAAGTCCGGTGATTTGTTTTAGCAGCCACAGAAAACAAATACAAATAGATTGCTGACTACATTTACGCAGTCTCTCTGGGTTTTATATATGAACTCTGGAGCCACACTGCTTGGGTTCAGTTCCTGGCTCCGCCATTTTTCATTTATGTGGCATTGATCAGCTTAATTTTCTGGGCTTCAGCCCCCTTGTCTATAGAAGAGAAAGAATATTTAGTACCTCCCACCCGCCCCCATAGGAATGGTGTGAGGAATGAAATGTAGGAGATACTACTAATGCTCATCAAGATTTGGTTCTCCTTTCCTTCTCCCTTGTAGTAAGAGGATTCTACACTTCTTTCCCTCTTGTAGTAAGGTGGCACCACCTGACTTTTCTGGCCAATGAAATGTGAGCAGTAGCCCTGGCTGGTGTGGCTCATTGGATTGAGCGCTAGCCTGTGAATCAAAGAGTCACTGGTTTGATTCCCAGTCAGGGCACATGCCTGGGTGCAGGCCAAGTCCCTGGTTGGGGAGCGCATGAGAGGCAACCACACATTGATTTTTCTCTCCCTCTCTTTCTCCCTTTCCCTCTCTCTAAAAATAAGTTTAAGAAAAATCTTGTTTTAAAAAAAGAACAAAATGTGAGTAGTGAAAAATCCCTGTGGGACTGGAGCCACAGGTGCCTGTGGGCAAGTCACAAGCTTTCTCAGATTCAGGAACATGATGAATGTCCCTTTCAATACATACTTTCTAGGACTCTAAGCATCATGGACAAAATGGACAGTAAACAAGAGACAAAAAGAAGAGATTAAAAAGGGGTCACGGGGTAGCGTGAAACATGAGGGGTGTGTGATGTGGATTCCCCAGAACACGTATGCACAGTACAAAAGGTGGCATTGTTATTATAAGTTTATTAACTAATTATGGTAAATGATACTGGGCTTCCACCTAAAGTTTCTTTATAGAATATGTTTTTTAAAAGTCAGTTGATTTAAAGAAAAATATTGATTACGTAACTATTTAATATCCTAAAACCCATATGAAAGATTGTGGCCTCCAGTCAAGATGGCAGTGTAAGCAGACATGACTTGCCTCTTCACAACCACATCAAAATTACAACTAAAATATAGAACAACTGGAGACACCTATACTTGAACAACAACAAAAAGTTTATATAGAGAGCAACCATCACTCGGAAACATCAGAAATCAAGTTGAATGGAAGTCTGACAACTATGGAATTAAAGAAACCACAGCCATCCAGACTGGTAGGAGGGGCACAGACACGGAATGGGCTGGCCTCTCATCCACGTATGGTGGATAAAAATTCAGGAGTGAGGAGTTCCAGACACCAGGCCCCCTAGCTCAGAGTTCCAGTACCAGGAAGATAAGTTCCCACAACTTCTGGCTACAAAACCCAGTGGGGATCAAGTCTGCATAAGAAACTGCTGGAGCCCCAAGCAGTTTCTCTTAAAAAACTCACACACAGACTCACCTACTCAGACTCACTCCCTTTGAGCTCTAGTGCCAGGGTGGCAGATTAAAGAGCACTGGTGGCACACTGGGAGAAGCTGAAGTGTCTGGCATCAAGGCAAACAGAGGCCATTGTCCCTTTTCTGAGCCCTCCCCCCTGCAGAACCATGGAGCCAGCAGGCTAGTGCCATGTTTGAGACTCCATCAACCTGGTTAAGGCAGTATGGCCTGCCTTGGAGATCCCCAGAGACTCCACCCCACCCAACTCACGGGCCCACCCAAGCTGCTTTTCCATATGAATAACTGGTCATGGCTCTTGCTTCACAGCTTCCTAAATCCTCTCAAACAAGCAACAGCTGGCCTCAGTGAGTCCCAATCCTGGCATTAGCAGCAGCCAGCCTAGATTCACAGCTTGGCTTCGCCTGGCAATTTCCACAACCAGCACAAGTACAGTCTTCTTAGATAGTGCAGGCAGGGTGGCCCTAGACAAAACAGGTGGGAACTGACCTTGCCTTGCACCACCTGGGAAACTCCAGGACCAGTGCGCCCAGTGGACAATTACAGACCATGTTGGAGCTCCACCACCCTGCCCCTGCACAGCTGATCCTCCATGGAGAGCGGAGGTTGTTGATCAGTACTCATAGCCAATCCTTGCAGCTGACTGGCCTGGGTAAATATCTCCCATTGACCTGCCAACAGCAACCAAGGCTCAACTCCAAGAGGAGGGTGTACTCAGGCCACACGAAGGATGCACCTTGAGTACCCAACTTGGGTGATAGGGGAGGCTATGCCACTGCACCCTACAGGATGCTTACTATTTTAGACCACACTACCAAGACAGAGTCAAAGCAGCTCTACCCAATACATAGAAACAAACACAGGGAGACTGCCAAAATGAGGAGACAAAGAAACAGCCCAAATGAAAAACAGATCAAAACTCCAGAAAAAGAGCTAAATGAAATGTAGATAAGCAATCTATCACATGCAGAGTTCAAAATACTGGTTATAAGGATGCTCAAGAAACTTAGTGAGGACCTCAGCAGCATAAAAAGGATCCAGTCAGAAACAAAGGATTCACTCATTGAAATAAAGAACAATTTACAGGGAAACAGCATTAGAGTGGGTGAAGCCAAGAGTCAAACCAATGATTTGGAACATAAAGAAGCAAAAAACAACCAATCAGAACAACAAGGATAAAAAAGAATCCTCCCCAAAATAAGGGTAGTATAAGCAGCGTCTGAGACAACTTGAAGAATTCCAACGTTTTCATCATAGGGGTTCCAGTAGGAAAAGAGAAAGAGCAAGAATTTGGAAAACTATTTGAAAAAATAATGCAAGAAAACTTCCTAAGTTGTCAGAGGAAATAGACATGCAAGTCCAGGAAGCACAGAGTCCCAGTCAAGTTGGACCCAAAGAAGACCACACCAAGACACATCATAACTAAAATGCCAAGCATTAAAGATAAAAAGAGTCTTACAAGCAGCAAGAGAAAAGCAGAGAATTACTTACAAAGGAGTTCCCATAAGACTGTCAGCTGATTTCTCAAAAGAAGCTTTGCAGGCAAGAGGGGACAGGCAAGAAGTATTCAAAGTGATGAAATACAAGGACCTACAACCAAGATTACTTTATCCAGCAAAGCTATCATTTAGAATGGAAGGCAGATAAAGTGCTTCCCAGACAAGGTAAAGCTAAAGGAGTTCATCATCACTAAGCCATTATTATATGAGATGTTAAAGGGACTTACATTAGAAAAAGAAGATCAAAACTATAAACATTAAAATGACAATAAACTCACAACTATCAACAAATGAATCTAAAAAATAAAAAAAAAATTAAAAAACTAAGCCAAGAACAGGAACAGAATCATAGGTTTGGGGATCATTTGGTTGGTTATCAGCCCTGAGGGAGAGAAGAAGAAAGGGGGAATTGATGCAGGAATCAAGAAGCATAATTGGTAGGAGTAAATAGACAGGGGCATGTTAAGAATAGTATAGGAAAGGGAGAAGCCCAAAGAACTTACCCACACTACCCATTGACATGAACTGATGGGTGGAGGGATTGCTGGAGGGAAAGGGGATACCAGGTGGATGGGGACAAAGGGTCAACTGTAACAGCATAATCAATAAAATATACTTAAAATATTGTAAAGAAGGAACCAAAAGACTAAAATATGGGCAACTTCCCCAGAACAATAAAAAGAGCACTTTGGAATTAGCCAGGCCAGGCGTTGAATCCAGTTCCTCTACTTGCTGGCAGCGTGACCTCAGTCAAGTTACTCAAGCTCTCTACGAGTGTTTCCTTATTGTTTTAAATGGGAATCATCATTCCTACTTCGCAGGTGGGTATTAGGGTTATGACTTACTTTCACTATTACCGGCCTTGTATTCTTACTGTTGCCTGTGGGTTTTAACCCAATTTGTAAATTGGAGACCAATCCAACCCATATTCCCGGAAGGCTTAGGCAGGCTCTGGGGAGACAGAGTCCCGTCAGGGCAGCTCCCTGCTCTCCAGGATCTCCCAGTCTAGTGGTGCAACTGACACAAACTCAAAGACCCACAGCCCACAGCCAGGGTGCTGTGGGAGACAAGCAGATCCAGCGGCATGGAGGTATTGAGGTGGCTTCAAGGACAGCCATGAGAGCTGGTGTTGGGTCTTGAGCCATGAGTAAGCTTTCAATGGGCAGATGTGGGCAGGGAATGCATACTAGGTAACCTTGCCTCTTTGAGCCTCAGTTTCCTCTTTTGTAAAATTTAAATAACACCACCTACTTTTTCAAGTACTGTTGTGGGGATTAAGTGGGATAAAGTCTGGGAAGAACCTACCACAGCGTCTGGTTCATACCAGGCATTGCATAAATGGAGACAATTACTTTACTATTATGCTGGATTAATAAAGCCCCACTGGGTGGCCCCCTCTGTAACTAAATTATCTTCTCCTTCCCTGTGACTCACCTCCAGGACCTGGCCTAGTGACTGGGATGTCCCGGACTCCTGGGCATGTTGGAACTGTCAAGCTCTCTAGAGAGGTCTTTATGCAGAAGAGACCAATGTTTACAAGAGCTTACATTGTCCTACACCCCCATTTAGCAAACACAGACCTTGGGCCCCAAGAGAGGGAACATGACTTTTCCCCGTGTTAAAGCTGGGCCTCAAGTCCAATTTCCATCATCTAAAAAGAGAAAGACCATACCTCCGAGTCAGCCCAGGTCCTCTTCGCCTCACCTTTAAGAGCCTGCTATGCAGGAGCCCAGAGAGACCTGCTGGGAAGAAGCAGGAGTGTGGGTGCCTGAAACCCGGGTTTAAATACACCCAGTTGCTATCTGAACCAGGGCCACAGCCCTTTTCCACACTAGGCCTCAGTGTTCTGAGGCTGAGAGAGGGGGGCTGATACTCCCACCTATGGCTGGCTGACTATCAAAAAACCACCAGGATAGGACAGACCAATCAGAGCAGATACTGGCAGGATTCTGATGGCCCCCTCCTGGCAGCTACACACCAAATTCCAGTCAACCCCCTTGGAGTTGTGGGGGAGGTATAGAACATTCGGTGTGTATAATATGTGTTTCCCAAAGTGGAAATACGCCAGCCACATGTCTTCCTCTCCTTCCCTCCACCTCCCCTCAAGTCCCTAGCATTGTGTCCGATACATGCTCTCTCACCACCTCAAGGTCAAATTGTGTCCTGCAAGTTCCTCTTCCTGAAGAATGTTCACACTCCCGATGAAGAGGCATGGACCTTGTAATTTTTTCAAGCTTTATTGAAGTAGAATTGATACATCATGAAATTCACCTATTTTAAGTGTACAATTCTTTCATTTATAACAGAAGTTTTACAGGGCTGTGCTGCCATCACCACAGTCCAGTTTGGAACGTCTCCATCATCCCCCTAAGATCCCTCATGCCCATCACTCCCCATCTGCATCCCCAGGCCCAGACCACCATTAGTCTGCCTTCTGTTTCTACAGATTTGCTTTTTCTGGATATTTCATATAAGTGGGCTCATATAAAATGTGATCTTTTGTGTCTGGCTTCTCTTGCCCAGCATGATTTTTGGAGGTTCATCCATGTTGTGGCCTGTGTCAGTACTTCATTCCTTATCTCATTCATTTCATATCCCTGGCACCCTGGCAGTGCCCGGTACATAGTAGAGGCTGGAGAATCTCACACAATGACCAGAGACCCTTCCAAAATGAGGGCAGCTGCACACCACATAAAGTCTAGTCAACCCCCAAGCTGCTGTGGTTGAGGCATCCATCCCCATGCCTGCCGTCCATGGTGTGAATGTAGCAATTTGTTTTTAAACTTGTGATTGTCCACCAGTTGAACTGTCATGCCTTCAACTTCAAAGCTGTGCTGCAGCATCCCTTCTACTTATTTTGAATTTGCCCGTATTTGCCCCTCATCCTGACTCTGAAAGCCATGGTGACTCATTGCTCTGCAATTAACTCTCCTTCTTCAGCCCTGAATTGCCTGAACTAGTTGGAGAATGACACTCTAAATACAACTAGTTCCAGCTTTTATTGTAGAACTGCCTATCTCTCCCTCTAAGTCAGTGAATTTTTTTCTCCATATATTTTGGAACTCTATTTTCTGATGTGTATATGGTTATAATTACTACATAATTTAATGCTTATGGATGGATTGAATTTTTTCTATATATATTGACCTTCTTTGTCTCTTACAACTTTTTTGACTTAAAATCTATTTCGTGTCCAAAAGCAAAGGCAGCAAAAGCAAAAATAAATGAGTGGGACTACATCAAACTAATAAGCTTCTGCACAGCAGGAAACCATCAACAAGATGAAAAGGCAGCCTACCAAATAGGAGAAAATATTCACAAACCCTGTATCTGATAAGGAGTTAACATTCAGAATGTACAAGGAACTCATACAATTCAATAGCAAAAAGCCCCCAAAACCCACAAATAACTAATCCAATTTTTTTAAATGGGCAAAGGACCTGATTAGACATTTTCCCAAAGAAAACATACAAATGGCCAACAGCATATGCAAAGATGCTCAACATCGCTAATCATTAGGGAAATGCAAATCAAAACCACAATATGCTGTCACTGCACACCTGTTAGGATGACTTATCAAAAAGTCAAAAGATAACATGTGTTGGTGAGTATGTGAAGAAAAGAGAAACTTGGTGGGATTGTAAATTGGTATAGTCGATGTAGAGAACAGTGGAGTTCCCTGTGGAGTTTCCTTAAAAATTAGAAGTAGAACTACCATATGGTCCAGATTCTCACTTTTGCATATTGTAAGTGGCAGGGGCATCAAACTCATTTTCATCCGGGGCCACATCAGCCCCACAGTTGCTTTCAAAGGGCCAAATGTAATTTCAACTCCTTGACAGTTAAGGAATAGTTACATTTACACAGTCCTAAAATTATTTTGGCCCTTTGAAGGCAACCGCAAGGCTGATGTGGCCCCTGGTGAAAATGAGTTTGACACCCCTGAAATACGGGAAGGGAATAAAAACACTGTCTCAAAGAGATACTTACATGTACATTGCAGTATTATTCACAATAGCCAAGATGTGGGAAGTAACCTGAATGCCCATCCATGGATGCATGGGTAAAGAATTATTATTTTAAAAAAGATTTTATTTATTTATTTTTAGAGAGAGGGGACGGCAGGGAGAAAGAGAGAGGGAAACATCAATGTGTGGTTGCCTCTCACCTGGCCCCCACTGGGGACCTGGCCTGCAACCCAGGCCTGTGCCCTGACTGGGAATTGAACAGGTGACCCTTTGGTTCACATCCCATGCTCAATCCACCGAGCTACACCAGCCAGGGCAGAATTATATATATATATGTACAAAATATAAATATAAATATAAGTACAAATTATAAAATATAAGTACATATTACTTATACATTAAAGAAGACTGTATCATATTCAGCCTTAAAAAGAAGGAAATCCTGCTGTTTACAACAACACGGATAAACCTAAAGAACATGCTAAATGAAATGAGCTAGACACAGAAAAACAAATATCATAATCTTGCTTCTATGTGAAACCTAAAAAAATGAACAACAAAAAAGTAGAATTCATACTAACAGAGAGTCGAATGGTGGTTACCAGAGGCTGAGGGTAGGGGGTAAAGAGATATTTATCAAATATTTTTTTTAATTTATTTTTGTTCCAGCTCCTAGCACAGAGCTCCTAAAAACCTTTGGAATTTCCTGAGTGTTGGGGTTGATAGAGAAGTGTCTTTTTTTTATTCACAACAAGCTCCTTTCAACCATACCTGAGTTTATACTAACCAGGTCACTCTTGCAGGTCCCAAATAGCTTCGGGATGGGGTACCAGAAAGAAAGAGGCTAATTAGAGGGTTGAAACTGTCAGTACTACCTTCTCACCCCTGACCTGGAAGCAGGAGAAGGGGGAGACAGGCTGGAGGTAAAGTTCAATCACCAATGGCCAATGAATTAATTACATGTATTGAAATCTCCATTTAAAAACCTCTACAAATGGATTCGGAGAGCTTCTGAGCAGGTAAACACGTCAAGATGCTGGGAGGGTGACACACTGCCATTGTCTGGGGACAGAGGCTGCCCTCTGCTCAGGACCCCATGTACCTCCTCATATAGCTGTTTATTTATATCCTTCATAATAAACTCTAAACTTATGTATTAACATAATGTAGTGATGTATGTGCTTATGTGTGTGTTTATCTACTTATGGGTCTTATGTATTTATTCTGTATCAAGAATAACAATTCTCCAGAATTTCATGAGCTATTCTAGCAAATTATTGAACCTAAGGGAGGAGTGGGGCTATGAGAACACCTGATTTTATAGCCAAGTCAGGCAAAAGTATAGGTAACCTGGGGTCGCCACTCACTACTTGCAAGTGGTGTCTGAGTGAGTGAGGCCCTGTGGGGCTGAGCCCTTAACCTGTGGAGTCAGTGTGAGCTGAGCTGAGCTGAGCTGAGCGGAATTGAATTGAATTGAATTGAATCGACACCTATTTGGAAAAGTGGTGTTGGAAAAGACAGTACATTTTTTTGGTGGCAGGAGAGGAAAAGAAAACCCTTGTTCTCATGTGCAGTTGAGGACCCTGATATTTGGAGAGGGAAATAGTTGTCCACAGTCACATCACTGGCACCTGCTGTGCCAGGGGTTCCACTTGCTTAGCCGGGTCGAAGTCCTACATTTGCCGTCAACTCTCTCGCCTTCCACACATGGAAGGCAGACTTAGTGATCCCTGCTGGCTTCCCTCACGGAGTGGCTTCAAGGAGCCCTTCAGGTGAAGGCTGTGGAACCACTTCGTGAGCGGAGGGGAATGGGGATGCAAAAGAATCAAATCCCAACTCCACTGCTTATTTCCGGGTGACCAGGAATGAGTTAACCTCTCTGGATTTGTGTCCTCACCTACAAGCCGGGGGAAGTAGCACTGACCAGTGAGGGTGTAACTAGACATCAGATGTCAGGCACTCAGTACACTCCCTAACACGGACAGGAAGCTCTAGTATCTAGTATCTCTTAATAATAGCAGAACGTTAAATCCAGATGTTCACTAACCATAGTATGTGTATTTTTTTTTACCAAAGACAGGAAGACATAGAGTCAGAGATGGTTTTATATCAGGGAATGTGATTTACATGGAAATAAATAACTTCTGAATAAACAAAACTGGCCAAGCCAGGTGTGAAGAGTAAGATCCTGAGGCTCTGGTATTTTTAGAAGCCATTTTGCCTGTCATTTTTGTTTCATTTCCCTAGCTGTCTGTGGGGATGGGTTTTTAAATCATTTGACTGCTGATCTTTAAACAAATCCTCATTCAAGGTGATCAACAAATGCCCTTCATTCATTCTCACTCATTCAATTATCTGTCCGTTTGGCAGACATGTGCTCAGTGCCTGTTTCAGGCCAGTCACTGCAGTAAGTGTTGATGATGCAGTGGCCACCCAGATGCATTCCCGGCACCCAGGAGATTCTAGTTTAGTCCAGAAAACAGAAATCAATACCCAGTTACAGAAAGGAGACAGCTTCTCTGAAGAGGTGGCATATGAAAAACCACCCATGAAGGTAAGGGAGAGAGGTCAGGGTAGGCCAGGACCAGGGAAGAGAAAAGCCAGAGAGATGTTTGAGAAAAGGGACATGATGAGTTTTCCCCATTCCTTGTCCTTGTCCCTGTTCTTGACCCCTTGTTCTAGCTCAAGCAGATGTTTAGTCTGCTATAAATTTCCAGCACCATCCTTCAAGATCAAAGTTCTTGCTACCTCTCCAGGCTCCTCTTCCACCACACTTACTTGGTGTTCCTTAAGAGATTAGAATAAATGAGACTAGCTATAATAAAAGCTATAAAGATGGAACTTTCTAGAGATAAAAAATGACCTATGTGGGAGTTGAAGGGCTTTGTCACTTCCTATAAAAAAATCAATGAAAGAGGCTCCATTTAAATATATTCTGGAAAGCAGCGTTGTAAGTAATAAAAAGAGAAAAAAACTCCACAGACAGAAAAAAAGTTAACACAAAAGAATGAAACCCAATCTGGCTTCAAACTTCTATCTGTAAAAGTAGAGTTTTGATAGTAAAAATGTTGTGATCCAATAACTTTACATAAGACCCAGTAGATTTTCACATAGGAAGGGAACAGAGAAGCTGGAAGAGTAGTTCTACTTGTTAAAAGAAATGGAGAGGGAGAGGATAAAAAGCCCAAGGAATTTCCAGAGATAAAGTTCTAATAAAAATTAATACTTCACAGTCAGAAATGTAACACATGAGAAAAGCAAGCTGGCTGATCAGAACTGCAACAACTGTAGACTTAGACTATTAGAGTTATCAGTATAATTATGTAATAAGAAATAAGAACCTTATAAACATAAGACTATAAAGATAACTAAGCATTTACAGAATGCTTCACCCAACAATAGCAGAATATATATTCTATTTCTTAGATTAAGTCCTTTTAACATTTCATATAATAAGGGCTTCGTGATGGTGAACTCCTTTAACTTGACCTTATCTGGGAAGCACATTATCTGCCCTTCCATTCTAAATGATAGCTTTGCTGGAGTAATCTTGGATGCAGGTCCTTGCCTATCATGACTTTGAATAATTCTTTCCGGACCCTTCTTGAAAGGTTTATTTGACAAATTGACTGATAGTGTTATGGGAACTCCTTTGTCAGTAACAGTTTCCTTTTCTCTTGCTGCTTTGAAGATTCTCTCCTTATCTTTAATTTTGGCTAGTGTAATTATGATGTGCCTTGGTATGTGCCTCCTTGGTTCCAACTTCTCTGGGACTCACTGAGCTTCCTGGACTTCCTAGAAGTCTATTTCCTTTGCCATATTGGGGAAGTTCTCCATTATTTTTTCAAATAAGTTTTCAATTCCTTGCTTTTCCTCTTCTCCTTCTGGCACCCCTATGATTCGGATGTTGGAATGTTTAAAGTTGTCCTGGAGGTTCCTAGCCTCTCCTCATTTTTTTGCATTCTTGTTTCTTCATTCTGTTCTGGATGGATGCTTATTTCTTCCTTTTGTTCCAAATCATTGATTTGAGTCCCAGTTTCCTTCCCTTCACTGTTGGTTTCCTGTATATTTTCCTTTATTTCACTTTGTGTAGCCTTCCTTTCTTCCTTCATTTTGTGACTGAGCTCAATTAATTCTGTGAGCATCCTGATTACCAGTGTTTTCAACTCTGCATTGGACAGGTTGTCTATCTCCTCATCACTTAGTTCTTTTTCTGGAGTTTTGATCTGTTCTTTCATTTGGGCCTTATTTCTTGGTCTCAGCATACCATATAGATGAATGTTTCTTTAACTCCTTCATTGTTGGACTTCCATCCAAGTATTTTTCTGGCATTTCTGGTTGTTCTTTGTTTTTAAATTGGTTGCTATTCCTCTTTTGGTTGTATGAGGAAGTGAAGCATTTCTACCCACACCTCCATCTTGACCAGACTTTTAACAAGCCATTGAGTGGCCCTTGATATTAAGGAATTGTTGTTAATTTTTTTTGTTCAACAATGGTGTTGGGTTTTTATTATCTTTTAGAGATATATTCCTACAGATGAATTTATATGATGTCTTGGATTTGTTTCAAAATAATATGCTGGTAGGGGAAGACGGGGATATGGATGGGACAGAAGTGAATAGAACGGATGGATGTCGGAGCTGGGCAGTGGGTACCTGGGGCTACATCATCTTATTTGTCTTTGTATGTGATGTGTGTGTGTATATATATATATATCACACACACATATATATAAAGCATACATCAAATTCCTGGTACATTTGTAGATTCAATACAATCCTAATCAAAATCCCAACAGGAGACTGATTAAATAAATGTAATATATGCATGTTAACAGAATACTAGGCAGACTTTAAAATGATACTGTTGAAAAACATTTAAGTACAGTGCTGACTGGTATGGCTCAGTGGATTGAGCACCAGACTTCGAACCAAAGGGTTGTGGTTTGATTCCCAGTCAGGGCACACGCCTAGGTTGCAAGCCAGGTCCCCAGTAGGGGGCGCGTGACAGACAGCAACCACACATTGATATTTCTCTTTCTTTCTCCCTCCCTTCCCCCTCTAAAAATAAATAAATAAAATCTTTATTAAAAAAGGAAAAAATAAAAATATTTAAGTACATAAAAGTTCTTTATATGTTTTGTTAAAAGCCAGATTATACAACATATACGTAGTAAATGGCCATTTATGTAAAAACTAGACCGAGCATCAGAACTTAGATAAGTTTCTGCATAAGGTTAAGTATCAGAAAGGTTAATTTAGGTGATTCTTAACCTTTACTATTCATCAGATTCACCTGGGAGAACTTTAAAAATATACAGATGTCAAGGTCCAAACCAAAATTTTACATTTCAACTAGCCTAGAATGGGGTCCAAGCATCAATAGATTTTAAAACCTTACCTGGTGTTCAGATCTGAGAGTCAATGATCTAGATTTACAAAGAGAAGCACAGACAGATGAATAAAGAGTAGGAAGATAGGTAAATGATAGATGACAAGTAGGTAAGATAGTAGTAGGAAGGAAGGAAGGAAGGAAGGAACGAACGAACGAACAGGTTGGGGAGAGAAGAAAGGAGGGAATTTGGAATGACGCAGGCAGATCAGAAATGAGTCATAACTTAACCCCTAACTGAACAAAGTAGAGAAACAAAAGTGAATGTGGAAAAATAAAATAAAAAGTGAATGTGTCTAGCTAATACAGTGAAATTTACCAGCTACCTATTCTTTTATTTATTATTTTTACTTAGAGTCCTTAGCCCCTTACTTACTTCACAAGGATATCTGTGATATCTTGAAAGAGCAGGGGATGACGAGTTGTGGGTAGGCAGTTTCCTCTTGAGGCAATGAAAATGTTCTGTAACTAGATAGTGGCAATGGTTGTGCAGCATGTCAATGTACTAAAGGTCGTGAGAGGCACAGGCACATTTTATGTTATGTGTATTTTACCACCACAAAAAATACATTTAAAAAGATTGATTAAAGACTAAGACAAGAACCGATTTAAAGGAGCACAAGATGTTACCAGGCAATTGGGATCAGTTAACCGTTGCCTCCAGGACTGAATCGGTGCCAAGTCTCCTAGCAGTGAAGGCAAAGGGAGGTATCTGGCAGGCCGCTGGGTTCTCTGTACACGTTCAGGGCTCTTTGTATATCAGGGTCCCCCTGTCATTTCATTTTGGCCACTTCTGGTATCACATGCCCAACGACTACACGAGTGAATGCTGGAGTGCTCTGGAAGGTTTGATTCAGCTAAGAAAGGAGGATTTGCCATGGGTGGGATAGGCAAGTCAGAGCTCAGCTCCCTCCCCGCTGGAGAGCATGCATCTGCTCGGAGCCTGTCATCGAGCTGCTCCCGAAGAATGGCAGCTCCTGCCACTGCGTGGCCTCAGCCTCGGCCTCGGCTGGTGGGTCTAAATGGCTGTTTGTTCAGCCTTAGCTGGGCAGAGTCAGCCCTGACAGTGATGGCCTGGTGGGTATTATTGAAGGGGGCAGGGGACCCAGCTTACCTGCCCGTAGACAGACAAAGCAGATGATTTGACAGGCAAAACAGAGCCAGCCGCCTCACTCCCAGGCAGCCAAGGGGTTATTCAAAGCCAGGACCTGGAAGATTTCATGAGGTGCTGACATACGAAGCCGGAATGCAGCAGGAACAAGGCAGAACTGACACCCCATGCAGTCAGGCATGGCGGGCGACTCGGGGCATCCAAACTGGGTTTCAACAGCTTTGACTAGGCCCCACCCATGTGAGAGAGAGAGAGTTGCTTTGGGGGAGGGGGACCCCAATTTTCAGGCCTGGGCTTTCAGCAAACCTCACCTTTGCCAACACCCTTATTATTGTTCAAGTGAGGAAAACCTTCCAGGCCTTTCTCATGGAAGACTCGGGTGCAGAGAGCCAGAAATACTTTGCCCCTCGGTTACTGATCAAGGCGCCAATGTCAAGGATTGGTAGGGATGGCAAAGGAAGCGTGCATGCCAGGCACTAGCTACGAGCCCCACCCTGAGACACTCATTTCACCTTCACAGCAGCCCTGTAAGGTAGTACCGTGTTATGTCTATTTCACACATGAGGAAAGTCTTCAAAAGAATAACTTACCCAAAATCACACAGCTGGGAAATGGCAGACCTGGGATTTGAACCCAGGTCTCCTAAGCAACCAAACCCATACTCCTTGTGTGTAAACTGAGCCAATTTGCAAGACCCACAAGACCCTGAATCATCCCCTTTTTTCAATCCAAGTGGCTTTGACACTTTCCAGCTCTGTCACCCTGGTTGTATTTGTATGCCTTCCCTCCTCAGGGCCTCCACATCCCCATCTGCAAAATGAGGTGCCTGTGAAAACAGAATGAGACAGGCAGGTGAGGGTGCCTGGCTGTTTACTGTCGTTAGGTCAGCATCACTGAGCTTCATCACCACATTTTTCCACCGTTCTCAAAAACCATGCCCACTCCCAAAGGAGGTTGCCAGACCTATACGAATAACACTTTATTAAATGACACTTTATCTGGTCCCCTCTCAGGACTCTGAAAGAACATTCTCTGCCCAGTGTCACAAACAACTTGAGAGCCCTAAAAACAGTCAGGACAGAGTCCAGCATTCAGCAGGGACTCAGTAAGTGCTGTTGAATGAATGAAAACATGAATGAATGGTTTGCCACAAGACATGTCACAGGTCGTAATGGAAAGAGCTGGGAATCAGCCGGCCTGGCTCTGGCTTTGCCGCTGAATATACATGTCCTTAAGCTACTCACTGGCCCTGTCTGGACTTCAGTGGCCCCATTTCTAAAATGAAGGGGTTGAATTGCATACTCCCAGCAGCCCATTTCAGCTCTGATTTTGGAGGGTTAAGGAGAAAGAAAGATCACATCTTCTGCAGCCCACCCTCCCTGTAAGAAGCGTAAGCTATATTATGGTCACATTTGAGATGGTCGGGGAACATTATAAAGAAATGGCAGATGTGTAGCCCCTGATTCAATCAGAAGCAGACAAGCACATTCTCAATAGTCAGGTCCTTCAGTCTACGGAACAGAGACTTGTTCACGTGCGCATGGAGCTTTACAGTTCGCAAAGCACTTCCCCTCCTTTCCCTGATTTCAACCTCAGCATAGACTTCTAGGGGGACAAAACAGATGTCACCCTGACTTTTACTGACCAACAAAACTGAGGTCACAGGAATAAGATGACTTGCCAGGGTGTGAAGGGTATGAGGGGTGTATATAGAAGGCAGGCAGCAGAGCTAAGATATGAAACCAGAACCAATTCCTTGCCCCACATTTTGCCTCCTTTCCTTTACACAGCTTACTGGTACACAGTCAGTGAGGAGGAAATAAACTCATTCAACCAATGCCAGATTTGGAGGGTCCCAAGTTTACCACCTGAGTGGACAAATGCCCAGCATGATGCAGCATTCTAAAGTCAAATTTGGGGCAAAAGAGTACAATGCACAGATATCAGATGGGCTTGTGGCCATGAAGAGTCAGCTGTACAGGGAGGCAAGAGTCTAAGCCTAAGCTCGTGCCCAGGCACCCTGTGCTGTCTCAGTGCAGCAGCCGGAAGGATGAGCTACACACAGCCTCCAAACGTGGAGATACTGAAATACTGTCACGCCCCATAGATAAATAGCCCCTGTCAGAGCCCCCACCCTCACTCCAACCCGCATCCTCTTTCCCTGGTTGTCTCAGACCTGCCCCTGGTCTTCCCTGGGACACCTCAAGATTCTGCAGCTAAAGGGTTAAAGCCTCCAACAGCAGGGATGAGGGGTGCTGTCTTAGCAGGCTTCCATTCTGCTTGGGATCTGGGCCAGCACATACATTCCGATTGGTCAATAACCCTGACTGACTGGCTTTTTTTTAACTGCTTGATTGAGCTATAACAGAACAAAAACCTGCTGTATTTAATGTACACATGTTGATGAATTAGACACATGCATACACCAGTGATGCTATCACTGCAATCAAGGTAACATACATATCCACCATCCCCAAAAGGTTCATTATGCCCCTTTTTGTATGTGTGTTAAGAACACTTAATGAATGTGGGATCTACCCTCTTAACACATTTTTAAGTGCACAGGACCACGTTGTTATCTGTAGGCACTGCGTCCTACGGCAGACCCCTACAACTTACTCACCCGTCCTATACAACTGTGACTTTATACTGGCTCTTCAATCGGTTTACTATTGCTCCATTGGCTAGAGAGACCATGGGGAATTTCTTAGTGATTCTCAGTCATTTGTAGTGTGAAGACACTTTTTTAACAGCTATAAAGCTATAAATTGCACAGTTCTCACAACATGCACACATACATATAAGGTAGATATACTTTTTAGTATACACTGATTGAGAAATTTCATGTTCAAAAACTAACCAAAACTTCAGTAACATCTTTAAATGAATTTACATTTTACTAATGGCACAGCTTTAGACATATGTGAAAAGTAGCCGTAAGTGTATATAAAGACCTGTGGGAGACTTAACCAAGAGGCCATGCCTGTGCTCATACGGACTGGAGCATATTTTGCTGCCTTCTCTTCCATGGGATAAAAATACTAGTAATCCAGCCAATCAAATCTTCCCCCTCAATTCTACAGCCGAAGAAACATGCTGGAGAGGGGACTGGACCTTCTCAAATCCACTCACAAATTGGAGCTAAAACTTGAATCAGCTTTACATACCAAGATTTATTGTGTCTAGGGGTGTTGTTTCAGATTTATTGTGTGTGGGGGGGTGCTGATTGGGAGGAGGACATCTGGGACTGGAACACCAGTGACTCTCCTATTATCAGGCAGAAATCATTCATGGAGGTAGCCAAGCAAAGACCTGCTGTCACTGAGGTCAGCCTCAATCCGTGGCCACTCAAGCCTGTTGGACTCAGGGAAGAGGGAAGTTTGGGAACACAGCTCAGTCTCTGAGGGGAACCCAGACTAGCACAACCTGAGACCTGACCAATCAGAGGATCCACACTTCTTACTGTCCACTGCAACTCACTCAAAAAACGCCAGGGGCCCTGGGGGCAAAGGTCATGGTAAGGCAGCATTAGAAGAGTAATAACACATTAACACACTAGGGTACTGCTATGGGACACCACAGGCTTCCGCAGGAAGCAAGGGAAATCCAAACCTATCTCAGGTAGATGGCCTTGGCCAAGTTTTACTTAAACTTCCAGACCTCAGTTTCTAAACCTATAAAATGGGACTGTTCTGAGGATTGACTACATCCACTGACAGATGGATAGCTCCTGTTCAAAGCCCGATACAGATACATTGTCAACAAACGTTCAGTCTCCCAGCATCATCAGGAAAATCCAAAGTCCTCCATCCAGCAGAGGAACTATAGCCTGACGATTGGTTTAAGAACCACTGCATTGTTCTGAAAAATAATCCTTTCCAGTCCCCTAATTTGAGTTTTTTCTGTTTATTTTTCCAACCCTTTGCTCTTTCATTTCTTCTTCTCTCCCATTTCCCTAATCAGCACTATTCCAAAGAAACTTGAAGCTCAGGTGGGTCGACTCTGCTAGCCACACCCAGCTAAGCCGCACCCAAATTCCTGGCCCATTGAAACTGTGAGATAATAAATGTTTGTTGTTTTAAGACACTAATTTTGGGGTAATTTGTTACATAGCAATAGATAATAATTATATTATTAGTCATGAGGGAAATACAAATTAAAGCTATGAGATACCACTACACGCTCACTAAAAAGGGCAAAATCTAAAAGACTGAATGTACCTCGATCTGAAGTACAGCAAATTCTACCCAGACTAGGGAAGAGCCCCAGTGCTGCTGAGTGTCAGACAGGGACCCCCTGGCCCCACTGCCTTCCTGTTCACACTCCTGATTACTGCCAAGCATCATCATGGCTTTTTGTCAGGAGAACCCACAAAGCTCACCTGATCAACCCCTTCTGACCCACAGTGAGACCCAGGGCCTGGAGGCTGCACAGGAATCCAAGGCTCTGGAGGAGCCTGTCTCCCCTCCCACCCTCCAGTGCCTGGCAATGCGAAGGAGGCTCTTGATGCTGGTCTCCCCAGTACCCCCGCAAGTCCTCAGAGTTTCCACTCCTCCTCCATTACCATCACAGTCAGCTCATCAAGCAAATCTTGTGAGGGCTCCAGTAGCACATCAGAGGCAGGGCTTGACCCCAGGGACCTGTGTGTGGATTCTCTAGATGAAACTGTGGCTTTAGCCCTAACTAGTGTAGCTTGTTGGTTGGGCTTTATTCCACTAAGTGAAGGTCGCCTGTGGAATTCCCAGTCAAGGCACATGTCTGGGTTGTGGGTTCAGTCCCTGTTCGGAGCGTGTACAAGAAGCAACCGATTGATGATGTTTCCCTCTCACATCAATGTTTCTCTCCCTCTCTCTCTCTCTCCCCTCCTTCCCCTTTCTCTAGCAATGGATAAATAAAATCTTGAAAGGAAAATATGGCTTCGTTGGTGAATTTCCTGCTGTTCAAGTATCAAATGAAAGAGCCAAAAACCAAGGCAGATATGTTGAACATTGCCAGCAAAGAGGATGATGAAGACCACTTCATTGAGATCTTCGTGAGAGCCTCTGCGGGCACAGAGGTAACCTTTGGCCTTGATGTGAAGGAAGTGGTTCCCACCAACCGCTGCTATGCCATCCTCATCAAAATGGGACTCACCTGTGATGGGATACTGCATGGTGAGAAGGAAATGCCCAAGACCAGCATCCTGAGACTTATCCTGGGTGTGATCTTTATGAAGGGCAACCGTGCCACTGGAGAGGAAGTCTGAGAAGTCCTGAGTGTGATGGGGTCATCTCCTTGGAGGAAGCACTACGTCTTTGGAGAGCACAGGGAGCTCATCACCAACCATTTCATGGAGGAGGAATGCCTGAAATACAATACCCGCAGGAGGCCAGCGGTGATCCTGCACAACTTAAACTCCCGTGGGGCCCAAGAGCCGTGCTGAAACCACCAAGATGCAAGTCCTAGGGTTTCTGGCCAAGGCTCATGACACTGACCCCAGTTCTTTCCCATCTCAATATGAGGAGGCATTGCAAGATGGAGAGAACCCAGGCCAGAATTTCAGCCAGGTTCATCTTGACTTCCATGGCCACTGCCAGTTCTAAAGCCAAGCCCAGCAGCTCCTCCCATACCTATGAAGTCAGGGATAGTGTTTTCTCATGCATTGTTTGAAGAGGCACTTTGGGGTCATAGAATTTGGGCCTGAGATGAGGCTGAAAGGAACACAGATTATATGCCTGTGTCCCTCTTTTATATGAGTAACTCGAAAATCTGTTCTTTTATTTGTTGACATGTGTAATTCAGATATTTTTTAGCATAGATTTAATTAGCTTCCAAATCTCCAAGTTTATGAATTATATTGGTCATCCGTATAATGCTCTAAGGAGCTTTCAGAGTAAGGTAAGCGTTTCGAGGTTTTGGAAAACAAAATGCGGAACCACCCTTCTGATGTTGTCATCTGTAAAAAGACAGCATGGCATTGCCAGAGCCGTGTCCCCAGGAATGTAAAAGAAATGAGCTTTAAGAAAGTTGGGATCAAAGGAGAAAGAAAGAGAAGAAAATATAAATGCTATTCAAATCTTGGCTTTTTTATGCTTTTTAGTTCTTGTATAAAATTAACTGATACATACATGTATTTACCAAGCTCTTTCAAGAATGTACAAGAAATAAATCTTTAATACATTAGGAAAAATAAAAGGTTGAACATATCAATTGTTGGTAAGGAGGTGAAGCAACCAGAATTCTCATATGCCACTAGTGGAAATAAAAGACATACAGCCACTTCATGAAAACAGTTTGGCAATTTCTTTAAAATTTAAATATACACCTACCATCTGACCCAGAGATTTCTCTCCAAGGTATTATAACCAAGGGAAATGAAAGCATACATCCACACAAAGACTTGTACACAACTATTCAAAGCAGCTTTGTTTGTAATAGCCAAACATGGAAACAACCCAAATGTCCATCAACAAATGAATGGATGAACAAATTGTGGTGTATCCATATAATGGAATGCTACTCAGGGAGAAAAAAGGACTTGACTATTGATATCACAACACAGATAAGAATCAAAATAGTTATGCTGAGTGAAAGCTATCAGATCAGAAGGACACACTGTGTTATTCCCTCTATATACAACTCTATAAAATGCAGGCTAGTCCATAGTAAATAGATCAGTGATTGCCTTCAGATAGTGGGAAAGGGAAGTTGGGTCATCTACAAGGGTCATGAGGAAAATCTTAGAGGTGATTGAGGTTAATTATCTTGATTGGGGTGAGTTACAAGATGTCCTTGGAGACAACTTGGTAGCACTGTGTTAAGAACCAGAAAAATGTCCCTGGGCTCATAAATCTCAATCTTTGGTATTTGTCTTAAGAATATTTCAAAATAAACAAAAAGATCTTTATGCAAACACATTCATAGCAGCATCACCTATATCAAAGATATTGCAAATCACCCACTTGTGCAGCTGCCATGAAAGGGTTAAATCAACACTGGACTTTTCATTCACAATTACAGGTGAAAAATGGGAAGTAAAGGGCAGCGTGCAGTTATGTTTACAAAACAATGCAAATGCACTATGTACAAAGACTACAGAATTGTATATACAACATGGTCACACCTACGTAAACATACAAGTATATCTGTAAGAACACAAAGGAGAAAAAACAACGTAGAAAAACCTAGTAGATGAATGATATAGGTAACTGGCATGTGGGTGACTTTTTCTTCCTGTTTTGTCACCTGTAATGTTACAATGTTTTCATAACAGTTTATAAAATGTCTTTTTGTTGGTTTTGGCTCAGTCTCCTGACCTGGCGATTGTTCCAAATCTTGCAACTGTCAGCTGCCAGCACCAGCACCTTGGTGTGGTCAGCCACAAGCTCAATCAGCTTGCCTTCTATGTCTTCTAAATTATTGATAAAATGCTAAACAGTGCTAGGGTGTGGTGTAAAGGACACACTCTTTTCTTCTCTTGGTGGAAATCTTCATCACTGTTAGTTTAGGTTTTTTTCAACACCACAAATGACAGAATGCAGCTCCCTTGGGAAGAGTACTAGGTGGTCAGCAAAGTAAACCTGGAGAAAGAGGCGGAGCTGTTTACCTAGCTATGACTGTTTTACTCATTCATTGGGTAAACCAATGTCAATCATCTCTGGCAAGCAAATGCTCTGACAGTCAGAGGCAGTTCCACAAACCACATCAGGCAAGGATGTCCAACCTTTTGTCGTCTCTGCACCACACTGGAAGAAGAATTGTCTTGGGCCCCACATTAAATACATTGCGATGTGTAGTCACAAAGAAAATCTCACAATGTTTTAAGTAAATTTATGATTTTGTGTTGGGCACATTCACAGCCCTCTTGGGCTGCATGTGGCCCGTGGGTCGCAGGTTGGACACCCCAGGATGGTCTATGAGAAAGTTAAAACTTTGACAAAGGAAGTGATAGAAGCATTGCTGGATGTCCTTGGAGACAATTTGGTGGCACTATATTAAGAACCATAGAAATATTCTGGGCCTCATAAATCTCACTTTTAGGGCTTTATCTTAGGGATATTTCAAAATAAATAAAAAGCCCTTTATATAAATTCATTCATAGCAGCATCACCTATATCAAAGATATTGGAAATCATCTGATTGTCCCGTTACCATGAAAGGGTAAAAGACTCCACTGTTGCTATTCTACTGCCCCAGAGCCAAGTTCCAACAGTCCGTTGGTCCCACTACCTGGGGCCAGACTGTCCTAGCTAGGACTCAGGGAAGACGAAGGAGCCACATACACCTCCCACCAAGGGTGAGGTTCCCCAAAGGGACCACAGCAGCAGTCTCTCACCTTTCCCTACTCCTGGAGTATGTCTGGAACCCAAGTCAGGAGGGAAAGCCCAGATCCCCTAATCTGCCATGTGGGTTCTAGAGTCCTGCCCCACTGGGCGGTAGCACATGGGTGGCTTCAGGACTCAAGACTACGCCTCTGACTGTGCCCAACCCAGTGCTGAAGCTTTCCCAGCCCTTCTGCCAAAACGCTGGGCCAAGTCTGCCTGGGCAGAACACCAGGGCGTGGCAGACCCAAGGCCCTTAATTTCAAGGACACTAGGGAGCTCAGCCGCCCCTGAGACCCTTAGACCTCAGCCCAGTGGGGCAAAGTTGGCCGAACTGTCTCTCTAGGATGGCCCCAGGATCATCCCAAAGGCTTCTGTGCCTGCATCTTGGACAAAAGATGCTGTTTTGAGTCTGAACCTTCCCTCATGCCCTCCTTGTTACCTGCAACACCTCTGCTTCTAAGCTCTTTTGCAGCGGCCCACCTGCCTATATGACATACCCAGTCACCATGCCTTCCAGACCCAGTGTTCCGCGGGTTGTCCTGCATGTACCCCCAATGCCCAGCCAGTGACAGGCCTGAAGCTCGCCCCCAGACCTCCTGATACTGTTAGTGTGTTTAATGTAAGTCGAGTGCTTAAAACAGTGTCTGCATGTAAAAAGTTTTTGTGTCTGCAGTTAATATTAGTAATTTTCACAACTCTCTTACATCAGTGTTTTTCCCATTTTCTAGATTGAAAGGTTGAGACCCAGAGTGGATAAGTGGCCAAAGCTCACAGGGCTAGAAAGAGGCAGACAAAGAAACTGACCCAGGATGGGGTAACTCTAGGTAACTGGCTCTCACAGCAGGGCCACACTGTGCCTTGGGCCAAGCCCTATGCTAGTGACTCAGGGGCCCAGCTGCATGAAACCATACTTCCTGCCATTGAGGAGCTCCCAAAGAGTAGAAACAATCACATAACTAAATCATTACACACACACACACACACACACACACACACGAAATGTGACAAGTGCCAAAACCCTAACGTTCTGGGTTATGCTCAAAGAGGGAGTGTTTGACCTATGCAGGCTGATCAGGGAGGGCTTCCCAAAAGAGGAGACGTTTGAGCTGAGGTTGGGGGGTGGGAAGGGAGCTTTTCCAGGCTGAGGGTTTGAACTTATGCAAGAGAACTGGAGAGCACTTGGTGAGGAATCTTCCGAAGCTGGGGGCAGGGAAGACTAAGGGAGACAGGAGGCTGAGAAGGGGCTGCATTGTTAGGGAAGGCCCTGAAGTGTCAGGCCAGGGAACGTGCACTTGATCTTGCCTTGGATGAAGGGGAGCCACTGGGGGCCTTAGAGCAGTGACAGAGAACAAGAACGCCCGGCTGGGAAGGACAGTTGGGAGCCTTAGACTCTTCCAGGAAGTTGGCGTGGTGCAATCCTGTTTCACCCACCGATCCCGGGGCCAGGCTCAGCAGGTCAGAGGGAGCGGAGGGCTCCCAGAGGCCCTGGGCAGAAAGGCCCGAGGTTCATTGCTCCTACTTGCTCCACTGTCCTCCCGGGTGGACGTCAGTCTGTCCTGGCATTGCCACTGTCCACACCAGCCTCTGGGAGGGACGGGGTTGATAAGGCAGCTGGGTCGTGGCCGAAGTTGGAGCTGACTCCCGTCCCACCTGCGGGCTCCCTCCAGTAGTGGCTGGGGAGAGGTGTCCGGAGAGAGAGGACAGGCGCGAGCAGATTCATACACCGAGGCCAAGAGGCAGACGGTGAGCCCGAAAGAGATACACACAAGCCTTGAAACAGAGAAAGAGACCCAAAAATACCCAAAGGAAAGGGGCCAGAAAAAAGCTGAGCCTTCCTCCGGTGCAAAGGAGCCGAGTGTCTTCCGACTCCGGGCGCCGTCACCCGCCTCAAGCCGTAGGGGCTGAGCAAACAGCCAGCCCAGCCGGGGTCTTCGGGTCTTGCGAGGGGGGCCTGCCTGAGGCGCTGTGCCCAGCTCTAACCAAACTCATCCCCACCCCCGCCGCGACCCCGGGAGCCGAGACTGAGGGGCAGCTGCCGGCGGGCTGCGCTGCCGGCCGCGGTGCCTGCTGGGGGAGCCAAGGATCGGAGTCAGAGGCCTGGGGTCTGCACTGAACCTGGCCTGGGCAGGCGGCCAGGTCGCTGTCTTGCTGTGCCCACGGTGGTGGAACTGGAGTCCAGACCAGGGCGCTTTCCCTTTGAGGGCGCGCCCTGTTGGAATTGCCCGCAAAGCCTGGACTCTATCGCCCGAAATGGACACCCACAACGTTCCGTGCAAATTCCGTGCTTCTCGGAGGCCCAAAGACGTGCAAAGAGCTCAGTGAACTCAAGAACCCCGCATGTGCGACGGCCCCAGAGGGCTGCTGTTGCGGCCGCCGTCCCAGAATGTAACCGACACGTGCCGGCCCACCGCCACCTCCGCCCGCCCCGGGCCACGGCTTTCCCGAGGGAGCCCATCACACCCAGCCCTCTCCCACCCCGCGCCCTGGCCGGTCCGAGCAGGGTCGTGCCTGGCGCTCCTGGGCCGTAGGCTCTGGAAAGCTCGCAGAGCAGCGAGGACAGCGCGGAGGAGGAGTGTGGGGCGGGGGCGCTGCGGCCAGGTCCAGGCCCTGGCTCGGGCTCCCGGACTCGCTGTACGCGGTGCACAAGCCCCAGCTCTCTCAGAGCCAGGCTGCCCTTTGCGCCGCCACCAATGAGCTCCGAGCTGGCCCCTGAGCTCCCGGCTCCCGGCTCCGAGGACTCGCGTCGCGGGCAGGGCTGGGATGGAGCGCCGAAGCAGGGGCTGAGAGCCTGAAAACGCTAGGCGCGCCCTCGAAGTCAGCCGTCAGCCGGGACGCTGGTGGTGGGAAGCAGCAGACCTCTCTCTGGGCTCCGGTTCTTCCCCCGATTGATGCCCGGTGATGACAATTCTCTGTTCCCGGCGTTTAAGTGAACCAGTAGCAAGAAAGCACCCGAAGCGGGGTTGCCCCACCGAGCTCCGGGGGTCCCCGCACCACGCACGGCGCAAGGAGCAGAAAGAGGCCAAACCTTAACCCACACCCACGCCCGCCAGCTCGCGGAGAACCTTTTACTTTAATCAACCGCTACTTCTTCCAGGTGGAGGCATCTCGTCTCTGCCCGTGCGTGGGCACGACTTGAATTTCCCCACTTTGTCTTTTTTCCACATCCAAGTTTGCCCTGAACACAATTCAAAAGCTGAAGAAAACGATCACGGGTTGGCGATGTGCCCCACTTCGTACTCTCCACTCCCTGGAAGAGAGACCACAGGTTGGGAATCGCCCCACTTAACGGACGGAGGAAACCGAAGCCTGAGAAGGGCAGCGGATGGCTCGAGGCCACGGGGCCAGCGATGAGGGGGGCAGAATGGGCGTCCTCACCCGCTGCTGCAGTCGGGGCAGCGCGGTGCGGCACGGACCCCCTTCCCGGCAGTGCATTGCTCTAACGCTCCCTGACGCCGCGCAGCCACTGACCGCGACCGACCCGGGGTAACCCCAGCGGTCACTGTGTTGCTGCTGTGCCCAGGTTCTTGGACCTGATTTGCAAGCCACGGGGCCTGGAGTTTCTGTTGTCACTCCGTAAGCCGTGTGCCCCAAGCCAGGCCGTTGAGCACAAGTCAGGCTGCTGAGCTCTGAGGACTCAGGAAAAGAGGATGCTCTGCCGTCCAGGAGGTAAGGAGCCCAAGACCCAAGTTTCCCCTTCAGTGCTGAACCTCCTCTGCGAGATTTTAAGGCAGCCCCTTGCCAGCCTGGGCCTAGTTTCCTTAAGGAGAGGAGCTGGTTACCGCTGCATCTGCATAAACCGGCATCTGGGCCCAGGGATAGGGAGGAACTTTCCTGGACTCCAGGGATCTCCTCCTGTATGTCTACAGACACTTGCAGGCACTTTAAACTCAGGAAAGACGTCATAGGGACAAAACCGCCTGTGGCTTCTGCAGGTCACCAGCGCTCCTCCGCGTCCCCGAACGGCACATAAAACAGCCCCCGGAGGGGCAGGATGTTCCACGGGGCTCTGGGGATACACGCAGGCCTGAGGGCAGACACAAAGCAGATGTACCTCCCCCGCCAGTGCCGACACCGCCCCCCCCCCCCTCGCCTGACTTGGAGATCGGTTTCCGAAGGGCTGGAACCTGCTCAGTAGCTTTCGAATGGCTCTCAGAGGGGTCTGCCATCCCTGAAATCACTGAGTAGCACCTGCCAGAGAAGAGGGAAAGGTCTGACCCGGGAAAAGCAAGGACCCAGGCACCGAGGGAATCTTTTTCTGTAGTTTTGAACCAAACGGGTAAACTGTCCCCGTTCACTCATTAAATCTTTTATTCAATTTTACATCGTGTATTCATAGAATCTTCAAAGTACAGAATTCTGAAATGCATCATTGGAATAAAACATTGATGGACTAGAATCTTTAGGATCCTTTGTTTATGAAAATCTTAGAATCTTAGGAATTCTAACCTCAGGATGCTCTTTGTCTGCTGGATAGTGGCAGCAAAATTTGAGAAATAAGAATCAGTTCTAGAAGAATGGGTGCACAGACAAGAAACATTGAGGATCGAGAAATCCTGAGACACAGAGGCTTCTAAGCTTAGTTGCTGGAGCTTAAAAATTAGAGAATAATAAACTCTTGGGGCCAAATCAAAGTCATGACTGATCAAAGTCAATGATTATGAATATTACAACAATTATTAGAATTAGATTTTTTGAGTTAAAGAATAGTGTGATCCAGTACTAACATTTTGGGATCAAGGAAGAAGAGACTTGTGGATTTATAGGAACCAAATTTTCCAATCAGACATTCCTGGACAGAAATTCAAATTAAGTAACATACACCATAGAGCTGAAAAAAAAAAAAACCCCAACAAAAAAAAACAACCCTAAAATCTCGAGAAGCTGTATCTTTCAATAGTGGTACAATATTTTCAGGCACAAAATCTTAGTCCCATCATCTTAAAATAGGAGAAATGCAGTTTTACACCTTAACCAGATGCTTAAAGTCACAAGAATATAGTCACAAAGAATTTAGACTTCTGGTCATGGGATTTTAGAATTACAGAATGTGAATTCTTTGATTTATGGAATCACATTAGGATTGCAGTTGAAATTTTCATCTTAAAATCTTGGGAATACAGAGAGCCACAAAATCAAGTATTGTAAGATTAATATGATGTAAGCGGTTAAATTCCTTTTAATGTAAACTTGTTTTTTCCCTTTGGAAAAACACAACAGGATTAAAACTGGATTTTCGAGTCTGTGTTACTCTGGAAGAAGGCAGCTGGGGGTTGAAAAGCTCCACGCTGGTCATCAGCTGACAAAGGTCGTCTTGCAAAGCGTGCAGTCCCTTCCACACCCCGGGCCGCTGGAGCGAGGATGTGGGCTCGCTGCCTCTTTTTTCCGCACGCATTCGCCCAATGCTCGGCAGGGCTGAGCCTAACCCCCACTCACCGCCACAACACACAGGACGAAATCCCGCAAGGGTCGTGCGGCTCGCTCTGTTCCACCCTGCCCTGCGCCTGCTGCCCCTCGGAAAGCTGCGTCTCGGCAAAAGCATCTAGAATCGGCATCAAAGCCGAGAACTCTATGGGTAGAAGGGGCCTCTGAGATCCGCACGTGCCCTCCGGCTCCCTATTCACGGAGCAGAAAATCGAGGTCCTGCGACTCGGAAGGGACATCCTCAAGGTCTTTTGGCGAAAGGCCGTGTAGCGAACCCCGGCCGGCGGGACGGCCGCTGCAGGGTGTCTCAGGAGACCTGAGGCTCGCCTGCGCGGCTGGCAGGAAACGAACTCAGAAACCCGACACCCGCAAAGCCCAAGGGTCGCAGCAGCCCGCCCCTTCCCCGGAGGACGCGCCCACCCAGAGGGAGCTCCCCTCGCAGCCCTCACTGAGGAAGGGGCGGCTCGGCTGCCCCCCGGGGACTCGGGAGTCACGTGGAGCCCTCCCTGGCCTGGACGAACTGCTGGAAGAGGTGACCGCGAGAGGCAGAAGCCCAGCCTTCGTCCTCTTTAAACTCGGCGCCAGTCTCCACCAAGCACACAAAGAGGGGTCTCGAGTCACCCAAAGACAGGAGAGCGCAGGTCGCGGGCAGCCTTTCCTTGAACGCCGGCACAGAAGGGCTCTGCAGAAGCAAACCTTCCGCACACACCCAAAGCACGTATCGGGAACCGCAGTCCGAACGGACACGGGAGCGAGGCTCCGCTACGCGGCACAGTCACGGTGGGGCGATGGCAAGTCACCTCCCCTGTCGGGACCAGAAACCCTGGTCTGAGAGGTGAGGGCTGGATGGGGAATGGGCAGGCCAGCCTGACCGAGGTTTGCAAATCATCCTTGAAAGACCTCGGGAGTCGGTCACCGGGCGCGTCTTCTCCCTTCCCGGCCCCCGGCCCCGCAATAAGCAAGCGCCCCCCTCTGCCAGTCCTCATCCTCTGTGGGCAAAAAGTGAAACAAGCCCTGTCTTTCACCTGCGAGTCCCAGCCCCCTCCAGAGGCTGGAACAATCCGCAATCCTTGAGTTCCGGCGCCGAGCCGACACAGTCCCTGACCTCTCCCGGGCTCAGTCGCCCCGTCGGCGCGCGCAGAGGAGGCCGGCCCGGGGGCTCTCCAAGCACCCTCCCCGCTCTGACGTCCGGGGCTCCCGCCCGCCGCCACGGCTGCTCCTACCTGGGGAGGTGCATCGGGGCCCAGGGGGCGGGCAGTCGGGGGGCGGGCAGGGAACGGGCGCCGCCCCAAGTTTCCTGCCCCCTTTAAGGAGAAGAAGCCGGTGGAGGGAGGAGCCGGTCCAGGTTTGTGCAGGGGAGAGCCTCGCCAGCGGTCCCGGCGGTAGAGGCCAACCCTGCGGAGAGGGAGTCGCCGGCCGCCCCGCCTGCCCCGCACCACGACCTCGAGGCCCGCGCCTCGCCCCTCGCCCTCCTCGCCAGCCGCAGCCTGGGGCGCAGCCTAGGCGACCCCCATCAGTGCACACGCCGTAACTAATTGCCCTTTCTTCTGGCCATCGGCCCGAAGCACGACCTCGACGGCTATCCTCGGATCAGCGGGAAACCCATCAGCTGCAGGCGCCCCAGCTTCAGGACCACTTCCAGACCTCTTGACCGCCTGCCACCAGCGCGCAAAGGACCCTTCAGCCCGCGACGGGGTCCTAGTCCCGGTCCCAACACCACTGAGGGCGCCTGGCCTCGAGCTCCAGAACACGAGCAGAGCCGTCGGTGGGCGGGACACTCCAGAGCCTCTGTCCCCACCGAGCCAGCCCGGAAACCGCGGGTGCCCAGCCTCCAGCGCGCCCCTGCCGGGGAAGCTGTGCTCCAGGTGCCAGCGCGCGAGGGGCCCTCGGAGCTCTCCGCAGAGGGGCCCAGCGTCCGTTCCCGAGCCCCTGCGCGCCGAACCCCGCAGTTCTCAGACCCGCCTCGATCCTCGATTGAAGCGGGCGGCGGGGACGCGGGACGGCTGCACCATGACTGCCGAAAGCGGGCCGCCGCCGCCGCCACCGCAACCGGAAGCCCTGGCGGCAGTAAAGGAGGAACGCGGTGAGGCCGGGGCGGGGGTCCCGGCGGAGGCGGCGGGCCGCGGTGCGGGTGGGCGGCGGCGCAAGCGCCCCCTGCAGCGCGGGAAGCCGCCCTACAGCTACATCGCGCTCATCGCCATGGCCATCGCGCACGCGCCGGAGCGCCGCCTCACGCTCGGCGGCATCTACAAGTTCATCACCGAGCGTTTCCCCTTCTACCGCGACAACCCCAAAAAGTGGCAGAACAGCATCCGCCACAACCTCACGCTCAATGACTGCTTCCTCAAGATCCCGCGCGAGGCCGGTCGCCCGGGCAAAGGCAACTACTGGGCTCTCGACCCCAACGCCGAGGACATGTTCGAGAGCGGCAGCTTCCTGCGCCGCCGCAAGCGCTTCAAGCGCTCGGACCTCTCCACGTACCCAGCCTACATGCACGACGCCGCCGCCGCCGCTGCCGCCGCCGCCGCGGCCGCGGCCGCCGCCATCTTCCCGGGCGCGGTGCCCGCTGCGCGCCCGCCTTACCCGGGTGCCGTCTACGCGGGCTATGCCCCGCCGTCGCTCGCCGCGCCGCCCCCGGTCTACTACCCCGCTGCGTCGCCCGGCCCGTGCCGAGTCTTCGGCCTCGTGCCCGAGCGGCCGCTCAGCCCAGAGCTGGGCCCCGTGCCGTCGGGACCCGCGGGCTCCTGCGCCTTTGCCTCCGCCAGCGCCTCTGCCACGACCGCCAGCTACCAGCCCGCGGGCTGCGCGGGAGCCCGACCTGCCAACCCCTCCGCCTATGCGGCCGCCTACGCGGGCCAGGACGGCTCATACCCTCAAGGGGCCAGCAGTGCCCTCTTCGCGGCCGCTGGCCGGTTGGCGGGGCCCGCATCGCCCCCCTCAGGTGGCAGCAGCGGCGGCGTCGAGACCGCAGTGGACTTCTATGGGCGCACGTCGCCCGGCCAGTTCGGAGCGCTGGGGCCCTGCTACAATCCGGGTGGGCAGCTCGGAGGGAGCAGTGCAGGTGCCTACCATGCTCGCCATGTGGCCGCCTATCCCGGCGGGGTAGATCGTTTCGTGTCTGCCATGTGAGCCGAGCATACGGTCGGAAATTCATAGATGCCTCGGCAGTTTACACGAACGAAGTATCCCGGAGACCTGAGGACAGGACTGGAGAGAGGGCCGAACTGAGAACCACATAGAAGGGACCGTGGGAAGGAGACGCGCAGCCTCCGAGTGCATCACGTACACACCTGGTTTACTTTGTTAATAGGAGGAAATGAGGAAAGGCACCCTCAGCCCAGGGACTGGGGAAAAAAAGTGCCCTCAGTCAGGTGAAGCGCCAAAGGACTCAGCTTTCAGGTGGCGCAGCATAGTGTCTACACCAGACGCTAGGATCCGAATTGTGGGGAGTCACGATTTCACTCTTCCCTGTATTGTGCGAAACTCGGGCCTTTTACACGGGTTCAGCCTCTTGTGCCTTTGACTATGTTGCCTCAATAAAAGGCTCCAATAGCGCCTTCCTTCTTAAGGTGAGGAAGACAAGTTTGCAAAAGAAGCAGCTTTTTGTTTTGTTTTGTTTTCTTTTTTTAAATTGGGGAAATCGCTCTGCTTCGCTTGGCCTGGCGGTGGTTTTCCCTGCCTCTGAGAATGGCAGACCCAGCTGAGTCTGGACTGGGCCTCAGTTCCCCAGTGTGTCACAGTCCCATCACCTACATGCTCAGTCTCCCCATGCGTTATGCAGGAGGGCTGCGGGGTTCATGTGACCTTTCAGGGCCCCATCCTCCTGGATGCTGCCCGGCATATTGGCAGCATCCATAGGCCACCGAGGGCCTAAACTAACCTGATTCCAGGGAATTAGAGCGGCGCTCACGGCAAGCATCTATTCTAAAGTCCCTGGATTAGCTCCAGGCGTTGATTGTATGAAAATTTCTGGAATCTTTTGAGCATGATGGCTGATCACTTGGCAGCTGTTTCATCTGGGTCCTAAGTGTATTTTCCCAGCGAGGAAGATAGAAATACACATGTCCATGGTCCACTCTTTCCATCAAGCAGCCCTGGACCCGGTGGCTAAACTGAATGACGTTCAGAGATGACAGGGATTCGGGGGAGAGCCTACTGGTGACAGCTTTCAGCCTATGGGGTCCAGGCTTCCATCCCTGGCGCTCTCTGCCATCCCTCAGCAGCCTTCCCACGCGAAAACGAAAGTGAAAAATTAATTGGGGTGGTCAGTGAAGTAAGCTTTCCAAAGAAACTGGATTTTAAATTTTGTTTTGTATACATTTATTTGTTTTATGCAACAAGCTAACCAAAATCAGAAAATACAACAACTCCCTCCCCACCCCCCACACACACACTTTCTCATAAGAAATCTTGTAAGTTTTTATTCTGGAGCAAAAATATCTAGCGTTACATATTTCAGAGGCTTGGGTGCCACTTTCAGATAAACCTGAGTGTTCAAATGAACTGTTTTAATAATAATAAAAAAAAGGTCTTTGAGCAATGAGTTCTGGCAGGAGAAACTCAGCCTCGTGGTGCATAGCTACCTTGCTAGGGAAGAGTGGAGGGCGTGTGAGAAAGAAGGCTGAGAACACTGGTGCTTTTTTTCCTTTTCAGTTTGGGGATTGCCCTGTCCCGTTCACAGCCATGCGGATGTGGTTCAGTCCAGGCGGGTACTTGTCTAGTTCAGTGTCATCCAATAGGGATACAGATATGTGTGTAATTTAAGTTTTTCTAGTAGCCACATCAATAAAATAAAAAGGGACAAGTAAGATTAACTAGTAATATTTTGTATTTGACCCAATATACCTAAACTATCGTTTCAACAAATAATCAACATAAAAATTGTTAAGATGTTCTAGTGTTTTCATGCCAAGTCTCCCAGATCTGGAGGGTGTTATACACTTACCAGTCATCTAAATGTGGACTAGCCACACACCAAGTGCTGGGCAGCAGTGAGTGGCCGATGACGACTGTGCTGGACAGTCGTACAGGCCTACATGCTGGTCCTTCCTGACTTGGGTGGTGGGGAACAGCCACCTGGAGGTGGAAAGCACCTGCAGCACTGACCCTGCTCCCGTGGGTCCGGGTTCCAGCCCTAGGCTCCTGACCTTGGAAAAGTCTTGAGTTGGGCATCATCTCCATATGGGCCCTTGCTGATATGATATTCAAAGGTTCTCCACGCACAGCTACACAGTCTGGCTCTCCTAGGCAGAAGTCAGCGTGGCTTACCTAGTTAGCAGTCATGGGGAATTGAAAGCCCTCCACCCAGGGATTTTGTCCCTGGCTGACAACAGCCTAGTCAGGGCATTGGGGCTGGAAAATGATGGTCTGTGCGTTCTGTTAGTACAGGAATGTAAACTTTCTCTGTTTTTTAATGACCAAGTTGAGTGTTTTGACAGGGCCATTAACCTTAAGCCGGTCCCTTCTCCTTCAGCATCCTCATTTGTGAATGGGAATGTGTAACCCCCTGCCTTACAGGGTTCTCCCGCAGTTAAACAAGACAAGAGGGGGAAACCTCTCTTTGTAACCTGTAAAGCGCAGGGCCTAGGAGTCAGGAAAGGCTTCAAAATTAAAAAGCTCCGCCTTATCCCCAAGCCTTTTGGAGCATCACCATAAGGTTCCGGGAGCAGCGAGAAAGATGGGGTGGGAAAGTGAGCCGGTCTTTGCCCCCACCGTCCTTGGCAACTAGGACGACAGGTGAGATAATGCCCAAAGCAGGGTCTGCGCCCAGAAAGAGAGGACGCGGCTAGGAGGGAACTGGGTGTACACAGCGCTGGCTGGGGACCGGCGAGGGTTGGGGTCAAGGCGTGAGCCCTCTCGGCCTCCGTCCTCTCAGCCTCCGTCCTCTCGGCCTCCCGTCACGCCGGCCAGAGACACCCAAACTCCTGCGACCCCAGGACCTGGCTGAAACGCAAGCTGCGTTGGCGAACAAGCATCCCGCCCCCGCCGGGCTGTCGCCGGGGCCCGGGCCGAGGGTGAGGGTCGTGGCGGACGCGGGCACACCCTCCAGTGGAGGGACTGTAGGATCTTGAGAACATTTCACTGCAGTCTTGAACATGCCAACTCCGAGAATCCCCAAACCGTGGAACAGGACCTCCCGGTTCCCCGTCTGGGGGCTCAGAGACTGGAGGTGAGTTTCTCCTAATTCTTTTTTCCTACTTCTCATTGTGAAGCCAGAAAAATCGTTTGCCCCTCTCTGGGCCCTGCACCCCAGCGTTGTGTGAAGGCGCCCCTGGGCCCTGGTTAATTAGATGCGTTCTTCCCTAATTGCCCAAGGCTCGTTAGACTTCGCCCCAGAGCTGTAACATTTATTTTCTTTCAAATTAATTTAGCTCGCAATTAAGCCTAGGAAACCAGCAACAAAAGCAGCATTGGCTCGAAGTCGTTTACTACGAAAAGGGATTAGGGCTCCTTCTCACCCAGTTTAAGGGAGAAGACTCCCGTTCCGACAGCGGAGGCGAAGGGGAGCGGGAGGCAGCTGGCCTGGCGGTCGGTGGTGAAATTGCTGGCGCTCCCTCATCCTGGTGATTCGCGTGCCCAGAAGAGTAAGGGCAGCTTTGCTGAACTGAATTCGGGCTGTTTGAGCTGAACGAAGTCAACGCCCAGGACACGAAGCAGCTGCTGTGTAGTTACAGTCCACTCAGCATATTCATAAACAGAATCTCATTTACTAAGAACCTTGTGAGGATTTGTTTTATTAAAAGCAATTTTCTCTTTAATACAAAATCGGCACACCTTCATTTATTTTTTAAAAAAGAAACAAAAAAAATCAAAGGAAACCATAGCTTACCCAGAGAAAGCACAGCAAACGCCTCTGTGAATGTTTTGTCTCGTTTTTGTTTTTCCTGTGGAGGAGGCCTGAGTCAAAACTTTGTCCTTGAAATGCTGAGACCTTTAAAAGAAAACAAAAACATTTTTTAAAAATTTTCACTCACAGTTGAAATGCTATGAGATCTTGAACAAGTTTCTTTCTGCACTGGGTAGGCCTCGGGTCTCACCCTCAGCTTCTCTAATTCCTCTTTTCTTGGAGGTCTGAACCAGGATGCACTTCTCCCAGGGCCCGGAAAGAGGCTTGGGGAGAGCTCAGAGCTGCACTGTGCCCTCCCAGCCTCTTCACACAGGACACTGGGGCTCTAAGGCCTTGGGGCTCTAAATGTGGGCCACAGACCAGCTTCACGGGCATCTGCAAGGAGCTGGCCAGCAGTGCAGCAACTGAGGCCCTCCCCCAGGTCTCCTGGACCAGAACCTGCATTTCAGCGAGGTCCCAGGTGATGGGTACGCCCAAGGCAAAGGGGCAGAACTTTAGAGAAATCAGAGCGGGTGGGGCAGATGTGTTATATTCTAGAGATCAGAGATCCAGAATAACTTCCAGGAGCCCCCTGTTTCTGACCAGGAACCCCAATACAGTGCTACCTTGTGGCTCTGTCTGCATAGGAGACAGGGGGACAGGACTGGGGTGGAGCACTTCACCTCCTGCCTTCAGGGTACTTTCTGAGTCTTGGAATCCTACACCTCAGATTCCCAGCCTTCTCATGACTGTGACAATGACAATTATTGAGAGTGTATCTGACAGCATCTTGAAAGCTGGGGTGTCAGAGCCAGGGCAGGAACCCAAGCTCCTGAGTCACTTTGGGAACCTGGGCTTCTGGTCTTCATACTCTCCCTAAACAGCAGTATTCGTCCAAGCATGGAAGAAACTCGGCCTTTGATCCTTGAGCTCCAGCCCCAAGTCTGGGGTAGTTGGGGGTTTAGGAGAACAATAAAGTTCTCTTTTCAGAGCGTAATAGCCAGCCAGGAGGGGCCCCATCTCTGAGTCTGTCTGAGCCAAGGGATCCTCTAGGAGAGCATTTTAAGTGCCCTCTGGACAGCCCCAAATCCAGGGCACCCAAACAAATCCTCCCCGGCCCCCAGTACACACACCTTTCTGCAGAACTCGGTTTCTGTGCTCATTCTGTCCCTGAGAAGTGCTGACTCCTTGGTGTGACAAGGTAACTGGGAAGGAGGGGGGTGGTGCATGCAGGGCATGCACCACAAAGAATGGGGCCAGAGCCTAGACTGGGGAGGCATTCTTTCCAGAATTCCATAGCAACTCACTTGGGAGAACCAGGACTCGCATCTCAGAGCTCACATGTGTTCTCAATAATAAGAATAAATAGGAACACCATGAGTGTGTGGAGAGCGTCTACAGAGCTGAAGAAGGGGCACGTGACTTACCCAGGCTCCCGTAGCTAAGGGCCTGAGCAGGGCTAGAACCCCTGTCTCTCCCAAGGGAGGCTGCATTTGATTATCATCTTAACAAAAAGCCATGTGGAAATGGAAGTAACACATGGTGGGGGGGGGGTGAAGGTGGAGGTTGGGGTGCCATGCGGCTTGGGGAATTCCCTGCTAGGGCCTCCATTGTATGGATGGGTACACTGAGCCTGGGACTGGTTTGATAAATAGTTTATAATAACCGAGAGGGAAATGCACTGTGGGCTAGTGCTTCTCAGCCCAAACTGAGCAGTGAACCAAAGAAAAAACTAAACGAGGCCCTGACTGGTGTGGCTCAGGTGGTTGGACATCATCCCACAAAGCGAAAAGTCACCAGTTCGATTCCCAATCAGGACACATACCTGGTTGTGGTTCAGGCCCTGTCAGGGTGCCTATAAGGTTGATATTTCTCTCTCACATTGACGTTTCTCTTTCTCTTTCTCCCTCCCTTCCCTTTTCTCTAAAAATAAATAAAAAAATATTTTTAAAATGGAGTGGGCAGGTGGGGTGAGGGGAAGGATAGAAGGACCTTAATGACTTTGCCCCTGGCCTTTCCCTGACCCTGTGCTCTCTCTGGTAGAGCCCCTGGACTGGCCCTCGATGCTCCCAGGAGAGGACAGCTTCTCCCTAGAGTTCCCTGTGCCCCTCTGGCAGCCCCCCACCCCTCTCTGGAGCTGAGGCTCAGGTTTCCAGCTCAGCCCTGAAGGGTTAACCTGGTGCAAAAGCACGCAGTCAGGAATCAACTGTCAGCCCCTCCCAGGCAAGGACGGGATTGAGAAGCTGGAATCAGGGTGGATCTCGGCTTTGGTGTAGAGAACCAGCTTATCTCGCTATCTGAGTGTGTGGGCTGAGGAGAGCTGCCAGCGTGGATTTCCAGGCATGAGGCGCTCAGCAATGAAAGAGAGAGGGTGCGAGCCACAGCCTCCCAGAGCCCAACTCTTGCCTCTGCTGTCAATACCCAGCAGCCAGCCAGGGCCGCCCCCTGGGTCCTCCTGCCTCCTCCCCCCATTTTGCCCCACTGCCACTCTCTGAAGCTGAGCTCCAGCCCCGGGGAGCAGGCCCCCCTGCCGTCGGCCGCAGAAAGCCCAAGCTCCTCACCTGGTACTCAGGACCCTCCAGGATCCCCATGTCAACCCAGTTCCCAGCCTCTTCTCCCATAGCTGCCCTTCCTGCACCCCGAGGCTCCAGCCAACTTGCTCATCCCCAGACACCCCTCTCTGTTCCTGTCAGCATGATTTTGCTCTGACCACAGCCTCTCCAGGAACCTCCTGACCCCACCTTGCACCTCCGAGACTCCCCAGTGGGAGGCTCCTTCATCTCTCCCCAATCATAGCACCAGCCTCCTAACAGGGCCCCCCGCTCCCCTCAGCTACTCCCCTCAGCCAGTCACCCTCCGCAATCCCAGCAGCCAGTGTGTGACCCAGCTCAATTACCAATGGATCTCGTCACTCTCTCACTGAGATCCAGACCCCGGGACCAGGGGTGAGATTGGGAGATGAGGGCAGCCTTGTGAAGGGCTGCTTCCACTATGAGGAAAGTGTATTTAATGTGAGTCTTTTAGAATTTTCCTCCTCCCATGTAACACTTGCCTGTTACTCTAAAATCTCATCAGAGCCTCATGTGACTATTCAACCCCGGACAAAGTGGGGTGTGCTCCCCTGCTCCTGCACGGGTGCGCAAGAAGAGAACAACATCCCACCCTGGGGACTGCGCACAGGGGCTTGGCGTGGAGCTGGGGGCGACCAAACGGAGCGTGTTGAGGACAATGGTACAGTGGGCAACTCCGACCAGAAGTGGAACAGTACACCCTCTTTCTGGCGTATTCAGAAGAAGGTGTGCCAGACACTATGGCTGTCTGCTCTGCCATCTTCCCCCCTTCTGCTTTGCTCTCAAGGCCCTGACGTTGCCCAGGGTTCAGTTGGTTGTGTGTTTCCAGGGAAGTCTTGCCCCTCGGGGTACCCCTGGTTCAGTCTGAACTTGCCGAAGGTAAGCGTGGTGACGATCCCATCACTTTTGCCAGGGATTATTTAGACATGGGCACAGGATACTTTCCAGGCCAGTGAGATGTCCAGAAAGGTTTGCTGGAGGCTTCTGGGAAGCATTTCTTTGTTCTTACAAAGAGACATGGGAAGAGAAACAGCCCTGTCCTTCCTCTGAATGTCATTGGAGTGTGCATCCTGGGCTTGGAGCCGGAGGGTGCCAGCCTAGGACAAGCCAACCTGCTGAGGATGGCAGAACAGAGAGGTGGGAAGAACCTGGGTGCCTGATGCATCCCTGAGCTGCTGAAAGAACCAACCTTTGAATGACTCACTGTACCTGTGGGCCCCTATTGTTAAAGATAACAAATGTCCTCCAAGTTTAAGCCTGTCTTTCTTGAGCTTTTTGTTACTTGCAGCCAAACGCATCCTAACTGATACAGAAGAGGACCCTTGGGTGGGGGCTGGGGGGTAGCAGAACTGATCCTTGAGTTTTTCCCTTTGATATTTCCTTTGCCATTCTTATAAATAAACATGCAGCTAAAAGGTTACTAGGCTGATCCCTCGTTTAATAGAAGGAGAAACCAAGGACCAGGAAGGTAACTTTCCACAGCTGCACGGTGAGCTAACCTCTTAGAGCCCTGTCCAGGGCTCTCGCAACGCACCATTGCTCTTCCTCAGCTTCAAGTGGCTCAGCAATGGCACAGCTGATTAATCATAACCCTGACATCATCGAAGAGCGGCTGTGTTAAGGGCGTACCAAGTACTTCACCTACATTACCCTTTGGGTTCTCACAACTGCCCTGGAAAGCAGCAGGTTTCAGCTGCATTTTTTTCAGATGAGAAAACTGAGGTCCAAGAAGAGAGGACAAGCTCAAGATCACATGATCTTTGCATGGGAGGGACTCAACCCAGGTGTAACAAAGTCCACAGCAAGATGAATCTGAGAGTTTTTCCTTCCTGGATCTGGGAATTGGGAGACTTACCTGTATGTTTTGACCGGAGCTCCAGGAAAATCCTCTCCCTTTTGGCCTCCGAGTAGGGTGGACCCTCCACACACCCCTGACTAAGGTCCACAGGGTGTGTGAGGCTGACAGGTAATGCTCTGAAGTGTGTGGATCTGGCTGCTTTAGGTCCTACGAAGTAGGATGGTTAGTTCCAGAGCCGAAGGAGTCTGGCTCTTGCTTAAGATGAGCCCATCGTGGGACCATGCTTCCTATCACCCCACCCGGACCCTCCCAGTGTCTGCCGGCATTGGTCCCACCAGGGTGAAATCTGCAGGAGCAGGCCTGTAGGTTACAGAACACCTGGGAGAGGCTGTGGGCAGCTGGGTAATTTCCAAATTAATTGTAGGAGAAACCTAACAAAACAATCTGCAGGCTAAGCGTCCTGGGAGCTCTGCCGTGAGACTGACAGCCTGGAATCCAGCAAGTACAATGCGTCCAACCACAGATGGGAGGGCCCTTCCTCCTTCTGGGGAGGAGGGCTGACTTCCTTCCAACAGGGGCCCGTCTGGGCCTGCAGCCGCTGATAGGAGAGCAAAACCCCAGAACCGAAACAGTCTTTCCACCCAAATCCCCAACTACAATTAACATAAACAGCGTTCCTCCTGGGTTGGCTGCCCAGTGAGTTAATATGCCCTGGCAGACACCTTGCTTCTTTGCAAGGGCTTTCAGGTCTCATTTTGAAGATTTCCTCCCGAATACATCCTCAGGACACCCAAACTGTCCCCCCTGCCCTAGCAGACTACACACGCACTGCGTGAAATAAACCTGGAGTCTATGACATATGTATATATATTTTTTAAGATTTTATTTATTTATTTTTAGAGAGAGAGGAAGGGAGGGGGAAAAAGAGGGAGAGAAACACCAATCAGTTGCCTCTCACATGCCCCCAGGTGGGGACCTGGCCCACAAAACAGGCATGTGCCCTGAGTGGGAATCAAACTGACAACTTTTCATTTCACAGACCAGTGGTCAATCCATTGAGCCACACCAGCCAGGGCTATGATAGATTATTAATAAAGGTCAAATTTTATCTTTGTTTGGTTCTTTCCTATTTTCTGAGAGGCTGTCTGCCTTTGTTAGAAAAGCACTGGCTCAAGTTCTTGGTGTGGTACCTGCGGAAGTCTCAGCCTCAACTTCCCCAGCAATAAGTGGGTACAACACTGCCTTCCCTCTCTAGTAACAATCGCAATGGCTAGCATCCAGCGAACTATGTGGCAAGTACTGTTTAGTGCTTTTCTGCCTCCAAAAACTCCCCTGCGAGGTAGTGACCACGAACTAGGAAATGGTGGGAGCAGAGTGTGAAGCCGGGCAGTCGACGTTCAGAATTTCTAAGTGGTAACACTGTATCATGAGGCTCCTGGTTCTCTGAGAGACACTAGGCTAGAACTGAAAACGCTCAGGGCCTCACCCACCCAGCCACTAACTTTGTGTGTGACCTTCGGTGAGTCCCTCGGCTTTGGCAGTCTCATCTGTACAGTGGGTAGATGCGGGTGGTCGGGGGCAATCACACAACCTCCAGTGTCCCTTTAGTGTAAAGTCTGGTGAGTCTGAGTCTCCCTACCCTGAACACGAACATGAGGGTAGAATGGCATAATGCGAAAGTTTGTATAAATTGTAGTGTGATAGTTTATTTCCAAGATCTTCTTCCAAAGTGAATGAGATGGGGAGGTTTTACACACTCATATTGGCAGCATAGAGAACTGAAGCACAAAGAATCAGCAAGTAGGGTGACTCCCACACTAGACTTTTTTTAAAATCCTCACGCAAGGACATCTTTTCCCCATTGCTTTTAGAGAGAGAAGAAGGGAGAAAGAAAAGCATTGATGTGAGAGAAATATTGATTGGTTGCCTCCCATACACACTCAGACTGGATCATATGCCCATACTGGGGATCGAACCTGCAACCTTTGTTATGGGATGACGCTCCAACCAACTGAGCCACACTGGCCAGGGCCACACTAGACTCTTGATGTCAGACACTGACCCAGTGTTCTTGCTGTTACACTGTATGAATTTTCGCAAATGACTTTGATACTGGAAAAGTCAGTGTTCATGCTGCCTGTCACTACCAGAACCAATAAGCAGAGACAAGGATTGAATCCTTGAATCTTTATGGGTGTGTTATTCAGATGGCTGGTGATCTGAGAAGACAGTAGGTTACACACCCTCAAACACCGTCTTCACATCTCATTTCAAGCCAACCTTTTTATAAGAAGAAAGGGTAGGTAAGGGATTTGGGAAAACAGTTAATTTGATGAGTTGCAGTCAGCAGGCGATTTTCCTAGTACAGTCATACCTTGGTACTCATCGGCTTCAGAACTCATCAAACCCTGTTCTTGTTGCATTTTGACAAGAAAAAAATGTTTTGACACTCAGCACTTGCTAGAACTTGTATGATTCACGACACTGCCCTGCAAGACAAAATGCTTCATCGCTCATTGGTTGCTCGGTACTCGTTGGTTTCAGCATGCATCACAAGTTCCAGGATGAATTAATGACACATCCCACCGTACTTCTTTATCTGTTGGTCAGCACTTCTTTATCTATATCACAGGTATTCCCTCCCTGGAACACAGTGGCTCAGATACCATCTCCATGGCTTGCAGACCCCTGTGGCACAAATGTTGAATTGCTTGTCGACTGCCTGGAGTCATGTGGTCACACATTCCAGTTCTTGAAATAATAGCCTTCCACAAGCATTAAACACTTAAGCCTATCGACAAAGGCTAAAATCTTCAACTCTTGTGTTCCCGTATCAAGTGGATGCCCACAGCACAATACTGATCCGGGTATAATGCTGTGCCTGGCGTTGTGCCTCCCTGCAGTGGGTGCTCACAGCACGCAGACCTAGGAGAGTGGCTTGGCAGCAAGAAGTGTGAGAGTCAGCACCCACCCTGTTACTCAGCCAGGGTCTAGGAGGACTCAGGACTAGAATCCACCCAGATCTGGGCCCAATCTTAGAGCATGCTCAGACCCAGACTGCCCAGGGATAGCCTGGGTTCCCAAGCCCCTGTCTTCTGTCCTATTATGTTTACCGTCCAGACAGAGCAGTGGTGACTGTTCCAGGCCTGATGTGGCTCTTACCCCATCTGTCTCTCCTATCTGCTTCATGTAGTCACAGTGTGTTGTGGCAGCTTCTGACATCACTCCCCATGATCCCTGCCGCTGGTGTTCGCAGCCTGTGTGATGCCCTCCCACTGCATGTGGGTCGGACTTCTAGTGACTTGCTACTGTTCAACAGAATACGGCAAAAGTGATAACACACCCCTTCTGTGATCAGGTTGTAGAAGGCTGTCACTTCCCCCTCCCCAGCACTCTCTCTCTCTCTCACTTGCTCTAATGAAACAGGCTGCCAAGTTGTAAGATGCTGTGTGGAGAGGCCCAGATGGTAAGGAACCAAGGGGCTTACGAGGAACAGAGCCCTTGGTCCATAAAGAACACATCCTGCCAGTAACCATATGAGTAGCCTGGAAAGTGGATCCTTCCTGGTTGCACTTGAGTCAACTTGTGAGAGAGCCTGAAACAGAAGACCTGTGAGATAGTAAATGTTGTTTTAAACTGCTAAGTTTTGGGAAAATCTGTTTTGCAGCAGCAGACAAGTGATGCACAGAAAGCACTCTCACATTTACCACAGTCTGGGCCAGACTGCTCCCGCTTAGCCAGAACACGCACTCGCGCTCACACACACACACTGATCACACTGATGCCTCATCCCCCTGGAGTGGAATACTCGAGTCCACTCCATGGACCCAAATCACTGAAATTGAAAATAGTAAAACAATAAAGAAAATCAAGGAAACAAGGAGCTGGATCTTTGGAAAGATGAATAAGATCAACAAATCTCTAGCAACACTGACCAGGGAAAAGGTGGAGAAGAAATAAATCACCAATGTCAAGAATGAAATAAGCCCTGGCTGGCGTAGCTCAGTGGACTGAGCGCGGGCTGCGAACCAAAGTGTTGCAGGTTCAATTCCCAGTCGGGGCACATGCCTGGGTTGCAGGCCACGGCCCCCAGCAACCGCACATTGATGTTTCTCTCTCTCTCTCTCTCTCTCTCCCTCCCTTCCCTCTCTAAAAAAATAAATAAAAATAAAATCTTTATTAAAAAAAAGAATGAAATAGAGGATATCACCACAGGCTCCACAGACATCAAAAGAGCAATAAGGAAATTCTACAAACAACTTAAAACACATAAATTTGACAACTTAGATAAAATGGACCAATTCCTCAAAAAATAAAAACTGCCACAACTCACCCAAAATGAAGTAGACCATTTGAATAGCCTTACAACTATGAAGGAAACTGAATTCAAGATAGCCCTCACAGAAGGAAAAAAAAGAACCAGACCCAGACACTGAACATTTTTAGGCTTTGTGGGCGGTTCAAGTCTCTGTCACAGTGAGTCAGCTTCACAATTTCAACATTAAAGCAGTCATAGACAACAGTGAGCATGGATTTGTTTTAATAGAGCTTTATTTAATAACACTAAAAAAGTTTTTTAAACTCCCCAAAATGAAATTTCCAGTCCCAGATGATTTCACTGAGGAATTCTACCCAGTTTTTAAAGAATTAACACCATTACATAATCTTTTCCCAAAATATAGAAGAGAAAGGTGTATGTCCCAATTCATTTAATGAATCTAGTACTACCAAAATCAGGTAAAGGTCATACAAAAACCTAAAGCAGCTGTAGACCAGTTTTCCTTATAAATCCAGACAGAAAAGTCTTTAACAAAGTATTAGCAAATAGAATTCAACATTATATGAAAAGAATTATATATCATGACTGATCTGAGTTTATTTCAGAGATGCAAGGATAGTTCAATAGTCAAAATTAATCATTTTAATCCACCATATTGGCAGGCTAAGGAAGAAAAAAATCACATAATCATATCAATCAAGGCAGAAAAAGCTTTTAGCAAAGTAACACCCATTCATGATAAAAATTCTCAGAAAAAAATAGGAGCAAAGGGAACATTCTCAACTTGGTCACCTGCAGCCGCCATTATACTTCATGGTGAAAGACTGAATATTTTCCCCAAAGATCAAGATCAAGACAAGATGTCCACTCTCATCACTCATATTCAATACAGTAAAGGAAGCTCTAGCCAGTGTAAAAAAGCAAGAAAATGAACTAAGAGGCATACAGGCTGGAAAGAAGAAATAAAACTGTACCTGTTTTCAGATGACATGATTATCTACACTGAAAATCCCGAGGACTCTCCAAAAAATATCCTACGACTAATAAGTGAGTCCAGCAAAGTCACAGGGTACAAAATAAACATAATAGATCGAGCAAACAAAAATATCAGTAAACATAGGAAATCCTTAAGTAGTTCAATTAATAAGTCTAAGGTCATTTATGGAATATGGAACCCAGCAATAGGAGAAAACACATTCTTTGTTAGCACACATGGAACATTTATAAGTATCAACCAGGTGCTAATCCATAAAACAAGCCTCAAAGGATTGGTGTCAGACTATGAACTCTGGCCACGGTATATTTAAGTTAGGAATCATCAATAACCAAAAGAAAGAACTAAGGAACCTATGTGCTGAGAAAATTTAAAACAATTCTAAACATCTTAGAATTTTAAGACTTCTTAAGAAGAAGTCTTAATGGAAATTACAAGATACTTAAGATCAAACCATAACTAAAATAGTGCATATCAGATTCTGAGGGATAGAGCTAATGTAATGATTAGAGAGGAAATTATAGCCTTAATATTTACTTTAAAAAGAAGTATTCAAAGTTAATTAGCTAAGCATTCTAACATTAGAAATTACGACAATAATAAATCCAAAGAAAGAAGATAAAGATAAGAAAAAAGTTAATAAATATATAAAAATACAATATAGAGATATCAACAAAGGTAAAAGGCCAATTTTCAAAAAGTTTAATAAAACAGACACTTCTGATGAGGTTAATGAGAAGAGACTGTAAGGGAGGCTCGAAATACGATTAGGTGTGGAAAGGGGGGCATAAACACAGATGCAGCACGTCTCGCACATGTATGCCAGAAAACATGCACGTGAAAATCATGGAAATATGTTCATAACAGTGAATAACTGAAAAACCCACCATTATCCATCAACATTGGAATGCTTAATTAAATTGTGGTATTTCCATGTAATGCAATACTATTTGGAAGTGAAAATGAATGAGCTACAGCTACAAATGTCAGCAAGGGTGAATCTTAAAAACAACATATTGAACATAAAAAAGATGTCACCAATGAATACATTCCTTATGATTCTATTCATAAAAAGTGTTAAATGGATTCAACCATTCTTGTTTAGGGATTTATACATATAACAGTGACATTAGAAATAGTTGCTGTCTAGTCAGCACAGACACCAACCAAACAGAGTGGACACCCAGCCAACCCGGACAGACACTCGCTGTAAACACTGGGAAATGCTGTACCTGAGCCACTGGCTGAATGTCAGTCCTCCACACCATCGTGGTATAACTATAAAGAAATGCACGTGAATGATCAGCACAAAATTCTTGTTAGTGGTGGTCTTGGGCTGGGAGAAACGAGGAAATAAGAGGGGAGAGGAATACAAAGGGATCTGTGATAACGTTCTGATCTCTTAAGCTGGGTAGTGGGTTCAAGGATGATCATTTGATGATGATGATGATGATGATGATGATGTATATTGTATCAGTTCCCTCTTTCATATGGATTATGTATTTCACCAAAACCTTTTTTTCAAAGAGCACTGGGCTTGAATTCAGAAGTCGTAGGTACCATGTCTATAATAAATTTCTTACTAACTGACGCTCAGAGAAGTCGTGACCTAACCACCTATGGTAACAGCCTTGAACTAGCCTCTGACTTCCAGTTCTGTTCTCATTCCTTCATACCAGGTTCCATGTAGAGCTTCCTTTAAGTTCCATTCTCTTGATGGTTTGTCAAACTTTACAGGTGAAGTTTGTTGAACTCAGGGCTGCCAGCATGTGTGACTCCAGGGTCACCATGCACACAGCTGTCACCGGAGAACTTCTGAAAACAAAATCGTTATACAGGAGTTTAAACGGTCAAAAATTCTAAGTCTGAACCACCCCCCAACATCTAGTTCATCTCTTAAGAATAACCATTGTCATGGCCCAAACTGTACCCTGGACAAAACACCTTCACGCCCTTTCTCCCAGTCCCCCCAGCCAATGCCTGTTCTGACAGAGTCCGCAGCTGGAGTTGGGGCTGATCTCTTTCAGCTTCGGCAAGTTGCTCAGTGCTGGTCCCTGGGTGCCCCCCTCTCCCTGTGTGTCCCACAGGGCAGGTAATCTGTAGCCCACTCACACCCAGTGCCCCCCACCCAGGCCCCCACAGAATCCCCCAGGAAAACTGGATCTTAGTTACCCCATAAGAGCACTACCTTGGCTGCTTGGCTCTGTAAGCTTGGAGACCCTCATGGATTCATCTCTTTACTCCTCAGTTCCTGGAAGTCCAATAACCAGAGTTTTTAAACTTCAGCACTACTGAGATTTAGGGCCAGGTGATATTTTGTTATAGGGGACTACCCTATGTATTATAGAACATTTGGCACCATCTCTGGCCTCTGCCCACTAGATGCCATTACCTTTCTCCTCTTTCCATCCACCCTGTTGTGACAACAAAAAATGTCTCCAGACATTTTTTTGCCGAATGCCCACTAAGTATTGAAATCATCCGTTGAGAAGAACCACAGTGCTAGGTGGTGAGTGTCTTGAGGACAGGGCAGTGCCTTATACACTTTGCATCCCTACTGTCTAACATTGTTCTGGCACCTAGGAGTTACCAGTGTAGAAATTTCAACTTATTAAGCACCTACTATGTGCCAGATATAGTCTGATATAAATCACTGTTGACTACCCTTTAGTCATTCACAGGCCACCTTCTTGGTTTTGCAATATCTGCATGCAGACAATCTAGGATTAATCTGATAGTTTCCTTACACAGACTCATTTTATCTCAAGTCAGCCACCTGACATGGTACCTACAGTATGTGATACAGGGAGGGTGCTTAGTAAATATTTGTGAACTGTAAATGAATTTCCCTTTCTATCTCTGAGTATCAGCTTCATGGAAACATCTAATTCCCTGATTACCTAGTCGATTAGGGACCTCTCACCTCTGTAACAAATAAACCCCAGGATTTTGAAATTTTGACACAATGGGATTTTCTTTCCCATTCATAAACAGTCAACCTAGAGAGTTGTTGAGTGCCAGGATGACTGCTCTGTGTGGCATTTCAGGGATCTCGGCCCCTTGCCATCTCAAGGCTCTGCCACGCCCTGGGTTTCCATCTTACTGTAAGTACAGGCAGCAACAGGGCAGAGAGAGCACGGAGAAAGCATCCTCTTCTTCCTGGCTCAGCCCGGAAGTGACACCCATCACTTGCACTCCCCTTCCCTTGGTGAGAACCACTCCCAAGTCTCCAGCTCAGGGCAAAGAGTCCTGGGAAATGGAGTCACTGGCTGTCCAGCCACTTCCCAGTGGTGACTCAGCCCTATGGAACTAGGTGTGCACTTCCTGGTGGACACCTAGCTGGCCCTGCCTCAGGTCTTCTAAGATATTGTCAGTTCACATCTCAGATGTCTGCTTTCACCCCACAGCACTCTGCCATCTGGGCTAGCTAACCACACACACAAAAAAAAGCAGATTTGGGAAACTCTGGTCGACAATGGGTTCTTGAATCAGAGTACCTACCCCATCCCTCCACCCTTTGCTGTTCGACAAATAGTAAAACCACAAGTGGAGAAAACTCATACTCAGGATTACCCACCAAGTCAAGAGCAGCACAGACTCACAGCTGCAGGCACTAGGCTGGCAGAAGTGGGGCCCATCCACCCACCTTTCATGGAAGCAGCCCAGAAAATGAGCTCGGATGCCAACACCCTGCTCCCGACACCTCTGCTCTAAGCCCTTTCAAAAGGAGCATTTCAAATAGGAGCCATCAACACTTGTAGAGGGCGGGTCTTAATCCACAGAGGATCATTAGCTTCACCCAAGTGATGGGACATCCATCAGCACCACCCATTCTTCCACCAATTATCTATCTGCTAATTATGTGGGATTAAGAGTTGACACAGAGCGCGACATGGTCTTTAACCACATATTTGCACGGCTTATTCGTGTTTGTGGGGCTGCTCGGTCTCACCCAGTCAAGTTTGACACACCCACAATGCTGCACAGCACATTTGCATCTCGTTGGCTATCGGCAACCAGTAAAGGACTGCAGGATGTGTTTACTTGCAAAGGGACTCGGCTCTTGGCAAAAGCTTTCTTGTGGGCATGCTGGGTGTCTTGGCTTTCTGGCAGTACCAACCTCTGCTTAACTCAGAGCATGCATTCAGTCATTTGTCAAACATTCATTAGCTCAAGTACAGTAGCAGGCACGGCACTGTCTCCAGGAGGTTGTACAGAGATGAATGAGACACTGTTTCTACAGCTTCAGAGGTTTTTCTCCAGTAGAGGAAATGCATGCAAGCAGAGAGAGCTAAGAGGCATGAGGGAGGGAAAAGCAGCACACCATGAAAATACAACACAAGGAGAGATCTGTTTGGCCTGAGAAAGCAGGGGAGGCTTCACAGAGGAGGTGGCATTTTCAGCACAGAGCCAGAGAGAGAAAGGAATTCCAGGCTGAAGGAACTGCAAAAGCAAGGGCTGCGTGAGGTGTGTGAGATGTGTGAGATATGTGAGGAGAAAGGGGAGCCACCTACAGTAGATGCCACACAGGCCACGGGTGGGAAGGAGGTGGCCTGGTAGGCTGGATTGCATCATGGAAAGCATTGAATTTTCTGCTAGGTTTGGAAATGTTTCCTCTGGGTACTGAGAACATGAAAGGAATTCTGTTTTGGTATGTATGTGTGCATAGGCATGTTTTTGTAAACTTTTCATTGAAGTATAACATACATAAAATGCAAACATTTTCACAAACTGACCACACCTAGGTAAATAGCCCGATAAAGATACAAGTCATTACTAACACTCCAGGAATCTCCTGTGCTCCCTTTCAGGAACTCCCCAGTCCCCAGAGGAGCCACTGTCCTGACTTTAACACCATAAATTAGTTTTCCTTGTGTTTTGTATTTGGCTCATTTCACTCAACACACTGTTTCAAGATTCATCTATGGTGCTACACACAAACTCAGTTTGTTCTTTGTCATTGCTAATGTCCCATTTCATGAATGTATTACTATTATCAGTGAGCATGTGCAGTTTGCAGTTGGGGGCCGTCAATCTTCTCTCACACACCCTTCGGTGCTCTTACGGACGGACGCACATCTGCTGGGGACACAACTAGGTGTGAAATTCCTAGGTCATAAGCTGCGCACATATCTGCTTGAATAGACACTGCTAGTTTTCCAAAGTTTCCTGTCCGTTTGCACACTCACCAGGAATGCATGGGAGTTCTGGTTGCTCTACATCCTCACCAACACTTGGTACTGGCAGTCCTTTTATGTTTTATGCTTATTTGTTTGGAGAGGAGTGACACGACCCCCCCCCCACCCCCGTTTGAAGGATAGTCATTCTGGCAGCAGCATAGCGTGTGGGGTGTAGGAAAGGGAGCTCCCGCTGACGGAGGCCAGTCAGTGAGGCCCAGCAGAAGGGAATGGATCAGTGGCAACACAATTGGAATAAAAAGGGCCATTTTTTTTCAAAAGGCACTGTCTATGCTGTACACCTGAAACTAACGCAAAATAATATTGCATGCAAACTGTAGTTGAAAAATAAACTTAAAAAATAAAATAAACCCCAAGGGTTGGGGGAAAGGCGCTGTAGGGGTGGAACACACAGGATGAGGACGCCAGGTAGAAGCAGACTTAAGGATGGAGATGGAGGACAGTTTCTGTGTGGGTGGATGGCTGGGGGAGGGGTGTCACGGTTGAGGGCAGGAGAAAACATCCTGGTTCAGTGCACACTGAATGGCTGAGATGTAGGATGATGAGATGGCGCTATCCAATAAACTGTTGGTTATATGGGTCTGTTGCTAAGGGATGAGGTCAAGGCTGGAAGCACAGAGTTAGGATTTATCATCACAGAGGTAGGGGTTAGAGCCAGGGGTGTGGTTGAGATTTCCCAAGGGGTTTGTGTGGAATGAAAGAGGGGAGAGCTGACGACCATCCGCCTACCTTTAGGGGATGAGGAGAGGAAGAATGAGAGACAACATCGCTTCCCTCTGAAATGCTGGCAGGGGCTGTGAAGCGTGAGTCAGGCCCCGTAAGCCCCAGCAGCAGCCTGGGGGACATCTCACCCGCCGCAGTTTTCTCCTGAATGGACTTGCATCACTAACCTCAAAGCTGCATTGCGAAATCTGCATCAGATTGTGTACCTCTGGTGGCGTCCTAGGGACAATGGGCACCGAAGACTCATAGCATCTTGGGCCTGGGAGTCCTCCTCCCCACCTCCACAGCATCTCTGCCAATTAGTTATCCAGCGCCCCAGGCAGGGAACTCATAACTTCCCACGGCGGCCCACTCCACCATTGAGCCAGCGAGGATGTAAGAAAACCTCTTCTTACAAATGCAGTCTGACAATGCCGGAAGTCAAAGGAAACAATAAAGCTGCACTCCCACGGTAATGTCCCTGGACAGAGTAAGATGCAAGGAGTCTGCATTCTGGAAAATCTGTTTCTGTTGGTGCACTGGCCAGCATCTTCCCGTGGGGTCCCAGGTCGTGGCGTCTGACCCCCCACAGAAAACGGCAGTGATTTCACCCCCACCCGCACACCGGGTGGGAATGTGGTCATCTGCTGCAGGCACTCCTCCGGCTTCACCAGGCAGCGAGCACCGCCCTGGAACGTGGCCAGCCTCTCAGGACCGAAGCGGTGCGTGCCGCAGCACAGGTCCGCTGGGCTGCGGACGTGGGAAGAGAGAGTGGCTGCTAGCTGAGAGCGAGCCCACTGCAAGGAAGGTGGGCACAACGCCGTTCTGTTCAACATTTTGTTGAGTTTTCTAAATACTTACCTGCACCCAGCCCTGTGTGGGCCTCTGGAGAAGAAGAAGGAAGACAGAATGACTGTGAAATGGCTCCCATCCTTGGGGATATTGGTGGGAGAAATAGGCATGCAAGAGGGAAAAGTCACTGAAACTTTTTTTCCTTTGTTTTCATGTCTCCAAAATACCTGCCTAAACAGCCTCTGCGTGATCTGAAGTATGAAGATACAGCTTCCAAAAAGCCATCAGAGGAAAAACCGCCCTTGCGCCTCAGTGGAAAGAGTCTCATCCACCACTGTTAACAATCGACACAGCACGAAACTCCAAAGTGTTAATCCTTGGACGCCTGTTTGCCAGCTGAAAAGACATACCTCAGACTGAGAATTCTTAGGAGTTCTCCCGAATCTGCAGGCTTTGAAAGCGGATAGCTTCTATCCAAGATGATAGAACAAGATTAACGTTCTGATTCTACAGAATCCTCTTTCTTTCCCTTTGCTTTACCACTCCCCTCGCCTACTGTTGTAAACTGACACTCTCTGTTCTCCTAATGCGATTCCCATTACCTTCATCCTGGTCCTTGTGACATCCTATGACTGTGAGGACTGCCCGACCCGCAAGCATGGGTGATCCCACCGAGCACAGCACATGACCGGAGACTCACTGCCCAGGGAACGAGGTAGGGGAGTAAAGCCAAGGTCAAGGGGTGCACTGCCTGACACCCTAGATTGTGCCCGGAGGCGGCCAGCCTCAGAGAATGCCCAGATGCCCTTCTAAAGGCACATGGATGCGCCGTCTCTGAGGCAACACCCCGAAAGGACAGACAGCCATCCCGCCGGATGTGGTGTATTTATTGAATCAGAGGCCCCTGCACGGTGGTGTGCCCCAGGAGGAAGGATAGATGGCCTGGGAACCTAGGGGTGGAGGCAGCACAGACGGAGCCAGCTCTCCCAGGGTCTCCCCTCTCTGAACACTGAGTCCCTGGGGCTACTGCCCTGGTTTCCGGTGGTTGATTCCCTTCTAGCATCTCCCTTTGTCTCATTCATTGGATTCCCTAATAGGACCAGTCCATACTCAGGCTAAAGAATCTCCACACACTCCCAGACCCTGCCCCATCCCTAGGTACAGCCCATTCTTATCTCAAACGCTGCCCCAATCCCAGCCCTACCTCAGGCCCATCTTCAATTTCCCTCCCACTCTCGCAGCCCAGATCAGGGCCTGTGAAGTGTCCTTCCCTAGACCCCATCCCAAGGGAAATTCAACCCTTGAATTGCCACTTACTGCACAAGCAGTTGAACATTTGTGGTGTTAGCCCTCTTTTGGTCCGAATATCTCAGGACATCTTTAATCCTTTAGCTCTCAGAATTCCTCAGTGTAACATTGCCTTCTGGCCCCAAGTACCCAGCTTCATACCTGTTGGGGAATTTCATATTAGCAACGAGATCTGGTAGCACCTGGAGCACCACCTTCAAAAGACCTTTGTCCAGAGCAAACCAGCAGGGGTTTCTCGGCCAAAGGGCAAACACGGACCTGCACAGCCCCCTGTGGTAGGGGTCCAAGCAGCAAGAAAGAATCAAGGACAGACGACACTGAGGCATCCAGGAAGTTTCCACATGAGAGGCCCTCCAGGCAAAGTGACAGCAGGAGAGTAACCTACCGAGTCTGGAGTATAGCCTAAGGAAGAGCCCCCAAATGGTCTAGGTATTTAGAAAGCTACCTACCCTATGAGACACCTGGGGCCTGCCTCTGAGGAGACAGAAAGTGACTTTATACTGAGCATGTCACTCAAGAAATAACTTATCAAAGGATTCAAGGGAGAGCCCTGAAGATTCATTTGGACAAGAAATCGGGTGGATGTCTCCCGCAGGAGCTCTGTGGGTGGGTAGGGCACACACTGCCCCTTCCTGGGAAGCCCTATAGCTACCTGGAAACAGGAGATGCAGCCCTTCAATGAATCAGGAACACTACCCCTTGGAAGCTTTCCTCCCCAGACCAGGCACCATGAGCCCAAAGTGCAGGGTTCGGGGTACTGCAAGGGTAGAGCTTCTTTCTCAAGGTCCTCGAATCCATAAAACTGTTCAGCGGAGAGACCCAACCACGGCCTCTTCCCCAGTCCACTCTTCTCTCTCAGCCACCTGTGTTCAGGCATGGCTAAGCCAATGTGGCTCGGCTCTTTGAAAGAAACCCTTAGGCGGCTCAGAAGGCAAGCTGAGCACAAACTCAGTCCCCATCCTGGACAGTCCTCTCCCTGCCTCGTCAGCTTTGAGCAAGGAAGGCCAGGGGCCCTGAGATGCTGGTCATGGTTCATAGGGGGCCCACAGCGCAAGAAAAAGATCAGATAACACTTTTAGCTCCTCACACTCATCCTGGTGGATAAAGTGTGGTAGAGAGGGACTGGATTGCCGGGAGGCAGGGTGGGCGTGGGGAGACAAGAGAGGCAATCCAGACTCACTCCCAGTCAAACAATGGCAGGGCCCCAGCGGCAGAGAACAGAGAGGGGAGAGTGTCTGGAGGGGGTCACCACGGAGGGGAGTGTCTTCTTGGAGTTTCTACTTTAGGTATAGGATATTGGAAATTAACTTAGGAATTCCTTCAGAGCCCAAGAAGATTGTCACTCCTATGCCACAATCAGAAGATGTCCTGAGAGCCATCGAGCTGGGAGATGCACAAAAACCAAATGGCTGGGTGGTCTCAAGGGGCTCCAGTGACCAAGGAATGCCTCCCAACGCAAAAGCGTTGGTTGTGCAAGATCTGGACTCGCCAGGCCTTAAAGAACTGCTTGCTGATGAGTGGAGGCGCATGTTGGAGGCAGCGCTACATAGCCAGCCCCAAGGTTTTCCCACTGAGGTGCCCCTGGCCTCAGACAGCCTTCCCACTCTGTTTCCCTGAACCTGTGCATGTGAGAGTTGCTATCTGAGTGATACCACATCGTCCAGTTCACAAACATTGTGGGTCTCTTCATGCATGTGGATCTTCAGTTCCCCTCAGCAACATAATTTTCTGTGTACAGACATTACACACATTTCAGCAAATCATATCCAAGTATTTCATATTTTATGTCCAATTATTCGTTGCTAATATAGTGATAAAATTGATGTTTTTGGCCTTATATTCTGTGACTTTGTTAAAATCACTAATTCTAGTGGCTTTTGGGGTGAATCTTTAGGATTTTCTACATAGACATGTCAGCTATAAAAAGGACCATTATACTTCTCCCTTTCCAATCTGTATGTCTTTTATTTCCTTTTCTTGCCTTACCGTGTTAGCTAGTAACTCCAGTACAATATTAAACAGAAGTGGTGTGGACGTCATTGTCTCGACCCTAGGGTAGAAAGCATTCAGGTTGTTCACCGTTAAGTATGATGTCGGCTGTAGGTTTTTTGTAGATGCCCTTTAGTCACATTGAGGGAATTACCTTCTATTCCTAGTTTCCTGAGATTTTGCATCATGAGTGGACATTTGGTTGAGTGCTTTTTCTGCATCTTCTGAGATGATCACATGGTTATTATTTTTTCATGTATAAATATGGCAAATTGAATCGACTGATTTGTTTAATATTAAACCAACCCCACATTCTTGGGATAAATCCTACTTGGTCATAATGTATTATCCCTTAATATGCTGTTGGGTTAAATTTCCTAAAATTTTGTTTAGAATTTTTGCAACTGTACTCATGAGAGATATTGGCCTATAGTTTTCTTTTTTGTACTGTTTTTGTCTAGTTTGGTATCAAGGTAATTTGGACTCATAGAATGGGTTGGAAAACATTCTCTCCTTTTCAATATTTCAAAGAGTTTAGATTTTTTTATTTCCTTAAATGTTTGATAGAATTCACCAATGAACCAGCTGCACCTCAAGTTTTCTGTGTGAGGGTTTTTTTTTAACAATAATTTCAATTTTAAGCAGATATAAAGGCCATTCAATTTCTTTATTTCTTCTTGAGTAAATTTTAGTAATTTGTATAGTTCATATATTTTACTTATTTTATCTAAGTTTCAAATTTTACTGGCATGAAGTTTTTCATAATATTCCCTTTAAATATCTGCAGAATTTATAGAGGTTTCACCTCTCATTCCTAATATTGCTAATTAATTCTCTTTTTCAAATCAGTTTGACCACACATTTATCAATTTTATTGATCCAAGAGAATCAGCTTTTGGTTTTATTGATTTCCTGTTTGTGTTTTCCATTTCATTGATAGCTGCTTTGATCTTTGTTATTTTCTTCTGTTGCTTTGGGTTTAATTTGCTTTTATTTTTTTGCTGCCATTTATTGGGATTTCAGCAGGTAGCAGAAACAAATGCTTGGGTTCACTCTGAGTCTATACGAAAATCAGAGGTGTGACTTAAGGGAGAGGGGTGGTGAACTCTGTTTTAGCTCTGCTTTCTGGTTCTTCCATTCATATTTGTGCAGCTGCCATTGGTAGATTCTCCTGGGCTAGAGACCACAAAGTTGGTGTCTGAGAAAGTTGGTTCTGCAGTTTGACATACTCAGGATTTATATCCTGAGTCTTCCCCCTTCTAAGCTACATAATTTTGTAATGTAACTTACTGTCCCCTGAGCCTCAGTTTGCCCATCTGTACAATGGAAATAATGAAGTATCTTTCTTCATAATGAAATGACCCATGTAAACTTCTTAGCTTCATATCTGACCCATAGTGCTTGATGTTGCCTATTATTTACTATTACTCTTTCATGACTTTCATTACAAAAATCCATCTTGTCCTGAAGACCCCTTCATCATTTAAGGGTTTTTTCATGTCAACCCTTTTGTTAGATAAACTCCAGCTTTCCACTGCACAAGAGCATGGTGGCTAAATGTATAAGCTAGCTTTTGTTTTATAACAAACCACCCCAAAATCAGTGGCCTAAAAGAACATACATTTATTTCCTTCATGATTCTCTGTGTTGACCAGGCAGTCTCGGCCAACTCAGACACAGCTGGGTGATGTGGGATGGCCTTACTGATACGTCTGGTGACTGGTTCAGTGTCGCCGGAGACTCAGCGACGGGCCTGCAATCACCCAGCAGGCTAACTCAGCCTAGTCCGTGTGGTGGTAGGATTCCCAAGAGGAAAAGAGGGCAAGCTCTGGCGACCAAGGTCCTCCCCACATACGACCCAGTGGACATTTTGTGCATAGCTTCGCTAATCAATCCACTTTATGTCAATGGCTTTCTTTCCCCTTGCTTCGTCATTTGCAAGCACTCCTTGCTCGTGTTGTCCTACTGTATTGAAGATATCTTCAAATGGGACCTTTTATCTTGGAAAATAAGGCAAGAATATTAGGCAAGAATTAAGGAAGAAACATCTCTAGCTCTGATACAAAGGGGTCCCTGCCTTGACGTCCCTGAGGTCCCCTGGATAACCAGCCTAACCCCTCTGGGACTCAGTCCTGTCGTGGCTCTGCCAGTTCTGTCAGACCTCGACTCCTCCCTGGCCCAGGCAAAGACCGAGTCTCCGAATCTGTTGGCAGTGCTACTCCACCCACGCATACAAGCTCTGCTCTGCCACCTGCCAGCGTGCCAGCCCGTCCTGCCTCCTAGCCTGCCCCACCTCCAGCTCAGCAGAGCCTCCTTACCGAATGGGCACAGCCGATCCCCAGCTCCAAGCCTCTTCCCTCCTGCTGACTGAGCTCAGAGTTCCCGTTCTGACACTGGGTAAGGGCCAGTGCTAGGGATGCAGGGAAAGTGATCCCCATCAGTCACAGGGCGCATGAGCTCACTAAATGCGTGTAGACGGAGAACCAGTGGGTGGAGCTGATGAGTGAGTGGATCCTGCAAGCAGAGACCCGTCCCTCAGTCCAGATTGGACGAAATGCACAGCTTTGGCAAGTGCTGGGCTAAGGCGCTCAGCCCTCTGCCAGCAACACTATCCGCATGGGTGTCTGCGTTCTGCCCAGAGGCACAATACTTTATCCTAAGCCCTGTCTCTGGAAGAACAGAAGACGTCAGTGCACCCTCGGGAGCAAACTGCCCAGGCCCAGCCAGTTTACCCGCCCCGAACTGGCTCAGTTCCACAGCTAATGTGTGACCTGGGTGTTTCTGGGTTTAGGATCCACACGTGATGCCCCAGGAAAAAGTAAGACTGTCTTTAACTATATTTTTTTTTTTAAAAAATGGGAGGGAAGGGAGAGAGAAGGGTAGTTACATATTTAGATACATAAATCTTATTTAAATTAGAATATTTTTCTTGTTCCATGGAAAATATGTTTTCTATGGATATGTTCCATGTATTAAAAATGTGTGTGCTCACAATTAGGAAAAACCCGCGATAGACTGAAGAAAATAAAATGAAAGGTTCTCTTCCCCAATGAGCCTCCAGAGACCACCGCCCAGAGGCAACCACTGTTAGAATATTTTTATTTACCCTTCTGGAAGTTTTCTGTGTAACACAGATTTGTATAACCTTGTTTTTTTTTACATATGAATAGGATATTGTAATACATACTTACTATTTATGTTGTACTTATAAGTTTTCTCATATAGACACATGACTAAATCCTTTCAAAATACAGTCCCTGACTTAAAAGCATGCGATAACCCCAAAACTTAATTTGTAAATAATCTTGCAGGAAGGAACTCTAAACACCTTTTCAGAGAAATGATGTTCTAAATCAGGGTCAACCAACTTTTTCTGTAAAGGGCCAGAGAGTAAAACATTTTCAGGTTTGCAGGCCACACAGCCCCTGTCCTGTGTTCTGTGGGATTTTTTTAATCTGTGTTTGTTTACAATTATTTTTGATGGAAAGACCAACCTGAGCTCTCGGGCTGCACAAAAACAGGCTGCAGGCTCAACGTGGCCTTCAGGTTACAGTCTGCGGACCCTGGTTCTAATCAGTGGTCAGGACCCCAGCTTTGGTCTCAGCTGCAAAATGAACCCATCTGGTGCTAAGATACCAAATGAAAGAATATATTTACAATTGGTTTGTAATCCATAATGTCTATAAAGGTGTGAAGAATTATTACAGTTCTTCAGTGTTTAGTGTGTGGGTAATTTTTTGAAATAAAAATTGTTAGTACTAAATAAAAACATTTTCCATAGCTTGAATTGCATAAACAATTCGTTAAGAATCTGAATAGAATTCTCAAGCAACTTACAAGGCAGAAGAGGTGAACAATACTATACTGCATCTGATCTTACCTTTTTCATCAGCATAACATAAAACACACACTCAAATTGGGTTTGTGTGGTGTGAAATCACAGGCTGAGTGCCCCCCTGCATCACAAAGCAGAGAGTGTATCGATGAGTTTTGGCCGCCCATGGGCACTAAAAAGGCTTTTCTTATGCTTGTTATGCAGTCACAGGCACCGACCCGAACCTTGCACCCTCTGTGAGTTGCACCTGCGGGAACCTGCCGAGGTGGAGCAGGGGAGAGCGGAACAGAGAGGACGCTGAAGAGTCGTCTCTATCCAGGTCAGGAACAATGACAAAGCATTCCCTGTTACAATTCACTGAGCTTCAACTTTTCTCTTTTCTGTCACAGAGGTTGAACTTACCTTAACATACTTTCCATATAACAATTACAAGAAAATAAAACAATTTTATTTTTTTATAAAAGAAATGCAGAGATTTTCCTGAATATCTGGGTTGAAATCAGGGAAGAAGGTAGAAGAGAAAGGGCACCAAAGAGGGTCGTGTGTGCAAACGGGCTCGAGCTGGTGCCTGCGTGCAGGGCCGGTGAAGGTGGCTCCTGGTGCCTGTGCAGCCCCGCAGGGAAGAGCCAGGTGGGAAGAAGCTGCCTTGGGCTCATGGCATAAGGTCAGCTGGGTCCTTAAGGTGGGGGGACTTTGTGGCAGGTCCCTTAACAAAACTTTCTATAACTTGCCCAATGGAGTCCTTTAAAAATATATACACATTTCTGTATACAACAAAGAAAACAGAGGCATCTGTGCATGGGATCTAAGGAGCCCTTGATTCTCCTGAGTCTGCTTGTCCAGCCAGGTTAGTGGGAGCAGAGGGACAGGGAAAGGGTGTTAATGATTACAGGCCCAATAAAAATATGACTTAAGCTCACAGACTATTAGAGAGTTTAGAAAATATTCTCCCAAGCATGACCCCTGTAGCAACTGTCAGGTCAGGGAGTTGGAGATGGACGCAGTGAGCGCCCGAGATCACACAGCTAGCACGGGGCAGGGCAGGAAAGAGCGCTTGGAGGCTCTGGGGCAAACAAATCTGAAGCGTTCCCACATCTCCCACCCTGCTTCCCAGGCAGTTCCATGCAGGTCTGGCGGGAACGGACGTTTCTGCCTTCACTCCTCTCTCAGTTCTTCAGCTAGTGGTCGGGTTCCCATGAGCGTTGCTCTAAGTAAGGTGTCCTGTGCTTAGTAAGGCCATGGAAGGGCTGACCCTCAAACAGACCAGCGCAGTGTGCTGAGCGTCTGCATCGGTGCTGGCTGAGGTGGCAGGGCCAGACTGGGCGGGCTGAAATCCCGCATGCATGTTGACCAGCCGTGTGAGCTGGAGCATGTGATCTAACCTCAGATCAACGTATGAAAAGCAGGTGGCCCAGTGCCAAGGACATGATAAAAGTTCGGGAACCAACACAGATTTCATTATTATTGAGTCCTCAGCTGCCTTCTTTGGGACCATTATCATAAAAAGAAAACTATCAACAAGGTGAATGCATGTCTTCGACTTCATGTCCTTTTCAAAGAGAACAAGTCACAAACACATATGCAGAATGAATGCCTTACACACACACGCTTGCAGGTGTGGCTACCGAGCCGTCTTGGCTTTGCAGAACTTGCACATGCTGGAAGGATGCATCCCACCCCTTCAGCCAAGCTCCAGTTAAAAAATGGAATAGACGGCTCTCATCCTTCTAATCTCTTCCTGTATGTGATTGACCAGCATCCACATTTCTTGTGGAAATTACTGTTCTGGAAAGCTGGGGCAGGAGGGCAGAAAACCCAAATTACCTGAACAGCTTGAACTGCTGGAGTTTCTCTCCAAGCCAGTGAAAATAATCAGCTATCAAGGGCTCCACCTACAGGCACCAAAAAGGAAAGGCTGCATTTAAGGTAGATGTCATTTACCCACAGTACAGAGAATTGTGCCCCTTTTCCTTTTGAAAAAGATTCCAAGATGAAAAAAGATAAAAGACTTGTTTAAAACTATTTCTCTTTCTGAAGGATGGAAGTTCATGACCTAGAGATCCAATTTTCCACACAACAAGACACTCAGGAAATCAAGGATTGGGGTGGAGAGAGGCTCAGACACATTATGAGAGAAGCAGCTGGAGAAAATAGGGATGCTTACATAACAGAGGACCACAGGATGGGAAGCTGGAATGGTACCTGACAGGCTGCCATGGGGGTGAAATGAGACCCATGCTATGTGGTCCCCCGGGTGGAGTTATTGGAGAACAGATTTTACCTCATATAATAAAAGGATATTTTAGCCCTGGCTGGTGTGGCTCAGTGGATTGAGTGCCAGCCTGTGAACCCAAGGGTCACTGGTTCGATTCCCAGTCAGGGCACATGCCTGGGTTGCAGGCCAGGTCCCCAGTGGGGGCCACCTGAGAGGCAACCACACATTAATGTTTCTCTCCCTTTCTTTCTCCCCCCTTTCCCTCTCTCTAGAAATAAAGAAAATCTTTTTTTAAAAAGGGACATTTTAAAGATCTTATTTACTTATTTTTAGAAAGAAGGGGAGAAACAGCAACCCTCCCCCTCTCTCAGTGGAACCGGCAACCCTTTGGTTCGCAGCCTACGCTCAATCCACTGAGCCACACCAGCCAGGGCCAAAAGGACATTTTAATAATGAGCACTGTCCGCACATAATGAAGACAGGAGGGCAGGATCATCACTGCAGGTTTTAAGCAGGGGTTAGAAGGCCAAACACTAGGAATCTTGAAGAGACTGGTGAGCTAGCGCGAGAACTAAGCTGGATTATATTTAGGACTTTTATTTTTTATAGTTTTTTTTTAATTTTTATTTATTTATTTATTTTTAGAGAGGGAAGGGAGGGGGAGAGAGGGAGAGAGAGAGAGAGAGAGAGAGAGAAACATCAATGTGCAGTTGCTGGGGGTTATGGCCTGCAACCCAGGAATAATGTGCCCTGGCTGGGAATCGAACCTGGGACACTTCGGTTCCCAGCCCGAGATCAATCCACTGAGCTACGCCAGCCAGGGGGTTATTTTTTATAGTTTTTAAATAAAATTTTTACTCTGGAATAATTTTAGATATACCGAAAAGTTGGAAAGGTAGTACAAAAAGTGCCTGTATAACTCTCACCCAGTTTCCTCTAACGTTATTCCCTTAAATTCATGTGATACATTGGGCAAAACTAAGAAACTGACACTGGCACATTGCAGTTAGCCAAACTCCAGGCTTTATTCAGACCTCACCAGTTTTCCCGCTAATGTTCTATGTCCATTCCAAGATTCAATTCAGAATGCCACATTGCACTTAGGAAAATACTTATTTTATTTTTCAAAACATTTAGAACAGTGTCTGGTGCATAGGAAGCACCTTCACCCTATTAGATGATTTTCATGTAGGTGAGATGGCATGTTCCTAGCACTGACGTGTTAACAACATTGTACTCCCAATTTCTTATACTGAGGGTTTACATATAAGAAAATAAATAGAATTACTTCACTGGGATATAGCAAAGAAGCTATTAATACAAAACAAGGAGTGATTTATGTTTGTACTAAAAACAGTTATAGCTTTGGCTGTGTAGGTCAGTTGGTTAGATCCCAATACACCAGGGTTATGGGGTTCAATTCCCTGTGAGATCACATATGAAAATCAACTAATGAATGCAAAAATAAGTGGAACAGCAAATCAATGTTTCTGTCTCTCTAAAAAAAATCAATACATTAAAAAACATTTTTAAGATAACAATTTCTTTTAAAAATAAACACAGATTAGTTGTCCTCAAAAAAGAGTTCATCTATAGGATACCTTCTAAAGGTCAGTAAAACAAATCATGTCTCTCTTTTTTAACTCCATTACCTGACTCATTCTCTCAACAAACGAAAGCCTACAATACGCAAGGCAGTGTGTCAAGGCTGAGGTATTGTGAATAAATCAGACTCTTTTTTGTATGAAGCTTAAATTTTATTAAACTAACATAGTATACATAGTCATAAATAAGCAATTAGATGGAAACTGATTCACCCCACCAAGAAGAAACAGTAGTAGAACCCCTCATCTAAACACACCAGCAACATTTGCTCAGACCTGGCTGTGGGCATGTCAGGTGACGGAGGGAAAGGGGCTCGGGCCGCTTTGGTTCCAATCACCCGGATGCGCAGGCTCTGAGGGCAATCAGACAAAGACACAGGGCAGGGAAAATCTGCCCGACTCCCAGAGTGTTCGCTGCTTCCTGAAGGAGCAGCCATCTCGTGACTGGTAATGCTAGCTAGATGCTGCCTGGTGCTCAGTCTGTGCCAGACGCTGTTCTAAGTGCTCTCCGTGGAGTGCTTCGAGTAAATCCCACACGCACCATACAAAGTACATAATATCATTCCCCAATTTGTGGATGAGAAAATAAAGCAAAGTGATCTAATGCAAGAAAAATATGAAGGAAAGTAAAAAGTATCTTTTTGTATTTTATAACTTTCTGAATAAACAAACAAAAATTGGCCCAGGCATAAATAATAAAATCAGTTTCTACTTTATTAAAAGAATTTTTGAGGGAGCATCTAAGATTTTGCTCCCTGCCATATCATCACTTTGGGTCAAATAAACTCTTTTCTTTTTAAATTGATTTTGGGGTAGAGAGAGAGAGAAAGAGAGAGAGAGAAAAAGATTAACTTGTACCACTTATTAAACTCTTATAAAAAATTTTTTTTAAAAAGAATGAAAATTGCCCTGGCTGGTATAGCTCAGTGGATTGAGCACGGGCTGTGAACCAAAGTGTCGCAGGTTCAATTCCCAGTCAGGGTACATGTCTGGGTTGCAGGCCATGACCCCCAGCAACTGCACATTGATGTTTCTCTCTCTCTCTTTCTCCCTCCCTTCCCTCTCAAATAAATAAATAAATAAATAAATAAATAAATAAATAAATAAATAAATAAAGTAAAATAAAAAATAAATAAAATCTTTAAAAAAAGGAAACTTTTAAAAAAGTTTAAAAAAGAGAATGATTAATCTTCATTTCCTTGACTTCTAGATTCAGAAAGAAAATATTCCTTAGGACTAAAATTTTGGAATATTTTCTAAGATATCTTAATTAACTGCTGAAGAAATTTAAATCTAAATGTGCACATACTAAAAGCTACTGGTGTCTTCTTCTCACAGCTCAGCAACAACACAGGCCACTGCTGTGCACTACATCAAAGACAAATATTGATAAGGCAGCCCCTTCCCTCAGATACTTTACACTACAGTATGTGCATTTCATTTCACTTATGAATATCTAAAAAGGTATTCTACTGAAATGCATTCTTAAAGAGCTCAAGTGCCAAGTGGAATAAGGTAGCTACCACTAGAAACATACAAGCACAATGCTCTATAAGCAAAAACAAAAAAGAAACAGAAGGAATTGCACCTGGCTAGCGGGCATGACTCTAGCATTTGAAGACTAAGTGGGATTTTAACAAATTGAGACAGATGACAGTGTAGGATGCCCTTCATGAAAGGAAAAGCATTGGTGAGGACGAAAAGGTAGAAACCAATTTTCCTAGGAATACCAACCAGTCCCGTTTACGGAGGTGCAAAATCCTGAGCTGGGTTCTATTTAGGATTTCAGTTCTAGAAGTTTGAGAGTGGACTAAAACCCCAAACAGCTGAACAGTCCTTTTCTAGAAGGCTCACTGGTATCATGCTCGGACTTATTTTTTCCTTATTAAGTACCAACATTTTGTGCTCCAAGCCCTGATTCAGTCTCAAAATAATTTTAAGAGAAAAAACATCAAAGAGGAAATTTAGAATAGATTAACCCAATGTCAACTTCCTAGTTTTAACAATATACTATAGCTATGTAAGATGCTAACACAGCCAGAAGCTAGGTGAAGGGTACTCAGGACCTCTGCACTATTTTTGCAACTTCTTTTGAATCTATTATGATCTCAAAATAAAAAGCTTTTAAAAATCAAATTAAAGATACTCCCCCAAGAGGTTCTGAGTAACCTCAGAGACAACCCAGTTTGATTCGGGAGTGCAGTGTCATCAGCCACACAGGACTCTGAGCAAGAACCTGCAGGCAGTGGGGCTCATTCCAAAGCCGTGATCGATCAACTGTCGAGATCCACAACTGTGACTGGGGAAGCCCACGTCATGCTTACAGGTGTCTGACTTGGTTATGCTGATTGTGAATCTTGTCATATGAGATCCCATCAATAAAATGACCTATAGCCAATATATCCTTGTGACTGCTTCCCACGTGGTGGGACTCACAGGAACCGTGTGTGGACTTAATTATTATATGTATCTAACTGTAATACAGTAGTGTCCTTATGTCTTCCTCCTCCACTAACTATGATTTGCAACAAGAACTGCATCTTGTTCATCTCATTTAATCACCAAAACCTAACCCACCAGACAGTCATAGAATACCTAAGAAATAAATCAGTAATTAAAAGTTATTTTCTTGGACTTCTCGGGGTGATTTTTTTTTTGATACAAAGAAATATGAGTCTCTATTCTGGAATCGGGGTTAAATATATATGTACACGTGTGTGTGTGTGTGTGTGTGAGAGATAGTCTCTGAAGCACAGGGGTTCAATCTCTACAGAGCTTTATAACTACTTGTTTTTGATTTGTTTGTTTCCTAAGACATAGTAACAGCCTGATTTAGAATCAACTAGAGAGGTCAGGCTTTTCCGAACAGGAACCCAATATGAACAGCTGAACAAGTCCCCTCAGCTTGAAAGTCGCTGTTAAAATGATCTCCGCCCAATTTCACCACGTGCCAAGAATAATCAGCTTCTTCCAGACATCAGTGAGACAGCATCACCTTTGGATTCTTCAATAGTAACCAATCAAGAAGCACACAGCAATTTCTTTAAATTTTATCTATAGGTTTATTAAAATATGTACATGTTTTTCAAATAAAATTATGAACAACTTAAATCAATCAAAACAGTGAGACCACAAAGTATTGCTTCTTTCTGCAAAGAAGGCACATCATTAGCTTGTACAAAAAAATCCACCAGTCACAACCAAAGTCAAACAGGTGGCCTTAAAGACGTGATGGAAGCTACTTACGATCCCAGGGACACCAAGGACTCCCCAGGGTCAGTCATGTGAACAGGCTCAGAAGCTGGCTTGATCCTTAGAACCTCTGCAAAGCCATCACCAAACCAGCACGTGACGTGGGCTGTGTCTACGGTAAAGTAGAAAAGGCGGTCCTGGCAGAGCTTCCGTCGATATGTAGACCGAGGGTCAGCTGACAACACAGCCTCAATGGCACCTCTTGCTTCCTCTACTGTCTGAAAATACTTAAAGGAGGCCTGACCAATGTCTGCAATGAGAACACCACAACTTAACACTCAAACTCATGCAAGTCAAACTTTATTACAGTGAACTTCATTGAGGAGTTTGGTTGGTTCCCTGAATATCACCTGAAATGAACAGGGTTTCGAAATCTAGTCGGTCATTACAGAAATGTCACCTTCAAGTGGTGTTTAGATTAATATTTTTCCTTCAGGAAGCTTTCAAGTGTCATTCAACTTATGCGTCTGCCCCAAATCTTCACTTGCTGAACAAAAAAATCATGGTGATATATTTCCTTAGCCCCCTAATAGGAGAGCTGAGCTTTCGTTTGCTGGCAACCTAAATGTCACTTTTCTACACTCAGTGTAGACTTTAATTCAATTCCTTGTCATTTTCGTCTCAGAAGAAATGGAGGCCTATTCAGGGAAATGCCTGAGCATGCCTGAGAATGCTGGGACTGCTCAGGTCACAGTCCCAGCATTCTCAGAGAGCCACAAGAAAGAGGTCTAAACCCACACATACCCAGAGCAAGGGAGGGTGCCTCAGAGAGCAGGTGTCACGGCCCAACAGTTAAGCGACACCACGTTCTCTAAAGAACAAGGACGTGAGAGAGTCCTTATGAAAACTGTGAAACAGATACACTGAGAAAGTTCAATGCCATCACGAAAGAACAGGCCATCCCATTCCACCCAGATGAACAGATGTTTACCCCACCAAATGGCAAAACCGCCCGCATGTATAGCATTGTAGATATTTTAATTTTAAAAAATAGTCAAATAAAACATTAACTGTGACCCTGGCCAGTGTGGCCCAGGGGGTTGGAGCATTGTCCTGTAAACAGAAAGGTGACAGATTTAATTCTTAGTCAGGGCACATGCCTAGGTCGTGGGTTTGGTCAGGTCCCCAGTCAGGGTGCATATACAGGAGGTAACTGATCGGTTTCTCTCTCTCTCTCTCTCCGCCCCCCAAACACACCCCTTTCTTTCCCTCTTTCTAAAACTAATAAGCATGTCATCAGGTGAGGATAAAAACTTTTTAAAATTAACTGTGACCTAATTTTTACCAGCCACAACATGACATGTACATGAAAATGAAGGCCAGGCCCTGCCAGAAAGGCGTGTGCTGTAAACAATGTTGTTCCTGTTCAAAATATCATCTAGAGTGGCTGTGGGTTTTTACCTTTCCAAAAGTAAACTCAGTTTTCAGAAAACAGCCACAACTCATTCTTGGCTATATCCAATAAATAAGTTGGTAAGTTAAGCAAAGGCATGAAGTTCAATTTTTGGTCAAAAACCAACAACCAATTACACACTGCTAAGATTCCTTTGTTTCATGGCTAATAAAATGACTAAGGCCACTAGAAAAAGCAGAGTTCCAAAAGCATCACATACAACAAAGAAAAAAAAATGAAAAAATGGAAACAGGGGGAAAAAAAAGAAAAAAATTCACACACTTCAGTAACAGTGTCTGGTAGCAACTCCAGGCCTTTGCCTGGCTATTCGTTTGGCATAGGTGCCTTCCCTCCCTTCCCTGCCTACTTATCCTTCTGGGCTCAGCTCCAATACTTTCCTTTTCCTCCAGGAAGCCTTCCCAGATTTTCTCCCCACTGCCCAGGTCAGAACCCTCTCCCTCGAGCTCCCACAGCACTCTGTCCTAGTACCAGTCTCCCTCCCCTCAGTTCAGTCTTTCATCTTTTCTAGACTCTGAACTTTCTGAAGTCGTTTCTTACTTCTATCCTGGCTCTAAATTCTGCTGTCTGTTATAAATCAATCCCTGTTTTATAGTCATATTTTGTCATTTCTTTTTAACCACTTTTAATCAATAAAGTACAACACTGTAGTATGAAAAAGATAAAACTTTTTTCCAAGTAGGAAGCATTCAACGATGACCACGAGACGGGGAGGGGGGGCAGGTACAGAGCATCTTCTATGCAGTACCACTTGGTTCTACCACAACAGCCCTTTTAAAACTGAACTTCCTCCTCCCTATCAACTGCACAGCGTGCTAAAACAACGTTCATAAACAAAACTTTTTATTTTATTTTTTAAGATTTTATTTCTTTATTTTTAGAGAGACAGGAAGGGAGGGAGAAAGAGGGAGAGAAACATTAATGTGTGGTTGCCTCTCACGTGCCCCCTACTGGGGACCTGGCGTGAAACCCAGGCACGTGCCCTGACTGGGAATCAAACCCGTGACCCTTTGGATCACAGGCCGGCACTCAATCCACTGAGCCATACCAGCCAGGGCCATAAACAAAACATTTTAAATAAAGAGATAAACTTAAAAATCAAATGCCCTGCTTAAACTTAAAGCCTTAGGAAGGAATGAGAAGTACAACCCTCCAGCGGCAGATGAAATCTAACATCTCCTTCCTAACTGGCTACTTCTTACCAGAACCACTGCACCTACCTGTTATCAGTCCTGTCCTTTGTTCTAGATGGCTGCTTGGGATCTGCTGTGGGCTGGAGACACCAGATAATGATGTTTTATAAGAACCATGTGTTCGCCCTGGCTGGCATAGCTCAGTGGATTGAGCGCGGGCTGGGAACCAAAGTGTCCCTGGTTCGATTCCCAGCTAGGGTACATTACTGGGTTGCAGGCCATAACCCCCAGCAACCGCACAATGATGTTTCTCCCCCCCCCCTTCCCCCCTCCCTTCCCTCCCTAAAAATAAATAAATAAAATCTTTAAAAAAAAAAGAACCATGTGTTCAACAGGGTCCAAGCGAAAGCCCTATGGCCTCTGTTCTGCAATAAGTACATGTCTCCAGTGCTGGGACTTTATAGAGACAATTTCTGTGCTAAAAGACTCTGCCCTCAGAAATACCAAATTTGGCTAAATTTCTTACTGAAAGCTCATCTCTCATTCAAAAATAAGAAATGGAAAGTACCTGGTTTACCTTTGGAACCGAGGTGTTCAAGGTCCATCTCTGCGTGAGGAGTAAACCGGACACCCAAGGTGGCCACAGGGGCCTCTCGCACCCAGGTGGGAACCACACTGCAGTGGGCTGCGTCCGCCATCGTGGAAGGGCAGTGAGGAGCTGCGGGCTGCACCTCTGCGCTGTTCTCCTGCCGGACCACTACTCCTTTCCCTCTCCGCAGCCTCTCATCTGTGCCCTCCTCTGAAAAGCTCTTCTCCAGGCGACATGAGCCAATCTGCTCCTCTGCCACACTCAGTCTCTGGCCACTTCCGGACTCGAAACCCGAGTGCGCGGCTACCTCCCTGTGCTCAGGTGAGCTCCGCTGGACTGTGGCCACATCACTGTGCTGCAGGCCGTGTTCTCCTGAAGTTCTGTCTTTGGCACACGCAGGTTTCTCCTCAGAGCGGCCGCGGGGCTGCGGTGCATCGTGCCCTGAGACCTGCTGCTGGGCGCAGCCGTCAGTCTTGCCACCAGACCAGGACACGGCTTTTGGTGTATACTGTTTATTCTGTAGATCACACTCCCCTAAAGGCTCCATCAAATTTTGTGGCAAGTCATAATCAGCTATGTAGGGTTTTATGTCCAGTACAGGTGTGCCGTGAATCATGTCAATTCCAGAAAGGTATATAGCGCCACCTATGGTGTAAAAAAATACCTCTTAGGAATAGTACGAACAATCAGAGAACCAACATTATCTACCTATGCCCCACCAGGCCTATGTACCTGGCTCTCTCACACCTGCTGCTGACATACACCGGAAATCCACTCTCTTCTTTACCTGTCAAACTCCCGCTTGCTCTTCAAGGCTCTCACATAACACCTCTCCTACAAAGCCTTTCTGGCTCTGCTAGACGTAAGCATTCTTTCCTTTGGGTTCCAGAGGAACCTGTATACAAACCTCTCCTAGAGCCTTTTCATGTGGTCTGGCAATGCTCTCCTTAGAGTCACTCTCTCCCCAGACAGTGCGCACTTGAGCCCTTCAGCACCGGGTGGGGCTGACCCACCTTTGCATCACTGGGGCTTCTAACTCTGTGGCAGGCACATCAGTGTCCTCAGTGTATCTCTGTGGGACCGAGGAGGGTTTCCATTGTGGCAAACAGACTCTGAGGTGTCCCCCATGATGCCCACATCCTGGCATTCACGGCTCTGTACAATCCCATCCTCATGAGTGTGCCTTGAAATCACTCCAGTGACTATATTACGTTATCTAAGATTCCTGTGCTTGCTGGCAGACTCACTCAATAGACACTCCCTGAGGGCCTGATGAAGAAAGCAGCCACCCAGGGAAAGCCCGTATGGCAAGGAACTGCGGGTGGTGTCTAGGAGCCCCACGACTACAAAGAAGTGAATTCTGCCAACAACCTGAGTGAGCTTGGAAGTGAATTCTTCCGCAGTCAGGCCTCAAAATAAGAACTCATCCCAGCTGACACTTTATTTGCAGCCTAGTGAGACCCTAAGCAGAGAACCCAGCTCTTGACCCACAAAAACATAACCGTGTTTCAAACACATAATAAATCTGCGACATTTAAATTGCTAAGTACATAATTTGTTATGTAGCAATTGAAATCTAACATTTCACCAAGACTCAATTAAGCAGAACACAGCTCGGCACTACCAAATACTAAGAACAGATCTCCTGTCTTCCCACTCACACAGCTGCTGTCCAGTTCCTACTACTGGTGCAAATTCTACTAACTTGATCGTTGGAAATTTGGCCACCTGAGAATCTAAAAACTGCACGTGATCACATTCAATTCTGTCTCCATTTAAGAAAAACACGATTAACAAAGGACTTTGATTTCTAAAATTATGCTTACTGTGAATGAATCTGGAGCTTTGGGAAGATGATTTTGCATTTTTAAGTGATGATGCCTAACAATGACCACAGAATAAAGAAAAAGCACCACCGTAGCAAAGGTAAGAGTTCACGGGATTTGGAGTCAGACAATCTCCTGTCTAGATGCTATTAGATAAATTATCTAACATGAAAGGACGTCAGTGCCCTCATCCATGATGGAGACTGCTACCCTATCACACCCGGAGAACCCCTGTGAGAGAACATACATGAGCATTCTTTTGAAACTATAAGACTACACGAACACTAGCAGTCACTATAATGCTTATTTAATATGAGTATCTATAGTACTACTGTCCTTGCCTTTCATTTTTCTGATTTGATCTCCCCCATTAGAATGTGAAGTTCTTCTGTATGGCAAGGATTTTTATCTGACTTGTTCACCACACTATCCCCAGCACCGAGAATAATGCCAGGCACATAGTCAGTGCTTAGAAAATACGTGTGGGTTGTACGAATGATCATAAAATGTTCTATTATTATTCACCCAAGTTGGTTAGCCATCAAAAATGGGTAAAACTCCAGTTGGATAGGCTACAGAATTTTTTCAGAAAAGATACCCAAGGTCCAGTTAAACACAATCCAGCAACAGAGTTCAAGTTCTGGGAAAGTATAAGCAAAATAACTGCTCTCATCTTTTTAGCACCCAACAGTCTGAAAAGTACTCTTACAGCTTTTGCCTCATAAGATCCTCAAAAAAATCACACAGAGTTCCAGAGAGGGCAGATCCTTCTCCTTTGCCCACTGGACAAATAAGTGGGCTGAAGCTTGGAATGGTCTTCTGACTCCCAGTCTACCTGCTGTTTCATTTTCTGCTTCTCTAACAAATGTGCTGAATAGGTCCGAGTGATTCAAGACAGGGATGCCTGCTTTCCAAAATGGTGTGGCTTTGTGACTAGATTATATGTGAACATGGAGTTAAAACCAATCCGGAATTCTACACAGATACTCCCACAATCTGACAGATGGCTGATCCTCACTGTGACTCATCCCAGACCTCTGCCACACATCACAGTTGGCAGACGCACGGCAGCCACAATGCACGTTCCCTTCCTCAAGGCTGCAAAGAAGGAATGATACACCGCCACCCTACACTGCCCACATATGCATGTACAACCATTCCTTGAAAATTCTTAAAGTGTCACTGAAATAGAGGACAGGCTGACAGTGACCACAGGGGAGAGAAGAGGGAATTTCAGGGGACAATGGGAAGGGTTTACAGGAACAAATTTAAAGGACACATGGACAAAAACTAGGGGGAGGGTGGTAATGGGAGGGAAGAGGGGAGGGTTGGGAGTAAAAGGGAGAAAACTGTACTTGAACAATGATTAAAATAAAAAAATAAAATAGCCCTGGCTGGCGTAGCTCAGTGGATTGAGTGCGGGCTGGGAACCAAAGTGTCCCAGGTTCTATTCCCAGCCAGGGTACATGCCTGGGTTGCAGGCCATAACCCCCAGCAACCGCATATTGATGTTTCTCTCTCTCTCTCTCTTTCTATCTCCTTCCCTTCCCTCTCTAAAAATAAGTAAATAAAATATTTTTAAAAATAATAATAAAATTAAATTAAATTAAAAAATTAAAAAAAAAATTCTGAAAGTGTCCAACTACTTTTTAATCATTTTGCATTTATTGTATTCTAAGTCCTAGAAAATTAAGTTACTAATTTGATCATTATAAAACCTTAAAAGTTATTTTTAAATAATTTAAACTTTTGATATATGTAATAATATAAACAAGCACTGAGCATCCTCTGAGAGCTTCTATCAAGGGGTTTCAATGCTAACATTTATTAAGCATTTCCTTCAATGTCTGGTGGTTCTCAGGGGTTACCACCTCTGGCGCTTGTCTGAGTAACAGCCAGGGCTGAACACTACATTCATTTTATAATACTTTTTAGGGAAAAAAGGGTAAAAGTAGAAAGGACATGTGTTACCTTCCACTCTTTCCAGCTTGGCCAGGGTCAGTCCTATGGCATTGGGACGATGTGGGCTCCTCGTGGAGAAAACGCCAGTCTTCGCGCCGTTCAGCCGAGGAGGCTGCACTTTTGCCTTACAGCTCAAATGACCATTTTTGTGAAAAACAAACAAGATCCTATTGAAAAGACACCAAACCATTGAGTAAGGAAAAAAAAATCACAAACTTATCATAATGAGGGGGAAAAACTTTAATCCCCACAAATTAAAGCAGAAAGAAATGCTTTTAAATAGTATTAAAATATAACCTATGGTAAGAACACCATCCCTTTTCTTGAAGGAAGACGAAGTCTTACCTTACGCACACAATGACCGGCACATGCTAAGGACCAGACGGATGTCTGTCTAGTAGTGCCTAGATGAACAATGTTCACTAGGTAAGTGCCTGTATATGCCAGGTGGTATGCTAAACATTTTTATACTCATTTCATTTCATCTGCTTAAGAACCTTAAGAAGTATAATTTATCCCCCATTTTAAGGATGACAAAATTGAGGTTCAGAAATGTTAAATAACTTGACTAGGCCTTTCTACACAAGATCAAAAGCAAGGCCCTGGCCAGTATGGCTCATTTGGTTGGAGCATCATACTACAGACCAAAGGGTCAAGGGTTTGATTCCGGGTTGGGGCACATAGCCACACTGTGGGTTCAATCCCCGGTCAGAGCCTTTCTGAGAAGGCAGCCAGTCAATGTTTCTCTCTCATATCGATGTCTCTGTCCCTTCACCTCTCTCTGAAAGCAATGAAAAAATTATCTTTGGTTGAGGATTAAATAAATGCATACATAAAAGACCAAAAGCAAGAATCTATGAAGAAAAACAGTAACAAATTGGAAATCATTAAATTAACATACTACAAAATGTCACCCCAGGAGAAAACGTTCACTGGGTTTAACAGACAATGGGTCACTACCTGTGGTACAGAAACCGCTCCTACAAATGAGAGTAAAGGACAACTCCATATAGGAAACTGAACAAAGAGCATACACAGGCCATTCACAAACAAAACAGAAATAGCTACCAACCATATGAAAAGATGTTGAACTTGCTAATAATTAAGAAATTAAACTAAAACAAAATACTGTTTTTTCCTGTCAGGCAAATATGTTAAAAACTGGTAACATATACTATTGACAAATGAGTAAAGGACATTTTTACATACCTTTGAAGTATAAATTGGTTAAGCTTTTTAAAGGGCAATTTGGCAAGAGTACTCCAAAATTTTAACCCAATACAGCCACTTCTGATATCCTATTCATAAAAATATACAATTGCCCAAGAATACGTATCTAGGGAGTTTGTTAGAGCATTACTATAATAGCAAAATAAGTCTCCATTAATAAGTGAACTGCAATAATAGGCAGCCATTAAAACAAAAAAAAGGTAAGTCTATATGTACTGTCATGATATATACTAAGAAAACATATTCCATTTTTTAAAAATAAACCCACTCTGGACCCTGGCTGGCGTAGCTCAGTGGATTGAGTGCGGGCTGCAAACCAAAGTGTCGCAGGTTTGATTCCCAGTCAGGGTACATGCCTGGGTTGCAGGCCATAACCCCCAGCAACCGCACATTGATGTTTCCCTCTCTCTTTCTCCCTCCCTTCCCTCTCTAAAAAATAAAAAAATAAAATATTTAAAAAATAAAATAAACCCACTCTGTATGTGTATATTTATGCTTCTATGTGTATTAAAAAAAAAAACAAGAAGAAAAGATCTGGCAGAATATACACTGAGCTGTTAACAGTGATAATCTCTGAAAAGTACTGGGGATTGGGGATGAAAGAGGAGAAAAATAGGAGAAATAAGGAAAAAAATCTATATTCTCCTGAGTCCATTTTTTTATATCAATGTTTTGGCAGTGTTTTGCTTTGTTTCATTCATTTTTTTCAGAGAGGAAGAGAGAGAGATAGAAAGAAACATTGATCTGTTGTTCTACTTATTTATGCATTCATTGGTTGACACTTGTATATGCCTTCACCGGAGTTTGAACCCACAACCCTGGCATATCAGTATGACACTCTAACCAACTGAGCTACCCAGCTGGGGCCTCAGTAATGTTCTCAACTTAAATAATTCAACCACAATCATAAAAACTAGGTCAGAACACCTGTGTTCTTTCTACTCTACCCATGTTCCCAGATTAACATAAAAAATAACTATTTCACAATAAACACTTAATTTCAGGTCTTCACCAGTTAAATTAGACCAATCTGGACTGCTGATGTTGGGGTGAGGAAGAACAGACAGAATTCCAAGTGACATTAATATAAACAAGCTTTAACATAAGTAATACTTTATTTAAAGTATCCAGATTTCTAAGGTATGCTCAGGTATTTTTGTCTTTTAGAATGAGTAGACTTAATTCTTGGTGGGTTGAGGGCAGGGTCCACAAGCTTCTTCTGTAAAGGGTCAGATAGTAAACATTTTAGGGTTTGCAGGCCAACCAGTCTCTGCTGTAAGTATTCAACTCTGCTGCTGCAACACGTTAACAAACCCATGTGGTTGTTCCCATAAATTTATTTACAAAATCAGAAGGTAGGATGGGTTTGGTCCATTGGCCACAGCTTGCTGACTCCTGGTGTAGAGGACAGAATCACTACTCATACACAGAATCAAGATCTACAGATTTCAGCTCAACAGAAAGGCACTGATCACAATTAGAACAAATGCAACTGAACAGTGCCCCCTCAGTACATCCCGAGCTCCCTCAGGGTGTCTGAGTTACGCAATCACATGCGCGAATACACCACAGGAATTTCATGCAATAGACAAGGGTGGTCTGGATGGCAGGCTCCGAGGTTTCCGCCATCAGTGGTTGCTTATCGACTGGAATACTTTTTGCTCAGGCGCAAGATCTGACCCAAAGTACCACTTCGAGCTATGAAACTTACCAAACATGAGAAAACTGTTCTAAACCCATCAAGGAATGTTCAGGATTATTAAAGATGCTCTTTCTAATTCTCAAACAAGCCCTTGAATGGCTACAAATGGATGGCTGCCTTGGAGTACCATTCTTGGCTGAGAAACAGGATTCCAAGTAGCCAATCGGCTCAGTTAAAAGATTCCCTACAGGAGAAAATTAGATAAGAAATCATTAGTCAAAAGGTCATCAACGATGTTGGAAAACGTGTTTTTTTTAATGCAGTGATTTCATAGTTTTAAAATCTATTAGGTATTATTCAACTATGGAACATGATTCTTACCGTATTCATGAATACATACAAATACCCTCATCATTAAATACACATTGTTATATACCTTTAGATGATACACTGGAAAGAGCACAAGTCTAAGAAATGAAAAAGGAAAGGAGGCCTACTATGTTAGAAGGCCTACTATGACCAAAATTCAAATTCCATACTACCATTATGAAGTTACGTGACTCTGGTCAGGGCTAAGAGGGTATTTCAAATAGAGAGAATAACATGCACAGAGTCAAATGAGAAATATTGTTGGATATACAAGGAACAAGCTATCTTGATTGGCTAGAATGTGAAGTACAAGGCAATGAATATGAAAGGAAACAGTGGTTGTATTTAAGTAGAGATGCTTTCAATTGAAAATAACATATGAAACGAACTAGTTTAAGTAAACAATAACTTGAATGTAAGGAATCATACTACTAAAACACCTACAGGCAGGTAGATTTCAGGTTAGGCTTGGTGTAGTTACTCTCTGTCCCTCCAAAATGTAAGATCCATGTAGGCAGGAGATTTCCTGTTTTGTTTATTGCCATGTTATTATCCAGTGGTACTTGTCTGCAAGGCATTAGGTACTCAAAAAATTCATGTTGCATGGAGAAAGGATTACATAAGTGTTAAGTGATTAAAAAGGGAAGTGACAAAAGAGAAATATGTGTAACATAATCCTAGCTATGAAAATTTGTGTATGTATTTACCTATCTAAATATGTACATATATATCTAGAAAGCTACCTGGAAGGATATTCACCAAATGATAACAGTGGTTAAAATAGCTAGAGAGAGATCTGGAGTACTTTTACATTTAATTTTGTAATTTCTATAATATTTGTAAATTTTCAATGATCACAAACCATATTTAAAAAATTTTAAAAAGCAGTAACGTCTTTCGAAAGGAAATATTGGCAAGGCGGCATCAGGATAGGTTTAAAGCAAGGTATCCATAACCATCATTCTGAATTTATAAACTTTTTCCCCACATTTCATCAAGGCTTTATTAACTGCTTTTAAGAGACGATATGAAGACACTCTAGAGGGACTCTCATTTTATCTCTGGCTCCCGTGCCATCTCTCCGACCAGCACAGGCGGTGCGACTGTGGGCCTGGGGCTGTCCCTCACGGCGCCTTTCATTGCTTTTCACTTTGAAAACAAAATTAATTGGGACATAAAATATACATGAGACATTTGTAAGTAATAAAACATAATATTATAATGCTATCCTGTGTACTTTCCACCCAGCCCAAGAAGTATAGCTTTTGCCAACAACTTGCATCTTTTCACGTTGCTCCTCTCCTACCCCACAGCCCTCCTTTCCCCTCGAGATAAACAGGAGCCTGACTGGGATCTTTATCGCTCATGTCCTTATTCAATATGATTTTATCGGATGCATATGCATAATTAATTATCTCATTTATTTTGTCTTTGGAGATATAAAAACTGGGTTCAAACTGTCCTCTTCTCAGGCTTGCTTTCTCTTTCTTGATATTATTATTCTAAGATCCATGCATATTGTGTACTTTTTTGATGACTTTAAATTTCTTCCAAGTATGTTTATAGGTTTTTTTCCTCCCTCATCTAGGCTCTGTGGAACAGATATAGTAAATATCTGAAAGATGAAGAAAAGGAGGTCAAACAATTCTCTGGTGTTCATTCAAATGTCATGAAGAAAATGACCAAAAAGGACTCCTAATCTAATCAGCTGGGATCCCTATGTTCTGTTTTCATTTGTTTAACAAACACTTCCCAAGCATCTACAATTGCCTGACATTGTGCTAAGTTTGAGGAAAAGATACAAAACAGGAACTTTTATCACAAGTTAACAGTATGCTGGGGAGAAACTCACAACATGTTTCATTATCGTGGGAAATGTCGTAACTACAGTTATGATCAAAAACTTCTGCCCTTGACTATCTGACTTGGGGCCTACAAGTTTATAGCCAACTGAGCACCCCCTTCACTGAATTGGTCTATTTCTGTTTTTCACAGATTACACACATGGCATGATAAATATAAATTGTAACCAATTAGATGCATTCCACTCCTCTTTTGCATCTCTATTAAGGACATAAGCAAGATAACACTGGGTTAGCCATGAACTGAAATACTCAGGGGTATGTTGCAGGAGTCCCTTAACTACATCACTCTTAAAATTTGGGACCACTCTCAGCACATCCTAGTGGGAACTTAACCATATTCTAATATGCCTGAACCCTCTGGGACTTATTTATATATTAGTACCCTGTTCTTGGGATTATATAAATGCTGTGAAATACAAATGCTCAATACTTCCCAAATATAAATGCTACTTAAATGCTCTACTTGAAGTGAAGACCTGAGAACATCCACCCAGGGTGAATTCTAATCTCCTTCATCTTGCCTCATGTCTCAAAACAAACTAACAATCAAACAAAACATTAAACATCTACCATTTGATATATGTACTGTGCTAAGTGCCTGGGTGCAGATATAAATAAGAAGCAGTTCTTGCCCTCAAGGATGTCCAGTACATCGACAGGGGTGAACAATCAAAACTAAATCACACTGCCTTACATGCAGGACAGGGATAGCACAGGTATGCCAGGGTGACACTGGCATGAGACCCACATAGAAGTGGGATGAAGTGACTCCCTAAAGTTACATGGGAGGTTTACGGCTGCTATCAGAAGAGAAAAAGGACAAAAACAACACAGAGCCATTACACTACCTGTGTGACCTGGGGTAAAACTGCCTACCTCTCTGATTCCCAGTTTTCCCATCTATAAAACCGAGATGATAATACCTATATTGAAAAGTTGTAAGATTACTAAAATATGTAAAGCACCTAGTCCAACGGAAGGTGCTCAGCAAGGAGTGGTTACTAAAGCCCCTGCTCAGGTTTTTCCTTCCTTTTAACAGTATTACAACCGTATTAATTGTGTAATAAGAAAAAAAAAAAAACAAGGTATTAATGTAGAGGTTTTTTTACACGAGGTTTATTTACAAGTCTTGTGCAAACAGAAAAGTTCAGGTCCTTTCCATCTCTTGCCTAGGCTATTAAATTACCCATGTTATAATTTGTCTCCCCTCTGCCAGTCCCTCCCCTCCTCCAAACTCACTACCCTAATCCACCAGACTCTGAGTTCCTCATGTCATGCTACTCTAACTTTCCATGTTTCTCACTTAACAGATGGCACATCTCTTAGCCTAATGACCAAAGTTTTCTACAGTCTGAATCCAATCAAGGGTTCCCTAACCCCCTGTTCCATCTTCTAATACTTCTGGATTTACAGCTCCCTAATCCCACGCTCTGTGGACCTCTGAGCCACGCTCTTTCCTGCCTGTCAAAATACCAGACTTGTAAGCCTGCAGTGTGCAACCATTTTTTTAAAATGAGCACAAACTTTGACTAGGTCACAGTACTTTTAGGAAATTTAAGGCAAACATTTAGAACATACACGAAGATTTTCCTTTCAAGAACTTTCATTCAGAACAATGAAAACTGGCAATAACCTAAATGCCCAACAATAGGGAACGTGTTAAATTAGAAGACATCTATAAAACAAAATAGTGTAACCTCTTAAAATTAAAATTATTACTTGCCATGGATTTTTATGAAATCTTAAGTTTTTTTAAAAAAGTTTATTAACAGTGGGATCGTATATCAACTCGTATTTCTAGGTTGCAGGCACTAAAACAAGTATGGAAGGCAGACATCAAGATATTTACAGTGGGTTTCTCTGGGTGATGGCCGACTACTTTTTCTTCCACTTGCTTCCTCTAGTTTCTAAAGTGAATCTATTTTGCTCTCCATAAAGAGGTCAAATAGAGAAACACAATCATTACATCTCCTCAGGGCCCGGTTTAAAACTATTTCCTCCCCTGACCTTTCCACGTGCCTTCCTCGCTTCCTAGAGCACAGGGTGCTCCTCGCGTGTGGCATTTATTAATTCCTCACCCGCATAATACCAGCGGTATATAACCTATCTTCCCCATATGAACGAAAACCCCCTAAGAGAAAAAGCCCGTTATACTGGCCGTGGCTGTCAGCCACCGTGCCAAAACCCGGCGCATCCTAGCTACCGAGAAAAGTGACATGACGTCATCCCACCCGCCACAGAGACATCACGTGGTTGAGGGAGCACGTGACTTATGCCTTCGCCATAAGTATAATGACGCACGGCAGTTGAGGGTCTCACATTTCACGTTCCTCTCGGCAGTGAAGTGGGCTACCTACACCTAGCCCTCTTCCGAGTGCGAAGCGGCCAGGCTCTCAGAAGTTACCTGTCTCCAGTGATGGTTTGACGCACCCGCACGGGGTCGCCGTGGGGCGATGCCCTGGTGCCTCCCAGCCGCGCATGGCTACTGATCACAAAAGTGCCCACCTAACGCATTCTAGCCTTCCGCTTCCGGTTACCATGCTTGGCGCCTGCGCAGTATCTGTACCGACAGGGTGGTACCAAATTAGCAGGCGCGGGGAGTGGGGCGCGCGCGCGCGGGGTGTGTGCAGTCAGCTCAGAGACTACTTTTACGGTATAGAGCTATGTGTTAGGCTCTGTTCGTCTTTACAACCGATGTCTCAGTTATCTCATACAGACCCACTGCAGTTGCCACCCATTTCAGGGCAGTCGGCGATTCCCATGTTCCCGCGCTTTGCACGGGAGGGGGAAGCACGCCAGTGGAGCCTTAGAAGATGTCGGTCTCCAAATAACCTACACATCTAACAAGTGACGTTAATTTTTAAAGAAAAATATTGCGTATGTGCAGTCAGCACATAGCAAAATGGTTGGATGTTGGGAAATGTTTGAAATTCTCTTTGGGTGGTGAGAATATCCATACATTTATACTTGTATATATGCGCCCATTTTTTCCCCATAAAAATGATGATTTGTCAGGAAGGAACCCAATTAAACCTTATTTCAAATCAAATGGATGGGGAACCCCATAATGGATTAGGGATTAAAAAGTGGTTATTGTTTCTTGTGCTCCCTACCTCAAGGGAACTAAAAAGAATAAAAATGAGTCAGCACGCCTTTTACATCAAAGGGATTATGGTCGTTTGGGGGCACCTCTGAAAAGTTGAGAACCAACAAGAATCCTTTTTTCGTCCTGTGCAAAGACCAGTTATCCCTTCACGGATAGCCAGTCCTTTTTACGCACTTACTTGTAACGTCATTCCTCACCTATTTATCTACTTTAAGTTTCTGTATGCATAATCTGTTACTGGGCTTTTAATCCTGTTGTTCCACGTGCTGGTGATGGGGGGGGGGGCGGGGGGGAGGACATATTGCCTGCAATTTAAATTATTAAAAAGCATACAAGTCTACAGATTTAAAAGCTTAACAACCACGAAAAATTAAAAAAAAAAAGACTTTCTAAACCTGTTCATTTGTCACTAGTACAAGACAACCAGCAGAAAGAGCCAAAGATTTAGAGAACATTGTGGTTTGGTTTGGTTTGTTTTTTTACAGGCACTTTAAAATGTAATGAAATTCACATACGTGTCCTCTGATAGGTCTTTTCCACATGAAAATTTGGAAAATAATGTTATTCTGTTTCCAGTTGGAAGCAGCTCTGTGTAGCTGAAGAAACGTGTTTGAGAATTGCTGAGCTACAGAGACGTTGCAAAACTGGGGTGGTAATAGCTGTGTTTGCCACTAGATGGTGGTGCTGTGGAAAGTGACAATATGAATTTGTGGAAAGAACAGTGTAGAAAACTAGAGGCATTTGTCTTCCTGGCCATAGATCTCATATCTTATGACAATCACACAAAAAGTACGTTAGTTACCAAGTGTGACAAGTACTGAAATGCAAAACAGACTTGGAGATGGAATAGATTGCTACCTCTTTTAAAGGTAAAATTTCTCTATGTAAAACAGGAACTTAAATATATAGCACTTTTAATATATGATTTGAGTTATATATCCTGTCTAGAGTTACATATATGATTATTTGTAGTTTGTAAGACAATCCTTTCTCTGGAGGTAGGACTTAGGAATCTGACTTAAAAAAACAACCTAAATGATTCTAATCGAGGTGGTCATAGCCTGCAGGCTGAAACACACTTTGGTATAATGACTCCAGCTTTCACTTGAGTGGAGGATCCCTTTGGAAATCAAGTAACATTTTGGACCTTCTCATTTCATCATGTTAGATTTAATAATATAAGGCTCATGGTTTTCAGTTTTGGTTTTGTTTTATTTTGTTTTGTTTTTAGAACAACCATTGTACTTACCCTGAAAGGAGGGTAGCACAAGGTAGGGCTAGATAAGTTCTTATAAAACTTTAATTCTGACTGTGACCTCAAGGTTCTAAGCCAAGACAAAAAAAGGGAAATATGCAGATGCTCCCTGGTGTTTGAATAAGAGTGAGAAAACAGAGGTTGTATGTAAATAGGGAGTAAAGAGGGCAGGCAGAAAGGGTCCTAAAAGGGAAAAAGAGAAAATCCCTTCTCCCTCTAATGAACTAAATGCCTCATTCTCTCTCCTTCCCCATCCTTGTTCCCCTGTACATTGTATACATGGAAGTCTCTTGAGGTTCCTCTTAAAGCAATGCTAGATAGAACTTGAGATTTCAGTTCACTCCTTTTCCTCTAATCTTGACCATTCTGGCAGGGGAAATTGAGACAAAATTTCCAAAGATTGAGCACTATCATGAAAAGCACTGAGGCAGTTAGATGTGACTTTGGGTGAGTGGCCCAGCCTCTCTGAGATTAGCCTCTCATCTGGAAAATGGGCTGATAATAATTGCCCAGCCTATTTCAGATTCTCATACAGCTCAAATTAAGGAGTATATTTGAAAGTATAAATTCTTAAGTGCCATGAAGATATAAAGGACTATCACATGATATAATATGCTGCCCTCAGTGTCACTTGAGTAATATAATGGGGTATGAGGATTATTGTACAATTAACATATCCTGGGGGGTTGAATTTTAAAGTTTGCCAGCGAGGGTGTAGCAAATAGGAGGCAAATAGCATTGTAACCTCCCACAATACCAATGGTCTTCAAACCTACCTCTAGGTGCACATTAGAATTGTCTGGATAGCTTTTAAAATACCCTATGCAATGTTGTATCCTAGATTGGATCCTGAAGCAGAAAAAGGACATTAATAGAAAAACTAATGAAGTCTAAATAGACAGACTGACTTCCGGCCATGATGGAGGTATAGGTAGTCACACTGTGCCTCCTCACACAACCAAAAGAAGGACAACAAATTTAAAAATAAAAATCAACCAGAACTGACATAAAATCAAACTGCATGGAAGTCCAACAACAAAGGAGTTAAAGAAGAAACATTCATCCAAACCGATAGGAGAGGTGGAAATAGGCAGGTGGGTGGAGAGGACTCACGGCAAGGCAGCGGCTGGAGAACCAGGGGAGGCAGTGGCTTGCAGGCTGGGCGGTCCCACATTCACTTGCAGATAAATTGAGAGGAACAACTGGAGAGCGAGACAGACTGCACAACCCAGGGCTCCAGTGTGGTGAAATAGAGCCTCAAACCTCTGACTGAAAACACCCGTCGGGGTTGAGGCAGCAGCAGGAGAAACTCCCAGTCTCACAAGAGAGTTTGTTGGAGAGACCCAGAGGGTCCAAGAATGTACACAAGCCCACCCACACAGGAATCAGCACCAGAAGGGCCCGATTTGTCTGTGGGTAGTGGGGAAAGTGACTAAAAATCGGCAGAGAGCGGAGCAAACAGCACTGTTCTCTCTCAGACCTCTCCCCCACATACAGCATCGCAACGCAGCAACGTGGGTTGTCTCACCTGGTGAACGCCTAAGGCTCCGCCCCTCACTACATAACAGACATGCTGAGACAAAAAAAAAAGGACTAAATGAAAGAACAGATCAAAGCTCCAGAAAAAATATAACTAAGTGACAAAGAGATAGCCAACCTAGCAGATGCACAGTTCAAAACACTGGTAATCAGGATGCTCACAGAACTGGTTGAATATGGTTGCAAATTAGAGAAAAAAATGAAGACTATGAAAAGCAAAATAAAGGAAAATGTACAGGGAACCAACAGTGATGGGAAGGAAACTGCGACTCAAAACAAGGGTATGGACCAGAAGGAAGAAAGAAATATTCAACCAGAACAGAATGAAGAAACAAGAATTCAAAAAAAAAAAAATGATGAGAGGCCTAGGAACCTCCAGGACATCTTTAAATGTTCCAACGTCTCAATCATAGGGGTACCAGAAGGAAAAGAGGAAGAGCAAGGAATTGAAAACTTATTTGAACAAATAATGGAGAACTTCCCCAATCTGGCAAAGGAAATAGACTTCCAGGAAGTCCAGGAAGCTCAGAGAGTCCCAAAGAAGTTGGACCCAAGGAGGAACACACCAAGGCACATCATAATTACATTACCCAAGATGAAAGATAAAGAGAGAATCTTCAAAGCAGCAAGAGAAAAGGAGACAGTTACCTACAAAGGAGTGCCCATCAGACTGTCAGCTGATTTCTCAAAAGAAATCTTTCAGGCAAGAAGGGGCTGGAAAGAAGTATTCCAAGTCATGAAAGGCAAGGACCTACATCCAAGATGACTCTATCCAGCAAAGCTATCTTTTAAAATGGAAGGGCAGATAAAGTGCTTCCCAGATAAGGTCAAGTTAAAGGAGTTCATCATCAATCAGCCCTTATTATAGGAAATGTTAGAGGGACTTATCTAAGAAAAATAAGATAAAAAATATGAACAGTAAAATGACAACACACTCACAGTTATTAACATCTGAACCTAAAAAAAACACAAACAAACAAAAAAAAAAACTAAGCTAACAACTAGAACAGGAACAGAATCACAGAAATGGAAATCACATGGAGGGTTACCAGGGAGTGGGAGGAGGAGAGAGTGGGGGAAGGTACAGAGAATAAGTAGCATAGATTGTAGGTAGAAAATAGACAGGAGGAAAATAAAAAAATAGTGTAGGAAATGTAGAAGCCAAAGAATTTATATGTAAGAGCCATGGACATGAACTAAAGGCGGGGAATGTGGGTGGGAGAGGGTGTGCAGGGCAGAGGGGAATAAACAGGAGTAAGTGGGACAACCGTAATAGTATAATCAATAAAATATATTTTTAAAAAAGAAAAAGTTAAAAAAAGAAATAAATCTAAATAATATCTGTATTTTGCTTAACAGTAATATAACAACCTTAGTTTCATAAGTTTTGATAAATGGACTGTGGTTATGTAAGATATTAAATTAGGGCAAACTGGGTGAGAGGTATACAGAAACATCTGTACTATTTTCACTTTTCTGGAATTCTAAAATTATTCCTCAAAAATTATTTAAATCAAAAGCAATTAAAAATAAATGTACCTGCCCTGGCTGGTGTGGCTCAGTGGATTGAGGGCCAGCCTGCAAACCGAAAGGTTGTCAGTTTGGTTCCCGGTCAGGGCACATGCCTGAGTTGCAGGCCAGGCCCCCAGTTGGGGGTGTTTGAGAGGCAACCAATTGATTCCCACACATCAATGCTTCTCTCCCTCTCTTTCTCCCTCCCTTCTCCTCTCTCTAAAAATAAATAAATAAAATCTTTAAAAAATAAATAAATATACCTGTCTTTGGATGTCACCCTCGACAAAGGAACAGAAACCCCAGGGAGGTATCTGAGCATGTGCAACTCTGAAATCTTCCCCAGTGGCTCTAATATAACAGGAGGGTGAGAACCACTGTTCTACACCATGAATGCTTGAGAGACTGGGATTGTCTTGTTCTTCACAGTAGCCCCATACCTAGCACAAGGCCTACATGGAGGGCTTGCACAATTGTGCTCTTGCTGAACCAAAGTTTATCTGTAGGAATCTTCTCTGAGTTCTCTGTTACAACAGAAGGGAAACTGAAACAATACCCTCAAACACCTGCAAAATTTACCCGGAGAATTTTAAAAATTATTTCTTTTTAGAGAGGGGTGGGAGGGAGAAAGAGGGGGAGAAACATTGGTGTGTGAGAGAATCCACCAGTTGCCTCTCACATGCCCCCAACCAGGGACCGGCACACAACCCAGGCATGTGCCCTGACTGGAAATTGAATCAGCAACCTTTCAGTTCACAGGCCGCACTCAATCCACTGAGCCACACCAGCCAGGACTGTACCTGGAGGTTTTCAGACCTCTTTCTACCTAGAATAGTTCCTGCTCCTGGCCCCAGCCTCTGGTCATTCTTAATTAATCCTGACCCTTATCGCCAGATACTAAAATACTAACTACTGCCACTTCATTGTTCGAAAGTCTTACTTATTTCCCCATATCCTAACAAATAAGTGAAATACTCCAATAATACACTCCATACACTCTAATAATACAAGATTTTCACCTCACAAGCCTGCTATTCCACACGGACCCTGCATGAACTGACCGTGCAGAGTGCTTGAATTCCCTCCTCTGTGTCACATACAATGCTGTTATCCTCACCGATAATGCAGATCCTCTCCATCTCCCAAGGTCCCACTCGTGTAATTTTTTCAGGTCACTCAGCAAAAAGTAAGCATTCCCTTTAGTGTATCTACTGTTCAAATGGCACTAGCACTTACTATTTTTTTTGTAATTATTTGTTCTCTGTTTTATTTCCCCATAAGACTAGATTAAACCCCTGGTCAGCAAGGACTATGTTATAGGTCTTCTAATCCTCAAAATGCTTACCATGATGTGGTCCACACAGTTCATTAAGCATGTAATAATGATTTAATGTACATTTTTCACAAATACAATATATAAAAAGTAAAACTAGGAAATCGAAACTCAAATACGCAAGTAAACTACATTCAACACTCCAAAATACCTTTGAGGGAGCCCCAGAATGATAAGAATTGTTCAAATTAACTAGAAAGCCAGCAAAAGCCTGAATAAAATGTTGATGCTATTATTCCATTAACAGTCGAACACAGTTGACAGGAAAACTATATACTTATCCAAATTTTAAGTGTTCACACTCACTAACTTTTCTGCTCATAAGGAATAACCAAAGAAACGTTTGCTATTAGGGGATACTATTCAGCCCTCCCCTTTCCCATTTTGAGTCTCCCCATCACTCTCCTCACCCCAATCTACATACACATGCACACACACTGCAGGATGTTGTCGATGTGGTCGAGCCTGAAAAACACATTAGTGCTCTCTTTCAGATATGGGCTATACATGGAAAAAAAACCCACTACTCAAATATTAATGAATGTTGTAGAGATTTCTACAATAATGTGAGAAAATCACATATAATGATGTGTATTTTGTTGCAAAACTGTGATGGCTGAGCACTGCTAAAACAAAACATAACTATAGACGTCATTTTCTGGATGTATCTCTCGAGGAAGATTTGGAATTGATGGTATCTCTGGTTCTTGTGCTTTGGGTTGTCCTTTCATTTCTGGAAAATCAAACAAAATACAGAAATAGGTTCAATAACTGGTATTGGGACAACTGACTGTCCATTGGGAGGGGAAAAAACTACCTCACACCTTGCACAAAAAGAAATTTCAGATTAAAGATTTAAATATTAAAATACCATAAATGTTGTGGAAACAACAGAATGTTCCTATAATCTTAGGATTATAAAGGGCTTTCTAAGCAGAACCCAGAGCAGGAACCATAAAGAAAAAGACAGGTTTGAACCACTAAAAACTAAAATTAAAATTTTGCCACATACATAGCAAAACCCTCTATAAACAAAGGTAAACCACAAACAGAAACTGGAAAATTATTTACAATGTACATATAGGTAAAGGTTTAACAACTATTATTTAAATAGACTTTTAATGAGTCCAAAAAGATCAATATCTCAAGTTTAAAATGAAACCAGGATTCAGACAGGCAGTTCTCAAAAGAAAAACTCAAATTCGTAATAATCATGAAAAGATGTCAAGTAACATCAGTCATCAAAAAAGCAGAAATTAAAACAATTAGGGTGTTTTTTTAACATAGCAGGCAGGTAAAGATTTTTTCAACATTTACTTGGAACCCTACTAACCCCATGGTTTTGCTGCCCTTTTCTTTTAGGAGAAGAGAGCAAATAAACTATCAAAGAGATTTCTTTAGAAAACAATTCCCTGGAGATAACTGTGCTCTGACAGCCTCACCTATTTTCTGAGAGTACACTTTACAGCACCTACGAGATTCTCAGTTATGTCCCTGAGGCAACTCCCACTGAAGAAAGGTCACACTGTTTTCAAAATGCTATGCTTAGGAGAAAGCTTTGCCCGAACAAATATTGAAATAGAAAGGGTTTCTGGTAAACGTGGTACATCCTATTAACAGGGATCATATTTTACACCTTTTTAACTCCCTCAGTAACTTATGCCATGCATGTAGTTCCCTTTTGTTTGCCAGGAAATTTTAATTTTTGAGAAAAACTTGATTCAAGTTTTCTGGTCAATCTAAACTTAATTATCCCTGAAAATATATTGCACACAATCATCTGACACTGGGTTCATTTTCCTTCACTGACTAGCTGACTAAAGCTTGCCCAGATGGGTAGTGTGAACAGGTACCTACCATATGCACTTATATTTTCAATTATTTGCTTTTTAGTTCTTTGGAAATATGCCACACGCACATTGGTTAAGTTAAAAACTAGCCAATGACATTAATGATACCCCTTGAGGTAACTGGGGATAACCTAGGACAATTGAAGGATATAAAGCATCACTTTGAGGGAGGCATACCTATTTGGTGCTCTAATTATGAATGGGAACATGCCCTTGACTTGCCACTTATGCATATCCCCTACCTGAAGGAAAAACATCCTTAACATCTTCTTGCTGTGCTTTAGGATGCTGGCCTCGGGGCCCACCTGCTTCTTGGTTTGCTTCTGGAACGCATTCTTTATTTTTACATGTCTTGGTGGAGAGGTCTTCCGGCCCAGGTGTATCTTGGTGTATGCATGTATCAGATGGACATTCTTCAGGAGCAGCCATTTCTTGGATTGTTTTATGAGAGAGGGCTTTAGGCACAGCAATTTCTTTAGGATATGCTTTATGAGAATACTGTTCAGGTTCAACTGTTTCATGGTATATTTTTGCAGGAAGGTTTTTAGGCACAGCTATTTCTTGTTGTGTTTTAGGAAAAAAACTTTCAGTCCCAGCTCTTCCTTGACCTGGTTCGGCAGTGTCTTCCTTGGGTTCAGCTTTCTTTTGGTATAAAACAAGAGCGTAGCCTTTAGGCACATCTGGTTCGGGGTATGCTTCAAGAGAGTGTCCTTCCATGTCAGCTCTGTCTTCATATGTTTTGGAAGGAAGGGCTGTGGCTACAGATGTTTCTTGGCACATTTTAGGGGAGAGGTCTTCAGGTTCAGCCATATCATGGCACATTTTGGGAGAATGGTCTTGAAGTACAGCTGTTTCTTGGCACATTTTAGGAGAGAGGTCTTTAGGTTCAGCCACATCATGGCACATTTTGGAAGAATGGTCTTGAATTACAGCTATTTCTTGGCACATTTTAGGAGAGAAGTCTCCTGGTTCAGCCTCCTCTTGGCCTATTTCAGAAGGGTGGTTCTGTACTGTTGTTTCTTGGCACTCAGAAGAATTTTCCTGATCTATCATGCTTTCTTGACCTGTTGCAGAAAATGTTTTCTCTGGTACAACTCTTTGTGGGGAAGCTACCAGACAGAGAGCTTCCGTTACACTCCTAGGTAATTCATTTTCTTTCTCTGCAGGTGCTAGTGCTCTCTCCGTCATTTCCTTTTCTAATTGTGATTGAGGCTCCACCCTCAGTTCTGTATCGTGTTGTCTCTTTCTGCCTCTTTGATTTCCTTTTCCTGTTCTCTGCCGCTTGTGTCTTCTCTCTCTGTGGAGAGATCAGAATTAGTGTCAGTGATGGGGCTACAGAATTCAGATAAATGTGTGGTAGTAACAGTCTGGGACTCCCACTGTTCTGTTGCACGACCTTTGCACAAGTCAGTTCATCTCTCTGGGCCTCAGTCTCCTTGTCTGCAAAACGAAGGAGCAGTGCTACATGTTCTCAGTTGTCAGGAGAGGGAATGCCCCTCGGGGAATTTTTGTCTCTGGCGCCTTGCTCACCAGGAAGTGCAGTGTGTGTGTGTCTGAGAGCATTATGCCCTAATCTCTCTGGGTTTAGCCTGGGTGAGTTAGTCCCACTGTGCCCTGGGGAAACTCACACAGTTGCGGTTCTAAAACCCTCAGTCCAGACACCACTCCTTGTCTGTGTAGCCCACGGGTGGATGATATATGTGGCCTTCTTATCTAACACAGTGTCTTGTGTAAAAAATGCTAAGTACTTACAATACACATCCAGTGAGATATGCTGTAAGCTGGGTCAAAAGCTGTAAAAAAGCATTTCTTGAGGTTAACAAGCCTCGTGGAAAGGCATGCCTGGCCATATTGTGCCTACTCTGAAGTAACAGCTAAAGATCTAAGAGATGAAAGGTCACGCGTGGAAACTGCCGCCAACGTCAAATTGCTAGGTGCTGCAAATATAACCAAATACAGATGGCTAATACAGATGGGCTCAGGGTGGGGAGGGGGGAAAAGGTACTATAAATAAGCCCTTCATCATTTTTCCAAATCTACTGAAATTCTGTCCCACACTACCCGCCCCATGGAGCCTTCTCTCACAGACCACAGGGCTGAAATGCTCTCCCTGCTCAGTGTGTCCGTGTGATTTATTAGGAGGATCGTGCCCAAGGCAAGGCACAGAGGCTGCCCCAATCGGTAGTTATGTCAAAGAAACCTTCTTTTTTTCTTTTTCATAAATTAGACATTCTTTAGTGATAAAACCAATGTCTTGTTATTTTTTATTATTTTTTAAATCCTCACCTGAGGATATGCTCATTGACTATAGAGAGGGAGAAAGCGGTGGGGGGTGGGCGGCGAGGGAGCCAGGAGAGGAAGAGACATCAGTGTGAGGGAGAAACACCGATCGGCAGCCTCCCATATGCGCTGAACCAGGGATCAAACCCGCAAACGTTTGGTGTGCAGGATAATGCTCCAACCAACGGAGCCAGCCAGCCAGGACAAAAGCAGTGTCTTTTATATCTTTGTAGTGCTCATAGGTCCTTTCACACCTTAAAAATGTATATATGGATAGAGTGCGGGCTGCGAACCAAAGTGTCACAGGTTCGATTCCCAGTCAGGGTACATGCCTAGGTTGCAGGCCATGGCCCCCAGCAACCACACATTGATGTTTCTCTCTCTCTCCCTCTCTCTCTCTCTCTTCCCCTCCCTTCCTTCTCTAAATAAATAAAATAAATAAAATCTTTTAAAAAATTTAAATGTATGTATACTTTATTTTGTGTATGTTTGAAATTCTTCATAGTAAAAATAATGTAAAGATTACCTCACCAAAACCAATTTAAAGTAATATAAAACAGCTATATAGGTACTATATTTTGCTGTGTATAATGCACACCCGCTTTTTGGTGCACATTATACACAGATTCTTACATGCATGGTGTGTAATCATTATACCCATGTATAATGCGCATCCTTATTTTTTCCTAAAGAAGTTGGGCAGAAAGTACACATTGTACATGGCAAAATACTGGTAATAGGACAGTCAAAACATTAAAAATAAGTTAGAAGAAAAGATAATCTAAAAATGGTGATATGACACCTCAGCATTTTGAAGTGTAACTCCAAGTAACCAAGGTAACAAGATAAATTATAAAGTCCTTATTGTTCAATTATCTGAATTCTTTAAGAAATACTTTTTTCCCTACATATTAAGTCCTAAATAATTTGTTAAGTAGATCTCTAAATGAGGAAATCTGAGTAATACAATGTTCATGTTCTTCCTGGTAGTTTTTCAAGAGATGCAAAAATATCCCTGTGGTCCAAAATTTAATCTGTATTCTGTCATTTATCAACTATGTGATCATAGGCAAGTCACTTAACCTCTCTATGCCTTGGTTCCTTCATAGGTTAAATGGAGTTATGGTATCTCCCCAACCTCCCGGGGTGGGTGTAAGAATTGCATGAGTGAATTATCCAAACATAAAGTTAGCACTTGTATATTCATAGAGGAATCACTTATAGTGCTTCCTATGTACCAATCACTTTTTCAGTAATTTCGTTATTCACATCAACTCACAAGGTACTATTATCTTCATTTTGCAGATGAGAAAACTGAGGCCCAGAGAGAGTGAGTAAATCATCTAAGATGGAACGGCTGGCAAGCGGGGGAGCCACGCATCCAATGTGGTCATTATGGCTCCACCAGCCAGGCGCTTAGCCGTTGCGCTCCGCTATTCCTCTCTGGAACTACTGAGGTTTCACTGTGCGGCATGAGGTCAAGAGAACAGCTCTCAGTAGCACAGAAATGTGTCACCAGAGCAGGACCAGCCAGCTGCCAAGAGGCTCGCCAAGGTGTTATCTACTTCAGTGACTTCCTCCGCCTCGGCGGGCTCCCCAGCTGGGCAAGCAGAGAAACCCAGTTCTGTGATCACGCTGAGACAAGCTCCAATTATCAGGGCAGAGCTCATCAACCAGCTCAAGGAGACCGATCTGTAAACCCTTTTCTTGTTTTCTAGAAAACTTTATATTTATTTTATCTTCTCTTTAACAAATTATTGACACTATTACAGATATCCCCCATTTTCCTCTCCTTTGCCCCCTGCACCGAGCCTCCCCGCCACCTTCGCCACATTGTTGTCTGTGCCCACGGGCTAGGCATATATGCACACATGTCCTCTGGCCGATCTCTTGCAGTCCCTTTCATCCTCCCTCCCTTCTGAGACCTAACAAACACCCATTTTTAAATAAACAGGGAGAAATGCAAAGTCACACAGCAAAGAATACTTGGGCTGACAAATGAATTCACTCTTTCTCTGTAGCAAGTACTCGGGAGGCCAGTGAATGATCAGAAGGTTGCTTGGCAGGTATAGAGTTATGGGAGCTGATAGGATACTCTTCAACAGAGTCTCCTGCCACAGGACCCAAGTACAGATGTTTCTGCTGAAACGTAATAAACACATTCCTGAAAAACCTCACTTTCTGAAAAATCATGCACTAGAAGTAACAGTACTTGTGTGGGAAAAGTAGAGCTGGGGCAGATGACTCAAAACCTGTACAACTTTTTAACACTAGCAAAAACAGTAACTGTTACATGAGATAACTTGCCTGGTCCAGACAGGTAGGTTATCTTGTCTGGAGGCTGCCTCGGGGGCTGCCTCGGGGACTAGTAAAAAATGCACACAAGCAACAGTGTTTAAGTGCAGGTTTGCAGGTGCAGAGATCATGCAAATAGGAGTGGCACTCTGAGCCAGGGGAGCCGCCGTGAAGTTGGGCACAGAAGGAAGTGCAACCTGCCACCCTTCTCCTGGGGAACAGCCGTGGATGCAGCTGAAAAGGATCCTTCCTATAGAGCAGCCAGGCTGAATGCTTTTTCCTTTCTTGCTAAAGGTTTTAGTTCTATTCCCGCTATTCTGGTTCCTGTGACTAGCAAAAATCAGCATCTGCATTCTATTGACATATTCTCCTATTTGTCAATCACATGTGCGCTCCCTGGTTGCAGCAGAAAAGACAGTAGTCAGTCCTGTCTGGCACAGATGCCCTTTCTTCAGAAGAGTGCTTATATCGGTGGTTCTCATCTGGGGGCGATTTTGCCCCCTCTCTGCCTGCCCCAGGAGACATTTGACAATGCCTGTTGACATTTTTGGTTGTCACAACTAGGGGGAGTACTGTTGGCCAGAGATGCTGCTAAATATCCTCAATGCACAGGACAGCTGCTCACACAAAGAAGCACCCTGCCCACAGCGTCATTCGTGCCGAGGTGCAGAAAGCCTGGCTTCGATGGATGCTGTGCTCTTTGGCTCCTGACTTCCCTCTTTCCATCTCCAGGCAAGCAACACCTCTGTTTTCACGGTCATATTCTAAATGGATGTAGTTTGATGCCACTTAATTTACAAATATGTTCTGTACTCCCTCCCTGAGACTACAGACAGGCAACTTAGACTGCAGATGTAGGAATTCCCAACTCTCCTCTCATGTCACTCATTTACAATATTTTGGTTTCCTCCATGCATAGTTAATCACACCCAGTCGATAAGGATTACTGATAGAAAGCTTGGAGAACAACCTCAGAGATTTCCTCAGTAGTGTCCCAACGAGATTCTTCTGTGTCTCTACTACCAGGGTGCTTGATCACCAGGCCTCTCTACAATATACAGCAGGGGTGTCAAACTCATTTTCCCTGGGGGCCACATCAGCTTTGCAGTTGCCTTCAATGGACCGAATGTAATTTTAGGACTAAATAAATGTAACTACTCCTTAACTAGGGCAAGGAGCTCTACATTTGGCCCCTGGTGAAAATGAGTTTGAGACCCCTGATATACAGGGTCCAGCAGAAGTAACGCTTGCTTGAGTGTGGTTGGTAGGGTGTGTGAATGTCTCGCATGAGATAGCAATTTGAATATTTCACCTAAAGTGTCATACAGTGTGGTTGAGTGTGACATTGTTATGTTACAGAATTACATGCTTGTGATTTTGTGATAATAGAGGGGCGTTATTTGTGCCAGGCCCTGTCATTTGATTGCCTGGTGTTTTAATTAAAAAGATACCAGAGATAAAATTCCGTTCCTACCACTTGACTAGCTATGTGAGTTTAGGTAAGAGACTTAACCCATTGGACACTTGGCTTTCTTTCTTTCTTTCTTTCTTTCTTTCTTTCTTTCTTTCTTTCTTTCTTTCTTTCTCTCTTTCTTTCTTTCTTTCTTTCTCTCTTTCTCTCTTTCTTTCTTTCTGTAAATGGGGATAACAGCTCTGGATCTACAGGATCATTGGAACGATAAAATACAGTGTGTGAAAGTGCTCGGCAGTACTTGGCACACAGCGTTTACTGGATAAGTCCCAGCTCCTTTTGCCTTTGCAAGGATACCATACCCAAAATGCCATTGTGAAGTTTGCTTTTCTTGTGCTTCGGCTTTTCTTTTTCTGAGTTGCTCTCTGTTTCGCAAATTCCAAGTTCCAATGACATCTGTGGGATCAAAATGGAAGTTATAGGAGACAGACGAGTTGTGACACTTTCCAGCAAGAGCCCTCCGGCAGAGTGGCAGGATCCCTGTGCTGGGTGTCCACCTTCCCCTAGCTTTTTGGGGACGAGGACTCTACCTTCTTTATCCTTCTACCACCGAAGAATGCCCAGGAGCAAACAGTAAATGTTGGACAATGCAAATGTCAGTATTTGCATGTAACTATACCATGGACCTATTAATTCCTTCAAAGTAATTTTTACATATGGTACAAAACTGAAAGAAAAAGTCAACCATGCTCTGCCATCCTTAACATGATAACCTGTTTTTGTGTTATTCCTCATACCCATCTAGTTCTGATATTCCCCAAAATTGTAAGGAGAGCATATGATAGTTTTATCACTTACTAAATTGTATCAGAAATATGTTCCATGACCTGGTCTTCGTAATTATAATGTTACTGGCTGCACGATACTTCATCAAGGTGATGTATTCTCACTTACCCATTTGCTCTATTTGTATTGAACATGTAGGTTGTTGCCACTTATTTTATTTTATTTTTTGCCACTAAATCAAACTACAATAAGCATGCTCATGAATGTAGCTTTCTTTGAGGAGGGAGACTTTTCCATAGGATAGTGCTTCTCCAAGTTCTTTGGAACATTAAAGCTATCGTCAAAAATGTTCTGCTCCCATCCGTGTCTGAGGAAAGTGAGTGGGTCTTTGATGTAAAATTTATCAGAACCTGTGGAGTGATAGAGAATTTGCACTGGGACCCCCAAAAGATAAAGCATGCCCCTGGGATCATGGTACCTTTTGTTCTTAGGACAGAAGTTGTTAATGATGAACTTGGATGGGAAAAAATCATACCTTTATTTTTACCACTCTCTAATTAAAATCACCATTTTCTTCCACTATGAATGTAGGTAACAAACCAGGGTGGTTTTAGCATTGTGTGACTTTGTCACCAAAAGTAATTACAGGTTTTCTTTTCATATAACATCACAGTTGTTCCAGTTACCTCAACTATATCATTTGAGGTGGTACACTTGATTTCATACAATCATTATTAGGTCCGCCTCGGGTCTTGTTATTTGCTGCATCTATAAAGGTGCAAATATGTCACAATACCACCGTTCTTCATTTTGACAAGTGTATCTCAATTCTTTCCTTTGTAAGCCTATGTATTTACTTTTGTATATTTAAAGTATTATTCTAAGAAGGAATTTAGGGGTTCATCAAAATGCCAAAGGAACCCATGGCCCAAAAAAAGTATAAAACACTGTCTCAAGTCCTAGGATTCTGCAAACATTTGGAGAAGCACGGCTTTAGGATAGACCCAGGGAGTAAAATTAGTGACCCAGAAGAATAAGCATTGCCACCTGTTGCCATACCTCCCGAAAATTATACCAAATTTACACTCCCACAGAAGTATACAGGTATACTTGTTTTGCCACAACCATCCAGCATTGGGCACTTTCACTCTCTTTCATTTAAATGTATTTCTTATTTCCTTGCGTTTCTCTGGCTTGTCAAAATCTTAGCACTAGAAGTCACCTCAGGAAGTTATACAGCCCTGATTCTTCCCTCCTGTGGTTGTATGAATGAACTCAATCATGCCCTTCTTTTCCCATAAAAAAAAGAGGAATATAATCCTAGCCCCAATTCTTCCCAACAGCTACAACCTCTTTCATTACCTGGAACGTGGTTCTCTTCTTGATGAAGGTCCGATGTCTGACGGGGCGTCAAATGAGATCGGTTCTTTCCCAAATCCATCTTGCTTGCTGCAATACCGTCCTGCTTGTTTGGTCTGACTTCCTCAAGCTGCCTTCTTTAAAAATATCAAAAGCAATCAACAGCTTAAAAACACACACACACATACACATACAAGTTCACTTGTCACTTGACTTCCCGCCTAAAAGTTTTATCTGGTGGGACCACAGCTGCTGGCTAGTTCTACTTTCTTTATCACACTGCACAGGTATGAGCAGGGGTCACAGCTGCTGCCACGTCCTCACGCTCTAGCACAGCTGCTGGTTGTACAGGAGCCCCAGCCCCAGCCCCAGCCCCAGCCTGGCATGGCACGGCAGCCATTTGGTTTTGTCTGCCAAGAAGTGCCTGAGTCTGAAGTTCTGTTTCGCACATGGAGATGGCATAATGTAGAAAGAACAAATGCAGAAAGAACACTAAGTCTGGGATCTAACCAGATCCATGTCCTAAAGCAAGTCGCCCACCCCTTTCTGTGGCTCTCTTTCCTTATTTGACAAGTGGGTAAAAATAGTTCCTGACTTGCAAGCCCCACACAGTCTTATGAAAGTGAAAATAATGAATATGAAAATTATCAAGTGTGCCACACAGATGTGAAATTCATCTTACATTGTTTTTCTGCATGTGGCTTTTTTTTTACCTTAATCTGTTGCAAACTAATGTAAAATCTTGCTACATTTGTTGTTGTAGAGTTAGAAAATAGCTGTAAAGAACCAAAATAGGAATTCAAAGCAAAATTGGTCCCTTTTTCTGCTAACTTGATCATTTACAACTGTCTCAAGATAACTAGTGACACCCACTGTTCCTCAGCCAAGGAAGGTCAAAAAGCATTTTTTCATGAACATATGTATGGCACATCATGTCACAGAAATAAAGCTGAAGCGAAAGGAGTCACCCCATCTCCAATCAGTCCCCCCATCTGTGAAGGCGGAGGGCACAGAGAAGCACAGCTACCAACTAAGGAAGGGACACTGAACACCTCCCGACATCTGCAGCCAGTCCGGGAGGTGCAGGGTCAACAATGTGTTCCGGAGTCACAGATTGACTTGACGATTGCTTTCATTCCAGTGTCGCCACGTTCCTAATTCAATGACCTTAGGCCAGTTAGTCAGTCACGGAACCACTTTACCTCTTTACAGAATGGGGACAATATATTATCCACCTCACGGGGTTGGTTATTGGGATGACTGAATCAAATAATCTGTCTAAGGCATTTTATGTGCCTGACATGTTGAATTTGCTTAATCGTTAGCTGCTTTTATTAATAATAAAAATACAGGAGCCAGATTTTGGAAAACCAAGTCATAGTTTAAATGTATTTAAGAAACACAAAATTTGAAAGGGGTCCTTTGTAATATGAATAGGTGCCTCTACTTCCATAGACTCTTTTCAAAAAATGTATTAATTGATTTGAGAGAGAAAGGGAGAGAGACACACACACATATTAATTTGTTGTTTCACTTACTTATGCATTCATTGGTCGTTTCTTGCATGCACCCTGTTTAGGGATTGAACCCAGAACCTTGGTGTATCAGGACAAGGCTCTACCAACTGACCTGCCTGGCCAGGGCTGCATAGAGTCTTAAGACATTAGAACTGGAAGGGCTCCTGGGACCATCTAGTCCCTTCCCCTGTTTTATATACAAAGAAACTGAGAACTAAGGAAGGATTTACCTGTCCCAAAATTTCTTACTTATTGCTGGCAGCACCTCTTACTGATTATAAGACAAGCTATCGCCTCATGCTTGATTTTGCCCAGGTATGAACATGTGTGTGTGTTGTGAACATACACATTGACAAGTTTTAAGAATTACATAGCACACATACAAGTACCCATCACCAATACTTAACAGGGTTTTTAACAAGCAGATCCTAACACTTTAGCTTTAAGTTTCTCAATTCCTCATCTTTCTCACAAGTCTTTATCTAAAAGTTCAGATAAGTTCAGGGAGTGCCTATTCAAAGGGAATCCTGTATGGAATGGAAGGCATGCTTTGTAATTTATCTCTTGATTATTTTTGGATTTTCAGATAGAGAGTTTTAAAAAATCAAATACAATGTAGTAGGTGTTCTGTAGGGTCCAGCAGCACAGCCTCCCCTATCACCCAAGCTGTGTACTCAAGGTGTGCCCTTTGTGTCTTTGTGTGGGCGGAGTACACCCTCCTCTTGTAGTTGAGCCTTGGTTGCTGCTGGCAGGTCAATGGGAGGGATTTACCCAGGCCAGTCAGCTGCAAGGATTAGCTGTGACCACTGACCACCAAGCTCTGCCCGCTGTGGAAGATCAGCTGTGCAGGGGCAGGGTGGTGGTGCTCCAACATGGTGTGTAGCTGTCCATGGGGTATGCTGGTCCTGGGGTTTCCCAGGTGGTGCAGGCTAAGGTCAGCCCCCACCTATGTTTTGCCCAGGGCCACCCTGCCTGAGCTATGAAGCAATCTAAGATAGCTGCTAATTGTACTGGGCCTGGAGATTCCCAGGTGAAGCCAAACTATAAATCTAGGCTGGCTGCTGCTAATGCCAGGCCTGGAGCTCACTGAGGCCAGCTGTTGCTTGTTTAAGAGGATTAAGAAAACTGTGAAGCATGAGCCAAGACCAGTTATTCATATGGAAAAGCAGCTTGGGTGGGCCCCATAAGCTGGGTGGGGCAGAGGCTCTGGGATCTCCCAGGCAAGTCAAACAGTGTTAGTCATGTTGATGGAGTCTCAGATATACCACCTGTTTGCTGGCTCTGTCAGGGGAGGGTTTAGAAAAGGGACAATGGCCTATGCTTGCCTTGATGGTAGACACTTCAGTTCCTCCCTATGTGCCACTGGTACCTTTCAACCTGCTACCCCAGTGCTGGAGCTCAGAGGGAGTGAGTCTGAGTAGGCGAGTCTGTGTGTGGATTTTTTAAGAGGAACTGCTTGAGGCTCCAGAAGTTTCTTCCACTAACTCAATCCCCACTGGTTTATGCAGCCAGAAGCTGTGGTCAAAGCAGTCTACCTGACACATAGAAACAAACACAGGGAGGCTGACAAAATGAGAAGACAAAGAAACATGCCCCAAATGAAAGATCAGATCAAAACTCCAGAAAAAGAGCTAAATGAAATGGAGATAAGCAATCTATCAGATGCAGAATTCAAAACACTGGTTATAAGGATGCTCAAGGAACTTAGTGAGGACCTCAATAGCATAAAAAAAAAATCTAGTCAGAAATGAAGGATACACCAATTGAAATAAAGAACAATTTACAGGGAAACAATGGTAGAGTGGATGAAGCTGAGAATTGAATCAATGATTTAGAACATAAGGAAGCATAAAACAACTAATCAGAACAACAAGAAAAAAAAAGACTCTCAAAAAATAAGGATAGTAAAAGCAGCCTCTGGGACAACTTCAAGAGGTTCAACATTTGCATCATAGGGGTGCTGGAAGGAGAAGAGAAAGAGCAAGAAATTGGAAAACTATTTGAAAAAATAATGAAAGAAAACTTCCCTAATTTGGTGAAGGACATAGACATGCAAGTCCTAGAAGTATGGAGAGTCCCCAATAAGATGAATGCAAAGAGGCCCACTCCAAGATACATCATAATTAAAATGCCAAAGGTTAAAGATAAAAAGAGAATGTTAAAAACAGCAAGAGAAAAGAAGTTAGCTATCTGCAGGGGAATTCCCATAAGACTGTCAGCTGATTTCTCAGAAGAAACTTTGCAGGCTAGAAGGGATTGACAAGAAATATTCAAAGTCATGAAAATCAGGGACCTACAGCCAAGATTGCTCTACCCAGCAAAGCTGTCATTTAGAATCAAACAGCAGAGAAAGAAGAGCATCCCAGACGAGAAACAACTAAAGGAGTTCATTATCACCAAACCATTATTATATGAAATGTTAAAGGGACTTATTTAAGAAAAAGAAGATCAAAACTATGAACAACAAAATGGCAAAAAAATACATATCTATCAATAATGGAACCTTAAAAACATACTAAGCAAACAAGAGCAGAGACAGAATCATGGATACAGAGAACGTTTTGATGGCTGCCAAATGGGAGGAAGGTGTGGAAGAATGGGGGAAGAGGTGAGGGGATTAAGAAGTACCAATAGGTAATTACAGAACAGCCATGGGGATGTAAGTACAGTATAGGAAATGGAGTAGCCAAAGAACTTAAAGGCATGACCCACGGACATGAACAATGGTGTGGGGATTGCCTGAGGGAGAGGGCTGTGCTGGGTGGAGAGGGGCAAAGGGGGGAAATCAGGACAACTATAATAATATAATCAATAAAATACAATTTAAAAAATAGAACGTCAAATTCAAATGAAAAGAAACTTTGAAAATTATAAAATAATATCATCTTAAAATTTAAACTTGCATTTTAAGCATTGGTGCCTTCCTTTATTTGAGATGTTTTAGTTCTTACTGGTTAGGTTGTTTCTTAGGATAGCTCAATAAAATAACCTTATAGAATACTTCTGGGGCACCTCTCAGAAGATGTGGAAGTACTTCTTAAATAGGATTATCTTTACTCAGAGCTTGTAACACCCATTTCAACAATTCCACAAACCTACTGAACACCCACTCTGTACCACAATGAGCAAGGCTGTCAAGCCACAAAGATGAACAGATGTAGTCCCAGAGTTCTATGTATTGTAGGCTCACAGAGAAATGCACACATCTTTATTGTAAGGCAATATTTAAATGCCTTATTCCTTATTGCAACCTTCCTAAGTTGATCCCACCCCTGCCTCATGTTCTCTGTATCTAGAAGCAAAATATGGAGCCACTATATGAGGGTGGGGCCCCAAGTTAACAGTTAGGTAGGGAGGCAATATTGGGTGGAGGGGGCCAGTGGAGGGGGGACTTTGAGGCAAATGAGATTGGAAGTTTGGGCAAGGTGTCTCTGGTGTGATAAGCAGGCCAGAGCAGGAACTTGTCTGGGACAGAAAGAGCCGCACAGTAAGTTCACAAGCCATGGCTCATTGTCCCTTCTCTCTGTAGAAAACTCTAGAGTCGTTGCCAGAATGTGAGCTCTTAGGCATTAAAGGCTGGATGTTTTTAACAAATGCTGCCTTGTTCTGGAGTTATTTGCATAAATATACAAAACCTCCCTCTAGGCCACAGACTCTTAGACTCGCCTCTCTATTTCCACAGTGGAGTCAGGTGGGAGGCTCGGCCCACGGTGGTCCCCATGAACGCCCTCGCCCCTGTGTGCAGGGCCTGCTTCATGGGCGTGCAGCCTGTGAGAGGGCCTTACACACTCAGAGAGGCTGATTCGACTGCAGCCTAATGATAGTAATAACAGCATCTGTTCCAGAACTCTCTATCATCATTCTCTGGCACTGCCCCATGTACTGGAGACACAGCAGTGAAAAGGCAAAGTCCCTGTCTGTACAGAGCTCACAGTCTAATGGGACGAGATAAACAATATGCAAATAAATACACTATGGTACATATCAGATGGTGATAAATGCTTTGGAGAAAAGTGAGCAGGGGATGACAGGAAGGGGAGTGAAGGAGGAAAGTTGATGGCGGTTGCTATTTCAAATCAGGGGGCTGGGGAAGGCTTTACTGATGGGGGCAGTTGAGTGGAACTGAAGGAGGTGAGGGGTAAGCCAGACTGACGTCTGGGAGGGCACGCAGGCAGAGGGACACCCACAAGTGGCCTGTGGTGAGGAAGTGGCTCGGTACCTCTTGTGGGGATTTCTACTCTGATTGAGATGCATAGTCCTGGGGTGATTTGAGCAGAGGAGTGATGCGACCTGGCTTATATTTTTAAAGGATTGTTTTGGCAACTGTGTGGCGAGCACAAGGGAGGAGGGGGAAGCGTGGACGTGAGTTAGGGTTCGCAGCAATCCAGGTGAGAGACGTGGATTGTGATGCTGGTGGTGAAACGGTCAGATTCTGGAGCAGCTCACAAATTAGATGTGGAGAGAGATGAAGAGTCCAAAATAAGGGCAAAGGTTTTCATCTGAGCAACTGAAAGAACCGAGTTACCGTGAATGGGTGAGAGAGACTAAGGAAGCAGGCTTGCAAGAGATGGCCAGGAGTTCCGTTTTGGATGCGCTAATAGATTAGGGAGAAGACAGCAAAGGAACGGCAGGTGAGGCAGAGGAGAACCGGAACAGTGTAGTGTCCTAGTAGCCGAGTGGGAAAATGTTTCAAGCAGGAGGGGGTGATCAACTGCGTTGAATTTTGCTAATAGGTAGAGGAAGGACTGAGAATTGTCTTCACAATTTAATTCAATTCATTATAGACTGTAGAGCCCCAAGAGGTTAAATGGCTTGGCCAGGGCCACAGACAGGACCAGCTACATCATTTGTGGGATCCAGCGCAAAATGAAAATGCAGAGGTCCTCCTTCAAAGATTAAGAATTTCAAGATGGTTACAGACAAAAATTAAACCCAGCACAGGGCCCTACTTTCATAAGTATCTTGCTGGATCCTTGCAGTAGACTTATGAAATAGCTATTGAATGTTATCATTTTTCAGATCAAGACACTGGTTGCTCGGGCTGCTTTGTCTGTGGAGTAGCCCATTCTTTGTCTCACTACTTCACCGATAATCTCACTTTTACCTTCAACTCTAAACAACAACAAAGAAGACAGAGTATAGAGGGATTTAACTAAGGTCATAGAGCTAGACTGGTAGGTGGAGCCTGGAACCTGAGCCATCGACCTCCAAGTCTGGCCTTCTTCCTACTGGCCCAAACTACATGTGGAGGGAGAGAATTGCTTCCCCTCCTCCTGGCCCATCTGGAGAGGGTTTAAGTATCCAGGCCTTGTACCTGCATTTCAGAGGCTTGGCTGAGCTGGGTAGGTGGGGGAGGGAAGGAAGCACATGGCTAAGAACTTCTGTCCGAGGACTCTTTACAATGGGGGTGAAAAGGGAGCCCTGGGTAGCATTATGACCTGGTAGAAGTGCCCTGGACCTAAGGTAGTTTTAGGCTGTATTGATAAAACTACAGCACCCTGAAACCAGGGAGATCAGAGTCCTGCTATACTCTGGTTTGTCGTTCCACACTTAGAGTGTTACACTGTGAAGACCTGGTGAATAGTATTTGAAAACGTATGAAAAGAGCAAGGGGTCTGGGACCCTACCTTTTCCTGACTGTGTAATTTGGGGGAAATCACTCAACTCTTTCACATCCCATTTCTTCTCCTGCAAAAAGTAATACCTAACAGGGATTCTGTGAGAATAAGAGAGATCATCAGTGCTTTTGATGAAATGAAAAGCAGTGTGCAGACAGAAGTGTCATGAACTTGGGTGTTGTTAATAGTACTATTAGCCCGTTCTAATGATGCACCTGAGCATTTTCCTTGAGTGCATTTGGGTGGCAAAGACGAGAAAGGGAAGATATTGTACACTTCCTTTTCTTAGTGTTCTTTCCTTGCTAAAATACTTTTTCAAACTGTTGACTTCTTTTCAGAGAGTGGATCTAGCTTTGTTTCCCTGCGTGGGGAAGGAGAGTTTCTTGTTTCCCTCTCTCTCAGTCTGTTGATGCATGATAAATGAGTCTGTCTCTGCTAAAACAGATGCTGCCGTACACGTACAGATAACACGTTCTCAAACTTTAGAATGGCTGTAACCTGGCTTTTAGTCTAATTTGTTCCAAAGTCCTTGCTCTGGCCTCCTCCACTAATATTACCTTCAATTTCTTAGTGTGGAGACAAGTTCTCATCTCTGGATAAACCTTAGTGAGCACCCATTTATCTGGGGGAGGACAACCTGTTCCCACCTCGAGCCACTTCGCATCGCTGCCCCTTCATTCCCAAACTTCCTGAACACAGTTGATTTGAGCTACCTGTATGGTGACGCGTACTCTCAGTCCACCTCTTTTTCCACCCCACTTCTTCGTTCCTTCACATCTGCCCTTGGTTTTTGCTTTCACGTGTTTTGCTCTCACGAGCCATCAGTGGTTTCTTAACAGCCAAGTCCAGTGATGTCTTTTCAGTTCTCTCTCTCTTTGACCTTGCTCTACCTCATGATTCCTCTGATCGTGTCTACCCTCCTCGGGACCTGCTCCACCACTGGCGTCCATGGTGGCGCGTTCTTCACCTCTCTCCCTCCTCCTTATTCTTCTTCACGGGCTTCCTTTTCATTCCTCCGGAGGTGGAAGGGATTTCCCCAGGACGATGCCCCCATCCTTCTCTCTGTACACTCCCACCCTTCTTAGATGTCAACCCCACTATGTACCTTGAGCTATCAGCCTCAATAAAGAAATCTTCTGAATAAATATCTGAGTTCTAAGATCACATTTTAAAGGGCTTTTTTGGATGTCATTCATTAACTGAATATCCTACTGCACCTCAAAATTAGCAAAAAGCAAAGACATTTCCCCCCTAAAGCCAGTCTCCTCTGTGCTTTATTTGTGTTAGAACAGGTGCACCATGCTCCCGATCATCTAGTTCTAAGCTTTCAGAATTGTTTTAACTCTGCTTCCCACACCCTGTTGGATGCAGTTCTATGAGTTCGTTCTTCCCAGTGTCCTACAAGCTCATTCCTTCTTTTCCTGTCCCATACCATCAGCCGAGAGGGGAGCCTCAACTTCTTATTGGAAATATTGGAAAAGCTTCCTGAGTGGTTTGTCTGCTTTCACCTCCCTTCACCCTAACCCACGCCACCATGTAAAATCAGCCATGACATTCCCCGTATAGCTAGCTCTGAACAGATCACTTCCCTTTTTAGAATCCTGTAAAGTCTCAGTGTAACCGGCAGAATAAAGACTAAATTTCCATCCTGGCTAGTGTGGCTCAGTGGATTGAGCACCAGCCTGCAAACAAAGGGTTGTGGGTTTGATTCCCAGTTAGGGCACATGCCTGGGTTGTGGGCCAGGTCCCCAGCAGGGGGAGCACAAGAGGCAACCACATATTGATGTTTCTCCCCCTCTCTTTCTCCCTTCCTTCCCCTCTCTCTAAGAATAAATAAATAAAATCTTTTTTTAAAAAAGACTGAGTTTCCTATCTTGATATTTAAAGCCAACTTCCCTATATTCTCTAAAACATTATTACCCTGAAAAAAAAAAAACAATATTCCAATTAAACAGTGCTACTTAACCAGCCTGCGTGGCCTTGCCTCTTTCTAACACCTGCAGTATCTGCATTCACGCCTCCTGGCTGTCGGGTGCTCTTCCCTGCATCTGCCCATCCAGAGAGTGGGTGCCTTCCTCACAAAGTCTTTGGTGATGGTAATGAGGATGGTGAAGATATGTTAGCCACTCTACAAACACTTGATAGGTGCCTGACATTTTACATACATTATCTCACTCACTTCTTCCAACTAATATTATCTCCATTTTACTGATAAAAAAATTATTTAAAGAAGTTAGGTTACATCCCAAAGTTAAATAAGCTCGTAAGTGCCAGTTAGGGCTCAAAACCAAGGCTGTCTGACTTTCATGTCCATAGATTTAACCATCTGTCCTACTACCTTTTCCTACCTGGTAGCTTTCTGAACACATTTGATTTGAGCTACTTGTATGGTAAATATCACTGTATTTTTTATTTTATTATTCACGTGTATGCATCTTTTCTACTATATCCATTCAGCAAACATTTATTGAACATTTATTTCTTGCCAGCCCATTTGCTAAAAATTGGAGACATAGAGAAGAATTAAACAGGAGTCCTTTCCTTTAAGGAAATTAGTCTAATTGAGGATGACAGACAGTAAGTAAATCTGAGTTCAGAATATGCTGCAATGTAATAATTTTAATGCCAATGTGCCCAAATGCTCTGAGAGTGTGAGTGGAGTGCTTTAGTCTGCTGCCACAGAGGTGGAAAGAGAAGGCCCTGGCCTTCTCTTTCCTGAGAGAAGCACTCCACAGAGTGCTCAGCTGTTTGAGTGTCATCCCGCAGAGTGAAAGGTCCTGGTCAGGGCACAGTTCTGGGTTGCGGGTTCGGTCCCCAGTTGGGGCGCACATGCAAGGCACCCGATGGATGTTTCTCCCTCACACTGATGTTTCTCTCCCTCTCTTTCTCCCTCCCTTCTCCCTTTTAAAAGTAAATAAATCTTTTTTTAAAAAAAGAAGTGGAAAGATAAAGATATTCTAATTGTGCATATTATGGCTACAGTTCCCTTTATTCATAACTACCTTGCGATGACCCTGCTTTGGTCAACAAGTACAGTTAGGAAGTGAAGAGGCTCTATAGGTACCTAATAGTGTTACATATTTTTTCACTTTATAACAGTGTTTAGTTTTTCCCTCTTATTCATTTCACAGAAATAATAATAATGGCCAATATTTATTGACCACCTGTTTACCATATGTCAGGCCCTGTTCTAAGCACTGTATATATAACAGTTTATTTAGTCTTTACAACATCCTTCAAGGTCAGTACCATTGGTACTTCTACTTTATAGATGAAGAAAGTGAAGCACAGGCATTGAACCTGGGCACTAAGTCACATACTAGCAAGTGGCAGAGCTGGGTGGTCTGGAGCTAGAAGGTCATGTGCTTAACTACCTTATCTTCTACTTCACAATTCTACTTCTTTCATGTTTAATGAAATAAAGCAGCACTATATTTCCCCCTCCAATCTCCTCTCCTTTCTTCCCTTTTTTTCCTTCCTCATGCTCTCCCTCTTTCTGCAATTTGTTGACTACCTACTCTGTGTCCCAAACTATGCAAGGTCCTAGGGATACAAAGGCAAATATATGTAAAAAAAATGCATACAGAGAAAATTAAGGGAACACAGAGGAGGGACAGCTAACTAAATGGAAAGATGGGGGTCAAAGAAGTCTTTCTGGAATAGGTGACCTTGAGCGGTTTTGAAGGATGCGTAGGAATTAACCACTGGGACACAGCAAGGCTAGGAGGAAACAAACACAGGCTCTGGAGCGAAGTCTAAGTTCATTCAGATCAGGTTTTGTGTGACCTTGGGCAAGCGACTTAAAATCTTCCAGCCTCATTTCCCTCATAGAGAATGGACATTGTAACAACTACCTCTCAGGGCTATTACGCAAATTTAGAATGATGACTTATGAAAAGCATGCAGCACATAGCGGACCTTACTGCACAGGCTGTTATGACTGTTCATATCGCAGTAATGATAAGTGAAATAGGACCCCTAAATAATAAAGGTAGGCAAGGCATTAGAGTTATTTTATCCATAAAGAAATAGAGATCCAGAGAGAAGCCACTGTCACACGGACTTAATGCCAGTTGCAACTGGGATCCAGATCCTCTGAGAGTTCTACCATTTTCCCTTTACCTACCTGGTGTTCCCAGTTCTTCTGACTACAAGCCAACCTACCTCACTCCCTAGCTTAAGGAAGCATTTCCCAAACTTTCTGATTGTTTAAGTTCCATGTCTGTGATTTTTGCCATATTCCTTTAATAATATCTTCTGTATTATTACTTATTTAATATTTTCTTCAAATAAATTTATTTTAACTAAAAATATTTAAAACAGAAACTTTCTATCACCATCGTAAATAAAAAACCAACTCTATCACCTGTGAAATTATAGGTTTGTGGTATGACAATTTCTTTGAAGACACATTAAATATTTTGAGCTATGAAAATACGAAAGCTTTCATCTACAGTTATCTGCAGTTTCCCAAGTAAAATGAGTACTGCGTCTTGGGAACTGCAGACCTCTGTCATTAATCAATGACTTCTTTTCATTTCACAGACTTTGGGTCCTGTCCGACTCCATCCTAAAGACAAACTGCCCTTTGCAGTGGGGGGGTTGTAATTCGGAAGGAACGGAGCGAAAGACCAGATCCACTCCCTGGCCTGTCATGGACCCACTGTTATTCACATCGGCTACTCTCAGTGGCGTCTCTAGTTGAAGACTAGCTCCTGTTTTTGCTATTTCTTCACCCATTTAGCTACTGTGGCATAGAATATGTACTGAAAACTAATGCTTCTAGTCCCATTTATTTGGAAACTTCAACTCCCTGCTTCTGGCAGATTCTGTTCCCTGAACTTGGAGTTCAGAGTTAGAATAACCTAGATCAGTCCCTGCCTGAAAGGAGCCACGGCTGAGGCATTGCGACCTGCCACGTGGTTCAGCGCCCAGAACCTGCCCGAGCCCCTATGAGGTGCACATTCCGCAGTCAGCCCCTGCACCAAGCCAGGCAGAGGTGCCTCCGGCTAGAATTGCTGCCACTAGGTGGACGTCAATGGCAACTGCACCGGTCTCACCTGTCAACGAGGTCGCAAGCTTTGGCTCTAGCACTTTCCCACAGAGGCAGCCTGCTTGCTCCCTAATTCTCTGACACTGTGTGTTCTCCCTCCCCCCACATCCTCCTCTGAGTGTTAGCGGTGGGGATGTTTGCATACCAAACACTTAGCTAATTGATATTCCATCACAATCTGTTCAACAAATGGTAGGCTTTCTGTATTTTGTGTGTATGTGTTGTGTGTGCGTGTGTGTTTTAGTGACACTCTGGTTATATTTTTAGCCAGGTTGGGGAGGGAAGGGATTTAGTTACTTTAGCAGGCAAACAATGTATGGCCGGGTCTTTTTGGCCTGGCGTTCTCCTAAGCGGCTGTGAGCACCTTTAACAGAAGGAGCTCAGGATATGCCCAGGTCTGATTTTATCAGCGTGTATCCTGGGCAAGTTCTATGTGAGGATGAAGACTTCCTTTGTGCTTCCTTATGTTCTGTATTGTCACCATGTATTGTTAGTCTCTCATCTCAGTTCAAGGACGCCAGCCTGACTCAGCCATGACAGGTACCTGTGTGGAAGTCACAGAGCAAAGACAGCTGCTGCCCTGAAAGGAAAGAAGGTGGCAGGCCTGGTCCAGCACTTCGTAATGAGCCTCCTCCCCACCAGCAAGAGCATGTCTTAGTCTAAGACCTAAGTGTCAGAATGTTCTCAGTAATCAGGAGAGAAATTAAAACAAACCCAGACAGAATAGCCATTCTCAGCGACTGCCAGCAACACTCAGAATTACCCAGAGTTTTTCTATCTGAAGGGCCTTGGACTTCTTGACGAAATGAAAATAGGATGTTACATGTTATTATTGCTATAGACATTATCATTGAACTTGGATGTTACACTTCACTGCTCAGGAAACAATAACTAATAGGAGCAACTATCACCCTGAGGTGTGTGGGGGGCAGCAGAGAGAGCCTGGACTCTCGGACCGGGAGATAGGCAGGGTATCTATTCCACAGAGCTGCTCTCAGCTTCTGTTTTTACCCCGTTTAGATGGGTATACAACACTTGGTACTCATGCAAAGAGGCTGGGGAGAATCTTGTCAGACTAAACTTAAATAACTTGGTCCCTCCAACCAAGGCAGACTTTTCTTTCCAGAAAACTACACACCCCCTGTGACCTATAGAAAACTCTATTCCCATATCCCACTACCAAATAAGGCCCCCAACAAGATTTAGTCATTTCTCTGAGGAGGGACAAGCAGAGTGAACCTTCACTAATCCATTCAATTTAATTCCCCTTTAGTGGGGATTGAATTAAGATCTCAATAATACATGATGACAGTTCTGCTTTCTAGACTTATAGAGAAATTATGCCTCTAGCTCTAAATCCTACTTATCTCTGACAGGGGAAATGAGCAATTGATCAAGTAATAGAGTTGCCATGTTGGAGGGAGTAGGGGTGGAAAGAAGAGATTGATGACGAGGTGATGGAATAAGTGAGTAATGGGCTGGAGACTTTTTGGTAAGCCAGACAGGGGCTGGCCTGAGCACAGGAGCTATTTATTTTGGAAATTACTTGCAAGCTGATAATTGTGCTTTACGGAGTTACATGAGTCTGGGACACAGTGAACACTGTTTCATAGAGTTTCATAGCTTTAATGTTATCTCATCCAATTTCCCAAGAGATGTCTGAAAGCCCTCTACAGATTCAATTTGCTAGAAAATGTTTCTGATTTTAAACATTTTGTTAAAGAAAAAGCAGCAGAGATTTTTTCAAGTAACGACCATATAGATCTGTTTACTACTTCATGATCCAGGGAAATTTGCTTCATTTTTATGGGCCGTTGCTCAAAATGTGACCTTGGGCAAGTCACTTCACCACTCCAGAAGATCATTTCCTGTCTATAAATAGCAACCCCAGCTCTGTTCTGCCTGCCCCACAGGTGCAAAACAGGCTAAAGAAGATAGACATGGAAGCATCTTGGCAACCGTAGGCATGGTACACATTTTAAAACACAGAAAATGTTGCTATTAGCTCCTACACTGCCCCACCAGCTGTACCAGAGTAGCCATGTTTCATCCCTCTCCATTCTGCTAGGAGGTTTCCCCTTCTTGCTCGTAATACCCTCCATAGACTTACCCGCAGAGGGGGTCTCTACAAGAGCATTCTCCACAGGGACCAGTCCTGTGCTTTTTCACCCACAAAAAACTCCCATAAAACAAGGAATAGGTTTGTGCTGGTCACAGTGTCTGCTGGGGAGCAAGCAGCCAGTGTACAGTGAGGCTTTCAGTGGGAACAGCTGCAGGCCTCTTGCTTTCCCCACATCCTCAAATACCGGAGCCACTCGTCCATGGGCCTCTGTCAGCCCGGGTGAGCCCAAGGAGCATGGCCGCAGCAAACCGCACAGAGGATCCTCATAGTCTTCATTTTTAGTCACAGGAGAACTTCACAATGGCAAAGATTGTTGTTCATGCCAACGGGCCCTTAGTGCTTGTTATGAGTCAGGTCCTGTGCTTGCAACTGGGGGTAAGAAATGAGTCAGACATGCCCTTGAGACCTCACAGTCTAGTGGGAGAAACAGACTCCTGAGTGTCATACCAGGATGCATATGCCAAAGCCTGCACAGGGTTTGGGCGCAGCTGATGGGTCACTTAAGTCTGTCTGAGGACTCAGGGTAGGCTACTCAGAGGAGATGAGATTGCAATGGAACCTTAACAGAAGTGTAGAAATTCCCCAGGGGTTGCCCTGGCTGGCATAGCTCAGTGGATTGATCGTGGGCTGCGAACCAAAGCATCGCAGGTTCGATTCCCAGTCAGGGCACATGCCTGGGTTGCAGGCCATGACCCCCAGCAACTGCACATTGATGTTTCTCTCTCTCTCTTTCTCCCTCCCTTCCCTCTCTAAAAATAAATAAATATTTTTTTTAAAAGTTATATAAAAAAAAGAAATTCCACAGGGGAAATAAAGAGTTGGGGGGAGGGTGGGCATTTCAGATGGGAAGCTTCAAGTACAAAGGCCCAGAGATGTCACTGGACACCTTGATCCTGGGTAATGGGGAGGCTGGGGCGTGCACTACACACCAGGGAGTGGAGAGACCTGCAGCCAGAAAGGTTGCTGGAGGCCCAAGGAGCAGGCCTTCATGACGTCATGAGGAGCCACCGAAGGACTACAGGGAGGAGGATGTCATAGTCAGGTGCGATTCATAGAGCATTTAGGTGGTACCGTGGGGGCTGTGTGGGAAAGGAGGGAAGATACATTAACTGAAGGTATTGAAGGTAGGGACAGATCCTAGAGAGATTTAGAAGGCAGAATTGAAAGATCTTATTATGAGAAACTCTAGGAGCTTTTGGCACAGGAAATTAAAAGAGAGAGAGGCAGACTGAAAATTTATTGAGGGCCCCCAAGTAAGATGACAAGATACCTCACATCAAGCAAATCACCTTGACTTCACCTTCTTGACTGGCTGGCCAAGGTGGCCTAGGTAATGTTTGTGGACAGGAGGTCAAAAACTTTTATTACAAATTACTTTTATGGCTACAAAGATGGATTCAGCAGCTGTGGCTGCCTGGGCCAGCGTTTCCCTTCCCTTCTTCCCTCCTGTCCCATGTCTTAGCCCCAAAACTAATTTCTTTGTCAAGGAGGATGCTTTCCCTAAATAGAAAAAGGACACATTGTGGTTAATGATTGACAAATAGCTGTGCTCGGATCTCCATACTAAGTGCTCTCTAGATCCTCGCGTTATGGCTAAGAACTGCACGGCTCTGAGTGCGCTGTTGCCTAAAGTGTACAGTAACAGACCCACTGTGCGGCAAGTTCCTAGAAAAACGGGTCTGTGAGCTGGGTCACGAAGGAAAGCGAAGGGAAAACAGGCACACTAAAATGATACCCTCCCTGGCTTGTTGCTTTTCTAGAAGTACACCTAGAATGCTCTAGAGAAGAACTGTCCAATGGAACTTTCTTCAGTGATGGGGACATTCTTCTATCCGATATGGTAGGCACTAGTCGAATGTGGATATTGAGTGCTTGAAATGTGGCTAATATGACTGAGGCACTGATTCTTTTTAATTTTTATTAAATTGCATCAGCCACCTATAGCCGGTGGCTGCCCTGTTGGACAGCACAGCTCTGGAGTCCACTCAGCATCCCCGGATCCTGCTCCTCATGCTCATTCTTTCCTCTCTTTTTTTTCGAATTATAAGAGAAAGTTACAGCAGTAGTAGAAATGAGCCAGCGGCTCAGGAAACACGCTACAGAGGCAGAGGAAGGACCCTCGGAGCTTCGGAGCTTTGGAGAGAGAAAGGCAAAGGCGATGTGCCTGGGGGAAGAAGAGGGCGCTCCCGCAGGGCGAGAGTGCGCACTTACGCTCATTCCTTGCTTCATTCTCCCTGTGGCTCTGGCCTGTCTCTGCCCTCTTCGGCCTAGTCCCTCCAAGTTGCTGTAGTGACTGGCTACCTTCCAACCTTGCTCCCGTTTCCTGGTTACGGATTTCCTCTCTTATCACAGCAGAACCCGGGACGATCTTCCAGCTGACTCACACCTTCACACCTCCCAGCCGGTGCCGTTGTGTGGGCCTGAATAAAGCCTGACAGAGTTCGGCCCTGGCACAGTCAGCCCTTCGACAGGCCTTATTCACTCCCTGCTTTCCTTCCCTCGGTTTCCTTTCCAGGCCACTTTCACCAGCCAGTTAGTAATGTGGAATATTCATTGATGTTTTCCCTCCCTGACAACCTGAGTCAGAAAAAGGAACTGCTGAGATGGGGGTGTGTATACTGGGGGTGGGGAGGGAGGGTTACAACTGGTTGACTGAACACTTTGATTTAAGGTCTGTAGTTGTAAGCAAAGGGTTCCATCCAGAGGTCTTTTTATGTCAGGTGTTTTTAACTTTGATTTATATAAAGACGGGAATATTGATGGATTGATGCATTTGTGGATGGGAAGGATTGGCAGAAAGCTCTTGACAGGCCAAAGCATTGGGCCAAACGTGATGAAACGTAATGATGCTAAATCTCAGGCCCTGTATTTGGGTGAAAATGGCTAATTGCTTAAATACCAACATACGATTCAGAAGACTCGGTTGTTTTAGCTGATTATGAATCAGTGCTGGATAACAAGGTTATATATACTCTTGGAGAGCACTAATAGAATCATATCTAACAAGTGTGTTCATATCCAAAAAAGACCTGCTCGTTTCCACACTGATCAGATCACACCTGCAGCATTGTGGCAGGTTCTGAGCACCTCACTTTAAAAGGCGGGGAGACGTTGACAAACTGAGTGACCATGTTGGCAAAGGGACTGGCAACCTGTCTTTGTAGGACCTGGGACCACTGAGCCTTAGAAGAGCAGGCCATGGGGACAGGGTCCCTTTGCTCAGTCTCTGAAGGGCAGTCACACAGCAGAAGAGCAGACATCTCCAGGGGGCAGAGCAAAAACAAATGAGTGAAAATTCTGGCAGATTTCAGCTCAGTATGAGGGGAATGTTTCCAATCGTCAGAACTGTGAGTTTTGGCAGTTTAAGCTGCAGAGGCCGAGTTTAGTAGAGACCCTGGAGGAACAATGTTAAACATGCCCCAAAGCCAGTCTGCCCAAATATCGATCGTCTCCACAGTGATGGATGGTCCACTCAAAATGTGTAGGCTTTATACTTGCTCACCCCAGTTAGCTCACAGGTTCTATATTAAGTGTCAGACTCTGCTCATTCTAGCTCAGCATCCTAATTAAATAACCTTGGCTCTTTGCATGTCGGAAACAGGTTTCGAGCACAGAACCTCTAGCACCAAACAGAATGGCAACATAATTTTAGCTCCTGAGCAAAATGGGTTTCATAATAGTGCCAGTACAGCGTGCACATTAACATTTGAATATGCTGGATAATAAGTGTGCTAATTTCTCTGAGAAGAATACTTGAAGAATAAAATAAGCTGGGATCACTAGAAGAGAAAGGGACTAGCAATTTACGGCACCTCTGCTGCTTGCTGTTCAGAAGTACATGCCGTCCCTCATCACGGGGAAAAGATAATCACTGTGATTATAAAATGTAATGATAGTGTCAGGAAGTGGTCAGAATTTTATTGGAAATACGTTTGTGGTACTGTTTTTTTTTTTACCACGTTCAGATGTATTAATAATAAATTAAAATTGGACCCCATTTGGTTGGCTGTTTCCTTCACAGTTTAAACGTGAACCCATTACTGTATTACTGACCTCAACTTTGCAGAAAGTTTCCCGGGGACATGAGAGGCTGAGATGGGGAGGCCTCACCTTGGACACGGGGACGTGATAACCGCCTCGTGCTGGAACAGAAGCTGTAATGGGGAGCTGGCGCCCACGCCTTGGGTGACCTAGACCAGCAGTTCTCCAAGTCTGGTCTGCAGCCCTCTCAGGGATCCTCCTACTCTTTCAGGGGGTCCATAAGATCAAAATTTTTTTCATAAGATGTCATTTCACTTTTTAACAGTATTGAAAGACCCTATGGCGTGTATGATTCAACTTATATGAAATGTCCAGACTAGGCACAGGTGCAGGGACAGAGAGCAGCTACATCGTTGTCAGGGATCGGGCAGCCAGAAGGGGGCATGGTCATGGCCACGCTCTGGAACTAGGTAGAGGTGTTGGTTGCTCAACACGGTGAATGTACTGAATGCTACTGAATTGTATACTTTAAATGGTTAAAATGGTGGCTTTTATGTTATGTGGATTTTACCACGTTAAGAAAAAAACAAATTAAAAAGTAAAGGTTGCACATTGTCTATAGGAGAGGCTCCTCCCATCCAGACGTAAATCTGCCTGAAGGTTTTCCGAGAGGTTCTCTTTGCCAGCTCTTTCCATAGCTACAGCTCTTAAAGTAGCGAAACATCTTTCTCACTCCCCTGACATGCCAGCCCTTTTCAATCCACTTCTTCAGACTTTGCCTACTGCCAGTTTCTCCACTTGAAATATCCTTTTTGCCCCCCTAGGAAGCTATACGTGTTCTTTGAAGTCCATCTAAAATGATGCTCCCTCGGTGAGATCTTGGTGGGCCCCCACTCTCCACCCCACCCCAGGAAGAACTGTCCCTTCCCCCAATCTGTGTGCTTACAGTACTTTGGTCATACTCCTTATATTATATTCCTGATATAAATCTTACCACATTATATCATAGTTAAATATCACTTTTTGTTTGTGATATTTTTGTTTGAGATGTGTCTGTCTCTCCTAAAAGGTGACTCTTAAGAACACGAGCATTTTCTTATTATCCCTAAAGCCAGTACCTACAATACACACACACAAACACACAGCTATCCAAATGTTGTGCCATTTAGTAACGTTGTGTTAAGTACTTTTAAAAAGGCTTTACAGACATTGACTCATTCAATCTTCATAACTTTATATACATTCTAGAGATGCTTCAATTGAGGAAACAAAAACTTGAGGCCATGAAAAAATGTTAAAATAGCAAAACCACATGCTAACCTCTGGTATCAAACATGGCACATGATTGGCGCTCAATAAATGCCTGTTTCTTCTGACAAAAGAAAAAAATAACTACCATATTTTGCTGTGTATAATGTGCACCCAAATTTGGTGCACATTGTACACCAATCATTATACCATTGTACATCCCAATCATTATACCCATGGTATATAATCATTATACTCATGTATAATGCACACCCTTATCTTTCCCTCAAAATTTGGGCAAAAAAGTGTGCATTATAACACAGCAAAATATGGTAATAATCTTAAGTAAATGAGATACATTCTTATGACTTGTTCAATGTTTCCATCTCTTTTTTAGACCTCATAGAGTGTCAGACAGGGCAGGGGAGCTCCAAGGTGATCCTGTGGAAGAAATACGGATGTAGATCCTAAGGGGAGAAGTCAGGAGGAGGGAAAGAAGTTTCCTAGATGCAGAAGATCAAGTAAGTCAATCAGGAGAGAAAGTAGCTTAAGATGATTATTCAACCAGCACTTAGGGAACCCCCTACCCAGGAGAAAGGCCAGAGGAAGGCAGGAGAGCTGGGTGATGGGAGATTCACAGAGCAGAGTGCGGATGCCCCAGGACATGCATTCTCAGGAGTACACGGAGCTTCAAGTCAAAGGGCACTGAGAGGCTTCCCACAAAAACCAGCTGTGGCCCTGTCTGGGTTACTCAGTTGATTAAAGCATCGTCTTAATACACCAAGGTTGTGGGTTTGATCCCTGGGCAGGGCACATTCAAGAAGCAACCAATCTGCCCCAGCTGGTGTGGCTCAGTGGATTGAGCACCAGCCTTCGAACGAAAGGGTCGCTGGTTCAATTCCCAGTCAGAGCACATGCCTGGGTTGTGGGCCAGGTCCCCAGTAGGGGGAGTGTAAGAGGCAACCACACATTGATGTTTCTCTCCTTCTACTCCCCTCCCTCTAAAAATAAATAAATAAATAGTAAAACTTAAAAAAAAAAAAGCAACCAATCCAATGAATGCATGAACAAGTGGGATAACAAACCTCTCTTTCCCTCCACCCACCCCACCCACCTTCTCTCCCTCTAAAAATCAATTAGAAAAAAAAAATGAGTTGTGGCCTTTTGTCCCACCCCATCTGGAGAGATCTCCCTGGAGGCAACTACTGCCAGCTCTTGTAGCTATTTCTTCTGATGTTTATCTGCATATTTATAAACACATGCTTCTGCTATTTCTTGATTTTTTCACTTCAGATGTTATCTGTTGACTTCTTCCTGTTAGAAGCTTGGGATTTAGCTCTCTGCTACCACTCCTAAAAGCCTAGTGGTCACTAGTAAACCAGAAACCAGTGACCCTTCTAAAAGGAAGGAAGCTGCTACTCTGAGCAAGTTATTGCTGGAAAACACAGCTCCGTGTTGGCAGAATGGGTCAGAAAGTGTGTTCATTTATAAGTAACTACAACACGGCTGAAAACTGACATAACAGTCAAACACTAAGAGTCCAAGGCTGGCTTGGTTCAGCCGAACACCAAAGCGATCAGAGCTGGCTTCGATGCGAGGAGGCTGCCAACAAGGGCCAGGGCTCCTCGCCCAGATCCAGACAGATAAGGGTCACTTCTGGAAGCTGCCTTCTCAGGAACCCTAGCAAACCTCTCTGAATCTGGACTGGGTCATGTGCCTGTAGTGCATACTGTGGGGCTCTGCCCACACCCCCTCTTCAGGGAGGACACACACATCCCTCAGCTGCTGGGAATATCCTCGCTGTCAGTCTCAGGAAGCTGTTCCCCCCAAGGTGCTACACCCCCTCCCAGGGTGAGGCCTGTGGCCAATGGCTGGTGGATTCGATGTGAGAATACGAATACCCGGCCCCTTTATTTCCATTAGGGACAACTCTGAAGGGCTGATGTCCTGGGGGGTCAGCTGAGGCCTTGGTTGTGACTACCACATGGCAGCTATTGTGGCGGTCAGCTTCTCTCCACCCGCACCCTGATCTCTTCATGTCCCCACAGGTGGGCAACCCCAGAGCATTCCTCAGCAAACGTCTGCCTGGAACTCTCCATCTCAGGTTCTGTTTCCAGGGACCCCAATCTCTGAGATAGTGCCCATTTCTGACAAGAGATGAGACTATGCTGATGAATTGGTACATGTTGCATGCCCTGCCCTAGCACCAGGGGTGGGACCAGCCTCTCCCAAAAGCACACAGGCTAAGCCAGCAGGGTGGGGACTGGTCTAACACTTGGAATCATTACAAAACAGAGAAGGGTCATATGGGGGTGGCAACTACACAGATCTTTTGATCTTTCAAGAGAAGCCAGAAATAGATTATGTAAAAAGTTGTATGATGTTTTAATGTTGGAAACTAATTGAGATATTTTTAAAGAGTGAACAAGACATGGTCCATCACTGACCCACATTTCAGCAGTTTGCAGACTTGGCCAGAGAGAACACAGGTGTAGTTTGCAGCCCAGAGAGCAAAGCTAGGACTGGCAGGTATATGAAGTCAAGATTTCAGCTCCAGCTAAGGGACGGTTCCCTAATGATTTGAGCAATATAAAAATGGCACAATGCACTGCAGGAGGAGGTGAGTTCCTTGGCACCACAGCTCCTGTTTGAGTCTTGTTAGAATTTGAACGATCTGACCTGCGAGACCCTACTCACTGATAGCCACATACAGTGCCACATAGTCATAATATAGCATTGATGTGCCCTCAGCCTGGCACCGACAGCAGGCAGCATTGGGACCACACCAGTGGTGCGACTGAAACGAGCCTCAGTTTCCTTTTCCTGGAATACACACTTGACTCGACTCAGCATTCTCAGAGAACTACTTTAATATCAAGGGAAATAAAAGGTGAAAATATAATCGTGGAATTCATGGCCCTGCTCTTGCCTTAGATGTAAAAATGCCACTAGCAAGTCCTCTCCAGATATCACATCATGGTAACCTCTGTTGTTAGAAATCAGCCTTGTGTCCCAGCATGTCAGAGCTGGGGGCATCTCAGAGACCAGGCGGCTGTGTTCCTGCATTCAACAGAAGACACGGAGGGGGGAAGGAACCCGCTGGAATTACACAATGATGCTGGAACCAGGATCCAGAGCTCTTCACCGTCGGAGCAGAGTCCTCACTGCCACCTAGGCGGACCATTTTTGTCATGAGGCTGAAACAGTTCCCTACTGTCCAGCTGTCTTGAAGTGGCAGGCCATCTGGGCTTATGGACTTCTAAGATTCTCACAGACAGGAGGTAGCCAGTCTCCGGTCCCCACTCCCTTTCAGCAACATAGGACGCCCAACATTCATGGGGAGAGTGTATGTGATTCTGTCCACGAACCACCTGCTGGTGCTGTTGCAGGAAGAAGTACTGGCTGTCTGGCGAAAAGAGTGGCTCCCTACTTCTCTCTAAAACACATCTGAATAGACAGGAAATTAGGAATCTGATAAACCTTTGTTTACATTGTGTTTCTGTTTTGAAAAAGTAGTATGTTTATGTAGTTAAAAAAAAAAGGGTATGCTCTAAAAGCTCCACTCCCACTCCTTCCCCCACTCCATTCACCCTCTCCTGCAGGTGACTTATCTTACTACCTTCCTGCGAACCATTACAACTCTATTCCTCCAATTCTCAAACAGACTGGTGCGGCGGGGATATTTATTCATCCTCATTTTACCTGTGCGGAAACCGAGGCTCGGGAAGCCTCAGTAAGTGAGAGAATGAACAATGGACCACGTCCAACCTCAGTGTTCTGTGCGCCACGTCACCACACCTTCAACAAGTCCCACAGTGTGGTGAGAGCGTAGCTCCCAGGAGCAGGATGAAAGGGACGGGTGGGCCCGGAAGGCAGGCTGAGCCACTGAACCACCCAGGGCCCCTTATAGTCCCGCGCAGGCCAGAGCCTGCAGAGGGACCGGCTGGTCCGGGCTGTGAAGAGAAGAGGGACTCAGCAGGCAGAGGTCCCTGCCCCTTCACCTCATACGTTCAGCCTGTCACAAAGCCCTGTCAGGTCCTCCTGTGAAATATTGACCCTTCCTCTTTTTACAGAAAAAAGCAAAACAAAAAAAACAAAACAAACCCAACTTGGTCTAAACTTCTGTTACCTCAGGTGTGGGGTATTGTCACAGGCTTTTAATTAGCCTGCCGGTGCAGAAATAGCTCTAACTAAATGAGTGCCTATCACAGCCGGTTTCCGTTCATAGCATGTGTATAAATGATGCTGATCCTTTAAAAAGCCCAGTCTTTTCACGCTGCAACCCCACGCGGTGGAAACAACCCCAGTAGTGTGTTATGGGGAGGGTCACGCACAAAGGAGACGTGCTCTCGCTCCAAAACAAGGCTGCTCTCTTTCTTCCTTCCTCATTCTCTAACATCATTTTAAAAATTTAAGAAAGTAAAAATTAAAAACAAACAAACAGTGGCTGCCTAGTAGCCCCTGGCTATCGCTCAGTTTCTTGCTAAAACATATCTGAAGAAATGGGGAAATAAGGACTCGCCCAACCCCACGCAAAATCTGAGCGAAATGTAACACCAGTGTCTTGGCAACATCTCTCCTCTTTTACTGTGAATGTCGCTGCAACTGGATTCAGAAAATCTGTCCCATTTTCGAGCTCATATCCACTTTCATTCCACGAGCAGACTGCTTGAGAGAAAAGGTAGGAAGGCCCTTGGCTCCGCCCACACCAGCTGTCCTCTGCACCCTGGGGACCTTCAGCCCTTTGGGAACAGACAGATCTCTGCGGCAGGCAGAACACCTCTGCCCGATACCCACACCCACTATCAGGGCCCTCCTCTGCCAGCTTGCTTTCTGTTAGTATTTTTTCCTTTCTCAAAATGTTATTTTTAAATGTTTTTCAGTTAACAGTTGACATCCAATATTATATTACTTTCAGGTGTACAGCATAGTGGTTAGACATTTATGTAACTTACAAAGTGGGTCCCCCCCATAAGCCTAGTACTCCCCTGACACCATACATAGTTGTTACAATATTATTGCCCCCATTTCCTAAACTGTACTTTACATCCTCATGACTATTTTGTGACTGTCAATTTGTACTTCTTAATTCCTCCACCTTTTTTTCACCCAGCTCCCCAACCCAGACTTCTATCTGGCGACCATTAGTTTGTTCTCTGTATCTATGAGTCTGCTTCTGTTTTCTTTCTTTCTTTGTTTTCTTAGATTCCACTGTAGATTCCACATATAAGTGAAATCATATGGTGTTTGTCTTTCTGTCTGACTTATTTCACTTAGCATAATACCCTCTGGGTCCACCCATGTTGTCACAAATAGTAAGATTCCATTCTCCTTTTATGGTCAGATAATATTACATTGTATATATGTACCACATCGTCTTATCTACTCCTCTATTGATGGAAACACTTAGGTTGCTTCCATGTCTTGGCTACTGTAAACAATGCTTTAGTGAACGAGGGATGCATTTATCTTTTCAAATTAGTGTTTTGAATTCCTTCAGGTAAATATCCAGAAGTGGGATTGCTGGGTCATATGGCAGTTCTATTTTTTGAGGAACTTCTGTACTGTTTTCCACCAATCTGCAACCCCACCAACAGTGCACGGGAGTTCTCTTTTCTCCACATCCTCGCCAGCACGTGTTGTTTGTTGATTTATTGATGACAGCCATTCTGCCAGGGGTGAGGTGATCTCATCAGGGTCTGACTTTGCATTTCTCTTATGATTAGTGACACTGAACATCTTTTCATATGTCTAAGCTGCCCGTTTTTTAAACAGATTGTTTTTTGGTTGTTTTAAGTTATACGAGTTCTTTATATATTTTGGGTATTTACTCCCTATCAGCTATATCATTGGCAAATATCTTCTCCCATGCAGTAGGTTGTCTTTCCATTCTGTGCATGGTTTCTTCTGCTGTAAAAAAACTTTTTAGTTTGATTTAGTTTTTTTTTCCCTGTCCAAGGAGACATATACAGAAAAAAATATTGCTAAGAACAATACCAGAGTTTATTGCCTATGTTTTCATCTAGGAAGTTTATGGTTTCAGGTCTTACATTTAAGTCTTTAATATATCTTGAGTTTATTCTTGTATATGGTGTAAGAAAGTGGTCTAGTTTCATTTTTTTCTACCTGTACCTACCCAGTTTTCACAATACTATTTATTGAAGAAACTGCCTTTACCCTACTGGATATCGATTTAAATTTCATTGGTTTCAGAGTAATAGATGGTCAGAATTCTAAACACCAAACAGAGCTGCTACAGAGCTTGTCACCAAAACAGCTGTCCTTTGCCTTGGCCCTCCTGTTCTCCAGAGACAGCAACCTCCACTCTATTGGCCTTTGCCTCTAGTCTTTGCTTCCTTTTATATAATGTGGTTATACTGTTTTTATTAAGTTTAGACATTAACAGCTAACATTAGCTATCAGCTTCCTACTATGGAAAGTAAGAATGTGGCTCTCTTTACACTCTCACTCCCACACAGCTTTGACTTCCCCAACCTACAGTATTGGTTTGTTGTTTGTTTTTTTTTTTAAGAGATGTTACATGGATGAAATAAAAACAAGATGCTATGAAAAATGAATAAGTACAAAGAGCAAGAAAGAGCCCTTGGAAGTTAAAATATTATAACTAAAATAAAACAGATTTGGTTATCTTAGATATTTATTTTCTCTTAACTCAGTCACTTTCCCCAGAAAAGAATCCTTTAGTCTCGGGACTTAGGAGATTAGCTTTTAGCATTCTGGGGCTGAGCTGGTGGCAAGGAGTTGGAGGGACACCTCACCGTTTTGGGATGTAGACTCCCACTTTATTCCCTCCATTTTATGTCTTTCCTCTTTTTTGCACTCTGATTAGTCAAATATTGGACCTCCTGGACTGATCCATTACTTTTATTTTTCCTTTACCTGTAATAATGTCTTTCTTTTTTTGTTCTATTTTCTGAGAAAATTTCCTCAGCTCTCTATCTTTGAGTCCTTTTAAGGGCTTGGGAGGGTGTGGAGATAAGCAAGTAAGTTAAATTTATCATGACTGACCAGATAACCTTCTGCTATCATTGAACACCTAAACTGATAAGATATTCTTTGGAGGGGGAGAGAAGAATAGGGAAGGAGAAAAACAGAGGGCGAGAGGGCATAGCATCAGGGTAGAGGTGCTACTGTGCATTCCAAAAGGTACTTCCCCACTTCTGCAAGGTTAACAGAGATGCACCCTCACCTGGGCCTTGGCCTCTCGAGGCCAGCACTGCTCTGAGCCCATTCTCCGGAGAGTCTACTTCTTGTCTTCTGCCGTTTGTCTGCTGGCTCTACCTTCCAAACTCTCCCAGATGGGTACTGGGAAGGGGGCAGATAGATAGATACACTTAATTAACTAATTAAACAGAGAAGGAGGTCCAGAAATAAACTTAAGAATATATAAGAATTTATGTCATATTTCATGTTCACTGGGGAAAGATGGTTATTTAATAAATGGTATTGGAGCATGGGCTGGGAACCAAAGTGTCCCAGGTTCAATTCCCAGCCAGGGTACATTCCTGGGTTGCAGGCCATAACCCCCAGCAACCACACATTGATGTTTCTCTCTCTCTCTCTCTCTCTTCCTCCCTTCCCTCCCTAAAAATAAATAAATAAAATCTTTAAAAAAAAATAAAGTACTTAAAAAAAAAAGAGAAAGTAAAATGTCTCACTAGTCATTTAAAAATAAATAAATAAATGGTATTGGAACAACTGGCTAATCATTAAAAATGAATAAAATTACATTTACCTCAAACCATACATGAAAAGATTAGTCTATAGAAAGATTTCACATAAAAATGAACCCAGAAGTACTGGAGGAAAATATAGGTGAGTAATGATATAATCTTGGAGTGGAAAAGGCCTTTCTAAGCAGGACGTGAAAGCGATAACCATAAAAGTTAGTTTTATCCTAAATACAATTTCAAATTTTTCGTCATCATCCTCCCCAGTGTGTGCGTGTTTATCCATCCCAGAAACAAAACAGGTGGGGAAGAATAGTTTGAATGTGTATGGTAGATAAAGGGTTAATATTTTTAATATATACAAAGCACTTATTAAGAAATAATTTTGAAATACCAACAGTCAACTTAACAAAGAAATACAACTAGCTTATAAATACCTGAAAAAATATTCAGCCCCATTAGAATGGCCCCTGGCAGGGTAGCTCAGCTGGTCAGAGCATCATCCCGATACACCAAGGTCGTGGGTTCTATCCCTGGTCAGAGCACACACGGGAATCAACAAATGAATGCATAAGTAAGTGGAACAACAAAATCAACCAATCTCTCTTTCCTGTCTAGTAAATAAATAAATAAAAGAAAAATGAGATAGCATTGTCAACTTACCTAATTGATCAAAAAAACTTAGCTTTGTTGATATGATTCCTATTTATATAATGTATATACTTGAGATATAATTTATATAAGATATTTATATATCATTTAGATTATATATTTACATAATTTATATATCATAAAGTTATGATATAAAGTTCACCCTTCTAAAGTGGCCAATTCAGTAGTTTTTAGTATTATTCACAGAGTTGTGCAACCATCACCACTATCAAATGCCACAGCATTTGTTACCCCAAAAAGAAAGCCCATTCTAACTAGCAGTCATTCTCCTTACACCCCTTCCTTGGAAACCACTAAGCTGCTCTCTGTCTCTAAGGATCTGCCTGCTTTAGACATTCACAGAAACGGAAGCATACGCTATGTGGCCTTTTGTGTCTGTCTTCTTTCACATGGCATTTTCAAGTTTCATCCACGTTGTAGCATTTATGAGTACTTCATTCCTTTTACGGCCAAACATTGTATGGACGTATCAGTTTCCTACCTGCTGTCATGACAAATTACCACAAATTTAGTGGCTTCAAACAACACACATTTATCATCTTACAGTTCTGTAGGTTAGAATCTGAAATGGTTATCACGGGCGAAAAACAGGGTGCTGACAGAGCTTCATTCCTTTTCGGAGGCTGCATGGGAGAACCCGTTTCCTTCCTTTCTCCGGTTTCCAGAGGCCATCCACGCCCCTTGGTTTAAGACACTCTTCCTCCGAGTTCAAAGCCAGCAATGGTAGGTTGTTGAATCCTTATCAAGTCACATCATTCTGATTTCTTCTTTTGTAGTCAACTCTCCCTCTTCCTTTCTCTTCTGCCTCCCTCTACAACTTTTAAGGACCTTTGCCATATATGGATAATCTGGGACGATATCATTTCATGATCCTGAATCACACCTATACAATCCCTTTAGCCACCTAAGGAACTTATTCACAAGTTCCAGAGATTAAGACATCTCTGGAGAGACATTATTCTGCCTACCACATGGATATACCACATTTTATTTAAGCATTCATCAGTTAATGGCCATTTGGGTTATTTCCACTGGGGCTATTATAAATGACGATGCTATGACCATTCCTGTACAAGTTTTTGTGTGGATTGACATTTTCAGTTCTTTTGGGCATGTACCCAGGAGTGGAACTGCTGGGTCATATGGTAGCTCTATGTTTAACTTTCTTTTAAGTATACAGTTTGCTGGGTTTTAGTATATTCACAAAGTTGTGCAACCAAATCATTGTCATGTAATTCCAGAATATTTTCATCACCCCAAGAAGAAACCCCATAGCCATTAGCAATCACTTTCTATCTCACCTTCCTGCAACCTCTGGCAACCACTCATTTGCTTTCTTTTTTAAAATTTTTTATTTTACTTATTTATTTTTAGAGAGAGGGGAAGGGACGGAGAAAGAGAAGGAGAGAAACATCAATGTGTGGTTGCCTCTTACACACCCCCTACTAGGGCCCTGGTCCACAACCCAGGCATGAGCCCTAGACTGGGAATCCAAGCCAGCAGCCCTTTGGTTCACAGGCTGGCACTCAATCCACTGAGACACACCAGCCAAGGCTAATTTGCTTTCTTACTCTATGGATTTGCCCATTCTAGACATTTCACATAAATGGAATCATGTAGTGTGCGGTTGGCTTTCATGTCTGGCTTCATTCATTTAGCATCTTTTTAAGATTCATCCATGTTGTAGCAATATTGGTACCTCATTCTTTCTTATGGCTGAAAAAAGATCATTGTATGGGTATTTCACATTTTGTTTATCCATTCACCAGATTATGGACATCTGAGTTGTTTCCCACTTAAGGCTATTATAAATAATGCTGCTATGAACATGCATGCACAAATTCTGTACGAACATATATTTTCATTCTCTTGAGTTTATACCTTGTAATGAAATTGCTGGCTCTATGTCAAACTTTTTGAGGAATTCTACAGCAGCTGCACCACTTTACATTTCCACCAGCAAAGCACAAGGGTTCCTTCCCATTTCTCTACATCCACACCGACACTGGTCTGTTTTTATTGTAACTATCCTAGTGGATGTGAAGTGGTATTTCATGATGGCTTTGACTAGCATTTCTCAATGCCTACTAATGTTTAACTTCTTTTCACATGTTTATTGATGATTTGTATATCTTCCTTGAGGAAATGCCTTGCCCATCTTTAATTGGGTTGTCTTTTTGTTACTGAGTTCTGATAGTTCTTTTATATTCTGAATACAAGCCCCTTATTAGATATAGGATTTGCAAATATTTTCTCTCATTCCATGCATTGTCTTTTACTTTCTTTTTTTTTCTTTTTTATCCTCACCTGAGGACATTTTTTTTTTCATTGCTTTTAGAGAGAAAGGAGGGGAGGTGAGAGACAGAGAGAGGGGTTGGGGGGAGGGTAGAGAGAGAAAGAAACATCGATGTTAGAAACATCGATGTGTTGCCTTCTCACATGCACCCAAGTGGGTATCAAACCTGCAACCTGGGTATGTGCCATGACCAGGGATTGAACCTGCAACCTTTCAGATGACTGGACAATGCTCCAACCAACTAAGCCACACTTGCCGGGGCATCTTTTACTTTCTTCACAGTGTCATTTGAGGCACAGAAATTTTCAATTTTGATTAAGTCCAATATATCTGTTTTTTTCTCTGGTAAGTTGTACTTCTCATGCCTAAGGAAGCTTTGCCAAATCCAAGGTCATGAAGATTTATTCCTATGTTTTCTTCCAAGTCATAGTTTTAGCTTCTATATTAAAGTCCATGATCCATTTTGAGTAAATTTTTAATACAGTATGACGTAGAAGTTGAACTTCGTTCTTTTGCATGTGTATATATCGTAGTCTCAGCCCATTTGTTTAGAAGACTATTCTTTTCACATCGAATTATCTTGGCACCCTTAGGTTTTCAACCTTGCCATCAGTTGAAACTGATTGATAAAAAATCTTTTAATGATGATACCTACTTTAGGCAAGGTGAGGGGAAGCCAGACACTGTTAGTGGGAGCATAAGAGCAGTACAGCCTCTGAAGGGCAACTTGCTGGGCATCTCCTGTGCATCTCCAAATTTGAAACATACATCCTCTGACTCAGGAATTTATTTCAAGGAGCCAGTTGTAGAAAGATGTTATGCACAATGATGAACAACTGGAAGAAACCTAAATGTCAATCAGTAGGAAACCAGGTGAATAAATTATGCTGCACCATACAGTGAAATATGATACAGACTTTAAAAGTGACGAAGTAGACTTATATTTATGGACTTGGAGGAATCCCTGTGACTTATTGCTAAATGAAAAATTAAAGCATGTTATGAAGCACCATTTATAGTATTATGCATTTACATAATATATATTTTACATAAGAATATACATTAATAGAGATTGCTCAGAAAATACAAAAGATGTTAACAGTGGTTGCCACTAGGTAATGGGATTTGAGCTGGCTTTTATTTTCTTCTTTATATTTTTTTGCATTGCATGAATTTGCCACATGAATATGTATTGTCTTTATAATCAGAAAAAGAAAAGCTATTTTCATTTTGTAGGAGAATGTCAAGCAATATATATTGTAGAGGACTATTCAATGGCAAGGAAATATGTTCATAACATGTTGCCAAGTGGAAAAAAGCAGACTACAGTACCATCCAGCTTTTGAGAAAAATTAAAATATATAATATATATAATATTTCCTAGGAACTATGATATTTTTACTACTATTTCTGAAGTAAGGATATCTCTTATGATCAATATGAATATTTAATGTAGTGGATTTCCCCATTGCTGCCTCCCTGAAAAGCTGTTATTATTAATGAGACGATGCTTCTGGCAATCTGAGACTTGAGAAAGTGCCATATGTGTACAGAGAAAAGACTGGAGGAATAGACACCAAAACGTGATCAGTGCATGCTCAGCCCTGAATTGAGATTTTTATTTTCTTCTCTTTGTTGAGCACAGTTTCCAAGTTTTCTATAGTATATCCATAAATAGGCATAAAAAGAAACCTGGCTGTCCTGCTTTGCTTCTTCCTTTTTTTAAGATCTAATTGGCTGCATTACATGATTCATGAATCCGACAGCATCTCATTTAGCAACGAGAAGGGTGCTCCTGCCCTGCTTTTCAAGAAGCAGCATGTGAGTCCTGACTGGTGTGTGTGGCTCAGTGGGTAGACCTTTGCAAACAGAAAGGTCACTGGTTAGATTCCCCATCAGAGTACATGCCTGGGTTGTGGGCCAGGTCCCCCAGTTGGGGGAATGCAAGAGGTAACAGGCAACTTATCAATGTTTCTCTTCCTCTCTTTCTCCCTCCCTCCCTTTCTCTCTAAAAATAACTAAATAATTTCTTTTTTTAAAAAAAGTAAAGTGTTGGCCTTTACCCAAATGAGACTAACAAATTATGCCAGGAGTGTCCGAGTCTAGAGTGAGGACCAGCTAGCACCGCCAACAAGGGCCTCTGGCTGGACTAGAGTCGGCAAAGCAAGCTTGGAACAGAGGGGAAAGTTCGGTCAGCAGGGGCAGGTCTCTTGGACAGTTCTGTGTGGACAAGGAATCCCTGTCAGGTAGAAGAGTCCAGATGGTGGGGACACTGGCTAATTATGGAGGAGACCCATATCCAACACTGTGGGGCCACTCAGATTATTGTCCAGTCTAGCTCACGAGCACAGTCCCAGTTTGTGAAGAGAGACCACGGACTTTATGAAACAGAAGAGTCCACCCCTTTTAAGAGTCAACTTAGAGGGTTTGGGGTGAGCCCTTTCCTCAGTCAACAGGGGACAGGAAACGAAGGACGTGGAGCAGAGGTGGAGGACAGCAGAGCTTCTGCATAGCCCCTGAGGAGGCCAGCAAGCTCTGGGCCTCTACTTAGGGGAAGGGAGGGGTGGGGGCGCACCAGTGGCTGTGACAGGCACTGCGCCGGGCAGGAGCTCACCCACATGACCAAGTCTACCCCTCACCACGGTCCTGAGGTGAGCAGCCTGAGTCCCAGAGAGGTTATGTGGTTTGTCCAAAAGCCTCGTTAGAGTCTTTCTCTAAAAAGGGAAAAACATTGAGCAAAATTAATATTCATATTTGTCATAGTAACTCATTTTTCACAATAGTAGGTGGAAAAACAAGTTTCAAAAACATCTTATCTGATCCTAACATTGTTTTTTCAAAATTATGCGTAATATAGAAAAAAAGCTGCAAGGATCTATACTTTTAGTGGTGGGTGTATCTCAATGGTAGGAATTTAATTTTTTAATTTTATTTTCTGTGTTTTTCTTTCCCTGCTCCCCTGACACACGAGCATTTGCTTCAAAGAAGCAAAGAAATCAAAAAAGATTTTTTAGAAGCAGTTGTGAGGACTAGTGGATCAAAGTATTGAGAATGAATTACAGCGAGACCATGACGACAGAGAAACCCAGATTCTTACTAGCTATGTGAGTTCCACTTGGCTTCTCCGAGTCTATTTCCTAAACAACACGAAGGGATTATAGTCTTGTCCCAGTGAGCTGTTGCCAGGATTAACTGAAATGCAATATACGTGAAAGTCCCAAGCATGATACTTGGCATCAAGATGGCACTTAATAAATCGTAAGCCTGATTCTTGGTAGTCATAGCTCTTCCTTACTGCCCCAGGAAGGCCTCAGAGCCTACTTCAGAGAGCAGGAAGGACTCGGGTTCCCGTGGCAAGGGCCCCTTGACTAGACCTACAACTGCCTACACACCTGACACTCTCCCCTCCTCTGTTTTTACCATCTGGAGACTTACAGAATCTCATTCCTTACCCAATTTCCATCTATTTGCCTCTCTCTCTCCCCTTCCCCTTGTCTCAACAACCCCAGCCGCTTAGATAGTATTCTTGAGGATGTGCAGCATTATTTTCAATATACTACACATCCGCAGACCACCTATGTTCTAAAGATGGACCAGGCTCCTACTATCCATTTACATCATCCAGAAATATGCATGTGAGCTCACAGTCTAGGTGAAATTTTAGATCCTTCGACAACGTCCATGTATTGCCTAACTGCTGTAACAGGTATGCACGCCAAGCTATGGGACATCAGAGGGACGATTCAGCAATGAGTACACATGTGTACAGCAGAGGAGGGTCAGAATGGAAGTATTTCGTTTTTAAAAGGCAATCCTTTCTTCACCCTAAGTATCCATTAGCTTCATATATTGTCTTTATAAAAGAGAAAGGGGGCCATTCTGCCAAGCTGGTTTCCAAGCCAGTTAAATTGATGGCTGAATGGGGCTGTTTTGCCTCAACTTCAGGTTTATTAAAGCTTGTTGCCAGCCACAAAATTTGGGGAAGGCTCGGGTCAGATGGTGGTTTGACGGATGACCTGCTTGATACTGAGGCGGTGGAATGGAAAGCAGGCCCAAGGAGTTACAAATTAGTGTTCTCCTCCATTTGGAGCTCATTGGGAGACACATATTCTGGACAACAGGCAGCTTTAAAACTAAAAGGAGTGCCCAACACTGGGCATTATTTGATATTTTTCATAACTTACCAGGCAAACATGAATGTCAATAGAAGTAAAAAAGAGATTCATCCATAGTTCGGACTCCCTAATAAATAAATAAGCTGTTTTCATTTTTCCTTATTCCCTTCCAGCCCCTATTCAAATCCATAAATCCATGAACATGATAGTAACGATGGATTAGATACAATTATATACCCTACTTCTTTCCCACACCCAGATGCATACTCGGACTGATGTTAAGCACACCAATATTCAAAACCAGGGCACTGTGACAACAGCCCCTTCAGGCCTGCGGACTGACAGTCCAGTGGGAGATGCTGGCAGGGCAGTGAGACACACCCTGTTCTGCCTGTGTTATTTATGCCTCTGGCAGTGAAGCCCCTGACAAAGAAGCATGTCACTGGAACACACGCTCTTTGTTCACAGAGGTGCATGCCAGCACCGGCTGTGTCAGAAGGGACAGTACCGGGTCTGTAGTCTCTCCTCCTTTGGCTCCTTCGCTTTCTTTTTATTTGCTGCACATTGTGGCTATGTTTATTAATTACTTTGTAGCTTAATCTTATAAAACGCACATTTATTTAGTGAGGAAAGAGTCCTTCATGCCCTTGAGTTGGTCCTAGAGGACAAGGTCCCAAGATTTGCCTGGTTTCGCCCTCAGCATCAGTACCGCCTCCCCCAAGAGCCACCAGGTTACCGCTCTCTAGCACCGAGTTACCGTGATCCAGTCTCCTTCAGCATCCCCCCTTACCTGCAAGATGGCACCTGCGTGTTCTGTTTGGTACTAAAGGTCCTCTACAAGTGTTCCCGACCTCCCGTTCCAAATCAGGCCCTCGTTCTAGGACTTCATTCCAGTCAGATTGATGGTGTAACAGAAAAGAAGGCAGGCTTTGGCGTTAGACTCATCTGGGTTTAAAACCTAGCTCCACCTCTTGTTGGACATGCAGTTTAAGGTTCAGTTCCTCATCTGGAAAATGATTAAAATACTATCTACTTCACAGGGCTGTCTTTGGTTAAGTGAAAAAGAACATATCAAGCCCTAAAAGGGGATGATCAATCATTGCTTGTTAGGAACTGAGTTGCTAGTTTTTCCAGAAAGCCTCCATCTCATGGCCCCGTGGTTCTCATAACCTTGTGTTAGACCTCGTGTGACACCCTGAAGAGTACTTCCCTCACCGTTTTCTGTCACAGAGATGTCTGCTAAGACCGACATTTTAAATACGAGAGTTGGGAGACAACATACTAGAAAGTTCCTGCCTTTTTTCCATAAGCCTTTTAAGAACTTTCTTTTATTTTAATTACACATTTTAAAAATTGATATAAGTGGTTGTGTCGCAGGTAAAATGAGAGGGGAGAGTCTCAAAGAAAGCCTTAGGTTGATGCATAGAATTGTTTATTCACACGCTGTTCCCAATCTCTTGAGCCTTTTGTCTATATTAGAATTTTAGACACATGACATATTTACTTACGTTATGCTGACTATAACCTTATATTACTCTAGCAGGTCTGCAAAGCAAACCTCCTGAGCAAAACTTAGTGCTCTAACCCTGGATCTCAGGATGCTCTCTGAACCAGATCATTACAAAGGCTACCTGCCAAGCTTCACCCAAACCGAGACCAACAAGAATTTACACACCTCACAGGGGTCCCCTAAGGAATAATGGGATAAAAGTCTTCGGGAAAACTCTGTAAAACTCCAAAGCTCCATTAGAAATGCTAATTGCTGCCTTGCTAGCCTACATTTAAATGTTAGAAACCCAGGGAGATTCTACTGAACTCGGGGACGTTGGGCTTCTCTGTGGCTTGGGCAAGTGGCCGGAGCCGCCCCCGAGAAGGCCGACTCCACCCGGTGCCACGCGGTACAGAGCTCCTGACGGGGGTCCGCGTAGCCCTTCCACGACCATCCGTCCAAGGAGACGGCAAGGTTCGGGCTGTTGACCCACACGGTGGGGACAAGGTGAACCCGAAAGCCGCGTGTCCCGCGCTCCCTGCACGTGTCCCGCCTTCGCGGCGTCGGGCTGGCTGGGTCCAGCCTCCGCGGTCGGACCTGGACTTACGGACCCCCGAAGTCGTACTGTAAAGCCATCCCCCAGCCCCTCCTGCAAACGTCCAATCGCGGGCGAACACCCGCGTCCGGGAGCAGCGAGGTGGGGCCCGGGAAGCCCCCAAGGAAGGTCTTACATCAGCCACCCCACGTGCAGAGGGAGGGGAGGAAGTCTCTCCAGTCCCCCGGGCTGCGCCTTTCCCCCCAGCCTCCGCCCCTCCCGCCGCGTCTCCCCGCCCCGTCCTTGGTGCAACCGCGGCCACCTAGTCGAGCGGCGCCGCGCGGGGCCGAGTCGAGCGGAGCAGCAGCCTGCGCCGCGTCGCCGCGTTAAGCGCAGTGCGGGGCCGCGGCCGGGGGCGGCGGTAGTGAGACCAACGCTGCGCTCCAGCCCCCTTTTCCCTCCATGGTTTCTCTCCGCTCCCGTGAGTAACTTGGCTCCGGGGGCTCCGCTCGCTTGACCGCACGCCGCCCGCTGCCCAGGACCGCGCCGCCCGCCTCTGCCGCCAGCAGACCCCTTCCGACGGTCCCAGCTGCGCAGGCCGGGACGCCTCTCCCCCCTCCGCCCCCGCCGCGGAAAGTTAAGTTTGAAGAGGGGGGAAGAGGGAAACATGGACATGAAGAGGAGGATCCACCTGGAGCTGAGGAACCGGACCCCGGCAGCTGTAAGCAGAGCCCCCTTAGGGAGCCCTCTCCTTCCGATGACTTGCATGTAATGGTGGCCACCTGCGGGGCCCCGGGTTCTCTGGCCCCGGCGCGGGGAAGGGCGCAGCTCGCGGGCTCGGACGGGGAAGGCGGGCGGGCGAGCGGGCGGGAGGGCGCGGAGGGGGGAGCGAGCGCGCGGGGATTAACTCTTTGGCGTCCGCGGGCCCCCGCGGCCTTCCGGGGAAGGCGGTGGGGTGGGGGAGAGCAAACTTTGAGCTCCTCGTCCGCTGGGGTTGTTCCCGGGGGAGCGTGTGAGCGAGTGGCCGGCGGCGAGGGAGGGAGGAGGGGGTTGTGTAACGCTGGGAGCCATGTTTGCAGCCTCCCGGGATGCGCGGCCCGGCTGGGAGCGGGCCTGCCGGGGAGCCGCGCAGCCATACCGGGCTGGGCCCGTTGCGGACCAGGCCGGGCTTCGCGCGCCCCGGGCCGGCCGGGGAAGGGGCTCGAGCACGGAGTGTGGGGGTGGCTTCCCCAGTCCGGCCTCGAGGTTGGCGCCGGCCCGGCCGAAGGGCAGGGACCATGAGGCGAGGAGGGCGCTTTTTGCCTTGGATTTGGGTGAAAAGCCCCCTCGGGTGCCCGGGGGCTTAGGCGGGCGCGGCCTGGCCCGCGCGGAGCGGGGGAGGGGCGAGCCCGAGCGGCGGAGGTGGCGCAACTGCCGCCCCTCCCGAGGCCAAGTTTGAAAAAAGGACGCGGTTCCCGCCATTTTTCAAGACTAAAAATAAAACTTTCTTCACCCCGTCTCTTGCTTCCCTTTCGCCTTCCGGGCCTTCTCCCCTCCCAGCTTTCCAGGGCGGGTCCCGGTCGGCCCGGGTGAGCCGTTGTGGCGGCGACTTCGCCCTCCCTCCCGCGCCGGGGCGGCGGAGCCCGGGCCCCCTGGCCGGGAGGCTGGCCCCTCGGTGTGGGCGGGCGGCGGCTCCTCGCGCCAGCCGGGGCGCGCCACAGGCCGAAACAGCGCCATGTTGGCGGGCATCCGCCCGCCCCCGGCGGTGGCTGCGGGCCGCCGCTCCCCGGGCGGAGCTCGTCTTGTTTTCTGCCTGCCTGGCCGAGGCTCGGCTGGCTCTGGCGCGAGCCCTGCTCTCCGCCGCCGACTCATCTTCTCTCCGGAGAGCTCTGGCCTCCTCCTCCCTTCTTAAAAGGGCGATGCCAGTCTGCGGGGGTGCCAGCGGGCCTCGGAGGCCTCTGCCCCTGCAAGTGCATAGTGCGGCCGACCGCGGCCGCGTGAGCAGCGGGTGGGCCTTTAAGAATCGCCTGTTTCTTCTCCGCCCCTGCCCTCCCCGCGAACTGGAGCGGCTTCCCGCGGCCCGGCGCGGGGCCACGGTTCCCGGTCGCCACGCGAGGAGGCCGCGCCTCTGCCAGACCCCCTGGTCGGTGAGTGGCGCGCTCTGGCCGGAGGTAGACCAGGAGAAGTCCTCCCGTCCCAGTCCAGAAAGCGATGGGTGCGTTTCGTGCAGTCAGGCAGCCGTGGGTAACAAGTTGCCCACTTGTGGAAATTCAACCAGGGTTTACCTGGTATGCACGAAGTTTTGAATTCCTGAGGTCTCCACAAATGGGGTTGGGGGCGCCGCACCGCGTGGTCACCCCGAGCGTCCCTGGAGGGATCTGAGGGCGTGGGCATCTCGGCAAGTACGCCCCCCCTCCTTTAAGGTTGAGGTCGGAACACAGTCGTCCCTTTCCGCTCATCAGTCAGACATTTTGTGTCGGCCACGTGCTAGTACATTGAAGGGTTAAGCTTCTTCACACTGTGAAACTCGAAGAGTTATGTTCTTGGGTTGTTCATTTCAGACGCTTAGGTTATTTCTGGGTAGTTGTAAATAAATAGAATGTGGAGTAATTAAATTTAGCCAAAATTTCTAAAAGAAAAGTACACACATAGTGGTAACTGTTTTCACAAGTAGAATTTGAATTCTTTGTGCACAAGCTAAAGTACTATAAAGGACTGAGTAAAACTTGACTTTGGGTGGGGAACACAAAACAATCTACAGATGATGTATTATATGGAATTGTACACCTAAAACATAATTTTATTAACCAACGTCACCCCAATAAATTCGATTAAAAAGGTTAAATTTTTTTTTAAGGGAGAAAAAACCTTACAGTACTTGACAATTAAAAAAAAAACTACTAAGAGCAGTGTTGCTTCCAATGGGAAATACAACTGGGTTGCTGTTCCCAGTATATGGAATTTTTTCCTATATGAGATAACTAATATATTGCTTTTTTTAAAGTACATATATGTGCAAGCGTTAATTTTGGAAGTAATCAACTTAGGCTTTACTCTCTTGCTAAAGACAGGCCATTCACGTGTCTATTTAATTAAATTCAGTTAAAAGGTCAGTTTGACAGTTGCTCTATCCACATTTCAGGTGTTCAAAAGCCGCAATTGATTAGTAGCTACTGGATTGGGCGGCACTAGCCTACAGTAATCCAGCGGTTTATCGAACGGATATTTGAGTACCAGCAGTATGCTAGCACCTGGCAAAGCAGTGTGAACAGAGACGGCGGCCCAGCCCGCCCCCTCCTGAGGCCTCGGACCCCGGGGATGCCTGTTGCACTGGTGCAGTTAGGGGCCTTGAGAGTGCTGCAGAGCCAGCGGAGGCTGTGACGAAGGACTCTGACATGGAGACGAGGCCAGTAGGAGTTAGGTTCTTAAGAGAAAAGATGAAAGCTTTGACCTTAAACTGAAGGCTTTTGGGGAGAAAAAATGCAGTAGGTTTTGAAGGGAAATTTATGAGGAGTTAAGTGTTTTTGCACAAAAGCATCATCCTTTTGGCAAATGAGAAATTCCAGGATGACTCCTTTAAAACCAAACTCAGCTAGTCGCATGGCTCCATATGTTTATGCAGGGCTACCTCTTAGAGAATTGGATTGGCCTCTGGGATCCTGAAGACTTTTGTCATTTGGGGAAAGAGGAAGAATTCTAAGTCCAAAACAGCTCTTGATATCAGAGGTGTGTTCTCACAGTGGAAAAAATGATGAAGATGACTTTTGAAAGTCATCTTCATAAAGAATGGTGCTAACCATTCAAAAATATAGGCAGGCAAGGATAGGAAATAGTTCTTATAAAATATTTGTATTGTCAGTTACTTCACTGGGAACAAATTGTACAGCCCTAGAACAGGGCACACACAACACAGGTTGTTGGTATGAGCACCTCGTTACTATGCATCTGGGGACAGCTAGCATTGTTACTAGCTCTGTTTGAGATTTTTGTCCAAAGTTAAAAGCCAAGCAGTTCCTGTGGTTCACAGTCTGAGCCCCTATGGGCCACTGGTGGGCTATATGCTAGACTGAGACATTCAATATGCCATAAATAAGGATGGTCTTTCCTTAGTCCCAACTTACTGAAAATAAATTAGGCTTTTTCCCCAGTAAATTGGCATCTACTGTTGTGTCTCTTGTGATATAATTTTGAGTACAGTGGAGTATTCTAATTGTTTGCACAGCAACTTATTTTTTTCCTTGTGTAATACATATTTGTTGAAGAAAAATTAGATACACATAAGCCAGAAAAAATAGTATAGATAAGCAAAAATTAAATATTTCTCACACCCATTTTACCATTTAGACTTTTGGGTTGTGTTGCATTTAGTAATAACTAAAGACAGTAAACATCTTTATCTTTCTATGTAATTATTCATTATAGCCTCATTGTTAATGTCTGTATAGATTATAATTTAAGCACCCCCATGGGGGTGATTAGAAGGTGGTTGGGTTTGGGGTTTGGGTTTTTTTTTTCCCATTTTAAATAGTACTGAAATGAACCTCCCATAAAGTGAATCTCTGTTTCTGCCAAATTGCTTTTTAGAATGGTTTCCTTTACCCACCAGTAGGATATGGGTGTTTCCTTCATGCTGTGGTTCTACAACCTAACCACATTTGAGACCCACTAATAAAAATCTGTTTTATTGTTATTTTGAAAACATTCTTTTAAACTAACAGTAGGGTAAAAGGTTTGCACATTGGTTAACTTAGGAGAATGGAAATGAGCAAGAGCAGCAGGAGTTACTTTTTCTTTCTACCTTTTGGATTATTTCATTTACTACAATAATAATGTTATTTTTTAACTAAGAGAATTGGTAAATTTAAAAGATCTTTAATTCCTCCATACTTTTCTTACCCTCCTATAACAAGGATAACATCATCGGAGAAGGTCAACCAACTAGTTAGATAAAATTGATCTGTTTTCAGTGTAGCGGGGGGAGAGGGACGTGAGATCAAATTGGAGAGGACGGAAGGGAAGTCACTTAATGTCTTCTGTGGCTTCCAGCTCATCCCCATAACTTTTAGTTACAATATAGCTCAAAATTTTCAGTGAAAACAGTATTGTTTTGCTGCTAGCTATAGAGAAGAAAAACAAGAGTTAAATAGGAATTAATAGGTTTTTATTTTTAATTCTTATTTATCTTAAATTAATGTTTGAGAAAAGGCTAGTTTAATTGGGAAATGGGGTATGAAGAGGAGTGAATTTGACCCCAAAAGTTAAACTACCTATTTTTGAGCAGAAGGCCAGCTAATTATTTTGGACCAGATAGCTCTCCCTAAGTTGCACACACAAATGTACAAGTGCCTGCTCACCGTTACCTCCTTAGGTAGTAGTCATGGAGGATTTGGGGCATAAATGGAGAAACTGGGGCCATTTCTCCTTGGTTAGAATCTCCCATTTATCCTGGATTTGGAGTGGGAGGCAGCACGGCTATATACCTGTTTACCACTCCCTCCACCACCGCCACCCCACGTATACTCCTGCACAGGTGTATTCTCCCTGTTGAGGAAGGCTGGACCCCTTCACACTTCTGGAAGGAATGAGGGAGTGGACAGTCTTAGTTATCTCAAAGGCTGCTGACCCGGTGCCTGAGAGAAGATAACCTTTTCGCCAGAGTCCTGTTTAGAACCTCAGACAGGCTAGATGGCTCCAGGCCTGTCACACTTGGGCACAGCACTCAGTGGGGCCCTCCTGTGGTCTCTGCTTTCTGCAGTAATTCCCACTCTGCTCTGTCCTCTTACTGTGCCTCTGGAGCCCTGTTCTGGGGTAGCACATTTCTTTACATCCTCAGCCTTCCTAGAAAAGTGCAAGGACATGCCTTCTCTGCTGAGCCATACAGCTCTTGGCCCCACGCACCCCAATAAATTCTCTTGCCTCCTATTCATAGAGAAAATTAAAGGTCTCCGTGTGTGTTCCCTGAAGTTCTTGCTCTCCACTTGTAGACTCACCTGTAACTGTGCCTGTTCTAGCTGTTTTCTGCACAGGAAGAACGGCCCTTCCTCCAACAATAGCACAATGATACTGGGTTGCCCAAAAAGCCTGTTAACATTTGACACAGTTTTCATTTTCACCAATAACTTTATTGATTTGGATATTTTGAGTGTGTCAGCTATCTCCCGCTATTGGCTTCTAGTGGGTAGAGGCCAGGGATGCTGCTAAACATCTTCCAGTGCATAAGACAGCCCCACAGGGAAGAATTATTTGGCCAAAATGTCAGTAGTACCAAAAAAGTAATAAACCACTTTTGACACATTGGATCAGTCATAGCCCCTTCTCCGTACACCGCGCCAATCTTTATTTTTGCATTTCAGTTGTGTATCTGCTTCCATCTTCAGTATTAAAATGGTTGCATGAAAATTCACTAATTTTGATGTTCTTTATAAAATGCATGCTGATAGGACAGCTGTCACAATGTAGTCTAACAAAATTGTTTTGATGAAGTTAAGACCACTAAGTGCTAGTAAAGCCATCATTCAGAAAAAAATGTAATGGACTTTTTGGCCAACCCAACATACATTAGTTTAAATAATGCATTTGTATTACATCTTGTAGTTAAACATTTTTTTAAGTGTCTATTGATGATTTGTATTTTATGGCTTGTCTGTTTTTTTGTCTCTTTGTTTTGGGGTGCTTTTTTTCTCAGGGTAAAAACAATATCCTCAAGAAAAAGGTGAATAAATGCAAATACTTGGAATTTCTGAATATCAAGGAAGGTCATAAAAAGTGTTAAAAAGAGGGGTTGGTTGCCATTTTAAATAAAGAACTCATAACTCAATAACAGACTCAAATGGTATATTCTTTCACCTAGCAATAGATTGTGAGGAAACAATCATAATTACATAAGAAGTTTTACATGAAAAGATACTATGACATTATTTATAATAGGGAAAATGAACTGTTTTGGAGGGAGGATTGAAATTTAATGGTACATCCATACACTTTCTTTAGCTATTAACAGATACTCAGAGCTGTTACTTTAAAGTATGCTAAGTTATGTAGTTTTATCTCACCTATATTTAAATATACAAAGGCTGAAGAAAATATACCAAAATATCAATAGTGATAAACATTAATATGTTTTGTATTAATGTGATTGTGCTTATGATCAGAAGGTAGGTTTTGTTTATATCCAGGTTTTCTCCCACTGCATCTTCTGCTGGTCCCCTACAATCCTGCCACCCCATGCAGTATTCTTAGCAGTGACTTTTTTTACCTTTTTTTTTTGAAGGTTTTATTTATTTATTTTGAGAAAGAGAGGGAGAGAAAGAGAAACATCAGTGTGTGGTTGCCTCTCACGTGCCCCCCGCTGGGGACTTGGCCTGCAACCCAGGCATTTACCCTTACTGGGAATCAAACTGGCATCCCCTTGGTTCACAGACTGGTGCTTAAGCCACTAAGCCACACCAGCTAGGGCTTTTTACCTTTATTTTTAAACATAGATTAATAGTCTCATCATTGAAGTGCAAAATAAGGCTCTAGAGAAAAGTCTCCCAGGCCTCTCTCTGAGAGGTGATTCCTATGAGATTTTATGTACATATAAGAAAGTGAATGTGTGGTATATTATGTAAATAATAACATGCATTCTGTACTTTTTTCATCCCAAAGTGTATCCTGTAAATGAATCCCTTGTTGATGGGCATTTAAGTTTTCTAATTTTTTCGATCACTTCTTGTGCCTTATTTCATAAGCCTCTCCGGGTGTTTCCAACTCATGCTTCACTCTTGGGTACTCCCGATTCTTTTCAAGTCTTCTTTGCAGCATCCCCAGGATTCCATCCTTTGTCCTCTTCCTAGGAATTCTACCCTTCCACTAGTGTCTCCATCCTGATGACTCTTAAATAGGGAATTTACAACCCAGACCTCCCTTGAACTCCAAACCCACATGTCCGCCTGGGGTTCCTTTCATATGGCCATCCCACGGGAAACTTAAGCTTGGTATCCCTTTTGTAATTCCTTACCCCTCCCTCAGCAAGCTGTTCCTTTCTCATTTCCATCTAGCTACACGGTTCCCCTTTCTCTAAACCAGAACCTCAGTTCCTCTCTGTCATCTTCTATACTCATTTGTTAAACCTGCAAATTAGAACCACTTTAAATTAACATTTCCTCTCCCAATTTCCTCCTCTTGATTCTTAAACATGTTTTAACTCACATTTAATCGATGTATGGTAGTTTTTTTGATGATTCTCATTACAGTAGAATTTTACTAGTTGAGAGAAATTGTCCAAAAGGTGATTTTACCCAGTGAGCTGGAAGGCAGAATGGCTTAAGAGGCAATATGGCTAACTCTAAATCCTCCTTAATTGACTTTTGGCATATTGGTGTCATTCTGTATGATAATTTTGCATTCTCTGTCAGATATAGTCATAGAAAGTTCCCCAAACCAAATGGGGCCATCTTAGTAGTGTCTAAGTATACTACTTAGGTTGGTGGCCATTACAATTCACATTTTCCATAGTTTTTGGGGTTTTCTTAATACAAAAGAAATACCTGCTTGTAAAAGAAAAGCATAGATATGACTAAAGTAGACAGCAGAGGTCCCTGTCATCCTCTTTCTCCCTTTCCCCAGAGGTTACTTTCTCAGCATTTACTAAGTCTCAAGCACTAGTGGGTGCTTGAAGTGGGTACTGTTTTCCCACCTCACAGATGAGGAAACTGAGGCGCAGAGAGCTTAAGTGGCTTGCCTGAGATCATAGGGGTTTTAAGTAGCAGAGCCAGGATTCTGCCCAGGCATCTGTCTCCAGAGCCTGGCTTTCATTAGTTGACATGTTAGGTTTTCACGTGTGCTAATTTTCATCAGGAAAAGGAAGAACAGCAGAGGTATCTAGAGAAAAGGAAGGAAGGAAAGATGGGAGGAAAGAAGTAAAAAGGTATAGGACCACATGCATCCTGACTGAAACCAGGGCTTCTGAGGAGGAAGCAGACAGGGCAGTGAGAAGTTGTGGTGTTGTGGGTATCACTGACTCTATAAATCTGTTTCCTTCTCTGTACAGCGGGGGAGGGTGGTACGCAGAATAGTAAGTAAGTTCTCCATAAATGATAGCATATTGCTGGAGTAGGATCCTTGGATTCTGTAAGGGAGGATGAAGCCAGTACTAACTAGCTCACCATTTTAGAACTGTCGGCATCTCCCTGTAACACTCGCCCTCCCTCCCTCTCTCCCTCTCTCCCTCTCTCCCTCTCTCCCTCTCTCTCTCTCTCTCTCTCTCTCTCTCTCACACACACACACACACACTTGGTTGATGTTATTCAACTTGGTAGATTCACTGCAAGAATGCCTTTGGCAGTTAAAACTAATTTGCATCACTATAAATGGATCAAAACGTGTTAAAGTTGCAAGTTTCAAAGTCAACCACAGAGCAAGAGTGGCAATAAGGATTAGTATAGTATTCACACAGTAGACTGTTAAATAATCAGTATTCAAAATCTTCAGATGTGACACCCTTGGATGGATTTGAGTTCTGAACTTCAGGCCCTCCAAAGGAGGTTGTATGGCCTGAGAAAGGAACCCAGTGTAATGTCTGACAGTTCTCCCCGCTGTTGTTCTCAAATGTAACCCAAATTGGTCTTTGTTTTGAATTAAGGCCTTTGCATCTTGATCCCTTCTTAGTGACAATATAATCTGAGTGAAGATTAATAAAAACCACAAGTGGAAGTGTATGGTGCTGCCGGAATCTCTGTGATCTTGATAGGAAAAGTAAAGCATTCCTCCTTTCCTTGTGTCGTTCTCCTGGGCCTTGAGGTAGAGACTCGGCCTGAAAGAGGGCCAGGGGGTTTCTTCACTCCGCATTTATAGTCAAAACTACCCCTTGGAGAACAGACTTGGGAAAAGGAATAGGGGAGATATGGTTTCTTCACTTATATCTTAAGAACTGTAGTTTCTGTCTCTGGAAAGGAAAGAGTTTAAATCTTTATTTATACCATGGTGTAACATTCCACCCTTGGTATCTATTAGTATATTGTTACTAAAGGCTTAATCATTTTTCATTTATTTATAACTGTGATCTAGGTCTAAGTAGAGGCTGCCTCTATATATGGGTGTGTTTTGCTGGGTGTTTATGGTTGGTGCTTTTGCTTTGTTTTGTTTTTTTGTTTTTTTGTTTTCTGTGTGTTTTTTTTAAAGCTTGTCCTTTTTTCTTCTTCCTTTGTCATCCACAGGTTCGAGAACTTGTCCTGGACAATTGCAAATCGAATGATGGAAAAATTGAGGGCTTAACAGCTGAATTTGTGAACTTAGAGTTCCTCAGTTTAATTAATGTAGGCTTGATTTCAGTTTCAAATCTCCCCAAACTACCAAAATTGAAAAAGGTAAGTGCTTTTTCTATAACAGTAAAAGAGAGAACCATCCTGACAAGGGGAAAATGTATGATTTTACCTGTAAGGAAGTGTTTAGCGGAGCAGAAAGCACAAGGCCTTTAGAACCAGGGATATCTGGGATTGAATTACAGCTCTTTCGTTTCCTTGATGGGTCATCTTCTGCAGGTTACTTAATCCTTTTAAGGCTCAATTTCCTCACCTATAAACTGGTGATACCACCTGGCCTTACAGAATTGCTGTGATGTTTGGAAATTATAGATGTTGGATGCTAAATAAATAGTAGAATAATTATGAAGAATAATTAATTTGTGAATAATGTATTACTTAATATTATAAATTTGTTGCTATAATGTTAGATACATTTCATTCTTAGTATGCTCTGGTTTAGGAAACAAGTACCTACCACTTTTCATGTTTTATATTTATTGATTAAGGGTGAGTTTAAGTAGTAAAGTCTTCAAATTTATAGTCTTTATGATCATTCAAATCCATTGCATAATTTTTAATGACTAGAAGTTTAAAATGTGTTGTGACTTACTGTAAGAATCCACTGTAACAACATTACTGTATTTCCTTATCCTAGCTGGTGGTCTGGTGTTAGCACTTCATTCGTCTGATTGCAAATCAGTCACTATCCACCTCCAACCCCCTTCTTTAAATTAAAGAGAGAGACATTTTTTTGTGTCCTTGCACATTTAACTGTCACAGAACCCCAGAAAATCAAAACTGGAAGAAACTTAGATCTTCTAGCCCAGCACCTTCTTTTACAGGCACACTAGTAGACCTAGAAAGGTATAGTAATTTGCTTAAAGCTACCCACAAAGGTGCTTAGTGCTAGAGCCAAAACTAGACTCCGTGTGTCCTTTTTCCTAACCCAGTACCTTTTTTACTACATACAGAAAGTTATGTGGTCATGTAAATGTTGCAGAATCCTTTACTGTTTAGGTGTTCACTTTATTGTCTAAACAAAGGTGTGATCAAATTTAAGCAAAGGGCCAGTATGTTGTTCCTATAGTTTGCTTCTGAGTCCTGAGAGGGACTTGTTTTTCCCCTAAGCATGTGAATTAAAAACTAGAAATGCTTTTTACTTGTATGCCTTATTTAGGTAGTAAATGCTCAGACAGCCCTCATGGGTTTCAGGGTGACCTGCTTCCTATACATATGACTCCTGTTATATTTAAATGGGTAAATGTTTCTTTTCTTCTGATAAGTATGCTTTAGTAATTCAGGAGTCATCCTTTTTATTTGCATGGGTTATTGGTGACACTGGAAGCTCTGGTTAGCCCATTAAACAACCAATGGCTTTTTAGCATCTGTCCACGTAAACTTGATGCCCGCAGATCCTAGTAGTATGTGTTTTGTGTTCTGTTTTCTTAGCATCCCAATACATTTTCCTGAATTACCATGGTCTGTGTGCTGTCAGACTTATTCAGAAAGTGTATCAGTTGATCATCAATATAGAGGCTTTATCAAATCCTTCTGAAGTCTTATTTTAATCAGTCACTTGTAGAGTTAGTGAGCGAGGAATAGAAATACCCATGAATCAGACTTAAAGGCAGATAGATGTTCTCGCAGCTGATGTGAACTTTATGTACTTCCTACAGCACGGGTGGTTTTATAGCAAGAAACAGGATCTGAAAGAAATTTGGTATAAATAAATGTCTCAAGCTTCCTAGAGTACACATTGCTTGCATTTCAAATTAATAATGCTACTTAATCCTTTGACGGATTGCCTTATTTCTACTACCTAAGATACTCTTGTTGAAAGGATGTGAATATTACATATGTGTGATATTCTGGCCAATGAAGATAAGTATTCCCTTTATTATTTTGATTTACTAATATCTCATTAAAGCTAATACTTGAGTCTTTGTTGACTGTAGACTTATATTTTAAAATCTATACAATGAACCCTGGCCAGCGTGGCCCAGTTGGTTGGAACGTTGTCTCACACACCAGCAGGTTGGGGGATCGATTCCAGTCAGGGCCCATACCTAGGCATGGGTTTGATCCCTGGTCGGGGCGTGTATAGGAGGCAGCCAGTCACTGTTGCTCTCTCTTTCTCTTCTCAGTAAACAAACAAAAAATTAAAAACCATATAGTGCAAGCTGTTTGACTGGAACATCCTATGGGAAGGAAAGAATTGTCTGAAATGTTACATTCTCCTCTTCTGAGATATTTAATAACACCTGAACAGCAGGCTTGTTTTGTTGTTGTTGTTGTTGTTTTTTGTTGTTGTTTGTTTTGTTTTTTCTTTTAAAGGTTTTATTTATTTTTCAGAGAGAGGGCAAGGGAGGGAGAAAGAGAATGAGGGAGAGCAGCATCGAGATGCAATCGTACATGCCCTGACCAGGGACTGAAACCATAACCCAGGCATGTGCCCTGACCGGGAATTGAACTGGCGATCTTTGGCTTTGTGGAACTATGCCCAAGTGAGCCATACTGGTCAGGGCTTCAGCTGTTTTTTAAACTGATTGTTTCAGCAACTATTTACACTTTTAGAAGTTACTCTATTCTGCATCATAGGTTTATTTCATTGCATGCCATAGATAAAATTACATGACGTTTTCATGTTCTTCAGGGTACATAGCATAGTGGAGAGGGCATGGATTCTTCTGAAACTAGTCTTCCTGGCCTCAAAACATGAGTCCACCACTGTAACAGCTGTGTGCTCTTGGACATGGTACTAGTCTCTTTGTAATTCGTTTTCCTCATCTGTCAGAGGGAAGTAGTAGTTTTGCTTACCCCATGGGGTTATTGTGAGACTGAGTTCATGTACAGGGGTGGGCAGAAGTAGGTTTACAGTTAGTTGTGAGTATGCAAAACACTGAATTTATTACTGTATTATTATTTATTGTACTATTTTCTATATAAACAACTGTGAATTTGTTTTTGTCCACACCTGTATTTCTAGTGCTTTAAACAGTACCTGGCACTTAGGTACTTGTAAGTAAGGGTTAGATACAATTACCATTGTTTTGAGTGGTTAAAATAGGGAATTAAAACCAGCAGTATGACCTAAGGTTTTTTATCTGTAAAATAAAGAATTTGAATTAAATGCTCTTGACCATCTAATTTTTCCAGGCTCCAATATCTTTCATTCTAAGATTCTAATATTCCTTGCTGAAGGCTCGTTTCCTTCATTGGCACACCACTCACTGTGCTACTTGACCTGCTGCTAAGAAATTAGAGTAGCTTCTTATAAAGGCCAGGTTGATGCAAGAAGTGGCCTCCAGGGAGCTGGTTGTAGCTACCCTGAAGCTTTTGCCCCATTCCCTTTCCTGAGGTCATGGGCCTTCTTTAAGGGCTTTTTGGGGCCTTTACTACTGTGGTCTTCAGATCAACATTCCCCGGTGGCTTCCCGGTGTAGAACTCCACAGTGTGTCAGCGCTGTGCGGAGCCAGATTAGGTTTCGAGTGGGCACAGCGAGCTTGGCTTGGCACACACAATCAACTGTTTGGAATGCATGGACCATTTACCCTTCCTGGCAAGTATAGAGCATTACAACTTCTCAAAGAATTCTAATTTGCTTTGACCCACTTTTTAGGTTAGAAAATGTATTCACTGATGTTAGGGGCCAGTTCTCAAGCAAACTGTTAAAATTAGTAGGTGGTTGAGAAAACACAACTCTGCTCAATCCTGTGCTGCCTCTCCTGCCCTGAAATGCTGCTGGGGCCTGTAAACTGCTTAGCAGGGTTGAGTAAAGCAAAATGAACATGATATGTGCTAATAAAAACAGGGTTTTTGACCTTGGTGTGTAGGAAGTATCTGCTCTTTAGAGCCTTAATGACACGTGCTCCTCCATATATTTGTGTGTGTGTTGTGTGCATTTTCTTTTGCAGCTTGAGCTCAGTGACAATAGAATCTGTGGAAGTCTGGACATGTTGGCAGAAAAACTTCCAAATCTCACACATCTAAATTTAAGTGGAAATAAACTGAAAGATATCAGCACCTTGGAACCCTTGGTAAGTAATTGAGAATTTGGAAACCAGGACTTATTGGTCATTTTCATTTTCATATTTCTTTTATAGTAAGGGAAATGATTGGAAATAACAAATGAATGCCTGATACTGTGGTAGCTTCCGTCAAAGGGGAATTTTCTCTCCCTCTCTCTCTCACTTCTTTTCCCTTTAAAAATTTCACATGTTTAAGAAATTAAACATTTAATTTTCCCCCAGACCGGCTAGGCTCTCCTGTACTCTTATAGAAACAGTTATTTGTATATGGTGGCATACCTGAATTACGGATGGAACAGAAGTCCAGGGATAGTCGCAGTACATCTTAGGTCTCCGAGCTCCTGTCTTGTGCTCTAGCTGCTCACAGTTGCCCAGAGTTTTGCATGGGAACCCCCAAGTCCTCAGCCTTATGTACTGGGATGAGCTATGGAAAGTTAAGTTCAAGTGCAATGGGTTATAGACTTGCTGTGTGACCTTGGGCAAATTGCTTCTTTTCTCTTGGGCCTCAGTTTCCTCACTCATGAAACAGTATAATACTCCCTACCTTACTTACCTCACTTAGAAGTCCTGAGAATAAAATAAGGTGATGCAGTTTGCTTCGTAAGTTGGGAAGCTGTGCTAATGGGGGTCTAGCCTATGTGGAAGTTGTAGTGTCCGGAAAAGAGCTTTTTGGGGCAGGAATTAATGCAGGGTACAGGCCAGACCCACTGGCTGTTCTTTTGGCTAGCATCTGGAAATTCCTGTGAATTTGAGATTGTTAAAATGACTGCTTTTCCTAAATATGAAATTCTACAAATCTGGCATGCAGGTAGGATTCCATTTTAATGAGGCTAACATGACGTACATAAAGTCAGTGTTTGTATTAACTTCCAGACGTCCGCTGGAAGAGGGTTATACAGCAGATAAGAATTGCCTTTCAGGATCCAGAAGAGCAGAACCCAAGAGGGTGAGGGGATCCTCTGTTATGTGTCTTTTCTGATGTCACACCATATTTATAACTGGATTTCACATCAGTTTTACAGAATGTTCTGTTAGTGTTTCAAGGGAAGATAGAGTTATGATTTCTTTCAATGAGGAGGATTTCCCGTTAGAATCATAGGGTCTTTTCCCTCTTAATGACTGAGGTGATACTCCAGCGTAGATGTAATCATCCTTTACTGAGCCACTTTGTGTGTATGTTTCATGAAGTGGACTGTATTTAGTTCATATTTCTCATAAATCTTGGGAACCTTTTCTCGCCTTTGCTCCATCAGTTTTACCCCTGTTTTTCTGCTGTAGACAGGCATACCCAGATACTTAAGACCCCTCCCCCCTTTTAAAGATCTTATTTATTTATTTATTTATTTATTTATTTATTTTTAGAGAGAGGGGAAGGGAAGAAGAGAGAGGGAGAAAAACATCAATGTGTGAGAGACACATCGATCAGTTGCCTCCCAAACTCACTCTGGCTGGGGACCAGACCTGCAGCCCAGGCATGTGCTCTGACCGGGAATCAGACTGGTGACCTTCTGCTTTGTGGGAGGGCACCCAACCAGCTGAGCCGCACTGCTCAAGGCTTGACTCCCTCATTTTTACCAGTTCTTTTCTTCCAAACTAATCCCTATTTCCAGTGTTTAAATAAACATTTACTGAGATTTGCAGTGTTCGAGGACATTAACATTGGCCCACTGTATTCTCATATAAGCTACAGAAGAGTGACTGTAGAGAAAACCAAGTTTAGAAAACAAATACTCATCAGTCACAGGATAAATGGAGGAACAGAGACTCAAATCCAAGTCCACCATTCTCTGTACTGTTCTTTGCACTATTCTTGGGACCTGTTCTTTTTTTATCTGCAAATTTATTCCATACCCAAGTTGGCCTAAACTATTCCAACAGCAGCACTAAATGAAGTGCTGATGGTCTCTCAGTCAGATAACTCCACTGAGCCTTTATTGTTTGTGTTAATGACAGGCTTGTCAATTTAGGGTCACTGTGAGCATGGGAACCCCTTTTTTCTGGAACAGAGTACCAGATAGTACCTTTCTATGCTAGATCACTGGCTGCTGTCTAATTCTTATGGCAACCCGAGTCCTCTCTGATGTTTTGTCAGAAGCCTTTGTCCGTGCCCTAGCATGCAGAGGCAGAGCAGGGGCAAACATTGTGTGTGGGAGCTGTTTGCTTGGGTGTTCCTGATCTGGTCAGTGATGTATGAGGGCCCTTTGGTGGCTGTGAAAGTCTCGGTCCCCTGGGGCAGGGGAGAATGAGAAATAATTATTGTTGTAGTTATCATTTTTTGGAGGATCTGCTGTGTGCCATACACTGTAGTGGATGCTTTATGTATGTTTTCTCATTGGTAACCTCAAGGAAGATTTCTGCAAAGTAGATAGAAATAGCATGCCCCTTATTTTACACACGAGGAAGCTGAGGCTTGGGAGAGGTTGAACCCCTTGTCCAGAGTCACACACGTGGCTAGCCAGTGAGAAAGCTGCAGGCCTGCACACCTGGGACTCTCTGCAAAAGCCTGAGCTCCTGCCCGTCTCTGAAATTGCTGCTCAGATTCCAAGAGGTGCTAAGTGGGTCCTCTGAAGTTAGAACATGGAATAAAATAAAATTGTAGGAGAAGGTGAGGGGGGAAGTGTTGGGTCCATTTTGAATTCTGAAAGTATTCTTCAGTGGGGAAAAACACCATCCTCATCCTCATTAACCACATACATTTTGAACACCGTCTGCATTGAGCCCAGTTCTTACAGTCACTGCAATGATTGTGAATGCCTCTGCTTGCTACAGGGATATTAATCGAGAGACAAAGAAGGCATCAATTCAAACTTCCTTGGACACCTTTTTTAAGAGACTTGGGCCATCCAAACCATCCCCCAAAGCCCTTCTAAATTCTAAGAAGGCAAGCAAAATTATTGTTAATAAAATGTTTAATGTTTATTATGGCTAGCCTTTTCGTTTTAGGCCAAATTTATGATATGATACAGTTGTGAATCTTCTTTTTAGCAGTATTTAGACATTACATTGAGATCCTGAATGATGTGTGTAGTGTATTTGGGGCCTTAAAGTGTAATGTTACTACTTTAAACAGTTCTAGGGTACTAAAATTGTATGTGATTTTGTTATTTGTTTTCACTTAGTTTTCTAGCATACTGTTTGGCATGTTCGAATTATAATGGTTTCTTTTTTAAGAAGTAGTCAAAAACATCACAGATTCGTAGAGTTTCAAAAACAGGAGAGCCTTGGAGGCCCTGTATGATGGGATAGTTGAGAGAACTGGAGAAAGGGCTTGGGCACTGTGGAACATTAAAAATCGGGGATTGTGTGCATTCTTTGTGCATCCTTTTCTGGGGAGTGAGTTTGAGCAATGAATTTTTAGATTGCGCCTCTTTGGGAAAGCTATCTAAATTGTGCTCATATCCTAGCTGGTATAGAATCAGTCTTTTTGTGAAGAGAAGGGAGTTCCCAGTATGCCAGCTAGTTGTCCGGGGTCGTATTTCAGCATTTTTTTTCTCTTGGGTGAGAATTCATACCTGGGCTTCTGGAGGTCAGGGCTGCCCACTGGGGAACCTACTCTGAAAGTGACACTAGGTAAAAGCGTCTCTCCCTGCGGTGAGAAGGCCTGGGGACGGCTTTCTGAAGACCTCAGGGGGACTGACTTACATAACGCTGGTGTTTTGAGGAGTACGGTTTCCTGTTGCTGTAACTCTGCTCCACGTTCCCAAGGGGGCTGCTCAGTGAAAAATAAAATAAGTGTGGGAACTTCATGTCTGACCAGGAAGATGACGACTCTGTAAGTGCAGGGGTCAGCAACACTTTCCTCCAAAGGGCACAATAATAGATCATTTAGGCCTTGTCAGCTATACAGTCTCTGTCAGAGTTACTCAGCTTTCCCACTGTAGCACAAAAGAAACAATACATAACATATAAACAAGTGAGTGGCTGTGTTTGAATGAAACTTATTTTGCAAAAACAGGCAGTGGGCCAGAATGGGCCAGCAGACAAATACAGAGATGTCCTAGGTCCTGAAGGACAAGGTGTTGTTTAGTCTGCATTCCTCCTCGGGTCCTTGTGAATGTTGAAGTAGCTTTCCCAATAAAACATAAAAGCCTTTAAACATCAACATTGATTTTTTGCAACTTAACTTCATGCAGAGAGCCTCTTCCTACTTTTGTATTTTTTTTCTTAGAGAATACTGAGCTTTTCTCTTGATTCAGAATGATTAAAAGTTACGTTTATGAAGCTGTGTAATATGCACCCCCCGGGCTCATCGCCCCTGTTCTAAAAGACACCGGGCTGCAGAGCACTTCGCGTGTGCTTCCTGTGCTTTCTCACCCTCCCCTCTCTCCCTGAGAGGGTCTGCTGTCACTCCTGCTGTGCTCTCCTCGCTTGCTTGTGATGATACCTCCGCCCTCCCAAGCTCTTAATTCACTCTTAATCAAAGCTTAATAGATGTGCGGTTGAAGTACTAATACACTGGTGTCCTAACAGATGGAGATCTGAGTAGAATACCTGGAAATTTTCCTATCTACTTTGATTGCTCAGAAAGATTTTTCTTGGGCCAAGCTTTTATACCCTGACTATTATGGATAAGTGAAGTGGAGGCTCCCAACAAATGAGGTGTTACAACCAAGTTTCGAGGTGTGGTAACATCAGAAGAACATTACATGGAAAAGTCTGGTAAATGATTATTTCCCCAAAAATTATAAAAGAAGAAGAGAGCGTAATGTTGCTCTATTTCTGAATTTGAACTCTGAGTTTCCCTTCTTTTTCTCCAGCCTGTATTGGTTCCCGTCTTCCCAGAAAATGTCTGCACCCCAACAATGTGTGATTTTTTTACATTCCAACCTCCAGTGTTTCCCATCTGTGTCCCCAGATAGGAATCTCAGGCACTGTGAGATTGAGTTGATTGATTGATTGATTGATTGATTGATTGAGTCTTTGTTTTTGTTTTTTTCCTATACTCCCCCAGAGCATTGAAGACTATGTTCAATACCCAGTCAGTTCTTATTGGCCACTTGATGACTCAAATGTTTAAACTCAGTTTTCAAACAAATTTATTAAATTCTTTGATTTGTTTCATAGTGTGAAAAGATCGGTTTTAATAACTACTTTTCCAACTTTGTATTTCTGAAGACTAATGCTGCCAGGAGAAGACAGTTCTTTGAGGAAAGTAGATGCAGGAGGGAAGGACTAGTTAAAAATCGAGTGGACTCTAATATAAAGGTTGCAAAGGACTTGAAATGTTTTCCTATGTATGAGGCCGAGTGGGTAGTAGCTAGTTAAATATGAGCCTCGAATTTTACCTCTCTAGGAGAAGGGTTTTGTTGTTACATTCCTTTGGTTTAGGTGGTGTGTTTTTTGACCCTTTTCTTCAGAAAAAGTTGGAATGTCTGAAAAGCCTGGATCTGTTTAACTGTGAGGTTACTAACCTGAACGACTACCGAGACAGCGTCTTCAAGCTCTTGCCCCAGCTGACCTACCTGGATGGCTATGACCGAGAGGATCGAGAAGCTCCTGACTCAGATGCCGAAGTGGACGGTGTGGATGAAGAAGAAGATGATGAAGGTGATTGGATGTAAATTTTAGTGAACCTAATTTCTGCCTTCCAAGAGTTCTGGTAAAGCTACTGAATGTTATTGCTGTTGAGAAAAATAATTCCTATCCATGCATGTAGGCATTGATTAAATTTGGAGCTAGGACCTCTGCTTTAATTTCGAATAAGCTCTTGGGATATTGAAGCCTTTAAGTGATTCCAAATAAAAATGGTTCGTTAGCTAATGTGTTGAATTTCGAGCCTAGAGATCATAGATGGCTGCAACTCATTAAGGACTTGGGATTCATAGTTCACTGAAAGGACGGTGGTTTCGTGTCCCCTGACTTCCTCCTAGCTGTTCCCTTGTCTCGGTTACTGCTTCCTTATCCTTGCAGCCTCACCTTTGTCAACAATTCAGGAAGACTTCTGACACCTGCGGAGGTTAGGTTCGTGAGTGTGCTAGAACACCCCCTTGCTGCCTCATTCATAGCACTTGTCACTCTCTGCTATTCTTGTCCCTTCCAGCTATGCTGAGATTGTCTTCTTGGGGAGGGGCTTTTTTCCTGTGTTCACAGGGCCCAGCACCTAGTGGGTACCTGATACATGTTATTTCCAAATAAATAAAATAGCTTTCCTGCTTTTAATATATGACTGTGGCTTAAGAAGGTAATGATTTCAAAGTACTACATGTTGGATTTCATTTTTCATTAATAAGGAAAATAATATCTGGATGTAACATGGAATTAGAATACAGTTTTTAGTATAGATATTTGATCAAGGTTTTTACACTCAGTTATTTTTAAGAATCTTTGAATATTTTCTGCTCAAAATATCCTTTGGATCAGCTTGTGCTCTCCTTGCACAGTGACGCATTTACTGTGAGTCAGTATCAGGAGAGATGACTTCTCGCCTGCAAGCGGCTTAGAGGAAGCAGCGTGATTGGTTTTCACATTGGTCAGCATGAAGGAAATGTGTTCTACAGTTTCTGATGTTGCTGGAAATGTGGTATTACTGCATTTGAAGCATTGTTTTATTTTCTAAGAGTTTTATAGTTTTAGCTCTTATACTTATGTCCATGATCTGTTTTGAGTTAATTTTTGTTTTTCAGTTAAGTTGACATTCAGTATTATATTAATTTCAGGTATACAGCATAGTGGTTAGACATTTATATAATTTACAAAGTGAGTCTGTTCACCATAAGTCTATTACCATCACCATACATAGTTATTACCATATTATTGCCTATATTCCTTATGCTGTACTTTACGTTGAAGCATAATTTGAGATATCTCTTTTCTTTAGAGATAAAAACACGCAAGACAAATGATCAAGAAAAGCAGAGGAGGAAAAGGATTGGACAACTTGGGTGTGGTTATCGGTGTAGCAGAACTCAGGAAGCATGTTTACAGTTTTGCAGGAGATTGGAGACAAGGCAAAAAGATAGGATGGGATGGGGTAGGATGGGATGTGAGAGGGTAACATGGACACAGATTAGGATATCTCGCCTGGTTCCAAATATTTATGTCACTTGCTCCCCTCACCACAGGTTCTCAGTTATTCCTAAAAGCACTTCGTGCCTCTAGTTGTCTATTGGAATTCATTTAAAACAGGTTGAACAGCCCCATGTGCCAGGAGCCTATAAAGGAAATTCTTTGGAGGATGAAGATCAGTCAGGGCAACAAATATTTGAGCATTTCCTATGTGCCAGACACTGTGGAAAACAGTTTTGAAAGGGAAGAAAACACATACACGCACATGGTTCTGTCCTCTAGGAGCTTACTGTCTACTCAGAAGAGAATGTTAAGTAATCACAACTAACTGATCACAAGTGAGCAGAGTATGTGGTGAAGGAGAAGCACCAGGTGCTTGTGCGAGAGTGTGCGCTGGGATTAGGAGGTCTGGCGTGTCTGCTCGAGGAAGTGAGTTTTACCTAGATTCAAAGGTCGAGTCGTCATTAGCCAGAGCAGAAAGGGAAGAGCATTCAGGAGCCAGGAGAGAGCACAGCAAGCTCCAGGACTGGAGAGGCAGGACCTGCCTGGTTGGAGACCTCCGCCAACTGGCAGGGACACAGCGGGATGGTGGTGCCTCTCAGCCTGCCCCTCCCGCCCGTCGGAGGGGTCTCCCAAGTTCCCCGGTTGGGGAGCTTTGTAGTGGTACCTTTACCCCAGAAGGATTTTTCTTGTTTTGTTTGTATTTTTTCTGACTTTTTACTATGGAAAGTTTTAGACATGGACAAAGGTAGAAATAATAACAAAACTTTCATGTTCCCATGACAGAGCTTCAACAATTACTGGTTTATGGCTGATCTTGTTTTGTATATACACCCTACCCTCTACCCCCTTCCTTCCTTGGAATCAAATGCCAGACCTTGTCTCACTTCTTTAATGAGTGTTTCGGTGTACATCCAGTTTATCAGGAGTCCTGGTGTCCGGATTTTGTGGGACTCTGTTGGACAGAAGGACCGAGCCACAGGGGCTTGGGAGAGAGTGTGACTGTGGTTCGAGGTTTCTCCTGACATTCGTAGCCCAGTGTCTGTCCTGTGGACCAGCCCACAGTTCCCCAGCACCTTAGCAGGGGTACCCCGTGGTACCCCATGGGACATCAGCGGTATTTATGAATTCCTTTTGGGCTGTTTTCAGAAGGAGAAGATGAGGAGGACGAGGAGGATGAGGATGGTGAGGAGGAAGAGTTTGATGACGAAGAGGATGAAGATGAAGACGATGATGTAGAAGGGGAAGAGGATGAAGATGAAGTCAGTGGAGAGGTCAGTGCTACTCTGCTGCCCTGCTTCCTAATCAAAGTTAGTTAAAAAGAAGAAAGGGAAAAGAAAAGGGAAAGGCCTCCTGAAGAATTAGTATACTTGTGAATAGTCTAATATCAGTCTGATTAATTTAGCTCTTGTAACTCCCACCCCCTTTTAATAAATACTAAATGGAATGCTTACTGAATGCTAACTGAGAGTGGAGGGTGCAGTGTTAAATAAGAGTGTGGTCCTGCCCTGGAAGAGCAGGCAGTTTAGTTTAATGGGATGCCTAGTAATACAATATCTCGAAGGAGCTGAATGCCATACAAGGACAGGAGAAAGGAGTGTTGACTTTGACCCTCAAGGAGGTTTGTAAAAACAGGCAAGGGATTAGTTTAGATGTCATCAACAATCATGTTATTTTTTAGTACAAAAATAAGGCTCTGAGCACTTTGTATAATTTTTATAGGTCTTTAATGAAATTAAGTTCCTGAGAGAAGCTTTTTATAACAATGGTAATGTAGAAATCTTTGTCCAAACCTGCTTTGAAATTCAAGATTTTTAGGTCATTTCTTGAATTACTTATTTAAAGTTGTATACTAATCAGACATGTCTGGAAAATAAAATGCTTCTGAAAAGCAATTTGCAAAGAAAATTTTAAATTAAGCTTATTAAGAAAAACATTTCAGTACATCAAACTAGGTAAAAATAACATTAAAGTTTTCTCCTTGATGGATTGTTACATTTATTGGGGAATTATTTAGTTTTTGTACTTCTCAACTTGGCAGAATTAGTCTTAATAATGATATGCCATTACCATTCTTTAGGAAGAAGAATTTGGACATGATGGAGAAGTTGATGAAGATGAAGATGATGAGGATGAGGATGAAGATGAAGGTGGGTCTAATGCATGTACCTGTTTCCTCAGATAAAAGTCGCAGTCGGGGGTGGGTGTCCATTAGTTTAGAATTTGGAACCACAGAGAAAATAAAATGCCCTTTGCCTTGGTGGTCTCACAGGCTCTTTGTATGGACAGACAGCCCTGTCGGTGTGTCCGTGCTCGTGCCGCCCACCTGGGAGCGACTGGGCGACTGGGCATGCCTGTCTGGGGCACGGAGGCCCAGTTTCCAGCCCCCACACTTGGACTGTGTTTAGACCCTATCGTCCAGGTTATTGGCAGGCTTGAAGTTTCTATGTTTTGAATTCTTTCCTTTAAAAAAGTCGTAATTGGGTTATAATTTTTACAGGATATATGCATAGCACCTTCCCATTTTATCAGTGTTAATCCTCCCCCCCGCCCCCAACCAAAACCCATGAAACACCTGTTTGTTACTCCCTGAAAGTACGGATTCCCGTGCTTGTGCAGGTTTCAGAGCATCAGCTTGTTTACTGTGCTTTCCATCGGTCCCAGCGTTTTCAGCGTCTGTTCTCTGTGCCAGGGACTAGACAAACTTTACGATGATAGACCTGATTTCTGCCCTCACGCAGCTTTTTGGGACATAATTTGACAAGGATTTAGTCAGTTTAATTGAAATAGCCATTAATTGTTATTAGTTGACAAAACAATGATATGTAGGCCTCTGTGTCCAAAATACCTTAGGGGTCTAACTAATCTTTTTTTAGTCAATGTTGACTTGGCTCCAGTTTGAGTCTTGCCATGCTTAAACCTACATACATTGTATTATCTCACTTAATCCTCAGAATAACACTGTAAGTCAGTACCATTATTTCCATTTTAGAACAAGGAAACAGGCTTCAAGGGAAGAGGTTGAGCACCTGCCCAAGGTCATTTGTTAATGGCATGGGTCAAAAAACAGCCTAACTCCAAGGTCCTTGCTGTGCATTTTAATAACTGCTAATGTTTCCTTGGACCAGCAAGTGTAAGAAACACTGGGAAGACTGCAACGTAAATTGGAAAAACTGGTTGAACTTTTCTGTGATTTGAGATGCTACTGTGCATTTTGCCCTTCTTAGTTCTGTGGTCACTATTTATGCTTTTTAAAATTAGTACCTCTTAATGAACAACCTGTCTGTCAGATCAAGCTGACATCTTTTTTTTTTTAATCTCTCAACCATCAAAAAAGTCCATTGTCTTTACCTCCATTAGCAATAGCCTAGGCAGCATGCCTTTTCAATTGTCTCAAAGTGAATTTTTGTTATTATGCAGAGGAGGAAGAAAGCGGGAAAGGTGAAAAGAGGAAGAGAGAAACAGACGATGAAGGAGAAGATGATTAAGATGCTAAATAACCTGCAAAAAAAGAACTGTTCAGTATTGGTTGGACTGCTCGTATGGATTTGGTAGCTGTTTAAAAAAAAAAAAAAAAGGTAGCTGTGATACAAACCCCTGGACACCCACCCACCCAAAGAGCCAAAGAATAGTTCCTGTGACATTCCGCCTTCCTCCATTTAGTCCCTTTTGGAAATTCACCACCAAGCTTGGGGACTGCACCCCAGCAAAATTGTAAGCGTTGTTAGGTTTCCATGTAAGACTCTTGCTGTAGCGTGGATAGCTGTGATTGGCGAGTCAGCCGTCTGTGGCTACCACTTACACCAAGATTGTAACAGCATTTCTACTTTCTGTACAACAAAGAAGCTTTGTAAATAAAATCTTAACATTTTGGGTCTGTTTTTTTCATGCTTTTCTTTTCTTTTTATTGAAGTCTTTTTACATTAGGACATTTTATGTGACAACTGCCAAAAAGTATTTTTAAGAATTTAAGTGAAATAAACATGTTCCTCTTTGGTAAAGCCTAGTTGTATGCTTACATTTTTAAATTGGACTTCAATTGTAAGCTCATGTTAACACACACTAAAGAGCTGGTTTCTTTGGCGTTTTTATGTTAGTGTTTATTGAGGGGGGCAGTGCACAAGTGTGTAGAATCCAAAGCATTTACATCCAATTTCATTCTTGATGACTGCGGGAGTAAATGAAGTAGACCTTTTTAAGATTTCTTATTTATTTATTTTTAGAGTGGGGGGAGAGAGAGAGAGAGAAAGAGAGATCAATGTGTGGTTGCTGGGGGCCGTGGCCTGCAACCCAGGCATGTGCCCTGACTGGGAATCGAACCTGCGATGCTTTGGTTCGCAGCCCGCACTCAATCCACTGAGCTACGCCAGCCAGGGCTGAAGTAGACTTTTTAACAATAATGTTTGAAATTCAGTGCTCTAGAGCCCCTGAAAGCAAGTCAGAGTGATGTTAGATTCAAATAATAGTTGAATTAAGGAAAAGTAGATACTGTAATAAAGGAAAAGGCCTCACCCCAAGTCCCGGGAGATCTGAATTCTAGTTCTGGCTCTGCCACTGATTTCCTGGGTGACTTTGTGTTGACCTCTAGGTCACCTCCCAGTCTATAAAGTTGGGGGTGGGGGTGGCCAAATGGCTTTTGAAGCCTTGCAGCACTGATGGTCAGTGACCCTCACTGCCAGGAAGGTCTGAAGGGAAAAATGGGCTTTGCACCATGGCTGAATCATGTAGGGTTTGACTGACAGGTGAACAGAGAGTATGGTTTGTTACCAAGACAGGCGTGCTAAGGAGGACTGACATGTGAAAAGCCTATCGGAAGAGCTGGTAGGCACAGCCTGAGGTCAACTCGGCTTTTCCAAAAGATGGAAATTTTCTCTATTCTTATAGGTCTTAAAGGGTTTTCAGGGAGGGGTAAGATATTCTACAGTTTGCATTTAATGACTCACCCATTTAATAGATGTGTGACTGCATTGTCAAATGTTTTTGTAATGAAAGATTTGAGGATTGCTTTAGTAAGTCTTAGCTATAAACTGTTTGAATGAGGGGATTTTATGCATGTAAATGCAATATTAAAAATTGGAATCTAATTTGAATTTGTATCTAGAAAAGGTTATGTACTGTTATTGGAACCCCCAAATCGTGTGTTTTAAAAGTGAAATCTCTAGTCTAAAATGGAGTTTGCTTTTTGCAAAGGAAATTCAAGAAAATTGGATTTCTGGTTTAGCAGATACTAATTTTCTCCAGTTACAGGACTTACCTGCCATTTGGCAAATTCTCAATACATTACAAAGCATTTTCTTCTGTAGCCTAAGTGTCTACACTAAGTGTTTACACTTAGGCTTTGCAGCTGTCAAATGTGAAACAGTAACTTTGAGTGATTATTTTTCCTGCTTTTCCAAGTTTACAGAACTTTCCAATATCTACCAAGCACCCAGGATATGCCAGCCTCATGGCTGGGCAAGAGGGAGGGACAAGCCAGCCCTTTGGGTACTCAGAGCAGGGAAGTGAAGACATAGAGTGATATTTACTAGGACCAAGAGTAAGTAAGTAAGTGTTAGGATAATTCAGAGGCCGGAAAGGTGGCATCCAATGAGCAGGATTGCTGAAGTTTCCTGGAAAGGAAAGTATTTGAGCCATATAAGCAAATATGCATAGGGCTTAGAAATAGGAATAGAGAATACAGCATGATGAGTAGAGGGTAGGGATTGTTGAGTACATTTAGATTCAAATAGGGGAAGTCTGACTAGTGAATGAGAAGGAATAAGAAGAGGAATGGCCAATGAGACTGGACCAGTAATTTGGGACCTTTCCCTAGAGGGCCTTGAAAGTCAAACTCTGTGCATTCACTTCATAAAATGTCAACTTGGCCTACTATATGTGGTGAGTGCGTATGTCTAGGGAATTACCAAGCCAGGTTTTCATTTCTACCGTTTTTTTTAAATTGGGTTATCCAGAAGCCTATGACATTCTGACCTGTGGGAGGCCTCTGAGGCTCCACTGTTCTTAACCAAAGACAATTTTCATTTTCTCGAAGAAGCAAGTGTGTTGGTGATACACTCACAGGCAGACATTTCTGGAGCTGCCTCCCATGTGAAGGAGCTCTTTGAATGGGTTTGCCTGCAGCTTTCACAGCCAGGTTTTGAGTTACAAATGAGCTGAGTGGGAGCTGAGATGGGCTGGATGACTAGTCCCCACTGGGTAGTAGAGGCATCTCTTTCACACATGCGTGCGCCCTCCAGCCAGAGCAGTGGCCCTGTCCCTGGGTGATACGCTGGAAACCATGATTGCATTGGAATCATTTTCCTTTAATAGTGAAAGAGCTGGAATCATCACTCATTGTGGAGATTAGGAAACAGGCACAAGAGAGAGATGAGCTGTTTTCAACATTGTGCCTTTACCCTGAATTCACTCCTGCTACAGGAATCCAGGACCTGAAAAGTGACTGACACTTGTACAAATACAGACAGGCCATCTCATGGAAGGTGCTGGTCCCCCACCCCATCAGCAGGACTCCTCCATCCCACATGAAGAGAGTTAGAGCAGGGTCAGTCCTTTGCACCCCTGGCACTTCTCTTTGGGGTACACTACCCTGCCGCCAGAGAAAGGTGAGAGAAGCACAAAGGTTCTGCCCTCAGGCTATGACCTTCTCCTCTCTGCAGCCCTGTCAGGTTGTGCTGACATCAATTTTAATGAGGCTGGTGATACCACTGTGTTGACAGTTTGAAAAGGGAGTCAAGTTACCAGCCCTCTTAAGCTTTGTCCAGCCCAACAGTTGCTCTGCAGGAAAACCACCAAGACTACAGGAAGTGTAGAAGTACTTCCCAGAGCCAATTAGGTCAGCTTCGTGATCTCTGACCATGTACTTTACAACTTGTCTCAGCAGTGCTGGGGAGGGCATATAGGGAAAAGAAAATGACTTTGAAAGTTACTCCGATAAAGGGGCTTGACCCCAGGCAAGGAGGGGTTTGGAGAGAGAGAGTATGTGTGTATGTGTGTTTGTTATGGCACCACCCCCACCCCAGCCCTGAGAACGCAAGAGTGGAGTTGGGAGGGAGACCTCAATCCAAACACCTGTTCTAGCCCCAGCCTGGCTACTGGCCGGTATGTAACCTTTCTGAGTCACTTTTCCTTCTGTGAGCCTTCATTCAGTTCCTCACTTGAAACTACGGGCCCAACCCTGACTGGTGGCTCAGTTGGTAGGAGTGTCATCCTGTACATCAAAAGGTTGCAGGTGTGACCCCCCAGTAAGGGCACATACCTAGGTTGTGGGTTCGATTTCCAGGTGGGGCACGTTGGGGTACTGCGGCAGGCAACCAACTGACATTTCTCTCTCCTCCGTCCCCGTCACATCAATAAGCATATCCTGGGTGAAGATTAAAAAAAAAATACAGGGCCCAAGCTAAAAGAGCTTGCAGCTGTGTCAGTCTGAATGTGCTACATGCCAAGTTCCAACCAGCAACAGGGATTCTGGTAGTTAGTTACTCATGCCATCACTCCCAGTCACCCCAGCACCCTGCCAAAGAGAGGTAAGGGTTTGGGGGCTGGTGGAAAATGCCCCCTGTGCTTTGGGCTCAACAGGATGGAAAGGGGTAGACCTGTATGTAGCAGGAGACCAGAGCGGAAGCTGGAATGGTCATTAGGAGAAGGCTGAATGAGGGCTGTACCCCCAGGACTGACAGCGAATGAGGTGTTTTCCAAAAACTGCAATAGGAATCCTAGAATGTTCCACACTAAGCATTGCAGTCTTACCATGAGCGTGAGCATGAGCAGGATGTGTATCTACCACTAGGGGGCACTCCCGCTGCAAGTTGGGAAAGGAGCAGATGGCCATTTGTGGGAAGGATTCATTTTTAAACCTCAACTTCCTTCCCCTGCAAAATAATACACTGCAACTGCCATTTACAGATGTGGAAACTGAGGCATTTAGAGGTGAAAGGCCTTACCCAAAGTCCCGGTAGCCAGTAAACGCTGGGTCTGGCTTGGATTCCAGCCCCACTCTGCCTGAGTCTAAAGTATATTCTTTGTCCCATGTGCCTCCTTAGGCCCTCTGGCTCCTGGCTCCAATGATGAGGAAGTTAGTGAACCTGTTTCTTCCTCCACGGTCTAGGAGCAAGGTAGAGGCTGGCTAACAAGACCCTGTTTCCAAAGGTTCAGGATAGGCGAGAACTGGAGCTAAAGTTTTCAGAGTTGGAACCATCCAGTGCTTAGGGGTGGGCAAACCGTGAGTGCTCCATACTGACAACTGCTGCTCCGGGGTTGGGGAGCTTGGGTGGGTCAATACTCCCCTTCCTCCTCAGGGACTCTTTCCAGAAAGCCGACTGGGAGCATTTGCGTTCCCCTAAGAGGCTAAATGTGGCTGGGGAGTAAACATGAAGTCAGTTATGCCTCAGTCTTCATTGTCATATGTCCTTTTGAGCACTTGCTCATTAAGAAAATGTTTCTTGGTACCTACTAAGTGCTAAACAGTCCAGACCCTGCTCTGAAGGGTCTCCTGGCCCTGTAGGACAGGACACAGTTACAACACCACTCAAAAAACATAAAAGGCAGAGGCCTGGTCTGTCCTGTTCACCATTGTACTGCTTGGGCTTTGCATTTTAGAGCTTAGTAGGTGCTCTAGATGTCTCCAAACTCAAAGGAGCTTGGGAAAGAGGGAACTACAGAGGAGAAGAGACAGTTGCCTTGAAGGGTAATAAGTAGATAAAGAAGAAGATCCTATGGCAGCCCAGAGAAGGTGGTTGGAAAGATGAGAAAAAGTTCTGAGAGGAAGTGCCTCCCAGGCTGAAGGACCTGCAGATGGTGGCCAAGCATGGCTCAGTATGGTGGGGGTGGAGGAACCAGGAGCATGCAGGCTCAGGAAACAGCCTGTGCCAAAGCCTGGAAGTGAGAGAACCTGATCCTTTAAGGAATTTAAAAACACAGAGTAGGAAAAAATTATGCAGGTGGCTCAGTTGGTTGCAGCACCGTCCCCATGCACCAAAAGGTTGCAGTTTCGATTCCCAGTCAGGGTGTGTGCTGGAGGCAACCGATTGATGTTTCTCTCTTACACCTATGTTTCTCTCCCTTCTTCTCTCTCTAAAATTAGTAAAACATATCCATGGGTGAGGATAAAAATAAATTAGGCAGGAATCTTACGCTGGAGGAGACTTTGCAAGAGCCAAATTCTGGAGGGACTTAGCACAGTCAGGCTGGCCACTGGGGCCCCAGACCCCAGGGTCTCAGGTCTGGAACTGGGCCCTCATTCTCTACCTTAATCCCCATGGGCCAGCACTCTGGGTACCCTTATTTCTCCAAAGCTAAGCTCTTCCTTACCTCTCCTGCTAATAAAGAAAAACCTCACTGGTTTTGATCTGTTTTAAAGATCTTCCCACATGCTCTCAACCATTCCGACAGACTGAACATTGACTCATTATCCAAGCAGAAAAGCAACTTTATTTTTTAAATATTTAATTTATTTATTTATTTAAAAGATTTTATTTATTTATTTTTAGAGAGGGGAGGGAGGGAGGGAGAGAGGGAGAGAGAGAGAGAGAGAGAGAGAGACATCAATGTGCGGTTGCTGGGGGTCATGGCCTGCAACCCAGGCATGTGCCCTGGCTGGGAATCGAACCTGTGATGCTTTGGTTTGCAGCCCGAGCTCAATCCACTGAGTTACGCCAGCCAGGGATATTTATTTATTTTTAGAGAGGGGGAAGGGAGGGAGAAAGAGAGGGAGAGAAACATCAATATGTGGTTGCCTCATGTGCCCCCAACTGGAGACCTGGCCCTCAACCCAGGCATGTGCCCTGACTGGGAATTGAACCAGAGACCCTTTGGTTCACAGGCCAGCACTCAATCCACTGAGCCACACCATCCAGTGCTACCAAGAACTTCAAAAAGAATGAGAGAGGAATGAAAATTGCATCCTTTCCTCCTTATTATAGTAAGGGAAAGTAGTACTACTTTAATTTACTGGAAGCTCCTATTAAACACAGGTAACATCAGCCTAACTTGTTTTTGTGAGATAAATGTACTTTAAAACATAATTTCTCCTTTTTCCCCTTTAAACTTAATTTCCACTTACTCACAAATTAAGCAAAACCATAACGGTTTCTTCAGCCGAAAGTGACTGAGTTACTTTATTGTTGGGTTTCATTTTCTCTGTCACCAGGGTGTTTCGATCAGCCTCAGCCAGGTGTAAAGGCCACTTAAACCCAGAGACATGAAGCACTGGCAGTCTAGTCTGGCACACCCACACCTCCCGGATGAGTGAGCCCCGCAGCAATCTCCTTCTTCCCTTTGGCTGCTTCCTCCTGGCCTCCGAACATGCACTTCTTCAGAACCCCTCAACTCTGGGACCTCCGCTAGCCCATGATCCACTTTTTCCATTTGCTTTTAACAACTGAACTTTCCCAAGACAAGGTCTGTTTTCACCCCTTCTGTTTCCTCACCTCCCCTTGGCCACCAGATCTGCTGTGAACAGTGGCCTCCTTTCTCCCAAGTCCCCCCAAGTTCTTGCTCCTCATTCTCCTGAACTATTCTGGGCCTTGGACCCTGTGAGTCTCCCCTCCTTAGGACAGTGTCACTTGCTTCTGGTCCCTTTCTCCATTCCTTCCAGGGCATCTGCACAGGGCTCATTCCTCCACACTCCTTATCCCTCCGCATACTCCCGCCTTCAGCAGTCTAATGTATCTGTGGTCTTTTCCTCCCTCAGGATGGCCCCCAGATCTCTCTCTCCCTCCCAGACCTCTACTCTTGAGCTTCAGACCTGCCTCTCTTCCTGCCTGAACAGTTTCACCTGCATGTCCAAAACCTACCCATCTCACCTTCCACCCAAGAGGCCTCCCCATCTCCTTTCTGTTATTGTTGTACTTTGCTCATCAGTTTTGTTAAGTCAAGCTGGAAACCAACGTCATGTTTTCTTTCAAATTGTTTTTCAGTATTGACAGCAACCCAACAGAGTTAGGTTCCTAGGCTGGGAAGCAGTTCAGGGTCCTAGTCCCAACTTACTACAGGCCAAGTACTCTGATGAGGGTTTTGTAGACACGAAGAACTAACGCATTCATGATCAAGAACCTCAGGAAGGATTAATGCATTCGTGATCAAGAGCTGATGAGTAACAGGTACTGGGCTCCAGCCAGCTCTGTAATTCTAAATCCAGAATCCGTTTATTCCATTATACCGCAGGGCAGCGATTACCAACCGTTTTGGCACGAGGCACCAGTTTCGTGGAAGACAATTTTTCCACGGACAGGACGCGGGGGGCGGGAAGGAAGGAGCTCAGGCGGTAATGCGAGTGATGGGGTGCGGGATGAAGCTTCGCTCGTTGCCCGCCGCTCACCACCTGCTGTGAGCCGGGGTTCTAACGGGCCAGGGCCAGCCTGTGGCCCAGGGGTCGGGGACACCCTGTTGTAGGGCGCGCTCTCCCGTCGCCTTTGGGAGCTGGACCTCCACTACGTCCTGCGAAGACCGCCGTCAGCCCTTCCCAGAATGTTTGTTCAGCCGCACTCGCAGTGACCCTGAGACCGTCGGGGACCGAGCTTCCGGGCCCAAAGCCTGAGAGCACAGCTTTCCCTCCCCGCGGCAACGCCCTCTTGGCGGGTAGCTCCGCCCCCTGCCCGGATTGGCTGGCGGAGCCCGGGGATTGGCTGCGCAGCGGGCGCGGGCTGACGTGGCGGGGGGCTACGTGTGGGTCTCTGGCTGCCGGCTGAAGGGACCGGAGGCCGCCGCCCCGGGACCTAGGCGAGTGGAGTGGCGCGGCGGCGGGGCAGCAGCGATGCCGCTGGAGCTGGAGCTGTGTCCCGGGCGGTGGGTGGGCGGGCAGCACCCGTGCTTCATCATTGCCGAGATCGGCCAGAACCACCAGGGCGACCTGGACGTGGCCAAGCGCATGATCCGCGTGGCCAAGGTGAGGGGAACGCTCCAGAGGAGAGGGGTGTGGGGATCCAGAGACGGGAAGGGTCGCGGGGACCCGGGACCACCTTTCTCTCTCTCTCTTGCCCTGCATTTGGTCTGGCGTCCTGCTTGCCTGGTCCAGTTCTGAATCTTTCAAAACCCTTTTTATTCCTGCTCCACCCTGACTTTCCTATCCCGACCTCCCTCGCCCCCTCCTGGTGTCTGAACAGTCTTTCTAAAACACAGGTTTGATCAAGTTGTACCCCCTGCTGACACCTTCAGTGGCTCCCCACTGACCTTGGCCGGAACCCTCTGTCACAAGTATTCGAAAAGAGTCATCGGAAGGCTTTGGCTAGAAATAAACGGCAGATTTACTCAGCGGTCTTAGAGTTTGGAAACACAATTAGGCAGAAATCCAGATGTGTTCTGAAGAAGAAAAGAACATTAGGAGTTCTTATAATAAAGTCACATCCTTGAGACTGATCAGTTTTTCATTCTTAGTTGGTCCAGGCTGCTTACCAATTGGATGCCAGGCGTCTGGTCACTTCCTGAGCCCTTTAGGGCACAGTCAGGTTTAATTATGTTGGGGTGTTGACATTCATCCAACTGGTAGATCTCTGGGTATTGATGCAGGACTGGAAAGTTCAAAAATTTCAGTTATGAAGCAAGTTAAGACAAGAAGAAGAACCCTTTTCCTCCTGCCTTCAAGATCTTGATGACCTGGCCCCTTGCTACCTGTTACTTATCTCTGACATCTTCCAGCGATGTTGAATTGCTTCCAGGAATTTTTGGAAATTTCTGGAAATTGCTGTTGTCTCTCTCACCTGCCTTGTGTTTGGAATGTGAAATGGTTAAAATACCAGAACTCTGGGTTCAAATCCTGACTTGACAACTTACCAGCTGTGTGAATGTGGGCTAGATCCTTAATCTCCGTGAGCCTGAGTGCCTCATTTGAAAACCAGGCTTGATGACAATAGTACTTAGCTCAGAGTTATAAGGATCAAGAGAGGTAACTTGTGCACAGTGCACAGCATAGGTTTTGGCACGTAGGGTTCTGTATAGCCATGTTCCACATAACGAAGTTTGGGTCAAGGACTGGCGCGTATACAGTGGTGTTCCCATAAGTGGTGTTCTCATTATAGTAGAGCTGAAAAGTTCCTATCGCCTCCTGACATTGGAGCCGTCTACCATCAGGGCACAATGCATCGCCCGCCTGTCTGTGGTGATGCTGGTGTAAACAGATCTACTGCCCTGCCAGTTGGATAAAAGCAGTTGATCCTTGAACAGTGTGGGGGTTAGGGGTGTGGACCTCCACCTTCCTGCACAGTTGAAAATCTGCTTAAAACTTCCCCAAAATTTCAGTGTCCACAGAGGATTAGTTCCAGGCCCCTCACTGGTACCAAAATCCTGGATGTTCAACTGCCAACTGTATAGCACATACAATTATGTACAGTACATAAAACTCGATAATGATAAATGATTGTGTTACTGGTTTATGTAATTACTATGCTACTTGTGATATTGTAGAATGTACTCTTTTTACTTATGAAAACACAACTTTGCTGTAAAACAGTATGCCATGTTATGTGGCAGCAGCTGTGTGTGTCCTGACCGGGAATCAAACCTGTGACCTTTTGGTCTATGGGACCACATTCCAACCAACTGAACCACACCAATCAGGCCTCTGTTATTTTTATTTTATTATGATAATATAATATAAATTTATTATAATTAGGGATTTGCTAATTAAATATACTTCTAACTTTCAATTTTTGATGGAAATGGAACATGATACCTTGGCTCATCCTGGAGTTCTGCTGCTTGTTTTTTTGCTAGTAGAGAAGCAGTAAAACCCTCAACAAAGAAACCATAACCTACAGTAAAACAGAGTGATTGTGTTTTGTGAACCTCGAGTTTATCATGGCATTAAACGGATAAGGCAATCACTCTTCTTTAGGGAGGAAGCTGAGAAAAGAAGAGAAACCTGTTCTGGTACCACTGCTGTCGTGTGGAATGTAGTTTCTGCTACTTCACTTTTATCATCTTCCTGTAAAGGGAAGGTTTGTCCAGATGGAGACAAGCCTTTTAGCTTCTTGAGTGAAAGTCTTGAGATAAAGGTGAGAAGCAAAGGGGGCCTCAGTGACACTTTGAGAAGACTACCTCATTAGCTTGCTGGAAGCCTGGGACCACCACTGGAAGCGGGGATCCAGGTTGCAGTCCTGAGCCAGGACACACGTGGTCCGCAGCCTTGAGGAAAGTGATTGGGCCAGCTCTGCTGGAGACTCATTGTGCAACTTGGGTCAGGCGCTCTGGGCCTTGAAATCCTCCTCTAGACAATGGGAACTGTGTTGTCCTACATCACTTTCATGTCTAATGTTCTTTGACTTCTTTCCAGTATCTTGTCCTGACTGTGCTGTCTTGTGATTTTTTCACAAGCGGGACCCGCAGTCTTAGCACAGACATTTCTGGAGCCAAGGGCTTCCGTAGCAGTGATACCACGGTGTCTGCAGAAATGTCAATAAGCTGACCCTTCAGAGGTTTTCCTTACTATTTCTGTTGAGTGATTTTTAAAAAACAGTTTTGAGAGATTGTGCTGGCTGGCAGTAGAATTTTAGCTTTTCTAGCCAGACAATCTAGCTTTCATACTTTAGTAAGGCTAGGGCATTTCTAAGTTTTAGTTGTTTGCTCTTTGCCCTGGAATCTCTTGTTCAAACAAGGTGTCATTCAGAAAAGCACAGGTGCAAGACAGCTAAAAGCAGAGCTGTTCCTGTAAGCGCTTCCTCAGAACAGTTACATGTGCTGGAGCTAGCCCAGAGCACTGTATAGACGGAGAAACTGAGTCTAGAGACAGGAAGTGACTGATCCAAGAGTTAGGGTCAGGCTCTGAGTTTTTTCTCCTAAATTCTGGTCCAGTGCTCATCTTACCGTCTTCTGCTGAGTTACACAACTTAAAATCTTCCTTAACTGTTTGAGTAATTACTTTTAATTTGATAATACAAAACAAAGCCAAAAAAGCATCCCCCCTTTTTTGCATTTTAAGGGAAGGGGGGAAGGAAAGCCCCCTCCCCAACTGTTTTTTCCTTTGAGACTTTTTTGCTTCTCTTGTTCCTCTTTGGGGGGTTATTGACCACCTCTGTCAACCGACATTGTTTTTAAAGATAATGATGTCTTGGCCATTGCCCCCAACACTTCTCTTCTCTCTGAGAACCCACAAGTCATTGACAGAAGCCCTGACGTGTGTTGCAGGAGTGTGGGGCCGATTGCGCCAAATTCCAGAAGAGTGAGCTGGAACACAAGTTTAATCGGAAAGCCTTGGAGAGGCCGTACACTTCAAAGCATTCCTGGGGGAAGACATACGGGGAGCACAAGCGCCACCTGGAATTCAGCCATGACCAGTACAGGGAGCTGCAGAGATACGCCAAGGAGGTTGGCATCTTCTTCACTGCCTCTGGCATGGATGAGGTGAGCCCTCTGCCTCTCTGTCATTTGCTACTTTAGCAGACCCAGGGGATAGCAGGCGGCCTGGTGGCTTTTGGCTGAGCGCTCACTCCAGCCCTTGTTCACTTTAGACTTTTTTTGTGCTTTCTGGACCTGGAGCTCTCCATAGTATTAACTAGATCAATGCCCAACTAAACAGGAGGCCAAAGGGAGCTGAGGCCCAGTGCGAGTCTGTGGGAAGAGCACTGTAGTTTCCAAAACGAGTTGTCTCCGGGATCAGGGGGCAGCCCCGCTGGGGTCCAGAGTCCCTCGAGTGTGTGGGAAACCCCTGCTGGGCCAGTTTCCCCCCATGGAAAGTGACCTAGGCTAGGGGTCAGGAAACCTCTGCCCCTTGCTGAGGGGCCATGGCTGATTTGGGCGACGTGGCACTGGTGTCATCCAGAAGGGAGTGGCACACGGGACGGCCATGCCAACATCCTGGAAGAGCCTGGCTGGTGCCAGGTCCCAGGTTTGACCTGCTCCGTGACCTGCCTTGGGATTCCTTCATGTACTCTTTTTCTGAGTGTAAACAAATTTTAATTGTAAAAAATAATGTAATATTACAGGAAGTTTAGAAGATAGGAAAAGAGGGAAAAACTGACCCATAATTCCTATATGGCAACTCTTTCTATGTATTTCCTCCAGAAGTCTTTTTATATGCATATTTTATTGTGTGGTGGTTATCTTTGTGAATATTCAGTTCTGTGCTTGCTTTTCCCAGTTAACATTATATGAAAAGCTTTTACCCATATCTTGTTTTTATTTGTAGCTTTATTGAGATATACTTGACATATATAACTCCCTGCATCTTATGCTTAAAGTTTTTAATAGCAGTGTAACATTGTTTTGAAGATTTATAACATACCTAACCATTTCTCTGCTTTTGGACATGCGGATTACTTTCAGTTTTTTGTGTTTATAAATAATGCTGAGATGAACTTTTTTTTTCTGTTCTGAGTTGTCTCCTGAAGATAATTTTGCAGAAATGGATCATGAGATGAAACCTCAGAACATTTGTGTGGCTTTTGAAACAGTAGGATTCTTTTAGTCAACCAGAACATGTGACCCCAGTTCATTCTCGAGGCTTCCGATCCTTTGTGCCACCCCAAAATATGTCTGTAAATTGAGCTCCAAGACTGAAGTATGGCCTAGCCATTGGTAGTTTAGAAAAAGGTGGGGAGGCAGAGAACCTAGGCCTCTGGGAAACTTGACATGTCTAGGCTTCAGTTCAGGAGCCCAAATTCATTCCTTAACTCACAGCATTCATAAACATGACCTACTTCAGATCTAGTTGTGCATTTAACTATTGTAATTTCCTATTTTTGATTATACATTATAGTTTACAAAGCATCCTCACACCCAGTAATATATTTTACCTCTACTGTGCCCCATTTCACAGTTGAAGAAATAGCAGTTCAGAGGGGCGGGGAGGTTTGTACAGGGTCGCACAGCCAGGGAAGGGGTCTCGAAGGCAGATCCAAAGCCCGGTGCAGTGTGCTTTCTGCGGCCCCTCAGCTGCCGCCCAAGTGTCGGTCCGTTTGTGTGAGTGGCTTCCCACAGCCCAGCAGAGCCTTTGAGCCTCCTCCTTTTTCTTCACCACCCACCCCTACCGTGCAGTTGCTTCCCCCGGACGGTTTCCCTGAAGCCTGACCACACCTTAGCATTGAGTCCAAAGTCAGGAGAAATGGAAGAAATATCATTTGGGAGTTTCACTGCAGTGAGTGACAACTAAAAACAGTAAGAAACCAAAATAACAAAAAATAGCAAACAAATCAAAAAGCATGGCAGCGGTTCTCAAAGTGTGGCCCAGGAACCCCTAGGGGATTCATTTGACCTTATGAAGGTCCACAAGGTCAAAACTATCTTTATGATACTCAGATGTTTTTGCCTTTTTCACTGTCCTTCTTGCACAAGTGTATATTGGTGTTCCAGAGGCTGTGTAACGTGTGGTGACATGATTCCTCTGGCTACCGCTAAGGACAGGTGTGCCTTGTGTTCCTTTTTTCCTTTCAGTGACAGCTTTATTGACATACCATACAATTCACCCAATTAAAGTGCACAGTTTTTAGTGTATTCAGGGTTGTGTGACCGTCGCCACAATCAATTTTAGAACTTTTTTTTTAAGATTTTATTTATTTTAGAGAGGGGGAGAGAAGGAGAAAGAGAGGGAGAAAAACATCAGTGTGCAGTTGCCTCTCATGTGCCCCTTGTTAGGGACCTGACCTGCAACCCAGGCATGTGCCCTGACTGGGAATTGAACCGGTGACTCTTTGGTTCACAGGGTGGCACTCAATCCACTGAGCCACACCAGCCAGGGCCAATTTTAGAACATTTTTATCACCCACTAAGGAAAAGCTGTATCTGTCAGCAGTCATTCCTCTTCCACCACCACCAACCACCCCAGGTCTCCCAGCCCTAGGCAACCACCACTCTACTTTCTTTGTACGTTTGCTTGTTCTGGGCCGTACACATGAGCAGAACCAGACACCGGGTAGTTGTCTGTGTCTGGCTTCTGTCACACAGCATCATGTGTTCCAGGTTCATCCGTATCGTGCCACCTATCAGTTCTTCATTCCTCTTTACTGCTCAGTTATCTTTGCTTTTTTTTAAAAGCTTTTTTTAATAAAGATTTTATTTCTTTATTTTTAGAGAGGGAAGGGAGAGAGAAAGAGAGAGAGAAACATCAATGTGTAGTTGCTGGGGGCCATGGCCTGCAACGTAGGCATGTGCCCTGACTGGGAATCGAACCTGCGATGCCTGGTTCGCAGCCCGCGCTCAATCCACTGAGCTATGCCAGCCAGGGCAGTTATCTTCACTTTTATGGATATACTGCATTTTATTTATCTAGTTACCAGTTAAGGGACATTTGGATTGCTCTCCTTTTTTGGCTAGTATGAATAATGCTGTTACAGACATTCATGTATAGGTTTTATATGGACATGTTTTCATTTCTTTTGGGGATAGACATGGTAATCCCGTGTTTAACTATTTTGAGGAACTGCCAAGCTGTTGTCTAAAGTGGCTGCACCATTTTACATTTGCACTCGCAGTGTGTGAGTTCTCATTTCCCCACATCTTCACCAACATTTATTGTCATCTGATTTTCTGGTTCTAGACTTCCCAGCAAGTGTGAAGTGGTATCTCACTGTGGTTTGTTGGTTTGTTTTTTATTGTTGTTCAGTTACAGTTGTCTGTATTTTCTCCCCACCCTCTCCAAACCCACCTCCCTCCCTTGCTTCCACCCTCCCCCTTGGTTTTGTCCATGTGTCCTTTATAGTGGTTCCTGAAAACACTTCTCCCCACTGTCCCCTCGCCCCTCCCCTCTGGCTATTGTTAGATTGTTCTTAATTTCAGTAACTCTGGTTATATTTCGCTTGCTTTTTTCTTTTGTTGATTATGTTCCAGTTAAAGGTGAGATCACATGGTATTTGTCCCTCACACTGTGGTTTTTGATTTGCATTTCCCTGGTGGCTGATGGCATCAAACATCTTTTCATGTGCTTATGGGCCGTCTTCCTCAAGGAACGTCTGCTCAGACCCATTGCCAACGTTTAAACTGGGTTATTTGTCTTGATATATTCTAGATACGAGTTCTTGCATTATTTGCAAAACTTCTCCCATTCTGTGGGCTGACTTTTCACTTTCTTGATGGTGTTCTTTGAAGTATGAACATCTTTCATTGTGACGATGTCTAATTTATCTACTTTTTCTTGTGCACTTGTCTATGCTTGCGATTGGGAAATTTCTCGATTTTAAAGTGCAGAGTGGTATTGCTACAAAACTATCAGTGTGGCTAAAATAGAAAGTGGCAGTGACACCAGACGGTGCCAAGAATGCGGAGAAAATGGATCACTCATACGTTGCAGGTGGGAATGTAGAATGCTCTGGAAAATAATATGGCAGTTTGTTTTCAAAAAAACAACTGCAGTGAGATGTCATTCACCCACTTGGAGTGTGCTGGCAGTTTCTTATAAAGGCAGATGGATGGAAGCTCAGGCCGTGTTTGTCACGTGGCCCACCGGTTGTCCTTCGGTAATTTATCACAAAAGAAGTGGAAACTTACGTTCACACAGAAACCTGTACCTGAGTGTCCACACCAACTTTATCTGCAGTAGCCCCAAACTAGAACCCCCCAGACATTCTTTAGCAGATGAATTGTTAAACAAACTAGCACATCCATGCCACCAAACACTACTTAGCAATAAAAAGGCACAAACCATTGACACATGCAGTGGCCTGGATGGGTCGCAAAGATGCCATGCTGAGTGAAAAGGCCAAACCCGGAAGGCTGCGTAGTACATGGCTCTGTCATATAATACTTCTGCAATAACAGACCTATAGGGACAGAACAGGTGAATGGGTGTCAGGGCTTAGGGAGCGGACTGGAGGGAGGTGGATGTGGCCGCAAAGGGTAGGGCAAGGGAACCTGTAGTGGTGGCGTAACTGTTTCGTGACTGGTGGCGGTTGCGTGAGCCCATGCATGTTACACGGGATTAAATACGTGCACACTCGAATGAGAGCCTGTAAGATGGCGAACCCGTAAGATCCGTGGGCTCTGTCGGAGTCACTCTCCGGTGTGTTACTGCACCCTGTTGCAGTGAGATGCTGCCGTTGGGGGACTGGGTGACGGGTAGGTACGTCCGATGTCGCTGCATTGTTTCTTACAGCTACAAGCTATTATCTCAACGAGTTTAAGATTTAAAGAAAAAAAAATTCTCCAGTTTTCACTTTAATGCAGCAAATATGAATAGATAGAACCTCCACAAACAAAAGCTCTCTAGAGTCCTTTTATTTTGAAGAGTGTAGACCCTGGAGCCTTTGGGGCCGCATGCTGTGTGGTGCCCCCCTTGGCTGTGTGGTCCAGTGTCACGTGCGTGGACTCTGGCGTCAGATTTCGGTTTGAATGTGGTTCTGCCCGTCATTCCCATTGTGTCATGGGGAGGCTATTTGTTTAACCTCTTTGGCTTCTGTTTCTTCCGCAGTGAAGTGGGCTAGGTCTGGGACCCATCTTGCCAGGTCGCAGGATTCAGTGATCATTCACGTAAAGCTAAGCACAGGGCTGGCGCCCTCAGACCTGAGCCTCAGCTACCGAAGGCAGCCCCGGCCGAGGGTCGGGCACCGGGATTCCTGCCCTTCTTTCTCTGCTCTGAGATGGTCTCAGCGTGAGCTCGGCAGTCCCGTCCCCACTCTGGGCCTGCCCTTCCTCCTGTGTCCGAGGGCTGTCCCATCTCTGATGCCCTGAGTCACTGCAAGATCAGCAAAGGCCGTTTCCGCTCAGTCCATGTTTCCAGGCACCTGAGCACCCATGCGTGGACTGTGAAGGAGAGAGGGCACTTCCTTGCATCTGTGAGGCTGCTTAGGAAAGGTCACTTCAGGTTGTTTGCCCCCAGGGGGCTTCAAGGTGAGAAGCAGGTGCTGTTGGGAGATGGGGAGGAGCCTGGGTGTGGGTAGTTGGGGGCTGCCTCTCAGTCCGCAGCCTTTTGCTGTCCCAGGAAGCTTGTTTGGTGTGTGGAACAGGTGGTCTGCAGCCACCCTGAGTTCAGGTTCCGGCACTGACACTGTGTGGGATTGGGCTGATCGTGTAACTGCTTTGAGCCAAAGGTGCCCCGTCTGTAAAATGGGACAATAAAATGCCCACCCCCCAGGGCTGGGGTGAGGAATCAGTGAGGTAAGCCTGTGGGTGCCAGGCCAGGGCAAGACCTGCATCCATGGTATGGTAGTTGTTTTCTTACTTCCAATGCATTGGAGCTTTTTTGCTTCACACCATCTTTGCAGGGAGGTTCCTCTGTCCTCGGAATGCCGTTTGTTCCCAGCTGACCTCCTGACTGACCTGGGCACAGGCCGTGAGGAGAAACCTATTCTTACGAGCCTCAAAAGAGTTAATTTGCTTGGCAGGGCAGGTCCCTTTGCTGAGCCAGAATGTCCTGTCTGCCGGCCATTGGAAGTGGGCTGGTCCCTTGTTTCGTGTTTACCTGGCATGCGGCTCTGGCTGCTTACCTGCTCTAACTTCCTTATGGGCTGTGGGCATTCACGCTGCGTGCCGCCCTAGGACGTTCTCTGTGTGCTAAGGGAAGGTCAAGGCGCGGCGGAATTTTATTAAGGCCAAGTAAACTACCGCAGCACCTGGTGGAAAGCTGCGCAGAGGTGTGTGCAACGCGCTGAAACGACCAGATGCCTGTGGTCTCCAGGGAGAGTTCTGTTCACAAAGCCAATAGCTGCTATGACCAGAGAGCTGGCCCCTCACACACAAATGACCTGTCCTTCCGGAGCTGCCCTTCCCTCGCAGTGCCCGCCTCCTCCGTGCCCTCCTTCCTCCTCCCTTCCTTCCCTTGGCCACCCTGCCAGCAGGGTGCCTCCTGCCCTAGTCCTGGTGCGCTCTGACAGGCCGCTGGGCTGAGGGCAGGCCCATCCTTTTTCTGGTTCCACGCTTCCCCCTCATCATTCTTCCCCCTGGGCACCTCTCAACTCATCACCTCGGGCTTCTTTTTCCTTTCCTACAGGATCCCAGAACTGAGGGGAGTGGTGGGAGCTTTAGAAAGGCCCCCGCCTCTCTCTTCTGTTACCCCTTAGATCAGCGGGCCCCAAAATCTCTCACAGGACGTGATATGGAAAGGGGGTTCTGGCAACACATTGTCGATCCTCATTAATTAGTTAATTCATTTAGAATTGGTAATTCCCCTCCCCCCAAAGAAAGGGCACCCTGTAAGAAGGAGCTCTGGCCGTGCAGCATTTCACCCAAACCAGTTTGCTGGTGGGACCTTTTCTGGGTTTTTAACCCAGTTGAATGCCGAGGGCTGACTCCAAAAGGCTTTTTTTTTTTTTAATCCTCATCCAAGGATGTTTACTGATGTGTGTGAGAGAGAGAGAGACATTGATGTGAGAGAAAAACATCAATTGGTTGCCTCCTGTACACACCCTGACTGGGGACTGAACCCACAATCTAGGTATGTGCCCTGACTGGGGATTGAACCTGCAACTTTTTGGTGTATGGGACGACACTCCAGCCAACTGCGCAACTCGGCCAGGGCGAAACGGCATTTTGCTGTGGGGTGGGAGGGCATAGAAGTTGTGAGGCTGCCTGCTGCATTGCACCCCCAGGTGGAAAGGGGACGGGCAGCCATTTGATCAGGGCTGGGGGAAGCCAAGGAGTCCACAGAGAGAAGGGGGCTGCTGGCACTGATGTGGGGCCCTCGCAATGAAAGGCTGGCATCATCCCCAATGACTAAAGTCGGCACCGTTTGCAGAGATCAGCCCGAAATGGCAGTCTTCTAAATGGCCACTAGGTGGGGATGGTTCCCCAGGAGGCCTGAAAAATGAGGTGTGCCTATCCGTTTGATAGAATTTGCCCATTTGTTTTCTCATTACAAAAGTGCAAATTTTACAACCTCCACGGGCAAATTCTAAGTGTTTTTGCAAAGTGTTTTTTCAGCATTTGGCTCCTCCTTGTCCCTGCTTGCTCTGCACCTATCCCGAGTGAGCTCATCCCTCTCTTTATGTCCTGGGGGATTTTTTCATCACAAGCCACTTCCTCAAAAGTTGAACGTTAGATAGAAGAAAACTTAGCATAGGACTTTCCCTCTGAAAATAGAAAACACTTTCTTCATCTTCCAGATGGAGTGAGAGGTGTGGAAAAATTCGACTTTGTTCAATAAACATATTAAAGAATGTTTTCCAGTTCCACCCTAAGGCTGGTTAACAGGAGAGAAGGAGCCAGAAAAATACAGAAAGGAAAGCCAAGGGGAAGAGAAGGAAAGTAGAAGGGAGGTAGTGGCAGCAAGAACTGCGGCAAAGGTGGCTTAGCACGCTTGGAGGTGAGTGGCACTTGGGCCTCACTGCACAGTGTCTCTTGCATGTAGAGGGCTGCAGACTGTGAACTGTTCACTCACTGGCCAGGTGAAAAGCCACTTGTGTGGCTCTCCGACGGCTCTAACCAGTACAGTATTAGGGGGCTCACCTGTGAGGAGGTTGATTCTCTGAGCGCAGCCACTGCGATCGGAGTAGCTTGTCGCCCACGTGGAGGACGGACGGGAGCTAAGGCCGCAGGGATTGGTTAAGGAGCCTGCTGGCGGAGTGACCTATTCATACTGTTCCTCACCACCCTTGTGCCCTTTGGATTCGGAGGCATGGTGACCTAGCTCCTTGTTACTCAGAGTGTGGTTCACGGAGCACCAGCCTTGGCATTACCCAGGAACTTAGGTCACCCCAATAAATTAAAAAAAAAAAAGAAAGAAAGAAATGCAGACTCTCAAACCCCACCCTAGACTGATAATCAGAGTTTGCATTTCATTTTACTGAGATTCCTGGGAGACTTGTGCACCTGAGTTAGAGCATGAGAAGCACTGACCTGCTAGCTCATCAAGTCGACCGAACCTACTTCTTACACTCGGGCTGCACTGGAGGACAGGTAGAATTCAGATATTTGGAAACATTCCGAGACATTGATTCTCCCACTTCTTTCAACTTCAACTTTTAAAAAACAGTAATAAGCCCTGGCTGGCGTGGCTCAGTGGGTTAAGCATCAGACTTCGAAGCAAAGGGTCGCTGTTACGATTCCCAGTCAGGGCATATGCCTGGGCTGCAGACCAGGATCCCTAGTGCAGGGCCTGTGAGAGGCAACCACATATTGATGTTTCTCTCCCTCTCTCCCTCACGTCCCCTCTCTCTAAAAATAAATAAATAAAATCTCTTTAAAAAATAGTAATCAAAGGTGGTTTGGGAGTTCTTGTAAGCTGACAGCAAACTGGGATTTTACTCCTAAAACCTGTGGTCCTCTGATTCCCCCATCGAGTGTTTCCTGCACTTGGCAGTGTTACTGATGCACCCCAGATAAGGACGGCGAAGGGCCCCAGGTAGGTGGTTTCAAGTAATGACGCTGTGCCACCAGAACAGAACAAAACCAAACAAAACGACTGAGGTTTTCCCCGTGGGTGGCGGGGTTTGGGGCCTGAAAGGGCTTGGGTTTGATAGGCCCTGCCAGCTGTGGGTCACCGAGTCAGGGCCGGGCCGTCCGATGCTCTGTTTTTTCCGCTTTGGCAAGGATTGAAATGGCCTCTTTTCCTGGCTTTCTGGTTCTGCATAAAGGGTAAGGCCTTTTGAGGGACATTCATTTTCTCACTGCCTGGTTTTCTGGGTCAAGGTTAGGTCACGATCCTTTGAATTTGTTCGCTGGGCCTCACGCCCCTGGGGAAGAAGATCTGGTGGTGGGGGCGGGGTGGGGTCTGATTCTCTTCTGGATTTGTACTAGCCAGGCTGGCGCGCAGTGTTTGTTGGACAAATGGCTGGGTGGCTATGAGTGAAAGAATGCTTGAAATTGAATGCAATGACTGATAACAAATCTTTGCGTCCTTTCAAGTTGTTGAGAGAGTCCCTCCTGTTGGTACAAGGAGGGATTTTTCCTTTCCTGTCTCCTCGCCTGTCTTGAGAGCAGCGTTTTTGAACAGTGGTGAAAAACAAAACTCCTTTGATTTTTCTAGATGGCTGTTGAGTTTCTGCATAAACTGAATGTTCCGTTTTTCAAAGTTGGATCTGGGGACACTAACAATTTTCCTTATCTGGAAAAAACAGCCAAAAAAGGTGAGTGTTTAATTTTTGTCATAAAATCTGAGGAACTCCAAACACATTTTTGCTCCTTTAGTGGCAAAATGGCAGCTCAAGGGTTCTCATGAAATCAGACTTCAGAAAAGTCTCTTCGATCTGTACACACTTCCACTTTTTCTTGTGCTGACCTGAAAGGGAAGGGTTTAAGGGTGACACGGTTGTTACAAGCATTTAATTAAAAATTATTTTTATCCTGGCTGGCGTAGTTCAGTGGATTGAGCGCGGGCTGCGAACCAAAGTATCGCAAGTTTGATTCCCAGCCAGGGCACATGCCTGGGCTTCAGGCCGCAGCCCCCAGCAACTGCACATTGATGTTTCTCTCTCTCTCTCTTTCTCCCTCCCCTCCCTCTCTAAAAATGAATAAATAAATCTTTAAAAAAATATTTTTAATCTGCAAGAAATGATACCAAATTGAGGCTATGACTCTATGTAAAACTTTTTAGAGCAAGCTCCACCTGGGAAATAGTCTGGGGGTATATTATCTAATACCACAATGCATGTTACAGTTTCTAGGGAGGGGTTTGCAACATGAGTGATCTCATTTGATTCTCGCAGCAACGCTGAGACCGAAGCAAATCATGTAATGACAATGCTTTATATTTATCATGGTTTGCCATGTATAATGTGTTTTCATGGATAATGCGCACCCATGTTTCCGGCCCAAACTTTATAATCTCTCATTTTAATTTTTTAATTCAACTTTTTATTTGTTTGTATTTAGATACTTGTCTTTTGTGTTATAAAGGAATTTTAGCATTTATTTTTGGAACATATTACGGTACAAAAGGAATTTTATATAACAAGTAATTATGAAGCACAAGAATAGATACAAGGTATTTTAGGTACTACCCATCTATAATGTGCATCCTTATTTTTCCCTCAAAAATTTGGACAAAAACATGCACACTATGCATGGCAAAATACGGTATGTCATCAACAGGCCACGTGGCTAGTGAGTGGCAGCTCTGGGCCTCACGCTCACTCATGCTCTTCAGTCTGGGGTCCGCGCTTCCCTTGCCCCACAGTGCAGCCTCTTGCTCCAGTGAGATGCTTGTCTCTCTCTGAGGTGTGTGAAATCCCTCTGACTCCTGAACTGAACTCACTTTTCTAAACTCTAATATTGGGGGGTGAGGGGAGCCTGAGTTTCCCATGGTCAAGGGCAGGAGCCCACCAAGCTCACCTCTGTTCCTCCACAGTGGCTGGCAGAATATTTGAGAGATGTTTGTGAAGTTCGGTTGACTGAGCAGAACCAACAGTTGGGGTGTTCTTGAGGGAGAATCAGAGCCACTAAAAAGACAGTGACGATGGTGTTGGTATTGGGTCACTCAGGCCGCCCAATGGTGATCTCCAGTGGGATGCAGTCGATGGACACCATGAAGCAAGTCTATCAGCTGGTGAAGCCCCTGAACCCCAACTTCTGCTTCCTGCAGTGCACCAGCGCGTACCCGCTCCTGCCCGAGGACGCCAACCTGCGCGTCATCCCGGTGAGCGGAGGGCGGGCCCTTGTGGTGTTGATGGCTTTCTTAGGACATTTGCAGTGGGGAAGATGGAGCCTCTTTTACAACCAAAATTCTAAACAACGTCGACATGCTTCCTTTGACAATCTCGCTGTTACAGAATCAAAGGTAGAGCCAACTGCAGCTAAAGAAGCAGATGCATTCTGAATAGGGTGGTTACAAATTAAATTTTCTTAAAACCGATCTTAATCTCAGCCATTATACAACGTAAGTCCTGATAATTGTCTATGTACATTTTCTTTCCCCGTGTACATGTATTGGCCATTAGAGGTCCCTCTTCTGTGCAGTGCTGGCTCGTATCTTTCCCTAGTGTGTTGTCTTGTGTCTGTGTGTGCACGTGTGGTGAAGCGAAAGGCTTATCATTTTCACCATTTTTAGGTGTACAGGTCAGGGGCACTCAGCACACTCACACTGTTGTGCTGCCATCACTACCTTCCCTCTCCAGAACTCTCCCGTCTTCCCAAACAGAAACCAAGCCCATGCAACACTGACGGCCCATTTCCCACTCCCCCAGCGCCTGGCAGCCCACATTCCACTCTCTGTCTCTATGAAGTGGACTGCTCTAGGTACTTCACGCGAGTGGAGTCATACAGTGTTTGTCTTTTTGTATCACCTTTCACGTAGCACAATGTCTTCCAGGTTCACCCATGTTGTAGCATGTGTCGGCATTTCATTCCTGTCTAAAGCTGATAACACCCCCTTGTGTGCGTATACCACATTCTGTTCGTCCATCCATCCGTGTACATTTTGGAGGTTTCCACCTTTTGGATATTGTGAATGAAGCTGTTAGGAACATTGGTGTACAAGTATCTTTTTGTTTTTCTTCATATTGTGTTGTAGGCGGCCTTCTTGAAACTTCTGGCTTTTCCTGCTTCTCTGTGTTATTTGCCAGCTCTGCTAATTTTCTACTGTAATTCTGAGCATCCCTGAGGCTCAAAATGTTTACAGAGGTAGCCTTGAGGGAGCTACTTCTCCCCCAGGATTATGTGTACTCCGACTCCATTGCAGGTGATGAGGTCTCGTCCCAAAGGGAAAAGGACTTACTTGCCTGAGATCTCACGGCAGCTTGGTGGCAAAGCTGGGACTAGACCCCTTTGTCTCTCACTGTCTCGGCCACCTCCATCAGCACCTGAAACCTAACTTAAATTAGAACTGTATGCATGTAGTCATCATACAAAAACATTATAGTAGCATTAGTGTAATTCTAAATACATATACACAGATGTCATTGCGATACTGCAGTTGACCAGTTTTCCTTTTACATGTTCCTTTCAGTACCATATTGGACTTTTTTTTTCCTGCTAATATAAACTTTTGTACATGTCGCTACAGTCTTCATATCGCACTTAAAAAAACCAACCTTTTGAAAACGGACACTGTATCTTTTTACCTAAACGTTATGTCCCTCCCAGTTGATAGTCTTTTCTGTATTTTCAGCCATCTCTGAATGCTGTCATTTTTAAAATTAAATATGATTTTTAAAAGCTCAAATAGCTTTGAATCACAGAGCATGGAAAGTGGATGTTCTCTTAGTCACGTCCCACAGAGAGCACAGTCCACGTGACTGCAGATGTTTTCCCGATTTCCCTCCTCTGTGTAACGTGGTCCCCCTTGCCCTGTCAGACCCCCCCCGAGCTGCACTCGTGTCCGTCCATACTTTGACTCCAGGGCACGATGAGTGTTAAATTGCCAGCCCTCCCAGCTCGGGCCCAGCCCTCTGGGTTGCAGCAGTTCGAATTCCCCAACCTGGCAGCCTGCACTCCTCGTCCATCACGTACCCTTGCGGCCTGCTGGTCCAGGCCTCTGCCACTCGGCTGTCCCAGTCTTCCATTAAACCCCGTCTGGGTCCCTCCGGTGTACTTAAGCTTTCTGGTCACTCTCACTGACAAGACTCACTCAACGTGGAATGTCTTTTGTTGCATTCAGTGAATTATAGATAACAGATGAATTATTTAGCATTTCCACCAAAGAATTGTTTTGAGATTGGGCTGTATGTATTATTGATGATGATATTTGTGCATATAACACACGTGCTTTCAGCAGCTCAGGCTAATTAAATGTGATAGATCTTTTTTTCAATCCTCACCTGAGGATATGCTTATTGATTTTAGGGTGGAGCAAGGGGAGGGGGAGAAAGAGAGAAAAAAAAAAATCCATCGGTATGTGTCCCGATTAGGGAGTGAACCCACAGCCTAGGCATGTGCCCTGACCAGGGATCAGACCTACAGCCTTTCGGTTTACGGGACGATGCCCAGCCAACAGACCCACCTGGCCGGGGCCAGGTGCTTTTTGAGTGAGTCTAGGCATCCAGTTATAGCTGTTATTCCTGGTGGGTGGCACAGTGTGACCCATTCTTAAAGTGCATTCTTGATGACAGTAGCCAGTTTTGGGGCATCCACAGCGTGCCGAGTGCTCTTCCTGCGTTTATGGCGGCCCTCAACTGTTACCATTATCCCTGGTGGGGAGAGGCCCGAGAGCCTGCGTGTCGTGCCCGTATCTGCACAGACGGCGAGCGGCTAAACTGGGACTCCGACCCAGATCTGCCTGACTCTGGAATATATGCATAAAGCACCACAACATTTAACCTTTTTTTTTTCTTTATCTGTTTTAAAGGAATATCAGAAGCTCTTTCCTGACATTCCCATAGGGTACTCTGGGCATGAATCAGGCATAGCGATATCTGTGGCTGCTGTGGCCCTGGGGGCCAAGGTTCTGGAGCGCCATATAACTCTGGACAAGACCTGGAAGGGGAGTGACCACGCTGCCTCGCTGGAGCCCGGCGAGCTGGCCGAGCTGGTGCGGTCCGTGCGCCTGGTGGAAAGGGCCATGGGTTCCCCGATCAAGCGGCTGCTGCCCTGTGAGATGGCGTGCAACGAGAAGGTGGGTTCCGCCCGACCCTGCTGGGCTCCACTGCCTGAGAGGGCCAGAGTGGGCTCCTCTGCCAGGGAGAGTCAGTGCCTGCCCCGCCTGAGCCCAGGCCAGTGGGATGATGAAGGAGTGTCACTCGCACCCCCTGAGTCTCTCTGGGTGCACATCAGCAGTGGGAGGAACATTCTACTGAAGGGAACTTCGGCCGTTCCCCTGGCGGCCGAGGATCGTGTCACAGTTTCTCACTGAGTCTCTGAGGTCTGTGGCCCCAGAGCTCTAGACTCCAGGACATGGACACGGTGGTGGTGGGGTCCAGGGCCTCGTGAGGCACTCGGGCAGGTCAAGTCTGGGGTCCCTTGGAGAGGAAAGCCGAGAAACATCCAGGTGGGGGGGTTCCGTGAGGCGGTGGGAGAAGGGCCAGTGGTACAGCGAGGAATCTGTAACCGGGGGGAGGCACGGGGTGGGTGGGGGCGGCAGGGTATCACGGGGGTTGTCGGGGAATGATGCACCTGTCCCCTCGGGAGCAGTCTGAGCTGTGTAGCACGGACCTTTAGACAGAGGGGACGGTGAGGCCAAGGAGCGCTGACCATCTGGGCTTCTTGGAAGCCGTGGCCCAGACCCGTCCTGGCCTCTGAGTCATAGAGGCAGGCGCCCCGGGGCTGCCAGGAGTGCAGACACTCCTAATCCGCGGCGGGCTGTCTGGGTGAAGGCGACGGTCAGCCACCAGGCGTGCAGGGGAAGGTTGTCATCTTCTGTTCTAGTGGCTTCCTGCTCACTTCCCCCAAATTAAAGACCTAAGACCTGCGTGGACACCAGGAAATAACAATAATAGCAAAAACAAACAGACTGCCTGCTAGAGGAAAAGGGGAGAGAACTGCACCAGACACCAGAGTGAGAGCTGAGTGCGTGATTCTGTTCTACGTCCCCTGGCTCCCCGAGCAAACAGGGAGGTGTAACAGGACGTATAATCTGATTATTGTTCGCTGGTAGACGTTTTGCCTCCGTACGAAATTCCAGAGCTGATTCCTCGGCCCTGACATGGAGGACATAGTGAAATACAGTAAATAATTTATTCAGCAGCATTGTGGACGAGACAGAAATGCTGGTCACGAGCTCAGATATCCACATATCCTTCATTTCGCTCGCCTGCCTGTCCTGGCTGCCCTGTCCCCGCTACCCTGTCCCCGGAGGCCCCCTTCCTGGTCCCCTGAGTAGCAGTCATGTCTTGTGAGACCTCCATATTTTGCATTTTACTAAGCAAGGCGGCCATAAAGTTCATGTCTCTTGAGAGCAGTGGACCAGGGATGAGGAACCCTAGGTTCTCAACCCAGCTCCTTGGAACCTTAGCCAAGTTACCTGCCTTCTGTGGGCCTCAGTTTCCCCATGTTTAAAATGAGATCTTGAACTAAACGACTGACAAAAGTAAATGGTATAATTTTTACTTACCAGGAGCATTCTAGATTATCACTAATCCTGTCATCCGATAAGGTAGAGGCACTGTTATTTCCCATTTTACAGAGAAACTGAGCCACGGCTGGACCTGGCTCTGTCTGGTGATGTAACCCGAGCCCTTTCCTTTGCATTTTACTGTGAGGGCCCTTCCTCTGAACCTCACTCAGTCCGTCCCCCGTCCCCCACCAGCTGAGTCCCTGCGTGTGTGAGGAGACTGCTCTGGGCGCTGGGGGAGAACAGGGCCACAGTTCCCAAGGTGCCTTGCAAAGACTGGTCAGGGACCTTGAGTGTAAGGCAACATGAACTTGTTACTTCTGTGAGACCAGCACTGAGTCTTAATTTTATCCACAGCTGGGCAAGTCTGTCGTGGCCAAAGTGAAAATCCCAGAAGGCACCATTCTGACCCTGGACATGCTCACTGTGAAGGTGGGCGAGCCCAAAGGCTACCCTCCGGAAGACATCTTTGGCCTGGTGGGCAAGAAGGTCCTGGTCACGATCGAAGAAGACGACACTGTCGTGGAGGATGCAGTAGAAAATCATGGCAAAAAAATCAAGTCTTAAAATAAAGTGCCATTCTCTGAGTTCTGAGTTGCCTCGCTGGTACCGTTGGGTGTGTCGGCGAGTGGGACAAGAGGGGTGGTCTGCAGAGACCTAGCTCTCACCCACTCCCCTCCCGACAGCAGACGCGGTGGGGCCCGGCCCTGGGTCCGGCACACTGGAGGGGCGCAAACAGCAGACACGACCATCTCTTGCTTCCAGTTGGCTGGCCCAGAAGGGGAAGTGGGCTCAGAAGCAGATCATCATCTCCCATTACGTGTGCATAGGAGGGGCGAGCGCTGGCCAGATGGGTCTTCCCTAAGCCTTTGTTCTTAGTGCCCAGGAAGCCAACCCAAAGGGCCCAAAACCTCCCTTCCTGCCGGGCCTCCAGCTGTCTCTCCTTCCCCGCTGCCCTGTGCCCTGCCCACTCTGGGGCTCTGTGTTGGTTGGCTGTGCCGTGGTTGTGTGGTATTGAAGAAGGTGCTGGTCAGAGGGCCTTGCAGACAGAGAAGCACCTCCAGAGCTCGCAGCTCTGAGAATAGAGGGGGAAGTGGCCTTCACTGCTTTCAGCAGACCTGGAGGGCCCACTGTGCGCTGGACTGTGTCTTAGGTCCCGAGGACATGCCCTCGGATGGGGACAGGCACGCCACAAACCCTGAGCACAGCAAGTGCATCAGAGTGCGTTAAAGGGTGGGGTGTGTGACGGGGAGAAACGTAGAACCGCGTAAGGGAGGCGGGGGAGGTGGGGCCCGGTGCGTGCACAGGTTGTGGCGACTTGGGATGAGGAGGCAATGCTGAAATCGGCCCCTCTGTCATCCGTCGTGGAAGCACACACCCAGCTGGCACGGTCGCCTTGCTTCCTGGAAGAGCAGCAGGGCCCTCGCACGGAGATTTCCCGCCGTATCCCCCTGTGTTCTTGTGAGCCAGCAGAGATGCATGATTTTCTCCACATGTATTTTCAAATTCTTAATCTTTGTTCACATTCGCCCTTGTTTACCATAACTCCTCTTGTTTCAAAGTATACATTTGAGTTTCCCTTCAAATGCATAAATGAGCCTTTTGAAATTACTTGTGAGTATAGAACCTCCCCCTCCAGTTGATCCCAAAACAGTTTCTAGAAAGGCGCTCATGTGGTAGGTGTGCGTGGGGTGGGACAGGAATCCTGGGTTGTACTCATGTGCAAAAGAGCACCTGTAAAATTGGTGTGCTAAGAGCTGAAGTATGATAGCGTCAATTTCTGGCTGATACTGATATTTACTCTCATTTTTCCCTATGAACAGACTTTGAATAGACCATCAGAATTTCCTCTTCCATGGCTTTTTTTTCTACAACAGCTGAGAAAGTGACATTTAAGCAAATATCTGAGACCTAACAAGCAGTGGCAGCATGGTAGCAGAGGGATGTGTTCCAGGGCCTGGAAGAGGGGGAAGAGCCCGGCCTGGGCTCTCGCTGAGAATGTGCAGTGGGTAGTCCCAGCAGGGAGCCAGTCAGTTGCCTCCATGAACAGCACCCACGTGAATGAATTGCTGAGATGTTTTCTGGAAGTCACGTGAGCAGAGATGGAAGAGGAGGCATAGTCAGGGAAGGCTTCCTGGAAGAGGTGGCACTTTTGTTCAACCTTGCAGGTTGAGAAGTGACTGAGGGAGTTGGGGCATAGGTTTGGGAAGTGCCCACAGTGTCCAGGCACTAGCAAGTGATAGTTTGGCAGAGAATGGCCACATGGATAGGAAAAAAGGGAATTGGAATTGGTCAGGAAAGAAGCAAAGGCTTAGAAGCCGACTGAATTTGGACTTTGTTCTGTAGGCAATGGGGAGCCGTGGAAGCCTCCTCAGTCGACTCAGACTGGGGCCTCCCACTCCCCCGCTCACCCCCCATCTAGCTCGGCAACTTGGGCAAGGTGCCTCCACCTTGTAGTACGGACTCCTGCGCACCAAGCCCTGGTTGTGCAGGGCACTTCCGCGTGCCCTCTGCTGGGGGTGCCTCCGCTAGGCTGACACCATCGTCCCCTGCTTCCTGAGAGAGTGCAGTTGCAGAAACGGAAGAGATGATGCAGTAGACAAGGGAGGGTCTCTGAGATCTCTCATCATGAGTATGGGCCGAAGATGGATGCAGTGTCGCTAAAGCATGAACACAAATATGCCAAAAGCTACACAGTACTGTCATGGGTAGGAACAGTGGGAGGCAGCATTTGTTTCCACATGAGCAAGAACTTAGTGAGTGATCTTGGGAAGTGGTGAAGTCCCCACCACTGGACACATTCGGCCAGGGACCAGCTGACCACTGCAAAGAAACTAGAGGGAGTGGAAGATGAGCAAGACCCTGTCCAGGCCTAGATGCTGTGTAATGAAGCGACGTGAACTCCCAGTGAAGACCATGGTTAAAATAGTCATTTTATGTAAACATACATATTAGAAAACTCATTTAAACATATCTGCAAGCAATTTGCTGTATCAGTTAAGACATTTATTTCTACAAATTAAAAACTGAAAGAGTGAGTGCTCAATACCCTGGCAGACATGGGCCCCGAGGAAGCTTCTGCCAGATGGCAGTTAGGGTTATCAGCTGTCTCAGCACTAAGCACAGCAGGAACTCTGCTGGGGATGCTCCCACGTCCTGGCTCGGCACAGCTCTGTACAGTTTCTAAGGCAGGGTCATATCCTCTGGCCCATCGAGACTCACAGCACTGGGGGATAGGATTATTATACCCCATTTTATATGTGACACTCTGAGAAGTAAGAAGTGACTAGCCAGAGGTCACCACTGTGGACCAAAACTGCAGTTTCCTGGCTGGTGCAGACCTTGGCACAGAGGAGCCCTTTGGTAAAAGCCGTTTTTTACCCTTTATAGTGCAGCTCGGTCTCTGCTGCTCTCAGATCTCCTTCTGGGTATAAGACCTCATCTTGGAGACCAAGGAAGCTAAGCCAAAGCTAGACTCAGGTCCCACAGAGTAACTGAGCAGAAAAGCAGAGCATCACAGGCCCACCGAGGGAGGGGCTAAAGTGAGCAGGTGCTGGCCAGAGACTGGCTACATTTGCCAAAACGGCACAGCCTGGTGGGCATGAGCGCAGACACCAGCTCCGCCGTTAGCTGTGTGGCTCAGGCAAGTCGCTCCTTGCGTGTTTCAATTTTGCAATGTGTGAAATGGGGATGACTTTCTACCTGCTAGGGATGATGTGTGGGGGTCAAGCGAGTTAATAGGTGTAGAACATTAGAACAGTGCCTGACAGTGCCTAGCAAGGGCTGTTATTACTCGGCTCCTGTGGCTCCGGGTCTAGGAACAAGTCTCGATTTGCAGGGATGAACAGAGTCTCCAGTCAAGTGCACCCTTCCTCCCCTGCCAGGAGGGCCCTCTGCCTGCATTCAGTCCCGGACCATCTGCACAGGACTAACTTCCCTTTTCTCAGGGTTTCTGGGGCTCAGCGCTTAGACATCTACCTGAGACGGAGTTTAAAGTGATTCAGTTAGAGGTAAAGGCACTTCTGAGCTTCCTTCTGCCTTGCTTTCTGTGTGCATTATAACACCCTGGCTCAAAGTGCCATTTTTATGTCAAAAACTATTGGAAATTGGCAGTTTTTTATGGTTCAGACCAGGGTGTCCAACCTTCTGGTGTCTCTGGGCCACACTGGAAGAGTTGTCTTGGGCCACACATGAAATACACAAACACCAACGGAAACCGATGAGCAAAGAAAAGGTCCATGCACAATTTTCATGATATCCGCCACCACAGGTAAGCAAAAAAGCCCTCACATAACTAATTATGCAGCGGACCTTTCAATAACCTTTTAAAATCGTCCCAAGTTTGTGATCTCTATCTAATATAGAAAATGTACACATCTAAATAATAAAACCATATAAAACTTACTAATACAACTAAGTAATGCTTTAAGGAAATGTATGATTGTGTTGAGTTGCATTCAGAGCCATCCTGGGCTGCATGCGGCCCGAGGGCTGGGGTTGGACACCCCTGGCTCAAACTAATGCACTGAGAGTCTGTTTAAACCATGAGGGAGATTCAGCTTTGCATTTTCTTCACCCTATCACTGCCCTGCCAAGCACCTAACAGGATACTTTTAGTACAGTGTCACTTAAAAACTGTGTAGGGAATTTGACACATCAGGATGCTAAACCTTTAGAACTGGGGTACAGGCCCTGAGGAAAGGCCTTTCCCGCCCTGCTACCTAGCTGGCATCCCTGTGAGGTCCTGCTGGTCTGGCCATCTCTCTCGCTGCCACTTCTTATGGGTTTCCTTGGCAACATCTGGATCGGAGGGATCTGAGGAGCACAGGGTGACTGGGCTGCCCAAGCTCTACTCATCGCTTCTCTTGCTTTGGATTCTAAGAGGAAGGGAAAACTGCCATGGTTGCTTAGCAACTGCCACCTGCTGATTCTTCCTAACATCCCCTGAGAAACAAGCAGTAAAATCTCCCAGGTTAAAGACTGGGCCCGAAGGACTGGGCCAAAAGGCAAATCAGGTACTTGCCTGGGTGACTTGAAGCAACTCTTTCAGGTCAAGACCTTAGTCTCCCCAAATGTGCAAAGCTCAGGCTGGGTGATCTGTGAGGCTCTCCTGGCTCTGTTGCACTGTGATTCAGTGATAGCCAGCTGCTGGCTGTTCGCTGCCTGGGCGGGCCAGGGCTTACTGAATTATCAGGATGGGGAGAGTGTAGGACATTGCTACCCATAGAAAGCTTCCAATCTAGTTGGAAAGATGGGACCCAGGTTTGTAGCCATGATAGTGAGAGATTCTTGTGGCTTGGGGAGACTTCCTTGGGGCAGTTAAGCCTGGGGAAGACTGGGGCAGACAAAGAAAGGGCTTTTCTGTACATATGTGCACGGGCCGGGGGAAGGGGTAGCCACAAAGGGCAGAGGTCAACTATGTGACACAGTTCTGAAGGAGGTTCTTGGAAAAGAGCTGTAGAAGCTAGTGGAGAAGTAGTTTAGGAGCAGATTAGGAAAACCTGGGATGCTAAGGTGAGGTGAAGTGCTTTTTCCCCCTGTTGCCCTGGGAACCTTTTCATAGTTGAGAGGTTCAGTGCGGTTTTGGGCAGATCACTGCGGCTATAGGTGGAGGAGGATGGGAGAGGGTTCCCGCGAGGCGCTATTAGGCTCTTGATGCTACTCTGAAAGGAGGAAACGTGGACAAGTTTAAGTACAGTGGAGAGGAGGAGGCAGATCCCAGGAACACTGGATAGATTGAGTCAGGACTAGGGGACTCATTCATACACGTATTTATTGTGACCTACTATGTGCCAGGTGGTTCTGGCTTCTGTATGAGGGAAGAGGTTTGAGGCTAAGGATGATGTATTGTGTCAGGATGCTTAGGGCTCACCTGTGAGTATGTCCTTTCGGGAACCTGGACTGAAAGCAGTGTAGCCTTAAGTGCAGTGGCAGTGGCGGGGAGGTCTGATGAGAAAGCAGCAGCAGCAGAGGACCTGTGTTTAAGGCATGTTTGAAACCTGCCTAAGAGAGAACTGTTCAAGCACAAGGCATGACTGGTGGGGGAGACAATGGGTGTGCTTAGAGAGTAGGCAGTGAACCACCCACGTCTGGGTCAGGGATGACCAGAGTCCTGGAAAGCCCAGGGCTATCACTACAATCACAGCCCCTAAGGCAGCCGGGCGATGCTCAAGGTCCCTTCCCAGAGCCTCAGGGCAGGGTAGAGCGGCTCCTGGAACGCAGCGCGGAAGGTGTGGAGGTGTCTCATGCCGCCTGTCACGTCGTAGAAGGCGAGGATGCCGGCTTCGTAATCTAGGAAGATGCCCAGGCGATCGGGGTCGTGGTGGGGCCGCAGACGGCAGCGATGGCTGTCGTGGAAGGCCCAGTATTCCAGGTCGTAGCGCTTAAGGCACCAAGACTGGCGGTTGCAGCCCAGGCGGGCGGCTGCGGAGCCCCCGCGGCGCCGCAGGGAGGCGTAGGCCGCGCCCACCCACCAGCCGCAGCCCGCCTCCTGCACGTCCACTTCCCAATAGTGGCGGCCCGAGGCATAGCTGTCTCGGCCCAGCACCTGCCACAGCTCATCGAAACGCAGCGAGGGCGCAGGCCCCAGGCGGCGGAAGAGGGCGCTTCTCACCGTCAGTAGGTCCTCGGAGAGGCGCAGGCGCGCGTGCATCGTGTCTGGCTCCAGCGTGGGCGTGCGCGCAACTGTGGAGAAACGGAAATATAGCGGTAGCCCTGGTGGGCGGGGTCGGCGCTGCGTCTCGCGCCTAGGAACTGTAATTGTTTGCACCCATGGATTCACACGTGTTTACAACAGAAAATGGGAAAACCCAGAAATCGCTCACCGAGAAATGGAAAGCCACCCTTTTAACCCTGATTGCCTCCGGGGAGGTGGCTGCAGGAACATGGGAAGGGAGCAAATTTTACTGTATGCCCCTTGTACCACAGGAATTCTGGACCGTTGAATTTGTTGCCAATTTCTAAAAATTTAACCAAAAATAATCCCATCACTGGTAATACTTACCAGTATATCCTTCCTATGTTTTTGCTTTCTGCTTCATAGCTTTCCTTAACATTGGTATACCATACATGCTCTTGGACAATCTTTTTTTTTTTAATGTATTGATGTATTTATGTGCATTTTACCACATCAGATAACCCTCTTTTGTAAGAGCATTTTAATGGTGAACCTAAGTTTTGTGCATGGATGCATTATAATTAAACCTACACCTCGGCTTTAATATTTAGGCTTTCCAAAAAGTTTTAGAAAGCACATCTTTGTTGTATCTGATTATTTCTTTAGTATATATTCCAAAAAGAGGAGTTGCTGGGTCAATGGGGATGATTGTTTTTAAGACCTTTGGTAAATACTGCCTATTTGTCCTCCAGAAAAGTGGTAGTGATTAAACTCCCAATAATAGTTCTTGTTGCATTACACTACATATGTTGACATAACGTTACAAAGCAAGTATTGCAGATTGTAGGGTATGTGGATTATAGGATATATAGCTTTGCTGTGTAGAGCATTCTTGGCTGTAGGTCTCTGCTTTTCAGGAGTTTGAATATGTCTTGCTAATCCCTTCTAGCCTGTAAAGTTTCTTTTGAGAAATCAGCTAACAGTCTTATGGGAACTCCCCTGAGGTAATGAACTTCTTTTCTCTTGCTGTTTTTAAGGTCCTCTCTCCATCTTTAACCTTTGGCATTTTAATTATGATGTGTCTTGGAGTGGGCCTCTTTGCATCTGTCTTGTTTGAGACTCTCTGTGCTTCCTGGACTTACATGTCTATGTCCTTCACCAAATTAGGGAAGTTTTCTTTCATTATTTTTTCAAATAGTTTCCCAATTTCTTTATCTTCTCTTTCTGGTACCCCTATGATGCAAATGTTGAGCTTCTTGAAGTTATCCCAGAGGCTGCTTATACTATTCTCATTTTGGTGGGATTCTTTTTTCTTGCTGTTTTTCTGTGGTGGTTTTCTGCTTCCATATGTTTCTTATGATTCTTGGCTTCATCCATCCTACTGTTGTTTTCCTGTAAATTGTTCTTTATTTCAATTAGTGTATCCTTCATTTCTGACTGGATCTTTTTTATGCTGCTGAGGTCCTCACTAAGTTCCTTGAGCAACCTTATAACCAGTGTTCTGAACTCTGCATCTGATAGATTGCTTATCTCCATTACATTTAGCTCTTTTTCTGGAGTTTTGATCTCTTGTTTCATTTGAGTCATTTGTCTCCTCGTTTTGGCAGCCTCCTTATGTATTCTTCTATATATTAGGTAGAGCTGCCGTGACTCTGTGACTTGATAGTGTGGCCTAATATAGCAGGTGTCCTGTAGAGTCCAGTGGCACAGCCTCCCCTATCACCCAAGCTGGGTACTTGAAGTGCGCTCTTCAGGTGGTCTGAATATACCCTCCTCTTGTAGTTGGGTCTTGGTTGCTGTTGGCAGATCAATGGGAGGGATTTACCCAGGCCAGTCAGCTGCAAAGATTGGTTGTGACCACTGACCACCAACTGATCCTCTGTGGAGGATCAGCTGTGCAGGGGCTGGGTGGTGGTGCTCCAGTGTGGTCTGTGGCTGTTCTCTGAGTGCACTGGCCCTGGGGTTTCCTGGGTGGTGCAGGCCAAGGTCAGTACCTACCTATGTTTTGCCCAGGGCCACCCTGCCTGATAAGCAGTCTGAGATGGCTGCTACTTGTGTTGGTTGTGGAGATTCCCAGGGGAAGCCAGGCTGTTGGCTCTCTGAATCCAGCTTTTGCTTGTTTAAGAGGATTTGGGAAGGTGTAAAGCCTGAGCCAAGACCAGCCATTCATATGGAAAAGAAGCTTGGGTGGGGCAGAGTCTCTGGGGATCTCCAGGGTGGGGCAAACAGTCTTAGCTAGGTTGATGGAGTCTCAGATATGGCACCAGCTTGCTGGCTCTGTGGTTCTATGGGGGAAGGATTTAGAAAAGGGACAATGGTCCCTGCTCACCTTGATGCCAGACACTTCAGTTTCTCCCAGTATGCCACTGGTGCCTTTCAAGCTGCTACCCCAGTGCTGGAGCTCAGAGAGAATGAGTCTGAGTAGGTGAGTCTGTGTGTGGGTTCTTTAACAGGAATTTCTTGAGGCTCCAAAAGTTTCTTCCACTGACTCAATCCCTGCCAGTTTTTGCAGCCAGAAGTTGTGGGGACTTATCTTTCTGGCACTGGAACAGTGGGCTGGGGGTCTGGTGTGGGGCTGGGACTTCTCATTTCTGAGATATTCCTTTCAAATTTTTATCTACCACACATGGATGAGTGACCAGCCCATTCCACACATGTGCCCCTCCGACCAGTCTGGATGGATGTGGTTTCTTTAATTCCATAGTTGTCAGACTTCCATTCAGCTCGATTTCTGACAGTTCTGAGTGATGGTTGTTCTATATGTTAGTTGTAACTTTGATGTGGTTGTGCAAAGAGATGAGCCATGTCTGCCTATGCTGCCATCTTGACCGGAAGTCCTCTTTTTTTTTTTTTTTTTTTACTGTTTTTAACAATTTATTGAGGAATAATTACATAAACTATACTTAAAGATTTACCCTTGGTTTTTTAAAAAGTCTTATCGAAAATAATGTTTTTAACGCCTTGGCTGGCGTAGCTCAGTGGATTGAGCGCGGGCTGCGAACCAAAGTGTCGCAGGTTCGATTCCCAGCCAGGGCATATGCCTGGGTTGCAGGCCATGACCCCCAGCAACCGCACATTGATGTTGCTCTCTCTCTCTTTCCCTTCCCTCTCTAAAAATAAATAAATAAAATATTAAAAAAATAGAAAATAATGTTTTTAAATTTTTATTTTCTAATTGTTTATTGCCAATATATAATATTATGATTGATTTTTGTATATTGACCTTACATCCAGCAGCTGTTCTAAATGTACTTATCAATTCTAATTATCTGTGGATTATTTCAGATATTCTGTAAGTGAATATGTCATCTGAATACCTTTTTTCCCCTTTTCTAATCCTTATAGCTTTTGTTTTTCTCTCTCACTTCAAGGCACTGACTAAAACGTATAGAACAATGTTGCATAAAAGTGAGTATAAGGCCCTGACTGGTGTGGCTCAGTGGACTGAGTGCCGGCCTATGAACCTTAGGATCACCAGTTTGATTTCTGGTCAGGGCACACGCCTGTATTGTAGGCCAGGTCCCCGGTTAGGGGTGTGCGAGAGGCAGCCAACTGGTCAATGTTTATAGCAGCATTGTTTATAGAAAAGAAAATGTAAAGCAGCCTAAATGTTCAACATTATGAGATTAAATATGACATGGTCATTTAATGGACTACCATGCATCTTTTAAAAAATAACATTCATATTTATATTTATGGAAATAGAAAATTGTTCAAACTATACTGCTAAATTTAAAAACGTACTAAATAATATCTATAATATAATCCTTTTTAAAAATCTGTACACATATAAGCTTTTAAAATGTCCAAAAGAATATATGCCAAAGAAATGAACAGCATTTATCTATGGGGGAAGCAGTTGTTTTCTTTTCGCCGATATTTAATTTCTAATTTTTACAAGAAGAATCCAGTACCTGTGTAATTTTTTTCTTTTAAGATGTTATTTGTTTATTTTGAGAGAGAGGAGAAGGGAGGGAGAAACACATCAATGTGTAAGAGAAACATTGATCCGTTGCCTCTCTCACACCCTCATCCGGGGCCCTGGCCCACCACCCAGGCATGTGTCCTGACTGGGAACTGAACTGGTGACCTTTCAGTTTGCAGGCCACTGTTCAACCCACTGAGTCACACCAGCCATGGCTAGTGTAATTTTTTAAGTGAACGAAGATATTCACATTATCTCTGCAAATGAAAACACAGATTACAAAACAGAATTTATAGTATGATACCATGTTTGAAAAAAAGTACATTAAATATATAGAGATATGCCAAAGAAAGCTAAAAGGGCAAATGGTAGTAGTTATCTAGTGCTACCTATCTACTAGGGTGGACATGAGTGGAAGAATTGCCAAAGCTCTCCAGTGATTTATGAGTGATTTTTCAAATTTTGCTTTCCTTTGTTTTCTAATTTTTCTACAATGAAGATATTCTTGTATTTAAAAATCCTAATAATAAAGGTCAGAAAAACAATTTGGGTCTCTTAGGGACAAAAGGGAGGCCTCCATTTCTGTGTGACACCCCTCCAGCCCACACACCCCACCCTCTCCACCCTGGGGGCTTACACTTTAAGAAGAGGGAGCGCTCTGGTGAGGGATGGATTTTCAACAAGGGGTCCGCCTTGGTGCTAGAGAAGCTGGAGAGCCGGCTGCTCACGTCTGCAACGAATGGTGAGAAGTGAGTGCCTGGTGCTCGTGCAAGCAGCACAAATTACAAAACATACTAAAAAATGTTCTACTGGGTTGGCCAAAGAGTTCCTTTAGTTTTTCTGTACGATGGCTCTAGGAGTGCTTAGTTGTCTTTAGCTTCATTTGAAACAATGTTGTTAGACTGTATTGTGACAGCTGTCCTATCAGCGTGCATTTTATAAAGAACATCAAAATTGGTGAATTTTTGTGCAGCCATTTTAATACTGAAGATGGAAGCAGATACACAACTGAAACGCAAAACAAAAAAGATTTGTGTGATGTATGGAGAAGGGGCTGTGACTGATCAAACGTGTCAAAAGTGATTTGCAAAGTTTCTTGGTACTACTGACATGTTGGCCAAATAACTCTTTGCTGTGGGGCTGTCTTATGCACTGGAAGATGTTTAGCAGCACCCCTGGCTTCTACCCACTAGAAGCCAATAGCAGGAGATAGCTGATGTACTCAAAATATTCTAATCATTATAGTTATTGGTGAAAATGAAAAATGTGTCTTTTATCTTATGGAAAAAAACTAAATAGACTTTCTGGCCAACCCAATAAAACTGGAGATTTGCATAATCTCTCTCCAAAAATCACATGCAAATTTAGGTAGAAAATGCAAATTCACAGCCTCAGGAAAGTTCCAGGGCAATGCTCAGATCTGAGAAGAAATGTACTGCCCAGGATCCGAAGCAAATTCAGCCATGACAGGTCAGCAAGAGTGAGCCGGGAACACGGGGAGGGGACAGCGGGCTCTGGGACCGTCCTGAGAGTCAGCTATGTATTCAACAGTCAATGACGGGTCCCCCTCATGACGGAAATCCAAGTCCCAGGGTGAAGGTGGAAAACAAGACTTAAAGGTGAGCCCTGAGAAAGGCCACGTTCAAGTCTCGTTCAAGTGAAAGGGAGTTCAGGGAAACCCAAGCTGTGGTCCCTGTCTTCGTCAGCTCAGTGGGATGAGAAACAGGCTCACTTGTGCTACCAGTCAAGGCAGAGAGTGCTCCAGGTCACAGAGAAGAGATGTGAAAGGGCTCCGGGGCTTGGAGCAGTCTGGGAGGGCTTCATGGAGGAGGAAGCACCTCAGCTGACAACTAGAGGAGCGGGAAGATGTGGACACCCAGAAAAAGGATGGGAGGCTAGGAGTGGCCTTTCAACAGCGAGGAGCCATGAAAGGTAACTGAGTGAGGACAGACAGGAACAGAAGATTTCCAAAGCTCTCTCCGGTGAGGAATGCACAGGCAGGGTGGGCATGGAGGCAGAGGCCTGCATGGGGGCAGCAGGGATGGAAGAGGAGCTGGGCTCAGGAAGCACCGCGGTGTCAGAAATGCCCAGGCGTAGCTGTCTACTGGAGTGGGGGCGGGGGGGAAGGGGCAGATTGGAGTCAAGAAGCAGCTGAGCAGGGGTGGGGGGGTGAGGGATGCCAGATTCCATTCCTCATCTGGAGGCGGGTGAGGGGGGTGGCCTGGGAGGGAGCAGACTCCAGGGGGCCACAAAACAGACCCTGGGACCAGAGTCTGTTTGAATTCTGTCTCTATCCCTATCAGCTCTGAGCCTCAGCTTCCTCATCTGTAAATGTAGACAGTGAAGGCACCTACCACACAGGGTAGTGGTGATGAGTTGCCGAGTGCGTCTATGTCAAGTGCTTAGAACAAGGCCTGGCGCAGAGCAAGTGTGAGCTGTCATCAGGCACTCGACAGGCACCTCCAGCTCTTTGGGAGTGGACCGCGGAGAATGTAAATGTGAGCCAACTGCATTGTGGGACATCAGAGCATCTCCTTGCTGGGGTGGTGGGAGGAGACTTCCCTGCACACTCACTGGATAGTGACAAGCTCAAAGCCTCCTGGAGCTGGTTGCTAAGTTTCTTTTTTTTCTTTCATATTTAACTATTTATTGTTTGTTTGCTTTTCAAATTGAAATATATTGACTGTTACCATTCTGGTATGCCATTTTCTTTTTAAATAATTACATCTCAAGAAGAATTTCTCAGTTGGACTGTGTGTTCAAAATTCCAGTGGAAGTTATGAGCAAAGAGAACACCACCCACCGTTAAAAATCTGCTTTGACAAAGCAGCCCAGGGAGACCCACTGCTCAGCACCACTGCAGGCATGCATCACAGTGTCCCAAACCGTTCTCTTGTCTTAGCTTGAAATGCCTTTCCTGGTTCTCTCCCACTTGCCAAGTCCTAGTGATGGATTAAGGCCCCACTCAAGTGCCAGCTCCTCCAGGAAGGCTTTCCGGTTTCCGGTGAGAATCCCTCTCTCCTTTGTCTGAGCTCGTTCGGCCCCTGGCTGGGTCTTCTTTGGTTACTCACCTCAGGAAGTTGGCCTGGCCTCACCGCTCTCCATTTCCCAGGGGTGCTGGACGCTTGCAGCCTTTCTGCCTTGCTTCCTTCCACCCCTTTCCTTTGCCTTTTCCCCTGGTCTTCAGAGCTGGCACTGCCCTGCCAGCCCCACGTGACAAGGCAGCATCCAAACTCCTCCCCCGCCTCGCCCACCACTGTGCTCCAGTCACCACGGCCCTGTCTCTGTGCCCAAAACTCTTCAAGTTCTTCCCTCACTTTGGGCTCTTGGTACATCCTGTTCCTTCTGCCTAGATGTTTCCCTCAGATGCAAAAACAACACGAACAGCTGATACTTAAACAGTATGGTGTTTATCATGCCTGAGCACCACTCTCAGCACTTTGCTTATAAGACTTCATTTAATCCTTACAACGACCCTATGGCGGGGGGTCAGGGGGAGCTGCATTATCATCTTTGCAGAATGGATGTGAACACAGAGGCATAGAAGGGTTAGGTGCTTTGCCCCAGGTGGCAGGGTCGGGAAGGGGTGGACCTGGGGTAGGAACCTGGGCAGTCTGGCTCCAGAGTCACGCTGTGACCCTTCTGCTGTCCAGCCCTTCAGCTCTGCAGATCTTACCGAAGCCTTCCTTCAGGTCAGCACACACATCCCCTTCTTAGAGGGGCTTCCTCACTTCCATGTATAAGATACCTTCTCCTCCTCCTGGTCACCCTGTGTCCTACCTAACCTGCTTTGTTGGTCTTCAGAGCACTTATCACTGACATATATTCAGTGGTTGTGTCTTCCCCACAAAAGACTAGCACCACAAAGACAGAAGCTGTGCCTGCCACGTAATAGGGGCTCCATGAATGTTCTGAGTGATTCACAATAGCAGGAATGAATGAATGAATGAACGAACAGGTATTTCTGAGCACCTGCTTTGTGTGAGGCTCTGCAGGAACCTCACTGCTGGACCCCAAATGGCTCTTGTCCTCCAGATATTTCTGGGAGGCAGGGAGGCAGGGTAGGATCCATGCATCCAGCTCAAGAACACCCCAGGCAGGAGATGGGGCAGGCCCTGGAGAGGGAGGGCAGAGGGGTGGAAGTCCAGGGGACAGAGTGAGCCCAAGGTGACCTGGAAAAGCTTCCCAGGTGAGCGTAGCTGTGCGGGCCCCACAGTGGCGGTGGGCCTCAACCAGGCAGAGGAAAAGGAGAAGGAGTTGGCCATTCCAGCTGGGACCCCAGAGCAGGCATAGCGGAGGCGTAGCAGAGTCCGAGGAGCAACTGGCGACAGGAGCAGAGCCGCGTGGTTTCGAGAGGCAGAACAGGGTCTGAGGAGGGATAGGAAGGGAATGAAGAAGGGTGGGTGGGCCCAGGCCCTAGAAGCCCTAGACCGTCCAACCATGGGCCTCTGTGTGGGAGAGACATGATTCATGGTGGCGGTCTCCTCAGCTGTCCCTGGACTAAAGGACACTAAAGGAGTAAGGGGCACGAAGTCGCATGACTTACCTTCCTTCAAGCGAACCTCTAGTGGCGTCTGCATCATGCTCTGCATGGCTTCCATGAGGCCCTTGAAGAAGGTCTTGACGGGCTCAAAGGATTGGGCCACAGGGTGTCGAAACTCCTCCAAGGTCATATGCTGCTTCAACTCCTGTTCAGTTTCCGTGAACTCCTACAAGGGCACGTGGTGGGTCAGGGTGGCTCCACAGCGGCACCAGGAACACACCCAGACCATCCATTGCAGGCCCTACCCACCCTGTCCTGGCACCTAGGGTCAGCCCAGGGACACGCCCCCCAGGAGCAGGCCCCACCCAGCGGGGTACTGGAAGGAAGACATGCGCAAGTCCGGTTTTAGTGCCGGCGCTATTCCTCCCTTCTTCCCATGCTCACTGGGGTATTCTCTGTGCCAGGCGTTAGCATTGGTGGCAGAGGGTGGAGGCAGGCTGACTGCCCCTCCTTTAACGTGCTCACCACCTGGAAAGGGGCCCTGAAGTTTTAGGGACAATGGTACAGGGGGACAATAGGAGTGAGGGGCCAGTTTTCCTGGGCAAGGAGCCCCTGGAACGTCAAAGGGAATGCTGCCTGAGGGGGTGTGGCCCCTATAATGGAGACTCGTCCTGTTTTCTGCCTGAACAGCACCTTTTAAATACCCTTCCTGTGTTAAGTGCAGCTTTGCTAATTAGAAGCTAGAGAATGCTCTCTCTGTGCCTCCTTTGCTCCCATGGGGCAGCCGTGTGACCAGGCACCTCCAAGCCAAGACTTGCATGTGGAAATGAGAGGTAAGGCAGTGACAACAGGTGGGGGACAGAAGTGGTGGAGGCACCAGGGCCAAGGCCCGAGGTGTCCGCTGTGATGTCTTGCTCAGCAGAGAAGTGGTGTGGTCTACCCTGGAGCACACCTGTGCTGTGGGCGGGACTTCTCTCCTGTTGCCTGGCCTTCATCCTGATTTTCTGGCCCTGCTGGAGATCCCATGAGCTGCCTAATACTGTTTCAAACAGTTACAGTGGATGCGTATTTGCAGCTAAGAACGCTGTCTGCACTTTCTGAAGGGTTGTCTTAGGCAAGGAGTTAGAAGACAGCAGACTGCCTTAGGCAAGCAGGCCCTGGCTAGTGGGATGCCTGTGGGGTGGGGGAGGGGGTGTGGCCCAGCATTTGCTGTTGGGCAGAGGCAGGCCCCCCAGGCAACATGCTGGACCCTGGGAGAGGGCTGTGAGACAGTCCCCAAGTCCCATCCTGCCTAAGAACTGCGGTCAAGAGTTCATCCTCACTTTGGTGGGGAAGAAGATAACTTGTGCGGAACCAGGGCTGAGGTGGCACTCAGAGGACTGCAGTGGAGCTGGCCAGGGAGTCCGGCATTAGCAGGGAGGGCAGGGAGCAGCTCTGGGTAGCAGGAGGGTGGCCCAGAGGGCAGAGTGGAACTGGGAAGGGAGATGAAGGACAAATGCCACATGTGCTAACCCCCAGCTCCAGCATCTAGCACAGAGCCTGACACACAGTAGGTTCTCAATAAACATCAAGGATGAAATGAATGAATGAATAAAACTGAGCACTTCAACTTTTCACCTTTGCAGAATCAGAGAATAGCCCCCTAGCCACTCATTTCTCAAGTCAGAAATTCCCCCACTTTCAGTCACCGATCCTGCTGCAGCTCTCAAACCTGTCTTCTCTCTGTCCCCACAGCTCCTTCACTGGCCCGTCCCATGACCGTCCCTCTCCTGGACACTGTGGTCTCCTGACCTCCCTTAGCCTGCAGTCCTGGCCTGCCTAGTCCATCCTCCAGCCTTCCACCAAAGTGATCTTTCCAAAACATTAACCTGACCATGTCTTTCTTCAGTTCAAAACCCTCCCTTGGCCCCATCTCTGTAAAGGACAAAGTCTAAACTCCACGGCCAGGTACATAAGGCCCTTCATCAACTATCCCAGGCCCTTCGATCCAGCGGCATCTCCCAACTCCCCTGGCCCTGTACCCCTGCACCTCGCTTCCAGCCAGGCTGAACCCAGCGGTCCTCCAGCCTGCCAAGCCTTCACACGCACATGGTTCTCTTCTGCCTGGAATGTCCTGTCTGCTCTGTCCCTCTGTATATGCCCTGCTCCAATATCACCTCCTCCTATGTTGGGAACCGCCCTGACTGGTATCAGAAGCTGAAACCCCCGCCTAGCTAAGGCTAAGGGAACGCCCTTGGAACTGTAAGCCAGCAAGGAGACAAAAGCTTGTCTTCCTGGCAGGAATGCTGCTTCTGCTGCTTTATTCATAACTGAACCCCAAAAAGCTTGGTCGGTTAGCCAAAGACGGGTAAGATTCCCCACGGGGGAACAACCCAAGCCAGGCACGATCACTTTGGGAGGCCCCCCAAAAGAAGGACTTGGGGGGCTGCAGCAAAAGGGGGTGATGGACCCTCGCTCCTCGGCTTTGACAAAGTCTGAGTTCTCAGCGTCTGGAAGAAAATCTCCTTATCTCTCGGTGGCCTTAGTTCCCTTGCTCCACCTAAGCCTGAAACAATGACAGGGTAGTACTGGGAAGTGCGGATTTCCCGGGGTGATCAGGCCTAAGAAAGAACATGTAAATTACTGTGAAACCTTCTTTGTTTGGAATGCTCTCAGTTGAATGAGAAGGGTCTTAGGAGGAAGCTAGTTTGTTCCTCAGCCTTACAGCTCTTTGACCCCCAACTCAATAGACCGGCAGAGTTCTTTGTTTTCTATAGTTCCTTACTTCCCCTAATGAGTATTGTACTTTACCTGAATTATTATGCAAAATGAGCCTAATAAAAGCAGGTATGGACGGTAAATCGGTAAATCGGCGCGCTCCCCACTGGGGGGGTGGCCATTTCGTCCCTACTTCCCCACAGAAACTAGTTTGTCTCTGTGCATGTGTCGTTATTTCTCGCGTGTGTTTCGGCGAGCCATCCACAGCGTTCCGTGGTCACTGCTGGCCGGTGACCCACGCGCAACACGCCTAGAAGTCTTCCCTGATCCCCTAAATAGAGCTGGACATTTCCTGGGCACACTTTTGCTAGCTCACTTGGGCTGTGTTGTAAATACCTGTTTCTGAGCATGTCTTCCCACCCATGAGCTACTAATGTCAAACCGGGGCCCGGTGCAGAACAGGTTGCTCAGTGAATGTTTGATGGATTCATGAATGAGCAAATGGAATGATGAATGATGAAAACCATAGCTTTGGCACCAGAGAATAAAGAAAAATAAATGACAAAGCCTTGGAAGTATATCTGTGATGGAAGAATAACAGTCTTCTCCATGGAGCATCCCTTTGAATTAGCTATCCTCAAGGGGCATGGTTATTTTAAAAGAAACAAATGTCCAGAAAAGGGAGCCCTCATGCACTGTTGGTGGGAATGCAGACAGGTGCAGTCACTGTTCTGGAAAACAGTATGGAGTATCCTCAAAAAACTAAAAATGGAGCTGCTGCTGGCCCAGTGATCCCACTTCCAGGAATATATCCTAAGAATAAGAAAGAATATATGCACCCTATGTTCACAGCAGCGTTATTTACAGTAGCCAAGATCTGGAAACAGCCCAAGAGTCTGTCAGTAGACAAGTGGATAAAAAAGATGTGGTATGTTTACACAATGGAATACTATGCAGCTATATAAAAAAGAAGGAACTCTTACCCTTTGCGACAGCATGGATGGACCTAGGAATATTATGCTAAGTGAAATAAGCCAGTCAGAGAAAGACAAATACCATATGATCTCACTCATATGTGGAATCTAATGAACAAAACAAACTGAATAAATCCAGAGGCACAGATACATGGAACAGATGACAGATCTTGGAGGGGGGGGCATTAGGAAGATGGCAGGAATTAACCAAAGAACATATTTGCATGTGTGTGGGGGCGTGGTGGCAAGGGCTGGGTAGACGGGGGAAAGGGGGGTGCTGGGGGGCATTTGTAATAGTGTCAACAATAATAAATGAATGAATGAATGAATGAATAAATAAATAAATAAATTAAAAGAAAGAAACAAAGGTAGCCCCCTGAGCATCAAAGTACAGTAACCTCTGTGCCTGTGACACAGCACCTCACCCAGATTTTTTTGTTAGGTTTATTTTTTTCATTGAATATATTGTGATGACATGGGTTAATAAAATTATATAGATTTCAGATACACCATTCTATAACACATCATCTGTATATTGTATCGTGTGCTCACCACCCCAAGCCAAGTCTCCTTCCATCACCATTTATTTAGTGCCCCCCTTTACGCTCTGCTGCTTCCCCCACTTCCCCTCCTGTCCCATGCCGTGGTCCGTGTCCACGAGGGTTTATTTTTTGTTAGCTAACAACCAGACACGGTGAGTTGACCAAGGCCACACAGAGGCACAAGCGTGGAAATACCCACCAGGGACTGGCTTGGCTGGTTTCGTATTGACCAATTTATTTGTGTTATTTCCCAGCCAGAGCCCACGCCAATCTGTGGTCAGACTCAGTGCCACCTTTATTTAGTCGTACGCCGCCTTGTCCCAGAAGCTTGTAAGGTGTCTTACCAAAGTTATCTAATACGGCAGGGTTTTCCTTTACAGTGAGAAACACGAGTCACAGAGGAAGCGGGGTCAGGATGTAGACCGGAAGCCAGAGTGCGAAGAGGCACAAAACACATGCCGCCAAGTCACAGCCCAACTACTTCAAACATATTTGGCTCTGAGCTTCCCAGAAGCCACAGCAAAGAAGCAAACAGAGAGAGTTACACAAGTGGAAAGCAATCCAGGTGCACAGGTGACACACAGCAGTGCTGACAGGACAGAGGAGTTTCTCCCCTGGTCCCTGTAAGACAGGAACACTACCCTCGCTTGATACAGGCCCTCATGCCATCACTAGGTGTAGCTCGGACACTGTAGAGGCTGTTTCTCAGGCTCCCCCTCAGGAGAAGGTAATGACCTCCAACAGAGCCCAGTGGCCAAGCAGTACCATTCTTCTCTCCCCGCTGAGCGGACTGTGACCCAGCTCGAGGTCCGCTCCGCAGCTGGGGGGACACTGCCTTCCCAGGAGGGCTGTCTCAGTGAAGACTGTGCAGGTAGAGGTCTGAGCAATGATGCCTTGCGGCTTTTAAGTCAGAGAAACCTGGGTTCTGATCCCAGTTCTGCCAGCTAGTTGTGGCACTTCCCATGAGTCACGTCACCTCCCCGAGCTTCAGTTTCCCATTCATAAAGTGGGGTGACAATATCCACTTTGCACAGTTCTAGTAAATATTAAAGCTAAGATACATACAGTGCTTGGAATACAGAGGCCCTCAAAAATTGGTGGCTGTGCTATTTTATTAGTCCGAGATGTATGTTATCTTCCTGGCTATGTATATTCTCTCTATATTTTTTAAAAATGATTAACTTTTTAGAGAGAGAAAGGGAGAAAGAGAGATAGAGCTAAGAAAGAAACATCAATTTGTTGTTCTCCTTATTCATGCATTCATTGATTGTTTCTGGCATGTGCCTGACCGGAGATCGAACCTACAACCTTGGTGTATCAGGATGATGCTCTAACTAACTGAGCTACTGGGCCAGGGACTTTTCTAAGTATGTTTTCTGACGATTTGTGTAGGGGCAAGAAAGTCCACTTGCTAACAAGGCAGTTTTCTGTGGATTTACCCCTTGTGTAAATACTGTGTTCAGTGTCACAGCAACCAAGAAGAAATGTGGGTGGTGGGTGGTGGGTGACAGGTGGCAGCCATGAAGGCAGAAACACAGTCTTACCTGTAGCAGCTGTACAGGACTGGTCTCCTGGCTGATGTTCCAGACCCTATTGGAGAGGCTGTTCAAGACATCGATTTGGTCCTCACAAGACTTGATTTGCTCCCTGTACGCCTGGAGGGCAAGCTGGGTATTTTTATCAATGAATTTCTTAGCCAGCGCTTCCTCCTCTTCAAGCAGTAGTCTGAGTTCAGTGAATTTCCCCGTCAGCCAGATTTTACTGGACTCTGCGTGAGCCTAAAAAGAAAACCAGTTGCAGATGAGAAGAGTGCCAACTAGGGAGTCCAGAACATGAAATTCAACATGAAAAAAGCCATCAGGACACCTAAAAGCAAGGTGGCCAATCAAGGACAAGATCAGCTTATAAAAACCGAAGCTTTTCTAAGTACCAGCCATAACCACTGGAACAGGTGTGGAGAAATAAAGGTCCTTTTTAGAATAGTGGGCAAAGTAGCAATATATGTAAAAATAAAACTGTACAGAAGCTATAAAAATGTAAATAAAGAAAAGCATAAAACTGTCCCAAAAGAAAAAAAAATCTGAGTGTGTGGAAGAAAAAGCCATATTCCTGGTTATGGAAGATTCATTGCTACAAAGATGCTACTTGTCTCCCACTAAAAACTGCACACAATCCAAATAAAAGTCTTAACATGTAGGTTAAACAAATATGACATTGTTGTGGGGGAGAACAAGCACAGAAAAGCCAAAAACTGCTTTAAAAACATCAGTGAAGGGCGAGCTGCCTCATCAAATATCACACAAACTAGCATGGCAGCATTTAAAACCGTGTGGCTTCAGCACAGACAAAAAGTCAAGAATGCAGAATAAAGAGTTTAGAAAAGATGTACATATATATATATATGATACTGGTGGGATTTCAAATTATTAGGAGGAATGGACGAACTATTCAATAAATGGTATTGGAACAATATACAACTAACCATGTATTTGATGAAAATTTTGTTAGATTGTTATACTGCATAAAACAATAAAGTCAGACAGAACCCTACCTATGAAGTAGTCTTGCCAGTGAATGTGAACTTGAATCTGATCAAGCCTCTAGATCTAAATAAAAGATTTGATACAGAGGACAGGGGAACGTGTGAACGATCAAACTAAGAAATACATCAAGCAAGGGTATTTTGACACTTTATTTCACTCCTAATTCAAACAAATAAAATGTGACATTTGTAACAATCAGAATGTGACAACTGATTGGATATTTGATCATATTAGGGAACTATTGTTAATTTTCTCAGGTGTGATGATGATAATGAATCCTCATCTTAAAGAGATAATATGCTGAAACTTTTACAGATGAAATATGTCTGGAATTTGTCTCTAAATATGTGTCTATGATTGAGGTTTTACACAATAAACAAACAAAAATAAAATCCAAACAGGTTAAAACATGATATACTAAAAAACAATAAGTCTATTAGAATGAAATACAATTTTATTTTTTAATATTTTAATTATATTGTATTGATTGTGCTATTATAATTGTCCTGATGTTTCCCCTTTGTCCCCCTCCACCCAGCACCCCCCACTCCCTCAGGCAATTCCCTCACCATTGTTCATGTCCACGGGTCATGCGTATAAGTTCTTTGGCTACACTATTTCCTGTACTGTACTTGACATCCCCAAGGCTATTCTGTAACTAGCTATTTGTACTTCTTTTTTTTTTATGAAAAGAGAATTTAGTAACTACACCCCATCTCTCAACTGACTCACTGCAGCACTCTCACCCCAAAAGCAGACGCAGGAATTGCATCTCGTTTGAATCGTGCTGTTCGGTGTTCAGAATGTCTGTGCTTCTCAGTCCCCCGCCGCTTCACCCACCCCACACCCCCTCCCATCTGGCAGCCCTCAGGACGTTCTCCACGTCCGGGATTCTGTCTCTGTTCTTCTTGTTTGCTTAGTTTGTTTTTTTAGATTCAATTGTTGATAGATACGTATTTTTACCATTTTATTATTCATACTTTTTTTTAAAGGTTTTTATTTATTTTTAGGGAGGGAAGGGAGGGAGGGAGGGAGAGAGAGAGAGAGAGAGAGAGAGAGAGAGAGAGAGAGAGAGAGAAACATCAATGTGCGGTTGCTGGGGGTTATGGCCCGTAACCCAGGCATGTACCCTGGCTGGGAATCGAACCTGGGGCACTTTGGTTCCCAGCCCGCGCTCAATCCACTGAGCTACGCCAGCCAGGGCTTATTCATACTTTTGATCTTTTCCTTCAATAAGTACCTTTAACATTTCATATAATGGTGGTATGGTAATGATGAACTCCTTTAGTTTTTGCTTGTCTGGGAAGCTCTTTATCTGCCCTTCCATTCTAAATGAAAGCTTTGTTGGGTAGAGCAGTCTTGGCTGTAGGTCCTAGCTTTTCATGACTTTTAACATTTCTTGCCAGTCCCTCCCAGCCTGAAAAGTTCCTTCTGAGAAATCAGCTGACAGTCTTTCGGGAACTCCCCTGTAGGGAGTTCCTAACTCCCTGGAAAAGTTAGGAACACCTAACTTTTTTTCCCTTGCTGCTTTTAAGATTCTTTGTTAATCTTTAACATTTAGCATTTTAATTGTGATGTGTCTTGGAGTGGGCCTCTTTCCATCCATGTTGTTTGGGTCTCTCTGTGCTCCCTGGACTTGAGTGTCTATTTCCTTCGCCAACTTAGGGAAGTTTTCTTCCATTATTTTTTCAGATAGATTTCCAATTTCTTGCTCTTTCTCTTCTCCTGGCATCCCCATGATGCAAATGTTGAGCCTCTTGAAGTTGTCCCAGAGCCTGCTTATACTATCCTCATTTTTGTGTGTGTGTGTGGGGGAATTCTTCTTTCTTCTTGTTCTGATTGGTTGTTTTTTGCTTCCATATGTTCTAAATCATTGATTTGATTCTCAGCTTCATCCACTGTACTATTGTTTCCCTGTAAATTGTTCTTTATTTCAATTAGTGTATCCATCATTTCTGACTGGGTCTTTTTTTATGCTGCTGAGGTCCTCACTAAGTTCCTTGAGCATCCTTATAACCAGTGTTTTGAACTCTGCATCTGATAGATTGCTTATCTCCATTACATTTAGCTCTTTTTCTGGAGTTTTGATCTGTTCTTTTGTTTGGGCCATCTTTCTTTGTCTCCTCATTTTGGCAGCCTCCCTGTGTTTGTTTCTATGTATTGGGTAGAGCTGCTTTGACTCTGTGTCTTAGTAGCATGGCCTAATGTAGTAGGTGTCCTATAGTGTCCAGTGGCACAGCCTCCCCTATCACCCAAGCTGGGTACTCGAGGTGCACCTTCCATGTGGTCTGAGTACACTCTCCTCTTGTAGTTGGGTCTTTGTTGCTGTTGGCAGATCAATGGGAAGGATTTACCCAGGCCAGTCAGCTGCAAAGATTGGTTGTGACCACGGACCACCAACTGGTCCTCTGTGGAGGATCAGCTGTGCAGGGGCTGAGTGGTGGTGCTGGATGTGGTCTGTATCTGTTCTCTGAGTGCACTGGCCCTGGGGTTTCCTGGGTGGTGCAGGCCAATGTCAGTCCCCACCTGCTTTTGCCCCAGGCCACCCTGCCTGAGCTATAAAGCAGTCTGAGATGGATGCTGCTTGTGCTGGGCGTGGAGATTCCCAGGTGAAGCCAAGCTGCAAATCTGGGCTGGCTGCTGCTAGTACTAGGTCTGTGGCTCACTGAGGCCAGCTGTTGCTTGTTTAAGAGGATTTAGAAAGCTGTGAAGCAAAAGCCAAAACCAGCCATTCATATGGAAAAGCAACTTGGGTGGACCCATAAGTTGGGTGGGGCAGAGTCTCTGGGGATCTCCAAGGTGGGGCAAACAGTCTTAGCCAGGTTGATGGAATCTCAGATATGGCACCAGCTTGCTGGCTCTGTGGCTCTGTGGGGGAAGGATTTAGAAAAGGGACAATGGTCTCTGCTCACCTTGATGCCAGACACTTCAGTTTCTCCCAGTATGCCACTGGTGGCTTTCAAACTGCTACCCCAGTGCTGGAGCTCAGAGGGAGTGAGTCTGAGCAGGTGAGTCTGTGTGTGGGTTCTTTAAGGGGAACTGTTTGGGGCTCCAGAAGTTTCTTCCACTGACTCAATCCTCACTGAGTTTTGCACCCAGAAGTTGTGGTGACTTATATTCCTGGCACTGGAACCCTGGGCTGGGGGGCCTGGTGTGATCTGGGATTCCTCAGTCCCAAGATATGCCTCCCAAGTTTTATCCACCACAAATGGTTGAGTGACCAGTCATTCTGCACCTGTGCCCCTCCTATCAGTCTGGATGGATGTGGTTTCTTTAATTCCGTAGGTGTCAGACTTCCATTCAGCTCGATTTCTGACAATTCTGAGTGATGGTTATTTTATATTTTAGTTGTAATTTTGATGTGGTTGTGCAAACAGGTGAGCTGTGTCTGCCTACGCCGCCATCTTGACCAGAAGTTCTCTAATTTTATTTTTTTTTAAATTTGATATTAGAAGACCTCTGTAAGAGGAACCCAAAATTCAGAGAGCAAAAAAGGGAGCCATGGCAGATTTAACCACATAAAAACGAAACTTTTCTTTAGAGGAAGGCATTGTAAACAAAGCTACATGACAGGTAACAGACTACAAAGGCTTATTATTCATAACGCCTAGTTTTAAAAAGGCAATCATTCAACTTAACAATGGGCCAGAGATTTGCCAGTGCCAACGAGGTGTAACACCGAGCCTCCCCACCCAGGAAGTGAGCGTTGTGATTGGAAAGTACTTTCTGGCCGTCAGACTGGAGGAATTGTAACTGGTGGGCAACAGCTGGCCATACAAGAGCCTGTACGACACAGTGCGTGGCAGAGTCTATTGGTACCGCACTTTCAGAGGGTGACAGGACAACATCGGAAGTCTAAATGCATAAATGCTCTGAGGCAGCAGTTCCTCTTGTAGGAACTGATTCTAGAAAACGTTTTCACATGTGCGCCAAGATGCTCACTACAGCATGTTGGTGATAGGGAAAAGCTGGGCAAGCTTTACAATACGGGAAATATATAGATATACATACACACACACACACACATAAAATAAAGGATACTGTATTCACACAATAAAGTAATACATAGTGATTAAAAAGAGTGTAGCATTCTGACACATGCTACACCATGAATGAACCTTGAAGACACTATGCTAAATGCAATAAGCCAGACACAGCAGGACAAATACTGTATGATTCCACTTATATGTAATATTTGAAACAGGCAAGTTCATGAAGACAGAAAGTGAATCAGAGGTCCCGTGGGCTGGTGGAAGGGGAGAGAAGAAGGAATTGTGTAATGAGTACAGAGTTTATGTTTGGGGAAATGAAAACATCTGGGAACAGTGGCGATGGTCGCACAACACTGTAAATGTAATTAATGCCACTGAATTGTGCCATTAAAAATGGTTCAAATGGTAACTTACGTTACATTGACTCGTATTTGACCACGCCCACCAAAAGAATGCAGTGGCCTGCGGGTCCTGTCACAGAAAGCTCCCCAAGACACTGTGTGACCAATGCACACGGCTGCAGAATAATCCCCACAGGGTGACCCCATTCATGTAAAAGACAGCAAGCCCCAGACTATGACCTTTGAACTTGTGCATCTGTGTGTTCACAAGTGCGTTTACAGTGTCTGCTCGGTGCGGTCCTGTTTGGGGAGAAATGGGGGTGGGGGGCGGCCGAGAGGAACTCTCATTTCGCACTGTCTCTAGTTCTATACTACATTCTACAATAATGTACTGCTGTTTACATTTTTAAAAATGAGCATGTGTTCACGTGGTGCTAGTACAACTTAAAAATATAAAACAGAAAATCACTTGAAACACCCCCAAAGATAGGCCAGCCTCTTCCCTCAGCCCACACATCTGCAGAGCCCACACGGAGAATGGCCCCTGGCACCTGAGCAGGCACGGGGTGGGCGGGCCGCCCTGCGATGCCCTGTTCTCTGCCTGGTGGGGCAGGAACACGTGGCTTGGCAGGACCCAGGGGGCGCCCCAGGTCTGTGTTTCCTGTACAGTGTTCTTGGCAGTGGTTGGATTTGGAGTCTGGCTTATACTGCCACTCGCCATAGAGGTGAATTGTCTTTGGGCTAGCCTGGGAATTAGTCCACAGTTACAACGTGGCTTCTATGGGTCATTGAGCCTGGACACAAATGATGTCTTTCCTGAATGACCAAATAAAGGAAAGAAAAATGTATTCCAAACCCTAGATTTATATACACATTTTCAATGCACGGTATGTGAACAAACACGGGACCTTTCTTTAGAAACCAAGAGAGCAACGATCTAGATCTCCTTCCAACAAAGCTGCGTTCCAAGAAGTTTCTCCAGATCTACTCCGTAAAGGAGAATATACAAAATAATCTTAATGACACTGTACATTGTTATAACTGAAAATATCCACAAGAAAACTTAAGGCTGCCCTGGCTGGGTAGCACAGTTGGTTAGAGCATCATCCTGATATGTCAAGGTTGTAGGTTCAATCCCCAGTCAGGGCACATACAAGAATCAACCAATGAATGCATAAATAATTGGAACAACAAATCGATACTTCTTTCTCAATCTCTCTCTCTCTCAAATTGATAAATAAAAAAAATTGTTTAAAAAGAAAATTTAAGGTGTAAGCATATTAGGCTGATTATGCAATACGGTTAAAAATTTAAACAGACAGAGAAGGAGAATTCTGGCAACAAAACAAGAAAGTGTGCTGTCTGGTTTAGGCTGTGTTGGTTCAAAATGAAACTGGATCCCAGACTGAGCTGGGCTGAGGTTTGGATGCGGCTGGACAGGGCTGGGCTGGGTGCAGGGCTGACAGGGTCTAGTTGAGGAAGGTCTCACAGAGGTGTCCAACCTTTTGGTGTCTCTGGGCCACACGTTAAATATATCACAATATGTATACACACACACATACACAATCTCATAATGTTTTAAGTAAATTTACACTTTTGTGTTGGGCCCCATTCACAGCCATCCTGGGCTGCATGCGGCCCTCAGGCTGCAGGTTGGACACCCCAGGAGAGCTCTTTCTCTCCCACAGAGAGAACGTCTGTGGAGCAGCGATGAACGTCTGGCCATGGGAGGTGGAGGATTTTGCACGTGAAGTGCCACCTGCTGTGTGGCTCCATCTCTGCCCAGGTCCCTGAAGCCCCATGGGAGGAGGAGCCTGTGAGGAGAATGGGAAAAACAGTTTTGCAGAAAATTGAACAGTCCTGCTAGGGACGCCTCTCAGGGGTGTCCCACCAGGGAAGGAGGTGTGCTGGCAGGCCCTGCCCAGGCCACGTTAGCTATGACATCCGGGCATTGTGATATGTGGCAGAGGCCCGCAGGAGGAGGCGGGGGAATGGCTGCGCCCAGCAGGGTGGTGGAGACCAGTGGCATCAGCAGGGTCAGCAGCAAGGCCGGGTGTGTGTCCCCCCATTGGCCCCAGACCCCATGCTCTGGTTTAGTCCTCAGAGCTCTGGTGGGTCACAGGGAAAGGCACCATGCCAGGAGCCAAGGGTGTCTGTGCCCTCCCCAGGGTGCCCGTCTGGGCCTATGTGCCTCAGGTCTGTTTCCTGGCCCCCTCTCAGCCTTTGCTCCCTCTCTCTGGCTAGTCGGGCAGAGGGGCTGACAGCTGCAGGCCAGGATCCCCCTCCAGGCTCAGTTTGGCCAATGGGATGAGGAGCTAGCAGGAGGACCGAGAGTGAGGGGAACGGCTGGTTTCCCCAGCCTCCGAGTCGCTGCCACCCTCCTGCTCGCACAGGCCAGCCCTGGTTCCAGGTGCCGCCTTGGTGGCCCTGGACTCTGCACTCTGCTCGCGCCCACGCTGCCCAGGGCTGAAGGTGCTTCCCGCTGGTGGGCGCCACTCCTCGCCACACCCTGGTGGGCTTCTCTGCCTCCTCCAGGCCCTGTCACCGTTCCCTGCATTTATCCCCTCTGGGGTTTACCCTCAGAGTGGCTTCTGTCCTTCTGGGTACAGCCAAGGCCCCTGGCCCACCTGCCCCTTCCTGCATGACCGATGGTGAGTTATTTCCTCTTCCTGGGTGGCCCCATTTCCAAGGGCCTTTCTATGCATATTCTAGAATTTTTTATGATTTTCATAATTGTATTTTATTTTTTTTAAGATTTTAAGGAAGGGAAGAGAGGGAGAGAAACATAATGAGAGAAAGAAACATTAATCAGTTGCCTCTCACACACCCTCAACTGAGGACCTGGCCCGCAACCCCAGGAATCGAACTGGCGACCTGTCAGTTTACAGGCCAGTGCTCAGCCCACAGAGCCACACCGGCCGGGGCAGCTGTGCACTCTCCAAACCCCTCCCTAGGTCTGGATTCAAATGACAGGAACCATACCGAAATATGCATTTTTTTCCTTCATTTATAAAAGTATCAAAAGAGCATTGTAGAATACTTGTAAGGTTCAGAAAGAAGAATCATCTTATCCCACTTTGAATAAAAAGGGTAGCAGGCAAGTGTTGAGTTTCCCTGCACCTGCATGTATTTGCTCCTGAGGAGCCATGAGGGGGAAGCAGACAGCCTGTCACAAGGACATCAGAGAAAATCATTTAACAGCTACTGGTTGGGGGTCAGTGGCCAAGTCCTTCTGGATTGTTCTGTGAAAAGGAGTGGCTAGTTAGGCCTGGTCATTGGCTTCTGAACAGCTGACTTTGGACCCTGTATAAACTTTATTGCTTTTAATTTGTTTATAAAACTGCTTTATGGATTCATTTTCCGGCAAGGGGCCTTTTCCTCGGTACCGTCGCTATGTAAACAAGCACGGAGCAGCGCGCCTGCCCGAGACCGCGCTCCCACATGCTGCCGGCTGCAGCCGGGCAGAGCACACAAGCACCTCACACACGTTCGCGCCTGTGCAGCCCAATGCATCCTTCTGGAAATGCATCCCGGAGGACATAGATCAAGGTGCCACACAGTGTCTACTGCAGCGCTATTTTATATTAGTGAAACGCTGGAAATGACCTAAATGTTCAACATTAGGAAAATGGCTTAATGAATCAACCTCTCCCCTCCCCCCGAAAAAAACCCTAAAAACCCACACTCAGACAAATGACAAAAAGGATGCCCAAATAACAAAGAAGAAATCCTCAGGTGCCCAAAGCAAAGAGAGAACTGGGTCAGAGCCGCGGACAGACGATGAGCCGAGTGACCCCGGGGGCCAGCGGAGGTGTCTGGGGCGCACCTCACAGGGGCCTGCTCCACAGGAGGGTGCTTGGGCCAGCTGGCCCCATGCCAGCTGAGAATGAGAAGCGGGCCACCAGCATCAAGCCAGAGTCACCGAGAGCGTCTCCATCCAGGAAGCAAGCACCAGAAAAACTCCACCCACTGACCCGGGGAAGTGGCAAGGAATCTTGTCATCCATCCAGGGCCATGGGAGAAAAGAGTCACAAGCAAAACAAATAAACCCAACAATAGGCTTGGACTCTGAATTCGTGGAACCTCAAAGCTAATAAAGTCACACAACAGCTGGTCTGGAACTGCTGAGACTCAGAGAGTCCCCGGCAGAGGCGCACGCCACCGCGCTCCGAAGGGGCACGCTCTCAACCGGGCCTACGGGACACTGTGGAAGACACCTACTGCAGGCACGGTGAAAATATGGAAGTCAAGTCACGGGGAAACGGGCCACACGGATCGCCTCCGTACTGGGGACATGACACTATAAAAGGATAGACATGCACAGAAAAAAATCTCAAACTGTGACTAGTGGTTGGCCAGAAGTGGCCGAATTATGGCTGAATTTTGAAAAATCTGCTTGTTGACCAGGACTTGCGATGTAAATGCCCACAGGAGACAGCCTGGCAACACAGGTGAGGAGAGTGCGCAGGCAGGGGTGGGGGGTGGAGCCACACGGGCTGCCTGGGAATGTCCCCTACTCAGCGCTGACAGCTCCCACGTGGGAATGTAGGCCTAAGGTGGCCACCTCTTCCTACTTTTCTGCATCTAACTTTTTCTCAGCTTTAAAATGCTAATTACATTTTTCTTAATTACCTTCTGAGGGCCCCTTAGGTTTAAGTCTAATGAAACATGTTCAGGCCCTGGCTGGTATGGCTCAGTGGTTAAGCACTGGCCTGCAGACAAGGTCGATGGTTCAATTCCCTGGCAGGGCACATGCCTGGGTTGCAGACCAGGTCCCCAGCTGGGGGTGTGCAAGAAGCAGCCGATCGATGATGTTTCTCCCATACATTGCTTCTCCCCCTCTTTCTCCCTCCCTTCCCCTCTCTCTAAAAATAAATTAAAAATTTTTTTAAATGTTCAGGATTTATATGCTGAAAACTACAAAATGCTGATGAAAAAACACAAAGGGGCTAAATAAGTGAAGAGAGATCCCATGTTCATGAATTCCAGTGCTGTAATTATAGAGACAGGGAATAAATTAGGAATTGCTAGGAGTCAGGGACTGCTGGGGCAGGTGTGGAGGTGGCTATAAAGGTGTAGCATGAAGGAGATCTTGGTGGTGATAGAACAGTTCTGTATTTTGATTAGTGTGTTTTGGTGGTTACTCGAATCTACACATGTGATAAATTGACACAGGACATAGGTACACACTATCAATTTTCTGGTTTTGAAATTGTACTACAGCTAGGTAGGCTATAACCCTTGGGGTAAACTAGGTAAAAGGCACCAACTTGCTATCTTGGCAACTTCCTCTGAATTTGTAATTATTTCAAAAGAAACGTTTGAGAGTAGGGGAGAAGGTTAAAGAAAGAAAACCATTTCTTAGATTAAGCTGCAACCTGTCCCCTTAGACTGTCCACGTGAATCCCAACTCTTGTCTTGGGGGGCCCCACACTAGTTCCGCTCAGAGATTTGCCAACAGAGAACCTGTGCCCCGTGGTTCTGGCTAAACACCCCAAAGCACCTCCCCCACCCCCTCGGTGTGCGGACTTCGTTTTGAAATCTTTTTGAACTGGTTTATCTGTCAGGGATTGGAGTCCCGCTCTGGAAGACATGCAGGACACTGTCAATAATTAAGCCAGGGCCACAGGTATGAAGCCGTCCTCTTTCAGATAACGGATGTCGGGCAAGCAGGGATCCAACTCGTGTCCTGGCCTCTGCACCTCTGCTCCTTAGATAAACTGAAACCTGCCCCCTTATCCCAACTCTCGTTTGGGGGCCTCACATTCTCTCTGCGCAGAGACTGGCAGGCAGCGAGCGCCCCTGAGGGCCCCTGCGACCGTCAGCCCGCTCTCTCCCTGACTCCCAGAGCCCTGGGGGAAACAGGCTCTGGGAGGGCGGGGCACAGGGGCGGAGAGTTCCCACAAAAGGCCCCTAGAGACAGAACAACTTTTCCACAGTCAAAGCAGCTCCAGACAACATGGACCCCCACTTCCCACTTAAAACCCATAGAAGAACCCACGTAAATAAACACCATCGTTAGGAAAGGAGACATGTGAACAAAGTAAGTATTGGTGGAATGTGTTTATACCTTACTTGCTTTCACTGTGGTAGTGAAACATGAAGAACGATTTGTGGGTTCCTTAAGCTGTACTTTGCTTTGTTTAAGGCATTTGGGGGCTGGAGGACTAGTAGTCCCTTGGAGAGACTGACCTTGGTGATGGAGAGAGAAAGGCTCCCCCCTATTCTGTGAGGGGCCCTGGGCGGGGCTGGAGTGCCGGGCGGGGGTGGACTCCCCACAGAGCTCATGGAACAGTAGCCTCCAGACCCCTTCACGGTCTTGCACCTAATTTCGTGCACTTTTGCTCAAAACAGTCCCCCTAAATCAACAAATTTCAACCCTTTTCATCTCATGGCACACACAAACAATTGGTAAAATTCTGTGGCACACCCACAAAAAACTTTTTTGCCAATTAGGTATAATTTTGATTCATTCACACCAGATGGCTCTTGTTGTGTTGGCTGTTGTCATTTTTTTTTTATTTGACCATCTGAGGGTGAAGAAGTCAGTGCCCCTGACTAAACAGTCAGGTATTGGCATGTTTTCAAGTTTATCGTGGCACACCGGTGCGCCCACAGCCCACAGGTTGAAAATTGCTGTCCTCATTATAGGAACCCCAGGCCCCGCCAAACCTGACTGACCCCTTGGAGGTTGGTTGTCATTTCTCCTTGGCTCCATCCTGGGGAGAGCCTTGTGTCTGGGGAGAGAGGCGGACGCGTCAAGTAGGGGGAGGAAGAAGCGCCCACTTGCCTTGAGCTGCTCGGTGGCATCTTCTATCTGGCTTCTGTTGTCGACTTGCTGCTGCCTCTTGGCTGCCAGCTGCTTTAAACACTCTTGGGTGACTTTCTGTATGTGAAGGAGTTGGGATAAAAGTCTTAATACTCTTGCTTTCCAGATACAGGGCTCCCTGGGGGTCACCTCCTGTCACTCGTCTTGCGTTTCCGCTGAGGAATCAGACTCGGAAGGCGAGATGACTTGCCCAAAGTTGAGCAGCACGTTGAGAGATGCACAGTAGCTAGGGCCCATCCCCCGGGCCCATCCCCTGGTCCCTGCCCCGGTTCTCAGAGGCCCAATCAAGGATTCTGCAAACCATGATGCCCCTCCACCCCACCATTTTCGAGGACAAGCCTGAGTTTGACCTGCTTTTCCAACCCCTCAAACAGGACCTTAAGGCAAGTGGCCTGGGGACAGGGGGAGAGAATTCACTTATAGAGCAAATATTAACTGAGCTCCTATTATGTGCTGGGCCTTGTCTTAGGAGCTGCCCCTGTGGCACTTGCTTCCAGAGGGGTCTATGGCCCTCTGGCCTAGATTGGGGTTCAGAGAACCCACATGTGTGCTCTCATTAGGGTTCATGTGCCCCTTTCTCTCCCACCTGAAATGGGCCCCTTCCCTACCTCTGCTTTTTTTTTCAAAATTGCCACTTTTTCAAAGGCCTGCTCTGTGACCCTTTCCCCACCAGTGGGACTTTACCCCCACCCCTCCCCATTCTAACTTTTTTTTGGACTGGCTTTATACTCCGCTGCTGGGCTGACTGGGAGCTTCCTAAGGGCAGGCCTGCTCCATTTCTGGCTCCCCCATAGGGACCAGGGAATGAACTAGAAGTGTTTGCCAAATCAAACAGAATTACCAGGGGCTGCCAACTTCAAGTGGAGACCCATGGCCACCCAGTAAGTTATGAGCACAAGCCCCAGAGTCAGACTCCTGGTCTGAGTCCCATGTGACCTGGGCAAGCGACCTCACCCCTCCAAATCTCAATTTCCTCAGCTGTAAATATGGAGATAAGCTCATAGGGCTGCTGTGAAGAGTAATACACTAAATGTTTGGTGCAGTAAGAATTCGCTATTATGTGCATAGTTTCAGCCTAGGTGGGGTGTGGGAGTGGGGACACAATAGTAACCCAAGTCCCAGGAGCACATGCTCACCCCACTGTGATTTCTAAGCCTTTAAGTCCAGCTCCTGTCCATTTGCCAAGGGTAACCCGGCCTCCTGATGCCTCTGCCCTCCCGCCGCAGTGTATTTCCCCCGTTTTGGTACCTGGGGAAGCCCGACTCATCTTTCAAGGCTAACTCCAATGGCACCCCCTCCAGGAAATACTCATGGGCTGCTTGTCCCTGTTTCACACTGTCTTCCATCTGGCTCCCACTGACCGCTGCCTCGGGCGTCCCACTTAAAATACTCACACACTATCGTCACTGTCCTCCGCCACTAGCCAGGGAAGTTACCTCCGGGTCAAGGAGGAATCGATCCTGACTCGTGGCACAAGGTATGTGCTGAATGGATGTTTGATGAATGAATGAATGAATGAATGAATGAACAGATGGATGACAGATAAAGAGGTGAGTGGATACACAATGGGTACACATAGGTAGGTAGGTAAATAGACGTACCCAGGAGACCCACAGCCACATCTCTGGACAGCACCCTTATTAATTCTGGAGACCAGCCTTGTGAGGAGCTATTATTATACAGTGATTTTATACAAGGAAAGGAGGACCTTAGGGGCATAGGCAGGCCTTGAATCCTGGACTCCTCCTGCTGGACTGGCCCTCACAAGGGCCCCTTCTCGCCTTGGAGCTCTAAGGTTGTTAACAAGGTGATGGCGTTAAGTCATGCCATGCGAGGGAAAGAGGACATTCATTGTGGGGACGGGTTAATCATGGGAGGCTTCTTGGAGGTGTCAGGATCAGCTTCTGCTAGAGGCAAGTGAGCCTCCCCTACCCAGAGAGGTGGAGGGATTTATTTGGAGCCGCAGAACAAGCCCACTACAAGGCTGGAACAGGGGTCCAGAGACCCTGCCACTATTAGGATAGCAAAGGCAAGGGCTCCCAGGTGAGAGTGGACCCCTTGCGGGGCAGTCCATCGGGTGGAGCGCTGGGTTCGAGGCCTCCAGGGGCTTCCTTTCCCTGTGGATAAAAATGGCTGTCCTGGCGCCCACCAGCAGTTATGCCTGAGGAATGGGAGTGTGTTGAGGGGGCGGGGCGGAGCGGGGTAGGCCGAGGGGAGAGCCGAGGCTGCTGCGTGGGCAATGGGGCAGTCTATAGCCCCTCCCTGTGACCGCCAGGAGGGAAAACCAGAGATCTGTGCGTAGCTTTCCAGGCTACAGGGCTGTTTTCTGACAGGGAGGAAGTTTAATCTTCGTTAAAAGGCTGATTTTCTTTGCCCCCATTGTCGGTGTGGTGGACTGCCGTGGTGGACGAGGTCAAGGCTATCTGGGAACTGAGGGTGGCTCCCAAGTTCTCCTCCCAAACCCACCTCTTCTCTGCGGGTTAACTGTTAACCTTTGCTCTGCCTTGGGCATCAGTTTCTCATTGGGAACAATAGCTCAGCCGCCTAGATGACTGCTGGGCAGTCTTGAGGTTTCCAGGTCCCAACGGGAACTGGCAGTTGGATACCGAGTTCGAACCCCACCCCACCCCACCCCAGTCGTCCCAGCGTCCCCACCTGCACGTGCGCCGCCTCTTCCGAAGCCAGGCCCACAGGGTGGCCCCGGTGCGCACCCAGCACCGGGCAAAGCGCGCACACACAGCGCCGGCAGCGGCGACAGAAGAGCTCTGCCGGGCGGTCGCTGTGCTCTGGACAGCGGCAGCCGCAGGTATCCTCGGATTCGGCGGGGCCTGGACCCGCAGGGGTTCCGCTTAGTGCCACTACGCCCGCCATTCACTCCCTGAGTTTCCGGCCGCAGCGGTGCACCACGGAGCTGTATGGGGCAGAACGCGAATGGGAAATCGAAAGCGGGACAGTGGGGCGGGGCCCCCGGCGCAGGCGGGCCCAGGGCCGGGCTCTGGGTAGAAGACCGCGGCGCGCCGCTGCGGGGGATGGGGGTTGGGGGACCGTGGCTGTATCGTCACCCTCCTGCCCCGCAGGGTACTTTTCCGCCCCACCTGCCCCAACAACTTTTAGGCAGTGCTGAAGGCTCAGGCCTGGTCTAGCCGGCTTTGTGTCTGGCCTAGGGGTAGCCACAGCAGAAATGAAGGTTCACTCCTGCATACCTTCAAATAAAACAACTGGTTATTTTACCAGCAAAATTGATTTACTAGGGAATAGCAGAGGAATTGTAATTTGGGATGAGCAAGCTGTAGCCACAACCATAGGCAAGTCTGACAAGCAAAGGAAAGGAAAGTTACTTTACAGGGAAAAAGGAGGACTCTGGGAGGGGTCGTTTTGAAGGAAAGACAGCTCAGGCTGGTGACAGTTTCTCGTGGGCTAAGTTGTTGGGCAAGAAGGAAGTCTTCCTTTCTCCTGCTGGAGTGGTACCGTAGTGTCCCCTTATGAGGTGCATATCTTCTGTGTGCCCCAGTTGACGGTTCTTCCCGCTGGAGTCTGTACAGGACTTACAGCGGTAGTGCCTGAGGGCCCCCTTCTGACTTTCCAACTCTGTTTTAAATGAAGGCTCCCTGGAGTTTCACTTCTAATGGGCTAACTAGACGGAAGCGGGCTCCCCTTCGCCACCCTCAGTGGGCTGTGCAGTCACGCCCAGAAAATGGCAGCCCTGTGGATGGGGCCAGGCTGGCTGTGGCCTTCTGGGGTGGGACGCATTTACCTACACTTACTACTCTCCCTTGATTCTCTCTCACCCTTTCCCTGGAGAAATAACCATTCCCACAGTTGTAAGAAACATCCTGGAAGCCCCAGTGGCCCCAGGTGAAGGTCTCAGCCTCAATGGAATGTGAATCGGTACAGCCATGATGGGAAACACAGTGTGGAGGTTCCTCGGAGGTATTCATCCAAAGCACATGAATCCCGCATCTGGAAGAGAGAGTGCAGCCCCGGGCTCGTTACAGCAGTGTTCACAGTGGCCGAGATGCAGAAACGACTTCAGGTCCCTCGACGGACGAATGGATGAAGACGACGATGTGGGGGGTGTATACGCAGTGAAGGGTTACTGAGCCCTAGGAACGGAAATCCTGGCATTTGTGGTGGGGGTGAGCCTGGTGTGCTAAGTGAAATAAGCCAGACAAAGAAAGACAAAACCTATGTGGTATCCAAAAAAAAAAAAAAAAGAAGTTGAACTCATAGCAACAGAGTAGAAACATGGCTGCTAGGGTGGGAGAAAAGGGGACCTCCTCAGCATAAGATGCATAAATTCTGGAAATTTAATGCACAGCACGGTGCCTATAGTAAACAGTATGCATTGTGTAGTAGATATTTGCTGAGAGTAGATTGCAAGGGTTCTCACTACACACACACAAAAGGGGGGAACTATGTGAGGTGAGGGGTGTGTTCATTGAATGTGGTAATCATTTCATAGCGTGTGCATATATCAAATCATCACATTATGAAACCTAAACATTCATAACCTAAATACATATGATTTTTATCTATCATACCTCAACAAAGCTGGGGGTGGGGGGTGGTCTCAGCTCCCACCTCCAAGGCCCTTGGCGTCTTAATACCTTTAATCCCTGCCGCCCATGCTTTAATCTTGGCTTGTTTCCAGGCCAAGGAATAGGCAGTTTTCTCTGCTTAGAACACACTGTCCCCAAATGCCCAACTATGGTCCTGTCATTGCTCTGCTTACTCCTATTTATCCCTCATGTTGCTGCATAAATGTCACCTCCTCCAAGAAGCCTTCCTTGCTTCTCCTCCCAAAGCAGCCTACATCTCCCCTATCCTGGCTCTCTCCTTCCCCCAGACCATGACTTAAAACTTCAGAGGGCAGAGACAAATTCTGTCTTACCTGTTTCTCAGTCTGGAAAAGTAGGCACTTGTTATTTGTGGAACAAATTAAGAAAAGGAAAGTTCCATGTATTAAAATGTGTAGGCAGATGATGTTTATTATTTTTTTAGATTCTTTCCATAGCACAATTCCACATATATTTATTTTCACTTTGCTTGATTTTTTAGTTTTACAAAGGTACAAGGAATTTCAGAAACAACATGAAAACAATCAGTTTCAGGCACGGTTTTATATGAAAAGCATAGATCATCTGCTGACTTCCTACTCCCCTCTATGAAACAATCTCAAAGTTTTGTTCCAAGGAGAACAATGACTGAGGTGGATGCACCCTGAAGCTCATCCCCCAGAGCTGTCTTCATCCTCTGCGAGTTCCTGAGCCGACAGCCAGGGATTGCCAGGGTGAGCGGGGAGCAGCGAGGAGCGGAGCGCAGGCTCTGCCCGCCACCCTGAGCGTGAGGGCCTGGCCCTGCGAACCCTGGGCGAGTTCCGCTTCATCAGGTGAGAACACAAACAACAAAGTAATCTTGAAAAATGGCTTAAAAAAATATCTGATAAAAATTACCTATCCCTCTCCCTGGCTGCGAAATAATTTAAATAATTTACTCTAAATGTAAAAAAAAAGAAAGAGAAGGTTTGTTCGTGGATGCCTTCGTGTTGTTGCTGAGCGCGAGGTCTGGGTCCCTTTGGGGCGGGGAGAGTCGGAGGAGGCATCCAGAAAGCTCTGGAGGCTCAGCCCCGTCGCCCCCACTTTGGAGCCAGTGCCTTTGGGCATGAAAGTGCCTTTGTTCTCCGAGGCTAGTCTTCCCTCCCAAACACGGGACAGTCAGGCCTGACTGACCCGTGTTAGAGCGGGATGTGCCAGTGAGTGGAGGTGGGAGGGCTCTGTAAACTGTGAAGTGCTGGCCGCAGTGAGGCTTCCTGTGGAATTCTCCTTCCCTGACGCCACCTGGGATTTGGTCTTTGGCAAGCTTGGTGGGCCCCAGAGACTGAGTAAATGGAGGAGAAGACAAGCAACTGGGGTGTCTGGCGTGTGCAGGCAGACAGGCGGACTCAGCCAAGGCTTGGGGTGGGGGCGATCAGGAGCACAGCGTGCCCGTCGTGCTGGGACAGGTGACAGGTGGGGGGGGCGAAGAAGGGTAGGGTGGGGAGCTCAGGGCTTGGGCAGAGAGCTGGCGGAGGGCTCAGAACACTCCTTCCTGATTTTAGCCTCTGGCCAGGACTTAAAGGACCAGGTTGGAGCCCCAGCTCCTGGTCCTTATCTTTACTGTAGTAGATAGGTACAGATGGTCTAGTCCAGCATCACCACCCTCACTCTACTGCAGAATCACCTGGGAGCTCATAAAAGACATACAGAAGGCCAGGCCCTACTCAGCCAATTCAGCTGCAGCTGGTCCGGGTTGGATCTGGCCACCTGTATTTCCTGAGTGCTCCCAAGGGCACTCTGAGGTACAGCCTGGGTTGACACCTACCAGGCCGGGGACCTCCTGCAGTCCCCATCCTAGCTCCAGGGTTGCCCTGGGCCACAGGCAAAACTCCTCATCTGCAGGTATATTTAACCTGCTTACCTTCTCAGTAAGCAGGTATATTTAACTCCCAACATTTCCCGCCTCTAGCCGAGCCACTGCACTGACCACTGAAAAAGAGAAAATCTCAGACAAGGGCTCAGAGCACAGATTCACAAAGGAGGGACACAGGCTGGACGGGAACCTGTGGCCTCGCCTCCTTGCCTAGAACAGTCATCCTTCCCCGGAAGCCCTTGCGGAGGGGCGGCCAGCGGGTTCTGCCAGCAAACTGCTAGCCCTGGGGCTCCCTACCCCCTGGGGGCCTCTTCTGTTGCCTTGCACGGACATCTGCCTAGGTCATCCTGCCAGAGCAGGCTCTGTGGCCGGAGGGCTTTGGTGGCTGTCAGCGGTCATGGACAAGTGACCTGATGTCTGCGTCCCACATGAGGGAGTGCCCCTGCACATCCCACTAATGCTGGCTGAAGAGGGGATGGCGTCACCCTTCTGCCTGTATTGTAGAATTGGGCTGGACCTTGGCTTCTCTCCCTGAAGCGAAACTCCCTCTGCCCCTTTGCCAGCGTCTGGTGAGTCCCCACGGCAAATCTGGATCATCGCCCTGCAGGTAGTTTTTCCTCAGGTCAAGGCCAACATTTCACGTCTTGGGTGGCAGATTCCAAGGCCCCCTTTGTTCAGATGGAGAAACGGAGGCCAGAGAGGGAACAACTTGAAGTCACTCACTTCAAGTCATGGGTGCAGCTGAGGCCGGAACCAGCGGGTTGCTGCTGTGTGGCTGAGAACTGTATCGCACCAGAAGCAGCAGCAGGACACACCAGGGGACCAGGAGCTCGGCCTAGCCCTGCCATGGACTCTCTGGGCCTCTGTTTCCCCCTCCGAAAAATGAGGAAGTTGGGCCAATCACAGGTTTTCAAACTTCTAAATTTTTTTGAGTGGCAGAAGTATGCATTTCCATCGAAGCCAATATATAAAACTGAAAGATGGGGAGCTATCCAGTTGGGATGGGGGTACAGCCCTCCTGCTTAGCTGCCCCCCATTCTACAGGCTGCAGTTTGAACACCACAGGCGGGCTCACCTCCTAGGTCCTTTCAGCTCTGACTTTCTGTCTATATAATGTTCTTTCCCTTGGGAAGTTATAGCTTAGCATGGACCCTCATGAACAGAATTAAACAGAAGGCAAGTTATCATCTAAAAAGAGTCAGTTCAGACACTGTTTGGAGAAGGCAAATAGAAAAACGGCACCATGTCCCACTGGAATCTTTCGGCGATCGAGTTTCATTTTCTGGTAAAAAATATAGAAATAGTGGTTGTTCTCGGGGGTGGGGGGCATGTGGCTTGGTTCTGGACCTCCCCGCGGAGCCGAGTGGTGGGTCCCTGAGGGCAAGGAGGGCAGACCCCTCTGCTCAGAACCACTCTGAGCTCATCCGCAGGTTTTTGATCTCCAGTTCCAACTGTTTGGCCTGGACCTCGCGCTGGGTCAGCAGTTCCCGGAGTCTCCGGATCTCCTCCTGCTGCCGGTAGAACATCTGCAGCAGCTGCGGGGGCACAGAACGGGGACAGGTCATCCGGGTGTCCTGGGACGGGCGGGGGTGGGACGGCCTCAGAAAGGCTTTAAAGCATGGTCCCTTTTAGCCTCAGAAAGGTGGAGGTGATTCACGTGGCTGAGGCCTAAGGGGGTAGCCATGGCACAGACCTTTTATGAAAACCTAATCACCTAATAAATGAAATTCAAAAAGACTTGATATTTCAGACTTTTTTTTTTTTTTTTGGTCTCCTTAGACTTCCCCATGGGATGGAGGAAAGGGTGTTTGGCTCTGGTGTCTGCAGACTGGAGTTTTCACCACGACTGAACTGTGTGACTTCAGGCCAGTTACTCACTCTCTCTGGGCTTGAACTTCCTCCCCCGGGACACGGGGGTGAGCAGACTCGCTTCAGCGCTGTCACAATTGCAGCTGCCGTACACAGTGGTACTGGGTGTCGGGTGCTCGCTCTGAGTGCCGTTAGCCCACTGGGTGCTCACAACCACCCTGGGAGGGTCCCGGTGTTAGCACCTCCCCCCTTTACTGCTACGGACACTGAAGCCAGGAGAGACTTGGTCCGTGGGGCCGATGTCCAACAGCTGTGCTTGGGACGGCCCGGATTAGAATCCCTTCCTGACACGCCAGCCCTTTGGTTTTTAGCCCCAACCTGCTGACTCCCAGGGCCACTGAGAGATTCACCCGGTGGCATGTCAGAGCGCACACGACGGTGCCAGGTGCACAGCATGTCAGAGCTGGAAGGGACTTTAATACCCACCGAGTCCGAGCCTCTTCACTTTACAGACGTCTGAGTGTGAACCCAGCATCCCGGCACGCAGACGGCGCTCACCGCCTGCTCGCTGAGTGAATTCACAATGCGAAGGGAGTGGCTGGGCCAGGCCACGCGGCTGGTGGTTTCTCTCACCCCTCATCTCTCTACCCTCCCTCACCGCCCAGAGCAGGTGCACCCCCTACTCATCCACACCTCGTTCTCTGTCTTTGGCGGGGGGCATTCGAAGATGTCAAACCCGTTTGTGAGCCAGGCCTTCTTCTCCTCCAGCCTGTGCTCTGCCGTCCACCTCGGTGACTTCTCCTCCGGCATTGAGAAGGGCCTCTGGCCGTCTTCTGCAACCAGCTTTTCCATCTGGCTGGAGAGGTGGGACGAGGCGGGGGCCGTGGGGGTGGAGGGAGCACTCTCTGGGGGCAGAGGCCGAGGGCTCGGCAGCTCGGAGCCGGGCCTGAGGGACACCAGGACGGGCCCTGGGAGGGAAGCAAAGGGCTGCATGAGGACCGAGAGCCCGTGAGCACCTGGGCACAGGGGACACTGATGCCAGCAGGTTCGCAGTGACACACGGACCCACTGCAAGGTGCGGGAGATTTGGCCACGTCCAGAAAGGCACAGACCCACGGACGGGACAACCGGAGTGCAGGTCAGAGTCCCATGCACGTGGCCATCTGAGGAAGTCTGGTTTGTAGGAGCAGTTGGGCCATGGCTGGAGCTGCGCCAGACTCCACAGGCTCCTCCAGTGAAGCCTTGGCCTTGCTCTGAAGGACCAGCCCCACCCACACTGTGCTGGGGTGGGGGTGGGGGGGCCCTGCCAGTTTGTGAATTCTCCCGACGCCCCAGGAAGCAGGGGAGGCAGACATCGTGGAGAAGGGTGGGGGACCTGAGGCTCAGAGGAGCCAGACTGCCTAAGGGTTCTACAAAGGAGGGGCTTCTCGGGGAGAAGGGGAGGGAGATCCCGACCACAGAGGCCGCAGCTGTGGGGGGTGGGAGCACCCACACCTTTCCCTGGGCTGGCCCTTCTGTGGACAGGGCAGGGAGGGTGAGTCAGGGCAGGCAGAGGGGGTCCTTTGAGTAACTGTGGAGGTAGGGGCAGGCAGGTGGGCAAGGGTGTCGGGCTAAGTCGATGCGGTCACTCTGCATAGCCCAGAGTTTAAAGTAGTTTTCCATGGAGCAAAAATCCCTTGCTTTGGGAGAGCGTTCTGAGCCACATGGGAAAGCCCCTCCCTCCCTGGACCCTACCTGTGTGACCCTGCCAGCCACTGGGAACTGACCCGCGAGGACCAGTCCTCTGCGGTCTCAGGGGAATACAAATGCCGTCCAAACCCCTCTCAGCCACCAGGGCCAGAGGATATTCCATTTCCCCGGAGTTCTAAGGCCTCTTCCCTGGCCTCCTCACCTTTGTTCATCCCGCCGAGCCACTCCCTGGCCGTCAGAGAGGGCTGCGCCCCCGCCGTGGGTGGGTAGATGTCCTCCTGGTAGGACTCTGACTGCAGGAGAAGCCAGGACAGTGAGAACTGGGGTAGCAGAGGAGGCCACCCATGAGGGTCCTTAGCGAGCTGGGGGTCTAGGCCCTCCCCAAGCCCTGTGGGTTGAGCAAACCAAGGCCCAGAGAGCAAAAGGTCGTGCCCAATGGCACATGGCAACTCAAGAGCAGAGGTGAGGCATGAATCAGGACTCCAGCTAAGGGTGACGCCTCACAGAAACAACGCAACTGCCTCCCCCCAGAGGGAAGTTCTCATCAGCTGCCTTGTTGCTGCCTCCGGCAATGGCTCCTGGCCCCAGGGCTAGTCTTCTCCAGGAAGGGCCCAGCCTCCTTGTCGCCGCCCCCTTGTGGCCGCCCCCAGCACTCTCACCCTCCGGGGCACAATCATGGATACGGGCTCAATGAGGCTTTTTGTGGTAATCAGCTTGTAGAAGCGGAAGATCTCACAGGTGGACACATCGAGGCCTCTCTTTGGCATGACACCTGCAGGAAGATGGTCACAAGGGCCACGAGGTTCCAGCTGGGCTGGGGTCACAGGGACCCAGTGTGGGGGGCAACGCCAGGGTTGCACACGGGGATGTGAACACAGACCGCCCTCCACCCACCATCCTTCTCCCGGACAAACAGTCCCTCAGCAGACACTCCGCTGGGCCAGGCCCTGTGCTGGGGAAACGGGGTTGGAATGGCCAGGCCCTGTCCCCACCCTGAAGGTTCAAATGATTTTAGCTCGGCCGTTGTGGGAAGTGCGCTCTGCCCCAGGCCCTCCCTCACCACCCCCACAGTTCGTGAACCCGGGGCTCTGAACAGAGCTTGTCCAACTTTCTTTTGATCACTAAGTGTGGTATAGCTTTCTCGGGCCCTTTACTTCCAATCTAGCTGTGTCTTTACATTTTAATGGGTCTCTTGTAGACAACATATGAGTGCAGTTGTGTCTTGTTTTAGTTTTCAACCTCAATACACTGAAAAGGTAGGGGCTCTCTTAGGTCAGTCTCTCCCATCTCCGTGCTGCCATTTAACTGCTGAACCTTGGCTTGGAACTCCTTCATTCTCTCCCTAGGCTGTGGTCTGCCTCCTCTTTCCCTTCCTCAAATGTTGCCTCCTCCAGGAAGCCTCCCTGAGAGCCTCCTGTACACCCAACTAGAGCTCCCATCAAGGCAGATTGTGGACCCACCATCTCCCCTCCCGACTGTGGGCCCCCCCAGGGCAGGACCCGAATCTGACGCATCCCTGTCTCCCCAGGTCCCAAGTGGCCTCGGTGCCCCACACTCACCGATCCCCTTCTGTGGGAAAGAGGAGCGGTATTCCGTCAGGTAGTTCAGGTGCGGTTTGCTGGCGCTCACCTCATAGTAGCGAATGTTCCCGTCTCCCTGAGGAGGAGGAGGGCATGGTTCAGAGTAGGTCCCCATCAGCCCCAACCTGGCCCCCAGGGCCATGCAGCAGAATCCTGGTGTTCATAGTAGGTGAAGAGTTGACAAAGCCACCTCACACAAGGGGACACCAGGGAGCTGTCACGGCAGCAGTAGGAGGGTCCTCACTTGAACACTCAATGCCCCCAGCCATGACCCAAGCCCACCGGGTGTCTCCAAGGTGGAAGGTCTGGGGGCACGGGCCGGAACTCCCACCCCGTCCAAGAGCCGCACGCAGTGGTCAGAGCGGCATGTCCTGAGCCCAGTGAGGGGGTGCTACCTCCAGGGGAATTTCTGGTTGTCACTGTCATAATGACTGGGAGGGGTAGGAGTCTCCCGGTGGGGGACGCTGCTGCTGGCGTGGATGGGTAGGGATCAGGGCTGCCAAGTACAGATGACAGTCCTACCCAATGAACACCCGCTCCACCCCAAATGTAAAGGTGCCCCTGGTGAGACACACCAACTGGTCCCTCCTCATCTGGACCCAGAGTTGGGGAGCAGCCAGCTCAGGGTGTCTACCCAAAGCCCTGGGCCCAGGGGCGCTTGGGAGCCAGAAAGATGAGAGAAAGGTGCTGGGCTCACCCCAGCGGAAGAGTGTCCAGCGACTCCTGGCTGTCCCTGCCCCTGCCTTCCACCCCGGGGGCCCCAGGCTGCTGGCTGGCCACCAGTGGGACCAGGCTTAGGGCTGTTCTGCCTCCGGCCTCGGGAGTCCCCAAGGCCAGCTTCCTCCCGTGTTGGACTGACCTTCCCCACCACATAGAGCATGTTGGTGTCTGCGTCGTAGAAGGGAAACAGCACACCTGAGGAGCCATCCAGGTCCTCCTCCGTGAGAGGCACGGAGAGGTCATCCTGCAAGGAAAGGGGGGCCGGGCAGCCTGTGGGTCACTCATGAGGGTTGTCAGCAGGGCTCTCTGAGCTACACGCTCCTGGCACGGGGCTCTGGGCGTGTGTGTGTGCGCACATGTGTGAGAGAGGGGGCGGGAGACTGAGCGTCGGGAAAGGGAGGGGGAGGGAGGGGGAGAGAGGGGGAGGGAGAGAGGGGTGGGGGAGACAGAACTGCCTTTTGTTTTGCCAGCTTACTGCCCTTAACAAATCACTTCTCACACCACCCTCTGCCACCTGTTCTGTTAGTCAAATAGATGAAGGAGGACATCCAGAGGAAAGGAAGTGGTCTGTCCTGGCTTTGCAACTCCGGCCCAGGGCTCCATCGGATCGATACCGCTTGGCCCGGCCCTCACCCCACCCCCACCCCCCCGTGGAGCATGCAGCTCCTCCTGCCCATGTGCCTCATACTCCATTCCGAGCCCCTGCCCCAGCTGTTCCTTCTGCCCAGAAGGCCCTCTCCTCCCTTCCACCCAGTCCTGGTCCCAGACGTGGCCATGTGCCCTCCCCTCTCCTCCGCCCTGACGGGTTTCCTTCTGTGAGTGACAAGAGGCACAAGGTCTGTGCTCATGCCTCAGGCTCTGAGCATCTTCCTGTTACTCATCAATAAATTCAGCCAATGAGTGGATGAATGAGCGAATGAATGAGTGAAGCCAGAACTCGGCTAAGGAGTGGTGGTGAGGTGCATTGGTGGTGTTTATGGGGACTCACCTGGTCCCACAGGGCCATCTGCCGGTTGTTCCATCGGGAGGTGCCCGTGGACAGCAGCTTCTTCAGGTTCCCCAGAAACAGCACTTTGCTGGCCCGGTGCCCCTTGTAGTTGGCTTCCTGGAGAGACACGAGGGGTCAGAACTCCCTTCCTTTGCTTATGATGCTGCTCCCCCAGGAATGCCTTCGTGTCTACCCCAGCTCTGCCTGGGGAATCCTTCCAGAGTTCTTTTTCTGAGCTACAGCAAGAGGCAAACTTGTGCCCAGTTCCATGCTCCTGTTGAAAGATTATGGAGCACCCACTCTATGCAAAGCATGGGGCTGGGCGGACACTGCACCTGGGTTCTCGTTTAACCCCTGAGAGGAAGGACCAGCAGTCCATTGTTGCAGATAAGGAAACAGATGCAGCAGGGACACCTGAAGGTGTTCGCCCAAGGTCACCAAGTGGGTCCACAGTGGCACCCTGAGGTCTCCAATCCCATGTCATGCCCCTGACAGAGCTGGGGCACATGGACCTGCTTTGGCGTTAGACCAGGTTCAAATCCCAGCTTTCAATGTGAGCAAGTCGCTTAGCCTCTCCTCCACCTCGGACCCCTCATCTGAAGAACGGGGATAACCCATGTGGAGGCTCGGCCAGAGCTCAGTCTTGCAACGAACAGCATTCCCGCCCTGTTCTAAGAGACCTCCACCGTCTCCACGCCAAACCTTGCTCCTCCGACCCCTGACGACCCCAAGCCAGACTCCAGCCTAGCACTGACCTGGAGGACCGTCCCTGCTCGGGGGTCGAGAACCCGGATCTTGCGGTCCTTACAGGTGGTGGCCAGCAGGCTGCCGTTGGTGTTGAAGGACATAGAGAGGATCACGTCTTGGTGACAGTCGATTGTCTTCACGGGGCTCATGATTACACACTCCTTTGTATCCAGGTTCCAGACCATCACCTGCACAGCAGAGAGCCAGCTCTGAGCCCAGTGGCCGCCCCTGCCCCAGCCCCCACAGTCGCACGCCGGCCAGGCTGCCGTGAAACACAGTATCCCCGGGGGGGACGTCACAGATGGCAGTCTGGCCAAGCGGCCTCAGGTGGGAGGATGGGTCTGCTGCCGGCTGAAGCTGCCACGTGGTAGGAGGGGGAAGCCGGGAGTCAGGCTGGCTGGCCGTGGAAAAAAACCCCACCATCTGCCTTGGGAGCAAGGAAACATCCATGCTGGGAGCACCCTGGGGGACCAGCCAGCCCAGGGGTTCAAACAGCAGTTCCCACCTCACACAGACACACGGGGCCGCCTGTCTGGCTGCGTGGACTGTGCACTGCACAGCTCCAGGGTGCCCCGTTCCCATCGCCCATCCTGTGAACAGTGCCCCCTGGAGCTGTGTGCACGGGAACCTGCGCCACGGCAGGCAGGAGCCCTGCAGACACCCAGCACAGACGTTTGGTGGCGGCCCTGCCCGCCTCTGCCACTCTGCCTGTCACAGGGGCCCCTGGGGTGCCTCAGTAAAGCCCTACGGGGTTGTGAAGGGAGAGTGTGAAGGCCATGGCTGTGGTCACACCAGCCCCGTATGTGTGCACGCTGAGAAACTGAGGCCCAGAGAAGACAAGGGACTTTCTTTCCCAGCTCACGCTGTAAGTCAGGGATGAGTCGGACGAGAATCTCAGTCTCCCGCACTGGGGACTTTCCCAGTCCACAGGGCCCAGCCTGTCCCCTCCGGGCAGACTGATGGGTTGGCTGGTGTCCTTCCCAAACTCATGCTCACCCGGGACCTCAGAATGTGACCTTGTGTGGACATAGGGTCTTTGCTTATGTCATTAGTTACAATGAGGTCACGCTGGGTTTGAGTGGGCCGAAATCCAGTGACACGATGTCCTTATAAGAAGAGGAGAGGACACAGAGACACACAGAAAAGGAGGCCACGGCCCCAGCCAGCTAGCTCAGTGGGTTAGAGGGTCATCCCAATACGCCAAGGTTGTGGGTTCGATCCCAGGTCAGGGCACATATAAGAAACAACTGATGCTTCTCTCTCTCTCAAATCAATCAATAAAAAAAAAGTTTTTTTTAAAGGCCACATGACAACGAAGGCAGATGGGGTGACACAGCCACAAGAAGCTAGAAGAATCTCAGAAGGATTCTTGCCTAGCGGCTTTGGGGAAAGCACGGCCCTCCGAACACCTTGCTGTAGGGTTTCTCGTCTTCAGAACTGTGTGAGGACCACTGGGTTCAGCCGTGCGTCGGGGTGGCCCCGGGAAGCTCCTACATGGACCCACCTTGTAGTCGTAGCCGGCGCTGAAGAGGATGCCGGCGGCCGTGGGGTGCCACTCCACCAGGCCCACTCTGCGGGCATGGCCCACCAGCTCCTTCCTGCAGACCGTGATGTTCCTCGACAGCAGCTGCTTGGGGATGTTCCAGATCTTAATCTGTCAAAGGGTCCGTGGCCCGGGGGAGTGTTAGCCAGGGTCACCACGGCACCCCCGCCTCCCTAAGAGCTGCCGGTGCCCGGCAGAAGGGCCTGGGGGGTTCTCTCTGTATCCACTCCTCACTCAGTGGAGGGCCAGCGGGGGCTCCTCAGAGGGACAGGGGCTTTGCCAAGGTCCTCCAGCCCAAGCAGCAGAGGCTGGCGTTGATCAGAGATGGGTCCCAATACGCCCTCTGGTAGTGTCTGCCACCCTAATGACCTGATGCAGTGGGGGGCGGGGGGTAGGTGGGCCACGGGCCTGACGCCCAGGCTGAGTATCTGAGCAAGTCTGCTTCCCAGCACAGAATACCCCCCAGCGTGCTGTCCCTGGCCCCTCGTCCCAAAGGCCCAAAGGCTTCAGCTCCCCCTGCCCTGTTCCTTCCGGTCGGAGGGGCGGCCTCACGCGCCAACACTCACTGTGGTGTCTTCAGAAGCGGAAGCGATTTCAAAGTCATCAAAAGGGTTCCACTTGATGTCCAAGACGTTCCCTCTGTGTCCGCAGACCTTCGGGTAGTGGGGGTCCAACTTTCCCGTCTGCAAAACAACGCCCAGGAGGGTTGGGGAGGAGAGGGGCTAACTCCGTGTCACCATCTGACGGCCACAGGGCTGGCCAGCCGTCGCCGAGTGGACAGGGAAAAGGAAGGCACAGAGCCAGGGGTGAGTCTAGGACTTAGCTATTTCCCCGTGCGATCCTTGGGGAGTCACACCCCTTCCCCGAGCCTTGGTGACCTTCTTGGTGCAGTGAAGGCCATGGGGGGTGTTCCCCGGGGTCGGTGTGAGGATCTCAGGGTGTGAGGTGTGGAAAGGGTCTAGCGTGGCGCCTGCCACATAGTAGGTGTTCAATAAAAGGACATTTCCTTTTATCGAAATGTCCTTTCGTACATGGCTGGCGGGGAGGCAAAAAAGGTGCAGCCACTTCGGAAAGCAGTCTGGCAGATCCTCAAAAGGTTGAACAGAGTTACCGCCTGGCCCTGTAACTTCACACTGAGGTATATCACTGAGAGAAGTGAAAACACAGGTCTGCAAAGAACCTGTCCACCCGTGTTCACGGCAGCGTTGTTCAAAATCACGCAGAGGCAGAAACAACCCGAACGTCCATCAGCAGACGAATGGATGCATGAAGTGTAGCGCGTTCATACAGTGGGACAGGTTCAGTGGGGAAGAGAACGAAGTTCTGATGTGCGCTACCACCTGGGTGAACCTGGAAAGCACTGTGCCCCGTGGGATGGGTGGGGCATGGAGAGCCACAAAACGTGGTGTGATTGCACTTCAATGACACACCAGATGTGGTTTCTCTGCCCTGGCACACGGGCACAGCCCCTGGTAGCTGGTATTCAAAACCCTGACTGAAGACAGGGAAAATCCAGCACAGGTAAAGCTATAGGGACCGAAAGCAGATTAGTGGCTTCGGGGAGGGGGCGATGAGGGTGACTGCTAATGGGGATGGGGTGTCTTTTGAGGGAGAGGGATCACTTTGAAATCAGACAGTGGTGACGGCCGCACAGCCATGGAATACACCAACACCCGCCGATGCACCCACTTCAAATGGTGAGTGTTACGGTATGTGAACCATACTCTCCCCTTCCCTGCTCCCCTGCTCCTGCACGGGAGGACGCACGGGTCCCACAGCCCAGGCCGCGTAGCCCCGGAGCTGAAATTTCCAACCACAGTGACAGACTGGGGTGTTTCCTGGGTCGTGGGGCAGCCACGTGGGGCGGGCACAGAAACCTGGAAGTGGCAGGGACCAACACACTCACTTTGCACACCACGCTGCACGGTCCTGGAAGAACACGGAGCAGATTGGGCCCACACCCACCATCGCCCCCGTTCTGGGCGCCCCCACCAGGAGGCCCTGACCCCTCTCATATCCAAGTGAAAGAGGCAGCTGCGAGGAAAACTGGCCGACAGTCCCTCACTCGGCAAACCTTTAGGAGGAACTCGGGGGGGCAGGTGCTAGGCGAGGTGCTGGGTGAGCATGACACCCAGTGTCTGACCTCGCAGAATCCGCAGTCTCGGGATTTTAAAACAGGGGCGTTTGGGAACAGAGCGAACTCCAGGAATATGTACCCCCTGTCCCCTCACCTCCCCAGCTCTGCAGAGACCTCCACACTTTTGTGGGACATCCTGAGACTGTGCCCAGTCGAGACTGAGCAAAGGCGCTGTGGTGGCCTCTGGCCTTGCCTCACAAGACTGCGGAGAGGGCGGCTGCCGCGAGGACAGACACAGGCCTTCCCTGTCCGGTCGGGCAGACAGCCGAGCCCTGGGTTTGTGGGGGCTTTACATGTGGGTCATAGTAGGTCTGCAAACACAGGCGGAGGTCCTGGGCTCCCCTTCAGAAATGTGATGCCCAACATGGCACTCGGCCGCAGAAAGGGGGACTAGACACCTCACCCTAGACGGCGCCCCTTACTGGGGGGGAGACTCGATAAAGGACGTTATTTGACAAATGGGAAAAATAACAGTAGATTAAAGTACTGTTACAATGTGAAGTTGGTAACATACTGTGGTTATATTCTTAGAGAATATTCTCATGTTTAGGAAACACTCAAGTACTTAGGGGTAAAGGGCAAAGATGTACTGTACTGTTCAGACTACAAGACGCGCCCCCTCCATCCCCGCCCACATTTGGGAGGAGTAATGGTTGTTAATGCTGCTGTCGAGTTCTGTTTACATTTACATTGGTGAAACATTATGTTATTTATGTTATTAAATATTTTACCACATTTTTTGCTTCAAAAAAATTTTTCCCCTATTTTCCTCCTCTAAAACCTAGGTGCCTCTTATGGTCTGAAACATGTGGTATATAATTTACCCTAAAAATTTTCAGAAAAAAATATTATTCCTTCGCATACATATTCAGAGAGAGAGGGAAAAGAACGGAGTTAGACTTGTGTGGTGTGACAGTGACACGGAAGCAGGTGGGCACAAGTTCCATTTCTTTCAGATAGTTCTGCCTTCTCCATGGCTGAAAAAATCGGGTCCCTGAGCAGGGAAGAGAGCGCACCCCTCCCCCCGCCCCCCGCAGTGGGGGCGGCACCCAGCGCTGGGCCCTGCCGGGGGCCTGCAGGGACCGTGGCCCAGCCGTGGACCCCTCGCCCAGGCTCCGGGACTTCTGCCCGCTGTCATCGGGTGAGCTCTCGAGAACTGAAACCTGACCGTGTCAAATTTTTCAAGTCTCTTTCCCCCATCTATAAAACATGACGAATCATCTCTTCGCTACAGGACCGTCACGGGGTAAACTGAGACGCTGTGCGGGAAAGCCGGATGGCGGCGTCCCGTCCCGCACGGGCTAAGGCTCAGACAAGAACGGCTGGGACTCCATGTGTCATAGTCTGTGCGCACAGCCGTGCAGGGGAAACCGGAGGAAAACACAACGAAGGTTAGTAACCACAGCACAGCTCTAGATGGGGAGATGAACGGGTGGTTTTATCATCTATGTCTTTTTTTAGCTTATTTTTTATCCTCACCTCAGGACATTTTTTTTCATTGCTTTCAGAGAGAGGGGAAGGTAGAGAGGGAGGGAGGGAGAGGGAGAGAGAGAGAGAGAGAGAAACACTGATTGGCTGCCTCTTGTACCCATGGCAACCAGGGATCAAAACTGCAACATGGGTGTGTGCCCTGACTGGGAACTGAACCCGTGACCCTTGAGTCTATGGGACAATAGTCCAACCAACTGAGCCACACCATCCAGGGCTATCATCTATGTCTTTAAAATCCACCCCCCAAACTTGCCATAAAAACTGTAAATTTTTCAATACAAAAGTATTTAAGACAAAACTCCAGACTTTCTGAAAGGATAGGTCTTTGCTGGATTAGCCAAAAATTTGCTATAAAACTGCAGAGCTTGAAGGACTCCGAGAGACCAGGAACAGTAAACCCAGCACAGCTCCTGCACCCGCCTGGTGGCGGGGGCGGGCACCACCAGTGCACTGTGCACTCTCTCCCTGACCTCAGGCTGGAGGGGGTATTGCCTGGGGTCATGTGTGCAGGGTCCTGCCCAGGGCTCTGACCCCAAGTGGGGGTCTGTGGCGTCCTTCCTGTGCTGAGGGAGAGCCCCAGCCCTCCCTGAGTCAGCATCTGGTGCACCCCCAGCCCCACCTCCTACACACAGCCTTTTCCTCCTCTTGGATCACTTCCTGGGTCAAAGGGCATGAGCAGTGCTGGATGAGCTGTGGCACACCCAGTTGGTCTCAGGGCCTTTATCTCTACCCTCGGCCTGCAGGTGCCATGGAAGAGCTGAGTGTGGGCCAGCCTCAGCTGACAGCAGGCAAACCGCCCAGGAGCCCCATGCAGACCCCCAGCTCCCAGGTCGGCCATGGCTCCTCAGGGCAGCTCCCCAGGGCTGGGCTTGGGCCAGTGCTCCTCCCAGACCTCCCAGAGCAGAGGTAAGCCCCAGGCAGCTTGGCCCTCCCCTGAGACCGCAGGCCGCTCTGAGCCTAAGAGGTTTTGTGCTGAGGACCCACATTAACAAGCATCAGCCTGTCTGAAGGGCTATTGACTGAGCTGCTAAAAGCCCTGTCCGGGCAGGAACATTTATAATCAGGAGACCACTTCCACCCTCTGTTCCTTAGGCCAACAGTCAGCCCGAGCAGGCCCCCGATTTACGGGGGACACAAGCTCTAAGGCAGGGCAGACACAACTGCTTTCTGCGCAGACCACAGAGAGCCCGGCCTGGGTGCGGGAGCCACCTGCTCAGCTGGAGGGGCTCCACCTGCAAGTCCTCACCAGCTGCTCCTTGCAGACGGATCACGCAGGACTGTAGGACCCTGGAGAGCAGAGCCAGGTGGAGTGGGGAGGCCTCGGCTGCCTGGATGGCAGAGCCCTCCTACAATAATATCACAGCCGTGGCCTCAAGGGACCCCCCCACCAGTAGCCCAGAGTAGAGGTGGGCGGGCAGGCAGGGGCAGTTTGCACGGTGTGACAAGAGGTTAGTTAGGTGGGCAGGCTGACTCGGGCTTCCTGAGTTTGAATCCCTGCTGTAACAGCCACCACTGTGCGACCCTGGGCAAGTGATCTCAGCTCTCTGGGCCTCAGTTACAAAACGGCAGAAATAGTAGGACCTCACAAGGTCGGTATGAGGATTAAATGAGTTAAATCACACAAAGTGCTTAAGAGAGTGGCTGGCGTGTGCTAAGTTCTCAGTAAATTTGCCAGTACAAATTCATCGGAGCTGACGACCACAACTCTTCAGGTTTGTCGCTGTTCAGAATGTCTCAGGGGCCCGGGGATATACCGGTGTGAGGCCACACCGTTCTGCAAAGGGACTCCCATCTCTTCCCGCCCAGCCGATGGGCATTCGCTCCAGGGACACCTCACTGGGTCAGTCGATGCCTGGACCACATTCCAACTGACGAACTCAAGTACACTCTCACTCTCCAAGGAACACGTTTGCACATGTGAAGGAACCATAACTTAGAGAGTCAGAGATGAGCATGAAGATGGTTTGCAGCAGAATCCCACATCGGGGGTTGGAAATGGTGAACCACAGAGGTTATCTGGTAACTCCATTTGGTCACCTCCAGAGATGCGGCGCTCACTTCCTACCCAGGTGGTTTGTTCCACTTTCAGACCACACTTCCTGTGAGAAAACTCTTCCTACTTCCGGCCTGGTGTGGCCTCCCTGTGGCCCCTTCCACTCCCCTCACTGCTGCTTCTGGCCCTAGTTCTGTCCTCTGGGATCTCCTAGACACCTTTTCCACCTGCTCCCAGGCCAGTGCCTGGGAAATTTGAAGGCAGAGGACCCATTCCTTGAATGGGTTCTTTTCCAGGCTAAACAGATCCATAGAACTGAAAGAGACTAAAACAAAACAAAAACAGAAAACGGACTAGCCCACTTCCTGGTCTTGCTTTCATTTCTCTCCGTTCTCCACACCTCACAGCAAAGTCCACCTTTCTGCCCTTCAAGAGGTGGATCTGCTTGCTGCAAGCCTGGCCCCAGGGTCAGGGGCCCAGTCTGGCATGTCCCCAGGCTGGGGCAGGCCTGTCCCCAGACCCTCCCCCTGCGCCCTGTTCTCCTGAGAACAGCCCTCTGTTGCCAAGGCTGCAGGCGCCTCCCTCCCAAGGCTCACCCGGGTCGCGGCCTGCAGAAGGAAGGGCCCGGGCTTGGAGTCACTCCCTCTGGGACACCTGACACCGCCTGGGGCAGCCTAGCCCTTGTGAGAAAAATTTCCGGGACATTATGGTGAGGCCAGGCACCTTCCACCGCAGACACTCCAGGAAATACTTAGCTACCTTGTCCCTCCCTTCCTCCCTTTAAGATTTTATTTATTTTTAGAGAGAAGGGAGGGGAGGGAGAAAGACAGAGAGAGAAACACCAATCTGGTTGCCTCTCGCAAGCCCCCAACTGGGGACCCCACTGCAACCCAGGCATGTGCCCTGACCAGGAATTGAACCGGTGACCCTCTGGTTCGCAGGCTGGCACTCAGTCCACTGAGCCACACCAGCCAGGGGGCACATAACCCTCTTTACTAACACTTCTCTGCTTGGATGGGACATCATCCCTGGTAACCGACAAGGAGACATTTGTCTGGGCCACATCTGGGTCCTCACCCCTGCTGCCCAGGGTCCTAGGGGAATTCGCCTTCCCTGGGCCTCAGCAGTCTCATCTGCACAATGGGGCAATACTCCCTACAAAATGGGCCAACGACGGCATCAGCGTCAACACCGTCCCATCTGTCCAGCGTAAGTGCCGGGGGATGGGACTAGCACCTGCGTCCTTTCCCTCTTTCGGCCTCTTGTTCCTGCTCCGTCACCCTGGATGTGCTCACTTCAGAAAATATCAACCAAACGCAATGCGTGGGCTGTTCTGGACCTGGACTCAAACACACGAGGAATTTAGGAGGCGATCAACGACATTTCACCTGAAGGGGGAACCAGGCGACACAGGAGTTGGTGTCAGCGCTGTGACCCCGGCCTTGTGGTCGAGTCAGAAAATGTGCTTGTTCTCTGGAGCCACACACTGAGGTGTGTAGGGACAAAACGACAAAATGCCCAGGGTTTGCTTTAAAGTACTTTGGAGGGGGGAATGGATGAAGCAAGAGTGGCAGTCTTGACAATTGTAGAATCTGGGTATAGGAAAGTTCATTATATTGTTTTCAATCTACTTTTTGAGAGTCTTTTAAAAAAATCCTCACCTGAGGATACGGTTTTTACTCATTTTAGAGAGGGGGGCAAGAGGTGGCAGGGGAGAGAGAGAGAGAGAAACATCAGTCGGTTCCCACAACCTTCCGGCGTACAGGACAAAGCTCCAACCAACTGAGACACCAGGCCAGGGCCTTAATCTACTTTTGTGTTTAGAATTTTTTTCACAGTTGTAAAAAATAACTAGAAGGCAATCTAGCTCCTGAAATGTACTTCACAAACCAGCAGCATTGGCACCACCCAGAAGAAGAGATGCCGGAATTATTAAAACAACACAAGGTGCCCAGGGATATTTGAATTTCAGGTAAAAAACAAATGTTATGTTTAGTGTAAGGAGATCCAATATGATATTCTACTTACACTGAGAAATTCTTTGTGAAAATAGCTTGGCAGCTTCTCATAAAACTAAATGTGTTTTACGACCCATCGCTGTACTCTGGGCATTTATCTCACAGAAATGGAGACTTAACTCAATGTTCACACAAAAACCCATGGGCAAATGTTTATGGCAGCTTGATTCACAACAGCCCCGAACTGGAAAGAATCCCGACGGCCTCCAGCAGGCGAAGGGTTAAACAAACAGCAGTGCATCCACACCGCGGAATACCACTCAGCAACAAAAAAGAACGAGCTACTGATACACACAGAAACTTGGACGGGTCTTTTATGCTGAATGAAAAGGTCACGCCCAAAAGGTGACATACTATGTGGTTACATTCATACCACCATCTGAAAACTGCCTGAAAGCATAGAGACAGAGAAGAGATGCGTGGTTGTCAAGGGTGAGATGCCAGTGGGCGTGAGGGGAGTGGTGGGCTGTAAAAGGGCAACGTGGGAGGTCTTTGTGAGGCTGGCAACACTCTATCTTTTTTTATCCTTCCTCTCAAGGATAGATATATACTTTTTTTTATTGATTTGAGAGACAGGAAGTGGGGGGCAGGGAGAGAAAGAGATCAATCAGTTGCCTCCCATATGAGCCCCAGCTAACCCACAACCTATGTATGTGCCCTGACTGGGGGTCGAACCTGTAACCTTTTGGTGTACAGGACAAAGCCCCAGCCACCTGAGCCACACAGCAAGGCCAACATTCTGTATCTGATTGTCCTGACGTCAATCACGCTGCAGCAGTGCTATTGTGCTCCGATCTCGCAAGATGTTACTACTGGGGGGGAACTGGGTGAAGGGGACACAGAAATCTGTCGTTCCTTACAATTGCATGTGAATCTACAGTGATCGCAAACTAAATCATTTAATTAAAAGGACAAATAAGCAACAAAAAGTTATCTGGTGTTCATCTGAGATTCGGATTTCAGGGGCCTCCTGTCCTTCCTCTGGCCACTCTGGAGCTCCCTGGAAGACAGACCCCCAGCTCCTTTGGACCCACTGAATCTGAACCCATGCTCTGACTCGCGGCTCCCAGCTCCTGCTGTGCCGGACCCCGAGGAGCCTGTGACAGCAGCCACCAACACGTGCCCTCAAGCTGTTCATGATACTACTTCCAAAAGCCCAACGGGAATTAGCTGCGCATCACACCCGAGACCCGGCTGCACAGGACAACCGCACTTCGACCCTTCTGAGGGGCTTTCCTGCGGGACACAGAACAAAGGGGGCTCCCGCCCTGGCCCTATAGGGCCCACACAGCCCCGGCCCTGCTCCCCTCTCTCACCGCCTCCCCAGCTGTTGCCCAGGTGACAACCCACCGGCGTTTCTCAAACGCCACACCCACTCCCACCGCAGGGCCTCTGCACTTGCTGTTCTTTTCTCCAAGCATGCCGCCTCTCCAGCTTCCGGGGGCTGCCTGCCCAAAGGTCACCTCCCCAGAAAGACCTCCTCTGAGCCTGTCCATGCTTGGTCTCCTCGCCACCCCCTCCCCCCCCAGGTCACATCCCATCACCTCAAACCAATTTATCTTCTTCATGTCAGCTGTCCGTACCTATGTCTACTGAACATTTCATGGGAGTTAGAAACTGTGGCAGTTCTGAAAAGGTCTGGGTAATAAAAGTCAGGCAACCGTGTTAATATGTAATTAAAAACGCACTTCGTTTGGTGCACAGAATCTTTGAAAAGCACCCAGAACCTGGAAGAGCAGGCAAACAGGCCATTTCTAGGGGGCCTGCCCGCCCCAGCCTTCAGCACCTACCCTTCCCGGCTTGAAAACGTTCATCTCTCTAGGACACAGCTCACGCTTCTCCTCCTGGCCTTCCAGGCCCTGCTCAGCTTGCCCCAGCCCTTCCCGGGGCACTTTCCTTCCTGCCCCAAACACGGTGCCGGTCTGCTCCGTCTGCTCCGTCTGCTCCGGCCAGACAGCCCCCTGCGCTGTTCCCTGGACAGTCCACACGCAGCCCCGCCTCCATGCCTCTGCCCTTGGCCAATGGCGCGCTCCCTATTCATCTGGATGAACAATCATTGGGTGCTCCCTGACAATTTATGAGCAGCAACTGTGTTCCCACAATGTGATATATGCATCAACAAAGCACCTGCTCTTCCAGGTGTTGCAGGTACTAGCAGAACACCAATGACTCCCATTCCAAGTACTCAGAGCGCGGTGTCCTAAGTGGGGAAAACAGGCTGTGGGTGCATCCTAAGCAGGAGAGGCGTGTGGGGATTCGGGGGAGGGAGGAAGAAGGGCTGTTCATGAACATGGGACGCATTTCCGTTGGCCTGGGTCACGAACACAGGTCTCTCAGAAATGCGCTCCTTCTGAGGCTTGCTCGTCCACTCCCAGGCGTTCACTCTGCTTTCCCGCTGCGAATGTGCATGCTTTCGGAGCATTCTTGGCATGTGACAATGCAATTCACCTTTGTATTCTTTTTTTTTTTTTAATCCAACCACCTTCCAAATATTCCTGTTGTTTTTCTCAGGATTTGACTACATGTTCTGTGTTTCTATGGAGTCAATCACATCTATAAATAATAGTGGTTTTATTTCTTTTTCTATGTGAGACTGCCATTTGGGGGGTTGACAACCATCAAATATCAGCTAATGCCTGTGGCCCGGCCTCTACGGTTAAATAACCTTTGGTCTCAGGACAAGCCCGTTCTGCCCGCTCACACACCGCTCTCCTCTCCCACCGTGGATTTTGGCTTAAGGTTTGTTTTCCTTTCAGGGGAGGGAAGGTGGCTTTGGAGATCTGTCAGATGTTGTGTGAGCCTGGCAGTGCATTAAGAGTGATATTTTATTGCCCTGGATGGGTGGCTCAGTTGGTTGGAGCATCATCCTGTATACCAAAAAGGTTGGGGCTTCGATTCCTGGTCAGGACACACGTGCCTGGCTTGCAGGTTTGACGCCAGGTCGCGGTGCGTTCGAGGGGCAGCCGACCTCTGTCTCTCTCTCTCTCCCCTTTCCTCTCTAAAATCAATAAACATATCCTGGGGTGAAGGTGAAAAAGTAATTATGTTTTATTCAGGAGTGAATTATTTGGCAGTGGGGTGGAGGGAAAATCCCAGGAACAGCTGCTGAAATTCCAGGGGAGGTATGTTTTTCCCAGTGAGGAAACCAAGGCTCACAGAGGGGGAATGGCCTATTCAAGGTCACGAGGCTAGTCACAGGGCCGGTCTAGGACTCGAACCCACGCGTGGTGGCAGAAAGCCAGGCTCTTTCCTACCTTCCCTCGGCCCCGAGGTGCCTCCGGGGCGCTGTGTGGGCCTGAGCCCCCTGGGCCTCCTTACCTGGTGCAGGGGGATGACGAGGAAGGCCCCGCCGCCGGCACACTCAGTCACGACCGCGATGAAGTGGGGGTTCACGGCGCAGAAGTGGTTGTCTTGGACGCTCTGGGTGATGGGCACCGAGTCGTAGCAGTTCTCCTTGCTGGCCGGTTTGCCGAAGACGTGGCGGAACTTGGAGCTCCGGTACTGGGGGTGCCATGACATCTGCGGGGGACCAGCAGGACAGAAGGAGCGTGAGGCTCACTGCCTTGACTGGGGGACACACGGGGGTCCCACCTTGGGAATACGAGAGGACACAACCCCGAAAGTGACGTGCCACGGAGGTCACCCAAGTGAACAGGCTGTAACGGTGGCTACTTCTGCGGACCTGGTGAGGTGATGTACGGTTATTGCTGACTTGTCTGCTTTTCACCCCTCCGATGTGAAGACAAAAAAAGCAGAAAAACCATAGAGAGACCTCACCACATTCCCAGTCCACCGTCTCGCCTGACAAGACTAGCCACCCCGCCCCCTCCCAGCCCCACCGGGGTGGGGGGAATGCTGGGTCCGCTGGAGCCAGCCTGCCTGTGCTCCACTTGCCAGCTGGGCAGGCAAGTGGCTAAACCTCGGAACCCTCCGTTTTCTCATCTGTAAAATGGGAACGACGAAAGTGTCCTTCTCACAGACCTGTCATGAGGATTAAATTCGGTGACACACTTGGAGCCCTCGATCAACAGCAACAGTTATGGCCACCACTGTTGTCACCCAGGCATCCTGAGCTGTCCTGGCTTCTCATCCAGCCTCGTGTTTGTTCCCTCAGTATTTCCCGAGTGTCGCCGTGTGACCAGGCCTGCGCCAGGCACTGGGGTTTCGGAAAGAGTAAGTCCGAGCCCAGCCTTACAGGAGCAAAGGGTCCTGTGAGTGAGGCCGCGGGGGGAGACCAGGCCACTGGGATGCAGGGGGGTTTAGGTAATAATGGAGGTTTGTACATGGCAGTCAGGGAGGGTTTCCCAGAGGAAGTGACACGTGAGCTGTGATTTGAAGGTCAAGTAGGAGTTACCCCTGCTGGCAGGACAAGAGAGAGCAGGCAGGAGGTGTCCCAGGCAGATGGAACAGCTCGAGAAAAGGCCATGAGATAGAAGAAAATACGGAATGTTTGGGGAATTACCGGTAGTTTGGCAAGATCAACAAGGAGATGTTAAAAAAAAAACAACTATATACACACATTGTTAGCATATTCGTTGGGCGATGCGAGTGAAGAGGACACCAGTGGAGGCCAGCAGGGCCTGGAAGAGGGTCTGGGCCTCGTGAGTGGCCTCCCCGCAGCCTCCCGCTGCTCAGGCCCAGCCCCTCACCCCCAGCCCCAGTGGCCCCACCGGAGCCTCCCATCTACGCTCCCCATGGAGGCCAGAGGGATCCTCTGGATACCGAGCCTGGTGGACTCCTTACCCCCCGGCCCCCACCCCGCTGTCACCCTGCATTGCTGCCCTACAGGTTCAAGGACAAACTCAGCTTGTCATTCAAGGCCTTCTGGTTGGGTCCCACCCCATATTCCGAGACTGACTTTTCCTTGCTCATCTTCTAAAGGGCACCTTCCAGATGAAGAACACCACCCCGCTTCCTTCCCTAGGGTCTGCTCCTGCATTTCTGGTGCTCTGGGGCCTCCGCCCTCGCCCTTCCCTCTGCCTGGCTTGCCCTCCTCTGGCACCGGTGGCCTGCACCCCTCTCCGCAAGCCCATATCCTCCCATGGCCGGCTCCCAAGCCCCCAGGGTCTTCTTCGATGCCTCAAGTAGCAGAGATCTTGCTCCCCTCTGCTCCCCACAGCGTCTCCCCTCCCTGCCCTTAGGTCCCTGATGCCGTCCGCCCTGATCTGGAGTTCGGTGTCAGGCCTCAACTTCTCTACCAGCTGGAGCGTCCTGAGACAGGCGGTCTGGGCTCCGCTCCAGGGGGACCCGGCACAGGGCACTGCTCACCCCAGGCCCTGGGAACTGCCCAGGGGGAGACAAGAGTGGCTGCATATGCATGGGGTCGGGACAAAGAAGGCATCTGCCTGGCCTGGGCAGCTGACCCCAAAGGCTCTCTTCTCTGTGCTCAGTTCAAAGGCACAAGATCAGACTGCTGACCTCAGGAAGTCATGGTGACCAAGGGCCTGACCCCCGGGCTACGCCCTGACAGGCAGCCCACCCGCCTCACAGGGGCAGGTCTGTCCTGGGAAGCCCAGACCTTTCCACTTTCCCTTTTGGCTGCATTTGCTGGAGCTACAGGAAGCAGCACAGAAGGCAGGGACGGACGAATGAATCCTGTCTGATCCCAGAAAGGGTGGAAGAGGCCGTACAGAGAGAGAGGGAGCACGAGACAGCAGGGAGTGGAAAAGCCATGAGGACGAGATGGGGAGCGGGGCGGGGAGGGGGGGGGCACGTGGGAACAAAAGGGATCGCCTGGGGTGCGGGGCAGTGAAGCTCCCGAATGTGGGCTGCCAGGCGCCCCACACGGAGGAGGGGGGCCTCAGATTTCGGTCTGAGCTTCCTAGCAGTCAATTGGACAAGGGAAACAGAATCAGAAAGGGATTTAGTCAGCATGTGTAAGATAAAAGCCACCACCTGCTGGGTGGCAGCACTGCTTTCTCTGCCCTGGAGTCCTCTCAGAAAGGAACAGCAGGGACCGAGACCTCCCTGGGGAAGCTGCCACAGGCCTGGGCTGGGGTGTGGGAGCAGGGAGAAGTCAGCAGGCTCAGCTCTAGGCCCGCACCACCCCCCACCCACCTCACTCTGAGCAGCAGCGGGAGTGGGAAGAACCTGTTTATGGCCAGTGGCGATGCTCACTAGACAGTCCATCACTCCCCGCACATCCTGGTCTCCCTGCAGTTCAGCATCCACAGTCTGGCCACGGGCGGCAATGACATTCGCCACTTCCAGGCTGAAGTGTAAGACCTGCCTGTGGCCCTCCCTCCTGAACACGTGTCTTTGGTGCAAGAGATGAGAAGGCCACGTGTTCCAGGTGGTGCTGCCTCCATCATCCGGGGTGTCCCCGAGAGACTGGATGGATGGAGCCGAACCGCTCCCCACAGTGACTTGTGGTGGATGTGCAGCATGGCAGAAAGGGGCGTACGGAATGAGCCATGAGACAGGGGGTTATTTGTCACCGAGCACAGCCCACCCATCCTGGCTCACACGCCACCCCGTGCAGGCCCCACCGGGGGGTGTGGGCAAACAGGTGCCCATGCATGGCCGGCATGCAGGAGGCCTGCAGGGGAGAAGTGGGCGAGGGCAGGACTCAGCCAGCTGCAGGAGCCACATTCAAGGACCTAGACTCTGAGGGCCCAGGGGAGCTGCTGAGGGGCTTGAAGCAGGAGGGTGAGGAGACCAGGTTTCCTCATGGGTGCATTTCCCTGACCACTGAAAGGAAAAGAGGGTGGGCTGAACGAGAAGTGAGGGTCACCTAGGCTGAAATGGGGCACAGGGGTGGAGAGGAGAGGGCATGCTAGTGAAGTGCCAAGGAGGGGGACCGACCAGCTTTGGCACCAAGTGCCCACCCGTGTGGGCTGTGGGCAAGGGGGCGGGTCACGGCTGCTGAAATCAACATGATCTGCTGATCGTCAACAGCCCCTCTAGCCACTCCCAGTGCTCTCCATTTACAGCCTGGGGTTTGGCTCCCCACCTGGAGGTCGGCTGTCTGCCCAGGTTCAGGGTCAGGGTCAGGGGGCCTCAAGAAGCCCAGGCAACAACCCAACCTGAGCTCACAGTCCCCTCTATGGACATAACAACTCACAGTTCTGGGTGGCTGCTATGTGCCAGGTGCCATTCCAAGTGCTTCCCCTGTGTGAACTGAACAGGTAGGTGCTACCTGGCTTCCCATTACAGGTGCAGGGGCTGAGGCAGAGAAGTGAAAAGTGACCCTTCCCCCCAGGTCACATGACTGTACGTATGGAGCTGGGAGCTGATCCCAGCTGTCTCTGCAGCCTCCAGCTCCCGGTTCCTGAAGTTCATGACCATGATGACACCCTGGATCCCACCTCAGCCCATGACCAGGATCACCCCCACTTTACCTACAAGGAAAACGAGGCTCAGCAAAGTAAGTGGACACAGTCCAGAAAGGGGGCTCTGGCCTCCACTGGTGAAGCTGGCTGGCCTCGGAGCAGAGTGAACATCAAGGGCCTTCTGCCCCCTGCCCACTCCTCTCCCCGCCCCACCCCACCCCTTCCACCACCTTATCTTTACCGCAAAGGCTCTTCCAGACCTGCTACCACGGAGGGACACTTACAGAACTGGGGGGTGCAGCAGCAACAAGCCAGGCCGGCTGCCCGTCCCTTTCTTTGCCCGTGGCACAGGAGTGTGCACGCAAGTGTGCTGGTGAAGTTTGTGTGCCTGTGTGTGCACTGTGCACGCACATCTGTGCATGGGAGCTGCATCCACCGGGGTGCTCCTGTGCACCATGTGATCACTCTCGTGGTGTGCACACACGCGAATGTGCGTCTGTGCGGATGTTCGATTGTGTCTGCAGGCACATGCACATCGGTGCGTGCACGAGTTTCGGGACTCAGCAATTCTGAGAACGGGAGTTTTATTTTCTCCACAAGTAGACGCTTGCTGGAAATGTGGACTGTCGCCGCGGGCCCTGGGCACGGCGAGGCCTCGCCCACAGGCTGGGCTGTCCCATCCTGCCCAGTCCCACCTGGCTGGGCCCACATCAAAGCCACGGCGGGCCTTCCCAGGTGTGGCACAAAGCCGGGGTGGCATCACTTCTGTCCCATGCATGCCTCATGGCCCCGGGGCCAAGGGATTAGGCTCTGCAGGCTGTGAATTCCCCGCCTCCCAGATGGATTTAGTTATCTCTGGGTTTCCCATCACGCTGAGTGGAGTTCTTAATGCCTGAGTGGAATGGCTGGCTGGCTGTCCCACCCCTCACAACGCTCCTGGGGATTGTCGTCTCTGTTTGGTGCAGGGGAAGAGACTTGACCAAGGTCATTGGAGTAGGAGCTATGCAGGTGGGACACAGAAGCCAACTCCTGGCCGGAGGCTCCTGTTCCTGCCACAGGCTCCTCTCTGCCAGGGGAGACAGACAGACAGACAGACAGATGCAGAAACGACCCTGCCTGCCTCCAAAGGCCGGTGTCCCCGGCCCGGCCCTCCGTCACTGCAGGGCAAGGGTTAGCGGCGGGGTGGCAGTGAGGGAACCCACACTGGGTGCAGTACAAACCAGCATAGTAACTTATTCCCTAACCGAGCTCTTCCAGGCCTCGGGGAAAGAATGAAGTTACCTGATGTGATCTCGGGGCGTCCAGGATCGGCAGATGTCTGGGGCTGCCGGCCACCATCGTCCCCTTGCAAGTTTGGGGTTCCGCGTCTAATGTGCGGGGTTTTAGTTTATTTTTTCCTCTTAAAACCTGACCTTCCGGTCAGCGAACTAGCCCCACACGTGCCTCACGAGAGTCCGAACGCCACGCTTATGTTGGCCGCAGTTAACAGAGGGAGGTTAGAACCACAAGTTTCCTAGTTTTAAAAAATAAAAAAAAATTACCATAAGAGCACAGAACACTCTATTTGAAGGTGTTCTACAGAGACCAATAATTAACACAATAAACACCTAGTCATGGGCGGGTCCCTCACCTTGAGGCTAATCCCTGACAGACTATCACCCATCCTGGAATTTGCCCTGATCCCGGCCAGCCTTGGCCCCAGACTTGACTAGGAAAGCCCCTCTCTAGTTCACCCTGGATCCTTCCCAGGGCCTCCGACCGCCCCCCCCCCTCCCCAGGCAGTGGGGTTCTGGACCAGGAAGCCTGGGCCGCCGTGCTGTCAGCCAGGGCTCTGCACCAGCCATTGCCTGTGGAGCCCTCCTTCCTCCCGGGGCCGATATAAGAAACCACAGGTTTCGGCCACAGGTCTTTTCTCCCATCATTTCTGTCCCCCTGAGGCCAGGCCCTTGTTAGCGGTCAGTGCTGGGCGCAGGTGCCTTTATTTTTGCCCTCCACAAGCCAGCAACAGGTCTGCCGTGACGAGGGTCTCATCCCTCAGGCCTAGTTTTCTTCCCTCCTTCAAAGCAGGTAGAGGCCTTGTCGCTCTCCCCGGAGGGAGGGCGGGCGACACGCTGTCCCAGTCTGCCCAGGGTGGGGGAAATTCCGGGCTGGAGGGGGTCCAGCGCTGAGATCAGGGAAGTCCCCCTACCGCCTACCCAGAGGTTCCAGAAAACTTGATCAGATTTCCATGCAATGATTCTACGTCCTAGTCACCCTGACCCTGACAGCTGCTTGCCTGGGAAAGAGAAGACTCTAGAACTGACTTCTTAAAGGGCCCAACATCCTGAACCGGTGAACAGAACTTTGCAAAGGCGAACAATCCAAGAAGGCTTGTAAAGAGAGGTGAATATGATTTAATTCAGCCCCCAACCTTCCTCCACCATTACTTGGTGCTTATTCTGTGCCAGGCCCTGTGGTGGGGGCCGGGGACGAACGACCCAGTCACCGTCTGCCACAGGTTTACGCCGCTCAGGGGACCGGCCGAGAGCAGGACAGGATGAGCGGCCACGACCTTGACAGGTGGCTGGAGCACAGAGCGGCGGTTTGCAACATGCACATCAGAGTCTCTTGAATCTCATCACCAGCTGTGTGACCCAGGCACCCGCTCTGTCCAGGACAGTCCCACTTGGCTTCTAAATTAACGTTAGAATGAAATAAACGTAAACTTCAGCTCCTTCTCCACACTGCAACATTTCAAGGGCTCCGCAGCCACATGTGGCTATTTGGGGGTCCGGCTGAACACCGCGATTACAGAGCACGTCCATAACACCTGTGTGACTCTGGGCACGTTACTTAGTGTAACTTCCTCACCAGGAAAATCAGGCATTGTAACAACAACAACAACAACAACAACAACAACAACAACAACAACAACAAATAGCTAACCCTTATATTGCTTACTATGTGTGAAGTAGGTTCCATGTGTTAACAACCCTCACAACAATTCCATAAACACTCTCACCCCATTTTTACAGATGAGGACACAGGGGCACAGAGAGGTTAAGTTACTTGCCCAAAATCACACAGCTCATAGGCAGCTGAGCTGGAAACAAAGCCAACCCGCTCAGTCCCCGGTCCTCCCTGTCTCCCAGCACTGCCCTGACGATTAAGTGAGACAGTCCGCCCAGCACAAGGGGCAATGCTGGGTGAGTGCTTAGCACTCAACACCTGTCTGCTGCTACCGCTGTCGTGGTCCCAGCGTCTACAGGACCCTGAGCTTTGATTTAGGGCGTGACAGGTACATGCCGAGGGCCCAGCATTTGGGGGATCTGAGTCCCAAATCAGAAAGTGCAAGGCAGCCCGCTAGGCACAAAGCCCTGACCCCGGGTGCTTACCATGTTGACGGAGGGAGCAGACAAGCAAAGTGAGAGCTAGCAACCCGTGCTGATCAGGAAGAACCTGAAGAGTGTATTTGTGCATCTTTTTGGCAGGGCTCTCCGAGCGGAGGCCAGCGGCTGAGCTCAGCCCCGTGCTCAGGGAACTGGGGCTCTTGGGGCTCTTGGTGGGGAGGGGTGGTGGCATGGGCCCCCCTTGAATGCTCACCTCCCCATATCAGCATTGGAGGCAGAGGCCTCCTGCAGCCACCAGTAGAAAACAGGTCCTCTCTGCCCCTGCCCCACCTCCGTTTCCCTCCCCCTCCCCAGTCCAGCACAGATGCCCTGCCACAGGCCCACAGGAAATACAGAGGGAATCAGAGAGACAGCCAAGAAAATGCCTCTTTCCACCTGATGAGATTAAGCCTGAGGGGGCGCCTCCTCCTGACATCTGACACTGTCCAGAGCCAGCTCCCTGGGCCCTGGGAGGCAGGCACCTCCTCGGACGCCCCAACCCCCCCACCCCAGGGTCCCTCCCTGCTCTCTGCCCCTCTCTCAAGCTGTGCCCAGCCTGGGCAGTCTTTCCTCTTAGTGGTTCTGTTGCTCCTCACCCCCTCCTGCCCCAGCCCAGGCTTCTACCCTGCCCCCGCCTAGACTGTGCTATTGCCCTCAGGACCCCCTTATCCTCAGGATAAAGCCCTCAGCCAGACCTGGGGTGTGAGGCCCCACCTTCTCCTCTCCACAGACCTGCCCCTTGAGCCAAACTGATTTATCTGCTCTCCCCTCAAAGCATCGTGTTTTCCCAGACACCCCATCTCTGCTCACCCGCTTCTCTCTGCCTTGAGCCTAGTCCACCTGCGACAGTCCGTGGGCACTGAGCTGGGCTCTGAGGACGCCCCCTCCTCTCACAACACCTCTCTGGGCCCAGTCCAAACAGAACCGCCTCCCGGGGCCTCCCGGGCTGCCGGGACTGAGCAATGCGGCAGCTCAGGGCAGGGGGAGAGGAGGAACCAGGTTCAAATCCTCGACCTCATTTGTCTCTGGGCCTCAGCCTCCCTCCCGTCAAGACGTGCCCTCATAGCTAACTGGCAGGGTCTTGCCGGGGATTACATGAAATAACAGATGTCAAACACCCTGCATACGTCTGGTGCTAGGTAGGCGCTCAGCTGATGGGCGCCCCTCCCTTTCCTCCTGTCCTGCTCCCTGTGTTTCTTCCTTCTTCCATCTGTCCATCCATCTGTCCATCCATCTGTCCACCCAGCCACCCATCCATCCATCTCTCCCTCCCTTCTGCTCTGTGTGCCCACAGGCCAGATCCCTAGGTAGGCGCTGAGGGGGAGACCCGCCTGGCTCCTGGACTGCACTTTCACCAGCACCCCAAGTCTCTCCTGACCCCTGGCCCCCGCCCCGTGCGGCCTGAGGACCTGGGGGCTGAGCCTGTCCTTTAACAGCAGATGTGCAGTCAGGTTGGAGAGTCCCGATTCTGACACCAACTCTGACACCTGTTTGCTCCTTGGCCCAGGGCAAATCTCGTCCCTTCTCAGGTTTTGACTTTCCACCCACAGAACGGGAATGCCTCCGCCCTGCCCACCTGCCGAGATGGTCCACCGAGGGCTGAGCAGGCTGCGCACACCACAGCCGGTGGAGCTGTCTGCCTGGCGGCGGCCCCGGCGCTCAGAGGGCTGGTGCCTTCCTGCCTGCACGCTGGGGACACAGAGCAGGGCTCCTTCCTGTTTGTCCCCATCCGAGGCCTTGGCCAAAACTCCGAGCGGATTTATTGCCCCACAATCTCCTTATCTGGCAGTTTCGTTTGGAGAGATAAGGGACTCTGGACTTTCTGAAGACACCTCCAGGAGACTGGCAACTTGGAAGCTCCACTCCCTGCTCACTGTGCATTCCTTGGGCAGAGTTTCTGGATCTGTCTTTGGACCAAGAGGAACACTGAGGCCCAGAGAGGGTGCTTTGTTAAGGGTCCCAGCGAGCAGGAGGCAGGCCTGCAGGCCCGTCCTGGGGTGGGCGTCTGGCCGGGGTCTGTGTTCTGTCGTCAGCAGACCCCTGCCTCGGACCCACAAATCGGCACACAGCCTGCCCTGTTGCAAGGGGCCTGGGGCCCGGAGTGAGTTCCGTCAGAATCACTGGGGCCCTCCTGGAGCCCGTCGTGTCCTGGGCACTATGCAGGACAGCCAGTGAGGACCCTGACAGGGGCCACTGCCCCTCGGGAGCTCACATTGACGGCAGAGGCTGATGTCAGTAACCAGCAAACCCAATTCACAGCAAAAAGACTAAGCAGGCTACAGCAGGGAGATGGAACTCTGGGGAGCTGGTGAGGGGGCTGCGGGGCAGATTCTGGAACTAAACCGCAAAGGCCACGTGGGGCGAGCCCAGCACAGAATGAAAGGAGGGGACCCCCAGTGAACGGCTGGGCGCTCGGCCACACCGGGCAGTACTGTGGCTCAGGGTGGAGCCCAGAGGTGAAGATAGGGGCATGTGGTGCAGGGCGGGGAAGCACCAGGCACATCCAGGAAACCACAAGGGTCTGGTGTAGCTGGGATCTGGGCGAATGCCAGGGGCAATGAGGGCCATGGCTAGGAAGGTGGGGCGGGCAAGGGCCCCGAATTCCAGCTACGGAGCTGGCACCCGAAACTATGGGAGGTGTCAAAGTTCGTGACCCGAAGTGTGACCTGATCAGAACTGACGTGGATTTAGCCCCTGCAATTAAGTAGTTAGAATGTTTGCCCTGGGAAGGTACAGGGTGGGGCAAAAGTGGGTTTACAGTTGTGAGTACACAAAACAAAGAGTTTAGTCATGTATTGTTATTTATTAATTATTGCAGTTTTCCATATGAACAACTGCAAACCTACTTTTGCCCTGCCCTGTATTTTTTAAATATATTTCTTATTTACTGACTTTATTTTATTTTATTTATTTATTTTTAGAGAAAGGGGAAAGGAGGGAGAAAGAGAAAGAGAGAAATATCAATGTGTGGTTGCTTCTCACATGCCCCCTACTGGGGACCTGGCTGGCAACCCAGGCATGTGCCTTGACTGGGAATTGAACTGGCAACCCTTTGGTTCCCAGGCCTGTGCTCAACCCACTGAGCCACATCAGCCAAGGCTCTTATTTACCGACTTTACAGAGAGAGAGAGGGGGAAGATTGGGGGGGAGAGAGGGGAGAAAGAGGAAGAGAGAGTTGTTCCACTAATTTACGCATTCATTGGCTGATGTGCCCTGACTGGGGATTGAACCCACAACCTTGGCATATCAAGATGATGCTCTAACCAACTGAGCTACCTGGCCAAGACCTGTATTTTCTTTCTTAACTTTAGTCTCGTGTCTAAGGAAGAAATAAGTGGGTTTTGTTTCATGCCCAGCTCCAGTAGGTGTGAGGGGCTGCGGAGCATGGTGAGGAGGAGAGGCGAGGTTCTGAGGCTTTCTTGTCTGGGCTCAGGAGGAGAAGGGCTTTTGGTCGGGGAGGAGCGTGTGGAGCTGGCAGATTTGGTGACCAGGAGTCAAAGCCTGACCTGCCTCTACAGACTTTGGCTCTTAGAGCAATCGAGCGGGGGTGGGGCGGAGGAGGGGTCTGGCCTATAGGCCACATCTCAGCAGCTGGGGCTTTTAGACCAGAAAATATCCCCCTTCACCCTTCACCCCAGCCCCTGCAGTGAGAGTCCCCAGAGGTGAGCGAGGCCTGCTGCTGCCGCACCTGCCGGGCAGCACAACACTCTGTCTCCTAGCTCAGCCTCGCACCGGGAGGGGGCGGGAACTTCCTTCCTGTTTTGCCCTCACCTGCTTATTGACAGGGACAGAAATGCCACTGCTCAGCCTTAGTCAGCTCCCCAGGGGGCACCGGCAGCAGCTGCCAGGAGAGGGGACTGCGAGGCCACGTTCCTTCTCCCCATTCCCAGCCTCCCTGAGCTCCGTCCACCCAGAGGGGCCCAGCGGTGGGTGAAGAGGAAAGATGTCGGCGCCCCAGGCTGCAGAGGCACTTTCACCCCAGGACGGACTCTGCTGGGACCGGAGACAGCATCTCCCTCAGTTGTTGCGCAGCAGCGGGTCTGGAACTTCAGAGCCCGTGGACGGCACCTGCGAGACTGATGGACACCAGATCATGGGGCCCATCCTAGAGGTTCTGATTCAGCCAGTCTGGGGCGAAGCCTGAGAATCTGCATTTCTAGCGAGTCGCCAGTTGATGAGGATGCAGCCGGCCCAGGGACCACGCTTCGAGAACCACCCTCTGTGGCCCTACTCTGCGATTGTCAGAGTCCTCCCTGCTCACCCTTCAGTTGGCTCCTTGCATCCACCTTGGGGTGGGGAGACTTGTCCCTGTTTCACGGCTGCTGCAAGCTGTGCGCAGCTCGGAACAATGGAGTCACATTTCTGAGGTTGCACAGCTAGGAGGCCGCAGGCAATGTCCCCAGACGGCACCCTGAGCACACAGTGACTTCCTCACTCGAGCCACTTTAGAACTGTGATCGCTTGGGCTTTCAGCTGCCCCCGCACCCACCCCAACCGGGGATCTAACCTGTGACCTAGGTGTGCGCCCTGACCGGGGATTGAACCCGAGACCTTTTGGTTTACGGGATGATGCTCCAACCAGCTGAGCTGCACCGGCCGAGGCACTCAAATATTCATCTTAGCGTTTTATATGGGCTCAAGCCAGCACTCAGGATCCAGGCAGGTGTCCCCATGACGGCTGCACCATCTGCACGGTAGGCATCTGGGACAGGTGGTCAAAGCTGGCTTCAGGGTCAGAGACCCGGCTGCAAACCCAGACCCACCTCCTCCGAGTCCCAGGACCACACGGGCACCTGCCTCTGTCTGTGGGGCTGTGAGACAGGGCAGGCTGACCCAGGCGTTCAGCCTGGGCGCACAGGGCGCCTTCAGTACATGGGAGGATACTGAACCTCTCCGTGCCTCGGTCTCCTCATCTGTGAACTGGGGTCAATCACAGACCCTGATGTGCTCGGATTGCACACGTTCATTCAGGGAAGGTCCTTAGAGCAGAGCCTGGTGCGGGGAAACCTCCTCCGTGAGGCCCTCCTAGTCCAGCACGGTGTTTTACCCCTGAACTGTGCACGCTCTGCATCGATACATGTAGGCAAAACCACGAGAGAACCACCATTAGAACACGTGGTCTAATTCTTATCTGATCTAATTCTTAGGCAGACCACTCTCACATGATCTGATTACACGTGGGGGCAGTGCCCGGGGCGGGGACCCAGCCCAGCTCTCTGCCTTCCTTCCCACACGGCTCCATCTGGAAGGTCTCGGTTTCGGCCATCAGACTTCCTCTTTCTCCTCCTGCTGGGCGGAAGCCTACAATTTCCCCACTGCCTGTGTCCCCACCAGCCACGTCCGCTGCCCCACCACAGCCCTTCAGAGACCTGAGGCCCCCCTGGGCCACGTGCCCCTGGGGTAGCTGCACTCCAGGTGAGGGAGCTTCTTGCACTGCTCAGTTGCCCATCTCCTCCCCATTCTGGTTGCCTCCCCCAAGGCTCCGAGCTGGCCCCATCTCACACTCGGTTTAGAGCCCAGACCACCTTTAGTCCCTCCAGCTAGGGCCTGAGAACCCCTCGGCAGAGCAGCGCCCCCCACCAAAGCATCCCAGACTTCACACCTCAGAATGGATGGGAGCACCGGCCAGACCCTGGGAGATCATGGGGTGCAGGAGGGGAAACTGAGTCAGCACCCCCAGGGCCACCCAAACCGGGCAGAAGCAGGAATAGGATCTAGGTTTCCAGCGCCCCAGCCCAGGACAGTCCTCTAAGACAGGGAACAAAGCTTCCTTTGATCCTGTGCCTGGACAGCACACCAAACAGTGTGTCCCTTATCTGTGCCGTCATCCTCAGAGGCACACATTCCGAGGATGGCTGGGGAAGAAAGGGCTTCTAATGGTGAGGCCGGGGGTCATTCACCCTAGCTGGGCCCCCTCGGATTTTTGCAAGGGGGACTGCGTTTCTCTGGACCGTGGTTTAGGCTGGACGTGATGGGTCTCCTTGTCAGGAGGGAAGACAGACCCCAAGACTCTGCTGCTAGAAAGACCAGCAGAGCCCCAGCCGCCCCCACAATAGAAGGGTAAAATTGGGGCATATCAACTGAACCCACATTTTCCAAGTCCAGTTCAAGACAGACCCCATGTTGTGGGCCCAGAGGTAGCTATGGGGTCTCTGCCCCGGGAATGGGTAGAAAAATGAAGAGCTCACACTTCACCCGAACAAAGCATAGTCGCCAGCGTGGTGGCGTATCTGAAGTGGCAGCAGCCTAGCAGAGACCGGGAGGTTACAGTGGTGGGAACCAAGGTTTACTTATTTGTTTACTTAAGATTTTATTTATTTATTTTTAGAGAGAGGGGAAGAGAGGGAGAAAAGAGGGAGAGAAACATCCATGTGTGCTTGCCTCTCATGCACCCGCTACTGGGGACCTGGCCTGCAACCCAGGCATGTGTCCTGACTGGGAATTGAACTGGCGGCCTTTTGCTTTGCAGTCCATCGCTCAATCCGTTGATCTGCACCAGCCACGGCAGAAACAAAGCTTTTTTAAAAATAGATTTGTTTTTTAAATCATCACCTGAAGATATATTTATTGAGTTTTAGAGACAGAGAAGGGGGGTGTGGAGGGGGGGGAGAGAGAGAGAAGAAACACTGATGTGAGGGAGAAACATTGCTCGGTTGCCTTCCGTACACACCCTGACCAGGGATGGAACCTGCAGCGTAGGTATGTGTCCCGACCAGGAATCAAGCCCAAAACCTTTTGAGGGACCAGGCAACGTTCCCACTGAGCACCCGACCAGGGGGGAGCCCAAGCTTTTAAACATTATTTTCTTGTTTAGATAACATTTTTCCTGTACCCCAAAGAGTGTCTTACACACCTCACTGTACAGGCCACCGGAATAGAAGGTGGGGAGGCCCTCGGAGAGGGTCTTCAGGCTGCAGGGACGACAGAGCTCATCTCGTCTCGGCCCTCACTTTGCGGTGAGGAAACAGGGACCCAGGGAGGGGTGTGACTTGTCCAGGGCCACCTGACTCCTCAGTGGCTGATCCCACACGAAACGCAAACCTCTAAGTCTTGATGCTAAAACCATAGTCCAGCCCCTTACTGGCCTCTTACTGGGCCACAGGCGGGTCCCTGTGCTGCTCAGCGTTCGGGATGGCGAGATCACCCACCGGCTCCGAGGTGGCTGTGGGTGGCAGGGAGATGTGCACCCCAGCCTGGGTGCCGGTGCTATTGGGACAGGGGATGTGGGCCATCAGCAGCCTTGGTTCTAGGAGTCACTCTGCTTTATACTAAAGCCTCCATTTTCCCATCTGTGAAATGGGTCTCATCAAGCCCAACTCTCAGGCTGCCGTTTCCCCTAGACATCTGTGAGCGGGGAAGTAACCTGAGACGTGTCACTGCTGTTCTTATACTCCGACAGGTCCTGTTTTGAGGGGAGAGACCTAGGAGGCCAGAGGGTTCTGCTCTGATGGCCAAGGGCAGCCCTGGATGCTGCTGGATGTGGAGACCCTGCAGCCCGGTGGTCCCAGCGCCTCCCAGCCCAGGCCCGGCGTGGTGGCGGGCGGCTGCGGACATGGGTCCTGGGCCTTCTGAGGTGCAGGCCTGAAACCCTGCCCCTGTCCCTGTGGCCCCCTTGCTAGGAAGGGGGAGTTGGGGAGCGGCAAGGGCAGTAGGGAGGGGAACAGTTAGCCTAGGAGTAGCCAATGAGGGGGTGTGTTTTCTATAGAGAGCTTAAGAATAATAATATCAACTCAAAGTCTGACTTCTTTTATCATCGTGATGGGCCTGCAGGTCTAAACAATGTCAGTGATACAGCACGGCTCCCTGCCGGGGCAGCTGCCCCCACCCGCCTGCCGCTGGTGTCTGGCCAAGGCCTGATGCTGTTCCCCTTAGACTGAGCCAAACCCTGTGTAGGTCCGCGCCCATCCCAAGGAGGCTCGAAGGCTTCCTGCTGCCAGTCACTTCCTCGCGAGGTGCCTTGGCCGATAAGCCCCTCCCACCACTCTGCACATCCAGCTCCTTCAAGGCTCAGCTAAGCTGCTCCCTCTTCCAGGAAGTCTTCCTGCATGTCACCCAGCTGGCCCCAGTTCTCTTCCCAGGCCTCCCAACTCCCAGCCTGGGCTGTAGATAGACTCAACAGCATTACATTCTCATCTCCAGAGGAAGATTCAAGAAAGGAACCACGATCTGAAGTCTGGAACTCACAGCACAGAAAAGCACTCCAGGAGAGCCAGCTCCTAGCTGTGTGTGTGACCCAGACAAGTCCCTCGGCCTCGCCAGCCTCCGTGCGCCTGGGTACAAGGACCGTCTTATCTTCCAATAGCCTCCTTGCCTGGACCTTGCCATCCCTTCCTTGGCCACACCCTGCACCTTGTCATCACGCAAAAATGTTCCACCTGCTTCCAAAGTCACTAATTCAAGCACCCTCTTGCTGACCGTGCCCTCCCCACCTCCAGCTGCTTGCCAGATGTGAGCAGCCCTTTGCTAGCACTCCCGATGGATCAAGGAAAATAGTTTCAGACCCAGAGAGCGAGCCCTGGACCCCAGGCTGTTCTCCAGGATGATATAACCCGCGGCCCCTCTCACCTCTCCGGTTTCTCCTTGCCGGGATTGGAGCAACACTCGCTCTTCAAGAGCCCACTGCCTCCAGCCTCAGGGCCTTCGCTCGGGTTAGCGGTCTCCCTTGCCCGGCGCGCTCCCCCACCCACTCGCACCTGCTCGTTGCCTACTCACTTTTCCGATCTCAGCTCAAAACCCTTCCCTTAAGCAGCCTTCCGCAGTGACGCCAGACGAGGTCCATCACTCTGCACACTGTCACGCCCTCTCTTTTCGTCCAGTACCTGCCCAGGTTTGTGGGACTGCAGGGTTGCTGCCCGTATCTCCCGGGGTCGGGGAGCCCACGAGGCTGGCGCCTGCGTCCGCTTCGCTCTGCCCTGTATCCCCAGCACTGAGCCACGCTTCACACGCAGACAGTGATTGATACACGAACAAAGGAATCATTCAAAACATTAAATTAAAAAATAGCTTCAAGGCATGAATGAACGGGCTAGTCGGGGCGAGGATCTAGGAAAGTCTGTGTGGGGTGGGTCGCTGGTCTCTCTCCAGGGGGGCCACAGGCCAAGCTGCTCCTGGTAATGGTCATACCAGGGATGAGGCGGATGACCCAGCCAACAAGCTCTCCGAGCTCCTTCCTGCCCATTACCTCCCAGCCCTCCTCCGGGCCTGCCCATTACCCACAGCACTGGGCCCTTACTGACCAGTCCACGGGGGCGTTTCTGAACTGGCATATGATTTACTCTGCGGTGTGAACATTTTCTTCTTCCCGAGGGCCAGAACTCAGGAGCCTGTCTTTGGGGGGTCGGATGAGGACAAAGTGGCGGAATCTAGTTAGAGCAGGGTTCAAATCCCAGTTTTACCTCTTGCTGGCTGTGTGACCCTGCAAAAGTCACCTGACCTCTCTGGGCTCCTGTTTCCTCATCTGTACCCATGGGACAGGAATGTCTAGCCAGAGGCTGCTGTAAGGATTAGATGAGTAAAAGTACACGAAGGGTCTAGTCTAGTGTGGGGCCTGCCACGTGTTGTGTCTAACCGATTTCAAGGCAGTTTTTAACATTTTAACATCACTGAAACTGAAATGCAACTCATAACCAGAGTCCGTCTGCCATTTTTTTCTTTCTCAATGGATTGGACAATAACGGCGGCTCCCACAGACGGCGCCCCGGGGCCGAGGAAAGACAGTGGTGGCCTGGTTTCTTTACTTCCTTTTTGAAGAGGCAGGAAGGGCTGTGGAGGCCCAGGGTCCAAAGCCAAGGGCGCACACTGTGGAGGGAAAGGGGGCTGCTGGGGTCTGGTGTGATGGTGCAGAAGCCTAACGCATTGGGGAACCTGATGGCACAGGCCCTTCCCAGCCTGATGGCCTCTGAATCTGTCCCTGGTCCTCGTCCCACTCGGGGGGTGGCCGGAACTCCAGCAGGACCCTTGCCTGTCTGGCTCTGACCCTATGTTCCTGGTGGCGTAGCCCGCAGTCCCTGGCTTTAGGGGCAGTCTGGTCACAGCACTGACTGCGAACCTGCCACCACCTAAACCCCCAGTTTTTCTCAAGAAGAGAGTCCTGGTACCCACCCAGAGACCTCTCCTCCAGGGCGACCCATTTATCAAGCCACCCCAGACTCTGCTCTCCATTGTTCCGGAAGGCCAGTGGGGGGTTTGGGTCGTCCAGACCTCACCTGAGCCCTAGTGCCGTGGGTGCCTCCTTAGACTCTCCGGCCTGGTGATACCAGCTTGGCCCGATTACTATCCACATTATGATTATATTGTAACATATATCACACATAGCCAAAGTTTTACAGAAATACAATGTCTATCACATACGAAGATTTCAAAATAAAGAAGACAAGCCCTGGTATTGCTCAGTGGGTTGGGCATCATCCCACAAACCAAAAGGTCGCCGGTTCGATTCCTGGTCAGGGCACGTGCCTGGGTTGTGGGCCTGGTGCTTGGTCAGATGCGTGTGAGAGGCAACCGATCGATGTTTCTCTCTCACATTGATGTTTCTCTCCCTTTTTTTTCCTCCCTCCCTTACCCTTTCTCTAAATATAAATAAATAAGATCTTAAAAAAAAAGAAAATAAAATCCTGCCACCCAGTGATAACCAGTTTGATGTGTCTGAGTATTTCTGTATTATTTGCATATGTGTAGATACATTTTTCCCCATTTTCAAAACAGCTCTGTTCCCCGTGCTCTCTGCTTTGCTTTTCCAGTTAACAGAACAATGCAGACCTCTCTCCACAGGTGACGGCATGGTGCTCCCCCACCCTCCACCCCTTCGCCTGGCAGGTCCTCGAGGCCTGACCAGAGCGCCCAGCCCCCACCAGGATGCTGGGCTTTTGACCTGAAGGGTTTCTGGGCTGACTTATCCCCCCTCCCTCAGGGCACTGCTGTGATTAGGTCATGGCTGCCACGCCCTGGCACGGAAGTCCTCCGGAGCTCCTACCCCAAGGGGTGTGCGCAAACAGTGGCTGGCTGTCCCCAAGGGATTTGACCGTAGTCCTCTCAGAACAGAGCCGAAGTTCTCCCAGACCCAGATGCTGGCCTGGGGTTTCCCTAACTCCCAGGGCCCCAGACATCACAAAACCCAGCAGTGAACAGGCGCCTGGCATTTCATAGCGTATAAAGCATTTCCATGCTCCATCCACTTGTGAGGCTCACAACAACCTGTACATTAGGCATAGCAGGTAGCTGTTATCCCCACTTTACAGATGAAGACTGAGGCTCAGAGAGGCTCACTCCAGGCTCAAGGCCAGGGGTGATTTATTAAATGACCTCTCTGCTTCCCTCCCCTTCAGAGTCTGGTCAACTCCAAGTTGCACAACCAACCTGGCTCAGGGACTGCCTCCTCCAGGAAGCCTTTCACCGCCCGCCCCCCCCCCCCCCCCGCCAGGCACCCCTGAAGGCAAGGATGCACCTGGCCTATTTCCACACCCACGCTCCCCGAGCACAGAAAACCCTCAGTAGATGGCTGTCAGGATGAAGATCGTTATGATTACCAAGGCGGGAAACTGCACCCCCACCTTATGGACGAGCACGAGGGGCCCAAAGGGCTTGCTTACAGAGTGTGTCAGCGGCCAGCTCGGGCCTCCCGCCTCAGAGGTGTGGCTTCTTTCGCCCCTTTCTGTTCCTTGTCCTTGGTGATCTTGGGCTCCTAGACATTGCCAGAGGGTCATTTCTGGCTTCTCTTGCACTGACTGGGCTCCACGGGTCCAGCCAGGTGTGAAGGGGTGTCGTGGGCAGGGCTCTGGCTAGGCAGGCTCGGCCCCCCGCCTGGGCCACCACCGGCGGTAGCCTTAGGGATGGCCACAGCAGCTGGCCACCCGCTGAGCAGCTCCAGACCCCACGCCCAGTGCGAGCACTTTCTGTCTGCCTCTCACTTCATCCTGCAATGATGCCACTTCACGGCGGGGGCGGGGGGGAGCAGTGGCAGGGAGGGAAAGACCCCAGCCCAAGGTGCCCACAGTAGCGCGCTGGGTCTGGCAGCAGGCAGCCCCAGGAGTGTGCAGGCCCAGGAGCCAGAAACAAACGCACGGTCAGAGTACACGAGACAACGCCTCCCAGGAGGTCTAGCAGGCTTGTTTTGGCAAGGCCTCAAAGTCTCCCTCCCCACCACTGGCCGCCTCCCACCCCTGGAATGACACTTGGGTCCAGGGAACACAGGCTGACCCTGGCAGTCCCCAAGTACCCCCTGTGGGCAGGGACATGCCACCTGCCAGCTCCCCGCCAGCTCCGGGCCCGAGGCCAGGCTGGAAGCAGCTGTCACGTCAACCCCGCACGGGCTCTCGGCTCCCGACTTCCTCCTATGGGAGCAGGACCTCCCGTGGCCTCTCCCAGGCAGCTGCAAGAGTTTGAGCAGGGCCCTGCCTCTCGCTGGGCTTCACTTTCCCCGTCCGTGAAACCTGGGGGGAGCGGAAGGCGGCTGGGCAGAAGGGGTGGTCTCAGTGGAACCCACTGACCCTGGCACTGCAGGGCGTGCCCGCAGGCAGCCCAGCACAGCCATCCAGGCCCCTGACACTGGAGCCAGACCACGGGGTTCAGCTACGTGGCCCTGGGCAAGCGGCTGCACCTCTCTGGGCCTCAGGGCCGTCGTCCGTAAAATAGGGATGAGGCAGAAAACAGACTGAAAGTAGATACACCAAAATCTCTAAATGGACTGTCTGAGATGAGAAGGGAAGGTGTGGGTAACTGATTTTCTGTGTTTTTCCTTGTCTTTTTCTGAACTCTCCAATATCAAGGATTTCTAATAGAAAAAGCAAATATACTTCTTTGTAAATTAACTTTATTGAGATACAATTTACATACAATATAATGTACCCATTTAAAAATGGGAGTAATAATGACTACTAGTATCAAACCTACAGATTGCTTTGAGGATTGCATGGGTTAATGTATGTATGTAAAACCTTACAGGGTACCTGGAGCATAAGAAATGCTATTGTTTGCTAAATCAATAAGCCCGAGAGCAGCCTGGCTTTCTCCTCCTCCTCCTGGGAGGACCTCCTCACCTGGGCTGGACCTCCTCCCTCACTGCGGCACCAAGAGCCCCCTCCCTTTCCACGGTCACTGCCCGGCCAACCCCATCACCCGTGGCCTGGATGCTCCCACAGTCCCCTGCCTGGCCCCAGAGGAGCTGCGCCGACAGGCCGGGCCGGCCCCTGCCCCTCGGTTCCCCCGGCCCTGGACTGGAGCCCTACCTGCCGGGTGGGATGGCGTCTCAGCCAGTTACGTCCCTTCTCTGCGCCTTCGTGTTCCTCACTGAACAAGGAACAGAAACAGTCTCTCCCTTGAGAACTTACAGGGTCCCATGATGCCTGGGTGGACGCCCACTCTGACTCAGGGCCTCTCTCACCGGTCCCCTCTTCCCTCTCCTGCCATCACTGCCCTGGCATGCTCTTCCCTGGACGGGCCTGCACAGTCCTACCTCAGGGCTTTGGCACGGGCTGTTCCGTCCTCCCTTCCAGCACCCTGGGACCACGGCCCTTGCCCCAGAAATCAGCTCCACTCACTCCTCCACCTCCTCCCAGCCTTTACCCCAACGTCTCCAAGATTCCCTCGACCACCCTGGTTACACTGCAGCACCCTCTCTTCCAGCACCAGAAACGCGACAGAAAAACAACCCTAGTCAATTCACCCCATCTTGGTTATCAACATCTGTTTTACTTAGTTTTCCCTTTTTTTCCTTATTAGATTGTAGGATCACTCACGACAGAGTTTTTGGGGTCTCTTCTTTTCCCCTCCTACTCTCAAGACCCCTCCCCCCCAGAAAACACCGGGGGCACCACGTTGGTGCGTAATAAACGATGGTTGAATGACTAAACGAACAACGCGGAGCGCGGAGGACAGAGCCAGGCAGGTGGGGAGTGCTCTGCCCTTTAATTATGTCTTTTTCCATTCAGGCTGAACCAAATAGACTTGCCATTTCTTGTGAGCCCAGAGCAGCCAGACAGTGGCCACTTCACAGAATTTACCCTAACGTGTTCCCCACGGCAGCCCGCAGGCCCCGGGGGAGGCACCTCGAGGCCTCGCACGCGGGAGGTGCCCAATAAGCCTTAGTTTCCGGAAACGGAGTCGCCCGTTCCCGGCCCTCCACTCCAGGTGTGATTGCAAAGCACCTCCTGTCTGTCTCAAGGAGGCAAGGCACAGACTGCAGACTTAATAAATAGAGGACCTTGCTGAATTATCTTCTGCTCCTCCTGAAAAATCTCTGTCCCCAATTTCTGATAAAGAACATAAACATAAAAACACCTTGTGCTCTAAAATAACCCAGATTCTGGCCAAACAGAATCCCCTTCCCAGGGGAAAACGGGCGAGCTGCCTGCCTCCCAGGGGATTTATTCGATGGTGGTGGAGAGAGGCGGAGACATTCTTTGGTATCTCTGTGCATTAGCATTATTGTCCATGAACTGCTCTTTCCCATAAAGGCTTCAGGTGAAAGAGATGTAAGGATAGAACACGGGTTATCAGAGCAGGAAAGATCCAGCGATCACTGCATCTACCCCATTTCACAGACCGGGAAGGAAGGTAAAGAAAGGGAAGGGCGTGGCCTGAGGCCAGAGTGCAGGGGAGGCAGAGTTCACCCTGGAACCTGCGCTGCTGACTCCTGTCTCTTGGCCTTTCCGCCACCCTCGGGCTCCTGCGCGGCCGTCCCACCCGCCTCCCCTGTCTGCAGCGACTTCCTCATGGGGAAGTCCTCAGAGTCCAAAGCTAGGGGCAAAGGGTAATTCCGATCCTTGTCATGGACTTCTGGGACAAGCTGTCAGATTGTCTCACAAAATCAAACGCACCGGAGATTCCCGATAGCCTTGTCAGCATAGAGGTTTATCCTTTTACATTCATTTTTGCTAATTTTATAGGAATAAATACAGACTGCTTTCATTTGCTGAATGGTAGGTGTTTACAAACACACACACACACACACACACTCACACTCCGGCCTTGGAACCAGGACCCCTGGGCTTGCTTTCTGGTTTGCCTCGTGACTCAGACAGGTCACATCCCCTTTGGAGACGGCAGATGCTTATCTGCAAAATGAGGGGGTTGGACGAGATGGTTTTTCAAGATCCCTGTCAGCTTGGACATTTGCAGTTTCATGGGAGATTTTAAAATTAGCATGAAATGAACTTTTTAAAAAAATCCTCACCTAAGGATGTGTTTATTGATTTTAGAGAGAGAGGAAGGGGGAGAGAGAAAAAATTTCAATGTGAAAGACAAACATCAATTGGTTGCTTCCTGTATGCACCCCAGTTGGGAATCAAACCTGCCATCTAGGTATGTGCCCTGACTGGGAATCAAACCTGCAAACTTTTGGTGCATGGGACGATGCTCCAACTGACTGAGCCACCCAGCCAGGGCGGGATGAGTTTTTGATAATCAGAATCTGTCAGGCTCCTAAACCAAGACAATGGCTTGGACCAGCCAGGCAGGAAACGGGGCCCAGATTATACACGTGTAACGATGGTAGGAGACTTAGGAAGCACGTAAGCTCATGCATCAGAGCTACACGCAAGCGACAGCACATATACTTAGTCCGCTTTTATGAAGGGCTAATAACACTCATTTGTGGTGCAGCTCCACCACGGCCAGAAGGCAAGGGCATGGACATTTTACTTCAGCCCTTAGAACCCCAGACTTGAGGTCGAAGGTGGCTCACCCAGCCTCTGCTTACACACCTCTGCTGACACAGAGCTCACCACCTGCCCAGGTGGCCCCTTCTTACTCTTGGCTGTAAGAAAGCTCCTGGAAGAGGAGCAGGTCTTGAAGGGACAAGAGGGACCAGAAGGCCCAGACTTGGTTCTCAGAAACTATGCCTCAATCAGGGCGGAAAACGGAAGATGGGGAAGAGGGCCAGTCAGGAGGAAGGCCTGGCGAAGGGCTCCTCTGGCTCCTCTGGCTCCAGACCTCTAAGGCAGCTGCTGAGCTGAAGGTGCACAGGAAATACAGGGATGCATTCTGGCCTTAGCCTGGGTGGGCTCCGAACAAGCCCCAGGCTGGGTCTTGCCTTTGCTCTCTTTGGCTCAGGCTGGAGAAACAGTGCTGGGCCTGGGGCCGTTCAGCTTGGAGGCGAGAAGATCTGGGGAGGAGGGGTCAGATGTTGTCCATGGGGTCAGATGTTGTCTGTGCCCAGAGCAGCCTGTGAGATCCCCACCATAAGGGGTGTGCCCCGGGTAGCAAGGCCTTCCAGAAGGGATCTTTCAGGGGGGCTGGACCAGATGCCAAGGGTCTTTACTCAGAGAGCATCATCGAGCCACAGTTCTTCAGACTGTGCTCTGTCTCAGACCCACTGCCCAACCTGATCACAGCTCTTGTAGCACTGCTGGGCCTCTGGGGTCCACGCTTTGACGTGAGGCAGTCCTATCACATCCGGCTGGGACATGGAGCTGGGTGCCAGCACTTGAGCATATTTAAGGGACTTCCCATATCATCCCCTAAAGCCAGGTGCATGCAGGCAAGTCTGCCACCGAGGACCCCACCATCTTCAGCCCAGGGATCCCCTAGCCCCAGACTGCGAAGCAGGCTTGGCCGGGCAGACTCTGACTGCCCCACCTTGCATGTCCAGGCCAGCTCAATAGGGACCTAGGGGTGTTCCCACCTCCTGTTTTTCATACAGAGGGGGAGAGTCCCCACACGGTCCGCAGAGCACTCAGACCACAAGGGGGCCTGTCTGGGCTGGCTGGCCACACCCAGGGTGAGCGGCCCTCTCTGCGGGCGAGCGGGGTGGGCGGTGCAGACAGTGCCCATCCGGGCCCTAGCCGTCGGGAGCTTGAACCTTGGGGCGGCCTCTCCTCACGGCTCAGTGAGGAAGGGGCCACCATTGCTTTCTCTATCCCGATGGGGAAACTGAGGCCTGGAGAGGAGCAGCGCTTTGTGCAAGGTCACGCGGAGGGGTGGGAAGCCAGGTCCTCCGTGCCCCGCCAGGACCCCGCGGCGCGCCCTGACCCAGCATCCCTCCCGGGGTGCTGCAGCAGAGAGACGCAGCACACACAGCGCGCAGACCAGGAAGGCATGGCTGGCAGCGCAGGGCCGCCCTACCTTGATGACGGCCGCGCAGGTGGCGGTGGCGTCCGGATCCGGCTCTGAGCTCCTCGCCGCCCGCGGAGTCCCCGCGCCCCGAGCCACCACCTCCTCCCCCCGCAGCCTGGCGGGCGGGGCGGGTGGGCGGGGCAGGAGCCCGACACAAGCCCCGCCCACGCACCCGCGGGGGGCACCCCGCCTTCCCCACTCTCCTGACTGTGCTCCTGGCCACCCGGGGCTGGTCTCGGGGTGTGCACACACGCACAAAACAGGCGCGCACACGCCGCAGTGATTGGGGCGGGCTCCCGGGCGACCAGGCTGAGGTTGAGGACAGTCAGACCCGCCTGGCTTCACGTCTCGCCAGTCCCTGGCTGCGTGGCACGGAAAAGGGACTCGACCTCCCGGAGCCTCCGATTACTGAAAACAGTAATCGCACCGGCTTCAGAGAGCTATTTAAGAATTAGAGGAGTCGATCTAATTTGCCCGCTCGGTAAAGTGCGCACACAGAGCCCGCCACAGAAGCGCTAGGTAAACTCGGCCCGGGAGAAAAAAGCAAGCAGCGCCGCCCCAAGTGTTGGAAGGACACTTCCTTCCTTCTCGGGGGTAGCCAGGAGGGGGCGCTGCTGCGCAGTCTGGCAGGCTTGGGGTCCTGAGTACCCTAGGAATCCGGAGATGCTTGGGGCCAGGGGGAGGGGCCCGCCTTTGAATAACCACCACCCAAAGATTACGGAACCAGGCACTGTTCTATGCACTTTAAGTGCATTACCTCACTCAGCCGTCACACAAGCCTGCGAGGTTATGCTATTACCCACTTATTTTACATATCAGAAAGCTGAGAACACAGCTATAATTCAACACTAGGCAGCGTGGCTCCCAAGCCCAAGCTGATACCCACTCCGCCTCTCCTGAGAGAAGCTCCTTGTTTTGTTCAGTGCTGTATCTTCAGGGCTTAGAACAATGCCTGCAACATAGTAGGCGCGCAGCATCTGTTGAGTGACAGCACATACTATGTCCTATCACATGTATTATTGCATTTAATCCTGGTAACTCCCCTATTTGGCCACTAGGATTACCCCTACTTTACAGATAAGAGGGAAATCGAGGCTTAGAGTCACTGAGTACTTGGGGGCTCTTGTTTATCTCCTTAGAGAGAACAACCAGGGCCAAAGCCTGAGACTCCATGTTCCCTGGGTGGCTGCCCTGCCCAGAGCCAATGGATAGGCTCCCCGCCTGCCACCCAGAGCCCAGCCCCTCGAGGTGGCCTGCCAAGCCTCAGCTCTGCGACCCTGACCTGGGACTGGGAGAGCTGGCCTGCTCGGTAGGCCAACTGAATGCACATTCCAGTATCAGTGTGACCGAGTTGGATCTTTGATCTTCCAAAGAAGCACGAGGAAAATCAGAATGTTGTGGGAGTTCCTTATACTTACGGTCCAGTATTACCTTTATTTTTCATCACATGGGGGTGGGGGTGGGCACCATTGCCTTTTGAAGGCTGAAGCATCTGAATGTCTTAATTCAGCTGGGACTTAGGCGGTATCTCTAGTGCATCCCCCCACCCCCTTGCACACTCACACCTCTGTGCCTTGCTCACACTTTCTCTTCCACCAGGAATTCTCTTACCGCATCACCTCCCACTGCCTAAACCTACTCATCTTTCCTTCCAGGCTTGGCACCAGCACCCCACCCTCCGCAGGAAGCCTTCCCAGATGCTCTGTGGATGTGCCCTCCCAGCCTTGCTTTTGCATCATCCCACCCGTGCCATGGAGGTAGGTGGCTGGGGCTGTGTTTGGGGGAAAGCTGCTTTGATAGGGACCTCTGGGGCCTGGGGGCATGTGGACCGAGGGGCAGAGGGGCTGCCATTGGAGGGCTCTGTAATAGGAACCCTTCTTGGAGATACTGTGTGTATTCCGGGGGTCCTCACTTTCCTGTCCTTCCCCTCCCCCTAATCCTCATCCGTTTAAGGAAGGCTATGTCCTGCCCATTGTCTGCATTGCACACGTGGAGATACTGAGGCCAGAGTGGAGGTGACTTGCCCAGGGGCCTCTAGCTAGAAAGCCACATAATAGATCTGGCTCCAGAGTTGGGCCCACTTGCCAGCACCTCTCACTGGGCCATACTGCTGATCGAGGGAGGCCTGGAAACCGACACCTTTCCTCCCTAGGCGGCAGCGTGGCCTGCTTTGTTTAATTGGCCGTGGAAGGGACCAGAAGATGTGTATGTATGGGAGGCAAGTTCTCCACCTACCTGGCCGGCGTGGAGCTCTGCACCGTACGGCCCTGTGCCCTTGGGAGATTGAAGGGAAACAGGGGCCGCAGCTCCTGGGAGGTGAGGTTCTGAGTGTGGGGGAAGAGCAGCCCTGAAGACAGGTGGTCTGCAGTGGGGGCCTTCTGAAGTGCCCTCCAGGCCCTTTGGCCTGCTTTGAGGGGTCCCTGCATTCTTGAGGATTTCAGCCCATGGGGGTCCCCTGGGTAACTCCTTCCAGTTCCCCTGTAGAATGGAGTGTGGACCTCAGCGTGCTGGGGGTCCAACCTGGAGAGGGATGCTTTGAGCAAGAGGTCCCATCCCCTGGGGTAGGAAGGTGGGGCTGTGAGGGATCAGATCCTCCAGCCCTGGAAGGCCCCTGGGGATGGGGGCGACAGCTGCAGTGCAGGGCTGGGAACTTGACACCAGCTGTAGGCCCCCAAGCCCTACACGGGGAGCAAGGGGAGGGTGGGCTGTCTCTCTAGGAGCAGAAGCAGCAGCCCCAGGCCTTGTCCAGACTGCCTCCCTCCCCACCTGTCCCTGCTGCAGCCGGCTGGCGGGGTGGGCGGCCCTTCCTCCCATTCTCCCCTGCCTGGAGCCAACCCTACAGGTCTGCACCGGTGGAGGGCCAGGCCCACCCTTCCCTCCGGTCCTCAGGAGGTGTTCTAGGTTCCATACAAGGGGAGGTGAGCTGGGAGGATCCCTCCCTAGTTTTGCACTTGGGGACTTTAGCTATGAGCATGGCTTCAACTTCCCATGGCTGTGCGACTCCTGGCAAGAGGACAGGCCTGAGCCTTTTGCCCCTCCCCTGTAAACCCAGCTTGGCCCGCAGTGGGTGGGGGCTCCAGGACGGGCAGCTCTCATTCCTGGCTCCCGTCTGTCCGTCTGCAGGGCCAGAGGAGGACCGGTCCGTCAGTCCTCATCGTTCTGTGGATCCCCAGCCTCTGGGTGTCGTCATGCCCATGCCCTGCAACAGGCTCCAGCATTTTTAAAAAGCTGCTTAGGCGATTCTGTGGTGTAGCCACATAGGGACAGGTCAGGTTGCACAGGGCAGGGGTGACTGTGAAGCCTAGCCCCTTCCCCTGTGGGGGAGGGCAGGGCAGAGGCACCCAGCCCTGGGCAGAGCCTCTCCTCTGCCAGAATGGGGGTATGTGTAGGGGAGGGGAGACTGACAAAAGTGGGAGACAGGGAAGATGAGGGAGGCAGGAGAGGGAGAGAGGGAGAGAACGGGCCAGGGCTGGAGGGGAGGCTGAGGGGAGGAAGGAGGAAGAGGTAGGAGTGGGTAGAGGAGGGACAGGAGAGCTGGGTGCCATTTATCTGGCAGCCTCTGTCTGATCCGGGATTGTGTAGTTTTTGCGGAGGAAGGAATTCGGTTTTCATGGCTGGGGTCTGAGGGACCAGCTGGGCCCAGAGCCTCCGGGAGCCTTGGGCCTTCTGTGGGCCTCTGCGTGAAATGGCCATTCTGCCCGTGGCTGCCCTGCACTGTGCCGGGCACCAGGCTCAGCACCAGCGCTGTCTCCTTGTCTCCAGTGACGGCCCTTAGGCTCAGTGCACCCAGTCTGCTGGGGGCACAGCCAGGACCCCCCAGTCCAGCCTCTCAGGGCCGTCATGCTGCACAGATACCGTCTGGAGATGAAATGGCCTCGGTGTATAAGAAAGTACAGTAAAAAGGAGAAAGGCCGCCGGGCCCCTGTGTGGGGAATCCAGGGGAAACCTGGCGCCCTGGAGCCCCCGTGAATGTGGCAGGAAAGGAACCAGAGCATCCCCTCCCCAGGGCTGTGTGTGGGGGGACCGGGTGCCGGGTGTGCCAACCCAGGTCCACGCCTGCGGCTGACAGACAGCCAGTCTCTGCTCCCCAGTGATGGGCGCGGCCTCCTTGCCCGCCCTGCACGAGATCCTCGGAGCAGAGCTAGGTTTCCACGTGAGGACCCCGCACCCCCAGTCCTTCGTACCAAAGGCTGCCGACCTCAGTCACGGGTTTCGCTGAGAAAGGAGCTGCCACAGTCACCGGGTGGCCTTGACCAGGCCTGGAGGGGGTGGGGACAGGCTGCGGCTGTCCCTCTCACTGCCTGTTCCTCCCTGCCCAACCCCCGTTCTCCGAGAAGAGGCGGCTCTTCGAGCGAGGCTGGTGCTGGGAGACCAGGGGACTGCAGATCCCGGGCTCTCTGCCCACACCCTGTTCCTCTTGGTGGTGGGTGGGCGTTTCCTGGGCACCCCTGCCCCCACCCACATGGGCTGTGAGTGGAAAGCGGGGCACAGGTCCGAGCGAGGCTCAGGAACAGTGAGGCTCAGGAACAGGCCCCGGCAGCAGGAGCTGGAGAGGCGCTCTCGCCCAGAAAGACGGAAGCCCCACGTGCACAGGGCCCTGGCTCCCCAGGGGACCGGGGGGCACCAGCCCTGCAGACACGTCGCAGGAACAGCAGCCGGGGACGTCCCTGGCCGGGAAGGCCCTAGTGGCGGACTCGCCCAGACCAGGTGGTTACTGAGAATTGTGTGAGTTCCAAAGCTTGTGAACTGCTTCTCATATTTACATTGTTTTGTGCAGATAAACTTAGGGAACATTCCAGGCTCCCCGCAGAGACAGCACTCTGGTCTGCACGCAGAGTGCTCTGAGGGGGGAGTAAGGAAGGGCAGCAGCTCTGGTGCGCATGCGTGAGGAGACAACCTGACTGGCAGACAAGGTCCGATGGGGAGGCTGGCGCCCAGAGAGGGGAGGGGCTTGCCCAGCGTCACCGGGTGATGGAGCTCAGAGGGCTGGACCCCCACTCCATGGCTGTCCTCCTCTGGGCCTGCCGGCGGAGGATGAGAAAGTGCTTTGGGGAACACCAGTGGGGAACACCAGTCAGGCCTCCCCGTCCCCCTCGTCCTCGCTGGTGCAACCCTCGGGCATCACTGGGTGCAGGGACGCCCGGATCTCCAAGTACTCGGCCTTGAGCTGCTCCAGCTCCCGCAGTTCGGCCTCCAGCCGCTCCTGGTGCGCCGTCCGCAGCTGCCGCAGCTGTCTCATGCGAAAGGGGTTCATGTCATTGAAGGCGATGTTCATCAGCTTCCTGGTGGGGAGAGCGCAGTCAGCCCCGGGCACAGCGCCCCCTGGTGCCTGCACAAACTGTGCCTTCCCAGGCAGGCGGCCAACACGGCCCCTGGCCGCTGCCCCTGGGGAGCTCACTGTCCAGGGAGGAAACGGTGAAGGAGACAATTTCCACCCAAAGTCATATGTATCGAGGCAGGAGGAAGCTCAGGGCCGTGGGCGTTCCAGCCCACTAAGGAAAGGTTGGTCAGGGAAGGCTTCTTGGAGAAGGTGACGCCTGCGTGGGTGTGGGTGGGGGCCGTGGTGGGCAGCAGGGGTGGGTGCTCACCGGCTGTCGCAGATGGTCTTGGTGAAGAAGCGCAGGTACTGGTAGATCTCCAGGCTGTCCTGCAGCCTCAGGATCGCCTCCTCGTTGTACTTGAAAATGGCCAAGGCGTAGCGGAACAGCACCTGGGGACGAGGTGGGAGCTCAGGTGGGGCACAGGGGCTGGGGCAGGAAGCTCCCAGAGGGAGGAGAACCAGGCAGTGGGGGGTCCTGGACAGGCCGGACAGGCTGAAAGCTTATGGGAGGCCCAGCGGCAGGGAGATCAGAAACCCGAGTGGGGAGCACGGCTTGGAATCCGGCGGCTGGGGCTGAGCCCCGGCTCTGTCCTGGGGCCCTAGGTGGGGCCCCAGCCCTGGTGGGACTGAGTGGGGGTAGTTCCGTCTTCACACGGGGCACTGGCGGGGGTCGGCGGAACGACAAACCCGAGGGCCCTCTACGCTGTGCCGTGCAGTATGTTACCAGCCACCCCGTGGAAACGGCTGGACGGTGGGCGAGGGCCTGTCCAGGGTCTCCTGACAAGGTCACGGGCAGAGCTGGGACCAGACCCAAGCGCCAACCTCCTGATCCAGAGCTCCGTCCCAACAGGAGGAAGAGAAGGAGGGGCCCAGGTGACTAAGTGGCGGCGGATGGAATGGGGATGTCCCTCCTGGGTCTCCGGGGACAGGAGCCTCCCCCAACTTTACTGGGCGCCTCTGGAGGCCGCACCACTTCCTCAAGCGCATGTGCAAAGCACTCAGTTTACAAGCCAACGCTCCGGGCAGACATGCTCCACAGCCCTCCCAGGTGTCACTGCCCTCCCGTTGTCCAGGGGCCGAATTGAGGCCCCGAGGGTGAAGGGTCCTGCCCAGGACCCTCCCGCACACCCCCGGCAGTGCCCTACCTTGGTGCCCTCATAGAGGAAGGCGTCCCAGACTTGGAGGAGGATGCTGCTGATGAGACTGTCGGCAAAGACCGTGAGGAACCAGTTTAAGGTGATGAAAGAGAGGTCCACGCGGTGCTGCCCCAGATGGGCCGTCAGCCTGGGCAGTTTCTCTGACAGGAGGTCCTGGAATACCCGCTGGTCCACCTGGAGGCCAGCGAGAGGGCCCATCAGCTGCTGCTCTCCCTCCGGGCCCCTGCCGCCCAGCCACACACAGTTCCGGAGCCTCAGCTTGGGTCCTGCCCTGCCCAGGGGCCCAGAGCCAGCCTGGCTGGGAGAAGGTGCAGCAACACAGCCCCCGCTGCTCCCAGGCTGCAGCTCGGAGCTTTGGCCTGGAGTCTCTGTGGGCTGCCAAGGTCGTGGCTGCTGGAGCTTGGGCCCCTTTGCCCCTCTGAACCTCAAGCCGACACCACGGCTGCTCCTTCATACCCACTTTGGGCTCGATGCGCAGGATGCTCCACGCATGTTTCGGGGGGCCTGGGGGCAGGTGTCAGGAGGAGCCACACTGTCCTGCTACCCTGAACATCAAGGAATGCTCTTAAAGGGGCCACTGTTGGGCGACGGGTGCGCACGGCCTCTCCACGTGGCCGCTGTCACACCTCCCCGCTTGTTGTACTGGTCCCGCGGGCTACTCGCAGCACTGGCTCCTTCCCGGCTCTAGGACATGGCTCTCCTGCGGTCGGCCCCCCACCTCCTAGACCGGCCGCTGAGTCTCCCGTTGCCCGTTTCCGAAACCGCTGGTCTCCCAGCCCTCCCCTCCCACCCGAGCCATCTTCCGGGCGTCGGCTGCCCGCTGCGCCGCACCCTCCCTTTCCTTCCTGCCTCTCCCAGAAGCCCGGGCCCGCTGTGCAGGCCTGGCGTCCAGCTCACAGCCTCGGGCGACCGTTCACTCTGAGGTGCCACCAAGCCTCCCGCAGGGGTTACGGTCGAGCCAGTGTGAGGTCTGAGATTTACTTCAGGATCACCAAAGCAGGAGGAGGGGCGGGGGTTCCGAGGGAACAGCACCGGCCTCCCGGGGCTGATGATCATTGAGACCAGGTGACAGAGACACGGAGGCTGGCATTACTGTTTTCTCAGTGTTTTTGGACATTCAAAATTTCCTCAAAATGAAAGTTTCTAAACACTGAAAACAAAAACAACCCACCACGACACACTGGTTATACAACACACAACTTCAGGGATGTTAAAATGTGAAGGTAAAATACGGAACACTTCCTGGCCTGCCTTGCAAGCAGAGGCGCCACGCGATATGGTTGTGCGGGGGGGCGCGAGGGTGGGAGTAGGAGTTGTGCGGTTGGGGGAGCTGTTTGAAAGGAGCTGGCTCTGGCCTTCCACCCTCTGCTTCTTCCCACCTGGGCCGTGGCCACAGTGCCGGAGGCGGTGCAGCCGTCCGACGCCCTCAAGACCATGAGCCGGAGGGTGAAAGCCACGTGCCAGGATGGCAGAGCAGGGGCCTAGAAGGAGCCTTCGGCTTTCTCTCTCCCTGACAAGAACCCGCCTCTTAAGCTGCTGTTAGGCTGGGCTCTCCCTCTGGGCAGCCAAACACCTCCTTACCTGATTCGCTGCCTGTTTCCCCACGATCCCAGCTCTTCATCTCCAGCCCTGACCTTTCCACTCCACACCTGAGTACCCACGCTCCCCTGAGCTCCCCACCCCGGGGGATGCCCCAGGAGGAGGGACTGGAGTCACGCGACCGCAGCAGGAGAGCGGGACAGGATGGATGGGCAGGTGACGGCTGGGCGGGTTTGGGGCTGGGGAGTGACAAAGTGCCCTCGAGGTGGCCTTTCTCCCTAGAGCAGGTGGTGCAGACACAGCAAGAAGAGGACGAGGGGGGAGGCGGGGGGTGTGGGCGAGTGGCCATGGGAGGGTTGAAATGGTTTTTCGTTTACACCCCTCAACAAACCCCGGCCACACAGCTGACTGCTGGAGGGGCTGGCCCCGACACGGTCGCCGGACTCCAGGCCTGGCCTGTGCTCGGCTGGCCATGGAGGAGGTCCCGAGACACTGGAGTTGCTGCACTCCTCCGTGGGTGATGAGCATGAGTGAAGAATCGCCACCACCTCCCAGTCCCGTCTTCCACCCCACCTGACCTGTATTTTGAAATTCCTTACTGGCAAATAGCAAGGGACACTAGATTTTCTTCTCCTTCCCTCCCCAGGAAACAAACAGTTTCTAATGACATAAGGTCACCCCTGGAATAACAACAGTCTATCGTGTGGGCAGGGTCCCCAAAATTCTAAAGGTTGTTAGCGCACCAGAACTTCCTAGCCATCCCGGTGAGAGGCTCCTGGCCCATTCTGAGAGATTCCTGACTTTTCTGAGATTCGTCGGCTTGCAGGAACAACTCAGGGGCTGACCTGTGTCACTACTAGGTCCCCACCCGGCCCCGCTCACCTGGGACGCAGTCAGCGTCTTGCTGTAGTAATCAGCCGGCATGATGGTCTCCACAATGGCCACCAGGCACCAGAAGGCACTCTCCTCTTCATCCAGGACCAGCAGAGCAATGGCCACCAGCCTGTGTGGGAGGGAAGGACTGGAGTTACCCACAGAAGTCACGGCCAGACAGACAGCTCGTGACAGACAGGGCTCCCTGGGCCCCAGGGGGCAGTCCTGCCCCACCGCACCCCCTAACCGGCTGGTGGTGTTGGCACCTGGGGTGAGACAAATGCGCTTTTGGGGAGGACTACATCGAGCAGCTCCAGAGTGATGGGGATCATCTTAGAGCAGAAGCTCTGAAGTCCCACTGCCTGGGTGTGAATCTTGGTCCTGCCACTTCCTTGCTGGGTGACCCTAGACAAGTCACTTAATTTCTCTGGGCTTTGGCATTCCCTTAATAATCACAGGACTCTTATGGGGGTAAACACACTTAATACATGTTAAATGCCCATCACAGTGCTTGACACGTGGTGAGTGCTTTATAAATATTAATTATTCTCATCTTAATATCCACAGGCTTTGAGACCTCTGCGGGTGTGCTAGCCTCTCTGAGCTGCTGCCTGTGCAGTGTGACTAGCATCGGCCTCCTAGGGCTGGGAGGCACTGGAGTGAGGAGATGCCCCTGTCTAGTAGACACCAGGTGCTCAGTGCACGGAGTTCTTTTTCTCTCTTGCTCCCTGCTCCACCCCTAAAGTTATCATGGGGCTCCAATGAGATCAAGGGCATGAAAGGAAAACCCCACAGTGCTGGGCAGGAAGTCTGCCTGCAGGAAGCACTATTTTCCCTGCTTCTCCCATCTCTCCTGATGGGTCTTTCCCAGGAATAACCCAAGAACATATTTTCCCAAATGCACTCATCGGCCATGAAGCTAGGTGAACACAAGGTCCCGCAGATGGGTGTTTGGGGTTGCTGTCTACTCCAGCTTCCTTTCAGAGGCCAGCGACACACGGGGTCCCAGCACAGCCTCTGAGAACCCCTGCAGGGAAACGAGCATCGTGTGACCTTCTACCCAGGGCCGCCCGGTGGGCCAGGGGAGCCCCCTTTCTGCAGGACACCCACGGAACACCCTCAGGGGGCTCCCATGCTGCAGCGCTGGCGAGGCTCACACTCTCCACAGGCACGCTGAGCACATTTCACTGTCCAGATAGATGTTTGTGCTTCTCTGGGCTTTTACTAGATTGGATTTGTGACCTCCAACCTCTTCCCAGGTTCATGTTTTTTCGGAGAAACCAGGTAAATTCTCAAAAGAAAAAAAAATCCCTTTGATCTCCCCGATAGATTGAGATGGATTTTCTCTCCATTTTGGCTACAGTATTTGTACGAGCCCTCTTGAGTCTGAGCAGAGTAGTCATAGGTCTCCTGGGAAACAGCAAGCTCCGCCCTCTCAGAGCTGGGGAAGGGTGGTGGTGGGGGGCATTCAGAGGTCATCGAGTTCAGGGATAGCAAATGCATGCTGCGCTGGCCCGATGGCCACCACCCTCTGACGGTGCCCAGGGCAGACATCACTAATTGATCACCGCACTCTTTCCCACCGAGTCCGAGCTGCCTCCGGGCCTGTCACAAGGCAAGGCGGCTGCATCCTACGGGTCTAGAAACAGTCACTGCAGGCACGATAAGGCTGAGGCCCAGAGAGCAAAACTGGCTTGCTCAAGGTCACTCAGTCAGTTGGTGGCAGAGTGGAAACAGAACCCAGGACTCACAAACTCCATCCTGCTGTTCTCCCCAGCTCACCCTATTCTGCAAGAGCCTCAGGATGTGCTCGGTCCAGGGGCTGGCTGCCAGCATCGGCTTGGGTTTCTGCACATGGCAAGGCCAGCGGGGAGAGGCAGCTGGCACCAACCAGGGCTACGAACTGCTCGGGGCTGCAGCCAGACTCCGACTGAGGGCATTTAAGGTCCAGTGGGTGTGCAAAGGAGGGACTGTGGCAGTGGGGGCGAGGGGAACAACTTTTAAAGCATTCCACATATGTTTTAAAGGGAAATAGCTTTAAAATGTTTGCTCTAACTTAGCTCTACATCATTACCACGGTATCTACCACTCTCTAGACGGGCAGGATTCGTTCCCTATAAGCGGGGTCTGTCCTCCAGACACGACACATGCAGTTCCGGTGGCTACCACTAGATGGCGGCACCCAACAAGTGAAAGGGGCCTGCGGGCTTGGGTTTAAGGGCCTTTGAAAGAAGCAGCAGCACCCTCTGCTTTCGAACAGGTTCTATTACAAATAGCTTTCTATTTGAAGCCGTAACATGAATATTTTACCAAATACCAATAACCAGTAAACAAGAAAACACTGAGAGAGAGAAGTAAAGAAATGCCCTGTGGGCGTCACCTCTCTCGGTCTCAGTTCCTCCCATGTACCCCGGCCTGTCTCCTTCTGAGGGTCGTCTTCAGACCCCTTCTGGCATGGCTCCTGCCCCCACCCCTTCCGCACAGGTGCACTGTCTGGGGTTTCACTCAGGATTCCCAGTGACTGCACACGTATGTGCTCGATTTTGCCCAAGTTAGACTGGAAATAAAGTATCAGAAATACCTGCCCTTGGAACCATTCCAGTCAGAGTGGGGACAGCCTGACTGACTGTTCTGTGTGGAATCAGTGCCACACTCCATCTATTCTGGAAAACCAGCAGAATGACTCATGTAACTCTCGCTTGGCATGTGTATGTTTAAGCTGAGTCAGAACTTGCTTCGGGGAAGATCTGAGATCTGAGAGATCTCACCTCTCCTGAGATGACGGGGGGCACCCAGGAGCGGCACCCGCAGCACTGCGCTGGAGGGGGCAGCCCTCCCAGGCCTGCCCACCCCTGCCGCCTGTCCCCTGCTGCTGGACTGGAAGGCGAAATCCACCCAGGCCGGGCCCATCGGATTCCTTCCTTAGGGAACTGAGATCTGGGACGTGGGGCCATGGACAGAACAGACCTGCTGAAAGGCTCCAGCCTCAGGGGCCGAGGTCCCCGTTCTGGCAGCCTCCACGGGCCCTGAAGGTCCAAGGAGCGATGGACAGGGAGGCTGGTCTGCTGAGGGAGTGGGAGGCAGAGACGCGGAACGAGAGGCCGCAGACCGGGCGGCTCCACCGAGGGCAGCAGAGCAGTGCCCTCTCAGACCTGCACAGCTCCGGGGCCTTGACCCTCAGGAAAAGGGGTGGAGGGGGCCCTGGGGCTGTGCCGTCGCCCGGCTTCCCACGACCACGTGGTCTCTAGTCTCTGCTGAGAGGGTTTCGTTGAAAGCAAGTGGTCCCTGACCCACACAGTCGCCCGACTTGTGAGCTGGGCCGTGCCCTACATGACTCAGGGGACCACTCCCCAGGTCTGCTGCGGGGTGGCACCACCCTGAGCACAAACGGAGGGACAGAGCCTGGAACGAGGAGCACTGAGCTCGGACCCACCTCTGCCCTGGACGTGTCCTTTCACCTGCTTGTCCCCATCCGCACAGCGGGGGTCACATCAGGCCTCCTGGGCTCACCTCTCCAGGTTCTTGAGAAGCTCCAGACAGACAGAGGGCTGCCCTGAAGGATAACGGCCGTGTCCTCACCTACCTGTTCAGGCCCTGGCAGTAGCCGATGGAGGGGTTCTGCCAGGAGAAGGCCAACAGCACCCGGCGGAGCTTGTCTGGCAGGCTGGAGGTGGGGCAGGTGAAGTGCTTGTTGTTGGTGAAGGTTCGGTTCAGGTCCAGCTCGATCTGGCGGGCGGCAGGGTGCTTGCAGGTCTGGCCCCGGCTCAGCAGCTCCTGGTAGCGGCCGGGGACCTGCAGGTGCTGCAGGCGGCGGTGGACCAGCCACCTCCAGACCCGAGGCCGGTGCTCTTGGGACACGCCCATGCGCAGCAGCTGCTTGAGCTCCACGGAGGGTGCGAGCTCACCCAGCGCAGCCCAGCGCTCTCGCAGGGGTCGCTCCATAGCCTCGTGGGCCAGCAGGTGGTGGGAGCGCACCTCCAGGGCCTGGATCTTGGCCAGCAGCTTCAGGTCCTCCACCTCGTAGTTGGGCACCGTCAGGAAGCCGTACTCATCATACTCGCTGCCAGCAGAAGCCTGTGTTAGTAACCCCCAGCAGAGCCCTTCCCCAGATAAGGGGCAGTGGGGAGGGGGTGCACCCGGGGCAAGGTTCCTGCCATGGCTTCACTGTGGGTTAGCCCTGCGGCCCTGGACAGGTCCCTCAGTTCTCTGGACTTCAGCTTGCTCATCTGTACAATGGGTGGGTAAACTCCGGCTCTGCCTCGTGAAGACCCACTGAGGTCCTGTTATAAGCGGCTGGGGACCTACACAGTGCCTGGCACGAATAAGTGCTGAAGAGACATTCGCTTATTCACTCCGTGCCAATATGAAGAATCCTCTTATTCCTCCATGTGCCTTGGGCCCAAGGAGTCTTGCACTGTCAATAGAGAACCCCACTTCCACAGCCAGTAAGCCCAAAATGGGTAGGGTGCAGACAGCAGCAAGTGACAGACAGAGATGGGAGAGCTGGGGACCCGTTCCTGACGGCCTCTCACCCCTTCAACATGGATTTGCCCCTGCGTGTGCTCTGCGTGCGCTGCATCATTGAATCCCAGTAACCCTGCAAAGCAGCGACCTTGCACACGTCTATGGAAGCTGCACAGGGGGCTCTGAGAATTCATTTCTGTGACTTGTCCAGGGTCACCCAGTGAGTGACCCACATCTGGCTTCAAAGCCTGGGCTCCTGCCACTGGGCCACCCAGACTCCAAGGGCCTTGGATGCCAGCCGCAGCCCCTCCTGTCGTGATTTAACTGTCCTTGTCCCCTGTGCTGAGCAAGGGCTTGGCTCAGGGGAGGCCGCTGGCCCTCCCCTCTCCCTGCCTCTCTGACAAACACCCCTGGGAGGCAGCCTGGGGAGGCAGCCCCAGGTCAGCGGCACCGATGTGCCATGTGGCCTCGGGCAAGAGGCTGCCTCCTTTGAGCCCGCCCTGCCTCAGCTGTAAAATGGGGCCCGCCCCAGCCACATGCTCACTTATCTGAGAGTAAGCGGAGGTGAGAGCTGTGCGGTGCTCACACACAGCCAGCAGGGCACCTGGGGACCCCCAGGTCCAGCGAAGCCCGCCCTGCCCCGGCCGCCGCTGGGCTCACCTGACGGGGCTCAGCTCCACGGCGTCAGCAGAGGCCTCACTGGCTTCCCACTGCAGAGCCTCCTGGATGAGCTGCCTCAGCAGCTCGGCGCACTCGCTGGCCTCGCTGCCCACGGCCTCCTGCAGCCTCCGCAGCCCTGCCAGGTACTTGCTCTCCACCTGGCAGTTCCTGGCTTGGAGGTAGGCACACTGCCGGTGGGGGAGAGAGGGGCGCTGTCAGGCCACCTGGTTGGGCTGGGGCTGCCCCAGAGGCCTGGGGCCTGAGCAGCTTCAGGCAGCACACCCTTCTCCCAACTCTGTATCCCCCCCCACCCCCCCCCCGCACCCCCCCCCCACCAGCCACCCTGCAGGTCAGGGAAAGGAGGCGGGCTCCAGGTCCAAGGGTTTACAACCAGCTGAGTGCGAACCGAACCAGGCGCAGGGCTGGAGCTGCAGCTGCATTCAGAAGGAGGAGGGAGGGGTGGGCAGAGACAGCACAGGCTCTTGTACAGCCTGCAGTCGTATCCTGGTTCGGCTGCTGCTGGCTGGGCAACGAATGGCAAGGTCCTTAACTTCCCTGTGCCACCTGGACAACGGGGACAACACAGAGTCTGCCCCTGAATTCTGGAGAGGCTCGGAGGGGCTGACGGGTGCCAAGCCCTTCCCAGGGCCCTGGCCCAGAGCAAGCTGTCCGCAGGCGGTATGAATGAGCAGTGCCCGGGGACGGACATTGGGGCTCTGGACATGGGTACAAGGGGACACTGCCCTTTACCTCCTGCTGCCACCACGTGGGCTCTTTCTGCTCCTCCAGCACACCGCCTCTCTCCCCTCACGGGACACACACTGCACAGCCTCCCTTTGCCTTGAACCCCGCGCTTCTATTTATATAAGCTGGGCAGTGCCGGCCGAGTCGGGTAGCCTCCCTGGGCCCCACTTTTCTCCTCTGGAGGATGGCGATGGGAAAGGTGTGCCTTGCAGTGCTGCCGTGGCCTCTGGGCCATGTCGCATCCTGGGGGGCACGGTGGGAGCCTCCTGGGCCAGGCTGCCATTCTGTGGCACCCCTGCCTCTGGGTCACCATCTCCAAACATTTGCTGAGCACGGACACCAAGCCATCCTGCCGGCCTGTTCTACCTGTTTCAGCGGGCCCCCACCTTGGCTCCCCTCCACCTCTGGGGCTTCCTGAGCCCCCTCCTCCCACCACCCTAGCCTTCTCGGGGACTCTGCCACAGATTCCCAAGTCTTCCTGCCCCCAGGACCACCTGTTCAGTCCACTGAGCACCCACAGTTCTCTCAAAACAGAAGTCCAACCAAGACCCTCCCCACTCAACCCCCCTGACGGCTTGCAGCTTCCTCGGACGCGCCCCCAAGTCCTCGCCCTCCAGCCTCCCCCCTCCCCCTGCCTCCCTCAGCCCGCGGGTCTTGACGGCCACTCTTCTTGGAAGGCTTTTCTCCGCTCTGTCTAGACAGCAGTAACTCATTTCTAGGACTCAGCTCAGAAGACACCTCCACCAGGAAGCCTTCTCTGACTCTTTCTCCCTTTAGGCCCCAAAGAACCCCGTGTGCCCCACTGCATCTCGACTGTGTTCAGCTCCCTCGCTCACCTGCACCCGTCTTCAAAAGCCTGAAAAGGACTGGTCCTGGTTCTTCAAACGTTTGGTGGTGAAGCCTTTCTCTGTCGGGGGATTTCTGGGACTGAGCCCATCCCCTTGCTAGTCGCAGGTCTACTCAGACGTTGTTTCTCTGTGATTCCGTCTCAGTGGCTTTGTGTCTCCAGGGGCTCGTCCGCTTCGTCTAGGGCATCCGATCTGTGGGTCCACACCGTCTACAGCACTCTCTCATCATCCCTCTTACTTTTGCAGAATCAATAATAATGCCACCGCTTTCAGTTCTGGTTTTAATTTGAGCCTTCTCTCTCTTTTTCTTAGTCTATCTAGCTAAAGCTTTGCCAATTTTGTTGATCTTTTTAAAAAATTAACTTGTCTCATTGATTTTCTTTATTGTTCTTGGTCTCATTTGTCCCTTGCTCTCATCTTCGCCTCCTTCAGCCGCCTTGGGTTTGGTTCTTTTTCCACTTCCTTAAGTTGTAAAGTTAGGCTGGTCATTTGAGCTTTAAAAAATTTTTTTAAAGCACTTACAGCTATAAATTTCCTCTTTTGCAAGGCTTTCACTGTGCCTCCTAAGTTTTGGTCTCTTATGTCTTCTTTTTCATTGGTCTTTTTGTAATTTCCCTTGTGATTTCTTCGTTGACTCACTGTTTAAGAATATGTTGTTTGATTTCCACAGATGCGTGCATTTTCTAGCTTTACTTCTGTTATTAATCTCTGACTTCATCCCATTGTGGTTGGAAAACAGATTTCGTATGACATCTGTCTTTTTAAATCTGTTGAGACATAATTTGTGGCTCAACAGGTGGTCCGTCCTGGGAAGTGTCCCGCACACACGTGGGGCCGATACGCACGATGCTGTAGGCGGGGAGGTCCCCATGCGTCTGTTAGATCCGGCTGGTCATCGTGCTGCTCAGGCCCTCGGGTCCCTTGCTTATCTTCTCTGGGCTGTCTGACCCGTCAGCCCGTGGGATACCAAAGTCTCCGATTATTGTTGTAGAGCCCTCCGTGACTCCCTTTTGTTCTGCCAGTTTTCGCTTCATGGATTTCGCTGGCCTGTTATTAGGTGCATGCATGATTATAACTGTTGTATCTCACACTGTATTGAGGTTTTATTAATGTATAATGTCTTGCTTTGTCTCTTGTAACTGTTTTAACATTTAAAGTCCCTTTTGTCTGGCACTAGAATAGCCACCCTGCTCTCTTTCGGTCACTGTGGCATGGAGTGTCTTTTCCATCACTTCACATCCAGTCAATTTGTGTCTTCGGATATAAAGTGAGTCTCTTGTAGACAACATGTGGTTGGAGCGTGTGTTTTTGTCCATTCTGCCAATCTGCCTTTTGACTGGAGAGTTTAATCCATTTACATTTAAAGTAATTATTGATCAGGAAGGACTTCCGTCATTTTGCTATTTGTATTCTATAAGTCATATAACTTCTTTCCCCCCATTTCCTGCACTACTGTCATTTTTGTGTTAATTTTGGGTAGTGAAGTGTTTAAATTCCTTTCTCATTTCCTTTTGTGTGTGTTCTATAGCTATTTTCTTTGTGGTTAACATGGGGATTACATTTAAAATAATAAGTTATAACATTCTAATTTAAATTTATACCAGCTTAACTTTAATAACATACAAAAACTCTGCACCTTAATAGTTCCATTCCAACCCTTTTGGTTGCTGATTTCACAAAATTATACCTTTATACATTGTGTGCCCCGAAACACAAATAATTCTTTTAAATGCATTAGTCTCTGAAATTATGTAGAAAACAAAATGTGGAGTTAAAAACCAGTACTACTATTAGCTTTCAGACTAATAATTGTTTTTGTTTTTGTTTTTAAATGTAGTCTCGCCCTGACTGGTGTGGCTCAGTGGCTTGGGCACCATCCCACAAAGTGAAAGGTCGACGGTTCGACTCTCTGTCAGGGCACATGCCTGGGTTGTGGGCCCATCCCTGGTTGGGGCGTGTGTGAGAGGCACCTGATTGATGTTCTTCTCACACATCAATGTTTCTTTCTTGCTCTCTCCCTCGCTTCCCCTCTAAAAAATAAATAAGATCTTTTGAAAAATGTAGTCTCTTAAATTGTGTAGAAAACAAACAGTGGGGACATAAACAATTTTTACAATGCTACTAGCTTTTATAGTGACCTACGTATATACCTGAACGAGATCCTTACTTCCTCACGCCCCTGTGAGTTACTCTCTGGTGTTCCCTCACACGCCTCTGCGGGCCTCCCCCATGCATCTCCCGGGGCAACGCCACTGGGCCTGCTCTGCCCTCGGTGGGCCTGGTGCTGACGGACACCCTCAGTCTTTTGTGCACCTGAAGATGTCTTGATTCCTTTCTCACCTTTGAAGGAAAGTATTGCCAAATATGGATTCTTGGTTGATGGCTTTTAGCACTTTGAATATTTTAAGCCACTGCCTTCTGGTTTCCAAAGTTTCTGATGAGAAATCTTCTCATAATTTTATGGAGGCTCCCGTGTATATGATGAGTCACTTCTCTCTGCTTTCAAGATATCTCTTTGTCTTTGGCATTAGAAAATTTGGTAGTAACGTGTTTTGGTGTGGGTCTCTTTCAGTTTATATTAAACTTGAGGTTTATATTCATGTCTCTCGTCAACTCTGAGACATTTCCAGCCACTATTTCTTCCAATATTCTCTCTGCCTCTTTGTCTCTCTCTTCCCCTCCTGGGATTCCCATCATATAATAGGGATTGTTGGTCCACTTAGTGTTTACTTTTTCTAATCTTTCCCTGTTTCTCAGAATCGATAATTCCCATTGCCCTGTCTTCATCATCACTGATTCTGCCTCCCTGCTCCAATCTCCCTTCGAATCTCTCCAGCGAATTTTTCATTTCAGTGCTGGTACTTTTCAGCTCCAGAATTTCTTCTGGTTTCTTTTTAGGCTTTCTCTATATTAAGATTCCATTTTGTTCATATATTACTTTCTTGATTCCACATGTCTTTTCTTAGTTCTTTGAGATCTTTAAGATAACTGTATTAAAATGTGTGTCTAGTGAATCTGCCATCAGGGCTTTTTTCAGGGACAGTTTTTGTTGATTTTCCCCCCTTTGAATGGGCTATACTTTCCTGTTTATTTATTTATTTATTTATTTATTTATTTATTGTATATCTTGTGATATTTTGTTGAAAACCAGACATTTGAATCTAATAATGTGGTAAATCTGTAAATCAGGTTCTCCCTTTTTCATAGGGTTTGCTGTCTTGTTTTTTTTCTTAATTGCTTTCCTTGCTTTAATTGTATAGGCCACCTCTGTGCCAAGCATCGGCCAGAAGTGTAAACTTGAGGTCCCCCCAGGTTTTTCTGGGCCTCTCTCTGAGCATGCACGGTCACTTTCTAAGTTTTCTCATATCTCATACATGCAGCTGTTTCTGAGTGTTTAGTCTTCAATATTTGGCTTCCCAAAGGAGAAAAGAGAAAAAATAAAGGTGGGAAAAAGGGTACCAGCTCTTTAGAGTCCCTGAAAGTGACCTTCTCCAGGAGGGGCTTGAAATAATGTGCAGCAGCAATTATTTCAATTATTGCAACAGCGGTGAGCGCCCGCCTCCCCTCTGCACCGCTGGGAGCAGAAGCAGCTCCGGAGCGCAGACACCCGACACCTGGAAGGCAGCTCACGAAGGGTGCAGTCCGGAGGGAGAGTAGACGGGCGGTGAGGAGAGTGAGGCGGGCGTGAGGGGGTGAGGAGACGGAAAGGGTGGCCAGAACAGGGGCCCCGCCTCTCACCTTCATCAGGAGGGCCCTCTCCTTCTCAGCCACCTTTCTCCAGATCTTTGTGACCTGGTGGATCTCAGAGTTGAGAAAGCGGTTCTGGGTCCGGTAGGCTTCCATGTCATCCTGGAGAAGAGAGCAAAGCAGTTGAGGACTTGTACCATGAACACCTCCCTGGTTCTCACCCTCAAATGGGCTGCCAACACTTCCTTTCTTTAGAGATTTCCAATAATGCAAACAGAAGAGGAAGTCTGAAAGAAAACAAAATTTCTAGCAGCCCCCTTTCCCTCATCTGGATCCCAGAATCAAATGGTGGAAAGAGCGCTGAGCCTGGAGGTCAGGTCCTGCCTCTGACCTCCTGGCCAGGAGCCCTCACTGCACTGCCCCGCCTCGCCGGTCCCCATCTGTGAAGGGAACGAATAGCAGCTACCTCTCTGGGCCGCCCAGGGACTAAGTGAAGGAGCATCTGTCATGACGCTAAGGGCAGGGACCAAAACAACAAACCCTCAAGCGAGGTTTGTCTTTAAAGTACCTTGTCATATATTTGTGATCACACTGAACAATTTTGGGTGGAAAATTTTTTTCCTCAGTGTCCTTTGTAAACACTTTTCTATGTTGCCATAGAAACTCCCCAGTGATCATTTTTAAAGTCAGATGTCTATTTTATTGGATAAATTTGTAACTTAGTTATAATCCTTCTCTTGTTTTTTAACTTGAGCCCTGGGTGGCCAGTTTGCTCCTGACTGTGAGTAAGGCTGTGGTGCCCCTCTCTGAGCCTAGAGTTTTCCTTCTGCAGGCTGCCCAGCGGAGGGGGTGAGACCCAGCAGCTAGGGTGTGTGAGGAAAGCCACCCGAGCACTGGGGAGGTTCGAGCAGAAGCCTGGGCCTCGGAAAAGGGCAGTCCCAGCAACGGCTCTCGGTCTTCATCCTTGCTGGGAGGGACGCCACAGAAGCAATGGGCAACGCATGCTCACAGCCTCGCCCAGTGATTCCAGGGCATTTACCAGCTGAAGCGCAACCCCTTCTCTCCCACCCACGGAAATGGGCTGGGCCGGAGGTGGTGCGAGGCACTGGTGCAGAGATGACTTGGACGGGCGCTGGCTTGTCTGGAAACTGAGAACGACGTCATACCTTGGCCGTGGTGTTTTGTTACCAGGGAAGGGTCCACTGTGCATGGCGCACAGGCGACCCTGACCCACCCTGGGTGGGTCTGCCTTCTGGCCAAGAACCTGCCCAGCCCATGAGCTCCAATCCGTGTCCGGGGTCTGCTGCCTTCTTCCGAGACAGCTGCCACAGTGGGAGCGCCACACGTTCCCAGGGCTCCTAGCTGGAAACAAACGCCCTGGGCTGACTTCATCACATGGCCTCTCGCCACTCCGCTGGGGCTCTCTGGGATGCCCCCAAACCCGGACGCCCCCTGCTTTCACCTCCCTCCCTGCGCCCAGGCTACAAGGCTATCCTCAGGCTGAACCTGCGCTTTGCTCTCTCCTGCTGGTCAGGACCCAGGCAGGTCCAACCCCCCCTCCCCCGGCCTGGCCTTCCTTTTACCCTCCCACTGCATCTCTGCCCTAGATCAAAACCTAGACTCTTTTTCTTGGAAATGCTGCTGGGTTGTCAGCTGCTCTTCTGGGCAAGCGTCTTCCCCCTCAGGACCCCCACTCCCTTATCCGGGTGTGGCACAGGGTAGTGAGACTGGTGGGAAACCTCATGTTTGCAGCACAGGGACCAGCCTCCTGTGAGCACTGGAATTTTCCAGGACCACTCCTTGTTCCCACGACAGCCTCACACTTCATGTCTGGAAACTTGGAGAACTCACGAGCACAAGGCTGTGAGGGCTCCCTGTGCAGTCACCCCCGCCTCCCATCTGCACGCTGAGCCCGCTACTTCACAGAATCCTCCCAGCAGCTCAGGAAGTAACACAGGCGGGGTCTCCGAGGCCCCGAGAGGAGGAGTAAGTTGCCCGAGATCCCAGAGCTGGTGCAAGGCAGGGCGTGACCAGACCCCGGTCTGCATGACTCCAAAGCCAAGTGCTAACCACTGCGTGTACTGCCCAGCCGCTCTCTAATCTCCCTCCCCGTTGGAATCTACCTGATGTCAGAAGTCTAGTCCCACCCTTCCCGGCTGTCCTTGGTGTCCTCTGGCCGAATGCACACGGGCGGGCTTGTCCGACCTGTCGGAACTGGGGGTGTGAAAACAGCATGTCCGCGCTGCCCGAGCCCAGCGCTGCCTGGTGGTCAGGGCAGGGACTCCAGGGCCATGCCGCCTGGATATCAATCTTGCCTTCACCACTGAGCCCCGGGACTCGCCCTCTCTGTGCCTTATGTCCTCCCCTGGAGAAGGGGGATAATAACCACCTCAGGGGCCGCTGGGGAGAATCAATTGGCCAATATGTGCAGAAGGTTTAGAATGATGGCCAGTGTGTGGCGAGTGCAGGGACGTGTCATCTCCCTCGTGGAGGAGCTCTGTCACCTCTGCTGCTGCTGCTGTGGATGCTTCCGAAATGCCCGGGAAACCGGACAAGCCTCTGGGGCAAGGGAGAACAGTGACCAGCTGCCTGAGTTCCCACTATGCGCCAGGCCCATTTCCCCCACATTCGCTGTTGTACGTGACTTCATCTCGACCACAGGCTGTGGGCGAAATGTTAAAGTGCTATCGTTCTCTCTCTACAGACGAGGAAACCCGCACAGCAAAGGTAAGCTTTCCTCAGTCACACAGCTGGCATGGGGAGAGGCAGAACAAACCCACGCATGTGCCGTCCACTGTAGGAACCGAACACTATTTCTGGGTGAAAAGCATGGGCATCTGCCACTGGAGCGTGCTCTGTGCCACCACCTGGGCCTGCCTCCTGTTTCCATCCCTCTCTCCCTCCCTGGCCCAGGCTGTGGACGTGCTGCGCAGGGCAGAGAGGGAGGGAGGGGCTGAGCGCCCCTGGAGCAGCCGAGGGTGGGGGCGGGGTGGCTTCGGGCAGCACCGTCCTACTCAGCTCATCGCCCCACCCTGTGTGCTCTCCTTGGCTCAGAACTGTGGGGGGGGGGTGAGAATCTCAGAGGAGAGAAAAGCCACATGATGGTCACCAGTGAGGCACAGGAGGAAAATACAACTGACAAAAGGGGACAGACAGGGGCAGGTGCCTGCCTGCCTGCCTGCCTCCACAGGGACCAGGAACTGGGAAGTTTCTTTGGGGAGCGCGGTGTGGACCAGCCCACATGCTAGTGGGGAAGGCAGTGGAGTGGGTGTGGGAACCTGGGGCCCAGCTGGGACCCGGGCCAGTCCCTTCACCTCACCAGGGCTCGGCTGTTCCCGCCAGAAAATGGGGGAGGGGTGGATGGCAGGAGGGCAGACTAGATCTTTGAGTCTTTCCAGCTCTGACGTTTAAGGTCCGTGATTCCAGTCTCAGACTGACGGTTTCAGCGACAACCATGCACTTCCTTAAAGACAGCTGCTCTTGACCACAGGGCAAGTGGGAAATGGGAACACATGATGTCCCAGAACTCAGACGACGGATTCCTGATGGGCCTTCTGTGCTTTTTTAGATCAGCCACCCAAGGGCTAACAACTAAAGAACTCTAGTACATGCGACTCTTTCAAGCGCTAAATGCTGGGCCTCTGAGGGTCAGCTACAAATGTAAGTGTGGCGGATGTGAATCGGAACCAGAGTCTCCTCAGAGCTGGGCTCGCTAATAGATTAAATTCCCGCACGTGCAGATCCGGGGGCGGCTCGGTCTCCTCGGTGAGGCCAGCGGCTCCCAGTGGATTCCAGCAGGACGGGCGCAGCCGGCAGGAAAGCAACCTGCTGGGAGCCGTGTTCCTGCTGTGGGGAGGGCTGAGAGCTCTCTGAAAACCTAGCTGCATCTGCCCTTGAGAGGATTTGTTTTCATTTCGAATTTTTTAAAAATCTGATTTTAAGAGAGAAGACTCAGAGACTGGTTATACGGTCTTTCACACTGAAAGAGGGGAAAGGCATCTGGGGGTCTCTGATCTTCCCTTACCTTGCTAACAACTGTACCACTGGTCTCTAAAGCTTCTGGATTTCTCTCCTCCTCCTTCCCACAATAGTTCTTTGCTACAGCAGCACAAGAGTTCCCATGGCACCCTGGCTGGTGTGGCTCAGTAGATTGAGCGCCAGCCTACGAATCAAAGGGTCGCTGGTTCGATTCCCAGTGAGGGCACATGCCTGGGTTGCAGACCAGGTCCCCAGAAGGGGGTGCATGAGACACAACCACACATTGATGTTTCTCTCCCTCTCTTTCTCCCTCCTTTCCCCTCTCTAAAAATAAATAAATAAATTCTTTAAAAAAGGGGGGGGTTCATGTGAGTGGCAAAGTCTGGGGCAGGATGGGACCTGGCTCTGTGGCTGCCTTTAGGGATGGCGGGACTGTCAGTGTCTATCACCAGCCTCAGGTCTCCAGATGTCCTGGCAGTTCTTGTCACCGCCCTTCAGAGACGGTGCTGCAGCCCACGGCAGGCGTCGCACCTAAAATAAAGCTCCCGCCTCCTGTGCTACGAGTGGCCCTGGGTGGCAGCCTGGGCGAGAGGAGGCAGGGACGGTGGCGGGAGCCAGAAGAGGCGAAGAAGCCGGAAGGCAGCAGAGCAGACAGACCGGTCAGAGGTGTGTGCTCCAGCCCAGTGCCAGCTCCCCCTGCCTCGGCCCATGGCTCTGGGCAAGTGTCTCCACGTTCTCAGCCTCAGCACCGCCCTCTGTAAAGCAGGGAGCACGCAAGTGACCGCCTCAGGGGGCTGGTGCGAGGATCAAATGAAACGATGCAGGTAAGCACTTCAGACTGGAGCAGTGACCAGTGCCATGATGGCGAGCAGGTCATGGCCAGCGCCCTGTGCTGTGTGCAGGACTGCTGGGGGAGGGCTGACTGGAATGAGGGGTCTCCCCAGGGCATCAGAGTGACCCCTAAAGAACCAGACCAGGCCAGGCCCCAGGAGTACAGCTGATCTAGCCCTCCGGAGTTCTGGCCCATCTTGGGCTTTTTCTAATTTGGTAAACCAGAGATACCTTCCCTTTCCAGTCTAGGGCACCAGGGAAAGGTCGAATTTCACTGGGCCTTCCATTTAAGAAAAGCAAGGAAGTGTGCAGCCACACTTCCACCAGCATCTACTGCAGAGATGAACATTCCAGGATGAAGGGTTATCCCTGCTGTATCCAGAAAACCTTTGGAGTGGACAGCAGTGCCCTCCCCAGAGGCCCTGGGCCTGGAGGGAGGGGCCCCTACCTTCAGGTGCTCCATCTTCTCCTGTTGGCTCAGGAAGTCGCTGTCGGCGGCATCCGGGGGCACGAGGGGCTTGTCGGGGGGCTGCAGGGAGTCCTGGGTGAGCTTCTCAGACAGCTTGCAGATGACCTGCTGCTTGGCCTCGTTCTTGTCCATGAGCAGCTGCACGTGCTGCCGCAGCTCCTGCAGCTCCTGCTCCCGCAGGCCCGCCGTCTGCGCCAGGCTGTCCTGCTCCTTCTCCAGCGCCTCCACCCGCCGGCCCAGCTCCACGATCTGCCGCACCTTGTGCCGCACCAGCTCCAGCCGGTCCTTGTCCTCAGCCGCAGCCAGGTAGGCGCTGGTCACCCTCTTCTCCTGCTGGGCGGCCTCCAGCGCCTTGTGCAGGATCCTCACCAGCTCCTGCGTGGGGAAGCGGAAGCTTCTTAGGAACTCGGGGAAGGCCTGCTAAGTGCCAGAGGCCGGGCCCGTGCTCTCAGCAGTTCCCCTAACAGCCCTGAGAGGGGGCCGGCGTCACCCTCTGCGTCACCTCATCTCAGCACCCATTTTCTCTTTTTCGACAGTCTTAGCTTGATACCTGGTCTCCAGCTCAAGACTACATTTTCCAGCCAAGCTTACAGCTGGGTGTGGCCGAGTTATGGCTGTCCTTACACGGCATACAAGAAACGACGGGGGCAGCTTCTGCGTCATACCTTTGGAACCCCCCCACGCACGCCGCCCTGGCCCACCGGGCCTGCTGGCTGGGAGGGGGCGAGCACTGCGGCGGTCACGCTGGGAGCACCGTGCACGCTGCGTGCGGAGGACGGCGGCGCTGCCTCGCCAGCTCAGGACCGCGGGACTCGTCCTTGAGAATGTGAGAGATGAACTTGCAAACTGTTTGAGGCCACAGTGCTTAGAGGTTGTATCCTGAGTAACACCTGTCTATTTCAGAGATGAACAAACTGAGGCCCGGCGGAGGAGAGTGGAATTTAATCCCAGACCACCAGGACCCCAAAGCCTGGGTCCTGGCAGTCTTCCGGGAAAGCAGGGGTGCCGCGGCACACACGCACCGCTCTCCCGCCCCTCACTCCCGGGGCAGGCCTTACGAATCACCCTCAACACTCCTTCCTTCACAGGCCCAGGAGAGGCCTCAGAATCCCTCTGGGTTCAGCACCTAAGCAGTCGCCACCAATCGAGCTGAGACAGCAAGAAAGGAAACGCACCGGCAATCTTCACACTGAGCCACACACAGAGAGCCTCGGTCAGTCCATTTCTGCCCTGCCCGCGCCCCCCCCCCCCCCCCAAGAGGGGCCTGCAAGGCTGGTGCAAGTGCGCTCTGACAGCAACATATCGCAGTTCACACCTCGGTGGGGCACGGGAAAATCCATTCACACGGAAGCTCGAGGTCTGCTTGGCTCCCGATGCCTCTGAGGCTCCAGCCTCCCCAGGACCTGCCTTGCCCCGAAGCAGGCATGAGGGTTCATTCAGGGCCAGGCCCGATTGTCGGAAGCCAGGCAGCCTAGCCGCCAGCCCCATGCAAACCCCCTCGAACCTCATGAACCTTGTAGGGAGGGTTTTTAGGCCCTTGCTGTGCTCCATGCCAGCCTCATCTGGAAAAACACGGTTCCCTGGAAACACATTAACTGTGTCTATGCCAAAGCATTTAAATAAATGGATCAGCTGGGATAGGGTTATTTGCTAAGAACAACTCTATTTGGAGAACAGCCCCAAATCAAGACTTGATATGAAAAGTTATTGACAAGACCAAATTAGCATGTGTTTTCTGAAATCTGGGCACTGTTCCTTCTCTGCTTCTCTCCTCCATCCAGCCTCTCTGAAGCATCCACTCAGTGCCCAGCCCTGGGCCAGCTGCTGGGGCCCAGGGAGGGACTGGTCACCGTTCCCACCTTCAAAATTCACAAAGGCGAAGGCGGTGGGGGTGAAGGTCAACCACTGTAACAGAGCAGTTTCCTTCGACAGAGGGAAGCAAGGGTGTTTGTGGGGGGCTCCCCCGAGCAGGGAGCAGTGACTTCTGCCCGGGGCGGCAGTGGGGGCAGATCAGCACCTTCTGCAGAAAGGCAGGTCAGTTTGAACTGAAGACCGGGCAGGGCCAGAGCTGGCCAGGCAGCAGGTGGGAGGCAGGGCTGGGGGGCTTTCCCAACAAGGGAACCCACAGTCAGACAACGGCCGAGAGGGATGAAGAGCCCTGAAGAGCTGTGGGGATCTCGGGTGTCGCGGGGCGTGGGGGAGGGTGGCTGCACACCACACCGGGAAGAAACCCCTTCCCAGGGCCCTGCTGAGAGAGATGAACATCGCTGTGGCTCCCAGACAACAGATAAGCCCCACCCCTCTGGATGGCTGGAATTTGGAGACCACCCGGTCAGCTGCCTGGTGAGAAAGCAGACAGCCACCAACACTCAGACTTGCCCGAGGTGCAGAATCCGGTGGAAATTCCCTCCCTCCCCTTTGGGAGAGTCCACTCGGAAGCCCATGTCAGTATACACAACTGTCTCCCCCTTCCCACATCTGGCTCTCAAAACTCCAAGGCCATGGCACCAGCCCAGAAGGCTCTCCCCCTACCCCACGCCCCCTCCAGAGAGACAGGGAGAAAAGAAAGGGGTGGGCGAGGGGGGGCGGAGCTAGAGTAAGAAGCGTAAAAGGCGGAGTGGGAACGAATCACGGACTCAGGAAACCTGGAGGCTGGAAGGGCCTGGGAGACCTGGCCTGGCCACTTTGCTCTCACCGGGGAGACGGAGGCCCGAGAAAGGAGAAAGAAGAGGACAAAGGGACCTGGGAGGCCCCTGCGGGGGGAAAATGTGCCACCCCAGAGCGCTCCCCACCTAGTCCAGGATCCCTCGCTTCTCCATGATGCACGGTTAATGGGTTTTGCATTGAAACGTTTCTTTCAATTTCTTCACAAATGGAAGTAAGCCACATTCACAGCAGCACTATTTCCGCACCCGAGAGATGTGAACGACCCCTTCGGTTGTCTGCTGAAGGCAAACAGGTAGAATCTGGCGCACACGCACTCACAGGGGAGTGTTGCTCGTCCTGGGAAAGAGAGGACACCCTGCCACACGCGACACGGCGGTGGATCTCGAGGACATTACGCTACGTGAAATGAGCCAGTCACAAAAGTGCACGTACACACCTTATAGAACTATTAAAAACAACAATGGGAACTTGTGAGACCTGCCACTTTGAAGCTGCCTCTGCGCTGTAAGAAATAACATAAAAGGAGCCGCTGCCCGTGCGCACTCTGAAGCCTCGGCACTGCGCGCGGCTGGCAGGGCTGTGCTCTGAACGCTCTGGCTCGGGCTCCAGGGAAAGAACAGGGTGCCCTTTGTCCCCACCGGGTTTCCTAAACAAACCACATGGCGCAGAAGCGGAGTAACCCTGAGTGAGCTACGCTGGCTCCAGAGCGCCCCAGGTCGGGCCCAGGAGGAGCCCCTCATTCCCAGCAGCTAGCAGATGGCAAACACCCCCAGAAACAGCTGCCATCCATCTGCCAGGGCAGACGGCCCTTGGGGCGGTGCAGTTCTGTTGACTCTGAGAGCCGAGTCCCCGGGCCACACAGCCATCTGGAGCTCCCTCCTGGGGCCCACATCTCCTATGGGGCCAGCACCGTAGGGCCTGGGACAGAAAATGACTTAATGGGCATCAGAGTCGCCCTGTGGTTTCACGTGACACCAGGGTGGCACTGAGAGTTTGTGCCATTTTTTCTGAAGAGCAGGTGCGTCTGGCCCTGGGCTGTGCCGTGAGACCGTGGAGGAGGCGGCCTGTGGTGGGTGAGGGTCCTGAACCGGGACGGCAGACCGGGGCCCTCTGTGGCGCCCACCAGAGCCTGGGACACAAATTCTTACAGGATCGTGAAAGCCACCGGCAGGGGCCACCTGGCTGGCTGAGCCAGAACAGGACCTCCCGCTGCCACGTCCTCCCGTAGCTAGCCTCGGGTAGAAACTCGGCGCCTTCCCACAGAAGCGCCCCCCGAGGGGCGTCTTGGAGATGGGGGTGCAGGGTGTCCAGGGGGCTGTTTCCCAGCCGGGCTCGGAGGGTCAGATGGAGAGTCGCTCTCCGAGCAGCGTTCCCGAGGGCCCAGAGCTGGGCATCCCCAGGCAGTGCCCGCCTCCCCCGCCCCTCTGGGCCCAGAGCCGGTCTCCTTCTCCCCTCCCCCCTCTGGTTCTGGCATCTGGACTGCAGGTGAACCCCCAGGGCCAGTAGGGCTGGGGCGCCACCTTCCTCGCGTGGAAGGAAGACCTGCCCTCCGTGCGTCACTGCTCTGCCCCACAAGCACACAGTTCCTGGGGGCCGCGTGGGCTCACGTGCGTTTCCAGAACTCCCCAGGGGAGTTCTTCTCAGAGCCCCTCGAGGGGCTGCATCGTTCCTTCTAAGGCAGGAAGGAATCAACAAAAAGGGCAAATAATCAAAGTCTGGATCTGCCGGGCAACTGCTGGGGGCCAGGCACCAGGCTGTGAGAATCTGGACATGGGCCTCTGCAGGAAACAAGGTTATAGCCCCATTCACAGGGGAAACTGAGGCTGCAGAGGTTAAGAAACTTGCTCCAGGCCAGAACTGGGGTCTGCACCCTCTTGTTTAGAGGCCTGTGCTCTGAATTACCCAATAGACCAAAGCACAGTTGTGCAATGGGCCAGAGAGCGTGCAACTCCACGCACGTCGCGGGTCACAAGCTAAACCACAAAACCCGCTTGAGCACAGGACTGGGGCTGGCTGGTGAGAAAGTTGTCTTTAATGCTTTAATGGCTTCCTCTTCACATTCTCACTCTGACTGTTGGGAAGTTGCGCACAGCCTGCGCAGCCCTGGCTCAGCTCTGTGACCTCGCCCTCCTTCAGTGAAGCAGGGCGTGCCCTCCGGGGCTGCAGCGCAGTCAGGGGCCAGCCCGCGTGAAAGCTCGGTCTCCCAGGGCCCCTCTACTCCACGTGACAGTTTACAATGCCTGAGAAGGAAAGGCCAAGTCAAGGGAGGCTGCCCACCTTTCCTAGAAGGAAGGGGAAGATATGGAGAAAGGAGAAGCAGTGTTCACATTCCAGGTTTCTTTTCCTGCCCAGGTTTGGGTACGGGATTTAAGCTGCACGGGTCCAGGGAGCAGGCAGCTGCTCCGGCTACAGAGAGCCCGCTGCCCAGCGCTGCAAGCCACCTTTGCCTCCCTGCCACGTGACCCTTGCTGCTTCGTGAGGCCGCCCTGGATGTGAACACGATTTACCTCTGGGTTGTAGGATTGTTAATGCCTTTCATGTCTGTGTATGTGTGTGATCAGTTTTCTACAATGCCCATGTAACTCTTTTTTTTAAAAACTGCTAAAATTAACTTCTCTATTAAGCCCAAATCTTCCTCCCCGTTATTGCCCCCCATTGGGCCTGACTCAGCCCCAGGGCCGTGAGAACTGTCTGCTTTCTCTGTTCTGTGACGGGTCCTAAGGGATCGGTGCTCAGCTACCAGCTGCCAGGTCAGAGATCCCCTCCCCACCCAGTTCCTTCAGGGGCCCCTCCCAGAACCCTGCCTCCACATCACCCTCCCCCAAATAATGTCCCTCATCGGGTGTGGGGTCAGCCCAGGCAGTCCTTCAGGAGGGGTCTGAGAGGCAAGTATTAAAGTAGGTCTCAGAGACCCTGCCCTCGGAGGCTTTCTGTCACTTAGCTTGAGTGACAGCATATCCCCCCTGAGTAGTCAGCAGCACAGCAGTTTCAACCACCCACAGTTTGGCTGGTGAGGACCACAGACTGGCCTGTACCCCGAGGGGTCTCCTGGATCCCGGGGCCTCTCTGGGGCCGGAGCTCACCTTCTGAGACTTTAACTCCTTGGTGAGCATCAGGACCTGCTGCTCCAAGGCCAAGGCTTTCTCCTGGGCCGTGCGGTTCCGCGTGAGTCCTTCGGCGAAGAGCGGGAAGGTGCTATTCTGGCGCTTGGCTTTCTGAATGAGATTGGCAGTCAGAGAGGGCTTGGGTGGAGGCTTCAGGGAGTCCGCTGGATCTTTCCCTGATCGAGGGGAGAAGCACAGGTTATGGTCAGGGGCCTTGGCAGTTCTCAAACTTGAGCTTGCTGCAGAGGGTTTGGGAAAATGCGGATTGTGGGACCCTCCTCCCTGAGCTCTTCCTGCAGTGGGTTTGGGGCTAGGCTTGAGAATTTGCATTTCTAAAACACCCCTAGGTGATGCTGATGCAGCCCTGCAGGGCTGGAGGAAACACACATTCTTTACACTGTGCTGCTGGGCCGGTCATTCAGCCTGTCCTCTGAACTCGGCCTGTCTCCAGCTCATGGATCCCAAGGGCTGCCTTGGCCGGGTGGCCAGTCCGCCAGCCATAGGCCCTGACAGAAGGTCTTGTTTGTTTTGTCAGGAGGCCACCTCTACCCTCTCAGGAATGTTCAAAGGACACAGACATGTTGTGACAGGAACATGGAATGTGTCTGCACTCTGCATTGTTGCCCCAGAGAGTAGCTCAAACTTGTATTTGATTCTCACTATATGCTAAGTTAGGGGGGAATTCCCACAGCTGATGGCCTCAGGGCTGCACAGTCCTTTCAGAATCTCCTCTGGAGCCAGCGTCCGGCACCAGGCACCGGCGGCCCACAGCCAAACCCAGCCCGCAGCCTGCTCCGGTCAGGTTCCACCGGGACACAGCCACACCTGCCCGTGGGTGCGCTGTCTGCGCCAGTTCCACTCCACGAGGGCAGAACTAGGCTCTTCAGCTGACACCACGTGGCCCACGAGGCCTCATATATTCGCTCTCTGGCTCTTTACAGAAACCCTTTGCCCACCAGTGCTAGGCTTCCTTCTCAAATCCAACACCAGAGAGCCACTCACTCGGGCCACCCTGTCCCCCGTCTTTGCTTTAGGGCTCTGCCATCAGTCTGCAGCCAGGAACAGTTAACGGCCTGAGGACATGGTCAAGGGGCCTTGAGAACTGTGTTTATGTGGCACACACACATCAGGGAGATGCAGCTTGTACAGGGCTGGACGAAACAGACAGAATTTCTCCTCAGCCCTCAGTGTCAGAAAAGGCTTTTTCTCCTTCCAAGAAAGCATGTGTTCATCTCACGGACACCGGAGACAGTCTAACCACCTGCCTCCCCCTCTTTGCTGTGGCTGCTGAGATGCTCAGAGCCACATCTGCCGCCTACCCTTAGCTACTCTGAGGTATCTCATCTAAAATTTCTGACCCTAATTACTCATTTACTTTCCCCAGATATGCATTTTAAGAAGTATCCCCAGACTAAGGTGTTAAAAATAAGGATGTGAAATGGGACCCCAGGGGAGGGGACAGGTAGGGTTTGGAAAACAAGCCGAGTGACTCGGCATCTTTGTTCTGGGGACCAGGCTGAGGGCCAAACAGTCTTGAACAGATAAAGAACCTCCCTGACCGGTGTGGCTCACTCGGCTGGGCTTCATTCCGCAAAGCGCAAAGCGAAAGGTCGCTGTTTCGATTCCCCGTCAGGGCACAGGCCTGGGCTGCAGGTTCAGTCCCTGGTGGGGGTGTGTACAAGAGGCAACCAATTGATGTTTCTCTCTCACATCGATGTTTCTTTCCTTCCCTTTCTCCCTCCTTTCCCCTCTCTCTAAAAGTAAATTAAAACAAACAAACAAACAAACAAAATAACTACTCCAGCAGGTGACAGGAAGCAAAACTCCCTGAACTTGCTGGGTAGAGGAACAGAACGGTCTTGTTCCAGACCAAAGAGAAATCCGTGGAGCGGAGAACAGAGCAGGCCGCAGAGCTCCGTGGAATGCAACGCCTTTGTCTTTCGGGCCAAGGGCTCTGGGAGAGTCAGACTCCAGGCGGCTCCGACCTGCAGCCCCGCTGACCTCTGAAACGCTCCTGCCCACCAACCCCAAGGGCAGGCAGGGCAGGGATTACTGTGCTCCGCTCACGGCTGCAGAGAACGAGACCTGGGACAGCCTTTCTCGGCCAGCGCCCCAGGATTTCGCGGGAGTGCCGACTCGGAGGGGCTGAGGGTGGGTGACCAAAGGCAGCCCAGACTCCCGCCCCCGACTCAACTCAGCTTTTATGTGCTTTGTGTATCAGATTTTATGTGGCATCTAGGTTCTGTGGAAATAAGGATGTCGTTCTAGCAATCACTGATTTAGAAAACGAGGCTTCAGGCCACGATACGGGGCATAGTGCTCGGCCTGAACCCCAGCTCTGTCACGGGGGGTGCGACCATGAGCCAGTCACTCCGCTTGCCTGTCCTCGGTTCCTGCATCTGCTAAATGAGAACAACCACAGCATCTACCGCTCAGGTGGTTGTAACAATTAAACAGGTTAATGCAGGTAAAGCGCTTAGTGCATGTGGTCGAAACTTTAAAAGGTTCTAGGTGAAGTAAGCCAGTCAGAAAGGACCATATATTGTGTGATTCCATTTATATAAACTATCTAGAACAGGCAAATCTGTAGAGACGGAGAAAGGAGGTTAGTGGTTGCCTAGAGTTGGAGGGAGGAGGAGATCGGGACTGATGGCTAAGGGATGTATGGGTTTTTGGAGGGGGGTAGAGGGCAATTACCAATGTTCTAGAGTTGATGATGGTGATGGCTGCATCATAATTCTGCGAATATACCGAAAGCCACCGAGCTTTGGGTGAATGTATGAATTGTATGGTGTGTGAATTACATCCTAACACACCTGGCACCACCCCCCAAAGTGCGTGGAGTAGCCCTGGCACAAAGTGGCTGCTACACGGAAGCACCAGTTTCGCCGTCACTGCTGATTCGATACAGCACTGATCTCCTCCTGAACCGTGTGTGTGACCTGCGGGGTCTCCCCCGGCACCGCCCCGAGGCACGCTTTTCCTCCGGTCACTTCTGTGCAGCCCAGGGGTCCTCTCTGCCATGAGAAGGCCCCCGCAAGGCTGCCTTGGCCAGTTTTCTCCCGACCGCCTCTAAGTTAAAACATGTTCTAAGGGCACCGATGCTACTTTCAAGAAAGCCACCCTCCCCGCCGGGTGTGGGTCAGTCACATTTTGTGAAAGAAACAGCATCATGCTGTGTCACAGCCTGGGCGGATCAGGCAGAGCTGATGGATCTTAATCACCCCAGAAAGGCACTTTTATGTCCTTGCCTTATAAATTAAAAAAAAAAAAGTAAGACAGTGAGCGAGGTTTCCCTTTACTACCTCAAGAACCGTGGCTAAGAGTTTCAGTTTGAGGAGATGAAAAGAGTTCTGGCAGCGGATGGTGGTGACGCGTGCAGAAGAACGGGAATGTGCTCGATGCCCCTGAACTGTGCGTGCACCTGAAGCTGGTTAAGCTTCACGTTATGTGTATTTCACTACCACAACAACGCCATAGCAACAACAATAATAAACCACTGCTACTGGACCCATAAGCCCAGGAGAGTTCCATGGCTGACATACGAAAGCACACTTGGCCTCTGAGGGCAGCTCAGACCGGGGCAGGGGCTCACCTGGGCTGCTGGGGTCAGAGGGTGAGGACGGCTCCTCCTTCTGAGGCTCCCTGCTCTGCGGCGGCGAATCTTCCCCTGGAGGTCCGTGGCCTGTTCCTGGGGCCTGTCTGCTGCCCCGGATGTTGCACATCGTGTTTCTGAAGGGAAGCAGAGGGGCGCGAGGCTGAGCCCCGCCATTCTGCCCCTGCCCTCCCTGCTGTCACTGCGGGAGCTCAGGCCGCATCCCTGCCCCCAGTCACAGCCTGATCAGTCTGCTTGATCCCAGACACCCTGCATGACACGCCCCACCTGGGCCGCTCCCGATCCCCCTCACCCCTCTCTCTTCCATTGTTTCATCGGACTTAATCACCTCCCACAACATGGCTTATAAGCAATATATAAGCTTCACTGCCCTGCCCTGACCCCGCTGCTGGAGCACAAGCTCCCCGAGGGCAGGAGGTCTGTCTGTTTTGTTCATCGGAGCACTCTGGATGCCTAGACAAGTGCCTGACATATGGAGGGCCCCTCCACGTGTGTGTTGGATGAATTTTGAATGGACTTGCCAAACTGACTTTCCTACAACCTTCATCTGGTCTTGTAACTCCCTGGCTCAGACGCCATCAGTGGCTCCCTACTTCTGCTGAGAAGTTCCCAACATCCCAGGGTATCCTTCTCCTCCTGCTTTCTTTCCCTGCTCTGCCCTGTTCTCTCCGAAGCCTCCACTGGTCACCCCGCAGGCTCCAAGGAGCTCACTGCACTTCATGAGGGGGCCACCCCGTGACTAAGTCCTTGTCTGGGCTGAATAATGATGACTCTTCTCCACGAACTGGGCGCTAACCTACCTGCACGCCTGCTGGCACCTGTGCTGGGGCTGCAGGTGCCCAGAATGCAAGCTCAATAGTACATGCTTGG